>NW_027325361.1:8040000-18040000 GCF_036924035.1 Leuresthes tenuis | reverse complement strand
CCACATCTCTGGCACCATTGACCACTGAAGTGGTAGACGGATCTTTCGATCTGTTTTTGGTCCGCTTGAGAGCAGGCCGAGGGGTTGGTTCAACACTCAGTGCTGGAAAAGAAACAAAAAACATAAATCAATTTAAAAAAAAAAAAAAAAAAAAGTAAAATAGTCCCAATTAAAGCATGGACTCTGGTGGTGTTCAGTGTTTTCCTGGCAGTAGATAATTTGAGTTGTTATGGGGGACCTAAGAGGATCCATTTTCCCAGCACATACCAAAGCTGCTCAGATGCGTTTGAATATAGGCAATTTGGACGGCAAGCCAACTCCTACTCCGTGTTCTGATAGCTGTTTATCATAGGCACCATCTAGGTTTTCATCACTCTGAGCAACAGAATGTTCTGTCAAAATGAACTGCACAGATCTGGCTTCATTCCACACGTGCACAAATGAGCTTTAGCACCAATGACCCTCTCATCTGTTCTCCGGTTACCCACAACAATCTTGTGCAACATGAAATTCTGTCACGCTATCAGGATATTCGGCAATTGCAAAATGTTTCGTCCAAACTTTTGCGCGTATCTTAATAACTGAATTTATTGTCTATCTGAAAATGTAACACAAAAAATTATACGGATAACTGTTTACCAAATACTGTAACTTGGATGTTGGCACTGTATAAACTGAAGCTTGTATTACAGTTATCGAACTCTAATACGGACCCTAATTTTAGGTCAACAGCTATTACAATGTGAGCCTATTTAAGTGCAATGGAACAATGAAAATAGTCTAAACGAGGAATGATACATAATCATTTATGACGATGGCATCACTGCTTAAATTCCTAAAATATTTGGGTTATAGAATCCGGTGTTAACAGGAAAGTAAACTGAACAGCATAGCGACATTTCACCGCCACTTTACTGTTGAACGGTTGATTAAATGAGCAAAAATGAATTCCAACTGATATTAGAAGGCACTGATGCTAAACTGTCAGTGAGCTACAGGAAGCTAGAAGGCTAAGCTAGCTTACTGGTCCGTTTGCTCACCTTTCCCCGATGACTGCCTTGTCGACCGTCTAGGAAGATGTAAAACCATATTCTTAGAAATTGTGGAATCCATTGATGTTTACGAATTGAACAAGTGACGACAAAAACATGAATTAAACAGTGCGACGCAACATATTGTCCGCAAACAGACTACGAGCGAGGGACGGACTTCCCCGAAATTATTAGGGGAAACATTTCCAGACGGAACCAGGCGGATTTCCGGAAATAGACGGTACCTAATTCACTTACGGAAACAAGGACGCTGCTCAAGGTTCCGCTCGAAAATGGCTCGTCTGTCAGTGTGACTCGCATAACCAAAGGGAAGCGTTATAATCCACCGACAAGCTATTAAGGATACGAGTGTTATGAATTACTGGAATATGAAATAACCACTTTCTTATGTTTCTTTTTTTTTAATTTACAAGAAGGTAATTATATTACATCTAAAAGTGCAGTATTTGAACCGAAGCCATGTATTGCTTGACTGACTGCTAACTAAATTAGCATGTCAACCGAAGCGACCTGAACTGTGTTGTCTACCAACACGCTGACTAATTAACAAGGGTTACAAACTGTTTATTTCTGATTTATGCTATTGGAGCCTCATTCCCGGTGAGCTAGCTTACCCCCCTCTTCGGATTTCTTCGACGGGTGCTAACAGCTAATTCGTAAAGTAATTGAGTATTATTTGTCAAAAACCCGGGAAACACAGATAAATGAGATTGTTCAAACTGTGAGTTTACATCAGGACGGTTTGATTTTGTTATGAGTGCTCTGAATGCTTTAGAGTTTAGTGAAAGACTGTCTTATATGTGATTTACAACATTAGTTCGGACTTTGAACATGCACTGACAAATATACTCGTGGCTTTGCGATAAGAAACTGAATCATCTATACATAATTGTCATATGTAGACTCGAGCCATCTAGCGGACCATTTTTGGTGAAGTGCACCCATTTAAAGACATGGCAGAGGAACAGCAGCAAAAGGGCTGGGATGTCACCCGCCGGCACACAGACGGTACTGAAACACCAATGATGAAAGCCTTGTATCACTTCAACTGTTTTTGTGTATTTACAACACATTTACTGCAGTGTTTTACACCTGTACTGTTTCTAATAGATCTCAAGGAAGAAAAACCTGAGTCAGGTGGTGAGTCCAGACTAAAGGATCCCGCTGCTGATGTAAAGCAGGAACTGTCCGAAGGTAAATTATTCAAGCAAACTCAGCAGTTATCCATTCCATACCAAACACGTTTCTGCGTGAAGGGCTCAAATGTGATCAAAAACGGCCTTCATTTCGTCTCCCACGACATAGCTTTGCCATCTACACCTGCAACCAGTGAGGCTCACGACTCAGTTGAAGGCACTCGAATGGCTCTAATCATATTTAAGTCTGGAACAGAAATGACGACAGGAGTTCAGTCAGTGTATAACCTTACATAGCAGCTAATTTCTATTTTGGTTGCAGATGGCGAATCGGATAAAAACAAGGTGGCGCCTTTTACAAAAGGATCATCTTCCTCAGAAGGTGACAACACAACAAATATCGAGAACATCAGCCCAGCTGATAATGAAAGTCATGGCGATAACAACAGGGAGTTTCAAAATAATGAGGCGCCAACTGTGGAAGCTGAGGCAACTTCTGGTGAGTGTTCCTGCCCAAGTCCTACACAACAGGTTCTTTTTTTTCTGCACGCGGTTATGTTCGCTTACTTTGGAGGAACTGGCCATAGGCCTCTAATCTCTGGCATTTCTAAGTTTTGTTTGTTATGCATGTTCAGTGCGATGCTTTTGATTATTTCACAATCCTTTTTTTATATAACTTGATCTTGGAATCTTGGCCCTGTGTTGTGGAGGATTTTTTTCATATATACAGTATATATATTTGAGTTAGTTAACTTCTCCTTTTTTTGAGAAGGGGAAAAAAAAAAAAAAGTAACTGATGTGGCACCGAACCGCTTTTAAACACAAGTGAAAGTGCTCGGGCTCTCGTGGAATTTAAGTTTTTCTTTACTTGTGCAGTGGAAGACGACAGCGGAGCTAACGAAGCACGAGAAGCAAACATTCCAGTGAATGACAAAATGGATGAGCAAGACGGACCCAAAGCTTGGCCCGATGAAAAATCCCCGAGCGCTAATGACACGAACATTGAAGCTGAAGAGGGTGAGCGAAACCTCTGGCTGTTGAATTATTGGATCCAGAGCATCTGGGTGTTTTTGCAGACACAACAAAAAAAAAAGAAGGGTTTAAACATATTGTGCGCATTTAGCTGCGTGCGTAGCTCAAATCATCTGATTTATTTAGTTTCCTTTTTTTCCTCTCTGTTTTTGTTTCACTGTCCCCGTCTCTACCTCTACCTCTACACCCCCCCCCCCCCCCCCCCCCCCCAAGAAGAAGAGACGCACACACAGAAGAACGCAGTCTCTGAGTCAAATGAACAGAAAAATCATGTGGAAACTATTCAACCTACCACTGAAGAGGTCTCTGAACCAGCTGTTCCAACGACTCCCAGTAGTCCTGGAGGTACTCTTTGGATCTTTTTCTGTTTCATGATTATGAGCCAAGCAAATAGCTGAATTAAAAATAAAAAAATAAATTATTGCAAAGTCCCATCGGAGTTGTCATTTATATCGTTGTGTCCTTATTATTGTATGTTTTTACATTATAGAAAATGAGAAAGATCTTGTTGAAATAACTTGGGTCTTTTCTCCACAGGGAAATGGATCTTCATAACCACGAGTTTAGTGGTAATTATTGCCATCTTGGTGCAGTATTACTACAAACTGGAATCTCCAGCTCAGAAAAACGACGTGCGGCAGGTTGACATTTTCCTCAAACAGTTGGAAAAGGTAAAGACTCGGTTTCCTGGCCAGCGCGCCGAGTTCTGGAACAGGAGCAGAATCCACCTAAAGAGGCACCTCCAGACTGACCAGCCCACCGAGCCGGTGAGTCTGATCCTGACGGCAGGCTTCGGAGCTGAGAGGACGCTGTACTGCCTTGCTCAGAGTCTGGCCTCCACCTTCTCTTCCGCCCTCAACGCCTCTGTCCTCCACATCGATGGAGCCAGCAAATCCAGCGAAGACAGCGACCAAGTCAAACTGGACATCGACAGCAAGTTACAGGGAGCTTTTGAAGGAGACAAACCTGTGGCTGTCATTCATCGCTTCGAAGAGTTGCCTCCAGGCTCCACGCTTATTTTCTATCGCTACTGTGACCACGAGAACGCCGCTTATAAGAAGACTTTTCTGATCTTCACAGTTCTGCTGGGTGAGGAAGAGGAGATCCCTGCAAAGATCCACTTGAGCGACGTGGAGGAGATGGTGGACGACCACCTTAAGAAAAAGTTTCTTACTCATGACTTCCCTGTATCTTTTGACATGATGGACCTTGATAAGTATGGTGGACTGTGGAGCCGCATTTCTCACCTCATCCTGCCTGTGGCAGCAGAGGAAAGAATTGAGAGCGAAGGATGCTAGAGGACACGAGCAACCACTCTTGTTTGAAGTTAAAGTTTAAGCTCTAAACTACCACATATCTCTCACATCTCTCAATTTTGGGACTCTTGGCAGTGATTTTAATGGCTTAAAGGTTTCTGATATTTTATTAAAGCTCTGTACACATGAAGACAGTAAGTTTTAATACGATTTATTATGCATTGGGATATTTGTAAAATGATCATGACAAAAAACCTTAGACAGAAATTATTGTAGCACTTTATTATTTTATTTAATTGTAAATACAGATGAGTTACAAAAAGGAAAAGGTAAGTGGGGGAATTTGAATTTAGCTAAGTATGTACAGTTTTATTGATAACAGCTGCATTTTAAAATGATTGTAAAGTAAGACTTGATTATTCTTTGGATAATGACAACAACCCGGCAGAGCTATATCAAAACAAGGGGTTCATTATGTTTGTGACAAAAGTATTCTGTGACTTCCAAACCTACATGGCACAACATGCCTTAACTGAAAATCACGTGCTTTTTTTTTATATGTATATATGTCACACTACGGTAAGAACTGCAAAAATGCTTGTATAGATGATATGTGCCTTAAAATCCAAAATAAACATTGTTCAATTTTAAATGCTGATTACTGGCGTGAACTTTGTTGCAACTATAGAGGGCATCAAAACCCCAGCTGAGACTGTGCCGTCGTAAAGCTGCATCCCATTGATGTGCAACAGGTTGGACTTTGAACGCAAATTACTTTAATGTATCACAACCTCACGTATCAGTAGCGAAAGCCTCTGAGGATGACTGCCGGCATACGTTTTCGGCGTGGATACAAGTACGAAGCTGAAACACTATGTTTGGGAAGTCTCCTAAAGCAGGTCAGCTCCTCCTCGACAGTGTCTCAGGTCCGCCTTCTTTCAGCTCTGCTCCAGCTGCAGATGCCCGGCCGATCTCTCACTGGGTGCACCTTTATTCAAGCCTCATCACCCGTCATTCAATGTGACCATGACAGATGACATCGCGGTGTAAAGCTTAATGTTGCCACCTGATGCCACTTTCGGATACGCTTCTCTGGATTTCTTTTTCTTTTGGATTTATAAACTGGCCATGAAATCATCTTGAATGCTAATAAACTGGTGACAGGCTGTGCCTGCTTTGCATACTTGCAGTATTGTTACATTTGTTGAGGCTCTGGGAGCTACAGTATGTATAAGTTATGCATTGCCATCGTGATGTCCTGCGCGCTTTTCTCACGGGGCTCTGCGGCGCCAAAGTTCTTGGATGCACATCCCAAGTCTCAACTTGAGAGCCCCGTTGAGAAAAATGACGGATTCCAAGAGGAGATAGAAGGTCAAGAGAGCATCATCTCAAAGGTACGGCAAACGCCACTTTACTTCTTTGTGTAGTGTATCATTTTGTACGTAAAAGTTCTTACTGAGCCAAAACAAAAACAAAAAAAAACAACAAAAAACATCCGTCCTCTTCTCTTTGTAGCTGCTGGGTGATTATGACAAAGTGAAAGCCCTCTCGGAAGGCTCTGACTGTCGGTGTAAATGTGTTGTCAGACCCCTGAGCAGGAGCGCCTGTCGGCGGATAGAAGAAGGGAGCGCAACAGCGCAGGATTTCTATACTGTGGAGACTATCACCTCAGGACCAGAGTGCAAGTGCGCCTGCATCGCTCCTCCGTCAGCGGTCAATCCATGTGAAGGCGAATTCAGGCTCAAAAAACTTAGGGAAGCTGGAAAAGAAAATATCAAGGTGAAGTGTCATCCTGTCCATTTCACTGGCAGCGCCTCCAGTGAGCACAAGTCACCGTGCTGATGAGCTTTTGTTGCTTATTGATTTGTGGAGAGGCCTGGATCATGACAGGCGCGTATATCACATCTGGTTGTATTCGGAAAAGGGGCTTATAACACCCCATTCTGTAAATCACCATAAGACTCAGTGTGAACGGGTTGGGGATAGGCTTTTGCTATTTTACGCATGGCATGTCCTGAGTGGGTAAACTCTACTGACGAGGTCTACTTGATCATTGCAGCTGTCCACCATACTTGAGCTGCTGGAGGGCTCCTTCTATGGAATGGATCTGCTGAAGCTGCACTCCATTACCAGTAAGCTTCTAGAACGCGTGGATCACATCGAGAAGGTACAAAAACACTGTGAAATAAAATAGGATGTAACAGCACACAGTCATGGTTAACTGGCAGGTTGGTGCTGGGTGCGTCTGGATCCAGTGGATTTTACGCAGCTAAAAAGATAAATGCAGAGTGGAATTGAAACTGTTTTTTTATTTAATTGAGTAGTAATCACGTTGAGCTTTGGCAGTGAAACTTGATTTTCAAGTTTTCCAGGTTAACTAAAATCAGATCTAAGAAAAAAAAAACTGAAAAAAAAGAAAACGTTCTGAACAGCCTCGCTGTGTTTTCAGCTGTGACGGCTGATGACAACTCTTTTCAGTTTAAGGTTGGGTGGAGCTGCTAGGATTTTGCCGAAGTCGCCAAACTGTATATATCATAAATCATAAAGCTGTCCCACCCTAACAGGTGCAGCAGATCCAAATCAGTCTCATTTCCGAAAGGATTTTAAAAAAAAATTGTATTGGTCCACTGTGAAAAAAAAGCATGCTGTGAATGGACCAATTGAATCAACTTGATGTGGAAGGGAAAATAGTATTTCTTACCTGCAATAACATCAGTATTAAAACCTGCCGAGGGGTCAAAATACCAACTACAAAAAGCTGAAATGGGTAATTATTTAGGGTCTTAATCAGTTGGTGAATTAACTGACAGTTTTGACTGGGTACATTAATGTCATTATAATCAGTTTGAATGAACTGTGGTATGCATCAAAACTAATGATATCACGAACAACATGCTGTGCTGTTCCTGGTGATGTTGAGAAAGATGAGATGAACAAACTGACAGAGAAGTTGCACCTGTGCCTTCTGAGGACCAGGGAAGCAAAAATGAGCAATGGCAACGGACAATTCAGTCATATTCATTGTTCTTTGTTGGTTTCAGCTGTGACTGTCCTGTTCTGACACGTGAAACGGATGTTTTTACTTTTCTAGACATTTAGGAACGTCACCAATGATGAGCAAAGATTGCCACTGCATTTTGAAGTGTGTAATAGGACGGGGCTTTAGTCACAGAACAACTTTTTGTCATAACAGGGCGGAAAAGCACAGCTGCAAATACCCAACTGGTTGGTGGCTGAATCCCATTTAGGTGCACTGGTTTCAGGGTTTCTACTCTCCTAAGTTATAGTAGTTTAAAAAAAAAAAACAGTTAATATCATAAAGTCACATGTCTACAGTGAGTGTCCCATTAATGACAGGTGATGCACGTGCATTTTTCCTCGAACTGCAACTTTTTACATCTATGGCCAATCTCCCTCAGAACCTGCACACATTTCTGTTCATATTTTGATTTGTCCCCAACTTCGTTAAGGCGGTGTCTCTGAACCACACTGCGAATGACGTGAAGCCGCAAGAGAGTCCTCCAGTCCAGCTGGAAGTGACGGAGAGCCCACCTACTCCTCTTCCTCATCAGCATCAGGACGAGAGGACACTCAATGAGTTTGGAGGGGCAGCAGCATATCAAAACCCAGAAGTAAGAGCGACAGATTACCACTGATATCACAGGGTTAACAGATTATGATAATGATTAAACAAACTACTGGAAGATTAAGTAAATATTTGCCTGTAGTCGGAGCCATGAGACACTATCCAAGTATAACAAAACCATTGATTTACTTGTTGCTTATTGATGCGATGTGTGAATACTTTTATTGCCATAACTTCTTGTATAAACTGAGCCTGAACGTGAGACTCATCGTCTCACGATAGTAAGGGACAAATGCAGATGTGTTTGGATTCACATGTATCTGCTCAGACCTCCAAAAACACAAGTAATGTAAATGTTTTTTTTCCAGCATATTCCTTAATAATATCATTGTCAAGCAAAAACAGCGCGTACGAGAGCCTTAGAGATCCTCAAACATCTGGCAGGATCAGGGAACAATAGCAGAACTTAGACCAGCAACGGTCCCCTGGGCTCTGATCCCTAACATTTTTAAGATAAACTTGAGAGGTGGTCCAGCAGCGCTGCGTGGACCTGGACTCCACATGCAACTGATTCACCAGATTAAAATGTTTC
This sequence comes from Leuresthes tenuis, assembly GCF_036924035.1. Classification (NCBI taxonomy): domain Eukaryota; kingdom Metazoa; phylum Chordata; class Actinopteri; order Atheriniformes; family Atherinopsidae; genus Leuresthes; species Leuresthes tenuis. The sequence continues at coordinate 18,031,346 of NW_027325361.1, read as the reverse complement.
TCTCGGGAAGGTGAGAATGATCCAAAAAGCTTATGAATAAAAACTGAAATGAGAATGAAACAAGATGTTCTGAGTAAGTTTGGTTGGCTTAAAACTTTTAGCTTTATTCAATGATTACTCAGTTTTGGTCACAATTCCATCTCCAGTGAGAAATAATATCATCTCCAGTGGAGGTAACAATGACAGAACTGACCTCGGGGTTCATAATGACTTATCAGATCCATGAAACAACATTCCCCACTCATATCATGAAAACGATGCTGATGTATTGGTCAGTATTGCCACATATTGGCTCAATGTTTAACCAAACAGTTGTGCAGGTCTCACCTTGCAAAGTAAAGGATTTTTCCTCATGGAAGTCATGTGTGTCTATGTGTCACTAACAGGAGAAGTATGAGGGGAGGTTTATCGTGGAAAATCCACCCTCCCTCCAGCCAGATGGCTCTGGTCAGATCATTGAGGTCAGGCCTCAGGTGACTCCAAAAAACACAGCTAACGAGGAGGCTTCTCAGGTGTCGAAGGCCGGCACAAATGGAATGATCATCAGAGGGATGACTTTTTACAAATCTGAGCCAGATCCCATGGTGGCGGATGATGGAGAGCCTGGAGAGAACTGTAAGTTTAAACAAGCAGTTGCCTTTCTGGGAGTAGCTTTAAAGCGTCTATGCCAATACCTACACGAATATGTTCACCTTTAATAGATAATCACATAAGTTGATGTCCAGGGACGGCAGAACAGTAAGAGAAAGTCACGGAGGATTAGCTGCTCATTAGGCCCATCAATGTACAGCGACAAATGGGTGTGATGCTGTGGCTTCTATTGTTCATGTGCACAATAAGTTCAGAGTGAAAAACAATTCAGTCTAGCAGTTTTGATGGTATTACGTAAGTAAAAATTTTTTTTTTAAAAAAGCAAACCTTTAATCTCCTCATTCTGTGTTTCCCAACGTTCCTCTTTCCTCTTTTTAGTTTTTGAATATCATGGATTCAGCGGTGATGGTCCGGTCAACCTTTTCATTGAAGAGAATCTCCTCCTACACAGAGCGCCTCGGCCCAGGACGAAAGCAGGACCGAGATCATTCCGACCAAAAACAGCAGGTTCTATGCATATTTCAAGGCAGGCCAGCCAATCAGAAAAAACAGAAGAAACTGAGTCCATCTCAGAAACTCACAGCGAATATATCGACAACAATGACAACGAAACCATGTCAGTGAATGTGTCTACAGATTCAACAACTGACAATTCCTTGACAAAAAGCATCACATCTGGACCAACCAGCGCAGCACGCAACCTGAAGACAACAAACACGACACCTCAGACTACTCAAGGAGTTACTGCTGGAATTACTATGCAGCCAACGCCAGCGACTGCTTCTTCAAGCGTCCCTCCCGAGGAAAAAGCCCAGACAACAACGAACACAACACGACTGTCTGACAGTACAGCCACAGAGGAAATGTTACTGGCATTAACAACGAGAAATGCACCCATCACTGAGCTGGAAACCTCCACCCTTGAGCTGAGAGACCGAACACAAACCATACCTGGCAGTACAGCAGCTTATCCGAGCACTCTGACAGAACACTCCACTGCTGCAGCTTCAGCTACCAGCTCCCCATCTGCTGCTACAGCTACAGCAACCCGCAGCCCTTTGACATCGGCTCCTGAACGTGCCACACCTGCTGCCTCCACACAGGCCGATGCGACGACACGACAAAAAGAAACCGATTCCCCCTATTTTTCAAGTTCGACTTTGTCTGGAGACACTGCTCTGCCCGTCGCCACAACTGGAACTCCCTCCTCCTCAACCATCGCCACCAGACAGGCAACTCAGGTCAAACCAAAATACAAAATCAGCTGGGAGGAGGAAGAGAGCAAAGGACACCTGACTGATGACAAACCACCGCAAAGGCAAGAGGAGTCAACACCAAGGAAACCTGGTAAATAATAAATAATTTTGTACTTAAGGCCACATGTATCCACCACTAGTGTATTTGAAAAAAACTTCCTAAGAGTTTACCCTCAAATAAAGTGCCAATGAAAGTATTCAATTAATTCTCCAGTTGCCAAATGCAAGGAGCTGACTTTGCCCAAAGTTTTTCATCCAGAGAAAAACAAAGGGATGTGTTCCTATTCATTTCTAAAGTTTTAACATCAGCAGTCAGTCCCCTGTGGCAACCTCACTCTTTATGTGATTCAAGCTGGTTAAAACCGAAGCCTCTAATTATTTTCAGACTCCTTGGCGTAGGTCTGGAGGATGTTAAACTGCCTTTAATCCCTCACTCATACCTCTCTGGGTGTTTCTCACAGGGGAGTGTAAGGACACTTTGGCAACCATCTCTGAGCCAGTCACTCACAACACCTACGGCAAGACTGAGGGAGCATGGATGAAGGACCCTAAGGCTGCCGATGACAAAATATACGTCACAAACTTCTATTATGGAAACAACCTCTTAGAGTTCAACAACTTGGAGGTTTTCAAACAAGGTAAGAGCAAAGGGGTTTTTGTAACAGACTAGACTACACTTTGTTTCTTTCGATACATCATCCTGTCCAATTTTGATCTTTTCAAGGCCGTTTCACCAACTCCTACAAGCTCCCTTACAACTGGATTGGCACAGGCCACGTTGTCTACGATGGGGCCTTCTACTACAACCGAGCCTTCTCCCGAGACATCATCAAGTTCGACCTACAGCAGCGCTACGTGGCCGCATGGACTATGCTCCATGACGCCCTGTTTGAGGAGTCGTCGTCACCATGGGATTGGCGCAGCCACTCGGACATCGACTTTGCTGTGGACGAGAGCGGCCTGTGGATCATCTACCCAGCGCTGGATGACGAGGGCTTCTTACAGGAGGTGGTTGTTCTGAGTCGTCTGAACCCCTCGGACCTCAGCATGCAGAGGGAGACCACTTGGAGAACTGGACTGAGACGAAACAGTTTTGGGAACTGCTTCGTTGTATGCGGCGTCCTTTACGCCGTTGACAGCTATAACCTAAAGGACGCCAACCTAGAATATGCCTTCGACACACACACAAACACTCAAATGATTCCCAGAATGCCCTTCATCAACAACTACACCTACACCACTCAGATTGACTACAATCCAAAAGAGGGTGTTTTGTACGCATGGGACAACGGACACCAAGTCACATATAACATCAAGTTTGCCTATGTAGACCCTTAGTGTGAGCATGACATTCCCTTTGATTTTAATCATTTGAATGGATTGTAGATCAGTCCACAAGGCCCTCAGTATGGAGACAGCTGGGGCCTAATGTATATAAATACTTAAGTATAGTGTTTAAATTGTTCCTATTAAGATTTTTTTGTTTTTTTTTATCTGTACCTAAAATGAATAGACAGCAAGCCTGATACCACAGTCAACACATCAAGTTTTACTTCATATACTGAAAATATCTGAGCAGGTCAGTGGCTTGTGTCAAATAAACACAAAATTCTGGAAAGCGTGTTGTAAGTCCCAAATTCTTGAGGACAAATCCCATCGTTGTTTTATACATAGAAGTCTATATTCTATTTTTCTTTGATCGTGACGTTTGCCAAACGGGTCCTTCGTCTCGTTCAAGCGCTTATTCCCACCATATCAGACTGTTTTTGATGAGACTGCAATAAATCTCAGACGCACTAAAGGAGGATCTCGTCTTTGTTTGGCTAAACACAGGATTCAAACGCAGCTTTAACGCAGGAGTGTCGGATTAAGTGGAAGGAAGGAAGGCCCGACACGGCAGGAAGTGATGAGAGTGAGAATGTATGTTCAAAACTGTAATTTGGAGCACAATCCTCTGGATGTAAATTTAGTCATTCAACCCAAACAAAAATTAAAGTGATGAGGTAATCAGATTACCCGATAAACACAGGCACACACACCGGTATACTTAGAGAAAAGCCAGTGTTTATTTGGTGCAAGCACATAATAGAACATAAAAAACAAACCCCCACAAATGGCCAGTTATGCATTTTCTGTAGGCGTGTCCAACCTTTTGACAAGTAATGCAATTTTCTTTTACTTTAAAGGAAAACTACACACAAAGAAGGCATCTGTTGAGCTAAAACTTAAAACATACATACAAACCTGTGGCTAAAACAAAATGCACTCTAAAAAGTACATGCCGTTTTTTCACCATACAGAAAACTGGCCACAAACTACACCCGAACATTTTTTTTACGTTTTTGTTTTAACCACAAATTAGTTCTAAAGTCAAAAATCATGACTCGACACAGAAATTCCAGCAGGTGGTTTAAATGTCGATGCAGGCGACGAATAAAAGCACAATTTAGCCTGTGGATGGATAAATCTTACAATGTTTTTCACTAGTGGTTGCAAGTCCAACGTCAGTTCGCTTCAAATGATGATTCAGCTGATTCTCCAGGATAAAGTTTCAAGATGTCGAACCAGTAAACCGAAACCCTCAAATCTCCATCTACTAACATCGATAACGCACTTCCTCTCCATTCGTGTTTTAGAATTTTACTTTCAGTGCCTCTGGATTCGACTGGAATGGAAAAAAAAATTAATAAATCTTAACAGAACACACACAATTCCATCAAACCACAGAAATGACCTGCTACATAATAATAAAAAATAAATATGCACAGTATCAAAATCTGTTCGCAAATATATATGTGACATACAGTGTCAAGACCCCAACGTTATTTAGACAAATCCTTCATACAGAACATGTGAAATCTTTACATTAATAGAAAACAGGCAACAACACAGTGATTAGCCAGCCGGTTTTTTTACAGATCCCCTGACTTCCTGAGTTTATCGAATGCTTTGTTTGCTGCGAGTAATTAATAAAAAAAAAAATTCCGTTTTTCACAAATAAATTCCCTCGTTTAGACGGAAAGAGGAAATTATAGCACTCCATTTTGCAGCGAAGATATAAACAGAGATGACTGTGCTTCCACACACTGATGTAAATGTGTTTTTCAGTCTTTAATTCATTTTGTTGAGTGGGAAAAAAAAAAAAAAAAGGAAAAAAAATAATTCCTATTAGGAGTTGAAGTATTTGTGCTCTGATGGGGTGACTCAGGGTTCAATGCTCCGCCCCCTGCTGCTAAACAATTACACTTACGCAGAGCGTCTGGGGTTACAGGGAGAAGTCAGCATTGCCACACAAGGAGCCGGCCTTTGCTCGGACCTTATTACAGACTACCTCCGGATATCTGCCCTGGTAAAGAATGTGGCTCACCGCATCCGACAAGCTGAGCTTCTCTTTAGAATTTACAATATTCTTCGTCAATCTATCAAAAAAAAAAAAAAAGTGCGACCTTGTCTCATTTTTTTGCCTTTTATAGGTTTTGTTCAGAAGGTCCAAAGGTGGCCGGGTGCCGGCAGTGGTCCTACGAAGACCCCATCAGCACACCGACGGGAGGCGCGGCCTTGCTCTCAGTTGGGGAGTGCTGGTAAAAGGTGTCCGTGTGGTTGACCCGCAGCAATGGTGGGATGCTGGAGGACCGGATGTGGAGGATCCTGGTGTTTGAAACTTCACAGTCGATCTGCATCATCACCTCGAACTCTTTGTCCCCTATAATGCTGTCTGTAGTGGCAAGAAAGGAAGAGGAGTGGATTAATAAACTCAAGACAAAAGCTATGCTTGCTAAGCTGCATTCATTTTTCATCACAATAGCTGACATGTTATGTTGTCTTGCTTGTGTCAGTGCGACATGATAAGAGGGTTTTTACTTTGGGAGGGTTTGGAGGAAAGTTTGAAAGGGAGGAAAGAGGTTACGAGGCTGGGTAACAGATGAAGTCCAGAGGTGAGTCACACTCTGGATTTCTCCATCATGGAGATAAACAAAACAGCTCTAAACAAGAACAGGACATGCAAATTTAAGAGGGGAAAATTAGAAAGGTCTGACAAGAGAGTGTGGAAGGGAGAAAAGGAGGTATGCTGCGCTCGGAGAAGTTGGCAGCGCCGAAAGACTGAAAGTAATCGTTGCTCGAGAGTCAGGCTATTGTGTTTGAATGAACCCAGCGGCCGCAGAGAGAGTACAGGTTGTTATAAAAGATGAATGCTGTATGTTCTCTCAGAGTCACTGTAAGATACAAACGAGCAATTACTTTGGCTTTCTCTTGAGAAATTCGGCCTGGATTTACTCCTGGTGGTTCATGGTTTGTGGTCTCCCACAGCCAAACTTTACTCTTGGGAAAGAACATTCTTTTAAGTGGACACTCTTGTAAAAAGTCTTTGCTAGAATAAGGTAGTAACAACATGTTGAGTGAACCTGTGTGTATTTACAATAGCAGACATACTGAAAACTTGAGGCTTCCATTGTTGGGTCTGTGGAGATGACATTCCTCATCTGGGGCACACCTCAGTCTCAGTGCACTCTTATATGACCCAGAAATGGAGCTGTAGAAGTCTTTAAAATGCCTGGGCAATGCAAGCTGTATAAAAGCTGTAGCCCCCCCCCCAAAAAAAAGACACCTGTGCAAGACATCAGGCTTCTTTTGCTTCAATGTGTGATTTCAAGGGACATATAGGAGCAGGAAGAGCTCATCAGTTTGTACAAAGACCATATGACAGCTCCTTCTGCAACTGGCAGATTTCATGGATGGTTGTAGTTAGACGGTTTGCATTTATAACACCGAGTATGACTTCATCCATCAAGCTAAGCTACCACCTTTGCACCGACAATGAAACTGCAACATTTCAGTTGGCGTAAGTGTTCCAACAGACAGCTGCGGAAGTCACCCTGTGTGCATTTAGCTTTTTCTCACGCTCCGTCTATCAGAAAACTTTCTGAAGTCGAGCTGGGAAATGAGATCACAATAGCCATTTTCTTCTCCCGTTCAAAAGGCACAAAAGGGCTTCTGTGATACTGTACTCACACACTCTTTGCAAACTCATAATTGATAGCCAAGACTTCATTTCATCCATCTTTCACTAGATTGCCAAACTGATCTCTAACTCCTCGAGGAAGCCCGAACGCACGCAGCCACAATGTCCACCTTCGAATAGTAACTCTTTGAAGAGGCTGCCAACTCCACCGTCCTACTCTGCATGGCCTTATTTCCCCCTTTTTACTGGTGCCACCTGGAAACATTCCAGTATGTTTCAGCGACACAGTGAGCTGGCGTATGCTGATAAGGGCCTAATGTCTGGCAACAACACATTAGAGGAAACCTGAGAGAGCACCTCAGTGGGATGTTGGCTGCCAGTTTGGAACAAACTCTGAGTAAACTTTCATGAAGGAAGCTTTTTTTTTTTTTTTTTTTAACCCCATTTACATTAGGAAGGAAGCAAGTCATCAGCAAGTCTAATGACTTCGAAACAGCAGTCGGACCAACTAACAAAACTTATTGCCCCAGTTTGTCCATTGAATGATTTACCAAAACGGCACCAAATTGCACCGTATCCCAACATAAGGTCACGGATGGGGACAAACCAGAAGTATAATCTAAGATTTTTTCAAGTTTTTACTAAAGAACATTCTGCTAATATTTGGTTTGAATTCATAAAACTGCTTTTCTCTTTTCTCTAAGTGTACAAGCCAATAGTGGCCAACGAAAACCAACGAAAAAAGTTATTTGGAGCATTGTCGTGTCTGAATTGACAGAGATGGGGCGGAGCGAGTAATTTGCCCAGTTGAAACGTGACCAGCTGCTCGGGGCATAAGCTCTCGTGATGAAACACTACTTGGCTATCTGGTTACCCAGAACCATCAGGAAAATGATGAGCAATCTAAAAGTACGCAAAAGAAAAATGTACCTTTTGGGCACCATTCGAGTTAAAACATTCCACATAATTCTATATCTAAGATTATTGTATTTTGCAATATGGCGTAGCTTAAACATTTGGGCTGGTGCGGGTGTACTCAGCTTGGGGAGGTTCTGTTTACACTAGAGGGGGAGGAAAGTCTGAACCCCAGGTCTGTCAGTGTTCTTGAGTTGCACCTTGAACTCCCAGTGAAAGCTGCCCGTTAGCCACAATGAACACGTATAATCCCAGAGAGGTAAAAATAGACCGTGGTGCGTTCCTCCCTCAGTTGATCCACCTGTAAATGATGTCACCCCCAAAAACATTCCTCTCCCCCGTTCACATCCAAACATGTCGCTTTGACTTGATTGAGCCACTTTCAGACTCAGATCATTAAGTAAACACACCCTTCAGTCCTTATAAGGATCCAGTGGCTTTCATTTTCTGAGCGACTCAAAGAGGCAATTTTAACAGGACCTCTGAAGCGCAGACATGAGGTGAAACAGACACAGACGAGGGCTTACATCAAGGTCCATCTCCGATGTTCAGCTATCGACAAAGATGAACCAGATGATCACCGCTGATTAGCCAAGTCTATCCACCCCTCTCCAGATGAAAACCATTTAGTGGCTGTAGAGGGAAGGCATTCCTAAAGAAGAGCAGTAATAGGAAGCTGGAGAGAATTATCTTCCACTGTGGGGCAATCGCGCTTCCTAAAGAATACGGTGCCTCTACTTTTCCAAGGATGTCGACCACTTGAACATGTACATTTGCACTTAACTCACTTCAAAGTTTCAAACAAAGACAGCATAAATCTGAAATGCTACTTGAAGGCTGTCATCTGTGCGACACATGGGGCTGCGAGGAGGCTGCAGTGTGCATGTGTCGTGCTGCAGAGGAATCACAGTCAGCTTCTGCTTTGTCAGCCTCTGTTGGCTTGTTTTTTTTGTTTTTTTTTTTACAACAATCCTCACTATCACGTCAAAGAGGAACTACCAGAAGGAGTAGTTGTGTTATATTCCAACAAACAACTGAGGTTTACCGTCTCTAAAAAAAAAAAAACAGGGCCAGCTTACTCGATGCAATCTAACTAACATCTGAGGCAGGCTGAAAAGAGCACAGAGCTTCGAATTTGTAACTTACTGCAGGAATCCACGACAGATCATGCCAATTGAAATGATCTTTCTGGAGCAGAAGCTATCCCGACCTGATATCTCTCCACGAATGCCACCTTTGTTGAGCCATTTCAACAATTAGCCGAAAGCAAAGTCTTGGTTTCACTGTTTACTGCCATTTCAACAAGCCATCTGACCAGCATGGACCCTAACATTCCTCCCTGACAAGACGAACCAAGAACAATGTTTATCAATCTTTATCCAACATCCCTCTCCCAGAAAAGGGAGAAGAAGAAAAAAAATCTCAACGGTCGAGTCTTCTCTGCTGACTGAAGGGCTCATATTGCATGACTCCCTCCTCACAGGGTCAGATAAAACACTAATCTAAACTGTTGTTTGTGCTTTGCCAAAGACAGACAGGCAGATAGCAGAAGAACAAGATTATTCCTGATATAAATGCCAGTTAAACTGCCAATACTAACAGGCTGTCTTCATACCAGCTCACATAATGAATTATTACAATCTCTCGGAGCAAGTCGCTTTGTGAAAAACAGGCTCCATTAAGTAAATTAAGTCCGAGTACTTTATTAACAGAGACCCCCTTTCCACAGACTACTGTAATGACCCGACTTTCACACGATGTAAGGACAATCCAGCAGATCTGAGAGCCATGGAGGAAAAGTTGGATGAGCTCCTGAAAATCAAGAACAAGTTGTTGTTTTTTTTCCTTCTATGATTAGCAAAATACCAATATTGCAATAAAAGCCCAGGAGAAAGTCCAGCGAGTGGACAAAGGTACTGTTAAAATGTTTCCAGTGCGTTTGTTTTTGAGGGCAGACGTGCAAGTAAACGGGTGACTGCTTCTCAAATGGGCTGGTAAAAAAACGGAAACCAAGCGCACTCAGACTGCCACCCACTAAGGCAAGCTGTGGACGGTGAGCGCACCCTTCGAGAGAATATGAAGTCAGGCGAGCAGTATCAGTGGGCCTGAATTTGGTCGGGCAGTCATTTCATATTTCATCACTTGTGTACAACCATTAAGTATGAATCTGTCATGTGTTCTTAAACCAAAGTACTTACATTTTCATGTAAGATCATTCTTAAATGAGGAATTCTAACATTCCTGCTACATAACGCCTGAAATAAATGCTGAACAGAGAGACCTTTTTTCCCCCCAGTATCAACTAATAAAGCATATAATCAAGAGAAGAAGAAGACAAAGTTCAAGCACTTAAAGTTTGCTGTAGGTGTCACAAGGGGTACCTTTCAGTTTGCACGAACAATCCTTAATGCGGTCTGTTTCCATTGAGGTGTTTGATGCGCAGGACTCACAATGTCACATATTAATCTTAGCAGCTAAAACAAATATATCAACTTCGCAACCCCAGAAAATACAGACAACAGCCGGGGGAATGATGGATGTTGTGTTTCCCAGTCCGACTAATTTTGCAGTGTTGATGGTGATGTGTCATCGTCTGCAGTGAATGCCATTCACTCTAAATGGTGAATGTTGCTGTGGTCTTTTCAGACCTTAACCAATCATTGTTCAGCACCTGAGAGCGACCTACAGCAGAGTATGTACTTTAACAGCCTGGATGAGATTGGCTTTGCTGCATTTTGGAAGCTAAAGGACAAAAAGCCTAGTTTAACTGTTAGTATTCTGTTTGCAGATCTACCTCAAAGAGACGACAGGACCCCCTAAATAAGTTTAAAAAGGCAATAAGTTTTCCATTTTAGTCCTTGAAGGTTTTTTTTTTCCCCCTAAAAATGTCTCAGAGCATCAGTAATGCATTCTTGTGGGGAGACGTGTTTCTGAATCTCCTTCCAGCTCGCCTTTCATCTGTCGCACTGCGTTGAGTGACCTGACTCCCCAACTGTTATGTCTGTGCTGCAGCACTTACCATTTATGTTCATGGCGGGCAACACCAACGACATCTTGGGCCGACTTCCTTTGTTGTGGTTGGTGGCAGGAAGTAGAAGATGATCCTGAGAACATAGAATACATAGTCATTGCAGGGAAAATACAGTTGACTTGTAGCCAAACGACAGTACGTGTTTATCAGTTTGGAGCCAAGTTTATAGCTTGCATCACCAACTTTAAGCACATCAGCGATGCTGCAGCCATTTTGGGAAGCTAACAGGCGGAAAATGCCCCTCAAACTTGTGTCGGTACTGATATACTTGGAATTTCTTAACCGCGTGAAGGAAAAGGACCACACACAGAGTTTGAGATTTCATATATGTAATTTATCAGAAAACTGAGCCAAAGCCAAACAGTTCAGATCCCGTCTGTTACACATGAACGAATGCACTCAGAGAAAGCAACGGGTTTGACACAAAATATTCAAGTGTAGCGTTGTTCTTCATACCACTCACTGCAACCTTTTAAAACACGATTAATAAACTCAACGTGCCCCATCTTGAAGCAATTATTGTTCTCATAACAGCACGAGGAGGCCGAGATCGAAATGACATTTAAATCCCTATGAAAACAAATTTCACATTAAAGTGCTTGAACCATACGCCACCTCCATGACACTATCTGCTTGAAAATTTCGTTTTGTAGGTATTCCTTGAGGCATTTTGAGTTTTCCTGGAAAACTGTGATAGAATGTTGGCAACACATCCTGCGTTTAAAAGCGCACACGTATGCACATTCTAATTATACGATCAGTGAATTCAAAGCAGGGCTGTTGCAGAGTAGCGGGGAGCCCTTTGGGTCAGTGGAGACTGATGCGAGTCGTGGTCCAACACGAGCCCTGATGGATGAGTGTATAACACCTGGGTGATAAGCTGGAAAAGCAGACAACTTAGTCATTTAATGTGTAATATAAATACAGAGATCATTTTGATCACAGCTGACCAATCTGTAACTTCTGTTTTAGGAAACATAAAAATGCAGGCAGAGAGAGAGAATAAAAAAAGCAGCACATCCTCTACAGCTTGTAAAAGCGATGACTGATAGAGGAATGGTCGGATTTTGGGAAAGTGATAACAGACGCGTGAAAAAGCAATACGAATTTTTATTTTTAAAAAGTTCCTCTTCTTGACTTTTATCTAAACACTACTTAAACTGACCAATCAGTGTAAATTCATTCTTAACGTTGTTCTTTTTTCTGACAGAAGCACTAGGTGTCATGCGCTCCCTGCATTGGAAGGCCTAAAGGATGAGCAATTAGTCACCACAGGCAGCATTAAATGCAAAGTACGACAGGGAGTCCTTGACCGGAGGACAAAAAGAGGCCGGAAAGCAACGGCCACATTAGTACTCATCGTCAGGGGACCGGCCAGATTGTCAAAGTTACACACAAGCTGCAGCTGCCATGACAAAAGTTGGAATTTCCTTGAACCTTATTGGACAGGATCCGCGGTGAAAGCCAGCAGTGTTTCCACGACCTCACCTCAATGCACGCTTACATCAGGTCACAGATGCTAAAACAACACGAAAAGAACTTTGATTTCGTCACTCTATTCCACCCCGAAACAGAAAGGCAGGTGGGACAAATGAAGACCTACGGTAACTTTAGCCTAAACATGCCGGTTTGTCTAACCCGGCCTTAACCCAACGTGCTGGAGTGAGTGACAGCGGCTGCTGGAGAGGGTGAAAATAGGCCACGATAAACTCCGCTAAATATTTTCGCCTGGAGGGATAAAAGTGAGAATCGGTGGTGATTGGCTTAATCTAAACAAATTCCAAATTTGATCCAGAGCTTTGGCAGTTCTGTAATAACATCATAGGAACTGGAACCAAAAACAGAGGCACGGACAAACACACACACACACACACACACACACACACACACACACACACACACACACACACACACACACACACACACACACACACACACACACACACACACACACACACACACACACACACACACACACACACACACACACACACACACACACACACACACACACACACACACACACACACACACACACACACACACACACACACACACACACACACACACACACACACACACACACACACACACACACACACACACACACACACACACACACACACACACACACACACACACACACACACACACACAACTGAAACCCAGGAAACAAAATACAGGCAAATAAATCGAGAAAGCTAATAAAGTGCAGTAAGAATAATAATTAAAAAAAAACTGTCACACTGACGTACAGACCTATAATCTGAAATCTTTACAAAGCTATTTCTTTCAGCATTTAGTGTTTCTGTGAGGGCTTAGGTTAACTCAGTGGCACAGCGTTTTTTTTAACAGTTCATAATGATCCAGGGCTTTCTTTTCCCAGAGTCCTTTTAACGCAGCTGTTTGAGCACCTTAAGTTCAAAATGTCTGACGTGCTTTTTTTTTTTTTGTCATTTAAAAAGGCGCTGGTGTCGTAACTATGTTTGAGGCGTCAAATCATTTTGGCAGAAGCTGTTGCCCTGGTTACTGAGAAAATAAGAGGAGAAACGCTTGTGGCTACGTGTGTATCCCCAGTTAAACTGTAGCTCAGATAAGAATAATAAGAATGAACACTGGACACCGTCTGCTGCCAGTAAGCGTTATGTGTTAATCATGGAATGAGTAGTAAGCACATTGTGAGCCGTGTAGTCAATCTTGATGTGAATGCAGCACTTTTTGACAAGGGGGTGGCATGAAGCATTCCCCAGCACCATACCAAAACTTTCCTGAAGCCAAAAAACAACAACAAAAAAAACAACCTTTACATAATTAATAATCTTTTCCCACATAACTGGCTTATGTGGGAAAAGATTATTAATTATGTAAAGGTTGTTTTTGCTCTCAGAACACCAATCTATCAAAACCAAAGTGAGTCCTATCCACAATCAATGAAGCGCAGGCATGTTATAAACAAGATAAGACGCGTCTTGTTGACATGAAATGGAAAAGGTGATGATTATCGACTTTCACAAAGCAGAACAACATGATAAATCCCTCAAAACAAACATATGCAACTGCTTGGACAATTGATTAAAAAAATAAAATAAAAAATAAGAGATTTTTGATGGTTGCTCGAACAAACGGAGATTATGGTGATACTGCTTTGAACTTTTCAGTGTAGTGATGTGATCCAGAAAATAAATAATTCATTATCAAGTCATCAGCTTTCCAAAATTTTCAAACGTCTAAAATGACAAGAAAGCTTTGATCAACAACTTGGCAACGATCGAACTTAACTATTTACTAATCAATGTTGAACGTGTCGAGGACACAAAAGAAAACGGAGTTTTGTTCTGTAAAAGTTTTAGGCACAAAGTTCGATGCTTCTTTTAGTTTAAAACTCGCACTGTTCAGTCAAACACAAAGCTGCTCGACCTGCGGGGGGGTCGGGTACGTCATTATCCCCACTGTTGCCATGCCAACTCTTGCCAACCCTTTGTAACCTGCTTGGAGACAAAGGGTCTTCTTAACCACATGCTTCAAAACTCTTACCAAAGTAATCCTGAGGACTGAAGAGCTCAACATTGCTCAGAGAACTCAAAGGCTCTCTGAGTGATAAGAAATACTGTTTTTTTTTTGTGTGTGTGAGGCAGAAAACGATTTCTCATGTCAACTCGGAGTCAAGTTCGAGCAAACTGAGACTTACCCTTCTGAAAGACACCACGTAGAAAGTGTCGGCGCGACGATTGAGCTCATCAAAGAAGTCGCTGTAGATGTGTTGCGGTGCGTAGTATACCTGCAGCTCTCTGCCTGGATTCCTGTCGAGGAGTTACAGAGAAATTTGAACGACATCGACAATGTCTTTTTATTTCTAAAAAGCACAATTAAAAGACAGAACCTGTGAATTAACTGGTATTTGCTCTACAGATCAAGCCTGTTCACTTCTAATTGGGTGCTGATAGTCATGTGTTATATTTGGCCTTTAAGTCTTATTCGATGAGTCTTTCAGTCTCGCACTCCATCCTTTGATGGAAGAAAAATGATTCAATCTTATGAAACAAAAACTATGGTTTCACAATTTGATCCCATAATGCACGGTGGAGGCAAAAAGCTGGCGCACAGCCTTTGTCATATGGTCACAAAAGCCATGTTATTGTCATTCTGCTCAAAGAAAAAGAAGGATTGAATCCATTTGTCGGAGCTACATTACACAGTAAAAATTTGACGGACGAAAGTGGCGTGCAAGCGTCAGCTTTGAAATTCAATCCATCGTAAAGTCGTTCATTGCAAGTCAAACAAAAACGGGTAGGATGAATGTCTTCATATCATAGATCTACGCGATGCTACAGAGACAAAGAGCTAAAGAGCTTATCTGTGTAAACCTGACAGAACGTAACAGGCCTTTACTCACTTTTTCTCAGTGGTTTCTGTGTATTGGACAGAAACTATTTGGGCACTCTCATCCTCCTTATTCTCAGTTTTCTCCTAGGGAAGAACAGACAGAAGTAGCTTCAATCTCTGCCATCACACCCAGTAACTATCTAAGACAGCAGAACACACTCCTCACAACACGGTTAACACAGTAACAGACTGTTGTTTAAACACTCCCAGAGATAAAGACACACCTCCGTCTCAAAATGTCTCATTTCTAGATGTGACTTATAATGACTAAGAAGAGAGAGCGAGAGAGAAAACCTAAAATAACACATTTCATCAACAGGAGGGAATTGATTTCCTCTTCGTATGACGGGGTGAACAGTGCCGTACACGTGGGGCCATGTACAAGCTTTCAAATTAGCGAGAGTGCAAATAAGAAGCTAATTAGAGGCCTTACAACCAAGTCCCAGAATCCCTCACTTAAAACTGCAGCGAGGTTTCAAGGCTGAAAGGTTAAAGAAAACCTTAACACAAGCGAGAGGTAAAGGCATCCATCCGCTGTTTATAGTGGTCTAAAGAATGGGTACATTAACTGGTCAGGTCTGTGTAGACTGGACCTGGTGTGACAGATCTGTTGGAAAAAGAAAAAGAGAGAAAAAGAGCAGGGGGGCACTAATCCTACAGCTCCCCTCGAAGTGTTGTGTTTACGTTCTCATGGCTGCTGGACTAAACTCTGTCCAAGAAAGAGAAATGAGAGGCAGAAAAAGGGAAAGCGTGACCGAAGGTGAAATGGTGGTGAAAAGGAGGCTCTGACTTGCCAAAATACGAATGACTTGAGAAATAAATGTTTTTTGTTTTTTTAAACAAGTACCGCAATGTGTACAGCAATAAGCATCAGATCAATTCACATGCCTGTTTATATGCCTGTTTTTCCTGTTTTCGACAATATGCTGCTGTGACGTCTTACCAGAATGTTCCTGCCAGGTTTGTGATCGCCGTTATTCGGGCGCCTGGATTTGGTCTGCTGCACTTCATGACGATGAACCCAACCCCTCAACTCGTGGGCCAACCTGCCGAATGTGCACAATGCATTTTTTGTTCGTCGCAAGTACGAATTGTGGCGATTTTGTGGTTTTATACAAAAGTGGAAAAGCTTCAAATTCATTGCTCACTCGATGCACTTGGTCCTGTTAACGGGAGGCTGGCAGGGGGGAGGTGGTCTGCGCAAGATGGGATCTTTCACCACCATCAGGGCTTTGTCTTCAGTGCTAAATCAGAATGAAAGGAGCAGAGAAGCTATGAGTTAATCTGTTAAGACACAGCTATATAAGAATATCAAATAATCTGCTGTTTCCCACATGTTGAGATTTGCTTTGTATGCAGAGTGAGAGCCAACATGGCCGCACACTCTTTTGTTGTGGGTGAAAGGCCCATGATGAATTCATTAGGGGGAGGCAAAACAAAACAAAAAAAAAAAGCCCTAAGAGAGAATCTGCGTGGCTCGAATGTGATGACAATTATAATAAATTACATGAATCGGTTTTATTTTTGCTTGACACGTGCTGGGAGGCGGCGGAGCTTCAGTCAATGAACATATGCACAGAAACGATGGCCTGCACCACAAAAGGAAGTGCAGACACACGCAATAAATCCCCCACACAATTACCATAATAATGCTGAAGAGAAGTGAGTGTTAGCACCCAACAGGTCGCATCCAGCCTGACGATGACAGATGAAAGCATCGGCCCACGAGTCTTAATTGTTATCAGATGCTGGGTACACGAGCTATACTCTTGATTAGGAGCACTCGGCATTGCATGATATTCCTTCTCAGATGCTACCTCACCTTAATTACATTTGTAAAACCTTCCCGAGTGTAAATAATTACGTTCCTTGAGGTGCTGATGTAGACTGTCCACAGTCAGAGCCCACCTGAAAGGAAACGTATGCCATCGACGTAATTCCTCCCATGGGCCTCCTTGATGTGAGCCAACTGGTTGGCCTTGCCTCATGTTCCCGTCTCTAAATGCTCTGGAAATAGTTCCGCGAGACAGCATGTCAGACCACTCAGGCCTGATCATAACTCTAACTGAGGGGCCCACATTATCCTTCCAGCACACACACACACACACCTTCCTGTTCAGTGGGACCTCGAGATTAGGTTGCACATGTCCCCCCTCCGTCATTCTTCTCCCTGCTGCGTTTGGTACCGTCACCCCTTTTGTAAAGGCTAATGTGTTCCTTCCTGCCTGCTCTGGATAAATGCTGCTGGGAAACCCGATACTACTGATGAATGGTTTGCGTTAACATGTTACTTACCCTACGCAGAGATCTAACCCACAACACAGGCTAGTTATGCCATGGAGCCATTAGATTCTCTGACCACCTTGCAAAACACAATTTTCCTGACATAGGAGTCCAGGCAATGTGCCAAACAGATATGTTATTTATGCAATTTACAAATGACACTGCTGGGCCTCAGGAGTATATTAAAAAAAAAAGAAAAGAAACACAAACATATAAGCCCTTACAAAAACAGACTGTTACTAACAATATAAAGCTTAATGTCAAACAAGGCCTGGCCCAGTTTCTCAAAGCACAAGCACTGGCCAACATCGCCAGGGGCCTGCAGGCATTCAAAAAGAAGACATTTGGACAAAGTTGTTAATCAGCTGCTGCACATGTTTACACATGCCGAAATGAGCCGCAGCAGTTCAGACCGAGAGCAGGCACAGGTGCATCCTGGTTTCTTGCCATTAGTACTCAAAGAAAAATGATGTGATGGATGTCGGTGTGGTTTCAGCACATTACCTGTCTGGCATCTCAGAGGGCCTGCCGCTGGGCTGGGGACCCATTGTCAACTCATTTTCTGCCTCTGACGAGAAACCCAACAGGTGTCTGCCACTGTGCTGCATGGGAGTAACCTCGAGTTTGGAGCCACCCTGAAACAGACTGGTGAAACGGACAGCAAGGGTGTCAGGGAACAGACAGGCGGGGTGACATCAGAACCCTTGGGTTTAAAGAGAACATTTCTATAAAAAAAATTAATTAATTTAAAAAAAGAAAAGGTGCTGGACTTGGATGACTGCACAATCAAAAGCACTCTTGTGCACACACACATAAAGAAATATAACTACACTGGGTGGCATGTTCATTTCAAAGCAATCTGATCACAAGGCAGACACTTTATGCAAGAGGAAGGTCTAAAAAAAATAAATGAATAAATAAAAAATGCAGACAGCAGCATATGTACAAGCACAGACCTCAGCCACAGCGAGAACTATTAACATCACACAACTTCATTTGTTTCTTGAGCAACAAGAATATATTCATGTTTGAGCTCCAGAAAAGAAACGAATGAGTATTGTTCCAGCCCAGAACACAGACAGACAATCACAAACTCGAAAGCAGATGTTTACATCTCTGTGGAGGACTTTTTTCCCCCAACCGAAAACAAACATTTCTTTGTGACACGACAGGTCAGACTTTGTGATTATGATAAAAGAACTGTGATCTTGGTTTTGTGGAATTACACGATCCCTATGCTAGTCGGGTGGAACCGAGGCTTTTTCCACCAGCGGAGTTTCAAATGACTAATCGGAAATTGGTCAGAACTGCTATCATTACAAGCAGAGGTAAGAGAAACAGAGACATGAACATGTTTTATACTTTTGACCTCCTTCTAACTTTACAAGTGGCAAGTGTTTACATTTGCAACAAACCCGAACAGTGTTAGAAGCGTCTTCGGTTATTAGTCAGGGTCTTCGAAAATCTGGCAGCAACATGAAAGGACAGCAGTGCACGCATAAAAGCAGTGAGGCATGGCCGAGCCACTAATTATCAATCTATTTTCCAGTTAGATCACTTTCTGTCGGGATAGCACCAGACTACCACCATTAACTGGACTGAAAAACACTCACTAATGCAATGAATTTACATTATGCCAAGCGTGTCAGTGTTAAACCAAACAAGTCGAAGGCTTTTGTTTTACCCTGAAAAGAACTCGACACGCAACAAAGTCTCTGAAGATTGAACTTTTGGATGTAGAAAAAAAAAAAAGGAACATAATTCTTAAATGGGAATAGTTATGCACTACGTTCCAGAAAGCTTTTCCTGCATAAAGTCTTACATGAAAAAGATTCCCACCATGAGTCATGGGGATTGCCATTTGTTTTTTTTCCCCCCAGTAATCAAACACACGTGCATTTGCAGCGCTCCACTGCAGCTACAGTTTCTGCCATCATCAGAGCTCTCTGTTTAAATTGAATTTGAGCCACCAGACACCAAATCAAGTTGCTGTGTTAAGGACACATGAGGGAAAGACAGACGTTCACCGTCCTTCACTCACCTCGTTGGTCCAACGTTAAACACCAGGAACACCAGGACCACCATGAGGCACACGGCTCTCCTCTTGGGTGCTGTCGTCTTAAATAGCGTGTTCTGCATCAAGAAAGGGAAGAAATGCATGACAAAACATTTGTAAAAACAAACCATACTTTTTTTTATTCTTCTTCTCTACTTTCTTGTGCTACTTTTGCTGTAATTCAACACATGCACCATCATCTCCACAAAAATGTCAGTTGTGTGGCAGGATAAGCAGAGCTGTAGACGCTCGCCTCTCACCTCACTCAGCAGACCCTCCAGCTGCCTCTTGAGGTTGCCATTCTCACACTTGAGCACCTCATTCTCCGACAACGCCACTTTCAAGCGAGCTTCCAGTGAGAGCAGATACTCCTTCTTCTTTTTCCGAGACAGCGATGCGGACTCCCGGTTCTTTATCATGCGCTGCTGCCTCTGGGACAACTTTGACTAGTGAGGAAAAACAAGAATTACGTGTTTTAAAAGTCACGACTCGTGTTAAGTCACATATTCAGTCCTTCAGACACCTAAAATATATCCAAACAGGAAGGTGAAGTAGTTATTGGGACAATGAAATGTCTCTCTGGGCCACCCGTTAGATGTAGATCATAGGTTCCCCTCACTAGAATGGCATGTTTATCTATGTTCTTATGGCATTCGGTAAAAAGATATTGGTTTAATAACTGTCGTGTGAAGCACAAGAAAAAAAACACATTTACATGGGTGTTCTTGCTTAGTAGGAACAGCTTAGGGCTTAAGATAATTATGATTTCATCATGGTACAAAATAAAGCACATTTTAATAAATGGAGCTGGAGTTGCCACTAAAGACCATGACTTCAATCTTTTTTTCATTCAAATTTAAGAAATTTAAAGACATCCAGGCTTTAATGTAATCTAGACAGTCTAAGAGTGGCTTGACAGAGGAGTCTGATTTTGTGAGGGGGACGTAGAGCTGGGTGTCGTCTGCATAGTAGTGAAAAGAGATGCCGTGTTTCTTTAGGATAGAACCAAGGGGTAATAAATATAGGGAAAATGAAAGAGGGCCAAGCACAGAACCCCGTGGTACCCCACATGAGAGGGGAGCAGTGGAGGACACAGAATCGAGAAGGGTGACACAGAAGGTTCGATTTGACAGGTAGGATCTGAACCATTTAAGCGCTGTGCCGTTGATGCCCACCCACTGCTCCAAGCGAGTGATCAGAATGTCGTGGTCCAGTGTATCAAATGCTGCAGTTAAATCTAAAGTACAAGAACAACACATTGACCGGAGTCAGTGGCTAAAAAGATGTCATTAAAAACTCTTAAAAGCGCTGATTCTGTGCTGTGCAATGTTTTAAAACTGGGTTGGAAAATCTCAAGAATATTAAATAAATTTTTTTTTTTTAAATCCACGAGCTGACAGTAAATCTTTTCTAGGAGTTTAGACTGGAAAGGCACTTCAGAAATATTCCTAAAATTTGTCAGCACATTGGGATCCAGCCCAGGTTTCTTTAATAAGGGTTGCACAATGGCATGTTTAAAATTCATAGGGACCACGCCAGAGGACAGACTGCTATTAATAATTTAAAAAAAAGAAGGTTCAACCCGTCTGGAAAACCTCTAAAAAGTCATGAAGGGATGATATCAGCAGGAGAACCCGAGGGTTTCAAGTGCTTTACAATATTCTGAACAAAAGGCAGGGTCAAAGGTTCAAATGTGTCCATTTTAGCAGCACTGAAGGGTCAATGGCTGGAGGCGAAACAAGAGCTTGCAACGAAGCGACTTTATCAATAAAAATTTGAAGGAAATTTTCACACATTGCAGGGGAGGGCTCAAGGCCAACAGTCTGTGGTGCATTCAGTGCAGACTTTATGACTTTAAACAACACACGGGCCTGGTGGCTGTTAATTATCACAATATCAGAAAAATATTTTCTTTTGGCCTCTTTCACGGTGCACTGGTAATGACGCCAGTAATCCCTCAATAGCTGGAAAGACACTTACAGTTTCTCCTTCTTCCATTTTCGTTCAGCTTTCCGACACTCAGCAGCACAGGTTGTTTCATTTAGCCAGGGCTCCGATAAGGTTTTTTTGCTGTCTGGTTTTTTGTGGAACTGCAATATCTATGGCAGTTTGACAGGTGTCACGAAAACATGAATCTAGAGTCTCTGTACCCCCTTTCCCCGACACAGGAATGACCCAGTTTTGCTCAAAAGCTGCCGAGAAGTGAGTTAAAAATCCGACACCTGCGAGCAGGAGCATGAGGTTTAATTGGGTGACGGCAGACAGCAGCTTCAAACAGTACAGGCATATGATCCGAGAAGAAAGCGTCACAGATCTCCACGTCAAAAAAAAAAGGCAAACCATGAGGTAAAACAAGATCAAGTGTGTGACCACGTTCATGTGTAGGGCCAAGTACAGACTGCACCAGATTAAAAGAGTCAGTAATGTTTCAAAAAATCTCTTGCCAGTGGGTTGTCAGGGCAGCACACATGAATATTAAAATCACCAACAATAAGGACCCGGTCATACTTAAGACATAATATCAGCCAGGAACACAGAGAATTCTGTTAAAATGAACAACACACCAAGCTAACAACACATATACTCATACTTTATACTGAGGAAATGACAATCCAAGCATTTCCCTTTGTTGTTGTGTAGGCCAGGGGTCCCCAACCACTGAACTGTAAAGCTTTTGTCCCATAATAAACCAAATAAATGAATAAAACCTTAAAAACAAAGCATGTCATACCAACAGTTAATTGTTTTGTAATGACATTTAATAACAGCGGGTGCAGCGTCACTTGTTACCCGCTTCAGTGAAATGTGCCCCTGTGTTGCCTCCTGTCATCTCCTGATGTTATGGGATCGAACTGCTTCAGTGATGGTGGTGAGATGCAGTTATTTAATTTATGGAAGGGGGAACGAGAGCCGTGTGTATATTTTCCAGTGAAATATAAACATGAGTTGCAGAGCTTGAGAAGTAATCGTTTCCATAATGCTGTCTGAATCCATATGCCAGTTACTTTATGTTGAACATACTGTATATCTTAAGATTCTAGTTTTGTGGGTTTTTTTGGGAGAAAAAAAAAACAAACTCAAAAGCAACTACGTTAACACAAAGCCTTTAACACAAAAACTGTTGACATCTGCCTGCGAGTTGTGCTGCTGACATCATCAGATGATGTCATCAGACATGGATATGAACCCTTAATAGCTCCAAGCACACACCTCCAGCACCGAGTGCTCATGTTGCCCCGTAACAGGCTTCGGTTGAGAAGGTCAGAGCATCCTTAGTATATTGAAAACCACAGAGAAACAAACAACTTTCCAAATGAAAGAGAATTCAATTTGTAGATGTTGGCATGAGAAAGAAAAGAAATGGAGGAAAGGAAAATGAATTTGACATGAAAGCTAAGAGACTTTGTTATTCTGCTGGTGCCTCAGTTTACCGCGGCGACAGCGCAACAAAGCGGCATGTTCGAGATCTGTTGCGAGGTTAGCAGCAACAGATCTCAGACTTAACTTTACCCAAAACAGCCCTAAAGTGCACACGATTAAGCTCCTGTTTGAAAATGTCAACGTTTCAAATCCTCTGTGAGATTAAGGGCTTGCCTGTGAGGTCTCTGTTCTGTAAGAGAGGAAGGATGTGTTTATGGAGTGTGCCGTTCGGGCTCCCATAAAAGACATAAACAAAAGGTCTTCCATGACTGGATGCAAGTTCAGCCATAACCAGCTCTAATGACTGTAGTAATAAGAACCTCGAACACTCTGTAAATAAACAGATGATACGAAGCGTTTTTCACTTCTTTTTTTTTAACAAATTAGCACAAACACTAGATATGCATATAAAAAACAAAAGGATCGACGAATAATCATTCTTTCCACTTTACGTCAGTGAGTTGAGAACTGAAATCAAAGCCCCGCATGCAAAACCAAACAGTGCATATCTCAACGCGACCTCTCCCAAATTAACACAACCCATGGCAGCGAATACCCAAATCCAAACACCTTCATTGTCCAGCCACCCCACCATCCACCCCTGTACTGCCCCTCTTCAAACACAAACACCCTCCTCAGGGGAAGTCTCTAAAATTCAGAGCCAAATAGCCCCGCTGGTGATTAAGTTATTTGGATCCCTGTATTTGTGTTCTGTCTCCTGAGAAACCCCTCTGTCTCCCAGCTCGGATCTGGGAGCCGTGCCACCAGCTTAAGCCTGGGAACGCTGCAAGTAAGCAGTTACCAGGGAGTGGAGAGCAGGGGGAACTTCACAATGAGGCTGAAGACGAGAATGTGGGACAGAGGGCAAAAAAAATGGCAGCGGGGCATTTCTCAACCAAGCAGACTTGAATGGGTGAGAGGCTAACCCTGGTAGTGGTTCAAACTCTGTTTATGTGTTGGTGGGAAAAGTCAACGAGGAAGGGTACATGCTCCCAGCTGCTCCCATGGAAACATACAGTGGACAACTGCAGACAGCAGGTGGTATACTTAGCAGGGCTGTGTGTGAGTGCCACCGATTCTATGGTTGTGCCACGAGGTGATTCTCACAGTGGAATGCATTCTCAACAAACCATGTATGGATGAAAACATGTGAAGTGGCTGGGAAAGAAGCGCGACTGGGCAACAGCGCCAACCACACCGGACTTTCGCAGCGCCGTTGAGGAACTGTCGGTTCTGAATCTCCGAGGCTTGCGAAGGAAGTGTGTCATCAACTGCTGAGCCATCCCATTGGGAGGCGCTCTATTCAACAGGCTGGGTGAAAATGTGCGGTGATTTCGCTGTGGGCCATAAAGTACAATAAGTGCGGAATGTGCTCCACAGGTGAAATAACACTCCACACGCTCAGTTATTTTGTTTAGCAAATGAGGTGTTCGGAACATCGTTTGTTATATCCGGAGAAAACAAGGACATGGAAATAAAACACACAAACTCAAACTTTAGAGGGATGAAACGTTCAACCGATTTTCAAGACGCCCAATCTGATTAGCGTATTCATTTCAGGGCCTTGGACAGAATAAAAGGTCTACTTTTAAGAGGCCTGAGCAGAGTGATGCAATGTTTTAAGGAGATGTAATACTTTTAACCAAACTGCCCAGCAGCTCTCCAGCTTTGGAAATGTGCAGATACTGAAGAAATAAAAGCACATACTTCCAGAGGCAATGTAAAGGCTCTCATTTCCCCCAAAGAGTCACAACATGCTCAATATCTCCAGGTGTCTCCTTTTGTAAAGCCTCCCATCCAACTAATAGGAGGATTTCTTGAGGCCTCTGATTTCAAGCTGGACTTCTTCACGGTTTAGAACACACACAGAGCATCATACACACGCTGCTAAATCCCAGGTTGTGCAGGAGCCCATTACAGTACACAGTCCCAATCCCCTGATGGCTGTTTACAGCTGTCGCAAAACGCTTCATCCTGCCTGACAACACCTGCCTGCAGCATGTAATCGTTAACAGCCGTTTTAACGTCCAGATTTTCTATGAGCTAACTATAGGCCAAAAATACAGTCCAGGAAAACAGGAACGGTGACAACGCACAGGCATACTGGTGATACAGCTTGCAGCAACACCTGGCACAAGTTTGCCATCTTTAACAGGCATTTTACAAGTCCAACAGCCAGCCAAACCTGAGTGAGTCGAACACAGCTGCAGTGGGTCCGAGCGCAAGCATTACGCTCTCACACAGCGTGAATTGGCTCGACAGAAAGCTCACAGACTTTGCGCGTAGCTTGTATGGCAGTCACTTGAGTTCTGCCGTATATTTCTCCAGCATTATAAAAAGATGAAAAAGCCCCATGTTGTTGGATTCTCAAAAGCACTTTAAATATATCTTTTTAGACTTCCACTTGTTTCACTCCAGTCTTACTCCCCCCCCATTACAATTAAAGTGTACAGACCATCCCCTTTAATAACCTATTGTAAACTTTATTGACTTGGTTAGCTTCACAAATGGCAGTGAGGCGTGTTTGTTTTGGCCTCTGGGGTCTGGAATTCCTTGACACTGCCTTCTTGGTCTGGCACCAAAAGTGCGCCTCCGCACTCGTTTATAGCCAACACAACTGGATGAGCTCCAATATTGTTAATGTCAAGATGAATTGGACTAATAAAACAAAATCTTGTGACATTAGGCCATAACCAGCGTTATTCAATTTCACGTGTATCGCTTTCACGTGTATGTCATTTCAATTCAGCGGCGATGAAGTCATTAAAAAAAACTGTTTACAGGTAGTTCTTGGTAATTTAAAAGCCCCTGCAATGTTTAATTATGTGCTTTAAGTCAATAATGAGAGCGAATGAAAGACGTTGAATGTTAAAGCTCTGCTCTCGCAACAAATAAGGAGACAGAGGGAGAATAATGTTTCCCAACTCCCTGAAAGTCAGACGAGGCTGAAAAAACACAGCGAGACAGGCTGTGTTATTGAGGTGTTTGCAGCTCAAGTCTTTGAAACAAAGAAAACAGCATCAGACATGCCGACAAACAACCATCGTGTACTTAAAATAATGAGAGCGACTCTCTCCCAGAACGCACGCACTAAAAGATGCTGCGAGCGACCACAAGAATGCAGAATAAAGGAAGCAAACTACGACTGAGTTTTCTTTTTTTGGCTTTTTATGGGACGGAGCAGTTTCTGCTGCAGCAAACTGCACCTCATGAGATCTCCGTTTAAATGTGTATGTGCTGTCATTACAGCAACTGGAGGGGATCAGAGTGTGCGCTGAGGACATATTGAGTGAATCTTTCTCTTCACTGCAGCTGTCCTGACATCATCCCCGAATGCAAGCATCCAACCCACAGATATCCACACCAAGAGACATGTGTTATGCTCACACTGCTTCAAAACACACTGTTGAGAGGTAGAGACGAAAAGGATGCTTGAAGGATAGGAAGAATAATCAGAATTTTGGGTTCATGGGCTGGAGCTCTCAAATAAAAAAAAAAAATTTAAAAAACACGGTAATTATCGCCTATACTGACTGTCAGGGTCCATGAATTGTAATAACCTTTCACTTCAGTGGGGAAAAATATGTTCATTATTTTAGAAAACAGGTATAAATGCTTTGAAATCGACACTTTGTTTTCAGAGTTTTTGCCAAAACGAAGTTAATGGTTCATAAAATCTAATTCTAAAAACAATTACGATCAGGGAGTTTGAGTTGGAAAGGATCCAGTCAGAGTGTGACCATGGCAACCGCATTGTCATAGGTACATACTGCATGCATGTCTGCACAGGCGACTCATAATCTTACAGCTGCGTGCCTGTGCATACAGGCCACGTTTCCCTGAAGAGGCTCTGTGCTGTGAAATGGTCACTGGCACGTTGTCAGTAAGTGAAACTTAAAAAATAAACAAGTCAACCTTCGGATCAGCTTGTGAGCCTAAAAATCATACACGGGAAAACAGAAACAAGAGAGATACAATCCTCCACCAGGAGCGGATCAATCATTGCGATTTTAACTGGAGCCAAAAATGTCCAACATATCGTGACGAGGCTTTTTGTTTGAGCAATAACATGTCTGTCAGACCTTAACTCACATTCTACGTGTAGCTGAAAATAAACTCCCATTTCAAAAAGGTGATTCGAGAACACGTACTAGGTACTCACAGTTAATCATGCGGTGCCGTCTTTATAAACACAGAGATGAAAAAAGAAAGGGATGGTTGATCTTCTTCACCTACAAAAATGGGTTAAAGTGAATCGGCTACGCTTGTGGAACCAGATTAGCATTAGCATCTGCTGAATCCCATAAAGAAAAAAAAAAAAAGGTGCTGAATATTTACATGTCGACAACCACACGTGTTCTTTATTTCCCCAAATTAACACTGAAAACAGAAATGATCGTAGGTGTCAAAATGTACAAAGGACACCTGTGACGGGCGGGTAACTGAAAATGAATCATGTGCCACTGTCAGAAGATTTAGTAAACTGTGCACGCTGCCTTAAGAGTGGCTTCTGAGCAGATTAATCTTCCTAAAAGAGATCCTGTTAGACTTACGCTGCGATTTGGGACACGCATGCAGAGAGATACCAACTGCACAAAAGCTATTCCGCCCTGGATTTATTTCTTCGCCCGCCGGCACTTTCCAACATAAAATAGGAGACAGATCTGACGTTTCCTAACCGCCGCTGAGCTGGATTATGCCACCTGTTGTTGGACGCTGCCTTTTCCGTGGCCACAAAATACCTTCAGTTTGCTTTGGACAGATCAACAAGCTGAAAGAGCAATATGTTTGTCAAATAGAGTATGTTCTCTGAGTGAATGTCAGATAAATACTGATTTTTTTGCTGTTTTTTTTTTTTTGTTCTTCACACATTGCTAATTCATTAGCAAGAAGGAATCTAGAACATTTTCTATGCAACGCTAATAAATGAGGGCCGAGAAGCGCAAGTTTGTATTTCTCCGCTGAGTGTTAATAATTCAGAGTTGATTGACTCACATCATCGTCTGACGAAGGGGTCCGAGTAACAGAAACCAGCGGAGGAGCAGCAACGGGGGCAGACTTGTCCTTAAGCATTTGCATAGCAACCACACTGCCCGAGGCGGCCTGTGGTGTTTGGATCTGCAGCAACTGGCTCGGCTGGGACAGCACAATGGGATGACCTGAGTGAGAGACACAGCGCATACACAAGCTCAAATTCCAGGTTTGAACTATAACTCAATGGGCAGTTTACAATTTGACCAACACAACAGTGAATATGTGTATATGTGAATCTATATGTGCCACAAATTCATTGTTACAATTTGCAGTGATGACTAAATGTTTGCAAATACTTTAAAATGTCCCACATCTCAACATTAACATGACCTAAAAGATCACATTTTCACACAGGTCCTAAAAGCTGATAATGAGAGCCAAACTGGACAAATTACCAATTGAAGAACGTTACCCTATATTGCATATTTGCAAATGGAAAAGTCTATGTGAACCTCGAGGATGGTGAAATGAGAAGTTTGAATGAAAAGCATCACATTTGGAGAGAGGAACGCATTCTTGTTTAATAGCTTAAAACAGTATTGGCCATATGGCGATGAAAACTATCTTGCTTTGGGCTCGCTCTACTGGGTGTGGGGTCAGGATAGTATTTCATTATTGACAGAAGAACTCTGAATGATGCCAATAAACTCTAAAGAAAAAAAATCCAGTCGTCGGCTAAATCTAAAGAGTGACGATGATCCAAATCAAGATGAAAATTTGATCAAGTACAGTTAAAGAGAGATAAAGTAGTCGTTCCCGTGTGACCGAGATAAAATTCCTGACATTAGACACGTTGACAGTTAACAAACATCCCAGAGTTGAAGCTGTTCTGATGGAAAGGCTGGACTAACATCCTTCCAAGCCGATGTGCCGGATTGATCTGAGCAAAGGTTCTCATTCCTCCATCAGTCGCATGCATCGTGCTGGATTGTTCATTTCTTAAAAAAAAACAAACGATCAAGTATAACATCTCACTTGGATTTCTTCCTCCACCAAAAGGGCGGTAAACCCTGAAGAGGATGTGATTGCTGGTGTTTGTCGGTCTGTTAGCAGGTTTTGCAGAAACAACAAAGCCAAATTTCTTGAGACTTGGCAGAGGCTTGGAGCAGAGAAAAATGTGTTCTGAATCAGGATCATTTTTGTTAAAGTTGCAAACTACAGCAATGGCCTTAGTGGAGAGCGTGCTTTTGTCTAATTGAGCTCTCTTTATCCTCTCTTGGGCCTTCTGTAAAACTCTGATTACGAGTTATGTAATTTCATGACGTACAGACAATTCTAAAGGGTTCACAAACTTTAAATGTAACTCACTGTGTTATAAAACAGTGTGTAACCTACTTTTCTAAACAAGCTGGAATTTGCCTCAGTTTTCTGGCTTTTTTTTTTTTTTTTTTAAGAGCCTCCAGCTACAGATGGTACAGTCCAGTTCCTCCAACCACTCCCCACCTCTGGTGACCTACATTAACCCCGTGTCTTTAACGGGACTCTCTGTGTTTAAAGTACAGGTGGAGAAGATGTTTGCCATCTTGACCTGTGCTCTTAAACTTCCACATTCCAAACTGAGAGGTGTGTGTGACTTATGAGCCTGAACACACAAACAAAAACGTGCTCCCCCATCGGAGGCCCTGAAGAAATGAACCTTGACAAAATGCCCACGTTCGTTAATGTGCGGCCCATACAGAAGCCTCCGAGAGCGGTGCGCACCCTTCCAGGTCCAGGCAGTGAAAGGAACCATTCCTCACACTGACCCAGCCACCTTCTTTAATGCTAAACAGTCTGTCAATGCTAATCATGCAGAAGTGTTGGCTCGTTCTGCTAATGAATATGCGGCCTTCAAGCACCTTGTCCTATGTCCAAGTTCACCAGCTGGAAGAATTAATGAGGCCGAAAGTCTAAAGGAATTAAAAGCATTGGATACACCTGCTTGTTTACTTCTAAGAAATAAATGCATGCTCCGGTTTGACTCTATAAAAAAAACAAAAAAGGCACATCTAATTTCTTTCACCTCTTTGATGCAGAGGACTGTGCTCCACGGCAGTGAATATTGATGAGATTCCAAACCAGCAGGACGTGCAACAATAAGCAGGCTTGACTTGACATCCATTTGGGGAGCTTCACTTGGATGCCTCGGCCTTAATGATCTTCCAACTTGGCCAACACCCGGGCAAAAAGCAGGGCCGAGTTCAAATTCACTATGAGAGAGGTCAGGTATTCCACCCACTAAGGGACCATGCAATGACATACGTGTTTACACTGGCCGAGACACTGCTAAAGTAACACACCAAACGAGGCAAACGAAACCCCAAAACAACACCAATGATGACTTGAATGTGTGAAACACACACACACAGCAGCCCAAGAAAACGTTCTGTTTCACATGCAAGTTATAAATGCAAAATCTTTTGATTGTACGTTTAGAATTGTCGATGCCCCCTCCAGAAACATTCCCTCAAATAAATATATAAAAGAAAAAGAGAGAAGAATGTTCACAATCAAGCAGGTCGACATGTGACACTGAAGTTCACAGAGGAGCAAAAAGTAAGGTTAAGGCACCATCTACTGGACAAAACCACAACAAAATGTCTGATTGAATGTGAATGCTAAACAAAACTAATAAGTAATAAAACCTCAATACAATATCGTGCCCAAACTGCAAAAAGAAAAACTAAATCTGAATCCCATCAAAATGTCTGATTCAACACAGAGTTATAAGAGGCGACATGGGCAACGTGCTGCAGTGTGAGCTCTGACCTGGAGGGGGTGCTGGCTGGATGTTGATGGGAGCTGCTTTGACCATGGGCAGCACTGTGGTCTGCAGGGGCTGGATGATAATGGTCTTGGTCTGCATGGGAGCTGCTGCTTGAGCCAAGGGTACGGCCGTGATCAGCGGCCTGGGCTGGATGGAGACTTTTGGGCCAATCTGGATCGGCCGCTTGGTCGGCTGAATCGGTTTAGCTGGAGAGTGTGTGTAATTAAATGTTAAGGGGTGGATGGGATGAGATAAAAAAAAAAAAAGAAAACATTTTTAAAAATGGGATTTTTGGAATTATACATTAATAACTTAGGAAAAGAAGTCTACATTTACAGTTACGGTTAGTCTTGCCCGTGAGGACACTATAACCATTTTCTGATTAGGCTTTTTTTTTGTTTGTTTTGTTTTTCCAATCAAAATCTTAAAAATTCCGCTAACCCACACTGTGGTGCAAAAATTTCCCCGGGTTTATGGACCAAGAGCACAAATGTAGATTAGAGGTAAATGAGCAGACATGTGATGTGGACGTTGCCTCACCTCGTGTCACCTGAGAGGTCCTCTTTGGAGCTTTCTTAGCTGGGGGAGAGACTCCAGAAAAGCCACTGGACTCTGAGCAAACTGAAAGTGGAGAGGGCTGCGACAGCGGGGACAGAGCCTCATCCTGGATGGAGAAAAAGATCCAACTTAAGATCATTGCATCTCGTGGACAACTCTTTTAAGTACGAGTGCACACAAATACAACTCTAGTAAATCATTAGAAATCTATTTCAACATACCTCTCATGTGCAGCTCAGCACTCTGACTTTATGTGAAGCCACAAACTGTCTATGCAATACGTGTGTGTTTGAGACACAAGCTACAAGAATGGATGGTGTGTCCTTGTCAATATTCAAAGACTTCCCAGTAAACAAATGTGTCCTTGGATTGTCAGGATGATTAGCAGACAAATGCGTGCCGACTGTGTTGGGCTAGAATAAGATGGAACCCTTGTCCTTGTTTTGACGCACTGTGAAAACATCTGCCCGCTAAATTATGCTAATGTGGATGAAGTTGTCAGCACCTTTTTTTAACGAGGGGCTGGCTCACAGCTCAGATGGACAGTTAATTATTAGTCTGACAAGGTGTGTAAGGCTTTCGTTAATAAGTGTCTAAAATGTGTGTGTGTGTGTGTGTGTGTTTCACTACTAAAAAGAAAAGGGCAGCTGTCATTGTTTGAAAACCATCTGGTTGAACATTTCTTTTTTACATGTCAACTGCATTCAAAGATGGATGCATATGCAAGTGCAGCCAGGAACAACGGCAGGACAATTTGCATAGGAATTTCAATTCCGATACAGAAACCTAGGAAGAGCACAGTCGAGCTGAGCAGAGTGTCTTACTTGTGAGGTGTATGGAGACAAGGCTTCCACGGAGGCAGGAGAAGGGACAGAGCTCAGAGTGTGGGCCGGTGACAGAGAGTCTGCGCTTAGCTCACCATCTGGATGCACAAGGACAAAGGCAAATGTCTCATATGCTGTGCGTAAGCGTATTCAGCGTCACCTTAAGCCTTATGCCTCCCACCGTTTGCATCTTATTAATTTCAGTCAAAAAGCAGGAATGAATAATGCGATGCGCCGATTTAACACTTTTGTTGCTGTACCTGTGCAGGTGCTGCTCGAGTCAAGTTCGTTCCACGAGGGAATGTTGATATCAAAATCCAGATGTGGCTCTTCGTAGGACTGAGAAACCAAACACACATTTCTTTCATTTTTTTGAAAGCATGGACCTTTATTAAAATGTAGATTTGGAGTAAATGCAAATGTATAATCTCCAGTTCACTATATGCTGTTGAGCCAGGTGTGTAGACATTAAATAAATATATGTCTGTCACTGCCAACAATTGTTTAGATCTACACAATCTGGTTTGGGCGATGCTGTTTTCTGCATCTCTTTCTTTCCATTACGTCCACATGCAAACACGGATGAAATCAGTGCATGTGAATTTCAAACTCTACTGAAATGAGGAGATACTCACATAGCCGGCACTCTCGAGGGCCTCAAGCAGCTCATCTGCATCTCCGAGAGTATCCAGTTCGTCAAAAAGGCTTATGTCTGCATAACAAGGAGCACACGGCACACAAAATGAATAAAACTGCTCTTAGCTTTTAGTGAGGAGGGAAACGATAGACTCCTAAATATGAATATTACAACAGGTGTTATTGCATTTTGAATTAAAACCAAGAGGTTCATCTACAGGTCCTGCGTTTATGGTTGCTTGACTAGGTTAACTAGGTAGATCAAGTAATATTTGGATAAGTTGAGATACTTAAATGTGACAATAAACTTCATCCCCCGAGTGAGGCACTGAGAAATTCCTATTTATCTCATTTTTATAAAGCTCCTAATGTTTTGCTGGCAAGAGCCTGCAAGATGTGTGCAGAAAACGAGCACAGAACAAGCATAATAATAAGGAAGGATTATGTTGTAAAATGACATGTAACATCAGCTGTATGTTGAGAGCACAGCCCGACATTATTACCTTAAGGCAGTAGAAATAGTTTGATACAGCAATCATTGTCATCTCAGTGACAAAACGGAATAAGGAATTTAAAAAAATGCTATTTATTTAAAAGTATTCCCTTTTCAGCACTGGTGTTAAATGCATATTAGACGACAGGTGTTCAATGTCCGGTGCTGACTCTTGTTCACATTCAGGCTAACATGTTACATCACCCCAGCATCCACACTTGGCTAATGCTAACAGGCTAGCTGTGACTTGAAGAAAACCAAAACAAACATGGACCTAAAACCTACGCAGGTTTACTTACGTTAGTTTTAAAACGCAATATCTCACCCTGAACCTTTAGATACGATATCAATTATCTAACAACAAGTTTTAGTTATCCCTGTTTGTTGGTGTGTGTGTTTCTAGAAAGAACTAGCTGTCCTCACCCCACTCTCCTCCTTGGTCGATAGAGATTATGTCTGCCACGTTCTCCATCTCAGGGTATTGTTGACGGTTTCCGAAGTCTAACATTAGGTCGGATGACATCTTCTTCTGAATTCATTAGTGACTTATCACACGAACTACGACAACGCAGACACTCGCATCACCAACAAGCTTGAAGCTGTTCTGTGTGCAACTTCCTGTTTGAAGCGTAAATACACGTCTGTCTTTACTGTAACTCTACGGGTGCCGCTGAGGGACCGTTGTCTTGAGCTAACGGTGCAGCCAGTGTAGTCTTTGAAGGCCACAAGAGGGCAAGATAGCACTGCCGGCTCTGCGGCATGGCTTGGTTGACCTTTGTGAAAAGAGTGTCACTGAGTTCATGACCTGTTGCAGAATAAGTAAAGTGACTCAACAAGATTTTGATGACTTAAAAGTTTAATTATCTCTTAAAGATTTTAAGAGTGAGGGCAAGGTCAGTGATATACTCGAATAGACATTACTTGAACATTCTCAAATTTATGATTCTAACTGATTTCTCATATTTCTCAGGAATGTTTTAAAGTATCAAATACATACATCAAACAAATGTGTAGACCTTGAGCTGTGATTGTTTTGTCAAATTGCCCTTTTTATACACACGCTCGTCTTGTCGAAGGTGCACAATATGTCCTCTGTACAGTCTGTTCTGAAGTAATGAAGTATGACGATTCATCTCAGGGGAAATTTTGGTGACAGAATTTACATTTCAGAGCTGAGAGGATACATTTAGTCACAAATCCACATGGGGCCTTCAGTTTTTCTGGAAATATTATGAATATTACCCTCTGAAAATGTGCAGGTGACATGTCATCTTGTAAATTAAAACTCTATCTGTGCCTGAAATATTTCCTTCATCACATCAGTAAAACATCCGGACAAAATTGGACCATATGTGCAATCAAGGGGCTTCATTAGTCCTTATGGCTGGTTTGAGAGCTCAGGCATTGAAACCTTGTTGGGTCATTTACACTCCAATGAGTCATGCAAGGCTACACGTGCATGACAATCATGTCAAATTTACATTAATCAAGGTGGTAATTGTTGGTCAAGTCAAGTTTCTAATTTGACTTTGTATTGATGTTAAACCACCTGAAGGGATGTTGTGGTCATAAGCTGTGTAAGTGGGATAGGACAGATTGCAGATTCTTCCATGGGGCTAATGTGCTGCTGACGTATAGCTTCAGGTGTGAACTGTTTAGTGTCACGTCATAGAATCTGAATACCTTTTTAACCTAAATAGACCCTGTACAGAAAATTCTGGTTTTATGAGAAAATCTGCAGATCAACTATGTATATACATGGGTCTATTGAACAACTTAATGACAGTTACATTTAGAATATATACAACACATAATACTATATACAATATGTTTACATAAATCAAACCCTCTAAAAATTTGGAAAGATATTTTTATTCTTTAACTAAGAATGTCTCACTCACAGAGAAAAAAAGAACAGCTCTTACAATACATGTTCTTTGACTTTGTTCATGATTTTGAAATGCAATGCTTGTAGTAAGAGGAGAGATTGTGTGTTAAAAATCAGCAGCAGGTGTACACCGGGTCTAATCCCTCATGGGCATTTCAGGACGTAGTGAGATTAACCTGAGGTGGTCTGGTTCAGCTCCTTTCAAAAAGAACAAGCCCCTAGTCTGGTTAAGTTATTACTTCAAGGTGACGACTAATATGGAGGTCAACCATCTGCCTAGAGTCTGCGGCACAACAACAGTGCAATCTAAAAACTAGTCATCTATTTTACCAGTAAAATCATCACTAACTCCAGTTTTTTTGTTCATATTCAACAAAACTAATGATTGCAAGAGCGACTGTGGGACTGTGCAATGTTGCACTAAATGGCTAAACTGTTCAAATATCTTGAAAACATGAATCATATCTCTGCCTAGTTCATCGATGCCCTGATGATAATTACAGTCTGTGATTTGAGTGGCGTCATAATGGTCCTCAGTCTGCGCTAGTCCGGGGCTCATCATATTGATTGTGTGTAAAGCCCCTGACACACAGACATGGACATCAGATTAACAGGCTAACCTGATATGTCGGTGGAGCGGTTTATGGAGCGTTTGAGTGAAATAGATTAGGGTTTTAGTCGCATTGTTCTGGAATCCGTTATAATACATGCCCTCTATTCATCTGAAACACAGCATCCGTGTTGATTCTGTGACATTTAGTAGCATTTCAATCATGATTTGTGACGTTGAAAGCATAATCAACTGAAAAATGGACAATAGCAAAATCACTATATGTAATTATTTACAGCTTCATATAAATCATGACAGTATTTTTAAAATCTGAGAGCTTTAAATGGCGTCTCCACACAAGTTCATGTCATTTAGATATGATCAGAGGTGTTCAGTGGTTATTTCAGGCAGATTAAGCAATCAGAATTGAAAGTGGTGATATTTGTTTGACTATTATGATATTTGGACACACATGTATTCTCATAAAAATGTTTGCTCATTATTCATAAACCATCAAATCACTTCAAACAACCAAAACACCTTATCTGAAACCAGTCGTAACATAGCTTTGATCCCGAACACTTTTATTTCCATTTTCCATGGGTTTTTAGCATACTAGCTTAAGATGATTGATAGTTTTACTAAATATTGATGAGATTACGCATTGTTGTTCACCAGAATCAAGCTCTATGGTTACCCATAGGCTTTTGCTTGCAAATTGCTCACAGCCTTTAACTTCACTGGGTTATCTTGTTAAAACTGAATTGCTGAAAGTGAACTGATAAAGACATTGAAAACCCCACTGCTTTCACAAGCAGTGAACAAAGACTCAAAAGAAAGCCCCATGCTGGTCATGAGACAATATAAACCTAATTAGGCACAGAGGAGGAGAAACAAAAGGTAAATGGTGTCATTCATGTAACACAGTGATTTTAAGTCATGTTAAATTGACTGAGGCATCTTATCCCTTTAATTTAAGACACTTTGGTGGACTGACACCTTGCTATGTTGATTGTTGGGATACCTGTTTGGTTTTATTATGCCTGTTCAATTGTGCACTGGTATTTTAAGACACAGCTTACAGGCACCCACTACTTTCATCATACATGGCCACATAATGGTGAGGAATTTCTTGGTGAACCACAAACCTAGCAGTGAAAAGGAGCAAGAGAGTTGGAAGGCAAGCTTCCGCTTAGCAAAGAGAAACCGCTTTGCAAAGGGGAGCTCGAGCCACATTTCATCTTTTGTGTGCTAGATTGATGACCTATGAGATGGATGATGTTCTGTAGTGTTGTGTGGCATTGTCTTATCCCAGCCTGCACAAAGAGGCACAACACTTATCATCTCAGGCTTATGTATAGAGCAGGGGGCAGGGGTTGTCAAAGTGCTGAAGAGGGTCCAGGAGGGTTGGGGGTGGTGGAGCTCCCTCTGATAAAGCATGATGGAGATGGGTTAATGACACTGGAGGCAGATGGAAGAGCCATCTCTATGAGGACGCTGCCTGAGCCTCCATCCTGAAGCTGGAGAGGAACTGCGATATATTTGTTTACACCCAGGTGCATATGACATTACTGCGTGTAACGTGGTGTTTTAAAGCAACTTAAAACAGGTGGTTTGTTCAATTTTTGTTGGACTTTTAGCTGCACTGTGAGTTGATAGCAGGTGGCCTTTAGGTTTGTTGAGATTGGTTTAGGATTAGGCTTTGGGACATTG
Source organism: Leuresthes tenuis (assembly GCF_036924035.1). Lineage (NCBI taxonomy): Eukaryota > Metazoa > Chordata > Actinopteri > Atheriniformes > Atherinopsidae > Leuresthes > Leuresthes tenuis. Next base: position 17,994,009 of record NW_027325361.1, on the reverse strand, counting down.
TTTGGGGGGGAATAGGGTTGTGAAGACAAAGGGATTAGTGCAAAGGGTTGCATCTCTGACTGTGAGTTTGTGTGTGTTCTGGAGAGAGAGAAGGGGGGCGCCATCTGAAGCTGATGGATAGATGCAACAAAATTTAAATGTTTGCTATAATGAGGAAAAGGAAATTCAACTTTTAAATGAAAAACAAGGGCCATGTTTATTTCTCCCTGATGTTTATGAGGTTCCCCCGTGACTCTTTATGAAAACATCAGGGAGCAATTAAAAAAGAAAAAAAAATGTGGATAAAGGAATTTGGGCTGCAAATATATTTTTTAAATTAATCTCAGATAGCATGAAAAATTTCACACAGACTGTTGAGATTGGACAAGAAATTTTACTGCTTGTTTCTGAGGGACAACCAACAGTTTTTCTAGTTCCCACGTCCCATCCTAATACTCAGCAGCAAAGAAAAAAAAAATCCAGCCAAATCATCTCAATGCCTTGAACCATGTGCCACCATTAGGAAAACACAAAGAAAGATCTGACAAATGACCATTTTAATGCCCCTCTTTGACTTTAATGAATTTATACGTTATCTGGCCCTAATGGAGGCTGCTGCGTAGGGGCTGGAGCGAGGCCATAACAAATGAAAAGCTCTGATTAGTGTAGAATGAGCTGAGAAAAAAGTGCCATTCATCTTGGTTAGCATCCTCCTGTGCTCTTTTATGGGTCGCTGTTACAAGGACGGTGGAGCCGGGGGTGCTTGTCCCATTAGCGGGGCCCGCTGAGTGGTCAGCGGCGCGGCGTTGACGGAGCGTCTGCCCGCTCTGCGGTTCAAGACTGTGAATGCCTCAGTGCGGCGTGACTCCTGCATAACCTTCTGAGGTACCGGGAGCTTCACCCCTACATGACCCCGCACTCTGAACAGGGGTGTGGGGGGACTCAGGGGGGGTACTCAGACCAGAACTCGCACTAACAATTAGGTAAACACAGGGGACACCCCCCACACCTCCCGCACCCCCCGAGAAAGACGACGGGAGATTAAAAACAGTGTTTTGTATTAGAAATTTTCTTTGCCTTTTGTATTGGTGTAAAGCAAGGCCATATTAGATGCTTCTTATTAATTAAGCAGATTATTAGCGGGCAATTTGGGAATTGGGGAGCAGCCTAATGTTTTGTTTGTTATACAGTGAAATATGGTAGAGTGCTGCAAAGGTAGAGGATCCCGAGCTGAACAAACCGTTCAGTCGAATTAAAGGGCATTAATGACGATTCTTGCACCAAAATTGTAAGTTCAAAATGATTGCCACGTACATCACTGATGTGATCCTTACGTTTTCTCATTAGATAGAAATAGACGGTCATTGAAGGGGGTTGTTATGAAGAAATAAAGAGACTTGGCAAAGGCAAGCGTGTTTCTCTATGCCATGAAAGTAACATTTTACTGTGAAAATATTGCAACACAGTGTCACTGCAGGAGAGATGTTTCGTCATGATCGCGTTGGAGCTTGATATCGACCACTGTTGTCATTGGGAGAAGCCCTGTTTTACCGCCCCCTCCCTCGCTGGGCCCCCGTGTTGAGCCGCCTTGCAGAGTTCAGTCTGGCTGGGAGAGGAATGCGCTGGGATGCAGAGCAGCACCGACTGTAGGAAATCGACTCAACAACTCGCACACTATGGACAGTAATGATCCGTATTTACACCTTAGTAAGTACGCTTTATCGATTTATTAGCAGCGCAGACCAACTGTTGGGCTTTTCGCGAAGCTGCTGCGTTTTGTTTTGACTTGGAAGGGGGGAGTTGTTTCATGGCGTCTTCTCAACAGTCTATGAGCTGTGCGCTAAAGTGCTGGCGGACTTTAACCACCAACTCCTGCCCGTGAATCCGGCTGTTATGTTAATCCACCAACTAATAATTTTTCAAGTGTTCGAACTGAAACGAAAGCTGTGGCCATTGCGTAAGTCAGGTGATCGTGGTTGTGCCGGTCCGGCAAGGTCAGAGGTTGGCACTTTAATTGCGCTTATGTAATTTATGGTGCTTGTCGCGCGTCTATTGCTAAACTGTTTCAGACAGAAACACAATTTATTGGTCTGGGATGGTCGTTGGATCCGAAGAGAACTGCATGTAACAGCGCGGAGGAATGGCGGATGACTGCTGATACACAAACTTAAAGGCTCTTTGAGGTAGAGAGAAGTGCTTGACGCGCCCTGGTCAGCGCTGTGAGTTTACTATGTGTAACATGATGTGATTTTTGCTCTGTAAAGCAGCTCCCAGGTCAGGCTTGTCGACTTTGCCCTTGAACAAGCCGGTGGCCTGTTATCCTTTTTAGTGACCGCTTACAATACGCAGAGACAGGGAAGCCCAGGAGTTTGCAACATGTGGAGCACCCAACTACATACTTTCAATGGGCTGTGCTATAAATGCCTGGCTGTTTTTTTGTAAAACAAATATTAAATCGAACGGCATATGGAGTGAGTCTTAGGTTTTTTCAGCCTCACTGAGTCATACACTATATGCATGCATCACTTACCATGTGATGGGGTTTTTTTTCCTCCCTGGATGACACACTGATTGTTGAACCACTGCGGTGAAAACTGCCTCTAAACCAGGCCTTAGTGGGACAAATTAAAGATGATAGTGGGCTATTACTGGGGAAACAAATAAAGCCACGCTTTGAAGACAAAACATGCTACCCCATTGTGTTATCAAAGATATCTCGGAACTATTTCGAGAGGCTGAAAATCGTTTCCATGAGTGGAGCTCCTAGGAGAGTAACAGAAACATCTGGATGGGAATGCATGTTAAGGGAAGCTTGCAGTATTCAAAAGTAACAGAGCAGACACACCAGGGCCTCACTGTCGTTCTTATCTGTCTGATTAGGTAGTAATGGCATCCCAGGATGTACGCAGACATGTTTAACTGTTCAGCTAATCTATAATAAAGTACCATATATAAATTTCCTCTTTGTAGATATACAAATAAAGTTTTTGTGAAATCATATGAATGAATTTAATCTTCAACTTTTGCCAAGAGAGACGCATTTGGAAATAGATGTTTCTTGGTATTCGAAGGCTGCTCTGTCCTCAAAAAAAGATTAATTGTTTTTGAGTGGAGACTTTCACCATCCCAAAGTGGTTCCACAGCAATGCTGCTGCAGCTCACTAAGGCTGCCACAAAAACTCATGGACTGGGTTCAAGACTGAATGTTTGTATGGATTGTGTATGAAAATAGTCCATAAATAGTCCACAAATGTCAAAATATGAAGAAATCTCATAGTTTTTGAAAGTGGCGGTTGTAAATGAGCAGCAGTTGAATCCTGTCCTTATAACACATTTTCTTTATTTCACTGAGCTCAGTGAAAGCCACAACCGCTGAAGGATCATTCCAAGCCTTGTTTTGGCTTTCCATTGGCTCACAGCTATGATTTGTGATGGGCTTTAGCATCAACAACCCACACACTAAAGCATGTATGAAAATGTGGCCATAAATTGTATTCATTTCTCGACTCTGAAATGGTCAGCCTTTGTAATCTGTCGTAAGCGTGAAGCCGAAGGCGTGTGGAGTCAAGAAACAAGCTGGTGATTATGTGCGGATTGTTTCGTGATCCTCCTCAGCTTTTCCCAGACATGTTATGTTTCAGCAGGTTTCATGCAGGCCTGCCCGGGGCTTAGGAGTAGAATCAGCATTTTTTCCCTCTCAGCACTTCAGCATTTTTTATTTCCCATCAGTGGAAGTGATTCTAGATGAGTTGATGAATACCCACTTGCTACTTTTAACAGTGATAACTTTTTTTTTGCTCTCAGATCAGGGAAGTCATGTCAGAAAGAAGAACAGGATTGAAGACTGAAGGCAGCAAAAGAAAGGGGAAGTGGAAATGGAGGGGGGATGGGAGGTGGTCTGAACTCTCATCACTTGCCAGGGGTCACTGATTCACCTCTCAGTGCACACACAGGCAGGGACAGAAAGCGACGCACACCCGTGCATATTCTACAAAGCTACAAGTACGCAGGCTTCCAATATGCCTATTTCTTTGTACAACTGTGATGGGACCACGTGACCATGTGTAAAGAATGCGGGTACTACTATTAGAGTGTGAAGTCCCTGCAGCATTAAAACCTGCTTCCCAAAGCCGAACCCTGCACAGATCATTTCCCGCCTGCTCCCGCAGAATTAAATAAACCACAAAGGTAGGGAGGGTGGGGCTCCCGGCAGGTATTTGCTCAAGGATTCTCTAGCTTCAGACCTGCAATGCCTCAGTGCCGACACATGCATTAGCACACAATTCAAACAATAGGTCTGTTTTGTTGTGCTTTTGATTGGGTGTGTGTATCTGTGAGACAGTGTAAAACAGCTGGTCTTGATTGTGTGTGAGTAGGTGCTGATTGTGAGAAAAGAACAAGGGAATATAAGGGGCATAAGGAGGCCAGTCTCTGGGCTAATTGCCAGTAATTAGTCATTAGTGAAGAAGGTCAAAGCCTTGATTTAATTCCAGCTTTAATCAAGCAGTGAATCTTGAAAAGCCCACAGGCTGCAGCAGTATTTGGTCATGAGACACATTAAGCTATTTCTTTGCTAATTGTGCAAAAACAACATGCATGTCCCTGCATGGTTACACATGTTTTCCATGCACTGAACATTTACTTGCTTTAAGTATCAGACTCTGATCTCATCTGTTTTGAGTTTTTAATTCACTGACCATTTGCATTACAGTTCAATTAATATTCCCATTTTACATGAAATGTTGAATAGCAGCTGCAGCTACATGCACACTGCTGCAGATCCACCTGAAAAACTATCCCCAGAGGGAACAGTGCTAGTTACCAAGTAAATATATCAGTGTAGAGTTTCATTGTGTCCTAATATAGCTAGAAAATGCTGGACTTACTGTTATGCTGCATGATACTGGAAAAAAGCAACATCCAACACTGTGATATTTAGATTGACATTGCTAGATATAGAAATATAAAGAACTTGTGTTTGGAAAGGCTTGTGCCATCGAAATGATTGTAGAAATGTTTCTGAAGAGTGCCTAAACAGAAATAATAGAAATGAAATATATAAAAAGCAGAAAAGTGACGTTTTACTTTAAAGACTCTGAGTATGAACCTTGCTTTCTTGTATAGAGTATTGCGCAATAAACGTGTAGCTTAAAGCAGTGTTTTTTATCTGCAACCGTGATTTTGCAAACTGGTACTCTGTAGTGTGTGACTGTAGGCATAGTGTCTTCGTCTTGCACTGTTCTGCTTGCAGAAGGGCTGTGACTATTTACACTCAGGGTTGCAAGCCCACTTTTACAAGTTGTGTAGCAAACCTATGTATGGATGCACGCACACCAGCTCGCGTTATTTTGGCACGGTCATAGCAAGTATTCTTTTGTAATGAGAGCATCACTCAAGAAATGGGCTGCTTCCAAGGCAGAGAAGGCGTGATCTCCGGTGTTAGAGAGTGACAACAAACAATACTCTTGGCTGTTTCATCACTGTCAGTCAGCCTTTATCACCCTCTCGGAATCAGTTCATCTGACTCTGAAAAATGGACTCCACGACTACTTAAACATGTGTCTAGCGTAGCAGTGTACCAAACCTGTTCATTTATGCTACAAACATGGACTGGTTGGAGTTCCTGTTTGCCTGACACCAGTTAGGTGGTAGGCTTACTTTCGCTTCATGACTTTTGTATACAAACTTCTAGTTTTACCTTTTCTAAAAGTTTCTATCTGTACTTTTAATGCTACACTGGTTTCTATTCACTAAAGTCTGGAAAAAAATGCCCCTCTGTGCCTCTGACTGAGGAAATGATATTTTTTGCTAACTTCCTTCAGAGTGAGACACATACCCCCCCCCATGTCACTTTCAAGGCCTGTCCCCTTTATCTTATAATCTACTGGATGACCATTACCTGAGCTGACCACAATCATTTCGCGGAATGGTTCTCAGTCACTTACAAAAGCTTCATGTACTGTTACCCAATTGGAGCCATTCCTGTCCACTCTTAACACAACACAAGTATTCATTAAATGGAGAGGGTATTTAAATTGAAATGAGCTGGCTTGTTTTCTTTCCCACCAAAAGGTTTATGGTTAAAAAATGAGTAAGAAAATCACACCATAGGTTGTTTTTGGAAGCTGCTATTATGGCCTGGGTTTATATTTGTGTTTCAAGTATACGCAACCTTTAGTGGTCGTGTCAGTAAGTGCATGTTCAATTGCTGGTGGATGCACCGCCCGAGCACCCCTGAAAACGGAGCACTCTACTACGATGTAAACATTGTGAGACAACGCATTTTTTGCCTAATCGTAATATTTTTTCTAGTCCTATGGGAGGGGGGCTGGAGTCGGTCTGCACAGGGTACATCCTGTACAGGTCACCAGTTTTTCATAGGGCCAAGACAGAGACAAACAGTGTCACTCACACGGCCAATTAAGAATCCCCAGTTAATCAGGCACCGGGAAAACATCAACTCCCCACATAGAGGCAGATGATAGATGATAGTGTTAACCAACACTATAACATGTCACCACTAAAATCACCTAGTTTGGATTCCTATACCTAACCAAATTGTTTATTGTATAAACTTAGCAAAGAAAGTTGTTAAAAATTAAGCCAAATTCTACAACCTAAACAAGATTTCGGAAACATGTTTCAGAAAAGATTGTTTCAGAAATGCTGACATGGGTATGGGTTTAATATCTCAGTATGGACAATTACCCTACATTTAGTCTAAATCACATACAGATGGTCATGTAGATTGAAGGACTTGTTGGAGCCTTTTTCCCTCTTCACAACTGTCTTTTTGACTGAGACCATGCTGCCACAGCTTTGAATCTGCATTATCAGCCAGTGATTTTGTTTCTGTATAGTCGACTAAATGTGGTGTCACTTTCATGAACATTTCACAATCATCACTGCCATGTCAGTGCTTTAGAGAATGCTCACATCAGTTCATTCCGTTTTGTGTCCTTTGCTCTTGGGTTTAATAGAAACACTGACAAAGAGGGTGGCCTGTCAAAACTGTCTCAGTCGATGGAGGTTTGTTCGGTCTCTGGCATCGGCCTTTTCAGTGAGGAATTTGTTTTTTTTGTCATCTATGTGTACTGTGCCAAACACACAGTCTCACATTACTGTTTGAGATATTTTTATTATCTGCTTTTAAACATCCTTCTTCCACGAAGGACCGAGCATGCAGCAAAATATGTTCAGTGACTGCTTTATGCGCTTCACGCTGACAAAATTCACTGCAGGCACGGAGAGAAGGAAGTAAGGAGAAACTTTTTCTCCTGGGATGGCAATTTGCTGATTAGATTATTAGAAGCTCAGATTAAAAATGTTAGAGTGTACCCTAGATTTAGGACTGCCAATTATCTTCCTATCCGTGATACATGTATGATCGCAAATGAGGGCTCTCAGGGTGGATTTGATGCGTTTTATGTGGGCTCTGACACACTATCACAACACAGCATGCTTTTAAGGACAGCATTATGTTGATTTCTCGCCGTGGGATTTGTTTAATCAAAAGGAGAAGTGTTTCTTCTCGTTCCCTGGTCTCCCTTCTTCATTTGTTGGGCTGTTGAGTTTCCTGCCAAGCGACTGTCACTTGGGGGATACGGTTACCACTGGCTCTCCTTCAAGGACTGTACGGACAGTTGATCCAGTGTCATGCAGGTGTCCTGCACAAGAAAACTCTGTTGAGTCATGTTAGTAAAATAGATGCAGACATGCCAGGGAAGACTTGTCAAGTAGAACTGCATTTCAGGGCATATGATGAACATTTGATAGGCTGCCTGAGAGAATTAACAGGAGCAGCTGCAGACTATGATCAGTGTCCATTTCACATTCATTTGCTTTGGTCATTTGGATTAGTAAATGGCAAATAATTGGTGCTGATTCTTTCCTTGTTGAAGACATTGCTGATCTCCTTGGTTTTATTTATTTATTTTTATCATAACACGGCATTACTCTTCCTCAAAGCCTTTTCTGATAGGTGCAGTCCTTTAACAATTCTCGTACTGCACACTGCTGCTCATGTGGTTTATTTAGGTTCCCTCAGGATTTGTCAGGTATTGTTCGCCGCTGCCTTTAAGGTATATTTTTGGCCTGTGTTTGCATCTGGGTTTTCACTTTGCTCTGTTTTCTTGACTATCCATACAGCATCGACGAAAAGACATTTCCTGGCATCCTGGAGAAGCGTAGCCCTCGTTAAACACACAAAACATGCTAATACGGCACACGAGCAACCCAACATGTCATTACCAATGCCATTCAGCATGCACGCTGTGGCGTTGATTTCTTTGTATGAGGGGGGATTACAGACGCTTGGAGGAAGATAAAAGAGATTTCTTTTGCCCGCCCCCCCCCCAGCTTTGCAAATACTTTCTCATCTCACATCCCATTAATACCATCTGCACAAAAAAAAAATCAGGAACTTCTGGTTGTTCTGCACTCTTTTCTGCACAACCACCCCCCTCACACACACACATCATGACCCACCCCCCTGTATGCCTGACACTCTGGTTGTGCCACTACAACAGGTGTCTCTGTGCAGATACAGAAAGATACAGAGAGAGAGAGAGAGAGAGAGAGAGAGAGAGAGGAGCTGAGTGGGCGGTGGTAGAGCTGATTTGTGCAGCAGTCGGATAGCAAACTGTTCTTGTAGGATTGATCTCCGGGGAAGGATAATCTGGGTAATCCTATAACCAGTGGACTCCGCCTCTTTTGCTCTTCATTGACGCTCTCCACCACCCCTCCCTCTCCACACCGACCCTTCCATGCCCGTCCTCTCCTGAAAAGTGGTTGATTGAGTATCCACTGAGTCAACACTTGAGTCTGACTTCTAGTCCCCAGTGAATGGCGTTCTGCCAGCACCACACTTGAAACTGAAGGCATGTGGTTCCCTGTGACATCACCTGCAACTGGAGGCAGCCCTGCGAGGGAGATAAGTTTTGGTCACTGTGAGTAGCTGGGTTTTGTCTTGACTGTTTGTGTGTGTGCCTCTTGTTTGGAATGGAACTGGCCCAACTGCAACAGTGTTGTTCTGAGATTTTCCACAGAGGTGAAGCTTGAGCATGAAAGGCTTGTGCTGCACAGATGCATCACTGGATTGCCTCTAATCCCTATGCATTCTTTGATCAAGTTACATTCATCAAATTTATCCATGGACCGTCTTTGAATCTGCATTGTTCCATATTGAAGTGTGATCATCTCTGTGATACATTTCTAAATGTTAAAGCTTTATGCTGCAAGGGACTGCAACTCTAAGTCCAGATATTCCTACATGTAACGGCTCAATAATGGCTTTTAAAATCATTGCATCATTTTAACCGGTTATGACAGGTACAAGGCTTTTCTGTTTCGCGTTAGAACTGAGAGCTTGTGACTCACTTGTAGTCTCAGATGTGTTCAGCAGGGATGCCACTCAACCGAAAAGGACGCTTCCAGCTCTCTCTGCCTCGTCCTTCACTATCTGTTTAACACTCAACACTTGTCCCTTCTTATTAGCCCTCTCCATCCTGCTTTCCCTCTCTGTTTGTCTCTGCTGTCTGTCACCCTGCATCCTTCCGTCCACTGATGAGCTACTGTCTTTTCCTCCTTTCTGAGGAGGAGTGGGAAGTGTTAATGTGAGCTCACTTGAATGAATGCTTCAGCCAGCCTATTAAGTGGCTTCACTCTGTGTGAATGTGTGGCATTATTTCTGTGTGAAGAGTAGATAATAGAGTAGTATTGTATTATCTAGTGTCCTTGAGAGAATTGTGTGTAGCTCTCCTGTTTACAAGTGCAGTTTGTCCTCTCTGAAAGCTACAAGGATGTTCAGCCAGGGTTGAAAAAATGATTGAAAACAGTGGAAGTCGCTCTTGTATAGCCCCAACAGCGTCATTCACAGCAACCAGTGTTGAGGTTGATGATGGGAGGGCAGCTTGTTCTCATCTATTCCGTCCAGAAAGAGCACAGCTGGAGATCTGACACAGCTATTTAATCCAAAGTATTCTGAGCTCCAGCAATATGGATGAAAGGAAATCTACCAGTGAGTTAATATTGAGTTGCTTATCAATTTTTCTTTGTCCCTATTGAAATTTACTCCATTAAAAAGGTAATGATCTAAAAACAAAAATGTGCCAGCAAATCACAAGTTGAAACAAAAATGACAAAGGGAAGGCAAGGCAAGTGAGTTGCTCATACATATGTGATGCGTCAGCAGTGGAGATGAGGACACAGTTACCGTTAAATGCTGATGAATCCTCTGCATTTCCGCCGTGCTCATCTGAGGTTGAACGTGACGAAACTGAAAATCACTGGTTGCATTTTTATGGCCTTTGTGACAAACACGGGAAAGGTGACTGCCATGCTTATGTAAAGTTTACTTTATCTATCAAACAATGTGGTGACAATGATATACAGTACAATGCCAGCTGTATGGCATGTGCTATGCTAGAGTGGAGGGGGGTGGGTTCTAAGCAAAAGGTACACTGATAAAACATTTATTGGTCATCGTGCTCACATCAGCAGCATATGCTCGTGATTGGTTCAGTGTGTTGGCAATGTGTCACAGAAATGGTGATGAAGATGATGATTTACTTTTGATTTTTGTCATTCAAGGGGGTATTTGTTCCTGTATATTTGTAGGTATAGCAGAAACTGGATAGGTTGAAAGAAGTTAAATATAGTTTTTTTGGCGATTATTTGTCACTACTTGAGCGAGGATTCGAATTTCCTGTGACAGCTGCAAGTTTACGGCCGGCCGGCTCTTCCGTCTTCACTTTTTGAATGCCGTTGAATTTTGAAACCACCTCTCCAACCCAAGGGTGAAAAAAAAACAAAGAAAGGAACTGCGTCACATTCAATCAAACACATGTTGACTAAGTTTATCCTTCTTTTCTCCCGAATACAGTTTTACTCGTGTCATTTACCTTGAATACCACTGTAAGAATTCCTTTGCAGCAGTGACATGACTCTTCACCCCTCTGAAACAGACAGTAGTAAAGTTTAACACCTTCTGTTTTTAGAATGTCAAATTATTTATTGAAGGGATATTTTTAACATTCTCTGAAAAGTATTGAATATATTGATGAGATCATGATTTGACCGCAGCGGACTTATCATTGGACCACATGTGCATCATATCTCTCCTTTAAACCACAGCGGTGACTTCTTGGTTGTTCGGGGCAGCTTGAAAAAACAAACACCGCTCCAAAAATGTAGTTTTCCTGTCTGTCTGTTTTAAAGCGATCCGTCCTTGTACCAGCAGATGTTTTTTTCCCTCCATTTCAGAGATAAGCTCCTCCCTTGTTGCTTTTCACCAAGGACAAGATTCTACTTGGGTGTTGGATTCATGTCTGACTGTGAGACACTGGCTTCATCTCTGCCCATCACTCATTTTAAAAGCATTAACACTAGTTTGGAAATGTTTTATTGAACGACACTCCATTGAAGCTATCTTCACCGTGCAGTAAAGTTGCCTTTTCTGTTGACGCAACCTGCTGCTCGTGGTGTTGTCATATTTAAGTTGGCACAAGTTTTGTTTTTTTTATTAATAATTAATAGCAATTTATTTATATACTTTGGTCTGTTGCTTATTCAGTTAGTTTTGTTAATATGATATCAATGTTCCTCACAAGATAGAATCCTTAAAATGCTCGCAAACAGCATTGAAATACAATGTCATACTCTTTTCTTAGTCTGACTTTCCCGTATGTCTCAGTTGTTGGTTAAAGCGGCAAATGTCAGCTGGCATTGAACAGATTTTCCCCTGACTTTATATGGTGGACCAAGCGCTGAATGTGGTGGTGGAAGTACATCATTTATGTGCTGATGATGATGTGCAGCATCAGTACTGCAAATCGCATGTACAAGCAATTTGCTGCCATGTCAATTTTAAATGTGCAAAGATTATGTCAGATAACCCTTTTAAAGTCTCCTGCACTCTACTTTATGCAGACGGTTTTTACTGATGCACTTAGAATCTTGGTCAATCTCCTTAGAGGGACAAAAGCAAGACAGACATATGTTTGTGACTAATAATATTCCCATATGTCATGCTGAGTTGAAAAGTATTCCTCTTGGTTTTTTTTTTAGATATTGAAAACAAATTCCTGTACTTTCTGTCCTTCTGTCTGTTCAAGTTGGCAGCTATGGTGATCACTATGTCTGATTTAAGCATTTATTTTAAAGCACAAGCTCAGAAAAGCTAGATTGGCGTTTTGTTTTTTTCTCATCCACATTGTATGGCTATATTCAGCCTGACTCTTAATAACTTATTTGTTCAGTAGGGGGGGTTTCCATTGTATTTACTGTCTTGTACTTGGTCCTTTTTTTAGCAATATCTTGGTTCCAGATGATCAAAGCTGATACGGACAAGTGACTCGAAAACACTGAAAGACACTGATTAGTCAGAGGGAATCAGATCAAAAATGTCTCTGCAGAAGTGCGTAACTCTGGCCAACACTGTTATCTCTTGTTCTCTGAAAAGGAAGCTGCTCTCAAATCGGTGCGCATGGACTACAAATCTGTGGATTTGCTAAGATTTGCGATCTGCAGCACTCTCTGATTTGTGAACCAAGAGTAAAGCTTTACACGTGGTTCATATTATTTTTGTCTCAGCTGACTTGAAGTGAGCTTCATAGCACAGAGTTGGTAATGCTTACTCAGAAAAGAAGCTGTTGCTATGCTTACACCTGGTCACAAGACTCCGCAGTGCAGTTGTCACACACACACACACACACACACTCAAATGATTTGTGTGTTGTGTCTCTGTAATGGCAGTTTATTTTTGCGATGCTTTGACATTCAGATCATTCTTCTTCATTAAGTTAAGAGTACCATTGCAGTAGAAAATGAAGTCAAGAAAATGATCTGGTTCCACAGATGAGTAGACTGAAGTTGAGCCATATCATGCCCTTTAATAACGCCGTTTGTCTTGTTGCTGCCTCAGACATGGTCTGTTTATTGCTCCTCATTTTCAGTTTGGTCCTAATTCTGATGAAAAATGTATTTCATTTCTCACATTTTGCAGTAGCCCACAACTAAGGGTCAGTAAATTGAATTAGTTGTAAAGCCTGGCTGTCTTTCCATGGTCTGAGTCCAGCAAGTCAGGTTGCCCTGGTCACACTCAATAGGTCACTGCATCAGAGGAGGTTTTTATCAGTATCTCTTTTCTGCCTCCCCCCCTTAACATGGAAAGACTACTTCCAGGAACCAAGTTGAGTTGCCTCATCAGGCAGAGCCAAAAGGGTGGATGCCTCGATTTGCTTTGGGGCCTTTCAGTCCAGCTGTGTGTTTGCTTTCCAGGACTGCTTGGTCAGCCTGTTCTGTGTTAGCTCTTGTTGTTTAAGCTCCAAACTTTTTTATCACTTGCAAAACAGTCTTTATCTTGTCCCTGTGTCAGTCCTGGACTCCCCATTGATCATCTCTACCGCTCTGGAGGGTTTGCATTTGTGGATTTAATGATGCGGGTGTCCTACATGTGGAAAAACACGATATGTGCTTTATATGAACAGACGAAACTGTTTATTTCTCTTGTTCAAATCTCAGCAGTAGACAAGTGGGGTGGGGGCAGGGGTTCATTTCTCTTTTTTTTTCAGGGGAACATGTGTGTGAGTTCGCCAAAGGGCGAATTTTAGGGTCAGGGAAGTTCACAAGCTAAACTCCTTGTGTTTTCACAGCCGTATCCATTTATGGCGAAACATTTATTTTTAAAATTTTTTTATGTTTTCAACAGGAGACTTATGATACACAACTTTATTTTCTGTTCAGCCGGTAGTGTGAGCAATATTCAGTTTGGCTGCTAAACTCAGACAAAGGATTTCAACAATGGAACAGGTGTCCTCGTAGCTGCTTTGAACAGTTTGCTGCTTATGTAACAATCTAGAAAATCCTCATTTTCTGTGACCAACAAAAGTTCTATCTCCTAAATCTCCCAGCTGCAAAGAAAGAAACTATGACTCCTCTCAATTATGATCTTGATGAGTTTATGTTTTCGACCAGTCAGAGATTATGAGTGCATGGTGGTGGGGATCACGTGAGCATGGGGAGGGGAAGCGGGACAGTGCCCTCCTCCATCCAGCCATCCACGGTCCCTTCCTTTCTTTTTGCGTCTGTTCAGCTCTCCGTCCCCTCATCTCTGGCCTCCCACCTTCTTGACAGCTGGCCTGCTGAGCTGTAGATACTTAGCCGGGGGTTAAGAGGATTTGGCGACACAATTGATCAAACATCAACCTCATTTAGCAAAAAAAATAAAAATAAAATCATGTTTAAAGGGTGGTGATTTGTGCTAATGTACTCTGAGGATTTGTATGCTTTTTTTTCTCGTTTCATGCGGGGTTATATGTGTGCAAGCAGGCTGTGTACATGAGAGTTCAGAGCCAGCACTGTGGAGCTGGACTGGCAGTGAGGAGATTTCTTAATTACATGTCTGCTGCATCTAATGAGCTCCACAGGCTGTCCGTCTGATTACTTTAGGAAGCTCTCTGGTCTTTGTCATTGGGTTGCAACGCTGTCAGCTGCAGACATGAACATAAGAGCATGCGTCCATTTTGCAAAAGCACACCAAGTCGACTCTGAATGCAGATACCCGCATAAGTTTGTCTCATACCTGCAAGACAGGTATTAAATAAACTTGCGCGTGCCAAAGATGATTGGTCTTCATAGGGGCTGATCTCAAATACATTGAGGCTTGTTCAAGAGTAGATTTGCTGCTCCCCACCCCCGTCACTCCACACTCACTGCTCACTCCCCCAAATATACTCTCCCAGAGAAAGATATTATTAGTTAGGGAGCCATGGTCTTATTGAATTACCACACAGTGGATCACTCTATCCAGTTACAATCCAGTAATTAAAAGTAAAGGATTTAGAGGGTTTGTGGTTTGCGATGTTTATTTAAACCCGATGATCACCAGATCACTGTGGGGCCTTTGTGGCTTTTCTCTGTTTTTTGACGGTTGCTTGGCCTTTTCCCCAACAAGAACAAAATGATCTGACGCTGTGTACTTTGAAGCTTACTATAGATTCTACTTAGTCTGTAGCTGGCAGTAATGTTCAATATGATCTACTGATCTCCTAAATTGGTTAGTCTATAAATGACCAAGAATTAAGGAGAAATGGCATGTAGTATTGTTACACCTGAGTCCAAATCCCATTAATACAAAGCAGAAAAGGCAGCACATATGAAATATGAAGTGAAGTTGGTTTGATTTCAACCATTGTTAAAATAATTGGTATTTTTAGATGTATTTTCATATTGCTATAGACATTTCATGTTAGGACTGAATAATAAATCAAATCGATCGAACTAGCAGTTATTAATTTGTACTGCTGCACTACAGTCAACATATATCCAACTATCTAACAATACGATGGGGAATGTGTAAAACGACAAGCACGTCAAAGGCCAGTCAACCACAAAATACTCCTGTAAATGAAAGAAAAGTTGCATTTGTTGCATCTGATTGCATTTGTTGCAAAAAGCTGCCGCAATCTATCATGATGTCACTGGTTGGTCCCCTGGTGCTGTCATTTCTGGGAATGATCAAGCGCAACAAGGCTGCTGCAGGTAGAAAACTTTGTTGAACTTGGTTCAGGAGTTTGGCAACAGGCGACCTTTGACTGGCGACGCCAACGGTCAAAGGTGCCCTTCACTGCTCTGTCTCTGTTTGTTTGCTCCCGGATAGATGCTTCAATTCCTGAAGCAGTGCATTGGTTTAAACAAAGACAGACGGAAAACATTGTGACTTGTTTCTCATGGTAATGTTTATATTGTTGATTGGCAGTGGAGGACTTTTCCCTTCTTGCTAACATTCCACCATTGTGAAACATGTGGCAGGCTTGCGTAATTGCTATTTTGTGTTAACTGGCATCGGAGGATTATTTCAACGGGGCCTGTAAACAATGATGGTGTCGCAGCTATGGGCTGTTTTCGATTACCAGTCCAAATTCTTTTTAAATGATACATTTTTTAAATCTGAAATAAGCACACTGCTTTCAGAGTGCATATTAAAGTGTGCTCTTACCACTTCCATATATTCCCAGTCCTCTTTGCATGGAGGTGATTTACATTTCATGATGATGGAAGAGCCTTTTGAGGCAGGTCAGTCGAGGAAATGCCTCTTCGAGGTGCACTGGACCAATTTTTGCTTCCTCGGCGGGACATGCTGGCCCTTCTTTAACGTGTACTTACTCACACACAGACACACACACAGACACATTCCCTTCACAAAGCATGCTCACCTCTCTGGTTATTTCCTTACAGGCATCCCATCAGGTGACCATCCATGTGTTTCTGTTCCACCCTGTGCATGGCTGCCTTGAGGACTGTCAGTATTTGTCTTTGATGTTGCTTCCAACATTCAGGTTATTTTTTCGGTAGGTCCTTGCTTTAGTCGTACAGGAAATTTAAACATTCCGCTTGCAAAGTGGACTGCAACATGTTTGATATGTGGGCATTGATTATTGCAAACAATGCTTTTAGCACTGGTTAGGACAGTCCAATTGTCCAGATTATTATTAAGTCAGAAGTTGTTGACGAATTCCTTTGTAGTATTTAGTTTGAAGTAGGATGTAGGTCATGAGGTTGAGAGCAGCATTGTGATGCCAAGGGCAGGCTGTTTATTTGCAGCTTTAAAGCATGCAAGTAGCCAGTGAAAGTGTCAGCCAGTAGTCCATAGTCTTGCAACCAAAGAGAAGTTTTAAAAGTTAAATGCTGTACAAAGGCTCAGTAAAATACAATAAACCCAGACAGAAAACTTGTGAGAAAATATGATGTTGTCTTGCCCAAGAACAATTTGACAGGTGGTCCAGGGAAGCTGGGAATTGAACCACCTACCGTCTGATTGACAAGCGATTGTTCTTCTTCACGACTTACCACCCCTGCCAGAACACACTCACCCCCCCCCCCCCCCCCCCCCCCCCCCCCCCCGATTTTGCAAGAGGTTTTGAGTTCGTCAACGTAAACATTTACACGACAGCCGTAGGAGAAAAATAACAGGATCGTCGCTTCATGACTGTAGCTAACCGCAGAGAGAGTGTTTGCATCTGTTTTTTGTTCATATTTTTAAGAGGTTATTTTATGTTGATGCAAACATGTTTGTGTAAGGACACATTGAGAAATATTGGCTGGAGATTACATTTGGGACATGCCTATTCAATATGTTGATTAGCTATGTACTCGTCTTTTGGCTGCGAACGTACATTAGTGCTGAGAGGTTAGTTATTAGTTACATTTAAATGTGGACAAAAATGGTAATGCATAGTAATGTGTGACATGATTTGTTTGTCCTTCCTGTAAGGCTGTTAAATCACCATCCTTAGATTTCGTTGTCCAAAGTTTAAAAGGCAAAATATAATAATTTACATTTTCTAAATGTTATTACAATCAACATTTCAACTTGTAGGTCTTGATGTCTACAAAAGCATGTTGCCAACCTCTTAGTGTGACGATAGCCCCATCAGCCAACTTAGCACTAGATTAAATCTTTAGGGAACTCAAAGGAAGTTTGCTCTACATTTAAAGAAAGGGATCAGTGCCAGAATCAGACACAGTACATTCTGTACAGAGGTCATTTATTATATAAACTTGTTCACTAGACGAGCCTGCACTCCAAAAACTTTGGGAACACTCCCACTTGTATTCAGTTCAAATCTCGGTAGCACCTTTAATTCAGTTTGGGTCTGTGACAGTTTGAAATGTTGAATAATTTTAGACTGTATTTTAATTAAGTCCAGTCAGCTCTGTGGGACAGAGAGGGAGGCCCCGATACATTTTTTTGCCTGCGAGGGATCACACATAGTGGGCTTGGAGAGTGGGAGGGCAAAAAGGGGGTGGGGGCTAAAGTCTCTGTGCTAAACAGGAAGTTGCACAACCTCTGTTCCTTGGCATATAGAGCTGGACTGAATGTCCAGCTGTGTTTTCAAGTGTCATGCAGAAAGTGCTCTGTACAGACTGGCAGACAGTATGGCATTCCTCACTGTTTTCCTATCATTGGAAAACTGAACACAACTGTTATTAATAGAAGTTTCCTTTTCAAATAATTTTTTTGATACAGTTTGTTATAGAAAATGGTGCAGAAATAGTGTTGGCTGCAGTGCTGTCAGAGGTTAAGTATCAGAGCAACATGTTAAAACCATTGTACAATTTTAGCAAGATATTCTGTGTAATTCTCAGAAAGCCTCAACACTGAAGTCACCTTGAATAACATGGCATGCTAAACTGTCCAAACACTGTTTGTGAACATTTCTCAGAAATGCACAAAGAAGAAACACATCTTTGTAAGTGGTTCCTGTGACAACTGCTGCCTCTGGGCAAGAGAAGATCATTATTTAATCATTTAACTATTTAATGTTAGCATGTAGCACTTTCCACAGATGAAATAAAAATAAGTGTCTTATTTTAGGTCACAATGAAAAGGTGAGAAAAAGCACCCAAAGAAAAAACAATTAACATTATACTAACTATGTTAAATGAAAACATATAAGTAAATGCCAACAATACAAGCAAATTAGAAACAGTTATGGGCCACTGACCCCCCCCATTACACTAAAAGCATGCTCTGATCTATAAGAATGATCGACTCATAGTTAAATTTCACACTGATCGTGCAGATATGGTTGAAGTAGCTGGCAGGACAGGTTGGCCTTAAGAATTATGTTTAATGTTAAGGGAGTTAGGCTTGGAGTTGTTTGAACAAAAGATCCATCCATCCATTTTCTATACCCGCGTTTTCCAATTCAGGGTCACAGGCTTGAGCCTATCCCAGCTGTCATTGGGCAAGATGCAGAGTACACCCTGGACAGGTCGCTAGTCCATCACAGAGACAAGCAAGACAAACATTGATAAAAGATAATAATCGAAATTATCTACAGATCGAATCTGTAAACCATAAAGAAAACTAGCCTAAAGCTATACAATGGAAGAAATATGTTATCTTTACAGTGCTCACAGTTTGCCAAAGAGCCTGCTATACTATTGTCTATGTTTCAGATTATATGCAATGATAACAAATATCAAGAGCAAGGTGATACTTAAGTCATGGTAATAACACAAAATACAGACTGAATCGGGGCCGCTATGTTATTTTGGTGACTGTAAGCTGGTGTGGTTGTCCTTCAGTCAAAAGGCTGTTCCTTTGATCATCAACTTCCTCAGTCAGTACGTCAAAACATTCTTGAACTATATACTGAAGTCCACATTGACCACTGTGTTTGTTCCTCAAGTGTAAGTCCCTCTGTTATACGGTGGGGAAATTTTTTCTGGTGTGATTTGGGTCTTGCTGCTCGCTTAAGTCACTGCATATCTGTGAATTCTATGCCTAATTTGTTACACCTGATTTGGCCTAACCTGTTAAACAGCATTCTCCACAACTGTAATCAAAACAACCAAATGATGAAATATCTTTTGGAAAAATGGTGTTCCATCCTGGCCGTGAAATGGGTCAGTGTACCCTTCCTCAAGGACAGTGACAGCTGGGATAGGCCCCAGAACCAGTCAGCTCAGACAATGATGCGTTATTTGTTTGACCAACATACTTAAATCCAAAAGTATTGAGCTATTTTTATTTAGAAAATGAGCAAATCCTCGCATTTAAGTTTTCCCAGCCATAATTATTGTCAACTATGCATAAAAAAGTTGCTTAGATATATGTAGCCGACGGAGAAAAACTACAGCCATAAAGTCACGCTCTAATTAAATTTGTTAGGTCAATGAAATCTTTGTGCTTTGTGCTGTTTTTATGACTCTACAGCAGCAATTTTCCGATTTGATGGCCAGTTATTATTTGAATACATGTTTGTATGTTCGAGGGAGACAAAAAATGTCATTATTCTTTCTCGAAAAAGACAAGAATCGTCCGTACAAAAACAAGATAATGAATTTGTTGCAGTGCATCTCTCAGAGTCTATAGAAGTCATGTGATGTAGTCTGTAGCAGCAAAAAAAAAAAAAAGAAAAGATCATTGCAGATTATGATAAATCTAAACGTAGATGTTTTTCAGTGTGTCGCCATACCGTCGTTCAACTACACACCATAACTCACACAGATGCACACACACACACACACACACAATGGAGGAATCTGACATTTAACTTAGACCTGTGGCATTGTGCCCAGTTTCACACTGCGCGTGTGTAATGGTGGTTTTGCGGGGGTGCAGCGGAAGCTTTCTACAGGCTGATCCAAATGTTTATATGCCTACGGTAACATGTCACTGTTCATCAGTAACATTTTGCTCAAGAGGACACAGTTTTTATTAATTTCTTAGAGTCAACAACATCAGCCCGGAGAGGTAACGCGGCACTGTGATAGCCTGTGGGACTTGTATGTGTGCTGCACATATTGGTTGTAGTGTCTACATCCTGTTCTTGCGGGGCGGTGTTTGCTAAAATTTATGTTGCTCGTAGCTACAACACATGCATGAAATTACACACCATGCCCTGTTACCCAGCTGACAGACGGCTTTTCTAAGTAGGTCATCTATGTAAATGCCAGCCTGTCAGTTTGCATCAATAGATGCAAAGCAAAGTCAGCACCCTGTGACCAAAATCAGATGGGCTTCATACTGTGTAGCCGTCACTACCCGACACTGAGAGCAAAAAAATTTTACTGCATTATTTGTCAATGTTGTATTCTCAGGTGGGCGTTGATCCTGGTTTGATCCTCTTAGCTGTGCTTATAGTTAAGGCTTATAGCTGACCTCTGCAGTTGTTTGTTCTCACCTGTTGGACCACCACCATTCCAAAATATGATTTTATGTTGCTTTCCCCTATATTTAATGCTTCCGATGCAAGCAGTGTCACAAGAAGACAATCATTCAGCATCAGTCAGCATCCTGATCATATCTGAGTAAATTTTGGTTGCATGTGTTTGATGAATGGGTAAATAAGTGAATAAGTCTTTGCCAACCTGTTTAACTTCTTAAATGTTACCTCTCTCACAGTCCTCCCACTGACACACTGTGTGTAATAGGTGCTTTTGCTCGTGTAGGTGTATCTAAGCAGCTCAAAACTCAGTGCAAATGTTTTTACTTGTACCTGCTTTTTCTTTTCAACACACATTTCTTTCTCCTCCAGACTCTACAGGCCAGATGAGTGCAGCCCACACTCATTCTCCTTCTATGGGTGGCATGGTGGGCCACCCGTCAGTCATCAGCACCTCCAGGCCTATGCCGTCCCCCATGTCCACCTTGGGCTCGCCGATGAATGGCCTGGCATCGCCCTATCCTGTCATCACATCGTCTCTGGGATCGCCCTCTGTATCGCTGCAGTCTACTCCTAACATGAACTTTGGACCACTCAGCAGTCCACAGGTGAGAAAATGTCTGGGTGTATGAAGGTCGTGAGAAAATAGCACTGTAATGAACGCAATAGTCATAAAAATGTTCAGAAATAGTCTTCTGGATTTCATGTGTTCTTCACCATGCCTTCCTTAAAGCTGTAGCTATACAAACTGTTCAAAATGACAATTGGAACAACCAGATAATTTAGTTTAGAAGGTTGATGTGGTAATCTACAGACAGGAATTTTGGTTGAGCATGTGCTTTTTATTCTTGTAATCTCTTACAGCAGGCAGGGCGATTGAGGGTTATACTGATCTAATGTGATTGGATGGCATACCTTGGCTTTCTTGTCTCTCCCCTACCCTTCTGTTGACCTTTAAACTTCTCGCCTTAAAGGTCACCTCTGAGTTTTGAATTGCTACTGTCATGCAAGGGGACATGAAACTCAGCCCCACTATCAGCCCTTTAATGGATAACTGGAAGACAGGGAAAACACAGAGAG
Source organism: Leuresthes tenuis (assembly GCF_036924035.1). Classification (NCBI taxonomy): domain Eukaryota; kingdom Metazoa; phylum Chordata; class Actinopteri; order Atheriniformes; family Atherinopsidae; genus Leuresthes; species Leuresthes tenuis. The sequence continues at coordinate 17,972,275 of NW_027325361.1, read as the reverse complement.
CAACCCAGTTTTCCCTGGTTTCTCCTTTTAAATGCTCATCTGGCCGAACTTATGTTGTGGCCATTATCACAGAGCTGTGTGTGATCCTAATGTAACTACTTTCTTTGTAAGGTTCCATATTTTCATGTTCAGGAGTGCTAACTTACACATGACTGCACTGTTATTCATGTGGCCCAGTTGACCAGTAAAAAGAGATAGCTAATGGACATGTTTTCTTTAAGAGGTCAATGACATGAACCACAAACCCCACAAGTGCTTTGACAATCAGACGCCCATACAGAAGCGCACATGCTCAAATGCATGGCTTAATTGAGGCCAGAGCTGCTGGGTACGGCAGTCAGTGATATAAAGCTTCAGTCATGGTATGGATTTAGGCCTTAAGGGACAGTCTGGGTTGATGGGATTATGTGGCGTAATAATCTTTTCTCTGCTTGTCAAAAGCATAGTGGCTAAGATACTAACCATATCATCATGTCATGTAACATCTAGTGTATGTTTTTTTAATGGGTGAAATGGAGTTGAAGTGGGCTGAAAGCGACAACATAACCTTGCTGTGGGGCAGAAGCCTCAAAACCTGGCATTGTTTTTACATTTTTTTCTGTTAATTTAATACTGTTGGCGTACATCTGTGAGCGGATTTAACAAAGTCTTTAACAAAAAGAAAAATATCAGCAGAAGCTTGCGACTAAACCATGTGTATCCCTTTGATCCTGAAACTGTTGGCAGCTGCTCAACCTTGAAGGAAGTACTGAACACAGCAGAGCTGGATAACAATGGAAATGTTGTCCCATTTGAGGATGCGGTGTCACCTACTGTAACAACAAAAGTTCTTTTTTTTTTTTCTGAGGAGAAATAACTTTGGACAAACAAGTTTTGTCACAGCAACTGTAAGCAAATCAAATGTTTAGCTATACAAACCACCTAATTATCATTTTTAAAACATATTTTTTCAAGTTAGAAGTGAAATTACCAGTGCAGACTTTTGTGTGGGACTATATTTGCACAGCTAATAACTGCGACTCATAGAATGAGCTGGTTTATTGTTTTCTAAACCATTGACATGACCATTTTATTGAAGCATTTGGATTTCAGTAAAACACCGCAACACAAAGCACATGCCACAGCATGGCATTCAGGTATGAAAAGACAGGATCTACTGTTTATTTTACAGAAATATTCTAAAATAGCCCAGACGAATAGTGTTGGTACTTCTAAAATAGACCAGAAATAATTGCATCATAGTAAACTTTTAATTGATTTAAGCTTATTATCTTTTAATATCCGTCGTTTGGCCTCTATGTGTGCGCCACACATTTATGGACCACAGTGAACAAATGTGAAAGTTATCTGAGGAACTCAGAAAGACAATTAAAGATCAGTATGTTAAATTTAAGGGCTATCAGACCATCTACAAGCAGAATGTGGCTGCAAGAGGAAATGCAACCCCAGGTTGATCAAAAGGATAGTGTAGATGGTTGACAAAGAGGCGAGGAAAACATCCATTGACATTAAAGCTGAACTCCAAGGTGTGTCACTGTTTGATGGCACCATCTGTCATCTTTTGAACAGCAACGGGCTCCATGGAAGAAGACCCAGGAAGACTTAAAAAAAGCCAAACTCAAATGAGTTGAAATGGATGTTAGAAAGCCACAAAGTTTCGGAGAGAATGCCTTTTGGACTGATTTGCCTTTTGGACAAAGCTGGAACTTTTTTGTAAGTCGCATCAGCTCACAGCTCACAGGACAGAAAAATGAAGCTTTCAAAGCACACCATAACTATTGTGAAACATGGAGGTGGCTCGGTCATGTTTTGGGGCTAGTTTTGGGGCTAGTCTGGGCAGGGCAAAATTAACTCTCAGTACAATCAATGTATCCTGGAGAGAACTGTCAGGGAGCTCAGCTTCGGTTACAGGTCAGGGGTCCTCTAAAAGGCCCCAAGAATGCCAGATAAAAATACACCTAAATGACCCTTCATCTAGTCGAACATCTACGGAAATATTTGAAAATAGCAGTGTGGAGGAGGCAGCCTGGGACTGTTCAAGTGGTTTGCACAGCATGAGTGGGCCACAAAATACCTGTTGGCAGATACAGAAATCTCATTGACAGAGCTACTGAGCTTGTGTCGTAGCTGTGATTTCAGCGTAAGGTTGTGCACGAAATGCTAAGTGAAGAGCATCATTATTTTTGTCCTTGCAGTTTTCTTTAGTTTTTATGAGACAGAATATTCAGTTAAACTGAGAATCAGAGCAAAGTCCGACTTTTGTAAGACATCAGATAAATGATGATGGGTATAATTTACTTTTGGCAATTTCAGGCTATTTTAGCAACAGTTGTAGATTTGGTTTTATTCATTTATTTGTTGATTTATTGATTTATTTTTTGTCGAATGGTGCAAGCAAATTTGTCCAGGTCTGCATATATAATTTACAACTTCACTTTGATTAACGGCTCATTAAACTCTTTAATCAGCTGCTTTGAGTTTTTAAATGGGGAGAACCTCCTATTTGTTTCCCCTCGTGGCTGCAACTAATGATTAATTTCATTAACAATTGATTAGTCAGTGATTTTCGAGATTAACTCAGTTAATTAATTATCCCAGTTCCCTTAAAGCCCAACAAATGATCAGTGATTGAATCCTCCAGCTCTGTTCTCCGTGAAAGTCACAGTTTGTGCTTATAACTCTGTGTGTTAGGCTCAAAAAAGTCACCTGTATTGAAACGGGACTTGCACTACTCGGTGGAGCTCGGTAAAGGCTCGAATAAACCTTGCATTTAAGAAGCAGTATGCGGTTCCTACCATGTGCTGAATAAAGAATGTATGACGCATCAATAATCTATACGTAGTGCTTGTAGCCCTTTTCTACAGCAGTTTGTCTGTCTGTCCAAAGCAGCATCTCATCTTAGCAACAGTTTGAAAAAGACTTACTTTTTTTAGTTCATATGAAATTAATAATTTGTGACAACAGTAGTGTACACTGAAGAGGAATCGCTGCTAACCACTGACTCACCGATGTGTGAGTACGCAGAGGCTGATGTTTCATTTAAGTGTGACTGCACCACCTCCAGGGCATCCACAGCAGGAGAGGGTGGCAGCGGCATAGAAAACCGGCGCACTCGGAGAAAACTAGGGAAACCTAAGAAGAAGGAAGCCTCTTATATCATCTCCTCGGCCGTCATGTCCAAGTAGAGCCTGCCATTAGAGGATATACTCAGCGCATGTTGTAAATAAGTGATAGAAAGAGCCTGAGGTGACTCTGGGGAGGATGTTCTGTATGCCAAGCTGCATCAAATGTAGGTCCCCCTTCTCTCCAGTTGTTTTGCAACAAACATAAAAGCAAGACGCAAATATGCAGTCCGCTGGGTTCTCATCAGTGGGAGAGGGTCAAAGGACAGGATGATGATAAGAGACAGAAAATATGCACGAGTCAGAGAAGATCTGACATGTCGCTCAGTCTTTAACGCAAGTCAGTCCTCTTCTAAGAGGCTTCATGCCTGCCTGGGTGGGAGTCTCAGTTCAACTCTTGTGTGAGAAAAACTTTGACGTCTTCTGGGGCTCATTGTAACTAGTCATCAGTAATCGTTTTTCGAGAACTCGCCTAAGATGTCATTTTAAATATGCTGATAAGATTTCCCGTAAGATTTCTGGCAAGTGAAACGAAAAAAGTTTCATAGGAATCAGAAGTTTCAGTATCTTATTGTAAATGCAAATTTCCTTTTACAGTCAGTGCAAGTGAAACTCTAAATGATCGCCCTCTGCTGTTAGCGTTGAGAACTTCACTGGCAGTACATGTGTTTCTTCTTCTACGCCTCCCTTGTCAACAAACATGGAAAAAAAAAATGTAAAAAGTATGTCAAGACTCAGACAGAGGCCCCAGTTCCTCCCACTGACTGAGCATGTGATCATGTGCTGAGACACTTTCACAACAAAGTGTGTGGGTGGGGAGAAAAAATAATATGATCAAGCGGAAGACAAAATGAGAAAATAGGGGAAGGGAGAGAGTGTCATGAGACTGCTTAACACTTTTAACTTCCTCTGTGCTTCCTCCTCTGCTCTGTGCTTCTCAGCTCTGGCCACCTCAGCTTCAACTCTTTGTTCTCTTTTCTGTCTTCTCGTCATCCTCAGATGAACTCAATGAACAGCGTTAGCAGCTCAGAGGACATCAAGCCTCCACCGGGCCTACAGAATCTAGGAAACATCAACTACCAGTGTACGAGCCCAGGGGGGATGTCAAAGCACATCTGTGCCATTTGCGGGGATCGCTCCTCAGGTAATGTTGGAGATTAAGGATGGAGGATAAAGACAGGCAGACAAATTTTCCCCCCCATTCGCCACAAACACAAAGCATTATAAGGCATTTAGTCAGGTTTTCAGATCTCAATTTTGTCTCTCTGTATATGTATCAATATATATTCTCAATCCACAGATGTCTCCAAAATGAGATTTACAGGCCCCACTGTGGGTCTTATGCTGCATGATCTGTGTGGCAGACCATGCATATTGGTGGTTCAAAGCAGGGCTGATTGTTGTGGGCTTGTGTTCCACAGGAAAGCATTATGGCGTGTACAGCTGCGAAGGCTGCAAAGGCTTCTTCAAGAGGACCGTCCGTAAAGATCTCACCTACACGTGTCGAGACAACAAGGAGTGCCTGATTGACAAGCGCCAGCGAAATCGCTGCCAGTACTGTCGCTACCAGAAGTGCCTGGCCATGGGCATGAAGAGAGAAGGTGTGTGTAAGAGAAGAAAATCATTCAAGCGTAAGGAAAAGAGTGAGATTCTTATTCACTTATTCACGCTTATTTATCGTTTTAAGTTAAGAAATGTGCTAATAAAAATCTACATGGAGACAGTCTATATGTATCAGTTACATTAAGTATTGATTACTTGCTCTTTTGCTGCGTAGGTTTATGGGCGGTAGATTGTACACACCGTGACCCCCACACATTCAAATTTGCGATGACATGAAACAGCTCAGGTCTGAGCTTTGTGGCTTCACAGATTTCTGTCTGGTGGACTCAATGACTGGTCCACCGATCTTCTGTGTGCGTGAAATAAAACCAAAACACAATTTCCCTGTTGACTGATGGAGGTGGAGCTCCGTTACCGCATCCAGTATCAGACTGCAAATAACAAGTCTTCATGTAACTGATCATTTCCTAAATGAATTGACTTATCGTTTGGTTTGTAAAAAGCAAGAAAATAGACTCAGAACTTAAAGAGAAACCCTCACAACATCTTTGTCTGAACATGAAAATTCTCGAATGAAACAGCTGTAAATTTGCACGGTTAAAAGCTTAGAACATGCAAAAGATTAGCAGCTCATTTTCAGGGAGGCACTTTAAATCGATAACAAAGCACTGAAAAATATTTCACAAGCTTTTCACACATTCTGTATGAATAAATCTCTTTGTACAAAATCTATAAAGTAGCTAACTCTCTGATGAACCTAGTGAGAAAAACACTGCAAAGTTTTGTGAGTAGAAGTATGAAGTATCAGAAGTTAGAAACACACGTCCTTCAGTTTTAGGATTACCGATTTCACAGGCTCACATACTAAACAGACTCTCTGGCACCAGCCGTCAGCGGTGAGGGTGTTTCCAGACAAACTGCAGAGATGAGATTTTTTTATACGAGAGTCAACACTGCTGATTTTTTCTGACGCTCAGTAAAGGATGTTAAACATGAGCTGTTTGATCTTAAATATTTGTGTGCGTGTGTGTGTGTGTGTGTGTGTGCGCATGTGTGTGTGTAGCTGTGCAGGAAGAGAGGCAGCGTGGGAAGGAGCGTGGGGAGAATGAGGTGGAATCTACCAGCAGTTTCAATGAGGACATGCCTGTGGACAAGATTCTGGATGCAGAGCTGGCTGTAGAGCCCAAAACAGAGACGTATAGCGACGGCAGCCCGGGGAACTCCGTAAGGATCACAGTCACTTAGCTTGGTCTGGCTTTTGAAAGTTAACCCTAACCCAAATTTGCATGAAATTACTCAGACTTAAAAGCATTTAAAAACTATCACTCACCAGACACTGATTCGGCAGCTTATTGCTTAAACCACAGACTGTGCCAGAAGAGATAGTTTGTCTTGTTAATCATTTGTAAGGCAACATTTGAGTTTGCATCTATACAGTAAGATATTTACAACGCTCTGGCCTCTCTGTCTCTCTGTAGGTGAAATTCAAGACTGTTTTAACTTTCGTAAGTCACCAGGGAAAATTGCTGGTGACAAAGTATCCAAAAATAGCCCCAGCTACACCTGCTTATTGAATCTGAGTGGGACTTTAGATGTCACAGAGGGAGCTTAGCAGCACAGTTATGACAGTACTGTTTTGCCATTTTCCTTTTTCTGCTCCTCTCCAGACCAATGACCCTGTCACTAATATCTGCCAAGCAGCAGATAAGCAGCTCTTCACTTTGGTCGAATGGGCCAAAAGAATCCCGCACTTCTCAGAACTCCCCCTAGATGACCAGGTCATCCTATTACGAGCAGGTAGGCACACAAACGCATGTTCACAACCATATGTACATGGAAAAGTCATTTATTTAAACCCACGCAAACACACACAGATCTGTATCCTCCAACAGCTCTTTATGTAACCTTTTGTACTCGTGGACATGTAGTATTTCTTCAGAGCACTTCATTCCATCAGGCTATTTAAGTCTTTTACATTTGCTCAACACATTTTTGCCATCTAGTTTAATGGAGCAGTGAAACCAAATATAACTGGACTATTTGCCAAGTCCCAACAGTGCAGTTTGCAGTCGCACTAGTGCTGACCTCTGCTGGTGAGACATTTCGCACACTTGCCCCGATGAGAGACTTTGTGGCGGAAAAGGCAACAATGACAAATCACAGCAAATATTAGATGGATAATTTTGCAATTTGTGTTTTATCTTTTCAGGCTGGAATGAGCTGCTCATCGCCTCTTTCTCACATCGCTCAGTCACGGTTAAAGACGGCATACTGTTGGCAACAGGTCTTCACGTCCACAGAAGTAGCGCCCACAGTGCAGGGGTGGGATCCATCTTCGACAGGTAGGAAGCAATAAACACAAGCCACAATTGGGCAGTGGCAAGAGGGGTTAGATCTTGTCACTCAGTTATGCAACCTTGTGTCGTGTGATGATGAATAAGTTGAATTTTGATCTTGAATCGAAAATTGAAAAGGTTTCCTACAGCTGACGTGGTGCCGATCTTGATTTTCTGCAGAGTCCTGACAGAGTTAGTTTCTAAAATGAAAGATATGCAGATGGACAAGACAGAGCTTGGCTGCCTGCGAGCTATCGTCCTCTTCAACCCAGGTCAGTCTGGCCTCCACTCAAAAGGAACGCTTTCAGAAACATGCCTCAAGTGGAAAATTTCACACGTTTTGATGATCGCTTTGCAGCCTAATTCTCACATACTAGTTAAACATAATGTGACCTGCCTTTTTGTTTGTTTCAGATGCAAAAGGTTTGTCAAACCCATCAGAAGTGGAGGGACTAAGAGAAAAGGTCTACGCTTCGCTGGAGGCTTATACAAAACAAAAATACCCAGACCAGCCCGGCAGGTGGGAAATTTATTACTTTACACCATTCAACATTATTAAACAGCGCTGTTTGATTGCTGCTCGGGAGGCACAGTCTAGGAAGGACGACACTTTACTACGCAGCTCAATACATTAGTAACACTTTGTCTTGATCAGAGCATTAAATTCATAAGGCTTTAGGATGACAGTGTTTGTTACAGATGATGGTAGCAATAAATGACACCATAGAAACATGAAAATACACTATATATTTTATTTTATTTCATATTGTTTTACCATTGTTAAGTAACTAGTAACCACAGATGTGAGGTAAAGGTATGGATCTAACAGTTTCAGCTCATTCAGATGTCAATGCGTGCATGTGTTGTCCTAAAAAACATCAACACTAAAGTAAAATACTAAGCACAAAGGAATATAACAAGAGTCACTTACAGCAAGTTTTTTGATGACAAAATATTTTAGATTTTTTAATTTGGTTTAGAGTGGTAAACGGCGACGCCGTTATGACAAATTTGAGGACATTTGGAAAAGAGTTTGAGGCTCAGTTTACAATGATGTGCACTGGAATAATTAGCACCCCTCTCATTATTTTTAGGTTTGCCAAACTGCTGCTCCGCCTGCCTGCCCTGCGCTCCATTGGCCTCAAGTGTCTGGAGCATCTGTTCTTCTTCAAGCTAATAGGGGACACACCCATTGACACCTTCCTGATGGAGATGCTGGAGGCGCCCCATCAGATCACATGACACCAGTCTTCCCCTCCCCTCTGTATATACTCCCACTTTGTGAGCGATGCGAAGATGGAATGAAAAGATTTGATTGAAATTGTAAAACCAGATATTTTGTACCAAGCACAAAAATATATGATTGAAATAAGAAAAAAATGTATTTTGAGGGTTTGGGGAGAGTACGCTGTCAAAATGAATTCTAATAGAGTTGTTAACAGATTTTGTAAATAGATAATTTCAGGTGTTTGTTTTAAAAGCAACCCAATGCAATTTGAAAAGGAATCATATTTTATTCAAAGAGGAATTGTATAAAGACAGAAACCATCCTTACATTTCATAAAAAAAAATAAAAAACACATTTAAGAATTCTTACAGAATAAAGTTATTTAAAATGTAAGTATGTTTGTTTTGTGATTTTGCTGATCTGTGGCGATAGTGCCTTTACTCTTGCTGAAAAGTTTAGAGGCGACTTTGTTGTTCCCTCCTTGCGTCTTCACTTTTTGTCCACCAGATGGCAGCACTAGAGAATCAATGATAGAAAGACGGCCCTTCCCCACAGTGTGTTTGACATCCATTTACTTGGGGAAAGGAATTCACAGAGAACTACAAATGAGTAAAATCCTAAAGGAATAAAACAACATAAAGCGACATTGTAAGTTGCGTTCAGTGTGCCAGGGCGTTGATTATACAAGTCTCTAGAGCTTTAGTAACGGAAGAAAACATTGTTCCTCCAAAAGATATCACTTTAGTTGGTGTTTTGATGAACACTGTCCAAGACGCCGGCCTGAAAGCTCCCATTAGAGTTAATCTGGTTTAAGATTTGGTGACTGAGGGCTGTGAGGCAAGGCAAGTTTATTGGTAGAGCATAATTCGTACACAATTCAATTCAAAGTGCTTTACAGCAACATAAAATCAGAAGAAGGCAAATAAAATCATTCCATAAAACATAAGAAATAATTATTAATTAATTAAATTAAATTAAAAGTGAAGAGTGCAGATAAAATACTTTCAGTTGTCATATGCACAGCTAAATAGAACTGTTTTCAGCCTGGATTTAAACAGTTTCAGAGTTGAGGCATGTCTCAATCTTCTGGAAAACTGTTCCAGATTTTAGGAGCATAAACCTTAAATGCAGCCTCACCTTGTTTAGTCCTGACTCTGGGCACCAGCAGGAGACCCCCCCCTGAGGTTCTCAGAGTCCGAGTTGGTTCATATAGCTCTAACATGTCAGAGATGTACTTTGCGCTAGACCATGAAGAGACTTGTACTCAAACAGAGCTGTTTTAAAGTCTATTCTCTGAGCAACAGGAAGCCAGTGCAGAGACCTGAGCACTAGACTAATATGGTCATCTTTCCTGGTTCTAGTCATGACTCAAGCAGCAGTGTTCTGGATGTACTGCAGCTGTCTTACAGCCCGTTTAGAGCCCAGTGAGTAGGCCGTTACAGTCGTCTAACCTGCTGGAGACAAACGCATGGATTAGTCTGGTTTAGACACTATTCCTCTGATTCTGGCAATGTTTTTAGATGGTAAAAAGCTGCTGATGTTATTGATTTAATGTTGCTGTTTAAGTACTGGTCTGAGTCCAATATTACCCCTAGATTTCTGACCTGATTATTAGGTTTTAGAGAGAGAGTCTCAAGGTGACTGATAACACTTTCTCTTCTCCACAGACAATGATTTCAGTTTTGTCTGAGTTTAGCTGGAGAAAATTGTTTTGCATCCACACACTGATCTGTTCACTGCAGTGACACAATGTATCTATAGGCCCATGTTCTCCTGCCGTCAATGACACATAGATCTGAGTGTCATCTGCATAGTTGTGGTAGGACACATTATAGCTTCGTATTAGATGGCCTAATGGAAGCATGTACAAATCGAACAATAGGGGTCCCAGGATTGACCCCTGGGGAACCCCACAGGTGTGAGACACAGTAATTAATTTCAACAAAATGTGAAATGTATCAGCTCTAGATGTCTAGCTGGCTGCAGAGTAGTTATTTGTGTTGTGGAAATTATTGCATTTTAATGCCTTGAACTTTGTCATTAAAGAATTTTGCATACTCATTACACTTAGATGTGGAAATTAGTTCTAAAGGCAGTGAAACTGGGGGGCTTGTTAATCTGTTTACTGTAGCAAACAGGACACAAGAGTTGTTACTGCAGTTTTTGATGATTTCAGAAAAATAACTATTTCTTGTTCCACGCAAAGTCTGGTTGAACACACATAGCTTTTCTTTGTAAATCTCATAATGGACCCTGGAGCTTTGACTTGCGCCATTTCTGTTCGGCTCTCCGGCACTCCCTTTTCTGTGCCCTGACCTACTCTTCTCCTCTCCATGGCGCCCTTTGCCTACTTTTAACTATTCTAACCTTGACAGGAGCAATGGTATCCAAAACATTTAAGAGACTTGATGCGTAAGAATTCAACAGATCATCAACATTAGAACACAGGGTGTTCTCAAACCTAATCATTTGCATAAACTGTGGCCTTGTTCTGTCATTTATGAGTCTTCCCTAAACAACTGCTGACCCAACTGCCTGGTTTGGGTGTAACAGACAGGTCAAAGAAAACACAAAAATGATCAGATAAAGCAACATCAACGACAACCACATTTGAGATTACAACACTCAGAGTGTGCCTTCTGCTGTAGGTGGGCTCACTTACATGTTGAGTTAGACCAATCATTTCAAGGACAGCAGTGAGTTCTTTAGCTTGCTTGTTATGAGCAATGTATTTTACATCATTTCAAACACTCATCAAACCAGTCAGTGAAACTTTGTTCCCTTTGGATAGGGGCAATCTCATCCTGGAGACAACACCTATTAAGTTATGTCATAAGTTTTGCAGAAGTGGATCCAAATGCAGGAATGAGAAGGAGACGAAGAGAACCTGACGGTCTCTGAGGCTTTAATTAACAAAACTAAGGCATGAAAAAGTCAACAGAGAATCCAAAGGGGAACAGAACAACATGCGATGATCCGGCAAGGAGAAAACAAAAACCAGGAGGACGCCTAAGGGCATGAGGAGAGAACTGACAACAGGTGAGAGCTAATGAGCAATATAAACCAGGTGTAACACAGGAAGTAAATGCAACAGAATGCACAAGGCAAACTACAAAATAAAACGGGAAACAATGAAACCAAACTACAGGAAGAAAACTGATGACAAAAAGGGAAAACCAGAACGTAAGAGTACCAATAAACCAAAAGACAAAATCAAAACACAAAACTCATAGACCATGACAGTCTCATCATGATGAGAGAAAATCAATTGCTCAAACCAACTTTGTAGACATTTGAAGCAATTTTTTTTCTCCTGTGTGGATAAGTGGACCAAAACCACACCAGCAAATCTGTTTTTTCCTTAAACAATACCCATTTAAAGACTGCTGCAGAGCAAACACTCTGCCACATGGCAACATAGCAGAGGCTTTTCTGACAACAGCAACCTGCCCCATACAGGACAACATCGCATCCACACTGCAAAAAAATGAAAGATGCTGATCTGGTCTCCAAACTCTCCAGACCCTATTCTGAGCAGCTGGTACATACCCTAAACTGAGAAGCCCAACCCAGTGAGAGAAATCACCTTAAAGATCTGCTGCCGTCATCCTGGAGTCAGACACCAAAGAACATCTGTACAGCTTCTGTGTCAGCGCTCTAATAGGTCTGATCTGTTTGCCCAAAAAGAGGTACTCACGCAATGTTAGACCTATGGTAATAAAGTGGTTGATCTATGTGGAAGCAGAAATGATTATACTGACGCAACTGAGTTTGGGATCCATCAGAATCAGTGGGACTAAAATACAGATAAAACAAAAACAAAAACACAGTGATGATGCTGTAAAAAAAATCTATAATTTTTTAAATATATGTTTATGTCATATTCTGAAAGGTTGCAGGGAAAAAAATTGCATGATACTTGTTCAAACTGATAACATGATTTGATTGAATAAAATGATTTGAATACCTTACTCAAAATCAAACACATATTACATCTACCAATAAAGATTATCCTAAACAGGTGTATATATCCTCTTTTGTCTTTAAACGTCTCAAAACGTTTTTTTTGAGGATGCGTCTATATTCCATGGCTATATTCCGATTGGTAAATTCTGCAGAAACTTGCTCTCGTAATGTAGGTCTAAATTACAGAAACTTATCTATCTATCTATCTATCTATCTATCTATCTATCTATCTATCTATCTATCTATCTATCTATCTATCTATCTATCTATCTATCTATCTATCTATCTATCTATCTATCTATCTATCTATCTATCTATCTATCTATCTATCTATCTATCTATCTATCTATCTATCTATCACTTCAAACCCTGAACTTTTAACCTTCCTTTCACCTCATAAATACTAACAACAAGGCAGCGTGTGGCTGCATTTGTATCATTCCGCGAAGAGAGACAGACAGTCAGACGCACAGAGGAAGAGAGAAAGTGACAGAGGGAGGGGGGAGACTGAGAGAGGTAACTTGCACCTGCACATGAAGGAAGTCCCCCTGGCTCTTTCTCCTTCCCATTGACTCCTTAAAGGATACTTGATGGACAGCCTGATAAGTTCATAAGCGCGCACTCTGAGAGGTCGTCGGAAGCACCGAGGAGAAACTTTGATACGCTGCTGCGCGCCCAGCAGCAACTTGCGGCGGGATTTTGAGCGTCGGAGATGCTCTGAGAGGAATCACCAACATACTTCTGTGGCGTTGTTGGAATCTCGCGTTGTCCCGGTAAGCGTTTCATCAGCTCATAAAATGACAAAGTTTAAGATGAATAAGGGTCGTCTAAAATGTTTCCGGTGCATTAACTTTTGGTCAAACTATGTTTTGCAGTGTTTTTTTTCAGACGGTTGCAATGAATATTCCGGCTATATCTTTAGGTGAGTGAAAATGCACGCTGACACCACTTTTATAACATTTGGAAACAATCCTTTTTTTTAAAGACCTAATTCTAATTGCAGAAGCTGATTTGTAGTATTACCTCTTGCTCAGCTGTCATCAAAATGTTATCGTTAGGGTAAATGTGAAATAAAATGCAGTAATTGACCTCTGATATGTGGCAGTCCCTTTAAAGTATGACAAACTGTGCAAGCAAATATTTACGAATATTATAAAGAAGTTAAGCCACTTCAGCTGCACTCACATAGCCAGTTTTTCAGTTGCGTCCTGCTTTAAAAGAAAAGGCGCTCATTTGATTATTTCTTCACAATGCAGATGTGGATCGGACGGCCGTGTGCGCCGGGTGCCACCGGCCGATCAGAGACAGATTCCTGCTCAGAGTCAATGACGGCCTCTGGCATGAGGAGTGTGTGCGGTGCGCCGCGTGCGGGGAGTCGCTCAGCAACTCCTGCTTTCTGCGGGAGCGCAAACTTTACTGCAAGCGGGACTATGCTGAGTGAGTGCACATCTCTAACTCTGTATTACTGATTAGAAATAATGCAATTTAAGTCCATGTTCCCTATTCACATAGCTATTTCTTCAAGTTATTCTTTGTCATAAAGAAAGGCAAAATCTTTTACTATTTTAGTTGGCCAAGATAAAAGTTGTAGTGCAATACCTAGTTGCTTATAGAGCGAGTGGCGTCTATTAAGTCCATGTTGCAGAAAACATCTTGTGGCACGTTGATGCACTTCCAATTATCCACGGCTTAACAATCGCCTATTTTCTTTTCTTTTACTCATTTCATTGTACGTTTCGGCTTGGTGATGAAAAATATTTGTGTATTATTAATCCAGTTTTTACAACAGAGGCCTTGTCCACATCTGACCTTGACTAAGAATGTGTGTGTGAGTGTGTGTGTGTGTGTGTGTGTGAGAGAGAGAGAGAGAGAGAGAGAGAAAGAATGAGAGTCAAAGACATACAGATATATTTTTGTGAATAGCAATGGACAGTAAATGCGCTGCTAAGGTTGTACATACAGGTGCACTTTAGGCAACTCTTGTGTGCAAACTTTACACACCTATTTGGTGTACAGTACTAACTTCCAGCAAATTTGGCACAGTGCACTGAAGGAGCAAGGTGACTGTGGGAGGAAGGGGTGGCGAGGGAGCTGGAATGTCAGAAAACTATTGTATAGTGTTCATCCACAAACACACACACACAATAACACGGTCCCACCTTCATGCACAACCAGGGGTAGAGCTCAACTGACACATTGTCAAAATGTGTTAAAATGCTGAGGTCCATCGGCGTGGCAACTGCAAGCTGGGCACAACATATGGTAACTCCCCCCTCCTTAAAAAAAAAAAACAACAACAAAAAAAAAATCACTGACCCCCCCCTTTGCCCACCTTCTCATCCTCACACTTTTTCTCCAAAAAAACGCTCTCACCTAAACAAGAGCCAAGATTAAACCCACACACCCTAAAAGGAAACAGCTCACATTATTTCTGAACAATTTAGTGATGGTTAATCTGCCAAGCAGGCAAGGAAGCAAGATTTGTTACAGTGCATGCGATGCCATCATGTTCCTTGTCAAATGTATTACTCTGCAGCCCCATGCATGTTGGAATTTGACACTCAAACTAGTGATTTTAAGCAGATTTAGCGCTCCTATTGCTTTCTTTTTCTAACGGACATTTCAAACGATAAATAGATAACTGCGTTCATTCTTGTAAATGTAAAAATTCCACAGTGCTCATGTGATCAGCAGAGATAACAACACCATCAGGCCAAAGTGCAGAATAAAGAGCAGGACTGAGAAGTAATTAGGAGAGTAGAGCCATATGTCAGAAGGTCTGGTGCATCCCTACCAGGGAGATGGTGAGGATGGTGTGAACTTATTTTGTGGGACAGGGCGCTCCATGAGCTCTGGCGTTATGTGCAGTGGCATCTGGAAAGCTCTTCTCACAGCAGCCCCTGTGTTGAGCGATGGGACAACGCCCAGCCAACCGTGAGATATCTGACTTGACCAATTAGCAGGAGGCCTGCTGCCAAGGCTCCGCCTCTGAGCCTCACCGCCTTCCCCTCCGTTCCCCCCTTTCCCCCACTGTCTTGTCTGGGTGGGTTGTGACACACCAATCACACGCAGGCTTTACTTTTGTTTTAAAACTGTGCCAGAATATTTTTTCTCACCAACCAAATTACGTTCCGCTCCCCTCTTTCTTTTGAAGCAGAACTGGTGTGATTATTCCATACTGCGACAACATTTGTCTCTTACCACACGCTGTATCGTCTGTCTGGATCTCGCCTTGTTTTTATGTTTGCTTGTGTGGTCGACTGCCAGCCAGACCACCGGGTTTGGCCTCCTCATGGAGTTACAAAACAACATTGCCAGCAGTTTCTGAAGTCAGTGTTCTTAAGCGCTGATGTTTAATCTGAGAAGCTCCAGCACCAAATGCTGTAACACAAGAAGTAAAAGATTAATTTAGTTATTGTTCACTCATATCAAACGGTTTGATAAATAATGTGATGCCAGAATACGAGGACATGGTTCATGAAGACAAGACAAAAGGTAACATACAAATATAGGTTTAATCAGTAAAAAAAATAAAAACTTGAGACCACAAACGTTGTTTAAAATCTTCAGGTGCATAATGCAAAAAAATTAAAGAAGAAAAAATAGTCAAAAGTTTTGAACAGTATTCATGATGGGGCTTTGACATACCTTATAAAGTAGTTATCACTGTTAATCATTACAGGTGAAATGTTTTCTAAAAGCTGCTTAAGTATTTACAATTTTAGAAACACTTTTTAAGTGTAATTTAAGAATTTTTTCATACAGCACAGTGTCAAAATTAATTAATATAGTATATGTACATCTATATTTACAACTCAAAGATAATCGTTTTAACTTTTGTAGATTTAGTGGTGCGATAATCAATATTACTGTTGGTTTTGATTTGAATGTTTCCCATCCAAATCTGTATTTTTAAAAAGAATCCTTTTGTCACAAACAATATTTGAGAGTAGAGGTTGTTTCCTCTATCATTTTAGATGCTGACAAGTATGTGTGGCGTGATTGGATTATTTTAGTTTCTTGGTTATTTTTCTGCACATTTCAATATTTGCTACATCATAGAATAGAATGTTTTAATGACAATGCATACAGACACACAAACAACCAGGTCGCTCATGTTCCAAGCAAACACCAAATCCGGACTTTAATGAAAACTGTGAAACTAACTTGATTCAAGTTAATTATTGATAAATATTTTGAGATCTGGTACATGTGAAGCCAGAAAATGTTTGAGAACCTCTGAGTAACTTGTCAAGAAAATAATTTTTGTTGTTTGTTCTGCCTGACCCGTATCAGTCACTAAATAGGCCACATTCAGCTGGCTGTAGTGTCATATTCTAAAGCTGTGTGCAGATTCCTGTTAGACAATGTGATATGTTGGGCTGGTTGGACTGTCAGTAGATTTAGATTGGCTAAACGGTTCAGTTGGCAGGTGGACTGAACAGCAGATTGGGCAGGGTCAGATCAGCAGGGTGACTAGTGGGGCACTTGACCCGAAGATGTGTATCCGATATGCAGCCTCTGATGGTTTGTGTGTGTTCAGCAAAGGATCCACGTTAACCTGATCCAGAAACAGGATCTGTCTCTCTGCTTGTCCATCAGACCAGCAGTCTGTTTGTCTTCACTGCCATAGGTCAACTCTGAAGTCAGAGCAAGAACAATGAGGATGGGGGGCTGTGAGGAGAAGTCTGTGCTTGTGTGTGTACATTTCTGCACTCTACACAACACTCATCTTATTATACAGTGCATCTACTTCAAGAGTGCTCCATTTGCACCACGTCAATGTGGAATATTGCAAGATTTTGCTGACTTATTTCTCCTGTCGCTAATTTGCGTGTCTAAATCCAGCGTGACGGAGTGTTCCCGCTCTTCTAGCAAAGACTCTTGGCCAATCGTGTAAGCGGAAACTCTGAAATATTAAACACCTTAAGCTGCTCCATAAGTATTGGAGGTACTCTTACCTTTGCATTAACGACTCTTAAGAGACTCTTCGCTAATAAGGCGAAAAGGACAAGACGTGTAATGGAAGAGGGATTCTCGAAACATGAATGATCTCAAACCGTTAATGGCCATAGTTCGTCCTTCACTGTCATCTGGCATTAGCATCATATGGAGACATCAAGTAAAGCACTTTGCTGTATCACAGAGACCCGCAAGCATTCCGGGCATTTCTTCGACCACACTTTCTTTAAAATATTTGGTGGATGCATCTTGTGTTGCCATGGCAATGCGCATACCACCGACGGTATGCATGCCATATTAAAGCACATACCAATGAGGCCGTGGGGTAGATGACTGTGATGGGTCAAGTGGTCCGACCGACCCTCATGAGATTCTGGGAATGGGCTTTGCCGTTTCCATAGTGACCACAGAGTGCAAGTAAGAGGTCTTAGCAATGTTTGGCTTTAGGATGTTGCACCTCCAGACCTCTTAACAGGAATATCTCCACAGGGGTGGTTTTTTTATGTTTAGTTTGAGCATTGTTGGTTTGTAAAAAATGTGCTAAAAATTTTAATGTGAAATTATTCAAAAAGGAGTCAAACGGAATTCATTGGTTTATTTGAAGTTTATTTAAATCATTATCAAATTCGAATTTCTGTAATTATTTTGCTTTTCATGGGATTTTTTTTCATCTGGATGGTGAAAATAATTTCTACAGCACGGTATCTTTTACTGTTAACAAATGGAGGTCACTAAAACAATAAGGAGAAAATATGTGTTAATGAACATTTAGAAGTGACAATAGGGTTTTCGTGAGGGATTTTTCAGATGAAACTCAATCCCTGTGGTTCAGAATATCTGGAGTTGATCACATAGGTGGCCAATATAAGGTTTATTATACATTTCTGTAATTATCCCTGCATTGTTGCATTCTGATAGAAAATTTAACACCACTGACATTGTTTACTATAGCCTCTCATGCCTCTATTGTATTTTTAATGGTGAGAGAAAAAACTTCAAGAAAATGCTTAAATTAGAGATGAACATGGGCTTAGCTCTATGCAGTCTTTTTAAGGTAAAGACAAAAAAGCTGTCACTTTCTCATGGTTCTGTGTTGACTGCTCTGGTGACCCAGTCAGATCTGGAGACAAACAGCAGCTCCAGAATGATGACGTATCATCCTGCATGACAGACCCAAAATGTGGTGGTGCCAGCCAGAGGACAATGGTCCTGCTGCTTGGGGGGCGGCTCTATCTTTGTCCAACTCTGGTTAAGCAGACTTAAGGATAATTCCACGGATAATTCCTGGGACCAGTAGCTCAGTCTCTCCCACCAGGAGATCTGATTCCCCCCCTCCGCCTGGAGCCATGGCCTGCCGAGAACCTTTCTCCTGCGTCCCCAGGAGCACGGCCTCGGACACGGCAGTCGGAGCCACGGCAACAGTCTCTGGGACTAAGCCCACCAGTCCTGGTTGCCAGGCGCTAAGATACACACCAGACACGCTAAGGGTATGTGCCTGAGTGGTTGGGTCAGTCGGAGGAGGAGGAGGAAAGGGGAGAAGTCAGGCTGGCCCTGGTTTTGAGTGACAGCTCGAGTCAGAAACATTACCCAGATCTACCAAGCGTTTTTTTTTCTCTCATGAAGCCCCATTTTACTGAGACGTGAGGGGTCCGCCAGTACCTAGACAAAACAAAAGCTTTTTTCTCTGAATTCTCACATTATCTCTTTGTGCCAACCGTCCTCTCCAGACTGTTTGCAGTGCGTTGTGGAGGCTGTGCAGAGGCCGTCTCTCCTGCAGAGCTGGTGATGCGTGCAGGGGCCGCTGTGTTCCACCTGCGCTGCTTCACCTGCAGTGTTTGTTCCTGCCGCCTGCAGACTGGAGACCGTTGCGTCCTCAGGGAGGGACGGCTACTATGTGCTAGAGAGGCCTACCACCAGTGTCTGGCTAGTCCTACGTCTTCTGACACAGGTACACACTCATTGTTGAAGATTTATGTGCGCTTTGAAGTTTTTAAATCGTTTGTTCAGTATTGTCGTAAGAGGTCCCAAATTTAGTACTGTATATTACCTTGAGTATAACCTTGATGGAGGCTGGCACAGCCTCAGCTAAGAGAAGCAGACAATATATATATATAAATCTATATATGTATATATATATATATATATATATATATATAGAAATATATATACTTAAAGCTCAGAAATTATTCATGGTGATTTATTAGATAAATTAATTTAATATTCTTTATAGACTCTTGTTGCTCACCATTAAGAAATTATTAAGTCATTATATTTTATATCTTATCTCACGTTTATTTCATTCTTAATAGATGATTTCACCAACATTAATTCATAGTTACGTCATACATCATTAATGAATCAATGTGAAATCAAGTTGGCAGCATTTCAGAAATATTAAAGTTGTTTTTTTCCTAACATAATTATGTACTGTATTATGTAATATTGCATCTGCTCCATCTGATTGGATAGAATTTTGATTTATGTAGACAGAATCTTGCACAGTATTCTTTAGCTGATTATCAATTTGTGTCTTGATTGTTTGTTAAAAGTGAGTGACAGACATTCATGATACATGCTGTATAAATTCACATAAATTCATCATGAGTCATGCATTGCTTAAGCAACTGCGTATTTTACTGACATCCATATCATAGACCAAAATTTCACTCAGTGATTTTGAATGTGTGTCATTTTGGCAAATTAGCTTTTGAATGGACAAAATTATATGATGATTATGGCAAAAAGGACTACTTGCTTTTTGCATAAACTCAAAATAAATAGCAAGTGGATAGACTGGCGCTCTGTCACATTAGGCTGCTAAAAGGATTCTGGGAAATGGAGTTAAAGACAGACCAATGACAAAATCAGACAAGCTGATGGAAAGAGGTGAGATCTTTAAAAAAACACTTAAAGAATTACTGTCATAAAGGACCACATGCAAACAATGCATTCAACATCTCAGATTAATGCCAGGAACTTTGCTTTGGTGGAAATTAGTTTCGGAGTATTTTTTCCCCCTCATTCTTACATTAATTAACTAATCATGTCTACCCACCAGGTAAAAGTGATGATGATGAGGATGAAGAGGATGAGTCCGTAAGGGCCACAAGCAGGCGAGGTAGAGCAGATGACCGAGAGAGCAAACGTCCCAAAAGACCTCGCACTATTCTGACCACTCAGCAAAGACGCACCTTTAAAGCATCCTTTGAGGTCTCATCCAAACCTTGCCGAAAGGTATGGAGAAACTTGCATTGGAAATTGTCACACGACACCCTGAAAAAACTTTTTTTATTTTGATAAGATGATAGCTTAATTAATTTTTTTCTTTCATGACTGTGGCAAACATTTAACTAGCAATTACAACAGAAAATAAACAGAAGACCATTGATTATGTCACTATAATAGGATCCACGATGAAAGAATTTCTTGATGCAATAAAATTGATTTCAAGTCACCAGAAGTGTGATACACTTTCACATCAATGCTTTATATCCTAGTAATGTGCTGCTAGTGGGTATGTGGATCGATATCGATGACATTTCTAAATTCCTCACAAAACCAACTGACTTTAAGAATCCAAAAGAGCTGCAACAGAAATCTGTTCTTGTGATATTTTCCTTTCTTTTTGTGGGAGATCATAAGGAATAGGTTTCATAACCTTCAAATGACTGCTCTTTCTCTCAGTTTTGTTTAACCCTCCCTTTCTGTCTTTCTCCTGCCCTCCTGAATCTTAATCCAAGGTGAGAGAGACCTTGGCAGCAGAGACCGGTCTGAGTGTCCGGGTTGTGCAGGTCTGGTTCCAGAACCAAAGAGCCAAAGTAATGTTCATTACACACACACACACACACACACACACACACACACACACACACACACACACATACACTTGCACAAAGTCACATGTGCAGCTAATAAAAGCACTCTTTATGCACTGTGTTTGTAAGCCAGAGTGAAAATCAGCCTGGTTATCTCTTCATACAGGAAGCTGATGACATCCCACTGAGAGATCACTGTAGATTAAACCCAATATTTCCTCACAAAGTGGGCTCATGTGTGGTTTCCCTCCTTCACTGACAGATGCCCTTTACTCCACTGTTAATACTTTGCAACTGAGTGAACACACTCACATGCCTGGGTGGCAGACAGACTGAGAAGAAAGAAAAAAATATTTCTTCCTTCATTTTTTACACTAAGCTGATATGATATGATATGATATGATATGATATGTATATGATATGTATATATATATGTATGAACTGCATATCAATGTGTGCTGTTTAGATGAAGAAACTGGCCAGGAGACAGCAGCAGCAGGAGCAGCAGCAGACTCAGGAGCAGTGTGAACACTCCTCTCATCACACAGGTAGAATCATGTTTGTTTTTAATGCAGTGCTGCCTGGGGACCTGAAGATCACGGGCATCCCATAAAAATGATCTGTTGTGTCCCTTAAACACCAATCTATCTCTAGATTCTCTGAATCTTTTGATGATATTATGTACTGTGAATGATGGAATATGAGGAGTTTTCACAATTTTACACTGAGAAACACTCAGTATCACTCAGAGATACTGTGTTTTGCAGTTTACTTAAACTTTACTTTTAAGAGATTCTGCCTCTCTAAGGTGCCCATTTCTTTACCCAATCTTGTCACTAACTTGTTGCCAATTAAGCCAATTAGTTTCACCAGCTGTTTCTTTTTAGTACAACTTAGATTTCCAGCCTTTTGTTGTCCCTGCCTTTTTTGAGATGTGCTGCTGCCATCAAATTCAGGATGAGCTCATGTTTATCAGGAAGTACTTAAATGTCTCTCTGACTTTCTTCTATGAGGGATACTATAGTGGTTGATAAAAGTTGCAAATGATTGCATAATCTTTTTATTTGCATTATACCCAGTATCCCAACTTTCTTTGGAACCAGGTGTGTACAAATCATGTTTTAAAAGAGGTCAACGTTGTCTCAAAAGTTAGAGGTGCGAAAAGTTGCTTCAGAAATGTTTTAGCAAAATGGCAACAAAATCAAACGTCTAGAAAGGCAGGAGATTCTGGTGTAAATCGATGAAAGGATTTTTGACATGTGTGACTTTGTGGAGTCAATTTATAGAGCTCCTAAAAGGCTGAATGGATAAAATAACACTATTAGAACAAAGCTCATCAAGAGACATTATCAGACAGCTTTAAGTGTGATCTCCTGTGTTCCACAGCGCCCTCCCATGGCAGTTTGTCTTCTGAGATAAAGCGCCTCGGGCACCCTTATGCCCACATTGAGCCGCCACAGCAGCAGATGGAACTCACCACACTAGAGCAGCAGGACTGGGACACAGACCCCTTCAGACAGGGCCTGACCCCGCCTCAGATGCCAGGGGATCACATGCACCCTTACGGTAAAAGACTTCAGGGCGGTCAAGCCATGATGAACAATTCTCTCTTCAATTTATTATAACCTTTTGTGAAATGTAAAATAAGGACACAATAAGTAATGACCACTGATTAACATGCACTCTTACTGCTTTGAAAGGTTAACCCGATTATTTGACAGTGAAAATAATAGTTTGGTGATGTCATTCCATATTAGTTTCTACATTGTATCTCCTTTAATGTGCAGCTGTTTATTGCTTCACAACAAAACATAATATATTTTCTTAATATATATTACGATAATGGAAATAATGTACCACAATGAAAATCTTTCTAATTCAGTTTTTTTTTTTTCAATCATCATCGTTCTCATTATTGTTGTTATTATTGGACTTCGATAGCCTTTACTTGACCTAAAAGTCCTTTATATTACCTCTGAGTTATATTTTACCAAAGCAGGTACACCAGACAGATCTATAAAGGGAAACTGGCAATGCAGACGCTAAGATATTCTGACCTTCACTCCTCAGTGTGGATCGAACTCAGAGACGTAATATCCTACATTCCCCGTGCTAAAAGCTGTCATCATCTGAAAACGTCGACAGGATTTTAGAATTTTAGACTTTGAAAAGCACAGGCTTACTCCATAAACCACACCTGTACTCCAAATGTTGAATAAACACAACTTTGTGTGGGATATGTGTGAAGTGATTCTACTAATGATCATTGATTATTTTCCTGATTTTTGTAAAAACAAAACAAAAAAAAAATGTTTTTCCAGATTTTAAAGGCTTGTATGGGAACATGGAGAGGGATCCTCTGTATCATGTGGCTGACAGCGACTGCCTCTCTCTGGGTGACTCCTCTCCACTGACTCCTATTGACCGCCTCTACTCCATGCAGGACTCATACTTCACCTCCTGAAGGTAGAGATCGGACTCGGTGAGAAGCTGTGCACCTCCCTCACTCGGCAATGCACTCTGGAAACCTCTTTTGTCTCCAAAGTGCTTTGGTAGTTAAGAAAATGGATGGTAAACTATGGGAAAGGGACGTGGGTACACTGTGATGCCATGCAATATACCATATTCACCTCTTAAAAAAACTATATTACACTACTGCCTCTGTTGCTTTACAGGCCCTCTGTACAGTGTACAATGTGTGTAAATCGTGCATGCGTGATTCTGCCGGTCCTCTCCAGATTATAAGAGTATTACTGCATCTGTTCATGTAAATAGCTGTTTGGGTGTGTATTTCTATTTATTCCCACAATGTGTGTATGCTGTTAATTTTGAATGACTCAAGAGTGATGAAAATAAAAAAAAATGAACCTGTGAAGTGAGTTCATAGCACAGGCTGATTTGTTAGTAAGACATTGTGTTATTCCTGCTTTGGGTTAGAAGCAGGTCAAGTCCATCCTCAGTTCTTATCAGTCCCATCTAGGTGACAGGTCAGTGTGACATCTTCCCCTGGTCGTTGGGTGGATCATAAGATTGTATAATGCCGGGCTATGACAGCCGTATGGGTCAGCTGCAGATAAGCATCACATCCACACCGCCTTCATCAACGCTCACATTGTGCCTCCCGCATTTTTCTGTCTTTTCCTTCCTCCACTCGAAGACTGGGGGGGAGAGAGGCGACCACCCAGGCACTGTGCCCAGCTGGAATGCACCAGTCCTGGGATGGGAGGGTGAGAAAACCCAGGGAGGGTGCCTCCAGACAACGGAGGGGCTGAAAGCTGTGTCAGGGAAGAATGCCCAGGGTGACACCGAGATATGAAGCCCCACTGTACGGAGTGCCTCCTTGCCCCAGCCATGAACCCTCCCCAAGACCCATCTCCTATTTCCCACTATGAAATCAAACCTTGCAGAGCAGAGAGCGCAAGTCAATGGTCAGGAACAATCTAACTGTCTGTCACCGTAGTGCGCTACAGCCAACCAGAGCTTAGAAGTGTGTAGCAGAGAATACCTGTGTGTGTGTTTCTGTGAGTCCCTTTGTGTCTGTATCTGCTGGCAGGCGCATGTATGTACTCATGTGTTAGGAGGAACAACATCCTTTGCTGTATCATAATGCATTTCCTTGTATCTTCAGATAGTTGAAGGGATGAAAAAGCAGACTTAAATATCAGGAAATCAAGCCAAGGTAGTCACCTGAGGGGCTTTTTCCCCTCTGGTGTGTGAGTGTGTGCGCTCTTGGCACACACACATATGAGTGGGATGAGACAAATAATCAAACTGTGATCATACGGTCACAGCAGGCAGCAATAGCCTCATTATTATTCCGATGGTAGCCAAACGGTTTCCTGTCAACAGTCGGTTATTTATTGCACCCCTCATGCCAAGCTCAGGCCACAAACCCTCTGTCTTTTAACTGCTTTAATTGGCGTCATGCTGTTGCAGCACCAAGACAGATGCACATGCGTTGCTGAAGATATTCCAAAGGGCCTTTTGCCACACATAAAGAAGGTGTAGTGGTATGCTATAAGTGCAGATAAACTAAATGAAAAATGACATGCATAAAATACAGCTATTAAATGTAAATTCATTTCCAGAGTATGGATTTAAACCTCTT
Organism: Leuresthes tenuis; assembly: GCF_036924035.1. NCBI lineage: Eukaryota > Metazoa > Chordata > Actinopteri > Atheriniformes > Atherinopsidae > Leuresthes > Leuresthes tenuis. Next base: position 17,947,175 of record NW_027325361.1, on the reverse strand, counting down.
TCATGGCAAGAAATTCACAATATGAAACCAAGTTAATATCTAACATGTGGTAGTAACAGTGTGAAATCAGAGCCCAGTGTGACACACTGAGCTGTGACTGAGATTAGTTTATCTACTGACCAATATTTGACAAGAGCTGCCTGATCACTAAATATGCGAAACTGACGCTTTGTGGCAATTAGGCAAATGAGAGATTATCTACGTTATCTCCATCTGACCGCACATTGTTTGCATGTCAAATTTGACTTAAAAGAGCTGCTGTTGAGGGGAGTCACCAGCAAGAAAGGGTCATCCCGTGTTGTTCTGTATGTCACAGGACAATGTTGACAGATTGCTGAAGACGTGGTTGATTTTTTACTTTGATCAAGTCAGCCATGAATGAAACAAAAAGATGAAAAAAGGAAATCAGTAGATTATTCACATTTATGCACATTAGACGCTAATAAAAAGCTAAAGCTACACACAAACTTCAAGTGTCATGCATGAATGGTATTCACATACGATAACAATTGGGTGGGAACTGAAAAGCATCATGTCTAACTACCGAGCTTCTTGTTAAGATTAGAACAGAAAACAAAAAAGTCCCCGAAAAGAGAAAAATCTCAAAATTCAAATGCAGGATTCATCCTGTCTCCCCATGTTGGCTCTTCAGACATGATCATTTTTCCTACAAAGATCAAAATTTTGGATTAGAAATGCACTCAGCTATGTTGTTGTATGTATATGTGTAGATCAGCATCATCAGAGTTGCTCTTACCTCTTTTCGTAAACGATGTCTTTAAAAAATAAGCCAGTCCAATTAGGCCAAGTATCGCAACAGCAGATGCTGCCCCGGTACTAGCGTACAGCAGCCACATAGTCCCCATTGACATACCTTCCACACAAAAATAACACAGTCAACTCAAGTATTTTCTGTGTTGTTATCAATGTTGTTGCAGACATAATTTTTTTGCCCTCATTTGGAAGAACATAGTAGAGGTAGACAGAAAGAATGTTTCCATCTAAAAAACAAAATGAAAATGTACAATAATTTCATAAATAATAATAATGATCTTCTGGTTAACGTTTAATATTTAGAACTGGTTAGTGTATGTTTTGTATCTGGTAATGATTGGTATATACACAGATGATCTACCTATGCAGTCGGGCACACTGTCACTCCAATGCCCAGTGGAGGAGCAGAGCAGCAATGCAGAGCCATTCAGGGAAAATTCGTCTTCACAGGTGAAAAGACACTGAGATCCAAAGTTGAATTTCCCCAGTGGATGAGAGCAATTCATAGACAGTGGTAAGGACAAAACGTGCAAGTCCTCACACTGTACAGCTGAAAAGGACAGAAAATGTAACAATTTCAAAAGATCAGCTCTTCAATTACAGCAAATCTTGTGAACTAAAGGTTATGCTGGGAACTCACGCTGACATGTGGGCAGATCCTGACTCCAGTGGCCTGATTTGTTGCATGCCACTGCTGATGTTCCTTTAAGCCAGAAACCATCATTGCATTCAAAGTCGCAGTGTGAGCCATAACTGAAAGGGGAGTTCAGATGGCTACAGTTCATCTTTCCACGCTGTGGTGCTCTGTCCAGTAGGGGGCATGGACGTGCTGCAGATAAAATCAAACGCACCATTTGAGTTCAGTTCAGCTTCACTTTCCATGAGAATGATGGACATTTCTTGCAAAACTTGCCATTAAAAAAATTAATGATTGACATGTGTTGATTATTATAAGAAATGGCAGATAACAGGAGGGTATGAATAAAATGAGCTCTCTCGTGTTTTGATTTATTACCCTGACATTGAGGCATTTCTCTGCTCCATGAGCCTGCAGAGGTGCACTCGGTATCAGCCGCCCCGATCAGGAGAAAGCCGTCCTCACAGGTTGAAGTGCAATAAGCACCATAACTGAATTCTCCATGGGGACCTGAGCAGACTAAGAACCCATGAGATGGAGAGCTAAGAGTGGGACATCTCTTAGCTGGAAGAGAGAGGGAGAGAAAGAGACATTCAGAAACCCGAATTGGTAAAAAAGTACAGAGTATGGATCACTAGCAAAATTGTTTTTACCCAGGCAACTTGGGACAGCTTTGCTCCAAGTTCCCAGAGAGGTGCAGTCTGTGTTTGCTGTCCCGTTCAGGACAAAACCATCCTCACAGGTTGATTGGCACCGAGAGCCAAAACTGAACTCTTTGTAGGGATCAGAGCAGACTAAAGAACCATGAGAGGGCGAGGTCAGACGGGGACATTTTTTAGCTGGAAAAACAAAGAGAAAAGCAGTTTCATTCTGTCAAAATTCAAGTACAGAACAATATATGAACATTGAAATTACAATCTCTGTGTTGCTCCAGACAGCTAGATTTGGATGAAGATACTGAGCCATTTCTCTACCCAGGCATTGCGGGATATTGGGGCTCCATGTGCTCCCAGCAGTGCACTCAATGTCAGTCGTCCCATTCAGGACAAAACCCTCCTTACAGGTTGTTGTGCAGCGAGAACCAAAACTGAACTCTCCATGTGGACCAGAACAAAATGAAGAGCCATCAGGGGGGGATTTGAGAGTGGGGCACCTCTTTGCTGTAATGGAAACAGAAAAAGAGGAATTTCTTGGCAAAGATTTAAAGTTAAGTCATATAAGCTATCAAAGTAAGAGCTTGTGTTCTGATTTCTGATCAGTAACCTAAAATACAGGGATTTATGCTGTCATTTACCCAAGCAAACTGGAATCTCGATATTCCATGTGCCTGCAGAGGTGCACTCTGTGTCAGCTGTCCCATTCAGGAAAAAACCGTCCTCACAGTCTGCCGTACAACGAGAACCAAAACTGAACTCTCCATGAGGATCAGAGCAGAATATGGAGCCGTGATGGGGAGAATTCAGAGTTGCGCATCTCTGAGCTGGAGAGGAAAAAAAGAGATGAATAGACAAACAAAATGAGTGGGATAAAGATAAAATCATAAGCTCTTCTGCCGATTTTATTTAGATTTCAGATAAGGATGCAGAAATTCAGCATTTTCTTTACCCAGGCAGTGAGGAACGTCTGTGCTCCACATCCCCAGAGAGGTGCACTCAATTCTTGCTGTCCCATTTAATAAAAAACCCTCATCACAGGTTACTGAGCACCTCGAACCAAAACTTAAGGGACCATTTGGGTCAGAACACGACAGGGAGCCATTAAGCGGAGAAATGATTGAATTACACCGCTTAGCTTGAAGAAAGACAGATGAGGAGAGGTCAATTACACACACATTACTTTGGCAAAAATGATAAGTCAATCAGTCAATACATAAATAAAGAGGAAAAAAATCAGCTAAATGGTCAATCAGAGCAGGCGATGCTGCATTTATTCTGATTTATATTTGAGTACTGGGTCCTATGGGCTCATACCTTTGCAAACAGGAAGTGCATGACTCCAGTTGCCCCGTGAGGAACATGTTGTCACATTTGTTCCAATCTGGTCAAATCCTTCCTCACATTGCACAGTGCATGTTGAGCCATAGCTATACTGCTTTACTGGGTCCTGGCATTGAATAAAGGCATGAAGTGGAGCCTGTAGACTATTACACTGTACCACTAAAAAAGAGCAGACGTCATTGTTCAGCATGATACTGTTTATACTCAGAAAGTGTATGTTGCAGTAACTCATCCAAAAAAAAACAAAGAAAAACTTCTTAACTTGTGACCCACCTGCGCATGTAGGTGTAGGTTGGCTCCATTGTTCTGAGGCCAAACATGTGAGTGTGTTGTCTCCACTTAGGTAGTAGCCCTCCTGGCAGGTAAAGTCACACTGTGAGCCAAAGGAGAAAGGCTCCACTGTGTCCACACATGTCATGTTTCCCACAACGGGGGAGACAATGGTGGGGCACTTTTTCACTGTGATGAGACACAGATATCTATCACACAAATGTCCCACGATGCAGATCAACGCTCTTATGAAACACATCACCTTTGACTCATGAGGTTTGAACATGAGGTGGGGGTATGAATACAATTTATGTTCCAGGAAAACACCACTGCCCACCCATGTTAAATCATAATGTTGTTTGTCCAATGCAGACATAAATGCCTGTGAAGTGACGGAATGACGGGTTTCAGCCGAAACTGATATGCTGAATGGTCCAGACAGGATGTGACTACATACTCAGCGCTATGTATATGGAAAACGTGGCAGTCAATCTGTTATCAAGTGTTACAAAAAATTAAAGTCCCATGAAATGTTCCACTAGCCTTCACAGAAAGCCAAAGATGAAGTTTAAAAACACATTTGGTCAAACATATTCTACTGCCATGACAGTCACTTTACCTGTACATATTGGCACACTTGCCGTCCACTGGCCGGTGTGGTTGCACTGTATGTGGCCCTGTCCAATGAGCTTATAGCCCTCATCACACCTGAACTCACAGGTGGACTTGTAGCTATGAGTGGAGATGGGGTGGCTGCAGTTCATGCTACCCCTGCTGAAATCTGTGTGGTTCAGAGCTGGACACTGTTCAACTGTAAGAGACAATGGTAAGTATTTTCTTGGAAACTTTTACATCAAAAATTAAATATTGTTTTCATATTGTTGCCATGTACCTTGACACAGAGGAACAGGGTGATTCCAATCTCCACTGGCTTGGCACTGGAGGTTGGGTGCGCCTATCAATCGAAAGCCAAGTTCACACTTAAAATGGCAGGAAGAGTTGAAACGATTGGACCCATAGGAATGGATACAGTGGTGAGAACCTTGTTCGAGATCTGGCAAGGGTTTGCATGTGATCGCTGTAGCAAAAGCAAATGACAAAATAAACCATCTCACAAAATAGTGGAAGTGTGATAAAGTTAGAAGTTGAAAATAATAGTATGTTCTCTGGGAACTGATCATGGACAGTGGGCGCAGATAACAGTAAAGACATTATGTATTAACTTATGTATTACACAAAGAGAGAAACTCACTATAGAATGATGAGCAGCTTTGTGTCTGACTGTGTAGACATTGCATGCTGCTTGTCTACTGATTCAGACTCGTAAATGATCAGTCTTCGTCCTGGTTTGTTTCCTCATTGATTCCACAGCAACTACTCACATTTTTGCTCAAGACAATGTTGCTCAATATCGCTCACCTTCTGCACAGCGAGGACCGATGAAACCAGGATGGCACTTGCAGGTGTAACTCCCCACAGTTTCCACACAGTCTGCATGAGCACTGCAAGACTCCTTTGTGCAAGACGCTGCAGATAAACAGAGTGAGTTCTGACATGCTGTGATGGATTTAAATATTCAGATGACTCCATCAAAAAAGTAAAGAGTTTTTTTTTTACCACTGTAGCAGAGGGTTCCCTTCTGCTTTTCACATTTTTCATTATTCCACTTGGCAGTGTCTCTCTCCCTCTTGATGTAAATCTCTACGCAGTCCTGGTCTACTGAGTCATCTGGCTCTCCTGACGCCCAGTTTTGAGCCTCTGTAGGAATATTCTTATTGGTTTCCACCCAGGTCCACTCTCCAGCCACCTTGCGAACGCCTATCCAGTAATATTTTGGGTTACGTGGCAGCTGGATGTTGAGAAAGTCTGCCTCCTCCTGGTTCTGGACGGCCACCATGTCAGTGAAGTGCTTCTGGCACCACTGGCGGGCCTCGTGCCATTGCTGGTTTGGACCTCTGCTGTAGTTGTACATCCATGCCTGTGCTCCACCAATGCTGCTTAGGTCTAAGATTTGACATATATTGATAATAATAACAATCCTATTTATGATTCTTCTTCTTCTTTCTATTATAATTACTAATACCAGTATCATCATTGTTGTTATTATTTGCATTGGTCTTCATTAGCTTTTCCTTTATCTAAAAGCCCTTTACATTACCTCTGAGTTATGCTTGACTGAAGCAGGTACTACAGACAGATTTAAAAGGGAAACTGGCAAAGCAAAGTCTAAGGTATTCTGACCTTGACTCCTCACTGTGAGCCAAAGATCTTAAAAACCTCACAATCCCCATTTGCCACACTAAAAACTGTCATTTAGAATTCTAAACTTTGTAAAGCACAGACTTACTTCATAAAACAAAGCTGTACTTCGAACGTTGAACAAACAAAACTTTGTGTGTGAAATCTGTGAAGTACACCAATAATGATTATCGATGACGTTATGAATAACGAATAACTGATGAGTGATAATTCCCTAACTATTATTGTTATCATTCTTATCATAAAGCAAAAGTTTAGCTGGATTGTGCACACTTACTTATGGAAAACAGGATCAGTGCTCCTGTCAGCACCCAGTGATGCAGAGAGTTTCTTATATCAACCGACATCTGAAATTTTAGAAATGTTACTCACAGAGTGAGGTGCACATATTTTTGAATGAGCAACCCTTTTCGCCGATAATTCACAGGTCTTACCGTTTCTTCTGTCTTCAGTAGCTCATTTTCATCTTTGTGTTTTCTCAGGAGCAAAATGGTATAATTTGCCAGTTACCAGTTTTGTAATGCTACTTCTTCAATTGTTTCCTGTGAGGAAGGGTGGAACTCAACCAACCAAATGTCATTTGAACACGCTCACAGACACGCTCACAAACACTTGTAAAAGCATTTAGAATTTATTTCAGTTTAATCACACTTATTTAGAAACAAAATCCACATTGATGAAACTCCAGTGCTTAAGTTTACACGCACTTTTTCATGACAAAATATTACATTTTTGAATTTCCCCCACTGGGGGATAAATAGAGTATTTCTCTATTCCATTTTATTTTATTTTATTTTATTTTATTTTATTTTATTTTATTTTATTTTATTTTATTTTATTTTATTTTATTTTATTTTATTTTATTTTATTTTATTCTATTCTATTCTCTATGCACAAACATAATTTGCATCTATGACCTAATGTAACCTTTATCATATGGCATACTTGATAAAGCTAAATAAAATATATTCAGTCAGATAGTGTTATTTTTTTACTTATCAAACAGTGTAAGTACGAAATATGTGCATACAATTAGGGTTCTTCTAGAATTTATGATTCGACATTTGTGAGGCCCTCTTGTCGCTCATCCGTTCACATCACTGGGTGGACTTGTTGCATCTTCTGGCTGCCTATGAATGACAAGCAATATCTTCCTTTGTTTAAACTTGCTAGAAGCCATACAGAATATGAAAGGGTGGAGTGATTTTGCACAAATGTTGAATTTCAACACTGACCTTTCTTGGGTAATTTTCTTTCCTGAGTGAAAAGAATAGAACAACGGATCAAATATGTGGCAATAAGAATTCATAGCATTTTTGATTTCCGCAAAGCACAACTGAGAAACACTCACTTTTCCTGTGTTTTATACAGCAGAAACAGATGCAGAAGAAGGAAGACAAAGCTCCACACCCAGCTACAGCCAACAGAGCCTGTTTATAGCCTGAGAAAATGAAATACAACAAACTTTATTCTGCAGTTACACAGACTATAACAGGATGGGTTGCGTCCTATGATGATGATGATTTATAATATGTCATTAGCAGTAGAATCCATGCAGAGAGACAACATATTACATGACTGGTTGAAGTTTAAATGGTTATTCTCAACTCTAATTAAACTTTAGCATTCCCATACTTACTTGAACAAACAGGTCTGGGGCCTTTCCATTCCCCGGTAGCCTCACAGGTAACTTCTGATAAACCAATAACAAGGAAACCATGGCATTTAAATTGACATGTTGTGTTGAATGTCCCATTTCCTTTTGAACAGATAAGGTATCCATCATCAGGCTGATACGAACGAGGGCATTTCACAGCTGGGGTAAGAAGGTTAAACATAAATACAGTTATGAAACATCTTATAATGTCCTAAAAAAAAGCGTATGCAAGCTCATTCAGCCTTTTTTTTTTACAGTGATCCTCAGTTAGATCTCAGGAAATAAAGGAAACAGATGCAGGATCTAATGTTCTGAAGAGGAGCAGCTTGAGTTTGTGAACAATGCAGAGGATAGTGTGTGGTAAAAGATAGCAAATAGGCCAGACATATTTATTTCTAATGAGATCTACTACAGTTTGGCTCTTTGCCATCTTTCAACTTTAACTATTCAAATCTGACCTTGCTGAGCAATTTCCTCTACATATAATCCACTGTCTCACAAATCCCTCCAAATTATGATAAATTTCAGTAAATCTGTCCATTATTCTTGATACAGTTTACTATTGTGATTGTGATGTTGTAAAAAGCTCTCTCCTCACGTGTTTGGCACCTGTCACCCTCAAACCCAGGCTCACAGAGGCAGGTTGTGCTGTTTATGACCTCCTGGCATCTTCCCCTTTCACATGACGTCGCATTGCATTGTGCTGTAAAGAAAAATCCTCTATCACTTTTGAAACTTTTTACTTGTTTTTCTTTGGACGAACAACCAGAGGACTAATCAAAACAGTTAGCTTCACACACCTTCATAACAAACTGCGTATTTTTCATTGGAACATTTCTCATCATTCCACTGCCCCCGATTTGAGTTTGTGTTGACGTAGATCTCTACACAAAACTCTGTGCTGTGATTGTTGTTGGGCTCATTTGGGGCCCATGAACGATTACCGATCCATGTGCTGTTATTCCCAATCCATGTCCAAGAATCATTTGGGTGTTCTTTGGTGATTCCAATCCAGTAATACGGGGTGCCGGTTCTGTTTGGGAGCCAGGAGACCAGATAGTCATTTTCGCTCTGGTTTCGGATCACCACCATGTCCGTGAAATTTGTCTGGCACCACTCTCTGGCCTGTTTCCAGTTCAGCGTGTTCAACGAGTGATGATAAGTCCAGCCCAGGGTAGTCTCAGCTACAGAGCAACCTAAAATGTTCAGGAGACAAAAGTGTGATAATTCATGTCAGCTAATCATCTGCCAGCAACTGCAGATTTAGCCACTGTGTTAAAAGTAAAACCCACCAAGGATAATAATTACAGCCCACTTCATCTTCAGGGAGCAACTTGTTGCCTGTTTTAAGAAAAACTGTTGCAATAGTTAGTATGTAGGACAATCATCTAACAAAATCACAATATGTAAGAAAATAACATATTTCTCACTTACCGACATGTGGTATTTCAGTTTCAGAATCTTTCCTTCTCTAAACGTGCCAAACATAAAAGGTTATACCACAGCAGTCTGAAATGAATGCATTTTAGTTTGGTGCAGCAAGGGATCAGTGTGTTTTATAGCTTCTCTCTGGCAAGTTTGTCCAGCATTATCATAGAATACTTGGATGTTTATGATACGAACTGAATAGAGGTGATGAATGATTTGCTGGACGATTGTAGGACGTGATTCACTAGTATAAACCTTTAGGGGAATTCCACCCGTTTCTGCTAAAGGTGGATTCAGAGGTGCTGTATCTGCTTTATCTGATCTGCTACTTGATGCAATGTGAACACAAAAGGCTTTACAGAAAGGCTTTGCTCTTTTCACAAAATTCTGAAACCTTCTTTCATCCAAACCCGTTTGGGGATTGCAGCCTGAAAGGTTCAATTTCATCTTCATTAGTTTGCATATGAGTTCCATAATCCACCAGGATACTGTAGATGCTCGTTGGCAAACCTTTGCCTCTGCATTTTGTAGTGAAAATGCAGTGAAGATTTTTTATCTTATGATTCTTGCACAGTAGAACGTTGCATCAGGGGTTTAATTTACCTCTCTAACAATGAGCAGTTCTTCCAGAAAATGTTCTTCTACTCAACCTACACTGTTTTTGGTAACTACCAGTTCTTGCCAATTACTGGGCTTCATTTATTTTAGTTTTGAGAATGTTTATCAGCTGCTTAGAGGACACTTGATTTGTAAATGTTAGGACAATGTATGAGGAGTCAAGCGTTTAAAAAGACAAGTTATATAGAGACAAAGCCTGTGCTTTCACCTTTAGTCTTATATAAGATATTTTTCTGGTCCCATGAAAGAGCTGACAAAGAAGACACCAACTTCCCTTGTTGAAATAGGGTTCATGACCTGTTGTACCTTCATACCTCTCATTGTTCTTGAGCTGTGCTCTGTTCTGACCTTTGGAACGATTGGGTGAAAAAGGCAGACAAGATATATGGGCTATTTTAGAAAAAGGTCCCTCTTATTTTTCAGTGTCAGTGAAAATGTCACAGCTGAAAGTGTGGGAATATAGTCATCAAGTGTGACTGAACCTTGTTGCTTGTACTTTTGTGTTTATTGTGGTGACACAACTGACATACAGTCAAGATGCAGTTATGTGAGTGATGATTAAAAGCGCAGCTAGAAATTTGAATCTGTGGCATGCACAGATACGGATACACGTGATGATATTTTGAGTAAAAGTCAGCATCGCTTAGAACATAGAGAATCTGTTAAAAGAATAGGAGATAAATCCTGTTGTCAAAATATTATTCATTATTCACAGTTTTTAGGTGACACCACAAGGTTATCCAACCACAAGGTTATGTAACATGAACAGTGTCACCTTTCCAGCACGTTCACAAAGCCGTAAAACGAATTGTTCGATAAATAAAACTCCCACTGGGATGAAATACATGTGTAAGACAATCTTCTCACACGACAGTTCTGATATATCAGGTGAACCTGCTTTACACATTTGTCAGTTGTGTTGCCCCTATTAGTATTGCATGTCTTTTAAAATGAGTGATGTATTTTGTCTCTATAGTAGGCTGTCATTGCTGTTTTTGTAGACCTGTGGAGGCTCCGATTTGTACGTGTTGCTGCAAAAAGCAAAACATGGAACAAGGTGAGCACGGCAGTTTTAGAAAAATCTAAAAGCTGAAGTTTTGACCTGTTCAACTGAGAGCTGGATTTTAAGGATGGTAGTAGGGTGGATTTCTTTCTATTTTTCTTTCTATTTCTTTCTACTGCTAACTATTTCATGTCAAGCTTCAGATTCTTATTCATATTTTCTCAGGGGCTCTCTCTTTACTTGTATGGCACCTGTCTCTCTCAAAGCCTTTTGGCCTTCTGACATGATTCTCTTACACATGATGTGAAACAGGGAAATGCCAGTTGCCATTCCCCGGCCCTGTGTTTACATAGATCTCTACACAAAACTGTGCCGTGACTGTAGTTGGGTCCTTTTGGAGCTCATGAATGATGAATGATTACCAACTTGGGGCTGGCACAACTCTCTGGCCTGGGTCCAGTTCAATGTTTCCTTTGAATAGCGATATGTCCAGCCCAAGGCAATCTCAGATAAGGAGCAGGCTAAAAAAATAAAATCAGGACGTCAAACTTGTGTTAATGATACATTCCTATCCAATGTCAACTAGTGACCTTTGCTGTTCATTTTTACTGCAATTTGTTAAATTATACTACAAACAGAGGAAACATCAACCTGAAAAAGCTTTTAGCCTCCTTCTGCCTCATGGGAATAAATTTCAGATAGCTTGGCAGCTGCTTGAAGGAGTATATGACTAATTGCTATTACAAGAAGTCAAGGTAATTACAATATAAAACTTGAAATCTGCATCGTGTAACATTTCCTAATGATTGCTGTGAAGGACCCCTAAAACTTACTTCAAAATGAAGGTGTGAGGCATTGACAAAACTTAATTGGGAGCTCAATTTGCATTGGGAGACTTTTGCATGACTCTTTTTTTCCTTTTCTTTCTCTGTTGTCAGAACAAAAAAAATACTTTTATATTATTAAAAATGTTGAAAGGGATATTTTATCTTTAGCTACATGTCTTTTGGAGATCATCTGATCTTCTACTCTCTTAGATTTTCTCAGTAGCACAAACTTTGTCCAGGTTGGGGTGCTTAGAATTGACTCCACCGTTAAAGGTCTTGTCTTGCCAAAAATGTGGAGCCTGCTTCACACAACATTAGATTAATTATTTAACTTGTAGCTGGGATAAGTTCCCTACAGTATTGTTAGTGTTTAGTAGTATCCTGTTCTTTTCAAGTGGAGTTAAATTTTTTAAATGATGAGTTTTAAAGACACAAAGCCTGCACTTTCACCTTTAGCCTGATATAAGATAATTATCTGGTCTCACAAAAGTGCTGACACACATCACACTAACTGTTAAACAAACAACGTTGGTGACCTGGGAAAGAGATCATCACAGCAATACACTTCTTCAACCCTATGTGCTCTGCTCTGCTCTGGCCTTTGTAACAATCGGGTGAAAAAGGCAGACATGGGCTATTTTAGAAAAATGTTCATCTCAGACTCCTGAAAAAGCACACTGTTTTGCAGTGTCAGGAAACATGTCACAGCTGAAAGCGTGGAAATAGGTGGGTGTTGTTTGAGAGTCGATGTCTGAGCCATTAAAGGCGGCTGAACCTTCTTGGTTGAACTTTTGCACTTATTGTGGTAACACAACTGACATATTTCAATGTCAAGATGCTATGAGATAATAAATAATAACTAAATGACAGCTTGAACTTTTTATTTAGCAATGTTTATTAGAATTGTGTGCAGATACAAACATGTACACTTGCAGATCAATCAGATTTATTTGGAGTAAAGTCAATACTGCTTTAAACATTAGGTTTAATGAATAAATATAGATAAATACTATAGTCAAAATGATTATTCACAGTAATTCAGACCTACAGTTATGCACCTACAGCATTATACAACATTGACAGCAACCAGTTATTCTTGAACTATAGAACAATATGTTCAATATTAAACTCCCACTGGGAGGAAATATTCATTTGGCGAAAAAAAATAACCATAGTGATCTTGGAGCACATTCTTTGTTACATTTAGGAAAACAATACAACATTTTTCTCTCACAGGATTCACATACATGTCACACATTAATATTGCATACGTCCTGCAGAAATTTGTCCTGTCTTTTATTTGTCCTGTTTATCTATACGAGGTTTTCTGTGCTGTTTTTGTAGATCTGTGGAGGATTCTCTAGGTCTGAGTTGCTGCAACATAAACCAAAAACAGAAGAGGATGAGCACTGCAGTTTTACCAAACTTAAAAAGTTGATTTTAAAATGATGATCCTAAAATGTTTGCTCACCATACCTGTTCAACTCAAAGTTGGATGATTTGCTCCTCAGTCGTTTCAAGACCCACATGGCCATGGACAAACCAGAGGCCAAGGCTGTGGCACCTGCTGTCACACTGGTGGTAATGACAGTAGAAGCCGAAGGAGCTGTAGAAAGATTATGAAATCATCTTTTAACTCAAATTTGTATTTCACACGTTAGACTCTTGAGTTTAAAGTTCTTCTCACGTTTGGTACTTTTTGTTTGTTTGCTTCTTTTACCTTGACACGTGGGTTTCTTTCCAGACCAACTGCCATTACGATCACAGGTCAGCAGTTCATGTCCATCCAGTGAATAATCTTGATCACATGTGAAGGAGCACTGAGTGTTGAAAACTAGCTCCCTGTTTGAGCAGTTGATACGGCCGTTTTCAGGATCCTCAAGCAGCAGGCATCTCACAGCTGTTGGAAAGGATAATGTGACATCACATATCAAAGAAGAGATCTTACTTCAGTGGTGATAAATTACTGATTGTGAGCTTTTCATCAGGGAAATAAAGCACTACAACACAAAAATCTCCTGTTTAATGGGTTTTCCATACCTTTGCAGGTGGGTATGGCCTCATTCCACTGGCCACCCTCAGAACACATAGTGGTGGTCGAACCCTGCAGTTCAAAGCCTGCTTCACAGCTGAAGCTACAGGTGGAGTTCGGTCGCAGCTCAGTCAAGGGTTTGCTGCAGTCGGCGATGAGGTGGCCTTCTCCCTCTGGATTCTGACAAGTGATGGCTGCAACAGAAACATTTGAAATGCACAATGAGTAAAGAGTATTCTTTTTGCATGCAAGGTGGCTTGATTATACTTAAAGTGTTCTCTCACCTTCACAGCGTGGCATCTGCTCACTCCACTCAGCTGCTGATGAGCATGAGACACTGCTTGGTCCCGCCAGACGGTAACCAGAAACACAGCTGAAGCTGCAGGTCTTTCCATAGCTGAACCTCAATTCTGTGTCACTGTCACAGCTAACAACACCATTCTCTAGATCTTGGAGAGCAGGGCACCGGACAGCTGCAGAGCAGAGAGCAGCAAAAAAAGGGTTAAAAGAATCGTTTGTTTTTTTTTTACTTTCATCTATCTATTTCTTTCATCAAGCTATTATGTAAATGTTCCCCTTTACAACACCCACATACAAAATAGCTTTATCATAATGGCAGATATAAGACCCAGTAATGAGAAAACATAAGGTAAGAAAAAAATCTAAGATGAATTAGAAGTTATTGTGCAGCACATAGGTGCAAATAGATAATGGGGAAAGTAAAAGGCGGAGTAAACAGTGAAAGGACAAACTCATGTAAAAATGGGCTTCCATACCTTTGCAGATGGGTATGGCCTCATTCCACTGGCCACCCTCAGAACACCTTGTGGTGGTCGATCCCTGCAGTTCAAAGCCTGCTTCACAGCTGAAGCTACAGGTGGAGTTCGGTCGCAGCCCAGTCAAGGGTTTGCTGCAGTCGGCGATGAGGTGGCCTTCTCCCTCTGGATTCTGACAAGTGATGGCTGCAACAGAAACATTTGAAATGCACAATGAGTAAAGAGTATTCTTTGTGCATGCAGGGTGGCTTGATTATACTTAAAGTGTTCTCTCACCTTCACAGCGTGGCATCTGCTCACTCCACTCAGCTGCTGATGAGCATGAGACACTGCTTGGTCCCGCCAGACGGTAACCAGAAACACAGCTGAAGCTGCAGGTCTTTCCATAGCTGAACCTCAATTCTGAGTCACTGTCACAGCTAACAACACCATTCTCTAGATCTTGGAGAGCAGGACACTGGACAGCTGCAGAGCAGAGAGCAGCAAAAAAAGGGTTAAAAGAAACGTTTGTTTTTTTCTTACTTTCATCTATCTATTTCTTTCATCAAGCTATTATGTAAACGTTCCCCTTTACAACACTCACATGCAAAATTAAATGAAAATTAAATTAAAGGAAAATGGAAAAAAAAATTTTTTTTCCAACAAACAAAAGAGGTCAACCGAAGCTTTTCATTCAGTCACACAAATGATTTAAAAGCAAAAACAAAATATATGGCCTTACCGACGCAAGATGGCTTTGAGGCATTCCAGTTTCCTGATGATTCACATTGCAGAGTATTAGACGGGAAACTGTCAAGCTCATATCCTTCATTACAGGTGAAGACACAGGTTGAGCGGTAGCTGAAGGGGCCAAGAGGACTAGAGCACTCCAGAGATCCTTGAAGAGGAGGGAACAGCTGCTGACACTGAACCACTGTAGAAAATGGGACAAAATATAAGATAAAACAAGACTCATCAGTGTGATGATTCATCTTGGCGGCTTAGAGTGTGAGCACTTGAAATCACAATAATAGTAGTCATTGTAACATCTTTTCATCTACTGAGTTAAAACTCACATTCACATGTAGGAGGCTGCTCTGACCAATTTCCCGTGGCGGTGCATCTCAGAGGTCTTGGTGTACTTGAGCGGTATCCCTTCTCACAGGAATATTGGCACAAGGAGTCATAGGAGAAATTTCCAAATGTATGTGTACAATTTACACTTCCTTTATCTGGGATGATCACCTCTTCTTTGCTGCATTTCACAACTGCAAAGAAAACAGGACACAATTAGATGTAAAGCCTTGTAAAGTACAAAATAATATTAATTTAGATTGGAAATATGTTAATATTTTCTTACCTTGCTCGCACTTCTCTCCATAAAAGCCTGGAGAGCAGACACACTTGTGGCTGTTGATGGTTTCGACACATTCCCCATAGAGGCAAGAGTCATTTTTGCAGGCAGCTGTAAAAATGACGTATGGTCAAATCAGCTTATTGACAAATTCTTCAAGTTGTAAGATCAAGGGATTATGTGATAATTAAGAAAGACAAGTAAACTTGGACAGTTATAATTTCTTACCTGAGTAGCACAGGGCGGTCTTCGGTTTCTCGCACCACTCATCATTCCACTTTCCTGTCTGCTCAGTCCTTTTAATGTACATCTCCACACAATCCTCAGATTTTCCAATGCTTGGTCCGTTGTGGCCATTGTTTGGTTCGTCTTTTGCCCAGTTGGTTGCTTCTTCTGTCAGAGTCTTGTTGGTCCCCACCCAGGTCCAGACATCATTGATCTTGCGGATCCCAATCCAGTAGTAGCCTTTTTTCGGGGGCAGCCAGGTGTTCAGATGCTCAATCTCCGCCTTGTTCTGAATTGCAACCATGTCTGTGTAGTGCTCCCTGCACCAGCTTCTAGCTTTTTCCCAGCCCATCTTGGTGTCTGAGTGGAAGTAAGACCAGCACTCTACACCGGACCACATGCAAAGCACTGAAGATAGAGCACACAGATGCGTATTAGATGGTGGATCAGTAAGAATGGATTTAAATATTCCATTTAGTTCTCAATGTTAAAAGTGTGACACATCTGATTCTGTTTGTATTAGATTTACATACATGAGCAAAGAAGACACGAGTGGATCCACGAGGTAGAGATCTTATATCCATTGGCCTAAAATCAACCCAAAGCAGAATTCCAATAAAAATCACAATCAAAGACAGATTGATGGTACTCTATCAGTCACTGACCATAATCTAAAGCTGAATAGAAAGGCATTTAAAAATGCCACTTAAACACTCACCATTTTAAGCGTTAGGTGTGATGAGCTGCAAGAGACTTGTAGAGTTTTAGTCACAGCGTCTGTGTGTAAGGATGTAATGAGTTTTATGTGCTGACCGGGCTGCTTTTATACACTTCTCTGACCCGTTCCAAGTTTCCAGGAAGCTCTCATCCCACTTTGGTATTTCAGTGGAATTTCCCACTTAACATCCCCTCCCCAACAGCTTCACATCTACTTTTTATCTCAATTTAAGGAAATGTTTTGTTTTGGGGCAGCATTGGCTGTTAACGTGAGTTAAGTTTTGTCGGCAGTGTCAGTATATTTCACAGCAACTGCTCTAGCACTATATTTTTGTCAGTTTAAACTATCTTACGATTCAGATGCAGATATAGTTTGTTTTCTCAACACAAAATGCTTTCATCATTTATTCATTTGACCATTTTAATCGCAGGTTTCAAGATATTTTCTTTTTGGAGAGACTTTGATATCTGCAATGTCATCCAAATCATTTTATCAAAAAATGAAATCCTTTGAGTTTCAGACAAACTCGCAAACTATTTATACAGTAATAAGACCAATTGAATACATTCTGACACAAGGAAGGAAGCTGGAGTACCAGGAAAGAACCTATGTATACACAGGGAGAACATGCTAACTCCACACAGCCGGGAGTCATACCAGGAACCCTGTTGCTGGGAGGCGAAGGTTCTAACCACATGCCAACAGGAAAGGACAGTTAGTTTTAAAAGCTTTGAAATAATAATGAGCGCTGATGAGATGTTATCTGAACTTTCAGAACTACTCAGTCCCTCTTGGCTTGTAGATTTATTTTAAACAACTGAAATCAAAGAACTGATGCACTGATGGAAGCCTTTTGCTTGTTTTCCAAGCATTTTGGAACAGTTTTAGTTTCAACTTCCTGACAGTCTGATGATTATCCATGGTGCAAAGTGTGCCAACAGACAATGCATGGACTGGAACATTTCACAATTTAAAAAAAATGAATTAACATATCCCAACATTAAGGTGTAATCATCTCAAGAAGAAGAAATGAGTAATCTAATGTGACAGGAAAAGGTGTTATGTGGTGAGGCGGCAGAGGCGCCTGCTGGCTGCTTTCTTTAAAGTTACATTTCATATCCTTCCTCTCTGGCACAATGCACCGGACACAAGGTACTGCTTCTTGACACCCTGCAACCTCCACCACTTCCCCAGATAAACAATATTAACTCTAATTAACTGATACAAAGAACGAGCAACCCAGTTTCAGCTTTGAAAAAAATATCCTGAACTAAACTGAGATCCAATACAAACAACTTTACATTAGTAACATGAGTACTTTGGTTACTCGACATATATATAACCATACTATACTAACTATAACATCACCTGTCGTTTATAGTACCGTGCAAAAGTCTTGAGCCATGCCTCGTTCCTTTATATCTAGCCAGGTAAACATAAAATAGCTGCTGCAATTCACTGATAAATGTGCAGACACAAATTGAAATACAGTAAATAAAGTAAGGACAGAGTGTACTATTTAATTTGAAAGTCAATATTTGGTATGAGCACCTTTATTCTTAGACAAGATTTCTTCCAACTTCTTTAAGTAGTCTTCAGGAATAGCTCTCCAGGCTTCCTGAAAAACATTTCAGAGCTCTTAGTTGGATGTTGGCAGACTTTTGTTCTGTTCTCTGTCAAAAAGATCCCACACCGCTTCAGCAATGTGGATTTTAGGTTTCATTGTTCCATAAGAGCTGCTTCCATTCATTTTTAGTCTATTTTTATTTTTTTTCTACTTCTTTTTACCTTCACTGTTCCATTTTTTTGCACACTGCACATCTTGCTAAAATATGCCAAGATTTTAGCTAACAGCTCTTTGGGAATCACCTTATTGGTGCAAAAATGCTTCTTTATTCCTGTCAAACAGTGTAATCTTTGTCATTTTTTTTGCAGATGCAACCACAGCGGTGGGAATAAAGTTTGTCTTTGCAACAGGCTGCCAGTAACAAGGTGTTCAACGGTAAAACTTAAAATAGTTTTTTCTTTTTTTTTCTTCTATGCTTGAATGATTTATAGATTAGTGTTAAGTAGTTTAAAAGTCTTCTGAAAATGGTCACGTTCAAGGACTGGACTGAAGATGGGTGAAAAAGAATCCAATGTTCAAGGAAAAAATTTGGAAGACATCCAGAAAGCCTGTAGAAGTATTGCTCAAGACCACTTTAAAAGAGTGCAAGAAAGTCTGAATCTTTGGAAGCAAATGATAAAGAAATGACTGGAGGCTAAAGACTTTTGCATAGAACTAAAGGAATAATAATACAAACACTGAACACTGGTTACACTTTGTTTCAAACTTTAATTAATAAACATAGACAATGGTTCAGGACAATATAAATAAAGATCAGAACACTTATTCAATGTTGCTGACTTATCTTGCATGATAGCACAGGTTTCTCCCTCTTTTAAAGGGATCTGCCTCTATTTAGCAAACATCAACTTCCTTTGGTAACAGTCAAGGCTGCAGGAGAGATAAAAGTTTAATAAGACCATTCAGCAAAGAGGGCTAAATAATCAGGGCTAAAACATCTTTCCTGCTGTCCGAGGAAGTGGTGTTGGGCCAGAAACTGCACCTTTGTATGCTTAGATCTTGACCTCCGGCATGGTGATGGCCAACGAGGGTCAAGGCAGTAGGAAATGACAAATAAAGCATAGATAGAAGCTTAAAAGAAAAAAGGATTTTTTTTTTTTTTTTACATTTTAGCACGCCTTTATACAGACGTTATGGAAAACAAAATAGTCGAGGGGAATAAAGCCTCTCATAGCCGAATTGGAAAACTATTTCCCTCTCACTGCCATGCGGGGTCACCAGCGTGCGAGAGCAGCATTACTTTGCACACCCCTGCTGACAAGCCTGCAAATGATTTGTCACTTTAAGACAGGAAACAGTCGTCCTGATCTAAATAAGGCCAGTTGTCGGAGCGGTTGGCGGATCTCTGAACGCTCTGAGAGTCTTTGGCAGTTTGCGCGAAGCTACAGTCGCGATGGCCGACGCTCTGGCTAAAGTCCCCGATGTTGAGATTGATCCCGAGGGAACTTTCAAATACATACTGGTCAGGGTGAAAGCGAAAGACGGCGATGCGCATAAAGACATAGTGCGAGGCACAAAAAGTGCAGAGTACCACAGTAAGTTACTATCTGTAGTTCACTGCAAGAGGAGCATCAAGTGCGCCAGACCGCAATTGAGCTCGAAATAACGTGCAGAACGAGACATTAACTGAACTGAATCGCGCAGTGTCTATGGCCTAATAAGCAGATAATGCTTTCAGGTGCTCAGAGATAGAACTAACCATTCCACTGAGTGCGATATTTCCAAATTACTTCAGATTGTTGCTTATTTGATTTTAGTCCTCCCCCAGTTTAAAAGCCTTGATTTGTATTATCTCGATCATTTACAGATCATATATTTGAGAAGGTCAATCCGGCTCTGGAGGCCTTGGGGATGGAGTGTAAATGCCTCGGTGGAGGGAAGATAGAGCACAACAGCAAGGAGAAGAAACTGAGGGTGTTTGGAGAATCAACTGTAAGTTCATCTGAACGGAGGGGCGTCAAAGACTGAATCCTCTCAGATGTTTTATGTGCTAATGGAAGTGCTCTGTTGCTCATTTTCAGGCCTTTGGGAAAGCAGACCATTCGGTGTCTGTGGAAAAGCTGAAGACTGTCTTCGGTGACTATGAGGTCACCTGGTCTGACGACAAAAAATAAGACCACAAACCTTCATATCATCTCAGATGTCTGCCTTCATATATCAATCCTGATGCGTAAAAAGGCTTGATAATGCTTTAACCATCTGTTCAATGATCATTGGATGCAGCACTTCTGCATTTTACAGTTTGCACTGACTGTAAAAGCATAATTTGATCAGACATAAAAAGTGTTTACTTCATACTCCTCACTTGTTTTAAGGGTGTATTTGATCAAAAATCACAGTTGTACTTCCTAATTTAATGTGCTCTTAGAAAATAAATTTTTTTTGGCATGCCCTCTTATGAATTGGAGCCAGTTTGCCAAGCGTAAAGTCCATACAGGAAGAGGTGAGCAAGCTGAAAACACTGTAATATCCTGTTTCCCTGAGGGAAAGTTTATTGTTTTAAAAACATTCAACAGATAATAGGGACTTTTCCTTTCCTGGCATGGCCATACACTTTCATTTGCGTTTCAATCCTCAAGCTCGATTCCCCAGCATAGTTCAGAGAATTTAAAAATAACCCAAAAAAAAAACAGGTTTGCCGAGGTAAGCTTTCACATTAAATACACACAGTTTTGCAAAGTCTTGATCTTTTACGTTTCACTTCTTTCTTCTCTACATTAAAGCTGTAATCCAGTTGGATAGTTTAACCTTTTTTAATTAATTTCAATAACAGCATTTACCCTCTTACCAAAAAACAGATATTTACCTGATACAAAGTGTGCTCATCTTCTTAGTTTAGCATGCAAGCATCAGCCGTGGAACATCTATTCTCTCAGAAATGTGTGTGATTTTGCGTGAGGTAAAATTTTATTTAATTTTTTTCAATTTTGGGAAGCTTTGCAGGCACTTCAACCAAAGAAGCAGACATTTGACTTTTTACTCCACTGCATTTCACGACTTTAACTGCCCTAATGTGAATGGCGTATTCAGATCTGGTAGTTTTGGATTTATTTTTTTATTAGCTTGGAAGAATATGTGTTAGCTTTTCCCACTTCCTAAGATATGTACTTTAAAAGAAAACAAAAGTTATTGCATGAGGGTGAGAACAGAGGCTTGTTTTGAAAAGTTGACTCTTTACAAAAGTCTTGTTCTCACAGGACTCACGGTGATCTTGTGGAATATCTTGAATTGGCGATGATTAAACTCGACTCCATCCAGAATAGTTTTGCTGCTTAGGTTAAGGACCTGAATGCTTCTTCCACCTGTTAGGATGGAACCATCAGCTGAAGCTAATAGCAAAAGAAAAGACAAAATGAAATTCTAATCTGGTGCTGGAGGAAAATGTACATGATCCTTCCTAATACTGCTGAAACTACAAATGTGGGCCTCATAGTAGAATAAAAGTGAAAGCCCGTGGTTAATCGAATTCATTCGATCTGATACTTGGGAACCGTGGAAACACATTGTAATTTGTGCTGATCACTTACATGGATAAATCATAAGATCAGTGAAACTTTTTAGAAAACGTGTAAAACAAATTAACGGAGCTACAATTGTTGTTGAGATAATTGAGGAAACTCTCAACATTTTTCTGAGTTTTCGAATTATTATAGAAAATTATTATAGAGTCATTATCAATGTCATAGTCTTATTTTAACATTTTTTCCCATGTGTATAAAAGTTCCACTTCTGCCTAAAATATATTCTAAACTAGAGGTCAGAGAGGCAATATTCTCTGTTTGCTAGTGAGTGACGACACCTTTAAAGGGAAGAACAAAGCTGCTGTTTTAATACAATGTTCACATTTTTCATTTGGTATGGTAATATGTGTTAAAGGTATGAAGACGAAACTTATGAAACTATACAAGTTGATTTTCACAAAATCTCAAAGTGTGCTTGCAGCAGTCCAGGTCCTTTTCTTCAGAAAGCTGACGGTGTACATGTTTCCGATGCACTTTTTTCTCAGGCAGTGGCATCTGTACAACTTTGAGGGCTGGAACATAATTAGTTCTTGTTAACACACTGACTTGCGCTTTGTTCTCACCTTCATCAGCAGACTTAACATAGACACCAATGCAGACTTCATGACCTTGAGAAAAAAAAAAAAACAACAAAAGGCATCCTCATTCCAGCTTCCTCTCCCAATCCAGAGCGAGTTTCCTGCAAAGATAACCTTCCCATTATCAATAAGAGGGAGGTCATGATGGGAGTTATTTCAGACTCTACCCTCTTCTTGGAAGACACGTAGGTTACAGTAAAGGTTTTAAGTGCTAAATGTTTTTTCCACACTTGTCTGTAGCCAAGCTATATCAAGAATGTGTCCTCATGTCGTGCCTGAATGAGCAAATTCTATCAGCTGAACACTTGTTGCACTGTGCTTGTGAAAGCAAGAAGATTCCGCTTAATCCAATTCATGGTTCAGTCCATTGGCACCATCCATCCATTTTCCATACCCGCTTAATCTGTCGGTCGGGTCGCGGGGGGGTCTGGAGCCTATCCCAGCAGTCATCGGGCGAGAGTTGCGGTACACCTTGGACAGGTCGCCATCACAGGGCCACACAGAGACAAACGAGACAAACAACCACACTGATTCCAGTGGACAGAATTATTAGAAAAATTAATTAATTAGACAAATTAACCTTAACCTTTTGGATGGTGGGAAGCAGCCGGAGTACCCAGAGAAAGCTCACGCATACACAACTCCACACAGAAAGGCCCTTAGGTGTGAATGTGCGTGTGCATGGTCATTTGTGTTTATGGACTGGCAACGTGGATTTAATTTTTTTTCCACGTTTGTTGTTTTTGAATTTTAGACTGCACCATACCCCCCTTGATGCTTGCCATCCTGCTATATGCATGATGTGGGCTGTATGTGTTACGGGTGCATTGCTTTATCTTTTGACCTGGCAAACGTTGAAGTTTGATCAAACTGTTGTCAGTTCATGAAAATTTGTGTGGCATGGAATAAGCAACACCTGCTTTCCTGCTGACAAGCTTTTTTTTTTCCATATGCATGTGCCCGAATCTATGTGAGATGCTTCCCTTGTAATAAGTCAGAACATCAGTTCAACAAAGACTTTGTTTAGACAGACCTTACATAAACTCTGTCCCAGACACTTTTCCTCCTGGTAGGCAGTATCCATTGTCACATCGTACCAAGCAGGAAGAGAGAAACCTAAGGTGTCTAATGTTAAGTACGATTTCCCATACGAGAAATTTGTCACTTCCTGCAGCAGCCACTCTCAGGCTGTTGGAAAAGAAAATAACAACAAGGAGCAACGGGATTCATGCCACTGTTTCAGTAACTTTGTCTAAATTCCCAAACATCCCAGTCATGTATACATTACTTGTTTGGCTTTAATTGGTAATTGTAATATTGTAGAAATGGATGACTAGAGCCCATATTTAATTTTGGTTAAAATACAAATCTAAAGGGGGTGGTGACTGCAATATTATCCTATCATAAACCTCATTTTATTTTCTAGTGGCAGTTTATGTGTTTTGGATGTCTTGATATACCAGAGTTGATAATAATAGCAATGTTAAAAGAATCTAATACAGATATGTGCTGATAGTACTTGTACTCTAATAGCATGATTTGATCAGATCTGATTAAATATAACATTATTGAAAATAGATTTTCTTTCTGTTTATAAGTTTATTTCCTCCTAATGTTAATAAAAAAAAAGTATAAGAAAACTCAATAGACATGGATGATTTTGTCTGAAAGCAATGTTGTTATTTAAAACATTAAAAACATCTTATCTTTGATCTGGTATGTCCAAAGAACAATGTGCCTTATTGACCAATATCTGTTTAAGTATTTCCTTAAATTCTTTCTTAAGTTGTTCTTAAGTTGTTCTTAAGAAAAGTGTACGTGAACGTGTTAACTGATCAAATAAAACGAGCTGGCGAGTCTGAGAGTTCGTCAGTGGTGTTATTAAACAAAGCATATTCTTGATCTCCTAATAGAATAAGTCATACTAAAAATACTTTAACCACATTTGTAGAACATTGTAATTATTAAAATATATGTATCAATGAGCTACGTCACCAGCTGCTCCTTGGTCGTGGCGCACGCGTACGGAGTCGTTCTATAAGATCAAGGAGTTATGTGCTTCTCCTGAGACCGAGAGACCACATTTATTAGGTGGTTATGGGAGCAGCGGATGAATTGGACATTTATGGAGTCATATTGATTGCGGAATTGCATATTGAATGCGGATATGGGAATGGATGCTTTAATTGCGCACGTGTCAATTGCACCGACGGTGTTAGGAAGACCAGCAATGGAATTATATCCCCTGCGACTTGTTCTTCAGTTGTAGTATATAGAAACTGTATGTATTGTGTGGCCAGTGTATTTTTTGGCATCCACGACTGACGGTAGAGCGCGGCTATTGGACGGCTGTGATATGCCCCCCCCTGCCTCAGATCCCCGTAAATGTTCCAGTTGGCAAAAAGCCCGAGTTCTAGAGAACACGAACTGCAATATCTTGCAGCAGCAGCAGTAAATATGCCATTTTGTGAGAAGGCATGGGATGAAGATATTGTTCAAACTTGTAAGCACTCCTGATTGTCGTTCTTATCCAGGATGAGAAAACATTTTGAAACAATTTTTTTTTCTTAAGAACTGTTTGTGAATGTGGCCCGTTGTTCCAGAAGTCTTGTGTTTTTTTCAGAGGCAACATTGCAAACCTAAGCAACGCAACCTTTTGTAAATAAGCTTTCTCAAGGCTGCCCTGCCAGTCATTCCACACTTGTTCCGTCTTCTTATTAGTTTTCTGCCATGAACTATGACATTTAACGTACCAATTGGAGTTTTTTTCAATTTCTCAGAATACTGCAAGTCTGACCTTAGAGAGAACTTGCTGGAACATGTGCTCCTGAGAAGACTGCCGACTGTCCGTAAATGTCCACTTCTTCCTGGTTGCAGAATGAACTACCTCCTAATTGTTTGGAAATGGCCTTATAATACTTTCAGGTTGATAGGCAGCAACAACTGCTCCTCTAAAATCATTGCTGATGTCTCTCGTTATTTATATTGTGTTAACAACCCCTTGAATTGCCTACTCCATAAACTGCTAAAACGTCTGTTATTTACAGAGGCGGTCACACTTGCTCATGGTAAGTGCGTTTGATCAGCAGCATCTTGCAGCTACTAACCATATTAATCCCTGGAAGCATTAAGGGTACTCTTAGTTTTTCACACACTACTTCTGCCTTTTGGCTTTTTTTGTGAGAAAAAACAAACAAACTAATTACATATATCTTGCCTTGTTGATCCATGTTGTGCCTATATCATGATGTGATATTAACATTTGAATAGCATTTTCTAACAAAATATATGTATTGGCCACTGTACATAGGCGGTCACACTTGCTCATGGTAAGTGCGTTTGATCAGCAGCATCTTGCAGCTACTAACCATATTAATCCCTGGAAGCATTAAGGGTACTCTTAGTTTTTCACACACTACTTCTGCCATAAATGCTTTATATTTATGATATTTACAAATATATAATAACTGCGTTTGAAGCCTGTTCTGCAAGTTGCTATATGCAGCGCTCCGCACCAGTCCGCTTTTCTTATTGGTTTAATGTTTTGATGTTCAACCAATCAGCATGAGGATAGATGAGTCGCGCCTGCCAACACGTCATATCCGACTCAAACAACGGCGCGCGCTCTCTTTCTCTCAAGTTAACCGTCTACTGTACTTATTAGCTGTCTTTGACATTTCAGTGGTAAACAGAGTAAAAATGGTCACATTTGCAGACGCTAAGTTCTAGGAATACGAACGTACTTGTATGCCTCCGAACAGAAGGTTTATCGCATTTATGGTAGGAGACTTGGCGTACCACTAACGCAAAGTGTTACCTTTAGCTAAACAGTCTTGATTCGTCTAGCTGTAAATGACCTGTTGATACCACCAGCTTGTTAGGCAAACACTGATAATTATGAACAGAATGCCTCTCAGTGACTCACAGACAAAGTGACCGTCTTATGATTCCTGTCGTTTGGGAAGTGTCTTCGCCGGTGTCTGATTTCATCATGTCCCAGACCAACACTACTCTCCTGGATGAGGTGGTGCAGTGGAGCCAGGAAACCTGTCGCCAGGAGCTGAAGTCTGTCCTCCCAAAACTCACTATATCCTCTGAAACTAACTGTCTGCTCGTGCCAATTCCATTGTGTTGAGCTCATGTGGCACAAAAACAATTAATCAATGTTATTATTATTATAGATATTTTTTTGAAGAGTGTAGTAAAAGCCGATTTTTCTGCTGTTGTAGTGTAACAAGCCTATGTTTAAGATGATGGGAGACAGAATGCTTACCATCGGAATGAGTAAGTTATTACTTACTCATTCCGAAAAAAGAGTTTTTGTTTCCCCGTGCATATTTGTCTTGCTTTTTGCGCTGTTGTTGCAGTTCCAACATGATTGTTAGTGGGTATAAATTTTGCAGGACTGCTGTGCATTTCCTTGACTGTGTGCACTCTTTGCATCATGAGTCAGACAGTTGGGATGGTCACATACGTAAGTTTTTATTTGCCCTCTTTTAGATTGACAAACGGCTTTTGTGCCTTCGACAGTGTTGGTGATCTCACTATGAACTGTCTGTGAAATGTCACATCTTCACAGGTATACTGAAGATAATTACAGAGCTGTTCCTCCCACATATTGGTTTGTCAGAGCTGGAAGTTGAGTGCTTCTCTAAGATCTTACCCAAGGTAAACATGGATGCACTTTGATTTGACGAATCAGTATAGGAGTGCCTTTTATGAGTATATATCATATACAACTAAGTGGCTGCTACTATAACACAAAATTACCCGATCTCAAGTTTATTACTTGCTTAAAAGATTTACTTATCTATCTTTGTCTGCAGGCAGTGACGATGTTTAACGGCATGATGAAAGAAATCATGGATCAAGTTGGGGGGCTTTCAAGTCAAAATACTGAACTGTGTGCGTTTCTGAGGAACATTCTACAGGTATTATGACTTGGTGTGATTCAAAGTGGCTGCTACAAAGCTCTCTGTGCATATTTTTCTCTCTTTAATTCTGTCTGTTCGTCTATTTCAGGCAATGATGCAGATAATTGATGCGTTGTCCGCTTGTGTGCGTCATGTCGGCTCATTTGAAGAAGCCCCCGACCTTGACCTCATCCGCTCGCTACCAACTTGTATCCTTAAAGTCCTGAGGGAAACGTTTCAGCATTGCAAGGTTGGCTTGTTCACTTTACTGTTGACTGATATGATATGATCTTTTTGTTGTGTTAAAAAAAAGAAAAAGTACGTTACCAGAAGATATTTGACTTCTAAGACATATTTAGTGAAGCAACCATTTGATCCTCTCTTAAATAGTGCCTGCAAATCACTGCGACTTAAACACTGAGAAAAATGATCATCTGGGTAACAAAAACATCAGTAGATGTTATATTTGTACTTTGGCAAAGTGAGTACATCCTTGACTTCAGAAGGTAGTATTTAACCTTTTAGCTATAACGAGTAACTGAAATATTTGGCCATCACCAGTCCTCAATGAATTTGCTCGTGTGCTTGAGATCATTATCTTATTGAAGTTGCAGTTTCAACTTTGTGAAAAATGGCATCACATTCTCTGAATTCATCATGGAAAGCATCACATATCCACTGCAGCGCCTCGCAGTTGGTCTTTCTTCTCCAGAAAAGCTGCCTTTAGTCTGTTGAACATGTCTACTGTACCTGTGCCCATAAAAAAAAAAAGGAAAAAAACAAAAGTTTTGCTGTCATGTACTTTTTGGACAGCACACTTTCCAAGCAGGTCAGATATTTTCAATCTTGTTGTGCGTCTTTTGGATTTTATTTTTTTTTAGAAACGGAAAATTAAAAAATTGTTTTATTGTTGTTTAAAATCCTCCAGTCGAAATAGAAATTCAGAGCTTTTTTCTTTTTTTGTGGTCAAAAGGTGCAAAATTAAACTAAGAATATGTATTATATATTGAATTTTTCTCCCTCTTTGAACTATTTTTCCTCTTTTTTTTTTCTTACATACTTTGAGACTGATTGTTGGAAAAAAGACCACAGAGCCAGAAAGAGTACATTGATAAGAAAAATCTGTTTTGATATCGTGTCTAATCACATTAAGCCAACAAAATGGAATTCCCCTGCACTTCATAGTCATTCGGTCCACGAGAAATGAATAGAAAAACAGAGTAAGCAGAGCAGCTTTCACTTTGACTCCAACATGCAGACTAATGGAGGCTGGATGCCTCTTAATAAGGCAGAAAACCCTCTGAAAATAGACTGCTGCCCCACATTAAGGACAGGGATTTGCCCTGAAAACATATTTCATGAATTCCTGGAGGATTGAATTCAAATTCCAATTTTTAAATGCAGTCATTGCAAATCACAACCATCCCATGCTTCTCCTCTTCTTCTAGTGTAATAATCATCTTCGCTTTGCAGAGCCCGCTTAAAGATGCAAAGAAACATGAGAGCAGCTGCTGTTAATTTTTAAGTGCTCTGCTCCATTTAAAGAGGTAGTGAAACAGATTAAGAATTCAAATGAATTCAAGCATATCGTGTATGTTGTTGACAGGATAGTGAGGTGGTTTACTGTGGCCGTCTGTCCCTGGTGGCAGACCTGCTGCAGGGGCTCTTCAAGGAGGCGTATTCCCTGCAGAAGAGTCTATTGGAGGTCCTGGACAGGGTTTCTCTGGACAGCAGCGCTTCAGAGGAGGAGGTGTCAGACATTGTTACAGGTTTGTTGTGGGACGTGTGTACGATGTGAAGCCTCTCCTCATGCTTGTGCACATTTCACCATGTCTTCTACGTTTTTTTTTTCGTCTCTTGCAGTGATTCACAGTCTTCTGGATATCTGCTCTGTTATCTCCAACCTGGACATAGCGCTCCATGCAAACACGTGGAAGTTCCTCATCAAGTAAATCCTGCTACAGATCGTGCTACGTTCCCGTGAAAAATGCCGAGCTCGGCTTTTATTCTCATAACTCGATGACTTCATTTGAGTTTTTACATTTTTTTTTCTTCTTTTTCTCCACATTATCATTTTTCTTTTTCGTTGTTTGCAGACAGAGCCTGAAATACCAGTCGTTGGTAGAGGAACGTCTACATCACGATGACATCAGCAACCGCCTGTGTGACAACCTGCTGGCCTCCTTCCACAGCTGCGTTGAGCTGGCTGAGCAGATTAAGCATGCTGATTTACAGGTAGGACCGCTCCGATTCGTTGTATTCTAATATAATTACTGTTACTTAATTAGTGCTGCTTTTAAGTGAAGGTGGCAGCAAAGTATGCTGCGTTTTTTTCCCTTGACTGAGTGGATAATAACTGGTGTTACCACTATGGCAGCTCTTCCTGTAGCAGTTCATATTAACGTCTGCCTTACATAGATGACAGATCTTTCCGTATTTCCTGTGTTTTAATGCCTCGTCCTTCTTCTGGTTATCAGTGTGAGATCAATTATAGACTTGACCTGACTTTCCCTTCTGTGTTTATGCTCTGTTTCCCTTTCACAGGAGTCCACTCAAAGCGCAGAATACAAGCTGTTCCAGAAAACTGCGAAGATGTGCAGATTTTTCGCCAACACTTTGGTTCATTACATAAAGGTTTTGAAACTGGGGATGATTTTGCAACCCCTTGTAACAGATGTTAATGTACACATAAGAAGACAAAGTAACCCAAATGTTTTCCCTCATTCTTTCCCTTTTCTTTTTTTTTTTTTTCACAGGAATTTAAATTTTTTCTGACGAAGAGCTGTAGCAACTTTCACCAAATCTACCTCCAGATAATCAAGTGCGTGTGGTTTGCCTGTGGGTTTACAAGTCAATTTCATACCGCACCTCACCCTCTGATTTATGTCTGATTATGATGATGAGCCTTATATCTTTCAGCAAGTTCCCTCCCAGCTTGGGTGCCGCATCACTTCCCGTGGCTCTCTCTGGGGAGCTGAATGCTGCAGCTCGAGTTCCCATGGATGCCTTCCTGCTCCAGCTGCTGCCTTTACGGCCCTTTGCTGAAGTTGTCCTCAAGCGGGACCTGCGTGAGTTTCAAATTTGCTTAAATGCTGAAACAATTTGTCTTTTTTTTTTCCAGATACTTGAACTAGTTTGATGGATGTTTCCCAGCTTCCTTATTTTTTAGTGGAAGCATGGTTTTGGAAATATATATTAGTACATCTAGTATGTTGCATCAGAGCATTATCGATGTACTGTTTTTGCATCTCACAAGCCGTTTTCACAACGGTCTAATTCCACAGTTCACACAAGCACATCGCAGAAGGAGGCTTTATGTTGGGGATTCGCTTTCCCCGCTGGAAATGTGACGAGAAGGGATGTCTAGTGCACAGCACGTGATTCAGAAATGATACTGTGTGGAAAAAAGAGGCGATTTCTGGATTATTCTTTTTAATAAAGATGGAAGAAGACCCTTCAACCCAAGCGTTTTAGTTTGAGAAAGTTGCTGGGGTTGAAACGGAACAGATTGTCTTTAGTTAGTGTCCAAGAGCTCATGTCAAAAACTTGCATGTCCATCTCTGTATACGTCAACAATAGCGGAGAGTGAGTTTGAAGCAGCACACGTTTGAGCAGAGAGGACTAACTCTCACCAGAACTGAAGGACTGTTTTCTTCCATCCAGCGGTGTCAGTGTTTATTCAATGTTCTCAATCTCGACATTTGCTGATATGTTCTTCCATTGGCTTTTCCGTAGAGGTTCTGGTGGTTTTAGTTGGAGGGGCTTGGTGGAAAGATTTCAGATAGAAGACCCAAGTGAATGTTGCTGACACTTCTCACGTTCTCACGGGCCACCGCTCTGGTTATATGTTGCTTTTAATGAGATGAGAGGTCTTTAGTTTGCCTCCAAATGAATACTGGGCTTCTTGAAATGTGTATATTTAGAAAAATAGTGGTTTCTTAAACATTAGTCAAAGGATGTTGACACCGTGGGTGGAGCTGTTGGTTTATACTTGTTCAACATACCGCCTGCAGGGTTGAGTCCTGAACACGAGCTCCCTCAGTGTCTCCTGCTGGTGAGCATCATGGGTCAGCTGGCCTGCCAACCTGAAGAAGTGCTGCAGCTTTGGTACGCTGGCAGTCAGTTCAGGGAGGAGACACCCAGGTGATGAAGGTTTCTATTGTTAATGTAATCTGCAATATTTTGATTATTGAGTTTTTTATTTTTTATTTAATAGTTTTTTTTCTCATTCTCCTGCTGTCAAAAAGTTTAAGCGACTTTGATACTTATATTATTAATACTTTATTATTCACAGTTGTATTTTTACTGAGCGTGATTTCCCTAATTGGGCTATTATTGCGTGCTGTGAAGTTAAAGAATGGATCACTTGGCATGTTTTTACTTTTATGTCATCTTTTCTTTGCTGTAGGCTTCCTCTCTACCAGGCTATCTTGATGAGTTTCCGACAATGCTTAACTGAGCGAAAGGTGCCCGTGCTGTTGCCAGGGGTGATGCTGAAGGGTCAGGCCCAGGTCGAAGTCACGCTGCATCACCATATCTGTGTGCAGCTCTGTGCCAGTGTGGCTGTGCTCCCCCCTGTATACTTCCCTGTCCTGGTGAGCTCTACACACACAATCACATCCGCTATATTGTATGTAAGCTAATGTTATTGTATGTAAAAGATTTTTGATCTCAGTGGGGTTTTATTTTTCTTGGAACCAGGTCGCAAAATATCCCTTCAAAACCTGCTGATTTAAAGCTTCTTAAACCAAAACATTCTGGGATCCTTTTCTAACAAGCTTATATTCAGCATATTATAAACAAACATTGTAATCATTGGATTTTTACCGGGATACCTGGATCTAAAATTCAGTATGAAATGGATTGTTAGATGTGAGGGTGGGATGTGTTTATCGTGCAATGGAGTTAATTTAATTCACTGCAAGTTATCCTTTCACTTTCATTATGAGGGTCTCCATGAGGCGTTTTCTGCTGTTTTTTCCCCCCTTTTATAAATCTGACTTCCTTCCACCTTTATCTCCCCCTGTCAGGAACGTTGTTTGGTTGATGCTGTACTGCAGCCAGACACTCCAACAGCGATGCTGGCAACAGATGTGTGGTGCTTTTCAGCACGGTGAGAATGGGCAGAATTTTTTTTCATGTAGACCAATCAAGGTTTGGTCTAGTAATCAAGTTATTATTTTTTTTTCAAGGGAACAGTTTATCAAAACATGAAAGACTCCCAGGATTTCTGCAAAGATTAAATCCAAAATGCAGTAGAATCTTCATCTAAGTCGCAAACAATATAACAAACGATAATAAATGGTATAAAGTATGACAACGGTGAACAAAATAGTTTACAAAATAGTTTACAATACTCAAACAGAGCAGTACCAGAATATTTAGGATTTTGCTTTTAGAGTCCAGGGAGTGAATTAATTTTCTTCCAAACAAGAAACATGGCTATATTTATTCAATGCAGAACAAAAACAAAGGAAAATGAATAAACAGCACGCATAAAAAAACAAAATGTATCCTCTGTTGTTTTTGGGTTGAGTCTTCATTTATGACCTCAGTTTGTTGGGGCCCTTTTAATCTGTGCGAGTCCCACACACAGAGACGGTTTGCACTAAACATTCCACTAATATCCAGCTCTATGAAGCCTGGGCTACATATTGATCAAGAACACTGAATAAACACTGACACCGCTGGGTGGAAGAAAATAGTCCTTCGTTTAAGAATGCATGCAGCCTTTTTTCAGAGATGTTTGCTTTATTACTTATGAGCCTTACACAACGATTAGAAGGATGTTTTGAACCATTACTGAAAACTGTTACAGTTCATCCGCGTTTCTGTGATGTCTTGATTTACCCGTTTTGGTCTCAGAACAACATCACTCTTGGGTTAGATCGAGACTCTGACTCGTCCACCTTAGTCGTCGAGTTTCCATTCCATCCTAAATGCATTGGCACCTATCGCTGACGTTCACTCCCCGGCACAGATAAGTTAATTCTGTTCCTAAGATGGTTTCATGCTTGTCCTTTACTATTAATCAGGTCAGAGGCAAAGAAAATCTGGAACAAATCTTGTGAAAAAGGCTAAAAAAAGAGAACTATTTTGTTGTAATTAAGTAAAAAAAACAGTTGTTCTTGTAACGGGAAGCAAACTTCTGGAAGACGAAACAACTACAGTGGACATCCAAAAGAGAACAATGGCCCAAGCTCTTTGTAGCAGCCGTTCACGTAAGGCCCAAGTGCCTTGTCCAATCAGTCCAATCAGAGTTATTTCTTAGTTTTGACGCGTCCATAAAACACAAGTTCAGTCCTCTTGCAAAACCCACTGAAATGAAGAGAGATGGTGGACTTGAACCTAGATTTAGTTCAGAAGTTAACAACAACTAAAAACAAAGAACTTTGACGGTCAAAAACTTATATCTAACCAAACTCAGAAGCCCTCCAGTCCTCCTTTAACAACCAATGAACCTACCTTATTGTTTTACATACATGCGCTGCCTGACGGCATTAACAAAGTAAAACTATACGGCATAAAGTCTTTCAGTGCTTACGTTCAGAACAGTCCTATCTGGGAAGATGCTGATAAGTCTTTGTTTGTTTTCCATTTGAATCTTTGCATTTATCCCTAAAAAAAAAAAGCAAAAAACGTGTCTCCTGTGCCTACAGAGTACTTGCCTGAGAACAGTTTATTTGCTAAACTGGTCCAGCAGTTTCACGAGCATGGGTTTTACTAAGGTGCACGCATTTCTGCAGATGTTTTGCTCTTTTTCCTCGCTTGGAGAATTTCACGTTGTCATTGGGCCTATGGGAGAGTAGCATCTGTCCTGAAAGGTCTTATTGTGGATTCAGAAAGCCATAAGTACCTCCGTTTGTGTCTTCTCGTCAGTTAGATTGTATCTCAGATGAACAAGAGTGAGAGATGCAGGTATTTCCAGAAGGTTCACAAACTCTCTTGCAACATGTATAAACAAACTGTTTTTTTAAGTGTACAAATCACAGCCATCTTCAGAT
Organism: Leuresthes tenuis; assembly: GCF_036924035.1. Taxonomy (NCBI): domain Eukaryota; kingdom Metazoa; phylum Chordata; class Actinopteri; order Atheriniformes; family Atherinopsidae; genus Leuresthes; species Leuresthes tenuis. Next base: position 17,912,978 of record NW_027325361.1, on the reverse strand, counting down.
ATGAATGATTTGCATCAGTCTAAAAATGTGTCCACTGTTCTCACTGTTCTATGGAGGTCTGGGCTGCTGCTTTTGCAGCCATGTTTAGATGTGTTATAGCTACGGTTTCACCAAAGGCTGGTTCTGAGCTTTTATTCATTTATTTATACACTAAAACAAATCAACTGCTGATGTTGTGTGTGCTTACAGATATGGAAGCGCAGAACTTTGCCTACATCACGTCCTTCTCATCGCTCAGCTGGTGAGTGGAAACTACACAAAGATGCAGTGTTGTGTTATTGCTTCATTTTGGTTTGACACTTTGAAACGTAAAGATGCTCAATACACCGTCATGCCACAGACTTTTTCTGCAGACCTGTCTTATGTTGTTCAAGTGAATGATGCCTAAATCTAAATCTAGATCTGAATATAACACGTCTGAAAACACTTAATCTCTTTAGGTAGGGTTATGGATCGGTTTGGGTTTCAGTTCTCTGTGATTCTCCACAGATTTGACAGTCTGAGACTGACACATCGTCGTAACCAAAGACTTTATTACGTCAACAAAATGATCTGCATCCTAAAGATTTGCACAAACCTCTTACACAGTTCTCAGCCTTTTTGAATGCTGTATGTCCTGCTGCCTTCGCCCTCTTCAGGCATTTAAAACAGTCCCCTCTAATTGTCACTCCTCCAGGTGAAAGCATGCCCCTCTGAGTGTTACCAGATGTTGCACCTGGGGGTGCTGCTGAAACGCATGGTTTTCCTTATGACCCCAAGCCACCAGGTGAGAAATCGTATGAGTTGAAATGAGGGTCATCGTATTTGATTCTTTGCAGCTTTGTATTAAAGCTCAGACGCATTTCATCAGTTTATTTTTTCTCTGCTCGGGTTTATTCCATTAATTGTTTGCACCAGCCAACAGGGTAAATGGTTCTGGATGATGCTGATGTTTGTCGTCCGTAAAAACAAAACACACAGAAGTGTAGAGGATCCCTTTTTTTTTTTAATTCATCGGAAGCATTTGTTTTTCCAGATGGAGCTGGTGGCACAGCTCCCGCCGTCTGAGGTGGAGAACCATGCGGTATGGCGTCACATCCTTCTCCGAGCACTTTCACAGGACACCCGTCGCCGTGTCGAGACAGAAATGATTAGCCTCACTCAAAAGGTTCTGGCCGACTGGCAGAATGGAGGGTACAAGCTGGGACAAGTTGAACGAGTGGTAAGGACAATCGCACATAATCACATCCTGCCAGATTATTTATTTTTACGCTTTCCATAGCTTAGTTTGGTGCTGCGTCAATGTCTTAGCGCTTGAGTAAAGGCGTCAAGATAGACTGCCAAAGACTAAATGTAATAAAGCCTGTAATAAAGCACAGCCTTTTCCTTTGTGCTGTCTATCTTATTGTTTCTCTGTGTTTTCACGAGATTACTTTTCAAGCTCTGATGTCGCTTGTGGGCTTTATCTTTTTTTCAAGAGAGATTGATTCTGGTCAAGAAAACAAACAAAAAAGGATGGAGGGATGAGAAATCCTAATGAAAACCCTGTGTTTTTGTATTTACCTTTCTGTTCCCAGAATGTGTTGCTGCGCTCTTTGCTGACGGTGATCCGAGGGCAGTCATCTCCAGAGGAACAGTGTGTGTTGTCTGCAGTTAGGATAGTCACACAGCTCTGGTTAAGAATGAGTTCTGATCAGGTGAGAGCAAAGTATACACAAAAAAACTGTCAGAAAAACAAAGCGAGACGCGTGTTTTTGTAACTGTTCACACTGCAGTTGCAGACCCATGCAGTCCTCCAGTGTACTCTGCAGCTGCTCTTGTCAGCAACAGCGCTTTTAGTGAAAAACATTGAGCCACAAGTAATTTGTCAGGTAAGCTCTCGTTTTCACATTCCACATTAAGCAGCTGAAGAGTGGAGGATGCTGCTGTTGACTGCAGGGTATCATTTCAGGCTCTGCTGTGTCTGGATGCTGTGGTTTCTCAGAATTGTGGGGATCAGCTGCTGCTGGCTGCCCTGGAGTTCCTCTCTTCTCTGGGGAAGATCTTTGTCCCTCCGGACAGCCAAGTAATCAAACCGGCATATAACGAATGTGGATTTTATGTTTTTCTTCCACGCTGTCGTCACACATAATTCTATACACATAAATCGGAAATTTTTGTGTCCGCCGACGCCCTCATTGGAAATGATTCTTTAATTTCTGATCCAGACAGAAAACTAATCCGATAAAAACAGATAGTTTGACTGATTCTTACATAGTTTAACCATTCAGTTTACAATACCATTAAAGGTTCTAAAAATGTGTTTTATTTGCTTTTTTTTTCCCTTTAATTTTTTTTTACATTTCAAGAACTTGACATTATAGGTTGTTTTTAAAAAATATATTTTTCTGATCTCTTAAATGTTTTGTGTCCCACAGAGCCAGATTCTTCCCAGGCTGAGCAGTCTGTTCGGAGTCATTTTAGCTGACAAATCATGGCTGATACATCAGCACGCCCTAGAGGCTTTTTCCTATTTTGCAGAGGTATGGCAAGTACTCAATTGATGCTAATGCTCAAAATGGAAGAGACTGAAACCTAAACTTAACCTTGATGTGTGTCCCTCTGGTGATTAAGAACACAAACCACGAAGAGGTTATTTCCCAGAGTTTATGTGTGGAAAGCACAAAGACCAAAGTGGTCAATTATCTTAGCAAGGTAAGCCATGTCAAAATATAGCGTGACGAAGATCTGCTAAGATAAAACACATGGTTTTAAATGAGAGCTCCGTGTTTTGCGGTAGGTGCCGAATGCGCAAGAAGATGCGGAGTCACGGCTGGAGAGGCTCAAACAAGAGACAACCGTCATTCAGCAGCACAACAAGAAGCTGGAAAACAAAGAAACCGTTTCCAACAGACTGGCTGCTGAAGCTGTGGCCGATTCCGAGGTTAGTAGCAATGTTAATTTAACTTTAAATGTATTTCATCGTCCTGGGTGTGCAAGTCAGTGATAGCTGTCCAGAATGACTCCCATTCATACCAAATACTGAAGCAGTAGGAGGCTGTGCACATTATACAAAAGAGGACATGGTTCTTATTGTGAGATATTTATAGCTGTTAATCTTTGGAAGATGAGAGTGATGCATTCTTTTCAGTGTTGGCTTTTTGGTCTGTACTATACTGCACTGGATCTGTACTTTGGTTTAACCTTTACTTAGCCAAATATAGTGATCGATTGATTTACAAGATCTGCTTTTTTTCTGCCCCGTAATTATTTCTTCCCTCCAAGCCGTGCCCAAAGAGAGCTCGGCAGGAGACCAGCACAGAGGAGGAGTACAGCCGCTACATCCAGACAGCCGAGAGCGCTTTGAAAGCCCTTCAGGGTCTCATTGAGGGTAAAGCCAACAGTACAACACCACCTCCACAGTGGCTGGAGTCCAGGCTACAGGGGCTGCAGACCCTCATAACTCACATCACTTCAGTCAGACACACAACATAGCAGGTCTGCCCTAATTTCCAGCCTCAGGCGACTTTTTTCCTGTTTATTTAAGCCCTTGTTAAAGTTGATCCAACTTTTTTTTCTTTCTTTTCTTTTGATGCTGAAAATTGTCTTCGAATTACTGTTTATTAAATATTTGAATACCAAACATATTTTTTCTTCTTTTAGCAGTAAGATTATCTTCACCAACTCGGTACAAAATTTACTTTAAAAGGGAGACAACGATCCATGTTAAACAGTAAAATGTTTTATTTCACCAGCAACCAAAAAGCTCAAATAAATTATGTCTCTGCTGTTTCACATTCATTCATAGTGCAAGCATTCAGTAAATCAAACCTTACTCATTCTGGAAACATGTCCTACCAAGAGGTTATCTTGAGCTTAATGCCAAAAGTTGAATTGGCACATTTAAAAAAAACAAAAAAACCCAAAAGAAAAACAAAAAAAACATGAGTGAATGAAAACAGGGTGTCATTCACCTCTGTTTAGGATCTAAATCATCTTGGGGTGATTAATGTCAGTTGGCAAACATATTCTGAATGGCTTCTTTTGTCCGTGTTTAGCACCATCGGACAGGCAGCCAATCCTTCCTGTTCGAAGCCACTTCTAGAAATAAACACACTGAAGATAAATGTCAGAATCAGCAGAACGGAGTAGAACAAGATCCAGCCTCTCCCTGTCATTATCATTCTTACTGCATCGTGTTAAATGAGAAGCTACTTCCAGTTTGCTGCCCCAGATGTGGCTCCAGATGGGGTGCGTGGATTTAAGTTCTCCAGTGGTTAAATGTTTTGCTCCAGACGGAGTTTGTGTGTCGGATGCCTTCACCAGGAATTCTCATCCTCCCAGTTCAGGTCGTCCCCATCTCCCCAGCCATCTGTTTCCAACTTTGAGGGCAGAAGAAGAAGTGAAAAGAAAATGAGAAATTATTCAGCGGTACATTTGACGATGAAGAAGAAAATATTTATGGATATCAAACTTGTACAATTATTAACAACACGGATATTCTGCAGCCAAAGATCGTCGAGCTGAATACAGACGTGTCTGTTTTTTAGCTTTGATTGTGAGAACTGTGGCATCCTATCACTGACCCCCTTATCTTCAGACGAAGGATATTAATTGAATGATACTTTCCACAAACATCCCAAGAGGTCCACTTTAAAATAGTTTAAATATAAAGAAATTAAGTGGAGGAAAAACTATTTTCAGTTTAAACCCAACATGCCTGAAGACGAAAGGTTGGACGTGCAGCGTGTCGCGTGCAGCTGATATTCACGTAGCACCCGGGTGCTGTCAGCCCCCAAAAGTAAAAACAATTTACTAAATGAAGAGTTTCACAAAGAGACTCTGAAACAGACAAAAGTGCCATTGTGCTGATAGAGATGTGATCCAATTCCCCAGTAACCCCCCCCTTTAGTTCCACTCTGTAGTGCTGACTCCTGTGTCCAGTCAAAATGACAAACAACTTCTCTCAAAATGTTAAGTTTAATAGAAATTGTGGAGTAGGACAGTTGCTGATGTTAGAAGGCTTGTTTATGGCAGAGGTTATGATGGGTACCAGCACAAAGAGTGATGCCATGCCGCCTCATCCAATAGGAATTCATTTAACTGGCTTGTTTTAGCATTAAAGATCTCAGCATATCTGCAGTAATTCTGTGTGAAGGGGTGATGTTTATACTTTTCAGCGGATAACAGATTTAGTAACAACCATCTGCATCTCTGGATCTTATACTGTCTGTAAAGACTACTGTGAAGATGTCTTTACAGAGAGTTTCACAGTAGTCTTTACAGACAGTATAAGATCCAGAGAAATAAACAAATCTGTATCATTAAAAAAAAAAAAAAAAATTCAGCAATAAAATCTGAAGAAGACAAATAAACAGACATCATCACAGGCTCACCTCTGAGAGGTTGGCTGCTGCAAACTTAGCAGTGAGTGTTAAAGTGTCGATGGGTGAGTCAACCAGCAGAGATCGAGTGTTTGGTGACGAGGCTGCAGACAGTCTACTTCCCTCCTCTAGTGGCAGCACAGCTGGAGAGGACAACTTGATGTCCGGCACCATGTCTGCAAACAAATCCAACTCTGGGTCTTGCTCTACCTTTTTCTTCACTTTGATGGTGAACTCCTCACCCAGACCTCCGATTCCACCAATCTTTTGTGGCACAGTAGCTTTGGATTCTGGATTTGATGGGCTGTGTGTTTTCTGAGAGTCTGTCTCCTCTTGAACCCAGGCATTGTCCCACGAAGAAATGTTCTTGCTCTGTGCCGACTGGCGCACTGTTGTGGTCAGTTTAAGGGCTTTGGAGGAATCCAGTCTTAATGGTGTGGGAGAAGGTTTTGCGGATGTTGTCGAAGTGCTCTCTCCGGATGGTGTATGAACAACTGAATCTGAAAAGGGAGCTGAGGGGGAGAGATCTGAGGTAGGTTCAGTGTCCTCAAAGTCATCCCACGGCTCCTCTTCAGTGTTTCGACTTGCGTGTTGGCTGCTAACTGTATTGACTCTCTTTGCAGCCTGAATGTGGATCTGGACAGAGTGTCCATCTCTACTTTCACCATCCTCGTGGTCACTCCAGTCAGGCCAGTCTTCCACGGCACCCACCCGTCTGTCAGTCTGGTCTGGGCTGTACGACTGTGGCTCCATCGCATCGTCCTGATGAAAGCCATTCAAGGGGAGAGACATCTGTCTACTGACATCTGGAACGCACCGTTGAGAAGATGGACAGAGTTTCAGATGCAATAAAGCCAGTTAATGGGGCTCATTAGTATTAAGGGAGCCTACCTGATGTAGGTACAACAACGCTTGGTGTCTTCAGAGCATCTGCTAATTTATCCATGTGACCGAGAACCACACCTTCACTTTCTGATGGTCTGGGGAACAAATTCGGAGCTTTGGAAGGCTGGGCTATCTGAGGGTGGGAGGCTCCAACGATATGGACAGGTGAGGCTGAAGAATACCAACAAAATAAGAGGAGTATTATTATACTGCAGATGGTCCAAGTTACTGCTGCCACTTCTAGCTGTGAAACAGTTATGTTTCACTGCATGTCCCTGCACTGATTCATTGATCATTTCTTGATTTGAGTGAGAAATTTCAGTTTTTGAGACTGCTTTTAAATTGTTTTACCCTTTCAGCAGTTAACAGTTAAATGAAAGCCTGAGATCATGCTGAGCTGAAACATTTGCCGTAAGAACCATTTTGACTTGCTAAGAATCCTTATCCATTTACTCCTCGAATTCCTAGCTCACATCTCATATTCTGCTGTGTGAAGTTGGACAGTAACGTTGGCTAAGGCAGCTCAACACTGGTACACTACTGGACACAGTTTCCTTTTACGCATTTACTTGACATTTATTTTGATCAAATTCAACCTCGCTTACTTTCAGGGGTGACCTCTGTAGACTTTGTAAAGTTGGGTGTGGTGCGTTTAAAGACCTTTGTTCTTTCTCCACCAACAACCACTTGAGCTCCCAGCAAGGGCACCAACACAGCCAGGCTCTGCAGCGTCATGGCAACCAGAGAATCATTGGTGTCTCTCATTCCTAACAACACCTGCAGTTAGCAAAACAAACAGAAGAGATTCAACAAGAGGCAGAAAAAAAAACTGCGACATCGCAACCTAAGCTGGTCCAATTTTCCTCAACTTGGACCCTCATTGACGATTAACTTCAAAGTTAAACTGGGCTTCGACGTTGACGCTTCACCTGAGGTAGGATCTGGTTTTTGAGTTCATCTTGCGAGAAGAACTCAGCATACATGTGAATGTGGGCCAGAAGCACAATCCGGACGTGTTCCTCGTTGACTTTGTAGAGTTTGAGGAGCTGAGGAATCACATGTTTACGGTAAAGGGACACGGGCAGAAGGCAGTCCTCAGCGCTACCGCCACGGCTGGGATCTGTCCACACGGGTGATAAATAAAGAAGAGTCTGAGCACCAGCTAAAGACGTTTCTCATTTCAGTGATCAGTTAAAAACAAGGAGTGTGCTAAAAATGCCACATTACCCTTCTTTGGCCGTAGAAGATGTGGCAAGAAGCTCTTGACAGCCATTGGTTCTGCAAAAACGAGAGAGTTGAGGAGTTTGAGGACGAGGCGTGTAGCTATTAGCTCTTCAGGAAGGCTCTGGACCCGGTCCAGAAGAAACCTAAAAATGCACAACCAGCACATTATGGGGTGCTTTAAAAAGTAGGAAGTAGTTAAATTTTCTAAATGTGTCAAAAGGGAAATGTCCAAGATAAAGTGTAGACTGGCTTGGAAAAAATAAAACAACGGTTGTACATTTAAAACTATACGAAAAGGCAAATTCCTTACTTGAAAAATTCATTTTTTTCCTCCTCTGACTTCAGAGTGAGGCTCTTCAGAAAATTCATCACTTCCAGAAAGTCATTCCTGTTCACACAGTAATTAGAGAGTTTGAAAGGAGACGATTCTCACGCCAAACTGAGAACAAAAGCAAAGAAATAAATCACCACACAAACCTGAAAAAGTCATGACTCAGCAAGAAGCTCAATGGAGGACGAGCCAAGGGATCAGAATTCAGCAGTCCGGCCTGTAGGGTTTTTTTCAGGCTGTCAGACAGGTCCTGCGACACTGGAAGTGAACAAAGCAAATGTGTGAGGAGGGAGGTGAAATCTGACGCATGCGACGTGATTTTCTCGATCGTTTATACCAACCGTAACCATTCAGGAGAGGGATAAGTGCCTCCACCATCATTCCAAAAGAGTAACAGTCCCGAGCATGAGCTTGTTTGTCCGGCAGGATTTTAAAGCCCTCAACCTGTCAACAAATTGTCTGTTTAAAACTTTTTTTAAAACGGAGCAGAAGGTTATGACACTTGTTCATCTTGACCTTTAACCTGCTCACCTGCTCTTCTGGAGGAACACAGCTGGCCTCTCTTGCATTGCAAATGCTTTTGAGAAACTGCAGGGTGGAATGATGCGAAGAATCAAAGCCAGTAAACTGATACATTGCAAGATGAGCCCACAATTGTGTGGCCCCTGACATTTCTTTCTAAAATAACAGGATGTTACCCCCACAGACTGTCTGCTGGTGATAAATCCGATTCTCCCTCTTACCTCAGGAGTCGCTTCAGAGAACTTGCAGACGGTGTCCATCCCTCCCAGTTTCCAGTGACCATCTTCACTGACAAACACAGACGAAATACAGACGTTGTTATGGCTCGATTTGCCCTGGAGGAGGAGACAGATGCAGGTTTAACACCGGCAGAAAAAACTAACACCACGGCATGTTTATTGTTCTTTTATTTACTCCGTGCATTGAGATAACCCTACAAGAGTTATTTGTAAGCAAGGGGAGCACGCCGTTCTTCTTCTGGCTCACCCTTTCATGCAGAAAGACAAGTGCCTGCAGGAGGTCATAGATGCCTGCGCAGATTTCCTCTGGTGAGAGACTGTCCAGCAACAGCTCAAGGGGTTGCACATGTTCTGTTACCAGATGAATGCCCCCATCTTGCACTGAGCAGGACAGGAAGCGCAGCAGACACGGGTGCCTGAGTGTCTTCAGATGCTGCAGGAAATTAAAGGTTAATTGAGAGAGGGCGTGTGTGAGGTTTCTATAAAACGTGAATCTCATGCAGTTAAGATGAAAAGATAAAACAAACAACTATGTTCTAACCGTAGAGGGACCAGCTTACAAAAATATTTTAGTAAATTTAGCATATTGATGGTGCAGTGTACTTAACTTATGTATATATAAATTTGTGAAAACTTTAGAATGTTCAACAACCTGCAGAATTGTGGCCTAAAACAACATCTGACCTAAGCACAAGTATTAAAAAGCAGTTAAAGCGAACCCAATTTGACAAATGGGATAAAAATATGATAATTTTCCCTTCTGCATATCAAGGAAAATTATATGTATACTTGCAGGGCAAAAGTTAGCAAACCTCAAGGATTGGCTGTTAATCTGATGATGAAATTGGAGTCAAGTGATGGTAATCAGATGTGCTTTGTTACCCCAGTTTCAATTCAAAAGACAAGAATATATTAAAGCCTGATCTTAATAACACAAAGTGTATCATGGCACAAAAAGATTTCTGAGGATGTCAGTGCTGCAGACAGAAAAAAATAAATAAATAAAAAGTCTAAGGCCACAAAGTGACCCTGGGGAACTTAAGCCCTCTCTCACATTTTATCTGATGTTATTGTTTGTGGCTTCACCATCAGAAGAAAATGAGACAACAACGTTCAGTGTGCAAATGTGCAAACGTTCGGGCTGCAAATGGAAAGCACTTTTCAACCATCTGTAATTTGCTAAAGATCATGTGGACAAGCTGCTGGGTTGTTTGGGGGAGGAAAAATATCTTGAGAACAACTGACACAAAACTAGAACTTTTTGGCTTAGATGAGAGGTGTTGTGTCTACAGAAAGGATTAAAAAAAACAAAACACTTCATTTCAGTCCAAGAGTCCATCAGTGAGACATGGTTTAGCTTGGTTAGCTGCATCCAGTCTGGGATGGCTTACCAAAGTCCTCATTTGCTGATCAGACTGAGACATGGAATCACGAGGTGATCTTGTATTGGAAAAAAAAAAAAAAAAGGCAAATACCTACTTTTTCCAGCTGGAGTAGCTCATATGGTTTATGTTGACTAAGATATTTCTAAAGAAGGAAATGTGTCAAGACTACTGCTCACAGATTAACCAACATTTGGAGAGAAAACTAGTTTGTCACCTCAACTGCAAAACTCAACGTTCAGGAACAGTATTTAGGCGCCACGTGTGGACAGGAATCCACTTGTCATTGTGAGGAAAATCTTTTAAACGACAATAAAATCCACCCCAGTGTGTCATATTGTGAAGGAAGAGTTGCAATTAACCAAATTAATAGGTTACAGCTAAACGTTAAACCTACTTAACTACTCTTCTGTACAGCACTTTGGTCCACTGTGGTTACTTTGAAGTGCTTTATAAATAAAGCTGGATTGGATCGGATCATGCAACATGATTGGTGCGAACAACGCTTCATTAAGTTTCAGGTAGGAGCAACACACTTTTAGTGAAAAGGAAAAAAAAAAAAAAAAAAAAACAGTGCTGACATGGGTGATTCAGCAGGATAACTAACCCTTTTTTTTTTTTTAGAACTTATGATTGTTTAGGTGTTTAATGTTTAACTGCTGTTGGCGAACACAATGCCAAGCAAAACATTCTTTTTAATTATTATTATTTACTTTTGGGGTGTCACAGCGGCTAATACTTCATCTGGAGGTGAATGTTCCATGAGGCAAAAGTTCTGCCCTGACCATGTTGAAAGCCAATAACCCAACAGTTTGTGCTCAGTGTTTATGGAAAAGCAAGTTATACGTGCAAAATGTCATATTCATGTCTGTCACATCATGTATGGATGAAATGAAGCGTGTTTTGTCAGGGCAATCTTTTTCATGGCAGACTTTACTGTTCAATTTGAGAGAGGCGGTAAAAGTGTGAATGGTCTGTTGTATGTAGAATTTTGTCCTTAGCTGTTGAATAAGTACAGTACACTCTGACGAGGCCTCACTATACACACCTTGGCAGCTTTGTTGACTTTGTCTTCATTACCACGCTTGTGAACAAACACAGAGGCAGGCTTTCCATCCTGGTGAATCGCCGAGTACATGGTGAGTCCGGAAGGCAGAGTCAGGAGCGGCTCCTCCAGCAGAGTACAGCCCCGCACCGCGCTGCTCTCCGCACCCATGACCGCGTTTCTTTCTGGACCTGCAGGGTCGACGAGGGGGGTTGTCGTTAAATATGAATCTATGAACACCTGTTACAAAGTGAAGCAAACATACCTGAATCACTGCACTGGATGTACCAACCGCTGTATGTGGCGTTAGCAGGTGCTGTTAGTAGCCTTGCTGGCTAACCTCGTCGCTACGTTAGCCAGCTCGTCATTGCTACGCTTGTTGATAGCTCTGTCTCCTCCAAAAATACATGTTAGTCGCAGCGTTCCGCTAATTTAACTAAGTGACTGAACAGAACATCAAACTGTTAGAAAAATACGAACTAATTCAAGTTAGATACTTGTCAAATCAGCGATGCTAACGTGGAGCGAAAGCTGAGCTGTTGTAAACAGACACATACTCTTCCGGTAAAAGACTAAACCAAAGAGCGTAGGCAATGTCACTGGCAAGAATATTAGACATTAGTCACTGGCACAGATTTAGATTCAGAATTTAGTGAATTTGGTTTTTATTGTAAAAGGAATGAACATATATTTGGCGTAAAGTTCTATAATTATTCACCTAATTGTATTTTACGTGCACATATAACAACAACCACCCCCATTTTAAAACTGATGGTTGCAACCAAAGTGGTGCGAGATAACTCAGGTGACTACCATATGGTTCTGAAAATGGAAATAGAACATCAAACTAAAGTTCTGAAAAGCCACTGTTGTTGCTGTCAACGCGGTGTCTAATTAAGGGTAAAAAAAGTAATGATAAAAAGGCTGTTTAAACCCCAACTGTGGTTACTTAGACTCTATCTCTAACCAAACAATACAATTAAGTACAGAATGCTTAAGTATTTCCAATATTTTATACTATTTGCTTCAATGACTCCACATCTCAGGAGAAAAATAGCAAAAAATTAAAAAAAGATCTGTTTTTTTAGAAACAAGCAGTTAATGGAGATGTCAATTACCAGATGAATCCATCTGCTCCAGTGTGACACACATTAAAGGATTGATATGTAAACTATTTCAAAGAAACACGAGTTAACTGAAATACATTGCATAACATTACAGAGAAATTTTGTTTCCCTATAAAACAGCTAAAATGTACACAAAGCTCTTTCTGCCTTAATGACTATTTTTTTACTTGGCTTTACTGTCAGGAGCAAAACATTTCTCCCAGATCTCATTACTCGTGTAAAACTGAGGCATTACCCCTATTGGCCCATTTTATTATCTCATAACATTAGTTACCAGCTCAGAATATGTGAATCTGTCACTTGTTGTCTTAATGAATTTGAAATTCAGATGCCTCCTCTGTTGGCTGGACAAAGCAATCATGGCAATGGTGTTGCTGTAAGCTTTGGGACAATTTGCTGTATCTTAACAACAAGTTGATTGAGAAAATCAACAGCACTTTAGTTTAATATAGAAATCATCCTTAGTTGCAGCTTGATTTTTCTGTTTTATATAATCTTGATATTCACTTATGAAAATACTGCTTAAAATATTAGCTCATGAAAAATGATATTGCTCATTTTCTGCTGTAAAAACTGTTGCTATCAAATCAAATGAGTCAAAATACAAATGAGCCCAACTGATCTAATGGTAATTAAAAAAAAAAGAAAAAAGTTGCCTAGCTTAACAAGGCGACGGTGGAAGGAAAAAACTTCCTTTTAACAAGAGGAAACCTCTAGCAGTGCCAGCCTCGGGAAGGGTGGCCATCTGCATCGACCTGTTGGGGGTGTGAGAGGACAGGAAAAAGGGGTCAGCAGGCAGCATAACAGCATAATGCTGCCTCTGGACATTAGGTGGCACATATATGGGACTCAGTGTGTAAACGGCAGTACAATATCCCAGGTGAAGAGACAAGCAGGGACAATTTAAAGCATATTCACTTTTGTTCTGGATTTATCAATCAAATGGTATGCACAGTATGTGTTGCCTCGATGTTTCGCCTCAAAACGTTTATTTTTTTTTCTTTTTAATGCACCGATTACATTCAGATCATCAAATTGATAAAGTGAACTTTTTCTAAAAGTGCTACTCTTGTATCAGCAGCTAATTAATTAGCAGTGTGCTGAACTGTATTATATTTTAATAAACAGCAAATGATTAGCTTTTCTCTTTGTGTTTTTGCTGTATGACATGTACAACATACATTAATCTGTCCTTGCAAATAAGTGTGTCCTTAAAATGATGAAAAAAAGATACTACACGTACACACGCTTTGCAAAACATTGCAGGTTTCCTCTTTAACAGGAAACGGCGAACACTTCTACTAACTTTGGGTAGGCCTTTATACTGTGACAAGCGAAACAAACCTTCCCCAGAGGAAGTGATGATTTCGTCCTGATTAGAAAAAGGCTGGTTACCCTAGAGACAAACCACCAGAACACACAGCCTGTGCTGAGTGCAGGAACTGACATGGATGAGCTCGGTAAGACAACTGTCTGTCATGTTTTTCAGTGTTGATATAATCAGACTCAAATTGATCAAATATGCGGCTTCAGGGACATAAAAAACTGATTGTTGAGTAAGATCACATTTGTGCTGTGTATGATTGCTGTACTGATTTAAACATTTCATTTGAAGTTATTTGCATAAGCAATTAACTGTTTCCACTGTTTTTCCACTTTTCTCATTGTGTTGATTAATATGAATCCTTTACGTTGACATTTTACTCACAACTCTTGAGAAATCTTGACCTTTTGGCGATCACAGTAAGAATTAAGGCAAAAAACAAGAATCACATGAAAGAAAAGACCATCCTGAGTACCACCTGAGTACATAAAACATTTGTCTCTCAGGAAAAAAGTGTTTCTCAACCTCAAGCTGAACAATTTTCTTGTCTTGTCAGCAGCCATGTTTTCTTGTTCTTCATACTTGCTCAACTGTTATTTCTATGTCATATGTCGTGAATGACTAACTTTTTTTCATGTCTTCCCTTTTTCCAACCTATGTGAGAGGGAGACTAGAGTCGGCTGTAATATTTGTTAAACGATTCTTGCGACATTATAACAAGATTCACTTCTGCAACACGGCATGTCATCACTTCCTGATTCAGTTATACTTCAGTCCGTCATCACCTAGATCTGAATATCAGCATGTATCCAGTCATACTCGACAAGAAATGTTTTACTCTGCACAAATCATTTGCAGACTAATTAACATCAAACACTAAGGAAGAACAATCAGTGTGACGGAGAAATGGTTTTAGCTCTTGTATGAATGCCGGACTATGTGTATACATGACTGGATGTGAGCTGAGGCATGCTCATGTATGAAAATTTATGGTCTGTTTCCTGACGCAGATTTGCTGTTGGAGGAGCTGGCCCTGAATCCGGCAGATTCAGACCGTGTACAAGAAAACAGAAGCCGGGATACGGCTGTTGGAGAGGTAACAACATAAGTGCAAAGATTATCTCTGGAGCTTCATGAAAACCATGTCTTTCAACAAACTGTGTGATCGCATTGACCTGTAATCTTACTGCTTAATTCACAGAATACCCAGAATGAATTGCTGTTTCCGGGCGTTCCAGGAGCAGATTTAGCTGGACTTTCTAAAAAAGATAAAAACATTTCACCCTGCACAAATGTCTACAGGTGAGGCACAAGCTTGAGGCGTCTGTTTGTTCCGATTGCCATTATCATTGCCTTCACAGTGCAGGACAAAAAGCAGAATTATTTGAAATACAGTATTTGACACTTTTATAATTCAGTTCTTTCATTATAAAGCAGAAACACCATTCTTACTGGCTTTATGACCTCCTTTCAACAGTTGAACCAGATAGGAACAGAGCAGAATGATAACAGTTACTCCTTCCCAAAGTCTCATTGAGTTCCATTTAAACTTATACAACCATCTTTTCCAAAAATGTTGAAATGCTCTATATAATGTAAAATAAATTATTTAAATTTGATATTGATTTAAAGATTCCAAGATGTCGTACGATTTGTTTATTTTCATTTTCATGCAAGCAATACATTTTCAGAAAAGTTGGGACTGGGGAAAATAATCAGAAAAGCCGGTGGAAGATCTCACAACTAACGAGGTTAAATGAGAAAAAGTCAAGCTGAGGCTGAATCTTTGTGAAGTAAAGATCGGGGAGGATTCCAGCAATCTGTGAATGACCGTGCGGCCAGTTAGAGGGAATTTCTTCATCTTTAGTAAATAATATGAAAAAAAAAATACACCTGTAATGGGGGAAAAAAAACAAAACAAAAAAACAACATCTTTGGGCTTCGAGGCAGTACATTGAAAACAAACATGATTCAGTGGTGGGACTCAATGCAGGGGCTCAGGAGCACTTCTGAAAACAACACAATGCATACGTGCATCCACAAAGACAAATATAAGTGAGATAACTTTCATGCAAAGAAAATACATATATCAACAATAATCAGAAATGTCTCAGTCCTCTCTGAGTTGGACTTCATTTAAAACTGACTGAGCTAAAAAAAAAAAAAAAAAAGGAAAATTCTCTACTGGTTCGATTATTTAAAACTTTGCATTCTTTTTGGAATTCAAGATCTCTGTGTCCTCAATATATGTGAAGGCACCATTAATGTATAATGGTTTAAAGAGCAAAAGATGGTACCATCCAGGAGAAGACGTTTGCAGGCAGTGCTTTACTCATTCAACCCTTTGATATCTGCACAAGGAAAACAGCAAAAGAATAACATTACTTTGTATTTTTTCATTTCCTTTTCCAATGATAATCAGAATCTGAGTTTTTTTTTTATCACATGTATTCATTCATTCATCATTACAAATGGTTTGTGTGACACTGTATAGTATAAAGTATAAAGATAATAAAAAGTGATGGCATAATATATTTTCTTTTGGCATTACATGCCTAAATAAAGTGGTAGAGACGGTTTCAGTGGGTTTAATAAAAGGTCACTAAAAATGTGGATCTAACAAAAGGTAGAGCAAGACATTTAAGGTTAAATTAAAGGGTATCCTGCATGCATAAAAATGTTGTGAAGTAGATAGTTTCAACAGGTTGTTTTGATGTATCATCGCAGAAAGGGTTTTATCTTTGTACTATCGGTGATTAAAAATAGGGTGATGATTTGTAAATGATCATATTCTATTTATATTTGCACATTACACACCTTCAGTTTCTTCATGTGGGTTTTTTCTTGAAATGTATATGGTTGATAAATGCATGGTGAAAAAGCATCTTTCAGGATACCGGATTATATGCAGAAACAAAGTTTAGTCAGATAAATGATCATATCCAAAACAGAACCACGTCCCATTCGAACTTGAAGCTCCCTCCAAACTTGGGCACTGATAAGATGCATCAGTTAGAGGAGTAATAATCACGTGATTGTGTTAAAGGAGGTTGCTTTTAGAGTTTTCAATGTTAAAATCTAATTTGTCTCTATCTTTAATATAGTGATCTGCCAGCTCCTGTGGCTGCTTCCCTGGCTCCTGACTCACCCACACTGGAGCTCGAGTTTATCCTGCAAGATCTCATGGGTCTAGCACAAGGGGTCAGTACAATGTCTGCAGGTTCATGTACCAAACTTTTAATAAATCAGTCAGTCAATTTGTGTTCATTAAAGACAGAGTTTTTCTAATGAAAGTACTGATGTTGCACATGGAAGAATGATTCTTTAAAAGTACAGATGAACGTGGTTGGAGATAACAGTGAAGTTATTAGTTTTAGACAAGAATGAAATGAACTTGGTTTAACAACAGAGGGCAGCATTGTACTAATGTCAACATTCACAGTGTCTAATAAAGGTTTTGGTCTTGGGGCATTGTTTAGCATGGATCTTTATTAAATACATTAAGAAATATAGAGCTAGAGAAAAGAACTGATATTCGTGCACATGTTTATCTTCCTTTAGGATCCAGCACCTTCAACAATCCCACCACCACTAAAACAAAAGCAGTCTGTGAAAAAGAATAAAGAGGATGAGCAACAAGAGAGAAAAGAGGGCAGTAGCAGCACTCCAGCAGACTCAGATGGAACCGACTCAACCCAGAGACAGAAACCAGATGCTATTGATGACCTGCTGGGAGGGCTGAGCTCTGACTTGGAGAAGATTGGTGTACGCACCACTGCTAAGGGCCACTGCGCTGCCTGCAATAAATGCATTGTGGGAAAGGTACAGTGTGGAGCCTTTGGGACCCAAAGATGAGACTTTTGCACTCTGGTGCTCACTTCTGGAAACGCTTCTTCCCTAAATCTGTTCCTCTTTCTTTCTTCAGATAATCACAGCACTGGGTGAAGTGTGGCATCCCGAACACTTTGTTTGTGTGGTGTGTAAGATGGAGCTGAGCACAAAAGGCTTCTTTGAAAGAGAGGGACAGCCATACTGTGACAAAGACTACCATCAGCTCTTCTCTCCACGTTGTGCTTATTGCAAGGGGCCCATCATACAGGTAAGAAAGCAGCACAGAAAGACTATTTAAAATCCAGGTTAAATACCGTATCTGCATAAAGACTCAAATTTGACTGAAAAAGTCTTGTTTGTGAGTAGTATAACATATGTGGTCAATACAATACGTGGAGCCTAAAGCCAGCACTTTTTTTAATTCAAGCTATCCTTTTGTTTTCGGATGTGCTCTGTCAGATTTTATGAGGCTTTATAATCTTTTGAAGATTGGATGATGACATATTGCAGTTATTTATCATGGCATATCTAACTCGTCATCGTAATGAAAAAAGACAGAACCACAGTGGGGTTCTTTGGCCTGGGCATGATGTGAGCACAGGCTGCTGACAGTAATCAAAACCAAAGACATTAACCAGAAACTAATGCAACATCTTCCACGATTCCCTTTTTGTGGTCTACAATCCACATTTTAGTCTTATTTCCTGACATCTGAACACGTGAGATGAGATAAACCTTACTAATCCTTAAAGGAAGTCAAATGGAGATGTAACATCTCTGGCTGGTTTTGCAGAACATCCTGACAGCCCTGGACCAGACCTGGCACCCAGAGCACTTTTTCTGCGCACACTGTGGAGAACTGTTTGGGCAAGAAAGTGAGAGGCTTGGGAATACATTTCTCTCTGATGAAAATGTTCAGCACAGAGTTCAATATATCTTCTGCCTATCCCAGGTTTCCTGGAGAAGGATGGGAAACCGTACTGTTTCAAGGACTTCTACCACCTCTTTGCTCCCAAGTGCTCAGGCTGTGGAGAGTCTGTGAGGGAGAACTACCTGACTGCTGCCAATGGCACCTGGCATCCAGAGTGCTTCGTCTGCGCAGTGAGTCTCATACCTCAGACCACACACATACACAGCTCTGGCTCACACACGAGCCTGAGAATGAATGGGAAAGATACCCACACATTTGCTTTATTTGCATCGTTTTGACCACGGGGCTGATGAAAACCGTATGGCTGATGAAAATGTTGCGGTTAAAATGATGCAGATAAATCAAGGAAAACCATATTCCTCTGTGTGGGTATCTTTTACATTCTCTTCAAAGCTACTTCTGTGTGCAGCAGCTGGTTGAAAACGTTTCAATGTGCAGCTGCACTTCTGCTTTAATTGCCTATGTGCAGTTGTGAAATACAAACAGCTCTCAGAGATGTTCTGAATCAAGGTACAAACTGCAACATAAGAATTTTTATTTACTGAAATAAGTTATTCACAAACCAGAACATATGACACATAAAATCCATTACACTTAACAGCATCACAAAAAGCAATCAATGGCATCAATTATGCACAACCAGCAACTTACCATGTGTGCACAACCACCAGTGAACAGGAGGTCAAACACTCCACGAGCAGGACTTAAAGCACACTGTGGAGATTTTTCATTTACATATTGCCGAAAATAAATAGAGAAGTTAATTTTTAACCTTTTTACCTGTCACTGCAGCTTGTTTTTCTCAACAGTATAGGGTTTTCTGTAGCAAGAGTCATAACCCCCCCCATGCGTCCATTGGAAGCAAGGTTTTGCTGTAGAGAGAATCTGTCGTCACTTTACTTGGATTCTAATCTGTGTGAAAAAGTTCTAAAATGATCAAAAATAGCTGCTGTTTCAACATGATTGCTCTTAAGACACAGCATAATAGACACCAAACAACACAGACCTTTCTTCTGAGGATATCTTAATTTAATAAACAATGCATGGATTTTTCCACGAGTGTTAGAGGGCCCTGGAGTTTTGCTTGGTGTGTCACTATTGTGGCACTATTTACTAGCACTTAATAAACTGAACACAGCAGCTCGCAATGTTAAGAGTTACACCTGCGTTTTTACTGCTGCAGTATGACAAGTCAAAGTGTCTGCCAAGAGAAATGTCTGTAGTCATATTCACGACCATAGGCAGTGTCGTACCTTCACTTTCCATTCCTCTTTTAGTACTTATTAATGGATTGGTGAAAGATGCACAGCTGCAATGCTCTTTGAGTTTTCATACTCAAGGTCCATGCCATGGGATTTTGCAGCACTGCCACTGCTTTATGTGTGACTAGATTTTAACATCACAGTTTTTTATACTGGCATGTACAAAAATTTGTTATATACAACTTCGACAATATGAACGCTTGTGTGAACAGTCACTTTTTTGTGTGTATTTGCCAAAAAATCCTCCTTATCAACCATGCTGCCATGCATGAAGCAATGTTTATGAATTACATGATATTGTTGCTATGAATCAATAGCAGACATTCAAGCTGCATATTTTTATTCAGATCAACAATATTTTCTTCCTTCCACTTTGACACACACACACACACACACACACATACAAATAGTTTTCCTCTCTGTTCTCCTGCATCTCTTTCCCCATCTTCCTTTGGTGTTCTCATATCCAGGACTGCCTGAAGCCCTTCACAGACGGTGGTTTCATGGAGCTGGATGGTCGACCCCTCTGTGCACAGCACTTTCACTCCAGGCAGGGCACTCTGTGCGGCAGCTGCGGAAAGCCCATCACCGGCCGCTGCATCTCCGCTCTTGACCGCAAGTTTCACCCAGAGCACTTTGTGTGCGCCTTCTGTCTGCGGCAGCTCACCCAGGGCATCTTCAAGGAGCAGAAAGGGAAGCCGTACTGTTCAGCTTGCTTTAACAAGCTTTTCTTGTGAGACATTTACAGCAAGTGACATATGAATGATACAAAAGACACTTTTTACTTTGTTGAACTCATTATTTTGTCATACTAGTATAATTATTAATTAAAATGAGGCATTTCCATTATAATATATTATTAAAAGAATGTAATAAACAGTGGTCTAAATCATTGTGAGATTATATATAAAATTTAAAATGGAAATGCTAACATTGTAACATAATTATTAACGTGGTTGTAGAACACAAGAGCAATATTACCCTTACAGAAAACATTGAAGATACATGGCATATATGTGTGAACTTTGGATGCATCTGAAAGGTGTGTCACTGACACTTGGTTTAAGTTTTATGCAATTTCATAAATCATGATCATGTAAAATTTAAAAATGGAGAAAGAAAAATAAAGAATTGCTGTTTTAATCCATGGTTTCCATAAAGCTATCCTCAGTTTGCCCTAAGACTTGGCAGTCCGGAGATCCTCTCTTGCAGTCTGGAACAGTTTGTCAAGGGGTTAGTCTATGTGCCCTGATAGTTTGGATTGGCAGTAACTGGCAGTGACTCGGCATGCCAACTTGAGTTTCCTTTTTCTCTTACTGACCACTTGGCCCTTGGCAGGCATTGGATGCCTTTTTCGTCATTTACACAGGCTCCTTTATGGCAGCTTATGGGAGATTAATGAATGTGGTGAGGTTAACAAAGGTGGTTTGAAAAGGAGCTCCCACACATCCTTTGCTTCTCTTCAGAAACTCCCTTTGACTGGTGAGGGAAGAATGAACCACAAAGCACTTTAATGCTTTGGTGGTTGTTGGCAGATTTAAACTAATTTTGTTACACACTGACATTTTGTAGTAATTGTACTAATAATTCATAGGGTAGATGATATGTGAGGGTGAAACATTTGCAGCAGGATGTACAGCTGTTCTAATAGCAGAAAGGTTTATTAATTCAAATGTGAGATTTCCTTCATATCTGTCTCTCCTCAGTCTATTGTTCTGAATTCATGAATGGATTCTGTCAAGTCGGCAAAAAGAAAGAATGTAGTCATATCTTCTGGACATTTTATCATCAGGAAACATTATGAGGCCCAACCATAGTGCTACATCCACAGACAACTGGGAACTTGGCATTTCCAATCCCCAACAGGAAAAATCAAACACTAAGAAGAGGTTGTATTCCTTTGTCATTGGAGGTTAAAAATTATGTAATTCTGAGTTTATGTGTGAGATCCCACGTCTGCCATCCCACGTCAAACGCAAATGTAATACAGCAAGATCTAACTATGACTATTGTATTGTACGTTATCTGTATGAAACAATGCAGCACATCCAAAGACAAAAATACAAACTGGACCCACCTTGTCGAATGAATGCTTTCAAATCAATCTATGCCAAATTTGCTCCCAAAATTTTACAAATTGTTATATATGCACATCATTTGTACCCATTACCTTAAAATTTTAATATTTTTCCCTCTCTTTTTTAGTTTTCTTTTTACCAACAAAGTGGTTCCCCAACAAGCTATTAGCTAAAAAATTGGCATATCTAGACATGGTGTGCAGTACACCTCAACAAAATTTGAGGAAAGTAGACAAAAGAAGGACAAAAGAAGAGGTGGCAGGTCTAAAAACTATCTACAGCAGATTGGCGGTATCTGAAAGGGATGTCCTTAAGAAAGACATTGAAAAAATCTGATCTGCATCTGATCCTTTACTTTATCCATCTACTGTTCACTGAAACCTAATCAGAAATAGTTACTACGAAAGGAATGCTGTCAAGAAGCCATTCTTAAGGAAAGGAAAAGGGGAAAAAACATTTCCTTAACATGGACCTAAACATGACTGAAGCAGTGTGGGATTATCTTGACTGTGAAAGGAACAAAAGGCAGCCAACATCCAAAGAAGAGCTTTGGGATGTCCTTCAAGAAGCCTGAAAAACTATTCCTGAAGACTACTTGAAGCAGTGTTACTTAATTTTGAATCAGGTGTGGTGGAGGAGGGAAACATCGAAAACATGCAGGGCAGTGGGTCATGACCGGAATTGAGAAACACTGACTTAAAGGAATTACAAGAAAAACTGTCTAAGTTCGGGTTGTGTTGAAGAATAAAGGTAGTCACATCAAACCCTGACTTTCAAACTCATTACAGTTACACAACTCTGTTTTTGCCCTCTACATTACATAAACATGTCAGTATAAGCTCTTTAAATTCAGCTCTGAGCACATTGGAGAAGTAAAGCACCCATCCCTTACAGCCCAGCCCGTAACTTCTGTAAAGCACTGAAAATTGTAACCCTTTAAACACAGTAGTGAAGGTAAACGTACCATGGCAAAACTGTCTCAGCACTGACATCTGTGAAATCAGTATTTTTGCCACTGCCAGACAAGGTCTTATCTTATCTTCAGATAAAAACTAACTGCTTTTGTTTGTCCTGTGGGCAGCTTAACTTAAGTTTTTCTATGCACGCCATGCGGATTCACTGTGTGAAACAAGTGTGTGAGTGGGAACGGTGGTGGGCATTAATCATGCTGTCATCACTGTCAGACCGGGTCTCAAAAGGCTGCTGCAGAATGTAGACTTTGCATCATGGAAGAAGTCTGAGTGTATCATTTTCAACTAGAACTCTAAATCCTTAAGTGTTTTATGACCAAACAGACTCATGCCTTCAACTTCAGCTTGGATCTCGCTCTGCAGCATGGCTGTAAAATTTCACCGTATCGCTTCATATCTTTATTTTCGTATTGTGGATTTTTTCCCCTGGATAATAAATGACAAAACAGATTGCTATGGTGGATCTACTTCAATCAAAACTGTCTCTCAGGTGGCAAGACTTGGTCAATGGTGTCTAAAGAACTACCAAAGCATCACAAACCTCTGTCGTTGAAAACAAACCTACCTCAGAGCACGTTACATGCACAGCCATACATGTAAATTTACTGTCACGCTTTAGAGGCTGACAAAATAAACCTCCTGAAGCCACCAAATATGTCAAGAGACAAGGTAGGGCAATGTACAGGACCTAACAAGAATAAGGATGGACATTTTTATGTACTATGATATAAGTGATGAGTAGACATGCTCAAGAAAAGACAAAACAAAAACTACAATGTTCTAGTTTATCTGTAGTAAAGTACAGTAGTACACTTTTCGACTTTACATTTTGAAGTCAATTTCCATGCTAGTCTGAAACAGAACTGAGGTGGCTAACAGGGGCTTCATTTGTCAGAAAGGAATGATAATGATTAGGATATAACTTACATTTCAACCTCTGATAAATGACATATACTGCTGTGTATCTCCTTTTAGTCACGATGCAGAGCACTAAAACAAAAGTCTGGAGAATTTAAACTAGTTTAATCGGTTTTATTACAGAAATCAACCACAAGCTCAATCTCTTCTGATTTACAGCCTGCACAGAGCAGAGGGAGAAATGATCAGGATCATATAGTTTTCAGGATTGATAACCCACATGTCAGCAACTTCACTGACAGAGCCAAGCAAATCAGATGGGACAAAAAAGGAAAGCTAACAAGCTATTACTTACTGATAGCAACAATAACTCGTGTCTTGCTCACATGCTTTATCCCATCTTCCTCTCATGGTGTACTCTTGGATCTCTTTTTTTCCCTTTCTTTGCGACATTGTCTTTTTCCTTCTTATATATTTATTGTGGCGAAATTGTGTTTTCATCTTGTTGTTGGTGCAACTAGATAAGACAATAAAAACATTCATTTCTTAAAGGAAAAAGAAAAAAGAAAAACTACATGTTTTTCCTTGTCCAGTGATATTCCCTTAAGTGCATAGTACTGTAAACCAAAATGCTGTGTTGCCAGGCAGGAAACCACCAAAGTTCTGAAGTGCAGAAGTTCAGCCTCCAGGCACTCCAGCGCCGTTTAGGCCCGACAATGTACATAACAAAGCTTTGTGTACTCCAAAACAAGTCACAGGCGCATAGTTTAAAAGTTCAAAACTTCTCTAGCATTGCTTTAAAATTCAGATGAACACATGTGAACACTGTTCTTTGTGGGACAGTACAATTCAAGTATCAAGTGTATCTAATGAATTACATTGTGTAAAAAATGTTTACATAGAAAAGGTATGATGCAGTAAAAGACATTCTGGCATTAGCAGAGAAAAGTATGAGTTATTGTCTGGCTGAGTGAATAAGGAGGAAAAGGGCACGCAGTAAAAATGAGAAAACATGAAATGCGAGCAGGGGTCTTTTTTAAAAGAATGGTGAATAAAGGGCAGTTTGTGGAAAGCTGGGAGAGTGTAACTCAGGTGACATTTACTGCAGTGAAACAGAGTACGAACGGTCTGGGAGCTCACTGGGCCATGACATGGAGGCTAGAGCTCGATTGAAGCAGTGAAGAGTATGGAGGTCAGAGAATACTGCAACATAATGCATGCTGGTGCTAAGGGAGGCAGGGGGGAGGAGGGCAGGACGTGATGAGTGTAGCTGTAAGAGTTTCTGTTGTGTGACACTGAAACCAAATACTTACCTCCTCTCCTGTAAAATGACTGTGTCCGCTAGGCCACCCCTGATGGGGACGGCGGGGCTGCCTGGCCGGACCATTACAGCCCCACTGTGGGTCACCCTCAACCAACCCCACCCTTAACCATAAGTTAACATCGGCTCTGAACCTGAAACTGTCAAGAATGTCTTTAGAACATTAATCACTACATTCACTTGTTGACACATTGACACACATCCACAGAAATACCAGCTGGCAAGCAGTAAAACATAGATGGATCAGATTACTGTAACATCATATCTGGACATTTGTACTAATGAATGGAAAAGGTCACTATTTCTAAATAACTGTGTTATGCTGTATGTGAATGCTGATGCATTCACGTAAAAGAAATATTGCTCTCACAAGCAAATGGCATCTACCTTGGAACCACAGTCATGACAATGTTTCTTATGGCACATATCCGTTTGGAAAATAGATGGATGAAATATGCAAATTTAAACTTTTTGGATTACAACAAAATTTTGTTGAATTTTCATGTCCTCAGCTGACTGCCTCAGAAAAGAGCATACAATGGAAACAAGTAACAAAAGCCTTGCAGCTTGGCATTGAACCTTACACATGAATAAGCATAGCAACTGTAGACATAGAAGATATTGTTAAGGTTTGTGGATTTTCTTCATCTGGCTTTGTTTTTTCTTGTCTCGTTTTTTTTCTGTCTTGTTTTTGTTTCTATTCTGTTTTTTCTTGTCTGTGTTATTCAATCGTTGGTTTAAATTATTGTAAATGTATTCCATTTGTATTTGTTTAGTCTTGATTGCGCTTTTTGTTCATAGTTACTCCATGTTTTTTGTGTGTTTCTGGTCTTTTCTATGGTTTAATAATTTCTTTTTAGTTGGTTGTTTCTTTGAACTCCGTGGATGCTTTCTGTTCTATGTTCTTAGTTGGTATTTTGTTTGAGCAATTTAGTTTTAGATTCTTGTTCTGGTAATTACTCCTAGTTATCCTCAGTTCCCCTATTTTGGTTTTCAGCTCAGCTTCCACACCTGTCTCCAACTCAATCAACCTCAGCAGCAGCGACTTCTTCATTACTTCCCCCCAGTTTATTTAGCCTATGCTCCTTTGTTCAGTTCAGTCTTTGCCAAATCTTTGCCATTACAACCTCCTAGTGTGCTCAGCAGTCTGTACTTGCAATCTGTTTTTGGTCTTATGGTTCGTTGTTGTATTTGGGTTTTGTTTCCTCAGAATTAGAACTTGGTTATCTTCTCTGCTGCATTTTCAGTTTCTGTTTTCTGATTTGCATTTGGGTTCTCTCTTCTCCAATGCCATGAACTGTGACAAATATACATTTGTATGGGCTATCCATAAAATTTATTCAAGAGATGGGTGAAGTGATAGCAAAGTCAAGCCCAAAACAATGTGCTATTCCCCTAAAGCTAAAGGCTGTGCTGTTATGTACTGGCTCAAAACAATCTCTGGCGCCTGCAGACTCACTTTCAAAAACATGAACTACTTCAATAAGACAACATTTGATTTTATGATGCCATGATGCAGTTTGCTAAATGCACCTCATGTGATCAGTGTGCTGGTGCTGCTTTAGTAAATCTTTCCATAGTTGTGGATATTAGGACTGAAAGAGAGGTGTTTTTGGGGATGCCAGGACATTTTTTTGCTTGTTCTTGTCCAGTTTTTGGTTCAGGTTCCTGAAAATCTGATATCTATTTATT
This sequence comes from Leuresthes tenuis, assembly GCF_036924035.1. Taxonomy (NCBI): domain Eukaryota; kingdom Metazoa; phylum Chordata; class Actinopteri; order Atheriniformes; family Atherinopsidae; genus Leuresthes; species Leuresthes tenuis. The sequence goes on along the minus strand of NW_027325361.1, from coordinate 17,886,613 downwards.
TTTTTGGTAAAACCCCAATCTCATGTCAGAATAGCTGTCAAAAAAAAAAATGAATCGAAATAAATCCAACTCGTTATCACCATTTCCTTTGACTTTTCTACTTCACTGTCGGCCAAAAGCGATTAGTTTAAAGAACAAAGTTAGATAAGGTTTAGTTTAGTTTTTTTCTTCTAAGACTGGGTTGGTATAATATTTCCTCAAATATTTCCTATTTTAATTCACTTCATATGTAACTTTGATGTTCAGTACAAAAGTAAAAGAGATGATGTGAACCCAATTATTATCCGTTAACACGAATATCAGATGTACCTTGCTAACCAAGCCTGTTCTATCATTAGCTGATAGTTAGCCCTCCTCCCTCTTGTTCAAATATGGTCACTTGGACCGTATGAATTTATCAGATTGAAATATTTATTGAAATCTCACTCTGAAGGCACCTTTTAAATTAAACAAATGTGACATTTGTGAAAGAAATGGAGCAATCATGGAGAGTGATTCTTTTCAACCTGTTGCTACATGTTTCAGGTACTTTGTAACATTTTGAGAAACTTTTACACCCTTTTACAGACATGAAGTTGAACATCGTGTCACAGTTTATGTTTAATATTCTTATTTTCAGGTCATTTGTTATGTTTTCAGGTTTTAGGTAATATTTTTTCCCCTGTCACGTTAGGTTCACTCATGTCACCTGTTTTCCGTTTCACAGCTGCACATCATCACCAATCACCTCCCCACAGCATCTAGGTTCCAGGTTCAGTCACAGTCACAGAATCCTCACTTACTCTTCTTGCCACAGTCACAAAATGCTAAGTCTGGTTTTGCCTCACAGTTTCATAGTTTATTTAATCCTCGTCTTGCTAACCACAGTCAAGTTAAATCCATAGTCTTGTTATTTATCCATAGTCTTGTTTTGTTTTTGCTAAAGTTAAACTTTTGATATCCGGCCCGGCCGCGCCCTCTGTTTTTGCCTTGCTCCTTGTTTGTGGAATAAACCCTTTTTGATTCTGAGAACTCTGCATCTGGGTCCTACCTTCCTGCACCATCGCTACTTGACACAACGGTCTGCTGGTACAGGCAGCAGTTCGCCGAAAATCCCTGAGTGGAGAATTTAAGTAATCTGAACTGGACAGACGTGCTATGTTCAATGATATTGGCCCAACAACAACATGAAAATTTCATTCACCTTTAAAGAGCTGCTCTACCTTCATGACACAGTAATAGCTTTATGCTAGAGAATGAATTAATCTATTTTGACAAGAAAAGGAAAAGTGATTACTTGTAGATCTCAGTAATTGCAGTTCTTCCAAAGAGAGAGAAGCTGAGCAGAAGTATAACTCCACTTCAGACTGTGTTTGTTTTGGCGTTTGGCAGACGTTGGGTGCAGGTATCACACCTGATTCATGACTGTCTCCTCTGTCCAAAGGGAACTTCTTGTTGTTGTTGGCTGAACACTGAGTTCTTCTCACTATCTCACACTTTCTCACATACAGGCATATAAATGTGCACACACACAACCCCAGCAATCTTGTAAATACTATTTGGGGACTTTCTTTTCATATAATTTTGGATTTAGAATACAGCATCAGACATGAGCAAACAAAAACAATGCTTGCATGCAAATATTCACCCAAATATTCCTCCACACATAGAGAATAGTAAAACAAGTTACACATCCAAAGAAACCAATTAAAACATGTGCATACTATCTTTGGGTTTTGGTCAACAAGAGCAGCCGCACACAGATGCAAAAGACTCATACATAGACATATAAATGCTCTCTGTTTGGCCTCTGGCTAAGGAAAACTTGGTTTTAGTTGACACAGAGTATATCTTTGCAAAGTGAAATTGAGGTCTCCAGTTTTATGGGTTAAATGGAGTTGGTTCCCAGGAGGGTGAGGAGTGGTTAAAGTGGGAAGTTCTCAGGACGTCTTCAGAATTCCTCTTCTCTTGCTCCTTTGCTACAAATCTTTGTCTCATCTCCCTTACATCTCCTGCCAAGTTTTACAGTTGCCGAACATGGAAACACTCGGAGACAGAGTGGGAGATAGACAGCATGGTGCATTTTATCTGGATCCTAATGATGACGTGGAACAGACTGGGGTTATGAGAATGATTCATTATTCAGGGAGCTCCTTCTGTATGCTCGCCTTTAGTGTCAGGAAGATAGATGGTTTCATTATGCTTCTTCATTGTGTCCATGTGTGGGTTTACAGAACAATGTGGTAGAGCAGTACAGAATGTGAAAGACTTCAGGGAACACTGTTCTTTCAGTCAAAGAAGCCCCTCTTGTAATGGTTTGATTTGATGAGATGGAAGGGTTAAGGGTTGTGAATGCTGACATCCAAGCTTTTTAACAGGAGCTAAAATTGGGTTGTGGATGGAACTTTGACATTGGAGCTGAATTGTTGTTTGTGTCATGGTTTGTTGACCGTTAGCACTGGAACTTTGGCTCACTTAAGGTAACAAAGCTGAGGCTAAGACAAGAGGTCAGACACTGTGCATAGCATCTCTGGTTCTGGGACAAAGCCAACTGGGGATATGGCGCTGATCCAAATCTGCTGCCTTTGTGTCGGCCACAGCATGGATTAGTATAAGATTTGTTTTGAAGAGTGATGTTTAACCGCAATATGGCCCTGTTGCCTGAAAGCTGAGTGGTGTCCCGAGTTTAGACAAGCTTGGGGAGGTTTGTTGAGGGCTGCAAAATCCCACAAGCAGTAGATCAGGGCTGTCTCGTTGATAAATCACAACTGCTGCAGTAGAAGCCCACAAGGCAGGCCTCTAGTTAAACCTTCGACCAGACTGCCGCAACAAATACTAGAAAGTTTACAAAGCCCCAAACAGTAACACACCTGAAGCCTGCAATCACAGAGCATTGGGTGTGATAACAAAAACTTTCACACGCACAAACACTAATTTTCCCCAAGAGACTCCAATTAGGTTTTTCAGTAATTTCATTAACTGGTGCCCATTTTCCAGCACTTGAGCTTTGGAGTGTTTGACAGAACATCCATTGAATTTTCAGGTTTGCCATGCAGAAGGATACATTAGCAGTGCACTGCAGCCCTTTCAGTTGAAGGAGACATTTTTCTAATGACTAATCCCCCACTACTTATGGTGACACCTTGTTCCCTCTAAAGCCATTAAGATGCAATCATAAGCCCGATTCTGAGCGCAGGCCTCACCCTCAACTATGTACTGATGGAGCTGTAGTTACTCCTTTGAATAAAAATGATTTAGTGTGCAGTAATTCAACACCAAAGCATTGCTTTCATCATAAAAGATGACCTATAAATCCTTGCAATCCTCCAGCTTCAGTAATTCCTGTTCATTTATCTGTGGAGGCAGCTAGGCCTTTTACAAAATGTTAATTCAGATGATACACGGCCCGAAAATATACTGTAATACTCCCAAGATGTAATTTTTAATTCCAAAAGCTCTTTTTCTTTAAAATATTCAGTTCAGGTGGATGAAATTGACTGGATTTGATTCGAATTTGATACAAAACTGCAGGTTGTTTTAGTGAAATGTTGTGATTTCTCTTTAATTTTTCACTTTTACAAATAGTTTTTGTTTTGTTGTGCATCACCAAATGTTTTGATGACATGCATTTTTGACTTGTGTTTTGTGCTATCGCTGTGCCTTCAGTTTAGTTATATTTGTCATTAATTAGTTTATTTATTTTTTGTGCTTTTCTTTTTTGTTTTGCCATAGAATATGCAAATATGCTACATTTTGCACCTCGGAGTCAAACATAAGATGCTGGATGGATTTATAAAAATGTGTAAATGAAAAATAAAGCTAAATTGGTTTTCAAATTTTGCATGCATCAAGAGCAATTATTCAAAATCTGTTTATGATTTGAAACAAAATGTTGATTTAATTAAACAAGATAATTCTTTTTATTCAACCATCAATAGAAAAAGAACAGTCCTACTTCTCCAGATATAAAACTATATTTCTTACCTCTGATAGAAGTTAAGATGCAAACGGAAATAAATCTGACTATTATATCAACATTTTTCCCTGCACTCTGAGAAAATAAGATTTTATTTTCCTGAAACACGAGAAAGAACCCGTGATCAAAAAAGGGGGAAAAAATAATGATTTTTAACACCAAATGTTCCTCCTTTCTTCTACAAGAAATGTAATCTTTTAATTTATCTCTTTCTCTGTCACACACTCCAAAGTCACATGGCAACCAGCAAAGCCAAGAAAAACAGGAACTCTGGGATTATTAATTTTATCAACATCTTCTTCACTTCCCCTCCACATATGATGTCTGGCTTCGGAAATGTCTCCACTAAACAGTGGAGTCTCCGTAGGGGCTTAAAATGGGATTAGAGCTCAAATTACTGACTCTGTGGCTCATTTACTCTACGAGTCCATGGTCTTCAAAACAAAAAGTTGCATGTGGACATGTCCAGTGATATGATAATAGCATGAAATGAGAAACACATTTCAAGACAGAAACTCTTCCCGGGACCATGGAGAGGCTTTTATGTATAACGTTTGATGTTGCAACACATAGAGGATGTAAAAGGCAAAAGTGGAGGCAAAAGTAAAGATGTTTTGAGCATATGACTGAACGATCATTGAGAGAAAGAGAAGCAAACGAATGAAATGAATAGGCTCAGGGAGAAAAGTAGGAAATTGCATCAATTACTCTGGCTATTAGCATTATAATGGCACTGGACAGAGCACAGACTAATATAACAAATGTCAATTGAAAAGAATTTTGATTATAGAGTAGTTCATTATGAGTATTATGTTTTTTTATTTTAGTGACCCAGTTTTGTTGATTTATTTCCTCCGTATAAACAGTCATTCCCAGTGATATTTACTCTAAAAACGCCTGCCTTTGATCAGGGTCTATGTTAGGTAATTGCTCAATATTAATTTCTTGAAAGAGAAGAAACATTGTTTAATCAACTTTCACATCTTTTGGAACTTGATTAAACGATGCCGTCACAAAATGACCAATCGAACTTTACAGTGTTTTTTTTTTTTTACAATATCTGCTCAACGCACTCAAATTCCGACCACCGACCAAACGAGCTAGCAACAGCTGTGATTTGCTAAAGCCAGCATCAAGTTGCTATTGTTATCTTCCTTCTCTGTCTGCAACAAGCCATGTCTCATTTGCCGCCTGAAACGTTATCGCTGAATGCTACTGACAGGGACATCCTGCTGGCTGACTCTGGTTATGACCTGCTGCACAACATCCAAACAAAATGTTCCACAACGTCACTGTGGAGATATGGGTGAATTGCAAGTGAAACTCTGTGATCACGTTCATGATATCCAATATCCATGACTTTGCAACAATGAAATCAAGCCAGACAACATACAATAAACAAAAATGATTTCAATACGCATCGTTCTTTTACCTGCATAGACTACATTGCCACAGTGTTTTTGCAAGAATGGTGGTCTAGTTGTTTACTGGCAAGGGTGCTGTCTGTACAAGGTTATGCAGAAGATACTTAAGACTAATATGGGTAGTCAGAATAATTGTATCTTTCTGTTCTGCATCATTTCAAATGGCTTGTAAAACTCTAAATCAGTGTCTTATCACATGTGAATAGATGTGTATGACAGAATTGGAAGGTAAAGACAAAATGGCAGTGGACTGAGAGAAGGAAGAGAAGGAGAATTATGAGCGACAAAATTCAAAAGTCACTTCACAAAATCAGTAGATGCCTGTATCCTGTGTGCTCAGATTACTTTGTTATGTTTAAACCTGTCAACTTCGTTTGTGAGCGTCCAATATCAAAACAGAACCCAGTCATCTCTGGGCGTGTGCAGCATGGTGAGTGAGAGGCCAGCACATTGGCTTAGATGTGACTTTCAATCATGGTGGTGTGCCTCAGCCCAGCAGACTGCGCTGGGCTCAGCTCCGGCTCATAAATCAACCGATCGTCTCACTTTGGCTGCAGTGTTCTGAACTCCCCACAGAGTAATGCACTGAATGTTTTAACCCTCTGCAGTCAGATCAGGCTGCAGGCAGAATCATCAGTAGTTTCATTTATTGTACAGCTCGTTTCTTTACTTCAAAGGTTCATGCACTGCAAAATGCTACTGAATAGAGGATCACGTTCAGCACAGTACCAAACTAAAGACTGAGATTTTTTTTGAATTGCTCTGGCATTATCCATTGATACAACAACAAATTATTAACTTTGCTCGTCACCTGAATTTTTTCTGGTGCATGAGACAGTGAAAGCCTTTTCTCTGGTGCGGCGATCACATTTGCAGCGCTGCAGCTCAACAACTTTGGAATGGATTGCCATGAAATTTGTCTTTAACTACACATCACAGACACACTCCTTCACACCCTTTTTATGTTACTTAGCAAATGCCAGAATACTGATTATAAAAACTTAGATGGTGACCATAATATCAGTGATACCTTCTAAACATCAGCCTGTCAACATTGTCATTTTGAGCATGTTACCACACTGACTCTAAAGTTTAGCTCAAAAAGAGTACAGTGACCCAAACACTGTCATTCAACGTTTTGTGGAATAGTCACATTTAATTTGTCTTCTTGAACATGTTAGCCCTTTTTGGCCATGAGATATGAAAAGTGTGTCTGTGCAAGTCACGGAGGAAGCCACAGTGCGCACATGATTTCTGCCATTTGTGTGAGATTTAGACCATTCATCAAAGGAGATACATCTCTGAAGTCCTCACAGAATCTATTAATTGTCACAATAACATGACATGTAGCCATAAAAATCCATATCAATGTACCAAGCGCTGTGGTCATGTTAAATAGCTGCTGGAATGGCTGAAATATCACCTATCTACATATCTAAGTTTAACTAATAGTTAGTCTTGTACTTGCAAATGTTTAAAGTGCTGTAATAAATGTAATTGCTATGTATATCAAATCAAATGGAGAAGAAACAATCTGCAATACAAAAACTTCAAAGCAATTTTCTCAATGTCCCTGTCAAGTTTTTGAAGTCCTAGTCTTGTACAAAACACAATAAAATGTTACCAGCTTTTGTTTTTTACTGTATCCTCCCTTTGAAAACATATCCTAAAAAGTCTTCTTGGTTAAGTGGTCCAGCTCTTTAAAGAGAGATTATGCTGCAAGTTGTTTTTATCTGAATACTGTAACAGGGCAGATTTACTGAATTGTTTCAAAGGTTCCACATACAATAAATATTATGTTCTGTCACAAATGTTTCACGTATCACACGCGTGTGCAAAAGCTTGGAGGTTTCAGTATGCAATGTATGTGTTTGCACTGAAACAGATAGTAATGCTACACCTGTGTTATTCACTTCCCCGTTGAGGCGTAAGTGTTAGAGCTCAGGCAGATTCAGCCTGAAATTCATCTTCCAAGAAGCCAGGTGGAGACTGGAGGCTGTCATCACAATATTATTGATGTGTAGAACTTATACTCCCAGCTTGGTTTGCTAAAAGAACCATGCTAATCTTTGCTCGACGCAATAATACTATAATAAATAAGAGGCTCATTCTGCGAGCAAATCTAGGACGATATTTATTTATCATCTGTCTCAGTCACTGAAAGTCTCTTCGAAATGAAGTGGTTTGTGATAGGCACGCACAGCATGTGCACATTCCCAAACAGAGCCCTCGGAAAGTCCATAAACAAACCTGGAGATGAAAGAGCAGATGAAGTTGGTGTATATTCTTTGTTCAGACTCTTACAGTAGATTACAGTGTAAACCGTGACACATGTTCAGGATCAGCTGAAGAAGCAGAAAATTACTTCTGCGAGCGTTTCCTTGGAGGACTGTTTGTGTATTTGTCTGTGCATGTGTGTGTTTGTGTATTCAGTCATAAAGGTCATGCTGTTTAATGTATTTCTGCTCCGTGAGTGTGTTAGTGTGTGTGTGGGTGGGTGTTACGGCTCAGTCATACAAGCAGGGCTGCTTAATGTGTTCCTCCTGACCCACTATGTGTGTGTTTCTGTGTATTTTGTCAAAGGAATCATGCTTCTTGACATGTTTCAACTGTGCATACCTTTATGGATCTGTGTTTATATCAGCTTGTGTGTATAAGTGTGTGTAGCGTAGTAGCGCAGCCTGCTTCTCTACAGGCTCTGGGCCTGTTGACAGCTCCAGTGCTCCCTGTCAACCTCAAGAACAGCTCTATGTGTGAGTGAAGAGCAGCTGAAGGAACGATGCCCAGAGAGCATAAACAAGTCTGGGGTGTGTGTATGTCTACTTGTGTGCACCTGTGTGAGTGTCTACATGTCTGTACGTCTATGGGACTTGTCAGCGAGGTTGTCATTGTGGAAACCGATCATGAAAAAGCCCTCCTGTTTCCCTGCTGTCGTTCCACAAACCGAATAATTGCAGACACTTTAAATAAAAGCAGAAATGTACGTCTGTGTTGTGTCAATACAGAGTCATCATCAATCACACCTAATCATTTCCCACTCTGGCATTCCTGTGTCTTTTTTTAAAAATTTTTTTACATCAGTTGCCTTCCGTCACCAACTTTTCTTTTTATTTCTTTACTTTTCAGCCAAGTTCACTACCTCCCTCTCCCACCTTCACGTCTCATTTTGGGATGAACGTGTACCCATTCTGACACATGAACTTAACTCTTGAGGTTTGCAGGAGCAAACCAGCCAAATGTTTCAGAATTGCTACCCGATCTTGAAAATAAACAGACCTGGAATCCAGAAATGTGTGGAGAAAGAGACAGAAAAGAACAGATGATGGAGAGGAAACATGCAATGTCATATTGTTTTACCAAAACAACATTACATGCAAACTGTCACATCACTCTCTCCCACAACTTTATAACGGCTCTGACCTCATTGCTGAAGTTGAGTTCAATTAATCAAACTGATCAAAGAGTTTTGTTTCATGGTATCTGAGTCATGATGTTTGCGCTCCTGGGCCTATTTTAAACTTTGCTGGGGTCCACTCAAGCCCAAAGGGAAACAACCTACTGCACGAGTCTGGCTATTAAATAATTTTTATTCCTTAAAACACATGTCCAAAACATATGTCTGTCGAAGCAGCCGAGTACACATTGTTATTTTTTACACCTGGCTCAAGAGAGTCAACGAGTAAGACATTACGCCCCCAAGCAAAGGGAAGACCAATAGGGGTGCAAAAAGACCAGAGACAGAGAACTGCAATACATCAAATAAACCTTGGATGACTGCAGAATAAACACTGTTTGGGCCACCAAACTAAACTCTCAGCCATAGGCCGGACTGACTAAGCTGAAGCCAGGCCTAACCTTCTCTCATCAGTGTAAACTCACAGAACAGTGGGTAAAGCTACCACTTTTGATTCTCTGCTATTCTTTAAGCTTGATGTCTTCTAACCAAGGCAAACATTGATGCCATCAACGTACCATACATGGGGCATTAAAGCGTCTTAGGCTATCTTCTTAGCTAATCCTAAAGGATGAGAGCAGACCACCGTCTGCAAAAGGATCTCAAGTCCCAATTACAGAGGAGCTCATCTGATCTTCGAGGCAGGAATTCATACGTGGTTCCTGCACTCCACTACAGACCTGGTCTTTTGTTTTCATAGTATCAAAAAGCATGCTGTTTATGCTGTTTCCCAGGAAATGCAGAAATGCCTTGTTGGGTTGTGCCCCCTGCTTGAATAAACCACAAACAGAACATTTACAATGACAAACAACAATAGCAGAGACTAACATTAGTAATATCACATTTCCATCTTATCATGATATCAGTGGAAACTACTGTCCAGTACTGAGATTTGTGGGAGCCCCACAATGGTTGCAGAAATGACAAGAGGGAAAACATCATTATTCCTACACATCTAATTATCTTACCATTCAAATAGCTAAAAGGCAGATCTACTTAACAGCTGGAGGAGCCTTTTCGCGCCTCCACCTCTTCTGCTTTGGCTTTTAGGGGTAAATGGGGCAGAAAGAGAAAGAAGATAGCAGGGGGCTTGCAGATATGGATAATGTAATTACTCACAGTGCCAATGATCAGTGGGAGAGAGCATAATGCATCACAGGGTGACTTTGCCTTTGATGTGGTAGCATTTTAGGCTCTAGAAAACAAACATGAGATTCAGCTCTCTCTGAAGGAAGTCAGTATGTGCATACAAAAAGTGTAAAATAAATAAATGAATAGATAAGTAAATAGATGGCATGATCAAAAGTGTTGCTTGCGCAAAATCTCTAAACAGAATCCATTTCCACGACGACAGCAGCAGTATTTTGCTACTAACAATGCAGGCCTTCTTTATCCTTACATGAACAGCATCAATGAGCAGCCGGCATATAAAAGGAAACCTCAGCATGAGGTGTTAATAAGATGTTTGGTCATCAGCGGGCCTCACCATTCGTGAGGTAGATTCTGTGGAACTCAACTCTGTCTTCCAAATGGAAAATGTGAAACTGATGTCACGTGTCGGTCTGAGGTTGCCTTTTGTATGTACTAACCCTAAATTCTAACTTTAGGATAGTGGTTCTATGTTCAAACTGTAGGATCAGCCTCCAAAATCCTATCTCACTTCTATTTCTTCAAAAAAAACAAAGTGAAAAAATGTGTTTCTAAGGAGTTTTAAGATTAAAACACATTCTCATTATCATTATTGTGAATGTTGTGACTTTTAAAAATCAGTGCACATGATTCTATAAGATAAAGACACTGCTTAAACATAACTGGAATTACTAAAATTATTTTCTCATCATTTCTTTAACCTCAGTAAAAAAAAAAAGAGAACATTTTGGAGCGGACCAGAATTTGGCATGATTCTGACTTTTTAATTATTAGCAGATCTTACATTCAGCAGTGTGATTTAATGACTTTCGTACGGTTCATCTCTCTCCCTCTCTTGCTTCTCTTCCTTTCTTTATGTATTCTCCACTAGATTTTCCAACACTAGACAAAAATAAATCTTCCAGCAATGGGAGTAGGCAGAGGGAATGGGAGGGCTATACTTAGAAGACAGCTCTGGCATTAGACAATATTACAAACTGTACCTTAACATTCTCCATTCAGAAACTAGCCAACATTTCTGTTGCTGTTGACAGTTAAGTGAGTAAAAGTTTCCAAATATGATGAAGTTGACATGTTTCTAGAAGTTTTTAATTAGTATATATCTTTGTATTCCTACATCTTAAACTTTTAAAATATCACAAAGGTCCACATATAGAAGTCTGGTCACGCCGCATGGTGACCATTCAGCTACATCCCCTTGACGGGCGTCACAGCTTCTGAATACTTTTTGTAGCCATAGTTTTTTATTTTTACCTTGATGGAAATTTAACCATTTCTCTTGCAAAGTCCTATCTGAATCTGTGAGATAATTTTGCCTTTCTGCACGGCTCCACATATTTTCATGATGCTGAAGCTACGAGAGCCACTAGCTTGCATGACTCGCGATAGCCCAGTGTAAATGTAACGTGAGTTTAGGGATTTTCAACCTGCTATAGCCACACTACTGTCATGTTTCCTTTTTGTGTGCAGAATTAGCTGGTATTTAACTTAATGTATCCTGCTCTCCATCAATATTCTTATACTGCCAAGTATAAGATATATCTTTTACTGACAACATTTTTTATTCCTCTGCATAGGGAAGCCAGTGGCTGTTGATTTTGGGGGAAAGGTTTAAGGTGTCTTATCATTCCTAAAGCGCTTCAGAACACTTAAAAGAAAGAACCATTTGCTTTTTTGATAAAAGCTGATCTGATAGATACAACTGTCATATCCACCAGGAAATGATTAAGCTGGAGCCAGCAGCAAGTTACCTTAAAACAAATGACTGGAGACAGTCTAATATGAGAATGGCATATTCTCATCTACTGCTCTGCCTGAAATCAGAGTTTATCACTGTGCGCTCTACATCTCATAATTACAGATACATTATTATGGCACCCCTATATAAAACTGCCTCTCATCAAAATTAATAAGTTTTATCACTAACTGTAAGTTGCCATCCCATCAAGAGCCAGGTCCCTCTTTCCTTACTTCACCCCAAAACCATGGCAGATGTTTTAAAAAAGAATCTGAATAAGAGAAAACAACCCTGACTGTGACCCCTGTCATTTTATCTCTTCCTCTCATCTCTCCCCTCCTGCTTTTGCTCATTGTGAAAGATGAAGATAAACAGATAGCCATCCACTGCATGTGCTGACGTGCTATGGGAGATATCGGCGCACTGACTGGGGGAAAACTACTTAACTGAGTCTTTGGTGTCTGAGAGAATTTTGAGGGACCAACAAACACAGAGATAGCAGACTTTGCTTAACTTGAATCACTCCTGTTTGTTGCAATGTATAAATTCTGAACCCACCACCACCACACAACCCTTTGTTATGTTCCACCAAACATAATTGTCCTTCTCCACCACCTCTATCCTTTCCTATAACCCCCTCTTTTCCCAGGACATCCCGAATGGGAGACCACAATAACATTTCACCAGAGACTCAGTCAATATTATTCCTTGACATCTTCAAAGCAGGACAGAGGATATTGGAGCCCTAGCAAGAGACGGGTGGAGGTAGCAGAGGGTGTGTGTGTGTGTGTCCATGTGTGTGTAGTCCAGCTGAGAGCAGAGACAACAAAAGTGTGACCTCCGCAACCAGTCTGACAGCCTGTCTCTGAAATATGGCTGCCTCAAGCAATAAGCCGTACCTTCATATTCATCACACTAACAATTTCTTTGAAGTGCTATCTCTCTGCCCTCAAGTCATCTATCTCCCTCTGTATTTCTTACCTTTGCCCACTCTGTGGGTAATCTCAATTCTTCCTAACACCACCAGGGGTCTCTATGTACATAATAAACAAAGAGTTTCCACGTATTTCCATACGGACGTCTCCTTTTCAAGCAGTGTGCAGTGCAGGTAGAATTTGTCAGAGAAGTAATATAACTTGTATATCTACCAACACAACTTGTATACATTTTTTAGAAATTTCTGCACTGCATCAGACAGACAGGCAGCCAAAAGGACAAGCAGACACACAGCTGCAGTGCCACAGACATTAACAAAGTCTCATTCTCTTCCTTTACCGTGCACTTTCATCTTTATCTGCTCACTTTGTGTAATAGCCAGAGAAGGTGCTGGGAAGCATATTAACAGAGCTCAGCTGCAGACACATTTTGTTTAAAATTTCAAAAATACCATTAGAGTGTAGAGAGCTTTCTTTCTGTCCAACGCCTCCCCAGATGTGCACTCTCTAAGTGAACATTTCTGCAATCTGCTTACAGAACATTAACTTTAAAGTCTTCTTTCGTCCCCTGCTATATGTGCACCATGCTGTAAGCGCTGGCCCCAGTCCAGGAATCTCCTGCAGCCAGCCACTCATAAGCCCTCTTCTAACCGGCCAAGAATGTGAAAAGCTCCTTCAAAGAGAAGCCTCCTGCAAGGTGTGGTTAAAGCAGGTACCTGACTCCACAGGTGGCCATGTTAGAGAAGATGAAGAAGCTAACTGAAATCTCACACCTGTGTTAGAGCAAGAGCCATTCAGGGTGAGAAACTATTGTTTTATTTCTTTATATGCTGCTTTGTGCATTTGAAAACATTTGCGGCTGCATTTAAGTCTAAAGAATATGGATTTTTCAAATCTTGATAAATCACAGCCAGTAAAAGTTGTTCAAGTCAAGGGTCAAGGGGCAGAAATGTCACAGTTTTACAACATGAAACTTTGTTAAAAGACTAACTGATCAAAGACACTCAACAGAGACAGCCGGTCACCTCAATGGAGAACACAGTGGGGGTGCAGAGGGACAGTCGGCTGCTTACAGAGCTGCCCGGCAACAGAGGTGAACCCAGAGTGGTGAGAAGAGGAGTGGAGAGGAGGGGAGAACACGGCCGAGGACAAAGAGTAGTTTGTGTGAAGTCTGTCTGCCACCAGCCTGCAGGGAGGGGCCCGGTGCCACTTGTTTGAGGGGGTCCCCATGATAAATTTCCACTACTTGACTCTGTCACACTGTCTGCCACTTGGACAATAACTGAGGTCACAGCAGAGTAGTAGAGCGTTGACATCGCGGCCTGCGCAGAGAGGGGTCACTTTCTCTCAACACTGGTGTTTATTTCAGATCCGCCTGCTCCACATCATGACTAATGCAGCTTAAGAGGAGTGCTGCACGTAGCATAAATAAAAAGCTTCACACAGTTGTCTTTAATCGGACCTATTTATTTGTCACCATTAATCATGCATTTAGGGTTGAATACAGGCAATCTGCCTCAGCGGCCCCCATGCAAGGTATTGTCAAACAGAGAAGGACAATGATAAATGCAATCCTTTCAAAAAGGAAGCAAATGACAACATTTGAAAAATTGCTCATTTATGACTTTGAAATGACTTTGCTGAAAAATCAGGCAAAACAAACCTTTGGGCTGTCAGTACTGTGAGTAACATCTGTCCTCTAGAGTATAATAAAAGAGGTACACACATCCAATCATGTCGAATGCAAAATACAAAGACAGGCTAAGTTTTCTACCAGATAATACAGTGAACATTTATGGACAGAAATGGATGCCAAAATTTAAAGAACATTTTCAACATCTTGAAGTTGCATAAGTTCAGCAAAAAAAAAAACAACCCAAAAAAACCCTGCAGCAATACAAATACAAATAGTCAACCATCAAACGATAACATCTTAATGCTTTGAGAGCTTCAGTAACACGTATAAAAAACCTGAAATTGTGAGAAAACATCAGAACGAATGATCGTCAAAACTTTAAAACGTTACAAGAACATTCGCCCCCCTCTGCACTCTTTACGGGTCTGTCCTCACGGGTTTTACTCACGCAAACCTGTCGTCCCCGGTGTGAACCTGTGCTCAAGAGAAGCTTGGATGTGTGTGCATACGTTGTGTGTAACGGGGTGGGGGTGCTCGTATCGTCCCACCTCTCTTTCGCCCAGTAAAGACGCTCCAAATTCACGGAGCGCACACTTTCCAAAGAGCTTTTCGCTCCTGTTTCAGGAACTGCACTGAACTGGAGGAACACACGAAAAGTTCTAAAAAGTACCACAATAAACTCAGAGGCGGGGTGCGTCAGGGAATGGCGAAGAGGCGGAATGGTCCTCCAGCCGGATTGCACATGTGAGCCCGGAGGCCACCGGTAGCGTTTTTCTTACTTCAAAAGGCAGTCAGAGGAGAGGGCAGGGTAAAGAGATAAAGGTTCACCAAGAGCTGACTGTCACAAGTGTTCTGTCACCTCGACGCGATGGTCTTTCCACAAGGATTCAGCTGGGTCCTCCTGAGCGCTTTCCTGCAAACTGTGGCACCCTGGGGCGCCGACCGACCGGGCAGACCGAGGCAGTGCGACGCACCCAAGTCGGTGAGTCTTGTTGCGGCGCTTTATTGAGTCAAAGGCATCTAATTTTTTTCCCAAACGAACGCGTGTTCTAATCTGGAAGTAATAGCTACAAAATCCATTGTAAGATTTAACCCTGAGAAGTTTGAAATTTAGCCAAGATAACAGCGCGACTCCGTAACAGGTCTGTGACACTTGTTATCAGAATAAACCGGCACTGGGCTCTGGTTGGGGAGTATGGAGAACCTAAATTTAGGAATGTTAATGTTGTTGGAAGGCGACAGAACAGCACTTTAAATATCACTAATCGTGTAGCTGTATTGTATATTTGTCAAAGTCTGCAGCCTTCATAACTTTAAAAGGAGATGCAGCTAACCCTAACCCTTCACACACGATAGTAAGATAGAAATAGCTTATAATTACAAATAAGTTTTCCATGCACTAAATCTTGTTACTCAGTCTGTAGTAATAATAATAATAATGATAACAATAATTTAAAAAATGGTTCTTGAGTGCAGCTGTATATCGGGGCCTTAACAATGAACGAGGTTGCCAAGAGAAACTGTAAGTTTGCGCCAACTTTATGGCTGTTTATGTGACAAAGTGGGGAACACCCACGGGTGACTTGACTTCATTTGGAAAAGTTTCATTGACCTCTCAGAAGTGGTCATGTTTTCGCACAGCACGCCGCAAACACACACACACCGTGCACGTTGGGAAAATCAATGTGTCCTGAATTCGCTGAATGTATTGCAGCAGCGCGGGGAATCATAACTGCAGAAATCACATCCAACACGCGTTCCTGCTGAAAATCGCTGCACTAGAAAAAAACATACCTCACCTCACCAGGCTGATGATCCTTAAATTTGTGGTCCAGCTTCAATATCATCATGGAATCGCTCAGAGATCATAGGCATTTGTTTCGTTTGCTCATAACGTCCCATAATGGAGTTGTTGTCAGAGATCAGTGAAGACTCCTTGTACTCATTCACTTCATGTGATTTGTATGCGTCAGTACAGTGGTCTCTGTTTTGGATTAAGAGTAATTACTCCCATAAAAAGGAGTCCTGCGCGTCAAGGCTCTCCAGAAAAGTCAGCGCTGCCTCAGCAGAAGGGATCTCGCCTCTCCTCAGGACTCACTATAAGTCGAGCACGACGCTTTCCATGTCGAAAATTCCTTATTTATGTAAAGAGGCCTTGCGCATATTTTTACTCCGGACTTAAATCCTGCTCGTGCAAACATGCTCTATTAGTTTCCGTTTGTAGGAAATACGGAAACTGTACAAACGTGTCCAGTATCTTTTAAAACTCTCTCGTCTACAGAGACAAATGTTAAAACTGATACCTTACAAACTTGCAATTTTATTTTATCTTCTAAGGAAAAATCTAAGGAAACTATGAAGAAAACACCTTTGATTTAATTTGTCAAGCAGCAGGTTACATCAGAGAGGAAAATAAAATAGCATTTATGACAACTAGAGAACATCCTGCAATAAGACTTGATTTGCTTTTGGCTGCGATACTTTAAATTTTTAAAAGTGGCATGACTGTCTGTAATATGCATGGAGCGCCAGCATTTGAAGGAAAGCTTGGTTAAATTACAGAAGTAAACATTTTAAAAGAATAACTTTATTTTACTCTAACGGGATTCATCCCTCAAATGCCTGATTACAGTGTGCCTCGATGGCCAGCAGTTTGATATTGTTTAGAGAAGCTAATTCTTCTTTCACGTTTGAATAATGCCAACATCAAAGCCATAGCACATGCGCAGCACATTGGCTAAGCGCTTAACAGGAAACATATTCAAAATGCAATAGAGCCTGATGCTCATTTAGACTGACTGTGGTTATCTCATTTTCATCGTGACATTGCCTTCCATGATGATAACCATAATAGACAAATGCTTCCTGCTTTATAAACCACAGATAAAAACAGCCCTGGACTTAAAACCGTCAACATCCCATCTCCCTGTCCGCTGTACAAAAAACAAACAAAAAAAAAGAATAAAAAGAAAATAAAAATCACAAATAAAAGTATCACAGTGAGGTCAGAATAGAGAGCAGGTTTCTTTCAGGTTTGGGCTTTTATGAGCTCCAGAGCAGTATATTTGTACTGCTGCCTTGAAAATGCTTCCCAGACCGAAAGAGGCTTTGGCAACCGAGGTATGCACCTCAACAATACACGGAGGTCTGTTTACAGCCCAGAAGGCCCCTCTATAAACTGCCTGCAGCACAGCCTCGAGCTGACTAGACTTTATACTTCCCCTGCCGTCATCTTAAATGGTGTTTCAATCTTCAACTTGTTGACCTGAGCCTACGAGCCAGGAAACCACAACTGAGGAAAAAAGTGTCAGCTTTAGCTTTAATGTTGAACTGTGCGAATGTGACGGTTCTGGTATTCTTGTTTTTTTTCCCTCTCTTCTGCAGCAAAGTGAGCTGAACTCTTTCCTGTGGACAGTAAAGCGTGCACCTCCACACCCTCCATCTTACCTATTTGGCACCATCCACGTGCCCTACACCCGAGTCTGGGACTTCATCCCCAACACTTCCAAGCAGGCCTTCCGCAACAGCAATAATGTCTTTTTTGAGCTGGACCTGACAGACCCGCTGACTATCTCCAAACTGACCAGCTGTCAGCTGCTTCCCCACGGAGAGAACCTGCAGACCCTGTTACCACGAGACTTGTACCGTCGCCTCAAACGCCACTTGGACTATGTCAAACACATGATGCCTTACTGGATGACTGCTGACCAACGAGGTCGTGGCCTGTATGCCGACTACCTGTTCAACGCTATCGCAGGGAACTGGGAGAGGAAGAGGCCCGTGTGGGTGATGCTGATGGTCAACTCACTGACAGAGTGGGACGTCCGGTCCAGAGGGACACCAGTGCTGGACCTGTTCTTGGCTCAAGAGGCCGATCAAATGGGAAAGACGACCGGGGCGGTGGAGCGGGTGGAGGAGCAGTGTCACCCCCTCAATGGGCTCAACTTCTCTCAGGTAAGAGGATGGGATGGAGATGTTTATTTTTGCTCTTTTTTGCCACTGATTCCCTGTGTGTACACAGCTGAAGTTACTGAAGGATTTGCAAATACTTGCCAGGCCTAGAGGGGCCATGAGCAGATCCTAAGCGTATCCTTTATCCTTTTGCTTTTGGAAAAGAAGCTCTGAAGACAAGCGTGTTTGGCTTTATAGTCCAGTAAAAGTTTAGTGAATGCACAAATTTGAGTGTGCTGCTTTCTCTGAAAGAACCAGAGAACGTGAGAGAAGACAATATGGGGAGAAAGAAGCGATTAAAATGTGTCTGCATGGAGACAGCTTTATGGTTATAGATGTCCTTCCACCTCACTAAATAAACATACTCAGCAGCTGAATCTGCACAAAGGGTGTCAGGCAGAGCGGTGTACACGAAAAAACAGATTAACAAAGGTGAGAAGAGCAGAGAGCTCTTGCTTTCATTAATGCAGACAGTCTGGCTCTCTGCTGTATTGCTGAACACGGAATGTAATTGGAGACAGACAGATTAGTGAAACAACCTAATCACTTGATGAACAAAACATGGGGAGTATATCCATATTTAATTTCTTGTATTTTAATGAAAAGGTTGGAATTTGCTTGTTTGAAGGATTAGTTTGAGGATGAAGATGGCAAGACTGAGGGTGAAAACGTGTCTGATGGCCTCAACAGTTAGAGGAAGATGCTCTGTTTTCTAACAGCCTTTGATCTGCAATGAATCGAAAAAGACATCTCAATATTTGTATTTATAAAGTGTTCACAACCAAACACATGTGCTTTGCATGCACGGCACGATTCGCACGAAGACCGTTCAAATCTCTCTATGACACATTCACAGTGCAACAGAATCTTTGAGGGCTTAGGAGTCCATGTGACAGCACAGAGGGCTCCACAGCTAATTTGAGAGGCAGCAGGCTTCGAACGGGCTCTCCTCTTTCATCAGCACCTCCTAACTACACTGTCAAAATGAAACTGCATGCATTGCACATACCTGAGAGCTTTACTGCCCCTAGAAATAAGCTCTGCAAGGGACACTGTTTCTCAGTAATGACGAGGACAAGCACTAATGCCTTTGGGTGGATTTTGTCGTGTTTTGATCCGTGATAACATGCCCTTTTCTTATAATGTCTGGAGTTTTATGGTTTCTGTTCGCAGTTGTAGCCTAATTGTATTTAGAGTTGATCTGCATTTAGTGCGACAGGCACTGCCCAAAGAAACATTGCTGTTTTAAATTTCATCCTAACGCGTTCGAGTATTAGCACAAGTCAGATTGTAGAAAAAGTCAGACTGCAGAATGTAATTCTCAGTGGGCAGTAAAAAATAGATAAGAATTTTTTTTCTGCCATGAAAATACAGGCAAAGTTTGATCATGAATAACTTGAAATGCACCTACACCATGTACAGGCAACACTGGACACTGGATGTATGAAAACAATTCAGAGCTGTACTGAAGCTGACATGGAAACCATTACTCCCAATTATTATAATGCACGGTTTAATCTGAAAGCTATGGTTGATTGGATCCCTCTACGCTTGACTGTAACAATGGTGAGGTCAGAAGAATGGATAGACCCAGAGTCAAAGGGAAATTGTGTGGGTGCAGAATAAAGAAAAGTTAAACACCAGAATGAGAAAGTCAGACTGACCGGGGGAGAGAAAGAGTGTAAAGGAGTGTTAGGGATAACATTGCTGGGAGATTTAAGTGCATTGTATCTTGCTAACAATAATATGAAACAGGAGAAAAGGGGAAATCTAAGTTTCTGGCCTATGTGAAACAGCCGCTTATGTATGTTTTGTAACTTTGATGGAGAAGTTTCTGGATGCTGGCTGGTGATTTATCACATCTCACAGTGTAGGTTCATCCCAAACATTCAGTCCTGGTGGTATCTCTGTAATATAGCTCGGATCATTTAGAGATGGGCAAGACACAGATTTGTACACCTTCATTGGTCAGGTGTTACTTGAGTACTGTGACGACCCCGCCCTCTCTTCTGGTCGTCCTTTGGATTTTTTTCCAGGCTCATTTCAGGTAGATGGGTAGAGCTGAGGACCTGATGACATACACCTGGACTGTCTGGGCCCAGGTTATTTAGCTGGCTCCTCATTCACAATTTTTTCATAACCACACCTCACTTACGTACATCCTTGCATACATTACTGACTTAACAGATTACAGACTCTTTAATATGTTGTTTTGGGTTGTACTTATAAATACATTTTCAGTTTAAAGTTACTTAAGAAGTGTGCGTTCTCCCTTTTTGTCATGGCTCATGAGCCTCGTCATGACAGTACCCATGACCTCAGAGCAAGTCATTTAGGACAAAACGAGGAACACCAAATATATCATCCAATCTGAAGTAGCAGAAACAGGCAGAGCATGTGTTTTAAAGCTGTAATCTTCTGTAGTTTGGGAGAGGTGGAGAGACATTAAGTGTGCCTGAGACCTCTTAAGACTTTTGTGGTAAAACAAGAGCTTTGTCTGTCTGAGTCCTCTCTATGATCTCTTTAGATCAGAGAGGTGCAGATATATCTGTGAGAGGCAGTGTAGAGGCTGTGGAAATAAAGGCAGGTCACGGTGCATGGTTCCTCTCCAGGTCTTTGAAAGCTGATGTAGCTTGACAGCAAGGCAAGTCCGCTAGTATCAAATACTTTGACTATAGATTGGAAAAGGCTGGAGAAAGCTTAGTCAGTTCAGAGAGTGCAAGCTGCATGACTACAGCAGCTTGACTTAAAAGATACAAGGCATTTTTGATCCAGTCTCATGTAAGTGGAAAAACACTTCTTTGTAACTATTTCAGCAGTTCCAGCATCACATTGGTGCTGTTTGTTGGTGATGCATATTACAAAATTTGTAATGGCTTATTTTTCTTCATGACACTGCTTTTGGGAAATTTGTGTGCAGCACCAGACCGTGTGCCCCCTCTATTCCCACAAAATAAACAGCCATATTTATTTTCCCGAGGTCACATTGCAGACGAGGCTGCTGGCCCATGTCGAGGAGAAATTATATCATGTTGGTGGCGCCTCTCTCCTGGGCAGGGGTCATGGGTCATGGCAGGAGGTGGTATTGGAGCCACAAGCAGCAGAGCAGTGAGGAGACCCGCAGTCTGCTGGGGTCAAGTCTGGGCACTGCTGAGCGTGCAGACAAGGCCCGATCTAGTGGAGTACCGAACTCAACCTCTGACCATGTTGAGTTTCCATCAGGTGGCGCTTCTTTGTACTGTGACTTGTGCAAACACAGAGAGAGGTGGCTGACAGTTGCTAGACCTTCTTCTCACCTCAGGGGTGGATAGGGGATGGGATAAAGGGAGAATGGTGGGTGACAGAATCAGGTTTCCTCTCAGCAAGAAGACATCCTCCTCCCATTTAGGATGTGCACCATTTACAGCTTCACTGACAGTCTGATGTGTCTATTTCAGTCAGGACAGTGCCTGTGCAATCCCTTTGCTTCGGTAAGACTGTCCTCTTTACAAAAATGACCCCATGGGTCATTTGCTCAAAAAAAAAAAAATAGGTCTGATAACAACATTTATTGAATATGCTGCCTCTAGTGGTCTTTAGAACAACCACCATTGAAGTCAGTTAATGATTAATGATGGTTGTATAGTCAAAAGAAAGTATTTTAGTCCCAACCATGATGTTTTTCTCATTCTGACCAAGTAGGAAATGAGTGTTTTCATAGCATGGTATCAATTTACTGCCTGAAAGTAACCTGGAAGTGAAGAAAACAGTTGAAGTTAAAGTGCTGCACTTAAAGAAAATATTTGAGAATGGTGTTTACTCCAGTGTGGAAAACAGATTACTGATTCAAGTTTAAGTACATACAAGCATCTGGTTGTTTAGTTCCTAACGCGCAATACCTCCTGTTGCCTGTAGTGGCGCTAGTCTATAAGATCTGGGTTGTTTTTTAGGGTTTGAACAAATGACCTATATGGGGGGTTATGGATTGGAGGACTTGTTGGTTTGAGACTCTCTGTATTGCTGAGGCTGCAGACTCATACAAGCTGTGGTCACAGTGGGGCTCTTTCAGGCCTGCAGATGTGGCCAAAATATCACAACAAGGTATGTATTCATGGTAAAATAATGTGTAATTTGATAACATTGAGTTTCTCCAATATATGTATAAAAAGATATCATGATAAATACATACTGTTTGGAACGCAACCACCGAGTTTACACTCAGTGGTCATATAGTGAGATTATTTCTGTCTGGGTCAAAGTCATTCACTGCTTATACCTACGCAGTCTGTGCTTTCCATACTCCACCATTACTTTATATGATGTTCAGTTAGACTTGTGTTTGGTTTTCCAATTCTGAAGGAACCTACTAAAATGTATATCCCCAAGATACAATTCAGCAATTTGAAAATGATCTAAAAACAGTACAAGTCAAACACAGCATATCCAGGGGGAATGTCCTCCTCTGTACAGATCCAGAGGTTTCTGGCTGTGCATGGAAGTTACTTGATGAGCATTTATGGTCAGTAGTTAATTCAATATAGAGAGCCTCGAGCAGTGTGTCTCCAAAGGCTGAGCTAGGGTTGCTTAAAGTAACAGCAGAAATTAAGTCAAAATAAGATTCTCATGCGTCATATCAAATCATACTGACTATTTTGCTCTGTGTTCCTTGGATTGTGTTCATCCAAACAATACATCTTTAAGGGGAATTAAGTAACATCCAACCCTGCCCACATCCAAATATTTACATTCAGTAATGGGTGTGTAAGTTTGAGTTTGAAGGGATGTGCTGGCTTGAGTCTGAATGACAAAAAAAAGCTAATCTGTTCTCTGCTCTTGTTTCCTCTTACCTCCCCACTACTTTTGGATTTAATCTTTTTGCTCATTATCTTTCTCTCTGGCATGACCCTAGGGTCTGGTTGCTTACTCATTGCTCATCTGCTCTCATACACAGTACCAACATGCCCACAGCAAGTGGAAAAAAAGGGTGGGCGAAAAGGGGAGGCGGAGGTTACCTTTAAAGTGTGTCGGTAACATATACTCCCTCTTTGAGTGTGACATCTGAGGGCGTTTCACATCTAAGCTATAATTACCTGCACAAATATGTGGAAAACTGCAAGGCAACACATATCAGACTGATCATCTGGTCTTGTCGGCAGGCAGACGGCAGTTCCACTGTTACACTAATGACTTAATAGGCCCCTTAATGACCAAATAGCCCTCTGCCATCCAGAAGCACTTAGACAATTATGCTCTGGCCGGATCACTGCAGGCCGACAGAGAGATGGAGCGATGCACTGTGCACTTGACAACAGAATAAATGACAATAAATCTTGTGCTAGATTCATATTTTGAGAGAAAATTTGTGAGACAAAAATGCCTCTTCGGTGGAATCCAGTTGCAGGCAGCAGACAGAAGGTGATTGCAGAAAAATATATGGCTACATGAAAGGTTCAGTTTAATTTCTTTTTCTGGAAAAAAACTGAGATAGGTGTGATGCATGGAAAGGGGGAACACCCAAAAAGTAATTAAGTATCAAGGGCTGGTTTTATTTTTGACTCACACCTTAACAGTTTTGCATAAATCGGTTTCAGTCGAACCAGGGAACCTGTAAACCCCGTGCACCGCAATAAACTGCGTCGTCTCCATTCACTGAATCCAGCTGAGGTCACATCCCCTCTCACTCGTACCTGAGAGACCTGAGGTAATGAGTCCACCACATTGTCACTAAGCTGAGTGCTGCTGAGGATGTGAGTAAAGTGTTGCAGGTTGGAGTGCTCTTCCATGCTTTAAGCTCAGTGTGCCAAATCCTTCCCTCTTTCCTTCTTCCAAAGAGAAGACAAGCATTACTTTCCTCTTAAATTGTACCACCTTGACGTCACACACTCAACTCATCTTCACAAGCTGCTGAGCACAATTTTTTTGTCATCATTACTGTGGAAATTGCAGTAAATCAAAGGGAGGTTGAGCATGTTTTTCCTACAGGCAAGTAGTCTCAATTATGTTTATTTATGGCATACAGTATTTGCTCATCACAACAGGAGAGACTGCATAAAATTATAGAGGGCGGGAGGATGTTAACTATGGGAATGGCAGGTAGTTTCCATGATGGCTGGGGTTAACCTCAGGTTGTCTGGGCCAGGAGCTGATTGATCACAGACAAGAATGTGACTGACTGATTTCCTCAGAGACCCACTTGGCCTCTCTGGAATGTTGTTGTCTTTTGGGACGTTGTTGTTTTATCCCATTTGTTTAACCAGTTTAGCCTTGCTGGAACCAAAGATCAGCTTTTGTTCTTGACACCGCACTCATGGTGACGTTCTACCCAACGTATTCATGAGATGTTCACTTTGAGCAGTGGTTTAAAAGTAACACGACAATCAGTAGATTGTAAATGTAGTCCTTGTGGTTTGTGTCGAGATTATATTTTCTGCAGGTTGGAATGCAGCCTCAACTTTATTTCATTACAAATCTGTTGGTATGTAGAATCATTTGAAATGACACATTACATCACATATCGTTGCCCTCCGGATAGACACATGCACAGCATGTAACTTCTGCCAGTAGGGGTCCAGTCACTATCACGGACAATAGAGAATTTTTTTGAAAAGCCTCAAAAAAGAAATGTGACTCAGACATGATTTCCAAAATATATATAGTTTCACCAGATATAGTTTCACCAGAGGGTGGCGCTATAGGCGACATTGCTCAATAGTAAAAGTAAAAGCCATAGTAAAAGTAGCTGAAATGGAACAAATACTGCAATGGACAGTAGCATTATTTTCATCTCCCAGAGTATCTGGGACGTTGTATCGTATATGGGAAGATTCTGGTTTGCTATGTAAGTTTGTTGTTTCCCAGCCCAGATTAAAAATAGTAGGTAAGTCACTCATTTTTAATTTTTGCCAGGTCAGATGCAATTAAAAAAAAAAGCTGTTCTCATGCTTCCTTATGTGTATCCATTGTTATGATCTGTGATTTGTTTTGTGTTTCCGTTGTTTTTTTGTCTTTTGACTTTCTGGTGTTCATAGTTGATCATTATTCTATCATGTCCTCAGTTCCCTTCAGTTCTTGTCATTAGTTCCACTCCCTTCACCTGTGCATATTTATCCTCAGCTGCCATCACTCACCAACCAATGCTCCTCTGTATTTAAGCTCCCTGGTTTTCCTCAGTCTTTGTCAGATCCTCACTGTTACATCCTCGCGGTCATGGTCTGGTTTGTCGTTTCTTTCTTTTTTTTCCCCCCACTGTTTAGTTTTTTTTTCTCCTGTTCTTATTTCTACGTACTTCTGGCCCAGCCTTTAGTTACTGTCTGAATTCAAAATAAATCGAGTTCACCATCGACCTCCTCTCATTATCTTAATTATGGTCTGTATTTGGGTCCTTCTTTAACACTCTTCCCACAAACCATAACGGACATCTTCAGAATACGAATCTGTGGACTTTTTTTTATTTTTTATTTCACTTTTCTTATTGAAAAGGCCACAGATTTGACACCCATTCATGACCATGGCTTGTAACACAGCTATATTTTTGATTATCAAATATTTCAGGTGAGATTGGGGTTGGTTGTCATTTAAAACTCCAGTGTTTAGCTGACCCATGTATTGGCCAACTCAACCTCCACAACCGCTGACTTTGTCATTTAATGCAACTGCTGTATCAGTGCTTTTTTTCCCCCCTTAGGATAGTTTGTGACCCTGGATGCTAAGCCTATGAAATACTTTGCATTTATGTGGGAGAATGTGCAGAGTGAAACAGCACGACATGACAACTATCTAACCAGAATGTTCATCATTATCAGCTAGGGTAGGTGAACATGGAAAAAAAGATTTACAGTTTGCTGAGGCATGCAACTTTCCATGTCGAATGCTTGGTGGTCCGTGGTGAACTTGGTTTCCTGGTCTGCCTGTGACATCAGCCGCACATACCACTCACACCTCTCATACTACTGGCCAACAATCACAAATGTAGAGAAAAATCACGTGCATGCATATGTGTTGTGTGATCCAGGCCTTTTGGGGATTAGGTAGCTTTCACAGAGCCCTCTGACTGAACCTGGTTTTAATGTGATCTATGCCTCTTTTCTGCCCTCTTCTGCTGTATTTTCATTGTATACAATGCAGTCACTTTACCTCCATTCACACTCTGCCTTCTACCCCTCAACTCTCCAAAGCCCTTTTTCCCAAAACAGTACAAGGTCAAGCTAGTTCCCACCCTCATACTATCACACTTGGGTCATCTTGCACGTCAAATAATTACATTTTAGTTATAGAGTTTTATGTGTTCATTTAGTCAGACTTGTGGGAACCCTATATGCCATTTTTTTGGGCAATACTTTGTTGCACATGATAGATTTCCATACTTTTACCTGTAGGTAAAAATAATACTGTCATTCAACTGAAAGTAGAATTACAGTAAAAAAGCAGTGGTTTGTATGAAGCAAACCAAACATTTTCCCTTTCAACTAATCTACCTTAAATCGAGTCTTCCGTATAACAGCACTTTTGATCTTGACAGAAACTTTGATACCTTTAATTGATTGATCAGCAGTATAGAGGAATATAAAAGTTCCAGTGGCTGTGTCATCCTGCTAGTTGGAGCTCTTGAAACAAGTCTCCACTCATAAACTTTATTAGGTAGCACATAAATCCTCTTGCTTTATCTTCCCTCTTACAAGTGGGCACAGTGACTCCCCCTACACACCTCCTCTTTAAAGAGAACATTTTAGTCCAAGCTGGAGTGCTAAATATCAGCGGGTAATAAGACAACTGAGTAGGGAGGCCGACAGTCAGACAGACAGGCAGGCAGCCAGGGAGGTGAAACAAGATTACAGGTAGGGAGCAGAGAAGCAGGAGGAAGGCTCCAGCACCATTAACAAGACATCAAATGTTCTGGTACCAGTACAAACAACATTTTGCAGGGATAGATTACATCAGAGATAAGAGAGAGCAAAAACACAGAACTTAACAGGTCAAAGTGAGCTGAATTTGAAAAATGTTAGGCTCCATCCAAATTCTCACCCCCTCATTACAGACCGGTTCTTAGTTACCCAACTCCTAACAGCAGCCAACTTCTATCCTGTAACATATACAAGAGCAGAAAGATCAATGCTATGATTCTATTCTTATAATAAACATTTTATCCAGTTTTGAGGCACCTCAAAGTGTTTAAGTTTGGTTGTTCTTCAAATATTGTATCAGCAAAGAGTGAATTATAATGGCAAGAGAGTAAGTTGGTCTTGCACTTGCCCTCTGGATAACCCTGCTAATCCGGTTGATGTTCAGTGATCCTGTTTAACCCCCTCCCACATTTTCAGCTCCATCTTTTACATGAAATTTAAGAGGACTGTTTCAAGTGTTATTGTACCTTAAGGTGCAACATCTGGAAATCGATGAAAAATGTTTACTTATATTAAAAATCTTTGCCTATGTGGTGCATGAAGAGAAAAAAAAGTAAAAATAAAACAAACTTCGCTGCTGTTGCAATGTGACCTGATAAATCCTTACCATGAGAGAAAGGGGAAAGAGATTGGACAAAAGAAAAGTGGCGAGACATGCAGGGAGTGAGAGAAGAAGCAGAGCAGCTCCTGTGCCACTCAAGCAAAAGTTTGGAACAGAGAATAGGAAAAAAAACTGTTCAGTTTTGGTGAGACTGGAGAGAGCTAAAGAAACAATAACACAGGAAGACTTTCACTTTCCCTAGTCAACACTTTCCTCTGTGCCAAAATAAAAGATAACAGTGGAAAAAAATAGGATGCTGCTGCAAAGGTTTTCTCCCGTCTCTACTTTAGGTTTTAGTTTTTAGTTTTCTATTTCACCTCAAATCATGCTCAATTTCACCTGTCATTCACTTAGTGCAATTTTTCCAGAGCAGTTCCTCTACCTTTCCCAAGGCACACACTCTCTTGGCGACCACTGGAACTGTTTAAATATAATATTAAACATATGTCGGAGTTTATGGAACGTAATTGAGATGAGAAATCAAATTTACTTCGGGAGTCATAGCAGGGCTGTGGTCTCTGAGGGGTGCCATTGTTTGGGGACATCCTAAATGATAGGCAGCTGTAATTACAGCCACAAACTGAGTGGGAACAGTGACAGAGACTGTAGGAGAGGGAGCATGGGGGTGTCCAAGGGGAAGAAACCAGAGGTGAGAAGGGGAAGAAGTTTTGAAAGAGGGGCTCTCAGTGGGTGGCTCTTTCTCATTTTTCTTCCTCGTGCTGTCTTGTGGGTGTGCTTCATGTGACCAGATGTAATTGGCCTGTGGTCACACCAGAGTTGTGCAAACAGATTAGCAGGCAACATGTCAGCCTGAAAGACTGCAGAGGTGAATGTGTGTGCTGTGTGATTCACAGATGTGGGATTGTGTGGGAAAAAGTTTGATGGAGTAAGGTTTTATTAATGGTGAACAGGTGAGGTAATCGACTTTGTACCAGACAAATTTGCTGTCATAGGCACTGCGGGAGGAGCTGCATTTATGCACAGTTTTATATGTATATTCAATACATACGTCCTTATCCATATGCAAATGTTCAAATGGCTTCATTGGCATTCACTACTTTGATGTCTTTGCTTTAGTCATATATGCAAAAGGTTAAGTTTAAGGACGGTGGACAATGAAAATTCAACTCTGGTCACCAATAAGTGATCATCCTAATATCTCTAAAACACCCCCATTCATTTCTTGAAACAAATTAGCTTCAAGGGTCGGTATCTCCCCTTATAAGAAAATCCAATATGTGTTAAGATACATGGGATACAATAGGATTCGGGGACAGGTGATTAAAAAAAAAATATATATATATATTCTGGGTGCTAATATACTTTATTTGAAAGTAGGTAGACAGTAAAGGGGGCAGAGAGAGTGGGAGAAGACATGCAGCAAAGGGTCAGCATAGGTCCCAGGCCAGCTGCATTGAGGAACTACAACATCTGTACACGGGGTGCAGGCTTAACCAGTTCAGCTATATGGGCCCCGACAAATGATTTTTATTCAGAAAACATCAAGCAGTCTGATACAGCCCTCAACATTTGTTTAACATACTGTAGATTTTAATTTAGCATATATTTTTTTGTTTGGTTAGCTTATTTTAGTTTATTTGGCAGCAGCGACTTGGGAGTTGGCCATCCTTAAATCAGAAAGTTGCTGCTTTGATCCTCAACTTTCCCTGTCTATATAATGAAGTAGAACATATCCCAGGTACCAGGGAGAGGCAGGGTAAATCCCGGACTGGTCGCCAGTCCATCACAGTGCTATCAGGTTGTGGTTGGGAAAGCCTTTGAAATATTATAAGTGTGTTATTCTAAACTAAATCTGCACCCTACAAATCTTACACTTGTCCAGAGTTTTGCGTCCTTTCTTTATTCTTAAAACAATTAACCACAACTCAACCAAGATGACATTTTCAGCTCTGACTAGTAGTCTGAAAAGTATAAAAAATGACTACAAATGAACCAGTTTGACAAGTGTTGAGATTTTAAACTTTAAGCACTGAACAAAACTTGCAGAAAACGTTTTCTGTAAGCAGTAGCATACAATTAGTTAGCTTGGCTAACTATGAAGATGGCAAGCAAGGGAATAACATAACCACATAGCCTGTCTCTGTCCAGATTAACTACACATCCACTTATCAAAGCCTAAAGTTTTTAAATGTACTCATTCATTTAGCAGAGTGCAAGGAACACAACTAGCAGTTTTCTTAAAGGCTGTGCTAAGCTAAAAGGCTGTTAACTGTAGATTATTCAAAAGTTAGACATAGCGAGGTCACAATTCTTTATTAAGTATGAACTTAAGCATTTCATTTTCAAAATGCCAAACTATTCAATGAAGGGTCCCATGATTATTTTTTCTTCTTCATTGTTGTCATTTGTATGAAATACACAAAGTTAATATTGATGAAAAAATAATGTGGCAGCCAGCAGACTCATTGGAAATTTATAGGAACAGAAGGAAGAAACTATCTAAGTAAGTCAAAATGCAGCAGAGTTTTTAGCTAAAGTCAATTCTGGCAAAAAAAAAAAAAAAAAGTCATTGCACAAAGTGAGCATTCCTAGAACTGAGCTTTGGCAACAGATAGTCAGAGACTGATGGGAAGAATAAGATTTATAAAGAAATGGACATTCTGTAGGGGCCCATTCACATGTGTAAGTTTAACTTGGCAGAGGAAAGTCGGTGTGTAAGCACATGCAGTTATTGGTTTCTGATGCCCCTGTCAACCTTGTGCCAAACCACCTGCCTTTCTGGCACTAACGGCATCCCATAAGATACCACCCAATGTGGGTGCAAATCATTTTACCATGAAAATCTCCAAGCTTTTTTATGTCTTTATTATCCGTCATGACTAAAAAGAGCATTTCATTTTCAGCAGGTGTCTAATTTCAGCAAATGTACAACAGTATGAATAATTAATGAATTATTATGAAGAGAAACATTTTTGTTTTTCTGATGAGACCTTTTCAGTAAGAAAATCAAAAATAAAACATAATCATTTGTAACCATGGTTGAATTACAATTTATTAAGTTTATAACAAATAAACAATCACTGGGCTGCTACATTAAAAAAAATAAAAAATTCAAGAACATTGGTCTTATGCATCCTTCTGATCCCTCGGATCATTTGGTGATGTGTCTACGACTCCCTGCTGAGCTTTTTCTAAAGGATGAGATCCATAGCATCATGTCTCTCTGTGACTTCACCACATAATCTGACGATATGGAAAATATGAGCAGGTCTGAGTGTGAGCCAAGCCATGCTCTGAATTGGCATGAACAAATCTTGTGAGTTTTCTGCTGCTGAGTTATTACAAGTAATAGTGTCAGTGCCTGGGGCAGCTGATACAAACCTAACAGATGTACTGTTCAAGACAGCATGCCATTGTTGCCAGCCAAGAGCTCGATCTTTGTGAAAAGCTCCCAGAGGGCGAGTGAGTATTGGAATGGAAACACAAGTCTATTTTATCAGCTTGCCAAAATGCAAAGGGGAGAGTGCACAAGAGACTAAAAGAAAAGGAGTCAGAAAGAGAGGGAGGGAGAGGCCAGAGGCCCTCAGAGCCGCTGTAGTCAGCTGTGGTGACGGCCAATCTAAGCACTTGAGAGCAGTGTGAATGACTTTTTAATGCCTGCTAACAGCCAGGGTATTTACTGGGATGGCGGGATGGATGAAGGGATATAGTGAAGGATGGGAAGAATGGGGAAAGGATGAGTGACGACAATGTTTGGACAAGAGGTCCCCACTAACCAATTCTGCTACCCTGCTGCCCTCCCCACAGGCCTTATTTGACTGTGAGACTCAATTGCAATGTGTGCTTCATGCTATTAGTGATCACATATATAATATTGTGGTCTTTTCTCTGACTCCAGCCTCATTTATCTTGGTTGTGTCTCAGTGTTTTTCTTGAGGTCTTGATATTTTGCTAGAGACTGACACAAATGAAGTCTCAATTACAGAGAAATCATGGGTGTAATTGCCTTTATTGCTCTACTATATATAGATGATTGTCCTGCTGGCTGCTGACTACACACTTAATAAAAGCATACACATTCAGTCTTGAGATGCCATCCCATACATGCGTAACATAAAGTCTGATATCAAGAACAGTCCTGAAAAATTGTCCTGAGAGCATATTGTGGTAGTAGAGGGCTGGTATTAGCTTGTCTTTGATCTAATCTTGACCTTGTATCACACATTTTTCTTCAACAAAGCATAGCCCAAAAAATTCAAAGTGCCATTTTTTTATAAGTGACAGTTGTCCTATTGTTCACATCCTCAACTGCAGCACATGCCACCATCAATTTATTCACGTGTTCATGCTAAAAGCTCTACAATTTCAAGATGACTTTTTCAATTCTGACTTAGGTTCAGTTAGTAACACAAGAACACTTTACTGTAACCCTTTTGTCACTTCCTGGTTGGGTTTAGGCTTTAACATTAGCTAGTTAGGATTAGAAAGAGATCACGGTTAGAGCTGAAATTATTTTTAAAATGCGACCATGGATCCCATTTTACTGGATGGAAGAGACAAATGATAACTTTGCCTCTTCCAGGTTGGGTTTTGCCAATAATTAGAAGTTAGAAACCAAAACTACTCTGTCGGGATTACATACGGAGCATGTTTCGAGCTTAAAAAAACATTTTCCATCATCACTGTGTCTGTCACCTTTGTGGATGGCATTTTTACAATTTAAATGTAGCTGCTCTCATGACCACTAGAGGTCACATGTTGTACAAATGTAATCATAGGCTGCTTCTGCTTTTATGGACAATTGCCCCCTGGGGACGTACTCGAGGTGAGGATCCGAGTTCATATTGATCTGCCTTTATATTGTTTTTTTCTGAGACAGAGAAATGTATGAGCTGTCTGAAGCACTCCATGCTAGCTTTGGTTTTCAGTTGTTTTGACTGATATGCTGATGCTCTGTTGCGACATCCAGCAGTTTAAGGGTTTATGTTGGACTTGTAAGCTACTGCCACATTCTTTCTGCATCTGCAATTAGGTTAAGGTGGATTACGGGTCCATATGACATACATTTTGGAGTTAAATGTGCCTGAAGCACAGTGATGTTCACTGTGCTTCAACAAACAATCAGTAATTAAAAACAGTGAACAAAGGTTGGTCTTCTGCAAAGCAAGATTAATTATCTCACAGCCAAACAAGTTAGTCGCAATGCAGACTAACTCTAACTAATTCTCTCTGTTAATTATTGTGCAAATAAACCCTCCTCAAAACATTCAGCTATGTACAAGTCTCTTTGTGTTAGCTTTTTTTCAGAGAAATCTTAAAAGCAATGCTTTTAGAAAATGAAAGGGATAAAATGTGCTTTTTTAAGATGTGGACATCCTCAGTGTGAAAGACATATCCTTTTGCCCAACTTCTGGGAAATTTAGAACTGATAGTGTTAAAGTGTATATTCATTAAAACATCCAAAAGAATTATGGTAAAAACTTCAGATGAGACACTACATCTGTGTGACTTTGGTACAGAAAAATGGTACGTTAGCCCTTCTAATTGTGCTATGCAGTTTGTGTATTCTATCACCTGCTGCTTGTAATAAGTTACTATAGTTACACTGCACTACTAATGATGCAAGTCTCTTTTCAATATTGAAATAAGTGAGAATTCAATCTGTCTGAATGATGAAAGACTTTGTAAAAAAAAACATGTAGAGCCAGAACAGCACGTTTATCAGATGAGGAATACTGATGTAACTAACTGTTCACGTCGTATAAGCCACAATAACTTGACTATCTTATCTCAGCTGGCTGCTGTTTACACAAAATGGCCTCCTACTCAAACAAAGGCTGCAAGGCTGCTTGGAAACCAGGGAGAGAGAAGATGAGAATGGTGGGGCAGGGGCTGAGTTGGTCAAAGAAGAGAAGAAAGAGAAACCGAAAAAATGAGAAAGGGTGCGAATAAAGCAAAAAGTCCTGATGCTTTTATGGATATGATTTCTGCTTGACTAATAAAGCTTCTCTTTTTGATTACTTTATGTCATGTAATATTACTTTAGGATTTATCTTTCCAAGACTTTTACATAAACATATTTGACTCATAGTTTCGCTGTGACTCTTGTACAGCAGAGAGGGCTGTTTGGCATTTAATAATGCCATCCTCAAAGTTTGGCAAAAATGCTGTCATTAATTTATCTTTTTTTTTTAGAACTACAGTGAACCAAGGAATTGATTTTAATGTGGAAATTTTTAGTCACAACTAGCTCGTTACATGAAGTTATTTGGAAGAGCACATGAAATTCAACTCTGGCCATATGATACCAATTGTGAAATATTAGCTTTTGCTTTTGATAGCTCACCTACACAACAGATAAATTCATAAATTTAAGTCTGATTTGCATCCACAATATGTTCCCCGGAATTCCATCCATTTTGGGCTAACCTGGGATGCTTTGGACAGTATTTGGGAAGAATACTGCAGAACAGTATATGGGAAAAAAAACTTATAGATGGTAGATGTTCCCCTCTGTTGAAGCAATTTTCTCACAAATCAAATGCTTACCTTGGATGTGTTGCAGTCATCAGAGATTGTAGATTAAATCATTCCGAATGATGTCTGGCTTGGGTTGGGTACAACTGCCCACCCAGGTGGATCTGCCTATCTGGCTCTTGTAAAAAATAAAAAATCAGCTCCACTTTGTCTCACAGAGAAACACAAATAAATTCCTTTTAATCAGCAGTGGGTTCTTCAGGGGCTCATTTGGAAAGAATGTAATCGAATCTTTAGGTAACATTATTCATAAGGTAAATGTGCTTTGGTGAGCATGATTTCTTTCTCCCACAGCTGGCCTTTGATACACACTAGGTTGATCTTGCGGTGGTTTAGATGAAGACACAATTATTCCAGATGAAAACAGAGGTGGCCTTCGAAACTGTTTAGGAACATGCTCTGTGAAATTTAGAACTCACGTAGCATGGAAGCTATTTCAACAAATGATTAAATACAAACTTTCCGATATCATGAAAGCTCCTTGGCTCTCACTTCCTGTCTGTCCTTTTTCCTTCATGTTTGCTGCTTCCCTGCCAGTGCTGGCTTCTGACACTCTCTTAAAGTGCAGAGGGGGTAAGGTTCTGAGTTCAGCTCCTCTGAAAGGGGATCTAAACCGCCTGCTAACGAGAATGCCAAGCCTAACAGAGACTGACAGCTATTCGCACTGAGAGCCGCTGTGTGCATATGTGCGTGTGAAGGTGGTGCTGGGGGGGTTGGTGTCAGAGCGTGCCAAATATCTGTGTGCATTTATTATGAGAAGGCAAACATCCCTGGTGAAGCTTAATAACACTTTTTTTTTTCTCACACATGCATGCAGGAATGTGCCCGCATAAACACACACAGAGGGTTGAATTGCACGCACACACATACATCAATCAGTCAGCAATGATAATATTTAGGAATTTGATTGGAAATGTAAGGTATAAGTGCTCCTCCCTCCTGTTCCCCACTTAATTGCATCGTGGCCCTAACCACCAGCTTTCTCCACTCGTCAATCTGGGCTCAGATGGGAAGCAGATGGGTGGTAAGGGTCGTCAGAGAGAAACAGAATGAAAGACATGAGGAGGAATAAAACAGGCGCAGAGTCAGATGTAGGCCAAAGGGTCAGAGTTAAATACAGGAGAGATGAAAAAGTGCCTAAGAGACACAAGACACAAAGGGAGAGCTCCAGAGAAAGTGAAAGAGAGCCCGACATACAGCAAAAGGGAGATAAAGGCAGTCGAGGGGTCAGGCTGGGAGTGAGGAGGCAGTCAGCCATTTTCAGATGAAAGGAATCCAGTCAATCCCCTCAATGATAAACATGTGTCAGTGTCACCCATCCTGCAGGACTCCGCTCTATTTATGCATGTGTGTGTTGGTGTGAGACAGCGTGTGACTGTGTTGTTGCAGACACCACAGATGCACAGTGCACAGTGCAGATGAAGATATACATTTAGACACACGACACTTCATCTACCATTTTGGCAACAGCCGGGAAATGTCCGGCTAGAGTGTCAAATGACAAAAGCCACCACACCCTTAGAAAAGCACCAGAGCCAGATAGCAAAACTTTTCATCTCCTCTACTTTTTATCCCCTCTATTCTCCTTTAGACCTCAGTGGGTTTCTGACATACCGCTCCTGTACTCCCTGCAGGCTCACTGTATAACCTTCTGTTCTAATCAACTGTAGTTGGGGTTTTAGTATTAATGCATTATTAATGTTCTTAAAGGAAGGTCCTTGACTTAATTCTATGCAAGAGACATGTCTATCTGTAGGCTTATTTTTGCATGATCTAAACTTATAATCGTTCTGGTTGGTCCCATCATGTGACAAGACGCTAAAGGAAGGACCTCTACCTATATCACTTTTACACTACAAGGCACATTCACGCATACACACTCATACGACATGTCTATACAGTGTTACAGGCTACACAGTGCGTTTTTTCCTCTTTCACACACATTCACACACCAATGGATGCATCGCAGGTAATGTAGAGTACACTGTCTTGCCTAATGACACTTTCACATGTGGTCTGAGGAGAGGAAAGGTAGGTGATACAAGAATAATAGTAAATAGTAAAAAAGAAGAGGAATGGGGAGTTGGAGAGAGTTTTATTTTGCAGGGTTGCATGTTCTTGAGCTTGTCTTGGTGGTTCAAAAGATAAACTTTGGTGTGTCCATGGGCTTTCCAAAAAATCTGTGAAGACTGACGTGTTTCTGTAGGCATGTATGTTTTCTAGCATATGTTTAATTGTGTGTTACTTCTTTCATGGTATTTTCACAACAATGGCTGTGAATGACAGGGCGTTTTTTTGTGGGAGCCACAGAATACAATCATTCAATTCCACTCTCCTGTTGTAACCCTTAACTGTGTTAAACATCTATCAGCAGGTCCCTATGTTTGTGTGTGAGTGTATGGAGCCATCGAAACCACGGCTACTCACCCGAAACCACACTGATGATAGGGTCACTGGCACACACTGATGCATGCAGCAGAACACATAAACATTTGCAGACACACACCCACAGTGTGGCACTGCTTGAACAGACTCAGTTCCTTTCACTGACTTTGACAGATATTGTTTTCAGTGGGGCTGATAACATCGTGTTAGTGTGACACTCTCTCATTTCTGTTAACACAATGGAGCCTTAGCCTTAACTTCAGCACTTCATTACTGTCAAAGCAGTGTAGCCTGTTCTAAACCAACAGTGATCTAGTAAAAATCCCAGTGTTAATTAAGATAGGCTTTGGCCCAGCAGGGAGTGTGGTGGGATAGGGGCTTGGTGTGGGAAAAAATAACTTTTTTGTGTTTAGACAATGGCATCATAAATACATACACACAAGTAAAAGGATGTAAAAAAATATATGTATATATTTAGAATACCATAAAACATTTAAGGCAACCCAGTGAAAGGGCATCTTGTCTTTGACAATAAAAGCTAAATAAGAAGCTTTGGAAACTCAAAGCAACTTGGGTAGGAAGTTGTTTCCACGTTAAGACTCGACCCATTAAGCTAAGGTGCGTAATAGACTTTGAGAATGCGTTTGTGTGTCTCTGGCTCCAGTTCAGGCAGACGGTTGTCTTACAGTTTCGGGCAGTAATCAGGTGGGAGATAACACAAAGGTTGTCCCTGAGTCATAATATAGTGTGTGTGACTTTTTAGAGTCTGCCCTCCATGAAATGTGTTGTAGCTGCCAATGTTCTGTTCTACTCAAACAATGTTCTGTTTATGGACACCTTTAAATTTGCCTCCAGTGTTTTCATGCAACATATAAACTTCTGTTTTCTGACTCAGATTTGCGACTTCACCTGCCCTAGAAACAGACTAGAAACAGCATTGCCAGTTCTTTCCAATTAGTTGATCTATTGTTGATCAAACAACACCCCCCCCCCCCCCCCCATTTAAATTCCCATCAAGTGAGCTCAAGAAACACTTTGCATGTCTTTTAGGATAAAATTTTTTCAAACTGGAAGAATATTTTGTGCTTGTGCTTGGTTATTTTTTCTAAATTTCTAAATTTTTTCCTCAGCGCAAGAACTTTATCCAAAAAAAAATAAAAAGGCCCACTGCACTTCACTGCAGCACAATTTAGTTACTAAAATAGCCCAGAAAGGATTTGCTTGATTAGATTTAAACATCACAACCACTTCATAATGTTTGTGCAACATAGTTTTTCTGATTATAGTTCAACATTAAAACTACTTGTTTAGGCTTAGGAAAAGATTGCAAGTGGATTTCAAATATTAGTGCAGAACATTTGATAATGATTGATACACAGTTTTACCATGCTGAGCCGCCTCATCAGTATCTGACTAAAGATGTGTCACTCGCTGTTGATTTGTTGCACTTATGGCACCCTTAAAAATTACCGTAATACGGTGCCTTCAGAATGGGTTGGTCTTAGGTTCTTGGATAACTCACTGATCTGTAAGTTCCTTTTTAAGATTTTTAATGTATATTGGTTATAGGTCCCAGAAGAGGCTATTCAAGATTGGAAAACATAAACAAAATTACCGGGGAAGTTAAGAAACTATTTGTGACAGACTGTTGCTAGCCTTGTCATTTAAGCCGGTTAATTTCTTGTTCTGAGGAAAACTCGAGTGAAAAGTCAGCAAACAAGCAAAGAAGGCTTTTCTGTATACATTAGGTCATGGTAAAGAAATATATTTTGCAAATACAAAAGGGCAAATTTGTCAGTAAAAATTCTCTCAACAGCCACATATAATGCAGTAATTATGTAGCCCCACACACTGAAGTAATCCGTTCTGCTTCTGCTATGAGCTGTTTCTTCCTAGGGTTTTATTCTTGGTTTTTCCTGTTAAGACAAACTGCAGAAGTTGTAATCTTGTTTATCTAGTACTCCTCCCGTCTGCTCCAACATTCCTCTCCATCGGTGTGGCTTATTTGATGATTTGTGGGCCATTTAAAGCCACAATCCTGTGATCCTTTGGTCAGAGTGACCACAAACCCTCAGCATGGCTGACCAAGCCTGCTCTTGATCTGCTGTGGGATGCACAAACACACATGCTCACAATTTCACATACACACAAGAGAAAAAATCCAATATTCATCACTGATGTATGTACAACTCACACTTACAAGTACGCACACACAGTCTCAAATGCTGAATAATAGGTTTCACACAGGCTTATTCTCTCTGTCAGAGGCCTATGCTGAGCTGTGGTCCAAACCCAATGTTTTCCTTAATAGATGGTATGAGTGCTAAAACTATTAGAAGCAGCAATCATAGTCTTAATCATATTGGATTTCTTCATACCAAGCACTTTTCCTTGTAGGCTACAAAGCTGAGTGCTCTGGATGGCAGGAGGATGAATATTGAATATTGGTTAATGTATATATCACGTTTTTGCATGTCTAGCGAACTAAACAAACACATTTTTTGGCACATTTCCTTCCACAGACAAGGACATGGTGTGCTTTGGGAAAGAGCAGTGATAAATGTTGACATGTAGATGCATTTTTATACTAAAGTGTAACTATACATAAATGTATAGTTCATATAAAAGCATGCTTTTGAGTATGATATACTCTAATTAAGGAGGTGAGTTATGTTGTGGAAAGCCAAACACTCGGAGGCATCAAAGTCTTGATAACTGAGACAATACAGAGATAAAGGAGCGGCCAAGAATGTGACAGAACGAAAGAAATTGAAAGATTCATGAAAGGTTAATTTCATGTGCACACCAGATGTGGTAAAATTGAAATCCCTGCTGGCACTGTTCAAGAATTATCACATCACAGCTCCTGTTGGATGGTGCACACAGTCACACACAAGCAAAGAGGGAAAGGGCTCACTTGTTTTCACCAGATTCTCTTTCTGTCCATCACTACTCTGTAATTTTCTTGATTTCTCTTTCTGTCTCAGCCACCCACACACATGCATATACAGACTAGAATGAATCAAGGTTGTAAATAAATTAAGGAGATTATAAAAACATTCTTTAAGCCCTGGCAGGGGCTCAAATCAACATAGCTGACTGCCTAAACTTCAGATTTATGAAATAATGAGAGTCTTATGAGGGCAGTTAAATGCCCAGTCTCTGATGTGACAGCCAGCACAGCTAAAAGTCAAGGCCAGCCAGAGGAAGAGTTACTAATCTATGGCCAGCGTCACTGTATCCCCTCCACCGCATGCTGTCCAGACTCTGCCTTCCACCCTTGAAAACCATTGGCAGCAAAAAGGAGTTACCTCCCATGTGCTATCACTAGCTTCATTCCCCCTTCATTGCCTCCCACTTAGTGTTTCGGTGAGTTTTCCCTGTCTGCTCGTCTGTTTTGCTCTGTCTCTATTTTGGCTTCCTCGTCTTTTTCTCTGGCCACCCTCTTCCAGACACGCAAATATATTTTTCCTCTGTCTCTATTTTCTCTCTCTGTCATACACAAATACACTTAAACACTTACGCAAATCCATGTTTTCTCCAACTCCCTTCCCTCCAGCGTCGATTAGTTGCTCTGATGGTGCAGGCAGACTCATTCAAGGGTTGCTCGTAAACATGATTAATTCCTCACAAGTCCACATTTCTGCACAGGCTTGATGTCTGATTTAACTGTCAGTTTGAACAGATCCTGGTAATTGAACGCTGTATGAAACAGCAAAATCTTCTGAACATCGTAATAAACAGCTTGGCTGATGTCCCAACTTCATAAATGAAGATTTCCACTTAAAAGAAGATCAAGTTAATAGTCATTTTATAGAGGTGTTAAACTCACGTGTGGTAACTCTCCTGCCATACTTTAACATGTTCTTAAGTCTGGAATTCTTGTCCTGTGTGGGACCTTTTATATTTAGCTGCTGTTTTTCATTTTGTTGATGGGATTTGGTGTTCTACTCGGTTGACTTTAGAAAAAAGTATAATTGGAGTTGAAAGAGACCCTCTCAAAATTATGTCCCCTTTCAAGGCAATTCATGCTTTGCACACATTTGTACACAAGGCCTGTGTGAGGTCAAATGTTGTCATCTGCATCAGTCCATGGGAGTCTACCAAGTCCCTCTGCAGCTGACTGCTTGCAGCCCAAATATTTGTAACCAC
The DNA here is from genome assembly GCF_036924035.1 of Leuresthes tenuis. Classification (NCBI taxonomy): domain Eukaryota; kingdom Metazoa; phylum Chordata; class Actinopteri; order Atheriniformes; family Atherinopsidae; genus Leuresthes; species Leuresthes tenuis. Next base: position 17,845,856 of record NW_027325361.1, on the reverse strand, counting down.
ATGGATTAAGTGTGCCGACTATGCATGTGTCTGGATTAGTCTCCATTCAGAAAAAGAAAACATAATAAACAAAGATGAGAAACAAAAGAACAACATGGAGGCCTGTTTTCAGGAGAGACATTGCGGATACCCGAAGAAATAGTTGCTATGTTAAAGATTAAACTGTGTACACAAAGAAAAGCGCAAGCCGAGTGCAAAGAAATGCGCAATGACACAAAGCACAGGCCTAAACTTCCAGAAACTGTCAATATATAATAATAATACTTCTGTTACACACATGCACCACATTAAAATTGGGAAGTTCGGTATTTTGCCAAGGGAAACTTAGACATGTGGGCAAGAGGAGCAGGGCATCAAACATCCCATATTTCTATTATTGGACAACATACCCTTCTTCTACAGCTCATATGTGCTACAACTTCGGTTTTAATATCAACAAGCCCTGTTATGCAACCTCATTTTTAGTTTTCCAAATCTACTTTCCTTCTTCACATATTGTGCCTCTTCTTAATTTTTCCTCTTTAGCTTGATCAGCTGAGTTTTCCCTCATCTGTACAAGTTTCTAGCTGCCACGCCTGTGGGAAGTTGGTTGAGTTCACTCATTGTGTGTGTTATTTCTGTGAGCGTGCAGTATTGATTCCTATGATCAGAGCATCAACTGTGGACTAGATTAAGATGTTCTCAGCTGTTTTCCCAATCAACCCAGCACATGAAAACTGTCTGTAAGTCAGTTCTTCGTCTGCTTTCCATTCATACAGAGTGAAGCAGAGGAGGGGTTTTAGGAGTTGGCATGGTTTCTTTATTCAAACCAACGCAGCGCCAGCCCATCTCACATCAAAACGTAGGTCCACACAGCTAAATGCAGTTGCAGCCAGCTTATAACCAGGAGGTTCATTATTTACTGACTACCTCCAACAGCTATTTCAGCCTCAGTGAATGCATGAGGCAGTCTGTGGTATTCAAACACACTATACCTCTGGACAAAACCCAGCTGATTCCCGAATCCAGCCTTACTACTGGTGAGGCTGCATTCCAGATTACAGCATGTAAAAGACGACCCTGACATTCCTGGAGGGCATATACCTCCCCTTTTGACAGAGGCTAATATGCTACCCATTGACTTGTCTTTCCTCTATATTTAAAAAGAGAAAAAAGAAATACAAAAGACATCAAATTACAATGGACAGATGATCTGTGAAATACATTAGAACTCTTATTGATGGTCAAACAGCTTTTAGGTGAACCTTGACTTGGAAAAGCTAGAATCAACTGGATTTGAGTGTCTCTGTCCACACTTTATTTCTCTTTGTTTTAACTGGGGAGATGAGTTGGACTAACTGGATGTGCTGACAGAGGGTTTGGAAATGACTGAGCAGAACAAACCTTGGTTACAGTGGGATTTCAACCCCTAAAAAAACCTTAATTTAACACTCGGTCTCACACACACTCCTCATTCAGTGCCTGAAAGGTTCACATTGCATTTGTACTCCGTGTCTCTCTGTTTTTCTGCAGGCTGAATGCACTTGCGTGAAATCGAACATTTCTCCAGCTGATTTGCCGTGAAATGGTGTGCTTGTGTGGGATTACTCTCTGTTAGCTTCAGCAATGAGCCTAACAGAGGCGTGACTGACAGAGGGGAAGAGAGGAGAGGAGAGGAAGCTTGGTCCACTTACTGCAACTTATGCTAGACCAGTCTATTAGACAGTGAGAGCACTGTGCAATTTAGACAAACTCTGTGGTGAAGACAGACGCTTATGGAAACGCAAACAGAGTATCCTCACGTATGCACGTATGCACACAAGCATTGAGTTACAACTGCACACCGCTTCCGAGTGTGCAAGTGTGTAAGATGTGGAGCACAGGAAAGAGGAAGGACATGAAAGCTAAATAAACAAAGATCAGTGATGGTGGAAGGAGATCCGCTTCAAATGAAAGAAAAGAGAGAAAGAGTTTGGACGGTTGGGGTGGGTGGGAGAGAGATGAAGGGCTGAACTGTATAATCTAGAGATTTGTTACTGTGAACACATAACCTGGGAGCGGAAAGGGGGGAAGGGTGGTGATTGAGTGTTTAAGAATCGATGAGGAGACACGAGTTGTTGTGGGAGGGATGCGGACAGGTCTGAGGATGAAGAGGCTTAGTGGGAATGAAGAAGGGTGATGGTGTGGAGGATACGACTGGCCAGCTGTGCTGCAGACCTGCTCAGCCAGGAGCAGGACGAGGAGGAGGTGAGGGGGAAAAGGCTTGCTTCCTCCTCTCATATGGACATTTACTGGTTAACTGTAAACATATGGCCTTTTATCTCCGTTTGTTTTTTACTCTCATGGATTTTATATGGATTATATCTCCTGATAAGTGTCTTGCACTTCTTCATTTTGTCTCTCTTTTCATTCTATTGTATTTAATTTCTCTTTCTTCTTATTTATATGCCCTCAATGTGACACTTCAGTGGGACTTTTCTTTATAGCTGTGGTCTTTCTGCATCAAAATCGTTATCCTGCATTTCGTCAAAAGTAGCACAAAGACAAGATACACATTACAAATATTTAAGAGACCAGATGCATAAACGATGTGGACGCAAAAACCATGAACAAACCTTTCCCTACTCAAAAAGAATGCGTGGTGTGAATCTGCAAACCTCAATTATTCGTAGCATTCATAGTACACACGTACACACATTTTAGAGCTCCCTTAGCCTAATATTCTGATCTCAACTTTTAGAGATCAGGGGAAAAAAGCAACAAAATATAGGATGAAACCAAACAGAATTTTTGAACAAAACTATGGGATCATGATTCTTTTCTTTCTTGTCTTAAGCTTTTCTAAGTGCTATGAGTAACTTTGCATGTGCACAACAGACTTCTATGAAATTGTGTTTCTCCTTTCTTGTTGCTTTCATAGTCACATCTATTTAGTTGCGGTGCAAGCTCTGCTTTAAATGTAAATGGTTAAGTGGGCGAGTGTCTGGATCCATTCACGGGTTGAAGTGGGAGTGGTAATCAGGTTCAGGCTCGAGCAGTTACGTGAAATGAGCTTTATAACAGAGAACCACAGATACTCACGGCTTCGTAAATTTGGTCAAAACAATGTATTTGCACATTTCTGCCTTTAGCTCTCATTATCAAACTTAAGAGTTTTATGCATTTGGACCCTGACACTGTAGTTTTGAAAGAAAATGTTTTTCCAAGGCCTCCTTTCATATTGCTCATAATGACTTTAATAGGTGACAGTTCTCTTTTTCCAAAGAGCTTCTGCAGGATCGTGTCACATTTTTTTAAAAGATAAATTTATTAATATGAACATTTGGTGGGCTTTCTATGATGTATTATCTGTGAAAGGTTGAGCTTCAAGTTTTTTCTTTTTCAATTTTTTCTAGAAAGGGATTTCTTCAAGGGAAGAGCTGACTCAACTTGCCATGACATCATTTGATCAGAATGATGTGTTATGATTGAGGGACCCATGAAGACATACACATTCAGAAATGTCTGCATGGATTCCACTTTTGGAATTACTTCAGCTTCTGCTAGCTGTTCAAACACTTGCTGTTTCTCTGTCTGAATGCAGTATTTCCTGTATTACACAATTTATGTTCATTCAGCAGAGTATGTGCTTCTCTCGTGTTTCAAACGGCCTTCAGATGTGGACTACGCAAAGCACAAATCATTTCTTGGGAATTATTCTGACTAAATCTATTAATTCAACCAAAACAGACTGGAGGAGATAAGAGAGAGTCGTTGGGCCCCCGCTTTGGGGTATGTTTTAAACATACACGACTGCTTCTTTCTCATGACGTGGAGAAGCCCCAGCTCATCTGGTTTGCATAGCATCACACATCATAATGGAAGGCCAGATAAATCCAATGGAATTCAATGAGTTTTTCCTTCGGAAAAAACGTGAATGTGAAATGTGTTGGGATTAGTGAAGGCAGTTACTGTGGAGGTGTACTATGGGTTTTGGTAGAGGTATGGTTAGCGTGACCTGATCAAATGTCCATTGACACAAAAGCCTTAATCTCGTTTTCTTCAAGAAAAACAAAAGGAATTCAGTGGATTGGATTGATATATGTTGTGTTTCTGTCCTTGAACGAACAGTTGCTACATCTTGAAATAATATAAATGCAAGTGTTGAGAGCAACCACGTCTCTCATCAAATGACGTGACATGACAGCTATGTGTGTTTGGAAAATTGTGAGATGCCTGCTATTTATCCACTACATTCCTTTTTATTTTTTGTATTGGCATGCATCAAAGCCACATGACAAAAAAGCCTTTATGTCTTATCTTTGTGTCATTTTTCATTAATATAATAGTTAGTAACCTTTTCACTGAAAAAAACATGCAGAATTTAACATTTTTTTGATCAGTTACTGTTTACCTTTTTAAAGACACTGGTTGGAAATTTTGGAAGGAAAAAGTACTCGGTTAGCTTGAGGTTCTGATGAAATAAACCATTTTGTAATAATGAACATAAAGAAAGTTCCATCTTTCTTTTTTCTCAGTGGTGATAGTAATGTGTTTTGCACAATGAATATCTAAAAAAAACAAATGACAACAACAAAAAAAACCTGAATAATAAACCCACCCAGCCTCTGTGGACTTTGTAACGTCTTGGTTGATCCACAGAACAAAACATTTCACTAAAAAGGCTCAAACATGGTACAATGACTATGTTTTCATTACATATTTCCTCACAGACAAGCAGTTTATGCCTCACTGTGTGATTATAAGGTGGTTTCAACGTCTTTCTACATCTCACTATTATTATACTGACGCTTGACATCTTTCTGTATTTGTTTCGACATCAACTCTAGACTTCTTACTGTCTATTTTGGGACAAATGCTGGAGAGAAAGGAAGCATTGTCAGAAGGAGAACTCAGTCTGTTCATCCCACACAATGTTTTCATCACTTCTTTCACTTTTCTCATTTGCTCTGACCTGTGATTGGTAAGGCTTGAATATAGGTATAGATGTCACAAAATAAATGGTTAGAGTTTGAAAAATGTTGTTTAGGGCTTACACATTAAATTATTCATGGGTAAAAGTAATGTTATAGTTTTGTATGTAAATGTAATGGAAACAACAGTCAAAGGAAAGGTTAGTGTCCTAACAATTTGTAATTGTGGATAGTGACTCTACTACATTTTCTAGGGCTCAATCCACACTTGAGCAACCCGTTTCACATTACTTTTTGTGATTATATTTATTGCAAGACTCCTCTTGATATACACTGATGTATAGCTTTGAACTGAAGTCATCCTTTTTAAAGTGGGCTTCATATTTTCAGATGTACTCTCTTCAGTCAGAAGAAAAAAGATGGGCATATTTCTCTCCTTTACATTTGTCAGAAGCATGGTGAGACAGGGAGGACCCAGATGCAGAACTCTCAAGAAAAACAAGATTTATTTGCAAAAAGCAAGACAAGAACAAAAAGCATGGCTGAGCTGGGTATCAAAAATCTTAACTGTGGAAATAAAACAAAACAAGACAAGACTATGGTTAACTGAAAATAAGATGAGACTGTGAGGCAAAACCTGACCTGACAAAGCATGAGCAAACGAGACTTGGACCATAGGAAGTGAGGTGAGGATTCTGCCATGACTGAGGGAAACCTGGAAACTGTGGGGAGGTGATTGGTGATGGAGTGCAGCTGTGAACGAAAACAGGTGACTGGAGTGAAACTAAGTGACAGGGGAAAAAAACATGACCAGATATTAACAAAGAAACCTGAAAACAAGACAAAACATAACTCAAAACGTGACAACATTAATGCTGTCATATATTGTTTTGTCTCCATATATCTGCACCCTTAGAATCTCTCTCTGTAGTTTCCCACCACTCTTTCATACCCTGCACTACTCACTGGTAGGCGTTCACAGTGAGGAACCAGGTGCTCGCTTTGTCACCCTGGTTTGAGCGATACTTTATTTTCTTTCTTTCCTTTTTTTTTCTGTAGAGGCAGGAAAGCCAGAGCCAGACTGACGCAGCGGTTGTGCTGCCAAGGCAAACAGCAGGGTTTATTTGTAGACAAGTGTAGAGGAGACCCCCACCTCCCACTCACTGGAAACCCTTATTAAGAGGAGAGATAGCACACTCTCGAGACTGAGGGGTTCTATAGGAGTGGATGTATGGGTGTCCATAGAAGACGTTAAACACAAAGAGGAGAACAAGCAGAGGAAGGAGGATTTTCGTTGAGGTTTTAGCGTGTAAACTTTAGCCAGAATATAATAAAAATACAAGAAAAGAGTTGACATTTAGGGGATTTGTTCTCTTTTTTTTACCATACCAAACTAAGAGAGGGATATCTCCCATCATTAGATCTACACCCCCTGCTTCAGAGAGGAAATAAGACAGGATGGAAGGAAGAAGGAGGGGAAAGAAGGGGAGCAGCAGGCCTCTGCTGCTTGGATTGTCCCCCTGGTAATCCCTGGATTTCCTGGGCTGAGACAGGAGGTAGACCAGGCACAGCCAGAGACTTAGTGAGACAGCGAGAGAGGGAAACAGAAAGGAAGTGGGAAGAGAAAGAGGCAGAGACAAAAGAGAAACAGTCTTCATAACAGCGGTGTTGTGATTTCTGCATTATGTGGTTCATATCCACATATTGCTCAAAGAGGGTTGTGGTGTATGTAATTGTTAGCATGTGTACTTATGGGTGGTTGTATACGTGTTTTTTTTTTTTTTAGTGTGCATGCATATGTGTGTATGGTAGGTATTAGCAGGGATAAAGATTTGGAAGGGAGCAATGGTTTGGGTTGTTGTAGCTCATGCCAGATGTGATGAGTTGAAACTGCTGCTTACCTTCAAATAAGCAAATTCAGAAAGCTGGTGAAGGGCTGTAAAACTGTTCTGGTAATGCTTTTATGTTGGAGGTTGCATTTAAGGTATTTTGGTCCTCAAATGTTGCCTTAAAAGCCCTTGACAGACTACATGATTCTCACAGAGTAAAAAAAGGGCATCAGGTCTGGAGGTTTTTTTTTTTATAAAATTGTGGGATACAACAGTAAAGATATCACATGAGACCATCTGGACAACTTTGAAGTGGTTGTGTGTGACACCATCTTACTATGCTAATGTATTCAAGGTGGATTTAAGAGCTTGTAAGAAGTAAAGGCTCAGACAACTGCAGGCTTGTGAAATAGCCTCGCCACTGCATACATGTTCAAGCATGAAGTCATACCGAGATAGTGAGAGTTAAAAAAATTGGAGGCATTTTTTTTCCTTTCTTATTTTCAATGATTCTATTATGGTTCTCGCCTGTGGCCATGAAGGGATAAGCGCAATCCCATACACTGATATCCAAACCTTTATGGGCTGCTCTGTGGGGAACTGGGATGAGATATTGCACTTCTCCTATTCTTGGGTTGCCCAGGATGTTATTTCAGCTCCCTACCTCCTTCCCTCCAGTCATCCCCGGGGTGCTGTGAACCCAATTCCCTCTCAAGGTCTGTATAGCTGAAGCCCACAGGGTAGCTGGCTCGACCCACAGGAGCCCAGCAGTGTGTATCCTGGGTCAGAGGTCCAGCTCCTCTCTTTCTCAGGCTATGAAATACAAGCATCTCTCAGGGAAACGGGAGCGGTCAAGAGGAACGCACCACCCTGAAACAGTTTGGACTGTTTTTTTTTCTTTATCGGGGGCTGATTAAATGACCAGAGATAAATACAGAGAGACAAAGCTGGGCTCCCATTTCTGTTTTGTTTAATTCAAATGTGCCAAAAAGTTTATGAATAACAATTCATTGCTCGTAAAATTAATCAAAGGGTAACTCACATGTCACATCATTAACCTGATTAATTTTGAATGTAACATGTGCTTAATGTAATAAAAAAAAAAACTTTCAACACCTCTATATGATGAAACTCAGTTGACAGTGAAACAACCAATCAAAACAGAGCCTAACTGATCCAATCTTTCTGTTACACTTTTAAAAGTGTGACAGAAATGATGTTATTGCCAAAATTTGAGGACAACACATCCAAACACTGCACTTCCAGTTAAAAAAATCTGCCAAAAAACATTTGCATAGAGAGATTGTTTTGTTAGTGAGATGAAACGTGTCCATATTTGAAATGAAAGGATTCACTAAAGCAATATTGTGTTTAGATCTATTTAAATGAGTCAGCAACAGTGAGAAAAGACAATAAAGAAAGGGAAAAAATAAAATTTATGAGAGAACAAACCATCTCAGATCTCATAACTGACAATGACAAGCTTTTGAAGGAACCTGACTTCTTATTAATACCTACATTTTATGCATAATAACCCAAACTCACCACTGCAGAGGGATCTTCTATGCCACGTGTTCCTTGCAGAGGACAAGGCTTCATTTCCCTTATTTTTTCACAATTTTAACTCGCTATGGCTCTTGTTCTCTACTCTCTGTCTTCGGCATTGCCATTTCTCCTCCCTTCATTTGTTATTACTTTCTTTTTCAGTCAGTTTTCAGAAACAACAATTTGTGTTTCAGTCTTGTATCATTGAGAGAAAAGATGCATAATGGATAGTATCATTACAAAAGACTTATCAAGTCTTTTCTTAATTGTTGACATACTTTTCTGTGATGAAATGAAATAATGAAATGTCTGTGACATACCCTAGTCTAAATGATACAGGAAAACAATAAAACAGTTCCATTTTTTAGCTGTATTTTTACAGCTCTGGTCATAGCAGCCAGTTGTCCTGCAGGCCTATTTTCTTTTTTTTTCTGCGGGACTTTGCCATGCAAACGTATTTTTGGACACAAATTACAGTCAGTAACTCTTGAAACACATTATTACTATATCAGAAAGCATATAGTGCATAACCTGAGAGCTCACATTTGTACAGTATTACAGTCTCGTGGCTAAATGAAATGTGAAATCGTCAAGTAAATTTATTGTGTGTGTCAGCACACACAAAAAAAACTCCAGTGGGTTAAACAATGTCTTTAAGACTCATGGATTGACTCTTGTATCAGATTTAAATGGCAAAAGGTCAAGATCGATTGTTATCCTCACTACCAGTGCTTTCAATAAAGTTCACTTTGAAATGTCATTTTTCCATTGAGACAGTGTTTCCGTGTTGCACTCTCTTTCTGTTTTGTCACAGTTTTACACATTACAAACCACTTAGTTAAGGTTAGGTATAAAAACAAGGTTAAGAACACATTGTGGCTTGCATTAAAAATGGCCTGTAACAACGTATCAGATCAAAATACCTTTTTCTGAATTATTTGTCAGTGTGCGTGAGTTTTCTGTTGTGTGACTATTTTCCGTTTTTCCGTGAAAGTGGGCTGCACACACACACCAAACCAACCTCAGACTAACCCACATCAAACTGCAGCAAAAACACTTGACTGGCAACTTTATTATCAAATACTTACATTTCCTTCATCTGCAGCTGGCACTGATCCCTCTTTTAGGAACAGTATTGTTGCACGTCATGCATTGAACTAGATCCAGTTGTTAAACACTCCACCACAGATGATAACACTAAAGTAATGTAATGGCCAGCCAGCTGTTCAAAATCCCATTGTAATTCCTCCATCATTTATAAGCTCTATAAATCCTGGGCTTCCCAGTTGGTCCATTTCTCTGTCTTTCGTTCAAATTTTGAGTGGTTAACATTAAGAACCGTTACTTATATTGACAAACTTTTACCGGTGTCACAAGTATGTTCTTTGAATAGTGATTATCCCTGTACTGGCCTTTCCAGAAACAAATGGGAAATTTGAATGTACAACATCTGGCTGGGCAAATTAATAGCAACAGCAAAGCAGAAAAGCGTGGGCAGAACATTTGTTTTTCTTCCCACTTCCTCGATACAGGAAAAAATTGGAATTTGTAGGTGGAGACAGTAGGTTGACGCAAATATGAGGAGTCTGGTTAATTCTGCTCTGAGATGTGAGTGTGATGTAACAGTACCCTGCAAATCCAAACGGCTCATTAAGGAGATATATTCAAACGTTGGTGCCCCCCCCCCCCCCCCCCAAAAAAATGACAGGATTGTGTTATGTCTTAATTTTTTTGAGCTGGTCATTGGTACCTCAGACACTCAAACATATGTTCTCAAGCACTGAAAACATGATATTTCAATAATATTAGCCATTCAAAAGGTGTTTTTTGGGAAAATGGGTGTGAGTGTTGGGACCTTTTTGTACCTGCTCTTGTGGATGATGCAAGTTACCCAGGTCTCAAATAAATTTAGGGCTTTACTTTAGGGTTTGGCCTTACACTTCTTTTGGTTGTTTTCAGCCTGCAGCTCTTCTGCTCTATCCATTTCTCACATTCTCCTATTCAGATTTGCTGAGGCATAATAGTGAAATGAGGCAGTTGACAAGTGTGAGCTCATTCACTTCCAGCACCTTGTCATTGGCACCTACTCATTATATGCTTCAGACCTGTAAAAACTTCAAACAAACCAACCTTATTGGAGCTAACAGCCATGCACTTTAAAGTCAATTGCCGCAATGTACTCACATTGTGGATACATCACATTTTCTGAAACTTAAAAGATCTCTCAGATTTTTTTTCTATTTTACATTACTCCCACCCCTGCCGGACCCAATCTTTCTGATTTCCTGCCAATGCTCGCTAATGAATTTTTGGAGTGCTGTGCTCAGATTGCAGGTTCCAAGACCATCCATGCACTCTTCCCCTTCCAGCTTAGTTCTAATAAAGCTTTTATTTAATTACAATGGGAGTTTCTCACGCATGTGTTAGACAATGTGTGGAAAAAAAAGAGAAAGAGGCAAGACCTGCAGTGGTAAATTATGGGGTGAACAGGGTTAATGTTTGTTACTTTAGAGAGACCCGGTTGCAAAAGGGTTGGTTTGTCACGGTGAGTAGGCCACTTCAGCATGAGAATACCCTCCCTGTCAGACACATACGCCCAGACATATTCACATTTATACATACGCTTGCATGCAAACACGCACAGACTCTCTCTCACACACACATGCACACGGGAAATGTTTGCACATTTTCTCTCTCCTCCTCCTCCTTCCCCCTCTTTGCCTCCCTACAGTGACTGACATGCCCTCTCATTCTGGCCAGCTCAAACTCAGGCACCATGGTTACAGCTGCAGAGATGTTCTTTGCCCAGGAGACAGACAATATTGAACAACCCCCTTAACAACTCAACCAATCATGTGCTCTTTCTCATGTCTGTTGTGTCTTTGCCATGTTAAGGGAAACTATGGAAGCTGGCCTGGTTACAGAAACCCTGGCAGGTGTGTGTATCCTGCCAGCTCCTCACCCTGAGTCTGCCCAAGGCTTGCTGCGGTGTTTTTCTTGGAAAGACCTTGAGATGTGGCAGAGAGCTTGGTGGTTCAAGAACTTCAGGCAGTGGCAACTCACTGGCATAGAATTAACTTAAATTGCAGTAAAATTTGCTACAATTGTTAGTCTTAATCTCTGTGGGGATGGCATCATCCTGTTTTTTATGAGTGGTTATGAATCTCACATCAGTTGTGAATAGAAACTTAAGTTATGTATAATGTCATTACAAATCCAGATCGTGGGTTTGGGAAGTAGGTTCAGAGATATAGGCTGAGGAAAGCTCAAGTTATGTCTTTTGTCAGCCTGAAATGGTTACAGTTTGATCAAGACCCATTCCTAGACTGTTCGCCTTTGGCAGGCTGACAGCGTGGCATTTGTGTAGTTGGGTGAAATGTGTCAAAAGGAATGAATAAGTTCAGACTCAGCTCTCTGGCGTGCAGAGGAAGGGGTAGAGGTCTTTCCCAGTAAAGGGATGAGAGGAGGATGCAGTCTCTTCTGAGGTTAAAGAGGAGAAAGAGCAGAGTAAGAGAAGAAAGGAAAAGGAAGGGGGGTAATGACAGTGTTATATATGCTGCTGGTTCATTAGTTGTCTCTTTGGATTATGAAAAAAGCAGACTCAAGCTAAAAGAAGCCCACAAGACTGGTTGGAATCAGACAGAGGGAGAGGGAGAGTCACAAGGTTGAGCTTAGAGCTTGGTTGTGATTATCCCCGCATAAAGGTTACCTGGAGTTTAAACATTCAATGTGCACAATATGGGCATTATGATTGCAAAAACATGATTGTGTGAATTACAACCCAGACTTTTGACATCGGCCTCAATCAGTTGTGCAGCTGTATCAGCCTTAAGCTGCTCCACAAATCATTTGAGTCTGGATGCTGACGTTCCTCCAGCAGTATTTTCCGAAGTCAGGTTTCTAGGTAATTAGGATTGTAGACATGGATCAGTACAGTGGCGTTTGAAGCAATGATGAGCTTAGTGCTTTGTTCCAATGAAGCCAGTTGAGTCTCACTGGTTGCAATGTAGAACTATATGAATCTGTGCAGGACAATACAGTCAAAAGAAAACATTTGAATATCTAACATACTGGTTTTGGTTACTGTAAGACAGCTTCATAGTGATTGACAAGTCAGTCTCGATTGCCAGGGCAGTCAGAGGTGGCGTGGGATTGTAGAGGGCGTGAGCGGAGAGGTTAACCCCTGGTGCCTTCGACAGCTGTGGAGTTTTTTTGACTGGCTGGCGGCTGCACACCATAAATTCTCTCTAAAAGAGGGTTTACTTTTGATTTTAATGGCTGCTGTAAATTTACAGCACCCTGGTCCTGGTGAAAGAGAAAGGATTATTTTTAAAGGTTTTTCTCTCCATTTACCTCTCTTTTTTTCCAAGTTCTCTCTTTCCTTTAGGAGAAATTCAGTGGAGTCTCGCCATGTCTTCTATGGTCTGCTTCTACCTGCCGTGGGCATGTATGGAAAGTGTATAAAAATATCCAAAAAGAAATGGAAATGCTTTTTGTATGAGCATAACAGCTTCATTATATAGAAAGGGCCTGTTTGGTTTTTAAAGAGGAATGTCAATTGTATCTGCACAGTCTCCCCCATTTGTATTAAAGTTTGTGCTGAAGTTTGTGAATGCCAAAAGTAAGAGCATCCCTTCTGACTTTACCTCTCCTTTCCCGCAGGTGTTGTTTGCTTTGAACCAGACACTGCTGCAGCACGAGGGTGTTCGAGCAGGAAGCCTGCAAGGCTCCTACACCACTGAAGATCTCATCACACACTACAATTGCGGTGACCTCAGCTCCATCATCTTCAACCATGACACTTCGCAGGTTAGTTTCCTCTTTCTCAGTCTAATTTTCAGAGATAAGAGATGGCTCATCCTAAATAGAAACATGATCACTCCCTTTTCATTACTCATTATTCAGTGTCATGTCAGCCTTCTGCAGAACAACTGAAGTCAATTAGAACTGTTGGCTTTTTAGAGTTTGACTAAGAAAAACATACAAAACATAAAATGAACCACCTGCCCAGCACACTACAAATGATCTGATGCCATTACTTCACGTTGCCAAAACACACAAAATAAGATATTATCTGCCACATTTTCCCACTTACAAAGCTGTACGTGGTCCAACAACAATGTGCTGTATTTATGCTCCCAATAAAGTGTTTCTTCACTGTTTGTAAAGTTGTAGCCAAAAGATGTCAGATACTAAATAACTTTCATGCTATGATCACAGTACACAATATCATCCTGATAGCGCCTTACATGAATTAACAAAAGAGTTCTTATCATCACCATTTTGCAGATGATTGGTAAAAATAATCAATGCGTGAACATTAAACACACACAAAGTTATTCTATTTCATGCCACTGGCAATGTTTCAGCCAAGAATGACAGCAACTGGTCACGAGAGCCTTTTGTTTATTTATTGCCATGTCAATATAAATGAATTTGTAACCATCTCATAATATTTTAATTTAAGGTTTGGCTGGCACTTTTTAATTTTCTAATCATCTTCTCCTCTTTTTGTTCTCTACATCACAACCTCTTATGGCACCAAACTGTAGTCTGCAATTTCTCTTTGCCATGTTACAAATAATTCACAATTCATACAGTGACCATTATGAACACTCAATGACGATTCCTCTGACTGAAAAAAGATTTGAAAATGCTACTGTTCTGTGTATTCTCGGGACAAAAAAAAAAAGTGTAGTCTAGTCGTAATTTCCTGTATAGTAAAAGATTTAGACAAAATACCAGCCACTTACATCTTAAGCACAGAAACATCTGCACCAACGTCCAAAACCCAAATTTGCCAAGACCCAGGATTTGAGTTGGCATAACTCTCACACCCGCTTCTCTACCATTACACAATCATCACTTCAAACTTTTAGGCTTTCACATTAATTCCACAAATCTTCACATTGCCATATTAATCCTTCTCAAGCTCGAGTTACTTGATATTCTGACACTTTAATAACTCTGGATACAGCTGAAAACACAGGATCTCACCTTCTCTTAATGTAGCCCCTGCTCTTTTACTGATGGCCTCTTCCCCAGTCTTCCCTCCAGCTCTCAAAAGGCTATTCAGTATGTAGCACACATACATACATGGTAAACACCACATGCAGTAGCACTTTCTATCCTCGAATGCAGATTTACTCTAAAGCCCCCCCTCATAAGTCAATTATGCTGCAATGTCAACCTCCCTAACTGATCCTTAAGTCCCATTAAAGCCAACACACCATGTAACCTCAACTCATTGCTTGACTGCAGAGATTCCACATCGTTTGCTCTAGAGGCACACAAAAGATGGGAAAGCACACACACCATTCCTCTGTTCTTATGCCAAAACACAAGACTTTTTTTTCTTGTTTCTCCATCTTTCTTGCTTATTATATGGTTCTAGTCATCTCTTTCTCCCTGAGGATTACGAGGAGCTTGTTAGACACAGTTTCACCCACTGTCATGGCTACAGTTGTCTTATTCATAAGTGCTTTAAATCACAGCAGTTTCCTCCTGCTCTTTTGTGTCATTATAGAACTTGGTAGGCAATCATATGTCTGAGCCCCCTTTCATAGTCTTGTGATCTATGCCAGGATGAGAGTGTGTGTGAAAATGAAATTCTGGGGCTGTCAAATATTAGGTCTTTTTTGATAGATGGGACTTCATTTAGAGGCCTCCAGCCCTCCTGATGCTCTCCCAGCGCAGTCTTCATCATAATAAAAAGAAGCTGATGACAGGCCACAGACCACTACCTGGTAAAAAGTGTTTCATTACACAAGACGCTCCAAATCCTTTAAGGAATTAAGATCAAAGTTAGAAAAAAAACACAAGAAATAAAGTTAAGTGAGCAATAATTCTAACTCAGACCTAAGATACCTGCAAACAGTTTGGCATTGACTCAGGGACACAGTGTGCGTTTCCTTTTTCTTTCTTTTAAATGGATATGAAGAAAATTGTTAGAATGTAAAAAATGGAAGAGTCCAATTCTTGGTGGGAAATTATGGGACACACTCCCCCTCCAAATCACATCCTTCATCTTGACCCGCATAAACTCAGAAGAAGAAAAAAAGAAAGAAATAGGACATATCCCAGAAAGGAGCAACTTCTCAGAAAAAACAGCTGAGTAGAGGTTAAATGAATACAGAGCTGTACCAGTATTGAGGAGGGGAGGAAACATCTTGCTGTCACTTTAAATTTCCCTAACAGGCCGGGATAGAAAGCAGCTAATACTCTTCCTGCGATAGCTTATCTGCATTTACCATTGCACTCCCACCTTGACCTTATTTTGACCAAACAGTCTTTTTTTCTTGTCATGGAACAGTCATTCTATCCTCACTCATCAAAGTAATCATACATCTTTTTTTCAGCCCATTCTGTATTTCTTTTTAACTTCTTCCTTCACATTCAGCAAAGTGTGGTTCATTTTATTTATGAATCATTGGGTTCTATCAATCTATCACTCTATCAGGATGAACCTGGGTCACTCACCCTGAGAAAACACAGACAATGCCATAAATATCTTCTTTTTTTCGCTAGTAGCCATTCATACAGGTGTTAAATTTGAACTGGTGACATTCATAACCAGATGAGGTGAATATCCTAAAAACAGAAAAAAGTCAAAAGTGCAGAGAAAAGTGTCCGTCCTACATTATATTTTATCATCGGTGTGTAAAACGCACATGACAAAAGCAAGAATTATATGACTGGTGTAAGTGTGAATTAAAACCATTCAACTTTTATGTAAAACAGACTGTGGGAAGAGCGGTGAGGAGAGTGAGAGGAAATGTGTCAGATACAGATTTTGGATGGATGCTGAGGAGCACCTTGCTCACATGTGGTAGAATAAATCCCCCCATGTATTCAGAAACCACACACTGAGACACACATGCACACACATTTACGCACCATTTGCTGTGGTTCTACAGTTGTATCAACTTGTCACCCACTTGTAGACAGTAATACTTTGTATGCATGTGTCTTCTTGTCACACTCAAATACAAATCCGCATAAACACATCTGCGAATATTAAACTTGGAACACCAACACCCACCACCACCGTCTGTCTCCAGTCTCTCCATTCTGTCACTATTTCCAGCGTTGGAAGGAAAACCGAAGGCAGGGTGGCCCAATGTGAACTCCTAGCCATGTTCACACCTGGCATTAACATGCTAACATGAATATGTACCCTGAATGCGTTTAGATATGATCAATCAGACCACAATCAGAGGTGGTCTGCGCCACATATGAGCATATTTTGTGTGTAGTGTGAACATACATTCGCTGTAGGCCATTCGAAAGGACCACCTACTCAACTGATCTGTTTCCCACCTATTTAACAATCAGACCTGCATCAAGTTGGGTATCTGTGGCTAAAATTAGTTATCTATCATGAATTACAGGCTAACTGTAGAAGTAAAAAATAATGCACTTAAATGTGAGTAACTGTGTAGCGTATGGAATCTGAATTAGCCTTGGTGTGGGTATCATATATATATATTTTCTCAGTCTATGGCCAGCCTGATTGTCCAAGCAGACATATCATGCTAACGATCTTTTGAAGCCTCCAACACACACAATGATATAGGGACATAGGTTTTTACCAGGGCTGCATTTTCTGACTTAGTAGGTGCTGGCTTTATATTTTGCACGGTCATGTTAGAGATCTGCTTCGTAATTTCCTTATGTTTTATTTACACATAGAGAACTTTTTTTTTTAACTCTGGTAGTTTAAAGATATGCATGAATGACATAAATGCACTCTCAACATTTGAAAAATTATTCATTGATTTTCTTTTTGTACACCTATGTGTCTGAATGTGTCTATTGCTTTACATACGTGGTCAAACATGCATGCTTAAGTGTGCCTTATCAAGTTGGATGTCTCAGACCCTCATGTTAACCCCCCTGCTACTCTACAGATGAATTCAACTCATCCTTGTAGATTAACAACCTGTTGAATACACTGATAGAGCCAAAAGTGGATTAGAGCCAACGTGGTCTGTCTCTGCCTGCCTGGCTCATAATAAATCACACAGTAATTAAGCACACTCATTTACTGATAAACTGTACTTTTCCACGCACACATAAACAGACGTTCAGGCAGTGGAACAAGTAAGGCATACGCACTAAGGTATATATGAGTGGAAGCAGTCTTCCATGCTCACATTTACTCGATCTGTTGACGCTAACTCATCTAAAAGTCAGCCTGAGGAGCATTGCATTGGTTGTTTTCTGTCAAGAAACACTTCTAGCTGCCAGGAGTCACACTCACTCTTTTTGGGGCACCAGTACCCACATTGGGCCCTCTCCTTTTATTTCATCTCAGTTGTCTTTAATGCCCTGCCTTTTATGTTTGATGCATAATCTGAACAATTCGTCAACTTTTACGTCTGCTTTAGATATTCAACTTGAAAGCTTTTGAAAGCTTTTTCTCACAGTCTCTCTCTTTCTTTCAGCTGCCTCACTTCATCAACAGCTCTCTGCCAGCACACGACCGCTTGACAGCCCAGCAGATTGACAGCTACTTCCGCCAGGAGCTCATCTACAAACGCAACGAGCGAATGGCTCGGCGGGTGTCTGCACTGCTGCAGAGAAATCCCAACCAGACATACTTTTTTGCTTTTGGTGCAGGTAAGGCAATCCCTGACATTACATCTGGAATCTGTATGATGAGGTTGAGGTTAATGTTTATTGCCGCTGGACATTAGGAAGGATGTTCACACAGCTGACCTTTGACCTTCTGGTTTGGGATGCCTCTCTAACCTGCAGGCCAAACACACAGATCCATCATGGCAGCAACTCCAATCGGATTCTCTCACATTAAATTAAATCTTTCCAAGTACAGTTATTGGAGCTGAGAGTGTGTTTGAATGTAATTGTGAAGGGGAAGAGAGATCGGGTTTACTTAAGTCTGGAAGAGAAATTCTGTCAATACTGATGTCTGTTTATGGTGAACAAATTTTCTCTTATTTGTGTTTGAAAGTCAAACCTGAGAAAAAGCAGGACAATAATGGTGTGGAATGGTTCCCAGATCTTTGGCATGCTAAATTATATGTGCGTATACGCAGGAGTACACAGACACGCACATGCACAGAAGTCTCAATTACAGCCAACTCCCTCCTCAGAAATGAAGAAACCATGAACTTGTTTGTTTCAATTAGCATTCCTGGCTAATGCTGCCAGTGTTTCCTGCATGGTAGTGTGTCCTGGGGGAAACGGGCATGTGTGCGTGAGTGTATCAATATACAGAGGCACACATGTAAGAATTTTTGCTTCCATGAACTGGTGGTGAGTGCGTATCTGTTTGTCTGTTTACTGTACAACCATACATCTGTGTTTTTGCATGTGAAAATGGGTGGCATTACCTCTAGGGTGTATGTATGCACGTGCATGTGTTTTCCGCAGTGTATGATTAATGCAGAATGCTTGGTTGCTTCCTTTGGGCTTTGTTGATCCCTGTGCTCTTTGTGCTGTTTGGACAGGGCCACAGCTCTCTATCCAGCTGCTTTGTGTGTAACTGTGCAGATGTGACTGCACACTGTAAGTCTGTGATGGAGGAGTGACAGTGCGTAATAACACACAAATTACCAATACAAGAGTAATTACATGCTGATGACAGTGTACTTCTTGTATTTCATGTTTCGTTTATGAATCAGTGAAAGTAACATAAAATGACTGAATTGTGTCCAGCATCTTTGGACAAAAAAGCCAGTACGGAGTTTGAGTGGAGGCAAGTGAAGGTGGATCAGAATAATCTACTATGTTACCTTTTATAGGTGTAATATTGTTTGAAATGTACAGGTTTGGTAGGGATGTGATAAAAATATCTCTCTAAGACAATAAAACTTGCCCTAACTGAACTAATACTGAAGTACTTGCATCTAAAATAACTTCATGTAAAAGCTTGTGCTGTTTACTGTGGATGAATATGTGTCAGTGTGTGTTGAGGGTAATACAACCTACTTAGACTGTCAACAATTCATAACAATCTGAATGTGACTCTGTAAAAAGTCAATAAAACAGAATGTGAGGATTTATAAATCATTGAAACCCTATATATGTAGGTGTATATCTAGTACAGAATTGCAGAAATACAAAATGTCAAATGTTTAAACTGAGAAATTCAATGCAATTCAGTTTATTTACATAGCGCCAAATCACAATAAATGTCTCAAGGCACTTGATGATGATAGAGTCCAATTCAAGCCAATTAAAGTCCAATTCACTGTAATCAAATCCAATTAATTACATTCAAAATTAGTCCAATTCATACATACAGAGCCAATTCAAAAAACAATATCCTAGCTCAGGAAACCAACAGATTGCACCGAAACTCCTCTTCGGTCCAGTCTCCCGTCCTGAGCATGGATGAGGTGTCTGTGGAGAGAAACGACTGCCTTTTAACAGGAAGAAACCTCTGGCAGAACCAGACTCAGGAAGGGTGGCCATTCGCTTCGACCAGCTGTTGTTTGAGAGGACAGAAAAGAAGGGACAACATACACCATAACACTATTCGAAGAGCTTAAAATGAAACAGAAAACCATGCCGGTATTTTCATTGTACACCATTAAATGATTCAGAGAATCTCTAGAAATTTCTTCATGTAGAGGACAAGGCTGAAAACAAGTCCTGAAAGTTAAGTAAAAATCCAGCATCTCTGAAGGCACCATTAATGATAAGCGACATATTTACAGGCTTTGGAGCACAATATGATGCCAAGAAGATTATGAATTTTACTAGGAAGAGCTTATTTTAGCTAGACAATGCCAAACTGTATTTTAACAGCATGGCCTCAGATTTAAAGAATATGATGGCTAAACTGGCTAATTATGATCATAGAAATATAGAAAATTAAACCCATGCTCTTGAGCAGCAGGAATCTTATCAAATAAGATGGAAAAAGAAAAAAAACTGCTTTCACACAACAGCAGTAGTCAGTTTTGCTAAATGAAAAAGTGATGCAGAGCAGAATTAAACGTGCCCTTTTTTATGCTTTTTTTGTAAATGTGTTGATAGCATCAAATTTTATGATCATATGTTTAATAAAATCATTAACATATCTTATATTGATGAAATACTGGGTTTAAAGAATTTACTAAACATTCCATTGTATTTGTATTCCTATTTTACGAAGCATCCCGGCTTTTTTGGACAAAGCAATGTATCAGTTTAAACAAGACTGGAATATTTGGACATTTGGTTCACTTGAGTAGTTAAAGTGAGCAGTCACAGAGCCACACATTAGATGCCGCTTCATGTTTTCAAGGTTGGTTTCTGTAAAACATTTTGTCCTCCAGCAAAGCAGCTTTGTATTACTGTAGTTTTCCAGCGTGTCCAACATGGCCTGGTTAGATGAGAGCTGAACATGTGTGTCAGGTCACCTCCAGGCTGCCGCCTTGCATGTGACAAGACTGACAGCTAGTGTGAAGTGATAGGAACCATTACAGTTTTCCTGCTGTGTGAACTCTCACACACTAACGTACACACTGAGAGTCATACTTTAACAGACCATACCAGTGCATATGGAGGCGCATACTTACTGTACAGAATGCGCAGACACATTCACTCTCAAGTATTCAGTAAACACAGAAGTCTCAGTAAAATGCTTTGGGATAGAAAAGCAGAGATAAGTCAATAAGGACCAGATTTATGAAGGAGTGGGAATACTTCAGGCAACATGTTTGTTTGATTTTATGCTCACAATCTGCATGTAGTTAGTATTTGATTTACTACAGAAGCAGCAAGGTAATGGAGCTGCTTTTTTCAAAAACTAGTGATACAAAATGAAAAATACCGATTGATAACAATGTCCTCATGATTTCTTAAAACCGTCACTATGCCTGCAGTTTATCTATTCAATTATGCTACAGATAGATTAAAGTAAAAAGGAACTTTGAAGCAAAGGGTAGCACCATGAGGGGAAGACCCAATAGCCAATAGTTCTAACTCACACATAATTGCAGATCTTTAAAGTTTAGGGTTATTGATAAAAAATATTTTTCACCAAAAGTGCGTATACAACAGAAATAAACACTAGAAATAAGCTCTACAAAAAGCAAACTGGGCCTATGAGTTACAGATATACAAAACTGAGATAAAAGGCTTAAGAAATCAGTCTTAATAGTCTTTCTCAGGCTACTAATCACAAATCACTCCCTTCTTCTCGTGTCTTTTTTCTCTGTTCACGACACTGACACATGTCTTTACAGTCCTGTAACTGTCCCTGCTGGTCCCACTTTCCCACTGGCCGTAACCAGCCATGAAATTTTATCATCCAATGATGCCAGGATGTATTTATTTGACAACCTGGACCCCCAGAATTCTGGCTATGCTCGCCTTTCTCGTCAAGCTTTTAGAGTTCTGTAAAAGAGGAAAAGAGTTCCGCTTATAATCCTCATGCACAGCAGAGCACATTTTGAGTATTTTGGGGAAATAAAGAGAAGAAGGGGTGCGAGGGTTAAGATTATCCAGACATATTTTGAAATAAATACAGCCCAGGGAGATGAATTACAGTCATTTTCATGCCAAATGTGGGCGTACAATAATGTGATCACGTAAAACACAATATTTATGGTCAGATCTCAAATCACATTAACATGACGTGTGTAACTGCAGGCAGTGAACTACAGACCTTTTCTTGTGGATTATAAAATGGAATAATCATCATGCGGGACTCGGGATGTTTTGCATCTGTTTTTGACAGACCCATGATATATTTATTACTAAACACCTCTGCTAGTGTCCATTGGCTGGATGTGTGTTTAGCACTGAATTTCTTCCATACAACTGTTTTAATGGCCCCTCTTACAGCATTTGCTTTGGACTGGTCCAAAGCAACTTCCACAATGAACAAAGTGCAGAAAAAAAACAGGACTGTCAGGAAGGAGCCAGGGCAGCTTTCAGGTCAACAGCCTCTAGTTACTAATGTCATAGACCAATGCCGGATTTTTACCAATGAGTAATTAAACTATACGATGTGTGCTTAAAGTATTTCAGACAGGAAATCCATCTTTGCTCAGCTCAGCACCTTGCTTCCAAGCCTCCCCCTCTTCTTTCACTGTAACCCACACCTCTCTGTAGCCTAAGTGTATGCTACCCTGTAGCTTTTTCTTCTGCTCCTTTTCCTGCTTCTTGCCCATGCTTCTGTGATCACAGACAGAAAACACACATTCTTTATTTCATTCACTTTTACCAACAGGTTAATCACAAATTACAGAGGTATATGGGGTTTGCACAGGTGTAATTGAGTAATCCCAAGTGGTAACAAGAGACAAACTGAGCACTATTACAGTCTCACTGCCAACATTTAATGATATTGATGGTTGACAATGGCCTATTAGACAGATATTAGTGAGTAATTCTCTATATTTAGTTGAAGTTTCTTGTAGTGAGTTTACTAAAATCCAACAAAACATCAATAAAGTAAACCTTTTCAAGTCAATATAAATTTTGGCACCGTTTTAAATGACTAAATTTGTGAAATAGGAAGCTTGTTATTGTAAGCCAAAAATATTGAACACAGCTCAGCTGTTTTTAAAAACTATTTAGTCATGTTTCCATCCAATATTTAGGTGCATTTATATGTCCAAATAAAAGCAGCTTCATGGAAACAGAAAAAAGGTGAAAGATTGAAACAACAGAAAACATTTTTTTTATGCTTTACATGCATGTAAGAAATTGGAGCTTAGAGTTCTGTCATTTTTGACTTCCCTGAAGCAAACAATGTTAAAAAATAAGTTTTTTTTTCGTCTTTGTTGTTTTTTGTTGTTTTTTCCTAAAGTATAAGTGAGAGCTTGGTTTTCATTGCCAGCAGTAAGTCTGACTCATTATGTGAAGGACTCCTCTGCCCTTTGTCCCAGATTCTGTTCAGAACTTTTATGGACAGAATTGAGAAAGCCCAGGGCCAAAGAGTTTCCAGTTTGGTTAGCTTTGGTTAGCAAATGATGTGGTCCTTTTGGCTTCATCAAGCAGTGACCTCCTGCAGGCACTGAGGAGTTTTGCAGCTTAATGTGAAGCAGCTTGGATGAGAATTAGCATCTCCAAATGTGAAGGCATAGTTCTCAGTCAGACAAGGGTGGATTGCCCTCTCCTGTCTGGGGGTTAGTCAATGTCTCAAGTGAGGGAGTTAAAGTATCTTTGGGTCTTGTTCACGAGTGGGGGCAGAAAGCATTGTGAAACTGACAGGTGGATGTGAGCAGCATCCACAGTGATGTTGATGTTGTACAGATCTGTCGTGGTGAAGAAAGAGCTGAGTTGGACGGTGAAGCTGTTGACTTTCCAATTGATCTACGTTCCAACCCTCACCAGTGGTCATTATCAGTGGGTTGTGATCAAAAGAATGAGATTGTGAATACAAGTGGCAGAAATCAGCATCTTTGAATGGTGAATGGGCTCACCCTTAGGGACAGAGTGAGGAGCTTGGTTATCTGAAAAGGACTCAGAGTAGAGTCACTGCTCCTCAACTTAGGAAAAGGCTGGTTTAGGTTGATTCGAGTATCTGTTCAGGACACCTGCAGAAGCCTCCCGAGGCAGGTGTTTTGAACGTGTCTCACTAGGAGGAGATCTTGGGAAAGACCCAGGATCTGCGAGCGAGATTATAGCTCTCAGCTGGCTTTGGAATGACTCTGTGTACCCTCAGAAAAACTGGAGGAAGTAGCTGGGGAGAAGGACATCTGGGTATCTCTGGTTAGACTGTTGCCCCTGTGACACGGTCCAGATACATGGAAGAAGATGGATGGATGGATGGATGGATGGATGGATGGATGGATGGATGGATGGATGGATGGATGGATGGATGGATGGATGGATGAGATTTTATTGTTTTGCAGAGGTGGACAAAAAAGTTGTCATGGGTTAGAAACTTATGGAGAAGGGTTTTTTTTCCAAGTCAGAGATCAAACAGGCATTGTATTTGTGAGCAAAACATGCCTACATTGACTAAAACAACAACAAAACCAAAGACAGAACATTTCAGAAACAGAAAACACCAAATAAAGTAAAAGCACAAGATTAAAAAAAGAAAAAAACCCAGAGGCAAAACCACAAACACCAAATCAGACAACAGAACAATTCATTTGACAACTGTTGTTTTTCCCCCCTTAATTTTGTGATGTGCTGTTTTACTTTTTCTTTTGTAATTTGTTACATAGTGTGTTACATACATGTAATTTGTTGCTCATACTATTTGTTATAACAGTTTAAGTTGTGTTTTTCCGAAATAATCTCTGTTTTATTGTGTGTTTTCAGCTTTTAGTGGTTTCTGGAATGTTCTGTTTCTGATTATCATTACAGTCGCCATTAAAAGCAACATAACACAGTTTTACTAAGCTGATCTTTATCAAACATTTCAATTCTGCTATTCTCTACTCCTTTTCTTTCCCTCTGTCTCCCAAAATTCTCTCATGCTGTTCCTGTACACCACTGCGGTCACTGCTGCTCACTGTTACCATCACTGTCATGTAATTGGGGTACTGTAGCATGATGTAGCTGTCTTCATATGGACCAATCACAGTTTCCTCCTTGGAAACATAATAATAATAAACATTATTACATAATAATATACATAATAATGATAAAGGGAAGCATGCTCAGCAACATGTGACACGCATACTGGACACTTGATGCTGTTGCTATTGTAAATACAAATGAAACTCAACATTTTTTTGTATCTCTCGCTCAACAAAATGCATCCCATTGCCGCGTGATTCGGTCAAACATAAGCTAAAGACATCCATACAAGCACATGTGAGTTATCTGTGCTGAGGAGTGGAAGAGCTCCGTGAGGGTAGACGGTCTGTTGCTAGAGCTCTGTGGTGTGCTTCAGCAGGTTTTCATTTGCCAATTCCTTGGCTCCTGCTGCCCGTTCTTATTGAAAACATCCCATGGAATTTCCTGACGCTGCCACGGCCTAGACACCACTTCACACACACTTACACGAGTGTCTGTGTATGTTTGTGACAAAAAGTCATATGATCCCCAGATATTTATCACCAAAAATAGTAGTCACTGTCAAAAGTACATGTGTAGTTTTGTTTGTTTTGAAGTCTGCGCCACTTTAAATCTGCTTGAAAGTTGATTTTTGTGCATATGTTACGCTGCACAGAGCTATAATAGCCCATTGTGCAGACAGAGTGGACCCATGTGTTTTGCAGTCACTTGCGGTGTTGTGGTGTTGAAGTGATGACTGAGGGAAAGAGCCTTCCTGGCGTGCATGTCATTGTGTCTCTGCAACTCTTCCTCTCTTAGTACATATCTGTTTTTCTCAATTCTTTCCCTCATCTGTCTGTCTGTCTTTAGCATAACTGCATCCTTGTGTCTCTCTGTCTTGACCATTAGTGTCTGTGTTACAAAGCTGTTGCTTAAGACTGCTCTCTTGGTCCTTTCCATCTGTTGTTGTTTTTCCTTTATCAAATTAATTTACGAAACAATTACCATCCCTTGCTTCTGTTTATCTCTGTCTTTCTTCATTCTGTACTCCACTCCACATAGTTTGAGAGTATTTCATGAGGTGACAGCGATATCATGTATGGGAGTTATGTGTTTGTGAGTCTTTTGCTCTTTCAAGAAGACAGATATGGAAGAGAAGGAATGATGAAAAGACATTCTAAGTGCTTTTCTGCTAACAGTTTGGGCTTAGCACACATCCAGATTTATTTTTAACATGAGTGTGGTGTGACTCAGTGGCCAGAGTTGTTTTCTGAAGGGTAAACTGGTGGATTAGCACAAGGATACTTCTATCCTGCCTCTGTGTCAATGTTAGAATGTTCGTTGAAAGGTGGATTTTGTAACTTTGGTCTTTAAAAGTTATCATCACAAGAGGCAGAGTTTTACCAGAAAAAGGGATTTTTTTGCATTTTTTGTTTAGGATTAATACATTTTATGATTTTTTTTTTTTACAATCTCCTGAGTGACAACAATAGCAAAACACCCTTCTTCATTGACTCTGCTGCCTTTTGATTACTGCTGTCTCCTTTCATTTTAACTGAGGGAAAAATGTCTGACACAAAGAGTTTTACTTGTTTCCTTTTGTCTTTCATGCACATGTGACCTTATAGCATTAGAATATGGCATTTTGAAATAGCTGAAAAATGTTTCCCACAATGTTTGTGGATATGTAGAAACCACAAAGTCCAAGTTTTATCTGCTACATAAGAGAGCTCTTGATTTAAGTTAATGACTGTTGAAAGAAAATTAGCTTTGTTATGGTTGTCATCTTGTACATTTTTGGGAATGTAGGGTTGTGAGTTTATGTCTTATGGTAACTCTTAGCTACACTGGGTGGATTCCTCTCTAATTAAATCAGCGCAGCTCATTAGCTTGTTCAAAGATTACACAGTACATTAGCAGCTGAAAGAACATCTCATTGCCTGTTGGGAGCCAGTAAGTTTAATGCTACATTTCATACACAAATTGATGCTTCAGTTTTCTTTGCTTTGATCTTTTAACATTTCAGATGGCCCACATGCTCACAGCAAAAACCATGCTAGTCCAGAGTGTAAGAATAATGGGCTCACGTCAAGGGACCAGTGGTCACGCTGGTATTGCTTAACTGCATTCACCTGTTTTCCCAGGTGTAAATCAGATCCTGATTAAAAGGAGAGAATGAAAACCAGCCGGCCTCTGGGTTCTGAGATGCTAGGCATTTGTATCAGCCGTTGCAGAAACAGACGCAGCTCGGAAATACAGACACATTAACTCTCATGCCTGCTGTAGGCTACATGCAATCACATATCTGCACGCTTTCATGTTTTTCACTGAGATCATGCGGACTTGAAAACAAGTCGATGTAATTTATGCCAGCAGTGCATATATGCAATCATTTACGAGCCAGAAACAAAAGAACACACACATTAGCATTCTACTTCCTCAAAGACCTCTGTAAGGTTTCTGAGGATGTCAAAGTCTCCTCTATTACATGTGTGTATAGACACACAGTGAAGACAACATCTCAGAGAAATCAAAACAAACGAAAGTGGCAGTTTTAATTTAACATGCTCTGACCCCTTTACTTTTTTTATTTTTCCTTCTTTGTGCTTTTCTACTTTCCCATCACTTCATCTATTGTTTTCCATTTCAGCGCAACAGCAGAGCTTTAAAGAAACTGCAGTAGCGAACTCACACGATCTAAGTATTTAAATGTGAGGAATCACTTTAAAGCTTCAGACAATGAACCATTGAGCCCTCCCTCCAGCAATTCCTACATGGCCTACTGCTGTGGTCGGCCTTTGGATCTGATCCCTGCAGCTCTCTTGATCTCTGTATTTGACCAGAACGTCAACCAGAATTGGACATGAACAGTCCCATCAACAGTTGTCATTCATAACACCTCAGTGTGGTGCAGGGAGACAGACTGACGTCTCGCTGCATGCAAAGGAAATGAAGTCATTATGGAGATGAGGAATGGGCGAGAGGTGTGAGGAGGTGAGTTTGGTCTGTGGGGAGACTCCAGACTGCCATTATTTCCCCTTCTAGAAGCATTGAGCAAGACTGAGAGGTGGAATATACCATTTTAGATTTTACACATCAAGTGAAAGCGGTGCTCTGTTTTCAAGGCAGTGGTTCAACTATTCCTCAAGCGCTGTGGGTAGCTGTTTCTCCAGCTCCGGTCTGTTAATCCAAGGGCTGCTGTGTGATTTATAGAGGGATCCCAGCACTGTTAAACTGTAAATGGAAGTGCACAGCAAGGCGCAGGGATGTTGGACTTATTAAAATCTTTGCTACATTACTCATATGTTGTTTAAGGAAAGTGTGGTAGTACTACATCGAGTAAGTCAGAGGAAGATGTTCTCTTATTTCACAAACAGGTGCATCTCACACAGAAGTTGACAAAAAATATCTGTCATGTATCCGACTGTCATGTCTGTCACGACAATGATGTATCCTTAGTAGATCTCAGTTCAAATGACTAAAATTGTTGATGTATTTGTGATTGTAGAACTGGAATTCTATCTGACCATATTGCTGTTTGACAAAAACCAACATCAAAGTACGTTAGTGCAGCCTATTCACATGTAAGGGTGACCTCACAAGGAGAAAGTTAGAAGCGAAAGAATGACTTGAATGTTTTCCCACACTGTCCATAGCCTCTTAGAGCACCACAAAGCAAGACTGTGGATGTGCAGGCAGGCACAGTTGCCTTTGGCAGAGGAGAGTAGAAGGAGAGAGAAAGTGCTCTTGTTGCGACGGGAAAACTTTGCCCTTTGGAAGGCAGTACAGGGGAAGTTTCTCCTTGAAGTCTTAAAATTTGTCACTCGCCCCTGTTTTGAAAAATAACACTGAAGAGGTTGAAAAGCAGCTCATTACGGCGATAAAATTGCCAAGTTTCTCAACCCTGATGGTGTCGGAGTTTTCTTTTTTGCTGCAGCGTCATCGGTTGCTAATTTAACGTTTTCGTCGTGTGAGAAAATAAATGCATGTTATGAGAAACTGGGAAGATTGTAAATTGTATTACTCTCATGCTCGGTGCGGGAGACTTGAGAGTCCACAAATCTTTGAATTTTGCATCTACATGTAAAACAAAACTTCTTCTTCAAGGGGCAATGATTTGTCAAAATGGAATGGGTCGTTGCCCCGCATAACTACCTTGAGTGGAATAATAATCGCTTCGATAGGAAGTTTGATGTGATAGAATGTTTTTCCACTCACAGTGTACAACCTCCATCTGGATTAGACACAAAGGAATTTCTGTCTTCAGACAAGAACAGTAGTAGAGACACTCATCCTAAGGACAGTGTCTGAGGTAGTGCAGAAATTGCTAGATTTGTTGCTAGTTACATATCTTTAAAAGACAAAGAAATAAAAAAAAGAAGCTTGTAGAATATATGCAAAGATGCCTTGAAGCTCTTCTGGGAAGTCATGGTGGTCCAGCAGGTTGAATGTATTTGCTTTCATTTGTCACCCATTTAACACCTACACACACATTTAAGAAAACATGTGGAAATTAGATGAATTCCCCCCTATTACGTCTGTCTGTTCTTGGACACTCACCCGAGCAAAACATTCCTAAACAAATCTAAAGAAGCACACACCCTTTAAAGTCATTAGATTTGTCTTCTATATCCTTTTTTCAACCCCCCCCCCCCACCACCACCACCACCACCACCATTTGGGCTCTCTTTTATCTGTATGTTGCTCTGAGGCAACAGCTTGTGTTTGTTTGGACCATAATAAAGCAACAGTACCCATCATGCATTCTGTTCAGGCGGTGGGTTTACATCAGTCCAGTCTCTACCACCCCCTGTCCATCCTGCATCCTTCTTTTTCTTTTGTCTAAAACCACTTTCCAGTCATATTTCTGCCATTCGGCCTTGAGTTTTCTTCTGTTACGATTTGTTTGAGGTGAGTATGAGGTGGTCTGATTGCAAGCCATGTGGAATTTTTTTTTCTTTAAACCACCAGCGCATATCAGTCGATGCAGTGTTTATATGATGTAATTGCAAACACATTTGTTTGTGAAAAACAGAAAAATAACATAATTCTCATCCTGCTTTCTCAATTCTTGGATGGACCACATGTGCCAAACTCTTCACTATATTTCCATTTTCCCCTGTCCTCCTGCCATTCTCCCAGCTTCTCAGTGCACTTTGTGTCACGTTGGGTGGTGTCCGGTGCGTGGTGAAGGTAGGATATCCAAAAAAATAAATTTAATTTCAAATTAATTTCAAAAGTAAAACACCACAAAGCGCGGCTGAGCCGGAACACAAAAACATAACTATGATTTTGAAAAAACTTGACTATGACAAAACAAAAACCTGACTATGACTGTGGGCGAAACACAAGGACAAACCTGATTGGACATGGGATCAGTGACGGTGAGGATCTGGCACTGAACATGAAAAAAAACAAAAACCTGGAGACTAAATACTGAAGGGAGGGCAGCTGGTGAGTGAAGGCAGTTGAGGGGAAAAACACAGGTGATGTGGGTGAAGCTGATGGCAGGGCAGAAGAAACTGAGGAAAACATGGCAAAACCAAAGAAAGACTAAACCAGAAAGAGTAAACCACGAACTTAAAACCTAACAAAACTAACATGACACTTTGACGGATGCTTTTAGAAAAGAGAGGGATAGTGAGATGGAGGGATAGACTAAAGTAGCCAGGCACAAAGGGAGGCTTAGCGAGGCTGAGCCTGGAGTGGTGAGGATCAGAGTGTTAACTAACACTAGCTATGAGCAAATATATGTTAAGAAGGATGGAGAGAAGCAAAAGAGGCAACTAAACATAAATCAGTCCAACTTTTTGACATACACAGTAATATATTCACATTAAAACCTGCAGGAGGTAAGAAATTGAGAGAAAGACAGGCAAATAGTGGATCTAATACAGCAACAATTAAACAATCAAAAAGCACTTTAAAAGTACTAAAAGCCAGACAAATTAAGATATCGACAGCAGCCAAGAAGTGGCCGCAGTAAACACAGACAGAGTCATGAATGGAGTACATTAGGTTGCCACTGTTAGTGGAAATCAGGGTGGAAGGGTTATTAAACAGAGGAGTAACTGGATCATTAACTCTGCTCTCAAGAGCCGCATGGGGGGAAACACCTTGAACAAAGGCATCTACACTGCAAAAAGTCGTGGTTGCTCCTGAAAAGGGATTTTTTTTTTATGTAAGCATTTGAAGCAAATGAACCGTATCAGTGATGACAGAAGATTGACAAGTAAAAGCAAAGAGGCTGGGTGATATGTGAGTGGTTGTAAGTGGTTTGAAGCCACATTACCATGTTGTTTGTGCCTTGGTCTTCGCCAGAGCCACCGCTTGGCAGATTAACCACTGCGATGAAAGCGATGACGAAGGTAGAAGCTGCGCTGTCCCAGTTTCAAATGAATAGTAATAATAAGTGGAGTCTGAATATTGATTTCACTCTGGAAAACAGAAGTTCAGAGCAATCAGAACATGATTGAACATTAATGTCCTCTGGACATAGTTTCCCAAGATTCCACGTGTGTAGGCTTCTCATGTATTTTTCAAATTCATCTTGAGGAAAAGGCCATTTTGCCAATTAAATCATTAAATCACGTTTGTTATTTTTTGTTTGTTTGTTTTTTGCTCAAGCTCTGAAAAATTTAAATAATTTGGTTTGGACGGCTGGTATGAATCGACATGGATTTAGGCAGCTCAACCTGAAATCCCAGTCCTCCCAGCTGCAATTTACCACATTCATACACTGATTAAAGCATATTAACAACCAAAGAGCCAGCGACAAACACTTTAATCTCACAATTATTATCATACTAACTTCAGCAACAGATGAAAAAATGCAACTTCAAAACAACCATCAATAGCAAAATGTCATGACCCCTAAAAGAAACTGAAAACAGACCAGAGGCTAAATGACAAAATCTGGTCTGGGAGTCCGACAACAGATAATCCTTCATATTTCTCTGCTTTAACCGCTTTTTAGTTTAGTTCTATTCTGAAAACCACTTTTGCTTTGATATGCTCCTTTTTGTGAGCTACTTTCATGCTGTTTGCTGTGGGAATGTTGCTGTGTAGGTCATGACACGTTCACTGTTGACAAGAGGATCATTTAATGCCACAAGACAGAGCTGTGTTCACTGTCGCTTTGTTAAAAACACCCTTGTTCAGTTCCAAATTCACAAAGAACATGAACATGCTCATTCTCACGTGATCACGCACAATACTGATTGCGTACGAGTAAGAATTTGTCATGGAATAAACAAGTGACTCTCACGTGATGGTGAAAAAGTGACCTCCATTCCCGTGGTAGACACAAGTATAAAACTCCATAGAAGTAAACCTTTTCCAGCGAATGAATACAAGATCAAGAAACCATGATTCAGTTCCTGAGTGGAATTTTTCATTGTCTGTTTTCTGTTTGGTTTTTTTTACGGGTGACTTTAACTTTCATTTTTAGTTACTGTTTTAGTAGATTTAGGCCCCCAAAAAGACCTTCTTGGTTTGATTCAGGGAAATATGTGGTTCGACATGTCCGATCTTACAGGGAAAGCAACAGTGGCTCTTGATTTTTGCTCTCGCCTAAATCAACTAATCTTAAAGCTTTTCACAAAGGCATCTGCACACACTACGCACAATGCAGTGATAGGAAACAGTGCTTATGTAATATATTTACATAACTGTATAACCAAAACCACAGCGAGTAGAGGGTGGTCACACAGATCCAAGAAGAAACTCAAAAACAAACAAAAAAAGTGTTTCTTTGTCTTTGTCAAGTCTTTGATAGAGAATTTTTGTTGCGAAAAATGGAAAAATGTCCACCAGTGACTGTAGGAATATTGCGCTGGGAGTAACATTTACATGCAGCAGCATGTTTTTCAGTGTACTATCTTTGCAGTCTGCCTACGAGCGTTAAATACAGCAGGGGAGCGATTAGGCATCAGCTCACCTCTCATTAAGTCTTAGCTAATGGAACTGTTTGTTGGGTCTGCTCTCTGCTTCAGAAGCACCACACTATTTACTGGATACTCCACAAACAAACACACAGGCTCAGTCTCCCCCACACACATTCAAGAGCTATTATCTCTCTCTCACCCACACATGAAACAAACACTGCACATGCCACCGTTGTCAGATGAAAAGCTTGAGTATAAACTTTTTTTTCCCCCCAAAAGTACCAGTGTTTTGTTTGTTTGACAAATTGCGCCAACTCATGGAGAACCGTGCAATCCCTCAATTTAAGTTCAAACAAGTCAAATTAAGCAGTGGGGTTTTTCACCCTGAGAATGACTGTTTGTGCGTAAGCATGGGGTTTTTCAGCCTTGAGCCCCAGACAGAAGTGTTTGCAGTGTTTTGCTTGAGTGTACAGTGAGTTATTTAAGGAGTGGGGGCATGTTTGTGATCCTGGATACACCAAATGGCATGTGACTTGAAAGGAAATGAAAAATATCTCATTCACAACAAGTGTGTCTTAAAAATGACACAGCATGCTTGTTTGCCCACTTTGAAAGGGGGCTACAATCTTGTTGTATAAACTAAAGTGCGTACACGCACAACTCTTTCAGCGTGTGTCATGAATGACGCCAGAGCAGAGGAAATCAAGTCAACACGTGAAACAGCAAGCTTGACCTCACACACGGCGAACACACAGGACGTGCTCTCCTCTGCCCTCAGCCTGCAGAAATTAATGAAATAGCTGCTTGACACAGATATGAGGGCGGTTGAATCTGTCAGCATGCAGTCACTGATTGAGCTGCCTTTGGCTTAGCCATCTTGTTAGAAGGGGATGAAAGAGAGAGAAGAATGTAAGAGAAAGGTGAGAATTACTCTCACTCTTACTTGTAGTTATTAAGCAGATGTACCAAAAATGTATGATATCCTTAAACTGACTGTTTCCTAAAGGTTGACGTAGGCTTAAAGTCTTGGGGGAAAAAAGCCTCTTTTTTTGTCTTTCACCTTATTTGTTGTAGATTTCATTTTTACACATCGTTTGACATGTTTTATGTATTGAAACTACTTGGCTAAGTGTCAGTAGCATGGTATCCTCAATAGGTTCAGGCACTAAAATTAGGCGTTGAGGTTTGGGAATAGAAATGACTTAGTAAGGTTTAGACAAAAAAAACATACATAGTTTGTTTCAAAATACAGCGCTCCACAGTGCTAATTCCATGTGTCTGATTATTAAATAAACCTCTTCACTGGCTGTTCAAAACTGACACAAAAGGCTTCCCTCTGCATTGACGTGTGGGTGTAAAGTTAGGTTCATGGCCCACGTTCTCAGCCTTGGCCAAATTTTACAACAAATTACTTGGCACGTTGGCTGCTTTTAGTTGTGATTTTAACCAGGCGTGCACCTCCTGATTTTGTGAGGCACGTTTGAAAAGCAGGAAGAACTGAAGTAAAGCGCGTGTGTGCATAGGATTCTATACGATCCATCAAACCCAAAAAGGTACAGTTAAATGTTTGGTACAGTGAAAATATCGAACTTTAAAAACCACTCAAAAGTCACACAGAGAAGGGAAGTGATGTTTAAGGATCAATAATGTACTTCCTTTGTGACGCCCTCTTTTTTTTTTTGCCTGCAGTGTACCAGGGGGAATTTTTCCCAGTAGTGACATCTACTGTTTTTAGTGAAGACTGCATCAAGTCAGTGCATTTAGAAACAGTTTTTATGCAGTTTTTATGTTGCGATTCACTGATCAGCCCTTAAGAGTTTCTGACAAATGCAGTTTGTTCCTTTGTCAGCGTTGGAAGCACCTACTTTATCTGCAATGTAAAAAGCCTATGCAGAATATACACCTTCTTCTCACTTGATTTATTACCTTGCTAACATGTTCTTTTTGAGTTTATGCTCTCAGCTGCTACTTTTAATGCAACATTGTGCTAATTTCGTAAACTTTGGTTACATTTAGAGTAGATAGAAATGATGAAGAAGACAAGTGTAGTGTTACATTGTGAGTGACTTTCTCTTGCTCCCTGATCTTCAAATACTGTCATATTGTCAAAGCCCCGGGCATCTTAGAGATGCACAGGGTGTCCTTTGGAATCTGAGACCAAACTGTCCCATCTGGTTTAAAAAAAGAACAGGTCACAGGCAAAAATATTGAGCTCCAGGCATCAAAACAGTCCACAAACCAATGAGTGATGTCAGAGTTGCTACGTCTATTTTAATACAGTCTATTCAATCCAGCCAAGAAATGATGAAATATTTTACTCCAGACCTCAAATGTCAACCGTAGTCATGCTTGAGGGAATCACTATTGGCATAAGACTGCATCATCTGGAAACCATAAATATCTTTATAAAATTTCATGGCAATCCATCCAACAGTTGTTGAAACATTTCACTTAAAGCAAACATTTCCACCAGCTCCAGGGGGTTTGGTAAAAAGTTGCATTTTCACTCATATCGGTAGCCTAAATCCTCTGGACAGCATAATTGTTCTGTTGACTTCCTCCACTCAGTCCTCTAAAGTGGTAGACTGACTAATAGGCCAATAGCATCATTAAAGCCAGCCCTAGTTGTTGTTCATTTTTTTCCACTAAAGTAATCTGTTTTAACATTTCTCTTTGCAATCATCATTACAAAAAAAGACTGCAAGCACTGAAGGTTAAGGACATATTTTAACTGTAGTTATAATTGAGAAAATGACATAATTTCTCCCTTTAAGGATATTTACTCTGCATAACACACCCACACGCACACATATACCCACCATCACCCAGACAAAAACTCACACTCAGTCCTCTGTGTAATCCCATCTGAGCTTGCCGACATTGTTGTTAGAAGCCTCCTCTCACTCCGCAGCCTCCCCCAGTGCTTTGAACTTGGCTGCCAAGAAAGTGTAACACCGCGTGCCTCTTTCTTTGACTTTCAGGAATGATCAGGAACATTATAATGATAAAACTGGCAGGGAGTGAGTAGCTGAGTTGGAGGCAGACGGCCCCGACAGAACGCAAATAAGAAGTTCGAATATTGTCAACATGCTGTTAATAAGCTGCGGGAGAAAGCTGAGGTGTGTGCGTGTGCAAATTCCTGTGCGTGCAGGTATGTGTGCGTGTGTGTGAGCACAAATATGAATTCCTCCGTTAGGGTATGTGTGTGTTAGTGAACGTGATGTCAGGCTACATTACTACTTATTGGTGAGTTGAGTGAGGCACAGGATTATCAGGTGATGGGAGAAATCAAGAAAAAAAGCTTTCATCAGCATGGGGCTGAGGCCTGCTTGTTTGATGTTAGATTGAAGGAATCACCTACAAGGTGATGGAAAGTGAGAGAGGATTGAAAGGGAAACAAGAGGTTGAGTGTCGACAATATGGGGTTATTAGAGAGTAACAATTTAGGGCAATAGATAAAAGCAGGTTTGAATTTGTACAGTGCTTGTATCTCACTGTATGTTGCAGATCCTTCACCTCTGTCATGTGTTTCTGTCATGACTTCAGTCTATAACTGTGTCTTTGTGGACTGTTTTCAGAGTGACATTAGTACACATTTAGTACCCTGTGAGTATATTTTGCAACAGAATGATGTCTTAGGCCACCGTAAGCAAAGGTATATGTTTTGAGGAAAAAAAGTTGCAGAACGCCTCTCTGACTGTGAGACACAGGGGTGGATTAGTCATGCTTTGGGTTTGTTGTGCAATGATCAGCAAAGGGAACAACTAGAGGGAAAAATGGATTCATTTAATTACAAACGACTTCTGAAAGCAAAGTTAACACATTTAAAAGCTCAAAACCAGAAGAGGAATGCTTTTATGATACAATAATGACTGAAAACTGTTTATCAGAACAGCAGTGCTTGCAAGATGGATCAAGAATTCAACAGAAAATAAAGGCTTGTTGCGAAAAATGAGCGAAAATCCCCTAAACGAAAAGTGAAAGCTTTCAACTTAAAGTGTTTACAAAATCTGATACTTGCCAAAGTGGGACTTAAGTGCTTAAATTGAAGGCATCTGGACTTCTTTCTTTTCACATCTCACCTTCCTCTGAAAGGCCCCTTAAGTTCTAACTGACTGGTGGGGAGTTTAAGGCTTACAGACTTCGCTTTGAACATTTACACAATCTTCAAGAACCAAGACAACAAGTCCAGTTTGGTCACTTACAAAGCAAAAGCAAAAGTCATGACAACTCATTCTCTGCCAGGTTTATTAGTTAGATTTGCCTAGTATCCTTTGGAAAATTCTGACACAATATCCGTCTAAGTTGTCACACAACTGCAGATATTAAGATGTGGGGTTACACTTTACCATCACAAAAAGCAAACAAAGGAAGCTCAGAAACTGCAATAGCATCATTAAACAGGTTTGATGAATGTCTGGACACAGGTAAATGTGACAACAGTTTAAGATTATCATCTAACATCTGTTTAAATATTCAAGTCTTGACTAAAGTGGTGAGCTGACGAGCCAACATCACTTCCTCTGTGGACCACAGATACGATGGAATCATTTTGCTGCATACACTGCAAAGCACTGGGGAGTTTCTATGTTGTTTTTGTCCAGTGTTTCTGTATTAATTAGTCCCCAGCAAGCACAGTCCAGGCTTGTCAGAGATTAAATGCATGCTCAGCAACAAGTTGATTTTAGTCCATTATTTCTAAGTCAAATTTGTTGTGACTTTTGGCTTTTTGTCTGCTGTCAGGTCATTTTCTGGGGAATCACAGTGTGCTGGACATCCTCAGGCGAGAGGGCTATGAGATCCTCCACACACCCTCTGACCATCAAGAGCCATCAAGCACAGAGTGAGTAAGCAGACAAAGGTGCACTGTGGCAGAGGCACAGTGTTAACAAAGTAATACGAACATCTGTTTCTGAAAAACAACAAAAGCAGGAGATCGCTTGGGTTACTCTTTAGGGATCAAACTATTTGAAACACATTTGGCAAAGACATTGATGAAGACACCTGTTATTCTATTCTGTTAGTATGTGTTTTGTGTTTGTAGTCAGTCACAACTTACATGTGACGTGATAATGAGTAAGAAAAAAGACAAGGACCAGGTGATTATGCAGTGCTTTTGTGCTGGTTATATTGTAGGGATATGGACATCTGTGCCCCCTATCTGTGCCTCCACACAACTTAGCCAGCACACAGCTATCTAAGTCTTAGAATTGAAGCATTTAATCTCTGTAGATTTATTGGAGCGCATGGTAGATACGATCCAAATTGGGCTCTGTAATGAATAAAGCGCAGCTATGCAGGATCCCTTTGATACATTGTCAACTCCCTCACCTTCCTCCCTCTCCCCCTCACCTCCCTCTCTCCTGTGGCTGCCAAAGCAAGCTGCCAATAGTGGTTCTGCCTGTTCTCACCACAACACAGAGGCACATGCACACGCATGTGCATGCAGGGTGAGTGGAATGATGCACAATGCCAAGGAGCAAGGGAAGCAGAATTGAACGCTCCAAAGCTCACACATGTACTCGATATACGAGACTCACATGGAGATTTGGAGTCACTACTGCAGAGTTTCCTCACAAAAAAATTCTACAAACCTTCGTGTTTGTGCGTGTGTTTGTGCCTCCTTGGCATAGAGCAGCTCCTCCTTCACCTTGGGGCTTGATCCATGGAGCCATAAAATAATAACAACAGCCACTTGAATCGGAGTGTGAGTGGAAAAAAAACAAGGCGCAACATGAAGAACCTTTTTATAAGAGTGAAAACATCCCCGTTCATCTATTTGGGGCTTTTACAAACTTTTTATTGCAAATTACAGCTGCAAATGTGGCCCTCTCTATCTCCCTCCGCCCTGTTTGCACAGTTGTAGGCCTCAGCCAGCAGTGGCTCGTGGTATAAAAGCTGACAAGTGAACTTACTGCGGTCACAAAAGACTCATGTATGCCACACACGTGGCCACACACTTGCATGCAAGCGAGCACTTGTCACAAGGTGATGTGATGGGGGGAGGGGGTTAAACACCACAAGATGTCTGCACGAGAGGTGTTTCTGAAAGCTGTAAGCCTCAGATTTGGAGTGTTTCAAACTGACTGGTAAAATGTCTTGAAGAATGATTATGTTCCTGACTGACTGACTGATAGATCGGACCAGAGCGGAGTCTGGCTGCAGCGTAGCTTGACCGCAGGCCTTGAGCTATCATCGCACTGACCATTGGGACCTGGAGGAGAGCGGTGGGGGATCGATGCTTGTAAAAGCAGTCGTGGAAACCATTATATTTATAATGACTGAAGAAAAATAACTCCTCATGAGTGAGCAGTTCTGGTGGAAATCATGACTTAAAGATTCCTCCTGCAGCCCATCATTAATTGTTTGATTTAGTTAGATCAAAGTTTGACATCAGCATGGAAAATACTGTTGCTGTATTTTTGGATTTAATTGGCTTTTTCTTGCACTTTATTTCAGTTTAACTACCGTGATGCGCAGAGCAGCATTTTTATGTTTAACCTTGAAATGCACAGTCACATTTGGGGTTTGCTGATGGGGAAGAGAGCAAGAGAGAAGAAAGTGTGAGTAATAGGTGAAAGCAAAAAGTATGGCTGAAGGTTTTCAAGGACTGACCATAGATTCTGGGTGGTCTTCTTTGGTCAGATATTAATTTTAATAGACAACTTACAGCAGGCACAAGAATTACAAGTGCCACTAATGTTGCTTGCTAGATATTTCAGACATGCAGGACAGTACTAACAGGGCATGTCTTTCCTGGTGGTGTTCATGTCCTTGAATGAAGTCAGGGCTTGGCAGTGGAAAGTAACTGAGTGGTCAGAAACCACAAAAAAAACAACATTCACTCAAAGCAGGTTGAAAATCTTAGGAAGGCAACAGAATCACACACAAATGGCTTCCTATTTCCCATCTGCTGTTTACGTAAAATATTCCAGACCTCTGATTATGCTCAGTTAATATAATGAATATAATGAAAAGTATTAATATTACTAGTAAAGTATTAGTTGACTCCATCCATGAGCTCTTTTCTGTCTCCCTCTGCTCCAGAAGTAAGCCAAATCCTGAGCTGCCTTCAGCAGGATCCAGTGAGGAGAGCTCTGACATCAGCACAGCGAGTCCCACCAGCTGGCCAACTGGTTCGGAGATGGAACTGGAAGAACCAGAAGACATGCCTGGCCTTGGAGTGGAGGAGCTGCCTCACATGCTGCTCCCTGACAGCCTGAGCCAGCTAGAGGAGTTTGGACGACACAAGCGGCCCCACAAAGCTCACCGTGGCCATGGGAGACCCCGTCTCTTCAGCGACTTGTGGGTTCGCATTGGGGATGGGTGAGATATCTATTATAATCACTTTACTGTGACCCAATTTCAGCTTTTAGAAGATATTTAGTTTAATAAAGAAACTCAATATAGAATTTAGCACTGTAGAAGCACTGAAAAAAAATTACTATAGAGACTTTACTAAAGAGATTCATTCCATAAAGGAAGGACCAGTATGGGATTGGTGGCTGAAAATGTATGGGATACATTATAAATATGATGATCTTGCAGAACCCACTGAAATCATTCAAAATTATACTCCACGCATGAGTAAAAGGTGCACTGGAATACCAAAAAAGTGCATGCTCATTGTCATCTTTCTCCTGTCAGACTAGTTGTCGGTTCAGATGAAAGAGTTAGAGTAAAGACATGAAAGTGGTATCAGTCCTATTTTATTTTTTTTTACTTTTGAAGTTTGAATTGATTTTTTTGTGTCCTTCTCCTTACTCCAGTTCAACCCCACCACCTCATCTGAGGATACTCAATGGCTATGTGACAGTGGAGCCTCCACTGACCCATCAAGAGCAGCACAGACGGATGGAGATCTACGCTACAGAGCAACATCCCTTCCCTTCCCCTTCCTCCTCTAAGCCCAGTCCCAGCTCAGCCCAGCTACTTCACAGCTCATTCACTCTGTCTTATATGTTAGTCTGGCTTTTATCACATCTGCTGCTCACCTCCTGACCGCAAGACAGTGTTATCTCACAGACCAACACTTAAGACACAACTGCATCTATACTAGAGCAGTGGAATGTACCTGATAAAGACAAACAAGAATGCCCATCATCAGCACATGCAGGCACGAGATGTAGAGAAGATTCAGTCTGGACAAGATGTCTTCAGGCGGGACAATCTGCTGTCTGCTTCCACTAGAGGGAGGGAGGGAGAGAGGGAGGGAGAGAGGGAGGGAGGGAGGGAGGGAGGGAGGCTGGCTTCAACCTTCTTGGAATGCCAAGTCTTTAAGAACTCGCCAAGTTTCAAAATGTGTGGAAAAGGCCCTTAGTCCTGAGAGGGGCAATAAATGGACTGTACTAAACTGTAGACTGGCAAGTCCAAACCTCATGAATGTTTAGAATAACAAACACATAGCACAATGAAGAATTGTAATTTTCAAGAGTCGGAGTCTTCAACCTAATGAAATTGTAATATTGTATAAAACAATTAAATTCACCCTGAAGATTACAATAGAGCATACTAATAACAGGTTTAACTCTGTGATGAATGAGTTTAATGCATATAGTATTGTGCATGAGGTGGAGCACTCGGTTGCCATTTTGTAAATTGTGCATTTTGTTTATAAAGAAATATTGTATATTTATTATTTCTGGGAAAAAAAGAATATATTTTCTTGCTATTTCAAGATAAATGAAAAAAAAAAACTAAAACCTACTGAAGCGCATTGTGAGTTTTTCCTTCCAATTGACATATCAGTAGTGGAAGCAAAATGAAAAAGAATAAATCAATAACAGCTTCTTAACTGTAGCCAAAAAAAGAAAAAAGTGTGATGTTTGCCTCCTTTTTGCACACACTCTTATGAACCAAAGTTACTGATCACTTTATTCAAACTTCACTGAAATATTCTCTCCCTGGTTATTAAAGTGCAATGTCTTCACTTCTTAAGAAAAAAAATTGGAAGTGGGACTGTGAGAAGCTATGATTTTAAAGCTGAAGGGGGAAACTTGTGCAACAGGCAAGCTCAATCTGCCATCTGCTGGTTGCAATCAAGAAAACATATGGAATTTAAAAAAACACTCTCCTGAGTCTGTGCTGCTCACTGATCAATGAGTAACTGTAAATCAGAGTGTACAATCACATTAAAGCTGATGCACTGAGTCAAATGTTAAAAATGAACTACTTCAAAGAAACAAACAAAAAGATGGTTACCTAAAAAGGGCCATGATGTGTGAAGTTTGTGATTTGAGACCACACAATTTTTTACACATATTAAAAACCAGGTTGAGATTCTTTTGGCTCAACATTCAGCTGAATATCCTCCCACAGCCATAGTGGTTGAATTGGCTTTTTTTATTGTGAAAAGAAGAACTTAAAGTAGCTGTTAACTTACTGTGAGCTCTACAAAAACACTTGTTTTCCATCTTTAGCTGGAAGGAAGTCATTTTTCATCATCTTGCAAGAAAAAACTTTAAAATATGGCTCAATCTTAGGAACAACTGCTAACAATCTCATTTTACTAAATATTTAGAGAAATTGACATACATGGTATTGTGTTACATCTTCTGTATTTAGTTTGTATGTTAGCTTTGTGGCTGCTTGGGTTTTGTTTGGCTTCCTCCCACAGACCAGTGACATACACATCAGGTTAACTTATGATTCTAGTGTCAGTTGGAGTAAACTCCCATTACCCCAAGACCGTGAACAGGATAAAATGGGTAAAGAGAATGGATGTTTGGGTGCAATACATTTAATTTGATGCTCTGAGTAGCAGTGACAGGTGGAGCGCTTCGGTTGACTGTGAAGTTGTTAAAATGGGAGGTCAAGGGGAGATCTGACTTCAGATCATTATTTTACTTTAAACTGATCATTGTGGTTTACAGTGATGTTACACTATTATCTATAGAAGACAAAAAAAAGTTTTTGTTTTTGATTGGACCTGTATCTCCATTTCATTTTGGTAATAGTAAGCCTTAGAAGAGAGCCAGACTGTGTAAAGAATCAATATGATTAAAAAAAAACTTCATAGTCTCCAGAGGCATTTTAGAGGTGGAGCAACAGCCACAGCTTAAGTATGAGCTAAAACACAGTATGGACAAGAAAAAGGAAAATTAGTTATCTCAACTGTTTTAAACTGATTCCCCAGTTAAGTGACAAAAACGTGATCATATAGATACATCTAATACAGGAATGAAATAAACTATTTTCGGGCAACACAATTAAAATACGCAATTTGTTCTTTTCCGTTTTAAAAACACAGTTGGGCTGCAAGTCTGCGCTGCTGTAGTTCAAACTTCTGCCACCAGATGTCACTAAAGTCATATTTTTACTGCAGATGAAAAGTCGTTTGCAGGCATCGAACTCAGCAGCGAGAAAAGAC
The DNA here is from genome assembly GCF_036924035.1 of Leuresthes tenuis. Lineage (NCBI taxonomy): Eukaryota > Metazoa > Chordata > Actinopteri > Atheriniformes > Atherinopsidae > Leuresthes > Leuresthes tenuis. The sequence continues at coordinate 17,802,919 of NW_027325361.1, read as the reverse complement.
ATGCACAGAAAATAACAGGCACTATTAATTTGGAAATTATATCAGGTTTCAAAATGTCCATGTGAGAACATCTTGACAAAAAGTCCAAAATCTATTGCCAAATTATATTTTAAGCCATTGAAAACTACATATTTTATTCTGACACAAGCTTAGAAATCAAAAGAAAACTGCATTAACAGAATATTGGAAAAATATTTGTGATTATGAAATTTACAAACAATTATTTCAAATTGAAATTTATCAGAATTTTATCAGTGTTTATCACGTTACAATGTTCAAGTTATGATGAAAAAAAACAGTGACAAAGCAAAAAATTTAATAAACCTTGTACCTAATTCTAGATTATTCCAAACATTTTTCACAGATTTCTTCTTCAGTTCTATTGACATTTCTGAGCATCTGAAAAATAATAAACTTCATACCTGAATATACAGAAATCCATAAAGAAATGCATGAAACAATATAGGCTCTTGCATAAGATAGAATTAATATGTGTTTCTTAGATATTACTTGTGTTTTTGGTCATTTGGTAATTCATAAATACAACAAAAATTACCAAAATGATCTAAATATGTCAAACATGTATAACAATGTACATTCAGCTAAATTACAAATATGCTACCCAATCTTTTTGAGATATCATCAAATATCTAAAAGCTTTCGATAAATATGAATGAAACTTTATTCATTATTACACATTTGTTGCTAGATTAATTTTAATACTTATCTTCCAGAAGGGCCGTCCTCTTTTAAACGTAAAAAAAAAAAGAAAGACATGGCAAAAACAAAAAAAAAAGAAGAGCAACTTTTTTTTTTTTTTCTAGAACAAACAGCCCCTTAAGCCAAGACAGGGCAATATTTGCCTTAGTTAGAATACCATTTTCCCTGGGCTTTCGGGTGTTGTTTGAAGGAGTGGGGGCCTTGACAGGGTGCTCTGAGGGCTGACCCTCACTCCGCCGGGGACATGCCGCCAGCCGCATATAAATAAAAGATTACAGTGGAAAATCAATTTCTGAGCAAACTCATTAAAAATGCCCCTCACCTTAAATGATTCCCATTTCCTTCCATTCAACCTGTTAACGCCTATCTGTCCATGAGACCAACCACCCTCCCCCACATCGCTACCACCAAAGCCTCGTCCCACCCCTTACTTCCCCTCCCTCTCTTCCATCCTTCCTTCACCCTGTTGCTCTCCCCCGGTGGTAATTACTTGCACAAGTCGTTTTTTGCCCTTTGATTTGCACCGTTTCACAAATGAAGGTTAAGTTTGTTTAACCGTGGTGGATTTGCCAGTCATGTTAGAGCATATAATGTGGCAGGTCCTTGGTTTCTCTGCACACCTCAGACACCCCTTGGTCTCTCCACCCCTCCTCCTCTCCTTCCCCGTTGGACTGGGCCTCTTAGGGACATGGAGGGGTACTCCAAGGTTAAGGCTTAGTGGGCCTGAGGAAACCTTCTGTGGATCAGGCGTCAGACCCACTAAAAAGGGACGAGGAAGTTGTTAAAAATCACCTCTGGTAAAAGGATTAAGAATCAAACTAGGAAGTTTTCCCTGAGAGGACGTTAAGGTTCTCACTGACAACTCACAACACACTGAGGGATGGGAGAGAAGAAATAGGAGCATCATGAAGGGGTCATATGTTAACTTCTGACCTGTTCTTTAATGTAGGGGCTGCAGCTGTTGACATGAATATTCTCCTTTACAGTGTAAATGACATAATGACAAATAAATGCAAAATAAGGGATGAGACAAGTGTTACAGCTTAATCTTTGATCAATACCTAATAAAGAGTCACTGGAGCCAAGGAGAACATCGATCTCATGCAGCTGAAGCTGTTAAGAGCCTTTCAAGGGTGTGTTGCTTTCACTGATGTTGTGTGTACAGTGATCACAGCAATAACACCTGAAGGAGTTAGTTACACCACAGTTCAGTCAACAAGTGACAGTCATATTCACATTTGCCGTCTCTCAGTTACAAGCAGGTCTGTCAGAGCCACACAGTGTGGTTCTGCGGTTGCTTGTGAGGGATGTTTAGAGAATGTCATCTTTTAAAAACTGCACCTGTGATTACGTATCTGTCCAGCCTACCCACACCCTGTGGAGAGCTTTGATTCTCTGTCTAGCCGAGAACAGCCATAAAGCTCAGGGAAAACAAAAGTGTGTTCAGCCTCACGACTGATAGCTCATCTCCCTTTAGATAATCCTGCTGATAGTGGTGGCAAAGCGGCGCTCTGTTAGCTCGCTGCTCATCTGTGTTTGTGTTGGTTGAGACATTATTCTATTCCTTTTGTCCGAGTCCCCTTGAGGATGTGGTGTTCTGAGCAGCAGAAACGAGCTCCATGGCCTCCTCGTGCCTTAACACAAGACAGGTGCAAGTCTTAAATGCTCGAGAAATGTCTGGTTTGGGTTTTTCTCCTTTTTATTTTCATAATTCATTCATAATTACAGCAGAAAGTATAGTCTGTGCAAAAATTTATGATATTTGTTACAACTCAAACGTCACTATTTCAACACAAAAAATAACATTTCCACATAACACAAACCAAACTAGATTGTTCTTTGTGACTGAAATAAAATCACAATGTGTAGTCAACAAAATGAACTTATGTCTGTCGTCAGTAAAGTGGAGTTAAGGCAAAAAAGCATCATCTGCATCGATTTGTTTATTCGGTTAAATTTGTTTATTGATAATAAAGTACTGAATTAGAAATAAAAAAAATGCTTAATTCGTATAAAATAAGTAATAAAAAAATAATGAATTAAATTAATTAAAAGAAATTTCCCCACAAATAAAATTGTGCTCATTTTGTGTTGACAGAAAACTTTAGTAGTTTACTGCAAGAACCACAATAGGCCTATATGTTGCACTCTAGTGTAGTTCTGTGTTACAACACATGATAAGACAAAATGGTATGTTTTTAAGTGCCGAGGTAGAAAGAGTGAATGTGTACCAAGGAGAGTAAAGAAGGTACAAAGGAGGGAGGAATACCGTGTGTGCTTGTACCTCCATGTTTATATGTGTGTGTCGACATGTCCTTGTGTGTATTGAGGGATGGTGGTGAGAGTGTTGTGTTTCACAGTTTTTTGCCATGATGCACTGCTTTATTATTCCGCACAAGGGGCACTTCACATGCGGAATGGGTTCTCTTTGATATCGACAGCAGCTTGAGGGAGAGAGTGCACTCAAAAACAGGCGAGGGCGAATTTATTCTGGGGAAAAAAACAGATAGTTGTGTACTTCCCTGGCAGCGGTTGCCGCACATATACGAAGAGCCAACCGCTTTGATGCTCCAGCGGTGACACTCCACACGCTAATGAAATATGGTAATTACAGCCACATAAAAGCCCTCCTAGATGCAGTTGGAGGAAGCGTATAAAAAACAAATATGACTTTATCCAAAGATATCCACTGTGATTAATTCTCCTTTTCATAAACATATATTTTATGTTGTTCACTTACTACAAAGCAATATGGGCCATCAGTTGACCCTAAAATAAGCAAAGGGGAAAGGTCGTCTGATTAACAACCCTTTTGTTCCCTTTTGACAGAAAGAAAATGTGCGAGAAAGAGAGCTCTCTGGGCTGCCTTAACTTTGGCCCTTTTCTTCGCAGCAACTGATATCTTTTCCTTATTAGAAATTCGCCAAGTCTGGACTGTAAAGCTCAGCAGCAGCGAAACTTGGCTCCACTAAACATCTCAGAAGTCTGGTTGGTAGTGGTGGGGGGGGGGGGGCGTCAATTTAGGAAGGTAAGAGATTGAAATGAAAGCATTATGTTTGGCTGTAGGTCTGCTGGAGATGACTGAGAAACTATTTGATTTTGGTCTGTCTGCAGATGAAGTATCCCACGAGAGTAACTTTGCAATATATAATAGACAGGAGTAGGGATTGAAATGTGTAACAGGATCTGGAAGCAGAAGCTGGCCAACAAAACTTTTTGGTCCTCCAAAATTTTCATCGATATCATTACTAAACTTTTATCCACTTCAAATAACGGGTGGTCGTGTTAGAATATTACAAAACCCTTAAAGTTGCCAAGTTTGGTAAAGCACTGTGAAATCGGATCATCTATTTGACAAGATTTGGTGCCTGAAAAGAGAAAAAAGTCATATGAATCGATAACACTGCTGCAAAATAATTTTTTACTGTATTTTTCTGGCAGTATTACAGAAACAGGAATGAGATGACCTGATCCAACACACGTCTGGAAAGGGAAGCCAGGACACGGCAGTAGAAGGGAGAATACAAGGGGTGGAGGAGGCTGTGTGTTTGAACGTCAGTGTTTGCTCACAGTCAGACGGTCGAGCAGCCCCCCCCCCCTGTCCTTTCACACACTCTCACACACTTTCGCCTTGCTGACTGGCTGTCCTGAGGGACGGAGCTGGAGGTCAGGGAGAAGGTGGAGGTCAAATAGGCTCTGATAAGTCCTGCTAATAGGATGCTGCGTGTTTATGTGTTTGCATGGGTGTTTGAAAAGGACTGAGGGGGTCTGGTGGGCTAACTGAGGCTAAAAGCTGAGAGAACACACACTCTCACACACACAAATAAAGTCATGCACACTGTATGCATGCACGTGCAGTCTTTAAGGTCAGAGCATGGGGTGAGAATGTTAAATGGGAAGGTTGGGGACTTCAAATATTTTCCTACCCATCACTATGAGCACACCACCTGCCCAAAATCTTGAACAGCCTGTGTGTGTGTGTGTGTGTGGGTGTGCGTGGGTTTGTGTGTGTGTGCGCAGGGATGGCCGAGCGACATGTATTCATGTTTGGCTGATGAACCTACACACTCTGGATCAGACAGACATACAGGCAGACAGGCAGACAGATAGATAGGACATGTGTATGGGCGCCAGCCGTCGCGGAGCAGCAGGCGGGCAGACAGATGGAGTTTTGGGAGTAGATATGGCGCTCAGATAGTAACTCATCCCCACCCTGCGCTCCCAACACCCGCTGCTCCTTTTATCACTCCCCTCCAGGTGTATCCAGGTAACTCCAAGGCCAAGCCGCTCTTAAAACCACGACAGTCAAGGTAACAGGTAATTGCAGAATGGTACTCGTAAAACAGCCTGTTTGCCTTCAGCTGAACTCTGCCTTGCTTGTTTTAGACACAAAACTTATAGAGACAGGAAGCGACGGTGCAGAACGCGGTGGCGTGGTTTTGCTGTATAGTGTCATCCTTTTTTTTTTCAAATTTTGCCTTTCATACTCGTCCTCACTCCTTTCTGTTTGTGAGCCATCTTAGCACCTTTTGATTTGAGTTATTCTGGTTTTATTCTTTATTTCTTCTCTCTGTCTCTCACTGTCTTTATCTATTACTCACCCCCCTTCTGTGTTCATATTTCTCCAACTTTATGAGTAACTCTGGCTCCCTCCCTCTTTTAATGTTTGATTGCAGGTGATAAGAGGGATGAGTCTGACTGCAGTGGTTAATGTGGTCAAAGGTCAGAGGCTGTGCGGGGAGCGGACACGGAGGAGGGAGCAGCTGAAACTGGGCCGTGATCTGCTTTTGGATCATGACTTGTAGCCAATCTGTCTGCACACAAGCCAAGAAAACATACATACTGAAGCGACCGTCCATATCTGCCTGAAGAGTCATTATCTGACAATTTATCAAGATACTGATCAGGAGTTTGTGTATATCTACTGTCACATGTACTTACCCTCTGAACAGTGATAAGATTACCGCTTCTCTTTGCACACAGGCCAATAAATACACTTAACTGCACAAACCAGAGCATGCACATAAATGCATGTAAACTGCTGCTTCTAGTGTATGTATAAGACACTTAAACAGAAATGTTGCACACAGACAAACATGCGCACGTGTATTGTGCCGAACGAAGGCTGTAACCTCGTGCACATGCTTGCTGTACAGTTTACTGTCAAACAAAGTCGCAGTTCATATCCTTGCTCCTCAACATTCCCTTGTTTGTTTCAAACCACAAACAAACAACACACTCCCCCACATAGTGGTCATTGACACCAACCGAAACTCAGCCCTCCTCAGGCTCTTCGCTTTCCCCTCTCCTGCTCTCCATCTTTTGCTCCCTAACCTTTCTCTCTCTATAGGTTCTCATCTGATTTCATTTCTCGCCGAGATCCGGCCATTATAAATTCATTGTATGCTGTCGTGGCTGATTGAAGTGATGGGTTGATTCCTCAGGGCTTCCTGCCTGATGGAGGGTGCTATAGCAAATAGCCCAATGGGTCTGTTTAGATAACACTGACCTCTCGCAAACCACTGCCACATCTGCTGTGAGTGAGCTTTGTGGGGCTTGCTGTCACCACAGAGTGACAGGAATAGACCAATCACAGAAAGGGGAAATGAAACATACACAGTGGATGCAGTTTTTCTTTTTCTTTTTTAAGGCTGAGAAATTGCGAGTTAAAGAAAGAGAAAACATTTTAGAATAAAGATTGGAAACAAGGGGGAGGGGGACGTTACAGAGGAAAGGGGAGATCTCGCGTGGACAATGATTTGAAGCGTATTGTAACTCCCACCTGCTCTCTCCATGAACAAAAGTGTTAGTCATCATCAGGGCGAATTGTGAGGGGAGACAAGGGGCCGCTGCTTCGTTGGTCCCCCTGATCTGCATTCTGCCCATGGGGTTACCAGGGTAACGACTACAGAAGACAGAGGGGCGAGGAGGGTGAGGGGGGCATGGAGAGGGCACTCACCCTTTTCCTTGGAAATGGATATTCATGTCTTTGTTCTGCAGGGGTTATGATTGTGTTGATTGGGAGAAAAAAAATTGTTTAAACAGCCTGCCCTCTCTGCTGGCCTCAGATATGAGGCAGCCGACAAGACTTCACCTGGCCAACACATCAGCATTCAAACACCAGCACTCATTAAAGACAGGTTAGATAAAGGAACACACATTACTAAGTGGAAGCAAACTGTATATTTTTGTCAATGTGACATGATATTTGAAAAGAGGAAGTGATTTGTATCATTTATCTCTGTCCTGCTCCATCCATCTTCATTAGCTCCTGTACAAATGAGCATGCTAGAACCTTTATAAGTGTGCTCAACATGTGCCTCAATTCGGCCACGTCTAACTACTCACTTTACGATCCACATCAGAACTCACATACACTGTCTTTAATTGCATTTGGAAATAAGGGAGCATGGCATTATGCAACTCTTTGTACACACTGGACTTGTCTTAAATGTTATAGGGAGCAATATTAAGGCGCACCTTTGAAAGCCAGTGGCTGTAAAACATCATTGTAACACTCTCATGTGACAAAATGTTTTACAATCACACCGTTAAAAGCTATTGGCAAACTTTGGGCCACAAAGACTGTGGGAGTGTAAGCAGACGTATGCTCTCTTTCTTGCCCGGTGCAGCACTGAAAACAGGGCACTCCTCACTGCAAGGAGTGCAGCTTCCCTAAGCTAATGTTGTTTTTTAATTAAACTATCTCTGCTGTGCAGTTTAAAGTAGCAAGGGAGAATAGGGTCTCCCAATTTTTTTATCTTAGGCATGTGAATACCCAGGAAAAGTAGCTTCAACTTACAAACTTCAGTGTCAGGCAGATGAAACACATTGCATTACCCAGTTCTGAGGTCTCTGGGATATAAACTCTGCACATGTATATTGTTTGTCAGCTACATACTAAGCTGCATCACTTGAATACTATTTATTTCATTTTATTTATTTATTTTCTATACTAAAAATGGTTTCCCACTGATTATTTGAAATATGATAATGTATGCAAATGTTGATATCTGAGCAGTGAGCATAGTTACGGCCCTGTTGGAATGGTAATTTATCTGCAGTGGAAAGAAACGCTTATTTTGTTTGGATATGCTGATGTAAATTCCCCGTTAATTTTGTGATAATGTTAGTGTGGCGGATTGTCCCAAAGAATTTATGCAATCGCAATAATCATTGTAACTTCCCTGGTTTAGCTTGTTATAGTTTTTCCTGCAAAATTACAAATAAATTAGCAGAAGAAATGTTCTGTGGAGACTCATTACGGTTGTCTAACCTACTAGATCTATTTACATTCAAATTAATGACACCTTTTTGGAATATTTTTTTCAGGAGGGCCTCTTGGTGTGAGCCGTCAACTTCTGAAATCTGTGAAGTCAGGCCGACTACTGTTGAGATTGTAGAGCAACAGTCCCAGAGTTTTCGTGCTGATCCTCGCCCCTCGTTTTAGTCCACTCGAACTCAGACATCTGCCTCCAAACAGAGAGAGAGGCGCACAGACCAGAGACCGGCGCACGCTGACGAGACCCAAAGTGACCGTCGTGCTCAAACAACTTCTCATCAACAACCATAAGAGTGTATGATGAGACGTCACAGCTGATTTGGTTTTAGACCTCGATGTTATGGCTGATGCCGCCCGTGCGCCGCCTAGAAATGCAGTTATCTTAATTTAGGAAGGGGCTGGTGTACTTCGTTCTACGGGCGCTAGGAGGAGGTGTGAATGAGGGGCAAACTGATGTCCGCGGCAATTCCTCTGCAACAGAACTTAATCCACCTGCGCCTGCCGCGCCAGAGCAGTGAATCCAGCACCGCAAACTTTTGATCAAGAGTTGTACAATGTTGGGAAAAAACAATAACAACACAGACGCATATGTATATATAACCATAACATATATATATATAAAACTTAATAAAAAAAAGTGCAAAAAATAAAAATCACGTGTAGTGGATTTTAGAGCCTTGAGAAAAACGTAATTTAGGATTCAAGATTTCCATTTGGCCGCCTGAAAGAGACTTAACGCCAATTGTCCTGCTGGTCATCTCACAGCATGGAATGCAAATTTAAAGGTCTATAGGGCCTGGAGCGGGAAAGCTATTGATTTGAGATGAATACAGTGGCTACTCTCAGGCCCTTCACAGTTATTAGGACTAATAGAGAAACATAAAATAGTGAGAGAGAGAAGCAGAGATCCGCACAAATGCTCTAAATAGCTGGCTACTCCACAGGCCTCTCGGAGAGTTTGGCTTGCAATTTGCATTCCTTTGTGTGACAACTTGTAATCCTCCCCTCAGCATGCCAAGAAACACACAACAGATTTATTGTCCCAGTCAACAAATCGTTTAGGTCATCCCAAACCTATTACTGCCTAATGCTCTGGAAGCCCCCTCCACCGGCAGCCCCCATGCACCGCCTCGTCTCTACCACCGGAGACTTGCAAACACAGACCCTGCACTGCCGGGGCCCCACGGCTCTAACACTTTGTTGGCCCCCGGTCTATTCAGATTCGATATACTTCTGGAGCTTTACGCCCTCTGTGTGCTGCTTGGGAGGTTGGGAGGGACTGAGACCGTGGCTGAGGCTCAGATAGTTTGGTGTCGGGACAGCGGTGCTAAAAGGACATGAGGTTTCCACCGCTGCAGGCCCACACAAGTTGTGCTGAGAATTCACACGACAGAGAGCACGTCTGTGGAGAAAACGCGTATTTATTGCTCTAAAATAACTTCAGATTCGCGACCGTGCCACTTCTGACCAAGGGCTCGGCGTTGATTTTACTGCCATAAATTCATTCACATTTGAAACACAGAAATCACAAAGCAAGATAAACCCAACTGGGTTATGTTGCGCTTTTGCGCACACACTAGTCTGAAATAGCACACTTCTATTTTTGATTCTGTCAACATTTCTGTGTTTTGTTTGTTTTGTTTTTTTATATATCGTCATTGTGCAACCATTTCCACTTTAAAGCGTGGTCAGCAGCTTTTGTAAATCATCATGGCCCATATTGTTGTTGGATAAAATGACCTAAGCATGACAGTTGTTTGGTCCTGTCATTATATTTGATGGAGCGTAACCACATCCTCACGTCTCTGCAGGAAAAGCCTACAACACTGTATTTTTCCCTGTGTGGGAGAGGCTCTGGTTGTTTGTTGTAGGACGGAGACACAAGGATGTTTTTATGATTTTTTTTCCCCCTCTAGATAGATAGATAGATTATTCAATAACAGAGTGAGATTAACTGAGCTGCACTGATTCCATATGAACTGAGACTAAAACACAGCTAATGAAAGACTGAGAGGCGTCACAGAAAGAAAGACTGCATCCATCTGTGTGTGTCGGCCCCTCTCTGCAGGACTCAAACGCGGGGTCAGCCCAGAGAGAAAGAGAGACGGGGGAAGATCTCTCCCCCACCAGTCATCTTCCCTCAAACACAACGGGCCTTTGATTCGTTTGTTTGGACACACACACTCGCGTCTAATCGTTGTTTTTCTTTTCTAGTGTACCCCACAAGGCGCACATGCATCACGCAAGACAGACAGCGCATATGGCATCGGTACTCCTCTAAAACCACACTAAACGGCTCTGCGCAGGGCCAGCGTTTCCCATTGCATGCAGAGCAGCGGGACCGGGCTTGCGGCCCAGCGTCATACTTTCTCTATGGAGATCAACACAGCCATAATTACAACGGAAGTCAATGTCTGTTTTAGCATCAGTCACAAGGAAACCTGAAAAATATGTCCTGCATCACAAGACGAAAAAAGACGCATATAGGCTAAACTGTAGCTCAGGTCAAACAAATAAATACATCAATTAAAAAATGTTAAAAAAGGGTGTCAAAGTTGATTTCGTTCAATCAAAGCAAGTCTACTTTAAATGTGTTGCTTTGCTCAGAGTTGGACCATTCCCTTGACTGTAAATGACTTGACTTTCTTGGTGGAGATGGAGGAATTAATCACACTTCAGTGCGAGGGACCAGTGAAGTGTTTAAATGGACAAGTCTGTCTAAACCGGTGTGAAACAGCTCGAGTGATGATCCGGTCATTACACTGATACATTAATAACACGATGTGAAGATTAATTACTGCTAGTTCAGGCTGTCTTTAATTGTCTGCTTGCTTCCATTCCACGGACCAGCAGCCCCCACTCATTTGTCATAACTGATTTCTCCTGCCAACAAAGGCGGGTCTGAATACATTGAACATCCATTTTCGAGGTCTAGCTGAGGCCAGACTTCGTTCTTCCTCTTATTTGTCCATTTTAATTTCACCCTAATCCATCTTTATCCTTATTTAAACGTCGTCAACTGCAATACAGAGAAGCGACATTATCCAGGTGAGTGAAGGGGTTAAGACAATGATTCTCCATCATTGTAAAGCTGCATCGTGCAGTCAGAGCTAAAACACATGTTGTCCATTTCCACACACTCACTGACGCTGCTGTGCTCCGCCGTGAATCACAGACTGAATAACACCAGCAATCAATGAAACTACACGACGTAAGACATGATTCATGCACAATTGTCTTGAAATAAATGTAATTAACTGAATGTCTTTGTTTTCCTATTGATCTATTTCACTGTGTATATGAAAATACCTTAAAAGCTTATAGAATAAAATTGTGGCAATAATTGTTTCCTAATTTAAAACAAAAAATGTTCATAATGAATAAAACAACAACAACAATAATAACGCTAATGATAATGATAATAATGATACTGCGACTAATAATGATAATAATAGGGGGGTGGAGTGGGTATATGCATTTTTATGTTTTACATCCAGCAGAATGAGCCATGCGTGACGGTGCAGCTGCAGGTCCGCTGAAGTGTCGCGCGGGTATTAATCTATTTAGTCAAATTTTATTTTCTCCCGGAGTCATTCAGAGCCAATGGAGGCTCGCTATGGAGGGCTGTTTGTAGTTGTGCTTGGCAAAAAAAAGCTGGCGAACTCCAAGGCTGCACGATCTGCAAATATAAAACTCAGCTCCTGAGTTCTGCTGGGTTTGCTACACCTACAGCAGTTATTTCCACCGGGAAAATGCCTCGTTTGACATAACACAAAACGTGAACGTTATACCAAATATTTTGACAAATAAAGTACATTTATTAAGGGCGTTTAGAAGCGACAAGCACACTTATAAATATGATTTTTAAAAAGTAAAAAAAAAAAAAAACAATGAAACAGCAAGAGGTCACAACAACAGCGTCTTATTTGGTAGAACTGAGGGCCTTGATTAAATCCATCTCCCCCAAGGCAAATGTGCAGGCTGAATGACCTAAGCCACATGAATTTCGTCTGAATACATTTGTCTAGCCGCACAGCTCCTTACACACATGCCCTTGGTTAGGTCGTCTCCTTTTGCGAGACTTCCCACACAATCTCTGGTAACTCAATCTGTCGACAATCAATACGGTGCCCAGAGCCTATTGAATAAATACATTATTCAATTGTTTGGAATACTCAGAGCACGCTTTTTTAATCTCATCAGAGAAAATTTACTGCAGAGATGGGATCGCGTTCGGCGTCCTCTCAGTGGTTCTCCGAAAGAAGGACATTTGTTCAGAAAGAAATGTGACTTTTAGTAGTCTTTTGTCTCCGATCAACATGACAAGTTTTCAAATACTTCAATTCAGTCAGAATAGTGCACTCCGATGAGTCAGACCCAGTATGGTAGCAGAGAAGCAGGTGTTTTTTCTTGGTTGTTTGGTTGAAGGGTCCCATCGTGGATTTAAGGACACAGTCATCCTGGGTTTCCCACTCTGCAGCCCTTGCTTCACCTCCTGTCTGTCCTGGCCTGCTGCTCTCCCCGCCCTCCTCCTCCTCTTGGGCCTTTGATCAAAGCTAGCCTCTCTGCCACAGCTGCCCATCAGGGGGCTCCTCACCCTCACCTACAACAACACTGCCTGCTGGGAGTCCCTCTCTGATGCACACACTGCTACAAACATACAGGGGCAAATGCTCGAACTCACACACAGATTCTCACACAGATCAGGCCTCCCATCTTTCTCCCTAAATAAATACCCTTAATCTTGAGGAAGAAAGCAGATGATACTTTCAATTCCAGGTATATTAGGTTGTGCATTTTTACATGCATCTGTGTGTGTGAAGTTCAGATAAGAGACAGCTAGCAGATGCAAGGAGGGACGAGAGGCTTCAATCCTTTGTGTGAGGTTTTCTCAAGGCTTCACAAATTCACGCAGGCTCAGATGTGCTTTAACAGAGTGAAGGAGACAAGGAACACTATCCAGAGTGCAGCAATGCTCTGAATGAGCAAACACATTACGCAGTGGGAGTTGCATTTTCAACATACAAACAGACACCAGAACAAACAAGCACCACAGCTTGCTTACATGTGTAACACTGTACTTGGTTACACCTGTAAGCTTTTATCTGAAGGTCCGGTGCCCAAGTTACTTCCTCTTTTGTACTTGACCTCAAAACTCCTCTCATTTGGCATGTGTACTCCCAATTATTCACACAAGAAACACTTTGGTCTGCTTTCCAGAGGCACTGAGAGCATTCCAGGGCTGAATCTTTATAAACTCTGCTGTTTTGCTCATCACGGCAGAAAAGGTCTGTTGACTTCTTTTGTCTGTCTTCAAGAAGAGTTGTTGGTTTCTCTTTGAACATCCACCACTCTTCTCCAGAACTGGAAGTAATCCCGTTGAAACATCTGGTGATGACTCAGGCTACATATCAGATGCACATCACATGTGATTCATTATCCTGAGGTTGGCCTGTCCCGGGCAAATTGGACTTTGTATATTTTCAGACAGTCCCATACATATACATGGGACCTGGTTGTGATGACACATCGGCCCGATGAAAGTGTTTCCAGTGTTTGTGTCCAAGTTCAAAGGGGTTGATGGGAACCTCCACTGGTGATATGACACAGGAAGCACCTTGGGCCAATCCTCTCCACCCTCACGGGCACCCCTGTTACCCCAATTCTCCATGATGCCGGGGTCAATTAACTAATTAAGTGCCAATTAAAGCATTAACCGCTTCCCAGAGGTTGTGAGGTAGCACCGAGGGGGGAACATGGAGCAGGTGGTGATGGGGCTGATCACATACAAAAGGGTTTTATTCCCTAAAACACAATGACGAAGAAAAGGGTGGGCCACTATGGTGAGAAAAGATTACTTCATTGCATTTGATGTGCCATCACTGCACAGTTAAAGATCACAGATTTTTCCAACCGTTAAACAGTGAATATGTGTTTTGGCAAATTGTTTGAAGTCAAGAGCTAATAATGACTTCAAATTTACATACTCAGTCTATAAACACACAAAACACACACATTTTTTTTTTTTTACATTTGTGGAAGCAGCATTTTGAATCCATCTGCTACAGATGGATAATAAAAATGCAAAAAATACATTTGATTTTTGTCTATGGCATTGCATGTTTTAACCCTACCACATAACAGTGTCAAGAAGTTGAGAAAAAGAAGTGCTACTTCTATTACTGCAAATCACAAACAGATGACCTGAAGTACAGAAGGTATTCAGTTACTGTAAAGATGACACGTTTCCTTAATATCTGAAGCAAAATAATCTTTTTATCCCAATAAAACAAAGACGGACAGAAGAGAGATTAACTTCATGACTTCACGATGAAAGACTTCAGGAGCCATCTAAGTCTTTCAGTCTTCAGAGGCTCTGTGTCCAGTATTTCATGCAAAAAAAATGGCCATGCTATGATCCATTGTGGATTTCGAGGTTTGTTTAGGAAAGATATCATGTTGTATAAGCTATGATTTTTCAACTTCATCTTTGTCAGCCTTTTTTAAATTGAATTTTGATTTCAGACTTTATTGGCATTCAAATTAATCGGGTTTTTTTTCTCATTGCCAGCAAATCGTTCCCTATGTCAGTGACTGCAACACAACCCGAAAGAACGATTGTTCCACCGCTGTGTTGAACAGTTTCAGACAGATTTTTCAAAGAAAAATTCTCCAGTCTTTTATTCTCCAGACATGTCTATTTTGATTTAATCTAGTCACGTGACTTGTGTCCAAAATGTACCAGGCTTGTTTGGGTGTTAATTTGCAAGCTTATGATGGTGAGTTTTGCGAGGGCACAGCAAAGGTCATCTAATGGCTCCTCCATGGTGGTCATATTTGTGCAGGTGGGACTGCATAGTAGAACACCACCTCTCCAGAGACTGCCGAATCTTTCTGATGTCTTTTTTTCCAGTAGTAGTTCTCCCACATAGTGTTTAAGGTCTTCCAGATTTAACCTCCATACTTCCTGTTAATTGCCAATTTCTACTGAAGAACTAAGGAAACAGCTACCTGAAAATCCACCGCTTTCATATTAAAGCCAAATATAGAGGCAGGCAGCTGCTTAGAGGAGCACATAGCTGTTGATTTATTTTTTTTTGTATAAAGTTAGTTTTCCAAATTATTACCGTGAACACATTTGCATAGTCCTGACGAGCTATGGTATGAGACCATGTTTAAAAGTTACCAGAGAGCTTACATTTCTTTGAGTTTGATGAATTTTTTTTTTCCTTTTTTTGACCGGGTATGCCCAACTCTTATTTAAGCATGCCACTACATGCTTGTTTTGATCATACTATGTGTGTTGTTTTAAGTGGCTAATCTCCATCCATGTCGCTCTTACTGCAGGCTGAACTATGCAGAACTATTCATATCATTTTATCCAAATCTGGCTGAGCTAGCCTCGCATAGACACAACTAACGTAACACCTCTGGCTCTGTTCATTGTTCTCTCTGTGAGCGATTTCCTTCCCACAGACTCCTGCTGCTGGTGTAACTTGGTCTCAAAACTTAGATTGTGAAAGTTGAAGGGGGGAACAGGGATTCAATGGGGGGGGGGGCAAAGAGAGTAGATCCATACTTCTGCAGAGGGTGAATGTAGAGACACAAAGTGGCTCACATGTACTCAGCTGACATGTAAGTTAAAATAGCAGTTGATTTAATGCTAACAGGCACTTAGTTACGGTTCACTTCTATATGGTTGGAACAGTAATTTTGTGGTTGCTTTTAACTTTTATTTTCAAGAGAATCTAATGGCAGGTTAAGGAAAATTAATCTTTGCTTCTGTGCACTTTCCCCTGGAAAATGATTTCCTGTTTGCAAGACCCAGACCCAATCCCGACTGTTACCTATGTGTCTCTAAGAGCCGTTGTCATCCAACTCCTACCTGCTCCCAGTGAGCATGTGTAAGGGGTTAATGCCTTGGCCCTGCTTGCTCCCCACAGGCCCAGTTATTGAACATTTTTCTTCCACATTTAGGACCAACAGGCTGTGTCCCTGGCTCCCCCTAACTTTATGTTTATTCAGGCTGGACGCCACCTCGCCTTCAGCAGGTTCACATGGAGTTCTGGGGTTTCAGCTGACCGAGTGATGCCTATGTCAAGAAATCCCATCATCGTGACATGGCAGAGAGGGTAGTGAGAATCCTCGATGTCATACAGAGAAGGCAGCTAAATGCGGACTACTCTTAACTTTCCATTTGGTGAGCAAACAGGCAGTTTCAGCAGGGATGGCCGAGAGAAATGAAGGGAAAGAGTCAGCAAGGGAGAAAATGACACATGAAACAGATCAGTGTGAAAATATTCTCAAAAAAAGTGGAAACTAAATGATGCAGTTCATGCTGAGTGAGCAGGTTAAGCTTTAAGATGTAATCTATCTCACATTTTAGGCACTTTAGTGTGACAGAGGATAATTAATGTGAGGCAGAAGTTTTCATAAGCTCTGTGGCTTCCAAGGCATTCGTACAAGTGTTATGTGAGACAGGAGAAGAGGGAAAGAGACACCATGGGAGTGAAGTCTGTGAGGAGGAGTGACACAGAAAGGATAAAGACAAGGAGTCAGGGTGGAATGTACAGGAGATCAGGAGACAACAGCCCAACACAAGTGACTGCAACTGTTGCACATTATCATCCTTTTGCAAGAGAAGACATTTCTGCTATGCACATAAGTATGCACAAACACGTATATACAGACAAACGCATGAACAATCCCTGGATTGCTGACAGCAACTGCTGCTTATGTGCCTTCAGAGTTGAGAGAGAATCTGAGGAATGGTCCCACAAGGAATTTCAGATATCTAAAGCAATCTTTCACTTTCCTCCTTGTGAGCGAGTTTAAGCTCTTACTGTTTAGTGAGAGCACTCAACATCTGAGAGTCATTCATCAGCTAACACTGCTCATCTGCTACTCTGAATCATTTCTCCAACTATACTAAAAACAAGGGCAAACACTTTTGTTCTATTTGCGGGGACACAGCCGGCCACAAGCTAGCACTTAAACTAGCAACCTTTCTGAAATATATCTACAAATCATTCTCCCTCTGTACTTTCCTCTCTATCTCTAAATCTCTCGTCTGTGCTCCATGTTTCTTCTGGCACTCAGCTCCCCTGTCTGTGTGCATCAACAAACACAAGAGGAGAAACCAGCAACTGTATTAACAGATGGCCAGAGTCAATAAAACACACACAAATCAGCACTGGACACATCTGTTGTACGGAGAGGCTGACTAATCTTTCTGTGTGGCTCAACGGGAGTGATGGAATCACAGCAGCTCGGCCAGATTAGAGGGAACAGGGCAGATCACCCGGGGGACGGCAGGCGGCTTTGTAAGGGATTGCAGGCTGGAGATAAAGCAGCACAGGGGCTCAGGGGATGACATGTTTTAGCCAGATAAAGAAAGTATTGATGAGAGCTAGAAATAAATGTTACATCATGTGTCTATAAGCTAACTGTTAAAGAACTTCAGAGTGACTTGATCATTTTGGTGTTACTTAACTTAACTTTCACTGTGTATGATTCGTGTTCAGATCTTGATCCTAAAAGCCCATCTTTAGACATATCTTCACAAAGATCTTCAGCTAAATTCAAGGTGTGTACCTGCCTGCAGCAGGATTTGTGAGGGTAAAATTAGGTTAGGAGCCAATCCCCTAACATGCAGCATATACAAAAAGGACATGAAGACATGAAGCCTGCACTGGACATACATTGAGAAAGGTCTTTGTCATGTAGGAAAACACCTTGAATCAACCCTTTAGAAATCAAATGATAAGCCTCTGCATACTTAAAGAAAGAGGTACAGACGTCATTTTAATGATTTCTAACCAGATTACTTTTTATAGAAAACCATACCAGTATTTTATATATTCTTAAGTATGACTGTATGATATTCTTGTGTCACTCAATTAAAAAAAAATAATAATAATAAGGGTAATACTACTAATAATAATAATGGAAAAAAACAAAACTTAAGACTAGAGGCATGAAACTTTGCATTCAGGCTGATGTTAAACTGACTCGCCAAGGTTTGAAGATTTCCAGTGTGTGTTTCTGCAAAGCAGTTTCTCATGAGGCTCTATTAACTTCAATGACTGACGTGAGTTTGTTAACATATTTGGCACATCCATCTCACTAAGTGTGTGTCACAGGGACGTATTCTCGCTGCCGGTTGCAGCAAATAAAATACACAGGAGAGACAGTGATTAAGAGAAGAGAAAGTAAACCTGAGGAGTGAGGGAAGAGTGGAGACGAATGAATCCTGTGAGTACTGCAGAGAGGGAATAACGGAAATTATTACAAATAAAAAAAAATGAACACGATCATAATGGCAGGAATGAGAGTTGTCTCAAATACATGAGATGAATGCTCCACACGACATTATGTATATATGTATCTGTCTTTATCTGTTCATCTGCTCATTTTTGCAAGTTCTTTTTACTCTGTTTTTTTTTTTTTTGGAACAGTCTCTTTTTTTAAATGTTTTCACTTGTTTAAAGTAATTTGAGCAGCTTTTTCCCTACCTTTCCAGGAGTCTGGAGCTCCTTAGTTTTTTTGCAACGTTTTGTGAGTTACTGATGTGTGCACTTTATATACATTTTATTAACATCATCAAGTTTTACATTATTCTGTAAAGAGGGTTATGGGTGTAATCAGTAAATGGATTCTTTTAACACAACCACACATGCAACCATAGCAGCAACTGCTGCTGACATGTCCACTCCACTAACCTCTGGCGTCACTGGAAAGTCAAACATTACATGTGAGATTTAATTGGAAATAAGCCATTGTGGAAAGGTCAGAGCTGCTGCAGGAGGGAGAGATGCTGCAGCTCTTGAAGGATGTGTGTGTCTTGCTGGTGATTATAGGCTAAGTCAGTGTGGACGAACTTAAACTGCATTTGTCTGAAAGAATATCTAACAAAAATGTACAGCAACAAGTGAATACCGATGAGCCGGCTGAAAAATGATGAATCCTGAAAAAATAAAGCACGAAACATCAAACAGATGTAATCAGAAGGGGCTGATAAGCATTCAAGCCCGGTTAATTCTCAACAAATTATCTAATCCAGATGTTGCACTCTCAGTGTAAACACAGTGCCCTGCAGAATCATAAAACAAATAAGCATGAAAAAGGTTTAAAGTTTCAAACAAAGCCTAACCCCAGACTGAGACCTTTCCACTAAGAGGGGAAAAAAAGAAAGAAAAATCCACACCACACACTCCTACTTTGCTGCCTTCTTGAAACAGGAAAATGTAAATATGGTAATATTTAGCACGTGTTTTAAAACAGATCGGTTTTCTCAAGCAGGGAGAAGCTGGGAGAGAAGTGAGAGAGTCAGACAGGGAGGAAGAGACATGAAAAAAGCGGCCCACACACGATAGAAGGCCTCCCCACGTTTGTGTGTGTGCTCCGGTCTGTACAATGTGGACAGGCTGCGGCTTCCTATGTTTGCACACAGGTCCACCAAGAGCTGTGGCCCGGTGCTGATGGCCTCAGCGCACCCTAAAACACCAAACTGGATCTGTCATACTGTGAGTGTAGAGCATCAGCAACAACTTAACAATAGGAAAACACCACTCCAATGGGTCATATCATCCATCTGTACGCCACAGCCATCCTTCGTGGAGGGAAAATCAGAGGAGGAAGATAAAGGAGGGGTAAAAGAGAAAGAGAAAGGGAGACAGAGCAGAGGGAGGAGCAGAAATGGAAACATATGGATGTGTTTAAGGACCACCAGGGAAGGGAAACTCGTGCATTTTCGCATAAACCCCGATAAACTCCAAATATGTAATTACACGGGGTTTAGGGCTTGTCTGTTGCCGATTCATTCAGGAATTTCTGGTTACGTCTCTCAGAGAGTTCGGGTGTAACAGGGCTCTTTATCGTTCTCAAGTGGCAGATCTGCTCAGCTTTAGTGCGGCCAAGCCTTCTACTTACCCTCAGCCCTGGACATGCTCAGTGTGAGAGTGCCATTGTCCCCCCACCTATTTAACAAGGCGGTGTGTGAAAGAAGAAAGCCGTCAAAAGAAATACCTCCCACTACATAAAAAGGCAAAGTAGTGGGACCCTTGTAAAATACCTGTAGCACGTTTAAAGATTTCATCACGTAGCAATATTTATAGTTCTTCAATTCCTTGTCAATGTTTGTAGCCAATTTGTTGTGCTCCAATAAATAGACTGGCCTATTTATCAGCAGACCACATGGCAGCCATTTATGGTGCCTAACAAGAGGCAGATGTGTTTTGTATATGTTTTCACATGCAGGTTTGACACGCTGACAGCCCGAGACAGATAGCTGAGATGAACAACCTCTGTCCTGACTGCAGGACTGGCTGTAAACATCATCTCTGATTAGACCATGGAGAACACAAACATGCCTCTCTGACCATCCTTGAGCCTTATTTGTCTTCCCATGACAAAAGTCTTTGATTCATAAACAGGGTGCGTCACTTTGACTGCATGCAAGGCACGCATACACTGAGGGACTGTGCACCTTCCCTGCCATCTGTGAGGCCTGTGCGTGTGTGCGATGTCTATTCCTGTGTGTAAACACAATGTGTGCCTAAACTAACTGTGTGTACATTTAAAAAAGTGTCTATGTCTTTGTACTTCCTTGTGTTGTGTGCGCGTGTTATGTGTGTGCGTGTCTGAATGTTGCCAATTATCCCAGCTATAAATACAAAGATCCCCATCCGTCACTGAGTTTCTGGGTGGCTGCAGAGCCGCCATAATTGGTTTCAGATGGTCACCCAGATCTTTCTCTCCCTGCTGCAGCGCCATTACTGCGGCTGTGTGTGAGAGAAAGCCGCAGGGGAGAAGGAGGTGGAGAGAGGAAAAAATAAAAAAAATGAGTGACAGAAGTGAATAAACACAGAGCGAGCACAGGAATAAACAAGGAGACACTAAATGTTTCTTTTGTTCTGGAATCCTCCTCATCCTGCGAGTGGCAAGCAGGAAGAGAAAGGAAAAATTAACTTGTAAACGCATGTAAGTGCTCATGACTTTTTTTCTCAACCACTGTTTGCTTTTAGATGTGAATTATAGGAATCCGATGAGATTTGGAAGACAGGATAATGGAATTAGATGTGATATGAATATAGATATTTTTGTTATCCATCATGAATACAAGTGAAAATGCTAAATTAAATCATTTCTACTCATAAAATATTGTATATTTTACAAACTGCCACAATATTTGATTAGCAATAATAACTTACCTTGTAAGACAATAACATTTGGTTTCTAATTGAGATACATGACATTAAGAACTTTGTCAAAATAGGCTTAAGCGCTGTCTGTCCCGGGGGAGGGGCTTGATCAATGGACATTTTAACAATAAATTAGCAGATTATAGGCCTATTGATTACCAATGCAGAGGGCACTGTGACTCAATGACAGATGGTTAGAGGCTTGATGTGCAAAGTTTGGATCAAACAGGCAACCAAAGTCATGAATTGTGCCACTAAATCTAACGCTTCACTGCTAACACAGCTTCACAGCTGCACCTCCAGAACATTAACAAAAACAAATATAGATCTTTTTTAACTATTATACTGAAACTGTTTAATTTTTCTGAAGAATTTTTCCCAGCTTTGGCTTCAGATATAATTCAAATTGTTCTCCAAAAGAACGTATTCTCAGTCTTACTCCTACTCCCAGAGGACACCAGAGCATACTTTTTCAGTATATTTTTTGTTACGTTTACCACATATCTTCTTGAGTAAATATTAATACCACACTGTGAAAGTACTCCACCCATTCTTCCACTTCGCCATCCATCCAGCTTTATCTTCTTCAGCAGGTAGAGCGGTTGGAGCCTATTCCAGCTGCCAACAGGTGAGTGGCAGGGTACATCCCAGACAGTTCACCAGTTCCGTATTCCTGCATCGTAAATGTTAACAAAGTACTGTAACTAATGGTAAAGTTTTATGGATTAACCTGCTGATTACTTTTTTCATCAACTGACTGATTGTCACTTATGATACCATAAGTGCTCATAATCATTCTAAGAATAGCTGCTTGTGAATTCTTAATCAGTCTATAAATGGATTAACCAATCAATTTAGCTCCTTGCATAAACTGTTGGATTGTTTATTTCATGGGAAAAAAAAGGTATTTTACATGCCACACATGTGCTGTGTGTGTAATGTTTTTTTTTTTATTTAAGTGACACTATATCCTACCTCAAAAAGACAGATATTATTAAGTAAAAGTTACAGCACTTCCAATTTAAATCCCGTAGGGTAGAAGTATAAGGTGTCATGAAAGCTAAATACTTAAATACAAGATTGCTAACTCAATTTTTAGCTATGGTCTACCGAGGCAAATGTAACTAACAGCATTACCATGTGAGGAAGGACAGTGCCAAGCCTACTACCGTCCTTGGTCTTTGTGCAGCATCTGTTTTGGCCTGAGCTACCTGTTTTCATCACATCCGTGGGAAAGCAGTTGAGATGCTTTTTTTTCCCTCCTTCTTTTTGGGTCGTGTTAATCTGGAGGCGGCTCACCAATTTATTACAGGCGTTAGCGTTGGCGAAGCATGGAGCCTACAGGCCCACAGGAATCTTCCACCGCTATAAATCCATTAAATCCCTCTCATCAGAGCACGGGCCTCATCATTGAGAGGCGGGACACGGAACAGGGGCGCGTGCTGTTTCTCACCGTGGGTGTCAGCATGACCTCGCGCGCTCCCCCCGCACAGCAGTCATTACTGGCTTGCTGGAGTTCTAATTACCTCGTTTTGCTCACAAGAACAACTTCACGTCAACACGACAACACACGATCATTTCAACTCAAGGTTGTATAATGGTGAAAATATGCTATTTAGATTTAGCCCACTTCTTATTTATAAGTACTAATATCTTGTAGAAAAACGAATGCAAGTTGAATTAAAGTAAACTTGGTATGTACGTTTTTTTAAAGTGTTATAAAGTATAAAATGTTGGCTACAAAAGAATTAACAGTGTGCCTGCCTGACATTCAACTATTAGACCACAGGATTATACCGATGCAGTCAAAGTAAATAGGCTTTTCTGTTTTATTTGAAGTGTGTACATTAAATAGCCCCATAGTCTCACACACAGCCATCCTTCAGATTTTTTAAGCATATCGTATGTTTCATGTAGATACTTAATTTGCAAAGTAGATGTGGAGTTGGTAAAAATTTGTAAATGAGAATAGAAGCAACGTTTTAAAATGTAGCCCCTCAATAAAGAACAATTAGATAGCATCATGATATCGAATGGAACAAAAACTTGCCAGTATTGAACTTACAGTAAAAGTACCAACATTAAACCTTTGCTTACATTGGAAGTAAAGAATTGTTGCATGCAAAGATTGGTTTCACTTGAACCCTCACCAAGACAACATCAAACATTCATACATCCATTAGGCCCTATTCATCCATATACAGCATCTCTGCATGCATTGGAAAAACACTAAGGTTAAATCCAACTGAGGGCCAACATCTACTGATATAAATAGAAATTAATTTTAGTTTAAGAGAAACACAGCAGTTATTACTGTTAATTCGATCAACACTGCACCAATTCAGCTGTGGGCTAGAAATCACATTCAGGAGACCCATAACTGAAAGTATTCCTTTACAAGGAGCATAAGCAAAGCAAGGTCCAATTCAATGGAAAGCTGTTTTACAATATTATTCTATTTCCTATAATATAGTATGACACACTCTTATTTTTTATTGTTCAGCTGGAGAGCAAGTGAAACAGGATGCTAAAATAACAAACCCCACATTTTTGCCTGGGCAAATTTATTGCAATCAAAAACATTCAAGAGGATCAGAGCTCCAGTTTTAAATAGGAAAGAAAGTTGTTTCTATAATACAGAGCAGCCTCAAACTTGATTTATCCACAGGTCCGTAAATCACTGTGGCATTTCAACTGTGTCAGCTGAATCCTGTTTTTCACGCTATACTCTACACTGTCTGTCAACAAGTGATACGTCTGTGTCAGAGGGGATTAAGACTTAGGAGCCGTGCAACTTCAGTCTCAGTGAATATTTAGATTTTTGTGTTGAAGAAAGGGACAAGATGGAAGCACAGATTAGACAAAAGAGAGCGAGGTTTCATATGGATGAGAGCACAAGTGGAGAAATGAGCAAGAACGATATCAGTGGGAGATGGTGAGGAAAGTAAAAGGAGGAAGACAGGGAGGTGAAGGAGGGGGCAGTAGGCACTCGTCAGGAGAAGAGCTCTGAGGGGAGCGGAGGCCACAGCTTGGAGAGCAGGCCCTTGTGTAAATGGAGATGTACTAAACCTTTGCCAACCTGGATTGCCCAAGATAAAATATTTATATATGCTATTGTGTGACAGAGCACTGGACTGAGTAGAGCCTTAATTTGTTCTTCTCCAGGATAAATTAATCCCCTCCCCATTATCAGCGGAGTGAACCTAAAGTGATTACTGCACGGCCTTATCTGTGGCTCCTCCTGGAACAAGCACTTGAAAGATTTCAGTGGTCAGAGTCCACCTTACAATTATACTTCATGTACTCCATACATTTCCATAGATTAAAGGTGAGGCAGAAGCACTTGAGGGAGATGAGAATCGATTCCTTTCTTGCCTTGAATCCTCTCTTTTGTCTTGTCTATTGTTTCCTCTCCCATCAATTTGCTCTTTCTTAACCCTCATCTCATTCCTATCTTTGGTGTTGATCGTGAAAACAATTTATCTTGTGGTGCATTCTCACCACAGAACCATAACTGATTTGCAGACAGTCAATTGTGTATCCTTTAGATGTAAACTACAATATTGTTTCAAGTGGGTATTGATATGAATGAATCCACATTGTTATTAACAGTGTATACGTGCACACTGTGCTGCAGATCCTCCAAACACTGAATACATGCAAAGGGTGAGCAGCGTGGAGACAAGCCTAAATCTGTGTATGCTAACCATATGTAAAACACGTAGTCAAAGGAGACACTGTGTGAGTAACATTTGAGCCCGGCACAGATTGACACTGATTGTCACGCTATTACAGGGAAATAGCAACACTTGGTCGGCCGTTGACAGGGCATAATCATGTGTGACTAACAGCAATGGAGAGAGCGCTACAAAGGGAAGGCGAGATGGTGGAGGTACAGGCTCTTTGTCTCCTCTGCCATCTTCCTCGACTCTGAGTAGCCTGGAGGGGCGAACAGAACAGGAGATGATAAAAAGATAGAAGCCACTCAGAGTTCAAGGCAGACATGCCCTTTCATCTATTTCAAGACAATCATGTTGGGTTCTACATGTACATTACTGCAAACTATCAATCTCTGCTTCTTCCTGAAGGAGCCAAAGGAAGGGCGAAGTGAAGAGGTGGTGGCGCAACTAACTTCTGCATAATACTTTTTGCCTCTAACCTTGGTGGTTGTGGCTATGGTATAAAAGTCCAAAAGAATTAAAGAAAATGTCAAGTAAACTTAATTTGTTTTCCCTGTAATATAGACTTCCGATACCAGATTCATTAGTAGCAACTGATTGACTATTTTCATTATAAGCAGGATAGCTTGTGAAGACATTGGAGCGTCCATGGGCTTTTAGAAGATGGGCATTAACAATAGCAGTGCATTGTTATAAGACAGGACATATTCACTTTGTTTCCATTTAACTGAAACCACGACTTTACCCGCACCTAAACCAAAGTGCAGGAGACTTGGGAAGCAAAACCTAATATTTTACTGAGAATGAAAGGTCAGCCATGGAGAGTCAGGCAATCTAAACCAGTAGAGATTTTATTAGAATCAGCAGATATAAACTCATGTCCTGCCACCTGTCTCTGCGTACACACTTTTAAAAATGCAAGTGTTTGTAAAACTCTGGTTTAGTAAATTGGAAAATCCAGAAACTATTCCAGCCAACAAGTAACAGAAAGTAAATAACTGGAGATATTCATAGCCATGGGGTGTCTGTACATGAGCACATAGTGTGCTCAGACACAGTCTAAGTTAGATTGCTATGACTAGAAAAGGCCCAATTCCTATAAAGTCATCTAAATGGGCCCCAACGCTCAGGTTGA
Organism: Leuresthes tenuis; assembly: GCF_036924035.1. Taxonomy (NCBI): domain Eukaryota; kingdom Metazoa; phylum Chordata; class Actinopteri; order Atheriniformes; family Atherinopsidae; genus Leuresthes; species Leuresthes tenuis. Next base: position 17,776,900 of record NW_027325361.1, on the reverse strand, counting down.
AATGTTAGATGACCACTACTCCTTGATCCCCAAAAGAAAACCCTCACAAGATAAAGTGTAACGCCATTTAAAATATTACCGTATGCTATGTTTTGTTTAATCCTTGTTAGCTTAGCTTCGTACCAGTGTTGCTTTGCAAGATCACAATCTCAGCTGACTTTTAGTTAGTTTAGTTATCTGTTGTGTCCTTTCATAGTGTTTCATATGATATCATCATAATAATTCAGCTAAGACATCCATCTCTACAATACATATGGCTGGAACAATTGTTTTGGTCAGACAGCTGAGTATTGTTGTCTTGGCAATGCACACCCGTGAATTTGATGTGTAATAGAAGCTTCTGGATACACACTGAAGGGAATGTGTGGTCTTTTTTGGCTGTTGAGTTAAAAGAATAGACAGTATTTCTCAAGAATGAGTTATTTTTAGTGCATTCTATATAACTATATTTGCAGGAAAAGATTATGTATTTTAGGTAAAGGTATTGCATGAAATAGCTCGAGCTGCACTTATGACCCTTTCACAATGACCCTGTGAACAGATCATATATCTTTAGTCCAGCGCAGTGAAGTAATGCACACTTTTCACCTTACAAACAGGGAGTTAAGAGGTAGTGGTGATTCAGTGAAATGGATTAGAGAGACAGCAGGTCATACAGGGTGCCAGTAAGTCCACCGCAACCAGTGGAGTCAGTGTCCTGTCCTTCAGCATTTCCTATGCATTTCCTCAGCACTGGTGGGCGACCGCAGAAAGAAAATTACGACCGCTAAGCCCAATTTCCTCTCATGCAGCAAGTAAGTATAGCTCTAATGGTAAGAGTTGTTTTGATGCTGCTATATGCACCAGAACCACAACGGGAACCGATGGACAATTAACTTCAGCCGTAATTAACCTCAGTCAGTTACACTGCTGAATTGTCATCAGAGAAATATAATTTCCTGTTATACTCATCCTGTGCTACTCATTCATTAACCCTGGATATATATTTTGTTTTTCTCTGAGAAGGTTTCATGTCGGGCTTTTTGATCTTTCAGTAATCCACCAGGCCATCAGATCAGTCAACCGGCATGCAGGGAGTCAGCTAGCACGCCAGGACGGCAGTCAGCGATACAAACATGTCTCTGCCACGCAGTCTGATAACGTATGCATTACACTTTTACAGTGAAGCAGAAGCCCATGGTTTAATGAATGTAACCAGAGCTTCTCGTTAAACAAACAGGCTGAACCTGTGAAGAAAACCTCCACATCACCCTTTCTTCATCTCTCGTTAAAATTTCTTGGATGTACAGTGCCAGCCAGACTAAATGGCTGCCTTCCATTTCTTTCATCTTTCAATTATCATTACTGTTGCTATTCTGCATATTTTTGTAAGGAAACATTAGGAGTTGCTGTTGATGGGTTTTTCCCTTTCTGAGAATTTGGATGAATGATCTGATTGATTCAACTTGACATTGATGTAGAAAAAAAGGCTGTAAAATATAAAAAATACAGACGTATTACACATTTGTCTCTCTTAATGTCGGTCTCTTTCATCCGTTCCCCCTTGTTAATGTTTTGGGGCCTCTTTTGATATTACACTAGGAATGACACGATATTTAGATAATACAATCGCTTCATTCTATGCATAAGTAGAATATTACTGAATAGTAGAATAGTTCACTTTCAGCTCGAAACCATCTCTCAAATCTCATGGTTTTACTTTGATTTCTCACTGATGAAAACTTGCTTAGTGCCGTTGACTTTTACTTTGCAGGAAAAAGGGAGAAGGTGTTGCATGGATATAGAGAGAAAAAGTCTAACCCTGTCCTCCTTTCGAGTCACTTTACTGTGTTTTGCCCCAGCCGCTTATCAAAAACAATACCCTCAAATTTGAAGTCGGTGTTGTCGTTTGAAATGAAAAAAAATCTGTGTCTAATGCAGTAAGCCAGACCTGGTTGCTGCAAACTCTAACCTCCTTCCAGTGATTTCCATCTCCCCCTTGTCCTCCCCCTTGTCCTCCCACTTGTTCTCCCCCATCTTCCTTGCTCCACAGCAACTCCCTGTCTAGCCTGTGTTGCTGAGGCCGAGGAGGAGACCCAGGATTTAGAGACCTACAAACCCCCCCATGTCCCCTCCCTTTCCCACTGCACAATTCCCCACTCCCCAGCCCCATACTTACTCTCCAGTCATTTTTAAATACAGTAACACAATCTCAGGGAAAGCTGATATAATCTTTTCTAAACTATAAAAGTCAGTCACCCAGAGAAACATCTGCACGGTCAAATTTAAAACAAACTGTCAGGGAGTCCGGTGTCCCTATAAAGAGAGAGCAGAACGGGAGGAGGGTTTGGAAAAGAGGGGAGCACAGTGGAAAATAAAGAGAAAGGGAATCATTTTTAGGAGGGTGTTTTAGTGCTTTCCAATTGCATTACTCAAACACAAACCTCCCCCAGGCCCTCCGGATCATTGCAGGGTAAAGCTAACGCAACAGCTATGCTACCAGTTGGTTTTATGGCCGTTTGAATTACAAAGTGATTGTCACTGTTTTACTGTCTCCTGACACCTGAGACAGCCAAATATGTGAAAGTCATTGCAGCGGACAGCTTAACATGCTGTCCACTACAGACAATCTTAATCCCCCCCCCAAGGTAGCCAAATAAATACATTTAAGTTAAAAAGTGCAATCTTTTGATTGGATCTAAAGTGTTGTGGGATGTATGTAGTATATAGGTAACTTGATATCACAAATACTCTTTTAAAGAGTTCTTTCCAAAGAATAAACATCATATCAAAATTGGAGGAAACTGTGAAGGTCACAGTTGAACAAGTTTATGTATGGGATTAATTCTGGGGCAGATGCAGAGAGAGTGAGTCTTGAATTAACAATAACAAAAAACAGACAATTCTGTCACTTACAAATTTCTATCTTCCATTATGTCTCTTCTTAGTTTGAAAAAAATGGTGCTTTACCTTCATGTTTCTCTTGCTCGTCTCACGGGCTTTCACCACCCCTTCAATTCCACCCACCAGTAAAGCGCCATCATCTGCTCCAGCCTCAAGCTCATCGTCATGGGGTCTTGAGTCTGCTCAAATTTTAATTAATTGTTTCACCTTACATAATTGGTGGAGTCTCTCCAAGCTGAATTACTTTTATAGAGGTCCTCACACTTGATGATTATCAGTTAATCCATTAATTTGGTTAGCAGTATCTGCTGCTACTCACCCTAACAATTCCTATGGAAACAGTTATGTCGACTAAGCTTTTTATGCAAGCTTTTTGCATTTTATTTTTTGCTGAATAATAACTAATGGCACTAAGTAATATACTATGCGTTGATAATTTCTTATTCTGACCCATTAAGTCAAACATTGTAACCAAAAGGGGACATACTTTCTGATTATTTGATACCTTACAGTTATACCTTTCATAGGGCTTGCAAAGCCAAACAACAAAATAGAGCCATTTTCCCAGGTCTCATGCAGGCATTGAAACATATTGTTATATTTGAAAATTACTGGGTTTTTTTTGGTTTGTTTTTCTTTTACAGAAAAAAATATTAAATTTATGAGATTTGAGGTAGTTGGATTAGCTCTTCAAGGTGGTCAAGGGTTAAAATAACAAAGAAAACATGAACTGTTGCATAACTAAGACGACTCAAATGGCTGCTTATCCCTTCACAGTTCTAACTATCATTCAGTTACTTTAAAAATTTAAAACAATTATAAAAACAGAATCCAGTCGGTGTCGTACAACTACAGTCATGACAGCCACAATTTCAAACTCCTTATCATTTGTTCAGCTTCAAATACATCTTCATCTTCAAGTCCCCTACAGCTCTAAATCAAACTTGTAGCCCAGATGTTGTGTCAATATGTCGTAATAAATTTGAAAAGACACGGTAGTCTATAATTTGTAAATTAGTACCTAATTAGTGACTGAGGGATTACATTGAATTAGAATAGAATCAATATTGCAATTGTCATCTATGTCCTCAATTTACTACAATATGTAAAAAAGTAAAACCTAAAAACATTAGCATTAAGATTATTTATCTTATACAATGCTTATAGGCTCTCCGAAAAGCAAAGTCCTCTGCTAGGGTGAATACCTGGTATTTTTCTCGATGCGCCACCTTTCAATCAATTTCCTTTAAAATCAGTTTATACAAAGTCAGTTTATACAGAATCCTGTCAACAAAGTGATCAACAGAACCTCTTGGCCTTGGGACGGGAACAAAGAGAAGTGCTGGTATACACTTCAGGCCAAAAAGGTGGACAGAGGCTTATCAAAAAAGGATGGGAAGGTGTGTCAAGATTTTATGACAGGTACCGAATGCCATTCATCCTTCAAACTATGTGGATTGACTCAAAAAGAAAAAAAAATAGAATTCAGACTGGGCATATTGTTATTCATCTCAAGGTCTCAAATGTAAACGGGCCTCTACAGAAGGCATTATCCTGGAGTGAGTATAGCTAGACAATCCAACACACTTCAGTCCAATTTCCCTGGGTTTTAGGTTAGAATGCCACTGAAGTACACATTGAACAGGGGGGCACAGTGCCTGCTCTGCTCTGCCCTGTCTGTTTTGAGCTGAGTGTTGGATTGGTTTAATTGATTTAATGGGAGTGCATGATGTCACAGTAGGAGATGGGGAGCACAGGATGCTTTAGGGAAGTCAAGTGTGTTGCACTACCTCAACTCGATCTTAGAATGCCTGTGTCAGTGGGCAGAAACAGCCGATGGTGATGATACATGAGGGTAAACACAATAAGCAGGTACACCGGAACAGACATAGCCACAAACATAGAGTTCTCTCTCAAACACGCAGAAATTCATGCACACTTGTTCTCAGCCTAGAACATCCTGCTCCCTGCTAATGGTTTGAATAACACCCAGAGTGTCCTGATAATGCCTTAGTGAGATGTGTTTGTGTGTTTGTATTCACACAGAGTGTGAGGGACACTGTGACAGCCGCCCTTGCTAATGCCACCCTGAATGGTGTGTCTAATTACTTGGCCTACAGATAGCTTTTAGCTAAATCACCTCGCCTTCTGAAGAGCCTATATCAACAGTGACAAGGGCCTGGACAATTACATGAGCCCCCTACCCATCCACCAGGTCCAGCACTAACAATCCATGTGGTTTGCAGTTGCTACACTGTTGTCGCTCCTCTCTCCATAACAGATTTCTCTACTGGACAGATTGGAAGAGGAGGATGGAGAATCAGAAAGAAAAAGGCAAAGAGAGAATGCAGAAATGCGGTGTGGGGGGGTATAAGAGAGAGAATTTGAGAGGGAGTTGTCAGTAGAGGGCTTACTTATGTTAATATTTTCTCTGCAAGTGTGTTTGGTGCACCAGAGGCCTGGATAAACCTGGGTGACGGCCGCTGGTCGACCAACCAGCTAAATTTAATTGGTACTGGAGAGGGGTCCTCCTGTTGGATTGCTCAATGACCTACTGTTCCAAAAACCACCAGAAACACTAACACACACACGCACAGAACACCGCATTAAACCAGGTACAGTAGCCAGTGACAGCACATGCATAGAAGCAAAATCTCCAAATCACATAACAGTCAAAGGAGAAATCTCACTCAGTTATACTTAGTGGCTTTAATGTTTACCTGCGATAGTGTGAGCAAATGCAGAAAAAGGTTCCCAAAGTGGCTTTTTAACTCTGACTGTTGTACATTCCTCCTTTCTATTTTCTCTTTTTCTTGCTGACAGTTTATCTTATACCCACATGACTCAAGCACTCATGAGATGCACTAATTAAACAAATTTAAGTGAACAAATAAGACAAAAATATTTTACAATTTTTGCAGGAAAAAAATTTTTAATTTGATCTTTTACTATTAAACTATTAAAAAGCCAAACGTACATTTCCTATATAGGAAGCTTATGCATTTATTCAGTAATATATATATATATATTTACACAAGGGATATCTTCAGACACAGATAAGATAGAGATCAAATCGATTGGAGGACAGTTGTTTCCGAATGTAAATTAGGCTTTTGTCGGAGTAAATGTCTAACATTATAGTGTTAACTAATCATTAATCAGTTGAATGATTTATTTGATTATCAGTTGTTTTTGGCATTAATAGTTGCATTCTAAAACTTTTTTTTCTACCATGTTTGCATTTCAAACAGTTTCAATATAGTCTATTATGTGTGCCTCCTTCTCAATTACTATATCCATCAAGGTGCCAGAGGGAGGGTGGACCTTAGGCATAGAAGAACTATTTCAAGAAATGTAACAATGATTTTATGTTAATGAAACTTCTTCAAACTGAATTGTAAAGGAGCATTTGGGGAGCTAGAAATACTCTGAAACCTGGGAAACGGACACTGTTGGGAGCAGAGTGGTGCCAAGTGGGGTTGGATCACTTAACAACACCCTGTCTCACCCCATAACCCTCAAAGCCCCCCTACCCCCCCATCCCATCACTGCATCCCCCTGCTCTGTAAGGTCGCACCACCAGTCCCTCTACAATGACACCATCGTTGGCTCTTACTGGGTGAGTAGGGAGAGGGGACGGCGGGGTGCTCTTCAAGTGGAGAGCTTTGCAATTACTGCGCATAATGTGCATAATGTCATTGTAACAAAATTCTGTAAGTGTTAGTTCCTAATAGGATCATGCTTTAATTTAAAAAAAAAAAATCAAACACTGAAAACATGTTTACAAGATGTTGCATTGTAGTTCTTGAATTGCAGCTTTCTCTTTCAAAGAATAACAAAAGCACTTAAAGTTGACTAAAATGTTCCAGTTTGTGATCATAAGGAAAATGCAGTGTGGTGGCTGATATTTAGTGATTCTAGAATATATTTGTGGTCAAAAGTAGTTTAAGTCAATACTTGTGAGCACCCTTTCCAATTAGGGAGACTCAAGCTGGATTAAAGTTTAAATGAAAATGTGTTCAAGGGATGAAACTTGAGCACTGTGCCTCTTATGCGTTTATGTATGAGAATATTCTACAGATGCTCTGTAGAATAGACAGAAACACTTATTATTTTGCCACCAGCCTCAGTAACTCAATTGTACTGTGATCCTATTGAGAGTAACAAATGCATGAAACCTCCCATACAAAGAACATAAAAAAAAATTTAAAAAACTGACAATATCTGAACTCAACTTTTATTTTAAAACAGTAATTGATAAAAGTGAAAGAGGAGTTGAGTCATGAATTTCTGGACCAATGGTGGAAGGTGGTTTAAATGGATGGACCAAGAGGAGTTAAAAGTAGAATGCTTTTGGAAGCACCCTGAATCTGGCGATGTAAAGGAGGTGCTCCCAAAGGTCTGACACAATGGTACCAGTCAACAACAGAGGCTGCCCTGCCTCTCTTTTTTCCATCTCCCTCTGTCGGCTTCAGTTCAGCCTCTTCTCTGTAACACACAAAAAGCTTGCTGAGGGGATAGTAGGGTAGACGAGTCGAGAAGCAGCATGGCATTTTAATGGTGATGGAGAGAGTAAGGGAGGAGAAGAGGTGGGGAAGTTGAATGAGGTAGAGGCAGAGGACCCCCCCCCCACACACACACACACACATACACACACACGCACACTCACACCACCACCAACCCTCCTCTTCTCCCATATACACACCACACATAAATAAATGAACATGCACGTAGCATCATAGGGGGCTTTTTATCTTAATGATTACCCTCAATTAGATCCTTGCTAAGAGTAGGCGAGAACAGACAGCTATATGTGGGGGTGGGGGGTGGGGACATTTGTTGGGCTGAAATTAGCAGGAAAGGAGAGAAAGATTATATATTACTGAATGGCCATGAGTTAGCCACAAAATATTAAAAGTGTTGTTTGCTGTACTAACAAAACTGAGGAAGCTCTGTACCACTATGATTCCAGTTGAAGCATGCATACATACATATTTCTTTTTAATATTTATGAATTATGATATCTTGCATTCTCTTGTGGTTAACAAAAATATCATCAATAGTAAAAGATGCTTTGACTGCTTAAAACAGTTTAACATGTAATATGCAGATGTTGGGCTACCTAGTGCTCATGCTGTTTCATCACATATTGAAAAGAAATAAAGATGTGCCCACATCTTGATAATGCATTTCCTAGTAAAGTCAACGAATGACCACAACTTAATGATCTAATTTTCAAATGTATTACTAACTTGTATTGACATAACAACATTTAATTCCTACTCCTGAGCAACTCCTGGCAATGCAATAATATTTTCCTTTTACTACCACTTTGTGCAGTTTTTCTGTGGGGAGGCGAGTTTGACCAGCACATGTGTGCTCTGGGCTAAGAAATCTTAACGGCGCACAATGACATGCTGTCAAGAAAATTACATTTATACAAAACTATTTTCTAAGAAAAAGGACAAATAAACAAATAGATAAAACGACCTCCATACGCCCCCCCGTAAAAATTAAACTACACTATAAGCCTGAAAAGATGATCTTTATTCTAACTGACTTAAATCTTTTGTATTTTGGGAATCTAAGATTGAGCTAAATGTAGCACTGATATAGTAGATCTGCGGCCTTTCATTTGTTTTTGTTTTTTTTTTCTCATTTCCAAGGGAACAACACATGCAGACCACAGTGCCTCAGGACGAGGGTCTCGCAATATAAGCGGTATTTATGACGGTTGTGAAATGACAGGGGAAAAAAAGGTATTATCTTGATAGTATACTTATGCTACTATAAAATCAAAGCATTACTGATTCAAAAATGTTTTTTTTCTGTACAATTTGAGTTCATAACCTCTGATTTTGAATGTAATTCAATTGTTTTGTGATAATACAGTTTTCCTCAATGCATTTGGCCACAATAATTGTGGAGTGAAAATCTGATATTGTGACAGTCCTTCTCTGTACACTGTTGGAAAAACCTCAATCCACTCAATGCAACACAACTGATTACATACCACTCACCAACATGCCTTAGCAGCACCACTACTCTCATCAGCTTATGGTATCAAAGCCACCACATGAAAATTCCATAAACAACTGGGGTTGTCTAAGGCTAGATGAGGCTGTCTAGAAATCTGTTTGGACAGGAGGAGGCTTGACAAGCAAATGAAACATGACCTATCAGATTTGTTTGGTTCCCAGGCAAAATCATTGATATATGAGTATGCACAAGTTCAGTTCAAAATGTGCTTTTTAGCATGGTAAGAGATCCTTGACCGTTAATAGATTAGTTCCCCCAAATTACCACGAAAATAAATGAATATGCAGAATTTCTCACCCATTTGCTATGGGTTTCTGTTTATTCAGTGAGGCTACTTTAATGCTCAGTGGGCTAGGGTTGCAGGATATCGTGCCGCAGCTGTAGCTATGGTTCCGCAAGCAAAATCACATTTCTCTACATTGTTTTGGAAGCAGACAGTATGTCAGAGATAGTTTTTGTTTTGTAGTATGTTTGAAATGGCCCTTTAATTCTAGGTTTAAAGCAAGGAATTAGACTTGTGCACTCTAAAAGTTTATCTTCCTTCATGTCAGCAACAAGTTAAGTCTATTTTTTTCAGTCAATTAATCTGTGACTTGACAATTAAACATTAAAGTTAAATATCAGTTTCATTATAATAAACAGACTGCCTACAGCTGGCAGCTTAAGTGAGTTGTAGATCGCCTGTTTTCACCACAGTCTGCCTGGCGATAAGAGCAGTGCACTATCTTACACACAGGATACGGATCATCTATCCATTCCCACTGCTGCCCACTAAAGCCCACTGTTTACTCTGTTTTGTTTTTAATCACGGTAAGCCCAAACTGTAGATGTAATTTTCCACTCTGCATACACCTAAACACAAACACAGACACATAGAAAGAAACACATACAGATCCACACAGACGTACACACTAACACGTACAGTACGGTAAACTCAGCTCCACAATTACCCCTCAATTAGAGATAATAACATGACCACTTCCTGACCAATCACCTGCAGCCTCTCCATGACTCACACAGAGTCGCTCCACAATCTCTCTCTCTCTCTCTCTCTCTCTCTCTCTCTCTCTCTCACTCTCACACACTAACACACACAAAGTCAAATGGCTTACAAAGTTAGTGGTGGCTGGAGAAAATCGTTGGTTATTTCGTCTGACCACTGTGCTTTGTGATTTTCTCTGTATCAGGCAGGTGGAGCAAAACCTTTCCCGCAGTTTGTGGAGACAAATGTTAGCTTTCTGTGGTTTCCTGTATATACCGACTCCTGTCAAGACACACACACACACACACATATATATACAATACACACATTTCCTGGCAAAACTGAAATAACCTTTCCTGTCTCCCTGTCTGTCTCATGGATGAGTGAGAGAACAGACTTTTCCCACACTATGGCTGCCACAGCAGGCCATACATATACTAATGGCCGCTCCTCTCCTCCTGTTAGCCTTCTTTGGCCTCTTTACAGCAGCTGAGGAAAGTTGTAATTTCTCATGGCAAAGACATCAAAACATTTAAAGTTCAAAAAACTTTCTGCTGTCCACTAAGTACAGAGGCTTGTACCTGGAGGGCAGAAATTGTATTTAATGACTGACTGGAGTCACACTGCAAACATTTCGAAGTTAAGCCACTCAGTCAGAGAAACCTGACCCAGATATAAGGAGAATAGCATTCCATTTTTTTCTGACAGGTTTTTAAATTACCTGACAATGCCGACAGTGGTAAACCATTTGTTTCTTCAGTAATAGGGTCAATATGGCAGTGCAGAATGTACTGTGAATTAAACAACTCTTTCTATTGACGATGTCAGGTATACTAGACGGAAATACCCTGGTGGCGGGAACATGTACCACGTTTCAAAGATTTGATTGATCAAACACTGTAGCCTTTTTCTGGCAAAATCAATTGTATGGTCATCTGTTTTCATCTTTTAGATAGTGTGTCTTTGTCTTTGTGACACACAGCGAGTGCAGTCGAGCAGGGAGAGAAAAAGATACCAATTCTCATGTTACTATTAGTGCAACAAAACCTTTCCGAACAAGTTTTTGAAGTGGTCCACTGTACTCATGAAATGGGCTCTGTAATAATCCATCCCTAATTCTACTTCATGTGTGCATTTATTTTTGTGCTCTTCATAAACTGATAACCCTAATTCCGGGACCCCTTATTTTTGTCCCCACTGACTTTCGGTCAGTAAAAGTGCATAAACAAGAAGAACAGCTATGTTTGACATATGTTAGCAGGGAAAGAGATTTTGTCCTCTCTCTAGACAAGAATCTCTAGTGATTTTAGTAAAAATCTTGTCAAGCACAATACTTGATCTTATTATATAGATTGAGATTAAGAAGATAATGATAAAATAGTACGTAAAGCTATATTTTGACATCTAATGTAGCATTTTAGTCATTTTGGTGAGTGTATTGTAGAACTAGCATCTAATTTTTTGGCACAAGAAACCCCTCGCTTTCGTAACAGCCTAACAGTCTCGAAATTGAATGGAAATGTAGTGTATGAGCAACTCAATGAGGGTACAAGCTAAACACAACCTTTAGATTGTAAGTGCTCCCTCAAGATATTTGTGTGCTGATGTTTTTGATCCACCTCTCATCAACAATGTTGTAGCTTTGGCAGGCCTTGTGATGGGAACCTGCCTAACACTAGTGTCTGTAGCACAGTAACACTAGGTACTTCTCATGCATGCTATTGCTTATAGTCTAAGGGAAATTAAAAAAAAAACATACCATGACAACTATAGCCAATGCAATAATGCAGATAACTGCACACACACAGCAGCAGAAGCCAGCACATGCATATGCATTACTGTGTCACATTATTGAGACAAATCCTCAAAGAGCTCTCCCTCTCGTGCTCATGGGATCATACAGAGTCCAATACAAAACATTAGCGGATTGACACTATCATACTGGCTATCCGGCAGAGCCCCTTTCACACATAATTACAGGCTATCATTTCCCCCGCCGAGGGAACAGGTGCAGGGGGAGAGCGAGAAAAGCTCAGGCCCACTGTCTCCTTGGGCTTAGGGCCTTTTCCTGGCTGTGAGAGGCCTGTATTGACAGAGACAGAGGGGGGGACGCCAGCGCCAATAAATCACTGCAAACGTGTAAATGCCACTGCACTGCATTCCACTAAAGAACAGGAGGCCAAATGGTTATGAGTTCCTTTCTCTTTCTGTTTCTGTTGTTTTAAGGCTTCTGCTCCCCATCCTACCCACACACATATTATCCAATCCTGTTTTTTTCCTCTTTCTCTCAGTCGCTCTCTCCCTTATTCATGCTCCTGCTCCCCAAAGCAGCTAATAGCATAATTTGAGGAGGAATGTTCCTGGAGTTTCCTGTGAATTCTGCCATTAGTCATCCGAATGACCTCTCTGTTCCTCCCCTTTCCCTTCCATGTCACCAACACAGCGCTGCTGTGGAGCAATGGCTGCCTGGGGAAGAGGGGGCAAATAGGAACCAGAGGTGAAAGGAGTTTGTGTGTGAGTGTGTGTGTGTGTCTTGGAATATTATATGTCTATCTGCATACACAGTATATATTGTGTTTACATGATTTGTGTACATTTGTTTGTTTTTGCATGTCTTCATCTGTGCCTACATGAGCAGATTCAGATGTGCATTTGAGTAAAAACAGGGTCTAAATATGTGTGTGCATGTGCAAGGAAAAAAGTCAGTGAAGTACAGCGGTAAGGCCCCTGTACTTAGACCTTGACACTGAGCTATAAACTGGGAAAAGTAGACTTGTATAATCCAACAACTTTGTGGAGACAAAGTAACATTTATAGTATAGATACATTACCCTTCATGGTGACCAAACCTTGTCCTGAAGAGGTTAAATGTCATTTCTGGGCTCCAGCTTAGCGTTAGATGGAAGAGTATGATATGATAATAGTAGAAGTCACTGCAATGTCCTAATGAGGATAGCTACAGGAGACTGATGTGTGTCTCGTGGCAGGTATAGAATTAGAAATGTGCTGATGGGGGAGGGCAACCAAAGACGAAAAAAGAAAGCTTGAGTCACCAGCACTGCCACCATGGTAGCTAAAATTGCTTGTTTATTTTCCTTTCAGCTCTAATAACCAAAGCAATTATTTGCTTTCACAGCGCAGTCACTACTCCAATGGCATGTCTACATGGGATTTATTTAGATTGATTAGACAACAATAAAGAGAGAAAATGGGGTCGTTGTCCCGTGCAATAACAAAAATTACACACACACAAGCATCATTGTCTGGGATAAGTTGGCTTTTGCATTTGGGAGTGTGCAATTAGTGTTCAGGGAGTGCTAGCGAGGGTAGTTTTCAAGAAGTGAACGTACAAATTTAACTTCAGGTGACTTCCTGGATCAGGACATAGATTTGGGAGTATAAAACCGATTAATTATAAAAGAGATTTGGAGAGATTGAGAGTTAGAATTGTAGCAGATGTTTTTATGACTTATAACTGACTCCGGATAGGATTGTTTTTAGCATAATCCTCAATGGAGCAGGTAATTGGCAGACCTTGTTCTCTTACTCCTGAACATTTATCTTAAAACCATTGGATCATTGGTTTCATAATGTTCTAGATTAGATGCATAAAGCATCTAAATACATCAATTCACACGAATGCTTCAAATAAAGCACAGCAGATGCTTACCTCCACTCATCAGATATATAGTAACTCACATCACAGCTGTAGCAACCATACTAATCAACAGAACCACAAGGATCCTCAGTGGCCATAGACCTAAGTCTTTACCTACACTCCTCCTGTCCTCCATCCCAACACCCTGAGCCTCTGCACCTCCACTCGCTATCAACCCCCCACATCAAAGGCCATCAATCTCCCACAGTACAGGGGGAAAGGCAAATATTTAGAGAAGGACTGAGCCCCCATAAATCTGTAGTAGGAGAGAGAGGGAGAACATGATACCTACCCTGTTCCTCCAAACCTTCACCCCCACTGCCATCGTCAAAGTCCCTCAGCAGTCTTTCGTCTTGATGGCTAAAGGAAGCCCGGGGAGGCCACAGGAACCAGAGAGGAAGAGAGGAAGAGGTCTGTGGCAACACCAGCGAGGAAGACGATAGAGATTAAGAAATAAAAAAAAGAGAACACCCTCCACCATTCAGCAAAGACGCACACTCCCAAAGAAAAACATACTCTGACACACAACAAGGGAGCTCACACACACTGACAGACACACACACATGGAAACAGTGGTGGGACTCCTCTTCTTGGCCTTTGATTTACTACAACTCTCAGTTCCACTTGAGTGAGGCTCTAGAATATTAGCAAGTATTTATGTCCTTTTTCATTTGAAAACAATATGGCTTTCAGCAATAAAGAAAGGAACGCTGCACTGATAGGTCAGGGTTGGGAGGTCACTGAGAGAGTAAATTGGGGGCAGATGAGATCCTGAACAAAGTGAAGCTCGTTCCTACAAAAAGTGCCTGAGTAGAGAATGAAGGTTGCTGCTCCTGAGCAGCTTAAGGGGGGCTATGCATACAGACAAACAAAGCTATTAGCCTACTGTCTGAAAGATGAGGTTGTCATAGAGAAATCCAGCACAAAACCAATGATTCTAAAAGAGAGCCAAGAAACAACAAACAGAGTAAAGCACCTGAAGCACTTATCTGTTTCCCGCAAGCCTTCAGTTGAAGGATGGCTAAATGAAATTCAATGTAGTAACATTAAGAAGAAGCACAGATTAAAGAGATGTTTATGCTCCATGAGAAAATTGTGCAATTACACAAAAAGACTTTCCAAAACTTGCAATCACACATCCAAAAGCAAGACCTGAGCTGTCAAATGCTGAAATGACTCAATTAAAAGCATCTTATAACAGTGACACCACAGCTATTATGAAAAAACAAAACAAAAGGACACACACACACACACACACACGTTAAAACAGAAATGTCCCCTGCAGACAGCTGTCAGGGCTGTACGAAGGATTTAAGCAGCTTTGCAACGCCCCCACTGACTAAGCAGGAGTCCCGGGGGCAAGGGGGTATTGATCCCTTGGAGGAATATGCAACCTGCTCCCCTGGCAGACTATTTGATTGACTTTTTGGTCCCGCTGGGGTGCAACACATGCAGATAGAGACACATGCCTTAACATCAAAGTGCTTACAAACTGTGGCAACACATGCACATTTGAGGTCAAACTCTTATTTGCACTTTAGTAAGCACACATAATAAGATATACACACGATAAGAGTATGTGCATGCATCTCACACACAAACACCATTTTCATTGTCACCTCCACAGTTGACATATTCATGAGTGGGATCTGCACTGAGCTGCATTATCATGACCCAGCTCCTGCCTTTGTTCTGGCGTTTGTTGGCTTTCCTCCCTGCCTCTGCCTCAGTCAAATGTCACGTCTCTGCAGACTCTAAACTTTGAGCATCAGTGTCAATAATGTGGAAGCCTGAGGACCACATTGCACAAGACACATTAATACATTTCTTTATCTGTGTGGTCTGGTGCTTTGTTTCTACATCTCCTCGGCATACCCATGAACACAAATTTAAATGTAGCATTTTTTTAACATTGCTGTGAGATTTGGCCTCATATTTGTTATTTGAAACTGATATCTGTTTTCTTCCCTCTTCTCCTACCCTCCGTCATTGAGCAACTTTTGTTTTCCAATTTTAAAAAAGATCATCTAAAGCGTGGTTACGAAATCAATACGTCACAAAATACATAATAATCTAATAGAATTCATGAATGTCTAAGTTTTTCCTCACTAGTATCTAAAATTAGATGTAGGTTTCATATAAAGAGTCATAAATATGAAAATATGTGGACTGTGGAACACTTCCAGGAAATTATTATAGGAGCTGGTGTGCACAATATCATAAAACAAGAAAATGTGCATACTGCTGTTGTGCATGTGCAAGTTTCTACAAATTTCCCTCTGAGCCCCCTTTGCCTTGCTGATAGCACTGTGGTGTTATTTGCATTTGCTAGATGAATGTGTAGTTCGGTCACTTAAGAGGAGAACAATAAGGCCACTCCTACTCAGATCATACTTACCTTATTGCAAATTCTGGTGGACTATCAATGTCTTCATAGTGCCTGTAAATCAGCTTTTGTTTTACCAATCCTGAATGCGCTTTCACTAGTGTCCAAAGCGCTTTTTAATATCTTCTTCACCAGAAAAATGCTCGCTGGGTCCCCTGCTGCTTTTTGTTCCTCAGTGCCCCTCTGCCTGTCAATTTATGTTTTCAGATTTTTGGGTTAGAATGTTGGACCGAATGTTAGATATTCTTTTTTTGGACCAAAGCATTTGACACCCTGAAAACAGCAGATATGTCATCACAACCCTGAGACTTTTCTTTGACATTTCCTTTGGTTTTAAAGCAATGAGGTCTGGTGACATTTCCCAGTTTGCTCTGTTGGCAGACCCTGGCTGATGTTTGCACTTCGTCATTGCCCTTCCTATTTCTTTCCTATTTTTTTCTTCAAAACACACTCACACAAACTCTCTCTAGATGGGCCTGGGGAGGGACAAAGGTTTTGCATGTGCTGGCAATGGGCAACTAATTGCTTCTTACTGATCCAAATAGTACATCAGAGGCAACAGCACTTCAGTGGACCTCCGATGAGATCTTCTACGTTGGGTCTGTTCATTACCCTTCTGACCCCCCAGCTCGACCCCTCATACGCACACATATCACACACACACACCTCCACCCCCTTCACCTACCCCTGCTCATTGTCTCTGGGGTTTAATTGGGGCGATGTTCTCCATTGTGGACAGGCTCAATAGCTGTGGAGGGCTCTATTGTGGGGCTGAATGAGGGCAGGAGTGTTCATTAGGTGAGTCTCTGAATAAGGTCTTCTGAAGGTAGGGTACTGAGAGCAGGGGGCTGCCTGGGACCTCCGGAGTGGGTGAAACTGCGTGCTCTTCTCCTCTCCTCTCTTCACCTCTCTTCTTTCTTCTTCTCTCATCTCCTTTCCTCTCCTCTGCTCTGCTTCCCTTCGTGTCCTGTTGTCTCCTTCTCTCAACAGCCTGACGCTTGGCCCTGAAAGGCAGCGGCTGCATTTGTTGGAAGGACTGTCTTTGTCTGTGCCTGAAGTATGAATCATGGGGAGAGAAGAGCGAGAGGGATCAAAGACAGACTACAGAAAAACCAAGGACCACCTCTTCTGATGGAGGGAGAAAGAGAAGCAATGAGCCTTGGTCTGAGAGAAGTTTCACCATTCCCCTTACTGCATTTGGACCTCATTCATCTTTAATGATCTTCACCAAAATACTTAAAGAAACCCTACCAAAAAAGTGATACACCATTAATGCCTGCTGGGATCATTTCTTACACTTGCTTGGTCAGGGTATTCGTTTCGCTGCTCAAAAGCACCTCAACTGACACTATTTTTCTTCAGGATGCTCAAGGTTTTATCAGCTACACCACCATATAAATAATGGAAGTGCTTCATAAGCCCTGAAGCTGAGCTTCTGTGAAGGAACTGTAGAAGTAAAGTAAATTATAGACTGCCTGCGCTGTGATTTAGATAAAGGATTTACTCCCAAAAATTGCTAACTGTGCAAAATGAGCATTCATAGCAGTAGTCTGTGGTATAACTGAATATAAAATCTGAAGGAAAGGAAACAGGTGGTCATTTCCGCACACCATTTCCCTGCTGGAATTGGCAGCATTCACACTAGATTGGCACATAGCCAGATGTATGCTGATCCACAGACAGAACCACAGCATGTTGGAGATTACAGGGATTCACTACTCAACTCTATTTTTGTTTTCTTCTCTCGCCTTATCTTACATTGAGGTTGTTAAAAATAAATTTAGAATTTACTTAAAAGAGAAAGTTTCAGTGCAAGATACATTTCTAAATTACCTTAAGATGTTTAATTTAGCATACAAAAGTACACACCATTTATTTTCAATATGGCCATGAAGTTAAGTTGGAAACCTTTTAATGTAGAAATCCAACACCAGTGTTTGCTGTTACTTTTCTCAATCCAGACTTCTGCACTGAAACATTTAAGCTGCCAGGGAGCTGACAGCTTTTGGCAGACCACCATCGGCCAGTCCTCAGTCCTCTGCCAGTGGTTGAGTGCTCTGTTGTGAGTGTGGCGTGCAGTTGGACGACGTCTGTGTAACAAACTCGACTTTCACACTGACCAGAGCCCCTTCACCTACTCCCTGCCCAGCCGCTGATGTCATCATCCCTGTGCCACACACACACATAGACACACAGAAACCCACGCATGGAATCAAACGTCTGCTCTTCCACTCTCCCTTAGCCACTACCTTCCGCTGTTTACATTTCTCTTACTACTCAAAAAACAATACCAGACATCTTGTTCACCACACTGAATACACACAGGTGTAAACACAGGCCCAAACTTTTGCTTAATGCTAATCTGACATCATCAGGAAAGTGTGTAGGGTTACACTGACTTATGTGTATACACAGAGCCAAGTCTTGGAACTGTGTTTTTGCTACCATACACAAATACATATGGCTGCTCTTTAACAAGGGCGCGTTCAGGTTTCTGAAACAGGATGATTCATCTGTCTCTCAGCTCCACTCTGCAGCACCCTGACTTCAAACACACTCTTTTCTTCCCCTCTCTTGCTTTGACAGTATTTATTTTTCTGTCTGAGCAGCTCACATGGGGCCCAGCATGGACAGCATAGTGTCAGCCTTCAGCCTGGATTGTCACGAGGATCACTGCACACCAGGACCAAGTCAACTGCAGGTGTGAAGACAAATTCACTGACAGCAGGGTACAGTTCCATTCCCCACCCAAGCGGCTCAAGCAACTATGTGGTTACCTGCAGGTGTTTTGCTTATGGTCATGTTTGCGACATTAATTTAAATGATCAATGGCAAACCTGATACACATTGAAAGAGCCTGTGGATTTGGGGCTCTGTTCTAAATCCCTGATGACGGTCTCATGTCCCTTCCTGTTTAGCCTGGGCGTCTGCCGCACATAAACACTATGGGGCCTTGTCTGCTTCAGCGTTCACTGTGGATGTATGAATTTGAATAATAAGAGTCATGGTTTCAATCCCCCTAGAAAGCCACCTCAGAGAAGACCAGTGGACAGACTGACAAGGGGCAACAGGGTGGGCCATTGTAGAGCTGTGATCATCAACCTAAACTCCCCCTAAACTCGCCTTTTCCTCTGTCTAAAGATACCCAATGGAATTTGGCTTTAAACGAAGATGATTACAATATGTTTATATTCAGCATTTCTCACATAAATATAATCTGTGGATCTATATGACTGCAAATGTTGCTGTGCTGACAACTTTTGCTCCTCAGACAGCAAATCTTATCAATTGAAAGTTAATCCGGGGTTAAAAAATTTGAGTTTAGGTTGAAATGTGGATTAGTTGTTTAAAAGGATAAAATGTTGTACATTATCTATGAATCAGTGTTGTATCATGGTTACATTTTGATGAATGAAATGCCAGCGTTTAATCAACACCGTCTCAATATGCTGTTCGTGGCTGTGCATGCACCTGTTTTTACAGCAAAGAACTAGACGAGAATATTTGTGGGAGGGTGGAGACCTTATACATAGCAAGTTATATCAAACTGAAAAAAAAAAGATTAATCCTAAAGGGAAATAATCATAATTCAGGACGTAAATATATTTCTTATTTACAATTAATTGTCAGTAGATTGAATAATAATTAATCCAGAATTATATGTCAAAAGCAGTTGTTTCATATGGCTATTTTTGCTCTCAGAAATTTAACCAATGAAAAATTGCATGTTGTACTCTGTCACCAAAGGACTATGAAGAAATATTAAGTTAAAATTATCTTATCATGTGTGTGTATAAAATGTAATAACATGTAATGTAATAGCCTATAGCACTAAGCCAATAGCCACATTAGCTGTCTGTTAAGCTGTCATTTACGTAGCGACAAGCATAAATGACAAATAAAAATCTACTTGCATTTGCTGATCTTAAACATTAACAGGCACTGTTATTTTAAAATTACAAGACATTCATTTGTATCTCAAAAGTTTTCTGTTTGTTTGATTATTTCTTGGTTACTATCTCATATTTGTTTTATTCATTTTCTGTAATTTCTTTCTTTTAACAGAACAAATTGAAAATTCTAAGGCTAGTACGATTAGAGGAATGAAAAATCTGCAACATTTCATGTTGATATGGTGTGTGCATGCAGGAAGAGTAGCTCAAAGAAAAAGGAAGAAAGATTTCCTTGTCCCGTTACTCTACTATCCTGACCGCTCTGATCACAGGGACAGATATGGTCGGAGATAATGAATTCAAGAGCACAAACACAGGGTTGCCGCACCCAGCCTTCTCATCTCTAACATGGAGGGGAACCACTTGTACACAATCTAAGGGAGCTATAGAGGGACCACACAGCTGGAGCTCAGTCATTCATCAGTGTGAACATCTACTATAGTTGTGGTCTTGGAATGATAAGGTATTATGAAAACTGTGCGGTACGGTCTGCCTGTCCCTAGTGTGATTACAATAATAGTTCCACTTTTACTACTGCAAAGAGGAAATGTGTTTAAAAATGTGTCAATTGTCATCCTCTAAGAGTTTGAACACAACCACATGTATATTAAATATCAATTGTCACTGCCGCACTATAATTGTTAACTGTAAAAAATCTTTAAAAACTCAGCTCAAAGGCTGCAACAGAGACTTTGGCAATAACAGTGGTTACATAACAAGAAACTTCTGTAATTAATCTGCACATGGCAGTCATGTCACATGTGCTGCAATCACTGGCTAAGATATGTATGTGTAAATTCATGCACATACATTTGCTTTCATGTCAGCGTGCTCTCATATGTACTTGCTTGAATTACAGCCGAGAAGGCTTGGCAACACTTGCCCCCTGGAGCAGTGTGAGAATGTTTTGCACACTGTTTCATAAAATTCTCCAGTTTGTTTGTTTGCTCTGCCTTAGTACCATAAAAACTCAAGAACAGGCTGTTGGAACCGCCCTGTTTACTGTACATGCTGAGGTCTGCGACTCCGGGGGGGGGTGGAGCAGAGTTGGTCTGGGGAACAAATGTTTCCTCGGGAGTGCACTGATTAGAGCTGCTGTGAGAAGTCTGATGTTTGAACGACTGGTGATGATGGGACAGGGGAGAGGTAAAAGAAGGATGACAGGCATTGGTGAGGGTCAGCTGCATCACAGGATATCTTAATCTGTTCACTGTGTTGTGTCCCAACTGTTCATCCTTGTGAATGAGACTGAATTAAAAAAAAAATCATTTAAAAAAAAGAAGGGCAAGGAGAGGAAAATAAAAACAACCTCCAGCAGTGAGTGTCTCACCTAAAAGAGTGCCATCTGGGACTGAACATTGAAAGGGAGACAGACAGGACAGCCAGAGCTGGGGTCCATCAGAGCGAGAGAAGGTGGGAGTCCAGCTGGGTCCCATTAGGACTGAACCACATGTGTTCGCAAGGGGTGGGGGGAGTGGCGGACCAAGGGGGCAGGAGGGAGCAGAAAGGGCAGCGGGGAGGAAGTGCTGAGAGCGATGGGCCTAGACCCTGTGAAGCTTTATTAGGCCTGTCGTCTGCTCTTCTCAACAGGCCCGGTCACACCCCCCCTGCAACACCCACCACCACCATCACCAACTCCCAACACTCCATTGCCCTCGGGCACCGCCAGGGCAGAACAGTATAAAACTATTAGAAGGAGAGAGACGGGACTGGACCACCCAGACACGCATACACACACACACCCATAATGGCTACCAGGAGGAGGCCCCAGCATGAGAGCTGCAGCTGGAAAAGGAGAGGGTCACTTGCAAACACACATATGCACAAGCAGAATGACACAAACTACACACACTGAAGTGGGGTGCATGTGAAAGCAAAGTGTAACAGAGACAGACAGTTCAGCCTTTCATATAAATGTCAGGCCCATATGCGTTCATTCATTCTTTTTTTTTTTCTTATTCAATATATTTTACTTGAGACAGTCTGGTCAAAAATCTGAGGGGATATAACAGGGACAATTTCATTTATGTTAATGTTTGTAAGAACGCGTGTGTCTGCCATGACCACCTGTGGGTCTGTCAATCCTGCGGTGTGTCGGTGCAGTCATATAAGACTGTGTGTGTGTGTGTGAGAGAGAGAGAGAGAGAGAGAGAGAGAGAGAGAGAGAGAGAGAGAGAGAGAGAGAAATAGTGAGACACAAAAATTGTTTGCAAGCATACAAACTTTGGATGCCTTCAATTGTGTATGTGTTAACATTTCACTGCCTTGGCATATCTCACATGCCTTCAGGCTCATCTGCCCTCTGCTTTTCTACCACTGAAACGTCTAATATATCTATCCCACCTCCCCTGCTGCACCACTCCAAAGCTGGTCTGGCACACGTACAATACACATAACTAGCTTTATGGTTGAGTCTGAAATGTTATTGTCAGTATTAATAGTTAGAGCTGCCTGACTGGTGGACAAAGTCTAACGCTTTACTGTATATAGTGCCTAAACTTGATGATCCCCACGGTGGCTCAACTTCAAAGTGCCCCTTGTCACCATTGTCAAGATAATAATGATAGAACAATAATGAAAAAAACAGCATTCAGACGGTGCATCCTCTGCCAAAGTCTGATTTTTTTAGTTGAAAGAACATGATCCCCCCTGTAATATAAGGTGTTCTTGTTTTGCCTATGTTCCTTTCCTCCAAGTTTCATGAACTCTGGCTGAGTCATTTTTGTGAAATCATTCAAACAAACACCTATATATATATGATATAGGTGTGGAAGAAAGTGCAAATTTTGTCCAATGGTCATCAGATAGCTGAATCAAAAGTACACAAAAACTTGTTTGAACTGAACATTAACCAGCAAAATCAAAAGCTAAAATATTGAGGGTCAAAGACTCAAGAAGCCAAAGGAAACATAAATAACACCTGAACAGAGTTTGTTGTGTCTAAGGCAACTGAAGGCTTTCTGTTAAGAGCTAATCATTAAACTTTAGTATCCACTCCAACAAAAAGATTTACTGTGGCAGCTTCTCTGCCAGGATAGGTGTAAAAGATGTGTGTGTCGCTATATCTGCATGTTCATATCTGCTCTTCTAAAAGTGTGTGTGTGTGTGTGAGTATTTAATCTTTTTTGCTCTGAAAGGACCTGTCTCTTCTCCTTCCCCATCCAGGTCAAGACCCCACAGCCCAAGTTACAAGGCTTAATACTTCAGCCATTCAGCCATTAAAGGGTTTTATACAGTCTTTCTCCAGACTTCTCTTGCTCGTAAAAAAAATAATATTTGTCTTTCCAACTGCACTGTGGACCACAAAGTCCTCATGTTTTATTTTAGTCAGAGCAGTAAAACTCTGTTCTTCCCCTTGCTAACCTACTTCCAACATAAGCTGTTGTTCTTGTTCTGTTACTGTACAAATACTTGTGTGTCTGTGTGCGAAAGCAATCACAGACATCTAAGGTGGGGCTGCAAAAGACTTTGAGAGTTTATATTTTCTTTATATCCCAAAAAGTCACGGGCACTGGAGATTAAATGAAAGTTGAGGAAATCATACATCAAAACTGGAGGAAATTGATTGCATGACTTTCAGTGTGCCAAACTTATCTATTTTCTTTCGCTAAAGGAGAGTAAAGGGTCAGTTTAAAATCATGTATTGTTCACATTATTTGATATGCTTATTAGATTTTTGCCAAATGCCAAAAAGTCATGAGCCTTGTCATATGCCAATGACAGTTTAAATTTTGTAGAAGCTTATGGTAACATGACTCCTGTTTCAGACGGTCAAACACCTGCACATGAGTCAGAGCAATCTCATCAGAGCAAATTCAGAATTGAACCAATCTGTAGACCCTGTGTTTATCATTCAGATTTTGACATCTCAGGTGATTTCTCCTTTCTTTGTGTTTATCTGAATTAGATTAAATCATAGTTGAATGGTATGGATTAAGCTGTGCTGTATGAATGTATGTGTAAACACCCTTGTCTCACAAGACAATGTGTGACAGGTATGTTTCTACATGTGTTCACACTGTAGTCGAGTCACAATCAAGGTCAAAAACCTGACAGATGGTTTAAAATTTACAGTGCCTGTTGTAAAGCAAAGCTGTGAAGATGCATATTTTAATATTTAAGACAAGCAATGTGTTTTTTATCCCTAATCTTAACTACATTCTTTATTGACACCCAAACCTTAATATGTACTTTTATGGCTAACCCTAACCAAACACAACTGAGGGCGAAGTTTAAAAAAAAAAGTGTCGGACAACATTAGGAGTTGAACTTGTTTCTCTTTCTGACAATCCTGGGTGCAATACATTTTCTCAATGTAAGTGTTTTTGAGCATATATTTGTTATGAGATATCACATTTGTGATAGCCTCACATAATGCAAAACACAGACATGTTAAGATTTTGAAAGGCATAAAACACTTTTTTTGAGATTGTGTTGTGAACCTGCTTCTTATTTTGCTGTGCTCCAACTCAGAAGTTACACATTCAGGTGTGACACCGCACTGGTGTGACTGGGCGAGTGTGGCTTGTAACGAAAAAGAGCAGTGAGTGGTTAAACTGTATATAAAAGTGCTCCATAAATGCTGTTCCTTCATTTATTTATTTTTCACACTTCGTGCTTATTTTGGTAACTTCAACTGAACTTTTCAGTTATTTGGAGCATTATCTGACCTCTTCAAAATTCTTCTGTCTTCATTTCTAAGTACAGTCCACATCTTCTGGGTTGTCCCATCTCTTTTATGGTCTCAGATTGAATATTAAGCACATAGGAGTTTGTAAAACTGTTACAAAACTTGATTTTCATTTTTTTGTGACGTAGACACAAAAACTATTGTGTAGAAGAATGCATTCTCAGAGGCATTTTGGGAAACTGTTACAAAAGAAAAGATTCTGGCATTCATTTGGCAAAGAACTACATTTGGAAGTCAGAGGGATTTGTGTTGGAGGTACACACATATCTGTCAAGCAGGAGAACCAAGTGCATGTCTGTAGTGTCTGACCCAATATTTAACATGTACAACTTTAGTTGGTATTAGGCATTAAAATGAATTGGCTAGGTTTAGGAAAATAAAAAACATAGCTTGTGTTAAAACAACCACTCCCGTAATGTGCTGTATTAATATTGATAGTCACGCAGGATTAAAAACAAGAAGAAAAAAATCACAAATCCAAAGAGATTATGGTTTCATGCCTAATTTATATTTGCTGGGAGCCTGCTTTGGAAATAAAATGTAATTAGTATCTTATGATAATCATCTGACTGCTTTAATCACAGTCCATGCCTACAGAGAGCAACAGATTGACTAAACTTATACACTATATTGCATTCCATTTTTTATTGAACAGAGAAAGAGCCACTGAACTATGTTATATGGTGATAAAGTACAGAAAGTTTGATCTGCAATCAGCTAAACTCATAAGTCAGAAGGAGACCTCCTGTCACAGATAACCACTTCTTTGGGTATGAGGCTACTGAATTGAATGATCCCACTACTTAAGCCTTATTATTTCTTTGTCTATGATAGATGAATATGGAAATACAATGCATCTTCTGTTCATTCAACCGCCGTTTAAAGATGATAAACATATTTAAAAAGGCACATTAATTATTATTCACTGTTAAAATGGTCACATGTGCAGAGAGACATGCAGGCTCTTTTAAATCCGGCATTAAATGCTTTTAATTATAGTTTGTTAGAATCTCCCAGCAGGCAAGTCTTATACATATTAATGTCTGACATATTCACATTAAATGAAATTGCAACCAATCAAAGGACCACCTAGCTCATCCTCAGGCTGCCTCTGAGTGTTCATGCACTATACTCACTATTTTGCTGAGGGAAACCAGCGCAGAATTGAGGGAAATGATCCACTGATTAGCATGTTTATCAATTTGCAAAATGTTAATGATTTTAAAAGACAAATAAAAGAGTGGAAACAGCTTTTTGTTGTACATAGCTGTAAAAATGGAAGAGTAGGGCTAGTGTACGTCAGGCGGTGGCTTTATTATGGGTATGCATTTGAGAGTGCCAGTGCACATTAATGTTGTATGTTTTATCCACTTGCATGGTAAAGCATAAAAGTACAGCCTCATAATGGAGGGTTTCAAGTGTTTGGACCTGGTTGTAAATATTGCATGAGTGGAACAGTTTTTTTCTTCTGTTCACTAAGACTGTATGCTGCACACTGTCTTTCTAAAAAGAAAAAGAAAAATGTCCCAAAATGTCTAAAGTGGCTGCACAGAGTGAGAACGGGGTTATTTTGGGGGTGAAATCACTTGCACGGGTTATATCAAAACTTAGAACAAGGAGAGCAGACTGGCTGTTAATTGTATGAAAAGAAAATGTTTTGGATGCTTTTTGCTTTGTATAATTTTCTACAATGCAATGTAATGGTTAGGTGTTAAGCAAGAAACAGAAATTATGAGTATTTTTAATTAAACATTAATCACACAGCTGTTAGAGCGCTTTATTCCTTTTGACTGCCTCCCTCTCACTGTTATTTAATCTATTCACATTCCCACTGTTTCCACATTCTCCTCTTTTCTTTGAACCACTTTAAAACTCCCACTTGTTTCTCTCTTTAGTTTGCTTTTCTGTCACGTAGAATTCAGTGTGCAGACAGGAAAACATATATACAACTAGCTGTGATATGAAGTGTTATGTTTCACACCTTATCAGATTTTGATGCTGATATGACAGCAATCTGTGGCTACTGCAGAAAAAGATGCCAAGTCTGGCTGTTCCTTATCAGCTTTTACAGTGCCACTAAACATCTATCCTTGCCAGTATTTCTACCTCCATGATCATCATCCCAATCATCAGGTGTCAGAACCCACAGCTATATATCCAAGGGTGTGCAGGTGTCACATGTGGATGTCTGAGGTGAGTGTCGGTGACAGAACAGCGCCCACTGCAGCTGGTTGGGATGCACTGTCTTCTTTGGAGTCATTCACTCAAACAACTGGACTTTATTTCCTGCTGGCCTTTTACCAAGCTTGTCTAACGGTATGTTCACAAATTCCACTGGCTGTCACATCCATGTGGCCACCTGTGTCATTTTTCTCTGTGGGAGAATAATTTTGTATGGACAGAAATGAGGAGCATCTCAGAAGATGACTCTGGTGCCATCCTTTTCCTCCACATTCACAATGGAATCTCACTTCTATCTGTTTGTGTGTGTGTTTAACCCCATCATGCCATGGGTATCATATTTGATACATACATTTCTGATACCTATTGCATCACCATATAGTAAAAACTTATTTTTGTTTTCTTTAGTTTTTTGCATTTTGTTATAGGGCCAAGTAAAGACTTCAGATTAACATAAATATAATTTTCTGTCCATCATTTCTTGGTTTGAGCATCATAGGGTTAATTGTATGACTTTTTTATACATATTCAGCCAATCCAGACCAGTTAGAGATTTGCCACACTTTCATTTCAAGTGCAAATAGTATACTGTATTGTGGCACTTGAGTTTTTATGAAATAGTGAAGCAAGGTGGCAACAGATACTATCTGAGAACAAGACAATAGAAAAAAGCAAGCGTACAGATTTAAACTCAACTAAAAGCAACTAAACGTAGTGTTTAAACTTGTTGACTTTTGACAGGCCTTTCTTTTCCTCTGACTGAACACATTATTATCTGTCAAAACTGTAAATCTGAGCCAAACAACGGCAACAAGTAAAAAGAATGAGATAGCAAATCACGGAAAAGAAACAAGGCAGACATGTACAGTGGGATTGATGTTAGTGAAAGGTAACATGAAGTGGGAGACTGAGTATTCAGTGTCAAGGCAAGGTTAGGTTTCCAGCTTCAGCATTGTCAACACTCTCACAACACCATGAGCCGGGCAGAGTGGGGTTCACCCTCAGAACAGAAGCTGGCGTCACCTCTCGTGCCAAAACCACTCCGACATTACAGCACATGGACCCTGCGAACATGACACCAGCACTTGGTGAAAAACAGCATGCAGGACCAATTCTGTCACGGCCCAGGCCATCTGAAGTGAATGTTCTCGCCCCGCATCGCTTGATCTTGTTGATCCATCCTTTCACTCCTGCCAGGTTTGGATTTCTCTCATTCCAAACAAAGTTTGTTACACATGAACCCTCTGGATCAAAGCACAATAATTCTACAATATTTCAACTGATGTTGAACCTGCGCGGGCCTTCTTACATGGCAAATTTGACAGAAATAGCCACTCGTGAAACAAAAGAATCGCAAGATCAAAGAGGGGCGTGAATGGCAAAAGAGACAGAGCTGGGTGGAAGATATTAAATAAATATTACTGAAAGTAATACTGAAGGAGCCAAAACACATGCGCTTGTTTAATGTTGTTGAGAGAAGTCGATAGAAGTGTAGTAACAGGGAGAGAGGGAAACGGGTCTGTGGCTGCTAGTGTTTAGGTTTAGCAGTGTCTGATGACAGCTAGTCGTTCTTGAATGTGGCTACAAGCTGCCCACACCGCTGCTACAGCAGTGGAGCTCACCAAAGTCAGAAGACTGTAGAGACTCTCAGCATGACTGACAACTAACTGCATGAGTGGACAAATGAAGATTATGACTGGCTGAATGTGCAGTATAAACAAATAACACATTTTAAAAACTGAGTCCATGTGTTGCAAACATGGTTGGTTTGCAAAACTGCTTTGATATAGTGGGAAATTACACTTATTCTGTTTCTTGCCAAGAGTTAAATGAAAAGATTAATACCACTCTTATGTCTGTAATATGAAACCAAAGGCAGCTCCTGTCGAGTGGTTTAAATGCTAGATACTTTGTTCTCGCGGGTTTTTTTCAACAGATTAAAATAACTAGATAAAATGTATTGACTATCTCTGACATCATTTAAAGTAATAGCCCTTTTCATCACCATTTGGGAGGGCAGGCTTGTTCACTTTGTTGTTCATTTAGATGTGTTTCTTTTCAACACAAAAAATAAAGAACATGTTTAACTAGAAATCTGATATGACTTTTGTAAGCAGTATTTGCCTCACCCTGGTCTAACTGTTATTAATCAGCGCTTGAAACAGTGGAGATGTGTGTCGAGTGTGACAGCTGGTCCTATGAATTACCCCGGGTACACATCCTCCTCAGTTTTACCACTGTATTTGCTGAGCAATGCCCACTGAAAGATATCCAGTCACATCTTTTGCATTTAATTGACATCCTACAGATATCTGCAGCTTTAATATCCTGTTTCAATAGCACTGTTGACTGTGTTGAGTGGTAAATAAACTTTTACTGTGATTACTGTGCAATGAGTGACTGATCATACTTAAATTGGTTTTAGAGTTGCAAGTAAGCACTGCTGAAAAGACCCACATTTTCTGTTTCCCCCAATCTCCAGGGCTGGCAAATAAAGCCAGTAAAAGTGTAGCAGTTCTTTAAATTATCATGGTTCTAAAAATGATGAATGTCCAAAGATTCCATGTTAATATGCTTCAAAGCAAAAACAAACTGTCTTAACTGTCTCATACACATATTTTGTCAAGAAGTTTTTGAAATTGTATTAAGGTTTATATACAGGTGAGCACTCCCGCTCACTTCCAAATGGAAATGCATTGCGTCATTGGGGTCTCCATCAGATCCATCTTGTGCATGTGTCACATGTCATGTAAACGCTGCACTACAGAAAACAACAGCCAAGACATGCGTTGCCATGTCACAATTTACAATTTACAACCATGAATTGTGAAACTGCTTTATTTTTGACATCTGCATGACCTATAACGTGTTTTCTGACTGGGCTGGTAGTGCATGTGTAACCAGCAACTGCAGAGAAAGTCTGGACCATCAGCAATTCTCTACTACAACTTTAACGCCTTCACCACACAAATCTACCCAGGAAATCCCTCTACATTTTCTGTTTTTCTTCATAGGAATCTGTATGGAGTAAAACACTTTGGGTTCCATTGCTTAATGTCTGTTTTTATTAAGCCTGCGGATGTTTTATGGTCAAAAGGAATGAATTGGCTAAATGCAGCCTGTTGTTTTAGGACTCGTGCAGCTACTCGATTAGAGGAGTCATTTTGGTCTACACCTCATAATGCAGGCAGTAAAGAGCAAAACCTCAGAGAATGTGCATGTGTAAGCTTTGTGTGCAATAACAATGACACAAGAATAGAAGCAGTACTCTGAGGGAAGAAAAACTTATTATTCAAGAAGAGAACAAAGACAGATCAAACGGCCTTATGTGAAATATGAGAAGGTTTTTCTTCATTCCCATGGTTGGACACTTTGCACACAGAACTCCTTTTGCTTTCTGACTTACTTGCATGCACATACTACCATTATCACACACATAAACACACACACAGGTCGACGATCATGCTGACCACCCAGCCAGTGCCCCCTGGGCCCCACCTCTCACCTCACTCAGAGGCACTATAGCTGAGAAAAACTACACCCTGCACTTCCTTTCCCTCCGTCCCTACCTAGTTTCTCGCTTCCCCACCTCTCCCCCTCTCTCAGTGCTCCCATTCATGTTGTAACAACTCGTAAAGGAAAGAGACTTTGACCCCCCTCTGTAAAAAGTTCCCAATCGTCTTCGTTCATCTGCTGTGCGTAGGAGTGGGTTAGGCAAATTGAGATTGACTATTCTGGCTATGTTCTGACATCCTGTTCAAAGTCCCATTGTAAATGTCCAAGGTACTAAAAGGGGTTTTGTTTAAACAAAGAAAAGTACTTTTATTTTTTTCCTTAACAAAGGCTTTGGACTTACTCTAAATAGCAACCCATCGTTCTGAAGCATGGAAAGCTAATCGCTATTTTATTCTTCATTAAAAACATCTGCAAAGCCCACAAACTGAAATCTTCATTTGCAAGTCATTACACTTAATTGATTCTTCAAGGAAATACCACATTTTCTCACATCAGAGCTCCTTTGACACATTACACTTAGTAAAGCTATTTTCCATTGTCCCAATGGTGCAGTTTTGTGTTGAAAACAGTTTACACTGCTTCTCCACAATGTCCAACTAAGATCAGAATCATTTATTTTTAGAATAATCTTAAAACTGACCCGAAAACCTAAATATTTGACAAACACTTTCACCAATTTGGTTTTATCATACTGCCCGAAATAGAGGAGTCAATCTCCAGATGAGCAACAAGGTTATTTTCATTTCCTTATGATGCTTTCATACTGTGGTGAATGAGATCGCCTGTGTTTGGGGTTTACTTCATCATGATGTGGTGAAATTT
This sequence comes from Leuresthes tenuis, assembly GCF_036924035.1. Taxonomy (NCBI): domain Eukaryota; kingdom Metazoa; phylum Chordata; class Actinopteri; order Atheriniformes; family Atherinopsidae; genus Leuresthes; species Leuresthes tenuis. The sequence continues at coordinate 17,745,790 of NW_027325361.1, read as the reverse complement.
TGTTCTTTAGCCTACAGTGAAAGAAGTGCCAAACCCAAAGTGCCTGTTATGAGCTTGACATGAATCAAGAGGATCTGATGATCCAAACACAAATTAATGCATACCATTCTAAAAACTACCCATTTTAAAGCCTTGACTGTACATTGTTTTCGAAGGAGCACGTCATGAACCCCAAATGCTTTTACATCTGAAACACCACATTATGATGCTATTCACATCCAATTGAATCTGAGTTGCAGACCAGCTAGAAAACTTGATCAAACTCAAGCAGAAGCAACTTTACTGTAACACTAACTTGACTTAGTATGTCTCACATACAAAAACACCCTTTACACTACTGCTAATACCCTAGAATCCTGTGATAAATATATATATATATATGAATGTATAATATTATATGAAATATCTTGGTAAGGCAAAAGCCTAGCAGGGTTTTTAAATATAATAATTCCATTTCTTCACTGTTGCAGTTTCTGTCCAACATTCCTTCTACTACAGCTATTTTCTCATCCTGGTTCTACTTTGTCCAGATCCCTAAGCACTGCCAATAAAGTTTTTTCAGTTTTTTCAGCAAACAGATGTAACATGTCTGTGTTCTCAGTTTGCAACATCGTTTGCAAATCAGTTTGCTTCAAAATCCCAACACATCATCTTTTTATTTAATTACAGACATCATGATTGTTCTGACAATGCACTGAATAGTTTTTTTTATGTGTATGGGGTCTTTAATCTTAATAAAAAGAAATTTCAGCCCTTATCCTAAATTAGTTCAATGTAGCAATAATTGTTTGAAAGTAACACATTCAGATCAATTTCCAATCTCTTGAAAGGTCATTTATTTTGTAATTACCTGTAACCTCTTACTTAAATGGCCCCAGAAAGTGTGGCTGTTAATCCAACCTTTGGATAGCAATTAAAAGGACTGACACTCTTTTACAGCCTGACAGGCCACCAGTTATTCAGATCAGGCGGCCACACAGTTTGTAAATCATGTAAAAACACACATAGAGAGTGAGGCAGACAAGACATGTCATGCAGTTATTTAGTAAAGGCAGACAGAGCCACATGTCGAAGAAGAAGCAGGAGGACCCAACAGAGGTCAGAGTTCAGGTGGGTTTTTGGTTTCCTGCTTCTAGACCTCAGTGGAACTCAGGCAATTCTCTCTCACCTCAGAAAACCATCATCATCCCTATCGAGCTCTGTTCTGCCCCTCATCCTACCTCTAACACACCTGTGTTTCTCTATTTTATCTGAATATTGACTGAAGCAGCTACAGCTTATGTAAATATTTTAGCCAGAGGAATTGTTTGTAATGAGGTCGATAGGATGGAGTTTATTGTATTATAAGTTACTTTATTTTTGATATTCAATTTTGACTTAGTGAACATCAAATTTATATGATAAAAAATACATTTACAACATTTTGTGCGGCTTGTTCTTGTTCTGTGCATAGCCACAGCCACAAATGGGAGTTTCTTATACGTGTTGAGCATGTGTGCATTTTTCATGCATGCCATTATTTGCATTGCTCAAGTCTGGATGTCCTTGTGTGTGTGTCTATATGAGTGTGTGTGCGTGTGTGTGTGTGTTTATGGGCCACTGCAGCACTCTTTATAAACACATCAGTTGGGCTGACAGTGCACAGCAGGAGGGAGAGAGAGCCTTGAGACAGCCTGGGACAGAGGCCTCATAAAAAATCACTTCTAATTTATTTCCCTCCAAATTGGAAAGTGCACGCTCACACCTGACTAAATCATCACGCGTCAACTGGAGACGGCCCCCCACTGCACGCTGACGAAACCTGATCCCAGTTTTGCCGCGCAGGCCCAAGCCAGGCCTGGCAGAGAAAACACAGCGTCACGCCGCATACAAACACAATCCTTAATGGATTTTGCAGATGTGTTGCTCCTGATAGCCCTTCCTAAGCCCGTTCACCAGTGCTTCCAACCTTCACATTTGATCTACCCTATGAGGGCTCTATCAAATTTTTCTTTCACCCTGTTTTAGTGGTTTCCGTGTCCCGCAAGTGCCCTCTTGCTCTTTCACCTACATCTGTTTACCCTGTTGCTCTTCTTTCGTTGTCATTTTCCCATTGTATTCTCACGATTCCTTTTGAACGGTTCCACGCGCTCACTCATCCGCCAGTACGCTACAAGGCGTACATTAGCTTAGCATTTCTTTTGAAAAATCTCCTCTCCTCACTTTGGAGTTTCATATCTATGCCCCTTTCTTATTATATACCTCCACATTTTCTGCTGTTCTCTGAAGTGGATCTCCTATGTTGTAACGTGAAAAACATACGTTAAAAACAGAAAACATTTGACATGGCAACCATAAACTTGACAAACATTATACAAACAGCAGGGGTGGTCAGTATGACCGGTAGGAACCAACAAAAGGCATGTGTGTGTGTTTGTGTGTGAGACGTATAATCTGCGTCATATGATGCAACTATCCACTGATGTCAACACTACGTGGGGAGGTCTAAAGTGTATGGTAACATTAAACCAGACTCTATACAACAGGACTCCGCACTAACTTTATCTAGTGTTGGCATGGATGCTGCTTACTGAAGATTTCAATAATACTAAATTTAGGGGCAACTTTCAAATAATAATCAATTAATCATATAATCATTTATTATATACAGAGATATTTCTGTTAATTGTATTTTCACTGTTAACATCCTTTATTATTTTCAAAAAGCATAGATAAAATACAAGATTAAATGCAAAAGCAAAGGCTTAAACTGCATTTCTATGATGGGAAATTCCTGTATTTTTATCACACAGCATTGTTTATACCTGTCCATTTAATACATTCTGTGGAAAATAGCAAAGAGTGCATCTTAAGTATTTCAACTTGACAGGCATGCTTGCATGAATTGTTTTGTTGGTAAATTACAGGCTCCTAGTTATCAACAAGTTTTCTTGTTTGTGACTTTGGGCAATTTTTCACTGCTCCCAGTAACCTGCTTTTCTCATCAATGAAATAATCAAGTCGTGTTCCTACATCAGCCACATGCTTTTTTTAGCCCAGTTTAGTAAATCTGACCCTTGACAAGCTAAACAGTGAATGTACTGATGCTCACACTGGCTAAAGGCACATTTCAGCAGCTCAGACTTTTAAAAACACTTAAGCAAAAATAAGTATTCAGCATAATTGACTGAAATTACCCATTTTAGGAGAGTGATTATTCACATGTTAGCCTTCAGCCACTGACTTTTTTCATAGGGGTTTGGGAATTTCACCAACAAAACATGACCTTCACGGGATGCTGTCAAGCAACATGTCAGTAAGTTGACCATTTGCAGCATTTTGATAACAGGAAAGACAGATTTAAACATAAGCTGCAACGCTGGGCTTGAAACCACACTGGTACAAACCACGAAGTGATATCACACTGTGTCCAGTCTGTATCCCTGCCTATGGTACAAAAGCACAACTCCAGTACATGAGATACAGTGATGTATCCAATTAGATCAAGATTTTTTATTTTTTTTACAAAGCCAGTTGGTTGAAACAACTTGATGTTGCTGAAATGGCAAAATTTCCGTGTCTATGTAAAACTTTGTCATATAAACATAACAGAAAACGTAAACAGAGCTAAAAAAAAATATCTGACCTTGTCCAAAATGATCTGACTTTCTTCTCTGCCAAAGACATGTAGCAGTTGTTTTGCTGACTCCACAGAGTCTCCATAACTCATCAGGACTGACTGACCAGTCATGCATGTGTATTCCAAACACAGTTGTGACCTTTGCCTTCCCACCACAAATACTGTCCCCCTTCATTATATAATGAAGGCTGCGGCTAAGGAGTTTAAAACCAAACAAAAAAACAAATCCCAGCATGCCATGTAAAAACAAAAAGCGGTGAAAGGGGCTGAGAGAGTGAGAGAAAAAGAAAACACTGAACGTGTCATAAGCAGTAGTTCAAGCAGATCAAGTACTTTTCTACAGTATCCACATTCATAAATAGTCCTGCCACGCATGAACCGACACATATTTCTCTACTAAACATAAATTTAGCATAAAAATGAGAAAGTATAAACAGACGCAGACAAACGAACAGCATGGTAAAATATTCTGTTTTGAAAAGAGTTCTGCTGCTCAAACCTTCGCTACTTTTCAGTCGCCACTGCTGTGGCATTCTCAGAACACCAATGTGTACTGTTGCAGGTAGAGGACAGGACAGATGATGAAGTTGGAGGGAAACATTTTTCATGTTCACCACGTGGCCTCGAGGTCAGCATGGTTGCTGGGACAACAAGACAGAGACACACTTTTGTTTTTACAAATTCCTCCTTGGTGTCCCTCTGGTTTTTCTAGTCTCTGTTTTCCTTCTTTCTTCTCTCTGTTGCCTTGTTTCTTTTTTGTTTCACTTTGTGGACACAAACAGTAGAATTAATTGAAATGTGTAGCCTCGCTCTGCTGTTGGCCACCGTTTTATTTGTATATTGTAGATGTAACGGTGAGATACTAGCAATTATGCATAAAGCTGAAAATTTGTTTTTCTAAGTAAATCTCCAACAAACACTTGTTAGTTAATGGCAGGTCAGTAAACCCAAACAAAACCACATGAACATCCCATTGGAGGTTTACATAGTTTAAATGTTTAGTATTGGTTTGTTGTTGCTGTTTAATGTGTTTAATGTGTTTAATTGTTACAGGGACAAATATAAGACTTTATACTATAAGATATTATACTTGCAGTGTTGACTTTTAATAGGACTGAAAGAATATTAGCAGCATTAACTCTAAATTTGTCTAAGAAATCTATTTTCTTTTTCATTTTTATACATTAAAACATCACTTTTACATATTCTGTTCAAGGTGGAAATGTTTCTCAACTATCCCATCTCTCCAGTCTGAAAAAAATACAAACGCAGAAGAGGGGGGATCATCCTGGTTCCACCTCTGAGGCAACAGCATCAGAAGTCAGTGTGCTTGTTAGCATCCAAGCAGGTAGACAAAGATACCGTGGGAAATTCTCTTTACAAAAGCAGGGTTTTTATTTAAACAGTCCTCAGCCCTTAACTGCACATTTTGCTCCAGGATGAAGGATAACACAGCAACTTAAAACATGAAGAACAGAATTTATATCACAGGACAAATACACATGTAAAACCTTACAATGTTACTATGTGTGCACTCCATACTGGAATTGTAGGATTGGGGAATGAAATTTCAAATAAACCAAACTAATGTTAATCGTTAATGTTTGCTGTTGCATACTGGAAATGAATCAAGTGAATGTGTTGGAGTGCTTTACCCTAATGTGTGGCTTGGGCCATTATAGAGCATTATAGAACAAAAAAAAACTCAAAAAACATGTAACTTGCAGAAACTAAGACACTTAAATGTCAACAAATGTTTTGGACAGGGAGGATCAGACCTCTTTTAAGTCTAGTTCACGCTACAATGTTTTCACATTGCAGACAAAAGCTGGAGGCTATAGACAAATGGTCCAGATATAAGACAAACAGGCAACTTCATCTGTTATGTGAATGCTCCGCAGATGTGATTTGTGAGGCTTGTAGAGACATCCAAGTGTCCAGCTGATGACACATTCACAAGAACATCCATGCCTATCTCATATTTCCAACATGCAATATCATGATGGAGTCAAGAGAAAGTAACGAGAAACTACTGCTCATTTTCTACAACTAGATGAGCAAATCAGACAGAATCACCAAAAGCGACTTGCGACCAATTTCAACAGCACAAGAGAAAGACTTATCTGCAGAACAGCTGGAGCTGCTTGATAGCGATCATTCCAATGAGTCAGTGGTTAAGTCTGGTGAAAAAAAACTTGTGGCATGAGATACCTGGCTGCAGATCAGCCATAGAGTGTGAACACACTAAAACTTCAAAACTTTGGATCACAAGAAAAGCAGGTTGTGTCGTGTGAACAATACAACAATCCTACAACACTGAACATCTTGTAGTCTGTCCCTCTGTCTCTCTGTCCAGCGCAGCTCTATGTGCAAAAGCACTAATCAAAAGTTAATTTCTGAAAGCAGGGATTTAAACTTCAACACCAAACAGTTTGACTTGTTGACTTGAACCATTTCATACAGTAAGTGCAGTTTGTTACATGTGTGTATATTTAGCTAGTTAGCTTTGTTAGCAAGTTGTACCAGTAGAGTGATATTCATTGTCTCTCCATCTGTTCAAAATGGTTGAAATGTCGAAGTTGTGTGCTAATAGGACAGTTGGTGGTTCTATCCCCGGCCTCCTCAGTCCACATGTTGACGTGTCCTTTGGCAAGACACTGAATTCCATGTTACCTCAGACGCATTCTGAATGCGCGCACGTTTGTGAATATGTATGAAAAGTGCACCGTGTATTAGACTGTATAGACTAGGACGTGATGCATGTGTGTGTTTGTGTGTGTGTGAGAATTGATGAATGTGGCTTGTAATGTAAAAGAGCAGTAAGATGTAAAAAACAGACACAGGAGGCAGGCAGATGAGGAGTCTGATTCTGACTCTAATTTTGATCCAACTAACTCCAGCAAGAAAGAGTGTGCTAACGACTGGAGAGATTTTACAAAATATCTGGGTTGGAAACAGAAATTAACAAACGAGTTTCAAGATGGAAAGGAAGACAGGGAATCTGACACAGATCAAGGGGAACTAAGGAGCATACAGAGAGGAAGGTTATGACTAATGGAGATGTGGCAATCAAAAGCGGGCTCCAAGTGGGAAACCGAGGAATGAATTGGCAGCTAAAGTAAGAAGAATGAACACAGGAGAACCATTTAAATCAAACATAAAGTCAAGCAAGTTCCAACTATACAGAAAACATAAACAACAGAAAATAAGATTGTCCCCTTATCTCATTTCCCCCTTTGCACACACTCAATTCCTCCACTCGACTCCTCTATTTGCTTTTTATTTCCTCACACCAGAGGCAAGCAGAGGAGGTGAGGACAGACACAAGGAGAGAGGAGGCAAAATGTCAAGTATATGACAAAATGAGACTCGCCTCGGAGCCGTGGTTTTAAATCGACATCAAATATGACATGTGATACAGCGTCATCTTTGTTTTGCTGCAGCACACAGCTGTATTTAATTACTTCTATCTGATGAGCATTTAATCTAATCTAATCTAATCAATCTAATCTTTTTGACAAAGCCTATATTTTCAATTCAGTTTATAGTGTCAGATTAAGCCCCTTCAGAAGTCACGGGTGCTGAAATAACTTCCACAAAGGATACAATAATGGATCCTCACTTACAACTCCTCCAGCAGGCCTCCATTTCCATTGTGCCTCTCTGCATTTTAGGATCTGAGATACTTTTCAAAGTATTTGGTTTTGATCAATTTCAGGGTCACAGGAGGAGAGAGGAGACAAAGAGGCTGAAATCAGTGAAATGAGATGAGTCATGAGTTGAACAAAAGCAGCATAAAAAAACATGATGTGAAAAAAAAAATGAAGACTGTTTTATAGATAGCTGAATCAGCTGAGGGTCTCTTTGTTCAACTGACAAAAGAACAAGCCATAATTATGGTTAGCTGAAAACTGGTTAAACACATGCCAAACAACCATCAAACTGTGTGTGGAAACGGCATCTCCTATTCCACCTCCAAATTACAACAAAACAACAGTCATTGATCAAAACAGCAGGCATGTGACAGGAGTTTACTGGTGAGCAAACCTCAAAGTCTTTCTACTCTCAAGCAGTTTCTTTAGTTACTCCCATAGACCTCTGGGCATGTTATTCGAGACACTCAAACCCATAATCTAGGCTCTGACCTGGTATTTCATGAGAGAAGATAATGTCAAAGTTCTTCTATATTGATTTTTATTTCAAATCCAATAATAGCTATATCCATTTCACATAAAGTATATGATACTTTAGTATCATATACTTTCATATACAAGTTTATGATGTACTGTACACATGGACACCACCAAACCCCCCCTTCCAGGGTTCCCCCACTGGTGATGATGTGGATCCCCAGAGCAGTGACTGGGCAACCTACAGCCCAATTCCCTGTCCTCTCGTATCCTGTTGAGAGCACAGAGGCCACTGGCCCAGTCAGCAAACCTCTGAACTCCATTGCATAATGACAGAGGAAGTCATTCGTCAATGCAGTGGAGCGGGATGGAACTCAACTATGTCCCCTTTTCTCACTCTCTCCTCGGAATCTGCTGCTTCCAGTGTGTGAGGGTGACGGCGCAGTGGGGCTGAACTGTTTGTGTAGAGCTCAATGGGTTTGAGAAAGACTGGGGAAGCAATCCGCATAGTCCAAAAGTGCCTGTGTGTGTGTCCCTCCCTAATGATTTACCATGACAAATGATCAGCCATGAACAAACAACAAGCAAGCCGCCCGTCTGTCCACACAAACAAACTAACAAACAAACGTGCAGAGGAGACAGACAAACAGGCCGTCAGGCAGACTGATGACCCAGTTTAAGATGATCAATCACACCCTGACAGGCAGAAATCAGTGGGAGTTTACTTAGTTGTGATAAGTGATAAGTGGTGGATCGCTGAGTGTATTTTCATTCATGTGCCCATCACCTCTGCACATCAACCTGCGCTCATGAGCGTGTGAACATATGTTTTTGACACAAATGTATGTGTCCGTGTTATTGTCAGTCACGAGATGTGTGTTTCTGAGAGAGAAAGTGGGATGTAACCGAAGCCTGCGCGGCACAACACAGCAGCCTGTTCAAAGGCCTGTTTGTATTATTACAGCTTGTCCAGCTGCTCACGACAGACAAACAAGACTTAGAGCTCTGAGCTACAAAACACAGACCTCCCACCCCATTGCAGAAACCCCTGTGGTCCAGCCAGGCCCAGCACTGCGGCTCAGAAATGGACAAACAGACGCCTACAAATAGACAAACTGCCAGACATAAAGGGAAGATTTGTCAGAAAGTGATGAGGAATGAATACAAATTCAAATCAACATCAGAAGTGGTCTGTTTCCCAGTTTTTGTTCTCTCGGAGTCAGAGAAAAAAAAAAATTGGCTATCTGGGAGACTTCTTATAAATTTCCACCAAATTCAGCTTTTCAATTCACAGACCGCTTCCTTGTCTCAAATGTCACATTTGTTCTTATTTAGCAATAAGAGGCAGACCTTTGTTTCAAATTAATCGTGTTTATTTATTTGAAGTGGATATATTATACTTTTGTCAACATTTGCACAGTGAGGGCAAGAAGCTCCATCCCTGCCCCATTCTCCCACAACGAACAGTATGGAAAGAGCCTATAAGTTTCTAAAGCACACTGTAATGAGTAATGTTACCTCCTGTCAAAATATTGAGCCTCCATTCCACATTTGCTTTTTAAATCCCACATACTTCTCTGAGCAATCACCCTCAAAACAAAATATTGCTTTATATACACAGTGATCGACTTAGAGAGCTGATGAAAATTAATGCCTGTGTTTTTAGTGCAGACTTTTTGCCGACTATATTTCTTCTCGGTTGTGTACTCAGTATGCACTCGACTGCCCTCTGAACAGCTCTCTCCTCTGGAGATCTCCCCAAATGGATCTGATGGTGGTGATTAAGATCAGAGTAAGCTAACACTCCCGCTCCCTCACCTCCTCTGCTCCTCTGTTCTCTGCTATTCGCCTCATCCCATGCCCATGCTTCCTCCCCCTTGCACCCACTGTCCTCATTACTCGACATCCATCCTCCTCATTCCTTCATTCCTCATCTGTCCTACTCTCCTCCTCCTCCTCTCTCCTTGTGCTCCTGCTCCCTCTCTGACTCAGGGTCCCTGTGTGCCTGTATGTAACATCAGTAAAGCTGTCAGGCAGCCAGGCCAAGGTAAACAGCCCAGCGCTGGGTTCAGGGGTGATGGGGGCTGTGATGTTTTTCCTCAGGAACACGGGGACCCCTGGAGGCTTCTGGCTGGGGCCAGGGAGGGGCCAAGAGGGGAAGACGATCCCTTAAGTTGCCCCCCATAAGAACACACACTTCCCTGTCTGTCTTTTTTCCCCTTTGGTTCACCATCTTTTATCTTGTGTGTCTTTTCTCCTGATTTCCTTTTTTATGGTTCTTGCATCTTTCTGCATCTGTTCACACACCTCCTCCACAGCATCTTCTTCGTACATCGTTTTTCACCCCTTCGTCATTTTTTTCTCACATACTCCTACCCTCACACTTTTGTCTAAATTGTTCACGTGTTGGCACAAATGAGACACATAGCTTTAAATATTTTTCTTCCACGCAGATTGCAGTATATGGGGGGGGGGGTTTAGAAATCATAAATCTTCGTTTTAAACACATAGCTGTCACAGTAGAATCCCATTTTAAAGGCAGACTAAGAGAGGGATTTAGACTTGATGTGCTTCTGGAAGTATTCAGCAAATCCATTAAGTTACACGGAGGGGAGAAAAAAGAAAAGTGAGGGAGGGGAAAGTTAAGAAGAAAATGAGAGTAGAAGGGAAAGTTAAAAGCAGTACTGAAGACGGAGCAGTGGGAATATGGAAAGGGTGTATAAGGAAGAAGATAGGTGTGAAGTGATATCCCTCACCCAGGCATGACCCCTCTCAGGCCCCGTGAGCTTTTCTCTCTGAGGGAGGCAGTGGAGAGAGAGAAAGGTTCATCCAGAGATCCAGAGGTTACATATCAGAAGTAAAACTCAAAGCACAGCAACAGGGAGAAAAAGCTGGGAGAGAGAAGAGATGGAGCACGCTGAAGTTAAGGAAGGGGGCAAGAAGAAATAACAAAGTCGAGGCTTAAAAAAGAAGCAATAAGGGCTTAAAGTTAGAAAGTCATGATAAATGCAAAGAGAAATATTGTTTAATGAAGATGGGAGCTGGTCAAGCCAAGAAAAGCATGTAGAATTGAATTAGGGGATGGAGCCACTGAGCAAACCGGAAGGAGAGGAAGGCAGGAGTGCCAGGAGGAAGAAAAGGACCATTGCCGTTTGTACATCAGCCGTTACATCCCTTGGCAGCAGGGGTGGGAAAGAAGCATTAGAGAGTGGATAGAGGGATTAGGATAATTGGAGAGGAGAATGAATGAGAAAGCAGATACTGTTAGAAGAGATGTTAAGACCAGATCCTATTTGTAAATTCTATTTGTTTTAACCATCTTGGCATAGCAGGTGGGTGGTGTCAGGGGAGCTTCTTGTGGATGTGAGGACTGAAGGATTTTGGGAGGCCCAGGAGCGACCCAGGATTGATAGATATGCATTGCTCTGTTGAACTTCTGACAAGGTTCCCTGATTTTCAAATGGTTGCCTGCATGTCGGAAAATCTAGACAGTCATTTTTGTGGCCACTTTCTGGGATTAATCATTTCCATGACATTGTAGGAGTTTTGTGTCTAAATAGTCTGAATGATTTGCTCTTGTGATGCAGTGAACCCCTGTATTTTCATTGTCAGACAAGATGGGAGCCAAAAACCTTTCCACCAAAAATTAGTTGAATGGCAGCTTGACAGACAGACACTTTTACCTGGAATTGAAAGTCTGATCCCTTTCACAGTTCATCTATTGAAGTGCTTCCGATTCCATTCATCTCTGCCATTTTGTGAGGACAAAACGTACCTTTTTTGACCACATTATCAGTCTGTCGTGTCTTCATTTTCACACGTCCAGTTTTGCCTTAACTGTAACTTGGGTTCTACTTCTCCTCACCTTCCACTTCTCATTTGTTCTTCTTCCTCTTCCTGTTTCCCAGCAGCCCGTATAGTCTTCCTGTTTCTGCTCCTCATCAATCCTATGCTGCCACAATGGTCTGTGACAGCGCACTAACAGGCCTGTGACAAGCCTGCCACCCGGGCAGCCTGTCCCAGCCAGGCGGCCCACGATATGAGCAAAAACAAACAGACATGAATACCAACTACTTACTTCCCTCCTCCTCCGCAAACTTTATTGGCGCCTGGCCTGGCCTGCTTCCCTCTACCTTTGCAGCCACATTTTCAAAGGCACAGCCACTGCCTCCTCATACGTGCCTTGCGGACTGGATCACATTCTCCTCATCATCAGTAGAAAAACTTCAGTGTGGTTGTTGAAATGGAACCATTTGGTCGGCCCACCACTTGGTTCAGTCTGGCAGCAGTGTTGAATTCAGATTTACTTAAGATAAATTGCACACAAGTAAGAGTGCATTAAGTGTGAGGGTTAGTGGATTTTGTTGGAGATGTTTAAATTTGTCTTATTTGTCTTTGTTTTGTTATTTTTTGTTTGGAGACTTTCTAAGCAAACTATTGTAGTCTGAACTAAAAGTGTCCAAGTGACTCGTCGCCAGCTCATAAAGTGCGTGCTACCATTGCTGCAGGCAGCCAACAGTGATTGCTGGTGGCTTTGCCCAGTAACTAAACTGAGCTGCCATACTGCTGACCCCACACACAACGCACTTCTGCTGCCAGGCAGACAGACCATTTGGTCTGACTGAATAATAGACTTTTAGAATTTTCTCTTTGTCATGTACAATTTAGTTTATTCTTTTTTTTTAAAGTTACTTTACATGGAATAAATAATTCTTTTAAAAACTTAACTACATTTGCTACATGTTGTTTTTTATTACAAAGTACATCTGAACCCAGAAAGTTTGAAGAGTTGCTCAATAGAGCAGTTGAAGTATTATGCATAAGATTTCTAGCGTCATCTCCTCGCACAGAGCAGATTTGTGATTTATCACGTCACTTTTATGACCCTCTGTAATCCTGTGTCTTTTTCATTGAGTTGTCAGAGATGTTTTACGTTTGGCTTTCTGACTCCTGTTTCTTCTATTTTCCCTTTCCAGGCATATTGCTTTGAGTTTCTGACCTGACACTTTGAAGTCTTCCTTTGTCGAGCTGTATGATTTTGTCTGTACTACACCAAGTTTTAGACACAGCTTACCGGGAACAACCAGCGACTTTTGCTATAGTCCGAGTTGAATTCCCTTCTTGAAAGAGTTATGACCCTTTCTATTGTTTCAATTGACAGCTTTCCTATTTGGGCCATGATTCAGGTCAATTAGCCAGGTACAGCAGCTCATTCGGGTCTCTCTATTAGCTTTATTTTTTGTGCTCAAGCTAATCTGCAAAATATGTTTATTCATAATTGCAACAATTAATTTCTTTCTTTGGTTTGTTTTGCAAAACCTGAACACTCAGCTGCTAAATGAAAGAGCCTTGTGTCATAGCTGTGATTTGTTTTTCCACAAAATAACATAGCTGAACGAACATCCTCCAAGAGTGGTGATTACATATTTTTGACATGGATCTTTTTTTTTTTTTAATCATACAGGGTGCAAAATAGTCATCCCAAAAGTAGTAATAACTGAATCTTTCAAATAGAGTATTTTCCTCTGAAATGTATTGGAGTAGATATATAAAGTAGAAAATTGAAATCTTCAAGCAAAGTACTTGTTAATGTTATTGTGCTTTGGTAAATGTAAACTGTCTTTCCTCCCCACTGATGTCCAATCAGCATGACAAGCTTGCTTTGTATCTACACTTTGGTCACTCAGGCCCACAGAGGAACAAGCGAACAGTCCACGTTTCTCACTGTAAGAACACATCATGAGAGGAAGGAGAAGCAGGAGCTGCACCGTCAAACTCTGCAGTCAGATATACAAAATACAAAATCCGTCACAATTGCAATATTCAGGGTGCAATTATGTGTTGGTGGCACTCTTTGAAATACACAGTAGTTTCTGCTTACCGGTCGGTCTAACTCTGGTTTTTCTCCCCCTCTCTAACATGCTCACTCTCCTACTCTTGATCTACTTAGATCTGCAACATCTAACTGCCACTTAACCTCACTTTCTCTACTTACCCATCTGCTCGCCCCTTCAGCTTCCAATCCATCATCCAGCCGCGCCTCTAGCCCTATGAAATGACTCTACTAGTCATGAACATCATTAAGTCCCCCCCCCCACATCCAATTGCACATACACACATATGCACACACATGTGATCAGATGCCCCTTTACCTCTACTTAGAGTGCAATCTCAAGCTACTCCACCCCTGCATCAGCCTCTCGCTGTGCTGTCTGTTGTTTCTCTGCTCTGCTTTCCTGCTTTCCCTTCTTTATGTGTGACATTTCTCCTCTGCGAGGGGCCTCAGAGTGGCCTTATCATCTTTTGGCCTTTTCATTTGCCTCTCCTTTGAACCTGGGCTTTCTGTGAACTCTTGCAATCACACACAGGCTCACGCTTTCTCACACAGATGCACTCACAGATGTAGTAATACACCCCATTTATGATACATCAGCGCTAATTGAATTTCAGCTTTGCAACCTCAGTTGAGAAACACACACAGTCTAACGTTGAAACACCATGTCTTTATCGCATTATTTTGCTATGAACAAACTAAGATTTGTCACATGAAAGCTTAAAATAAAGGGAGACGGGAAAAGGCTTTTAGTGCTTGTCCGAGCCAGTTAAAAAGGGCTCAAGATTTATCACTGAGTTGTTGCGTATACGGTGTTTTAGAAGCTTCTTTTTATATGGAAAACTGTACTGTACAATATTCCTCTCTTAAAACTTGCATTATATTCTGTTCTTCTGTATGTATACATTGTTACATTCACCCACTGATAAATAAGCATGTCAAATAAGAAAAGAGATTTTCTAAACCTCCCTATACACTGATTTTAGAACACTGAGGCAAGCTGCAGGCACTGTCCCTATAAGTCACACCATATGACTTTCTTTTTCTTGCGCATGAAAGCTATGTTCTATGAAGTAAACTTCCATCCAACATTTTTAGGAACAATTTAAAAAGAATATTCAGGCACAATATTGTTAAAAGCTAATATTGTTCATCTTTCTTTTTTAATTTGATCCATATCTCTCAGTTTCTTGCTGCATCCTGCACAGTACACCCACTCGAGAGCATCCGTCCAACTATGAAAACTGTGTATTTGTTCTAAAGAAGAAAAATATTACGCAATAAATTATCATTTCAACATATTGAGTTTCTGAGTCCGTTTAAAAACACGCCATCATTTGAGAGTGAGTTTAAACAACTCAAGAGCCAGGGTTGATTTTTCTTAGAAAGAATGAGTCCATTTCAAAACAAATGGTTTTAGCCGCTTTAGATTCATGTCTGATATCCAATCTTTTCAGCTGTCTTATTGCTCTGAAATTCTTTCTGCAGTCATATATTGTGAGAGGAGAGACACTACCACACCTGCAGCAGATGTTTTGACAGTCCTACCGTCAACATTATGCAGTCAGGCTGGAATCACATGAAGAAACAGGAGATAAAGACAAGCCTCAAAGGCACAGACTAACTGTGGTGAGTTCCCCAAGATGCCTGAAACAACCTGCAAAGCCTATCAAAAAATTACAAGCAAGAACTCGATGCTGATATCAAGGAAAGTGACCTGGTTTGTTTCATGAGATAAAGAGAAGCTGTTGCTGGTCTCTTTTAGAGATATCGTCAATTCACTGTGCATTTTCAAAACTTTTCCAGTACTCTGTTGAACCACACAGTTACAGCGTGAGCTCATGAATTCACTCAAATTGTACAGAAGAGCAGTGCGATTTTATCCCACAGATGCACGTGAACACGCAAAGTGACCCACGCGATTGTGACTTGACAGATGGGTTTGTGTCCAAGTGCTGGTTCCTCCGTGCTTTCCTCTGGGCGCACTGCGTGCACAGTGCGCATACTCGTGTGTGCAAGGTGCCAATCTCCGCTGTGTCGTCCCAATGTGCATCTCAGATCAGATGGAGGCTGTAGTAGAGCTGCGTCGTCAGAGAAGGACATGGTTTAGGTATTGGGGGAACCTGGGGATAGGGGGTGGGGTGAGAGAGGAGAGATGGTAAAGATAGAAATGGACAACACGGACACAATGTCTAATGGCAGTTCCAGCTGAAAAAACAAAAAAAAACGTCCAAGGAGCTCTAAAACCTGAGGGGTGTAACACATGCTGGTCTGGCAAGAGGTCAGCTTCCCCACCATATCTAATTCAATTTTACAAACTGTAAGAAAACACGCTGTGGCTCTCCAAGCACGAAGTGGGGGGTGCGGTCCAAAATATGTCAGTTTTTACACTTCATTATCAAACTATTTTCTTCTTCAGCTGTGGGTGAGATAGTTATTTTTTATTAGTTTGTTTGTGTTAGCCAAATTTAGCTAAGGGTAAAAGTTTTTTGGGTTGTTTTTTTTTTTTTAAACCTTGAAATATATTTCAAAATCAATATTATTCAAGGTAAATAGCTAAAGGCTGAACTCACCCAGTGATACTGACGCAACTGCATATCGTGGGATTGTCTTTCGGTTCACCTGCAATATCAAGCCCATAAAATGTGGACGCACACTGTTGGAAAAGGCCATAAGAGGTTGCAGACTGTTGTCTACAGAGCTGCACTTGGTGGTCCAGTCCAGCCTGGTAAAGACATTAGTGCAGCATTCTGGGAGAACGGGGAGTCCCATAGACAGCGCTCACTTCTCTAAATAAACATTAGTCTTAAAAAGTTTGGCCCCGCGACCTCACCATGATCGCATTTCACTCTGGATAGTAAACTTCAACTTTATCGCGATGTTTTCCCCCTACTTTTCTAAAACACACTTTCACGCTAAACAAGATTAGATGTCTGCTCAAACAAAGTTTCATTTTCACCTTTCGGAGGGCACAGAGGAAGCTGCAGTGTCCTTGGTATTGCCTTTCCTCGCTTTTGTTTAACTATATTGATTTACATCGGCCTTTGAAGTATAATCATTAGTCCACACTCTTGAAAACCATCAAGTGGAACCTATAGTGCCTATAGTTGATGTTGAAACGCAGACGAATTGAAATGTAAGACATGTGACCTCAAAAGGATTGCATGTATGCAGCATTTGACCTCGGATTTTAATTACCTTCAAAACTGTTTTCGGGACAGTAAAAACACGTACATGCAAACATCGCTTACACTGCTTTCAGCATAGAGCCTCAGCCGGTTAAGTATCTTAATCCCATCAAAAATAACATTTTGTTGGCGCCTCTTTCTGTTTGGCCCATGGAGAGAAAATTAAACAGTTCCTCTGCAAAGTGGATAAAAGAAAAAGACGCAGGAAAAAACGATAAAATCCTATTTCAATGGCCTAATTACAGGGTTTAATAAATGAGTCGAAGCGCTGCCATTAAACAGAGGATCCTCGCTGCTGGCATCAAAGGTCATAGGGAAGAAGCAAGTAAGAGCTCCCGCATGACACCGCCGATGGTGTGTGAGAGCGACCAGCAGCAGCTGCGCCTCTCTATCAAAGCAATAGAGGAAAGTGCTGCACTGTAGCCTTTCCTTTAGTGCGGTGAGGCCAAACCGAGGAGACGAATTGATGGAAGTGGCCAATAGAAAGTCTGGCGACCGCTCCGGGAGGAAGGGGGTCGAACGGTGGTTACAAGACACGCAGTGTGTCCTCATTAAAATAGCTTGGTTGATCAAGTTAATAGCACAGTACGCAAATGTGTGATGTTTTTGGATGTATGGTGTCAATGGTCCTGGGGAGGGGTGCAAAGGGGGACACAGCACCTCCACTTGACACCAGCCAAACGCATGTGAGTGCAATGTGCTTTACGCGTTGTTCTTGTTCCCATGTCTGCTCCTGTAATAATGGATTTTAAAAAAAAAGCTCATTTTGACTTTATGAAATGATCATAATAAACTGTTCCAGGAATAAGAAGTGAATAGTTTAGATAGACAAAAAGCCTCAGTCTGTGCCATTTGGCAAATGATAGGCTGCCTCTAAAGATAGGAGAAATACATGAGGGCCAAGAACCAAAGTGGCATGTCACCAGATTGGCACTTATCTCTCATCTCGATGTTTATTCCATGTGTTTCCATGTGTGTCTTGATGTGTTTTGAAGCATGTTTTTTATGCTTTTACTGTTGTGACTTTATGTGACATCAAATAATCATCTCGTGCACGTATGTCTGGATTCTTTCAGTGTGAAGATGCAACATTAACTCAGCTTGACCTACTGCAGCAGCTGTGCTTCTGACGTAAAAAATAAAAAAAACTGTCAAGTGAGCTTCATTGTCACGTCAGTGAGGTAAAGTTTTCCAAAGTGGCGCCAGATTATGAATCCAAATCTCTTTAAATTTAAATTTTGAAAATAATTTGCTCGACAAATAAGAAAAGCAGAAAAACTTGAACATTTCAATCCATGACCTCATATTCATTCGTACTTTTAAAAAATGATAATAATAAAACACACACACACTGTTTAAACTTTCGGAGTGACAGCTATCATTTTCTGGTGATGTTAGCAGGCACTCATCGATACCCTTGACCCAATAAAGTGTGTGTCCGCGTGTGTTCCCGTGAACGCGCATGCTCTCGTTTTTATTTTCTGTGGCAGGTGTTCCTTTAGTGTGTGTCAGAGTCGGCGGGGCGAAGATCTTCCAAAGTTAATATTGTGTTTTCAGAGATGATGGGGAGTTCACTGTTCTCTCTTTATTTACTCATTCTAAATTAATTAAGCCGAGGATTCCTCTGTCTGTTGCAAAAACACGGAGGCTGAAGGGAGACCGGGAGCAGCGAGGGGAGGCTGCGGTGATTTATGGCGTTGGTGCAGATTCAGAGTCGCGCGGCTCGCCTCTCTTCCAGGCTGGGGGAGGCCGCGGACCGTGCCAACATTCCTCCGCGGGAGAGAGAAGGGAGGCTCGTCTGCCGAGTGCACGTGCGCGCACACTCATCAGACAGAGATGAGGTTGCAGGATGGTTCTGTGTAAAGAAGTGAAAAGTGTACACAATTAAGGCAGAGCCGCAGCTTGGATCAATGCATAGCGTGAGGAAGTTGGGAATAAAAAGTGTGTGTGTGTGTGTGTGACACAGGGTGGGTATCCAAAATGTGCATCATCATCATCATCATCATAATAATAATAATAATAATAATAATAATAATAATAATAATAATAATAATAATAATAATAATAAAAAGAAGAAGAAGAAGAATATTATTATTTATTTTAATTATTTTTTTTTTTATTTATCGAGTTTATGCTCCCACCTTGGCTGCAGCAGTTTGGTCTGATTTCATGAGGGGGAACCTGAAGTTTGGCCTTTTTTGAGATTATTTATCCAGTGGAATGAAGTTTGTGAGGCTTTACTTATAATGCTCAAAATGAAAAAATGTCAACATTTGAAAATGGCATTTGTCTATTTCACTGCATAATGTCAAGAAGCCTAATATTAGTCTGGGAAATTAGGGTACGGCTAATTTTTAATTAGTTAACCAGCTCTCGGCTAATTAAACTTACTTATATTATATTATATTATATTATATTATATTATATTATATTATATTATATTATATTATATTATATTATATTATATTATATTATATTATATTATATTATATTATATTATATTATATTATATTATATTATATTATATTATATGGCTCTTTTGATAATCTAAATTGCCCAACTTGACATTGAAAACATTATAGACAAATCTCTACCCCAACCCCCTCCCTCCCTCTCTCACTCACAAACACACACACACACCCATACACACACATATGCTACAACAACGAGTCGCACACGAACACCGTGGCGCTGTCATCACACGTTCTGTCCTCGTGTCCTTCAAGGCACAGCAGTAGGAGATGCATTGATCTGGCCCTTATTGGCAAGGCGGTGAAATATTCAAGCAGAACGATTGCATTTAATCCTCTGATGTCGTGCGCTTTTCAGGGTGAACCTGGCTGCGAGTATGATAATAATAATAACAAGAAGAAGAAGAATACGATTACCTTTGGAATAACTGAAAGTAGGAAATGTTAAAAGTGAAAAGATATTCAATCTGAATCTGTGCTGACGCCTATAGAAATAAATTACAGACGCCCAAAACGCGCCCAAACGGCTCATATGGAAGCGGTTAGAAAAAGATTAGAATTGCCTTTAAATTTATAAACGTGTTTATGGTGACTGTTGGGTAATTTGGCTGTCACTTCACATAACATTCACTCCTTATTTCGTTGAATAAAACGTGTCGAAAGATGACTGATGTCTTTGTGGTGCCTAAATAAGGACACACTCTGGTGCTCATACCGTGGGTGGTCTCCAAGTGACAGCCGCGCGGAAAAGAGGGTTTTTATTAAGAATTAACTTGTCAATTATACGCGTAGATGAGATCTTATTTAGATTTCGGTGGCGTGTTGAACATTCCCAGATATTTCTAATAGGACATGTAAAAAAAAGAGGTTTCACAAGTGTGCAATCACAAGGCGAAGTGATGGCAAGTGCTTGTGCGCATTTGAGCAGAAAATCCTCGGGCTACAAGTGAGTTCATTCTCAAATCGTCCATTTTCAAGGCCATGTGCCATAGGCTGAACCTCCCCGTGACCGATCCGGTCTGTGTGCATGTGTGTGCCTCGTGATTTTTATTGGCTTAGTTTTGTTCCTGTCGTTCTTTAAATGTTTTTTAACCACTCCTGCAAACGCTTGATGTGGATTTTAATGGTCTGATGCGGTGCGTAATGACTCCCTGTCAGGACTGCTGTGCGGAGAAAACTTCAATAGTCTGCTAATGTTTTTTTCCAGATAATTTACTCTGCAAATTATACATGGAGGATATCCATTAACGGTGTGGATACAGCGGGAGAGGCGCTAATCGAAATTATTTCCCAAATCCGTGCGCGACTTTTATCAGTTGTCTCATTTCTGCTAACAAGCAGAGATGAGAAGAAAGGAAATAAAGGCCTGGTCCGGATAAAGAAGAAGTAGTCATGTGTTGGTTTTCGTTTCAAAGACTTTCAGTGAGCTGTGCTGAGGGGAAAACAGAGGAGTCAGCCCTCCCACCCTTCATCCTTAATAATCATCTGTCAAAACACCCACAAACTAATTTAACCATTTGCACACAGACCTTGTAAATAAAGGGGCCTTCTGTGTGGAAACATGTGCTCCAACAACTCTGAAAAAGACCAATAAGCCTGTTTTCTGTAGCAGGACGAGTCCCACTGCTTCCTTTATACGTATCCCGAGACAACACGGGTGACATGAAAGCGGAGTAAACCGAGGGCCTTTTGAGAAGATTGCTTTTCAGGGTCTAAATGTGTGTGGCTGGTCTCGCGGGGGACCGCTCGCTGTGCGCACATTCACTCCCTTAGGCCAGGGGTCCACGCTGACAACATCAACAAACGGCCAAAAAAACCGCATTATGCTGGATTAGGAGCCTGGTGAAAAATGCTGCTACAAATTAGCAACGAAAGCCCCCAAAGACCGTGGGTATATCCTTGTTCACTTTCAATTACAGACCGCTGAGGCACGCTAACGTCCCCATTCATTTAGCGCCTTTGTAGCTCCCAGGAAAATGGTCCTTTACAAACGAGCAGGAGCCACACAAGAGGAATACTTGCCCACTGTTGCGTGATATTCATCAATTTTATATACACTGAGCTGTGTTGGGGACATTTAAAGGGAATTCTGTGCGTTTCTCACACTTAAAATGAGTCTTAATTTACTGTGAGGCTGAGAGGCTGATCTGGTTAAACTAGTTCGTTCCAAACATGAATGGCTTACAATTTGTGTAATGGGTTATTACGATATTTAAGATTTGTGCAAAAAGTGCAATCTGATGAGCAAAATCACTTATCTCCCTGTGCAACACTTTAAACTAAACTGGTTTGAAATAAATCCCCTCAATTTTCGTTCTTATTAAAAAAATAAAATGTTGCAAAAACAGCACTGAATCCAACTCATGTTCTGCTTTTTAATCTATTTGATCGATTCATTATGAACTTTACATGCAATTTAAAAAAAAAAGCAACGATTTTCTTTTCTTTTCTTTTTTTTTCAAATCCACAAACATTTATTATTCTCGTCAGAACAACAAAAAAAAATGACCTATGAACATTTAGGCGTTTATCTACTGGCAACACATGACATACTGTATGTTTCACAGATTAAATTGTGAATAGGGAGAAACGAACAATTAAAAGGTTGAGAGACGTATTACGCTATGCAATTCCAAAATCACACAACCTACATGTCCACCGACAGCATGAAATGATATCGTCACAAGTTCACGTTAGGAGGTTCCGATGGCATGAAAGTGGGAGATGGTTATTCTTATCTTTTTTTTGTCCTAATCCCAGAACCCTCCTTGTCCCCATGTGCTTACTAAGTAAAACCTGAGTTTGCCGTCTCTTGTCAGCCTATATGTCAACAACAACAGTGCCACTTTCTCACGATGCACAGAATAAACACAAAATAAGTCATAATAAAATTCTCAATTATATTTATAAAAATGGAAATAATCCCCGTAGTCACTGGTGACGACTTTAACTTATGTTAAAATATCAGAATTTGCTTCTTCCTCCACCGCTCACAAATGAAGGCAGGGTTAAGAGATCTTTCTGCCAGTCTCTTCTGCGTCTGTCTCTCAGTATCATACACATATTTACATCCCATAAATAAGTTTATCTCTCCTCCTACATTGTTAGGAAACCGGGAGAGCCCAAAACTCTCTTACTTCAGCAAGAATGTTCACCCTACCTTCACACAGGACGACGTCACAATTTTTTCTTAGGTTATCTTTTTTTCCCCCCCTTTTCCTTTAATCTTTCTTTTGTCTTTAGAAAGGACATGTGTTCATATTGGGGGTTTTGGTAGGAAAAGTCTGACTCTGTGGCCCTGGTTGTAATACGCTCTCCTGTGATAAGTTCAAGTGACTGGAAGCGGAGGCCAGTGCCGGGGTCAACATGGCCAGTATCTGAGCCTGGCTGCCCGCCTGCACGCTGTAGGAAGAGGTGGTGGAGTTTGCTGCCCCGATGATATTGTCAATGGAGAACGAAGGCCGGTTTGTCGTGCTGGAGTCCGTCTTGAGGGGCGGCAGAGACGGGCTTAGTTGAGGATAAAAGGGCTTTCTTAAATCGGCCCCTAAAAGTGAGGGCAGATGATGTGGCGCAGGGAATATGGAGGCTGATGAGGGCAAGGTGCAGGGGGCGTTAGGGAACGGGAACGAGCCACCTGTGTGGTGTGGGTGGTAAGGGTTGTGGGCTGCGTGAAAGCTCTGTAGCTGAAGTCCGTAGTTGTATCCATATGGCCCGTATCCAAACCCGGGCAGAAAGCCACCGGAGTCCCTGAGGATTTCATTATTTTGGTGCCTCTTGAAGCGCTTCCTCCTGCGCAAGAAGCTCCCGTTGTCGAACATGTCTGCGGAGTCCGGGTCCAGGGTCCAGTAGTTGCCCTTTCCAGGGTTCCCGGGTTCCCGTGGGATTTTCACAAAGCAGTCGTTTAAGGACAGATTGTGACGAATGGAGTTTTGCCACGCAGGGAATTTTTCCCGGTAGTATGGGAATCTGTTGCTAATAAACTCGCAGATCTCGCTAAGAGTGAGACGCTTCTTGGGGCTCTGCAGGATGGCCATGGTGATCAGGGCGATGTAAGAGTAGGGTGGTTTCACAAGTGCATTCTTTCTGGGTTTGTCCCCAATCCCATTCCCAGCCTCTGTGCTGGATCCCAGCTGGTCCGACGGGCAGTCGGAGCTGCTGAGCCCGGGAGAGGAAACCCTCTCAGCCGCGTTCTGTGAGTAATTATCGTCCGAGTCATTGTCCAAGTTGAACTCGTGGTGAATGTACTTTCCGTCCTTTCCGACGGTTATGTCACCACCGACCACATCGATGTCCACATCCTCGGACAATGCAGAGCTGTCGGACATATCCGTCCCTAAAGTCATCCTTGGAGACACGGCTTCTCTTTTCCTCTTTCTCCCAGATTTCTGCCTTCTCTCGTCTGGTCAGGCTCCTGAGCGAGAGCGCACACACTCACCCTCCCTCTCTCCCGCACAATCACACGAGACTTTTGTAGCAGATTTATCTCCAACTACTGAATGAGCACATGGATGGAACCTATTAAAAAGACAAAGAACTTTTTGACCTGTGACTCTGGAGACTCCTTGGCGTCCGAGGCTGGTCCAATGGGGCCGTAGCCTACGAAGTTCTCATAGAGAAAACTTCTGATTGTCTGACGTAAAAGGGCAGTCAGAGATCAAGTCAGTGGCTTGCACCGACGGGAACTTGTGATGTCTTCAGACGCGGTGATTTCCGATCGTTCCGATCGTTTAAAAGGTTACTTTTGGAAATCCAAATCCCTTTCCAAAATAGCTTTTACGCACAGGATTGGGTAGGTATCCAGCCACAGTGTCACACTATCCTCCTTAGCTCTCAAAAGGTATTTATAGGACCACGCTGATCACGTGGTATTTGAGTCACCGTTACCAGGAACTGGATGAATTTTCTCTGCAAAAAGTAATTATTTGATTTCCCGGACTTATTTTTGAATGTTACGTGTTTCGTTAAAACAAATATAATAGCGAAATGTGGGCTGCGATGTTGAGATGTAACCGGTTGTTCCCGCCTTCACTGTTTTTGAGGCTTTCATAGTTTCTAATTTTTTTTAAGTGTAGGTTGATAATGCGGACATGCAATTTGTGCAACATACTGGCAGTTCTTACCACCACCACCCCCCCCCCCCCCCTCCTCCAAAAAAAAGAAAGAAATATGTGCATTTAGATCTGATCATTGGTGATGTTATTGTTTTAAACAAACCTTGATTTATTTCTGTTATTCTGTATTTTGAAATAAAAGAAGTGAAGAAGGTGTGCACCCAGATACTTTAACAGCGTAACATCACAAGCCAACCGAACAGTTTACATACAGTTTACCGTGAGACTCAAGTTTTCAAATTTTTTTTTAACATAATGATAATAATTAGATAGTGTGTTCATGGCAGGTGCAGTTAATTTGCTTAATTCCAAATTGATCGCATGGTATAACCTCCGATGTGTCAAATATTTCCACGCTCAGGTTTTGTTTAATGTCCATGTGTCTGATCAGTGCGTGGAAGAACTGGGCAAGTGGAGCTTCACATTCTGCCTCCTAATTAACTGCCGGATTTGGATGAATTAAATGATTGTCTCTTGGGGGGTTTGAGCAGCTGTATGACACATTTGAAAACTTCTCGCGGGGTTTTGCGTGTCCTTTTGGAACGAAGACCGCAGCACTATCTGCATTTGTTTGCATAATTTAAAAGGCTCCACGGGAGTGCTTTCAGTCGGCTGCAACCTGCTCTCATTCGTCCTCGTCAGGAGTGAAAGGGCAGCGGATGACACGGCGCGGGCGCGTTGCAGTTCATTATGCTGCAGAGTTATTGTACCTAATGCGATCCCATCAGCTTCTCATCAATCCCAGGTATAGGTCAAACAGCACACTGGATGAAAAACTTCTCTACGTTTAAATGGTTTATGGCATATCAGGACACAAGCCTCCTTTTTATCATTGACGGTATATACTTTGCTTTTGTCTTTGATATTTACATTTGTTGTTGTGTGTTTGTTTGTGTTACTATTAATGGAAAGTAGCCATAAGGTCTTCCATAAGGAATCAAGTTCAATCAAATCAAACATGCGACCTAAAACATAGGAGCCCTGACTGGTCTGTGACTTGTCGTCAGACCTTCATGTCACAAGCTTTCTCCACGGTTTTTAACGTTGTTACTCATCGATCTGCCACTTAATTATTTCTATGTCTGTTTAACTTTATCACCCACAACACGCAGGCTATTAAAAGCTATATGAGTTTATTTGATACAGCGAATTCCTTGTATTCTTTGGTCTTATTTTTTCAAAGATCTATAACCAGTGTTGTATTTCACGGCCACTTGCTATTGGGATTAATCATCCTGAAAATTGTACATTTCCATGTGTCGAACATTTTCCTAAAGGTTTTTAAAGACCCCTCTCCTTTAATGTGCAACTTTTGATTCTTAAATGTGTCATCCATAATTGATGAATACATCGCTATCTATAACTTTAATTATATTTAATATAATGTACTTATTTCTACAATTAATCCAAGTCAGAGCATTTCGGGCTCTTTACCTTTGCAAAGGTTCTCTTGTGATTTTCCAGAGCGGACGAGTTTCTTTATTCCTGCAGTTTGTGATGTTGAGGCGCCCCCTGCTGTTGTCAAAAATGAAACGTTAAAGTGGCTGACAAACAGAGGTTTTTTTTTTTATATTCTGAGATCACGAAACAGAGCGAAAAGTCAGTCGTTTAAACCATATTCACACTCCGAAGTAAAATGATTGAATTGAGATATAATCTGACAGAGAACGAGTGTTTGGCATCTAATTAAAGACGGATCATGCACATTGTTTATTTATGTATTTATACTTCCCACCATATCATGACATACATACATACATACATTTTTTTAAATGTGTATATTACTGTTACTGTTGTAGAAATGTTGCTCCAGATACGAAATGTGTGTCACACCACGCTTTGAATTATTTAAATCATCTCTAATGACTCATTTCTGAAGTAATTTCGAAGATAAAAAGAAAATGTTGATAATCTCAGCAAATCGGACTGTGTCTGGTTATAAGTTTGACCATCCTCAAAGCAGGCAGGTCTGCCACATGTCGGTAAAGCTTTTGGAACATTACCACCTCGCATGTTAGATGGCTTCACTGCAGTCCCACAAAAAGTCTCGCTCGGTGAGCGTCTTGCTTTTGCTTCCACCTAGTGGTGGGGACGTTTCACCGAGTTTCCGATTCCTTGATATTGTCCCCAACTTTCAAATCAGTCGTCAGTTTCAGCATTTTCAATCAATAATAAGAAACCGCTTCGGAGGCGGCTCAGTTCATGAAGGCGTGGAAAATCACATTTCCAAGGAATAACTCGAATGCTCGTGATGAGGTTGAAGAGCTCAAATACATCAGCTCCTGAGGATTTTGACAGTTCTTAGTCAGAAACTGTGAATACATTAGGACAGGTCACTTACGTGTCTGGCTTGGATGGATCAAAGTGCAATAGGAAGCAATCTTGGTTCACTTGGTACGCGTGTAAACAACATCATCATGATTCCATCATGGTTCTATAGTCATCCAGGAATTTAGCAAACCCAAGCAAAACGGGGGCGGTGTGGGTTTGTTCTACACTTTTTTTTTTTAACGGAGGCTTAATATGTCAGACTTTGACCATCCCTGATATAAACCAAGCAAAATCTGTCACTCATAAACTACTTAATACATCAACGATGTATCAAATAGTCGACTTAATAGTGGTGTTATAGTGTGTTAGAGTTTTCTATCACTATTTTATTCTTTTATTCTCTTCCAAATTAGAAAAAATTTATGTATCATCTATAATAGCATATATATATAACAAGATATAATTATAATGATAATAATATTAATAATTATATTCATAATAAGTTACTATCACGGTGAAATTGTTATTATTTATGTTTATTATCTGCTTCTCAAGGGTTCATTCATTTATTTGTATCAATGCAATTATAATGAAAGTCTTCTGATATTTTCAAATGTTTGAGTAAAATCATCCTCCAGAGAATTAAAAAAAAAGAAGCAAATTAATTCCATTTTTTAAAAACCCTGCACGACACAGATAAATATGAAGGTTAGATCAAATCATTAAGAGGAGAATTGAGGCATTTGTACATTGTTTCAGATGTAGAATTAGTCCAGTTGCTGAGTTTGACTGATGGTTCTTAACCTGTATAAGTCAATGGGTACTCAAGACAAACTTTAGGCTTTGAAATGAATGTTGTTGTTGTAGTTTTTTTAACTTTATCTTTACTCCTATTGTTAGTCGGGTGAAAGAAAAGATCATGCTTGTTTACAGACCTTATCCATTAAGTCCACGAATTTTCCCCCCACTTGATCAAATGACTTTATTAAACCCCAAATCTAAATCTATTAATTCACACATATCTATATCTACAGATAGAAATGTAATGTTGATGTTTCACTTAGACCGATATCAAACTGCACAGCAGGGATCACATTTGAAGCACGATTTATTATAGAGAACTGAGTAACTTTTGTGAGCTGGTTTGTTGTACAATATTTTCTTGTTGTTGTTGTTTTTTTCTTTTTTATTCTGTTAGAAATAAGGAAACTCAATTGAACCGTGTTCATAGCCCATATAATAATGTTTTTTTTTTCCAGCTCATAGCGCACATGAAGCCTGGCGATGGCCTAAAATCAAAAGACATTCGTGGTGTTTCTCCATTGCTCTAACAAACAGAGTGCACGTTTATTCTAAAATAAAAAGAACATTTATTTACAGCGTTCTACCACCAGTATGCTACATTTCTTTCAATGAAATATTTATGTCGGAAAACTATTTACACACAAAGAGAGAGAGAGAGAGAGAGAGAGACAGAGAGAGAGAGAGAGAGAAATCTAACAAAAATAATAAAGAAAACATCAGACTTGAATGAATCAACAAACTCAAAAACCTAAAAACATGAAATAGAAACAGCGTGGCTCAACATAACACATAAAGAGATACAATGATGGAATGTGTCAAACGGAACTAAATGGCTTTACACCTTTTTAAATAGGAATGTTTAACTGAGGCTCGGTAATGTTCATTTCGTTTCTGATCATAAATCTGTCATTAATCGCCTTTGGTGACATCTGCAATTCTTACATAAAGTCGCACTAACTCAGCAATATTTCACTGAAAGCAGTTTTTTCTTTTTTCATTTTTAGCTAATGGTATCTCACATATACCGTTCTAATCCTGACGGAAAGTTGGCTTGTCTCATGTAGTTGTTATTGAAGGAGTTCATGGGGCCCGAGAGGCCCAGTAGCTGCTCCGTGTGTTCAGCGCAGGAACTGGGGCGCAGGGCCGGCAGGGACAGCCGGTTGCCCGAGCAGTACACCTGAGAGCTTCCCGGGGAGAACCCGGACTGGCTCATGGAGGGCAGGTTAGGGGGGGAGGCCGAAGAAGAGGAGTACGGGTAACCCGAGGTCAGGTTGGATGAGAGGTTTCCGCTGTTTCTGCTCAGCATGTTGGCCGACTGGTTGACAGTCTGGGTCTGGAAACAAGCGGACGGGTCGGTGCCGGTCACTGAACAGCTGGAGGTCATGGTGCCCAGGTCACCGGTGCCCAGCAGCGTTTGGGAGTTGAGGTCCCCAGCCGGGCCGCCCTGCACCACTGTCTGCTGGCTGATGATGTTGTCTATGCTGAACATGCGAGGCTGTCCTGGGCCGACCCCTGCGGGCGTCTGGTAAGGATGGAGCATGGCCGGATGCGGGGACGTTGCTGCCAGCTGCGAACCATAGCCTGACCCTATCCCGGCGTACAGCGTGTTGGGGTATGATGGTCTGCCCATTGGTGTAGGGGTAAAAGCGCTGGAGCTCTGCATGTAGCCTGGGTATGTGCTCACATCTGTGCGCTTGAACCTTTTCCTTCTCCTCAAAAAGCTTCCGTTATCAAACATGTCCTCAGCTGCGGGGTCTAAAGTCCAGTAGTTGCCTTTACCTGGTCTGCCGGGCTCCCTGGGGATCTTCACAAAGCAGTCGTTGAGGGTCAGGTTGTGGCGGATTGAGTTTTGCCACTTCTTTGAGTTCTCTCTGTAGAAAGGAAAACGCTCCATAATGAACTTATAAATGCCCCCCAAGGTTAGCTTCCTCTCTGGGGAGTTGGCGATGGCCATAGCGATGAGGGCGATGTAGCTGTAGGGAGGTTTCCCCCTCTGGACGGGCCTCTTCCTGCGGCGGCTGCCTGTGGGCAGGTGCTCTTCGGTCTGACCCAGAGCGGCACCATCCTCCGTGTTGGGACTGTTCCCCCGGGGCTCGGATTTGATCAAAATATTATCCTTTGACCGGGCCTGTGGCATCAGAGGCGGCGGAGGCAGCGGCGAGTCTAGGCTCACGTTTGGAGACATGACAACAGGACTTGCCTCAGCAGGCGAGTGCTCTGCGGTCATGTTGCACATGCCAGAGAAGTAAGAATAATTTGCTAGATTCATAAAAGAGAAATTGTAATGATCTTGTTTGCGTCGAAACGATCAGCTGAGGGGAATGCCCACAGAGGATAGGTGCGTATTTTACTTCGGACTATCCTCTTGCATCAGCCAAAAATAGCCGTTGTCCTGCTCTGCTGTATGTGTGTCAGTCCAGGTGAGAGAAAGGCGTTGACAGTTTTATAAGATGGGGCTGGAGTGACGCCACTGAGTCGACAGTGACGATTGAAGCAGGAGAACTCACAACCCACCCACTCAAAAAGTGACTGCATTTCTCTTACAGACAAATGGAAACTTTCTAGAGAAGACTTTTTGATTCACCCAATAACAATAATAATGCTGTGTGTGTTTACTTGGACATGTACCACTTTATACCAATTATTTTTTTCTCCAAACCACTAAAGCCCCAGTAATGCACCAGCAACATAAAACATGAGCACTGACTTGTAATGTGCTTAATCCCACACAGGTACATCATTACCTGATTTATCTAAGACGCTAAGATTTAACACTGCTGGTCCAGTCTCTGTGCCGGCATCTTTGCTGTTCTCTGGCCTTTCTCTGACAGCTGTGTACATATCCAGGGCAGAAACAACACTCAGAGCTTGGCCATGCACTCCAAACCCAACAGCCAATCCAGCAATTGAAAAAGTGATAACAAGCTACTGAAAACAAGCAATTGAGCTATCAAAGCTTTGGGGGAAGAAAGGTAAATATCCCTTCATTTCATTTTCATTTTTGGAGAGTGATAATCAAACAGCCCCCTTGGCAGACAGGAGATGTGTTATTTTATGGATTTTGAAGTAAAAACACTGTTGTGCACACAGTTGGTATGCAGACAACACCCTTAAAGCACCAGAAAGCGATAGTGCTTTTATTTGATAATTTAGACAAACAGGGGGACAGTTTATAGCCATAAGTTTTAACAGCAGGGTGTTACGTGTGGTCTTGTGAACGAATGATGCCTGGACTGAGCCCAGCAGAGCAGATTTACAGCACAGGAACTTTTGACAACTTGATGGTATGCAGGGAGCAAACTAAAGGAAAAACTAAATGACTGAGTGGCAAAATAAATGGTGCCATCACACAGGCCGCAAAGAATGCACATAATGTCTTGTCATAGATCTTGTGATTAGCTAATCTGATTTATCATCTCTGGAAAACCTCCATTAACAGCAGACCAAATGAGTAATTATCTAAATGAAACGGAAGCAACGTGCAGAATCTGGGCACAATTAAGGGCTTATGTTAAATTATATATATATATATAATATGTATGTATATTTGTACATATATCCAAGCAAAAGTTTGTAATCACCTCCCACTTTTCTGCTACATGCCTCTTTCGCCATTGCCTATTATCTGCCAACGCAAAGCAGCAGCTGGCCATCCCCTCCCACAGATGACTGGACCCCCTCCCCACCCAGCCACAGCTCAGACATCACTAAGCCCAGCTAGCTACTCACAGCCAGTGGCTAACAGCTTCAGACAGGCGTGGGAGCAGGGATGTATCCAAGCAGGATCTGCCCCCAGAGCTGCCAGGTCAGGCAGGACAAACAGGGGCTCAGGCCAGGAAACGAGGCCCTCTGCCTCGGGGCCTGCGGCCTCTTGCTAATCCCCTACCGAACTACCCCACCACCCTGTCTCTGCACCTATTTGCTACTCAATCAAACGAGTGGACCAGACACTGTACTGTACACATTCATACACTTCTGTGCACCTTTTTATGTTTGTGGTGAAAACTTGATGATTATATGAGTCTATTTGCCTAACGAGAGGGACAAGATGTGTCATATTCTTGAACAAGACCAAAAAACCTAAAACCTTGCAGGTAAGCCGTGAACGAAAAATCCTTACAAACTGTAAAAAGGTGGTAAATGCAGAAGTGAATGAAAAAAAATGACAGAAAACATCGTAGGGAGCTCAAGCCATGCTGGCTCAGGATCTCACTGACTACAGTGACTTCAATTAACTCACACCAGGACTGTAAGCTGAATCGATCAATGATTAATTAAAAAAAGTTGAGATTTCCAAATCCTTTAATCATTAAAACACAAAAATCATACAAAATCAAGAAATAATGTTATTGACATACTGTTTAATGATTTTGTTGTTTTTAGAAAAATGAAATGCTCATCTTCATTTCGATGCAACTGCAACATATATCTGAAAAGTTGGGACAGCAGCATGTTTACATGTACAGTAACTGTAGTTTTTGAAAATGAAACATTTTTCTCTCTTGTTTGATGAAGGATTTCACCTGTTCAGCAGCTCTGGGCTTACTTTGTTGTAATTTTTGGTTTTATAACGTACTCCGTGTTTTCAGTGGATGACTGTCCTGAACTGCAGGCAGGACTATTTCACTATGGAGCCATGCTATTGTAGTACATGCAGAATGTGGTTTTGCATTGTCACAGAACTAAGAAAGGCCTTAGGTCTTCTGGATGGCAACGTGTCTTGCAGAAAAAAACAGTATGTACAAAAATTTAAGTTATCCGTGAAATGTGAACGCCCAAACTATCACTGACGCTGGTTTTGAAGTGTATTTAGACACCAAGCCAGTGGGTTCATGTCTTCCATATTCCACAGGACGATAAGCAACTTTACACTTCGACTCAGCCCATCTTAAATGACCTTCGGTCAACAGCGGTTGAAACAATTCAGATTCTCTTTTTGTTTTCCCCACTTTTTTTTTTTACTTGCATTTGTGGATGCAGTGACAAAGTGTTTTCACTTAAAATGGTTTTCAGACACTTTTCAGTGATTATGAACACTGCTTCTGGAGAGACCAAAATGATGGCCTTTTAAAATGAGTTTCCAACGTTGCGCCTTGATTGCAGATTTCTGCTCTCCAAATTCTTTCTCTTTCTCTTTTAATGATGATATGTACTACAGATAATGCTTTTAGTTGAAGAAGCATGATTCAGTCTCTCACAAGACTGAAAATCTCGCCATCATTACTTCGAAACAATTTTTTGGGATACCAATTTTTCATATCCAGTAATGGTAATCAAGATCAGTACGGTGATCCATTAGGTGGTTTTCTGGGGGTTTTTTTGCACCATATTTATATTTTTTCAAAGGCGCTGCCAGCATCACCTTCACCCTAATGAGAAATAGATTTTAAATAGGATTTTCATGTTCACTATCATTATTATACTACATTATTATTATATGTTTTATTAATATGCCATTTTAATACACTATTATACTAACAGTATTGTGAGTTATTCAATTTGGCGAACTCCCTGAACATGCAGTTATGGCTCAAAAATAAACTTTATTAGTATACAAAAGTAACAATTGTTGTTTCTGATGAATCAGAATTACATTTGATGTCGTGGTCATTCACAACGAGTGAGGCTCAGTAATGAGACTTTTGCAAATAAGCATGACTGCAACTTCCTTTCTTTTTTGAGCCTCAACTGGATCCCACCGGGCATATCAGTTTTAATTATATTCACAGTAAGTCAGCGCATTGAAGCTGCAAAATGCCATTTGATTGAAATATGGAATGTTTTGTCCCCAGGAAGCAAATTCTTCGATATGAAGATGGACTAGTTTCTGTGCAGTTTTTCTGTTGTTAGAAAGTTTTGTTCAGACAAAAGAAAGAAAAAATACATATTAAAAATAAAATATATAAACATGTCATTGGTTGAATTACGGTGCATTTAACAGCCAAAAATGCTCCCTAATGTGTACTTTCGAGTATTCTTCTAGATTCACACTTATTATCAGCAGCTCTGCAGGTTCTGTTACTCTTTTTGATGAAATCCTGAGAGGTGCAGAGGCAGAGGGGAGCAGACGAAGTTGCTGAATAAACACTTGGAATCCATTCATTCGCAAAGTGGCTCCAGGGGACAGAGAGGAGGGGGGACATGAGAAAAAGAGGGGGAATGAAAGAGTGTGAGACAGAAAAAGAGGGAGACACAGAGTGAGAGAAACACATGAGAGAGCGCACAACCTTTTTCTTGCTCAAGCTCATCAAGTACGGGCCAGGGCTCCTGAAAACGCAGGGATTACCAGGGTGCTGGGGCTGTGCTGGCCTGGGCCGCCACTGCTCACTCCTGCACTGCACGCTACACTGCCCTGCTAAAGCACTGAACATGGTTCTCACACACACACACCTACACACACACTTTCATATACCCTGCTCAGTTCATCATTTGCCAAAATTCGCTATGATGTTTGACCACATAGATACAAAAAGACACAGCAAATGCTGTTACGTTCACATTTACCCAACTTACACCTACAAGTATGCAACTGTCCTGTATATGTTAGCCTAATGTTGCAAGTAAAGTTGACAATGAGAAAAAGACTCTAGCTGACAAACAAAATTAAATGTTTTCTGCAGTTCCTCGCTCATTCAGAAACATAAACCCTCATGACTGTGGCGATACGATTGAAGACGTGTTGCTGGAGTATTTGTTTCTCCCAGCAGCCCTTTGCCCCCAAGACACTCAGGAAATCCCATAGCCTTCAGCACTGCAGCCTTGGAAGTTGCAAGATGCATCCAAAAGACGAAAAAAAAACTTTGAGGTTAAATCCTTTTAGGATAAGCACTGCAATTAAACAATTAGGAAGTGAGCCGCATGAGCACAAAGTAGAAAAATTGGCTCCGGACTACATGGTTGAGTCTATAATGCTTGAGGCTAGTTGTTCATCAGTGATAAACTACAGATTACTAAGAGGGAGAAGCCTTGAATTGTATTTGAAGATCATATTTCTATTGTTGAGATTCAAGCTAAATGTTCTGACAATCAATTAATAATTTGTCACTGTGGTATACGCTTATGTTTTCATTTTTGCTGAAAGTCATACAGAATCAAGTCTACAAGTCTACTACTACTAAGTCAACAACTAAGGTTTTAATATGCTTGACGGTTATATATAGATTTTCGTGTGTATAAGTTGTCTATAAAGTTGTAAATTGCACAGAAAGGGACTTATTTTCTCCTAAAGTCAACACTGCCTCTGGCTTTTTTAGCTTGTTAGAAGTCCAGGCTTTTCTTTATATACACATCTACATCAACGGTGGACACATTTGCATATTGTCTGTCTGTCAGTTCGCCCAAAAGTAATCGTGCCATTTTTCCAGTGCCCGGTACAGCTCTACTTAAATTGACTTCATTCACATTTTTTGGTTTAGACCATACATATTACCTGGTACAGACATCTTTTTTATTCTTATCTTATTAATGGCACAATAAAAAAAATTAAATGAAGATCACTGATTGTCAATAGGAATCATCACATGTACAGCAGTGCTAGACTTCTGCACATGCTGACACCATTAAGCAGGTCTTTTCAAATCTGTGCACATGGTTAGAATATATGTTAGCACAAACTTCTAAACCTTTGTATCTGGATGGCATACCATGGATTTATAACCCAAAAAGCATGGTGCATAAAGTGAGAGTGACTTAAATTCAATTAATCAGCTCATCTTAGCTTATCTTTGCGACACACGGTTATAATGATTGTGTGTAAAAGACATTCAACACTTCTCTTTGAGGGAAGTGCTCAAAATGAATGCTGAAACAGTCATACTGGCTCAAAGCCACAAAGGGTTCATAAGAGGGAAGGATGGGGGGGTTGGGTGGAGAAGCTTAGAGTTTCACTTTCAACCATAGGCCTGTATGTGAATTAAGGTTGAGTCCAACATACATACATTTTGCCTCTCCATCGTGGCAGTTTTGGTGCTGTGATGGCAATGAACTGATCGCAATATAGAAGATGCTAGCTGGGGTAGCTGGTCTAATGCAGTCTAATGAGATAT
This sequence comes from Leuresthes tenuis, assembly GCF_036924035.1. Taxonomy (NCBI): domain Eukaryota; kingdom Metazoa; phylum Chordata; class Actinopteri; order Atheriniformes; family Atherinopsidae; genus Leuresthes; species Leuresthes tenuis. Next base: position 17,710,318 of record NW_027325361.1, on the reverse strand, counting down.
GCTTCTATAAAAAGTTATAAAAAGCAGTCTTCATCAGACTTGATTTGTTATTCCAGTAATTTGTATGTAAACATGTAATTGGCTCTGCTGTAATGGCTCTCTACTTAAGGACTTTTTTGTGCTTCATCAATATATAATGTGAGCTGGAGCCAATGATTAGCTTAGCTTAGCTTATTCTTACTAGACTGACATAATTAAATCTGTGGCTCGAAGGTAGACTGACATGCACACTGCTTCCTTCAGTTTTTTTATTGGTGAAGGGAAGCAAGTATTTTCCCAAGAATATTTCCGGTTAGAAGAAAATAGCCAATTATCACACACACTAGAAGAAAATGGGAAATGCCTATTGTCTTGCCATTTTTTTCTGCAAGTGGAAATAGCTATAGGTGTACAATTAACAATCCGCAGTAACAAATTCTCTGTTCACCTGACTGTCACAGTACAACTACAAATAAAGAATGACATCAACCTTCGCATTGATGATTATCCAGACAGCACTACTTTCCAAAATGGCAGACTGTTCCTTTTGAAATGTGTTTAACACTGGTGTCAATATGACAGACTATTATACACCTAAAGTTGTCTGATTTGGAGATTGATTGGACAAAATAATCGACAGGGAAGCCACCTGGGAAAAGAGTAAGTAAACACTGCACTAATACTCCACAGCCAACAGAAAGAGGCTTGATGAGACTTCAGAAGCTCCTGGCTCACTGCTTCGCCCTTCTTTAGCTGCTTTCTATAGGAAGGGCGACTGAGACTAAAGCAAACAGTAGACATCATACACCCATCTGTTCTGAAAAGGTGAAGTGGTCGATATGCTGTCCCACGAGGAAGGAAAATTTTATCAGAGAAAACTGACTGACACATAAAAATGACATAGTGAAATTGATTAACATTATAAAAGTGGATACACACATGACAGAGTATTTCCATGAGATGCACCTATATCATGATCAGAAACAGAACATTTTAATCTAAACCAGAGTGAATTCTACAAAAAAACTGATTGTTGGCTTTACTGTAAGAGGTTGAGTGTTTGAAGCATTCCTGGTTGGCTATGTGGACCAGACTGGCAGACTGGATGATGAGTAACAGCTTACCGCAAAGGAAGGAGGGGCACAGCTGAGTTGTGTTTGTGTGTGTGGGGGTGTTTATAATAATGTGAGCAAACATGTGTTAGCCAAAAAGACATAAATCTTCCTTTTATCGAATTCAGAACACAAACTGGTGCTGTTTCATCTTACATTTTTATCACTGTCTTCATGTGGCAGAGCAGAGTATCAGTGAGGTCACAGTGACATGAGTAAATCCTCGATTAGACGTCAGAGTTTCGGAGCTCAGAGAAAGGCAAGCGAGGTGGGCTCAACAAAGAGACAAGGACTCTCATTCATTTACTCAGTGACTTCTTATAACACTGTCTTTAATCATGTACTTCTCACTCTTCACTTCAGCTCCTCAGCTGGAGACTGAATCTTGAATTTTACCTCAGAAAAAGTAAGCCACTTTACCAGCACAACATTTATGTCATTAATGACCAAAGTCTGGATGGTTCATATCACCTCTGTTAACAGCACTTTTTGTCCATCTCAAAGAAGCCACCTCGCATTGCCTAGTGGTGAGAGATGGACAGCAAGCATGCAGACACACAGTGGTCAGCCCCAGGGCTTTATTACTCTAAGAGGGGGGAGAGCCATGATAAGACCCGGCCTTTACACAGACTGATAATGTTGAGTAAGGGTGTCTCACACGAACACACACACATACAGAATGCAGGCACAAATGCAGGCATGCCAAGCCCGAAATGTTCAACCTTTAACATGAAAATTCATTAAAGTGAAAAGGTCAGAATAAATCTAGTCATAAAAAGAAAAAAACTGAAGGTTATCTAGCAGATACACCTTATTCATAAAAATCCTAATAATAGAGCCTACATTTAATTGTAGTGTTAGATCATATATCATTCTGAAGACAGATGATGCAGAGTCAAGTGAATATTTTGCTCTCTTACTACAGTATTAAGTTTTTCTGTGCCCCTATTTATCTTTCAAGTTTTGGACGCCCACTTTGTGGTTTATCTCTCTGAGTCTGTGGAATCGAATTAGGACAGGGGTTTCTAACCAGTGTTTGCCATCCAGTACCACACCCACTCACTTCCTATTGTCCTACCCATTGTCAGAGAATAGCTTAGATAGGTGGGATCAGCATCCATTATGTTCACTAAGACAAATGCACACAAGCTGCCACTAAACTGCACATAGGAGACCTTGTTAAGCAGATAGTCACATACAGGATGAAGGTGCAGGTACATTTGTCAAGGCTTGAGGTTGCATGCTTTCATCTGTGTCGGCATGAGCTGAGTGGGTTTTCTACAAACTATATGTACAGTTTATATTCTGTCATAGTGGTGATCCTGTTGCCAGGAATAGTAAAAAAAAATATTAGTTGTATTTTCAGTGTACACACAACATATGTATTTTAGACTTAAATTGACTCAGAATATAGTATCTAAATTTGACCTGACAATATTATTGCCAAACTTGTGCTTTGCATTGAGTGAGTGCAGACCCTTACACCCATCTAGTGGTTAGCAGATCAACTGTGGTGTTTCGCATTTCCTGAGGAAACGTCCACTTACTCACAACTAGTTAATTGGCAACAGGTCACTCTGTAACATGGATGTTTTTTTGTTTTGTTTTGTTTTCAACTGTCTTTTAGAAGAAAAAAGGATAAGGGGCTGTGGCAATACGTAGTCAAGTGATTTAAGAACAAAAGTTGAAAAGTTACGCAAAGACGGGTGCGCAAAAAAAAAAAAAAGAATTGGTAAGCGAGAAAAAAGGCACTAACAGTCCAGTATTATCTAGCCCAGTCAGATAGACAAAAGTATATCATAAAATGATTATTTTAATCATAAACTTATTTTTTAAATACAACCCATTTTAAAGTGTATTACCAAATAACACAATATGATGTACGTAAGCAATGTAAGTACAGCTGTTGCTGTTAGAACTTTAATGAAGACATTAACTTGCAGCATAATGATATAAATACATGATAATTGTGTCTTCTGGAGACAAAGTTTGCACTACTTACTCATTAAAATAAACTAGTTTAGATTTTAAGTAAAGCTTACTTTGCACAAGCCACTACAATATATAGTAGTATGCATTTTAATACGTCTTTGTTGTCCGCCACAATCATAGAAAGAAGGAGAAGAGCGGAACGAAAATGTTATCTCTTGTTCCCCCCGATTTGCAAAGTCGATGCACAGGCGGCTTGCTTGAAAAATAATGGCGTCGAGAAGAATAACAACAGGGCCAAGTAGTTTAAGAAATGCCTCAGTCGAAGCAAAAAGGTACTTTAAAAAACTTTTCCCTTTTTCATTTTAGCTAGCGTCGAATTATCCGCCGATTTGTGGCCTGTTGAATTAAAAGTGAATTTGACGTAAAAAAAAAAAACAATCACTCGGTCTTTGCTATTTTAGGGAGCACTTCACCTTTTTTCCAACTTAGCTAAAGTTTACAGGGAAGATGTAAGTTTAATAAGTAGCCTATAAATGCACTTAGATTGACTCTCCTTTGTGGTTCTGTGAACGGATCATACCTAAACTAACTTTATAGTGTAGCTTTGGGTTCAGGTCATTTTCCGTGCCATGGCATAAGTTTTGCATTCCCAGCTTTAGCTTCGAAATTGACAGCTAATTTCATTTTGTCCACAGTTCTAAAGGTGGCAGCAATGCTAGTAAAGCTAACACCAGTGGAACCGGGAAGAAAAATGTTAAATGTGAGTATTGGCTTGAGTTGTCAAGAGAGAATTCATTTTAGTTTTCCAGTCAATTCAAGACATCGCATTCTTTTTCCAAAGTCTCCTCCTCTCCTATTTGTAGCCCCATTTACCACACATACACAAACATAAAAATTAAATCCAATTAAGTGAAATTAGATTGTGGGGTAAATAAAGCAGGATGAAAACAGATTTGCAAATCATTTAATCCTCAGTATGATTTTTGATCATACAAAGGCAACACATGAAATCTAGAAACTGAGAATAGTTGGTTATTGAAGAATATTTGTTCAATTTGTATTTGACACCAGCTCACGTTAAAAAATAAGTCTTTCATGTAGTAGGTTATTTGGTTGTCCCTAGATGGTAGCATTTATTGCTCTAAAACCTTTATATATTGTTTAAACATTAATGTTACCATCACACATTTGTTATCCATGATTCATCCACTAATGCACATCTGCACCATCACAGATACTGGCTTTTTGGCTGTATGTTGATACCATGCTGGATAATCTCACTCTTAAACTATTATTTGTCAGCCCAGCTTTTCACACTGACTCAGTTTTAAGTTGTTCTTTTTTTTCCTTTAACATATTACAAAGTGTGCTCCAGGGTTATATTGTCTATATTGTCCATTTGTGATATGTTTCACAGTATCAATATGTATTGCAAATCCTAAACCCTCAGCAGTATGTGATCAGTGTTTTTGCAGTATACAGCTTTGTGCTCTCCTGATCAAAACCATTTTTATTATATTCAATGCTGCCGTTGTTTGGTGTTGATGTGTAATGATATTTACGGGTTGTTGTTCTTTAAATGGCTTCGTTTGAACAGGAATTGCCTGATATCAGGAATGCACTGATATGTCATTTCACGTACAACAACAAAGCGTTATCAGTTTAATTTGATGACAACTTTGATTTTTTCCTCATTAATCTTTAGCAAGTGGGACTGTTGTCAAGTCTCGATATCTGCAAGCTGCAGAGAAGACTTCTCTTTCAAAGGTACAGCTTTTTTCTTTTTTCCCCCACTCTAGCCTTTCTTCCTACACAGTTTGACATATGGTAATATGGTGTTCTGTATGGTAGTTACTTGGCATATTGACTGAGGTTGTTGGATATTCAAACAATCGAGTGATGTCTTTTTTTTCTGTCTCCCTTGTGTATAAACAGCACAATTGTCTCAACTTGGTTATGCAGATTTATTTTAATGTCACTGTCTACTCTTTTTATGCCATTGCATCTCCAAATATCTTACAGAGCAACTCGTTGACCAATGAGTCAATTGCTGTGCCTGTGCGACCTTCCTCACCGAAACCCACGGGTGTCAAACCAAAGGTGGGAACTCCACCAAGACGCTCAATGACCCCACAGGCGCTTGCAGTGTGTGAGTACATCTCATGATGATAATTCTGGATGTGTCTTGATACGAGTTAATTTATTTTGACATTGTGGATTTGCGTCAGATTGGAATACTGATTGCAGTGCACTCTTAGTGGCAATGATTTTAACTGCTTCATGTGAGATAAATGAACACATGGTACGATAACATCGTGTTATCTTCCTTGCAGCAATGATGTCACGTGAAACTAATCCAGCACTTCTTGGGAAAAGTGTTCTGCAGTCCACTTTTTCAGATGGTCCCTGCTTTCGACCAGATTTTGACATTTCAGTCATCAAAGGTAAACTAAATTAAACGTCTAATATACTGGGAGCCACTTTAAAACTGGGTCGTGCAATGGTATTTCAATTTTTAATCTCTCTCTTCAAGAGAAAACTGTGATGGAGAATGCCACAGAGCCTGAGAGAAATCCTGAAAATCAGAAGAGGAAAGTCGAGATGCAGACACTCCTGCAAGCCTACCTCACAGCAAAGGTTACATGATCTAACAGAGTACCTGGTATTTTCTAGAAATGACTTTCAATGTATCTGCTGCAAATAGTCGGTGAACAGTATCATTTTGTGTAAAGCACGCTCATTTGAACTCATTCTGTACTGTCGGAAATTTAACAAAAAAATGGTGTATTTGCATTACATGGATTATATGGTTGTATATCATAAATGTTTTATTTTAGATGGAGAGCAAAACTGCAAAATTCAAGGCTGAGACGGAGGCAAAGATCTTACAAGTGATGGAGGAAGAGGAGATGTTGTACAATGAGCTGAAAGAAAACAAACGCAAATACCTTCTTGCGGAGAGGAAGAGGCTGCTGAACGAGCGTTTGGATTTGCAGGTCAAGACACTTTCTCCTTCGTAATCAGTCATTTTAAGTTGTGTGTACAGGTTTAGATAATACTGCTGTTTTATCAATAGACACTAAGCACAATTTGAATGATTGAGGAAAAAGGAAAACATTTTTTAGTGCTCCAGTTGGCAGTCACTTTTTTTGTAGGGGATTTAAGATTTTACATAATGGTGATCGGCGTGGCATTTGTCTAAAACACTGACATATGTGTCAGTTATTCATATAGCTGTTAATGTGCTCCAACGATAAATCAGTCTATGGCAGATTAGGACTTTTGCAAGCTCATACTAATATAAGGTTGATGTCAATGTTGGATCATATATAACCCCATAAGAGAAGGTGACCTATGAGTTTTTAGAATGGTATTTCAAAATGTTATATGATGTGTACAGTGTATGTTTATTGAATAGTGTGAGTATATGATGTCCATCCTGATGCTGTTATTATTTTCCATCAGAGTGAGACACTGACGCCTGTGGCAGAGGCTGCCAAGCAGTTCACAAAGGACTACAAGTGTTTCGCAGCGGCTGTTGACACCACCCGTCACGAGCTGCCTGTAAAGAATTTTTACATTGACGGGAATGGCAAGGAATTTTTAGGTACCATATTGCAATTTTTTTATTTTTTTGTCTAATTTAAGAATAAGTTACGCAGAACAATGTTGACAACTGATCATCTCACTTGTAAGTCGCCTTCAATGAAAGCATCTGCGAAGCAGTTAAATGGAAAATGTGTGTAAATGCCTTGATCAAATGTTGTTTAACAACAACAAAAAATAACTTTAATCAATTACAATCTTGTACTGTAATCTTATGCCATCAGATTCTGAGTGGTTGTATGGAAATATCTTCTTTTTGCACTTATCCCACACAATCTTTTCCAGGTCAGTAGCTGGAGCACAGACAAAAACACAGGACAATCCAGTCTAAAATGACCAATGTTTTCCTTCATTACAGAAACGATTTAACCCGATTTAAATGAACTGTTCTGTGTAACATTACCAATACTTGCTCTTGCAAAGATTAAATGACATCTCGCATGTTCTTTGCAGAAACTGTAATATTATCTACTTTAATATTCCTCTGTAGACAAAGCTGCGGCTTGCCTGAAGGAAACTGAGAAATTGTTGCTGGAGTGCATACAGGGGGACCACGTGGCCAACAGCACATCTTTAGAGTGCCTTAAGGAGATGAAAACAACATCAAGAGATATCAGTCAGCAACTGGCAGGGTAGGTACATGGGTAGAAAATGCTGCGTTATGCAAAAGTATTCAGTAGCACTGAGAGATATATCCTGAGGTTGCAGTTATACTTGCAAGTTAATGTTTTCCTGTCTTTATTTTTAGAAGATTTTCAGAACTGCAGGAGCTGTCGTCGTTGGTCTGTCGTCACTCAGTCCTTGTCCAACAGGCTGTGGAGGAAGAGCAACTGGGCAGTTCAAGAACCACCGAGCTCTTCTGCCCAAAACAATGAAGAGTACCACATAGCATGGGATACATAGTACATGCACTTTGGATAACCCCTCAGTCCACTTTAAAGTTCCTTGATTTTTTCTTTTTACCTTTGTCTCTTTATATGTGTACTGATTTATATGCAGGTGTATTATGAAAAAATGTAAATGTTTACTAATTGCTGATGCTGTTTTATAGATATGGTTATATGTGGTTAGTAAATGGAAATAAAACCTAAAACATGAACTGTTGTCATAGATGTGTCAGTGAGGATCAGTTATGTGTCATTTTCCAACTTGTACATCTCAGTACATGTGCAAACAATACCTTGATATGTAGGGAAAATTAATATTTTAGAAGTTGGAAGATATAAATAGACACATGTAATCAAATCGAGAGATACAAATTGGAACAGTACTTTTAAGCTCCTTTGAAATTTTTGCTTCAACTAAATAAAGCTGACGATCAGTTCCGGATGTGACGTATATCCAAAGTGGGTCATTTTATTGGATACTGCAGGTAAGTGACGACATATCTCTTCAGAAGAGCCAATGAACCGCAGGAGAGCTCCCCGTCGCATGTGAGTACAAAATTGGCATGAAATTTTATCAAACGAACCATTTTTTTTAAAAACTATTAACAAAGCTGAGTGTTTTATTGTGAACTGAAAGCTCGTGATTTCAAACTAACTTATGTGTTTGGCAACGACGACATCTGCATGTAGTCTGTTGCCGTTAGCTAGCTAGCGAGCTATTTGTCCCTTTCCTTATTTGATGTACTAGGACGGTGATAGGCACATCCTTTAGGACCCTCAGTAACAGCTAATTATGTTATCATTCTCCGTGTTTACTTGAACCTACATCTAATGAGAAGAGTGTAGAACATAGGGCCATGATTAAAGTGACAGAATTTCCGACAAGAAAACTGGAAATGTTTTTGCTCGTCGGTAAATGCACCATCGAAATATTCATTGTTGAAAAAACTAGAGGGGCATGATTACTCCGATAAGCCACATAAGTCCAAGTGAACAGCGTTGATGCCCACAGCAATGCCAGCAGTTCACAAGGTTGGTGCATTAGAAGTAGCATGAACATTGCTCTCGTGGCTAAATCACTTAGTTGGCATGTCAAAACAGCAGATCTTGGTCTTGGACTCTTGGTCACCACACTGAAAATGGCAGCTTTGATGGAAAGGATGCCAGAACACACAGTGCACCACTGCTGCGTTTGGGAAAATGTAGCTGCAGAGGCAGTGTGAAGCCCTGGACAGTGTTACACTTTGGCTGGTACCATCAAATCTAAACACACTCAAACTCTTTCATGGTAACGATGATGACAGTTGCCCTTTTCAGCAACACTATATCCACAGTCACTTGCCGAGGATGGGTTTAGGAAAATTTGTTTAATGTGTTGAATTGGCCTCTGTTGTCAAGCTTCACAGTCCAGTTAAGCATCCATTGGATGTTCTGGGGAAACTAAGGCCTCACCTCAGAGCTTCAAGCTCGTTGTTTAACTAAAGTTAAAATGGAAGACAGGTTTGGTTGCATTCTTGGTATTTGGCTCAAAGTTTAGGGAGGAAAAAAGCTATTCTCAATTCCTATTCAGTTGTGAAACTATGCAGCTATTGAATTTCATAGACATACTCTAAAATTTTGCACTAAATCTGTCTGAAATTACCAGCAAACTGTTGGATTTGTTGGTACTCAAATGCTTAAAGTTGTGAGACATCCAGTTATAAACTTTTCTCACTCGTATTTGGTGTGTGTGGCCAATGACTGGGAAGAAGCTGTTTTTGTCATAGTATCTTTAATGTGGATGGGTTTCTTAGTAAACCACATATGGAACTCTAATGAAATTGTTCCTTCGACAGATCTCACTCACAGAGGAGTGGAGCATCATCAGGAGGACAGTGGAGACAGAGGAACAATGAGCAAAGCCAAAGGAAAGCCTCAGTCAGAGAGGTGGAGGAAGAGCAGCAGAAGCGTGGACAGCAGGGAAAGGACGTGGTGCCCAAAGGGACCTGCCAGACCATGTGCCCTTCTCAAGAGCTGCGGGACCGTGAGACTCAAAACCGACTTCACCGTTTTGAAATGGTACCAGGCACAGAGAAGGATCGGAGACCGAGGGGAGACCCTTTGCGTGCGGTGAAGGAGTATTCCAGACCAGCAGCTGGAAAGGATGCCACTAACCCCACTGACCTCCGACCACCTTCTGTGTTGCTGAAGACTGTTTGTTACCTTATTGACAACATTGTAGCCTCCCCTAATCAGCCTCCATGGACAGAGGCAAGTAGTACGTCCACATCTCAGCTCATTTAAAGTCTGTAACAATTTTTTTTATTATTTTTTTTAAAGGAAATTAGAAGTGGAACATTTGGTATTTGTCCCTTATAGAAAGTTGAAATACCATAGTAAAACGTTCCGCGGTGTATTTTTATATCACTCTAAAACTAAATTTTTTTTTGTTGCCATAAGCCCAATTTTGCCTTGGTCATTTATATTCAGGAACCAGTTCTGTGCAGCACCAATTGGACCATATAGCAATGAGTTGATATTTGCTTTTTGGTCCAACAGGGCAGTTGTCGATACTGCATTGTTTACATGGCACAAACTGCTGAGCTTGATCTTTATAAAGACTGTATAATAATTCACTGTTATGCTATTGTGCAATTAGTATGACTAAAATGTGACAAAGCTTTCAGTGAGTAATGGTTGGAAAATAAGATTTAAGTCAAATGGGGAGAAAAAAAAAAAAGAATAGCGGTAAGGTCAAAAAGAGCATCATAATAACTCCCATAGAGGAATCATCACAGACACGCATGAAAGCTTCCGCAGCCTGCATTTTTATGAGAGGTTTCTTCTTGTCTTGCAGGTGTATAGCTTTGTGTTTGATCGGCTGCGCAGTGTGAAACAGGATATGATCATCCAGAGGGTGTCTGGATTGGACTGTGTGGCCATTTTAGAGCGGACAGTGCGTTTCCTCATCTATGCCTCTTATCGTCTTTGTGGTGAGCCCCTGCGGCTTTACGACCCTCGCATCAACGACACACACCTGCAGGAATATCTGAGCTGGCTGTTGGATTGCTACACAACAGGGACAGGAGCATATCCCAATCGGGAAGAGTTCCACTCTCTTAGTTTGCTGTACAACTTGGGTTGGTAGATCTTTAATACTCAGCGCTTAGGTTTAATTGAAGAATCATTAATAATGGTAAAATAATTAGCCTGCATAAAGTTAATGTTGTATAGAGTGTGATTAAACGTACAAATTCAAAGTCTACCCAAGACACAATTATTAAAGGGGAACTCCGGTATTTTTACCTGTGACAGTCGGCTAACTTCACACAAAGTTTGCTACTGATAGTTTTGTGCAACATGGCGGGATATTTATCAGATTTTGATGACATGGACGACAACTTTGAGTAAGATGGTCGTCCTTACTGGAGTGAATGAGCTGTGCTGCAGCGGCGGACATCGACAACGTCATCCCAGTAGACGAGTGTGTAGAAAGCTCTCTATAAGCCCCCTGATAGCTGCCAATAACAACAACACAGCAGCTATGAGCTAACAGAGCTATAGTACGCGTTCAGTCATTCATTCGTCTTAAAGTATTGGTGAAATGAAGACAGATAATGCCTTATTTAGAGGCTGTATTGTCAATGCTCCCATTCACTCCGTTATATGGATCTCAAGGAATCTAAATAGCTTCCGAAGGACGCCGACTTTCACCAAACTGTTATCGGTGAGTAGATGAACGTATTTCATGCCAGAAATAAGGTCTAGGTTTAAAAATACAGGAGTGCCCCTTTTAAGCACTGATTTGATGAATTCGGATGGGCTGTGAACACTTCCAGTGGAGGAGTGCTGGTAATTGTGTCAACGGTACCTTTTGGGTCTTTTTTTGTATTTCATTATGTCGATATATGAAATATTAGAACTTTACAGAAATGGTTCAAATGTATTTTCAGAAGATATGTAAAGATGAAACTTTAGGGCATCGGGTAATTCTAGCCATAGAGTTTAATGCTAATCTGGATTTTTCACTTACTCTCATATTAATGTGCTCTGTAGGTTCTCCTTTCCCGCAGCAGATTCCAACGTCCTTGTTTTTGAAAGATGTTTCACAGGTTCTTCATCAGCATCGCACACTTGCAGCATAATATCTTCATGCTTGCTCTGCAGGTTCAGCCCGTGCCACGCAGCATGTGATGGAGCTCCCGGAGCGACTCCGCAGCACCCCTTCCATCTCGCTTGCTCTTTCGATCAACCAAGCTTTTCGGGAGAGAAACTCTGTACGCTTGCTCCGATTGGCTCGGAGACTGAACTTCCTGCAGACCTGTGCGCTGCACCGCCACCTGGTTGCATGCCGTAGAGATCTGCTGCTGCTATACAGCCACGGATACAGCAGCCGCAACTGCCGCTTTCCTCTTGACAGACTGGCTCAACTCTTGTCCTTGGACACGTCTCTTGCAGCTCAACTTTGTCAGGCATATAGCGTGGAGGTCAGCCAAGACAAGCAAGTGGTTTTCTCCAAAGCTGCTTTCACTGAGCCTGAACAAGGCAGACTGAACTGCAAACTGTATCACAGCATAGTGTCTGAGAAACAGAGAAACCTCACTGTTGAGAACATCATTCACGGCTACGCTTAAGACCAGGAGGGACTTAACTACTGATCAGTCTGTGCGGCTTCATGTTTCTACAAACAACCACATCGGAGACAATGTGGGGCTCAGCATGTTGCTCGGAGGCTGTTGAGTGACACGATACCTCGGGAAGCTGGAGATTGAACCGACAACCTCCTAAATCGCACATATCTGTTACTTCTTTCTAGAATTTCCATCAAATTTATGTTTTACTAATTAGATACTTTTAATCCTGTTGTACTTGTATCGTTGCTGTTTTCTGGTTGTGTTGATTGATGTTCATTTTTACTCTTCATGCGTTTTGTTTCTGTTCAGTATTTCTTTAACTGTGCTGCAGCGGTCATTTAATTTCCTCGAGGCAGTACAGTGGAAACATTTCAATAAATTTTGTTATTTAGACGAACTGCGGTGGTCTTTCGTGTGAGTTTTTTTATTTTTGCCTTTTGTAACTGCGTCCTTCTGCCACTGGGGGGCAGCATCTTCCTGTCCAGGGCACCAACGCACCCTGAGAGCACAAAAGATGTTATTTAAACGGAGATATCCCCCCATCAACTGTTTCGCCTTTTGGTATTGTTTGGTGTAATCTCGGCAACACAACGTTTGAAATCACGAAAGGGAACATTTCGCTGCTGTTGAAGTTACAAACGTGTTCGGCAGCAGACTGTGGCCTGAGCGGTGCCGTTCCTCGGTCGGCTCTTAAGTCATGCTCCCTCAGCAGAGACGTGTGAGCAGAGGACGCGTTAACGTGAACGAGGTGCCTCCTGACGCTGATCTTAGGAGCGGAAAACAAACTGACCGACCCGAACAGGCACGGGACAAGCCGAGAGGCGAGAGTTGCGCGGATTTTCGAAGGACGAGCAAACATTTTCTGTGACATTTCTGAGCGCTGAAGTGGGAGGACACCAACAAATTGTAATGCTGAAATATGAGAGAACGGAACCGGGGCGGGTGAAGGCACATGGGAGAGGACTGGTCGTGTACTCTGGGCTGTAAACGGAGGAAAAAAAATACTTGAAGTGGATTTGGTTAAGAGGGATGATTCCAACAACTTTGGTTCTGGGCGAAGCTCTGCATACCTATCACTCCAATCAAACTAAATGGATTGGTAGACGGAGGGGGCTTTAGATCCAGACTGTTACATTTTGATTTACATTTTCATCAGACGTTGTAGAGCCAACCTCATTTAGAGGGGAGAGACCATATCCTGAAGCAGCTCGGTGACTGAAACCAAAATGTTGCGGTTTTCTTTGACAGCTTTGAGTCTTTCGTGGACCTTATTCATCTGCAACGTGAGCACAAGCTGTGCACAAGATAGACAGTAAGTGGCCCAAGTTGCATGTGGTATCTTTAAGATGTGTGCAGCGGAGAATGCTTACTGTAAGTCTAACATCCTGGCTTCAAGCATAATGGGAAAGGACTCAGACTTGCTTATCTGAGAGTCGTCTCCATGTCAGCCTTATGTGTTTCTATGTACCCTCTGTAAATATGTTTGGATTTAATGTCATTACAGATACTGTCTCAGTTGGCTTGTGAACAGTCTCACAGTGGTACCTTGAGACGCTGCCCTGCTGATTTGTTGTGGTAGCCCACGGCTCAAGTATGTGCTGTGATAATGACAAATATAAATAGATAAATTCTTGGGCTTGTCAGTAGCCTTGCAGACCAGGCGCATTGATGTCATCTGTCAGCTGCTTGACTGGTTAAAGTTAACCTTGAATGTTCTCTAGTTATCACAGGTATTCCGGGAGGGGGGGGGTCATTTACATCTTTATGTGCAAATGACATCAAAGTAAGTAATTTACTCTCAAATGCTGACTTGGTTGACAAGTATCAAACAAGTTAAGGAGAAGTTTGCCAAAACAAGAAGGCTGGGAACATAAAAGCATGTGACTGACTGTTGAAGGCTTCACCTACAAAAAAAGAAGGCAAATCCCTCTTAGGCACCGAACAGCTCTCAGGGGACAAAAGTTGGACTAAAACAATGAGAACTTGAGTACAGTGAGCCATGTGACTGAAATAAGCACATTCTCCACTACCTGATCCAGGCTCATCCTAGAGCTGGTTAAACTCACTGCAGATCAAACGCACACAGTCAATTTCCTCGTATTATCTTCCTTCTCCTGAATCCTTATTTTCCAGGGATTTTCTCATGACTCTCTCTCTCTCTCACAGGAACTTCGGTTGCCTTCGGCCGTAATGCTGTAGTGCTATAATGCCAACCACCTGATCCTTCTCTCATGCATGCAATTGGGTTTATGCTCAAGGCTTTACTCACCATTAATTTGTGTGATCTTCAGTGAGGAAAAAAGCTGGAATCAGTGGGTCAGGACTGAATTGGCCAAATGATACCCTTTGACTCTGTGTTGAAAAAGACCCCAAAAAAAACTGACCTCCAAAGTTTTGATTACAGGATGGCCCATCTCATGGCGGCAGTAGCCAAGTAGTCTTATTCACAATCAACTTCCCTGTCACTGGTTTTCCACACGTATGCCTGTAAATTGTTGACATGTGAGGGTTTAGCATTGAAATCATATTATTTTTTATTCCAGAAAACACAAAAATGTCGCAATAATGATGTAACATTGATATAACAAAACAAAGCCCTGACCAAAGACAACGCTGAGGTTTTTCTGTGCTATTATGCCACAATGTTGAATTTTACGTGACCCACCTGGCTGTGACAGTAGCTCGCTCGCATGAGTTGAGATGATGAATTTGATTTGGACAAGATATCTAAAGAGCTGCAGGCTGACTTGGAGCAGTCCTTAGTGGTGATTTTCTGAGTAATACTTTGTAGACTAAAAGTCTTGGGGAAAACAGCAGGGAGGACACAACTATTTAAAGAGAAAAAAGGCAAGACTGAAAACTTTAAGACACAGCTTTTTTTGTTTAGATGCTATCAAAGGAATCATGACATCGAATCACCAAGGTATCTAGGGTTAGAGAACTGAGCTTGGTGTCTTTCAACAGAACAACAGCCAGCAGCACAAAACACTGGTAGAAAACGAAAATGATGTTTTAGCAGGTCAGCCATCTTCAAATCCAATTGAAAACCCCTGAATTCTTCCACAGCTAAAGGCAGGCTTGCAAACGTTAAAGAACTTGAATGCGGGGATGGAGAAGTGGCAGAAACTTCAAGCAGACAGGCGAGAAGCCTCTTGATGGTTAAAGAAGCATTTTGAGGATTTCCATGCTGCCAAATGTTCAGCAACCAGTGGAGGAATGCTGGTAATTGAGTCAAGGGTACGTTTTGGCTCTGTTTTCGTATTTCATATTTTCGGAAGATATTTCAAAATGAAACTGTTGCGGATCAGGTAATTCTAGAGGGATTTGCCGTAGACGAAGCCTTCAACAGTCAATCACATGGTTTTATGTTCCTGGCCTTCTTCTCACAAACTTCTGCCTCATGAACACTTGTTTGATACTTGTTTGAAATGTTGGCAGAGAGGCAAAGAAGCTTTTATAGAATATACAAGTGAGACCGACAGGTGAGGGTGCCAGGATTGGTTAAAAAAAAAGAGCTATCCACCAAGAGCTCAGCGTACGATCGAATATAAAAAAAATAAAAAATGAATAACTTCACTTAGTCTCTTCTTAAGCACTTTTCTTTAATCTCTTTGGAAAAGGTCACAAGATCCAAGAACAATGCTAATATAAACTTGTAAGGACTCTGGATGAGTCCACTTGCCCAATGAGAATCGGACCACACTAAACCTGTTTAAAAATGTAACACAAAAAAGTATTACATACTCTGACTAGTACAGTTCTATCTTATTGCTTCACCAATATATATTATGTGGATCATATTAGCAGAAGATGTATTATTTCATTATCAAGTTTGGTACTTCAAACAGGTGCTAAGAAAGCAACAAAAGTTGTTGTTGTCACAGACTCCTCACGCTCAATCTCCTGTTCTCACATTTATTTAGCTCAACCACAGTTTTTAGGACCGTATGAAAACAATCAGGTGTCACCTTGAAGGTTTCAGCCTCTTGGAACTGCAGGATGGAATTATCTCCTTTACATTTATCAGGTGTGGTCCAGTGTTTTCTGTGCTAAAGCAGGTAATAAAGGAAGCACATGTCTTTAGGATTTAGAGAAATCAACTAGTTCTTATAATGGCCGCCATTCACAGTCTTCTGTATCATTCATTTCATGTGGTTGGTAACATACCAAAGCAACAAAAGACTATTCAACAAGGTCCCTTGAACTTTGTTCTTTCAACATCTACAGTGCTTAATGTTGTGAAAAGATTCAGAGAGTCAGCATAAATCTCAGTGTGGAAACACCAGGGCTGAAAACAACTGTTGGATGCCGAGACCTCTGAGCCCTCAAGTGGTACTGCATGAGAACTCATCATGCCACCATGGTCAATACCTGGGCTTTGGAGTGTCTTGAACAATGACTGCGATTCAACACCTTTCACCAATGCATCCAGAACTGTAACCTGACACCGTGTTTGCCAAGGAGGAAGCCATGTATCAACGTGCGTGTCTAAGATGACGATGACCCTCCTGGAGCAAAATGAAAGCATTTATGATGGGGTGGGGGGGTGGGGCTTTAGTGCCCGCGACACGAGTGAACTACACATGTGCGAAAGTCCCTAAGATTTAGAGATGCACTGGAATTTTGCTACCACCAAAGTGACATCTTTTTCTGGGAGGTCTGTGGTTATTTTTTCAGCTGGTCAGTGCCAATCCTCATTCTGAACAGCTTCCAACAGCGTAACTCCATAGTCAGAGTATGTATGTCGCTGGCTCTACCTGCAGTCCAGATCCGTGTCCTATTGAAAAAGTATGAAGCATCATGAAGATGAGAATCAGGCAACGGCAGCCATGAAGTGTTGAGCAGCTGAAATCCATAAAAGACCCACATTTCTCTGCAAAGCTCCAACAATCAGTGTCTTCAGTTCAGAAAGTGATTGAAAAGGCCTATTAAAAGGAAAACTGATGATAAATATTCATTTTAGATTTGTTTAAACAGATCAGTGAAGGGCAAAATATGGCATTATCCCTTAACTCTTCAGCAATGTATTTTACAAACTAGTTAACTTGAAGACACAGCTTGACTTGTTATGGTATTGAAATGAACTACTAAAACAACAGCTATTACAAAGCCAACTACTGGAGACACTGATTCGCCAGCACTGGTAAGATGTCAGTGGAAAGTGACAAGAGTAGCTATTTATTCAACAGAGGCAACATGTGTCAAACCCAGCAACCTGTTGGAACTACTACTGGCACATGCCGCTGGTTACCAGCATGGTGACACTAGTGACCTGCTGAAAGGGACTGGAACACCAAGAGGTGTTCTTGATTTCTGTGGTCTAACCAGCTGTGCCTGAATTTGAAGTGCACCTTCATTCCTACTTTAAAGGTAAATACACTGAACCGGTGTGGAGCTACTACAGAGTAGAAGAGTACTGTGGCAAAAGATAATGCAGCGGGTCGCTGGGTCTGACACATGAGTTGGGATCTTATTAATTGAACAGTCCACAACAGTACCTTACCTGAATAAGGATCTAGTCCACTGAGTGGCCGATAGTCTTAATCTACCAAAGTTCCTGTTGCTATGCCATAGACCTTTCACCACTGCCTGTTCAGCTGTGATGTATACACTACCACATGTACTGTCCACAGAGGTGGTGACTTACAGTAATTTCACTGGACTGCACAAGAGCACCCAAAGATGTCGCCCCTTCTTTTTCACATGGCATATTCGATTAGATAAAAACTGAACTGAGCATTTCCTTCCCAGACTGTCAGTAAAAAGAATATCCTCTGCTCTTCGACTTAAGTGAAAGTCGGTCTGGGAGAAAGTGAAAAACAGAGTGACTTTTTGAATCCCCACTTTTCAATACAATCGTAAATATTAAGTTGTATTCATGTGCTTCATGTGTTTACTCCCTTTCTCCTCTTGACCTCTCTGTCTGATCCCCGGTTTCTTCTCCTGCTGTCACCTGTTTTTCTCCTCTTCCGTGTCTTCTGCTCTCCTTCCATCTCCCCTCCTTCTCTCTCTGTTGCTCTGTTTTCCCCTGTCTCCTGCTTTCCTGTCAGGGGTTACCTGGTCACTGCACCCTCTGTTTTTCGAGCGGGCGTAGAGGAGAGCGTGAGTGTGACCCTCTTCAATGCAAAAGCAGAAACACGCGTCCAGGCGCAGCTGTCGATGAAGGGACAGACGGTCGCCCACAGCCACGGCTCAATGCTCGGTGAGGACAAAGCTTTAAGCTCAGGCTACACTGGCACAATCTCTACAACTTGCACTCTTAAGTTTAGCCATAAGATACCCTGCCTGTGAGAGTTATTTGAGGAGCGTTGAGATTATATAGATGCTCATGCAGGCAAACACGCGCACTTTGAGTGATGGACATACACACAGGGTGAGCCTTATCGACCTCATTTGTCTTGACTGTGCTCTTCACCAGCTATGCTTTCCATGGCCTTTAAGAACTTAAATCAGCCCATCCCACCAGCCTTTTGGTGTATACAACATGTGATTTGTTTGACAGCAACATCAATAGATGGTGATAGCTTTGCTTAGAATGGCATGAAGATGGGCTGCAGCTGGACTTCCTGCTAGCCTGAGGTGAACACCTCCAGGAACATTTAACCATCCTCTAGCTGTTCTCATAGTCGCAGAATTATGTGTAAAATGTGTAGGTGACCTGGCTATAAAAGTATCTCACGTTGAATCTCTTTTTTCTGTTTTAGACAAAGGCACCATCAAACTGAAGGTGAGTCGAACAATGCGTGCCACGTAGTTTGCATTTACTTTCTCAGCAGCAATGACAGCTGCACGGTAGTGAGAGCCCCTTATCCGTTGTGTGCACATTCCTTAGGCAACATGCAAATCAACACTAACATTATTTGTAATGCAACATCTGTCTCTGCTCATTCATTGGGTATAAGGTAACAGCCTCAATATAATATGCAACAGCTGTTGATGTGCACGTATGATCCGCCGGCCCTGAAGGCTGGAATAGATCAGTAGTATGCACGACAACTTGATTCTTTGCCTCTGTCTCTCCAACACCCCCCACCAGTAATCTCCACCCTCATTCTTGTAAATACTGTCATGTGTAGTGTACTCTGTTATTCTTCCTGTGGCATTTTGATTTTGTTTCTGTTCCTCTGTCCTTTGTTCTTTAGGAAATGATTAAATATACTAAGTCAAGGAGAATAATTTGAAATTGTGCGTCACCACAGCAGCCTCGAGTCAACATTTCAGTCTTTGTTTACTTTTTTTTTTTTCTTGACCCAGCCCATTCTGTCTTGACTTTTCTTTCATGCATGTGTGCGTATGCCACCAGGTTCCCTCTGGACTAAGAGGTCAGGCCCACCTAAAGGTCTGGGGGAACCGTCACCTCACAGAGGGAGGTTACATTTTCCACAACTACACCACTGTCACTGTGGAGAGCAAGGGCACAGCTGTCTTCATCCAGACTGACAAACCCATCTACAAACCCAAACAAAAAGGTTCCCTCATTGTGCAGCTGGTAGTTCATCGGTTAATCACACCGAAATGCCGAGATTTATTTGCTTATGCCGGGTTTGAGCTTGCAGACCAAGACACATATGCTTTAATATGTGATCTTGATAGATGTTATAGTGCAGCATTTCAGTCCATCAAATTAATGTGATAACTTTCTATCTTATGTTGCAGAGATTTTTTTTACTTAATCAGTATTATTATTCTTTAGCATTATGGTTTTAATGAGAAAAAGATTATGGCCAGTTTTACTTTCTTTACAGTGTTGTTTCTTTTTTGTCTTCAGTGCTCATCAATGTTTACACAGTTACACCTGACATGAGGCCAGTGAATGAAAAGGTATGTCTTAATTGAATTCATGTGTAATCATTACTGATGCATCCCCCTATGTGATTGATTGAGAAACAAGTCATTTTACATGTAGTTTGCATGGCAGAAAATACAAATGTTGAATGTTCAGCAGGTATATTTACTGGTATAATTAAGTGTCTTTGCCATAATATTTGATATGAACATACTTTTTGAACTTTAATGAGTAGAGTTAAGATTTATATTCTGCCCTGAGTGCAAAGAAATGTACAGTCATCTATGTCCAGAGGTGAAGTTGGAGTTATTTCTCCTGGAATGTTTGCAGTGGCTCCAAATATACAGTGTTACTGTGCGGACATAGTTTATTGATGTTTACAGCTATAAAAGTGTGTTGCAGGTAAATGTCGGTACTCACTTTCACAGATGGATGATTGTTAGAAAAGCAAAGAGCGGGGTGATGCTTTCGGATGAAGCCAAGGATCCTCTGCTGGCTTCATAGTTTTGATCTCATTCATGCAGTATTGTACTTATCTTTCTCTTTTTCAATTTTGTTGCAGATTGAGGCATATGTTTTGGTGAGTGGAGACTGGCGGGACCACCCAGGGTTGGCAGAGCCACGTCCACGAGGGGACAGTGGCAATTTTAATTCCCAGCCTGTTTGGAGATTACAGAGCAGAAGTCAGGGCAGCTCACCTAGATAACAGGGTGCTCTTTGGAACAGTACAAGGATAAACAACATGAAAGGAATCTTCTCTTCTCTTCTCATCAGTCCCTCTGCAATCCTATACATGCTGTCCTCCCTCTCTCATGCTTGCTGACCTTTGTGCTCATTTATTGTTTCTCTTCCTTGATCTTCTTAGATCTTGAGGCGTTTGTGAGGCAAATAACAAGCTTCTGTTTCATAAGTAGCTTAGGGAAACCTGTATGTTATGAAAAGTTAGCAACAACAACAGAAAAGCTTTTTAGATTAAGCATACGTGTTACATGAGGAACAGTTTAGGTCTTTTGCTCGTGGTCATACTCCATTTATCAGGCTAATGTTAAATTCAAGGACTGTTATGCACAATGTGACAGTGACAGCTTGAATAGGATCCAGCCTGTTTACATCCCATGCAGGATAAAGTAGGTGTAGAGGATGGATAAAATATATGACTATGCCACTGTGTAACAGTGATAACATACAATGAACTACTGGTTGTAATTTCTTCAACTGATCTTACAGGATCCAAGAGGATCCCGGATGGTACAGTGGGAGGAGCTTAAATCTGTCTGCTGTGGTAAGCCACATCTCCTGTAATGTATCCATGTCATCATTGGGTGGGTTTAGCATTTAATGCGGTGTTTCTTTAGGTGAGCTATGTAAAGACATTCCTTCTACTTTTGACTCAATAATTGGAAAATGATGAAGTAAGCATTGTGACTGTCAGATAATGAGTGTGCAGTACATTGCACTCAGTATTTGGTAATCAGGGATCAATTAACCGTGTTAACTCAGTTTTCTCTTTCTTAGGTATTGTGAACATGAGTTTCCCTCTGTCTGACCAGCCTGTGTTTGGAGAGTGGTTTATCTTTGTGGAGGTGCAGGGCCACACCTACAACAAGTCGTTTGAAGTGCAGAAATATGGTGAGCACCTATATAGATAGAGAAATGAAGTTCGTAACAGTTAAAAGTGCTGTTCACTGACAGTAATCTGTTTTTAATGTGTTTTTAACTTGAAGGTTCTTTAAATCGCTTTGTGGTTCAGTGCTTAGTGTATGTTTTTCTCTTATTTTTTGTTACAAGCCCTGTTATCCATCTTTAAATCTATAATTATTAAGATATCTTTCAGTTAGGCAGAGAGGCGATTCAGAGTTAATTATAGGGTATTTTTAGGGAACACTTAAAAACAATAAGTTTAGTTGTTTGATATTTCATTGATCACCAACACGGTGAAGGCCAGTGATATGGAGTATGGGATATACTGTTACACACTGAAAAAGAAGGAATATGTCCTGTTGCTTGTCTCACAGTGATGCCCAAGTTTGAGTTGGTGATTGATCCACCGCGTTACATCCGTGATCTCAACTCATGCGAGCTAGCAACTGTCACAGCCAGGTGGGTCGCGTTAAAAAATTCAACATTGTGGCATAATAACACAGAAAAACCTCAACGTTGTCTTTGGTCAGGGCTTTGTTTTGTTATATCAATGTTACATCATTATTGTGACATTTTTGTGTTTTCTGGAATAAAAAATAACATGATTTCAATGTTAAACCCTGACATGTCAACAATTTACAGGTATACGTTTGGGAAACCAGTGACAGGGAAGTTGACTGTGAATATGACTGTAAATGGCGTCGGCTACTACCGCCATGAGATGGGCCATCCTGTAATCAAAATTTTGGAGGTTAGTTTTTCTTTTTAACACAGAGTCAACAGGTATCATGACTCAGAATATTCAGCATTTAGGTGATCATGTTGTTCTTCTAAGCCTTGCCAGGAGAATTACAACCGTCTAACTGTGTCTGAATATTTCTCTTGGGTTTTTCAGATTAAAGACTCCGCAAATTTCAGTCTTTGTGTCAAGGAGATGATGCCACTGGATGTGGCTGATCACTTCAGGGGAACGGTTAGCATTTGGGCATCAGTGACCAGCGTCGACGGAAGCAGGCAAACCACATTTGATGATTCCACACCTGTTCATAAACAGCTCATTGACATCAAATACTCAAAAGACACACGTAAACAGTTCAAGCCTGGTCTGCCTTATAAAGGGAAGGTGAGACTACAGAGATTGCTTCTTGACACTGTGGAAACGCAGAAAAGTGTTGTCATGCTTAAGAGAATCTTTTTGATATTTACAGTTTGATTACTAAAGATTATTTAGGCTGTGTCTCACTCTTAACATCGCTGATTGACCCTGTTGTTGGTTCATTCACACTTGATGGTACCTCTGCCCTTTAGATTGAGGTTACCTATCCTGATGGGAGCCCAGCTGATGGGGTGAGGGTACGTGTAAAGGCAGAGCTGACTCCAAAGGACAACGTCTACACCAGTGAGCTGATCTCCAAGGATGGCCAAGCCACCTTTGAGATCCCCTCCATCCCTACAGCCGCTCAGTATGTCTGGCTTGAGGTCAGTGGATGAGTAACAGTAGTTTCTGTTTGTTTTATGCGAATAACACATTTTAAGTCAATTCAGGGAAATTTTAGAATGTGTTGTTTTTGCTCTCAAATAGACCAAAGTGACATCTATTGATGGTAGATCAGTGGGAGACCAGTACTTGCCAAGCTACTTGTCCATTAGTAGCTGGTACTCTCCAAGTAGGTGTCACATCCAGATCCAGAGCCCAAGCACCCCTCTTACGGTTCGTGATGGTATCTTTGGTCTAAATTTGGAAATTTGAATCAAGCTGCATTATCTCTTGCATTTTGGATCATTTAAAAAGGCATCACAAGTTCAGATTATACTAAATATAGTCTTGAACTCATTTGTATGTTTTTGTCTTGCATAGGTTGGCCAAGAGGCTGAAGTGGCCCTCAAATCTACTTGCCCCTGTAACTTCACCCTGCACTATGAGGTGGCATCCAGGGGAAACATTGTCCTGTCAGGCAAACAACCAGCTAACTCGACGGCTTCACACCGAGGAAAAAGGGCTACAATCACCTTTGATAAGAATATCCACACTACCAACCTCCCTCCCTCTGCCTTGGGTAAGCATGTGGATAGATCTCTTGTTATTATAGCCACAAACTTTGCCTAGTGGATTTTAAAAGAAAACAGATGCGCAGAAAAGCCTTTGCTAAACCTACTCTTTGGTTTCATAGTCGTCATCAGACCAGCACATCCCTGCAGCATCAAACAGTAATCCTTTAATGTGACACTGCTTTCCTTTCTGTAGGTTCTGTACAGTGTTCTGGTATCTTTAGTTGCCTTCAGTAGGACCAGAGCACCAGAAAGTCTTCATGAAGAGTGTGTCACCCCTGTCACCTTCCTCTCTCTCTCTCTCTCTCTCTCTCTCTCTCTCTCTGCCAGGTGCTGCAGGCTCTTCCTCCCAGGCCGAGATGGACAGCTGTGTGTCTTATCTACGTTTTCCTGTTCGTCATAGCATGGCGCCCCTCAGCCGACTACTGATCTACTACGTGAGGGAAAACGGCGAGGGAGTCACAGACAGTCTGCAGATCTCTGTGCAGCCCAAGTTTGAGAACCAGGTTCATAAATCTAATGGTTGTTTTTTGTCGTATTTTCATTTAATATATCCAGAGAAAACATCGGTAAGCGCACTTAGATGTCAGGGTTGTTGCTGTGTTTGAAGCCTTAAACACATTTACGTTACTGCTTAAAGAGTTTTATTTCTGTTTTCAAAAAAGTATTTATTAAAAGCCGGTGAAAGGGTGGACTCTCTGTATACATTTTGGAGCTAAGCCTAAGTATCCATGCACCAGCCATTACACCACAGTGTAATGTCTGTAAACAAACAGCTGTGTTGGCCTGAGAGCGCTCCCCAGTTCCTGCCTGAATTAGGTGGAGTTAACTCCCTGAAGTATTTACAGCTCTCTGGTATGCCCTTACAACACTGTGTATGTGTGTGTGTGTGTGTGTGTGAATGTCTGTGGAGGGGGTTGTGTGGGCAGGATGAGACAGCGACCACGCAGGCCGCAGGCAGATAAGTGGGGTCATGACAGGAGAGGATGACAGGTTACAGAATGGTGAAAGGAGGGCAACGGAACCGATTAATGGGGCTAATTTGTGACTGTGTGCTGGTGAAAAATAGTGTTGATGTGTGAAAGCTAATGGCTGACTCTCACCATCCCTCCCTCTTTTAAAGGCTGCAGTTTTCTCACTCTCTGTAATGTTTGTTTTCCACCGAATCTTTCTTCTTAAAACTATTAGATTAATGCTCCTCCAGATGACAGCCAAATTGCCACTTGGCATCTGTCAGGCAACACTGCCAGCTCGCGCAGTCAAATAACTGAAAGTTTGTTTGGTAAAACATTCATTTGCAACAGTTTGTATTTAAACTGGGGGAAGAACTTGCTCGTATCTGAATGTATTCGCGATCTTTTGAATTTGATATTTTGTCTCTGTGTCAAGCCATCTCTGCTCATTAAAAATGTTGCATGCAGGTGTCTGTTTCTCTGTCATCTAATGAGTCCATGCCAGGGGACCCAGTGACCCTGCATGTCCAGGCCGAGAGGGGCTCCTGTGTTTGTGTGGCCACTGTGGACAAGAGTCTTTACCTGTTAAAGCCTGGCTTTCCGCTCAGTCCTGACAAGGTTGTTCATATTTGTAGTTTATTTAACATTTATACTGTTGAATGAACTGAAGTGTTCTGTAGCTTTAAGTGTAGATGATTAATGACGGATTGAAATGACTTTACTTTTATTAATTGCCTCTCAACAAATCTTTGACTCGAAGTTGCATTTGTGCGAAGTATTGTGTTTGTGTTTCCATCAATGTCTTTTGACTGTGCAGGTGTTTAAAGAGCTGGCAGAATTTGATGTGTCAGACGTCTTTGGCATTCCAAAAGATGACGGACACTTCTGGTGGCCTGGACTGTCATCAAAGAGACGCAGACGGTCCTCTGTGTTCCCATGGCACTGGGACATCACTAAGGATGCCCGCTTTGCTTTTACAGTGAGAACACAAACTTATTTAAACACCCCACAACAATGTTACAGGGATAAATATATATATATATATATATATATATATATGTTAGCCTTGGAGGGTATGTGTGTTTATTTGTCTGAATGTCTAATACAGGAAACAGGGTTGGTGGTGATGACAGATGTGGTGAGTTTAAACCATCGACAGAGCGGAGGCATGTACACGGATGAGGCTGTTCCTGCCTTTCAGCCACACACCTCCACCTTAGTGGCTGCCATGTACTCCCACCCCACAACCAGGTAGACAACCTGCTATAGAGATGTTAGAGGTGTTCTCTGGGCATTAGTGATATGTGGGTTTTTAAATGTAAAAGAAAATATTGTGGTTTGGGGCATGTCACAGGTTGAAAAGGGAATAAGGAGCGATACATCAAAGTTAATAGCTTGTAAAGATGGTTTCCTCAAAAGCCTGTTATAACCAGACCACTTAAGTGAAAGATACTTTTTCTTTTTTATCCAGTAGAGAAAGGATTGGGATATCAGACCCAGATAATCAGGAAATCAGTTTCCCTGTGGAGTTTTCTTTGTCAGAAAATTGATATTCTGAGTTTATAAAGAAAGCAGCATCAAAAGGCCTAAGATGCATTTCACTAGTATGATTTACTAAAAACTCTTATACTAAAGTATTTTGTCTTCAAAATTCTGACAATCTAACAATTACAACAAAGCTTAACAGAGAGCAAGTGGGAGCAGACATTTGGCTACTGAGCACCGTGCATTTATGGGCTCTTTAATGTATTAAACTAAACACATTTCTGAGTAGGTTCATTTAAAACTGCACACTCTACTTAAAGTTAGATGGAAGAAAACAATTTGCTACTATTGAGGAAAATTTCCTGTCATTCTTTACTGGATCACACACGTAATATAAGCATGTGCGTTACTGACAATACATTTTGCAGCAGGCCCATAAGAAAGCAATTATTACTTCAAGATCCCAAAATTGTATTCCATTACTTTAATGTTCTTGTCATCCTTGGGTTGAATAAGGTCTCTGGTATGAGTAAAAACATGACAAAAGAAATAACTTTCTTTTGTTTGCATGTGTTTTAGTCCTGCATTCCTCAGTGCCCTAAATGTGTCTAATTCTAGTGATGAACACATGATGTGACTTAAAGTATGTCAGTGTTTTTTTTTTAAATAATGCATTTTCCAATTGTGGTGCTGTCCTGATGTCTGCTTGTGTTTTGGTTATAGAGCGGAGAAGCGGAGACGCACATTTTTCCCTGAGACATGGGTGTGGCACTGCCTCAACGTCAGGTATTCAAATCATTTGTATAAGCACTTTTTCTTGCTTGTGTGTACATAGCTGTTGGCTAGATATCTTCTTATGGGAATTAGTCTCAAACGACAGCATCAAGAGGATAAAAACACAACAGGAAGAGAAGGAAAGGGAAGAGCATGAGGTCGGTAGGCAGAAGATGAAAGACGACAGCTAAAGTGTAAGAAGAATTATGAAACAAGGGTAAAATAGTGATTATGAGAGGATGGACATTTAGATTTAAGAGAGGAAAGGTGCGAGGCAACGCCGCATGAGAAAAAGACGATATTCCATCATGTAGCAGCATCCAGCATTTCTCCCCATGGGTGTGAAGCTGCCTTATTTATTCTTGGAACGGACTCATACTTTCTCAAGAGCTCCCTCCACTCATTTTCAGCCAATATAAATAAATTGCCCATAGATTTCCATATGCTGGATTTCTTTGGATGGGACTTTTGCTCTCCCTAATTTCCTGTGAAGTCCAATGCTCTGATTTTTCTTGAAACGCTTTTCAAGTGAATATTGGGCAACTTTGACCAAAGGAAGGTCGTAATGCACATTTTGAAGTTTATTACGGCCCGTGACTCATGCCAAGACCAATATAAAATATTTGCTGCCAAGAATGACCTCAGGGGAACAGATTGGGTCAACACCTGTCTGCCCCTAACACCTATCCATTTTTGAATGTTTGCTGTAGTTACATCGGCGCAGATGTTAAGACAGGTGTTAGCAACATAAAAATAATCTTTTGGACTTTTCATTGCTCGTTTTAAATGCAACAATGAAAGCTGAAAACTTTTAAAGTCACTGTCCAACATATTTTGCTACTCAAATTACATCTGAATGTGTCGCCTGACAGTGCTGAAACTGGGGAAGCTGACCTGCAGCTGGACGTGCCTGATTCAATCACCACGTGGGTTGCAGAAGCTGTTAGCCTGTCTGAAGACAAGGGACTGGGTTTAGCAAAGAGGGCGGAGCTTCGTACCTTCAAGTCCTTCTTTGTTGACTTTACGCTGCCCTACAGCTTAATCAGAGGGGAGCAGACAAAAGTTCCCCTCACTGTCTACAACTACCTACCCACCTGTTCTGAGGTAAGATTATGGATGAAAGGAAGCAAGCAAGTCCATAGCAAATGTGCAATAAGACTGATGAGCAGTTGCCTTCATAAACCAATTTTTACGCTACCCTGAATCATATTCCTGAAGATGGCAGGAATATTATTTCACCGGGTTCAGTTCAAGGGCCTTTACTTGTGTTTTTGGTTACGAATATCATTACCAAAGATAAAGAGAGAAAATAATCTCAAGGCTTTATAGATTATATCACAAGGCATATTTTTCTGAAATTGATCCATCATATTACAGATCTGCCAGTATTTTAACAGCCAAGTAATGGTCGCAGTCAACAATACAGAGAAGAGTTTTAGTTTGACTTTACTAATGTCATAATTCTTTTCATGGGGACTGTTTACTCAGTTTGGTGGTCATTCAAGGGGGAAAAAAAGAGCGGTTACCACTGGGATTTAATGAAAAGGTCTAGTTGGTTCAGCAATGTTATCTGCCCAAACATTAGGGAAGCTGCCCTATTGAATATACCAAATGACCAGGTTTTTCCATCAATAGATTTTATTTTCACCTGATGGCATAGAAATATTCCAAGAATAAAAAGCTCGGATTCAAATTGTAGAGTGGCTCAGGAAACACGAGACATCATTTTCACACATAGATTGGCCCCCAAAGAATCCAATTCTGAACCACAGTGACAATCTTTTGGATCTTCGGGAAAATACTTAGGTGATCAAACCTTCCCATTGTTTATTCAAGATCTTGGTGAAAATTGAGTGCAACTGTGCTCAAAAAGAATATTGTGACACTACATATGCTTATCCATATGATGCCATGGTGAATACATGCTGTTTCCAAAGGTAAAGGTGGTCCAAACAAAATAGTCTTTGTTTTTTTAAGGGGGAGATGTAATTTATTAGTGATGGACAAGTTATCTTGTGTTCACCTACACTTTGCCAAGGAGGCCATGAACACATCAGTAAATGTTGGACCACAATTAGAGATCTTCCACAAAAATGCATGTGGCAAGGTTTTGTGCTCCGCATCACTGTTGCATTCATAACTGTCGAGTGAACGAAATCAACCTGGAATTTCTTATTTATCTGAGGACACGCATTCAGTCTATATCTCACCAAAGTCATGAATGGAATTTAAACAATTTGGGTATATGGTTAAAATGAGTGAACAAACTATAAGATGCAAAAATACAGCTCAAAAATTAAAGCAAATATCAAGTCTCAGCACTTTGAATTTCAATGTGAAAATGAGCTGAATGTCTGTCTGAGAAGATGAATGAGATACTATGATATGATCCCTATGATCATATCCAAGATTTTGTACTGTGGAGGATTTATGGGAGAATACTCCATGAGAAAACAGGGTCCTCCACTTTAAAGAGGCACGAAATAGATGCCATGTTTACAGAGTTGGCCAACAGAATATTTTGTTTGGACATAATTGTAATAGTTAGTACATAAAATCCATAATCCTACTAAATATTATAAGTGAGAAAGTTTAAAAGAAAGTCTGAGTGTTTTAATGTGAGGACTACAGATCAAAGAGGAGCATAGAGTATATCCCAGGTGCTTGAAACACATTAACAAACATGATTTAAACCAGTGATGATCTTTGTGCTTTTTGTAATTTCTGCATTTAGCAGAACTAACATGGTGTCAACATTGCAATAAGCAAGTGAAGGATGCTTATGGAAAGTAGATTGGCTCAGGTGGGGCCAATGGTACAGATGTGTTGGAAATTTCAAAGGAAGTGTAGGTCTGTAATGTCAAGATGTGATATTAGCTCAGAAGTATTTTTCAGCACTCACTTTGAAGAGCCCTCCAAGCTCAATCCTGGCCTTAAATGGGTCCATCCTGCACGCCATACAGATGACATCATGATGTTTGCAGATGAGCCTGTTAAATGGCCTGTGCGTGTGCTGCCCTGATGTCATGTTTGGTGAATATGCAAACCAGAATAGCCCTCCCTTTGATGTCCACCCCAGCAACATGTGATTCCTATATTTTCTGCTCAGTTATTTATGACTTGTGGCATGCGGATAAAGAACAGTTAAAAGATTCCTCTGCATTACTGAGCCTTGTGAAAATTGGACGATGAGTGGAACTTAATCCTTCAGGGAGCCCGAGAAGCATGAGTCAGGCAGCATGGAAAATTCGCAATGTGACTTAAAAATTCTCCCTCGCTTTCAGAGCTTTGAGGAAACACGCTATATGAGGGAGGCCGTGCCTAGCCGATATGATGTCATTGTAGGCTGTCAGAGGAGATCATTTGCCGCTGATTTGTGTCTTCCTCTCCTCTCCTTTCACAGGTTCATGTAAAAGTGTCAGTTCCAAAGGGCATCAAGTTTATCGGTCATCCTGGAAAGCACCACCTTACCAGAAAGAAGTGTGTTGCTCCTGGAGAGGCTACTCCTACATCCATTGTGTTGTCTTTCTCCGAACTGGGACCTGTAAACATCACAGGTAGCCTCAGAGGGCAGTCTACTGGTGTCTGACTTTAACTATCTGAGACTTGAATGTGTTTATCAACCATATCAATTAATATTTTGTGTTAATATTGAGACCCTGACATTGGAGTTATAGGGCAAAGTAAGGTCAATTGGTCAGGCTACTTGTCACCTTTTGCAAAAGATGAGAAAAGCTTTATCTGGGCTATTTTAAGTTTTGTAGTTTTTGTCACATATTTACAGAGAAGGAAACATGTCAGCGTTTTCTGTAACAGAAGGATTTGATACTTATGTAAACAAGACAGATTAGATTGTGCCGCATCACGGAAATACCGTTATTTGAATTCCTAAGTGGTGTAGCTCCTAAAAACAATAATAGCTTTTCACCAGGACATAGCTCCCCTCAGTATGATACCTCACAAAAGGCAAGTCTTTGACTTGGTAGGGCTCTGCTGGCCAAGCAGCCGAGCTGTGTGTGATCTGGTCACCCACCAAGGTTACAAACAGTCCCCTCCCGAGCGCATGTGCAAACAAAGCAGGCCAGCAGTGGGGGAGTAACCAGAGCTGCACTGTGACATTCAGTGGCATGTTGATGAGTTTGCAGGTCAGTGGCGGTCAATGGGCCCCCCATGGCCCCACTCATAGTTCCCTGGCCCCTCGTGTTTCCTTCTCACTACACACACACAAAGAGACACCACTGGCACAGGGCCACATTTCCAATGTACTCCCCGTCAAGAGAACTGGGTGTTCTTCCACAGACATGTTTGCCCTGTGTGATGTATGTTAATGTCTACAGATTGCATTAGGTCCATGGCCTACTGAAGGTCTAACGTTAGTAACATTTCACATCTCAATCGCACGATTAATATTAATATTATTTTAATATGATATTGTTGTTACATGTATAAAACTCCAATTCCAAAAAAAAGCTGGGCTGCTATACAAAATGTAAATAAGAACAGGATGTAGTCACTTGCAGATTTCATAAACCAGTGTTTTATTCACAAAAGAACAGACCATCAAATGTTGAAAATGAGACATTTTACTGTTTCACGAGAAATGTTTGCTCATCTTGAATTCGATGGCAGCAACCCGTCTCAGAAAGGTTGTGACGGAGATGACAAGTGGCTGGAAAGGTATGCTGTACTAAAAAGAATCAGCGGGAGGAACAGGTTGAAAATAGTTAGGTTAATTGGCAAGAGGTCAGTAACATGATTAGGCATCAGAAAAAGAGCACCTCAGAGAGATAGAGTCAGGTAAACACAGGCAGACGCTCCGACTCTCCAAAGAGTCGACAAACTGCAGAGTGGAACATAAAGTGGAAAACGATACTGTGTTTAAACTAATCATTAGCACTCAATTCAAAAGCCTACATCTCTGATGGTATGGGGGTGCATTAGCATTAAACTGGCAACTTGCACATCTGGAAATGCACCATCAGTGCTGAACAGTGTATAGAATAAACAACAGCATGGGTTTGTAATTTGCAAATTATTCCAAAGAAGACCCAGGACTGTTTAGCAGCTTGGATCCTGTATCAGACAATGTTCTTCTCTCAAGGGTTTAGCAACTGGTTTCCTCATTTCCCATATGTTTACAGATGAGACACTATGTGGTGATAAACATGGGCTGTCCCGATTCGTTCTGTGTGTGTAAAAATCTAAATATTTTAAGGTTCTTTAGGCACCAGGCAGTTTTCTTGGGGTCACATGGACATTATCATAGATTGTACCATAACGGAATTGATTCCTCAAATGAAAGCTGATTGTTTTCTCGCTACCTTGACAGCCCGTGCCATTGCCTACAGCACACCAAGCTGCTGTTCAGATGGATTTCTGACAGGCAAATTAGGAAATGATATTGATGAAAGGAGAATCCCAACTGGCATGGACTACGTCCGCGGGACTGTCCTGGTGGAGGTAAGAGGGCTGATTAGTGGCAATTGAAGGGGAATGTCGTCTTCATACATTTGAGTATTAAACACAACATATTGTGCGAGTTTTTCGTTGCCACTTCTTTCTGACTTTTTTGTCTTTCTCTCACTGTGCTTGCAGCCAGAGGGCCTGCCCAGAGAATACACCTACAGTGTTTTCTTCTGTCCCAATGGTCAGTGCAAATATGTCTTTAAAATCATATCCCAAAACAAGTTTTCAAGCTAATGAGGGATCATAATTTTATTAGTGTCTTTTCCCTAAAACAAGGTGTATTTTGTTTTTCCATCCTCAGAGAGGATCCACATTTCCACCCCTAATAAGTATGAGTATCAGTATGTCAAAAAACCTGCCAAAATGAACCAGTTTGTAGTGGCAGTGAAGACCCACAACGATGCCCATTTTGCCCTCTCTGCAAGTCCCCATGACAGTGCAGAAATGCTTGAGATTGTATTAGGTGGAAGGCAGAACACTCGGTCTTGGATTTCTTTGGGCAAAATGGGTGACCCCCTGGTCAATGTCCCGACACCAGGAATCTTATCCTGGGATGAGTTCCGCAGTTTCTGGATCAGTTGGAGTGGAGGCACGTTACAGGTAAGAAGACAAAGTCATCGTATGTGACAATAAACTATTCCACACAAACGATGAAATGCTTGTTTTCAGCTGGTTAGCGTATGCTCTGACACAAAGAGATGTGAGTGAAAACTGCTCAGCAGGCCATGGGGTCTGTGTGTCAGGAGAACTGGCGCCACATTTACTGGTGTGCCTCCCCGTAAGGTCAGGCTTAACAAGCTGATGTCACTGAGGACACTTGGTGAACCTTGGCCTGGTGCTCACACCGCAGTCAGTGGCTGGCACACTGCTTCCCAGCCTCAGCATTAGCTTTGCATCATTCATCAAAGGCAGTAATTAAAAGCCCGCACATTACAGCCCAAACAGTTCATTTATTTTCTCGGGGGAACGATGCCGTTTTGGGATGGATTAGCTGTGGGGCTCTCAATTGCATGGTCTTTGGTTAAATGTGATTATGAAATTATACTCTTTTACCGGAGAGAAAGTGTGCTCTACATGGGTCTGTTGAATGTTTGTTTTGAGATTGTGTGGGAGGTGCATGAATCACACGGGGAACACTTGGCAGAAGGACCAGCTGTAAGGGAACATTACCAGTTGATTGAAAGGGCACGGGAGTTGAAAGTTTGACCAAAAAAAATGAAATAACACAAGCGAAAAAATGACGCCATGTTGGGATTTAGCTTTTCTGTGTTTTCTCTGTCCAGGTTGGCCATGGTTTACATCCATCCAATGAATCCATCATCCTTCAATGGGCAGGCCAATTCCCTGGACAGGTTTGACACTTTTATAGTATCTGTATGCAAGTTGCAATACATTACCAATTATTTTGAAATGTTAATTTTTTATTTGTTTAATTCTTTTTTTATGTGTGTATCCATGCAGGTGCAACACATTGGCTTCTCAACAGGCTGGGGCTCAGTGGGGGAGTTCAAGATCTGGAGGAAGGAAGACTCTGATGACAACCACAATGAAGCTTTCACACTAGGTGTCCCACAGAACATGGTGCCTGGATCAGAAAGGGCCACTGCATTTATGATCGGTAAACTGATCTATGATTGGATGCCTGTAGATATTAATTGTTATTTCCATCATACTCTTATCTACAATCACAATGGCACTGACATACAAAACCTTTGAAGTGTGAGTAACTAATGTTTATTTCCTTGTGTATTTGCACACCTGTAAAAGGGGATGTCATGGGACCAACTCTAAATAACCTGGACAAGCTATTGAGGCTGCCCTTTGGATGTGGTGAGCAAAACATGATCCACTTTGCCCCTAACGTCTTTGTCCTGAAGTACTTGCAGAAGACCAGGCAACTGAGTCCTGAGGTGGAGAACGAAGCAACCGACTACCTGCTTCAAGGTAAAATCAAGGTCAAACCCTGGAATCCAGCTGTGTTTTTCCCTTTTGCAGCAACTTGTATTCATGGACCAACAGTCAGTGTTACGTCCTCCTGGTGGGTTAAAGTTAAACTGCTTGATAAGTCTTGTCATAATAAGTGTAACATTTCCTTAGGGGTTAGAAATGTTGATATATTTTCATTAGCAGAGTTAAATTAACTCCAACCAATACTGTAACGCTTTGTTTTTTACAAGTTGTTGTGTTAGACGAGTTCTTTTGAACAAAACTTGACATTAAACTGAGAACAGATTGATTCAACCTCTTATTTTCTTGTAAGAAAAAGGTTAAGATATTTATCAGATGATTGTCATATTCCCAGATACCCACTGTTGCACATTTACTCAGCAAATAGCTGTTTTAGAAAAAAAAAAAACAAGATAGATGGTTTAGCTCTTCAAGAGGATTTCAAGAATCCCAACAGGTAGATCACTTCTGTCTCAGTGGCATGCAAAACATTTCTATGTCTCACTTTCTGACAGAACGGAATGTTTTATATAATGATAGGCAGGCTGTATATTGTCAAAGGATTTTTTTATTTTTTTAATATACTTAAAGTCGGTACTACTGGGTTAAAGTTTTCTTTCCTTTGACTGAGGACTGACTATGGATATGGAACTTGGAATTTCTTGCCATATATGCTTTGGCCTGTTTGGCACTTTGCTTTGGATCATGAACTGGATCACTCAGAATGACCAAGACCAGTCTTTTTGTCCATCTTTTCTCACTTTTTCTTTTTCCCTTTTCCCCTCGCACCCTAACCAAGATCTCCCGTTATTAAGGAAAACAGTCACCCTGGCCAGACTTTTCTAGGCCACCCTACTGATGAATGTTTAAGAGTTGGACATTAACCTTGAACAGGAAGTGAACTCCATGAGTTATTCTTGACACTTTGGTTGAGGTTGATCTTCATGTGGCAAAGTAAGCAGCTCCCCAAGTCTATTTCTAGGGTACAAATAAACCACATGTTGAACTGCTGCTTGTGACAGTGTTTGCATCACATGTACTGTAAATATAGCCGGCTCCTGTTTTATGTATCATAGGACGACAGGCAGAGAAAACAAATAAGTTTTCTTCACAATTTAGTGCCTTATTTTCTAGTTTTACATCTTGAATTAAATGGACACTTATCCTATGGCAAACAGTCTATTAGAAATCTATGGAACTCTTTTTTTTAACTGAGGCAGAGTCTTTTCTTAACAGTGTATATGCACTTTGTTCTTATCCAGGCTACCAGAGACAACTGACCTACAAACGTCAGGATGGATCCTATAGTGCCTTTGGCGAAAGGGATTCTTCTGGCAGTATGTGGTGAGTCATTGCAGGTTTCGTTGTTGAAGTTTACACAACTCATACCATCCAAGATATGCTTAGCTGTAGCAACATTCTTTGGCTTTAACTGGGTCATAGGTTACCGGCCCGAGCAGAGAGATTGTGATCAAAATCTGAGTTCAGTGTGATAAAATGAATCTCTTCCTGTTGGAATGTGGGAATAGAGTGTTTATTGCACGTTGTCGGGGCAGGCAGGCAGAATGAATTATCACAATGTTTTTTAAGCTGAAATCAACCCTCTCAGTGGGGCTTCGTTGCTTGTATTTTGAGGCACAGGAGCAATGTGCATTCCTCTGGGTAATTTATGAGCTGAGGTGGGTATTATGATATTTAATAGAGCTAACACTGTGAAACAGCAGGTTATATAAACGATAGAGAATCGTAAACAAACTGCGTAATTGGATCCCTGAGGCAGGCAAAGTTGTCTGGATTTATTTGCAGTTAATCTGGGTTCATATCCGAGCCACTGAACGGACCCATACTGCTTTGACCTCACAAACAAGCTTTAAATGCCACTATTGGAGACAGTGTTATAGGTTGTCTGGAGCCACCTCACCAAATGGCTCCTTACCTTTTTATTGACATTTCTTAGAAAATAGAAGTGATGTCTGCCTCCTAATGACTCACAACTGGGGTGTAGTTGGTAATATTAAACTGCCACAAAAAGGTTGAACTCTTCACCTGATGACTATGAGAGGATATGAGAATGTGACAAGCAGCACTTTGGAGTTTTCTTTGGTGCCAAGGCCAACAAGTGTGGGTTTATGAATCAATCAACAACACATTTGCATCCAAAACAAGCCCAGCTTTGTTTTAGCTCCAGAGTTCATAAGTACAGCGGTGCTTTTACTGCCTGCTTAAAAGCAGCCATAAGGCTGTGTTAATGTTTCCCAGCATGTAAAAATGTATTGGAGTGGAAACTGACAGGATGTAATAATTCTGAATGAACAACGACTGGCAAAAGGGGTTTGTTGTACAGTATCTGCCGTCTTTCATGCTATAAGGTGTTGACACTGCATGGAGTGTTACCATACAGGGCTACCAGCTCTCACTCATGTTCATCCGTCAGTCGAAAGGTTGCTGGTTGGATCCCCGGCTTCAAAACTTTACATGTCAAGGTGTCCTCGGGGAGTGTTTACTGAATCAGCGTGTTGTGAAATTTCCCACATTAACCGGCGCAAACAGAGCAGACTTTGTTTTAGCTGCAACTCCCAGCAGTGAAATGAGATCACAGATACACTGTATATCCAGTCTGTATTTGTGACTTCACCACTGTGAGGAAAACAGTGAAATTTAGGTTTTAAAGGACAGTCACAAATCTTTCAGGGTTTTCAACAAGTTTCCATAAACATGCACGTGACTCAAATTCACCTGTCAGTTACCCTCCAGGCCTTCTCCAAACTGCTTGTAAGTTCCTCACATAGATCCCCAGGCATGTCAGGTAAGCCAGTCACGCCCCAATTCATATCAAATATGTTAGATCTATTTTCAAAAGGACCATCTGCACATTATTTTTTATTTGTAGGTCTGTATTTAGCCAGTAACTTGTTGACAAATTGTGTTGACTTAATATTTTATGAGAGAAGTTGGTTCCTTTTTAAGGGGCATCTCAGGGATACTGATTTTGTAGCTAGCAGCCATGCAACGACCCTAAGTGGTATTGATGCTAAACCACTCGACTGTTTTTATTGTAAAGGTCTTTAATTGACCGTATTCATTCCCTAATGCACCTAATATACTTATTAATCCTAATAGTAGTTGAAGTTAATTGTAAACCGGAGATTTGAATTTCAATAAATTCATTATTCACATGTTTTATTTTATTATCATTAATAGGATTCATGACGTTTTAGGTATGTTTTACACTGCCCGTGTCCACTCCTCAGCACACCCGTACCCTGTTTAAAAAAACACCAACTCCGTGTGAGAGTGACACTTTACGAAACCCTGTTTCAAAGACTGCTTTATGCCCCCACAGTCCCACATGCTCTCCCATGGTTGCAGCACAGCTAAACGGTTCGCTTTTAACAAACCTGACATATTTCTTTCACCTTCTATGACAGTCTTGGAGAATGGTGCAGACACTCTTCGTTTCTCTCTCAGTGACAGTGTTAGTTGTGGGCTTTACATGTTGAGGCTGGCATGGCATTTGAGTCTGACTATGGACTGATCTGACAGCATAAGCAGGGTTAGGGGGCTGAATACCAGAGATGGAAGGAACTGATATCTGCTGCTGCATCAACCTAATGCCTATGTTCATTCCTGAGCCAAACCTGCGAGCAAATCTTGCTTTTTTTCATGTTACTTTGCTTCTTTGTAGATGTGGCTATGTTTAAAATATAACATCATGTAGGGTCTGTGTGTTTATCATATAGTCTACCGTACTGTAAAGTGAATACAGTTTAGTAACAGTATCATCACCTGCAGAGAAATTTGGCTGCTAAAACGATTGAGAGAGACTTTCTCCAAGTCATAAGATTTCTCTGAAAGTTTGTCAACTTTGTCATGGTGCATCCCGACGTAATGTTTTTGAAAGAATCCTTCCTAATCTCGTCTTTGAAGTGTGGATAACAGTGGCTCAGAGAGGGAACTTGGAGGTAGGAAGTTAGAAAACAGGAGGATGAATTAAGGAGGGGGAGAATCATGAGAGGGGGACCCTCGCCTGGGCCCAAGGGGTGGAAGTGAGCTTTCCTCATGCTTCCTTCCTTCCCCAAACTGACTTACATTTACTCTTTCCAGTACCTTTCCCTGAGGCCCAACATTTAAAGCCAGTGACACAATGTTACTTAATATTATAAAAATTCTAACAGGCCTGTGGCATCAGTTTAGTCTCAGGGGTGGAATAAATCCAGCATCCGACCAGGGAAGATTTAATGTTTCGGTTTATGAGTGTACTATTCTTTTTCCTACACATCCCCCCTGGTGCTCCTTTCTTGGATTATGATCTCACTTATAAGCTGTGTTGGGAAACTAAAGTGTGACCTGTTTGTGTATTCCTTCATTTCCATCTCGTTTTTCTCTCCTCTCATGGTAAACAGCTTACCTCATCTTATAAGTCACTTGTGGTCAAGGGTGCTGTAATGGAATGCCTTGCTGTCACTGAGCAGTTATTGGCTGAAGACTGCAGCTTTCGACCACTACCGGGAGGTCTGTTGTTTATGGATGAGTGTATGTTTATTAGCTTAGCCTTGTCCCCAGGGCTGACCTTGGCCTTTCTCCGTTGCTCCCCTGGTTCTTCTCCACTGTGGCCCATTAAAAACATGGCCCATAAACTTTCAGTTGCACTCCCAGGCCAGCCAGAATCACAACCATCGTCCCTGGGTTCTGTGTTTGCATAAGTTGCAGGACGCTTTTGGGTAATCTTTAGCTCACAACCAGAAACATAAACTGACTGGCTCATGTTCAATTTCACATTCTCAAGAGCGCAGCTGCCCCATCCTGTAGCACTGATCAAACTCTGCCGCACCCATCTCCTCCCCTCCTCATTCCTTTCTTTTTTTCCCCTTCCTCAAATCCATCTATACATACCAGACCTTTTATACAAAAACATGCCTCCATCTATGTTCCTCTCTAGTAGGCTTCCTCCCTCTCTGCTGACAGACTTAAAGCATGCAACATACTGAAAAATTCCCTTAGTCTACCGAAATGGTCATAAAAAACACAATAACTATTTTCAGAAATTTGCCAGTGCATACTTTAAAGGCTCTTCCTCTCACTCTTCCTTGTCCATCTCCCCCCTCCATTCCCATCTGTCCTTCCTTTAGGTTGACAGCGTTTGTGCTGAAGTCCTTTGCTCAGTCTCGGGGTTTCATCTTCATTGATCCAGAGGAGCTCCGCGCAGCAAAGTCTTGGCTCATTAGACATCAGCGAGATGATGGTTCCTTCCCTGCTATGGGGCGCATCCTCAACAAAGACCTGCAGGTAGACCTGGATGGACACGAGATTGAAGGGTTGTTTGCTTTTCTCTGCATTTAAAGCGGGAACACATTTAAAAGTCAAAATGCTATGTCGACAGAGAGCAAGGGGAGTTTTTTCTTTAGATTTAGTTTGTTAAGTATTAAGTTAATCAGTGAATCAACACTTCATAGACTTTCAGTTCCAGGACTTCTAAGTTGGAGAGTGTGTGGATGAATTGATGCCAAGAAGTAGAGCCTCACTGATTATGACTTTTTCAGGCTGATGCAAAAACTGAGTTTTAGGGGAACATTTTTCACTTTTTCGAAATATTGTCAGATATTCCTGCATGCATTCGTATATATTTAGATGCATAAAGATTGTCAGCACTGAGAGCTTTCTGGTTTTGATTTCTCGCCCAAGTAGCATTAACCAGCTATGTTCAAATGGGCTTTGGTTGAGTTCATGTAAACATCTGGTTGAAAGGAAAATACATGGAACACATTCCCCCTCAGCTTTGATGACAGAGTAACCATTTATTGGCTTCTTTAAATAAATATGGCTATTGGCTATATAACACAGAGCAGCAAAGAATCTCAACAGTCTAACTTTCCCCTCTCCTCCGTCTTCTTGCCTGTGACCCCCGAAATTGCTCACATTCAAATATTTTATTTGTCGACTCATTAAATGTACCTGCAGGAGGGAGAATTGGGTAGATAGGAGGCTTGCCAGGGGAGCTGTAATACTCTGGGTTATCCTTTGCCAAAGTCATTTCTGCATCCAGACAATGACAGTGGCATGACATTTTAATTCCACATTGTACGCTGAGTTTTATAGATGTGTATATCTATATCTATTTACATATATAGATATAGATATACACCTTGTCACAAACACATTTTATGGTTATATGACAGAAATTATTAAATGCAGCTGCAACAAAAAATGTTTAGATGTCACAGCTGTGTCACATGGCAAATTTCATTGATGGTGATGTCTCATTCATGCCTGTTGCTTCGCCTCCTCTGCTCCCATCTCTGGTGGGAATGACTAAGAGGAGTCAAGGAGAGGAATCAAGTGTGTGTAAATTGGAAAATTGGATTAGTGGGAAGTCTTGGCCCCAATATCAATTACCCATAATTCAGATATTCACTGGTACAGGCTGTTGTACAGACTGCATAGCAATTACACTATTGGAGATGGGTTCCCAGATTGGTTAACAACACACTGTGGAAATGTGTTATGGCTCCATACCACCAGCTGTCATGTACATGTGCTGCAGTGCTGCTGTTGTAAACAATGGAGTTGAAGTCGCTCTGCTGGACAAATTCTGTCATGACATCAGCTTTCAATGCATTACGCACTGTAACAAAAAATATGTTATATCCACCTATATCAGACTGCATAGTCCGTAACGCGTTGGACAACTTTTCTAGGATGTGACATTAAGCAAAAACAAATTTGTGCTCTTGTTCACAGGGAGGGATCCACGGGAAGATTTCACTGACAGCTTATGTGGTAGCAGCTCTCTTGGAGACAGGAATAACCACAGAGGTAAGATGTCCAATGACATGACACAGCAGAGTGTGCCTCTCACTACCCAATCGCTCGCTCGAAGGAAGCTTTTAAAGGAACTGATGGCGCTTAATTTGGCAGCTCAAAACAAAAACAAGTTCAAATATCCCTGGTCCTGTTGAGTCACTTATCCTGGTTGCATTGTTTTAAATTGTTATTTATTATCAAATGAAATATCAGTCCTAAGAATAAACCCCCGGTGTGCTACCTGTCCCACTTAAACAATTGCAGTCCATCAGACAAGCCCGGGTCATGTGTGGACTTATCACTGCATTCCAGATAGTTGTGAAGATGGATGTGCTGGCAGTTAGCCCATTCAATTTTGTTATGCCCCAGCGCTCTTAATGTAACGTCTAATCACGTTTGAACCACCTCAAAAGATTTAGGCTGACATGCAGAGACAGTTTAGTCCCTTAAAAAAAAAAAAAAACACCTCTCTTACATTTCGGTTTCTTCTATTTTTTTGTTTTTTTTCCTTTACATTCTTCACTTTTTCAATTCGACTCAATTTCAAAAACTTTATTTGTCCCCGGGGGACAATTAAAGGGATACAGGGCAGTTGTACATAAGTAACACGGACAAGTTAAAGATAAATATAGTCTATTATTTATAGTCTTTATACTCACCATCCTCAATGATTAAGTGTTCACTAAGATAAAAAAGAAAAGTTTTCAAAAGAGCAATAACAATCTTCAGCTTGTTCTATGCATTCTTAAAACATAAAAGCCTCTAATTCTCTGATTGTTTTTGCCTTTGCTCGCCAGTTGTCCAAATAGTTGATTCTTTATTTCGCATTTGCTCTCTCTGGCTTGTCAGCATCCATCTGTCTCCCCCCTTTTGCTCTGCTATCTATTCCATAAGAGGTTCTTCCGAGAATCTGCCCTTTTACAGCTGATAAAGACTGAAAAGGTATCCATCACTTCAAAGCAGTGCCTCTATCTCCCTTCCAATTTCACTTAATTAAAAGATGACTGCTGCAATTACAGTGAGTGGCTCTGGAGGCCTATCATCTCATAGATGAGAGGGAAGGTCACATCTGCATGAGATGAAAGTCAACTCTCAGCTTTTTAATGGACAAAATTAATGTTTATCAACAACTGAATTTTTCCCAGAAAAGGACTGTTGCACAATTAGACGGGGCAGCCTCGAACGAGCTGAACGCCAAATAAGATCATGGCAACAATTGTGTCTGCATAAAAATGATACCAAAGCCGCCTCGTGCAAATAATTGGGAAGTAAGTTACTGCAGTAAGGGATACCTTGTTTTAAAGGTATCAATGTTAGGAAACAAATAGAACTTAAATGTGCCCAGGCATTCAGATTCAGACATTCCACAGTTGAAATTTCTTTCATTGCTGCATCTTGTAAGCAAAAATGAACACTTCTGGTACAGGAGGAGAAGGTGGCAGTGGCCAAAGCCAAGGATTTCTTGGAGAGCAACACATACTCTGCTGACGATCCCTACACAACCGCTCTGTCTGCGTACGCCTTGGCTCTGCTACGCAGCCCTTACGCCCCGCTGGCTCTGCGCCGCCTCAACCACATGGCCATCACACAAGGTACTACCGCACGTCACTGTGAGCAACACGATTGCTATTCTCCTTTGGTTTCATTCGGTGAAATATCAGCAACCTGGATAACAGATGTACAAATAAGCCATGAGCAAACCCAGATGTTGTATTTATAACAGCAAAACCAACAAAAGAAAGAAAAGAAACATTCTGCAAAGACAGTAAAAAGTAGAGAATGTATCTACCTGTAATGCCAAGTGTGACATCATCTGTGAGGTCAAACAACAGGAGCCAAAATATTAAAGGTGAATTTGTCGCTTGATCTTCAAAAATC
This sequence comes from Leuresthes tenuis, assembly GCF_036924035.1. Lineage (NCBI taxonomy): Eukaryota > Metazoa > Chordata > Actinopteri > Atheriniformes > Atherinopsidae > Leuresthes > Leuresthes tenuis. Next base: position 17,667,409 of record NW_027325361.1, on the reverse strand, counting down.
ACCGCAAGGGGGCAAAAAAAAAAAGTATTTCTCTTCATCACTTGTGTTTTCTGTCAATTCATTACTGTGTCCTCTCATTTTACCTAAAAAACAAACCGGAATGACAGCAACTAACAAAAACAAGTGTACCTTAATTTTGGTCTTACTGCTAATACTATGCTGGCCAGTCATGCTAACACAGCTAACTTCGCACAGTTTATTATTTTACAGTATTAGTTTTATTATTGTAGTTGTATTTATTTATTTATTTAATTTCATCATTTGATAGTCTTATTTTGTACTGTAACGATTCAGCGAGATCGCAGTTTTTTGCAGAAACGTAGTAGCGAACATATTAACACTGTATACCTGTGTTCTGTTTTATCGACGCAAAAGAAACATTCTTGTTCACACACACCAAAAAGTTACAGCTGCAAGATAAGATACATGCACAATGTTTACAATGTGAAATCTTCCCGTGGATCCCTCCCTGTGGACAAGAGCACTTTTTATTTACTGGTCCAGCTGCAAGTTCTGCATCAGATGTCTTTTACTACCCAAAAACCAGTCTGAAGCAAAGAAAAGCAACACCAGTATTATTACTATTTTAACTCTCTGCATAGAAACATGTTTTTTTCTAGGAGGGGCTGGTAACAAAGGTGACGTTTGCTTGCCAGCAGCTGCAGACATTGTTGTTCTGTGTTCATTGAATTCTACTCATTTCTATGCTCAGTTTGTCACCAGTTTATTCACGTGCTACTGCCAACACCGGCTACTGCTTCCTCCTTTTCTTGCGCTGTTGGCTCTAAGGGAGACTGGACTCTATGGTGACTCATGTTCCATTTAGTGGTACAAAGTGGTATTACAGTACATCACAGTCTTTCCCCAAAGGATCTTGAGTGATATATCTTAGCTGCATAGTACACAGGTGTCTTTGTATTACATCATTGTTATTGCTTTTTCTAATTCTGTTGATACCTGTGGTTATATTTTTTATGTTTTAACCTTTTTTTCTACAAAGAGCACCTTTCAAGACTGCTCAGTTGAACAGCTTCACACTCGACACCTCACCTCACCTCACCGGGTCGTCAGCAATACAAAGTGTGAAGTTAAACAGCTGAACCGATGCCAAGAATTACAAAGAACTGACATAAATGGACAGAGATGTTCTTTCATTAGTGAGATTTACAGTTACAGCCCGAAAACCAGAGGGTACACAAGCACACGCTATAGGACATTAACAATTTTTAAAGAAGCCACGAGAGTTCTCAACAGGAGTTCAGTCCACCGCACCCTTCTGTTTCTTATCTCACTCTTGGTTTCCTTTGGCCATTTCCTTCTCTTCCTCTTGACTAACGCCTTCTGCAAGTTTTGGCAATCAAATCTGATGTGTAACTACAAAAATGCTCTTGTTAGATCACAATTTTAATCTCCAAATACGATAAAGGCCTGTGGCCTTGATTGTGTAATTGTTGAAAGAGATTTGATACAGTAATCAACGAAGCAACCCCCCTTTCCGTCAGGTGTCTGTCTTTATTTTACCATGCTTGTCTCCGTAGATGGACTCACGCACTGGAGTCTAACCGGCAGCACTGTGACCGACGAAGACACTTTCATGGGCTTCAGCGATGGCCTCTCTCAGTCAGGTATCTGTTGATTATAAGACATGGAAGCTGACAGGATGAGTAATTTGTTTCATTAAAAGTCAGCAGGAAAAAATTGCTTCCTTATATCTTTACGTGTTTGATACTGATATTCTATTGTAAATAAAAAAAGGAAAAAAGATTCCGGATAATACTCTTCAAAGTCAGTTCTTGTTTGATCCCAGTGGTGTCAGCAGAGGTGGAGATGACAGCATACGGTCTTCTGACCTACACGCTGCTGGGGGATGTGGCTTCTGCATTGCCTGTGGTCAAATGGCTCTCCCAACAAAGGAATGCCTTGGGTGGCTTCTCTTCCACTCAGGTACTGTTTTTTTCTGGCCATTTTTCTTTGACTTGAAGTCTTTACTCCAATCAGCCATAACAATATGACCATCTAATATTGAGTAGATCCTCCACTGACCAGTCTGGATGTCAAAAAAGAACATCTAAGGGCATCCCGGAGTGTCTGGTAGCAGGACATTAGGAGTAAATCCTTTTGGCCCTGTCCGTTGTGGGGTGGGGTCTTTGTGGATTGGGCTTACTTTCCACAAATGCCATCAGATCCCATCAGACTGGTATGTGGGGAGTTTGGGGGCTGGTTGAACACCTCTTTGTGTTGTTCTTTGAGCTCTTCCTAAGCAAATTTTTTCAGGGCCCAGTCCTGTCCTACAGGGGAGGCTTCTACTGTAGAGCAGTTGCCACATGTGACATGTGACTGTTCTGCAGAAATTGTTCAGGTAGGTGACAAGAAGTAACATCCACATAAATACCAACATGCAAGTGTTGCCAGCAGAACATTGCATTAACAAGATGAGCAGTGTTGCTCACCTCACCTGTCCATGGTTTTATTGCTGTGGCTGATCAGGGTATATTTGATCTTCTTTTATAATTCAGTTTCAGATGATGTCATAGATAAGCTATAACTTCTAAATATAAATTCCTTTATTGATCCCAAAACTCAATTAGACTTTGAATTAAATCCCATTCCAGGACACATGTGTGGCTCTGCATGCTCTGTCAGAGTACGCCATCCTGTCTTATGTGGGACGGGTAAACCTCACCATCTCACTTGCCTCCACCAACTTGGACTTCCAGGAGACCTTTGAACTAAACAGGGATAACAAGAAACTCCTTCAGAGTGCCAAGGTAAATGTGGAATAAAACTAATCATTGGCTTTTATATATTACAAGATATAACCAATTTGGCATGCTTACGCCTCTAAAATGTTTGCCGAGGTCGACAGCTCTTTATCAAAATGAATTGTCAGTTCCACCTATTACCAGTGGAATTCCATGCATTGCAGCTCACAGAAGCCCCTGTTTTTATATGCAATTTAGAAATGTTTGATTACTGTGACTGATGAGCACTTATGTACCAGAGTCACGGTCTGGCATCAAACAGTAATCTGTGTGTTTGCTTGTTCAGCTATTCAGTATCCAGCACCTTTTTCTTACTGCCAAACCAAACCAGGCTCACCTGGGCTGTATTTCCCAAAAGCACCGCGTTGGTCAGTTGATTTAGGAACTGTGCTTTACTGGCCTGTTTGCCCACTCATAAAACAAACTTGAAAGTGTTGGGAAGATCAACCTTTACTTAAGCTGTGCGGGTAAAATGACTCCATCAGACAGCACAAGCAGTTCAGGTGAGAGTCCTGTGGGTTCTCTCTGCCAGGCATGTTACTCTTCTATGATTAGTGGTGTCAGCTTAATTGGGGGCAATTAAGGGCTTCTGGTTCGTAGCCAGGGAGCCACTAGTGGCAGTGCAGCAGTCTACAGCATTCATTCACTTGATAAATGACTCACTCACCTCTCCCTGCCCCCTCTGACTCTCTTTTGTCTCTCTTATTTTTCAGATCCCTAGTATCCCCACAGGCCTTTTTGTCAGCGCTAAAGGAGAAGGCTGCTGTCTCATGCAGGTATCACACACACGCAGACACACAATTGCATGTTTGCTGTCTTGAAAATAACACGGGTGTGTCGCACCACGGTGCCCAGATTCCACCGTGAAATTTAGAGTTTTTTGGTAGAGCTCAATCAGTTGTTTAGGGGTCTTTTAATTCCTGTTGTCTCCCACCTACACACATAAACCACTTTTATGAACAAACAGACAACTCCTCCTTTATAGATGACATTCAGTTCTGACTTCTTATCACCCATATTTTTTAACATTAGTCTGCTTTAAAACCAAACATATTATTAATTTAAAAGCATGATCACAGATTTTAAACAGTCTCACTTTCATAAACTTTTACTTTATGATTCAGCTTTATGATTTGATTTGAGTGCAACACTTCCAACCACAGCAAAAGGTTTTGTGATGACCTCTGTGGTGCCTGAGATATCTTCAGCTCACTCTGCTTGGCAGGTTTCTCACAAACAAATTTTCTCTTCATCCGCACCCCTTCGTGCATCAATACACTTCCCTTACAGCCCCTTGGGCAGCAGCACCTGGGCTCTAATGAAATACAAGAGTGGCGCAATCAAAGAGTCCTGCCTTTGTATGTGATTGTAGACAGACTATAAGTAATATGTTTTGTGCCTCAGGGTTAGCATTTAGTAGCTTTGCAAATGTATCAAATCACACTGGATTATTTATGCAGAAGTTGTATAGTTGTAGGGATAATCTCATTTTGTGAAATTTAAAAAAAAACACCAAAGAGTGAGTTTTCCTCAGGCTAAAATAGTAGTCTGCTGAATGTGTCTTGTGTCCAGGGAAAATGATTTGTGGTTGATACTTGAAATTTTCTTTTCTCACTGACTCCTCAGTGCCTGAAGTCCTAAATATTTTAGCTCTTGGTAGGTTGTTGCCAGTTGTTGATCCCGCAAACTTAATATCTCATGTTGTAGACGGAAAGTAATGCTAACAGTGTAATTGACTAATTTAATTTTAAACTAATAGAATAGAATAGAATAGAAAAATACTTTATTCATGACAAAGTATGATGACATCATAAGATTTGATAAATGCAGTTGGCTTAAATTCTGAGTGCTGCATTTCGTAGCCTAACATCTTGAGACCATTCCACAACACGGGAAGAATATCAGTCAACATCAATCAAGTGGACATCAGTTCAACAGCCAGTTCAAATATAACTATATTTATAAGTATCGTGATTATAAGAACCTACTGTCTTTGTTGGTCTCATTTGAATGCTGGCTGCCCAATTTTCATGAAAATCATTTCTGCTTTTTTGCTCTGTGTGCCTGTAGATTGATGTGTCTTACAACGTACCTGACCCAGTAACCAAGCCAGCTTTCCAGCTCAAGGTGGATCTGAAAGAGCCTTTTCAGGAGCGACACCTGCAGTCTCAATCCTCCTCTTCCCGACATTTTGCCTCACGCTCCCGAAGCCGAGCTGACAATCGTTCCGAACTTAACCGGAAGCGCCGAGCACCCATCGATGATGACGACCCGGCAGCACACCGAGACAAAATGGATTTCCACATCTCTTTAGAAGTTTGTGCCAGGTATGAGCTGACCACACAATCATGTAAAGAGTTGCTTCTCACTTAACCTTCTATTCATCCTAAACACACACTTTTTTTTTTGTCTAGATGGCTCCATTCAGGCTCATCTAACATGGCAGTCATAGAAGTTCCCATGATTTCGGGTTTCCAAGCAGATGTCGAAAGTCTAGAGAGGGTACGTAATGGCACTTTGCCAGAGGTTCGCTTACGGACGCTTACTGGCTATTGTTGTTGGTCATAGTGATGGTACAAATAATCAGGTAAGAAACAGAGACAGATGTAATCACATCTGTAAGCCATTTTACAAAAAGCAGCATGTCATGGAATTTATCGGGCTCATCCTGTTTTCTTCAGAAATTCCATTGCAATCATCGCACTTACGTTTACACAGTCATGTACACAAAGGATTTATCCTTAAACTTACTCACACAAACAACTGCGCATTATAGATATGGAAGGTTTTTTTTGCATAAATATTTATCGGAGACAGAGGCAATAAAATGTCACACACAACTAATTGGGCTTTTTCAGGTACAGAGAAACTTGTATAGTTTACAAAGCGCAGAGGAGTGGATCATCAAAAGATGATGAGTCAGTGATAAGGGGAAGGTCAACTTTCGGGCTGATTACGGGTCATTTCCCACTTCACCCATGAAGAGCTTGTCTCTCATTACTAGACTGTGATCGGGGCTCAGTCTGTGGGCATACAGACTCCATAAGAGACTCCACTGTGGCTACCTGGAGAAATGTTAAACTTATACACACGCTTACACTGAGGCTGACCTGAGTTGTATTGGCTAACAAGCTCAGTTTTGCACCTCTGCTGGACTCCATTGATTTTTACTGTTGCCTGCTTCACTGCCACCTACATTCCTCAGTTTACAGTGGCAAGTTTGGCTTCACAATCAGGTTTAGTTGCTTTCATTGATGCTGTGGCCATGAATGATTAGTCCAGTGACTACTCTTATCACCTGATTTAGTGAGCTGCGCTTAACAACCCAAAACACATTGTCGGCTCAGCATTTCACCTATGGGAGTTCACAAAGAATGTTTAGTCACTTAATAGACACATAATAGTTTAGAATAGAGACTGATTTTACAGAGTGTGTGACAGAGGATGTGTGTGTGTGCAGGCAAATGTTTGTCTCTTTTGCATCAGCTTAGGCTGAGCCCATCACAAACACCTGCTGTCTCAAGGCTGCCACCTTTTACAGAATAAAAAATCCTCCTGCAAGAGGAAATTAACTTATGGCTGTAAATACACACATGCGAATTCATCATAAATAGCATATTCATGATTCATTCATATACTCAAAAGATAAAAAAAAAAAAGTCTGTCTGCTCTATCCCTTCTTGTAGACATCATCCATGTTGCATTTCTTTTCTTATCTATGATCCAGCTGAACTCAAAAGCATCTGTAGTCCACCTCTAGGCCACCTCTCCACCTCTTTTTCCACATTGTTCCACAAGGTCTGACCAATTGTTGAACCTGGGGAACTGCAGTTGTAAGCTAAACTGAGTCTGTGACTGGTGACTTGCATTTGATTTGCCTTCCTCCTTTTGCCCTTAGAGTACATTGAGTTGAAGATCATGTGACAGATGGTCAGTAAGGGCCAAACAAATATAATTCTTCAGTTTAAGTAGAAAAGGGGAGTATGCCAGCTAAAGGATTGGTATACTGAGGTCTGAGATTGTACAAAACTTTATACTCCATAATATTTTGTTTAGTTGGATTATTGGAAAATTAGCCCATTTTACCTCCATGGGTTTATTTATCCCAAGATTTCATTTTATGTGTTTTACATATACAGAAATATCCAATTCTCTGTGAGTTGTAAACATGACATGACATGAATGGAGCTGTCCAGTCCATTGTGGTGCTGATTACCGTTAATGTCAATAATGATGACTTCTGTCTGTGGTCATTCCTGCATTTTCATTTTTGTCATGTGGCATGTTCACCTGTTTTCCAATATGGGATTTTCTCAAGGTATTGTAACGAAGTATTGTGAGGAAACACTTCCAACCATAAGGCTGCAATAGTCCAAACCAATTCCACTACTAACCTGATCTGAATATATTTGACATTTCTTGTGCTTTGCCACTTTATGATGTTTGTCGTACTTACTGTCCCCCTTAACAGCTGCTGATGGATAAGAGAGTTGGTCTGAAGAGATACGAGCTGGACGGAAGAAAAGTGTTGTTCTACTTTGATGAGGTGATCAAAATTCTTTCTCTCTTGACACATGTGAAAGCATACAGCAGGGTTTACACAGGGGTGATTATTTTGTGTGTGTGTGTGTGTGTGTATAAGTTCTAGTGTTCAGGTTAGTGCCTGTGCTCATATGTATGTGTCTGTGGGTCTTCATTTTCCTTAGATTCCCAGTCAGTGTATGACATGTGTAGCCTTCCAAGCTGTCAGGGAATACATCGTGGGCAAGACGGCACCTGTTCCGGTCAAGATCTATGACTACTATGAACCAGGTGTGCCTCTTATGAATCTCTTATGCTCTTTTCGCTGCTACAGACCAGGAAAACCACGTAGTGTCCTCTCTTTTGTCAACATTTGCAAATTTTGAATTTTTTTACCAAGTTATGATGAATGTCATCGTTGTTTGGTGTGTTTGGATGTGTGACTGTCCTGTTGTGGGTCTGGGCTTGCCATGCAGCTTTTGAGGCCACCAGGTTCTACAATGTTAGCGAGGGCAGTCCCCTTGCACGAGAGCTGTGTGACGGACCTACTTGCAATGAGGTGGAGAGTTCAACTAATCAGTGGACAGGTGGGACATTTATGCTATGCCCATCACACTTTGCAGACACCCCTCCATCAACAGTATCCTAAAAAAGATGACCTTCCTGCAGGTTTTGTGCAAGCAAACCAGTGCAACAATGTGTTTGGCTGTCTGGAGGAGGAGCAGTTTGAGCGTTGCACCTGCTACAGGGATTGTGGCTACGACGGGGAGCCTGTTTGTGGGTCAGACGGGCAGCTCTACCAGAACCAGTGTCAGATGGAGGTCTTTGCCTGTCGCAATGGGACTCGCATTAAGCAGGTCCCACCATCTCAGTGCCCACACAGTAAGAGTTCTCTCATTACACGTCACTAAGCATCTTATTTTTTCACAGACCTAATAATTGCGTCACATCTCTACTTGCACATTACTACAGCCAAGTCACAGAGCACAACATATTCCCAGCTTTGATCAGGGATTCAGATAGTATGGGCGGTGTGTCAGCTCACCTTTGATTCCACCAGCTGGACAAATAGTTAACCACGTGCAGCTTAGACAGGAATAGGTCGAATGTGTTATTGTGTTATAAACTGTAATTACTACCCAGCTACAGTTGTGAGCAGTGTTGATGAGACAGGGTGGACAGGCAAAAAAGTTTCAAGTCATTGTAAGTTTAAATTAAAAAATGATAATAAAAGCCAAACATTTGCTATCTAACAGGGACATTCCTACATGTTTGCTCATCAAAGCAAGTCCACCCCCACCATCTGCTATTCTTCAGGGAGTCGATCACAACATCTTGTGCTTATCACCACCCAACACAATTGTAATTTGAAGAAATATTTACAGGAAATGATGATAATGGTGCAGCTGTGCCCATATCTATGCATCTATGCTTATATCTAGTCAAGAGTTGACTGATACTGTGTGAGTGTGTTTCTATCAGACACGGTTGGTTTGCTTTGTTGTAACTCAGTACAAGTGTATAATCATGAATTGTGCTTGGATAATGTGAGTCCGCTGTTGTGCACCTGCAAGTGTGATTATGCTCATCTGTGTGTGCCGTGATCTTAGCTGAGGAAACAGCTGTTCAGGTGTTGGGCTGATTATTGGATGAGCTCTCTGAGAAGAAGTGCCCACGATATCACCCTCCCTCCACCCCCTCACCACCACACACACACACACACACACACACACACACACACACCAGTCCTCTCTCACTCTCCGCCATATTACAGGGCTCCCTCCAAATGACAGAGTGCTTTTGTCCAGCCTTTGAAATCTTTGTCACATTCCTTTCCGACGCACAGCCCAACAACAAAGGAGCCTTCATGTTGTGGAGCAGATTGGGAAAAGGCATAGACAAAACTTCTGTGGGAAAAGACCTCAGTTTGAGCCAAGTGGTTCATGCTGTAGATTATCAAAAGGTTTGTAAATTTGTTTAGAGCTCCCTGACCTTGTTTGTTTGTGTATGCTTGTGTGGGGCAGATTCATGCCACCATATCCCAAATTTGAAGAAGTAAAAGATACAATTTGTTTCCACTCATGGCCTCCTGGGCGTTGTTTGGCCGCTGCTAATTTAGCGCTGATAGATTTTAATGCAAGCCTCATTTGGGACTAAGTGTACATCATTATTTTGCCAAGAAGTGTTGCTCAGTGGAGTGGATAATACTTCTGGGCAGTGTTTAGATTATGCAACACAGAAACTTTATCAAGTCTGTTACAGTTATTTATTTTAAGATGAAGTGGAAGCCACATAGATGTGAAGAATCTCAAGTGTATCTTGTGGGTGTGTTTGCATTTCCAGTGGAGACCACCAAGGACAAGCAACCAGTCGTGAGCCAGGAAACCGAGCAACCCTCAGTGCCTGTACACACAGGTAAGTTCATTTACCAAAGCTTTACACTCACACTTTCACATGCTTTAACTCCTCTGTATGCTTTTCTTCTAATATTTCCATCACTCCTCTCTTGTCATGCTATGCTCTTTATTCTTTTTGCTTCCCGTAGCTCTTCTTTGTTCTTTTGATATTTCTCTTGATTATGCACATGAGTCTACAGCATGTTTAAACTTCTTCTATACGAATGCCACTGTGTTGATTTTACTAGGTTGATAATCTTCTTCTTTTGTGGAAGGGGGTGTGGGGGGGGGTTGCATTTGCAGAAAAAGAAAGTAAGAGACAAAGACATGAAAAGCCTGTGATGAGGTTTGGGGGGGAGGGGGGTGAAACACTGAAAAGGGGGGACGGTCTAACAGAGAGAGCTTCAAGATGAAAGAAGAAAGGTAAAAAAAAAAAAAAAAGGAGCAGGCTCAAAATGGGAGAAGGGAGAGGAGGAAAGTGGATACGTAGGTGGGGTGTGTGGCTGCACATTTCCCTGCCACCACATCATGTCTACAATCAGTGTGATAAATAGGTGGATAAGTTTCACGCAGCAGGCTTAATTGTTGCTGTCATGAGCTTGCCCCTAGCACAGAGGCAGCCAGAGAATTCCTGATAGGATGTTTAGCTGTGTGTGTGTGTGGAGGGAGGATGTAGCTATGTTACATTTGGCAATTAAATTGTGAGAAGGGCACAGCAGCCTTTCATAAGCTGCAGAATGCTGTAGTCTTTTCATGCATGCTGCTTGTACACATTGTGTGTTGTACTCTTTGAAGTGCAAATAACATTAAAGTCTGCCTGTGTGACTGAGCTGTGTACAGGTGTGTGTGTGTGTGTGTGTGTGTGTTTGATGTGGTGTGGCCTGCACTGACTTGTTTCCGAGCCTGCAACTCCCGGTAGCTGCTGCTCACAGAGCTGCTCTCAGTCAAAGGTCTCCTTAGTACAAAAGCTAAATGCTTCTTACTTACCACAGGAATGTTATTCCTCACACTTAAGCATACATCCATATATGCACACACACACACACACACACAGGCATAAGCTTATTGCTTGCTAGCACAAGCAAACGTGTTAAGATACACGCACTCGGCTACAATGACCCTGGGGTGATTAGAATGAATAAGTACTGCAAAAACACTGTCATTGTAAACCATTACATTGTTGACGACATGCCCGCTAAGTGCACCAAGAGTGTAATAGGTGAAGGTAGGTTGTGCCAAGGAACTGACATTTTCCTTCAGGACACTAAAGGAAGCTCTGGAATTAGCTTCCCTGTGCAGACTTGTCTTATTAGTGAACTTGTAGCAGCGGTCAACATACAGTACAATTCTCACACATTTAAAGGCTCTTTTGAGCTGAAACCTTCCCACCAGGCGCTTCCATTTTATGGTCATATCACTTTTGAATTAGCCATAAAGTGGCTGATGTAAATGTTAAAGTGTAAAATGTTTTTAATTTTACGTGTTAGTACATCTCATGATAATGTGCCTCAAAAGTTTTTAAAAATTAAGAAGTTGTCGTAAAATGAACACTGGATGAAACTATACCCTAAAAAACAAGCAGGAAAAAACATATAGTGATCCTACAGTAGCATGCAGTAGAGAATGTAATATCTTAAGCAGGGTGGGACCCCCACTGGCTAACCTGCAGTATTGCTTCTGAAGAGGATTAGATGAGCAGGTTTTTAAAAGTAGAGCTTTCTGGTCAGGTTTTGTATTTGTAAAGTAATTTTTTTTTATTTTTGGGAACACAGCCTAGCTTCCTGTCATTATTCTTATACAAATCCACTGAGAACTAAGAATAATGACAGGAAGCTAAGCTGCGTTCCAAAAAATAAAGTCGAGGCACTGTAAAATTGAGGAAGAAAAAAAAAACAGTTAAAACCAATATTTATTGAGAAAAGAACCGAGGAAATATTGCAACTGGTGAATCTGAGAAAAGTATTGGTTTTCAGAGATACATTTCTTCAGGTTTTTGATATTGTGCCAGCAATACATTTCCAAAAAATTGACAGTGGCACATTCAGCCGTGGGCTGCATCATCTTGCATATATGTACATATATGTTGAGCATTAAATATGCTTTCAAAACTTTTAGCCTTGTCCCTTATGTACTAAATCCTTTGATAATATTGTACATTATACATATTGCATTCTTTTTGATTTCATGTTGACATGATTGTTCCTGAACAGTTGAACTATATATCCACATGTTGCAGAGTGGTGAGCTCCATTTCTGGAACACTGTTCTGTGGCGCTAATTTTACAACCAGTCATGTGACTGACTTGTTGTTAAATGACCTTTTTTTGTCAGCTTTTTTCTTTTTTATTTGCCTTCAGTCTCAACTTTTTAAAAACACATTGTTGCTATCAAACTCAACATATGAGCAAACAGAAACCGTACAATTTATTGCTTTTAACATTTGAAACTCTGTCTCTGTACAATTAAATCCAGCATTCACATTATTTATAAATGATTATGTTGAGTTTAGTATTTATTGGATAGACCCAGCTTTTTTTTTTTAAATAAGGCTATACATAAATACATAAACATTACTTCAAAATAGTTGAGATGGTGAAAAACGGAACATCACACCACGGCAGCCAGTAGTTTAATCTTGACCAACCTAATCAGGTGCTTCCTCATCACCTATTGGGGATGAACCGCTCACAGGCCTTGCATCTGTCGGCCTTTATTTGCTTGAATGTGTCTCGGTTTGTCTTTGCTTTCTGTAGGTGAGGAGGAACAGGGTTCCATAGCGGAAGTGTCTTACTACTCCTATGAATACGACTCCGATTCTGAGGCTTTCCTTGCCGATGCAGACGGAGGGGATCATTTTGACCTGCCTGAAGGTGGGGGCACCGTGGACTATAAGGTGCTCCTACAAGCAGATACCCAGATACCCACAGTGGACACAAAGAACACCCCTGAGCGATGGTAGGAGCTGCTTCATTCGTGCTTTTGTCTGTTTCAGTGAACCTGGGATAGTCCAGTCTGGTCCGATCGGTCTGTAGCGGTGTGATTTGTACAGACGTGAAATTTGATCCCTGGTGACAATCTTACAAAGAGGATGTGTCCTGTTTTCTTGTCATCCACAGAATCGCTCACTGAGTGAAGCCATACCCACATCCAAATTGTATCATATTTGTGAATATGCTTGTGAATGGAAAAGGAAGAGAGACTTGCACAGATTTTGCGCAGATTTTTCTTGGGTCTGAAGACTGAGTGTGCGAGTTTTTGTTATCAGGTGATAGGAGTCGGAGCGGATGCCTTTGTCACGTATGTCTGTGTGTGCGACTGAATGTGAATGTGTATGATTATTGTTAAGCTAGAATCCTACAGAGTTTTGTTCTCCTGTAGACACCTAGTCCTCAATACGCACCATAGCATCTTTGTTATTCACTGTGCTGCCTTTATAATCACTAGAAGAAATAATCAAGTATTTATGTTTGTAATTACACCTGATTTTAAGCAAAATATTTTGTTATATTTTCTATCTGTGGTATTTATTTGTAGCTAGAGGTCATATATTTTTTTTTTTTATGTTTAAGTCATTGCTCACCCACACAGCCTACTTTTTTTTTTCCCTTTGTGGTTCTTTGTGTGTTATCCAAGGCATTTTTTTTCTTTTATAGCAAGCTTTAACCCAATAACTGACAAGTTTGATGAAATTCCTGTGCTGGTATCCTGCTGGAAACAAATTAAAAAAAAAAAAAAAAGACATATGCTAACCATATGCTTTACAGAAACATAAGCTGAAATGATTTTCATTTTTAAGATTTTTGGAATTTTTTTTTGCATTCGTTAGACAGCACAGTAGAGACGGGAAACATACGTTGGGAGAGGAGAATGGACATGCAGCGAAGGTTTCTTGCCATGTCAAACCACAGGAGAGAGGTGCTTTTCGAGCTCCGTTGCACCCGGACTCCTCAGCTGTCTCTGACCACAAACACCATCTGCTCTCGCCACTCACCTACCTTGAGATTTGATTGTACAGTTTATAAGCTATTTTGTTTTTTGTTCAATTTTGATTCGTGAGGCAATCAAGTTTCAGAAAAAATAGTGACGTTTCATATTCCTGTAAATGTTCCAAATTTGATTGAACGCAACCCTGATTCCTATCAAACATTGTGATTTTTAAAACACGGATGACAATAAAATTTACATACAATTTAGTGGTTTGCTTTGGGTTTTTTTCTTTTCATCAATCTTTGACGCAGACGAAAACGGTCAGAGTCGAAGTTTTGTTTTTTGCCGTCACACAAACTTTTCCACCTCAGCCATTGGAGTGAGGAAATACCTCAAACCTACCTATTTTTCAAACTGCCATCTATGCAGATGTAGCACAGCGTGTGTTTCTTTTCCACCAAATGAAAAAGAGCAGTCGTCTTTGAACGCTGTGTTGCTCCATTTCCCTTGAAAGGCTAGTTAAGTCTGCAGATAATTTCCTGTCAGCAGTGACCTGTATTTTAACCCTGCTGCTTCAGAGGGCCCTCTGCTTTGATAACTTACTCTCTGACCCCTGACATGCTTCTGTGTGTTAGTTTGTGCTCAACCGTACACATCTCCAAGTCTGGATGTGCACCATATGTGTTTGTGTTACTGCTGACAACAGATTCAGGTTACCAAAGCAACGGTGGCCAGACAGAGAGTTAGAGCCTGTTAAAGTTTAATGTTCGGTTACTGCACATGTCACTTGTCGACCCCCTCGATTATCGTGGCCTCCAGCGACGTGCAGCTCAGGCCTGCGGAGGACTCGTGCAAATTGCACAACTCACTGGGATTAGAGGAGATCAAAGAGGGCTAAGTTGCAGCTGCCGCTAAGTAGTCTGGCTGAAACTTAAAAATGATAAATCCCATATGTATGTTTTTGATTTATGCCTAAATCAATGATGCATGCAAAAGGTAGGCCGTTAACCCACAGACTGTGTATGCAATGGAAAAACCCCCCCAAAAAAACTCCTGTTCCTGTTGTGACAATACACCACCAGCCTCTGCAGGGGATCTGGCTGCTGCAGGCCACCAACAGCAGTCTCTGTGGCAACTACATGCATGGCTGAAGAGTGATATTGCGTGTCCACACTGCAATGAGCAGAAAGAGTGAAAAGAGAAAGGAGGGAGAGGGGGATCTTGGTTTCATGGTTGGCAGGGGGGAGCTAGCATTACATGAGAGTGAATCGGAGTGATGACATTGTTTCTAAGAACCAGCTGAGTGCACCAATACATCCACCTCTGTGGAGGATGGGCCATTCACCTGTCCGAGCAGCCACAGATGGATCATTTGGACAAAGAGGCAACCGGGCAGAGGGACAAAACCTCATCCAGATCAGAGTCTGCTCTGGTATTGACAGTTTAAAATGTATTATAGGTATCAAGTATCCTGATCGTTTGAGAGGAAATTGGGGATTGATTCTGGATCATTCAGGGCTTTGGGTTTTCTCTGTCTGAGGAACTGTTGAATTGCTGTGAAATCTGAAGAAATACATCCATGGTGTTCATGGAATAAGGGACCGACACTCGTCTGATGACGGATTATCCAAGTATGCAGCCTGCTTCACCTCTGGCTGAGAAGAGGATTTATCTTTGGTAAGGTACAAAAACAGCTTTTGAGGACTTCTTTTTTCATGAGTTGATATTTCTATTGTCAAACATCTTGTAATGTGCTGCATGAATATGTCTGTAGTACTGCTGCGGTTGCAGGATTCATTCAGGAATCATTCCAGAAGTATCCATCACGTCTACAAAGAGTCAGATGGAGAAAAAATATCCAGATATTGCAGGGAAAGAAAAAGGTGAGATCAACTGAACACCGAGTCTTACAAAAAGCAGCTTTTATTGATCATCCACGAACATAGAACTTTTACAGAGCGTAAAGACAAACATCAACTTTCAATCTTCCAGTTAGTCACCTTAGGTCATACGGTTTTTCACAAGGCTGACTTGAGCAGAGTAGAGGTGGGCAGACTTGCCAGGACTTGCTCCAGTCTTTGAAATATTGCACCCACTTGCTGTATTTGTGTACATTCCGCTGAACACTTGTACGTTGATGTGATGCTTTGTGCCTCGGTTCTATTCTTTATGTTGTGTGCTGTTTGGAAGATGTTTGTTGCACATAAGCCAAGAGGCAGATACTGGCTTGAAGATGAGAGCTCTGGACTCATTGTATCATAATCACAAGTCACCTCTAAAACTGTTTTTCTGTGTGAGCATATATCTGACATTTGTGCTCTGTAAATGGATTTTATTGCATATAAAGTGTGAAAGATTGTGGATGAGCACATCAGTCATACATTTCCATTTGTTTTTAGGGCCCGGACCTGGGCGCTATGGACTTCCACCTACCATTGGATTCATTGGACATGACTATACAAAGCCATCCAGCCCTGCCTACTCTTTCCACGGCAGGATGAGTAATAATAGTGGGCGACTCTCTTATACCTGAGATCAGCATGAGCTACACTTGAATACTTTTTACTTTTATTATTACTGTTCATGTCTATACATTGTATCTGTATTGTACGTCTTGGTCAGGATTTTGATTGCAAAGACATAACTCAGTTAATTATGAAGCATTCAAAATCACAACATTTTTATATGCTCTTATCCACACAGTTTCTCTGATTTTCAGAATGATTTAATCAGTCATAAAATTTCACCAGCCAACCCACCTGCCTGTGTGGTGCAGTATCACACAGTAACCACTAGGGGGAGACATAGTTTAACAATTGTGTACTTTTTTGATCAAACTGAATTTAGTGCCTTTCTCCTTGCACTATTAAAGCACTGATGGAGAAAATACCACACTAAATCATCACAAATGTTCATTTTCTTATTGCAGTGTATTCTGTTGATTCCAGTCCAGGGCCTCGGTATCACGTCGATGCAAAAATCACTCGTTTTGGAAGGGATGGCATACCTGCATTCTCAATGTTGGGTAGAATGAAACCACAAAGTAAGTTTTTCCCTTGAATTTCATTTGAAATCATATGTTGCTACAATTTTCAATAATTATAGCTTAAACCAAAAACTCTGTTCTAGTTAAAAGATGAACTCTTACAGTACAAAGCAGAAAAATAACCGCTTTGGATATTTCTAGAAGTCCAGCGTCAGCTGTTGCAGCTAATCCCTGCTAACTGCACTCTATCATATGGTTTGTGTGATACCTTTGTGTTGACTAGAAGAGTTACTCCACACACCTGGACCTGGAACATACAGCCCTGAGAAGGCACCACCATGCAATCTGCAGCGCAGACCACCATCTTACACAATGGGTGCTCGCACACAATACCGCAGTGTGGACCCAGTTCCAGCTCCTAACAAGTACTGTCTGCCTCCACTCATGGGTTCTCAAGTCCCAAACAAGCCAGCCAGCGCAAGTTACACCATGTCAGGAAGTTTCAGCACAGGGGGACCATCTGTGGATTTAGCGAAGACGCCAGGGCCCTGCGGCTACAACAGTACAGACCCAAATGTGTATCTGCCCCGAAGGCCAGCATTTTCCATGTTAGGACGTCGCAGCTTATCCAGGAATAACATCAAGAAACCAGATCCAGGGACTTACAATCCAGAGAAGGTCACAGTTCACAAAGTCCGGGCACCAGCCTACTCCATGGGCATCAGACACACAGAATTTGTCACCCCACTAATTGTCGGTGTGTCTGACTGAAAAATCAATCAGAAAATACCAGCAACAGAATTCTGTAAGGCCATGATACAAACAAACGAGGAGCAAACATAGATGATTTGAACATTTTATTTTGTTCTTTGAGTAGCAAAGAACTTGTTGACTCAATCACAACTCGTTGGCAAAATTTATATCCTCTAATAACAGTATATGTACATAACACAAACATAAGTTTTAAGAACAGGAAATATTTGAACAGAAAGCTTTCAGGGTTGAACCAAAATAAAACCCTATGCTAGTAGGAAGTAAATCCATCTCGACAAAACGACATGCAAAGACATCAAAAGATGTGTTGAAAGTCTATAGACAGGCAACGTTTCGCCTTCACATCGTTTCTAAAGGTCATCCCAGTGGAATCAAGTAGTTTGTGGCTCATTGCCTCTAAACTAGATGGGATTTGAAAGAAAAAACTCCCACAATACAACTACAAGTTTTCAAAACAATACATAAGAACATATGTAGAGATATATATGTGGAAGAGAAGTATGCTCTTATGCAAATACATACGAGCAAAGGCAACACGCATTTTACATATCGTTCCCATTCATTCCTTCGGTAGAGGTCTTCTGAAAAGCAGTATATGTGGCTCTGGGGAGTAAAGCAACAAAAAGGGATCCGTCAGCATCAAGTAGAAAATCACACGTCTGCACACCAGTGTGTTCTGTCTGCACACAACTGTAATCACGGTCTAATGATACACACAAGAAACTGTTGAAGAATATTCAGATAAATTTGATTACTGTCCTAATACTACTCCAAACCTCAAAAAGTTGGGACTCTTGTGTAAAATGTCAATAAAAACAGAATGCAATGATTAGCTAATCTTATGAACCAGTAGTTATTAACAATAGCACACACAAAACATATTGAAGGTTGAAAGTGAGACTTTTTACTATTTCATGAAAAATAGTGCTCGCTTTTCATCTTATACCTTTAAGAATTAGTGGCGCCTTTCCAGATGTACAGTTTCTAATAACAAGCCGGACGGTTCTTCTCCTCTTTAGTCCAGAGGACACAGCATGATGACTTTGAATTTCAAGGTTTCATTTGTGAATAAAATGTTGGTTCATGAGATTTTCAAACCACTGCATTCTGTTCTTATTTACATTTTTACAGTGTCCCGACTCTTTTTGTATTTGGGTTGTAGAGTCATTGAAAGCTGGTGATATCAGCGTCGCTCTGCTCCGAAAGATTTTCTTTCCTAATATGACACATTATAAAACTAAAGACAGTTCCTCCAGTGATGCCGGGCAGAAGCTAAAGGAAATACTCATTTTCATGCCACAGTGTTTTTAAGTGTATAACACAATTGCTGCATTGTCTTGCACACAGTTTACAGCCAGTGCAGGTCATGGTAAACTAATATTCTTTAACTTGCATCTGAAACCAAAGACTATTAAAAAAAACAACAACACACACCCCAGTCACAGCCTGTCCACCCTGCTGCTATGCAGCAAGATGTACAGAGGCTGTAAGACTACTGAATTCATCATCAACATTCCACCATGAAAAAAAAGTTGTATTTCTATGCCTCGAGCTTGATCTTTTATGATTTCATAAGTAACTTTTGTTTCATTGTGAGTAGTTTAAGGGGAACACATTTGTTATATACTTATACAACCTATCTGCACAATGCAAGTAATAACACATAACTGATAACACATATTCCGAATCATGTAATCACAGATGTGCTTTACCTGAGCTTCATTTGTTTCTACAAAGAGGATGGACTTTGTTCCATCTCTTTTACAGACACGTTAAAGCAGCCATAAACTGAACGAATTAATCCAGCAACCAGACCTTTGGTTGTTTATAGGCTTCAGTGGAAATTTCGCGGTCTTTAAAAACAGTTTGAGCCTGTCCTACGGGTCCTTGCTTACTGACCTGGTTTGTGGATCATATAGTGAATCCAGCCCTGGCTCTGTTGCACTCCCAGTCCTCTCCACTCTTCCTCTGTCATCAGATGGGAGGAAGGCACCAGTTTAGACAGCTGCTTCGGAAGCACAACATGTCTGTGGGAAGGTAAACATATGACATATAAACATATAACATATAATTATTTAAAAGATCACTGCTTTCAAATGACACCGAAGTTTATGTCACTCTTGATGCTAGCGAAACTGTTACGGGTGGCTAGCAGTGAACAGGGAGTTGATTTGTTTTAGTATTATCATGAATCTACGTTAATGTAATGCTAACAGCAAATGTTTATCACTGTCTTTTACTGTAGTGAGGCTTCTATTATTGATATAATCATTAGTATGAAATTATCAGCCCACAGTAATACCGAACCAAGTAGAAAACAAATCGTCTCTATCATAGTTTGGTGTTAGCTAACTTCTCAACACAGAACAACGGACTTCAGGAAACGTTAGAAATGGCAATGTTAGTACCTGTATTCAAACTCTTCATCGTTGTACTTATCAGAATAGAAAATCTGCTTTTTTGACATCTTGTCCCAGATAATATCCAGAAAACTGTGCTCCGGTAAATGGGTTTGCAAGCGATATTTACGAGCTGCACCAACCTGCTGTCATCTGCCGCTGTTTTATTTTGAGGGTAATTCAAACCCCAACGGTTACCCGCTTTCCGCTGATTGGTCAGGTCAGCAGCACGTGGACACAACACGATCGTCTTTATATGTGAAGATGAGGCACTCGTCTGTTTAAAAACGCAACCATTACGAAGTTGCAAAAAGTGGACACATTTCCTAGTGATCTCTTTTACGAAAAAAGCTTCTTTTTTTTTGTTTCACGAATTCTAAGTATGTGGTAGATGTTTGAACCGGGGATATTTGCATTTTCGAATATTCTGGTCCATCGCCATGAGTTTTGTCTTTTGAAAATAGAGACAAAGGGAGAGTTCTTCTGTCTTATTTTATCTCTGTCGCATTGATTGGAACTGGAAGGAGTTAACGTACAAAAAGTATCTGAGCTGGCTATTTGGCCACCAGCTGTACATATTCGTCAGTATAAGTCTGACCCTAATACCAGCTATTCAAGTCTGTAGTTTGGCAAAGTTTTGGAATTAATTGTCCATGAATTTTCATGAAACATGAATTTTGGAAATGACATATGCAGCATCCTTTTGTCGAACATTATTTGATGAGCCCACTGCGATATAGAGGGCTAAATGCTACTGTGACTTTTCCTATAAAAACATAATTACAGATATCAAGTGAAAATTGACCCACAGTCCTTCTGTGAAACAGCATTTCTACAAACATACTTCTCATGTTTTACAGCAAGATATTGTCAAGAACATTTAATAGAAATTCAAATTAGATAAAAAAAAAATCCTACTAACAATTTGATTTAGCCTCAGCACTGGACTTAAATATATTTAGTTGTCTTACACAGAAATATGGATCAGTCTCTTGCTTTAAATGCATTTCCTTCTTTTCACAATTAGTCACTTTTAACAGCAAACCTTTTTTTTTTACCTTTTAACATTACAAAAGGGTCTAAAGTTGTCTTTGCTGCAGGTACCATATGTTGTTCTAAGTCATAATCACCGTTGTCAGGGTAATGTGTGCTAATAAGTGGTGGAGTATTCACAGCATGATTTGTTCCATTTGTAATTTGCAAAGTCAGGAGCTAAATCTGTTAACTCTTTACACACAGTGTGGAGTAATTGTGTGGAATGACATTGCATAGGCTTCAGTGTGATCATTTTAAGTAATCTTTCGGTATCATATGCAGGTTGACATGTATTACACTGCAATGACTGCATGGACTTTGAGTGTTTAAAATGATTAACGGATTCAGTTGCAACAGATAGAATAAAGAAATCTATTACACTTTGTTTGTGGTGTTAGTGCAGTCGTTTGTTATGAAAACGTGGGACAGAACATACTGAGAAAGGCCAGCTATTGCTTCATCTGTCAACATGCATCGATTGCATCTGGTTTATCAGTAACTTTTCATTCTCTGTTGCGAACAAGCAAGAGGAGATTGACTTTCTAGAGGAAAGTGAAGAGGTTTTGTAGCATTTTGCTTGTGTGTGCTCTTTTTGTCTGTTTGTGTGTATGCCCTTTTCCTGGTCTCCTGACCACTGAAATTAAGTTGTTCTCTCATTCAAGAATCACTACAGCTCCTCTCCGCTTTGATAGCTGAAGCACACACAGACACATGCACGCACACACGCACACACGCACACACACACACACACTGCATTGCGTTTTCCCTGATAGAAGTCAGTGGAAGTTCACTGGGCTGAATCCTGCTTTCATTCTCTAAAGACCTTGATTTATAGGTAAGATTCTCAGTTCCAATGCATTGTGAATAACTTCTACCCTGCAAATATGTCATTATAATTTGTTAGGCTTTGTCCATCCGTATTGTTTGGAATTAATGTGGCTATGGTTTGTTTACTGAAATGTTCTAATCCTGTTTACAGGACTGCATAGTTTTGAAAAGCCTTGTTAGAAATACACAATTCGTTGTGTTTTAGAGGAACTAAATGAGCATACAGATATCTGTGATTAATGATTTGATTGTCTTATTCTTTTCATTTTCTTCCAGTATTAGTGTGTAAGTCTGATAAGAGATTAACAGATACCCATGAGCCTTCTGAAGAAGAAGGAGATTCATTTATTGAATAAAAATATATCAATGCATTATATGCAACATACTTTTCTGTGTGCTTTCCACTGGACAGACACAACGGAAAATAACTCTGGCTGCTGCTGTCTCTC
Source organism: Leuresthes tenuis (assembly GCF_036924035.1). NCBI lineage: Eukaryota > Metazoa > Chordata > Actinopteri > Atheriniformes > Atherinopsidae > Leuresthes > Leuresthes tenuis. The sequence goes on along the minus strand of NW_027325361.1, from coordinate 17,645,332 downwards.
AAAGGTCACTTCTTTTTTAGATTTTTTAGTCATATTAATGTCTTTAAAACCTTTTTGCTGCAAATCTGACAATTTTTTCCTTTTGGGTTATTAGGCTCTTCTTGTCCATTTGGTTTAGAACCAAGGTCTGCCCACCAAAATCCGTGACATTAATCTTAGTTGCTCAGGGAAATACTGTTTTCAAATTTTGGGAATTCAAGGACCTCCATAGAAAATCGGTGGCTCTGATTCTCTGCTCAAGGGTCATTCAACTGTGGCAGAGGAAGGCGGCCCGACAAGATCATAAAAAGCTACCAACAGCAAACAGGGGGACATTATGCTGAATGCTGGAAAAAATACATTTCCGTTTGTTTAATCCAGCTGTTGTTTTGCAAGTAAATAGACAATTTGATTGTGCAAAATTGCTCTGGAACATTTAAATAATCCTAATCAAGCAATGATGTAACATTTGTGGGTTAGTACATTAACCTTCTTTGCTTAACAGGTTATCGGGTTATCACACATACTTCGTTTATTTGCATATACCCTGAGCATTTGTCCTCTGTTTACCTATTTTTCTCTCTTACTGTTTGACCAAAAACAAAAGTTAAAGAAAAGTTCTGCAGTGCGAATCACTGCACGAGAACCTTTGTGTTTCAGATAAAGAATTCTGATTCCCTTATGTTGCCTTCACAAGATGAAACAATACAACTGAGATGAGCGGGAAAGGCACAAGGGAGTGTACGAGGAGCGAGGAGCTAAATGGATCGTGCTGAGATTGCTGATTGCTCTCTTGGGAGGTGGATGGGAGGGTCTGTGGCGAAAGAATTCTGGCAGATGGGATGGGGTGGATGCTGTCAGACATGCAGTCCCTTATGAGCGTAGCTGCATTGTCTCCTTTGTCGCTTTTCTGTATGTAGCCAGGACAAATGGGATTACACCCCCGCTCACATCGACATGTACACAATTCATTTTAAGTAATTGGATGGATCTCCTTCCGATTTTTGATCAGTTCTTGAGTTGTTATTTTAATATGGCTGCAGGTTATTCCTGTACTATAGTGTGGAAATTAGAGTACACATTCATGCAATTTTCTTGTAAAATCTTTTGGATTTTTGATTGAATTGATTGATTAAATTGATTGCAAGGAACAGATAACAATTTCCACTCGCACTTCTTCAATTTAGAGCTTGAAGGCATTATCATGCAATTCCAAATGCAATATTTACCATCTTTAAAGCAACGTAATATTGACAAAATTCTAAATGACATTGCTCTCTTTTAGTTCACACAACAACAGCATCGTTTCACCCTGAGACGTAATACCACTCTTAATGTTCCCCAAAGATTTTCTGCACCGGCACAGATTGTTAATTTGATGAATTTCCTGTACATGGAGAAACAGGTGATCGGTAGAATATGTCTGTGTCTGGGAGGACGGTGGATGAGGCAGATGTGTTTTAGTTAATACAATCTGAGAGCAACTGGGCAGGGCAGGGCTAACAGGCCAATGACATCATACGCAGGGAGGGAGAGACAGACTGGGAGCACACAAGCGATCTTGCCTCAGGCAGTGAAAGGGAGCGGGCCAGCTCAGATGAGGAGGAGAGCGGCATGAGAGCGGGACAGTGCGTGTGCCAGAGCGGGAGAGAACCAGCCAGCTTTACGCTGATTTGACAAGGATATAGGACTTGGCCTGGAAGATTTGCTCTTTTGGTTTTTCCATCTTCCTCTTCCATCACACCTTTCCCCCTCCCCTTCCCCTCTCCCCTTTCCCCGCCATCCGCTGGCAGTTATCCCCCCTGTCAGCTCCTGCTTCAGGCGGCTCCTCCGGGCATGCTCCTTAAGCCAAAGTATGGCCGCTTTCGCAATGAGTCTGTGACCTCCTCCGACGACCTGATGCAGAGCCTAGCCATGAGTGGCAAAGTTGTGGCCACACCAGTGGTCCCCTCTTCCACCCCGAACCTTCCTCTCCCTCCTTTGCCTCCTCTGGATCCCAGCACCAGGTCCTCCTCCTCCGCTAGGGCTACAGCCCTGGCAGACTCCCCCTGTCTGGATGGGGAACAGGATGCCACCACAACTTTTTGCATGCTCATCCCTAGGATGCCCCAGTGGAAGTTTTCCAACTCCCTGCTCAGCCGGAGCCCATCCAACTCTAGCTCCAGCTCCAGCTCCAGCTCTAGCAAGGACTCGGGCAAGGCAGCAGCAGCTCCTTCCCAGGCCTCTGTGTCCTCATCGTCTTCATCACTCAGGGCCAGTGGTGCGACCAGTGGCCCAGTGGCCAGCCTTGCAGCCGTGCTTAACTCCTGTGACCCTGTGTGTGTCACCCCCTGTTCTTTACAGGCCATACGAGGGCAGCGAGCAGTAGCAGCAACAAATTCCGCCAGTCCAGGAGTGCAGGGATTTGGGGCCGCAGAGGCTATGGTGAGCCCTGGTGGTCCCAGCAGCTCCAGATCAGGAATGAACCGCAGAACAAGGGTGGAAGGCATGTGGCTGGGGGCAGAGGACTTTAACCAGAAGGGCAGCTTCATCCACAAACCCTCTCAAGGCTGGCTGCACTCTGACAGGAAGATTGCAGGACAAGGGGCCTCTTATATTGTCAGGGTAAGTCAGTAGGCAGCTTTTTTAAATGCATACATATTAGAGAAAGTTAAACATCAATGAATTGAATTTTTTGTCAAGCATTAACAGTTTTCCTCTCACAGGAACTCTATAAAAGGTGGTCTATCAGGGTGGGAAACAAAAGAACATGTAACTAGCATGCGGTGTGTTATGCAGCTCACGGGGCGAGGACGAGGGGAATACATAATTTAATCCATATAGATGGATTGGTGTGGCTGATTGGGAGACTGCATCAGGACTGCACACAGGCGTCAGGGTGGAGAAAGATAAACCATGATTTATGTGTATAGTCTGCAGAAGGTGTTGTTGTTCAGCTGCACCGTTTAGCAAAGGTGGCGTTCATCTCACTGTACTTAAAACAATCACCAACTCTATTCATAGAGAATGTAACACATGCCTGTGGGAGTGGTGCTCTTTGTGTGCTTTTGAGATTGTTTACTTTCATGTTTGCAGTGAATACATATGATTTCATCCACAAATTGGATTTACAGTCTTGGCAAAGTGAGTGACAGTGTTTACTGTTATTAGTATGCTTAAATGCAGGTTTTAAATACTTCTCTAACCCCTTGTGTTTTTATCAAAAATGTAATTATGGTGCTTAAAGAATAATGGATGATTGAAGCGAAGTAGATAAATCAGTGTTCCAAAGAAACGTCTTTTTCAGAATGTGTGAGTGATTTCTTGTTTACAAGGGGTTACCGTCCAAAGCAGTCTGCTTGACGTCAGTGTCAATCTCCCCTGAGCAATCCCCCATGACTGTTCACCTCTGCCACTCTGCTCTCTCCTCTTCCTTCTCAAACTAATGACACGGTTCCTGAATAGGCCAGTCTGCGGCCGAAGCATGCTTTCTAATAGCATTATACGGGCACCATTCATTCCTTTATTCAATTACATCTAATCACAGTCATTTGCATCATGTGATGTGGGAAAGGAGGTTGGATCGGTGTGGGAGAGGTCCAAATGATGAGTACGTATGAGGTGTGATCATCATGCAGGGCTTTCCAAGATTGATAACAACTGCGCCTTGTATCTCCGATTGATATCTCCGTTAATGGTCAGATGAACCTTCAAGTACATAATTGTTACCATCAGAAAGTGTGCTGCGATAATGACCCGCGAGAGCTAATGTTTGAAATGTGCAGTATTTCATGGCTTCTGAAGCAGAGCTATATGTGCAATTCAGTGGTACATCTATGCAGGGAGGAGCACTTACTGCATGTATTGGTGTCAGAGGGACTGCTGCACTGTGCCATCCTTAAGTAGCTTAGTGAGCGTCGCTCTTTCTTTATTTCTACTGGCTCTCAATCACTTACACAGTCAATAAGTCACACAAATCCTGCCCTCATTAAGGAGAGACATAATGTGAATCTTAGAAATGGTTTTACATATCCTCTCTGTCCACACAGCCATGTCATGTGCTGTGTCTTCCCTGCATCTGCCATGTCTGATAGCCAGAGAACTGCAGCAACCATTAAACAAGCAGCGTGGCTGCCAAAGCAGCTGCTGTAAATACAGCTAGATTAAAGCTAGACTGCTATCATTTCATATGGTTTCCTTACAGTCTCTGATTCTAAAAAAACAAAACAAAACAAAACAACTATTTATCTATTTTATAATCTGATTACCTTTAACCACTGATACGGGTTATGTAAAGATTCCACAAATTGTGTTGGGGTATGCTTTCAAATCTGCTATGAACAGTGTGCAAAAGTCTAAAATCTTTGACAATCTTTGTTGTCTAGAATGAGGAAAATTTTCTCCTGCATAACCACTCACTGCATAAATTGCAAACAAGGCAGGGTATGCGCTGACTGAACTGAAAACGGGATCCGTTTGTGTCTTTCATCTGGTCACGGAACATTATACAACATACAAGGTGGTTCTTGTTCCGCCACTGCCCTGAGGATAAAATTACAGCATATTAGATAACGAATTGTGACCCTTTTTTAGCGACAAACAATGAAACAGCAACGATTGAGCTCAAAGAGGGCATCTGCAACAAAACAGAGTTTGAGAAGGGGATGCCGGTGTTATTACATTTCTGAGGAATGTTTCTCAGAAAGCCAGTGTCACTAATCGTAGGAATAGTAAGCTGGAGCTCCGGTCAAAAGGACAACAGTGCAGATTGGCTAATAGAGGAGGGGATTTGTTGCATCAGCAGATGCTTGTGTGACAATGGAAGCATTGGCAGAGAAAAGGAAGAGGGGGGAGCACAATTTCCCTGATGGAAGACTTCCCTTAAGTCCAAATCTTATTAGAAATCTCATTAAGCTCTAAGGCTCAAAGGTTGCTCTTTCTGTCTCTCATTCCCTGCTGCGTGTGGTTGTTTGTGGTACAGTTATAATATGACAATATAGCATATCAATATGACATGGATTCAGCCTTACTGTGGTGAATTTAGGACCCAAATGCATTGGATTTAAGAAGAGTTGATCAAACTCTTCTTAATGACAGCTAGTCATGTGCTTGAATACATTCTATTTCCTCTTCATTTGGTTTATTTAGCAGGTACAAGCTAGATGTATGTACTGCCAACTGTGTCATGGATAATAGGTTTACTTATATTAATTGGATGGATAAATCTATGGATACAGATTTATGAATCTAAAATGGCAATGAAACAGAAATATTGTATGTTTTACTCACTGCGAAAGCTTTCCTTCAAGGAAATGTTCTCACTAGTAATAATTGTATAAACAAGCACACTCACACCCCTGGCATCCCCCAGAGGGCTAAGAAGCTGCTGTTTGTCCACGATTTGAAGCTCTTAGCGCTGCTAATCTAGTCAAGGTGCCATTAGCACCCTGACCTGTGAGCCAGGAGGAAGCCACAAAGCTAGAAGCACATTTTAATGGTCTTTCTTAGGATTCGATTAAGATTATTGTTGGAAATAGTCACATTTGCAGATAAATTATTAAATGTTTTACGTTCCAGAAATGTCACTTCCGAATGCATGCCCATGAGTTTCAGTTTCAGAACGTAAAAACTAGTAACTGCAGAACTTCAGAGTCATTAATCAAATATCTGCCCTTAGCTATTTTTGCTGTATTTGATTTAACGTGTACATGTGCGTGGGTATGTGTGTGTGTGTGTGTGTGTGTGTTTTCTCACTGTAGTACATGGGTTGCATTGAAGTACTGAAGTCGATGCGATCCCTGGACTTCAACACACGGACTCAGGTGACAAGGTAACCATCTTTACTGATAGTGGTGTGTCAGGAGAATTTGATCCAAGATGTACAGCACTGATAGAGACGTCAGTCACTATAATACCGAATTTCTTCCAGCAGTGTATTAGAACCGAAGCAGAAATGTTTATTTTGTATTTATGTTTCATATAGTATGTTCACTTGGTGTAATAAAATCAAATGAGCAGCATTTGCTACTTCTAAACTAACATCAAATTCTACAACTACACAATTGATAATAGAGTGACAGTAGCTTTGGTGTAAACCTGCTAACATTTTGGAACTTTTTTATCATATGGGCCAAAAACAAATTTCAAATATTCACTGATAGTTGTGCAATTGAAAGCATAAGAGGCTTCAATCAAAACTCAAGTCACAAGGCTTGGCATAAAGGCCGACCCACTTCGCGTGTGCCTCAGTTAAGAGACAAACACAGCTTCTGTATTCGTGTTGCCTGGCGAGACAGGTCAGACAGTGCATGTGTTTATATGTGAAACTGTGCCAGAGGCTCTTTGTATGTCTGTTTCCTTGTGTTTTCATGCCCTTCATGTGATGTTGTTGTTATAAAAGCACATTCTATGCAATCCTCAACCTCACGGGAGAAACTCGCCTCTGTCTCTCCCCCCTCTGTCTCTCTTCTCCCTCTCACTCTCCTATCTCTCCTCCACAATCGATCTGCAGTAATCTGAGCCTCACTGTGCATCCAAGACTTAAGTGCAGGGTGGAGGGAGGCGGCAGAGATGGAGTGATAGAGATAGGGGATCTATTATTGATGATGTTCGCTAATGAGTGTGGAAAGCTGCAGTGGCCCCCGTGAACGCGCCCTGCTGGATAATGTCTTTGGCTGTAACTTCTTCAGGAGGAGCGAGATGAGGAGGGAGGGATGTTCAAAACAAAACAGCAAAACAAAAGCAAAGGGAGGATCCATAAAATACAAAGAGCTGGCTGCTCTCAAGGCATCAGTTTGATGATGATTGTTGCACCGATGATGAATGTGTTGCGGTTGTTGTTGGGGTTTTTCTGTTTGTTTTTTTGTGCTCTGGGAGAGACATCACATTCAAGCTAGCTCTGGTTCAACTTTAGCTCATGTGAGGCATTTTATCCAAATCCCATGTTTCTAATTGCTTCCTTTATCTACCTAGCTAATTTGACAAGATATTAATTGTATCTGAATTTGCGCTGGATGTGATTCAAAAGCAGCAATAAAAAGTAAAAAATTCTCAGCTAGAGCTGGCCTCAGTTTGCACACAACATAAATGCGTCCTGGAAGGCCACAACAAACCATTAAGCGGTTGATAGAATTTCAAAAATGTATTCCGGCTCCTGGAACAACACTGGTGATAATGAGGCCTGGCATTTCATTGCAGGGTAGACTGCAGGCAAAAAAACAACAACAGCCCATCCTTCTCCTCCTCCCGCTCTCATCAGCATGAGTCATCTGAACATTGTGGTGTTTTTCAAAAATCCCTGAGAAGACCTTTACTCGAGATGGGACGCTGCTTTTTAAATATTTACGAGCCACTTGATAGGGGCAGCTGGGCCCTTGATTGCTGTCCCCACTGTCCCTGGTAGAGAGATTACGAGCTACATCCTTAAATCCGCATCATGCCTCACTCCCACTCCCACTGTTGGACACTCACAAGGAGACGTGCACTTTAAGTACCCATTAGGCAGCCATTCCCAGGAGTTTTAGCAGCTTTGTTGCAGAGTTGTCATCTAAAGACTGATGCCTTAAAAAAATCTATTTTGCTTCACATTCTGCTGCTTCAATTTCCCTAGTTTCCCCACAAATTGGGTTTTCTTTGTCACATCAGCGGTAAAGAAAAACTGGATTAGTACAAAGTAAACACAACAGACACAAACCATTTCTTGACCTTTGAACTGTTATGGATCTTTGACCTGTGGCATTGGATGGAGTGAGGGAACGAAACACTTCTGTCCATGTTGAAGCGCAGGTTATTCCAATAATGCAATGCAGACGTTTTTCATAGCCCTGAGTACTTCAACACAGTTTTATTCGTATTGTTGTCACTCAGTTATCTAAATGCATATGTGCAGACAACAATGAACCTGCATGATTCTCCATATCATGAATAGTTTGCTCGGTGGACCAGTGTGGGCCTCCTTGGACTAATATGCAACCTTTCTGCATTTTTCTACTCAGGGAAGCCATCAACAGACTTTGTGAAGCTGTGCCAGGAGGGAAGGGGGCTTGGAGGAAGAAGGTTAATAATTGCTTTATAATCCTACCTTGTACGTTTTGTTTTACTTGTGGCAAGGAATCTGTCATATTCCACATGAACTAAAGAGGTTTTGGCTCTAAAGGAGCACTGGATAAACCTAAAACACCATCACAAAACACATCCATCTATTGCTCTATGCTGTTTTCTTTTAGAAGATAAATGATAAACATGCGTGACATTTTTATTTTTTCAATCATTTACAGTTGAAATTATGTGATTGTGGTTTTCACTGTATTCTTTTTCATTCAGGCCTTGAACAAAGCTCTGCAGTCGGTCATGGGGAAGAGTAACCTGCGATTTGCAGGGATGAGCATCACAGTCAATATTTCTGTAGATGGCCTTGGTCTGCTCATCCCGACCACACGACAGGTTAGATGATGCTTAATTACCATAAACCGCTCAAAGTTCCAACTGGATTTCATAGGCTTTTAAGAACTGTTACTGATCATTGCTGGTGTAAATAAGATTCATCCCTCACTACAGTAGATTAAGATCTTAAGAGAAATTACTGTGAAATAGAGAAATAGTGAAATAGAGAAATAGAATTAGAGAAATAGTGTCGATTACTATTTTTGCATTCTCTGAATTCTTAAAGTTCTAGTTCTTCATTTGTCTTTTAATTGTTAAACATCATGGTGAGTACATTAACTGGGAAGTTACCAATGAAATTTAAATGGACAAAATATTGAATACCGCCCTTCTTGAAATATCAAGTAATAACCTTTAATAGTTGAACGTGTAATTTTCAGAAAACGACTTTTTTTTTATTTTATTTGCTTAAAGGATCACGTAAAGGGAGCACTTAGCCTTTAGTTTCTCATTTTCCTGTCTGTTGACAATAATTGCTGGAATAGAAACATCTTTTAGTCAATTTTCTCTTTCAGGTGATAGCACACCATCCCATGCAGTCCATCTCATTTGCCTCTGGGGGAGACACAGTGAGTGCAGCCCTTAACATTGCTGTCTGGACATTTTTTTTACATAATCTATCTGACTCATTTGTGTTTCTCATCATATTATTAAAAAACTATATGAATTAGAAATAATGTGTTTAATTCAAGTCTGATGTGATGGGATTTTCTATCCTGTACATTGCAGGACACACCTGATTATGTTGCATATGTTGCCAAAGACCCAGTGAATCAGAGAGGTATGTCCATCTGCCTTACTGCCCATTTTGAAATATATTTAAGCTGCTTTAAAGCTCCCTCTCACATATTGCTCATAAGGAAACAATTTGTCTTGTGTGATGCAATGCTTTTTGGCTTCCTTCAGCATGTCATATCCTGGAGTGCTCAGACGGTTTAGCCCAAAGTGTCATCAGTACCATTGGCCAGGCCTTCGAGCTGCAGTTCAAACAGTATCTACACAGCCCTCCTAAAACAATGGCGTCTATGGAGAGGTAACAGCAAGTTCAGTCAAAGCGATGACTTATTGGAAAGGATGAAAAAATGAGTCGCATCTCTGAAGTGGTAGGAGACTAATGGCAGATAAATTCTCATGATTTTATGAGATGCATGTAGGTACTGCCAACTGCATACAAATTCTAAAAATAGAACTGCACATAGTGAAATGAATATGAATACAGTTCACATGTAATGTTCAACGAACAGCTTGTTGAAACAGATGAAAAAAAGTAAGAGAGACTGTTTTTTTTATCAGACAAAATCGTTTTGAGAACCCAGAGTTCCTTTCCTAATGGTTACTCATACTATTAGTGTCATACACAAAAATCTGAATCATTTAAGCTTTTACTGTCTTTATTTAGGCATTTGGCTGTAGTGCCAGACCTTAATAAAAAGGCATCCTCTTTCTTACACATGTTTTTCTCTTTAGGCCTGTCAGGACAGATGAACCAATGTGGGGGGAAGATGAGGATTTCTCTGAGCATGATTACTACAACAGTATTCCAGGGAAGGAGCCTCCTGTTGGGGGAGTTGTGGACTCCAGACTTAGGCCCAGCGGAGCCTTCCTGGGTCACATCCATACCCAACCACAGAGCAAGATGGCATCTCAGGTTAGTGCCATGGCATGGGTGAAGTCAGGTTAGGCTCTAGAGTTTGGATTATGGAATGAGAGTGTTGGTTTACTCGTACTTTCTATTTCATGCAGTCGTATACTTATATTCTACTTCATTTCATAAGGAAATCGTAATGCACATACGACACAGGAAGAAAAAAAGTAGTCACATGAGGCGCAAGCAGATCCAGTTCCCCACTGTTTCCCAAAAAATATAAAAGATTAGAGGAAAGTCGTTCCTATTTCACTGATCACAAAATCTTTGATTTGGAACTTTTAACTGCAGACAAACTACCGCCACTTCAGCAAGCTACAGCATTGTTGTGCACTGAAATACTGGCACATCAGTGTTAAAAGTCTCACTCATATAAATTATAACTCAAGTGGGATTTTCGAAGTCTGTCATAATGTTCGTATACTGATAATTATTCTACCACACCAGTATTGTCTTTCTATGTATAGCTTTTTGTCAGCATTACCATTGGAAATGTCAGCAGTGCCAAAGAGTGATACTCAACCTCAGAATCTAATGTTATCGCAGATATAACAGAAACTGCATCTGGCTATCATCTCTACCTTAATATCACAGAATGACTGTGATACTAAACTCTCTGACATCTCCCTCATAAACTGGTGACTGATGTGTTTTGCTGCTTCTTGTCTGCATTGTTTACACTGACCTGAAGCAAAGGACCATGAAAATATACTCCATAAGTGACTCCCTAATGTGCCTGTCCCATAACTGCCAAAGACAGATATGATTACATAACGGGCTTTGGTAAAAGAAACCTTTAGCCTCTCCTCTCAGCATGCTCATAATATGGTGACTTGCCATAGCTGATGTTTCAAGGAGAGTGCTTCAAAACTGCATTACACAGGCAAGGGACGAGAATTCAGCATTAATTTGCAGAGAAACTGATGTTTATTATGTGTGTTCCTGGTGTGGTCCTGTGTTCGCAGATGGGCTCACCGGCCAGGAGGGAGCAAGCATCTTACCCGCCCGGCCAGCTGTGTTATGAGCTCCACTGGGACACTGAAACCACTTGCAGCTCAGGTGAGACACCCTGTGGCAGTAAACCTCTATAACAGGTAGAACAATGAAAAAAGATCTTTGTACTTAACCTGTTACACCTTTACAGTTTATCATTTCATTATTTTCTAAATGACAGGAAGCTTCTTATAAAAGTTTAGCCTAAATTGATATCAAATGTTTTTCACACTCAGGAAATGTATGGATTTGCATTTTTAAAATGGCAATGGTTCTTAATAGAGAACAGGTTAGATTTTTTTTTTTTTTAGTGGTTTTCAGATGTTTGTGTGGATATGTCTGCGTAAAGGTTGGTTGTGTTCTCCAGTCTTGTTGTGTCTGGAAATCGCTGAACTTCGTGGCCAGACAGCGATTCCCCTCCCAACCAGCAGACAGGCCCTCACTGTCTGGATATTTCTCAGGATCACATTAAAAGAATTAGGAGTCTTGGGATCAGATAGCTTTTGAGATAAAAGAGATGCGCTCATGGTGCACAATTTCTCATCTTTGGGAAGTAAAGATTCTCTGACATCAGTTTTCGTCTTTTACACCAAATTTGTCAGAAATAACAGTTAGAGCTTGTTTTCTTTGCCATCTGAATTCCTGAATAGCGTGTATGGTTTGGTGCTGAAGATACTTATATTATCATTTTCTGTGGATTCTAATAAGCTGAAAAAGTTGACCATAGCGAAATGGTGATGAAATTTACAACATAATTAATCTGGTTCCATCATCTCATTATTTTGAGTGAGCACTTTTGGCACTAAATGCAAAAGTCCAATGATAAGTGGAAACAAAATTAGCACATATTTAGTTTACTGTGTTGTGATTTCAACCACTAGAGGGGGCAAACATTTAAATCATTAAACAGTTTTAGCTCACTAACACTGCACACATAAATACACACGCACAGATCTATCGATCCAAAAATCACAAATGTTAGAAACTCATTTGTCATCGACAGGTCTGACATCAGATGGTTACTTGTGTGCTGATGGTCAGCCATCGAGCGGCAAGGATTATGAAGAACACCAATATGTAAACACCCGGAGTTTGGAAAAGTTGGATTCACTCACACAGGGTCCAGATGGACACAGAGGGGCCAGGGTGCCTGACAGTCCTAAGAAGGACCTCTTTGACATGAGTGAGTCCTTACATTTAATATAACGGATACAATGAGGGTAAAAGCTATTGCAGAACAGCCACATTTGTATCTCTGAATAATATTTGTCTCCGCAGGGCCATTTGAGGATGCCCTGAAGCTCCATGAGGCCTGTGGTGGAGCTGCTGGGTCCAACATATCAGGTGGCTCCTGCTCACAAGCTGGAGGGGGAGGTGTACGAATCTTAGAGGACCAGTGGCCCAGCCCTCCACGACGCAGAGCCCCTGTTGCCCCAAATGAGGAGCAGCTCCGCAGGGAGACCTGGTACCACAGCCGGATGAGCCGGCGAGATGCAGAGAAACTCCTGGTCCGAGATGGAGACTTTCTTGTCCGTGAGAGTACCACCAACCCAGGACAGTATGTGCTAACAGGCATGCACTGTGGCCTACCCAAACACCTACTCCTTGTGGACCCTGAGGGAGTGGTGAGTCTGTCAAACTTTGATATGTATATATTGAATCTTTTTATGAAAAGCCAGAGAGGCAAAAATAGATTGAAATCTAACCATTTCGTTGTTTGCTTCTAGAGGTCAACATGATTACTTACACAGCCCATTTCCTGTTTTCCTCCATAAAGGTCCGGACCAAAGACATGTTATTCGAGAGCATAAGTCACCTTATATCATACCACTTGACGAACGAGCTGCCTATTGTGGCAGCTGAAAGTGAGCTCCATCTCAAACAGGTGGTCAGGAGGAAGCAATGAGTCGCCTGGCCCTGCGTGGGATGGTAAACAGCTGTATACACTGAATTGTGCGATTATTCGAATGACTCAAAAGGCAGAAGTAGCTAGTTTGCCACCTGCTAAAGAAACATCCTCTTGCAGCTTGCACTCGACAAACCAATCAGAGCAAACTTTGCTTTTCTGGAGAAGTCCCTAAAAAGACATAAGCAAACACTGACTATTTCAGACAGAATGAAACCAGAAATGCTGCTGCAAAGTATCGTGCAAGGAAACTGATGTGGGTGCGTGTGTTTTCCATGTGTGCATGCAGGCAACCTCTAGCAGAACCCAAAAATAAATGTATTAGACTGTAAATGAGCATATTATGCTCTTTAGGAAAGGTCAATGCGCACTCTAACAGAAATATCACCAGATATTGTTTGTCTTATGGGAATATTTAGAATTTTCCATATAAATTTACATTTAATATTCGCTTTTTGTCAGGCAATAGTGGACTATCTTGTGCAATAGACTTTACTATACTACTAATATATACTAATTATGTCATCTTTCTTTTTCTACAATATTCCAGAGCTGAATGCTTCTGTGGCCCCTGCAAGCAACCTAAAAACTGAATCTGGAACTTATTTTCATGGATAACTGTTCATCCGAAAGACATCTGATACAGACATACCTATTAGGAGAGTGAGGTGTCTGACATCACCTTGTACTTTCTCTGCCTGTTGGATTCCAGGGTTACTAAAATAGCCATCATCTGTCATAAACTCCTCAGCATGCAGCAATTAAGCTAACAAACCAACAAGAATCCACAGACTGGTCCGTGCCAGAGCGTCGTGATCACAAAAGTCAAAACTTAAAATGACAGCTGTTTGGAGAGGACCCAAACTCAGGAAATTTCAAATGGAGCTGATACACAGTGAAGGAGACCTGCAGAGGGCGTAAACGTGAAGTGCTTCCAGAGCTTCACACCACACAGTCGCAGATCTCTGCCAATAAAGAACCATCACCAGAGCAAAACTGTCTTTGATTTTCTGGTGCGGATATAAAAACAAGAGATGGGTCAGGTTCACTCTTCAGAAACTCATTTTTGTATAAATGCAAGAAATGACTTTAAGTCTGTGACTAAAAGAAGCAAATGAAGACATGTTGCTACACAGTATGATCACCAGTCTGCAGTGTCCAGGAAGGCACAAAGGATGCAGACTGAACACAATCCATTGCTGGATTTAGAGAAGAGCTGCACATTCTTCCATTTTTTTTTTTGTTTGTTTTGCCTTGATAATCTATGTAACAAATCACTTTTTTTTTTTTTAGAAAATCATAGTCAGACCATATCTTAATTTAGACAGTCCAGTGAGCATATGATATATTGGCTTGCTTGACAGTGACTTGTTTCATCACATTTACCAGTAATATCAGTTGTATAAGCCCATGAAACATCACCGGTCACTGTACTCTGTGGTGAACGGTGCATCCTGGGTTAAAAAACGAACCCCCCCTGCATTAACGCTCCCTGTATCCATGCGTGTTTTTCCACAATCCCACCCACTTCAGTGCCTTAATAACCACACTGACAGGCATTTGTGTCAGAGTGTATATAGTGTGCATTTATGCTCATATTGCAAAGTTTTTCTTGCCATGCCAACGAAAACATGAACAAACTTCAGGATGATTAAGCTCTTATATTTGTGAACAGTAACGTAAGCTGCTTTGGTTTTGAGTCGAGTGATGATTAACGGTCTCACAGCTGTATTGTGTGTTGTTGTCTTATGCGTATCCCTCTGAAGAATCCCCTCAAAGATTTCTTCCTATAGCAGTCAAACATTGGTAGCAACTGTTCTTTATCCTTCATTTGTCCCGGCTCAGGGTAATTCATCATCTTACTGGCTCTCCTTATCTCCAGGTCTACATCTGCTCATAATATATGTTTCTATACTGCTCACTGACTGCACTAACAAGTGGCCAAACCCCTGTCTTGCCATTGTAATACTTTTCATATTGACTAGATTATCATCCTTTTGCTTTTCTCTACTTAAATGCATATCTTTATTAAGGCCCACATCTGTTCTTAGTCTCAACCTCCTCACTGCACAGAGATAAGGTCAACTGCAAGACTTTTGATGAGCTTAAATTGTGATTTTTTTTTTTCAAGATCTCCCTTTTTGCTTTCTCAGGAATTTCTTTGATCTTTTCTTCTATGAATAAGAGGGATGGCTTTTTGTCAATAAAATGATGAAAAACAAGAGTACAACTCAAAAGGTGTTTTGTCATCTGTGAGTCCTACTGCCTCAGGTCCACAGCCATGCCCTCCCTGTAGTCCATATATTTGCATGCACACAAGCTGCAAGACAAATTAAGAGTTAAAGTTTCCATCAGCCACAAATAGAAAAGGAACAGTGCAGCGGATGTGGCGAAAGAGACCTATGATGTACTCAGTCAACCGTGTCTGTGCATTAAGTGTGATTAAAATAAGAAAAAAAAAAACAGAAAAGGAACAACAGCAGAGAAGTCTATCTTTTTTTTATTATAACAACATTATATAAAATCAGTCAGCTTGTCACTGGCACACAGCTTGTTCTATCGTCAAAATAAACACTCTGTATCCACATTCACCTTCTATCACGAAGTCCTGACAGGTCATAAAGGCACTCCACTTTCAGCTGTCTCACTGTTTGGTTATCAGTCAAGCATTAAGGCTGTTGTTTAAGGTAATTTAGTTTTCGCATGCAGCAATGTCTGACCACAAATATGTTGTGTTTGGCTTTGTAGACAAAGTCTGGTCCTGCAGGTTAGACTGCTGGAGCGGCAGCTTTATGCTGCCATGTAAAGGGCCTGTAGGTGGACAGAGACTTACAGAGACTTTAGTGTCCCTGCTGTGTCATCCTCAGGATCTGAAGAAGCAGATGCTGCACTTCTTCATCCATGCGACCCTGTGGAGAACAGACAGCAACACCCATAACCAGTCAAAGAGTCAATACAAAACTGAAGTACTTCCCTAAACATTAAATAAACAAATAACACTTAAATAAAAGAAGCTAAGTCAGTTATTGTCAATGCTCTTGATTTCTATATGCAGCAATATATGCAGGGGCTGTCCACCTCTGGAATATGTCATTTTATTATGTATGTTTCTGTGTGCACTCAACTGACCTGCACAGCAGCCAGTAAATGGGAGCGGTATACAGCCACCACCTGTTTGTGCTTTCTATCCCAATCCTGCAAAAAAGAGAAAAAATACTATCATGTCAAGATCCAGTATCTGATATACATCCAAGTCACTCACAAAAGGCATTTTAGCTTAATTAATTAACATAATCACTTCTTTCCTCACCTGTAGTTGTTGGGTGAGTATGGAAATCCTGTTCTGCAGGGCCATCTGTTGTCCCGGGTTACCATGCTGCGTGGATGAGGAAGAGGAGGAGGATGAAATGCCAAGAGGAGGAGAGAGAGCTCCCAGGGCCTCTTTTAGCCGGAACACCTCCTTGGACAGCTCTGTTATCTGCACACATATCCAATACATCGGGTGCCAGATCAAAACTTCAACAGCAGTTGCTAAAAATGGGCCTGCAGTCTCTCACCTTGCGGTCCTTCTCTTTTACCAGCCCCTGGGACTCCTGGATGTCTCTGTGGAGCTCCTGGATGTGGCTGGACTGGGTCTGTAGTTCAGCAAGCTGCTGTTGCACTGTAGCAAGCTGTGACTCTGCCACCTGCCGCTCACTCTTGTTGAAAAGTGCCTCCCTCTGCACCTGGAAGACCTAGATCAGTATAACAACTCTTGTTATTCTATCACTATAAAAATGTTGGTTTTTTTGGGGGGTTTTTTGTTCACTGTACAACTGTGCAGTGACAACTGCGTTAATATGACCTTGACGAAGGAGTCATTTGAAGAAAATATTTTCAGCATCCATTACTTCTTAATATTTAAAGAAGCCTCATGCATTCAGGAAGCAAGTTGTAATGACTGACGATGTAAAGATTTAACATTTTTGACAAGTTGAGCAACAGTATGTTAAGATATAAAAGATGAAGTGTTTCTTGAAAAACACCCCTCAGACTGTTGAGAACGAGGTTGGTCAGCCATGTTTTAAGTGTATATTACAGAGGAACATTTCAGTGGTCAAGAGTGCCACAATGTGTGTTGTTTTGATGGGGTTTTTTAATGCTTGTTTTCATTCTGTTTCTTGTTTGGGTTCTGTCATTTCCTCACTCACTTCCTCAGTCTCTCTCCAGTCCAGTTATCAGTTCCACTCCCTTCACCCGTGTTCATTTATCCTCAGCTGCAGTCATTCACCAATCACTCTGTCCACAGTATTTAGTCTCGCTGTTTGTTTATGTCATTTGCCAGATCCTCACAGTCACTCTCCTTCGTGCTACTCCCGGGTCCTTGTCTCTGTTTTGGCCAGTCTGTTTGTTTCAGTAATTCATCATTTTGATTTTGTTTTTCCGTGTTCGGTTTTTGTGTTTTTTCCGGCTTTGCTTTGTTTTAAAATAAATCGTTTCCATTCATTTTTGCCTGCTGGCTCTCGCTCTGTGTCTGCACCTGGGTTCTCCTTCCTCGCCTCCACCTTTGAAACGTGACAGAGAGACGATTGCATTTGCTAGAGTACCAGCATAATTAAAACGCTAATGGAAAAAAAAAAGCTGAGGATTAAAAAGAGGATGCCTTCTTAAGCAGGAGGTGATTTTAAACACACCTCAAAATAGATCCTTAAAAGCTACAAAAAACATTTACAAGCTGTTAGACTGTTTAAATGGGTTGTTATGAAGTATTGACTGAGCAGAGTGGCTAAACATTTGTTTGAAGCCTTTATCCTTTTTTTTTTTTTCTTTTGGAAAATAAATGTTAAAATGATCTTGCTCAAAATGTAAATATCTGATTTCTCAGCTTATTTATTTTTAGGAATCAGTTCATATTTTACCTGCTAAGTTATGATGGAAATCTTGACAGAGGGTGTCCAAACCTTTGCCTGTAATTGTACTGTGCATGTGTGATATTAAATATCCTGTTGTTGTGTTTTTTTTGTCTTTTAGATAGAAACTCCTTCTACTCTTAGCAGGGGGAATGTTCAATCTCATTCTCTGTGTGAGGCAAAGGCCCTTTCTTTATATCCAGTCGTTATACCAGAAAACCACTGCACAAGCTGATGGACAATTACATTTGGAGTGTCACCAGGAGGACAAAGTGTTCATACGACTCTACTTCAGTACATCAGTAAGCACATACTCAGCGGGATCATTGTAACAGAGGGAAGTAATGAAAAGGAGAAGTAATAGACAAATGAATAATGTAAAGGCTAGAAAAAGGCTCTCATGGAACACAGCTCACATTATGGCAGACACAACATCTAATTTGGCTTTAGATGACATTAGAAAGGACTGAGGGCAGACACAATAACACACACATGCACAAAAGCGTACCTACCTCCGTGCACGTCTTCTCATGTTTCCGAGTGAGATCGTTGAAGCGAGCCGTGATGGCGTTAATCTCAGCCTGCAAAGAGAGCCGCAGGGCTTCATGGTCCTCCTTAGAGATCAGACCCTGTTCTGCGGCCTTCTGGGACTTGAGCTCTCTCAGCTCCATCTCCTTCTCACTCAGAGCATCCTGAGCTGCTGCTGCATTGCTCTCACTGGCCTCTAGGGTGCGCTGAAGCTCTGTCTGTCACACAAAAGGGTGAACTGTGATGTACTCTCATCTGAAGATTGGTAGGTTTAGCACAAACCCTTCTTCTAGGTGAGGCGGCATGTTTTTATTCTTTTGATTGTCCAAAATGTGCATGCCTTGTCCTGTTAGTGTATCTAATGTGATTTACACCTGTTGCATTGATATTGCTTGTGCTTATCTCTCTTGATGAGCATGGTCATCAAATGATTGCGGTCCATTCATGTACAAAAATCAACACTAAAGACTTCATCCTCTATTATTTGGCAAATCATGGGATCATTTTCCAAAACATGGAGTCATTTTAAAACAAAACTTTGTTATCGTGCTGCCATACATCTGCCACATCTCAGCCAGGAAAAAAAAATGAAAAGAAATTTCAAAGCTTTGACACTTTTAAAGATCTCCCCTTAAATGAAGTAAAGTTTAACTCTTATACCTCAGATAAACTTTGTAGTATAGTTTAATATAGAGAAGTGTTGAATGTTGGCATAAGTCATGTTTTAACTCTTAGATATGCAAACCTATAGGAACTTATGTACAAAATAGAGGTAACGCTGTTGGTTGGCACTTTCTGCTATGAACCAGCTCTTATACTCTGAGTTTTCCGTATTTGACCTCTCTATATATTATTATATTCTATTTTAGTTGATTAAAAATTCCCTTCCTCATCTGCATCGTTGGACCATTCTATGATTTGATATTCACTTACCTTGACTTTCTCATGCTCTTCTTTGGGAATGGCTTCCTGCATGGCCTGCAGTTTGGCCTCTAGTGTGGCAGCCTGCTCATCAGCCTGTGCCCGCCGGGTTTTCTCATCTTGGAGTTCCTGCAGTGTCTGAGCTAGCTGCTCCGATACTGCAGACAGCGCCTCTTTATGTTGTGAAAACAACACGGCATCTTTCAGCTGCAGGGCATCCTGTGCCCGGCCCTCCCGCTCTGCACACAGGCAGTCTAGAGCCTGGGCTGCTTCCTGCCTGGCCACCTCCAGTTCCTCCCTTACTGCTGCCAGTGTGCGCCTGGAGTGCTCTGATTGGACAGAAGCATGATTGTGCACAAAATCAACAGAGAAGTCCAGAACCATAACAATGCTGTACTATTCAGAAAGAAATGGCACAGCACACCTGACACGACTGAGGGCTCTGAGCTCTCTGAATGTTCCTCCTCCTCCTCTTCCTCCTCATCATCATCTCCACGACGAGGATGCCTGAGTCTCTCCAGCTCCAGGAGGGCATCGTTGAGCCTTCTTGCCACATCTGCCCTCTCCCTTGCCAGCTGCTCACACTGGAGCCCGAGAGTGACTTGTACCTCCTCCAGCTCGGAGCGAGGCACACACTTTCTCAGCTCTACCTCCAGCTCACCCAAACGCTCCTGAAGGCGGCGGACTTGATCTCCATCTCCAGCTGCTGCTCCCTCTTTCCCTGATGTCCTGCTCGCTGCCAGGGCTGCCTCCAACTCAGTAACTCTATCACGAAGGGACCTCACAGTTTCCGCCTCTCCTGATTTGTCTTCTTTCTCCTCCTCCTCCTCCTGTACAGATTTTTTCTGGGCCAGAGTAGCCTGGAGTTCCTTTACTTGCTCTGTCAGCTGTTTGACTGTGTCACTGTCCTGGCTACTCTGACCCCCTGCCTCGCCCTGTCTCTTTGCAAGCTCCTCCTCTAACTGCCTCACTCTGGCTTTCAGCTGCTGCACCTCCTGACTCGGACTCTCTCCTTTAGGCCTAGCAACTGCTACGTCAATATCCCCTTCAGCACACTCCACTGAAAGCACCCCGAGGCTCATCTGCTCCTTTAGCTCCTCCAGCTCAGACTGGGAAGAGGCCAACTGCTCCTCGAGCCCCTGCAGCTTCTCCTTCAGAGCTTCTGTGCTCTCTGCATTGGCAACTTCTTCCTCAGACCTCTTATCGCCACTGTAGAACATGACACATTGAATCAAATAGAAGAGAAACAAAGAAACAGAATAAACGTGTATTTTTATTAATCAAGCTTACTACTCCTCAGCCACACTGGAGGCCTCCTCTAAAGCCTGGGCCTGAGAGAGACGTTCCTGAAGAGCTTCAAACTCCTTTCTCAGGGTTTCATACTGAACTAAGGGAACAGAGTCTGAGCTGGTAGCCTGCATGTCTGTGTCATCCTTCTCAAACATCTCCAGCATCTGTACACAACAGAGAAGCAATTACAGCAGCACTTAGAAGCGTTCAATAACATGCACTGTACTGTTTGCCAGTGGGTTAGGATTTTAGGCAGCCTTCAGGTCATACACTCTGTTGAGTTGCGATGCTTGGCTTATGAGTATGTACAATGGACTCCAAGTATTAATAACTCAATCTTAATTAGACGTACACTTCATGTGTATATATATATATATTCATGTGTGGTATTTCACTTCAATAGCAAAAAAATATTCTTTCAAAATTGGCAAATCCGTATTTCTAACCTCTATAATAAGCCAAGCTCACAAAACACAGGATTTAACATTTTTCAGCTCTTTTTCACAACACATCTTTCATGCCAATTTTTTTTTAAATCCTAAATCCTCAAATTTCCTTTCAGTCTAAAAGCCAAACAGCTTTTGTTGTCAGAGATTATTTTCTCCCAGAAAAGAGCTATGACTATCCTGCTCACCGACATGATAAACCACTATCTAAATCCCAACAGGAGGTTTTGTTTCTAGTTTACTTCAGATTGCATCTCTTTGATCGCCTATCAGATCTTTGATTTCCTGCTTCCCTGCGAGGCTCTTCATCACACAGCGAGGCTGATGTGAAACTCTTAGCCTGCATCCCTGCATGTTTCCAGGGGTGAAAGAACAACCAAATACACTGAAACAGAAACCTACATAAAGCTTCAGTGCAACAGAGCTCTCCTCATGTCAGCTAACATGACCCAGTTAATAAGGATTGTCTACAAATTTGCCTACGACTGTGTCTGCATCTGGTGCTGGTCTGTTCTATTTATACCTGCATGAACACAATTGGCTCAGCACATTAGTCTTGCAAACTACAGTGTCTTTAAGTGGTCAAGATAAATACTTGGGTCAGGGACACTCAGCTATACATGAAACAGAATGTTCCCCCTCTGCCACAGAACCATTTAAAGATCACTTCACTCATAATTTATCTGCATTGAAGAGGTCTTGGACATATTGCAAGCATGTGATGTTATATTTGTGTGCTTTACTGTGCTAAATACTGGCTACATGAGTACTTTCTTGTGCATGTGCTTAATTACGCACGAACAGCATAATAATGTTTTTGTGCTGTTTGGCCTTACCTGCACTTTAAGAACGAGTTCTGAGTTCTGGGTGGTAAGTTCATCTATTTGTTTACGCAGCTCAGCAACTGTTCCTAGGTCTGCAGGAGAGGGGCTGACTGAGTCAGTGTCTGTTTGAGAATTGACCTCATTCTGAGCAGGAGAGGCTCTGGAGCGCTTGGAGAGCAGCTTTTCTAGAGGGAAGGTTCAGGAGAGACCACAACAAAAAATAAATTACTGCACTTCAGTGCCTGATTTTACTTATGCGGGAATGCCAAAATATTACACGCTTGGAAGTACATGCATGCTCCGTGTTGGGGAGGGGAAAGTCCACAAATACACGGACTGCATACCTGGGAAGTCCAGCATTTCATCCATGTCTTCAGAATCACTGGCCCCAATTCCATGGCTCCCCTTCAGCTCCTCCAGCAGCTTATCCCTCTCCGCCTCTGCCTCCTTTAGACGCTGCTTCAGTTGGGACAGCTATTGAACACATGGAAAATTTACAAATATATGATCATCTGTGATACGGGTGCATTGACAACCATCTGCTGGCTTGAATTAAATTGTGTAATTTAAGTAAACTTATCAGTGAGGAATGGAAATTTACTCAAGGTTTTATTTTCTACAGTTCTTTACCTGCTCCAAGGCAGAGAGGGCACTCTGTTGCTGCTGCTCCAAGGCTTTGATCTTCTGAAGCAGACGGCCTCTCTCCAGACGCAGCCGTCGGATCTCTTCAAACACCTCCTCGTCCTCTGCCTTATCCAGACAATACAACCATACAAAAGAATCATTCAATGCATTTCATGTAACATGTAAGAAAAAACACAAAGATTTGCTGTGCTAACCTTGGCTGAATGCTGGGTTTCTGGGGGCAGAGGAGAAGTAGAAGGAGAGTGGGACTTCAGGGGCTCAGGGGACTGGGAGGGGGGAGCTGGACTCTGAGGCTGTGGAGAGGGCGGCAAACCCTGGATCTTTGTGATTATAAAAAGGATAAAAAGTATAAATGGGGGGTGGAACTGTCCAGCTAAACTCAGCAAATCTAATAAGTGTTTTTTGTTTCCCTGGTGTTATCTCATCTAAACAAAACAAGTAATAGAAAATAATTTCCTTTGTTTTGTTTAACGCTGCAATGTCACTGTTTAAGAAGAGGTTTTACTGTTGCAATGTGGTAAAACAAAAGCACTTTCCATCCACTGATTTGTTTCTCACAGTACCTGGAGAGGAGAGCGGGGCGGTGGAGGAGCTTTTCGTTTGCGGGGAGTAGTCCCCCCTTGCACTGATGAATTGCCTGAGGGAATTTGAGGGGGCTGCGTGGGGGTAAGAGTGGGATCACTGACAAGCAGAGGTCAAGCTCAACTTAAAAAGGACAATTGAGGAAGCCAAGATAAGACAAAGGGTCAGCAACAAAGAGGAGAGAAAGCCAACAAAAAAGAAAGCAGCACATAGAAACAATGACCTCATATTGGAAAACATGCACAATATGATTGGCCAAAATGAGCCATGATCTCATCGATGGAGGGAGTGATACAACGTACAGCTATGCAACATTACCTCCTCGCCTGTGCCCTCAGAAGCTATGCAAGCATTGGGAAAAAGACAAAGTAGAATTCTTAAACCTCTTCAGCAAAGAGGCTCAGCTAACAACCAAGAGCTTACATGCACACATAATTGAAACTTTCCCTTCCAATGACTTTTCAGCTCAAACAGGATATGTAAAATTAATGTGGCTTATAGTAAATCCACCAAACGTGCATCAAATCACAGATAAAAAAAAAAAAAAAACTAATGCGGTCAGGCGTCAAGTGCAAATCCCCTCCTTCATCAGTGTCAGAGCAGCTGCACATCTGGCCTTCATATATCAGCAAAGACTAGTTCTATATTTTTTTTACAAGCACACCCAGCTGCCCCTCTGATCCACTTCTTCTTACTTACAACCGAACTCTGGGGGAATATTGGACACACACTAAAGCTGCAGCTTCATTAAACAAATGTGTCATTTAAATCTGCTTCATGAGCAATTTCACAGAAGTAACAAAGCATGATTTATAAAAAACTAGTTCATGTGTTGAATCAATGTTCCAAAGAGCTGCACTGGTTAGAGAGGCATCATAGGATATTTGAGGATATTTGATATTTTCATTTCTGAAAAAGGACTCGGTTCTCATACTGTACCTGGAGGTACTCCGTCCTGCAACATCTGAATGATGTGCTGGTTTCCTGTGGTTACGCTGTAGTCGGCAGCTTTGTGTCCAAGAGAGTCAACCAGCTGTGTGTTGGCCCCACCTCTCAGCAGAGCCTCTACAGTCTCAATGCTGTCACTCTCACAGGCCAGCATCAAAGCAGACCTGTCATTCAAAAAACAATAATAAAGAACGAGGCAACACAATATTATTTACAATGAGCAAATTAATATGGTTCAATTCCCGGCTGGGGCCTTTCTGTATGGAGTTTGCATGTTCTCCCACGTGTATGCGTGGCTTCTCTCCGGGTGCTCTGGCTTCCTCCGACTGTACCAAAAACATGCATGTTAGGTTAATTGGTGTCTCTAAAATTGATTGAGTGATTCTGAGTGTGTGTGTGATTGTTTGTCTCTATGTGGTTCTATGATGGACTGGCGACATGTCCAGGGTGTACCTCGGTGGGATAGGCTCCAGCCCCCCCGCGACCCGACTGACGGATTAAGCGAGTATAGAAAATGGATGGAAATTAATATGGCCATGAGTTATTAGAGTGACAAAGTACTAGAGTACATGGTACATTCAGTTTAGGCCTTAACATAGGCATTTTGTAGAAACAGGGTCTTTGACGTGTTAATCACTGAAAAGCTAAGAAATTAATTTCCATTAGGCTTTGTCTAATGTTTTGTGTCATGTTATCCAGGAAATAGTTATCTCATTATATTATCTTATTATCTAAGCTGCTGTGTAGAGCCAAGCTGAAGCTGATGCTCCCAGCTGGAGCTCCTGACCTGCATCTTTCTAAATTTCGAGCAAATACTCCAAACTACTGGAGGGTTCCTAAAGGAATACCTCCTGCACTCTGACTTAGACAGCTGAGAACCCATTCATGAAGTTTCCTCGTTTTTGTTTTTGAGTTTCTTTCTTATAAGGCCTCTGCCTGTCACTGCAGGCTTTCCCCTTTCTACTTTCCACTGACACTTTCTGTCATTCCGTCTGTCAAAGCTTCGGTAGTGTTCACAAACAGTGTTGCTCATCTCTCAGAGTTTCACTCTCCAAACTCTGAGAGGATGAGGAAGTAGAAAATCTCAGGAAAATTCTCAGCAACAGTTCACTACCTTCCTTGGTTGTCCTGTATGTTTGCATTGGCACCTCGACCCAACAGAAAGACACACAGCTCCACTCTGCTCATCTGGGCTGCTAAGATCAGCGGGGTGACCCCATCCTGTAAGAAAGACCATCAACCAAACATCATGAGGAAACATTGTACACTTAAATGACCCCGTCAATCAGCCATGACAAAACCAGCAAACTAAATGTCACATAATTTCCCAGCAGATTTCAAACTTACACTGTCCTGGACATCCAAATTGGCCTTGAAGTCCCACAGGGTCTCAGTGCAGGACAAGCAGCCACTGATTGCTGTGGGACACGATCAGAACTATAGTTATCAGAGGTTTACATACAGCATAAAATTGGCTCAATTTCTCAACATCTCCATTTGCCGTTAAATATCACATTCTGGGTACATGATATTAATCATATTGTTGTGTGTAAGTGTAGCTGTTACCTGCATGATGTAGTGGTGTCCTACCAATGCTGTCAGTACAATCCACTGCCAGCCTCTCCTGTCAGAGACACAACATACACATCTCTCATTTGTAGTGCATCGGAAATAAAATAAAAGAAAGAAAGAAATAGGAAAAAAAGGGTCTTTATTTTATTTGCAGGGCATAACTGTGGTTTACCTGCAACAATCTCTTTAAACACTCTGAATGGCCATTTTTGGCTGCAAGGTGAAGGGCACTGAAGCCTGAAATTGATCACATATACGCAGATATTTAGAACTAATCTAATACACGTTGTTCTTGTCTTACAGGATGAAGAAAAAATATCTCACCGGCCCCGTCTGTGACATTAATGTCTGCTCCATGAGAGATGATTACCTCCAGGCAGTCTAAACGGCCTCTGGATACACAGAGGTGAAAGCTGGCAGATGGAAGAGTGACAACAAGTCATTACAGATGAGAAAATAAAGTTGGCCTATATATTCACTCGCTTGATTTCTGAGGCTTGATCAAAACGTTTTATTCCTTTCATGGATTCATTTTTATTCAAGAGAAAGAAGGCAGCAAACTATTTAGAAAAATACTGTATTTTTCTTAAGCTGTGAGGTATTTTCACATCTTTTGGAGTCTAACTGATCTCTAAAAGATAGAAAATTACATTTTCATCCTAAACAATCAGTGGTGCATATTTCTAGATGAAGATTTATTTGTTGCAGAAGAATAAAATAAGGAAAGGAAATAAAGCTTTGAAAATGAATAAACTGCCTCCAATATCAAAATAGCTTTTTATCCCATTAAGGTAAAAGTTAGGAGCATAACTTACGCTGACTTTCCCTCAGCATCCAACTTTGTGGGACAGAGACCCTTTTTGACAATGAGGGCAGACACTTTGTCTGGTTCATTCTGCTCCACAGCCAGCAGGAGCCTTTCATCACTCTTGCCCCAGTCCTGACTCTATAGGGGGGGGGAGAAAAGAGAACAGGTTAACCTGGTCACCAATGAAAACTGAGACCACACCGCATACCTCCTAACATTCCAAACCAATCTGGTTTGATGACCATGTAAAAGCTACATTTTCCATGCAAAAAATATGCTTACCAGGCTAAACAAAGCAACTTTTAATCCAGAAATTTTAAAGCGCGGTAAATTCCAAATCAGTTATCAATACAGAGATAGAGGATACCTACTGGCAGCGGCAGCAGACTGAGGCAAGGACAGAACCGCTTCATCAGGCTAAAAACAGGCTGCTGGGGATCCATAGCAGCAGGGCGTCACATCCAACCAAATGCTGCTAAAGTGTACAAACTGACCACTGTGTCCTACCTGACTATGCACACTGGCACCTGGCTACATGATATTACAGAGAATTTAGACAAATCAACTACTGATAAGTTTCTGGAAGATACCTTTCAGAGGTCAGAGCAGAAATCTACATACCAGAGGATTTATACTGTCCACAAATCCTCCCTACAGTGAAACTGAATTGCTCTCCACACAAACAGCAAGCGGTGATATACACAGAGTTACATAGTTAATTTCTGTCCTCACAACATTGCAGCATCTCCTCTTCGAATTCAAAACAGCACCCCTCTCGTCGTATTGCTTCGTCTGCTAGCAGGGACATAGCAAGCCTGGCCAACGCAACTCCCCTCCCTCTTGTCCTCCTTTCTCTAACCTAATAATTTCCCAGCTGCCTTCTTCACTGTAGCGTGCGTCTTACTTCTCTCAATTAGTTTTTGTCAGTCCTGCAGAGCACCTCTTTGACTGCTTCATAGATCTGTTTCTCTGCAGCTACAGAGCGGGGCCTGTGGGATGTGAGGACTCAGCAAAAAGTGGAGGTAAAAAAAAAAAGAGCTGGATAAGCTGCACTCTGCTCTGCTGATTTGGGTGGCAGGGGGGACATACCAAAGACACAAACAGAGTGGCTGTGTGCCCATCTGTCTGTCTGTCTATCTTTATATGGTAAATCTACTGTCTAATAACCAATCTCATCCAAAGAGATCCCTCTTGTCACCAGTGATGCAGTGATCACTGAATTTGATGGGGTGAGAGTATTTATCACAACAGAACAGTGCTAAATGAGGATGTAAAAACCATTACCAGTATCCAAATGTCCAGACCACAAAGCACACAGGCCATTTAGGGGAGAGTCTGAAAGCTGAAAACTGCTAGTTTATCGGCTTGTATAAGAGCCCAGAACCAGTACAACAGACTGCAGCATGTAGCTGATTACTCTGTAACTGATTCTTTCTGTATTGTCCAATAGTTATCGTCAAAGCAGCCCCAAAACACAAGCAAAAATAATGACAGCTGGAGAGTAGGAATTCTTTGTGTGCCTGTGTATGTTTGTGTGTGTGCGCGCGTACATGTGAATAATTGAAGGCTACCTGAGATCACTGGTTATGGCAGCAGTCTGGAGACTGCCTTGCTCTCCTGCTGCTTAGTGACACTGAATACTGGTGTCCCCCTACCCATATATTTACAGAGAGCAAGTTGGAACCTTATATAAATGACTACTTCTTATAGTGAAGCTGAACACTTTAATGTTAGGTTAAAAATGGAAAAAACATTGATGAATACAGATGAGAATACAGATGAAAACAAACGCACACCTTACGAGAGATGGGTCCTACCTCAGTTTTTTTAAACTTTGCTTTCAGACTTTTCATGGTGTCGTCTCAACAGGAGCACTGCAATTAAAAATGTCTGAATTAAATCAGGAACCTAATGTTGCTGTAACTCTGCAATTGTCTTAAGATACTAATATTTCAGAATATAGAAGGAATTTATCAAACCAAGACAAAAAAAAATAGACACCTTAATGCAGTTAAAAAATACAGCTATATACGGAATTTAAGGGTAAACATATTGCCTACCTGTGGAAGACTGTCCGGTTCCAGGTGGGTATTTCTTCTGTCCCATCAACTGCTCAGAGCAAAACACTGAAGTCACTGCTGTCTGGCGGAGAGCAAAAATGTACCCGCCCCAACCCTAAATCAACCAATCAGCAATGCTTAAAACGCCGGATCAGCGTTTGATTGGCGATGATGGATGCTGTCAGTCGCGTGCAGAACGGTCCTCTCAACCTTTACCGGTTTTGAAGACTCATTTTCAAGTGTCGACGAGCGTCTTCTTATCTCGTGTCAAAGTGAATGTAATTTAACGCAAAATAGCATTCAGTCATAATGAACGTCTTATTTTATCGGTGTTTTTCCGGTCCGGTTCAAGAGTCTCTCCTGTGCAACACGGGATGTAGAGTGAAAGTTCCTGAGTTTACATATTTTAGCCAATCACCGAACCGTGATGGAACTATTGGAACCGCTGAAACCGGAAGCACCCTATTTCTCCGTTTAAAACAATAAAAGGTGAGTGAAAAATAGAAATGTAAAGTCTAGTATGAGTTTACCTATTACCATGTTATTGGGGGTGCTATATATTTCACAACACTGGCCATATAATTTAATAAGACCGTGGGCTAACGTTTGGACATTGTTGCATGGGCTACAGTACTATTATCATCATGAATGGAGACTTTTGTGTCCATTTTTATAAACTTTCACTGTAAACCTAAACTTTAAGTTGTAGTTGTCTCGAGTTTTTAATTTATCAACATAATGCAATAGCATGGAAGAATCCAGTGGTGAAAAAAATGGGGAAAAAAGTTGTTAAAATTACTTTTAACCTGAAAACAGATCTAAACAGAGTTTTGAAGTGCTTGTAGTCTACATTTTTATTTCATACTACTTCCCCCTGCTTCATTTCAGAGGAAATATTGTGCGATCTACTCCTCTTGATTAATTTGACTACTTTACTGATTACTTTCACTGATTCCTGTTACAAATATGAATAAGTTTAACATGAAATGGATTGTTAAAGATTACACAAGAATTTTCCAACCTTTTTGCCCTCTGACATCAAATAGTGTGTGTTTGGGCTCATATTTCCGATTTCTATTAGTACAGAAGTAAGTATATCCACCAAAAAGTGTTATCCTCCCATCTTAATTAAGCTTTGATATAAAAAATTCACTGATATCATATGATTACTTTTAATCTATTCAAAATCGAACTCAGACGCAAAGGACTTGGTTATTTGTCTGTGTAAGTATTACCAGTACCTACACAATACGCAGCAAAACACATGACAAATATCAGTGGCGCTTAAAACAAATTAAATAAACTACAAACACAACAGAATAACCACCAACTGCAATTCAACTTATCTTGAAATTATCATGAGTGCACAGCGAAGGATGTGAGCGTATAATCAGTTCCTACACGTGGATGTCATTTCTTAAGCAGCCGTGTCAGAAAATACATCCAATAGAAAATATGTTATGTCATTTTTTTCCCTACATCATGTAAACAAAACGACTAAAGAAATTGCTGGATCTTCTAAAAGTATTTCCACATGCAGAATGCGGCATGAATTCCAGATGTTGGAACGAACCAGCTGTGTAGCCTTAAGAAAATCACTTATTAGCGAGGCTAATTGGGTGGAAAAAAAGGTCTTATTTCGCTTCACTCTTGGATTCTCAATGGGAAAAGGTCATGTGGTCTGATGAGTCCAGAATGACCCTGTTCCAAAGTGATGAGCACACCAGGGTAAGAAAAGCGGCGGACGAAATGCTGCACGCAGTCATTCCTCATGCCTATCACACAAGCCTCTGGGGGCAGAGTTATGATCTAGGACTCGGTTGGTCAGGTCTCGGTTCAGCAACGTCATCTTCCCGAAAAAGGTCAGCTGGCTACAGTACACAAATACACTAAGTGACCAGGTTTTTCCATCAGTAGATTTTTTCAATTTTTTTTTATTTCCCCGATGGCATAAACACATGTTAAAACGATAATACCTGGATTCATCTGGCTCAAATTATGCAAGATTGACCCAGGGAGCATCAGACATCATTTTTACACATGGATTGGCAACCACAGAATTAAGACCAAACTCCTTTAGTTCTGGAGACATTTTACACAGTAGTACGACTCTCATATCATCAATACAAGGTTTTGACGGAACAATTAATGCAGCTCTTAATGTAAATAAAAGTTGTGGTATTGTGTAAGCTTTATGAAACAAAATTATGGGGAATACGTGCTGTAATCATGTTACTTAAAGCTTTTATGTTACTTTTCCTTTAGTACATAACTAGGTTCTACATTTTCCTGCTTTATTTGACCAAGGCTTCTACTTGTAATTTATGTATTTACACTTTTGGTTAAGCAAAGAATCTGAAAACTGTCAACACTACTGGTAGTTTTTCACCAAAATGTTCAGATGTTATGTTTTTATAAGTGTTTAGCATAGTGGTCCTGTTTTCTTGTTTCACGTGTAAGCGTGTTGTTTTGATCTTTTTTGTTGAATGAAACAAGGTTCCACAGTCGGAAATGGAATATGAGCATGTGTACGGACACACTACATTTGTTTTTCACGGAGCTAATGTTTTACATGTAACCATTCACAGTTGATCGTTGATGTGAGGCCACATTCAGTAAATGGGAAAAATTGTATTTGCTAAAACAAATCTCATCTGTTATGCTATGTATCCACATGCTATGTAGCAGTTTCTCATCTCCTTGGCACGCATCCTGTCACTCTTGTTTATCAGACCATTGATTATCATCAACTTCTCATCTGATGTTTTCCCTTGTGATTCATCAGGATACAAATCTCCTTGGTCAGGCTCAGTCAGCTCCTGATCACATGTGATGTCCTCTGAGGGAGCTTTCATGGCATCAAACAGCAACATCTGATCTTGTGGTAAAAGGTCATATACTTTCCATGCTGAATCGTCTTCTAGCTTCAGGGAGAGGAAGTATGATGAAAGGAATCAGATCGTTCCCGAACAGTGTTGGTCATTTGATAAATCGGGTCAAACTCTGTAATGTTCTGATGGGGGTGTTAAAAAGGCCCAACATTTGTGGAAATGTCAGCCCACACTGTACCAGTGCCTCATGGTTGGTGTAGTGTGGCCAGTTGTGGCTTGTTGTCATTGAATCCAGCTTCGACTACAGGGGTCGAGAGTGTGGATTGTTTCTTGTCCTTTGTGGTCAAGAGATTTCTAATTCGTTACTAGCAGGTGACTTGGCAGAGTCAAGTGGTTATTGTGCAAATTCCAGACGACTGCGCTGTTGGACACACTTAAATAACACCATGTCAGCTGTTTGCTTGAACAAATGAGAAATTAAAATCTGTTGGTGACAGCGAATTCATTGTTTCGAGGTTTGATGAGAAATAGCTCTCTGTAAAGAACTGAGACACATCAAATGAGGAAAACTGCAACTCAGGTATCAGGCCTCCCCCATTATTTTTAAAGGCTATCTGCAATATGCGCAAGCCACCAAACGGGGGCAGTAGGTGCAAAGCAGAAGACTCCACAGAAACGAATTCTTCCCACAGGTTTGCTCCTGTAGCTTCCTTCTTCAGTCCAGAGGATTGCATTCGGGTTCACCTTGTGGCTTTGAAAGCTAACCTTTGTTATGTGTGTACATTACTGTCTGCAGCCAATGGACCAATTGCTAAAAAAAAAAGCAAAAAACAGCTTGTTTGGAAATGTCAAAAAATGGCACTGAAAAGCAACATCTCAGTGAAACCTGAAGTTGGGAGGAAATGTCGCATCCATATTTAGCCTTTTATAATGAGGCAATCTAATTCTTCTCAGAAAGATTTCACCGCGCCTTGTTATTTTTTCAATTTGATTACATATTTGGCTCTTATGCAACAGCTCTTTTTGAATGAAACTGACATGGCCTATGTACCAATCTGACTGTCGGCCTGTATTTCTGTCTTTGTCTCTCACAGAGAGATTCCTTTTCGCCTTTTCGTTTTCTCTTCCTTTTTCTTTTTTTTTTTTTTTTACTTTACCTCCTTGTGTCTTTGTCACAGCTTCACCATCAGTTGTCTCCGATTTTCCGTCTAATATCTGTAGTTTCACTCTCCTCATCCATAAAGTTCTGGCTCTCACCCCGGCTGGGATGGAAACATAAATTAAATGCAAGCTCACTGGTGCTCGCCTGCAGGGGGGTTAGAGGAGGTGTTGGGCTGAGCAGATAGTGTAGATGAAAAAGGGGAACGTGTCACTGAGGGGAGGGGGAAGAGAAGCTCGATGCTACGTTCAAAGATATGACACGAGATTAAAAAAAGAGGTTAAAAAGAAGAGAAGAGTGAAAGCAAAAAGCCAAGGGATACACGAACAAGATCTCTTTTTTGTCTTGTCATGGGGAAAGAGCATGTTTTTTTGTTATTTTTACCTCTTTTTTCCTGTGTGTGTGTAGTATATAGTTTATAGTTTATAGTTGTAGTATCATGACCCATGTGTTGTCCAACAAGATCTGTATCAGCTTGATGAATGAACTGATTTGAATCTCTTTAGACGTTCAGCTCAGCATATTGATCTTGTTCCCACATGATCATGACCAAGTCTCACACGGACATCTGCAAGTGTTATAAAAGATTTTTAGAGAAAAGTGAAGTGGGGGGGAAGGTAGAAGTCAGCAAAGAGTAGCCCCTGTCCCTGGAGAATTTTGTTTCCAAAGGGAAAAAAAAACTGACATGCCTTTGTTGGTTGATGTCAAGAAATTGATCCTGCCTTCAAATTTACTGCCTCAGTACTGTAAGTGATTTAAAGTGGACTGCGGGGCCCTGAGAGCTTTGCAGTCACACTTGTACAGCGCCTTCAGACGTCCTTCAGAAACACCTCTGGATTGGTTTTTGATCTCTTCCCTTAAGTCTGGAGTCAATCTTTGGTGAAGACCGTTGCAGACACGGATTGGAAGACAGACAGGATGGGGAAGATGAAAAGGTCTGGATGGAATAACGTGGAGAACAGCGTGGCTGTGGAGACGGTGGTGGGGGTGGATTCTAGCTTGATGACCTCATCCCGTCACCCGCCCCTGGGAGAAAGTGAGCTCACAAGTGTCGTAAAGAAAAAGGGCATTTATGGTCTTTTAACAGACTTAGATGGGCCTTACCCAGTGTAGCATACAATCCAATTTACCAGCCTGGACAATGGGTAATGTGACATCTGTGAGAGTATGACACACTGAGAGAGAGCAAAAAGGGATCAAACAAAGGGATGAAACTCAAAAATGCTCTCACTCGCTCTCTCTTTCTCTTTTTCGTTCTTTTTTGTAAATCTGTGTGAACAAGTTTCATAGCTTTTTCTCATCTTGTCTGTGTGATTGAAGTAGATGAGAGTTTTCGTGTCTAACTTCTGTCACATATATGTGCTCATGTTGCCCAAAAAAATGGTTGGATTTCCTTATTCTTGCAAGCCATTTTTTTTTTTCTGAGACAGCAGAGAACAGTTTTGTTCAGCCTTCGGGCTTCTGCGTGCAGTTCTTTGAGGGGGTTACTTCTTGAAGCCAGACAAATGACAATAATCTTGAGTCAAGCTACAACACTGAAAACCTCTAGTGATGTCATGCGAATGAATAATGCACGTCTTTGGAGCATATTCGTGAGAGCAGACTCCTCTTCACTCGTTCTGCCCTTGCCTCTCTGTTGTGCTTTTGGAAGAGGTTATATTTCTTGTTGCGTTCTGTATTATGTGCAGGCACTTCAATGAATGAACGGTCGGCTGATTGCGAAAGGGAACAGGAGGATATTCCACTGGGAATGAAGCACCTCCCCTTTAATCGCTCTGTTGAGTTGCGTTGCTCTAGAAGCTGTTGTCGCTCTCTCCACTCTCACATTTGCAGACTGCCGTTGGAGGAACTCTGGTACATCTCGGCGCGCGTGTGTTTCTGGTAGAAAGAGGCACAGTTTTTCAAGATCCTTTGCCATTTCGTGGAATCAAAAGCTTTTACGAGTGGAATACTTTATCAATTCTCCGTATCTTTTTAATGCCAGCGACATGAAGAAACGCGGAATAAAGCACCCAAAGTGGCTGAAGGACTGAATCGGCGTGGTGAGTGGTTGTGCGTTCGGAGCGCAGCGCTCTCTGGGTTCTGTATAAAGCCGATGTTTTGATGATAGTTTCGCAGATAAGTTCTTGTGTTTTCGGCTCGACTTTTTTTTCTTTTTCTTTTCAGCAAGTGTGTTCTATAAGTAAACTTGTGTTTTTATGGTTGAAAAATAATCGGGAAGAAAGTTAAGATTGTTTAATTGAAGGTGTCGTTGATTCCGTGTGACTTTTTAATATTCTCCTCCTGCTGTTGTCGTTGCTGTAGTATCACCACGTTAACGTTGGACTGAAATGTAATTGAAGCCTATGGGCAAAGTCCAGTTGCCAGACGTTATCGCTCCCTGCCTGAAACAAAAGGAGAGCGTAAAGCCCAGCTGTCACTGTTGGTTAATGTCACACGGGTGCACGTTATAGCTCACAAATAGTTGGTCTGTGATTAGGAGGAGGTAGTTTTGCACAAATATTGTGGGAGGATCAGGACCTGTGGATTACTGTTGTTTTTTGGAACAGAAACTGAGGTTATTTTGTATTTATTGGCCTCTCTTGTCTCAGTAAAAATGCACAGGGGTAAAGTCAATCTATTGCTCATGTAGTCTAATCAGAATTAAGGTCAACGATAACCTTCTAACTGTCCCTGTCTGCTCCCTGCAGCCTCCTGCTTCAACTCCACTACACAGCAGCACATTTGGAAGCTGAGCTGTGATGGCCAAGTGGCTGAAGGACTACCTGAGCTTTGGCAGGAAGGTGCCTCCACAGCCACCCACACCAGACTATACAGAGAGCGAGATACTCAAAGCATATCGACTCCAGAGGGACCTCGATTTCGAAGACCCCTATGAGGAGTCTGAGAATAAGTCCAGAGCGGAGTCTGGGACTTCTGAACCGGCCACACCAGTGTATGGGTCTCCCATGAAATCATCCAGCGTGGATGTGAAGTCACCTAAACACAGATTGATCAAAGTGGACTCTCAGGAACTGGGGCGCACCAAAATTCTCCTGAGTGCTATCTCCTTGGAAGACCAACAAGAGCCTGTAAGAACCCTAGTCCTTCTGCTTTTCTTGCTGGTATACAAAGAACAAAGTGGGTGATGACAAATAAGATCTTGTTCAGTGGAGTGGGTAAGAGTAATGAAGAGAAAGCAAGCAAAAGAGAGAGGAAAACACTCTAGCACGTCTCTCTCCTCTCACTTCAGTCGCTGTGACAGGTTTTATTGATCAAGCTCCATAAAAAGAGACTTGTAATGTGTCAGAAAATATGCATTGTTTACATAAATCACATTACATCCCACACACCAAATAAATTTGCTAGCATTGGTGGAGTGGGGGGGGATTTATGGTTTTAGCAGGCCATTGAGTCAGAGGGAGTCACAGTCCCCTGAGATTATGTCCCTCCATAAATAATAGATGGGGTTTGGGTTTGCAAGCTGAGAGACCCTCGCACAAGCATGTCAGGGGCCACATAGAGTATCTTTCATGATATATTGCATGGTGATTTGTCAAGGGCCTCAGAGGGGTATCATTTATGCTTCGGTGCAGTTTGTGTCATCAGGGCTGTAGCACTGTTCTGGCTCCGTATTCTATGGGTTGTTTGGGGGGGGGGGGAAAGCGTACACAGCTAGTGAGAACAAAAATACGGCAGCTGTGTGGAGGGCAACTGGAGCCGAAGCAAAGATTTTTTTTCAGGGACACCGTCTACATGCGAACTCACCTCACACATGCTGAGTAAGTTTAGAGTTTTCATTACAGCACTTGAATCCATGACTCCACTCGTGTAAAATGCCAGAAAGTGCAAAAGTCCTGAGGTGGATTGAAGTAAAAGTCTTTGTTGAGTCAATAGCTCCCCTGCATGCCCCACTCATCCCACTCTCATTAATTTCCCATGGTCTGTGGGAACATCCGCATTCTAATTAACATCGCAGATTCTTGTGCATTGATAGATAACCTGTTAGAGAATCAACAGGGGATTAGGATGTAATTTTGTGAAGGCGTGAGCGTATTTAGCAGGAATTTGGGAAGCAAGCTTTTCTTCAGTAATTTCCTTTTTTAGAAGAGGAGGAGAGACAAAGGATATACATGGTTTAGTTCTAGGTTTGTGCACCTGTGTGTTTGTGTATGCATATGTTTGTGCGACCATATGGTTGCCTATGTTGCTGTCACTGTGCCAGATGACCGCAGTCCTTCCCACTGTGATTGCACGGAG
This sequence comes from Leuresthes tenuis, assembly GCF_036924035.1. Lineage (NCBI taxonomy): Eukaryota > Metazoa > Chordata > Actinopteri > Atheriniformes > Atherinopsidae > Leuresthes > Leuresthes tenuis. The sequence continues at coordinate 17,608,646 of NW_027325361.1, read as the reverse complement.
GAACCAATGCTACGGACCACATATCTTCCTCTTTAATCTCTGTCCACGCTTTTTGCAGCCAAAAGAACAGATCTTCCTCAGGCAGGATGGACTCTTCACTGCACAATGATGCCTTCATATGACAACAAAGATACAATATGGTTTTGAGAATGTTTTTTTTAGCAGTGGCCACACTGCAAAGTTTCTTAATGCTGTGCACAAAAAAAGAAAGATACTTTGAAGTCTTTCATCTGTGATCAAACATATTTTTAACTCGCCGTTCACAGAGTGTCGCCCTGTTCTCTCCATCTTGGGTCTTGATTAGCTATTGTCCGTGCAGCATTCTGAATTTTCCTCCCTTCCAAAAAGCATGTGTTTGATACTTGAATTCAAGTGTTCCTTAAATGTGTTCGATGTGCAGCTCTCACAAAATACAGATTTGACAATTCTGGATGAAAGTAGAACTAATTATAACCTCTTTAGAATTCTAGCTCGCTTTGCAAATGTGCTTGCAAGAAAAGAGCACATTTTTAAAACAATTGGTTTTCATTATACCGTGTCAGCTTTTTTTTTTTCCTGTTCGGGTTGAAATAAGTGTTCCGTTACTAAATGCGTCTTCTTCACGAGCGTACGTGTTTCATCTCTTAGGTGGTGCCATCGGCTCCATTGGCAGGGGACACAGATTATTCTGATCCATTTGACGCTCGATTGGACCATCGACCGGAGCCAGATCTCGGACCTGTTCCCTGTGAGAATAATGGCTACATGGAACCATATGAGGCCCAAAGGGTCATAACAGGTCAGTGAAGTACCTCATTCTCGAGAAGATTTTTGAGCTTCGAAAAGAATGAGTGACTTTGATCGCAGTCACTCTGTGTTCTGCTGCCTCGTCCATGCTGTTTCCATGATGTACCTTTCCTTTACCCATTCAGGATGGATCAGTCCTTCCAATGCTTTGTGTTCGGAACAGTAGGGTTTAGCTCTCCAATAGAGAGGACCACCTCCTTTATCTGCTGTCTGCACATTGACTATCAGTTGCAAAAAATGAGGGGGGGCCAGTGATTTAAAAATCCTCAGAATGAATTTTTCATGAAAATCATCAAGGAAGTAATGCGGCTGTCTCCTGCACATCATGCACAAGTGCGAATGACCCGATAGCTGCTTGGTTTGAATAGTTGTTGAGATCGCACCGAGCTATTTTTGTACATCTGCCGAGCCAGGTCTGTGTTTAAAACGCTGGAATGTATTTTACAGCACAGAACAGGCAAGTGGCAGATTGTGAGGAGGAAGTAGTAGAATCTGATTTTAAAAAAATGTAATGGATCAGAAAGAATCATTATTTCTTTAATGCCCTAATTTCATCAGATTCAGTTTTTACTGGTTCTTTTTTGTTTTTCTTATTGTTGTCTTTGGCATTGATTCCATACATCCACACCATTAGTGCCCTCATAATATGAGGGTAAGTGGACAAATCTGATTCAGCCCTTTTACAAGAGAGCCAGGTATAGTCTCTTAGGTAGATCAAATCATGAATAAAATATGCAACTGTGTCATGTAGTAATATTGGTGTTGTGTACTATGTCAGCGGTTTCTTTAATGAGCAACACAGGATGATCAATAACATCATCTTTCTCTATTTTTTTTTCATCCTTTTCTCTGTTGTGAGGTTTCTTCCATTTAAGAGCATTACAAACAGTGATGTTAGAGATTCTGTAGGTCCAATTTAAGGACTGCATTTGGTTCTCCACTAGAGAGTTGCAACTGTCCACTCCACTGGGTTTTACTTCACTGCAGCAGAGTGAGCTCTCTGTGTCATGAACTGTCCCCTCTGAGGAGTCTATCCAGTCTTGGACCCCTCTCTGCTCTTGTGATTTGCTCCCATATCGTCTGGCACACAACCATCGTTTTCCATTTCTCCCTCCTCCTGTAACATCTCTGTCTGGCCTTTTCCCCCCGCGCTCTCACTGGTGTGTCCCAGTCATTTAGTGTAAAAGCTTGCCCCCCCCCCTTTCTCCATTTCTCTATCTCTCCTCATCTCAAGGACTCTCCCCAGCCCCAAGGGGAGTCTCTGGCTGCCTCTATAATCTGTCCTTTAGCGAATACTGTGTCCTGTCTTCTCATCGTTGCCACTCAGGCTGCCCTTTGGTAGTCAAAGGAAGTTCATAATATCAAGAATAAGGGAAGGGAGCATCTCTTCTTTTGCTCAAACTGGGAAACCTTGAAGGAAATCTTTTGTTGCTGCAGCTGGATGCAGCCATTGGAGAGATTAGAGTCACAGCAGTGATGACGGAGCATTTGACAAAGCATTGTCAGTTTTTCATTGACTTTGAATTGAGCCTGTCACTCCAATGCTGTATGTCGGCCTGCTTTTGTCTGTCTTTCTATTTCAGTCTGCTTTTACTCATTAAAATACATAGAAGCCGCAGACAAATGTGAGATCAGATTAATAATTATTTTGAACAAAGACTGTGCTGAAAGGACCCATTATAGTATGTGCTTTTTTTTAAGTGCCCATATGTGTTTCAACTTTGTCACAATTCTTAAGTTGTTGAGGATAAAAGGCTCGTCTCCCTTGCTGACACATATCTGCATGCCTAAGCACTCCCCAGCATTCCGTGTCATCGTTCCCCTCAATCTTCAGTCACTGTCACTCTGTCGAATTGCATTTTCAATACACCCACCAGTCTCAACCCTCTGCCCGTGTTTTTCTTTTGAATTTATCATTTTAGTTTCCTCAAATATTGTTTTTATCTCTCAACCTTCATCTTCTCCATCTCCTGGCTTTTGTGACACCACAGGCTCCCAGTGCAGGTACAGCAGCATTCAGCCCTGCTGTTCTTCTGTCTCAATGACTTAACATCAAACGCTGACAGACCACAATCCCCCTGCCTCCCTTCCTTGTTCTTCTCTCTCTTTGCTTCCATTTTCTCTGCCTTTTACTTCTGCTCTTCATCCCACTACAACCTCTCCTCACCTCTCTTTCCTTATTCAAGCTTGCTCTTCCTTTCTTTCCATTTCCCCCTGCCCTTTTCTTCATAACCTCAGGATCTTTCCCCAGGGTTTCTCCTTGGTCACCATGGTGATTACATTGAAGCCCAATAGCACTGTCTTGTTGTGTGAAGGTTAAAGTTTTTTTCTCAGCCTTTCAGCTGCAAACCTCTGACTTTTGTCTTTTTTTCCCCATCTTACATGAACGAAAAGACTTCGCACTGACACAAAAGTTGAACAAAAAAATGTTACTATTTGACTTTATTTTTTCCCCTTCCTCTCTCCCACCTGTTTTTTAAATTAGTGTATTTTTCAGGTCAGCATATAAAAAAAACAAAACACTTCTGATCAGTGCTGCTGCAGCTTAGATGCTCCTATCGAAGCATTTAGAAATCAGATTTCATCTTGCCTGCACCGATAATCCTAAAGCCTTTTATCTCACGGCCATATTTGATCTCACAGAACAGATGCAGGTGCAGAGACCAGTTGTTGGTTGGAACCCTCTGAGAAAGTGATGAAAATGTTAACGAGGAATCGTGGATGCTGCTGTGAGCCATGCTGAATTGCTGCTGGGGTGCAGGTTGGACGAGAAGTGTGTGTGTGATGGGGGGGGCTTGTCTACTGTAATGGCATTCAGCACCTAACCCAAGGCCTTGTTAAGCCCTGTCATATGAGTTTCTGAGCCAACAGCAAGCTGTGCAAATATAATTTGTCTCTTTCCTCTAATTCTAGGCAAGTCGTAGCTCCACAGGCTTTTTCTTTAGATTTGTGATAAAGAAAGCTTTGTGTTTAAGGAACTGTGATTGCAGCTAACAAATAATATTTTTCATGGGGTCTGTTTTTCTTTTAGACATTACTCATCATACAGATATATGAATGTTTGGATGCATATGTTTGTGCCTATTTGTGATTTACATTGTTTTACATATGCTACAACAGAGCTGCAGCGCGGCCCCGGTGGAGGACGGACACGGGGAGGAGTTCAGCTCTATGACACGCCCTATGAAGATGAGCGAGGACAGCGTCTGGGTTATACGTATGGAGAACTTCAGGACGAGGGCAAGGAGAGCAGCAGGCTGCCGCAAGATGATGAGCGACCAGCCGATGAGTATGACCAACCCTGGGAATGGAAAAAGGACCACATCTCCAAAGCTTTTGCAGGTAGTTAAGTTACATTTGAAAAAAAAAAAGAAAAGAAAAGGTTTAGTCACTTTAGTCATCTGATTAAGGTCAGATGATTCCTGGAAAGGCAGCCTGGAAAGTCCCAAAATATTCAGAAAATGCCTAATTTTTGGTGGTAGTTCATCACTTTAAACCTTTATCTAAACCTTTCTCCATACCTTGGATTCACTCATTGATTCATATGGTTTCACGCTGCCAGGCTTGATCAATACTCAGTCTTTTACACACAAAACCCCCACATATTATTGTCAATCTTCCATTGTTTTCTGGTGTCTTAGAGCTTAGAGCAAAACAGTTAATCCTTGCCAACCACTGACAAGAGCCTCTAAAGCCTCTGGCAAATATCTGCATGTCAAGCCTGAATTGGAAGGTATCTTCCCACATATGTTTTTGCAGGAAATCGCCCAGAAGTATTAGTGAAAATGGTTAAGACCAGATTCTGAAGGAGCCCTTTTAAAGGTCAGAGCCCTCCTAGGAGCACACAGACAGCCCTGTTGCTGATACTACACGGTGAAAAATAATTGTCTAACTGTCTTGCCCTTTAATATAGTGTCTGCCCCCCATCGTTACATCTCGACAGCCTTTATACCAGGAAATAGAGTACTGTGACCTTCACTGTCTCAGCTCAAATGACACATATCTCTCTTTCTACATTTGAACACCTCCTGTTGATTATTGATTTCTTACTCTCAGGCATGTGACCGACCACATTCACAACAAGCTTTGAGGAGATCGTCAGAACTGAGAGAGACATTTTGTGTATCTTTTATATGTGCGGGGGGTAGTCAAGGAACTATGTGAAAAACAAGTTCCATTTTCCAAACGATTTTTGTCAAGTAATTGGGATAGTGCACGATTATTGTTTTCTTTATGTTGAACTTGCAGTGCATGTACTTGCATTGCATTCTTTTTCATTGACTGAATATAATTAAAGGGAGAGGGGAAATTGAAAATACGAGAAACGGAACAGGCCTGATAAATCATTTAGGAGTGGATCAGTGTAAGGCATGCCAGGCCAAGTCGGCTTAATTGAGCTGCATCTCTGTGTCATCAAGGTCAAGGTGATGGGATAATAAATCAACCTTGGCTCATCCTCCCTCCCCTCCATTCCCACTCTCCTCCCCTCAGTTAATTACATGCCTACATGTGTGTGACTGATCCGCTGTTAATAAGAGAGTCATGGTCAGTAAGACATTGTCTGAATATCCTCACATACACACACAAATCCATTCTCATCGTGTCCATGCTCAAATCGCCTTAACCAGAAGAGGAGCAAAGAGACACCGTAACTTATTGGGAGTGGAGATGATTTCAAGGCTGTTATTTCAAAAACCAATACCACCTCTCACCTACTTTGCCCTCATTCTAGCTGTATTTGTCATTTTTTTCCCCTCTCCCTTATGTCTTCTTTGTGCCACAGATGCAATGCACTGCTTGAGGGGAGCCCTAACAGCACCATTAGAGCATGCATTGGAGTAAAACACTTATGCAGCCTGAGTCGTCTGACCCTTGTTTTTTCCATTTGAAATCAGCTCTTTGAGCTGGCGTGCTTTCTGTCTGGGCACACCAAGGCACTGAAGTGTAAACACACAAACAGTATTTTCCATTCTCACATTTAATCCATATTCCCAGACCCTCTTAGCGTTGCTAGGCACGGCCCACGTGCGAGGGTGGGGAGAGATGGAAAGGACGGAACAGAGAAAGAGAGAGGTGGAAAAGATGGGGAGAAGAAGACAAAGAGATTAGAAGGAGGTTTGAGCTTGAGGAAGACAGACAGGGATAGAAAAATGGATAAAAAGAAACAAACTGGAGGGAAAGAGAAAGGGATGTCCAAGGTTATGGTGTGTACTATGGCTGCTGAGTGGATGTTTGTGGAGGCCCAGTGCCTCAGTGGGGAGGAGCTGTGAGGAGTATTAATGGTTGGGAGCTGTGGCGAGGTGAAGCAAGTGCAGAGAAGGGGGGATTCAGGGCCATTGTGGCAGGGTGCAATCAGTCATCCACTAACACAGGCACACTCTCTCACTCGTATACACGCCAACACTGCAGCGGTGACAGGTCTGTGCCCACATCCCTCCCCTCCCTGCTGATGTGACACACTCACTCAGATAACCTGCCACAGAGGGCAAAAAGGGGGGCATCGCGATCTGCTAGCAGCTTCTCATCATCACCTCCCCACAGGCGTATGCACACATGCCTAGATTTTTCAACTTGGTTTTCAGGCTCTGATTATCACCAAGCACCTAATTCGAGGGTGAGAAAAGGTTGTGCGTATGTTGGCACAAATGATGGTGTGGGAGAGAAGGATGGGGGGGATTGCTATTGTGTATTGTATGTGGATTTATATGTGCTTCATTCATGCAAGAGGTTCTCTACAGAATCTCTTTGATTGTAATTGTGGCCGCTTATCCACGCTTGTATGTAATCACTTGGATGAAGGAGAATGTTGTGGATATTTTTCAAATCAAAAGTAAGCTCATCTCTGAAGCCTCTTCCGCATTTAAAATTGGATGGCAAGTCCACTTCAGTGCTCGTCCTCACCAGTTCTGTGATGGTGATCCTGCCAGTGCCTGAAGAGGTGGACATGACAGGCCCCCATCTCAGTCCAGAAGGCTTTTATTACAAAGGAAAGCTGTCACCAGTCGCACCGTCTAGCTCAAATTACATCAGTCATTAACTCCTGGAAGTTAATAGACAGTCTAGGAGTGAGAGATTGGTCCTGCAGCCATTCGGCTTTATTGCTGAGCTAATGAGAAGCGCCATCTTATTAACTCCCCGATGGTCACTCCTAATGAACAAATGAGAGTTTCAGGCATTTTTATGTTTTCAAATTTCATAGTCCACAACAGAAGGTTTGAGCTATTTGATGCCTATAATGGCCATGTGGAGGTTGGCGGTGTGGAGCGCATGATGAGAGAGCCACAAATCAACTGGAGATCTGGATAGAGTAGGTGAATGAATAACACTGCTACCCCTAGCAGTTACCGTTAAATCGGCATTGAGAAAAGTACTTATCCTCCACTTGTTCCTGTGCAGCTGCTCATTAGGCAACATTTAGACTCAGGCTGTGCAGAGAAGCTTCTCAGTATGATGAACATGATGAACATACCCATGCTAAAAGCAAGGTTAAGACTAAGAAGATTTAATTTTCTTCCCCTCAGTTGCAGTACAAAAATACATTTAGGGGAAATTGAACCACAGCATAATTAGTCTTTCAATGATTTCTTTAAACCCACTTTGTAACATATTTAATTGGAAAACAAGGGTTATTTGGTATGGGTTTGTTTATACTTCCATGTGGTCGACTGCAAACTCCTGTGAAGCTTGTCGGTGTTGATTTAATAAAAGGCCCTCTGGACTGGAGCTTTGATTTCATGGCTTTTGTCTCTGTGGGTCCTGGGTTTGTTTCTGACCTTTTGAAAAATTCTTCCTGAGTTTTGAGTTCCGTGTCTTCACAGCCGTCATGTTTCCCCCAGAATGAAATGCAATGACTCACGAGCCCTTCAAATTCCCCCTTATGCCATCATCATCATCCATGTTAACTTGATGATGTCAGCATTGAGCTCAAATCGCTGTCATGTCTTGGGGCATGTGGAGGTACCAGATTGCTCAACTTGCCAGATCTACTCAGGGTCCTGCATTTATAAATGATGTCACATATCATTGTTTTTTCCTCACTGACTTGAAGATTGGCTGTGTAGACAAAGAGATATAAATCTAATTAAAAGTATGGCAAACTTTGCATGTAATTATGTTACATCTGTATGTGTAGAGAGTGCAGGAACTCTACAGAGTAATTCTGTATTTCATTCTCTACTGGTCTGGCTGCTCTGTTATATTTGAGATAGCTTTGTAATTGAAAAAATCCTGCAAAACTGTGACGATTATTTTATTCTTTGACAAGGGAACCTCTGTGATCTCCTTTATGTTTAACATTCACTAAAAGCAAACCTTGCGAGGAATGGTCTGGCGTCTACACATTTTCTTTTTACACTTAATCATCGTGTGCTCTCAGAAGATTCAAAAATTGAGCAAATTTGGACATGTTGTACAACGTTATCATCAGGCATGTCTGGTTCTGAATGGCAGCCCAGAGTGTGAAGACAATCTACACGAAGTGCAGTCTCTCATGTTGTTTTGCACATGCAAACTAAAATAAATTGTTGAGAAAATGATGAAAAAGGCCTGTAGATAGATATTTATTTAAAATGTTTTACAGTATTAGAATGCATATATTTTCCCCATTGAATGGCATTTTTAAGTTGGATATTCAAGGCTGGTTTAACATGTGAATGAATTCCAGTAGTAAAGTAAAAGTGAACATCCCAAAAGATGGTGTGTATGTTTGTGCGTTGGTGTGTTTGTGTGTGTGTGTGTATGTATGAGCTTCAGCTTGATATATGTGCTCTGACAAGACAAGGTTTCCTGCAGTGTTAGACCATGCATATTCGTGTATGTGTGAGCGAGATTGTGTGTGAGTGAAAACAAGCAAAAGAAAATTAAATTTCCATTTCTGGATTGATGCTGCTCTAAGCAGGCCCTGGGGCATCTGACCAGCTCCTCCATCAAATCTCCTTCACAGAGGAACTCTCTCTTTCACTCTCACTTCCTTTTTCTTTTTGTCTCATCTCCTCTCTTTTATGCCGTTCCTCCTTCCTCGCTGATTTTCCTTCTCTTTCACCCTGAACCTTATGTGACATTAATGGGAAGGCATGTCCTTTTTCGACAAACATGTAAGCTGAAGGGACAAATTATAGAAGTAGAGCAGGGCAAGAAGAAAGAGGAGCAAGATGATATGGAAAATGAGATGATGCCCCACTTAAAGGGGAAATGGGTGAAGGAAGAGTGATGAAAAACAGGTATTAGACACTGGAATGGATGGGGGGAGCACCATGAACATAGAGAGAGAACAATGCCAGAGAAGTTTATTCTTAAAAAAGATTGCTTTATTGCCCAGCAGAAGGTCTTTGTGTACACAGAGAAAATGCCAGGGCTGTGTCGGACAACAGATGTTTTCATTATCGACCTAATGTAGCTGTTCATTGTCTTTTTCTGCACCTCCTTGATTATTAGGACACAGAAAACAGCTGGTGTGCCTGAAAAGTCAGTTATCCATCACTGGAAGCAATGCGCCCCCTGTGTAGCACAGAAAGAAAAACACAGTCTGGTCATTCCCTCCCCCCCTCAGATCATTTCTGCTAATTGTTAGCAGGTTGCTGAGGCACCAGGCACACGAGATTTTTTGGCATACCACAAATTGCTGTCACCTGTTTGATCGGTTGGGGTAAATACTGGAAAAGCACATTTCATTGTTAGCAAAATATTTCTGCTGTAGACTTCACCGTGAGCATGCCTTTGTCTGTAAATCATTATTCTCATTGTGTAGAACTGAAGAAAGAAACAAAGCACCAACAGTCTTCAGTGGATGACAGAGCCACAGGTTCTCATTAGAAGTCGATGGTGGTCAGATGTTCCAGGCTAGCAAATGAGTGACATTGTTTGAATGTGTGCATTGCATGTGTGTGCTTTGCGACTGCTCTTTGAAACCAAAATAGTTTTTTTAGACGAGGTTTATGTGTACACGTGTACACATATGAAAAGGACAGTCAGTGGTTCAACAAGAGAGGAAACCGCTGGACCTGGTTGGCTTGTTCGAGCAATTTTTACTCTCGTGCATTAGCATGCATTTGGGTTACAACTGTATTATCAAAATATGAATTAAGCTTTGATATTACCATATTTAAAAACACTGTTGCTCTAAAGGTATTTCTAGAAAAAATTCAAGATTAATAAAAAAACAACTTAAAACTGGTGTTGGAGCCAGTTGCAGACCGTTGTTAAAGAACGGTGCTGCAAACAGGATTTATAGATGCTGTATCAAGAAGGATCTATAAATGCCAGTGATTTTTATTTATTTATTTATTTTTTATATATTCTTTTAAAACACCTGACAATATTTGCATTGTAAATTAACCTGCGCACGCCCGCAAACGCACCTAATGATAGAAAACATTAAACATGGGGAAAATAAGGAGAACTCATGTTCTTCCACTGCCGCTTCGGCTTTCCGTCCTTGTTGAAGCCAAGTTTTTTTATTGTTCTCTCTTGGATTAAGCAAACCAGATACTTCATCGGCTCTGGATTTTTAACATTGGTGGTCACTAAATTTCACCAGGTCCGGTCGGCCTCATTAACTGCGCCCCCACGCCCTCATGTAACCTGTTCTTTGCCCTGGCCCAGCAAAGGTGTTGTTACACCGATCTTTTGGGGCTGGGACCAGACCTTTGGCAGTCAAAACAGAAATGACTGGTTCTAAGCAAGGATCTGTCTGTGAACCACCACTATAATCACTTTGGTGGGAAAAACTCTTGTGTTTGTGAAAATCATGGTCTTGCAATATGCAGGTAGGGAGTATGAAGCAACAACAGTTATCAGGGTGGACATTTGCGTTGGACACTCAATCTGTTTTTAAGGAGAAAGTGGCGCTTTTTCTCCACAGCTTCTCTGTCTCAAGTCTGTTATGATACTGCATGCTGAGTATATGTATGCATTTCCTTGACCTCTTGTCACCAAAATCCATCTATTGCACTCTTGTTGGCTTTAGCTCCCTGCTGACAGCTTCATCACAACTCCTCCCCTTACTGACAGCATCAGAATATCAAGCATGCCAGATACTCAGCTGGAGTCTGGAACATCTCCGAGAGCCTCTCAAACCTCATCTTTGTGACGTTAACACATATAGCAACAGATTACCTCCGATGAAACTAATTTGGGCCATTTGTCTACAACTTCCAAGGTTTGTCTGAGATGAGAAAGGTGAGAGGGTTCGAATCTCATTGAGTTTACTACTTGTAGCTCCCTCAGAAAATGCCTTGACATTTTTTAGGACTGCAGTGAATGTGCGAAAATCACTGTAGAGAACTTAATCTGTTGTTGCTGATAGGGCCTAATAAATGCCACATACTCAGCTGGAGAGAGATATTCTTGGTCTTTTGTTTTTCATATTTTATAGAAATAACACACTTCCTTCAACTAGGTACTTATTTGTTCTTTTCTTTTTTTTAATCGCACAATTTCCCAGGCACGAGCCCAGGATCTGACTTGTCTTCTGTCTTTTATTCATCGGACTCATCAATGTTTTATTACCTCAAATCTCTCTTGGATAAGAGATTTGAGGTTAAAAAGATTAAAAAGAATAAATCTACCCATAGATCACCAGTGTCCATGACTGGAGAACTGAATCTGATGAAACTTCCAGGAACAGTTGGATGTGTCAAATGTGCTTTTAGACATATCTCCCAGCCTAACATTTACTGTTTATACTCGTTTGACAGTGTAGTTTTAAGATCTGCAGTCTTAGACAACACGATTTGTTCAGGGAGATAACTGCTGCCCAAACGGCAATGGAGAGAAATCTTGAAAGAATTTCCTCCTCTGGCTGCAGCACGCTCTAACCTGAAGCTTATCTCTAGCTGAGACGGCTGAGCACATTTTTAATCTGGGAGAAATTGTCTTGGCTGCCCCCATTTTTTTTTTTTTCTTTCTTGTTGCCCATAACTTTCTTTCGTGTGCCTCTCATTTAAACTTATCTGTCTTTCCACACCTGTCTCTGCTTTTTTTTTTTTTTTTTCTAGAATTAGAGGTGTGAAATGGGATGTGGTGGTGAGCTGGCAAGCAGCAGAATGTGGCAGTGGTGGTGCTCAGGGGTCTCAGGTGTGTTCATGTTCGTGTCTCCCACTCAGGAGGGCCAGGCCACACTTTAATCCTGGCCTCAGTAGTGGTGCTGCCCGCTCCAGATGGGGCCATTGTACTGTGCCATGCATCAATAATTCACAGAGAGCCAGAGAAAGTGGCGAAGTGTGTCTGCCTGCTCAATAATTAAACGGGGAGCGAGAGAGACATGTATGTACAGCCTGGGTCTCTCTCTAAGCGCCCATTCAAATGGCCTTTGATGTTGCCGGCCTGGGGGGTCTTTGGATTTGTCGGCTCATTACGATGTCACCCCTCTTTTCCTTTTATTTGTTTTGTAATCCACTTTTGCAGAGAGCTGAATTTACATTCCTATACTGGCACAAATGCATAATGTACCTGTATTCCTGAGTGTGTATGTAAAGCAGCAGTAATTGTTACTGTTAAAGTCGTCAGCCGTGGTATAAGATGAGCTATTTTAAGTTCTGTCTCCCAGTGCACCTTCTGTTGCTGTAGGTAGGGCTGTCAAAGAGGGATTATTGTTGCCCCATGCACCTCAGTTCCAGTATCATAAGATGCAGTGGGTCACATTAAAAATAAGACTTTTTTTTAAATGTAATTTGATGTTAAGAGACGATTCAATGTAGTATAAAGTTCAGATAACTATCAATAATTCAACCCCTGACTTTTCCCATTCCCTCTGTTTCATCTTTGCTTTATTTCGTCTAAATTACTGTAAGTATGGGGTTTAAAACGCTTAAGCCATATTTTTTTCATGTGTGTAATAAAGTAAGGTGACTGGAGCTAGATTATATTACTTCTCCTCATGACAGGAAGTAGAGTTAACTAAGTTTTATGACACCACATCCCTGTCATCCCCACACATACTGTACTGCCTGTCACTACCACTCCCAACAGAGCTTCCCTTTCTATCATCTCTTCCACTTCTCGCATCCTGCTCATTCTGTCCACCTCGCTCTGAAAATCCTCCTCCCTACTTTAGTTGTTCTTAATCATCACCAGTTCTCTCACCTGCTTCATTGCAGTTAACTTTGTAAAAGCCCATCTGCTCTTTTCTTGCACTTTTTTCTCTCGCCTCCTCCCCGCTCCCTTCTTCTATTAGAAATGAGGGAGTTGTCGGAGTTGCCCTGGCCTGCCCCAGTGGGTCAGCTGGAAGAGGAGCCCCCCGTCAGAGAGCAAGGTGACCTCTCACCCTGAACACTCGCAGTCTCGCCCTACTTTATCTATCCAAACGCATGCAGTGGCTTGAACCTTCTTGACCCTGTTGTCCTGCAACTGCCCCACCCCCTCAGACTGCATCTGCCGCACCTGCATCTGTCCCTGCCTGTTGCAACTGTTGAATGGGAGGTTTGGGGTTTTAGAACACTCCCTTCCTAATATTGCCCCCCCCCCCCAAAAAAAAACCCCAAAAAAAACAAAGCATCAACCATGCATGAAAAGTTCCCTGTAAGGAGGATGTCTGCCGTGTTAATGTCAGGGTACCTAAAGTGCTGCGGTAAACTCAATGTTTCATTACAGCTTAAATTTTTACAAAAGTCAGTAAGAAAAGTGCTAAATAACACTTCAGTGTACACATGTGATATGCCCTGGAATAGTACTGATACAGCAAACATTATTTTCAAAGTCTACAACAGTAAATAGTCAGAGCAAATGAGCTACATGTCCGTTTGCCTTCCAGGACTCATAAAAACGTTGATGATGGTAATTGTGATCATAGTTTTGTTGTTGTCAGAGCCCCGCTGTCGTGCAGTGTGATCCATCCATGAGACGCGAGAGGTGGTTTTGCCCCGGCCATATATCTGATGTTTACCCCAGTCTGGCTGAGAGGTTTAATCCCTTTTGATCATATTGTTGTGTAAATAGCGTGACTCATTTTTTCTGTCCCTGCTTGCCAACAGTGCAATTTGATGGCGCAGAGTGGGATCGCTCATCGCCGCCTGCAGAGCGGTTGCGTCCTCCCGGGCCCAGATCCAGCCCCCTGGCAGGAGGAGGAATGAAGTTTCGAATGCCGCATGAAGGCCCCACGATGGTGGGGGAGAGAGTGGATGCTACTCTCCCTCTGGAGAAGCAGGTGTATGTATGCTATCTACTTTTAAACCCACAGGTGCTCACCGTTATCAGTTTCTGTATCAGAGCAAACGTGCACTTGATGTAAGCTTTGATTTGGTAGTAGATGATTGAGGGATAGAGATATGCCCCTGTCTGACTAGAAGATTTGCAGTAATAGTAGTAATGGTCATTCAAGTAAAATTAGCAGTCATAAAAGTGAACCAGCAATGCTGTGAGAGGTTTTATAAATGGATATTGAATGTGTCAGTCCAGGTACAGTAGGGAGGACCTGAGTTAAATCATGCATTATGTCTGGAGCATTTTCCAGAGTTATGATGTTTCGAAGCATTGAATACTCGCATCCCTTTCATGAAGACATTTATCATACCATGTATAAAAGTGGTTATGAGTATTTGAGGGAAGGCCTAGTTGGGCTATAGACCTCATTAGAAAAGCCGAAGACAGTTTTATTGCTCGGCTTTGATCTATTAAGGACTTGGACACATTAAATTGAAGCTGTTATGTGTTCCAGCTAAACAGAACTGGGAAAGGTTACAGGGTGAACTAATTAAGTCACAGCATTAAAGACACACATTTACTTTGGTTAATTTCAGATATCATTGGTGCAATTTATGTGCCGTTTCTGTGCACATAAAGAGCTGTTTTGCTAATGAAATCCAAGCACATGACACCCCTTAAGCACAGATGAACAGTCAGGCACACACTGTGTTGTACTACCAAACACATACATTCGAACAAATTCACTTGAGAAGCTGATTGTTATGCTCCACTACTCCCTTATGATCTCCTAAGGATTGTTAGACTTTGTGGTTGCTTTTAGCGCTGTTTTTAAATCAGAAAAAAACAACAGCACTATTGCCCTGTAGCATTCATGTCACATGGCCCAGGCATCGCCAAGAAATGCTGATTATTATGGCACAGAAAAACATTTCTTAACTGAAAACAAGACAAATTTGACTGAACAACATTTGGGAAATTAGAGTTTATAGAACTGGAAAACATGGAACCTGCACTGGGACCATCCGAGTGATCTGATCAAATGGCAAACATTACCTCAGAGATTCTGTGTTCACATCCATCAATAAAAGGTGTAAAAAAAACCCTGTCATGTTTGCACATCATGTTTCCCCTTTTGCCGCATCTTATCGTGGCTGTGTGTGTGCTCCAACAGATGGTACCACGGTTCACTGTCCCGCTCGGAGGCGGAGTCACTGCTAACTCTGTGTAAAGAGTGTAGCTACCTAGTGAGGAACAGTCAGACAAACCGCTCTGACTACTCCCTGTCCTTGCGGTAAGATGCACCAACATACAAAAACAAGCCGTTAAACACCATGTTTATTGGCAGTTTGACACGACCATTTGCATATTTGTCTCTTTTTTTGTACCTTGCAAATAAGGAGTGTGTGCGTTTAAAGTCACCTGAGCTTCTTATCTCATATTGCAGTTTTCCACACCTCTACATCTACATCTTGCCTTTCGTCTCTCCCATCCACCATCACCTTCACTTACGCTCACTGCTGCACAGATTTCTCTCCTGATGCTCATGTGCAGGGCACAAATACTGCTTATCTGGGCGAATCTCTCCCTTGTAATTACTATCATGATCCATTGTGCTGGCCTCACAAGTCTCCCATCATCACTCTTTCCTCACACCAATCTTGGCCTCTCTTTCTGTTGCCTTCTTCCTTGGCCCCAGTGGGCCCTCTAAGTGGCAATCAGGCAGGTAGAGCACACTTCAGTGCACACATCATCCTCCACATAATCACTAATGAATATGAATTACCTTCTGTGGGACACCCAAGAAGGGAATTAGGCAGGGAAGTGGGAGAGTGAGGGAAGGGGAGGTGAGGGGAGTCACTGTGTTGTGCTGACATATAAACAAGCTCATGCGTTACTCATTTACATGACTAAAGTAGGTTTGACACTCACATGCACATTTGCTCAAGCAGCAAGGTCAGTACTGAGACTGACTCCCAAGCTGGCACATATGTGGTTTGGAAGAGGGAATGCATGAAGAAAGCTTACTACCTTACTTTCTTTCAGCTGTTCAGAGAAATGCTGAAAGTTACCTACATAAAAGGCCATCTTCTAAACAGAGACCTTATAGATAACCTTTTGGATAAAGTATTTTTCTATTTTCTGTTCCGTGACTGACTGAGTGACCACTCAGTCCATCAGGCCAAATCTAATTACGTTACCTTACTATTGCTTCAAACTTTGCCCCTCGTACATGCGCCTGTCGGGTTCGAAATGAAAACTTTAAGAAAGATACCAGCTTCAGGGAAAATAGTTGACCCTCAATTCAAATTCTCTTCATTGTCATGGATGTTGCAGTCGTGTCTCGTGGGTATCGTGTTTCTAAACACTAGATTTGGAAGCAGCAGTTAAGTCTTTAACAGACACACAGTTATGATGTCAAAGCTACCTTCAGAGAGGAGTCTTTGTGTAAAAACACTGTTTCACCTCAATTCTGTGGAGGAAAAAAGACAAAATCAGCATCAGTATGTTTTTGTTTGTTTGTTTTTTGCTTATCTGTCCTTGTATAACGTGAACCACACTGACCGCATGCTAGATAACACAGAAAGGTTAACACTGAAAGGAGTGACTGATGAAGGTCATTTAATGAAGACACAGAGAAGAGTCACCACAAAGTGAGTCGGGGCTGAAATTGACAAGCCTATAAGATCTACAATGGCACAGGTTACAGTACAAACAAGCACTGTTTGGTTTCAACATCATCAGCTGTGACCATTGCCATGGAGCTCCGGAGGCCTGCTGGACGATGACAGGCTGCTTCTGGTTATGTTGTTTGCAGTCAGTGTTTTTGGTTTCATTGCTCTTCAAAATTTAATTTGGTTTCCTGAACAATGACAATTATGGTCAAGCCCTTGTCTTTGCCTCTGCTGCTATATTTAGACAAACATCATGACTGGTTGGCTGGCTCTTAAAGGGGAAGTCCTTTCACGGATGCCTTAAATTTCAAAGTCTGGTGTGTCTCTGTTGGAAAAGCCACCGCCGCAGACCACAACATCTGTCTTTTTCTCTCGCTCAGAGACTCTGCTCTTTTTTTTTTAATGTTATTACGCCACTCATCCATCCATCACAATGTCCCCTCCTAATTTGTGTCATGGCGGCGTTAGCTGTTGGTTAGAATCATGTCCCCAAAGTGGAGAGAGAAGTGAACATAAATCCAGACTGTCACTCACGCTGTGTCATAATGTGACAAAGTGTGTGCAAGGCTGAGTTTTATGTGCCCTACATTTCATCTCATCCCTCTTTTCTCCCTTAGACTTCTTGTTGACTTTAATATTGGATATCTCCCTCTCTCTTTTGTCTCCATCCTCAACCCACTGTCTCCATTATTATGTTTTTCTTTTCTTTTCTCTCACAGGAGCTGCCAGGGTTTTATGCACATGAAATTCACCAGGTGTAAAGATGGAAAGTACGTGCTGGGACAGAACAGCCCACCCTTTGACACCATCCCAGAGGTCATCCACTTTTACACCTCACACAAACTCCCGATTCGAGGTGCGGAGCACCTGTCCCTGCTGTACCCTGTGCAGGTGCAGACACTCTGACTCAGCTGGATGTTGTTGTTTTTTTCTGGACCTCCAGGATTTTGTTTTGATCAGACTCTGAATACACGAATGTTAAACCATACATTTTCAGCAGAGTGACAGTGCTCTTTCCGTTGTTTGATTGGATCACTTCTAATGATTCCTCTCATGATGGGCTCCTGCCCTCAGCCACCACTGCTGTTGCATCTGTGCCAACTGTCCTCTAGTATATTGGGGATCAATTCACATGAAATGCAATACCTGGACTTCAGGCACCTTTACTGTATCTCCTATTTCTCATCTCTGTGTTTGGCCACGCTGGGTCACTTCAGGATTAAAACGCTCAACCTCATTGAATTTCCTTCAGAGTTGACGAAAAGGTATTGGATATTAGCCGAGCGGTCGCTGGGAGAAAGTCTGTATATTCTGAATGTACTGATGTTCTGTGTTTACTGAAGACGAGCAGAAGGCCAAGATTAAATTATTGCTGTTCCACTAAAACACCTTTACACTGGTTTAGAAAAGAAAAATATCGCTGTTGTTGGGTTAAAACCTCGAACATCAGATTGTGCTGAGTTTTCATGCTTTATAATAGAGTCAATAAAGTCTAAATTGTACTATCTAAGATGAGAGACCATATTCATCCTCAGGCTTGTTCTTTCTGTAAGAAATCAGTGCTTTCAAAAAGGCTATTTTAAAAGATACAAGGTTTTTCACCAACATCAGCTATATTTTTATATCAGCTATATGTTTTGTTATTTTATTTTACACAAAACCATGATTTTTTTTTTTCCTCCTCTCCTTTGATTTATCCTGTACTGTTTTCGGGTCGTTTGATGCATAAGTGTGTTACTCTGTGATTGTTCATCATAACCAAACAAAGAGGTTGTGTTGTATTGGTACTGTTGACCTAACTGACTTTTTGTCTCTTTTTGCTTGCCTGTGTTGCATTGGGTTTGTTAAAACCAGTGTGTCACTGCTGATATTCTCTCATGACTGACTTAAAGAGCAGATAAACTTGGTAAACTAAGCTATAGGCTTATTAAGTAGCAAAGAGATTAAACACTCAAAAACTTTGTGAATATCGGCCACACTTTCACACATTTTCCCACATCTTGCAAATTTTCGGCCAACCAGCACATCACATGCTGGGTGCTGAGTTGCATATGAGTTTAATGCTTGCCAGCTGGAATGGGTTGAAATGTCTGCTGCCTGGTTGCAGTATTTTTTGGTGAAAATACATTTGTATGTACAGTTGGAGATGACAAATGGGCAGTTCAATTAAAGCAATGTTTTTTAAACCAAAAAGGTCCATGAAAATTTGAATAAATTGTCAGTTCACAAGGATTACATGTTTTCTTTCGTGTCATTGGCATCAAAACAACTACAAAGTCTGCAAGTCGTCACAAAGTTATTGTTTTCTGGCCTTGAATGACATTATTGTGTCAGATACATTGATAATAAATTTTAACAAATTCCCATTTTGCATGGCAGTCCAACAGTTCTTGTTACTGCGGACAAGCATTTTGCATGTCACTACCTCTGTGATGACGTGTAGGTGTACGCAGTTGGAAGGCTTCTTGGTGTCACTCGGGTCTTTTGTTCCCTCCGTAGACTCTTGATTTTGTTTTCTGATCACCAATTCTGACCACTTTGGGCCCGCCAACAAGATTGGAGTCCAAATCACACAATTGATATCCAGTAGCTCCCTGTTTTCCTCCAGAATCTTAATGTAGTCCTTTATTTACTTTTATGAATTTGACTTTTTGTGATTTTTTTTGGTTTTACCAGTTGGCCCAACCAATGGACTGAGCAAAACCGAGCCTAATGGCACAGTGTCATTATCCTTGACCTCAACTTCATTCTTCTCTCATCTAACCACTGAAGTCTGGACCTAAAGCTTCCTATTTGTCCAGATAAGCTTTAAAAAGTCATCTGCAAAAGCTTTAGTTGTCTGTTTTGAGAAAGGCGAGTCCTTCTTGGCCCGCATTCACAGAACTCATTTGAGCAGGCTCCCCTAGAGTTTCTGACCTGAGATGTTCGAACCAGAATTTTTCAGACGGATCAGGGTACCTTAAGTAATGATTCATGTTTTACATCGAGATTCTGCAGGAAAATGTGACCTGGGGCAGCATTGGACCTTCCAACACGATGATCCACATAACGTGGTCAAGGTAATGGTAGTCCAAAATCCTTATTGGGACATGCAGAAGGCTTGTGAAAGGCTTACAGATTTAGGTCTTTGGAGTTAATGAAAAATTTTGGCATTGGATTTTTAATTTAGAAATTGCTTAAAAAACCCAAATGGTTCTAAATGACTATTTATGTCTGACAATGACGAGTGACAACGGACGATAAGACTGTGACTGTGTTTAGACATTTTGTTATTAGTTTTCATTTCCGCACAAAGGAAACTTTTTAGTACGTTAACAAAACAAACCAATGCAAATTAAACGCTGCATATGAATGATTGTGGGCTTAAGTGTACATTTTCATTTGATCAGTGGTTTAAACTTCTCCTTCTTTTCCAGCTCCATTGCAGCTTCCATTTTCACCTCCCTTTAACCAAATTATTTGGGAAAATAAAATATAATTGGGTTACAACGATAACTGCAGGGATTTGTAGGTTTTTTTAAAAAAAAAAAAAAGAGTTTGGTTGTGTGTGTGATTCTAAAGGAAACACTGCAAAATTGAGCATTACTGATCAAATTTTATACAATAGACTCCTCTTCAGCACAGACGGGGGGGAAAGAGGCACAAAGGACTTGGCAAGATTGCGTGCCTCACATACTCAAACACACACACACACATTTGCTTTCCTTCATCCATTAACAGCAGGGTTGGAAGGAAGAGGGTGAGGACTGGGGGTGAGGTGTGGCTGAGGAGGGGTGAGGCAGCGCTCATTATTTGGGCTGCGCTGCTGTGAAAAGCACTGGGATTGCTTTCATTACTGAGCCAAATGAAATAGCTGAGGCTGATTACCCGCGTGACGGAAAGAAGACGAGCTGGATCACACTCTGTTGGGGAGAAAGAGTGGGGTGGGGGGGGTGACAAGGGATTTGGGGGAAGAGGGGAGGAGAAGAAGGGAGTTGGGAGGGAGATGCTGCCTGGCTTTACTTCCACAACAAGATTCCAAACAAGTGTGTGTGTGTGAGTTTGTGAGAGTAGAGTGTGATAGTGACATGAATGGCTTATATAGTCCCTTTTTTTTTTTTTTAAACAAGCCTCCCTGGGGAGGGATATGAATAATAACGACATCGGCAATGCACCATGTAAAAATCAAACAAGTATATGCACATGTTCCTCAGGCCTTTGTCTAGCACTTAGCTTGTGTGCCTGCTTTTGAGAGTTTTTCTATCAGCTGATATATATATCAGATTGAAGCCTGCTCAGTATATTTCTATTAACACATTTATGTTGGCTCGAAAAAATGGCACCAACCCTATGAAAATATCTTTAAATGATGTTGTGTAAAATGTGAAGTATGTGTCCTTGTGTGGCTGTAGCCGTCAGATCAGAGTCACAGTGGGTGTAATGTCAGATCTCGCGGCTGTCGACGATTATGCAGTGACGGCAGCTGTTAATCCATCAGACAAGCCTGGAGGAATGAACACCTGTGATCACTATGGAGCCAGACAGCATTTTGGGAAACCACATAACATATACACACATGCATGATACACACACACAATGTATAAATGAACATATTCAACAGACAGAAATACTTTCAGAATGCATTTTTGATATGTCACAATAGGATGATCACGGGCGTTAACCATTAGATTATTCATGGATGAGTTGAATTCATTGATTTGATTTAGGGTCCTGCTAATGAGGGCAATGTTCCACTCGAAAATAATAGTCTTTTATTTATCTTATCAATATTTGCAGTGTTTTTCCTGTGTCTGCCGTGAAAGGGCGTTCACGAAGCTCTCCAGTGAACGACCATTCAGACTTTACAAAATCGTTCTCATGGTACATTTGACACAGGAAATAGACACCTGCTGACACAAGTTACAAGTTACTGTTTGTTTTTTTTTAACACATTAATGTTAACACATTAAATTAAGTCAACATTTGCCACCGAAACATCAAATGTGAAAAAAAAAAAAGTGTTTCCATAAAGTCCATCCATCCATCCATCATCTGCCGCTTATCCGGGGGTCGGGTCGCGGGGGCAGCAGCCTGAGCAGAGAAACCCAGACGTCTCTGTCCCCGGCCACTTCCTCCAGCTCTTCCGGGGGGACCTCGAGGCGTTCCCAGGCCAGCCGAGAGACATAGTCTCTCCAACGTGTCCTGGGTCTTCCCCGGGGTCTCCTCCCAGTGGGACGTGCCCGGAACACCTCCCCAGGGAGGCGTCCAGGGGGCATCCTAACCAGATGCCCGAGCCACCTCATCTGACTCCTCTGACTCATCTGACTCCTTGGCGGTCTGATCCTCGGCTACTGAAGCTAGTTCCATAAAGTCTTCTAATTAAATACGTCATCAGATGTAGAGATGCCTCAACTTGTAGTTATGTGTGTGATTAAAGCAATGCTGGATTTTAACTCTTCAACTTGAACAACGAATGTGTCCCTCACCACACAAGTACCTCCTCTGATGGCGCGATGGGGGGTTACATTACAGAGTCCCACAGGCTGATTGGAGCTCTTTCTCACAGCTAAACCAAAGTTCTGTGCCTAAAACTGTTGCGGTACCCTTTTAATATGTTCTGTCAGAGCTGCCTTACTCCGAATCAGTTGCACAAAAACATTTCTTTAGCGATTTATTTTACTGCAAGGAACATGGTCATTTTTTCCATTGATGGAACCGTATCAGTGTTGTCCAGAGAGATTTCTGTCATGGTTTGTCTCAGTGGGGGCATTCTTGTGTGCCTTTGGCTGACTGCAGGTGATTTGACAGTAACTTCAGGACCGGAGTATAAAAAGACTGCAGTCATGTTGTCATGTTCCAAGCAGGAGTGAGTTCACATCAGTGGCTGCTCATGTAGGAGTATCTGCTCGAGCAACACCTGTGTAGAGATCGGTTCTTTTTTATTGTCTCACTTATTAAGAACCAAATAGCTGAGACTGTTATCATCTCATCATAGTTTGATATATAACGCTTAGAGAAGTTTTTTTCTGAACTTACTTTATTGTATTATTTCATGCCATTGAGGAACACTAATTCAAGACTCTACCCTCATTTAACACCCATGAAAGGCAAACTTCAAATTGATCTCTAGTGTCTCCACCTCCAGTTCTTATTTGGCACGGCATGTACACAAACCTCCAGCCTGTTTGCACGCACTGAGGCAGGGAATTAACCAGCTGTGCACACACTTTCAAAGCCACAAGTGAGGGACAGGACATGCATGTCAGTCTACAGGCTGCCGTCCTCCCTCTCATTTATCCCCGAGCCCAGACATGGTAATCCCTACAGTTGTGGCAGGCAGGCATGGAAGAGATAGATTGGAGGTCAGAGTGAGCAGGTGTGTGCATGCTGTCGAGCCCCTGCCAGAGAACTGCAATCAGAGAGTGTTTGGAGAACGAGGCAGCTGTGGTTTAGGGGGGATTTGGGGGGAGAAAGAATTTGAAAAGATTACTTATCAACTTCCGCCATCTATCTGTTACATTAAGCTGGTTTGTGAGACTGATACAGACAGAGTGTTCTTATGTAATCAGGGATTTTGACTTCTCTTATGCTCGAGAGATGTAAGTACAACAGGAGAAACCGAGGGAGATAAGACACATCAAAATGCAGTTTGTCTCTCACAAGTCATACTAACAGTAATATGAAAAAGTACACCCTCTTTCACTTCTCAGGTTTTGCATATCAAGACATGGTGAAAAAGATAATCTGGTCCATACTGTGTCCTAAAATTAGATTAATACCAGCTGAGATGAAATACGTCAACATTTCTGTATGATGTTATGTTTCCTGCATCATTGTGGAAGAATTTGGGCCACTCTTGTTAACGGTATTACTTCAGCTCACTGAGGTTTGCAGAAATTCATTTATGCACAGCTCTCTTAAGGTCCCACCGCAGCATTTCAGTCAGGTTGAGGTCTGCACTTTGCCTGAGCTATTGCACCACCTTTATTCTTTTCTTTTATTATTAGCTCTTATGTCGTGGAGTTGCGGCTGTGTTTGGGATCATTGTCCTGTTGCATGACCCGATTTCAGCCAAGTTTTAACTGTCAGAAAGATGGCCTCACATTTGACTCTACAGTACTACTACAGAGCAGTTCGTGGTCGACTCAAAGAATGAAAGGTTTCCAGTTCCTGTGGCTGCAAAACATGTCCAAATCATCAGCCCTCCACCGCCTTGCTCGGTAGTTGGTTTGAGCTGTTTGTGATGCTATGCTGTGTTTGGTTCTCATCAAATGTGTTGATGTATACTATGACCAAACATCTCCATTTTGGTCTTGTTTGTTCAAGCAACTATTGCTTCTCTAAGATCAGTTTTTCCTCCATGGTATCGTGTTAACACATATCTGAATGCTCTTGATATGTTTGACCTTAGAAAGAGGATGTGCTCTCTTTTTCATGTGATTGTAGGAGCAAATACTTGAAATTTTAAATAGCTGTTGTTTAAAGTATTGAACAGAAGCCTTTCCAAGTTTAGTATCTTAATATTCTTGTGGAGTAACAAGACATGAGAACTCCTCTAGTGAGCTAAAGAGATGTGATACAGTAATGCTTTAATTAATGTTTTAAAGTGGATTGAGCTGCGTGAGAGAATAAGAAATCTCCAAGTACAAACATGACAGTCTGTAAATAATGCAAAGTACTCTAGATTTCTGTCATGGGGGGGGTCTTCTTGCATTTAGAGATTCTGAACTACACTGGGCTGGATGCTGAAATATTTTGTTGATAAATATATAACAAGCTTTAAAAAGATAATTATTTCAGTTTTATACATATTTCATACAGTTAATATCGTTGAAAACAGCATTGTTGCTAAGGAACTAGGAATGCAATAGGAAGACAGACTTGGGTTAGATGGTAAGATAGCTGTCAAATCAAGATATTCTGTTTTCCCTCCACTTGTCTTCTTGATCAGCCCCAAACAGAAGATTTAATGGCAGTGGGGTGTTGACGGGAATGCTGGGAGGACTGTACACAGATCCAAATCTCAGCTAGCTTCCTCAGATGTCCTTCTATGAAGTGACCTTTGTCTCTGCGCCCTCAGCTTCTTCCCAGCTGCTCCCTGGATAAAGCCCTCTGATCCCGGGGAGCTTATCACCAAAGTCTGCCTTGCTCTTTGCTTTCTTTGTTCCATGTTTAATTACACTACATTGAATCGGAGTGCAGTAGAGGTGAAGGTAGGGAAGGATGAATGAGTCCGTCCCCTCTGGTGCGAGTGGCAAAACTCCACTATAGAGGAGAGAATGGCTTCAACTCGGGCTTCCAGCGTGAGAGTCCGAATCAAATGAGACCCCGTGCTGCTTTCAGCCTGGCCCCACTCCACCTCTGAGCTGCATCAAAAAGGGACCTGAGAATGGTAGAAGTGTTTCATACTGGCACATTCTGTGGCTCAGACCAGATGGAGTCTTTGTTCTTTTGCTCAAACACACACGGCTCGAACATGGACGTGCACAAAAACGCACACGTGCAAACGCGCACACACGCATGCAAGCCCGCTGCCTCAGTGGCAACACAGCAGCAGAAAGCCAGGATCATGATGACGGGAGGGTGTGTGATTTTCTTGTCCTCTATCGTGTTCACATTAGTCATATGCAAATAGGTATTGTGCACAGAGAATGACACAAATCCACCATGTCTAAATCCTCAAAGAGGACTAGTGACGGCTATTTACTTAACATGATTTATTAAGGTATTTGACCCAGTTAGCACATGGGCCATTTATGGTGTTTGTTTCAGGTGATTGGAGAAACTGAATATGCTTAAAGACACAAAGAGCATTTGAATGAAGAAGAATGCTTGTATTGCTGAAAGTGTTATCTCTCCAGTCTTCAAAATCAGACCACCTAACTGAACCCATGTTCTTCATCTCGATGAATGTCAAAGAGAAAATGTATTCATCTATAGATGAGGAAATGTTAGGGTGTGAAATGCTTTAACATTTAACAGAATTTTCATTGTGTACCTTCTACTTTGTTCCCCTAGTAGCCATAATATGGAAAATATGCAAGTAGAGGTACCCCTAACAGACACAGGCATTGTTGCAGTTTTAAGCAAAGCTTTTACATCAGTGCCATTGAAATTATATTCGAAAAAAAACGTATACCATCATTGCCAAGCTGTTATAAGATCATAAGTATATCCTCGACACTCGGAGCTCTCGTCAAACCCTGAGCAAATGAGTGGAGCGATAAACAAATGCAGGTCCATCCACTCAGATCCTTTGTATGGTACAAATCAGCAGTTAACATTCAGTCTTATTTGGAGGTATGTCAAAAAATACTGAGCAGACCCAGTTGATTTTGACTTTATTTCAAACGTTATAGCGAACGTTTAATGTCAGGACAAAGATGGCAGTCACACAAACAACTAACTAACATGTACTCATATAGACCTTTACTGTACATGGCAGATAATCTTGACATGTAACAGATGCGCAGGTGTAATGGAGACGACTACATTGCACTCGCACAAGGTGCTTCTGCTGTGCATGTTGGCTCATTGTCATGGCTTGCTGCAGCAATAAAGGGAATTGAGCCAATGTTAATGTTGTTAATTCCACCCGAGGCTTTACTGCTTTGGAAATTCAATATGTGTGTCATAAAAAAGCTTTATGGGAACAGTTACATCCGTGGCCTGAGTTATGAAAATGTTCTTTGATTTTATGTTAAGTTACACTTAAGATCAGTTCAGATGAGTTCAGCATTCTTAGACTTTCACTTGAGTCATAAAGGATTATGAGCGTAAACACCTTACTTAAGCTGGTTTAAGTTCTTTTTGTACATAGTTCTTTTTGTACATAGCTACAGTTCAGAAATCTCAAATCAGTCAAATCAGCAACACATCTCCAAAGGACAGCCCCATCTTTACCACTATGTAGCATCCTCCCTTTTTTTTGTTAACAGACTGTAAACATGTGGGAACTGAGGAACAGGGGAATGTTGTCCAATACTTCTCAGATATAGGATTCTAGCTTTTCCACAGCCTGTCATCTTTCTGTTTTGGAATTGGGGTTGTAATATGATTTTATTATGTCACACCGCTGTGAGGTCAAGTGGGTTTTTTTGTCCTGTCTTCATGTCTTGTCTTGTCATTTCCTGTTTTATTTTGAAATAGTAACTCTCCTCTTTTTTCGGGTCACTTGCTCTTCCTTGTGTGTCTCGGTCTGATGGTCTGCTGAATGTTTCCACCTGTTCCCCATCACCCTGTGTATAAGAGTCTGCGTCTCCCTTTGTCTTGTGCCAGTGTGTTCACTAGTTCATCGGTTCATTCAGATGTATAATAAAGATACCAGTATATGAAGTCAGAAGTTGTGCACAATGAATATTTGATAACAGTTCTGCTCTGTGATATTTGAAAGTCTCTTTATCAGGTAACTGAGAATGTCACTGCAGAATGTGATAAGACTGTTTGAAA
Organism: Leuresthes tenuis; assembly: GCF_036924035.1. Classification (NCBI taxonomy): domain Eukaryota; kingdom Metazoa; phylum Chordata; class Actinopteri; order Atheriniformes; family Atherinopsidae; genus Leuresthes; species Leuresthes tenuis. The sequence continues at coordinate 17,581,620 of NW_027325361.1, read as the reverse complement.
GTTCATCTGTGCTAGAACCATAGAAAAAGTGATGCCGTCAGATTGAATTAGTCATCTTCTGCAAGTTTCTCAACAATTAGAAAGTTCATGAGTCGTTCACTAAGAAAACAATACAGGCCCTGATGCTTGACCCATCCATTCTGGGGAGTCTGGTGTCTCTGTTTTGCTGTGAGGGGTATTTTGCTGGCATGGTTTGAATCCACACACTCCTTGATTGGAAGTTAGATAAAACATTTCGAGCCTGATGGATCTGAACTATTCCGGGATGAGAATAAATCCAATCTTTGAGCACCAGGACAGAATGTTTTGATGAGAATGTAATCTATGTGCTGTGACTTTGGCAGTCTCTGGACCTCAACCCACCTGAACACCAACTGGTTTTGGACCTTGTAAAACAGCACTTTCAACTACTATTATGAAAACACACTAAGCATATTAAAGCTGGCATAGTGTCACAGTTTTCTGCAGATGGAAATATTTAAAGCAGATTTTTGTTGTTGTACAAACTTTGTGTGATTGTGCTTTTGAAGATTGTCAATAGATAAAAGTATATTTAGTGAGTTTCAAATTTTGAATGAACAGGAAATTTCTTGCGTTCAGCCCATGAATTTATATGCTCATAGTTAATTTCCCATATACTTGGCAGTACTTATTATTCACTTTTGTCTGTGTAACTACCATTTTAGATAGGACTTTTCAAGGGATAGCAACTGGGCACGTGCTTTTAATTTTGGTTGCTCATTCTGGGATGTGTTCGTTTTTTTTCCATGATGGTTATGTAAAGCGTAATTATCATTAACATTGAGTTACTGTGTCATCACTGTGTATTTATAAACTGTTATTTTCATAAATTCCACTTATGTTGATCACAGCTAAACAATGCTCTGTCCTTTTCTCTAGCAAGATCACTTTAAAACATTTTAAACTTGATGATTTAATCAACTAGGTGCTTAAATTTAGATCAAAATTATATGTAAAAAGATGACGATGAGAAGCAGCAAACAGGAGGTAGTGCACCCACTGACTACAAATCACACTCTCCCCCCGCTTAGCATTTCGGCTTTTTCAAATGCTGCACATGGCATAAGGCCATCATCTTCCCTGGCTAATTCAGGAAAGAATGTTCAAACATTTCAGACAGAAAGAAATCAGTGACCTTTAAGCTGTAAATGCTTGGCTGGTATTGAGCCCTCGCTGTCTTTTTCCATCAAAACTGGAGATGCAGAACGGAGACACATCCTGTAGCTGAAGTGAGTATGAAATGCCGGTGTGTCAGCTCTCGTCTGGTCTTAACTGTGGAGCGTAATATGAGGATTAAAATGCTGTCTATTTATTAGTTCAGTTTAAACTACTCATCTGTAAAACATTCCTTTTTTAGAAACTAAACAAGCACATGAACTTAAAAACTGCCAAATAAACCCTTCCCACAATCCTTGCCACATCTGTAACTCTTTATTACTGTAAGTGAGCACCAGAGAATATACACAGAATGGGACACTATTTCATCAAAGCATATTCATGCAATATATCTTTCATGACTAATTGATAAGTGACCTTCCTGACTGGAAACCTCTTGTAATAATATCAGGAATTTCTTTGCATTATTCATCGCTGTCTGACCAGAGTCTGGCAATGAATCACAATATGAACGGATCCATGAGTTTTGCATTTGGACGATTTATAAATGAGAGCTGCAGGTTAAATCAGATGACATGTCTTGTCTCCTGTCTGAAAAGTAATAAAGCGACCCAAGTAAATTATCTCTACGTGAATCTATGTGTGTGACGTAGGCTTTAAGTTTTCATGAGCACCTTAACAGCAGATCAGTATGAGCTAAGCTCGACTTCTAATATGGTGAGAAGTTACAGACACGTTTACCATCAAAGCCTCCACAATTTATGCAGAGGAGGAACACCGAGAAGCAGCCTGAACAAGATGGGGAGGGCTGAGGGCAAGTGGGCGACTGATTTAATGTTAAAAAATGTGACACGTGAAAATGTGGTGACAGGCAATATGATTTTATTTGGTGTATAACTGCATCAGGCACTACATCACCCATGGCAGAAAAGTCATTTACAGTCTACCATTAAATAATTCACATCCAATGCTCTTATTCACTAGTGGTTAGTTGACGTGAGAGTAGTTTTCTACATGTGCTGATGAAAAGCAAATATTTTTTACGTGTGTAGTTATTAGCTGTGTTAATTGAGCCCACAGTGCAGCCGAGTTGGGCTGAGACTGATCAAAGGCAAACCAACAGTGGTAAAGGGACAGCTGGCCAAACAGAAGTTACAAACATCACCTCTCCTGTAGCACCACCATCAGGACAAAGTTAAAGTTCTTGCCCACAAGTGGTAAGAATCTAATAATAGCAGTGCCATTTTTATCCGGGTTACAATTATGTTTTCTGGTGTGTAATAAACATCACAGCCTCATGAGGCCGCTAGTCTGGTGATATGCTGTTTTTCTTCTTTTTTTTTTAAAATCACAGTGAGTTGCAAATAACTCATAATAAAGTCAATAATAAAGTCCTAGTACCGTGATGGGTTTCATGCACACAAAGCAAAAAATATACCAGTTTATACTAACAAGGTAGGAAATGTTTTCACAGAAAATAGTCAAATCTAGCTGTGATGGAAAATGCAGATATTCTAAGGATTCCTGCATAAACACATGCAAAAAAAAAGTGCAACAATTTGATTGTCTATTTATAATGACATGCTAATAAACGTATTGACAAACACATAGTTAAGGTAAATTCACTCCATTATCATCTGAAGGATTACCAAGAGTTATTTCACAGAGACAGATTTAGATACAATGTCCATGACACTATCCCATTGTATCTCATGGTTTTGAAATGTCACTAAATTCTAATCATTGTGTGAGACAAAACAAATAATTTAACTAGTGTTGGAAGCAATATTGCTGTCAACTGTGAAAAGTGGCTTTAAGTTATTTTGATTGTCCTCTAATCTACGATCTGAATTTCTATGGTTACAGTTGAAATACTGAGTAAATTCAGGCGAAACAATATCCGCTGAACACTAGCAATAGTGTACGAACAAAAAGTGGCTGATAGCAGGACAACGTCTGGCGAGTGTTCACTTCTGTATGACTTATTTAAGGCACTTCCACTCAGAACTTGCTGAGGGGCGGCAGCGCCCCAGCCTTTACAAGCACAGCTGAAAGCAGGTCTGCAGGCCCAGAAGGGTGAGGCACAGCAGTGGCTGTGGGATCTCCGTGTTTCAGCTCATAGGTGTTCACAGGTGTGGGAAGCTTTGTTCTATTCAGTGTGGACTTGCCAGCCCCACTTCCTCCACCTCCGCCAAAACTGGTCTTGCTGTTTTCAGCTGTTGGGATGACCGTGCCCAGGTGGGGGTTGCCCACCGCAGCAGTCCCAGCGGACTCCATGCTGGTCTGACAGCAGCACAGCAGCCGAAAGAAGGCAGCCCTCATCTCCCTGCTGGACAGCGTGTATATCAGAGGGTTAAGGGCAGAATTGAGCACAGCCAGGGCAATGAACCAGTCCACCTGGAAGAGGACTGGGCACATATTTGGGCTGCAACCAACATCCAGCAGGAGCAGGAGGAACAAGGGGGCCCAGCACATGACAAACACCCCAAGAACAATAACCACTGTCCGCAGCAGGGCCAGAGAGCGCTCCGAGGGCCGACTGCTCACCCTGCGGCTGCTTGACGTCACCAGGCGGTAGATCCGGATGTAGAGAATGATGATAGCCACCAGCAGGGCACTGAATACACTGATGCAGAAGGCAATATAACTCTTAGCGTAGAGTGGCAGAACTGTGGAGCATATAGCCAGATTATCCAGGCAGTTCCAGCCGAGGCTGGGAAGGGCACTCATCAGTAATGACACGAACCAGCAGGCCACCAGCAGTGCTAGAAGTCTACCTCGACCTGCTGTCTCACAGGGACGCAGACGCACCATAGTCATGTGCCTCTCTATGCCAATAGCTAGGAGGCTGAAGGTGGAGGCACTGAGGGCCACAAACATGCTTCCTTCTCTGGCCAGCCACTGCACTGGTGTCAGGTAGAAGGTGTTCTGTCCCGATGTAAAGATGTTAACAACATAGGCCACACCAGCCAGAAGGTCCGACAGTGCCAGGTTTCCAATGAGAAAGTACATGCGACTGTGGAACCGCTTATTCCTCCACAGAGCGAGCAGAACAGTGATGTTCTCCAGAACAATCAGCACGCAGATGAAGAGCAGCACAGCCGTCTTACAGACCCCGCTACTGCGAGGCCGGTCCCACTTCCCTGAGTGGTTGTAGTGGCTGACGATGACAGTGTTCATGCCTTCCTTGATGATGTTCCCCATGCTGCCTGCCCCGTTCTGACCTTCCTCGGCCACACAGCAGAGGGCGCCACAGCGCTGGAAACGGAGGCTGCTCAACCGGGAAGCGTCACAGCTGCCATCTTAAAGCCTCTTCAAGCACCTGCCATTGAAATTAAGTTTTCATATTAATTGCAGTTATTTTGAGTTAACTTTTGGTGGAGAGGCATGAATAGAAAATCTAAAAATTTTAAACTAGATATTGTGCATTTTGTATTATCACTGAGCCTAAATGCTTTCACATATGCGTCTTGATACACAGCTGAGTACAGTAGTAAATATGAAAGCTATATATATGACACATTAGTAAACAGAATAAAAGAATTAATGAAAGAAATTACAAATAGCCGAACACATGACATTTCTACAGTAGTTTTCTTTTTTCTCTCTTAATTTGCCTTTAATGATCAGATGGTTGTGTTATAAAAATCATGTTGACTCAAATTCATTTCAAGCTATCAAGTTATGTCGCTCATTTTAAAAAAAAAAAGTTTTTTAAAAGTCCTTACAGTGAATTCTGCATCAAAGTAAAAAAATAAATAATAAATAAAAACTGTCTGCAACTTTTATTAGAATTTTCGCGTTGACAATTGACGCTTTCTGGTGTCGTCTGAGCCTAAACATCTTTCCAATTTTCTGAGCTGATGGTACCAACAAAAAAAAAGAGTCACCTGCACAGATTTTTCCTTGTTGTTGAACATCATTCCTGCAACTTCTACATGTAGCTGCTGTGAATAACCGTACCTTTTCGATTTACTGGACGCATCTAAACATCCCGGCGGAGTGGCGACATTTGCAAAATTGGACACGTTTTCTCCTCCTGCGTAAAGGTGTATCAGAACAAAAAATGTGATTGCAAAAAGGTGGAAATGTCCTATGTGAAGTCAAAAGTCCATATTGTGCCCCAGTCCGTGTAAAAAAATAAAAATAAAATCGTATAACTTTGTCGTGTAAAACTATCCACCGTGACTTATGTCCTAAACTTTTCAGCGTCCTCTCCGAACAGTGACTCTCCAGTCCAGGACTGTTCAGCTCTCACCCCTCCCAGCCGGTGGGGCGGGATCTTCCCCCACCTTTTTATTACCAATAATCATGAGTCAGGAGCGAGTTTGAACCAGGAGCACCCCTGTCAGTCCGACAGACGCTTGACGACATAACAGAGACGTGCTGCATTGCATTTAAACATTTTGATTTTCAAATAAACATTCAGAGTGAGCTTATTATATGGCTGATCTTCCAGATGTGCGACAACGACTTTTGTTTTTGTTTGTAGAGTGCAGACTTCAGGTCCATTTTGTATGTTCCAATGTGTCATATAATTGCTGGCCTACTTGTCCCAACACATGTGTATTTAGCCTCAAGGGCCTTATGTGCTCCATAAAGTCAAATCAGTCTTAAACGGCTCTTGTTTTCCATTTTGTTTCCTCAGTACTTTCAGTATCCTATCAGTGCTGGAAACTGATTATTCCAAAATCTGATGTTCACCATGTTTTTCTTGGATCTTCTTCTAAATAAATCTTCTCCAGTGACCGGCCCAAAGGTTGGAATCTATTTTATATTTGTCATGTGATGAATCATTGTTTTTTCATGTTCAAATAAAGGATCGCTTGGTCCCTTTGGTCCTCTTGAGTGTGAGATAGGTCAGACCTCTCCCATTGGAGCCAACTGGAATGGACTGGAGAGGAACGGTTACACATTTCTTTTCTCCTTTTTTGTACTTTTGCTTTGGTTATATTATAGATACGACATGGCTGGTGTCGTGTGTAAACCATGGGGCTGCGTGTCCATTTGCAAAGAGGACACTGGGTCTCAATATGACGGGTCCATCCACAGGAGAGATGAGTTGTTTTGTGCAGGAAGATCAGCAGGAACAGTGGTGATTGTTTGGGAGAACACTGCAAAATAGAATCATGGCGAGAAGTTGTTGGATCTTGTACCCTTCAAGGACTCTGAACCTCCATACACTTCCCGTCTCCCTTCTCTATTCCCCTGTCTTTCGATCATACTACAGAACTATTTTGACTCAGATTTCAAAGTCAAATAGGAGTCTCTACTTTTGAGCAAACATGGACTGACAGACCTAGAAGAATCAAAATTTTAACATCTGTTCAGTTCCATATCACTGGAGAAATCCATTTTCAAGGGAAGATCATAAGGAGCAGCTACTAATGGACCATTCGGTCACGCCGTTAAGGCTGAGAAGGGATTTTCTGCTTGAACTTGTTTATTTTGACAGATTTTGACCCAGAGAGACCGCAGCTGCAGAATATGAATTTTCAGAAAGGAATGAGGAAATGAATGGGGGCATTAATTTAACCTGTGCTGCAGAATAAAAAGAAGTCAAAACGAGGCGACCATCCATATTTGATATGTTGGAAAAGTGTCCAAAAAATGAAGAGCTATTTAGTTTTCTTTTCTGCTCCTTTTTTCAAATCATCCATCACTACTTTTATTTCTTCTTCTTTTTGTATCTTTGTTTTTACTGGATCTAAAAAGCTGGTTTAGCATTGGACAGGCCAAAAATTGAGACTGCAATGGATGACAGTTCTGGCTAACAAATATTGGCACCGTAACAAGTATTGCCAGAAAGAGAACACGTTGGTGAGAGACAAGAAAGAGCAGGAGACTAGGCAGCGACAGAGCAGGCAGTTTTCTCTTATCCCTTCACTCTCGCAGTCACTGTGGTATCACTGATCGTGAGGAGTTACAGGCCGTTTGGCCCTCTTACAAAGTCAGTGTAGATTAATGAATGACCTCCAGAGCTGTTGACTTTACCCTGAGTAGCAAGAGATGTACAGACGCTCTGACAAGCCATTAATAAACACATGAAAACACCCAAAAGGCCTTTTGGCCCTGTGTTGTTACAAGCTGGACACAGACTTCCTGAATGTTTGGTGCATTGCTGGAAAAAGGAAATGTAGCTGCAGGCCACCAGATTATGAAAAAAACTGGCCTTGTAGTAGTGAGATCTTGGAACAACTATGCCATTAGTGCCTGTTTTGTTCATCTGTGTGTGTGTCTCGATGTGTGCAGCAGCATTGTGTGTTAGGGCACAGTGACGCATGCTCCGGTGGTGAGTTAGATGTTTGGGAATGCAGAGTGCAGTGGGAACGAAGCAGGGGGCTGTGGCAATGGAAAAGGAAGGCATCGACCCTTGTCCAGCTGCTGCTGTGTACCCACACCCACACTCATAACGAAAAAGTACACAACTCCAACGGAACTTTTAAGAATAGACGAGAGAGTGACTTATACCTAAGTTAACTATGCAACAGCTGATTATCAGACTTCCAGATGGTGGGGAGTACAGTGGCATGTGAGTTGAAGGTCCTGAAAATGGAAAATGCGTATTTTATCCATCAAGATGTTTAGCTGTAAAGAGACAGAAGTTTTGACCACAAAGCGGTAACATAAAGGAATAGCACAGCAAATCGTGAAAAAGCTACATTCATGCAAACACAGTGAGGGACACTGAGTCAGTCAGGTCAGGGGCCAGGCTGGCAGATGCTTTGATAACTGGCCAGTGTCCCACATTGGAGCAGATGCTTAACGTTGGTATTATTTGGATTTTAAATCAAAATAGCTATTTTGTCCTCTGTACAACAAAATGAAAACCTGTGAATGTGACACGAAAGCACTCAACTTGTAGATATTTGTAGTAGTTTTCTTTTTGCAGGAGCTCTGAATTTTGCTATCTCACATTTCAAGGTTTGGAGCATACGTTTCTGAGCATACTGTCATGCTTTCACTCGTGAATCAGGTTTGTCTGCAGCGGGGTAGCATACAAAATTGCCAAAACAACACAAAACAAAGACATCTTCAGCTTTGAACGCTATCAGATCCAGGAGGCGCAGAACAAGCAGATGAAAAGTGGAGAAATGTCATGCAGAGAAAATGAGGAACAGTTGAGTGAATTTTCATGATTTGTGAGGTGTCTTTATGCCCCTGATTTATCTGTATTTCTTCTATTTGACCCCGTTGAACACCACAGTGTAACTATTCAACTATAACACATTATTCCTGCTGTGAAAGTGTAAATATTTCTTGCAATGAGCTTCAATATTCAGTCTTTTCCCTTATCTGTCTGATGCTGCTGATTTGGTTCTATCATCATCATGTATCATTGCTATATAACTGTCTTACCAGTCCACCGCTCATCTTGCACTTTCCCTTTCAGAAACGAATGACTGGTTCAAAAAGTCACAACAATAAAAAGTAAAATAACAGAAATCTATCTCTCAGAGAAAGCTTGAGAGTGAAACTGAATTTCACAGTGATTTGTTGATCAAAGCATGCATTCAGTTTCAAATTTAACACGTCCTCCCACCAGTAAAAGATCATTTCTTTCACAGAGCAACTAAGGAATTTCTTTTTTATATACTTTTGGTCACACTTGTCCTAAATTCTGCAATTTACTGTTCACAGGTCTTCCCAAGAAACCCGTTAAAGCTCCAATGAGAATAAATATTCATTCCATGGTGAAGCCTCTATTCTGTCTGCAGGTAAGCTATAAAAATGTATCTTTCCATTCCAAATCTCCTCAAGCATCAGCCTAGATCACAATAACTGTTCCATAATCAAGAATGGAAGCCAACGATTATGCTTTATCTAGCTCAAACATCCACACACTCACATTAAGAACATCATACTTTAGCAGATGTTCCTTTAAAAAATAAGCATTTGACGAGCTCTGATTTTGAAATTCACATGAATCATTTTTACATTTTTTGGATTTTCTACTATAGGGTTGAGTTTCTTTTTAGTTTAGTTTGAGTTGTGGGTCGATTTTGTGCTTTTTCTTCAATTTCAAAGAGTATTATGCTCATGCATTTTGTTTTACTTACTACAACCCTTCTGTTTCCTGCCCTGTTGATTGTTTCATTGGGTTCACCTTCCCTCCTCTCCTTTATTGGTTTGTCCTTTTTTTTTTACCTTGTCTGCTCACAAGCCTTGTTGGTATTCATAATTAGTGTGTGGTTCTAGTTTGTTTGGATCTTCTTGGCATCTTACCTTTGTTCCTGCACCGTCTTCTGTTCATTAGCTAGTTTCATTTGAGCTATTTCGTTTCTCCACCAGCTTGCCTTGCCCTCGTCTGCATTTGGATCCTCACCCTCTCACATGATCTGCATCAATCATTGTTGTTATCATTGTTAATGCAACCTGTTAATGCAAGATATTACAAAAAAAAAAAAAACTTACATTCCGACAATTGCAAAGTTTTCTTAATCTCCAGTACCGTCATATATTCCCTTCTATGGGGCATGTCATTGTAGGAGGTCTTCCTCAGGTTGAAGGTTTATCTAGAGCTATGGTGCTGCTGACTGGTTATCAGTCGTGGTCTGAAATCTTTTAGGGGCGCAAGGTGACTGCTTGTCTCAGAACTGACCTCCCTGCTTCTTTAAGATAACATTTTTATCTGCATTGAGCTCAAAATAGCATCAGAGGTTACACAGATGGAACAGTAAATAGAGGACAGATGGATTTACAATGCATTGGCATGGTAACATGGTCACTCTTTATAGTACAGAAAAATCATTATATTGAATGTGCCACTATTGCATAGATAGCTGTGAAAGCAAGTGTGCAAAGGATGTACGAATATAGGAAAGAATGATGCAGAAAGATAAAGAGATGACAGAGACTGCATCCTGACAGTAAGCAGTTGTCACAGGAGGAAAGAAGATAGAGCTATTATCTTCAGGGTGTATCATTCGCTAGTTGTGAATAGCCTCATTTGTTAGTCACAAACACACCGTTTCAAAATATACATCAGACTAAAGTTCATGCTCAGATGTTGCTTAGTGGGTGAATTCTAAATATCCTAATTCAAACATGAGAACTGAGGTACAACCCTATGAAAAATCTTAACCATGAACAATCTCAACATTGCACATACTCGTCAAAGTGGCACCATTATCTGAACTCCGCATAACGGCTCCTTATCTTTGTAACGTCACCATCCGCTTTATCACACAATCAGTCTGGAACGCAAGACGTAAACATCTTTATGGTGTTATTTATTTTCTTTATGAACTGAGTTCCTTAATCATTAAATAGTCTCTAAGCCATTGCTTTGCCAAAATCTGTTAGAAATAACTTGGAGTGGACTTATGTAAACAATCGTGCCCAGATTTTTTTCTCAGAACTTCTTCACTGATGTCTGGGAAAGAACGCAAGACAAATGTGTGTGCGTGCCTGTGTGTTTATCTGTGTGTATGTGCGTGTATGTGTGTCTGTGGGTTTATCTGTGTGTATGTGCGTGGGTGTGTGCATGTGTCTGTGTGTGTCTGTGTGCTTCTGTGTGGTCCAGGTATTACTTGTCTTATGGGGACCACAATTTGTTGACATTATAACTATAAAATGAGACGTTTCCTTAAGGGTGAAGACCCACTTTAAGGTACAGGTTATGTTCAGGGTTAGGAGCTTGCCAGCAGTAGTTAAGGTAGGCCCAGAAAATGAATGTAGGTCAACATAACTCTGTTAAAGTGTGTTTGTGTGTTTGTGCTTGACTGTGTCTGTGGACTCGACACTTGTCTTTTATTCAGTCATGTGTCCGTATACTCATGTTGTCTCTTACACAGGAACTATGACTATTTACTAAACACAAACAGCAAGATCTTTGCTACACAGATAAAAAGTGCATGTATGCTTTACATCATGGATGATGGATATTTTTAGAAGCTTGTGTGTCTCAACTGAGTGATTTGTTTGTCTGCAGCTCTGTACGATGAAGTCAAAGATACATTTCCCTTGAGACAAAGACTAAGGAGCCTGCAGTCAAGCGTGTTGTGTTCCACACATGTTGCAGTGACCCCAATCAGACACCAGCCCAAACATTCACCTCGTAAGCGATCTATCCAAGTTCTGAGAAAGCCTTTCCCTCCAATCCTGCACCCGTGGATTCTTAGTTGAAAAAAAAAACTGCAGCAAGAGCGTGAGAAAGCACTAACCCACTGACTGAAACAGGCCAGACTTCATCTCCACATGCAATCAGTGCAGATTCAGATCACTGTAACCTTTCAGAGATGTGCACTTTGCTTATGTCCTCCCTTGCTTATTTTACGTTTCTGAGATATTGATGAGTTTTAGAGTTGCTATTGTTTGAAACTTGTTCACAGTACCTGAAACTGCTTTTATGTTGTTTTATGCAATGTTGTATTGTAAGGTGAATGTTTCAGATGATGTTGAAAAGACAACCTCAGTGGACGGGTTGATAACTAAGTGCAGAAGTAAAATAGTTTTACTTTTCTTTTACTTTTACTTTTCTTTCATTTATTTAGCTATCTAGCTAGCCTAAAGTCAGCACAATACTCTTAGTAATAGTGATGGTATAGCTAATAGAACCAACAGCAGCCAGTAATAACTGTCTAATAATGGAAATACTTAACTGACCATGTGTCTCTCCAGCTGATCCAATTATAGGGTAGCTTTAAAAGAATAGATCAGTTTCTTTTTCAAATTTAGTTTGATACTCTCGTTCAGAAGATAAGTACCACAAGGCTTCTTTACAAAATATATATTCTAAATACGTTTTAGATGAAGTTATAGAATTTCAAGTGATTTTGGAAGTTAACAGGTATGGGTTAGTGATATTCTAACTTTAGAATAAAGCGGGATTAGGCCTTTCTGTGTTTTCGGTCTTTGTGATAGGCTGACAAATGACTGATGTTGCCTAATGCAGGTGTTTGTATCATGTAGACCTCCTGTGGTGCATTAGAAAGATGAATAGTGAATTCACAAAGAAGACAATGTCCTTTATGTTATATATTTGTGTTATTACAAAAACTACACAGAAGTATCTGTGGCATTTCTCTTTGAATCTATCTCTTGTTAAAGAAGGGAAGATTTAGATATTACCAATGTGTCCGGATCAAACATTAACTGATATTTAAAGTAATCAAAGAACATTAAAAAAGCTGATTAAGTCTACCAATACTGTACTCAGACAATATACTAACAATACACAACACAACAATACACAAACTAGTCTTGATATGACACAGAATATAAATCCCCTACAAGCAGCAGCGAGACGATATGACTCACAATTCACAGACATTTCCACGTTAGAGTAGGTATCTTTATCTGGAATCTTATTGAGAAATACCTCATAGGTATGAATAAGTAGGGGGTGCACTGAGCAGTTTAGTCCTTCATTTTAAAATGTAGGCCTTTTGTGTGATGTGAGATCAAGACCAACACACATTCAGTCAATAATAAGACTTGAATGAAACCCTTTTTGTAACTTCTTGGTTGGAATTAGACAATAATATAACTTCAGTAGGGTTAAAAAAACAAAACAATTATTGCTGGGGCTTAAGTACATTCCTTTTTACAAGATTGACATGATTGTCACAGTCGTGGGTTCCATTTCCCTGGTTTGTCTTGTTTACATGTCAACGTAACACGTAATGACAAAACTTTGTTTCTTCCTGGTTGACTGTAGAAAATAACTTGGTCAGGATTAAAAATAAAAACTGCTTGGATTTGGTTAGAAAACAACACGGCTAGGGCTGACTTATATTCTTTTTACAACTTGACTGTCACCCTAACAAATATTTATTTTTAGCATTTACATGCAGTTGTTCTTACAACCACTTGAGCGCACATATTCTTTATACGTAAGTACCAGCCAGATCTGCCTAAATGCCAAAATGCACATGAGGAAACAATGAAAAAATAAGATAGTGTGAGTTCAAAGAGAAGTTTGCACAAGCTAGGAGAAGCTCCTTGGTGTGTTTTTGCTTTTGGGTTAGACCGAGCCTGTTCAGGTTATGGCTGTGATGGGCAAAGTCCTGCGTTACCCCAAAAGATTTCATTTTAATTCTTTTTAAAAACTGTTTTTTTTTTGCCTACCCAAAGATTTTAAACTGAAACCGACATAGATTCGGTTTATTTAGAGACATTGTAGTGTATCAGAAATAGAATGCGGGTTTGCAGTCTTCATCTTTCAGACCGCTGCCTCATAAATTTGAGCTAAAAACCGCTGGCTTTGCCTGCAAAACAGTCTGAGGTTTTTTTAACCATTTATCTGGGTTATGTTTTCTCTCTGTTCCATTTTCATTTGCAATTCCTGCACTCCAGCGGTGAATCCCTCAGTACAGCCTGCAGGTGCGAAGCTGCGCTGTTCTGCTGACCTACTGACCTACAGACCGAAAACTGATAACTTCCATCCGTATGCAGACTTGTACGATTTCGATTTTTCCTTTTGAGAATTGCTCTCGTGTTCAAATATTTGTGACTGAAACACCCCCAGTATTAGGACAGGCAGTGTGAGCTGATGTTGGGTGGAAATACAGGTGGGATCAGATTAGCATATTCATAAATCCCCTTTCACCTGCAGAGTCAAACCCCCAAGCCATTTTAAGGCATTGTTTTCTCTTTTTTTTTTAAAGGGAAAAATCTTCTAAATTATATATTTTTTGGGAGCAGGGATGAGTTTCTAGGGGATTAAATAACTGCGAGAAAGAGATTTTAAAATTCATTCACCAATTCGCAGGACATTATCATTACAACAGACCAAAATTAACTTTCTATTGATACACTGCTTGAAAAAAAAAAATCAAACCTCTGCAGCTGCTTTTATCACACATAGACATCTTTCCCTTTTCAGTAGTGTGGCATGTGCTTTTTATAGGATGACTCTAATTTTACACTTTAAACAAACAAAGTTATTTGGAAAATATTGTTGTGCTTAAAAAGGCCGTGGGGAGCTTTATTCCCACAGTTTATTTTATGATATTAAGCGGTTTTACCAGGAACTAAAGTACAAGAATGTTACCAGATAAACACAGTGAAACATCTCTCCTTTCTTTGTTGACCTGTTGAGCGTTAGGGTATGTGGGTATGGTCATGTGTAAATTTGAAGGCGCAGGCATTTTCCCAGCATGTGACCCTGCTATAGTGGATGTTTGAAATGAATGGTGCATGTTTGTGAATGAATTACTGTGTGAATGGCGATCAGCCGGGCTACCAGCCTCTGACTGACAGTGAGCTCTGTGGCCTGTGTTACGCAGTGATGCTCCACATAAAGAAAGGCTTGATAGAGATCTGCAGAGGTAGTAAAGGCTCATGTAGTGACCGTTCAACCAGCAACAACAGTGAGACAGGCCAGCCATTGGACACGGCCATCCTAAAGCTCCCTGGCTCCAAAGACATGCAGGACTAACTAAAGGCTAAAACACACATATCACATCTCATTAGTCAGGGCCAATGCGACAGCTGACTAAAGGTTCAAAACGTGTCAACTCAGTCATGTAAACCCACCACATCTTGTTTTATTGTACTTTATCTCATTCTCATCTTACAGGAGCAGCTGTATATCTCTAAATGTTCTTGTCTTACTCTTTTTGCACTTCTGGGCTGCAGGGCAATTTTCCATTTTAAAACAGCTCGACATATTTGATTATTCTAGCATAATATTTTTAAATCGATGTGGCCATTTTTGTTTGCTCAGGAGAGGCTAACTCTTTTAGAAATAAAGATGGACACGGTTTCAGCTCAAGTACAGCTTTAAATATAATGTCTCTCTAGGTGAAATTGAAAATAATGTGGGATTGTCATCACTTCATCAATCTTTGTAACAAGGACCAAGGTTAAAATCCAATATTAGATGGTAATGATCTTGGTTTCCTGAGGCATCACCTCATTGAAGTGAAATAGATAGAAATAGATAAGTTAAATATTAAGTGAAATAGAAATCGTTTATGTGGCTTGATGAATCAAAACTCAAAAATCCTATTACATAACATCCAAATAATACAAAGGTTGTTATCAGCAAACATATTACCATAATTGCCAGCATCAGTGCACATGTAGTTGCACATGAAGTCGTCGTTATTACTGAAAGATATAGACAGGTTGTGGAGCAACTTGTACTGAAAACCAGAGAAGTTCGATTTCAGGGAAGGTCTTGCTTATTTCAGCAAGACAACGCAAAACCATGTTCTGCATGCTACAGTAAGAAGGCCTGAGCTGAACTCAACCAATGTAGTTTAAAGAGATACATTTTCTTGATTCCAGTGTATTTGGTACAACGGTACAAATAATACAAAGGATGTTATTATAGATGCCTTGCTGAAGTGGGCCTACTGGGAGCTGGGAACCTACTTGGACCCCAAGGTATCAGGTTGGCCCAAATTAAGGTGGTCAGAAATATTTCATAATGGGATTAAATTATTGAAAAGTGATACAAAATTAGCACAGAGTGCTGTACAGTGACTGTCACGAGATGACAAAAAAATAATCTCATAATCCATCCACGGATAAAAAAAAAAAAGACTAAATAAATTAATTGAGCTACAGTGCTGATGCCAGTTTCCCAGAGAATAGTTTGCAAAAATAATCTACAGTAATCGGAATTATCATGTATTGCATCAAAATACGTAATAAGAATATAAAGAAGTAATTCTTAGATCCACGTGGACCAGTGAAACATTCAAATGCTGTTTGTATAGTTTTAGATGTTTTGTAATGACATCCCAACTATTCATCATTATCACTGATAATCTGTGAGATGTTTTCTTAGTTTAGTGGTTTGATCCATGATATATTAATCACATGTTTTTTGGCCAAATCTGACATGTTTGAATTGTTTGCAATCCCAAACCCTTGGTATGAGGTCAGGTATCACAAAGTGCTTTTTAAATATGTAAATGTCTGAATTTGAAAAGTTGTAATTAGCCACGTTTTTTTCACCATATTTAGATGAGTAAATGATATTTACTATTTGCTGACTAATAAACTGTTGAACTGACACTGTACAGTCAATATGTTAGAGGTTCTGAGCATCTGCTGGACATATGGTGCGGCATTTTATCTTCCAACTCACACATATATACACAAGGAGATTCCATGTCTTGCAGCACTGTAGCCCACCTGTGTTTATGAGTCGAACACATGATAGTCCACTATATTGCTGAGATTGTGGAAGTCTCCTCCACCTCCCAGCCAGCCCACATCTGTCCTCCTGTCCCAGTGAGTGTACAGTGGGAGCAGTCGTTGGTCCAACAGTGGCATGCTTCAACGGTTGATGAGAAAGGGTGTCTGTGATGGTCATGGTGTGTTTATTGGTGGAGAGTGAACTGACCAAGGGAGAGGAAAGGGGGTGGAAGAGGTGAACTGGGGTTAAACAAGGGGAATGTGGTGTGAAAATAAATTAAAGGGACTGCAAACAGCAGAGCAGGACCCAGGCACAAGTCCATCCCTGGTTTTGTGTGCCTTCAGTATAAACACTAAAGAAATTGTCCACCTTGTGAGATAATCCTTTCCAACAGGTTAGCATTTGCATTGGTCCACCAGAAACCCAATATGTCCACAACGTCTCTGGCAGAGCTAAAGTAAACCTGACATTTATATGCCCAGACACACACACACACAGCTGCTACAGCCTTGCCCTTGCCTTGGACCTCTGGGCTGTTCCCCCTTGAGTCTAAACCAAAACAATCAAACCACTGACACAGGAAAGTGAACATTAATCTCCAACACAGCCATCACCATAACAAGCTATCATTTTGAAACGCACACACACGCACACTTCTTAAACATAGTTTAAACTCAATGTATGATCTCTAAAATGTTTGAAACGCAAACACTGGCAAACGAGAAGGGAAACTTGTCTTCTGCATTCAGCTTTGTCTCGAGCGCACATACTTCAGCCATTCTGTACTGTTCGGTTCTGCACCCCATCATCAGACTGGTGGACTTTATCAGAACAAAGCCTTAACGGAGATGGAGTGAACAAAAACATTCTAAAAACTTGTATTTCCGAAAATGTTTGGAGCTTGTTAGACCTTAATGTTTTCCCTGCAGTCCTCACCCTGTTGGATTGTTTTTTGTGGATGCAGACCAAAAGATAAAGACATGGCCTCTCAGTGGACTGCCAGCTCTACAATACGGTCACCATAAAGGCACTTGCCCTGCCTGGCACACCGACTTGAAACATTTTAGCTCCAATGTAGCCTTTCGGGTTGAAAGAGAAACAGTCTTCACGCAAAATTTACAAATTGCTTTTGTATAAAATCAGACATGAGAAGGGGACATGGCTTGCAGAAGTAGATTTTTCCTGTACTGTGGTTGTCATGAACGCATGGAATGAAACATCCTGTTAGGAAAGCCAGTGTAAAATGCAGGAACGACATGCAGTCCGCTTTTCAGATTTAAAGCAGCATTCAATTTTGGTGACTCAAAGGATAATTCAAACCTGTGACCGTTAAATCGTGATGTCATATTTCACACAGTCCATATCCAGTCTTGGCTTATATGATTGTGGGGTGGTTAAAAAAATAAATGTGTGTGGGAGGTGTTGCTGGTTATGATCGTAGGTTAACTGTGGATCTAAACAGTAGACTGGTTGTGTGCTGTATCTATGGCATATGTGTGTACACACCCCTGCAAGTCTTCAGTCTGAAAGGCCTATGTGTTTTGGCATCAGTAACTTAATGACTCCACTTACTGGCCTAATTCACACTCAGGCTCTTGTACACGTTTTGAAAAAAACATTATGCACGGAAATCCTACCAACAGAGAATCAGTTGTGTCAGTCAGATTGGAGGTAAACACTTTTAGAGTTCTTGTTTGAACCTCTTTGATCCTTCTGATCTGGGTTGGAATAGAATTCTGTTTATCCTTTAGTTTAACAGACATGATTAGGCATGTATAAACTGAGTGCTTTTAAAAAAATCTCAGCTCCTGAGCCACATTTTAAAGTAAATTAGGACCAAAGATGGTATATGTCGGGAAACGAGAGGTTTGGGCAAAGAATTACAGAGGACAGGGCATATGGAGGTTGGAGGGGGGAGAGGGACTAAAACAAGACAGAGCAGAGCTACATACATCTTTCCACTCCGATGTTTTTATATGACCTTGTTGTGTCTCACAGGAAATTCCCTTCGCTGTTTCCATTTTTCTTTGATAAAAGAAGTATATGTAATCTATCAATAAAACAAGAAAACAGAACACACTGAAAGGAGATTAGTGTGACTGTGGCGTTTATCTCACAGTTGTATTTTCCCTCTCATTTTGGCTTTAGACTCTTCCCAATTTAATCAAAACATACGTTAGTTGTCTCCGCAAAAGGAAAGGAAAGAAAACGTCCATTTTGTTCTTTCTTTACCTCGGAGCCTGAAGTTTCTTTATGCTCCCAGTTGCGCTTTGATAACTAACAGTGGAGCAACATTGTTTTGCCATGAAACAGCTTGTTCTCATGATTCAGATCCTGTGCCGCACAAACCACTGCCCAGCCAGGCGTCTAATATTAACTATGGTGAGTTCACACGCAAAGCAGCACAATACACGGAAACCCCAGTCTCCTGAGTCTCATGATAGCACCTTAGAGCGTAACCATCTTTGTACCCTGAATTACTCTGCAACATTAAATGCCGCTGGCTTTCTTGCTCTTGAC
The DNA here is from genome assembly GCF_036924035.1 of Leuresthes tenuis. Taxonomy (NCBI): domain Eukaryota; kingdom Metazoa; phylum Chordata; class Actinopteri; order Atheriniformes; family Atherinopsidae; genus Leuresthes; species Leuresthes tenuis. Next base: position 17,562,866 of record NW_027325361.1, on the reverse strand, counting down.
TGACAATCTGACAATTATGTTAGTTACTGTCTGCTTCAGATAAGAAGCACGACACTCGGACCTCTTTAGCCATTTCCTTCTCAGAGGCCAATATTGTTCTGCCACTGACTCCCCCTTTTTCTCGCAAATACAATACGACCCTGCTGATATATAATACTGTGAGGTTGGGCGGCAATTTGAAATATCGCTTGAAGGGGGAGGGCTTTGCTGTTTGAGCAACATGGCTCAGGGTAGGCATGCTGTCGGCTGCACGGCCTCCTGTGTTTTGCTGTCTCTTGCAGAGCGTTGGTTTAGTGGGGAATCCAAATGGAAGCCCTAAATCCCAGTTAATCTGTCACATCACTGGGAGAGTTGGACACTCCACAGTCCCCCTATCTGATCATCAGCTTCCCACTGGTCTCCTGTCTACTGCTGCCCTGCTGGGACATAAACATCCTGTTTAGAGAGAGAGTGGGAAAAGGAGAAAGAAAAAGCATAAATTAATTCAGGGCACTTAACAGAATGTCAGCATGGCACAAATGTACAATCAGAGTGTCGTGAGTGCTCTGTGTTAGACACAGTGGTGTGTCAGGTGTCAGAGTCAGTTGATATCAGTCTTAAAAACTTTCTGTCAATGTAGACTTGAGATATGTGGTGACTGAGTCATATCAGTGTGTATGCTGAAACCCATGACCAAACAAAGCAGACTGGAAACGATCCAGTCTGCTGGTAACGCCATGTCTAAACTGGGCAAAAAAGCAAAAGTCATACACAGCAAATGTGAAACTAACAGAAGGATTATGGTTCTCTGTGAAGTCCAGTAAAATTAAAGACACTCATTTCTTGTGTGTGTATAACTTGGCACAGCTGCAGAAGTCTTCAGGCCCTGTGTCAACCTTAGTAGGAGCAGCATTGCCCCCTTGTGGTATGGCAGGTACAGTGTTACAACATAGTATACAGTTGAACATGTTAAGTAAGGCTACTTTATTATGTTTTTCATCGCTTTTCAATGTTTATCAAGAAAATAATTGTGAAGGCCTTTATCTAAGGCTTTTTTTAGATTGAAACCAAAGAAAGATATCCAATTAAGTTAATTAAATTAGCCCAGGTTGGGTGTGATTTCAGCTCCCTAAAATAACAAATTAAACTATAGAATTAGGCGTAAGCAAGATTAATTTTTTCTACAGGTGAACTCCATTATTCTTACAACATTTTAAGGAATTAGTGCAGTTTGCTGCAAAGTTATTTCATGGGAGATTAGGATTTGTGTGCAAAAGACTCCGAATGGTTTGTTTTTGTCATAGCTACAGACCCAGAAACATGTAAACTCAAAAGACAGCATGATCAACACACTGATGAGTGGCATAAAAAAAGTATGTGCTGCAGTGCAGCTTTCAGCACACACGAGCACTGATCTTTTGTGTTATAACTCTAGACGGATCAAAAAGCAACAGCACTGTACTGATGGGGGTATTTCCATTGCTTCCACTTTCTGAAAAGCATTTCTTTAAGAACGTTTCAATATTTGTGTTCATGGAATGGAGAAATGAAAATAAAAGTGATTGTATGATTCAGTATAAGCTCACATTTGAATTTGTCACCATGGGAGGGTGGTAATGGTTTTGTCTGCTGATTTGGATATGTTCTGGGAAGACATGACAAATAACAGATACACTATAAATGCAGAGTCATTCCCAGGAAATGTCTTGAGAAGACAGGAAATAACTCCTCCTTACAGTCTCTTCATATTACTTGTCAACGTCACTAGATGCTATTTTATTTTTTGACCGAACATGTTGAAGTATCCAACAGTTTGGTTTATGAAATAACACATACAGTCATGTTTTTTTGTGACCTTTGTGATATATACATGCCATTTCAGTTTGTGGCAGATTCTTGTGACAGCTCAGTGGTTGCCATGGTGACTCACACAGACACAAATTTGCAGGATATCAGTCACAGAGGGGCACAGTGACCCTAGCCAACCACAGCTAATTCAAACAGAATAGAGGAAAAAAAAGAGTTACAAGCAACAGTGTTGCTCTTACAACCCTTTAGAATTTTCTACTTAAATATGAGCTAAAACAGCATCAGATTTTTTACATGACTGAGAATTACTTATACAGAATCCTTTTACACAAGTGTAACAAAAATTCACATTATATTTGGTGGTATAAATATTGAGTATTTATTTGTGTAAGTAGCAAAAACATGTGAACTTCACTGTCTGCGTCTGGTGTGATTCCCTCAGAACAGTACAGAGCAGCTTCAGATTTGGGATGTTGTTGTGTTTCCTATAATGCTCCTATAACTGCTCACTTCAGGTCCTTCCACAACATTTCCACAGTATTGAAGTCTTGATTTTAACTTGGCCACTCAAAAAAATGTATAAACCTTATTCTCCTCACTTTTGAAAGACTTGTAATTCAGGGTTGTTGTCTTGCTGAGTGTTGAGACTGAGTTCATGGAGAGATGTCCAGACATATTCCTCTGGAATGCACTGGTGTGATTAATCAATAATAACAAACTGTCTTCACCTACAACCAGCAAAACAGGTCCAAAGCACGACACCAGGTTTAACAAATGGCATACAGTTCATTCGAGAATAAAGTGTTTTGCTTTCTACAAGGATAACGTTTCCATAGATGGTTCAGTTTAGGGATAATCTGTTGTCAACAAAATGCTTTTCCAGCAGTTGTCTGGCTCGTCCACATGATCTTAAGCAAACTGTAGACAGACAGAACTTTTTGGAGAGCTGTGGCTTTCTCCTCTGCAGTTGTTGTCTATTTTTCTCCTGATTGTGGACTCGACAGGGCACTTTATGTCTTTTATGACTTGTGCTAGTTTTGTCCAGCACCTGCTTCATATGATGGATATGCATACTTTTTGCTAACAATCTTGGACCCATGAACATTAACTTTAGAAAATGTTTGAGAGACTTTAAGTTGATTGGGTTTTTGTGACCTCACAGACGATTAGATACCTTGTTCATTGACTGTGGATTTGTGAGGTCCTCAGAAATCTCCTTTCTTTTGTTGGTCTTTGTAACTTTTGTTACATTCATTTGACTGGATTCTGTTTCTCGACCTTTAAGACCAATTCTATGTGATGGTTCTCTAGGTCACATTCATGCAGAATTATTGAAAATTCTCAAGGACTGAAGAAATAGCTGTGAACATAGAGCTCTACACTGTTATTGGTGTCAACATGAAAAATATCTAAAGATATCTAAACAGTTCGCCCTACTATTCATAAATGCTCATCGCACCCTACTGTGACTCATGTACACCTCAACTATCCAAACCAGCATTTGGCTTGAGCTTTAGTGATTAGCAGGTTAGCACAGCTCCCAGCAGAGTAGGACCGGCTGAACTTGCTCCTGGAATCTCTCAGTATCCTCAAGACCTCAAAATTAAGAAACAAATAATAACACAGATGATTGCCAGAACCATAGGATGGACCTGTGGGCTGGTGAAACATACATAACTCCAATTACTCTCATAGTATTAAATAGCTTCACAAGAACTTAAACAGTCTTTTGAGATGAGAGATTAAATGTATTCAATGACCAAGAAACGTAGTCAAGTTGCCTTAGACAATATCTAAACTGTAGGATTATACATACTGAGGGAGCTATGTGCTGAAGTGGATGCAGGTGAGCAGGGAGGAGTTGCAGGTCCGGTTATAATAGTGACAAGAAAGCAGGGAGATAGAGGAGTTCTCACAAATGACAAAAGTTAGCGGTGAAAGAGCAGCCAATATCGCAAGGGGTAGATAATAAAGTGAAACTGAAACTATGAATTACCGGATTGGAACAAATAAAGATAACGTTTTTTTCAATTTGCATTTATTCATTTCAGTTAGCATACCACCTCACAATGGCAACTAGGAAACCAAAACCATAAAACATACGGTATGAATAAGAGGAAACATGCTACAAAAAGATAGCCAGAATGTCTGACAGTATGCACAATCTCTGTTTTATATCTGCCACACACTTCCCCATTTCACACCGTAGATTTGTGTTCGTATGAGTACTGCAGTAAGAAACTAGGAGTTGTTTGAATGTCTCTAACAAATGATTCTCACTCATTTCTCCTTAGTGTTGAAACAAATTGGCCTGTTTAAGTTCCACAGCACCAAATGTGTTTAAAATACATAGAGTAGAAAAGCTATCACTCCAAAAGTCCCTAAATAAGGGCTCAAGCTAAGTTTCAAGCACTTAGAAGAAACACATAGCAAGAGGCTGACGGGTATAAACAGTAAAAACAATGATTAAAACACTTTGCCTAACTCCATAGCTTTTGAAAATCATTTCAAGTTGATATTTATTTTGAGACTAACAATCATAGGGCATTTTTAAATATTTGATCAAGGAAGTCATGCTATGACAAAAATGTCTCAACCTAATGCTCCTTGTCTTTCTGATCTTTGAAGCACATGTGGAGAACCTTTAGAACAGGAAGTGTCTCCTGTCGCCCCTGTCTGACCATCTGGCCTCCATCTTTGAACAGATTTTCAACAATTCAATGGAGCTGTGCAAAGTTCCCCTCCCAAACATGATATCATAGCACTTCAGGTTCTGTTTTCATTCTGCGACACTTCATCTGTCCAGATACATATGCAAGAATCTTGTCTGTGACTTCAAACAGGCGTTTTACACAGACATCACATCACAGAAGCAGTCCAACTCAGCCAGCTGTGAAACCTTCCACCTGTCAGTGGCTCTCAACCTCTTGACAGACAAGAGTAAGCAGGTGAAGCTAAGTACACACGTCCTATCCGTGCATGTGTGCAATCGGCTCTCCAATCTGATCTTATTCCTTTACACAAGTGACTGCATCTCAGGAGAATTAACTTCCAGGCGCTTCCTGAAATTTGAATATGACACAACGGTCATCAGCCGTGTCTGGGGCAGCAATGAGTCTGCTTATAGACAGGATGTTGACTGACGGGCCCTCTGGTGTGGTCAGAACAACCGCCCAACACTGCATATTTACCATTTCATAAGAAATTCAAAAATTTGTTTCAATAACATCATTAATTTATTCTAGTAATACAAACCTTGCACACTGAGCATATTGGATATAAACATTAATTAGGCCTAAGTTCAGCCTAATACTACTTTTTGAGTTATTTTTAAATTCTGTCCTCTGTTCTGTCATTTCCACTCCAGGCTTTCCAGGCCTCCTCCCCATCTCCACCCCTTCCTCATACCAGTGGAGTTTGATTGGAAGCTTCTGCCACTTCCTCTCTCTGCTAATCCACCACCAGCGTGTAGACACCGGGGGTCCCGTCCTATTCTATTTCCTTCCTTCATGTCACCACTATCAAGATGATGCATCAGAGTCTAACTGCCAAACAAAAACCGTTTAAAATTCAACATTTTGTGCATGGATACATTTCATTAAATCTTTTTGAAACGATCACTCATACGTGCACATACGGTGCATCATTTTCTGCAAGATTTATATCCATTCCATATTTATTTACCCTTTCAATTTTTATGTTTCAGACTCATTTTAAAATAGACCTTTTCAATGGTTGGTGCCAACGTCTGGCAAGAAACAATTTTTCTTATATATGCAATTTAATCTTGCAATTTTTTTTGCACATAGGTTGCAAGTGATGGTGAGTGTGTCCTTCACCAGCCCTCTTTGACCATCTAATCTAACAAGCTTTATTGATTCAAAATATCTTGATTTAGTCAGAGAGGACTAGAATCACCGACAGTGGAACACAAGAGAACAGGACAGATAAAGACAATAAACAGAAGACAGACAATGACAGGTGTGTGTGTAAGGTGTACTGTGGTGCATCTAGATGAATGTGTTGAAGTATGCGTTGTGGTCTGTAAGTAACCCCCGTATCCACCAGAAATAAAGCCGTCCAGCAGACGAACATAAAGCAGTGATGTTGACCTTCAACACTTACTCAGCATCAACCACTGACTACAACCAGTGACAGGCTGGATCACAGCTAGTGCTGGTGTGTTGGGCCAGTGCCATGCACCTCCACCAGTGCTCTGGATTGCCCCCCCAGCCCCAGCAAGACCCCTGCAGCCCAGCTAGACCCTACCAGCAACAAAGCCAACCCCAGGGGCAACAGGAAAAAGGACCAACCCAGAATCCAGGAAAAGCACCAGCCAGGACATCCTGAGTAAACCAGCAGCCCAGCGGGTATGATACAGAGGGTAGGGGGAGGGTAGAACGCTCATCACACCCACATTGCAACCCCGCCAAGGGCAAGGTGCACGCCACCCACCCCAGGACAAAGGAGGCACGCCTAACCTACAGCGAGGAGCTAGGAGCTGCACAACACAGGCCCCCTAGCCAGGAGGGGGCCACCAACCAACGTGGGGATCCAGTTGGTAAACATCCTGGTGGGGCTTGGTGGAAAAGCACCAGTGGGTGGGAGCGACCCAGGCAAGATTTGCTGGATGATTCATCTCAATGCAGAACCATTTTCAGGTGTTTCTAGAAATGCTCTACTGGGTTAAGGTCCACGATCTTGCTGAGTCACATCAGCATTTTTGGTGAGGCCACTCCATTTTTTTTATTTCTCTGTTTTTTGGGGTGACATACTTCCGGCAATTTTTTGTTGAAATGTGTTCAACACGGCCTGTATCCAACACAGTCTGGATAAGGTTTATCACTCTGGACTGATTTATATTTTCATCCGCCTTTCCCTCATCGCAGCATGTTCTCCCTCTGTATACGTGGGTTATCTCCAGGTACTCCAGCTCCCTCTCACCATCCAAAAACATGCATGTTAGGTTAACTGGTGATTCTAAATTAGTGATAGTGAATGTGCATGATTGTTTTTCTTGTTTGTCACTGTGTTGGCCCTGTGATGGACTAGTGACCTGTCCAGGATGTACCCCGCTTCTTGCCCAGTAACAGCAGGGGCAGGCTCCAGGTACTCAGCGATACTGATTTGGATTAAGCGGGTATTGAAAGCAAATTAAATTATAGAAATTAACAGGTTAAGTTGAATAATGTCCAAGCTGTCCAAGTGATAACAATTTCAAAGGCCATAGAGAAGGGTCCATGACATGTCTATTTTCAATATGTTTCACAGTAATAAAGTGTTAAAATTTGTCCTTTTGGTGGCTATAGTTCTAAGAAGATAATCATTGAGAGAATTTTTTTAAAGAGTGGACGGATCGAGACGTCAAAAGAGCTTCTGGCTGATCTAGAACAATCTGAAGTAGTGGATTTCATCCTATACCATACTCTATATACTGAACTACAAAGGAATGTTGGAGTGAAGACTAAGGAGGACAGCAGTACTGGAAGAAAAAATGCACAAAAACAGCATATCCTGTATTTTCATTAAAAAGCTGCAGTCTCTCTTGGATAAAGTTCTTTGGACAGTGATAAAAGTGGACCTTTTAGGCAATGCTGTACTTCAGTATATTTATACAAATTAAGTCCTTAATAATAGCCCATATGTACAATAAAATGGAGGTTCCTTCATGCCGTGGGCATTGGCGTCACACTTGACCCTTTTTACTGGGGTACATGCCCCAATCGGCTGTGCCTCAGTAAAGTCTCACATTTTGACAAGCATGTATTTTAGGATAATTTGGAATAATAGTAACTGTGACATTAAAAAAAATATATATATATTACTTATACACAATATCAATCAATGCTGATTCATTAAAAATACAGGTGGCTGAAATGAACACAAAAACTCTTGGTCTGTGCATCCCGCCCAGCAATGCACACAGGTTGATGCACATAGAGGAGTCAAATGTATTTGGACATGCCAGGCAGTGTGAAACACGTAGACAGAGTTTACCTTGACAAAGAGGCCAAAGGGAAGCCGTCTGCATCTGTGGAGCGTCAAACATGGTGTGCAGCGTCACACATGGTGTGCAGCAGTGTGCGTATCTGTACAAGTAGCTATTCGATGTATTGTGTGAAGAGTGCAGTCTCGAACCCACAAACAGGAGAGTAGCAGGGAAAGACCGTTCCGATGAAGTTTGTATTAGATTTTCATTTATTGTTGCATGATAACAAGTTACAACAACAAAAACAGGCTCTGCATGCTTTTTTTTAGGTGTACTCTGACTCTGTCTAAGCTGCTTGCACACTTTCTAGCCAACTAATGCATTTTATCGTTGAAGTAAAAGCTGATACAAAAGTTGTGACAATGTCTTCTATTTTGACCTTTTGGTTTTTTTTAACAAAGCACTAAGTTCAGGTGAGAAAGTAAGGTCAATTACACATCACCTGTCTGCATTTCCCACAACGAGCACATATTCAATGAGAATAATGTTGTTAATCAATATGGATCACTTCATACCTCAATGTCTATTTAAATGGAGTTTTTTATATGTTTGCCTTTTGGTTGACGGTATAGAAGAGAGGAGAACAGAGAGCAAGAGGAACCAGCAGAGAATGTGGACAGAAAAATATGGTTATAATGGTAGAGCAGCTTCTCTTTCACTCACATTCACTGCAGTGGATTCCGCTAAAGACAGAAGAGACAACACCCCGGAGATAAAACTGAGGGAGCAGTTTCCACCATTACATGGGACACGTTACTGTTACTTTTTGCACATGAGAAAATATTTTTTCTTTGCGGGAATTCTGTTCATGAAAACTAATATCTTTAGTTTACCTTTACCAGTTGTTTCAGTTTTAGCAGCTAATTAGCAGTAGCACGATTAGAGGACTTAGTAAAGGAAGTTCATTCAATATTATGAGGGGCCTGTGCCCCAGTGGACCTCTATGTTTAGCAACGCCCCTGGCTGTGGGGCAGCGTTTCCGCCTTTCAAACATGAGGCACTGAATGTATTGAAGGAATACTGAAATCAAAAGGGACTTTAGAGTGAAATGTCTTACCTATGAGAGAAAGTTAGATTCAAGATGAGAGTGAGACAGCAGGAGAATGACCCTTGGACACATCCAACAGCACAAAAGAGTAGTTGAAAAGGAAAATAAGGACTCTTTAAAAGGTGCTAGCAATGAGTCAAGCTGAACTAAGTCCTACTGAAAACCTTTGAACATTTTCAATTACATAGAAGACTGCAAACATAAGAGTTTGAACACATAGAAATGTAAGAGTGGTGGATATCACCCACAGATAAGCATGCAAAGCTAATACATTACTGCAAGAGAAATGTAAAGACTGTGATTGTGATTGTGATTGAGTTCTGCAATCAAGCAAAAAGTGCAAAATAATTATGTCCAAGGTGCATTTAATTGTAAATGTTCTGTTATGACAGTTTTGATAGCGATATATGATATTATAACAGCCTTGTTATAATCTAATTACTTTTGACATTTTATCAAAATATGCTGTTTTTTGGAAATTACTTTGCTCATTTAAGTCCCTGCTTAATATTAAGAGGTGACAATAGCTCTGACCAGCACCATATTAATGAGGTCAGGTTTCCCCTGTGGCCAATATGTCCAGACTACATTTCATCAGATCAGATTATTTCCCCTAAGTATGGCCTAAAAGTCATTCGATGTCTCCTGGCAAATTCCCAGCTGGCAGAATATTTCAACAAAACAACGCCAACGAGCACACTTGAGTCGTGATTATTTTATATAGCCTTTATCCCCAAAACAAATTTGGGATGCTGTGTAAAATGTAAGTTAAAACAGAATTAATGATTTAATAGATGATTTAAACTGTGTGTGTAACTGAAAATAATACACAGCAGCATATCGAATTTTGAAGCTGACAGTTTTATTGTGTGTTCTTTGGAGAAATGTATGCTTATTTTGAGATTGACGCCAATAATATTTGTATATATAAACTCTTATAAACTCTTATTCTCAACACCTTCGACCCTTTCATTGTAATGATGCTTGTTTCACAGTGTGCACAGATACACGCAATGTGGTTGAGCATGCTCTCGTCTTCGTGGCTGTGCAGTTACCCATGTTGTGTGCACTAAAGTGTTATTGCTGAAGTAAGAATTTGAGTTTGTAATGCTTTCTGTGACTCTGCAGTGAAATTTCTACAGAAACGGAAACTGGGGTTTCCTACTTTACCTCATAGTAGAAACTATTTGAAACCTTTGAAAGAGTTTGCTTTTTCCTTCCTCCTTAATCATTAGACCAAAACTTTAAAAATCAGTGCTGAATCACTGTCATAGCTCTGTAGTTTCTAGAACAATTCAAAAGAGAATATGTGAAAGTGCCTGGTAAAATCGTAACAGCTACCAAGCACCATTTTAGCTGATACAATGTCTTCATAAATAATGAGCGAAGCCCACTGACTGTTTGAGCATTTTGTAATGCAGCTTAAGAACTTGAGAAAAGCCATTAAGACATTTTTAAGGCATTATGTTAATACTGTGATGAATGCAAAGGCATTTTGAAAATAAGGCAATACTATAAGGCCATTTATTCTTTATTTACCTCCCAAAACCAACTGTTTTCCCTTCTTTTCATTTTTGTAATGGTGGGCACGGGTTTATTGGCACAACAGGGATATAGCTGACAAGTTTATATGGACAAAAATCAAATGGACTAAATCACAACACAATTCTCGCCCAGTGATATAAAGTTCAACAGAATCCTGCGTACTTCCTCTCTCATAAAGCTCCAAATGTAACCACCCACAAAGCCTTGCAAAACAATTTGTTGTTCTTTTGGTGAAAGGCTTTTTCTTCTTCACACAAAGCACACACTGAGAGTTAACAAGCACAAGTGCCTTTGCCTGTATGGCCTCTTTTCACTGAGAGCAGTTGAAAGGGGGAGAGGTCTCTAAATGAGAGAGGAGCTGTCTGTTAATGTGCACTTATATGCCGCCATGATTTATGCTCAGAAATCTCTCTCTTTCTTTGCAGCATGAAAAAAGGACAATGGAATATTTAGTTGCCTTTTGACGCTGAAAGGCTAGAAATAAGGACATTGTTTTCAAAGATAGTGAATGCTTGCTCGTGTGGCTTGTAGTTACAGTTTACCTGAGAGAAGTGTATCAGCGAACCAGCTGAACGCAAACAGAGTCAGGAAGGCAAAATCCCATCCAACCACACAAAGTGTCTAAATTCTAAATTTAGATTAAAAAAATTTGGCACAAACAGAAATCCCAGCATGTGCACTCACACTCTCCCCGCAAACAAACGTGCTTTGTTTGGTTTTCTCTGTGTGGCTTGACCTTTTGTGGAATACAACCCCAGTCTTTCTCCCTGGATTACCTTTGGACAAATATACTGAGTCAGGTGATGGTGACAGATAGATAGAAATCAGGTAGTTGCAACTGCTCTGAAACAGGTTGGAGGTGGTTTTGGGAAACACCAACAGTTCTGATTTGTTAAGTCATTTCAAATTGATTGAGTGAACAACTGCTGCTTCCTCAAAAGTTAAGACACACGTCTCAAAATCAGATAGCTTGAGAATGAGCAAAACACAGAGACGTTAATATTTAAAACCTCCAGGAAAGGGAATGATCTGGTCTTTTGTAGAAATCCCCTTAACTGACTAAACTGCTTTCTAAAATAAAATCAAGATGTTGACATGCAGACAGACTTTCCCTTGAACATTTTTTATTGCACATCAATAAATAAACATCGTATTTCTGTTACTTCAGTCAGCTTCAGAAAGTTATGATGATGAGCAAGAAACAGAAGAAACCTTTCTTCTTTCCTTTGCTTACTTGTCCTTGTATCCCAAGTGGCTCGGTGACTGTGGGATACCTCTGTTTATTTAAGTCACGAGACAAATCAAATTAATCATTTTCAGGTGATTTGTTTTGTTGGCTGTGGATGAATCAAGTCACGTGGGGTCAACATGCAGGCTCCATAACATCTACATTGAATTTGCCTCTCTTGCGGACTGTAAACAATCGTGGGCTGAGGAGAGAGTCATATACAGTCTTTATCAGCTTTGACCATGTCCTGTCCCCTCCTTCATGCACATAATCAGCATGGGACGTATAGTCTTCAACATATGAAACCTCAAACGTCTCGACTGAGACGTACCATTTCCATTTAACATGTGGACTATTTTTGTTTCATCTTGACAGAGGAACATAGGGTCTTTTCACTCTTTATAGCAAATTAAATAGTAGGCTATTTATTATATATTAATTAATTCTTCTATCGTTTGTTCTTTAGTCGGTTGTTTTGAAATATTCAATGCTGTAAGATCAGAGTTTTTTTTTATTCATTTATTTTAAGTGATACCGAAAGTGATGGCGGTTGTGGCAGACTTTAAAAATAGTTTTACAAAAGTATGGGGAAAATGTAAAAAAAATCCAGTTAAGCGGTAAAGTTAAAACTGGAAGAAGAAAAAAGAATAACTATGGAAAAGTCAGTGTTTCTCTGGAGTGAGCCGTACTACGGCCGCCGTCGCTGAATCGTTGCGGCAATAAACGGAGCTGTACAGAAGAGTAGACCTACAACATCCGGGCAATAGTAAGCTTGCGCAGAAACGGAATGGCGGAGGTAAGTAGGCGAAAACGAGGACTGTAATGACCCAAATGTTAGAGAAACCGGGCCGAATTTCAAACTTGTGTCACTCCATGTGGCACACAACATTGCCGACGGTTTCTCCGGCTCGTGAGCGACGGGTGGAAGAGAGCTATGTGGCCATTTACAACCGGGAAGCGGGGTGGAGAAATGGAGAATCTCTCCGGCGTATCGTCTCGCACCGCGTTCTTGGCTTTAAAGAGCCATTCGCTCTGTCTTGATAGTACAGGCGTAGAAAACAATAGGGAGCCCGGCGGGGTCTAACGAGGTGGTGCTGAACTATTTCAGGTGCGTCCGTCCAACGAAGGGGGTTGAGTTTGAAAGTTGGGAGACTTGACATGACTCGGTGGCGGTAAACTCTGACGGTGTCTCTTGGAAATATTGAAAACTAGTTGTTTCCTTCTCGTGCCTCACGTCGCGAGCCGGGGAGAGGAGGAGACGTTCAGCACCAAGTCACAGGAAAGCGCCCCTGGTCAGACAGACAGCGCCCGATGGGTTGGGAGTGGGACTTTTGGTGTCTTTAGAAGTAAACTGTCTAATTTAGTGGCTGCTGGCACCATGTGTGAACGTGTATTGGTGCTGTTTAGAGCTCTGTTCAGTCTCTAGGTAGCTATCACCCTTAAGATGCGAGGGAAAGTTTCTTTTTTCCCTTCTTTATTAAAGTCTTTTGTGGCCTTCATTGTGGATCTAAAGCATGTCTCACTTTGCTTAATGCGTTTTATACTAAAGCTGACATTGGAAAGATGTTGTGGCAGGAAAAGACCAGGAACTGTCATGTTTTTTGTTTTTTTTTGCATGAATCTTCATTATTCACAGCACGGTCAATCATTTTTAAGAGGACCTGATGAACATGTGACTCTGTTTTACTGTGCAACAGTATCCTTGCTATCATTAGATTTTTTTTCCTTGTGTGTTGCACAATTAAGAATCTTATTCTGCTCTCAGAGACCATGTAAGGTTTATGTTTATGTTTCTGCATTTAGCATTTATCCAAAGCGACTTACAAATGAAGATATAAGAAGCTATATAAAAAGCTAACAATAAACTACATAGTAAGGTCTTTGATTGGTTATGCAAATATGGATGTGCTATTTAAAGTACTCTGTAAAATCCCAGTTCTGAGCAATACTGCTGACAAAGACCACAGTGGCTGAAATGACCCGGACGTGGATGCTTAAATGACCATGACCACAGGATGTAAATGCCAAAATGCGAATAGGACCGAAACCTGTTTAAGACTCAAAAACCCAGGGCACTAATGCTCCTTAAATGCACTGAATAGGAAGTATAAGAATCTTAAAAGTGAGGTTGTATTACAGATGCAATCGCCACAAGCACCACAGACAGTCTGTCATAGACTGTCACAGTGGTCTAAATGTATACTCCTCGATTCGCTTTTCACCACTACTTTGTTCCTCGTTTTCTTATTTTTTTTAATTGAAAACTGAGTGCATCTGAGTGCATAATGAATTTTGTCTGTCTCTCTTTTTTAATGGAAACCCCATTGTGATGAACAAATGTTCATCTGACTTTGCAAAGAATAGAAGGACGTAACTCGCCAGCTGTTTGTGGTCTGAGTCGGCAAAAAGTAAACTCACGCGACCGACTGACTGGTGTCTTCCCAGAAATCACATAATATCCCAGATATTCCCAAAGAATAAAGTTGTTCCTGAAGAGCTTCCTCCGTTTTCCTCTTGTGGATGTCCACCGCAGTTGTTGTTTGTTCCTTTTTTTTTTTGTTTCCAGCCAGCACCACTGTTATTTTTTTCTACTGTATTAAGACCGGAAGCAATGCCTCGTTGATTTCAATAGGAAGGTTCTTTTTACATTTCTTTTTTTGCTGCTTTTCAAAAGATTGGCTTATATTCGCAACACTAGTAAATGTAAACCCGATGGCAGGGGTGATGCTAAACTGGTCCAAGTAGCTAGTGCACTGCACCAAAGAAAAGGAGGAAGTATTGTTCCACTAATGTTTGTGTATGTGACAAGGATAATAGTTTACCGCAAATGATCCAGTTCTCGTATGAGCCGCATTATTCATATGTACAAGATCTGCCACTTCTGGAGGGATTGTTGCGTCAATTTGGCAACATTCTAGTTGTTTAAAACCAAAGTAGGCTACTTTGATTGCCCGGTGTCATTATTAGGAGAGAGGCAAATGCATGTTTTGTAAATATTGAGGGGGACATAATCAGTGTGCCTCCCCAAACTACGCCCCCACCCCACGATCCCCCTTAAAATGATAGCTGTGCCTTCAGTAACCCTAAAGTCCCTAAGCGGCAAGTCTCATAACTGAAAAGTTTAAAAGCAGTCAGCTGAGCTGTAATGGGATGAGCAGGGATCAGCCACAGTTCGATCACATGTTGTCTGCGTGTACATGTGTGCCTTAGATGTACTGTGTGCATGTAAGCTGCACGGTGCTGTTTTCACATGATTTTGAACGCCATATACAAATGATACTGTGTGTGTGTGTGTGTGTCTGTAGGTGGGTGAAAAGCATCGGGACATGAGTGCAGAAGTGGTGGCCTAGAGGAGAATGGGCAAAAGGCAGCGATGACAGCCCTCAGCAAGAAGAAGCAGCAGCAGTGGTAACAACTCTTAGAGGAGTTGGAGCAGAAGAGTCCACGCTCCATGAAGATGGCAGCAAAGCCCCACCCTGTACGGTCAACCTTTTGCGTTTTTCACTAAATACGTTATATAGTTATATCGTTTATAGGACCATAACCCATTCAGATATAAGGCTTAGTTTTAAAAAGCTGTCTAAAAACCTCAAATCAGTGTTTGAGAGCGGGATTTTAAAATGTGAGGGTTCTCACAGAAATGCTTTAGAACTTCCCAAGATACTGTAAACAGGAAATGGGAAAAGATTTGAGAGGTTAGGATTTTTCCTTTTCATCGTTATTAGTTCGATTGGGAAGTGATTGATTTGGACCTTACGTTTATCAGTTTGAGAAATGAAATTGATCGTGTATGTTGGCACAATGTTCACATGCCTTTTGGAAACATGAAAGCCTCCCAAATGTCGTTCCAGGTCTGAGGGAGTGAGGGGTATCTGTTTGTAACGCCTCCACAAAGCGGTGGTGTTTGTGTTCCGAGAAGAGTATAAAATCAGTGTAATAACCGAACCGTGTTCATACTGTACAAAAGGAAACTTACAGTTTGATTTTAGAAGAAAATGAAAGAATTTGATCATTGAATATTTTGTTATTCGAGATCAAACAGGTTTTCAGTCAATGTGATACACTTTTTTTGGTAAGCCAGTTTGAGGACTGAAATGATCCACGATCCTCGTGCAAAATAATGCAGGAAGCGTTTGGTCACAAACAAGTTATATACCCTTAACTCATAAAAAAACGATGTCGTCGTTCAAAATATTTAACGGAAAGAAGTCAGAAGGATAAACATGCTCTGCAGTCAGAGTTCTTCATAGTGAGTTTAAGGGTCGGTCTAATTTGGGTCGGTATTTGTTTTGAGACACTGTTTTTGAAAGAATTGCTCGTTTTTTCTTTTCAGTCATCTTGAGTTTTTGTGTTGTCCTTAACTGACAAAACCTAATCGGTCTAATAACAAGTTTTACTCCATTAAGAAATTAGATTTGTTCCTGTTCAAATAATTTTTTTTTTTCAAATTGATATTATTAAAAGATTGAAGTAGAATTATTAAACGGTTGCAGTAGAACTTAGCGTAAAAATGTATATTCAAAATAAACTATTGCCATGTACAATGGCACAAAAGGCAAGGACAGAATATGACATTCTTTCCCATTGATGGTGTTGTTTGACGATCCTTTAGAAGTTTCTTCGGTGTTTGGCAAAAATATGTGAGCCTTTCAGTATTTGGTGTAGCTGCAACTCAATTGGAAGTCTTAAGCCCTGCAAATCAGTTTGGAGGATATTTGCCTCTTTCACATGTACGGAGTAGCTTTAGCTCAGGGAAGTTGGTGGCTTTGCTCACATGAACTGCCCACTTCTTTTTCTTCTGCACCATTTCCCTTTTACGTTCGGGCCATTCCACAATTCTGTTGGTACACAGAAGAACTTCTGCGCTTCCCTTCTTTTTATTACCGCAGGAGTTCCCAGATGGCACAAACCGGGCCCAAACCATGATATTACCACCACCACGTTTCACAGATAGGATGAAGTCCTTGTGAAGTGCTTTTTCCTTTATGTAAACGTAACGCTCTTCATTGGAATAAATATAACAAACTCATAATCATTTGTTGACCCAAAAGAGGCTTTTAGTTGCACAGGAATTTCCTGGGGTTTTCCCCCTCATCTCACAGACATGCTTTGCATGCATTGCTCAAGGAGCAAATTTTGGGACTGAACCATGGGGAAGGGCAACAGGGGTCATGAACTGTGTCCATTTGTGAAATGCGTGACTCAGGATTGTTGGTTTGCAAACTCATTGTTGCTGGTTTTGTGAGCTTTCATTTGATGAGCATCCACTGCTCTATTTCTGTGCTCCTCAGAAGTCTCCATCGTTCGTTTCACGATACACTGACACACACCACACGTGTTGTGAAAATATGGCAGACATCCTGGGAGGTGGCCCGCTTCCACCGTGTCTTCCCAATCGCTGAAAAGTTGTAACTTCAAATTCTAGTGAATTGTTAATCTTGGAGGTTCGCTTGTTTTATCAGTCGCAGACATGTTGGGAGCATTTTTGCTGTTCGACGCTGACTTGTGAGTTGCAGAAAACAGTCAGGAGTGTACCTGTGATCATCAAACTGACAGCCGCTTAGAGCATGTTCTTCAAAAGAAGAAGTGGAAAATATTGAAACATTTGTGTGCTTTGTCTCCCTCTCACCCAATCATTTCCCTCCCCATGTTGTTGTTCCCTCAATGAATTGTTAATAGGCCAGTGAGCTTCCCTTGGAGGAGCTGCTGGCTTTGTACGGTTATACAGTATCCGATCCAGAGAAGGAGACCTGCCTCATGGCTGCCAGCATGCCAGACATGACGCTTGAAAAGGTATAATCGATGCATACGAACACATACCAGTGATCTCAATGTTCCGATTGGTGTCATTGTCTTTTTAATGGTCAGCCTTACCTTCTGAATGACTGCAGCTGAACGTGAAGAGTCTAGTTTAACTGTTACGCGTGGAAGGAATATGGATTTTCTTTCTTTTTTGGCATTTCTGAGAATGTTGGGCTTTGTTCTGCTGACTTATTTCTTCACTGATGTCTTGTTTTCATGACGCGCAGGGTCAAATAAACGAGGGTCTTTTTCACGGGGAGGAGGAGGAGGAAGAAGCATCGGCTTATGATCTCACTTCCTCAAACACCTCGGATCTGATTCGCCGCCTCCAGGGTAACGCACACCAGAGATGCACAGTAACACGTCCTCGTGGCATTTAAAGTTCTCACAGCAAAGAGAGACTGATAAATGAATGGTTGGTTTTGTAATTCTGTTAGAAACGAAACAGCCCCGGGACCTTTTTCTGACGAAACTGCTGTTAAGAAAGAAAGATCACTGAAGACTTTCTTTTTTCCCAGGATCTTTTTCTCATGGAGAAGTTTTAATACTGCGCTTTGATGAGGTTGCAGATTGTTACTCAGAACCAGGCAATATTTTTCAAATAACATGAGATGTCGGGTTCAATATCAGAAAATGACTTGCAAATCTTTATCTTTTTTTTTTTCTTTTTTTTTGCTTTCTGTATTATTTTGTTATGGGATGCTCCTGTGTGATGGCTTGTTCAGGCTTTATGTGTCACTCACTGTATGATAGAATTACGTCAAAGGCACTCAAACCCTCCTGAACTGAATTAGATTAAACCTTTTGGAGAAAGCTCTCCTCAGGGATGATTATGTTTGGGGGGAAAAAAGCAGGCAAAGTATTGTTGCTGAGTTCACAAAATATCATGAAAACCAGATTTATGGCCGGTGCGCTTCTTTGTCTCTCATCACTGGGCTGCACGTAGTTTTTCTGAGGGTGAAAAACAGGAAGGGCCTTCTTGTTCTTTGACTCTTTTCTTGGTTTGTTGCTTTGTCTTTAACTTTCCTTTACAGTGAATTACATAAAACCTATTTTACATTTACATACTATGTTCAGCCTGTGTAGAGGTTTTAGATATGTCAGGAGACCACCTGGCTTTAAGAAAGCATCGAGTCCTTTGACGAAACCTTGACAGCCGCTACCTGTACAGCTTTTGTAATAAATGCCCGGTGTTCCCTCTCTTGTTTTGCCTCCTTAAGGTGGAGATAAAGCCACATCAGTCAGCACATCAGATGAGGACTCTGATGATGCCTCTATTCCCTCCAATGAAGAGCACAAGGTAGGCCACTAAGCATGAGAATCTCGTGTAGTCTCAAACTGGATCTCAGGTTACAGAGGCTCTCTAGTTTCTTATGATATTTGTTTCTTTTAGGGAGAGAGAAGAGAAGCTTTTTGTCGTATATTTGCAGAATACATCTAGATTACGCGTTCTGCCTTATTTTTTTTATCAAGTCATTTCTCATCTGCATGATGGACAGCAGCGTTGCACAGATATCTGGAGAAATCTTTTATTTTTCACCTGTTGTTTGGTGGAGATGCTCGTTTTTTCTTTAAAATACCCTAAAGTGTTGTATTCCATCATAAAGTGTAGAAATGCAACATACTTGGCCGGGTTATAGTTTTCACCTCGTGTCATGCTCTCACTTCCGTGTCTCACGGTTTGGATTATACATTTACCTTGGCGGCCGTGATTAATTACACACAAAACACGCTGGACTGAATCCAAGCTAAATACATCGATCCTCTAACAAACCAAAGAACCTGTCATACAAGTAGAGTTTGATATAAAGCAATGTCCTCCGCTCTATCAGATCTCTTAGAGCTGACTTCCACTCGGTTTTATGTGGTCATTGATATTCCTGTCTTTTTGCATCCTTGCAAGGTCTCACAAACAGAATTCTCTGCCATGTACCTAAAGATCCAACATTGAGAGTCATTTTCTATCATTGATCAGAGACTTAGTCTAACTGGAAATCACAGCTTTATCCAATTTCATTTGGGATCGCTGGTGATCACTTCCATGCAGTGGTTTGTACTTTGAGACCTATAGTTCCAGTCTCTCTGATGTATTTGTTTCTGTTTATTCATGAGAGAAAATACTTGTGTATTGCAATTAACTTGAGGCGATATTATTTGGAATGATTTGCCTTTTGAGCAATATTAAATAAAGATGCGTTTACCTCTTTTGTAAATACTACACAAATACAATGCTACACTTCTTCTGGCATTAACCACTGTCAATACAGCACAGGTTTATCCAGTGTGAACGTACCTGCAGGGAACACTCTTCTGGACCTACTAAACCTAAATCATTCCCGGACATACCAGATCTGATCTTTTGACAAGGTCACTCTGGTTTTACTGGCTGGTCAGAGATGCTGTAACGCAAGAAAGTGAAAAATACATGGGGATAAAATCTTCAAACATTCTAAAAACCAAAGTGACGTATTACTTAAGCCTGAATTTGATTCTAGTCAGAGCCCTGAACTTTTAAAGAAGCTACCAGATTTGAAGTTTTGTTTGGCATGCAAGTATCACAACTATTCCTTTGATTTCTTCCTCAGGAGATCATGGTTGGCTCCATGTATCAAGCAAGAATCCCTCCAATAAGCCCATATAACTACCAGGAGAGAGGTAAGAAACTCATGTTATTGGCGTGGTGTACAAAATAAGTATAACATAGTTATATATATATAATGTATATCATGATATATATGTTGCATAATTATTTTTTTTATGATATTCATATTGCATCATATTTTCAGCCATTTAAAACCCTTGTGTGGTGGATTTGAAAAGAACAAACTCTTACCGAAGACGCAGCTCTTTAGGCAACCATTTTATTCTGTTTTCTATTTATGAATTCCATTTGAACTTTTGAAGTCGAATTTCCCAGTTCCCAGTTGTAAAAAAATCATTTCCAATCTGGAAATTTAGAGGAACCTCACCAGCCCAAACCTGAAACTCCAACATGTCTACCCCACACATAAAAAGTGGTGATAGCTGGAGTAAAAAAAGGTTTAAAGTGTTATTTATTCACTCAAATCAGTCGCACGTGTGGTACTGTCCCGCCTCGACCAGTGAGACATGTTGTTGTAGTGTTTGCAGGGGCAAATTTGCAACTGGAACACCTCCAACTTGACTGTCACGTCATTCACAGCTACGAGTTCAGACTTTTAAAGCCAAACGAACACAACATCTTTCTCATCCTTCTCGTCCACTGCTTCTGCCCTTCCCATTACTTCACACCCTCTTTTACGACTCCTCTCCCTCCAGCCTACAGCAGTGAAGACCAGTTGCTGTGGAAACCAGGGGTTCTGCCAGTGCAGGAAGTCGAGGGGTTCTTGCGAAATGCACAGAGGCCTCGTGGCCAGGAGGGGGCAGTATGGGCACAAGGGGCTACTGTCCAAGACAGTGAACAGGTACACAGATTATCTTAGAAAATACAGTCACAAAGTGAGTGAGTTCAAACTTAGCTATAGTGTACCCATGTACTAAATGCCCTGAGAGAATAGGTGAATATGTAGCCCTAAAACCAAATGAGGAGGAGTTTGTTGACGCGTTAATTTGAATATTTCCCAATTTTATTGTTGTCCTGACATCTTGCTTGTTCAGCTTTTTAACCACATTCCTTTTGTCTGAACATGCCTGAGAACACCTCTTCCAGTAGTTTAATCTAACGATTTATTATTTATATATTCTCAGTTATCAAGTTAGATCATAAATGTGTTTTTTTTATTATTATTATTTAGCTTTCCCTCCTCCTTTCTCTCTTGAATTTCAGGCACTGTATGAACTGGTAAAATGCAACTTCAACACAGACGAGGCACTGAGGCGATTGCGTTTCAATGTGAAAGTGTTCAGTGGTAAGACCCTTCCTGATGTCCTATTTTTGCCATTGCGTGCATATTCGAAACCTTTCAAACTCGTACTTCGGATAACCCTGATAAGATGGAACATTTGACGAGTCAGAAACACTTGGCAGTTTGTGGAGTTTCTCCGCTTGCTGTCACTTTGTAAGGTGAACTGCCGAATTACAGAAGTGAGTATGGGGGAGGGGGGGTGAACTTTCCCACTCGGTTAAAGATAAAAACTTCCTGAAAATGATTTCCTGCAGAGGACACTGCTGCATTCAACAGTTTTATTTACTGAGCTCAGCTCTGAAGAGGATGAACTGCTCCCAGATCTTTTACCCAGCAGCGAAGCTCTCGTTTAAAACCAACTCTGTTCCCGTGGTTAGGAGAATGCCAGAAATGACAACAAAATAGATACAAAACTGAGGAGAGAACGTCATCTAATCTATCAGATTTACACTTCTTTTTTTTTAATGTGGGAAGTGTTTATTTGTTTATTTTATATGTTCTGAATTTAAATTGACAGGTAACTCTTTAATCCTGTCCTCCTGTCTTTAGATGAGTTGTGTTCTTGGAGTGAGGAGGAGTGTAGGAACTTTGAGCATGGCTATCGAGTTTACGGGAAAAACTTCCACCTCATTCAGGCTAATAAGGTGAGCGCTCAAGGACCAAAGGCTTGAACATTTTGCATTCAGTCTGCATGCAAAGTACTAAGTTGCATCCTTTTCTCCTCCTCAGGTACGAACACGCTCCGTGGGAGAGTGTGTGGAGTATTACTACATGTGGAAGAAGTCTGCACGGCACATGTACTTTACCCAGCAGGCCACCAGGCTGAGCAGAAAGAAGTACAGTCTTCAGTCGGGGAGCGTGTGAGTACTGCTGGGACACCGGCATGCTGAGCCAAAACATACATGGTTGGCTGTGTTAAATGCCCTTCAGAGGCTAATTGTGTTGCCATATAAGGAATATTTCTGACTTTTTCTGCTTCATCTTTTTTTGGAGATGGAAATGCAACAAAATCTCACAAAGTACCAGTGTTACCCACTGTCCAACACCAAAAACCTCTCAGCTCTTCTGAAAGTGGGATTTGTAGTTAAACTGTCAGCAATAAATCAATAAATCTCACCATACAACCACAGTTTGAACGACCAAATTATTGATTTTATGTTCACTGTATACCATTCGTAGAAACTAATTCATATGGAATAAATGATAAAGTCATTTATCATTTATAAATGACTTTATCATTTACGGTTATTTACGGATAAATAACCGTAAATGTAACGTGTCAATTAAGCTGATTTGGGACCGTGAGAAGGATTGAATCGGTAGTCTCAAAGCCAGAGCAAAGAATCTCCTCTGAAGCCTTCTATGCAGTCAATAGATAGTCTGAGACGGCGGTAGATGCAGTCACCGAGTCAAATCATCGTCTGGCATGGGCACAGATAATGCTCTGGGCAGTTTTAATCGCCTTCTGCAGAGCCTTTCTGCCTTGAGTCAGTCTGTGATGTTTTTCAAATAGGATGCTTTCTGTTTCTTCTCTGTGCTAATTTACAGAAACCTGACAGCATTTTCAGTTTCCCTCTGTAGTGCAGTCATTTCTGCGCTTTCTGTCGCCATGTTTCAGTCACAATTTAGATTAGGAACATGGAATTTTGGAACTTGGGAAGGGAAGTGAAGATATGTTGGGTTTTGAACACTCATACTTTTATTATTCAGCTTATATTCAGTTTGCTACCGTTTAGCTTTATTTATGTACGAGTACTCTGAATGTCTCAGTAAATTCATCCATTCTGGGAGCCTGAGTAATACCAAACCTTTTTAGTCTGTTAACGTATCTAAATTTGATCTGTAAGCGACTGATTTAGGGAATTGTGTTCTTAGAGTAATTCCTCCAAAAAAGGATTCGTCTTAATATGTGTGTGGTAAGAGTTACTCTGCTTGTGACCTTTTTAAAGCGCTGATTCACCCAAATGATAGAATACAGTAACGCAGTGTAAGTGCTTTTGCTGATAAAAATGAATATGATAGAGGAGTGTGCAGCGTAGCAAAAATAGCTTGAAGGTTCTCATGCTCACAGTGGTTGGGTTGTGTGTTTCAGAGAGGACGGAGACCAGGACGGGGAGGGCGGGGATCTCGAGGGAAGCAACAGTTCTTCAGAGTTGTTGTCGCACAGCTCCATGGGCGCTGGGCAGCTCGAGTCCCCAATACCTCCTCACTCAAACCTGGACCTAAACAAACAAGGTAAACGTTTGGGATACCAGATGTGATGGGCTCTGTTCAGCTCTAAAACTGAGCTTTGTTCCCCCGTAGAATTCCTGTCTTACAGCTGATCAACAGAACACCAAGGTTACAGACGCAATGCCCTAAACTCTTATGTTGACATGTTCCAACCAATGAAAGAATGTATGGGGAAATTTATTTCAAATTACGTAACGTTAGTTGATTTACTCCAGTTTAATTAGATTTTTATTGGGCACAATTAGCTCTACTGTTTTGCGCCTGAGGCATTGAGTTCCATTTCCGTTCCTTTTGGAAGCTACGCGTTTTTACCCATCTGTCTGTGTGTAAGCCTGCGCTTACGCATCACGTCACACGTATTATTTACATCACATACTTCCTTTCTCAGTTGTGTTATACCTGCAGGTTATCAGACTTAGCTGAATTTGTTATTTTGATCGCATTTTATTTCTCATTTTTAACATGGCATTTTCATTGTGTTTTGCTATAAAACATTTTTTGTCTCCCCACCTTTGCTTTCTCCCACTGTTTTGTCCCATGTGTTTTGTGTTGTTGTTTTTTGCGTGCATGTCCGCATGTCTATCTGTGTGTGTATGTGTGTGCGCGCACGTTGACACGATGCTCCAGAGGAGGAGGGCCGCCCCAGGCGCAGACGAACTCCCCGCTTTCTCTTAAAGCCATGACCTCGGTCTGCACAGGCCTCAGAAAGCAGGCGGGGCCTGCAGGTAAAGGAAATGGGATGAAACTATGTGGTCATCGGAATAAATCCTAGTGGCGTACCTGTTGAAGGCAATCGCGGTCTGATCAGACCTGGGAGAACAGGGCTAAAACAAACAGCCTCTTTTAACCTTCAGGGATGTTCAAAACAACTAAGACGACTAAGTTAAATTCAGAAATATCGACAGAAATGCTGTGAGATCAGACAGTCGGTGTATGCCTATGAGTTGATTTGTTGTTGTGGCCGTTTTACATTTTGATAGTTTGCACAGATTTGAATCATTATAAATAACCAAAAATACAAAACAATGCACATTGCTCTTGTTATGAAATATTGGGCTGATACTCACGTGAAAGATAATAATTTAGCTAATGGCCGACAGTTGATACTGATTGTTTTTTTTTTTTTCATTTATTCTCCCTTGCCTGTAAACAGTTTTAAAGTATTTCCGCCCTTTAAGCACATCTCTGAATGATGTAAATTCATCCAACAGCGTTTAACACAATCGCTCGCATTAAAGATCCCGTTGTGTAAAGAAAATGGATAAATGAATAAACTGATTTCAAGAGATTTTAAAGCTTTTATGAACATAGTGACTTTTCAATGCTTTTCAAAAATTTTAATGTAAAACAAATCAGTTTCAAGGCAAAGTCGATCTGACACAACCAGGACACACCAACCCATTAATAATGGCAACTCACACAGGTGGATGTCATCTCTAGCTGAGTATTGGCTGCTACCAGTGTTAGCCTGATATATCTAGACGTTCCTAACTCTAATAATTAGCTGGTGTTGGCAAGAGAGAACAACAAGAGTTCTAATATCTCACTGTTTCTAATTTAAGAGGCACTTAAATACATCTTTGGTTAATAATGCCGTAGTGTGCAGTTATTCATGGAAAATTTGCTTTAAATGGTTTATATTCCTCAGTTTAGCTTTAATTTGATGGAAAGGATTTGATACTTGGCGGGGATGTCTACAGAAATAAGAGCTTTAATGGAAGTTTGAATACAGCTGTGACAGAATGTAAACCGTGAGCCTCTCTCTGTCTGCCCAGATGGTGAGCTGGTGATGAGTCTGTCAGAGCTCTGTGGTGACGAATGTTCTCAGCAGCTGTTTGAATGTCCCTTCTCTTTCCCGTCCATGGACGACTTGCGGGATCCAGGCTCAGACAGTTGTTGTCCTTCGGCTCCGGTCCAGCTGCAGTCCCAGCCCTCTGCTCAGAGCTCTCAGTGGGTATGCGGGAACTCGCCATCCCCTCACGACGACCACAGCCTCCGAAACTCCTGCTTCTACCACCTGCACATGCGTGGCGGACCTTTTGTTTCTGATGGCTCTGACTGCGGTGCTGCAGGCGGCGGGGCCGACGCCCCCCGCAGGCTTCAGGTGGAGTTGAGCCTCCCGTCCTCCTCACCTTCCTCACCTGCCGTTCTTTCATCCCACTTCCAGGCGTTTGGCAACCTGCTGCACCCGTAGCTCGTCCCGCATCGGCGTCCTCTGACACAGTGAGAGTACATGGACATTTTTTTAACTGGTCAGTTTGGGGTTTTTTTGTAACTTGCGGTGCGTAGAGATCGTTGTTTGGTCTTCACACAAGTCAAAAAAAATCAAGGACGAAACATGCATTTACCTAACTTTTTTAAGACGGGATGGACCTAATGTGGTGAGGGTTGTCTAGCCATCAAACTCTTGACACTCTGACCCTCTGTCCATTGTGGGGGACAATGGTTTTGATCACTACGTGGCATTTATAATCTGTATAACTTATCAGTTGATTACCACAGCCTGCGCCAGCCTGAACGGTTCTGATGAATGTCTACAGTGAACACAAACTGATGAACAGCTGCTGTCCAGTGTCTCTAAAACAGATCATTGACTCTTAACCGTGAGTTATCATGAGGGAAAGGTTTGACGGGTACTCAGTTCTTTTTCCAAATTTCTTTCCAGAAGAGCCAAACACGTGATTTTTTTTACAAATCTTTTCTTTTCTCCGTGTCATTCAGCACGTCCACTGCTGCTCTTATTTCAGACGTGTCATTGGGCAGTACGCACAAGATGTTTAAATGTCACATTTTAAGCTTCAAATCTTCTCCCTTAGGTCTGTAACTGCTTCTCCTTTTTCGGTCCCGTGTGTTTGGTCCTTCCTCCACTCTCGCCATCTACAAATTTCTGTCGGATTTGCTTTCCCGATGAGTCAATTTTAATGTAAAAAAACCTGAAACGAATCACATTTTGTGAAGTTTATTCGTATACGGAGCCACATAAGAGCAACTAATAGCGCAGTAGTTTTGCAGGAATGAATTCGTCCTTGTACTTGTACTAAGGTGCAGTGCTTTGTTGATAATTTCTAATACGTTGAATTATTATCTTTATTATCAACTAGAGAAGCAAGATAAAAGTGATGCAATCTTAAGTACATTCAGCGACTATCTTGGCAAACTCTGTCCAAACTGTTTCTCAGGCTCTGTAAATTTGATGACCTTCAACATTATTATCAGTTCATCATTCGGCATATCCAGGCAGGAGTGCATATATCACTTTTACAGCTTGTTGGTCCCAGGGTGGCGATGATGGGCTTTGATTTCGGAAAGCTATTCTTAAAATGGAAGTTAAGGCTCGCGCTCCTTGGCCTTGAAACGTCCAGCGTGGTCCCATCTTTAAGTGATGGAATGAGCCGTCCCTTTACTTCCAGCCGCAGCTGTAGATCCCAAAAGTAATTCCAAGTCTGATGTTACACTTCCGGAGCACAGTTTGCTCATATCACTTTGCGTTTCAGATGTAATACTATTCTGTGCTTTATTAAGATAACTCCGGTTGACTTCTCGTTCCGAGCCCCATGAACTGCATCAGAAAGAACCTCGTTCCGAACCAATCGCAGAGGAGCCGCACTCAGGTAGCGTTTAATGAGTAAAGATTGAAGTGACCGTAGTGATATTTTTTGCGATGGAGCTGGTCAGGTGGTGGTCGTCCGTAAATATTATTTGCTTATTTAAACAAGAGTAATGTGTTGAATAACTGTTATCATGCCTCTTGCTGGAGCTTTTTCCTACCTTTTTGTAGTTGTTTTGCAGAGTCGTGTATCGATTTATGCATCTGCTCATATTTACATGTCAATTCATTTTAGGAAATCTCTAAAGAGCTAAATAAAAAGTCCCACCGAGGGAAATGGTTTTAGATTTCACTTTCAGTCATCCGGATGCCCCTGGTTACTTCTCATTTCTCTCTTAAACTGTTCCAGCTCTTCCTGCGTGATGCTTTTTTTCTTTTCTCAGAAATAAGTCGGTTTCACAGCAGACTTTGCATTGTCTCTGTTTACATGCAGGCGACTCCAGGCAGGCCTGTCGAGGCAGGAAAAAGGAGTAAAAGTCACTGCCTTTTGTTTATTCTTTATTGTGGCTTATATTTTCTTGCAATTTCTATATTGTACTGCTCCCATTATATTTCTTTCTAATTATTCTATTTTGTAAAGAAAGAGAAATAATTAAATTCAACGGTGAAGACAGTCAGATGTATCGTTACTGCATGAGTTACTCGTTCTGTGTTTCCTCCAACTGTTTCCTATGAGACTATAGAGAATGAACCCAGCCTTTGATGTTTTAAGTGCAAATGAAAAGTGTTGACAGTTGATGTAAAGGGAGAGAGTGAAATGACATAAGACCTACACCTCAGTTGCTCTTGTGTATGCTGATTTGTTCTAGCAGATATGGTTAGATGAGGATTTGGAATTGAAATACTTTCCAAAGCACATCCAGATCACGTAGTCGAGATCAAACAAAGATTACTAAGTAAAACTGTTCTTTTTCACTATATGTTGAATGTAGTACTTCTAGGCCATACAAACGAAGAGAAATACTGCTGCCTCACCTGGGCCTGAGCTCAGTGAAGATGGGCCGAGGTGCAGTGGGAAACTGTTCTGTGGTCAGACGAATTCTTTTTACGAGCCCAATTCCAAAAGGTTGGGACACGAGAACTGTAAATGGAAAACAAACTGCAGTGACTTACACTGCTGGCGGGAAGCAAGTGGTACAAAAATAAACATATTTAAAGTTATTGAGTGAATTGGTAAAAGGTCAGTAATGTGACTGGATTAAAAAAAAAAAAAAAAAAAGAGCACCTTCGAGAGGCAGAGGCTCAGCAACGTGCAGAAACCCGTGTCTGCAAATTGAGGATCAGTTTCATCATTTTGAAATGGAAAATCAAATGAAAAAATACTATTTATTCGAAAGGGAAACTACATAAATGATGTTCCCCTATGTAAAATTGCAAAGGCTTTGAATATTCCAATATATATGAATATACAATCATCTACGGTACATGATACCAGTAAAGGATTTGGTACCATCTGGAGACATCCAGACATCCAGATGGTACCAAAAATTAATATTGGATGCCCGGCATTAAAGAAGTGCTCAGGAACTTTTTCAGAAATCATTGAAAACAGTTCATCGTGTCACCCACAAATGCAGGTTAAAGCAATATGAAATTCTTTTTGAAAGTCATGGAGGCTGCGTCCTCCAGACTGAAGAGGAGAGGGACCATCCGGCTCATCTGGACCAGCACCATCGAACCTGAAAGCAAGATACAGGTTTTAGAGAACTTTTTTGTTTGGTTTTGTTGCATTATCGTTTCCATTTGACAGTGTCCAGGAATTGAGGCTGCAGAAATAAGGCATGCGTAATTTGCACAAAACAGACAACCTCACTAGTCCTCAAAATGCATTTATTTCTTCGAGAACATTCCTTCCGAACACCATGAAAAATTACCGGACATATTTTTAACTCAGCAGGTGGTGGCACTTTAGTTGTCTGTGTTTGTTGGTGTTATTTGATCTCAGCAAGAAAAGTGTTTCCATCATTTAACAGCAACGTGACATAACCTCATATTCACAGCCCCTGTTGAAGCCTCGCTGCAGATGGACTCCTGAGGATGAGAAGGCCCAGCTCTGTCTTTATTGCCATGCCAGCAAAGAGTCCTCCTGCTAACACGATGTCACAGTTTGAATTTTCTTTCATTTTCAGATGCTTTGTCCTCTCAAGTAGCAGTAAGCTTTATGTTCACCTTCTTTCTCTTATGCATTTCAGTCCATTTTGTGTCTTATGTTTGCTTTGCACCTCATTACCTCACACCAGTGTTCCATTAGTCATCACTAACCTCAATATTTGTCCTTCTTTGTTTCTTGCATTTCTCGCCAGCCTGTCTTTGCCACTGTGTCAAGCTTCCCACCCCTTTTTGCTCCTCGTATTTACCTTTTTGCGGTATGTGATCTCTGCCTGTTCCTGGACCTTACTCTTCA
Source organism: Leuresthes tenuis (assembly GCF_036924035.1). Taxonomy (NCBI): domain Eukaryota; kingdom Metazoa; phylum Chordata; class Actinopteri; order Atheriniformes; family Atherinopsidae; genus Leuresthes; species Leuresthes tenuis. The sequence goes on along the minus strand of NW_027325361.1, from coordinate 17,533,339 downwards.
CCTCCTTCTGACAATCCTGCTTTGCACCTGATTTTTCGGACTCTTTGGAGTGTTTTCTGGATTTCGCCTTATTGCCTGCTCCTTGCCAGTGTTGTTTGCCTCAAGGATCACTTATCTTAATAAACCACATAAGTTTGGCTTATATCTTATTCTAATTCTCTTCCAACACGGATTTTAGCCTGCACGTCTACAAAAGGGATGAAAAAGACAAATTCTAGCTTTGAGATCTTCAGGGAACAAAAAAGCTCAGAATTGACCCAATTCATCGATAATTGAAAATAAGTCTTCAAACATGCCATTAATTACTCACATTCAGTTCCAGTATATCGTTATGCTCATTGGTCATACCTGCACCTTGCTGCTAGGACAGGCTACAGCCCTTTTGAAGAGGACAAAGCAGGTATAAAGGATGAATAGGTGAAGAAGGCTCCAGAGTAAATGTTTCAACATCCTGTTTAGTCCCATCAAGTATCACAGCTTCTATATGTTTTGGGGGTTTTTTTTGTAGATAGATAAGATAATCATTTTTTTTTTATTTTGCATCAAAAAACACTTTTTAAACCAAAGACCAAATTGTATTATTGTGTTACCAGCTGATCCTCCTTAGGATTAACAAAGGTGCTGCAGGGTCAATTTCAGCAAGAAGTCAAATCGAACGCTGCGGACTTTTGGGTTCAGACATGCCACCATTCTGGAACATCTGTAGAACAGTTTTCCAGGACTCTGTGCTTTTGTGAAAAGGGCTTTAGGTGCATTGCTATTTAGATTTCTGTCCACAGATTTCAATGATGATGTTTAAGTCAGCAGACGGTGTGGTAAATGACTAAATCTGCTGCCTGCTTCTCTTGCAGAGGTCCGCTGCAGATTTTCAGGGGTGATTACAATTATCATGCCGTTGCAGAAGCCATCCTCTCTCCATTTTCATTTTATTTACAGATACTGTGTGTTTGCCTCTTGGATGTGATTAAATGTATTTTCCCCTCTACTTGTGACAATTTCTCTGTGCTAGTGACTTCAACAAAAAGTCAGAACATGATAGAATCACCACTTCTGTCATATATTCAGACATATTAGTGCCTGTGAGCCCATCTCTAAAGTTGAGATAAGGAAATAAGTAAAGGTGGTAGAGTATAAAGCAATACTCCGCTCCTTTCTATGTTTAAGCATTAAAGACAAGAGCAATGTGATGTTCTCCTTCCTGATTATCTTTCGTTATTTTTATGTTGTGTCTGATGGTAGAGAATGTATTTGGGTGAAGAAGCCGTGCTGCTCCTTCATCTGCAGCCTGTGGCCAGCAGAGGGAATTAAAGAGCAGGTAATAAATTAGAAGATTATTCTCAGCACATAACTTGAGTTTTGTGTCTGTTGATTCTTTAAACCAGCCAGCCAACTCCATTTACTTGGCTGTTCATTTCTAAAAAGAAGAAGAAAAAAAAAAGAGATCGCAGTCAATCTTTCACAATATGACTTTAAAAGAGATTTCCTCTGACAAGCACACAGCCATCGATTCTGATTTGTAAACTGGAAATTCTCTGAACAGGAACACTCATTTCAGAAGCTTTCTTAAAGGCATAGGCTTTCAACAATAGTAAAGATGCAAAAAAAATAAGCTGCCCCCATCTCTGTTGTCATTGAAAAGAAACTATAAAGAAACTAGAGTCACGTTGTAATTATCCAGTTATCTGTCCAAGAACAATTTACAAGAGCAGGAGCTATTCAGTGAAGGGTTATTTATTCTTTTAAACATGTTCTGGCTTGTCTAGAATCTAGATAACAAGCTTAAAGCTGTTGGCGTAAAGGTCCAGTTCGCCCCAGCGTTAGATTAAGTGTATTTGCTTTTGTGAGGAATGCTCCCAAATGGTCCAGAGTTTTACAATAAAGGCTCAAACATTGCACCATTTCTATACAATGGTCCCTGTCTGAGGCGCTCGATGGGATTTAATGTTCTCCACAGCTGTGCGGTCTTAAAGAAATTATACACATTGACTGAATGGGTCATTTTTCTTTCTAAACAAAACTGCAACCAGGGACAAGAAGACCAAGAAGTCAACACAGCTTGATTGCCATGGCAACTTGATTATACATGTTTTAAGCATGGCTGAGAGCACTGATGGGAGAAACACATTTGACCAGTAATCCCCTCAGCGGCTACAGTTCACAGTTTCTTGAACAACCTCATCAAGGAGCACTTGCATGAGCTGAGGTCCATAGAAACTGGAATGTTCCTGCAGAGTGAAATTCTGATTAACATTGCTGAGCAACAAAACTGTGCTCGCTCAAAAGTGGTACCAAAAACAATCCTAGTCCATGAAATGACATCCATTGTCTGCTTTTAGTGTCAAATTTCACTGCCATTCGCTGGTTTTCGGTCATGTGTCCTGTGTCGAAAGATTTTCAGTGATTCTCTATTTACATTCCAAAATGATTTCAGATCTGAGAAAGTAAGTCATTTTCAGGTAAATTTAGTCTTCTTGACAATAGATATCCAGATCTCCAAATGATTATTAACAGAGAAAAGCGTTTATTTTTAAATTTACTTCCTTATTTATTGAACTCACATTCAATGAGGATTTCTATGTCTGATGCTGAGTATACTGATGCTCAGTATACTGAGTGTAGAATGCAATACTCCACATGTTGAGCTACAAAGGATGAAGAAAAGAGGCTACAGGAGGAAAATAAAGGCATAACGTTTTTTAAGGCACCTGCTAACCAAAGCATTACAACTAATGCTCAAATCAGTGCAAGAACTACATACTGAAGGTTGATAAATAAATGCAGCAGATTTATTTATTTGGTCATGATGAATGGCCTTCTGAACAAAACATGTTTCTTGTTGTCAGGTTAGAGCAAAAAAATCTCACCTCGTGTACCCAACCCTGCCCCTGCATCCCGACCGACTGGATCTCCAACTTTCGGTGTAAAACAAAAACCTACAAACTAAACAAAAACAATCTAAAGCATGTTTAGGTTGCATTGTCCTTCCCATGTCAAAAGGAAAATAAACTGGCCATTTGGACATTCCAGCCAACTGATGGCAACCTCTTTTTTTTTTTTCTATTTCTAAGTCTCATTTGGATTATATGTCAGAGGTTGATAAAACTCTGGGTTGCATAGTTGACAGTGATATAGATGTCTCTACCCCAAATCACAGTGGTGCTGGTGACACCCGAATCAGTTTTCCAAAGAACAATTTTTGTCACCCTTTCCTAATGTTTCCAATACACTTTTTTTTTGTCTTTGTGAGAAAAATCCTTATGTGTCGGTGCCCTTTAATTATTCGATAAACTATTTATGTCTAAATGGACCTTCTTTTTAAATGTGTTTAATATTTGTGTTCTGAAACTAAGGGCAAAGGGTGGATCTGGGTTTAAACTGAGCTCCAGAGGGAGATCCTCAAACAGAATTTCACCTCCCTCGTGGAACGCCTACTGGACACGGGAAAGCGACTGATTATCTCCGGCCCGCTTCCCCCACATCGCTATGGTGACGTCACCACCGCCTTCGTCAGCTGCACCGGTGGCTGAAGGGATACTGTCTGAACAAAAGTATCCCTTTTGTTGACAACTTTGCAGATTGGTCCACTGACGGGGGTGCTGTTCTGTGGACTGCTCCGGCCCGGGTGGCTGGAGGACTCTGCACCTTGGTGTGGGGCCTCTTGTCCGGGTCGGGGCTGTCTCTGTGGCGGCGCTCCCTGTGGTCGTGGCCCAGGAGCCCTCTCAGTGTGGTCGGCCCCTATGGGTGGCTTTTTCCTTGCCTTAGGTCTGGGTTCCCGGCCATGTCTCTGTCCGATAGGTGCAGTGGGTCTGAGCTTGTGTGTGTGTGCATGTGTGTGTGTGTTCGTCTCCGTGTCTCTCTGGGTATTTATGGGGGTGGGAGGGTTGGTATGTTCTATCATTGTTGTTTTTAGCCTCTGTGAGACACTTTGTGTTGCTTTTAAAGTATGAAAGGTGCCATAGAAATAAAATTTGATTTGATTTGATTTGAACCAGTGACCTGTGTTTGAAAGATGTGCAGGAGGTATAGGACTTCTCTTGTACCATGCCTTAAGGTGTAGAGTATAAAATAAATCAATGCTGGTGTTGAATTCATTTGCAGTACAATAGGGCCGAAGGATAATCCTTTGGAGAGAACTTGAATGCCGTTTTCGGATAAAAGCTTTCCTGAGATGTTAATCACAGTCCATGTTTGCTTCTGCCTCTTCTGTGTCTGAGTTCCTGGTTTCTTTCTCCCCCTTCACATTTTTTCGACATTTCAAGGTCTAAAATGCACTCATAGGAGAGAGAATCAAGAAAAGAAGAGATTTGCTGGAGGAGCTATAAGCAAGGACACATTGGCCTTCTCTGCTCGCTCTCTGGCACAGGGGACTTAGATGCAAATCGAAGAGTCTTCTGAAGTACGTGTGTGCACAAGAATATCACGGGTGGGTTACAGCTAATTGGGTGCAAATTGGGAAATGAGATAAGGGGTTCGTTATTTCTAACAAAGACGCCTCTTAAGAACAACCAGAAGAGGGCAGAGAAGACTTAGCTCCAGATTAAATCCTTGCACATTACAACAGTCTGTGCACTGAACCCTACTCTTAATACACTTGTGAATTTCACTTATGTTTCATTACTATGCTGTACAACGCTAAACTTGCAGCTTCATAGTGCCAGGCACAACTTCATTTCGACGCATTTCGTTCTGTTTGCAAATGTGCAAAAGTCAAATAAAGCTGCAATTCGAAGCAGAAGCAGGGAAGATTATCTACTTAACTCCAGGGTGCTGAACTAATATACTTGAGGGGGGGTGTAAACATGGTGTTTGTCATGCAAACAGAGTTAAGTGTTGATATACGCCCATGAGTCAAAATATTACACACATGGCTAGATGCAATAAGCATAGGGTGGGTTTACATTGACTGCTGGTAGGGAAACACCTCGACTAACTGGGGCAAAAGGCACCAAGGCCTGGAGTCATGCTGATGGAAACTCATGCTTAAGCTACACACTTTTGTTAACTTGGGATTTTTGTCTTCTGTTATTTTTTTCAACACCCAGCAAGTGTATAGATTTCCATCTCCTAATAACACGAATGTGCTGAGGTTTAAAGGATATAAACTTTCCTCCGTATACATCTCTCTTGTGTGAGGCAAGAGGGGAAGCTTCAAAGACAACTGAGCAGTGAGCTCATAGTGCTCCATTTGTGTGATGATTTCAAAGATGGAAGCAACTCTGATTCATCAGTTAAAGCCACAACCTCATTGTAATCCAAGAAGGCAGTTGTGTAAATCAAGTTTACCTCGGGTGAGAATGTAATGTAAAATGTATTGCCAATCATATCTTTCTGGATATCAACTTCTTATTCCTACTTCCTATAATCTCGATCTCTTCGTTTTAAAGCAGCTTTCGGCCCCCTTCTCCTCTTGCTCTCCATACTGTGCTCGAGTCTTCTCGATTCAACAGATTAATAATAGGACATAGAGAGAATAATCATGCACACTGCTGAGAGTTTTTCTTCCCCGCTCTTTGGTCGCCTGTGCGTAAAAGCGTCAAGTTTAGGGATCATCACATAGCCAGAGAGGAGCCAGACGAGGAAATTAGGAGGAGGGACCAGAGGCAGTGGCGTGTTGTGAGCGGAGCGCAGAGAACAGTTTATACTGGATTCTCCGGACGCCTCTGGAGTTGTGAAGTTGGAGGATCCGTCTTGTGTTGGCACTTGAAGCAGTAATGCGCGCTCACCTGCGCTGGACTTCAGAAGTTCTGCGATTCTGCTCCGAGTCGCGAGAGTTTTAGGAAAGTTGCAATGCCAGCACAGGTAGAGAGGAAGATCCCGGAAGAACTTGTTGCGCCGGTTGCCAGGTTGTTTGCATAGCTCGTGCTTTTATTACAGCGTGACCGAACTCTGATGCACTTGATTATTCGTAAAGAAGATATTTTCCTGCATTGAATAAGTAAGGAACGTGAATAAAATGAGGGATACGAAGAAGAAGATATTGTACGTGGTGATGGATGTGCTGTGCGTTGTAGTTGGTAAGTTATGGACACTTGTGTACTAAACTGCACGTCAGTATTTTCTTGCCTCTTTTATCTAAGGCAGGTACTGCGGATCAGATCTGTGCGGTGACAGCAGTTTCTTTCCATTATTCATTGTGTTTGTGTTTTGCGCTAATGGAAGCTGGTTTAATCGTGATAACTGCCCTTGTTTGTTTATTTGCTCGTTGAATTTCTTGAAAAACAGACTAAAGATTTTTCTAGAGATGAGTTGTTTAATCTCAGTTTCTTTTCTAACTGCCGATTGTTTCTAGCATTCCATTTGCTTATGCAGAACTGTGCTGGAATATTGCCCAGGCTGTAAAACTATAGCAAATGACACCATGGTAAAACCAAACAGAGAAACAAACAAGAGGAGCCCTCCCTCTCATCCACCTCACCAGTCGATCTTTTTGTCCCCAGTCGCTGCAAGCTCCAGTTTATATACTCACCAAAAACTCTGCAGGACTTCAGCCTCAGGAAGCTGAATGTTTGTTTATGGAAATTTGATATGCACGTGTGCACCCCGCATATTCCTCATTTTCTTCAATATTTTGTCTGCCAGGAATCCTCTGAAGAACGTTTCCACTCGCCACTCAATGCATTTCTCCACATACGACTTCCACTTGCGCCTCACAGACTGTTGTTTTGCGTGTAACATCAGGCAGATGATTTTTTAGAAGGCACAAAATGTCCCGTTTTTTACATTGCTGCAGGAGCTGGAGGACAGCATCCAAATTATTGGATCTATTTAGTTGAATTCTGTTTGTTTGCACAGATTCTCTTTTAGAAGAACATCTGTGATTTAATAGAAAGTTTCCTTTTTTTAATTCATGTCAGATCCTGTGTATGTAATTATAGTTTAAATCCCTTCTTTGTCATTCAGACAGTGTAGAAAGTTAAAATTACTCAACTTAACTACATAGGTATTCAAGTTGACCAACAACCCCAACAAGGCTCCACATGATGTCAAAGAAATTAAAAATGACTCAACAAGGCTTTGGTGAGACTCAAAACAACTTCAGAGAGAAGTAAAGCAGCTACAAATTACTTGAAACATGCTATGAACACCTATGAAGACCAATTGTTGATACACCATAGCTGGTATTTTTTATTATTATTGTTTACTTTCTAAGTCAGTGAATTAAATTATTTAAATGGTTTATGAAATTGTTTAAATGGATATATAAATAAATGATGATGTTTTCTAACAGTTCTAACAGCCCCTGATAGAGATAATAATAACCTCTTGGGGGGGGGGGGGGGGGGGGGGGGACTCATTCATATCAGAAAAAGACGGCAAATATGAGAAGAATTTCTCACCAACGCCCTCAGAAGAAGTCGTTTTCAGGCGCAGCCGCAGTTATGATGTGTGTATGTGAAATGTGCCACTGTGGTGGAACATTGGTTTTCTGTGTTAATGCCACAAGCCCATGACAGACATGTGTTTCACAATGCTCTGGTGTTTGCCAGTGTGTGGATCCCTTGTTGTGTCTGCAGTGGTAATGGTGCTGAAATTGGAAGGTGGATGAAAATAGGGATGATACTTTATACCCCCACCTCTTAAGAGAGCTTGGGGGGGGGTTTCCATCTGTTCCTTTTTTCTTTTTTTTTTTTCTTTTTGCACAAGTGCGGGATTAATGTTTGGGTTGGGTTTGTCGGCTGAGTCTGGATGACAGCATCCCACCCTTTTTCCTCCCGCTTCCCTTATGCCACCCACGTCAATCACCCAAATATTCGTCAAGTCAACCCCAAGCTTATGTGAGGTTGCCCCAGCTGTGTAACTGCACGGCGGAGCTTGTAATTATGCTGACCATTAGTGTAAACAGAAACAAGGTTTGGAGATGGGCTTAGCCTGGATTTTAGGACTATTTGGTTATGATTTTCTTTCATTGATCTAACCCTGAATATTATTCTCCTCAACTCCAGTGTTGCTGACAGTGTGCACGTCTGTTCAAACATCTTTTGTTAAGATATACAAAGGCTAAATTAGAAAAGCAGCTACAATGATTTCTTTGGTATGCCCTCAGTCATTCACACCCTGCCTTGCCCAGATCAAACTAACTAAATCTAACTGCTGTCTTTTTAAATTTTCTCTTCTATGATACCCAACACACTCGATGGGTTAATGTAGAAGTCTAAGCAGTTTAGCGGTTTCCTGACTGATTTATTTGGACAGCACTCTTGTCTGTGCTTTCCAAACATCTCTTTGTCTCGAAATTCTCATTCATTGTAAGCCCTTTCCAGCTTCTCTTCGTCTCCGTTTCTATTTTCTCTGCACTCAGCACAAATAGATGGTGGGTGTTGGCCCCGGCACACAGACAGGAGAGACCAGGCATTAACCTCTCCCTGCCCACCGGCTCATACTCATAGGTGCAGTGTTGCAGGTGAATGAGCCGTAGGAGGAGTCACAGCTCAAATTGCTGCATGACTCAGGTGCTGCTTAGGTGAAGTGAATGGTAATTATCAATGTGTCATGTCAGTGTTAGATCCTTTGAGAAGTGTGACACTGAATGGCCTTGACGCAAAGCAATGACGCTGCACATGCTCATGCAGCCTTTGGTTCTCCTGTTTACTTTTTTGTTTTGCAGTTACATATAGTACACTGTATTACTCTTTTTTTTTTTTTTTTTTTTTTTTATTCAATATAACTGACAACTATTGTCAAAAGATGACATTGGATAGACAACGGGAGGTGCTTGCAGCGACAGTTGCCCCGGGTATGTTTGTTTCTTCCCCTGGCTCACATGTTTCTGATTTCCCCCTCGGAACTTAGATTCCCAGTATTTTATTTTGTGACTAACCCATTACTTTAAACAAAAGAGCTTTTCTCACGGAGAAGTCGTAGTATTTCCTTGCATTGTTTTCTCCTCATAAAACAGGGATTTTTCTAAGTACCGTGGCTGTTGGTAGGAGTTTGTTGGTAAAGCCTTGCTGTGGTGTCTCCTGGGAGATGGGCCTCTCCTGTGGTTTTGTTGGGAAGACTGATTGTCCTGAGTTCTCAGAGAAAAGCATTGAAGATGCGTGATGGGAATGGTTTTCCTCCAGAGACTTGTGTCATGGAAACTGAGCTCCCTTTTAACAAACACGTATTTTCTCTGAGGAAAAACCTCCTTTTTCTTGTTGTTGTGCTTATTGCTGTTTTTGGAATAGTTGTGCAATTGCAAGTATTTTCATTTTAAGTGTCATCTTAACTTCATGATTATTCATAGTTTAAGAAGTACGAAGAACTTATAAAATGGTAGTTAACCAAGTGGCAACAAAAATATTAAAGGTGGAAGTCACAGGTTTCACAAAACGCTCTCCTTTGAGCCTGCTTTTGCCCAACAGGTGGCAGCTGCTGTGCTTTTGAATAGTGGTCTGTGGGAATATGGCTTGATTTTTTTTATATTTTTACCTTGATTACGGTAGTTTAGGGTCTCAACTGACATGTTTTTTTTGATAGAACATGATTTAGAGTCAAGTAGATGAGAGTGCGATTTGCTGTAGCCACAGTTAATCTCTTGAATCGTGACTGGGAGAAAGTTTTTGGAATTTGATGATGTTTGACATTACAATGAGCACGTTGACATAACTCCAAAAGCTGGCTTTTGAAATACATGTAAGCAGGCCAAGGTACTCAATGTTGTGCTTCATAAGTGTATATTGTTACATCCAAATTCCCAATAAAGTCGTCCTCATTCACATATTTTTTTCTGCTCCTTTTGCCAGATGTCCAAATGATTCAGAAACTGTGAGTGAACTTCAGCCCATTAAGACAGACTGTCGTTCCAGACTGTCACTCTGCGCTAATGAAATCCTGATTTTAGCGTCATCAGACAAAGTCAGGAGTAACTTGAAGACTACGCCTCTGCAGTGAATTCAGCTATACTGACATGAACGATGATCTTTCACAGAGCAGAACAGAATGTTTGGAACAGTTTTCCACAGCATTGCAGTGTTGGACATACCTCAGGCAATAACTGGATTACTTTTCCATGCAGGCATACTGACACATAATGACAGTGATCGAATTAAATGGCCATGTCTAACTTTAAACATTGCTAGACTCAACTCTGCATGTAGTCATACTCACTGAAGATATTCTGTGATATGAGAGGAATTGGAAAAAAGAAAAATTGCTATTTGGAAGTTATAGTTGAGAAAAAAACCTGGTCAGCCTCACTTTCCATTAGATTCTCTACAGCACAATTAAATGGTGTAATTGACATTGTCTCGCTGCATATGGAGCGGCTGTTCCATTTTCTCACATTTTCATTCCTCCTCTGGATAGAAAACAAATTGCCATAGAAAATAAATGTATAGCAAATGAAGCAAGAGGAGCAAGATGCACTCTTCAGTCATTGGTTACTAACAAAATCACTGGTTAGATATAGAACACTAAAATTAATCTGCACTATTATTACTATTCAAGAAGATTAAAATAATGAGCAAAATTTTCCAGTACACATGGGGTAACAGAGAAGGTCACTCTAAAATATATATGGTAATTAGATGATTAGGGATTTGGACACACAGAAATAGTCTGAAGGATATTTAGTAAACTAGGTCAGTGCCATTCATTATATTTGTTCACATAATCAGACTGGCTTTTAACTCCTCCCACAGACCTTGCTGGTTTAGGTTTAAACCTGTGTGGCCTACTTCTTTGATCCCCACCAAACCCAGTCTCTTTGATGGCCAGCCCAGATTTAGCCTCGCTCGCACAACCTCGTCTACCACCCCGTCTCCTCCTGCTCTGCTTGAAGCTAAGCATGCGTAAATGATGGACGGAGCGAAACAGGGGGATTAAAAGTGAAGAATGGGCCACAGCAGCAGCAGGATTTGGTGTGACTGGTGAAGTTGGGCGTTTCTTGTGTGAATTAGAATTCCAGAGGCCAATGTCGGCAGAGGTTGTAGGCTCAGCACATACCTTCCACATTAGTCAGTCCAGCTTGGGGTGAGACAGTCAGAAAGAGGGAGGGCTATGTTGTTTTGTAACTGCAAGCCAACTTTTAATGATCTATAACATCACCCGATACGATGATGGCAGGACAGTGAGGACAGTGAGAGTTGGAGCAAATGACTGAAGAGTGACACATATGAAAAGTGGGGGAAAAAAAAGAAGAAATGGTGAAACAAGAGCTGCCAGCAGAAGGAAAAGATCAACAGAAAACGGGAAAATACAGAAAAAGGAACCTTAATGCAGAAAAGACAGGAAACGAGAGTGGAAGAAATTAGAAGGAGGGACAAATGTTCCAGCTGTGACCCTGAAGGAAAGCCTTAGACCAAGCAGGGCAGCCCAGGGGCATGAGAACAGCCCTCTTATGCCACACACACTCACACGGGCCTTCAAAATGTGCATAATGAAAACGCAGACTGTATTCTTTTTAAATTGAGGAAAGTAATTGTCCGTCTACGTGGTTCTGCAGGTGCAGCAAGTTATGTCAGAAAAACAAGGGCTGGTAACTGTTAACCTCCAGAGCTACTTCCCGACAAATGTGTTACCTTGACTCAAGGTGTCAACCTGTTGTTGAAAACTGAGTGAGACAGGCAAGTATACATGTGAGGGAGATAAAGAACTGGGAGAAGAAGAAACAGCTAACCGAAAAGAGGCAAAGAGAGAATGTGACGAGCCTCCGATCTCGGCACAGCTTAATGTGCGATTGTGGCCCAAATGCTCCCGCATAATTGCACATCTGCCAGCTAAATAAAGCATCACCCATTGAGGCCTGTGTATTTACAACAGCGGGGGGGAAGTGTATAGGAGGATACTGCAATAAAGAGACTGACAGACAGAAAGATAAAGACTGCAGAGAGAAGAGTGAAAGACTTTGAATAAAAGGGGAAAACAGAAGGAAAGACTTGAATCAGCATGGTTGGAAGCTGAAAGCACAAGGTTCCTGTCACACTGGAGTCTTTGTCAGTGTGGTATCAGTTGATTTTCAGATCTTCTGTGAAACTTATCTGAATGGATTTTATAGCCAGCCTTCACACGTAATCACTATCACTTACTCTCTCTGTAGTTTTATGTTGCACTAATGCCCATTTCAGCTTGTGGAGACACCAAGGTGCCACTGAGGATAAACGGTAATATGCAGCCAGGTAAATCTGAGCCTTAAACTGAGCAAAGTGGAACCAGAGCCTTTAAAGTCGGCTTTTCTAAGTCGAGACGGGAGGGCTGCGTCCCCCCCACTTCAAACAGGCGACTATTAGAGTTTTCTGACAGGCAGTTTGTGGATTAACTTTCTGGCTACATTCCAAACAAGCAGCGATTTTGTCCTTCAGTCCCTCAAAGCAGGTGTCCTGAATGCAGTTTTCTCCCATATTATGAATAAGTGCCTCCACCCTCTACACATGAACATACTATTTTTCTTTTCTTTTTTTTTTTTTCAGATTTCAGACAAAAATCTGCTATGGTTGTCTGAGTTTAGCCTGTGACACTCTTCAAGTGGAGGCAGCTCCTGAGCAATGTCAGTTTGGGTTGTGGGATTGTCTCGTGGTGTGCCGGCGGCCTATTTTGTGTGCCGGTGTGTCTATTTTTGTCTGCGAGCTGTGTATGTCTGCTTTTCAAGAGACTAGCTGGTTTGTTTCTTGCAGATATTATCCACGGGTCCAGCGCTCCTAAGTCATGCTTACGTACACACCCCAGGGTGTACCATTCATCCTGCTCAAGACAGCAGTCCAAACTCTGTACATCTTTCTTTTTTGTTCAGCCTTTTATATTTCATCCAAAATTTTAATGTATGACTTACAAGCTGAAGTGAGTTTTCAGCTTAATTAGTGATTCATGTGCGAATGTGGGAATGAAAAATGAAAGCACTTTTATAAGCCCGGGAAGGGTCTTTTAAGGCCAGATGTCCTGACTTCACTTAGTCCATAAAATGTGTGGCAAGCTGGCAAAATCTATGTTTGGCTGAGAGGTTTTAATGAAACTGAAAAAGGCATAAGAGCCATTGGCATATGGCTTACAAGATAAATATGTATATTCAGCAGTCATTTAGACATTTGTGAGCTTGTTTGATAGAAAGAAAAGGTTAGTTAAGTAGCTGCTGGTTCTTGTCTTTGAAGCTTTATTTTCTCATGCTCCACAGTGATAAATGGGTGTTCTCTGGCAAGTGTAGGAAGTGTGAAATGACAATACTATGTAACTCCAATGTGGAAATAGCTCTTGTTCTGCTGCTTAAAGGTGAAGTCTACCCTGCTATTTTAAGAGAATAAACACTGGTACAGACTTTGTCCATTCAGGCCTTTAAAACTTGCTGAATTAGTATCTGGTCAGACAAGTCTTTCCTTTGAAGTTACTCTGTAGGTTCAGTTTGCTTTTGATGTGAATGCAAATATTTCGCACAGCGGGAACTGGTCTTAGCTGACGTAGGTCTGCATGTGGACTGGAAACAGATTTTGTGTCACCTTGCCCCCCCTGTGTCCCCCTCACCTGTAATGACAACAAACACACATCTCAACTAGTCACGTCAGATGATATCTATCCAAATCATTTTGACATGTTGCATAATCTGAACTCACACCTACACTGGACCTATATGGCTCTGGATGTGTTTAAAATGCACATTTTAAGGATTAAGGAATCAAGAGTTTGTTATACAGTCCTGTACATGATACTTTATGATGTTAGTTATCACAGTAAAATCCCCTGTAACAGCATTCGCTTGTCTTTGATATGTCTCTGTTTGATTTAATTCTACCAACTAGGAGAAGAAGAAAAGTAGTGGGGTTTTTTTTAGTTTTTTTTTCTACAGCTTGTTCCTTTGCCAGCTGGAGGCAGGATGCAGGATACAGATGCAGGAGCTGCCACCCAAAAGCCACATCAGTAATTCAGTTTCAAGGTGCTCCCCTGTTGTTCCTGGGACAGGATGTTAGTTTAATAAAGAAGAATTGACTGTATATTGCGTTGTGGTGGTTGCAAACAGGATTTGGTGGTGCCAAGAGGGAAATATGTGGAATTTGTAATACCAGTGTACCACATCCTGGCCTGGCTGGTAGATGTGCTGCATAGATCCAGTCCTCATGTGGGGGTTGTTGAGACTCTACCATGTGGAGGACAGGTGTCTTCCCAGCTTCCACTTTGGAAGACATATTGAGCAGCTGTTGGCTGTTTGGAAACGTCCCCAAGGCACGAAAACAAAAGTCCATGAATACTGTGACAAGAGTAATTACATGTGTGGAAAGTGCTCTAATTTGCTTTCTGCTTACTTGGTAGATGAGAATATCAATTCTGCTTTTCTATATCTATCCTACGATGAAGATAAACTCAACATAACAAGTAAGGGCTAGTCAGTTTTTAGCAGAAGCAAAATACTGGTGTCATGATGAAGCTGAATGGTATCTGTGTTTGATTTCCTGTTTTTTTTTTTTCTTCCTCATTTGTCTTGTGTAAACCCAGCTCCTCCAATGTCGGGTCACACCAGGAGTCGATGTGCAACGGTCTTTATCCAGTTGAGCGCTATTGTTTATTCTGTTCTTAGCACAAAGCTTCGACAGTGTGTTGCTGCTTCTTTTTTTTTCGCGGAGCCAATAAGACTCTTTGTCTTTATGGTGTCGGTGAACATCATGTGTGCTGTTGGCATGTTGCTGAACAATGCTCGCGCTCAGCTCATGTTACCGTGGATATATGCGATGTCAGACAGCAGCGAGACTCACACTTGATGTCATTGTTCTTGATATTTGAGGATTTCAAGAGTTAGGGGATTTTTATAGAACGTCATCTCTCCTTTTGTAATATGCAGACAACTTTTGTGACAGTAGTGTCTGACCTCAAGGATTCTCTGCCTACAGTGACTTTTAAGTTACAAAAGTCATAATAGATGACAAATCACTTCACTTACAGCAGACTGCTGACATCCATCATGTGAGATTGAATTAAACTCGGTGCTCACCTCAGTTGAGTCCTGATCCACCTTCCAGTTGTGTATTTTCTTTTTGGCCTCAGCTCTTGTGGTCTTCAGTCAGTCTCACTGGAATTATGTCAGCTGCGAATTTTTCTTTTTTTCTTTTTCAAAGAATGGGAGAGTTGCACAGCTAATTTACACAGAAATATGATACAATTGATGAGTGCGCTTCTCAAATTTGCCCTGTGCTTTTGCATGCCTGTTTTTCTTTCATTTCATTGGCAGCTGCTTGCCATTTCCATAGTGGCCCCAAGACTCTCCTGGTAGTGGATATCAGGGTGGAGAATACATTCCTTACCAGGGCTGCAACTCAGTTATTTTCAACAATTTGTCAGTTAATTATTCACTTTGACTGTTCCTCTAAACTTATCTCAGCTAGAATGTGTATCTTTTCTTTGAATAAACACCTCTTATCTTCTGAAAGTAAGAATTTATTCAGGCATGTGATGGGGAAAAGCTACAAAGCACTTATATTTGAGAAGATACAACTGCTGCTGCTGCCAAAGAGCCCAAGGTTGGAAGAATCCTCTCTGTATTTGCAGTTTTGCACGAGGCCTTTTTCCCACATACTGTTTAGATCTGCCGCGGGTCATACTCCACAACTCCCCATTGTGGCCTTGAGAGGGCACACTGTAACAGCAAGGAGCAAGTCGGGTTTAATTCCTAGCAGCTGTGACGTGAGTGTGGTGGTAAAAAGGTGAAAATCAGAAAAGGAGTATCAAGACGACTGAAGTATGGTTATCTGTCAAATCACTCCTGAACATTGGTCACGTTGTCATGGTCTCATCGTGTTAAAAAACTCAGACCTTAATTGGAACTGATTCCTGAGCACAAGCTTGTCACTTGTCTGTCTGTGTCTCAAACTTTAAGGATTTGCTCCTGAACATACGTGTTAGAAAGAAGGACGGTGAGTGCGTGTTTTTGGGAGGGACGTTTCTGGACAACTCAAGGACATCATGCTTTCTCCTAACCTCAAGCTGCTACTTTGTCTTATTTTTAGACACAGCCACATCATTCAAAAGTGTTGCCGTTTTGTGTGTTTTGCCTGCAGGAATTTGTGTACAGTCTTGTGTGTGTGTGTGTGTGTGTGTGTGTGTGTGTGTGTACAGTCATTGGTTTGTGTGTGAATTTTTATTTTTTTTTTTTCACATATGCCTACAGTACCTATGCAAGAACAATTTCCCCACTGTTTGTTTTTGTTATTTCTTGCCATGCATTCCCACCCTGACATTTAACTGCCAAATGTTTTTTTTCCTCCTTGTGGGTTGTTTTTCATCATTGTGATTTTAGAACTCTAAGTCCAGTGAGAGAGAAAACAACTTGGCTATCCTTAGAGAAACATTTTTACTTCCCAGCTCGGATAGGGACTGATGTAATGTCTGAAAACCTGTAGAAAAATAGACAAATATGTTATTCCTTGGAAGACTTTCTCTTGAATATTAACGTCTATTAACCTGAATCCGCCTAGAACCTGCGCTGCTCAGTCACTTGTCTCATTGCGGTCAATCACCAATGTATTCATCTCATTTTACTAAGGGCTCATTTCTCCAAACATGCTGAGCAGTCCCATCTAATCCGACTGTTCTCCCGGTTTTTGTTTACTTCAGCGGCGCTGCCTTCCATCATTATGACCATTGTGTACAAACCATATCAAAGGGGGATTTACTGTGATGACGAGAGCATCAAGTACCCCCTAAAACCAGACACCATTACTCACGGCATGCTGGCTGCCGTCACCATCTCCTGCACTGTCGTCATCGTAAGTATTCCTGAAAGCCTCAGCTAAGCTGCCCTGTCTCAGGAAGTTTTATTTCTTTTAACCTTACATGGCTCTTGATGTAGTTGAAATTAAATTCAATTATATTTTACTGATGATTCCAGCTATTTAACAGCATCTGATACTGTTTGCACAATTTTAAAATGCTCTTTAGGAATTGGGCAAATGGTTCATGTGTCAATAGAAAAGGTCATTTTCTTGTTTGGCAGCCCAAACAATTTGATTTAATAAGTCACTTGTTTTTTCCACAGATCTCTTCTGGGGAGGCTTATCTGGTCTACAGCAAGAGGGTTCACTCAAATTCAGACTTCAACCAGTATGTCGCTGCACTCTACAAGGTGGTGGGCACCTTTTTGTTCGGAGGAGTTGTCAGCCAGTCACTGACCGACCTGGCCAAGTACACAATTGGCCGCCCGAGGCCTAACTTCATGGCTGTATGCGCCCCGAAGGTCTGCACGGGTTACATGCAGGTCATCAACTGCACCGGCAAGCTGCAGGACGTCACAGAGTCAAGGTAGGATGAGACGATTTCTGGATGCTTGTTGCATCACAAAACTTACCATGATCACAGATTTTATCAGCAAAATGACAAAAAAATCTAATTTAGAATAAATAGAGAATACCTCGAGTTTCACGAGTGGCCCACATCCCCTCGTGTTAAAATGCCAGTCTGAACAAAAGAGGAATATTTTCTCCAAAGTTAAGTTACCCATTCAGGTCAGCAATACAAGAGGTAAATTATTTTATTATTATACAGCTTATACACCTATAAACCTATGCACTGTGATCCATGGGCGAGTGCCATGACTGTGTCCTTTTGTGCAATCATAGTGTCCTAGGGCTTATCTGTAAGGTCCATGCCTTCCACAGATAAACTTAAGGCTGAAAACAGCACTTTATAAACCACCCCAGTGCCAACACGTAACACAAAACACAGGAAAATGGGGAAAGGACTTCTAATTTGGGGATTTGTCCTCTTTTAATGATGCTGCTAGATAATCATCCTGTGAGCTGCTGTTACATTTGACTTCTTCTTTTCCAGGTTGTCATTCTACTCTGGTCACTCCTCATTTGGAATGTACTGCATGCTCTTCCTCGCAGTAAGTACAGCCTTGAGCCTTTTAAACACAACATAAACATGCAGCCCCATGTGCAGCGAGAATGCGAACATGTCAGTGTGTATCAGACATTACTGTCCCCAGATGGATGATTCTGAGAACATGATTGTGCATTTGGATCTGTTATCAAGGGCTAATTGTTGAGGAGAAAAGGTCCATAGAGCCAGTTTGTGCCTGTGGACATAAAAGGACAAGGCAAGGGTTCAGAGAAGGAATGTGGACAGTGAGAGAAATGATTTTGAGGCCCCTGCGGCCTTTTTCCCAAGCCAAGGGTTGTGTTCTGTTTTTCAAGCCCGTTCTGTTCATTAAACTTGGCCTCGTATTTTTGTGTTAAAAGCTAGGCGCCAGTGCTGCACGACAAGTTCCAAGCAAAGCAACATTTTTAAGCTCAAAGAAAGGACAGCATATCTCCCGCTCGTGCCAATTCCTATCAATATTTCAGGCTGTGCTGTTTTATTAGGCAAATACAGCAAGCGAAACAGAGTTAAGCTGCGATATCAGTGACCTGTTGTGACAAAGTGTGCTACGGTGTGAAGTGCAGCGTGTGGGTGAGTGGCAGTGCACCTTACGCAGCAGCTGAGCAGAAACCGTTGTACGTTTATTTTTGGGGTGGGGGGGTTCATTCACCCATAATGGACATAAATTAGCTTTGCACTCAACAACTTTTAGTTAAATCCAATTTAAGGCATACCAGCCATATTTTGGTGGGGGGTTTGCTCTTAAGTAGGCACCCAAGCTCGTTCTCAATCAAAATATGCTTTGTCTTAGTCATTTTTGGGCTTAGATAGCATTCAATTTAAACCGCACAGCTGGTTATTCCTTTAAGTGTATGTAGTGATAGCAAACATTTAACTACAGTATTACAGCACAGCTTTGTCTGCATACTTATAGTAAATGGAGGATGACCCAGAAACCAATAACAGTATCCTGACTCTGGTTTTTGTGTGTGATGACCCTTTGATTGTTCGAATTTTCTAACGTTCTTTATACACTCTTCTCGTTTTATCTCCCACCGCAGCTTTATGTGCAGGCGAGACTCGCTGCCAAGTGGGCCAGACTTCTCCGACCCACCATCCAGTTCTTCCTGGTGGCCTTCGCGGTGTACGTGGGTTACACCCGAGTCTCTGATTACAAGCACCACTGGAGCGACGTGCTGGTGGGACTGCTGCAGGGAGCGCTTGTTGCTGTTCTCAATGTGAGTCTCCAAGACAACATCCTACTCGGAGAACACTGCCGCAGTTAACAAGTCCACCATCATACTACCATCCAACAGTCTGTACATCTACCAAATGCCACAGCTTTGATCTTGTGTGAAGTTCTGAGTTCGTTTGACATTTTGAAACTTCATCTTTTGTAAAGTAGCTGCGGCCTCATACCTCGTGACATCTTAACTTTGACTCTTACCGCCGTGGTTTTGAACTCTTGGAAAAGCAAATACGGGTGAGGCTGTCTCTGTCACAGAAATTCCACATAGCGGAAATCTTACTGTTAGCGATACTCCCGTCAAAGCAGAAAAGTCACTGATAAACAGTTTTTCAGCTTTATTTGATTTGTAACAGCAAATTGGAAGCAAGTGAAGTGTCAGATAGCAACATAGTGTGTCTTGATCCAAACCCACGCATAGCAGCTTCTCTGCCAGCAACTCCAATCTCATTTCATCCAGCTGGGCTTCTTTATTGTTTGGCCACTTCCCTATTTTGATTGAACCACTGTCAGCACTGCCTTGTGGAAATTCTGGAGTGGCAGAGTGTGTGTGTCTGTGTGTGTGTCCTTATATGATGAATTGGGACCTGAGCCAATGTCTTTGGCCTTCACTATGCAGTGCGCAATTAGAGACCCTTGGAACACAGTGTTTTATGGCTTACAAGGGTTGTGCCTGCTCTCTGTGTGTTCCTCTCAGATGTGAGTTTGTATAAATGTCAGTGTGTCATTTAAGAGCTCTGCACAGACCTCTGCAGGCATGTGTAATCACAATTTCCAACCCTGCCCTTTCGTCTGCTATATTCTTATGTGTTTTTTTTACTCCCATCTCATTGGGAAAAATATCTCTTTAGTGACCAACGATCTCTCTTTTTTTCCTACTCTCCTTCTGCAGGTTCGTTTTGTGTCAGATTTCTTTAAGAAGCGTCCTCCTCGTTGCACAAGGCCAGACGCAGCTGATAGCGAGGAGCCGGAGAGAAAACCAAGCCTGCAGATTGTGGACTCTGAACACAGCAACCATTACAACTACCGCAACAATCCTGGCCCTTTGTGATAGGGCACAGACTCTTGGCTGTAGCCTGCAGACCCTAAACCTGTGTGATAGGTTCTAATTCCAAGGCTACAGCCTATACCTGCAGTCAGCCCTGTTTAGTTCAGGTAATTACCTGGGTCAACCACGGTCTTGACTCTGCAAGCTGCCTTCTGCCCTGGAACTGTTGAATTTTTGTGCCTTTGTGAGTTCTGTGGTCAGCTCATTGTTTTTCTGTTTGGGGATCTGGTTTGTAGCTTTCAGCCCCCAAGGCTCCAGTTTCTTCCTCCAGCGTCAACCACTCACACACCACCTGCTCCACTGGACTGACTGAGAGGGTGACATCCCATCACCAGATGCCCCTCTCGAAGACACCATGATGATCTCCTGTACGAGAGAGCGGAGCATATTGTTTTTAAGACGTTACTGGTGTTCTACGCATAAAGTTGCGTTAAGCGAAAAGACTCCAAACTCACCGAAGCAAAACTGTTGCCTTATTGAATACTTGTGGCTTATGCGTTTTCAGACAAGTTACACTCGGCAGATAAAGAGAAACATCACAATGAGAGTCTTTTCTTGCCACAAAGCAAATGGAAGAATGATATTTACTCTCCTCTATGCTACCACCGCCTGAGTCAAATGCATGACCCACTTTTTATAGTTCATTTATTCAGTAAGCTCACTTTTTTTGTTGGAGATATTTAATCTGTCCTTCAGGTCATGTTTTTCAAAGGTTTTATACTTAAGGTAAATGAGACTGGCTGAATTTTAGCTGTATAACGTTATAACTAATGTAACAACCTGAAAGTGCGTGAAAACTACAGATAATTTACAGTTGGGTCGGCAGTTACAGTAACTGTTTCACATTCAAAGAGCTCTATATTGTATTGTTGGCATATATATATCGCTTATTGAAACCTTTTTTCGTGCGTTTTTGATTTCCGTATGTAGAGAACCAAATTTGTCGGCAGTGATTGAAGAGAGGTGAAACTGCTCATTTGTGAATGTTTATAAATGTTGGTGGAGATACAGTTTGTGGATTGGCTTAATTGTAGTGCACCTTAAACTGGCTACATACGAGTTCGGAGGAATGTTGCACAAGCTAAAATGTCACCTGCAGACTGTATATCAGCTTAAGCACCATGTGTGAAACAATAAGACATTTCTTTACTGCCACACAAAAATGAGTCGATAAGTAACACGTAACCTTTCAGTTTTTATTTAAATGCTTACGCATATTGACAACTTTCTCTTGACTCATGGCTTGTGTCAAGACTGGGCCAGATTCACCATGAACTGTAGCTATTCTTTTTAAATGGTAGATATTTGATTGCAATGGTTTGAAATGATTTCTATTTCCCCCCCTGTGTGAAAATGGACTGCAGATTTAGAAACTTTAAATGCATGAAACTTTCGTCTCTGCTGAACTTTATGAATCATGCCACTACCACTATAGTGCCAATGAAATACTAAGAAATTTGTCCTCTTTCTTAAATATTTTATCTTTTCTGTTGTTTTTTTTTTCTTCCAAATAATCAAAGAAGGACTAGACAGCCATTTTGAAAATGGTGTTTAATTTATTTTAAATAGAAACACTTTTTTATACCCTTTTACAGAGCTGGAAATGCCAGCTCTGTTAAGGTTTTTGTGCAATCACCCCCGCTTGCCACTATGAGCCACAAATACTGTATCTGCTAACACGATGAGACATGAGTTGTATTTCTTGAAGGATGTGTGCTTTTGATACGTTTTAATTTCCCCTGTACGGTGTGCTTTGGCCCATGTTTTCTCCAACTTGTATGTTGGATTTGCCAACCAAACATTCCCTTTCCGAACATAAACCAGATGCCTTGGCAAGGCTGTTAAAGGGCTGTTGTAATAATGATAACGAGTTGCATACCCAGCTGTGTTTTTGAAGCTGGTGAGGCCACTCTGTTCCCACTTCAAAGATTGGTCACTTCCTCTCCCCCTCGCTCATGTTCATGGACGGGACTAATTTGTGCATAAACTCGCCTGGACAGTTCTTGTACAGCATGCAGACTCCTGGAGGACTGACAGATCTGACAGATCTCTAACCTGATAGGGTAGGGGAAATATCGGTGTAGACTGGAAGACAGAGAGGTTCTCACCTGGTTGTGATTGGAAGGGCCCTGAAGCTGAGCTTGTACTCCGCAGTAGAGGGGCACTGAAGGGGGTGGGGTAAAGCACTAGCTTTTGGGGACTTCCACACATTTAAAACACTTTAGAACCCAACAAGAAACAGCTGGAACTTGTTGCAATGAAGTGATATGCCCTGCCCATTTCATTCCCCTTCATTTTTATGGAAAGCAAGGTTTTCAACTCTTCATGTTTCTCCATGTTATCATGCTTCAACAGTTTAGTACCTGAAAACTTCTGTTTTCCTGTCAGGTAGTGGCTGTGGTTTGTATTGTTTGCTTTTGTTGGGCCTATAGATTGTATCTGTAGCCTTCAAGCCAGAGAATTTTAAATAAAGATATATTCAACCGTTAATTGTATGATTTTTGTTTGAATGTTTTCATCTAGTATCCCTTATTTTATGGTTGGATATAACTCTTGTTGCAAAAAATTTTTTCGTTAGAATGACGCAACGCAAAGCATCTTCAGGCCTCAAGTCGGACGATCTTGAAGAACAGACTTGAATTTCTGTTTTATAACAAGATGTAGAATTCATCTGTGGTTTCACTCACTTATCTATAAAAGGTTAAATCTGTCATCCAGGATTAAGTATAGCTCGCTGCTTTCAGAGTCCTGATTGACGTTTCAGTTCTACGAAAAAAAGGCTTTATATGCTAATATTTCAGTTTTATTCACCTAGTTTTAAAAGTACTTATTTCTATAAGTTGAGTCCTCCTCAGCACAATAGAAATAGGGGAAAGTGTCACTACTTTGTGGTGCTCAAAGCTTCGAAAAGTAATTCTCAAGAAATTCCACAGTAAAATGCCTTTCCAGAAGTAACGTTGGTGGTCCTCTGAATAATCCTCAGATCATCTGTTTTGGTGTCAACTGAATTGAGCCTTTGACATCAGCCGTTTTAGACTCTTCTGTGTTTCTAAGAATAGAAAGCAAACAAAAAACCAAACATGGTGATCTAGACGGGGCGAGCAAGCTGCTGCACTTTCAAACTATTTTTTTGCTGCATTCAAAGAAAGGTTCACATGATTTGACTCATTCAAGGTGTGGTTTGTGCTATTTTGTGCAGCTGAAGGTTCCAGCACTAAAATGGGGAAAATCATATTTGTACAAAGAGGTATTAGCAGTTGATGGTGCTCTGTGTCAGCCAATGCTGTTCAATAATTTGCTAAATTGCTAATGTTTGTCCTGTAATACGTGCTTACAGTTAAAAAGCAAAGTAACATAAAAAGGTAGTTGCACAAGAGCTCAGAAGCAAATCCCTGCTGACAATATATCATAAGAACATGTGGTTTGACTTCTCCTGCACTGCTTTGAGATTTATCGTTTTACCTTTGGAAACATACTGGCAAGTTCCTGATTTACGACATGATTTTCTTGCACATTAAATGCTTTTTAGTTGTTGTTTTTTTTTTTTGCAACAAGAATAATCAGAGCCAAGTGCTGAGGAATGAAGAAGGGTTAATCAAGGTTCTCCCTGCTGCATGACTGGGGAATGTATCGCACCACAAAAATAAACGCATGTATTTATAACGAAATAAACACTGGACCCTTGGGAACATTTGTGGGAGTTTCATTGGCAGCAGTATTGAAAAGCACTGTCATCCCTCATTTGAAATAATATGACTCACTAGCATGTTGTGAAAGTTGGGCTTACAAGAGGTAATTTTTTAACCTGATGTCAAAACAAGAGGGAATGGAAAACGTTAAGGTTGTTTATTTACACGAATATTTTTGCCATGTAGCTTCTTCTTCTGAGAGGTGATTTACAATATGAGTTCACAGCTGCTCATTAATTTCTCATGACTCATGCGTCTCATATGACCTGCCCTTACTTGGATATATTACTCTT
Source organism: Leuresthes tenuis (assembly GCF_036924035.1). Lineage (NCBI taxonomy): Eukaryota > Metazoa > Chordata > Actinopteri > Atheriniformes > Atherinopsidae > Leuresthes > Leuresthes tenuis. Next base: position 17,509,309 of record NW_027325361.1, on the reverse strand, counting down.
AAGGCCTGATGGAAACTGCGTCTTGTTGCCTCATGAGATGTAGTCGCCATAGTAACTGGACCCTCCCTGAGAGCACCATCTAACATTAGATCAGCCTCAGAGATTAATAAGGCGGGTGGAGCACGTTTTCTACCTGGAGTTGACAGACACATTTCTGTGGCTTGACCTTGTTTTAGATCTGTTTGTAAGCTTTCAGGTTAAAACGTTGGAAAACTGTCACCATGACATGTTGTTCTGTTGTAGTTCTTTCATGGAAGGTCGAATATATTCCAAATCCTAGTTAGCCCCCTTGATCCTACCCCTCCAGTTTGCAAAAGTTAAGCTACCCCTTTTCTTCGTCCGTCTAGAAGTAGTGGTGATTTATCTCCTCAGATGGGGTGTTGGTGGCAAAATTGCCACCATTTCTCAATTCCCAAAGAAAAGGGGTCACCTACCCAACCTGAACCAATGAAAAATGTCACTTCAGGTGAGCTGAAGTGGTGGGCCCAAGGGAAGAATTTGGTTTGGGCTATAGACATGCAGGGTCATGTGTTTATAGCTTATACTCAATGTCTTTTTATGGTATTTATCGTCAGAAAAATAGTACTGAGACACGAGTTTTTAGCATTTTACATTCAATGTCATATTTATTTCAGCAGAGTAATCTCACAAATGCATCATTTTTCCTGCTTCTTGTAGGAAAAGTAAAGCATCCCTTCCTGAGCTGTTGTGGCGCAGAATGAAATAGAACTACTCTAGTAAATAATCAGTACCTCAAATTTGTACTTAAATGCCACACTTGACAGCGAAATTTCCACAACTGCAGAATGTGCCTGTGTAAATATGTGTCTTTAAAGCCTACAGACAATAAACTTTAAATAGCAAAAGTGTCAATCCTTAGAAAACGTCAGGATCATGAATGGTCTGCTCCGCCACAACGGATCTGATTTCTGTGAATGGCTGCGAATCATGTGAGAAGAGGCTCCTCAGATGAGTGGTTTTGGGAAAACCTCAGCACTGGAAGCAGTAGAGCATGACAGAATCTCCTGGGCTGCCAGTATGTTGATGCTGTGGCAGACGTTATATACTTGGCTGGTCAGCCCACTTTGGTCGGCGTCCATGTGGATGATGGCCCCATGGTTTCAAACTGGAATTTCAGGACCGGTAACTGTTTTCTTAGTTTGTCTTTTTTGTTTGAGATTCTTTTCTTGGCCTTACTGAAGCTTTGTCTCTCTAACAGGGTGTGTATTTGATTGAAAACTTTTCAATCGTGAATGGAGAAAAAAAAAAAGGTGAATGGCTTGTACTGAGTAAAGTACAGAGTCAAAAGGTTCGTGTCAGCTGAATTGTGTTTCCTGGTATTTGTCGAAAGCACTTCGAGGAAGATTGATATAGGTGATATAAAAGTCAAAGGGAAACTGAGAAAGGAGACTAATATATGAATAAATAACATAGCATGGAAAATACTTGTTCTTTGAACTGTGTTGAATTTAACTATTTAGTAGTTGCCATTGAAATGGTCTCACATTAACTTTGTCAGAGGGCAGCCCAAGAAACCAATGTTGCCATGTTGCCCCCTCCTCTTAGTATCATTGAAGATGTTTTTTTATGAATCGCATACATATATCAGAGGCAAATTTCCAAACAGCAGCATAAGCTTTATCAAGAGCAATTTGTATCTTTATTAGTGCATCTCAGAGTATTTTGACAATTCATGTTTTTTCCAACATAGATTTGAAAATATGACAGAGTGAGGCTGCTGTTACTTTCTCATGCTGGAAGCCAGAAGAGACATTTTTAGCTTGGCGCTGTATTCTAGCAATTAAAATGCCTCCAGAAACGAGCAGCTACTCTCTGTTGTTTTTCTCTTCCTATTATAGACAGCAGCTAGTCTTCCTGCACCAAAGCCAAAAGTGATGCTTCTGCAAAGAGGCCCACTAATTAACCCCTCACTGTTCCACATTCATTCCCGCTCACACGTGCACGTGTTATTAATGCAGGTTCATCAGCCAGTGCCAGGGCCTTGTGTGATTTCAGATAACAATATGAATCTTATTTCATAATTAAGCCCACAAGACTTAATCCGAGAAGCAGCCTGCTCTAAGCCTTTTGTGCTGAGGGAATTATTTCATGATCAAAGTTTTAGCATTTGTGCTTTGAATCCCACTGAGGTCCAATGTGTTAGTTACCCAGAATGCCTTTTATTGGGGTTGTTGCTATTGATTTTGATCCAAAACTATGATTTTTCATGTACGCCTGTACCTCAAGAGCACAAAACGTACACGAAGACGGTTATTAATGAAGATATGTGATATGGCGTAAAAAGGTGAGAATTCTTACACAAATAAACCAATAAGTACATGCTGTTATGCAAAAAAGTCATACAAAAAAAGCAAAACAAAAAGTTCAATTTGTGTTTGGTGTTTGCACCAGTCCCCATCTAATTGGTTGTAAGACTGTTGTAACATCATGCAAAACAAGATTTAGGCTTTTTTTGTGTGTAATCCCTGACTGACTTCAGGATATCAGGGCTCTGCTGAAGGACTCCCTCTTCGTATATGCATGACGCTCTCCTTGACTTTGATTGGGTACATTGTCACAGTGCAGCATTTGTGGCACTGTCTAAGGTGAACTATCATTATCCTTCAAAGTACCCCCCAGCTCATTTTTCACGCTGTCTCTGCTGCCATATATTTTATTCAGCTGGACCAGATTTGCTCTTGCTGGATAACATCCTGTTTTTGTTTTCATTTATAATTAAATCAGAAAAGCCATCTATTTCCATTTAATTTGTTTCCAGTCCACTAACCCACAGCTGTTTGCCTTTGAAACATAATTACTGAAATTGAATGTATTATTATTCCATTTCTTGATGTGCTTGCAAGTCTATTACTGTACCATCAATGTTTAATTGCACCTATGTGTTTTCGCTGCGCTTCATGTGAAGTTTCTTTCTCTCTTTCTTGATAAAGACAGCAGTTCCAGACTGACTCTGCAGCTGTGATTAATTTGTGGTGACTGGTTGGCGGCAACTATGATAGCATTAGTTAAGATTAGCAGAGAGACATGTGGGTTAGGGTGGGGATGATAGAGTTGATGCTGATGATGACAATAAGAATTACAGTGTCACTTACTGCTGGCCTTGATGAGTTTTGATGAGTTTTGATTCCAGGGATCAGTCATAATAACAGGAGAGTGCCTGCAGAGCCGGTGTGTCACAGGAGTTCTTGCCCTTGCTGGCAATGGCCTTCCAGAAAGAAACAAGTAGTGACAAGAAGCTAGTGAGGCAGGAGAAGCTTTTGGCTTTACTAACAGTGGTCGTAAATACTCTGAGGAGGTATCTATAGCTTTCTCGCATCCAGCTTCCCGTCTCCAGTCTCTTGGCATTTAAATGTTGTCTTGGACAGTACTTCTGTGCTCAGGGGCCCGGCTGCAGGGACCTCACTGGATAATGGTACATTTCTTTCAGGCAGACCAAGTAGAGAGCGCAGAGGCAGCTTGTCTGGCTGCTAGCCATCCTCACCACTACCACCAGTGACCTGACGTGGGATTTATATATTATATATTTACACACACACACACAGACTTATTGCTCTTACCAGGGGCTTCATGTCATTCCGACCCTGCAAGTCATGCGAGACCTTATAGATTTATAGGTGAGGGGAAAACGCGTCCCGCTGTGGAAGAGTAGCGACACGGAGAGGTAAACAAACATCAGGTACGTCGTTAGAGGCTACGTGTGACAGGGCCTCTGTTTGGAAAACAGTCCAAGGTCCTGTTACGGACTGGAATGATGTCATCGCGAGGGGAGGCCCACATGGATTCAGGTTCAACTTATTAATTCACATTAACAATAATCAGGAAAGGTGTAGTTGGGTTACTGTGTCATGTGTTACCACAGGAAAACTGACACACACTAGCATACAGTGGTGTACTGTAAAACCTGAACTCATGCAGAGACCACCCATCTCACCAGCCACAGATGCACGTTTCTGTTTGAGTATCCATATTTTGATCGCACACAGTTATGTATTGTCTTACGAAGACTGAGACCAGATACAGGCCCAGTACAGCGTGTGTGTGGATTTAACCCCGAGGCAAAAATGGCACTTTAACAGCATTTTTGTGGAACCCAAACCAAAGTATCTGACTTGTCACTAAATCAGCTACTCTGAGTACACAGTCGCTCGCCTCCAGTGTAGTTAAAATGTTGTATATCACTCAGAACTTGTCATCTAAAACTTCTGTTTACAGTGTTACTCCACTGTCACTGTGATAAAATATTCTCCAGTGCTTTGCAATAAATGTTTTTCTAGGCTTCAAGGGTTTCCTTTTTATTAGTTAGTTGGTCTATCTTTAACTTTATATCTATTAAACCTGTGAAAACAGAAGCGACACGAGGACTCATTCCATCTACTCAAACTCCTGACTCTTGAAACAGATCTTATTCTTGCCTTGAATCGTATTTAATCACAGTACAATCGGGATTCCAGTTAGAGAGCCAGGAACTGATCGCTAAACTGTGACATACAGGGTTCAAACAGTCTTGTTCTCACTATTTGTGTAGCTATCGTCCATAGAGCTGCAGCATCGACAGAGAGGGACCACAAGGGGAAGTGGGAAGCCGGGGTCGGTTCTAAAGCCAGCTGGTCTCCCTTGGAAAATACAGGTTGCCTTCCTGTGCCAGAAATCTGCAGAGCGAGAAGGTATAGTAAATGAAAGAGGGGAAAATGTTAGTGTAGATGTGGCTGGCCAAGAAGAGAAGGAAAGGATGGATCATATTCTTAAAATTCTGCTTCTGTGGAGAGGAAAATGCTGGCAAGACACAAGTGGAATGAGGAAAATTCCCCATTTTCCTAAAAAATAACAATAAGAAAGTAATTAAAAAAATCTAAATCATGTGGCTCTGATAATCAGGACAACATTGTTTTTAAAAAAAACCTGCATATAAAATGTATTGAAAGTTGTGCTTTCTCCTACAGCTACGAGGTGTACAGCTTGTTATCAATTTGAGTGAAAAATAATGGATATCTTCATTTGGAAATCATTTGGAATTCATTTGGATATCTTCACTTTGGAAAGTGACAGAACAGTGACAGAACAGTGTATTCCCTTATCCATCTTCGGTTTAATGATACCTCCTATAGCATATTTGCACTCTGAGTTTCTGATAGAATGACTTCACCATCGAACCCTGAAAAGGACTTTTTTTTTTCTTCAGAATATTGTGAAGAAGCAAAGTAAAGCTTGTATTGGCGATATGATATTGTCCATCCATCCATCCATCCATCCATTTTCCTTAATCCCCCCCTTAATGCATCGGTCGGATCGCGGGGGGGCTAGACCCTATCCGAGCTGTCATTGTACGAGAGGCGGTGTACACCCTGGGCAGGTCCATCACAGGGCCACACAGAGACAAACGAGACAAACAACCTAACGACGATTTTAGAGACACCAATTAACCTAACATGCATGTTTTTGGACGGTGGGAGGAAGCCGGCGTACCCGGAGAGAACCCACGCATACACGGGGAGAACATGCAAACTCCACACTGAAAGGCCCCAGCCGGAAGTTATATGATGTTGTATAAGTTCTAATTCTGTGTGAAAAATAAATAAAAGTCTTGAAACAATAGCAGTGATCATAAAGCAATGTCAGACCCTGACTTATATGCTTCTAGCTTTCCTGATTAGCGTTAGATTTGACCACTGTAGTTTAACATCCCATCCAAACTGCTCATCCCATCCACTCTTTTGTAGGTATGGTGGTTGAATGTTGTCAGTTTCTAAGACTAGATAGGACTGTACATGACCAATAATAGCTAAAGAGCTTATTTAAAAGTATAATGAACATGTTCATATGTCAGCAGGCTGTAAATTAGCAGTTCATATTGATCTTCTGAAGTTTTGACCTATGAAGTGCTAAAGCCAAAGCTTAACTTTGGACACACTGCATGTTCAGTACCCCCCTTTTGACAACTATCCCACCCTTTGAAGTCAGCTAAGAGTCTTTCATTTCTTGTTTGGAGCATTTTCCTCCTTTTTGTTCCAGCAGAAGCCTTTTAGTTCTAAGAGGTTCTTGACTTATCTCGCACGCACTGCTCTTTTGAGGACTTTCCGCAACTTTTCAGCGATTACATTTCTGAACTATGAGGAAAGGGCAAAACTTTCAGTTTGTTCCTCTCGACTTTGTCTTAGAAGCCACCCTCTTAATCTCTTACAGTCAGTGTGATGTTTGCTCACAGAATTCTTGTTGGTATTTAATTGAGTCCATACTTCCCTCTGCCAGTGAATTTTTTCCATGCCACTGGCTGCAACACAGTCCACAGGACAAGTTACCCAAATGCATCAGGCTTGTTTGGATGTTCACTTTAAAATGTGTCAACTTCGAGGCGAGGATGCAGGAAACGTTTGCGTCTCATGATTCCTCCATGAGTATCATATCTGTGCAGGATTTTGCTGAATCTACTGATTTTCACAGGTTTTTTTTTTAAAGAAAAATAAGATCTTTTGATTTGCCCCTGCAGCAGTCTTATGAGCAGTTCTCTTAAAAAGAATATTTGTTGGTCACCCAAACCTTTAAACTTGGCCTCCACTGTTTTTTCTATGAAAACACATTTAATAATCTTATCAGAAAAAAAGTAAGAAATGGCAATACAACAGCAACTTCCCTCCAGCGTTGGAGGGCATTCATTAATGACATTTTCTGGGTGCAACAGAAATAAGTCTACAGCTGCTGGAGAAGTTTAGAAGAGTGCTTAATTTTGTATCACCTGGCCTTTTCCAGCAATGACAATGTGAACAGCGGAGGACCTGAAGGCTTACTGAGGCAGGAGAGTTATTCGAGAACTGAAATCTCTTGGGCGTCTCAAACATTTGAATGTTGCTCCTCTCCTCTTTTTTTCTCTCCATAATTCTCCTAAACAGATTTAATGCTCTAATCATGGCACCACTTGTGCAAAATGCTGAAAAGCACATTGTTATTGTTAAGTTTTTAGTGCGAGTTGGAGAGAAGTCCATCTTCTACTCACTTAAATATCCATAGAAACAAGTTTTGAGGACAATGGTGAGGTATTTAGATATTTTACTTGAGTATAGATGTAGCAACACTACAATGTAAAGAATACTGCTTTCAAGTTCCTGCCTTGGTCAAAATACAGCATCTTTGGCATCAAAACATACTTAAAGTACAGAAAAAGAAGTAACAGATGGATAAGATGATGAACTGTGTGAGTGGTCAAACAAAATATGATATTTGCCTCCAAAATGAGTTGATAAGAAGCAGAATACAATCCCATTAATATATTAAACTGCATTACATGACGAAGTCAGTGAATTAGGTTATATTCGACCTCTGGTTACAGGTGAGCACTCATTTTTTGGGGGATGAACCTTGACTCCTGAATAAAGCGTTCAGGGGCAGCTCGGTGTTTAAAGTGTAACGTTGACACCGTGTGGTAGGAAATGACAACTGCAGCCAGAACACGGCGAATTAACACGTGGGTATTTAGCGCCACTTCCCATGTATAGACGTGTAAATTAACGGACGTCAAGTCACTAGAAGGTAACCTTAAGGTGCACCGTCTGGTTTGAAGTGCATCCACCGGGTGATGTTTCTGGTTTTGCAAGAAAATGCCAAGCAGCAGGTAACTTGGGCCCTCTTCTTGAAGAACAGGTTGAACCGAGACATGGGCCCAGCTGTGCGGCTTTCTGTTCTTACCGATCCCCCAATAACTAATGAATTTTGACACTGAAACGGCTGGCAGACGATTAACAACATTATATATCAGCCGCGTTACTTCTACTGAACAGCAGGTGGCAGCATAACGCAGTGTTCCAGCTTGTTGCCTCCAAATCCAAAACCCAAACAATGCAGTAACCTATTTGGGCTTTTATAGTGGAGATTATTTGTGAGACAAAAGTCATTATATTGATTTGTTTAATGTAAATTGTTTATTGTTTGTATCAGTCTACAGGAGTTATCATTTAACCACTTAGGGTTGCCATGATAACAAGATATGTTTGAGGTTTTTTACTCATTTTCGAGCCAAACTGCACACAAAACAGATCATATGTTACATCTCTTGTCCTTCTTTGCGTCAAAACCTAATTTTTTAGCTCTCTTTATTGCTTTTATATATCTACGATAACACCTTATCTGCACTCCAACATGCCAGCACTGGTAAAGTGGAAACTCAAAGCAGTGGCTGCCTCCTTCTCGCAGGAGAGCATCACTCTGCTGCTTGGAGATGAGTGACAGCGCACGCAGAGTGCTGTCAGTAGCATTTGCAAGTCAATGCTCAGATTTAACCTCTTCACTCTGCCTTCAGTGTGGATCCACTGCCTGCATTCAAAATCAGCCTTTGAAAAGACACACTTTTTCTCAGCCCACCTTTTAGAAAAATGCTAAGCAAAAGCGAGAATACGACCTATCGCTCTGACCTTGTTGAAGGATTTTACCGTCATCTCGTGTTGTCACTTTTCAACAAGTTACCACGAGGAGACAGTTTCTCTTTGTCTTCATTGTTATCTCCCTGAGCTCAATATTGAATTCCATGGTCAAATTGTGCGAGCAGCTACAGTTACAGACATGCGGAAAGTCAAAAGATCTCATTCCTCTTCACTGCACAAAGGCACAAATAAGTCCATTGTTCTGTTTAATAAAATGCCAGTGAGAAGATGAGGTGTACATTTGAGCTTCTCAAGTCTACATCAGGTTGTGATGAAATCACTGTTACATTTACAAACACAACCATGTAAGAAGACTCATTACCGAGCTCCTCGGTGTGGTGTTATGTAGTCCAAAGACTGGAGGAGACTTTTTGAGTAGGGATAACAATGTTGTTGCACGGCGCTGGAATTCCTGACTTCCCAGATACACATGCCTGTGGGCGTAAATGTGTCAGCGCCTGTTTTATGTGTGCATATGTGTGTCACAGAAGGTATTTATTTGTATCCGCCTGCAAGGAGCAGAGGAGGTGTGTGCATGTGTTTGTGTGCATGTGAGCATAGCTGCTGCTGATGTGGGTCATTACCCCTTCTTTTCCCTCAGGGGCCATGCAGCAGGAGAGGACAGAAGGGGAGAGGATGGATGGAGGGGGTGAGGGGGATGGGAAAAAAAATCAAGGGGGTTGGAGGTGCTGTGAGGAGGAGGGGGGTTGAGATTGTGTGAGTGTCGAGGGGGGGTGGTTGAGACCAATAAATCACTGTGCCGTCTCTGCGCTGACACCCAGCTTGTCTGATGAGGGACAGGGGAAGGGTGGGGCACATGGGGGATGGGGGTAGGGACGAGGAAGGGCGCCATCACTACAACACTGTGGCCTTGTCTTCCTGTCAGTCAATCCCACGCAGGCCAGGAGCCACTCTCAACTCCAACCTGAAACTGCAGGGGAGGTTGAGGAAAGGTGGAGAGACTGGGGAAAAAAGTGGAACACGGCAAAAGTTTATGACCCAAACCAGCACACCTTTCCTCTGTGGTCCTCTCGTTTCCAAGGGGACGTTTTTTTTGGAAGGGGAGAGCGGTCTGTCTGCTTTCCAGTAAAACTCGACTGGTCTAAACTTAGAAATAGCTCCACGAAATCAGTCGTTTAAAAAAATTCTAATTATTAAACTCATGACTGCGTCAAGGTCAGTGGGCAATTTCCTTAATTTCTCAGGAGTTTGAACAGTTTGAAGAAGGATATCGACCTTATTTTGTTGTGTGAGCCATCGTCAGAGTGACGGAGGATAGAATAACAGTGAAATATTGTCCTTTTCACGCTGTGAAGCATGGAGCAGCTGCACTTGGAGTGCAACATGTCTTGAAGCTTCATTGCATTCTGGTTCATGAAAGCTTTACTACTATCGTGCAAATTGGGTTTCCAGCTGCATTTATTTACTTTTTTTAAGGACTGTCTCCAAAACCCAATCCCTACCATTGATTCTTTATAAAGCTGGAGTTTTTTTCCACTGTAAAACAGAATTGCGCAGGTAGCTCTAGTGCTCTGAAGTTATTTGGCCGTGGACCTGGAAATACCATGCACTTAATGGAGTTCAAGGTAGATTGCTGCACTTCCGTAGTTTGCCTTCCCTTTTCCTTCGAGCTCATTTCAAACCACAGAGAAAGATTTAGGAAAAGGATAACTATTGCCACACCTGATGAACAAACGCCCATTCATCCAGAGTCAAAAAGCAACTATTGGCATCAAATCGAAACAAAACCAAATCTTGATTCCTTTGTGGCTTTTAGTCGACTTAGATGGGGCCCATAAGATGGTGTCTCCATCGTTGCATTTACTGTATCAGGTCCTGTAAGTCAGGGCATTGAGCTGGTGTCGGTGTAATGGCAGCCGGGATCAACTCAACTATATAAGAGCAGGGAAAAAGCAGGAAAATTCCAGCTCTGTTTCACACTTCCATCACAAATATATTGTCCTTCACCTGTTTTGATCTATGGAGTGTAGCTGGAATGTGAGAATATTTGAGCGTAATCTTCTTTTGTGTGAACTTTCCTCTTGTTTCTCCCACATAATTCCCGCGGCCTGCCAGAATATATATATACGATCACACAATGCCATCACCAGGCAGACACAGGCTATCGATCTGAGCAAAACATTGTAATAACTGCTCTCGTCATGCTGCCAGCCAGTGAAAAACATTAGATGGTCTGTCTTCTGGACACGATTTCTGTCCAGCAGACCACTTCTGTTGTAATTTGGGTGTCACTTGGTATTGATACCGGTCACAGTTTAACGCAGATGTTGCTGTAGCTGAACTTTTCAAGGGAAGTGAACTTGTTTTCAACACCTCATTTCAAACCACTCCCTTCCAATCTTTCACTGCTTGATGATAATGTGCTCAAGGTATGGAGAATCAGAATGTCATTGCTTTCCCTGCTGGTTTCTTTACCTGTGCTGCTCCCTTCGGCGCTTTCCACTCTCCCACCCTTTGAGGCAGGTGACGCGCGTGTTTACCTTGACTCAGAATACGAGACTGAATTGTCTCTTAAGAATCTTACGTGACCAAGCTCAAACTAAAAGGTCCCGCAGCCTCATGACAACTGTACCTTTTCTTGTTGTCGGGTCACTTTGATGTCCTGTTGCTCTGAGCCACTGAGGAGGTAAGAAGGGCACTGTAGTGTATTTAATCACTGGAGCTCAGCCAACACACACACAGTCCACTCCTTCATCTGACCTGCCAATAGCAATAATATGTGTCCTTCACTTATCATTTTCAAGCATCTATATTATCGTACCGCCCCCCCCCCCCCCCCTCCCCTCCCCTCCCCTGCACCACAGAGTGGAGACTCACGCATCCTGTGAACCCTCCCACTTACTCCCCACCCCCCTCCCACGCACATACTGGACGCACACACATGCACGCACGCGGCTTGAGACATCCCCCTGTGCAGCAGCAGACTGCAAAGCACTGCATTCCTCATGACTTTTTTTTTTTTTTTTCTAATAAATGTGATCCCAGAATCCTGGAGGGAGACCAGTGCTGTGCATTAAAATTCATGGGAAAAAATGGCAATAAAATCTTTCTTTCTCTCCTTGTTCCCCTCTTTCTCTTGCTTCCTCTCCACTCTCCCCTCTTTCTCCCTTTTCTCGTTTTCATTCCTTCACTTGTCTGCTCAGCAAACACACGCACACACACACGCGCACACACACAAGCCACTAACACATACACATTTTTTTTTCATCACCCATGTGCACTCCTGCTCTCGTTCAATCTCCTAACCCTCCCACTGGCTCGTCTTTCTCAGCCCCCTCCACTCCCCCACCGTCCTTCATCCTTTATTCTCTTCCTCCTCCCTCCTTCCTCCCCCTCTGCCTTTTCTGTCTCTCCTTCTCACACACATAGATTCTCACACAAACACACACACCCATCTATATTTTCCAACTCCACCTCTGGCAGGTTGTGATTTCCACTGTCAGAAATTGCTTTTTCAATATCTCTTTCTCTAATTATGAGCCCAGCTAAAGGGGTCATGCCACCAGAATACCAATTTTTCCACCATTTCTCCCGTCTTCCCCCTGAATAATGCTCTTTTTCCAGGTAGAAACAAAGTGCTTATTCAATATATAGCTGTGCAAGTGTTGCGCCATTATCGCTGTAGTGCCTTCAGTTGCCTAATTGGGCCCTTATTTAGCTTTTTTTTTAACGTCTGGTCAGCCCGGCGTGGTCGTGATTATTTTTTTTCCTATTGATAGGATGATGCAGATGTTAGCCTAAAGCCTATTTATCTCAATGGAATGAGGGCAATGTAAGCTTTCTGGATACACTGAAACCACTGAATCTTGACACAGCAGCCACACAACTCCTCGCATTCTCAATCACTCCAAGCACCCCGGAAAGGGTTAACTTCGCAGAGCGTTCGTAGCCCTGTCTGATTGACGTGTGGAGCATTGTGCTACCGTTACCCACCAATCAACGAGCGGCCTTTTTACCCCACGTGGGTTCTCTGAATGCTCATTGGTTCCCTGTGCCAGTGTTTACCGTGCCGAGGCCGAGCCCCACGTGGAGATTTCATTCAATCACTGAACAGCTCCTCCGAAGCTCTCTTTTAGAAAATAAATGTGGGACATTTTATAGAATTAAAATGTCCCAATTGTGGGGATATATTTTCAATTACTTGCGTGAGTGCAGGTGAACTTAATAACTGCGCAACGCGAACAAGACAAGAAGCCCCTGCGAAGGTTTCTTTGCCAATATCGCCAGGCTATTTAAAGAAAGTCATTATGTGAATGCTCTGATATGGCCGGTGTTTGATACTTATTAAGATAGTTTCTGCTGTTGCATAAAATTGCAACAACAACAAAAAGTGTCTTCGGGTCCCCTTGATGAATGAAAGCTACTCGTATGCAAGGGTCCCATTGAGGATCAGAGCAGGGGGAGTGGGAGAAGTGAGGGACTGGGAGTGTTGTGTGAAAAGAGTGCAGGCCAACGAGTGGAGACAAAAGAGGCTGCGGCTGTATTGAGTGTGCTGGTTGAGTGTCCGTCTACGAAGCCACAAGCAAACCGCATCACCCCTTCTTCTTCTTCTTCTTCTCCTCCTCCTTCTTCTTCTTCCTCCTTTTCATTTGGCCTTAACGCTACATACGGCTAAAATATATCGAAGCGGGAGACAATTTGCGATATTGTTTCGCTGGAGGCGAAGTTGAGGACTTGGGAAGAGAGCTCCCTTCGACCGGGTGTTTCTCGTCTCCTCTTCCCGTCCCTTGTACACGTCGAGAGCGTTGCGGTGCGGTGTGGGGTTGGAGATATAACCCAGAACAAAGGAGTCTTGGAGCAGGGATTGAGCGAGTCGAGACTAGCTTTGCCATTATCTTTGAAAACCGGCCAAATGCCTCTGTGAGCGCCACTATAGTACATCGGCTGCTGCTCGTATTTCTCGACGAAGCCTTCCGCCCCGAACTGGAGACAGAAGAAGGACAAAAAAAACAACAAAAACGCACAGCGAGACACGCAAGTCGGCGGTTACAATGTTTCCTCAAAACCGAGCACCGGTAAGTAGGCTAGCTCCTAACAGTCTGCACGTATTTGATGAAGCTTTTGTCTCTTAGCCTACAGTGGGTTTATATTACACGCTAGGTTGCTTTAAGACCTTATTAAGAGTCATTAAGAAAGTGCAAGTCGAAATTGTTGGGTCTTTGTCATCCATATGTATTTCCGGGGACTCTTTACAGGGGAGAGTGTGATTCTGAGAATAATAATATGGTTTTATTTCTATCAGTGTAATGTTGTGGCTGATTAGGGTCAGATAAATTGTCAGTAGGGGTTTTGTGGGGTCACCCATTCAAACAACGTCCAACTTTACTGACTTTCTTTGTGTGATATCTTGTGTCCTTAGTGGCCACCTCCAACCACCGGGTTAGAAACTTGGAGCCCCTTACGATCCCCGCACTATTGTGCAGTTGACCCAGATGATGTGTGTATTTGTTTGTCCCCTCATCGTGAGGGGAAAGTGAGTCATCTTGGCCTGTTGTCACCCTCTCTCAAAGATATGCCCATCTCAAGTGCCATTCATCCATTTCACCATTTAATTTTTGTTCCCCTGCTCTTCCTTTTTTCCTGAAAAAAAAAAAAAAAAAAACACCCATCAAATTGGATTCCACTGACCTGACAAATATATTTGCCCTCATTGTCACCCCAAAGTGCTGTTTAACAGTTGGTAATATGGCTGTAAAAAATCATTTAAAAACTACAACAAAAAAGGGAATGCGCATACTGTTTAAGAAGGATTTCTGCAACATTAGAAGCGGAATCCATGCTGCACTGGCCTTAATTTGTTTTAGTCGAGTTTAGGTGGAGAGCTTTTGAGTAGACTCAAATACATAAACACTGGTCCTCCAACTGTGAGAAGTATCAATTAAGACCTGCTCATTTGCCTAACCCTCTTCCACAGCCCTCAGTCATGCTACCCTGCACCCCTCCCCGACAGTGTTTTGACATTCGTGTCCCTTGTATGGAAATCAGATTAAGCACATGGTGAAGTACAAGTTTGCATGAACATGTGCGCACGCCCCTGTAATCCAGTCAGTCAGGTGAGGACACAGAAAGAGATTGTTTTGATGCTTTCCTGGATTTGCATACTACTTAAATTACACCCCCGTCATGCACTGTGATTTCTATTTTAGCCTGCATGTGCTTCTGTGTGGTAAAGGGGTCCTGTGAAACACCCCCCCCCCTCTCCCTTTCCTCCCTAAACCTACAGCACATACAGAAGCAACACACATTCACACACGTCTGCAGTACAGCTGAGTGCAGGAAGGCAGGGCAGGAGGCGCACTGTTGGTCTGTGGTTTGCACTGTAAACCCAATCCCTCTCATCCAGCCTCTCCTCACTGTGTTCCTGTGAGAGCTCCAAACCACATCTTAATGTATGGGCAGGCGTCCCGGGGTGAGAGTAGCACGCTGCGGCGGGCCTGGGCGGTACGTTTAGACCAGCGGTCCTGTTTCATTTCAACTCTCCACAGATCTCAGCACTGCCATGGGAGGCGGTCGTCATTGGAAAAATCTCAGGCCATCAGCAACTCTTGTTTGCACCTTGTAGTGAAGGGCCACTTGAACCAACCTAACCTACCACCACTGGAGGTTGGTGTGCTGTGAAGGAAGTAAACCATATATTACTAAATGTGTGGCCTGTGTATTCGGCAATCTTTAATCAAAATTGTAATGCACTTCTTGTACATTGAGGTGCATTTTTCTTTTTCTTTACACTAACAAAGGTATGTGGTTGGGTTGCATGTTCCAGGAAGCTGCTTGTATCCCAACCTTAATCTTCTTACAACAGGCGTCATTTCCTGTTTCTTTAAAAGTAGAAACTTGTTTTGGTTTTTTGGTTTTTTTCGAGCAAGACTATTTCTGCTCTGATAATGCACTCTCACTTGTGCCACAAAAATAAAAAAAAAGTTTATTTTTTCTTTTTTTAAAATTTATTTATATTGCATGTACAGAAAAGAAACCCACAACCAAATGTAGTGTGAGACAAACGATGTGGCTGAAAGAAAGACCAGAATACGCTTTAAGTTGACTATGTATCGTCTGATGACGTTGGGATGCAGCCTGATGCTAAAAGCAGTGCATGAGCAGATATTAAGGTATAAAATTAGGCAGGCATGGCTAGATCTTTTTCAGTTTTATCAAACCATTCAAATTCAGACAGAAGAAAGGGCAAAAAAAGTGTCAGTAAATTAAGCTAGCTGTGTACAGGAAATGACTAGCATCTGCATTTGCTTTGCCAGTCCCAGCTAGTTGAGTTAGCCTATTTTACGCTTGCACTCCAGACCTCACAATTCTTGACACCACCCATTGTATTCTACATTACGGATATATATATTTGGAAAAAGAGTTATCATTATGGAGTAGTGAGTAGCTTCGTCCACCATCCTTGACAGGCTGTAAAGAAAAACATTGACAATGTTTGAAAAGATGCAGTTCCTGTTGTAATGGGTCCCAACTGTCATTGGTAAGTTTGGAATTTGGTAGTCAATCTAACAAAATTAAAAGTGTGTATTTATATTTTAGCTATATCCTTTTTCATTCCAAAAATGTGTATTCACCTCAAATATCCCATGATCTAAATTTAAGGTTTAAGGAGACGTCTTTAAAGTGAAATCTATTCAGATGAGTGTGGACTGGGGTCACAGACATGGACTCAAGCTTTCAGTGTGGCTTTCTCTTCTCAAACATTACAACTAGCAAAAAGTCAGCCTCTACTTTCTCTTTCCTAGCATGCTTTTAGCTCTTTATCACTGCTGTTGTGTAGTGGTGAGAGTGCAGCTATCGATCAGGAGCTTGCCTGCTTTGCTCAGTCAGTGATTAGGGAGGGAGAAAGAAAAGGCCAGGGGAAATGAAGGAAAAGAAGCCGAAGGTTTACACAAGCTGTTGTGAAGGTGCGTCTCGGTGGAAGGAACAAACGAGCTGAGGGGGTTACCTGATACAAAAAGGCACCTACAGCAATTAGGCCAGCTGACAGACAAATTGTGGCGCTGAGCTAATGTGGGCTGACAGCAGAGAAATTTGAATAACGAGGCTTGCAGGAGGAAGAAGATGGGAATGGGGAGGTTGGGGGAGGGAGCTAAGGGAGAAAGATGTGTGGCATTAATGAAACAGGTGCCTCTCAGTCCCTCCCCTCTATGTGAAGTAATCATTGACAGATTACCTACAAATTTCTCCAGCGCAGAACCAAGCTGATGGCTACTTGATGTAAAGTGGGGGGAAAAGGAATTGGGCCAGACGACTGTTTCTCAATATTTGCAAACTGCTTTTACAGTTGAAATGGCTGGCACTGAATAACAGTCATGTTTGAACAATTTAATTTCTTCGTATTCAGACATGCTATTCTGGGTTAGATCCATTGTCACTGCATCCTTGTTGGTAGTCTGATGGGAAAAGTGTGAGAGCTTTGTGGGTGTTTACTTTGATGATTGACTCTGTGGGTAAGCAGTGTAATTAGTGGTCTGACTAATGGGTTGAGCTATATGCAGGGAGGCAGCAACAAATCATCCTCCCAGCTAAAGGAGAGAGATAGTGGTCCAGTTTTAAAAATTATATATTTAACAATGTTAGTGACAGGTTTTCTAGGGATCCGTCACTTGATCCACCACTTTGGCCTAGGCTATTATTTTTGAATTAAGATGACATTTTGTTGACATTTGCGGTTCCTCTACAATGACTCCGCATGACCTCTGCGATCTACAGACTCACTTTCATGAGGTTCATGTTTCTGGTTTTGAGTAAAATGTCATGGATTATTGCAGGAATTGCCACAAAATGTGTTAGCTATTCATATTGCCGAGAGGAGGAAGTCAGTGTACTGACTTTAGATTAGTGACTAAATTTGACTTGATCGAGTCTTTCATGTTAAAGAAAAGCCATCCTCGGTAAGCTGGCGCAGTTCACACATACCAAGCAGAGGTTACTTTGAGACAACCAAACTATGAGACATGCATTATTGTCATCTATTGACGTAGACAATCGACGGCAGAAAAGCCTAAACTACAAGCGAGACTTTTAGAAAGCCCACTTCAGTAGGAAGAATCACTCCTTACGCAATGGGAAAGAAAAAGAAGAAATCCAAAAAGCATCATGTGATGTCTGTGGGGTGCAATTTGAAATGGATGTAGTAGGAGGAGTCAAACCCATATTTTAGTCTTGAGATAACTTTGTACAATATGTAGTCAGTATATATTGCTATGTAAAATGGAGAAAGACACAGACCCGATTAAATATATTTATTAAATATTTGATCATTTAATGATGCCAAATCGGACAAGTTATCACTTCTCACAGTTATTTATTGTGGTAAACATCCATTTTGAAGCCAAAAAAATTCTTCACACAGCCTCCATGTGACTTCTAAACAAAACAGTGTCTTCTAAATAAAATGAAATGAACTCAACGTATCCCAGGATAGTGTAAGGGTAAGCATAGATGAGGGTCCCTTTTTTTCTTTCTATTATTTTATCTCTTTTATGATTAAAAACAAACCCGGCCAGCTCGTCACTCAGCCATCCGGCTCTGCAGGGGCCTCTTGCCAAGAGACTTGGCCACAGTCGTGTTTCCTGTTTCACACATAAATGCTTTCCCCCGATTTTGACGTGATTGGCAAAAATATGGAATCACAGACTGTACGAAAGGCAAAATCTGGGGTATTGTCGAAATGGTGAAAGGGCACTTTTCCTTGAACTTGTTGAGGAAAGGTGTTGGCTATGTTCAACAAGAAGAACCACACTTAAACAATGCTGTAATGTGCATCTGCAGGAGGGAAATTAGAGCTGTTCAAAAAGTATCTCACAGAAAAGGACAATAGACCTTTATCTATACCTAATGAGTTCGCATCACCTTGTTTAACATTTGTGTAACAACATAAATACGAACTGTTACTTCATTAAGATTTGGGAATTTGCGAATCAGAAAAGGAAAAAGCCACAAAAATGAAAATATCCTGCCACAGGCTGTTCACCTATGTGCCTCACACTGAGCCACCTTTGCTCCTGTATCTAGTATATGGACATGAATCCCTGTGTGGAAAATATTTGAGCGTTGCTTTTGAATGTTGCAGCTGTGAGGAATTGCGAGACAGAAAAGCTATGCACACTATGGCAGGGCTGAGCTGCATCTTAGTGGATTGTCATTTCAAAATTGACGTCAGGGCTACAGTCGTGTGAATGCAGTATGGTGCATGTGTGGTTGTAAGGAATTGTGGAAAGCTGCATCGTGCACAGTCCCACTTAACGTTTGTTGTAGGCATGCGTGGGTGTTTTTGTCTCATCTCCAAACGTGTATGTATGCACATGCTTTTTTGAGGGTGGGGGTTCAGAGCAAGGATGTGAGGTCATAGTGGTTTTCTGCTTGTGGTGCAATTAGAGGTTGCTCAAATGAAAACGGGAATGATTTAATTCAGAAAATGCGGCGCTGTTAATGGTCCCGTCATGTCAGGAGTTTTTGCTTCTTTGTGTTTTCGCCGTTGCATTCAGGGGTTACATCTGACCTTGGCTATGACATGTGTACAGCTTCTACCCCACTCTGTTTTTCAGCTATGTTTCAGTTTTAATGATCTGTTCCTACTCCCCTGTTCCACCAAAAATGACGTGGGTTTTGATTTAAATCATTTCCATCTCCATGTATGACTCTTTCCCTCATTTTGTAATTTATTTGTTGCAGTTGACTTGGATCTTTCTGGTTTGATTGAGCTCAGTGTTATGCATTTAATTGTGACATGATTGCATCTAAATTTCCCATGTTTAGCTTGTGCAACAGATGGCTTTAAACCTCTAAAAGCTTACTCAACATCTGTGTGTGCTAACCTATGTGAATTTGGAGTTAAGGTGCAGTAAAAGCATACTGTATGAGATAAGATAAGCATGGCTGATCCTTTGAGATGTTGGTTTCAAAGTTCTGTGAATCTACCATTGCATTAACTTTCACAATGAATATACAGTACATGGATCCTGCTGATGTGTCCAAAAGGCTGAGTGTTGCATCACACTGTGTGGCAACAAGTTAGATTTGGAAATAACAGTTGCAGGACAAAAAAACTGTCCTATGAGCATTTGCTTTATCCAAATTCAGCAACCGCAAAATATGCAGAAAGATGTGTTTCCATTCTTGCAGCCCTAAGCTCAGCACTCCCATTGAAAATGATCATGTTCACCTGGGTCTGTTCCCATCTGAGCTGATAAGAGTCATTTGAAGCAGGACTGAAAGCGGATTAAATCTTTTCCCTTTGGACTCAAAAGCCAGATGTTGGTGTGGTTTTTGACCAGTGTAAAAAAAAAAAAAATTTAAAATCTTAAAAATTTAAAAAAAATAAATAAAAAGTGGGATGATATGTTTTGGCTCTGTAAGCAGCTCTACTTTTAAGTTATCTGAATTGGGAAAGAGTAAAAAAAAAAAAAAAGATCTGTCGTCATATGATAGAAAAGCTTTCCTTCATGTCATTCAACCTTGTGCGGTCCTTCCCCTGTGTCACTGAACTGTACATTACAATTATATGAGCTGCAAAGACCTAACCTGTAACTGTGTAACGGCGATTTTCCGTCTATGTAAGCTTTGTTCAAGGGCAGACGGCGTCTCTTGTTTGCTCTCGAGCTGGGAGGGAGGGAATAACTGACTGTGGGATTATCAGGTGAGGCTCCTTGCTCAGATCCATTCCCTGGAGGTCACCAGGTCAGCTTAATGGTCTGACCTCTCACTTTAAAGCCTGCTCAGCTGTTTGCCAGATCAGGAGTAAGGACAGACTAATAACATTGCTTAATGGGAATTGCAAGGAGTTAGGAAAGATGTTATGTGTGCTGGCGTGGGATCAATGTTTTCATGTTCTCAGACGGCATCTGTCACATGCATCTCATCTGGGTGGGTGTGAATCATATTAACACCCTAACCAGCAGCTTGGAGTTGTACACAGGGTCCTGAGTGGCTAAACTAGCAGAGAAATGGCATTTTCCTCCATTTTTAAAATGTCCTATTCTTCTATCAAACATTTGAGAATATGGACAAGTCTCCAGCTTTTATGTTTTGAAGGAGTTAATCATTTCGTTCTCTGGAGGTATATCTTTGAAAAAAAGGAGAAAGAACCCTGAAAATGTTGAAAGAGAAAGAAAGAAAGGAGCAATAAAAAGGATAGCCTCCCCTTTCTTTCTCCTTTCACCCTCCTATAAAATGGCCATGGTGCTCTTTTTTGCCCCCATGAAGAGTAATTGTTGTGTGTGTTTAGTCATGTTTTTTGTGTAAAAAGAAGGGGTGTGTGTATATGTGAGCGAGACTGACAAAAACATTCATGTGTATCTATGGGGGGTGAGTGTGTTTAATGGTGGGTTTCAATGTGTAAAGTTAGGGAAGTGTGTGTGTGTGTGTGTGTGTGGCTGCATGCTTGAAGAGGGGGATCTGGCAGACAGATTGAGAGCAGCTTGTAGGAAAGAAAGAGGAACAACGAGGCCACAGCCCATCTTCGATCCTTTTCTGTTTTTAATTTTCCTTTCTTTATTTTTCTACTGTTTCCACCTCCCTTTTTTTTTATTTATATATTTCCAGAAATAGTCTCATCCAGCTTATCTTTTTTTCACTTCAATTTCTCCTCCCTTCTCATCTTTCTCTGCACAGCCTCTTTTTCCCCCTCTTTCCTCTGTATTTGATTTCCTGTCCTCAGATAATCTTTCAGCTGCTGGCACACCTTTAGCTCTTTAAGAATATCTCTTTCTCCTCATCCGCATAAAGTTGGACTTATGATGTATCTGAATGTGTTAGACACACACCTTGGATTCCTTTAGACATTCGACTGAAATAATCAAGCTGCTGATTATACATAATTTTCTATGGTTTATAATTTGAGATGGGGGTATTATCCTTCCTATTATCTCTCCCCCACCCAGTTTGTAGGTTATTTGCTCCAATTTGATAGGTGGGCAGTTTTATCTTTTTCTTATCAACCTGCTGTGATTAAACCAAGACTTTTAAGTTGAGATGACTCAGTAAAAAATTCCAGGACATAATCCTCCACAGCATAGCCTCATTACTACTTTCTCTGTATAAATTCAGAAAGTAAAATTTTCTGAAAGGTCTATTGAGGCAGTTTACTCAGAGGACAGGGCAAAGCACATAATGACACGACTCGTGGTAAATGGAGATTATACTATAGAGAGGAACAAAGCAAGATGGTTAGGCTTGTTAGCGCTTGAAGTATGAACGTGATCTGTTATGCACAGTAAATATAGCTGCTAACTGGAGTCAAATAGCTTTTTAATCATATTTATACCATTTTGCACATAGATTTTCACTGCATTTAACAATTCCCCCTTCAGCCTGGTGAAGGATTCCAAAGCTACATGACTACCAGTTAAGAATGTATGCAAAGAATAAAACGAATCTTCCACTACTCTCTATATTGCCGCAGGGCAAACTTGGTGTGTGTGGTTTTAGTTAGAAACTCGTATCTGTCAGCTGATACCATCTTAAGGAAAGACCTGGTGGTTGGTGGAGTGTCCACTCCTAATACAGCTCTGATGCTTTCTTTTTAACCAGTTGGTACAAATTTAAAGACATTAGTACTTTTAAACACCACTCAATGTGAGAAGCTTATCTGTGCAGTTATTTTTTTTGAAAATATCAGTTACGGTTTTGAATGTATCTGCCAATTAACCTTTAGTCAGTTTTGACATGAAACGGCCTTGCTAAGAGGAGAATTTCTCCCAATTTATTATTCTTTGTTTCAACGGTGGGGTAATTATTTTGGGCTCTATTCAACACTAGCCAGTGCACTCCTGTTTTGGAGGAGAAAAAAAATAATCATCACTTTAACTTAAAGTCACCGTCTTGGTTACGTGACCTTGTGAAATGGTCGTTCCACGTCTGCTTCTGCTCTCAGTTATTTTGACAGAGAGCCAGCCAGACAGACCGACAGGTCTGACCACCCTCCAAGGCCATCTTGCAGCCCTCTTTTTGTCTGCCTGTCCTGCAGTATTACCACTATGGTTGTAGTCTCCTAATTGCTCTGGACCCTGCAGGGAAGAGAGACCATATGCAGGGATTGGGGGCTGGGTCCTCAGCTATGATGAGGTCTGTTTTTTTTTTCTTCTTTCTGCCTTTCTCCCTCCTGCTGCTCTATTTCGCTCTGTATTCTTCTTTTCTAATCAGTCTTGCAATTAAAGAAAGTCTCTTCATTTGGCTAAGAAGCTCTTGCACCCCTTCACCGTCATAAGTGGGAGCTCCTGACCTATTAGTATCTGCCTCTGATGGCCATGACAGAATTTTTGTATTACACACCCCCCTCTGCCTGAAAAATATTTGTCATTTCTTGCTTTGTTGGTTTTATAATGTCCATCGTTGAGGCTGGTTCTCGTTAAAGTTGCACCGTTTCCTCACCACATGAAATTAGTCATTGTCTGCAGAACAATTTTCAACCATTAACACAATTCTGAATCCTGATGCCAAGCGCGACTCCTGTTGGCAACTGTCTTGCTCAATCTGTTTTCATTACGGTTCCCTAATAGTTTGTTTTGTCTCCACCTAGGCGCCTCTGCAGCCACCCCCGTGCTCCTCTGCCTCAGCAGTAGCGGCGGCGGCAGCAGCGGCGGCGGCGGCTTCGGGGACGCCCCAGTCGCTGAAACTAACCTACCCGGAAACTCTGGACCGCATCAAGGAGGAGTTTCAGTTCCTCCAGACACAGTACCACAGGTGAGTGTGTAGAAGCGCTGCAGGTATTTTTTTCAGTGTCCTGTTTTGTCACCAGGCAGTCAGATCAAGCACAGTGTTTTCAGAAAGCAGAAGGCTGTCTTTGTGCGATGGTTTTTCAGAAAAACTATGAAAATTTTGTGTCATACAGCAAGAGCCATAGCTGTATCATACACAATGGCAATCTTGCCATTACTACAAGTACAAGCGTTGCAAAGTAGTTAACTAGGAATTTGCACTTGCATGTATTTGATTTATCGATACAGTGTGTTGCCAAAAGACTTTGCATTCGTTTGTAGAGTCAGAGGTTTTAGCTGGTTGAATTTTCTTGTCCTGCAACATGCTCTCTTGTCACACCCAATCTCTAACCGAGATGACGCACTGTGTTTTTCTTCCTACACTTTTTGCACAACTGTACAGTATACTAGATGTGCAGGAATGTGCCCAGAATGCTTTTGAATTTGGGATTTGGGCTGCTTGTGTAGTCTTAGCTTTCCCCATTGCTCCGTTTTCTTGGCACACCTTCACAGGGTCCCCACTCCCTGACTCTTCCCTCATCCTGCTTTGATTTAGCAAGCCAGAATCTCCTCTCTCCCCCTTTCTGTCCCACTTCAAACTTCTTTTGTGCAACAACTCACACACACACACACACACACACACACACACACTGTCCACAGTCCCTCTAACCCCTGCAGCTACTGTTGCCCTGTTCACAGAAATGCCTCTGTGTGTGTGTGTGTGGGTGTGGGTGTTTATGTCTTCTCTTTTTCTCCATCTTCTCTCATCTCCAGTAGCTCGAAAGTCACAATCCTTTAAAACCCATAAAACAGGACTTGTTGGATACTCTCAAAGATACTTTTATGTTTAGGATTAAGTGGGTAATATGCCTCTAAAGTGTAAATACATCTAATATAATTTTATATATATATATATCGAGATGGGGGGGGGGGGGGGGAGTCATATCATGCTTTTTATTTATTTATTATTATTTATTTATTGGTCATTTCGATATATATCCCAATATAAAATGTATCACTAGTTTGTTAATTTTAAATGTTAATTGAGATTTGAATATATTAGGTTGATTTTTAATTAAATATTTATTTTCTGTCAAAGTTGAACATGACATGTAGCATGAATTTCAGTGTAATCACGGTAAACTACAAGGTAGCCTAAGGTTTTCACCTTGTGATCACCTTTTTTTATGTTTTTAAACCAGCCTTTTGGCAGAAAAGTCAGCTGCCAAGTGAAACGAGTCCTCCCTCTTGGTTGAGACGGTGTAATCGGCATCACTGGCAGCAGTTTTAAATGACGCCTCATATTACAAAACACTTGGAGCATCTCCCTCTCAACAGGCAATAGCGCTGAGAAACAGTGAGAAGGATCCATAATAAGTGAATCATGAGATTTAAAACATAAGGAGCATGAG
The DNA here is from genome assembly GCF_036924035.1 of Leuresthes tenuis. Classification (NCBI taxonomy): domain Eukaryota; kingdom Metazoa; phylum Chordata; class Actinopteri; order Atheriniformes; family Atherinopsidae; genus Leuresthes; species Leuresthes tenuis. Next base: position 17,484,748 of record NW_027325361.1, on the reverse strand, counting down.
CAATCATGTGATTATATCTGTATTTTCCCATTTCATTACCACTGCGAACGGTTTCAGAAGGTTCAGGTTTCCAGGGAGGATTGTTTAACCATCCTACAGGCTTCTCCAGCAGCCCATAAGCTGTGGTGATTACAGAAACACACCAGAATAATTCAGCGTATGTGAATAGAGCTGAAAAATAATACCGTAGTCATAAAAAGTAACAATGGCAACACTTATTGGAACAGCTTTTGTTATCTTCTGGTGGGTATGAGCCTGTTAATTGGACTCATTGGCTCATTGATAATTGGCTTAAAAACAGCAGTAAAGTTTGGCTGTTGCTCAGGATGTGTTTGACACTCAGTAATAGTTGCACTGCTGGCTTTGATTTGGAAGAAATTTGATGTCTGAAGCTGTTGCTGAACTTTTTTTTTTTTTTCCCAATTCTATTTTTATCATTTCAAACACCATTTTGCATTAAAAATCTTACTCCCAGTCGGCAGGTTACCAAGATAAAATCAAAACCTGTCCTAAAGTGTGATAATGTACAATATCTAGGTTATCATGCTGTTGAATTGAATCGCTTTATTGGCTAATATGACATCATATTGTAGCTTTAGTCTTACTGATATATTGCCAAGTACCTTGCCGATGTCATTGAAAGTTTTTTTTGTTTGTTTTTTTTCACGATAACTTACAGCTGAGAGGCAGAGGAAATGTTATATTACAACACTTAGCACAGATTAAAAGCTTTTTATGTTTGAGAGTCTGGCAATCACCAAGTAGCCCAGTCATGCATGTCAACTCTTCTTGAGCTACATGCTATTTAGAAGTCATAAAACAACCATTATGTAGTAAAAAAATAGAAGTTATCCTTTTAACATGGCATGCGGCACAATAAAACCACTTGGCTCTTTCCATAATGATGTAATTCCTAGAAGCTGTTTGATGCCAGTTTGCCTACTGACCATAACAATAAAGAGTTTGGCAGCAGTTTTGAGTTGGACCAGACAGCCGAGGCTGGTAGGATCAGCAGTGGCCTTGTTTAGTCCAACAGGTTGGAGCTCAGAGCTGCGTCTCTGATTACAGCTTGCACCTTCATGCAATCAGAGCTACCGACACACTATTCACCCTGAAGCGAAAACATGACCTGAATGCCCACACAGACGGACACAAACACACCGGCCCATTCAGACATGCTCCCAATCTGATTCATGCGCTTAAAGCACTGACACACAATCGTGGGCCCTCTCCAATTATCCTCACACACAAATAGATTTTGTCCAGAAATAGCAAGGCTTAGTTGTGTATTTTGGCTGCAGGAAAGGTGGCCGGATTCTGATAGATGTTGGATTAGACAGCGGGAGAGAGACAGTGGAGTGGTTTTGGGCTGATGAACTGCAACAGGGCTTGTGTGTGTGTGTGTGTGTGTGTGTGTGTTCATTGGCGAGGGGCATGTTTCTGAATTTCTGTGTTGCTTTTTGGTTTTGGTGGCATCACCAAGTGGTACGATGGGATGTGAAAAAAGAAAGTCTTACCAGGCTAAAGAAAGAGAAGACCTAATTAATTAAGGGCATCGGCTCTGGTGTGTGTGTGTGTGTGTGTGTGTGTGAGCGTATTTTAACTATCTAAACAGACTGTAATCAGCAGGCTGCAGGGAGACGGGAGGAGCTGCTGACAAAGCTCTCATTACTGTAATTTTCTTTCTTTGCAAATGCACACACAGGTCGTTCTTGGTGACGGCAGACATGCTTGTATTACTGTGTGTGTGTGGTCTGTAGAGTCAGATAGACTCTCCACTTACCACTAACATGCTGCCACTCATCAGTAAAGAGCCCCTCCACTCATCTCTGCCCAAATACTACATAGTAGTAGTAACTGCTGACACACTGTGTGCATTATTCTAAATATTTAGCTGTCAATAGATCTTTTGAAAAACAATCAGTTATGAAATTATTTAGAATTTTTATAGATCACCAAATCTAATGAAAACATGTTAAAGGTCAACATCACCTTCAATAGCTGTAAACAGCTTATTAATATCAAGAAGATGAGCATCACCTCGGACTAATTTTTCTTTTCTTTTTTTTTCATGTTTATAAGGAAAAAAGATAGAAAGTGAAGATGAGCTGAACTCCAAATGCATTTTGATTTGCGTGCACGTGTATCTGAGTTGAACAGCCACAACATTACATGCACCTGTCTTAAAACGGTCAGGTTCCCTTAACGCTGCCACCCCTCAAAGGCATGGACTCAGGATTTCTGCTGGTGTCCTGTGATGGTTTGCAGTTGATTGTTTGGCTGATATGAGTTTTGAGGTTTGGCTCGCTTGGATCAGTCTGGCTCTTCATCTTGGGACAAATGATTGATCAGATTGGAATATTTAAATCTGTTATTTAAAGGCTTGGTCAATATCTTGGTTTGTTTTTGTTGCCGCTCCTCAGCAGACATTCCACTGATCAGGGGTTTTATTGTGGCGGCTTACTGGTGCGTCTTCGCAGTGCATGTTGATAGATATTCAATGTGCTCAGATATAAGTGGAGGAAATGGTCCGACATCCTCTGTGTTTCTGTTTCTCACCAAATGATCATTTTATCTTTGCTTTAGGAGGATTTTCTGTTTGTTCATAGATGCATTTTGTTTGTGGGTTGGTTAAAAACCACTCCCTGTCTTAATTCTACATGTGTGTAAAACATTTATGAAAGACTAGCATTTACTGTAAGTTTCTCATCAGAAAGGGTTGCAGTTGGCCTGTGTGTGTGTGTGTGTGTGTGTGTGTGTGTAGGTGTACATGTTTGCTCTTGCGCTAACCCTTGAGAGATGATGAAAGAGTACACAGGCAAGTTGGGTGGGTCCCTATTTTGTGTGTGCGTCTCTCTGTTTGAAGACGGAGGCTCTGGGAGAGAGGTTGGAGGTTATTGCAGCTGAGCAGAGAGGAGAGGCTGATCAATAGTTAATGACATGTAAAGTGAACAGTCATATACCTGGAGGCTGGCTGGTTAAACGGTCCTGACACTGTAAAGGCACAACGCTGGTGCAGTCGCTACATGGCCCCCCCATCCGGCTGGGTCTTTTACTGTCTTGTAGCTCTGTGTTTGTGTAACCCTGAGTGAGCTGTGGAGCCAGTTCTTTTCTAGGTTTGATATGACTTTGAAATAAAGATCTGTAGGTTTTGAACTGTTGAAGAAACAAGAACAAGACGGTCTTCTGTTTGTTATAATGAATGAGTTCCTCTAATTCTGTTTTTCTTACAGATTGTGAAATGTTCACATCACATCGTTTTTCCCATGTAGTTCTTACAGTCGTGCGTTTTTAATTTTCTTGAAATTGTAAATTTGCCGGCAACTGTTGTATTGGAACTTAACATCAGCTGATTCAGAGTTTTAAGACCATCAGCCCACAAATATACAGCTGTTCAGGTGTGTCAGACGTTAAAGGCCATTTCTGTGGTGCCTGCTTATGTTTTTACATTTTGATTAAAGATAACATGATGATAACTAACACATACATAAGTAATAATTTCAGTTCGATGTAAGTCGAGACAAGGAAATGTTTTCATCAAGGCATTTCCAGGCAATAGAGGAAAAATGTGTGGTAGAACCAGTTTTATATGATCTTGTCTGCTCCTGTGTAGTTTTTTTGCTTAGTCCAGAGGGGAGAGGGAGTGATTCTTTTCTAATGCTATATTGGAATGTGGCGCAGCTAATTATCTGAATATTTATTTATCCGTGCTTTTATTGTTGTGTCATCCGAAACACCTTTGTCCTGCTCCCTGAGAAAGAAATTTTATCATGAACCTAAATGAATGAAGATAAATGATTTCTCAACTTTGCTCTTTTAGCAAAATAATAAAAATAGAGAAGGTAAAAGTGTTGTTTTTAAAAAAAAAAAAAAGAAAAAAAAAAGATGCCCGGAAAGGAGGATATTGACATTTTTACCCAGTGGCCCCTTTCAAACATGTTGACTTAAAAGACGGTCGACGCATTTCTGCAGAATTGGATGCTTCAGTGTCTGCCGGCTCTCATTAGAGCGTGGGTGTTCTTCACTGTTTATTTAGCACGTTTGCGTATATGTGTGGGTGTTTGCTCTGTATATATGTTCGTGTTTACATTTGGTTTCTTTGTGCAGACATACGTGCGGTGTATGCTGGTTTATTGTGTTCATGCACGTGCACTCCCAATGATCCCGTGTGTGTGTGTGTGTGTGAAGAGCATTTGTGTGTGTTTAGTAGCTGACAGAGCTGTCTGAGGGTTGGCAGGCTGCAGATTTGTAGCGCATTCAGCTGATCATCTTATCTCCTGTCACTGCCGGTGAAAGATTGAATCGAGCCCACCGTAGTACACACACACACACACACACACACACACACTCGCACTCTCCTCTTTTCTTGTAGCTTCTTTCTCCTTCGTGTTCACTCAATCTTGTTTCATCCCTGTGTTGTTGTCTTTCTCTCCGTCACCTGGAACTTCTCTCCCTCCCTCTCAGTAAATGGTGCTGAGCCAAAGACTAATTATCACAGGCAATCATTTCAACATGAAATACCTACTTCTAGCTCACAACTCTCCTCCCCTATCTCCCTCATTGTCCTCTCCCCTCCAACTCTTTTATGCTCCTACAGTCACATAATGGCAACACGCACTCACAGTAATTCCATTCCCTGAAGTCCATTTTGCGGAGAATGGTTATTGCTTTCTGAGTGCAACCTTGAGGTCTTTCTTGTAAGCACAAGAGGTGTCAATGTGCACATGGTGTGTATGTCTGTTCATTAGCTGTGCAGCCTTGTACAGCTATTGTGAAATTTGTGGCAGGCGTGCCAAAAACAGAGTCATTTAACAAGAATACAGACATTGATTTTCCTTTTCTACGACTGTCTTTAATGGGGTTTAATCGCTGCTGCTCATTTGCCTAAAACAAAATCAGATGATGGAAGGTTTTTGTGAATGTGATATTTTGACTTTAATTGATCATTTTCAAGGACCCTAAAGATGTCCTTTTCTGCTATTGATCCTTTTGAAACGGCCCAACAGTAAAAGATGACACTCACTGCTGCTTCAATTACCAGTTGTGTCTAAAGCTGAATTTAGGAGCCAATGAACTGAATTACTGATGTAGCTTGCCTAAAGAATGTGGGAGATGATTATTTCTTTTTTTCATGTGAAATATTCTGAATTATTTTTTTTTTTAGATCAATTCAGTCTGATTGCTTCCCCACAGATCGATTTTTAAAGCACAAATAAAACCTCCACACAGCGCTGTAGGAAGGTGCTGCATCGTCTGATTTGATCTGAAAGTCCCCGTTCTGCTGATGGAGGCTGAATGTGTCTGAATTTATTTTTCTCTTACCAGTTCTCCACTGAGTGTGCCTCTTTATGACCTCAAGACCTAACCTTTTTAATTTTTTTCATAATTTACAGCTAAAAGCATTATTTATTTGCACTTTTTCTTTTTTTTAACACCGTCGGCTGCTGAAAATTGTCTTTCGTCACAAGGATATTAGCAGCGGCACATTTTAATGGTGAGCAGTCGCTCATTATCTGTATGCTGGGTTGATGGCTCCTCTTGAAGCCTGAAATTTATGCTGTGATAAACAAACTGACGGCCCCACACACAAACACATACACAGTTACATTAGTTCTCAGCCCGGCTGTGAGTGACTTCTGCCGAGAGGCAATTCCACTGTAATAAAATCTGTAGGGTGGGGATGGGGTTTAATCCTCACTACACTCCTTCCAGCACAACCTTCCCCTCTCACTCTTCGTCCTGTTTCTCCCTCTACCTTCTTAGGTCTGCTCAACTGGCTGGCAATGATAAATGAGTCAATTATGAGTGTGTGTGTGTGCACGCAGTAGTGGAGAAAGGGAGCGGATGGGGTCGTTATTACCTGTTGCGGCTGGGGGTAATGTTGCGTTATTAATCATATTCTAATTTTCCTCCGCCAAACGACCCTCCCTCCACCCACCTCCAATGTCCCACCCCCCCCAGCCAATCTATCTGCTGCCTGCAAACAAGTTGGAGTAAACTGCCAAAGGCCCCCAAAATGTACTAACTCTTACGAGGCGGGGGGGGGTGTTTATGCGGAGGAGTGAGAGCTGCAGAGGCAGCAGGGAGAGATTTGTGTTTTTGGACCTGAACCCATTTAGAAATGATTTGTATGCGTGTGCAAATCCAGCTGCTTACATTGTCCAATTTTTTTATAGGACATTTGGGGACAGGTTTGGGTGTGAGGAGACATGAGACTCAGAGGACAAACATAAAATATGAGACACACAGGAGATGGGTTTGGCTGCTGTCATCTCAGATGCCATCAACAGCCACAGGTCAGATCCTGAACATAAGAGGACGCAGATGATTGTTAAGAGTGGGGGGGGAAAAGCCCCCACTAAAAGCAGAGGCTGCGACATTAGGGAACAGGCAGAGACAGAAGGCCTGGCTGGTAACTGGGAAAGCTGAAAAATAAGAAGGAATGAAAGCTCTGTGGATGTATTGAACATTGTCCAGAGAGAGAGAACAGCAGAGACACCCTGGATGTGCTTCAATGCAGTCTTGGCTGGATTTCAGGTCCCATGCGTGACTTTGTCTATTTTTGCTCTGCTCTAAGGTGATAATGGGCTGTCAGCACCACAGTCACCCTGCTCCCTCTTCCCCAGTACGTGAGGGAGGGAGAGAAAAGAAAGGGGGGTTGAACAGAGAGGCAACTAGGAGTAATTTGTTATGTTGCTAATTGCATTGTGTATTTTTTTATTTATTTATTTCCAGTGTGATATAAATCTAAATGATTTGTTTTCCATTCTTTTCTGCTGCAGTTTGAAACTGGAGTGTGAGAAACTGGCTACGGAGAAGACGGAGATCCAAAGACACTACGTTATGGTGAGACGCACACACACACACACACACACACACAGGCCATGTCTCTGCACATTCACTCACAGAAAGTGCAGTGCCAAGTCCCCCGAATCCCTTTCATCTGCTAACAGCTGCCAAACACCCACAAACAAACAGAAACAACAACAGAAAAAAAAATCTCACACGCACCGGACCACACAGGCACACACAAACATTCATACTGTATGTAGTGCTTAAAAATATTTTTTAAGACATTAATCAAAATTTCATCAATAGCAAGTAAAAGGTTTATATGAAGCTGACTGTTTTCAGTGAGCAAATTGAATTGAATATATCTGATTTCTTTTGTTTAATGAGGACCTTTATTAGAAATAATGAGCCCGCTGCATGTGTATATGCTCTGATACCTGTTGTTTTATTCTCTGTTTGTTAACTTAACTGAACTGAAAGCTAAATGATATGTCATCTGGGCCCAGAGAAATGAGGTCCAATACTGTTTCCCGTTGTAATACTTTCCTGAGTCAAGTGATTTTTAATCCTTGGTGATTAAAATAATCTATACAAAGAATCTGGGCATCTTGCAATATTGGAGTACAGAGCAGGTCATAGAAGAGAATGAGACTGGATCATTTCATTAGATCTGGGCAAGGAAACAAAAGCATCAGAATGTGTTCCCTGTAACACCCGGATGCGTGAGGGACCAGAACTCCTCAAAAGCCTTCAACCCTCCAGTCTTGATCTACCTGTGATCGGAGCCATAAGCCACAGCTGATGGAGTGTGGGCTGCCCACAGCCTGCTGTGCCAAAAAAGAGCTCTGTGGTAGTCTTGGCTCAGACCCTGTACTTGTGAGGAGGAAGAGGGGGGGTTAGCTGGCATAAAATACAAGCCAGGTCTCCTCAAGCCGACTGATAATTTGGGGGAGTTTGGATGTTGCTTAGCAACAGGCGAAACTTGGCAAAGCAACTGCTAAGCAGAGCTGCCAGCTGCCAGGAAAGGCATCTTTTATGGAGGCTTACAGGCAAACGTACACAGACAGAGGAGTGTGCACGCACATGGCTCGGAAAGAAACCGCACTCGCGGCAAAGCACTCACTGCACATAGATGCACACGCCTACACAGTTGCAGACTTGTGCTATAAACACACACACACCTGCACTCGCACACATATGCGCGCTAACTTCCAAGAAAGATGTCTGGAGAGAGAGGACCCCTGCCATCTCCTCTCCCATCCTGCCAGCCTGTTCCGGCTGCCCAACTGCCAATCTCCTCTCTCCACTACCAGCCACGCTGAAAAGCAAATGTCAGCCTGTCACTTTTTAAGGCATTTGACTTTAGAATGTTCTTCTTTTTGTCCATTACTGAGGGAAGAGAGAGATCCTCAGCTGTCTGTCTCCGTGGCGTTCAGCGTCTCCTGCATTTCTCACACCTCCTTGTACTTTCAGATAAAAGCCAGGGTCAAATAGCTCACATTAGACATGATTATTGCAGTGGTCTGTCACCTTCCTCTGCCTGCCGACAATTTCCCTGCACCGCTGTGGGTTACTTTGGCTTCCGAAACATGCCCCAGGGTCATTTTAGTGCCACCGACTTTCAGCAGACTCAAGGTGAAATTAGTGATGATGTGCTTTTAGAGGCACTCGGTACATTAGAGTGCACATGCTCGGACTGCCATTGTTTGAAGGCGGCAAATAGGAATCTGAGTGGTTTAGGATGGTTGATTTCACTGCCGGAAAAGAAGCAACCAAGTGTGACTTTTATGCAAACATAACTCAGAAATCTGTGGAAGAAAAAGATGGAGCAAACAGTGGGAAAAGTGTCAATTTTCAACACAATTTCTACCTCTGTTGGATTCAAACGCAGTGAATAGAAGCGATTTTTTTTTTTCAAGTTGGTGGCAATCGGCTCTGATGTGTAACAAATATTAAATAGTACGTTTGTTTTAGCAGCAGATTATTCTAGCGTTGTTTTGTGCAACCTATTAGAGGTTTGGAGCGTTTCACACAACCTTCTAGCAGTGGGACATTAGAGAACGTAGGCAGACTTGCAAAGTTTATTATATTTCACGACGTCTTTGGTTTCTCACTGGATAAACTACATGGTTTCATTCATTCTTCGAGTGCATCGTTGGAAATGTTTGCTTTTTATAGAAAAACCCTGAAGCGCAGGAAAGTGTTCCACAGGCTCATACTCTTTGTGTCCAATCATTTATATTAACTGATCCTCTCCTTTGTTTCAGTATTATGAAATGTCCTACGGCCTTAACATTGAAATGCACAAACAGGTGAGTCAGCGCCAGTTCTCTTCCTTTCTGTTGCTTTTTCTTTTCTTTTCCTTCATCGCTTCCTGTCTTCTTTTTTTTTTTTTTTTTTTTTACCACCAATTATCTCTGCTCTGAATAACTAATGTTTTCAGGAAAGTCTATCTTTCTTTTTGATTGTTCAGTCAATTATCTGACAGACTTCCAGACAAATGTTATGCTGTGGAGGCATAAATAGGATCCACAAACAGAATTCATTTCTCATCTGTGGACAGATGAGCATGCTCTGCCCTCCCATCTTGCCCATCATTAATCCCTCTGTTACTCCCTCCTTCTGCCCTTTTATTCATCCTCCCAGCCCTCTCCTTGTGATCCCATTTCCCTTCCCCTCTTCCTTATTTCCTCCTATTTGTCTCTTTTCCTAATGCTCCTGTCTTAATCTGTTTTTTTTTTTTTCACCATCCCTGTCTCTCCTTCTCTTCACATGGACTTCCTTCCTTCTCTGTATCTGCTGTTTTTCCATGCCCCCTCCCTCCACCTCGGTCTCCTTGCAGACACAGTCCACGCTGAATTTCACTTTAAATCAGGTCACCGCTTTCCTGCCGTCTACTCTTTCTCTCACACTCTTCGTTCATTTCACCATCTCAATCGCTTTGCTTTTGACATGCTGCTGCTGCTACCCCCCCCCCCCCCCCGTCTCATCTTTCCTCCCCCGCCTCCCTTCTGTTTCTTTTTTCTCTATATCTATACTCCCTCCCACATCCTTCCTTCATTGGCTGTCATTTCCTCAACGCGATCTGCCCTTTTCCTCCTCTTCTCCTTCCTCCGCCTCCCCTTTTCATTTCCACTCTCTCATTTTGTCCTCCCCTCTTTATTCTCTGTCTGTAGATTGCTCATGTTCTCTCCTTCTCTCCCTTTCTCTCTCCTGAAGATGTCATTTAGTAGTTGGACTTCTCTAACAAGAAATCATTGTGTCTCCCTCGGGGTGGGGGGGGGGTGGGGGTGGGGGGGTGATGGATTCAGAGGAAGGAGAGCAGGGGTTGGAGGGGAGGGGAGTGGGTGGGGGCATGCTGGCTGGCTGAAAAATGTACAATGCAGGGAGGGAGAGATGGGAGCAAGTTAGGGGAATGAGAGAGGAAAAGCGAGAAAAAGGAGGGGTGGGAGTTCAGTCCGCCATCAATAAATCACTTAAGAGGGAAAGAGGATGGGGTGAGTGTGGGTATACATACAAAAGTGCCCTTGCATTCACATGCATTCTCACACTTTCTTGCACACACACACACACACACACACAGACATGCCAGAGTCTAGCTGTCAACAAGATAAACAACCTGCAGCCATAATGATGTTGTCATGATCTCTGCATGCATATCATTACTGGCCGTAGCAGCCTCGTTGGACCTGCCGTGGAGCATGTTTGTGTTCGTGCACATGTGTGCGCATATTAAACACGACATGGCTGTGTTTGTACTGTACTAATACCAGGGAGGAATGAAACAAGGAATGGATGGATGGATGAATGAATGGAAAGAGCAATAAATGGAGTGGGATGGGGGAAAAAAGATGGACAGAGAGATGGTCAAGAGGGAGCAATGAAGGGAGAATTGGCAATTGGTTGTGTTTTGGAGCAGATTGAGGCAGACACACACCCACAGCAAGATGCCCTGACCCCTGGCAGGAAGCAGCCACACACACACAAGCATGCAAAAATGCAAACACACTCGTAGACGAAACAGACATGCAAGGACCCGTCAAAAATATATACACAAACGCACACAAGATGGCGACTATTTTGTCTCCTTCACACACACACGCACACACACACACACGTGCGCGCGCTCTGTGTGGGCTGGCTGTGGCCGCAGCAGATGCTGTCCATGAATATTTTAGCCAAAGTCTCTGGCAGAGTTTCCATTTGCATGGACCAGATGTAAGCAGCTGAAATATTTACCACACTGGCCCTGCAAGAAGCAGGCCACAGACACACACTCTGTCTGTGTGTGTGTGTGTGTGTGTGTCTGTGCGTGTGCATATGTGTGTGTGTGTAACCTTCACGGGCATGTCAGTTTTCTTTTGTGTTCATCCTCAATCTTGAATGTGTGATCGTTTGTGTGTTTTATTCATCAAAGTGACAGTGTCTTTTTTTTTTTTTTTTTTTTCTTCCCCCTTTCAGACGGAGATTGCAAAGCGGTTGAACGTGATCTGCGCTCAGCTCATCCCCTTCCTGTCACAGGAGGTGGGACACACATACACTCACACTCGGTACTGCATTCAGCCTGTCTCTCCTTTTGTAAGAGCAACCCACACTGAGGAGGCGAACACACTCACACACAGAAGTGCGGATGGACAGAACTTCAAAGCACATTTCATTTCCCTCACACACCAAATGGTCGCATGCGTTCACGTGACGCTGAAAAGGGGGGAAGAAATATCCACCTCAGAGATGCTTTTGACTGTTTTTCTTTTCCTGATTATCAGACATTGTACATGTTAACATTAACTGAGTTTGAAATTGACTTGCCTCCTTTTTCAAGTGCCCTCACTGTCATCTTGGTTTGCTCCACAGCATCAGCAGCAGGTGGTCCAGGCCATGGAACGCGCCAAACAGGTGACCATGGGGGAGCTAAATGCTTCGATAGGGGTACGTGGGCTCCCCCCTCTGCCTCATAGCGTGTGTACCTTATACTCCCATATTTTATTTTATTTTTTTTCCTCTTTTTTTCTTTTCCTTTTTGTGAGGCAAATTTCCATTTCCCAACTTTCGGTGCTAACAAATTGGCTGACACCGCAGTTTTTTTTAGTTTTTTTTTTTTAAATGAAGGATTGGTTTAAGGTCTTGCTCAAGCGTCTCTACGCAGCGCCTGGAAAGCCAAAAATAAAAAAGACAAACGGCTAAATTATAAATTATATTCCTGGGAAATATAAACAGGCTTAAACAAGCAATATTTCACCATAGAGCTTTCAGTCCCAAAGCGCCACTGCCCTGATCTTTAGTGTCCTGTCACGCACATCGAGCACTTAGTTCCCTTCCTCTACTTCCTCCTTTCTTCCTCTTGATCATTTCCAGTGAGACCGCTTTCTTCAGTACTTGTAAGTCACCCAAATCTCTTTCTTGTGTCTCCTTTCTCTGTTTGGTTTCTTTTTCTGTTTTCCTCTCTGCAGCAGCAGCTTCAGGCCCAGCACCTCTCCCAGCATGCCCAGGGTTTGCCAGTGGGTCCACATCCATCAGGACTGCCCCACCCTGGACTAGCGCTTGGCGGAGGGTCCGGCCTCCTGGCCCTTTCTGGGGCTTTAGGGGCCCAGCTGGCTGCAAAGGATGAGAGAGCGCACCTGGAGGCAGTGGCTGCTGCTGCTGCAGAACACCACAGAGGTACAGGCACACGTTTAGAAGGTGCTGAGCACAAAGTGTAGAAGTTTCGTTGAGATTTGTGCTGGAGTCTGACTGCATTTTTGAAGATGGAAACATCTTGGTGAAATAAGAATAAACACTAAAGCTTGGCTTGGTGAATTGTGATGATTGGTTTTGCCTTGGAATTTTGGCAATGCAGAGGAGTGTTGCTGGTAATAACTCTCTTCTGGGATATTTTTACACTGAGTCATCAGCTGCAGGGTGATATAAAGTGATGGCAAATAATTTTGCATTTGTGTGTGTGTGTGTGTCCTTTCCTTCGTTTGCTCTCCTGCTGCTTGCCACCTCAATGTGTCTCCCTGGAATGAACAGACCGTGAAGCAGGACCAGTGAGTACAAATGACCCTTTTCTTCTGTAGTATTTACAAGTGTTGGCAAAAACATTTGTGAAAGCAGGTGTCAACTCCACAAAGGCTTTGGTCATTATAAAGAATAAAATAAAAAAAGTTGTATTTTCCTTGTTTTTAGAACTACAGAAAAGTTTTTCAGGTATGAAATTATACACGGGTTATGTTAGCTTTGTGCAGCTTTCAGACATCTCCACAATGTGCTTGATTGTATTGGTGAAAAAGGATGTGTCAAATCAAATCAAATGTGTGGGTGACAAAGCATGCTCCAGCCACTCTACAGTCTCCTCTGCTGCCTTAAAGAACCCCCCCCCCCTGAGTTGGCCAATCAATGCAGCCTGGTATTCTTTCACATTCATCTCTGCAGCTCATGAGCCTGACATGATTTATGCAGTCCTTCTCACCTCATTATCACCCTCTTCCTCCCACTCCACCCTCTTGCCCCCTCTTTTTTTTCTCTCTCTCCACTCCTTCATCCTTCCTACCTTCATCTCCTTCCCTATTTTGTGCCGCCCAACCCAAACCTCCCCTTTGCCCTGCTCTTGTTTCTCAATTCAATCCTCTTCCCTCCTGGTTTCCCCCCGTCTCTGCAGAGCTCTCTGTCCAACGGGGATAAGGGTCGCCCAGCAGACTACCTCAGCAATGGCAAGAAGAGGAAAGCTGATGAGAAGGAGTTCATGACAGACTATGTGAGGATGCTTTTGTAAAGCTCTTAAATGTTTGAGCAGCAGTAGGAAAGCTTCCCCCCCAACTCTGCCTGTCCTCGTCAGATAAGACTGGAGATGTTTGTGCGGTGGTTAACCAGCAGACTTTTGATACTTTGCTTTATTTTTCTTTTTGTTCTTTTTTTTTTACACATTATTTTAAACAATCTCGCATCCCGACGCTAAAACTGCGAAAGATCCGATATATTAATCCCTGAGGGTTTAATTTTAGAGAGATAGATTCATCTAGTTTTTTTTCAAGTACAGGATTATCAATGTTTGAGACCTGAAAATAGCTACCACAGACGCAAGCCTTTGATGTCACAACACTTGTTTTGTTTGTTGTTCCGAGTTGTGCATGTCCACATGGCATCTGCATACACCAGAGAGCAGAGCAGGGATATCTCATCTCGCCTTCCCTCTCTTTCTCTCACAGGGCAGCGATGCGGATAAGAGTGATGATAATTTGGTGGTGGACGAGGTTAGTAAGCGGCCGCTGGCCTCCGTTTGCCTCACTTGACCGCTTTCATCAGCATACATCATGTAAACATACCCAGCAGGACCATATGAATAGTAATAACAGTAATCCCCTGCAGCCCTCCTCTGCCTCTACCTGCCCCCATTTAGCTGCACACACACAGTCATAAAGTACACAGGAACACCAGTGCAACTGCAGTTTAAGCTGCCTGTATACTTTTTGAAGGCTTCTATGTACAGTGGGGTAGATGCGGCTGTGGAAGAGGAGTCAAATGAACAAATTAACTTCAATCTTGCTTTTTAAACCCAAACCACATTTGGTGTTGTTTTTTTTAATGCATACTTCATAGTACATTTTCTATGTGAGTCTCAGCCATGTTTTATTTTAAGGTCAGGATTTGAACGTTTTCCTGCTGTGACTCGGAAATGATGATTTCCCCGTTCACACGAAACGCAACATCATCTGTGCTGCTACTGGTAGAAAGCTCTGGAACATCGGTCAGTGGAAAGATGCTGAAATAAGAGGCCGCCTTCGCAGACCAAGCTGAAAGGATGGTGAAAAGCCATGTCTCAACAATAGCTACTTAGTCACCGACACCAGTGATGCACCAATGAAAAAAAGAAACCACAGAATTTCCCATAATTTCATAATTGGAAGTTTCAAGTGAAATGCCCTCCCTGCCAGCATGGATTTCCAGCTCAAAGTCAAACGAATCTCTCCAACCCTGACCTCATCATCCAACATGGCTGCCCAGTGCTTAAGAAGGTTTTGTGGACACACTAATCTAATCTGATCACTTGCAAGCAACATTTCAGAGAATTTCCCTAAAGATCAGATTTGAAAAACAAATCTGATTGATTTGCGGTCTGAACAAAGCCTCTGAAAGCTCGTGTGTTTGCGGGCTGTAATCTTCTAGGGTTCGTGACCCCTCGAGCTAGGTATTGAAAAAGTTTTGCTTTTTTTCCCTATTAAGTTGCAAAAAGCCTGACGCCAAAAAGCAGCTTTATGTTCTAATAGGTTGATTGCAGTTGGTTTGGAATGAATAAAAGGTGAGGAGTAATGGGAATGAGCAATAAAAGGATATGCGGTTCTTTTTTTAAGGAGCACTGAATAAGAATTAGAATGGGCTCCCTTGTTCATACTTGCTTTTAATGTGTTTGAGTGAAAAATAGTGGAGAGCAACATTACATACATACAGATCTCTGCTCTTAAAGAGATGAAAAAGTTCATCTAAAGTTCACGAAACTTCAGTCAGACAAACCATGAAAGTTTGTCTTCTTGGAGTAAAATTTCCTCCTTCAGCTACAGTGGAGGGACTGCGACATAAAGCAGGAATTTCATACAGAAGATGGCCGTTGCTTCACCGAGACGATTAGCTTTAGGTTTTCCAGACATTTAATTGCACAGGAATAGGACAGCACCAATTGCACGAGGCAGATGTGTTCTGTGTGAGGAACACGTCTTCTTTCGGTCTTGTTTAATTCAGTCATTATTTTTTTCTTTTAATTTCTTTTAATATATTCAGGACCCATCGTCCCCCCGCAGCGTGCAGTCCTACTCATCCAGGGAGAATGGTTTGGACAAGATGCCCCCATCCCGAAAGGAGGGCCCCCCTCAGGCCAGCCCCACCTCCCTGGCTTCGTCCAGCAGCGCCACCTCCCCCTCTCGTGGAAAAGAGCCCCCACAGGTAGTTGCAAACACAAATTGTGTTGAGTGTCTCCTTTACGTGTGCAGTCACACATCCGCTTTCTATGTATTTAAGCTCACACTGCTGTTTTGTTTGAGGTTGGTCTCTAAGTTGGAAATTCACTCCTCTGGTCCAGTGTACCCTCAGACATTTGTTTTGTCATGTACGTTTTTGGTTGTACTTTCTTTTACCTAGATTGATATTTTGTTATTTTTTTATAATGTGCCTTCCACATTACTTCCAGAGAGAGAAGTCCAGCACTCCAGGTATGAAGCCAGGGACCCCTATGTCTCAAGAGTCCAACACTCCAGGACCAAGTGGGCCCCCACAGTTCAGACCAGGCAAGCCTGGCGTTGACCCCCTCCGTAAGTGCACCTCCAAACTTCCAAATCATTACAGAAACTTTCACCGTTTACAAGGATCAGTTTCTAATAAAGGAATGCGTTTCTGTAAAGAGGGATTTATAGCCCGAACTGGCCTTGTTATACGAAGCAATTCTATCAACATTGGACCACAGTAGTTGGTATGAGTGTCAGCCAGCTCCCCACCACCAACCTCCATCTGGCCTTAATAAGCAGCTGTGGGCAAAAATATTCAGCATGCCTCACTTTTTAAATGGAAAGATTAGGTGAGGTGATGGACTGTGACTGTGAGCTGCTTCATAATGAGGCTCCATCTATTCCAGTGTATTTCCTTCTTTTTTTTTTTCCCCACACATCACCTGTTAGCTCTTGCTCCAATTTCGCACACGCTGTTATGCATGCGTGCGTACAGACACAATCCACCTACACGTGCAGACAGAAAATATAAATGATGTTCACGTGAACGCGGAGATGTTGCCGTCTCACTGCAGGGAGCAACAACGGCCAGCAGGGGTCAGTAGTGGTCCAGTGCTGCAGTTAGTGATGTTCTCCTGCCTTTTGTTGCTGGTTTTTCACAGCTTGTCAGTCACAACTGTCTCGCAGGCTTTGCAGAGGGAGTCGCCTTAATAGATTGTGTATCTCATTCCAGCCTACGCTAAGATTACTCATAACTCTCTTGAGTGATTGACGCCTTTTATTGTTTGCCTTCGTCTGTTATTTGTTCACTCTAACAATTCAAAACACGTTTCCCTCCCACCTCCAGCTCTGGGTCTGAGAAACCCCTTGGCGGTGCAGGGGGCGTATCCTCCAGGAGCTTTCGGTCTACCTCCACCGGGAGTGAACGGTGACCTGCCCGGGGCGGCGGGCTATGGCGCCGGCCTCCACTTAGTCTCCCCTCAGATGAACGGGGCCGCGGCGGCGGCAGCAGCTGCTGCCGCAGGCTATGGACGGTCCCCTGTGGTGAGTCTGCGGCTCTGCAGATAATTTGTCTTTGCAGTGTCACTGTCATATGGAATGCCTCAGCATATAAAGCTGTCTGAAGGAGGGACACACAAACATACACACATATATATATATATATATATATATATATATATATATATATATATATATATATATATATATATATATATATATATATATTTGATGTATTTTAGAGGGAGAGCAGCTACATTGTCATTTATCTTTAAAACTATTTTGCAAGCTATGACCTTGGCTCTTGAGAAGTCTCTGCTTCAAAATGATCCATTTTTTGTCTGATCTTTCTTCTCAAACTGTTTCTATATTTCCCATTTTAATGAGTTAACTCGTCTCATCACCACTTCTCTCCACCGAGCAAGTCAGTTTTTTTCTCACGTTATATTCAGGCACCTCTTTGTCTTCCAGGTGGGATATGAGTCTCCACACCCACATATGAGGGTCCCTGGGCTGCCCGCCAGCCTGCAGTCAGCCTCAGGGAAACCGTGAGTTTCCTCTTATTTGCCTATCAGTCAAATCTTCTCCTGTTTTCCCTCCAAGCCCAGTCTACTCTGATTGGTCAGTTCCAGTTTTTGTAGTCGTTAGTCAGAAACTTGAGTAAAGGCGATGGCTTCAAGAGACTCCACATAGAAAAATACACTTTTAGTTGTTTGTTTTTTTGTTTTTTTTCAGTTACCAGGATATCATAAGTCACACGGTGGTTTTTCTCTTTGATATTTCTGGTAAATGCACAAGTTGAAGCAGATGAGTCAAAGAAAACGCTGACTCGTGAAAGTTTTTGTTTTTGTCTGCCAAGCCAAACAGCTGGCATGTCCCACATGCCACTACAAGCAGTGAGCAGAAGCCAGAGAGCATAAAAGTCACAACTTTAGAACCCTCTTTGGTTTTCATTCAAACATTTTGTGCGTATTGTCTTTAGTGGCGCTCGTTCAAGTTTCACGCTGAAAATTCGTTTTCCGATTGGGAAGCTCAACGAAGTCCAAACACTAAAATGTTCTCCTTCATCTCTCTCCAAAGTGTGTCACTGCAGCCTTTAACTCATTTCTGCCTCCCCTCTCAGCGCCTACTCGTTCCATGTGAGCGCAGATGGTCAGATGCAGCCGGTGCCCTTCCCCCCCGACGCCCTGCTGGGTCCGGGAATCCCTCGGCACGCCCGTCAGATCCACTCGCTGAACCACGGAGAGGTGGTGTGCGCCGTCACCATCAGCACCTCGACGCGCCACGTCTACACTGGAGGCAAGGGCTGCGTCAAGGTGTGGGACATCAGCCAGCCGGGGAGCAAGAGCCCCATGGCCCAGCTGGACTGTCTGGTGAGACCTCTGGGATGTTTTGTCGCCGTTTTAATTCTGTTGTTAGAGTACTTAACTCACAGCAGTATGTATGTGTTTGTTTTCTGTGTCCAATCAGAACAGAGATAACTACATCCGCTCCTGCAAGCTGCTCTCTGACGGGCGAACCTTGATTGTTGGCGGGGAGGCCAGCACGCTGTCGATCTGGGATCTGGCCACGCCGACTCCCCGCATCAAGGCTGAGCTGACGTCGTCCGCTCCCGCCTGCTACGCTCTGGCCATCTCCCCCGACAACAAGGTCTGCTTCTCCTGCTGCAGCGACGGCAACATCGTCGTCTGGGACCTTCACAATCAGACGCTCGTCAGGTAAGAGGAGACGCAACTGACTCATAAGCAGCTATTTTCCTGCAGTCGGACGAGGAGAGCAGATGGAAACCAGGGACTATTGCCAGATTAATTTCAAGAAAGTTGGCAGAAAAGAAACGTGAGAGAAAGGAACAGAAGTTGGAGAGAGGAGCGAGTAATACAACCTGCACCTACAGTCATAAAGTAGAAAAACTGCAGTTTGGTAACCAAAGCAGAGACTTCTTTATTTTCTTTAAAGAGCCATACCAGTATTTTTTTTTGTTTGTTTTTGCTGACTTTAGCATCAACTTTAGCATCTAAATGTCTAAACTCATTTTTGATGCACTTAGTTTTTCTGTTTTGTTTTTTTTTCCCCATCATTAACTCTTTATCTCATAGAAGCTCATAAAGGGCAGCGTGCTACAAGTAAGCATTTGCTATGGACTCCATCTCACCTGCACTGGAGGGCTGTTTTTGATCCATCTCATTAAAGTGTATCCGTCTGATAAACCATTAAATTAATTAAGTAATACACCTATTTGGGGACGTCTTTTTGCTATGTTATCATGCAAAGTGAGGAAAGTGCTGTTAGAAAAAAGGGAAACGTGCACAGCTGATGTTCTGGTTCGTCTCCTCCTGCAGGCAGTTCCAGGGCCACACAGACGGAGCGAGCTGCATCGACATCTCCAACGATGGCACCAAGCTCTGGACAGGAGGCCTGGACAACACGGTCCGCTGCTGGGACCTCCGAGAGGGACGCCAGCTGCAGCAGCATGACTTCACCTCGCAGGTACCCCCAAAGTCACATAAAATGAGTTTTAACCTACCGAAGAGCTGCTGGTGATCATGATTGCGCTCCACCTCTCATCTTTCACCTTTTGCCCCCTCCTTCCTCTCTCCTCCTCCAGATCTTCTCTCTGGGCTACTGTCCGACAGGCGAGTGGCTGGCTGTTGGGATGGAGAGCAGCAACGTGGAGGTTCTGCACGTCTCCAAACCCGACAAGTACCAGCTGCACCTCCACGAGAGCTGCGTCCTGTCCCTAAAGTTCGCCTACTGCGGTACAAACACACGACCAATAGCTTGATTATATTTAGTGACTCTCCCATCATTCAGAAACTTCCTCTTTACCTGTCACTTTTTCACAAAAGCAGCTCCATATCTCCCCTCCCCTGAGGCTTTACTGTGTTTTTGTCCTGCAGGTAAATGGTTTGTGAGCACAGGAAAAGATAACCTTCTGAATGCATGGAGGACACCGTACGGATCCAGCATATTCCAGGTAGAGCATCAAGCCCTTGGTTTTATGTGGATTTTGACTTGAATAGCAGCAGCTGGACTGTTTTGAGATCTAAACTGACTTCCTCTCTGTGTCTGTGCTCAGTCCAAGGAGTCTTCGTCGGTTCTCAGCTGTGACATCTCTCCTGACGACCAGTTCATCGTGACTGGTTCCGGAGACAAGAAGGCCACAGTATACGAAGTCATCTACTGAACCCTGATTGGCTTGATACAGTAAACTACGAATCAGGGGGCGGAGCCAACGCTCCCTCCTGCACCAATGACTGTACAGAGCGTCGGTGGCATGGAAAACGAGAGACACTCAACTTGTACTTTGTTGTTTTGTTCAAGTTTGTGAGAAATAAGAGAAACAAGGAGGCACAAAGTCACATCTCTGGAAAAAAAACTAACTTTGATTTTAATGCTCTGAGAATGCTGGTTAGTTTATAGCTGCGCAGTTGTGGGATTCCTCCAAAGAACTTTTGTTTTTGTTTCAAATTTTTTTTCTTTTTTTTAAAAAAACAAAATCAAACCTCTGTAGTGAACAAGAAATTAGAAAAAGAAGAACAAAACGTATTTTTTTAGCTTTCCACTTTGTTTTTTGCCAACAGTTGGACTGTTTTCAGTGAAAAGGCACGGACGGTTTAAGGAAAAAACAGTGTATGAAGTCCAAGTCTGTTTCAGCTCGGCCCGGTTTGGCCTGGCCTGGTCCAGCTCGGTCCACAGCACAAGCCAGCAGCTGCTGGGATGGTCACCTGGGAGGTTTCCGGCTTCTTTAATTTTTTCCCCTCCTCGTTAGGTTTCAGCAGCAACATGATTGTATCATTTCTCGTGCGTATGTAACAGAGCGGGACGCGGCTGCCTCTGAAGCGTCCTGAGACTCGGATTGTCTTTGTTCTTTCCCCTTTTTTCTGTCTTTTTAAAAGAATGAAGATTAGCTTTCTTTTTCTTTTTTTGAGGATGTTTTAGGGGAAATCAACCTCAGACAGAAGAAAAACAAACTAAAGTCAGCTCAAACAACAAGTACTCTCCTCTGCTACGTCACCTTCATCTTTATGACTCAACATAAATGTGTTTTTCTAATGTCTTTGCTAGGGCACATATAGACTGACTGACCGGTATTTTCATAACTTCCATCATGATCCTTGAACCTTGCTATATATGAACATGTAAATAAAGTTCTCTAAAGGCAAACCAGGATGTTATCTGTGGCTTTGATTTGCTTTGAGATCACAGACAGGAGCATCTGTGAGGTCAACAGTTGTGCTCTTATTTATTTATCTCTCCAGGGACCAGAGTAACTGCAGCAGAAATGAGGTGGAGCTGATACCAAATGATGCACACTGCTGCTTGCCCCCCCCCCCCCCCCCAAGTCGGGCCCTTGGCAGGTTTGACTCAGAGGTTTCAAACTGGAAAAAGGAAGCAGATGTTGCACATTTGGAAAAGCGTGTTCTCACAGCATGGTGTCAGAAAGCATCTTAGAAATATTTAGATGAAAAATGACGGCTGTGGAAGGTGAGTACGCTCGCTGCTCTGCTTTCCTGTGAGGACTACTTTTCTCTCTGTTGTGAACGTCTACTTTGTCAGACGTGCGAGACGGTGTCCTGGGATTCAAACCCGCGTCATAAGCAAGCGATGATTCTCAGCTCCGTTGTGACGGGTGCTTTCAGTGAGTAATGCTGCATTACAGTTGAGTTTTTGTGCCGTGACAAAGGTGATCTGCAGTTCAACAGGCAGTTGAATGGAATTATTATAGCAATAATGCCCAAGAAGGAGTTCTTCAGTGATAATGGATCATGGAGAATGTTCTGCCGAGACAAAGCTTTAAGTGTGCGAGAGGAGAACCAGCGGAGACGCACAAGTGAGGCATTTATCCTCTACTCCAGGCAGACTGTTAGCATACCCGTGGACGCTAATGTGTTTCACTTCTTTTGGAGCAAAGCTGAAATGTAGTTTGAACTGGAGCTTCGGACATTTTTAAAAAGCAACTTGCTGCTTTTAATACTCGCAGTCACAGCACTGATCAAGGCCACAATGGCTCCTGTGTAGTTTGGTGAAGTGCGACTGGATCAAGACGCAGATCGCTCACCTGACCTCTGATTTTTAGCTACACCGCTCGGCTGAAACTTTCAGCAGGATTAATGAATTTTCAGTACCTCATTAAAGCAGAATAGACCTTATCCGTCAGTGTTATAGCAGGATCGTCTCTGGCACACGGCACCAATTCTGATGGAGCAGTTCTCCGAATATGCCATGAATCAGAATCTCGGCTGCCAATTAAAAGGCAAAGCCTTTGAAGGTGTGTGTGTGTGTATGGGTTTTAAATTTATGCCCAACCTATTGGTTTCTTTTCTTTAAAAATTAAAAAAAAATCTACAAATATTGAAATGTGTGTAAATTAGCTGCTTTATTTGATGTTTGTGTGAATTATTCACAGAAACTTCCAACACTGGTCACACTCCAGGAATCAAACTTGATAACCTAGAGTATCATTTTTAGTTTTGTTTTTTTTTCCTTTTAAACTGTGTTTTGTCAGTGTTATGCTCTTTCAAATGAAACCGCATCGATGATTGCTTTGTTGTTACTGTGACGGGGTGGAGAAGCCTTCACTGTGTGCCATTGAAAGTGGACTAAACTGGTTGTCACTGTGTTGCGAATAAAGATTTCCTCTTTTGGTTCTATTTGGTCTTTTCTTTGGGCATCCTAATTTAAGGGGAAAGGCTGAGGAGCTGCAGCCACTCTGGCGGCATGTGAGGCTTTACCTAATGCTGTTATCAGTTCTGGATGAAAAGGGGTTTGTGTTGTAAGCTTCCACTGATTGAGCAAGTCTTTTTTTTTTTTTCTTTTCCTTTTGACTCTCATTTCATAAGCAGCTTTCGAGAATGAGGCAGGGAGCCTCGGCAGACAGCACAGGAACTTTACCCAGAAAGGAAGAATGTTGGGAGGAATTAAGCCGGTTTCCACTGCAGGGACCATGGTGCAAGTGGAAGTTCCGGGGAAATGATGCTGCTATTCAGAACTGAAAGTTCAGAAACTCTTCAGGGGTGGGACACGCAGTGGCAGATATTTTTTGACTGGTCAAGCAGCGGCCGGATTATATTTCAGCCACATGGAGTTACAGAGGAAAGCATGTGACAGATGAGCCGGTCTAACTGGGAATTTTTTGCTGCTGGAACTGGAAACGCAGGCTTTTTCTTTCTATTTTCCCCATATGTCAGCAGACGGGGGAAATGCACACAGGATCCTTTCAGTTCCCTGGGAAAGGAGAAAAGAAAAATGACCAAAAACAATCATCGCGACACATCCAAGAATCTGTTTTGCAGAACCTGCAACGTTCTCAGTTGAATCTTGTTTGGAAAGGAGCTAGAAAGAGCCAGGAAGAGACCATAAGTGGAGTTAAAGTGTGAATATTGGATTAGCATCCATGTGTAAAGATGGCTGTTGACGACAGACTCAGCAGACGCATGAAAGGATGAACACAAATTTGGTTTATTTTCCACACACAGTATTTCTTGTACAGCACAAGGGAAAGTCGTCAGGAGGGAAGACACAGTGCATTAAAAAAAAAAAGGAAAAAAAAAAGTTCCTTGGCTTTTCAAAAGAGAAACTTAACATGAGTTTGTAAAACAAAACGAAAATTAACCTTATTTTTGTTGTTTTTTTCTTCTTCACACTGTTGGAACAGACACCACAGGCAGAGGAGAGAGATGTTACACAGCAGAAGAAATGTCCCACGTACTCACGCAACACCACCAAATGCATAGCCAATTATACAGCATCATTTTTTTGAGTAGCGCACGAGCTTGTGGACGAGAGTGACGTTTGGGGCTGCCTGTGACTGTCGGAAAAGAAAAACGAGGCAGGCAAAGGCGTGAAACTGTACATATCGCGAGACTCCTCGCTGCCGTCGCAGAAGCCTCTTGTGATTCTTGCATTTCTAATTGGGCGCTGTAGCAGTGAACGGACTAATCTCTCTAAAAAAAACCGAACCGCAAACTGCAACATCAAATGAGTCCTTCTGAAAGGCGGTGGCGGTGAGGCCGCTCACCTTCCCCTTTAGATAAAACTGAGGTTTTCATCGTGTTGGCGGGGCAAAGCATGCAGTGAAAGTGGAACCTCTGCGATGGTTAAATCTATAGCGCCAAGTTGCAGCCAATGCCTCGACGGAAATAAGAGTTAATACCACATCATAAAGAGTTAAAACAGGGCAAGGTACACTTACTACCACTTTGTAAAAAGGGGGAATGAAATATAAACAACAAACAGTGGACAAGAGGGGCTCTTCTCCCGTTTGGAGAGTCTTATTTTTTGTCTATACACTGAAATGCCGACGCTGTGGCCAAGGATAAAAAGGTTCACTCATTAAATAAGAAAAGAAAGATTTAAAAAAATACTTTCCCCCCACCTGTGTTCCCTTGGACTTTCTGTCTCCGCGTGTGGGTGCATCCCTCTCTGAACCCCGACACACAAACATATCGTTACACGACACGAGCAACCACTAGTCATAGAAAATACTGAAATGAACGTGTCACAAAAAAAAAAAGATAAAATAAAGAAAGGAAATCTTGAAACGTGCCCGTTCGGTCTAAACATTGGTGACACGCGCTCTCCAGAAGCAGGGCTCTGACGTACTCTGCCTGCAAGGTTGGGGATATCATACAAAGAGGACCCGAAAGCAAGAGACGGGTTCAAAGAATTAAGTTTGACTTTTGTGGGGGTTTTTTTTTCTTATTCGCTCGGTTGCCAATAATTGGCGGAGGAGATCGATAGCCTGCATAGTAATGGTGGTTAGCTCGTGCTAACAGCTAACCCTCATGTCTGTCCAAAAGCACATTCTCCTGCCCGCTCACATCTCAGTTGTCTGAAGGCAAGTGTAGAGGTTTAGGTGCCGACCTATTTCTCCACCAGGCCCAGTCACTTACCAGCAAGCTTATGTGTTGCTGGGCAACCGCCTCGGATCAAGAATCACGAGACACTTTGCTTATTCCACACTGTGGGATCAAACAAACAAGATGCAGCGTATTAATTAGTGATCTTGGATGGGGGGGCTTGTTAGTAGCAGAAGGCTACTTGTTCCTCCTTGTTTTCAGACCGTGGGCTCGGTTAACTTCACGTTTGGCCTCCAAACACGAGAGGAGTGCGGATTCAATTCAAATCTCGGCAAGAAAGCGATAAAAGTCTACTTAGAAATAATGTTAAAGTTTTAGCATCTCAATTAATAAAAAAAAATTTTAAAAAGTTTATCAAACAAGAGTTCGCCAGAGCTGCGTGAGGTGTCAGGCGGGCAGAAATGGAGATAAAGACTCTGATAAACACGTAATCTCGTCTAAATGAAAGCAGCAACTAGTCGCGTAATATTTGAAAGGAATCGGATTAGTCGCTGTTTAGTTAGCTGCTGATGACAGAGTAATCGCATGGTGTTAATTTGTCCCCTTGTATGCCTTACAGTGAGGTTGGCGTGCTGCTACTTCATCAAGCTGACAGCACCTTTTAATGAGAGTGAGAGCAGCGCCTGGTGTCAGGAGAACAATCCAGAGGAATTAGAAGGAACAGCTCGGCGGATGTTCTCTGTTTGTGTCTCTGGGCCCTGGGAGAATCCCATCGACTCTGCTGCTCATTAGACGCTGCCTTTGTCAGACCAAAATAAAATAGATATTAAGCAGTGAGACGAAGAGCGCTGCGGTGAATGTTTAATTGGGTGCTGGGTGTGTTGTGTGTTTTTCTCCCTTCATACATTCACCTCGAGGGGGTGTTATCAGAGTGTGTGTGTGTGTGTGTGTGTTCTGTCACCTGGTGACGCGCAGCTCATGTATTTGTGTGTCTGAGCCGGTTTGGTGTCAGTGTTTGTGAGAATCTGAAGCGGGCCCCCTTCCATCTCGGAGCGCCATCGTTCCCCAGCTCCCGACACCTCTCGCTGGGGAGATCGAGCTGCGGCGTCAGCCTCATTAAGGCCTCCACTGTCTGGCTAATGAATCGATTGTGTGGTATCAGTGCTCCTGGCTGGCACTCCCACAGTGCCGCTCCTCGCCTTCTCTGGGGGCCTCCTTTCCACTGAGCTCTTAATCAGGAAACAGCCCTAATTACCCAGCCTCCCCCCTTCATTGCTCTTCCTTCCGCACTCTGGCTTTCTCTACTCGTCTTTCCCCTCTTTCTCCACACAACTGTATCTTTACACTCCACCGCCCTCTTCCTTTGTCCTTCTTATCTTGCTGTTTCACATTCTGCCTCTCTCTGCTATCATGCCTCATTCCTTGCGCTAAAAGCAGGAGGATGAGGAGGGGAGGGTGAGGAGGATTTGGGAGCTTCTACAGTAGCTTATATCACAGCGAAACAGGAGGCAGGGGTGAAGTTTTAGGGCGGAGGGTCAGGAGGACTCAAGAGAACTGAGACGGTTGCTGTTGCTGATGTAAGATCAGGAACAGTTGATGGGACAACTAGTTGCCCATCACCCCTAACCTCCACAAAGAGAGAAAAAAAAACAAAACAGAAAAGAAAAATCTCCAAAGTGTCTCTTCCCATTTCATCCTGGCTCTCAGTACACCACCTCGTACACCGTGGCCTTCTTGTCCCCGGAGCCCGTCACTATGTACTTGTCGTCTGGGGAGACGTCGCAGCTCAGCACAGACGAAGACTCCTTGGACTGCGAGCGGGTGAGACGGCCGGTGACAGATGGAGAGAAACAAACACAAAGAGAGAGAGCTGTCAGAAAAGATGACTCATCACTTAATACTCGATCACACAAGACATCTCCACACAGTCAGCAATTATTTCCCAACAGACAACTGCACAGCTCCAGGATGCTGACTCATTCGTCTGCTTCAGTGTGACACATGCAGCTTCTCTCTCCTTCCCTTGCGACACGCCGCCTCATTAAGAGCAGGTTCAAGCAGAGCGAGTCTGACGGCTGCATGAACTGACTAAACGTCGGATCCTGCCTTTTCATTTGCCTTAGTTTTCCCCCTCTATGTATAAAAACCCGACCTGGGCAACTGGCTTTAGATGAGCTTCTCCAACACCTCCTCCTCCTACTACTGCTCCATCATCATTTATCTTTCCAGCTCTCACCCCTGACTCTCCCCCTCCCTTCACCCAGCGCTCTCTCTCTCATGTCGACTCCTCCCGCTCCTCTCTAAACTCCTCCTTTCCTCTCCTCCTCCTCTCCCCACTTTGCTACAGGCACAGCAGATCTGTCAGCTCGTTGAGGTGAGAGGCCATCTCACTCAGGAATCCGCAAACTAAACCAACACTGCAGGAAGGAAAAAGAAGGGCGTCCAGGAGGGGAGGGGGGTGCAATGGGAGACCAAGTACCTGACATCTTAGAGGGAAACTGACAAAATGTCTCAGACAATCTTGCGATACAAGTAAACCTGCCTAAATTTTAGATATCAGCAAAACAACTCTGCTCGGGGCAATAATAAGATGTGTGAAAACACTAGAGAGCAATCTATCGTACATTTGTTTGTACAATGGATCTGTGTTGATAAGGCTGTGTTCTGTATGGCATTTGTTGTGTTGTAATTTTCCCTTTGTGAAAATGTATGATTAAAATGGGAAAGATTGTGCCAAGGAGCAGAAACAGAGGGAGGGGGGGGGGGGGGGACAAAAAAAAAAGAGAGACAGAAAAAAGTGACTTAGTAAATGACAAGGAGGACTGAGCAAGGAGAGGATGGCAATAAACAAAACGACAAGGTCAGTGAAGAAAGGCAGCGGAGAGGTTCAAAGAGATTAGGAGAAAAAGATAATAATGAGAAAGCACGGAGGGAGAAAGGGCAACAGTAAAAGGAGGCGTAAGGAAAGAGAAAAAGGGAACGAGAGAAGAGTGGGGCTTTAAAAAGAAGCAAGGAGACGGAAACAGGAAAGGACAGTGATAAACCAGGAAGAAGGAGGAGGAGGAGGAGAGAGCTGCTCTGTATAACACTGTGACAGGAGGGAGCTGTTTGGCAGGAGCAACGTTTGGCATTTGGATAACAAAGAAAGATAGCCAGCATTCTCCTTTCAGTCCGCAGGGAGAAGCAGGAGGCGCCAACCCTGCTGCCCACTGTAGCTTACACAAACATGACAGCCACACCGCTCACACACACACACACACACACAAAATGCTCAGTTCATATGTACCCTCATCTCCCTTCTCCAGTTTCATTCACACCCAGAGGTCCTGTCTCAGCACAAAGTAACGCATCCCTGAATATGTGGGATTCACTGCAAGGTGGAACTGTGACGCAGGGTTGTTTCCCGCGTGCATGTGCCTGGCAGCCCGCACACTCTGATAAACGTGTGAGTAGAGTTTAAGGGAAGAAAACTATGTTTAAAGTCCAAAGGTGCGCATGACTTAGTATTTACACACCGTTTATTTAGGAACCGTACCGAGCATCGACCCTCACCTGGAAAATACTCGCTCCATATGGTGTCCTCCACGCATTCAACAGATTGTCTTTTCCTGTGCTCACGAACCACTTTCCTAGAAGAAGAAAAAAAAAACCCACAGACACAAATATCACCATATGTTAGGAGAAGTGTGGGGCGGACCGAGGTGCTGCCTCGTAGGCCCGAGGAGAGGTTTGTGCTTTTGTGTTTGTACCGCAGTAGGCGAACTTTAGGGACAGGACGCAGCTCTCGTGAAGGTGCAGCTGGTACTTGTCGGGTTTGGAGACGTGCAGAACCTCCACGTTGCTGCTCTCCATCCCCACAGCCAGCCACTCGCCTGTCGGACAGTAGCCCAGAGAGAAGATCTGGAGGAGGAGAGAGGGGTGAAGGAAAGGTGGGTTGGATTAAAAACAGGTAAATGTAGGCAGGATGAAAACGACGGATAAAACACAGAAGGGACGGGAGGAGAAGGGGCGAAAGCGCCATGGTTTAACAAATGAAAACACAGGAATGAAAGAAGAGGTGTGGGAACAGAGGATGAGGGAGGAAGAAAGATAAGGTCGATGGAGGAATGAGAACAATGGGAGGAGGGAGGGAGAGCAGATGAAGGAATCAAGTAGGGATGAGGGATTGTAGCACAAAAGAGAGATAATATGAAGGTGTTGAGTGAATGCAGAAACAAGGAGAGTTAACGGGAGAAAAATGGCAACGTGGAATGATGGGAACAAGATAAACGGAGAGACAGAGGGAGAATTCCAAAAGAATGAGAGAAGGTGGCAGATGTCGAGAGACGGAAAACGACAGAGAAAGTCATTACATGGTGGATCGAAACTCATTTGACAAGTGTGGTCAACTCCATTGTCCTGTTGTGACAGAGAAGAGTGAAGAAGAAACAGACGTCTGTGTGTGTAAACTTGCAAGGTGGAGTCACGCTGGCGTCTGTGGAGGCTCTAATCTCTGCAGGGAGCAGCGTTTTTATGTGTATTTACTGTTCTGTTGCACATCTACTGGATACATTACACATCCTTTGTATTATCTGCAGGACCAAACCAGTATTTTCATTATCTTTATTAGTTCAAATATGGTTTGATTTTTCTGCTCAAGTGTCATTAAATGCAAACGTTTAACCAGACAAAACATTTCTGTTGGGTGTCATTATCTCAGCGAGTAAATGTTGGTCTGATTACCAAACAAATTTCTCGATTCATTTAATTCACTGAGAGACGACTTTTTATTTAAATTTTTCACAATTTTAAACTATAAAAGGAAAAGGACACAAAGTGGCAACATTCCTATTTGATAAGTATCACAGCTCACAAGACTTTTTACAGTCAGCTCAGTGTCTTTCAGTTCCTGTTTGGGGGATTTTTGCTCATTCCTTCTGCCAAACCATTCTAGTTCACAGAGATTCTTGGGCCATCACGGATGCACTGCCCATCTGAGGTCTATCGTCAGATTTTCAATGATGTCTAGATGAGAGGACAATGAAGGCTACAGTAAAACCTTCAGCTCGCACCTTCCAAGTTATTCCATTGAGGACTTTTAGATGTGTTTATTACATCCTGTTAGATGTAACCTCTTCTCATCCTCAGCTTTTCTACCGACTCTATTCTTCTCTTTACTAGACAAACGCTCCCCTGCAGCACAGGCAACACAGCAACGGTCAATCCACCCCGTGCTTAATTATTGGAGAGGCGTACGTTTCATTTAAAAAAAAATTTAAAATCCAAACATACTTTTGCTTTGACACATCTAGAGGCTACACTTGAAAACGTTTGATGGTGAATTTTTTGTGGCGAGGATACAGGAAACGTCTGGCCAGCCCTCAACGGCTTTTCGGCTCTCTGAGGTGTGGCTTTGCAGAACAATAATGCACCACCAATCTGATGAATTTAACTGAATGTCTTTTTGAGTAACCTGAGGGTTTTGATTTGCAACGTTGAGCAATCCTACAAGCAGTTGTTTATTGTCCTAAGTAGTTATCCTACTTTCACAGTTCTAGACCGCTGTTCAGAGGAGTCCATGATTGCTGGGAATCACCTGGCTTTGAGGACTGTGAGCAAAGCAAAAGATTATGCTTCAAACAGGGCAATTAAGTTCTGAGACTCGGAAGTTCTTGAGGCTCCCAAACTTTTATTTGTATCACTCTAAAACAGTATCCAGAATGTCAAAATGTTTTAGTGTATATTCCACTGTTGACAGACACCAACATTTTTGCATGCTACCGTACATGACAATGTGCTGCAAGAGCCAGTAAGGCTGTCGGATGACATCGTGTGGCAGTGCATGAACCAGGTTCATACTGTATCCATTTAGCTGCATCTGTACCTGCGAGGTGAAGTCATGCTGCTGCAGCTGGCGTCCCTCTCGGAGGTCCCAGCAGCGGACCGTGTTGTCCAGGCCTCCTGTCCAGAGCTTGGTGCCGTCGTTGGAGATGTCGATGCAGCTCGCTCCGTCTGTGTGGCCCTGGAACTGCCTGTCGGACAGGAGACACACAAGAGCTTCTGAGAAGAAAAGCACACACACATCTGCAAACACAGAAATGCTGGAGACTTATGTGCGCCTCTTTGCTTCTTTTCTGCCAGAGGTGTCAAACTGAATATATGTTAATCCTGCTTTCCCTGAGGCTCCCAGCTCCCTCACCATGTGATCCTTTCTTTCTGTCTATAACCTAACCTCAGTGTTCCCTCCCCTCTTTTCCGGAGTTGTTTTTCTCGATTCTTGCCAGAACCTTGCTGTTATTCTGTCTATATCCCCTATGGCATGTTTATTTAAATGTTTTATTGACCGTCTTCCGTTTTTTCTTGGTTTCTTCTTTGTCTTACCTGACGAGCGTCTGATTGTGAAGGTCCCAGACGACGATGTTGCCGTCGCTGCAGCAGGAGAAGCAGACCTTGTTGTCGGGGGAGATGGCCAGAGCGTAGCAGGCGGGAGCGGACGACGTCAGCTCAGCCTTGATGCGGGGAGTCGGCGTGGCCAGATCCCAGATCGACAGCGTGCTGGCCTCCCCGCCAACAATCAAGGTTCGCCCGTCGGGGAGGATTTTGCAGGAGCGGATGTAGTTATCCCTATTCTGATTGGAAAAGAAAAAGTAACTGGATCAGGGAGAAAATACACTGTAAGACTTTAGAGAGCGGATGATGACACTTGGGACATTCAGGAAATCAGTGTGGACAAGAAGGATGACACGGTCAAAAAAAAAAAAAACCCTCACACTGCTCAGTGAACATGTTGAATTTGTTTGCATGAGATAACGTGTGTTTGTCAGTGTATCCATCCCAAGCTTAATCCTCTACGGTCTCACCAGACAGTCCAGCTGGGCCATGGGGCTCTTGCTCCCCGGCTGGCTGATGTCCCACACCTTGACGCAGCCCTTGCCTCCAGTGTAGACGTGGCGCGTCGAGGTGCTGATGGTGACGGCGCACACCACCTCTCCGTGGTTCAGCGTGTGGATCTGACGGGCGTGCCGAGGGATTCCCGGACCCAGCAGGGCGTCGGGTGGAAACGGCACCGGCTGCATCTGACCATCTGCGCTCACATGGAACGAGTAGGCGCTGAGAGGGACAGAAGGAAAAGAAAAGATAGAAACTGATCCTTCAGAATGGAAAACAAACTGTGAAGGGGACTGAAGTGAAATGTGCCTGTAAAGAAGATGAAATCGATCAATCGAGTGAAAACAGAGAGATACGAGTAGATACACACAATTCGTCAACAACCGAGCAGATGTGAGTGTGAAAGTTGTGAAGTCTGGATACGCTATAATAGCCTTGAAACTCTGATAATATTTGTTCAAATTCGGGCAATTACTGAGCTCAGAGTAGCTGTGGGCAGGAATGCATAATGGCTGATTGTATTACAGGGCAGAGTCTGTGTGGCATTGCTAACGGCTGATCAATACTGTAGCGGCTGGAAGCCAGGGCTGTTTTATAATTTCAAATTAGCAGCGCATGAATGAACCGCTGCTCAGAAACAACCGACAAAAACAGCACAATTCTCAAGTTGACGAGACAAAGAGTGCAAAAGTGTCTTAGTATGTTTCCACTATGGAGGCCTTTCAGGTGTTACACAGGGTTAATGTTGTGTCTAAAGACAAAAAAAGAGCAGGCATGACTCATTTGGATCCAAATGTTTTTTTTTGGATCATCGCAGAGTAAGTTTTTAAGTATTTGAGGTATGTGCAATCATCTGTATCCAAGTAGTTCCTTAGCTCAGCTTTTAGTTTTTAATCAACACCAGCTGAACAGAAAATTGACGGTTTAACTGCCACCTCTAAGTGATGAATATACAATATTGCAAGTATCCATGCGAAATGTATGCGTACATACATAATGAGAAATAAGCCTGGGTGAGTGGGCGAGTGTATGCTTCACTCCACAACTTTCAGCGTTGTTTAAATAAAAACACTCTGAAACATTCTTTTTCTGAACAACTTAGGAGCTTTAACTTACGGCTTGCCACCAGAGGAGCCGGGGAGAGAGGAGGACAGCCCTGTGGCCCTCAGGTGAGACCGAGAGTCGTACCCCACCTGGGAAAAAGGAGCAGAAAAACGTTTACAGCCACGATTCAGCAGATGTAATCGGCATGTTGGAGAAAAGGGTAAAGCAGGTTCTCTGAGGCGACTCGCTGCAGAGCTCCTCTCCCCTGCAAAGTTTGCCCTCCACAACAGTGAATCAGAGAATGTAAAAAGGCAAGACAACTAAGAGTATATAATTAATGCACTGCTCTTATACCGACAAGGCAGAGTCAATTCATAATGTATTTCAACAGTGGCATCGCTGTCAGACTGGGTTGGATCAGAGCTATAAATCAAACCTTGACAGAGAAGAATAATTTGGTGTTTGCTCACCATGGGGCTGCGGGAGTAGGCGCTGGCTGCTGCGCTGATTTGTGGGGAGAGAGTTAGAGCCCCTCCGAATCCCCCCGGGCTGGCCAGCTCCCCGTTCAGTCCTGCGTGGGACACCACGCCAAAATGAGCCGGGTATGAACCAGGGGGCACAGACATGGGACTGCGGAGAGCTGGGGAGGAAGGGAATACGCAAGGAGCGATTGAAGGATGGGACAAAAGAGGGAGAACCATGTACTGCACACAAGCACAAACACAGTCACAGAGGGGCTGAGAATAATGGAAAAACCTCCTGTTTCACTACACTTTGCTTCTACACCAAGTGATCAAGGTTGAGAGTTCCCGATGCTTGTATGGACCTCACTTCCACACCGGGAAAATTCACAAAACAAAACCCATAAATATATCACGAAAGTCTCGACGTCTGATTTATGAGTGAAAATACAACCAATCTCCAGCTGCGGTTGCAGATTGACGGCTTCGTATTAACATTGAGTGTGAAGCCCACATTATGTGAAACATAAACAGACAGTGTTACTGTTCATATGAGGTTGTCTTGATGGGCTGACATCTAGCTCTCATGCAAAATGAGAGGTGCTGAACAGCTTTTCACGCCTACGGTTCGCCATGCACAATAAAAGTTCCTACTTAAAAATAACTGAGAATGGATGAAATAAATCTGGCTCTCTTTGCTTTTTAGAAGCATGTAAAAAAGAACCCTGAGAAAACCTGTCTGTCTGTCTGTCAGTCAGTCAGGAGAGTCTCACCTAGAGGGTCTGCACTGGTTGCTGCTTTGCTGACCAGGCGAAGGCAGGACGTGCTGGGACCCGGAGCTCCTGGGGCCCCTGGAGCTCCTGGGGTAAGAGCTTCTCGTTGGGAAGGGGATGGGGTGCCGGATTTGGACGACGGAGACTGGGACTTGTCCATCTGTGGATATGTCAAACTATTAATATAACCACTTAGATTAATCTCATTGCTCACTCTAGGCTCCAAAATGATACTTTTGTTTGTTTTCATGAGTCTCAGTGAAAGGTGAAGGGTTTGTCTTGTTGGTGCAGGGAAAAGCTATTGTGACAATGGTTTAATATAACATGAAATAGTTACGATAAATACTCATTTAAGAGGCATCAGAAATGATCCAGCTAAGGGTACGAGGTGAAAAGAAATCCGCTTCATCGTCAAAGGAAAATCTCATTCAACATGTTAAAAAAAAACTTCAGAAATATACTGTTTTAGCATAACAGAAATACGACTTTTGCTAGTCAGCAGAGTGTGGGAATTCTCTATAAGGCTATTTACAGTGTGTGTCTTACCTGTGCAGGGTCCTTGGCTTTCCCTGGAGTGGGGCTGCGGGGGTTTGGCGTGGAAGGAGCCTCTCCTGTGCTTGATGAGCCCGGGAGCTCTTTCCTTAGGGTCGGTGCTCGGTCCAGCCCGTTCCCGTGCGGTGAATGTGGAGGGCTGCCGGCGGGAGAGTTGGGCTCCTGGGGGACAAATGAGATGAGAAAATTCTTCAATGTTCTACTTAGAGTCAAACAGCTCAGAATCCTTTCCTTACAATGTCAGATCACGCAATGATTTGGTTGCTCTCTCGCCGTTTACACCCTCAAAATGATGAAGTCGTGTCCCAGCATGTTTTCATGCATTTGTTTAATCAAGTGATTTATTAAACAAACACGCGCAAGCCTAATCACTTGCAAATATGGCGGTTGTTCCTTTGCTCCTGATTCCTGCAAATTGGATCCAACATAAACTCTGGTGTCACAGTCTGAATTCTGATTTGTGGGAGGACTGAGAGCTCAGGGAAGATTGCATGAAACAGTAGAGACTGTCACTGGTGCAGCAGTGTGTGGACCCAGAGATAATGTAGCTGTTACAGATGCTTTCATCACTGCAGCCACTGTCGAGCCAGTGCTGCCTCCCCCCAGAGCAGAGTGCTGGAGTAAGCACTTCCCTCTGGGTCACACTGATCAGCACAGACATTTTAGTACTTATGCGCACACACAGAGGTAAGCACGCACGCTTACAAGCACACACACACACAGATTTGCACGGTCTGCACATATTTACCTGTAAAGAAAAAGGCTTTTTGTATGCAATCCATGCTTAAACACACACATTTACATATAACACCCAAACACCCTTCCTCCTCCTTTCTTTCTTTACCCACATTTGTCAATTTTTTTTTATTTTTTTCCCCCCTCTCAGCTTTTGTACCAGTTTTCAAATCACACAAGAGACCAGCTCGGCTTTTTGTGCGCGATATCAAAATACAGAGGGCTTAGATGAAACATGTTTTGGAACACAGCGTGAAGTATTTAAAGAACTAAAACATTCCAGGGGCATAAACGGCTTTGCATATATTAAATGAGGCAGACTGCAGTTATCTAATGAGAGGAGGGAGGAGGAGGTGGAGCGGTGTGACAGCTGTGGAAAAGGAGGGAAAGAAAAGGAAGCGGTCGAAAGAGGGAAGAACCGAAGCTTCCAGAGTGTCGATGGAGGACAAAAATACACACAGAGGAGGTAGATGATAGATGATGGGTAAATGCATATGGAAGCGTCAGTGTGTGTGTGTGTGTGTGTGTATGTGTGTGAGCATGGTTCACAAGCAGAGAGCACAAACAGTGGCAGCTGATAATGAGCTTACACAAGAGCTCTTCCTATTTACAAGGAAACTGCAGCGGAAAGTCGAGCGAGCTGCATACCTGCTGACTCCTTTCACATTTCACAGATATGCATGCACACACACACACACACACACACACAATAAGAAGCACCAGAGCAAGCAAAGCAAAAACTATACAATTCAACATTCGTGTGTTGAAATGATTAGCTGGTTTGCTTATCTGCCACTGTCTCCGAGCTCAGTTTGCTCGAGTCAAACAAAACGCCACCGATTCTAGAACTCCTGCTTTTTAAATGGAAACGTTGCCATGACATGGGAATGAACATATTTGGGCTGTAGCTGTCTTATCTCGCACTGCAACTATTTTTAAACACTGTAAATAACAGTAATGATATGTCACTCTGAAACAATAATTGATCATTTCAGTCCTGTTGGGGTGTAAGACAATAATCATCTCTGCCAGCAAGCAACAGAGCAAGCATTCAGAGTCATCCAACTCTGTGCATTTGTGACTTCCTCTTAAACACTGTTTTGTGTTGGGTTTTTTTGTTTTTTTTTACGTATGCAGACATACACAACAGCTGTGTAAAGCCGTAGTACTGAAAGTCAGGCACACAGGATTATGCAGAGGATGGTGGCTGGTCTCAAGCTGTACCAGGCACATCTTTAGTTAGTCCCATGAGTAACACTGGTCCTCACAGTGCTGGTTTCCTGCTTTATTCATCTGCAGCACAGACGCAGAGAAACTCTGTTGAACAAAGTCCACTTGTCACTCGTAGCTTCTTTAAAAAAAAAAAAAAAAAAATCATGGATGTTATCTGTAACTGAGATGTACAGCTTTCACCTCAAGATGTTCCGGGGCTGTGAGGACATAAAAGTCTTGTGTGACCTACTTCGAGACTTCAACACGTTCCATGGCGAAGATGCAAACTGTCAGTAAACATTTCTAGTGAGGGTAGACTATTTTTGAAAAGATCTGAAGACAGTAAGTTGTCTTTAGATCAGATTTGATGACTGTTTACCTTTAGTAGGTACGGCAACGACCTTATCCCCTTTATAAGAGATGTTACTAAACTTTAAGCAACGTTTATATCATATTATATTCATTGTATAAGAAAAAAAAAGTATGTTTTTCTGTTGTAGAGGAGCTGAAGAAGCCTCTGACTGAACACACGCCATCGTTTGGTGATGATGTTTTATAAAGGGGGCACAGTGTTGTCCATTATGTTTAGTAACGTGTGCAGCACGCTTCTTTGCATGATCTGCAAAGAAGTAAAGAAGACAGGATCACAATTGAAGCTACACCACCTTAATATTATTCCTCAGTAATTATGAGGATAAAACACTGATGTTGCCAGCTGAGATCACAACAGTGTGTGTGTGTGTGTTAGGGATAATTACTTTTGCCACAAAATATTCAGTGGTTGCATGAGCTCATGCTGTATTCTTGTTTTGGGAGTGAAAACAGACCCAGTATAGAGGGTGGGGGTGAAACCCACCCCTATCTCAGACATTTTTGCAGCTATGACTCATCTTTGCCTCTGTGGTGTTTTTTTTAACACAACAATGAAATATGTTTTGCTCTTTCAGAAGATAAGGTTGATTTGGTTTCTCCGACATCTAAGCAGTTATAGCACAAGACTAACAAAGCAGAGTCTGCTTTCGGTCTTCACAGTCAACCAAAGCTGCCTGGCAGTCAGTGCTGAGCAGGTTGTATACAGTAAGTCTATCAGAAGTTTTATGCTGATGACAGCTGTTGCAGCCAACAGGGGAAACGATAAGAGTGAAACTTCAAACTATAAAACTGTAAAAATAAAAAGAATAAAAATTCTCCGTAGAGCTGAAGAGATTGGCAGAGGGATGGTAGCCAGTTTAAGAATAAGGGCGTCAAAGATCATCTAAATACTACAGTCTGGCCATTCACCTCATTAGAGACGTCCACCACAAGATTGTCCTCACTCTTGTCTCCATCACTGTCCTGAGGAGCAAAGAAGACACAAGAAATTAAACATATGATACGTCAAGAATGTTTGTTTTCACTCCGTCACCCACGCAGCCGAACAGCATCCTGAACATGTAGATAGAAAAGTTTAATAACAAAGACACACACAGCTGCGCAAGTGCACACCGATCGATATATCAATATCCCTGCCTGCTCTCTGCCTCCTTTCACTGTCTGTCCTCCATGCAACATTAAACACAGAGATACACTATACATTCTCACCAAATATCTACTCTTATACAAAATCTATTTCCATCTCTCACGGTCCCGCAGACACAAATTCTGCTCGTCTTTCTCCATCCATGGCACATTCCCTGCCCAGCCACCTCGCCATCTCTTTTCCTCTCGCATTTTTTTTTTTTCTTTTTAAGGGGTGAGAACGATGGCACTTCGTCACCATGGCAACCACACTTTGATGCGATCGTGGCCTGATATCAGTGTGTTGGGTGACATCACTATCCAATTATGCAAAACCAAAACAGGACAATGCCTTCAACCTATTCCTGGAACAAAAACAGCAAAGAGAGACAGTCACACAAACAAGATGGAGGGGGGAGAGAGGAACAAGCTGAAGGACATGTGACAGAAAATAAAAGATTAAAGAAGGAGTTCAAATTTAAAGAGAACAGGGATAAGACGGAGAAGGAAAAGCAGAGAAAATGAGAAACGAGAAGAAGACACAGAGAGATATAGATGAGCAAAAGGTGATCTGAGAGAGAGACGAGAGGTGAAATACAGCCAGACAGACATAAAGAGAGGAGAGAGTTTCAAAGAGCAAGAAACTAACACTGTTTGTTCCCGCTCTGGACTAATGGAGAAGATTTGGGCTGTTGTTGTTGATGCCAAACTGATTTGCTGGAGGCCTTCTTGCACAGACAGGCTCCTTGTGTCAATCAATCCTCCAGACTGCAAACACACAGCCATCTAATTCATTACAGCTATCTGCCTTGGCTGTCTCTCCTCTGGCATTACATCCCCTCTGGCTGCTTGCTCTTCCCCACCGGACCCATCCAAACCAAACACCGCTCTAATTGGCGATGGGCTCGAAACTTCCTGTGTGGCCTATAGCTTCATAGGCAATATCATGCGTACACAACCACACACATATATAAGAGGGCTTCATGCCATCTCTGGAGTCTTTTAGGGGGGGTAATTAGTTAAATAATGCTTTTGTGCACACAAGCACAATGCTAATTCCATATAAAATGAATGATTTCCATGTTTATATCTTACATTTTTGGAGGTTCATTGCTATCCTTAAATCAAAAGCGTAGCTTTTTGATTTGTGAGCATTAATCTTTGTTTTCATGCCCAGATATTCAACTGCACTCCCTCAAAACTCTGCCCTTACACTCAAAGTCCCTGCTTGTGTCAAGATATGCTCTGCTTCCCCTCAAAACTGTTTTTCTGCTCTCAGATTCACTGCTGCTTATTAACAGTGAATGGACTACAGAGATATAGTGCTTTACTAGTTTTGCTGACCACTCAAAGCGCTTTTACATTACAAGCCCCATTTACACGCATGTTGACAAAGCATTTCTAAGTCTGTGCAAATTTCGTTTGAGCCATTGTAATCCTTTTATGTCCATCTCACACACACTCGCACATCAATGAACGCGTTGGAGGCAAGGTGGAGTTCGATGTCTTGCCCATTGAAAATTCGAAATGTGGACCGAGGACGCAATGGATCGAATCACTGACCAACTGACTGGCACATGACCACTCTAATTCCTGAGCCGCAGCTTCCCCAAATGCCCAGCGCTCCGATTTGAAAAAGGATCTTCCACCCTATCCTGCGCTCCAATCTCCCGCTCGTTCAAGTCAAAGTGGATCCTTGGGCAAGACATTAAATGTGGATGTTGATGGATGAATGTGGCCTGTGATGTTGAGCACTTTGAGACAAGCTAAATACTGTAAATTTACCCTTTGGCCTAGTTCATCCGGGACAAAGACGCATAACATACGTACATAGGAGTGTGGCGGGAGGGGCTCTTTGTCCTCGCAGCGCCTCCTCTTGGCCTCAGCTCCTCCCTGCGAGGAGGAGTATCCTCCTGATGGGCCCTGGCGCTCCTCTGTGGGCTGGCTGTCTGTTGAGGACACTGACTTACTCTGAAGGAGGACATGGACACAAAAAAAAGTATCAGAACTGTCTCACATCATTGCAGCAAGAGCAGGTGAAAAAAAGAGCGACGGCATTAACGTTCACATTGAACTCTTGTGTTTATGAGCACAGCTAAATAAAAACATACAGGATAAACACATCCGGTCCTACTTTACATGTAATGGTGCACACACACACACACACACACACACACACACACTCACAGTTAGAACAGCAGAGGTAAGCACAGGTTAAGCCGCAGTCACAGTAGCACACAGGACAGCCTTTAAAGCTAATTAGTGCTCTGCCCTCGGCACACCAGTCCTCATGTAAAATATGACTCTCATCATTGGGTAATAAAGCTGTGCAGCCATATTTACAACGTGGCCTGTCCTGGTTCTCAGTGCAAGAGAAATCCGATCGAAGCACTGTGTTGTGTTTGTGTTGGGGTAAGGACAAGAGGTTCGGTATGGGCCACTTGTCATTCTCTGTCCCCTTGTGGGGAGGACAAGAACATTGAGGGTTTAGTGAGTCCCACAGGAAGGAGCCCACAGAAACTAAAGAAAGGAGCACAACAGACGGGAGAAGAAACCGTACAATGGACCTCAGTGAACAAACTTCCCTCGTCCTTTTCTCTCATCTACAGACTTGTTTTGGTCGTGCGCCCTCATCTCCCCCCGTTAATTCAGAATTCTAACATGTTTTATCCAAGCGTGGCTCTCTGGTAAATGCTAGTTGATGTGCGTGCCTTCTCTCTCTCTCTCTCTCTCTCTCTTTCCTTCTTTCAGAAAGGCAGTAATGCTTGAATAAATTCTACACAAATCTGAACTCATGAGAGAAATACAGTTTTCTCGGTGCATAACAATCAGCTTTGTGTTTCACAGTTAAATTATGCTAAGGGTTTCATTGTGGATAGAGAGCAGGGGGAGGGAAAGTAAAGTCAGCAGTGCTCTTAAATCATTTTAATTTCCCAATAAAAGCCAGAACGAAGACTTGCCGACTATTTTAAAATTCTCGTCTTTTTCCTCTTTAAACTCTTTTGGGTTTTTTTTTTAACCAAAAATCATTGAAACAACAACTAAGGTAAACACTACGTTGTTATCTCTGCTCCCTGCCTGTTTACTGTAGCTACCAGTGCACAGAATGAGCGATCATTAGGAAACTGTTGTGGATACTGAACACATGCAGACTGTGAAAGCTCACTTTAGATGTCAAAGTGCGTCTCCTCTTTGACAAACATAACATTACATACAACAAGACTCAGTCATTTATTCAGAGTGAACAGCATTCTGGTTTCCTGGTACACTGATTTCTCTTCACCACAGCAATGGCGGCTGTGCAGCTGTATATTCAATAGTAACGAATGTCACTCTAGACTGGGCTGTGGCGGGAAACATTAAATCAAACTGGATGTCAGTGGGCTGTGAGGAAATATCAGATAGTTCTTTCAACAAATATATTGCAGATATTCCAAATCACGTCATGTGAGGCGTTTCCATCTCTAGTCGAGTGAAAGTTTCTACAAATGCTGAACTGCTTTGGACAGATTTTGCAGTCAACTTGGCTATAATCCTTTCAGTTGTTCTGTTAATCTTCTAGATTACCAGAAGATTTGTAGCGCTGACAAACAAACAGTTGCTTGTTCCTCTATTCCCTCAGTTTACGCGCGCGCCCCCCCCGGTGAAGTGAGGAGAGCGCGACAGAAGTGTGATATAGAAAACCTTGAGAAGCTCAAGGTTGATGGGGATGTGCAGCCATTGTGCTGATGTCGATCTGTGATGCTCCTGGCAGAGTTCCAGCCATACACTGCCCATTTTTTCTGTTTTTTTTGTTTTCCAGAGGCCACTTCTCTGTGTGTCTCACTTTCCTTCAGTTTATCACTGTCGCACAAGCACGCACAATGAAATGTGGGCGTACAAAACGCTTACATCAATGTTCACACACGCACAGCTACTCACCCTGCTGGGTGCTCCCTCTGGGTTGGATCGGGGCGGAGGAAGGGAAGGCAAGAGAACAGAGTAGAGAAAAGAGAGAAAGTTTGACGTCAGTCCAGATAGTAATAATAACAACAAAAGCCCAGTGTCAGCCAAGGTTAGGCTGAACTGCGACTGCTCCCCTCTAATAAAGATACAGACCTGCTATTGTGCCAGATTCCAGTCTCCTCTCCCTTCTGTATTGCCCTCTTTCTGTTCTCCAACCACACAAAGCTCGCTGTCTTCTCCTACTGCCTCATTTACTATCTTTTCCTTCTCGTATGTAAGAACAGAAACGCATGCAGCTGCAGACACGCATAAGCTTTTCCACAGATTTTTAACATGACAATATGAGAACACTGGTCTCTCTATATTTCACTCTTCCT
The DNA here is from genome assembly GCF_036924035.1 of Leuresthes tenuis. Lineage (NCBI taxonomy): Eukaryota > Metazoa > Chordata > Actinopteri > Atheriniformes > Atherinopsidae > Leuresthes > Leuresthes tenuis. The sequence goes on along the minus strand of NW_027325361.1, from coordinate 17,442,504 downwards.
ATCCTCACCAATTTCTCCTTTTTTCCTGTTACTAGCTCAGTGTATTTATGAGAAAGTCTCTGTTGGCTCAGAGCCTGAAACAAAGATAAGATATTCTATCAAGGGTGAATGGAAGTTCATGGGGAGAAAGCATTTCTTCTGCATTTACACAAGCACCACGAATACATCTGTCCACATTATGACCCAAATATAAAGAACAAAGTTCAAATACAGTCCAGAAGGTGAGTTTCTGAACCAAAAAGCTCTCAAATAACGTGTAGCATTGCTTTGCATCTGATCTAAACTGATAAAAAGTCATCTATGTTTATGCTGCAGCTGCCACAGTTTGTCTCCACATTCTATGCATGAAATAAATACAATTTAAATAAATACAAAAAGCAGTGAGAGCAGAAACACACGCATGTAAAATCTAAATGAATAAAAAGTGCAATAACGTGCAAATTATTTATATATGCTCACTTCAAATTCAGCACCAGTAGCACACTGCAAAAGTCACAGCAGGGGCATGTTTACCACAGTGTTGCATCATTTCCTTTTTGACAACACTGTAAGCATTGGGGAACCGAGGAAATCAATAGGTTTAGTTTTGAGAGCAATCCTTTTGCCAGTCTTGCCTGATGTAGGATTTCAGCTACTCAATAGCAAGGGTCCGCTGTGTGGTATTACTGCCAAATGATTTCAGTAGCTGCGGACCGAAGGTTGGCCAGTTTTGCACCAAGATTCTGTCTATATAGCGATACTGCTGTAATGTGTGTGTAATGTGGCTTGGCACTGCCTTTCACTGCTTGCCTAGAATTGAGATTTAATCCTGTAGAATTAAAAGTTAAATCGTTACCTCTGAGATGTTCAGGGTCAAGATGATTGCGCTCATCTTTGGAGGCAAGGTGGGCTGAAACCCCCAAGGCGCCAGTCAGCGCCAGAAGCCCCGAGCCCCCTGCACCCAGGGAAAGGCCTGATGGGTGTGGCGTCAAGGGGATGCCGGGAGCGTGGTGAGACAGGTGCTGGAGCTGCTGCTGCTGTGGCCACAGGGAAAGAAGGGAATGGGGGTCGGTTGCATAAAAAGGGAGTAGGTGGTTAAGAAGAGACAGGATAAAGAAAAGAATTAACAAAAATAAGCCATAGAAAGTGACAAACAGCAAATGAGAGGAGAGAAGTTAGGGGGGTGGTGCATGGTGCTTGGATAAAGGAGTGTGAGAGAAACTTGAGAGATGGAGAAAGTGAATGAAATGAAATCCACATGTGAGAGGATATTAAGATGCTGGTAGATAGGATGCGAATGAGATTAAAGGATTAAAAGGTGAGCGGGACACCAAGGATGAGAAGCAAGGACAAGGATAGAAGGGGAGAAGAAAATTTAACAATCAGGATTCACAGGAAAAAGACAGGCAAAAGGGATGGAGCGCAAGAAGTATATGAAAGAACAAGAGTTGGAGAAAGCAGCAAGGTACTGAGGCAGAGGGATTTATTATAAAAGAGAGGCGGGGGGGGCAGAAAATGGTCATGGTAAAACAGAGAGCATAAGAGAGGGAAAAAAGTGTTTGAGTCGGCGAGCAAATGATGAGAGAAACAGGGAGAAATCATGGAGGCAGTGAAAAGCGAAGTAGACTTAGATGAACAGGGAGGACAATAGAGAGCGTAAATGAGTGCAGTAGAAAAAGGAAGGAAAGTGTGCAGCACAAAGAGTAAAAGATAGGACCAAAAAACAAAAACAACGGGACAGGAGAAATGAGGACACGGCAAAAGTAAAATGAAGAGAATCATCAAAGATTATGTGGAGGGCTGGATGGGAACATCCGGAAGGAGAATGCAAACATATGGAAAAGAGAGTGGAGAGCAAAGAGGCAGCTACAGATAAAGAAAGGCTGTTATCCTGAGGGGAGCATTACGATGTGTTTCATGTGTTGTTTTGTCAAGGTAGCACATTAGACACACATACACACACGTAAGAGCACACACCTTGGAGGCAACAGTGTTTGTAGAGCTGGGAGGAACAAAGGGCTTTAAGTAGACGGTAATGTGATCAGAGCTCTGACAAGCTGCGGAAAGCCCCGTCTACCACAGCACTGAGGAGCATCGCCGTGTTTGGGTGAGCTCATAGCTACGCCATACAGTTATCCGTCTATATGAGCGACAATATGCGTCAGGGAAAAGTTGTTTCAGTACATGACGTTGTGTTTGTGCGCGTGGTGGTTTGCATAAAGTTGAGAAGTGCTGACCACAAAGGGCAGATAAACAAAAAAAAAAACACATCAGCACAGAATTCTCTAAAATGAGCAGTAATTAATGATGCAGAGTATCATTGTCGCGCAGTAAATTCACATCGGTATGAGCGGTGTTCTGAAAAGGTTTTTTAACTCTAAAACAACTCTTTTCTTTCTTTTAAACACAAATTGTTCATCAGCAGTCTTAACAAAAAGTAAAAGTATCCCTAACTGAGGAGTGAATGGGGGCAGGAAGTTCAAGGCTCAAAAAAACCCAAAACAAACTATCCAATCAGAGATAATGGGCACCCTTTCCTTCGTCTGCTGTTGCACGTTTTCTTCTTCAGGCTGTGTTCTTGCTCCCACAAAAGAAGGTGTTTGATGCCTCATTTGACACCACTTCCAAACAAAACTAAGTTACTTAAGTTAAGAGGAACTGATATTCATTGACAAAATATGTTTAGGCTACATAAAAAAAATTATTGTAAAAAATAAGCAAAACTGCCACAAGAGATAGATACTGATCAAAAATAGTTTTAGAAATTAAAAGCAGCCTGCTGCACATTAAAAAATATTAAATTTCTTAAACTTAAAACCAATAGAATACTTTCTTCTAATCTGCCAATCTGTAATCTAAGATGCAATATCATCGGTGGAAAGAAAACCAGACTTGTGCAGCAAATAAGAACCGATGACCAAACTCACCATGGTGACCTAAAAGCGGGTTATGTGTTCAGTGCAAGTCACCATGGTGATCCTGGCAGGTTAAAAGCAAACAACCTTTTGTGACACTGCAAACTCTGATTTAAGGCTCAACAAGGGCTGTAGCTTGAGGTTTATCAATCTCACTTCAAACTGTCCCCATAGAGCCTGTATAAATCAGACTGTAAACACCCTGATAGATGGTTAAGAAACAATTTATTAGTCATTTAATTCAAACATCTTTGGCAGATGAGTGTGTCCGTGTGTGTGTAGGCGTGTTTGTGCTGATGAATGGAGGTGACTCACCCCGATGATAGCATTGAGCTCAGCCATGGTGACCTGCTTGGCCCTCTCCACCGCTTGGACCACCTGTTGCTGATGCTATATAAACACAAATGGACACAAGTGGCACAACATAAGCACAGAATATACAGACAAACACGCTTTCAATGCCCCTGAGAGATAATGGGTTCGACTCTAGAATTACTCAAGCTGTAAACACAATGCTTATAACATGAGAAAGTCTTTTTTTTTTTTTCTTTTAACCTTTCTTAACAAGTTTGAAAGCCTGGATTAAGCAACCGCACTTTCACACGAACACAAACGAGCACACAAGCTGACACTTATGCGGATCTGCGCATGCTATACTATCCCAGTTCTGTTTAAATAAACGCCGAGCTAATCAGTCAATCAAACGCAAACGTACACGTGTGCGCCAGCGCGTCGCACAGTGTTGATATTGATCAAAGTGACAGAGCTGTGACCTTGCTGTCTCCAGGTAGCACAGCCATCGATGCGCATGCACACTCTGAGACAAACAGAGGTGTCTGCAGCGCCGCGTCTCCACGCGCACACATTCGATGAATGCTCACTCGTGTCGAGTAAAAAAAGAATCACACACACAGTGTAATGAAGCCAAAATAAGGGTCTACTTTCGTTTAATCAGTTTCGCTCGGAGACAGAGCAATAATTCAACAATAGATTAATCCTCAGCAATTCTGCTCCTTTTATTTATCACAATCTTAACCAACAGACAGAAACTGAACTGCAGCTTCCAAGAGTGCTTATTGGAAGCAAAACACACATGCAGAAGTGGTGCTAACGTTAGATAAGAGGGCCCAGAGCACTTTTAAGGAATTATTACACTCACTATAACCATAATGGGATCTAAATGTTCTGAAAACAACATAGTTCATTACTCTCAGAGTCGGAGTGCCTTTGTCATGAAATCCAATATAACTCGCTCAAAAGAAATCATTTAATCTACAGGACAACATTTGAAGCGTGTGGCGCTAACGACATATTTACACAGAGACGGAACAGAAGCCGCGATGCGTCAGCCCTCTCAGCTCATAAAAGTTTCAGCAATTATTCCTAATAATAAAAGAGTTGAGATCTATTCAGTTGGTCTTTCAGAATGTAAAGTGGCTTCACTCGTGCACAGTATCTAATAGCACTGATGCTGATGCTGTGATCAAAACATCTTCGGACTCAGAGCTGTTGACTGATTTGCTTTCCCGTTTGACCACAGAGAGAGGGCGACAGAACTCATCATCTGCCGAAATAGTTGACAAGAGAAAGTTAACGAGCTGGGCTTTCATTGATATCCCCGCTATTGCAATCTTTCAATTTGGATAGGAGTCGTTTCAATTAACACATTTAGGTCGCAAATTAGAGCCGGTGTTTAGCATCTACACCTTTTAACTTGCTATAACCGCTATAAATGGTAGACCCACATTTTGTTGTTGATAGTCCCGAGGTGTTAATAGATGAGTCCTCTTTAGGTGTGTGTGTGTATTTTGTGTGCCCGAGAGTGCGTCTGGCAGCAGTGACACTTACCTCCTGAGAGAGGAAAGGGATGATCTGAGCACAGATGGCACTGAGACGCTTGACAATCTCCGCCTGTGATGGAAAGGGAGACAGAAGGAGAGAGAAGTGGATCTACAATCATGTTGCATATTGTAAGGTGATGACTACACAATGAACACAGAGCATGTGATACACCTTTACAGCACATTAGGCTCATGTTGCATTCAAACACGGTCTTAATGAATGAGGTCTGTCAGCGATGACTCTATGAGGCTGAGAGAAGATAAATACACGGGGATGTAGGAGTGAACAGCACAGGTGGAGGGATGGAGTCAGTGTTTGAGCACCAGTCTTCGTGTGATTTCACTCAGCCTCACACGTTCTTATCCACTTCAGTATTTCTATGTCTCTCACCTTCACCCTCAAACCTAAAAACATACTGGAGAACAAGCAGGCAGACACTCATAAAGAGCAGCTCAGCTTATTCAATGTCCTTCTATTTGTCCATTCCATGAAACTCAAAGGATTCTTTAAAAAATTTTTTTTTTAAAAATCCCCTTTTCTCGGTTTGAACATTGTGAGGACCGCCTCAGATTCTTTACCTCCATCCATTCACTCAGGCACACAGTAAAACAAGCCATCCTATCAATACTGTGCCTGCACACATTATACCAGCACACACAAACACATTAAAACTAGCGCACACACTCTCGCTGTGTCTTGCACACACACTGAACCTCTGCAGTGTGTCTAATTCTATCTGTCTGAGTGCCCTCAGCCTCATTTTGTTCTCTTCTTCACTCAGCCGTTCTCTCTTTTTCTACAACAGCTCTCACACTGAGCCATTATTACCCTATTCATCCTCTTCCTCCCATCCCTCTCCCCCATCTCTCTCATCTCCCTCCCCTTGCTTGCTCGCTTTGTCTGGTTTTCTGCCATCTTTCTACTTTCTACTTGTCTATATCATTTTCTTTCCCTCTATTAGAATTTATCCTCTTTCCTTTCCCTCAGCTGCCCTTTTTCTTCCTGTGCATCATCAGTTGCTCTCAGTAGTCCCCCCCCCCCCTTTTTTTTTTTTACTTCAATGTCACACTTTACCAGCGACATGGCAGGATTTTCTCTGTTCTTCCTCCCTCTACCCATCTTGCTTTCTCTCTGTATCACTCCATCCTCACTGGCACATGTTCCTGCCACTTGAGGATGTAGGAGAGGAAGAGAGAAAGCCAGCAAAGGAAGCAATAGAGGGCAGTGCAGTGATTGACAGGGCTGTAAACACCATCACACAAAGGCTCTGAAACCCACGCACACACAGGCGCAGGCCAACCTGTCAGCTCTGTTATGTGCACAGAAACAGCCTCGCATATCATACATGTGTCAATGTATTCATGAATGGTAGGTGACTGTGCCTAAGCTCCTCTGTGTGTTGTGTATATTCCCTATGCAAGCACAATGGGTGTCTGTGCCTGTGTGTCGACCACAAGATGGAAGTGAGATGCAAGTGGTACCTGCTTGGCTAAACCGTACCCTGCTGCGTTTCAGTCGTTTCTGCTATTTCTGGTTGCAGCTGGAAATAAAACAAGGTAATCAGCGCTCACGTGGCCTGTGTATAAATACAGTGCAGAGCGTCACTGTTGACACCAACAATGATGCACTGGGTGGTCAGGTTACAGCTCTTTTAACAAATACATCTGTTTTGTTGTTTGAGATTGAACTGGCCAAGTCTGAAAATTGCATTAAGGTTTTCGTATCTGTGGGAAAAAAAACAAACCCAAAAAACCTGACAGTTCGGGGGAAATGGGAACAACAAAATGCTCAAGCCTGCATAAACCATCATACTCGCACACAAACAGCTGCTTGTGAACTGGTTCACTATCACTTACTGTTGATTTGACATACAGTACTGTGCACAAGCCTTAGCCACCCCTTATTTCTTTATATTTGACCACCTTTATTCTTCAACACAGCCTGAACCATCTTAGACGAGCTTTCTTGAAATTTCCTTCGGTATTGATGCGAGTGTGGATGGTTGTTCGTTTCATTTGTCTCCAAGGCGACCTGTTCAGGGTGTACCCCACCTTTCAACTGATGGCAGCTGGGATAGGCTCCTGCCCCCCTGCGACACTAAATTGGAGTAAGCAGGTATAAAAATGGCAGGATGGATGGATAGTCTTCAGGAATAGTTCTCCAGGCTTCCTGAAGGACATATCAAAGCTCTTCTTTGGATGTTGGCTGCCTTTTCTTCCGTTCTCTGTCAAGATGATCCCACACTGCTACAATGATGTGGGGCTCTGTGGAGGATTCATCACTTCATGAGACCTGTTTCCATTGATTTTCTGTCCAGTTCTTGTGTCATTTGGCATACCTCAGCCCTTTCTCCCCACTTCCCTTCCTTAGGAATGGCTTCTTGACAGCCATCCTTCCATGGAGACCATTTCTGATGAGGCTTCAGCGAACAGCAGATAGATCAACTGAAGGGCCAGATACATCTCTCAGGACCCGTGTCAGTTCTTTGCTTTTTTTCCTCCCATTTCTTAAGGACATCAGTTGCAGTAGTATTTTTTTTAGGCCCATCACTTTTGTCACAAAAATACTATTTTATGATATTTAGATAGCAATCTTTGGCAAATTTTATAGAGGCAGCAAAATAAATGGGAAAAAAAATTGTGTCTTAGCAACAGGCTACTAGTAACACAGTGCCTAAAAGTACCTTTTAAAATGGGTTCTTTGGTAAGATCTCTCATGTACAGACAAAACGCCAGTTTATCCCTTGAATTGGGCGCCTTTTTATGCTTAGGTAGGTAATAGGTTAGTGTTAAGTGGCTATTCAAACACTCATTCCTTTAAAAATGATCAGGTACAAGGACAAGACTGGAAGAAAAAAAAAATGAGCAAGCAGCCAATGTTCAAAGAAAAAACTAAAATAGAAAACCTGGAGAACTTTTGCTCAAGACCACTTTAGAAGATAACAAGAAGGTCTATGTCCTTGGAAGCTAAATATAAAGACATGAGGAGTGGTTCAAGGCTTTTGCACAGCACTTTACTTTGAGTCACTCAAATGTTTCATCCAGTTTGAATGAGCAAAACTCCTCCAGTTACATCTCTGCAATCATACCAGATCGCTTCCTACCAAACAACAGCCCACAGGTTGATTCTGATGACCTGGCTCAGCTATGGCAGGAAAAGAAAAAGCAAAAAAAAAGCTTATTTTGTAAAGCATGGCAGATAAAAGTCCAAATAAAGAATAAAGTCAGTGAGAAGTGAGAACAGTGTGTAGTGATTTGTGATGTGGGTTTAAAATCACGGTTATGAATTGCAATTCCACCACAAAAGATCATCACCACGTATCATTACCATGTATTCTGAATTAAAGTTCAAACACATAAACTGCAATCAATCTGCACGCAAGCAAAGTGTTGAAGAGTCAAGGGGATTGACCTTTAGTGCATGTTATTGTCCGTCTCTGTCCACTGCTCCTGTTTAATAAAGGCATAAAATGTCCAATATATATTTTGTGCTGTGCTGAGGCAGTCCAAGTTGAACCAGGTGTCAGTAACAACAAGGCTTCATTCCAGAGCCGGCCAAAGCTCAGCCACCAGGGAGTACTGGCAAAGACTGGCCGGATGGAGGGAGGAGTGGATGGGTAGATACAAAGCAAGAGGGAGAACTTGTCAATAAACACCTGAGGGCAGATACGCTGCCAGCTGGCATGGAAACAGATAGTGACAAAGAGAGAGACAGGGAGGATCAACATGAAACACGTCCAGCACGGGTGAGAGAGAAAATATGGATTTTCGAGCAGAAGAGCAAAAAATTTCCCCCAATACTGAGATACAATACTTAAATGAGACAAAAAACAACAAAGACAAAAAAAGAGGAGGACGACTGCAAGACAAGGACGACCTGTACCAGCGGCTGTGGTGATATTAGCCCGTCAGAGCCTGAATGACACACATTCACACACACGCTCCGTGGAAGAGGGCGTCCGCCGTCACATTAGATCAGTGACAGGATGACGGTGATAAACAGCAAAACATTTATAGGATGGCCGGGTCTGGTTGCTGCATAATGATGCAACCAGAGTTGTGTAAAAGATAATGCACATTAATATACTGTTCAATGTATCAAGACCTAGCTCAGTTAAAATAAATGACATTGTGCAGACAGCACTGTCACCTCATAGCAAGAAGGTTCAGAGTTTGGAACCTCAGCTGTGGGAAGTTTGCATGTTCCTCCTGTCCGTGAGTGGATTGTCATGCATGTTAGATTAAGTGGTGGTTTCAAAAGGTCTACCCTGAACAGAACCCCCCTAGCAAACTTTGAACGGGTGTTATACAGGTATAGAGAAAGGATGGATGTCACCTGGTCCAGTCAACCCCATGACAGTGAGTAATAATAATAAGCCTCAGGTTAAAATAAAAAAAATATCAATTGCAGCTTAAAACACAGAATGATTTACAGATGTATTCATTAATTATCCCATGGAGTGAATTAAACTATAATGAGTAGTTCAGCAACAGTTGAAAGCTTTGGGAACATGAGCAGCGAAAGCGCACCGTGCTTTCTGTCCCGTCAGATTGTTGGAACGGTACATGAAGGTGTCAATACACATTATGGTGTGGCCTGAGCCGAAGTGTGGACTGAGATGCATGGACTCTGCCATGAAAATGAACATGAACAGCCCATTCTGTTAAATGTGACTGCATACATGGGAAGAAGGACTGTTTTTGGCTTTCATCCACAGAAAACACTGTTGCAGTTACTCTAAACAGAATTATCCAGAATCAACTAATGCCCTCAAATTGATCCAATGTTTTAGCTAATCTGTGTTCTTAACACAATGGCAGTAATGTCGAAGACCCAACTCTTAAATCAAGCTATGAGCAAGGATTTAGGGAGACAGTTTGTGGCTGAATAGCAACAGCTCAAGCAAGCGTGTGTCTAGTCCAAAATACATGCATGTAAATTCAGTGTTACGGTAAAATACAGGGGATGTATTTCAAATGAGGTAAACAGACAAAGTTAAAGGATTTAATACAGAGAGCCGCAACAGATGGTGATTATATATCTGTTGTGCCGGTTTATTAGTATATCTACAATTAGTGGGCATCAAGAAAGAACAGAAAAATATTACTCAAATAGGCAGAACGAAGGTTCCAACAATAAATCCCTCTTTGACTCAATATTTAGCACCTCGCATTTAGAAAAAGGAAGAGGCAGCACAATGGGAGTTGTGCTTCTCAAACAGGTGGAATTCTTCAGCGTTTTAGCTAACTTCCATTCACTGTTCACGCCTGCTGCTCTCCTCTCCACCCACATGTTTAACGCCGCAGATCAAACGCAACACGTTCCTGCCTGTTCTGTAAAGGCCGTCAAAAAGCTGTCTGCAAAATGTGGCAAATGATTATCCAAACTAGGGATGGTCGAGACAGGTGGGGTAAATGATTCGCTGGTGTGTAAAACCACAAAAACAAGCCGTCGCAGACTCTGCATTTGAAATTTATTCAAACTGATGATCCAGTGAAAATAATGAGCCTGATTGATAGCGCAAAGGCAAGGCTTGTTGTTACTGTAGTAGAAGCTGCTGCCCCCCCCCCAACCATCTGTTTTGTAAGAATGACAGGGCACACTGCATTGTGCGACTGTACCTCCACCTGCCGGCTCGGAAGAGGTTCAATATAATCTATGAAGACTATACAGCTTTCTAATGAAGATATGAAATGCAACTTACACTCTTGACATTAAAGCGAACTTTCGCCTGAAACAAAGGGGAAACCACCTCCCGGTGAAAGTGCAGCATTGTGTTTGGCTGCCGAGCATGACGGCGGGCAACAGTGACCGTGTTCGTCTTGCCAGCGGAGCTCGGTGAATCTGAATGTGATGAGCGTGGGTTGAGATTGGCACAGGAGGAGGAAGATGGTGCCCAGTGTGCTCTGGCGGTGCCAGCTGTGCCAGCCTCTGAGTCCCACTATAGCCGAGTGAGCCAGCCTCGCGCGGCTATGTGTGAAGGAGCGCGTGCGTCAGTGCTACCCCTATACTCACACTAATTGCTTTCAACAAAAAGCTCTGCCATCTCTCATAGCTCTCATATTCTGTCCGTCTCCCCAGCACCCCTCGCTGCCTTGTCACCGGTGGGGATCCGTGGATGTCGGTTGGTAGTAAAAACGAGCAGTAGTTGAGGAAAGCATTTTAACTGAAAATGCTGCAATGGACAACTTCAAAGGAAATGCATCCCACAGCCAGACTTTGCAACGTGATGTCCATGGATAAAAAAAAACAAACTACTTTATCATAACAGAGGATATAAAAACATGATTTTATAAGGACGATAAGAGTGCTGAGACTGGCCTTTGTGCCTTTTATAACTTGTGGCTCACTGATTATTTAAAATGAAGGCAATATCATTCTTTTTGTTTCCCCCTTTTCTTTCCTTTTGCTACAAAGCTTTTTTTTTTCCTGAGTGCTGAAAATCTCACTCGTAGACCGGGTATCATCTCCTTTTCACAAGTCTTCATCACATCTAACTTATGCCTGCTTTTCTTTTTTGGAAGGGGGCTTAAAGACAACAAAAGAGGATGTGAAGTTCTGTAGCGTGACTGAAATAATCTTTTATTTGAAATTCAAACCATGCACACCTGTTCCAGTAGGCTCTTAATGAAATTATGAGCCTACCAATAAGTGCTGTGTGGGTTTTTCCAAAGGGTATTCTACTGCTGGTGTGAGCTCAAGTTGTCCAAAGAAACAGCTTCCGCATAAATACCCAAAGACATAAAAATGTCTCAGTCAACTTTCGCCCCATTTCGTGCGTTTATGTGTTCTAGTAACTCAAAACCTGCCATGTGTGTTATACAGTAGGAGGCATAAGCTATGTCTGAAAACTTCAAACGCAATAAACATGCAATTAGAGCATAAAACTCTGTGTTGATCGTGCCGACTGGGTTTACAATCAAGTTCCAGCTTCTCAATTGTGAGCATTTGGTGCTTTTAATGCTTTAATAATTTGAATTATCATAATTTTTGCATCATCCTGAACAGATATTAGCTGGTTACCGTTAACGTCGGTCAAAGGGGATTCCATAGAACATATAAAAAAGAAAGATGTCGCTACCGCTTCTGAAAAGTAAAGCTAATGCTCAGGTACCTTAAAGCTGTATTCTTCCCAATGGCCAGCAGGAGGCGATTAGCCTGGTTGCAGTAATGAATAAACAGATAGATCTAAAAATCAAATATTAGCAGAGGAAATATTTTTCTTTTACCTAGACGATGACGTAGGCAGCCTGAAAGGTGTTTGTTTTTTTACAGCACTGCTGTGGGGTGACTTTGGACAATGCCACATACATCTGTCAATGCTTCACAGCCTCTGTACTTTGGGCTGTCTAATTGGACTGCGCTCCCCTCTGTGAACACTCTCAAGTAAATATTTGTAGCCAGTGACGTACTAATCAGCCACTGATTGGGGTTGCAGACACAGAGATGTTCAATGGGAATAACCATCCCAGCTTCCTCTCTTTCAGGATCCCCCTCTCCTCCTCCCCCGTTTCCTCTTATTCTCAGTGCCATCAGCCCTCCTGTTTTTCTGTTTGGTTGGCTCATTTTCCCCTTCCACAGTATCTCTGTCTTTTTTTTTCCTCTGTGTCCTCTCGCTCTGTTTTCCCTCAGTGCTCTTGGCCTTACTCTCCTGCTCTCTCTGCCCTCCTCCTCATTCTCTCACTTCTTTCTCCTTCTTGCTGCATCTCTCCGCCTTGCTTCTCCCTTCTGTCTTTCTTGCTCACTCTGGTTTTTTCTCCTCTCTCAGCTCCCTCTCTCTCCTCTGGGCAGCGTGCCAGCTCCTCTTCCCTGGCGCTGAGCCAACTTCTTTCCTCCACGCCTCCTCCTCCTCCTCCCCACCCTCCCTTCCTCTATCCCCCTAGCCTCTGATTGATGGGCCCTCTATTCTGTAAGGAGAGGAAGGGAAACAGAGAAAGAGAAAAAGAGGGAGGAAAGAAAGAAGAGCAGCAAAGTGCACACACATTTACAAAAACACTCAGAGGCACACACATGCACGCACTCCCGACATTGTGCACGTGTGAAACTGCACTCACAAGTGCGCACACAAAAGCCACTACAAACAGTCGCGCACACGCTCTCTAAGCAGAGGGGCACACCGAAAAGCAACCCAAACAGAGCAGACGAGGACACACACACAGATCAAGCAGCCTCCCTGCATGAAACCAACACGCACACTTCTTCCAACACAAACACACAAAGACGCCGATTCAACCTTTAGTGCAGAACCAATACAAGCCAGGCAGCGGACCAGGCAGCAGAAACATTGAGAATGAAAAATACAGACAGACAGCTCACTTCAATGCTCTCACACACACTCATACATGGAGATCCAACACAGTTCAAAACATGCACTTACAAACACACGCATACGGATTCAAGGACACAGATGCATGGTTGACACACGTCTCACACACACACACATACAAGCAGGGAGGTTACTGTACTATATCAAATCTGTGCCTCACAGTTGGAGCTGTAGATGTGTTGTTTCTTTAGACCTCCATCTCTCCCTCTCTCCGACTATATTATACACAAAGCCATTAGTCATATTCACACTGTGCCAGCTCACCAGCTTGCATTGACAGACTGCATACTGCCTCAAACTCGTGTCATCCGCAAGGCAAGCAGACACAAAGTAGCCAGAGCAGCAAAGCTGGCTGCACGAAAACGCATTCAAAGATCACACACTTGGACACACACTTTAAAATCAATCAGTGTTGTCATTATACGCGTTGTCATTTGTGCCTGAGGGCGGCTGACGCATGCACGACCACGCAGGTCAGCACTGTTACTAATATCTGGTTTATGGCCAGAGGCATGGCTTGAATTGGGAAGGGACACACACAGAGTGCTGGAATGTCACTCAGTACGCGCCACCCAAAGTTTTTATCAAAAGGTGCTACTTCCTGGTGACGGCAGCCATGCGTCGATTTCTGACAGGAAACACTGACACTGACAGCTACTCCAAGTCACGCTCAATACAAAGAAAAAGACCTCTTTCTAATCTCAGTTCATTGCTTGCTGCAGCAATATTCGACTGCGGGCATAATAGGTGGCGCTGTATGCTTTCTATACACCAAAGCTTATCAACACATAACAGCAAACCACTGAGACTGTTGTTGACGTTTTATATGACCGGCGTGAAACCAGACCAATGCAAACAGCAACGGTCCCGAAGATGAAACAATGCCCAGTTGGAGAAATAGCTAGATTTGGGAATCTCTTTTGGTAAGCGTCGACACCAAAATAACACATTTCCAAAACACATTCGGCTTGTTCAGATGCTCATTTGCAACCTTGTGACGTTGGACTTTTATGCTGAGGGAGAAGGACGGGTTTTCCTCCGATGACTCTCTCATGAAGGTCATGACTGAGCAGGTTGTTGCTGCTGCGGAGCAACATCACACCACTCTGCTGAATATTTCTGAGTAAATAAGGTATTTTTTGTGTTACCACAAGCAGCTCTTTTGACTTAAATTTGTTCTTCACTGCTCCTGTTAACTGCAACTTCAGAAGTAACATTCCAGGTGAGGAAAACAGCTACAGCCGAAGACTGTTATTGTAACAGAGTGTTACCATGCTGTGACGCTTATGGCCGCTGATAACTGAGGCAAGGTAAGCGCAGTTGAAGTGTCAGAGCTTTGAAATTTGCATCATTTGGTCTTTTGTACAGAAATTATGGTGATGAAAAAGCTCGAAGAAGCTGACTGAAGTTTGGAGAGGGAAAATAAAGACAGTGACCTTGTTTAAGGTCACTTCATCCTCACACAACTACTTAGAGGCAGAACATTTTTGAGTGGAGGAGACCTCATTTTTGCATGTCAGTGTGTTCTCCTTGGAAAGTCCCTTTTCGCACAGTAACCTGGGATGTGCACCAGACAGATCTGAATATGTTACACGAGATAAAAGCAATGTGCTGTGCAGCCGTTTGTGCACAATACCGACAACCAATTTGCTCCTGTGCAAGCAATAGTCACTAAGAATGGCACCACATGCAGTAAATTTCACATGCATACATGTCTCTCTCTCACACACACAGACACACACAGACACACACAGACATACACATATAAGGAAATACAGTCTGTGAAAGTACTCAGAGCTCCTCTGTCAGAGTTAAAAGCTATTACACTAAAACGCTAGCTCCCTGGGAATTTAATCACTCACTTTTCCTTCTCATCTCATCTTTTTCTTTCCTCTGTCACTTTTTCTTTCTCCCAACTTGCATTCCATCATTCCTAAAAGATTATATCACACACTAGCCAGCCCTCTCCATCGCTTCGCCCCATTATTCACAATTGAGCTCCGTTGTATACAACAGCACACACGCACTGTCTGAACAGAGGGAGTGAGAGGAGAGAAGAGAGCGAGAGACATGAAAGCTACACACACCAAGTACAGATGCTACAACATGTGCAAAGAGGGACCGCATACGCCACTGATCAGAGAGAGTGCAAACGGTGCATGAACACACACAAATCTAAAGTACTGCGACCTCTCGAAAAAGCCTGTTCTAGTTGACCCACATGTGCAGTGTGCTCTTAATCCAGCCCTTTAAATAAAACTAGCTAGACAAAAAAAAAATATATGTCAAAACCAAAAGAAAAACATGATTATGGACAGACTGGGTGGTGGGAGAGAAACTGTAAAAAGAAAAAAAAAAAAAGAGGTAAAGGACATGGAAACAGTGAGACCGAGAGAGAGAAAGAAAGAAAACGCAGAAAGAGAGAAAAAGCCCAATCCTATTATGAAGCAAAGCGGTGAGTTAAAATGAAGGCATCTCTCCCAAAAGAGCTGAGGATTCAGGTCACAACTTCAGCCAAACATACCAATTCAAGCATGCACACACACACACGTGTGCACAAACGCATGCATAAAAAGGCCAGACATTTCAGGCTAATTAGGCGGGCAGATAAACGCCAGCACACGCGCTTTTGCCTTTCTTTCCTTCCTTCCTTCTTTTTCTCGTACAAAACACAAGCAGATAAACCATCTCTCATGCGATCTTCCTCCTCTGCTTGTTCTCTCTCTTAATCTTCCTCAGTCCCATTTTTTTTTCAGTTAAATTCATAGTCTGGGCTCCACACCGTTTTAAAATGAATAAATAAATACACACACACACGCTCAGCATTATATGTGTGGTTGTGAAATGAAAGGAGAGCACAGGAAGGAAGGACAGCCAGCTGCTTCATCTGTCCTCAGCAGTCCACAGGGGAAACTGTTTGGCTGCAGAGCATCCTGACCGTCAAACGCAGCCCACCATAATATCCTGCCTGATCCACACTGTCTCTTTATCTAACATACTGATACAATATCTATAGGCCAAGTATAAATACATATACACATAAGGTTTTTACACTGAAATGTAAACTAGTTAGAAAAGTGAAGCAACATTTCAGACAAACATTTATGTTAGGTTTCACGTTTGGATCTACTAATCCCCAACTGCCACTCCTCAGCCTTTTATCGCATGCTGTTATTTTCCTAAATGGCTTAAAATTAGTAACCAGCAAAGGGGGTCCACTATACAGCTCAAGGACACACTGACACCTTTTGCTAATGGGATGCTCTCTCTCACCACTTGTCCACCTTTCGGCCCGTTAGCCTGGTTAATGATTATGGAGGATAGTTAAAAACATATCCGACAGTGAAGGAATTTTATCACCAGGTCATTTACACAATAAATATCTTTAATGGCTCCAAGCTTTATTCGGGGTCAGATTTCACCGATAACGCATAACTAATGTACATTTCAATAACAGCTACAACTGTATGTTGGGTTATTCTGTTGCCTTTCTGCAAGTTTAACTGGAAAGCTGAATGAAAGCGCTTAAATAAAAACTTGATTTTCATTCTGCATTAAACTCTCCGTTTTGTCAATTTAAATGAACTATCATCGTTATGCGTTTCATCCACTGCTGTTTCCTCTTTCAAGTACAATAAAGACACTAAAGAGTTGAGATGATTGCCTTCAAACACGGTTAAACCTTCTGCTTCTTTGCCCTCATCTTCCACAATGTGCTTTAAAGAGTATTATTGCTCCCATATCTTTAAAAAGGTTGACACTGACAAAAACAATCATTATAGTCATCACTGTAACTTCCAAGAAAGAGCTGTGCTGTTGGCAGAGATACACACATTTAGATGAAGTGGTCCTGAACCTAAAAAAAGGGGAGATTGATGCATATCTGGCAGTTATTTCAGTGGGCTTGCTGTCATCTCCTGTGCACATGGTGCACTGCAGGTATCGCAGTATGATAACAAACATGAGAGCCAAAGATGGCGAACCATGACGCAAAAAAGCCACGATCCCTGCACAACGACGCTTGATCGTTGATGTTTTGTCATGCTTCGGCCAGGACTGATGTTTCTCTGTCTGGGTGCGTTCCAGCCTTCCACACCTTCAGATTTTCTGGGCTGCTCTCAGTCTGAAGCCTTTGGCTTGCTGATAGCTCCTGCTGGACACGTGCCTGACAAAGCTTCCTCTCCTCTTCATCTCCTGCCATTATCCTGCTGCGTTAATTAACTGCCAGTGAAAAGAAACTTCAATCTAATCACTGCACACCTCACATCAGCAAAGCTTCGCATCTGTACGCTCACCTGTGACAACAACTGGCAGCCCGCAGTGAATGGCTGATCAACAAAAACTATGAATATACATGTTGTGCACAGGGGACACGTGCAATAAGAGCACAGCCCTAGAAGTGTTATCTCAATGAATATAGAACAACCACAGAGAGTAGTGTGAGGCTCTTATAGCCTCCCACACTGCTCCTGGGGATTCACAGTATATATGAATATACAATATGATAATGGAAATGAACCGAGGGAGATAATGTGATGTGAGTGTGCATGCAGGTCACTGTATCCATACAGCTCAGAAAAGAAGGGGAGGAGATGTTATCTTTCTTGCGCCTTCGTACTGTTCGGATATAATCATCACAGACAGGGAGGAACGTTGGGAAGAGGAAAGTGAAAGGGAGGAAAGGGGCTGAAGATAAAGGGCAAGAAGGAAATTTAAAGAGATATAGAGAAGAGTAGAGCGAGAGAGATGGGTAGAGAAAATAATCAAAAGCGGCTCAGAGGAAGGGTATGAAAGCAAGAGATGACTGTTGCAGCTCAATTAATGCCGGGACATGAGATGGCCCTGCCACTGATAATGACAGAGCGTGCTGAAGAAAGACACGGGGAGGAGAGCGAGGCTATACAGTGATCTCAACAGGATGTTAGGAGAAGCTGGAGGGGGGAGACGGAGGAGGAGGAGGAGGAAATAAGAGCAGATACTGTTAAATCTATTCATGATTCATTATTTCTCTCTGCAGCTCAAAGCTCCTCTTCCTCCCTTCATGTCTCTCTCTGTCTGCGTGTCTCCCCGACTGCCTCTCTCCATTGCTTTTCTTTTCTTGGCTCTCATTTCATCTCCAGCTCTTTTTCCCCCCTTCATCTGTTCTATGAGGTCTTTATCTGTCTCTTCTAAGGCTCTACCCTTCCTGTTTACCCTCTTCTCTTTCATCCGTTCAATTAATCTCTTTCCTTCTCATCCCCTCCATCTTTTTCAGTTTCTCCATCTCTCTCACTCTTAAATGTTTTTTTTCTCTACCACGAGCTCTACTTCTTGTACTGTTATTAGTCTTTTATCAAACCAAACAACCCCTCTCCATTTAGAACTACTTATTTTCCAACAACTTCCTTCTGTGCGCCGTCCTTGTCCTCCTTCTTGTATCATTCTTTCTTCCAGACATTTTTTTGCAGCTCCCTATTTTTTTTATTTTTAAAATAACTCCCTCCCCGCCCTCTTCTTTTAATTCAATTTCAACTTTAGCTCCGGTTTGTTTTTATGTCTGTGATGCTTCCTTTTTAATGGCTGCCTCGCTTGAATCTCTCCCACGTCCCTTTCTACCGTTCTTGTTTTCCTTTTTTTCCAGACATCCCTTTTTTTCACTCCCCACTACACAGAAGAATACTTCTTCCTCATATTCCCTCTGCTCCCTCCTCTTGGTTTCCAACATCAATCAGCTCCTTCATTTCTTTTTTTCTTTTTTCTTCCTTTTTTGAACTCCTATTCGCCTGAATTTAGCTCTTTGGTCTCCTCCTGTCATCCTCACTATCTACACTTTCGCTCCCACTCTTCCCATTTTCCACCCTCACTTGGCCTCCTTACTTCTGCCATCCTCCCCTCTTCCTCCTTCCCTGACTCCATCTCTCAGAGGTGAAGCCAGCACCCCAGTCCTCTTCTTCTTTTTGGCAACAAGAGCTGACAGTCCAACACTGCCTGGCTTTGCTGCCAGCCATCTCCCTCCCTCTGTGTCTCTTTATCTGTTCCCTTCCCTGTAGAGTCATAGTTTCTCTTTTTGTGATAAAAGTACAACTCAAACATTTGTTTAGTGCCAAAGCAGCAATTCTAACATAAAGTTTCTTTTGACAGGGTTTCCCAAAAATGAGCCCTGAAGCTTAATTTGGATTCTGGTATAATGTAGAAAAAACACAGAAGTCTACTTTGGTTTTAAAACCAACATTCACTTCAACATCAGTCCAAGTCGTTGCAGAATAACTAACTTTAATGAAGGTAGTCTGGAGCCTTAAGATTATGCCTGATTATGATGGCGTCAAGGCAACTCACAAACATGTCATGTTATTGAATGTAATAGCTGCAAGTTCAAGTAAAACGCATTCAATCCAAACCAATGTGGGATCCAGACTGATGGAATTCCGATAAGGTGATGTAAAGCCTCAGGTATTGGTTTGTATAATATGTTTCGTGTGATTATAGAGCTGTTGCAGCTGAAATAGACACAGCCTCCTTTTAGTGCAAGTCTCGTTTTCCAACCAAAAGCACAGCCTGAGAGACAAGCTACAAGTACAAAAACTACTACAGATGCAGGGCATCTCAAGCCTTTTTACTTTAATCCAAGAATTAAATCAAAGACAGGTTCAGCATTTTATTAAAGTGTAATGCAGTGTTACGGTCAGACGCCTCACCTGGAAGACACTAACAGTACAATAGAAAAGAATTACTCATCTTTCCTCACACACGACTTCAAGAGCGGGGCAACTTAAGCCAGCAGAGGAATCTAAAGCTCCCTGGAGCCTGTACTCAGTGTTTGGACAGAAACCCACTGTTTGATGTCTCAATGCTATAATTACCTTGATAGTTAAATGACACAATGATTATGAGGTTAAAGTGCAGAGTACATAGGCTTTCATTTGAAGGCGTTTCGCAGACTGTTTCAAACAATGAGCTGCTTTCTGAAGGTGAACGCTAAGAGCTCATTGTAAAATGTGAAAAATAAACCCCCCCTCTTGTCTCGTCCTCCATGACGGCGTCTGACTCCACCTAAGAGAGCCAGTTAGCATGACAGATAGATAGATACAGAGAGAGAAGGAGGGAGACACAGGCAGTCACCTTAAAGGAAATGCCATTCAACTGGATAATGATTCTGTCTATCTGCATGGAGGTCTATCAGCTTGAACAGGTTTCACATCTACCTTTTCTTGTCGCTCTGCCTCGACATTAATCTGCCTGTCTGTCTGTGTATGAGAGGACGAGCGAATATGACGCAAACCCACCAGCACCGAAACGTGTGCAATAATTGCAACCTCTTCCCGTCTAATAAAAGCAACATCTGCACAGAGAGCCAGAAACACACCGACACTTGAGCACAGAGACACCGCCTCCAAGTACACCAGCAGCGACCTGACAACGTGAAGACATCCAAACACAGTGAACGCAGACTTTCTTACCTGTTTGTGCATCTCAATGTTGAGCCCGTAGGACATTTCATAGTACTGTGGAGACAAAAACAAATTACAGACTCATTGGCATTTTGTTCATGACACACATTAACATACAGCTTTGCACAAGATCTCAAAATGAACATCTGTTGCTCAGCGAAGCCGCATATGTTGCCGTTTGTCACTGTGGTTTTAATGAAAGAAAGAAAAAGAAAAAGAGGGAAAAGATGGGAGAGACAGAAAGTGTATGTGTGTGTGTGTGTGAGGGAGAAGTACAACAAGTGCGTGGGTCTGTGTCACGAGGTATTTACGTCTTGGCAAAACATTATGTGGCTTCACTGTCTCTGCATTGTTGGTGTATGTGTCAGGGCGTCTTACCATTATTCTATTTTTGTCAATACACAGCTGTCGAATGAGCACGAGCGTGTGTGCGTGTTTACAGTTTGTTGCTTTTTTCCCTGTCGGTGTGAACATAGGTGTGGCAGGGAACGCCTACCGCATACCTGGTGACAGAATGATGAAGACTCCGAACCCTAACGACTAATCTCCCTGTCCCCGTATCTGTGTGTGTAACCAAAAATAAATCTCCCAAACATGTGCAGCATTAGCAGGAAGTCTGTGCCTGTATATTTTCAGCAAAAAGTCTTGTAATGCAAGATGTATATCAGCACAAAACACAATGTTACTGGAATGCTATCACATCGGCCAAACTACATCTGAAGGCTCATGTTGTGACCATATCTGAGCTTGCTCTAAAGACTGTATGATGTTGCCTCATTCTCAAGAAGAAAAATCCACCCAAACAATTGTGTTACCTCACCCTCTGCTGCCAAATTCAGCACATGGGGCCTCTCCTGGTAACCTGATGTGCCAGATGGTTTGTTTCACAGAATCTTGGAAGGACGGATGTTGGATGCTGATGCAGGATGTTTGGAAAAGCGCAGGCAGGCAGTCAAAACTGTATTGGCATGTGACTGGATCAGCGCATCACAGTGTAGTAAGAGTTACCTTCAACCAATCAGACCAAAGAAGTTCTAGCCGCAGAGCAAGTTGATAAATAAAACAGAAGCAAGTCAGGAGAGGAGCAATAACACCTTTCTGGAGAGAAAAGCCCTCACTGTTGTTTTCTTTCGATGAAGAAATACCTTTCGGTTCTGATATAACTGATATTATAGCAGCATTTACCCCGGCAGCCACTGGTGTTGACTGTCACCAGACAAAGAAAATCCCCCAGTAGTCGCTCATAAAGGTCACAGATCAGCTCAAACAACTGTGGTCGCAGGCACATAGTTTAAAATGTTTTGGAAGCCATAAAACAGCAATACTTTCAACTGTCAAGGGACAAAGATAGCGACTCACGTATGGCATCATCCATGTGACTGACTAAACAGTCAGAATGATTAATCATTGAACCAACTATAAGAAATTTAAGAAAAGAAAAAAACAAATACAATTGCAAATTCACTGGTTCCAGCACCACAACCTGAGGTTTCCACTGTAATCATTTTAGGGTTATTCCCAATACAAAATGATCCAAGATTATCAAACTAAACTGAATTCTAAATGGTCTACATGATTCAAGCAGGTTTACGAACTTTCAGTTCAATGCAACTAACTATACGAATAAGCCGACTTCAGCTTCAGGAAACACTGCTTCACTGCAGTTTACAGAGAAAATCACTCACTGACAGAAGACTGATTAGCTTAGAAATAATCACGAGTTGTTGCTCTAATCCAGATAATGCGTCCACATCACATGTTAATACGCGCTGTAAAGTGGGGTTAGTAACTTAACATATCCCTTTCAAGCATGTTGTGCTCCTGTTCGAACAGGATTGTGTACCTGTGTATCATGCACCTGTGTGTGTGTGTGTGTGTATATGCTAAATGCTGCATGATGCTACCACCACTGCACGCATGTACTTCTGGTTGTCTCACTCTCCGGTGTGCGTGTGAATCACTAATGTTCTAGCAGACGAGCAGCACACAGACACCGAGGATTCGTCATGGTGACAAAGGCATCCTCTTCCACAGGATGGGCAATGCTCTGACTGATGAGAGTGAGACATGGTTCTCCCCTCCCTCCCTCTCTGTATTCTCTTGCTCATTTTCACTCGAGCACTCTCTTCTCTCCATTTATTCCCCGCCTCATTCAGTCCCTCCCTCGCACTCCAATCTCTATCTTTCAGGGGCTGTCGGGCTGCCGCCCCCCTCCTGCGTCTCTCTAGTTATTCGCTTCCTTCTTTTTCTGGCTGTGAGGTGCTTTTTCATTCTCCTTTCCTGCTTCTTTTAAGTAATTTTCTATAACTCCAATTTTCTATCCGCATGCAACCTTGCAGTTGACTTTGAATTCAAGTTCACTTTGCTGTCATGAACATAATTAAGCACAACTTATGATATTGTACGAGGTCGGCAATACATTGAAAAAGATTATTTCTCAATTGCTACATAATGCATAAAAGGCCAAATAAATCAAATGCAGAATAAAAAGGAACTTGAAGAAGCTTGATACATTTTCATGTGAGGTTTCGCCACTCTTTTCCTTCAGGCTGTGACACGCGCTGACATATTTCACTGCTTCAGTGGCAATGTCAGGTTTCCTCCAAAGTATTTATTCAAATAAAAAGTCAGACAGAGCATACGGAGTTTCCGATATTTGACCGTAGCTTTTTAAAAGTGGAACAAAAAGAACAAAGACCCCGCCGCCAACTAACCAACATTTATACGATTAATAATACCTTCTGAAGTATTTCCTCTTTCATTCACTGATACTGAGAGTAGAGCATCCCTTCCATATTTGGACATATATAAAAAATTATTTTTGCTTGAATTCAAATAAAGTCAGTGTTTTTCTTTTTCTTTTTTTAAATTAGAGCTGCTGGCTATTCTTTCCTTATTCCTGGATCAACTGAGCAGGCAAATGGTTTCCATTTGAACTTGGAGGCTTGTGTTATGAACCCACAGATTATGGTCACAGGAGCTCTGCAAGCAAACAGTTTGTGTCCAAAGACCATTTCATCAGAAGCGCTCTGGTTTCGTTTTGTTTTTTAAGGTGTTTTGTGCAGTGAGTATAGAGAGGACTGATGTGAGGGATGCAACGTCATCTGTAAAACACGAGGAGGCAGTGTGAAAGGATGAGCATGGCCTCCAGTGGCACTGCGTTAGTGTTTACTGATGATGTGCCAGAGGACAGCAGCAGCTGGATGAATTGTGTGGTGTTTTAGGCGTATACCCTCTACTAAGATTCCCTTAAATGCAGCAAAGGAGACTGACTGGCATTGACAGTGTTTAGCAGCAGTCGAGTCAATCACTTGAGTTAAAAACGGTTTAAGCGGCATTTTACTTGATGAAGGTGAAACTAAGGAGAGCTGCAGTAAAGGCCTGGCAAAGTGAACCCGTGGAAACCCATTTCTCTGTGCTGTGCATGCTTGTTCCTGGTTCCACCCGTCACAAAAACCCTTTCTCCCGCTTGGATGTAAATACCCTTAAAGCCGAATGTCCACTCTTTAAACCCATATTCATTAGTTTGTTGTTACTTAAAACCGTTTTGGTAAACAGCTAAAATAATTCAAATTGAGTCCAATTATTTCCAGAGCTAACTCTGCCTGCTCGGGGGCCTCCACTGGATGTGTTAATTATTACTTGTTTATCTAAAGCAATGACAGATGCCGAGTGACATCATTAGCACTTGGAGAAGAGGTTGTGCTGGATGTAAAGTGTGCGTCTCGCTGGAAGGAGAAACCACAACAAGTGCCGGTTCCTTTAAACCGCGACCCGTAACCTTAACCTCGTTGCTTTTGTGTTTAGCCATGACCTCGGTTTTACGAAGGGAAAAGCGTGCGAGTTCATCACTCACCGTGTGCTGTGAATTTTCTCCTACTCTCTCCTGTTGACACTGAAAATGTCTCTCTAGCCAATTATTCTCTTTTTACCCCCCTTCTCTCCTCTCCCAATGCCTCTTTTAACAGCCTCTTGTTTTGAACCCATCTGCAGCATCTTTTTTTGTCTCTGCCCCCTTCACTCTACTTTCTGGTTCTTGCTTCACCCTTTTAGCTATTTCCATTAATCTTGTCCTCTTTTATGCTCCGTCTCGGTTTAATGCTTTCTCTCACTCTACTGCCATTTTCTACTTGGCTCCCTCACTTCTCTCACATCCTTGTCAAGTGCTGTATCTGTATTTTCCCTTTTCTCTCCCCTCATCAAGCTCACCTCCGCTGTGTGTTTAGTTCTCCTTTCTTTCCAATTCGCTCATGGACAGACACACAAAAAGCTGTTTTCATGCAGACAAAAACATATGTGATCTTCGAATCTCTTTTCACATGGAAAAATGCACACGTGCGTCACACAGGCAGACGCGCAACTGCAAACACACACAAGAGTAAACATACTCGAGTAGCCCTTTGTGCTTCCAGCGCTGCCTTTCCTCCTGCCCTCTCAACATGAAAGACATGACATCTCTCTTTGTTCTGGCTCTCCCTTTCTCACCATCTCTCGTCGGCCTCTCTCCTCACCTCTCCATCACTGCACCTCTCCTCGGCCCTCCCAGTCTTTTTAGCTCAGTTCCTTGTCTGTCTCCCCTTATTTATTCTCCCTCTGTCAGGGCCATCAGCCTCTCCACCTCTCAGCCATTGCTCTGCATTTCTCATCTCTCCCCTCACACCTCCATCCTCCTTCACATCCTCTTTTTCACGTGATGGCTCACTTTTTCCGACTGCACCTACAGCTGACTGCAACAAAACCAAATCTCCCGTATTTGCACACAACCGTGGGAGTAACATTGCTCACTTGAGCAGCTGTCAAAGTGGATGACTATAAAGTTTAATGTATATGTTTAGGGCGAGAAAGAGAAAATGTATATGTTTAGGGAACCCCGTTTAACATTGCATTAAAAGGGGTATTTGGTCAAATTTTGCTAGTTAAGGGGAATTGTGGAAGTCAGGACAACCCCAAAAAATATGACTGCACAAAACCCAAGCAGTAGGGTAGCAGGCATGGTGGTGCATCATCGGAGCAAAAACCAGAGTCCATACGAAAGAGTAAGTGAAAGATAAATTTCCTTTGGACAATAAAGCTAATCTAATCTAATCTAAGCAGTCCAAAACAGAACTCTGTCTGCTCCACAAAATTTTACCATCATCTAAAAGATGCAAAGCAAGATCTGGATAAGGCAGAGTCTTTCTGGAAGTAAGTACTATAAACTTTGGCAACAATCACTAAAAGCATTTTTAAAGAAAAAGAAAAATGTGAGCGGCACTTAATAGAAATAACACTTGCAATTCGTTTCACATGTGGGTGGAGAAGTTCCACTTTCGTGCAGGTGGTTTTACAGTAAACAGTGCACAGACAGAACGAGGGATGGGTCAACAACTCCCTGTTGCAGGGATGATCCAAATGATGGGAAGCATTCCACAAAAAAAAAAAAAAAAAAGGAAGAAAAAAAATCCAATAAACACCAAGCTGCTGGAGGGGCTCTCACAGTCCTCTGATATTAATATTTGCACTTCAAAAATCACTATGAAAGATTTTGCCCCACGTATCCGAACTTTTGCATACAACCAGCACAGGAATGTATTGAAGGTCTGATGGGAACACTGCTCCACAAAGCCAGAGGCAGAGCAAGAAGGCCGGAGCGGAGGAGTCCTGAATGCCACTCTACATTTAGAACGTCAGCAACGGCTGAAAGGCAAGGCGTTCAGTTCACTTTTTTCAAGTTTTGGAAACTGTTGATTAAAAATTCCGCTCGTTTCACTGCATTTCACAGTCATCTTCAGCTATGTACCACTAAGATTCAGGAGGGGGGTATAAAGCAAGAGAAAAGCTACAGCCAGTGCCACCTTGAATTCCTGTCAGGCTCTGACGACACAGTACTTTACTTGAGTGCTTCCATTTTGCTGCTGCTCTGCATTTCTGCCGCACTTTCAGAAACTATGTAAAAAGGAGGAACTATGTAACGCTATACTTTAATTCTGCCAGCAAACAGCGTTAACATTACGAGCTCTAAGCATGTAATAAATGGTTAAGAGACACTTAAGATCGAGTGCAAATCCAGTGGATGCCAATATGTGGAGGTGGAAATGAACTGAATAGAATAACACTAACTTGCTTTTAGCTCGGGTTCTTGTTTTCTGCGTCCTTGCTCGTGTTAAATGAAGGTTGTGTGACAAGAAAGTTTACAACTTTTTATTCTGAAACATTCGTAGCAAACAGCACATGGCATGTCTTCACAGATTAACATGTGAAGGGGGTTTAATGGGTTAAAAACACACTGCTCAGGTGTAAATGACACGTCAGTATATAACGGAATTATATCCACCAACAAAATACTGCCAGGACCTAAAGCTGAGTTGATCAGTTTAAAATAGAGAGAGCCTCAGATAAAAGGCAGCAGGATTTATCATTAGAAAACTACGATTTTAACGGGCTAAGTTCCTCAGTTACAACATCACTCAGAAGTTCCAGTAGTAAAATGTTCCATCAACACATAAACCCTTTACTGTACAAGCAGTTGGCCCAGTGATGGCGTCCTTAGAGGAGGCAGAAACAGCAGACTGACTGAGTGAAATGTAGTAACAGTTGTCCTGTGGGAGTAGGCCTGACAGCAGTGAAGTGACTATTGTCCTGTTTGGGCCATCTGCAACGACACTTCAACAACAACACACTGTGAGAGTCTGGTCTGCTGAAACAGACACAGTCCAAACTCGCCACCGATTTTTTCAAATCATTTTCTATTCCAACGTTGCGCTCTACGGACTTCTACTAATGTTTTGGTGATAAATAAGGTCAGCCACTTCACAAGCATGTTCAAACCGAGTCGAAAAAAAAACCTAAACAGATTTAATAATGGGTCACATTAGAATATGGAACTACATAGTCCCCTACATTAGGCTACGGAAACAGCTGCACGAGTCTGCTCTATGAATAATAACAGTTTGCTCTGCACAGCTGAAACTGCAGCGTTACTCCAAGTGTTTTGACTGTTGTAGCCTCTTTTTAACAGATTCATTCCATCCTGCTCGCCTAGCCTCCGACTAAACCCCCACTGCCTGCTTCTCTGCCTTATAAAACCCTCAATCGTGTCACTGCGGTCTCATTCAGCATTCTGTGAAAGATCTATGGTCTATGTGAGTTTTGAGTAGGTGTGTGCAGCAGACTGCGAGGCACAGGTGATGGATGTGCGCGTGTCTAAGTATGTGTGTGATGTGTTGAGCCTAACAGAGGGGCATTAAGCCAGCTGGGCTGATGTCACATACCGAGAACAACCAGTCAAAAAGCAAAGGAAGCGAACGTGCGTGTGTGTAGCCGAGGTGTCCTTTGCGTTTTTCATTTTCCAGTCTGAAATGAGAAAAAGACATCAGCGATGTCAGGTCTGACGGATTTTGTTAACGTATGTGGAAGATGTTGTCATCAGTGTTCATACTAGAGTTCATTTTCAGTGTGCATCAGTGTTCAATGTATTATTTGTCCACTACAAAGTTTATAAAAAAAAGAAAAGAAAAAACAGACAAGTGGCAGAGAAAACATCAACAAAACCCAGAATGTCATGAACAAAAGCTTGGAGCCCCTCAGTGGAAAAGTTACTCATTCAAAGTTAGAAAAGGTTGGAGGATGATTTTAGGCCAAATAACTGGGTTTTCGTCCAAATATATTGTGAATTCCGACCACAAAAAAAAAAGTCATAATAAGTAGATCTGAAAGAGACACTTTGACCTATGAGCTCTGTGTAAAGTGTTAAAACTTCAACACGAAGACAAATATATTATCGACTGAACTGAGACACAGATACATACCAGCCAAAGTGAATTTAATCAGTATAATGTTAAATCAAAGGTCTAAAGAAGGAAAAAAAGTAATATTTTGTTATTTTTGTTCTTTATAAACATTAGATAAGTTTTAAAAATGTGCAGTTCTATTTGTATGAAACTTAAAGGAACAAAGCATCTGGAGCTTTAAACCGTTTTTTTTTTCCCCAATAGAGACTTTATGAATTTATGTCTTTTTCAGGGACGTTATCAGCTCTACATCTTTTGCTCTTTGGCTCGTCATGTCAGTTCCGCAGGATACTTTAGATAAAAGAGGCTGTGGTGTAATTCTTGAGTATCTGATCGTGCTGCAGCGTTCCACTCTTCTGAACATGCCTCACATCTAACGTCTATCTGCGACTAATACGTACACACTGCTCTGTCATCATCAGGGCAAAACAGACCAAGAACATTCCAGCGTCTCCTTCAACGAGCTGCTGAGCTCTACTGCCTCCTGTTTCTGTCTTCTCTCACTCGTGTGCTTCCCTCCTCCTTTACGCTCTTTCATTCTTCAGGGAGTATTTGCTCTCTCGTATACCCCCCCTCCTCTATTCCTTCCTCCCTCCCTCGTGGTGTTGAGAGAGCGTAAGGCGGTGGTGCCAGTCTCTCTCTTTCTGTCTCCTCCATGCGTTCTGCAAAGAATGCTGGCAGATTTTAAAATAAGCTTTAAGGAAGTGGGTCTAATCCAAGGTGATTTATCTAAATGGGACATTCATGTATGTGTGTGTGTGTGTGTGTGTGTGTGTGTGTGAGTGTGTGAGAGAGCAGCTTACAGGCATGTGTTTACTCCAGCATGTGGGTGGGTGTGGATGTGTGTTTGAGCTTTAACAAAAGCATTGTTCATAGTTGTCTCTCGGGTGAAGTTGTCTCTTTCATCTGCCCACCCACACACTTAGACACATACTGTACCAACAGTGCTAAAGTGGACGTATTTTTGTTCAATTCAGGCCCTAAACTTTCATTCCTGGATCGGACCAGAAGGAAGGTTAATCTGCTGTGAGTGGTTGACACAAAGTTAAAGAAAAAAAAACACCTGCTCTGTGATTTTTTTATGACATTTAAGCCCACATGACCAAACGATTATAGGCACGCATCAAATTTACTTTGCAAATGAAAACTATTACATAATCTAAGAGGAGTTTATGTGATGTTGGTTCATGTTTTGTCACAGACTAATTTAGAAATAAAATCAGCTAAATTATTTTGTTATTTGGGCTGGTAGTCGGACAAAGGGAGCGGTGCGATTTCTTTTAGATGGGTGCTGTGATCTGATATTTGTGCTTCGATCCGTTTTTCAGACTTGTTTAGACCACTCAGCAAGAGAAAAAAAACTTTACATTTTTTTTTAAAAAGCTGTGTTTCACAGGTTTTCCAGTAGCTCTGGGTTTTTGGAGGTTAATGTCTTTGATGCCTCCATTTCCTCAGCAACAACCAGGGTTAACAAAGTTCTGGGGGAGACATTTTACCCAGCTTTGGTGAGGAGGGAGATACTTTAGAGATTACCCTGAACCTTTAGGGTGGGGATGAGCTTTTGCCATTGCTCAAGTATTCCCAGTATTTTATTTCGGCCCCTCTATCTCAGTCATCAAACTATTTATTTCCATCATCGCTCATAAAAGCTAAACTGCCATTCTACTTATAGCTTAACCATTACTAGCATGGCAGGTACATTTGTTACTAGTTGTAAACACAAAATTCAAAGTCAGACCCCCGCTGGGGGAGAGGCACCAGCTGCCGTGATGGAGCAAACTGGAGAATGAATGACGACAAGCGGTGGCTTCAATGACAACAAAGTAGGAGAGGAATAAAACATTAATTATCATCTAAAGCACAAATAGAAACACCCACATCCCTGTAAAAGACATACACAGGTATTCAGTGAGCAGATGCCAATGAGGAGCGCTTCATCATTTCACCACCGTGTCTTTGCAGCCCGCTGAGTTTAGCACTGCAGTCCTGACACTGCAGCAAGGAGAAGTGTTGCTTTTACACTTTGACTGCCTTAACGTGCCTAATTAATCCGATCCTTAGTCCTCAATGCAAAAGACAGAAGGTCAAAATGATCTCTAAGCTCCTGGAAAAAAAAGTCCAAGGGTGTTCAAGTATCAGGTGCATTTGGTCAAAATGTTCCTTCAACACAGAACTGACACGTTTGACTGCCACGTAATGCCCAGCACCACATCGCTTGTCTGGCAATAAGATAAATCACAGCACATTAGTGCCCCTCCAACTGATCCAATCTAGCACCAACCCAGGTGATATTAACAAGTCCTCTGATTGATATGGTCATATAGGCAGCTTGTAATGTAGCTGTCCTGTAACATAATAGCAGCAGGAGAAAAGTATGACTCATTCAAGCATTTCCACATCAGAGCAGATGTCAACCCAAGTGTTCTTTGCCTCACAATCCTAATAAGGGGGTAGGAAGGGGGATTAGAAGACGTGCACCTTTAATCATTCAAGCATTCATGCTTTAAGTTCAAGATCTCATTTGTCCGAACGAGACATTTGTGTCCTGAGCATTTGCCACATGGGGATTGATCTTAATACATTTACGGCAATATTTCAAACTTAGGCTTGATTTAATATGAGCATCCAGCATTGTAACATTATGCACTATGCTTAACAAACAATAAGGAAAAAAATCAGAAAAGGTCACTGTTTAATAAATGTATGTGTAACCTACACAGGACGTCATGCTAGCAGGCTCTGATTTCTATAGCCTGTGATGACTGAATCTGCAGTAATTCAGCCTCTGCAGCTTCTCTTGCAGCCATTTCCATCAGAGCGAGGATCAGAGCTACTGCCCAGCGCCAAACTCCAATCTGAAGGGTTTAGGTTTATAAATACGTGCATATAGCATGTTCTACGCAGGAGATTCAGTCCATCTTTACGAATACTTTGTTTTTTTCTCCTCCAGACAGTTCAGACAGGTTTAAGACTCTTAAAACAGAGTCAATCCTTCCCTACATCTGGCCATACTTAAATCCCCTGGCCATCTCCCACTAATGGCTGGCAGAGCAGCATTTAGCTTAGCAAGAAGCAATCCCTGTTCAGATTCCGTCTCCTTCTGTCCTGCTATCTTACATCAGTTTTATTGTTTCCCTATCTTTTGTTTTATCATAATCAAGAACAAAAATGTGTCTGTTTGTCTCTGGAGTTTCTTCTTTCTCTCTCTCTCTCTCTCTTTTCCAACGGGATTTTTTTTTTCCTTACAAATCTTCTGCTGCCAGTGTCAGTGCCCTTGCGAAGCCCCTCTTTCATATGTCTTTCATCTGCTTTTTTCTTCAGAGCCCCACTCACAGCGCTACCACACACATCCCTTTCCTAAACAGTCTGTGACTGTAATGTTGCTGAAGAGAGCACAGTGTGTCAGCCTGAATCAGACAGATGAGCTGGGAGAAGAGTAAGAGGCTGAGAACGCAGCATTAATCCACACACACACACACACTTCATCCCTGCCTGAGGGGCCACACGGGGAGACAATACACACACACACACACACACGCACAGACTGTCCCATTGTTCTAAGAAATGACCACAGACTGAATGACGCAACCCGATACACATTGTGGTACTTAGAAAAAAAAAGTTAATGTCAGCATTTTACCAAATGAATTATGTAGGAAATGCATACTGCTACAGATGTAAATAAACCAAAAAAAGCTTTTGTATTGTCTGTGTAAACTAATGTTTTGGTAAACATACCCAAGTTAGGCCCCCGAAATCAGGGTTTTCTTTGTGTCACTTTGCCTTTAGGTCTTTAAGACATTTAGAATTCCCAGGTGCCGTTGAAGGTATAATAACAGCAAATGAGGAAGTGAGAGACAGAAAGTGATCTGCAACAGAACAAACCAATAAATCAGAGAAGTAAAACAACTGCTTCTCGGCGGCATCGTTCTAAAGTTAAAATAAGCATGTCCACTCCTCTACACAACCACAAGGGAAGTTCCTGGTGCGGCGGATTTCGTGAAAGCCCACGTTCTAAAGACAGAACACGAACATGTGTTTTCGAGACGCGGCAGTTTTAATTGATCGCCATGTTTTTAGAGGTCTCACAAATGGAGTAGTCACTGAAGGGATGTTCAGTTGTTCCTGGAGTGGGGTTATGTGAGGCACTTGTGAGGCACTGACTGAGTAGTCAGTGTCTTACTTGCAGTGGACAACAGTCAGAGCGCTCTCAGTTTGGAGAGATTCCTCACAGGTAGCAAAAAGCTACTCAGGAGGGGGTCAAAACCAGCGTAAATATTCTCTAAAAAGAACTCAAACTTTAGAAATTGCAAAGCAGTTACAATGAGAGCTATATGCTTTAATAATGCACTGAAGCATCGGCCACGCTGCTACATGGATGTTCTCTGGTCAAAACAAAGCGAACAATACAATGCAGAAGTGCACCGTGTTAATTTCACCATATAGCTCTTGTCTGAACCACTTTGAATTATGTAGGTGTGAATTATTTCAGGTGGCTAAAAAAAATGGACTCTGTTAAAGCCCTTGATGGAGCAGATTGAAGCTAGCTTGAATTCTTCTGATTCTTCCAACTGAGAGTACTATGACTATTATTCACACAGGTAAGAGAAAGACGGTGCACAAACACAGCAGGCAACCACACAAAAAAACATCCCTCTTACTGATGTGTACACACCCCAACACAGATAATATGGAAACTCACAAATGGTGGCCCGGCTTTGATTCATTTTAAGCCAAAGTTATCAATAAACTTTCACTATTTTGTGCATCAATTTGACAAAGAGCACCTCGGTGAAGACATGCGTGCATTAGAGATTGTGCAAACATCAAATTACTTTATGCGCTGTACAAAATAAACATCAATCCACTCTCTCTACCCCCTTCATCTTGTACAGGGTTGTGGTGTGTGTGTGTGTGTGTGTGTGTGTGTGTGTGTGTGTGTGTTTAGGGGGTGGAAACCTGTGGGCAAGAAATAGGGAACACCTGTCGCCAATCCATCACAACAATGCCCACTCTTTCTAACACCTTCCATCAATTTAGAAAGCCAAATTAAACTTACATGCATGTCTTTGACCTGGACAAAGTCATGAAATGTTTGATTTTTATCAAGTCTGATTATTATTACTGTTTGTGTCAGGTGATCCCTTTTTTTAATAATGACCATGTGGCTGAAAGAGAACAGCTTTCTCAGGACATTTCCATGTTGTACAGACAGCCTGGTATCGTCACTCATCACAGCCTGCTTGGTATCCGATGCTTTATAAATTTCAAATTTCAACACGACAGCTCTGTCAGAACAACATGTTGCGTTTGACTCACTCTTATTTCGTATTATGAATTTTAATGCAAAACTATTTTTGACTGGTGCCAGCAGCTTGGCCTTTCATTAACACAGGACCCCTGTAGCTCCTCTGTACCTCACTTAAACACAGACGCACAACACAGTGATGGAGAGGCCACCTAATGTGACTTCCGACTGTTATCTGTCACACTCCAGCGGACGTCTTTTTTTATACTCTGTGTTGAAGGGGGCAGGCACTCCTGTTTAGAGTTTTATCTTGAGTTCAACACTAAGGGTGAGAGGACGGCTGCTTTTTTTTTTGGACAGAAATTTATTATACATTTGACCATAAAGCCTTCAGTAATAAAACCACAATCAATCATTTTTTACCTTAGAGCAACAAGTACGAACACCACAAAGTCTACGAGACTCGAGACTAAATATCTAACTTTAGAGGGTTTTATGATTAAAAACAACTTTAATCCGTCCCCTTTTTTTTTTTTTTTTTTCCACATCACACTGAGCCTCGTGCTTACACAGCTTGTCTTTGTAAGAATCAAGCTCAGGCCAGCAGGGGTGACCACAGCTCTCCAGGCAGCAGTCTAACTTGCACTTTGTGTTGGCATGTGACCGACACATCTACACCCCCTCATTAGCCAGGGCTACAATGCAACCTTACTTAAAAATACACAGTGGAATTCCAGGAGAGCAGTGCAATCTGAGAGCCATGAATTATAAATACAACAGCGAGAGAAGAGCAAGACACCCACAGACACTCTCCGTGCGGGTCACTTGATGTTTGTGTGCGTTTGGGGGCACCAGTAAAAAGAATGCACTTTGCCGCCGTCTGTCTCACACGTACAAAGATATAAGACAACCCAGTGGTACAGCCAATATAAAACCTATATTTCATCCAAGAAGCCACAGAGAGTGGGTCTGACAAACTTACTAATGCAAAACACCCAACCTGGCTGTGCTGGTTTACTGCAGCAACACTTTGCAGACAGAAGCAGTTTGAGATGGTTATGGCATCATGTCTTCATGTGGGAAATGTATCAAATGCCCTTATTGTCCAAATATAGAAAAAAAAGAAGTAGTAAACAAACTTTAAGAAAGTTGGACATCACGACAAAATATCTACCATCAGAGTGAAACTTGTATCCACTGTAAAAGAAAAAAAAAAAAAAAAAAACTAAGAGCTGCTAGAAAAGTACAGCTTTTCAGCAAAAACAATATCACTCCGTTTCTTACTCAGCTGTATTTGCTTTGTTTGTGTCACATTCTCTCTGATAATTAAAATGTACCAGAGGCATTTGCAGTCTATTAGTATTTTTCAGCACTATTATTTCCAGTTAATGATCATCATTAGCCCGAGTAAATGTGAAAAATAGAATGAGTGCAACCTGTGTTTCCCAGACATCTTGCCGTGTAATGAAAAGGATAATAAAACATGCAATAAACAAACTATTTTTAAAACCTAATTCAAGTGTTCACAAGCATGTGGCTTTGCTTTGCGGTGTACCACAAAACTATTTCAACTTTATGTACGATTTATCCCCAAAAATCTGTAGAAATACTGTCATTGTGGCAGTGTGAGTCAGGCGTGTTCTGGCGCAGCCCACAGGTGTTTGGTCAGATTGTGATCTGCACAGTTTTGGAGGGTGGTGCAACACCTCGGTCACTTTGTCATGTTCCTCGAGATCAGAGTATCTTTTGTGGAATGGTGGGCTCTCAGGAGTGTGCCTCAGGTTTCCCAGCAGAAGACTGCAGTATGGAGAAAAATCAAGCTACTCTATTCACTTGCTTTTAGTTTTTAATTTTGAGACTGACTGTTGTTGTAGTTCGAGGCACCTCATTTTATCACAAGAGAAAAGACCGATGATCATGCAAGAACATGAAGAAAGCAACAAGAGGTAAAAAAAAAAAAAAAAAAAAAACCTCTTAGGTGTCACCATAAAGACTCATTATCATCATAAAAAGAAACAGGTAGTGACTATTGTTAGGAACAACTGGCAGTCTCGAAACAAAATCCACCCTTTTGTTGACCCGCCAAGAGCTGCTGCCTGAGTTGCATTGCTTTATATAAAAACGTCACATGAAAGACTGCCACCTTTCACACAAAATGTATGTTCCTTAACCGTTATTGCATGCCATCTTGAGAGTTAAGCTGTTAAACCTAATGCATTAGGTGCAATAACTCTGAGTAACCATCTCCCCACTTGCATACCTTGGATTTTTAGGAGCTTAACGTTGATGAATAGTAAAGGCAGGAGCAGTGCAGCGTGGTGAGCAGAGCTCCAGCCTGTGGAAACAGGCCTCAGTGTGGATGACAGGCCTAACGAGCTAAATATAGCCTTCTGGGTTATCTCCTCTGTGGGCACAGCGAGTCCGCTGTTGCTTCACATTATTTACGTGTCTGTGCGTGCACTCGCTCTCTTCCCTCTCTCTTTTTCATTTCACGCCCCCCACACAAACACATCACTATCTCTTGCTCTCTGTGTTGCATCCTCTTTTTTCTCTCTCCATTTCATCCCTTTGCAGCATCTTTTTTTTGCCCTCTCTCCATTTTCTCCCTCTGTCCCCTGGCATCTCTTTGTCATTTCCTCTCTCTCATTCCTTCTCTGCCTTTTTTACGCTCTCCATCTTTCCCTCTGCATATCTCTCTTCCCTCTATCAGTCTCTCCCACTGCTCTTTTATTCTCTTTATCTCTGCTTCCCTTTGTATCCCTCCCTCCCTCAGCAGCTCCCCGTTTTTTTTCCGTCTGACACTCTCTGAGCCTTTTTTCTCTCTAGCTATCTTTCCCTTTGAGCCTCTGTTTCTCTCCCCTCTTTCCCTCCCTCTCATTTCTGAGCCATGCCTATGAAGTAGCAGAGCACTGTGTTAGCCATTCACTACACCGCAGTGAGTCCTTGTTCAAATGATGCAGCCTGAGGTGCTAAACGTCTGCCATGCTAACCAACATGGATGTGTCATCAGCATCTGCAGATCCCTGACCTCCTGCCACGGGCAACTGTTAAAGCCCAGTGTTGAACCTAAACATACAGCAGAGATACTCCACAGTTTCTGGAGTAACAGTGGAGCACCAGTGGTGCAGTGATAACAAAGGTTGTGACATTTAATATGCACAGAGTTCAGTTAAATGCCACCCACTGCACCAGTCTATGGAAAGACAAGAGAAATGCATCTACGCTGGCACACCACCTCTCCTACAGTGTAAGAACTGGTGGAGGGTTTGTCTGGGTAGCTCGCTCCACAAAGTTATTCCATGAAACCACAAAATTGGGAGTGCCTAAGATCAGGAAAAGTGTGTTATTACCAAATCTGTGGGGGTTTTTTTTGTATTTTTTACACTGTGTGTATTCTGCTCTGTTCTTAACCATTCTTTATGTTGTATGAAAAACAAAGAACATCAATAATTAAAGTGGCTTGGTAGCATGGGACCCTCAGCAAAGCCACTAGTTGTTCTTATGCAGTACGGTTTATACATGATGCCATAAAAGGAATGACACAACGTGTGAAATATATTGAGGTGAAAGAGGTAAATATGTTGCAGCTGAATCACTGAAGCTTAAATAACTGAATAATGAATACGCTTAACACCGACTTACGTAACTTTTACTCACTCACAGCGTTGATCACAGGTGGCAAGAGAGGCACATGCGATTTTCTAACGATAAACAGCTTTTAAAAAGAGGTTCTAAAATATTCGCCTGAGAGAAAAGAACAATAGAGTCAGTGGAGTGGCTGAATTATGCCGGTTGAACATGGTAACATTAGCTACCAGGGACCAGATAAACTAAAGCAAACCAGAGTGTTTTTATGTCTTATGAATAAAACCTTTTATCTTTTAGAGAAAAAAAATAAAATAAATCACTCTACTGACAGTTGCTAACAAGAGTAAAAATGACAACACATCAGTAGAAAAAAAAAGTTAATCAAATCACAGCTTTCCTGTTTAAGAGATATTTGCATGCAACTTTTTACACATCATGGTCCTCACAAGGACAGAATAACAAGGTTGGGTTTAAGTGTAGACGAATAAATGAGTATGCTATGCATTTGTAAGTGTGTGTGTGTGTGTGTGTGTGCATCTTATCTGTTTATCTCCCGCCTGTCTGTGTGCTTCTACATCCATTTGTTTAACTGCCAGCTCACCTGTCTGCTTGCTTTTCTCTCACACTCTCTGTTTGTGTATCTGCCTGTCTGCTTCTCCCTCTTTCTGTCTATCCATCTGTGTGTCTATCTTGCTTACAGCCCTGATCCTGCCTTGCTCTCCCAGGTTTATGAAATGTGAGCAGCTTAGCAGATGGTGCATATCGTATTCTGCTTGGCTCTATGTGGGTTTTGTACCACAGACGAAGGCTTACGATACATGTGAGCCTTTAGTCGCACAGACGCACTGACACAGACAGCTAAGGCTGTTAGCGCACAGGAGAAAAACAAGAGCCACAGAAATACCTTAAAAAAAAAAAAAGAGAGGGTTTGAAGGAGGAATAAATTGTGGTGAGGAATGGGAAAGGTACCTTACAGAGAGAGGAATTAAAGAGCAAGATAGAGTGAGAAAGAAAAAAATCACAGAAACAAGGACTTTTGTTCTATTATCATTCATATTTAAGATTCTTTTATCTGCATACAAGTTTTTCAGCGTAAATAATTACCAGATATTAGCCATATTCATGTAGTCTTTTCAGTATAATCTGAATGTCTTTCTGTAAGTTCAGGATATTTATTGTAAATTTACTACTACATGGAGCGAGAATGTAATTCACAAACAGAACCAAACAGAGCGACTGATTGAAATATATCACCGTTTGACCGCATACAAACTGCTAGCTTCCACCGATATAAACACTAAATGTCAATTCAGTTAAAAAAAAAATTATCTAAAAAAAATTTAAAAAGTATGCAGACTGTACTTCTTTTAGAAGAGACCATGACACTCTTCTGAGACTAGCAAACAGTGTACAGCCCTGCTGAAGGTGTAGTCACACTCACCATGATGTAGTGCCTCTGCATCTCAGTCTTCTCACTGGCCAGCTTCTCACACTCCAGCTTCAGGCTACACAAGGATGAAAACAGACACATACGATTCACGTGGTTTATTTTCATCCAGTAAAATAAATCAGAATTTCCACAGGACTCAGTTATTTGGGGGGGGGGGGGGGGGGGTCACTCACAGTTTAAGGTATGTAAGGTTTGCTACTCTGACTGAGCCTTTGACTGAGCCTTTAACATCTCCTGAAAGTGGCACTGGGAAAAATTCACCTTTATAGGGTGCGTCTTACTCTGCACTGCAGTGATTCACACTCTCTGTGGGTGAGTTTTAGAACTCCAGTCCCAAAGAATTACCTGGCTTATGTTCATTCTTATGTTCTTATGTTCACATTTGAAAATGTGTTTCAACTTCACTGCATAATTTAGTGATGGATTAAACAAAGCAACCGTTTTTGCAGATGAAGGTTCCCAAATTTGAAACGCTCACGGATGGCTTCATCGCAGCTGAATTAACACAGATCTGTTCCACAGTGTTAAAAAGTTGAATTGGGAACGAGTTTCTCAGTTTAAAAGGCAATGCTCAGAAGTGTCAGACAGATTACTGTTAGGAAAAGCTGAAGCATCACGCTCCTTGTTTTTACATAGGTGTGCCACTGAGATCAACCCTTAAATTAAACTGGTGTTGCTGTGTCTCAGCAGGTTATTTCATCTGTCCTGTATTTATGGCCGTTCTTTAGTCACGATTACTTCTGGTCAGACACATGACGACATGATCAGTGACCTCCAGCTAGAAGGTCCAGTCTAACATTTGCTATGTTGGAAATTATACTGTAATCCAACATGTCAAGAGGCTGGTATGGTATGACAAAAGCAAGCAGTAGAGATCATGAGAACTAAATGCTGTCATGCTGAGCTTGATAGAGGGAGAAGTTACAATCTTGCACTGATTTTCTTCATTTCTGTAAACATGTACCTGTTTACCAGCATGTAAACATGCCGTTTAATGACTCCATGTGTTTCTGTAAAAACAGAAGCTAAAGCAGGCTGTCCCTTCTCTCCTGAAAGGAACAATCTGCTCTGGTTTCAGCGGGGCCAACCAGCCCACATGAGCTCTGCTATGATTCAAAATCTGAGAAAGGGGTCATTTGGCCCAAAGTCAACACACACTTCCAGGTGCTGGATGAATCATCGTTTCTCAAATGTTTGCCAACAAAATAAAAGCTTGAAGTGTCAAAAGGCATACATGAAAAACAGATCGTCATTATTGGGCCAGGCTAACGCATACTGTAGCTGTTGTATACCACCGGAGATGTCAAAGAAAAACGCATGAAAACGATGAAAAATGTCATTTGCAGAGAATTTGATCTCATGGACTCTTTCAGGCAAAGATGCCAGAGATGTGTACATAGATTTGAGATGACTGGGTCCTTATTCAGCTTGTCAGGCTACAGCTCACAATCAATTAGTTTCCCATATTTTGAACTAAAGGTCAAAGGAAAGCCCTTGCACACTGTGTTAGCTTCACTGTCTGATATAATCAAGAAATCAATACCCACTTCCACAGAGCTGAATTACAATGTGTTGTGTTTATCACTAAAACGTGAAAGAGTACCATTTGTATGCATATGTGTGCCATGTGTGTGAGTTTACCTGTGATATTGAGCCTGGAGGAACTGGAACTCCTCCTTGATACGGTCCAGAGTTTCCAGGACTGTGAACTTGAAAGACTGGCCAGGCTGCAAGGGAACCTGCACGGGTAAGAGATAAAAATATTGGATGAATTTCAGAAATCGAGGTGTGCATGTGTGTAGATGTATGCGTCTAAACAAGAGGAGAATGGAGGCACTGTGCCTTGTGAACCTGCATCGACCACACATGGGAGTGTGTGCGGGCGAGCGTAGCTGTGAATGTGTGTGCTTTTGCAATTGTGCGTCAGGGAGCGAGGAAGAAAGCCATGATGAAAGTGAGAGGGAAGGTCACTTCCCCTTCCCACACATCATAAAACCTTGCCCTCTGTCTCTCTGTTCTCCTCCTCCTCTAATGACTCTGCCTCCTTCCCTCCATTGCCCTCATCCTTTCTTCCTCTCCTCTCTCTCTCTCTCTCTTCCACATTAGCATCCTCTCCACTCTGCCAGGTTTCTAATGTATTCCAGCCTACAAAGAGCTGAGAAGGGAGGAAACATCAAATGAATAACTTATAAGGAATCACGGCACCGTCTCTCACCTGCTAAAAGCTAAAGAAGGCCCAACAAAATAAGCAACTCCCAGGGG
Source organism: Leuresthes tenuis (assembly GCF_036924035.1). NCBI lineage: Eukaryota > Metazoa > Chordata > Actinopteri > Atheriniformes > Atherinopsidae > Leuresthes > Leuresthes tenuis. The sequence goes on along the minus strand of NW_027325361.1, from coordinate 17,401,698 downwards.
GTCGAGCGCCGCCGCCAGCCCTCCATGTCTGTCTAAAGCGCTTTCGACAGCAGCCCGACTTCTCCAAAGTCTCCACAAAGTTGAAGAAACAAGGGCACTGTTGATGTTTTTGATGCTGTAGTTGTTTTCTTTAGGGATGAGGCTGGAGTACACAGACAAGGTTGTCAGTTCTCAGAGGAAATCCCTTTTTTTTTTTCTTTTCCCCTCTTCTCTTTTTCCTGCCAATTTAGATTGGTAACCGTTTCCGCCCCATGGGGCTCACAATATCTGACTGTCGGATATCTTTACCAGTCACATTCACTCCCTGTGAGTCACCTGTCTTGGCCTTTTTAAACTCGTTTAGGTGGTATTCCGGTGCATTCCAGTAACAGCTCTCATGGACAACCCTTCAGACCACTGCCACAGGAAGAGACAACATTCAATGATACTCCAGGCTGCGGTCGTGGGCAGAACTGTACAGCAAACAGTCACAACTATCACAAGCCGGCACATCTCCAAACGATAGGCTTTCGAAGGTAAAAACTTATTTTGGGGTGGCACTCACATACACAGCTCCAAGCATAGCACGCTAAAACTAGCACGGTGTCATGTTACCATTACTACTGGTCAGAGGTGGAGCAGATAAATACCTGTGACAACTGTCGTTATTTGAACCAGGAAGCAATGTTAGTTGAATTATTTCCCACCAGAGGAGAGTTGTTTGGGATGGAAAACTGCTTCTGCCAGCAGCATCACCAGGAGGACTGTTGACTGACTGATAAGCACACGATGATGACAAACTCATCAGCTTTCACTTTGTAACTCTGCAGCAATTAAGCGTGCGGTCAAATCAAGAGCGTCAGAGCAGGTTACCGACTGTTTTTTTCCTCTTATTGCTAAATGATCTACGAGTCTGAGAAAGCTGAGCTACATCTACCCAGTTAAAGGTTATTGATCTTATATTTATGTCATGCGTTTGTCCAAGTCAAGTTTTCTTTCATCGTGACCGGATCATTTCATTACCCATCCGTACATCATTTAGTCACCTGTTAACTTAACCGTGCAAGCATCCATTTACTTTTCCATCACTCCAATGTGAGCGGCACGATGCTGTTGATAGGCTGCAGCGAGGGTGGGTATCAGCCTGAAGCTAAGGCTAAAAGATTGGCGGTTTCAGTGGCGGGGCTTCATTAGTCTAGACAAGCACAATTCAATTAGATTTCAATTAGGCCGACGACGGAGGTCAGAGACGCGGTGGGTTCACCCAGTAATTAATCCGCAGAGCCGAGCTGAGCCCGAGCTAAACTGAGCTGAGGCAGGCATAGCGGGGACATCTAGATGGCTGGATGGGCACAATACAGACAAACCCTGTGGGTGGGTGGGTTGCTTGTAGGGAGGTGGAGGGTGGTGTCTGCTGGCAGATCCCCACTGACCTTGATTCTCTCCACACACACACACACACACACACACACTCAGTGGGGAAGGGGAGGAGGGAGGGATAGATAACGATCTGGCACAGGCAGATACACACACACACACAAACGTAGCCAAAAGCACATTGGAAAACAAATCAACAAACAAACGCACACTACTGTGCATGCGCATTCACACTTTAAGTACACACACAAAACACCCTGATCCACAGGGGGAGGGCGGGGAGAGAGAGGGATGGGTTGACGAGGGAAAAAAGTCAGGAGAGATGGATTTCCATCTGACAGATGGAGGGATGGATGAAGGGAGTGATAGACTAGTCTGACATTCTTACAGAGGAATGAAAGCTCGAGCAGAGAGACAGATGATGAAAGAGTGGTGTGGCCGCTGACTGAGAGAGATAGCCAACCATTCATCCGTCTGACACAGAGGGGACGGGAAGAGGATGAGGGGATGGAGAGAACGAAAGAGAGACAGACAAAGAGTGTCTTTGCTGTAGTCGACACAGCCTGGTCGCTCCAACCCGTGCGCCGTCCATCGGCCTGTGGTAACACCGCTCCCACCATCTGCTGCCATGCACACATGAACACACTGTCATGTGAATGCACACAGACAAAGTGCTGCTGGCAGGTTACATCAGCAGCACTAAGTCATATAACAAAGCTCATAGTCAGATCAGGATTATACAAGAGATCTGCGAGTCGCAGCCATTGGTGTCGACACGGCAGCCCGGGTGGTGCGCTGATGAGAGAGATTTGAATTCTTCTCATCTCTTGGACAGAAACTCCAAAAAAATGCCTCACTTTGGATTCGCACACTTGCACCTTTTCGAATGAGTTTCACAGACCCTGGAGAGATAAATCTTATGAGCAAAAAAAAAAAAAAAAAAAGGAAATGAAAATACAGAAGAAAAAAAAAAGGAAAATAAAAATTGAGTCAGAAAGTCCCCAGGCAGGAGGTACAATATTCCCTGCTTGTGTCGACTTCTGTCTGTAAGAACTTGTACAAAAAGCTAGTAGCAAATTAGTCCATACTTAATAGCAATAAAAGGAGTCTTTCTTCTCAAGGACACTTCAGCTAGTAGGAGCAAAACTGAGCTTTAAGCTACATTAGCTATACGTACAAAGCTTTGCAGTGTTTATAAAGACGGAGGCATCAGCAAGTCATGCCATATGTACACCACAACAAACATTTGTTGTCAGATTGTGTGTGTGTGTGTGTGTGTGTGTGTGTGTGTGTGTGTGTTTCATCTCTCCTGTATTGTGGCAGATGGCAGCCCAGACTGTTAGGGGTGCAGTAAGCACGTCACAAAGGGCCAAAAAACAGACTACTGCCTCCTGCGTTTTCATATGCTGCATATATGTGCGTGTGTGTGTGTGTGTGTGTGTGTGTGTATATGAGCATGTGTCTGTGTGAGAGCACCCCGTCATCCAGCACAGGGGATCCTGAAACCCAAAACTGATCCGGTTAATCTACGAGGTGGAGGTGCAGGAGGAGGCGAGAGGCAGAGAGAGAAAGGTCAATCGTGCACAAACACACACAGACTGTACACACCATGTGGGACAACAGTCAATCACAATTTGGACGAGGCCGCATGGGCTAGCAGAGAATTAGGAGGGATTATCCGAGGGGGCAGGGGGTGAGGGGACAGGAGGACTGGTGGATGAAGCCTCTTTTAATGTATCACATAACGGGTTGGAGGTGACACTCGCAGACCTTAACCAACACCTGTATGTCTGTCTGTGGGTGTGTTCCACCGCGTGTCGGTCCGTCCGCGGCCATGATGACACGTGAGCCCTTCTGACGAAGTCATACACAGTTTGTGGCACGAATATGTGAAGTGTCATAGTAAAGATACAGTTTGAAAGGTTAAGGTGCCTCACAGGGTTACATCATGTCTGCGTCTGTGTTACCCACCCAAAAAAGAATAAAAACACTGTTCATTGGTGCTCATTTGCGAGCCACTTTTTTCTTAACTGCGTCGGTGGGTTCATTCTTCCGCATGTGACCACAGTCAAATGTCAAAGAGATGAATAATGCGATACCAACTGCAGCATGAAGAAAAAGAAAAAACACTCCAGTTGAATGCTTCCTAACGAGTGTGGAGGTTACTTGAGCCTTTCTTACACTGGTAAAAAAATAAATAAATAACTACTAACATACGCCTACATCAGGCCTTAGAGTGCAATGGGAATGTGTCAATCAACATTCATCCCACGTCAAATTGTTCTGGAGTATTCGTGGGTGTTTATTAGCTCCGGCTTTAGTGGGTTTGTCATCAGTGCCCTGAAGGCTAAAACTTAACGGTCCAGTATATCTCTACCTCCAAGAGGAAAGGTGTGTCACCATGACAACATGAAGGGAGGACATTACACTGTATGGCACAGGCTGTGTTTCTGATAACCATGACTCTGAGATAACCAGACTAGTTGACTATGTCTGACTGGACCTGGGCTGTCAGCCCCACACACTGGGACAGAGAATACGCTTCCAACTGTCTTCACTACAGGTGAAAACAATAAATCTTCTTGGCCGCGAGTTGCTGCTGTCAGTTTCGGGAGCCTCCGTGTGAAAAGATACAGTCCATTAACGTGCATTTCTGTAACAGAAATGTCAGCCGTGGCACGGTTTGCTTCCCCGACAGCAGCCACAATAGTGAAAACCAGCGCGTACACCGTGTCTCGTGTTCCTATCAAAGCCTGGCCGAGTTGTAGACGATTTAAACCCTCGTCTGCAGCGGAGTCATGAGATGCAGGTCTGAATGCACACTTTCCCATTGCACTCAAAGAGCCAGATGACAGCAGGCGTTGGTGGGTTTTTGACCAGTGTTAAAAGGGTTAGCGCCACTGTGCTCAAACGCTTTTTTATTGTGAAGCTATAAAAAGGTTTACAGAGCAGTGCCTATAATGTCTTGTTTAAATTTTTTTGGAAAACAACAAATCGAAACAATTTCAAAACCTTCACCTACCAATGACTCTTGCAACAGTCTTGCTAACTGTCATGCTCAATTTCAGTCAAACTCGTGTCCCCTTCTTTCTGAATATTAGGTCAATCTACTTCTATCAGTCCCTCTGTCAGTCTCTCTGCTGGTCGGACTGTCACATGGATGTCTTCTGTTCAAGCAGCAGCCTGTTTTTTCCCCCCCCAACACTGGCGGCTGCTGCACAGCAGAGGCAGCAACTGTGAAACAGATGCACGTCTGGGAATTATTGGGAAAGATGCGATTCTATCGGAGTGTTTGTCTTTTCTGCCTATCTGTTTAGCCCCCGGCACACTTTCTGCCAACTGACGAGTATTCACACGGTATAAGCAGGCAAGTCTATGCACGGATGCATTCATTCCAACTAAACACGCGCAAACATTTTCTCTGTTCCTCTTGCAGCTCCACCCTTCTTTTCCTTTTCTTTCACACTTAACTTCTTCCAACCCCTTTGTTCCCCCTGCGTGTCTCCGAGACAAGCAGAGACACATTCAGATTCAGCACATTAAATAATAACTGGCTGGTGAAATATTCAGGAAAAAAAGGCACATGAATAGATGTGAAATGCCAAGTGTGGAAGAGGAGAGTCAGTGCCCCTCGTGTGCAGGTCTCTGAGTGAGTGAGTGAGTGTGTCTGTGTGAGAGTGTGCTGAAGTGCGCTGCAATGAACATAAGCAACAGCTCATTGGTTCAGACTGTGATAGACTGAAGAAAGGCTGAAGAGTGGAAGCACAACTCAGATATCAGCCATCATTTTATGAAGCCTTTGAACAGTTCCCCCGTTTTTCCACAAACCACTCAAAGGTCTTGATAGCAAAGGGAACGTCTCCATGCTGGAATCCAAACAGTGAGAGTCTATTTACAGTTGGTGGCACTCCCACTGAGCTGAGAACCAGCAAACATCTTTGCCACTCACTTTTTCAGCCAGACCGACGGTTAACAAGCCGACGCTCGCTGTCATTCAGCAAGCCAACTAGCCTGTAAACTACAGGTCAGACAGGCATTCAGTAAGCCAGTCAGTAGACCGGTTAACCAGTCAACCAGCAGTCAGTCAGAGAGCCAGCCAGTTAACACTGCAGCTCACCAGTCAGTCACTAAGCCAGTCGTGGATTACAAATCAGGGAGAGATTGGCAGCCACATGAGTCTCTGGACTCTGTCCAAGCCTGGCTCTGATCGTTCCTTTTAATGGCAAAGAAAAGAACACAAAACACAGGATTTGTGGACAGAAAATGGCCTGTTTTTAAATCAGGGAGCAGTTTTAATCTAGGAGGCTGCTGATGTCTGATCAGAGGTTGCGGGTTCCTTGTAGGACTTTTGCTCGTTCTGTGGCTTGCAGCTGTATTGTTCCTATTTGGCTTTTTGACTTTTTAAAAAAAAAGAGGCTGCCTTTGAAATGCTCAGGGAAATTAAAAGTAAACAAGGAGAGAACAATGGAGAGGATGGTTTTAATGTCATCTGTGGGAGCTGGCGGCAATATGCTGGGCTGTTGACTGTTCATGGGTCTCATTAAAGCCACAAATGTTTGGGAAAAACAAGCTGCTGTAGGCACAAAAGCGACAGGTCCAATGATATGAAATGTGAAAGCAAGTGCTGCAGATGTGTGTGCCTTAAAAAAAACCTATGGAATGAGCACTTTAGCAAGCGCTTATCCACATTAAACTCAGTAATAATTAGTGCAACAAAAGGTAAATAAATAGAAAATTAAGATTTCTAACGGTTTCATTAATTCTAACTACACACATACTTTTTACTTTCTCTTCAATTAGTCATTTTATGACTTTATAAGTGACAAAGACGGCGTAATAAAGATCAGCACAGCATTTTTCTTCATTCTTCACTGCTGCAACGTTCAGCACCTTCATCAGCTACACGGGAGGCCAAATTTCCCCATCCTTCCCTTCCTCTTGTCTCTTCACCGGCTGCATGGACAGGGTTAAAAACCTGTTGCATACACAATAACCTACAGAGCGGCGGCATGAAGCACAAACACAGCCCAATCTTCCTAAACTCAGCAGCTTGAAGTAAACGTGCGGATAAGAGAGCAGGAGCCTGCTGCGCTTGTTTGTGGTGGTGCTAAATATTTACAGTGAGGTAAAATACGTACTTTGCGCGTCCATTCTCCGACCCGAACTGGTACACCAACACGTCCACGCCCTTTTAACTGGGGTGTGGCAGCCAATCAAGGGCTTGTGCAATCACAGCAACAGTCGAGGTCGAACTGGGACTTCATTTGTTGTTGTTGGCACACAGTACACACACATACAGATCAGCCCTGCTCTCCTTTCCCCTTCCTCTTCCTAATGCAGACGCACAAGCACTTTAACAGCTGCAAATACAAGCTATTATACGGAGACACAAGGACACATCAAACGTAAACGCAAAAGTTCTAGGCAGTCACATGGTTTGATTCTTATTCATCACACAGCAGGGAGGATTGTGATCGGTCGTACCCTCATTCTGCAGCTGGGATAGAAACAAGTCCCTCAACAGATGGTATGGCCCCAAAACAGTCAGATTAAGACAAACTGAGCCCTCAGATGATTTGAACAATCAACCTGCCGTGTACCATGAAAACTGGTGCTGTTTAACAGGCTGATGGGGGTGGGGGGGGGTTACGCCAAATGTTGATTTGTTTTAGTTTTCATCCGTTTTGCGGGAACTTCATGAATAAACATCAATTATTAATAACAGAACTTTTTAAGTCAACATTTCCTAATCCCAAAGCTTTTGCGCAGCTTTACACGCGCCCAGACGCACGTACAATCCCAAACAAAGGCACTTCACACTTTCCCGGCAAACGCACGTATGAGGCAACACGGAACCTCACGGTCAAAACGTACCCGCCGACAAACACACGTTTACGCCCGTCCAAGTCAACACACTCTGCCAATGCAAATATGTACGGACGCATTCACTCACAAAGCACTAAGACGCGCACATTTAAACAAAAACGCACCGAATACAAATCCTCGTGCATGCACACACACACACACACACACACACACACACACCGTTCTGATAACACTTTGCACAAAAATCCAGTGGAACCAATTACAGCTCCACTCGCCTGGCAAATCAGCCCTCAGTTTTAACCCTTTTTCCACCAGAGAGAGAGGAGAACAAAGTCTTACTTCTCTGATAAAAAAAACCCCCAAAAACAATGATAATAATAATGATGCTCCAGCTTCGGATGCACTTTGTAGTTTTTCATACTGAAGGCACGGTTGTTTGCTCCAAAGGGACACAGAGGGAAAGATGAGAGGAGCTGCATTCAGGGCACGCTCATGAGAATTGGACCGTGATGTCTGACTGACATCAGCGAGGATATGCAGCATAACACCTACTGAAGTCTCTAAAGTAACCGATGCGCAGCTCTAGGCTCACAATACGCCATCGGTCCTTGTTTTTAAGTAGTCGGACAGTTTTATGACACACAAAAAAAAAAAATCTATCACAAACTACTGTGACAGATTACTCCCCGACCTGAGTTTCAAGCATGTGAAAGTTAATCTTCCCAAACTTTTTAAGTGCTTTGAAACCCAAAAGTGTCGGAAGGTTTAACATGACAGAAAGTTACTTGCGAGCACACGTTATCGTGTCCGCTGCAGCCTCACTGCTCTGTGGAAGTGTGCTGCCGCTCAGCCCAGCCTTCCCCATCACACAGATCTGAGGCAGAGAGCAGAGAGGAGAAAGGCAGATTTTTCACGCGCCAGATGACGAATATGCCGAACTAACGAGAGTCTGAAAATCCGCAGTCTGAAAAGCACCTTTTTAGCTCCTTGGAAAAGGTCTTTGAGAAAAAAAAAAAGACTTTGTCTAGATACACAGCTTATGGAAATATCTAACTTGGTCTCATTTACAGGGTGTCAAGACTTTCTGCTGTTATATCAACGCCACCGGGGACTCTTACTCACAGGCAGCCTGTCCTTCAGCATCTCTCTGCTCTTTGAATAAGTGACAAATGTCTGCAAAAGGACATGAGTGTTGTGGTCAATGACACAAGACAATGGACTGGTACATAAAACAATGACAGTCAGTAATACCATTCCAAATTAACTGCATATTAACATGTACACACTCGTACAACTTTGAGCCTGACAGCACACACACCCAGTAGTTGGAAAAGCAGACAAACGCACACGCATGCACAAGCACAAGTGCTCTGTGCGTCTTCACACCTCTCTGCAGATCACATTTCATAGCAACACCAGAAATAAAGTTCCGCTGGCAGAGGAGGGCCGCAGAGGAAGGAGGAGGGAGAGGGAAAACACGGGAGGAAAAACACAGAGACAGAAAGAGCGAGATAGAGGCTATCGATCTGTTGGAGTTGGCTCAATCTGCCACTGAACTTTATCACAAACGCAGAGCATCACAGCAGGAAGCTCCCTGATACGCCTCTAAAGCAGAGAACAGAGGAATGTTCACACTCTCTTTATCCGCGTTTCTCATTCATTTTCATTTCTCTTTCCACCCCCGGCAGCGGGTGTTTGAAGAATTATTTGTGCCTCCTTTACTTCTTCCTTGGCTCTTACATCTCTCTCCATCTCTCTTTGTTTCTCACCTCTCCCCCGTTTCTCTGCATCTTTCCAGCGGCTGGCTTATTAGCATTCTCTCTGTACATGTAATTGATTCCTCATGCCTTCCTCCTGTGAAAATGTCATTCATAATTCTACGTGATAGCTGGCTGGCTAGTTGGCTGCATGGCTGACTGAGAGCTTGGCTGACTGGCTGGATGGCTGACTGTGAGGCAAAGTGGCCACTGACCCATCTGTAGCAGATACAAAGAGACTGACAACCAAATCTGATTATAGCAACCAGATCAGGGCCCCTATGAAACGAATGGTGTAAGCCAGACTCAGCCTAAGCTGTCATTCATCTCTTTGTGCTCTTTAGTGTATGTAACCTTTAGTTTACCCCGCTATTAAATCAACTGCAAATTCTCACCACTGATGGAGGGTGAAATGGAAAGAGGTAAGGGACTTTAAAGAGGTATCAAAAGGGAAGCACTTGTGCGCTCACGGCTTTCCTTGGTGGTAATGGAAATGAATTAAGTAGAACTCAAGCATCAATTAAACAGTCTGCATGTGCGTGTGTCGTGTGAGCTTTTGCTTAGCAACAGAAACGAGCAAATGGACAGTTAACTGCCAAACTATGTCTTCTGCACTCATGCATACATACATTAATGCAGTCAGATCTGTTCTAACACACATTTCCTTGCACACAAACAGTCTTGCACTTTGATGAATAAACAATAATGCGCACACACACACACACACACGTACACGTACAAGCTGAGTAGAGCTGATTGAAGTATATGCAACTGACACAACCAATCATCGACTCAAAGGCTGACAGAGAGGGACGTGGGGTGTGTGTGTGTGTACATAGCAGTCCAAACACCCCACTCCCCTCCTGTCATGTCACCCTCCTCGTGTTACAGCACAGCCCCATTTAAATAAATGACAGCGGGACAAGTGAGGCAGCCTGAGAAAAACTGAGGCACGGTGAGGCCAGGGGTCAGAGACACAGGAGGAAAGACCACGAGGAAGTTCAAGGAAGAAGGGCACAGAATAGAAGCGAGAAAAGACCGAGGGAAACGTGAGTGACAAAGCAGATCTGAGACATAAAAGCCACACACAGACTGGAGCTGGAGAGAGAGAGAGTCGTGGACAAAGGTGAAGAGACACGGAAAAAGTGCGGCAGACAAGTAAAGAGAGACGTAAGGAGGAACTTACCGGATGCCTGCCCTGAGGGTACATGATCCCTGGAGAGGAGAGGCTTCCAGTCCGTTTGATGGCCAGGTTAGTCCCCTGGCCCTCCACTCCTCTGCCCTCCACCGGTTACACACACACACAGAGACACACACACTCTGTAAGTCCTGTTCCTGCTGCTTCGCTGGGTTGAGCACAGCAGTTTTCACTCTTCTCTTTGCTGCTCTCTGTCTTTATCTTTTAACGCAAATTCCTGTTGACACACAACCGAAGAACACTGAGTCCGTCGACCCGTTTATCCAACAATGTCATGATAAAACCGTGCAGCAGACTTTACCTCCTCCCTCCTTCTCCCCAGTCAAACCCAAGCCAGAGTTTCTCCTCGTCTGTCCCCCTCTCCTCAGCTTGTGATCAGTCAAGGTCCACACGCAGTGACATGACAGAGATTTCATCCGGGCACGCTCCGCTCTTCTACTTCTCTTCTACTTCTCCTTCTCTTTCCACTCTTCCTCTCGTGCCCCTTCACCCAGCAGTCCAATGGCGAAACATACAAACATAAACACTCACTCAGTGCAACCAAATAGTCCTCTTCTCTGCTTTCTCCCTCCTCTGACACACTGAAGCCTTGACTGCAGCAGCAGAAAAAAAGAAGGAGAGGAAGAAGAGGAAGGAGGGAGGGGAGAGGAGAGAGTGAGAGCTTTGTTTTTAATCTAAATGTGGAAAAAAAAAAAAAAAAAAACGCAAGAGGAAAGCAGGAAAGAACAGCAGGTCAGTGGAGGATCCAGCGGGCTTTTCAGCAGCAAGCCCTAGACTGTAATATATTGTGCCTGTTGGCTTCAACACAAACACGACAGGCTGCTAAAGCTCCTCTTAAGGTGGAACTGAGTAGATAGAGACACCCGGTCACACACACAGAGTGAGAGAGAGAAAGGCAAGAGATGGATCCGTTTTCAATTGTGGTCGGACACGCAAAGCAATCAGTCACGCACAAAGACTCAGGCTCAAACTGATATGAATCGCGATGCAAACACACAAACGCTCAGACACTCGTATACAAATTCATGACAGCTTTGTGGACACGCTCAAAAGTCCCACACACACACACACACACACAGAGAACAGTCTCTCAGAGTGATAAATGTATTAGCCAGTTTACGCCGTGCATTAAAATGCATCTGAGATGTATGGATAACGCTCTAATCCCGCTTAATCAGACACAAATCCAGGTTTGAACGCATTCAGACCGCATGAGAAGGTTTTTCTCACGCCTTGCATACGGATGCTTGGAAAGTGAAAAAGCACGTCCATCCAACTCCCAGCTCTTCTCAAACTAACTCAAAGGTCATCAAAGCAAACTGATCCAAAACCGGAGTTGGAGCCAGCGAGCGGCTTGATGCTACACAACCTCCCTTCCAAAACAGTTGGAATAGCGTTTGAAATGTAGACAAAATCAGAATGCAGGGATTTTGCTAATCTTGCCTACCGATATCTTATTCAAAATAGAACAGAGAAAACGTGCTTTTGCTACTTTCACGATTTCACGGAAACAATCAGCTCATCTTAAAGTTGACGGCAGCGACACGTCTCTAAAAACCTGGGACCGGGGCAACAAAAGGACGGAGAAGCAGGTGCTACTAAACACCAATTAACTGGTTAACCAGTTAACTGGCAACAGCTGAGTTGCTTGATTATGTATGCAAAGAGCACCTAAAAGAGGCAGAGTCTCGCAGAAGTAAAGACGAGCCAAGGGGGAAAAAAACCCCAACTGTGTCTGTAAATTAGGGAGTAATTTCAGAATAATGACTAAAAATCAGCATTTGTTGTCTGTGGCAGCACTGCATTAAAAAGGGTTATGATTCTGGTTCCGAAAAGCTTCCAGAAATCTGTGAAAACCACATACTGCGTCTATTACAACAGCGGGGCTTCGTTGTAGGAGACTCCAGGTGCTGGTCTGACCTGCTCTTATCAGTCCGGGCAAACCCGAGTCTCTCTCCCTTTTGGCTGGCTCTGAATCTCCGAGTTAACACGAGTCACTGAATGTCTCTTTAGACAAAAAGCCTACATGCCCTGAGGTTAATGAACCCTTTAAATTCCGCTGGGTCATCTGAATGTGCCCTTTGTCTAAAAAAACTAAAAAATTGAAAATAAATGAAGGTGAGAAAGGAATGAAAGAAATCCTTGAAGAGAAGGCTGAAAGAGAGCATCGACGAGCTCTAACAGACGTTTCTAAAACATCATTCTAACATTTACAGCCATGCATTGTGAGGGGCTTTTTTGTCTAAACTGCATGCCCTCCTCAGGAGGAACGTCTATTCGCTGCCAGGGATGTAATCAAAAGTCGAGTATCTGGAGGATTACCACTGTAACACCCCAGAAATATCCCTGCCGCAGCGGGATGCAAATGTTGGCCTGCCTACTTTTGAGTGCTGGCTCTTGAGCAAATGTTATTTACAGGAGTACCAAGAATGGACCTGGACCGTCTAAGACCTGTTATTTAAAGACTTTCCAAGTACAGCACACCGGGCTGGCTCAGACATCTTTTGGCGCTGTTTATAATGAGTTTATCCAGGGCAGCTCTGGCTTTGAACTTGATCAAACAGCCATTAATCCGACACAGTAGACTCGGACACAGTCGGTCCTGGCATCCGTGGAGGATTTCCAGTAAGATAGAAACTGCATTTGATAACGAGAGGGTTAGCCAGAGGGCAGCCCCAAAGCCTCAATTAAGGACACATACAGACGTCCTATTATACCAAACACTGCAGATCCTTTTTGGTAAAGCCTAATGCTTTTTAGTGTTAATCTTCCCTGAATGTCCCTGTCAAGTTTGCTTAAATGTTGAGCGTGTCAGGCTTCTGCAAAAAGGTGCAAGTGTTGGTGTGTGCTGCATGTCATTTTGATTAAGAAAATGGAATAATGCTGTCTTGATATTCGAAAATGGGCTCAAATTAATTCAGCAAAACTAGGGGGCTAAGGGGGCAGGTTGGAGTGTTTTATGATATTCTGTCAATCAGCACATTTTAAGTTTGCTGTGTAATTCGATTTAATTCAGCAGAGCAGGTAATGGGATGAGTTTCTGTCGCTTCTCACAGGTCAGCTGGTTTTTGGACCAATCACTGTACATGCAGCTAAAACAAAACAAACCTTTAGTCTCCGTGAAATAGGAAATTCTATTGATTGATACATTTATAACACGGCGAGTCTGACGGGCCAGATGATGTAGTACATTCACCAAAATGGGAAAGTATCCAAGGAAACGGTTTGGAAAAAGACAGGTGCTTTCAGAAAATACTTAATTAGATCCGACCGACGCCAGCGAAGCCGTTTGGTACATTAAACATTTGCAGGCGTAAGGGAATTTCGAAAGAGGTGCAAAAGCATCCTTTCAATCTCTCAGAAAGCCCCGCTGCTCTTGGCTCTCTCTGCGGTTTATGAGGAGCCGAGGCTCTCTGGATTCAAAAGTATAACCGTGTCAAGTATCACTGAAACGAAAGCAAAGAGTCGCATTCTCGTGCAGACACGCAGCTTCGTCCTGCAATTCCCACGTTGCTTCTTATTCTGCTGCGTTTGGGATGTACAGAGCTGCGACCTTTGGGCAGAGGGCGTGTGGAGACCAGCTGGTGACATCGTGGGTGTGTGAGGCTGACCTTCCCACAGGGTTGTACGCTGCGCTGCATTTACTGGCAGAACTCAGGGTTTTTTGATCTAGGACATGCACTGTATGCCGCGCAACCCTGTGAGATTTTGGGTTTTAACTGTCCACGTCAAACCTTACTGGACCTTACTGGTAGAAACTGAATTGCATTGCCAAGAAATGAGATAAACAACGCTAATATATGCACTGGACCGACTTAACTGACACTGATGCACTACCTTGGCTCAGATTCCCACGTTGTGAGCCAAGGCAGTGCTGAAGCTATGTTTTTGAAGTGATACAGTGCATTCTGCCTGAGTTTAATAGGTGCTGGGTGCCTGCTCTGCTCAAAGAAAAACAAGCCGGTGATTCCCTCCTCGTGAAAACCTCGCCACTTCTAAAACTTCCAGAGACATTTAGTTTATCTGCGTTGGTGTAATTGCGGTTTTATCAGCTACTCTAATGATGAGACAGGTTACAGGTCTGTTTCCAGCTTCAACCTGCATGCTGAGGATACGCTTAGCCCCCTGTATCAATAGACTGAAGCACTGTAGAGGTTAGTCCTGTGAAAATAAGGAGAAAGAGTTCTGCAGGCGTACAAACAGCATCCTCACAATGCTGCATGCAAAATCTTTTTACATCCAACCAGCGCGCGATGCCATAGCAACTTAACCTGGAAGCTTCTCCGGAGAGGGGGGGGTGGTTGAGATAAGATATCAACACATGTAAGAGCACCACCGGCTAATTAATTCTTCTCTTGTTCGGACATCTGAAGAGTCTCTTCTTTTTGTCCGTGCCTCTCAGTTAGAGACCAGTTAATGACAAAACCCCAATTTTCTCCTTAATCAAAATCATCATTTCAAATATTAACTATGTATATTTAACATTTAAGGGGCTGGATGCCTTAGAAAGTGAACATGGACATTTGAAATAAACCCACTTTACTGGTTTGACTCATTGGTTTGCCCTTAGGGCTTCACACAACCGAATAAAAATGACCTCAGAGCAGTTATCCAATAAAACTCATTATCAAAAAAAAGTTAGATCTGCTCCTGCTTTAATAAGACACTGGAATTGATGAGCTCATGTTGAAGCGGTCGTCTTTTCCTCCTGCTCCGACTGCCGCAGCTCGCAGCCTGTTTAAACTTAGACTTTCGACGTCAAATTTCTCCTATTAGTCTGGATTACTTTTTTGCTTTTTGTTAGAACCGCGTGGCTTCAAATGCACAAGAGTGAATCGTCATCTGATGTGAGAACTTAGCGAGTTCGGATTTAGTTTTTTGGGTTTTGTTTTTTTTCTAAAGCCAGATCAACCAACGATACCCTGGACATGTTGACCCTGCTTTGTGGTCAAGGCCCTGATAGCAATCCATTCATTAAGGAATAATCTAATTCAGTGCGGTATTACCACTCATGAAAGTAGCTGTGTATCCGTAGAGGCAGCTTTGGAGAAAACGGGAAAGGCACCAAGATGAGCTCTCACTGGATATCAAGGTTTGGAATGAAGCGGCAGCAGCCCAAACGTTATAAAACAACAGCGCCACATCGTCACTAAAATCTCCACGTGTAAACATCCAAACCATGTGTCCTTTTTCGGTTCTAACCGGGGGCTGGAGGTCTGACACTGAACAGGTCAACGGAGTGAGCTTCACAAAGTCAAACCCGGCGACTTCACGCTGTGAGGCAACTGCGAGTGCTCAAAAGAAACACGACAGACCACTTTGGCAGAGTGCCATACATTTCAGTGAGGAAATCTGTACCTCCCAAAGCCTGAGTGCTCTACATCAGACACACTGGCTTGTTTTAACATACTCCTGGCTTCGTCTTTCTCTCCACACACACACACACACTGAGGCATGCAATGATGTCCCACAACCACCAACAACACCACCATCATTCTTCATGTAGCCCATTGTACTAATCAGCAGCATCTAATTGTCTAGAATAGATTATGAAGGTAATTATTCCCCCGAGTCCTAACGTGGGGTTTTCAGAAAGACATTAGCACAGCCCCGGGATGACATTGAGTTAAACTTTGCAGTTACATTTATAAAGATGAAAAAACTAAAAGGTATTAAACTGAGTTCATTTACACTATGAATCAAAAGAGACACGGTCTGTCAGGTCGCAGGAGCCTAAATAAAGTGGAACAGCTTGGTGCAAATCGATGGATGCTCATTCACAGTTTGACAGAGTAGAAAACAGTACATTAAAAGTTGGACCGGCTTCCTGGGGTTCAACAACAACACGTCAGTCGTCGAATGAGCTTCCAATCAGCCACTTACTTGCATCCTAAAGGCTTTTATCAATATCACTTTCAAAACAAGCGTTGACCTTATGCCTGGACATGCAGGAGGAAGCAGCCTGGGAGGATCCACAGAGGAGAGTCAGCTGCCAGAGTCATAGTCAACCTCGAAAGACACAGAGGACCAAAATCAGCGAGGAACTAAAACACTGGGATCTCAGCTCCAAGTCTAATTAAATTAATTATGCCAGCATTACATTTTAGCAAGACATTTGCAACTGAACAGGGAAATGGGCCCTACCTGTAATATGAAGAGGTTTGGAGTGTAATGAGGTGAGTCATGATACTGTAACCAATATTTGTCACTGGTGAAACATTAAAATTGCATTGTTATATTTCTTAAATTCCAGAAGAATCGGCCTGTCAAACCCTAACACCGTAATACAGCGAATGGAGTGTTAAGAGGCATTATGTACGGTGACCCATGTGTTAAAGCCATGCTGTCAGTTCTGTTGTTAAATCTCGGCCATTAAGCCAGTATTATATCATTAGCTTCTTAACATTTACCTGCCTTACTTAACCAAACGCTGCTGTCGCAGTTGCAACGATGAAACTACTAGAAACCCAAGAGATAAAGAAGGCAGCAGCATTTTATATCAACCTCACCATAATTGGTAACATGAGAAAATTACCTTCTAACCGTGTCACCTGTCAGTCAGTCGACTGCGCGTCTTGTATTTTTTCTTATATCAACTGCATGCCCTAAAGGTGAGAGAAACTCCAGTTTCATGCTAACACATCTCAATTTACACCGTCGAGAAAGATATCAACAACTCGGTTCCACCTTAAAAGCTCTCCCCTGACCGAGGACCCTATGCGTACTCTGATTGGTGGAAGCGCTGCCTTATTCTAACCAATCACCTTCAAAGAACCCCACGTTGGGTCCTGATGTCACGGGACACTCAGACCAATCGCGAACTGACCCGGTTTGTTAAATGGGTTTGGGTAAGGAGGGGCGGAAGGGAGCCGAGGGTGTCTGTGGGGATTGTGGGCATTGAAGTTCCAATTATTCAGCGCGCGCGCACACACTAACGCACGCTGTCAGTCACGCTACATAAATGCTTAGTAAATTCTGTAATTTCAATACTGCTATTCCTACTACACGCGCACACAGGACCCACACAGTGAATAAACACGTTACATCTGAGAGAGACCCAGAATAAGCAGTGAAAAAAAATCTAAATAAGTCAAGGAGCAGCCAAAAAGTGCCAAAAATGAAAACAGCATGCGAGGATCACGGACTGTCACAACCTTCAGGGAGATGAGAAGTTGTGACACACGACCTTCAGAGTCTGGGTGTCGAAACACAGCAGTCAGTTTATGTTTTTTTGGGTTATTTTGTTTAACTAACTCTTGTTAGTTTTTTGTGTGTGGCTAACATCTTTAAATACGTGAATACAAACTGCACATCTGCAGCGAGCTGACAACCACCCACACCTCCATTGTCACTACTGTCTTTACTACCATCTGTGCTTTTCTAAATGTAATCCACATGAACACCTTGCTGCTTGCTCCTCGTTTTCAGGTGATACTGGTATGTGTGGTGTGCCTCAGCAGGACGTACCTCGCAGACCACATCTTTGACCTCTGCTGCTGTGGAGTGAAAAATAATAAGCGGCCGACTCCCATCTCACTCATGTGGGAAGTCTGACATAAAGCTTTATGGACAGGGTACATGTATTTCCCCCTCAAAGAAGATCCTGTCATATTCTTATTAATGTGTGGCTGTGAAATGCAGCACTCGTGGCTGTGGGGGGAGAAAAAAAATGGCTCGACTGTAGCTACTTAGTGTAGGAAACAGGCGTGCTGGGGAGAAGTGAGATCATCACCATTAGGTACAGAAATACTTTGCTGGCTTTGCCTGCTCATCCTTAATGTGTCTCATCCACAGTGCGCTTTCATCGGTTAATACAGTGATGATTAGAAAACTTTTGAAGTCAGAAGAAGGCCGGTTATGCTTCAACAGCACGTGTGGCTCTTTGTCGAGGTTGAGCTAAAACAGGAACAAAACAACTAAGAACATTGAAGACGTTCTGTAATGATCTAACAGTGTCATATGTTGTGGGACCAACATATGTGAGGGACCAAACCTGTATTTTTACATGGAGTAAAAGATCTGGATACTTCCTCAACTGCTGCAGGTGAGTGTGCAGCCCTCACCCTGGAGTGTGAGGACTTCCTGCTGATAAAGACGATCACGAGCAGCTGCAAGCTGCTAGCACATTAAGTGGACTCAAAGTTCACGAGGGAAATTTTTATGTGATGCTTTCCCTCTTTGTTTTGAAATAAGATATGACTTGAAAGATTTGGACTCAATATCCGTCATCAATTGACCTTCTCAGACACACAAACACACACACACACACACACTGAGATGTCAGTCAGTGAGATGATCTACAGATCTGTGCTGACAAATCCACACAGTAATAGGAACCGGCACAGGGAGAAACCCTACGCCTGTGATGTGGGAGTCTGGATAAACTCCAGTCTGGTTGACGCTGGATAAATAGACGCCTATTCACACACTGGCACACACACAGAGGAATGCGGCTGCATGCTAACAGGCCGACGCACACACAGGGGGTGAATAAAACTGGCATGTGTGTGTACCTGTGGTGTGTTAAAGGTCCCCAAGTGCCTGCAAACACATGTGGTCTCCTGACCTTGTCGTGCAAACATTTGGCTATGCTACACATGGATTGTGTGTGTGTGCGTGTGTACGCGTGGGTGTGTGGCTGCCCGTGTCTTTGCTTTTTTTGTGTCTCCTTGTGCGTGCATTGCATGTCTGGACGTGATTGTGTATGTTTTTGCAAGATCAGTTTGACTTCCTGGCTGGTTGTGTGCAGTAACACTGTGTGCCATAATTAGCTTCATCCAGCTTATTTCCTGCTCCTGGCTGTGTCACTTATGTTTGTGTGTATGTGTGCGTTTGTGTGTGTGTTGACAGCAACACAGTTTTGTGTTGGCTCTGTATTCTAGCCCATTGGATCCCACATTAAGCCATAACAAACAGGTTTAAGTTTTTGATTCAAGACAAAGTTTTGCAAGTTTTCCACATGGAAAAAACTAATTAATTAATTTAATTTATCTGGTTGATTTTGGCACCAGTGAAGGTTAACCGGTCTTCTCCTGTGTTCTGAACACCCTCAAACTAACACACAGAGACCCAGCAAAGGAAAACCACTCATCTGACCTGCACCACCTGAAGAGGAAATGAGGCAAGTGTCCAAAAGAGCATGATGAGGTCATCGTCCCCTATCTGTCAGGTTCTCCCACACGTGGGATTAAAAAAAGTCGGAGTAGGCTGCATACGCATGTCCCAGTCCAGCCTTTTATATATGTGTCGGTGCATCTGATTTGTACTTGTGGGATTTTTCTCTACGTGAGGCCACATCCTCCCATAACTCACGCACAACACAGATAAAGTTGATGTGGGAATGTTTTCTGTGTATATAGATCCTGAATATCCGTCAGTCAACATTTTATAGACCATAACGTGTGTGTAATATCAATGTCTTGTGCTTATGTGCGTGAGGTGGGGGTTTCTTTGTCCACTTTTAGGGATAAAAAGATACAATGCATGTAGCTGATCTTCAGTTTTCGGTCCAAGTTGAATATCTTTTAAAAAAAAAGACTGCATAAGAAAATAAAATACTGTAAAAATTGGTCATAAAGAGGAGTTGTATAACTAGATGAGCGATATGAAGGACCTGCTGTGAGCTAATGATTAGCGCGCTCCTGTTTGCATGTGTGTGTTCACACAATCTGCTTGTGCAAGCAGATTTATGTGAGTCAGGAACATTCCCTTCTGAAAGCAGCAATAAATGTGAGTGTGTCTACATACTGTGGACTATATGCGTGTGCTTAATTTACATGTGTGCATGTTCGGTCCCTGCAGGCTGAACACTGCGCTGGGATCAGCTTGCTTGTCACAAGCCAAGTCTGTGACTAACTGGGACTGAGGCCTCCCGCCTCTTTCATAATCGTCATCACTCACTCATTCTGCCCGTGTCTTTCCTGAATGCACATAGCTGTGTACATATATACGCTAAAGTCTATAGCTGTGCTGGCAGTGTCTGACGTCTGTCCCTTTAGGTCAAATGATCGTGGATGGATCACCACGTTTTTACAACCATCGCCCCCTTTATTGAGGGTGCCACGTTACATGTGCTCAGTACTATTTTTGGGTTAGGAAACGTGTTATTGTTATTTCAACGCTCTTCAGTTCACAGTCTTTTTGTTGCTGTTGCTACAAACCAAACATTGAAAAAGAAATGAAAGAATCGGCTACATTCAGTTGTTGTTTCTTTTCCCATTTTCAGTTTTCTTCGACTGTTTGTCAGGCAGATGCCTTCCAGTTAAGGCTATCCAATCCAATCCCACGTGGAGTTCAGCGACCGTGAAGAATAAACCTTTAAGATGTAGAAGTCTTCATGTTATTTTGTATTTCAGGATTAAATGGACATGAACAAAAATTACACTGAAATGCCACTTGGTTCAGGGCTGTAATTTAGCACAGTGCAATGTGATACAAAAAGACCTAATTTCAGGACTTTGCAAACAGATTAGCTCTGATATAGATCAGGATCGACATACTGTGTTTAGAATTCACAGCTAACAATAACATTCGATTGATCATTCATTTAGAGTGGGAATAATTGTGATAGAATATCCGCTTAAAATCCACTTGGTATACAAAGATCAGCATAACTTAATGCCTATAGCTTTAAAAACCTTAAACCACATTACACCATTCATGTATGTCTGCATATGAATTCTATTTCTGTTTCACTGTTTGTGATAAAGCGTGTTATTTATACAGACTTCTAGCCGTGTCCCTCCTGTGTCGGTTATACAAGCATATGGTGTGCATTATTGAACAGAAGTGGTCAGATGGCATGATTGTGATTCCTGTCCAGAGCAAGGAGTATTCTGATTGCACCTTAAATAGAAATATACATGTTGAACTTTCAAGCTTTAATGAGATGTCGACCAAATGTAATAACCACCTCGAAAACATTGCACTTCTCAGTTCACAGTGTTAGCTGAGGACAGTTGTACTTCTCTCTGCAGTAGCACCTGTAGGCACAGCTCCGCACAGTGTTTCTGAGGCCACTGAGGGGGAGAATGATGCTGGAGATACAAGCTCTGAAACAGCATCAGGTAATGTTTAGGTCAGTTAGAAATGTCATCCTGAGGGAATATAATGAGCTTGTTCCTGGTTATGTGGTAAAGCAGATGTTACATTCAAAGGTGGCTGCATTTTAGGTTACACACCATCCAGAAAAGACAACCAATCTGCACAGGGAAAAACGGAGAGGTATCAGGTTTTGTTGATGCACAAAGATTGTAATGACTTACTTTTTTCATTAGGTTACGTTGAAATAAAACTGATTACTTATCAATGGCTGTAATCTCGCAATGTGATGAAAAAGTAACAATGCCCAGCGGTGGTCATCTCCACAAGATGAGGCCCGGGCCTTTTCTATCATTCTATAAGGTGTCAGTGTCTAAAGCCGAAAGTGTAAACGCTGAAGGCTGCAGAGAATGTGAATCCCACACTCAGAGCTTGTGTGTTAATGAAATGCACCCAGAGGTGAAAAGTGCTGTCGGAGCTGGATTGCAATGTGCTAATGTGTGTTGTATTTTGACAAGAACTAATTGCATTCCCATCATTTGCAGCTCTTCTTTATCCTGATGACAATTTAAACTAAGATGGTGAAAATTTGGTGCCCCCTGACTGGAAGAAATTGTGGCTGGCTGCAACCCGCGGTTGGAACATTCATCTCTGCCCACAATTCCACTGGCTAGGGGTTAGGTTGAGTGGGCGTGACTTGACTGCTGAGAGCCTACGGCGTCACTCCAGTGTTCCACCGTGGTGTGGATGCCCTTTGAGGTACGCAGCTCTCAAAGCGCCAACAGTAGCTGCTACACTGTACCTGCTGAACATCACTCATCTTTCCCTGCCTGTTAGCATGCTGAATTCAATTCAATGGTCATGGGAAACTGGAGTGTTGAAAAGCTGCTGGCATGACCTTAGAGAGTCAAAAACAAATATGCACACTTTTCGAACACCTCGAAAACAATGTGATGAATTCACATTTTTCTCTCTTGGTTAATGAAGGGGGGTACAGTACTGCATAAAACATCTCCTCACTGTGCCAACACCTCCGGTGGAATAAGCAAGTTTGGTGTGTGTTTACATGCTCGTGAGACACATGTATTTCATTGGTTATACTTTTCCTGATCATTTCGACAGACACCAGGAAAACAAAACCATGCTACTTGTTACTTTGTGACAGCAGGTCATTTCTCCAGCAGCACAACATAGCAGCCGTCGTATTTTGATTTTCCTCTCTGTGTGCTGTATTCCCACGATGCGACTCTCGGCTCTATCTCAGATTCAGCACGCCTCGTTGGACCAGAAAAAAAAGAAAATGCTGTCAATTTATCAATGACACCAGTCAAATAGGAATATCTACCCCCCCACCCCACCCCCCGATTCTGTCTTCCTTTTCCTCCTCTCTCAGCCCCCCTTTCTCGTCTTAAACATTTTGACAGTAGAATGCTTTATGTAAGTGTAAAATGTGCTGGCAGGAGTTACTGCGACCAGATGCACCAGATGCAGACTGCTCAAAAACACACACAGAGGTGAGAGGGTCTGAGAGTGAGCAGATGCATGCGTGTGTGTGTGTGTGTGTGTATGTGTGTGTGAGGAATGTTGAATTGTGTGTGTGTCTGAGTGTATGAGAGTGTGTGTGCAGATGGTGGATGTCAGTGTTGAAAAATTCATGATGCCATGTTTGGAGATTCCTGGGGGATATCTTGTTGTTCAGCTAGCGTTACAGAGCATGCATGCGCTACACAAACACATTCACACAATACACACTGGACCATCCTCTATGTGTGGGTTTGTGTGTGTTTTGGTGAAGTTTCTTCCCAAAGAATCATTGAGTCAGGTGACTGTTAAGCTTCAAAAGTAGCCGGCGCTCAAGGTTCTCACAGTGAAGCTGCGATCTTTTAGCGGTGAACAGGAGCATGGCAGCACGACTAAATATTCTCTCACAGGCTGCAGACGCTGGAAGACTTGTGTTGACTTTGAGTGAGCGTTTCTCCATTTGAGGAAAGCTTTTACCAGCTTTTAATCTGTTTTCATCAGTATTCCAGACTGTCTGAGAATTTTGGTAGGAGTATAGCTGCAGGAATCAGTTCAGGTACTTTCATAATCTCAACCCAAACGTTTCTGGATCCCACCCTGCAGGGCATCAATGAGAGGTCCACACACTTTGCAAGATGAGTCCAACTCCAAGTGTTGGCAGCAGGGAGCCCAAATGCACCGAAGACTCCCCTTGGAGGATGGTAAGGGCTTCAGCCTACTCGGCCAAAAATGAGCAGGAGTAGCATTGAGCCTATAAAATATGTAAATTTGAAAATGAGCTTGTAGCTATTTCTGCTACATTTATTTATTGTGCACAAATTAAAACACAAATTCTGATATTGCCAGATAACATCAATTCAACAACTAAAACAATGATGAATTGAATCTTTACAACTAACTTAAATCACGGTAATTCAGCCACAATAAACATTCCGATGATAAGTTTTTGGTTTAAACTCACGAAACGAAAAGGCTCAGCGGGCAGAGTTTAGACAGAAGATGTGCACACAGAGGTCCATGACCTCTCCATACACTGTGTATGTGCGTTAGTATGTGTGCAAAAGATCCTAAAAGATATCCTTTTAAACCCAGACAATGTGAAAAAAAGATATTTTTGTGATTCAGACTTTTTCTCTTAGAGATGCTCTCATGTGCCAGTCTGGGTTCTTTTTCTCTAACAAAGCTGAGATAACCATTCAGCATGCAAAAAAACAAGTTAAACTTGTACATTTTACATTTTTAAGTTAAAGTCTTGAATATGAGTCCGCTTGAAGAGGCTGATAGCATTAAATGCTGTTGATTTTTGTAACCGTTCTTGGTTTTAACAAATGACAGTAGCCTCAACGGCAGGTGTGTCACATTTTATACTTCATCTTTCTTACTTGCAGAATTATTTCTTGGTGAGCTCAGTTAACAAGATGGCAGTTATCAAAACCCTTTTAAAATCATTCCAAGTGCAAATGCTCACAAATACAGTGCTGGTCGTTGATGTTCACTACCCTGGTTTACCCTGTTTTCATGCTAACATTTGTTCACGCTAACATCCAGAACAATTGTTTCAATCAGGTTGCTGTGGCAACAAGAGTGTGAGCAGGGGTGACCGGTCCTGCCTTTGTCCAGCAATTTGCAGCACCTACTCCTGTGATATTCTCGATCCAGCACTGCCAGATAATAAGTGCTAAGCATTCACACCAGAGGTTTATGTCAGAAGTTTTTGATCAAATTAAAAAGCAAGAGATTCAACAAAGAGAAACAAGTGGTCTGTAAGTGTAAAACAACACAACAACAAGCGAACAGACCAGGAGAGAAGAACGGCCTTGGATTTGCAGGTGCTAATCATCATTCTCGCCGCATCATGAGTCACAAGCCAAACATGTGAGCACTGGTGGGATGAGAAGAACAAAACCACCCAGAGAACACAGAGATGAGAGCCTGTGAACCCTTTGTCTTCTCGTTATCACCAGGTAACTTCACAAAGTAGCTGCTTGAAAATGACAGGCATTGCCATCTTCAGAGTTGTGCTGCTTAATATGTGGCTAAAAACCAGCTAACATACAAACACAGAAGGAGGAACACAAACGTTATCTTGAGGAAAGGCAATTTCTCGTGACATTTTCCAATCACAACTGTTGTTTTCATACGTGCGTGGTGTTTGCGATTGCCTGCATGTAAGATAAAGAGACAGAGAGAGCAAAAGAATGAGCAGAGTGATCCTAAATCCCCATTACAAACATTACTCCGCGGCTGCTCCCTCGACACAGTGTTTGTTGAGTGAGGCGTTGTAGACATTAGTGTGCCAAGACCATTTGAGCAAACAGTGCACTCCAAGCCCAAGTGGAGCGGGTTCGGACTCTGCACTAGGTAATGGAAACTGGCAGCAACCAGCGTGACAAACCCACAGAGAGCTGAATATGAGCCAGAGCTCTCATTAAAGCTCCATTTTCTACTTTATTTCCACTATTCTTGGTCAACCACTGCTGCTTTGTGTGTTTAGAAAGATATGTTTAAAACAGTATAGCTCAATAATACCTCACACAAATCAACACGATCTGGTCTTCTGCGCGTTTAATTGACGTCTTATTCATTGTTCTCTGAGCACACATCATGGCATTTACTGTTGTTATATGACGCCACACATGGGCGTACATTAACACACACATTAGTGGATTATATTTTTGGAAATGGATGTGCAATCACACACACAGGAACAGAAACTCTGTGTCACTGCAGGCAAGTGTGGACATTAAAGATGAACAGACCAAGAGATACATACACACACTCAGACAGAACCTGGCACACTGCCTGGGCCATGTCATGCCAATTAAGTTCAGAGTCTAAAAGCGTTCCACCAGGGATTTGCACCCCACTCCAGAATATTAACCCTATCCTGAACTGAGACCCAAACATGTATACTTGCAGGCCCTCATACACACAGTTCAACCTGCCAAAAGAGTCTCCTCTGTAGCGCTAACCAGCTGCGACAGAGCTCCATGCAAACCAGCCATCAAACTTGCAACTTACCTCCAAAGACATTAACCTAGTTTCCTATCAGACAACCCATCACCAGCTCAACACACCTCCCATCTGACACCCATCTCATCCGCAACACTGATCCTCAACTGTATACGTGAGAGGGTGCAGTGAAATGAGGAAATGGCATCATCAGCGGCTGACTGATATGAACTGAAAAAAACATGAACAGAGATGGAAGAACAGAGTTCTCTGAGGTGAGTGGAGGGAGAAAAAGATGCAAGATTGAGGGAAGGTAGGTGAAGTGCAGGAGTCAAAGAATGTCAGAGAACTGACAGGAGACAATGAGTCCTGCATTCAGCCCTCAGACCTGGCCAGCTGAAATTTTCTGCAATTTTCAGATGGCGGTTGGGAGTCCGAGAGACTACACAGAGCAACTGTGACAGCATTTGTGGAAGGATGAGTGCTCTTTTTCGAAAGCTTTGAAAGCCAAAAACCATTGTCAGTTCACCTATATTGTTAATAGAAGGAGCCATCTGTGTCAGTGGCAGACAAAGAAAAACGGAAACATATGTGGACTAAACATCATTTATTGAAGGGGAAATCCTTATCTTACACATCATTCAAATGAAGTAATCTTTTAACATAACTTATCTGGGTAGACAATTTAGCAGGCAAGTGGGACAGAGCAACCTTGTCTGGCCAAATGACACCATCTGGCAGGAAGCTTGGACTGCATAGGAACATGTAAATGTGGGTTTGAGTGTTCGTGTGCTCACTTTATCTTGTACAAACACAGAACTAAGCCCAGTCTGAATGTCCCTAAACCTCAATTCTGGGGTCCTGGTTAGGTGTAAGAAGTGAACCTACAGTAGATTTAGGTTAAATATATTCCAATAAGCTTGTGTGTCTGCATCACAGATGTTGTGTTGGTGAGCTTTACCTGGAAACAAGAGAAATGCGTATTCAAGCTTTTGTGATCAAGCCTTTCATGCCAGCGAACGTGTGTGCTTTTTCTATGCGACATAAACTGAACTTGTGTGTCTGGCCGGATGAGTTTCTGGCAGAGGAAATGGGACATCCTACTAAAAACAATAGTGCACTTTGTTCCACATCCATCTCTTTGAAATAGGAAACTATTAGCGGGCCTTTACGGAGACATAAACACTGAATTTTATTTTACAAAAAGGGAGAATAAAAAAAAAAAAAAAGAAAAACAATTCAAGCCTGAAATCCTCATTCAGACTACCGATGAAATAGCTCTTGTTGCATCACATTATTCCATTACAGTAAATGGACACGGAGAGTAACGCCGTGAAAAATTTGCCTCCATTTTATGACACAGTGTCCTCAGTGACAGCAACGTTTCCCGGGAGAGAAAATGTCAAAGTGACATTGAGCGAGCATCAAGCCAGTCTCCGCTTATGTGTGAATGACGGTGTGTGTGTGTGTGTGTGTGTGTGCAGAGCGTAGTGTCCCCTGGGACTGGAGCTGGCTGGCTGACTGTTCCCAAGCTGTCAGCAGACATTGACTCAGAGCGCTATACACTCACTGTGGACACACCGACTCCATCCATCCATCAATTCAGAAACACATTCTGAGAAGCTTTGAATCCTGCTCCGAGCCTAATGAAATGGGTTGCAGCCACCTCAAGTGAATTGTGTTAGAAAGCAGCGTGTTTCGGGTCTCTAACTTGTTACACCTGAAATTGGATTTGTTCTCAGGATATATTTGCTTATTGAACTTTTCATCGAGAAGCATTTGGTTCCATTAAGACTTCAATGATTTTTGCTGGCAGTGTTGCGCACGTAAACAGCAAGCAACAGCAATGCTGCAGTTCCGCTGGCTCTGGCCTGTGCTAGTCGAAACAATACCACTTTGTACTTATTTAAGGAGTTCCAAAGTAGAGAGATATTGTCTCTTCTATCAAAACAACTCGTCATTACACACTGTTACCAGGTGTTTTCTAAGTCCAGTGTGCCTCAGACTGTCGATTGTCGAAAAGGAAAAAGTGTTCATCCCTGAGGTCTCATCTCTTCCTGGCTGCATCAAGCTGCCTTCCATCTCTCTGGAGATTGTGAAAACAGGGGTAACGGACAGCCCGTCTTCAAAGCCTTCCTGCTCAAAACTGACTGTTTCAAAAAGTTTGAAAGTGTTAGCGGGAGCTCCAGGTTCAATTGATGGAAAGTGTCAGACTTTAGCTGTAAGTAATCAGCAAACTGAAACCTGCTGTGGAGTATAAGCAGGAAGCAAAACTCAACAGTAGGACGAGGAGAAAACGAAAGTCTCAAAAACGCAGAACACGAACCTCCCAAAAAGAAGGACAAGACCATGACACTAGAGGTGCCCGCAAGAGACAGTTTGAAACGTTAAAGGCCTCCTCCTGGTGAGACTGTTCCTACAGGATGTATGCAACTCAGTCTGTCAAACATAGGATTCATCCTCTCTGGAGGCAACATCAAATTACATTGGCTGTGGTTTTCAGAGAAGAAATAGTGCAACTAGAGCTCTTTTGCAGCTAAAGATAAACAAAACAACAACAACAAATATTGGGTTGGACATCCACAAGAGGAAAATGAAGACAGGTCTCCCTCAGGAATTATTTTCATCTCTGGGAATATCTGGGACGCTGGTCATGTGACTTTCTCGTCGGCTCAGGCCCGATGCTCAAAGTTTTGTTTTTTTTTGCCTTCAATGTGCATCAAGTCTTCTTTGAAACAAGCGAAAGCCACCTGAAGCAAGCATTTACGAATTCGTGGGAGTTTCCATCCCCCTCTTCTTATTCGCATCTTGTAAATACAAACAAAACAAACAAACCTACATTGAAAGCTTAGCTGTTGTTTCCTCGTTTTCTTAAAAAAAAAAAAGCTAATTAAAAAAACTTGAATTGTCATATAATACGGTTGGGATTTGAGTTTGTATTTTGGCCAACGTTTTCCTCTTGTTTTGCTCTCAACGAGACATGGTGAAATCCCCATCATTTGCACCCAAAACCCCCCGAGGAATGAAATTCTGCCAGCTGCTGGATGGAATCACAGCATGACGAAACTGCCTCAAAAAGGAATAAATACACAAATAAAAAGTTTAAGACTCGGTGCAGCTTAGCCCAAATGTAATGTGTACTGTATGGGACCTTGTGCTTATCTCTAGAATCTAAATCAGTTCACGCACAACAATGTGGAGACCAAAAGGCTGGCTTTAGAGAGGAGGGAAGTAGCCTCAGTCATGCATATATTAATTCACACAGTAAACCTTTATTCTCCTCAGAAAGACATTTGACCCTCGTGGAACAACAGGAATTTAGAGAAGCCACTCCATTATTTGGTAGGTTGAATGGCTGTGTCAACATATGTAACCCTGGAGCAAATGGCTTCAGGGCTACCATATTATTGCTCACATATTATTTTTCTGCCTAGAATGTTTAGCTTGAAGGCATAGTTTTTATCAAAATTATGGGATACAGCCAGGAAGGGAGTTTCTGCAGTTTCAGGGTTGCTGCGTTTTTTTGTTTTAATTTTTCTCATTTTGAAAAGATTTGCAATGATGCAATTCGCCCGTTCTTTCAACAATCTGTATTAAGTGCAGCACCAAACAGGGGACATGGGGACTACTTTAGTAGGAGTGGCAATAAACAAACCATTCAAACAACACGGGAGGCTAATCTCTCCCAAAACTTCCTGTATTCTTTTTAAAAGTGTATTTTATTTGTCTGATCCCAGGGCTCCCACCTTCCACGGATCTGTGTTGGTGTCGTTAAAACTCCTCAGACAGCACTGTGCAAATATAGCTGAGTAACTAGGCCTACTGCAAATAGAACAGAACTGAATTTAATCAAATCAACACGGCATGCTCTATGTTCGAACATTCACCCTCTGGCAGCAGCCCTCCTCTTCCTTTCTGTCTGCCTTGGTTTCTCTCTCCTGCCTCCTCACACAGTAAAATACATTGACTATCTGCTATTCTCCACTTGTCTTACTCCAAAACTGTTCAGCTTTCACTGTCCATCATTTGATATATATACCTGCTTAATGTCTCCTGTTTCACTCCTCATCCTCTACCTCAACATCTGCTCTGTTGTATGGATGTACATCTGACTAATGCACACGTGTAGCTGGAAGTTTGCATATACTCACTAATAACATATATACATATACATATATATATATATATATATATATACACATATATATATATATATATATGTATATATATATAAAATCAACACACCACCATATTGTGACTTGGGTTCGAATTACTCACAGCATGTATTTGCTGAGCTAGATATGAATGGACCTGGGCGCTGCACACATTCCCCAAAGCTCCATCTTTTTGTTGAACTGGCAAAGAATAAGTGTACGTTAATATAGCCGAATTCTCAGTGAAGCTGGTCTCATACGCGCGTTTTTCTGTTTTCAGTGGGAAATGTGTCAGAGACTAAGAGAGTAAATCAGCCCATTCAAACTTGTGGATCACTTAAAGATTTCCAGACTGCCGCTCTGCTCTAATAAACCACGGCCTCATCTGGCAAAATCACCATTCAGGTAACTTAAAGACAACACCTGTGCACAGAGATCTCCCACAGAGAAAGTTAGAAGCAGTAGAATGCCTTGGACATTTTCTCAGATAGTCCACAGTATTGTGGGGTCATACATTGTTATCATAATTTCCCTCCTGTGCATGTATACTGGGACCATTACCTCCCATTCCTGCATGTCTTAACTATTTACACAATAGTTCCATTAATTGTTTTTTCCTTCTATCTTCCATTTAATGTGTCTGAGAAAGAGAAGTCGACACACCTATTAAACGCACCTATTTTTGCATTATACTGTAAAATCCTGATTTAATCTTTACTACTGATCCATTTTCTGAAGATTTCAGTTGCTGAAAGGTTAATTGTAACTGGTGGCATCTGAAAATGTGGACAACATGGAGCTGGAAGTTGGAAGCAGAGTGTCAATGGGACTCTTTGGCTCGCCTGTGTCTCTAGTAACACTCAAAGGATAGTTTATGATGGACTTGCGGTAGTCGTAGTATGTATATGTGTGTGTGCATGAATTTGCACTCAGTTGTGTAGCAGTCAGTCAACAATCCAGCCAACCATCCAAGCAGTCAGCCGGGTCCAGACGGGGTTAAGCAGCAGGCTGGTAAGCAGAGTGAACCACTGTGGTAGTGCAAACAGACCACAGTCAGGCCACATCACAACCACACAGCACTCTGCCATTTACTGAGCTGCATATGGCTGTCAGCAGGGAGGGAGAGGAGGGAGGAGGAAAGGAAAGTAGAAACTCAGAAAGACAGGAAGAGATTGCTGGTTTGAAGACAAGCAGGAGAGGTGGAATGACAGGGGGTCAAAGGTTCGAGAAGAAAAGTGGAAGCGGAAGGGCACTTATAAAGGAGTAAAAGTCAGGGAGGACAGACAAAAGGAGAAGGTTTTCCAAGAGTTATAAAGTTCTGTTAAAGTGGCAACAGCAGAGAAAGAAGAAAGAAGACAAGCAGAAACACAGAGATGAAGGAAGGAGACATTTACACAGACCAAGAGCCCAATTTAGGCAATTCAAAAGAAATTTAGCTTTCCACTTTTGTCCATGTCTGTGAAAAACCTGCTATATTTTACTGCTGACAACCAAGTAATTCAACTGACAGGAGGATTCACTGTGGAGAAACAATTTAGTTCAATACCCGTATACTTGCAACTCTCAAGATTATACTGCACATGTAACCAACAAGAGGTACCTTGCTCCGTGGGCATGCTACCAGCACGTAAATGCTACCTTTCAGATTCTGTCTGTCGTGAAATATCTGATATTACAGGCTACAAAAATAAAGAATGACTGGTCTAAATGAGTTTTCATGCATTCAAAAATAGGCAGTACATTATGTTTGTACATTTTTAGCATCTCTCTCTCCTCCTGCATGTGTAGCTATATAAAGCCAGAGGAACAGAGCAGAAAACCTGCATCAGAAATGACACTGTCCTTTCTAAAAATGCAAATCTCTAAAAATGTACCCTTGGAACAAATCTGACTAAACAAAACAAAAGAAAGCAAGCTGTTAAGTTCACTTAGAGTATAGGTAGATGTGGTGTTATTATGGAATGCTTCAGACATGGCTGAAAGAGAGGTGGAGATTTCAGTCTTTGGATGATGTGTTGTGTGATGTTTCATAAAATAAACTCCTAATGAGAAGTCGCATTAAGTTTAAAAAGCCTGGGTGATGATGTCAGGAGTCTGGCTTCTTCCAAGGGACTTTTCACACCTCAGGGCCCATTTATGTATACTTGGCTGCAAAAAGCACACATGGATAATTGTAGGAACCATAGACCATAGATGCTCTTATTATAATGACTGCTTGGAAAGGTCTGTTAGATACATGCCCAGAGGTTTTTACGTGCACAGAGGGAAGTATTCTGCACATGGGTACCGCCATTCTTAATAGTCACAACAAAATGGTCGGTATACGCTCATCCATAGTGAGCCTCTCTCAAACCTGCAGACACTGTGATGTAGATCAAATGTGCACAACGCAATAAAAAAAGAGAAGCAGTTCTTGTTTTTTCCAGTGACACCCACTGAGGAGCCACCTAACAGAGATGAAGGAGCCATCTGGTGACCTTGATCATGGATTATCTCGTGGTGTGCCCACAGTATGGGGGACTGCTGAAAGACAGCTTCTCTGAGACTGTGGTCAGCAGCAGCGGTGCTGACACCCGTCTGTTTCGTCCTTTTCATCGGTGATTTCAGGTTAAACTTTGAGTCAAGCCACATACTGATGTCTGCAGGTGACACTGTAACAGAGGCCGAGAGGAAGGCAAGTATAGAAGCCTGGTGGATGACTCTGGGACTTTGTGGAGGTTGAACCTTACACCCTTGTGACCTTTTACTTGAGGGTGTCGCAGTGGACATGTTCGGGCAGGTGCCTGAGGTCAGTTATAGTGTTCTCCTGGGAAGCAGTAATAATGAGAGGGAATGGACAGAGCTGTTGAAAATAGATGGCTCTGTGGTTGGCAAGGAGCTGGATGCTCTCATCTACAATTCCCAGAACCTCCGATATAGCACGTTCAAAAGGTAGGTGAGTTCAGTTGGAGGCTGCTGTTGGAGTCTGTTTCACCAGAGAGACTGAAGGAATCTTTTGTCCCTCAGGCAATTCAATTGCTGACAGTAACTGACTGCTCACTTGAATCTGTCATCAGGCTGTTGGACTGTAAATGACCCGTTATATTAGGTAATTCACAGTTAGATTTGCAAATACCAATGTGGATTCATAGTTTTGTATTTTCGCGGTGTTCATTATCGCATCATCTTTCTTTGTTTTGAGCAATTTTCATTGGAGCGCCTTGTGGAGAGTCTGCAGACTCTGGAGTTGTGACGAATCTGTAAGGGAACCTCTAGATCGTCCTTGCTGCAAAAATACAGGGCACAGAGGAGCTCAAACACCGAAAATCATAGCACACACCTCCTGAATGAGCTGAATATTTTTGATATTTGCATAGCTGAAATAGCTTTAAGTTTGTAGGAGTAGTTAAGAGTCCAAAAAACGTATGGAAGAATAACACATTTTCAGGTTTGCAGATTAAGGAATACTATACAATTAATAAGAAAATGGAAAACAGCGCCATGAGGATAAGGAAGATAATGATGAGGATCTGATGAGAAAAAACAGGGAATATATATTCTGAGGGATTAATAGCAAACAAGTGAATGCGTGTGTGGATAGAGCGTAATAAGACAGGTTTAAAACAGGTAAGGAGCAGGTAAAAACAAGATGCAAAACTATGAGGAATGATGAGGGACAGAACTATGATCCATGTGAGAAAGACAAGGAATGTGGGAAAGAATGCAAGCAGAGAATTTAGATACGAGACCAAATCCAAAAGACACAATCAAAACCACAGATCTGGCCACACTGTGAGTAAAAAATAATAAAGTAAGAGTTCCCTCTGGAACCTTCTGATGCAGCTAGAAACAAATCAAAAGGGTTACAAGTCAGAGCGCGGTGAATATTTCTACAAAATTTGATTTGTTGACTAATTGTTGAGATCCTTCAATCTGTGCAAACGTCTGAGACAAACAGACAGACCTTGATCTCTCCACATCCCCCCTGAGAGTTTGGATGAAAATGTGGATTTCTTATTGTTAGAAATGATGGCTTGCAAACAAACATTTGGTACCACATCACGGATTTAAGCTGAAAACAGGTGTATCACTGAGAAATCAGCATTCCAGCAACTGAACGATCATTTTATAACCTGACAACAATGTGCTATTGAAGTCGGACAATGGACTCCGCATGGCAGCCATGGACCAGAGCGGGAGATAAAGAAACTCTATTCAAAAACCATTCAATTCAATTCTCCTGATGTGAAAACGTCTGAATATCTCACTGCGTGAGCAGCGGTTCGGGCTGTTTGCAGCCTTGATCTCTGGGCAGCAGCGCTGCAAAAAAGAATCATATAAATTTTTAATATGAACAACAAAGAGAAAAACAGACAAGGAACAAAATTAGAATTCTGAAGTACATGTTGGCGGGAATATATTTGTGAAGCACACAAAGTGGCTGAGAGGATCTAACATTAGCAATGCTGCGTTTAGGAGACGGACTACAAGGAGGCCATTATCTTGTCATTGGCACTCACTGTAATGCTTGCTTTTAGAGTAGAGCTCGGCTAAATTCAGCTAGAAAATGGGAAAGATAGGGGGGGGGGAGAGGCAAGAGAAGAGAATAAACAGGGAATTGAAGAGGCAGAAAACATAGAAAACAGAAAAGACAGAAATGTGTCAGACGAGAATTTAGATCAAAAAGTAAAATGGGATAAGAAGGTTTTCCTGATACACGACTGAAGAAAAACGAAGCAGAGTCCGTTTCATGGTGTGAAGAGGAAGCCAAACCACTGTTGTGGAGAGTTAGCCTGAGGTGTTTTCACACATGATCCAGCGCTGATGGATGAAGGTTGTAAGAGGATAAATTAATGATGAGGATCAGGTTGAAAGCGCTTTCTGGAAACAGCGGAGCGGCAGCACATGGGACAGCTGAGCCCGGGCTGTCAGGCTGGAGTAGTGGATGGGACGAGCTGGCCATGAACCCATGACCCCTCAGTGTTCACGTCAAACACGCCAGCAGCACCTCAGTGCAATCTGTGGAGCCATCAGTGACAATGTCCGCCCATTCCACTGCCCTGTGTGCTTTTATAGCTTAGCTCTGTAATACAAACCAGCTCTGGCTGGATATTGGCAGATTGATCCACATTAGCAGTAATTAAATCCAGCCAACAAATGAGGCAAAGCTCTGAAGTTTTGGAACATTGTTTAAATCTGAAAGAAAGTCTCATCTCAAACTTCACTGTAGCTGCAAACACGATAAAAAAAAACACCATTATACTATGGTATGACCATTAAAGCAGCACCACCGGGGGTGAGAAATGTTTGCGCATTATTGCTGTATCTCTGTCCTCTCTTTACACGTATCCCCATGGCAACTTTTGGCCATTTCAGCAACGGGAAGAGGGATGAAGAGGGAGGTTTCTTCAAAGACGAGAAAAAAGGATTTAAAATTTTAAAATGTGAGCCTGTGTGGAAAAGTGTGGAAAAGTGTAAATTCTAAAGGATTTTAAAGAACAAAAAATTAATTAACAAAAGCGGCAGCAAATAATGGAAATATAAAGGCTGGCATACACATGCAGCGTGTCCCTGTGTTTGTAGCAGCAGAGCGTACCGAGACGTATACAAATGAAGTCAAACCTCTTTGTGTTAAACACAGAAAAAGGAACATAAGCTGAGTAAAGTGTAGCTAAAGGTATTCAAAGCAGACTGGCTTTCAGTTCAGACTGCTAAACAAACCAACGGCTCTTTTGTAAAAATCTCCAACATGAATAAGAACACATGAGATTTGTCCGTCTAAGAAGCCGCAGTTTCACAAGTTATGGTCACTAATCATGGATTTGGTAAAGCCCCTCGTGGTTGATGTTTTGTCGGGTCGTGTTCATATGACGCGTTGGGAAGCGTGACGCACGAATAATAAACATATAAGCCGTAAACGTTTCGACTATTTCTGTTTAACAACGTATTCTCTAAATTGTAGAGCTTTAACCGTGTTCATGTGTTCCAACCTGAACCATTTGTAGGTGAGAGCGTGTGAGAAGAGTAAGGGATCGCCTCTGAAGGGGAAGAAGAAAACACTGTGCAGGAGAAACAACGATATCTTGCACAAATGTATTCAGGATCACATCACCCCGTGGTTTAGTGTCTCCCACCATCGTCTCCCTCCCCTTTATAAGCGTTTGTGGCAAGTGAAACTTAGCGAGATGTGGAAAGTGGACATCATCATGTTGGAATGGATACCAGGACCTATGACGTAGGCAGCTGGCGAAGTGAAACAGTAATTGTAATGTTTTTTAAACATATATTGTGAAACCATAAAGGTCTGTCATGGCATTGTGGTGTAACAGCTTAACAAGCTATATATGATCCCCTATGAAACAGCTGTTGAATGTGGTTCTAAACCAACAGATCAACCATCATAATCGTGGTACACACAATTTGACGGGCGTTTCCTTTCTTCATCCACTTACTTACCTCCTCGTGGAGCCTTAAACCACGTCCCTTGACTCATCTCCACAGACGCCGTGATGCAAACTAACTACGTAAATGACAAGAGGAGCAACCATGAGATTAATTTCAGACTGACTGGTTAATCCACGTGATTTTCATGTCACATGGAGGATTAAAAGCAAATGACTTGTTCTCTGCCCGATCTAAGATAGGTCTTCCTAATTCAATATAACTGCAGTGGCATCTCCAACATGGCTGCAGAGTATTGAGATGTCATAACGCTGTTCTGAGAGTTGACATCAAAAACTAA
Source organism: Leuresthes tenuis (assembly GCF_036924035.1). NCBI lineage: Eukaryota > Metazoa > Chordata > Actinopteri > Atheriniformes > Atherinopsidae > Leuresthes > Leuresthes tenuis. The sequence goes on along the minus strand of NW_027325361.1, from coordinate 17,365,173 downwards.
ATAAACTGAGAGTTGGAAGCCATTTAAGATTTTAGAATACCATCAGGAGGTTTATCTTGAAAGGGGAGAATATCTGCAGAAAAGAAACTGTTCTGTGGGAGTCAGCAAGAGACTGAAGCACATCTCACAAACTGACTGAAAGAAAAAGAAACATTTCGTTCATCTTTAAGAAGTGAAAGGATTCAAATTTCTTGGAGTTGATAAATAATTCTTTGCACATAACTGGTAGTTCATTAAAGTTTTAGCAATCTTCCAAAAAGGCTTGATTTGTGCGTTTTGAGATTTTTCTTTTGGCCAAACTAACATTTTTTATCATTTGTATTTTACAACAAAATATTTTATCCTTTAAAAGCTTCACTATTAGATACTAAGTGGCAACAGCTGCACTTTTGGATCGATCATATTCTGGGAAAAATTTGAACATTTTAATTCGACTTTCTCTTGAAATTAAGATAAAGCACCAAAAAAATTTTGATTTGAAAGCAATCAAATGATTCGCGTCTGATTTTAAAAGTTGTTATTGAATAAGAAATTGTTATCTTAAGTTGGATCAAACTTCTTTTTTTACCCCCTTTGTTTAAGCTTAGAGAGATTTATGAGATTTACTGACATCTAGAGGTGAAGCTGCAGACTGCAACCAAGCACACTTGTTTAGTTCTTTGTTTTCTCTGCTCCCAACGTTAAATATTTCAGAATCTCTAACAAAGTTCAGATTATAACCTGACTTCACACCATTTCTTGCACATACTAATGTACATCTGTTCAGCATTCATAAATGAGTTGCGGTAAATACTTCAAATCAGACACTAAAGACAGGACTGTGAACTCCTTCTTAGCCACGACTCTTCTATTTGTGAATGGGGTCTGACCCGTGAGGACCCACCTCTGCTGTCAGAGCTCCTCTGGTGTGGAAGAATTAGAGATGTGGCTGTTTCTACTGTTAAGAGTGAACCAACTCCAAGCAGCTAAGTGATTATTTTGTATATAGATGCCGCGTCTGTGTGTTTGCACTGTTGAAACAGTGAGAAAAACAAAGCAGATAATAGGGGTGAAATGTACAGAAAAGCCGAGAAAAAGAGAGGACACGAGAAAAAAGGAAGACCCGCTTTCTCCTCCAGCCGCCAGTAGATGAATGGGAGGAGGAGGAGGGGCACCGTGGCAGGCTGCAAATAGGGCTGGTGTGAGGGAGAGGACAGAGAAGGCACTTGCTAAATGAATTTGGCTTTCAGCGATGGGGAGTCGACTCCACTGCTGTGCCAGCAATGTGTGTGTTTGTGTGCAGGGATGTGAGCTTGTACATTCATAACCGCAATATATGCACACGAGTGCCAGCATGTGTTAAAGGTTTTTTTTATGTGTGTGTGTCTGTGGGGATTTTAAAACACAAATGTTTTTTTATAGGCTTGTGTCTGTAAAACATTACAGGGCGTGCTAATACATATCTTGTGGACAGACGACTAAATAATTCTCCTAAAATATGGGATGTCAGAAACGGCGTGTGTGTGTGTGTGTGTGTTTTAGGCACACTGTCACCAGAATTGGAAGTGACAGGCAGGAAGTATCAGAGGCAGCTGGGTAACAGCCCACTAACCACACAGGGGAGGGCTCCACACTGAAAAACATTACCGGTGGGGGCAGAGACACTACAGAAAGAGAGGAATGTGGGGGTGGGGTTGGGGGGGTGAGGAGAAAAATAATCAAATGGGGAAAAAAGGACTGAGGAATAGAAAAACAAAGGTTTGTTGTTGGGGTTTTTTTCTATCTGTCATAACAAGAAGAAAATCGAGGATTATAGCTTTGTGGTTTGGTGGGTCCACCAACCAGCTGAGCTAAGCTTTGTTGTTTTTGTGCTGCTGTATGTCGTGCGTGCGCGAGTTCATTCAGAGACGCGCGAGCGCTCATATGTTTAACCAAAACGACAAACTCTGGTAGAACGCGCACGTGCTTCTGACATCAAAGCGAACATTGCCGTTGGCCTGTTGGATATAAAACGTCAAAGTCTTGTCCAGCTAGACATTTGTGTTCACGACCGTGTTGAATGTGTATTATCTCACCTGTGTTAAGGATTATGATTCAGACGTTTGTTGAACCGTGCATCTGTACAAGCAAGCATGCAACGTGCATCCCAGCTCCACAGATGTATAACCCCATAGCCCTCATTCAGTCACAGTTCTCATATCTCTGACTGTTCATGCTGTGCCGCATCAGTTTGAAATCAGCAGTTATTGGCGTGGAACTCTTGGGGTCGTTATGTCACGAAAGCAACATATCAAGCATTTATAACCTGAAGAAAAAATTGATCTCTCAGCTGAGACACAGTCTTGTAAAACATTTAGCAAAAACAGTTCCAACCCTTTTGACAAGTAGGGAGTAAATATGCAGATTATTTGTTGCATGTTGCTCGCAATATTGCTGCTTCTGGTGCTCAGATGACAAGAAGGAGACCCACCTTTCCTGTGGTATTTCCTCCAAGGGTCCCAGCACTACCGTGTGCGCCTATTCGCTAATACGCATGCAGTGCCGGTGTGATATGTAAACTTCAGCAGGTCCAATGTGGCACCAAGGATGTTAAGTTGCTGTAGGATTAAAGAAAAGGAACGTCTGTCTGAATGGGGCACATAAAACCAAAAATACAGCATTTAACACCCCCCAAAAAGCAACTGTGTGTTACTTTCTGTGGTCTCTTAACACACATTGAAACTATTCAAGACTAAATGACTCATGACTCCAATTCCATACCTGAAGTACAAACCAAGAAAGGCATCTATCGCTTCCTTCAATTCTTGAAACAGATTTCATAAAGCATCTACTTCTATCTTCACGCGTTTTGCTGAGAGGTTTTGAAACTAGTAAAAATAAGAGAGACAATATTATCAGCCAGGATTCTATCAAAAAAAAAAAAACATGTCCAAAAGAGAAAAGAAAGGCAATGAGGCATTGGTTAAAGAAGGTAGCCCTAAGGCAGAGGAAGAGGAGAGTCTGAGATAGACAGTGAGTAATAGAGATCAGGCACGAGCGGTTATGAGTCAAACATGAAGACGGGGACGGGAGATGAAAGACAAAAAAAGTAGAGCGAGAGAAATGGGGTGAGATGATGATGAGAATGGAAGATGAGAGAGGAGATGAAGGTAGAAAGGACTTTTATGTAAAAAAAAAAAAAAAAGAAGAAAGATTTAAAGGAAATTTCAGAGGGAGGATGAGGGAAGGGAGAAGACGGAGATGAGGAAGGTCAGCGGAGGAGAGAAGAGGACAAAGGGTGAAGAAGGGAGAGAAAGGATGTTTGTATCTCATATGAGCCCATTAAAGATTGAATAGTCTCATTTCTTTCTCTGCTGGAGAACACAAACACACACACATGGGGATATCTGCATGCTCACACACAGTAAACACAAATATTCACACAAATGCAAACTCATAGTCTCATACCCCGCCCAGACTGTGTCTGCCTCACAGTCATTGGCAAACACACACACTGTGTGTGTGTATGTGTGTGTGTGTTTCAGGTGCACTCAGAGATGTGTCTGTGTCTGTCGGTCTCAGCTGGAGCTGGAGGAGAGGAGCAGTCAGTGTTGACGCAGCCCGCTCAATACAGGCGGTTCTAGAGATGCATCTTGGGACACCGTCGACCCAGTACACGCGCGCGCGCGCACACACACACACACACACAGAGCGACGGATCACTAAATTTAGTGGAGGAATAGAAAGAAAAATATAAATAGAGGAAGGTTTTACACTGAGAAAGAGGAAAATGTAGAAGAGAGTCTCAAAGAGGCAGGAGTGAGCAAGAGTGAGAGAAAAAGAGGAAACGGAAGGGAAAGAGTGACGGTGATGGATGAGTGGGATAGATGGATTTGGGGGGCCCTCGTGCAGCGGGTTAGAGGATGGAGACCCGTCAGAGGGAGATTGACAGCCTCCTTTCTGGGGGGACGGGTGAATAAACTGACACAGTGGGGTGGGAGAGGAGGGGGGAGGGGGGCGTCAGATGGAGAGAATAAGAGAAAATATGGAGAAAAGGAGTGAGAGATGGAAGAGGGGAGTTAACTAAAGATACGCAGAGCCTCCGTAATCAAGCCATAAAAGAGAGCTGGAGCAAGAGGGAAAAAGACGAGTGGGTTCTGAATGAGTCAATCATGATTAATCAAGACGCTTTTTCTGCTCTCAGTCGCTCTCACTCCGTCTTTTTGCTCAGGCTCATCATCATTACACACACGCGCACACACACACACACACACACACTTGCTTCCCAGCGGAGGCCCTATAAATTCCCATCAGGACTGCAGCACATACACACCGAGGATCCATTCAGTTCAGAGGCCCGCAACTAGCTGCTGAAACTTGTCGGCCTGCGAACCTTCAGATCGACACTCCCATGAAAAGCTGATTGTGGCGTAATTGTAGCGTCGTGATGTTTAGGATCTTGACTCTCGACTGCGAGGCACCGGTTGGAGCGCAGCAGGAAGCGGGGACGCAAACTCCCATTCAAAGCAGCAGCAGTGCAGGCGGCGTGGCTCTCCGGTAAACGGTATGAAAGTACGTGGCAGGGAAAAAGAGCACGATGAGCGCTAACAGCTCCGCGTGCAAGGCCATAATGAAAGGGGCGTGCAGGATTTATGCAGCAGTGAAAGCTCACGTCATGTGGGAGCAGCGGTGGACTCACAGGGGTTGGTTTCATATACGGCGCATGAAATATCTGCGTGTGACCTCCTCACTTCTACAGAGGAAGATGACAATCTGTCACAGGAAGCTTTGTGCTGGAGTTGCATTGAGAACGTCGTTTACATCCTCCGTGTTGACTGGATGGTTGTTTTCTGATGTAGCTGCCTTTCATCGCACAGGTAGTTATTGCACAGTTTGATAGAAGAGTAAGAAGTGGTCTTGTTTGCAGCGTTTCTTTATTAACTTAGGACTTAGCACTTAATGAGATAATCGGATACCTCTGTGGCAGGCAGCACGCAGCCCAAAACAACACGACAAGGAAGACAACCGGGACGCTCGTTTAGAGAAGAAGAGCCCCCCTCATACACCTTTTCATTTAGTAGGAGGCCCGTATTGTGATTCAATGCACATGCACGGAAAACTTCAGTGTTCAGCTGACCCAGATCATAGTTTTAACCAAACCACATCCACGGGATCCCAGTTGGTTGAAACATGCAGTTACCATAAATGTAGTCATTTAAATGGAATTGACACTGTGACAGGATCTAAATCTAGCCAAGGAGCTTTTAATGTCCAAACAAACAAACGGTGTAAAGGAGCTTTGACACAACATAAAGAAGCAGGCTATTGATTTGGACAGGAGACCAACGTTTAGCGTGTGAATATCCGCCACCACCCCTTTGAGCCCACTAATGTGGCCTTTGACCTGCATCCAGGAAACTCTCAAAACACGGCAGTCCTGCCGTTGCACCGTATTTTTTTTTTTACATGTCCACATCCCAGGTGTTGAGAGATCGCATATCAGGACTGTTTTACGAGCCTGGACTGAACGCCAAGAGCGAATAAAGCAGGATTTACTGAGGAAGCCAGACCCAAAGAAGTGACTGTGTTGGTGTAAGTGTGGAACCAAACTCTGAGGTCCGGCCTGGGCGATCAGGAGGTTTTTTTTTTTGTTTTGGAGAGATATCAGAAAAAAAAACATCACAAAAGAATGGTGACCCCTATTTTCCTTTCTTAGATTAATAATCAGTTTACTGCTTGTAAAAATGATCTTAAACACTGTTGTTTCACCACCCTGAAGCAAATCAACTACGTGGTCTTTTTGATTGTCTTTCCAGTGTCTGTGCTGTAACTTTTTCAAACATCCAAAACTACCACACACTTGTGTGCTTTTTTTTCAAGCTTATATAAGCTTTCTTTGAACATGGCGTACTTGAAAGGATGGGGAATGTGTAATAAAACTGCATGACTTCATAAAGATTCAGAGTCCTGATATTAAGCTTCCCGGTTAACATTATTCATCTAACAGAATGAAAGAGTTGGCGAAAAGAAAAAAGAAAAGAGGCCAGAATGCACAATTCAGACATATAACCCCGATGTGCTTTCTATTTTTCCCCCCAATAAGGTAACAGAGGTGTAAGCTACAACAGTTAGTGATTATTGGCAGGTTTAAGTCACGGTTGGTTTTGTGTACATGATGCTGGTACATTTTTCTCAGCAGGATCTAATGTCCTCCATAGAGAAACAGCAGAGAAATCTCCCCTCCCTGCCTCTGCTGCTGGTGAAGAGTGTGTGAATCCTCAGACAGAAAGAGGAGGAAAAAAAAAATAGGGCGCTTTCATATTTATTTAAGTGTCAGATCCAGAGCTGTCTGTAGGGAGAGAGAAACGGAGAGGAAGGGAGGAAGAGAGGAGGAAGGGCTGCAACCACAGGAACTCAGAGAGGGTTCACAAGCCATCCTCTGTCTCCTCCACACACACATGCGGCCGCACACACACATTCATCTGGCTGCAGACCCAGTGAAAAGGCAAAGCAGAGGGAGAGAGAAGCAGGAAGGAAAGAAGAGTGAGAAGAGACAGAGGAGGAAATGAGGAAGAAAAGCAAGGATGTGCAAAAAAAAAAAAAAAGTCATAGATGCGAATTGACCTGACTTTGTGTGTGTGTGTGAAGTCTCCTGAGTTAAAGGCAGAGCAACTAAATGAGGATTATGTGCAGGTCTCAGAAATGTCACAGCAGCTGTGGGTACACGCAGTACAGAACAGATAGACCCTCATCAATGCGGTGTAAAGAACAGGAAGCTCCCTCTCCAGCGTGACACACACAAACCGAGTCACGCACCCCTCAGCAAATTACCTGCTGCGTTCAGGTGATGGCAAACCTAAACCAACACTTCCTCCTGGCGGATCTGCTGTGAACTACAGGCACCCTCGGGAAGGCAGAGGATGTCGGATCTGGTCTGAAGCCATGTGTGGTATCGTCGCCATTATTATCGTCATCATTAGGTTACGTCACAGGTTTTGGAAGTGAAGCATTCGGATCGGTCAAAGGAGAGCGGAGACGTTCTTCATGATTTGATTGACTTTATTTGTAAGGCACAAGAAGTCCTTCCTTACTGCAGAACATTTCATATCATTTATAGTAAATTTTTATTGTAGTTTTTTTTTTTAATAGTTCATTTTTTGTTGTTGTTGCTGTTTGTTTAAATGAAGCTATGATTTCAGACACAAAACATTTTTTTTTTTTTTTTTGCCAAAGTACACACTTTTAGTTTTACAATATACACAAAATAAGTATTTAAAAAAAGACCTTTACAAAGCTCATAACGCTTACAATGCTTCACGCTATGATGGCAGGTAGTTTGGGTGGGGTGGGGCGGAGGGGGTGGGGTGCATGTAAAGAAGATGGGTGGGGAGGGTCAGAAAGAAGGGCAGGGGTCAAATGAGATAAAAGGTCGACATACTGCAGTCCCCCCCCCCCTGGTGTCACATCAGTTTTGTAACACAACAGCACAAGAACCATCCAGGACAGACCAGAGAAGATGCAGCCATATACACATAAAGCTCTCTATGTAGAAATGTATAGAGAGGCGAGTATCGCCAACTACTTGAACAAATACATAGAACCTCATTTGTATGTTTATAACATCAGCTTCGCAGCTCTCCTTCTAGTTTATATCGAGTACTATATGAAGAAGAAGGGGGGGGGGGGGTCACAAAGTTTGGATCAAACATTCTTTAAAAGAAAAAAGAAAAAGTCTCCACTAGAAATAGGTTGGTCTTAGTTCCTCGCAGACATGCATTGATGCGCGTTTCGTTTCGTCTACACACTCGGAACATCACTACAATGAGTGCGGTATGCAGATAGATACAGGCAGTATGTGGCTAGATGGGAGGAGGACGTGCTGCGGCCTTATTTCACAAGCAGAGTATGTTAACTTCAAGTTGTAGTAAAAACGCATTTCATCTGGTTTCTCACCGACCGCCCCACATGTACAGCCTTCTATACACATATCGCTAAAGAAAAAAGAAAGAAAAAGAAAATGCACAAACACACACACGACAATTAGCTTTCGTCACCTGAACTTTTACAACAGCGCGTCTCATTCTGAGATCCCAATACAAGCAAATTTCGACCCTTAACGCCTCAAACCTGCACGAGAGCGAACGTGTTACTAATAATAAAGTGGACTTCATCATCATGCTGAGAGGCTTTTTGAGGACTGAAAAGGCTGTGCGGAGTGAAGCTTCTCGGCTACGAGAACGGAGGACGCCGCCTAAACAATCAAACGCGTCGATGCCCCAAAACTCAATGCTGATCTTTATCTTTTTGGGGTGCAACGCTGCTGGGGCTCGATGGCCACAGATTGCTGGGAATTGATGCAAGAAATTCTGAAAGTAAAACACAAGTGGTGCCTGTTTAAGCTGCATATAGACTTTCGGAAAGCACTCGGGCCGCAGCCCTGCACACCAGCAGCCCACGTTCCACATCTGCGTGCGCACGTGAGCACTTGTTGCCTGATTGGATCAACTCCTCAAACTTCAACTGAGTGACATCGGCTTCTGCATTCAAATATCTTATTTGAGAAGCTTTTATCCGGAATGTTTTTTGCAAATTTCAGATGAAGAAAAAAGGAGTTCTTGGCTGAAATATTTTGGGTAGCTAATTAGTGTAGTGGCAGCTAAACAATTCAGGTCATTGACCAGGTGGCCGATAAATAACCTGAAATTTAGTTTAACTTTCGGTTTAGACGAATGTGGTCTTCATATTTCAACCAGAGCAGCTTCCTAACCTACAATGTCTGTCGATGTTTTAAGACCGACTCAGAATATGAGTTACCGCTGTGATAAAAACAAGTGTCCGCATGAGCCCCGCGTATGCGCAGTCATACCTGTGTTGGTGGCGTCGTGCTGAAGAGGCCACAAAGACCACATCAGAAGCCAACAACAATACCAAAAGGCCGTAAAGCAACCCTGCTGTGGTGCAGGGTTGGAAATGCAACTTTTATTTTCATTTTCAATGTTTTTGGCTCAGTTTACCTGCCATACAGCAGATTAGCCAGAGCGTTTATTTGTCATAATGAACGCCGTTTAATGTGAATTTACAGTGGCTATGTTTATCTTTTATGCTGACATACAGCTCCGGTCCATAAAGTGGACCGCTTCAGAGACCAACATAACTAGTCAGATTCAAAGACATCCATTTTTTTTCCTCAAAGAAACAGAAGCAGACAAGCTTTTGCAGAACCTACTTCATGCAGAGATTAATATCTCAAGTCCAGTGTCTGTATATTAAATTTGTGCACTCAGAGTGGAAAAATAAAACATTCCCCATGTGACACAGCCTGCATGCTGTCATCGTCTTGTCCTTGTTTTTGCCAAAGCCTGAATCTTGAGAGGAGGATTCGTCAAAGACACACACTGCCCTCTGCTGTCAAACATACAGCATGAAACACTGCCTCGCCTCACTGTCTGCTCCAATACTGGTGCACACTAACCGTGAAAAGGCTGGTGGGAGGGTGGAGGAGTGAGGTGGTTCTCTTTTTGTTGCATGCTGCGCTACCTCAGTTCTGCTAAATGACGCCTCTCTGCCAAGGTTCTGGGTGGATTCCTCCAACATACCTCACAGGGTCAAACGAGGATCATTTCCTTTGACCAAATACATTTGGAGTTTACATCAAATTTCTAGTTTGTCGACATTAGAGAGCTCCTCCTGCTTTTTGATTTGCAAGCGAGGGGCAAAGTTTAAACATTTCTCTGATCTGAAACAAAGCCATCGTTAAGGCTCACAGCCCACTTTCAGTGTAAAATAAAGACATGCATTCTTAATCCTTTATCTGAGGAGATTTGCAAAAATCGTATCAAACGAAACAAAGGACTTTCCCAAATATCAGTTAAAGAATCCCCGTGTTTAAAAGCCTTGCCTGTTTTAGCACAAAGAAAGCAGTGCACTCAGTCTTGAGAGCCAGTCCAGCCTAACAAGGACCTGTGCAGAACCAGAACAAGAGGTCGGGGAGAAAGTGGGAGGACGGGGGGAGGGGGAGGGGGGACTGAATTTAAGCAGGAATAAGAAGTGAGAGACGGATAAACAGGAAGGAACAGAAATAGAAAGTCCTGATAAGAAGATCAACAGGAAAATTGTAGCTTGAACACAAGAACAGGACCCTATGCAAAGAAAAGTCAGAGAATACATGAGAGAGAGCGAGAGACAGTGACATGATGACAGAAAGAAAGGCAGATATCAAAACAAACCCATTACTGTAAATATGAAGAGATCAGAGTGCCAAAGCTCTCCCAATAATGGGATTAGTTAGGGTTCTGAAGCTGGAGCTGTGATGATGGGATGAAAGCCCATGTGGGGAGGGTCAGAGAGAGGGAGACCAGGAGAGGGGCTGTAGGGTCAAGGGAGCTCAGATCAGGGGATTCAGGTCTCTGGATAAAAGCAGAGTTGAGTGGGGACACCATTTAATCAGACTTGTCTCCGTCTTCCTCGCGGTGGCTGTCAACGCCGTCACGAGACGCTTTCTCCTCTTTGGCCAGCTGGGCTTGGGAGGCCAGCAGAGAAGAGAGGGAGAAGAGACCGGAGGAAGTAGTGACGGCAGGGAGGGTCGGCTGGCTCAAGCCCAGAGGCAGGGGGGTCATGGGCAGGGCCAGGCCCTGGAGCTGAGACAGCTGGTGAGCCTGGAGCTGCTGCTGCATGGAAGACAACCAGACACAACTTAGACACAGAAGACAGATCCAGCACACAAATCACAACAAAACACTGTAGGATTTGTAAAACATGCCTTACATCGGCCTATTGTAATTCACACGTAATGGGCCTTGGACCAAAGTGCTAAAAGTCTGAGCTCTATAGGATGTAACGACAAAAATACACCCTTAGTGGGAGATGGAAAGTCAGCACAAAGCATTTCCTATTCATAATAGAGGCAATTTTCCATACATGCATTTAGTATCAAGAGAACAAGTGCAGAACAGAGAGCACGAGGAAAAATGTCAAAAACAAAGAAATGATTCCCTGACATGCAGTTAAATTCAATTTACAGAGAGACTTTATTAGACTCATGCCTCCTCATCACTCAACATACACACTCAGCATTATGAGTCCAGTCTGAACAGCAACATCAGCATCCTTCAGCTACACCTCCAAACTCAACTTGTTCTACTTTGTCTTCAGAACCAGACGGCTCTGTAGTATCCAAATGTTCGCGATACAATTAAAAAGGACAAAAGATGACATTTTTAGCCACAAACACAGGCCTCTGCAGACCTGTACCCTCTATGTTCCAACCAGAAGACATAAAGACAAAAGCAACTCATTCCTCACAGTGATGGAGTGGTTAGGCTACCCTACATTAGACCCACAGTACAATGATGGAGCATCTAGGATAGCAAACAAAGGGCTGATAATGATAAAGTGCAGCTGGCTAATATTAAAGCCACAGATATAAAGGATTGCAGCTTGCTGGCGAATGTCCAATTTGTACTGATTCAGTAGTTTAGAAGGAAGTACTCTATAGTTGTTCTGCTACATTATCAGATTCATCCTGTAGTAACAACAAGATAAAGACATTTAACCAGGTAGTAGGTTATTTGATACAAATCTCATCACGAGGAGCTGATTTGTTGCACAAACAATACGCCAATAAATCCGGCTATTAAAGTAAACAATAGAATTGATCGTGCTGATTAACATTCTATCATCAGACCCTCGGGCGGGGCCGGGAGCTGGACCATCGTACCCTTATGATGGAGTTCATCTCTGGAGGGGTGACCTGCTTGGCCCTCTCTATGGCTGCCAGGACCTGCTGCTGGTGCTGCAGACACAGTGTGTGTTTGTTCGGGGGGTGGGGGGGAGCAAGACAGAAACAAGGGGAGGCAAGTTGGGGGGGGGAGAGAGGTGGACGGGTTAGATCAATATCAATAGTCCCAACAGACTCCCCAACAACCCTCACTGGTGATGCACCTCCCCCTCCGGCCATTTAGCCATTCATCCAGTCATATACACACACATACGCACACGCATACAGAGAAGCCTTGTGTGACAGCGGTGAATGGATGGTGGACTGGTATGCTGTAATGGGTGGAGGTCAACCCCCTGGTGGGCAGATAAGAGCATGGCTTATCTGAATCACACAGCCATTTATTACACTGACACAAAACACACACACACACACACACAAAAGAAAGGATGAGTGGGATGGAGGGGGAGGAGACAGATGAAACGGGGAAGCCAGGGAGAGGAAGAGGAGGTCAAACTGGAAGGTTGGGTGAGGGGGGCATAAGAGAACTGAGGTGGGGGCGGGTGGAGAATGAAAGTGAGATGGAAGAGAACACGGGAAGAGAGTGATGATGAATGATGGGAGGAGAGAGGAGGGATGCGGAGCGAGGAGTCAGAGGTGCAGAGGTAATGAGGCGGGAATGAGGCTGATCTCATTCCAGGATGTAAGAGATAGTGCTGAGGGTCAGAGGGTCAGTGACGACTGTGTGTGTGTGTGTGTGTGTGTGTGTGTGTGTGTGTGCTTACCTCCTGAGACAGGTAGGGCAGGACTTGTGCGCAGATCCCGTTCAGTCTCTTCACTATTTCAGCCTGTGGAAAGAGAGTTGTTCACTTTAAAGACAAGACTGGATCTCATCTCTACTACAACAACACATATTCATCCAAATGATATGACGCGTCATCCCATGCAGCAGTGTTGCTGACTGACGGCCAAACTGACTTACACGATGCTGGCAGAAACTAAGGGGAGGAAACTGTAACATGTGGGAGCGAGCGTGACGAGCAACCTGACAACGGTGGAAAAAGCTGCTCTCATACGGCGTTCCATCGACTGCTTTACTGTCACCCCCCCCAACACACACCGTTGGCAGTTTGCATCTTCTCTGCCGCTCATTTTACGGTTTTAGCTGCTTCAGTTTCAGAGTCTACGCCTAGTTCATGCTGGACACTGTCACACTGCCATGACTGCTGTTGTTGTCGACTGTTTGTGTAACTCACCGCCTACTCAAAGGTAAGACTTTGAGAGCAAAGAAGACGCAGTGCTTTTGGTTGGTTGGTTGGTTGAAACACTGTCTCGAAGCAGAATAAGAACAATAACAATGGAGTTCACCAGGGGAGGTAACCTAAGATCGAACGATCGTTAGTACCGACATGCCTGCCAGTATCAACGCTCTCACAAGCTGATGTGTTCATTTTAAGCTTTAAAGACATTTGGTCTGTCTCGGCGCCTTTACGGGGGCACGAAGCTAAAGCATAGACATCACTGCTTTTCCCACATGGACAAAGTGTCTATTACTTGCTTTGGTGATATGCGATTCCCAAAATGTCACCTAGTATTTTGCACAATAATGGTAGGCTGGTAGTAGAATCTCAGCTTTGATTCAAAGGGTTTAACAGCGGCGCTGCGTCAGCCGTTTACGGTAATTTAACGTACGGAGTGTACATTTTAATAGAAGCAGCGACACGGCAAAGTGTGGCCCGTTTCCTAGAGATAGAGATAAAAAGTGTTGAGCTTATTTAAAGAGTTGAATATGTATTTGATAGCTGCTCTCAGTACAAGGCTCTGATGCAAGTGAATGAGGCCATCGTCAGGCTGAAATGCTAAAACATGCTGAAAGGCGTTACTGAACTGTGGAGTTGGACTGTTAAACTGCAACACGCCAGCAGGGCCAGGACTTTGCAGAGGCTCGAGGGCAGAGCACCTACTGGATCTGCTGAAGTTTCAGGATTAACTACGGTCAGTGAACGCTCTGGATTAATTCTGTGCAGAGCTGCAGTGGTGGAGAGTTCAGGCTCACTGCCAACACCTGCCTCATTATTCACAAAGCACTTTTCCAAAATTTCCTGGAGCTGGCTGGCATTAATGGACACACAGTGATTGCTGGAGTGAGTCTCTCGAGTGCTCACGTACGTCTGCTGAATCCTCAACTGCTGGGACATACCTGCCATCCAAGTTTCCCTATTTTTTGCTCTTTTATTGTTTTAATCACCCACGTTTGGCTGATTGGTTAATCATACATTGGTGTGCCAAACTTTATTCAGACTTAAATTTAATCAAAATAAACAGTGATCATTCAAAATCAAGAATAAAACCACTGGTACCAGAAAAACAGGAACAGACTTTGCGTGAAAAGACTCTGGAAAAACATTCTCTGCACTGATGGCAAGAGAGAGCAGAAGGGCTCAAACATGGGAGTGGTGATGTCATGGCTGGGAAGGTGCACCAATGCTACAGGATCACTGGTGTTCATCGATGACTGCTGATACAAGCAGCAGGATGGATTATGAAGTATATCTGAGTCAATCACCTGGTGTCAATGAGCCTGATGAAGACACAACTGAAGCCTGAAAGGTCCACAGAAAAAAAGCGACCATGGTCTTAAATCTTAGCTACACCTCTCGAATTAAAGCTGAAAGTCACCACTTCCATCTCACTTTGACGGTTTCGGTTAAATCCTTTGTGTTGAGGTACAAAAGTAACAAAAACAGTTTGTCCAAATACTTATTTATCCAAAGGAAAACAAAACTCGCTCGTACAGTTGCATCAGCTTTATACGCCTTATAAGTCTTAATCTAAAGCGAACTGCCTTTCAGAGATTCATATCACGCACTCATTAGTATGGGAAACATCTGCGGTGACCTTACCAATCTGAAGAAAAAAAATAAATACATCAAGCGTCACACTCGCACACTTACATGTATCAGACATGTCAAAATTTCTTTGATTCACCTCATTAATTAAGTTGCTTGTACTTAATACTCCTTTGGAAACCCTTGGATACACAAGCAATTACACACACGTACACACACACAAAGGCACAATAACTGATGCAAGCACACAGTCTTTTCTGGTTCACCTCGTGCACATTCCCCATCTTTCCTGCATGCGGGTCTGTTATCACATTTGGTTGGTAATCATCGAATCCGTCTGAGATATGCAAAGCAGCAGTAATTGTGTTAGAGCCTAATTCATGGCGTGATGAGGGAAGAGGGGCGCTCCTAACACTCATCAGGCATGCAGAGCACAGCTCCCCATCAAGCGCTTCACTCCTAACCGCTCATCATTACACACACAATCTCTCTGACATCTCTGAAATGTCTCTTTAAAATGTCTCTGCGGGAATCGCTCCATGCCATCAGCAGCTTTCCCTCTTTTCCTGTGCCCTTCTAGTCCGTCTATCGCATTCTTCTTTTCTCCCCCCCCAACCCAGCTTCTGTCTCTTCTTTTATCTCGGCTCCATCATCTTCTCTTCTGTGCTTCTTTCTGAATGCCGCCTTCTCTGGAGTCCTCTGTTTACATCTAGCTACTTTCTAGCTTTCCTCAAGCTCTATCTGACGCTTTTTCTTTTGAAAGTGCATGAAATATAACAAGTATGATATGAAGCTTGGAATGTTAAATCAGTACATCAAGGCTCGGCCTCTCGCTGAATGTATTGTTGGAATTGTTTTTGTTGTTAAAGCTGCTTTTTTTTTTCTTTCTTTTTTTGGTCATTTTAAATGAGCTTTCTCTTTGTATTAAAATGTAGCCTAAAAGGAGAGAGCCAACGGACACAAAAAAATGTGCTCATGCAGACTTAAAATATGTTTAAAAGGAAGTATGGAAGACAGCCTGAACAAACATAACGTTACACAGACTTCCTCAGTGTCCTGGTTTTGTCTGGACGGCCTTCACTATTTGAGTCGTGTGCACGACTGCTTCCTGCCAGGTGAAGTTATAGTTGTTACTTTTTCATCGTTTAAAAAAGAAAGAACCCCCCCCCCCCCAATCATTCATCCCTTTAGCCCAATTTCAAATATGCAAACTGAACCTGTATCTCACGCACACAAAATAAAAACCCTGACACGGTTCCCGTTTCATTGTCTCTTCAACGGTTTATTGTTGAATGAATTTTAAATTCTTGCTGTAAACTTGCAGGGCTTTGAACGGTTAGGCCCATCAGTTTACTTCAGACTTATTAAAGCCGTCCTCTTGAACTCTGACCCCGAGGTCACCTAACCAGATTGCTGGTGGATCCCCGCATCAGATTTAGAACTCAGGTGGATCGTTTTTACGTTGCACCTATGTGTTGATTCTACGAGCCTTTCGAGTTCTGCTGTCTTTTTAAATCTCATTTTAAACTTGTTGTTTTTAACTCAACTTAACTGTGATGCCGCCCCACTACTGCAAGAGGCTGTTAAGTTATTTTTATTGTGTTATATTTCCAAACAGATCCTTTTCTATAACATTATAACACTATTACAGGGATCAGTCTCCCTTCATATGTTTCTTTAGTTTTGACTTCATGTGTATTAATCAACTTAAGTTTAATTCTGAATGCAGGGCTTTTCTAAAAAAAAAAAGAAAAAGAAACGTTTCTTTTGTTTTAAACGCGTTACAAATGTTTTAAACCGATAGGTTAGTATTGTATTAGTACAGCTGCATTTCATTTTATGAATACAGGATAAATACAGGAACCTCACGCAGGCCTCAGCAGCAATATCCAGTCCCAAGGTGTTTACCGGTCTCTCAATATAGACTGAATATACTCAGTTTGCCTTTACTGATCAATAAGTTGGACTTGGAAAGAGTACAGATCAATTTAACATGTTCCCTGATCAATCTATAAGTCACCTCGCTTCTCCTCTCCAAGGCAAAATGAAGAGATACGCAGAGAAGAGACAGAAGAGAATAAAGAGTCAACAGACAAGAGTGGAGAGGCATTTTTCTAATCGAATAGGACAGAGCGATCAAGAGGGAGCAACTGACTGTGTGAGAGGAAAAGAAAGAGGGAAATAGAGATGGAGGTGGAAAGAGGAGAAGGAGAGGGAGGAGGGGATTTAGGAGGAGGAGAAGGAGAAGAGAGGGGACTGGCTCTGCACAATAGGCCGAGACATGAATGCTTCTCGACACTCGTTTCCACACATTCCCTTCAATTTCAACTCTCTAATGGAACTAGCCATTCGCCGCACCCACACACACGGCGCACAAAGGAAGCACACATAGGAAAACAGAAGCACACACACACACAGAAACACAGCTGCTTGTGAACATGTGCCAGTAATACACACAAAGATTCAAGCATATTCGTTGAAGGAGGAGGCACAGGCACACACAGCAAAGCTCCTGTTGGCAGGCTCAACCCACACACTGACATTTTTCTTTTTTTTCCCTCTCAAACTGCAGACAGCCGATACACGAGCAAACGTCCAATATCACATGCACACAAAAACTGCTGGACACACACGTATGAAACACACACAACCTGACTTGTGCCTGTGAATTTCCTTCCAGTGAGATAAAGGACAAAAAAAAAAAAAAAAAAAAAAGTGTGATGAAGTGCACACACAGAGCTCCGAGTGTGTGTGTGTGTGTGTGTGTGTGTACCCAGCATGCATCACAGTGCCTGTCTTTGGCTTCCAACCTCACAGTTTGTGTGGGTGCATAAATGTGAAGGTCTTTAAATCACGGAAGCTGCTACTTCTGTGTGCGCGCGTGTGTCCATTTGTCAAAAGCATACCCGCTTCCTCCAATATGGCTGTCAGCGTGTGCCGTCAATCATAAGGGCTGTGTGTGTGTGTGTGTGTGTGTGTGTGTGTGTGTGGACGGGCAGCTTGAGACGAGGTCACCGATAAGGGTTGGCCCTTTGGAGGCCCATCGCTCTCTCCCACCTACAGGCTAAGCATAAATTACTCCCCCGGCTAGAGCAACACAAACTGATGTATGGACATCAGCCCCCCCCCCCCTTCCACACTTGACTCGAGGCTTCTTTGTATTGTATTTTCTGAAGCTAAATATGGGCTCCAAGTGCACGGCCCTCACACAGTTTTTGCAGATAAACGGACGCGCAAAAACGACTACCCGACATTCACATTAAATTGCTATTTTTCCAAGATAAAAAGTCCCGAGTTGGAATTCTCAGTATAGAGACAAATAAAACCGATCTGGCAACCCCACCCGCAAACAGAGAAAAGGTGTTATATGGCAACCCGAAGAGCCAGCCTCCTCGTGACAAATCAACATCTAATGCCTGAATGCAGCGAAGGAACAACATTTCCATCTGTAATATCATTAAAGTTCAGGTAGAGAGAAGCACACAATTTTACCATAAACTCATAAATACTAGATTACATTAAAATCAACGTGTTTCTTTACCACTGATGGACAGTTTGAATGTGTTCCTCATCAACAATAGATGAATGCTTTCTGTGTCGGGCAGCAAACAGTGTTTTCTTGTATGATTGCAGTTAACCATTTGCACCAGTGTTCTCATTGGTTCTGGAGCTTTTGAAGCCATTTGTTACAGGAAATGGGCCCAAATTCATGTTAAAATACTCCAGATTACCCTAAACAGGGCTCTATTCTTGAATACTTTGCCGGGCTGCGTCATCCTGGTGCAGAAAAATGACCAAAATATACCATCACAACTTAACACTGTACAATTCTTCATTTTCACACCAAGGATAACAACAAGGTTAACAGCTTTAACACACAGACAGCATAAAATCCAACATCGACTTACCTGTTTGTGCATCTCAATATTGAGCCCGTAGGACATCTCATAGTACTAGAAAGAGAAAGAGGAAGAATAAGGTCGTTTAAGGAAAGCTCCACGCAAACATCTAATTCTGCTGACCGGTTGTAGTTTTTCAGCCCAAATTCTGGGCTCCGTAAGCTACAGCTGAAAATAAATAGGTGAGTGAAAATACAATCAAGCCAACGGGCCGAGAGGTGTTTCCAAAAGCACTGTGACTAAAGCAGCTCTTGGAATAATCACAGATAACAGCAAAGCTCTTAATCGTTCGTAGGTGGCCGAGACTTTTCGGCAGACTGGGACAAGAAGGAGGAAGCAGATTTTATTCATGTTTTCATATTTACTCTCACATTCAAGTAAATACTTTGAACAGTTCTTTGTTCAGTAATATCCAGTGTCGTATCAGTAATGTATCGCCGTCATCTCTACGCGGATTTGCACGCGTCGGCGGTGTCGATGCATTACATCGATCATATTCACATTGACAGATGTGCAGGATTACCAGTTACGGCTCTTCCTGCTTGTGTTTCCTCTCTTTCTGCAGCCGTTTGTAAGCAAGCTCTTTGTATTCATTCATAAAAAATTGTTGTCTGAGGTTTCTTGTAAGGTGTCTCATATATGATGTGTACAATTACAGTCACATGCAACCGTGTGCACACGTGCATGCTCTTCAGTGCAGTTTGGTACACATAAAGTGTATAAACCTAACAGGTTGCATGGAGAAAACTTGAACTCTTAAAGCAAGTGTTATTAGACAAAGATAGTGTTGTTAAAGCAGCTGTTTTTATCATAATTAGCCATGTTTAAATGTGTGTGTAATATAAAAGCAATAATTATTTTTCCAAGGACCTCTGGAAAAGGAAAGCAGCGCTCGCTGTAAACCAAACTCTGCACACTCAGAGGTAAAATTCAGATAATAAAAACAAAACGAATCAAATTAAAAAGTAAAGTTCTTCCCTCAAAACGAGGAAGCCTCAACTCATCACGACATGCGTTTGACGTCGTAATAACAAACACGTCGCGGCTTTTCGACAAACGCACTTGTACAGTAACACACACACATGCACGCACAAACAAAAAGAGAAGAAGAACAAAGGAAGAAAAGGAGAGACGGGAGAGAAAGAGCCTTTGTTTTATGTGTGTGTGTGTGTTCATTGTAAATAAGAGGGCCACCTTCTAGGCATCAACCCTGTTAATCACCCACTCTGTCTGCAGGGGTCTGGCTCTGTCACTGGAAAACAAACAACACACTGATCTCTCTCTCTCAGACACGCACACACACACACACATTTATGTCACTCGATTACCGTCACACATGCACACACACGCACGCACACACACACAATTGTTGTTTTCTGTTCAGTCTCACGCTGACAGTGTCTTGTATGTGAATGCGTGTGCACATACGTTAATCACACACACACACACACACACACACAGAGTGTATTCTTTTCCATAGCTGCCCACGCGGAAGCTCCCTAAAGTAATTACAGCACTGGGGAAATGGAGGTGCTGCCTCTGGCTGGGGGAGTGGGGCAACCTGATATGCTATTAGAGGAGGAGTGGGGAGGTTGCTGTGGGGATACAAGACTGGGCAGGCCACTGATGGAGTGGAAATGTGCGCGTGTATGTGCACGGTGCGTCTGCGTTTGTGCATTTATGGGCAAGGTTGAATGTGTGCGTGTCGAAAACAGCAAGAGACGGAAGAGGGTTCAGGAATATTGTATTTGGAGTTCAATTTTATAGCAACATTTGCAGCTCAATCTAAAGATGGTTTCATGCACAATTTGATTACAAACCAAGAAGAGCCTGGCTTACACTGATAGATCAAGGCTTTATGGACCTAATTAGGTCGGTCACATTGAGAAAAAGATCCATTTGTACAGATGGGAAGCTCACAGCTCATCTCGAATATTTTATTTTAAACTGTTATAGTGCTGAAGGTGTCACAGCATGAAGGTACTGACAGGATTTCTGGCATATTACATACTTTCTGTTTCAGTTGGTGTCACACAAACCGAACAAAACACAAACACTTGGTTCGATTCGCACAAAGCCTTTCACAGCACTCAAAGCTTCATTTTGGATTCATGCACTTTAGCGGGGGGGATGAATCCCTTCCCCAACATACCAAAAAAAAAAAAAGAAAAAAAAAGGATAAAGCCATCGTACATTTTTACTTGTAAAATCACAGTGTTTTGCACAAAGGGCCAATTCAGCCATTTCACGTGCTTGATGATAGATTGGCTTTCGAACACGACTAAAACAACTCGAAAAAGCTCAAAGTTATAGTCTGCCTCGCAGGGCACAACAAACAGCTGAGTGCATGTAGCAAACACTGACGAAAACCCACAATTTCCCTTTCACTTCTTTGTGGTGATAATATCAGCCTGTGGGCTAGGAAACGTTTTCCTGACCATCAAAAAAAGTCACAAATTTGTGTAATTAGGGAAGCTGGGTTTCTTCAAACCATGTAAATGCTTAGGTCAGCAATTAAAGAACACTATATATACACACACACACATATAACATATATACATACACACATATAAATACATATGCATGTTATTTTTCAGACTTACTGAATTCTTCTGGCTGTATTATTGTTATTTTTTAATCACTGTGTTTCTGTGCATGGCCTCTGAGAGGCTGACAATACCGGAGCGTGTGCGCGATACTGTGCGAGATGCTGCCTGACACACAGAGGAAGTGTGTGTGTGCATGTGTGTACACTTTGTGTGTCCCTGCTGGCCTGATGATTGTGGAGAGAGCAGTGCGGCAGCGCAGATTAGATGAGATTAAAGCCAGTCAGAGGATCAATTAGAGGCAAAACATCAGACGGCTACACAGCTACGGCCAGCAACAATGAGATTAGCCCCGAGGTGGAGCAGAGAGCAGGCGAACACATCTGTGCGTGCGCGTTTGTGTGTGTACATGAATGCGTGCAAAGAGAGGGGGGAAGATATGAGGAAACGAGTGAAATGAAAGGGGGTCGGGGAGCGAGGAGTAACGTATACCGTAACTCCAGAAAGACACAGGAAGTGAGCAATGAAACTAATTCGGATCAATTTCGCCTATGGGAATATATTTTCGATATATACTGAATTTGGAGCAGAACAAAGGCACTAAAAAGAAGCCTAATGGGGCAGCAGCTCCACTGTCCATAATAATATTCATGCAATAAATAATAAACGTGTCTATCAAATTAAAACAGCAACATGGATCCTTTGTGACTTCAACCCCAGAACAATACACGCAACTCCTCATAAGAAAGATGGCAATATTTGGCACACAGTGTAGTAAATCCAAATCAGTTCAATCTATTGAAAAGAAAAGATGATAAATCATTAAAATTCTAAAGGTTTAGCTCCCTTACCTTACCCGTTTCTTTGTGTCAGTGTTATAATATGTAAACATCTCAGCAACTTTTGTAACCGCACAGAACAAATGATTAATGCTGTGACAAAGTCCCATTTCTCTGCCACACAGAACTCATACGCAGGTCAACTCACCATGATATAATGGCGCTGCATCTCCGACTTCTCACTCGCCAACTTGTCACATTCAAGCTTCAAACTGGAGAGAGAGAGAGAGAGAGAGAGAGAGAGAGAGAGAGAGAGAGGAAGAGGAAGAGGGACGAAGTCAGACCTTGTTATTCAGGTTAACGGGTCTTTCTCCTGAAGCGCTGACACCAGGTGACGTTTCTGCCCCCCTTCATCATCATTACCTCCTTCCACCATCGGCACTGTCATCACTTTCATCATCACTTAAACCTCCTCCTTCATCTTCATCAGCACCACCTTCATTCTCATCATTTCCTTCACCGCTACCATCTATAATAGCATTGCCACCTCCATCATCATCAGCGCCATAATCCTCACCTTTACAAGTCAGTGGCAGCATTCTCAGTAAGGTGATGGCGGACAGGAACGGGCCTGAAATGGCTCTGGGTCTACAGAGAGGAACTTGCTCTGAACTCTGGAATCGAGCTCAGCTATATGCCTGTTTTTTCATTTAGAGAAGAGGCAGTGCAACTAAACGTTCTCAGCGCAGTAGCGTGGCGTTGTTTGGCGACAGCCATTAGCTGTAATCATGTCAGCGTGTGTCACGCTAGGCGACAGGACAAAAGGGAAAACGTCAACAAGTCAGCCTCGTTTGTAGAATGAAAATGACAAAAATCAGCCCCTCGGTGGTTTTGATAGAGGCAGCTTGTTAGAACATGCCAGTCTCAGATGGCATCACCAACTCTGCGGATTCATAAGACTCATCAAAATATTCATAGACACATGGTGGAAAGGTTTAGATTCAGAATAAGTCTGTCGTCCGTTTGATGGTGTGTGTACATTTATGCTGGGATGTTATTCCCAGCTGTCTGCTGGAATGACAGCTCGATTATAGTGAGCACTGGCTGAGGCTTCATTGCAGTTAGTCTGAACGCAGTGTTACACACAGCTAATGCATTAACACTCGCAGAACCGTGCTGTCGGTGGAATTATCAAAGCTCAGACTAGATTTCTGCTTTCGTTAAGGGCTCGTCCTTGTTCTGAAGTTTGTTAAAAATCTGCACTCGCCCAAAAACACGAAACCCAGTTTTGAATAGCGTTTGAACACCAATAATAGGTTCTGATTTGAAAACTACTCATTCACTGCGATCAATTACCTTTAAAGACGTCCCAAAAGAGATTTTCACCTCTTCCGAAATGGAACGTGACCAGGAAATGGCCACATGTATAATTCCTCTCGTTGAAAATAATCTGCAGCGATGGTCCATTACCAAAGACAATTTCAAATCATGTTAAGCTGTGATACACCAGGTGCTTATAAACAATAGTCATTTAACTGCTTTTGAAATGACTATTTCAGCGCACTTTAACTCATGCAATGTCTTAACATGAATAAATTGAATGAATAAAGTATTTTTCTATTCTATCACAGTATTTTATTTGCCTTTCTATCACAACTAATCAAAGTCATTAGCAAAGACATCACACGTATGAGGATGCATGAAAAGAAACGTTTGTTGTTGTTTTACTGGACAGCGACAACACATGTAAAAATCATTTAAACTTTACTAGTTCCAGTAAAACATAAGAGATTTGTTTGTGTAGATGAGGATGTGTCCTTGTGTATGGAAACAAATGCTAAAGTTCAGCTGATTGTGACACCTCGCACGGCACACAATAGATATCCGACCTGACGTCACTCACATGGAGGTGTATGAGGGGCGATTGTATTCTGTTGCACGAGCAGCCTCCATTAACCCAAAACAATCCCCTTCAAACCTACACAAAAACCTTCCTCCTATCACTGTGTATATGCGTAGGCTAGCAAGTTGTCATGACGACAGGTGTCCTCACTGCCAGCCTACCTTGGATTGGCTCTGTGCCTCCTCCGATTGCTGCTCAGCAGCCCCAGGGTCTGCGCCGCTGTTCTCAAGCGACACTTTGATGGAGTTTTATTGCCGATTCTTCCGTCTCTAAATCGCTCCTGCTGTCATCTTTATTTTGATTTATGTATTCCCTGATCTATTTATGCACGTGAAAAAGGGGAGGGAAGAAGAGGTGGGGGGGGAGGGAGGGAGGAGGTGGGGGTTGGAAAGAGGAAGACAACGACAGCTACAACTGTACGGTACTATACCCAGGGGAGCGCCTGCAGTACATTTGCCTTTTAAAGTCTTCAGCAACAGACAAGCAAAGCACAGCAGCAGAGCGCTACAAAGCCTCATTTGTGGCTCCCAAGCCCCCCACCCCATCCCATCCCAGCCCTCCTCCTGAGTCAATAGGCACTGTATGCATGTTCTGTATGCTTAGACAAAAGAGGTATTCTTTCAACTGTGCCCTGACTCTCTGAAGAGGGTTAAACGGTGCTGCTCACTGTTGTGGGAATAACAAAACCAAAGGCGAGGAAGAGACACGAAGGGCGTTCTTGCAGTTAGAGAATCCTCTACAAACAAGCGCGATCAGACCCGAGCAGGGATTTAGCACAGAATATGTTGGGCTTTCATGTGCCTTCGACTGTCTCTATAACTGGCAGAGGCAAGCCTCTGAAAGGTTCTGGGAGTACAGGCACAGAGGAACAAACCAAACCTTTTCCGGAAGGAAGGCAGGCTTCAAATACTGCCCGCTCACAAAGAGAGCGACATCCCCCTCTTTATAACAGCTATCAAACAGATGAGTGAAGGTCAATACTTTGGAGGTACCTCAGAGCCCTGGCACTGTACCAGTATTTAAGCAGTACAGGAAGATCAACAGCTGAGGGAAAACAAGACTGATTTTCCTCAGTGTACAGTGCAGACGTAGAGTTGAGGTACAAGTAGAAGAAAGGCAGACGTCACACGTTTATCACACTACGAGTGGCTCTCTCGACTTCATGGCACATTTTTCTGAAAGTCAGCTTTTTTTCCCCTAACAACTATCTCTTCGACATTTCCATCAAAGAGTTATGTAATTTGCGCTAATTACTTGAAATTAAGTAAACAGATGTGTACCAACAAGTCTGTCCGTTTGACAAACATTAGACAATTACGGACCTCAACAAGATTTTATCGCTCACTGCCTACTTTCCTCAACAATTATGAGTAATTCAGGTGCCTTTTTTAAAAAAATTTAAACTTGATAATAAAAACCTTTTCAGGTTAAGACATATGAGACGATTGCAGTCACACAGCAGCTTTATCACTTTCCTTAATAGCTACCGTTTACAACAACAAAAAAACTTTTTTCTTTTTACCTAATTCCTGTTTTATGTATGCCGTAAGGAAACATATACTTTCAAAAAGAAGCTCCCTCGTCGAGCTATCATATCTGTGTGCGTGCATGTGTGTTCATGTAAGTGTCAGGGTTTCTGCTTTCACCTGTGATACTGTGCTTGAAGGAACTGAAACTCATCCTTGATCCTGTCACAGGAGTCAGAGGTTGTGAATTTCAGCTGCTGCGATGAGGCCTGCCAAAAAAGAGAAAAGGAAAAAAAAACATGAGACAAGATTCATTGAGAACCAAAAAACGGAGAGAGCAAATGAAGAAAATGTTAGATGGGGGGGAAAGACGGGGGGGAAAGGGAGCTGGGTGGGAGAAGCGATTAAAAACATGAACATGATATCAAGCAGGCTTCAACTTGCCATAGTCCAACAAGTGCAGCATGACTAAGAACGTGGCTGCCAAAAATGTTTCCACATACAAGAGGGCCAGTGTTCAAAACTCTGAGCAGATTCAAGATTAAAACGAAAAAACATGCGTGGCCGTGGCTCCAGCCAGATTTTAGACCCTCGCTATGGGCTGTTCTGTTGTATGTCGCTATGAAACCGAACGCCTGCACGCAAACCTGACCGACACAGCCATAAAAAGCCACAAATAGATTACAAAACACTTCTAGTTAACCTTCTATAGACATAACCCAGGCTCAGGCAGTCTGTGGCCTGGTATTGGCAGCGTCTCCACAGCGCTGAAGCAACTGTGCGCGGTATCACCCGGGGCCATTACAAACACTAACTCATGCTGTAAGCACGGACAGCGTACTGATTGATGACTACTGAGTGAGTCAAGCCTGTAATCCAATATAATAACACATACAATATGTGTTATTAGTCCAGCATTCTTTGTAGATATCCCAACATTCAGTTTGGGTGACCAAACATAAACCTACTGGCCGTTTAGAATAAATCTGTTCTGTATAATTCATAAATGTTCATAAACATTGTTATAGGAAACTTGGATGAGACAGGCGAACTGACAATGTTTAACTCCAAATGAAACGTCACTGATGTAAGCCTTTCTTTAATACCGTCGAGCACCACACGTGTAGAGGAGGACACAGCATCACCGTGTGTCACTACGGCAACACAAACAGTAGAGCACGGAAATCTCAAAAGTATAAATCATTTATAATAATCCTGATGAAAACTTTCTGGAAAATTGCAAGAAATGCAAATCATGTCATGCCTAATAGACCGTCTGACCCTCTTGCAGCAGGCGACACGATGGGTCTTTCACCGAGTCTGGATGTTAGCCCAGTTAGATTAGTCCTCGTTGTAATTCTGTTCACACTGCATTCCACAGGCAGCGGTGGATGGGCTCACTGGGTGTAGGCATTCAATCCAAATAAGGACAAAATACATCAGAAATCTGTTTGGAGCACTTACAGGAAACTAGTCACAGCTGTTAGGACAGACCTGCAGCTATGTGCCCTTCTCTCCAAAACATGGTGCACAGCTTCTTCTTTCTTTTTTTTTTTTTTTTTTTTTAAACTTACTTACATTCACCATAACATTTCCAGACGCCACGCTTCGCAACGACTTTGCCTTTGAAGCTGGCAGCTTTGTTTTTGTTTCATTAGTGGGTTATGGTTTAGGGTTGGGAATGGATAGTACCCCAATGTATAAAGTGTCCACAAATCACACTAAATGTCATTTTGACCACGTACTATACATATTTGTTATTAAGGACATAAAACAACAACATGTTAATTTGGGAAATTAAAGTATGTGAAGGCTGCAGGAGGCAAATGCAGTAAATCAAGTTGTTTGACTTGCAACCCCAAGTCCTCACAAACGGGCCGTTGCTCGGAGACAGACGTTCTTCCTGTAAAGCAGAACAACCCTTTTTTCATTATCTCTTCCGCCAATATGGCACAGACCAAATTCAGCAAACACCAGCTCGGCTGTATGGGTCCGTGCCACAGAGCCTGTGTCGACATAAGGCACTTGGCAACAGGCGGCTCAGAAAGTGACTGCGGTGTATGCGTGAGCGTTGAGAGTGTGCGTCCCAGATTACCCCCCTTATGCTGGAGGCTAGCGTTGCTGCTCCAGATCCGATTTCCTCACTCACGAAGTGCAGTATGCAAACATTTAAAATACCAAAGTTTCAGTCAACTGCCTTAGGTAGGTGGTGCAAGGAAGTGGTGGTGGTGGGGGTGTGAAGACAAAACAAAAGGGGACAAAAGCATAAAAAGAGACAGGGGAAAGCAAGAAAAAGGATCAAGGCCCCATATGTTAAAGCCTCCCGGTGGTGCTCAGGCTGTCGCTTATTCTTTAAGTTCGATCATTTGTGCGAACGTGGGCAAAATTTGTTCCAAATTCAAAAATGTGCGTTTCACCGCTTGAGATCGAAGACGATGCATAAAAAGTAACATGCCTTGTAGAGACGGTAGAAGGCGCCTGGGCGTTCACTTGATCCTGGAAACCTCTTGGTGAAATAAATGAATGTTGCTCTCAAAGTTGCAACAAAAATGGAGGAAACAAGTGAGCAAACCCATTCTTAAAAAGGAAAATCACTACACAAAATAAGCCGCGAGTCAACGCTTGGATGTATTCTGGATTTTACAACGTAAATGGTATAGTAAAAAAAATAAAAACAACAAAATACTGATATCAACGGGCAAAACATACTTTAATCATACA
This sequence comes from Leuresthes tenuis, assembly GCF_036924035.1. NCBI lineage: Eukaryota > Metazoa > Chordata > Actinopteri > Atheriniformes > Atherinopsidae > Leuresthes > Leuresthes tenuis. Next base: position 17,337,336 of record NW_027325361.1, on the reverse strand, counting down.
TATACAAACAGTTGTGCTCCGTGTATTAAGGAGCTGAGTGAAAGCCATACAGCTGTCCAAGCTGAGGAAAACATCGGCATCACACTGTCGCTACACATGTGTGACTTCAAATATGTTCACATAATCTAACTAAATTTTCCATTTAAGGAAACGTGTTTCTAGATCAGTTTCATTTTTTGGCTTTAGGGATCTGACATGTTGTCCAAAGTACGTTTGATGATGTGTCCAAAAGGTTTTGGTTTAGCTCGATACTAAATAACAGCTTGATCTTGTAATGAGCTAAACAAGCTAAAACAGTTTTCATCTCGCCTACACTTTATCTATTCCATTCATGTCCTGCGCTCTTTCACTTTGGTACATCTGATTGAGTAAAATCTCTTCCCCCCTAGGACCAGAGAGGCGAGGTGTTTTATTTAAATACGGGTGCAACGGTTGCCACAGAGGGCCCACCAGATCACAGAAGGTGGTTGGCAGTGGTCAATATCTGGGAGACAAGCTAAATGTTAAACTTGACATGAAAATATTTCACAAATCTGAACACATATCAGAAGTCTAAAGCTTGACAAGAACTCAAAATGTGTCCACATTTGGCTGTCAGCTGGCATTCATTTGCAGGCTTGGTAGGAGGTAATGTTAAAATACATTCAGATGGAAAGAGAATAGAGTTAATTTAACTCTGAAAACTAAATCAAGCAAGGAACCTCCACACCAGGAAAAAAAAGCCAGAATCTTGTTCCACCATGACAGTCTTTCCTAATGTTTAACATATACAACATCTGGCAGAGACATGAGCACAGCCATATGAGACCCTTTTGTAATATTCCAGCAGTAATTTTCAATAAAGATAATCAAAAACGGGCAAAATCTCCATGTGCGAGAGTTACTGGGACAATTCTCACAGTGATGCATACTTTTGCCACCACACAACCAGAAAATGTGAGCCTCGCCAAGCCCCATCTAATATACGGCGCTAACAATGTTTATCATCTCCTTCTCTCTCAGTGACCAAAACAAGGTGCTCTACGGGGGCTTGAGTGCACACAACAGATGGATGCCCATAATGTTAATGAAATACTGCTGTAATATTGTGACACATGCCATCTGCTGTGACCAAAAAAAGACAGCTCCACGCTGGGTGAATGGAAATGTGTTTGTGCAACAGAGAGGCTGGCCCCAAATGTATGTGCGTGTTAATGTTTTTGTTAGCGTTGCAGAGGACTAGCCTCGACAAGGTGAACGGACCCGGGGAGAAACGCGTGTGCTAGAGCGAAGCAACGGCCTTAACACTGAAGAGGCGTGTGCGAGGGGCATGATGTTGTGCGTCAGCATCTGTGTGTGGATGCGTTAGAAGCCTCTATACATGATGCCTGGCAGCAAAGGGAACAAATACTCACCGCCGCGAATCTTACAGAAGGATACGACTGCCCACACGCGCTCTCCCTCACATGCGAAATTTGCATAGCGCGTGCGCACACACATTTACACGCACAGCACCTAAATGTAGGACAATCTCTAATTTGATTCTGCCCTGCTCCTTTGAGACATAATTAAAGCATTAAAAAGCTTTGTGGGCTGCTGAGGCAATTGAGACAGTCTTCAGCGAATAAATGGGATTCATCGTTTCAGGAAATTGCTGCCCCACCCCCATCCCCCTACCCACCAACCCTAAGCCCCCTCATCATCACATACCACACACACACACACACACACACACACACACACACCCTTCCTGGCCTCATCATCTGGTTCAATCCATGTGAAATCTTCTGTGAACCATTATGTCTATTTTAAATAAGAATCAGACTAAGGCTGTTCTCTACTTCATAGATCAGTCGACAAAAGCAACGGGAAGGGATGGAGATTACAGGAGGGACTTAGCTCTACATACACACACACACACACACACACAGATCACACTAGTGATTAGACACACTAACAATAAATGAATAGAGTTGAGCATTTAGACACACAAACTGAGTACACAAAAACAGGGTGCAGACAGAGACGGGCGCAGAATAACAGCAGGAAACATTGGAAAACATCCTCCTCAGTATAAATCCTGCCTCGGGGTAGCTGCAGTGAGGGGATTGTATTTCCTGGAGCACTCCCTGACTGTTTACATCTCAGTTGGAGTGTGTTTGTGTGCGGTATACGTGTGAGTGTTTGTGGGGAGGGGCCTTGGCATCGTAATCACTCACTAATGACTGGATGTTATCTCACTCCCACTCTTAAATGAATGCAGAAGATCCCCAATGACGAACAGTTGGCTTATTTTCACTGCCAGGTTGTCTGTTTGTTCTGTGGCAACAGCCTCAAGGATGCCATTTAAGCAACATGCCTCTTCTGCCTGTGACAGACTCCCACTGCTCACTTTAGGTGTAAAGGATGGACGCTAACAAATTATTATTCAAGGTTATCACTTGCTGACAAATGCAAGTATATGTACTTGCATTTGTCAGCAAGTGCATTTCCTTTTGCCAAGTATGGATGCAGGAACACGATGATAATGCAGGACTTGTACCATGAAAGTTACCACTATCACTAAAGCACTGGTCAGACACATAGTCCAGATAGCAGTGGTGAAGCTGATATAAAGTACTTTAAGCGAGACAGCCTCTATGACACGGTGACAACTGGGAGTCTCATACTTGGCTTCCACAGGACTGAAAAGGTGATGAAATCCCACATGACTAACAGCCACTTAGCAAGAGTGAGAGTAATGGCCCGTGCCATAAACGGACTTTATGATTTATAGCTTTTTTTTTCTTTTAAAACAAGATACTGATCAAACAATATCCTTCATACCCCATACAATCTCACACAATCAGTTTCCTGTAAAGCCACGGCGGTGTGCGTCTTTCTCATCACTCACGGAACAGCCCCGCCCCCGTCTTTCCATCTGTATTAGTCAGCAACAAGGGGAGCTGTCACTTACAGCTTCTCCTCATCATAGCCAACTTAGTGACTTTGTCCACATATTTTTTTCAAAAAAGAAACTTGTATCATTTAGTGACTCATAGGACAAACGATGACTGAATTTTGTTGAAAGGATGATAGAAGAGAAGAAAAACAAAAAGATATCAATTGTTGACAAAAGCCATAACAAAAGCTTCAGCTATTAAAATGTCTTTAAACCTTTTCTCTTGATTCTTTGCTGCCATGTTTGGTTTTGCTCTGTCTGGTTTCTTCCATAAGCAAGCCTTTCAACTCGTGTAAACTCAGGCCAAATGATGCGTTATCAAACGCCTTTGAACTTTTACACTAATCATCATTGCTCATCTTAAATACCTCCAAACCACTGGCTTTTTAAATTTCATCTCCTGCTCAGCCAATGAGAGTTAAGTGTCATATCACACAGTTCTACTGCTTTAACTGTATGTGAGAACTTTTAGGCTTTTGTGTACAATATACAAGCAGAAGTGTATCAGACCTGACACCCAAATCTGGTACAGTTGCATCCATTATAAATGCCCTTATTTAAAGTACGGGGAGTGGGTAGATTAAGTGGAATTTAGATGCGAGGGCATTTAGCATTACATAATATATGATAAACAAATAAAGGTGATGGAAGATATGCTGATTTTCTGTCAATATAGATGCCTACATTCAAACCATTCACATCTGATCTGTGTGTTGGTCAACAGAACACAGAGTTTCCATTTCACCTTTGGTCAAAAATTAATTTTGACATGGCTTGCCAAGCCAGACATTGAGGGCTTAAGTCTTTCGCTAATACACCAGTGCCAAACAAGATCACATCCTCCATCTAAGAATAGCTCCAACCAAACAATTTCATCTAAATATCCCAGATTAGTGTTTGGACTAAAGCATATGAGCCCACTGATCTAAGAGGGGGACAGAGCTAACTGGTCCATATCCAAGCTAACCCCGGCCAACTCTGTCTAGGCCAAAAGGAAGCCTTGCTATGCTAGCTGCTCAGAGTTTGTATGTGTGCAGGAGGAGAGGCGGAGGAAGAGGATTGTGTCTTCAGCCAGCTCTGGACAGGGGCTTTATAGCGTGGGGAGAGCCTAATCTTGTTTCGGCCAAGAATTTGATTTTGATTATTATCTCTCACAAACTAAGCAGAGGCTTACCCCCATTTCTGCAGCGTTATCCCCACAACACACACACCCACCCCTCTTGCAGCCCAACAGATTTGACCTCGTTAAGACGCTTTAAAGGGGATTATTCTACTTTTATCACTTCGAGTGAAGTGCCCTTGCAAACACAGGATTGGCATAGTTTGCCTTCCCTCCCCACTCTGCAGAACTATCTTGACCCCCCGCGCAAGGCCAGCCAAGCGCTCAGCACAAACACACACACACACAAACATTGCACTTTATACACACTGCCCTGCAAACAAAGATGAACTTATGCACAAAAAATGCACTTGACTACACATAAATACACAAACATAAGGTGGGGGAGGCATGCTATAACACACACACCACGGGGACAGAGAGCAGAGATTGCGAAGCCAAAGGAAATGGGCAATTTGTCAAGAGTGGGGAAAGTGGTGAGGCTGACAGTGCTGTGGGTTTGGAGACCATGGCTGAGATTAAAGCCAGGCTCGCAGAAGGGGGGCCTTAAGATTACACCCCAAATGGTTGTGCAGATGATTGATGCCTGCTTGTAAAAAACCAAGGTTATTACTTACAAAAGCCAGCGAGGGAGGAAATACGGGGGAGAAAAGATGATTAGTCCCAACGTTTGCAACAAGTAAGTGGACAGCAAAAGCAGTGCTGGCATCTGGCTGACAGCAGGGGGCTTTTGTTTCATCATCTCACCTGGTTCCCAGCACCAACTCGGTTGTAATAAAGTTTCATTCATCGTTCTTTCCCTCGGTTTTAAACCAAATAAATGGGTTTCGAGTATATGCAAACGAGTCCCAATGATTTCCATACAAATAGCTGAAATCTCAATATTTTCTATGTCACTTGGAATGGATGTTTGAAGTCACAAGCTCGTCAGATGCTGAAAGAGTGTATAAGATGCCTTCGTCTGCACCTTTAACATTTTCATTTCATTTAAGGCAAAGTTGATTTTGTTGGACATACCCCATCAATAAATGGTTTCTTCATGTGAGCTTGTACACTGGGAGAAGAAGCATAGATCAATGACACGGCAGTATCCGCAGCTTGATTTAAGTGTGCATGCAGACACGCTCAATGTTGCATATCAAATCTCTTAAAAGGACTTTCATCCTTTATTTCCTACTCTGTCTTCAAGTGCAAGAATTGGGGAAATAAAGATATCTCCGGCTTTCGCTATCAGGTTAATCTTTTTCCAAGATAACCTATAACCTCACCTCCAGCCTCATCTGAAGTGCCCATACAAAGCTGAGGGCTTAACCAATGAAAAGACGAATAATCTTATACACCAATACAATTACATGTAGTTTGGCAAGCACTGAGTTTGGGTTCATGGCCGTCACTCTTGTTCCGAAACTGATGAAAACCTCCAGTTGTAAAACAGTGTCACGTAATGCTGGATAACACTATGCAGTGTTCAAGAGTCTGCTAAGTCCTGAATGCCACATCTCCCACTCAAACTGGACTTCATACATAATATTTGCTCTTCCTACACACATCCGACGTAACGTCTCTTCCTCAGTGTAATGCTTGCATCTTATTACACTGAGGAATTTATTTTAGGCTGGGTGACTAAACTAACAGGTCGTCCTACTGGAAACACGAAGCATGACATCAAGCATATTCAATAATGATAGGACTGCAGAGTCCCGGTGTGCAAATAGTAGGGTCCCCCCCCCAGCACAGTCAGGTGGTGACATGTATTTTGTAAACTACACGACACAAACCAGTGGATGTCTGTTTCCACTGGTTTTCATTACCTTACTGGGAATCCTGACCATGAAAGGTATTTTGGTGCGACACATTTCCTTCACACACAGCATTACTGCTCTTTTGCACATAGACATAGCAGCTAGTTCCCTTTCTTAACTCATGCAGTGGCTTTCGTTCCGGCAGGTCTTCTGGCTTTGGTCAGGCTGGTCCAATCAAGCCACTTCCCGTGGAGCAGCATTATTCCAGCCCATCGCACCGTTTTACTCTGGGGAGGGGGTTACTCCATCCACAACCACCCTCCTTTCTTCCCACCTCCCACATTCCCCCTCTAAGAATCCATTACTGAACACTGATGCAGCTCCTCACTCCACACACCCTCTGAGTTCCCTCCCACACACACACAGACACACACACCGCAGTAAGCTCTTGATTATGTGAACATGCACGCAAACACACATAAGCGCGCCTCATTACCATTTTTTTTCTCCTCTCATAAACATCTTTAAGCCTTGCATGAAAAGACAGACACGTATGCACATACAAATAAGCCAAGGGAGCATAATGTAAAGAGACGACAAAAGATACATACTCCCATACACATAAAGCTGTCAGTTACTTATGGATTTGTAAAATGACAGCCTATACTAAGTTTCACCTCCACACTGACGAGCTGCTGTTGTCCTGGATGCGGCAGAAAGACACTCAGATTTACGTCCATATCCCCTGCAGACTTGGGAAAAACCAAAACCACGGTACAAGTCAGCTGACATCTGTTTTTAATTCATATTCATGTTCCTTCTGGTAAATTTGCTGCATTACTCTGTGTAAAGCAAGAGGCCCAAGCGGCGCGGACGCAAGTCGGCTCGGATACAACTGCACTTACAAATGGTCCTACCTCGGTTTGACAATTCAGTTCTAACTGATGTCCTAGGTTCAAATCGTGTCCTACGGTCTCTCCAAAACCATGAGTTGATACCGCAGTACAATTTGCCTTCAATTGTAATTGTATACATCTGTGCAACAGCAATGAAGCACATTGGAAATCTGTTGATTTCTCGTGCTTTCTTGCAGGTTCTTGTCCTTGCCAATATGAAAATTGTGAGTCATCTTCCTGAGAAGTTTCCAAAGAGTTGTAAAATAACCACCAGGTGAGAGTTCTCAGCAGGGTACAGAACATGCTTTAAAGCATGAAGATATCCTGCAAGCCTGGTTTATGCCGTCAGCAAAGTGCACTTAAAATCACAGAGCTAGGAGTATTCCATGCACAATGTTCTTTCAAACAACTGAATGTCAGTCTTGTTGTTAAGGCCAATGGCTGCAGATGTAAGGGAAATAAAAAGAACAAAGAAATAAAAGTTTAATTTGAGCTGGAGCCAGGCACCAAGATGGTATGAGAAATGGAAGCAGTATATCGTCTATTTTAATCAAATCTTTATCATTTGTACTGTTGATCATTAGCACTCATTAGCACTCATTTTTATAATGGACCTGGTGTCGTTAGAAATCATATTCTGCGAGTACAGAATTACCATGAAACATATTCAAATGAGGAGACAATACACGCTTTCCAAGCCTAGATGACGCCGTTATTTACCGATTTACCGTTTGACTGAAAAGCTAAAAGCAGATCATGTGCCAAATTAAGATCATCTACAATGTAAAATAATCAGATGGCCCACCACTGGTTTGAAAGTGTGTTCACACGACACTAGAAAAAGGTAATTAGTAATCAGACATTGAAAGTGCAACCTATCTTGCTAGTCCAACAGAAACAGCGTGAAATGGAGCTTCTCAAAACTGGACTAGCACACCCAGGTGAGGCGGCTGGGGATCGGATCACTCCACATGTACTCAGCTAGACTCAAATGGGTCCATCTCTCTGTTTACACGTTGTCTTTAAGGTGATTTTGCCAGATGAATTTGCGTTTAGCTTTGCAACAAAAAAATATGAGTAAATATGCAAAATTTTCTTTTGTCACACAACCGAACGCTTTAGAAGCTGCGACTGAAAGTAGCCGCGTGCAGTCTCTTAAAGCAGCTCCAGACCGTCGCTCTGCTCTAATAACCTTCGTAACCGCAGCGTCAGACAAAAATCACCATTCAAATCAGCAAAAGACAACGTGGATTCAGCTATATGCACAATGATCTCCCACAGAGAGAATTGGAAGGATACGTATACAGGCCGCGATGTTGCAGCGTTGGACACGCCGCGGTCGATAAAAACATTCTGCTCCTGTTTATGTATACTGGGACAAAGACGATGCTCCAGTTAAAAGGCCCAGTCGAGCTGTAACCATGGCTCGCCTCTACTCAGCATGTTACCCTGCCAACTGTGTTTGTGTGCGAGTGTGTTTTCAACAAGAGAAGAGCTGCACCAGTCTACACCCCTCCCTTTCAACAAAGCCCCAAAGCATTTAGACAATAATGCACTGTGGCCCTTCACAAAAATCAACATCACCTGTGACCCATGGCCTCGACCACTCTGAAGCACGGCCTCCTGCAGGTTGGTGATGATTTTGGCTGAGGGGGGAGGGGGGGGACCTGCAGGGCTGTGTTTGTCATGCTAATCAGCTGGCCTAACCTCAACAACCCAGACATCTGCTGGCCCGCGTGTGTCAAGACCCACATTCAATTTGTTCCCCAGATACAAAAAGCAGATAAGACCCTTGAGGCTGGCAAGAATGCCTCTCTGTGTGTGTGTGTGTGTGTGTGTGTGTGTGTGCGCGCGCGCTCGTTATTGATGTAAAGAAAAAAAGAAATCCTTTTATTCCTACTCATGTACCAGCGCAATAATTACCTGTAGAGAGGAGAGCAACAGTTTATATTTGGGTATTCTGTTCTTCTTCTCCGTGCATGTGTGTGTGCGCACTAAAGCCCGGTGCCCAATCAACAGACACACTGCCAGGTTTGTTACTACCGCACACACACAGGAAAGTGTGTGTGTGTGTGTGTGCAGCAGAGCGACAGAGCAGAGGCGGGGGGGAGTTTGTTTAATGGGCGAGACAGGGGACCATGGGGATTAAGCTCCCCCAGTTGGAGGCTTTAGAGGAAAGGCTGGGGGCTGTTCTGTTAATTCAAGTGGGCTTAATAATGCCTGTGCACCCTCTGCCCCTGACCCTCCCACCACTACATCAGATCTGGGAGGAAGCGCATGATAAAGGGAGACAAGGAGGAGGAGGGGTTGGGGGTGGGGGTTGTATGTGGTGTGTGTGTGCGTACAACCTGTGGCCATCTCTGCATTTGAGCATGAGCTCAAGGAACTTGAGAGATTTCCCTTCCATATTACTCGTGCTACAGTCCAGCTCTGGCACCAAGCCTTTCTGTTGTTCCACTTTCACGCCGCAGCCAGCTTTTGTTGAAGCTGCATTAGGATTAATCAACACCCAAACAATATGGCAAATGCTGTCAACTGGGTCAGGCTCAGTGCCACGATTAAATGAGGCTTTTTTTTTTCCCTCTTAAACCAATGAACTGTGCCTGTGTCATGCAGGATGGGATTAAAATGTGCCCATTGAAATAAATAAAATAAAAAAATAAAAAAAGGACACGCAAATCCCTGCTAAACCTCCCAAAGCTACAGTAGGTCTTCTAGACGGTCTGAAATAAACACAAGCACTGACACTTTTGTTATTAGATACTTTGGTTTTCAAGAAAATAAATCCTACTAAATTTTATATTCATTTTCTGAATGGGCTGGCTGTGAAAGCCCAAATGTCAGGAGCAGTTGGCCCAGACTTACTGTGTTTATCCAGCCAGCTCCCTTGTAACAAGTACAGAAAATGACAAGAGTGAGCTCATGTGTGAATAAAGTAGGCAAGCTTCTGCTGAATCCATAGCGAGTGACCGTGCCGACAGCAGTTGCTGCTTCATACTCCCTTCCGCTTGTCTGTATACTGCGTCCCATTCACTTGCTGATATTGGTCATGTGTCTAAATACATGTAATACTGATATGAAAAAAAAAAAAGTAAGTCAACATTATGAATGGGAAGGGAGCCTCATCCAACACGCTGAAACACTGCATTTTCCACCAGATGCTTATCGGATTTTTCCTGCCTTTGTGCCACTCGGGAATCTCTGGGTGTTTTCGGACTTCAGACATCTTTACATAGTTTTTAATCTAAGAGGAGGAGTACCTACTCTCTTTATTGAATCTGTGCCTCAGGCCCTGCGGACGATTCCTTTTTACACAATTTCCTTCCTAGGGTTTTTTTCTTTTATCTTCTATTTCAGTGAAGGAGCTTTCACAATATTGGGGGGGGGGGGGGGGGGGGGGGGGGGGCATCTGTTATGTAACTGTGCAATGATTGGTCCTGATGATGCAGCTGTATGATTAACTGAACATACCAACCCAACACCGGAACCTGCCAAGACGAAAAATAAACAAAAACACTAAGGAACCGACAGTGAGCTTTTGGTTTTATCAGGCCTATACTTGACAGAAGAATGACGTCATCGTTTTGACATGTGTAGCACCTGCTGGCTGTTAACGTCAGCGTGTTCCCATCTGTGATGCGACTGCAACAAGAAAAGATGAAGGCACATTATTCTTCGGGGAGCTCCCCCAGTCCCCATTACCCTCAAAGGGCTGCTTGAGCTGTCTGGTCTCAATGGGTCTTTGGTTAGTAGTTGTTACGACTCATCTCATGCAGGGAGCCTAATGTTATTTAAAGGCCAGTGTGGAAAAAAGCCTGCAACTGATTTTCCAACTGTTCTCTGGACTTCAAATGTTGTGCATCATCGTCAGTCAGTTTACATCATCGATTGCAAGCTTTGAGAGCTTTTTCGTTCGTTGTCTTTAAACTGGTCGGCCACTTGGTTTTTGGAAATGCCAAAAGTTTCAAATGGAATCCTACCTTGCATTTTATTCAGGAGCGGGAACTTTTTCTTCACTAAAAACAGCCCTGAAAGACCTGACTCCAAGAACATGCTGTCAGTAACTTTACTTTATATTTGAGGTTTAAAGCTTAAAACCTATGCAAGTATATAACTACAACAGAATGCCACACCAGGAAAATGTGAAACCGAGCATTACAGGGAAAAAAATAAACTAATTAAAAAGCAGTGACCCTCCACACAGGGGAAAGCCCTGAATCAGACAAGAGAATCGGCCGCTGTTGCATAAATACATAAAAAGAGCTAAAAGCAGAATATCCCCTGGCATTAGGCCCTTCACGTACCTTTCAGGAAGTACTTCAGTAAAGGCAATAGCGTTTATGATTCACACAGGAAACGCTTCAATACTATTTTAAATAAAGCATGAACACATTGCCACCAACACCAATTCACCTTCCTCTTTCGAGTCCTCCTCTGCTGTAGATTAAACACATCTGACATGCGAGGATTCCTCAGTGTGTAAATGTAATGTAGAGTGGAACTCCAACGCTAATGTTGCCTCCATTGTGAGCAAAGGAATACGTATAGGAAAGCTGATTCAGACCGAGAGAGCTTGAGAGATCCATCATTTGTCATTATGAGCCAGCACAGTAACTCTCTTATCCTCCAGCTCCTTATCTGGAACTCTCACATCTATATGGGTGTCACCATTTTTCCCCCATCCTTGGAGCCCCACAGCAACAGTAGCCAAAGACAGGTAGGACTTGAAGATGAAAGACACATATATATATATGCATGCATATACATGACGTTTGGAGTGACTGGTTGTAGTCGGTTAAGACTGAAGCAGCCCTTGGTGCAAAGACATGTTAAAACCCCATCTTTAATCCTGTGGCCCTGTGGTTGTAATAGTCCAATCGAGCAGCACAACGGCACTCAATTGGATTAGAACAATAAAAATTCAGACAGGAGTAGAGTCGCCCAGCTGCTCTCACCTTGGAAAAGGTGAAGGAAGTCTTAGCCCATTAGGAGAGACAACACCTTCCCCATCTCAACCCAAAGGTGTGTGTGTGTGGGGGGGGGGGGGGGGGGGGGGGGGGGGCGGCTACAAGATGCCCCACTAAAGATTAACACAACGTTTCCTGCTGCTGATCTTATTGCGTGTTCCTCCACAATGCTTCAGGAGGCAAATTCAATTATGTAACAAAGAAACCAAACAGGAGTCTACTCTGTTCCAGTTATGCTCTCCATCAGAACTGATACACCCCCCAACTTTATACTGATAACAGTGAAAATATGTATTTTTTATTAATCATACAATGCCTGGCCAAAAAAAGACACTAATATTTCAATATCATCATCAGCTTTGATTATGGTATGCATTTGTCATGGCATCATTTTGATAAGCTTATGCAAAGTCAAGACATTTATGTCCATCTCGAGTTCCACTTATTTTTGCTAAAACCTTGCACCGACAATAGAAGAGGAAACCACTGCGTAGAGTCTTCTTGAGCACATCTCAGCTATTCTCAACAGGGTTCAGGCCAGGACTCTGTGGTGGTCGATCCGTACGTGAAAACAATGCCTCCTCATGCTTCCTGAACCGCCCTGCACAATATTCGTCTAACAAATCCTCCACGCCACAGGAGAAGACGATAAACGAATAAATAAATCGATTGTTAAAACCTGCTTGTTCAGTATATTCAGGCAGCAGCCTCGTTTTTGTACAGACACACACAATCAGACATCCCGTTTCCTTGTCTGAAAACTCACATCAGCAGCAGCACCACGGAGCAGCTCAATCAGGCCGTTACACATACCGACTGCCAAAGGGCAAAGCATTCGTGTCACAAGACGTTTAGGCTTTAGCCCTTGCCCCTTCTACTGAGAAAGAACCAATGATGGGTGGGGAGAAAAAACTGTTGCAATGGATAATCAGAAAGTAGATTGCTTGTGTTTATTTATTTCGCCTTTGCAGACGTCTGGTAAAAGAAAATACAGAAATCCCCAGCGTATCTAAGATGCGGGTATGTTTCTTAATAGATGGAGCAGGGCTTTTACTCTCATTCTCAGCCAGGATACCAGCCAAAACCAATAATCGTTTAACTTTAGCCCCTGATTTATGGAATCACAGCTCTGACACATCCAGATAGTTCCCCTGTGACAAGTGACACAGTTCTGCCAGTCTCTAAAACATGAATGTCTGACCAATGGGCTGAGAGCACACATCACTGATGAATGCATGCCCTGGACTGAGTTTCTGTTACCATGGAAACTTGAGATTTAGGGGAACAGAAATGTGAGCATTTTCCAGTCATAACCACCACCCCCCACCTGCATGGAGGTTGTTACGTTGAGTGGACACCACTGTTTTTGATAAACCTCTGGTTCGGGGATGGAAACAAATGTCACCAACCAAAGCAAAGGGTGTAACAAGCATATGTTGGTGAAACGTGACAGCATTCATTAGAGGTGCTTGGCTTGCTTTGAAAGCCACCATCTAGTAGAAAGTCCAGTAGTTTTTAACCACATAGGAAACGCTTTCATAGTATTTATCGTCGAACTGAACAATAGAGACATACACCAACATTTCTACTTTACACAATAGTCCTGTCTCATACCGAAACCTTTGTATGAACACAAGTTGCATGTATAATTCCCCTGCCGAACTAATGCTCAGGATAAGCACTTACTGCCCCTAATAGCAGAACCAATGTCAAATTAAAACTACTTACTGAGTGTCTTGATTGTGGAAACATCATGTCAATTCCTTGTTTGTTGCTGTCCTTCCCAAACACGACAAACTATGTGCCCGGTGTTTATATTTGCCCCTTGCGTTGGTCCTTTGTCCAAAGCTAGCCCTGCCTTGTACAGGAGCTGTCCAGGGTTAGCAGTGTGACTAGCTAACGGTAGCTAACGGATCCCCCCCCCCCCAAAAAAGAAGAAATTCAAGCCGTATATAAGTGATGCACTTTGCGGCCGTGAGCGACACAAACGAGTCGGCGTGTTATCTGGTTGACGGAAGACCATTCAACTGTACTTATCCCGACTCCGTATTTACTGTATATGCGAGCAGGAAACCACCATCGGCGCTGACTCCTTTCTGGCTAAGCTAGCTAATTCTTCAAAAAGCTGTCACTCAATATGATTCATCGCCGTTGCGAGCTTTCCGCCTCAACGCTCGAGCGGCCGCGGCGCGAGCTCAACGCACGCAAATTAATAACGTTTTTGTACACACAGAAGAGGCGTCTGGACGGTGCTAGAGAGCGGATGGTAACGCTTTCTTCCCTTGCCTCGCGTTGGCCCTTCAAAGCGTTCAGCTCGCTCTTCTAGACCATCTGCGACCGCTGCGATGAAGAAGTGAAAGAAACACCATGCAATACTGAGAAATAACAAAATGTCTGCGGGTTCGTTTAAGTTGAATCCAGTTTCAGCCAACGGCAACAAATTATCTCGGAAAAATAAATCACGACTCCCCTGAGGAGGCAGAACGGCTCAGAACCTGAAACGTCAGCCGGCTCGAGTTCAACTCTACACGTTTATCCCCGGAACCGAGCGACGCTGGATAATTAGAAGACGAGGCAGCGGGTAGTGAAGCCAGAAAGTCAGTCCATTCTTGGAGGTGGAAGGTAGACGCGACGAAGCCGAGCTGAACGCCCCACACAGAAACACAGCGGCTAGATGGGCGGGGAGCGGATCTACACACCGCGGATCTACCTCCTCATCAGCGGGCTGATGTCTGAGCAAATAGCGCCCCAAGCGGACAGGTCAGCACACAGCCAGCACAGGGGGGCGAGAAGATGGAAGTGCTGCCAGGACGTCCCACTGTACTAATATACAGCCAATATACAATCAATAGACATTTCACGGTTTGTGGTTACCCAGGAGACCGTTGCCATGGCAGAAAACAAGATAATATTTTAAGTAGAGGCTGGTTTTAGTCTTTTTCCTCAAGCTATTTATACGTGAAAACAGCTATTTTGAAATAGCATCATATAGAAATAATTTAAGCCTCTATTGAGTTGTACAAAGGCAGAAAATTAAAGAATATATACATAGATTTATATAGATAAAATGGGGGGAAAAAGGGCTGAAAATGTGTCAGTAATGGGATATATAAGGGGGGAGTGAGGTTGGATGTGCCAGTGGGTAAAAGGGGACCCACCCTCTGTGTCCACCGTGCACTTTATTGTCACATGACCAGTCATTTTGGAGGTATCCACCGTTTTTGGCAGACTGTAAAAAGAAGATGGTCGAAGTAAGCAGCAATCTTCTGTCAAATCCGAGTCTGACGCATCAAAAACAAGACATGAGGTATCAGTGCCAGTTTATCCAGGTTTAAAAACATTAGTATACAAGTATAAAACCGCACAAATAACGAAAGGTTTTGATATTTAAACTTCACATTATGTTTGGTTTGCTTTATGGAGATAAGAAAATGGATTATAAATTTTGTTTTTGCTCATTGGAGGTAATTACCTTTAAAATCCTCCCTTTTGGTTCAGATTAAAGGCAAGATGTTCAGTTTCAGGTATAAGCAGCTGTTGCTGTTGCTGCTCCCCCCCCCCATAAACTTATCCTTAACCTGGGGCAAAGATCAAAATCAAAGGCTCAAGAAGCCACGTTTAGAACTCCGATCTTTGATCATTTGCACTGATAGTACACATCTCAATACTTAGTTTGATGCGTTCGCTGTACTTCGGGTACGCCCCCGGTGGCTTTTAAAGACGTGCAGTCTTGCAGCGTGGAAGGCAATAATTTCACACTCCAGAGAAACTCTACAAGGAGGCAAGAAGAGAGTATAGGAACATATTTTATTCCAATTTAAAACATTTAAAGGAGAAGGCTATGTAAAAATCATTTTCATGTTTGAATGAGGTTCAGGCAACAGTGGTTGAAATGAAACATACAAAAAGAGAAATATGGCTAAAATACTGTAAATCAATAACCATTTGAACCCTTCTCTCTCGAGGGCGTTGCATGAATAGAGTATCTCACCCACCCGAACCCTCCCCCAACCTGACAAACACATGCAATTAAAATGACACTTATCTTAAAAACAGCAGTTCATTATTAATCTTAAATATAGAATAAAACTGTCCTTTTTTTATTTTATTTTTTTTCCTTTTCTTTTTTTTTTTTTAGTTAATTAATCACATACTTAATGTTTGTTTTAAAAAGTGGACCACGGAACGCACCGGTCCTCTGATTTTTCACAACATTGGCACTTTGTTAAAGAGTCTGGGCTTTACAAAGAAAAAAAAAAAAAAAAAAAAAAGGGGGGTGGGATTGGCACACTCATTGTACAGAATTTACATTTGGTATAGTTAAAAAGAAGAAGAAAAAAAAAATCAAACAAAAATACATTACTTTCAATTTGTACACCACTACACAAAGTTTAACTCTTTTTTTTCTTTTTCTTCTCAAAATAAAAGTCCGTCATCGTAAGTGGTCCTAAGTACACGTGTTAAAGATGTGTCGACCCGACAAAAGAAAGCAAAAACAGGAAGCAAAGATAGCTTTTTATGATCACCGTACGCCCAAATTGCTGTAACCAGAATGGGTCTCAAGCTTAAGCAATAGTGTTCAAACACACACGCACGCACGCACACACACACACACACACACCTTTAGAGTACCAAAAACACTTGAATGGACGTCTACGTTGCATGAATGCAGGCCCATCGCAGTGGTGCAGTTTTCAGTGCCGTCGACCCACCGAGTCCACAGTCCAATTAAATAAAAGAGGAACCAAAAAAAAAAAAAAAAGAAAGAAAAGAGTGGAGACTGGCAGAGGTATACACGCAGCATATTCATTCACTTCCTCACATGCTGATCTAACCACCAAAATACCAACACTTCTGTACCTTTAGTTGGCAAATCTTTACAAATACTTTAATACTGAGGTTAACCAGAGTGATGGGTCAGTTCATGTCAGGTCCCGTTTAGAATGCGTTCAACATGTAGACCGAAGCAAAAAGTAGTGGCGATCAATGGAGAAGATTCAACATAACTGATCCTGCTCGTGTGACGGCTCCCATCCGTGGGGGTGTGGCCGTGTCTCTTTTTGCTGACCTCGTTTTCAGATGAGGCGTGAACCTAAGGTCAAAACCATGCAACCTTCCTTCCTTTTTAAATAAGATAAAGCCCTCATCCTGACATCAAACACTACTTCGCCATCCTCAAGAAGCTTACTCAAGTTCACCTGCAAGACAACTCTTCTCCTAAAAGAAAAAAGAAAAGAAAAAAAAACACACGTAAGGGGCCACTCCCGTCCCCTTGAGGTGGTCAGCCAGGATTCTGAAGATCAGCAGGTGCCTCCTGTAAGCCAAGCCAGGAATTAAAAACTCAAACATTACCATGTTATCCCTGCAATGCAGCACATAACAACATCCCTTCTAGCTCAAGTCTGTCAGTTTATCAACGTACGCAGTCAAATCCACGACTGTAGCCTCCAGAAAAATTAACCTGCGAGTGTGAAAAGCATCTTCAGGAACAACAAAAAAAAAGGCCTTTAAATGTTGGCTGAAGCACCACAGAGATACCCTTTAACAAAGCATGCTGGGAACTTAAGATCGCAGCCAAATCAACTCCACTTTGTTTAGTCAGCCTTCCAAAAAGATAAAAAAGAAAAATGTGGCACTTCTTCAGCAAGCGTTTCCAGATGCAGAGTGAAAAAGTCGCGGCTTTGTCGACGATGAGCACATCTGCACGGCAAAGTGTGAGGTTTGCTCTCACTGGTGGACTGAAATCAAGGCTCAATAACAGACACAGATTCTCCTAAAACTGAGCTGTTCACACAGCTTCGCCGTAGAAAAGTCGACATGTAAACCGTTTAGCAAAACATTTTAATTACAGAGGAGAAAGTACCGCAGGAGGCCTGGAAATCATCGGTTTAATCCCATTGTGCCAGCTCTTTCAATGTGAACACAATGATCAAAATGTCCCAGGTCTATTTCAGGTCATCAGAAGAGGAACAGGGTGGAAGGGGCGTGACGAGGGACACTAAAAGTGCCACTGCACCTCGGGGAAATCCCTCCTCTTCTAACATTAGCCAACCAATCTCCTCCTCTGAAGGCAAAAGGAAAAAAGAAAGTGAACAAAGAGCCAGACTGCGACCAGACTTCCCACAGGAACTGCGGACAGCCGCGCTCCTCCACCCGCTCACCAAGCCTGCAGCCGTGGCCCAAACCGAATGCCAACACTCGATTCAGACCCCCACCCGCCAGGTAATTAATTGCACCTTTTGCTCTACGTCCTTTCATCTCTACTGAAGCTGCTAAGAGTAGCCCTTGTGACAAAAAAGTTATGAAAACTTACCTGAATTACATTGTGAAGACAAAAAAAAATAATAGCAATCTAGCGACTCTCAGCTTTAATGCTGCAGTCAAACAGCTATTGGGGGCAGGTAAGATATGGGATTGGTACCAAGAGCCAACGCATATCCTTAAAAATCAAAAAAGCAAGCATCCTTAAACCACCAAGTAATTTTGTCCTTTCATTTTTCCCCATTTGCATAAAGCACAAGCCTGACCCTTCTTCTTCTTCGTCAAGCACGTCGAAACCGAGCCGCAGCAGCTAAACACATTAAGTATCATCAGAAAGATAGAACACTTGTCCATAAAATAGTTTTGATATTTTACAGCAGTATAAAATCTCCTCTCGTCCCCAGAGGATGGAAAAACGTTTGAGCTGAAACCAGGGAGGAATTCTCATTCGCCCATTCAACAACTGACTGATAAATTAGACACACACACACACACAAAAAAACCAAACTACTTGCTCGTAGTCTGGCCATTTATCAAATGGTGGCTGAGAATATGGCGAAATAAAGGCGGTTGCAGAGAGAAACCAAATGGACCATCTCCACCAACTTGTGACTTAAGCCGAAACTGAAACAGAGCACAAAAAGCTTTTATTGTATCTACAGCCGTCAACCGCACGGTGCTAATCCGGAATCATCGATCACACATTGTGCACAGGAAAGTTATTCTCACCACCAAAGGAAACAAAAAAATAAATCACAGTACTATTAAGAGTGTGATTCAGACGTGTCGACACATAGAAACGCCACACAAAGTGAACTGTTGCGTCTTCGGCATCTGAGCCATCCAACGCGAGAAAAAGGTTAGCTTGATTTTGAACGATGCTGGTTGCCAAATTGGGTTTTCCCAGTATCCGATACCAGCAACGAAACGGTATTTACAGAGAAACACAGGCGGCATTCATTTGGAAGTGTGATACATTGACGTACAGTAGAAATACTGGTAGTGTTCTCACTTAATCTTTAGGTAAATAATGCATGCTAACATTTCAAAAAGGAGGGGCAGTTTTAGAAGAAAGAAATTGGACTTTTCTCCTTGCACTCCTTTGAGTAGTCTTCTTCAAATCAGTTTTAATAGACAAACAATAGTAATAATAATAATAATAATAATAATATAACCAAGAAGTTAACATTGCTGAAAATATCTAAAGTGAACAGAGAATATTAAGTCATCTCTGTAAGGCCCTCACTCTGTGTGGGCAGCATGAAAACTTTATTTACATTCAATAGAGCTCCTGTTCTCTGGTTTGGGGCAGGATTAATAATAATAATAATAATAATAAAACAAAACTATTCAAGTTCCAGGGGAACCAAGTACCTCACTGTACCCCAACATCGCCTGATTAGAAGTCGTCATGATTAGTCACCCTCTGCATATGAGCAGAATCCAGGAAGTCTGCAGCCCGGCCTCACAACCTCACGCTGTAGTGTGGAGCATGCATGGGTCACATGGGTACAGGAGAGAGCCCTTTGTCCATAAAAGCTTGGTCTACACAGAGAAGCCCCCTCCCCCGACCCACCTTGAACACACAAGCGAAAGTGATAATGTAGTGTAGGAGAAATTAAACAGGAGCCATACCGTGGAACCAAAAGAGGGGCAAGAGGAGAGCTGGAGCTGAACAAAGCCTCCAAAAATGAGTGTTCGAGTTAAAATGTGATCCATGTGTGACTGTGCGAGGAGCAGCTAGTAAAACCTGGACACGGGTAACCTTTCTTTAAAACAAACTGAGGAACCGCGGAGAGAGAAGGGGTAGAGGATGGATAGAGCGGCTCTGGTAAAGTATGAAGCAATGCTCGTCTCTTTGAGCAGCAGTGTGGTTCACGCACACGTGCGTCGCTGGAAGTGAACTCTGCGTTGTGTGTGTGTGTTTGGGGAGGGGGAGGGGGTGGGGGGCCCGTTGGGGGTCTTTCTTGCTCTCCATCACACCAGGTTGTATTCTTTGAGGTTGAGCTGCAGGATGGTGTCTTTGACGGCGGCAAAGACGAAGCGGATGTTCTCCGTGTCGGTGGCGCACGTGAAATGCGAGTAGATTATCTTGTCACTGTCTGGGTTCAAGTCCACGAACATCTTGAGGATGAACTCCCGACCTGCTTGAGCGTCCCGCTGGGGACCTGGTAACGAGACAGTTTAAATCTGTTTAATTTGCCTTGTTGGGATTTTCCGGCAGCAAAACACTGTGAAAATTAACCACAGCGAGCCTTCGAAACTCGTCTCAACAGAAAAACAAAAGGTCCCCTTTGAATGAGAGGGATGAGTGGGCATCATTCAAGTCTAGTCAGTTCATCTAAATTCACTGTAGTGCACCATCACAACCACAAGGTGTCACTCTAAAACAAAAATACTCTACAAATGTTAAACATTTCAAGGGAAAAATGAAGATGGACACTTTTCACTGTTTCAACAGTAACTACTCAAATAATTTACCATGCTTTTTTACTCATCTTAATGACAAAAATCAAAACAAAATGGAGATAAAAAGTCATCAAATTACCATCAAACTCCGGGAAATAGTCAACCAGGTGTGAATACATGATCTTCTCCTCCAACAGGTCTTTCTTGTTGAGGAACAGGATTACAGAGGAGTTTTGGAACCATGGATATGTGATGATGGTCCTGAACAGAGCTTTACTCTCCTCCATACGATTCTACCAAGGAACGAGGGATGGATAAAGGAAGAAAAAAAAAAAGTTTAGAAGCACAAGGTTAACCAACATGTAGATACTAAAGTCACATTCACTCCAGAGAGAATGCAACGGTTTAATAAGTACAAAGTTTTATGAATGATCCAAATCTTCAAAAATACAACTAATGCGTGTTATATAGTTGCTGATCTTGATGCAATGTAAAATCTTTTCACACAAAAAACACCAACTTGGTAATAGTGGCGGACAGAAGCCAGATGGCATCACGGTGCAGCATCATGCTGTCAAAACAATCTGAAAGCTTTCTAGTTATTTTACTTAAAAATGACCACCTCAAAACAAGCGCTTCTGGGACGGAAAGCTGCTCTCAAAGGTCTTCTTCCTCCGTCTTTGCCAGCGTTACTCTCACAGTTCAGCGTTGAGTCATAGAATTCCCGCCAGACTGGACTTGATGAAATTCAAGAGGTTTGCTTTTTGGTAATCGGGCTCCGACGAGTGAAAATCTCAGACGCAAGCCTGTCATCAGAACAGGATAATCTCTGCACAGCGGGAAGCCCAAATTCAGCCCGGGTTTGCATTAGCTGATAACCATCAAGCAGAATTTAGTTCAATAACGGACACAATCGTCTCCTGTGGCACAGCCCTTGTTATGATGCAGAGAGCACAAGCAGGGAGAGCAAACGCGCAGCCATCGGCAACAACGGAGAGCAAAAACCTTCAAATGTGGATTCAGATCGATTGCAGACCATGGAGCAGCAGATGAGGCGAGTCAAGCTCCCAACTGTGTCTGGTTTATGTGACCCAGTCATCATATGACCAGGTCAGAGAATGAGTTTGTTGTCAGAAGGAGCAGAGGCCACGCAGAGCCTGATCACATTAGCTTTATTAGCTACAACTCTGCCGGAACAGTCAGAGGAGCCAAAGATATGAGCAAAATATCTGAAGTAAGCAGATGGAGGAATCGCATTCAACCCAACAAATCAACAAATGATTAGAGTGTGCACACATGGGGTAAATCTGGAAGATAACGGTTGGAACTGTTGCTTTATTCTACATATAGCTGTAGTCACCAACCAGATGCTGCCTTTGTCAGCCTCTTATATGTAGCAGGGCATGGCTGGAAACTGCTGTGGACGAGAGCAGCAACACTGAACCGTAACAGTAAAGTTAATGCTGCAAATTGACAAACCAAGACCACATCTGTACTGTTCAAAGCGTACAAAGAGTGCTTCCACATATGGAGGGACTGGGGCTTGAACTAGCTTCACACTGAGCCACAGCAGCTGCGATCTACAGTGTAGAACTGAAAGGAACAGCAGAGTTTGTTCCAACTCTATGTGTATTCAGAGCCACACCTTTCACATGACAGACAATCTCCGAACTCGCTGTCAAAACAGTGCCAAAGAGCCACTTTCTCATGCTACGTAAATAAAACTGAACTGAATGAACAAATATCAGTTAAACAAGAATGGTGGTCTGGAAGGTGGATGGAAAGAAGGTCTGAATGAATATCTCATTGAATCATGAGGAACTTCAAGATTCCCCACCCCAGGCAGACACCACAACCTCCTTTTCCTCTCTATTGTTACCCGATGCTTGCTAAAGGTGGGATTGTGTAGCTTGATCCTTCTCTATTACCCATTTTTTTTAACCAAAGCGGTTTCCCTTCTTAATATAAACCCGTCTGGTTGACAAACACTGTCTGTGTTTTTTGAAGACTCTGCCTGCATTTTCAACAGCTGAACAGCATCTATAATGGTGCGATAAATGGGGATTTAGACACGTTTGCTTGAGCAGGATCATAAACGCCAGCTTGCGATTTATACGACACCCAACAATCTATAACAAAGTCGTGATTAAATTGAGCTGTGACAGTGTGAACGCCGCAGACACTGTCAAGCAAAGAGTTCATGTGGACCAGTTTTTCAGGGCGGGAGCCCAATCTTTGGCCATCAAAACAGATAAAACTGGTTCTAAATTATGTCTCTGGCTCTGAATCAGCTTTGGAATGACTTCTCTGGAAAAAATCCTTTGCTTCTCTAAATGACCTGCTATAATTACAGATAAAATCTAAACAAATTGAAAGTTTGTGAATAGAGTTGCGTGCGGTGTCCCTGCTAACAGAATCTTTTGAATTCCTAAAAGTAACACAGTGAAACCTGAAAACGTTTTGTAATGAAATCAAATACAATGCAACTAAGCCTCCGCTTCATTAAGACTCCACGCTGTCGGGATGACGTGTTCAGAAATAACTACTAGTCACATCTCACCTCGTTGTCCGATTCCACCAGGACCTGGTCGTACTCGCTGAGCGCCACCAGAAACATGATGGACGTGACGTTCTCAAAGCAGTGGATCCACTTCCTCCTCTCTGACCTCTGACCCCCTACATCCACCATCCTGAAATGAACGCGGCGAGATGAGATGCGGGTCAGAGAGAATCCCACATAAGAGACGCTTTCCTGAGTCTTCATGCTCAGTGTTAGTTATCAAGCGAGAAGATAATCATACATTTCAGTCATTATCTCAAAGATTTAACTCCTGTTACTTCAGCGTTGATCAAATTAAACTGGAATTCCAGAAAATCAGGATACACACATGTCCCAGATCGAAAAAGTTAACGCAATAGCAATTATTACACTTTAGTAAAAGTATTAAAGGTTTCATGAGACAGAAACCACAGAGGAAACACTGGAGTGATTCAGCCATGGATCTGGGTCAAATCAGGAGAGGAGCATCATTCTTAACAAGAGCATTTAGCTCAACTTGAATTTCTTGTCAGTTGATGGCCAGTAGATATTTCTAAGGGACAGCAGTGTTTGACAATCGCTATAAATGAACACTTTGTCTTGTGCAGTTCAAGGCAAACTCACAATGATCAGAAACAGAATAAATATGACATGAGAATATGTGGCGTAAATCACAGTGAAGACGGTGCAAACATTCCCTCAGGTGAAGCTCTGAGAAAGTGGAAACGTGCACACAACCCCTCCCAACCCCACATGCAGGAGGCTGTAAGCAAGAAATATTTCCCCCCCGTTTAGTAACGCCAATAAAAGTGCTGAATGGAAGGGTAGTAAGGAGAGGGAGAGAGGCGGGAGGAGAACAAGAAGAAAGGAAAAAAACAGGAAGAAACACTTGATTGTGTGGAGACGGAGACAACTGAAATGAAGCATGCGGTGACTTGGATTCTGAGGCAGCAGGCCTGGATCATGCCTCTTTATGTGCAGTTCAATGTCAACCTTTTCTTGTCTTTTACTCAGCTGAAACAAGGTATTTAACAACTGCATTTACGCAGACTGATGAAATGTTAAAGGGCAAATCTCAGGCTGGTACAATAATGATTTACATGTTCTTTTCTCTTAAGTTGGGAGAGTTTCAGACTCAGTGTTCCACTGGAAATCTAAACCAATCATCGGTATAGGTTTGACATCTACACGACGAAACTGTGACGAACTCAAAGGTGAGCTCAGCGATTCTGCCAGATGAAGGGGTGAAATCGATAAATCCCGTCCTCCAGAAACCAGCCTAAAATAAAACTCCTTCACATCCGACACTCTCCCCTTTTCCCCCCTCTAGCAAGGATGAGTGACCTACTTAGTTCCATAACCTCTCCTATGTTGGATAAACCAAATGAAATTACATTTTCTGTGACATCAAAAGCCAATTAAAAGAGAAGGATGGAGAATGGAGATGTTTGTCTATGAAAGGGGTCCTTGTTGCCACTGCATCCCAGTCGTCTGGAAGCAGAAGCTGTGCAGTCCCACATGTGGAGAGTCATCCTCCACATACTGAGCTGGGAAACACCTCGTCGTGCATCGGGTCTGCAGCGCATTTCATGAAAATGTGGTGTCACCTTCCTGTAATTAATCGCTAAATTGAGACCTCAATTATCACGCTTTTCTTCTGTCAAAAAAAATAAAACACACAGCTCACATTTATCGTCACTTGATAATAATCCTTTTACCCTAACAGCTCAAAACTGATGTCACTAAGAGTATTTCAGTGATTCACCATCAGCAGCACAGTCAAGCAGACTACAGCCTATCAGCTCGCTGCAGCAGGGCTGCAGGGAACCTCTTCAGCACAGCCTCATTGCAAGCGGAGTTATTTCTAGCCTTGCCAAGCGTAGGAGGGGGCTGACATGATGGCTTCCTATCGATTCGCACTCTTCTGTAAATCGCTCTCGTTCCCTGGGTCCATCTCTATATCTCCTTATCTTCTTTCAGGAGAAGGAAGAAGGGAACCTGCTCTACAGAGCAGTGGTTCTAAGACGGTTTCTGTCCTGCAGCCTCCATCTCTGGGCTACACAGGTAAAGTAGGGAGGAATACCATGGAAATGAATGTCTTTTAGAGCTCTTAACTTAGCATCCATATAGATTTAAATGTATTTCATTTCACAACGATTCATTCACCCTGGACATGTTTTTATTACATTATTTATTACATTATTATTTAAGTGAGAACAGATCTATCAGTTATACACTATATATCATCGATAATTCTGCAGCAGTGCAATAGCCAAGGGGTTGAGATGCATATCCAGCGAACAGCTGGTCAGACATAAGGTGGAAGAAGCTACATGATGGGTACCACATTTGTCGCTGAGGCCAGCTAACCGTGAAACAAAGCAATGCAGCGGTCAATTTTGGAGATTTGTTTCTCAGTAGATAATGATGAACTTTTAAAGGGAGGAAGAGAACGAGACAGAGTGTCAGCTTGGTGGTGGTGAGGAACTGCTGGCGAACGCACAGAAGCCCACTGCCGCTGTATCTCGTCACTGTGCGGAAAATTAAATGTACCACACATAGCATGAGTTCTGATGACTGAAAAAGGAAAAAAAAAAAAAAAAAAAAAAAAAAAAAGACAATTTTGGCTGCACTGTAAACAGATGCTCAAGTTGCTCCTGTGATATTTCTGACGGCACAGCAGCTCTGTGTCAGTTATAGTGCTGTGCTGGCCGTTACCACGGTAACCCCGGAGTTGCAAAATGAACCAAGCCTGAAACATTTTTTTGGGGAGTGGAAGTTTAAATTATTGATAAATCAGAAGAACAATTACAGATCATCAGTTTATCAGCCGACTGATTAATCATTAAAGACTTTAAAAATAACACGCTGCAATGACTGCAAATCACCCAGCGGATCAGAGGCAGGACCAGTACGCACAGATGGGGAAACTGAACGTGTGGTTAAAGCAGGTTAACACAGATTCAAGAGGGAACATGTTACAAACTTTGGGTAGAGTGTTTCTTCTTCTACCTGAAAATGATGCTTTGCAAGTCGAAAGGGTATTCTATGATCCCAGTGGTTGGGATTCGAACCCTAAGCACGTCCTGTTGGGTTGGTAGATAGGACGGTTCAGCGATACGATCCAGATCACTTAGATAGCTAGAGACAGGACGGGGGGGAGAAAAAAAACAAAAACAAACAAAGAAAGAGAGGGAGGGAGGGAGGGAAATAGAAAGTGAAGCGTAACAGTAGATAAAAGCACAACCCCTCCAAAAGCAAGTGCATCAGTCAGATGTAACCACAGAAGACCATTTCCAATGGTTATGAGGGGTTTACATGACATTGCATACCCTCCCCCAAACGTTCTCTTAGAAATACAGCTTCATCCTTGATGGCAGCTCCCAAAGACAAATCAATCCTCAGTTTTAATGACCACCTCTGTCAAAGCACTAAGTTTAAGGAGAGGACTTGGAAAATGATTTATCATCTGCCTCAGTGTAAATAAAGACCAGTGGCATTGTAGCTTTTCTTGACAGAAAGCACAGGGCCTTGTTCTTTAGGCCAGTCTTTGAGAGCGTACCATCAGGGACCTGTTAAAGTGCTGAGGCCTGCGGAGCAGTACAGAGTAGATGGAGATAGCGGCATCGACGATTTCCAGCTGGCTGCAGCCAGCCAACCAGCGACATGGGCAGCACTTGGCACCAGTACCTGAAGATAATATTCTCCAGGTCAAACGGGTACTCAATGATGCCAGTGGTGGGCACTCGAACCCGCAGTACGTCCTGCTCAGTGGGCACGTACCCTGGTGATGCTATTCGCTCTAAACTGTTAAGATAACTGCGAGGAGGGAGGGAAAATATGACACAGATGCACGTGTAGACAAACCAACAGTCTCAACATTACAAGACCACATGCACATGAAAGTACCAAGAACAGCTGTAGCTTTAAAATGCTGATATGTACAGCATATACATTCACAATTAGACTGGACTTCTTTCCAGACAAACTTTTTTAAAGAAGCTATCGTAATCTGAAATTAATTTTCGTGGGGCCCCCATATATTTATAGTTAGCCATAAAGCTTCCAATATTTTCCCTTCCCAGCATCTCCACATCTGCCCAAAATCCCTGCCCTTCCCAAACAGCTGAAAAAGGTTTCAGTGTGCTTTTCCACCTCTGTACATCACAGGAAATGACATAATCAGTCGTTATTTTAGATGAACCGATCATAAACATACTATTTGGTGGAGTCAGAGAGCTGGTACTCTCTCCTGCGATCGTACGCCGACTGGATGCCGGAGTCGGTCCACAGCGTTTTTATCGCGCTCGTGTACGGCTGATCGAATGACGAAACCTTCTCCACGTCCACCTCCCGCACCAGCAGGGCGTTATTCTGAGCGGACAGAGAAAAAGAAAGCACACTAAAGAATGAGTCATGATAGTTAGGCACAAAAGTCACTCCGATTCATAAATTAAATACAAAGCGACGTAAATCGCAGAAATCGTAAAAACAGTTCTGCTTTTAACTTCTGTCAAACTGCTTGTTGCCACCCTGATACCATTTTAGATACCAAAGAGGGAAAAATAACAAGTTAAAGGAGTAAAAAAGGGTTCAGACAAACTTTTTGCTCTGATGTCACAGGTGATCCAATCTGAGAAAAGAAGCACCTGCGAGCGCCACTTACTTCCACTTTAACTAAACCGTTCATATGAGATGTTAAGATGGAGTAAATATTATACATAACTATTGATCTAATATTAAGTTTTTTATAATATGAAAAATATATAATTTCCTTTTGGGAGAAGCAAAGTCAAAATAAATAATAAAAAAATATATAATTTGTTGACCGAACAACTATGGTTTCAAATTAGCCCCGCCCACTTTTAACAAGCGAGGATAAGCCAGAGAAAAGTACCGACTCGTCAGACGTTGGCAGAAAAGTGTTTTCCTTATCAGCTCCAATTACTCATTAATGAACAACTTAGTCTGAGGCGTAGAAAATTGTGGGAAAAGGTACTTTATGATGTCAGTGGTTGCACGGCAACATGTGTATAAATAAAAAATAAAAAAACGAGTCAGTGCAAGAACTTTGGTGGTAGATGCACTGAATCAACATATTTCCAGCCTCGTTGTCCACTCAAATCACTTTACTGTAAGAATGTCATTCCCCCAGTTACACACACGTTTATAAAGATGATCTAAAACAAATACAGTAACACACACCTTATTCTGCTCATACTGGAAGGGGATATTGAGGGTCTCAGTTGCACGGATCATGGCCTGCATCGAGGTGAAGATGTTCTGGTAGACCAGCTTGGTAAAGCCCTTCTTATCCTCATCTGTGTAGCCTGACCCATGGATTATTCTCATCTGCTTGATGAAAGTGCTCTTGCCACTTTCTCCAGTACCTGAAACACAAGACAGGAAAGAGACGGTTAGCTGACTGCCGAGCCAAAGGTCATCAATACAGCTGCGTGAAAGTGCTGACGCGAATGGGCTTTTTTCACCGTGCTCGCGGTGACTCAGGAACAAATCTGAAAGATATAGTGGTCTGCAGGATTGGCTTCCGACTGGAAATAACTCAAAAAGGCGAAGCAGTTCAGACCTGCACACACGTAGTCTGTGGATGCTTTTCTGCTGCCACAAGAACAAACTAAGCAGAAAATAAAAAGTATGACACAAAACAAAGAAATGGGTGTGTTTTTTTTTTTTGCAACAAGCTGACCTCGTCTGTCCACCCACAACCCAGCGCTGCTGATGCACGAAAGAAAATCTGCCCCTCTGTGACCCCCAGGCCGTGATCCAGACCTCACCGCCTCAGCAGTGTCTGCGTGGAATTCTGATGATGCAGAAAATAAGAGCCACAACCGTCGGCTACGCAAGAATTTAAACAAAAAGCTCAAAATATATACATGGACGGACATTTCTGAGCTTAATTATGGTCACGCTATTGTCTCTTTCGACATCTTGGTTCTTGTGTCCTGAGATGGGCGACGGAATAATGGCTGTTTTGGCAGCGTTGGCCT
The DNA here is from genome assembly GCF_036924035.1 of Leuresthes tenuis. Taxonomy (NCBI): domain Eukaryota; kingdom Metazoa; phylum Chordata; class Actinopteri; order Atheriniformes; family Atherinopsidae; genus Leuresthes; species Leuresthes tenuis. The sequence continues at coordinate 17,308,474 of NW_027325361.1, read as the reverse complement.
CAAAGGACCGACTGACCACACGAGGGCTGAACGCTTCACCTCAGCTCAACAAAGACTCGGGTACACAGAGTTCACTTTTTACTTTGTATCAGTCATCATGCATGCGCGCACGTGCATAAACGCACAGGATGACCTAGTCATAGGCCAGAGAAAGAACTTCTCATAAACCCCACAGATCCTTCTCTCACACTCACTTCAGCCTCTACCATACAGAGTCTCCAGCAGCCTCTGCATCTTTATATGGACATATTCTGTGAGCAAACTACCACTCTTGGCTTAGGAGACGCCCGAGTCAGGATGACAGAGTCAGAATTTTGTACACTATGGTCATCTACTAAAGAGGAACATTAAAAAGACAAGACTGGCAGAAACCAAACTAGCTCTACTCTCACCAAGCAGCACTCTCCTCAGAGCAATCGTCCGCTCTTCCACCCCCATCCCACCACCCGTTTTTCTTCCTCTACAAGCCTGCTCGAGCTCTCCACCGCTCCTCTCTCACTTCTCCCATCACGGACGTCTGAGTCACAGCCGTTTCAGCTACGTTTCCTCTTGATATAACATGCAATCTTGCCTTTATGCCATCCATCTCTACCAGGGCTGCAGCCAATCATTTCTCTCAAGAATCAATGAGCAGAATAAACCTCTCTTAGAAATCATGTGTTAAAAATTTCAAATGAGGTCACCAAAGGACGGAGCTGAAGCACGCATTCTTTCAGAGTGCGTTTACTTGTCCACCTTTCCCACAACAAACCAAATTTACTAGCATCTGGCAGTTCGAGTCACTGGGCTCATTCATAAATGTTGGAACTTAAAAGGAGGAAATTCTCGTATTCTTTTTCCCCCCATGTTTGAATTTCACGGACAACCTCTGCTTTGCATCACTGCAGCAAAAAAAACACAAAAAAAAAAAACAACAAACATCTGGAATAAAGCAAAGAACAAACACCCATTTGGTTTTTGTGGTCCGGAGCTCTGCAGCTGTTGAATAACCGCTGTCCACATGCACTGCCGGTGACATGATTATAAGAGTTACACTAAAACACTGAAGAATGGTTATATAGGTCTTTCGTTGTGATTCTACTTAAAATGTGATCTTTTGCAAAGTACAGGACGGACATTATCGCATTTTCCCTCTTTGTTTCATAAGAGTTACACCTACAAAGACATAAGCAAAGGACACAAAACACAAGGCATCTTTCTGAAACCCCACACAGCTGCCAGCATCTGTTTAAAGCAACGAGGAGGACCGAATCCTTGTGGTATATGCTGGACTCGGCAGGTTTACCTGCGTAACTTCAAACGAGCCAGCTGATGGGAGTCTCATTTAGTCAGCATTAGACAGATAAACACTCCAGCTATCGATTTGAATGGCTGCCAAAAGCTCACGTCATGAGCAAAACAAAACAGATGATTTTATCACGGCAGAAGCCTCAGCCACATCTTATGTTGAACAACACAGAATTATCCGACTTTCATTTTCAGCTGGGCTCACTGTCGGATAACCTGGAGCAGCCGTATCACAGAGTAAATCCTGTTACCTGATGCAGCTGTGGAGAATGATATGAGTGTCAATAGCCTACAAAAAAACACAAGAGAATTTTCTATTAAACTTACAGCGTGTGTGTGTGTGTGTATAAACCGGATTAAGCAGCAATTGGGAACTGTTAAGAAAACTGCAATCAGTCCATTTTCTCACACATGAAATCACAGATATCCACAGCCACCTAACTGAAGCATAACCATAGTAGCTCATTAGATAACACAATATACGCTGGCATGACAAGTTTGACTCTCTTTGACTGAGGAGCCCAGTGTACAGTGAGGGAGAGCCCTGAGCACCGGCTGCCCTCTAACCAGACAGGATCTTTAACTGTGGAAAGCAGGTCAAGCAACATTGGAGTTTCCCCTTCAGACAGAGAGCGTCTTTGAAAGGATGACATAAATAGCAATTGTCAAGACACACCACAGGAGAGTTCATTTTCTCATTGACTGAAGAGCTGAAGGGAGGGTGTTGCTGGGCTGTGGGGGACAGAGTAAAAAGAAAAGAAAAATAACTTTCTTTTTTCCTGTTTCTTACTCTGTTTCTGATGGAACGTAGGGTTAGAAAAAAAAAAAAAACAAGAAAAACGCTTTTCGTAGATGTGAAATGTGAACATTCACGAGAATTTGAGTTTTCCAAAGAATCAACCAGAGGAAATGGGCGCGTCTTTTTGCCAGCGTGATCAGTGCAACTTCCAACAGATATGCCGTTTAGCCGAGGAAGCCAGCAGAAGCTTTTCTAACAGGCGAGCATCTATACACTCATTGGAACTACTCCTCAGGGGCAATGCTAGTTGCCATAGCAACTCCTTCACTGAACTTTCTGAAAACATGGCAGAAAGCACAAGCTGACAGGCTTTAATGTGTATCCAGAGAGCTCAGTCAAAGATGCAACTTTTAACGTTAACGTCGTTCGATTCCAAAACATCCTCAGCCAGGCCACTGGATGGGAAAGCTAAGGTTACAGAAGCCAGTGATGGCCACACATATTTGATTTTTATTTTGTGAAAAATATAGACTGAAAATAGACACATTCTTAAAAACTTAAAATTCTTGGAGCAGGTGATTAGATAAAGCATCCGTCTATCGAAGTAATGAGCTAACTCCACTTGGATCAACCGAGCAAATACACGTGGAAGATTCCACAAATGACATTAAAGTGTCAAATACATAATACATAATGTATAAGGAATATTTATTTAGAAGTAGGGTTGTGTAAAATACATACGAGTAGGGCAGAAAGGATGATCATTACAAGGGAGCTAAGCTAAGGGCTAAGCTAAAGGCTAAGCTAAGAGCTTCACATAGCGAGGCCATGAAAGATCAAATTTTCCCCAAATTTTCCCATAACCTCACAAATGTATCTGTTTAAGTAATAGCTACCAGTTCATTTGGTTTTCTGAACTAACAGACATTCATTGCATGCACAGTGGCTGACAAATCTGTCCTGCTCCTGGTCAGCTGAGTCTGTCAGGAGATGGGTCAGACTTGTTGGATAGCTTACAGCTTGCGTATTACAGGAGGGTAAGTGAGGCTTTTCATAAGGTTTCACAGTATGGCAGCATGGTCGAATATTTCTGGGATTAGACCAGTGGATTTGTGGGTCACAGTTGACCAGCGGTAGGATACAGTCAGCAACCACCGCGCATGCAGTGACGCTTAACTAAATAACCCATAATTCAAAGATTTGCGGTGAGAAAAAAAAACAACAGAGCCATTCACTGGGTTGAAGCCTCGACAATCCTCGAAGGAGACACAAACTATGACAGTGTGAAGGAGAACAGTGATTCAAGTAAATGATTCCTTAAAACTTCTCCAAGCACATCGAACAGGAAGCTTATGTTCGCTTCAGCGCAGTGTTGAGTAAGACCTCAGAGTCTGAGGCCTCGCTGACCGTCAACAAACTTAATGATTGTCTAGTGATTGTCATTTTCGCTTGTAGGGACTCCTCCAAGAATAATTTCAGGAACTTGAAGTGTATTCTGCTCAAATGAGTCTCGAAGTGAGAAGCAATGGAACATTTAGTAGTTAAATGCCTCTACAGTGTCCGTTACAGAGCTAACTGTACGCCATCAGCGGATTCAAGTAGGGATGCCAGTGTCCTGAGTCAGCTGATATTCTGGCTTACAGCAAAGACCCACATTTTGGCTGTTATGAATTTAACTTCTCTACCGGGCTGTTAGCATAGTCGGATCTTTAACAAAGCATTAGTAGATGAGGAAATAACATATCATGACATACATATGTCTCTGAAATAATCCATAAACCGCTTTACATAGTTACATAAATGCATCTTTCCTGCAGTTAGATACAGTCCAATGCTTTCATTTTTGTTCTCGTTTCCTCTGAAAAGGCCGTTGTGTAATCGGTTCCATGTCAGTGTGTTTTTTTTTTTTTTAGCTCTAATCATTTGGCGTGTAAAAAATAAATAGTGAAAAAATATTGACATAAGAAGTAGAAGCAGCAAAAATTTGAAGAATTTTGCCTTCAGGTCCAATATGTGACCAGATAAAGTCACTGTGTGTTCTGGTGTGGAAACTCTACCCCCTTTTTTGACCAAAACCGTTGCCGTGCTGGTTTAGGGTTGGTGCTGGAGTTGGATCTGGCTAAGAACTGGTTTGATTTTCCACAGCCAGAGAGCCAAGAAATCTGGTCCCTTTGAACGTCTCTTATAATACGCGTTTGACTTTCCCTCTGCTGTATTTTGAGATTCTGTAGATGACAACAGGGCAAGGACACAGTTTATCTTCACAAAAACCCAATCTCGAAGCTCTGCAAAAAACTCTCAGACGCAACTGGCAGGAAAACGTTTCAAACACCGCTGCTTAGACTTCGTGCTCAGGTTGCAGCTCAGTTTTTATTGTTCTCTTGAACCAAACAGACGAGAACAACACCGACTCCAGCTTTTTAAACACAGCAGTCAGAACATCTGAGTTGATCTGGTTGGACCCCTCCCCCAGATATAAGCAGTTCTTTGTTTTGGTGAAGGAGATCATTCATGCCAGTGTCGCGCCGGTTTTTTCAGTGCTCGAGTCAAAGGTTTACCAGTTGAAACAGAAAGAACTGGTTTTATATCAGCCAGGCAAACTGCAACTGCTTTGGTGGCGTTCAAAACAAACACGGCACAAAAGGGAAAAAAGCTACTTGTGATCCTGTTAAGCAACTCACAGTCCTCAATGCAATGTAGACCCCATCAATACTATCATTCAGTGGAGATCAATGTGGAAGTTTGCTTTCTCGTGCACTAATTAAGGAGCTGTTACGCACCAAACCAGAGCACACCCACCCACTGCGTCTCCTCGTGTCAGCAAAAAACTGCTCTTGAACACACAGCGATAACAACCTCGACCTGCCAACTCTGATAATAAAATGTACGTGCGCAAGAAGAAAAAGAGCCGGAGTCCGTTAATTATTCAGTCAAGTAAAAACATAAACACAACCACATTTAAAGCAAGGTGATTATTGATTCAGTTTTTACCAGCCAACATAGTTCCGGCTCACTTTCAGGCTCAAATCCTGCATTTGGATCTAAACTAACACATCATAGGGATTTGTTTAGGTATATAGATTTTTGAAGATGATATTTCAACAACAGTGGAATTAACAGCATTAAGCTCTCGAATCATTTGTTGCAGCGCTATTACAGTTTTGCGGCCTTCTCTTTGTTTGGCTGCCCATTTCTCAAGCTAAGAAACAGGCGATTTACAATGACATATCACAGCTGAGCTCGAGTGGGCGCGAGTCTATCAAAAATGATGAATCTATTCTACAACCGCAGCCTGTTGTGCCTCTGGTACATGTCTGACATGTTTCACACCTTCAAAAAAAAAAAAAAAAAGAAAAGAAAAGGAAAAGAAGAAAAAAAAACTAAACTTTCTCCAAATGCAGCAAACAGAAAATGAAAGAACAAGGACAGAGCTGAGGTCATTTCCATAAACAACCATCCACGTTACAGCATTTACGACCGAAACCTCATTTACTGACTTCATACGTGGTACAAATGACATATTTCACTTTTCACATAGCTTCTGAACGAAGGGCGACGAGAGGGAAGGAGTGGGAGGGATAAGTCTCTGCTGTGCTGCATTTAGACGTCTAATATGTGTCTGCACAGAGCAAATGGACTGTAAGAGCACATCTAGATCTTTGCTAAGAGAAAGAATGAGAGGTTGGAGGTGGGGGAGGGGTGGTACGATCTCCATTCCAGTTTTGAGAAAATTCCTGGCATGCTTTTCCTTCTAAAGAACTAAGATGTCAATTTGATCATTCTGCCTATTTTGGTTCCCATTTCATCAAAATGCTTGGTGAACAGGAATGGCAGTTTTCCCACTGGGCAGAAGTTTTGTAGTTTGTAATCCCCCCCAAGTAACTGAGCAAGTCTTCAAACTTCAACTCCCTTCTTCCTAGCCCAGACTTTGTTGAAAAATTGCCCAGAGAGAATTTACGGGCTTTGTTAGACTCTTTGAAGCTTTCCGTCTTCGCAGCTCGACCACAAGCGCTTATTTTTTTCGTAAGCACACGATCACGCCCATAATTACACCAGGGTGCATGACTTACAAATATGTCACTTATGTGCCATAAAAGCCTCGAGGTAACTTTTGATAGCTACACCCAACAGTCGTATATGTCACATCTTAAAAAAACAACTCGTTTTCTTTGTGATCGTCCATGTCGGACTCAAATCACATAATTAAAGAGCAACACCTTGCTGGAATTTTTATATGATAACCTGAAACACCAGATGATGGATTAGTTTTATAGAACACACTTTCAAGAAGCAGTCAGATGGACACTGTGATATCCCCTTAACAGTCACAAGCTAAATCTAACCAATCCGATCAACACAGCGCTACAAGCTGAGCCAGTCAGTGAACAGGAGCTGCCATGATCGACTGGAGCTGCCAGTACAGAAGGTTGATTGGTGTGAACTTGGTGATTCAGCTGCCTTTTGAAGTGAATCTTTGCAGAGCACACGATTTGATCAGAATTCATCTGCTGACGTTTAAATGCATCTAAACGCTGTGTCCGAACGTCTGAGACTCTGCATCAATACTCCTCAGTGGATCAAACCTTGCTGCCAACAGCCATGTTTTCATTGATAAATACAACGAGTCAGACGGTTCATATTTCTGGATGATGACAGCTGTCTTAAATATCAAAACCTGCATCTTTTCAGAATCAGTGCCTGAGTGAACCACCTCAGTGCTGTCCGTTGTAGTCTTAAATCACATGTAGTGTCTAACGCACAAGCTTTACTCCCCGACATTACTTTGGTTGTACGATGCAGTGATAGCCATTTCTGTCACGTGAACTTTGGCGATGGTGAGCAGGTTAAACAACAGCTTCAAGGACATCAGCAGCTAGTGAAACCTCAGGTTATCTGTGACTGAATAACTCGATTGATCCTTTGCTGTGCAAACTGCCACAGATCTGGGTTGGAGCACAAAGTCGACAACACCTTGTTCATTCTTGTCTGATTACTGGGGCTGGCTGTGTTCATTTTAGCTGCTCACGGTGAAACCGGCTAACGCGGGTCCTCGTATACTGCATCATCCTGCATCTTAATATCTCGGTTCACAACCCGCACGCTTTTCTGTAGTAACTGAAAGTTGAGACCTTTTTCTCCAAGAGGATATAGACGGACAACTGTGTTTCTATTTTTCAGAGGAAACTGCAGGGGAGCCGGGCAGAGCGTCACTATGCCGGGACGACTGCAAGACACAACCGCCTCATTTCCACGATCAGGAGCATGACCAGATTCTTGTAATGATGCCATCTAATGACAGGTCTCAGACTACTATATTCATCTGAACAAAAACAAAGTATACTCTATAAATCTTTTATACTGTCTGTATAACCACCACGAGCCTGTGGTCTGAACTGCCAGCTGTAATTCTGAGTGTCAAACACGTCTTATTGTTAAATGCAATTTAATTTGGCCACTCTTTTTAGCAGAGGTAGAAAACTCCACTCGTGTACATTACATACATATATGGACACCCCCGCCTCAAAAAAACAATTCTGTGGGGCGACCGAGTTTTAGATTAAGCCACTGGTGTTGGAGATAGGCAGGCACTAACATGAGAGGGACCGGGCCGTCTTTCACAGGTCTGACTGCTACATAACTGCCGAAACTCTGGGTGTGTCAACAGTTTGCTCAATCAACAGAGCCGCCTGACAAACAGTGGAGAACTACAAACACCAACCTGCACTGTGAAACTCAACTATTCATCTACCAGATACAAGGGCTTAGGTTTACATTGATGCAACAAATGGCTGCGATGGCCGATTCTGTGAAAGCATATTTGCACTACAGCAACAAAGTGGACAAACAAAGCCTTTATGTAAGATCTCTGATTGTACGTTGGTCACCTGCTCTTTTCTGGTGCTTTTTATTTGACTATAGACATCTATATGACAAAAGAAGTCAACAGAAATATAAATTCAATTAAAGCAGAGCAGTAAGCAGTCGCTTATGTTATGGATACGCTGCTATGAACGGGTTTCAATCAAATTAAACCCTTAAGGGATTTTAATTTGGTACGATGCAGGAAGAGTTAAGCGTGTGGTCACAGCTTGGCAAGCAAATGGTTTGTTAGCCTGTTCGTTACTTAGTAAAGACGCATTAGACTCGCTGCATACACACACACACTTATGGTCATTCTTATCGCAACGCTTGTTTATTTTCTATCAGCTTCTTTAGCTCGTTCACTTGACTATTGAAGAAAAATAAAGGCCCTGGCCTTTGTCTGAGGAAATATAAGAAGCTACATATACCTGGTCTGAAAATGATGTCCTATAATATACGTCTGTCCATTTAACCAGCTCCACTTGTGCCCGTCTTTGAGGGTGCAGCGAGAACACGCTACGTCAATCAATGACTCGAGGGCGGTATCGTTATCAATTAATGACCCACTAGAAATGTTAAGTGGTGCGTTTCTCTTGAAAGGCGCCATATTCTGCTTGCATTTCCCCTCGTTTATTCATACCCAGCTGTTTCTGGAACGTTTCTGTCTGCAGCGTTCGGGCAGAGGGTGTTCAGACATAAAACAATAGCAGCGTGTGGGCGTGAGGCCGGTAAAAATGTAGCTTAAAAATCGCTGCACCCTCCCTCTTCTTTGTGTGCATGTCTGCGCTCCAAAGACTTTCGTGCTAGTTAATGGGCGCTCCGACATAAAGTACGATGACGGAGCACCTTCCCACTGGGTGATGTGAACGTTTGTGGACAAGTGTAATTGTTGTTCAGAGCGCAACCACTGCGGAAATAATCAAAAAATATGTCGTCTTTCTGATTTACTACTTTGTTTTGTGACCGAATGCGCTTCCGTGTCTGTCTGAACATCCCTGCCTCGCTAGTTGCAGCAAAGGGGAGGGAGTTACAAATAGTAACCGCTTAATGCATCTTAGGTTCGTGTTGCTGTAACCAAACAAAACCCAAATATCGTAAGGGAATCATTTTAAATCTAGAATGAACAAACGGACACTTTGAATAACTCAACTCTCACCATTCAATTGTAGCAGTCAATGGGGTTTCCAGCAGCTGATGCCATTTACAGACAGCATCAAACAAACGTCATGATTTTTTTTGTTTTCCACATCTGATGACATGTATTTAAACGTCATTTAAATACATGTCATCAGATGTGGTGCGTGGGACAGTAGAAAGATCGTATGCCATTGACTAATCATTTCAGTAAAACACTACATGACAACTATGTTTACCTGTCACAAAGTACAATAAATACAATGTACGACACCCACAGAGTGGAAATGCTTCCAGCTGACAAAGTAAAAAAAGTTTGGGTGAAAAATACTGACGGCTTGGCTGTAACTCATTAAGCAGTGCAACACTTCCAGTATTCTACTGATAGCTGTGACATGCAGCCAGGTTGGGCTGGTTATCCTGATCGGTTTAAAACACATTTCACTGTTCAGTGTAATGCAACGGAAAGTGCATGTTACCGATATGAATTACACTAAAATAATCTGCTGCTTGTTGACACACTCACACCCGTGTGCCAGGTCAGGCTGTATGAGATTTCTGGGAAATAAGCTCACATGGGTGATTATTAGCAATATCAACCTTGGCTGAGAGTCAGTAAGTGCTGTTAGACTTTTACTTGTGGGAGTGAGGATCCGGCAAGACATCTGCCAACTCTGCCTTCAGTATAGCTAAATACCTATGAGGATAGCTGGGATACCAGAGGGCATCCCTGCGATGACCCTACAATGCTACTGTACTTACACACACACACACTCTCCAGAGTCTTTTTCTTATTCATACTTTTTAGTGGGGGGAGCATTTTATCCTCACGGTGTGTGGGTTTTTTTTTCATCTGCATTGTCAGCAGTTTTGTTATTTCAACAAAAGCCAACAATGCCTGCCGTTACCTTGGAAGCAGCTAACATGTAGCCAAACAAATATGGCCAACAAAGGGCTTATCTGCTTAGCTTGTAGCAAGACTTGCAGAGAGAAACCATAAGTGTAGGCAGGCTCCATGCATGAGACATCCTTGGGTGTTGCCAAAAAACAAATACTCATTAACCCAGATACTACTGACCTGTTAGAGCAGTGCACACATTGAGAGATGAAGTGTGTGCTCTGTGCGTGTAGATACAGTGTGCCGACGTCCATTTCAATTATGAGTTCAGGTAAATATCCTGCGCTGCCCGGGGGCCTTAGCTCGCTCAGGTGTACAGAATGTGCTCCTGACTGTGCACATTTAAATCTGGGCTCCACTGTACTGTGGCTGTCCTAAAAACAGTTTTTGGGCTTCCAGATGTTGAACTGTAGAAGACTCAAAAAGGAATTCAGTTGAATTCAATGACATATGGTTGGTTTGCTGTGGGAAAGTATCCGTTGAAGTGAAAGTAAAATGCTATTTTGGAGTCGTACACGTTCACCTGATCGCGACCGAGCCGTCCGTGTACACTTTGATGAGGAATTTGCCTAAATGGTTACCGCAGCTGAAGAAAAACTGGTTGCTCACAGTCCAAGTCACTGAATCCATGGCAACAATGTGCTTCCTCTTAACATCCCCAAGCTCATCATGGGAACTGTAGTCACCAAACGTGAGCTTAATTCAATCGATTAAGTCCCTCAATATGAGTAAAAGGTAACGGGGCTGCCGGAGTCGTTTGGTTTTTGTCTGAAGGAGGGCTCATTGTGTTGTAAGCTGCATTTTAATCAAACACTCGGTGTACTTCAAAGAGCAGGGGGCTTTTGTTCCAAGGCATTTCTAAACTCAAAGTCCAGTTTGAGGGCAATGGTTTAGTTGAATTGTATACATATAATCCAGTTAGGTTTGGTTTCATACTTTCATACAAAGACAGGCTCGAGTATCAAATCTTGACCAAACATTTTATTTCCAACAGAAACTAGCAACGGTTTGCCCAGGAAGTAACTCGATTTAGCAACAGATGTACATTTTTTTTTTTTTTTCAGTAAAATCCAACTTAATTTAGACATTAAGTTAAAAGATTAGGAAAAGTGGAGGGAGAACCTCCCATTGGGACAGCGAGTGAGGGGTTTTTCCCTCCTCTCATCTACTCGCCAACGTGAGTGAAATTGGGAAGACATTCTGATGCCCCTGTGCTTTAATATAGTCCGTTCATTTACATGTGCAAACACTAAAATGTCCTGTTCAAGGTTAGCGCTGGCATCTCCCGTTTCCATGTCAACAAAGGGGATTCTGACACGAGACCAAGGCGATCTCGGCGCACACCAAAAGCCTGGGTTTTCCACTCCACATATAAATGCAGTCGTCGCGGTCAGTGCTACTCTTCACCCAAGCCGCTTCCAAATAGCTCCGATTCAGTGCCCAAAACAGACACAAACCCATGGAGGAATCTGTTGTTATCGTCAGAATATGAACAATAAGTATAACTTGATCCAGCGGGTAAACACGACTACCAAAAGAAAAAAGAACTACAACGGCTTTGAACTCATTTGCGCGACCGAACAGTGACTTCCACATTAAAAAGGCCTTTTTACTGAAGAAATCTCACAAAATGTACATGTTTAATTAATTACTTTCATTAGCTACAGAACAGGCGACAGTGTACTTCTTTTACCCCGACTCCCGCACCTTGTACTCACTGAACACACCAAAGAAAAAGCCGACCTGCCACTGATAAACAGCTGGTACAGCTGCCTTCCCTTAAAACATCAGACAAAACCACCAATGTTCCTTATAGGTAGCAGATGAGCATTTCACTCATCAAACCAAAACTTCAGACAACTAGAACCACAAAACCTCATTAAAGGCTTTACAGTTTTTCCCACAGTATCCAATTTGGCACAAAGTTATTGACAAATATGAGCCAGAGTACTTCTGGAGTTAAATACGGTCAACTGAAAGCAGGCGTTACACCTGTATTACATATGTACAACCAGCACCACCTGCAATCAAACCAGCCAAAAGTGCGTTAAAGTGTCCTTAAACCCAACAGTGAATTTACAAAGTACCTAGCAGCCAATACGGACAATAATACACATGTAAGCAAGACCATAATAAAAAGCCACAGTGAGCGTCAAGGTCTATAAAAACGATGAAAGAGGTCCATAATAGGTTCCAAATGAAGTGAGACAACCAGAGTGCACTAAAACTGACAAATGTGACAGCTGACTCTCACCGCAAACTGAAACAAATGGCTCCTGCAATCTTTACTTTGGTGCATTTAGTGAAAAATTAGTAGTTGGCAAACACACAGAAAGGGTGTCTTCCATTTCAAAAAGCCACCCTCCCACCAGCTAATTTGTCAACAGAAAAAAAAAAAAAAAAAAAAAAATAGGCAACAGCTTTAGATTCCCAATCAGTTTCAGCAGCAAGCCAGAAACACATGAAGCAGTACTGTATCAATGTGACACAGAATCAACTCCCACCGACATGCTGCAGCACACTAAAACATCAACAAGGAGTCAAACAGACAGGACTCAAGAAGATAACGCGACCAACTCTGGGAGATCTTTCTCTCCGCTGACGCTCATTTTCAACAGTCACGGTTGACGGCCAAAAACTATCCATGAACAGCAACACACGAGTGAGGTTTTCCTCATCTTCACAGACTCTCTGCACCGTCTGTGAGAACCTTCTAAAAGATAAAGGCAGAACAGCAGCTGAGCTTACTTTTTTTTTTTTTAAATGAATTATTCGGTCTTGAAATTTAGCAGGAAATGATTTCGATAACCAGATGATGAAATAAATGAACGTTTTAGACACAGCTGCTGGTTGCACTGTGTTCAAAAGGAAGATTTCTTTTTCACCAGGACTGTAAACTTAAAATGTTCAGTTTTGGTGAGAAAAAAAACAAGACAGTAAGAAGAATGCAGATTATTATTTTTTTTATATAAACTTTCTGAGCTATCCAAACGACACAAGAGGAAATGTAGTTTAAGGCCAGATATGGAGACATAGCGCCGTTCCATCTCCTAAACATTCAACAATGTTTTCGTGGACAGAAGATTTCTCTTTAAAGTGTTATTCTGCTCGTATTTCATGTGGAAAAGGCTACCCGCTGTGCTATCTGCAGATGCTATTTGAACACTCTTTATTCTAACGTGCATTACCAGAAACGGTTGTTTCTATTTAGCTAGTTTGGCTCCTGGTGCTGGATGTTGACACAGCTATAAGAGAGAACATCCTTACAAGCAGGAAGTGTATATTTAGTCACCTGTGACAACAAACAAGACAGCTGAAGGCATCCCTTAACATGACATTTGATACAGCTCTGCGACTACACCAAAACTCTGACCTCAGTGCAGTGTGAAAAACTCTTTATGTCAATATCACATCCCAGTGAACTTTGCTACTGTACCATAACTGTATAAATTAGTCTAAGAGATTGCGCTGCCAACCGTCTGGCGAAGGAGTTCTTTCCCAAAGCGAGCCACCTTTCCGGGGCCATTTCCAGGCCAGACACCCATCGAGTGCTGCCTCAGTAGGAGCAGACTTAATTAAAAATCCAACTCTTTTTCATCATTTCAGTCCCTGGCGGTATAATTTGTGCTATGTGGAAGATGGCTAAAGGAAGAAAAGAAGAGGCAGCTGCTGACAACTGCTTGAGGAAAGGTTTAAAAGACCAAAGTCACACTTTGGTATCTGTACAACCGTGAATAAGCCTCACAGTTCTGATTCGCCACTAAAAACAAAAGCGAGCCAAATATTAGGACCTGTAAATTCAGGGAACAATTAGGTTGATCTTCACCACCTCAAAAATCTAATTTGACAAGATGCTTCTATTACCAAGCATCAGGAGACACCAAATACCTGCTGTGATGGAACTATCCTTTTCCAAAGAGCAACAGCCAGATACTTTGGCTGAAACCATTTCCATTCAGTAACAAATTACACATTTTGCGCACATACAAATTCCCAGGTGAGTGGCTGACATCTCTCTCAAACTGTCTGGCCGGAAACGACACGGGGGATGTAGATTTCCCTATCACATCACAAACAAATCCTGTGGCTATTTGGGTAGTGTGGCTTCAGCAACTGTGGTTGCAGTGTTTTGCATGTGAAACCTGTGCAATAAAAGAAATCAATCAGGTCTTGTGTGCAGCGCAGTTAGATTGGAAATCCTGGAAAACACTCAGACCTACCCAGCAGAAGCAGCTTCAGCTCCCTTCTTGCATCTCTCTTATCTCGTCGGAGTTGCTTCTCGATCTCGGCGTTGATTCGTTTGGACTCCTTCGCCTCCTCACTCAGGCAACAAGCCATCATGGAGTCTAAAGTCATCACTGCATGAGCAGAAAAAGCCCGTCTAACGAGGGGTGCCGGGCTACACCTCACACTAAGTATAAAATAAATACACCCTCTCTATTCAAGAGTCCGTTTTCAACGAAATATGTAAAAAAAAAAATTATTATTATTATTATTTTAAAAAAGGAAGATTGAAAAAAAACGGGTATAACCGACCTTTGTGGTCTCGCTGTTTGGTGCAGAATCTGGCCTCCCTGTTGATGGTAAAACTGCTGTCAAGTGTTAAATATTTGACAGCTTTACGTTAGTTTAAAACGTACGAAACCACTCAGGCTACAGGGACAGTGAGCTGATTACAGATAATCTGCAATGCAACATGTCCGCACACACCCAAGATGACTCAAAAAGGTGCGAATAAGCATTTTACTTGATGCACTTCCAAAATGAGCAAAAAAAAAAAACAACAAAAAAAAAACAGCTTGGATACGTTAACTCAGTAGTTAGCCTGTGAGCTAAATCCTGCTAACGTCCAAACAAAGCTAAGTCGGTTGATTAATTTTCAGTGTGTCAACACTTTCTAATGCCTTTTGTCGCTATTTTTTTTTTTTATTTAAAAAAAAAAATCCAACAATCTATGAACTTCGCCCCCAGAGACAGTGGGAAACAACAGGCTGCCTCGGCCACATTTGTACAATCCCTCTGCTGGTCGCCCGGCCGAGTACAAGCCTAGCCGCCCCGAAATCCTCCCTGGAAGTTACGCCCGCGCAGTGACTAAGAGCCCCCGTCAAACTGTCCATGCAGATGCGCTGGTTCACCGTTTCAAGTCTTCTACCAACGACAAGCCCCGGATTAATCCAAACGAGAGGACGGGCTCAGGGGAGCGATTTCTTCCACACCGAGGCACCCAATGGCCAGGGTAGGCTAACTGTTAGCTAGTTAGGTTAGCTCAGCGAGCCATCCCTGCAATTGCAGCCAACAAGCGAAAAACCAGGCAGCTCGAACTGACAGAGGACCTTCATTGCATTAACTAAGTGCTCCCAAGAGGACCTCGGCGACACAGAGCACTCGAGATGCAAAAACAGCTTACTGACAGTCAAATCAGCCCTTATCGTCCGTGCATTTTATCGGTCCTGGCAATTTTTCCTGGTGGTGGTGATCGCTCCTCGTCACCCACTCCTCAGCCCCGGTGTGGCGCTGCTGCTGACGTCACTTAGGACATGATTGATTGAAAGAGGCACGGCCAATGAAAGAAGTGCATGTTGCGCGCTTTAGGGCGGGCTTTTCCTAAATTGCGAACTTCCCAAGTTTGCTTGAGAGGAAGTTGTCCTTTGGAGGCGTGTCAGTGAAGGCGACTGACATTTGACTGGACGGGCAACGCCCATCTCCTGTCACAGAGCTACAGCACACCCACAGAGCTGTTTGTTTCTGGAAATCTGCAGGCCACCGTGAATCGCAGTGTATTCAAGTATCTGGCTGCAATCGGTACATTCAGATATGCATGTTTGCTCATGTGGCGTGCTGTGGACGCATAGAGTAAAGCTCTTGAGCTGCTACAAATACAGAATAGCATCAATGTTAAAACTCTGTGTTGCTCATTTTGGTCAAACTCTTATGTTTGACGTCTGTCTGAAGCATTTTTTGCTTATAATACAGCTCAGCTTTCGCTTACTCACTTTCAAGTACGAGTTTAGACATGAAAATGTAAATATATGTATAATAGATGTGTAATTATAGGTGTCATAGGTGTCAGATAATACTATCCCCAACACACATACACTACAAAATATAACAATTGTTTAATTTTCCTCCATAAGCCCTGGGTTTCTAATTTCTAAAACAATTAGACAGCAAATGGGTGATGGCATCCATATTTGATGTGCTTATCTGTCCTTCAGTTTCTAGTATTTCAAGATGCTTAGGGAAGAAAAATGTCAAGATGTCAGTGGTGAACGGTTACGGAGGATCCAGATTCAGAGGAAGTCTGTCCGGAGGCCAACAGATAATAGAAGTAAAGTCTTTATTTAACAAAACCAAAAGCACAGCGGAGCTGGGAAGCCGTGACTTAACTTGGAAAACAAATAGACTATATGATAAAACTACCAGACGAGGGGAGGGGGGATGTCAGACAAGTGAAGAGCTGAACTTCAGAGACAATCACTGATGAAAGTAACAGCAAGGATCTGACGAGGCTTGAGGTTCTCAGAGGAGTGAATATACTGAGGGGAACTAATGAGAAAGTGACTGCTGCTGTGACTGAGTAGAGACAGGTGTGAAAGTGGAGCGAACCAATCAGAGGAACCGAGGACCGAGGACAGAAACTAAAACACAATTCAAGGGTTACGTTCAAACAAGATAACAACTAAGAACACAGAACAGAGAGTAAGAGATAATGAAACCATAGAGAGAAAAAAAAGGATAGAAAAACACAAAATCCATGGATCGTGACAAAAACGCGTTTTCACTTTAATTCATTTTCTTCCCCCAGTGATCAGCACTTCACTACAACCCTTTGTGTGCAGTACTTGCTTATTGTATATCACAAGACACACTTCCATGTGATTCATTTGACACAGGACCAAGTCAAATAAACTGTTCAGTTTGTCAGTTGTACAGTAGTTCAACCACAAATTGACAAGATATCGTCTATGTTTTCTTTCTGCCGGTCGTAGCCCTGAGTCCACAGCTGTGTAAATTCATTCATCATTTGCCCGATGTCTTCAGTGTCCTTTTAATGGCATCTGATGCTTGCTTCTTAGAAAGTATCGGCCCACTGACAAGTTTTAGATGAAGAGAAACTTCCAGAGAGAATTGCAGAGAATCGAGGGCAAATCCGAACACCGGTTTGACTTGAAAAAAAACAACTCAAGTGTCAAAGAAAACTTTCAGATTCTGGTGGTGGTGCACTGCTCTGCTGTGCAGCAGCCACTGCACAATTATTAATGAAGGACTCATTGGAAGAAAGACATTCCTGCATCCTCCTGAAATATGTAGCAACGGATGTTTGTAAAAGTTCCTTTTTTTTCATGACAAATTTGAAGTTTTAGCCCTATTTGAGTTGAGCTATTGCCAAAAGAAAAGAAAAGGGGGTGAACCTATCCAACTGTTAGGGACAGAGTAAGCTTGATCATATCTATATCTGTTCATTGTGTTGTATGCTGGCTTGGTGTTGGCCTAAGTAACAATGACCTCCCCTTTGTGGACATTAAGGGACGTGTCTCAGTCTCTTATGGGACTGTGAGCAGAGAACATTTGGTCGAGGGAACAACAGATTGACTGAAAAGAAACAGATAACTCTGGCAGGAAACGTCCGATTATTCGAATAAAAGAGATGAAAAGTAGAACGAATTCTGCATGACGACGATAATCGAATAGACTTAAAATTCCTACTGGAATACATTAGATTCTTGCCATGACCCTGAGGACAGCAGCGCAACAATCTCAAAGAATTAGAAGAAAGAGAAAAATCCTCCAAACAAGAACTGAAAGGCTCTTAGCCGGCTGTAAAAAGAATTGCATGATGTGATACTTGTGTTGGGGTGCTATGACTAAGCAGCATGCTCCAAATTCTGATTTGTGCTGCTTTTTTTGTTTTGTTAACTCTGTAAAAGAAAGAGTTTAAGAATTGATCTCAATTATTACTTAAGTATGAGTCAGCGTAATCTTTTACAAGCTCAGCTATTACATCGGTAAATGAGACTATTGCCCTATTGTGATCGATGTTTCTATCTCATAATAAGGTTTGTTTCCCGTGCGCAGTGCCTCTCCTCTAGCAAAGGAGACCAGTGGACCACTCTGACCTGTCTCCACCTTTTCAGTGTGTTCAACACGGCAGACCCAGCCAGGGGACGGGCTCACGGAAGTATGCAAACCATTTGATCACGTCAAGGTGGGGAGCCTGCACGGGGACACTGGACACCAGTAGACTAATGAAACAGAGATCAAGCCAAAAACAGTGACAAGGAAATAAGTGCTGTCTATAGTTCAGGGGAGAGTTAAACAATTTCCATGTGTTTCTATGTAATTCTTATTCCTGCTGTAATAATATTTTTTGTTCATCTCTATATACACAACACACACACACACACATATATATATATATATTACAATGTTTGATAACTGCTTTCTTTATAGAAAATAATTTCCCATTTTGGGATTAAAAAAGGGGCTATTGTGATAAGCACTGTCACACCAAGAGGGTTCTTGGTTTGAATCCTCTGGCTTCCTTCCACCAACCAAAAACATGCGTGTAAGGTTAATCGGTGACTCTAAAGTGAGCCTGAAAGTCCTGTGTTGCTGTGATCCTTACGTACTTCCTCTGTACTTGGTTTGCCAGCTGCAGCGTATCACTTATTCCTTTAAAATTGCTGTGAAACAGAGGAATAGATAAAAATAAAAACAGAGCGCCATTCATTTTCAATACTCATTTGATCAAATTCTGGGTCATGGGGGGGCTGGAGCCTATCCCAGCTGCCATTGGGCAAGGGCAGGTCGCCATCCCATCACAGGGCCGCACAGAGACAAACAACCACACCTGATCGCATGCACTCCTTTGGACAAATTTGAATCACCAGTTGATCTAGCATGCATGCTTTGGGAAACTTTAAGCATTACAAACAACTTAAGTGAAGGCAAAGAGAGTGTCAGCCTTGGTAGAGTTGTTTTCTGAAAAGGTAGAAACCTGCATCATAGTTTCTGTGGTAAAACTCCGGCCAAAGAGAAACTCCTCCAGTCATCACTTAAAGGTCTACTGTTCTTCTGCTGACATGTTCGGCTTCTCTAACTTTTGACGGGAACCGCTCTTCACCACCCCAACTGCAGCCAAACAATCACAATCGCTTTGACTCAATGAGCTGAGAAGCAATACTGCTGAGTCAAGTGACACCTTGTGGACATTAAAGGCAGTCACAAAACAGAGGTAAAATTCAAGATAAACAGGTCAGTGAAAATGAGGAGTAAAAATTTAAGGGACTCGTCCGTTTATGTCAGTGTCTGCGTTTGGCCTGCTTCACACCCGCCTTTAATTCTTTGAGGAAACGTATTACGGTATTAAAAAGAGGGTTATTTAGGAGGAGGGAACAGACTGAAAGGAGGTGGCTCGGCTGCTTTCAAATCCTCACTCATACACAGACAGAGATTACTATCCAGGGTGTGGCAGGAGCTCTGCTAATTCAACAGACCCTCAAAATTTCTAAGATGATAATATGATATGAGATTTTTTTTAAAACACGAAGGCTTTGGTTTTCATACGTGATCTCCCGATGGTTAAAAGACCTGAGGTGCCACAGGGTAACCCGAAAGAGTGAGGCATGTCGGATGTGAACGGCCTCGTAATTGGTATGCTTGGTATGATTGAAGAAAAATCTCCAGACATGACTCATGACATCGCAGCTCGTCCTGCCTGCCTGCCCACTTCTCACTCGGGCTTCAGCTCATGCCAACAGAACTCCACCCACTGAAATGACAAGCAGCTTATTCACTTATTCACTGGGAACTCATTCAACAGACACACAATTCTCTTCGATATCAGACAGCAGTATTTATCTTCCGTCTGCTGAAATGTGTCACATTTTATATGTATTCTCATATTTTTCTTAAGATCTCCTGGTTTATCTCTTTTTTTATTTGCATTTTAAAGATTGTCAGTTTCTTTTCCCTTGCAAAGGTAAGGAAGTGGGAACATACGGGAGCTTCTCACTTCCTCAAAAACAATCCTTTTCTCAGAAGTCTGGTACAATTGTTGCAAACTATACTTGCTGACTTTCAAGGGTAACATACTGGAAACTTTGAATAATCACTGTTTAGCTACAAAAAAATCCCTGCAGGAGGTGGAGGGAAATCAGTATCTGGAGTTATTCCTTTAGCCTCTTTTGAATATCTTCTACCAAAACAATAATACTCAAGTTAATGTTTGAACAGTTGTATGCATATGAGTGCTTAATGCGTGGAGGATAAAAAAATGAACTGCTAGGAGTGACGTTAGCACGAGAGGAAGCTGCCCGCAGTGCTCCATCATCTCGGGTGTGAGATCCAATAAGTGACGCTGTGGGATTAATCGTTGATCATCATCTGTTTCCCACTGCAGCCGGTGACAAAGTCTCTATGACCTCTGCTGCCTGTATTCATCACTTTTCCTGAAAAACTGATAATACAGGACCTACAGGACCTAACTGTGCCACGTGACATATAACTCCAAGACATTTATGATCTCCTCTGGAAGCAGGTAAAGACTTCAAATGTGTGCTCTGCTGTAGTCGGGGACGTGAGTCAGATACTTTCAGTCTACGCCCACTAACCACGCAGGTTTCCATCCTTTCTATCGTTCCTCGTCTTTTTTCTCTGTTCCACCTTTGACTCCCGTGTTGTTTCTCTTGTGCCGTTTCCACTCTCTGGATAGGAAAATTAAGAAGAATACTTAGAAATACTGTCTGAAATCCAAAAGCATAGGTATCTAATTATCTATCAGCAAAGGAACAATTCACACACAGAGGCTGTGATGAGGCTGTGTTACAGAGCTCTCAGGAGCGTTGTTGCTGCATGAGACAGTCCCTTCTGGTGCTTTCTTTCTGATCTTTGAGGCAAGATTGTGCAGAAGATCCAGTGAAGGAAAATTAATTTAAACAAAACGCGCTCCCATCACCTTTCAAAGTAACTAAAGAAACAGAAACGTTTCTGTTTCCAATCAGAACAACGCTTGGACAATAGATTCTTAATACTGGAAAACAACAAAGCTAGTTTAGGTTCTTGAGTGTGACTTATTTTCAGCAGCACCAAATCCAAGGCGCAGTTGCATGCAAACGTCAGACATGAAGAGATTTTTTCAACAGTATTACCCAAAATACAGCATTAGATATCCTTGTTAGTATCATCTTCATCACCTTTATCTTTACGTGACTTGTTGTCTTTCTTGACTATTTGTAAGTCCACTCGAATGTCAACCAACCAACCAAGACACAAAGCAGCTTTTAAAAGTGTGCGTGGTGTCAAATATAGTTTATTAGTCCACACAGTTTTGTATTAAAGCTGCATTCACTTCCCCGTATTGTAATACACTAAGTTGGCCCATTCATACACGCCCCTTTGACTCTTTCACCTCTCCCTGTTCTCATGGCAATGGAGGGCTTGGATGATCTCAATATCTGAAAGCATGAAAGCCCGGACAAACCGGTCCTGCTGGCTCGCACAAAAGGCAGACATCCAAATCACAGCCAAGGAGAAGTGACAAAATACCTGTTGCACTCGTCATATCTGCCCTGAAAGCCTGCTGGACCGCGAAAACCCCCCCTGACATCACTCTGCGCTGACTACAAGAGTTTGTAGTTCTTCAAGTATGTTAAGCTGCATAAAAATAAACAAAAGAAAAACGCATTTAATTATAACCGAATTAAAGTTGTAGTTGGTTTTTTTTGTTGTTGATAAAATTAGTAAAAATATTTCAAAGTTTCAAATTCACAGACAACAGTCAAATGAAACACCCACACGACGAAGTGTAGAAATAGCATCCTTATTTATATCATCAGTAATAACAGCAGAAGCTGCTTTAACTGAAACATGAAGCAGGGAGGATCTGCTGCAGCCGAAACTTTATCCTCGGTCGCGGCGTGCTCAGTGAAATCACCGCCAAGTTTACGAGAATAGAGCCAAATCCAACACCGGTTTGATCCTTTCAAAGTAATACTTTTCTTTTCGGCCAGTAGTTCAGCCTCACCTAAAACAATAAAGATAAAAACAAAGTGTTTGGTTGGCTAAATCGATCACAATCTGGAGTCAGATCTAAGAATAACTCGGCTTTTTTTCTTTCGTGCAGCCCAACACTTCCTGTTGTCATCAGTGCTGCTTTTTCTGTTTCTGTTTTGCGTTTTTTTGTGATGCCAGAGCCAACGTGAACGCGCAAACGTTACTTTTCCTCGTGAAATAGCAGAACTATGACAGAGCAAACGTGAACCGGGCCTCAGGTGTGTGATGTCAGCATTTCACCACAAACATCCAAGTGGTTGTCTGCACAACACTGTGGTTTGGCTCACTCTTATGTGTGCTCCTGTCATTCCCATTGATGTCAATATCACATCAGCTGCAGTGGAATAACACAGGAGTGGTCATATTCAAGAAGGAATCACATAGAGGCAGGAAATTAATGCTATTTCCTGGATTGACTCAAAGTCTTCGGCATGTAACACCCATATAATTTGTGATATCACTACTGTTGGGTTGTTTATGCAACTGGAAATAGCTGTTGATCAGCTCCTTGTTGTAATCCAATCCAATCCAACTTTATCTACATAGCGCTTTAAAAACAACACAGTTGGCCAAAGTGCTGAACACATACATAAAAAACAAGTGAAACATAAAAGCCATAAACATAACATAAAACAATGTAAAACACTAAAAGCAAAACGATAAAAAGTCACAGTAAAAGAACACCTCAGACTGAAAAAACGTGTTTTAAGAGAGGACTTAAAAACATCATGTGAGTCAGCCTGCCTGATGGTGCAAAGGTAATTCATTCCGCTGTTTTGGGGCCAGGTCCCCTCGAGGTTTTGTCTTTGTTTTAGGCACCAGTAACAATAACTGATCTGCTGACCTGAGTGAACGTGAAGGAGCGTACGGCTGAAGCAGATCACACAGATACTGTGGACATGAAGACATTTAAATACAAAGAGACGAATTTATAAATCAACTCTAAAACGAACTGGAAGCCAGTGAAGTGATGCCAGAACTGAAGTAATGTGCTCACGTTTTTTTGTACCAGTTAGGAGCCCAGCAGCAGCTGTAGATGAGCAAGTGATGATCATTTTTACACAAATCCACTAATAATAACACAACGAACTATGGTGCAAAGAGTTACTTTAAGGAGTGTGGATTTCATGAAGGCAGAATCTGAGGTGTTTTTCATTGTTTTTTTTACCCCTTACCCAACTTTTTGTACTTTTCAAGATAAAAAAAATAGCACAAAGTGAAAAGACTCTTAAAAATATAGCAAATGAGTTGCTTCACAGTGCATTGCATGTATGAAATCGTGCTCAATACACAGACTGTGCTTTTTAAGGCTTAAGGAAGAGGAGTGACAGTGTTGTGCGGGGACTCTTGAGGTGGGAGCAACTTTTCATGCTCTTATTTCATTGTCGCCGAGCGCAAACTTCCGGCGCGGCCGCGGTAGTTTGCCGCTTTCTTTCCTCAGCGTCACTCTGAGCGCATTCCAGTTACAGAGTGCGCTGAGCGGACCAGGGAGGCAGCACATTCCTCTGAAGCGCGGTGGAGTTTCCCAGGCGGCAGGTTGCTTGCCGTGAACCGCAGAAAGGTGTTAAAACTCCGTTTCAGTGGGGACTAATGACAGTAGCCGGTAGCCTCAGGTGGAGAAGCCAGGGGACGCAGTGAGAAATGGAGCACGAACAGCAGCCGGAGCCCGTACCTGTACCGTCAGGGAATTTGAGACTCTGATTGGAGGTAAGGAGCGACATTTTCTAAATGTAAAGTCCAAGCTCCTCTTGAACGAACTTGTTAGTCTGATAGGAAATAACTCACACAGAGAGAAAGACACAGAATACAGTTGGCTCTATACCTTTCTCGTGTTCCGCTCCATTTTAAGTGAACGAGCCGCTTTGTGAAGACTGTAATTTTCTGCGCAGCATCTTGAATATTTCAAGGTGGTGACAATAAAAGCCACGCGGGGAGAGAGTGAACGTGAAAGGGGTGTCTTCACGAGTGTATTTTTCTGTTATGGCAGACACGTCACAAATGATTATCCACCAACAGTTTGGTTTCAGACGCGCTGTCCATGGCGGGCTGCTGGAAGTGGTGCCACCGCACCTGCGTGTGCTGTCAGTCCGAAGAGGAGAAGAAGACCATCGCTGTGGACAAGGAGATCAAGAGGATCCTAATGCAGCAAAAGAAGAAGGAGAGAAGAGAGATAAAAATCCTTCTGCTGGGTCAGTACCTGCGCACAGCTGCTGGGTCACGCGCTGCGATGGCCACAAACACTCAGAGCCAGTTCGATTTCTTTAAATAATAACCCTGAAATATGAATACGAACAGCAATGTTGCTCGGCCTTTTTGGTAGCCACTATATAAGTGACATAAAACTATGTAAGGCACGAGTCATCGTGTGTTTATGTGAAGAAAAGCCTGTTTCAAAGGCCTGTTTAACAACTTGTTGTCCCTTTGACGCAGTCAGACATTTCCAACTTACAAGCAGAAGATATTTAAAAAGGAACTAAAGTAGGTTTTAAAGCATTGTTGTTAGAGCAGAATCTACATATGATGTGTTTCCTTTGTATATTTCAGTAAACTCATGTCTGGATACAGTCCATTTGGTGACATTGCAATGGTCTTTGGGTAAGGTGAAGAGTGCTTTTACTACTGCTTCATGAGATTTTCACAGATAATTTAGTTAAGGACTGAGCAAATGACAGTTAAAGGATGTTGATTAAAGCAGCTTCATCAACATACCTGCAGTCGTGGACACAGGAGCTCCAGAACCACACATTTGTCAGTAGAAAAATGGAAAAAAGTGAATGAATACGACTCGTAAAGTAGGTGCGCTGCTATTTACTGGGACATACTGTAATACAAAGACAACTTTTGAACTGTTAAAACTGGGAAATGTTACTTTTTTATCCAATACACTGGTTTTTAATTTGTTTTCCGGGACAGTGGCGTGTTTACCACTGTGTTGCATCAACCCCCCTCTCCTAACGACACTCATTTTATCAGCAAAATGCCTTCATATTCTCACTTCTGAAAGCCGCTCAGAGCCCACTTAGTTGTATTTTTCGCCTTCATAATGAGACAAATGTTTTTAGCCCGGGACAGATCTGGACTGCAGGCAGACCAGTTTGAGCCAGGCTTTTGTGATATGTGCAGAATGTTGTTTGTTGAAGCACATTGTTATGAAAGGTCATCTTTGTCACAGCTTCATGAAATAAAACAGAGAAAAGAGACATATATTCTGCTCTTTTTCTCACAAGCTCACGAAATGTCCCGTGGTCTTAAGGTAATGTCTGTGAAAGGCACAAACTCAGCTGTCAATTTTACTCTCAAATACCTGCAGAGATGAAGGTGTGGAGGCTGGATGTCTCTACCCTGACTTGGTAATGTGATTTAGGAATTCCCTGCAGATTTGTAGGGCTCTGAATGATATCGATGTGTCACATTTTTAACATTTTCAAACCCAGGCAGCTCAAAACAAAGTGACAGGGTTGCGGTTTTTTCTCAACTTTTTTTTAAGCGACTTCAGACACCCAAATGTATTCTCCCGAGTGCAAAAAGAGACATCAGTGGCACAGTTTCATCTGATAAATGACACAGATTTAACGAGCGCCTCGCTTTTAATCTAGTTTGTTATCAGCAAATCAAACAGACAGCAAGACAAGCTTTATCAGGATTAGGGGAAACCCTAAAATAATATGGAGAGCCAGTCAGCGATATCATTGGATTATTGCCCCGTCTTATTGCCTGTATCACCGAGTGAAATGACGGAGCAGAAATGTTTGTGTACAGGAACAGGGCTGCCAAACATCGTTAGCATTTCATCTGCTCAGCCTCATCCATGAGTCATATGACCTTCTTGGAAAGCGTTGTTGGGAAATTACAGCAAAGCGTCTGTGTCTACAACTGAGTGGATTATATAGAGCCATCTGATCGGTTAAGCTCTGACTCGAGGTGGTGCCCCATTGCTGTCCGTCCTCTCTGTGATTTTATTTTGGACAACGCACAAGCAAAACTTGCCATTGCTCTCGCCTCTGTTGCCACGTGGTTGCTCGGAGAGAGTTGTTGCATTGTTGGTTTCCTTTTAAGTGCCTTACAGAAACTACCCGTTGCGAATTGGCATCATGTGAATAAAATTGAATTGAGTGGAAGGGAGTATGAGCGTGCAGCCAACAGAGTGTGCCGTAAATACAGCGGACTGTAGTGATGTACGGATTTAACTTGTGAGAATCTTCCCGCTGGCTCGACTATCTGCGTCCAAAAATAAGTTGAGCAGCATCTGTCGGTCACCTTGTTGTTCTGTTGTGGTTTAGTGGCTCGGCTTTAAGGGCTTTCCATCCATTTAACCCCAGAAGTAGCAGTGAAATTATTCTCTGCTGACTAGTGCCCCAAAAAAACGAATCAATCAGCTCATTTGGAAACATATTTATATGATTTATCGTTTAGGATCAGCTCCTTCTTACACATACACGCTGAGCTCAGTGTGCTCTACATCGCACTGATTTCTTTGTAACAGAAGAGGACTATCTTTGATTTTAAATCTGTTTTAGTTCAAGAGTGTTTAAGGTTATTTGGAGACAGCAGGACAGGCTATCCAGCAATGTTAGATAATCTAATGCAAGGTAATACTGATAAATTATGTGACTCTTAAGCTACTCGATGCATTGTCAGTCCCTCCAAGTCTGCCTTGGCTCTCAACTGGAGAAATGTTTCCAGTGTTTCCTCCGGGTCAGACACAAGTCCTTTAGGTATCTAAATGATGGCGGGATGATGTGAGACTTGGACAGAAGGATTGGGTCTTTGTCAGCAGTAATGAAGACGCTGCGCCGATCCGTTTTGGTTATGTGGGAGCTGAGATAAAAAGGTGACGCTTTCCATTTACTGGTCCATCGAGGTTCCAACCTTTCCTACGATCACAAGATGTGGGTAGTGACCGTAAGAATGAGATTGCGGATACAAGAGGCTGAAAATTAGTCTCCTTTGAAGGGCGCCTGGGCTCAGCCTGAGAGATAGGCTGAGGAGCTCACACATCCGGAGGGGGCTTGGAGTAGAGCTTCTACTCGAAAGGGAGTTGGTTGAGGGCGTTCAGGCGTCTGAGCGGCCCCTGGGCAGACCCAGAACTTGCCAATAGGGAGAATATATCTGCTTTGGTCTGGGAATGTCTCGGGATCCCCCAGGAGGAGCTGGAGTGTCGCAGGAGGGAGTGATGTCTATGTTTTGCTGCTGGACTCTGTGACCCGACCTCAGATAAGTATGGATGGATGGGTTTTCAGTGAACATAGTTTCTGCTCTCTTCTGGACTCAATCTCATTTAAGATTGAAATGACCTTCCATCACAGGGCCAGCATAGAGACAAACAACCCTGAATAGCACGCATGGACGGAGGGAACCTGCACATGCTGACATTGGAACTGGGAACGTTGTTGCTATGAGCTGACGGTGCTAACCACCATGCAGTCTGCCGTTGATCTCCTCAATTCAAATTCAAACGCTAATTATTATTATTTCATTTACATTCTTTTAGGGACTCTTTCATGTTTTACTGGTGTTGTTAAAAAACAAGCAGATATTTAAAAAAAAAAGATGAAGTGTCGTAATATCCACATTAGGACTTTTGTAATCGCAGTTTGCTTGAGTCTCCTTCCATATTTTTCCATATAAAAACTTCTTATCTGGATCACCTAACTCGATCTGCTGCCAGCATGAATAAATGGTAGTTTCTGTCATATTTTTGTCAGTTAGTATCTCCTTTTTGTCTCCTCAGGAACTGGGGAAAGTGGGAAAACCACTTTTATCCGGCAGATGAGGATCATTCATGGGCGAGGCTTCTCAGAAGAGGAGAGGAAGACATTCTCCAAATGTATCTTCCAGAACATCTTCACTGCCATCAAAGCGATGACAGGAGCCATGACCACACTCAGGATCCCCTATGCCAACCCTGAGAATGAGGTAGACTCAAATATCTCACAGAAACCTGCACTAGCATAAGCTCACATGGATGGACTCAGTCATACACGAATTCTCACTCATAAACTAAGGTGCGAACACAGGCATCAGGCCACGTGCACTCATCAGATTCATGGGATATGCCCACATTAAGGAAGGGTCATTAAATACAATCACGCAGAAACACTCACACGGTGTGTTATGGTCTAAAAATATCTCGTAGCATCACCCAGACTCTGTCACATTGTCTTCCCTTCAGATGTATGCCAACTGGCTGCAGAATGTAGACGCAGTGCAGGTCGCCCAGATGGAGCGGGTATATGTCGACGCAATCCGCCGCCTCTGGGCCGACTCGGGAATACGGATCTGTTACAGCCGCCGCTGCGAGTACCAGCTCCTGGACTCCACTGAGTAGTGAGTAGCTGTGCTGTGCTGACGACAAAACTGCGCCACACCCTGTGTTCAAACAGGGAATTAGAGGAGTGTGTGTGTGTGGGGGGGTCTCATAATGGAACCTGATGACAATATCATAATACTTCTACAAAGGTGTGTATGTATATCAGTGTGTGTAAAAAGACACACTTTAAACACGAAAACATGAATTATAAACAGCTGTATATTTATTTTAAGGATACAACAGGAGACAGATATTTAGACAGTGTCTGTCCATTCAGATACTCACCAAACTGACATTTATTTTAAGTGTGATAAACCTTTTTTTTTCCAGCTTATTGATGGTTGCTGAAACAAGAGCCAACGGTCAAAGAGAAGCTGAAAAACTGAATCTAGAGGCAACAACTACCCGACATTTTGCATAAGAAGATATTGCACTATTTAACAACCATGAAACCTGGCAGCTACCTGTTGTGTAGCTCAACAAAAAAAGAAATCAGCCCAACTTTTCAGCTCAGATTTAGCTTTTAACTTTAGCTCGGGGTTAGCTCATTTGTATGTGGCATTCACTAACTTGTTCTGGGTTTGGTTCTGGTTAAGATGTGTGCATTTAAATATGCTCTCACAGGGCCATGTGTTCCATGGGTTTTCACCGGTTCAGATGTCCGGTCATAGCTAACTTGACCTTACAGAAGGGAAGATATGAAGGAAACAAGCATTTCAGACAGAACATGACAATAGAATTCAACTCTTTCTGAACCCCACAAATGAATGAAACATTACTATTTGATGGTGGTGGCAGGACAAATTAAATCGAGGCCAGAAGACACCAGCTGAATTTCAGCAATAAAGGAAGGAACATAGCTTCAGCATCAGCTAATTTATCGCAAGAAAACACGAGAGGGAACATATTGCAGAGCTTTGTACAAACACTCACAAGTGCACAGTTTATTTTTAGGGTTAACCTGTGCTTCTTCTATCATGTCTACTGGCTTTTCATGTGAAAAAAATAACTTTTTCACATGAAAACTGACTTGTTATAGTTAGACTATAGTTGAACAAAACTTATTTGGTATTGATTTTAATATTTGCACTCTGGGTAAACATCATTCTGATTTTGACATTTTATGAGCCGAAGAGTCAGATTAGTTATTATAATTAACAGATTAATTATGAACAGATCCAGTTGTTATTAGTAAGTAATTAGTTGTTTTCCCTTTTTTTTTATGAGATGAGCTCTCTGATACTTTTGAATATTTTTCAGAGTGATGTCAGCTGTATCATCTTTGTCGTTAATGCGTTTATGCATTTTGGCCTTTGTTTCACCTTCGTGAACTTGGTTTTTTTTACCGAATAAGTATGTATTCCGGTACTTATTTTGATAGCTTGTTTCAAACACTAAAGGGGCCAATAGGTGTTCGAGGATTCCTTCAATCAAACAGCTTAGTGTGTTGTGAGACGACCAATGTTTTTGAAATAGTGTAGAGTGGCTGTTTTCAATCATCGTGTAGTGCATGGTAGGAATGAGCCTGACGCTAAAAGTATCTCAGCTATCAGTGCAAAGCCTGTGATCACCCTGCCAGTGTTGTCTCTCTTTCCTATTGCCGTTCTGTCCTGTGTTTACCCGTCAGCTCAATCCAAGCAGTATGTGCATGATAAGGGACAGGCGGTCAACATTAGCTAATGACAGCTTGTATCAACACATGTCATAAAGCGGTCGTCTGCACACAGGCTCATGTGGACTCTCTCCACACCTTTCTTGTATTTTTAATCATAGCTTTTCTCTCATCACTGTGTCTTGTGTTCCTTCAGTTTGTTTTATATGGTCATGGCTTGATGCAAAGTAAACAGAGGCCATATGTTTTACTAGAGGTCTCTGAGTCAGGCTTTCTAGTAATCCTTTTTTTTCTTTTCTTCTCACCTTCAGCTACATGAGTCACCTGGACCGTATCTCAGCCCAGGACTACATCCCCACAGAACAGGACGTGCTGCGTGTTCGATTCCCAACCACAGGCATCCACGACTATTCCTTCAACATCAAGAGCATCACGCTAAGGTGGCCAATCCTCACATTACCACCGTCTCACAGGGACAAATCCAATACCGACACTATTCACTGCACTGTGAAAAAAAACACCGCTGACTCCGACAGCGGCTTTGTCTGCTCATGTCTGTATGGACGCAATCGCATCAGATTTCTGGCTGCCTCTGTGCAGAGCTCTTGCTGGGAAGCGAGGTGTCACTTTGTGTGTTTTGTTTTGATCCAAAGCTCGCTCATAAGGCACTCTGTGTTTCCAAATCATATGACACCTGCTCTTAAAGCAGTCCCAGCTGAGGATTTAAACTCTTTAATGGCAAAATGATGGCAAACAGTTGTTTCTAGTCCGGTCCTGAGCATCCCTGAAATATTTTAGGATTCACTGAGTTTTGGAGAAAAGTGAAGTGTTAACCAAGTGTGTCACCTTAGAAGAGCAACACGTTGTTCATGTGAGGTACATCTTCACCCACCTCACTTTTTGGACTATTAGCAGCTACATGAAAGCTGAGCTGGGACAACACCAAACGTCTTGTTGTTTCTGGCTCTGGTATTTGAGCATATTGGGTTTCAGAAATGACTGATGTCATTAATACGCACACCTTGCTAAGCTCCCTTAGGTCCAAAGGAAGGGCAATACATCCTAATATTGTTCACAATCAAAAGTTCGAACCTTTGCCTACAACTCAGATGTTTATTACTTGCTAATATTTGTGGATGTGAACAAGCTTAAAGTTTGTGTTTTACCTCAGACTTCCATTTGAGCCCGATGTCAAGTATAAAACAGAAATTGTGTCACTGCACGTAAGTGTATGCATATTCATATTTATATGGCACTGGTTCACAAGAAAAAGCCATCACAAATGACTGAAGAAAACCAACAATTAATCAGTTCCCCCTGAGCAAAACAAAGTGTGTGTAAACAAGCGTGAAAAGCTGAGATACTCTTTAATCCCGGTACTCTGTCCTTTAGCCCTTTAGCTTGAGGGATACACACTTTTTACTCTTACCTCCATCTTCTTCCCTCTGGCAGGATTGTGGATGTGGGCGGTCAGAAGTCAGAGCGTCGGAAATGGATCCACTGCTTTGAAAACGTCACTTCCCTCATCTTCCTGGCCTCCCTCAGCGAGTACGACCAGGTTCTTGAGGAGAGGGAGACCATAGTAAGAGAACTTGTACTATCACAAACTGCTCCAGAAAGTAAACAAACCAACAGGAACAACAGCGACTTGAGTTTATTTCCCACCCGTGTGCTTCAGTGCAGCCAATGCTGTTAGAGAAACGTACTTTTGTGTCAGTATGCAGTGCAGATTTGGATTATTTTTACTTCTACATTCACAGAATTAGCCATTTTAATTGTTTGTGCTTTATTTATTCTTCATGCAGAAGTAGAAATTCGGACATGTTGTATTTTTCGGCCACCGTCTTAGAAACTTTATTTCTTGTTACTACAACTTCTCCTTTGAAGACTTATCTTCAAGTTCAAGTGAGTCAGCCAGTCTTGGAATAATTGGGTGTTTTAATATGAATTTGCACAGTATACTCACCTGAAGGGAAGAAGCCTGTTAAAATCAGCAGGATGAGGTTAAAGCCTTTGGCATTTCAGTTATTTTCCCTGTTTGAGCTTCTGAACTCTCGGAGTTCACGAGGGTGAATTCCCATCTTAATTCACAGCACCGTGCAGAATCCTAAAGCTCTACTTCAAATTCTTATGCAGTTTTTTTTTTTTAATCATTTCCAAGCCTCAACCAGTTTTGAAGGCCTTGTGATCTGAAGTCACTTTTTGTCAAATTCATGAAGTGAACTGGGAGGGTAAGGAAGGATCCAGAGGTCTCGAAGTCTGCAGAGTCAGTGAGCGTCGGGGAAAGAAAAGAAAAGAACCGGTCTACAGAACTATGCTATAGTGTTTTTATATCAGGGTTTTCATCGGCCGTTTTGCTTACATATTTCACAGGGCCATCGAATTGTGTTTTATGAAGCAATATGATGCTTTCAAAGCTAAATAATAGCGTCAAATGAATAGCTAAAGCCATTACAGTTTACTACAGCAGCACAACTGTAAGGTTTCATAAGTCTATCCGTTCTCTAGCCTTCTCTCTGTTTAACATGAAACACTCTTCAGTAATTTCATTGTTCGACCAGCAGGTCTCACTCTTGCACCAGGCATCTTCTCTCTTCTCTCTCTCTCTGCTCTCAGACCCTGGCTGCCTCTTCTTCCCTCATATCCTGTCACTAAGCCGTTTATCTCTCCCAGACACTTTTTGGTCCGCCACCACATTCATTAACCTCCACGGCGGTCTGTGCGCTCCAGAGGCCCCATAATCCTCTTCTGTCCTCTCTTGAAAGGGCCGTTTCGTCCTGCTTCATCCTCAGTTGACCAAAACACCTGTTAAAATACAAGAAATATCCATTAAAACTCATGTTTTCTGTCTCCAAGCGAAAAATTATCTCCCACATGCTGGTGTAATGCTTTTATCTCTAAGAAAATTCCTCTCTGTTGTGCTTAAGGACCGAGTGCCCGCCGCCTCCAGGTAAAAAATATCTGTCGCTGTCTCTTCCTCAGAACCGCATGGAGGAGAGTCTGGCACTGTTCTCCACCACCATCCATTCTCCATGGTTCCGCCACACCTCCATCATCCTCTTCCTCAACAAGACTGACATCCTTACTGATAAGATCCAAACCTCAGACCTGAAGAGATACTTCCCCAGCTTCACGGGTAAGCTGATCTTGAAGAGATGTTGGACATTTTCTGCTTTAGTTGTAAATAGAAGATTTATGGCTTGTTGGTCCAAAGTCTCTTGTTTAGTATTTTATGGAACAAAGATCTATTTTCCAACTTTGTAACACCCTGTAAACTTTGTGCATGCCTGCGTAAATCACAGCTCGTGAGTGTGTGTCTTCGAGGATGTTGTAAGAACAGTACTGGAGGCCGGACGCAGTTAATCGATTTCGCTGCCATCAGCCAGCACAGTGGAGGCTGATTGTTGGCAGATGTTTAGTCTCATCCCAGAGTGGACAGAATCACCCCCGAGATACAAGGGTTGTGGTTTTGTTTTGCTCCTGATAGTTTACTAGGAGCTTGTAGCTCTCACTCAGTGGAAGAGGTGATGTATATTTCCAAAGAATTATTTGCAAAAAACCGAGCTTTCTTTCCTTCTTTCTGACTTTTTCCCTCTCTTCCTTCCTTTCTTTCTCCTCCCTCCTCAGTTATAAACAAGTCCCTTCAGGTGCTGTCAGTGCTTAACGATGAGACTGCAGCCTTTAGCTCTGTTGGTGTGAAAGTCTGTTGAGTGTCGCCCTGCACTCCCCACATCTCCATCACCGCCACACGCTCTCTCCCTCTGTTACCCGTGGCAACTACAGACAGATACTTTGCTTCCTGCAAGCCCTGCACCCCCACCCCAATAACCCCAGGCACACGTCTGTGTGGTGTGTGTCTGTTTGTTGAGGGAGGCGGTTGTTTAGTGGCCGGAAACGAAAATGTGCAAACTTGTGTGTATTTGCGCTCCATCCACTGTGTTTTACCGCTAGCATTAGCTGGGTGCAATAATGACTCATACAGGGCCAAGCTCCTTGATGTCAATTTAACCTTAATGACAACTCTGAGCAGCTCCCACCGCTGGCTGCTGTTTGCTGGTGATGCTGCTGTGTTCCTGTGTGGCCCTTATTACTGCAGCGATTGTTAAGTAGCTCTGGTGCTTCATGCTGTTTTTCATGGGTGAAAAAACTGAACTGAAATAGGTCTGAAATAATTTCAAGCAATTCTATCATCATCAAGAAATAATTCCAGTCCCTCCTTTCAGCGTTTCCCTGATATTCATATACGGTATATATGCTGTACAGCCCCAGTTCCAAACAGTTTTACTATTTAATGAAGAGTATTAGTTCATCTTTAATTTGATGGCAGCAACACGCCACAGAAAGTTGGGATGGGGCCATGTTTACTGCTGTGTGGCATCCCCTCTTCTTTTAGCATTAAACATTAAACATGTGGGGACTAAGGGGACCAGCTATCGGACCTTTGGGAAAGGAATGTCTGATATAGATTTGTAGCTGCTCAACAATTCTGGGTTGTTTCATGATGCTCCAAATATTTCCAGCAGGTGAGGGATCGAGCACCCGAACAGATTCAGTGTGTGGTTTAGCATTGTCTTGCTGAAATATGCAAGGCCTTATCTGAAAAAGATGTCGTTTGGATGGGAAAACCTGTTATATACCCTTCAGTATTAATGGTGCCTTTCCAGATGTGGAAGTTTAGGTACTAATCCCCCACACCATCAGAGATGCAGGCTTTTGAACGAAGTGCTGACAATGAGATGGTTCATCTCCTCTTCAGGCTGGAGGACACGGTATGCATGATTTCTCCTGTGCTACAGTCCCTTTTAAGTGAGCTTTGGTTCAGAAAAGTCAGCAGTGGTCCTGGACCATGTTCACACATGGGTTCTTTGCATAACAGAGCATTTGTGGATGACACGGTGAACAGTGTTCGCAGATGGTGATTTCTGGAAGTGTTCCAAAGTCCATGCAGTCATTTCCATGACAGAATCGAGTCTATTTTTAATGCCGTGCTGCCTGAAGATCATGAGGGTCCAGTATTGATTTTTCAGCCTTGTCCTTTGCACGTGATCTTTTGATGATTGTGTGCTGTGGATTTTAAGATATGCAAAGTCTTAACAATTATTACAATTATTCTGAAACGGCTCAACAATTCATAGTCAAGAGTTTTCTGCATGTCACTGAGCTTCTCTCCATCTTTACTTCTCAGGTATTCTACCTCTTTAAGGTATCCAATCATAACCAATCGTGTCAGTGAGCAGTTTACAGAGTTAGTTTCAACGCGTTCTTCCACCTTTTCCTTTTTAGTACCTCTTGAACAACACTGCACCGTATGGTCTTAACAGAGGTTGTCATCAAGTGTGACAGATCTTCAGGGAGCACTGCTTCATTTAAATATCTCATTTTCTTTTTTTTTTTCTTCATATTTTTTCCTTGTTCAACCCGAATTCATCTCTTGTGATCACCTTACAGGTAAGAGGCAAGAGCCCGAAGCTGCCAAGAACTTCATCCTTAAGATGTACGAGCAGCGAGCCATCAACCATGACAGCAGGAACGAGTGGAAGACCCTGTACCCACACTTCACCTGCGCCACGGACACCAACAACATCCGCAAGGTCTTCAGCGATGTCAAGGACACGGTGCTGCTCAAGTCTCTCAGAGATTACGGAGTCATCTGAGCGTTTACTGAGTGGGGAAAACCAGCAGGAAAGGGATGGCCTCCATCTCTATCAGGACAATTTCCTTGTATGAGTAAAAACTCTGAAGTCCAAAATGAAGTGCTTTACTTTCCCACCTCCTTCTAAAATCTGGAGCGTTACCCCCTCTTCCTCGTCCTCCTCCTCTCCAGCTTCATTAGGCGTTAATTAAGAAGCAGGTAGAGATGGAGGGTATTTTCTCTCACCTTCATCACGAGCACTCTTCCACTCTCTAACTCTGAAGTAGAAAAGGGGGAATGTAGGAGACAAGGAACTGCAATTACAGTCATGTTTCTCAGCTCTTTCCTGACATTTTTCCTTTTTTCTAGATGAGGAAGTGTTTGGGTCACGCAGTGTGTGAACTGATCCATGATTGAAGCAGGAGCAGAGATGCTGTGAAGTGCTGTGTTGCCATTAACGGCGTAATGACTTGAAGTGAAGATGGGGCCACGCATGGGTGCGCCGCGGCTGTCGTGCACATATTAAAAGCTTGAGGCGTGTCCACCGGTTACAGTCAAATATATTAGAAGCTCACACACACTTAAACACAAACTGTAAACACAGGTAGTTAGCAAAAGGAGCCGTATATGATTCCTGAAGTCTTTATCATGCTGAATCTTGAGAGTCTTTCAAAGGCACTCTTCTCGGTGTGCCAAAATCCATCCTACGATGGAGAGAAATGATCACAGCAACCTATTTATAAAGCCATTTGTTGGAGTGGATCAATTGAACACTGAATGTAATTGGTGAGTGCTTATCACCATACGCACGGTGCTGTAAGCCCTCACGTGAGACGAAGCGTTCCTCAGCACCCTGCCAGAGAAAAACACTACACGGACACGTCTTAATAGGGCTGATAGAGATGCTGGATTTGGAGGCCCATCGGTTGGGGGCACTGATTTATATTCTCTTCTTCTATAGACAACTATTTGCCTCAATATGGTGCTCAGAGCTTTTTCTGCTGCCCCCATGTGTCAAAAATAGCAGCTAAAGCTGGTTTAAGTACTTTAAGAGGACATCTGATGCTAGTTTTTTTTCCTCATTTCTATACCTATATGATTAAATAGCTTCAACTTTCCATTCCGTCTGAACATCTTTTGGCTTGTTTTGAATCAGTAATTGACATTTTGAGTGAAGATCAAGAAGAGGGTGTGAAACCTGATTATCACTCATCAATCTTTGCCAAATGGAGTGGAGTTGGGTCATTGGCAGGAGACACGAGTTTAACCAGCATGCTGAAGACAGTCTGAGGAGCTGTAAGAGGGACCACCACATGATCAATAAGAGCTTTCTAAATCTGAAGAATAGTGCCAGAGGAATCCAAGACGTAAAAATCAACACCTGGAAATGTATCAGTGTCTCCGAAATGCAAGTGCTCATTGTTTGTACTTTTCAACACTCAGTTCACACACAGCAGAAACAGCTGCAGCAGCGCCTCAATACACAATTTTTACCGTTATTTTTTAGAATCAATGCCATGAATCTGAGCACAATCTTAGATAGTGACGAGGCCTCTAAGGTTTGTCCTATCAAAGAGGGTTGTTGAGTCTCCGCTGAGTAAAGGTTAAGAATAACGATAACGTGAGAACTCAGCCTCAATGGCTGGAGGAGGAAAGAAGCTCCACCCCTGTGTGTGTCATTCAGTGGAGTGTACCGAGTGGAAAATGGCATTGATATTCATGAAGTTAACCTGGATGTGAGGCTAAGATGAGCTCATGCTGCTGGTTTCAGCTGCCGTTGTGTCTCCACACCGAGCATTCAGATGTGTTATCCATTTGATGGATAACACATCTGGTGTGTCTTGTGTTCTGGTTTTGATTGTTAAAGATGCCTTCAATTACAAATGTGTAGGTTTTTTTGTACATTCACTTATGCCGACTACTCATTCATTTTAAACTACAGAATTTTGTAACGATGTTGACTAAAACGCACACGAACTGACCAGAGTGCTCGCCAGCGAGCTACTTTGTCAGCATTGGGAAACTTCTCATTTGGTGACAGTCAATTATTTTGTGTAGACTTTGGTGGAGGAAGAGGGAAGAGACGGTTTCTTTCTGGTTGATATTAAAAACAAACTTTGAACATACATTCGTCCGCTTGCGTTTGTTTGTTTTCCAGGTAAAGAGTCTCCATCTGCCTGCATGATGTTTTGTCTCAGTGAGGCTGAGTCACCGAGATAAATGAGGCCTTACAGGTGGCAATCACAGACTCGCTGTTTCCTAAAGTTTGCTAATAAAACACTGTAGGATTTGCATAGGATTGACAAATATGTATAGCACTCATTTCCATAGAAAATGTGCTCTCTGTCAGTCTGAAAATCCAGATTTGACAGTTTTGGGAATAAGGTTGTCTTATCCCTCCATTCAGCTGGAAGAAGCAGAGTGTTTCCTCATCAGTGGATGACAAATCGTTTCTCTGAACAAGAGTCGCTCACTTTCCCTCGTCTGACAACACACCAGACGGCACATACAGTATGTACATGACAAAGACACAAAAGGACGCATCGCAAAGCACAGCCCTGTGACATTCTGCTGTGACAAAACATAGACACAAGGGACACGTGCACACTGTGGCTGGAAGTGGCGGAAAGTACGTGACGGGGAGCGTGAGACTGTCATTCTGGCCCCGGCGACTGTCATCCAGATATTCTGAAGTTTGTGCCTGGTTTGACGTGTATGTGCATCTGTTCATGTGATTCGGTACATCTGCGTCTATCTGTCTGAGCATCTTTGTGTGTGTGTGTTCACTCAAAGAAAAACAGATTTGCGTGGGTTTTTAATACTCTATCGTGACACGGCTTTTGAAAACTTCCCAATTTTGCCTGAGAAGAAATCACCTGCCTCTTGTCAGGAGTAGCAGTGGGAAGTCTTTTTGTCACATTTCAACCTGTTGTTAGTAGAACTGTGCGTCCATCTCACTGTCTGACGCACTGCATTACTGTTATGTAGCCGTTTATTAAAAAGAAAAAAACAACAACTGGGTTTTGGTTACAAAACATAAACGGAAAGTGACACGACTCGAGCAAAGCAGAGCGCCTCGCCATATCCTTTCCCAGCAGGAGTTTTATTGGTCACAGGTTTTTAATCATTTCCCAGTCAATTCAAGTGTTGATTTTGCAATAATGTTTCTAATTAAATGTCCCGTTAGTCTCCCAAATTATATTTTGAGTGTTAATTGTAAATATATTCAGACACACACACACAAGAAAAATAAAAAATTTGAATAATATGTCATCACAAGGTCAGCGAACACCATCCCAGCCCGCCATGAAAACTAAAGAAAAAGTGCTGCATGGACTGTAACACTGAAAAGACAAGGAAGTGCTGTGTGACTCTTGCACAATGGTAGCAAAGAACATGGAGCTCCCTTTATCCATACTTTCAATAGTTCACACA
Source organism: Leuresthes tenuis (assembly GCF_036924035.1). Taxonomy (NCBI): domain Eukaryota; kingdom Metazoa; phylum Chordata; class Actinopteri; order Atheriniformes; family Atherinopsidae; genus Leuresthes; species Leuresthes tenuis. Next base: position 17,269,511 of record NW_027325361.1, on the reverse strand, counting down.
TCATTTCTCGATTATTAGCCCACATCTAGCCAATAGTGTATCCAAAGAACATGCCAAATTGGATTTCTTCATGCCGCATATAGCAGGTTGTTATATAAGTTTTATTAGATTAAGCAACACGTTTAAGCACTTAAGTTAGTTACATCAGTTCCTTCTTTTGCCAAATGGGAGACATACTCTAGTCGGAAGTTCCCAGAATGTGTGACTTGAATAGATTCTGGCAAGCAAAATACAGATGTTGAATCTAATGATCCCTCTGCTCTTATATGGGCTTTCTATCTGATTTTGCCTCTTTGGTTTTACAATCTTTATCTGATTTAATCTAGAAAATAACGAAGCTGCCATAATCTCACAAAATGAACTCCAGCTTGGGACAGAACTAATTTTCCATGTCTGACATTTTAAAGTTATTGATTTCTTTGGGGTTTTGTATGCAAAGGCTCTCAAAAACGGGCTTTGCTGAGACGGGAGGATTTATCAAGTGAAGTGCGTGGCCATGCTACCCTTTGCATATAATGAGGGATTGGTTTTTGTAAACCTCAGATGATATATGCATACAAGTCTGTTGAGATAGCATCACTGCTGTGCTCATCAAGGCCCAAAGACACCACAGTCACTCATCTCAGCTGCCAGGGGTGCTGAGTGATGGGTGAGAAGCAGCGTCAGTGACAGGTGATCTACATAGTAAAAGCAGAGTTGTGGTGTGCAGCGCTGGGAAGTCATTGGACATTTTGAAACCTTTCGCTGCCTGTTCTGTTGCTGTCACGTACTGATTAGAATCAATCAAAGCTTTCCAATCACCGCCAGTGCTCCACAAAGCCACGTGCTCTGTGCACTTCTCAAACCCATACACGGTGCATATATCCAGGTAGGCCAACAGTTTCTCCAACCACAACAGCAGCATGTCTAGATTAGCACATACGGCTAATTACAGTGATGCGAACACCTGCAGAACACAAAAGCCAGTGCAAAGCCCTGCAGCAAAATTAAGTTGATCACATTCATGGAGGCTTCACGTTGAAGCTGGAGTTTGTGATGTTGACCTGTATCACTCCACTGCATATTGCAAGATATTGATGTTGTACCCAACCTGCTCTTTTTCTCCGTGGCAAGACAGACGTGTTTTTCAGCAGCTCTTTTCAAAGGCATTGCAGCATTAAGGGTACAAAGGGAAAAGGTGCTTATCAGCACAAGAAATGAATCAATTTGCCAGCATGAATCACCGCTCAGTTTCCCTAAACAGCTCCAGCAGTCGCAGCGGCAGCTGGCCCTTTGTAGCCGACGTCTCTCACAGTGTTCTGTTTCAAACACATTGCTCGACATGGGGTGATAGGAGGGGTCTGAATACTGTCCATCAGTGGAAAAACTACCAGAGCTAGACCAAGGAGTGTTGCTCTGAACACTGTGAACAAGACCTTTTTAGTGTGAAATGAAAGATTACACGACAGGTTTATGAGGTTCTCTTTGCTACTTTTAAAAAATATATATTTTCTACTATTATTTACTCTATGCACACACATACACTGTATAGATAAACTGCTTGTAAGATAATTGGTTAGAAAATCATGGCGACACTGATAGAAAGTTCAGAAAGAGCTGTTCTGCACTGTTCTGAAACTGCTGTAAGGCTTTGGTTTATTCATGTGGACGAGTGAGCAACACAAAATGTTCCCAATTAAAATGAAGACAAATTGCGGCATTCTGGTCCCCTTGTTGTGGCTCTACTTTTGGAACTGTCTCTAAATCTTTTGCCATGCTGACAGGCCATTAAGCACTAAAGGCTGGTCAGGACCAGCAGCACCTCAAGCCTGATCGCTAAACACCACACTGTGAGGGCTCCCCTGTGCATAAGTGCAACCGAGAGGAGCGGTGAGGAAGAGTGAAGCACTGAGACACTGAGCTCATCAGGAGAATGTAATGCTGTGGACTTAATTTTCTGGTGTAACAAAGTTAAACATGTGCCAAATAAAAAACAACAACAACAACAAAAGAAACTTGTATCGATTGAGTTGTGATTTTGAGTTTTGGCTTGAGTTTAGTAACTCTACATTGGACACGTTATTGTGAAAGTGTTTTGGAGAAATGAAGATGACAAATTATAAGAGTTTCTGATGTTTAGCCGTTAGCTTTCTGTTGTCACTGCCGCTTCACTTCTTCAGCAATAAACTGGCAACGTGTCCAGAGTGTTCCTCACCTCCTGCCACACGGCAGCTGGGATAGCTTCAACCCAACCCTGTCACCTCGAATAGGGCAAAGCGGGTGTGGAAGGTGAATGAATGGATGAATGAATGAATGAATGAATGACGCATATACCAGTCCATACGGCTTAAGCAAGAGCCCTAAAAAGTAAAATATGCAGAGTCCGACAACTACACTAAAGATTTCCAGTCAGTTTAAACAAGCTACAAAAAAAAAAAGGTTATAGAAACTGGTTGCCACAGTCCAGATGATCCAGATCCTGTTGGAGTCCATAGACAGTGATACAAGCTGTATGTTAATACAAGGAATACTGAAAGAGAGAGAAACAGAGTAAAGATTACTGATGACGGGTAAAGCAACATCAATCTGGAGCTGATATAACCACTTAAATTAATGCATAAAAATAGCTAAAATCAATTTTATTACAGATAAAAACACAGGTTAGGTCGACAAGCAGAAGAAGAAGGAGAGACTGATGGTCTGCAGCTCTGCTATTCAGGGTCACATGACGCTGTTCATGAAACCACCCTGCTTCCCCTTCCCCCCTCTGCAGCTAACCACAATAGTATGTTTGTATTGTATCGTTAAATGTGTCGTATAGTTGAAACGAAACAAGGAAAGAGGCACAATGCAAAAGACTGGACACTCAGAGAGAACTTAGATAAAAAAGTAATAATAATGATAAGTTATGATGATCTAAATCTAAAAGCTTCTCAAACACTATGGATCTGGTTGAATAGTTGTTTTTGCTTTGGAACAAATCCCATCATCCACGATAAGAGCTGAGTGAATTCTCTCAATGATAAGAAAGGAGCTTCAGGGGCTCCTTTATTATCTCCTTTTGTATTAGAAACACTGGACCATCCTCTTGTGAAAGGCGGGGAGATAATTTCGTCCCACAATTCCTTGCAGCTGTGATGCTCGTTTATCCAGCTGTACCAACGGGGAATCGTGTAAATTGATATGAACTCAGGAGAGTGAGCATGATCAGCCTGTAACAACACTGTATTTCACTTTTATGGCTTTTTCACTTAATTTTTTGATTTACCAACCTTAATACTGAGCTGTAGTCTGTATATATTATATCATATCCTTTTATGCTAAGATGTTATATAAAATAAAGCTCCTTGAAACATGTGATTCGAACATCTGAGGAAAAGGACTTAAAGAGCTTTCAGTAGAACACATACTGCAGACCCACATCAGAGCACAGACTTTAGGTGTGGTTGCATTTTTATTGCAGTGCAGACGTCTTTTCATAAGTCCTCCAGTTTCTTTCTTACTACCTTTCCTCAACCTCATGACATTTTCCAAAAAGGTCAAGGAAAAGTGCCTTGGAATGCTCTCTAACTCCTCAAGCCTAGTCCCAAAGAAGCTGAAACTCTCTGAAAACAAAAATAACCGATGCCAACAAAGCAAGGGAAGGCTGTAAGAAAATATCAAAGTGTTTACAGGTAGCATTTCTCCAGTGTGTAACAAAACATGGTTGTTAGTAGAGGTTAAGTTCAGGTCTGAGGACCAAGAAAAATTGTAAGAACTGCTGTGCAGCAGCAACAAAACCTTTATAAAAGGTCATCAGAGGGAAAAATGGACATCAGACGTTTGCAATAGAACATCTCTGAAAGCAAACTTGAAAAAAGTCCTGGGGACCAAAGTTACAACAAAACTTTGTGGTCATCTCTTCTGTTAAGTCAGCCCAGTCTACCAATAAACAAGTAATATACGTTTGTCCTGTTGTCCAAAACGCAGAACCGTCACAATTGTTGGTTGTAAGCTGTGAGATGATAACGTATCCATAGGCCGTTTTGAGCTCATGTTGCAGTCAGTATGGGGGAAATTTCCACTGCGAGGGGAAAAGATTCATTCAAATGCCTGCAAATGCTGGAAGTTAACATCTTACCACTTGTGTAAAAAAGGAACTTAGTGGGGGAAGATGAAGAAAATCTACAGTTCTATAATATAAAAGCAGCTCCAAGTGCAAAGCAATTTATGTGCAAAGTGCAAATAAATGTCCATTTCATTTATCTTGCACATATCACAAAGTGCACCACAACAGAAAGAAAAATACTTACTTTGTCCCACAGCAACTAAAAAATATGGAACCTGGAATAATAATACCAACCTTCATTTAGATTGAACTTTTCATGAAGGTAAAACGACTCTTTATGAGTCACAAATCATTTTACCATACAAACAAAAGCTCCTTGAACCATGAGAATAACACAAATTAATCAAATCAATCCAAAACAGTAACCTAATGCAGTGGAAAAAAGTTTGCGTGAAAAATCCTCAGCAGAGATGAGATGAAGTCACTGAGGCAGTGAGGTGAATGTAGAAATATGAAGTTTTGTGGCCCTAGAAGCCAACGCTTGGTCTTCTTTGATTTTAAATCTAGACTACAGGGACTCATAGCCCCTATCAGTTGATGCAATAGTAGATTTTTACATTATCTGAAGGGTGTGTGTGTGTGAAGAGTGTGAAAATAACTCACATAGGTAGGCTCAAGTCGAAGTGCTTTAACTTTTTTATTGCAAATGTTCACTCGAACATTGTATACTTATGAAGACCCGGGGGGGGGGGGGGGGGCGGACACACACACACACACACATTGAGAATAGTAATAATTTTACATTAATCCTACACTTTTGGTTGTCTTGTGACCCCTCTGATCATTCTACAGTACTTCAGGCGATTATGTCAGTTAACACTAATGTAAAATAAAAACTCAAACGGTTTTAATAAGGAAACTCTGATCTGCCCTCAGAGTAGCACCAAAAACCCAAAACATCCTCCCTGGTTCATCATACTCAGAAGCAAGCGATGCGGCGCCACCCTAACATCTTAATTTAAAACAAAACAAGTACGGGTACATAGTTTAGTATTAAGGTTCTGAGCTGTGGCTTTTCATTACAGAAGCAAACTAATGAGAGGAGGCAGGTGTCCCGAGGAAAAGTCCCCTCAAATCTAATGAGCATCACACAGTAAAGAGTCACCCCAGGGGTGCAGAGAACACAGGTTTTATATGTCTACACAACGTGACTGGCAGGCGATGGCCAGATAATCACAGGACAGCAATAGATCAAAATGAGAGCATACATCGAAAGACACATGTGATAACCTGATATTTAAGTGATTAGACTGTCGCCACTGAGCCTTCAGATCTGTGTACCAGCTCAAGTTTTTCCACTGTATTTTCATATGTGGAACAAGAGAGCTCTGTCCTGCTGTTTTGATATTTTGGTGATCATCAAAGCCTTTTGTGTTTTGTTCTTATTTCTTTGTCTCTCTGTGAGGCGCCACTCTGATCACTTCGTCTAATGGAGCACGAGTCAAAGGAAGAGCTACTGCAGATCATCTGCTGTTATCTCCCTGGGGCTGAGCAGCACACACACACACACACACACACACACACACACACATAGAGCTACCAGTCATGCATACACAGAAATATATCTCACATCTTCCCTGCCTCGTCTTTTCAGAAAAATGATACTCAGTAAAGTTTCAAAAAGTTCACTCACAGTGTTTACCCATTATCGTCCCTGACCGCTGACACCGAATCAAATGGAAAAGTACAAGCACACATATTTGTAGCCGGGGGGAGACGCTGGAAAGATATGAGATCCACATCAGGTCAGCAGCTTGGTGCTTCTAAATGGAGAACTTTTTGTCTCTGAGGCCCACTGCTGTCCCTTGGGGGGGAGAGCCTTGTCTGGTTTGGTTTAGAGCAGAATTTGTTAAAAAAAAAAAAAAAAAGCTCCAAGTTTGAGTAATCTGAAGAAGTAACTCAGTTCCTTTGGAATAGTAGTAGATGGGAGAAGTGAAATATATGAAACTGGAGAGTTTTTGATCGTTGATCATTTAATCTGTGAGATTCTATCATTTCAAGATGATGTAAAGACAAAAGTTGAGGCTTGGCAAGAGAGATTATGTGAAAACAGTTGTGTCTTTTGGAGACATTTGAGCCATGAGCTGTCACTATATAAATGCAGTTTCATCGGTCTGTGGGTTTGGTTTGGATATTATTGGTGTCTAGGATTGATGTCATAGTATGTTAATATGTCCTAGTTTAGTTATGTTAGTCTTAGTTTTAATTTGTTCTTTGCTCTTCTCCTCCTGTTCAGTTCTTGGTTAGTGTTTCTGCCACGGACCGGCAGGACACAGGACACCGATGCAGGGTTTCAAAATCAGATTGTTTATTCACAATAAACCACTTGTGATTCTCTCGAACAGAGCAAAACAAGAGGCTGTGAAAACACTTTCCTCAATATCTATACTTGAGGCTAGTGTAGCTATAAAACTTATCAAAACAAAACTCACTCCACTCCAGGAAGAAAACAGAAAGGCTGTGAAACGGTAACAAATAAACTTTACACGCTCTCCTAGTAAGGCGGAATAAACAAAAGACGCTCTCTCAATTAATGGAGGCGGCACTATGAAATCAAACACAAATCTCTCCTCTAATGGAGGTTCTATGGAACTTTAACGAGGACGAAAAACCACTCCTTAATGGAGGAAACAAAACAGACTATGAAACTTACGTGATCTAAACTATGACCATGGGTGAAAACTTTAACAAACAAAAGTCACTCTGTAGGAGGAACGCTCGACTACAGGGACGTGGATTCTATGGCTATGGATTTCAAGGAGGCTAGGGTGAAGAACACTGAAAGGTTGCGACACACTGGCACAAGACAAGGGAGACGCAGACTATTTGAATACATGAGGAGCCATGGGGAACAGGTGGAAAACTTTGGAATCAGGGAAGACAATTAGACACTTGACACAAGAGGAAGGGCAAGATACCTGAAACGAGAGGGAAGTTAATATTTCAAAATATAACAGGAAATGACGAGACAAGACATGGTTCAAAACGTAAAACGTGACAGTTTCCTCTATTTCTTTGACTTCTATCAAAGCTTTACTTCATTTTTTTTCTTTTTTTCAAAGCCTGGTGCTGTCTCCATGTCTGTTAATTTTGCTTCTTGCCCTCGCTACACACTTGGTTTCAGTCACTGATCGCCACTCCGCTTTTTTGCATTAGTCATCACTTCCCTTTTTTGCATTAAATTGCTTGTTTTTTTCACTTTGTTTTCTTCCATGGCAGTCATTATGTGTTTGCCCCAGTCCTAGTCCTGCATCTTGTTTGGCTCACCCATGTTTGGATCATGTCAGTTTGCCCCCCCACCCACCTCCTCACATTATTCATCATAAGCACTCACCATGTACGGTTATTGCTGGTGGCAGAAATGACCTTCTGTACCGTTCAGAGCTGAAGAAGCCTCTGACTGAACACACTTCATTGTGTCCTCATTGTGTTGTGTAGAGGGTGTGCAATATTGTCCAATTTGATCATCAACTCGTGCAGGGTTCTTCTTTGCACAATCAACTCCAAGGTCTCCACAGAGGTCCTCAGCACAGAGCCAGACTTCTTTATCAGTTTGTTCAGTTTCTTTGAGTCTCTGGCTCTGATGCTGCTGCTCCAACAGATTGATTGTGCTCTCCACTACTGACTTCAAGAAGTTATGTAACATCTTGGTCCAGACACTAATGAATCTAAGCTTCCTGAAGAGGTTCAGTCTGCGCTGTCGCTTCTTGTAGACACTGTTCTGCATTTCCATTCCAGTCTGTCATTCAGGTAAACTCCCAGGCACCATCTTCCCCTACTTCCAGCATTCCTTTCTTTATTCCTGGTCCTCCAAAAATCCACACACTGTAAACTGCAGTGGGCCCTTAAAGGTGTCCACTTGCTTACTGAGGGGAGCCAACAACAGTCTCTCCAGGACTTTTATGAAGTTTTAGGGCGACTGATCAGTTGTCACAGAGGGCAGATACGCAATGTATATAAAACACTGTGCATATATAAAAGATGCATACACACAAAAACCATGTGCATGCCTTTTCCTCCTGACAAAGTGGTATCAACATAGGACCAATGTGCAATGAGAATGTGTGCCCCTCACAAATTCTTCAGACCACGTGTACACACACACACACACATATTTATGGCAATGCAGCGCTGGTATGAGTGGTAACAGAAAAAGAGACCACATCATTTATTGTAAAAGAAATCAGACGATTTCACAGGGATTGCTCAGTATAACTGTGAATGTTTCTCCTGATTTTGTGTCTCATTGTCTATTTTCACAATTATTTCTTATTTACTATAATTATGGGTGTTATAAACAACTGCAGCTGTGCATAATGGCTGTGGAAGACCTCCCGTGAGACGAAAGAAAAGGAAAACTCATTTTAAGAGATTGTTCTAATTTTTGGCACAATATTGTTTTGAAGGCTTCCATCTGTACATCTATGTCTCCCTGCTGATCGTCTCCACACAGACTGCATTGTGCAGAGGCCGTCTGTCCATCTGCTGCAGATAATATATTAAATATTATAAATCCATGGTATATAATTCACCATTTCTTTTTCCCCATGCTGGGTTGTTTGCTCTGAACTTACAGAACTGATCACTTTATACTTTGTTAATTCAGTAGTTTTTGTTCTGTTCATGATTAGAAAACTGAGATCACCAAATAAAACTGATTTATTTTTTCTCTACCTCACAGACGAGAGTCTCTGTGCTTTGTGATCATAATTGTGTATGCACATGGTTTTAGTCATGAATCTACACAGTTTTATGCACCTGGTGCCAGGTTTGACCGAAGCAGAAGAAGAGTATAATGCTTTATTCACAGTTTGCTTTTGCAAGGTTCTCAAGCCTGCACTGGGTTCTGTTTCCACACGTTTCTCTGTCTGTCAGAGTCCTGCCTGTCACCACACAGCCTGTCAGCCTGTCAGTGCTCAGTGCACAGCCTACATCTCTTCAGTCTACAGTGGGAGCTGGAGCCTTGCAGCCATCCTCTGGAGTTACTGACGATGCACTACAGCTTCTCCATGGCAAAGCCCTCCAGTCTCCACAGGGCCGAGTTCGCTAACATTCTCACCAGCATCCATGCCAGGGTAGCCAAGGTCCACCATGGCACATACAGAGAGTATTTTGAATAATGATATTTGGACTTCCCTCCTACCTGCTTCCTGCATCTGGTTCCTCCATTACTCGCAACCACAACAAATCTACTGTATTCTACTAAAGAAAAAAACAAACAAAACATTTAAGACTAATTCAAATATAAGTATCTAATTACAACATACATTTTATAGTTTCATAAAATCCTTTTGCCTGTGTGTGTATTCTTGGTCTCCTGGTTTCCTCCAACAATCCAAAGACACACATTTAAGATGAATTGGTGAAAATTGGCTGTAGGTATGAGTGTAAGTATGCATGGTTGTCTCTTTCTTTTCAACTGAAGCGTCTCCAGTCCTGGTTTGGAGTCTCAAACCAGTTTGTCCTGTTACGAGTGGCTTAGAAATTACTCTTGACCTGGAACACTGGTTCCAGAGACGCACAAACTCTTTGCTTTTCTAGAAATAAGAAAAGACTGTGTCTCAGCCTCTGACACAAATATGACACAAATATGAAGTCTTAGTTTAACCATGCTTAAAGTTGAGATAATGTAGAAAAAAGGAATCTTTCCCAACCATTCACTCTGAGCAAGCATATTACAACAAAGAAACCTAACATGAAGTGACCTGCAACAGAACCAGACTTGGGAAGGCCAGCCATATGTTGGGTCCAGAAGAAGGGTACAGAGAGAGAAATACAAACCACAGGAGAGAGATAAAATCAATGACATGCAATAATAGCCCACAAATGCATGGACAGTAAGAAGGAACAGTTGAGGGGAGATGATTAGTACATCCTGCAGCTTGAATTGGATAATTAAAACGATGGCTATGTACACCTGGGCCAGGCGTAACTAAGCTATATCAAAATGGAAAGTTTAAAACCGAAGCATACAGGGGCTGTTTTCCAAAGCGGTGCTGTAAAATCTGAATATTCCCCCCTGAGAACTGTTCTATTTACTTTGTGCAAAGCTGTCGATATAAGACTGCTACAAATAAGTATTTAATCCTTTTTGGGTTTTTTTAAGTGCCTGGTTACAGTTGTGAAGCTGAAATGAGTACACCGCTGTTCAGATAGGGATTAACTAATGGCCTTTGCTGTACATAATGATTTATAACTGTAGATTTTGCATGTTTTTACAAAAGCAAATTGAAGATTCAGCTTCTCGAGGATACAAATGGCCCCTTTCAAGCAGTCTCTACTCATTATTATAACATTAAGTGAAACCAGTGGCTGGCTGCTTACAAACATGAGCTATGCTGAGAGTACAGAGAGGTGACAAAATGATGCTGTTGCATATGTGACATTAGATTAGAATGGAAATACACTGACTCTACACTTGAACGCATACATACACGTATATGTCCTTGTAAAGCAATTTGCCTGTGTGATGCACATGTCTGAGAGTAAGTGGCAAAGCTGCAGAGGAGAAGTGATACCTCTCCTTGTGTTAGTGCCGTGCAGGCTCCTGAAATGCAGTAGAAGTAATTATGAGATTCAGCCGTGCATGTAGAAAATGCAGATCACACCTGTTCTCCACAAGAACCATTGTGGACAATTGCAGGCTGAGGGGCTTGTGACACCTCTTGAGCGAACACTTCTAATGTAGAAAAAAAAACTGTGTCTGCCTCCCTACAGATCCATGCTTAACCTCAGCATGCAAGCTTTATTTACATGAAAAAAAAATAAAATAGGTAAATCCCTTTCATTTTAAACATGTGCAAGTTAAGCTTTCAGGAGCCAGTACCTGGAAAATGTCCCCCTTTACTTTCACTTTAATCCATTACCTTCAGTATTTTTATAACCTAATTACCTGTCAAGCCTTTCTAAGTTTGTGGTAATTTTGCACTCATGCAGACAGTTTGCATCCTCTTTGTAGATACATGTCATTATACTCATTTGTAGTGATTAGCACAATTAAGCTACTGCCATGGGCCTTTTTAGCTGATGTTCTTTTCCAGCAGTTGATTAGGCTTAAATTATTTTATTACCAGCCTCAAAAGCACTCAGTACTGTCATTTTATAGTCAGTGCTTTGGGAGTTTGGCTCTCTGGTTACGCAATTCCTGATAACCAGTGTCAGGCTGCCCTTTGTGTTGGCACCTGCCTTGTCCATTATATACAACAGTTTAGTTGCCCACTTTGTGCTGTACTTACCTTCATGGCAGATGAGCGAAGCAGCACCACCAGATTTTAAATATTTTGCCTGCAAGCACTTTACCAAGGTATACGTTATTTCCCTTTTTTACAGGGATTGTAAGTACAACCATTCATCTGCTGGGTTCAGTGACTTCCTCAAGTCTTTTCCTCACAGGCTCCTCCTCACATCTCTCAATGTATACATCCTCGCTTTCTCTCCTCACCTCTTCTTTTCAGCCTTCGTCCTTCCCAGCCAGGATGGCGACAAGGAAGAGCCGCAACAAGAAAGGAGTTGAGACAACTGTATTTAACAAAATAAAACATCCTTGCTTCTTCTGAATATGTTGAAAATGCATCTGCATCATCTAGTCATTGCTTTATTACAACCTACCCCTGCATTCTAAATGAGCACTGTCATCGCACTCCTTTATACGTCACAGATAACTCTAAAACTTCCCCAATTAGTCATCTACAAATAGTTCAATTGTGTATCTACACAAGGATTAAGGATTGTAAAATGTTTAGCTAATATTGATTTCTCAGTGTAAGCAGGAAGAATGAGGAGAAAGAGGATAACCAGGCCTGAAGTAGAGAAAAGAAAAGAGCATTGTGAGATTGTAAGGAAGACCCCAGAGCAGACCGTGCTGTCTTCACTGTGCTCTGTGACCCATTTCTCCATCTCTTGTGTTCTCATTGGCTGTAGCCGATCACTTATAGTTCACACAAGTCATGTTTTTGGAGTTCACACATATGAATTTGTGACCGTCTATCAATCCGCCAATTTGCTTGAATCTGGGCCATTGATCTGCAACTTGAAAATTGGGTTTAAAATCTAGAAAGAACCAGTCTTTATCAGCAAAACTTAGTCAGTTATATATCCATTATGTGTTATTTCTGCCAGCTATTCCCAGTGTGTAGCTGTTTGTTTATCACTAAGCTTCTGGGAGTTTTTCAGGAGGCCTGCAGTTTGTTTCTGTAATGAAAATACGGAGACAGATGGTGTCGAAGAAGAAGCTGATGTTTCTGCAGGCATATTCTGGATCCTGGGAGCAGGAGAAAGCCTACATGCCACAACTTTGAACCCTGAGGTGACAATCTTCCTGAGCATCACATAATTGCAACAGTGCACAGAGCTTTGCACACCACAGAAATTAAAGAGGATGATTATTATCTCTTAAATGTACACCATGAGCATTGTGCAGGCAGAGTTGAGGGCTTTAATTTTTAATGAGAACCAGATGTCCTGAGTGTCTAACATGTTGTTCTGCTTCTGGCTTTGATTCCTTTCTGCTTTCCTTGTATCTTGAATTTCAAATTGTGTTTCCTCCTTTCAGTTCTGTATAACACCTTGACGAAGGCAGATATGTTTGTATTCCGTTCCGTGTATTTTTCATGCTCACTGGTTATTTGGGCATTTCAAATGTAATTCTATGTTACCTGCTCATCTGGTTTAGTCGGATATTTGCATTGACAGAATTGACATAGGATTTTCCTAATGTTAACATTTCATTTCAGGTCTTTCAACATTTTCATTGGCTTAAGATCATGGCATGTTGGTTCAACTGTCACATTCTGCATTGACAGATCACAGAGGTGAATCCTCTTGGTAGACAACGTGGACAGAAACTCACAGCCAACAGTTCAGCATCTGGATTGCAGAGATGCACCTTCTCCAGTGAGATCTGTGTGGAGAGGCTTTGAAGTCTGGATTATGTTCCTGCATTTTTGTCATAATACTGTACTCCCAATACCCCGGCTGTGTCTTCATCAGGGCTCCAGGCTCGTCTATTTTATCTGCCAGTGATCTCACATTTCCCATGACGACTGAGGGAAGAAATGGTTTAAACATCTTTCTCCTCGCTCTGTGTTTTGCTCCTGCCCTACATCCTCGACAGCTCCTCTTCAGCTCATCTGGATTTGGCATCTTGAGCCAGGCATGACAGTACTTGGAGTTTGGAAAAGCTCTATCAGCTGGTCACGCATCATAAGTGATATTAAAAAATGCCAAAAGTACCAGCAGAAATCAATGCAGCAGAACAGCATCCCATGCAGAGAAGAAGCTGGTTCAAAAGTCTATGTTTTCACAGAAAAAGTCCATTAGAAAATCTCAACAACATAGAGAGAAAACACATATGTTGGAATGATCTTTGTTGATTGACCAGTCTTGGGGAGAGTAAGAATAGTCTTGAATTTTATCCATTTGTATCAGTCAGTCTGACTGTGGATTGATGGAGTCTGAGCTCAAAGTTCTGTAATCTTTCACATTCTGAAAACAAATTCAGGTCATTGCCTGTCAGGAGAAAATGAACTCTTCAGACACAGACATCATTGTAATCCTCTACATAGAAAAGTTTTCGCCCGATGACAGAAACTGAAGCCAAGAGATATTTTGTTTGATGAATCTTCTACGTACACAAAGGATAAAAGAAATCACAAATTTTATGGTGAGTAAAAAGAAACGTTAGTACTCTGCAAATGCAGTAATAGATTTGTTCAAATGTTTTGAGACAAACAGTGCAAAGATCACTTTATTACATCAGCAAAGTATCTTTTTCCGTTTTTCCAGGCTTGAGGGCAGGCTCCCAATCCTAGCTGTAGGTCGGCCTTTAGAATAATAAGCAACACCACACACAGCCTTTGTTCTTGCCCTTTGTCTGGGGCCACTGCTGTAGGAGAAAGTGGGAATAATGGTGCACTGCACTGGTGAGACTTCAACAGTCAGAGCAGAAATACGGCACGCTGAATGATGCGTCATTATAGCGATTCCATAATGGTGTTCTAATTGGGCCCTGGCGGCACGGCAGCAGCATTTTATGCCAATCATTTCTCTTTCTGGCACTCTGTGTCCTTCCTGCCCTCCCTTTGCTTTTTTCCTTTCAGTTCTTCTGTACCCGTTTATCTCCTACATTTCCTTCTTGCTATTTTTCTTCATCCATCCTCTCAACTAGTCTCCTTTTTCGCTTCTAATGAGGAAGAGAGAACAACAAGGAACATGTTTCTCAGTGCAGAAGGCACAGGTGAATGATCCCAGGACTTTTGGGGATGTTTGGCAAAAAAAAAAAGAAAAAAGTGTGATGCATGAAGTAAGAAAGACTAGAAAGCAGGGTTTGGTTACACAAACACCTCAGTGTTGAGTAAAGCTTTCGTCTGTCAGCAGCCTTATTTCTGTGTTGTTCCAGAGCATTTCAAAGTATTGTCATGAGAGCAAAATTAAAAGAAAAAAAATGGTGGTGATTGTTACCTTTGATAGATTTCTCCATAGGTTGAGAGAGAAACACTCTTTCCAAATGAGTTTCTGAATCAAACATAACCTAAATAACTGATCCTGTTTCTTTTTCTGGAGAAGAAACACATCAAACGCTTATTGATATGAAGGATTAATTAGACCATGCCTAATTGAAATTCACAATAGACAGGGACTAGATTTGCTTGTGTTGTCTTCATCCAGTTTTTTTAGGAAACACTGTGCAGCCTTTTTTGTCTCTCCAAACCATTTAATAGAAACGTAGCTAATTTGCTTGACATTCGTTTGACAAATCATGAAAACATGACTAATGAAGGGAGGAGCTAATTTGTTTGTCAACTAAAACAACATTATTTAGGAATGGAGCATAAAATTGGACCAATGAGCTTATGAGATATATTTGCTTTTTAACCTTTCCGCTCACAAAGGCAATCAACTCCGTTGTCAGTGTAATTGTTGACTTCTTCATACCCGGTAATTTGACAAGGGGCACACTGGAGAACTCACACCGTACTGATTTTCTGGACTGGCAGAATGTTCAAATGAACAAAGACACAGTTAAGGAGTTTGATGTTAAGATTAAGGCAGAGAATCTAACAGCTGAGATAATATTTTATGCCCCCAAATCAAGGACGTAGCTTTATCAAGTCCCATTGACTAATTTGTTCATTTATATGTTTCAGTGTACATGTACGACCAACACTCCAAACAAAAGCAGGATATGTGAGGTAGCCATGCAGCGCAAAGCATACTGTTATAAGCACAAATAATTGAAATAAAGTATATTCCGATCCAGGATTTCCACAATGATTTATGAAGTATGCTGATACTTCTATTGATCACAGATCAGATCATCCGAATTGCCTGTAATGTACCGTGCATTTAGTACCGTGATGCAGGTCAGTTTTCTGTCCAACAAAGGCAGAGACATGGCCTGTCCTTATCTGCCCATCATTGGGTAGTAGTAGTTGCATTTATTGGATGGGTTGATTAGGTTCATGCATTGTTATCAAACTGGACTTTATTCCCTGCTGCTAAGCAGCAGAAGATACGCGACACTGTGCAAATACAATACAACTGGCCCATTTTATACTCAAGTAAATATAGCACAAACCCTCCCTTATCGCTGCTTATAACACAGGCTGTTTATTGTTTCCCGGACAGGCCAGTTGAAAAAAAGCAAGGTTAGGCGTTGAGAATATATATATATTCATCTGAGCATGACTACGCCACTGGTCTTCGTGAACAAATACTTTAAATTAAAACACACTATAATGACACGTGCTGAGATGATGTGCCAAAAACATAATTTAGTCTGACTCGCTATCACTGACGAATGTAAGAGCAATTAAAAACTGCAGATCAGGCTCCAGATGGTTCTGCGAAAAAAAAAAGCCAAAATGTCAGTTTAAAATAGAGAAAAGACCTACAACGTAGATTGTCTCTCAAGAACCAGTTTGTAGTTTTTGTTAGTTGAATCATGTAACTTAAAAAAAAATTAACTTTTTCAGACTTTTATGAAAATTTCTTTGCAAACAAAGTCATAATTTAGGACTTCAGAGTTCTGTATATTATTTTGGATTTAACTGAAGAATAGTATATTCTTATACACACACACACACAGACATATATACATATATATAGTCAGAATTAAACATTAATGACCATAAATGACATTTTCTCTTGTGAACCTGGACAAAGAAAAGAAAAAGAAATGAATGATCCCCACTTCACTGTGGAAATGAAAATGTTTCATTCACTAATTCATTGGCTTGCTGCTCAGTGGAACTGTGCGGGGTATCTGCTAAGGGTATAATTACAGAGAGAGATGAACATAACATTACTTCTGCAGAAAGCTCACCATAACTGAGCCCCACAAAAGTGTGTGTATACTTTATATGAGGCAGAATTAAAGGGTTGTGACTGAGGGGCTGTAACCTGTACGCATCAGCGTCCATGCAGAGCTCGGTGAGCGATTTACATATTGCACACTAATAGGTGTTTGATTGGATGAGGGAGATGAGCCTGACCTTTCCTTTATTCTTTGTATGAGAGCTGTGATGAGGCTGCGATCGGAGTAAGGAGTGACTGGGATGCATGAATATGCTCAGATATATGGACACATGCATACACAATTTCATATGAACAGATGACTGATAAAACTCTCGTGGTAGAGCTGTGAACAGACGTTACAATCAGGAGACTATTAGTGTAGCATAAAATTAGAATAAAGTTTAGATCTATACAAAAGAAGCATGCAAGATGTAGCTGCTGGACCAGAAAATCAACCAAAGGGAATTCATGCTTTCTGTGACATATTTCTGTGCATATTATCTGTGACAATATGCACCAATCAGTTGGGACTCTGCAGATGCATATGCACTGCTATGCAAACTACCTTTTGGTTCAACTGTGCTGATGCTTCCCATGCATGAGCATGAAATTGGTCCACAGGAAATTGTTAATGTGTGGACAACAGCAAACTCCTGCAAAGTGTCTCCAAAATGTCCATGTTGTTCTTGGAGTCTTTGTTGTTTTTATGTGTAATCGGTGCATTCAGTCCATTTGGTTGCAAATATTTGGGCTGCACATGGTTTGCATCAGAGGAATCCTCGTTAACCTGGTGATGGCAAAATATACGCTCAAACCATAATTTACCTTTAACTGTCCATAATAAATGTTCAGAGAGACAGCTTAGCTGTCTCTAAATGACAATTTGTCTCCTTTCAGAAGCTGTTTGGTTAGGTTTTGTAAATAATCTCTTGCTTAGTAGCGACTAAGACATTTTGGTGTGCTTTAGGAAGCCAAACTAATTGTCTAAGTTTAATAAATAACTTGTTCATGACTTGACTTGTTGAAAACTGGCACTTAAGGCTTCCCATACATGAGAATGGGCTAGCTTTGATATCACACAACCCCTTGCCAGGCTCTTTTCAAAGTAAAAAAAAAAACAGATAGAAACTCCATTTGTGACTCCACAAAGTCACTGAATGATGTTGTTCACCTCACGCAGCTCTCCATAAAATACTAATTTGCCATTTGTATGTTTTGTTTGTGCCAGAGCGAAAGCATTGAGATACAACACATCAATTTGTAATCTCAAAGTTGGTGTTCAGATAGAACATGAAGCAAATGCTAGATGCATTGAGTGCAAACAAAATAAATGGAAAGTCACAAATAGATGCAAATTCTGCTCAATGTGACAAAAACTGAGGCAGACACACTTTCATGCAAAGCTTTCAGCTTGAGTGACAAATTCACAATTATCCAGGGACTATGAATCAATTTAAAAAATGAACAGGGGCAAGAGAAGAGGGAGACTCAGAGAAAAACAAAAACAACTGGTGAGTTCAGCGCTCAGTCAGAGGCTGAGCGAGGAAAACAGTCATGTACAGTTGGGACATTGGCTGGATAAACTGTCCAAATAATGCACATAATGAGAAGCAACAATTCACTTTGCACTGATCAGACGTACACCAGCTATCTTACTTCCAGGCTTTAAACTAATCCAAGCTGAATCCATTCTAGCTTAATACTTGATGCTTTGAGACACAAGAGTGATAACATCTTCCAGTCTGATTCTTAACAAGAACATAAATATTTCCCAAGATCGAGGACATTCTTTGTGTTTGTCAGTAAACGGAAGCCCAGCTGAAGGGAACAGTAGCTTTATGCTACTTGATGGCAATTTCCAGCTAAAAACCAGCAGGAGAGAGGTATTAAGAGAGACAAAAATAGACAGAGATGGAGAAAAAAAAAAGAGTTACACTGAGATTTACGATAAGTGGGGAGAGGAGGGGGTTAGGCTGGGTATTTAAATGCACTCTCGACCTTTAGCAACAAGGCATTACAGAGCACTTACCAGTACCAAACAACACTGTAATAACATCTTGTGACCTGCAGGGATGTGCCCATTGCCACATTGTGTATTTGTGTTTCATTTGTGCAAACAAGGTGGCTGTAGCTCAGGAGGAAAAAGCAGTCGCCTACCAAGCAATGCTGATTCTCTATCCAGCATAAGGAAAAGTCCCAGCCTGAAGCATTGTGCCAGCGAACACAGGAACAAGGAGGCAGACTTTGAAAATACAAACGAGACTGGAAGCTCATCTGCAGAGATACTTCAGGGTGAAATGTATCCCCCTAAAATCCATGGGAAACCACAGAGGTACCCTGCAGGCACACATGAGTGTATCATTCTTCTTCTTCCTGCAACAGAGATAGAAGACTCTGAGTTTAAAATGGCAGGGCATCAGGAAGGTGCCTCTGTTTCCTGTCATGCTCCATATTTACAACAAACCTCTGGACTAATTAAGACAGATATCATGGTTGTGACTGGATCATTGAGCTTTAATATGACAAGAGCAGGCACATGTCAAAATGCATTGCTGTGCAAATCCATTTTTCAAAATAAAGTGAAAGTAATACAGCCCCAAATAAACTCCAATAGAGGTGTATAATTAGTTTCAAACTGATATTGCAACGCTAGAAAGTTCTGTTGGGTTGAAACTATTTGTTTTATCCCCAAAACAGTTGCCTCTCTGTTTTATTAGGATTTGATATTCAAGAAGGGCTTAATTTAATCTGTAATGTGTGATTTCAGCAGCTCATCACATTCCACGAGCAGATGAACTTTGTAGCCAATACTCTGCAGTCACTACAGCTGGTCAGAATAGATGTGCATTAGTGGACTCAGCCAGGATAAACTCTCCACGACAGGGTGGCTTTCACAATTTATCACAACAATGTGTTTCAGCTCACGCAGCTGCGAGTCATTGTTACACACAAATGTTGGTGAAAGTTTGTGCTCACACAGAGGCTCTTTTTGGTTCTGGCTAATGTTGCTAATGAGAACATTTTCCAAACAGTAAAAGTCAGTTGAGTCACGTAAAACTAAGGCCTTGAGCCATCCTTCATTTCCTTACTTAGTATTTGTCTTCAACAGGTCAAGACATTCTTGAGCAATAGTACTCCAGGCTTTCTGAAGGGTTTTAAATGTTTTTTTTTGGACACTGGCTAAATCCAATCCTTGTGCCTGACCCCTTTCCAAAGATCTTTTTAATACCGGCCTTTGAATCATTCAAGCATAAAAAAAATCACCTTACTCAAGGAATGAACCAGTATTAAGTAAACTGCAACGTCTGGTTTTGTCTGCTGCCAAACAATTAGCGCTAATAGGACAGCTGATGTCACTCAATGGTAAACATGCCACTCAACATCAAGTTATAGATTTGTTCATATTTTCCCTATACACTGAAGTTGAACAGTGGAGATACTGAAAATCAATCCATTTACCAACTTTTCTGGAAATTGGACTTTTAAAAAACGCATCTAAAAAAAATAATGCCAGCAGCTCAACTTACACAGTGAAACAGAGATCGAAGTTAAAACAAACGTAAAAGACGGTGTTTCACGGTGACACACCTTACACAGCATCAGTAGTCCAGTCTTCCTGAGTGTCACCCAAACACTCAAAATGTTTTGGTGACACTTCTCTGTCTTCACAGCAGTCCCGCATGCAGTTCTCAAAAGTTCCGGGTCCTTTAGATCGTAGCTACTCCATCATTCTTGTTGATTGTCTTTTCCTAATTACATTACAAACTCCAGCTAGCTGAACATACTGCTATCTTCTTATATCATTTGCCTTCTTTATGAGCATCACTTATTTTAATTTTCAAAATTTTCATGGACTTAAACACTCACAGTCACAGAAAGTTTAACACATGGGTGCCCCAATAATCACACACAGAAGTTATGCGTCGTTCTTTTTGAGACAATATTGTGGAGAAGTCTTTAGAAATCAATCTGACCACCTCTGATTATGATAAAAACAGAAATGAACTTCCTGTTGAGTAATTTCCAGCTGAACAGTCAAACATCATTAGGCTGGAGTGTGACTGCTCTGTCATTATTTTTGCTTAAGATACATCAGTTCCTTTGTAATCCAACATTTTCTTGCTCTTATCCTCAGTCAGCCGCTGCTGCTAGAATGACGGTATGCTTTAAGAGATAACAAGGTTTCCTGTGCGCTCCTCCATCATCAGCTATCGTCATTGGGTATAATTAGACAGGTAATGGAGAGCGGAGCAGCCCCGGGCTCATCCTTCTTAATCAAAAGAGCCATAACAATGCAAATACTGGCCCTTTGTTGACACAGTGCCTAAATGAGTGATATCTTTTTAACTATTAAACTATCTGAGGGAGACACCAGAGCCCCCAAGAGCTACTGAATTCAGATGAGTTTCTAATTCAAAGGAGGAAGAAAGTTATGAGTCGCCCCAGATGAATAAAATGGGTAATAAAATATGGAATGAGTGCATGATGAGGCTTTTGCCTCCTTCCTGTCTAACCTCAGCCCACCTCCCTCTAAAGCCGTCCACCCACTCTCCCTCTCAAAATGCCAGACTGTCTGCCTTTTTCTTTCTTGTCCATTGTTTCTTCTTCTTTCATTTCCCCTCACACCTCCCCTCATCTTTTTCTACCTCTGTCCTCCTACCTCCTGTCCCTGTCAGTTGCACTCTCTCCCTCTTATCAGACAAGCAGCGAGGCATGAGGAAGTTGTGCGGCGACGACAACAGCAGGAGGGCCCTGGGCTGTCAAATGTAGGTAACTGAGACTTAAGAGACTACAGAGCTGAGGCTGGCTGACTGGATTACAAGCTCCAATCTCTAATAAAGGATTCTATTTTGATTCAAGATCTAGGACATTATACTTATGTTGAACATGATCTGAGAGTACTGAGGGAGAGTAAAGCTGCTTTTCCTCTAGTGAAGTTAAAACTCAATTTTAAAACGTGGAGGAAAAGAAAAAATAAAGCCAGTATGAATGAAAAATGTTCAAACAGAAATCCATGCCATCATCGTGGTGATGCTTTACGTAGCAGGGACCAAATTGGTATAATGAACTCTGCTGTTGGATAAACACAGTCAGAGAACATGTTGCAAAATGAAAAACAACTTGCTCGGGTTCATGAAGACGTTAAGAAGACATTAAATCAAGCTATACTCTGCATATGATCATCACATCACGAATTGCGGCAATTTCAGGCTGGACTGACTGCACAGTCAGAAGACACCACTATCCTCAAAATGATCCAATAAAAAGGTAAAAAAAAAACTAAAAAAAACCCTGGGCTCAAAGTCAAAACACATACTCTGGAACAAAGCTTTATGTTAAAGGTTTTTTTTTTTACTTTAATTCATCAACACAAAAGCAGAGAAGATGCTTTAACACTTGTGTCCGCCTGTGTGCTCTTTCAAGCAACAAGTTATTTTTGGTTCAATGTTCATGTTTTATTAAACAGGTTCAGCTCTGGAAAATTGAGGTATTATCATGTTTAGCTATAAGCTTAACACACCGTTACCATGGTAACCGTCAACAGAGCGCAAATGAGAGTATGATGTCATTTCACACAATGTAGGTACCCTCCAGCCATGACCCAGCAAGGAGATAAGAGATATGGTTTGTGTGTGTGTGTGTTTATTTTATTTAGTGAGGACCCATTTTATCTGTCACACTGTGGTGCCAATTTACCCTGCAGGGACAAGGTCTCTGTTCTGGGCATGAAAAAGTAGGTGATTTTCCCTACATATTGTGCACAAGTTTGAATCTCCAAAAGGTTTAACATGAAACTGCAGTGTGTAATATTGCACCTGTGTATTATACGTACTTTGAAGCTATTTATTTTACAATTACAATTGTGCAATTTGTAGGAACATGTTTTCATGGTACTGTGTTTGGATAGCATGCCATTTCTGGTCTATTATTTGTGTCATACACATTTTAAGGTTCTCAACAACCTTTTAACGTTTGAAATGACATGCCAAAATGGTTAGGGTGAAGGTATGGGGCTGGGTGTCATCCCTTCACAGTTCATACTGTGCAAAGAGGTTGAAAAAACAATCAGTAAAGAAAATAAAGTGTATTGGTGACATGTCACATGACTTGGTGTTTTAATAACACTATTTCATGAGATCAGGTTAAATAAAGAGTCATCTAAGCTGCTAAATGTCTGAAAGTTGGTTTTCTGGTGCAATTTGTTTTGGCCCGAGATGCAATTGTTTTACTGTAAGATCCAGTGTTGTATACTGGATGTTTGCAAGGAGTGGATGAATACGTAGAGGCAGGAATTTATAAGGAGGCATTTATAAAAGGACAAAAAAAGAGGGCAAAGACTTGATAAAGGAATTTGGCAAGAACGAGAGAGAAATTGGGGGTGATGGTACATTAAAGATAATCTAGACCTCAAAAAAGACCTCATGACAATTGGGCTAGAGTAGGGATCAGTGGCTTAAAAAAGCTTAGAAAATGTGAAATACCGAAAAGTGAATCTGCACAGTAAAGTGAAGCTATTGCAGTAAATCTCAAAATGCACTTGATTAAAGGCTTGTTGGGAAGGGCAATGGCAAAGTATAAAGTATATCAGAGTATATCAAGTTTTTTGCAGTTTTAATTCAGTAGTTCGGTACAATGGAAACAGCTGGTGAAATGTTATTATTTATGACATTAACGTTACAAAATATGTTAAATAAAGAAAAATACTTTCATTCCATAGAAATAGTTTATTTTTGGGGGCTGCGCGGTGGTGTGGAGGTTGGCGCCGTCACCTCACAGCAAGAGGGTTCCTGTTTTGAATCCCGGCTGGGGCCGAGATTCCAGCATGTTCTTCCCGTGTGTGCGTGGGTTCTCTCCGGCTATTCCGGGTACGATATGTACAGTATTCATTTTCTAAATTTAACTTGTTCAGTTTAAACAGTGAGCATATTAGCAGTATGTTGCAGCTCGCTTTTTAAATACGTTTGTGTGCTTCGATACGGTGCAAATAAAAAAGTGTGCAGTTCATTAATGTCATACAATTTTATATCAATCTAACATAATGAGGTGTTAATTACAACATGTTCCCCACCAAAAACAGCAAATGTTTAGATGTTTACTAACTGTACTTTACTTACTTACTCACTTACTTATTGACTCGTAATGTAAAGATCAACACAAACTACCTGTAAACTATCTTCAGGTATGAAGAAAGAAGTATCTGATTGTAGTCAAGGTAAGACACCTAAGTGGTAATGGGAAGGTTCTCCAAGAGACCAATGCAAATCCAATTAAGAAACAGAAGTTGCACACACACGATATGTATAAATGAAGAAAACTTGTCGTGGCAAAGCTGCTCTTAGTTATTTTCTGCGTTATTGGTCTTTTATATTAGAAGAAGCTGGTAAATTACATATACTAACATAAAGTCTCAAACGTAAGAGAGGACATCATTTGGATGCTCGGCATGGACATCACAGCACCGAGCATAAGTACACAAGGACTTCTGAATATCTTCACACTTACTTTTTAGAAAATAAAAGTTGTTGTGAAGCACAGACGGCAGCCTGACAAGTAGGATTTTTTTTATTAAGAATCTGAGGAGTAGCTTGAGTCCTCTTGAAATAAATTAAACCAGACAAAACAGTATTTGTATTCGTCATCACACAGCCCAAATCTATGAAATATTGGATGTGTAACACTCCACATCTTCTTGACTTTAGGATCTAAAAAAGATGCACATGCATCTTGATAAGTCCAGAGGAAAATACTAAAGTCAGCTTTAGCTAGAATTTAGTCAGAATAATCTAAACAAGAAGAACTGGTCCAAGCAGGCTAATGTGACTATGTGGTGATTCGGATTAACCACAGGAGACAGGGCGAGGTGTCATAGATGCAACTAAGTGCACTCACCCTTCGGGACACCTGAGGAGTTACAGCTGTCAGATTTGGCAGGAGGGCTTTCAGAGTTGAGCCAAAAGCTTTTTCAGCATTTTCAACCAAATGAAGGAAGAAGCTAGAGGAGGAAGGTTTCTTTCTGTCTAAGACCAGATATGCTCTCAACATTTGAAGCCTGGTTACACATCAACAGGTCTCAGATGTGTGACAGCTGTGAATCCCTTTCAATCTCATGGCCTTAAGCAGGAAGACTGATACCATCCAGCAGATTACAGGAGTAATGAAGCACTGAATATGTTGAAACTTTGGCCTAATCCAAGTTGAAAAAGCTGGTATGCACACTGTTCCAACCCTGAGAAATATTGAAATGGACATACTAGAAAATCTGCAGCTGGTATATGCAACATGTATGTTTGTATGTCAAACTCCAGCACAGACAGCAGAAGACGGAGGCAACACACCTGTGGGTGACAGCAAAACCTTTCAGTAGGTTTCATGATGGTTTTTAGTGCACGATCCTTTTTGAGTATGTTGGTACAAAACGTAGTTCATTTGGGATCTAGTTGCTTAATTAGGACTTTTGCACTCTAGTTTAATGGTCTCCATTCAACCTCTGAAATAAAGTCTAAAAAAAACCACAACAAGAATGTTTGGGCACAGTATCCAAGATTCATTCTTATTAGTTCATATCAATGTGTAATTTACCCTTCAAGGATCAATAAAGTATTATTCAATCAAATTTAACTTGCCATACTCTGTTGTCACTAAAGCAGAACCATGTGAACATTCACTGTTGAATTCTTGTAATCCAGTGAAAGCGCTCTCACATTCTCGTACCGCCACTGTTTCGTAAATCCTCACAATTTCTCTGTCACATCTTTGCCTGACCGCATGAAAATGTCAATGGATGTCAAAGGAAGTGTTTGAAAGTGATTGATCAGATCTTGGAAACATGTACCAGCATTAATGCTACACTAACTACCATTTTCCAGTTGGAGAATAAATGCACTTTGATCAATTAAATTCAAGACGGAGTTGCATCATTTTAAACTGTGTCTGCTGTTAGGGCTGCAATCAACAGATGTGCTCACAGTTGGTTTATTGCCAGACTGCTGCTATATAGGCCATTGGAAACTTTTAAAAGGACAGCTGTTCTGCAAAGGGAAATGTGTTGACTCAAAAGCACTTATAAAATATGAAGCCAGACTGTGCAGAGCTTAAAATAACAATAGCAGAAGTGTGAGAAGAAAGTAGTCTGTTATGACACAAAATGTCTTTATACATTTTACATGCACATCAGTTTGGCTGATTTTCTCAAGACTTGATGACATTACTAGATAAAAAATTGCATAATTAATAAATGAATACTGTTTTAAATCAGTAATCTTCACTGCTCAGTTTTTTTTTTTTTTTACATACATCTTCAAAAAGAGTTTTTAATTTGGAGACATCTGGACTATAGAGGCCATCCGCCTTCATAGATACATGAGGGTATGAGGAAAATCTGAGTTTGCATGCGTCAAGGCACTAGAACTATGAGTAGGAAAGTAGTTAAGTTGTATTTTTTAATTACTAACACTGCACTTGCTGATGCAAATGCCTCTGTTAGTAGCCTGATATTCCTTTGACAGAAGTAGAACTTATAGATTAACAAGAAAAGCCAGACAACTAATGTCTCGATGTTCTTTCAGTTATGTCATTTTTTCCAGTGTTCTTCATTCAAAGTCTGATGTGATCTGGAACAGATTTAACTATAACTGGTAAAGTTGGTCTGTTTTTTTTTTTTGTCTTAATTGTTTGGGGATGAAATGGGTCATAAGCTTTGAATCTTTTTTTGCAACTTCCATTCAGCTATATTGAAAACAAATTATCCAAATGCCATCTCAGTAAAGAACAGCAAAAACAGAAAAGATGGGACTAATATAGCCAGTCTCATACATCAAATTTTAGTAGTAGGAGAAAAAAATCTCACTGCTCAACTTTTTGAAATCAAAAGATTCTTATAAGTGGATGATGGTGGTGTGTTGCCTGTTTAGAGTTAAAGGAACGGCATACTGAGGATGAGGGAACATTTTATGTGATTATTCAAACAGAACAGCAAATCTGATTTCTGAAAGCAACCTGGTAATTTACCCATTATGTTTCTCCATCAAATCATGTGTTGATCCCAAAACTATGCTGCCTGGGGTGTTAGAATCGCTGCTTCTTTCCCATATTTGTTTAAATGCTTTTCTTGAATGAAATAAGCTTGGTCCATCCCATGGGGATGGGCGCGGGGATCCATCTCTGTTTCATAGAGATTAAAAATTAACCAAACAATTGTGTTTCCGGACCACTCTGAAAAGTTGGACCCTATGTGACACCAACAAGTATAAGTGTGTGTGTGTATAAGCAGACGAGGTGGAATTAAAGAGGGGATTGGAAAAAGAGATAGTAAAAGAAGGAAGGATAAGGTTGAGAAGGCATGGAGATAAATCTCTCAGTGGGGGAAAGTGGTGGGCTCAGTTAGGAACCGGAGAGAAGCAAGTATTAGATTCTAATGAAAAATCTGCCTGCAGGTAGTCATAGTATCTGCTGGTATATCATTTCACAAGTAGCAGAAGACCTCTGATGGATTCAAGGTATTTGTTTCTAAAAATCTGTTGCTTAGAAAATGTTTTGAGAACTGGTACAAAAATATTTTTTACATATTTGGAGTTTTTACATTCAGAAATGTCCATGAATTATGACAAATGTGCCAGTGTCGTGTAATTACATTGAGCACAGCGTAATGTTCAGCATGTTTACATTTTGTACTCTCCAATGATGATTGACCGGGAGGAATGTTTAAAAGTGTGGACTTGCTTTCCTGAATTTGAAACACAACTAAATGCAATTAATTTTGCTGTCTGTAAACGGGGTAACACCTTCAGCACCATTAAAAACTTATGGAACTGGTTATAAATAGAAGGCAGTGCGATGTATCTGATTGCTTTATCAAAGTACCTGCTGCATCTGTCAACAGTCCAGTCTTCCAGTGAAAATGCAAATGTCTCCACATTGTTGCATCAACGTAACACGCCATGTTACAAAAATAACAAATATCAACTCAGAACATAGCAAGCGTAAGATCTAGGAACTACTTTTCATACCAAAGTAATCACACAAGCATCAGTAAATCAGCTACCACATCTTAGTCAGTGGATTTCTTTTGTCGCTCTCTTTAGATGTTTTGTTTTCCTGATGCAGAACAAGAATTTGATCTGAAAGGCGGCAACACCAAACACAAAGAATGAAACAAACCAACTCATAAAGAAAAGTAAGTCATGATAGAAAAATGCTCAGAAAAATTAATCCTGTCTGTCAAGTTTGGTGGAGGAGGTAGGACCCAGATGCAGTTCTTTCAAAAATCAAAAGGTTTATTCCAAAGACAAAAGAAGGGGAGCAAGAACAAAAGACGCGGCAGGGCCGGATCTCAAAAATACTAAACTATGAAATAACAAAGCAAGACTATGAAACACAAAGCAAGACAAAACTATGAGACGAAAACTACGAGAACAGCAACTTGACTTAACTGTAGCGACTGTGGCATGAAGGGTAGTGAAAGTGAGGATTCTGCAAAGAATGAGAGGAAACCAGGAGACTAAATGCTGTGGAGGGAGTGATTAGTGAATGAGTGCAGCTGATGATAATGAACGCAGCTGACGTGAGTGAAGCTGATGGCAGGGGAGAAACATGACAAGAACTGAATCTAAAAACATGACAAAGAACCTGAAAACATGAAAAGACCTGAAACAAGATTCAACAAAACATAAACTGTGACACTGTCTTGGCTTTGGCTCAGACGAGGGATGAAAAATAGCATGTGCAGTTAGCTTGTATATTAACGTGTTTTCACAACCATATTCTTAAAGATGCATCAGTATGTCCAAAAAAAGTTTTGATACAGATCGAGGGGTTGAGATGAATACTGGGAAGAAAGATTGAAAGCATGCTTTATTGAAAAAGCCATCATTTTTTTCTTTATGGATAATTTACACCAGTTTAACTGTTTTAAAAGCTAATAACTGTTTGCTACAAGAAGAAAAAGCCCTATAATAATGATAATCTAATTCCTCCCATAATGACAGGGGTAAGAATAAATTCCAAAATAGTGAGCTGTACCCCTCACTATACCCCCAGGGGCTATTCTGTTGTTGGCAAGAATACTTCTATGTACCAGTTTTATCTGATATTTCTGGGTCAAAGTCAGACATCAGGCCAATTTAAAACAACTTCAGTGTTTTTACATGTCTTCTAAGTCTAGTTTTAGTCATACAACACAATAATTAGATTTTTCCAAAAGTCATGTAACTTATTGACTGAAGAATCGTCAGAGCCTAAAGGATACCAGAAGACAATATCGGAGAGGTTTGTTCCTTCTTGCCTTGAGAATATAAAATTGATTCTTCAGACCCAACCAACAAAATGGTTTGCCCTTCGTAATTTGATAGTTCATTTGTGTCTGATGTTTAGAGAGGGTGTCCATTTTTTATTTATAGTCTCTAAAATTCATACTTGTTTGTGCTTGTTTTAATGGGTTTTTATTTAGTACTTGAGAACTAACAGCACAGTATTTTCTTATTGAAATTGTGCAACCTTTGAATGCATTAACTGTCACAGTAGAAAAATGTTCCACACTTTTGCTTCAAAACCAGTGGTTATACAGTGATTTTTTTGTCTACTGTGTTATTGTCATGTTTGTTAGTTTTGTTATGTTTTAAGTTCCTGGTTTAGTCTTTAGTTTTGCCATGTTTTCCTTAGTTTCTCTTGCCCTGCCATCAGCTTCATCCACGTCACCTGTGTTTCTCCCCTCAGCTGCACTTACTAATCACCAGTCACGCTCCTCAGTATTTAGTTTCCAGGTTTTCTCATGTTCATTGCCAGAGCCTCACCATCATCAATGCCACAGTTGCACCTGTCTAGTCAGATTTAGTCTTATCAGATTTGTTCTCATGTTTTCCACAGTCATAGTCAGGTTTTTGTTTTTGTCGTAGTTAAGTTTTTGTATTCCGGCTCAGCCGCACTCGTGTTGTTTCTTTTAAATAAATCAAGTTTTACTTTTGAAATATCTGCATCTGGGTCCTACCTCCACCACGCCACACCACCATCCAATGTGACAGTTATTGTCTGTGTCATAAAAAACCAGTGAGAGGACAGAACAAAACAACATAAGGGCCAGTCGTTAATGATCTGCACTCTGTGGAATCAGTGGCTCGAGACAGAAAAGAATGAAAATGTCAGATAAAGCAGATATTAGGCAAATAAGGGGAAAAACAGGCAAAAATAACTAAGACTGTGAAGTAAGCCTGGCACAACATGACAACAGAATCTTCATGGATAGTATGGTCTTATAAAATGATCTAAAATGGCAGGCAGTGTCAAGCTGGAGATAATATTAAGAATTAAGTTCTCACTTTATTGCCCAAGTAGAGATCAATGGTAAAGTAAAGCTTACCTTTGTTACAATTAGCACGTGTAAGAAATGCTTCAGGCTTAATTTTCATTACATCAGTGAATGCCTCTTCAGTTTGGCATTTTAGAAAACGTAGCAAGTGTTGAAGGTGAAGAAAATTATATGAAAAATCATGCCAGTGAGAGTCTCAAATGCTGAGGGATAACTTTCTAATATATCCATCAGCTAATTTTGTGGACTTGAGTTAGCTTTGCAAAGGTGTCACAGTGTGACCTTTAAAGGATGGTTATTGCACATCATAAAAAAATGCTTCTGCTTCTAGAAAAATAGACATATGAATATGTATATGTATTAAAACTGAAAAAACTAAATGAAGTGCAAGCCATTACTTGTGTTAGGCAACTACTGCAGTCATTTTGGTTCATCTTCAATAATAGCACTCATAATTACAGAAGGCGCTGCACATTATGCATCACATTCAAACAATCGGAAAGGCTCCTGTTGTGCGCTGAAATGTCGCTGTTAAATCAGGGAAAAAGAAACAGACCTACTGAACAAGGTTGCTCAAAAATCTATATATTGCCTTGTCCGTCTACTTTATTGGAGCATTTGGTACTCAGCCTTGAGGAGAAAAAGTAAACTAGATCAAAACTAATCCTCTCATCACTCTCCTAAATCTTTATCCATTGACCAGGTGACCACATGAGGCTGGGGAAGATAAGAGAACAAGAAAAAAAGAGGATAAAATTGGATTATTGACTAGATGAGTTTACACATAAGATGCAACAGCTGAAGATACACACTGTGGAAATCCTGGTGTTTGTGCAGTTCATAAATATTCAAGTCTTTATCTAAAATGAGTCCCCTTATGTTGCAAAATTCCCATTCATAAAGAGCCCATAGGAAGTTAACAGCCTTAGAATTTTCTATATTTTCACCAAATGTAGACAAAGACATACAAAGTTTAGTAATTAGTTACTTAATCATCAAGAAATTACGTATCTGTGAGAGAAGTATTTGAAGTTTTAGCTACAATTTCTTTGAAATGCTTCCAGAAACAGTCCTGCACACCAGCTTGAAGGAGCTTTGGTCCATTTCTTCATACCCCAACTATGGGTTGTTGGTTGGATGGAGTTTTCTTGAATTGCGGGTTCTAAAACAATGTTTATGTTTCATCCAAACTCCAAAACATTGACTTTCTTCTTCTTTAATTATTCTATACTAGAACATCCTGTGTTTTAAAGGTTGTTGTCTTCTTGCATGATCCACTTTCTCCTGAAACTCTGGTGCCCATCACCACCACTGCCACGGACATATCAGTGATCTGATAAGGTTCTTGTACTGAAAATCTATTATTTTTTTCTTTCTGAATGAAATATTTCCCGTTTAAACTAAAAAACAAAATTCTAGTTCGGTTTTATCAGTTC
The DNA here is from genome assembly GCF_036924035.1 of Leuresthes tenuis. Lineage (NCBI taxonomy): Eukaryota > Metazoa > Chordata > Actinopteri > Atheriniformes > Atherinopsidae > Leuresthes > Leuresthes tenuis. Next base: position 17,238,394 of record NW_027325361.1, on the reverse strand, counting down.
ACATAACATTTTTTGAAAAGGACAAGCCACTCGGAAAAAGTTAGTTTCAGCTTTATATTTTAGAGAGGATTATCTGTCTTTTGAGAGCTTTAAATAAAGAAAATTCTGATTGACCTGACTGATTATATTTATTAATGGAAAAACAGCAGTGTACAGTTCCACAGTCATTTGAATATGTAAAACATTTAAATTATTCTTTGCACCTTTAGATGCATTGAATCGTAATTTAATCAAACCGTAAGGCCAACAAAGACTCAAAGCGTTATTGTTATCCAATAAAGTGCTCTGCTGATGGTGAACCAATGTGAATGAGGTCTTTAGTTAAGCTGAAATTGCCCTGAATCCCCTTGTGACCTTTGAGACTATTACATGCCTTGCTCTTTGAGTGATTCCGTTGATCGATTACTGCAGGGGATGCTCTTGAATTTGTTCCATTTCTGCAGTGTCTGACTGTGGATTAGCAGCATCAGAAATCTTTTTCTTAGTGTTGGTGCGAAGCTGCACTTCTACAAACATGTGATATAGATATCGCTATATTACATGTACTATAACGACATACTTGGGCAGATCTTTGTTCTTTAAATAAAACAGGGAGTCCAGTCTTGCCTGATTGTCATCTAATTGATTAAAAAAACAACAACACCTGATTCTAATTTCCTTTGTAAATGAACTGCTAAACTTGGAGGTCCGCGTGATTTTGCTGCTCACAGCTGCTTACTGAATCAGTTTGTCTAATTTTGTATGAATTATTTAACAGCGCTCTTTCCATACTTTTAGTAGTTGTCAAAAAATCCGATGATGTATTTAAGCGGAAAAATTTGACAGATCAAAACAACTCGTCTGATCCAGCACATTTGAAGGTGAACTCAGATTAGGCTGCGGTGCGTCTGTGCATGTGGACATGATTTTTGTTCATATCAAAATCCTGGAAGGTTTGTAGTTTAACACCAAATCGTGTTGTTCACAAACATTCTGGGAACAGATTAGGTTTCCAACTATTCTTTATGTCTCAGTGCTACTTCCCTCCAGATTAATTTAATTCTACCTGGTGTGACGAGGACACGTAACAGAAGAACACCAACAGACAATTAGACCATCTGTGACTAATCACCAAAGTTTGGAACAAACATGAAAGGCCAGTTAAGTCATTCCCCACCATCGATAAGCAGAGCCTCAAATAAAGAGAGACAGTGGGTCAAAAAATACAAACACAATGTCGGGTTATTGTGATTAAAGGAAAAGAGAGAAATTAAACACAGAAAGCTGAGGTTGACACAGTCACATCAATCACATTTAATCCCAGATGCAGCTAGAAGTCTTATTCCAGTCTGTGCCTCTCACAGCTCTGTGACTAATCAATACATTTCAACTGCTTTTCTCCTGTGAAAATATGAACACACACTCATATCATGAGGGCTGCTCACTGAAAGTCATGAAATTCCCCCAGCTTGATGTAGACTGGGTGTATCGGTCTGTCTGTGTATCAGGACCCAGCTCAGGGTAAAAAGAAAAGTATTTCAAATATTACTCCTCTTTTGGAGGTGCTGACAGCAGAAAAGGCTGTTAGCACAACAATGACAGATTTTCACGGTGAATATTTAATTAGTAAATATGAACCACCATTTTTTTTAACCCCAATTTTTTATTTTATTTAATTGTTTATTTATTCTCTGTTTTGTCTTTGGCCTCAACCAACATCTGAGAAAAGCAGAGAGGTGCTAAAAAGACATGTTGATTTGTGTTTTCTTCTAAAACGAAGCCAAGTATGACATAATCACATAAACCGTGAAACAGAGAAGGGAAGTTTAAGCAATTTTGAAGAAACAGAAAAAGAAAACTGCAAAGGTTCTCTTCTGATGGATGAGAGCGAAGAAGAACCCTTGTAATGCCCCACAGTCCACCCTGCCTGGAGCACACTGGACAAAGCCTATATCATTGCTTTTAAAACGTTAGTGCAACTTCAAATAAATCTTCTTTAAGGCTGACATTTGATCTTAATCTGCACTTAGAGACATTTCTAAGTTATAAGAGATGTTAAGCATGTGGCCTCCTGACCTATAGGACTAACAGAGGCTCCAGAGCCTCTTGGTTTACACATTAAGTACTGAGTAACAGCAGAGACTGTTTTCTTGCAAACATTTCTGGAAACCTGCAGTAGGCATTCACAAGATTGAATTAACTTCTTTAATAAATGTCCATTTCCATAATTTCTTAAGTCAGTTATCATAAAATGCTACTTTGTAGTTTAGTATTGTAATATAGACTTGTGCTAAATATAAGTTGACCAGATTTCTGAGTGATCTTACCTGGACATTGACTTCTGCTTTTGTGCTCTCCTTATTTGACCATATCAGCCGCAGGATGGTTAGTGTCACTGGGTTCAGTAAGTACAGATGTTCACGATAAAAGCTTCTCAACAATTTTTCCCATTTTATAGAGGTTACGATACTGTACAACACATAAGTGACAGCTAGCTCAGTTGGGAATAGATGCTGGCAGTGATTATTACTTTGTTAGCTTGGACCATTTATATCACTGCGTTCATTATCAAAAATGCAGAGAAATTACCAGCTCTCGACTCTGTAATTGCTTTGAGAAACTCAGTGTTTTTACAAAGGAACATCTGTGCGCTTACAAATCATTAGATGCATGTAATTAAGTTCTCTGTGCTGTGAAAGGAGACTTTACTTTCAAGACACAGTATCAGAGTTTTGTGTTTTGAAACACAAAGTGATCCCTACAGAGGCCTTACCGCCTTTTGGACCTGCAGGGCCTCAGTCCATCCTTTTACTGGCCTGGGTCAATCTTCATCTGCTTTCAACAAAGGGCTGTGACCCCCTTTGAATATTGTTTCCATCCATCTTTGTTGATGGTAACCAACTTGCCATCTCTGCCTGAAGTTTTACCCAACATGCTGGGATGAGCACTGCTTTCCGCCTCCTCGTTGCATGCACCTCTGTGATGACAGCGCACAGAAATCTGTCTGAAGATAATACAAATATAGATCGGGGAGGCTGTTGTGCACTGCGAGGTGTGGAGAGCAGCTGGGAGACAGAGATGCTATTTGTTACACTTTGCAGGTGCTTTTACGCATGGTCTATGAGACAGAAATGCCTGGCAAAAATAGCACGCCGTAAATATTTGTAAAAGTTCACAAAGAAAATTTTCAAAGCACCCCATGTTTTATTAAGAAATGCCAAGCTTCCTTTATTTTGTATCTTCCGTCAGGGTCACACTCAATGGCTATAGTATAGAACGTTTGCTTTTATTGCAACTTATATGATACATGTTAAGAAACTATGCATGAAGTGGGTTGAAAATATATAAATTTCATGTTAACAGGAAGAAAGCAAATAGAAGAGTCAGACAAGAAGAGCGAGTGTCCTCTGCTCTGTATCAATAAAGTGCACTCCCTCCTTATCTCTATACACCCAGTGATTATTATCAGCTGGAAGAGGCTCAGGCAGCAAGCATTAAAGAAAGAAAGAAAAAAAAACACTTCCTTTACTTCCTGTGAAGTCACAACGACATGTACACTTAATGGCCATAATGTTCTCCTACTGACAGACACCACAATTGATATGGAGGAAACCTTTTTTTTTCTTCCATTCTCTCATCAGTTTCAGGTTGTGCTGCCCGAGAGAAGCTCTTGCTTAAAAAATGTTCCACAGACACCTACAAGTGACATTACAAACATTACATCAGAGTCGTACGAGAGAGCAGAGTTTGAACAGCAAGGGGCCAAAGCTCTGAGTGTGAAAAGATCCAGACGATAATGGGCACAGAACAATATGTACTCAGGTAGGATTGTGCAAGAAGGACATTCTCTTGAACTGCTCTGTCCACCAAACACTGTTTCCATCCACAAGCTGCTCAGAAAACCAAACTACTGACTCAGCTAAGTTTCTCTCTCCTGAAGTGTTGTGGGTGTGTGTGTGCCGTTTATGGTACAGGTGTAACGTAAGGAAGAATATCCAAAACAAAAGACGGCACTCATTTTGTGACGCTGGTGGTCAGGATTTCAAAACTTTGGAAAGTTTTCAGGGATGGGTTTTTTCAGGTGAAACGGTGTGAATGTAGTATGCAGATAATGAGACTGATGCAACACTGTTGATTGTTGTCAGCTTAAACCTATCTGTAGCTGCAATTGCAAGACACTAATTGGTCTGAACTTTTGTATCGCGCTCACTAACATATAGTTCAGAGCCTGACCAAGGCTGATTTCCCAAATCCCTTGAAAATCCAGCTGATTCACAAGGTAAGCTTATTTCAAAGTGAGATTTCTTTTGTGATCAGGTTGAGGGAGGGTTAATGTTCAACATAGCATCCATCTGCCAGCCCTCTGCCCTTTAGAGGGAAGCAGAGATGGAAATTACAAATTATATGACTGATTTTATGTCTGTTCAGAGTACTTTGATTTTTTATTTTTTTTTTTAAAGGTGAAATGCGTAAACTTGGAAAACTACTCGCTGTGGAACTATAGCTGCAGACTCTAACGGCAAACCTAACCAAAATCGGAAGTGAAAGCTAACTCGAAACTAATCAAACATAGTACATAGATATCCCTAAAACTGACTCCCAAGCAGAAGTTGGAGGCACACAGAGGAGGAGAGGCTGGACACACTGATAAGAGTGTCAACACTCCACTGTATCTTCACATAGCTGCACAGCATCATAATGGAACTTCAAAATGTTGTAATTAATTATCACCTAACTGCATATGGTGCATTTTAAATGTGTATAATTAGGTTTAGGGCAAAACTAACAATGTCCATATAAGTCCATATATCTGCCCACCTGCAGTTCATTCACTATAAAACAGCTACAGTTTTACACAATTTGATTTATTGTGAAGAGATAACGCACATACATCATGTAAGGTACCAGAGATCATATGTTTTCTGTTACTTTCTTCTGTAAAATTCTTATACAGGCAAACTTATATCCACTACACATCTATATCCAGGCTGACTTTGAGTTTGATATAGCACAACCAGTATAACCTTCTTTAAGGTTTGATAAACACAAACGGAAAGCTTTAACAAGCTCAATATTTAGTCTGATTCTACCGTCTGAAAATAATACGCAAGTAATCAGAAATCCTTTCACACTCAGATGCTTTTTGGTGTGAAAGCAATAACACCATAGATAACATTTGAATCTTGCAGTATCAAATATGACAAGGTAATAGGTTTCTGCTTTCTCATATTGAAGTTTTTAAATTCTTTATGGCTCACCTAAATGTATTTTGTTGCACAGGGAGCACTTGTCTCTATCGAAGTAAATGAACAGTCCTGAAGCAGATGATCTAATCTGTAAGGAACTCCCATTTGTCAACAAACGTGTGGGTGTTTGCTGACCCCGATGGCAGCTGCCTCACCTTAACCCTCTTGTTCACAAATCAAAGACAACATGCGAGCAGGGAGGAGGCTGGGGATATATGACAGCCAGGAAATGGTTGGTCATGGTCTGAACCGGTTTGATCAGCCTTTGTTTCTGTCACACTGGGTGGCACAAACAAATGCAAACAATTATCAATGCCAAGCACTTCATTTCTTCCCTCTTGAGTGTTTGCAGCGTCTGCCCACACTTTATGTTGGAGCAAAAACAGTATTTTCTAAGGGCTGATGCCTGTATTTATATCCTTTGGCATACATCATGCACATGAATGGCAGATGATGGGGGGTATTGCAGATGTATTCAACACTGCGTCCTCCATTAGAGTCTTTGTTGTGGTAATCACACTCACGACATCTGGGCTTAGGATTTTCATCACTTGGCCTCAACATCTTGTTCCTAGCGAAAGTAAGTGCATATCAACACTGAGGAGAAAGGTGCCACCTTAATAAACATCACTGTCAATGTGCAATTCTGTCCTCCATCCATTTAGTCCTTTTCCTATGTTGCTTGTGTTTGTTTTTTAAACATGAACTGTTTGTGCTTGAAAATTTAAAAAAAGCATAAAGCAACAAATTAAAAAGGGAATGGATACTATTGACAGTGTTGGTTAAAAAAAAGTACGTGTGAAGAAAGAAGAGTCATTAAAGCCTAACAACGGCCTACCATCACCCTTGAGATACGTAAACAGTTATTATTCTGGAAAATAAAGGCATTTGAATGCATGTGAACCTGCTGGTGTGTCACTGCCATCTTGCCACATGGTAACGCTACATTCCTCTGCACTCAGGGTCAACAATATTGAAAATGTGGGCGATGACATCCCATCTACAGATGTCATGGTACATAGGTTAAAACAAACAAATAAACAAACTGAGGCTCAAAACACGACTTAAAAAAAGTTTTGCTGCACCTACATCAGATAGTCCACCTACGTTTCATGGGTTGTGTTTATTTGGGAATCTGACAGGTTGTGGGCTGCAAATCTCATGAATTACGAAAGCTATATTTGAAGAAACATTGTTTTTTGTCACTTTTTCTTCATGGGAAAAGCAAGTATGACGTCTTCCTGTAGTCAAGATTTCAATTCAAATGCGAGTTCACAGCAGCGGTCAGCTGTGACTAATTTTACTTAAAATTTAGCAACGAAATATCTTATTATTAGAGTGAAATGTAGTGACACTAATGTACGTCATTTGACACAAAAAGGCAGCATGTAAAGAGGAAACTACGCAAAAACAGCAGTCAGGCAAAATAACTTGTATTCATTCATGAAGGATGGAGGCTGACAAATGGCCATAGAGTACGTTACATTAAAATTCACAGCACTGGTGCTCATCGAACTTATGAATCGGTAACTGGCTGTCACAGACATTTGTGTTCTCCGCCCCGTGAGAAGATGCTATAGAGGATAAATGAAAACCGCTCAAGTGAATTTTAGAATCAAAAGAAAAATATCCAAAGTAGGGTTCAGACACCAGTCCAGTCTCACAGAAAAACGTGAAACAGTCACGAAACAGAAAACTTTATGCTGATAGAGACAAAATCTACAATATATGTCCATAAAGTCTCTTTATAATTTAAATGTATTACAAAGGCAACTGAGGAGACATCTTAATCAGATTTGTTCTATGTTCTCAGTAGTTATCAAAGTTTTTAATCACGTTGGATTTGTGTATTTCAGGTATCCTGTTGATGAAAGAGGTACCGTTAAATGAACCCCTAAAAAAATGTCTACTCCTCAAGAAAAGGCACAATGTGTGTCAAGGTTTATTGAAACAAAATCGGATACGCAGACTCAACGAAACTACATAACTAAGTATGGAAGAGGGCCACCGTCACTTCCGTCATTTTGTGCATGGCACAAGAAATTTATGGACACAGTGTTGGATAAAGGTAGGAGTGGATGACCGAGAACAGAGGGATGGCCCCTTTCCCTGGTTACTAAAACAAAAGAAAACTCAAAAAAGTTCTTCAGCTTTTCAGACTTTTAAATTAAAACAGCTCTTTAAATTGAAAATAATTTAGGACAAAATGCTGCTGTGCAACAATAAACACAGTTATTCTCTCTGTCCACAGCACAGACAGTCTTAATAAGCACCCTCCAGAGTTTCCATGAAAACCCTCTCTGCAGGAGCTTTCGTGTCAATTTAAAAAGCCTCCTTTACTTGCTCATTAAAAGAGGTGACAGGCAGAATAAGGGGCGCCAATCTGACATTTCCTGTAACACAAGCAATTAATAAGACAATAATGGGGAAATATTAGACAAATAAATCCAGTCATTCTCATTGCCTTCAGCTCATCATATTTTTATTCATGAGCGACAAAAATAGTAAGAGTGTTGGATTTCAAAGCCTGGCTGTGAACAGCTACTCTGCTGTTGCTGCTGTGGACCTCTCTACAATAAACACTGAATCTGAGGTTGTTAAGTGACATTCTGGCATATATACCAGGGTTAAGCTCATGTAGCAGATCGTTAACAGTGATAATGATTAATAGTCTATTGGAAAACATAACACAACATTATTGTCACACCTGGGATCAATACAGACATGAGCAGGGCTGGCAAGTCGATGAATAAATCAGAAATTCATGACATGAGAAAATATGATTCCGTACAAAGACACAGCTCAGTAACCCATAAGCAGGGACGAAGCTGCTTTTCACCTGAATAAATGGAATGAAAAGGAGACATTTTATAAATTAGAGCAGCCTGACTGTTACCTTCCTTTGTCAGATACAAAAAAAAAAGATATTATTAAAAGTATCTAAAATAGAATCATCTTTGCATAGTAGGCAGCAAAGAGAACAAGAAAATGTCAGAGGCTTCAATTAAGAAATGGACCTGCAATCAATACTAATGTATGACGCATGTCCCAAACATACACACACACACACACAATACATATTCATTTAAAAGTTTAACTTGATGTGGAAAGATTCTACAAAGTCTAAAATTAAAGGGTTTTCCCTGCTGGTTGTGTATGCACAATGCAGTTTGGCAGTTTTGAAACGGAAAAAGCTACCAAACCTGTCTTAAATTCAACATGTGTCAGACATGAATGGAATCATCGGTTAAAGATGTGACGGTTGCATGACCACACACAAGTTGTGTTTAGCTAAAAAAAAAACATGATGCATGTTCAATAGACCCTGTGTGACATGTGACTTGCCATAGAATTCTTAGTAGTCAAGGGGTCGACAATTTCATTTAAATATCAGACTCAGCATGCTCACTGCTTTGGCAACAAAATCCCAAGCTGTGTTTGGCTCTATTTGTCACCTCACTCTTCAGTCCACAGAATAATGTGTGTTTCCTGGCTCCAGTTCCCTCCATCACAAAACCTGCATTTGTGTTGTCACCATAAAAGTGAAAAATTGAAAGGCAGCTCCTACCAAGTCAAGCTGATTTTAGGGTTTTAAACCACAAGCTTATTCTTTACAAACAAGATTCTTAAAACCTGCTCAGTTAAAGCCTTGTATGATTAGCATCTTCCCTGTATGCTTCTGATTTTTAAGTCTGACCTATTTTATCTGACCGATTTTCTTTCTGAGAACTGTACTTACGTTTACATTTTTGTCTCTTATCTTTAAAGGTCCAGCATGTAACCACTTTGTGGTCCATTAGAGCAGATGAATCTCAGTCTAAAGGAAGCACAACCAATCACGAGTCCTCACTTGGATCCCTTTGTATATACGGTATCTTGATAGCTTGGAGAAAAACAGGGCAAGAGTTTTTGTCATGTCCGTTACTTGTGGGAGTGTTTTTAGCTTGAATACATACATCCATACATACTGAGCAAGTATGGGCTTAAAATAGTCTCAAAAATAACTGCAAATGCACAGAGGGTGATCTACAAATATACCTTGAGTTGCACACGTGTTTTAGCTATCCACAAATACAAATTTCCAATTTGTAACTTGTGTGTTGGTTTGCTGTTGGTTGTAAATATATAATTTTCTATTTGTAAAACAAAAATTTATGAAATTTATGAAACTAAAAATTCTGTTTGTGAATCGTGACTCAGCATTTGTGGATCAGCAATCACACGTTTGTATTTTTGAGACATTCTTTCCGCAAATCCACACTGATCCACAAACAAATAGCTTGTGATGCACAAAGTACCATCCAGTAGATGGCATTTTTGTTCACTGATATAGGTATGGCTCGGCTTAAGAACGACGAGGAAAGAAGATCGCTGATTAGCAGTAACCATAGTAACGACATAGACGTGTCCGTTTGCATCAGAAGGAGCAAGTTGAGATGGTTTGGACATTTGGTCAGAGTGCCTTCTGGACACCTTCCATGCGAATCTCTGCTCAGTTTGCTCCAAGTTAATAGGATAAAATGAATGAGTGGAGCTACACTTAAGCAGGAGTACAATTGTACAAACCTGCAGGGGGCTCCACAGTCAAAATATTCTACATATGGCTGCTTTAATAGAATATTCATCACATCACAGTGACATCTTGATTCAAAACTGCACCCTGTCCCACAGATCTTCTGATACTCTCACTCAAAATCAAGTGCTCCATGAAAGGTTACTGGACAGAGAGAACATATCCCACTTTATCCAACATGACAAATAACAGAGGCTGTCCCTCTTTTTTATGCTGCACCATGCAGGTGAAATTAGGTATTTTATCATATATATATATATATATATATATATATATATATATATAATGTCCTTGTCTGCATTACTACCTAATGACATGGCATCTCTTTTAATTATCACTATTTTTCTTAACTTTCACTTACAAGGTATTGATCTGGGATTCTGTCACCATCTTGAAATGTGCTTCATGTGTTGGAGGAGAACGTCTGCTGGGTTGATCTGGTCTACACTGAGCCATACACACAAAGTAAAGAACAACGTGCCTGTGTGTGTGTCTGCTTTGATGTGTGTGTAATATGAATCATCTCGCTGCTCATTTTTGAGACTCTTAGCAGCACAAAAACCAAAGATATGTGAAAAAGATTGACCGGTCACCAGCTAATGGATCAGTGCCTCACAGCAAATGATGAAGATAATTTATTTGGATACATTTTTAGCTTTTTCAGTGTCTTGCTTCAGTTTTTGGAATGCTGTGTGATCTGTATTTTCATTTTGTAATTAAAAAAAGGTTGGCAGAGATGTAACCGCTACTCCGAATACAAGGGTGTATCTCAGCTTTAAATTACACCTAAAAGTTGATGCAGTCTATATTATTTGCACCAAAAGTTCCATAATTTTCTTGCTGTTTTCAAGCCATCAGAAAAGTACTCACAACATTTGACTTAACAATGAATTAAATTGGACATTCTGGCTGCATTTTCTGAAGTTTTCTCATGTTCTCAACATGAAGAATTTCACGTATCAAAATATTTCCATCTGTGTGTTTTGTTCGGTAAGCCTCTAAAGTGTGATTCAGATGTCTTTCTGGGAGTCAGTGTGGGGCACTATCGAGTCAATAACTGGTTAACATGTCAACAGAAGTGGCCGCAAGATCAGAGAGATTCTAATGTTGCGACTGGCATCATAGCCCCCTCCACTCCTCCAGAAACATGAATAAAGCAGATGTGGCTTTGCCAGAAAAGATCAGAGATAAATAAATAACAAATAAATAAGAATTTTCCATCGCACAGGCTCCTCACCCTTTCACCTTCTTCGAAATGTTCTGCTTAGGAGGTTGGACATAAACACAGCAGAGTTTGTGTAAATGTAAAGATCCCTCTCCTGTATTTGCTCCACTCCTCTCCTGCAGTTTTTCTATCGGACACCTGTTCATTTAAAAGCAAATTCTCTTTGATTTTATGGAGGCAGCGTGTTGATAAAGGGCCGGGATAAAGCGCTGAATCGCCATCCTAATCTTCCCCTGCGTCTCTAATTAAGATACTGGTGCTGCAGCACTAATGTTAATTCACAGGTGTCTGCTGCCTGCCAGTCACCATGGCAACCCCAAGGTATGCCTTCTAATCCGTAACACACACGCATAAATTTTTATTCCTGCTCTCCTATCAGGGCTGATTAATCTGGACAACAAACAGTGCTGGCTGTGGCGTGGGCAACCTGCCGCTGATTTCAGCAGCACAGGAAATTGAGGCTGTCTGGTAAAAGTCAGATCTTAAAGTGCATTCCGGTTTGTAAACAAACGGCTGAGCTTTGTTCATGGAAAAGCACTAAAGCCTCTCCCGTGGTTACCCGGCCCATCTCCATTTTGTTTAAATGATCATGTCAGATCAGTGAGCACACCATCATGGGAATTCAGAACTGAGTCATGAACTTAAGTTCATGTCAGCATGCCATCCTCCTCTTCCATCACTCAGAAGTGCAGCATGTTTTAGTTCTGAACATCCACACAGAGTGCTCAGCTCAGTGGAAGACTGCTATGTTGGATGTGCCCAGTGATCCAAACAGTTACTCAGAAGTCTATTTATGTCTATGTACTCACGCTCTTAGAACTAATATTCCAAACGATCATGGCAGAAATATCACAATTACTGGTAATTTGTCTGTATTCATAGCTATGCATGTAAATGTAAAGCTAGCATTCTGGATATACTGTGACTATGTGATGTCTCTGTATTGTTTTGCATATGGATCACTAATTAAAACATTTTTCAGGTTGTATCTGTGACTCTGACAATGTCATATAAGAGATGATTCGGTCTGCACAGAAGCTTTTGTCCCCGAATATTCTGTTTAATCAAACAGACACAAAGAGCCTCTTTCATCTCTGCTTGTGAGGAAATGTAGATGATTCATGCTCCAGAATCTAAGTGTCAATCGAAAAGGCCACATGTCCTGTTTTTACCTGTGACGATGTTAAAAGGGGAGATGGAGGTTTTAAAAGCAACTCGCTGCAAAGGTTGAGGAAGAGGACGGGAGTTTCGGGTGCTTTTTGTTGACAAGGACATGTCAAGATCCTGTCACTTTGATTAAAGAGATGAATAATTTGCTTCTTTGAGAAAGACTAAACAACAGCGCTTGCTTTAATATCATAATAATATGAAAAAAGATTTGGGAGGAAAATAGCCCCTCGATGACTAGTTAATGTAACTGCTTTCATTTCCTGTCATCCAGCTTATTGTTTTTTGGGGGTTTTTTTTAATACAAAGGGAAACTATGACCATTTTCATTTTCAGGATTAAAAGCAACACAGGCAGTCTTTTATCTTCCAGTGACAAATATAGATAAAATATTTTTTTCTGTTATGACTCATGGTTTGTGTTGGTAGTTTTTGTCACGTTCAGCTTTTGTTTGGTTCAGTCTCAGCCTCCATTTTTGGTCCAGTTAGTTTGGCTTGCTGCCCTCGTCACTCACCTGGTCCTGGTTTACTGATTACCACACCTGAAATGTGTTTTCTTGTTTCCCCTCTCAGTAAATATACCCTAAAGGTTTTTCGATGTTTGCTGATAGATCCTCATCTTCGTTGTGTTGTCATGTTACTTTTAGCCTTGCCCCTCTGCCTCGTCCTTTGGATTTCTGCTTTTAGTTACCTGCCTCTGCAGCACTTTTAGTTTAGTTTCAATAAAGTTTATACCTTTCCTTCCATTACCTGCCTGCCTGCCTCCAGAGTAATTATTATGTGGATTCTCTTCTCTACCGCCATACACAAACATGACGCTGTTATGGAAAAAAAGAGGCTCGGTCTTGCTGAGAGTTAACACTGCTGAATGTGTTTCAGACAGCATTATAAAGATATGTGTTATGAAATGAGACTTAACAAAGACATGCAGTCTTTGGATGACTGACTTTGCAGCACAATCACAGCAGTCGGCTTGGACACCAAATAATTGCATGTAGGAGTAAAATCTCACAACTGATGGTAAAGCTGTTCCAAAAGAAGTGTCGACTGGATTTAACAGGTGAAAAAGTCAGGAGACACAAGTTCATCTCATGTCTCATCACTGACTGCTTTAGTTTGCATTTCACTGGTTTTCACTTGCTGTTTGGTTAGGTTTAGGCATTAGAAATAAATAGTTTGTTTCAAAGTCCTGAACCTTTTGATAATGACACAGAACCTGGTGCAGGCACAAACGACCTCCAACTGAGATTCTTTACTTTTACAGCTAATTAAAAAAAAAGATTTTGTCCACTTTCAATTTCCTGATTAGGACTGAACAGTGCTTTGAAATTCCTTTCTAATTAAGCCTCTTAAAGCCTCCTTAATGTGTTGAGAAATCAATCAAAAAGTCATTGATGACTTTAATTGTAAAGTTATGGGGGTTTTTTCTTGGAAAAAGATAGAACTCCTCCTAAATGTAAGCATTTTAAAGTCACTGTTTTGAAAAACAGATAAACAAGTAAAAAAGATAAAACTTGATTTCACTTTCACCTTTAAGAAACAGCCCCTGGGTTGCCATAGAAACACGGACAGTGGGTTTGGAGGTCACAGCTGAAGCTTCTCCTGTGATCACGAGCCTGTGGTTGTTCATCTTACAGGTGAAGGTCACTGGGGGCTGATGCTCATCGGCTTACTGGAGACTTGGCCAACAAAGCAGCATCAGCTGATCATTAGTGGTGCTGGCTGTCAGGCGACAAACACAGCAGGAATGCAATAAATAAACTAGCTTATATAACACAAATGCTGAAGCAACATTCACGTGAATGCCAGGATGTGGGTCTTCCCAGCAGAACCAGAACATTTCATTGTAGCGGTTTGAGTGTTGTGGCTGATTAGTGTATGTGGAACCAATCATCACACTTCTATCTGTGTGGCTCCAGTTTGAGTCCAGTGAGACACAGCTGTTTTTTTTCACCTTGTTTTGCATGGACACCATGACCTCAGACATCTTTAAACCCTGTGTATTTAGTTTATTTTAAATATTTTGTTCACCCTTCCTATTTGGTTATGCTGAAGCAATGAAACGACTTTGTTTGGATGAGGAAAAAAAAAACAATTTTTGGAATAAAAACGTTACGGCTGTGGCTCAGGAGTGGGAGTGGGCACCTTCCGATTAAAATATCAATGGTTTGATCCTTGGCTCCTCCACACTTTGTCTTTTAAGCAAATCCCTCTGGATAACATAAACTAAAGAACACCAAATACATATTTTCAAAACCCTTCATATTCATCAGAAAGTGTCAGAACACTTAGCTCTTTAGGCATAAAGGCATTAACATTTTTACGGATTTGCACAGAAAAATCTTTAAAGAGTTGTGCTAGATGCAGTCCCACTGAAAAAATGTCAAATTAACTGAATACTACCAAGACATCACTGATACATGAAACCATAATATTGCCTGATATCATCATCCGACAGAGAAAACATTGTTGCAACCCTACCTTTAAAGCTTTATATAAAGGCTCCTGTATCTTTGCAAACATCATATAATGTTCATGTGAAACACATGGAACTAAAGAAGCAGCACTGTTCAGGCATCAGAGGAGAAAGCTTGTGTAGCGAATACTTGAATGTTGCTCCTTATTGCAGTGCGTACTTAACAGAGGCATTTCTGGGGGTTTTTTTTAGGTAAGAATTTTTGTAAGATGCTCTTTGGGTATGGGCTAAGTGATGAGTTTGCAAACATCTCAATCAAAACATTTCAGAAAAATGTACAAACTGCATCCTCCATGTTAACTTGTGTGTGTTTCAGCAGGTTTAAGCAGCTCGAGCAATGTAAAGGTAACAAGCAACTTGTCAACTATACTTTGTACTCTATAGCCATCACCAGCTGAGGTACAGGGCATTAAGTGGACTTTTAAGATACTTAGTGCAACAATTAGCAACTTTATACAACCTGTAATTTACAACATAACGTCTCTTCGACACTCCCAAACCTGTACAGGATAAAGGAGATGTAGAGAACTGATGATGGACAGCCGACTGATGAAAGGTAAAATCTGATTTTGGTGGAGAAAAGTGAAGAAAACGCTGCTTCCCTGAAGTTTTAGCACATTAGGAATGTGAAATACATCAAATGACTCACTGGATTAGCAGAATAATGACATGAGTGACGTTGTCATGACGGCTTTGGAAGGAAGCTTTGGAAACCTCAGTGACGGCTAATGTTGGTAGCTAATCATGTGTCTAATAAGTGAAAATGCTCAAGGAACCACTGAATCTGGGGCCTTTACGTTGTCGGAAGAATCTATCTCTGAAATTGCAATATTTGTAGACTTGCATTACAAAAACATCACATTTGTGACAGGAAACATTTTGAGGACCAAAAGATTTCACTGAATCATGGTTACGTGTAAACAGGGTGCAGTTAAATCAGATGGCAATTTTAACAGCAATATTCAATGCCCCGCAACACATGCATAAGCCCACCGTGTCTGCTCTCATTCCTTCACTCAAAGAGCGTTCTTATTTGTGGTTGCCATAGTAATCCCAAAGCCTTAAACCTTCCTCTCTCAAGTCAAGAAAGCTGGGGATGAAAATTGTCCCAATCAAATTTGCCCCAGACAATATATGTTCTCACAATGTGCCACCACGTCTCACCCAGACCCATGAACCCACTTTCAGATGCTCAGCTTCCACTTGTGTTTCTGCCGTCCTCTCCCATTCTCAGGAGAAGACAGCATTATAAATCAATTTACAAGCTGCGAGAGACATTCTGCAGGGGACGGAAATGAACAATGGCAGATGGAGGATATTGGAAAACATTTTCTTCTCTATCACATGCAGCAGCAGCATTTGGTGCAGCTGGCAAAGGGATCCTAATAATTTATTTATACCTCTTCTGACATTTCTGAATGAAAGAGGTGAATGTATTCTTCAATGAGGTTGTGTTTTTGTTTCAAACAGATGGCATGTGACTTGCTGCCAACTTTGCAGCCTGTTGTGTGTAAAAAATTGTTGCTTAAAAGATGTGTGCACATTAAAAGCCTCGATAATTTGTTTTTAACGGTAATAGCAACACACTCATAGCAGTAGGTGTTGCAATGTTTGTCCAGAACTAAACTGAAAACCAACGCAATGTTACACCCCATGCTAATGCATCAGATATCATACGCAGCTGCCTTTACTCACGTGAACAACTCCCGGCAACGCATACAGTAAGTTCTGATTATATAAAGTGATGAGACTTCTCAGAAAAACTAGGGACAACAAAATTAATTATTTGCCAATGTGAAAGTGACAGAAAGTGACAACAACTTGGCCCCAAAGTGGTCCCAAACAATTAGGTTTTGTTTATATATAACCAAGACAAATAGTTTCCATCAAGGCAAAAATATTTCCCTGGGAGGTCTGTAGTTATTTCATTGGGACAATGAGATATTTGCACGACTCCTATCACTGTAGCTACATAGACACAATGTGTGTGTGTGTGTGTGTTTGACCGACCTGTCTGCAGTCCAGAAACATCTCCCACTGAAAATGTATGATACATTATGAAGAGGAGAATCGGAATGAGATGACCACTGACTGTCGAGCAGCCGAACCCTTGTATTCAGCAAGAATGGACACAGGTTCCCTTTTTTACAAAATGCAGCAAGCAGACCATTTTCATTTCCCAATCAAGTGAAATTGCTTGTGTTGCTGACATCAAATACTATATATATGTTCATATTTTGTAGATTCAATTGGGTTGGAAGACACTGAAAATCATGACTTTTGTACTTGTGTCTGTTATAGAAAGGATTCTTTTCAGTTTACCAGAAATTAATCTGATAAATGACCTGCTGGACCAAATCAACTGAGTGATTATGTATTATTCTTAACTGCTGTTTTAGTTCTTCTTACTTTTGCATCATACTGTCAAATCCACATTAGGAAACTACAGTCCTTTCAATCTGTGTTGAATTAAATGAATGAAGATAGTTGGAGAGTGCTACTATCACAGCTTAAGAGAGGATAATTGTGTGTTACATCCAGTCAGTATCATGGGCCTGAGTATATCAGTATGAATCCATTCCTGACATCTTTAATGCTGATGTCTCCTGATCTCACCAGTACATGTTGGGTTAATAGTACAAGAAATCAAAGAAAAAACGATATATATTTGCTTTTGGAACAGACTTTTCCAACAAAGCTGTGGTTAAAAAAGATCTGCAGAGGAAGAGTGGCTGAATTTAATGCTTTTAATTTTTTTTTCATTAATAATTATCTCCTTTTTTAACAAGTCAAGGGACTCGGGGCAATTCAATGTGCAGTAATCCTAATAACTGGTACAAATGTCATCAAATCACAATTAGAATAATAATCAACAACAACATAATCAGAGATTTCATTGAATTTTAATTAAAGTATTTCACCCATTAACACAGTAACAAGAGAACAGATGTCGGTGGTTGTAGCTTCACTGAAATCACCTTCACAGATCAGAAACACAAAAACAACAAGAGGACATGGAAACCAGCTTCCACTGTTCATCTACATCTGGAGAAAAATGAAACAGCTAGGTGTCAAGTATGGGATCGGCACTTTTCAGCTTAATTTGTCAGAACGAAACCTGTCAAGACAGGAAAAACATCAGCATATATACAATAAATCTAAAGGAAATCTCAACATGTCAATAAGAATTAAGTCACCATCAATAAAACACAATATCCAACAGACCAGTTCGTTCTCTAACACACACACACACACACCCACACACAGGTATTAATGCTTCTCTTATCTAAATTACCATCAGTAAAGCCCCTCTGCCCAATATCTAATTTAACAGCTATATAATGGAGAATTATACAGACCACAGCAGGTTGGATATTGAGAAAGTTAATTGCAGGAAATTAATGCCAATAATTCCCCCAAAGATCAAATATTCCACAGAGAAATAACCTGACAGGTGCTGTCCAAAGTGTCCAAAAGTTTGATACATTCATAGTCCTTAAAAGGTATTAATGAATCACTTTTATCAGCTCAGCCACCAGAATACAGTATTGAGTCTGTGTTTCTGCAAAGCACTGATTAAAAATCATATCAGTGTTTCTCATTTCCAACTTGTCACGTACTGATTCTCTGTCGAGCTGTTAAAAAGCTGTATTTGAAACAAAGAAATTACCCTTAACTAACTTTTAACTTGAAAAATTTCAAACAAAACAAAAAATAGCTTCATATAGGACTCTCAAGAGCAACCTGCTTCCATTTCACAACAAATCACATACTGACATTTAGTCTGGAGCTGGCTGCCCTGGTTTTTTAACACAGAGGATACCAAAGCATCACTTTTAGAGGTGTAGGGTTTCCCTAGCTGGTAGCATAACAGTCTCGGGATGCATAGCCATGGCAATGTGGATATTGTTGGTGAGGCTTTTTGCAATAAAATATGTTGGGGTTTTTTTTGTGTGTATTTTAACATCTAATCATGATGTTTTCTGAACCTTAACAAATTCATTTGAACGCATAACTGAGTAGTATAGTAGTAGAGCAAAGGATGTCAAAAGAAAGACTGGGAATCAAGACAAAGGCAGAAAAAAGAGGAAGTAAAACTTAACATTTTCAGAGTTGGACTCAAATACTAGTCTCATGATTGGGAGACGGTTGTCTATCCTTCTCCTGCTGGCTGATCCCTCTTCGTCTTAAACCCAGCACTATAGAACAATGTCCTATCACCGACTTCTATTTGATGAATCTCTGATGTATCACGGAAGGATAGGATGGCAATATACAGCTGAAGAGCATTTCCCAGTGTGTCAAAAAGTGACAATAAAGTGGTACCCTGTGCATTAAAAACTGATGTGAAGGGCTTCTGACCAAATATCAGTCTTTTCTTCACAAGTAAGAATGTGTTGTTAAGAGAAGTGAACCTTTGTGTCTTCGGTGAAAACAGAATTAATTAGTTTTCAAGAGATTTTGCTGCCGATCCAAATCACTTTCTTTGAACAATTAATAATTTTTTAATAACTTACTTAGCCAAGGAATGTGTTTCAGAGCACATCTCTAGCTTTATAAAGCACCACCTGCCGTTAAAAACCTTTTCTAGTCCAACTGGCTGGTGGCAACATCAGAACACATTTGAAGAAATGATTGACATTTTTCGACATTTGAATCAGCGCAGCTGCCCAAGATGGGAAACTCTCCCATCACAATTAATGTCGAAACTCCTTTGAAGCTCAACAGCAACATAGATCTTCCCACAGAAATAAAAATGGCAATAAAGCAAACCTCGGCATACAAAAACAACTTAATAGATGCACTCTGTTCTGAAAATGTCTCCTATACAGAGGATCAATCACAGCGTATCATTTCTCTCACAACGAACCTCTGACACTTTTGAGTCTGCTAACCTGCTAGGAAGGTGACTGACTCTGGTCGTTGAAAACAGTCATGGAGAAATCACAGGGAGACTGTCAGCTGGTCAACTGGGCTCATTAGGACTTTTCATCTGAAACAACTGTGAAAAATGTTTCTGTTTGTGAGATGTGGTGAGTTTCTGTCTCAGCTCAAATTGACCACAAGAGAAGTAACCAGTTCAAACAAAACATTGTGGCAGCTGAAACGTATTCAACGACAATAAAGATGTGACCAAGATAGGGTTTGTGTCAGATCTCTTTCTTTGTGTTTAGGTAAAAAAGCTTACTTCCTATTAAAGAAAACATAAAACCTATTAAGACCTGATCGAGCAGATAATCATAAATGACCCCATGTTTAGAGGTCACCTACGGTGTTAAAGGTTGAAGGGATACATACAGGGATATATATTTCCTTTTTTTTTTTTTTTTTTCTTCCTATAGTCACGTTGTGTGTAATACTTATGAGTTGTCAGTGTCTCAACTCCACACAGGGCTCTCAATTTGAAGAATCAAGGAAGAATCTTTTTCTTTTTGAGGTACAATTTGTTTTAGATGGCAAACAATTCGCTCTTCTCACGGCCCCTTTCCAGAGTAGCTCTTTGCCTAGCTCACCCATTAAGATTCCTCCCTGCTTCTCCAGACTAAGGTGAGACACTACTCGTAAGTACTTTACACAACTCCACTTTAAAAAAGAACCAAAGAATCCTTTTAAAACTAATTTTTTTCCCAACTGATTTAATTTACTTAAGAAGAAACAAAAAAAAAATTGCATTTTCTTCGATGCTCTCTCTCTCAGATACAGTACATTACATTTAATAATAAGGATCTGTTCAGGCACACGACCAATTCCTCCCAGACGGACGACAGAACTGACTGTCCAAGCTGACGTAGTCAGATAAACTCAGTGTTTCAATGAAACTAAGATCAAATGATATGCCAATAACCTGCAGGGAACTGACAAAGCACTAACGTAAAGTTATAGAAACAGGACACAATCTGCAGAACACATCGAGGTGCATTATTATAACCATTTGTGCCTGCCGCAAAGCTTCAACTAGAACAAGAGCACAAGGAGATCCATAAATGCACAATATTAAACCACTGAAATTTAACACTAACACTAACAAAAATCTACAGGTAATTTCTCATAGATATGCAGCAGGAATTACAGCTTATCACCAACTTCCAGACAATAACAAAACAACCAGCGGTGTCACTGTATATTAAGTATATGGAGCATATCAATAGCGGTGCTACAAGTGGGCGACAAACGCCAGCTGAGAGTAACCCTTCAGGATATTCAGAGGAAGCTTTGGAAACCTCAGTAATTTGCATCACTGTGATGTTTCTGACTTGTTTTCTGTCTGAAGTCGCTCGCCTCTGCCGAGCACTCGACGCTGCAATCAGCTGCAATTTCTTCTAATTCCTCAGAAGGACAGCAGAGAACAGCCAAAGAGGAGAGGACCGCTGTTCATGTTAAAGCACATAATGTTGTTTTCTTCACCGCCGTGTCGCTTGTCTTTTTTTGTTTGACAGTTCTGCTTCTGCCCCTGGGCTTCATTAAAACTGAAACGTCGCTCATCAGCACTTCTCACTCGTCGGTGCATAATTAGCATTTCACTGGCAAATGTAGAAAGTACCTACAGCATGCAGTTGAATACAATGCGAATCCAACATACTTTTAGATGGATTTCAAAAGCATTTTACAAAATACTACATATTGTACATAGAAAACTAACAACCGGAGACCAAATCATGCCAATTAAAACAACACACACTCTCTCTATCTCACTTGAACACACACAGTAAGGCTTTAGGGTTTCAGAAAACTTTGAGTACGTCATGCAAACACCAGTGACATGTTTCTGCCATGCAGCTGGTACTCACTGTGACACCATTGCTCTAATCTCCTTGTGACACATTTAATACATTTACATGCACACAGTCATTTGTCTATTGGCAAGGCTGTGACTAAGGCTAAAGCCTGGTTGCACGTAAGAGCAGACCAACCAGTTTGGAGCCAGAGTGACAAGAATATTGGCAGGTACCTGTTGCTTAGTTGCACAAGATTTAATTGAAGTTGCCCACACTGGATGGAGAATGTCGCCAGACTGCAGCTGGAACGTCCACACAGTTCCTTCATTGGGCTCAAGAGACCTCATCAACCAAATAAACATGTATATCTAATAAGCAAACGAGTGCCCTCATCTCTAATGCAAACATTGCTCTTTTGTGGCTCATGAACTCCGATAACATCCAATCCGGTTATCGCTGCCTATTGTTTTAGAGACATTTTTAAGAGATATTATGATTAAGAGAGTTATGATTTGACCGTGATCTTATGACATAGCGTGTAAATAACACTTAAAAGAACAAGAGCTAAGCATTCCCCATCATGTATATTCCCCATATTATTTGCTAAGTTTTCCCTATGTCTTATGACCCACTAAAAGTGTGTGGTGGTGAATTTCTCTCGAGACAAAGCCCCGTGCTGATATTCTCCTTGTTTCTTCTTATTTTGCTGTGTTTGGGACATTTTGTCTGCGACCTTTGAACAGAGGGTATGTAGACACCAACCAAAGAGCCCAAAGGTGTGAAGACTAAATATATATTAGCTGCCTCCTCTGTGTGGACATTGTGTGGCGATGACATGTTTTATTTGGGCTTTACAACATAACCACTGTGAATAACTGAATATTAAAGCTTTTTATTTCCCTTTTATTTTCCATGAACTACTGGATTTACTAAATGTAACCACTTAGTATTCATTTGGAGCAAATTTCACTTGTCATTTCTATCAATTTCAATCTTTTCTCACACAATTTTAACTTGAAACAACAAAAATAAAATATGTGATTACCATACTGGGCTGGTTATTTATATGCTATTTGCCTTGACCAGGCTGATTTAGGATTTTTCTTTTTTTCATTCCACTCGTACACAACAGACGCTGCCCGGTTGGTCTCTAATTTTCCCTGCAATGATTATAATAAGCATCCCGGTTTTGAAGAAACAATGCTTCAGACTGAGTTTTCCTCAGAAGAAAACAGCATCATAATGTGGATAAAATTAAAGTTAGGTGAAAATATGTCTATTTCAATTTCCCGTGGGCTTCCCTTTACAATTTGTAGCTCTAATCTATGATATACCACTTTATAATACCTATTATTTTTACTTATTTAGTTATGTATTTGGGTAAATTATTAATAGTTTTTTCTCTTGGGATATCGGTCACTTTCTCCAGCTGTGCACGCATATTTTTTTCTTTTTTTTCCTACAGTAGCCCTAATAGCCCAACATAGTTGTATGTAGACTGTACTAGAGGGTTTTTGTTTATTTCTTTAGGTATGCTGTGGATGTTTTGGCATAGAACGAGGTTAAGAATTTCCTGATATTGTGTAAAAATTGCTATGAATTTTAGCTTTCATGTCACTGGAAGCAGTACAAGGATAACTAAAATATTTCGGGTTAAGATAAAAGTAAAGGACAGGGTTTCATCCGTCGATAATATGCTGCAAAAAACAAAACATATCAGCATGTGACTTGACTTAGTGTATCAATACTTTACTGTTTGCTCAACCTTCGCTGCAGGTTTAACACAACTCTGCTGACTAAAGAAAACTAATTTTGCTGGGTACGAATTGTTTGCGCGACTTTAAGCTAAGATAACAAATAAAAAGCTTTTGTGGTCGATATATACTGTATATGATCTTTAATTTTCTGTCATCCTATTATGTTAAATCAGATTGTGGCAGTTATAGACTTTAGTTTCACTTACTTAATCAATCCTAATCTAATTCTATTTCCGATGTGCATGTAAATGTGGCCACTCTATTTGTCCCTTGCGCTCCCCCGTAGATCAAAGGGTCATTTGCACATCAGGATGTAGTGCCACTTCACAGCTCGCACTCATTCACAAAAGCATCTCTGTGCCCAGCAGATGGTGCAGCTGATGTAGAATCCTGTGCTGCTGTGGATTTCTGTCACATTACAAAAAGGAAAACCATAGCACGCACGACGACCACATGCAGGCGCGGACACAAGACGGACTGATGCACAGGTGTCGTCCAACCTTTGAACCAGGCCTGGCTTGGGAAGTTGGCAGGGAGATTTGTTCAGAATGAAAACCTTTTATCTGTCAAATTCATCTGTTGCTGTTGATTCCCCACTTGGTATGATGAGCATACGTTATTAGGAGAGGGAGTTTGGCAAACCTGACCATCATAAATCCTTCATCTGGGTAGATCAGGAAGGTCAAGTTTCCTTTGTTTTTTCTTGGTAATCGTTTTCCTCTTCCTTTGTTTTTTCTATTCAGTTTTGGGCAGTGGAAATTAATAGAGTAGATTACATAGAAACTAGTGCAAACATCTAATTTAACTTTGAATCAGGATGCCTTGGCTTTTGCCGTCTTTAACCTCCACGTCCTGCAGCTTCAGAGCCCTGAGAGCAGCTTCGTCAGAGGCACCTCCCGCTCACCCAGCAATGAGTCCCTCTTAAGGCTGGTGCCTTTGTTCACCACCTTGAACTTCACAGAGAGGTTCTTCACTTGAATCGAGCTTATGGAGTCGAAGAAGAAGTCCTCGTTGAAGACCGGGTTGCGGCTGTTCTTGATGATGTTGCTCCTTTGCTTCTGCAGCTTGCCAGGGTTCAGGTAGACCGACACGCAGCAGTTAATACTTTTGATGTCAAAGTGCTTGTCATAAAGACTTTCCGCCGCCAGGACACGGATGAGCAGACGGGAGGTGCTGGAATCGTAGTTGGCGCTGATTCTCACTGACCCACCTTTGTGCAGGTTGATTGTGTGCTCTCGCTGGAGGCCATGGTCGGATGCTCCTGCACCGCCGTGAAAGGAAGGGACGTGAAGCCGCCGCTGGATGTTGGGGCTGGGCTCGGCTGAACTGCACTCATCAGTGGAGAGGGAGCTGTGGCGAGCGAATGTCCGCTTGGCTTTCACAACTTTGGCCTGCGTCTCATGAGTGAAGATCTTGAGCAGGGATGCAGAGCGGGAGAGCAGAGGAGAACTGAAGGGAGAGGACTCAGCCGAGGAGCAGGTGTCACTTTCTCCGCCACTGAAGTATCGATAAGGGTTCATGTGAGAGGTGTTGAAGTCACCGGGATTCAGGTGGTTTCCTGTTTCACTGCTTCTGCCGGGAGTCTTCCTCTGTGTGTTTGGGGAAGTGATGGGACTGGTAATCTCGCAGTGGAACAGTGACTCTTTACGGCGGGTGTGGGGGCTTTCTTTCAGTGTTGCAAAGCCATACGATGTTTGAGTCTTGGGAACATAAGGTAGGGACATTGCTGTCTGCGACTGGGGGTCTGCATTGGTGTCTCCAGCCACAACATCATCAGCGCTCTCTATCTGAATGATGTGGCGGTTTGCTGCTTTCAGCAAGTTCTTTGTGTCTCCAGCGATCTTTGAAACCAGTCGAGGGCTTCTTGGGCTGCTGATCCTCCTTCCGCTGCCAACGATTTGCTCGGATGTAGACGGCTGCAGCCCCTCTTTGGGTTTTATGTGTGGAATTTCAGGCTCCGGAGCGCAGCTAACCAGCTTCGGAGGGATGAAAAAGTCTGGAATCTTGTCAGGAGTGAGGACATTACTGTAGGCTTGAGCTGCACCTTTCTTGTCTCCACCGTCACCCTGTCGCAGCATACCGGTCTCCACCGACCCACGGATCTTATCCAGAACCCACATGTTCCCACCAGACAGTGGGATGTGTGGAGCAGGTTCAGTCAGGTGCGTCTGCAATTAATAACACACATGGGTGGAGAGGGGGGTATAAATGATCAGAGGAGTGTCACTCCACAGGCTGTAGAGGGATAAAAATATCACCTGAGTGCATAGCGGTGAAACGTAGTCTGTGATCAAACATGAAGTATTAACAGGGGTATGCCAGACATTTTATGGTTTTAATATACTGGATCTAAACTTAGCTAGCTACTGACTGTAAAGAAACAACATTTATCAGAAAAATAGATGCGCAACAACTTTATAAAGGCTTTCTTTGAAGAGCTACAGTTCATTTGATCAATCTCAACAGGCAACGTGAAATCCTTGAGCTGAAATATGATACTAAATTCATCTGTATCAAATAAACATCTGTCTATAAAATTATTCCCATTTGTTTAAAGACAGCAGAGTGGCTTCATTTATACAGGGAACATGAGAACAGAAGAAAATATGATCTACTTATACCTTTTCATTCTTTATTAGAAATATTAGTCACATCCTTTTTGTGAAATCATAGTGGCTCGATTCTCCCCGAAAAAAAACTTTGATTACATCTAATTTTAAAATAACAATTCCGGCTCTCAGTTTCAGCAACACGAGATGCATATCGTGTCATTTTGCTAAATTATAAAGTAGAAAACGTCCTCAATACTAATGACACTAATTCGTCAAGCGGTTAAGAATCGTTCTGCTTGATCTACATTCAAGACATTTTTTAAAAAGTTACAAAACAAAACACAGTTCAACAGGTGCGAGGACGCTTCCGTCTTTTACGCTCCAGTCTCTTTCCAAAACCTCTTACATCTAAAGACACTCTGAAATGTAGTGCAGTATAATGTCCCTGTCTTTTTAAAATAGTTTTGTACCTACTTATAATCATGGGTGATGTACTTACAGAGCTAAAGAAAAGGACGCAGTCTTCTTTATGCGCTCCTTTACATCCGCTGCCTCAGTAACAGGTGTTCTCCCTGGATAAGTCTGTGCGCTCCGCGGCGACGCTGCTCTGTGCCCTCAGACAGTCTCTGCTCCGGAGCTCCTGTCGTGCGTTTTATCGACGGCACAGGGCTGCAGCTGACCAATAAGATCAAACTCTCCCATTCCCAGGAGAACCAGCTAGAAATACACTGGCTGCATCTGCATCTAAAATGGTCTTACATGGTTTCCCCCGGGCTGCTTAAAGTCTTTTGTACTGCTGATGCACTTTTATATATAAAACGTGTTAAAGAATATTTATGTTCAAATCAGTTTTACACATTTTTCTGTCCTTCCCCGGAACACATATATGTTCCTGGTTTTCATTCTGCTGCATCTTCAACGTCAGAGGGCATGAAATAATCTTTAAAATTTAGGAGAGACGGGATATTTTTAGTGTTTGCTCTGGCCTCATTCAAGGGTTTTAAGCTTTTATGTGCCAGTAAATCATTACTTATAGAGAAAGGCCTATTCGACCTGAACAGCACATAAAGCTGAGCAGAAAATGCCATGTGGAGCATTTTAACATGTGAGCTGTGTAGTTCAATTCAGTCTTCCTTTTTTTTTATTTTTGCTTAAACCATCTGATTGGTTTCCTTGGAAACTTTGCTATGGCAACAAATACATTTGTCTAAAATAGGATGGGCCCCATGACTTCATTGATCTGCAGGACAAAAAGCACTTTATTTGTCCAGATTGTCTGGTTTTGAGCTCAAGTGCCACAGAACCTTTGGACTGAGATTGTCACTGCACCTGCTTCGTCACGGATCAGTTACAGTCTATAACTGAACTGCATTTGCTTGGTGAGGAGGATCTTAGAAATGTGCAGATTTCAGTGAGGACACCTTTACAAAGAAGTGATTGACTAAAACTGACCGTGAAAACAGACCTGGTGGTGTAGGTGTAGCTGTGCCTCACTTTGATGGAAATGAGCTGGGAGCTTGTTGTGGATGCTGTTGCCTCTTCCTGTCAGGGGGTAACTAGGAGCTCACAGACAAAACACAGGCAGCAGATTTTAATAACCTGCTGCATTTGGCTTCCACTGGAATTTCAGACTTTACAACAAACTTTGCTTGTGTCAGATCTCTCATGCAATAGGATGTTCACTTTAGGAACAGAAAAATACACATATACTCAAACAAATGAATGACACTGATCTTGACATTCAGAGACTCTCAAAGTAAAGGTGTATACACACACACACACACACACACACACACACACACACACACACAAGCCTTTATACGAACACACCCATGTCTGTTTACATGTGTGTTAACAAGTGGCTTGACAGAGAAGAATATCCTGTCCTGTAACCAGGATGTTACTGCTCTGTCCGAAAGAGGACCGTGTCAGAGCTGTGAGAAGATAATTACACATTTAGTCTTCAGAGGTCACTGCCGAATGTAATCAACCTATGGAAAGATCCATTTAACATATAGATTGCAGCGGTACAGATGAAGCCTCACCCACTGTGGTCTTTCTTCTGAGGTCAGCAGTCAGGCTTTGCTCAGCACCTATCTCACACTCTCCAAGCAAAACATGCCTGGATGGGTGGATGGTATGTAATTTACTAAATAGATTGTCAAGATGTCTGCTTTAAACTGATTTCGTGGCTACATCAAACTACACTGGAAAATGTGCTGAAGCTGTGGAAGAGGCTGAAAAAAAGTAGAAACCACTGTTATTTTGAACCATGTTGCTGAAAACATAACTTAGATGATTAACCTATTTACAAAATGTACAGTTCATCTGCTAATCTGTCGTATCACTGGTCTGTGGCAGTACTCGTCATCACAAAATTAAAAAACAGGAAGAAAATAAATCAAAAAGACCAACATGAGAGTGAAAAAAATTGAAGAAGTTCATTCAAATTGAAACGGCACATGCTGGGGAATCCTAACTCACACTGTTAACAGCTTCCTCTACAAAATAATGAGATCGATACCCGAGCTTCAGAGAATGTTCAGAGAAAAGGTTAATATGCCTGTTCTGCTCTCATTAAGGGGCCGGGCCTCTACAACTCTGTCTGAAAATGAGAATAACTCTGAAAAGTGCACTCGTTCGCTGACTAACAGATCCGAGTGGATGTGTCTGTGCTTTGCTCGTTCGCTGCAGCGACAGACGTACCAACACACAGGCAGGAAACGGGGCAATGACATATGCAAGGAAAAAAAGTATTCCGTTTGGATTACTCTCATGAGCTGCACAAAAGAACAGCAGGAGGTCTGGTGTACCTCCAGGTTTGAACACATGTTCCTTTAGCGCAGTGTGTGTCTGTGTCTGCATTTACTCTCAACACGTATGGTCACCTATTATAGGGTAAAAAAAAGTTTTTAAAAAAAAAAACAGAGGCCAGACACGTCATAAGCTCCATTTTTACCCCACTACCTCTTATTGTTGCCATCCATCTTTCTTCCTGCCTGCCAACCTGTTCCCACCTTCACAGCTTCTGTTGCCTTGGAGACATCTCATACATGGACGTATGGACCACCCCCACCCTTCCCCCACCATCTCCCCGCTTTCTCGCATTTCTTCACCTCTCTAGTCTGTTGCAGTTCTCCCTGCGTGCTCAGAGGGCTCGGACTCAGCTGCCTTCCTGTAGCTGAGGGTCTTCAGCTTTCTGCTGGACTGCCAGTTGGAGCAGAAGCGGCATCTCATCACATGTGACTCATGGTCACAGTGTAAAGCTGCCGCAGAGTGGAGCATCTGCCTCCGATCTAGCAGTCACTTTTTAAAGGCGGCACCTCACCCACTCAGACAATAACATTGTGAAAAGTATGAACGAAACCACACGGGGGGGTGGGAGCAATTCAACAAATGCCAGCAACATTTGAGTGTCTTGCTTTCTCTGCTTCGCTGACCTGGCATTTGGATTGGACACACGCAGGGCAAAAGGTCACACCTGTCGCCACAGGAAGCAAATTTGATGGACTCTGCCGCAAATATGATATATTCCTCTGAGGGGAGACTGGTGGGATGGCTTAGGAGAGGGCTGGTTAAAGGATAGGAGGGGGGGAAGATCCAGGAAAGGCAAGCATATTGCTTAGTGCACTGGCCTCAAGCACCAAAACGTGGTATATTGATCTATAATTTTTGTCAGATGAAATCGCATTCAAGACATTTGAGAGATTAATGATTTTCATTTTCAGGAGGCAGATCATAGGCCGCCATTGGTGGGCCTGCATAAGGCAGGAGAAATAAGAATATGGAGAGATTATAAACCCCATAACTCAGGAGTGCAGGAGCGACATGCAGGGACACAGCACTTCCTGACAGTTTATCTACACTTTGGCACATTGACAAGATAAACTACTATATATGGCCTATATCAATATCTCACTCTTTGTTCCTTTGGGTAGGACGTTTCTGCCAACAAAAGCAGGTAAGCATCGTCAGCTTATGTTGTCGATAAGAAAATCAAAGAAGTGTGAGCCGAGAAAAAAAACAGCAAGGCACTTTAACAGCGTGTTAAACTGGAAAAACCAATTTACTTTTATATCCAGGAGTATTCAGACTCGAAAATATATTGTATCTCTGTGGTTCCTCGGGCTTGTGAACGCCACTGACAAAGAGCTCATTGTCACAAGAAACAAGCTACTGCTGCCCTCTAGAGGTGTTGAGATTAAACTAAGTGGATTCCTTTTGGGAGGGGGATTCTTTATTTCTCCATCTCTCTGATTATGAACGTGACTGATGGGTTCGAATCTCATCACATGCCCTCTTCAGTCTGTTTGAACATACAAAACTATAAGAGAAAACTAGGACCAGCTTGTGAAATAATGTGTCGAGAGTTGCTGAAGAAGTTGCTGAATAGGGGGTTGTTATGTTGTTACTGCAGACAATTGCCCTCTAGGTGAACAATAAAACGGTTAATTATACATAATAAATAGAGCTAATTAGGAGATTTTATCTGTTTGACATAAGACAAACACTCCCTTGGAGGCAGGTTGATGAACTCTATTGTTTGTGCAGTTAGTCACAGAAACAAATGCTTTCATACCTCAGTTTTTGTGCTCGCTGAATGCAGCTGTAAGGAAAAACACAGCCACATGGAGTTACAGTTAAATGTCGACCGCTTGGTTAAAGATGCTAAAACAAACAGCCAAACCAGGATGAAACAGCCAAAGTTTCATTCAGACAAGGGACTACAACTTCAGTGTCAACAGCAAGTTTGAGTTTTAAGTCTATGTCCCTGTCTCAGCAAAACAGAATGCTAAAAACATGCTAAATATCCAGCCCTACACTCTATTGACCCCGGATGTGCTAGGTAATTAATGCATAAACACAGAATTCGGACAAAAGATGCCTATAATTCTCTATATTTTGCTTAAAAATGTCAAAGTGGAAGCATGTGTAAAGGACTAAACAGAAAGTTTGGCTGATATGAAGTACTTCAGAAAATGTTTGAGAAGCCTGAGACAGGCGTGAACTGCTTGATGAGTTACTCCAACTGTGCAATTTGTGACTTACTGGTAGGCTGTTAACTTGCTTATGCTGAACTCATGTAACTTCTGCTCTATGTTTGTGCTCAACATGCAACGCAACCATATCGATCCACAACACAGAGACAGATTTACATCCCGAGACACAGATCCAATCACTTCTTCTGTTCCTGCTAACTGCAACAGTTTTACTTTAAGATTCAAGTCCTCTTTTTCCTCCCTAAGCATTGTGTTTTCTAAAAGAAATGCTGTGCAGACACGGTTTGTCTGCATGGCAGGAAGCAATTAAAGGCGCTTTGCAGGATACTTGTAATGCATTTCCATAAAAGTGGGAAACTAGTCAGTCACAGTTTGAATTAAAACACTAAAATAAAGTAGGATGTTACTGCTCCTTGAGCACTTCTGCTACCACAAAGGGGGGAAATGGCTAAAGAAAATAGTCTATGGAACTGTAAATCACCATTTCTACATCAAATACTGTATGCAGCACTTCTCAAAAGAATATGAAGCAGCCATCCAGACAGAAGCCGAAAAGCTAGTTGTGAAACTAGTTGACGTGAGCCATAAAAAGAAGTTGTAGGACAACACACCGAGACTTTGCCTTAGTGTGCAGGTGATGTTGGAAATTGTATTACTCAAAGCCAGTGGGACAAAATGATCAGAGTGGATTCACTGTACTGCAAAGATGCAACAAAATCTGACGTTGAATATGAAACCAGAGACTAATATTACACTAATATCATAAATGCAAAGGGTTTTTCCTTCCTTCACTCAGCCAAGTGGCTATTCTTTCCTGACATGGCTTTTATTTTTACTTTATTGTTGCATGTATGTTAATCTGATCATTCTCAAAAGAAGCACGGACATCATTTCTCGTGCAGCTTTCATCAAACAGCCCAACCTTCCTCCT
This sequence comes from Leuresthes tenuis, assembly GCF_036924035.1. Taxonomy (NCBI): domain Eukaryota; kingdom Metazoa; phylum Chordata; class Actinopteri; order Atheriniformes; family Atherinopsidae; genus Leuresthes; species Leuresthes tenuis. The sequence continues at coordinate 17,206,773 of NW_027325361.1, read as the reverse complement.
GACAGCATCTTTGTTGTTGTTCAGCTTTTGTGAAAATAATCATTAGCTCGCAAAGCCAATTCTTTCAAATTAGTTCCCCACAGTGTTGACAAGAGCCAGTAAGAGGTCACTTATAATTAACGATTATATCTATATTGAATGTTTTGTTTTGCCCAAAAATTCCAAAATAACACCTTAAATGTTCAGCTTCTTGAACAAAAAGACCCACAGATATCCAGCTTACATCCAATATGAAGACTGGACATCAAATCCTCATTGTTTTAGTGAAGATTAAGTAGAAAATACCAAATCTCCACATGAAGCGCTGTTGAATGTGATGCATTAAAGTTTGACATTAAAGAAAACGCAACAAAAACTGACCAATTACGGCTAAACTAAAAGCCTCCACAAACACAGAAATGCCTTACCTTTGTTTCCTCTGAGATTAATATTTCCTAGAAGGAAAGAGGGGACCATGTCCATTTAGAGACGTTTTATTCCCCTCAAATTCCCACAAAACACAGAAAGTCTCCACCACCCCTCTGAGCCCAGCAGGGCGACTACTGGGTTCACATCTCATCGTGTGCATTCCTAAAATCACAGTAAATGGAAAAGGAAGGACACGAGTCTTAGCTCTCAGAGCTAAACCCTGAGTTTCATTCAAATGCCATTAATTTCAGTGCCTGAAAAAGAACACAGAAACCAAATCAGACGTCGAAGCCACCGAAAGATGGGAAAATCAAGCCACTGGAGGAGAAAAAAAAAAAAAGATAAAATTTCAAATAATCAGCCAATATCTAATAAAGAGCTTTATTTCAGATTTTAAATAGATTTACAAACCATAAGAAAAAAAATAAAATATAAACAAAAAGAAAGGAAAAAAAAACAAACAAAAAAAAAACATCAAGTGATCGTCAAAATATCCACATGTGCATATCAAGGTAGAGATTGTAAACAGTCCTTTGAAGCCAACAGTGAGTGCCCCCAGGGGTCAGGCTCACTCAGCTGAAGGAGGATTTGTTTGTCGTTTGGTGGTTGTCTTTTTCTTTTTTTTATTTTTTCCTGAGGTTCTTGTTTTCTTAACTCCTGGGTTTTCCCTCAGTGACGCTGCCACCAATCACAGCTCAGAGAACTTAAGGGGGGGGGAGGGGCTTCGGGAGGAAGGAGGATAAGAAAACAGTAGTTTGACTAAATTGAAATCCCAGTTTCCCAAAAAACAAACCAAAAAAAAAAACAGTGTGGGGTGGGGTGGGGGGGGTTGTTTCATAAATCATATGAAGGACATCAGTCTATTATCCAGTATTGAAAACTCATTGTAGAGCATTCAGAGCCAAGTCATTATTACAGCATGGTTTGGTTTCTATACAACTTTCCTGTTCTTAAAGGTCATTCTGTAAATTGGTTCTATATTTAATCCATCACAACCAACCCTGGTTTCTTAATCGAGTCAATAATCTCAATACAAATAAGAAAACAATGCAGCTCACACCACAAATTTTGGAAATAAAAATATGACGTCAAAATTGAAAAGCCTAAAAACACAAACCCTTCAGCCCATTCACAACGCCACAGATTTAGATAAAAGTGAGTTAGCGAACCTTATTTTTTTTTTTTTTTTATCTCGGACACAATCCCCACCCTTATAGCAGATCTAAAACCACGAATACATATCAGCATGCTAGTGAAGAACCAAATTCTCCTGCTCAGAGTTGAACCCTGGCCCAGATTCCTCCCGTTTTCAGCTTCCTCTCCACACTTTTCGGCACATCTCTTAAACAATCTGCAAAATGTTCACACGGCGGAAACACGGTTACAGTGATTCTCAGAATTTCCTTGAAAATACTGTTGGATGGCGGCGATGTGTTTTAAGCGTGCAGCAGAGCACTCCTGGGAGGAGAGGGCATCTGACGGCGCACAGCTGACTGAAAACAAAACGCCCATATTCGTGTGGCCACTTTCCATTCCTCGGATTCATACGCACTGTAACCTGATCTGCTCCGAGGTAGCAGAGTTCATTGATTCAGGTGAGACAAGATTGCTGCAGTCCAGTCGAGCATTTCAGAGTAAGGAGGGGTGGGGGGTGGGGGGGTGACGCATGCAGCCACCGGTAGGGGGCGAGCGCTTTGAAAGTTGGCGTTCAACGCAACTCCTCTGCTGTGGATATTTGTGCTACTCTAAATATGAACCACAAACCACAGACAAACAAAGACAGATACAGCTGCACACATCCATCTCTAACTGATCTCACAGTCTCTCTTGAGACTTCATTGTCAGACCCAGCTGTGCTGCCACATTTAAAGCACTGCATATTAAGGAAGTTCAAGCACTGTCTGCATAGTTTTTTTTTTTTTTCTTAAATACAGTACGTTGGATTTCATGAGCAGCAGCAAGCTGAGCTAGATGTTTAATGCATCCAGGCCACTAGTAGCATGTGCTTGTACGATGAAGGCTGTGTGGCAGCGAGTAGAGGATGTTCGATCTACATCCAGACTCTTTAGATCAGCTGTTGGATCTTACCCTTCTCACTCACGCCCCTGATAAATCTGACAGATGCTGCTATAAATAAGTAGAGACGTGTTCCATCAGGAGGGCGCTGTTTGCAATTTAAACTGTAAGCTTGACTAAGAAAAAGAAAATTTAAGGAAAAGAAATGCTTGTCGTCACTTTTGTATGTCTGCCGGTGGGGTTTTGCTTTGATCAGCCAGTCACTCAGATCTGGGGCATTAGGGATAAAAGGAAGGCACAAGGGAGTGCAAGCGGCTTTTGGAAACTGATAACTTCCCCGTTGGTAGCAGCATGAGCCCTGTGGCTTTAAAAGGTCAAAGGTGAAGCGCGGCAGGGCTTCAAACAGCCTGCTAACTGGAGGTCCCATGCATGGCTCAGGCGGAAATGACTCAGCTTTTTGTAACACAAACTGGACGCCATTTTTACATTATTAGCTTCCCCTGCAAATACTTTCCTCTTGTTTTACAGTGATCTGATCTGTGATGTTACATTCCTGCCTGCTGATGATGTAAAAGAAGTGACCGCTCTCGAGCCCAAAAGAAACCTGCCAATAAGAAAGCTTTGTTCCACTCAGCATCTATGGAAGAGAAGGTTCTGGGAGCTGATGAGCTTTTAGGGAAACCTAAACGGGTATCAGTGGAGTTGAGCACAAGGAGATGAAGAAAACTCAAAAGTATCGAATTACACTGTTTGTGTGCAACTTCTACTCAGACAAATGAAAAACGTAAAAGAGAAAATGTTAGATGTAACATAAAAAAACAACTCTGCAGCTTTCTTTTCGTCAATGCATCAGGCTTTAGTGTGCAGACTATGACTGCACGTGACAGAGGGTGCACAGGGGGGGGGCCGTGCTATGTGAAGACTCAGGACGAAGGGGGAGGGACGTAAAGTTCAGTCCATAACAGCAGACGGAGGCGTGTGTGTGTGGAAGAGAATAAGAACTGATCACGGGTGGTGGAGGAGAGAGCGGGTGACATCACAGGGAGGCGTGGTCAGGAGTCCTCAGTGCCAGAGTCGTCCTCATCATAGCAACAGTCTTCATTGTCATCCTCGTCGTCTTCCTCCAGCTCCTCGTCGTCATAGTAGTCATCGTATAAGAGGTTTGAGCCGTCGTCTGTGGGTGGGACTTGGGTGCGGACGCAGTATTCGTCCAGTGTGACGGGAACCTTGACGCCGTCCCTCTCTGCGTCAGCTTTGGTAGCCAGCACCTGCTTCCTGTGAGACGGAGAGAAAACGACGTCAGTGCCACAACGTTGTGTCTCTGCGGCACTGACCAACTGTGCCTTTATCGCTCGTGGTACCTGATGATCTCAATGTATTCTCGGTCCTTGCCCTTGCTGTCCCTCCACTTGCGGTACATGACGGACGCGTCCACATTAGCCGGGGAAAATGTGTTGGGTTCGTTCAGTAGGGAGATGACACTGAGCAGGATGGTCCTGGGAGAGATGCAGACAAGAGAAAAGGTGAGGAGAGATTCAAATAGAGGAAAGCAATCCAGGATGAGGAGAGGAAAGCAGAGAGACGGCAAAGAAAGACGGGTAAGACGAGACAATTAGAGTACAGGTCAAAGAGGATGGAGACTACCATAGAGAGAGGGTGCTTAAAGACAGGGTGGTACAGTACATGTTTCCTTCAAACACTTTCCAACACTGACTTCTTGTAAAAATATGACGCCACTTTCATATGTGGGACTTTGCTGTCAGCTCTCGGTCTGCAGAGGCTCCATCACTGAAAGCTTACCACAGAGCAATAAGAGATTCTGATTAAACTCAGGAGAGAAATGGAAGAGCTGGAGGGACTAAAACGATTCAAACTGTATCAAGCAAACACGGCTCTGAAATATCTTCATTTCTAGTGTATGATCTCTCACCAGCTTTCCCAACAGCTCTTCTTTCCCTGGGTCATAATGTGGGACTGTTAGCTGTTTATCGGCTCCGGGGGCATTAGCAGGCTCATTATTATATTACATTATCAGAGTATGTCCATGTAGGATGGACATACATGAAAGGTAAAGCTAAAGAGGGAGTACTGGGAAAGCTGCAGGGGATAAATATATGAATACAGGTCCAGTAAGTACCTGGTGTAAAAAAAAAAAAGAAAAAAGGCTGATGAAACACAAGATGCTTCTCGCCTGAAGGTCAGCAAAGTGTGTCGGTGCGAAACATTTCTGCTTAAGGAGCAGGAAACCAGACTGAAAACATACATCTGATAACTTACAGCAAGTTAATGATGCTCATTTCCAGTCATTTTAAAGAAGTGAACACTATACGCCTAAAATACGCACATTTCTCTGAAATCACGTTAGAACAAAAGCCTGCAAAATCCAACCACAAAAATGCGTTCTGACAGACTTTCTGCTGTTTCTTCGGTCAAACTACAGACAGAAACAACTGAAGAGGAGGAAAAAAGGGTGCTGTAATCAGGAGTTTTGGGAGTGATTGCTGGAAGTTGTCAATATCAACCACAAGCTCTGTTATAATGTAGCAGTATTAATGGATTTAAGTTAGTCTGTTCATCGGCAGGCAAAGTGCGCGCCTTATTTCACCAACTCTCTCAGAGACGAGCCACAGCAGCTTGTAGTTGGCTACTGAGAACATTCAGAGCTTCACTAACAGCTTCCCTGTCAAAGCGAAAATTAATATTTGTAAAAATGACTCTAAAATCAACTAAGAACAATTTATAGAAAGGCCTCGAGAACCAAACTTCCGAGCCTCCATTTTGTTGATCAGCACAGGTTATTCCTCCTCTGCCTTTGAAACTAAAGTGTTTTCAGGACTAATTTACCCTCATCAGCAGCAGAGTTTCCCTGAGTCACGGTCCAATGTCAAACAGGCGATCACCATCATTTTTAAAAACCAACAGGTGCTCGTTGTTCTAGCCATTGTACGGACACCATGTCTTCTTTATATCACTTAATAGAGAACGTGCCAATCAAGTCAAACACCATTAAAAACATAAAACATCAGTTTGCCATTACACTAAAAGAGCGAGGACTGCTGCTTGTGTAGCACATGAATACCTGACATTCTGTGTGGGGTTCCACCTCTCTGACGGCAGCTCGCCGCTCTGTGGGTCATCTACTGGTGGATGCAGGATAGAGATGCACACATCCCCATTCTAGGGACACAACACAATACACCTTTATGTTCAGACAATTCATTTACCATGCAAACACAGTTAAAAACATACTATGTGGGGTTGGAAAGAAGCTTTTTACCTGGCTCACTTTTGTAAAAACCTTCAGCAAAGTTCGGCGTTTCACTTAAAATTCTAATGTTTTATTTTACCTACGACCTAAAAAAGAAAAATCTAAGAAAAACATATTTCCATGTCTGTGATTCGGGTTATGTTTCACTAAAAAGCAACTTAGAAAACACATAAAAACAAACAAGAAAAAAAAATCTCAAATAGCTGAGTCATTTAAAGGTCAAAAGGGAGAAGGGCCTGAAATCTAACATGTTGAATTACAAAATCAGTAAGGACGGGACACTGAAGACTCTACCAAAGACTTTCATATTCTTAGATCAATTACCTCATAGATGTTGGGGTGCCACATTTTGGTGAGGAAGCGGAAGGCAGGTGGAGAGTACGGGTAGTCAACAGGAAACTTGATCCGAGCCTAGGGGTGAGGAGACATATTAGCAACGTGGCAGGAAGTCTATTTACCCCTCTCACTTGTCAACTTACAGGTGTAGACTACTCCCGGCCAAACTATCACTGTTCAGGAAACATTTTCACAGATTACACAGACAGATTTCTTAAACCACACTTAGACAGCTGGATTTGACTCGAGTCGACTTTCGGTGTTATATTCTTACATGGAGTCACTCTACTTTTCCTGAATACTGCTCTTCTACTGACAGGAGTACGGCTGCCTTTGTGAGGACATTGACTGGCATAATGCAAAGAACGGCCACAGAAGGACACACAAGCGCAGACGGCTGACAAGGAGAGAGGGGGCTGAATTCTTAAAGCTTTTCTCATAGTTGCAGCACCGGTGTCAAGAAGCGGGCTGCTAAGTGAGCCTCCACAATCATGCTGAATAGCTCCAATATAAATTAAATAGGTATAAAAATAGCAACTTTGGAGTTCCTGCTAACTGTTCTGAGGAGGCATTGAGGGGCTAATGACAGTGTAATGTAATATGGTGTGGAGGATGGGAGAGATGGAGGTTTGCAGTGCATTCAGCTGCAAAGTGTGTGGAGCACAGAGAAACACTGGAAGGGGGGGGGGGGTTGGTGGTATAAAGACATTGTGTATGTCCTTTCCAGCTGTCACTTCAGCCCAAAACAATCCACCACTCACACTAGTGTTCTGCTATTACACGTCCTAACATTGAAGCACAACCGCACGTCCTTTACTGTCTACAGGACCCCTCCTCCTTTTCCACAAGGCGTGCCATGGGAGAGCCGGGGACGATGGGGGAGCACACTGGACCGATTACACACACGCATATCACTCAGCAGGAAACCTTCTCCTGATCCCCTTGTCATATACACACACACACAGGCTCACATTTGCTGATTCGGCATGGTCAGCTGGTTCTCGCCGAAGAGATGGGGCGGGTGGCAGCTGCATGGGAGCAGAGGGGTGGAGTGGCAGCGGGAGAAGTACAGGGAGAATAAAGGGGGTTGGGCTCTGGAATATTTCAAGCTTCAGCCCTCTTTGACTCCATTGCATAATTGAAACCAAGTGCCAAAACGACCCGGTAACAGATTATTGCCATAAAGGTGTCAGTGTGTCACGACCTCTGCAGTAAACCGCATTAAATTTAGCATTTGTTATGGCACGCACGATGAAAGGGGATCAACAACCAACAGAACTAATCTGTTCTCGACCTGTAAAGGCACAATCGAGAAGAAACGCGCACACACACACTTTTTTTTTTTTTTTTTTAAATCGCCGTGTTTGACTGGCAGAAAGCTGGTGGACAGGCAGAGTGCAGAGTTCAAGCCAACACTGAACACATAATAGGCTGGCAACAGTGCAGCAGCCAGCAGGCTGCTGGTGGAGGAGGGGGGAGCAAGGCCATGCAGCAACAGCGACCGCTCGCTTTTTCTCTCAAAACAATGAAAGCATTAAAATCATATCTGTCCACTGGCTGAGAAATGAGACCAAAGAGATTTTTGCGTTTTTATTTTAACATAAGAAAACTGCCCCTCTGACTCTCCCTCCTCCCACATCACGTCTGCAGACAGTCACAGACAGGATGTTTGCCAATAAGCTTGTTTTGCATTAACCACAATGGCTGACACCAGAAGTCTTTAAGAATTACTTTTAGAAAAAATCTGAACGAAGTTAGAAGACTCTCAGAAAAAAAAAAACAAGGGGACAACTGGCTTGCTGTAAAGCTCTGCCAACACTTCCAGTGGGCGAAGTATTTAAGCTTTTCTCACCAAACGGCAAGAATGAAAAGACAGAACAGGTTTAAATGTTTAATGATTAAAATGCAGCTGCTGGGGGAAAAAAAAACAACAAAAAAAACAAAACATGAAATTTACTTCACAACTCGTTTGATCACGTTGGAACACATTTAGATGAATCGGACTACGCCAACTGTTGAAACCAGAGCAACGAGGCTCAATGATCCTCAAGAAAATGACTTGAACTTACTCAGTTTCTCAAACCAGAAAGGTTTGCCTGCACACACCTGACCAAAAACAGATCTCACCTTTTCGCTTGTTGCTGGTAGGCCTACGCAATGACACATTCATACAGTACGTCCAATAAAGATTCATCCTCTTTCATCACTATCCTGTTAGTCCGAACGCAAGCTAACAGTAAACCAGGAAGGCGGGGGATATGCATCAAGGATAAGCACAAAAACTGATCCCAAATAAGAAGGTAAGAGCATGATTTCACAACGCAGCTTATCGAGAGGCTTTCCCCTGTATTCCCCATTGTAACAATTCTACATTTCAGCTTCAGCCGACGCTCTTGACCTGCTCACACAGCAGGCAGCAGACTGTGGACGGATTCAAGGACGGGGTAAAGAAGTGATGGCTGCTCGGGTGGCTCATTTGATCTGCAGCAGCGGGCAGTTCGTCTCCTGTCTCAGTACCGAGCACACAGAAGAGAAGAAACACAACAGGAAAAGGGAAGAAGAGCGAGGACAAAGCAGCAAGGTCTTAAAAGAGAAGGCTGACAGATCACTCTGGTCTATGGTAGACGTTCAAATATATCCACACTTGGGTTCCTGTTATTAACTATACTTACAAACTGCATTAGCCTTTAAAGTGCTTCTTTCCTCCTGTATATTCATACAGCGGCTAAGATATGATCTCTGCCCATCACAGCAAGCAAACCTGCGCAATTCTTGCAGCAGCCGAGTGATGATTTGCATGTCATGCCTCAGAAATGAACTGAGCAGAGAAAGAACAGAGTCCACGGCGCGAGGGAAACTCACTCTGGATAACCCATTTAAGCAGCAGACGTGAGTGCAGCCAATTTCCTGCCAAGTGTGAGAAAAAGAAAAAAAATAGAAAGAAGGGGGACTTATGAAAGACTTGTCTTGTTACCAGTAATACAGAATGCAAGTTCAGTTTCCTCATTCTATGAAAATCTTTCTTGGACTGCGACCTAAAAAACAGCATTCAGGAGAGAACAGGAATGAGAGAGCACGCCCACCCTGTAGGAGATGACAGCAAGGAGAAGTAAACCAGGTCAATGAAAAGACCCTGAAAAGAACAAATCATTCCGTTCTCCGTTTGCACCTCTTCACAATCTCTACAGATTCCATCCACACACACATGCAAAACACAACTACTCCAAATGATAGGAAAAATGACCTTAAGTGGAGAAAATTACATCTAGCCACACTGACATTTCAAACACAGAGCACAGAGCCAGGTTTCAGAAATATGATTACCACATTGGTGGCCTAAACAGGAAGGAAAAGAACACACTCCCAGTGCTTCGGGGGACGGTTAAAACTGTCTGCTGGGGCCTCACACTCACCTCTGCTCACAACAGGCTCTCCTTTCAAAGGGTGACCACTGCAAGAAAGGGCTCTGTCTGATCTTGCTCTGGCTGTTCAGTATTTCTTCTTTTTTTCCATGTGACACAGCCAGAGGGGGAAACATGACTCCAGCAGCTGAGCTCGGCCCAGCCCAGTCAAATCCTACTCAGCCAGATTGGGCCCTCTTGCCTGTAACCTCCCTTCCACTGCTACTGCAAAGCTAATGTTGAGTCTGTGCACCCGAGAATGGAGGAAGGAAAGGAGCCATTAATATAGCTGCCCAACAGGACTGAGCGTCTGTCAACTGACTGTCAAAAGTTAAACAAGACAGGACACCCTGTCCTGAACCAGAAGAGCAGCACCCCTCTGTCACCTCAGCTGTGAAAACCTACTCTATCAGTTGACAACGCCACTCCATTTACACTATGATTTCATTCATCAACAATTAAACAGCCTTCCAACTCATTTCCAGGTGTCTCTACAGCAGTACATTTCAGTCTCTCTCCACATACAGGATCTTTTCTGCTGTATGTTGCCACCACAAACACAAGACTGAGGACATGCAGTTGACACATTTACGACTGTTCTGGTACGTGACACAGGACAGAGGAGGAAAAAATCTAGTCAAATGTCACAGAGGGGAGCGATGTCAAAGTTCTTAAGTGGAGTTCACAGCCCTGCACAAGTCTTCATGGCTGTCCTTGTTGATCCATGAACCCGAAGAAGCTGAGCAATGTGGAGATCCAAGAGCCACGATGGATGTGATGGGTTTGGTGCGATTTCACCCCAGATGTGGCAACAGCAATGTGACACAATACAGTATAAACACGCAAAAACTACAGTTAAAACAGATTTATTTAAAAGTAACCAATAACGAGTTTTACAAACAGCTTCGGCGAAGTTTAAAACTGCTACCCTTTCTTTTTTTTTGGGGGGGGGGGGGGGGGGGGGGGGGGGGGGCTGGTGTTTACAATGATTTGTAGAGAAATTACATGTTTAAATTTTAAAAGCACAAGCATGCCCCTGTGCATGTTGGGAGACAGTACAGTAATTACCTTTGGCTTACTGAACATCTGATTTGGATTACACTGATAAAAGTTTTTTTTTTTTAAGCAATCTAAATTTGATCATTTTGTGACTAAGCGGAATCTGTAAAAGAGCTCTAAATCAGAAAAACGAAAGGAATGCAGAGTACTTATTTCACTATGTTGCACATTGACCAGCCACTAGTTAAATTATTAAGTCTAGCCAAAACTTTTAGTTATAATACTCACAAATACGCTGAATATTATAACCATTTCCTTGATGGAAAAAAAATGTATAAATCAAAATCGAAGAAGTCTGGTCTCTGAGAGTGACCAGCTCAGCGGGTCTGCTTACATATCCCAGGATCAGTCAAGCTGGTCTTCTGCCAGTAATCAGACGCTCAGAGTTCAGATGGACACTTGGTGTGAAAGGATAGAACGCAACTTTGAAAGGTCTCGGACCAGAGAACGAATGGGGGAAGCATGTGAAACCTACGGTCCAACAGTCAGTTTATAATTTGAAAGTGCTGTTATGTGCTGCATATCCAGGTCAGTTACCTAATCGTGCCTGAATGACATTTCAGCATGCCCCAGTCCAACGTGTGCCTGCAGTCATGATGCGACTCTGAAAACAACACCCCTGTGACAGAAATATCTGAGTCAGCCAGGTTTCGTGCAATGTCAGTATCTGCCCCGTTTCTCAAGAACCGGCAGCTGCAGCTTGTCATAAGTGTTTGTTTGGGTAACCTGGTCAAAGCACCTTTTTTTTTTTTTTTTTCTCTCCTCTGCTTTTTGTTAGAATGAGGCAAACTGGTTGGATGGAAACCTGGATCAGTACAATGAGTCACAACCATGCGGTGGATTTCACAGCCGGGATGTGCATTCCTGGCCCGACAAAGGAATCCTGTACGCAGCACTCACACTGACACACTGAACTGGGTCCACACAGTGGCCTGGCCGGGACCCCTCTGTGTTCACAGGCTTAAAAAAAAAGACCAGAGGCATAAATGCTTCTCAAGAACTGGAGTTACCAAAGAAACCTCTGCACAGTTTTTACAAGCACAACCATCGCAGTATGTTTGATAATCCAAACACAGTGAGCAGTTGTTTCCGATAAATTGCAGTTTATCTGTTTTATGGGGAAAATAATAGCTCAGCATTATGAGAACAAGCTGATAAGAAGATGTAGAATTTGATTGTTTGCCACCATTACAAAAAACTGAAATCTTCTTTGGAAGCCATGACCTATATAGCCCCCCCTCCCCTAAAACAAGACTGTGAAGCCACGTTAATAAAGGCTTGTCATCTTTTCTTTTTCTCATGTAAAACAAAGTAACAATCGCTGCCAAGTTTCAAGCAAAACTACCGAGGATTTATTAGACTTTGCCAGACAAAGCGATTAATCAAAGAGCTCCACGGGATGAATAACCACATTAGAACAGAACTTCAAACAATCCCCTCAATGTGTTGCAATGTTCCAAGCTGATGTTCACATTCTCATTTAGTTTGGGACAAATAAACAACAGACTGTCTGCTGTGGCAACAGATACAAGGATATAGCATGTATATTTACAATGTAGGTGTGTAGCTTATAGCGGGATCTAAAGTGAGTCAGATACTGTAGTTCCAGCTTGAAAGGGCAAAAACAAACTGTCAGTCGCCTAAAGGTCTAAGGTGAGCAATTACAGAAATAATTACTGAAGAATACCGAGGTTGCCTAAATCTCCCGTCCTTTTGTAAGCAACGCCAATGCTCAAACAGGAACAACACATTTGTGAAACAAAAACATTTCGCTCTCAAGGGAGGAAGTAACACAGACAACAAAATTGCCAACGAGTTTCCAGAAAATAGACAAGACAAGACTGGATACATCTGCATGTCAAAGGCAAGGTTACTGTGCATTAGGACCTGGTTCCTATGAGTAAATCTGAATATGTAAAGAAACGACCCACTCAACCATGGGCTCCTGTTCTATGATGAAGACAAAGCAAATGGTTGAATTAGTTAGCAAGCTGATGATATTAGTTTGATTCGTCCAAATCCAAATGCTGACATCTGTCACAGTATCGAGTACGCTTCACCTCACAAGTTTCCAGTTTTGTTAACAGTGGCTTAACCTCTTAATGACACCCTATAAGGATAACTGGGCTTTTCCTGCTGATTTACATGTGTCGTTTATGTCATTTCTGTTTTTCAAAAGGCCCAATTTGATTTGACCAACTGGATATAAGAAATCCATCCAATTTCAAAATGTTTTGAGACGTCTAAACGAAAAGTATATTTATGTGACTGGGTCATTTTTTTTTTTGTTTGTTTCTGTAAAAGTGAATATTAATTCATCTAAAAGTAATCTATGACTTTTAAAAACCAGATCTAATTGTTTTGATTGATCCATTCAATTAACCAAGTTTTCATGCGATTTTCATTCAGTAAAAGGGCCACAAATTCAGAATAATCCAACCCAACCGTAACTGTAATGACGAGTACAATAGAGATGATTGAACCAGTTAGTCAGCTTGTCTGTTTAGAGTTAATGTTGGAGGCGGTTGTAAGCTCGCCAACCTTTTGTTACAGACTAACATAAAAAAAAACACCTAGCAAATGTGACCACACGTTTATGGTCACGAAAGGTTTATATAAATATGTATCCGATAGAAAATAAGCCGTAGCAAAAAGAAAAGTTTCTCTGTGAGGAAGCATGCACGACTAAAACTAATGACAATCCTACTGAGTAGAGTTGATTTAAAGTTAAACAAAGAGCTGGGTCCCTCACAGAGACGGTTAAACAGGGAACAACCTACCATTAGCTTACCAAACGGTAACAGCTTTTAGCCGTTTATGAGGAGAACAGCTACATTGGGGCTTAAGTTAACTGTAGGCTGCCCTTTACGCGTTAAAAGCGAAAACTAAATTAACCCGCTCAAGAACAATAGATTTACTGCTAGCTAACATTAGCTACTCACCTTAAAATAACCACCCTCGTAGTGCGTGTTTGGGGGTCCGAATATCGCTACTTCCCAGTTGTACATGTCCGACTCGTCAACCAAAGTTATCTTGAATCCCTCGACTGGCTCATCTTGGAGACTTTTCATCTCCAGCATTAGTGCTTTTTGGGAACTGGCTACATGATGTCCATGTTGAGCCATATTCCACTACGATTAGTATTAATATATCAGCAACCCACCACAGCTGTGACGGCGAAGGACAAAGCTAGGTCGGTACAAACAGCAGCTACCCGTAGAAGAACCAAGTCCTTCGCAAAGGAACGCGTTGACGTTAGTTTCCGTTGGTATGTCTTCAAAACAGGATCTAAAATCGCGACGACTGGGCTTTATTTGGTCAGAGCTGGTGCGCCTTCCTCTGTTGTTGTGAACAATCCCGGGGAGCTCAGTTTCTGCCGACCATCTAAACCTTCTCCAATCAAGTCGGAGATTAGATTTACGTGATTTCCGGTTACAGCTTTCAAAATACAACCCCTCTCACGGTCTTCGTATCGTTTCATTTTGTTTCCCTTTAACTCAGCATATACAAATAAATAATGGTATATCTGTATGTGGTCCAGTTTTGTTAGATTGTCTCTGCTCACTGTGAGGTTTAGGTAATTTGCATGTATGTCTGATCCTTTATTCCATTTCCCGATGTGGTCACTTAGCAACAAATGTCTAATTTTACAGTGTGTCTGTATGGGATAATTGTTGATCTTCCACTGAACATTTTGTATCTCTCAATTGCCAGTTGGTCTCCTTCTTGTATATTAGTCCTACTCTTTTAAAACCCCTAAACATTTTTGGGTTGCTATTCGAGTAAAACAAACATCTGAGCTGAGCTGCTCGAATGCTTATACAGTGGCGATACCCCCATTTAATGTCATTTCAGGAAGAAAACGCCTTCGACATCTTGAGGTCTTATTCTGAAAGTCTAAACAGGAAACACAGTCATCCTAGCCGAGACGTTGGTGAAACCTGTCCTGCCGTCTCGCTCGTGTGTGAACCATGATAGCTCGTGAAAGCGATATTTGCATTCAAACAAATTAGATATACAAACAAATTCTGAGGTTTTTAATCACTTTGACTTGTCTTGTCTTGTCTGAACGACTTGCTGTTAGCCAGCAGAGGTCTCGGTTAGTCGCGCTACTGAGCAAAGCTTTATGGGAACTGAAGTTCAAAACAGGAAATAATTGCTGTATCGGTCAAATTTAAAGTATAATTTTCCCTGTAAAGAGTATAACAAAATTCAAACACACATTTTATTTGTAACACAAAGAAAGAGTACAGAAGCTTCTTACAGCTTTTATTTCTAATTTGAGTTTTTTTTTTTTTTTTTTTTTAAAGGGAGTGTAGATAATTTATGTTGTCCCCTTTAAATCATGACATTGTACATTGTAAGCTTGATAGTTGAATATGGAGGGGAAAAAAAGACATGAACATTAAAATGTCATTTTGAGAGTATATTTCAATGTCACAAGCCAAACTTTGTAAAATAACTCACTACAACTGAACCAACAGAGATTTAAGACAAAGTGGGTTGCTTCTCAGTACACTGCTTCATGTGACCCGCTCTATTCAAATTATTCCGCCGAGCCCCACGCCCTAAGTTTCATAACACTAAACCGCAGCCCCCTTCCTTCCCCCTGTGTTTAATAATTTAAAACATTCAATGACATGTCTTTTAATTGTCTGAACTTAGAATTGATAAAAACACAATACCATCGAAAATTGAGATCGGTCAAGTAAACTTCTTTAAAAAAAAAAAAAAAAAATTCTTGAGGGGAAAAAAAAAAAGAAAAAAAAAAAGGACAATATGGAATGACAATGTTTGTTTAAGCATGTCCATGAAACAAACAGGGAAATAAAAAGTGTACATTCCTAATCATGCAATATATAAACTTTAATCTAATATTATGCACAGAATGATCAGAATAAGGACAATGGATGATTAGGCGAGTCGTTTCTGGGATTCACTGATATCAGTCATCTTCAGGAACAAGGAATACATACATAATTATCTTCTATTGACATTCCTGAAAAACAACTGATCACCTCCGTATTCAGACTCTACAACTAGACTGAATATCTAGTGGAATGGCTGAACTGACCTTCTGGTCACAGACATAATTATCACAGTTATCTACAATAGCAGACATATGTAAAGGGGCCTTACCAGTATATATGAACGGAGACGCTACCGAGTCAGTTTTTATCTTGCTACTACGAGGTTAGCTGGACGGGGTAATGACCTCAAACATGACTGACGCAAATTAAAGCATCAACTACCTCAGAGAGGCTGCCGAGAGGAACAAAAACAAAACAGACCTTCCATGCTCCTCATGACATGTTAATGCACAAAAAAAAAAAGTGGCAAGGCAGTTTCTGAAGGGCAAAGGAACGTCGGGGATTTATCTGGGTACTCGTCTGCTGGGTGGAGCCACTGTGATGCCAACGAAAAGCAGCACAGGCGCAAACATTTTACGAGTTCACATGAAGACAGCGTGGAGGCTTTCTCACAGTGAAAGCCAAAGCAACTCATATGGATTCAAAGGAAGCGTAAACAGAGTCTGCCAAGAAAGGGGAACTTCAATCTGTCAGAGCGGCTGTGGATAGTTCAGCTACATGGTCCTTGAGCTAGTCACAAGTTGACATTTTCAGAGATGTGACACGGACAGCTCTCTTATGCTAGATTATTCTGTCAGTGTGTTAGCCAGGTGGTGACAGAATTTAGAGGCTCCTGCACCGCAGTGCCTACACAGAACTAAACCATCTGTGAGTTGAAGACGAGGTGAGTATAAAGGGGTCTTTAACCTGACAGAAAACGGTCCTCTGCTGAAACAGAAATAACACTGTACATCTAACACTCTTGTTTAACTCGTGCCATTACTCTCCCATCTTCAAATTTTTTTATTTGTCGAAGGAATGATATGTTCAAAGTCCTGGGGGGGGGGGTCAGTCTTTAGCTTAGCAAAATTAGATCAGAGAGGAGATATTATCAGGAGAGAAGCAGAACTCTGCAAGTCTTAACAGGTGCTGGAATGGGTCAGACTTCAGGGCTAAGGCACAGAGCAAAATCACCGCACACATCACCAGTGGTGCCACACAACAACTCTGACTAACACCAGCAGATCTGCTCTGAGCCTCGCCAAAAGGCAAGTAGGGCAACAGCTGTTTCCCAGTTTAAAACCCCTGCCTTTTAGTGTATTTAGCTTTGGTTTCATCTATGGTCAATGCAGCTGTCCAGTGTCTGGTCTTGTCCAAGCATCAGGTCAGTGGTGGGTGAACAGGTTAGTGAACCACCACCCCCCTCCCAGACTAGGACCAGTCCGAAACATTGTTTTTCCAGGCCTTTGGAGACGAGCAGCACTACTGTTTAGAGAGCGGAAAGAAGGGGGTGAGGCAAAGGCGCAGACAGGCTTCAGACAAAAAGAAGAAGAAGAAAAAACCCAAACAAAGAGGACAAAAAAAAAAATAATTCAAACAGTAAAAATACAATTCAACCATTAACAGCAAAAGTCCAGTTGTCAACATTACATTACATGACTGTCACAGACTGACTTGCCAACAGTGGAGGGTGGGAAAGGTAACACAGGAGGCATCCAGAAACAGAAGCTCAGTGTTGAGTCAGGGGGTGGAACACGGTGGCCGTTTCAAAACCAGGAAGTAAAAAAAGAAAGTGCACTGCAGAGAAGACGAAGCATGTACACAGAGAGTCTGTAAAACAACATCAAGTACGAAGGAGTGACCACAGAGCTCAGAGTGCAGAGGAGAAACAAAAGTGTGGGGCACTGAAGTAGAAGTAAGAGGAGAGAAATCTTGCGAATCTCAGGACTAATAAATAGGGCGACGCTGGAAGTGCCAGCCGCAGTGTTTCGTAACAGGATTATGTTGTGTTTCAGTGGGGGAGCGGGTGGCATGGAGGGGTCGGGGGGGTGGGGGGGCACCCTGGGGCTTGTCGGACACAATCAGCACTGAGAAAAGGTCTGCTTGATCTCATCCAGCACATTCCCAAGCAGCGTCGGCTCGTCACATTTAGCGTCAATGGACACTGTCTGAGCAGACTGGGAAAGAGAAAGCAACAAAGTCAAAGTCACCGTCTGAACATTCATGAGTATGAAAATGTAAATCCACTGGTGAACGCTCAAGAAGTCCACTTACAGTTTTAACCAGCAGACAGACGTGGTGACCCTGGATAGACCTGCTGTACATGGAGGCGCAGGAGTCGATCCTCTCCACAACTAATCAGAGAACATGTCAGCACAGGCTTAAGTAACATCATACAACAATTAGCTTTTTTTTTTTTTTCTTCCTGTAAATTACACCAAATTTTGAATCATCAAAACAAACACTTTCTGGAAAACTGGAATGCAGTTCCTGTATATGAAGTGCCTTAATGTTTCAGGACAAACGTGACCACCTAAAGAACATAAAAGTGTGTACCAGAAAAGTGGTGGTGGAAGCAGATCCTGGCCAGTAGATGGTGGAAGGGCATGTTAACGCCCTCCAGTCTGATGGAGCTGCTCTTCAGGTCTCCCGACTCCAGGAGCTTTGCAAATGCATCACTGGTAAAGACGAATGAACACATTTAATATTCCACAGCAAAAAGTTTTAGTGAACTTCACAAAAAGAGCATCCCAGACTCACCCTCCTCTAGCACCGAGCACAGCACTTGTTAAAATGACTGAAAAGCTTGCTCAAAAGAGGACCCATTTTTAACCTGGTCATCCTACAACCTTAAAGAAAATCATTTTAAGTTTTCTACAAACTAAAAACCCCACTAAACCTAAAAAAACAAACTCTGCAATGGGGTGGCACACCGTCACGTTTACCAAAGTGACCACAGAGTTATTAATATGGCCGAAGTGTGAGACAATCAAATCACCAACCTGTAACAAGGAGTAGTGATTAGGTAGGAGGTGCAGGTAAAGTGCAGTTTGAAGTCCAGTTTTTCATGAGTGGAGGAGTCTTCATTCTGTGGAAACGAAACGCAACAGAAAAACCAGTGAGACATGTTACCAAACCACATCCGAGGGTGGCTGGGATCCCTCGTTCTTCTCTTCTCACGATGTCACTCTGCACAAAGAAAGAGTGCTCGCATTCAGAGGTTTATGCAGCAGCAGTCAAAGTTTTTGGATGGGCCTAAAACTATTCGTGATACAAAATCCCAGCAAACTGGTTTTCGTGCAGATGTTTAAAAAAGCTCAAACAAAACCCAAAAGCTCCGATAGCAGTGTTCTATTGCTATTCGTGATAACGTTGGTGTGAAAGCTCCAGGTTATGACAATCTGATACTGTCACAGAGGCTCAGGCGCCACACAAACAGCATCCTCTGTGGGAGGAAATAACTCCTCGTAATGTGGACTCTGGGTTGTAAACAAAAAAAGCTGTGCACACAGTCAGAAAAAAAAACTTTAACTAGGTCATTTACTGATAAGCCTTTGGAAAGAATCAAGCGTTTGCATAACTAGACCCAAAACTGCCTTCCAGTCAATGACTTCCTCTCCATAATCTTACTTGCGTAAGTTACTTAAAATGGCTTTAACTGCGTGTGAAAACGTCGAAACAAAGAAGAGTTGGCGGCAAAATATACATGGAAAAGCGTGCGTTTTGCAACCAACCTTGACAATGAAGGTGACAGTCCCCTTCAGCTTCTGTGGCATGATGATGCTTTGCACAGTGAAGACGAACCGTGCCTCGTTGGACACTCCTAGAGGAGAAGAGAGAAGCTCGATGGTAAGTAATCGAGATCGATTTCTAACGAGAGGTCAGCGCAGTCGCTGTGAAACCTAAAGGACTACACTGCTCGTTTTAAGAATGGTACAGTAGAAACTACAACACAGGATTAACAAAAGCGTGTTTGCTGTGTGGACGTTGTTTTGGTTTAAAAAGAATCACTGACCAGGAGGAAGCTGGAAGGGGACAGTGAGGCCGTCGTGTGGACCCGAGCCTTCTGGCCTCTGCAGCTTGGAGTTCAGAGAATCCAGGACGTTGAACTCCATGGATTTGAGGAAGCTGTCACACTTGTTTTCAAATATAACTGACACCACCACCTGACTGCCATCCTGCAGGTTCCCCTGGATGTCGTACACCTTCAAAAGGGAAAAGTTTTTTTTGTTATTTAAGAAAAAGAAGTCGTAGAGGAAGTGGGAACTGTTATTCAAAGTCGTACGGTCTAATTTCCCCTCCCCTTCATTTTCAGAATTAAGCAATTATGAGACAGAAAAAGCATTCAGGAAACACAGTAAATCAGCTCGATTACCCCAACATTAAAGCACACATCACTGTTTCCTAGAACCAGCCTGAACAAAAGGTAGATAAACACAGGGACAGAATCATTCTCAGAAACTGAAGCCACACTGCTGAGCTACAGAGGCATCTGCCCCAGAGAACAGCCTGTGAAGAACAACAACAGCAGAAACACATCTAGAAAGAGCTTTTATGATGTTCCGTCACCCACAGAACTTTAACCAATACCTGATCAGCATCCTCCATCATCTTTAAAGAGAAGCAGAGAAAGTGAGAAAATCCGGATAATTGGATTTTTAAAAAAATCTGTTTTCTAAGATAAATTCCACAATGTGAAAAGCCTAAACACAATCATTATCATTCTGTTTCCATACAAAAATGGGTACATCCCTTTTGGGAAAGCGTGACAAAATCTTTGGGTATCAGAAATTAAATCAATTGCTCTGACTAAACTGAGACCAAATGGTGGACAGATCTATCAAAAAACAAGCAAGAAAATGAAAAAGAAAAAAGGCAAAAAGGCTGCCCTGCAGCAGCAGTATCCCATCACGGTCACTCACCATCTTGATGTAGGAGTTCTCAGCCAGCAGGCAGTAATTGGACATGGGCTGAAAGGAGAGAAGAGCTCAGGTCACGTCAGGCATTCTCTGCCACTCAGTGTGCTATCCGGGCAACAGGAGCTCGTTCTACGAAGCTGATGTGCTACAAGCAAAGGGGTGTGTGTGTGTGTGTGTGTTTGTCGTCAGTGGATTTCAACAGAGCTGCTGGGGAAAAGGATGATAAATTGGTCTGCCCTCACGCAGCATTAAATAATTTGTGGATTTGAGTCAGTGACTTGTTTTTTCCCCTCTAGGATGAAACTAGGGTCCCACTTCATGACTATAGGAAACATGAAAACTGACGAGGGTATAACAAAGATCAACGAAGGCCACATTCATAATCTGTGTACACACTGCTTTTGCTCACACTTGGGAGGTTAGTTCAACACTGACCGGAAGCGGCTCCTCGTCCTCCTCGACAGTGCCGTTCTGCACCGACTCTTCTCCTCCTCCGTCACTGTGGTGGTGGTGGTGGTGATGATGATGCTTCTTTTTCTTTTTCTTCTCCTTCTCCTCCTTCTCCTTTTTCTGCTTCTTCTTCTTGTGTTTGGAGGACTTCTAATCGTTAAAAAAAAACAAAAACAAAAGGAAGACGGACACAAATTAAGAGAAATCCTTACAAAATCCACACTGATCCAGAACCGAAACACGGCAACTGGAAGAAGTATTCCTCTAGAGACCAGAGAAGCTGGCCGATCTGCAAGCGCATCTTTTACACAAACTTGTAAGAATGAAAACCGCCCATGTGCTCGGAGCACTGAACTGGAATCTCGAGCATTGCAGCCAAACTTTGAACCTTGCAATTATCACATCAGTGGTGACTCACAGTCTCCTCCACCTCAGTGTCTTTGGGCTCGTCAGGCTCAGAGTCTGGCGCCGTTCCAGAGGGTTCCTCTGGGGTTGGAGCTGCTTCTGCCGCTGCTGCTACTGTTCCTGCTTCCTGTTCAGACACAAAAAAACCAACATATTAGCAACCATGGCATGTAACACATGGAGTAGGGTGTGCCACTTCTGTGTCAGGAGAGCCAAGTGATGACAGGGAGATCACACAGCGTGTCCAAAAAAAAAAAAAAGCAATACCCATAGAAGCTCTGTGAATCTACAAACATGACACATGCAGAATCAAGTCAAATAGGTAAACCACAAACAAGTGGCTTGTTTTAGGGTTACTGGATCGGTGCACAGGATCCTGGAGACAGCCTACATATATGCAGCTGTAAGATCCGTTATGCTAGTGCGACAGCCAGTGCAAAAACAAGTCTCTGGGGCTGATGGCCTAAATGATATCAAATGAACAAACACCTGACAGAATCAACGCATCATCACATATGAAGGTAATGAAGATTCATAACCAAGTCGGCGTCAACATCCGTGGTAAATGTCAAAAGCTGCTGGTAGTACGGTGGAAGTACCAGCAGCAGCATCAGCAGCCATTTCACATACTGCCCACAGTCCCAAGAGTTTGGAGGAGGCGATTTTCTTACGCTTAAAGAGCAAACTCTTAAAAAAGATGACACAACAGAAAAGGGACAAAAGACAGTTAAAGGCAACCTGCGGAGTTTTCTTTATAAACAAAGAAAAGTAATGTGTGCATATGTGTTTTTCCTATATATATATATATATATATATATATATATAAAAAATTTTTAAAAAAATTGTTAAAGGCCCATGTGACATGATGTCATGACACGATCCTCTTCCTGAAACATTGCTCCGCCGAATTAAAACACTCCACTGTGCACTTTTAACTATAAGCAATCGCTTTGAGAGTTTCTAAACTAGGTGGGTTTTCCTTTTTTTTTTTGTTTATCTTTGAAATACAACGACACTTTGCAGGAGCAATCAGAAGCAAAGAGGAGATCGACACCACATGACCACTGAGGAAGCAGTCACGATGACGTCACGATGACGTCACGATGGAGCTGGGACGCCAACAACAAAAAAAAAACAACAAAAAAAAACAATCCACATCAGACTTTTGCTCACCTTATACCCACTTTGACTTAAAAACTGACATGACATCCAGAAAGCAAAAGCTAAGGAGACCCACTGGCACAATGTGACAGATACACACTGTGTAAACACAAACATGCCAGCAAACAGGAGGAACAGCATTGAGTGACCCGTGGATGAAAGGAAATATTTAAAAAAAGAAAAAAAAAAGATGCAAGATGGGAGGGGGGAGGGGGGAAAAGAAAAATAATGCTCACGAAGAAGCTACTTCAACAAGGTGAACAGCAAATCTAATATAGGAAGGAGGTCCATGAGACACAGGGTTATGAAAGAGGAATGTGTAAACTGAGGAGGACATGGAGAGAGGGAGGGGCGACTCAACCTGGGTGTTAGAGGGCACTGGAGCGTTTGAGAGCCAGAAATCCAGATCCGAAACCTAGAAGAGGCAGGGAGGGAGAGGAGTGGCAGGAGGTGAGAGGGGTGAGGGCCAAACAGGTTCTGCATCTTAGTAGTATTCATGAAAACTGATACAGAGATTACACTGCACTATTTCATGAATAAATCAAGTATTTGGCAAGAGACCGCTACGAGAAAACTGATACTTGATCACTAGAGCTGACTGAAAGAGAGGCTGGGAGGAAGCAATGGAAGTGTTGAGTCAATGAAGATGATCAAACGTATCAATTTGTAAATAACTTTTTAACAGAAACTGCAGCTTGAGTGAAATGTTAGTCAGTTTTTGATCGCGAGTTGTAGGATCAGATAGATTTATCGGAGGTTTATGAGTGAAAGGAAATATGCTACCAAACTGTCCTGCTAGGCAGGAGGCGGCTTTGCTTCAACATGTTATGAGGCATACCTCAGCAGTGGTAGAAGTGGGCGGTGCTGCCACTTCGCTCGTGTCTTCTGATTGGACCACGGGCTCGTCAGCCTGACCCCCGAGAAGATCCTCCTCCTTTCCGTCATGTTTGTGTTTCTTCTTCTTCTTCTCTTCTTTGCTCTTCTGCGAAAGTAGGGGATGGAAAAAATTAATTCCCGTGGCGGTCGGGCAGGCTGAGGAGCACGCTCACCCACTCAGTCATCACAGTAAATCCAATTTAGTTTATTCCGAGAAGCAGTTTCATGAGCTAGACAGAAGCTAGGGAAAATCTGGAAAGTACTGGAAAAAAAACCTGAACCATTCACCTTCCTGTCTTTATCCTTCTTCTTCTCCTTCTTTTCTTTGCTGCTCTTCTTCTTGGGTTCCTGCGAGGCATTTTCTGTCTCTCCGTCCTCCGCTGGGCTCTTCAGAGCCTCTGCTGCACGGTGCGACCTGATGGGCAGCTTCTCGCTGTCCGCGAGCGGCCTGAGCAAAGAAAATTCACAGTTTCACTTTTCTCGCGAGAGTCTTGATGCGATTACGGTCCACCTGGTCTTAAAACCACGATCTGAAGAACACTTTCGGCATTCCTGCATTCTTTGAGGATTAATTTGTAGCATTGCAGATGCAGCAGTCCATCATACTCATATACATTTTCTGCAGCATAAAGCAGCTGAGGCTCATTCAAAAAAGTGTGTTCTCATTCCTCCAGTGGAGCTAGAAGCAATGGGCATTCCCAGCCAGTCAGCCTCCATACTAAAACATTCCTCCAAACTGAACGGATGATCTTGGAAGCGTTTTTCCTCAAAGATGGGCCCTTCTGAGTTAAAAGTATGCACTGTGGCCCCCTGCTGGCTATATTACATAAAGACAATGCTCTCTGACAGTATCCCCTCCTTCGGTTACACGTTTAACGTCTTTATTTAAAATCACTTGATTCTCATATTGTACATCCTATGTTAGGTTTGTGCTTCCAGGAGTTAATAGTCTTGGTTTATATTTTATTTCAATTAGTATGAGAAGCCAGAAAGAGTTTAGTTCAAAGTGGCACATACAAGATGTACTCGTGAACTTTAAATAAATAAAATTAAATAAATAAAAAACACTTTCTTAGCATTTAGATGCTCTTATACAAATGATTTTAAAGCATAACTTCTGTGACCATACTTACGATCTCATCAAAAAATCCCTTGTGGGGATTTGAAGGTATGCCTGATCTACTGAGCTCCACTGAGGAGAACCAGGGAAGTGTCAGCAAAATAAATACAGTATATATCCCCTGGATAAGTCTTCTAAAAGCATGCCGGTTATCTGGTTCCAGAATAAGTGCTAAAAATGCTTTTAGGCGTCTATTTTGAGAAGACAGCTGGCGAAAAAATGTAAGACCTGAAAACATCAGCAGCCAAGAACTTTTTAGTTTCCAATTGCTTGTTTTAACAACAGCTAACTTTGAAAGATCAATCAGAGTTTGTTCAGAAACAAAGATGCTGATATTTTCAAGCTTAGAAAGAAAAAAAAAAAAACAATATGGGAAAGAGAAAAGGGACAGCGAGAGTCCCAAAGCTACGATTAAAGTAGAGGCATTGAGGATACAAGGGAAGAAGAGCAACTAGAGGAAGCAGCTACTGTAAACTCCAAACGTGGTTAGGAGAGAGACAGCGGCAGACGGGTTAGAGTCAGGGCCCAGGTCCCGAGGCTGGGGTGCTACTCACCTGCGCCCAGCCGATTCCACCAAACTGCCCACACACAGAGGCAGTGATGGGTGTGTGGAGGCACGGAAAAGAGGAAGCAGAAAGCAGAATCCCATGAGAAGGAGTGTGAGGGAGGAAAGGGCAAAGTCACATTGACTTCAGCGCTGTAACCAGAAAGCTCAGGACACACAGCGCAGAGGGAACGTTTTCAGATACCTTCAGGTTTTCCACATTTTCTTAAAAATCAGGTTTCATGTCATCTTTAAATGTTTTCAATGGATTTTAGCCCCTTGACAATCTACGCAATGGCCAGACAAACAAGTGTTTGGAGAAATTTTGTAAACGTGTTACACAGTAATCAAAGACGATCCTTTCCTCTCAG
Organism: Leuresthes tenuis; assembly: GCF_036924035.1. NCBI lineage: Eukaryota > Metazoa > Chordata > Actinopteri > Atheriniformes > Atherinopsidae > Leuresthes > Leuresthes tenuis. The sequence continues at coordinate 17,181,589 of NW_027325361.1, read as the reverse complement.
AAATGATCCTACATGCTTGGGAGACCTCTGCTACTCCCATGTTCGACTGTAGGGATGCTATCAGTGAGGCGACAGTTTCCTCCACACACACACTGATGGGAAATGTAGTTCACCGTCTCAGTCTTGACTTGATCAGATCTGAGAGCTATTCAGGTAAGATTTAAAAGTTGTGGAAGACACTGTGGAACGCTATGCGCAGAATGAGGAAACAATCGATTTTAAGTCCCAAACGTAAAATGTGGAAAACCTAAATAGGTTTAAAAACTTCTGCTAAGACCAGGAATAAAAACTCAAACAAATACTTGGCTAAAACTTTGGGCTGAAAATGTCAATTCTATTAATAGATTGATCGTTTTTAAAAAAATCTACTTTTAAATCAGGAATTCAGCTGATGAGTTTGTGAGCTTAAGCAGAACTGGGATCTGTAAAACGGGGGACTCACTTGTCCAGGTCGATGTCCAGCGCTTTGTGAGGGTCATTGGGGTCTTTGTCATCGTCATCACTGGGTAAGGCATTCTGAGGCAACAAGAGGGCACAATCAATGCAGCAGAGTTGATATTTTGTGAAACGGATCGGTTATCACAACAATAGGTTCACTGAGATGCTGACTCCCAGACTTTGTCGTCTCAGACATGAAATAAAAAGAGGGATAATCATGGCATTTCATCCTCGTCGTGACGTGTCCACCGATAAATAGCTTTGTAGTCTGAGAAATGCACTATTATCCTGTCAATATCACATCAACGGGTCACCATCAAATATCAAAAATCATCTTTGTGTTTCTGTCTGACAGGAGCTTCCCAGCCCACCTCTGGCATCTCCTCGGTTACGATGTCGACCATGTGCGCGGGTGTGATGTCCTCCTCGCTCTCTGGACCCGAATCGTGTTTCCTCCCTCGGCCGCTGCGCTTTTCTTTCCTCTTCTTCTTGTCCTTCTTCTTCTTCTCGGCCCTCTCTTTCTGCCGGCGCTCCTCCTCCAGCTTCACGTACTGGTCGGACATCGGCAGACCTGTGGAGCGGACGCCAGCCATGGCAACACGCGGCTTAAAAACTGGAAGGCAAACATGCTGCGAATCGTCATTTCTGAGAAATCGCAAACAACAAAAAGACACTGTACACAGAAACGGTAGCGGTGGATAAAGGCAAACAAACGCTACGGAGAACCTGATATGTGGCGAAAAATGTACTTTAAACATCTTTATTTCTGGTCATACTGTAATTATGTCTCTACAGCATTAGTCATGAGCAAGGACAGTGTCTTCTACCTGGGACTTTGAGAGGCACACTGAGGTCTATCTGCACAACTGGGATGTGCTCCACTCCAGGACCCTCTTGACACACCTATATATTAGAAATCTGGTAAATACTTCGCAGTGAAAAAGAAATGACTACCATTACTAAATGACTGGTGAAACATGGACAAAATACCTTTTGAGAGGATGGAGAGGCCTTGATGTAAAACGGGTTATTGGCTTGCTCCTGCTTCCTAGCTTCTCTCCTCTGGGAGCGGGGAAATAAAAAGTAGCAGCATGAATTAATCAATGCATAACAGCCTACCTCAGTTATAGCACTGGCAGGAATCCACACCAGAAGCTATAAGACGCTAAAACTCTGAGAGGATCGATAGTTTGCGAGAGACTGCATCAAACATATTCATGTCTCGTCTTTCTGTTTCATGTTGACATCTTTACCCATTCCCAGCTACGTGGCACCGAGTGAAATAAATTGCTAACGTGGGCTAATCTACAGAACAGCAGAGCTCCGTGGCTCTGTTCAGTGCACCGATGCTTACCCTTGCCAGCTCTTTCTCGTCCACCTCTGTGTGACGGGGACGGGAGTGTTTGGGCTCCTCCTTTGCAAATATTGCCTTCGGCTGCTCATCCTCAGACTCGCTTTCAGATGGAGGCTCATTGATCCAAGCATCCAGGTCCAGGCTACACAAAGAATCATGGTGACACGCAAAGAAACGCTCAATATCCATGCAATTAAAGTTGAAATTATTTTTGAAGGTACAGCACAATAGTAAAAACGGATACTTTGTATTATAAATTAGAAACGGTACAAAATATCTAACAATACTGTTTTTAACATGGGCGTTCTTCATTTCCTGAGCCAACTCACCCTTCAGGAACAGGTACTTTCTTCTGTGCCTTGGGGGCTACAGGGTTGAGCTCTCCTGCAAACAAAGCAATGACTTCTTCTGCTACTTCGACATCCTTCTGCTGCAGTTTCTGGATGTACTTGACCAGCTGCAGGATGCAGGACGCCTGAGAACACAGGATGAGGCGTCGTGGATTACGGTTGCTTTTCTCAATTGCGTGTCGTTAGCAGCCTTGTGATTTGGACAGTGTTAAAAGTCAAAAGACCGAGCCCGGCTCAGGTGTGACCCATTCACTCCTCGCACGTCTTACCCGCTCCTGCACCTCCAAGTTGGCGCTCTGGACAAACAGCGGCAGCCTGTCTATCATCAGCTGGCTGGTCTCCTGCGCGGCCGTGCTGTCCGTGTTCCCCTCCTGACTTTTGAGCACAGTGGCAAACAGCTTGGCGGCGTTCTGCACATACACGGCCTGGATGTGGCCCGGCAGGGTGGCCACCTTTGGCCGCAGCATGGCTTCCAACGTCTGCATCGGGTTCTCAAGGTGTCTGTTAAAGGAGGGAGGATTTCTGTTAATACTGAAAAAGAAAAAGGAAAAAAAACATTCCCTGTTCTCTGAAAGTATTCTAAATTATTCTTAATACAAATTATCTCTTTTTCTTTTGACAGGTAGAAAGATTAAACAGGGGGCAAGCCATCATGTATTTGTCACCAGTTGTTTGAACCCATCCCCACGTGGCGCATCCCAGTTGGAAATATCAACTCACTCAGAGAACTCGCCGCAGATCCACGCTGAGGCGTACAATACTTCACAGATGCCGTTTCGCTGCATGTTCCCAGTCAAAAGGTGGGCATTGTCCAGCAGAGTCGCCATCTGGGCAACAGCAAATACCCGGATGGCTTTGACCCGAATAGCCACGTCCAGCATCTGAGAGGCTATGAGGTGGCCGTGTCGCGTGCCCTCTAATCGCGTAAGCTCCACCAGGATACTGATGTACCTGTCGAGCACATACGGAAAAGAGGTGGCTTCAACAATCAGGAAGCGAGAAAACCCATCAAGGAGAGTTTAGAGAACCGAGACTGAAACACGGGACAATGACGACAAGAAGTAAAACTGACCATTCAAAGTTGGTGATGTACTGGTAGTTGCTCTGGCTGCAGATGTCGATGATTTTGGTGAGCAGTTCATCTCTGTAGGTGGTGCCTTCTGCTTTGTCTACATGCAGCATCAGCTTCTTGACAATCTCCATCAAGTTCTTCTTGGATACCTGGAAAGAGTAGAAACCAAATCAATGGCAATGGCTTAATAGACATGTCACCCAATATCACTTCTGCTTAAAATAAATAAATAAGACAGCACAATTATTACATTTTGTAAAGCACAGTTCTGTTGGAGGATTGTTGAAGAGCAGAGGATTTGTCTCCTTACCATGCCATACAGCAGGTCCAGGGCTCTGAGACGAATGGATTCATCCTTGTCATCTAAACACTGGAGGATGAGGTCCTTATGAGACTGCACCGACTTGGGATGGGTCTTCAGGATCTTTGACATGGCCAGTAGGCCCAGGTACTTCACTTTCGTAAGGATAAAAAAAACACACATGGCCTCAGTGGACTTAATGGCAGATAGATCTCATATGAGGAATCTATTTAAAGAGCTCACTGCATCTACACATCATCATTTATAAATCTGACTTTCCTGTAGGACCAATACTGATACAGTGTTGGTTTGCAGACAAACTGCTTGTTTTGGAGACCAAAGGCTTCCCGAGTAAAGACAGTAAGTTCAGTCCTACAGTACTACACTTAGATACTGAAAGATCTGACATGTATTTACTCTAAAAACCTTGCTGGTACATGGAAAATATTCATCTATAAATCAATATGTAATATTATTACGGTCTGGCTATTCTTACTTTACTGAAATAATCTCAGAACTTCCATGAAAAACACAAAAAGGAAAGAAACACAAAAACACACAGAACGATGGAAAGGACACGAACACACACACACACACACACGGGACACGGTAGTTTTGTTTAGCTTTGTCCTTTGCTGTATCCCTGGCAGCTCCTGCTCCCTCACCAAATGAAATTTTAAAGATTCAGAAATCTGCTGAAGCACGGTCTTCTGTCTATCATCTAATCTGGCACAGACTAATGCCTCTCAGCTTTCTGAATCGATATCAGACCTCGGGTTGAGGCAAAGCTGATCACAGCAGTGACGACATTACAGAAATGACTCAAACGATGACCGATGCCACCTTTAAACTAATTCTATAGTGTGTGGGGGGGTGGGGACAAAAGACCCCTGCAGAAGAGTAACGTTCTACCCTCGCAGTGCTTCTCCTGTTCATTAAAAACACCTCTGACACTACCGCTCTCCTCCACCAAAGAACAAAGCCTCTTGCATCCACACACACACTAAAAGTGATGACTCATTTTCTGCTTTTAGAAGCCAGCAACACATCAAAAGCCTCAAAGCATGACACTAAAAGTATGTCATCGACTTTTCCTCGGCAAGCTCTATTCATCTGCGATATTTTCACACAATTGGAAACTTCCGATACAGCCTATTCCCTCTTTATTCATTTTCTATTATAATTTATTCTATTCAGTTTTTGAAAGGGCTCCTTACTTCACTTACTAATCTTGTTCAAAATGCAGATAAATGCTATGTGATAAAAGTGTGACCATTTGCGCTTTCCGACCAGAAGAGAACCGGCTTGGTCCTTGGTTTCTCTTGTTCTCACCTCAAAACCAACTCACCAGTAGCATACTGACCCATTACGATCACAGCACCAGTTCCACGCCCCAGTCGGGTACAGTTGGCTGTTTGTTTGTACTGGTTTAGCTCATGCCCACTCCTGATTCCCACTGCGATCGGAGTGGAATCCGATTCTTGTTTTGAACAAATATTTTAGCTTCTGGATTAAAAGGCCCAGAATTTGGTTTGCGAATGTAAACCAAACTGGTTGAAATGGCCCTTCTGAAAGCCAGTAAGAGGTGTAGTGAAAGTACAAACAAACTGTAGGTTTACATTCTGCTCTACGACTACCAGAAGGCGTACAGACTACTCCACATACACACAGCTATCTATAAATGGAGCTCCAGATAACTCGAATGGCTGAATATAGCAATCTGAGCACCAACTGGTGGGCAAGGGAATGCATTTATGGAACCAGGCCTGATACCAAATAGCAGCATCTTGGCAGGTTTTTCATATTAAAACAACAATCCCACAGCCAGTGGTTCACTTTAAAACTGGGGTTTTCTGTGAGAAAGTGGTGGTTACTTCAGTACAATGGCATTCTGAGCAGGCCACCTAATCAAAAGTGAAAAGGTAGTAATGTTCGAGTTATCCAGAGTGAGGGGGTCTAAGCTGTCGTCGTCTAAAGGGGAGGACTGTTCCACAGTCAGAAACACACAGACAATGAGAAAATGACACACTGCAGGCATTGACAGAGGGCTCACAGTTCTGGTCCGAGTCTTCTATGAGGATTCGCAGTTTCTGCACACAGAGCTGTGGAAGAGGGGGGGACGAAAGAAAGAGGAGAGAGAAACAGAGGGGGGGGAGAAGGGCAGAACCATTAAGATCATTTCAAACCTTTCCTCACCAGTTTCCGTGTCGTCATGCAAGCACACTTCAAAGATCCAAAACAAAACGAACAACGGTGAGAGAAATGGAGAAATTTTTATTGCCCGTCAGACAGCTGCTGGGTTTCTACTTGAGATGCATCTGATCAGGCATGAAAGACTCGTGAAAGCATGCATTATGATGCAACTGGAGTGGAAAGGGTTATAATCAGCGTCTATCCGCACGAGTGTGCAGACAGACGACAAGAATTTGGAGGCCTACCTGGATACTAGCACTGTGGTTAGGCATCCCAGAGGACAAAGAGATCAACACTGCAACACATGACAAAGGCTCAATTAAATCACTTAGATCAGATGATCAGAACAAACCAACAAAAACTTTAGAATTAAATATCTGATCAGATCAATAGTTAAACAGCCCTAAGCTCTAATTCCCACAGATTCTCCGTACCAACCTGCAATTACAGTGTTGACACATTCATACAGCAGAGACATGGCAGAGGTGCTGTGAGTGGAGGAGGACCGGGTGCAAAACAGAGAGAAAGTGCACATTATTGTGGATGCTTTTCATCACATCTTTTACCACCAGTGGGGAGAATAATGCTGGGAGGTGCATCATCTTACCTGTGGATTAGGTTGGTTAGAGGTTCAATAAGCTTCTTTCCCAGCCGTGGCTCCAGAGGTGTCAGAGCGCCAAACTGTAAAAGAGCGTCGGGATCCTTCAGTAAAAAGCAACTATCGCAGGCATGTGACATTTGTTTTCCCTCGTGTACACTTTCTAACTCACCAGCTTGATAATCTTTATGAGAACCCAGTTATTTGTAGAAGAGGTCATGAGTTTAAAGAAAAGTGGGGCCAGAGACAAGTAGTTCTTGGGATTCCGCCTGGCGAGCTCACAGATAACATTTACTGCTGCCGACTGGACACCTGAAAGTGGGGAAAATAACACGTTAAACAGGCTCTTAACAGAATTTTGTGCTCCTGACATAACGTGAATCAAGTGTGGTACAAACAAGGATGTGACACGTCACAGTAAATACTAAAGTCACTGCTGCAGTAACAATACTGTCGAGTGTTTTATGTTCAGCACATTCTTAACCACAAAAGATGAATGCTCTTCAGCTCACATCCCATTTGAAATAGCATTTTAACACAGAAGCTTTTAGATCATGGAGCCCCTTAAGGAATCTTGACCCACTAAGTATAGATTCTGACAGGAAGTTAATAATTCACGAAGCCTGCTGGCACGGTTCTAGTTACAGTGTTGGGCAGCAGTGAGGGCTCCGCCCGCTCGGTATCACTTCATCGTCCAATGAAACGGCAAGGTTTTTGTATCCCGTGTCACATGAAAAACTTCCGTCTGAATTCATGATCTTTAAAATACAGGCAGCACGGGTACCGTTATCTTTGCAACACTTCTGTTTTTGGCGAGTGAACTCATTTCTTCTGCACGTGTGGGATGCCAAATGTTGTACAAACCTCTGGGGAGACTCATCTGTGGCTCTTTGCTGAAGGGGTCGTGCTGCTTTTACTGTCATTTTTAAAGTGAAGATTAAATCTGTTCAAAGTTGTCACTTCTTTCCCCTTTAGAAACGTTCTAAACGTTGCCTCCCAACCCCTATCATCACTTTCGTACCGCTGCAATCACTGTTGTGGTCCTGGCCACATTCAAGCCAAAAATACTGAGCGCCAACTCAGCTGACCGCTGTCTTTATTGCCGTACTGGTAATGCCTGTATGGCTCTATTTTTCACTATTACTCTCTGTGGCTTTAATGAGCGTTTTAAGATTTGAATCCCTGCCCCACCCCGCGTCAATTTAAAACCATCTCAAAACAGGACTGCCTGGAATAACAGATCGTTTTACTCGATGGGACTTTCTTGGCTAAGTGAATGGTGAACATTAAAAAAAAAAAAACAACAACATTTACCTTGATCTTATCATCCGATTAAAGGATTTGCTTCAAATATTCATTAAGCTTTTTTCCATGTTCTACAGCATACATTAATTTGGAGCACAGACAGGTTTCTTTTCTTGTCCCCTGAGAGTATCCACAGAGGATGTTTCTTTGTCCATCTTTGCAACATCTGACCTGACAACACCTGAGCCGAATCTGAAGCACCCGCACGGCTGGTTCTCAGAGCGGCAAACTGTGTGTGGACCGACTACATGGAAGGAAACACTCCACTTATAGACTTAGAAATAACACTATTATTTTTGAGACGATACCAATTTTTCTACAGGACTGTAATTCGGTTAAATACCGTTCATGGCATCAAGCCAGTAAAGCATCCTGTGAGATGAGTCTTTCCATTTAATTGCCCGACTGCCCCGGCTGTCTCGCATCTCTCATATCTTATATTGTTCCTTGCTGAATAATTCACGGGGGGGTGTCAGATGACAGCATACGTCCGTCCCCAGGAAGTTGCAGCTGCATTTATGGTTTACCTTGAATGTGAAAATTACATGCAGCCCAAACCAAAGCTGCAGCAAAGATTGCTAGTTGAACTAAATTGACTAAAAACGGACACAGTGGAATTTCTTGATACCTGGGTCTGGGTCTTCCAGTTTTTCCTTGAGTCTGGGGAAGGCAGGGCGCAGGGACTCCGGGTACTTCAAAAACACTTTGTACATGATCAACACAGCTTTCTTCCTGATGTAGGGTTTAGTGTGGGACATCTAAAGAGGAAAATCATCAGCAGCAGGTCAAAAATTTACCAAAAGGTAAGTGATAGGACACAGGAGGCTAGAGAATAAGCCCTGTGGGTAAACTTGACATATTCTCCGAGACTCACCAGTGTCATGATGTCATTAGCGAGGTCCCGAGCAAGGTCAGGGGTCACGAAACAAGAGAGGCCAGTCAGGGCGACGCCTGTGTCGTACTGGTTGGGACTACTGAGATCCTGAGAGAGAAATGGTAAAAGTAGAAAAGAAGTCAACGAGACAGAAAAAATAAAATAAATAAAAGATCACCAAAAAAAAGCACATCTCTGACCTTTCGGATCTGATTGGTTGTCAGCATGATGACGTCTGTGCTCTCATGAAAGCACTGCGAAGCAGCCAAGTAGCCAATCCTCTGCGGGGGGGAAAGAAATATATTACAGGATCAAAAAACACATCCATCAACCTGCAGCAGGCGCTCGGAGGCGATCTGCTGCGAGTATTTCCAGTGCGACACAAGGATGAATCTTAACCGAGTGTCACAAACCTGTCCTGAACTTCTGCAAACATCACATATGATACTTGTGTCATATGATACTTTCTAGTCCAGCATTGTCAAGATATATAGCGGCATTCCAGTCATACCTTGTATGTGAACTTCGAAGAACTCATGACTTCCACGATGTTAAAAGCCGCCCAGCTGACATCATAGCCCAGCATCTGAAGCTGTAACACATAGCAGACAGATGACAGATGTGCAGAGCAACAGGAGCGGGGCTCCAAACTGTCCCAGCGGAGCGCAGGGAAACAGAATTGAGCTATAAACTCTCACAATGAGTGCAGATGCCAACTAAAGTAATATATCTGAGTCTGAAAGTGCACGTTCACTAAAAATAGAGAGACTGATTCCATTCAGGAATTCGCAGGCTTTGCACGCACGTCAAAACGAGCCGTCACATCTGAAGCGAGTGGGACTGATTTACAATAGCGGAATCTAGTCGGTAGAATAAGCCTCGCTGGCTTTTGAGTGGCTTGTTTTTAAAAGACAGCCTATCTGGAACATCACCTGTAAATAAGAATATGTTTGGGGTCGTCAAACCAGAGACTATTTCATGTTTTTGTTACTTCTTCCCTTCATGGATGCAGGGACTGCAGCATCCTGAATAAAAGGAAAATATGTTCGTGTGTTCATCAGAAAATGCCAACTTTGAACTCCACCAGCTTATTGGATCTTCTCTTGATCACACGAATCTCAAAATGAGGCGCACCGGGTTACTGGATAAGGTTTAAGGGTATTTTTTTAAAATCCAGCTACCAAGGAGCTGCAGCACATCCCGCTTCATCCAACACGGCAGATACAAAATAAACGTCCGCAGCTCTTTTCTCAGATGCACTTCATAGACTGTGCACGAGCACTTGTCTCACAGTTGGCTGCGCACAGGGAGGAATATGCAACTTGTCCCAGAAGAAAGATGGGCTGTGTCAATGGAAACGATCTTGTAGCTCACCGTCTCCCTCACAGTGGGTGGAAAGACACACTGTTTGTGTTTTAACAGCAGTGCAATGAGTAACTGATGCAGAAAGTTTGAATCTGTGAATGTCTCTTATAACGGGTGAAGTGCACGTCATGCCTTGGGGTAGGAAAAGCACACCTGGCTCCATCTATCCATGTGTGCAGCAAAAAAAAAAAAAAAAAAAATGAACCAAAACACCAGAGGAGATTAGCACTGTTCTCTAGCAACTCGTGGTAAGAAGCTTTCATGCAAACAACCTTTTAAGAGCGTTAATGTGTCTGTCATAGGCCAATAATTGCATCTTTATTTTCAACCTTGAGCATTGAGAACTGCATTCATTTATTCCCTCCTCCTCCTCCTTTTAAAACCCCCAAACATGATTTTTTTTCAATAAATGCCGCAACGCCTCTGTATTCTACCACGAGAAGCACGGGCGGGCTTAAACCAACAAGCCTGCCCTGCGTCTCATCTGTATGTGCAGGAGTGTGTGCAGAGCAGACGGGACAGACGGAGCCAGTGAATGTGTGGAGGGTGGAGGATCTTACGTAGGTGAGCTTGCACACAGCGTTGGCTTTGACAGCGATGTTGTCTTGCTTGAGCTCCTGTTTGATCTCGTCGATGCATGTGGAGATGTACTTGGCCTGAGGACAGACAAGGGAGAGGACAAAACAACAGACACCAGATCAGATTAGGCAGAGCAATAACCGGAGTGGGAGGCTGCTCCTGAGCACAAGAAACGAGCTGGAAAAGCCTCACAGTATTGCTGCTACTCTATAGCCAGCAGAGGATGAACTGAATGAGCGCTTTGGCCGTCTCTCCATTATATATCATTTCTAATGCTACCAACACGGGCTGAGGGAGGGCACGGATTCATGGGCCAAACTCAATTTACAGGAACGGATGTCAAAAGCAGTTAAATAAATACACCATGCTAAGACATAAAATCCAACTATCCATCCTGAAAGAGCCAAAGATGTGAGCCAAACGCCACGTGAAAAAGTTTAATATGTGTCACTCCAACAGCACAGCTGCTAATAAGTTATGTAGCTACAAAAGGTTATTGGTCATTTAAAAGGCTATGTCATCCAAAAAAAACATTTGAAACTCTCCAGGAGCATCATGAACGAGAAAAGGAAACAGCTGTCCTTATGACCACTGCTATGATACAGCGTGTTACCTGAAATAATGAGAGCCGGGGGTGGATTTTATTCTGCAGGGCAGAGCAAGCGGAGTTACGACCTCTCATGCATTAAATCAGTCAACCATTGTTAAGAGGACCAACCTTGCAAAACAAACACACATATGGCTGTGTGGAGTGCGAGAGTGTGCTGGTCATGTGTGTGCAGTCATGAGACAGCACAGGGACAGAGGGGGGGGGGGGGGGGGGGTGTACTGAGCTCTGCTGCTCCGGGGGAAGCTGTGGCTCGCAGAACTGGAGAGAAGGCAGGGAGGGTTCAGATAAACTATCACCAGACGCACACAATGCTTCTCAATCACACTCTTCTTCAATTACCAATTCAGGAGCTACTGAAATAACTGGAATCGCTGACACGAGGCCAACATGGGCAACCTTCTCTTCCACAGACACATACTGAGCTGGAGGCACGCGGGAGGGCAAGGCAAACGGCTGGAAAACCATGGCGACCTTGTCAAACCGCGCTTAAGACATCCTCGCACTTTTCTGCGATACGACGAGTCTGCTCCAAAGGCGTGGGAGAGAGGCAGCGAATGAATGAATTGTGCAAAGACTCTGCACACATGTGAAAAACAAAGAGGCGAGCATGAGAAAACGTGGGGCCGGACGGGAAAAGAAAGTCAACACACACTCGGGAGTATGCGAGCAGAGTATTAATATTTCAGCAAACAGTCCACTGTTGACTAGGCAACCAGCACCTTATCTAGAAGGCTCAGGTTGAGTTACTTCTGACGCTCAGTTCTGAACCGTACACTGAATCAGGAGATCAACCGAGGATGGCCTTGAACTGCACAGCTGATCAAGTGCTCGCTTGTTTTCCCTTTCCCAAAAACAAAAAGTAGGCCCCTCTTAAGACACTGGTCTTCTGATGAGATGGAAAGCTGAGCAAGTTTGCCACGCTGGCAACGAAATCGACTGGAGAAGCCTGCCTTAGATTAGACACCCCAGCGCTACAATTCACACCTGGCCTACAGCTTGTAGCAGCCGTGCACAGCAACAGAAGCCACGTCCTTTAGTTCACGTCCACCCTAACATCGCATTTTTAAGGCATCAACCAGGTTAGACATCACCACCTTAAGGGAAAACGAGTTGACGTGAGGTATATAAAAACAGGGCTGCTCCGAACAGTGGCCCTCCTGCTCCACCCCCCCCCTCCACTCTGCTCTGATACTGTGATGAGCTGCCATTGCCCACAAAGCTGTGGCATGGATGACATCATCAGCCGCTCATGGGATGTTAAACACAAGCTGCTGGTTAATTCATTTCATGTACATTTGAGACGTGGCTTCGGCATTGCATGCAGAGGAGTCCATTTTGCGACGAGCGGCTCAAAGTGTGACCGATTTGTCAAATTTGGCCTCTTAATCACACTTTGTCCATGTAAGCGCACGCTGATCAGCCACAACTTTACCAACACCTGCCTGAAAACTGAGAGGAAACTTGGCACAAATGGGCATACGATGATCAACTCAGAGGTGGATACTGAAAGGCAAGAATGTCCCAATATTAGCTTATATATTAAAATCAAGAATTGGCCCCTCTAAAATGGATAATGTAATTCAGGATTAAGGTCTTTTATATACATCTTCTTTCCATTATTTTGTGCCTGGACGTGGCCTCACATCCTCACGTGACCAGTGCGTTTCTTTACGGTTGTTTTATTCTTTAAGATTGTGTACGTGGTGTCTTTGTGGTAATTTAGCTGTTAATCTGTTAGTAATAGTTTTCTGTGCATCACCAATGCTGTTCTTGAGCGTTTCTGGTCATTTTAGATCAATTAATGTGGTGCTTGTGTGACCTTTCTATGTCTGTTTCTATTGTTTTGTGTATTTTTTTTTTCTTTTTGGTAGACTTTCCAAAAACACATTTAATATAAAAAAGGGACCCCTCTGGTTCCCGGAGACTCGGTCTTGAAGGCCCGTTCAGTAATCCTTCGGTGTCTCAGGTTTGATCGCATTTATGCTGGAGAGTAATTTCCTGGTAAACTGTGATTCATTGCAGCCAGCTTCCTCTAACTGTTGGCAAGCTGTCACCGACAACCCTGCCCGTCGCTAAACACCCGATATGTTTCTGTAAAGTTACGAACAGCTGGCTTTCACTAATCTCTCATTAGGCAAACGCAAATCAGCAGCCTAAACTGCTGTGTGACACCGGCTGTGTGGTTAACCGCTAGCTGACGGCAGCAATGACTGGGCTAACGTTAACTTAACCCAGCGTTAGCCGTTAACGCTCGTTAGCTAGTCGCGGTATAACGGTGACGGCAATGCGAGTTGACTCAAAAACACCAATGAACGAGAGTCCGAAAATGTTTAAGGTGACGGCGTGTCGTCGTTTTACCTCATCTTCCTTGTGATTCCTAATGCCACGTACTAAATCCTGGAGGTTTTTATCGAACATCCGATCGATGCTCCCTTTGACAATCTTCAAAGCCATGACTGTCTGTGGCTTGTACCGCTTCGGTCCTGCGGGGCCAGGCGCCTTGCAGAGGTCTAGTGGGTGCCGACCGACCCGCTGGACTGTCTCTCATCCACCCGGGTACCGTGTGAGCAGGGTCCGCTGCCGTTTACCGAGCCCAGGCAGGTGAAGCTGCTGAGGCCAGACGGGGCGTCCTGAGCTGTGCAGAGACGCTGGCAATGGATCAGTGTAGGAAATGGCTGACAAAATGGCGTCTAAAGTCAGCTGACTGGAGTATTATGCGAGATTCTCATGTGGGAATCAGTGGAATTAAAGGTCCAGTGCCCCCAGTTCAGTTCAGAGCAGCCATCCGCTATGTGACACGCTCCTTAATGATGATAACGACACTCAGACCGGCAGATATTACTGAAAACGTTCATGGCTGAACACCGACATGAAGACAGAATTTTTGACAAGTTTTCCGAAACTCTCCGTTTAAAAAATGCAAAATAAGGATATGATAGGTAAATGTGATTGTTGACGGTTTCAAAAATCCCTTTTTATTGTCTCATTTTTTTTGTTTTGTCACGTTGGATCTTTATCTTTATTACATCTTAATACTGACAACAGCAATAAATAGATGGATAAATAGCAGCCCAAGGCAAAAATAACCAAAAAGCACAAAAAAATTTGCAGGGTTTGATTTAAGAGCAACTGAAAACGTTTAAAGACACTGATTGTCAATTGCTTACATTATGTCTATTATTCTGTTGGATTACAAGTTTCTTAAACTTGTAGGTTTAAAAGAAAAGAAGAAAGAAAGCAAATCAGCTAAGTGAATATGCAGCAATTTACAGGACCAGTAGATAAAATGTTGGAGAATAAATCACAAATACTGCAATATTTCAAGCTAGTTTTCACAGTAAAATGTAATAGTTTTTCCTTTTTCTACAGTTTCACCTTATTTTAGCAAAAGAAATTCCATTATCAGTCCAGAAGTTTTCTAAATACAGGCTTTTTTTTTTAAATATATATTCCCATGAAATATTGAACGGACTGTAAGAGTATCCATTCTTTTCTCCACTTTTAGTTCCACCTTTAATTGGATTTATAGCAAGTTTTGCTCAGTAGGAAAAAAGAGAAACAAAACCATGACGAGATTTTTATTTAAGTCTCGGCTAAGTGATAGAAACGCTTTACCAATTTACATAGCACTAAAAACACGTGTTGTATGCACATGACAGGAACATGTCGATATAGGCCGCAGCTACATGAGATCTCAATAGGTTCGAAGGGCAGTTTTGGGTCTGTACGGTTATCCGATTCATTAGGAAAGTAGTAGACACCAGAGAGAAGAGTGCAAGGTGTTTAACTCCACAGCAATTATCTTTAGACAAAACTGTAATTATATGAAAACAGGGCGATAAAAAAGTAGGTGGACCTCAGCTGAAAAACAAGGTTTTTTTTAAATGACTCTTTTAATTTCAGACTAAATTAATTGGATCTAGACCAGATAATTAAAAAAAAAAAAAATATTCAACATAAAAGTCTCATACACAGTACTTCACCACTCTCACAATGCCATTCACACAGACAAGAGGCCTTCGTGATGTTTGGCAGGCTTTATAAAATGAAGCAAACAGATGTAAGGGCTGCACAAAATCCTCAAAGCAACGGATCAACTGCACGACTCCATTTCTTCCCGTGAGAATCAAGTTCCATCTCATACTAACCCGGCCTAAAGTCCACTTAGAAGGGCTAAAAAATGTGATCATTCAATGTACGTATGACAGACCAAAGTACGAGTTCATGTGGTGGACAGAACAAAGTAGCCAGGAGCGGGTGTCTGAGGTGAGGATCCAGGACGGGCTGAGTGTCGTTCAAAAGAAGTAGATTTCAGAAACCAAAAAAAAAAAAAAAAAAGTTTGCGCGGTGCCACAAACTATTAACCTAAGAAGCTTTTTGTTTTACTGTGTGAAACAATGGACCAAACAGTTTGAGAGGAGGGGGGGGGCTCTCTGGTTTGATATCACACTACCACAAAATGTCCAAAACATCAACACTGATGTAACAGATGCTGTCGGAAAGGCTGGGTGTGTGTGTGTTGCTGTGTAAGGAGCGCTGTATGACATCAAACAGAGGCCGCCGTCTTTTAGCACTTGGTCCGCTGCGTTTGGTTGTGAAGAGTCTTTCAGCTCTCTACAGCAGGTGGTTCCGTCTCCGCCGAAATGGAGCTGTCCGCTTCCTCAAACGTGTGAGGCTGTTGCTCAGCTGGACTGTGTGGGCTGCACCTACAGACAAAAAAAAACCCACACACACATGAAGCAACGGTGAAAAAAATACCTTCAAGGAAGTCTTTTTCCCTATCGGGTCCTAAATTCTCTTTCAACGAGACACCTGTTCACATGTCCCGTCAGTGGCACACATCACAGTAAAGACGCGGAACGTTGGAACGCTGGCTCTCACCTGTTTGGACTTGAAGCTGCATCGTCATTGTTCTCCTCCTGTGCAGGCGACTTGGGTTTTTCCTCCACCTCTGTATAATCTTTTTTCCCATCCGAATCCCCGTTCACTGGAGTGGATTCTGCAAAAGACAAATTAGGATTTCTGCAAGTCTGCGGGAAGACGACTGATTTCAGAACCCGGGAAGTGGCATTTTACCAGTGTTTTCTGTCATCTTCTCATCACTCTCTTCCTCCTTGTTGTCCGTTTTAGGTTTCGCTGCCACCTCTGGCTTGCCCACAAAGCGAAGTTTCAACTTGTTGTAGACGTCGCTGGCTTTCTCCATGACTGCAGCACTGGCTTTATACCGCCGGATCTGTCAAGAAAAGAAAGAAGAAGATAATTACGCAACACATCCACTGAATACTAATATTGTAAATGCACAATACCTTTCAACAACTAAATAATATCCAACCGAATGGCAGTGGCATATACCTTTACCTGCAATGCCCAGTCTGACGGCATCAAAAACTCTTCAGTTTGCATGTCATTTTAAATTTAGCTGTTTCAACATGTGCACTGGAGTCCTGAAATGCTCTGAAATGATTCCCGAGTGGTGGCATATGAGAACAAGAAAGGCTTGCATCATTTACTCTGGACTTATGGCAGAGATTTACCACCCAGCCCCTTCGAGTAAAAAGTCCACTAGATCAGAGAGTGAGACAGTGTGGGAACACAGCAGCTAATCTGGGAGAATTTACAGCCAGTAGGTGAGTACGAATGCTGTAGGAGTCACTGACCTGTGACTTGTCAATGTTACGGTACATCAAAAATACAAGTTGTATTGATAAATACTACAACAATGAACCTCTTTCAGTGCCGTAATGGAAACACATCCCACTTTTTGCCTTCTGGTCACTCTATAGACAACTTCCAGCTGTGGTCGAATCTCCGTGAGAAAGAATCTCGCTTTGGAGAGAATGTGTAAACAGCAACTACAGAAAAACCTGAGAGCCAAACTCTCTGCGCAGTCTCCCGAACATCTCCGGTGTTTGTGTGTGAAGAACGGCTCGTTTAAAAGTTTTCCTGGCTTAACGCAGGATAACTTCGTACTCGGAAAGATGGACCGCGGCGAAGTGTGCACCTTTTTTAGGGTAGCGATAACTTCAGCATTCTTATGGAGGATCTGGCTGGTGACAGGTACTGCCTCGAGCTCTTCCAGTGCTTGTAGACATCGCTCGATGTCCTAGAAAACACAAATGCAAAGAGTTCAGGAAAGAGTTTGTGAATGCCAAGAAGAACAACTTAGACACAAGGGAAGCTGCATCTTGTGCAACTTACTGGGTTGTCCACTTTGAGTGCAAACTTAATATCAGTATGGAGTTTCTGTAGCCTTTCCTCTGGTGATGGCTCTGGATATATAGACATAATAGATAATAACACCATAATTAAAGATATTTGGATGTTTCGGTCTTTGAAAACGAAAGCAGTGCAGGCTAAACAGTGAGTGTGACCGACCCTTTTTCTTTTCCACTTTCTTCTCCGGCAGCCTTTCAGGTCTGCGTTTGGGTTTTTCAGGCTTAGACCTAAGAAAGAGAGCAGGAACTCTGTCTTCCGTGTCCTTCAGTATTCAATTAATTCATGTTCTAATGACGTTTGCATACTCACCTCGCTCTGGACTTCTCTTCTGACCGCCTGGCTTTCTTCTCTTTCAGCTCCTTCTCCTTCCTTTCCTTCCTCTCCTTCTCTTTCTTTATTTTTGCCTTCTTCTGGTTGTCGAGCTTCTTGGAGGATTTCTTCGACTGTTGATGTAAAAAGAGCAACAAGTTGCGGGCGTCATCTGAATATGAAGCAAAATGTGATCGAGGGCATTTTCCAAATTTGCAATTCAAGCTGTAGAATTACCTCTGCTGGCGGCGGAGAATCAGAGTCGGATGGCGCGGGGATCGGAGGAGGAGGGGGTTTCTTGGACTTCTTCAAAGGGTGATCATCGATACCTTCATCAGAACTGCTGCTGCTGTCACTGTCGCTCTCTTTTTTAACCTTATCTTTGTTCTTTTTCTTTTTCTCATCCTCTTCCTTCTCTCTCTCACGCAGCTGCCGGAGCTCCTCGGCCTCCTCTTTTTTCCGCCGCTCCTCCAGCTCTCGCCTGCGCTCCTCGTCGCGTTTCTTCCATTCGCTGATGCGGTCGGGTTCGCTGTCACTTTACATGAAAAACCGCACACACAAATGCACAATGACTTTCAAGGTGCCAAGCAGATCAGAGCAATCTGCGGAGCTCTCACGGGTGAGAGAGACAGACACCCTCCCCCCATCGCGGCCTGACCTGTCGCTGTCGGAGGATGATGAAGGTGCTCGTTTCGGTGCAGGTTTGGGTTTCCGTGCACGAGGCTTTGGCGCAGGTTTTTCTGTGAATCAGGGGGAAAAAAGGCAGAAGTAACAGAGGGGGCTAAAACCCTTTTCTTGAACCACAATCCCCCTGCATCTCCAGGATTTTGAGGTGAAGCTAAGATTGTTAAAGAGACATGAGTAAACCTTTCTTGCGAGGCTGAGGGCCCTTCCGAGGAGGTGGATCAGAATCTGAGTCGGACTTCGAGCCGGACTGAGATTCTGAACCAGACGCAGCCGGTCGAGGCTTCTCGTCCTCCGAGTCACTGTCCACGACTTTTTTCTCCGACTCTGATCCGGACTCCGAATCCGAGTTAGACGAAGCCTTCTGCAGCATCACACAAAAAAAACACACACACCATAAATATAGATGTGGAGAGAAGTTACAGAACATTTCATCACCGTAAAACACTCCTAAAGTTTCACCTTTTTCTTTCCTCTGCCTCCTGCTTTCTTTCCACCGCGACCACCAGATTTTTTCTCTGGAGTAAAATCCTGTTGAGGTAAAAAAAATAAACAAAATAAATAAACTTCAAGCTGTTCGGTGTCGAGGCGTTCAGCTATGTGTGTACACTATTACCTGGTCGCTGTTTTTGCCAGAGTCAGACTCGGATGGCGTGGGTTCTGACTCTGAAGGGGACCCACTCTCCTCTTCATCTCGGTCGCTGGAGGAGCCTCGAGCCTTTTTTGGAGGAGGGGGTCGCTACAACAACAACAACAAAAAATTAATAACCACCTTTCATTTGAGATTAACAGTTTAACCTGTCATACTTCCATTGATCAGGAGTCTTCGTTATTTTGCCATTGCCATGGAAACTCATGACGATAAAGAGAGAAACTGGCCGGAATTATTGGTTGTTTTTGCAGCCCGTTGCTGACATTCTTGTATAAGCAGACAAATACTCGACATGCACTCATGCGGGGAAATTGTTATGGTAACTTTGGTGCTGCAGTTGAGAATCGTGCCAAGACCATCTTTCTTCCCCCCCCCTCACATAACTGTGAGAAAGAATACCCTTTTCTATTCAGCTCAATAACTCAATAACAGCAGTTAATCAAAGGTCAAATCACTAAGCAGGCTATGTCATTGCAGTGGCTGTAAATGACACCAAATGTCAGCACACTTTGTTACCTTGGGAGCCTGAGGCTTTCGCTTCATTCCACCTCCCCTTCCTCTGTCGTCACTCGCCGAGTCAGAGTCATCCTCGCTACCTGATTCAGCCTTCCGTGGAACCGGTGCGTCCTCATCATCCTCCTCCTGGTCACTTCCTCCTCCTGCACTGTTTCCCTCGCTGTCCGATGAGCTGGGTGGCTGCAGGCACACAATAAGAGGATTAATGTGCATTTTCACTTTACACAACAATAAGAAGAAGAAGACAATAATCACTGGAGTCTTCAAGGCAAATCTAAACCATTCAAACCGTGTCTGAATCAGTTTGGCTTGGACAGCTGAAAAAAGCCGGGAGACATGCAGAAAAGTTTCTAGTACAGAGTAAAGTAAGCCAAGATCATTTGTGTTACATCTTTGAACAAGGAGACATTTCCAGATGCTTCAAAATGTAATATTAAAAAAAAACATATGTGTTTCAACATATTCAGCATTTCAGATACTAAGATGACTTACTACAGGTGGGGCACTGTAGGAGGCATGTGGATTGTTCTGGATCTCCCATAAACCTTCATTGAATCCCTTCCTTTTGTTGGGCTTTCCATAGCGTTCTCTGTATTTTTCATAAGGAAAAAGGTCCTTTGCTGCAAGGAAAGCTCTGTGAAAGACAGATATAAGAAAGGGGGTCAACTTATCAAACTGGAAGCGAGCTTATGACTGAAGTCTTCTTGAATTAACAGGATGTTTACGCTTATATCAAGGAGGATTTACCATGGTTTCACACTTTGGGAGGCCACAGGGAGCCACCTAGTGGTGGGCTAATATGCTGCAGGTGCTATCTTGTCAAACATGTCAACACATCTCATTGAAACTCACAGGACTCTCAAACGGACCGGAATTAACAAGCTTATGACACGATTTCAGTGAGTAAAGCTGTCCAACAAAAATCAGTTTTATGAGCTATTAACTCATGAGCGTTTAAACTGAAAAATACGAGAAGGCAATAAAACTTACAATAAAACACGGTTAATGGATTTCAGCCAGCACCAGGATCTAAAGTTCTTATTTTATGATTCAATGTTAAAATGTTCAATGCTTATGAAAATGTTTATTTCATTCAAGACGGTACAGTGCACATTAAATGTGCTGGAGCACTTGGTCCATCATGTAAATGCAACATACAGGATATTTTCCATCTTTCGCCCCTGACAGGATGATGCCATGACACAAGCACAAAGATTTCTTAAACTACACAAACAAACAACAAAATGCAATCAAAATAACAAATGGTAACGGTGACCGATTGTACTCACGTTTCATGAGTCCCAAAGAAAAAAATTGGGATCTTATTAGGCGGAGGTTTCACTGCTCCATCAGCCACATCTTCAATCTGCAAACAGGATGGATGTTAAAGTAAAAACCATGAGAAGTACAGTAAAGATGTCGCACATTATTTCAACATTCAAGTATGGTAGTTCAATACCTACAAACTTGCGGGGGAAAAAACATAGCAAAACAAACCGTATAAACCGGTTTCAAATATAAAAAAATAGTTATGTACGGTTATCTTTTTTTCACGCTGAGGAGGGGGCTTATGGTCCAGAAAAATAAGTTATCTCAAACGTCATTTCCAAATTATCAGCGTTAGCTTCGCTGGAATATGTCTCTCTGCATATTAGGCCAGGAGCATCTCATGCAAATTTGCCCCTTGTACGCTGTCTGTGGGCCGAAAACGCTTCCCGTGAGCCAGCAGAGATTAGGCTATGTGTATGTTTATAGATATTCATTAGATAGTGCAAGGATACACAGAGAATCTTCTCCAGCGTCCCATACATAGCAGCCAACCCCCTCCTCCGCCCCTCCGTCTGCTGTTAACGTTGCCTGCTTACCCTAGCTGGCCAGTGGGGGTATCCCTTCATTTTAGCGAAGACCAGGTCTCCCGGCTGAAAGTTGTGTGGCATTGTCCCGCTTCTCTGTGCAGCCTGGATTTCAAAAGTATTGAGATGCGTAGCAGTACTGTGTCTCTCTTGGTATGATGTTTTCAGGTCGACACGAAACCTGGAAACGATGGAGTTAGCTAGCAAGCTAGCTGCATACTAACCGATACCAACGTTACCGCGAGAAGAGACGGTGACGCGAAGATAGACGTAAGACATCGACTACTTCCGCTCAGAGTTTATGTTCGGGCTTCAAAATAGGAGACTTTAAGCTTGAAACGATCCTAATAATAATAATAATAATAATAATAATAATAATAATAATAATAATAATAATAATAATGACAAAAAGAAGAAGAAATACAGGTTGCACTCCAGAAAATATGCAATCTGTTTCTAATTTCATTTACAAGGGTTGCTTAATTTATTACACTTTGGTACATCTTTACAATATAGCTACATCAATGTACACAAAAGAAACAATACAGCATGCTTGCAGACATTTATGGCCACAAATGGTCAGTTCGACCATTTATAAATGCAGAATATGTATATGTTTACACGTTTGTTATCCTTTGTTATCCTTTTTTTTAATGATGATTTACAAATGTTTACGTTTTTGGTAGATGAAAGTTGACTATACACGTTCTTCTTATATGACCAGAGAAAAGTCCTCCTTGAGGCTTTGTTAACAGCAGCACACAGTATCACCTGCAGCTTGAGCCAGTGTAAAGTAATGCCATTCGACATGCAAAACAAAATATGCAAGTAACTAATGGGACAATGCAATTTATTCGTTACTCAAGGAGTCAAAATGCTCACAGGTGTTATTTATTTGGTTTGTACATTGTTTAAGAAAAAAGCTATTAGTTGATCCTGAATTTGATGATAGCAACATCTCTGAAAAAACCAGGAACAGAGACAACAGAAGCCTTGAAGAGTAAGTGGTACTAACAAGAAAAAGCTGGAGGAATTTTATGTCGCTAATTAGGTTAATTGGTAACAGGCAGGAACATGATTGGGTATATAAAGAGCAACTTTGAGCGGCAACGTCTCAGGAGTATAATTGCCCAGTTGAAATTGAATGTGGTGTAAGTAGAACTGCCAGCTTGTACATATGGTAAGGCAACAGCAGTGCTGAAAGGCATATAGAGGATTTAGAGAAACTTATGCTCCCATCCAAACAACAGCTTTCTCAAGGGAGGCCTTGCATATCTGTAGAAGACATTGCTAACCACATGCTGCATCAGTAACAACAGCATGGCTTCACAGTAGAACTTGACAGCACTAGTACAGCATGAAAACAGCTGAGCAGCTAGAATCCCGTATCATACAAGAACAGAGCAGCAATTGTCTCCCAAATGTCCAACAGCTGGTCCCCTCGGTTCGCCAACATTTCTCATATATTTTCTTAAAAGGGATCTTGGTCCCCCAGTGTGTTTGCTATCAATATTGTAAATTTTTATGTCTCCAATGGAGCACTGTTAAAAAAAGAAAACAATAATTGCCTCTTGGGGGTTAATAAAGTATATCTGAATCAAATAAAATATTTAAATACATTTGTATATTAATCATACAAAATAAATATACATAATATACAATTATACATGTATTATGTCACAAAATCAACATTGTATGAGACGTGTCAAATCAATGTCTTTTTTTTTTTAAAGTTCATAATTTTTTAAAAATGATAAATCTATGTAAAACAACCATGTTTTATTTTTCAAGTAATTTAGCCTTCGTTGTAACATCGGAAATAGAGACGTGGAACACTTTGATACGCTTCACAGAGCCGGATGTGGCGGCCTAATCATTCTCACTCGATAGGGCAGCCGCAGCGGAAATCCCGCCTTTCTCGCAACGCGATTGGCTGACCGCTGATCAAGTTTCCTACTCATCCAATAACAGGTTACAATGTGGAACCCGACGTTGACCTCCCCCCGGATTCACCTCTAATGCGAAGCCATGTTTCGGTCTTTAAGAAGCGCCCAGCAGTTTAACTGCAACCTCCTGACTTTGCAGAGACTCCACGTCAACTCTAAACTCTCGATCTACACGTCCAGAATGGCCAGCTCCGACTACAGGCTTGAACGGGACACGTTCGGTGAGCTCAAGGTCCCGGCTGACAAGTACTACGGTGCCCAGACTGTCAGATCAACCATGAACTTCAAGATAGGGGGGCCAAGTGAGAGAATGCCAATCCAAGTGATCAAGGCGTTTGGTATCCTGAAGAAAGCAGCTGCTGAGGTGAACAAGGAATACGGCCTAGACCCAAAGATTGCAGATGCCATCGTCAAAGCTTCAGATGAGGTTTCAGCTGGTAAACTGGATGATCATTTCCCTCTGGTGGTGTGGCAGACTGGATCTGGAACTCAAACTAACATGAACGTCAATGAGGTGATTAGCAACAGGGCTATTGAGATCTTGGGAGGAAAACTGGGCTCCAAGGATCCAGTTCACCCTAATGATCATGTCAACAAGAGTCAAAGCTCCAATGACACCTTCCCCACTGCCATGCACATTGCTGTGGCCACAGAGGTCCACCAGGTCCTGCTGCCCGGACTGCAGACTCTGCACGATGCTCTGGCTGCTAAGGCTGAAGAGTTCAAAGATATCATCAAGATTGGGCGCACACACACCCAGGATGCTGTGCCGCTCTCGCTGGGACAGGAGTTCAGTGGTTATGTCCAACAGGTGAAGTACAGCATTGAGAGAGTGAAGGCCGCCATGCCCCGGGTGTACCAGCTGGCTGCGGGAGGCACTGCAGTCGGGACAGGACTCAACACCCGCATTGGCTTTGCTGAGAAAGTCGCCTCAACTGTTGCGTCTCTCACCGGCCTGCCATTCATCACAGCCCCCAACAAGTTTGAAGCTCTGGCTGCTCATGATGCTCTCGTAGAGTTGAGCGGAGCCCTGAACACGGTGGCTGTCAGCATGATGAAGATCGCCAATGACATTCGCTTCTTGGGGTCAGGACCCCGATCTGGCCTGGGAGAGCTCATTTTACCAGAGAACGAACCTGGAAGCAGCATCATGCCTGGCAAAGTGAACCCCACCCAGTGCGAGGCCATGACCATGGTGGCAGCCCAGGTGATGGGGAACCACGTCGCGGTCACTGTCGGAGGCAGCAACGGACACTTTGAGCTCAACGTCTTCAAGCCTATGATGGTGAAGAACGTGCTGAACTCTGCGCAGCTACTCGGCGACGCATCCGTCTCCTTCACCAACAACTGTGTGGTGGGCATCGAGGCCAACACAGAGAGAATCAACAAGCTCATGAACGAGTCGCTGATGTTGGTCACCGCGCTCAACCCTCACATCGGATACGACAAAGCAGCCGCCATAGCCAAGACGGCTCACAAGAAGGGCTCCACGCTGAAGGCCATGGCCGTGGAGCTGGGCTACCTGACCGAGGAGCAGTTTGACCAGTGGGTGAAGCCAAGTGAAATGCTGGGGCCAAAGTGAATGCTGACAATCTGAGAACACTAAAGAAAGCTCTTTTCTGATGAGAGAGAGGAGTGTTTCCAATGAAATCAAAGCTATCGAACTGTATGAATACAACATTTTCCGAATCCTGAACATCTCTTAATAAAAACCTCAGAGAATTCTCTGTTGTTTGATGCTACTTCGTAATCTTTTGTATACCTAAAGCTCCAAGTTCACTGTCATGTCATTAAAACGGCTTTCAGCTGAAAACTGTTGTGATGTATAAGGGAAACTAGTGTCATTAGTAGTTAAAGCTGCTTCTCAACACCACAAATCTGTTTTAAGAGTTCACGTTGTGTCATTTATGGCATCTTCACAACTCAGACTTTCACGTTGTGTCATCTGATTCAAAACTGTTTGGGGAAAAAACTTTGTTTTGGGGGTTTACAAGATGTGCCATTTCTGCAGTGTTCCAGTTCTCTGTGATATGTATTAATTTAAATAAATGCATACTGGTTTGAATTGCCTTCTTCATTCAGGAGTGTGTACAGTGTGAGACAAACAGAAATTCATACTTAAAATCTTTATTGTTAACACCAGGAAGTCCAACTAAAGAGTGACTGCCAATTTTAAATGAAATTACATGAAGCTGGAAAACAAACAATTCAAAAACACCGGCATAAATTTTGAAAAAGTAGGAAAAAAAAGAAAGAAGAAGAAGCCAAAGTGAACATCTTCTGCTCGTCTACTTGGTCCAGCTGACTTTGGGAATATCATAATGCTCCGTCAGCGCGTCCAGGTGGCGATTGAAGTCCTGTAACCGACAAAAAGAAAGGACATCGATCTGATTGATTTGATAAACTTTCTCTTAAAATCTGCAACATAGATTCAACATTAAAGCACGATTTGCTTTTTAAAATGCGACTTAATGTACGTGGATGGCAGCTTTATTAAGCACCAGGTGTGACGTCGCTCACCTCTACCCTGTGTTTGTGGGTCTTAGACGCTTTTTTCAAAATTCGCTCCATTTGCTGCAAGAGACAGAAGAATTTAATTGAAATGGTAAAAAGATGTACATGATCACACACATGTTACACCCATTAAATACCGACAGAACTCATCACAATCACTGTATGACTTAAAGAAGGTGTTCAAACATTTGCCTGCTAAAGCCGTGAGTCACTTTTTAAACAAGATGCCATGTTTTAAGGGAGATATTTACCCATTTTGCAGTTTACTTGTTAAATATAACACGTTTTCATTATGCTATTTTGCCATGTAAATGCTCCACAGCAAATACTGTTGCAACATGCACCGTTTCAAATAAGGACCTTTGTCCTTTGTGCAAACACTGACACACACACACACACTGGGAAATGTCAACAACTGGGAAGAATTAAGATGAAACACCATTAACGCTAAATATTTGAATTGAAATTAAATTTAAAAAATACTTTATTTATCCTAAAGGGAAATTATACAGTATAATGCATTCTTTATATTACGTAATCATATATTATAATAATAATCTAAAATATCTACACTCTGAAACAGTATCATTATGCGATGATGAGGCAAGATGGAGACTGCTGGTCGTCTCTTTTAGAGATAATATAATAAGTAGTTTACCGAAACAGCAAACTTCAAAACAGCACATAAGTTAATTATCTACCGATTGCATTTGCAGAACTGAGTATTTCTGTTCTGCTGAAGCATTACTGGCAGTAAACATGGTAGTTCCCCATCCCCACTTCTATAGTCAATTACTGCTTGTATTGTCCACTCAGATCAGATCACTGTTTCTTCGAAGTTTTGAAGAACCACAACTTACTCTCTTTTCTTGCGTCTTGTCAAAAGCAATTTGTGCTGGTGTCCTTTTGTCAACGTATGCCTTCTTGGTTTTCACCTCTTCATCATTTTGGCTGGTCACAACTTGCTCCAAGCGATGCTTGCTCTCTTTGTCCTTCTTCTTCTTCCTAAATAAACGAGAAAAAAAAAAGAAAGAAAACAAGTCAGTTGCCACTTTGTGGATTAATGTTACTACTGAACTCAGACAGTAAGTTCGAGCTGATTTGAATTTCACTCTTATAATCGAACTTCTTATAAATCCCTTCTTTGAGCTTTTGTAAATGTTTTATATATACTTACCAGCCAAAGACACAGCTACTGTGACTGGATGTATTTTCAGTAAAGAACTTTGTAACATCATTCAGAAAACTGACACATACATTTAATTGACTTTTTGTGTAATTGGCACCATGACAGAAAGAGATAAATGTGTGAACTGTTCCTCAAACTATAAAGAAGTGGCATAACTAGCTTTATTTACTTAAGTACATCTTTCTCTGTCCAGATCTGATACTTGCTCTTCACTTCAGCATTTTAGTTTTTTTTAAGCCCTATACATAATATCCAATATTTCTCAGAGATATTGTACTTTTTTCATTTCAAATGAATCTGACAGCTGAAGTTACCTAAAACAACCACTGATTCAACTAACAATGAATGGTTACACAGTAAATCAAACCACCTGGCAGTATACAAGTAACAACTGCTGTCAATCTGTCATACACATAATTCAATGGCGCCTGCATGTTTGAGAATAACAAACCAACAACATAGCATATCAAAATAGACCAATCATATTTAACGTAGAATAGCTCATTTCGTCAATAACATAAATATTTCGTGATAATATTTACTTATCTCGACATAGGTGGGGATTAAGATGTAGGACTTTAACCGAATTAACCTAAATATCTAAGTACTTTTGATGGACCTACCTTACAGTATTTAGTACCTGCTTTTGAAGCTATATTTGGATACATTTAAAAATAATTATCTGACTTGTGACCTACGTGCAGTTTTGTTGCAGTTAATGCTAGCAAGCTAACGTTTTCTAGCTCTCTCTCAAACGGCCCATGTTGGAAATGATGAGAAGCGGATTTCAAATTTAAAATGTCTTTATCACAGTCAAACTATTACCAAACATCTAGTCATTTAAATCTAAGCAAACATTGATAATTTAAACGTTATGTTCAACTATTAGCAAACTGGCTTCGGACCAAGCTCAATATCGTTGCGACGAGCGTGTAAATTATGAAGTCGAATAAAATATATTGTCTTTAATTACAACTGTTACCACATGCTAACGTTCTAAAACTTACTTTTTTCCAGACGAAATCTCCCCAACACCTTTTAATTTCAAGACACTCTTCTGGCTCGGGGCGTACTCAGACATTTTCTAGAACCCGACAGTCGTCTTCTTCTGCTTTGTTATTATGTGCACAGACAGACGCTATTATGTGCTGCCACCTGTTGGATCGAAGAGAAACAACACAAACAAAGCGGTCGGGCCTTCAAGTGCGTCCTCCCGTCCAGAGGGGGGCAGTAGATTATTCTAAACGGAAAAACGGAAGTCGGAGGAACTATGAATGTCAAACTGTAGCATGGTGTTCTGCGTCTTTAGGTAACATAGATTAAAATGTTAGGCTATTGTTTATTTCGGATAGCACCGTCAACGGAATGCATCTCAAGATGCGCTACAACGTTTCTCAGTAGAACGAACATGTTAAACAGAATGCAGACGTGTGGATATGCTAAGAAAGTTGGTGAGTGAGAAGGACATGTACACACTGGATATAAACGCTGACCATGTTTGCGTTTATTAGTGCCCCGTTTCAGTTGGCTGTGGTTATTAAAAAACATATGCTAAGCCTATCTGAGAAGTTAAATCTGTTTATTCCACTGTGTGCGATCGGAAATTAGGTGGTTAATTTGCTTGTGTAAAAAAAAAATGTCATTACATCTCATTTGTTAGTGGCCTTGTTTTAATCGTTTATTTTGTGATTTGTTTTTTGTTCGGAGTCAGACATTGTTATGTCATACTGATAGTTTTCTTTGCCTTTCAGCGGCCAAAGGAAAAGGTAAAGGCATGATGACAGAGGCACTGAAAGGTCCAGAAGTGTGTAAAGACCCTGTCAGACTTACAACTTATGCAGTGGGGGCCAACATCTTTAAACAAGGGGAAGACCCCAAACTGAAACCTACTGAGGAATATCCTGAGTGGTGAGTGCACGCATCACAATATTTCTCCTCTGTTCCCATCACTTACAAGGACTCTAAAGCATCCTGGAGACATTTTGCAACAGTCTCCAACATCGACTTGTTAATTAATTTATTTTTCACTAGCGTGCCACGAACAAGATGTTTGAGGACTGATCTCCTTTTTTTTTTGGCTTAACCATTTCCCCCCATTTCTTCTCTTTAATGCATTATTTGGTTTTATTTTGAATTCACAGATTAATCTCTTCAAATTTCCCTGTTTGTGGGGCAGTGAAGCAACTCCGAACCCGAGCATTTGCTCATTTTTAGATTTTCTGTGAAGTTTTTCACATGAAAAACTAACTTTGTCGTGACAAAAAAAAAAAAACATTCCTGCTGTAACCCTGGCCAGAAAACCCGGATCAATCTGTCCAGAGCGCATTATTCCAAATCAGTGGCAGGCCATGTAAATTACACATAGGCCTTCAGCGCTACCCTCCTGAGATTAAAACAGTCTGGAATAATCTCACTATGACACCAGGGGCTTTCTGCTCAGCTTCACAGTGACCGTAACCTTTTAGGAGTGAATTATTGAGTCATAGGAACTAACTAAGGAGGCTTGATTACATGACTGAGAGTGTAAAGTATTGTACACCTATTACAAGGATGCTGCATCCCAGAACGCACTCATCCAGTATCAATGTCAACAACCACCACAGAATTATTCATACAAACACCAAGAAATCAAAACCGCTAGAAAATACATTTAGGGCAATCAGGAATCACCGAGATTCGCCCACAGAAGGTCACAGTTATGTCACTGAATCTCACCCCCTTTAGCCACAGTCCATGATATTAATCATAGATGATTAGATAATAAGGTCTTTCTATTTTTCTGCTCCGCACTGTTAGAGCACAACAGTGGACGGTTTGGCAGTCGCACACAATAAACCACAACAACCAACAGTCTATCAGAAAAGTGACAGTATTTATTCTTACCCAATAGTTTTTTATGTTTCTGCCGTTTTTCTATTGATACATGATGTTGGAAAAACAGACTACAGAAATATCAACTGTATTTAATACCAGCTTGTACCGCAGGGAGTGAAAGACATGAAACTTACCAGAGATGCTCAT
Organism: Leuresthes tenuis; assembly: GCF_036924035.1. Classification (NCBI taxonomy): domain Eukaryota; kingdom Metazoa; phylum Chordata; class Actinopteri; order Atheriniformes; family Atherinopsidae; genus Leuresthes; species Leuresthes tenuis. The sequence continues at coordinate 17,151,650 of NW_027325361.1, read as the reverse complement.
CACTCCAGTAGTATCACACAAATCTTTTCCTTGGCTGAGACGTGGCTGATGGCTGGTACTGGTCGATCCTTCCTCATTCAACGTTCAGTCCCTCAAGTTTGGGTGCAAACTTGTCTGTCTCCATGTGACAGACGTGTTTCCAATTTAAATGATTAAAATGTAAATTGCATGCCTCGTTTCTTGGAGTGTACCGGTTTTATTCATTTTCGGCGACAACCTCAGTGGGTTGTTCCCACATTTTTACACGAGTGCGACTATTATGCGTCTCTTGATTTTGTTTTTGGCAAAAACTGCTTTCAGCTCACCAAAGCTGACAAAAAGCTGTGGTTGTGGCAGCATAAAGGATGTTTATTTTTGAATAAAGACTTATTTTTTTCAGTCGACGTGTGCTGTTCCGCACCATCATTGATGTTATCTCTGACTGCAGCGATAGAGGAGCAGAGCGACATGAAGCGGGAATACTTCGCTGTGGAAATATCGCAGTACTTTTGCTTTCTGTTTTAGCTGGGACTGCGTCAGAGACAGGCCAACTGTTGGGTAAAAGGGTATTCACGTGGATTTCATGTGCATTTCCCTCTTCCTCTTCTTTGTCACTCAGGTTGTTCCAGTTGAACGTGGGAGATGTCAAAAAGCTGCATGAGCTGGAATCCGACACCTGGGAGTATTGGAAACGTTTAAGGAAGGAAAATATTTGGCGTTACAACAGACTACATAAAGGGAAGAAGTTGTAGGCCTCGGTGGACCATACAGCGGCATCCTTGACACTCTGGACTGAATTACTATGAAAGTGATCTGTGTTCAGAATTTATAGCCTAAATAATAGGACATTTAGTTCAACTCTTATTAACGCTTATTGGGTTATCTGAGAACATGCTGTGGTGACAGTGGTAATTTCAACATAATGAGCTCATTAAAGTACTGCAGTTTGAGCTAAAGCTGAACAATAAGAGGCTGAGAGGGGTAGAAGTTCCTTAGGGCCTTCAGCCCATTGGATACAGGACTTTTTGAGAAGTCCACTTGTCAAACAGATCATCTTCCTTAGAATATAAGTTTTTCCAAGTTAAAATTATTTTAAAAAAGGTTGAAAGGATGTACAATATGATTGAGAGCCCCAGAACTGCTTCTAAATAGTGGTAAAATTAAAAAAAAAGGGAGGGAGTCGCTGTACTGCATTGGGTTTAATAACATGTTAATGTGCTCGTGGTCGTTTTTTCTTTCATAAATCACTTTTGACTGTTTCATTGCTGACTTGTATTACAAATAAAGAATTGAATTGATATCCCGGTGTTGTGTCTACGCCATGACTTTAATCCATGTGTATAAATCCCTGTTATCGGGTTATTTATCCACAACACAGATTAACACCTCTAATAATGGCCTTCTGTGAGCGGTGTTGTCGCGACAGCGCTTCATGCAAATGCTCGTGCCTGCCAGGGATGCCAGAAATGAGGAACCGAAATGACAAGCAAATCATTTGAGATTGGAAAATCGACAGTGTGTTAAATGCGTCACACATGCTCGTAACGTAAAGATCGCTTGATCTGGATCTGGGATTCGGGCGTTGGACCTTTCTTTTTTTGTTGCAAAAAGACTCGGTAAGTTTTCTCCACGGCGGTGAGCGGTTCATGGCGGAAGCGGAGCGCTCCAAATCGAACTTCTCGCGTTTAGTTTGTTCTGAATGCAGTTTATTTCATTTTCGGATTCCTTACAGAATTGGCATCGTTCTTTTTAATTGGTGCACAGTTACATGGAGAATTTCTTAAAGTTTAAATGCGGGGAACTCCGAGGTCAACTTTACAATCTGTAGTTTTGTGGTGTATCAAGCCAGTGGGCGGAGAAGTGGGACGTTCATTCAACAATCACTGCGGTTGTAACTGCTATTCACATCTCGCGTGGGAATCATCTAGATTAACTGCTGCTTGGTGGTGTAGGTAAGAGGGGGCTGACAATTGAGCGCAGGCTAATTTAACTTGATGGCAGTTTCTGCCCAGTAGATCCCTTTGGTTTTACCGGTGGTGACAAATACAAAGATGGAGGAGTGGAAAATGAGCATTGGCACTCTCAACGGAGAAGTTTTCAACAAGCTGTCAATTATGTTGGACAACTCTACCTGCGGATGGAGGCAGTTAGCCAGCGCAGCCGCCCAGCAGCCACAATTCCTCTGCAGGTGAGACATTGAATGCGTCGCAAAAGCCTTACATTTTATTCGAGCGCAGTAACAAAACAGCGTTTTGACTTCATCAAGGCCTATAAGGACACCCCCCTAGTTCTTCTATATACCTCCGTAATACTGTCAGGTTTGTGGGGGCCACTCCAGCTGCCCTGACATTTACTAATGCTGCTGCCAACTGGACTCTTCCCCCTGCAGTGAAAAGGATTTGACCAGCTGCTCACTTCAGGTGCTGGATGCTGCAGGCAGCCCAGCACGAACCCTTCTGGCTTGGCTGGCTGATCGATCCTGCTCCCTGGACTTCCTCCTGCACTGCCTGAGGAAGATTGACCATCAGGAAGCTGTGCAGTTCCTCACCACCGCGGGTAAACAAAAAGAAGGCTAAGTGTAGTAAAAATGCAAATCTATGCTGTGTTTTTCAATAAGTGACACTTTAATGCGAATTTGATGGAACGGAGATCAACTTGAGTTGACGTATTACACTGTTACAAGTGGGTGAGACTTTTCCTGTAAGACAGTTTTATCAGTTGATTTGGCTTATATAAACGGCAGTTTTAGGTGTTTTCAGTATTTGACTAAAATGTCTGACTAAAGTGAACAGCAATGTTAAATGTTTTAGCACTTAGTCACGCTTGAGTAAATTTAGGTTGTATATATGTGAATGTTAAAAGGTCAGGTCATGAACAATTTCAGGATCTTTTTCATACTTTCTATTTCAACTAGGGGGCTCCCCATCCCCAGGCAAAACACATCACTGCATTCCTTTATTTAGACTCAACTTTAAGTTCTAATATAAGATCAACTGGTGGGTCAACTGGAAAGTTATCCTTTGAGCAATCGCATGAACAAGAAACTATAGAGACCAAAGGATTTTTTTTAGTTTTGCTGCCATTTTGATATGGTGATCCATGGGGACCAGTGTCTTAAAGGACAGGACCACTAGGGGCAGACTCCAAAACACACCTGGTTCCAACAGACTCCCACTCAGAATGAGTCAGCTTCCCTCTTAAGTCAATTAATCTGTCCCTCAAGCCTTTATGGTGTCATTAGCCAACTTTTCTGCTTATGATGAGTCAGCAGGTGGTATCTTTGAATATTATTCTATATTTTAAAAGATATTGAATCCTATACATATTTTCGTCCAGACATGTTTCAGGTATCACTCTCCACCACCACATTGTCCATGTATCATCAAATCCGTTTGGGTTGCTACATGCACTAAATGTGTTGAGTGTGGTCAAAAAAGGTTACCTCCTATCACCGTTTTTAAAAACAGTTTGAGGTTAAGGAAGGACGTTCTTTTAGGACTTAGGTAAGACAACTGGGCTGCAATGAGAGTAGGATCTCACACACACATAATCAACTATGATGTGACCATCTAATGAGATATAACATGAAACATTACTTCACTATGAAGGCTGGTAATTTATTGAAGAAAAGAGACACCTCCAAAAGGGGAAGATGTTACGGTGGTGTGGTGGTTAGCACCGTTGCCTCACAGCAAGAGGGTTCCTGTTTTAGATACCGGTCGGGGCAATTCTGTGGGGAGTTTGCATATTTTTGCATATGATGTGTGGGTTTTCTGTGAGTACTCCAGCTTCTTCCCACTGTCCAAAGAGTGGGAGGTTAGGTTAATTGGTGTTTCTAAATTGTCCCTTGGAGTGAATGTAAGCATGCATGGTCGTTTGTCTCTGGGTGGCCTATCCACCTCTTGTTCTGTATTTCCTGCTGTAAACATTCTCTTCGTTACTTTGTCGACAACAGGAAGAGAATAGTTCCCTATATTTTAACAGCAGAAGTCACAAAGCGTGTTTTTCAGATCATCAATTGAACACATGTTAAATATATTTGTGCGCTTAACCACGTTCTGTGGCTACACATCTAAATAGAAATACCCGAACTCTGTTCCTTCTTGTGCGTGGTTGTGATTGTTCACATTTTGCATGTCTGTGCTCTAGTGGCAGAGCTGATCCGGATCACAGTGCAGCCGCTGTCCCAGCAGGCCACGGAGGGGAGCAGGGTAGTTCTGACCTGCAGAGCCTCTGGTCCCCCTGGTCTCAGCTATCAGTGGTTCAGAGGCAAAGACGAGGTAATTCCAACATTTTATGTGATTTTGGAATATATGGTCAAGATTTCAGTTTAATCCCTGGGAGTATTTATCTTCTGCAATTATGTTGCCTTTTTGGTCAAATATTTCACTGTTGCATCTCATTGTGGTTACATTGGTGATTGTAATGAGTTAATTGGCTGTCTTTTGCATATATGGATTGTTTTCTTGTTCTAGATTTTGGATGAGTCAGGGAGTTTGCCAGAGCTTGTTCTGTGTCCTTTGGGTGCAGCCCACCGGGGTCCCTACATCTGCAGGATCAGCCATGGAGAAAAATACATCTTTTCCCAATGGGCTCATGTTCGCTTGGTCCACTCTGCGGGTTCCAGTCCAGGTATCTGTCCTCTCCTCTCTGTCTTTCCCACTCTTGCTTTATTTCATGTGATATAATGTCTGGGTAAATCTTTGTCATTTCAGGCTGCAGCAGCAGTCTGTTTCCTGGCTCAGTGAGTGGGCTGCGGATCGTTCATCAGCCTCAGTCCCAGGCAGCATCTGAGGGGGATACTCTGCACCTGGAGTGCAAAGCAGTGGCCAATCCCCCTGCCCAGTATGAGTGGTACCACAACAAAGTGACTTTGCCTCAACAAAAGACATGTTCACTCAAAGTAAGTTCACTCCCATAGACTGTTGTAAACTGCTTACCCACTGTGTATGAAAACCTTTGATCGAATCTTGTAAAACAGTAAAAATTTTAAACTAAGACCGCAAACATACAGATGCAAGAAAAAGCTTGCTAATGCTTTGGAATCAGGAATATTACTGACGGATCTACAAGTAAAATGTGATCGGATCTTCATCTAAATCACAACAATGGATGAACACTTGTGGATTCTTTTTAGCATGCCTTGTCAAAAATGTCATGGCCTCGTGGAAATATGAGAAAAGGAATTCACAAGGACTTAGAAAAAGCAACCAAAGTCTAAAGAGAAACTAAGTGCGTCAAGCCCGTCTGCTTGCCCAAACTGATTTAGACACACGGTTCTGTTCATACAACAGTTTGATTCAGCCGTGCCAAAGCTTTTCGTGCACATGTCCTCATGCTGGTCTGCACACAGTGTGATGCAGAAGATGACAGTAGATTCAACACTCTCTCCTAAAGTGGGAAGAACTACTTTAATAATCCCAAAAGGAAATGAAATTCTAGTAGTGTATTATTTACTAGACTGTGAAAGATTTATAACCAATAAAGAGGCAAATCTTTTATTTCATCCTAAAGGTATTAAATGTTTGAATTCTGGATACTAACTAAATCTGCTTTTGGTTTGATGTAAATCTGAAACCGCGACCGAAGCTGTTCTCACACCTTCACTAGAGTCTTGAAATGTTCCAGGGATGGTCTGGAGCGGCAGCATGTGAGAAGAGAAATGTCTGCGACATTTGCTCTGAATTTCTTCTAGAGATTTTCCTCCCTGCCCCGAAGGGAAAAATCCCCAGGACATCAACACCAGCAGCAGCCTTCAGAAAGCCTTCTGCTGTGATATGCTTGTCTGACAGCAACTGCTTAGAACGAAACTCGCTGCACTTTCTCCTGAAAGTGTCCTGTGTTCATGTGTGAAAACAGCCTCAGTCACAACAGTTCTCACAAAGAACCGAAAAGACACATTATAGAGACACACAAAGTTGGAAGAAGCATCTAAATCCAAGCCTTTAGAAATAGTAATTTAGTAAATTGTTAGCTTGAGCTTCTCTCATCCTCAGAGGGTAAAAGCACCGTTGCTCTATTTGTTTTTATTTATTTATTTATTTATTCATTTATTGAAAAGGAGCTGTGAGAAGCGAGAAAGTGTCAAGTACATGTTAGTTATTTTCAATCAGAACTCTGTTTATTAGTAAATGGCTGTGGTCTCAGTTGACTGTATGCAGCGGATGTTTGTTATAGATCCCGTGTGTGACAACAGAGCACAGAGGAGAGTACAGATGTAAGGTGTTCAATCTGTATCATCAGGCCTGGAGCAACACGGCAACAGTCACTATTGGTGAGACCCGAAGGCTTCATTTGTCATTTCTTAATTCAGAATATAAATATGAAAGTGAGGGGGAAAAAAATCAATAATCTTAAAGTGATTATTACAATATCAAGTGATGCAACATTACAGACAGCCTGACACTGAACATTTGTGTGATCAGTTTAAACATGAGCAGAATTTCATCTCTGTGAAATGACTAATAACTCCTGTTTTTCCCCTTATGCAGGCCCAGGTTCAGTCACAGATGCCGCCTGGGTGAAACTGGATCGCAGTCCAGGTATTTTCCAGTTTCTGGTTCTCTTTTCTGTACTTTCATTTCTGTATTTGCATATACGTTTTATTTGGATAAGGAGGGTACTGCTTTGCTTTGTGTTTGAACGTTACGTTTTACCTTCACGCTGCTGCTGTTTGATCAGCTGGGGATTCATCGCCTATTGGATGCAAGATAACCCAACGTGGGCATTTATTTCACTTATGTGTTTTCACAATGGTGTTACCAGATTCACAGGAAGAAGTCCACAGGCCAATCTCCAGACTGGGAATAAATCCACTGCGACAGATGGCCAATCCACCCTCTTCACCAAAGAGTTTCTATGGTGAGTTTCATGCAAGCAAATCTGATACAGTATCTACAAAATGAAATTTGTCAATTTCATTTCTCAATATCGTTCTCTCCCCAGCCACAGATAAAGTCGCTCTTCTGATTGGCAACATGAACTACCACTACCACCATCAGCTGTGTGCTCCCATCTCTGATGTCCACGAGCTGACCAACCTTATCAGACAAATGGACTTCAAGGTGGTTTCTCTGCTCGACCTTAACTGTCAGGAGATGAAGAGTGCTGTTACTGAGTTCCTACTGCTGCTTGACAAGGGCGTATATGGTTGGTCCTTTATCTGTTTGAGTTCAAATGTTCAAGTGAGAGCATGTATGCCAGGTCTGTGTCCAACGAGATGAAATTTAGTCTGAAATGAACTGGAGGCTTATTGAAAACCAAAACATTTGACCAGAGATGAGCTAAGACATTGAGAGGCTTACCGTGTCTGGTCATTGTATGCTTATGATGCCGTTCATACTTCTCGGTCGCTGCTTTTGCAGGCCTGCTGTACTTTGCTGGTCACGGCTATGAGAACTTCGGCAACAGTTTCATGGTTCCCATTGATGCGCCAAGCTCCTACACATCCGAGCACTGCTTGTGTGTACAAAATATTCTTACCAGGATGCAGGAGAAAGAGACGGGACTCAATGTATTCCTGCTGGACATGTGCCGCAAAAGGTATGGCTGTTTTTTTTTTTGTTTTTTTTTTCACATTGATGAAACCATGACAATCTCCTGTGGCTTTTTCTTCTTTTTTTTGCGTCTCATGTTGTTTTTTTTCAGAAACCCGAACGACAAAGTAATCGTACAACCCAGAATGATGAAAGTGACCGCAAATATCATTTTTGGTTACGCCACGTAAGTTGCTGACCTTGAACCAACTGTGTCAGTACCAGTTGTTTTGATGTGCACATGTCATTTGATCTTGACGCCCTCTACTTGCAGGTGTGTTGATGCTGAAGCATATGAGGTGAAGAGGGAAGACGTGTCAAATGGCATCTTCATAAGCTTTCTCAAGAAGCGAGTGTGTGAGGATGAGAAGGTCACTGTCATGCTCGACAGAGTAGCTGAAGGTAGAGCTGGTCACATCCTGCTCATTAATGCTACAGCAGTCCCACACGCCCCTATATGGGTTTCAGCCAGACTCTTTAACAGAACTGAATCCTGCATGCTGTATGTTAAAGCTCCTTTATTTTTCCCAGACATGGGTCGTTGTGAGCTCACACGAGGGAGGCAGGCTCTGGAGCTACGCAGCAATCTGTCTGAAAGACGTTCTCTCACTGATAAGATCCAGATTTCCGACTGTTCTGCATCCCAGTCAGCTCGAAACCTGCAGTGGGCTGTTGCTCATGGTAATGTTAAACATATTAACTGAAATTATTAAGCATAACAAAGGCTTTTAAATTTGTAGATATATATTTTTTAAAAGTGCTTTGTCCTTACATTTCCTTAATCCACATATCTTTATTTATAGATCTACCTAAGAGCCATTGCCTCCAGTTTGACTGTGGGGTGAAAGTTCAGCTCGGCTTTGCAGCAGAATTCTCCAACATCATGGTCATCTACACTCGGATACTTGAGAAGCCTACAGAAATAGTTTCCTGCTCTGCCCAGCTTACTGACTTTCCTGAGGTGCGTTTGCTACTGCTGCGTGAGGACGTATTCGCTCCATGTCTATGATCTTGGGCTATTTGGTTTGCTCAGGGATTTTAAATAGTTGCTGATCTGGTTGTCGCAGCAACTTATCTGAAAAGTCAAACCAGCTTTGAAGCAGCCAGCTTTTCCAAAGCAAAGTAGACCAGATGAGGGTCTTCAATGATAGGGATTCAGGGAATATGCTCAAATAGGACTGTAGCATTGATCAAGATTTGTAAGTTGATGATAAAAAGGCTCTATAACCTGTAAAACCAGGTGATCTGTATTTTAGTGAGGATCAAACTAATTCCTCAACTTAACCTACCCCAGTTTTTTGTTACAGTTATGCCCCAGTCAATCTGCTTTAAAGGGTTTTAAAACATTAACAACTTTAACTGCTCTTTGGCTAATTAAGTTGAAGATTCGAGGAAAAAAAGCTGTTTGAAGAACACCACATACTGTATATATTTGAATTTTATCCTAGCCTGCCCCCGGGTGTCTGTCGTGCTGTGACTGGCTCTGAATATTAAAGAATAAACTGGACACTATAGAAAACAGAAATGAAAAACTAGAGCTGACAAGAGAATTAGAAGACACACAACGTTCCGATGATGAACAGCTAAAAAGGATAATTATTTAACTTTTTATTAGCTTCTGACAGAATTGAATTCTCCCTCTTGTTTAGAATTGTAATAGAAGCATTACTTGCTTGTTAAATTTGACGCTTTTTGTTGCATCTTCTTCCTTACTGTACTTCCATTTCCATATTAGCTTCATGAAATTCCTTTTAACAGAGGTATTTGTGTCTGCCCTCTCCTTTATTATTCCTCCAATCATATAAAGTTGATCATCATAGTTTCCATCAACTATATACTGAAGTCGGCAACCATGAGCATGCAGTCATCTCGGATGTCTGATTCCAGCTACATTAATCTACTTATGGACTGGGCTCTTGGGACCAAACTAACTAAAAGCAGGATCGGTCAGTTAACGTTGGACCTTTTAAGTGCTGTACATAGAACGTTCTCCTGAAGTCCTTCAGTCTTTCAAAATACAGACAATATTTGAATATGAGCGTAATTTGTTAATGGCACATAATATAAGTCCATCAAAATTTGCATGATCGGGTTTTACAATGTTTACACGGTCCTTTAACAGGATGTGGATGTTGATCTGAAAAAGAGTAATCAGGAGACTCTGCTTGAAGCCGGCAGTTTGCTGTTGATTAAGGAGGAACTTCCCTCACCGGAGGGCCCCAGTCTTTACACACGGATTCGCAGCCTGCAGAGACTCACGGTCAGACGTTGTTTTCAGAATTTCCATGGCTGAAATCTACTACTACTTCATATGTGCTATGTGTAGACAATGTACTGGTGATGGACACAATAAGGAATTAAGATAAAGATTTGATTAGTTTTCAAAAAAATGTTAAGTGACCTGATACAATTTTAAAGAGATTTAAGTTTCTTCCTTTTTAATATATTATTGTCTAACAGTTAGAGATATTTCCATTTTCTGTTATGGAAGAGTATATTTTTCTGAAAACACATTCTGCTGTTCTTCACCTTCATAGAGGGAGCTCACGTTCACTGTCTGCCTCCATTACATCTATTCTAACATGGACGAAGAGGTACAAGAAAGGCTACCTGTTACTGTGGGCAAACCACTGGTCTCCAAGCTCAATCTCCATGAACCACGGCCCTCTCGCAACTGCTCTGGCTCCTCATCCCTCAGCCTTGACTCCTTGAACTCTCCTGAGTGCTCCTCCTTTGCTGAGGGCTGTACCTCTGTTGGTTCTGCCTCAAATACATGGTCATATTCTGCACAAACTAGCCACGAAGTCTCCCTCACTGACTTTGGAACTTCCAGGACTCCCAATGTACCAGAAGAGACTGAGTGTCCAGAATTATTTGATACCCCTCGACCTCTTGTTGCCAGTAAAAGCTTGCCCCACAGCCAAGTAAATGACACAAACTACAAATTCAGTGACTTGTACAATTTCCATTCCTTCTAAGCAGCATGCAGCCATCACTACACAATGATAGTAGCAGAAATTTAAGTCTAAAAGTGGGGATGTGAATTGGATTCTAGTAAAGCTGGGAAAAAAAATGTTATTGTATGAGGATTGTTGAACAGATATCTTAACTATGCAATAAGTGTTTGTTTTATAAACATTATGTAAGAATTGCTATTATTATAATGAAGTTATTTCACTGTGAATCAACAAAAACAAATAAAATATCTAAAGACAAAGTGTTACATGCTCCCAGCTTTTTGTAACCTTAAATACATCTTGCAAAATACTATGAAGGCATCATATTTGTAGCTGTGCTGAATAAGTGTGTATTTGGCTGTTTTGACGGTCTCGCTGGCATTTGACTCTGAGCCCCTCAGCAGCACCTGTGTGAACGAGTCTCTGCGCTAACTCTAGACTGCGCATGCGCCATTACGTCAACTTGTGTCGTCCGCCATTTTGCAGTCGTTTTGCAAGCTTGCTGCTTCCATTCGTGGTGCAGTGCAAGGAATAACATTTATCATTAGGATTCTTTCGACGTTGCGAGATATTTTGCAGGCAAAACGATGTCGAACTCATCAGGAGATGTGGAGGTTCCGGAGGGTGCCGAAGTCCGCAAACTGTCTGAACTGAGAGTCATCGATTTGAAGGCCGAGTTGAAGAAACGAAACCTGGACACGACTGGCGTCAAGAGCGTGCTGTCGGAGCGTCTGAAAAAGGTCCTCTATTTACTGTCCCATTTAACACATTGAAAGATTGGGTTATTGGTGGAGTGCGTCACATAGCATGCTAAAGAGTTACTCCCACATTTGAATAGCTCTTTAGTGGTGCAATGTCAGTAGGGGCCATTATCAGCTCGAAGCTAGCTGTGTTAGCTTAGGCCATTGAACTCAGCTGTGCTAACGGCTCGCAGACGTTTGCTTCAAACCGCTCGCTAAATGTGTGCATTTTTGTGTTAGTTTACGGTCTCGTTATTTGCGCACTTCACTCAAGCCTTTTTTAAAATTATTATCTTCTGCCCCATCCTCCGCTAACAGGCGATCGAGGACGAGGGTGGAAATCCAGACGAGATCATCGTTGCGCCGGAGTCAACCGCTAAAAAATCCAACGTTACACCCAAGCGAGCCACCAAAGGTAAAATCAACACGTGATGTGCAGTGATGACCACTTCACCCCCAGTGTAAACATCTGTCTTTTATGTCTGAATGAGATGGGGCAGCAGAGTCACCTGCTGGACAGATAACACATGATACGCCATCTCGTGGTATTTCATCCTTGTATCGCTGCCAAAAGTACCGGTGATATTATGTAACAGCAGGAACAATTTGAGCTTTCAGTGATTATTACCTCCTTACAGGGTTCTGTTGACGCAATTTAACTTGAAATGTTCACTTAATGCTGATGCTGCTATTGTTGGTAGCTTTGTATCTCCTTTCTAGTAAAGTAATAGCTTACTCAGACTCTTTGAGCCTAATGAATTGAGTAAATCGAAGCTGAAGGCTAGTTGATGTTCCGACAGTGCACATGTGGTTTAAATGTTTATAGATGATTGATCCTGAACAGTTTGATTTGTGGTAAGAATGCCCATTTTAAAACCTTTGTTTTAAGACACTTTGTCACGACAGAAACAAAGAAATAACTCCCTCAACTCTTTTTGCTGATATAATATGCAAAGAGGGGTGCTTTGCTGAGTCGGTGGAGGTTGTCCTGATCTTTGCCATCTCTCGTTCCCATCATGGTTCGTACAGCTGCTGATGTCCACGGTTGGTGGCAGAAGTAACAGCAGCACCAAAAAAAACAACAACTCCTGTGCAATTGTTAGCCAAATTGTTAGCTGCAGCACAAGAAAGGGCACAGGACAGACCGACATGGTGCATAGGTGAGGTAGGGATATATGAAACCATTTGGACGACCTTCGGCAGTCCCACTGAACCGCTCCTCCTCTTCTTTCTGGACCACTAATCGTACTCAGTGGTCCAGTTTATCAAGGCACACGCCAGTTGTTTTCTTGAAACCAGGTTTATTTTCCTCTGCAAAGCTTAAATCTTCGTGGTTTATCATCCCAGTTGTCCAGCATGAAACTTCTGGTTGTCTGGGCGGCCGTTCTGCCCATGGATGCACACCATCCTAAATGATACCGTGTTCAGTTTTAAAAGTTACCGTTTATTGCGTGACTCGGTGTATTGTTCTGTTTCATTGGACTTAGAAATAGGTGCACATCAGACTGAGCAGCGCTGATCTATTGGAGTAAAAGTCAAGTTTTACTCAACTTAAGGATAATGCCTGCAAGACGCAGGCATTATTACTCTATCTGAACGACATCTCATCTTTTTCAGATACAAGGCAAGAGAATGACGAGGCAGAGGAGGGTGCTATGGAGGAGGATTCCCGGGATGGACATGTGAGTTTGTAGAAAAATGGGCTCATTTTCTCCCAGGTTCAGCGGCTGTTGTTAGAGTTTGAGGTGATATGTTAATCTTTTCTATAAATCTTTTCCCCATCAGGAGGACCTGGAGGATCATGAGAACATGCAGGACATGGACATTCTTGACATGAACGTGCTGGACGAAACGGAGAACGACAGTGGAATCCCAGCTGAGGATCATATGGATGATGAGGAGAATTTTGGCCGTGACGAAGATGCCTTGTTGGATGACGAACATGAATTCAGAACTTTTGACTCGGAGGATGACGCGAGAGCTCTTGAGGTGAGACTGGACGCTCGAGGTGGTGACTCAAATGGCTATTTCAATATGAAACATTTCGATTTGACTTCACTTGTATTTTCACAGCTGGACCCATGTGAGACATTTGACAAGGATGAAGATATGACGTATTCATCGACCAAAATGGTACGTCTGCTCACAAATGGGAGTGCAGTGTGCAATAAAGTGTGTTCTGCGGTTGCCTTCATTGAGACTTTCTTTTTTTTTTTCTTTGTTTAAGGATTCGGATGCAGGCGATGTGAAAGAACAAACAGGTACTGTAGAGAAAAGTTGATGAAAGGCTCTTTTTACAGTGTTGAGCTTGGAAATGCAAACACTTTGTTTAGTTACAAGCAGATCGAGAGACTGGAAACCCAAAGGGAATTGCTGGCTTTGTGTTGAAATGTGGTTAACCATAAATGATCGTTTTCCATCAGTTATCTTTATACGAGTGACCGTTTGTGTTCTCATGTGCTAAAGCGGCTGTGGTTAACGCTTTGAAGCACATTGACAGCAATTACATTTCATGGTCAGGGAGGTTTGAGCTGTTGAAGGTGAATGCAGTGTTTCTAGGTTGCCGCACGAAGATCAAGACAAAGAAGATCCCTCAAGATTTATCAGCTACCACGACTTGTTGAAGACACCGATGCAGAAAACGGCTGGAATTGAACCTACCGGACTTGAGTTGAAGTTCTGATCAATATAAATGGACACTGGAAATGTCAAAGGCTGAAAGTAGACGGACTGCAGCGAGCCTCTTCTGCTGCGTGGCTGGTCTTGTGGCTCTCTTCAGCACTGAACTCTTTCTCTGCTTTGGATCAGGTGAATAGAGTGAAGTGGTTCAGCTTGAGAAATGAGCCAAAGTGTTAGCCCCCTTAGTTGCTTGGTTGTCATCTTGCCTTTGGGTTCTCTTCCAGTCTCTTCGTTAGGGTCTACTTCATGGTTTTAATACATAGTTTTAAGAGCACAGGCCAGTGGTCATGACGTTCCTAATCCAGGCCTTGCCAGTTCCTCGTTAACCATTGATGTGTTTCAGAAGTGATTAAACTCTGTGCCATTCTATTCCTGTTAAATCCGTAGAAAATGACAAAGTAGCCGGGTCTTGTTTATCTGAGCCACTTAAAGAAGATCCCCACGGGAGCCCCGAGATGAGCCCTGAAGAAGAGCAAGCTGCCGCGGCCGGGGGGGAAGACAGTGTGTCCAACACTGGTGCCAAGTCCGACAACGCCGCCTCTGGAGATGTGGAGAGCGACAGGGATGTTGTGGAGACTGGTGCCAAAGAGGTTGGGGGCGCACAGAGCGTCCCAGAAGAGACATTTGACACTGAAAACGAAAGCTCGCAGGCTGTTAGTGTAAGCGAACAGGGCGGCATGGGTGAAACTGTTGATTCAGAAATGGGGTCTAAGAAGGGTGAGGAGGATGAGAAGACAGAAGAGAACGCTGCTGCGGATTCAGCCTCGACACTGAAAGAGTCCTCTTCTGTAGAGGGCGATGATCAGAAAAAGAGGTTTGTTGCTTTCTGTATACTAGAAACCAAAATGGTTATCTGTTGCATTGGCCCCTTTGTGCTAGCAAAATTTGGATGCTCTTTGAAGGTAAAAATGCTGTGTGCATTTGTTTTCTCTTTTTTTTTTTCACCTGTCATTTCTTACACTCACCTATCCAGCTTGATCCGTTAAAGAGTAATGTATTGGGATCTTAAGAGAGTTTTAGTTCTTATATCGGCTGTTAATTCACTGCACTGTGGAACATGATGGGTTGCTCGCTCAAAGTACAGAAAATGACCATACGAACATCTACCTTAGAAAGATTCCAGTTGTTCTCATTGTTGTATATTCATGGCTTTTATCCTTTTTCTCTAGCCCTGAGGAAAAAGATGGCAAGACCGAGTCTAAAGATGAAAAGGGTGAGTGAATCGCTTTCTTTTCCGTTGCGGTCTCAGTTTCACGAGATGAGCGCTCAATCCTTTGTTTGCATGTGTGTAGCCGCTGGAAGTGGTGCTGCAGCAAGCAATAGCAGGAATCTGTGGGTCAGTGGTCTGGCTTCCACCACCAGAGCGACTGATCTGAAAACGCTCTTCAGCAAATACGGCAAGGTGAGGACTTAGTCATTCCATACCAACGTCACACGTCCTGGTGTTTGTTTGTTCAGTTTAATTCCAAAACTGGTGTTAAATGGTTTTGGACATTTTTTTTCTCTCAATTCCCACAGGTTGTTGGGGCTAAAGTCGTGACCAATGCCAAGAGCCCCGGCGCTCGCTGCTATGGCTTTGTCACCATGTCGTCCACAGAGGAGGCCACCAACTGTATCAGCCACCTCCACAGGACCGAGCTGCATGGCAGGATGATCTCTGTGGAGCGGGTGAGTGGTGGAAAAAGATTTTCACCTCATAGGTCTGAGAATCGGGAGCTTTTTTTCTGAATGAAGCCTGAACCGTGCCAGATTTAATAGAAAGAAAGCTCGATGAGTTTGCGGCTGTTCATTTTCTATGCGCATGTGTAGTTCCTGGTTCTTGAAACCCCTCCATGTGTGATTTTGGCTGTTTCACTGCCTCAACACACCCGATTCAAACTGCTCATCATCAAGACCTGCGGATGCCTGACGATGACTCAAATCAGCAGTGTCAGAGCAGGGAGACTCCCAGAACCAGAGTGGGGAATACTGCCTTAATCAGAATGTACCGTGTGACCATTAGACACATTGAGATGACGGAATAACTTGTTTTTTCCCCCATAAACAGCAGTTTTTCCACTGCTGGACATATTCGTCCCATTCTTTAATCTGACCTCAAAACACTTCCAAATATGCTGTTCAATGCAAAAATTTTGTTCATCATCGAACAAACAGTTGTCCTTTTTCATTTTTTCTGTATCACATGGAACCTGCCAACTCATTCCTTGTAAGTAAAGATATTCTCATTGAAACATTTTAGGCTAAAAATGAGCCTGCCGGGAAAAAGCCAGCAGACAAGAATGACACCAAGAAGCCTGGCAGCGAGAGGAGACACTCCACCGACTCAAAGTAAGACTGCCTGCTGGATAAGTTGAATTCAGGGTGCTTTGAAATGTCATTGTTGCGTATTTGTTTGTATATTAAAATCTAGAACCCTTCTATACTGAAAGAGACGTTGAGCTATTAACCTGAGAGAGGCGAACGGCTGTTTTACAGGAGTTGAAATGTTCTTTTTTATAGACCTCTGATGTTACACTGTGTTCAAATGTTTGCAGGTCTGATGTAAAGGATGAGAAAACTGAGGGAGAAGGAAAAGATGGTAAAGGACACTTTTTCTTTTTTATATAATTGAGTTAACTTGTAGAGTTATGGGTCACTGGCCAACCTCCTGGAGTTTTCTTACATATTCAGCATTGTTTGTTTGACAGGGCCAAACGAGAGGACTGTGGTTATGGATAAGTCCAAGGGAGAGCCTGTTATCAGCCTCAAAACCAAAAGCAAGAGCAGGGACAGGGTAAGTAAATGTCCACGCTGTAACAGCTTGACAGTGAAGTCCCTTTTTAAATGCTGAATGTTGTTCATTATTGCTACTTGTCTTGTGTTTCTTCAGAGCACAAAGAGCCGTGATCGCGCTTCGTCGAGTAAAGAGAGGAAAGACATCCTGACATTTGACCAGATCAAGGAGCAGAGGGAGAGGGAGAGGCAGAGGCAACGAGAGAGGGAGATCAGAGAGGTGGAGAGACGCAGATTTACGTAAGGATCATACCATGAAGCTTAGAAACCACACAGTGAGGCGTGAATTAAAGAGATTATAGATATGTTAGACAGTGGGATTCACACTTTGTCTTTTGTATCTGCACACGTTGGATACAACAAGTTCTTTTTACAGTCACTTACTGACAAGGCCTTTATCTTTGTTCTCATATTTCAGTGATCGTGACAACCGTCCGGACCGTGAGCGCGAGCGGATCCGTCTGTTCCGTGAAAAAGAGGAAAGGAAGCACTTGATGAGGAAGAGACACTGGCTGGAGGTACAGTAATGTTATCCCCATCTCGCTCGCATCAGGGATTCTGCTCCCAGTCCTGCATCACACTCCGTTGGGTACAAACCGTAGTTATCTGAACACATGTAATGTTTTCACTTTGGATAGGGGAGATCTCGTTATTCTTTCATTGCCACTACATAGAACCGTTTCAGATGTACTCCGTGAAATATCAGCTGATGGTCGTCATGATTGATTTCATTGTCAGGCTGAGAAGCAGCGCCTCGAAGCAGACCGCATAGAGCGCCAGTTCCTGGAGCGGGAAAGGCTTCGTATAGAATACGAGAGGCGACGCGAGCAAGAAAGAATCCTCAGGGAGCGTGATGAGCTGAGGAGGCAACAGGAGCAGCTGCGCTATGAACAGGACCGACGCCCCGTCAAAAGACCTTATGACATGGATGGCAGGTACACAACGATACAGTGTAGAGACAGTTAATGGGCTGATTGGTTTTGTTGCTTACGCAGAGGTTGTGTTACAGTTGACACCTACTAACGGATGGTGCATATATATAAAGATGATGAAGGCCAGCTCACTGAATGACCCTCATTCTGTGTTTTTACTTGTCTTTATAGGAAAGATGACTGGCCTGAGAAGCGCATGAACATGGACGACCGTTATGGCCGATCAGACTTTGGTCGCCAAGATCGTTATCAGGACTTCGATCATAGAGAGCGGGGCCGTTTCCAAGACAACATGGCGATGGACAGGCGAGACAACGCTCGTGGTATGGGCACTGACAGAGATGGACAGGTAAGCACCGAGGTGTCTTAGGAACAAAACCGAAAGCAGGTCACTGGTTTGGTTTAGACCAACGATGACAAATGTTCACACAGTTGTTTCTTTTCTGTTTATTGTCGTATTGCACAGCTGCTAAAGATACAACTTTGCCTAAATATCCGAGTTTCTTTTTGGGAATAGAGTCTTTAACAGAGTTTTGCATGTCTTGTGCCTCTTCTTGCAGCACTTCTCAGAAAGACACGGCAGAGAAGGCAGAGACTCCTGGAGTGGAGGCTATGACAAGCGCATGAATCCCAGGTGAGTAGCGCTCTGACGCGACACCGGCTCCTGTTCAAGTTTGTATACAACGTTTTCTGACACCGATTCTTCTGGGGGGTAAAAATGACTCTTTGTTTTAAAGGGAGGGCGGTCGTGACTGGGACTCCAACAGGAAGATGGATGGAGACAGACCATGGCAAGGTAGATGGGGGGGCGGGGAGTTGTTTCTTTTGAATAGTTGACAACATTTTATATTGTCAAAGTATCGGCTACATGTAGCTGCAAGTGTTATGATCTTTGCCAACATCTCGCTGATGTCTCGTTTTACAATTCCAGGCCGAGACGGTGCCATCCCAGGCCAGAGCCACATGGCACGTGGAGGCATGGCGGGGTAAGCGGTTTAAATCCCATCTTTGGTGTAACCTCCTTTCTGACATGAGTTTTCACAGTTGATGATTGAGCGCCTGTTTTCTGTCTTTCAGCCGTGGAGGCTACATGAACACAGGAACGTCGCAGTCTCTCTCTGGAGCGCTGAACAGACAGAACCAGCTGATGCAGGGCGGCGGGCTGCAAGGGGGGGGTGCATTTGGTCGACGCTACTGATCAGTTTGAAGATGAGATGGTGGGACTGTTTCAGGTGGTCATTTCCTGACGTATGTGACTATCTTGGTTTTTGTATGTTTGTTTTTCTTTTTCTAAACAAGTTTTTTTTTTTTTTTTTTTTTTTTTTTTTTTACTTAATTCCCTTCAATTTTTGAAGGAAACAAGTTTTTTGATTATTATATATTTTTTCTTTTCATGATGTAGTGCTCTCCTGCCCTGTATTTATCATTTGGTCCCGCATCATTTTGTATAACTCAGCTGTCAGTGTGTATGAATCTGCGCATGTGTTGGAGAGTTGTGTTGAAGCTGTAATAAATCCAGATGTTTATTGGACGCCCGGGTTGATGGACCTAACCTCACGGCCCCTTTCTGTATCCCAGTCTGTCGGGAGCTTTTTTAGAAGTTAGATGAGCATTTGTTGCATATATTTTTTAGTTAAGAGCTTCGGGCACCTGTCGATATTCATTTTAAAAACCAGATGCTCGTTTTCTGCTCCAGATAAAAGGGTTTTTAAATTAAATGTCACATGTTGATCATCGTGTTTGTTAGATCTTTTTTCTTTTTGTCCCATAATTTTCAGGTAAGATTTGTGATCAATTCTGAAATGTATGATAAGTCGAATGTGTTTCCTTTTTTTTTTTTTTTTCTTTCTTTCAGTTTTGTGCATAAAAGTGTTAGGATGGTTGTTTTTCAGTTGAAAATGTTTGGTTACTTTAATGCTCAGCACAGCTGGTGTCATGTAAAATGCACAGGGTGAAATTACAATAAAAAGATTTTTCATCATTTTTCGGTGGTCTAGGTGGGGGGAAAACAAAAAGCTTTCAGGCTCATCAGAAATCTTAACCCTCACATATGGAAAGAGGGTGTGTTTAGGATCAGTTTGTGACCAAGATTTAGCTGATGAGATCAAAGTATGTACACTTAAATGTCTTATTTCCGAAGCTCCATCGTCTACCAGTTTTGCTTCACTTAGGTTCATAAAAGCTAAAAACAAACGCCTTTGAGGTTTTGAGAAGTTTTTCACGAGAGGAAGAGGCCTCGTGTCGAGCACCGACGATGATGTAAGAAGTAAAGGGAGAAAACAGAGTTATTGCTTATTTGCTCGTCCTCAAATTGTGATATTTGACTAAAACTAATACTGATGCATTGGTTCAAGGCTTTGAAATACAATTCAGAAGACAAAGAAGTTTTAAAAGCATTACATTAAAATTCTTTCATAAATCTGTGACGGCATTATGTTTTCATGCAAAGGAAGTTTTGTCTGTTTGGATTCATTCACATAACTAACCAAACTACATAGAGCTGAAGTGTCCATGGAAATTCCAGCTCTAGTACAATGTGCTATACAGTATGTGAGTGTTCAGGTCGTGCTGCACAATCACATAAGTGTAAAAGAGTATATAAGCTGGAGAGAAATGGAAGCCACCATCATTGTAATGATTCATCTGTACTATTACATGATGCCAACACATATTTGTGCCTTTTGT
This sequence comes from Leuresthes tenuis, assembly GCF_036924035.1. Lineage (NCBI taxonomy): Eukaryota > Metazoa > Chordata > Actinopteri > Atheriniformes > Atherinopsidae > Leuresthes > Leuresthes tenuis. The sequence goes on along the minus strand of NW_027325361.1, from coordinate 17,131,371 downwards.
ATTTGTCTTTGTGCTATTTTCTGTCATATATATATATATATATATATATATATATATATATATATATATATATATATATATATATATATATATATATATATATTCACCTATGCTGTCAGTTCTGACTCAGCAATGACTTGCAAATATAGATCCTTCATTCCAATTTAAAGACTATGAGAACCTTTGACTTCATTTAGTCATATCTATAACTGGCGCCAAGTTCCTTTTTCGAGAAGGTGAGTTCCTGTATTTCAGCAGATACTTTCTTCCTGAGAGTCAGCAGATCACTTGTCATTATGTGTTAAGGATGACACAAGTTATTCATCATCAAGGATATACTCAATATCAGGGAGCTTTTATCTATTCAAGAAAGTTTGTTCTTTTATTGCGAAAACTTCCTAAAATATGTGTGAATAAAGTGATGATTTTACAGTAACCGTTGTGTTCCCGTCTTTGTTGTTCATCAAACAGATTAAAGAAAAGCATTTACTTTTCACTCGGTTGGATGAATAATATTCCAAACTACGATATCTGGTGTATTATATCTAATTTGTGATCATCAACCCCATTTAATAACATCAAAACCAACATGGGCTACACGTGAGCCTACAAATCTACGTTTTTCTATTTAATTTCTCTCCACTAGAGGGCACCACGTAGTCATAAATAGAGGCTCCCACAGCTAATTCAGATTTTCCAATTTGGACATGAGTCTGAACATGTTTGGCAGCTGTCAATGGGCACAACTGCAAACTAAACAGCCTGAATGCCAAAAAGTACGCAAAAATCAGTGAACAACAAAGGTCGCAGTCCCTTGAGAAACTCATGGATCCATACTGATGTGACAGGCTGCAGGAAAAGAAGGAGACAGGAAAGAGGGGCAAAGAGGACACGACTTGAGCGTGAGAAAGTGTCAGAGGCTTGAATCGGGGCATGCACCGGGGCCTCTTTTCGTCCTGACTGACCGCTCCTCAACTACAAATAGTCCACCAGATGTAGAACTAGAGTCAACACGGATCAACATGGCAACGACCGCTGGGAAGAGGAAAACACCAGCTAGACGCTCATGATGGTTGCAGAGGCCTCATAAGCACAAGGCGGAAACTTGTGTGTGCAACGGCCCGTTCACAGAGTCGCACTGAGGTCAACGTGTAAAAGAGATGAACCCCAAACACACCCTACTGATCCTTGGTGTCGTCCCTCGCTGTGCAACATCATTTACCCAGATTCCTGGCCTCTGGGAGATGCCTGTGTTTATTTTCTCTGATGTCTGTACTGATTAGTCGTTTAACTGGGGTATCCTTTAGTGTCTCGCTCTTTCTCCATGATATTTGCATTCATTTCCACATCTGTAACAAAGCACTGCAGCAGAAAAGATGAGGCTGACTTTTTTGTTTATCATCAGTGTCACATTATATCATCTTTGAGGTAAATTCACGAAGCTCCATGCAGTCCTCGATCTGTTTTAATCGCAAAAAACAAGTCATGTACTTAAGTCATGCTCAATGATATGCACACTGTATCATGACTTCCTGTTGCTTACTGTTAAAAAGAAAATTAAGTCACAATTACTCTATGTTGACTATTCGCTGAGTTTTAGCTACATAAATTTGTGAAGTATATCCCATGTTTAATTAATGAAATCAATAGGAGTCGTGAATGAGTTAGAGATTATCAAAGCGTTACCTGTCTTATCAATTTGACTTTATGAATTTTCAAACAGTAAACGGATGGCTCTTACATTTGGATCCCCCCTGGAATGCGTTTTTATTTACAGTTTTCAATCTTAAAAGCAAGAATCTCTCCTTTCACTATCCTAAGTGGAGGCATAGTAGGTAAACTGAAATCTTCAGCTGGTCCCAGAGGCGCACGCAGTTCTACATGTGAGAAAGAAACAAACACGTTGGACTTCTCATCGTATCACACAGCAGGGTGTCATTGCAGTCTTCTGCAGTGTTTCAGTGTTTTGGTTTGAGTCTCTTCTCTGAGGCACAAGCACCGTATGTGAGAGTCCACAGCAGGGGAGCTGATGCCAGGCTATAGTGTAATATACTGCCTTTCCATATGTTACTGTAGTCTGAGAGGCTCCAGACTTGAGATCACCACAGCTGGATCCACCAGGAGCTTCCTTTGCCAGCAGAGGAAAAACAAAGCTGAGACAACATCCCTATTATGTTTCAGGAGATGTGGAGTTCAGAGCAGCAGCTTAGTCTGCAAGGAGGAGATGGAGGTCTGAAAACAGGAGCACAAACTGATACAGTGGCTGCAAACAGCACTGGGACCCTTAACACCACACCCAAGTGTTGTAAAAGTTGCATATGAAGTAAAATGTTTCTTTAACAGAAACTTAAAAAGTATTGTGACACTGATTTATATGTTCAAACTCAGTAGTTCTTTTAAAAGGATCAAACTCGCTGCAGCTGAACCACACATGTCATCGCTCTCATTTGTCCCTTCGTGTTGTTCACTTTACCCCCAATGCAACTTGCCAGCTGACAGTTTAGCAAGAGGTCCACATGTGTCATGTAAGTAGCAGCTGCATGTGGTCTGGCAGAGATAAAGAGTGGCCAAGAGAAGCCTGAACTCACTTCTTTTAACTTGACACCCTTTGATTTTTTTTTTCTCATTTTCAAGATCTGCAAACAGAGTTTAGTGTAGAAAGTCAAACTCCTGTGCAGCTGCGAGGTGAAAATATTTGACTAGATCTGCTGTTGTTTGTATTAAAACGGGTTCTAGTCGGTTTAAATTGTGGAATTTAAGCAAAAGCAGAGAAAGGTGATTGAGGTCTGCTCATGATGATGCCTTTTAAGTGTTGCAACGAGCTTCTTACAATCAGTCAAGCTGAACGTGCAGACCTCATGGCACGCTGTCTGACAATGGTGTAAGAAGAATGATACAAATCATGTCTCCTGTCATGGCAGTTGTGACAACATGCTTCAGCCAAACCGGGTCATCAGGCTCTGAGAATGAAGAACGTTACCTCCTCTAAAAAGGCCTTTGTTAGAGGATCAATTTTGAATCAATTGACCCGCAGTCCTGTCTAATTCAACAGTAACAGCATACCACTTATTACCCTATGACAAATTAATTCATTTTGAAATTTCAGCTCAGGTAAGATAAGTTTCAACATGAATTAACTGTTTAAATCCCAAGGCGAACAACTACACGCCCGTTTGTCCACATGTGCAACCTCATCTGACCACTGCCTCCCAGACTGCCTGGCATCCCCTGAAGGAGATGAAATCAAATAGTTTGGAAACCTCCTCTTGCTTTTGAGTTGGGACATCGTTGGCTTGAGAAACTCCAGTCAGACCAGATTGCATGCACAGCGCCCCGGGTCTCCTCGAAACTGGCTGAACACCAGCATGACCAGCTGCCTCCATACGTGAAATATAGGCCCCATTCAGCCTTCTGATCTGCTGCATTCCGCTCGCATAGATAAACCAGCCACATATGTGCAAAACCTCTTATGTAATCCATATGCATGACATTTTTGCTTTCAGTCAGTGAAAACATGGTACATATGTATGCGCATGTCAGATATGTGAGCATTTGTGTGCTGGTTAAAGTATGCACAGGACAGTGGGAGCTCTGTGCGGCCTGACGTACACATTGCCAACAGATGTCGCAACAACACATGTGCAGCCTTCAACCCCAGTGTTTGTTCTTGTACAACACATTTAGCACGAAGGCAGGTTTGTTAGTCTGCCATTGGGACATGCAGTTGACACTCATGTGCACCAAATAATGCACGCACATGAGGAAACAATTTTACGTTAAATAAAACACGAGAAATTTGATTTGGCATGATCTTAGATATCATAAATTTTTACATTAATGTCAGGCATGATATAAAACAACCCACAGCTGGACCATTTTAATCACCCTTTTCCCTTGAAAACTATTCAGAGCTCATGCATACCCAGCAAAAAAACAACAACATTTGAACAAAATGTGTTTTCCACCACTTTATGGCATATAAACTCCAAATCATCTGTGCACACACAGGCAAACTCCCACATAATCCATGCATCAATTAGTTTTGTCGTTAAACTGCCGAGACAAGTGTTGCACACAACTTCTTCATGTCACCACTGAATAGAGGTATAAAATACAACCGTCCTCACACACACACAAACACACGTCTCCCCCTCAGCCTTTTACAACTCTTTTATGGCCTTATTGTGTCCTTGGTTGGACACTAGTAAAAGACTTAACTCCCACTGAGGAGGCTTTTGTTCTTTTTTTCCTCACCAGCTAATGTGACTCTTGTAATGAGATGGCTGAATGGGCAAATAAAATAAATAACTGTACAAACAGCCAATTAGAGTGTTGTCTTTAGCTTTTTAGCCCCAAGAAAAGAGTGAAATAAGACTGCTGGTACACGTTTGCTGAAGGTCTTTTCATTTCCTGTTGAGTCTGGGAAGATTCGCCAATGGAAGTGGGTGGAGACAGTCAGATTAAGGAGAACACAGTGTCAACAAGGCATTGAAAATAGTTATAGAGCGACCTTGCACACGCAGAAATGTGTTCTTCATCAAGCGAGAAAGAATGCATATGCGTGTACACATGCCGCCACAAAGCAGGTGGGCATGAGGATACAGTGAGGACACAAAAGGAGGATGTACAGAGAGAATGAAAAGAGGAAAGAAGATAAAGACATGCAATGTGTTTAGAGGATGGAAGGTCATCAGTATAACCAGAAAACCAACAGCGGCCACATCCATTATTTGCTGGCTGTGGATGAAACGGACCTTTCAGTGTGGAAGCCACACGCTGCACGCACATGGTGTAACCCCTCAAACACAATTACAAGCCCCCACACATACACAGAGACACAAACCTGCACACCAAGAAGAACGAAAAAAATCCAGGCAGCTACCTCTTGTGAAATCGATCCCCCTTTTCCGTTTTTCCTAGCACCAGCCCTCTTTCTGAGACATCAAAATGAACCTTTATACTAAAGACTCGATCCGAGGTTTGTTTGAGTGTGTGGATTCAGTTCGTAGAAACATGTTTATGAGGTTTACGTTTTACTTTTAGAGGTTTTGAAAGGGCAAGAGCGACTGTGTGTCATGATCACAACCAAATAAATCACACCTGTAGCGACACCTGCAGAATGTGAAAGTTTCTCCAGCGCTCTTTCAAATCCTGTAAACACAGGTAAACACCGCAGACACGAGACAGAGGTGGAAAGAAACAAGACTGATAAGGAAGCAGATGGAAAGTATTTATCTCTAAGTCAAATATTTGCTGCTAGTTTTGAGTCACCATGCTGACGCCAAACATCCAGCAGATGTATGCAGTCGTGTGGCTCGGCTCTGAGCTGAACCTCTGCATGCGACAGTCCGCACAACCTCTCAGAGGGACAAATGGACAAATGGGACGCAAATGTGCAGCCTTAAGGTCTGCAGCCTTTATCTTTTAATCTTCTAATTTCCTGCAAGGAAGAACAATACCAAGTTGTGTACAAGATAGAAAGAAAAGAAAAAAACCCTCTCCTCTGTCTCTTTATCTCGCGTCATTCCTTCTTTTGCTGAGTCACAAGCTGCTGAGAAAGCTCAATCTGAAGCTAAATGTCATTTTGATGATGTTGCCTGGGTGTGTGTTACAGAGGATATTTACTCATTTCTTCCCAGTCGCTTATCTCTGTGGGTCAAGCGCTGTAGCTGCAGTGGGAGCAGAGATTCAAACTGAGATCACAGCCTGAGGGATAGGCGTTGCTCTTCTGTCTAATCACTGGGTTGGGCCTGCTGCTCTGACCACAAGCATCACCTTCCTGACAATCACTTCCACAGAAGTCAACACACACAGTCATCGGCAGTGTACAAAAATACACTTGGACTTGCACAATAAAAGAAACGGAGGTCTGTGTTGAGAGAGATCAAACCCAGCAGCAGTTGATCACTGAGGAAAATCATTTTAGAGTTTAGTGGTAGGGAAAGTTTTATCCATGTTGGCTCAGTGTGTGTCAAAAAGAGTACAATCGAGGTTCATATACAAACAAAGAAGAAGTTAGTGTCTGTCTTGCCTCCATGGTTGTAGCACCTGCTTGCGTCGTCTCTTTTGACAGAGCACACGTGTTTACTTTTACACTTTCTCTCATTATTATGATTTATTAAATTAATTCCAGGTTGGAATTATTGCTGATCGTTTCTAACAGCACAGTGGGGTTGGTGCCCGATGGCTGTCCCATTGTATTGTAGCTGCAGTGTTTCAAGAAATAGTCATATTTTTCATCACTTTATTCTGTTTGCCATAAATATATCACACACTGATGTCAAAGGGAGAGTACTGCATTGGGAGTTTGTGAGTGTTGATGTTGATGACCTTGCAATTCGAAAACAAAAGCTTAATTTTTTTTTCTTTTGATTTTCATACCACCCCTTCGTGTTCATCTGCAGATCTCATTTAGTGAGACTTAAATATTAAACAAGATACATTAAGTGGAAACATGTAAACACAATGACAATAGTGATTGAATTTCCAGATATCTGGGTTATGAGTCAGTCTGGGTTTGATGGCGTCAGTCTGGGGAGATAACAGAGGGTACAATATTTTCAAACAGGTGCTTTTGCGTGAAATTCGTCATAAAACTCAGGCAAACACATTTCTCTCATTCCTGCTCATAAACCACACATGTGTTTGATTTGTTCGCTGTTCTCAAGCTTCCCCTGTGCCCCAAAGGACGTCACAAAAGGGTTAAACTGCCACCCCTTAATATGCACAATGTGTTTCGACATATTTTTTTGTTTTTCACAAGACTTGATATTTCACATTTGCCATTTGGTTGTCAGCCAATCAGAGGGCATGGGAGAAGGCAAGTGGGCATGATTTGAAATCCAGTTACGCTTTGAGGTTGTTTTGGAGTTTCACTATAGGCCCACCAATGAGAAAAGGGGTCCTATAACACACCCACACAGCTCAGATTTGTCTTTAAATTGAATGCATGGATGGATTATCAGACAGTGGGCCCCTGGGTGAAAACACCTCCCCCATTCCATTGCCATCCTCACACAAAGAAGAAAGACTTTCCTTGCTCTCATTTTTAATCTCCCTGTAGTCAATTTATCTTATAGTTTGGTGCTATTTTTGCTTATTTTTGGTTCACCTTATTATTTCCTGTCCGATCATTGTATATTTTGTCTCTTTATGGTCAGTTTATCTCTTCATGTAATCCCTTTTGTATCGTTCTTTGAAACCATTTTGCGGGTGGAGCAGAACTTTCCAGTGCGGCTGTTTATCACAAACTGATGCTGAACCTCTCAAGAGATGCAGTTATATTGTCTGAAAGCTGTTTATCTCTCCCTGCGAAAGAAGCTCTACAATGATGTCACAAATACCGCAGTATACAATGGTGCACCCCATGCCTGGATGGCACAAGCACCAGTTGGGTCTGTACCACCTATGGAATCACCTCAGAGCATCGAACGCAAATTTGAATACGTTACAGTGAGAATCAGTGATATGAATTGTTATATCAAGAGCTGACAAACTGATATTATTCATTCAATACCTTCTAAACTTAATCTGATATATTAACATGTACATCCATCCATTTAAAAATAACTGATTTAAGAACATTTCCACGCTTTACTGTGCTCAGAAGTACACTCACCATCACTGAGCATCATCTCATTAATTCCATCTCTACAGTCGAACATGTTGACGTGAGGGTGATTTTCAATGATGAAAGCTTGGAGATGTGTCAAGCTAGCGGAAAAGAAGGATGTAGAAAAAGATAGAGTGGTCCTGAATGAAAACATTTCTCAGACCATGGAGAGAACTGAACACGACTAACCTGATTGAGCTTGAACATCTCCGCCAAAAGGAATGGAAACAAAACTTTTCTTTTGTTTTAAAGTGTAAATAATGGAAAAGATACAGGGCTCCAGCAAACGGTTCTCTCACTGAGAACCTATTAGGAGAGTCTGACTGCTTAAATTATTTGATTAATTCAATTTTCACATGTTTTCATACTTCAACTGTCTTAACTTGTGTGTTGTGTCTAGACTGATAAGGCAACAATTCGACCTGTTTCAAAAGGTGTCTGAAACGTAACAAAATGTAGAAAAGGTCAGTCTGAAAAAAGGTCCAGTCAGAGCTGGACTTGTCTTTGTGGTTAACAGGGAAAGTCTTGCAACTTTTCAGTGTTTGCTGGAGAGAATTTTTTAACGGTTGCCTCACAACTTTCACAGAGAAAGTTAGGACTTTATTATAAAAACAGACCGTCTTGTCATAGGCTTAAGAACTGAACACTCTAAAACGATAAACCAGCAACCTTTGCTGAAAACAAGAACAGAAGACAGCTACTTACACATTGTGAAACGTAGGAATGCCTGTCCTGATGAGACGTTTCCTCGCTATAAATGGATTATTCTGTTATTATTATGTTGTTTTTCCTCTGTTATTCCTTATAATAATATACAAGTATAGTGTAAAGTATAGTGTTTTGGATGCTTTTAACACTGTGGCATAGTTACCCCCCCCCCCCCCGGTTAATTCACATCTTTTTTGGATCTTGAAACTAATTTAACGTGAGAAACGTTTGCTACGGAAATGGAGGGACAGCCCTTCGGTAATCCCTTGAACATCTATCGAGCAAACTGACAGTTGGTAGCTGACTCTAATGGCACCGTGTAAATGAAACCTTCTGCTGTGCAGCCAGGGGCCAGCTTTCCTGGGAGGATGAATGATGATGTGCTCTCAGTTATTCAGAGCCAGGATAAAGTTTAGTCTCCTCCCTCGAACCCCCAGCCAATCATGTTTGGATATTCAAATTAGCCACACATAAAGATGACTTGGAGCCGTAACTGTGACAGACCACAAGAAACTTCACCCTTAAATCTCAGGACCACGCCACATTGTCACCGGTGTATTGGGTTTAAGTGGATTTATAACTTCTCGACCAATTTCCATTGAACTTTTTACTTTTTAGTGCATTTTAGGTTTTGAAAAAAAACTAAACAAAACTTCATTAATAATATGGGAAAGGAAAATATTTACTTTTTGACTGTTTGGATAACTTTGGGAAAAATCTTTGCAACTTTTTCTTCAGACCCTGAACCCCCCACCGCAACTGTATTTGGTAAGACCAACCTCTATTCAGACTAATGAGTTACACAGTTTCAGATGGTTTTATAGTGATGCAGCAGGGATTAAGAAAACAGACCATAGGAAATGAGCTAATTAATGCATGCTGTTCCACTTTGGCCGCGAGTAACCTCCTCAGAAGCTTTCAGACTTCAGAGCTGCAGGTCTACATCCCATTTCATACCATTCGGCTCCAAAAGCCTTTTGTTCAGAGGAAAGACCAGAAAAGACGATAAAGATATCCCTGGAAAACAGAGTAGTTTTCTTTTAGTTTTAAGTAAACACAATTTCTTACATTGTACAATTAGATAAGAAAATAAAAACAAAACAAAAAAGATCGGTTGATTAGCTTTCGCCATGGAAAATCATTTCAATTTACTTGTTTGTTCACGTTTTGTGGCGTGACTCGTTAATAGAACCGACTTCATTTCGATGTGACTTTTTAAATTGAGTCTTAGACGTGTTCACGTGTTTTTATTTTGGGAAACTCAGCTTCTTTATTGTGCGCCCATATCAAACTTTTGTCGGTAAAAAATCGGAAAAGACTAAAGGGGGCGACACTGTCATGCCTTATGTCTCATCTCTGTTGAGCTGAGCGGTCTGTTTTGTGTATAAAAAGCTGAACTGGGCATATTTATACTGAAAACAACAAACGGATCCACGACGGCTGTGTGGGTCTGACTGAAACTATAATAATGATGTTTCTTTGTTAGAATCCCACCTGACAACAATCCTCTGCATTCCTGTCGTGCCACAACAACTTAATGATCTACTCTGTGTGTGTGCGTGTGTGTGTGTGTTGAAACAGTAAACACCACAGCCACCACCGCTTCTCTGCCAGCCACCACTGAATGGATCACAGATTACACTGACATTGTGTCCAAGTTCTCCCTGCGCACCGAGGACATCCCAGATGATGACATGTGCTACATCGTGGCCGGCAGGCCGGAGACCATCAAAGAGTGCGAATTCAAACCAGAATCCCAGACCTTCATTGTGATACATGGATGGACGGTATGTTAAACTAAACATCCTCAGATGTAATGTCAAAGAAAGAAAGAGAGAAGATCATGCAACGAACTATCATAAATGTTGGGAAAAGTTCCAACTTTATGGCTCAACAAGAAATACATTTGTTCTGAAAAATGGGCTGAGAAGGTAGAGAAAGCAGGGCAAAGAGTCCGTGCATCTTCCCATATAATGTGATTTAAAGCCAGTCATGCAGTAAAATTTGAACCTGATGATGCCTTGGCTCCTCTCCAACAACAAGACACAGGGTGAGGGCCAAGGGCAAAGTAAATCACGCCATACTGCAGCTGACCTGTGTCTGTCCACGTCTGTAAGCTTTACCCAAATGTTTGCTGTGTTCGGGACGTTAAAGTACAACGCAGACACTTTGACACTTTCAATATGCTTGGTGAAAAATGAACAACGTACCAGTAGTCTAAAACGTTTAGAGAATTTAATACAAAAACTTGACATTTCTCCACAGTTCGTGGAATAATGCAAAGAATTTGAGCTTTGGTCAGACGCTTACCTGAGAGGTGGATCAAGTAGGATTACTTCTAAGATATCTCACAACGACTTGTTCAAACATTTGTTAGCAAGTATGTTGAAGAAAAAAACATCAATGTATGCGACAAATTAAAAGCCGAATATAATAAAGTTTAGTTGAGCAAATTCAGAGATGGAAAACTTTCACCAAATAACATTCTGTTCCTGCTATGGTCCAAAATTGTTTGTAGTTTAGGAAGTTTGCCAAAAAACTTGCAAAAAAAAAAAATATCCAAACTATTTGAATGACTGTGCAAAAAATATTATAAGTGAACTATGAGCAATGTTTTGCTAAATTTACTAAACTTAAAGCTCTTTTGATTAAGTATAGGCCACTTTTGACAAACACCTCATGTCCGTGTGCTCCTGTAGGTAACAGGGATGTTCGAGAGCTGGGTGCCCAAGCTGGTGTCCGCTCTGTATGAGCGTGAGCCAAGTGCCAATGTGATTGTGGTGGACTGGCTGACTCGTGCAAACCAGCACTACCCAACCTCTGCAGCCTACACCAAGCTAGTGGGCCGTGACGTGGCCAAGTTTGTCTCCTGGTTGCAGGTAAGTGCAATGGAAGAAGTGGTGTCGAAGCTGGCTGATGGCTTACTAAGAGCTGGCTCACACTTTTTACATGCTCTTTGTGGGTTTGGCCCTCTTTACCAAAGTATCACAGCACTGATGTAAAACATGCTGGCAAAGACATTAGAGCAATGTCTGATATTTGTTACCCATGACGTAATGTACGGTACTCAACACAGCTGCTGTGGATATGTTTTCCTACTGGTTTTGATTTTGAACCGTTGTAAAGGTGTTTTATAGCTGTGTCTGTGGCTCACAGCAGCTCCTTGTAGCATGGTTCAGTGTTTAGTGGAGCCCAACTTTTGTCTGAACTACTTCAAGACAGAAAAGGTCATTGGCATGACTAATGCTCTCATGTGTTTGGCCTTTGTTTATGTAACTTTCAAGTTTAAAAGCTTGCAAAAGATTTGGACACAAAATAATTCTCGTTTTGGATAATGTCCCAAACTCTGTTTGGTAGAAAGTGCTGCAGAGCATTGCCAGGTACAGCCTGTAAATTGTCATTGAACAGCATAAGGACAATAAAATGCTCTTCTTCCACATCTCACCTGTCTGTTTTCTTACAGAAAGAGCTGCAGTTGCCATGGGAGAGGCTTCATCTGCTGGGTTACAGTCTGGGAGCACACGTGGCTGGAGTTGCTGGAGACCTCACTGACCATAAGATCAGCAGGATCACAGGTAAAAACATGTTTTGACTGATCTGTAAACCTCAAACAGTTGACATAGATAACCCTTTGCATTTTCATGCAAATGCACTATTACAGTTATAACAATGTTTTAGCCAATGCATCTGGAGCCTGGCTCCAATGAAGCATTAATTTAGCTTAATTCCAGACCTGCATTATATATTTGGATACAGCCAGTATTTGCCAGTTCCAATCTTGTTTTTTAGCCCCTATGAGGTTTATCCAACTTTGAAATCCCTCTGACCTGCTTGGAAGAATGGAGTGTTTACTGTGATCTAAGAGCAGCGACCCATTAGGAGCCCCCAATGACTGACTTGCATTGTTCTTTTTTTAGCTTCAGTGGTTCTGTATAGTTTCACAGGGCTGAAAGGATCCGAGCCAAGCACACAGTGTTTTTTTGTTTCATTCGTAAATCTATCCTCAGAAGTGATCCTCGTTATGTTATTGTCTCTTCAGCCATGCAATCTTTCTTCAGTCTGGCAACAGTGATTACAAAACAATTCCTCTTTTTGGTTTTGTAACCAGGTCTGGATCCTGCTGGTCCCACTTTTGAGAACGCAGACGACCAAAGCACTCTGTCCCGAGGCGATGCCCAGTTTGTGGACGTCCTGCATACCAACACCAGGGGGTCCCCAGACCGCAGCATTGGCATCCAGAGACCTGTGGGTCACATTGACATCTACCCAAATGGAGGCACCTTCCAGCCAGGTTGCGACATCCAGAACACCTTGATGGGGCTTGCATTGGAAGGGATCAAGGGCCTCCAAAGTATGCTGCCTTTTGTTTGTATCTACATTTTTACATAAAATGCTGATTAAGTACCTCGGTTAGCTTGCAATATAAATACTGTCAAAGTTCATGCCTAATCATACAAAAATGTTAAATTCAAGAATAAGTTTGTGTTTTTGTGGGGTGTAAGGAGACATGCATGGATATATTTTGATTGTTAATTACTTAAACCAGATGGTACCGATTATCTCCGGGGGTTTTTTTTGTGTGGAGCACTTCATAACTACACATCTCTGCCCAGATTATAGTGGTGTAGAATGTTGAAATTCAACAGTCAACAGACACTCTGGCTCTATAAAAGCTACCCTGCATTCAAAACACAGCTACAGACTCATAATGTGCCACAGAGAATAAGGTCTGGCTTGATGTCTCGCTGCTTCACGCCTTCAGCTGTTGTGTTTTAACTAAGCAATGCAGAACTAATTGAGAGATGCCTTCCAGGTTAGCATCAATCACGATGTGAGAACATGTAAAAAGCACAGACATCAGGAAGTCATTTTCCAGCTTGACATGACGCCATTTGAGTGAACGTCCGAGAGTTTCAATCTTTCTCTTTACTTGGTGCGTTGCAGATATGGACCAGCTTGTCAAATGTTCCCATGAGCGCTCCATCCACTTGTTCATTGACTCTCTGGTGAACACTCAGTACCAGAGCATGGCCTACCGCTGCAATTCCAAAGAGACCTTTAACAAGGGAATGTGCCTCAGCTGCAGGAAGAACCGCTGCAACAAGATCGGCTACAACGTCAACAAGGTGCGCACTGCCCGCAGCGCAAAGATGTACCTCAAGACTCGTGACATGATGCCATACAAAGGTAAATATCAGGAGAATGGGGATGCACCTGAAATTAATATGATGAAATTTTTTTTACGGTTGGTTATGTGTTGCCTGCTTCCTGAGAGTTAAACCATGGACATACTGTAATTAAAGCAAACCTCAGTTTAAGCTGTACTCTAGGTGAACAACCTTAATATGAATGTGGCTGCTTGGTGTTAATATCAGTGACATTAGTGGTGATACTAACAGACTACTCACAGTTTGCGAACACTTATTGCAAGCACACATGTACGAAGAGTAGTGTGCATTCAGGAGGTCACAAGAAGAGGAGGTCATGGGTATTTTGGTGACAGTGGGTGTGCTAAAGTAATGTGACACCGCTGCATGTAATACACCAGAGAGGCGATGGAATTTTTTTTTTTTTTTTAAGAATTACAATTCAGCACTAGGCAACTGCATTTTTGTTAGACGTTCATATGCTTGAGATGCACAGCTGCAGCGAGAGCTTACGATGTTTTAGCAGATATAAAGGATGAAGGAAACCAACCAGGATCTCATACAAATCTGTATTTAAATGCAGCACAGTGACGAGGCTTGTTTGTGTTAAATAAGCTTTAAGCAGTGGTGCGAAAGAGTGAATGTAAAACTGAGTGTTTTGTCCCATCCTCCAGTGTTCCACTACCAAGTGAAGGCACACTTCTTCAGCAAGGAGCAGCTTGAATTCACCGAGCAGCCCATGAAGGTTTCACTGTACGGAACCCATGCTGAGAAGGAGGACATTTCCTTTGTCTTGTACGTACACAAAATGGCTTATCACGTTTAAACCACAATCACACAGACAGTGTTACAGTGTCTAAATAAGGACTATTAAGGCTAGATGTGTACATCACACCTCTGAGCAAACACACAAAGCGCATCCTGGTCTGAGCTGACTAACTCTGAAAAATCTCTCTTCCTTTAACCCTTCAGACCAGTCTTGAACGGGAACTCCACCGTGTCCTTCCTCATCACCACCGACGTGGACATAGGCGAACTGATGATTGTGAAACTGCGGTGGGAGAAGGATGCGATCATCAGCTGGTCCAGCTGGTGGGGCAACAGCAGGTTTCACATCCGAAAGCTTCGCATCAAGTCTGGGGAGACTCAGTCCAAGTGAGTTCTCACCCCTCAATACAGAATTAACACAGATTAGACCTGGCAACGTGTATGTATGTCCTGTGATTTTAAACATTTGATGAAATTATCTATTTTTGTGTGTGTGTGATTTCAGGGTGATCTTCAAAGCTAAGGACGGAGAGTTTGCTTATCTCACCAGGGGAGGGGAAGATAGTGTCTTTGTGAAGTCAAAGGAGGACAACATCAGCCGTAAAGAAAGAAGGTAAGTTACAGTCACTCATCCAAACACATACGTCAATTTTTAAATCCTTCATTCTTCATTCAAAAATCTGCACAGTTGTTTGCTTAATGACGATAGTAAAAGCCTCCAGTGACTTTTATTGTTGTTTAGAATTAACACAAGCATTATCACTCATGCTCACTGTCGTTTCCTCTCTCTAGGATGCACAGACTTAAAATGCAGGGCAGTCTTTTTGGTCAGAACGACGCTTGAAGTTGCATTTGATGTCGTCCATCGTGCGGCTCATCCATCCCGGCACACCTAGCCAAAGATGGATGGCACACAGCAACACCAGGGAAGCCTGTGCAAATAACTGGACACCTGATGATTTTTTTTTTAACTCTTTCTGCATTTTTCCTGAACTCCCTGTGCAACCAACATAACCTCATCCCCAGTGCTATAAATCAGTCCACTCATGACTTCTCACGTCTATGCAAATTCTGCTGCTAAAAATGTAACTGGTTTCTGTTTGATGATGTGCTCACAGTTTTTACTTTTGCAAATCTACACTTTTAGTAGCCTCTGCTGCTTTGTAATCATTGTTTTTTGCTTTTATATCCCATATGTACTGTTTATACCGACGCTGATATATTTTGAGCCTCTGAATGATGCATTTCCTGTGCCTATGTGAACTCGGATTATTTGCTGTGTATACATGATTCATAGTGATAGGCATAGATAAGGCACATCTTTGTGTGTTTGTTTTTAAATGTCCAAAATGATCATTTTGTGTCCAATGTTTGCCTTTATTTAACCACTAATTGCCAACAATCGACAGGGACCAAAGAAACATTTACAATCTACTGAACGGAGAATCACAGCATTCTTTGTAAATACCTTAATCTGTATCAGTGTTGTTCTTTCTTCCGAATATAAGTTAAGTGTTAATACCTGATCTCTTGAAGCCTTGCTTGTTCATTGACTGCATTGGTTTTTGTGTCACTGGTCACTTTAAAAGAGTCTCTGTCCCTTGCAGCCATTTTCATG
The DNA here is from genome assembly GCF_036924035.1 of Leuresthes tenuis. Classification (NCBI taxonomy): domain Eukaryota; kingdom Metazoa; phylum Chordata; class Actinopteri; order Atheriniformes; family Atherinopsidae; genus Leuresthes; species Leuresthes tenuis. Next base: position 17,115,518 of record NW_027325361.1, on the reverse strand, counting down.
TAAAAGTTTTTTAAGGTTTGCACTCCAACAGGGATTTGCATTCTTTAGTTTTGGTCTTTTTTTGGGGATTAAATTGAAGGACAGCTACTCTTTTAATGACACAGAAATGGCAGCCCTCCTTAAAGGTTTCATGAATTGTCAACAATGTCTCACCTGAGGCGATTTACCTCATTGACTAAGCTCAGCCTACAACATATCCTTATTTTGAAACATTAAAGAATTAAAAACAGCACACAAGCCTTTGAGATTTGTATTGGACTGGATAAAATCATATCTTTAACACAGCTCAAGAACCATATTTATTGATTGTACATTTATATATTTGTATATGAATCTGTAATATATTTTGGCAGGCTTCCATTGTCATCTGTATTTCTATGATGGAAGCATTTTGTGTTTTTCTTGGACAGGCTTTGGAAGCATCAGTCAGATTGAACTTCATGCCAGCTGTCAAGTGCATTGACCTTTATGAAATGCAATGCACTGTTGAAAGAAAGAGCCTAGGAATGGTTTAATAAAGAGCTATACCCCATGCAAAGATATCCCTTACTGTTGCTTTTAGATAATAACTGAAGACAGAAATCAACTGGACTGTGGCCCTGTGTTGTGGTTAGAGGCACTTCTGGTCATGTCACGAACGAGAAACACAACCAATAAGACCTTTGAAGTTGAACTCTTATCTTTGATGTCATTTTGAGCCAAACCAATAGCAGATTTCTCTGCATGTAAAATCTGTGACAGTCAATCATAGATTCTGGACCAAACAGAGTGAAAACTAACGGACATAACAAAAGTGTAGATTTTAAAACTGAAGAAAAGTTTCTTCAGTTTTAAAATTGAAAACTGAAAATTTCTTTGGGAACACCTGTGCACCTGTTTTTTCATGCAATTATCTAGTCAACCAATTGTATGGCTCCTAATTTAGCTTACTCACAGCCTATTTCCTTCGTTCTAGACACACACTTTTGACCATGGCATGGTTGAATTGAAGGAATTTATTGAACATGAGAGAAAAAAATGGTAAGACTACAGCCACTTTATGAAGTTAGTTTATGAAGTTATAAATAAGTGTTGAGCTATGCTTGCGGTTGGAGCGTTTCAATTAAAAAAATACACAACCAATCCCATATTGCACAGCTTGGCTCCAGCACAGAGGGTAACACACACCATGTGGAGCATTTGCTGCTAGCAAACATAACTTCATGAACACACAATGTTTCCCAACAGAGAACAAAGAACAGTATGGTCAATTAAATGCCTTTTGCATCTCTCCTGCCTTCATGCGTTCTGCATATTTCATGCTCACATTCACTTTTTTACATCCTGTTTTGAATCTAAGGGGTGATATTTTCACACACATTCATCCATGGAAGATGAATTCCTGTGACTATGGTCATATTTCATATTGATTAATCAGTTCTTAATTTCGACACACAGTCAACAATACTAAAATATCTATACCTACAGTATAACTGTAATATAATATACCAACAAAGTATGTAAGCGTGTTAACAATAGCATGATCTTAGGTGCTGGTCAGAGCCTGAGCTGATTCAGAACTGAGTCTAACGTACTCAGTTGGATATTTGAACTATATTTTTCTGATCTACATCTGCTACCCCCAGGGTAAATGAATGCTCTGAAATACATGACAACAGATATCTCCTATTTGAGTAAATCTTTGGCTCTCATTAAAAACAGATGGAGCTCTGGATGAGCAGTGACACGAATGCTCCACAGTCTGACACTTTAAGTAGGTTGTTATTGATGTAGTACGTTTATGTTCCAGTGTCCTCCCCTGAGGCTTGTAACTGCATTGGTAGTTCAGTAATGTTTCACTTCTACAGGACTGTAACTGCTTCTTGTTCAAAACAAATTACATAATGCTGAACCAGTCCATGGCACGACTGAGACAAATAACGTGTTGTGTCGTGTCTATGTCTTCCTTGAGTGTGGAGATTAGTTCCTGTTAAAATTGCCTGGAAAGCAACATTTGGGATCTGGATGAAGTAAATTAACTGATGGATATCTCATCTTGGAATCCTGTTTATTTTGGAATGACTTGATAGTTTGAAACCTCAAAGGACAAATTCACCTGCAGCTGACTGCTGATTTTCCCCTGGTGATTGAGTCACACAGGCAAAAATGTTCATTTTTCTTACATGATTTTTTGGATACTGAACAAGAGCGCCTGATTACCTCTTTTAACTTGTCTGCCTAAAAAGCTACAAGGGATCTGATAATTATTATTCTTCTCTCTGAAATGTTTGTTGTATACATATCGGCTTTTTATGTTCTGTACAAATAAAGATTGCCTGATTCATAAAGCTTTCACAAGGGAATTAAGTGCTTTCCCTTCAGTCAACAGCAAAATAACTTTCTTTTATGTTTCACTTGATTTTCTAGAATCAATATCTAAATTTGAGAAGGAAAAAAAATCCTTGGTGCAATGCCTCTTGCAAAACAGTAAAGTAAAACTAAGAGCAATGAATAGAAAAAATGTTGCTGTCATTGGGATTGTTGAGGAAACCTTACTTCATGACTTTGTTTTAGTGGTTAACAAGTTGTTGAAGCCACTTAGATCACTTTTAAAACTTGTTTTGAGCTGAACTGTCTGACACTAATGTACAGTCTGGCTCTGTACGAGTTCAAGAAAGCCAAAAGTCTACAAAGGTTTGCATGTTTAATTGAAGAAGAAAAAAACGCTGGAAGTGTATTTCAGTGTAAATGATTTGCTTGGACTCTCTCCATGTACTCACGGGATCCGATGAGTGCAACACCAGATCATCTGCCCTTCCTAGAAATAAGCTTAGAAAATAAGTCTTGGAAATATATGAATTTGAAGGAATTTTGTTGTCTATAAACCTGGTGAAAGAGTTACTGCTTGTCCTCTCTTGGAGCCTGTAAATCTCTGCTGTGGAGCTCTGGCATCGGATTCAACTGTTTCTTCAGCTCTCCACCGAGGCAAAGTCTTTCCCTTGCAACGATGAGATCTGAGCTGAGGCAGCAGGAGACGAAAAACAAATGCTGTCACTGCTTTTCGAGGAAAATGTTGTCATGTTCACAGAATAGTAACTGCTCATGAAGCCAGCTGTTCTTCAACAACATCTTAATTTTGTGTATGCACACGTACAAGAGGGATAAGAGCACAAATTGTGAGAAGAAATACTGCACTTCTTTTTGCAGTTTTCATGAACAACAAAGTCCAGTGGTCCAGAAATGTATTAAAAAGCTACATGATGTTATTACAAAAATCAAATAGCTATAATGTATCATGAGTCTACCACCATGCTAGCAGCTAAGCGAAGCTAAGAGGTCCACAAATATGTTAAAGGGCTGGTGATAAAGAGGTAAATAGCACGAAGAGCAAGTGAAGGCAATGGGAATAGCATTAGCTTTGCAGTTTGCGTCATAATTCTAACTATGTGACAGTTCGGTTATAGCCTGTTATGCTTGCAGAAAAGCTAACATAGCCACTGTAGACAGTAGCTAGTGAGCATCAGTCTTGGTTTAGTTGAAAACTGGTTGACAGTGAATCGCTTTATCCTCTTTTCAACCAGCCAATAGAATCAATGCGTCAAATTTGAAAGCTTATTGCTAAATGTTCTGCTGTAATTTGAAAGGAAGACGATCGAGTTGTGTGAAATTCATTTTCTTTTACATGAGATGCTATAAATATGGAAATGTAAGGAGTGAGCTGTCAAAAAAAGTTGTGTGCAGCTGTATACAGTAATAGTAAAACTATTAATAGTTTGATCCTGTACTATTAATAGTCTGATCCTGCCTCTGAGCCTGCCTCACTCTTGCAGTCCTCATCAACTAAATGTTAATATCAGGTGGAAATTATTAATTCGGTATGTTGCTAACATTATTACAATCAACAGGACCTGGAAACTATTAATATTTTTACTATTATTTACACCAACAGTAAAACTACTAATGTATACAAAAAACTACATAAATAAGTTTACAGTGCTTTTCAAGTGTGTTCAAGATCGAGCTAAGAAAACTGTTTTTTTCAAGTACTTTTGTCACTTCCTTGTTGGATTTATGCATTAAAATGACTGGGTTACAGAATAAGATCAAAGATTTCTACAGTTAGAAAGCAATTGTTTTACATTCTTTTCAAAAGGCCCCCGTCATCCTTATGATCATCATTTTGCCCGTTGACTTGGTTACAAACAGAACATTTTACATAAAACGTGCAATTCCTAGTTGGGTTTTAGGCAATAACTTGCATTGGTTAGGGTTAGAAAACTGCTTAGTTAGAAAAAAAAATACATCCTATTTACAACACAACCATCAGTGCCATTTCAGAGTTCGCATCTCTCTTTTACAGCCAAAGGTTACGTATTCCTTGAACCTGGCCAACAGTCTAAGTCATGTAACTCACAGCTGCAGATTCTACATCGAAAGAGCCTGATTATAATTATTGTCAGATATGTAAAGCTTAATGATACTTGGACTATGTTGTCCATAAAGCAGGATTCCTATCAGTAATTGCGGTGAGCACTGAGTCATGTGAATGAGAATGGACTTGTAATGTTTAAGTTACAGTATCAATATCGCTTATCGATTAGGTTCCTTATCGGTTGTCTTGTCGATTCTCATCCATTTATATATAGTACAAATGGCTTTGGTTGCAGTAACACTTTAATTCATTAAGCATGCGTCAACATTTTATGTATTTTCGCCTCTGTCATTTTACTTTTCCCTGCCTCTATGAGGGGTAGCTAGAGGTCTGCGGGAGCCTGCCTCTGAGCCTGCCTCGCTCTTGCAGTCCTTGTCAACTAAATGTTAATATGAGAAGGAAATTAGTCATACAGTAGGTTGCTAACATTATTACAATCAACAGGACCTGGAAGTTTTACCTGGGACTTTTGAGACGGAAGACGCTGTGCCACAAGCTCCTCCACAAGAGTTGCCGTCATCGCTTAGCAGCGTGTCAAAGAGTTTACATTCATGCATAGTAACTGCATGCTGTGTGGTCAAATGTTTCAGCATGTCGGAGGTTTTTCTCCCCTTTGATGTGATCAAAGCTCTACACGTGTTGCAACTGGCCAGAGTATTGTCCTTTTTGGTGAAATATAACCGAACTTTGGAGCGCTTCTGCCTGGACACCATGTTGGAAGCCATACTACAACCTACAAACTGAACACTCATGGCACACAGTTTAATTTTATGCTCAAAACAGTTGTTGATATTAACACACAAAAATGAAAAACGTGTTTTATTTAGTTACTGGATTAACATCAAAAGAGGTTTTATCCTAAACAATCAAAATGCATTTTAGTTAGGTGTTTATTCCATTTCATAGCCAGGGATCTTTCTGGAATTGTCACACTGTCAGCTGATTGTTGTTGGAATGTTTACGTGTAATCATGAGAGTGTTACCGTTCAACTGACCTTCACAACAACAATCTTGTAGCACTTCAACCATCACTTCATCGGCTTCCTGCCCAGTTTGTCTTGGCATCCTGTGCTGGAGTTCTGGGCACCAAATTAGCAGCTGCACAGCCAACTCTCTTCTGACTATGAGCACATAATCTTCAGCTGGCATGTAACTGTATTTTCACACAGCTTGGCTGAAGGGTAAAATGCTCCCTGCAATAGGTCAAAGGTCACAAGTTCTAAAGTAAAGCAAACTAAGAAATTGCAGTAACAGCAGTGTGTTGCTAATCTCAAAGTAAGGGGGAAGTTGTCTGATTTTGATGCATACATTTACAGTAATTGTGAGTTGCAAAGTATTATCTGCTCAAATGTTCAGAATCATTGATAGAAGGGAACATGTTCTGGATGGTGAAGCTTTACAAACGTGTGAAAACAATATCAAAAGATCTGTATAATCTGGAACATGATCTGCTTCTGTCAAAAACAAACTCTGTTATACAGCCAGGGGTGTTGAGAAAGGAATGCAAGCACTCAAGAGGGACACAGGAGGAAAACAACCAGATTATCTTTTTTTGAAGATCAGGGATTTAGATATACCTTTCCCTCATGCAACATACACAAGCAGAACAAAAACCTTTTTTTAAAGGGAAACCTTTTTACTGGAGATTTACTGTTGGCATTATGGATGACTTTGCCCCCATAATCCCCTGAAGAATTAACATGCAAAGCCCTGTTGGAACTATATAGGCACCCTCAACAGATTATCTTTTGAGGCTCCAGGCTAAAGATAAAATTAGCAAAAATTATTTAAAAAGAACATTTATAAGTTTGCTGAATTATATACAGACTTATATTTCTTCTTTGTCTTACAGAGACACCTTACATCAGACTCACCATTGCTGCATTTTATTTGTATTTTTGTCAAACGTTCAATTAAGTCAACTACAATGAAGACAACAAGATAAGAGATTTTATTTCATGTATGAGTTAATAAGTTGAGCTGGTGAAAGGGGCTGTTACAAAAGAACGTGAAAAAATAGATCTGATCTGCTGCCAGCATGTCACTGCTGGCTGTAAACTCTGGTGCTTAATCCCAGTAGGAAGCTTTCACATTTATAACTATTCACATATACATATCTATGAAGTAATATTTATTGCAAAGCTATTTCAAGCCTTTAAAACCTGCTTTCAACTTTGTGATATTTTTCAGCGAAGTAGCAAAAACCGTGGAAAAAGCACAAAAGACCACATTTATAAAAGTCTGACCACCATAGTTAAAAAAAAGGGACCATTCAACTGAAAGGACTTGGATCCTCCAATGGACACAAATGTGCTGGAGGTGCTGGAAGCAACGATGGTATCTGTGAAAAGGGGTCCAGAGAAGGTTTTGGGTCTGAAGAAAGCTGTTAAAAATCTGAACACCGTCCTTAAGTGATGTCACTTAACTGTTTCTGAAGCATGCTAATGGATTGTGACACATTAGAACCTAACATTAGAAATAGTTGCACTTGTGTCTGAGGGAGACACCAAATTACCACAAATCATGCAGATATGATTTATGGCTTTTATGTGCATCACAGAGATATTTTGATCTTTTCAAAACACTTGCAGTAAGTTTGTGTCTCTTTAAGGTGGTTTTTTTTGTTGTCATGTGATATCTTTTTGATTATTATTTCACCTCTTTGTGTCCTTTGTTTACATTCTGTTCTCATGAAATAGCATGTTTATGACATGATAATGGCTGCCCAGCCTCGTACCGTAACCATAACCGTTTCACAACTAATCTTATGGTAGTAAAAATTACATGGAAAATGTAATTGACTGGATAGAGGTAAGCGGGATCCAAATTAAGTTTAGTTCATTCCAAAATGTTGCACTCATCACTTCCTTTTTTTAATGGGTAGTCAACCGCCTACTTTTTTGCTAATGGTTGCCATTACTATCTCTTGATTGGTAACTGTAGAGGACAAATGTAAAAAAAGTGGTGCACCAAATATCCTCTTTTGAGTCATTTTGATTGTTTAGCATCACCCTTTGGGCTTTTTTGCAGACCGACCTTCACTTTTGCAAATGTTTGTGATAACTTGCTTACAATTTCTGCTATTTCTGGTCATTTCACATCTATTAATTTTTGCCTCTTTCTGCACCTTATATTTGTCTTTTTATTCCCCCAAAGTGTGGGCGCTTTGACTTGTCAGGCCTGTTGGACTGTTCCAGATAGGTTCGCTCATAACACGTAATGTAGGTGGCATCTTTTTGACAGAGAAGAAGAATATTTGTGTTCATTCTACGATAACCTCGGATCACCTTCTGAAGATAACTGAGGATGCATGATTATTACAAATTCCTCTTAAAAAAACTATGTAAAAGCATGTCACAATTGTACATATTCTCTTAGCCCTGCAAAAATCTGAGAAAACGACCCCCGAATGTTCTCAATGGGTCCCCGTGTCTTTTAACGTCGTGGAAGGCCAGCTGTGGGTGACGGACTCTATATTATCTGCTACACATGACGGCCTCCGGCCTGCCTCACACAAAGTGACTGCAGCATTGCGTACTTCTGTCGATACAGTAACATTTATTCATCCCTCTTCTGCAAGACGGCAGCACTCTCACTCCTGATGACGTTTAAAGGAAAAAAAGATACAAAACTTATCTTTTCAAACAGGTTATTGATAATACCCACACTCATTTTGAATGAATGTAAATTTCTTAACTCAAGTTTCTTGTGGTGTTGCACCACCCGTGTGTCTCCATTTTCTGCAAGGTTCGTGTTTTACTTTATATCTAATTAACCCTGCGGTACGAACTTTGTGATTAAAGTGTTAAATCAATCTTCAATTATGTGCTGGTCACACAACGGAGTGAAGAGTCCACAAGACAGCGATGGAACATTCACGAGATACAGTCCTAATTAGTTCCTCGTGTTTGGCTTTTTAAGTGGTTGAAACGCTTAGTACATTTAAAAACATTAACGGTGGCCTCATATTGCTTTAATGAGAAGTTATTCTGGCAGCCAGAGTTGTTAACTCTGCCCATGAAACAGCCTAATGATTTACTTTACACACATATTTCCATTCCCCGCCCGGAGGTCAGCAGCCAATGGCATGACAGAAGCTCACAAGCGCTATTTAAGACGCAGTCAGTTCAAGGTGGTTCAGATATCAACGTTGTGCGCTCAACAGGACTGTCTGGATTAGGAGGCAATAAATACAGTGACAGGCTGCGGTGTGTCTTTGATTGTGAAAAGACATTTTCTTTTAAAGGAGTAAGCTTTGAAAGAAATGAGAGCGTGCCAGGTTTGGTTTGTGCACTTCGTGGTGTTGAACGCAGCTGTGCATTATGTGACGTCCTTGGAAGAGGAGCTCGCTGATTCTATTTTTGGTGAGTTTCCAGTTTAACTTCAACCGCATTCATTCTCAGGCACATCAGCAAGCCTCTTTAGGATTAAGGGGTCTTATCAGAAAACTTTAACGTGAATTAAACGTGTGTAGAAACACGTGCATTGATTTGAATGAAGTCTGCCATCATCGTAAACTGTCTACATGACAGGATTTGGATCACTCCTATACGACTGATCTCGTCTTCAACTCTCACTAACGTCTCACCACTAAGAAAGTGTTTTTCAATACTAGAAAGCCTGCAGTAGAAATTTGAAAGGTGAAGTTGTGCAGCTAAATACTATCAGCAGACACTTTTCTGGGTGTAAATATGTTAATTGATGTTTAAAGTTTGGCCTGTGCAAACCCTTTAAATGCCGGTGTGGCTCTTACCTCCTCCATCCCACCCCATCTAAACACCAGCAGCCCCCTCTTGAGTTGGGTCAGCTGACTGTTTAAGGACCACTGAAACTTGGACAGAATATAGTCAATAAGATGACAGTGACAAAGCTGGGAAAAGCCTCAGTGGACCCTGAAAAGCTCAGTCTTGACCTTGTGAACCCCTGTGACCCCTGAGCTCTGACCTCATCAAAGTTAGATCTCATTTATTGAAGGGATCCCGGAGCCAGCTTTGGTTGTAGCCTGTCACTCTGTTAGCTTGTGAGGCATCCCGGATATCCCAGTCAGAACATTTGATAAGATTTAAACATTTGATGTACACAAGTTCAAGGGAGCATCTTTTTTTTCATGTCTTAAATGTTAAAGATGAAAAAAAGAACCTCAAATTTAATTTATAAATATTTTCCTTTCAGGAAACTTCCTCGACCCTCTGAAAGACTTGTTGGACCACAAGGATGACAGCAACGCAACTATTGCCAAATTCTCCCTCCGCAAACCCTCTCATCCTGACGATGACCTGTGCTACATCATTCCTGGTAATCCAGAAACCCTGGCGACCTGCTCCTTCAACAGCACGTCCAAAACCTTCCTCGTAATCCATGGATGGACGGTAAGCAGACCTGACCCCTTGTAAAGCCCCACTGTGCTCTGTTTCTTTGTGTGTTCTGCTGTCATTATCAGAGATCTTGTATGAAAGTTCAATGTTTTGACTGTCATCACAACAGCTGAGTGGTATGTTTGAAAGCTGGATGCCTAAGTTGGTGTCGGCGCTGTATGAGAGAGAGCGAACGGCCAACGTCATCGTGGTGGACTGGCTCAACTCGGCCCAGAACCACTATGTGGTTGCAGCTCAGAACACTAAAGCAGTTGGACAGGAGATCGCTCGCTTAATTGACTGGATAGAGGTGAGCGGGATCCAAATTAAGTTTAGTTCATTCCAAAATGTTGCACCCATCACTTCCTTTTTTTAAAGGGCAGTCAACCGCCTACTTTTTTGCTAATGGTTGCCATTACTGTCTCTTGATTGGTAACTGTAGAGGACAAAGAAAAAACTTTTACTTAAACATTTGATGTAAATACCTCATTAACCGTTAGTAAGACTGTGTTTTATTCTGTGGCTCTAATTCAAGGACTTGTCAGTTAAACTAGCTGGTGAACACAGTAGTAATCCACACTGACTGTATTTGTCTTGCATTCAAAAGGAGACCACCAACATGCCTCTCGACAACGTCCACCTCATTGGCTACAGCCTCGGGGCTCATGTGGCGGGATTTGCTGGCAGCCATGCTACCAATAAAGTCGGAAGAATAACTGGTAAACTAAAGTTGACTCTTAAAGATTCTTACAAAGTAAGGAAGTAACGTATGATAATCCGCAGTTAACACTGTTGATGCTCATTTTCTCTGCTTGAAGGTCTTGATCCAGCAGGTCCAGACTTTGAGGGTGAGCATGCACACAGGCGCCTCTCTCCAGATGATGCACACTTCGTTGATGTCCTCCACACCTTCACACGTGGCTCCTTGGGTCTCAGCATTGGGATCCAGCAGCCCGTCGGCCATGTGGACATTTATCCCAATGGAGGGAGCTTCCAGCCAGGCTGCAACCTCAGGGGGGCCCTGGAAAAGATTGCCAACTTTGGGATATTTGGTAAAAGCAAAAAAGTTCATGATAGTTGTAAAGTGTTTGCACAATGTCACAAGACCTCTTTATTCTCTATTACTCTATTCATAGAGTGGGATTTTTTTCATGTCGGAAGGAATGACCACCTTACCTCCAACAGCAGTGTATTTGTTACAGAAAGCTTCAATGCACATTTCTTTTATTCCTCACTCAGAGTGCAACGTCTAGCAGTGTCAGTAGCAATGCAGCTACTTGTTGCTTGTCGTTAAAATGCCACAGCAGTGTACATTGTTGCTGTCTGTCTCACAGTTTCATAAGTCACACCTCTCAAAATAAACACAAGGACCTAAACATGGCTGAGGAAAGGTCAGACAAATTTCTGCTCTTTTAGCTAACAGGTGGCCAAGGAGTGGGGACACACACACACAAAAAAACGGACATATTTGTATTTTATTCCTTGGTGTTCTTGGAGCGGCGTGTGTTTATTCACCCCTCCCTCTTTCCTCCTCAGCTATCACCAATGCAGTGAAGTGCGAGCACGAGCGGTCGATCCACCTGTTCATTGACTCCCTGCTGAACGAGCGGGAGGCTGCCATGGCCTATAGGTGCGGCAGCAACGACATGTTCGACCGCGGCATGTGTCTGAGCTGCCGCAAGAGTCGCTGCAACATGGTGGGCTACGGCATGAGCAAGGTCCGCAGGGCACGCAACGTTCAGATGTACACCAAGACGCGAGCCACCATGCCTTTCAGAGGTCAGTGAACCTTTTGTTCACAGTCATAACTGCTTTCACCTGAGTGTAGTTTGAGTTTTAAAATGTTAATGTTATTGCAAAAACAAGGCTAACACAAAAAAAAACAACACCTGATAGATGTTTGGGGAAGTGATTAAAAATTAAAGCGCAGTGGCCTCAAAATCTCATTTGACGCAGGTTTGTTACAATAACCTACGTGCATGTTTTCAGCTTCTTCAGTAAATGATGCATATGGTGTCCATCCTTCTAGTTTACCACTATCAGCTGAAGATCCATTTCTCCAGTAAGATTAATACTTCGGAGATGGAGCCATCACTTACAGTCTCACTGTATGGAACCAAAGGAGATGCTGAAAACCTGGAGCTTAAACTGTGAGTGTGACAGTTTAAATCCTTTTTGTAAGCGATTTACAACACTGTGACTTGCATCTTGGAAGTTACGAGCTTTTTTGTAACTGCAGCACAATGGCTGATATCACTAGACACACATTGCAAAGTGGGCCATTAACTGTGTGTAGTTATACCACTGTTACATCGTGTTTTATGGTGCACACTTTACAAGCCCGAGCTGAGTAAAACACCCATTGGCTATGAGTTAAGCAGTAACATTTCTTTGTATTTTCTCTGGCAGAAAAGAGAGGCTTATGACAAATAAGACACATTCATTCCTGCTGGTGACAGAAAAAGACATCGGTGACCTGCTGATGTTGAAGTTTAAGTGGAAGGAGACAGACAGCTGGTCAGCCTCCAACTTGTTAAAGATGGTTTCCTCTTGGTGGTCTGGAGACTCAGATGGCACTAACATGGAGGTTCACAAAATCCGAATCAGAGCTGGCGAGACGCAACAAAAGTGAGTTAAAGATTAAAATAGAGAGGTTCTTGTCTCTCAGTATGGAAAAGTAGCTTCACAGATACACCAACACTTTGCTAGCATTGAACCGAGAAGTGCTCACAGCTGGGGCTGGGAATGGGATTATGTGACATTCAGGGATAATTAAATCTTTGTGACCACAGGTTTTGGATCACTTTTGAATTGTCAAAGTGGTCCAATGCTGTTATATGTGCACAAGCTTGCTTCTTTTATGCTTTACAAGGGGAATCTTATCCAAATTGACACAAGCACCTGTTCCAACCTAGTGTTCACATTGGTGGAAAATAGCTATATATAAGACAAAAGGCCCGTTGTTTTTATTTGTAGCAGCAGAAATAAGAATACTCAGTAAAGCAGCATGGCTGTAGACGTGTCAATCCACCAGTTGGGCCATCTCTTCGGCCCAATCGGGAATGTCCAAACAACTACCAGTTAAATTCCAGTGGAGTTTATTCATCATTGTTTAGTTTTTCTCTGGCTTTTCGTGAAGTGCAACCTTGAAAACATTCGTGTGCCCTTCACGATCATTTGTGATCAAATTATGTCCCACAGTTCCACGAATCTGTTCCACACTCAGATTTATGTTCAAATTCCTACAAAATTATTTCCCACTAATTTTAGTAACTTGTTAACTGGTTAGCAACTGGTATGGGGAATATTATCATTCTTAGTGTACTCGCAAACCACCATTAGCATTTAGATAAAAGTCTAGTTCAACCTGCCACCCTCTGATGAGGCTTATGGTTGAAACAGTTCTTCGAATCAACTGTATTTCATGTATTACTTCTACAGGATGGTGTTCTGTGTAAAAGACCCAGATTCTCACAACTTAACTCAAGAGGTCACCTTTGTGAAATGTAAGGATGCGTGGAGGATCAACCCAAAGCGAAAGAGGTGAGTTTGTCTTTGCGTTTGCTCGTTTATCACCCCAGCACCAGTTAAAGCTGATAAATAACCCTGAACTTGGCTTTGTCTGTAGAGTTACTCTGGAGAACCACTGACCATGAAGAAAAGACACTGTTGAACAACTTTTTTTTTTTTTTTGTCCAACTCAGCACTTATCAGATAACTTATACGCTGTTTGTTCACCTGTACATTTCTGTTATACAAAACCTTTACCACCTTGTATATATCTACAGATGTATGTATGTTATTTAAAACAATATGTATGTGAATACTGTACAATTATTTTGTAAAAAGCTGTTCTTATGACACATGTAAATGTATAGTTGTGTAAATGCAGTCATCTTTGGTGCTACATTTTTTGTCCAAATAGATGGATGTAATCAAAGTTAGGTCAAGCTACATCAACAAAGATGTGTTTTCAATTCAAAATGGTCCTTTATAACAAAAGGACTGATCGCCATCTGGACAATATTTGCACCTCAGTTTCAAAATGAATCTTTTTCATCAATGATATGCCTGATAAAACACACTTCATTTGACTGTTTGTTGATAATACCGGAGTCTGTCCTGCTTGTGTTGGCCACTTTTGCATGAAGTAATGGAGAACTGATTTATTAGTACAGACATCAAGAATATCAACAACAGATGTTTTGTGTTATCCATGTTGAATGAACCACTACCAATGAAGTCTTTGTCTTATCTTTGTTTTATTCTGAAAATGTGGTCATGCGATAAGAGGTGTGCCGACAGGTAGTGACTGATAACACTAAATCACGTCTGCATCACTTGTTTTAGACTAAAACAAAGTCACCAGCGCTTTAAAACAAGTTGTTCATTTGGCATTGTTATGTTTTAATATAAGAATGTATCAGTGCAATTGTCCTCTCAGTCTCATATGCTACGATGCCTGATGACTAGTGTTACCATGTTAGTTTCTGGAGGTACTTTTATCCTATACCCTAAAATACCTCCTTAGATTTAATTTCTAAAGGTGAAAAACAAGGTTCTACAAAATCCCAACCTTAAAGAAAGAGAGGGAATGAAGTTTAGGTGACTTTCTTCAGGTGTTTTAATACTATATACTTTAATTTATATACGTAACTTAACCAAGCATTCACCACTGTGGCTCTCAGCACTGCATATGACTGTGAGACCTGTATCAGTCTGCATTACTGTAAACGGTCGCCAGGCTGACCTTTTCTTAACTTTGCGCTTTTCTGGCTTTTCTGTGTTACTATTGCTTTTTTTTATGAACTTTGTGACTTTTATTGGTTCACCCCAAATAGCAAAAGCAGTCGTTTCGAGTGCTTTTGTGCAGTTTGTACTGTTACTGTACACTTCTAGAAGTGCTAAATACTCCTAATTTGTCTATTTTGTCTGAGCATGTGATGCTCAATGTCAGGTAAAAAGCAAAGCTAAGGTCAATGTTGTCGCTGTTTAGTGTGTTTAGTCTTTGTAATAGTAAATCTTTTTCTCATAATGCTCATTTATTCATAACTACATTTCCAGTTCTTTGAGCAACGTGTAATCCTCAGCTGTTTAGAGATCGGTACTGTAATCATTGTGACTTTTAAAAAGAGGAAATGTTTTACTTTTGCACTGAGAACCGAGGAAAAGATAGCGAAACCAAGTTAATTGTAGATCAGATTTATGGAAATGTCATAAAACACAACGATTTCCTGTAAGATGCACTGCTATAGTTACCTCTGTCTGATTTTATTCTATAAAATGTTCATCTCTGTAAGTCTTTGTACATATTTGTAAATGCAAACTGTCAGTGTGTCGCGCAAATTCTTTAATAAAACCAACGTTGCCATCTTCGAGGTCAACTTGAGCCATTTGTTGATGATTTGTGACAGTTTGAATGATAAATTCTCACCGTAGTTATCATGTTCATCAACGCAACGCATTTATTTCTATTGTTATTAAAACACAATGTGTGTTTGATATAAACAGTAACTATTTAAAATGCTCACACAGCTGTTTCTGATATAAAAGAAGTTTTAGAGCGTCTCAGAATAAGACGTCCTTGCAGTTGTGACGCCAGTACGCTTGGCTGACTGTGTCAAGGTGACCTGAAGAGATATTAAATCAGGACACTTGTGCTGACTTGTTTGCACAGACTAATATAGCTTCTCTACACTTTCTTCTAAAAAGTTAAAACCTAAAAAGGCTGAAAACCAATAGATTCCAATATGCATCCACATTTTTATGCTGGTTTTTAACTTAAAGTAGCTTAGAAGTCAGATATTTCCCACTGATTTGCAGTAATATGCAGAATAAAATGCAAACTACTCAGAAAGTACAGGATTCTCCAAATTGTATTTATATACCGTACGGGGGGTTAGGGTTGTATGGAGGGCCTGAAATCAGCTCGAGAGGCAGCTGGATATTGAAACAAACTTTCTTATTACCAAGAAACAAGCAAGATCAGCAAAGGTGCTTAAGATGCAAAACACAAATCTGAGAAAAAAACTTTTTAACAGAAACATTAGACCTAGACGGACACAAGAAACAGTTCAGAAAAGCTGAGCAGAATGGCAAGGCCTTTCTGGAGAGCGGCCAAATGGATCTGTCTTGCACCTGTCTTGTGGCAGGCCGAGCGGGTGAAACCAGCAGGGACCCCTCTAGTGGTTGGCTGACATGTTAGACATGTCAACCCACAATCCCCAACCCAAAGTGACAGCTCTGCTGAAAAATCCACTGACCGTGTTATAAAGCCCAGGGCTGCAGCAATGTCTGCTGACCCCATGATTGAAACAGACAAAAACATTGCAAACCCCGAGACTGGTATTTCAGGCTGTAGCAGGGAATATAGTGAAAGCTCAGGATTATGAAGGCCAAGCAACAAAAAGTCAGGGGCATCAAAACCAAGGGTTTCCATGACAAAGTGGTCCTCCACTGCCTCAGTAATCCATCCACTCCAACTCTATAAGCTAAGGTTTTTCATCAGAATTAAGTGATAGGTTCTCAGCTGCCCATAGTCTTTCCCACAGCCCTGATACACCAGCCACAGTATTGGTAAGTCTTAACTGAATCACCTCAAACTCTTAGATGCCCCATGTTAATGGAGAGTAAAGCGTTGCTCTTGGTGTTGCAGGAATCTGGTGGTGGTTGACAGAGAGGAACAGCATCTGTTGCTGTGACCCCTGATCTTCCACATGCCTGGTTTCACCCAAAGACCTCCAAACTGAGGACTGGATGGCCTCTTTAGCTCCACTGATTGGATGTTGGGTTTTGGCAGACTCTTGGCTGAATTTCTCAAAAAGGGTAATATATTCAGCAACTGGCTCTATGCTTGGCCAGATTCTTTAGTCATGCTTTGAGTTGTATGGAGGACCCAAGAACAGGCTCAATTGCAAGAGGAGGGTGGATAACAATGAACAAACTTTTATTCTTTTTACTTACAAAAACAAAGCAAAAGGTGCTGCTGCTGCAGGGAATCCAAAACAGAAATAAAAGATAAAACAAGAACCGAAATAAGGCAGAAAACAGAACTTACAGACATGAAGCAAAACAACACGCCAGGACAGAAAACAATCTGCAAATGTCGCATAAAACCGTGTGGTATATATAGACAGATGAAACAAAAGAATGGACAAACAGGTGTGACATAAAACTGTGAATCAGATGCACGAAGAAAAACTCAACAAAATGCAACAGATAGAAACCATATAAGAAAAAAAAAACAACAGATGAGCAACGATTACAACAAAATTCACAGAACAGTACTTTTTGAGATGACTGTCTTACTCAGATGAGTTTTTCCTTTTTTTCAGAGGTTATGTCAGTGGGATCATTCATTTACATGAAAATGGAAACCCAGACAGTCACCAAAGCGGAAAGGTTTTTCATTTCAGTACATGCAGCAAAAGGTGGTCTCACAATGTCAACAGTGAAGTGGCACAGTATGTGTCCTTTCTGAGGGGAACCAGACTGACCCATCACACAGTTGGCAGCAACTTTTTCCACAGCACATGTATCGCAGGAGACTGGCCCGGGCTGTACAGAGAAGTAGCCCAAGGACTGACAAGTGCAGCTCCATAATGGGGTGCAGACATATCAGGTGACAAACTGCCACGAGATGCAATGAGCAGGTGTTTAGCGTCCCAAGAGGTCTTGTGCAGATCAAAAACTGTGATGTTTGCCCAAAGGCATCTAATTAATGAAACCTTGACACTGAAATCCCAGAAAAAGGTGTTTTAAATTAATATCATTATGATATACTTTCAGAGGTGGCAGAGGTCGGATGTTAAAGGTCAGTTTAAGTCACGGGTGTTCAGTGTACGGCTACACAGACAGATGGTGCAGCCCATCACTCCGGACAGCGTCAGTATAACCAACAGGATGACCCACCAATGAGCCTGCAGAGAATAAATGAATAATACATTTAACATTTCTCACAAGGTAAAATGATTGATTCTGCATGCGATATCTGTGAATGCTGAAGACTTTTTTTTTAATGTTAAGTAAATCATTCTTTGATTATGTTTGCTGCTTAACTGCTGATCCCGCAGACATTTATGAGGCTGACTGCAGGAGAACGGGCTTGAAAGGAGACGAATGATTAAAACTTGCACGACACTGAATCGAAAATGTTATTTAGAAAATTCCTCAAGCAAACATTTAACTTTTCGTAAGGAATACTGAAGAGAAAACGAGCTGTGGCTGAAACATACCAACAAATAAGGCCACATTATAGTAGTCAAACTCTTAGAAAATCATGTCATTAGCAAGGTAAAACTAGGGACATTTTTCCAAGGAAAAGCACTTAAACCATGACAAAAATCACTTAAGTTCTTGTTGATGTCAACATTTCTCATTTTTGTGCTCAGTGTTCCTCAAGAGATCCACTCAGTTACAATGGGTGCTGTTGCCTGAGACCAGTAAACTAAAAGTAACCAGGCAAGAAGTTTAGCATGGTTTTAAGCATGGACGTAAATAGCCCGGTGTGATGTATTTGGTGTCACATTCTTGGTTTGAGTAGCACTACTTTGTTCTCATGTTTCATAGAAAAACTCCAACAGAGCAGGTTTTGTGTGTTGTGTGTTATCTATAAGCCCGCTGAAGGGATCGTTAACTATTTACTCAACATTAGGGCCAATTTCCACGTACATTCTCACGGAACAGATCCAGTGAGATGCATTTTCAACAAAGTGCCCATGCTTCAGCTCTGACACAGACCTGCATTACGTTGCGCTCTTCTAGAAAGGGTTTAGACCACATTTTAAACAAAAATATAGAGGCAAATCCTGATAATCCGTGGAAAAAAAAAAGAAGGAAAACAAGCACCGCACTCCCCCGGGTTTACAGTGTGACTTCCCACTAAGCAGTAGATGCGATTAGACACAGCATTACACAGACCAATAGTGTTTTTTTTATTATTTTATACTTATTTATTCAGTTGGTTACCAGGGTCCCTTCAACATAAGTCATAGAAGGGTGCAGTGTGTACTAATGAGCAAAAAGGTTATTAGCTTATTAGATTGTGTGGTATTGGCACATGTCACTGTATAAAGCGATGTTTGCCTTATGCATAAAAACACACTCTGAACCAGGAATGTCAAACTCTGGTCCTCAAGAGCCATTGTCCTGCAGGTTTTAGATGTTTCCCTGCTTCAACGCACCTGATTCAGATTAAATGGATCTCTTCAAAAGATTGTTACAACCAGCTAATGAGGCATCAATCTGAATCAGGTGTGTTGGAGCTGGGAAACATCTAAAACCTGCAGGACAACGACCCTCGAGGACCGGAGTTTGACATCCCTGCAAACTGTCATGATGCGTGTTGTGTTGATGTTTTTTGATGTTTGTTTTCCATTCTCTTCTTTAGGTTCTGTCACTTTCCCACTTGTTTCCTCAGTCTCTCTTCAGCATAGTCATCAGCTCCACACTCTTCACCTGTGTTCACTTATCCTCAGCTGCACTCATTCACCAATCACCCTCCTCTGTATTTAAACTCCCGGTTTCTGTCACTCTTTGCCAGATCCTCACCCGTTACCCCCTCTCATTCGCTTCCTAGTTCCTTGCATCTATTTATGTCAGTCTAGGCCATTCAAGTTGACTCAGCGTTTTGAGTTTATTTTCCAACGTTGTAGTTTTATGAGTTTCCGGCTTAATTTAAAACAAATAGTTTTGTTTAATTTTTGCCTCCTGGCTCTCGGTCACTGTCTGCACCCGGGTCCTCCTTCCTCGCCTTCACCGTCGACACGTGACACGAACTGATTTTGAAACAACATGCAGGACTACATGTATACTGAAAGGTCACTTTTCTGCTGTGAATAAAACAACTGAACAAGACAAACAGACACAAAAATGATGCCTTTTAAAGTACCTGTTGGATGCAGTTCAAAGTGTAACTGACTACATATCTACTGGAGAGGCCTTCCTACGTGATGTTAAATCAAATCCACAATAGTCTCTAAAACAAGTCCGTGACAACAACTCAATAGTTCTGGCAGAGATGGGTAATTTCTGCCTCCAGTGAAACAGATGGAAACCCCACTGTGCTCTTAAACCCAAATGTTCATTCCTGATTCTTCATGCTGTCATGAGAAACTAAACATCAAAGGCTTCTGCAACTGAAACACAGAGGACTGCTGAACATCAACACAGGAAGTTAAACACAGGAAGTTAAACAAACAAGCTTTAGGCAAACATTTGCTTTCTCCTTATCATGAAATTTTTCATTTAATATCTGTCCGTTGCACCAATGCAACACTAAAACAGGTCAGAGCTGTTGATTTTTGTGCACTGCAAAGTTATCAAGCAGGTTACAGGTTAACAAACATGCTGAATCCATTGTGTGGTGCATTCCTATTTTTAGGCACGCCATCATCTGCAGATTTTCAGTATTTGCAGTCAGCCAAAATGTACTGGTTAAATGCAGCAGAGTTCAGGAACCAAGACTTCTTGGTTAGGTATAAGAATCAAGTGTGTGACATAATCAAAATGTGTTTCCTGTGACGCCTTTGGTGTGAGCAGATTTGGAGCGTTACAACTGAGAAATGTTACATTGTTCTTATTACTTTTTTAATGCTTACGATTTCAAATGTGTTCAGACAGCAAACATATTGACTTGATGTGATTTATACTGTGGTTTGGCTACTGGATCTTCAGTGTAATTTGTCCATAGCAGGGTGTGAACCATTAGGTTTCTTCACATATGTCTGAGCTAAGTGGAAACACAATTTCCTTGTGCTAGTATGTACACTCTCCTTTTTCCTGTCATCACTATGTGTGATACTATGCAGATTCTTAGAAGTTGCATACTGTGGTCTTGCTGCACAATCGATGTCAATAAAATGTTTTTTAAAAGTCTGGCTGAAATTTTGAGCGTAAGTTATAACAGAAACAAAGTAATTAGAGCTAACTGAACCCATTTATAAACCAATTTAACGCAATGATCACAATGATATCAGCCCATATCAAACCATTTGTTTGGCTCACAGTTGAGAGGTACCAAAAAACTGACCTTAGCTTTTAAAGTAATTCAAAGCCAGCTGGGCCCATTTTATCAGTTTATTTTACTTTCAGCTGTATAATAATAACCATACTAGTTTAATTAAATTGTTCATAGTTCATAGTGTTATTTATGCTGTTATCTTATGTAAACTAATAACAAGAAACGACCTTCATCCATTCTCCCATATCGTCGAAATCATCCAAATGGAGAAAGGAGTTCTTCAGTCTGGCAATGGGGCCGTCTGCATCCAGTAGGCGACACACGTGAAATTTGTCGCAGTATCCTTGGTTCCCGAAGCATGGAGCACCACCCACTAGGGGCAACGCTTTTTTCTGGAAGTAACGAGACAGCACAGAGGAGGTGGTGCTGGCACACGTCTCAGGCTTGTCTAAAATAGAAACAAGGTTCCTGAGTGACATGCCATTATAATGCATACATACACACATGCACAGTAAATACACTACATTACAACGATGAACTGATAATATGGAATGGAGGCCTGAGTATTTGAAACCACTTTGTGGACTGATCAAAAGCAGTAAAACACATTGTAAATCATCAAATTTGAGGCGTAAACCTCCACCCAAGCTGACACGTGCTGACTTGTTGGGACACACACACACACACACAAAGGACACATGTGCTTATGTTTACCAGGCTGTTGGCAGCACATGTGGCATTTCTCCTTCATTGAGTGCCCTGGACAGTCACATTGCTGCAGGCGGTGCCTCACACACAGAGACTCGGCACAGACCTGCACAGAGGACCAGAGATTTCATCTGAAAAACAATAGGACAGACTGGGAAAACAAACAGTGCAAGTCAAGCCCAATTTATCTTCTATATTAAATAACACATCACGTTGTTGTGCTGACTGGTTTTGGTCGGTATCTGGGGCCCTTGGAGGCGAAGTTTTGTTCAGTCTCAACTGGTAATAACACCTACTTAAATCAACGAAGTGTTCGTTTAAACATCGTAACTTCAGCCTTTGGCTGAAAAAGGCAGATACCCCATCAGACTCGCTGAAAGACTTTGAAAATCAATTGAAAATCATTCAAAATTATTTAGCCTTTCAAATTGTATATGAGCTGGTTGAGGCCATAAGGACATAGGTGGAGAGTGAAAAGAAAAGAAAGTGTCATCATTAAAAAAAAAATCAATCAATCAATCAATCAATCAATCAGATTTATCTGAAAACAACAACCAAACTTTGCCTTCATTTCTTGATCCAATTGCTTTGAATAGACCATTTCCCACATCCCTCGAAAAACGTCTCCCAGGTATTTTATTTCATTTTCATGAATCAGGTCATCAGAGGATAGCAAAGTTAGCACATCCAAACAATAATATGTCCAAAAACATACGATGAAGCAATATTCACAGCTGGAATAAATTCCCCTCTTCTCCTGCACAGAGCTCACAGGCATTTTATGCTGGAGGAACACGGTCAGGATGACACACTGGTCTGATGTGGTCAGATGGATTCAATTAGATTTATTCCCAATTATTCTGTGTTGTAACGACATTTGTTTACAAATGTTGTTGCTAAATGATTAATCAGATTAACTCCAGAGGATTCCGGATTCACGTTAGTTATTGCTAAACAGGGAGACTTGACTTGTATGTCGGACCAGAAATAATACTGAGGTCGTTTCTAATCACACATGCTAATGGATGTTTTTAGGAGCCAAGTAGAAAGTATGTGTAGTTAATTTCCCCTGCAGAGTACTAAAGGGTTTCACATGCAACACTAATAGATGTATCTGGGTGTGGTGACGAATGTGATCTGTTGCACCATGCCTGATATGAAACTATATTGACACGCCCCTCAGGACGCTTCTACATCAATGCAGCCAGACAAAACATGTGTGGGTGATAAGCAACAAATCACACAAACAGTGTGTTGATGTACAGATAAATATAATACTTCTATGTTGATATTGCATTTATCTTGTATGAAACAATTTGAGATGCGAAATGAGTTGCTTTAGGATAAAAATGTGACTTTAAAAGATATCATGTACAGTCTGGAGTCTAGAGGTTTTTTTTATTAATTTCCATTACACTGAACGAGGTTCGAGAAAACTAGGTTCAAAATCCCTGTTTCAACAGTGGTGTCAAGTAGTCTTATTGTGTGTCAAGATACTTTCTGGATGTGACACAGCGAAGAGATTCTGTGAGTTTTGAAAATGATTGTGGAAAACATACTGAATAATAGATTTGAAAAGGTGAACGCTGACCTGCAGTACTTGTGTTGGGAAATCTGTTTGCATTATGTTAATTAATCCAGGTTCTCTGAAATAATGTTTGATTGACGGAGGAAACCAAAGCAATTAAACCGTCAAGTAAACCAAAATCCTTAAGGAAAAGAACAGCCTACCTACAGTAAAAATATGGTGGAGGTTAAATCCTGGCGTTTTGCTGCTTCTGGTACTGGAGGTACTGAATGTGTCCGTTTTAAACGGTCCAGTCACGAGTTCAGACCTAAATCTCCTTTAAAACCTTTGATGAGAGCTGAAATCTGAGATTGCAAGCAGGACTCTTGGAATCTTAAAACAGACTGAACACAAAGCCATCGAAGAGAGACATTCAACATCAGTGTAAAGGGTGCCAGTAACAGAGAGCATCTTGTCTTTGTCTTATTTAACTTCTGTTTGAGATAACTTTTTCTTATGTTCAGTAATTTTATCAATTTTATTATAATACTTTAATCCCACAAAACTGACTGACCTGCGTTCACTTCCAAAGATATACTGAATAACTTACTTGAAAATCAGAGATGTCAATGATAACACAACTAAAAACGACTCACACACAGGTTTAAATTCTTAAAAAACATGTAGTTTACACAGTTGTCTTTTGATATCTGTTGCTCTTGGATTTCTTTGAAGTTTAAAATGGATAAGAGGCTCCCATGGGCTCCCTTGATGAAAAACAAATCCCAGTAAGCAAAGAAAGTTTTCATTCAACCCGACAACATTTCTTTCATTGGAATTCCTTCAGGCTCTATATATAATGTACCTCAGATGAGAACTAACTGCCATCCCAAGTGCTTTAATCCCTCCGCTATTAGGCTGCTAATCACAGACAATTATCCCTTATATCTTATCACTTCTGTTCATTGCTTTTATTGATTAAAACTCGTCCTGAATACATTTTTAAATATGTTTCTACCACATAGAAATCTACAGATGATGACCATGGGATATAATGAACACAATAAAGCTGGAGTGACTTGTTTGTGAACTGCTGCTTCCAAGGTCAAGCATTACTTTTTGCAGGGTTGCCGCACACTTGCAACCTTTGCCTTGTTGGGTAACAGAGAAAGCATGTTGAGTCACAGTCTGGTGTGGCGGTTGTGTGTGTGTGTGTGTGCGCCTCACCCCGTTCAGACAGACACGCGTGCCCTGACTGCAGATGGTGAGGTTTTCCTTGGCAGCTGGCTCAGGACAGAGTGAGGAGAGACCTGAACACATGCGTTCTTTCTGACAGTCTGTCTCCTCGTCACACATCTGACCCTCTGGTTTAAACTTGCAGTCCTGACCACAACAGAGGCCTTGACTGGGACTGATAGATGGACAAGTGAAAAGACATCATACACATGCAGTCAGGATGACAAATACTCACGAGAGCCATGTATAAACACGACAAAGCCACACCTCAAACACAGGATGTAATACAACAGCTCAGATTGAAGGTTAAAAACAGCGTGGCGTCCCTCTTCAATTAAAGTCAATGAAAACAAAGCCATCACTGTTGGAGCAGGTCTGCCATCCCTGTTGGAGCAGGTCTGAACTGATAAATATCCAAGTTTGAAACCTGCATATACACTTAAATGGTATGTGGACTTTTGCACAAACGATACCTGCAGACTTTACCAGGCTTGAGGCGACACTGCACTCCTACAGGCTCTCTGGTGCTGTAGCAGCAGAGGTCTGTGTCGTTGTGACCGACATCACACTCTTCACCTTCCTCTACAATCTGATTTCCACAAATAGGCTGATCGCTGACTGACCAAAGCGAGATAAACAAATGAATTACACACCCTGAAATAAAGATCATCATTTACACTGACAAATACAAGATGGAATCTCTGCCATCAACATGCAGGCAAAGAGTGTCTGATGTTTGGCCCTCACCCACAAAGCAGTCATCCTTCTTCAGCTTCAGGATTCTGCTGATGTGTTTGATGCTGCAGGACGAGAATTTATCATTGTTTTCACGCACCTCATCTGTGGCGTGAGGAAACATCAGGTACCGGCCTTTACCACCAGCGGAGCCAAGGTTCCCGCAGTTAGAGCCCTCATCGTGCTAAAATAGAAAAAATCACAGAAATGGTGCTCATTTTATTGCAAATTCATGTGTCTTCACTGTCGACTGACACACTGAATGGTTTTAGCTCGATTAGAATAAACCATTTGCTTCCATCTTTATTGCAGATCAGGGAATCTACTTCCTCCATTGCTGATCTGAGAAGATTTTTATGGGTCAACAAATGTCAGAAAAAGCTGCATATGCAGAGAGCCCATGTGAACAATGAGTACGTTTTCCACAACTGCTGTTGCCTTTTTAAATAATACATTTGTGTTCCAAGCAGATAAAAGATTTTTACTAGAATCTGACATCCTGAAAAACCACAGGAATGCCATGTTCCACATGTCACCAAGGACAGATTGTCAAGCTCCTCCTGCTGTTTTTGTGTAACATTTGGTAAAACTCTTCTTTACCAAGTGTTAGACCCTTTGGTGGGTTAAGAAACCCATGCAAAGATTTAGAATCAACATGGACACATGCTGAGAGAACAAGCCTTGAAGTGGGTATTTCCACATCTTGTCTTGATTATTGTGATGGATGTAATAAGAGACAGTTTTATAGCCTTGACTACATCTGTCAGTGTCTCCAGATCTGGAGGAGGTAGGGCAATGTGACAAAACAGCTCTCAAAACAGTATTTTTTCTTAAAAACAATACATTTGTTTGTTACATCTCTCTTGTGATTCATTTGTGATCATGTGGTGCCACAGTACAATTCTATAACGCACTTCACTGACCAGTTGTCTTACAGCAAATGTTTTGTGGAAGACTTTACCCCCAAAAGAAACAACAAGTTCCCCCATACACCCTTTTTACCAATATAAGATAATGACAAGGAGTTTTAAAAAATAGAAGCACTGTGCTGTCAAAGTTGTAGATTTCCTGCACATCCTGTTTACTTTTTGAACACGAGTAGTGGTTTTACAGATGCTCAGACCACAAATACATCACCTCCACGTAGCTTCAAGGTAAACAACACATGGGAGAAAAAACCCAGAGTTGTTCACAAGGCTTTTCTACGCCAGGAACAGACATGATGTTGCTAGTCTAATTGTGTTTTCTTTTGTTGTTGCTGTGTTACAAAGGTTAAAAATGCCACATGTATTAGTGCTCAGAACATAGCGGCAACCTTGAATCTAAAGAAACGAGTGAAACCATAGAGAAAACAACTAATATAAAGTACTGTTCATTAATACAGTTAGTTATTAATGGGTTAAAAAACACAGATTCCAAGTGAATGATTAAAAGCAGAGACATTTATTTAAACTTTTGTCCCACAGAAGAGACCTGAACTGCTGGTAAAGCCTAATTTGAGATCAAAGTTTTCCTTATTTTATTAGACAACATCAGCACATTTGCACAAAGTGTTTCTCACTCATCCAGTGAATGAGCAGCATTTCACCAATTCAAATTTATTAATGATTAATAATTCATTTCTAAGCCTGGAGTGCACAAAATTTGAAAAAAAGCACTTTATTCCATTCCAGCAGACCTCCAAAATGAAATTATGTACCTGTAGATGTGCTTATTATTAGTCCTTTAAATGTTGTGATCCATTTAACATGCATTGATCCTTTTTAAAATAAGTTAAATGCTAATAAAAAATTAAAAAAAACTTTTATTTTCAGAAAAATTATAAATTAAATTAAATTATTAGTCAAATTTGCTTGGAAAAAAGAGGAAGCCATACAATCTCTTTCCAATGTAATGGACAGAAGCATGCTTACTTCATAACAGAAAAACACCACAGGAGATAGGAGGACATTCTTCACAAGCCCTTCTAATGGTTCCTGCTGAATTTCCATGTTGATCACCTGCTGTAGCCTTAAATATTCCAATGGATTGAACGCTACGGCGTTAAGTCTTTTAACTGACATGATAAAGAATTTCTATAAATGCAAACCTCATGTGTGGAATGAGTGGAGTGCTATTTTCAGCTCAGTTCATCTGCTACATGATCAGCAAATTGATTCAAGGTTAAAGCTTTGAACGTGTTTCTTCGTCCGCTCTGCTTTGGGGCTTTGCAAGTCAGCCCCAAGTCAAATTTGCCAGCCAATCAAAATAGCCTAACAGATACCGTGTCTGATCTTGTGACTGACTGTCACCACCATTCCAAATGCCAAGCGGATTGTTAAGCTATTGTGTCAATGTCAAACCTGCCAAAGGGTCCCAGCATTATTCTACATCCTCTCCAACTTGTTGCTTCACACAGCTTTGCAAAGTCACGGCTAAACGTAGGAGTTTCTGCCTCTTTGGGACAGTCACAAAATTGTGTGAGACAGTCTGAGCTGTGGGCTACTCTTGCACTCTTGTGGTACAGAGAAGCAAAGTGTAAAAAATGATTAAGCTTGTACAGTGCAGATATGGTCTGAGCTCCCCCAAATCATCTACTCGGAGCTCTGTGAGAGCCATACATGCTATCATGAATCCAGATTAATTGACTGAAGAAGCAAAGTGGGCCAATAGCCAAAGCTTTTCACCCAGAATTCCAGAATTCCTTCATCACAGCCCATCCACTCCTTTTCTCTGCTGATGAAATATAGGTTTTAGTTAAATCTGCCATCACATCACTTTTTGTGCTTTTCCAGCCCATTTGGTCTGGAAAAAAAAATACACATGCGTGTCACAGAAGCCAAGTTGACACCAGGTGGTCCCATGTAAACTTACAGTAGTTCACTGGAATTCATTTAAAAAAACTAAAATGATCCTGCAGTGAGTAACAGAGCAGAGCGAATTTGACCGATAATGCCTCTCAAGGCTATTTGCTCTGGTAAAATATAAATTCCTGCTGACAGGAAGCGAAAAAAAACAGAACAAATGATGGCATATCAAGTATTAGGCAAAAGCTTGGGTATTTTCCAACTTTCACTCATGAAGAAAAGTGCAAACATTCATTTGAACAGTAGATGAGCTGTGCGTTCTTACTGGTTGTGAAAGAGGTTGTCAGGACTTGCGTATGTAAATAAACAGAATAACTCTACGTGAGGGACACCAGAGCTTGTTCTGTTCACTTATTTATCTAATCCTCACTTTGGCAAATCATTCACAGACAATTTGCTCTAGAGTGGTACAACTATTCTGGTAGGCCCTGGGAGAATATTTACCTAGAGTCTCAATCCTGAGTCATTGGGTTTCATCATGTTGAATCATCAGTCAGTGCTCAAACTTGTATTACCCTGGAACAAGTCAGTTCTTTACCCTTTGATTTTGTCCACGCTCACTTACTCACCAAACATGGACAGGTTTGGCATTGAAAAATTTTGGATATTTGCTTCTTCAACCAATACAAAATAGAAAAATAAGAAAAAAAGAACCACTGATTTTATTTTGTTATTTGGTGTATATTACACTGCATGCACTGAACACACACAATGATACTCAACTTTACCAGGAGTCACTGTGTTCTACATTAGTGAGATTTAGGAAAAAAAGGTTTTGGTTTTTGCAAATACTTGAATAATTAAGCTCCAACTGATAAGATAGATTAAAACATAAAGACATACATTCTTCAAATCTGAAACACGTGTTGACTGTCTTTCACCTGCCAGAGGGTACTGGTGGGTACTAAAAATGCTATCAGTTTTCCTATTCAAAAATGCCCCCTTTCTGATCTCTGTCTCACCCCCAGGTTATTTGACACTTTGATAAGAAAGTATAAACATTTTCAATTCATGATAAGAAAATTTTAGGTGTCAACATATTGAATACAACCGATCGAAGTTAGTTAAAGATATCTTAGTTAGCCTCAGTGACTGCAAATTGTGTAATCATCAAAGTAACTAGGTTAAGACTTGTTCAAGAATGTTTTCAAGAAATTTGCCCAAAACTACAAGAAAGCAACATCTTTATCAGTGCAACAGTTTTTAATGTTCTTAATTACACCTGTGAACCTTGCTCTTGACAACATGAAAAATATTTATCATTTGGCCTCAGCGTCACAGATTAGATGTTGAGCTTCTACTGATATTTCAGTAATTTGCGACTAATTGTACATCTGGTGGTTTACTATAGATATGTGGATGTAGTGAAATCATTTTGTTACTGTCTGTATCGCTTGTGTTAAAATTCAAACAATCAAAGGATAACTTGTGTGGACCAAGTGAACGTCCGAGTATCAACCAGGTGCTCATGATGTCTGTTTCGGAAGGCGACTGACCGGAGATCCCAGGCTGTGGCCCAACTCGTGCGCCATGGTCAGCTGGACTTGTCGAGGAGGTAGGAGCTGTCCGTAGTTCTGAATTGTTACCAGGCCCGTGTTCAGAGTGGAGGTACGGCCATTACGGAGGGTGGTGTGCTGTGAACATACACCTCCCCAGTTACCTGAGGCAGAGAAAAAAAAGAAGAAACATGGAGGTCTTAATCAAGAAAAGAGCTACAGCTTGTGTCTTTCAACTTTTTAATAAAGCTAAAAGCTAATAAATGCCTCATGATGACACACAGTTATTCAAATAGCTGAGTTGCTAAAGCAGATCCAACTGAGGCGATTGAGCTGAGGACTTAATCATCAAACAGCTGGTTGTCTCTTTCCAGCGCAATGTACTACCTTTGGCAAAAATGATAGAATCACCACTCTTGGAGGATGTTCATTCAGCAGTTTAATTTTGTAGAAAAAAAAACTAATCACAGGTAGGACACAAAAACAACCTAATTTAACAGAGAAATTACTATCAGTACTTTCTTGTATCTCGTCCGACTTTTATGTCAGCTTAAAATCTTTGACAACTTCACTAATGAATAACACTACTCTTTTTTTTATCTTTCTTCTATCGCAGTTGACAGATCAGCTTTGTGGGATGGAGACTTGTTGTGGACCATTCTTTTAATTTTCCACCATTGGTTTTGACAGAGATTGAGCTCTGAACTGTTTGCTGGACATGTCATTGAGCTAACAATGACTTATCTGAAGAAAATTTGATGAACTTTACTCTGTTGCAAGATGTAATGTCACGCTGAAAAATACACCTTTATTTACTGTGATGTAAGCCATCTACCTGAGTTCTTTAATCGACATACAACCGCAAATTATCAATGATCAATCATTTAACAATTTGCTTGTTTTCTCCAAGCAGTCATTTTTATTATTTCAAAGGACCTGAGCCAAACACATATTTTACAAAATACAACTACTGTCTGAACATCCTCTAAAAGTGGTGATTCCATTATTTTTGCCAGTGGTTACATGAGTACTTGTCCTTGTGCTACTGGAAATACCTACAACCAACAATGCTTGTGTTATCATCAGCTGAGGTCCCGGGTGGGGGAGGTATGTACAAATTGTTCAGTAGACTTCCTTTGCCCTAGTTTCACATCAATGTCTGCAGTACCATTTGGCCTCTAGTGGTCTACTTTGTCTTTGAGTTTACATAATGGTCCCGAAAGATTTTCCTACAATTATAAACAGCTGGCCACATTCACATCGAGGATGGCTGGGCTGTGACATCATCACGGCTTGCCAGTGAGATGCTTCACAGCGACCAATCCTATTGGTCAAGTAGCACACCTATGACATGGTGTTTAAGCAGCACAAAGGTCATCTATAAAAATTATGCCATTCTCACAGGGTCAGTCTTTTCTACTCTCTCAGCATTTTTGGCTAAAAACTACAATGCTGAATCTTCATAGAAAGCCAAAGATATGTGACCGTAAAGTTTTAAATCAGGGACTTATTTCCATACGTCCATCCTGCCTCTTCATTGGTTCCCTCCTGTTTGTGCCCATGTGTGGTTCAGGTTAGAGGTCTCAGCAGCACTTACGTGAGTTTTATATAATGCCTCTTACACAATATGGTCACTCTCACCATTTTTGGGGAGGTGTGTCTGTTGCAGATAATGTCACTGTTTGTTCCAGAGAAAACTAACATCACCAGGTGTTACTGGGGCCTGTGGGAATCAGTCAAGGGCATCTGGATCACCGGCCAGCATGTTTTTGTTACTTTGTGGTTACAAGAGTGACGTCCAAGAAAGGTGAGTGAAGATTAGAAGTTAAAAATCCAATAATAAGCGTGCTTCCTATCTCTGCTGTTCTAGAAACAAGGAGGGTACTGTGGCAGGAAAGCCACCATATAGCCACCATATATCATGTGAAGGAGGCTGATAATGACACACAATAAACTGAGAGTCTTTTATCTCCTGGTGTTTGATACCACGTGAAATTCATGGAAATTTTGAAGCTTTAGAAGAAACACAAAAAGGAAATAATATTATTATTTGTGTTCCTAGCAGCTAAAAGTCAAGCCTTCATGGAATACTCCCTTGGTTACATTTATCAAGAATTCTGGATGCGTTCCCCTTCAACATTCCCTGCTTTTAATCTAAAAACACCCCCCAGTTGGACTATTCAAGGGGATGAATTTCCTAGAAAGAGTGTTTTGGGTTGGAAGCCTGTGCTGTGGGTTTTGGCAGCATTAGCACTGAGGGGCTGCAGTTTTGTTCCCTCCTCCTTCTCTTCACCACAGAAAGGGCCGATAATCAAAAACTATTAGTTTGCTAGATAAACACAGTTCAGAGGCCCAAATAATCCTCTGGATTACTAAAATCGAAAGCAAATACACTCTTTGGGGGAAAACATGCGCCTGTATACTGTTTACAGATTTAGAAAAAAAACCTTTTGAACTGCAGTATCTCTTAACATCACGGACAAACATAACAACATATATACACGCACACAGGGGCAGTCCTTATGCAGCACACACATGGTTTCATATGAGCAAACAATGGTAAAGGGTCTTTCCTCTCATACATATGTGTGGGAAGTTGGAGTGTTCAAAAAACACCTTCAAGTACAAAAACAGACACGGCAAGCATGTTGACAGATAATAAAATCAGCAGAGTTCCCAGAATTCTCACAACAGAGCTACTCTGAAGGTCAGCCATAAGTATTGTACATACTGTAACTGTATCTAGTGACTTTCTGTCACAGCCCTCATTGTCTACAGAATTCATTGATCCTTTGAATGGGGATTGATTCACTGAATTGTTAAACTATTTTGACCTTTTCAGTGTTGGAAACAAAAGGCTTTGTCTGGAATGCATGAAAGGTCTTACTCAACATTTTATTCTTCCGTTGCTGATCCTAGTAATGTCAGCATAATAGAATTATACTAATTAATTTAGTTGGCAAGATCAGTAAGTCCAAGTGTGTTTATATTTCATGTTTAAAAGTAAATGTAAAGTTAATAAAAAGAAATGGAATAAAATGGTATTATTGTTATTATTAAAAACCACGATGCTCTATATTTACATAAAATATTAACTAGTAGCGCAACCAATTGCAGATAAACCCTTCTAAGAGACTCTGCCTCTTTAAGTTGCTCTTTTTAATACCCAGTCATGTCATCATGTTTCTCCAAATGTTTCTTTTTAGTACCACTTACTTTTTCAGCCTTTTGTTGCCCCTTTCGAGATGTGTTGCTGCCACCAAATTCAAAAATAATATTTGATATTTTATTAAATAATAACAGTTAATATTTTCATGAAAATTTAAAATGTCTCACATTCAAGATCTGATGTGTTTTCTATGATCTAATGCTGTTATGTTATGTTAATTTTTTTTTATAATTGGAGTTGTACAAAGTGACACGGGGGATCCTGATAAACAGCTGAGTCTGACAAATTGAGACTGAGACCGAGTTCACATATCAGTTACTCTGTTCATTAAAACCATGGTTTTATCCTTTGTCATTTAAAAACTCATATTGTTGAGTCTCATATTGGCTCACACAGATTAACTATTTATGATTGTTTATTGAAGAACTCAAGAACACTAATATTCAAGAACCATTAAAATAGTCAAAGATTTTGGTTGTTGAACAGGGCTGATGGCCATAGACTGGACAGCCGTTCTGGACTTTTCCAGAACGCACAGATTACCAGTCCGCCCCTGACTGATGGGGGGACGATGAAGATCTGACAAAGAGTGAGGAAAATGAGAGTTTAAATACTGTGGGGAGAGTGATTAGTGAATGATAGCAGCTGAGGATAACTGAACACAGGTGAAGGGAGTGGAGCTGCTGACCAGGCAGGAGGGAACTGAGGAAAAAGGTGAGGGAAACTGAAACCAGACAGAAAAACACAAAAATACTTAGATCAAAGCAAGCTGAGGTAAAGGGGAATATGTCAGGAGAGGACTGGGTCACACTTGTTTTTTTACTCATGAAGTTAAAACATAAGTTACTGTTTTCATTTTTAAATGCATAATTCATATGTTCATTCAGATATGTGCAGTGTAGTGTTTCTGTATAACTCTGAAGGTCATGCAGACATTAATGTTTAGGAGAAGATGTGTCAGCGTGTGCTTTTTCTGTTTCTTTTCCCACGTTTTTTCTTTAGATGCAGGTCAGTGCGCACTCATGGTGCTGATGAAGGACTCCGCAGCACGTTATACATCAAGTGGAAAATTACTTGCTTCAGTTAGTGTCTGAAAAAGATTAATTTTCACCAGTCTGAAGTGTTGTGAGGAGCGAGATGTCTGAGCCCCAACCCCCCACCCTGGACTGATGTATTAACACACAACTTGGAGGGGTTAGAGGAGGAGCTTAGTGCGGTGGATGGGGGTGGTGGTTGTCTACATGTGTGTGTGGTGTTTTCAGCTGTAGCTGCTGCTGGCATAGGGGTCTCTGGGTTTATTATCCTGCAGTTAGGGGCCTTCTGTTACTCAAGACCACTAATAAACTGGTCTAAGAGGAGATAAAGAGGTTGAGTGTATCTGTTTCTGGAGGTCAAAGATTATCTACTCACATGAGACTTAAAAGTCACAACTATGCCACCAACACTTTGAGTCCACAATGTCTGTGTGTGTGTGTGTATGTGTTCGTCCCTCACGTGAAGTGTAACCATGGCAACCATGCTATGGAATGTAGGCACCAATCCTCAGTAAGACGTCTCGGATGTGTGTATGGCAAAGGTTCACTGCACCCTCATCACATGACACAGTGGTGGTCTGCTCTCACGCCCCCCAGTTTAACCAATCGAAAGCTACGCGTGAGACTACTTAATTCAAACAAGCAGGAAGAACCTCCTATCAAAACAACCCCTACATTCAGTCCAACTTCCTCCTGCCCACTAATACTATGTACATATAAAGAATCCATCACGAGGGCTGGCTGGGGTTACTCAGAATCACATTGCTTCATACTGTTTTTGCTCAGTTTGTGTACTTAGGTCAATGAGCACTTTGAACTGATCCAGGTACAATTGGGAAAATAGGAGTTCACTGTAAATGATGCCAGTCTTACATCATGAAAGGCATACAAATCTCATAGACTGTACTGTTTGCATGATTTTTTTTGTTGCATTCTTAACTGTCCTTGGCTGATTTTCCTTTTATATGTAAATGATAAAATTATATTCTAAATTCAGAAATTAAACACATGGTAAGGATAGAGCAGGTTTATATGCAAATCACAGAGGATTGCTCATTGAAGGATCTGCACATGTCGTATTTCTGGTCCCTCAGACCAAAACACAGCTTAAACAGGAGCTGCATATTTCCTGCAACTCTGTGAGCTCCGTTCTTTGATCTTGAAAACCAAACAAACTTACATGTATTTCACAGCAGTTTTATCACATAATTGCAACTATTAATAAACTACAAATATGCTGTAGTTTACGTTTGCCAAAGTTCGTACACTTTGATATGAAGATTTACGTCACATAATGAAATAATATATCCCATCAGAAACTCCATTTATCGTCAAAGTTGTCTAATTCAGACTTCTTCTGCATAATTGTGCTTCTTCTCAGAGATGGGCCCAATAATTCATGCTGATCTGGAAATTGTGAATGTGTAGGAGTGTTGAGAGCAGCCCACACTGAGCTTTTGTCATATCAAGACCAGGGAGTCCTGGGAGAAGAAGCTATATTTTGACAGATCAACACAGATTCACATAGAGAGACGCAGTAGAGCAACATTTTTTTTTGGCAATGTTCATACATTTAACACTGACTAACTTGTATAAATTCTTTTTTGGACTGGCATGTCCTCTTGAAATGTTGTCTTTTATTGTCAATCGACCAAAAATGTTTAATTCCCAATGCTGCAGGCATAAGTTCTAAAAGTTGTTTAATTCCTACAGAAGTCTTATTTATGTAAGAAACAAAAGCCACAAATTTGAAATTCTTAACAAATAACAAATCTTTTCTTGGTTATTAGTAAATGTTATTTGCCTAAAGTGTCACAGTTCAGTCATCCAGCCATCAGTAATTTTCCATTGATCCTGCCCCTGCCCCTCTCAGCCTGTCAGCCACACCCACCTCATCAATTCACTCCACTCACCTGTGCACACAGCTGCCTCTCATTGCATGCAATCAGCCCTGCATATAGTCACCAGCTCCACACTCACTCCTTTGCCAGATTGTTCTTCGCGATGCAAATCTTTCCAGCGTTCTCCTGCCTGTCTTCCCGATACCGACCTCGCCAGTCCCTGATTCCCTGCTTCGTCTGCCTCCTGGTAATTCGACCTAGCCTTCCATCCCCGACCAAGAACTTAGCCTCTCCTCTCCTGATTCCTGTTTGCCTGTTTCTAAACCATTTGCCTGTCTGCTGGAGTCTAAGTAAAACGTTGAACTTTTTACCACTGTTTTCTGAGTCCTTTGTACTGCAATTGGGTCCATACACCACCCGTTACATGAAGTTACGCTCAAATTATCTACAAATACAAAAACTGAAGTAGAGTTTGAAACTTTATTTAAAGCAACGTCTTACTCTTCTTTTAAGATCAACTTCTTGCCATGACTTGCTTGAGCTGTTTATTGGTGATTGCATTCACAATACTGACTACAAAGGAGCACTGAGGTTTGTCACAAACCGTAAAACCCTTACTCACTGTTGCACCATTGGATGGTTGGCCTTGTTTATCCAAAGACTCACCACGGATAGAATTTAACGGATTAAAGCTAGTGTTAATCTGCTCCCATCTAACTTACAGCCAAATATCCTTCAAAAAGTATTGGAAGTTATTATCTTCCCTCACAAGACTTTCCACATAACTTCCTTGGCTAAAGCCTGAGCTGAACATGGAAAAAGGCTCCTTAATATGCTGGTCCCTCCACTTAGAATCAGCTGCAACACCACCTGAATATTCTGAAGCTGTTTTTGTTAAATAAATCTAAGGAAATTTTTAATGATCAGAAGCAGAGATAACCTGCTCTGTTTACTTGCTTAAGCTGATGCCTGTTTCTGGCAGAACTCCACCGTAAAAAAGATTTAAGATCTCAAAAGTAAAGTTGTCCTGATTGAATATAGAAATTATGGTTAAATGAACGGATTGTCTTTTTTAGTCAAACACTGAGTATTAGAATCAATTTACAGCTACAGTTGGCAAAATCATTGACTTAAATAAATGTATCATTTTGCCTTTCAGTTACTTCTTGGAGTCTGGTTGGCTAACAGCCTCAGAGTGACCACAGCCTCCATTTGGTCTCTTTTATTTTCCAGTAAGTGTCAAACAAGATGTCAGCCTTGATTTGTAGTTGTAAACAATGTGATATGCAGTCTGAATATCTAGGACCACTTTTCAGCCTCTTTCAATTAAATACAGTTGAAACATCATGGCTTGCTAAAGTACAAAACTATTCTGTTTTTTATTCATTTTCTACAGTGTTGTATCAAAATGAGCTAATACTCAAGTGTTAAAGGTGTGAAACCTCAGAAAACTACTCCATCCTCAATCTAAACTGAGCCAAAAACAGAGATGAACCCATACTTGGAGCCCCTAAAATAGTTTGTTAATCCATATACCTTCATAAAAACAATCTATAAGCAATATGATCATATCCATCACTCTGTGGGAGTAATTGTAACTGAAAAAGGTACATTTTCATCATAGGAATAATTAGTATTTTGCTGACTCTGTCGGAGACTCGCAGGCAAGAGCATATATGTGTGAGAGCGTACATGCGTAGCTCTCAAAACAAAAAGCTTACGAGCAGGATGCACAAGGCATACACGTAATGTTTTGTATAAAAATTCAAATATTCATCTGTATAGACTGTGCTGCTGCCAAGAAGCTTCCAGCACTCTACAGAATACAGAAAGATGACAGTCAGGAATGATACAAGCATTGGGGACTGTTGGCTGCTGTTGTTTTCTCTGCACGTCCCACATTGTCAGCACTTTTGGACTCAACAATTTTTACAGTTAATTGAACATGAAGAATCAGTGTCATGCGTTTCAATGACAGACATCCCCCTGACTGGCTGTTCAACATAGTGAATGAGTATAAATGAACAGAACAATGAATATAATGTATTAGTTTAATTTGGAACAAAGCTTAAACATAAATGTGCTCGAACTATGTTGGATACTCTTAGCCGAACAGATAATGAACTACCTTCATAGAAACACTACTTTGTTCAAGCTTTTTGTCTACATGGTCCTCTGGTTTCCCATATTGAATATGTTCCTTTCTGCACTGGAGAGTTAGTGATAAGGAGGCCTTTCATTTCAACAGGTCAGAATCTTTAAGATCCAGTTTTTCCAAAAGCAAAATGTCTCCTTTACTACAGCATTATATTGCTGTCGTGTTGTCTATAAAAAGAATTGGCTGTGGAACTTCTTGGATTACAAGTCCTGCTTAAAATGAAAAGGCTCTTGATGTGATTCCAAGCTGCACACCTCTTCTCCTTAATGCCTCAAGTCCATTTGGAATAGACCATTTATCAAAGTAGTATCAAGACTGTCCTTTAACTCTTGGAAAGTTGTGTCGTCATATCCAAAACATGCAGGTCTTCCCCTTTATTGAATCCACTATACTAAATATACTATACTAAATATACCAAAAGGGTCGATATGCAAAACTATGAACTGCACTGTGTGTTACTTTTGAGACTCACCAGGCTTGCCTTCCCAGGCGAGCCCCAGCACTCCGCTGTAGTCTCTGTTAGTGAGCAGGTAGGAGAGGCAGAAGTTGCCCCAGTTTTTCTCAGAGTACAGACTCAACAGTTTCTCAGGACCGATGAACAGAGGAAACAGAGGGTCCTGTGTATTCTCTTCAGTCATCACCTGAAGGGACACAGACAAACTGACTGAGGTCTCATGACACACAGGATACAGGATTAATTACTGCCTGAGACTCAATTTACCCAATTATCTCAATTGAATGATCTTTACATTCAGTTTCACAAGGAGGTCAAGACATGTTTCTGAGGTGAAACTAGACGTGTGAAAGGCAGGATTATTGATTGTTTAGGGTAATCTGTGATCTGCATCTGAAGTGCGTCACATCAAGGTTCTGAATAACTGTGAGCACACATCGTGCTTACATGAAGGGATTTGACTTTGAAGTTGATCAGCGTGATTCCATCAAAGTCAGCCTTGTCGTAGATGTCATTCACTGCCCGTATGTAGGAAGCAACCTGAGAAAGATGCAGAGAACAGTTGACATATCACCAATAATATCTTCCATCTCTGATGCTTGCTGCTCATGGTGATAACATAACCAGCAGAGGGTTTTGACTGTTACAAAACAAAACTTCTCAATAGATTTAACATTTTATGCTTCTTCACAATACACCTGACCTTCTTTAAACGGCCTCTTCTGTGGCACTCCAAGCATATTAAAACAATATAAACACTTCTGAGCAAACTGTGATCACGATGCAGTAAAAGGACCACACAATGTGAGGTTAGTTGCAGTGTGTGCCACACTTTCAGGGAGTCACGTTCACCATACAGCAGGAGATGAACTCACAGAGGAGCCTGCTTGGAATTTTCCATGAAAAATAAATATTAACACGCTAGTTGTAGGAGAACTAAAATAGGTCAATAGAGACCGACAACATTGCTTTGTTTATTTTCCAAGATAACATCAGGGCATCACTTACACTATACTTTCTCACCGGGCACAACAAAAAATCTGGCCAGCAACAGCAACAAGCATGTTTGTGATGGAAAGAATCCGAGGAAAGGCCAGAGGAGGTGATGATAGGACGGACAGCAGGAGGAAGACCTGAGATATAAACAGTGTGGCCACATAAAGCAGCTGAGGACAAAGTGACTTACCCATTCACTGACCTTGCTTTGACCAGTACAGAATTTAATTTTAAAAAGTATCAACACACGTAGTGTGTGGGAAAACACACGAAGGATGAGAAATGTTCTGCCTCAGATGCTGAGTGCATGAACTGAAAATAAAGATTAAAGATCTGTGTATTTTCTCATTGTGTGTCAAAAATTGGAATGAAAAATAAAAGCTGTTTTTTTTTTTTAACATAATTATATTGAAATCGAGAGTCTCATTTGGCCTCTGATCACAACTGAATCTGTTAAGACTGAAGAATGTCCCATCAAACAGACAAAGAACACGACAAAGACATTTAGTATTAAACCAATCATAGCATTGGTTCATCATAACATGAGCCTCAGCTGGTAAACAAAGGCCAGAAACAGATCAAAACTTGTTTGTCTCAGCTTAAGAAGAACCACGTTATCCCACAAGATGCTGAGTCTGAGAATTTTACTGCCTTCTCCTTCATATCTGTCCCATTTCTAATAGTTTGTAACTACAGAGATGCTTTCCCCCTGAGCTGTAAAAGACCTTGGAATTCTTATTCAAAAAGTAATTTTTGCTGCTCTGATGACATAAAAAAATCAGGATTGTAGTTTCAAAGTCAGAAAAAGGACACAAACTGTCTGAATGTATGAATCATGGCCATGCTGATGCTACAGAATGTTACAGATGGTGTTACAGATGGTACTGCTTATTCCAGCCTGTCTGATGCCAAAAAGTTGTGTGCCTGTAAAGGGTCGGGGCATCCGGTTCTTTATTTATCCTCATAGCAGTGAGACATCTCAAACAATCCAACTTCAATTACAAGGTGGTTTTAGTATTAAGGAATTTGGCATTGTGAGCTTTTATTGGAGCACAGTGTTCCCAAAAAATCAGGGTACTGACTTTAGAAACAGGTATGTGCTGGAAGTTTACGGTGTTCAGCCAAAAGGTGGGAAAGGTCACTTCTTATCTGATGCTCCTAGTTGAAGGTGGTCGCATGAGAAGCACTGGTGAACACTGTTATCTGAAATATGTGTCCTGTGTCTCAGCCTGAGGGTGGTGGCTGTTCTCTTTCTGGGAAAAAGAATTAGAACTCATAGTTCTATTTACTAAGTTCTATTTTTAACTTAAAATAATGATTGAAAAACCCCCCAAGAAATTGGATTTTTGTGAGTAGTGTTGACCTTCTGACCATCTTATACTTGATATCTGAAAGATAAGACTTGTGCCGCCTATCACACGTGAAATATGTGGAACTATTAATGCTTTGAACTATTCACCTGAGCCACGACAGCTTCAATGGACTTGAACCTCTTGTAGTAGAGGCGGTCGGCATGGAAGTGGAGCAGACAGCTGGTCTTCGACTCATCAACTGTTCTCCTTGAACGGCTCACGAGTGTCTCCTGTGGATTCAAATGGAAGGACGTGAAAGGGGGGGGGCGACACGTCCCCAAGGCAGATTTGTGCTTTGGCGGTCATAAGGAAAGGTGGTGAATTTCTTGCTGTATCTAAGAAATTATCTTTTATTTTGCAGGAGAAAAACTTCAAAACTGTTCAGATCAAAACACTGAAAGAACCAGAGTCTGCATGAAGGTAAGCATTGCTACAGTGTTGGTACTGGTGTCCCAGCTGGATTGGGGACAGGTTGTGGCAGGAACACAACTTGGACAGTCATTAGGGAAAAACATCTGTTCAGGCCATTCCATGATAAAAAAGTGGAAATGATCTCCGCCAGCAGGCATGTTGTTAAAAATGGATCCATAGTAATGTCTCAACATCCACTGTTCACAATGGACTTGGGGGCCACCACCCAGTTGGTCAAAGGTTAACAGTCATAAGGGTACCCAAGGGGGAAATTACCTTAATATGTACGACAGATGGTTATCAGGGCTGTTTTGATCATCTTACAATACAGTCAAGGTTGTCTGCAAAGAGGCAGCTCTGAGCTTTCTGTTCTACACACAGTTATTTTGGTATCATAGAATCCATCTAGAGTAATAACCTGTAATTTGTTTGGAGTGACTCAACATGTGCAATTAATGTGGCTGAATGAATGAATGTGGTCATAAATCAGGTCAGTTGTAACAGATGAATCAGACACACAAGTGAATTTCCTTCGCTGAACGTTTATGAATTGGAGGTTATCAATGGTATCATTAACATTTTGTGGCTGATGACAGAAAAACAGGTTGGGATTTTATGTACTCACTGAGGTTACATCTGTACCTGATTGGGTCTGAGGCCTTGGGTGAGGACGTTCAGATGCTCTGCAGCACAGAATCCATCAGTGCGATGTGCCATGCGTGGGAGGACTACACAAAAATAAACAAATTGCTTACTGTCTCATATGTATTTGTAATGTTTAATCCATTCAATCTTCTCTACGTAGTCAAACACACACAAAGATGCAGACAGCCAAGTAAACACTGTTGAATGTGTTCAACACTCATATTCACTTTTTCACATGTTTGCCAAACACTGTAAATGGATTACCAGAGATCGAACATGACATTAGTTCAGCCCGGCATTATTCTCTTATTTGAGCAATCAAGACATAGTATATAATATATAAACAGTTACATCCACAGCTGAGCCGAGCGACAGTCACAGTTTGAAAAGGCCGTTCAATTGTGGCTCCATTGGACTCTGTGGGTTGGGCACTGAAAACTTTTTGTCCTGTCTTTTACTTAAACTGTACATGAAGTACAGCCAAAATCCCTGCACAGATGTTGTCTTAAAGTTACTCCAACGATGATTTTGATGATGCCACAGTTATGAAATTAGAACTCTGTTACTAGTCTGGAAAAGCTCAAAGCGACCTTGAGTTGATACATACCACATAGGCAGATTTTCAGTGTTGACCTAGGCTGAAAACGTGTGGGCCGCTAATACGCAGTCACAATTTATGACGTGTTCAATCCTCAGAAAATATAGCATAATAAGAAAAAGCTGCGACTGAGAGCTACTTTATTGTTTTTCAACAATATGCACAGAGCGCTACGGCCCATTTGAGTCAAGCTGTGTTTATACGCGTAGATGTAGTTCAAACCTCACCTGCGTTATCTGGATGTGTTAGTCTGGTTTTGAAAAGCTTGACTTCAGTCAGATGAACATATTCACATGCATTTCAAAAGTTAGACTCTGGTCAGACTAATGCAATATATCTATATTTTTTTCTTTCTAGTGTTATGTAAATGTAAATAATCACTAAAACTCTGTTGTCTGTGTGCTTAGAGTCAGGGAATAAATGGAGCACATTAAACATACCATAGATATGATATAAGACATAAGATTCAATAAATGCATGTCATACGATTTGATGGACAGCTGCAGTGGCTGCAACCCATTGATACAATCCATGAAAACATGCTGGTTAATTAAGAATCCTAACTGATTTCATGTTTCCTACTATCTCTCCTTATCATATTAGGCTTTATAAACATTATTAGTCACCCAGTTTAAAAGTACAGACTATGTTGTGTCTGTGATTTACTTAACAGATACAGATGGTCACAAGTCCCTTAAGTGAAAACTCTTCAAGATTTCACATAGAAAGCACAAGTTAAAGTTAAAGAAGACTCGTGATCTTATCTGACTGATAATTAAATGAAATGTATGAAATTTGGATTCATTTGAGAAAAATAAGGTTTGGAAGTTTTCCAGGGATGTCGGGCTGGTAGAAAAACAGGAGCTAGACCTTGCTGGAGCTACTATTTGGTGGGAGAATGACTCCACCGGTATGAAGCGAAAAAGCTTTGCTGGGATAGGGACAGCTGGAATACTTTGGTTAACCTTCGGCTACAACTTAAAATAAACAGAGAATGGATGATACGTGTTCTATACCCAATTGTATTTTACTGTCATATGTTGTTGATCACGTTCACATTTAGGAAACTGTCAATGTCTCATTCTAATTTTCTCTTTTGCATTGAAGCGCTTTCTCGTAAAGCCAATATTAGGAGCATCAGGCGAAGGTGGGCTTTATTGTGAGCTGCAGGTCACAGGGCTGACATATGCACAAGCACCCTCGCATTCTCAGACACTGTATTAATAGAGGATCCACATTTGGAAATTAGCACAGTGGTATCAAGCCCTGGTGGATCTGCCTGTGGAAACACTGTAATATCTGCTGTAACAACAATATTCCCTGCGATTTGCAATACCTTAGAGACAGCTCCCGCATTTAAAACTGATGCAATAGTGACTGGATTGCACTCTCGGGCGACATGTTGCTCTAAAAAAGCCACATAATTTCACAAAAAAGTCAAAGGATAGTGCCACAGGGTTTATTAGGTTTATGGTCATGGATTGTGGAGAATCTGCATATGCAATAAGGCTGGAAGATGTTAATGTAAAGTACTTAAAGTGGAATACTCACAAGCACTGTAGTTGTATGACTGAGACTCACACAGTAAACTGATATCTTTAGATCCCACTGTGACAGGCAGTGAGACGCCAAAATAGTCACTTTCATGTCTTTTTCTCTATAGTGTTTGTTAGTTTGTTAGTTTGGGGGTGGGGTTATGCTAAAAGTGGTCGACACCAGTTCTGTCCTCCAAGATCAGGCATGGACATTCAGCAAAAGCCTTTCATGGTGACGCATGACCAGATCACACCACTTTTCAAAGTCCTTCAGCCAATCACAGACCTCTATGTATTCATCCTATGTATGGCTTGGGTGGAGATTGGGGTGAAGTGGAGGCCTAAATACTGGGTGTGGACCCAGAATTATTTCCAGACCACTCAGCTCGCTCCTATAGGCTCTCTCAGTCTGTCAGGGTATCTCCCTCTTATCTGCCACTGCAAGAGATCAATCTTTCTGACTTGTGAAGCCAAACTTACAAACAAATTGTTTACTTATTATTTGCCAACTGAAAAGGTGATGTCTGTTTGAACCTGTTCAGTGTGTGATCTCAGACTACAAACTGTGGTATTATCAATTGGTGTAAAAGAAAAGAATGTTTCCCTTGAATGAAAAATCTTTCACATTTCAGCCAAGACTCATGTTTCCAACAGTTGTTGGAGGCAGTCTTTTTTCTGAGCAGCATAATGTAGTAAAGCTTATGCCAGACCCTCAGATCTTAATCCAGCTTTGAGTGTGCAGAATGCCTCAGCAAAACATCAACATTTAGGTCTTAAATCTCTGTTTTTTTGCATATATTCTTGTGTTATAGTAAAAGGTTTGGTGTCCTGAGAGAAGTGAGTATTCAAGTGTCAAGACTGATGCCAAATTATGTCTGTGCAACAACTTAAGTGCCTCAAAAATGACCCTTAGTGATCTATTTTTTTTGGCTCGACCCTCAGTCATCTTAAGTGCGCAACAAGTTTTCTCCGTTAAGTCAAAGTACTCTGAAGTGCAATATAACATGGATGTGTCAGACATTTTTCTACCATCTAAAAGGGCCTGTGCACAATATAAGTTATTGTCACACACTACATCAATAGTTCCGGCAAAC
This sequence comes from Leuresthes tenuis, assembly GCF_036924035.1. Classification (NCBI taxonomy): domain Eukaryota; kingdom Metazoa; phylum Chordata; class Actinopteri; order Atheriniformes; family Atherinopsidae; genus Leuresthes; species Leuresthes tenuis. The sequence goes on along the minus strand of NW_027325361.1, from coordinate 17,070,978 downwards.
AATTTACAGACTTTTTGAGAGTTTGTCTGCCTCATATTGTACAAAAAAGACAACATTGTCACCATTATCTAAGCAGTCTCTAGAACCAAACCTGAAGCCATTCTCCATTTTTGCATGGTGCCATCTATTTGTTTGGAATGGTACATGGAAACCATGCTGTTAAATTTCAGTGCATAGTTGTCTTTTCTTACATCTGTATGACTATCACTAATCCCGGGCTGTAGTAGATGTGTCTTCACCACGAACCCGAGAGACTGATAAGCTTTTCATATTGCTGCAACACTAAGAGTTCACCCAGTGTCAGAGACATTTCTTAAATCCCACGAGCAAGAGATATCATTAAGAAATAGACAGAAGGATAATTTACATGGCTGTTAAACTGAAGAATTGGCCAATTTGTGTGAGTGTGAGAGAATAGCTCAAGTGTGTTTTGAAGAGGCGCCGCAAATCAATGTTGAGGGAAAACATCAGCGACCTTCTGACTCGAGAAATCCCTTTCACTCTGAGAAAGTGAAACATTAACAGATTTCCAGTGACAGTGAAAGTTTGTGTATTTGTAACTCTTGATTCATCTAACGGAGGTTTATAGTTGCCTATAATTCATTCAAACTTCAAACAAAAGCTCACATGAGATGGGGTGTAGCCACGCTGCAGGTACACATGCACAACTAGGGATGACTTTGCCTCTGAAAAACTTAATGAATGCAGATTCAAGATAAATCAGTGAAGCATTCCCAGATGTACATACTGGATACAGTGGGTCTATCTCCAACGGCCCTGTGTTTTTTTGTTATATGTCACAAAATGTAAATCTTTTGTTTCGGTGTCGACAGGTAACTCTGGCAGGTTCTTGGTGATTTTGATTCTCAGTAACATGAAGCTGCTCACCTGCTCCGCTGATGTAAATGGAGGTATGTGTATTCGCCTGGTTTCTTAAAAAAATCATCATCAGCTCCTATAAATCTGGTGATTTCCTCCCCACGTTAAGTCTTGGTATTTTTTGTAATCCAACTGATGATGAAGCTGTCCCTGGCAAACTTCACAACAGAGTTCTCTTCAAGTTTGGATACGTGTAAACAGCAGTAATTTTGCCATGCAGTATGTTGTCGCTTATGGTTCCTGTGATGTGGATTCATGAACGTTAACACAAGTTAATGTGAGCAAGGCTAAGTTTCTCTGGGTTCCTTTTTGACCTTGCAGACATTTACTCATGCTCTTGGTGCGATCACAGGGGACAACAAGAAGAGTCTTGAATTTTCCTAGATTAGTGGAATCCAAACTCCTAAGATACTGTTTTTTTTTTTTATCCTTTTCCAGCTCGATGTACATCAACATTGTTTTCTGTGCTCCTATGAAAACTCCTCAGCACACCCTAGAAATTCATGCTTGAAAGTCATCAATCATTGACATATTATGTAACAAACAGTAATAACAGAGTTTAAATACAACAGATTACATTTCACCCTTATTTCCTTATTGTACATAAGCACCTTTAAGAGTTTAACAATATATATCTAAGAATATGTCTTAATATTTTTAATCATTTTATTGACTCCAAAATTAGATAGTTGTTTGTGCCCAGCTGTCCTGATAAAATGACTCTGTACTTGTTGGAAAATGGCTGTCCACGGTGTACCCTTTGTCCCAGATTTGACAAACCTAATGACATCCTACATCTCACAGGACCTGAAGTTCCCCATGCAAACCTTTTGGTCTCCAGATGACAACCACAGGAAGTAAAAATACACACATTATGTCACCATCTCAAGTCCTAATTTACCACTGTATAGAGACTCTGATTGTTTACTGTAGTATCACATGCTAAATCTTTTACAGCTTCCTGCAGATAGGCTGGCCTGTGAATGAAAGAACAGGATGTTGTCGGCTGTAAAGCTCACTAAAAGAAGGTTTTGCTACAATTTGGCTTGAAAAAATAGCAAGAGGAGTAGAGAGGAAGGCAGCCGTGCAGCCTGTGTAGATTTAAGGACAAACATAGTGTCTGCGTGGGTGGGAGGGTGTGTGTGGGGGGGTCTTCTAGTACACTCTGCACTCCACACCCATCTTTCCAGTAAAATGCTTTCTTGGAACTCGTGTTAAACTAATGCAAAAATTCACGCGATGCCAGGGACTCACAAGCACAATGAAATACACATCTACGTTTTGACAGATTTGTGATTACTTCCATCTGGCCAAATCACAAGAGTAATCCAAAGCCAACAAAGGTTAAATTGCAACCCATTGTTGCAGAAATTGTGTCCAATTCAAAACCTAAAAAACCTCTGGTTGGTGATCTTTCATTTTTTCTCCTTCTCATTTTGAAATTCACTGGCTTATACTTTCTCCTGCACCCATCCTGCTTTTTTCCACTGCTCCTCCATCACTTTCATATTTTCCCCATCACATCAACCCATGTCTAGTCCTCCTCCAACAAAAGTCACACCACCTTCAGTTTATCTTTCCTTTGGCCAATGCCCAGGCACCGTGAGCCTCAACAGGCTCTACTGATACATTGCAACTCCTCTCGCACTACATAGTTCACTGACCCCCGACAACCCTAGTTTGAACTTAAGCCAGAGGCTTCAGATACTGTATAAGACCAGAGCAGTGGGAATAAGTAACATGAAGGAGGATGTGTATTGCTGTGGTTGTTTGTCTTTTTGTTAGACTGCCAAGAAAACCACATATCATTCTGCTGAAGCAGATCTAATGTAGCAAAGAATTTCTCTTTTAACTCTTTCCCATCATCTGCAAAATGCCCTGAAAGCCAGTTGTGTTTATGGGGTGTCATTACTACTTTACAATACTTTAAGTCTCCAAATACACATACATCAGTTTTTGTTTGATTCTACACACTTTTTACTTAACGAAAGCAGTCTTACCCATGTCATCTTCATGGTAGATGACAGAGTGGTGGTCCGTCTGGCTGCTGGTGTATCTATGGGCCGGCTCTATGTGATAAGTGCCATTGTCTGTGTGGATGGTTCCTTCAAACTGACCCTGTAACACAGAGCCATGGCAGGCTGAACCATGTTCACCTACGGGGAGGCCAGAGAGAAAAGATGGAAGGGTTAGAGAGGTTTAAACAGAACAGAAGTGAGAAGAGGGACTGAAAGACTATATTATTATCATACTGAGTGAATATAGAAGCTTTACTTTATAAATTATTATACATATATTGATATTAAAGGTTCTTATTTCAGCTTTTACACAGGGGTGTTAGAAGTGAGACCCTTTCCATCAAGTGGAAATGTGTTTATCTAAAGATTTTATTCAAACCACAAGGAGAAGGTTGAAAAGACTGAGGGGGTTAACCATTTCCAAACGCTTTTCCATAAAAGTCCCTGTACCAGTACAAGGTTGTATCTATTCTTATAATACAACCAGTCATTGTTGTTCAAGTCTGATCGGGGACATTTATTGTATCTAAAATATAATCCACAGTGTCCCTTTTTCGAAATTTTGGTTCTTGTAAAATCACATTGATTGTCCTTTGTTTCGATACAAATGTACATAAACTGTTTCCAGCCTTAAAGAGGTGAGAGAAGGTCATATCATACGTACCTTCAAGTGTTCCTGAATATATGTGTGAGAGGTCAACTAATGTGGGACCTTTTTCATTGACCACCGTGAATTCTTGGGAAAATGTTCCCGTATCTTGTCTTAGAAGGAGGTGGAAAGTTCTGAAGAAAACAAAACATAAACAGCTTACAGATGTCGTAAAAGCTTTGGAGTGCTGTGGGAAGTATGGCAATCTATCACCACCTGGAAAATGTAGAGAGATAACAAACTAATGGTGTACATCTGTTCATGATTTAGAGTTAAAAGAGGTTCCTCAAAAAGAAAAATCTGTTTATTTGATAAAGCTTTTGAAGCAGCTGCCCAAGTCCGAGAAAGGTGAAGTTACCTGTGAAAAGCAGTAAAATCCAAATGTAGGGTTTGATCCTGAGGATCCGTGGCTCTTCTGGCTCTTAAGTGCTTCCTGTGAAGATCCTCCCTGTCATATGACAAGACCTCGAAATGCTTGATATATGGACTGATGCTACTCGTGGCACCTGGTGGAAACAAGGACATTCCAGTTAGAGGACAGAGGTAAGAATCCAGGATAAATTCTCTGCAGATTCTTCCACCAAATGTGTGTTTACACGCTCTGGTTACTCATCTGCTTTGTAAATATTTCTGTTGCAGAAATGCTGATTTAGAGTACTCTTGTAAAAATAAACATATTGGATATATCTGAATAAGAACGATCACACACATAGTCATTCTTTTATGTAATTATCTCAAGATCCCAAATTGATTTTGTTTATATGACGTGATAATAAAGTTTTAATTGAACAGCTTCTGATTGAAGTAGAGATTGAAGTAGATAAGTGATTATTTAGTTATCCTCTCTTTGCCCAGAATAAGAAATTTGCCTTTGATATTTGCGAAAAACACTGCACAGTTATCTTGAAAGCTCTAATCAGGTCTGATCGACTGAACTTGACCCTTATGTTCTCCATATTTTTTATTCTAACTATTACTCAAGATAATGCGTTACCTTATCTCTTCTCAAGAGAGGAAAGGGCAAATTTCTCAAATATAAATCAGATCCTTGTTATCTCAAGGTAATAATCAACTCACAATTTCAAGATTGCAGCATTAAAGTAAATATTTACTAGCATGGCTATTCTTGTCTTCCTCAGATAAGATTTCAAAATGAGAATTACTCATTTTTTAAATTAAAATACTGATTGTGGTTTCCCACAATATAAATAAACAGCATCTCTTGACAGACCTTCACCGCTCATATAGAAACCACGTAAGCAGGAGGTTTTCAGGAGTCAAATATTGCAAATTCGTTATAGGAATGGGAATACTTTTTTTGCCTGTCATATTGTATTTATTCATTTTTGACCATATCTTCACAATTACTGATAAAACAGACATGATGTTTGCTGAACACATACATGCTCCCAGTGGGTACACACCAAACTCAGAGAATTATCATCAAACCAAAGTTTGACGACCTCCAAACTCATCAGCGATTCACTGAGTAAGCCTTGGGAGTAGATAACACTCCCCTCATTATGGTGTTATGGTGTTGCCGTATGGAATAAGTCTCACTTCACTAATCCCTAAATAAATGAGTACACCCATTGAATCACCACTAAGCAGGCAAAACACTAAGTCTGAATTGTTGGCAGATTTTCATGCAGGGTCCATTTTGCAGAATTCCTGAAAGGACATGTTGAGACGTGTCAGGGCCAGAGGAGCCCAGACGGTAAGAGCTGCCCAAAACCTCAACCTCATAGACACAGACACACACACACAGACAGGGAGATGGACACACATGCACACACAGACAGCTACCACAAACAACGCCATTTACTCAGGGTGAGGAGTGAGAAAAGACAGCTCACTCAGACACACACAAATCTGCATGTTCCACCCACACTCTACCTGTAATCCATTCATGGCAGCTGACCAGCAGCAGCATCAGCCAGTAGTGTTGAGCCATCATGGTCTCCTTATTGGCATGCTTTTGTCCTCCTTCCCTTTTCCAGTCTTTTCTCTTTCCTACGTGGCTCGCATCTGTCTTTCTTTTTCATCCCTTTTCTCTTGACTTCTGTTCACCCGTCTCGTACCTGTGGTCTTCCAACACAGGAATGTGACTAGATATGACTTTCATGCCAGAACTCAGCTTGAAGCAACGAAGACTGTGGAGAGGCATATCCAGACTTGTTTGATTGCACACGACACAGCTCCCACTTTTGAAATCTCATTGACAGAAGATTATTTCCTGAAACTGTAACAGTGGGGTGATAAAGATGAAGTGTGGGATGATGAAGTTGTTCAACAGTCAACATTACAATCAATAAGTTGTTTGGTACAGAAAGACAAAAATAACCACTTGTGTAGTTCTGTGAGGTTGTACTTGGACACGCCTGTGCCTTTAGCTAAACACCGCTGTCATCATATTGGCATGCCGATGTTTTGTTGCTAAAATGTTCATGACCATTGAAGATATGTTTGTACTGTAGGCTAGAATGAAATGTGAGGGTCTGTAGCAAAGCTAATGGCACTTCAAGAGATAAATGTGAGAAAATAAAATGTCATAAATGTCATTAAAAGTCACAAATGTGTTGCTACTGTTGGCACTGAATGAACAGACCAGGAAATTATCAGGACAAATTATTTTATATTCAAGGGAAAAATCTCATGTTCACACAATCAACATCTGTCAAGACATTCAGTTCTTAAACAAACCAAACTGACAGCCAGGATAGCAAACGCTGCATTCAAAAAAGACGAGTTACAAATAAAGAGAGCATTTGCAGTTAGGTAGTACATGTCTTTAAACTTTGATCCATTTTTTCTACACACACTGGAGGAAAAGGTCCTACCACGGATCTGATTAAGGATCTTTGAGTGGCGGAGAAATTAGTTGTTTATAAATACAAAAAGGAAGCCATCATTGTCATGATTCACACTGTGTGAAAGGCATTTCTGCGACCGTTTTAGACTTTAGAGGAACTACAACATATGAAGAGGAACTGTGACACAAGCTGACCTGGATATAAAGGTTAATTGAAACAAAGGTTTTACTTCTTAAAATAGAACCCAGCACTTTTACTTCTCCATGAGTAATTAGTAGCAAGTTAACAGTTTGCTGAACAGGAAACCATACAGAGATTTTAGAAACGCAGAATTCTCTGTTGAGTGTGTCTTCATATCAGAGTTGGAGGCTCTGCAGTGATGCATGGGAAATGAACAGCACCAGGGTAATGATTATGTGCGGCTCATGGTTCCTCTTTTGCTAGTTCTTCAATGTTGAGGGTAGTTAGAAGAACTCTGCTGAATCTCCATTGATGTCTGAAATCCGGCAAGTCCTCCATTCAAAGCAACCATAGAGGTTATTTGTTCGTACATGTTCATAAACTGAAATACCACCACTGCAAGATGCAGGAGGGAAAAACAGCTCATATTTGAGGAAACATCATTCTCACGCCTGTCGTTTAAGAAGCTTTCATAAGGATAAAGAGAGCTGTGTGGATGGTGCGGCTGTATTCAATTCTTTCGACAGTGTGCCTTCATGTGACATGAGATTAAGACCAATATAAGACAGCTGTTTTTTTTTTCCATGATTGAAACACTTCAGCAAAAGGCCTTTGTCACTTCTTGGTTTGGTTCAGACGACACCATTACTTGGTTAGGGTTTGAAAACCACCATGACCAAGGCAAAATACACCCTCGTGGACCACTTTTACACTTCACATGTAGTTGCTCTCACCACCACTAGAGGCTTCATATTCCTCTGATATAATTGTAGTTTGTGTCTGTGTGCACAAACAAATTACTCATGGGAAGGTTTCGGGATCCTCTGGAAAACAATGGCATGACACTGCTGCTGGTATTGTGATTGTCACAAGACCCATCGACTCGTTAACCCGGAAAATGGAAGAGAAGGTTGTTGCAGTCAACGTTTTATCATGTGGTTAACATTAATAAGGTTATATAGTAACCAAAACAACATTGTGTGGCCCCTATGTCTGTTCTGACACCTGGAGCAGCTGTGGCCCAGGATCAGTCATCTACCAATCAGAAGGTTGGAGTTTCGACTGACTCCCACACATCATCGAATTTGTTATTTGTATGTACTGGTGAAGTGGTTTCTTCTGTAAATTGATCAGTTAAAAAGACAAGGAAAGGATTATGTAACTGCAGTCCATTCAACCAAATAGCAACTAAATAAAGAAAAACAGTAAAACAAAACTGCATCAATAACAATCCAACATTGAAATTACACTCTCGATTCCGAGCCTTTGCAAACATAGAAGGTGTTAGTTTTTATACAAGATGCATGTGTACATAAGATCAGCACCCTGCTCATTACAGATTTTAACAAAGGGATACCCAGTGCAAGGAAATCTGACACAGAAAGCTCCTGCCTAGCGTCTTTAAATGAGTTTAAGATGTGACAAACTTGTGCTCCCAGATGAGGAAAATTCCTCACTGACCAAACCTAAATCAAAGCAGCTTCCTCTCTAAAACTGTCAAAACCACAAGGGACCCAAGATGAAATGCTTTGCAGAATCCACGGGGAAATGTTTTTCACACACAGCACAGTAAAATGTGGGATTCTGATGACTTGTAAATGTATTCTTGAGTAATCAAACCCAGCAGGGTTCGGATGGAGGGTGTGGTGTTTCTTGCCAAATGATTCTGGTTAGAATAAAATCCAATAACAAAAATGAAGTAACAGAATTCAGTGAATATGTGGACATAAGTGTCATATTCTAAGAATAGTCAGGTTTGGTTTGGTTGCGGTGGAGAGCCGATGAATATGTTGTTCCACGTAGTCTGTGTTTTAATAAAGGACTTTAAAAGTAACAGATATAAAAAGCAGATATAAAGTGATGTCTTCTAAGAATAAAATTAATTAAATTCTCTTTTGGATTTATTTCATATATCGATTTAAACTGTTTCAGACTAATTACACTTAGCAAGAGATAACAAGGAAGGTTGCATAGCTGTGACTTTGTATAAGGAAATAATGCTCTTGGGTAAAGGGGATTTGTGTGTCAGCATGTATGATCTCATGTTGATGAAAAGCTGTGTTTTTATGGCCTCTGTTTCCCACACAAAACTCAGTTCAGTGACTGTATGACATCCTACAGTGTCTCAGTAGAAGCCAGACCAGGCGAATCAAATGGGATCAAGATTGTTTCTAAAGTTTTGGATTTGAGAGGAACTTATATGTTAATCTTGAATTTAGTTCTTTTCTGTTTTTGTTTATTTTACTTTACTTTTGATTATTGCAGGTTTTCGGTTTTCAGTTGATGACCGTAGCAACCCAGTCTGTGCTTCTAGTTTTTAACTTAATTTTAAAAGAAGCCAAAAAAACCTTTTTACATTTAATCATTTAACAGATGCTTTCACTGACACGGAAGTGCAAGGTGTCCCAGACAAGGTTTTATGCAAAGGGATGCCCCTGCACTAGCACTTAGTATCCCTATCACTATCATGAAACCACAAATAAGACTAGTCTGGACTGAGCCTGGACTGATTCTAGCAGCCATGGGTTGCCTGACTTTTTCTCATGCTGCAGAGTGCAAAGAGACATGACGAAGAGACAGAAACAACATGGTCAGAGAATGACAGCAGGTCATAAATCATGACACATAGGAATGTCAAAAAGGCCTTTTTTATGTTGATATTGTGTTGGCTTACCAGCTGAGATCCTTATCATAAAGCTGACTATCTGGAAATTCCACAGAACACCACTGGCATACAACAGACCATACTCCCACAGATGAGGCATTCAGCACAAATGACTATTTTTTATGCTTTTAATTGATTGATGTTTTGTAACCGTGTTCACGCAACTGAATCTTTTTACGAAAGCTTGAGAGGAATCCCAAAGACCTTACAATTGCAAAGAGAATGATATCATTTATTACAGCTTATACTGTAATACACTAGGACTCATGTATCAGCTGGGTCACGTCCAGCCAAATCATCCTCATAGATTTTACACTTAGGCAGCTGTAGACAAGATCTTGGCCTGCGACTCTACTACGGGTAACATACTACACCAGTTACACCGAGAGGTCACTGTTTTAGAGCCTGGTTTAGAACTTAACCTCCCCCAACCTTTAATCATTCACTGACAGCCTCCGCAAAAAAACTCCTGCTTCACTCCGATTGGCCGAGAAGGAATCACCCGGATTCAGGCTATGACGTTATGCACTCAAGCACACCCACGAGTGCAGCCTCTCACAACTACACACACACAAACACACACACACACACACCTACACACACACATCTTAAGCTACATGACAGTTAAATGCTGAACAAAAGCATAAAAAAAGTTGCGTACTGAGCATCTGCAACATTTACAGATCCTCAGGAATGTTTGCAGATCCTTCACCTTTAGTTACCTTTAGTGTGGAAAGATAGATGTGGAGAGGTTATTGCAGGACATTGACTTCAGACTGAGAGTTTACGGAAACACAAAACGTTTCTATGGGAATGGGATTTGGTCATGTAGCACATTTTAAAAAGTTATCTTGACACATTTTTGATACAGAACAGCTTGTTAGATGTGAGATCTCATCTTCCCATGTTTTCCTACAAGCTTGGATCTTAGTTCATAGTACATTAATGGCAAACACTTACATGCCAAACAGCAAGGAAAAATGTATTTTCAGGCCACATATCTGTAACTGATTCATTCAATTCTGGGAACATGTACACATATATTTTCTCTGCTCTGTGCTCAAGCTTCATGTTAATTTCCCCTTATGGCCTGCAGGATGGGGAATTCTTATGAGGTTTTCTCTTCTAAATGCGATATTTTCATCAGGGCTTCTGGTTGCTTTTGAAGCTAATTCAAACCAACACTACACATGACATCCATTTTGACCCTACAAATGTCTGGTATTTAGAGCCAGACAAAAAGATCATGGGTTCATTAGTGCAACTGCTGGTTCCTGTGCTTTCTGAGGGTTCATAGGCTATGGGATTTATCAAATCACATCATTCTGCTGACACAGCCGAGTGTTAACCCCTTCACAGACACGACCCACTTCACACAAGGTCATGCCTTTCTCTTTCTTTTTAAGAGGGCACCAAACAATATCCACTCTGTCGTACTCATAATGAGCGCATTGTACCCGCGGCTTTGACATAGATCTGCTATCCATGAGCGCATCATCTGCTGTCTTTGTTTGGACTCACAGCTCAGAGTGTGACATTCAGCACTCTGAGGGATTTGTGTTTTCAAATCATCTTTATATTTATTCTGAATACATACAACAGTATGCAGAAGGCTGTTATTATGCAGTGATTGACAAGCTCATGCTCAACATTTTCAGTGTGGATCGACAGTACAGTACAACTGATTCCTTGTTGTTGAAAATTTAGAAGAACTTGCCAGTTATTTGGTGGCATTATTATTGCAGCAAACCCAACAGTTTGTACAGTCTGAAGTGTAAGGAGAGAACAGCAAACTGCCTGTAAACTGGCAATGCAATGCCTCCCCCTACAGGCAGCTCTTGAAAAGAACGCATGAAGACAATAGAACTACATAGAATGTTTGTTCATCCATCCTTCTTCTACATCCACCTCATCAAATTCAGCAACATGAGGGGCTGGAGCCTATCCCACCTGGCATAAGGCGAGAGGCAGGGTACACACTAGACAGGTCACTGGTTCACTACAAAGACTAACCAGGCACGCTCATACTCAATCTGAGGGTAAATTTAATATCCCCAGCCCTGCAAAATAAAACAATAAGTAAAGCTAATTAACATGCAGAAGACAAACTGAAATAGAGGTTAAGTAATAGAGACTAGACTTCTCAACAAAGAAACCCAAAGAACAAGATCGACACCAAAACAAAGAAACAGGGAAAATAACAAAAGTCATGGACCGCGACATCTGACCAAAGACCCAGTAATTCTTAGAGACAGGACAAGTCTTGTTTTCGGCTTTCTAAGGCCACGAGGCCATGACATTTACAGCTAATCAAAACAGGAGGGCAGACTTGTCTGCTCTGTCTGGAACCAAAATGATGATAAACAACCCTTGATATGGCTCTGAGGTGAGAACAAATTACCAAAACTTAAACATCCAATAACCTTGACAAACTTAAGGAAAATGTTTAGGTGTTAACTGCTCAAAATATACTTTTTACGTGATGTTAAGATCTGAAGACTGAAAGAAATGTCAGAAAGAAGTGTGGAACGGCATGAAAGACAAATCAGTCGTTTTACAGTAAAAGAACCTCAGGAGGATCAGCAGACTGGAGTGTTGGAGCGCTTAGATACCAGAAAATTTTAGAAGCAAAGTTAAACTGTCGGTAAAGAAGCCGGACATGTAAAGAGAATTAATTCTTCAATAGGATAATGATACTAAACACACCTTAAAATCCACAAGGAACAATCTGAAGAGGCACTTCTGTTCTGCTGTGGCAGCTGTCAGACCTACACGAAGCTGAAATTCAGTGAATGGACCTCAGAGGAGCAGTGCATGCGGGACATTGTGCATAAATCAGAACACCTCCCCAAACAACATCTGCAAATCTCTTAAATGGGCTAAGAAAACAAAGACAAGATTTGACACTTAAAGTTAAAGTGGTGTTACTTCATACCAACTCTGCAGGGTGCAAAAGCTTTCGCTTGAGCATGTTTTTCACTTTGTTACGTGGTAACTGGGAAAAATTTGAACTCATAACTGTCCACGTAAACAGCAAGTCTGACACATTTTTATATGCAACTCCATGTAATAAAATAGACCTTTTTACAGATTTTTTTTTATACCAGACACAAGGATTTATGATGATGTCCGTGCCTCTTTTTTGAGTCGATCATACTTTTTCCAATGTGAAATATTTTGGAAAACAAAGATATCTAAAGAGTGTTTCATGTTTTTCATGTGTTTCAAAAGGACAAAGGATAGATGTACATGGATCTTACGGTTTCACACTGAGTCTGACAGCAAACCTTATTGCGTGTTTTTAGTCATTGTTTTATCTGAATATGTTTAACTGATCTAAATGTGGCGTTTTCGATGTTGGACTACAAAAATGACAAAGAATCACCCAAATGGATACATGACTCTGGAGGAACTGTCATTACATTTTCCAGTCAAACCGTTTGAAAATGTATCTGTGCTGTATTACAGCAAATATTCTGTCATAAAGAGGCAGTAGGAATCAGGACCTTTTTTAAAATGAGTAGTTGTGATTCTCTTCAAGCCCAAAAGAGGGAGTTACTCACACATATTTAGGAGAATGGTCACACTTTCTAAGCAAACAGAGGAAAGGAGGGGACACCCTCATAAATAGAAACCAGCAATATTTCCTACCAGGGACAGAGGGGGAATGGGTGTGACTCAGCTAGAGAAGAAACTTCTAGTGCTTGTCATTCTCTGTTGTAGCAATGAAGGACATTATGCCTAGGAGCTCACAAACTCCACTGATTTTAAAACAAAGAAAATAATGCAGAAATGCAGACATCCTCATTTGTTCATATGACAAATGGCTCCTTTCATTGGTGCTCAGTGTAATGGAATTGAACTGAGATCAGATCATCTCACACCGTGGTTAACAGGGTATAAAAGGGAGCAACAAATAGGGGTAACAGTTTTGACTGTGACTATGTAAAACAGAGATGCTAAATGGGTAATTCAACAACACATGGTATAGAGATACTGTAATTAGTGGAGAGAACATTACTGGGATGATTTGAGCTTACAGAAAATCACTGGTGCACACAAAGAGCAGAGCAAGCTGTTACTCTTGTCTTGATTTGGGTGGGAAGTTCAGACCCACACTGGGAAAGCAGCAGGGAGAGCATTTCAGGCCAGCCTGGTTGGAGTGAAGCCCATGTTGCTGCAGGGGAGGAAGAGCCCGCTGCCTGCAGCCACATACCAAGCCCAGGCAGTGCTTAGAGGCAGACTGGCCTGCAAGTTTCAGGGAGTACCGTCAGTATGAAACTTATGTGAGTGGCCAGAGGAGGTTGCACAGGAGGGGGTTGGGAGAAGGAAATCTGGGAAAATGGAGGCATTTTGGACAAGTTACTGAGAGTAGCTCATCTGTTGCTGAGAGTGAAGTTCATCCAAGTGGGTTGTACAGTAAAGACTGTTGTGTAGATCAAGAGCTTGACTCAAAAAGTAAATGTGTAGCAGCTGTTAGATTAGCTTTATTTAAAGAGCGATTTGGCCGCAGCATTCAGCAGTAATGATTTTGCCACAGTGAGTATGTGTTCTCACTACCTCCTTGTTGCCTCTTAGCTTTCAGTTCTAATCCAGGAAGGGTGTTGATCTCTCAAATAGTGACCTTCAACCCTTTGTGACTTTGCTGCCAGAGGCAGCACTTTATGCTTCACTTAATAGGGCTATACTGGTAGCTATCAGCAGTCTATCAGCAGAATGGCTATGAGCTCATGTCATGCATTCTTGCCAGCCAAACTCTCAAGTGCTGCACTGAGATAACTGCTGTAATTGTTGTTTAAATGGTGAAAGCACTGACATAAGAAATAAGTTAAGGAACTTTGTAGGAACATCTTACATGTGTATGATCTTTAGAAGTACATTGTATAATTCTAAAGATGCTTTAATTGTTGTTTTTAGTTTATGCAGAATGAGTCCCATGTGTAATGTCTGATTACAAATCCAAAGATTTAATATATACCAACTCTGTGGCTCCCCTCAACTCTATGGAGCTTTATGACCCATTATAGCTAATTGTTTCGGTTTTACAGCCCGCATCTTTACTGTTTTGCTCAACTCTCACCACTCTCATCAACCTCCTTTCCAGCAGCAGCAGGCTGCTATTTTCAGCTACCCAGCACCAATCTAGGCAGACCAATTTAGCAGCTGGGGAACACAGTGGAGCATTCATGCTAAAGAGCTCCATATTTCTTTCAGGAAGAGTTGGTTGAGACCAAAAGACCAGAAAATACATTGTATGTCAGAATTGAATTCAGGAGCTGGCTGCAGTTGCATTTGAGAGTTTAAGTGAGGGTTAGAGGAATTCATGATATGTTCATGCAGGAAATGATCATGACTGATGTCTTATTGCTTAAACATGTGTCTACTTGCCCAATGACAAAACATGTCATATTGCAATATGCATTTTGAATCCTCTGTCATCTGATTCTTCTTCTCATGGGTGAGTTTGATGAGGTGATAAAACTCTGAAATCTTTATTTGCACAACCACTGTAAACAATGTCAAAGATGCAAATACAGGACCAGATAGCAGAGGGCAAGACGAGGTAACGCCAAGGTAAGGACACACACATACCAAGTGTGTTTTGATTGTAAAAGCAATGAAAAGAACCAATGAAGTCAACACGTCCTCATTGCCTCATTGGGGCAGTGCAGAGAGCATGAGTCACACAATAAAAAGCCTGTCAGGGGATCACACAGACCCACATATATGGTACAAGGCGCTGACCTGGCCTCCAAACTCATAAGATCCCAGTTTGATCCAGCATCATCAGGAAGAACAAGCCGAATCCAAGGAGGTCTGGTGCGGATGATGTGTGGTTTCTGCTCAGTTGTACAGGGAGATGTAGGGAAGGGGCTGTGGGAATCATTACAGGTAAGATAGTCATCCTCACAAAGCATGTATACGTGACAAAAAAATAAATAAAATGTTAACTAATTAAACCAAAACCAGACCTCGAAAATGTGTGTAAATCACATAAAATCAAGCTTCTCAAAGCTGGAATAACGCACTCACTTAATGCAGTTAGGGTTCCAATCACCCCTTCATGTATACGCTCAACTGGACTCAAATAGGCCGAGGCACTTTGTAAAGGCTTCAAAGTTCTGTGTTTATGCATATGCTTGTAAAAAGAATTAAGTTTAAGTATATATCATTGTATGTATCCTTTATATTTTTTGTCCATTCCTTTTGTCAGACAGCTAAATGAAATTGTGATGAAAAGTCATCCCATTAGGACAACTTGTCAGCAAGCAGTCTCTTAAAGCGTTTCCAGACTCATTACAATTTGAGAGTATGTACGAGTGGGTCCCACACAATATAAGTAGGGTGGTCAAAGAGATGTGTCCCATCGACATTTCTCAGCCACGAGTAGGTATTATTTGAATTTCTCTAAGCAAATCTTACGACATGCACAAGCACATGCCTTATCAACCAGAAAATGTTCCACATTACGGAAAAGGTGTGACACCAAAGTCACAGGACATCGAAATCATTGTTAAACCATTGTTTTTCTCTTTGTTTTGCCATGAACATCTCAAGTGCTTTTGTTTTATTTCACATTTGTTCTCATGGACTGTTTAGTCCTTCCTAGAATTTTGACAAGAATTAAGAAAAGTTTGTAGGTTTTCTTTAATGTAAAATACGTCCTGTCACTTTCCACATTCCTCACATATCATCTGTTATTTGACAGGGCAGAGGTGGTTCAGAAAGGCTGAGATCATTTGATATGTGGTTTCCAAAGAGAAAAAAAGGCGCAGCATTTAATTTTTCTCCATGACAGGATAGATGATAACGCTTGAAAGGAATGATTATCACTTATACTGTACAAGGGAAAAATGTCTGTTTTTGCTGGTGGATTACTCCACATGACTGTCGAGTAGAGGGATGTCTGAGTTTGTCCTCCGTTTGACTCTGTTCTTTACTGTAAAATGTCCCTTTTGTTTTCAGTCACCCATTATTTTGACTTTCTTAAAGTTTGAGATTAAGAGGTTTTGGAACAGGGAAAATAATTTTGTCAGTGTTGAACATTGGAAACTACTCGGTTATAGTTAGGAAAGTATTATGGCTTTCATTACAACATACACTCTCATAAAATACCTCATAAAAATCTCTTTCACCAACTACCAAGCTGAGTCCTGCCCCCAAATGTGCTGGGCACACAAGTGTGACCTCCCACTCAACTACTTGAAAAGTCCTTTTGGGTGATTCAGTTTTGATTTGGTCACTGTTGTACTTTTGCCTAAAGACTGAGTAGTGTGTTGTATAAATCTATGTTTACAGGATACGTTGACATTTTTCAGCAGGAAGGATAGGTTCTCTATCATAAAAAAATAACCCACTTAGCACAGACACTGTATTTTCCCTGCCTTTGTCCCCAAGGTAGCCGCAGGAATGTCAGACCCTGAATTCCAATCAACATTTTTTTTAATCTTATTCATCAAAACAGTTAACAACCTACAGTTAGGAACTGTTGTAATTGTCATGACTATACACAACAATTTCCCAAAATGGCTTGGTTGGTAAATGCGCCTCTTGTTTACAATTCGTTAAATTGCAGATAACCTCCTTATGTGGAACAAATGGGGCCAATTCCCATGCTCCTTAATGGGACTCAGACAGACGACATTAATGTTTCTCATTGCTGTGTGTAGCATAAATACCATCAACCCATCAACTGCCATAAAGGTGCGGTCAGGACCAGAACTAATGTGTGCTTCCAGTTATAAATGCACTGATAGTGAAATGTTATGAAAATGAGAGTTAACTAACCACACTGCATGAAGAAAAAAAAGGGACTGTTCAGAGAAGTTCCTCAGACTAAGTTTGGTGTCTGATTAAAAGTAAGGGAATTTTGTTCTGTTAATGTCTCATGAAGTCTTTCTAAACTCACAGGCTTTCACTGTAGCTTTAAATGTGGCTATATCTAAGCCCTGTTCCCTGGCGAGAAGAGTTTTGGGGAGTTTTTTACCTTAAAAGGCCATGTGGAGTGGAGCACTGGTTTCCTGTGGGAGGGTTTTCCTCTCTCTTACTCTGGAGCTGGAAGCCCAGCCCATCCTTATCCTCACTCACCCTGCCTTTTTTCAGTCACTCCCACCTACACATACACACACACACACACACACACCTTCCTTTTACACTCCAAGCAAAGTGGTGAAATCCAGCTAGAGCCAGATGTGTGTGTGTGCGTGTGTGTGTGACACTCTGTGTTCACTTGTTTAAGAGGAGGTGAAAGCACGGTCACACAGGAAAACTCAGTAATGACACAGACACAAAGTAAAGACAGCAAAGGATTGAAGGAAGTAGGAAAGAACGAAAAGTTGTCAGGGATTAAAGTGTGGGAGGAGACAGGAAATACATGAAAGGCATTAAGAACAAGGAAGAAGTGTGGATCAGTGATAATGAATGCAACTTTACTGAGCTCCAGATGATTTGGAGTCAGTGAACACCTCATCTCTGAACAGTTGACTTGTCAGTCAGTCTGTCAGCCAGTCAGATAGAAAATGACTCAGAGGGATATTGTCCTTATATGGTCTGCACTGAAAGCTACAGGCCAGTTACAGCAGCTGGTGTGTCATCACCATGTCATGAATTCATTACTATCTCCCACTGTACCCAGTCTAGCTGTCTTCCTTCTAGTCTGTATATATGACTGCAAACCTACAGTTATGTTTGCTGCGGTTAGGGTACTTTCATTATACCTCAGTTCCTGTCATTCTGTCTCGCTTTAATGCAGTTCTGTTGCAGCTGTTTTATTAATTAAATCATAAAGATTTCATTGTTAACATTAATTTTTCTTTAACCCTTTTTGTGTTAAGTAGCTACTACAAGTGATGTTAGTGATCGGTGTTGGACTTTTAAGTCCCGTTGGTTTAAAACTGGCGACACGTTCAGGGTGTACCCCGCCTCTCTCCTAATGGCAGCAGGGATAGGCTCCAGCCCTACCCGCAACCCTGCATTGGATTAAGCGGATATAGAAAATCGATGGATGGATTAGTAGATGTCTAAAGGTCTATACTGAAATTGCAATCTTTCGTGGAAAAGCAGACCTTTGTCAGAGTACTGGATAATTTACAACAAAATGTTTGGGTCAAGCAATTCTTCTTTTTATGTCATAACACTGTCCGTATTTATATTTTCACAGGTATTACTATCTGACAATCTATTATCTGGCTTTAGGTAAAGTGATCATCCTCCAACTGGAAAGTCAAAGTCCTGATGTCTCCATCTCTTCCATGTGTCAAATTGTCCTTGTACAAGACTACTACGCCCCACGTTGCTCCCAACATGTTTTCTGCTGTGTTATTGTAAATAAGCTGGCAGCGATTATTAAGTACATACATTTATTGAAAAAAATCGTGCTATTAAAGAGCAGACTTTTTTGCCGTATTGAAACCATGGTGAACAAAATTACAGCATTGACAGTCGTCAGCGGTCTTCTCCCGCATACCGAACTGTAACTTTTAAACGCACTCGAGCCTACAACTGGAAAGTGAAACTTGGATGCCAGTAAAGTGAACTGAAGGAGTTCTGAACTGTTGCTATGGTGAGATACATACAGGTGAGAATTGAAAGGGAAATACAAAGTAAGGTGTCTTAGAAAGATGTTGGGAAGTCATGTGGTACCAAAACAGCTTCAGTGCACCTAAGCATTGATCCAATTCTCTGGAATAACACAAAAGAGATGGAACATTCCCACGTTTGTCATGTTTTGAGGATGGTGGCAGAGTGTGCTGTCTTTCATGTCAGTCTAAATCTCGAGTTGGTGTTCAGTTGCATTCAGTGACATGTGCTCATCATTTAAAGTAATCACTTCAATAACAATGAAAAATGTTTAATTACAGGACTCAGTTGATCTGTCAGAACAACTTTCCTTGGGCTTGTAAGGACTTCTCCCTTTGTTATATATGGGTTCAGGATGCACACGTGGATAACTTTGGTTTCCCCTGTTATAGTGTCTGCATGCAGGATGGTGTTCCAATGGATTGGCATCTACAGAAAGAGCTGTGCCACACATAGGCACAATGAATCAAATCAGTGCACAAGTCACTGTCAAAGCAAAGCTCTGTGCGCTCATGGATGTGCAAAGTATAACAAGTGGAACTGAACCATGTCAACAGAACCACTGAATCTGCTCAGTGTAGGGGTACTGGTTTCAGGTTTATCATTTTATTCTTCAACTGTTTGCATGATTAAGTTGTTTTATTGACCCGACCGACGGATTGACGGTATATAAAATGGATGGATGAAGTTGTTTTATTGTTTGTTTTTTTTAATGCAGGATTTTTTGAGATGGCAAGTTGAGGTGACATATAGTCACAGAAAAAAGAAATAAATCATGTCACTGTATTAAACATTTTCATAAATGTATCTTGTGAAAAATAAATAAATAAAAGCGACCAAATGTTTTCTTGTCCTGTCTCTGTGTCATCGGTTTGCCTCTTCTGTTCTCCCTCTGCAGGTACGTGCCAAGCACACATTAGTCTGGAATGTTCTCACTTCTCCCATGAAGCTGTTGCATAATGTCATCAGGCACATTTACTGTAGTGGATGATGAGTAAACACTTTCATGAAACACAATCACTAGATGACTCTCACATGAATAGATATTTCAAGATGATAATTGCGTATTTGGGCCTCAGTAACAGTATTTACTTACTTACCGATCTTGGAACATGCAATGACTCAGCATACAATCTGGTTTGGGTTACAGTATGTTTCACAAATGTAAATTTTTTTGCTAACAGAGTTAGTCTTCGCCACCTGAACCTGAGCTGCAGAGGAACAACAATTCTTTGTCGTGTATTTTTGACTTTTTGTAGTTGGTGGAAATAATTGGGATCAATCAAAAACTTGATGGACTTGTTCATTCAGCTGAGATTCACTTCACTCAAACCCTGCATAGCAATGTCATCGGGACATCTGGGAGGTACAATTTCAGATTTTAGGACGTTTAGACAAGTCTGATATTGTGAAACCGCAAACTGAGCAGTTTGTGACACAGTGATGCGTTTCACTCGCCCCAAAGCAAAGAGACATTGTTGCATGTAAACTCACTTATGACAGGTTAGCTATGATCTAAATACCTATGAAATGCCCGGGCAGAAAGTATGTGTGGATGGGGGTGTGTAGAGGTGGTGGTGGTTGTTGTGGGGGTCATGACATCATTGCTGGCAGTGAAGAACCTCAGCGTCATACAGGCAACACATGCTTCAGCCTGCAAAAAGAAACAGAAGAGGAGTTTCTCATCGTCTATGAGTGTGTTAGTGTGTGTATGTGTCACCACAGTCCAGGTGGTGTCCTGTCTAGGTGGCTTATAACTATGTTTCTTCTCCAGGGGTATGGTAGTTCACTTCTGGACACAAACAAGGAGGACATTTTGTTCTATTTGTGGGACTGAAGCTTAAAACTATATTCTATCATTGTTATTTTCATATTAGAAACACCACGGTAGCAGGTTCTGCCTCATGGCTGTTTCATCCTCTCCTGTGTGCTCTGTTCTTCATAAATGATAATGATCTTTTCTTAAAAGCTTTCATCAGCTGCTCCTCATCCTTAATCTGAGCCTCCCAGCAGCATTTCTCAGCCACAGAAAACATGTTTGGAACAGCAGGTCAAAAATAATCAAGACACTAAATTACACATAACGCTTAGTGGATGTTATTACTTTATTAGACATCATACGATAAATAACCTTAGAGCTCAGACCATACACCAAACTGATAGAAAATACTTAACTGGCAATTTTATTTTTAAAATATTAACATTTCCCTCGTGTGCAGTTGGACCCTGGACATCTGGTAGGCTACTGATCCCTTTTTCAGGCGCAATCTTGCCATGAGTCATTTGCTGAACTGACCCAAGTTGTTAACATATGCAGCACAAGTGTGTAGTGGCTGCTGGCTTGTTAAAAACAACAATGGTAAATGTTTATCAAATCCTTTTGGGATCAATAAAGTTTTTTTTTATTGTTCATTGATTTCACCACCATGTAATTCCTCCGTCATGTATCGGCTCCTGTACAGTAAAACTCTGTTCCTCTGCGTTTTAGTGAGTTTTAAATGCAAACATTAAGTACTGTTGATAAAATGTGGAATATTTCAAAATCACTGATGCTGCAGACTTGTCTGTCTGTACTGCATTCAAAGAAAAATTGGATATTGGAATTTCTAGCTTCCAACTGGTGAAAAATCTAAGAATGCCTCTTGGAAGTCAGATTTACTTGATGGGAGAACATAACCACATACAATAATCTTGCCTAACCGTAGATAACTGTGTAGAGTGACATAAGTGACATAAGTTTTCCCTGTGAATCTGGGTGTCTTACATCATAAGTTTACTGCTACTCTATATCAACACCTGACTTCAAGGTTTGCTGTTTTTTTCCAAAAACAAATTAGTTTCAAAGTGTTTAAAGGATTTTTTCATGGGAGAGGAACAACTGAAGTGGCGCTGCAATTTCAAAAGTCTTATATGTCAGAGATTGAGTTCCTGTGTCATTAAACAACAAGAATCGTTTTTAAATCATTCAGTAGTTTATCACTTTTATGGCCAATACAAACATCTTTCCTTGGTTTTCAAGTGTTTCACATATTTTCACACTATTCTGCTTCTGTGATCATTTCTTGTATCAAATTTGTTGCATCATAAGTATCAAAGCTGTGGATGCCACAAGACTTTTAGCTTTAGCTCAGATTATAATTCAGTCCCCTGTGAGAAAATTTGTGTTGTTTTAAAAAAAAGGAGAATAACTGATCATAAACACTAAAAATGAGCAGAGTCTCAGATCAGAAAAGAATATATAATGCTGGATATTAGCACAAATATGTTCTCTTTAGGCTTTAATGATTCAACCAATGTTAGTGAACCATTAGTTTAATGTCAGCTGTCAAAATTAGACCAACCAATTCTACAGTGTAGATTTGTGTGTCCATGCAAATCCATGTGTGTCTATACATCAGGGCCTTCCACCGTTTTACAAATTAAGCGACTGTGGACAGTGGTCACCATTGTTCATGTAAACTCATATGACCAGTCTGGTTTCATCGCTCATTCATCAAACTCAATTATGAGATGCGCAGACCTCAAAGCTCATATTTCAGGTGGTGCCTCACTATCTCGGATTCTATGTGACACAAAATAATCATTGAAAAAAAGCTTTTTCTTTGTATGATCATTTCTGTTGGCATATGTTTTCCCCACTATCTAGTTCTGTGTTTTTCTTTTAGAACCCAACAAGATCACCCATCAGACAACAACACCTTCTGCATGATCACAACATGGGAACTCCTCTTCTTTCCTCATGTGTTCCTGTTTTGTATCTTACACTTTCCCTCCTTCAACTTTGCATGTCTCACTGTCTGATATATGCACTCTTAAAAGCCTTGATTGTGAGATGCTGCATGCCAGCAGAGCGCTTAGCCATCGACAAGAGGTTAAATGTGGAAACAGGTCCTGCCTGTCTGATCTCCATGTCTCAGTGAAAACACAGCAACCCAAATAAGGAGATTGTCCACAGTTAAAGAGTAAGTGAGTGGAGTGGAGCAGCCAGGCCATTCCTTCGAGAGAGTTTGGTTTGATAGGGTGGAGTGTGTGCCTGAGAGAAGAGTGATAGCCAGGGAGTCAGGATGGAGTGGACGCAGAGTGGTGATTGGAGGGATGAAAGGAGGAATGGACAGAGGATGGAGAGGAAGGTTGGATAGAGGGAACATGGGAGGAGAAGGAGGAGGAGATGGAGGAGAGGGTGATCAGAGACTGGGGGCAGGTTCTGTTGCAGTTTAAAAAACTACCCATATAGGGCTGGGCTTCCCATCTCTTTTCACAGCTCTCTCTGTCTCCTTCCCTCTGTCTCTCCCTTTCTGTCTCTTTCTCGTTCACTCTTTCTCTGCAGCTTTGTTACGCTGACTTGCATTCATCTCAACAGCCCAGGAGGCAAAACACTTGAAGGTGAATTTCCACATCTCAGAAGAGGAAATCGAACTAAACTACCACCATGGAGGCCATCAAGAAGAAGATGCAGATGCTGAAACTGGACAAGGAGAACGCCATCGATCGGGCGGAGCAGGCGGAGACGGACAAGAAGGCAGCAGAGGACAAATGCAAACAGGTGGGAAAAGACGCGGCGGATGGGTCAGAAAGTATGTCAACACATGTATACACGACATATCTTATTTTGAGAAGGGATAGTTTTTGAAAAACGCAAATGTGACATAAATAGGCTGAAATAATGACCAAACAAACATGTCACCAAGCCTTAAAAAAACAATAACTAACTCATAGCAAAATGACTTACTGATGAGTTGCATTGGGAGAAATAGATTCATTCTAAAATAAAGAATTATTAATGCAAAAGGAAATATCCACAGGCACTGTAAGAAAGGTGCATTTTCTTATCTTTAAAAGGCTTTTCTCTTCGTCTCAAGCTAATCACAACATTGACACCATACCAGACATACCGTCAAGGAAAATGGCTATAAACACAACACATTTATTTAGGCAAGATTCCTCACAGCTAATTTATCGTATCACTGGTAAATATTTGAACTTGAACTTTTCTTTCTTTCTGCTTTCTTTCTTTCTTTCCTTTGTTTCACTTTGATTCAGAGATGAACACACTATCTCAACACTCCTTTACAGCTCAGGTTATACCTCTATAGTTACTCTAGTTTCATGGAAGGAAAAACAAGCATACTAAAAGGTAAGGGCCAACATTTGGTCCCTGTCATTAGTTGCTAACAATCTGGCTTTTTATCAGGGCAAACTATTTGGCACAACCTGAGTCACCAACAAATTCTGAGAAGATCAACAGGAGCTGTAGATTAGAGTTAAAACTGTTCATATTGAGGCCCAAAGAGCGGTTGTCACAGAGTCCTGATGCTGATACTAGCCAGTTCAGGCAATGAGACCACCCAGGATCAGCATCTGCTCTTTGGGGAGGATAAAAAGCAGATTTTTTTTCTTCAATGGTGGGGTCACTAACTGAGTCTACCTCTGTCATGGAGCCTCTGTGAAGGTGTATCTAATACAGGAGAGAACAAACACAATGCATACCTTCAAGTGTAAGCTATACACTCATAAATGAGAGATTAAACACACACGTACACACACCAACACACATTAAAGCTGTGGTTTCTGGCATCTGTTCGTACTGATAACAGCTGTATTTTAAGGCACCAGGACAGAAGGGGAGTGTGGAATTCAGCTGGATTATCAGTCGCACCTCACAGGCACTGAGAGGGTAACTCTGATTAGGGGAAACACTTGACTCTGTCGGTGTGTGTTTATGTGTGTGTGTCTGTGAGTGAGGGAGTCGCTGACTGCATGCCAGTGTTCTTGTCATGAGAGGCTGATAGCAAACACTGCTATTTGAATGTTCTCAAATATCATAAACGCAATTAGACTCCCAAATTAGCCATGTCAGCTTTATCTTTATCCTGAGAGACAAAAAGAAAAAAAGAATCATCTACTTTTGACAACTCCCAAATAATGACGCCATTATTTCAGCTAACTAACATTCTGTCCTTCTGCAGCTGGAGGAGGAGTTGCTGGACCTCCAGAAGAAGCTGAAGCAGACAGAGGATGAACTGGACAAATTCTCAGAGGGCCTGAAAGATGCTCAGGAGAAACTGGAACTTTCTGAGAAGAAAGCTGCAGATGTGAGTAAAGGGCCACACACTCATACTGTTCTTAGCTAGTCAGGGTCAGCTCACATGATCGTGTCATACCGAATCCCCATCCATACTTTGAATATCGACACGAACCTCTGCTCTTGCCATTAATTATGCTGCTTTATCTGACTTTAACACTTACACAGACTGATGTCTGTTACCACAGTAATGTTGGAAACTAAGGCCCGTTGTTCCACAGCTGGACTCTCTAAGCCAGCAGCAGCAGTAGCTTTGCTTTGATCCCCCGTGAGAGGTTTGAAGCACTTCAGAGACTGTTGCATTCCTGTGCAGCTACTCCTGAAAGATGAGCACATGATTAAAATGTAATCCTTTCACCCAAACACACAGAATGCACATATATTTACTCAGGTCTTCCGAACCAGCAACATAAAGCAGAGAGCACCAACGTCCCACAGCTGTTTTCATTTTATGACTCTGATAGGTGTGCCAGTGTTTTCAAATGTATGTAAATGACAGCTGTGAAATTTATCGCACTTTACTTTGTCTATCAACTCAACAAAGAACACAACATTTCAGAAAGCTTTGTTTTGTGAATTTATGCCTTACTTTACAACTCTGGGCCACCATACCATCAATAAACTTGATGCACTTTAATGATTAAACTACACACCTGTTCATAATGTAGCTAAATTAGCCTAAACTCCACCAGCTTATCAATACTAAAATGTTACTTCCACATTTATAGATTATCAGTAATAATGAGCAGAAACTTAACCTGTCACAAGGGACTTGTATATGTCAGATAATTGTTACATTTACATTTGTTACTTCTATTATATTTAGCTTATGGGTTGACTTTTGCATATAGCCATAGTGTCTATTGATTGATATGGCACTTTTATGATATTTCAAAGTCCCGACAGAACCTTATACTGTCTATGAAACTTAATCAGACTGTATCTACGCTTTCTCCTTCCCGGAATTCTCTAGTGTACTCATTACCAGAAATGCAACTCCACCTCTGACAGTTAGGCCTAAGATTGGGACCAGAAACGTCAAGCAGAGTTGAAGATATCACTTCAGTCTTAACTCCAGAGCCCTGGACTTTTTTTTAGATTTGTGGTGTACAGATCAAATCAGAGCTGATTCAAGTGGACTCTATGAATCTATCAATAATTCTTCGATTTAAGTGAACATTTTGTGGATAAACAAAGTAAATAATTTAGTTAATTCAGCAGAACATTAGATTAGGCAATTCTCCTGTAGTTAATCAGGAGTAATCTTGGAGAAAGGATCATATTTTAGATTGTTGGCATCACTGCAAACCACATGTCTGTATATCTGCCAGTGGTGGGTCCTCTGGCACTTGAGAGCTTGTGTGCTCAGGACTGTGTTTGGTGGCTTGTGTCAGAGTTTGTGTCTGTGAAAGGGAAAGAAAGCAAGGGCAAGTCAAAGGAATCCGTTATGTCCAAGATAAGGATAAAATACTGATCATATCACTTATTCAGTGAAATTGCATTTCAACAACAGTTAAGAATCCAGTAAGCTGTTCAAAAGAGATTCCTAAGCAAGCCATGCAGAGAGAGTGAAGTGCAAAAAAAAAAAGCGTCTTCTACCTTCCACCAAGATGTGGCATTGTTTAAGTCCACCAGAGGATATCCCAGGGAAATGCAGTGCTGTACTACACACAAAGAGAAGGGAAGTGTTGTCATAAAGACACAAAGTTGGAGGCTGAGACATACTGGATTATCCTCAAGCAGTGATTAAATAAACTCTGAAAACAGTTTTGAGAAGCCTCACATGCAAAAGTGGGTCAAGTGGGACTCTGGAAACGTGGGGTTTAGGTGTAGCATCAACTCTTGGCTGTCCTGAAGTGGAAAGAAGATTCATACCCTGCAACTTTAGTTCAATTTAGATCTATAATTTGACATTCATTTACATTTCCAGTGAAGCGCAACACTGTAACATCAAAATCAGAAGTGGTGAAGCTGTTCCACTTCCATGAATTCCCCTCCGCATGTCACTTATTAGAGGCAGCAGTCAAGTCATTACACATGTGAATTCACACAGAAAGGATTGGAAACCTGGAGGGGACAGGGAAAGCAGAGTATTGAATCAACAGCCCCAGCGACTAAGCAGTTATGAATCTTAAGAAAGGGGGACGAGACCAGTGGTTGCTCATATTTAGGTCATCACTGTTTATTGTTTGCTCAAGCAGCCCCACAGAGTCTGTCATTAGGAGGTCTAGAACACAATCTTCAGGCAGAATGTCAACAGCTATGGGTTGCACCACGGAGTCCTGGTGCAGGTATTGGTAACCCCACTCACAGCATCAACAGTTTTAAGGGGGGAAAGCTGCTCTGAGGTGGCCAGCGAGCAGAGAAAGCAGAGAGCAGGCAGGGGGGCGCTGGTATGCGAGGAATGCAGCTAAGGCAAACAGAAAGTCCCACACTGCTGCGTTTAATGAAATCAATGCTTCCAGCTTTTCCGGTGCAAGGGGCAAATCAGAGAGAGGGGCTCAATCAACACATGAGACTGATTGTGAGAGATTTCCTTCTTGTTGTGAACACCAGGAGTGAATTTAAGCTGAACCTGAACTGAGCTGAGCTCAAATCTGTCGACCCACTTGCCAACCCCCCGCCCCAACATGTTTGTTCTCATACTGATCGTGTGAATAGGAGATGATGAAGGTAAACACGGGCAGGGCTAGTAAAAAAGTACCCAAAAACATGAAGGATGGAGCATAAATCTGACAAACATCCACGCAATGCACATCACTTGCGAGCAGGCAGGTGTAAGTTTGCTTAGTCTTTCATGACAAACTCTCAAGTAGTTCCTGAAGAAGTACAAGTAACGATGGTTAGATTTAATCTGAGGTTAATAAAAAGAGAACTGGACATTCACAGACCGAGCATTAAAGGTATGTTTTTCTAACTGTTACACGATCAATGTCATTTCTGCTGCTTTGTCCGTCTCTATCCAAACTTTAGTGTAATAAGTAGTTTTAGGAAGCTGTTTAAAAAATCTGCATGTGGTGACTCAGACAGAAATTACACTGAAAGATGAGATTATGTTTGAAAGTTTCATTCACGTTATGTCTTTTCATTCTCATGAAATAGCCACTGGCAATGAGTAGGTTGCTCACACAACAGCTGCTGCCAACATCGTGTGGCAGATTCAGAGTAATGCGGTTAAATCAGTGGTGGAAACAATTAAAAACGTAAATCCTGTCACTTGTCTCACATTGTAGTAAGCTGGGTTGATACGGGAAAATAAATAGTTCTGTACCACGCAGGTGGTATGATGCCATAAAACAGGCAACCAAAATGAAATATTCAGTTACAATGAATGAAATTCCATATCTTCTGGGTTTGAGACTGCATAGAAAAGACTAACAAAGCCGTTATGAGGTCAGTCACTGGTTTGTGGAGTATGTCTGTGTTGATGCTGTCGTCGGATTCATGGTAATTCTCAGTGCTTGAATAAAGACTTCTTCTCTAGATTTTTGAGGATTGTTCACCTCTTATCTGAAAGGTTTCTTTTCAAGACCGAAAAGCAAGTTTTAAATAGGAAATACCTCCGGCCACCTGCTGTGTTCAAGGGTGTTTTGGCGAAAAGACATGTTAAACTGGAAAATTATCTTTAAACAGAGGAGGTGGCCTCAGGCGTCACCTTTCCTACAATCAAGTCTTGACTCTCCTCCCAGATTTGGAGCCTTGAGTATCCCGTTTCTCTCATTTTTGCCTCCTTGGTTCCTCTCTGACAGAACTTGGAGGAGGGATCAAGGATGAACAAACTGATAAATGAGATCAGGGAAAAGTGGCACACCCACTTGTCGATAAGTGTACTCATGACCTTTAATAACTACAGGGTTTTGTATGATTTGAACTCCGTGTACAGTTGTCTTAAAGGAAAAATGCTGAGTACTAAAACAGGTTTTTTTGGACCAAGCTTGTTTATTTCTGCTATGAAGATGCACATTTTAACATGAGGGGACTATGGAGACAGAGTCACTTTTGGAGTACGCCCAAAATGGTCATTCGAGGAATTGAAGTTTTTAATTCTAAGGTTACATTCCTGTCACCAAGCTGAAGTAACAATAGCTGCTAATACTGACAAGGCCCAACTACAGACCTCACTTCTCAGGCCCCCTGAAGGCTCTGAACCAACCAGAGTGGGCGGCCTCTGCCGTACAGATGGCTCCCGCTAACAAAAGGAGCAAACTCTTTCTAATTTCACCTCTGAAATCATTTTCTAAAAAGATGTGAGGTGAGAAGTTATGCCATACTTGATTTTCATTCATTTTAAGCCCTATAAGGCCTTGTTTAAAATTTTAGTCTGACTTTTGTAAGACAGGTGCTTTACTGCCCTTCCAGTTATTGTTATAGTCTACTCATGCTTAAATAAAGTTGGCTCAGAGCGCAGTGGCCTAAGGCGTGAGGTCACATGAGGGGCCTGAGAAGTTGCGTCCTGCTCACTTAAACAGCATAATCTTTTAAAACTGTGTTTACTGTCCTCCAGACCTAAATGTCCTACATATTTGCTGCTACAGCACCCATTTCAGAATTGTTTGTGCGTCCCAACATTGTCTCGCAAATATGACGTTTTCTTGCTGTTGATACAAATGACACATCCAGAATGTAATGTAGCGCACAAACGTGTTTCAGTGGACAGTCGAGTTCACATGAAAGGTAGATTCGAGACACTTGTAGTTAGGATTGTGAACCGTCACCGTCTTATCTGTATTGAATCAGAACTGAACAATATGGCTGGTATGTGAGCACAGCCGAGGTTATGTCTGGTTCTTCTTTTAAAGTTAAGAAAACATAATGGGAACTTTACTATTGTCACATTTGGAAATTTTTAGTGTGAAAATGTTACATTTTATTTTATTCTACTACTTTTCATCTCCCTTAAAAAAAAAAATATTGGAAGAGGAAACTCCACTGTGGTTAGTACCTGTCCAGTGTGTTGGGGGCCTTGTGAGCAGCTTCCCTGTGATGTCGGAAGTTGGCTCTACATTCATTAAAGGGGAAAATGTAACTGTTCATTCACGTTCGCATGAAGCAATGTGCAAATTAAACCATCCTGGCTTTAATTTTCCCTCCGAAAGTTTCATAGCACTCACATCAGTCACAGGCATCAGTACGCACACACAAATACACGCGTATACACGTATACGCACGCGCAGGCCCCGCCCACCTCTGACCTCATCGTTCCAATCGTCTCTCTCCTTCTCCGGCTCAGTCTCGCGCTCTCGGCTCTGCTCAGCTCACACCGTCTCTACTCCTCCTCAAACCCCGGACCAACCCTGCAAAGCACATTCCTGAGGACAACTGTCTGCTCTGCCTACGAGCATTTCATTCCTTCAAACCAGGAGAAACATTTGGAGATCACCTGGACACTCACACTTCAGAGTTGTGTAACTTTTGCTGCTTTTGAGCGACTTCTTTACATTCCAAAGACTTTGGCCTCCGGACGGACATCGACTTTTTCGTCCCAGTAAATCAACGACCAGTCTTTTTTTTTCTTCCCCTCCCTCGTTATACATAATACTCTGACTTGACCAATTAGGCAGGAAGCTGTAGCATACGGTTTTTGCACATCCTAGAAATAGTCTTAACTGTGTTGTATATTTTTTTTCTACGTGTAGTCTTAAGTAACGAAATAGTGAACAATGGCAGGTATGAACTCTCTGGATGCTGTGAAGAGGAAGATTCAGTGTTTGCAGCAGCAGGCCGACGACGCAGAGGATCGAGCTCAGGTCCTACAGAGAGAACTGGACAGTGAACGGGAGCTCCGAGAGAAAGTGAGACAATCCGCTCCTCTCTGCTTTTTAAGATCTTTCTCTCACTTTTAACCTCACTCCTTTTTTTTCAAGTGTCAAGACTGATTTACCGCTGTAAACGTGTTAATTTTCACCACTGCGGCTCCGAAACGTCCAATTAGATCATGTCATTGATTCATTCGCGGGTGTGATTGTGCCACAATGCAAGGCGTTGGTCTCCAATGAAAAAAAAAGAAAAAAGTTTGGATTCCTGCGTCGTCTCTGCGCATGCTCAGTGAAGTCTTGACTCGGAGGCCGCTGTTAAGCTACAGTGAGTAATGTGGACCACGTAGACTGCACAGAAGCAACCGAGAAAGTTTAAATTCACGTCTTAGACTGACCAGACTACTCTTGGCTCTCACAGATTGTGCTGATATTAATTGTATGACTTATTATTATCATTATCATGGGTAATCAGGTTTTTCCAGCTTAGAGGAACACCGTTTTGAAGCCTCTGGGGAGACTCTTCTCTCTCTTGCTCAGGGGCACGTCAGCAGGGTGGATGTTTTCCTCCTGTAGCTGTCTGGTTTATGGTCTAACCATCAGGTCTAACCGCCTCCACACATGATAGAAAAATACAGGGCACAGAGTTTTTTAAAAAAAAAGAAGAAATATGGGCCTTCTCTGCTGTTAGATTCAAATGGGCAGTATGAGAAACTTCCATTTTGAACTGAAAGGTTGGCTGCATAGCTGATTGGTTAATGAGCAACAGAAGATTTCATCGTCACTTGATGTTTAATGATGTTAATACGTGTTTTACGGTTTTCCTAGAGTTCTGTCATTTGAATTCGTCCCTCTGATGGCTTGTGTTACGCTACCTTCCGACTGTGAAAAGCTGTGAAAGGCCTTATTATTTGCAGCCATATGTTTCAGCAGCTACCTGTGTTTACATTTCAACACTCATTATCAGTTGTGATTGCGTAACGTTGGCTGAAATTTGCACAAGTCATTGCAGAAGTTCCACAAGTGTGCAGCCTCTCGGACGAGAAGCCCGCATGTGTCAAATGTTCCTCATCTTCTTCTGTTTTTCTGGATGTTCACCTCCCTCGGTCACCTGCTTGTCTCTTGACTCTGGTCACGTTCCAGTTTTTATGACGCAGAAAAGGTAGAAACTAGAAAAATGCTTAGCAGCACAGTTGAGTAATAGTCTTGGATTGTTTCACGTGCTGCTTTACGGTGCCATATCCTTTGCATAGGAGCTGGTTTAATTACAGGACAAGTAGGACGATTCAAGGGCTGTGGGAGGGGAAGGCGTGGCTGTAAAGATATGGCAGCTGAATTAATGAAAGGAGCAGCCCTGTTGTCAGACTTACCCCTTTTGTTAGACTGCCTATTAGGTAACAGGTTACCTCTTTAATTTGATAAGTAGGTGTTTGCCTAGCTTGTGATTAATCAATTTGGTCACATACTGACATCACTAAGGATTACAGCTAGTCTGACTTTATACATCTCTGGCTGTTGCTTGATGACTGACTTGCGAAGTATCTTTGCATTAACATAACTCGGCGTTGTAGTCAACAGATGTTATGCTCTTTGAGTGTTAATGCCTAATTACTGTATTTTGCCTTGACAGAGGCACACCACATGAATAGTTTGTTGAAGAGTCTTTGTGTTTTCAAGTTGTGTCACTCTACAACATTTATATTCAACGAAACTCCTGAATGAAAACATGCTTTCTAGCATCACTTCCAGTTTGGGGGCCACACTGTCATTCATAATCTGCTTAAATGCGATGCCTCACTACATTACTTTTCTAAATACTAAATTCTTTTCTCTTTTATCCAACTTTGTTGATTCTTTTGAACAGGTTCCCTACGTGTAAGCCCCCCCCCCCTCCCTCCCTCCCTCCACATGTGCATCTGAAGTCAGACAGAGCAGTACACTTGTGTGGTGAGGTTGGTGTAGACCCATATGTGAATAATTAGGACAACCTGGATTCCTTAGTACAAAAACTCTTTCATCGCAGCACGAAGAGATCAAAACTGGAACCTTGCTGAGCACAATGAGTGTTCAAATGGGGAGGAATTAGGAGACAGCTAGCCACATCTGTCACCAAAAAATAAAAGTGATGGATTCATGGTATTTCTTGGGTGATTTTGACACTTCTGGAGATGTTGCTTAACTGCTCAGTAATGCTTCGAGGCTTTGTCAGTTCACATAGAGACATGACATAGTCTTGACTGGCTCATTAGACGTGTTTATTCGCAGCCATTACTCTCAATGAGCGGTTCAGTTTTCACGGCAGCAACACCAAGTCAGTCCAAAGATGATTCTTTGTGCTTTATTCTGGAGCCTGAGAGCTGCGTGAGCGGCGTGGTCGAA
The DNA here is from genome assembly GCF_036924035.1 of Leuresthes tenuis. NCBI lineage: Eukaryota > Metazoa > Chordata > Actinopteri > Atheriniformes > Atherinopsidae > Leuresthes > Leuresthes tenuis. Next base: position 17,037,981 of record NW_027325361.1, on the reverse strand, counting down.
CCAGATGAGCAGCATTTTGTGACGTGGAGCTTTGACTCGATCCTTTCAAGTGGAAAAATCATCAGCCATGAAAAGAAAATTAGAATTCATTGAAAGGTAAACTTCTCCCTTGAAGTTTTTTTTGTCTCCTTTGTCAAACGCAGTCATGTTGTCTGTTGACACATATGGTTGCCACGGTGACAGTTTCTGTTTAGCCACACAGAGAAATGTACAGTTTGCGGCATCCACTTCTATTTCTAAAATCTTATTAAAAGGGGAAGTTTGACTCAAACCTTTGGTGAGGTATCCCCCCCCCCACCCCACACACACACACCATTCACACTGCCACTCCCAGGATGTCGCCCAGCGACTCTGGTCCAGCACTTCCTGCTCCTCTACTCCTAACACTTCCTGTCCCTGAGCTCCAGCCCTGATCAACAGGAAGATTAGTGAGTGTGGTGGAGTTAGCTAATGTCGATCCAGCCTCAGTACTTACAACTACTGAAATATCTACATCGGGTCCTTTTAAGATAGCTTGATAGTAGTTATCTCTCTGCAAAAAATGGGAGCCATTTTTGTCAAATGGTTTTGCTCTAGTGATAAAATATGCTGTATGTCTGCTGCCTTCTTGTGTCTGCAGGGTCGTGGTGACATTGCAGGGAATTTGGTTGACTCAAGGCAGTTTCCTGCACACAGGACACCATTACATCTCTTACTTTTTTTAAACGAAGCGCTTGGAGTTGTTGCTTCTCTGTTTCTTTTGTCAGACGGCTAAAAGAGTCAGAAAGTGAGAGTGAAAATCGTCCCATTAAGACGACGTGTCAACTCGCGGTTGCTCAAAGCATTTCCAGGCTGTTGCTCCAGTAAAGTCCTGATTTTTTGTGACCACAGTTATAACCGCAGTCATTTGACAACATCAACGTTCAAGTAACTTTAAGAAGTACTGTCATCTTTCCAGAAAATGAGGCTCTTGCATGTTTGTGTCCTCACACGACGTACAAGCTGCTCTTTTGATTGTGCTCTGTTATGTCCCTCTGCTAGATATTCCTTTACTTACCAAAACAAAAAGGAGGCCATGATCACTGTAACAGTTGGCTTGTTTGGAGTGTATTCGCGCTTAATCCTTAAAAGATAAAATTTCAGGATGTTCAAGGATGTTCAGACTAAATTGTGATAAATTTAATTTGACAACAGAAAGTCCTGGTGTTGAGTGGGATTAAGGTTTTTAATCACTCAACAGGCCTATAGACAATGCTAAAATATTAAGAATGGCTTCCTTCTCTAATCAGTTTGTCAGAATCCACTTTAGGTGTCGTCTGTTTGCTGCCTTTCTTTGTGTGGTTCTGTGCAGGGCCTCTTAACAGTCTGTGGAAAGGCTTACTTCCTGATTTCAGTGTTTTCTTTGGACCCTCTGCCTGGGAATAAGTCAACTTTCCAAATATAACTGCCAAATGTTGATACTTTCTGGCGCTCACTGGCATGCTGGGGAACACCCCCATGTTAGTGGCCTGGTTGATTATACAGGCCGAGGTTGTGGGTTCTCATTCAAACGAGGGCTCGGATATATTTGTAGTTAGTGCTAGCACAGCTAAATTTGTGGCATTAAAAAAAAGAAAAAAAGAACAAGAAGTGAATGTACATAATATTCTGCAGTAAGTTGCACTTCCACTGTAGAGTTTGAACCAAAGCGGTGGGCCTTTTTTCAGATTTCCGTCAAAACTTTTTTGCTAAGTTTAGGGAGGCTTGAGTTAAGTTTTGTTTTTTCTTCGTGCCTTCAGTTTGCAAGAGTCAGCGCAGAGAATAAAAAGCTTCTGCTCGGCCTGACAGAACCATAAAAACAGGTATGTCAGGCTGTTTGGTTGACTTGCAGGTATTTAAATCCCCTGTCCACACAGCATTATTGACTGTCAGTTGTGTCAGTGATGCAGCTTTTCTGGAAAATGTGCGTTTTGGATTTTAACAACGGCATTACATAACCGGGCTGCTGTCAGCTTCTGATGAGGATTAGACACCAGATCAAGATCCCTCTGAGAGTCATGGAGAACATTCTGTTCTCAGGTAACAAAGTGTATGTTGCACAAAGAGAGTGCTCATTGTGAAGCTGGATGTTTAATGACCTTCTTTTACATATCGCACTTCATGACAGACCGGCTTATACTTCATGTGACCGCCTTTGCATGCCGGATCTTTATGGGAATAGATTAGTCTTTCTGTCTTTCTCACACACACACACACATTCACATTGAAGGTAGCAAGCATCGGTGTTAAGAATAACTTACCCTGAACCCCAACAGCATTGTGTAGCTCATTAGCCCACTGCCCTCGAATCGGCTAGTAATTAGATTCCTCTTTCTCTTGTCCTTGATTCTGTCTATAATACATGTAATACACTTAGGCATTTTTTCAATGTCACTCCCAGCAGAACTGGGCTGTACCTTCAAGTGAGGCTATAGATTGTTTACCCTACAGAGGCAGCTGTATCGTGGTCAAACAGTGGCAGGTATGTGAATGGAGGGGGGTACTGGTTTCCAGCACATAGTTGGACCTTGTGGGAAAAGTACTCATTTATAAACGCAGAAGCTTTCTGGTTTTTACTAAATGACAGGTGGCAAAATGAAGATATGTAACCATGGTGACTCTGTGCTATGCATAGGGCAGCATTCAAATGGGCTGAGAGTAAGAGTTCATAAAGTCCATCCCATGACGATCTGAAAGCATTAAATTGCAAGCAGAATTAGACTTCTCATCCGTCCTTCAGCTGTTTTCATTTATTGTTCTTTGGATTAGGCCGACTACACAGTACGCCAGGCTTTATTTTTTCTTTTTTTAATGGCAGTCAAATGTTTCAGATCTTATTGATCTTAACTTTCCCACTCCCTGTTTGTGACAAACAGTTCTGAGTCTCTTACCAACAAAGACTTAGCACCACTCTGGAAACAGTTTCCTTCTCGCACACTGGTTTGCTTTACTGTAGAAACACAAATAAGTGGTTTGAGATTTGGTGTGGGCTCCAAACTACTGCCTCAGTTGAAAAAGGTGTATTTGTTGCCCTCGGTCAGATCGCCTGTCTGTTGTCTTTACCTTGCTAAGCTAGACTAAATTTGGGTGCACCAAAAGGAAACCGTCTAATCTGACTCTGAACGAGGAAGAGAGTATCTGATGAATGACTGATCCACCAGAAAGGCACCAAGTGCTCCAGAGGAGCTGTTAAGTAGATAAAAAGTACTGAAACACCGTTCACCTCTCGGAGATCTGGTATAATATGTCAAACTGTGATGAAAAGGAAGCAGCTTTATGTCCTCCAGTATCTTTTAAACGTACGCGTGTCTGCAGACATCGGCTCTCGTTGCCACAATCTTACTCCGCCACAGACATTCTCCATAGTTTGTTTACCATATAAGGCATTGTGTGTCCCTGGCAGCCGGAGAATGCAAAGTGGGTGCTAAAGGAAGGGGGCATGGCCAAAGAGACGAAGAGAGAACACCAGATCTGAGAGAGCAAACAATCAAAGGGAGGAAATGGAAGGATGTTGAGCAGCTGACTTCCTGTCACCTGTTTCAAGATCCTCATTTGTAAAGTGATGTTGGTATCCCTCGAAGTAGAGTCTTATTGTTTCTTGTGAGCTGTCTTGGTTAGCGTGGTTGTGTTTGCCATGGTTATTTTTTGATTGTGTGGCTGCTCTTGTAGTATCTCTGGTTAAATCATTATCTGAAGTGGCAGGAGTGTCGATCCATACTACATCACCCTGAGGGTTTACAGGCCTCTTTTCTTTTTTTGGACATGCCTCAGGGAGTCGGAGGCAACAACCGCGTGTACTGTACACACATAAGCTTTTGACTTTGACACAAGGCTGTCTCTGTACATAAGGGAAGCCCGCCTCGTCCTCTATGATTGTGAAAATCTGATGACAGATAAGGCACCGGGTCACACGCTTTGAGTTTGTGAGCACATGCCATCACAGTGGTTTTAGCAGGTTTTTTTTGTGTGTTAGTGTTTCACTTGGTAAGCTAAACATTTTACTGGGCAGGAAACCAGCCGTTTGCAGGCAGGTCATTACGTGCGGGCGTGCGTTTGTGGCGGAGATTGTCAGAATGAGAGTTTCTGTTCAGTGTTTGCAGAGCGTCCGATGTGGCAGTGTAGCTGACCTGAAAAACACATGAATGGCTTGTTTGTTTGCGTGCACGCTGTATTCTTCGCAGCACACTGCTTCACTCAGGACGCAGGAAGTTGCAGTATCTGTTATTACAGGCTCTAGTTTAATCCTGTGCGACCTTTCTCACCAGCCAGATGTAGTGTCGACAGACTCTGACCTGTGTTGGGAGGCGTGCTGATGAGAGCTCAAGATGGTTTTTGAGCGATTTATGATCTACATTTTTATTTTTTTCCTTTCATTCTTTGTGTCATGTGATGACTGCTGTAAGACATGTCAGTGATAGTTTGAGAGACATTTCCTGTCTCATATTCTTGAATGTAGTTGGGGAGGGGGGGGGCGGGTTTGGGAGACAAGGGAGAGAGAGGGTAACAAGAAGAAAGGCCAACTGGTTAGTCAGCAGCCTGAGATGAAATAGGGAGGAGATGGAAAAAATCTTGAAAATGTAAAAACCCAAAAAAACAGAGACGAGGTGCCAGCTGCCAACAAGTAGGAAACCATGCTTTCATTTCCTGAAATATTGCGTCTGTGACCGAATGGAAGTCTGCACTGGAATGAAGGCCTATTTATTCTCAGCACAAGCAGACTTGATTCCTATTTTTCCTCTTGAGATTTCTGAGCTCTGGCTTCTTTTCTGTGTGGCGTTACCTTTCCTCCTCAGTGCCAGCTCTCTCTCTCTCTCTTTAGTGCCTCTCAGAATGACTCAGCCACCTGCAATCTGAACGGCAGACACTTTTGATTGGCGATCTGACTTCTCGACTCATTGACTATCTAATGAGTCGCTGACCTACAAACGACTGCCCTGCATTCTCGGCACACAGTAACGTCTCTTAGAAATCCCCAGCTGCCTTCTTAAAGAATGGGGAGCAAACCTGTGCGAGCTCTCTGGGTTTTAATGGACGGGCCGATGTTGTTACCGCTCAAAAGTGCAGCTGTGATGCGCTCTTTTGGTTGTGTGGTTGTAAACTTGAATTCTTACAGTAGATGGTCTGCTAGTTAAGTCTTAAGCTCCCTGGGAGATGATGGAAAACTCTGTCCAACAGAGGAAATTCTTGTATAGTTGTCTGTTTGCTTTTTTTTCCCTCTCTCAGTCTTTTGTTTACTGAGGGCAGATGAGGAAAAAAAAGCTGTTCACCCTCCCTGCTGAGTTCTGCGGTCACCTCACCGGAAATTGATGTTTCGTAATCATTCCTTTCAAATCCAAAGTCCTTCGGTCTTCAGATATTAGAATGGATTACACCCACCGGCCGTATTGTTTATTACAGGTAGGCTCTGCGACTCAGTGGGGGTTCTCCAAGGACATCCAGCTGCCTTCGTTCATCGTCTTTTGAGTGAAATATGAACGACCACAGAGAGTGGAGTATGTTATGGTTCACTTGCAGTCAGACTTATTCATTTGGATTCTGTAGGTTGGTGGCGAATGATAAGGCTGATTATTTCCATGTTGTCATAGCAACTTAATTACAGTTTAATATCTTGGAGCAGGTGTATTTTCAGAATTAGACCCCTAAACGGGCCTTTTGTGCGGCTTCTTATTTAACCACGAGAAATTGAAACCACTGGAAAGTACACAGTTAACTAAATATTGATCTTCTGAATTATGCAACAGAAACCCTTCAGTTTAGGTTGTTTTTTCTTCTTTTTTTTTTTTACGTCTTTTTACAGAAGCCCACAAAAACAGAAATAAAGAGAAGGTGAAACTTTCCTACTTTGCAAAAAAAAGTTTTTTTTTTTTTTAAACTTATGAGGGAAACCACTATAAATGTTTTATAGTCTCATACGTTTGTGCTGTTTCAGATTCTCTTAAAAGTGGAACTTGGTCAGTGGTCACTGCTGCACAGTCCTCTTAAGAGTTCATATTTATCTTCCTGACAGCTGACTTATTTCTTAAATAAACTTCCTTCCCTTTCTCTTTTCAACGCATCTCAAAAAAAGAGTCCAAAGGATACAAATTAGACATGTAAAATGTGAATTGAAACCATATTAAAAGATGATGTCATTCTTCCTGATGTGATGATTGAAAAGGAGCTGCCTGTTCCAACTCCTCCTCATAAACTTGTGAATCTTTGGTCTTTTCCTTCTCCTCCTGTTTTATGGTAGGGAACAAGCCAGAGGGATGGGTGCGAATGACTTAAGTTCTCTTCTTCCTCTCTATTTTGCCTCTCAGGCGGAGGGTGATGTAGCAGCTCTGAACCGTAGGATCCAGCTGGTGGAGGAAGAGTTGGACCGAGCCCAGGAGAGGCTGGCCACAGCGCTGCAGAAACTGGAGGAGGCAGAGAAGGCTGCAGATGAGAGCGAGAGGTGACGTGTTTGGTTTGGTTTTACTTCACTCAAACGTCTAGTTCTAACAAACCGAACAATGCTGGAGAGCGTTTCCAAAGGGGCGCTTTAACAAATCTTCCCTCTTTGCCCGATCAGGGGGATGAAGGTGATTGAGAACAGAGCAATGAAGGACGAGGAGAAGATGGAGATTCAGGAGATGCAGCTGAAGGAGGCCAAACACATCGCAGAGGAGGCCGACCGTAAATACGAGGAGGTGAGGCTTTGATAGTAGCAGCTGCCCCATTCCTGCTCAGTTCTTACTACGTCATGTCCAAGTCCATAAAGAATTCCCCTTTAAATCAGCTTTTTTAAAATAAAAATCTATATATTTGTTTTAATCCCAGGTGGCTCGTAAACTGGTGATCCTGGAGGGGGAACTGGAGAGAGCTGAGGAGAGGGCCGAGCTCTCTGAATGGTAATACCAGTAAACGCACAGTTGCATAAACGCATGCAGGTACGAATGCACAAATACTCTGACCTGCCGCTGTCGCCTGAAAGCACGTTGTGCCTCGTTTTCCCTGCACAGTAAAGCCGGTGACCTGGAAGAGGAGCTGAAAAATGTGACCAACAACCTGAAGTCCTTAGAAGCCCAGTCTGAGAAGGTGAGCTGGCTGTGCCGTCCATAGCGGCAACACAAATATGTTCACACGTTTTACAACCAAGACGTCTTTATTTGGCTTTCTTTGACGCTAGACAGGAGGAGTTTTCACACATTAAAAGCAGCAGATTCTATCAAACTGATGTCATCCAGTAACGTTTGAGATGGGTGCATCATGCATAAGGCTGCAGACTGTGAGCAAATAGAAACCAACCTCTCAGAATGTGACATGTGACAAAAACACACTTTTTTTTTCATTCTCTGCCACACACACACACAAATGGCCTAAATATCCACAGTGGTGCATATACTGAACACCTCGTCTGGCACCCAACACATAGTCATCTTCACTTTCCTGTATCCTGTCATTTGGGCGGCTCTCACGGTTCAGTGGACAGTAATTTTGGTGAGCTGGCCTCAGGGAGGGGATACTACATCACCAAAGTATTGTTTTATATAACTTTCTTTCTCAGCCATGCATCCCCATGCTCGGATTATTAAGAGGAAAACATATAAAACAGTGCAACACCTGAAATTCTCTCACACCGTATGCAGCCGTTTCACCCCATGTTTACAGAATGGCTCGTGCGGCACACAAATGTCCAGCCACTGAGGCTTTGTTTTGTACGTACGGGTTTAATGGCAGCATAAGGTGTGTCAGCGTGTGTGAACCGCAGAAAGCAGCAGTACATTCTTCCCCCTTTCTGCATTCCTTCCCAAGCACAGACATGCAGCATGACAGCATGCCAGGTTAACCACATGATTGCTTTCTCTTAGCAATATATGGTCATGCTTTTGCTCCGCTCAGTCCGATGCAGATGGCATCGCAGCCAAACTCGTTCCCACAGCAGACGAACACCTTCCTTCTTGTCTGCCAGTAACTCCTCCTCACCGCTCCAACTACTCTTACTCTAATGATTTAATGAGGCTCACACGAGGTGTGTCTGCAGTTAACAGCACACCTCTACATACCCGCCACTGATGAAGTTGTTGTTTTCTTCTTCTATTTCTGTCAACAGTATTCTGAAAAAGAGGACAAGTACGAGGAGGAGATCAAAGTTCTGACCGACAAACTGAAGGAGGTGAGATCCCGCAGCAGAATGTCAGCAAAGAAATAAACATTTCTGATGACTTTCCTGGATCTGAACTTGTAGTTGCTTTCAAAAAACCTCTTCTCCATACATTATTTAAAAGAACAGGGTTGTTTTTTCTTCTCCCTGAACTGATAATCGGTGTAGCATGTAGTTGTTTGGTCAGAGTTATGTGTGACTGTCTAAAATGCCACTCCTACAGCAACTGCAGAGGGCACAGAAGGGCTTTTGAAAACTTTTCCAGTCGTGCATGTTGGATTCATTTGTTTGAGCTCGCTGACATTCTGTGTCTGAACCCCCCCCCCCCCTGCCAGGCTGAAACCCGTGCAGAGTTTGCAGAGAGGACGGTGGCCAAACTGGAAAAGTCCATTGACGATCTGGAAGGTATGAGACCGGGATTGATTGCCTTTTCCGGTTTTTTCTTTTTCAAAACATAAACACAAAAATAGAATCCAGTGATTTGCTATTCGGCTTTGATAACTTAGGAGATCTGTTTGTACATCTTGATGCACACATGAAAATGACCCCTCGAAGCATTCTTTTTATATCCTCTATAATATTCTCTACCAAATCTATGGAAAACCACCTACAAGCTACTTAAGTAACCCTTGTTTCTGAGGGGAGAGTATTCCATGTCAGCCGTGCTGCAAAGAGGACAGAATGTGCTCAGATGTTTTGTAGGTCAGCATTATTTAGATGATGAACCGCAGGGAGCTGACTTTATAGAGTTATTGGAGCAGCTTTATGAGACATTCAGAGCAGACTTAAATGCTCAAAGCTCGCCCAGCAAAGCTGCAAGCCCAATTAGACATACATCATTCTTTCTTCCAAACATTTCTGCATCTTTTAAAAGCCTGACCTGTTTTTTTTTTGTTTTTTTTGTCTTCTCCTTCCTCCCTCTGCTCTTTTCTGCCTCTGTCTCTCTCTCATCCTGCTTTGGGCTTGCTTGTGTCGCCGCTGTCTTGACACCCGCCTGTACTTGCTGTCGACCTCTGACCTCCAGATGAATTGTACGCTCAGAAGCTGAAGTACAAGGCGATTAGTGAGGAACTGGACCATGCCCTCAATGACATGACATCACTGTAGACATCTTTTGCTCCCTCTGCCTCTCACCTCCCTCTGCTGTGCCCCCCCCTATCTCGCTCTTTGCTCCTGCAAATCAAATGTGCCTTCTGCCCATCTTGCTATAGTAAAGAAATACTTTATTAAAATCTCTTTAATTTCCTACTTTGCAGCATTTGTCTCTGTTTTTGATTCACGGTGTCTAATAGAGTAGCTAAACTTGAGCAAAGTACATAGTGAGGATGAGGTACCTGGTTTCGACAGTACATTTCTGGTGATCGCTTATAGAAGGTGAGCATTTCGGATGACACTAACTTCAGTTTTGGTTTGAGTTAATACGAGTTTGCAGCCTCGTGTGACCTTTAAAGACCCCCGTGATTAAAATCTAACATTTTTGATGGTTTCCTAAATGTGTGACTATGAAGTACATTGCTATAGAAAAGTCAGTATCCACAGATGCCTCTACTGTGCACCACACAAGTCCTCTAATAAGTCCTTACTGTATGCTAACAGTCTAGAAGTCAGCAGTTTATGCATGAAAGGCACTGTGTTGTGGTCGAAATGTTTTTGCATGCGGCACAATTTAACCAAAATACTTATGCAAAACATCTGTCCAGTAAAACGATGCTCTGTGCAGCTTTCCGAGCTACGCTGTTAGGGGATGACCTGAACAGTATTATTAGCTGGTGGTTGGGAGTTAACCGTGTCTTCTTCTTCTTCTTCTTCTCCTCCTCTTTAGAGAAATTATCGCACGCCAAAGAGGAGAATCTGGGCATGCACCACGTTCTGGACCAGACCCTGCAGGAACTGAACAGCTTATAAACACACAGATAGGAAGATGGAGAGGATGAGATCGTCATTAACATTCCATTAAACGTTCGACTCCATTCCACATTTCGAGCTGTAAAATCTTTACTCCCCTCATAAAGGGGGATTAACTTAATGCTTGTCTCCTGATGTTTTTTTTGTTTGTTTTTTTTCCCTAAAGCACAGCTTTTTTTTTTTCTTTCTTTTCTTTAAGATGGGAAATCATTTTGAACCCATTGCTTCTTTGTTTTTTTACATCCAGCTGTGATGGCAGAAGATATTTTTGACCACTTATTTAGAAAGAACCGGCAATAAATTTGCCCAAAGGAGCCTCAGATTTGGTCACTAAACCACTTGCACCGGCCCAATTTTTTTTTTTTACATTTTTCATGCACATACATTATTGCTCCGTCTGGTTATTTTAACGCATACGCTACAGGTGGCATTGGGTGTCGCTCAGTCCGCATTAGTGCGACTCTGAGCTTCCACGCAGCGGTGACGTGAAGCCACTCATCAGTTTTTATTAATCATGTCGTTCCACCTCAAGAGGCTGCAAACAGAAGATTTTTTTTGACCCGTGTGTCTGAGCTGCATCCTCTTAGACCTGTACGAAGGGCACATTGGTTGACTGGACAAATGGCCTGATGGAAAGGTTCCAGTTAAAAGTACACTACTAAAGCACATACTGCTCGTATAATTAAGACTATAATACCTCTTCTGATTAACCTGAGGGCCAACATGTTGAAGATTTACAGAGCACCGAGCCTTTTCTGTAGTTTTAGTTCTAGAAATCTGCAGAGACTGAGACCTTTCCTTCAGTTTGTCCTGATCACATGACCAACGAGATGCCAAAAATGTTGCCAGTATCTCCCAAGACATACGATATGTGTTGTAATACATCAGCGAGCTCATCCCCCAAACCACTGAAAGCTCAGTCAAGTTTTATCAACCATGGATACTTATTGTATATAGTAGAAGAATGTTAGGTATGTGAGAAGCAATGTTGTGTTGCTTTTTTTTCTTTTTTTTAAATTACACCACTTTTTGCCAGGGGAACTCTCAAGACCAAAGAAGACACACAATTAACTCTACAAATGTTTTATTTTCTTTTTTTTTTTTGTTTGTGATGGTCATCATGGTCTCAGCTCATGTCTCGAGGGCACCTCACGTGTGACGGAGGCCATTTTGAAATGTTTCATTCACAGCCCCCCCCCTCAATGTCAACCCAATAAATGTTTTACAGAAGTTGTGAGTCGTTTGATTTTCTTTCTTCTTGGCATTCTAGTGCCGATCGGGTTTATGTAATAATACTAGTTAGACTACCTAAAGATCAAGTGCTTCATTGTGTCAGTTTGATCCTCAAACAGATCAATGTGAGCGTGCAGGAATCTACAAGCGTGTTTCTGATTGGCGGTCTGTTTTACCTGCTTAGCTCATCAATCACCGTGTCCCCTTAAAATCCCCCAAAATGGGTAGAAATGTCACTCTAATATCAAGGAACAGATTAATAAGAGGAGATTTCTCTTCAGAGGAGCCACAACGCAAGAATGCGGTTTCGGCTCGTTCGGTCGGCGGTCCATTCTGCCGCCTCCTGTGGATCTTGTAGCAAATTTAGAGCTCAGGAACATTTCCTCCTGAAGGAACAGCCTATAAGAAAAGTAAAGGGGGAAAAAAATTAGTTTTAATCATCTCATAGCAAGCAGAACAAAGAACTGTACTATCGAATTTAAAATAGCAGCTCATGATGTGGTCCCTACCTGCCGTTAGTCTGCATTTCCCCCCGCATGGTGTGCAGAGGATTATGGAGCAGCCTGGACAAGCCACCACTGTCTGGGCATGGCTGAAGATGGTGGTGATCCTGTAGCAGCCTTTGTTTGACGCAGGAGTGAGAATATTAGTAATTTGTGAGGGAAAATTTAGATCTGTGGGGCAGCATGGGCGCCGGTGTCATGGGTTACCTGTGCATTTGACATCCATGAAGTAGGAGCGGGGACTCTGCACCAGCCTCTTCTTCTTGTGTCTTCTCATCTCCTCTGCAAAACTGGGGTGCATCAGATCTTTAGCAAGCTACAACGGGGAGCAAAAACAGTCTTAGAAAATGTCATTTTCTGTTGAGAATTTACTTGGAGGCCTCTGGACATAAAACGGGACAAGTTTGCAGATATGTGTTGTGGCCAAATGCCCCCTACCGTCTGGTGAGAGAACTACAACTAACAGCAAAAACAAATACATGTCCAGACAAGTTCAGGCAGCCTTTCTAACAGGTCACTATTAAATACAGGTAGCATATGATAACTTGTTTAGGGCAGATCCACGGTATATATACATTTTCAATGATAAACAGCCTCTGATTTAATTTCTATACCATGTCACGTTGCATTTCTCAGTTTTTAACAGGCAATTAAGGCAGATTTCTGTCAGTCAGTACCAGTCCATAGCTGTTAACAGTTAAAATGAAGAAAGAAAACTGAACGCAAGATTTTACTTACAGACATGTTTGCACAGATCAACCGGGATCTTCTTTTCCGTCAAGTACAAATACAGAAAGAGAGTGATATCAGAGAGTGAAGCAGCAGATTCACCTGCGTCTCACAAGTGTGATGAAATGGCTGTAATGATGCTCTGGCGGAGACTGAGCAGGCGGGTCTATTTGGTTTGGGGAGGGACATGTTGGATAAGACACAGGCTGGGGGGCGTCTTGTTGCCTGTATGAGTCTTTTCCACTACTGCAGTTTAATTCAGGGGCACACGTGTTGATTTACTTTAAACTTCATGATACGTAAGTGAAAAGCTTTACATATGAGATGCTGTATGCACTTTGGCATCGATTCAGTTGGGTGAACTTACATACCGGGCAAACACATTTTTTCATTAACTAAAAAAATAAAAAATAAAAAACGCCTTTGATTTTTCAGTCACTATGTGTGAAAGTACTACAACTTCATATTTTTTATATTTAAATGTGGGATTTTGCTGCCTTTGCTTTTCCAGTAATGTCGATCACTTATGTCACGTATCATCACGTATAGTATAATACTCTAACTGTGTTGTGCTTAAGTACTAGAGATAAGCTACTTGTACATAACATCTAATTCCACTTTAGCGTATTCTTCTCTTCAATTACATATCAAAGGGAACTTTGTACTATACGACATTTGATTTGCTTTAGTTTCCAGATACATTAAGATGATGACTTTACACCGGGAATATTGTAGATATGAGTTTTTCCTTAAATAATTAAGTAAATGTTGGCATCAATAAATAATGATCATACTAAAAGATGCACTTTTGACTGAAATACGGTATATTTACAGTGTTGGATTGGCCTACAGCTCTTACAAGAACAAAGCTTTGCCTCTTTCCACCACTTCTATCAATATTGTGACCTACTGTGTTTTTTCCACATTGTAATATAGTGAAAAGGAAGTCTTCTTAACAAGAGAAACTAGTTACTCTAAGGCTCTTTCTCCCCCTCTCGTTCAACAACTCCGCAAAGTTCTATTTCGGGTGGTGACGGGCATCAAAACGAGCACACCCCGAGGACCAGCAGCAGCCTTCCGGGGCCACGACGACACCGGAGAGTGACAGTTGATTTGGCCAACAGGTGACTCGCGAGCAGTGACGTCTCTGTCTCCGCAACGGGCGGGATATCCGCAGTAGTAAGCTAGCTAATGACATGGCGAAGACTTACGATTACTTGTTTAAACTACTTTTAATCGGCGACTCGGGCGTCGGAAAGACCTGCGTGCTTTTCAGATTTTCAGAAGATGCCTTTAATTCAACATTTATCTCTACTATAGGTGGGTAAAAGTTTTAATGTCCGTATTGCTTAGATTGATCTGCATTGCAGGAGCAGCCCATCCCGTCATGCTAATTTGCTGCTAACTTTTCTGGCTAGATCTCATCCTGTGCTAGAGGCTAGTCAGGAAATGCACAGCCGGCTTGTTAAAGAGGCCTTTAAAGGACACTAGTGGACATTTTGACAAGCCGTAGTGCTTCGAAAGTCCCAGTAAGTGCGACCCGGGCAGATGGTTTGCCAACCCGCGATTTATGTTTTTCGTGAAAACTACAGAAACGTTGGCAAGCTGAGCTAACCTGCTACAAAGCAAGATAAGTTAGTTGACAGTGTCATTTCCCATATGACCAGCTGACCGCTGCTTAGCATTATTTTAGACAACAATATAGAAAGTTATGTATATTCCCAGCATCAACCGTATCCTTCTAAATGCCGTTAATATCAGTGTCTGGGAGATGCAGAGTCAGTTTGGAGAACTCCTGTGTTTTTTTTGCTGTGAATACAAACATTATACTTTTTCCTCCCCTAGGTATTGACTTCAAAATCAGAACAGTAGAATTAGATGGGAAGAAGATCAAACTACAGATATGGTAAGATGACTAAATGCAGAAAGCGTTCTTGTGTAATGGTGTGAGATGACAGCCAGTGGCTAAGTTATGGTTGATTCTTTTGTGTGGAGAATCGTTTGCTTACGGTGGTGTTTCTTAATACTTGTACGTGTTTCCAGGTGGACTAAATGTGATACAGTCCGACAGACTCACAAGCTGTACAGCTACCGGAGTTACCGTGTCTTAAATGTGTTTTCTGTGTAGGGATACAGCAGGACAGGAGAGGTTCAGGACCATCACAACGGCCTACTACAGAGGAGCCATGGTACGTTTGGTTGTCAACCGTGCAAATAAAACAGTCACGTAGATTGTCTCTGGAAACTGAAAGGCTAAAGTGGCATTCATCTCAGCCACACCCCACATTATTGTGGACGTCGATGTGGTACACACCTCAAAATTAGAGGTGTGCTAAGTAAATCATTGTGACGCTTCTTCTTTTAGTTCAAGTCAGACTGCATGCCTGTATTTTCAGCTTTAATCCAGAAGGCACATTTATCTTTGTCACCTTTGGAATTCAAGTGTCAAGCTGTAACTTAACACGCTTAGATAACGCAATAAACGACGGATAAAGGCTGACACGGACAGAGGAAAACCATATTAGACTCCTAACTGTCAAAACGATTCCTATATTGATAAGTTTGGTTAAAGATTATCTTCAGTGCTGTCAGGCTCTTCCGTTTTCTTATGTCCTTTGTTGACCTCCACAGGGCATCATGTTAGTGTATGACATTACCAACGAGAAGTCCTTTGACAACATCAAGAACTGGATAAGGAATATAGAGGAGGTAAAACATTATCTTATTATTGGTCCCTGAAGTCCCACAGAGAGTATACATGTACTGGAACACATTGCATTACTTTAAATATCTGCCCACTCGGCTTTTTCGCAGCATGCCTCAGCAGATGTGGAGAGGATGGTCCTTGGGAATAAATGTGACGTCAATGACAAGCGACAGGTGTCCAAAGATAGAGGAGAGAAGGTGGGGACGATGGTTGTCGTGGATGCGACGAGAACTTTGTACTTTTTAAGAAGTAGCACTGGCGTATCACAATCCCTGGATGCTCTTTCCTTTTTCTTGGACCAGTGCCGTCTCTGACTTTGTCTCTTTTCTCTCCTGCTGTCAGCTGGCGTTGGAGTACGGCATCAAATTCATGGAGACGAGTGCAAAGGCGAACATCAATGTGGAGAATGTGAGTCGACGGCGTTTCCGCACATTCGTTCGTAGTTGAAAGTAACGCTTCTAGATTTGGTCAACATTGTTCCCTCCGTTGTGGTTTTTAACTTGAAAATCAGTGGGGATACGATCATAAGATAACCATGGTGCCGCTTTCTTGTGTCTTGTGTTCTTTTTGCTGAAGCTGCGGTCTAATCGAAGCAGATCAGGATTGTATTCAAGAATGCAGCGAAACTTCCCCCGATGCACAGTCCAGCCTCTAATGTCAGGCTACTGTTGAGGCTCCTTCTTGTTGTTACCATGTCAGAATAGAAACCTAACGAACGTTAATGCAACAGTAACATCAATTAGCTGTTCTGGCTCGTGTGTTTTAAAACGGAGCCCATGCAGAATCTGAGGCCCGTGGACAAGAAGGATGGAACATATTTTCCACAATCCAGTCTGGAAACAGTCTGCCTATTGTTTGACTACAATCTAGCTTTTCATGAGCAATTTTAAACTACTCTGCATTCAAAGAGCAGAGACGGTGTCTGATATTCCTCAGTTGGATATCTGCTTCTTACAACCAGTGTCCCAAATTGCCATCATTAGACTATAAGTTCCCAGATTGTGTCAAAATTATTATGAATTTATGCATTGAAGTGGTATGAGAAGCATTATCAGTCACATCTGCTTCTAGGAGCACAAGTCTCATCAATGTTTGTTGAAGAAATGTTGCAAGGGGCACATTGAAAAAGCCCCTCTGGCTTGGCATGGTATGGATCTCACTTGTTGATCATTAAGCCTGAATTATTCACAAAAGCAATGCAGCATGTCTGGTTCTCTGTTAGAACATTTTAGGCAAAGGGTTCAGCTGCTCACGAACCTTTCAATTACAGCGTCACAAAAACTAGAGAAAGATTCATTGGTGCCTTCGGCGTATTTTCACCTATGTGTGGGAACTGAATAAGTTCAGGGACCGTGGCGTCTGCCCGGTTTCACACCGCGAGCGTCACGTCTGCTTTGCTGAACCGCTGCGTCACGGTTGAGTCTATTCTCACCAGCGGCCTTTCTGTACGCCGCTCTGCAGGGAAGAGGCATGTTTCCGACAGAGGGATGCCTCGGGCTATCACCGCGTATACAAAGTTTTATGTAGTCTATGGTTCATATGACTCAGAAGTAAAGGCATGAAAGTTTCCCGGCTGCAACCTGAGAGCTGTAACATGCATCTGCCAGAATGAACTGAAAACAATTCATCATCGTCGTCATATGAGGGAAGCTGTATTTTTTTTAAAAATTAGCTTTTAACTTGTTGCTTGCATGCTGAAACTCCAGTGAGAGGTGCAGAGGTGCTGATAATCGGTCAGATTCATATATAGCAAATGTTTTTACCGTGTATTTGGCTGAAACTCTAGATGCACCAAAGAGGCACTGAATTGATGAAGAGAAGAAACATTTTGCAACCTTAAGTCTCCCTAATGTGAATGCAACGACCTCCTGTTGTCATGTTCTGCAGAATGACAGCTTATGTGTGTGTGTGATGTGCAGCTTTTGGTTTTATAGAAAATGTTCATGCTTAATGTAACACGCATCTTTTTTTCAGTCTTATTTACCACTAATGCGCTGAAATGTTTCTGCCTGCAGGCCTTCTTGACCCTCGCCAGAGACATTAAAGCAAAGATGGACAAGAAACTGGTGAGAGTGCAAGAGCGGGAGCAATGGTGGTTTGCAACTGGCAGCATTATGACTGGATGTATCGCATAAATGATGCTTTCTTTCCTTTCCGTGTGCGACAGGAGGGCAACAACCCACAGAGCAGCAGTCAGGGAGTAAAGATCACAGAGCAGCCCAAGAAGAACAGCTTCTTCCGCTGCACGCTCCTGTGAGAAGACGAGCGCGTCGGCATCCACCATCGCCTTAACTACGTCCCCCACTGGACAGAACTGGACAGAGCACACTCTGATATCTGTTTGATCATTGTTCATTCGTCTTCCTCCGTTTGCTTTGACTGGTTTTTTAATTAGGAAAACACAAAAAGTCTGTTCCTCCCTCAGTTTCTCAGTCTTCCCTCGACACCTGTGGATCCAACAGCTGCGGCCTCTGTTACCTGCTGACGGTTTCAACTCGAGTCCTGATATTTTCCTCCCTTTTTTTTAAAAAAGCTGCCTCCTGGTGAGACGCTGAGAATGATCAAAGCTTTTCTTTTCTTTTGCCCACTTAATTGTTTTACTCACGTGGTGAAGTCTTATTTATTTCACTCTTCTGACCAACAGCACCCCGAATTCTGCTCCGTGTTTGCACTGACAGGGTGCTCCATGATTTTATTCACTATGTAAATGCAGCTTGTAAATATATATCACCGATTATGACTCGGCACATGAGAAAGTGATGCCGGTGCAGTTCAGCCGTCATATCTGTAGTGCGGTTTGTGTGTTCTCCATCTTTTCTTCTCTGATTTCACAGTATGAAACATTCCATTTCTCTCGCGAACACTTTGATGTGCAATGTAGATGCGTGTATAGCCCTTGGTTTGTCTTTAAAGTATTCCTGCAGTTGCAGTAAAGCTGAGATTTAAAGGCTCACGGGTTCCTTCTAAGGTCGGTCTCCTGGTCGTTTTAGGTTGGCAATCTGATGAAAATCGAGATGTGGTTGGTAAGAGGAAGACAAATATTTGATTCACCGCAGGTGGACTAGCAGTACTTAAATATCTGGAGGCAGTTCAGTTTCACAGAAGGAATTGCAGCAATGGCGTGATCATTGTTTTGTACATTTGTACTTGACCTGCTTGTCCGTTCCACTGGGGGAGCACAACTGTTTTCTGGGCCTTGGATTGGGGCTGTGCTGTAGCAGTATTTATGGAGTGAAACGGAGCATAGCACCAAAATGACAAAGTGCCCTTTTATGTTCTTATCGATTATGCACTTTTTCTTTTTTTCCTTTCATTCTGCCTGTTTGAAAAGAAAAAGAAACATAAAGTTCTTAACATTTATTGACTGTTGCGAGTCTTAACCGAAAGCAAAGACTGTTTGTGCACAAGATTTCCACATACCCCCCCCGACTGGGCCTCCTGAAAACAGACCTCTGTATTTGGTTAACATATCAAAGATACGCAGCAGGCCCAATGATTCCAGAGAACTTTGTCCCAAATATAATCTCATCGCATCATTCCCATTTATCGGATGAAACGGTTTCTCTTTGTTTGTATTTGCTTTGCCACAGATGCTTTTGAGGATCCCAGTCAGCTTCTCACCCACCTCTCCAGATGTTCTGTTTGATGTGCCCCCCCCTCCCATCATGGCAATCAGAACTATGCATTCTGGATGCACGTAGGACCCCGAAAAGCTTTGCACATGTGATTTTTCTTTTTTCTTTTTAACAAGCTTTATCTAAGATTAGAAATGTGCAGATCATTGCCGTCTCTCCAAACTCTTGCTTCGGGAGCCGTTTAGATATTAATAGGAAACGAATCGAAATCTTGTCAAAATCACACCAGAGGCTTTTCCAGTGAGAGCCGAAAAGATATCAGGGTGATGATGAGTTGTCGAACCTGTAACCTCACTTGATTGTGGATTTAAGACGCGTCGCCTCGGGTCACGGCTTGGTGAAAACGTAGGTTTGGTCAAACTTTTGGCATAATTTTCGATCATCATTTGAAGTCGATCCCCTGGCAGTTTAGTGCTCGCGCATCTTCAGCATTCCTGGGCTAAATTTGGGATTGTCCTCCAAAAAAAATGATTGATGGACTTAATGTGGAATAAATGAAATATTTCAGCAATTGTAAATAAGATCTACAATGATTGTACTGTAGTTTCATAAATCCTATTAATCTACACTTTTTGTAGATATGTTTACTTTTGATGATTTATTAAAGATTCTTAAAAAAAAAAAAAAGTTTTTCTGGTTTTCTTTGTTTTCCTTTTTCAGGGTAACATGGATAGTGTCAAGGTTACACCGCACATTTGTCAGGTTTTAAGTGTCATAACCTATACTTAGTAATTAGACTTTTAATCTAACAAAAACTCCACAGAGCCTCTTAATGTCTTTTTTAGACATTAGAGGACAACATGCATACAATAAGTAAGTCAGAATAGCAAGAACCAATGATAATTGAATTTGAAAGGTTTTATTTCCCCTTACTTGATCTGAGATGACACCACAGCTCTGCTGTGCCTGGAGGAGACTGGTAAAGTCCAACTGTTCTGCCATTACATTGTCATTTTGTCTACACTATACGACTTTTTACCAGACTCGAGTGAGGCGACATAGTTGGCCGAGTTGTGGGTTTCACTTGTTTCCTTTTGTAGAAACTCGTGGTAGCTGGTTGTATCTATAGAAAACCTATGGTGGTCTATATCTATGCTGAAGATCAATGCTGGTTTTAGCCCTAAAAACCTGTTTGGTTTGTGTCGACGTTAGTTGGCAGTTGAGTTTCTGTGCTGCTTCTTCAGGTACTGGCAACGGAAAATAAAGGGCACTGGATGTAACTCCAGTTCTGAGTAGTGGGGAGCTAACAAATGTTGATCACTAGTAACTTAAAGAGAATATAGGGAGGACTGTAAAGGAGATGGCGTTTGAGTTGTTTCAGCTTGAAAGACAAGAGAATAGCTGCAGGTCGAATATCGTTTATTGTGTTGATATCATGAGATTGAGCAAAGTAGTGTGTCATGGAAATTCCAAGTGAACCATTCACAGCTGTTGCAGCCTCCACCAGGTCACCAGGATGTGCAGCTGCATCTCTGGAGAGTTGCATGTCATGTGACAAGGAAGCAGTGGTGAATGATAAATGGTTTTGCTGCCGGCATTGCATTGATCTGATGTTCTAGCAGAAAATTTTCGTTTTGGTGTGTCATCATTTACCAAGAAATGTAGATTTCCGCTAACGACCTCTCCGGTTTAGAGTTAGACATTTCACACTTTGTACTTTCCCTGGCGCCATTTTAGGAAGACTGCGCTGACCCGTGATGCACACATGCAGATACACAAAGCTCAGGTCCAAAACTGAGAAACTTCTAGAGTTCACGTTATCTATCACATTATCTTGATGTGGATCCAGATGCAGAAAGTATTAGTCACCCTCATTTGAATTACGCTGTCAGCTACTGTTTCCTGTTTGGACCTGTGTGTTTCACACTTCAGGCTAGTGTTTCTAAGGAACTGGTTTTGTGATTGTTCGTAAGAGGAAATACTCTTTAAATAACATAGCTGTCAGGAGCAATACTTGTCTGAATCCTTTGACATTCAAGTGATATTTCTCAGGGTTGTTTTTACTTCTGACACAATATCAAATTAGAAATACCTGCTGAAGAACTTTCTAAAGGATCACATTCAGTATTATCTTCATCTGTCTGTGTTGTATTAATCTAATGTAATATCTAGACTGGATGGCCAGTAGTAGCTATATTAGATAAAAATTATTTTCAAAGACATTCTCAACACAGCAGGTAGAAAGGTTGTCTACATAACAAAATCAAACATTACACTAGTGCTTGCACAATAAAATCCACTTTTTTGAGGGGCAGATTTTTAACATGAATAAACTATACTTGACCATTCGCTGCATTGTGTATTTGACATTTTTGTTCACCACAGCCTGTAGTTTTGAGTTGTATCTGCAACTGCAGAATATTTCATGTTCTTTTCTGTTCTGAAACATGCAAATGCTCAGCGTTTCGTTCGGGGAGGGTGTCAGAACTGGAAAGCAGCCTGAATTCCCACGTGTTCTCTGAAGGGCCTCCTTTTGGGGGTAAAAGAAATGCTTTTTCATTCACTCTTTTTACTCATCAAGCCCTACAGGTAGGTTAAAGATGTGTCTGAGCTGCAGCTCCTGCTTTAGTCACCTGATGTCACCCTATCAAACAAATGCGGCACATTTGTTTAGTTGTGAGGCTGCCTGCCTGTACCTCTGCTTGCAGCTGCCTTCTGAGGCTGTAATGCTTTTCAAAAAGGAGCAAAATGTGCAGGTGCAGCTCTCCCCTGCAACCAGTACCAAGTTGTAAATAAAAATCAAACCAAGTTAATTTGTACTTCATTTGTACTTAATTTGCTTAGAAAAGTAAATAAAAGGTTGAAGTCAAGATGCTCCATTGCAGAGATGTTTGCTTGAGAAGACAAAATATGAGCAGACTTGGACTGACTGTATGTGCATTTTCAGCCACTTGGTAACCACAGCGACAGAACATACAATAAATACATGCAAAACATGCTTTTTTTTACATGAGAGTTCATTGCCTACGTTTCACACTCAAACTGCTGTAGAGGGAAGTCTCCCTCAGAGGACTTTGACCTTTCTTGAGATGTTTTTATTTAAGTTGTGGGAGGAAGTTACTCGCAGTGTAAATAAGGGACTGAGCTGAATCAGAATGTCAAGCAGGTAATATGTCATCATACAAAAAAAAACAAAAAACATGTGATATGTTATCTTGGTGGTTCCTGTTTGTGAGAGGTAGCTTCCTGATTATAGTGTTGTGCATGTGCAAATGCTGAAATAACCTTGAAATAACTCTAATTCATATAAAAACCTATTAGTTTTTGCATGAACTTATATTCTGTCAAACCCATTTTGTAGCTGAGTTTCACTTGTCTGTGGAGTATTGTGTTACATTATGTTGTAATGGAATAATCAAACGTTATGTGATCATCATGATAGTTTGAGGGTGAGGGAAGTGAGTTTGTGTGCCACCAAGATGAGAGTTCAAGAGCAGACCTTCTCTGTTGAGGTACCCGTGAGAGAAAATCCTCACAACCACAGCTGCTCCCTGACATATAACAACAACAACTGTGGTTTGAGTTAACCTCCAGATGTGAATATCCTCTGAATGATGATTGTTTTCCATGAAGCTCCCCAAGCGTAGCTACAGGTCCACTCTAGTGTAGGACAGTGTAGGACAGCTAGCAAATCTTTCAGAAAATATGTAAAACTGAGTTCATTCAAATCTCTCACGTAACCTCCCACCTCTCAAGACTAAAGCAGGTGTATGTTGTATAACAGCTGAAGACGGCAGGACTGCAAGTTTTATTTAAGATTTACACTTTATTGTCATGTAGATACATGTAAATACACAAAAGTACCCCTCTGCATTTAGGTTGGCACCTGTTGAACACACACATGCACAGGCATGGGGTCACACACTCTTGGAGACAGATGCCATAGACTGGAGCGGTGGGCAGCCATTCACAGCGCCCAGGGAGCATGGGGGTACGGTGCCTTGCTCAAGGGCACCTCGGCCATGGCAAGGAGGTAGACTGCCACCCCTCCAGCTGTCAGTTCACCAATCTTTCTGCGGTGAGAGTCAGTTATTTAATGACTGATTAGTCAAATAGTTCACTTGAACCTCATGTTTCTTACATAATGTTGAGCACTATAGGAACACTCCATTGAAACGTGTCTGTTCCTGTAGAATCTGAATTATACATTTCTTCTTTGTCTGACCATGTAGCAAACATTTGGGCAATTTACTTTTTGGCTGTGTTACACAGCATTCTTTGTAGATACGAGTGATTTAGACTAATGCTGGCACTGGGTGGAGTTTAGTCTCTGCCCCCAGGCAGGTGTTATCAGACGGGTGAGCTCCGCAGATTCATTTTACCACGAAGCTACCAGACAAGGTGAGCAACAATTTTTGTAAAGTGTGTTTGGATTAAGCTACCTCAGAATGACTGGCTTTTATTCACAAACTGTTTTGTTGTCATTTGCGTGTTCATTCTTTAAACTGTATGAGGACTCATTTAATTTCTAAGAAAATCTCCTTTTTGTCTGGTTTAAAAGGCAAATACTGTGTATCGAGATTTGTTATCACATAAAGTTGATTAGAGGAACAATGATCACAGTACATCACAGCCATATACCTCACCTGAAACAGGAACAGTGAATTATGAAATGGAATATTTAATAAATCTGTGGTTTGTACTTTGTGTACAAATATCGTTTGTATGGAGTCAATGAGCTGTAGATAATGCATTTGCAGGTTTTTTTTTTCCAAAAGAAGGTTAAATGAACCGTTTCCCAGGATGATGGAATGGAATCGGGGACAAGACAATGCTTTCACCTGGTTTACAGAGTCCGAGCTCCAGTCTGTGATCAGGAACGATTTAATCCCAGATTGGTTTCATGGAATAATCTCCAGGAAGTAAGTTTACAAGGCCCATCACTCTCTGCCATCTGCAAAGTATTGAGTCGTCAGAATTTTACATCCAATTTCATGATTTTTTTTCTTTCCTGAAAGACAGAATGTTATACGCATGTGCTTCATTTAAGTGAACGTTTCAATCATCTTTTTTTTTATATTTGTTAAGTTTTTGCTGATTGTGGTACTATTATGGGATTTACACCCATGACCCACCGATGAATTGTTAAATTTATGGACTAGTGGGAAAATGCTGTATTAAGTTACCAAACCAAACATTTCCCCGTTGCTGCAACTTCACATTACACGCTCAAACCAATCAAAACATGAGTTCACCTTTTTGATTTTGTCTGTGTAATTGCCCCGTCGTCCAGTTCATTGTAATCCTAAGTGTTTAAAGAGAAGACAGCTGAATTTTTCTTTCTTGGTTCTTCTACTTGGTTCTGTTCTGGACCTTTCCGTTTCAGTGGGTTGTGCATGTTATTGGCTGTGAGCATGCAAAGGTCGACCTCTTTACTGTGCATATTAACATCTTAGTTTCTCACAGAAAACTAATGGCAGCTGCAGTTTAAAATATAACTAGTACATGAAAATGTGTGTGAAAGGGGCCTTTGTCTGTGGTGATTTGTGCAGAACGGCAGAGGAACTGCTCATGTCCAAGCCGCCCGGCTACTTCCTCATCAGAGTCAGCGAGAGCAGGGTTGGCTACACGCTCTCATATCGGTGAGCGTTTTGCACAATTTCAGGATCTTTGTTTCACCAACTGCATTCACATACTCAGCTCAATAGGTCAAAGTCCTCCCCAACTCATTCTTGTGCACTGACCTCTCAGTGCCGAGGACCGCTGCAGGCATTTCATGGTTGATGTACTGGAGGATGGCCAGTACATCATTGTGGGGGAGAGCAGGCGTCACCGGTTTCTGCACGACCTGGTGGACTTTCATCGTAGGACTCCCATCATGCCTTTTAATCAGGTGTTGACTGTTGCTTGTGGACAGGTGAGGGACTGAGTTCTCTATCGTATTAGCACACAGGTGGACGCATTAAAGATTTGCATTAAAGAAATATCTTTAAAGAATTAGAATTAGGTCAATTTAGCTGCACAAGTTACAATAAAGGCTTTCTACTGCTTATTTATTTATGTTATATATACTCAGAGTGGAAGCAAATGGCCAAAACCACAACATTTGCTGAATGGCACGCCACACACATCATGCAAACAGTAAATGAATCAACACCTGCTTTGTCTTTTTGTCTCTGTCTCACCCTATGTAAGTCCTCAAATGACCGTACAGACTACGCTGAGCTGCTGTTTCCTTGGAAACATCCAACATCTAACTCCAGTTCGCAGCAAAACTACTCCCCCCTTCCCAGCACAAGTCATAAAGTATCACAAGACGATGTCCGACCTGCCCTTCCGTATAGACCAAATAACTGGATGAACTCTACAGCTCCGTCTCCAAACAGCCAACCAAACAGGCTTTACCCTTGTTTGGAGGATCACATCACCTCCCCACTTCCAGCCACGGTAACAAGACTTAAAAAGACTGTTCTTCAAATACTTTGCATAGATGATTACCACATGCTTTATGATGACAGTAATTCTGAAGATTTTTCAAAGATTTAAATTAAAAAAAGAATAGAATAAAACTAAGCTGTCTCACGACGGTCTAAACCCAGCTCACGTTCCCTATTAGTGGCTCGTAGTGTCCTTTTAGAAATTTATAAAATGCTGTTTACAATTATTGTGAGTGTAAACCTGTTCAGACACAGTTGTGACAATTCTGGCCTTACATTCAAAAGAGTTTTGCACATTCAGACACTAAGCACTGTCAGCATCAACTGTTAAAGGGTGGAACCACAGTTTTTACAGTTGAATCTCTCCGTCATAAGCACGAGGGTTTTTTTTTGTGTGTGAATATGTGCGAACACAACCCAGTCTCATGGTAAAACGTGACAGCTACAAAGACTTTGCTGTGTGTGTGTTATTTTTGGTGGCACTGCACATGAAAATAACTCCATAGCAAAAATGCATTGTTCCAGCATTTCGTCAAATTGTCGTATAGTGACTGTTGCATTACATTCAACGGGTGAAAAAGTCTGCATTTGGAGGATGGTGCGACACGCACAGCTGCTAAATTGAAGAGCCTTGATTGAGTCCCATCCTGACCACTTGTGTTTTAAAATAACTTCACTTCTAAATGTTTTTTTTTGTGCATTAACACACACTGTTTCTTTGCACGTTGCTGTTCATTCGCACACATAACAAGCTCCTTGATTAAGATTAAGAGACAGTCATGGCTGCCATTAAAACAGACCCATATAACGTTTCACATCAGCGTGTAATTTTCTTGGATTACTGGCTGCTGAGTCCCAACTCCTGCATTAAATACAAAACATAACGGCACATATGACACACACACACACACACTGCACATCCTGCTGAAAACCGTTACTTAACAATTGTGCTGGGTGGCAGCAATAAAGTGATAAATAAAGCTTTCATGGGCAACATCACAACTAGAAAGGTTTTCTGCTTTGTGACAAATTCCCCGTTGTGCCAAACCAATTCAAAAGAGGAGCAATGAGTGGGTACTTGGTTGGCTGACTGATGGTGATGTCCACAGCTGTTGTGGTCTGGTTACAAAATAATTGAAAAACAACAACGCTTATTTACGATTTTTAATCGAGTGTTGCTGAGCGTTTAAGTGTAATGGGGCCCCTTTATTGTCTTACATATTTCTGTGCTTCATGTCTGTGATCTATAGCCTGTGCCAAAGACCAGGAGGAGATATGCAGCTGATAACCCTCCATCGAACCAGCCTCCTGAAGTCCCTTCTCGGAGTTTTCTGCCTCAGAGGCAGAACCAGGCTTGCATCAGAACAGTCTCTGCACCTCAAAGTGCGTCTCGAGCCATGTCCTCTATACAAACACTCTGCACCGAACTCCAGCCTTTAAAAATTCAGGAAGCGAAGATGTCAGTCGTCGCCAACCTGAAGAACCTCAAGAAGAAATTCCAAAAGAAGACAAATTCTTTGCAGGATAATGCATATGCAGAGATTAATTTGGAGACAAGTGACACAAACGAAGACACAGAGAATGAATATCAGGAGATCACAGAAGAGCAGAACTTTAGATCCCATCTTTATGACACTGATGGGAGACTGACTGATCAGGTGTTACCTCAAGAGTACATGCAACCTCCACCTTTTG
This sequence comes from Leuresthes tenuis, assembly GCF_036924035.1. NCBI lineage: Eukaryota > Metazoa > Chordata > Actinopteri > Atheriniformes > Atherinopsidae > Leuresthes > Leuresthes tenuis. Next base: position 17,011,078 of record NW_027325361.1, on the reverse strand, counting down.
CCCCAGGCGTCTGATTCACTACAGGGTCCAGAGCCTCCGTACTGACACTGATGGGAAAGACATTATGACCTGGCCAGGAAATAGTAATGAGGGGACATTAGAGCAATAAGTGTTAACCACAAATATGGAAGTATAATATGAATTATATCTGAACTGTGGCCATGGTTTATTTGTCCTCATAACATCATATTTTTGAGTCCACATCTAAACCAGCTCTTTGATCAGGTGAGAGCCATGTCGCTCTATAAGGGTGTGTGGTTATAGAGCAGCTCCAAGACCAGGAGGGGCTGGAGCCTGTCCTAGCTGCCATCAGGGGAGAGGTGGGCTGCATTCTGGACAAGTCGTCAGTCCATCACAGGGGCAACACAGAGGAGAACGAGACTAACAATCATGCACGCTCACACTCACTCCAAGGGTCAATTTAGAATCACCATGGGGACAAAATTAAATCCAGTTTGATCGAGACCCATCTGTTGAAATCAGATCAGAATCGTGTTTCTGTTCAAACTATCTTGAATTGTGGCATGGATCTGAGTTTAAAAAGCCATCTCTTTTTTTTTAAAAGTAAAAGTATCATAATACCTGAGGTATGGGATTAGTGCAGAAGAGTTGCTTGTTCTTCAGGTATTTATTATACATTCGCCTGTGTTAATGTAGCCTCCCAGTTCCTCACAGCTCCTGCTCGATGAACTCGATGACTTGTCTGCTGCCCACATTTTGTTTTTGTTTAAACCTGTAAATATGCACTATCTTTCTGAGCATATCAACGGATGAAAACCTATTTTAATTTTACAAACAAAAAGCTCCGCCACCTCACAGTTTCTCACGCATATTTAAACTTGCGGTCATGCAAATGGTAAAGTTCTGGCCACGATTCAAGTGTCTCAATTCACACATCTTGTTAGCTTGTCGCTGCAAGTCATTGATCTTATGATCATGTGCTGAAAATACAGTCATTTTTTGCTTATGAGGTGACTCGGCACAAAAGACCATGTTTTATACGGACTGATCGGTGGCCTTTGTGGCTCGCCTGAAACTATGTTACACTGCTGAATGAAACCAAAGAAGGGATTAGTGCGCACAGCCTGCACCTGGGATCTTGTCTGGTTTGGTAGACGCCAGACTCTTTTGCTCTAGTGTTGCAATGATTAGCGACTCTGTGCTATATTACAGAATAGCCGTTTCTAACCACTGATAGGACTTGGTATGTGCCATGGAGGTGCTAATACTTCCATGGTGTTTTCTTCTTCTTCTGTAAGATACTAGTTGCACTTTTATACTCAAGTGAAATGCCAAAGATACAACAAAAGCCAACAGGAGAAAGTTTTATGCAGATTATTGTAAATATCAATAGCAGCTATGGATACGGGACCTATGCTGAAAGCATTAGATGCAGATCTGTTATCAGAAAATGTAATGAGGAAGCTGGAGAGGAGAGAAAATGAGAACCAGTGAAACCTGTTTCCCAGGCAGAACCTTACAATTATATCATGTTCACTTTTATACAGCTTTTCTGCAAAGGCATTGTTTTGTTTTTATGGTAGATCTCTGCGGTCACACTCTGACAATAGTTATGTAGAAGAACAGCGAGGCATGTAGAACCATGTGACTGCAGCAACGTGTGACATTTGTACATATGGCTGAGGCATGTAATGTTGTTAAAAGACAGCTAATAAAGCAAATAAAAATGTGCTCTCTGTGTTGTTTTGCAACGCTGTGGCCGAGCCTCGACATACATTCATTTAAATGTAATGTATTATCTTGGTCAAGCCAGATCAGAGGCCTGCATACCAAACCAATAGAAAGAATGTGTTTCATTGTGAGCTACCATCTAGTGGCAGTCATCAGACCACATCAGACGCCAATAGACGCTTCATACGTCACAACACAAAATCAGATTATACACAATTTACCTTTTTACTAAAGATCATGATCTGATTGTATGTCTTTTCGTGTTGAATAACCGTTAAGACTTTAAAACTTTGTCTCACGTAAAGTTGTCAACATGCATATTAAAACTACGTCCAGTCCAGTGTGTTAATTTCCCTTCACTGGGCACTGCAGTGTTTTGGGAGCAAAGTTGGTTATGACATCATAGATACAACAATACAAATAGGCTAAAAGTTAAGAGTCCCACAGCTACATGGGGGGAAAGAACAAACGAAACAAAATCAACACATGGAGACTTATAAGCGACATCTTCCACTTCCCACTGGTATTTCAAAATCACGGCATAGTTATCAATTAATTATTTCAATTCCCTCACTGCTGTTAAACACGCATAATCATTTATCTGAACTCCCAGCCTCGTGCCTCTGACGACCAACTGTCTCTCGGAGAGTTTGATTTATAACTGCTGTCTTTACAGAGTCTCCATAGGACGACTGTCGGACGTTAAACGCCACCTTTCTGACTGCCTGGGTGAACAAATCACGCAAACCTGCTCCTGTAGGAGGCGAGCTGACGTCATCTGGGAAGCCGTTGGTTTCCAGCTCGGGATCAGCGAGTTAACTCATGTCGAGAACGGGGAAGTTGTCCCTCTACGGAAAAAAAACACCTTTTATTTTACTTTAAAAGAGACGTTCGTTTCGCGTTTGTCCGCTGTTTAGCTTAACTATAACAACTAAACAATGTCTTTCATCCCAGGTCAACCGGTGACCGCTGTTGTGGTAAGTTTGGGTGAAGCTCTTTTTCTGTTAATTGAGACTCTATTGTTTAGCTCCTCGTCCGACATTGAATCGTAACTTTACAAACCTTGTGTCAACCGATGTTACTTAATCACAAGCGTTCATCCACTAACGCGAGCCCGGTGTATTAACTGTGACATGATGTTATTTGTTTGGTGAAAGTGGGTGCAGTTTTTACAGAACAGTCAAAACGTCAGATATTACTGTTCAAATGAACCAGATTTCTCGTTAAATTACTACACGAGGGGAGATGGGTGTTGAATTGGGATATGAAACAATGTGGTTTCTGCTGGTTGAAAAACATTTTAAAAATAAGACATATCTTACGATTCTTTTAAATGGGCGTCACCCGGTAGGTGTGTGAGTCACTTTTCCTGGTCAGTAAATGCAACATTTCAGAAACACTGAGCTTTGTTTCTCGTATTGTTTTCGTCTGCCTTCCCCTCAATGAACAATGGACAGAAGAAGTAGATGTATGCGAGAAGAGAGATCAGTGGTTGGGGTTTTACCAGGCTACAGCTGTTGTGTGTGAGGAGAGCAGAGGTTAACTTCCTACCTGCATGTGAATGTGGCATTCCCAATGTATCACTGGACCTTTTGACCTTAGGACTGGAGATGACTATCACTGTTCTTAGATAGTGGCTGTTAATTCATCCTTTAGTTTATAAAACGGCAGAAAGCAGCGTTCAGTATGTTCAGGGATTCATAGAGCAGCAACTTCTCAGTTGTGGCTTATTTGCTCTCATACTGACAGCAATCTCACATCTCAGCGTTTTAATCATCCATTCGGTTCATTGTTTCAGCTCCGATTTGGGGAAGATGTCGGGTCGGTAGTTATTTGACATCTACCACAAATCTATTGTTGTTCTTCTGGCCAGGGACACTTTATTGTCAATGATCTGAAAGTCGTTTCAACCTACTGAGACTCCAGTGTAACACTTATTTTAGTCACTCTAACATATTTGTGAGGGTTGCATGTATGTAGTTCCATACTTGCATATTTATTTGTAAGCCGTGTCTAGAGTGAAGAAGACTTAGTAGTCAGTCAAGAGGGGACATGCTACAGTTTGCAAGTCCTGACTAATTGACTCGGTGAAGTCATCTTTAGACTTCATTGTATCAGCCGCCACTGAGAGACTCTCTGGTTATTCATCATCACATACACAGGCAGCCTTTGTGTTTGAGGAGTCCTACTGTCAGAGTCCTCCATCCATCTGGTGTTGTGAGCCTGCAGCTGCTTGTCACTATCAAAGGAATGACTGCATTAATGGAGTCTCCATCTGTGTGGACTTCACATTCATGTGGGAAACCTCGTCTTGGCCACATGCTGCGTCCTTTTTCTGCAGTTACTTATCTGGAAAGATATTAAACACTTAAATTAACACACTGACAGTAATTCTAGTTTTGGACTGCATTGAGAGCTAATGGTCTCGTGTTGCATGACTTCATCTAACCGAGTTTTGTTTGGCAGCAGCAGGAACAGGAGCCTGTCACTGTCTGATGTGGAGACAATAACATGACACGCTGACACACGAATTGTTCAGATTTCTTTTAACGCGACAACAAAACAAACAAACAAACAAAAATGCCAGTAAGCAAACATCCTATACCTGCTGTTTTCTGAACAGGGACGTGTGTATATCTGATTTTGGATTTATTCACCTTTGTCAAACAGCAACGAATTGAGATCCAGAAGTTGCGTCAAGGGCCCAATCTGATCCTGGGTTTCAGCATCGGAGGAGGTATAGACCAGGACCCCGGGCAGAACCCCTTTTCTGAGGACAAGACTGATAAAGTAAGACGACAAGATGAAGAAAGATATACTAACGATAATCCTGTGCTTTAGTGTTTATTTGATTCTTTTGCTTTTCTTCCCAACTTTTTTGGACAGATAAGTGATGTCTATCTTGATATTTTTAAAGCTATAAATGACTTATATGGTACTGATTGATATTTAGAGGCAGTGGCAGCCCAATTAGAAGTAAAACGTAAGAATAAACCCATCACCTAATCCCCATCAAAAAGGAAAAAAAAAAGGTAATTTCTTCCTCTTGCACCGACTGGTTTTGGTAAACAGTTATGATACTGTAGTCGGTAACGATGATCAAGTCCAAGATACATTTTTGTGATTTATCCAAAGCTAATTTCACATAGTTGAGGGCAGAACTCCAGAGGATGATGCAAAGCTACCATTTGACATGGCAAATGCAAGCTTTCCGTGTTGAATCACAGTGGTACTGGAGCACTGCTTTGGTGAGCTGTAAAGGAGGAACAGGCTTGAACACATTCGCCGTGGCTTCAGGTTTGAACGAACCAGACTCGAGCAACTGAGTCGTAGCATGAGGAGCTGCAAGTTTACACAGAGTCACGTCCTACCTGATCATTATAGAAACATTTGGAGGTAGAGGGATGGAAATTCAATTGAATGCCATGTGCTGCCATTAAACTTGTTTCAGATTAATGACAGTTTTAGACTTACGGGTTTCACCCTTCTACATGTAGGATCTTCTTTATACTCATTATATATTTACAAGCATTAAAGTAAAGCTCCCAAAGAGTTGCCAGGGTCTATGCAACCATAGATCGTAGAAAAAAATGGCCTTCAGGAAAATTACTTTATCACTTTGGAGACTGAGTGTAACGCCGTCGCAGCCAAAACACCAGATACAGAGTCGATGAATTGACTTAAACATCTCTTCTAAACGCTGTTTACGTGCACCGTGAGCGTAGCCTCTGAGTTCCCTGGAACACCACTCCCAGGATGGATTTCTTCTCACATCCGTACTTGGTAAACCTTGCTGCCTTTTGAACAGTACATCTTAATCCTGCCACAACCAATCGTGCTTTGACATAATTCATGTGGTGAAGAAGGTTTGGACAGCGATCATTTGCTGTTGTGACCCAAGGAGATGATATGTCAGATTGTTGACCCTCACAGCTGTCTCTTCATCGAGAATGGAGTGCAGGTTTACTTATTGTTATTATTATTATATTAGTTGTGTCATCTTTGTTTAACAGGACATCTGTGTGAGCTGTGATGAAATTAAATGATTTAATAATAATATAAATAAAGTGTGTTTATCTTATCCAAAGGGCATCTACGTGACCAGGGTATCACCGGGAGGACCAGCAGAAGCGGCCGACTTGAGGATAGGAGACAAAATAATGCAGGTGTGTAGGAAAAAATGAAGCGCTGCTTGTTGAACGACAGATCCACAAGATGGCAGTCTGGGCCTCTTTGAGTGTCGGGCAGGAGCTGTGCATCAGGAGCTCTGCTCAGCAAGCTCAATTGTTTTCAAAGCCCTTACAAAAGTTTGAGAAAATTCTTCTTCTCCCTCTCAGGTGAACGGTTGGGATATGACCATGGTGACTCATGACCAGGCTCGTAAAAAGCTAACAAAGAAGAACGAGGATGTGGTCCGACTACTGGTCACCAGGAAGTCGTTGGAACAAGTTGTCAAGCAATCCATGGGCAGTTACCCCAGGCCATGATCCAGTGGCTCTATCTGCACTGACTAATACAGTAGCCAAGGACTGACCACGTTCATGTACACCACAGACACTTTCAAATCCACACGACGGTTGCACCGTGGCCTTTATAACTCCACCAACACACACGCAAACAAATAAAATAATCATGCAACATTTAGGCGACATGTCGAGTCTAAATTCCCATCTGTCCTCTTTGCCCTTGTTTGTTGCACATCTGAGTGTGACTGAGTAAAAGAGGCAGATTACAGGAGAAGGTCCAAGCTAAAGTTTGAACAAGAGCAAATGCAAGACATTCACAATAATTTCTATATTTACCACGGCTTCTCTTTTTTACTTATCGGAGAACAGCTGACTGAATTAGAGATGAAAGACAGTTTATGGAACAATTCTTGAATGACTGAGTGCAGCAGCACATTATTACTGATCACTGCTCACTTAGCAGGTATTTATCAAACTACTTTGGGAGCAGTTTTAGTTTTTCTTCTTTCTTCCTCACATGCCTTTACCTGACCAAAGTGGGGCTTGATGGACTGAGTACACCAAGGAAACCGAGGTTCATTGCTGAATGTTGTATCCTTGATGAGCAGTGTGTCTCTCCTCTAATAAAGAACCAGTATTCTCTTGTCTAGATTACAGCAGCAGACGCCAAATTGAAAGCCAAGACACTGTCGACATTTAACACAGTATGTGATGTAGTGTTTGTGATTATTTTCTCCTTGTTTTGTTATTTTAAACAATGGTACAGTAAACTGCAAAAAAGTATCCGTTTACACAGTTTTTTACGCACACTGATGCGTTTTGTACTCTCTTGGTTATGGTAAATTACATTGCCGTACCTTCTAAAACACACAGCTGTAAAGCAGATTTCTGTATTGTAGATGCTGCGCTTTTTGTGACACGCTGAATGATATTCCTTTTGTTTTTCTTCTGCCATCTCATCACGATCAGATAAGAGAACAAGAACAATTCGCTGGGTTTTTTTTTTTTTTTTTTGTTAGAGAAGCACCACATTGGACTCGGCTCCATGCGGCTCGGCTCAAACTGTGAAACGCAGTAAAAAGCTGCGCGTCATAACTGACCAAAAGTCAAAACTGTATACTCTGTAAAACCAAACCAATGCAAGTGTTGTTTGATTTGTTGAAATGCAAACAGCAGCCTTAAATAAACCTTTATTAGCACAAAGTTTTCTGATTGATTTTTATTTTACGTTTTGATTGTATTGGTTTGACGCACCTGACACTTACCACCTCACCTGATGAAGAATGCACTAAAAACAGAAGAGATTATCGACTCTAGCACTATTTCTAAATATGTATATTTTTGGCTTGAATAATTCAAACGGTGACAGTTGAATGAGTTTGCTTATAATGTATCTTTGACCTTAAATGCTCCCCTTGATGTTGGTTTGAAAGATAGGTGACTTGTATGGGTTCAAATGCCCTTTTTCAGAAAAAGGGCTAATGTCATTAAACAATTCTAGGTGTTAAAGGAACATTCTGCCTAATCTATCTATAGTATCGATCTACATTAGTTAAACAGAAGGGTCATATTTCCAGTTCCTTTCATAAATCAAATAATCTGAATGACTTAAAAGACATGTTTTTGGGGGACTTCTTTCTTGTTTGGAGCCTCGGGTTGTTAGGGGAGCCCTTCAGGGTTCCCGACTCCTTGTTCGGAAGCAATGAACTCCCAGTTCACAGTATTCCTGTTCAGTGGAACGGTTAGTACAGAGAGTTACTTGTGGCATCTCTGTTTGAGTAATGTCTGATTTGACGAGAATGTTTCTTACAGTATGTTAAAAGGTTGCAAACAAATCTTCCACTTGAGCTTTTATTGAATAAGAGGATACGAACATCTCCACCCTCCCTCTTTGTAAAGCCTTGATTTATTTATTTATCTTTATCTCACAGGCCCTTCAAATAGCTTCACGTTGCCAGTTATGTAGTAATCAGCTGACATTTCAAGCAGAGAATCTATTCCCTGACCTTTCTGCATTCACCGAGGCTTTCTGATACAGAGAGCTTTCTCCACTTTGATCTCTGGACGCAGCCTCCATGATGTAGGAAAATAACAGTTTATCAGCTCTAACACCCAATTCTTTCTTTCTCGTTATACAGAGCATTTGTAACTGCTCTCAAATCAGAGCTTATTTATTGTTTCTGTTGATTGGGCCGTTAACTGCCTGTCCCCGTGTCCTTGTCCATTTGTTCCTTTGCTGTCACTTAGTATCCCACTACTGTTGTTGTTGTGCTATATCATTGACATCATAATGATTTTAAAAACAAGTGCATTTGCTGTTTGTTGTTGTTGTTTTGATCAAGTTAGTTATTGGCTGTTGATGACAGGCGGTGTCATCTAGAGGGATGTTATTCATTTTTATGCTATTTTTCTGGAGACTTAACCCACCAGATCTGAATCTGCTGTGTAATGTCTAAAGTCTTGAAATATCACCTGTCACATCATGGGAGAGGGTCGATTTAGGGCAACGCTGAGCTAAAATCCCCCTTTTGAGAAATAATTGATGAGCAAGCCATGATTGTGTGCGTGTGTGTCTGTGTGTGTGTCTGTTCCAGAGACAGAGGGAAGCACGCTCCATTCCACTTACCCGCACATCATAATGCCCTTAAACCATGTTGTAAGACAATGATGTAGTTGCACAAACATGTCAGCCAGTGCTCAGGCGCACAGTTTGCGTTTGCTCTAACCAGTACTGCAACATTAACACATTACATGTTGCTGGGTAACTAATGGACAGCTGTAACTGGGAGCTATGAGCATCTAACTTCATTATAACGTGCAGTGAGATCATTTAATCCATGCTATAAATTGTGTAGTTACTCATGATAATTTTGTCTCTACATCTCCTAAACTCACTTGTTTGATGACAAGATAACTCAGTTATGTATATTTGGCACCTATTAATTTATCCACCCACGAAACTTACAAAAATATACTTCTAAATTCACACCACATGAAATTGAACTACTAATACACAAAAGAAGAAGAAGAATCCAATTTCTACCAACTAAAATACAACACAGAGATACATTGTCCTTCTTCCTGAAATGGGGTGAATAATTACACCATTTAAGCTTGGTTCATACATGATCCATGCCTCCCACGTTATGGCAGCATATTTGTGTTTCCATGGCGATGCAATCTGCTCCCATCACTTTGGTCCTACACCAGATTGGAAGCAGAGGGAAGCCCACAGCCTCAGATCCATCCCAGAGTAAGGGATAAGAATCTGTTGGAGATGTGGTACTAAGTTGATCAGCATGAAGGGGCTCTCTGTGATTTCTTGTTGGGTTAATAAAGAGCAGAATAGTTTGATACCCTGTCGTGCTGAAGCTGACGATCATTAGGGTCAGTAACCTCATGCTGGGTGTATAGGCATTGCTCAACCCCTTTTAAACTCTGTGCAACCTCCCAGGGATCTCAGAGTTTCCAAGTATGTAAGAAAAAAAAAATGTTGGAAGGATGTGCATGAAATCAATCCCATTTCAAATAGTTTTTCAGATAAACGCAGATCATGTTGCTCCCAGTGACACTAGCAAAAAGCTGCTCTGAGGTTTGTAACACATTCTCATGACAGGATCTATTCATCAACAGCTCTAAAGAGTTAGATAACATCAGATTTTCCTCTTCGGCACTTATCTTAAACTACAACTTGCGATTTCTAAAAGACAAATTTCTCTTCTTATCTTAGCTAAACACAAACAAATTAAACTGGTCATATCACAGGGTACCAGGGGTGTTTGATTTGTATTCTTCAGTTGAAAATGACATGAACAGCACAAAAGTGATTTGAAATTTCTGGCTAAATTTGACATTTTTTCATTTCAGGTTGAACAAAAAGTCACAAAATCAAGAGTAAAACTACAATGTCTGATGTACAAATGTGCTATGAAAAATAAAGATAAACTCCTGCTGGAAAGTTATCTCCAGACCGACATTTCTCTTGAGTTTGTTTGATGTTTGACTGTAATTCAGAAAACCACTGTTTTTATTTCTGTAGCTTCCTATAGAGTTTGTATTTGTGGTATAATTTGCTCTGTGTGATAAAGTGTGTGAATATGACTGCATGTTAAATACGTGAACAACTGTGGAGCAGATTTTCTTCCTCAGTTTGCCTCCCTGCATGTAAATGCAACTTTTCTGAACGTGAGTGTGTGGGCGGGTGAGTGCAAAGCCGGGCAGCTGGATGCCAGCGGGGTTACAAATGAGTTCCCCAGAGTTCAACAATAAGCAGATGCGTGTTGTCATAGCAATAACTGCTGTGCGTTTGTTAGAAAGCGTTTGCCACCCTTTAGGTCCCAAAATCCACAATTTGAACAATAACCTCATAACCATCGAGGTAATTAAAGATGTTTTCGCAAAGAGTTGTTGTTTTTTGTTTGTCTGTGTCATTTAGCAGCCTGAATAACTATGAAATACATCAACAGAGTGGCGTATATGCACATGGGCTTCACTGGTGCTAACGGGCAGCAGGTGGGTTATCTTGATTACCATTTTCTCTCCTGAAGAATCCTTAACCTCTCCTCCTCCCACACAGACCTCCCAGGCGCTCCTCGTTGGAAGCAAAGCACAAACAGTTCCATCGCCTTGTAAAACGGGAGTCTACAGTGAGGATGATGAGGGGAGAATCTGTGCGTGGGCAACATTAGTTCATTATCGGCAGCGTGGTGGAGAGGAAGACATCCACATGACAGTGTGAGGATCATCTTGGACAGATAGGTGTGTCAGACTTTATTTAGAATTAGCCTCCAAATGTTTCTTTTTTGTTTTCCTTTTGTGGTGATGCGTGTGATTAAGATCAATTTGAGTGAAAATTGTGAGGAAGATTGTGTGTAAGTGTTGATCTTTTTTATTTGCACTGCCTTCAGGGAGGACAAGAGGAACTTATCAAGTCATGACAGCTTGAAAAGAGCAAAGGCCAAAGCAGGGTGAGTGTTTTGTCTATTATGCATCCAGTGTTAAGTGGCATACACCTTTTTGTCATAGAATAAACACATCACTCCGTGTATCTTCTGTTTCTGTCTTGAAATCACATTCTCCACAGTGTTGTCACTACAAATCAGTAGAATCATTACAAATTTAAATAAATTTTGTCTCATACCTCGATGTAGTAATACTGTGTATATAGCGAGACTGTGTGAATTAATTTTACACTCGGTTCTGTAAAATAATATAATTTCTTCTCCTGTTGCTATGCTGATCCTTGACTTAATATTTAACCTTTTGAGCGATGCCTTTCAATCCATCAGTTTTCTTTCTGTGCAGGTGTCACTTTTATTTGGCCAAATAGAATAAAAAAATTGGTGTTTCATCAGTCATTCAACACAAATGGTTGGTCGGTCACCTTGTTGACTTTGTTGTCAGAACTTTTAGACGAACCCTTCTTTGACATCTGTAAAAAGGAGCAAGGAGTGCTATTGCTGGATGAGTCCATCACATAGAAGGCTACTGCGACTGCCTTCGGCTTTGATGTCCTCGCTAAGAACATCACACACCGACATGGTCAAATTTGAAACCTGCAGCCCTACGCAGCCTTTTGAATTTTTTCTTATTAAAGCGAAGTGAAGCACAAGTACCTTTTTGATGGCTGTTTCCTGCATTTCAACGCAATGCTTCACTTCTTGTTTTCATCCAAAACTTTCTAAATTCGATTTAGGCCCTGGACATGAATTTCTCTCTTTTGTTTAAGCAGACATGAAAATAACTACATATGGGAATATAGTGCTGTGGTATTTCATCAAACTGTGATGAGAGAAGTGATTATGAGCTTTGACACTTCTCATACACACAACTTTCAGCGATAAGATTCCAGTTTCTCTCTCATCAAAGACATGCTTCTAAACTAACTGCAGTCGTTTTCTTCTGCTTTTGCTAGCAGTTTGGAAAGCATCATGCCCTGTCTTAATATACGGCATGCTACTCCCCATTTTGATAGTTGCACTTATAAGAAAGAAAAACTAAATTTTGCTGCAGGCAGTTATCACTGGTTTGTTCATTAACACACAGCCATCAGTTCTGACAGCCAATGAGGTGTGATATCAAGTATTACTGGCGGCCACACAAAATGTCTCCAGCTTCAATAGACTCAATTTGAAATATCTCTTAAAGTCACTCTGTGTAGCATTTTGATTGCTTTATTGACAGAAATGCAATTGTGTATCCATAATTATATCTAAATTGGTGTACAGTTATATGGAAAAAATGCTTACTGCTCTTCATGACCTTAAATTGAGCTGTTTGTAGCTATAGATGGTGCAGGACAAACCAACCACTAGCTCTGTAGTAGGCCTTCTGCATTTTCACTTTTCTCTATATGCTTGGAAAGGGAGGGTGAAGTAGAGGATGCTCAAGTTGCAATCTGAAGCTTTGCTGCTAGATGCTACTAAATCTTACACTCTGGCCCTTTAAGAGGTACAAAGTGAATACAATTTGCCCACTAATCATGGTGGTGCCATTACACAGACTCCCACCTTCTGATCGGTGAGCTGGCAGTCATTTTGAAAAGAGGAATAAAAATGAGTAAATAGATATTTGACCTCATGGAGAGGTCTAACAAACTAACTAACAAACAAAAAAAACAAGATGGCAAAGGCCACATTCAGGTTTTAAAATGGCAGCTCATATAATAGTGGCTGATGTCAGAGTGGCTACGTCCACCTCTTATATATGGTGTATGAGGTAATGCAGCAATTTGTGATGTAGCCACAACCCTTCAATGACATACAGCTTCAGTTATTCATCTTCAGACCAGTTAACAGAAGCAGGGGCATTTTAATATTTAGCAACATTTCAAATGATCAGACACTGCTGGGACACTTTTTTTTTTTTTTAACTGAGCAGTCACTTATTTTAAAATGAGCTTTCTCAATTTTAACAAGTCAAACTTGTTGTGCCTTGAAATTACATGACTTTTTCAGAGTTATTGTCTCAGACAGAAAGACCCTCATCACCAGCTTTGAAATATGCCAAAGTCGCTAACATTTACGAGTAAAATGAATGCAGTGATCCATCCACTTGAAAAGTTTTGGTCTGAATGTTTTCTTGCATGAAAATGTGTGTCATTTGTGCAGAAATGATATACGGGAATGACAGGTTTTTGTGGGAAGTGAAGAGGACTAGAAGTTTGAATAGATCTAACTCTCTAGCACATGTCATGAGGTGCAAAAGGCTAGCAGTACTGTGTGGATGTGTGTGTGTGTGACTGTGGAGGTGTGAGAAGGTCAGACCTTAGGAGAGGCCTTTTCATGTCTGTCTGCTTATGGGAGCGGAGCAGAGACGTTTTGTCATTGTGCCGTTCAGCTCCCGATGCTCTCTCTCTCTCACACACACACACACACACACGCGACGTCCTGACTCTGTAGAATACGTTGGTGAAACTCAAAGGTGCCTGACTTTACTCGGACTGTCTGACAGAGACTGTTAACCATGAGTGGTGAGTAATCAGTGAATTAAAGGATGAATGTTTCTGGAGAAAAATACTGCTCAGCAGAATTTTTCTCAGTGTTATTTACAAATTGGTGAGATTACTGTGGTTTATGGTCAAATTTGACATTACCTCTACTGTGCTGTAAAAATACGGCACACACTACAGCTTGAGATGTGATCTCTGTGTCCCAGTTTTAACATGGTAGTCTGGAGTGTTCTCATGTTGAGGTGTGAAATATGTTCTGCCTTGCACCAGCAGCATATCCAGCACTCCTACATTTGTGTATTAGTGGTTTCATAGTGTACTAGTTCCCGGCTATTAGTGTTAGCTATTTCTCACTGGTTTGCTCTTCATCAAAACTCCGGCTTTTATCATTGCAATGCAGTTATGAAGCACGATATGGCTCCTGTTTTTCGCCAGAATTTCCTTTGTTTTTTTCTTTTTTTTTGTGGTAAACCTGTCACGACCTACATTAACAGGGTCTGCCATATCAGATTTCAAATAATAACATTTGGGCAAAACTGTTTTCGAGCTAATGCAGATTAGATGTTAAAATATTATTTGGCTCTTTAAAAAAATGCTGAATTTAGTTTCAAACATTGGTGATAAGATACTCAGGTCTGCGGTCACTGAGCACCGTGGTTTAAGTTTTATTGTGATGTTGAACCTTTTTTTTCATAATTTACGGGACTAGTGATGGTTTGCTCCCTAATAGGCTTTAAGTAATATCATACCTAGTTGGTATTAGTGTGTTTTTGTTGTTTCTTTGAAGTGTACAGATCGATCTCACTAAAAGACAGAGCACATTTGTGGCTACAGAGAAACGATGCCATCCACCTGACCCTTAGCAGTCTGATTGGTGGTGTAGCGTACCAGCAGCTGGATCTGCAGTCATGCCTCAGTTGTTACTCAATAAAAAATGAAAAATGAAAAATTGTGGCTAACAGAACTGGAAAGCTTAAAGAATGAGAGGATTTTGCTCTGGTGAGTGAAATGAGGTCAAAAAGGATGTGCTCAGTGACATTTGAATGATCTGAAATAAAATCTCTAATTGTGTTTAACATACAGTGCAGCTAATACTTTATTGGGAGTTGTGTGGTAATTTATTCTAAATCACGCAGTAGACAAAGAGAAACAGATTAGAGGCTTTCCTTTACTTCAATTCTTTCTCTTCTGGGCTCCCAAGACAGAACATTCATGTAGCATTACATCTTAGTTATTTCAGTGTTAATGTAAAAATGAAACTCACAATGAGAACTTCATGATTTGATCCTCTTTTTCATCCAAATTTAGCAATCAGTCATGGTGAAACAAGATCACAAGTAATGTTCTAAATCCAGACATTGTGAGTACACTGCATAGATGTTGTTTGGTGCTCCAGCTACACACACACACACACACACACACACACACACAGATGAAGAAGTCAGGAGGAAGCTAGGGTGGGTAACTGCGGAGACTTCTGGGAAGTCTGTTTGCAGAGGGTGGCAGAAGTATTGTACCTACAAGGAGAAGTGAGACCAACCGCTGCATGCTACTCACACACAGTGAAAGAGAGATACGGTAAGACCACCAAAGCTCAGTAACTGAGAGTTTTACAGTTGTTTTTACAGCTCTTTTTAATTTAAACTTGCTAAAGTGTTCCCAGATGAGCTTTAGAACGACAAAGCTTTTGTTATCGTACTTGATTTAATACAACACAGGAAGTTGATCTAATTTAGGATCCAGACTTATTGCTTGCTTCTTATTGAAGGTCATGCAGTGTTGTCTACAGTTAACAAACTCTGTTTGCTTTAGCCTTATCAGGAGGAGAGGACTGACAAAACAGCCACCACATGCAGCTTTAATATATTCTGGTTTTATGAGGTTTATTGTTAACAACTCCTTCAAAATTACAGTTGACACTATTCAATATGAGATTCTAAATGAGTGCTTAAGAAGATAGATCAAATGTCAAGTACTGTCATTATGTGTTGTCAAACAGAGGAGGGTTTAACAAAGAAATTAGATGTTTGTTTAGCTGCTGATGAATAATGATCTACTATGTGTTTGTTGATGCAACAGAGGAGTTGAGCTAACAGTATTCAATGTTTATTTATTCCTGTTTAGTATTTCACTTTGTCAGTAAAGTGTTTTTGTCTAGAGTCAGTTCTTGAATATTAAAAATAGCCACCAAAAAAGGTTTTTGAAAGAAACAAAAAGGGTGAGAAATGCTTACATTTGAAAGGCTGGAACTGGTAGATTTCAACATTATTATTTTCTGATGACTGAGCCAATGTTTTCTAGACAAAGTAGTTTCCTTTTTTATTTTAGAAATAAAATTTAATTTAATGAAAGAAGAAAAACACACCTTCTGTTTCAAATTATCTCCAATCATTGTGTCACAGCTGGGTTTGATTTTGATTTGCAATGCCAAACGGGTGCTTAACTGTTCCCTTCCACCCACCTCTATTTTACATTAATGAGAATGATACGATGAGACACTTTATTTCCCCTTAATCATCTTTCTAGTTTCCCATGAGACCTGCCTCCTCGACCAGGTGCTGGAGCTTATTATGAGTGAGAAGCCCCCCAACAGTGCAAGTCTTTTCCTGAACGAGGACGTGGACAAACCACCCCTGCCAGACAGAGGAGACCTGAGGAGGCGCCTACGCAGGGCCATGGAGAGGAGAGCCAGCAGCGTGAAGGAGAGGATTAGCTCCATCAGCAGGGAGAGCCTCACACGTTTCCTCAAGAGGAACCTGTTTGTTTTGTTCACCGTCGCCGCCGTTGCTTTGGGTGAGCAGAGGGGAAAACCTTTCAGAAGTTGTTTAGTTGCAAGCTTGTCTCGACGGTCAGTTGAGTCCAATTTGACAAATCTTTTTTATTTCGTGTGCGTGCATGTGAAATGATGCTTATCCAGGTGTAATCCTGGGCTTTGCTCTGCGCCCCTACAACCTGTCCCTGAGGGAGATCAAGTACTTCGCCTTTCCTGGGGAGCTCCTGATGAGAATGCTGAAGATGCTGGTGCTGCCTCTCATTGTCTCCAGTCTGGTCACAGGTTGGCTTTTACCACGTTCTTTGTTTTGTAATCTGTTGCAACTCCCTTTTCTCCATTGCTGTCCCCTTTATGGATTATGCTGATATCAATAATAACATACTTGCAGTTTATTAAGAAATTCTGATGTAGTTTCTTCAGCATTTATCACTCAGGTGTTTCTGAAATGTAAACGTGTAGCAAACAGACTGAGATCTGAAAAGTCATGTTCTCTGTCTCAGGTGTTTCCTCTTTGGACAGCAAAGCATCGGGTAAGATGGGCATGCGCGCCGTGGTCTACTACACGGTCACCACCCTCATTGCAGTGTTTATCGGCATTGTGATTGTCATGATTATCCGGCCCGGGAAAGGCAGCAGGGACAGTCCCATGGCCAAGAGTGGGAATATTGAACCAATTCAGGCTACGGATGCTTTTCTGGATCTCATCAGGTAAGACCTCAGAAACTACAGAATGCATATTTCCCCAAAGTTTTAAACTGTTTTCTCAGTGGCTTTATATCCTTGTAAGGACAATAACACAAAGACAAATAGTAAACACGACCCCTTGGGAGATTATAATGTGGTTATAGATCAACATAGTATAGAGAACATGAGTTGTGACTTATTTGTCATTGTATCTTTATATCCAGGAACATGTTTCCACCCAATCTGATAGAGGCTTGCTTCATGCAGGTGAGATTTATTTGTTCCTCCCAGTTCCCAGAAAAAAAATACTACACCACATATTCCATCCTTTACCACCAAATCTAACTCAATCATGCAGGCTTGTGAATAAAAAACATTTTATTTCTTGCAGTATAAAACCACGTACAAGAAGATTGTCCACACAAGGAACGTGACAGTGACTCTGAATCTCACCGACGCTTCCAACACGACAGAGTCTGACCTGAGCATGAACTTTACCCGGGTGCTTCACACCGTACAGGTGGGTGAAGTGAAGTTTTCTCGCGACGTGCTGAATTCTCTGTGCTACATTTGGAAAACAATAAACAAAAACAAAAAAATATATATATTCAGTTTGCTTTTTCTGCCACAGGAGACGGTGGAGGAGACTGTTCCTATGTCTGGCTCCTCTGGTGGAGTAAACGCTTTGGGTCTGGTGGTCTTCTCCTTGTGCTTTGGTTTGGTCATTGGCGGTATGAAGCAGCAGGGTCAGGCTCTTAGAGACTTCTTTGACTGTTTGAATGAAGCCATCATGAGGCTGGTGGCCATCATCATCTGGTCAGTATAAACACATGAACAGCTCCTCGTGTCCAATGTGTTTTGGCAGGTCGCTGTTCTTTACAGCAGTTAAATATTACTGACACAGTCCTTTGATGGTTTTCCTAAACTATAATTTAAAAGATGTTCTAAAATTTTTAACCTGTGTGTGCTCCGTTTCATCTTGCTAAATACTCATTCATCTGAGTCGTCTCCCCTTCAAGGTACGCTCCAGTGGGCATCCTGTTCCTGATTGCAGGGAAAATAGTAGAGATGAAGAATCTGGCAGAAGTGGGCAGTCAGTTGGGGATGTACACCGTGTCAGTCATTGTAGGCCTCCTCATTCACGGACTCTTTGTCCTGCCGCTGCTCTACTTCCTGGTGACCAGAAGGAACCCTTACATCTTTATAGGTGGCCTCCTGCAGGCGCTCATCACAGCTCTAGGAACATCCTCCAGGTGAGTTTCATGTTTCTCAACGCTCGTCTTTTATCTTTTGCCATCCCCTCACCCCATCCAGTCAACCCAGATGACCAGCGCCCCTGAGTCTGCTTAAGATGGAGGTTTGATCCTGATGAAAGGGAAATTTTCTCTCCTCTTGTGCATAAAGTACTTGCTTCAAGGAGTTTTTATTGTGCTGAAAAGTCTTTTCTTTCTATGCAAAGTGCCCTGAGAATGAAATAAAAATGTAATGAAAATGACATGAAAATGTAATCCCGTGTTAGGGATTACATTTTTAGGGAAAGAGGGCACCTTTTTAAAAAGTTGATATTGTATTTCTCTTTTATGTGCAGTACTGGCCGGTGTTGTGACTGCAAATCAAACATACCTGTGCAAATGAACCAGTTCATGTGCTTATGACTCACTGAAATGTGTCCCTTTTTGTGTCCAGCTCTGCTACTCTTCCCATCACCTTCCGTTGTCTTGAGGAAAACAACCATGTGGATAAACGAGTGACACGTTTTGTCCTTCCTGTTGGAGCCACCATCAACATGGATGGCACCGCCCTCTACGAGGCTGTGGCAGCCATCTTTATTGCTCAAGTCAATGACATGGACCTGAACTTTGGGCAGATTCTCACCATCAGGTGACTGATTTTCGACTAACAACTAATACAGCTGAACATGTTGAAAGTATTTCTTGTGATACAGTCACACCAATAATTAGTGGGGACCGAACACTACCCAATCATGTCATGTCATGTCAGAATATAGTGAAAACTTGTATTAAACCATGGTGTCTTAAGTTATACACTCTTATCACTTTGGTGTTCTTGGCTAAATATCATGTAATACCAAGTAATTAGAATTAATTCAGTATTGAAACTGTTATATGGACAATTTTATACTATAATGAAAAATTGTAAATATTCCAAAACTCATATTTTCACTTAGCTCTATAACATCCACAGCTCAAAACTTGCCACAAATCTAGCTCGATGCAGCTGTAGAGCTGCAAAAAAACAACACTTTTTCAGGTAGTGTGGACAGGTTTATTCAAAGCAACTGAACGTGGAGTTCAGTATCTTGCCCAATAACACTTTGACTTGTGGAATGGGGGTAGTTTTAATGGGGGTGACTAGTAACTTATTCTACCACCTGATCTGCCTCCATCCCAGCTTGTAAATTCCACATTATACTTTTTATGGGAATCAGTGTTACTAATCAGTGTCTCTGAAGATGTAGATTTGACTTTAAGGTTTTCTATGTGTGTGTGAACACTTCAACGTTTCTGATAAGCTTTTTCAACCATGGATAATAATAGCATTTTACAAATACAGTGGCGTAATAATTCCTTGTGTGGATTCAGCGCTCTACCAATCCCACCAGGAGTACGCATGTGCAGTTTGTTTGTTTTTCTTTATTAAATGTCTTCACTCTCCTCTCCATCCTCCCACCGCCCACTCAGTATCACAGCAACTGCTGCCAGCATTGGAGCAGCAGGCATCCCTCAGGCTGGCCTGGTTACCATGGTGATCGTATTGACATCAGTGGGACTGCCCACAGAGGACATAACACTGATCATCGCTGTGGATTGGTTCTTGTGAGTTCCCTCTAAATGTCAGCTTGATGGGGATTGGTCTGGGTTTGTGCCGGCCTAAATGTCATTGTAAAGCATCAGAGAACACTCAGGTCACACAACTACAAAGGTTATTGTTGCATAATGCAGAGTGCCAGATGAGAACGCCTGCAAACGGTTTTATACACTGATATTTTTTTGTGTCAGTGGTCTTTTTCACCTGTGTTTTTAGTCTCTTTGACTCTTGTCTCTCTTTGCCACTGCAGAGACCGTTTGCGCACCACCACCAACGTGCTGGGCGACTCGCTCGGGGCCGGCATCGTGGAGCATCTGTCCCGTCGAGAGCTGCAGAATCAAGACGCTGAAGTGCGCAACTCTGTGATTGAGGAGAACGAGAAGCCCTACCAGCTTATCTGCCAGGACAATGACTTAATAAACCACCTTAACAGTGAGACCACGATGTGAAGACAAGGGCTTCAACTGCTAGGACACACACCAAAAGCTTTTTAGCTAAAGGGTTGGCACTATGGTCCTGGAGAAAACTTTTTGTTTTTTTTATGTTCAACTGAGCCAATGGGTTCTTTGTTGCCATATCTTTCCCCCTTAAGTACAGAAGGATCTCTGGAAAACAGCACAAAGCTTGTCCTGAGATGTAGAGATGACAGGAACTCAACTATACAGGTTGTTAAATAACAGTTAAACTCGCACCAAGTCCCAATTATTTATTCAACATCAACCTATTTTCTTTTGTCAAATGCTCAGTAGTCAAACTGAAGTCAAACTCCTCAACCTCACCAGAGTTTGAATAATTCATACAGCTTGTGATCCAGAATCAATGCTTGAAAACAGTGTTATTCCAACTAAGTACCGTGAGTCAAAAAGAAAACTCAAACCAACTTATTCCTCAGAAAATCAGCCCGTTAGGCTCATTGTTTAGCAGGATTTACATTCACATAATTTCCTTTGCCGACACTCTTACTGTCATTTTCATCCTGACGGCCTCTAACAGGATTTGGTTATGGAGTTTCTACGAAGCAACTCAAAAAAAAAAAAAAAACGAGCTCAGCAGGATGTAAATAGGTCAGTGTCAGTGTTCTTTTGTTCCTGTTTTTAAATTTGTGTAATTCAAATGTTCTTACACAGTTCTTATTTAGACTTTGAATGTTCTTGACTGTTAAACACTGGAAAATGGTGAAAAGGAAACTGCTTTTGAGACTGATGTGTTTTTAGTGACTTCGTAGAATTCTATCACGCAGTGCTTTATTATCAATATTTGTGTGGCTCTTGTATTTATTTGGTGCTATGACTATTTAAACAATGGGCACAGAACTGTACTGCTACACACTAATGTCACAGAAATGGCTGCAATAATAGCGAAATTGTTAATTTTCTCTATAGTGTACTTTTTTTAGTACATATTGTCTTGTTTTTTTGACTAAAATGTTTCATCATTTTTTGTTTCATGGTTTCTTCTGGATTTTTTCAAATTTTATATCACAAATTAACAACTCTACGATACTGAAAACTCTCCAAAAGCATTTCGTTATTGTGTTTTGATAGTTAGTGAACCTTTCCACTTAACTAAATGTGTATATTGTGTATTTTTACTTCTATCAACTAAAGAGGCAACTTGATTTTATGTTTACTGAAACTTGGAAGTTTATTCTTTTGATAATTTCTTTATCGTTTCATGGAACAGTGCTGTGAGGAAAGTTTGTGAACGCTTGAATTTGAATCTACCGTCGTTTTATCTAGTGCTGTGCATAATAATGGATAGGATAGATATATTTAGCTCTTTATTTAAAGCTTATCTGTCTTTGTGCCATTTCAATGTTTATTAAGAAGTTCGACTTAGTTTTGCTGCTTGATACTATTTTAGTGTAAATGGTATTTTCTATTGAAGAGCAGGTCAATATTTCAATGGACGGCTTTTAAAAAATGTGACAAATAAATGTCTCAGGAATTGAACCGTGATTCTCATTATTGTGATTGTGGCTACCCCTTGTGGAGGATATTCTGTCCAGAAGCGGTTAGGTGCTCTGCTAAAGACAAACAAACAGAATTAAGTGTAGATGTATAATAGTAATGCCATGAGTCCTTCTACTCCTGGTTTGACAACAATAAATCACTATGAAGGCAACCTTTGTGCGACCATCTGAATGTCAGGAAAATCTGTTGCTATTGTGCTTATTACATGACCTCAGTCTCATTACTTTAAAACCAAGCCAACCCACAGTCACTGAGGAACACCAGCAAATTCAGATCTTTATTTTCTTTAATCACATAGAAGATACTGAATGTATTTACATGACTCAAGCTCTCTTTGGACACCAAACCGACAATTGCCGTAGATGCTTGGGGCTCCAAAGGCTTTCTTCCACTAAATTTGCACTTCTTTACCTGTTCTGTCCTTTGAATATATATTCATAATTTAATATTTACACACGGATGTTACTTCTCACGGAATAAAGACTAAGCTCAAGAACAAAACATAAATTAGATGCTGATGTTTGCCATGTATGCTCATCATCATTACAGTGACTACTGTCAACCATTGCCAATTCTACAGTTATAAACCTTGGTAAAATGCCCTCTATCCGGTTAAAACTCCCTGTGTCTCAATCAGAAAATGTGAAAACATCACACTGTGGTGCACGTTGGGACTGGAGCGCCATCCTGTAAGGAACGCTTTTGGCTCATCTGCGTCTGCCTGCTATTGTTGCCTGATTAGCATTTGCTTATTTCCTTTATCTAAAGAGTTGATCAAATCGGTCAGATCTGGTGGATAGGAGACAGGAAAAGAGAAAGACAATATTTCTCACAGAGAGAATTCGATTCCTGGTGCCAGTCAAGGGGGAAAAAAATACATAAAACCTATTATGTTTTTTTTCTACAAATGTGTCTGGATACATTATGAGGCAAAACTGTGTTTAGGAGTTATGAAATTCCTACAAACTTCTTTAATAAAAGTACATTTTCATTATTTTCAGATTCCGTTGAATCAGTCATGACAAAACTCAATCATAAAATGCCGTGTGTCATACTTTATGGTTTTAATACAGACTTGTGGAAAATGTAAGCTGGGGATTCAGAATGATCTTTCCTGGTTTTTGACCTTGGCTCGATATGTTCGCTCTCTTTATGCGACATTGTGGCGAAAACGTTAGTTTCACAGAGCTTAAACACCAAAAAATGACAATTTCATAATTATATGTTAAATATAAAGTAAACCTGATCTTTTGATATAAACCATCAAGCAAATATTTTATTCAGAACAGAACACAGAAAACATCAGTGAGACATTTTACAACTTTAGTTGTGACAGGGACATGTTTACCACTGTGTAGCATCTCCCCTTCTTTTACAACAGTTGGTAACCATCTGGTAACTAAGAGGACCAGTTACTGGATCTTTGGGAGAGGAACGTTGTACCATTCTTGTCTGATGTAGGATTCCAGCTGATCAACAGTCCTGGCATTTCCTTTTCGTATTTTGCCAACAGCCATGTTGTTGTAATAGATGCAGTATGTGGTTCAGTATTTGGGACTGTGGACTTTGTCACCAGACAGTGTTTCTTAAAGTGTTCCTGAGCCTGTGCAGTGATTTCCTTGACGGAATTATAACGGTTTTAACTGTAGTGCTGACTGAAGGCCTGAAGATCACAGACATCCAAGACTGATTTTCAGATTTCATCTCCAGATTCTCTGAATCTTTTTATAATTCAGATACAGTAGATGACAAAATATTAAAAATCTTACTCTGAAATTGCTCCACAACATCTCGATGCTGTTTTTTGTAACTTGTTGAACCTCTTCTCATCCTTATCTCTAAGATACTCTGCCTCTTTAAGGTTTTTTATTTCTATGCATTCATATAAATTATATGTTGTCAATTTACCTAATTAGTTGTGACATGCTTACTTTTTCAGCCTTTTGTAGCCCCCCTCTCAGCTTTTTAGAGATGTGCTGCTACTGTCAAAATCAAGATGAGCTCACATTGTTCACGAAATGGCAAAAGGTCTCGCTTTCAACGTTTAATATATTCTCCATCTTCTGTTGATAAAATATTGATTCACAAGATTTGAAAAAAACTGCATTCTGATTTTAGACTAAAAACATTCCAACTTTTTGGGAATCAGGGTTGCTCTTTACAAACTGCCATATACAGTACAGATCATGATGGAAAGCTAACCTGTTCTGAGAACGTTACATGCTTAGCTTGGATCATACATATTATATCAATGAACTATTTATGAGAAATTACAGGATCCCAAACCAATTTATCTCTATAGACATATATCAATGAGGAGCTTATTGTTTTTACTAAATATGTGTGAATATGGACCTTGGATGCATATAATTGTGATGTCATGTTGTTATAAGAGACAAAGCCTGATGACATGGGATCAGACTGTTGCCTTCTGAGACAAGATGAGGGCACTGCTGGAATTTGCTCCATCTGGTACCTGCATGACCACAATCTGCTCTTTTACTGGCCTGGACCCACAATTATCTCCTGCTCTCTGCTTTGCTCTGCAATGGGCCGTAATCTTCTGGGAACATTAAATATGATTTCCAGCCACAACAACGATTGGCAGAGTTCACTGCCTCGTTAGCAAGACCTTGGCTTTGCCAAACAAATGCAGACGAGCAATGCTTTCTTCCCTGAATTCCACACGCACCTCTGTGATGATGGCATTGCACAGAAACTGTTGAACTGACACCATTCCAGTGTCAGAATCCAACAAATCCCCAAAAGTTTTTGCCAAAAACTCAATTTGCTGATAATCTGACCTCCCTTTTTGGCTAATTTATGAAAGTAAACCAACTGTAATCCTTGTACATACAGTGTATTGAGCTACAAGCTCATTTCATTTGGGTCACACCTCTTTCCTGTGACTACATTGTTTCATAAAGATTTCATATCATCTTGGAACCTGTTAGAAACATACTTAACTTGCGGTGGACAGATATGTTAAGTATTTTCAGAAATCAGTTGAGACATAATCTTAGAGGTTGGTCCCACAGTGGGTATCTAAAATCATGATCGTGACGTCAATAAGCAGGGCCCCTGCATGTAGAGGACAGTCTTGGTGTACTATTCTCACGATGTAAAGAGTAGTAAAATTCTGATTACCCAAAATTCGACATGGCATGACGTCTACCTCACGTTCCCTTTAGGTTTTTATAATTAGTTCAGCAGCATATTGAAAGAGAGAAGAAATAATGTCTTCAAGAGAGTGAAGTAAGCAGTCTCCTGTTATAACCCAAGCAGCTCACTGCTTCGACAAAGATGGAGCTTGCTCTTTAATGAAATAAGAAAAATGAACCCGTTTTGTGCTTCACTGTGGATAGCTGTTTAAATTACCGGTAGTAGGTAAGGATGTGCGTCGGGAACAGATGGGTACGACGCTTGCTCAGACTTTTGCTTTTATTACGGCACATTCTGATAAACAAATATGGTGTAAATGAGAAAAATCAACCATTTCAAACAACTGATGAAAAAATGCTCTGTGGAATAGTTCAGCCACATGCAGTTGTGTCTGATGGCAATTTGATTAGCTTTGATGTATTTATAAAAGCCTCTTAGGACAGAATAACAAACCAGATGATGGTGTTACAAAGTTAAAACGTCATCATGATTATCATAATTCATCCCATAGGTGACTTGATTGTCTGTGCCAAATTTCATCAACCTCTTAGAACGAGAGCGAACTTATGTCACCCCAAATGTCGCCAAAGCTGCCACGATTTGTTTGGTTGGCACAAGCACTATTTAGACCATGATGAAAAAGGTTGCTGCATCAGATTTGTTCTTTGTGGTGGACAGAGCAACACTGTTGTCCTTAGTCTGAACCACATCGCCCGCTTGACTGTTGCAGTAGAAAAGACAGACACACGAGATACCCAGAAAAAACACTGAAGCTGTAGTTATTAACTCAGATTAATTTATAAAATATTTCACTTAAGATACAGTGCATTTTTCTACCATACAATGCTTGTGCATTGTACACACAATTGAGCCCTCTAAGTTTTAACAGCCTGGCCACGGAATGGATTGACTCATGATTACTTTGGCATAGTTTTGTGATGAAAAAGACACATGTAAACTGCTAAGTTATTTAAAGATATTTAAATATATCATTAATGCCTGTGGGGCTCATTTTAAAAGATAGATTAAGCATTTTCAAACAGTCAATATACGAAATGGACAAAATATCAAGAGCGTTTGCTCACTGTGTTACAAAGAAAGGTTGAATACAGGTGACAATCCTCACTCTGGTCCCACTTTGATTTTAGTCAACAGTCAAATATAGCCTGAA
Organism: Leuresthes tenuis; assembly: GCF_036924035.1. Taxonomy (NCBI): domain Eukaryota; kingdom Metazoa; phylum Chordata; class Actinopteri; order Atheriniformes; family Atherinopsidae; genus Leuresthes; species Leuresthes tenuis. The sequence goes on along the minus strand of NW_027325361.1, from coordinate 16,984,878 downwards.
GGAAGATTTTTAAATCCTATTACAAATAACCAAGAAAGTTAAACAAGGTGCAAGTTAACATTACAGACAAGCTTCCCAATACCCTCGCAGAGCTGAATGGGACAAATTCCTATCTACTTTACTGTGTGAAGTGTTATTACATGTTCAAGGTATACAAGTCACAAATAAACACAGAGTATCTTGCTGATATAATATATAAATGTCAACACTCGCTTCAGTACAACTGTTTCACTGATCTCACATCAGCCAGGTGTGGTTATGTTGTAGTGGAGGGAGACACTTTCAGGCAGACTGGCAAATAACAGTATAAGCCATTGAAAAAAAAAAAAGTCATTGCAACTTATCTTACAGATATCACTCCTCTATTGAGACTGTTCCGGCCACATGTTGGGAATATTTCAAGCGCTGTTCATGTTTAGATATCTAAAGCATTTTAAGATGTATTGCTGCCCAGGTCTGGTCCCAATGAGACGGAGAGTGTAGAAAGAGAGACACAAGATGACTGGAGAGTCAGCGAGTGTCGCCGAGTAAAGACAACAAGCTGCTGAAAGTTTACTTGGCCTATTGAGAAGTGGGAAAGATTGCAAAAACTTAGATTAGTTACGTTACCTGAACACTCAATTTATTGATCTTGAATGGATGACAACATACTCAGCTGAGCCTTACATATGACTACAAGGTTTCCTCCATATTTCATGGGGCTTCATCACTCCACATTGAGAGACGCCCAGTTGTTTTTTTTGTCCTGGTGATTACAAGGGGTAGAAACAAGGCATCAGGTGACACGTAAATCTGAGCTGACACAGTTTGATCGTATGGCTGATTAACTTGGTTACGTTTTGTTTCAGTGCATTTGATGCATGATCTGCAGTAACTATGTGAAGCAGATGATAGCTGTCAAGAGCAGCAAGTCTGCAACCACAGGCAGAAAAACAGACAAAAGTCAGATTACTGAGAAGTCAGCAGAGGCTATATCCCTTAATCAGCACCAACTTATTCTTGGCGAGATCAGTAACTGGCTTTGACGAGTATAGAGACCCCGCTGACTTCTTTGTAGTCTGATTACTGAGCCATAACTATCATGAGAGAATCTATCTATTTTGCCTTTGAAATATGCTTCTGAATCATCCTCTATACTCGTAGATTTGAGGTGTAACAAACAAGTTAAAATGGCAAATCCTCAAAAAACACTTATGATTTTGGTTATACTGCAACTGGAGAGTATTTCTTCAATGAAAAAAAAGCGAAAAGAAAATATGCTTTTGCTCTTCTTCCAACTGGCTTCAGCAAGCGGCTGATTTACCAACTGGATCTGCTGGTCGTGCTTCATGGATGTGATTGATTGAAGTTTATTCTTAACATATGGTGATAGATTGATCCATAATGGATGAAAAATGCGATTGAAGTTTTCTTTTTTGACAGTGCCTGCACTTTTCTGTGGAAAACAATTTCCACAGACAACTTCCAAGATGACTCAACGAATCAGAGGTGCAGAGCTTTGCGTCCGCTAGGATCTGCATGACCTAAATGTTCACATCAGCAGGTGCATGCATGTTTCTGTGACCCAGATTTGTAGTGGGTATGAACATTTGATACACGCCCTTTCATCACACTCCAGCAGGGTACAATAGCAAGAACTTTTGCAAGTTATGTGAAAAATACGTTGAAGTAGTTTGACCGAGTCTGACCTCTGACATGACAGGCAGGTTATCATGCGGAGGGAGCCACATGGTTCGGTGGGTCTTGGTTCTTTGTCTTTGCAGGAGCTTCCTCAACAACCGTTTCACCTTCCGATCTCTGGGGTCTGCACATTTCACTGCCTTCTTTGTGTAAAGACTATGAAAAAAGAAACAATCCCTTTCATACAACACAGGTTAGCAGTATAAGGACCTACTCATCGACAGGGGTAAATGACATAAATGCCAAATCTGGCTGTGCAGGACGACAGAGATGTCTGTCAAGTTACCTTAGGATGACAGAGAATGAGGAAAATAAAAAAAATAGGAAAAAGTTTAAAGAAATCTGTAAGCAACCACCAACTAAAACAAAGAGGACCAAAATAAATTCTTGTATCTACTGAGTAAGAATTCCATGTTTATGTTAAGTGGACCAGCGAGCTCATCATTCCCCAGCGACATCAGATTTCTCTGCCCTGCTGGAAACAATAGGTACCACAATAGGGTTTGCTTAACTAAACCCTGCTGTTCTGACTGACTTACTGCAGTGAGGCTCAGCTGGCTCACAAGGTATTTTCAGACGGCTTGTTATTCCCACATATTTCCTTTCTTACTTCTCTGGCAATTACAGCTTCGAGCCCTGCCATAACAACTTAACCTGGAAAGATGACAATGCCTCTCAGCCCGGCTCTGCCCTTCTGTAATGAGAGGCATATTTTCCATGCCTGCAAATTGCTCTGTGCTCTTAAGCTCCAGGAATGGATAGTTGAAATACTTGCATGATGGCTTGTATACTGCAGTCAGGCCCCTCCGTCTGCACCTCAAAGCGCAACACGTCTTTGGTACGCACCTTGCCCTGGGAGTACAACATGCAACACTGGACATCCCTCTGCATCTGCACGCCGTTAGCTGGAAAACAGGGAGAAGCATAACAAGTTAAACAAAAGCAAACTGATACAATGATAAGAACGTTTCCAGGTGTCAAAAATGACACAATTATGATGGCTTACTGCCTCCGATTTTACATGTTTAGTTTTATTGTAGCACTGCTTTGTGAGATCATGTCGGTGCGAAAGCATCTGTCAAAAGTTTTAAACAGTATAGATCATTTTGCACGATCAGAGATAACCATAACATCAGCTGCAGAAACATTTATCTTTTTTTTATTAACTTATTAACTGAAGAGCATCATGATTTTGGCAGCTTTTCTACACAGAAAACATAATCTGTCCTGCAGCATCTCCACAAGCCTTTTAGATACATATACACATACTGCCATGTGAATACACATATGCACACATAAGAATGTCAGAGGAATTACAATGGCATCCAACTGTGCAGAGAAACATACTACTATTCCTGTGAAAAGAGAGAAAGTGAGAGAAGGAGAGGAGGAGTGTGTGTTTGTGTGGAGGCTTTGCCATGATGTCGCTTCATTCAAAGCAGATCTGTAAACAAAAGTGAGATGTGAAGCAGCCGGAGCAATAAGAACTGTAAAATAGGACAGAGCCGCTTTGTTGTGCCATGAACGATTTAGAATCAGTGCACTTCCAGCACGTTCACTACCTCAGGAAACAGACTACACCATCACACAGGCTGACACAGTTGCTGTGTCTCTGCATGAGTGTGGTGTGATTTCAGATGCTCGTCCTCCTGCATTCTGCCCCTCTGTTTACATCCATGTCTCCATCCCTGCTGCTATCCCTCTTTCCCTCTTCTTTCCTTTTCTGTCTTCGCCATCATTCCCTTTGCTACACTATCCAACTGCAGGGTGCATACAATCCATGCAACACACACATACATACACATATAGGAAGTATAGCTGTGTCCTACCTTCTACAGATGCCAGGAAGATAACAGTGAGTGAGATAACAGTCAACATCTGCAGGATGAACATGATGAGACTGGCAGAGAGGAGAGGATAATCTACTCTGTCACCTCTCCCTCTATGGCCGCCTCTCTTATATTACTCCCTCCCTCTTTTTATACCTCCCTGCCCATCTCTCACTCACCCACTTTCACCACCTCTCCTCTTCTGTATTACCGTCTTTCCCTCCCACCCTCTGCCTACCCATCTTCAGTCATTCTCACACTCAAACTCAACTCCCTTTTTTCTTACACATTTATCTCACCTCTTCATCGTTTCTCTCTTCTTGTCTCCTTGCTCAGGATGCCAAACCCTATCTGTCTCATCTGAAGCTTTAAATTCCTCCTTCCTCTTCTTGTGCATTTTTCCCATCAGGACTGAATGGAGATCAAAGGGGAATATTGAGAAGTAATCACTTTGAGGCGTTCACATTAATTCCCATGACCGGCCTAGTTATTTGGCAAGCAAATAGCACAAATGTGTTCTTTGTGTCCAAATAAAATAATGTTTAATTACTTTCAGTTAGGGGCGTGCCTGGCTTGTACTGTAGGTCTGTTAAAGTGGCCGCATTCATACCTGTCACTTTTATTACAGTAAAAGGCATGTGCAATTATTAACCATTTATGTGAGACTGAACAGAAGCACCAAGTGTGATGTCATGCATAAATGCAGTTTTCTAATAGCTACATCCTATGTTGCTATGACAATCAATACAAATTTGACAATTACATTGTGGTTATCAAAAAGAAACCAATGGAGGCATCGGATCAACTCGAGGTTTTGCATTTGCAAATTCTGATGCACATGGCTGGAGAATGAACAAATAACTTTTTTGTTGTTTGTTTTTGCGAGTGTGTGTGTGTGTGTGTTCGTGTGATTGAAAAAATGTTTTCTTTTTTAGTTTAGGTTATCCTAATTCTTTTCTGACCATAACATTTTTCGCACTTGGTGCCCTGGTTCGGGACAAGGGCCACTCCACTATCATTTAGAAAAAGCACGACTAATTCCTTGTACAAAACACAACCTCAGTTGTGTCAGTTGAGCATTCAAGTCTCATGGGAGCAATCTCTTCATCTCTTCCATCATAAGTTTGTGTAGTTGCCAGGCCACAAGTCCCAAAATTGATTAATTCAGTACATGTAACACCAATTTGACTAGCATAATCTGTAGTTACTGGATGTAATGTCAGTCCCGTGTGCATGAGTGTAGCTCCTTGATATTCATCTATCAGCATTTGTCATAGTCTGTGAGTTTTTGTGTTTGACCTTGTCTTTTGGTTTCTTGGTTTCCCTGCTTCCTGTTTTATTTTGTAGAGTTTGTCGCCATATGTTTTCTGTTGTATTTACCTCCTATGTTGCACCTGGTTTCTGTCACTAATTACCCCACCTGTTGTTCATTTCCCTCATCATTCCTTCAGTCTATTCTCCTGGTTTTCCTTTGTTCGGCTGCCAGTTCATTGTGTTGTGTTATACGGATCCAGTGGGTTTCGTGGTGGCCTCCTGTGTTGTTGTTTTACATTCGTTTCAGTTAATCTGTCAGGCTTTTTTTTGTTTTGTTCTTGCAACCTTCCATTGAAAGTTTTGCTTGTCCGGCTCCAGGAGAACATTTGGTTTGTTAATAAAGCCTTTCATCATCTGACAGCCTGTCCTCGCCCCATCCCTCAGGACGTCCAGTGTTTGGGTCCTAAGCACAGTAAAACTTGAATCGCGACACCACACAAATAATTGGAAAAAGTAGATTTTCTACACGTTTAAGGCTGTCGAGAAGGCAGATTAAAAAAGGACTCTCACTCGCTTCATACTCTGGTAGATCTTATTGTAATTACAGAAATGTGTGGCAATCACAAACTCTCCCCTCTGCCACAGTCTTATGTGTGTCAGACAGAAAGGAGAAGCATTAGCTTAGTATTTTTCCTGTTCAGAGTTTTCCATGTTAGAGCAGATGTTATTCTCAAGTGTTTCCTTTAAGAAACCACAAAATCCACATGAGAAGGTAGGAGGGGGTTTGGATGATGTTTTGTTGAATCTTTTTATAACACGATTGTAACCCTCATGGATGCCATTTTGGTGGCTGTCTTAGTTGCATTTAAACATGATATATTACTATGTAACTTTGTAACTTCCTGTAGGGGTCATTGACTACACTTGGTCAGAGTTAGAAATTAAAACTAGGTAGTTGAAATACACCCTTCTTAAAAAGCATCGGTACTGTCATGAGTGCCATTTTAATAATACACATGCAGTTGTGCTCGTGACGATTAAAAGTAATATATTCTACAAACGTAAGTGAAGGCCATTTCAGCCTACATGAGCAAACACCCCATGGGGCCAAATTTAGGTGGGGAAAAGTCTTAACTGTCACTGTGCATCTCTTATAGAACATTGTTGAATTTGTTATGGCACACACACACACCTGATGATACAACATTGTGTGCTTGGCTTTCAGCTCACAGTGAAGCTTGTTTTAACGCACATGTTACACATCATGATGATAAATGTACAAAGTTCTTCTCCAATCAAATAATGACAAATACTTCTGTCAGAGCTTACATTCTTCGGTCCCTCTAATCATCTCTTTCATTTACAGCATTAACTTTGAAGTCTGGCAGCAGCATGAAACTAATAAGAGTATTTTAGTTGATGCTAACCAACACTGTTATTCGATGTTAAGGCTTGGCTCAAAGTGCTAGACCGATGTGACCAAGTAAATGTGATATATTTGGCCAATAGACTGATACAGATGTTGAAAAACATGTCCATAATATGACTTTAAAGCCTCTCCATGTCTGTACATAAATCTTAATAAAACTGTTACTTTGCTTCCATAATTGGAAAACCACAAAAAATAAGCTGGAGGCACAATGTGCAGGCCAAGTATGTTCATCCATTACACAAAAGCTTTGACAGAAAACAGCATCAGGACCTGATTACATAGCAGAAACCAGAGGAATTTCTGTAACCCTCCATCTGTTTTAGACACATTCTTTTGATCTGACCCTGTGGCAGGGAAAAATGACAGACACAGATGCCAAAGCATGTTCACCAGCCTAAACCAACTCATTTGTGGTGGTCAGAAATTCTCATGTCACAAAAAAAAAATCTGCCCTTCACTCAGGGTCACTCAAGCAATTGAAATATTCTTCAGGATGTTGCACTTCTTCATCAGAGGTGTGAAAAAAACAGAGAACAAGCAAAAACATAAGTCTCATGTAAAACTGAACATTCAAATTTATAGTAGAAATCATCTATAGTAAATCAGAATGATGAGGGGTGATATCTGCAAAAATATTGACATTTTGTATATTTTGGAAATCCTGTAGTGTTCATTTTCTTTTTTACAGTTTTGTTTGAAAGCGCTTCAGAAACCATTGCATCTTATGTTTGCATTGTATAGATCATCATCATCTTAGCAGAATTAGGACTTGAATTAAATGACAAGAGAAACTTCATGTTCTCTGTATGTAAGTGTGTACAAAATTTGTGCATTTATCAGTACTGACATTTGTATTTGACTTCAATGATTCGCATATGAAGTATTGGCAAAAATCTGATATTCTCCTTAAAAATGATCTATTGGTTTTAAGTTATCTTGTTAAAGCAGCAGTGACACATTGCCAGTTTGTACAACAGCTTCCGATATTGACATTGGCAAAAAATTAGGATTGTGTTTGTCTGAATCCGTGTATGTCAATGAAGATGTAACATGTCGTGTGGTTGCATTTTGTTTTGATCTGCTAAGCCTGCTGATGGATGGGGTGAAACTTCATCCTCCAGCAGATTTTCCCTGTTGGACCCACACCAAAGCCTGACATTTCAAGTTGATAGCTTGCATTAATGAGAAGGCTTCTACTGACATGGTTTCTTCTTATTTATGTTTGGTCATTCATCTGCATTAAGAACCAAGATATATCACCAAACGATGCTGACATGGGAATGTGTAATGTATCATTAATAGTCGTTTTTCTGTTCACTTTTGTTTTGACTTGACTTAACAAAAAATGCTCTCGTAAAACTACTGGGGTGGATCAAACAAATAATCTTTGGGAAGAATATAGCTTTCTCCTCATCACAACATAAATTAAGCTTACAGAGATTCAAATAACACATCATACCTCGTTAAACAAAACGCTTTGGGCATTTTGTTCTTTGGAAAAACACGATAATGGACAAATATTTAGTGCATTGGCAAGGCAGCCCTGGAACTATTAGTCAGTTTTCATGGAGGGATATATTGCTTTAGACACTAATACTGACATGTAATGTACACATTTTGTTGGATTAGACCAATAAATGCCTTCCTAAATTCCTGTGGTCCAACAGATCATAACAATGAACAAATTATCCTACAGCCTCTGAACCACTCGATTGGAAAAACTGTGAAATATCCAGACGAGACAGTGTGTCCCATATGGAATCATGGACATGAAGATATGCGGTCTGTGCACTGAGGGGTGAGGTTGCAGTACAAATGTATACTGCATGTACATGGGTGTGGTGTTACCTGTTCAAGAATTTGACCCAAGAAATTAGGTTGGAATTTCAGCTGCAAAAACATACCTTTCAAATGACTACAGGTCTGCTTGGGAGCCAGTTTTGTGCATATCTTTGCTGTGATTAAAGTATCTCCTGTCAAGGTGTGCTGACCTACATATATGGGAAATCATAAGACCGACAGCAGGAATGATGGCATGGCCAGGTTTTTGTCTTCCTCTCAGAGGGATAGAAGATGCTTGAAGAGATGTTATGGCCTCCCGCAGATGATACAGAGCTTGGCTCGCTTTGCTGGACGTGCAGCCTAAGAGATTGTAATGTACCTGAAAGGGATCTCTGAGGGATAAAATGCAGGGGGCAAATACTTGATATAATCTTTGAATGAAGGCAAACCGGGGGGGGGCATATAAAGCAGACAGCAAACTGTGTCGAATGCATTTTTGAGAGTAGAGGCCGACGCAACACAGTTATACACTGACTTCTGTGCTAAAGACGTTTAATAAAGGGGAGATCAGATGAAGCAGATATTTTCATTGCAAAATGCAGACAGTGTAATGAAGATTTTTTGGCAGTTTGAGTCCAATGAGCAGCGGTTTCATATGAGTGATAGTCCAGGATGAGGAAAGGAGATAGGACTAGGATAGGAGATAGATGCTGGCATAGTTGGGACATACCTGAAATTTTTGAGATACCCTGGAGACCTCTGATGAGACAACTTGGGGAGAGTGAGGGATGCATACAAGACAGTCTGAAAAGCAGAATTAGAACCCAGATTCCAAAAAGTTGGGCTCCCATTATCTGACTGGAAGCATATGTTCTAAAACCTGTATGTCTCTCAGTATTAATGGTGCCTTTCTAGATGTGCATCTTTCCAGTTGCATAGGTACTAATGCCCCCACATACCATCAGACATTCAGTCTTTTTTTTTTTGGCTCTAGCGGCCTTTATTTGACAGGAAACAGGCAGAGAGAGAGAGTGACATGCAGTAAAGCATCACAGGCCACAATCACACCCAAGTCAGCTGCTCAGGGCCAAAGAGCCGCCGTACATGAGATGCAGTCTTTTGAAATGAGCACCGACAACAACCTGGATGGTCCCTCTCCTCTTTGATGTGGGCGATGCGCTGTCCATGATTTCCAAAGAGAATTTTTGAATTGTCTGACCACAGAACACTTTTCCACTTTTCCTCGGTCCAATTCGACCCAGAGAAGGCGGCAGTGTTTCTGGGTCATATTCACATATAGCTTGTTCTTTGCAGGAAAAAAGCTTTAACCTGCATCTGTGGATGGCACGGCAAACTGTGTTCATGGACAATGGCTTTTGGAAGTATTCCTGAGCCCATACAGTGATTTTCATGACAGAATAATGAGTATTCAGTGCTGACTGAGGGCCTGAAATGATCACAAACACAATAAAATTATTTGTATGAAGATACCTCTCAGAACTGAAGGTTGCTGAGGTCTGTTGTGCTATTCTGAAGCTTTTGCTATGTGCAATCTCTTCCCTCATATCTGCCCTCTTTCCCTGGTGTTGTAAAAAGTTACATAAATAAATTTCCAGAAGCAAAACCATGACATTAGAGCTTATTTTCTGTGCATGCCTTTTTTATGTATGTATCAGAGCAAAGAAACATCCAGCCAAGCAGCCCAAGATTTATAGTTCTGCTCTGCATAAGAAAAAGATATGCATTGTCTTTTCACATGATATTTCCTGGATGGAATGTCTTTACTGACTGTGGAAATAAAACAATGTCCAATCCTTCAACATTTGATTATATTTTATTAGAAAAGAGGACTGTGTGTTCCCCTGTGCCAATCAAGCATTCCTCTGCAGGGAGTTCACCGGTGCTCCTCTGGAACTAAACATCTGCGCTTCTCACAGCTCTGTTTCATTACCCCCTGAAAACCTAAACCCAGAAAATCAGCTTAAACACACTCAAGCATTTATTTAGAAAATCCCCGCTACAAAAACTCCAGAGCTGAGTTCATCTGAAACTAGACACTCTGGATGTGTTTAACAAATTCTGCCAGGAAGAACAAAACACCTCTCAGGTCTAGAGACTCTCATACATTCCTTCGGCAATGTGATTTTCTCAGTGTCACCATGTTGAGTGAGAAATACGAACCCTTAACATTTCAACACGGGCTTGCATTGCTATGTGTGAATGTCCAAAATGTTCTGCTGGTGCAGCAAAATGAACAGACTTTAAGTCTAATCACACAAAGTTTGCTCCATATATTTACATGATGTTGAATAATTTGACATGTCATAGTTTTTTAGTTCCTTTAGTCCACTTTGCTCAGAATGACCAGATATTATTAGTTAGGTTAATAATAATCAGCAAGAAACGAATTGATTGTAAAAAAAATGGAATTCTGTGGCATTATACCGGTTAACAGAATGATACACTCTACTTACCCCGATTCGGTGTTCAAATAACCATATGTCAGGACCCCTAATAAAATATTGGTATGACTTTTGCATTAAGACCTGTCTAACACAGCTTAGTTAGATGTTCTTAACATCCAACTAAAAGGATGTTAAAAGAGCAGCAAAGGGGGCAGATTAAAAATGGATGAAAATACGTATATTAGAAGCACTACAGTTTAACGCCAGATTTTCATTCATGGCTCAAACGTCAGTGCCTCTTGGTCCAACTTGCATGTCATGCTGTTAGAAAAATATCATGAGGATATACTATAAGAAAATAATACTGTGTGTAAGAATGTTTCACAGTGTTGGAAGATTAAATGACACTGTGTGCTCGGGGAGGCCTCCTATATTTGCTAGTTCTATCCTCTGTATGAACCTTGATCTACTGAACAAAGTAAGTCTTAAATGAAGTCAAGATTTTATCAACTACATTGTACTCCTCTAACATAGACAGTGATAGAATGCAGAATGTGATGTTTTTATAGTGGAAAGCATAGTATCATTTGAGAACGCAGACAACCCTGTGTCAGCTTTGCGATATATTGAGCAGACTTGTCTCCTCGCTGCAAAATTAAACCTTTGTGTTAAAAGGTTTAACATTTAGCAACTACACCATTTAAATTAAGCTACCACTCTGACCCAACTGGTTTACAATGTGCTTTACAATTGTATAATGACTCCTTTGTACCAAACACAAAGCAATGTAAAACTCTTTCTTTGTTGTTCCCAGCAGTTAAGTAAAGAGATGTCCCACCCTCAGCGTTGGCTGATAAGGGTAATTATACATGTTTCATCCGCAGCAGCGCAGGTAAGAATGTGGGTACACTCATGTCAGATTACTGTCAAGAATCCATCAACGTTACTTAGGACGCAGGTAACTACTCGGCATCTTGGTGTCAGAACCAGACTTCCATGAGAGCAGACCTCTGGTGGCTGTGTGGGGATATGAAACTGAGGCCCAACAGCTGCGCAATGGCCCAACTACTGATGCCTTTCCATCTGTTCTCTGTCAGGGATCTTAAGGCCTTGGGTAAGAAACTCCCTCCTGAGCAGCTGCAGCATCACAAGCATTCAACCGTGCCTGGTGATTCATTTGACAATAGAGTGTACATATTTAGCATAGGGATTCCCGAGAGGAGTCCTAAATGAGTTTAAAGCTAGGAATCAAGTAGCTTCAGGTTTTGAATCTTTTCTTTTCTGGTAGGTACCAGTAAATAAGAATGTAGATTGGATAAATTACATCTATTACAACCAACAGCGCTTTGTGAACTACACGAGAGATGCCATTAAAGGCATTGCTGAACAATTAGGTCCAATTTCCCTTATGGCATGGCAAATAGAATGGCTTTGGATATGTTGCTGGCGGACAAAGGAGGAGTGTGTAAAATGTTTGGAACTTTTTGTTGCACCTTTTTCCTAACAATACCTCCCCAGATGGCAGCATCACTCTCTGCAGAGCAGGCAGAGAACCCTGGGATCGACGACCTCTTCACTGGCATGATGGAGAGGTGGTTTGGCCGGTGAAGCAGACTAGTTGCTTCTGTACTGCTATCTCTGTCTGTTGTAGCAGCCATACTAGTCTCCTGTGATTATTGTTGTATCCCATGCCTGAGAGGTCTATTCCAGAGACTGATTGAGACCACTCTTATCCGCACAATGTATCAGTGGGTACACAGTGATGATGACGGTGAGCTACAAGAGGATGATGGAGATGACGTTTAAAGTGTCAAGCAGTGCCTTGCATGAACCTGAGTGAATTCTCAATGATTGGTTGAATGAAAATCTCCTTGAAGTGTTAAAACGATGATGTAGAAGATATAAGGTCATGCAAAGAATATTAAAAAATAAAAATAGATAGATCAATACTGCATATAAATACTGTAAATTGAGATTTACACCTCTTTTCTTCTATTATAAACAGGAGGGAAATATCACGAGGATATACTGTAAGAAAAGAAGTAGTGTGTGCAAGAATGTTTTACGTTGTTGGCAAATTAAAGGACACCATGTGCTGGGGGAGGCCTCCTATTTTTGCTAATTCTATCCTCTGTATGAACCTTGATCTACTGAACAAAGAAGTCTTACACGACGATATGATATTAACTCATTGTACTCATCTAATATAGACAGTATCCAGGGAACGACAGGAATGTCTCGCAACCTTACGTGGCTAATGCTTCAGTAGTAGTAAGTATAACCTTGTGAGGCTGTTTATGTAGTAGAAAGCATAAGTAGCAGTAGTATCATTTTAGAACTCAGACAACCCCGTGTCAGCTTTGTGATATGTTGCACAGACTTGTCTGCTCGTTGCAATAATTAAACCTTTCTGTTAACCGATTCCAGCGACTCTGAGCCTCATTGGGAGAATTTTCTTACCACATCCATAGGCTCATAGAAGACTAAAGTGCCCAAGCCTAATATCACCCAACAGACCATAGGGATGGGAAATAATTTGGTATATTATTTTTTAACAAAGAAAAGAATGGGAAATGTCTAAAAAAAAAAGAATAAAAAAATTAAATAAGTTTAAGCCATACATTTCAGAAACAATTCTATACTGTTAACTCTAACAGGAAATTCTTTAGCATGTTGAGTTGGCTGTGACTTTAAGAGAAAGCAGGTGTGGAATATGGATTCGACATCCCAGGATGTCCCAGAACCAATGGCAAACATCCCGCCTGGTTAGCCACTGGTCTCATTTTGACAATTGGTAAAATTATCCATCTGACCTGTATTTAGGTTTCAAAGCTGTGAATGTAAACAAAAATAAATATTTTCAAAAAGCTACTTATTCACTCGCTGAGCTTTGTGACGTTTTTTCTACTAATTAAAAATAGTTGAAAGTACTTTTTTTTTTTGTTTTTCTAAATTTGACAAAATCTCTATATACACTTTTATTTTCCATTTCAATGTTCCAAGAATTCAAGCCAGTGAGAGCTTGTACTGGGACCCTGATCGCATAAATGAGCATAAACATCTGTGCTGCGTGACAAAGATGAAGAGCTGCGGACAGAAATCAGTCCTTTAAAACATACATTTATTTCACTGCACAGAAGTATTTCACACATATTTACAAAGAAATGTACATTTTACCATCAATGTCTTTAAAGTTCAGTTAAAAAAAAGAGAGAGATTTGTGGGCCTATGGCAAAGAATTTATAAAGATCCAATGTGTGAGTTTGACTTAGAAAAGAACCAGGACGTTTCCCACGTTGACAGGTGACCCAGTAACAGATATTGTGGATATCCAATGTGCCGATTGGTCTTGCGATGCGGTCTTTAATCTAGAGTGCCTGTAGGGACAATAAAGAATTGATGCAAGATGATCTGGTATAAAAGGCACTCAAAAAGTGTCCTATATATTTATACATTTGTATAAGAAAATAAGAGGTTATGTGTTCTTTTGTGTGTGTGTGTGTGAGGAGTTTTTTCAGCCTTGAACTGAATTCAAGTCTCAATAAAAACACACAAAAAACAAACAAATAAAACCTGAGCCAATGGATTTGCATGCAATAGCTTGCAGAGCTATAATCATGTAAGGATGAGGCCAGTGATCCAGGAGATTTCCTTAATGTCTTCACAAGGCTTACCTTCAAGAAATGCAAACTCATCTATGGCCTCTATTGCGTTGTCTGAGGGGGGGAGAAAAAAAGAACAGTTGAATATTTTCAGCATTTTCCGTTTCATAGTTTCCCAACTTTTTTGGAAACGACCTACACAATAACACACTTTGTAACCCCTTTTTTTTTTTTTTAAACAATAAACCTCTCATGATTTGTTGAACCAACCAGCCTAAACAAGACAAAACAATGGAAAAAAAAACTTTGAAGCGCAGTGATTTTGGGTTTGCAAATTACATTAAAAGTATTTCAGCAGCACGTACCCAAGTCTTTTCTTTGCAAAGTTTTCCGCTTCCCCTGCTGTGCATACACCATTGCATCTTTGGCGATCATCTCAACAAACAACTCCTGAGAGAAAATAAAACAAAACAAAAAAAAAATTAAAACAAAAACAAGTAACAAACTAAGACACTAATGTTGGGTCAGAAATAATTCACGTCTTACACAATTCATCTGGTTCACATTTATCTTTGCCATAAGAAAATCAATATCTAATTAGAATATGCTGGGGTCGAGCTGAGGAAACCGATTTAAGAGGTGATATTGATTGTACATTTTAAATAATGTTAGAATGGATAAAGTGTAGGTAAATTTCCAGGTCAACAACTTAATAGATTTGGGTCATGACAGGTGGGATTTATGCTGAATTTAAATAAGAATATATAATGAAGCTACAACAAACTTGAAAAACTGACAATTTATAAAAATAAGGACGCACAAAGCAGTGATAAGTCATGAGCTGCCTGCACTGAAAGCATAGTGACACATGTGAGCGCATTGATAGTCTGATTCGTGTTTACTTCCTGAGAGACTGTTAATGGTCTTACTGTGGCTTTTGCGATTATGAAAACAGACTCCTGGCTGGCGAGGGACACGTCTGGGTCCGTCTTCATTAGAGCTTTGATGCGGGCCAGCGGCAGTTTGGACAACCGGCTGTGGCTCACGGCAGCAGCGGGGCCTGTCTGGTGCTGACTGCCCTCCTCCGCCTCGGCCCCGCGGTTCTCCTCCTCACTCCCACACCGGTCAGAGTCGTGCTCCGTTGGGCTGACAGGTGCTGCCACTATTGCTGCCATTGTCTGATACTTTACACAACGTTATATTTCAAAATAACACACAATTGTACAATACTTTATGGCTACATGTCACAGTTGATAACAACATCAGCAGCAGCGCGCCAACATGTGCTTCCGGTCTGTTGGTGAGCGGACTGTGTTTATTGGCCGTTCAGCTCAGGCCCCGCCAACTAATTCTTGCCGGTGATTGGACATCCGGGAAATGAGGCCTGGCCATTGGCTTGACTCAAACGCCAATCAACGTACGTTGCTGCCGACGAGATTTAAGCATGCAGCATTTTGTGAAGATGTGAAAGATTCTGGTAATGTAATGGCACGAAATGTAAATTATTCTCTGTTTTTGTAATCAAATCGGTGGTTGAAATGTTATCGTTTTGATTCAACTTATTAAGTTACACTGAGAGAAAATGAGAAATAAAAAGTCACAATTTGTCCACTGGAGGGCGATGGAAACAAGATGTAAACACATTTTTCGAATGAACTTGAATACATCATTTCTGTTTATCCATTTAACACATGAGCTTTCGTTTTTGTTTGCATTTTTGGGGATACAATAAATGCATTAACAGTGTTCCTAGCCACCCAATGAATTTGAATGCAATATTAACTTTTTCCTCTGTTTTGGTCTCACCCAGTTTCTTTTCTGAGTCAGTCTTTCAAGTACATGAATGTCATCATAGATGCTGTAAATGACAAGAATTGTCTAGTCAAACAACAAGAGTCTGAAAGAGCTGCTCAGAAACAGAAAAGATAAATGATGATATAACAATTGATAGTATATAAGTATAGATCATTATTTAACTCATATACGTGAACATTGAGGTGATAGATTAAGTTTAGAAAAGGATTAATGGATGATTTAAAGTAAAAAAGATTTTAAAGAAGACCTTATAGAATGCTGGGTCATGGTAATCAACAGCATGTGTTAAATTTCGCACCAAGCGATATTCTCACAACAGACAGAAAAGCAGAAACTGACAGAAAAAAATGGCGTACATAAACAAAGCTGATTACAAAAGAGAGCTAAGAAAGGGACAAAGAAAGTGGCCTACAAGACAGTCCAGGGAGTGCACCTTTAATGTAAGATGACAGTTTGTTTTGGTGTTGCTGTAGGCAGCTGTGTTTTCACCAACTCAGTTCCATCAGTGCCACAAAGTATGAGTTTAACTGTTAAGCAGACATCAACAGTGGCCCCTTTTAATAATGGTTGTTTCGTTTGGGCGTCTGATGTGCAGAGCATTTTGCTGCTTCTGTTTGGTTTGGAGTTGCATTCTTCCACCTGCTACAGAAGTTACCCTATGTCATTCTGATGTTTATTGTCAGGCTGCCACACCTGATTGATATGCTTCAATAGGAGTGTGAAATGTTGAGTGGCAGCTAGCAGGACAAGAGGCAGGAGAAGGGCAGGCTGCATACTGAATATAAAGCTTAATGTTATGGTCTGCATTGCGGCCTGGTGCTGACTTTTTAGGCTTGGTAGTGTCTTGCTGAATTGCTCCTGCTGGGCTCTGTACAGTTAACAGTTAACCGCTTTGCATTGCTAAACATAAGAAAAATCAGACCATACCTAACCCAACATGCCACCCAGCTCCTGGTGCAGGCCATGGTCATCTCCCACCTTGACTACTGCAATGCTCTCCTAACTGGTCTCCCAGCCTGTGCTGTGAAACCTCTGCAGATGGTCCAGAACGCGGCGGCATGTCTGGTCTTCAATCAGCCTAAAAGAGCACATGTTACCCCTCTGTTTATTGAACTCCACTAGCTACCCTTAGATACCGCCCGTATCAAATTCAAGTCACTGATGTTAGCCTACAAAGTGCTTAATGGAACGGCTCCCATCTACTTGAATGCTCTTGCAAAGGCTTATGTCACAACTCGGTCCCTCCGTTCGTCCCAGGATTGTCGTCTAGCAGTGCCTACTCCACGCCTAAGACAATCCAAACTCTTTTCATGTGTCGTCCCACGATGGTGGAATGACCTACCAAATGCTACCAGAACAGGGGCGTCCCTGTCTATCTTCAAGAAGCTCCTGAAAACCCAGCTCTTCAGAGAGCATCTCCTATCCTAGCACTTACCTTGCACTTACCTACCCCCTCTATCTCTGGACTTTATCTTTCTGTACTTTCCTCTATGCCTGCACCCTATCTCTACTCTGTCACCTCTGACAGAATCGGACTAGTGGGTTCCTTCTATGTAGTTTATTGTTAGCTTTTTTTTAATATAGCTTGTTGTATCTTCATTTGTAAGTCACTTTGTATAAAAGCGTCTGCTAAATGCAGAAACAGAAACTTCTCAGAGTTTCTGCTTTTAATTTGGTGGTTATTTGGGGTGGGAAAGACTGCTTAGGGGTGAAGTGGTACTGAAGCAGAACAGAAAAGCTGCGGTTATTTTCATATTGACTTCAATCCAATCCTCTTTTTGCAATCTGAACAATCATCTCCTGCAGGCCAGTAGAAAGATAACATGTTTATGGTAATTTATGGCAGTAGCAGGCTGCATGTTATATACAGTAAATAACTAAATAAAATATTGTTATACCTATTATGTCATATTTGATTCTTTAATTCCAAAGCGTAGTGTACAAAACAGTGTATTGTGTTTCTAATTTGCACTTTGAAATCTTCTTGATGAAAAGTGCATTAGAAATTAAATGTATTATTATTATTATTATTATTATTATTATTATATACACTATTATATTAATAATATTAATAATAATAATAATAATAATAATAATAATAATAATATCAATAATACTACTACTACTAATAATTATTATTATAGTTATAATTTTATACATATATAATAATTGTTATATAATTATTATATATGTATATACAATAATCGTTTTCAGGAATTTGTTCAGTTCATTCCAGTTGCCCTCGCTGGCTGATATAATTTCAAGGCTGGTGTTCTAATTCTACAGCAAATTCATTATATCGTTTGTGCTCATGTGCCTGATTGATTAGTCTTTGAAAGTATGTTTTCAGCACTTTTGCCGGATCAGTTTGTGCCAGGGAACATGATGTGCCGTCCACTAATGCACTGTATTAATAGGATTGTGGGGAGTGATTTAGTCCTCTGAAGCTCTATTCACATGCTTGGTCACAGTCAGGTATTAGAGCCTCACGGACAGACATGAAGGATCCACAACTCACAGGTAAACTATTTTATCTATGTTTTTCTAATATGTGACTGCATACAGTTTTGTCCTTATTAGAAGTTGATAAATTATTTACTAGTTCCTTATAGAGCAGTTAAGATATTATAGGTCAATTCTTCTTGCTATTGTAGTTTCTATTTAAACATAGCATTCAACACCGTTTCTTTTTTTAGAGATTTAATTTATTCCTAAGACTGATACTTTATTAACATTATTGACTACTTTAACACAAATGTAAATAAAAACCTACACTCATATTTAGAAATGAATCGCCAGTTCCAATGGATGGCCTATTGACCTTTTTAAAGCTGTTTTCTCATAGATTCATTTATTTCTAGCCTGTTTAAACTTGAATAATGTGTGCCTGGGTATACCTCTATTTTCAAACATACATTTTCTAGAACACACGACAATACAGCGAGGTGTTCTACTCGTCAGTGACTTCTATGAAAATTGTTTCACAAAAATGTAATTAAAGCACTTGCTATAAGATAATTGAATTATGTTTATAGCTTAGTTGCTTTAAATAGACTGGACACATAATGTGTATGGATATATATGACAGCTAGAGCGATTAAACTTTACTATGATTTAATCAATATTACTCCATCTGCAGTGTGAATTTCAACTGTCAGTATACCTGTCAAATAAAATCACATGTTCTCTTACAAATCTGACCCTATTTTGGAAGCTCTTTTAATCAATGTTCTGCTCGTCTAGTTAACCTGTTTAGGTGTCCTATAAATAGCGTCCTGCATTCAGAAGTTACCCACTAATACTCTTAAAGAAGTAATCTCTCACATCCTGGAATCTGGCCAACCATCAACTAAATTTAACCTTCAGTGACCAGGAGGTGGCACAGTATCATTACACTGAAATCTGAAATCACATTTTGTATCTGAAACTAAAATAAGTTTGTTTAACATTGGCCACTTTAT
Organism: Leuresthes tenuis; assembly: GCF_036924035.1. Taxonomy (NCBI): domain Eukaryota; kingdom Metazoa; phylum Chordata; class Actinopteri; order Atheriniformes; family Atherinopsidae; genus Leuresthes; species Leuresthes tenuis. The sequence goes on along the minus strand of NW_027325361.1, from coordinate 16,965,618 downwards.
TGAGTCATTCATATTGAGAGGTTAAATGTGTTGGCAGAAGAACAGACACTTGACCTGGTTGTTGTGCTTTTTTATGAAATCCTGAAACCAGGTTCGACAGTTTCCTGTAAAAACAAAAGACACTTTGTGAAAAAGTTGGCATTTCAGTCAAAACATTGTCCTGTTTGAGAAAAATCAAGGCTCTGGCCGAAAAAAACAAAAAGAACAGAGGAAGAACAAAAGGAAAGAACGAAAGAGTGCTGAATTTTAAGAACTGTGTCCAAGTAATAGGATTCATTTCCCAGAACAGAAGGAACTGGAGAGGTCGACATATCCTGTTTTTGTTCATCATTTATTATGAAAGCATACATGTTTGAAGTGATTGAACTCAAACCAGAAATATTATATTCCAGGTCTAGAAAACCAATAATCCATTTACAACACTGATCCCACAGAGTTTCTGTGCTTTGTCAAATATAGTGGAAGGAGGAGAAATATCCCTGAAAGATGTAATTACATTTGAATAATTAATCTTAGAAATAATTTTAAAAAAAATCCAAGATCAACTGGTGTAACATTTGTAAATGAGCTTTTTGCTCATGTTAAATTAAATCTATGTTATCACATTTAATTTGCCACCAACTTGTATTTGTGTCATTTTCACCCACAAACCCTTGCAGCTTACCTACTAAACACAGGTATAAATTCAGCTACAGCTGATGTAATAGCAGACAGACGTGTTACCTAGGCAGTACAAATTTAGTTGACACAGAGGTCAATCTAATTACCAGTGTCGCACGTCTGTATCCTCGAATGGCAAAGCAGTAAATACCACTAATAGAAAAGTTTTACGTCAGAGACTTCGTCGAACAAAATGATGTCAGCGCTGCCTTTAAGTAAAAAAGTGCATTTCCCGTAACATTTCTGAGTTGTTGCCTTAATTCTACATGCCTCTGCACTGCCGTCATATTCTTTCTCGTTTCTTTCATTGGTTTTCAAGGCACGAAAGTACAGCTGTGGCCAAAGCACAAAATTACCAAAAAGTCCAAAGATGATTCACCAAAGGTGGAAAAAGTAGCCACTGCTGCCACACGTGCCATCCCACAGCTGACCGAGGCAGAGAAAATGAAGCAGACTCCATTTGAGAGGGTCGTCTATGACATGACCCACAATGAGAAGATTGTCAATGATCTGATGCTCGGTCGAAGGGTTGGCTTTTACGAGCTGCGTGGAGAGATTGGCCAGGGGAACTTCTCCTCCGTAAAACTGGGAATCCACTCCTTGACGAAAGGTAAGAAACCTGGTGTTGTTTGTGCGGTTTTATCCTAATCCTTCATTCACTTTTTCATTGGTAATTTGTCCATTATGGGAAACCCCCTCTTGAGCTTTCTCTGGTGGTCTGAGGCTGACAGAGTTGATAAAAATGGTTAGTTTAGCCTATTTTCATGTGAGAAGATGAAACCATATGGTCACTTCTAATCTTTCTCAACCCAGTCCTATGAATTTATGCTTATAGCCTTCCCAGCCGGCACAGGCTCTGTGGCCGTGACTACGGGTCTTGGTTCTAGGCCACACTTTAGAATGACGAGGCAGCAATCCTCCAATTAAATTAATTGCCAAATTTCTGTTTCTCCTCTTCTCATGTAGATGTGACGCAATATGTCTTCTCGTGTTAGGGTGTATTTCTGTCTTTTTCTGTCCTCATCTCAACCTTTCACCTCATCAGACCTGGTTTAAATCCAGCGCTGACAGCTAAGCTTCTCTTCTCCTCTGTTACAGAAAGAGTCGCAGTTAAGATCATCGACAAGCCGCGGCTTGATAAGAAGAGCCAGCCTTCGGCCTCCTTGGAGATCAGCTGCATGGAGAAGCTGAGCCACCCCAACATAGTGCGCCTCTACGAGGCGATCGAGACCAGCAGGCGGCTGTATCTGATGATGGAGTACGGCAGCGGTGGAGACCTGTTTTCTCGAATCAGCACCAGAGGGAAGCTCAACGACCTGGAAGCCAAGATAGTCTTTGCACAAATCATCTCTGCTGTTAAGCACCTGGTGAGCTTCACTGTCGGTGCTAATCCTCATTTACAGCACAGCATGTCACACGTGGCATGGATTATCATGGTTTTCACTGTACATTTTACTGGGAAATGAAAAGTGAAGTTTGATTGTTTTAATGGCTCATTTGGTTTAAGTTTTGAAGAAAACTCATCTTACTTGTAAATTTTGGCTTATAGATAACAGATAAGGGCATTTTTGTCTAGCAGAAAGGAGGAAATACGAGACAGGGATACTAATTGCAAACTTTTGTCAATATGTTGAAGCACAACCAGCCAATAAATTTACATTTAAAAGTTGGAGAGGTCGTAGAAGACTATAACAGGATCGTGTTTTGCCTTGAGCCACACAGTTCCAGTCTGTTGTGAAACTCGATTGACACTATTGCTTAAAGGAAACATGACAAGATGGGAGAGACACCAGGCTCTTTGGCTGGAAAGTGTTGACTATATACACGTCTGAGGTTTCTAGGGATGTCAAATGAGAATGTTTTCTGATGGCGAGTGAGCTGAGGTTTGCGCGGTCAGGATCTTAAACCTGAAGCCCCTCATAAAGAGTTGAAGCGACCTGGAGCGTTCAACAGGGAGCATAAAATTGCTGATGCAAATCATCCTCAAAAAACAATCAGTAGTTTTTTAGGTTTATTCAGTTGGTTGCCATCTAGAACTGGATGTTTCTGAATTCTATACATTCCTTGTTTGATTCCTTTTTATTAGATAACTACAGCCCACATAGAAGACAAGGAAAACAGACTTTAGAAAAGTAGGCAAGATATTCAAATTCAGCTGAGCATCTTGGGCCTCCAAGGTGGTAGTTTATCCTATCTTCTTTCCCTCTGTGGAGTTGATAACTTTTTTTCCCCTCTTTGTAAAACGACAAAACTTGAACTTAAATTTCCACCTTTGTGTGACTTTTTTTTCTTCAGCACGACAAGAACATCGTCCACAGAGACCTTAAAGCGGAGAACATCTTCTACACCACCTCTTACTGCATCAAGGTTGGCGACTTTGGCTTCAGCACAGAATGCAGCCCCGACGAGCTTCTCACCAGTTTCTGTGGCTCTCCTCCTTATGCTGCTCCTGAACTTTTTAAGCAGAAAGGTTACATTGGACGCTTCTCAGACATCTGGGCTCTAGGTATTCTCTTGTACTTCATGGTGACGGCGACTTTACCCTTCTTCGGGGACAACCTGGGGAGGCTGAAGCGCTGCATCCTACAGGGGGCTTACAGCATCCCTGCTTATGTGCCTGAACCGTGCCAGCTGGTCATTAAGGGCATGCTGCGGATTGTGCCTGCTGATCGCTCCTCAATCACACAGATTACAGACAGTGCTTGGCTGAAGGGGATCGAGTACCCTTGTCCTTATATGTTTTTGCCTTTGTCTCCAGCCCACTTTGCTCAGCCCAACCAGGCTCTGAGTGTGGAGGAGCAAGAGGTGAAAGACTTGTTGTCGGCTTTGGGTGTTGTGACAGTTCATTTCCAAAACAATCCCTGCTCAGACTGTAGAAGCCCGCTGACAGGGGCCTATCGGATCCTCCTGCATCGGGTCCAGAAAAAGAGGTCAGTGGAGGTTGTTGGATATTCGGCGCTTCACTCTGATGAGTACGGGCGTCTGAAAAAATGGTCTGAAGCATCTGTTGGCAAACACATTCCTTCTGCTGTTTGTGCGATACTATAGTAACAAACACAATAACTTCTCTGGACTGCGGCAGCTGTGACTTAATCGCATATTTACGTGTCTGTTTGCTGACACTCATTCAGACTCCCTTCGTCATTGCAGCGTTCTGTCACATGTGGACTGAGGTGGCAAACATATGGAGGATGAGATCTCCTAAGTAATAAGCTGTATCTTTTCTGTTCTGATTACATAGCCAACAGCAAGCTTACTGACACAGAACATTAATCAATTGCTGAATGGTTATTAGCATCTTTCAATTCTGCTTAGTCAGAACATAAAGCTGCTGAGGTAATCCAAGGCCACAGGTAATCCTAGTGAGGGATACACTGAGAAAATGTTCGATCCAACAAAAATGTGGAAAAAAAGGATGGGCAAAAAATATGTCCAGAGAAAGGGAAAAAAAATGAAGACCAGATACAATGTGAACCCAGTCCGTGGAAATTTTCAATATATTTTTGTGAGCTTGACACATAACTGGTGCCTGAAATGTGTGGGTGTCTTCATTTGATGTGGGTGTTTCAACATCAAACAATGTTTTAGACGTTCGATAAAAGTGGTTTTGAATACACAACGTTTCGTATCGGGGAGACACACGTTGTTTTAATCTTTGCACAATTCTAATCTCATTTTGTGACTGTCTGTATGATGAATATTATGCTTTTGTTTCAAGACATTAGTTTGATAAATGCTGTACAAATACTGGCTTGAACTTACTACGATTTTATATAAATGATTTTAGGCCAGATTCATTAATCAAAAATCATTTTCAATTTAAGATTGTGAACTTTTTGCTTATTTATCTGGATAGCTTCTTTTAGGTCTGTCCCCTAGCAGGAGGCAGGCGATTATGAGATGACATTTTTTACCTTTTCTGTTTCATGCAACATTCCAGATTTTAATTGTTTTACACAGAGATCTCTACTTGGATGTAGAGGGATTCATTGTTTACTTAAAACATTGGAGATCAATAAAGCTTTGACTCTTTGAGCCAGTTCTCGGAAACAAATTTTGGAATCGTTTCAAGCGCTTTCGGTAAAACTGCTGTGGCTGAAATATAGTGTTTGTATATTTATGAATTCCCCAGTTTGTTTGACATTTCCTCTCCACTGTGAAGTCAGACTTTGGAAACAGGTCTCCCGTGGGACTTTGCCTCGAGGGTTCACCAGTGTCTCTGAACAAGGCATCAGTCTTTGTTATCATCAGCCCACAATTTATTGCCAGTGTACGCATGCACCTGCACTGTCATAGTGCCCGACTGCTCTACATTTCGCAATAAAGTGTGAAGCCATCAGCCTGATGCATGTTCACACAGGCAGCCTCGAGATATTATCAAAGTCTGAACAAGTGCCAAGGAGGAGTATGGACTCTTTGTTTATGTAGGAGGCCTGTTCTTGCTCAATGTTCTTTACAGTTCGCTAAGAAATATCTCAGCAGCAGAATCTACTGATTCATCTATTAAAGTATCTGAGCTTGTCATCAATAATGTTCCATGTGACACTGAACTAAAAACTAAAGCTCATGTTTGCAAAAGTAGTCAAGTGTGTGTGGTGGTGCGAAGAGAAAGTCATTTATATTTGGGGGATCGACAGTGAAACTCAGTGAAAAATCTGTTAGCTTTATGTTGCATGTTAAAGTTAGAAATGTAAAAAAAAATTGAAATTTATCATGATCATCATGAGAGTTGGCGCTTCCTGACTGAAATTAAAAAGCGATGGAAAATTCTGAACCCAATTTGTTCTCCTCTGCTTTTCATTCTCTTTTGTTTTTTTCATACAAACACGATGTTTTGCTTTCTCCGTACCCTCCCTGAACGTCTGGGATTATCATGTTGAGCCAAGACACAAACTGAATAACCAAGCAAATATTTGTTTAGAATTGCTTTTGGCAGTGAAAGAGCACCCTTAAGCTCTGGATGACAGACAAATCTTTTCAGATCATAAAAGCAAAGTGCTGTGATTGTGAAACAATTTCCTCTTTGCCTTATATAGACTACTTCCTCTTGAGTGAAAGGGATGTGAATGGGTTGCCGTGTGAAAGAAGATGGCAGATACACCGTTTCATGTCGTATCACTCAATCCTTCAAAATCATGCTCTGAATTTCCTTCAGAAAAATTATCTAAAAAGTTATGTTGAGCTCATGAAACCTTGCAGAAAGCTCAATTTAAACTGTTAATCTTTAAGATAATTTCCTTCTTTGTGATTCTTTCTGAACCTGATTTTTTTTTTCACTGGATTTGGTTGAAAATGGTACGAAATAGCCACGATTTTGCAACTAAACAGCTGCTTCTTAATGTTTTACAATCATAACACTTAATCATAAAACTTATTTTTATGCCTGAGAACAGTCTGTTCTTTAATTTTCAAAAATATCTCTTCCAGCTCTCAGTCTGTTGCAGCTAGAGATGGCGCTTTGTCGTGTTAATATAGATCTCTCGTATCTAGATGCACCCCTAGGTGTATAAATTTGCACCCCTAGGTGCACCCCTTAGGTAATGCAGACAAGTCAAACCAATCTGGGCCCTCTGCACATATACAGAATATATACAATATATATGACTTCATATATTCTGCTGAAGTCAGAAGTATTCTACGCCTACACTTACAAAAACCCTGTATTAGTGTAAAATAAAAGTAAAATAACTGAGCAAAAGCAAAGCCTCTATAGTTTCAGCTTATATGTTTATTACTGAGGTTACATTGTTAATTCACTGTACAGCATTACATAGTCCTGCTTTTATATCACACCACGATATATTTCCTGTTAACATTCATGTAAGTTGATGTAATGGGCTTCATTTTTTTTTTTAAAGTTCAAAGTTAACTTATTCATCTTGGGAGATTTCAAGTCAAAATATATTTTTAGAAATGTCTTTGTTTTTTTCCTTTTCTAACTTTCTTTTTTAATGCTCTCCAGCTGCATAAATAACAAAAGATCAAATCTGACACAGGAGAGCAAAAGCGTTAACAATCAGCAGCAACTTTTATAGCTGCAATCGTCCTCAGGGTTTTCTGTATTTCAACCCAATCCGATGAATATCAAGTCACTGAAAATTATATAACTGAATGAGTCAAACATTTTAAAAAAATCCATGAGAACAGAACTTGGAGCTTTGAGATTTTGTACGTTTCCGTGTAGTTAAAAAAGTTTTCATGTTAACATTTTGTAAATTCATATATCCCCTGTTCACCAGTTGAAAGTCTTTTTAGTTACATTCTTGAGTCTTACTTAAAAAAAACCTGTCACGTTCATAATGTGTTTGAACTGAGCCACTCACTCTGGCTCTTTATTCATATTCATCACTGCGTGACCAGTTATCCGTATTGTTGGCAATCAGAAGTTGTTGTATTCATGAATCATCTGATTGTAATGTCTTGAAGACTGGAAATAATCTGTATGATAAAGCAAAACTGGAGTGAGAGCTGACATGTCTGTGATTAATTCTTCTGAAACAAATGAGTTTTCTGGCATGCAACTCAGCGACTGCAGGTAAGATCTTATTTCAAAGCCTTCTCAAAAAAACTTTCACTTAACTGACTTTGAGATAAGATGAAGAGGAGCATGTTCAAGGTTTCAGACATTAGCTTCTTTTTTTTTTTTATCTTATCATGATTTCAAGATCATCTGGATTCTGACTATCACACCAGTGATCTCAACCAAGAATGCGCCCATCTGTTAAGTGTTTGAAAAGGAGTCTATAGTGTGTTGAAAGAGGACTACCGTGATTAAGAGTTTTTACTGTCTGGTTCAGTGTAGTGTGTCGAAAGCTGTTCTGACTTGAATTTACCATCATTTTCACAGGGATTACAGTATCTCTAAAGTGTGTAACCCAATCTGAACCCGGTGATCAATTTGGATAGGATGCAGTGAAACCAAGAAACATATTTAACAACTTATTTTCCAATTTTCAGCCTCAAAGACAAACTAACTTCTGACCTAGAGGTGTCACCATGTGAAACCAGCAGTTTTTGGAACACACTGAATTGTGAGTGTTGGCGGGGACGTCGGTGACCTTCATGCAAACTTTCCAAAAGAGAGCACCTTCATGAAATGTTATAATGTTGGATGGTGATGCTGATGGAGTGTGTCAATAGTTCTTATACAGATATTTTGCAGTGTGCGTGACATTTAACTACATCGTAAACAGTATCTATTAATGAGGTTTTTGTTGGGACTACATGTAAAAGTTACGAGAAAAGCTTCACATTTTAGATTTTTGTGTGATGTGCCACAAAGCAAAGCACATGAAGGAGTTGCTCACAGCTACACTAAGATAGATGGCGGATGATTGCAAATTACCCACAAAACAAAACAGGTCTATTTATAAGTTATTTTCTGCTTTTTAAGTTGAATAAACTGTGACTTTGAGAAGCTGATATGTGGCACATATTTAAGTGGAAGTGCAGCATCAATTCTGATCCAAATAAAATGGCAACACGAAGCTGGAGCACTACAGCTGTGTTGTGTAGCGTAGACACTGCTTCAAGAACAGCTGCAATCTGTATTTTTGTATGCACTTTTGAATTTTATTGAGAAATGAGAGGATAAAAACATTGACAGAATCTTGTTGCAGCAACATTGTTGTTTACACAGTACACTTCTGAGCCAGAATATCACCATGATGCTCTGAAGCTGTCTGTGGACATTTCACAATCTATCCATTTCACTCTTGTAAATCACTGACATGTTAGCAATTAAATGTGCTCAGGACTTAGAAGAATCATTAAACGTCCAGATGTCTCAGAAGCTGCAAAGCTTGAAAAACAGCAGGAAAAAAGTGGAAAACGACCATTGGGCACAGTTTAGATTTATGGTGTCTCTGGCTCGGCCGTGTCTTTTGTTCTAGGTCTAAACTAAATCGAATAGATCACCTTCAACCTCCTGCCATCATACGTGTCTGCATTTGTGTCCCTCACCTCTCTCCACCACCCACCCTAACATTTTGATCGTGGATTTTCCTGCTATGCAAGTGGGTTCTTAAAGTGTTTATTTAGCTCAAAACTCTCAATCCATAAGGGAACATTTAATCCTTTAGTTTATGGGAAACATTCTTAATCACCGCGCGGAGGAACAGGATTATCACAGAACCAGAACGGTTATGAAAAATTGTAATGTGTGTTAACTGAAGCTATTTGACAGATGTGGTGAGCATAAAAATACCGCAGTAAACTGCAGTGCTTTCAGCATATGTTGCATTCCCAAACTGATGGTTACTTTCTATCATTGTTTTTTATTGTGCTTTCATGGGGAATTTGCCTCATCTGTGTTTGATCAGAATATGAAGAAACTGAACTTACTTGGAGGTAAATAGGGACCCAAAGCAAACAACTAATAGGCAGGTTCCCCATCATTAATGCCTGTTTTAAGACACAAATCAGGTGTGGAAAAGCAGTGAAAACAGACTTTTGTGCACGAGTCATCCCTCCTATTCACAAACCTCGAAGAGACCACATCCAAAGATAGTTTCAGAGATGAGGGACAGAATAGAAAAAAAAGAAAGGAAAAACTTTCCTCGGGTTGCACAACAATATCCTGTAAGACTGATCGGAAATTAAGATGAGGGGTGAAATCTTATACTATCTCTTCATCACTTAGACTGGAATCACATTGTGAAATGAGTTATTGACTGCCAGAAAGCATCTGATTGTTCGTTTCAAGACAGACCTAAAAAGTTTAGACGTCGTCCGTTCAACCAGCTACATTGGATTGAATGCCTGAGAATGCGGTTCACTTTTGACATTAGCAGCAATGTTATTATAAAGCCATTGAAGAACGATTGTCTTGAGAACCCAGTTCACAGAGTTGACAGATGGATTAAGCTGTCAAATAATGGCCTATGTTGGTGCCAAAAAACCTAAATGAGAGTCTGCTTTATTTCACTTGTATTTTCTCTGATTACTTATAAAGAAGCCAGAGATTTGGTTAACATTTTTCCTTTATTTGATGTAGGAAAACACAAAGCACAGTTAGATTGACGATACAAAAATATGGAAGTCTGTTGTATAAAAAACCTCAGCTTGTAACTAGGGCGTTTATTTTTTCATATATATATACATTTTGTCACTCACACACATTTACTCACATTTTAAAGCTGCCAAAGAGTGGTTCATTCCTTGCAGGCTCTACACGTTACAGAGAAGGGAACAGTATCATGGTGATGGCTCATAGAAAGAAAAATTCCCATATACTGGCTACAACTTTAAGGATACAGTAAGTTTATATTTTAAAGAACTGTGTACATGATTTACATTCTCTGTCAGCTTTAGGAAATATCAAATCAACTGATGCACAATCTGTCTGGTTAAAGATGATATAAGATGCCCGACTGGGAGCTGAAACTGCTGCTCTCCTCTTTCTGCTCCGCTTTCTCTCCTGTTAGTGGCCTGCAAAGACACACGTTGAATGATAAATACTTGAGACACTAATTTTACTTCACTGTGAAATTATGTCGAGCAACATTTCACCTAGCTCCTCTTTCTTCTATTCATAATGTTTATCTTCTCCTGGACCCATTCATCGTATGGGTTGGCACAGATGGTCTGTATCTTTCCTGCACGCTTTTTCTTCATCACAAACCTACACATTGCAACATTATCAGGTTAAAGTTATCAGGCACACATCACAAATTCCCACACTTGAAATTTTCACATGGGTAGGACCGGTTGCCCTGCTGAGTGGGCAGGGTATTGCTTTTTCCATGACTCTTTTCCAATTTTAACAATGCAGGGAAACAAAAAACAACATTTTCTACTCACACAACAGCTCTGATGTTGCAATCGCCATCTGTTTCCTGCATCCTGTAGCTCGCAATGTTTCTCCTTGCAATTTTTCCAACCTTTACAACGTAGCCGAGACAGCAGTTGTCAAATGAGCCTGGAAGGAGGTAGAGAGAGATACAGGAAAAGCTATAAAGAGATAACAACCCCCTTTCAAAATGTGATTCCCAAGAGAATTTAAGGCTCTTTCTGGCAACAACAGGTTGACCCCAAAGTTTTTAATCATCATTTAACATGAGAGATAAAACTACTGGGGTCTATTCCCCAGACTGAGATCCACTTTCTCTTTCTTTCTGCAAGTGCATGTATGTGTTTTTTGGTATAGAGCTTAAGAAGTTATAGAGTGGCATCTTTTTAATTCTGACATATCAGATATTTGCCATTTTGGTGCTATTAGTTCAGTAATAACAGTAGACTAGATTATGATCTAGATTATTATTTTTGGCTTCATTAGAGTTTTGCATTTTTGAAGCTAAGCCAACATTGTCCAGTAAAATACTCCTCCCCACAGAGTCACAGTGGAAACCTGACTGACAAATAACTGCAGGGACACATGTGATTTCTGTCACTGTCAGCATTAACTCAAACACAGAAGTTTACCCACTTTCACTTCATGCCCCACCAACAACCTGATGGTGTTGGTGTTTGTGGTTGCCTCCGGACATGAAGAGTTCATATGCACATTTATATCAAACTGAGAGTGTATCTGCGTTTTTTGTTCCCCCCCCAAAAAAGTATCAGTAAATATATTACATTAAATTTGACAGCTGTTTATTGGATGTGAAAGTAAATATTTTAATGCTTTAAAGTGAAACTGTTCAACCGATGCAGTATCGTTCCTTTACCTGTTTACTTTTTTCAAACCACGGTCTCTAATTTGTGTCCCCATTAACTGTGCGGACACTCCCCGTGCCGCTGATGCTTCAACCTACCTCTGCTTCATTAAAATGGCAGCACTTGTAAGACCTCAAAATATTTCCTCAAATCCGAAGCCCAGAGTTGTTTGCACTGATCAAAGGTGGTGAGCTATGAGCCCCAGGCAGGCAGCTTTAGGCTGTTTTTCTTTGGTAATCAAAATTCTTTGTCAGCGTTTTAGTTTTTCTTTAATGATCTATTAAAAGAGGATTAAAAACAGGTCTGTGTATTACGTTGGTGAAAAAGCAGCTGCATTTTTCCTAATCAAGGAAAAATGTGATCGTTTGGATCTTTCACATCTACCATCACATCAAAGTGATTTGTAAAATCAAGTCTTGACAGGTGCAGTTTTGGCACAAAGTGTTGTGGTAAAAGGCTTTGAGCTCCGTCTTTAAAGGAACGTGTTTTTGGGGCAACAACCCACATTTCTGCCAAATTTGGTTAAGGCAAGACATTCTCTACAGCCATAAATGAACGGCAAAGTTCCACAAATGCTAACCACATGGTTTTACCTTTTGATCAAAAAAAGGCCATGAATTGCTGTGAAAAACTTTACTTAAAAAGCCATAGTCCTGGTGTCAAATCAGCCTCACTTACCTTGTGCCAAACTCAGGTACATGCAGGTGAAGAGCAGAAGGAAGACAAGAGCGTGAAACTTCATGGCTGCTGATGCTGCTGTTGCTGCTGTTGCTGTTCTTGCTCGCTGCACAGACACAAACAGAATCATTCAAAGAACGGAGCAGAACCTAAAACTGGAAGCAGAGTCCACCCTCGATAATGTTGGACACTGATGAAATATATTCCCTCACAAACTCCTCTATCTGTCGCCTTGTGCAAGCAAAAGGTTTTTGACCCTCAGTTAAGAATGTTAAATCGGCTCCAGCTGTGTCAAGCCGTTCCTTCTCAAAACACACCAGAAATCAAGTCTGTTTATGGTAAATTACAGCAAGACTCCCCCTCCTGCAGTGATCTCTGACCGTGTGCTGAACTCATCATTTTCAACGAACAAGTTTTCAAAGTCAGTATTGCATAAGCAGTTTTGCTTCAGAAGCATGCAGAAAAGCCATACCTGCTCACATTCAGGATTTCACAAGGTAGCTTGAGAAGAAAAAGTCTTTGCCCAGCGCTGCTTGCAGTGGCTCTGTATTTTTATAGTCTGTCCACCCCCCCCACCCCCCACCCCCCGCCTCAAACTCTTTACCACTCCTCCTCCATCATGTGAACTATAAAGTTTTACAGTTCTGTTGAAATACTTGATCACTAAATCCCCCAAGGCTTTTTTTTTACTTGCTCTTTTCTTGGTTCATGCAAGGTGATTGACAATGCCCGGTTACTCCTTATGCTGCTTATAAATTTATTTTACCGATGCCGTCCAACAAATCGTAACATCGTTGGAAAACTTGTTCTACAAAGAAAAAAGACGTTTAAAAAAAGTGAGTTTTTGAATGAAGGAGCTCACCCTCTTCGTAAAGAGGAGGTAGATCGCACCGCGGCAGGATGAAATGAAACACTGGTCAAATCATGTGGTGCTGCAGCTATAAAGACATGTGAGACTCCACCAGAGTTGGTCTATTGTGCGTCTTGTACCACATCTTGTACTGATTATCATCATCCGCTCCCTTCTCAGCAGAAAAAGTTTACATAACAGCCCTGATTCTCATCTCTCTCCTAGATAATAAAGTATTCCTCATGGTCCATATATATGATATATGAAAAACATCTTGGTTTCTAGAGGAGTTGTGACACAATGTGAAATGTGAATCCATACACCATGCACAGGGCAGAAAAATGTGGATAAAACCATGTTTACTAATATGATGCATCACCTCTTCTTTTAATAACAACCTGTCATAGAAACAGAACACCAGTCGCTGTTGTTTTGAAAGTGAACTATTTTACAAGTGTTGCTAGAATATTATAAACTCTTTCGTTCGTTGGTTGCAGTGAGTGGACACAGCTGGTGCAGGGACCTCCCAGCTGCAGCCTGTTCTGCTGTCAAGCCTCCTCAGATAATCGTCTTGTCCACCATCTTGTTACCAGAAGGTAGATGGAATTTGTACTGCTATTTGCACGCTGCAGCCCCTGTCTTTGGTATCCTATGAGTGTTGCGTCTTTTAATCTGAGTTTTTGTAGACCTGAGCTGGAGTCCTGGATACCTCCACGCATGTCTCCCCCCTGCTTCTCCCCAGTCTATTCAATCCGTTCTAAATCAAGCAGCAGTTTCTCAGTCTGACTGGCTCCTGTTTTCTTCCTTCACTTTTGTCCCCTTTCATAATTGTGACGTTGAATTTAAGCTGATCAATAGTTCAGAGCTCATTTAATGTGCTTTTTTTCAGTGATGTGCCGTCTCTCTTCAAAGGGTGACGCGTGTGGACTGCGGGCCCCTGGACTTCAGTGACAGAGCCATACTGTTATAATAAGTGCAACTTATGGAAATAAGCAAAGCCTTTCCTAAAAAATGACATTGTGTGACATGTTGTGTAACAGCGTATATTGCTCCCAAATGTGTGCACAGCATTCAGTTTAATGGTGCTTTTTTTAAGATTTAATCTGCATTCATGGAATCAGGGATCAACTGTGTCAACTCGGCTGTTTTTAATGTCCTGCCGCAGAGGGCCCAAAGACCTAGTGTTATGTGATTTTATTTTGATCTTTGGATCGTAGTTGATGAAATCCACATTATCTTCAGTTTTATGTTGAGAAGCCTGCTTAAAGTGGTTTTACACGCAGCCTTGTTTTATTTCTTTTAATTTGCATTCATCTTATTTGAAAGTGTCGCCAGCATCAAAGTCAGCGAACACATATTTTGTTCAAAATTGAGAACATCTCGCAGTTTCAGCCTAATTTTCTTTCAGCTACATTCAGTTCAATTTGGGGGTTAAATAATCTGCATAATTATTCATATTTTTACATTTTACACAGTGTCGCTTCTCTTTTTGCTGTTATCATGGATCTGGAGGAAAGGCGATATTTGTTTCTGTGATTAAACTGCAGGTGGTCGGGGTCTGTGGGCCCCTTGAACAAACATTTATGAGAATTTGTGGAAAAAGACAAACAACAGTAAACAAAGTTGAAGGATATTTCAAAAACCACTGAAGAAAGTATCCTTGTGAAGAGTTTCCATCTGCTCTGAACATGTTCGATGAACAATGCTCTCTAAATATTTCCTGTTTCTGTTTAAGTTGCCTTGTTAGTTTGTATGTTGGCTCAGGGGCTTGGTTTGCTGTCGAAGGTATATCACCTCATTTGAACAGTCCATCCATCTGAAGCACTTTTATACAATCAAACTTTCAAAAAAATATCTTTTTCGTACTTTGTAAAAATTGTTTTCTAAACAGGAACACTGAAGCTCCTCTCCACACTGCCAGAGGGAAAACGTCTGGTGAGGAATATATGCTCCATTTACTTCATCGGTCTAAACATTGACACAAGAATGTAGATGCCCCTGAGCTGCTATAACATCCAAACTCCCAACAAAAACACAAAGAAACTGACCTCGTTGTCATTTTCTTTAACACATTTGCCTCCAGTATTCCCTGTTTGTATGTATTTATGCTCTGAAGAACGAGCCAATGCTTCATAGCCCATTTTATTATGTACTAACAGTCATCTTTTTCATGGTTTCCAAAGTCTATTGTACACATAAACTTATGCTGGTTGAAACATAAATATTGAGTAACACAGTCTGGATTAGCACATCTACCGGATGCAATGCATGTGTATGTGTACAGTACGGATAGATGTTTTACAGCTTCATGTGAAATGCATTACATGGTCAGTAGTACAGGGAACAAATCACCATACACATTTTCACTTGCGAAACTTCTCCTTCTTGAAGGCTCAGCTTTCTGGCAGATTTGTAACTCTAACTGTTGGGACTTCCCACATTGTGTAAGAACATAAGTGAGGGTCAGACTCTCATGTCGGGTGAAAAGGTTCTGCTCAGTCAGAATTGCAAGGGGTCAAGCCCCCCCCCCCCCCCGTGCGGTACAGTCAAATTCCTCTTTCTGAGTTGGAAACGAAACTTTACTTTCTCCCAGCTTTGTGTTCGGTGGTTCTGTCTTTTAGACCACCATCATCCCCGTGGTGTTAAAAAAGCTGTTAAAAAAAGCTTGAGTTCTTTTATGTGGAAAAAAGACACGCTTGCTATATTCTAAAACAAAATAAAACGTTTCATACTTGTTTTGATGCCAGTCTACATGTGGTGCCAATTTTGTCATCTCAGTCAAATCCACATTACAAGATATTTCGACATGCTTGTCGTGCTGAGCCAGCAACTGATCTACTCAGTTCCCAGACATTTATGGACTGATGTTGAGCAGTCCCAACTGTCTTATAAGACATGTTGTTGCCATAAAACTCAAGATGAGTTCATATTTTTTATGAAATAGTAAAATGTCTCACTTTCAACATTCAGTTGGGACTAAATCTGGGTTTCTGATATCTGCAAATCACTGCATTCTGTTTTTGTTTATATTGTACAGAGTGCCCTAACTCTTTTTAAGTTGCTATTCTATAAGACCAGACGTATGTTTGTGTCAGGCAAACAGGCAAAAATACTTCCAACATCTGCACTATATCGTCAGCTGAATATTTCTCATGAGAAAATTTGTGGCAGGATTGCTGTTTTTTTCTACAAATGTAGTGGGAATCAAAAGAGGTGGGCATGGATACATCTTTATGCTCTTTCTTTGCAGATGTGCATGTGCCGTTCGTTGTCACAGACTTGACAATGTAACCGTAAACTGCTTTAAACGATCCGTTTCACAGAGGACATTCCTAAACACACAGAGAGTGCCGAGGAGATCAACTGCTGCAGTTTTGAAGGAAGAATGTTTTCCCATTCGAAGATATCAGCTACTCAACACTTAAGGCCTGTCTGCCATTTCTTTTTCTTATTATTTCTTGCACTAAATGGTTTTAGTGAGGGACAAGTCTGGCGTGCAGGGAGTTCAGATTACCTCCTGAATCATTTAACCTAAGATCTACGGCAAATACCAAATACCTAATAAACCAAACTTTCCGTGACATGTTGCTCCAAACATATGCTTACTAGGATTTTACTCAGTTTTACTCAGAAACATGCCATGCAGAATAAATATGAAGTAATGTGACCAAATACACAGTCAAATCTGCTTAAACTGGTGGTGCAAATATACAAGAAATACAATATGTGAAGGGCTCAGTCGTTTATATTCAAAGCCAACATTTGCTGTTGCAAAGCACTGAGATGAGAGTAAGTTACTCACCAGCCTCCAAAATTTAGATAAATATCTACAATCACACCTTTATAATAGTGCATGTTAATGGTTGAGTAATGATAACCCCCTGGTATAACAACAATATATGAAAATAAGGAACACTGAGTACAGTACATTGAGTACTTCACCACAAAGCAGAGATTGAAAGTAAAATCTCTGAATCTACGCCCACAACTTTCTTTTTTTGTGAGGTGTTGCAACAGGCTGACAAAGACGACGCTTGACATGTGACAGAAAGGCACAGATCTAATAGCTGTGGCTCAGTTCCATGTAGACACTTCAGATTGGGGTTTTGGTGTTATTTATGCACACTGCCCTGAGCTAACTGGGACAGTGAAATACAACAGATCCATGTTCTGTGTTACAACAAATGTCCCTTTAACTACCTTGGAAATATTTCGTTTTTACTGTCAAATTCAAAATTAGTGTATATTTTTGTGAAAAAAAGCAATAAAAAAGTCCGTTTATATGTTGATTTCTCATTGTTATCTCACTAAATAATGAGCAAATGACTGTTTTTATTCACATTTCACACTGTCCAAAGTTTTGTTGGAAATGGGGCTGTAACAAAAATCAGATGTCATTTGTTATCAAAAGATAACTAATGACAGCTATTAAAGGCTGTGGAGGAAAGAAAAATTGAATGAATATTAAAATAATGAAATATACAAATGAAGAGGAAACGTAAAATGTTAGAAATACAAGAGTGGAGTTCAGCTCCCACAGAAGCCGATCTGAACACAACACTGGCCGTTTTCAAAATGACAACAAATACAACCACGCCATCTACTGGGGTGACTGGGAAGTGCAGGTACAGTGTTCAATGTTTAGTCATATAGTCATAGTTGCTATATAAACCAGCTTTCACTGTACTGTGAATGACACTTCCATGTGGGCGTGACTGACCGGCTTTACTACCACCATAACAGCCACTAAGAAAGCGCCAGTCCAACAAGTTAGTCAACACTGACTGAATGCAAGTCATCCTGACTACATCATTTTAACAGTGACGCGGCTGTTTGTCCAGCAGTTACAGCTGCAGTCAGTCACATCAGTCTCGTGCTTGCCAGCCGTCACATTTCGACGCAGTCAACACTGTATAGCAGCTTGTTAGCTTAGCTGCCGAGGACCACATGGACTCTCAAAACACCAACATGAGCGTCGACGCGAAGGTGCTGCTGAGCCACGCCAAGACCCTCAGGCTCCACACCGGGAATTTAGTCAACAGAAGTCGGATGAAAAAGAAATGCCCGGGCTCTCCCAGCGAGGAGGTAAGAAACTGTCAAATGAAAAGCGGCGGCGGTCTGACCATGTAGCCTGTTAGCTTAGCCTACAAGTCAGGCTACTTAGATAATAGTGTGTATGCTAAAAGAAGGCCGGCGTAACGTTTCATAAACTAAATTTAAAAAGGCCTTTATGTTGCTGTCTCAGGGATAAGAGTAGCCTAACAGTTTCAGACAATGTTTAAAACGTAGTACAACAAATAACGGTTTAGTCTACATGGATACTTTTAGAGTAGGAGAATTGTTGTTGTAGGGATTCAGCATTAGATTACAATCTGAATGTAGACCCATAAAGAGCAAGTGCTTTGCATCAGCTGCAAATAGATTATCCGCTGACAGTAAGTGTTGTTACCCTGAACATCTCCCGTAAAACCAGGGAATCTAAATGCGCTTTAAACTATCCAAATACCCAAATATCCGGGATCGGTTTGGTGTTGACACACTTTTGCAACGGAACAATCACTTTCAGATTAGTTTTTCTCTCAACAGGGATATTGCCAAATTTGAGTGAAATCCTCACGTGAGAAGCTACAACTAGTAACTGTTTGATCAATGACCTCAGCGGCTGATCCATTAACAAAAGGTTTTCTTGTGAATGACTTGCCAAATCAGCTGGCCAGCTGGTCTGGTTCTGTTTATAAGTCAAGTGTAGTTATATAAAGGTGTGGTGGCTGTTACTTTTTTAACACACTCATTGTGTCACAGTTGATCCCCTCAGAAGTATGTAGCTACACGCCATGCCTAAGTCCAAAGTTGGCCTTGTAGTTTCTAATAGCTGTAAATAAGGGCTGGGTTAAAAAGAACTTTACTTTCAACTGAATAAAGACGCACAAATAATGAGACAGTTATTGATCAGTGATAAATGTGTTCCGCTGTGATTAGGCATTGCATTGTAAGTGATATATTCTATTGAAACGTGCCATAGTGTGATGTCTAGGGTGACCAGATTCCAATTCACCAGATGTGGGACAAAGACTTATGTTTGTGTGGGACAATGTGGGATACCAGTGCATCGAGGTAGTCTGAAATAACTTTAAAACAATAAACTTCTTTATTCTGCCCCTTAGCTTGTAATATTACAATGCTTTGCCATCTGGCTGATTCAGTAGCAGATAACAGACTGCAAATAAAAAACTTAACAATATATATCTAATGCAACTTTCCCAAGTTATCTCATGTAAGAAAACATAGTAAGCATGGAGCTTTCATACTATTTCACAGTGCCCCTCAAGTTAACACACCTGACTGTGTACAATTAAATAGTTAATTAAATAGACAGTCAGGGCTACAGTTGTTCTTTTAATTGTAGTGTTTTAATAAGGGTACGGCTTTCCTGTATTTTCTCTAACTTCACCAGACTCGCCTTGCACTGGTTTCCCATTCTTTCTTGTAGCCGCATTTTCTTTTCTTAGCTGTACGAGTCTTGCTTTCCTCCCTTTCCGACCATATCTCTTGCTGCATGCTGGTGCCGTTCGGACCAGATTTGCATTGTTTTTGTTGGTGGACGCGCCCTTGACCTGCGTCCGCGTTCCCGTTGGACTGACATGATCAAACAGCCCGCCCCGCCCACTGATGGCAGCCATTTGATGAACGCCATATTATAAAACACGCATTTCAAAACTGGAGTCTGCCAATAACAATGCGGGACCACGTCTCAATTTGCGGGACGTGTGAAAAGTAATGAAACTGCGTGACCGTCCCGCACAAAGCGGGACATCCGGTCACCCTAGTGATGTCACATATTGTCTCGGCAACGCCGCCACGCTGTGTCGTCCTCACTCGACCCAAACAGCACTGATGTCTGTCACACCTTTGTGTGTGTGAGACACTGTGTACACACTGCAGTGTGCACTCAAAACAAAACATTTATTGGCCTTTAGGGCTCGCTTATCTCCCTCCTCAAACATCCTGAGCTTAGTTTGGTCTGCCTGATTTAGTTAGTTCTATGTGTGTGTGTGTTTTTTTTTTTTAACATTATGACTATGTACATTATGATTATATATATTTAAATCTTTTTTTTTTCCTTTCAGCTTCGAGACTGCATTCAAGCCACCCTGAGCGACTGGTTTTCCACGACAAAGCCGCGACCCACGGTGAGGAGATGCTTTTAAGGCAGCCTTCATGTTTTCTATCACTCTTGAGAAATGAACTGCGGCGTGGTTATTGACAGCGTTGCGCGGGAATGAGATGCACAGCGATGTGCTGTTGCGCTGTTTCACAGTTGGATTCCGGTGTTTGTGAATGTAAAACAACTGGTGACTGACATCAAAGGGAGCTTCCTGAAAAGAAGCTGTCAGAGCGAATGTTCATGCAGTGCTGCCTGCCAAAGGCGCCACTCCAAATGTGAATCTGTCTGTCTGTTTGGGAGGTCAGTGGGTGGGGGGGGGACCTCCCAAACTGCTAACTTTTTTTGGCTCTATTGCCATTAATAGAATTCCTAGCGAGCGTTACCTATTGAACGCTGCGTTTCCGTCAAACTAATATGTTTTGAAAATGGTGAAATGGAATGAAGTGGGCTGCAGGATCAACAGCGGTGAACCAACAGTCCTGCTGAACCTTTTCCTGCCCTGTGCTGATTTGCTGGCCTCAGCTAATCTGTCTCAGCTTTCATTCCTGCACCCACCAGACTCGCACAGGGGTTAGGGGAGGTTCGAATAGCTGGAGTGAGTTCTTGCATAGTGGAACAGCTCATCTGATGCGTCCCCTGCGGGGAAATGTTAAGAATAGGACTTTTGAGTCACGCTTTAATATTGTGCTCTCCGTTTCATCCGGCTATTCACTGCTTTGTGGGGTAGTAACAGGTTTGTGTTGAAACGCTCATGTCCTGAGCCCCTTTTAGAAATGCACAAACATAGGTTTGATTGCAGGTTTTTCTGTCAGTCCCGTGCTTGAATAAATGTTGAGTTACTCTCACCAAAGGTCTTCTTGCTCATGGTCATTTGGCTGTGGAATAATTAGAGAAACTGTCAGTGCTGCAGCCTGTGAAACAGCTGTTTTTCTCTATAACGTTATAAATCGAGGCTTTTTAACATCACTCTGTAACAAAAAAAACCACAAAACATCTCAGAAGGAAAGTGTGTGTCATGTACGTGACTGAATGAGGGGAAAGAACGAACAGCTCCAATCAGATCTAAGTTAAATCAGACTGCGCTTGTCGTCACACAGGACCTTCAGGAGACACTGGTCTGCTCCATTCCTGAGGCGGCAGATGCTATCACACCTGAAGAGAGGGAGGAGGTGAAGGTTTCAGGTCTGTTCAAATCAAAAATCTAAGGTGACTCAAAAGGTCAAATTGCCACACCAGGTCAACAAAAACAGTGTTTAGAGCCATCGCTCTTCTGCGTTAGATGTGCATCTCATGAGAGAGAGAGTAGAAAGAAGAGGCTCACTGTGCATGTCTTCATTTATTAATTTTTTCTATTTTCCAAGGCAAGTGTTCCTTTTTTTGTGTTGATCTTTTATCTTAAACACAACTTTTCATGGTGATTTAATCAAAATATCTTCAGCACGAGTTTTAAGATCGAATAATTGAAAAATAAGCTAGCAGAATGATCTAATGACAGTATATGAGGACGACACGCTGATGGAGGCCTTGTTTATTTTGCAGTTAAGCTCTTCCTGTGCGAGTCTGGTCAGTCTGCTATCAGAGACGCAGTGGAGATGGGTGAGCTTTAAATCTCCGCAGCAAGAATTGAATGTGCCTCTTAAAGTAAAAGCTTTTCTCTGTGACACGGCCCTGCTTGTCTCCCTCCCGTCAGCCTGCCAGAACCTGGCAGTGTCTCAGCTCGACTCTGTTATCATAGCACCGCCCGGCCCTCAGGAGGGTGACGGCCAAACGCTGGCTCACCTGCAGCCAGCATGGGAGGAGCTGGAGGCTCTGGTCAGTAGCCAGAAGATCGCAGCCATCGGCACCTCTGATCTTGACAAAGATCTGCTGGAGCAGCTCTACAACTGGGCTCAGGTAGGTGGAATCTTTTTGTGTTTCACCTGCGATCCGTTGTGTGAAACGGGGGATGCTGACTTTTACAAAGTCTTGAAAGCAGATTTGGAAAACGTTATCTATTCTGTCTATGGAGCTTTGGTCAGTGCACTGCTTAGAGACCAGGCAGCTTCTGCCATTTTCTCTGTGATACCAAATAAAGCCAATGACAGCCAATGGCCTGATTTCCTTCCTCATACCAGGTGAAACCCAGCAGTAACCAGGTCAACCTGGCCTCCTGCTGCGTGATGCCTCCTGACCTGACAGCCTTCGCCAAAGAGTTTGACATCCAGCTGCTCACACACAATGACCCCAAAGGTGAAATGCTGTTTGTCTTTTTGCATTTTGGTTCATGCTGATGTTGCTGGTGACATTTTGAACTGCTAAAATGTTGGTTATGAAAAATTTAAATTTGTTCCAGATCAAGTTCTGTCTTTATTTAACACTTAAAAGTTGTCTATTTTTTTCCACAGCAAAATCACCAAAGAGCATTGTAGCTATATAATAAAAACACACCCATCAGCCATGTTGTCTTCATGCTTTCTCTTTAGCATGAACGTGGGCTCTCTGACCCACATTGACTTTATCACATGCATCTGATGGTTTGTTGCACTCTGTCGTCTCTGAAGTCGTTATATGCTTCAAAGGGAGCCGGATGAATAATCTGCTTGTCACATTTAAATTCAAGCAATCGAATAAAAATAAAAAAGCTGAGCCTGTTGGTAAAAGTACACACGTGTGGAGGCCATGAAAACAGTGTTTCCCACTGAGGAGAACCTTCAGTGTGTGTGTGTTCTCTGCAGTTCTCTCCAGTTTTAGTATAACTGATGTTACGAGCAAGTATCTGAGCCACCCCACGACTCACAGGATCTCCACCTTTGCTAAAAGCTACCGGGAAAATGTCTTTGTTTTTAAAGATGTAAACATATGTTTGTAAATGCCTTGAGTGGGAAATAGTTGGCTTTAAACAGGAAAAAAACCAACTGGATCTCGTTTGTGAGGACAAAGGCAGCGACTGCCCATTTTAGCTAGATTTACACAATTGTTTTTTGAAAATTTCATTCAAAACGTTAAACGTTTTTGCTCTATTCCTGCCCACCGTCCACACCACTTGACCCCATTTTAGTTTGAAAACTCTGGGATGACATTCTATTGTGGACAATTAGAACTTTTTGAAACCATCTGTTAGCTTTGTTATCGGGTTTTAGCAGCAACTACGCTAAAAGCCATCATCATTAAGGATCAGTGGTTAACTTTTGAAGATTAGTTTATTCAGTTATCCAAAAAAACCCCAGATGGAATTCAAACATTTGTAATGACTGAACAGGCTGTAGCAGAAGCTGAATGCTTATATACGCCCGGCCTTCATTATCATGAAGTAATTCAACACAGATAATGAATTAGTTGACATTATGATGGCACTTGTTGTGCAGTTAAATGTAGCGTTTTATCAAGCTACTGCCACCTACATGCACAGGAGGGAGGCTTTTATTGCAACAGTTTGCGATCATTTTCACGTTGAACAACGTTATTGTGTGATGATTTAGAGTCTAAATGGAGATTTTTTTTATTTTGGGACACTTTTTATGTGAAAACACGTTGATGTGGATCTAGTCTTTGCTTAATCGAAGCTGCACACCACAATTCTTCTTGTGTAATTTTTGTGAATTTGAATGTCTTGTCAGAATATAAATGCTTTTTTCCTTTTTCTTTTTTTTTCTCCTCCAGAGTTGATGTCTGCAGACACATTCCAGGAGGCCATGCGGGCAGGAGTGCAGGACCTGAGCATCACTGACTGGAGGCTGGAGTGGGTCCTGCGCTACTCCGTTATTGTCAAGAGCAGGGGCATCATCAAGTCTAAGGGCTACCTCGTCAGTGCGAAGAGGGCGAGCCCCTAGCTCCCAAACAGGAAGAAGCCACATGGACGGAGCCAGTTTCACACACACACACACACACAACATGCAAAGTACAGCTCTGAATAATGGATGGTGCCAATCAGCACTAGTCATGAAGTCGTTTCATCCTCCTGATACGGTTGTATCTTCCTCAGCTGTGATTTACTCTGTTTAACAGATGCAGATAGTCGTTGCTGTTGTCTCAGTGAGATCAAAAGCGCGAGAGATCGAGGAGATCAGCTCCTTTTTCAGCTTTCGAGAGAAAAGATTCAAAGTGATTTTAAGTAATGTTGACTCAAAACGGCACCTTGACAGATCAGCTGTTAATATGAATGGATAATGGTGGCTGCTAAATTTGGTCTGAGGTCCATGTAACATGTTGGGATGTAAAGTGCCTCATCTTTTTCTTCTTCTGCTCCCGTACCTGCTTTGTTCTCCTGCTCGTCTGCGTGCCTGCAGCTTTAAATAAATCAGTCTGTATAAGAAAACCGAGGAGGCAAAGCAGGAGAATAAGATGGGAATGTAAATAATCTATCCAGTTCGAAAGAAGAAACTGTAATGATGCCGGAGGAGAAACATCTAGTGAAATGTTTTATTCATTCAATTTGGATTTTTCCTTCTGTTTAACACATTTGACATTCCTTTAAGAAAAGTAATGCACTCATTCAGACCCAAATACTGTTGAGCTATTGAATGATAGACATTGAATTAGATTTTAAATGATGAAAAAAAATCATGAAGAAAAAAAATTTTTTGTCATGCTTTTTTTTTAAAGAGGCATCGACATGTTTACTCCCCTGTGCTCATGAGTAAAGCAATATTTTGAGATTAACACTACAGTCGGCTGATGTCCTTTATATGTTGTTATGGCAGCACTGGAAGATGTGGACAAATCGTTTGGATGTAGAAGTTTTTATTTTATGTTTTTTTTTTTTTTTTCCGGAATGGGTCCAGTAGACTCAATTTTCTCTTGTACTGTAAAAAAAAAACCCTATTTAATATATCATGTCTGTATATCATGAATTGGCCTGATTAAAATGATGAAAAAGACTAATTTTTGATTCTACTCGACAGTGTTGACACAAAATGGGAGAAAAAAGGTGTGAAAGAAAAAAATTGAGCTTAAGATGAGGAAACTAGGAACAAACTGTTCAGTAGTTTCCTTCTTGGATGTTCACATGGTTTGTTTTGAAGCACTTGATGCCTGTTTAAAGTGATAAAAGCACATCTTACTAAGGTTATTGTCATTGTCTGGAAAGTATGCACACAGCTGGCATGTTTTGCCTAGTTTGAAATTTGTGATCCTACATCTAAACCACATCTAATGACTAATTATGTGATGAATTACACAAAGATGTCAAGCAAACTGATGCAGTTGTATCGAGCTACACATAGACGGCTTTAACTTTCAGAATCGGCGAGAATAATCTCAAGATGCAATGTCATAACACACTAGCGGAGCCTAAATCCCTGGAATCTTCTTTTGTCCGTGATCAATCTGCCCTATGTGCTTCTTTAAACATGGCCCAGCATTTATTGTTTAATTTAGCTGAAAAACACAGAGCAAAGAGCATAAAACTCTCAGGCTGTGGCCGAGGAATGAATGAGCACACGGCTGTGATCATTTTGCACCAACAAGGATTTGCCTGTTCACACCCATCACTGAAAATATGTTGACACACTGAGATACAGATGCATCATGTGAGGGATTACTGATTCATTACAAGTGGAGGAGAATGTAAAGGGGGAAAAAGCAGAATGGTTTCCCTTGGGGCCCCTTGGTGTAATGCCAAAATCAAGGACCCATCAGACACTGTCACCAACAAAATGGGGGAATTTTGGGTGTCTTGCCACTGCCAAATGAACTGATTTTTACCCTGCCTGTAATGATGATCCTGCCATACATTATTTAGATATGGTCACAAGCCTTAAAAACCAAGAATTGTGACCCTTCGTTAAATAGGCAGGCCTATTTAACATAGACTGTGTATAAAAGATGTATGTAGCCATCGTGATGTCAACCCGTTCTTTTTTAGAGCCTTTTGTTCCTTTGAAAGTAGCTTAAATACAAGGGAGGAGTGCACTGAAAACCAAAGAATAATGAAACCAAGATAATCAAATCCAATTCTGTTTATTTTTAAAACGCTATCTCACAACACGTCACCCCTCAGCACTTTACAGACAAATTAAACAAGTACAGTGCAAGAGCAGTCCAGTCATATTACAGTTCAGCGCAGGCTGGTTCCTCATAACTAAAATCATATGATACCAGTTTAAAATGATCACAGCTGTCGCCCCCTGCTGGCCGTCTATTGTAAAGCACTTTTTAAATATGCTTTAATATAAACTTTACCTCCCGTATAATTGTTCCTTTTTGAGTTCCGAGGTGTTGAAGACCAGAGAATCTACAAAAAAAAAGAAAAAATCTGTGACAGTGACCTCATCAAGGGGGGGGGGGAAGATTCACTGCGATCGTCTGGTCGGCCTGTGCCTCTCCTTGTATCGATTAGTAAGGTCTGGGCATCAAACCGGAAGTGATAGAGTAAAAAACTCGCGTGCAAGATGGTGGCCACCAGGAGAGGGGTGCGCGTGAGCTCGCCAGTTAAAACAAACCCCGAGCAGCTGCCAGATGTCCAGGTATGGTTTACTGAGTCACATTTTTAGAGCTGGAAACGTTCAGCTGGGCTGTAAAGATCTAATCCGCGCTGAATTAGATCTGTCACGTGGCAAATAGTTGTCGTGCGTGTCTGCTGAAGCCTCACGTGGACACACCGGAGCGGCACTACTCCCCATGAGTTTGTACCAATGTCGATGTTATGACAGATGTCGCTGGAAAACAAAACATTTGGGGTAAAGCAGACGATCAGCTGACGTTAGTCTTGTTTTAGCAGATTCAGCGGACAGTTTACAAGCTTTTCAGGAACAGGGTGTTACTTTCCTGCTTTTTATGCTGTAAATACAGCCGTGCATCTGGGAAGCAGCAGCAGGAACAAATAGACTGAAAGCTACAAGCTGGTTAGTGGCGTAGGAAAGTGTTCTGATGCTCTATAGTTGGTTGTAGATGTTTGCAGGTGGGATACGTAAACAAACAAGCATAAAGAAAAGAGTCAAGGACAACCTTCTGTTAGTCTTCTTTACCATTAACCATCTTTCTTCCTCTACGCAGGCCACTCCATTCACTGGTCGAAGAACCAGGAACGCTGCTAGACAAGAAGAGAGCTCTCAGCAGCACGCTCATGTGGAGATCCAGCATCCAGCATCTCCCCTCAACTCCACAAAGAAAAGATGCACCAGAGCTTCCAGGCTCCACAGCCCAGAGCAGCCCTCCACGCCAGTGAGCTCCATCCACGAAGCAGACATGTCAGACCTGGAGTCCTGTTGCTCTGCAGTGTCTGAACCCGAGCCCCCTCTGACCCGCACCAGAAGGAGAACGAGACAGCCCCGCGCAGGAAGTCAGGCAGATGATGAGATATCTGAAGTGGAGTCGTGCTCCTCTGCGATATCTGCAACGAAGCCTGGCTGCAGTAGCCGTCGCAGCACAAGGAAGAAGGCAGCTCCTGAAAGTTCTGACAAAGCTCAGGCCGAGGAGGGGGGTGCTGAAGTCGACGTGGCACCGGAGAGCGAGCCATGCAGCTCTGGATCTCAGAGAGTTACGAGAAGTCAGAGGAAAATTGTTCGAACCAGATCGTCTGCCAAACAACAAACTGAGGACTCTGAGCTCTCAGAGGCCGAGAGCTGCACCTCCAGCGCTTCAAGACGGAGATCCAGAAGGCAAATTAGGCCTATTCCCATGCGCCTGGATGAGCTTTCGGAGAGCTCTCAGTCTCCTGCCCAGACGGGTCGACGGACCAGGGCGGCAAGAGGGAAGGCAAGAGCCATCTTGGATGTCAATGAGCCTCCATCTTGTGACTCTGAGGGGTTTGAGTCTGGATCCACTTACAGTTTAACCACTTGTAGAAGGACTAGGTCAAGCTCAGCAGCTCCTAAGGCCGTGGATTCAGATTCTGAGGTGATGGACGTGCATTCCCCAGTGGGCAGCCCCAGCTCCACCCGAGGCAGAGGAACTCCCAGCAGCAGCCGCACAGGCTCAGGGACCAGCAGTCGGGGAGCGCCGGCCTCTCGGCGCTCAGCCAAGGACTGCACGGTTGTTGAAGAAAATACTGGAGAATCAGCTGAAGAAGACAAATCATTAAATGACTCAAAGTTGGAAAACACAGTCATCGCAGTGGATGCAGACTGCACTCTGCTGGAGGAGCATGAGACCCAAGCATCCGAAGAACAAGAAGGTAACACTGGTCTCGCTTCCAGTGACGCAGGCACACAAAAATTAGAAAGTGAGATGACTGACATCGCAGAAGAAATCTCCCAAGTCGACCCCTCGGAAAAGGCCCTCAGTGAGCCCGCAGTGACTGGCAAGGACCAGCAGGAGGAGCCATCTGCTGAAAATAACGACGAAGACACCTCGGAGATGGAAGTGATGCAGGAAACAATCCCACCATCAGAGCCGTCTGGGCCTTGCCCGTCGGTTACAGTAACAATATGTGAGAAGGCCTCAGAGGAGAAGCAGGAAGCTGCGGACCTGTCGCAGGCAGACAAGCCTCTGGATGCAGATGTGGAGATTCAGCTGGATGCGGGGGAGAAAATGGAAGTCGGCTCGTCGAAAATGAATGTTGAGCAGGTAGCTGACACCGGTGCGGTCCAGACTGAGCCCATCCAGGTAACATCACGGCAACAGCACAAGGTCACGGTCGACTCCGACCCTGAGCAGCAATCTAAAGACGTCGTCGTCCAGAGTAGGAAAATTATCAGCCTGCTGGACAGCAGTGATGATGAGGAGGATTTCGATGAGGAGGAGCGGGAAGTTTCTGATGAGGAAGATTTTGAGCACGGGGTGGAGGAGGGAGGAGAGCCCTCCAACAGGTCAGAGGCAGCGGGGGCTTCAGTTCAAGGACTGTTTATGATCGACCCACGGCCCGGACAAGATGCTGACCAGCTTTACTACAGAGAGGGGCAAGAAGAGGAAGAGGAGGCTCCGAACAAAAGAGCTGAAGAGGAGGAGGAGGAGGAGGATGAAGAGTTTGTGGATGAGGATGGGGATGACGATGATGACGACGAAGACGCAAAAGTCCTGTTCTCAAGTAGAAACTCTCATTTGTAAGTATTGTAGGTGGTAGTTTCAGAATGAAAATCTTTTAAGCAGCTCAGAATCCAGTTAGGATTCAGAGGGCTGCTGTGCGACTACTGTAATTAATGCATTATCCACATTTATTCTACTTCCAGTATCCTAACGGGAACTGTGGCATTAAAATATCTCTGATGTGGAGCGTTGTAAATCGGCTCCAAAGTGTGCAGCATTGTCACAAAAGCCCTGATTTGAAGACTGATACATCGATGCAAATCCTTTCTCACTCAGTGGTCCTCTGGCTGGCAGCGACTGCAGTCGGGTGGCTCGGTTCTTTCCCGGCTGGAAACGTGTAACATGGTTTCTCATGTTTGTTCTGTTTCCAGAATACTTTAGTTGGACTTCCTACAAGCCAACGTGCTTCCGTGTTCTAACACAGACGGTGCTGGTCGGACTTCTTGCTCGGCCACCTTTTTCTGCATTGATCAGCATTACCATGCTAATGAATTTTTGATATTATGTGAACTGATTCAGTATCTTCCGCATTCGAACCTTTATTTTTTCTCTGGCGCATAATTATAAATGTAGAAAAATCTGCAACTTGGGCTGAATTTTTAATTTATTTTTTTTAATTTATTTTTTTAAGCAGTTATTTAGCTTTTTCTCTCACCTTCAGCATGTTCCACAGCGTTTTGGTGATGAAGTCCACACCAAAGCAGCATCCGCTCTCCCTCAGGGAACAGATGCCCTCGAGCAGCTTTTCATCCGTCACACATTTGCATCGTCATGTAACACGTTTGTAGATCAGCATATCAAGGCAATTTCAATGAACAAAACTTAGTTAATGCAGGATTTTAAGAATTGACCTTTTTGACAAAAGACATGAAAGCTAATTCTTTCAAGCCGGGATATAAAGCGAAACTAACCTTGGACTGTATCCTGATTGGAGAACGTGGCACAGTCATTATTATTATTATTATTATTTATTTTATTTTCTAGATATGACATCAGATTACAGTAGCTTTTAGGTTTTAAGCTTAAACCCCATTTCAACACACAGAGGCCTAAATAAGAACGATGCAGCTGGTTCTACAGCAGGATAAATGCTAAGACCAAAACCAACAATATGGAATATTTAGGTCCTTACAACTCTTCCTTGGCCTGTATTTGGCCCCAAACCAACTTCTCTCAAACGAGGTTAAACACAGTCGTAGAAGTGCTCGGCACCTCCAGTTTTAGATGATCTCAGTAACAGGAAATAAAGCATTCATCGGGGACTATCTTTTAACCTTTGCATCGTCCCTTATTTGGTGCTTCGTAAGCTGTAATCGGACGGTGCTGAAATCCAGCGCCGTGCCGTGTGGCTCGTTGAGGTGACGTTCTGTCACAAAGAGGCAGAGACGTATCAGTCTTTTACACACAGACGAGACCTGTTAGTAGCAGCTTTTTGGTCATTCCATACTTAAAAATGGCAACTCAATGAATGACTGCATGCGGCTGGTGGAGCCACACGCTTCAAACGCATCATTAGAGGTGAGAAATGAGACATGACCGCTGCTGCTGAGGAATTTTCTCTGTGCCTATTAATTTCAGAAAAGAGTTGTCCAGCCGTATTGACCCCGGCATCAGAGTGAAGGAGCTCGGGGGCTTATACATCAGTTTCGATGGCAGCAAATCAAAACCTGTCTCCAGTTCAGTGAAAAAACTGAAGGAAAAGAAGATCCAAGAAGAGGTAAATAAGTGATTGATTTTTATTTTTCCTCTCTGAAGGTGATCTGAGGGGCGGAATGAATAATGAACTTCATAGTTATTCAGGTGGTGTTCGCGGGTTCTTTTCCATTATTTCTTTTTCTACTTTGACCTTTATAATCTCTGAGCTGTGAAGTGGTCACAGAGTTTGCGTTACCGTCCACAGGCGATGAAGAAGAGCGTGATTGGACCGGATTTTGAAAAGAAGGACGCAGTGCCTCCGTACAGTGAATCGAAACAAGCCTTAAAGCTGAAACACAAAGTAAGCTCCACACAGGAATCGTTTGTTTTATCCGTTCCCATCTGTTGTCATCACAACGGTATTTTTACGGTAGCTGTTTGTGATCCAAATCTGTGATTCCAGTGCTTTTGAATTCCATTTTTTTTTCCTCCTCCTCCAGGCAGAGAGGGAGAAAACTACAGGAGATGGGTGGTTTAACATGAAGGCCCCGGAGATTACTCAGGAGCTGAAAGAAGACCTGCACGTCCTGAAGATGAGACGCTCGCTGGATCCCAAGAGATTCTACAAGAAGAACGACAGAGACGGCTTTCCCAAATATTTCCAGGTGCGTGATGTCTCCTTAAATTTCTTCTACAAACTCAGAAATGTTGCATGCTGTTCCAACGTTTTGTTTCAGGACGTTACATTTAGGAGAACTTCTGAAGCACAAGGTTACAAATACAGACTTTTAAAGTCTGCGGTATTCACACGTTCAGATTATTTAGGCGTGATGGTTTTATGTGTGCGATACAGGTTGGCACGGTGGTGGACAGCCCAGTCGACTTCTATCATTCCCGTGTTCCCAAGAAAGAGAGGAAGAGAACCATGGTGGAGGAGCTCCTGGCTGACGCCGACTTCAGACAGTAAGTGGAAAATACTCATAATGTCAGTTATTTTCCACTGAGCTCGGGCAGCTTTAACCCCCAGTCAAAGCCCATTTAAAATCCTCCGTGAACCCCCTCGCTGGCACTCCATCAAATGGAAAACTAGTTCAACATCTACTAATAAATAGTACGACATAGACTGCTACCGACAGACTAATGCAACGATGGTTAGATGTAAAAAGTGTCTCTCTGAAAACAGCGCTAAGAAGAGACAACTGAACCCAACACTTTAGATTTGCTAATGACACTGAACGTTTAAGAGTTTTTGTTTAAAACGTGAAGTACTACGAATGAAACCTGTTGATCTTGAACTGAGAATAAACCTCGTCTAAATCAGTGTTATTACATGTAGATTTTAGAAGCGGATCCTTGTACTCATCCTAACTGGCATAAAGTGCTAAATACTCAGCTTCCGTATTACTGCTTCTACTTTTACTGCAGCACAAAGTCATGAAATGAAATGAAAAAGCTACTTTATTTATCCCAAAGGGAAATTAGAAATGATAAAATCGCACACACATTGGAGATCAACTTGATTCGTGTTGGTTTATTCATGACTGAATGGCAGTAATTAAAATCGTGGAGGAAGTGAGTGAACATACGCGAAGCAAATAAACGGCGTTTAAAAAAATTCTTCTAGACTTGAATCCGTCTTTTGTGGGACGTGTAAAATAATACGAACCGATCATACACTTGTATAAACACTCAGAGGAATCGCATCAAGTCGAAAGCAGCCAGAGTGCGAGCAGCCTGCTCACAGCCTGCTCCCACTGACACGGGGGTGTTTTTATTTCAGCATAGTTTTTTTGACACTGAGACCTCTTCATTTAGATGCTAAAGAAGGTTCCAGGGTTTAAAGTTCTGCGGCAACATCTGTCGGGATACATTTGAGACTGTCTGTGGCGCCGCTGGTCACTTCCTATATCGCCTACAGCAAAGATCAGCACCGTTTGGGAAGACTTCATTACTTTAAGGAACCCTTAGATTATATATAAGAGCTGGACGTAGCCACCGTGTTGCCGCACCAGTGTATCCGGTACAGAAGGGTTTTTGATAATTGTGACGAGGCCTGTCACAGCAGTAATTACTCATTAAAATGTGTTATTGCAATTTTTTTAAAAGGTAATTGCGATCATGGTTGAATGTTAGTCACAATCGTCTCGATTCATCAGTTTGAAAACAGCTGGATGAACCTGAAAAAGTTGCATTTGCAGGTTTTTCTTGCAGTCATTTTGACAACATCTAAGCTGTTTTCACATTGAGTGTAAGACGCACTGGACCAAATTCTCCACAAATTCATGAGGTAGCCTCCCAATGAATCTAGTGGACAATAAAATGTGAAATAAGACACATCGAGCAGATATTAGATGTCATGTTTTAATTTTCCAGGTTTTTTTTTTTTTTTTTTTTTGCTTTTAAAAGCACAAACTTGAAATGAGACATTCTCTTTTCTTTCCAGCCAAAACAAAAAGAGGTACCAGCACATTATGACGGAGAAAGCAGCCCAGGGAGCGGGCAGGAGGAACAAGAAGAAGAAGAATAAATTCCAGATGAAGAAAAATCTGAAGACTTGATGTGATGAACACTGACTCTCGCAGGGTTTTCATACATACTGATATTCAGTCCTTCAACACAGGGTGCGATGTCGAAGACGAGTCCATTAATACGTATTTTGAAAATTAAACAGTTAATTAAGTGAAGCTTGAATCCTCATCATTTAAGACACTTAATTGCTTAAGATTAACTGACCATAAAGTGACTGTATTTACAACACTTATTTACAACAGAAACTTTTTAATTCAGATGAACTAATTTCCAAACCAACAACCATTAAAAATATCCTTTTTGATTGTTTGTAATGATTCTTAATCTCTTCTAAATGCTCATAATCTGACGTTAAAGCTTGACTTCAGCAGATGTTGGGGTGGTTTAAAAGGTTGTACACATTTAAAGAAGTGTGGTCTATAATTAAGAGGAAAAAAGGAAAATGCACAAAGCTTAAATGCAGAATGAACAGTGAAGCAAGTCGGTCATAAAGGATAAACCTTCTGGTTGGATCTTATTCCCTGGGGCCAGTATTAGGAAGCGGGTTCAACAGATTCAGGGTTTCTGTAGGTCAACAACTGTCAGTCTGGCTAAACGGTGTCACACAATGGTTTCTCCTTGTGTTTACGTTCATATAAAACAGATGGAGTTGGCATCAGATTGCCTGTCACAATCATGGATCTGCATATTTCTTCCAAATGAAACTAATGTAGCAGTTTGAATAGTTACAGCAGTCTGGGAGGAACCAGCTGCTGAAGGAATGCCAGCACGAGGGGAAAAGATTCCCAAAGATTGGAACGAATACGTCCATATTTCTGCCCACAAGCATCATTAAAGCTCGCATAGATCTGACCGTTTATGATTGTGTTTTCTCAAACTAAGAGTGGTTACGAATGTGAACGTTTTGCCAAAGATGATTTAAATCAGAAAAATTGACCATTAAAGTTGCAAATCTTTTAAAGTCAGCAGGAACAGGCTTTTGAGCGATCAGTCTCTGTTTTATACTTATAGCTGTAGTTGCAAGTTGCCATGGTGATGCAACCCAGTGGGACGTGAACAAGCTTTTCTGACGCTGAAAAAAAGTTTTTTTACGTTACTTACGTCACCAGTCCGGCTCCTTAGCGCGAGCCGCGGCTAACAGCTTAAACCGTGAGCTTACTGACAGGCGCCCACTGCCTCGGTAACAAGGGAGACATTTCTCTTGCCTGCCTCTGAACAGAAACATCAGTATTAAAATGATGTAGTTGTGACATTAATTAGATAGACCAGAGAAACGGAAAAGATGGTTTACAGTACTTCCATCACGTCAAGCAGAATACGTCCTTCAAATTTAGCATAATTAAAAGTGAACGAGTGCGAGAGCAGCATGAAATACTATCGCATAGGTTAAACAACTGACCGATTCACAATAATGACGTTTCATCGTGACATTCTTTGTTTTTCGCCTGCTCTCTCATTGAGGATTACGCTTGTTCTCCTCAGGCTCCCAACGGTGGCTCTTGGCTACCTTCTTGCCTCTCTTTTGTGTTACAAGAGATGAGCCTTTTAACAGCTGCAGCTTACATCTACTACGTCTCCTTCCCACACAGACAAAATCTTCCCTTTCTTTTTCAAATAACCAAACCAATTTTCACACAGCTTTCGAAAAATTAGACATCGTCTCAGTTTGGTTTCACCATCGGGGCGATTCTAAAAACGCAGCCGAGCGGATGGGTGGGAGGAAAGCGCCGCTACAGCCGCCTTTGAACATAACCCCTGCAAATTTCCTGCCTTTTTAAAGAGCATCAAGGGCTTGCATAGCGCCGCATGTGCAAGAGAGGTTTGAAATCTCAATCATTTTAAGTGGGAGATCGTTTCAGACACGTGTGAGCTGGTTTGAATCAAAGAGATAAAATCTTCTAGATGTTTTTTTTGGGGGGGGGGGGTTAGTCTGCTGCCGTCTCTTTGGGCTTGTACAATATGAAGGAAAAACACCGGATGATTGTCACTGGTTCAACTGTGAAAAATTTGTCCTGGGAGCCTCTATCACTTTTTAGTCATTTCAGTGGGTTAAAGGTAGAAGCTCACTCAGTGGTCCCAGGTGGTTCTGTGTGTCTGGAGAATCCTCTGGACTCGGCTATGGATCTCCTCCCAGTAGGATGGATGAAGCTGAAGTCTGTGGAGCACGAGACAATTTTTTTTTTTCAACCTGATTTTGACAAATCTGCTTACAAACACAATTCATCAATGTGGACAGGCAAAAATCAATGGTGTGAGTACAAAAAAACAGTGTATATCTTCTGTGTATGTTACACTTTTGTCCTCCCCAAACTCATTTATTATTCTTGTACAAGTAATTTTGTGTCTTTAAGATGATTTCAGTGACTGAATCGACACCTTTTAGTTTTAAGGGTTATCTCAACATTAAAAAGGGATTTAAGAAGAAAAAAAAGAAGCTTCCATCACATTTTGCAAAAGTCAAGGGGAAGTGTTCTAAGTACTTGTGAGGGATTAAGACACTGGAAAGAAAGATATTACACAAACTAATACAGAGAAAAAAAGCATAATGTTGCTCCTGTCTTTTGTTACACGGCTGTTTCTGACCATACCGACATTTGTGCTGCTGGCGTGATGTCAGACGATGTCCTTAAGTTAGTTAAGGATTTATAAACTGCAAGTGCCGAAGTTAACGATTGAATTCTTGCCACGATAGCAGGTTTAGTGCCGAGTATCCTATATGAAGAGATGTAACAGACAGTCGGGAATGTAAATCGAAGGACTTTGTCATAAAAGAGGCATCGAGAAACACATGATGTGCTGAGAGGTGCTGATTTTGTCCACTAGTCTGCGCTGTAACCAAACGTAAGACACAAGGGAGGATACCGAGCTGACACACACTTAAGATGTAAAACATTTCAAAGACGTAGTTATCAGTAACACTTCAATCTAAACTATCTTCGTTTGGCTTCTCAACTTTTAAACTTTGCTTTTCCGAAGTAAAACTGAAAAAGACCCCAAACATGAGCGAGCTGGAGGAATAACTGTGCTTCAGCGACGCTGTATGAATGCATGTTAGCCACCGGCAGTGAAGCAGACTGAACTCGGCAAAATGAATTCCAGTCTTTCTTTTCATCCACGTCTATTTGTTGGTAGTGGAGGTGTGATGACTGACAGATTGACTTGTGTCCTGTCCTGGCAGGCAGTGTAGGAACAGAAGCTTTTCATATCTGTAATCATATAAACTCTACCTGCTTCAAAAAATCATCAAGGACAAATCACCCGGAGACATGAATAGACTGAGACTCAGAGGCTTAAGGGGCAAATTCTGCCACTGGCATCTGTCATTTTCTTCACAGATTAAAGATTCACGGAAAGACGTGCCCCTCTCCCTGTCAGAGGGAATCTACAGAGGCCAACTCTAATCTCCCACCTCACAAATCCTGTCGCGTTTCCAATTGTGAGGAAAGTATCATTCATTTCCTTCAATTTACTTTTCAGTTTAAGAATGTCCATTGATTTTAATGTTTACTTATGGACTGAGCAGAGAAGGGAGGGACAGGGATGCACAAACGAACAAACAAACAGAACGGAACATCGGCCCCATCGGCGTGTTCAACTCACAGCTGTTGTGATCGATGACAAGGTCTCTCTGAACATATTAAAGTGTGCATCAGGTCAAATGCATCAGTCTCAAGATGAAACTGAAATCAATACAATTTTCCTCTTTGTTTTCCCTTCTCACTGCCTTCTCCCGCAGTAATGAACAAACATGACAAGACATCAGCTTCTGTAATTTAAAAAGTGAAGGGAAATTCATCCTGCCCATCGAGTGCGATCAAAATTAAAGATTAGACGCGTACGAACACACACAGACTTGCAAAGAAGCGGCAGCGTATGACTAACACCTCGGGGGATTTCCATATATTTTCTTTACACGGTAATCGGGAACTCTGGCAGGTGCCTCTTTTGCTTTTAGGATCTTTCGAGCAAACACAAATGATTTACACGCATGGATCAAATTAGGGCAAACGCTACGAAAAAAAACCCCCTGAAAACAAGAGGATTGTGTTCAATACTGTTTTGGCGTGAGAGCGAGGACACGAGATGCGATCGCGAGTTTGCCGATGAATTTCTTTAGACCTAACACTCGGGCCGCAAGTAGAAAAACCTGAGTTTTAAACGAGCGTTTTCTACCATTTAGATTCTGACCCCAACTTCAACACAAACGAACCTTCGCCCACTTGTGAAGTATGAACACAAACAGAGTGATGCAACTCGCTCGGCACCTTTTCTGCTCATTAATGAGGTCTTCTGTAAAAGCGACACATATCACACGACACGACGGATCCTGTTGTGTGGCGGAATATTTGCAATATTCGGCTGCACTGTGCCGAATGGGATTTTCTAAAACTGAAGCAATCACATCTATTTCTATTCCATTCCATTCCATTTGGTGTTTTATTTAAAAGGTTTGATTGAATTTGAAATCCTGCCAGAGGAAGAGTTTTACCTGTCTCTCAGGGAAGTGTTCCTGACATTCAAATGACTTCTGGAGTCTGACACATTCAGGCTGGACTGAGCTGAGGCAGAACCTCTCACTGGGCTTTTGATCTGGGGTTCATGCCTGGATGGTGTCTCTGGGAACAACTGGACCCTCACTGAGGATGATCCCACCTGGAAAAGTTGCAGGCTTTTTTTTTTTGTAATCGGACATGAGAATAGGGCTTTCCATTTTACGTTTGAACATCTTGTTACTTGCATAAAGGTAAAAGCAATCTTCACATCTTCACAACACATTTCTCTACTGCATAAGTGCATGTGCCAGTTTAAGAGATAATAATAATCAGACTTACTCTGGCTGTTCTTGGTCTGTAACTTCCATGGAGAGAAGAGTCTACAAATGGACAAAGATTTTTAATCAAACTGAACAAGTCAGAGTAGAACGTCTACAGTACTTCCCTTAAAAATGAAATCCTGTAAATTTCTTAAACGTTGTTAAGGAGGACATATCGGTGTGTTTTTCATGAAGATGTTTTTGGAGACATGAGATCAGAAAGTAGAAACAATTGCTCTCATCAGACTACCTGCTTTTGGTGCTACAAAGGAAATCAGTTCGTGAGACTACATGTGCAATAGTGCGTGCATTTGTTTAAGTGAGAATTCGAGGCCAACCTGCGTGACCAGCAGTGAAGCTGACGGAGCGTTGATGTATGCTGTCA
This sequence comes from Leuresthes tenuis, assembly GCF_036924035.1. Taxonomy (NCBI): domain Eukaryota; kingdom Metazoa; phylum Chordata; class Actinopteri; order Atheriniformes; family Atherinopsidae; genus Leuresthes; species Leuresthes tenuis. The sequence continues at coordinate 16,927,304 of NW_027325361.1, read as the reverse complement.
TTTAGTGCCGAGGAGGAAGGCGTTCCCATCCCAGATACATTACTGCAACAAGAGACCTGGAACAACAGAGCAAAGTTACCATAAAAAGCAGCCCACTCTGAATGATTTTGTTTACATGGTAACAAACACGTACGGCATATTTTTCTCTTGACATCTCAACAGAATCCTTTAATCAATCCCACTAATGACCAACTTCAAACAAGAAGTGTGTAAATTAACATCAAAGTACAATAATCACACATTTCTCTCAGTTTATGCAACATAAAATAAAAGCGTTTTAAGCCATTTGTTTGTCATCACAGCCCCAAGTAATTTCCCCAGGAAGATCACAACAAGGTTTAAAGAAAACAAAGAGAAAAAAAAACCTGCAGCTATCAACATAATTTGGATTATTTATAGGAATGTGTTTTTCTCTACACACAAACAAGGTTTGAAGCACTGAAACTCGATTGATAATGCATTCACCGTGGGGCTAAACTACTTCATTAAGTGTCTATTTGTTAATTGCAGCTTGACTCTCAATTAATGGGGTTAATTATACAAAGACGATCCCCCCAGGAAATGCAGAGGCAGAAAAGCCTGCTCCTGTTCTTTAATGAAACACCCATTGTATTCAAGCAAGTTCCTTTCACGTGTGACAAACCAAACGCAGGAGCGAATCGTATCTTGTATTTACAGCATTTAAGTGGATTCTGATACTCAGAACTCAGGATTAGTTTTGATGTAAAGGAAGACGCAGAAATGCAATGGGGAGCAGCTGCAGGGAGAGGCGGCGGACTCGGGGGCTGCGTTCTTCCTGTCCATCGACTTTTAGAGTCCCCCCCCCTCCTCCCAAAGGCTGTGTAATCACAAAATCACCCCCTTTCATATGTAAATCTCCGATAGCAGCACTAAGGCCATGATTAACGTTTTAACATATAATCCAGTTTGGGTCTAAATATAACGTGTGTGCTATTAAAGCTGCACAAGTCCCTCCGTGAGGATAATTGACTATATTCCCTGCACATATAGATGAAACACTTTCATGACGTCAATATGCATTAACAGCTCAAGTAAAAGATTAACACCACTCTCTTGTTATGCCCTCCACTTAATCTGCTCGAATGATTAAGGCCAATTTTGGGAAGCTCCCACTGTGGTTTGAACTACATCAACTCAGGACCGTATTAATCTTGTAACCCCTGTGCACCGAACACGCGTATTGTTGGCATTAAACAAACCATCACGCAATTATGTTGTCAGTCGTTTTCAGCTCGGGGGGAATAAATCTAATGTTACTCACCAAGAAGGGCTGCTGGCTCACGGTTTCCTTCCTAAAGTGGTGAGGCCCGAGCTGGAGATGGCTGAGTCTTTGCCTGGCGTCCTCAGAGAGCTGGCACATCTTACGGTGCGTGTACGGGGACAGGGATCGTGTTCTTGAGGAAACCGTGGGCTGTTGGTAGCCGGCGTCCACAGAAACTCTTTCCTTTCTTTCCTTCTCGTTTTTCTTTGGACTGCAGCCGGATGGGGATGAGAGAGCAGGTCTGGATGCTGATGACGGCACAGAGTGTGTGATTCCAGCCTCAAAACGAGGTTTTTCCTTCCCACCTTTCCTGGCAATATCTGCTTTGGAAACCTGCCCACGGGTTGGTGAAGGCCTTTTTGTTGAACTTTGCCTAGATGGGGTTAAAGATGGCCTCACTGGAGAGAGACGGCAGGTCTGGGGTGTGAGAACAGAACAACGGAGAGAAAAATGCTGTTGTAACACGCTCAGCTACTCACAGATTTTAATTTTAAGGTGACACTTCTGAGGAGATCAAATTTCTCTGCAGAGCACAGATTGTTCCTTTATAAAGCGACATCCATTTTATCCATTAAGACCGTTACTCTCACTCTTGACACAGACTTTCTCTCGCTGGACAAAACCATTAAACCATTAGCTAAATGATTCCACTTAAGTGTTATAACAACAGCGGCTCTCACAGTCTGCACTGCCATGGAGACAACCTCGGCAGAATTACTTCAATAACTCTAATGGCCACTAACATCATTCTCCCATGCAATATCCCACTTCCTGCAGGTAATGCCAAGCGAGGATAAATAAGTTAAGATAAAATGTTAATTGCATTTGATGGCCATCTCCAGTCTAATATGATAAAGAGGCATTGCCTGGCTGTAAAACAAAGATAATCTAAATGCTAATTAGGGAAATCACACCACATTAAAACTATTTTTAAGAGAAACTAAATGATGAATAAATCATCATCAAAGCTGCCATTTGACGATAATCAGACATAGTGGAATTAAGACCAGTATGCCCTCTTTTCCAAATCCCCCATCATCTCTGGCTTCCCTCAGCTCTTCTATCGCCTCGTCACTAGTGGATGGACACTGAGGGCGAGTCTTTTTTCTTCTGTCACTGGCAGAGGAGCGGAGGCTTGAATAATGTGATTAGCTGAGATCTCCACCAATGGGTTTGTGTGATAAACAACAAAGCTAATAGTCCACATGCCGGGGCGCTTTGCGAGGCTGCTTCGAGCTGAACGCTTCAAAACGCCAACAGTTAGATAAAACTGAAACGTTCCCAGTGACTACAATATGGGGCGAGTTGAAAAACACAGAAAGACATGAAGGACATGCATGTCTTGTAGCAAATTTAAATGCGCTGAATGGACGTTAACGTGAACCTTGTGTTGGCTCTAAAGAAAGGTTTACTAGAGAGGCTACTCAGACAAATCTTAGAAGAAGACCTGGTGTTTGTTTACTTGTTTAGTTTTCCTGGAAGCACCATCCAGCAACTGAGCCAACATAGGCAGGTATTTCTATTTGCCATAGCTTCAGAAAACACCAAATATTTAGAGGGAAAATAGACTTATCATCAAAGTTTTCAGTCAAACACGTGAACTCTGGTACTTCCTGACTGACATACCAGCGATGTCATTATCAAGACAACGCAGCTGAAAATGGATACATTTTTGGAATTTATATTGGATTTACAAAAAAAAAATAACAGTGCAAGCAAAAGGCCAAAGAAAGAGTTAAGAAACGGGTTAGGAGTGAGCCTATACCGATCAGTAGAGTTTCAGAGCTTTGTGGAAGTCGCCATCCTCCTAAAGCTCTGTTAGCATACAACACGGCTTGTCAGCTCGGTGGACATGTAGTCAGGGAAGTGCCTATGCTGAGGAGCCATTAGGAGAGAGAAAATGGAGAAATCCTACAGTCTGACAGCCACAGCGGTGCTCTGATCTCGACATTTCCCTGAGGGGCCACTGCAGAACACTCTGACAATCTGCTTCGCTGTCAGTGACATCCCATTTAAACAAATAGCTAAGCTCAGGTTACTGCACCTGGGAAATACATGGTATTGTGTTTGGCACAACATGCCAGCCACTGGATGATGGATCATATGGTGCAAGCTGATTGTGAAAGATTTTAATTGAACTCTTTTTTTAGAGTTAGAGTTAGTTTCCTTTTCAGTCCACAATTGGAGTCTTTGTCTGCTAAAACAAAATGAGGTAAAACACAACAATTATATGCAAGGTTGAAACAAAAAAAAAAATACAACCAACAGCATAATCTCTATCACAACTTTTCATTGCCCGGGTAATGTCATAAAATTAAAGTACTGAAAAAAGTAGTGAAAGGACGAAGAACACCCAAAGATGGGTTGCAGAGATACAAGTAGAGATGGTGTAAAAAAAAAAATGAACATGTCGTGTTAAAACTCTTGCGCACGTGACAAAAGTCTCACTATCAGCATCACTATCTGCCTGCCCATGAATGCATTCACAAGGAGAGAACAAACACCCATGAAACACTGGTGATATGGATTGATAAATGCGGTAGCCATGGCAACAATAGAGGATGGGTATGTATGGTTAAAACAGACAAACGCGATGGCGAGCGATACCGCTCATTAAAGCCCTCTTGAGATCAATCTTCAATGCTGTAGCTGCGGTCAACGCTTTCATAGAGGTGTGGCTTGCTCAAAGTCCATATTTCCAGACCACGAGCAAACAGCGCATCTGATGTAAAAGAAACAGTGAGTATGTGTGCGTGATGTATTAAAACGACTCACAGGCGAAGCAGCCCAGCTGTCTCTCCCGTCGCTCTCCTCTATGACCGATGTCGTTGTAAACTCCACTTTGGGGGAGATTCCCTGGAGGGAGAGGGACAATAGAGCAAACAAAACACTTTTAACAGGGAGATGAAGACAATAGGACAGATGAAAGCGCTGCGTGGAACACCAATTTACAACCAGAAATCTTCAATCTATGAAAAAAAAAAAAACTGATTGTAGAAAAGAGAAAGGCTCCAGTGATGCTTAAATAATTTGACATTTGGAGAGAGACATCTAAATTGCTACGTAGGCCTCAAACACAAACACATAACAGCAGCAGTGAAGGGACCGGTGTTTAAAGACATTCAAATATGCCGGTTGGGGCCTCGGAGGACAAGGACAGAAAAGCAACCTGCACGCGTGGAGATGAAAGAGTGAAAGCAGAGGGAGTTAGAGAGAGAAAGAGACGGTAAAAAGGAAAACAGATGAGATGTGGGACGACTGAGAAGACACAAGAAGTTCTCATCTTTTTTCTCTGCACACCTAAGATGGTCAAAAGCTGCATAAGGAAACGCCATTTTCTCTGAAGAAAAATTGTTTGTCTCAGGGCAGCCAGACACTGTGGTATATTAGCCAGTCACTGCAGCCACGCTGTGCGACAGGCATCTAATGAACTCCAACATCTTGTCTGATGCGTGTATGATGACTAGAACTGCTGAATAGTAGTTGGCTGCAACTGTGAAATGCAACACAGACACAAACGCCGCATTAATGTAAAGTAGCTTCTAAGAGCTGACGGACTGATTAAATGACAACAGTATTGGCGACAGCGTGCAGCTTATCATGTCTGCAGGTTTGCTGCTCACTCACGAGCTGCAATTCTTCCAATATTTCTTTCCATGCTGCGTTGGCGCAGTGACGGTGTGAGCTGGAGGACACATCATACAGACAGCTTCTGCTGCCACAACCCAACCATCTTTTTTTCCTGAATTCCACATGTTTTGTTCCTTTGGCAGTATGTTTTGCTGCTTATATTACAGCGACTAACACAACAATTCCATGCAAATTTGATCAAGGCAAATTTCTGACACAGGGCAGATATTGCCCAGTTATCTTTGGAGGTACTGTTAGCCCGATTTTTTCATTGGAAGCTCAAGAACAAGCTGGAGAAATCGTTTATTAAAAAAGTATTTATTAGTGGTCACAAGTAGAGTATATTGCAGCGCTGGACTCGGAGTGCCAGAGCTCCCGCAGGAAATCCGTCAGGCCGAGCCCCGTTATCCGGAAACATGTCATATTTATATCCAGCTTTATCTCACAGAAGTTGTTTTCACACTAGTCAGAGTATAATTGGCCAGTTTTGGGTGACATGCTCAGGCCAGCTGCTGTCCTTGTTGTGTTCTTTGGATGTGATAAACAATGTGTGTGTGTGTGAGTGCTGTTTTAGGCGTGGATCTAATGTACCAGACCTATCTGCCCTAATAGAGATGTTTTGTCTGACCCAGTTGTTTATGTCCTTCTAAGGTCTTGGACCATTTAAGGTCATCTGTTGTGCAGTATGAGCAGAGTGGAAAAGTACCAGCTAGGAACATAGGTTATTTAGGAAAATACAGAATATGAATTTATAATGTCTAAGATCAAAGCCAATTATAACAGTACAAAGCTGATAATGTCAGTCAGTGAGGAATAAAAGGAAAACCAAAGTGAAAGGTGTGCACTACGTGGTTAACATTTGTTCATGGGATGACATTCCAGTGCATAAAATGTTTTTATCAAATCACTTTCTTGTATCAGATGAGTGTAAATCCATATCCGATTGAGTATTCCTTCTCTCATAATACGTGAGCAATGACGTGATCAGCAGAAAGATTATAAAAGCCGCATTAACATTTTGCTGTAAGTAGCAGAAAGTCCACTGAAAAATGTGCCTATTGTTCCCACTCAGCAAATAACTTTTCAACTCTTGTACTGACCCACAGAAACCCTGAAATGTGCTAGTCCAAGTCTTAGAGGAGGATTAGGAAAAAATAAAGGGCATAAACTGAAAACAGCTCACAGGAAATGTATAGGATCTTCTCATCAGTATTTCTCTCTCTGCAACTCCTTCTCTGGTACTCAATCTGGGACCAGGGTACAGGAAATCTCTGCTGCACTCCTCCGTCATGGCTAGGATCTCACCCTCTGAGAATCATACACAGACAGGATAAATTTAAAAAAAAATAAATAAATACACACACACAATCTAAGTTAAAGATCCTGCTTTTTCAGAGTAATAACTGGATACCGTGTTGACTTAATATGCCCATACAGCATCATCAGAAAACATACCTGGAGGGACCAACTGAATCAGCTCAAAAGACGTTGTGTCAGCTATGAGGAAAGAAAGTATAAACAGACTTTGAGCTGATGATAGCTATCTCAGTTAATAGCCTATAAGCTTGCAAAGAATAGTATTCGGGCCTAAGAGATGAGAAAGCAAATCCCAGATGGCCATTTACCTTCAAGGAGGTCAGCAACATCAGCAGGGTCAACAACGCCAGAGAAAGTCTGGTAAAACAGAGAGAGTAAAGGCGGAATGAATCAATACTTATAACAAGATCAGGCTGAGAGTATCCAACTATTCTTTTCTGCCTACTGAAAAAAAGTGTTCCTTTTTATCTAGAGGAAGGCTGGTAGCATCAAACTGGAAAGTTGCTGTTTACAATCTTATGAATTAATTTAAAAATCTGCACTGCGGCCTTATTGTCAATATCGGCGACCAATTACAGATGTAAACAGACCCAAGGTAATGTGTTTGCAGCTAAGAACAAAACTCAAAAGGCAAAGAACTTTTCTCGTTCCAAAGTAGATAAAAGTACAGTCAATAAATGTTATGGTCCTGCAAGAGTTGTGAGGTCAAACCAGCAAACTTTTTACTGCCTCTGATGCTGAGTCTGAACGAAACAACCAGAGACAGATGTCAATTGTGTGTCCCAGACAGGGTCACGCCCTTTATTACTCCCTTAAAGCGTATGAGTCTCACCTTGACAAAAACCATTTTGTGTTGGAACTTTAAAGGGAACACAGGGGGCAAACACTGGGTCTTCCTGTACTGGCCCATGATGCACACACTGAGGTAGATATCACTCCTCTTGTGTAGAAGCACTCCTGGGCACGTAACCTGCGTAGAGTATAACAATTCAGGTATCCGGCTGCTTTATTGTTACATTGCTGGACTTTTTTTTTTTTTTTTTTAAAGTTCCAGCAATAAAGCTCTAAGCATGTACCTTAAGCATTCATATATTCCTCCCATTTCAACAAGCACACATTGTGGCTATAACTTGTGGTGAAAGGATTTGAAAGCAAATGGCTGCTTAGAATATGCTAAAATCCAGCATAATAAACAAACTATCTATTTCCATTACTTCATAAAATGCATGTAGCTTGTGTCATCTGAGGGCTTTTGGATTAGTTTTCTAGTATATGTTAGAAAACATCCAATAAAACTGAAAATTTCTTCAGAGGCCGTGGATGTTTTGTCAGATAGTAAGAATCAAATGTTTTTCAGCCTGTGCATCCACTGATTTGATTGGTAGACAAACGGACGTGCAAATTCAAGCTCAAACCCAAGGCTGAATCAAAATTAATTAAATTTGAGTGGATACTCATTTGTCCATTTTGTCTATGATGATGTACAGATAGCATCTGGTGAACTAATTTATCACGTTTCTGATCACGAAAGAAGGAGAAATTACACAGAATATTACTGCATATCCTACAAGCAGTTTAAAAACATGTAAATGTAACTGTTATGAACGTATGTTGAACATACAGTAACACAAGCAAAGTAAAATGAAAGTTTATCAAAAAAAGTCTGAGTCATAGGTGTACAAACCTCCCCATCTGTAAGACCTTTCCATTATTATATCATTCAATAACATAATTAGAAAAATTAATTCACTGCACAAAAATTAAGTAATTAGTGGCATTTGAATAATTAGACATAAAATTGTAGCTTCAGAATATGGTATTTCAGTTAATGTATAACGTCCTCAGCATTTTAAATCTTTTGAAAGCTGTTACTTGACCAAATATACAGTTATTTAAAAATAACTACTTGGTTAAGAAACCTTGATGGCATGTGTTATTTACAACCTCAAACGATTTAAAGGGAAACTTGGATATTACAGCATAGACAATATTGTAGTATGATATTACTTCAGAGTAAGAGTGAATTTAATAACGCTTTCTAGCGAGCTCCTATCATCAATACTGGCACTCACTCAGCAAGACTGCTAAAGTTAAGCGACAACAGTTAGCTACAGCTAGTTAGCTAACTGGTTGTTTGTGGAACTGCTGAGAGAGGAAGATGTAAACTTGCTAGCTAACTTCCGTTAACAAAGCTGTAGCACCAAGTTGATTTCGGACTTTTGTACCAAACAGACAAGAACTGGCAGACTTACTGTCTGAATGTCCAGGAACACGGTACATTTCAGAGACCTCGCATGCTTTTTGGGAGAGGAAATCTTCTTCTTCATTGTGGCCATCCATCTAACATTCAAAGTTCGTTGTCATAGCTGCCAAACAGCAACAGTCACCGAGCGGATGTAGACCCACGTGACCAAAGAGTAGCAAATCAAAGCTCTGGCCCTCACCCATGCGTTTTTGCTCACATAATACCGGTACACGTACCACCAAGCATCTTCAAATTTAAACCTAGATTTACATGGTAAAGTGTTCTTATATCTACTGTTAACATGTTGAAGTTCATGCAGTTAGCAACATAAAAACATATATAACCTATATGACCATATTGTGATTAACATAAACACTGCAAACATTCAGCTTAACATACACATTCAGATGTTCTGCATATGTTGTACATATATCTATAAAAATCCCCAGTATTGTTACACAACAGCAAGTACATCAGAACAATTCAGTTTTTAAGCATTTAATTACTTATTATATTAGCAACAAAGATAATAAAACTGTCCAGTGAAATCACAAAATAAGTCTATAACAGTGCATGCATTCTTTTTTCTTTTTTTTTTTTTACCACAAAAAGCTGCCAAATGAATACCTCATACTGAATTTAAATGAAGGATCTAGTCTGTCTCCACCTTCAATAGTGCACATTTTCTAGTAACCAAATAACCCAGGAGGAAACCTGTTTTGAATTTAGTGCTGCAAGTGCCAGTCATCCCAGTGTTACAAATCAGTGCAAATAAGTCTTTATAGCCAGGGAGATGTGGAGCTTATAAATGCAATGAAGTGTGAAGGATTCTCCTGCCACAGTGCTCTGCATTTTATACATGCTCAGAATGTGTCGGTCTGACTGTCTAGTGTCTGACACTCGGGTTTTGCTCCTTTGTTCTGTCTGCTGTGTCTCTCCCAACACCAGTGTCCTTTCCAGCATTGCTGCGGCCTGTCTGGGACACCACCTCAGTGCTGGAGACATAAACACATCATGAATTACTGAGATGGTGGCTTAAAGATCAGAACATAGCAGAACAGAGAGACATTCAGCAATATGCTAAAACAAGAGGATACTTAAACATATTCCATTTGATATTCATTCATCCTTGATGCCATGCTGTTTAACCTTTGAATGTGAGTTGGTCTATTATCCTTGATGAGGTTGTTGAGTTTGTAGTAATCCAGGAAGGTTCGAGCCACATTCCGCCCGAGCTTCGTGTCTGAGGACAGGGAGTTAAAGCTCAACATGTTTTGGGAATCTCTTGATTACAGAGGGATTGCAGGAGGACAAACAGAAAAAGTGAAACACAAAAGTAGTACAAATCAGTACTTAATCAATACTTTATGCAAATAATGAGAAAAATGATTGTGTAATGTCATGTGAAAGAAGTCACTTTTAGTCTCTTTTCTCCAGGAGACCAAAAGCTGAGTGAAAAGAAGTGTCAGTGATGGACTTTATTTGTTGCAGGGAAGCTCGAGCGTTTTGCAGCCACTGTTGAGGCAGGATTCACTCGGTACAGGTAACTTACATAAATCAGAAGGCTAGAAACTATGGAACTGTTTCCACTTATTGCCCCCAAAGTGGATAGAAAAATAAACCGTTTACACAGATTTTTATGCGAGGGGTTTAGCAGTTGTGCTTCTAGAGCCATCACAAGTCAAACCACCCACAGTGGGAAAGAAATACTTAAGACTAATGATTGTTTGATTTTATCATCCTACTACCACCTCCCAAAGATCAGTATGGCAGAAAAAGGGGAACCACAGTATCAAAGATAGCATGATAAACTGGAGGAAAGAAGGTGAAAAATATATGAGGATTTAAAACATTATGAATGTGTAACATCTAAGATGTATATATGTGTGATGGATTCAGACCAATAAATACTCAGGCAAGAACAAAAAAAAAAAAAGAAGAAAAGTAAAAGCCTCACAAATGTCTGCTTTGTCATTGCCAACGAGCCCAGCAAGCAGCAGTAAATAACCAAGGACAAGCGCCTGGAGAAATGAGCAGTGCAAATCCTCAGGTTACAACACACTGCTGAATTTAGTAAGGCCAAACACACGCATTTCACTCATGTCAGCCAAATGCACGATGCTGCCATGAATCACACAAAGCAATTACTCTTACGCTGAGAGCGAATTTGAATTCAGAAATGAGTGTGAACATCAACTCCCCACCCAGCTGTCCCTTTGTACATCAGGGACCCTATCAATAACTCGAATGCTTTTATAAAACAGCAGAGCGTCCATGAGTGCTGTTGCTAAGCTGGGGATCATTAGGCTAGCAAGGCAAATGATTATGTCAGTCAGGTTCAGATAATGAAGAAATGGTGAAACACTGAATGCCAACAATGTTCTCAATCACCAAAAGTGGGGATAAAGTGAATGTAGATGAACTCGAACAATGTCACCACAAGAAGTAAATTTCAGCGAGTCACTGAGGTCAATGCACTGGAAAAACAACACATCAATCAATCAGCTGCCAATCTGTCTCAGGATATTTCTCCATACCTATTCTATCATCATCCATCCACACAGGGCATCCATAGACAATGTTCACATAGATTCCAGTTTAGAACAAACAGATCCATAGAGGGTTTTCCTAATCCTGCAGCAGTGATGTGTAGCTGCATCCATTCTTCACCAAGCTTGAACATGATGGAGCAACACAGAAACATAATCTGTCTTCTGCCCTGTCATTGCCTTGTTGATACTCTGATGTGAGCTGTCATCTGCTAAACTATCCATCTGTCACAACTGTGATTGAAACAACTGGCATACAAAAAAAAAGAAATAGATTTTTATTTTCAATATCCAGTTTCACTGAAAGCAAAATGATGTATGCTACATAAACTTTAGTTGCTACAAGGTTGAAAAACAATTGCCCCAAAGTTCTAGACCAGTAAACCATCCATCTGTGGTTCGAATAGGCTGTCTGGGCGTCCACTTCCGGCTTCGTAGCCTGACTCACCTAAAAACAACCTATACATAAAGCCAACAGTAAATGTGGTCAATTAGACTTCTAAATGTGCAAGCAAACCCCTCTATGCCTCGCGAGTCTGTATATTCAAATGTCAGCACACAACATCTTTCTTTACCCTGCAGGCTGATGGCAACACTCTCCACATGACTCCAGACTCTGTTTATACCCCATCTGGCTGTTTGTCTGCAAGTCCTGCATCAGGCCAGAATCACTGTGAGTGTGTGTGTTTTGTGTGTGTGTGTGTTTGTGTGTGCAAACAGACAGTCTGTCTGGTTACATTTTGAGACTACCGTTTACTGTCCCCCTGTTTCAAAACTCTTGGCTGATCATCCTGAGGAGGTTGAGCTCAAACTACATGTGAACCAAAGGACTGAATGTTGAGTATGAGTATCATTTCTGACCAGCACAGGCAGCATCATCGCAGTGGATCACAGTTACAATTTGGGCCACGTTCACTATCTTTTTTTAGCGTCTTAGCTAATATGTAAGCTGGTAAGATATCCAGGAAAAAGCTGCAGTTGTGCTGAATGTCCTCAGTTTTGCCACCTGGAGGTCAAAAAAACAAAAAAATAAGAAAATAAGAAATGAGCAAAGTTATTAGTTTCCAACTTTTACAGCTAATGCATATGAAACATTTTTTTCAGGCTGTGCACAAAATCAAAAACAAAAAATGAAAACAATTTCCAATTATTTTGCAAAACCATTCCAACCCTCTGTTTAATGCAAGGTAGTGCAATAACAACTGAGAAATTAAGAAGTGGCATGTTTTACTGTAGCGTTGTCATCCATTATTCTTAAACTACTGTATAAGCATTTTTGTTTGATAAAGCACCAAATGTTTTCATTGGATGACAGTACTTGACTGCCCTACAGAGCCATGCTGTTGCTTTCTTCTCTTGCTGAAAAAAAGCAGACCTTCCTTGAAAAAGTTCTCATCTGACTGGCATCATATGTTGCTCCAGAATCTGTACTTATTGTTCAGTGTTAATGCTGTTTTCACAGATGTGCAAGTTATCCATGTACAGTCCCATCACAGATGGTGGCTTTTCAACTGTTAGCTTCAAACTCGATGGTCCCTTTTCTCTTTATCTCAGAGGAGTCAGAGAGAGAGCTCTCAGAGGCATTGATAACTTCCATAAAGAACTTCAGATTTTTCATTCGTTAGAACGATACACTTCACCTCAGTCTATCTTAAATAAAAAAGAACGTTGTGCTCTTATAAGTTAAGATCATGAATGGTAGAATCGTGTATGCATGACATGAACATGCTTTTCCATTACAGATCTGTTACTGTTTTTAATGCATGACCAACGGAGGACTAATGATCACTGCCATTCGATATGGGTTTTGAGCCTTGATCTTTGTGTAGAGAGACTGCCTTAGATTCTCTGAATCATTTAATGAAATTGTGCCCCTTACACTATTACAATATTTGCATCCTTGAATTGAAAAACTACTTGTCTATGTAATCTGTCACAGACAGATAAAACATATCTTTCTGAGATGCTTTTTACTCCTAATCACGTTACTGACATGTAAATGTCTAAATGTGCTGATGGTGTAATAGTTAAAAATTCAGGTCAAACTCAGGTGAACTCACAGGCCCCTGCAACCATAAATACCATTTAAATACTTCCACTACAAATAGGTCCTAATACCTAATATCATAGCACATATGACATATATGTACAGTAATTGTATGCTGTAGATACAAACACACACCCTGTTACTATCCTTTATGTCTTCACTGCGACCTCTGGAAAGTTTTTGGTGTTTTCCTCAGTTTTCTTTTATCAGCAGAGTTCGGTGCCAGTCCTGGGCTCTTTGGCCAGGCACGCTCAGCGACAAAAATATCTCCCGGACTCACCATGCGCAGATGGTCTCTCAGCTTGGTTCGTCACGACTCACCGTCTATTACAGGAGGTTTTGTGATGGACGGTCAGCTTCTGAAGGAGATTTTCTTCCGCCGAGTATATGACGGAGACACAGAGGATGCCCTGACTGCAGTCTGGCTTGTTGCCGGGGGAAACCGTAGGGTCTGGAATCAGGCTGTTGCTGCAGCAGGAAGTGATGTGTGTGAGAGCCAGGAAACAGTTGGCGAGCTGTGACATGGATTAGAGTGTTGGGTGGTGTGGAAATATTCAGAAAAGCTATCTCGGCAGCTGCAATCCACATTCAGTTAATCATTGTTGAATGAACACAAAGACTAATACTGATGAAATTGTTTGTATTATGTTATCAACTTCACTGGATCCAATATCATTATCTTTGTGTTATCATTATCCATTACTGGGGAGGTCACGGAGGTGTGTGTATGCAGTGTGTCAGCATCTTGCCTGCATGCCGCCGAGGTGCAGTCTTGGTACACATAATAGTCTCATCTAATCAATAACAGGTCATTGTCATGGCTCAAGGGCATGCCAGGTTAGACGCTGATGAGATTATGGGGCATGCGAGACAAAAGGGAAGGGTTGTTTACTGCAGCTGTTTGCTGTCAGCACCACATTTAGCGGCTTTCACCGCCACGTCTCTCGTGCCTTGTCCTGCCAGACAGACAGACAAGGTGACGAACAGACAACACGGCCCCAAGTGGTAAAATGAACAAGACACGTGGAGAATGCCGTCTAGATTGGACAGGAGTTAACAAGGAGACAAGCAAGAGGACATTCAAACCATCAATATGAGCCACTGGCAGGTCCTGTCAGTGCACTGACACGTAGAGAACTAATTATCAATGCTAATTAAGGGGCTAGTCAACAACAGCAATACAGAAAGGGACGTTTTTGTCCTCAGTAGCGAATCAACAGACAGAAAGACCTCACGTATAGTGGTCCAAAGGACAACCAGGAGCTGATTTAAATCCCGGCCAGGAGAGTTTCACTGTCAAGGAGACAAGCTTTCCAACCTGAGTAATGAAAAAAGGTGAAAAGATTTCTGAAAGTATAGACTCATAGCTCTAATATGCAGCAATGAAAACAAACTATGGACCATTTTCTATATTTCTTTACTGGACTCATTTCGCTAAATTGTTTTGCTTCTAATGTTCAATAAAGAAAGGTTCAATGCTATTTTTATATTCTTTCTTATGACTGTCGTTAATCCTTCTTTTATATCTGTGTTTTCTTTTGATGGAGAGGAGAATGTAAATAAAGGAAGATTAAGTTGGAACAATGAAAAACATATTCTTCCTGCCCTAAAAATGCAGCTGTTCACTGTCACCCCTAACACTTCAGATAAATTCTCACTAAGTTTTCCTCCTCAACAAACTCTTTCATTACTTTAAACTTGCTATTAAGCAGTGCTCATCTACTGTCAGTAATTCCGCGTCTGAAAACTGTTCCAGCTTAGTCACAATTTTACTTGTACAGTCCCTCTCAGTGCCTGAACTTCAACTTAAACCTCTTTTATCACTGTCAATTCAGCTTCTTTCACTACCTGCATTTCCACTGCCACTTCAACTTGTTTCAGCATAAAACTATTTTCAGCGGTGAGCACAACATAAATCATCCTCAAAAAACACAGTCTCTCCTAGTTCCAATGATTTTTTTTCAAACTTTCCCAGACTCTCCATGAACACCAGCTTTATCAGCATATACAAAAACTAGCACAACACAACTGGAGATGTGCATGTGAGCATCTTTGAGAGTACTCATGTGAGGGCACCTGCTCATCTGAGCATGGCAACAATATTCGTGCAATCAACTGTGTGTATAAATCCGAGGGTCTGTGTGCGTATGCTTACTTGTATATGTGCATGTCTGTGTGATGTGATGTGTATGATGCGTGTTGGTGAAGCATATTTGCCTCCAAGCTATATCATTTGCATACTTGTCACAGCTTGTCCATTGGGTGTCAGGTTCAGTGATGCATACTGTGTTCCTTTGGCAGCTCCGGTATTCATGGAGTCCCACTGTTACCGCGAAATGCACATCAAGCGTTGCTCGGCTGGCAGACAGGTGTCACACACATGCAGAGAATCAGCGCATCTACCAATTTGTGACGTCATACAAATCTGATGAACAGCCAAACAATCTTGCCCTTGATTAGGTAGCGAGTGACCTCCTTTGATGGAAAACTTTTTGGAATCAAAAAACTGTCTTTCTACTCCGAGTATCTGAAAAAGAATAAATGCTCAACTCAAAGAAAAAAGAAAACAAACGTCGAGGGATGCTTTTAATCCTAAATGTCTTTCAAAGAGTTCTTCAAAGTCATAAGAAGGCTCCCATAAAATACACATTCTGCACCAGGACACACACGTAAAGCTACATACACACACACACACACGTCACAAAGCATCCAGCTGTGTTTTGAACAGGATCCCAGATTCTCTCAACCTGGATCAACTTGACTTTTAGGTTCAAATCACATTCTGGATTAGAGAATCCATCAGAACATGCTGTTGTTTAATTAAAAGAAAAAAAGAAAAAAAGAAATTGGCTAAAAGGTTTGCAATCTGGCTCTGGAAGATGCACTACATGCCACTCTAAGTGCAGAGCTGTAAGCATGCAGGAGCTTCACTTAACATAAAACATACAGGACATGTAGGAGCAGGAGCATGCACACAAGGAAACACAAATGATGTCAAATGATTAGAGGACGATGAGAAGTCAGACACACAAGAAAGGCTCTCCCTGCTGTTTCAGAGAAGAGCATTCTCAGCTTGACTAGATGATATAATGAGCTGTTATTTTGTCGGTGATGAGATGAGAGGAAAGAACAATGTCGAGGAGAGAAGAGGACAAGTGAGGAGAAATCCAAAACAAATACACACTCACACCCACTCACAAAGCATTACACCTTTTCCTGAGCACCTTCAAACTGTGACAAAAGTCTTGGTTGTTGGAAAGGTTACGATTTCAATTCTGGTTGGCTGCAATTCACTGCCGAGAAGAACGTGAGAAGGGAGAGATGAAAAGGTGAGGGCAGCACATTTGGGAGGTGGTTTGAGTGAGAGGCCAAGGTTATTACTTATTTTTCATGTATTAGTTTGGGGGTACGCGTGTACATGTGAGTGTTTGTGTGTGTGTGTGCGTGTGCATCAGGTGAGAAAAGTGGTGGGGTCGGGCAGGTAGAGGGAGGGGGGATGCTAAAGGTCTCTGTTGATGATTTACACGCTCCATTGAGCAGGCTGCTGGGGCGTAAAAAGTGACATGGTCGGTTCCTTCAACCTGCCTGACCCCAATCTCCACTCTACACCAGGTCCATGTCAGCCTGCCCACCCCGTAGAGCTCCTCCTCCTTGGAACCCTCAATTCTCGCAGCTCAACAAGCATACAAAAAATAAACAAAAAAAAAAAACAAAAGAAGAAGTCCTACTGGCAAAACTGGAGTCTTAAACGTAGTATGACCTTCAGAAGAAATACTCGCACAGGAAGGCAGCTCGCTCCCCTTTTTCTTGCTTTACTCTAAAAATACTGCCGTGAGCTTGAATGAAAATATAGAGTAGTAGAATTAGTTCGGGGTTCTTTGTTTAGCATAGACAGCAGACAACTGTTTCTATGAGAAGCAATAAAGAAGCATTAAAGCATTAAAGTGACAAGAGTGTGCAGAAAAAAGCTCATAACATATACTGCATAATAATGCAATAATGGTTTAGTTTGGACAGCAAAGAGCAGGCTTGTTTTTATTTTGCCTCTTTATCCTCCTCCAGAATGCATGTTTATCTGTCCCGAAATAACTACAAAAATATATCACCATAAAGATTTCTAGTGACCCAATAATCTTGAAATGATTCTTTTTATTTCTTCATTTTCATGTATTATTGAATTGTACCTTGGCCATGGTGAGGAAGGCTGCCAGCTGTTGGCACTAGAGGGCACTAGGGCTACGTCTATATCCACCTGCCCCTCCACCTGCAGTGAATGTGCAAGAGAGCTCATACTTTTCATATATATGGTCCTTATCACTCTCTAAATCTCTCTTTCCTCCTCTTACCTTTCACTCTTCCAGTAAGATCTCAGACCGCTATCGGCCATCTCTCAGGAGCACCTCAGCCCAGAGAAGGTCAGACGAAGGAAAACTTCTTCCCATTTGCCTCCATTAAGGCGTCTGCGACCTTCAGCTTCAGTGCTAAATCCCTGTGTGTGTGTGTGTGTTCATGACTACAGTTTACAGGAATTTTGTTTGCTCTATTGTTCCATTGTTTACGAGAATGAAAGCTTCAACTGTGCACACACACGGCACTACATATGCCAAAACAAGCTCTCTTTTGAAAATGAAAACAATAGATGCAGATATCACACCCTTGTTCTGTCACTGAGCATCTGTCGCAACAAGAGGCAGCAAAAGAGCAACATGCTTTTTTACTGAGAGCACATGACCCGACAAATACATTCACGCACGCATGCATGCGCTCTAGCAAATATTAAGATAATGACTCCGACTTCAGTGGCAGACTAAAGAGTGTGTGCTTGTGTTTTTGTGTGTCAGATGAGGGGAGAGGAGACATAAAAAGGGGCCATAACAGCTGCTATGTACATTTTGAACCTCGTATTTTCTTTTTTCGTCCACACACACACACATGCACACACACACGGATCACACTTGATGAAGGATACAAGTTTCCTCAGTGTATGGCACTGGGGCGTTGCTGCCAGCTGTCATGTAGCTGTAGAAAGACACCTCGAGAGTGTAGCAGTAGGAAGTGTCGTCAAGGAGACCGCCAAGGAAGCGCCGTCCAGTCCCGGCCTTCACCACATCTCGGTTAAAAGAGGTGTTGGACTAGAGAAACACGTGGAAACACAGCCATGTGTGATGTATTTATGGTCAGAGCAACTTTCAAGATTTTGGGTGAAGTGCTTGTGTTACTGAGCATCCCATCCTGTTTAACCATCTTCAGCAACTCTATAAATCCTGAATACCACAGACACCAATGAGTTTACTTTTCAAGAGTACAGCAATCATTCAGTTTGAGAATCTTAAGGATAAGATTATTTCACAGAAAAAAGGATTTACAGTGAACAAGCTCGGCAAAAAACCTATTGATTATATATCTTTAAAATTATTTACTGATTAAAATAAAAAAAGTAAAGTAACAAAGCAAGTTTTTTGTGGGAGACTCTTCAAAGACTCTCAAGTGGTCCTATGGTCATTCCTTCCCCTTGGCTCCCATTGGCTCCCCATTTTTTGTCAGTTCAGTGTTTTGATACTTCTGTCTGAAAACACTAAATTAATTCAATCTGCCAATCATCAAACAACAAATTTCACAACTAGCTCATAAACCATAGCAGTTAATGAGACAGATATACACATTTATGGATTTAAAGAAGACCTAAAACAGAGAAACAAAAATGCTTATGTTGCTTCAGGTATCGTGGATGTTTAAATAGGTGTCTTGGTTGTATAAAATACCATGTCGGCTTAGAATAAAGGGTGATAACATTGTGATCACGATGAGCTTTTCTTTTTTTTTTGAGTGGCTAAAAACCGCCCAAAAACATGCATGTTAGGTTAATGGTGTCTCTAAAATTGTCCTTAGGAGTGAGTGTGAACGTGCATAGTTGACCTGTCCAGAGTGTACACAACATCTCGCCCAATGACAGCTGGGATAGGCTCCAGATATTCAGAAAAGCTAAACTGTCAAAAGAGAGAATTTATAGAATTTATGTTTTTATCTGTTGAAAACTGCATGTGTAGTTCAGTCCTTTACCATAAGAACATGGCAAACCCATCGTAAGGGCCTGCTCTACACACAGACTATAAATTAGAATAGATGCTGCTCACGAGACTGCTTCTGACAAATAAAGCCATTGTGGAAGTAGCTGAAAAAGTAATACCACTGATAGCCATCATTCAAAAAACTTCCATTTCTTTGGTCACTGTGGTATCATTGACTGGATTCCTTTCCTCTCATCAGTATGCTGCAGGTCTTCTTGAAAATAGTTTTTATATCACATTGAATATTACATCTCAAAGAAAGGTATGTGTGTAAATGGTTTACATTCATTTTAGCACCTTTTTCATTTTGTCTGGATTCTACGAAGTGATTTACGTGTTACTCTTTTACTCACTCAATATATATATGTGCATTCTATATACAGTAAGCAATCTTTACAATCGCACACTGTGAGTGTTCAGTTTTTTTGTCCAAGGACTCTTCGACACCTGGATGTACTGGTGATCAAATCACCACCTTCCTGTTGTTAGATGACCACTTTATCAGCTGAGTCACAGAACTGACTGTATGTATGGGCAGTCAGGTTATAAACATCTGTCTTTAGCTCTGTCTCTCTTTCTAAATATTCTGGCCCTAAAGAAAGCAGCTTTAAGCTCTGTACACTGACTTTATCAAGCCCATGAATTGTACTTCATGACGACTGCGGTGCTACTACTAGTTTCCGGTTCCAATCACACACCAACTCACAAGGTGACCCAACACCAGCTAAGATAGTATGGTAAGTTGAGAAAATGTGTATGTAATTTCATCAATTAGTACATACAGTACACACTGAAAGATTTTAAAAGATAAATATTTGACGCACAGTATGAATTTACTTTTGTTTGAGCGTACAAACATAACTGCTATGTGCAGTATTATCTCCGTAATAAAAAACACCATCATGTCATGTTATTTTGTTGCCACCACAACTAACAGGGAGCAACTTACTTCAACAGAGTTACACAAAGTCATTACAAACCCTGGCTGTAAATGGGTAAAGTCGAAAAAAAAAAAAGAAAAAATCTATTTTAGCTTTGAGTGTGTCAGCTATACTACACAATACGATGGCGTCTTGGGAAGAGAGTGGAAAAACTTTCCATTCACTGTCATTTCACACTGCAGTAGTGAGAGTTGAGTTGCTGAAGTGCAGACTTGGCGACCACCAATGGGAGTTTGCCGTGATTGTGTTGCGCTGCTGCTGCACTGGGCTTTAGGTAGTGCTGAATGGGCAGAGGGACGAAAGCGCAGTAAGGGAGATGACCTCTGGGCCAGCTGTCACACAAGCCATACTGAGACAGAAAGAGAGTTTCTCATGATATGGAGTTTTACTCGTCCTTCATGACGCACACCAGCGTATAGACACTAACAGCAAGTGACATTCTCATAGATGTGTGGACAAACATCTGCCTGTCTGACTTCTCTTAGGTTGGCTCTGAGATGTCACGGGTAATAAAGGTTATTCTTTAATATGCGTGTGAAGGGCCTCTCTTACGAAATGTCGCTGTCACTACGTAAACAAAGGTCATTAGAGGTGAAACAGGGCTGAAAGGACACTGTTTGGTGGATAATGTATCTTTATGAAAGGGTTTTCTTTGTGAGGCTGTGTGAAAGAGTTTACACCATCCTTTCTTTTCGGGAGCTTTAGCAGACCACCTGCACTGCTCAAACAGACCATCGAGGCCTACTTTGACAGACCTGTGCTGCCTTATGACCTTCGCGTTTTGAGACCCTTTCAAGTTTTCTACATGCAGATATCTGTTTTTGTCATTGACCTACACAATCTTCTACGATGAAAAAATGAAAACATGGTGTTGGAGTGTTTTGATAATTTGTTAATTTGTTGAAAATTTAATTTCCCATTTAAATAAGTGCTTGTGGCCTTTGTTACGACATCTGCAATTAAGTTCTGGTGCATCCCACTGCTATAAGTGATACTTGAGGTGCTTCCACAACTTGATTGCAGGCTACCTGTGTCTAATTGAATTAACTGGTTGTAATCAGGGAGGGCACATTTCTATCTATATGAGGTCCAATAGTTGCAAGTGTCAAAGTAAAAATCAAGGTTGCTCGAAATATCCGGAGACGTGTGAGACACGTTTAGGTGTGCAGATTTGGCGAACGCTTCAATAACAATTCTGCAGTATTTTGGGTCTATCTAAAGTAAAAGGACCGTGCTTATAGAACTTATAGTCTAGCTGACCAGTCAAAGCACACTACACTACAGGCACATCCACCTATTCACATACAGGCTTACAGCACGTCTTAGCCTATACATGTTACAGGTTAAGCTGGGCTTTCTTTCTCTATCACACACATTCACTCATTGACAGATCAGGAGGCAAAGTGGGGTTCAGTGTCTTGCCAGAGGGCACTCGGGGTCAGGGGAAGTCATACCACTGACATAGTTTTGAAAGGAATTTGAAACACATATATAATTGCTGGATGCAGAGTTATTTAGTCATCATTTGAATTGAAATAATTTCTCCAAGAAAACCACCTGCTGCGTACCTCTAAGAAAACAAACAAGTGGCTTCAGGGAAACTCTGTCCTGAATCGACAGATTTAGGTCCCGGCTTGATTGGGTTCGGGTTTACCCAACCAAGAGTCTGGACCTGAACCCAGTAGAGCAAAAACATTTTTGCCACAAAGAATGTAAGAAAGGCAAAAATGAGCCAAGTTTAAAGTACTTTAATCCCATACTAAGTGAGAAAAACTTTTAGAAAACCAGTTTCACTTTGTTTTTACTTTGGAGTTTGTAGGACAAGATTGATACCAATGTGTATCGGCAAACCCCCATCGTTAATGTAAATTCATCAAACTTATTTTACACCTTAATTGAAAAGATATTTTCTGGATGAAGGATGCAGACTCCCATGCATAATTTATTTTCATATTTCTGCGACGTCAGGACATCTACCATCACAAATATTGCACATCTAATATAGAACTGAATCAATATCTAAAATAAATAAATTATCTGTGTTTTTAAATTTAAGTTATTTCGTGTTGCTTTCATAAAGTTTGTTTTATGCTTTCAAGTGTTTTTTTTTAAAAATTATCCTCGTCTCTCCTGTGGTCAAGGTGAAAATCTCTGCTTTCATGTGCTCCTTTCCTCTTCACACCTATCTCCTTAAGTAACTCAACATCTTCAGTGTGAGTGTGTGCATTTTCATTCAAGTCCTCCGGGTGCATAACTTATTGCTAATTAATTCATGCATGTAATCTGGGAGTTTTCGTCTCACCTAAAACCAATGAAGCATATGTTTCTTAAAAACAACACCAAGCTAACGCATACAGCTTCACATCACAGGTACCCAGTCCAACCTATGTTCTCAAGCGTCTACCATTAAGAGTGCAGCAGTTGGCAATTCAGTGCCTCACTGAACACCTCTTCATCAGTACTTGCTGAGATAACACTATTTCATGCACTCATTCTGAGCTTAACTCCTCAACCAAAGCTGGTAAAATTCTGGTCCTGAGCCCACCCCTATAGTGAGTGTGTGTGTCTGTTAGTTTGACTTACAAAGGAGAAGTCTGGTGCATTTTGGCACAGCAGTCTGGGGAAGACAGCCTGTCTCTGAACGCGCTCCTCGTCTTCAAACACATTTCCATACATGAAGCCGTTCAGCATTGTGGAGTGGGCATGAACATCAATGTAGAACTCCAAACTGACCCGCTGATGGGGGGAAAAGAGAAAGAGAACAGAGAAACTGAGAAAATCTTTTGAAAAACAAAGAGAAACAAAAAAACAGCAAGTCAGCTGTGATAGTTTTCTGTCAGATAATTCTCCGCCCGGGAGAAAAGATGGACTTGGCTTTGACTCACGGGATTACCTCAAAACCTCCTGACAGCGTGGGCTCAAAATACTGTTAAACCTGAAGGGAGCCAATCACCCACACATAACTTCAATCAAGCTGTCCTTCAGAAGGGCAAAGCATGAGTACATACATGGACTGGACTGGTGAGCTGAGAGGAATATGGTATAAATACACAAAGTCTCTTGTGGACTCCCCAGATTCATCACATACACTCAACTTATTTATCAAGTTAATACTGACTTCATATTGAGTGTGTAATGTCCTCTCTCTGTAGTACCTTCTGTGTAAACTGGATTTGATAAGATATGTGTCTCTTGCTTGACTTCGTAAGCCTTCAGTCAACACACACGTGCGCACGCACACCGTGTGATACCTAAGAATAACATATTCTCGAACGTCTGGTCATAACGTTTTGTATAACCCAACAACCTGCAGGACCCTCACAACATCCTGCATGGCTTAGATGTCTAATAAACTGTGAGACCATTTCTACCTACTGACTGCTCATAAAGTTCAGTGTTGGACAAATATTGATATAAAAAATGTGCAAAGTGAACTGAAGTAAGATTCAACACGCGTGTGAGGTCATAAAAAGAAACTCTAACACTGATGGAATAAAACTGAAATGTTTCAAGCCTATGTAAAATTCAAGGCTGGTGTCCCCACATGGGGTGAAAGCAGCTGCTGTTGTAAGAATATTAAAGTGCCATTTAAAGCATTTACCTACTATTTTGTGCGTTCACTTTGGAAAAGTGAGACTTTGAACTCAAAATGAACTAAAACGTGTCTCGTACTTGTAAGAATGAAATACCCACTCACAGTACAATGAATTGCACACAGAAAAGCACCTCACACAAGTTAAGTTGTGATGAGAGATCCAGGCGACAAATCCAGCATATTAAAACTAGTGTTGCAATACATCTGTAGTTGGTTTGTCTTGAGTTATTTTAAAGTTGGTAAAAATATAAAAGTTTACTCACAGACCCTGTTCTGGCCTCGGAAAACAACTGTTGAGACTTCAGAAAGAATTGCGGTCAAAGGTTAGGAGCCAAAAGGCATGAATAAATAGACTGTTCTAGGTTTAGAGCTGCAGGTTACATTTTTGGGTGCTTGTCTTTCAAAGTGTAAAATCTGGGGGGGGGGGTCATTGATCACGTTGTAGATTTACGAACGTTTCTGGTAACAATGTTATTTACTGCAACAAGGCACGTGTTGAACTTTGCATCTGACATTTCTGTGATGGTTGTTGCAATGAGGAGGTGCAGCTGAGAAAAAAAGAGCTCTTGGAGGAAGAGTGAGAATTGTCACCATAGAAGCAGAGCGTATCAGATCAAGTTTAGTGCGAAGGCATGTTATCATTAATTTGCCGGAGTTCAGAGAGGTTTCAGCCCAAAATGTTTCCAAAATGTTCCCGGTGTCTTCATTTCCCAAAATAGCATTTGGGAATTGAGGGTTGGAAAATGCAATGATGGCCGGCCAGTCGATAAGGTAAAGAATTAAACCATCAATAATTTTTACACACTTTGACGTTTAATCACTGTCCATAATTCTGAACTGTGGAAACATTTCTCTCTTGGAAAACTGAAGCCTCGGAACACATCTGAGAAAGTAAAAATCCAATAATGATGTAGGCAGATTCTAATTTTATCTGTTTTGCTCAAGTATTTTCAGTAACTTAATGAGAAATAAGCAGTCACTTTTACACTTAACGAATATCAATGTAGTAATAATCATAGCAACAAGCTGGGCCTGTGCTAAAGGTGATACTATGGGAAAATCCCTTCTTTTCTGTGCTTGAGAGGATATAGTTGAGCGTCTGAAGTCATCAACTTAAAACCTAGAAAAAAAACAAAACCCTGGAACAATCTGATTTCCCATTTATCAATGAATAAACCACTAGTACAGCACTGGTACAATCACTGGTAAATATTGCCCAATTAAGTAGTGCCCCTAAATACTTAAAACACGGAAGAATGGAGCGATGGTAAAGTCCAGAGGTAAAGTCTCCAAGTGACGGAGAAATTATAAGCTCAGTAATCCATGCTTTCAGGTGTGCGTGCTTTAACAACTTGGCACAGTTCAAAACATGACTCACAACGAGTCAGCTGTCCACTGTCACACTGCAGATGAGAGAATTGTAAGTATATGTTAATGCAACTGCACTTCAAGTAGTTTTCTATAAGTTTGGTGTGCAGTTTTCATTAAGATCTCAGTAACCTGTTTGTGAAAAAAGGGAATAATGTGTCTCCTTTAACTGTCCACAACTGACCATCAAAAGGTCTGCATGTCTGCGACTGCACAATTATTTAAGATGCTCTTGATTGATTACTCACGTTGGTACTTGATTTGCATTGAGGCCCCAAGCTTATTTGCTCTGATTTGTAAATCTGGCCCTTAATGTATTGTTACACACTGAAGTTTTTTACCGAAGTAAAATGGGGAGAGAATTATTTCAGCATCTACCTACTGTCCATTTATTGCATTTGTGTTATCAAAGCACATAAAATATCAACATTTAGAGCTGTCTTATTTAAGATTGACTCAGACATTCAAACACAGATCTGATTTTAACCGACTATGGGATTGTCCTGGTCACTATTTCACAGTTCTAGACAATAAGTGTTTAACTTGTGATCCAGCAGCCAAAATATGTTTTTAGTATGTCTTCAACCACAATCGTAAAGCTAAACAAGGAAAGAAGCAGAAGTGGCCAAAAACAACCTCACTTCAACAGTCTTAAACTGAATCTGATAAGGGCAGCCACACAAGCCTTCATACAACACCCACACCAACACACCTTCTGACCCTTAACTATAGTGCAACACCCACCAGCACCCCTCCTCTTTGCCTCAACTCTCTATCTTATCACTTTGCCCCGGTTCTCCTGGTTTTATCCTTCAGCTCTTCTCCCTCTTTATCTACTCCCTTCTCTGCTCATTAAAGATTCAGCACCACACCTTGTTCCCTGTGGGTCATAAAGAAGAGGAGAGGAAGGGAAGAATAGGAGGAAAGGGAAGAAAAAATATGGACAAGAGTGAAAAAGAAACTAAATCAAAATCAAAATGTGGCTCTGGTAACGTGTGCGTGTGAACTGACAGAGGAGGCAGGGAAGAGCAAACAGAAAAAAACAGAGATGGGCAACAAGGAGAGAGAAGGGGAGGGAAGAAGTACATAAAGACAAACAGTGAGGAGAAAATGAGAGAAAGACAGAGAGAAACATAGAGCTGTGTGCAGAGAGATTGGCAGGAGAGAGACAGAAAGAGGGAAGCGGTGCTTGGGCGGCCCAGGCGACGCAGTGTGGCTGTGTTTGAAATTCAGCTCACAGCCAAAGCAATTTCCTGGCGGTGGCTGTGCTGTCAGCTGCTTGGCTGGCTGGCGGTGAAATATGGTGGCTGAGAGTCGGCCGCTAGCAGCCCCCGACAACCTGATGGATGGAGCCCCAGAGGAGAGAAACAGCAGTAGGAGCAGGTGGGGTTGGGTAAGGAGAGGAGTGGTGGGTGGGGGTGGGGGTGGGGGACAGCAGAAAAACAAAAGAAGAAAAGAACAAGAGAGGAAAAAAGCTAAATGCAGCCAAGTGAACTGTGGTCGTGATGCGAGGTAGACAGAGTAGGAAATTTACAGCTAGACAAAAAGGGAGAGTTAAATAAAGGATGAAAATAAAGAGAGGAGGGGTAAAGAAAAAGAGGAGGGGAGGAGATGAGGGGATTGTAGAAAAAGACACAGGTAGTGAGATCCAAGTCTAACAGACAGAGGAAGGAGGGTGGAGGGGGATGGAACCAACCAGCCAGGATTTCGATGAGAGAAACCAGCGTAATAATCACCTGGGTCTCCCCCTCTGGTGGGGGTGAGACAGTGGGAGGAAAGAAAGTTGGAAAGGAGGAGTAGAAAGAAGAAGCTGGATAAGAGAAAGATGGACAAAGAGGCGATGAGAAGTGGCACACTGGGAGTAGTCGACACGTAACTGACTTGCTTCCATGGAATCTTTGTGAATAACTGAGATGATGCACGACTGCAAATTCAAGGCAACTCTTTCATTTTCTATTCAAATTCACTAATTGTGGTTTTAAATATGAATATCAATATGAATATCAGTCTCCAACCCGTCTTTATGTGTTATAGGAATGTTCACACAAAAAGAATATGACACAAAGTGCTTACCCAATAAATGAAATAAACAATAAAAAATGAGTTTATGAATAAGAGGGAACATAATAAACCCTCCCACCCACCTCCAAGCCCAAAGCACTACGAAACTGTCTCCTGAATAGACGACTTCAGGAAACGCAATCATAAACAGATCTCATCAATCTTACAGATTTTCAATGAGGAAATGCCAGTGGTGGGTAAAATTTACATTTGTACTGTAAGATAAAAAAAAAATCAGTCAAGTAAATTGAATAAAGAGACATTGAAATAAAACATATAAATAAAAGAACTATCCTTTAATTCATCCAAGGGCGAAAACAATAAACCAGGTGGTAAAACAACTGACAAATGGATGGATGAATAAAGGACATAAATTAATCTAAAATAGACATAGAATACAAAAACAATAGATAAATAATCAAAAACATACACCAAGAGGGGAAATTGGCAAAAATTCAAAGATAAATATACAGACGAATAAACACAATTTAAATAAAACCAGAATAAAAATTTCAGGTCTTGAATTTGCTTTCTAAATATCAGTCTGCTCCAGTTGGTTCTTCAGGAGAGTTGGTTCACAGATTGAAATTATATTAATATTAACAAGATGCCTCGCTGTAGGTTTTAGTTGTTACTTTGGGTAGAAGTAAAGGGACCTTTCCAGAGGACCTGGAGGTTTTGGAGGGTTCAAGATAAAAGCAAGTCAGATCCACCAAATGTTGACTGTCACAAATCTAGAGTGGCAAATGACCTGAAAACGGAAATCAACAGCTCAGCCATTATGGAACAAATTCATATTTGTTCATTTGTTGTTGGTCAATGATCTTTGGTCAGACATCAGAAGATGTCTCAGTGAAGAAAAAAAAAAACTCCTGAGGATTAATAAGTAATTTAAAAAAAAACGTTCTTAGCTGCAGTGCAATTCGAAAAGCATCATCTTTATAGACCTGCGTACTGATTTGTCTTATTCCTCATGTTATGCTGTAAAAATAACAGCTTCTTTCCCGAACTCTGGTTTCAAATGTGAAAGCAGACTAAAAGCAAATCTAAACTGTGCCTAAATCAAAAAGTCAGCCGAGGACTAAAAGTACCAAAAAAATATGTTGACTGGGGTTTCCAGATATTATATTATGCCGGCAACAGGAAAGCCCACACCGAAAGAGCAAATAAAGTTCCGGGAGCACAAATGACAAATACAGCAGCAAAGCTACATGACTCACTGAAGAAGACTGTCAAAGTGACTTAAATACAGAGACAACACGTTTAAAAAGAAGATTCAGCATCTCAGTCCCTATCGTATCAACAGAAGTCACAATGATTATAACACAAAAGGCTTCCACATGAAGCTGTGAAGGTCTCCTTGAAGGACACAAAATGATGGGCAGTTACAGCCATGGAGCGCCAACAATGTCATGTCCATGCTTACCACATTGCTCAGTTAATGCCTTGTCAATCAAACAAGGACGGCTCTGAAGGCCCCACCACTGTGATTGATGCTTCAATTAACAACCCGCTCTGACCTCCAGAATTGTTCATTTGAAATTGTAATTAAGCAATTAGGGGCAATTAAGAAACAGAGACTCCTGAATGAAAGTCAGAAGACAATTTGAGAGAGTGAGAGAGAGAAACAGAGAGGGTGCGAGTGTCCAAATTAAACCTCTCAGAGAGAGACAAAAGCCCCATCTTGCTGCAGAAACTCCAGCGAACTTTCAACTTGTGATGAACTTGCGGTGACGGCAAACAGTTTAGTGTAAAACCTAGAAGGTCAAACAAATGAAATTTTGTCAGACAAGAGCTTATCTGCCGCATATTAATTAGAGCGGGGCGCAGAAGTGCAGTGGGTGCCATAAATGGTGGGCTTATCTTTACATGGAAAGGAAAAGGAGCTGATTGAAGCAGGATTACAAGCTCCCGAATAAAGCTTTTGGCATCAGCAGCATACCTTTTTTAGGAGAAGGGGGGGGGGGGTCTGCAGCTTGTTCAGGAAAAAATTGACCCCTTATTACAAATGCAGTGCATAATATACCATGTTAGACTTGCAGTCTGTGGGAAAAGGGCCAAATACAATGGGCTATAAAGTGGGTAGATAGCTGACCATTCCTGTGGCCTTCCCCTGTCCTCACTGTTAGTACACCGGTCGAGTTGTCTGCTTTTGCACGCCATATTTTACGGTGAGAACAGCTTCAGATTTGATATTACTTGAAGTAATTTCAGCAACAATTGGTCCTTGCTGACAGCCAAAGGCAGACAAAAGCAGACTACTAAACAACTAGATCATGGAGGCAATTGCTTCACAACAGAACCCCCACCAGCCATCCTACACTTTCATTTTGTTAAGGTAGTTAGCTCTGCTGTCATAAGCAAGATGTGTATAAAATCAGAAAGCTTTTTAAAGTTTCCCCTGGTGCTGATCAAATGACAAAATAGGAATGTACGATCATGAAAATAAGACACATAGGAGTACTTTTTTTTCTTATGAAGGCAATCCCCTCATGCCTTGAAATAGCTGAGATTTAAGGCCACACCTTCAGATAATTTATATTATGCGTGTATCTATGAATACGTAAATTGGTTCCAGCCTCTATCTCCATTCAGTGCTCCACTGCTTTAATGTACTTTAAGTTATCTCAACTGAAATACTGCAAAACTTCTCTACGCTACTACAATGGAAAACGCAGGTGTCTGAGAAACTCAACCATGTCATTTTGAGTCAATGCTGAAGAGGAGGAAGACGAGGGGGTGAAGAAGATTAGGAAGACTGAATTGTACAGGATTGCCCAAAATGAGTCTTTGCCTTGATACAGTTGTCAAAAATCTACAGGAAAGTTGACTATATTAGATAGCCTTGTTGTCAGAAATGCTTTAGCTGCTTATTTTTGCTTGTTATATTTCTTAGCATATAAAAGCGTCATGTTAGGAAGGTAAAAACCATGATTGTCACTTGAGCAGTAATTAACACTTTATATTTGTTAATAGGTTAGTTAATGATTTCAGTGAAGGTAATGCTTCATCAGATAAGAGGTTTGGCTGCGGCCTCTTGAGTACTTATGCTAGTTTTTAAACTTTGATGTGCTAATATGATGCACCGGAGGCTTTGTGTCATGCTCTGTAGATTTTTTTAACCATGGTCTGTGGGTTCTGTATTGTTCTTTGTTTTGTAATATAGTATTGTCTTTTGGATTTCCATGCTCTGCATCTTAGTTAACCTCACGTCATGTTTTATTTTGTAGAACTTGCCACGTTGATTCTTTTCTTAACTGAAGCGTGTTCATGTTGCTCTGTGTCTTTGCTGCTGCTAATCAGCGGAGTCCGGCAGGAGCTATGTCAGGCTTCTTGAATTTCCAACTGCTGTGGCAGTGAGTGTTTGTGTTTTTCAAGGCTTTTCACTCATTTTACCATGGTACATACAGTATATCCTGACCTCTTTTGAGGCTACCATTTTTGACGCTTTGAAAATGTAAAGTCTACCCATAGCTTTCATGATAGGTTGTTTATTTGTACAGACCATTGGGAATTGGCAAGAGATGCAAAATAGGAATTGGCTGGTAATCGTAGGAGAACCCAGCTGCCTAAAATGTAACTCTTATGGAGCTTTTTAAGCCAATGACCAAACTAATGCAGCTGGACCTTGTATATATAAATATATATATATATATATATGTGTACATATTTCATTAGTTAGAGAACCCAATTCAGGTCACAAGGGCACGTGGTCAGTGACCCTCTAATGATGTAGCAGTGACAGAACATGGCAGATGGCATGACCTGCTTCATGGATGAAAGTAAATGACACAAAACTCTGCCTCCGTCTGTCTCCATCTATCTGATTTTCTCCCCTCTCCCTCTCCCTTGTCCTCTCAGCCTGTACGGTGCTCTCAAATTGATGGTGGTATTTGTCTGTTTATGAACACAGAGGTGACTTGTAATCAGGCTGAACGGGCACAGGCACCCCTCCGCTTCGGGCCTGTTAGTGACACATAAACTGCCACATCTGTCTGGAGGGCTTGCCAGGAGAACATGAGAGAGAGACGAGAAAGACGGACATGTGCACAGAAATGAAGAAGGGATAAGAAAAGACAGCAAAAGTAGAACATGAGGGAAATAGAATTAAATAATTTGCAAAAGAAAAAAAATAGATAAAAAAAAACAGCCTTTGAATTCACTTGAGAAAATGGCCTGAAGATTGCCAGAATAGTAGAGCTTCATCTGTATCTTCCTGTGAAAATAAGACAAATCAGCTTCCAACAGAGGGAGAATAAAGCGAGAGATGATGGAGGGATTGAAATGACGCAGTGATAATGGGGAAAAATTGGCCATAAATCTCAAAAATGGATCAGAAATGGTTGGCTGACACCAGAGGACATTTTAAAGCCCATAGAGAGAGGAGAGAGAAGAGACAAATACCAACAAAACACACACACACACACAGCTTCTTAAATAAGGCAAATCTAACCAATGAGTAAGAACGACAGAGACAGTGACTGAGAACAGTACTGAAGAAGTCATAGGCAGAGGACATTAGGAAGGATTTCAGGGTGCAAAATCTATCTAGGTGCTGTGACGGGACCTAATACATTTGTTTCAGATTGAAAATTAATTTTCTAATATTAAAAAGGTCAAAAATAAGCCAAGGCAACAATGACCTCTTTGTCATCCTTAACAAATTATCCAAAATGGCAGTGTCAGACTGCTGGGAATACATTTGCCGGTGATGAATGCTTCTGGTAATCAGCCAATCAAAAAGAATTCTTCTTCTGCTTTTGATAAATGAGCTGGAAAAGGAGCGCTTTAGGAAGGAGATGGGTCCATTTGTTTCTTCGGTCTCTTTCCTTTTTTTTTCCTCCCTCTCCATTTTCTCTCTTTTCAAAACAAACAACAGGGTGGCTTGGGAACAGATTATAGCTCCTTGCATCACTGACTCCTTCAGCCATTTTCCCCACTGACCAATGTTCAGCTACAGATGGTAAATGATGGAATTTTTTAAAGCAAGTTTGCCTTCAGATTGGTGGAGAGAAAGTTTACAGCCTTACTACGAGCAAAGGACTTAGCTGTCCTTCACATTGTGGCTACTTAATGACACCAATATTTCACATTTCTATTTTATAGTTTGACAGTTGCCATGACAATTAATGTCCAGATCAGTGTTTGAATGCTTTGAGTTTGTTCTTCAAACTTTATTCATAATGCAACATTGTTGTTAGTCATTGTCAGACAAAGATATCTATTCTAGCATGCGACACCAGAACAACTGGTAGGGTCTTTTAGAAGCAGACATGGTGTCACTTAGTATCAGCGATGTATTGCACCTAACCCAGCAATGATTTACATGAGGAGCAAATGCTGCCTTAAGGGCAACGAAGTCAACAAAAGGAGAATAGGCGTGGTAGCGGTCAGAGATTTATCATTTTCGAGACGCTGATTAAAGCCTGTGATGGCCGTTTCCACAGCCACACAAGGGCAGTAGAATATGTTAACATCCATCCAGTGTCACCACCATATTACATTATACTCATGGTTAAACACTTTACTATAACATTACTCCAGGTTTAGTTATTTTTGGGTTATTTGTATATAATTGACATTACACTAAATTATGAGTGATATGCACACGTTTGTTTTACACTGTTTTGCCGTTTTGAATACATTTGTTTTCTGGTTCTTAGACACCACGGCTGCTGCTCCGTCCCTGCTCCCTGTTACACGAAGCAGTGAATAAGGGTGGAGCAAGTTTTCATGCTGGGATCCAAGAAATGGACAAAAACACAAGTTGTGACATCAAC
The DNA here is from genome assembly GCF_036924035.1 of Leuresthes tenuis. Classification (NCBI taxonomy): domain Eukaryota; kingdom Metazoa; phylum Chordata; class Actinopteri; order Atheriniformes; family Atherinopsidae; genus Leuresthes; species Leuresthes tenuis. The sequence continues at coordinate 16,894,421 of NW_027325361.1, read as the reverse complement.
TTGACATTTAAACAATGGAACAAAACAGAAGAAACAAACAAAACAAAACAAGACAGAAAATAATGGTCTCACTTGGGACATGAACCCCAGTCTCTGGGGTGACATTCTTCGTTTGAGAAATGCCTCCACCACAGACTGTTGAGCGGGTCCTTGCTTTATACCTCCCCATATTTGCAAAACCTTATATTTATATGCTGTTTTTACCATTTAGGTATAAGGATGTTTTGGGATAAACTGACTTATTGTAGTTACCGCATCCGGTTTAGCTTTGTAACAAAATGGTGTAATACATCATGTGCTGTTGTTCATCTAAAGTTGCATTTAAAACTGCTCCAAGAGAGCTGGCTGATGGGATTCACGTCACTGATTCAAAACATCAATTCCTGTTTAGGTCAGAGTAATACGAGCAGTGCTACAATTTCAACAGAAATATTTGGAATATAAAATTTTACAGCCAATAATACAACACAGTGTAGACTGCGACAAGCTTTGAATGAAATGGCACTTTTCTGGGAACTCGGAGGCAGTTATTGAAGTTATTGTGTGAACAGGACAGGAAACTATTTCACCAACAGAAAGAGAGAGCTGCTGAAATCACTGTGATGGAGAATCACTTTGGAATGACTGAAGTGTCTGCCACACGAGTGGGTGATGGAGCATCAAACTGAAAAGACTCCTTAGTGGATCAGAGGGCAATGTTACTCTGATTTATGATGCGTATGCACAGATGTGCAGGAGTTTAAAGAGGTCACGGCAAAGCCTTGGGGTTAGATTTATGTTCATGGCTCAAGGCAACTTTGTACTGTCTTTTATCTACTAAACACAATCGACATCAAATATGTGAAAGTTGTGCATGATAAGTTGATAGGCTGAATGAAAACAGTCGACATTGACAACACGCAGACTGAGCTTTGCGTGAGGCAACGTAACGTACCGCTACGTGTGGTAGCAGTGTGGGGTAGACACTGTTTAAACACTCTGTTTGACTTTGAACAATAAATCAGAACGTCCACTTCCTTCACTTCCAAATGATTTTACTATTAGAATAAGCAGCGTGTTGATATTCCTTACTTTTCTCAACAAGCGTTCATCAAATTTACTTCAACCTTCACAGTTACAGTGTGTGGGGCGACGAGGGATCATCTGTACCAGGTGGCCTTTGCTCTTAGTCTGGAGACATGTAGGGTAAAACTAGAGATTTCATAAGGACTCAGAGGCTTTGTTGTACACACCAAATGGATGTGGCAGTGGTACTTTAGAAGTGATCTAGCTGAGACTGGAACAGGATGTAGACGACAACCATCTTAATGGTATGAAATGCAAACCAAGGTATTAATTATGTATCTGGAAGGTACGCCGTCTTCATCGGAAATGTATTAGCTGTTTGCAAGGAGTTGTAGATGTGCCCTTTCAAGAATTCTGTTTTTTCTCGCAGCTCGTATCCACATGACAACATACCTCTGTACAGCAGTGCTCAGATTATCCAGTAATGTGTTTTATCATAATCACTGAGCACAGACTTCTATTTATTGCTGAGTGATTCCAGTTTTCTCCCTAGACTTTAGTTTGTTAAAGAAATACTCACACAGAGTTGGTTGGCTAGCAGATGGATCACATACAGTATGCTACTGTAGCGTAGCACAACTGTTCTGATGTGACTGCAGCTGATCTCCTGTTAATGGAGATAGTCCTCGAGCAGAGCCCTCCAACCGCAGATAGCCTCATTAGACTCTATGCCCACTGTGTGAGATACACATGAATTGAAAGGGATTGGGGGGCAGAACAGGGCCCCTTGCTGCAGAACTGGCATTGAAGCTGGCATCTGTGAGTCCCAGACATGAGTAGCGTGTCTGATGGGATTAACTGGTTGTGGCAAGAGAGAAACAGAAGAGGAGAGGATGCCCAAGCTTCCAAATGAACTCTGCAAGACTGAAGGCAACCATTGTAGAGAAGAGAGGCTAAAGCAGGACCGTTGCTGGTGGGGTTGTTGTCAACAGCATATTAGAGGGAACTGAAGACACATGACCAGCAGGAGTGGACAACAGTGGAAACATATGGTCCAATACTGTGCTGACTGGGGGCTGCATTTACCCAGCAAGAGAAGTCACATTCACTGTGGTGGCAGGCGATTAAAAGTCTGCCATTAATTAAGACTGAATGTGTGTGAATGTGCAGCAGTGACAACACAAGTGGTTACAAGCTTTAATTTTATTGCTTACATGTGAGCTTTGTCACTAGTTTCATTTGAATACTTCAAAGTCCTGAAGAGGTTAAGTTATACTTTATTCTTTGAGAAATGAGGACATACAGCTTATGGAAATGAAAAAAAAAATAAACATGATATTTTTTTGGTTGTTTTTTTTTTATTTCCAACACCAACAGTGTTCTGGTCATTCTTTAGATTCTACCCTTTGACACCTTGAGGAAGGCTTGTCTGCAGCACTGAAAGCTACTGCTCTATAAAATGATGTGATCATTGAAACTTACTCGTACAACTGTGCATCTGGTAGTAAAAAAAAAAGATTCAAACAACCAGATTCTTGCATTCAAGATTATCCATTCGTCGGAGCATGACAGCGACAGCTCTGTATTTGTATCTGTTTCTATGTGTATGTTTGTCTTTGCTGAGCGTGTGTGTTACTGTGTGTGGGTGTGTGTGTGTGTGAATGACAGGCATGAGTGGATCAGCCTGCCATGACAGAGTCTATCGATCAGTGTGTCAGCATCGGGGGAAAAGGTTAATCTGCCCGATGCCAGCTCCGCGCCTCACCACATCTCTGGCCTGCCCTGCATCCCGCCCCAGCCTGCTCCCACTCTTATCAGGATTAGAGGAATGTACAAAAGGGCAGAGTATTCCCAGGACACACACTGACCTTCAGTAATCCCACCAACCTGACGCTCTGCTTATAATTAACATCAGGAACAGAGAGGGAAAAATCCCTTGCCTGCCTGTGTTGCATTCTTCTTACTGAACGACTAAAGCTAGAGAGGGAAAAAGTTACAGTGGAGTTTAACACGGAAAGCGCAGAGTCTTGCTTCACTAATGTATTTTGAATGGCCAGGAGAGCCTAGTTGACATTCTGGGGGTGCTGACAAGCCTCTCCATGCTCCCAAGTGCACACACGCTAAACACCGATTGCAGAAACATGCTGAACCAAGCAGGGAGAAAGAAAACGGTTCCAGGGACCAGTGGACATCTCTGAGGTGAAGGAATGTTGAGCACAGAACGGAAAAAAAACGTGAGCTTGTCTTTGTGTTTTTGCAGACTCACTGGATCCTGGTTCATCTGCACAATGAGTTGTTTCACAGCGTGCAGGGTAGGGTGGGCCCACGGAGAGGGATCCTGCCAGTGGCGGTTCAGGTCGAAGCCCATCAGAGAGCACCTGTATGCACACACACACACTCATGAGCACACATATGGACAGGAGGAGATTCAAGGGTAAAATATCTAAAGCAGTTTTAATGCCTTTTAAATATTCTGAAGCAGAGGATTACAGGTAAGATGTGGATTTCTTTACATATTTGGAGCAACAGTTTGTTTTTCAGGATACATGTTTTTGATTTGTTTACTTTTTGTACAAGTCTACATCTCGTGCCAATAGCTTCAGGCTTCTATGCCTGATCAAACAACGGTGGTGAGAGCACAGACAAATGAAGGTGAAGGAAAAAAGACGACTATGGAAAAAAATGTCCATAACTTTTCCTTTGTTTGAGATCATTCTAATCGCTATGCTATAAAAAGCCAGGGCCTGATCATGAAGCGGGTTCAACATAGCCATTAAATCTGTTCATTATCTGACTTCCCATGCTATCATAATTTAGGTCAAGCTGGTCATCACCTCTGGCTATGAGTGCATTAACACCTAAGGGGCAGTTCTGTAACTACATGACCAACTGCAAACATGGATCAGGAGCCAGATATCTCTCACAGATGGAATGAATTATAAAAGAAAAAAAAATATCAGGAATTTAAAGATATAATCCAAGCTAGAAGCAACACAGCGAAAAGGGAAGATGGTAGAAAACTTCCACAATGTGTTTTTTAAAAGGCTTATCAACATCACTTTTATGCAAACATAACCTGCAAACATAACCTGCCACTGAGATGGCTACATAACTGCTACTTAAACTGATTATATTCATGGTGTCAGTTACCATGGAGATGTTACCCAGTATGAAGTTAGTTAACTTTGTGACAATAATAACACAAAGTTAAACCTGACCTCTCTAAGCCACCAATCCACCTTAGTCATACAGGCCCCTGGTAGTTTACTCTGTAGTGAGTTATAATGATTTGAGGTTAATAATTTCCCTGTAATTTAATCTATGGTAAGGTAAACATAACACACTCTGTAGTAAATAAGAATAATCTGGGGCATGGTCAATTCAGCTATATTTGTTTACAAGTCCATTAGATACACTGCTTATACAGACAGATTGTAGACTGCTACCTGCACTGTTTCTTTTTTCTACATTCTTCTTTTCTGTGTGTGTGTCTTGATAGCAGGTGTGAAGAACACAGGAAATGTGTGAAGAGAGGCACATGACATGTAAGAAAGGTCTGGCTGGCCCCGAGCTGAAGCGTGGATGTGTCGGTGACGAGGCCAAATGGGCGCCTGACCTATAGCGGCCTCCGACTGCCATAATGGGATGTTTACACATAAAGATGCACCCTGATCGGCGCTGTTTGTTGTCATGTGTATCTTTGACATTTCCTGAAGTTGCCGGTAATGACACAGGTGTTTCTGTTACCCTGACTGCAGGGCAACTGAGAGAGCAGCCAGCCATGAACAGAATACTCATCCCAGGTTAACTGCCATTGATTATTTGCTCTGCATGTTCCAGTCTGCTCTCAGCTGTATCCTGCTGAGTTGTGTGCTACGGCATACATGTCCCTGTGTTTCTGTGTGTGTGTGTGTGTGTGTTTGTGGTAGAACAGATTGTGAAAGAGCACAGTGACGTCCGTAAAATGAGCATGTGTGATTGAGGAAGTGAGGACTGTCACTTTTCACCTTCTGTCAATTTGAAGCTTATCACCACTCTATGTGAAAGCTAACTAATGAGAACAGTCCTTAAGTAGTGGCTATTTAAAGTCAACAATAAACACTACAGACGCAGGGGGAACTGAGAATTCCTGCAAATATATTTTTTGAGGCAGTGGAGAAGAATCTCCACTAGATGGCATTCACAAACACAGGGGAGCCCGCTGCCGATGCTTATCTCACTGAGCATTAGTATTCTGGGGGCTGAGCCTATTAAGTAAAAGGCAATTATGAGGAAGGGAGAGAGAAGAGAGGAGAGGAGGATACCCACAGAGCTGCAGCAACAGTGTTAAAAACAGAGAGGAGGAGAGGATGGACGAAGTGCTGGCAGAAATAACAGCCCTAAAGCCAAACACTGTGTTCTAACAAATACACTGCTGTTAGCTGTATGAATTCATTAAGCTCCCTAAAGGTGGATTTCAGAGGATATAATCCTCTGTAGGATGATAAAGAAAAAAGAAAACACATAACGAATTCTATTTAAGGTAGTGATGCATTAAAATGAAGAATCTAAACATCCCTGATGATGTACCTGTAATTGCCCAGGTAGACTCCATCAGGATTCAGCATGGGGACAATCTTGAAGATCACATGATCCCGCAGGATCTGGGCAACTGGATGCTGGCTCACCAGGAAGTCAATCACACCTATCACACATTCACACGAATCCAACCAGGCACACACACACACACACACACACACACACACGGAGGAAAATAGACTTGAAAAGAAAAGCAAAGGCGGGCTGGCAGTTAATTGAGTTTTGAGAAACAAAAGGAGAGGGAAGGACAGCGAGGGGGCATCATCAGAATCGAGGGAGGAATAGGAGACGTCAAGTCTAAATCAATACAAATAGAATGGAGCTGACGGCACTGGAAAAACAGACAGCGCACAGTGGGCTAAAAGCCAAATCATCTGATCATGACAAGGCGCGCACACACACACACGCACACACACACAGACAGAGACAGACAGACAGACAGATAGACAGATAGATAGATAGACAGACAGACAGACAGACAGACAGACAGACAGACAGACAGATAGATAGATAGATAGATAGATAGATAGATAGATAGATAGATGATAGATAGATAGATAGATAGATAGATAGATAGATAGATAGATAGATAGATAGATAGATAGACAGACAGACAGACAGATAGATAGATAGATAGATAGAGAGATAGATAGATAGATAAAAAATATGTAAAAGAATATTAATCGAAAGAAATAAAATAATTAAAATGAATTAAAACAAGCAACAGTCCAGTGCTCAGACTGAGTACTATCTATCTATAGATAGTTCAGAAGGAAGGGAACAACATAGTCATTACATCCAACTAAAATAGTCGTTGAGGCTGTTGGGCTGCACAAGAAGACAATTTCCCAAAGGTTTCCAATTTTTCAGAATGTTTTATTAGATTTGAGCTACCGGAGCTCAGCAGTCAGAAAACTGCAACTCCAATTGTTTTTCTAGATTGTATTTCCTGAGATTTTATGTAGAGACGCATCACCTCGTTCCTATTTTTGTGACTTTGAAGCACCTCAGATTCAGGTGCAGGGTGACTGTCTGAAGAGTGCATTAACAGAAGCAGCTGTTCAATTCTGAGTTAATACTGTAAGTGGCATATTTTATAAAGAGGAACACGAGTTTCAAGACACAAAAAAGATTGTATTATGTCAGGAAAAACGTCTCCTAAATGAATGGTTTTGGTTTCCTGTGACACAAGCTTGAAATGGTCTTTTATGTTTTTTGAAGACTGAAAGAAAGAACATTTACCTTCAGTTGTTTAATTATTTGCACATCAGATGAAAATGTCGTTTTGTTTTGTTTCACAGTTGTTAAGCATTTACATACACTTTTCTTTGAAAACATCATAAGATCAAGAGAAGTTCAGAAAGAGAATCTGTGAAGAATTAGGAAAAAAACATCAGTGGCACACAGAATATTCTACACTAAATTGTGAGCTTAGGCTCTGCTGTGGTGAAGCTACAAGTTTTCCAAAGACTGACAAACAAAAAGCCCCTTAGAAAGTCTGCCCTCTGTGCTCCTGTTGCTGTGTTTCATGCAGCCTATTTGAACATAGACAACCCAATGAAAATACACTGTTACGCCATTACCAAGGTTGACGATTTAATCCTTCTGTCCGCTTTATCAATTCCAAATAGTATGACTCTACGATGGTAACTTAACAATGCTTTAAATGTTGTGATCACAAGCAACTGTGGGAGGGTGGTATTTCCTTTAATTTCATATGAGATGGTCCAATGTATTCTTAAGCAGATGCTGGAGGAGATAAGAAAGGAAACATGACAGCACCTTTCTTTAGCATTCAGAAAGTTAAGCTCCAATCATGGATGCCACTTATATACCACTGGGTCATTTAAGTCATCTATTTTCTACACCTGCTTCATTCGGTTCAGGGCACGATGGGCCAGAGGTTATTACAGCTGACACCGGGTAAGAGGCGGGGTACACCTTGGATATGTTGCCTGTGCATCATGACTGACTAACATTGAAAGACAGACATATTAACCTAACATGCGTGTATACATGGCCTTAATTCTTCCAATTGGTCATAACTGTGAGGAAACTCACAACACTTGTTTGTTTTGTATCTGAAACGTCCTATCATTGTGAAGCAGAATCATTTATGTGTTAGTGCTGACATTCATTCAGTAAAAGTGACAATAAAACATAAATGAAATGTAGGTTTTGTGTGTAGGATTTGTGTTCCCATTAAGACAAAGGTCAGAGCAAATAGCAGATCCTCTGGATAATGTTTATAAAATGTAAAGTTTGAACCCCATGCACATCATGAACTCTCATATACGTATATGAACAAAGAAAACACACCGAAGTGGTGCTCAACCTGAATCAGTCACATAAACATGGCAACTACTGGACAAAAAGGCCTTTACCTTGACAGATGAAGGAGGCAGGAGATTCTCCAGGGTGAACACGAGCTGTGAGAAAGACCAGCTTCTTCTCTCTCTCTGAACTCACGTGGTCTATAAAAGGGAAGTGATGGGGGCGGGGTAGAGAAAGGTGTAAATAAAGATAAATACAGTAAAAAAAAAAGAAAAAAAAGAGCAAGATGAGGCAAAAAATCTTACTTCGATTAAAACATCACAATTTTTACTTGTCATCAATAGACATGTGCATGTGCACTTTAACGGTGTAGGAGGATGGGTCAATACACAGCCTGACCTGGGTGTCAATTTTCAGCCAGAAACACATGAATGAAACATCAAACTGACACTCTGCAAAGAATATTCAACAGTCAAGGTGAATTATACATCTACAGGGTTCAAGAGCAGCCTGCAACAGGTGTGACCTGAAAGTTGCCTTCTGTGATTGAAGTCTAGCTGAAGATTTCTCGCTGGCTATCAATGCAGAAGAGAGTGTTGGACAAATTACTTTTTAAAATAAAAGTTAATGAACCTTTGTATGTAGAAACTGAGATGTGTATATTTTTTTCCTTTCTCATGAGTGCACCCAAATCTTTTCACTAAAATGTTATTGTTGATAAATATTTAAGCTTAGATCCCAGAGATGGTCTATCTCTGAAGTCAGGATCAAAAAGTTATGATAACTTGCAACTGTATCACCCTCTGAGGTTTCTGTTGATGCTTTGAGGATAATCTCTGCTCTTCAAATGTAGCACGACACAGAGGCTAAACAAGCAGCACCCACTCTGCATTCCCAGCCCAGTTTAAATCCACAGAGGTCAGAGTTTTGCTGTTGCCTTGGCCAGTGTTTCTCTTCTAATCTGCTGTTGCTAATGGATGAAAGTGATTGTGTGCCTCATTGCTATACACAAACTTAATATCTTATCGATTCTTCCACCTTCTTCTGCTGAGCACAGAAAATGCTAATTAGCAACAGGCTATGCACCTTTCCTTCTCCTTAATTCCGATTTAACCTCATAGCAGTGTGTGTGCTTCTGTGCATGTGTGTCTTTCTGAGTAGTTAAGAGTTGTAAACAAAAACACACACACACAAAAGCTTTGTTCCATTAAAGTAGTCTGCCTCTGATTTTATTTTGCTTTTTCCTCCCTCTGCCCTTCACAGAGACAAATGGGTTTGCCATTCAGGAGTCTCCGTGGAGAGGGGCAGGCCGTTTGTTGTAAATGTGAGTGCTTGCGGTTTGGCCGGCCGCTGGGTGCTCGGTGGCTGTGAAATTCCATCACTTAGAAATTCTACATTGGCCTCAACCCCAGACCACCACATGGGCTCGTGGAACAAGAACGTAGCCGTGACATACACTCTGATGCACACACATTGTACAGTGTAAAGCTTTAACAGCAAGAGAGAAAATGCGTAGGCAGACACACATAGCCATTTTCCCTACAGTAAAACCAAGAACCCAGAAAGTTGTGAGCCAAAGCAGAGGCAGCAGCCAAGGTCCCGACTGTCAGGGAATTCAACCACCGTGGCTATGCTACATTTAGTCTCAGTGCTCGTGTGCCCTTGCTGCTTCATCAAAACAATCTCTTCCAGCAGGCTCCTGGAGCTTACAATGGATGTACTGTTTATCCCACATCGTTCTGTGAGTCTGTGTGAATATGTCTCCTCAGGGCTCTCACAAATGCTCCCAGAGTAGCTGTTGTGTTGATGTGTCTGTATCTCAGCGCTCCTCTGTATCTGGCTGTGTGCAGCCAACCGCTGTAGCACAAAATTAAGTCCCACTGTTCCATAGGCACCTCAACATCAACACGATAACCCAGCTAACATATATGCAAAGAAAAAAATAATATTTTGCATTCGGTGTGGGTGGCATTGAACATGAAGGTGAGGGTCAAATTTTGGTTGAGTCTCAAGAGCATAGTGATGCAGTAGCTTCTCCTGACCCCATGGGGGCAGTAGAGATTAGCAGCCATGGAGCTGTAGAAAGACTGACAGAAGAAAGGGCATGAAAGACAGGTAAAAGGGGAAGACAAGGCAAAGGATTAGACTGAAGGATAGCTGTCTAAAGCACAAACACTTTAGCTCTTCTTCCTGGAAAAGCTCTTCTGGTCTGTTTCTTGTGGTAAAGAAGAAAGAAAAGGAGCAGAGAGCAGCAGTCCTTCAGCAATAAAAACTCCTCCATTCAGACATATTTAATATAAGAGAAAAATTAAACAAACAAAAAAAACAAACTCAGATGATCAACACTGAAACAAGCTTTAGTCTGTGGCTTTTTTGCCCAATGTCAATGTCAGTGTCTGTAAATTAATCAGTAATCAAGAAAAAAACAAAACAAAACAAAACAAATCAAATAAAAGAACATTCTATTAACTGATCCAATCTGTTAACTGATATATAAACGATACATACCGCCAATAGCGTATGCTCTTTATGAGAAAAAAATCAACAAGAATTCAAGGTCATAACCAAGAATACTGGCACTTGATACACTATTTTTATCCTTTCTCCCTTGTTGTGTCAGTGTTTCTCTGCATGGAGCTGCAGCACCTCCCTCCTTAGAAAACTCCCGCAAACGAGACAAGAGTTCCTGCAGCGTCAGTGCTGCTCTCACAAGTAGAATAAATACGGTAGTATGAACATATGACATTTATCACAAAAAAAAAAAATCTTAATGATATACAACACCATCCATCCATCCAATACCCACTTAATACAATTCAGGGTTGTGTGGGGGGCTGGAGTCTATTCTTGAACGGGTCACCAGTCCATTACAGAGCATTTACAACACAGTGTACAGTATACATATCTTGTTCACAATATAACAACATAACAAAATGAAGAAATCAATACTGAAAGTGAGACATTTTACTGTCTTATGACTAATAAAAGCTTCAATCTTCAATTTTGATTAAAAAAAGTTGGGACAGTGTCAACAAAATGCTGGAGAAGTAAGTGGTACTGACATTGGAGGAGCATGTTGCAAGTAATTAGGGTAATTCACAACAAGTCAGTAACATGGTTGAGTAAAAGAGCACCTGAAAGAGGGAGAGTCTCTCAGTAGTAAAGATGAGGCAAGGTTCAGCAAAAAGTGCATGACACATGTGAAGGCAGAGTCGGTGAACGCACATCTGTATGAGCCAAGGCCAAAACGAAGGATCTACTTACATTACAGGTGCCGCCACAGCTTTCTGCTGTGAAAAGTCATCCATAAAATCCTTCAAATTCAGCTGACAGGTTAAATCACACACATTTCTGACAGTTTTTGTCGTGCTGTCTGTTGAGTGCTGCTGATAGTTCCAACGCCTTTTTTACTACACGTCTTTAAAAGTCTTGATGCAGTTGTGATAACTAAATATACCATGCTTATGTCCGACTGGTGCAGAAATAATTGCAGGGTTTGTGGCTTGAACACAGAGCCGCACTGGGTTAATGTCAAGAAGAACATTGTTCAGTGTGAAGAGAAAGAGCTCACTTTACCTACTTCAGTTAAAAACAGCCTTGTTCAGTTAAAACTCAAAAATATTGATGCCACTTATGAATGTGTTTTACCCTTTTCAACAACACGCATAACACTGACATTTGGACAAATGACCTCACATTTGACTCTAGAGTACTTTGCTATACAGAGTAGTTTGTTACTAACTCAGGGACTTTGAGGTGTGTGTGTCCTGTGGCTGCAAAACAAGCCCAGATCATCCCCCTTCACCTCTGTCTTTGACAGTTGGTTTCAAATGTTTGCACCAATATGCCACGTTAACTTTTTTCCAAAAGTTTGTGTTATGACCAAACTTTGTTCTCATCTGTCCAAAAGGACATTGTTTCAGAAGTCTTTTAGCTTAGTCAGATGTAACTTTGCAAACTTTGATCTGCCGTGTTCTTTCAAGAGAGACGAGTCTGGAGAAATTTCTAAACATGAACTTTAAAATTTAACATACTAACTAAGGCCTGTAGAGTCTGAGATGTAGCTGTTTTTTTTATTTCAGAATTTCTCACCTTGAGGTGAACCTGCTGGGATGAGACTGGCAACCGTCTCAAATGTTTTCCACATATGAATAATCTTTAACACTGTGGAATGATGGACTCCAAATTGTTTAGAAATGACCTTATAGCCCCTCTCAGATTGATGGGCAGCAACAACTGCTTCTCTGAGATCATTGCTTATGTCTGTCCTCCTAGACAGTATGTTAACACACACCTGAATGGTTCAGACCACCAAACTGTCAAAACTGCTAGTCTGGAGCATTCAGAGGTGGACGTGCTGATGACCCATTATTCAAGTACATTTCTTCCACAGAACCTTGCTGCTACTTACTGTATATTCCTAATTCTGGGTGTGCTTAGTTTTTGACTTGGGTTTTTAATGACACTATGAGATATGTTAGATTGTTCATTTTAGCTTGTTTTTACCTAATTTTAAAATCTGGTAATGTCGAGATGATTCTTTTAATTACTTTTAATTACATACTGATGAGTAAAATCTTAGAACTGAAAGAGGGTGTTTTCTCACATTGCTTTATGTCAAGTTCCTTCTGATATTTTCCTCTGATGTTCCTCCATCTGCAGTTTACTTATGTTAGACATCTAAGCAGTTTTGCAAATTCAGTTATTCATCGCAGCCCTGCGATACTGTGAGTAACTGTTTCACTTCCAAAAGGCTATGACTCTAAAATATGCATCTTGTTAACGTCACATCATCATAGTACTATCACAAAAGCGAAAGACACTAAAATATATTTATGAAAATCCAAAAGAGAGGAGTCAGAAAAGACAAGAAATGAGTTAGAGTGTGCATGTAGCAGAATGTGTATGCTACAGTAAGATGGTGGACTGGGGGGATGGGGGTGGAAGGGTGGGTAGGTACGTGACAATGAGTGAGCGAAGGCGGCAGAGGCAAAATTTATGCCCACACTTCCAAATCAAAGTGCTTCCTCAGCAAATTTTCACACCTGCCAAAGTCACATGCAGCACGACACAGTGCTGCTCATTCTTTCGCTGGGAGGAAATAAAAAATTAAAGGATGTCAAGTCATGATCAGCTCTGATAAATATGTAAATTACTAGAGAGAGGGAAAATGCTGGTGGAAAAAGAACAACATAAATCTAATGGATTCTGAAGGTCAGTCTTGATTGTGCTGGTCAGCTCTTTCTGTGAGAGCAGTCTAAGGAACTTTGGGTTCCGTCTCATAACTTGTGACATGATGTAATTAACTGAGATCTTCCTCATCATTCCTCTTCAGCTGGTACAAAGGAAGCCCTGTCAAGACTTCTTGAAGACAGGCATATATTTAAATCCAATTACCCACGTTAAAAGTAAATTTGATTCAAGAAAGATAGAGGGAGAGTATGCATGCTCTGAACCGAATGACTCGAAAGGCACTAAACTGCAAAAATTTGATACATTTTACCGCATGCTAAATAGCATCTCAGTTTAACATTGAAGTAGATGAAATATGGGATCTTTATGCTCCAGTATATACTGCAGCCTTGTTCCTTAAACACGGCAACACAATAAAAAACATCATACAAGCCACAGTTTTATACCACAGGTCTGAAACCAAGGTCTTCCTATATTTCTGCTCTGTGGATTTTACACTGTTATAAATTAGCCTCACTTTGGTGAAATGGCAATAGGACATGCTCGACGCTCTGCTCAGTGCGTCATGCTGAGGATGGGCGCAAGCTGTAAATTGTCACTGACGTTGGATTTACACAGAGCCTTGGGATGAGAGGAGCGCTGTGCACTGACCAGCTGAGTGAGCCCCAACAAGCATCAAAGCTTCACACCCCCGCCTCGCTCCACCGGCTGACACCACCTCTCTGCCACCTCAAGGACAACCACACAGAGAGAGAGGAGGAAAGATGGAAAAAGAAAGACAGAGAGGAATGGAGGTATGTGCTGAGGTGCAGAGGGCTCGAAAGTGATAAGAGTTTTATGGCTCTGTTTCCATCCCCAGGAATTGACCAGGTCCCCGACTTTTTTTTTTTTTTGTTTTGTGAGTGAGCAGATGTGTGTGTGGAGAGCCAGTGGGGTGTCTCAGATTTATTCAGCTCATCTTATTGAGGGGAGGCAAAGATGCTGCCAAGGCCTCCTCAGAGGTTCATAAAGCATCCCCTGTCAGCCAACACACCACACGTTACGCAGCTAAAACCTCAGAGTGGTGAGATGGGCGGTGGGAAGGAGAGCTCCAGCAAGAGAGACAAAAAAAAAACTGCAAATACAACATTAAGAACTATTAAAAGCAAGCTTGGAGTTATTTTCTTTTTTTGGTTAATTTTCTTTCTTTTTCTCAACCTAAAAAAGAATGAACACTCCTGTGCGCTGGAGAGGATATTTACTCAGGCAGGTGTAAAAAAAAGAAATAGAGAATGATTGATGTGATAAAAAAATATGGCGAGACTCAGGTGAAGACACAACAAAGAAAACAACACATAAAACCTTATTGAGCTCCTTTGCCTCCCCGGTTTTCGTTGATGTCTTCTCTTCTGCAGTTACAGTTATCTGTAACATGTTTATCTGAAGTGGTTCTTAACCTGAGGTTCGAGACCCCATGCTCTGTGGCGTTAATATCCAGCATTAAGTCATTAAGTCATTAAGTCTGACATTAATGTCAGAGATGACTTAATGGTAAAAAAAGAAAAAGAAAAAAAAAAGCCTTAGCTATACACCATTTTAGCATTACCAACATAAACCAAGCGAATAAGATGTGTCAGTCAGGTTTACTTGGACAAATTTGCTCAAAATGTGCTCTATTGATGGCGGAGCAGAGCAGTAAGAAGTCTAAAGTGGCCAAAAGAGAGAAAGTATCTAACAAAGAACAGCTATAATTAGAAAATTTGACATATACTTGGAGTAATGCCCTCATACGGTGGGGATGCAGAACCACTGTCGGCTACATTACAGTAGCCAAGAAAAACGTTTTCTAAGGGGTGGTGAGGTCTCTTTTGGAAAGAAAAATCTTTGCTTGATGCAAATTATTCTGATGAAAAATGACTTGGCATCCTTACCTAAGTAGCTTGACATTTTCAGATGACTTATGAACTAAAAGCATGATGTCAGGGTAACCCCCCAACATAAGGCATGGATTAGAAGTCTGCTGTTTGCGGCTCTCTTCTCTGTACAGCTAAGATGCTTTTCTGTTTACAGGGTGATTTTTAGCATAAAAACGATACAACAAAAGCCACAGGGTTATGTTCCGGGTTCTTTTCAGTGGAGTTTCATGAATATTTCACTGAAAATGTTTGGTACAGATGTGTGAATCAGACGTTCTTTCACACTGACAAAGCTGAAAATCTATTTGCATATGACAGTGTAACTGTTTGAAACCCATCAATTCACTGAGTTCTACTAATATCTTTAACTGTCTACAACATCCTGGCTTTCTTAATTAAACACCACTAATCAAATCTCAATCAAGTTGTCGTATTTTGTTTCTTTATTCAAGGAGAAAAAAAAAATTTAATCATAAACTACTTTGTTAAAGCTCCTCTGTTTTTTTCTTTTTTCTTTTTAAGACAGCTTAAATTCTTGGAGTTAGTGCACTTCTTCATTGATGAAAAACATCTTCATCCATCAGATTCCAACTTTCTTGTACTGTAGTTGACAAGTCCTGCCACTCTTTCCAATTCCCACCATACATTTTCAACTGGATTGAGATACTGGCTATTTGCTGGCCGCGTCATTGATCTGATTTTCTTTTTATATTTACTATATTATTCTTTATGTTTGTCTTATATGTGGTATTTGTGTGTCTTTCCCGAGGAACAGTTTGAACACTCCCTTTCTGTACACATTATCATCCTAAAATAACTTCATCATCACAAAACCTACTTTCGCTTGATGAACCGGGTAAAGTGTCCAAAATTCGAATGCCCACTTGAGCATTTGCTGTGGAGGTAAATGACTGCCATCGTCTTTCACCTGACATTAACCTCATATAATCGGTGATTGTGGGAATGTGATTGTCCTCTTCGGGCAGTCGTCTTTATATGTTTTATTGGACCTGCACTAAACAAAAGTTTGGCATCATGTTTGATGATGAAATACATCATCACTGCATTGTGATGATGAAATAGAACAATTGCAATTTCAGTGGTGATTCATCAGTGAAAATCCCTTTCATCCAGTCATCAACAGTCCATAACTGCTTCTCTTAAGCCCCACTGTAACCTTGTTTTTTGCTGCTAATGATGATTTACATTGAGCTTTTTTTGGATGTAAATCCATTTCTTTCAGCCAATTTCTTGCAGTTTGGTTACGAACACTCACTTCTGTTTGTTTTTCATTTCCTTTATTTGTATTTCTTTTTTAGATCATTATTTAAATCTATATGGCTAAGAGTTTTCTATCCTGAAACTTTGATTTCTTCCTTGGTTCCCTGTGCATTTTCCTTTTACAAGCTTTCCATTTTTTTGGTATTTGCCCCAAATATTAGACACAACTGACTGGGATCACCCAGCATCTTTGATCACACTCCAAGTTAAAACAGCTTCTGTAAGAAGTCTTGGAATCCTTTTATTGTTTCACTTGACAGCTCTCTTGTTGGGGCTATGTTTCCAGTCAATCAGCCAGATTTAACAGCTTGTAAACCTCTGAAGGTACTCTCTGTTAACAGCAGACATGTACAGGTATTTGTTTTAGAAATGCAAAATACATGGTGATTAAATACATTTAGTCTCTATTTGATCTTGGGGAAAAAAGCCTAAAACTACAGCTATTATCTTTTTCAGGTATGTTCAGCTGTTAAATTGCATATTTTCGTGTCAGGCAGATGCAAGAGAGACAAAGGTAAAAGAGGACAGAGAAACATCTTGGAAAAGATGGTACCTCTCGGGTTAAGTGAAGTATCTCTCTGTACCTGCTTATTTCCTCAACCATCATGACCATCCAGGTTGTATGTGTAGCTGAAGACCTCAATCAACAACAGAAATGCTTGGAGTTTGAGTGTGTGTGTGTGTGTGTGTAAGAGAGAGAGAGATGTATTGTAGACCTAAGGAGAGGATTACAATGGTCATGTTGAGACACTGGCCTCACATCCAGACAGAAAGGAGGAGGGACTGTGAGAGGAAGAGAAAAGAAAATTGGTTGGCAGAGTCATAAAAGGGGTGATGGGTAGAGGGTGGGAGAGAAAGGGAGGAAAAAAGAGACAGATAGAAGGGTGGGAGCAGAGGAAACCCTTGAGAAGACAGCATGTAAATACGCCAACAGCAGGCCTCTTAAGTGGAGATGAAGAGGCGACAGGATAAAAAGCTCTGAGCACTGTGTGATTATGGATCAATTTGCCGCAATCAAGCCCCCTTATGGCTGGTCCCTGTGAAATGGAGAGATTTCTGCTCCTCAAGGACAGCCGTGATGACAGTGGAGGTCACAGACGATGGGAGTGACAGAGTGAGACACGCAGACAGGGGGGAGACGAGCATCAGAGGGACGGGAAGGAGGGAAAACAAGGTGCTGGTCTGGCATCGGTATTCGAGCCTGAGTTGAAGGGCTTTCTAATTATGTTAACGGATAGGCTGTGGTGAAATGCGGTCATTTATCCATCACTGACCACAGAGCAGTTACCAGTTTGAATTGTGGGCTTGTTTGGGTCACTTGAATGGCTGCACCATGACTGTAATATTACACCTGCCATTAAAATTACTGCCACATTGAAGCATTTATGTGAAGCTTAAGTGTTTCACTGCTCCCTCTTCACGTTTCTAGCTTCACCTTTGAAATGCATGTGCAGATAGGTGTTTTGTTGCATCAATAAGAACACCCAACAGTGATGACACACTATACTGACCCACAATGAGTGCACTTCTACAAAACTGCAGCAAAAAAGATGTTAAACTGACCACCTTTGCAGCTATTTAATGCATCAAAAATAGTTATTAAGGTGACACAGACACAATCAGTGAGGTAAAAAAAATATTTATACACTATTTATCAATAATGTCCAGAATATTAATTTGACATGTGTTACTATATTTGTTTAAAGGTATGCTTAATTGGCCTAAATATACAATAATTGTGGGGTACATCAACAACAAAGGATATGACAACAAGAGATTAGTTGTTTTTCTTCAAAGAGAAGGCAATATTATTATCTAGTATTAAACCTTTTCTTGATATCATCATTATAATATAATTACTATCTAACTGAAACACTATTATGCAGTGGGTCTTTCCTGTTGTTGGATGTGGACTATATGTACAAATAATATGTATTTTACATGAAAAAAACCTGTTTATTCTATGTAGTTATTTCACCTAACTACAGTTTTGACAGCACTAACTTTATCTTATTCCTTAGCTAGGATATAAATTTTTTGAATTGGCTCTATATGAATTAGTTGGATTATGATTACAATGAATTGAATTCCAATTGGCTTGAATTGGACTATATTACTTAAGTGCCTTGAGATGACAATTGTTGTAATCTGGCGCTATATAAATAAAATTGAATTGAATTGAATTGAATCTTACATTACTAACTGTAGCTGCTGAGTGCAGTGTGATCAGCAAAGGTTAATTTCCTATACTACCTGCTCCACTCCCAGACTGCAGCATTTATCTTTAGTAAAAACATTTTTTTCACGAAATCCCTGGAATATGTCATTGTAAAGCTGGCTTGGTCTGAATACTCTTTCAGTAAGATTGTTCAACAGCAAAAGTGCAACTGAATGACTATGAAAACATACATAAACGTCATATTTATATTGCAGTTTTAAGAACACTTCAAGCAGCTGTCGGTCCCTGTGATCTTTTTAATCTTCCACAACTATATATTACATCTTGCAACTTTCATTAAGAAGGTGATACTGTTATTCAGTAAAATATAGTAGTAGCACTATAGATAATACTCCTGATTTAAACTAAATAACCAAAAGGGGAGGATTTTGAGAAAAAAAGTGGAATTCTATAGCTCGTTTTGCCACTTCAGCACCACGGACAGTGTCTTATCAATCCACAGCACATTTAAGTATTATTTGTAGTCAACGATGTCGCCCTCGGGTAAAAGCGGCACCACAAACTGCCGGTGCCTGGTGCTTCACTGCACGTGTCTATCTCTAAAAGTGTTTCATAAGGACAGGAAAAAAGATTCCAGATAGCAGGACATGTGGAGGGAGATTGCTGTTAGAAAAGTGCTAAAAAATGACTGTTATCACTTTCTACATCCCGTGTATCACTTGTTTGCTGCTATCCGAATGTTGTATGTTGCTCAGTGGCATCACCTTTCTCTTAGAGAACTGTATGGAGTCTCAAATAGGAGTGTAAATAATTATGGCACTGTGCTGAGGCTAGAGTTTGCACGTGGCAGATGTTGACAATGAGACATCGGCCAGTGGTTCCTAAACTGTCATTTTAAAGCCTCAGTTTGGTATTCTTTTTAAACCAGAAGTGACTGTATACCACTATATCGACATAACATTTTAACGCAAATTGTACAAAATGTCACATCTTTCAGGTCTAATTAAAAATCCCAATGCTTCTTATCAATCCAGTCCTCAACAGAATCCCTAATCGATTCTTGACCCATTTTCTACCAGGAAGCTTTCAGCATCAACACAACTACTATCTGAAACCCCAAACAGAATAAACTTTGGGTTTAGTGTCTTTGTGAACTCCTTACAGATGATGTGAATAAAATAATAAACTTAGTAGAATACGACATCAACGAGCAACTTTACAACTCCAAGTAATTTTATCCCCCCGATCTCAGATAACTATTTTTTTCCCCAATATCTTATTTTTGAGAGGATGCAATAAGCCTCTCACAACTAATTTTGGGACACAATAGTGACAGTCGTTGACCCTCATCACGTTTCCTGCCTGTGGAGCAAATTTGATGGGAGCTGTCAGAGGCTGAGGTTAGCTTGTCCTCGGTCATCATTAGAAAAAAAAGGAAATTAGATAACACTGGTTTCATCGAGGCTTTCTTAGTCAAGTAAAAATGTGCTAACTGTGGTCATTTTAATATTATGAAAATACAGGATATTTACTTTTGCTGATGATCTGTTCAGTTGGTAAACAGGAGCGCTTGGGATGCATGTACATAGAGCGCCATCGTGGCTCTTCCATTATGTTTTGTTCCAGGTCTTTATATCCTTGCTTCTCTTTCATTTCTTGTGCTCACATATACAGTACGTCAATACAGCCAAATGCTCAATAACGCTGCTCTCATGGTGAATCAGGTCTGAAATTGCTACTGAAAAGTGGCCCGTTAAGACTACATATCCAGAGTATTTCCCGACTGCTATTCATCTCTGATGAAATACATATAGTATAACTGCTGTGTCGTTTGAAAAGTGTGCCAGACAAAAGAACTCAAGAAAATGTCTCTGCAGTGATTTATATTACATTTCCACATACTGTGATGTCCCACAGAGGAAGTCCACAGCTTCTCACAGGCACAGCTACCTTTCTCTGAGCTGCAGTGTAGTGGCAGAGTGGTGTTTCTGCTGCAGGCCAAACATCTCACTCTGTTGGGTGGACAGATTGCAAGTAAGTATAAATGGAGAGGTTAGTTTCCTTTTTTTAGACTGCATCATCCTATGTTTTGAATTTACTTTTCACTAGTGAGAGACAGAAAATTGCGGCATAACAGTGAGTGAAAAGTGTGATTTGTGAGTCTCGTGTTCAATGCAGACCGGAGAACCCTGTATGCAAGCCATTGTTGACATTGCATGACATTGAACAATCAGTGAGCATTTGCCATCAGCATCAAAGGAGATTTTTGATAGACTCAAAAATGTACAACTTTGATGCGCTGAAAAATTTGGTACTGGTTCTCAAGTTCTCAATTCCCATCTCTACTTGTGACGCCATCATGATCTTTTTGAACAGGGAGTATATTGAAGGCAGAGATATCTCAAAGCCAGCCCCTGATGGTCATCAATTGTATTACAGTTTAAGGCATTTTCTCTTTGGCTTGACATCACCAATTCGGTTCCTCCATCTTTTACACACACACACACACACACACATATATATATATATATATGTGAGGGTTTTTTTTCTATGAATATATATATATATTCTATGGCAATTCCTAGTGCACCAAATGTTAATGCAGCTTAAAGCCACGGATATTTCAGAGCTATGGCTCTTAATGACAACTCCTTCCTTATGACCACTTTCTATTGTCTAAATGGGAACTTTTATCCTTTGACACCACACCCAGCATAAACATAATGATTTCCTTCATACCATTTAGAAGTTGCCTGTATCTCTTAAAGTCACAAACTGTTTTATGAAAGCCCTGTAAGTGTTGAGAATAAGTGTGATAGACAGTCGGCACACAGGGTGAGACAGAGATCCACGAAGAAAGAGACAAAGTGGGAGCTCTGTCAAGTATCAAAAGCAATAGGCCCTTTTAGCAATATGATACGGACGTCTGGTGCAAAGTCAGAGGCGGGGATTGCTCTGGGTTTCATGGCATTGGTCACAGGCCTTTCTGAAACTCTAACTTCTCCTCTCTTGGCTTCAGAAAATGATGACAGGAGGAGAGGCACATAAAAAGGAGGGATGGCTGGTCTGTGCGCGGCATGATACAGAATCAGAGGCAGCCAGTAATAGCCTTTTTTGAAGAATGCGCCACTGAACTTTAAGGGCCGTCTTGCTTGAAAGGACAAGTTACAAATAGGAAGAAAGGAAAGGGAAAAATGATTTCCCAGGGATGTACCCCCTGCTGTGTTGCCCTATGGCTGCCCTACAGTGTTAGAGTGTGTTTGTGTGCATGTGTGTCAAAGTTTGTACATGACTGTGTATTTGGAAAATTCAACATTCTGTTAAAAAGAAACCAATATGTATACATATACATTGACACGATACATTAACATGTCCCTCTGTGCAAGATAAAATAAAATGGGACCCAGCTGGTTCTTGAATATCATTCATAAGGCTGTTTTTCACAGAGAAACTAACTGAAGCCAAACTGAAAAGCAGAGCAGACAGGGAGTCAGACGTACAGACAGAACTGATGTGTAGTTCTTTATTACTGTCTCTTCCTACCTATCAATAATTTCTGAGGCACAACAATGCAGCCAGGCTGAAGTAAACAACCATAGTGCACCCCAGATTTAATAACTACCGTCACACCTCCTAGCTATGTATTTCAGTTTCTGTTGGATTCTCTGTCTCTCTCATCTCTTTTTTCTTCTCATATCTCTACAACAACACAAAGTAAGAAATATTTGTCACCTTTGCTCGTAAGCCTACGACATACCGTTATAGCAGGCAAACCTATTATATCTATTTGTGCATGGAAAACTGAATATGGTGTGCGAATTTGAGTACGTTCATGGGTACACTGCGCTGGCCTCGGCTCGGCTGGGCGGTAGCGACAATGTCATTCAGATGTTTAGTAACAGGCCATTAGCTTGTTAATACCAGTCTAATGGGCAGTCTGCTATTTTAAAAACACAGACATGTTTATGCCATTAACAGCCACTTAGTGCTCGACTGAAATCAACAGGCCGCTGGGACACACCAAAACAGTATTAAAACAACAAATATAACAAATATAATATATGTGCCGTCTCTTCATTAACAAGTGTCCAAACACATTCTACTTTAGATGCCTCCTCATTTCACACATGAAACCATTTCTAAATGTGACAGCAATAAATGGATTAAGTGTCTGCCATTTATTTATCTATTTATTTTGTTATTGAATCAGTCTTTTAAAACACCCAAAAACATCTTAATAAAGACATGATTATCAGTCTTACTTACATTATGATTAATGGTTATGGTCACGTAAATGTGAAGCTGTCTTCTTAGCTGATGTTGATGCTTTTACAGACAGCCACATGGTGACATAAAAAATTAACAGGGAGGTTAACATGGTGACAGTTATTGTGGAAAGAGGCATTATTTTGTTTTACAAATAAACAAGCAAATATGTGTATGTATGATTAACTGTGTGTATGCAACTCACAGCCCTGGTATTGGGACATTTTTTGTCCCCCAAAATTTTTAACTTTGTGAAATGTTTTCATAGCCTCAGAGAACAATAATTTGACTTAAACATATGTTCATTTGAGACATACCCTGATTGTACATTAATACCTGAAAAGGAGGTCATTTATTTTCAGAGCACGACTGAACATGATGCACATCAAAAGGTGGGTATACTTTGTGAAAAATGATTAGATAACATTCCTTAAACTCGCGTGTACACTGAACTAAATCACTGCAAGCTGAGCAGCCTTTACATATGATTCATGGACTTCTGTGGCCACTGACACTGGTATGTAAAACACAGCATCTTCAGAGGTGGGCCACTCAGACATCGGCACAAAAAAAGATGCAACTTTTTACATCTAAAACAGCATTTAGACTGATTAGACTGATCTGACTGTATTTTTTAATGAAATAGCATGTGCCATGTAAATTCAATGATGCATGAGGTTGAGATGCATCGAGGTGCATTTTTTATAACGCATATGAATGATAAGAAGCGCTATACATGTGTTTGCATGAATGAGTGAATGAGACACACATGTAAGGTGCTTTTGGAGAAGATTAAAGGGGCACTTTGTAAGTGTGCATTATTGATCACTTACTTAATCTGACTGTATACCAGACTTAACTTTACCCTATCATTATAGTAAGAGTACGGGGGAAATAAGTCTATGGTCTGAGTCTGACACATCAGGGAAAAAGTGTGTTATTAACTCATCTCAGCATTGTACATACTGTAATTTACATCAGTGTCAGTCACCACAGAAGTCCAGGTCTCAAATGTAATGCCTTCTCAACTCGCAGTAGTGTAGTTCAGTCATCACAAAGTGTTCCCACTTCCTTTTGATGTGCATCAGGTTCAGCAGAGCGCTACAAGTCAATTTTATTTTACCTTCGAAGGCAAAATCACGACTTGCTCATCTTTTCCTCATTATTCCCCTGCAATTAAATTAGATGAGAGCAGAACAGTGATTTGCTAGCCTGAGGCTAATGTATTGTTGTTAGCTATTCACAACGCTACAGCCTTATGGGTGGGGTTGGCTTTTCCTCGCCTTTTGTACTCAGCCTCACACTGTCATGGAACTGTGATTTTTGATTTTTACCTAAAAATCCGGAACAGAAATAAAATCAGAAACCATTTCAGGGCAACTCCACAATTCAATAAAACGCAGTTCTCTATCGACACCCTTTAAGCAGCTATTGTCTAACAAGTACAACACGTTTCAGGGAAAATCTATATGTAGTTTATATAGTTTTTTTTTTTTTTTTTTAATCCATGTGATCCTCTGGGTTTCTTTACTGCATCATGTATGTATGTACTACCACACCCTTCTGCACGAGAGATTTATGTTATCTTGCACAGCCATAGACTGTACATGCTGGTCAGCAGTTGGAAGTCGTCTATAAGTGTGTTCAAGTGATGTCTTGTATGCCCAAACGCTGCCCACGTGAGGATACACAGCAGCAGGACCATCGCTGGTTCATCATGTCAGTTTGGTTTATATGAGCCCCAAGCCAATTCTTCAGATTAAAATTCAATAATTTACATCATAGGGATTCGGGCTTTTGTCTACACAAGGCAGACGGGACCTGCCTGAATAAAAAGATTTATGTCCCCATAACATGTGTAGTACATAGACATAAATAAAAGAATACACAGGATTTTGTTGCCTCTACTTGCTCCCATCAGCAGTATTTTGTCTCTGCTAATGCAGTTTCTGACACTTTTATCCTTGACAGCTGTGTGTCCTATTTTAAGAGCAGGCCCCTGTTCGCCTTAGTTGGCTAGACTCCTCTCACATAAAACAGAACTGTGTCAGCTGAACTGGTTCAAACAGTGCACTGTCCTCACGAGTGAGTATATTGTTCCAGAAACTAGTTGTGAAGGCTGATCCGGAGAGCTAGCTTGTATCAAAACAGTTGAGGAGCAGAGAAGTTTACTCATTGCGTCTGCTCAGTGTTAGAAACACAATGCATGCTGTCGTCCAACATAGGTCATGAAACATCTAAAACACCTGTGTCTGGGTAAAAAAACCGAAATGTGAAGAGTAAAAAGAGCTATATTTGATAGTCAAATGTAAGGTTCATGAAATGATATCAATATAAATGCTGCTTAATGTATAATAATCTCAGTTTCTAACTGGGTTACTTAAATAAATGCAGCAAACATGAGCAACTATCACCTGCGGGTGTTTCTAATTCCATTTTACCACCTCAAAGAGAATCAGTTTTCTATCTGAATCAGTAGCTTCTCTCTGAAGTCTGAGACGAAGCACAAGGCAAGAAGTCCTGCAACTGATGCACAGTCCATTTCGGTGCATCAATCGTTTACACAGACTTTGAACTTGGCTGTGGGTGCGTTCGGCTCTCTAGTGATTTCCAAAGCTTTTAGCTGAATATCACTTCTCGTAATGGGGATTTCTTAGTTCTGTTTTTAACACAGACTTCTCTCTAAAGCTCTTGAACATAGCCAATATTTGGAAAGAATTTTCTTAAACTCTACCATTTTCAAAACCATCTTTTGGGATTTACTATCTTGACAGTAGTCTGACGACTCTGGCTCACATATCTCTACGATACTGAGTCGGCATCATAATTACTGTGCATCTTAGGCAGCATTAAAAGCCACTTTCCCCCAAATAAAGCATTTAAGTTCATCCCCTGTGTCTGTAACTCCTTCAGCTGCCAAAAAAAAACTAACTAGCTCTGGATCTAAATGGATCTTTTTCAAAAATGCTTTTTCTGATGTTATTAATGAGCAAAACAACTTCTGTCTTTTACCAAATGCAAGACACTTTCTGAAATGTAATTTGTAATAACAACAACACAACTTATGTTTCGATTATTCAATACGTGTCCTAATATACAGTAGTATAATATGACCTGAGTCGCTTTTAATGGTATTTTTCTTTTTTTTTTTTTTCTTATTTAAACATGAACATTTTTATCAGTTAAAAATCATGAGCAACTTTTATTCTTTTGACAGGTTCATGACATGCTTTTATGTAGATTTTAGTCATGTATATGTAATTATTATGTCATGGACACAGATCAGTAGCTCATTTTCCTCTCAATTACACAAACTGCTGTGAGACTTTGCTGAAATGCAATATTCATGTGGGACTGAGTCTGCTCCAATCTGAGCCAGTTCTTATCATTCAGGAAAACATGGGCAAATGTTATTTATTGCCAACATAATACATTTGCGTGTTGACAGTCATTCCATTAGGTATTGATTATTCCTGCAAGACTACAATTACAGATAAGCTAATTACAGATCTTCAATTCATCTTTTATTTTATCTGTAAATGGATAGTGAATGCAAAAGAGTCCAAATTGTAGATACAATTTACAACAAAATACAGAAACAATGATTTCTTTCACTGCAGAGTTTCACCACATTTTAATCCTGTAATGGGGATTCTTGAAATTCTAGCCCATGATAAAGGATCCACAAGGTAAAATACATGGGAAAAAAATCTCAGGGAAAATTAAAATGTTTTGACTTTTGCTTTAAGGTCATTTAAATAAGCTAAAATAAAATATCTTAGAATTACTTGTTTCCCCGAGGTCTCTGTAAATTAATTTGATAGGACTTAAAAGCAGTGTTACTTCCTGCTGTTATTACAGCTCCCCCAACATAAAGTAACATCAAATAACTGCGATAACATCTGTGCTTATCTCTAGAAATTAAACGAATTACGGAGTGTCAAAGAAAACTTTTATGGCCCTTTCTTGTGACCGCTTACAGAAAAAAGATGAGAAGCTGGACAATGTGGCAATGTAGCCTCTGAATTATAGTAAAGTCAGGTAAACAGACATGCATAATTTGAATAATGCAAATAAACTTTTGCATTTGAAGGTAAACAAGGTATTAATTCAGCTCATGGCTCCAGTTTGCGTGTCATTCCCTCCACTCCTGATTGGCTCGCCCCGATATGACGACTGCACGATGGTTGGTTTAGGATTAACATGGTTGCCATGACTACATGTAGAGTTGTGTTGGAATGCATGCACGTGTGAGTGTTAGTGTGCGCATTCGCATATGTGTGTGTGTATATACTTTGTTTGAAGTGGCAGGCCTTTTCAACAGCTTTGATCAGGAAAATGTGTGCAGTGGGGGCAAACCTGGAGAACAAACAGGACTTCAGAGAGATTAGCGATCTGCTGAACACACACACACACACACACACACATATACATATACACACATGTGCATAATGCATACACAGACTGTGAAGAAGTCAGCTTTCTGAATAAATCAGCAACACACAGCCAGACAGCTGCTAAGCTGGAAATTACACTCCTTCCGCCCTTCTTGTGTGATGGGATATAAAAAGTAGCCATATCTGCTGCCTGACATTCCTCCGTTCTTTCCCTCTCCTTCACACCCTTAAGGCTCACGTGCTTCAAGAAACTTACCAAGAACAAGTGATCCAGAGAACAATCAGTATAGGTGTGCGCGCGTGTTTGTTTCACCCCTATAGGGCAAGTTAAATCAGTGCTGAGGAGAGGCCAGGTGAGTGCTTTAGCTGCAAAGGTGTGACGCATGGCCCCTATGCTCCTCTATCAAGCTATACTGAGAAGCATGGGTGCCTGTGTGTCAGCTAACTGTATGAATGTGTATGTATGAGAGGACGAGTCAAATGGGTGAACCAGGAGATGTGATTCAGACAAATACATCCTCGCCGCTGCAGACCCAGATGGACAGCACTGTAGCTATTCTCAGAGCCACAAGCACATAACTCAGTCCCCAAGGTGGGAGAATAAGTCATCCGCTAAGGTCACAGGGAGGTGCTATGTCTTTCACTGCAACTAGTTCAGAGTTTGAAGAATGGAGCTACAAGGCCGTAACGGTAGCTCCAGGATCAGAATGATAAAACGCAGCAACACGGTGAAGAAATCTATAACGTAATCTCCCTCTGTTGGGCCTGTCATAAGCATCACATGCCAGGAAAAGATGGATCGCGGGTTATACTTTACTTACAGTTACAGATAATTTTAGCAAGAATTTACCAGACAAACCATAATTGTCCCTGTGGAGATATCAGACATTGAATACATATGTATATATAATCGATATAAAAATAACTAAGCTTAACTAGAAGTCTACAGCATTGCGTGTCTCTTGATTGACTGAAAATCACAGTTCTTGTAAACTGGCTCATTAACAGGAACAGCCAGTCCAGTTGGTCCTTTCAGCCGCTGCAGCAGGAAATGCTAATTTACGAAGAAACATAATAATTTGGCAACAGCTTTAATTGTTCTGAATGTAATTATGGATCTGAGAGACCAAAGCAAGTGGAATCCAGATGATTCCTCCTTTGTTTGTTGAGTTTACAGTGTTTACCCCTGATATGTTGCTGGTTTTTAAAAATGTATATTTGCTCCAAGTTATTAAGTCAACATTGAGACCCCTCAACACTTTTTCCTCCACAGAAAACATCCCCGAGAACGGGTCTCACAGGGAAAGTCTCTATGGTTTGAACATGCACAAAAGTGCGAGCACCCCTTACACGCCTGTGAGAGGAGCTGCCTTAACGATGTAATAGAAAACTTTAGGACGCCCCTGGGTGTCGCTCTAAAGCAGCAGAATCTACATTCTAAACAAAGGCTGTTTTTCACAACAGGAACTTTCCTATCGTTCCTTTAACCGTCAGAGGGAGTTCACCCTCTTTCTTGTTGCAGGAGTACAGCGATTGGTCCTTTAGCACAAGTGTATGTAAACTGGTTTAACGCATTAATAATGCACTGGCAAACAGCATTCAAAATATTTGTTTAAAGTAACACTAGAGAGCTCCTTGGCTCCACCTATAGATGTGAGATGTAACACCACAATATACTATATACAATATATACTGTGCAGATCCTTGAAGCCCATGAATGAGCTCTTAAAGGAGCTCCTGACTTCCCAGTTACCCTCAGGTGAGCCCAAAAGCACCCAACCAAAACTGAAACCTAACACGGAGCCCTTCAGCAATGCTGACTCTGGTTTAATCCCTTCCTTTTTGGGAGTCTCTTTAGCTGAAGAACATGTTGCATTTGGTGGAAGAAAGTCTTAAAGTTTGCCTTCAGTGAACTACACCAGAGGGAGTCTCATGCACAGGTTCGGACTGGCTACAATTAATTTTCCATACTTGCAAACTTCACACAGAAAGGTCCCAGCTGAGATTTGAACAAGAAACCCTCTTTCTGTGAGGCAAGGCTGTCACTACGCCGCCGTGCAGCCCCAAAATGGAGCAGAGAAGCCTTTTACAAAGCTTATTTACATAGCAAACAGTGATTTGATACTGCATTAATTATGCAAATATCATCTGTTTAACCTTTAAGGCACACTGGAATCTTGGAGCTAAATGCTAATATCAGCATGCTAAAGCTTAATCTTAAATACTTGATGTCACTAGTAAAGGATGAAGGTAAAGGATCACCAAGATCAGTTAAGGAGTTCAAGACGGGAGCATGACTTTTTCTATTAAATTCCATAGCATTCTATTCAACAGCTGCTGAGATGTTTAACTCCAAGCCAAGAGTATACACAAGGACATCAATAAAATCAGATCAATTCAGCCACTAGGCAACACTTAGTCATTGCAGTTTACCATAAAGTTGTTTTGCTGGACCAGCCAATTGACAGACATTTCCACAGCCATGCCTAGAGCTACAGTACTAGCAGTCCTGGATAAAAGACATTCATCATATACATCTTAAATAAACACAAAATAATATTGGTTAGCTGCTTAGACCTGTCAGTCATGGCATTTAACTTAAGGAGTTAAAATTGTGTTGAATATAAAATCGACAAGAATATATATCACACACAACAATGATAAACGAGTGCGGCATGTCGTGTAATCTATTTTTCCCCATTATTCAAGGGGGCTGCATGAGGTCAAGAGGGAACAGAGGTGGCCCAATCAGTCTCTGAGAAGTGGGTCCGGCGGGAGCAGACTGGAAAATGGTGATGCAATATTAATTGGTGCTGGTGCGTGCCATGGAATGCAGGGTTGTGTGGGGTTTGTCTCTCAAAGGAAAGCCTGTCAGGAGCTGCGAAAGACAGGCAGGATGAGTCCTTGACCTTGTCTGTCAGCTGGTGGCGAGGAGGAGTGCTGGAAAAGGAGACCCACTGACACTTAGATCAACACTCTGCCAGTTTATGGCAAGCCTGCAGGGACAGTGGCAGACCGACAGAAAGACAGAGACAACATAGACAAAACTTTACCTCTATTGAAAAGAGGGTCTGATAATAAGACACAGTGTATTGCTGAATGAAATGAGGTAAATGTACCCATCATTGTTCATTTACAGCTGAGCAATATGATGCAAAAACAACGGAATAAATCGCTACAATACGAACAAAAACGTCTATTATTTCACATTCTCTTTATTCTTTGTGTATTGATCATTTTTTTAAGCTTCGAAGAAAAATTTTTAGGAGAGAGAGTTTTCTTCAAAAGTGGATTGGACAGGAAATCTCAGTGCAGTTTTGGTTTTAATTTGGAGCAGATGGTCCTTGTCTAAAGCTTCAAAGCTTGGATCATACAGGGTTAGAGGGCGAAATAAAACCAAATAATTACACAACATAAACACACTCCACGGGCATATACAAACATGCGCACACGCTGCAAAGTGGTAAAGACGAGGCCGTAACACTTCTGCGTAGCAGACAGAAATTCATAATTATTTGGATAGCTTCCTTTCATGGTGTGAAAACTGGAGTTCAGACAGTAGTGACCAACAGAGGGAGTGAGGCAACACAAGCATATGGGTGAGAGCTGCATGTCATCTGGGGACACACAAACACTGGATACATGTCAGCTTCAATTAACCCCTCCCATCTGTCTGTCTCTGTTTCCCTCACTCTTCTTTTCACTAGCAGGACCTCAACTAGTGAAGTAAATCCCTTTATACAGAATTTAGGATTAAAAAATGTAGCTTCAAAGAGGACAAGGGGCTAAGTTTTGCTGTTCTGCAGGCTGGGGCAAGCTCACCGCTACTGCCGAAAGGTTAACCACAGCTAATAGATATAGAATAGAGATACCGAGACACGGTGTCTTTTGAGTGCGCTTCATATGTAAAGCAAAAATCTTCACCAATTGTCAGCGGATAAAAAGGTCTGATGGTCTTTTTTGATTACATCTTAACCCAAACTCAGTTAAACTCCAGTTTACAGTAGCGTCAGGGACAGTTTCTCTCGTGCTGAAGCAGACAGTTGTTGATTTGTGAGCCAAAGACAGAGTGAAACATCCCGCTGTAATGTTATTTCCGTGAGTCTGACAAATGAGTCTCCGGCTGCGCTTTGGTGTTGGCAGTTACCTATGAAAGAATTCATCAGTCCAATTGGCTTTCCTGCCTCGCCTGTCACACAGCTTCACATTTCCCCTCCACTTGTGGCAGACACACACTTATGTACAGCGAAGAGACATGTAAGCAGGAATTACATGTCACATCTATGCAACCTCTCAACAGTTCCTATCCCGTGTTCCTCACTAGTCCTTTTTAATCCATCCTCAACACCTCATGTTGGATCGCTTCCTCTGCTTCTCCTCTGCCTGTCTCCCATTCTTTCTTCTCTTCTCTACTCCTCCCATCTGAGATCAACACCTAGCTGTGTGCAGGTGCAAGGCTGCTGGCAAACTGTCAGCTTGAGTCTCCTTTACTTAAACACACACACATACACATGCTCACACAGCTTTGTTCCAGCACAGGAGGTTCCCACTCTGTGAATTGGTCTCCACACAGCAAGCTAGATTACAGTCTTGATGTCACATAAAGGAAGACTACCAGGGAGTGTGCTAAAGGTGGAAAACACTGGCTGGGGAAAAAGACGGAAAAATAGTTTCTTTTTTGGCAAAAAAAGAACTTGTATTGCATTGAAAAATAAAAAAATATTTGTAGAATCTTTACACTCTCAGGTATTTTAAGCATTTCTTTTGAGTTCTGTGTTTGACTTCTGATCAACATTGATGAAATCTATTGAAATAATTGAAAGCATAAAAGCCGTATCAATTAAACGGTACAGTTTGTAGGATGTTTTAACATAAGTTACAACACCCCTCGTCTCCCCACTTCCTGATCAAGCGTATAGACGTAACTCCGGTAAGTGGATGTGGCACCATCATTTCCAGTCATTTAATTCTGGATCTCGGGTACCTCAAGACTAGCTCTGCACCTGTTATAACTCGCCAAGCTTCGGGATTTGGAGGTAGTGTCTTCTGATTGGTCTAATTTCTGTTGGCTTGCAGGGGGGTGGGGGAGAGGATGCTGGTGAGTCCTGAATGTGCACTACTCAGTGTTACTTTCGAAAATGGCGACTCCTTGAATCCAGTCATGCGGGTTTGAGCCAGCACTGGATCCAGAACGTGATGCTGAGCAGCAAGATGAACCGCCAGAACAAAAAATACAGCTTGACATCTCCCGTCTGGTAAATGTGCTCATTACCTGCAACTGTGCATCAGGATTACGGATTATGTTGTCTTTCAGTTCCTCACCGTGCACATGTTTTTCTGAGTGAACGGGTGCAGATGTGGGAAGTGTAATAAATTGCCAGCAAAGGCAGAAAATATCTGCTCCAAGAACTATAAAACGCAGTGATGCCTACACATTCCCCTATTGTCAACCAAGGCAAGGTTGATAATTGCTTTTTATTGCAAACAATACTTGACATGCACGGGAGGCGGTAAATATAGACAATGGTTGTTTTTGCAAGTACTTCTGTGTCTCTGAGTAGTTGTCGAAGCAACAAATGGATACTCTCAGTTCCCCCTTGTGAACAAATGTATCAACACAAAGTATCATTAGCGCCCTTAGCTGCCTTATCACTCAGTGTACCCATTTTGTTTGTCCTAAAATCCATTCTTACGCCTAATGCAGACACAACACGGACATTTAAAGCAGTTTCATTCACCGATTGCAGTTCCGACCGGTGCCCTTTTATAGTGGAAACAACCTCAACTTTCACCTTCAGTCTCCCTGCAAAGCCAGCATCGTACAGGGCCTTGTTCCTAAAGCTATGATGTGTAGCAAACAAATCCAAACATTTTCAAGACTGTATTGCTGGCCAGGAAAAGCAAACCGTATCCACTGATCCAAGGTTGCTTGCTTTTCTATAGAAGCAGAAAACAGGTCAGCTTGCCCTGTCAACCAAAAAACAAATTCTCTTGAAGACATCTCTGAAAGAGAAAACAAAGTGCTGGGCTTTGAGAAGCAGTGGTGGATAGCATGCATGCTCCAGCGGAGAATCCAGGAAATCTGGGAACTATGGCATTATAGTGGCTTGGCTGTACAAAAAAAAAAAAGTCTCTTGAGTGAGTGTTTGACAGTACTGGATGAAATGGGTTCCTTTGACATGAAAATAAGAAAACATTTGTATATCCCTTTTTTTAGAGCTTGGGTGTCATTTGAGATGGTAATACATTGTTTTAGCACTGCTGATAATCCAGAAAAACATGCCACGGACCCTTTCAGTATACGTGTCAGAGTACACTTTTCCGTTTTGGGCTTCTGCATAAACATGCCGATGCAACATAGTGGATAATGAGTAGGAGGAGGACCTTGTCTGTTGATATAAACAGACAAGGTCTTAAATGCATCTCTCTTTTCCACATTCATTGCATCTCAGGGAATGATAACCTTAAGTGGCTCACACTGGAGCTTTTAATCTGAAGCACACCAACAGCTGCAGCATTGATTTTGATGTAAGACAACAAAGGAGGGCTTTTAAACACAAAACAGAGGAGAAAAAAGCTGTCAGAAAAATGTCAACACAATGCGAAAGAGTAATTAAGTGGAATGGATCCAAGAAAAAGTAGTGAATTGCAAAGCAGCTGTTTCACTCAACCACATTCATTTCACAGCAGTGGGTACTGGTTGTTTAGAGAGTTTGTAAAATACAGCGTGAAACAATAAGTTTGTCTGTGCTTTCTGGTATGTGCTTGCTTTACCTGCTGTAAACAAGCTTTATAATAAGTAATTTGAGCATAACTTATAATACGGGTTGTGTGGTTGTCAGCAATGTTGCCTGTCCTTGTAACTGTACATCCACGGGAGTGATTGTCTGAGTCCTTGATGCTGTGGAATGTGTGAGAAAGCAATCAAGACATCCTGCCGTTTCAAACTTTTTCGGTGGGAGACCGTCATATATATATGTGTAGCTGAATTCACTGCACACACGTCTTTAAGTTACTCGAATGGTGATTCTGTCAGATGATGCTGCGGTTATAGAAGCAGGATTTTATCAGAGCAGAGACACGAGTTGGCGCTTAACTAGCTGACTTTCAGATACAATTGCTGAAAGGTTTAACCGTGTGACAAAAGAAACAAAAAAGAATGTCAATGAGAGCAGGTTTATTCGTAATTTAGCTGTATTCCTATATACAAGATGCAAAAAGATTGAACTTTGGAGCATGGGAGGGACACCAAAGCAAATATGAGCCTAACTGAGCGTATACATGTGCTTTGGTGTGCTGGTCTGATTTGTAAATGCAGATGATTTGTGTCAGACTAACATGTTTAAAAGTCTGGTTTTGGGCAAACTGACACAATATTTCCTTCTTTTTTTCTTCCCCTAGTGGTAGATTGTGTCACTTCTGCATCAAACATTTGTTTACACTTCCGCCAGAAAGAGAGTCAGGAATGCAACATTGTGAGACAATATGGAATGTGTTAAGCGGACAATCTAATGCTTAAGAATAAAGTATTTTGCCGTTCAAAACAGAAGAAATGGAAGACATTTTTCTTTTCTTCTTTGGTGGTTAAAACAGTTTAAAAG
Organism: Leuresthes tenuis; assembly: GCF_036924035.1. Taxonomy (NCBI): domain Eukaryota; kingdom Metazoa; phylum Chordata; class Actinopteri; order Atheriniformes; family Atherinopsidae; genus Leuresthes; species Leuresthes tenuis. The sequence continues at coordinate 16,859,752 of NW_027325361.1, read as the reverse complement.
GTTAAAACAGTCTTTCATTTCTAGATTTAGCATCATAAAAATGAGACTTGATGGGATTACTGTCACGCTACGCATTCTATCAGCATAGCCGGCTTCCCGCCCCCCACAGATCCTTTCCAATGCGATAAAGAACAAAAGGGAACAAACACAGCAAGAAAGACCTTTTGCTGAAATTGTGAGATTAGACTTGATTAAGATTGATATCAGATGATGTAACTATGAATTAAACCATCAAAGATGAGAGATGTGTTGATATTGTCTTGAAACACTGACTGAAATAGTAATTGGGTGTAATAAATGATACCCTAAAGAATAGAATCACACAAAAAAAAAAACAACATCCGCATACACATACATGGTCTGTGTGGTGACCTCCAGAGCTGCCAACATGGAGTTGGTGTCAATCTGCATCGCCCAGGGTCATCTGACAGCTCCAAACAAGACTCTCATTAACACCAGGCCATTAAAGCACCTGCTGGCAGCAACGTGTTTGTGTGTGTGTGTGTGCATGTCTGTGTGGTGTGAAACTCATTGCCGTGGACAAGAGGTTCAGGTTGATGCTGAGTAAGGAAGACAAGTGTCAGTTTGGTCTTCAGCCTCAAATGCCTTCAGAAAGCTAAAGTACACATAGCACTCAGAAACAGTTATGTAAGGTGTTCAAGGTTGATGGGGGAGTGCAGACATTTCACAGAATCAGTGATGGCTGTTTAATCCATCTGCAGAGATGCTGCCATTTTAACACAGTGATTGTTTTTTAGTATTATTTTAGTGAAGAGAGACCTTTCGTTTTTGCATTATATCACAAAAACTATCAAAATCCGAGCGGCTAAAACGTCTCGGTGTTCGTTTGGCAAGACTGAAGAAAAAAAAAAGGTAACTTGTGCCAGGTTTTGCTAAAAAAGAAACAAGTTATCAAGTATTTACTGAAGACGAGGCAGGACCGGAACCTCAACTGCTGCTGTAAACAATGACTTTTCCCATCATTTGGCTGACAGAGTGGATCAGTCTGAGGGACACTCAGCTGTGATTGGCTGAAATGTTGTCATGCCACAGAAGGATTGTGATTGAATGCTATGTTTCAAGCCTAAACCTACAAGGGCTGAAACAGGCAGATGAGGCAAAGAGTCTAAAAAACATTGTCCTGTCATGTTAATATTTCTTACAACTTTAGTTAGCAGTACCTTTTCTGATCAATATTTTCACATAACGGCAAATGAGACATTTTTGGTTATTAAAATGAAGATAGAAGAAGAGCTGAAACATCAGTTTTCTAATGTGCAGATTTGCAGCTGCACTCAAGGTGTAAATTGGAGTAAGAGTAACGTATAAAGTAAGGATTGGCTATTCACAATAAAAACTAAATTCGTTTTCAGTGTGCACAGACCTGCAGGGATCAATTGTGCTTCTAATCAGGGGTGTACAATTACAGTGCTGAGTTTCTGAAACTTATCAAGGCTGCTTGTTAGCAAAGACTGGAGGATATTTATCAATAATATATGTAATATTTATCTTCATATTTTAAACTAAAATGTACAGTTACCACTGTTATAATGGTATTCTACTGCATTGTACTGTTATAATGTTATAATGGTATTAGTATCATACCAGCCCTCAACATCTGTGTACTGTTTACTCCCCCACTCTCGATGCTCAGATACTATATTTTAATGTGATCTAACTGAATTCCCAATAAAGCCTTTTCTTGGTTACACATTTCATCTGTTTCTATTATCAAACAGCACACTGTGACAGAGATGCTGCCTGCTAAAATCACACATCAATCAACAGTCACCGATTTTACAAACACGTCAAATCAGCTCGAACACGTTAAATCACTGCAGACGAAGGCTTTGCTTTGATTATGGTTGTCGTTAAAGATTTTAGTTCACATGCTGAGCTCATGGCTATGTGTTCAGGCTCCGGCTGCTCTGTAGGGCAGATGGCAGTGAGGGAGAAAAGCGAGGCCTTTTTTCCCCCCAAAACACTCTTCAAAGACAGTTAATAAGGATCAATGCGTTGGCATTTATTGCCTCTTTTCTTTTTAATATTGCAACAAAGTCACTCAAAGTCATCAATACTCTACCCAGCTCTGCAGTCAATAGAAGGGCAGCTTGAAAAAACTATTACATTAATTTGCAACTGATATATTCTTGCACCATACAACCGTGTGCTCTGATTGGTCAGTTCCATAGATCTCAGGAAGCACCAGCCACCATTTAACATCAGCTCTGCTTTGATGTTAAATGGTAGCTTTGTGTGTCTTTTTCTTTTGCCTGTGCTTTGGAACTTCATGAAGTGACATGACTATTAAAACAAGCCAGTGTTACAGTCACACTTGCACAGTGTTTCAGACATAACTCCGGTCTGTTTTTTATTGTTGGCCTTGAGGCTGATCTATAGATGTATAGTCTAGAACATGATGTGTCATATAAAACCATTTGAATTAGCTGGACTAAGGATTTTCATTTTAAAACAACTGCTAAGAAATAGCTCATTTTTGTGCAGTGAGTATATACTATATACTGTACCATCATCTTAATCTATATAACATAAACTATAATTACGAGGTGGTTATCACAGCATGGAGCTCTGACTGAAATATACAGGAGGAGAAACTATATTCCCTTAAGCACACAATGTCACGTGTCTTTGAACATGTTTGTATGAGAAGACACAAACCATGCATATGTATTTGAGTTAGCGTGCATGTGCCAATGCCGCTGGGGTTTGCTCGAAGTGGTGTAATCTATCATACTTAATTAATTATGGTCCCACACTGAAGTTATCCTGTTGCTCAATCTGTGACACATTGCAGGAGGAGACACCCAGATAAACTCCCAGAGGCTGAAATCACCACAGGTTCATTTGAAGTCTCCCTCTCTGCGCAGGCTGATTCACCATGACGGTTTAGTCGGCTTCACATTACCATTTGAATAAAGAGGCTTGTTAAAGGACCACTGGTAGAACATAAAAAGAGAAATTAAATTGTTTTTCTTTCTCATGGCACCCTCTTTTTTGTTTTTGTCTTTTTAGGGTTGATAAAAATGTGCAGAACAGTTCAAATGCAAAAGGAACTATTCATCTTTGATTACGGCAATTCTAATCTCTTTGGTAGAGAACAATGACTCACAAAGCTAGGCGGACATAAAACAACCAAGGTATGTTAACTTCTTGAAGAGAATTGATTATGATAATCTGAGCAAACAACAAACAAGAAAATGGCAAGAACAACCACTGGGCATGAAGTCGGTTTACTGACAGACAGACCGCATGATGAAACGGGATCATTTCAAACAACCTGTGCCACTGAAAAAGTACAACAGAGTGAATGCAAAGGCCTCTGGGGCTTAAAATGTACGTAGATGTTCTAACAGTCACGGTCTGCTTACAAGGAATATGTGCACAAAGGAATTAAAAGACAAGAATATGAAATAACAATAAATAATAATCAATAAAATGATTAGTGCCATTTGGCAGCCTTTTAACTCCAACTTTGGTCATTTTTTTAAATTGTGCAGACTGTAAATAATGAAGTAGCTGCTGGTCAATGATAGTGAAATATCTGTCCTGTGGTTTTTAGGTTTATCCAGGCACATCTCATGGATACCCACATGGTGTCATGGTTTATGTTTTAATATTCTTGTCTTCAGGTTCTCTTCATGTTTCCAGGTTATTATGTTTTTAGATTCAGTTCTTGTCATGTTTTTCCCCTGTTTTTCCAGTTTCACTCTCGTCACTTGTTTTGTTTCACTTCATCACCAATCACCTCCCCACAGTATATAGCTTCCTGGTTCCTCTCACTCATTGCGAATCCGTCACTTCACTTACCCTTTCCATGAATGAAGTCACGTTTCGCCTCATAGCCACAGTTAAGTTCATAGTCTTGTTAATCATAGTCTTGTTTTTGTTTCGTCATAGTTTTAGTATTTTTGAGATCCGTCTCAGTCGCGACCTTTGTTCTTGCCTTTGTGCTTTTTTGTTGGAATAAACCTTTTGCTTTTTGAAAGTCTGCATCTGGGTCCTCCCTTCCTCGCACCACCGCTACCTGACACATGGATTAAGATCCGGAAGGTTTGGAGGTCACATCAACATCTTAAGCTCTTTTTCCGAAAAGCAATTTTGCTGTGTGGGAGGGTGCATTGTCCTGCTGGGGTTAGCTGCAGCCATCAAGGAGTGCTGTGGTCTATGCTTGGTCTGCAACAACAGTTAGGTGAGTGGTATGAGGAAAAACTAGCATCTCCATGAGCGGAACCTGGCACCGTAGAGAGATGATCAATGTTCTTCACTTATATCAGGTATGAAGAAAGTTAAGGTAACACCGGAAAAGTGTTTGAACCTTAAAACTATGCTTCTGATTATTATTATTATCTTATTTTAAGTACCCCAACCTTTGTTACACACATTAGCAAGCTGGAAACTGCCCTGGAGTGCCCGGGGCTGAGCTTTGGTTTCCAGCCTGGCACCACGCCACATAGTACCATGTCAGGTACCGACAACTGGATAACAACACATTTTTGCCAAGACAGAGCGCTGCGGTTACTTCTGTTATTATTTTTACTTACTGATCATTTTTGTTCTGCCCTGCGTAGGGTGTAAATCAAGCATCAAACGAAGCAGAGGTCGATTCCTATAATAGAATTAATGAAACATGTTTATATACCTCAGATATCTACTATGGTGCTTTGTATCGTGGCTACCAGGAAATACACAACATTAAAACAGCAGTGTATTCATTCATGTATGTAAATTTTACTGTGATTGTTATCATCTCTGACTCACAGAAGAAACCTCAGTTATGTTTCAGTCTCACCTGCAAATAAGTCCTTTCAATGTAAAAATGTTTGGTCAGTTTTTGTAAATTTCACCCCAGAGTTTTGGAAGTTTGCCGCCTTTCAAAAAGAACTCTGCTATCTTGTAACACATGGGACTGCAAAGTGTGCCGCACATGCAATAATTTCACACACACGTTACATTCAGATACTTCAAAACTGCACATCAAAAAGTAAACAGCAATACAGGTAAACTAGAACATTTTTTGTTTTTGTCTTCTTATGAGCATATCCGTTCAACTCATGTCATAGTATGTTTATAAAAATAAATAAAAAATATGGAGTCTTATTCTTTGTGGTTGAGTGATAGTATCCCACATTGTCACTTGAAATTTAAAAGGCGTGTTTGTCAGTCTTTGCTGCTCACTCAGCAGATTCACATGCAGGGCTGTGCATGTGCAGGGTTCAGACTGATATTTGCTACTACCGAAGTGGCAAAACTCATTCTCCAGTGATTCTGTATCTGAACACTGACATATACAGCAACTCACATCACGCCATTTGTATTTGCTAGAGGAGGTTGGAAGTTCTTCCACTGAGTTGCTGACTCTTGGACATTTTTGCATGTTCACATGAATGTTGTGAGCTTGCGTGAATGAAAACGCACTGTTGAGATCCAACTGCCATAATGAAGGAAGTGAGCAGATTGTATCGGACACAGATTGATTGTCCTTGAAATTCAGCTAAATTGCTTAGCTTGTAACAAGCTTTATTTTCTACATTAAATTATCATTAAAATACGATTAGAGCAATTAGTTGATTTCCATTTTAAACAACAGCTCTGTGGTGACAGAGGCACCAAGAAAGGAGAGGGAGGCCAGATGCAGTGTCAGGAGGACAGTGGGCTAAAGAGAGAAGGAAAAGTTGCTTGAAAGAAAGGAGCAAGAGGAAAGAGGAGTTAAAAAACAAAAAAAAAAATGAGAAGAGATGAGGTGAGTCAGGAGGGAGCGAAGTGACATGAGAGCAGTGGGTGATGAATATTAAGCAGCTGTAGCGATTAGGGTGGCAGTGACATTGGCAGTCCCTGCCATGGTGATTCACTGGAACCTGCTTCATTTGGGCCATAATTAGCTTAAATGTTTAGAGAATGAAAAATTCATCATCACTTTGAATCTTGTTAATTGGGGGAGCCATCAGGCATTAATAGAGGCCATTTGGATGCTCGGTGTTTAAATATGCACGTGCGTGTGCAGACAAACTTTAGGTATGTGCACGTGTGTGTGTAAGCGAATATATGAGAGGGTGCGGTTTTGCACTCACTTTCCAGAAGAAACACTGTCCATGAACTCCAAAATTTGCCAGTTTTTAATCAAAGCAGTGAAATAAGCTCCTTAAAAAATGATAAGGACCTCTGAATATTATTGGCAGCAGAGAAATTTTGCAGCTACAATAAAGACTTACCAGCATATCTTATCATGCAGTTAAGTGACAATGCATTAACACAGTCAGCTGGACTGCATAAAGATGGTAGCTCATCTCATGTGTGAAGACCAACGGCACATTTCAATGGCGACAACTTGTTGTGTGTTTACCCTGTAGTTCTTTGCAAGATAAACATTGCAGCAGTTAGGGGAATTTAAAAAGAGATAATGTGTTTTGTGTTCCTTGCTGATGTGTTCTCTGTGCTGTAAATTAATGTTATAAAGACAATGTGAAACGGTGTAAAACGATAAACAAATCTTTCAGAGAAGAGACAATAAAGTTCTCCAACTCTAATCTCATCCAGGATTAAATTAGAAAAGTATAGGCGTCGGTCTTTCACTTCCTAATTGTTTGCAATAATGAGAAAGCTTTTCATGCCTTTAGAGAGGAAAAACTGCACGGTATTCAGAATAAATCCATTCGATTCATATAAATCAAAGAAACAGCTGAATAAGTCAGAGAAGGACAACTGCAAAAAAAAGTTCTCAGCATGAAAAGACAGGCTGATCAACAATACTGTGAATGCAGATTTGCATCTAATGGGCCGCTGAGGGTGGATGAAGTTTAAGCATCGCTATTAGTTGAATGATCATGTCCTGATGTAGCAAAGACTACTTTTTGTCTGTTGAAGCAGGATAGATTAAGAGCAGCAGTTGTGGTGGTCAGTCGCTGCTGCCAGCAGGAAGAAATCAAGACTAATGTCCATTTATCTCCTTGTAGTGATGCTCGTGCCAGAACACCGTGACAGTGAACAACAGCAAGCCAGTGTGGAGAGAAATAAAAGCTTGTAGCATCTAAGCGTTGGATTTAGATTAGATTTGTAAGTGGCAAGTGAGTTCTTTAGTTTTGTTCACCCGGCTGGCTGTGCTACACAACATTTTTCTTATTCAGTCAGTCATAGAACAAGGCACCGCATGTCTTACATCTTAACTGTGTGTGTGTGGCATCCTGGAAACATCAAGCCTCGTCACCCTGAGGTCACCCAAAGCGCCCAGGGCGTCCCATCTGAACCTCCCCTTCCACGAGGCAACCCAAGCAGTTCTATTTTACTATTCCAAACACAAACATACCATAACAAGTATCCTTTACGTCTGACTCTTCTGTGGAGCTGTGGCTGTACAAGATTCAAAAGGCGAACAAGATGATTTGGACGGTGTTCTAGGAAGGTCCATAAGAGCCCTGAAATGATGACATTCATAATTTTGTCTGTGTGTGACTTAAATACAACACCTTGAATACTGCAGTGCGTGAGGAGGACACAGTGTTTATGCGACAGACAGCCAGGCTGCAGAGCCCAACCCAGTCTGGACCAGCTCAGCCCAGCCCAGCCCAGCCCAGCCCAGCCCGGCCCAGCCGACACTAATCCATCATCGCCACCACTGAATCATCACGGTGTCAATAAACGCAGACGGCAATGCATTACGGACATGTGGCAGGCTTTAGCGATAATGACATTGAGAAGTCCCCGTGGGCTGAAGGAAAAGCCTGGGCGCATGACACTCTTGCTTACAGAGGCAATAATATATGGAAATGCATCAGTGTGCAAGATGAGGGAGAGGACTATGGAGGGCTGTTTAGAGCAAAAGATGCAGGAAATGGCCTTCAGTGACCACTTCCTTCATCAGTTTGCTATGTGGACTCATCCAAATCCTGAAATCAATGACGAGGCTCGTTTCAGATTCAAGCTTCTGCAAATAAGCCCTGTTAAAAGCAATCTGATATGTCAACACCCTGTTTCTGCCTTATCTTACTCATGAGCAGCTCAGCTTATAGTGCAATACGATTTGGACATGTGACACATTAGATACAGTGCTGGCAATCACGGGCATGCTGTGTGGCACAGAGGGAGGCCCAAACTAAGAACGGAATGAGCAAATACCGCACAATTACTTGTGGTTTCTGTCATCCTCTTATCTCATGGCCAACTCATATGCTCACCAAATGTAAAGCCAAACTCTACTGTGAAAGCGTAATGTGCCATGAACACATGAACAGGTACCAGAAGCTTATATGGCTGTTTTTGCTTTGTGAGGTGTAACACTGCAGCTCATCTGCCTCTGCCATCTGTCCGTCTGCACATCTGTCTGTTCTAAGACTCACTCGGGTGACATGGCGTAAGAGTTAATCCTGCAAATGTACGAAAATCTCAAACTCAAATTTCCCTTTCTGCATTTATATGAAAAGTTTACCGGGTTGCCGTGGCTGAGAAATTTGCATTAGCCTGGAGGTCATCGAGGTTCTATGAAACCCATTCAACACCCACCACCACTAATTTGAAAATTAAAACTCTTTTGACTTCAGTTAAGTGGTATTTCTGAGTAAAAATAACCCCGCCGGGGCCCGAAGTAGGTTTGCACTTTAAGTTACCAGATTTAACCCTGATTTGATTCAGTTTTCAAACATACAGATTGAGGTGAAAATACCGTCTGTGAAAATTAAGTTACTCCTTGCATAGACAGAGCAGGTATGCTGAATTGTCATGGAAGCGTCTAGGAACTTAAAATTGTTGCCGTCAGCCTTTGACTGCTCCTGGGTTCTTTTTTTGTTGTTGAGACAACAGCAACACAGATGCAAAAGTCAAAGACTGAACTGCCTAATTTGGTTTTGCACAACACCCAACAGTGACAATGCTACTGTTTATGTTTATGTATTCAGCAGACGCTTTTATCCAAGGCGACTTACAGGTAGGCAGATAGGGTAAGGGGGTCTTGCCCAAGGACCCCTACTGGAGGTAGTAATACCTTTCATGCAGGGAATTTAAACCCCAGTCACCCACATGAAAGGTGGCAATCTTACCACTACACTATCCACACTACTGTGGCTTGAAACGCTCAAACAACTGATCAGTGTGGCAATGTAATCTGAGCATGTTGCACCATAATCCACTGCGTGCTCCAAGAAAAAAAACAAGAAAACGTGAGGCAGGAAATGACACAAAAAAAAGACCATTGCTGATAGAATAAAAGTCTTGATTTATTTCTGTTTATCTATACATTAAACAGGTGTTCCTGAATGCAGCAAGAGAAAACACAGAACAGGATGCTAAGCGTCAAAGAGTTGCTCGCATAGCAGAGGTGTGGCCGGTTTAGCAAAGACATGTACACTCTCAATCGCACGTAACTGTAACGTTTTCTGTAAAAGTAGAGTTGCCTATGGGAGGCTACAGTAGGGTGAGGGAGTGTTTACTGTCTTGAATTCTTTTCACATTATCATACCATACAGTAAAAACCCTGTCGTTCCCTTAAGACAACTGCAAAGCATTTCTAATTACACACAGGTATACCAAGCAGCCCTGTATAGATCAATTCAATTCAACTCAAGAGTTCAAAATGTAATAATAGGTCTATACGGATTTGTCATATCGCCGTTGTCCCATTTGACTCAATCTCAACACATTCGGCTCTCTCCTGCCATCTGTCTCAGTGGTTGACCGTCCACCAACAGTGATGTGGTACCAGGTTAATAACTCGACACCTGCATAGGAATTCAACAACACACAGACTCTCTGGGTCATTTCCCTGGACCAGAGCAAAGCTCACAACGGAACCATTATATAAAACAGTCCAACGAAATGGCTTAAGTGCTTACGTGAAACCAACTGCTGCTGCGCATCCGAGCACAGACTACTCACAGTAGAGAGGCGCCGGCGTGTTTCATGATCACAAAAGCGGTCGGGGCAAGGAAAACAAAAACAAAACATATATTCTAAAAGACAGACCGTCTTAACACGTCGGAGCAGAAAAGATTCCACTGGTGTTAACAGGGCATCTTAAAATGTTAATGCACTTTTAGTAGATACTTAATTCATAGTTTAAGACCAAGATCACATTTGAATGCTCTCACATCGAGGGACAAAGACACAACTGGAGAATCATGGATTACAGTGAAAAGCCACGCGGATCCATACGACTGTTCCAGTTGATCTCCATATTTTGACACATTCTCTTTTCATATGGGCAAAGTTTTGACCTTAAAACTATGAGTACCTCTGAAACTCCTCATCTACAATATAAAAGAAGTTAGACTCTTGCTGAGAAACCTCCTCTACCGAAACACACGCTGCCCAGTCTGAATTAGATTTCCTATATGACAATCTGGCATGCTATGGGTGAACAGTGGTAACCTTTAGATTCAACGATTTAAACTGTGTGTGTGAGATAATAATCATGTCGTGGTAACCTGACAGGTATTTGTTTTTTTTTTTCCTTTTTGTTAACAAGTAGAAATGCATATTTCTGAAAATAAACTGCAACTATGTAAAATAGATAGACAACAGGTGCTAGAAGCAAATGCATCCACTGAAAGTCAGCAACTTCTGAGGTACTTCTGAAACTCACAGCTGAGCATGTAATCACTATCTACAATATTTGGATGGATAGCATATAGTTGATACAGTAATAGCAGGGTTATCGGCCTTGCGAAATAGTTTGGCTTAGAATCTGATAAGCTGAGGGGATAGTGGCGGCTGACACACCTGAATAAAACACGGCCGTATGACGATAAAAACATAGAAAAACAGCACCATTTGAGGTCCGATAGATCAGCTTTTTGAACTGTTTGCTGGTAGCACCGTCAACCAGTAAAAATCTCAGAATGCAGTACAGAAACAGAACACAGCCACTGATCAACTGCACAACATAGCAAAGAGCAAAGATATATATATATTCAGAATGACCCCCCCCCCCCCCCCCCTCACACAGAAATCCTTTAACAGCAGCATCTTTAAGCAGGTAATAAAACAGATTTCTCCTAAGAATGATATTTGTGTATTGAGGTGTTTTACACGTTTTATATGCTGAACATGTTAAGATTAACCAGGAATACCTTTTTCCTATAGAATTTTCTTTTTTTTTTTCTTCTTTTTTTTAATATACACACAAGTTTACAGTCACTGACAAACACCAGAGTAACAATGAGGTAGGACGGTGAGGTTGGATGAAGTAGAACCGGTTTGTGGATTGTATACAAAGTTACTGATACATTTAATAAAAATATAGGCCTAACAATGTGTTTTCCTCCTGTTTGATATTGTGTTTGAAACAGTAATGTGTCCGGTGCACATTTAGCATTGCAAAATTTCAACACGGAGCCATTTATCTTGTTCCACAGAGCTGAGCTTAAGAGCGATCTCCGTTCACCCGATCGAGCCGTCAGAAAAACAACAGAAAGCGCCCTCACCGCTGAGGCTTTGACAGGTCTTCGACACACAAACCAGAACGCCTCGTGAGGAGGACAGGCTTTGCTATCATCTTGATACATGTGCATTTTATTTTTTTTAAATCTAGTTGATATGTTGAAATGTCAGGAAAGTAAGGAACAGGAGGTGGCACGAGAAGAGGATCGGAGCCATCGAGCTGCTGTTTCCTGCCTGTAGCTACTGACATGTGGCAGTGGGAGGACTGCAGCTCCGGTGCTGCGTTACAGAGCCAAACTAGGTTACAGGTTGTGCAATATTAAAGTTACTAATATGCCGCTAAAAACCCCCACACTGCTCCTCTGCGAGTGACTTGGTATATTTGAAAGAGATTGGCCTTGCCATCACAGATTACGCTAAATCGTGGGGTTAAAGCATACAGCGCTTTTTTACTGCTTTCATCCACCAAAGATGGTTTTAGTTAGGGGATTAGGGCTTAATCGCCCTCCAGGAAACCAGCCTTTTAAAACAATTTAGCATTTTTGATGGTGTAATAGCTCTACGAATGCTCTTTCAGGATTTTCCTTTTGGCATCAAACAACAAAGAAACAAACACGAACACACGGCGACGTGTCGGAATTTCAGCAAGGTTGCTTCACACGGCAGAAATCAAAGTTTTTTTCTTCTTTTTAAAAAAATAATGATAATAAATCGCATGTATTTTAAATACACCCTCCTACACATGGACCTCATGTTACTTTGTACAAGGAAAAACAGAATAATGATGATAATAAAAAGCTAAATGGACACTGGGAAAGAACATTATTGTGACTTGCGATTCTCTAAGCTTCATTACTTTGGCGTGGGCTTTTGCAAACCCTGCTGACAATTCAGTCTGTAACCAACTTTGTTTTTCTTCAGCTTGACCTCATCACTCAATACTTTTTATATAGAACACGTATACACCGACAGCAGCGAACACACCAAGTTAAAGCATAGATTCCAGTCCGCTCGTACATTCAACTGATAAAGTCTTTGAACTGATGGATCACGTTTTCCAGTGAAGAGTTGTTGTTTCTTGTTAACCTACCAAGTAATGGTCCAGGCAGCCATAGCAGAGTTATGGATTCCAGTTCCGACATTATATAACTTGTGAAAATCTGGCCATTAGCAACCCAAATTAATCTTTTAAAATGTACTGTTAAATATTAAATTTACTGAGTTTTTTTTTCTTTTTTTCGGAACCAAATTTTATCCCATAACCAATTTCTGCCCAAATTAAAACATTTTCTAAAAGAAAAAAAAACATATTCTAAGGTGCTTGATAATGCAATAACCGTTAGGCCTTAATATATAAAGACATTGAAAAAAGACAAATACCACACACACATTTCTTTAAGATTGAAGAAATTGCTGAGAAGTTTAAAGTGCATTCGATGTAAATTACTTGTGTTGATCGTTACTGCATCTTAACTGTTGAGCGCAATGGTTTAACTACACAGATGTTGATCTTACCGCGGCAGACCATCAGGTACGTCCCAAGTGAGGTTTCTAAGATAACACGTGTTGCGAGCGTAATGTATGGGCTCCGTTAAAGTGAGTTTTTAAGGAAATCCCCGTCTCTCTTGTTCCACTGAGATTACTTTGGCTATAAAAGGAGGTGAGTGAAGACTCCGCTGATCAACATTTGGACACAACATCAAGCTTAAAGCCAACAGTTCATATGAAAAAGAAAAAAGAAGCTTTTCCCGACAAGAAACACGAGGAATCAACAGCTCACATGGAATCACGACACTTGAGAAGCTAAAAACTTGATCGGAAAACTCGAAACTTGAAAGATGATTACAAAGAGAAAAATATAGATGTTCGGTGACAAAAATAAAAAGATGTATTTATGTACACTAAAATAGCTTAACAAAAGGCTTATCTGAACTTTTGAAATAACAGAAACCAAGACGGACAAAAATGATAGAAATATACAAAAAAAAAAAAAAAAGGACAAACGGGAATCTAAAGTGTGAAGAGGAGAAAGGCTTGATGGGCAGCTCTGCAGCAGATTCACAGTTAGCCACAGCTAGGTCACAGTTGAGATTTCAATCTGCAGCGTTTAGTTCCAGACCGCAGACGGCCACACAAACCATTTTGGATCAAAACAATACAAAAGGGAAAAAAATATATATATATATCAGAAAAAAAAAGAACATTTTGAAAAGTTAAGATGGCATAGCTTGGAGGAAATTGTCACCGGAGCAGCCGTTCTTCTTTCCCCAGTGGTGTGGCTTAAACAACGGGGGATCATTACGGGGTTCAGCAGGGCCAGACAAGCTCAACAGGGAAAAAGGTTGCAGCAGACAGCTTTACCCACAGCTGGCACTGCTTCCACAAGAGGATGACCTGGACTGTGCAGAGCTGTGCCCTGATTCTCGTCCGGGCAGTAGCCTGGCTCAGCGCACCCTAATGGTGCAAACCATTCAGACAAATAGGACCTGGCCACCTCTTACATTCTCACAGCAAAGTGCAGGGGAAGCTTCACCACTTCAGCTTACTATACATTTACAATCACAGCTTACTAGAAAAAACCCAGGGGCACACCAGTCCCTGGTGATTGCCAAATCCTTTTAAGGCCTTTCTAGGCATCGGCATGCCGGTACCACCATGACTCAACGGTCAAGTTTCAAGATTAACGCACAAACATCCCATCAAAACCGTTCTTGTGCTCATACGCTGATGGGAAATGTTTAGAACTCAAAATAAAACAAATACAGCATTTTTTTTGACTCGACCTGGGAGCCAGTCCCTCCTCAAAATCTCTTGAAGCCCTCTTTTTTTTTTATCATAAAGTTACATGTTACTTAAAATCAATCTCTTGGAGCAACAGCATCTCTGCTGCTAAATTAAATATGGCTGTTATTAATTAAGACTTGTGCATTTGAGACCCTGATGTCCCATCCTATGCAGTTAAGTACCAACGCTCAAACCTCCAGCAGCTACTGGATAGTCACCAATTCAACAGTCAAATGCTTACACGTCTAAGACCTAACGTAAGCTCGCATCATCTTTACAGCATCAAAAGACTTTACCTACGGATATAAACCTCTTGCTTTTTAAAAGCTCAAGGACTTAAAATGGTGTTCTGACACAGAACAATAAATTAACAATCACACCTAATTTCTCTTTTGACACATATGCACACACCTCAATAAACCACGTCTCTGTACCAATGCCACGCTAAAGCTTAAAAAAAAAAAAAATTTAAGAAATTAAAATCACTCACTCCAGCTCATATCGAACTATCTCACGTGTTCAGTTTCTAACTGGTGGGTAAAGCTGTCTGTCAGCCAATCAGAAAAGTGACAAATGTGATGCTCATCTCAAGGGGAGGAGGGGAGGGGCCTGTTCATCTGAACAGGTCCCAGAATAACCAATCCAATATATAAAAGAAATATGACGGCTCTTGAAACGATGACAGCATTTCCCAACCACCCATACCGAGTCCCCTCCAAATCCTGCAGACCACGCGGGGGCAGAAGGCGCTGACGTGACGGTCGATCACTATATGCCATCGTAGGTGAAGTTTTCCATCTTGACTGTCTGTCTGATGAGCAGCTTGGACTCCCGCCGCTCCTCATTCTTGATGGACTTGTTGATGTCCATTATTTTTTCACAAATGTATTTGTTCACTTTGGACAATCTCTGCGTAATCTCTGCACTGTCGGCTGTCTCTTGAGACACTCTGTCGTAGAGACACTCTGGAGAAGGAGCGAGTGTGAGTAGTCAGGCGACATTAAATCAAAAAACTGCTCATCCTACCTCTGATTTCTACAAGATCTATATATTTTTTATGTACCTATTGTTTTTTTGTTTTTTTCCAGCTTAACTCGATTTACAGACTTACTTCTGGAGAGAAAACAAATTCTTTCGTGTCTTGACATTATTTCTTCAAAGGTTTATCTTACCTCTGACAATTTTGAGCTTGCTGGGTGACAGTGGAGGTTTGGGCAGGGCGTCTTTCTTCTTTTTAGTTGCAACCCCTGTGACGCTACGATTTTTGAGGGTTTCAGTCCCCCAGATCATCACAGCTAGGTTCTTTGTGAACTTGGAGTCTCCCTGGGTCCGCTGAAGCTGGTGCCATTTCTCCTCTTCCACCCAAATCCCACCGCCAAGATGTACCTGCAGAGAAGGCACATGTAAAATGAGGACAGCAAAAGACACCACTTAAAGTTTCTTGGACAATGATATATGTTGTCACCAGCTCATGTTCAAGTTCAGGGCATTATGAATCATTTAGCCACGTTTTCTGTTGTCTATATGGTGGGATCAGACAAATACACGGCGTAGCTCTCTCGTAACTATCAACAATAAACATTTTATCGATGCATAAATCATCATAAGGATGATTTGAAATGACTCAGAGTGAGTTGACCCACACGACATAGTGCCCATGTCGCCCCAGCTCCCCTGGCTTATAGAGCGTTACGTTCCCTCGTCTAACATCTCATATATGCTGGTTCAGTAATGAATTGCTATGGTGTTAGAAAGATGCTCCAACTGGATTTCTGCAGGTAAAAAAAGTTTTAGGAATGCTTGGAAATGTTTAGGATTTGAGTGAAGGACAAAAACTTAAGCAATATGCAAGCATTTTTACACAGCATCGCTGACAGAAGGCAGGACTCATTTCGAAAAGCATCCACGGGACCGGCACAGCGACAGATGAAAAGACTGAAGAGTCTGGTAACAGCTCCGGTTTGAACACGATGAGCCAGCAAAGCACTGGTGGGAAGGGTGTTGTCCAGCTGTTGGCCCAACAGTCATTTGTAATTCAAGGTGCTAAACTCTGGTCTGAAGTTAATCACCTTTGGCTACTGTTGCATTTAACATACAGCCAATAAGTTTATGTCATAAAAATTTGAAATTTTACGACGTGCCCTTTAATACCACAAGGACAAACTGCCAACATTGAAGATGAATGTTGTCATTTTTACAGCCTTTTAATGGTCTGTCAAAAACAAAGTTTTTCTGTAACAAATCACTCACCTGCACACTTCCCCGACCAGTTTAACTGAACACACTAGAAGCTTTGGATAAAAAAAAAAATTAAAATACTGACGGGTTTGTGACAGAAATTTATGTGACAATCTGCGGCGCTTCGGTCAGAGTGAAACTCAACAGAACAAAGCAGGAGTTTTATTGAAAACTGCCATTTCGGGCCATTATCGTCAAAGACTAAATTTCCTGAAAGGAGCATAATGGTGAGGCGGCGAGAAATTAAAGAAACGTTCACTCATTTCATACCACATTTTCACACTTAACTTTTCACTTGAAACACTGACTGTTTGGTAACTGATGGTAACCAAGCCAACGCCAAACACTTTTTAAAAATGTGAAGGTGTCTACTTTAGGCGGTAAATATAGACAGTTTAAATGTACTTGACAACTTAGACCAAAAGGTACATTCCCAGAGGAAATACTTTCACCAGCTAGGATACGTAAATAAGTTTAAGCTACAAGCTGGTTGTAACAGGGATTACCACCGTTATGAACTTAACCTGGAGCTCTTTTACAATGCCAGTGCACATTGCATAAGCTGCTGCCAAACACTCCAAGCTGATTGGCAGCTCCGGCAGACTGCCTCGGTCTTCTAGGTGAGCTAATGCAACAAGGGGCATGTGTGACTCTCTTTCCCGTCTCTATTCTCTTATCGCCGTAAAGTCTTTAGGCAAGCATCCAAAAAGCTTTTCGCTGTGCAGCTAATGTGCTTTAGGATGCAGGCCAGCAGACAAGCTTTTTACTGTCCTCTAGTTAGACAAGATTGTTTTCATCCTCCCAACCCTTTGCCCCCGTTTATCTGTTTCTCACCATGTCCCATCCTTCTTCGCTAACCCCCCTTTGCACACTCACTAGGGCTAACCTGTCAGTCACTTTAAATTCCTCTCGTGCAAATAATTAATATGGGGTCCCTGATGTAGGAGAGTTCTAATTTGCAAGTGTTCTTCACGCTTGAAGTGGCCACAGGCCCCACAGCTTGTAGTACCAATTCCCCCCCTGTCATCAGAGACAGGACGCTGGTTGAGTTACAGCAGTGGGGTGAGTAAAGAACCCTAACAGGCTAATAAACACTGATGATTCTGGCTGGGCTTGCAAGAACAATAATAATCTTCTCAACCTTGTTTACCTGCTAGGGCAGGGCAGCAAAGGGGAAAGGACTGATTAAGTATGACAGCATGCTCCTGAGTTCATGGGCACTAATAGGAAATGCTGCATTTCCTACAAAAATCAGGCCAACAGACAGGAATACAGGAGAGGGAAGTGGTGGCTGTTAGGGGTTCGTAAGTTCATGTACAGCTACGGGTCCTCTCGGTTTTAGCACATAAATCAAAAGGTCAAGTCAAAGATAAAAAGGAGGAGACGCCTACAGAAATGATCATAACTGAAAACAAGGCTCCTTTTAAAGCTGACTGTACTTACTTTTAACACGTATTTTGAAGCATCAGAAGACATCAGCTGTATGAAATGTATCTCTGACAACATTAAAAGTTCTAGAAATCAATTTCTAGAGCAGCAAGATAAATGAAACAGACAGGAAATATCACACAAAAAGGTGACGAGGGTTTGGTGAACATGTTATCCGCAGGGAAAGTCGTGTTCCAGCACGACTGCATTGTAGTGCAGGGCTGCTTTTTGGTCCAGTTGGACTTACCTTGCCATCATTGCAGGTGTACACTGTTCTGGGTGACGGTGAATAGCTGGAACTGGTGTTGGCTTCTTCCCTGCATGTCTCCTGGGCCTCAACAATTGGTTCAACCACTTCTGCCTTGATTGTCTGAGTGCCATTGTCATGCATAGGCTCTAAGAGACAAAGAGGCATTTCACATTGTATACACGTATCAATGGGAACTCTGTCTTTAGTATAATCACTCATCAACTGATGGTCAGCTTTAAAACACTATGATACAACAGTGGTGTAGTAGACAGTGTACACTTTAATCTCTAGAGTAGCACGGTTTGAGTTTTCAACACTGGAACAGTGCCCAACTGCTTGTTTGTTTCCGTCCTGCCGTCAGTCTGGGCTTCCCCATGGCTTGCAACAGGCAGTTATTTTAGCCCAGTAACTAAGCTGGCTTGGTCGCTGGCCACGCTAAGCTCCACTGCTGCTGATGAGTTTTTATATCAGTAAACGCTCTCCTGTCCCTGTCTGACATTTTCCCAGGGTGCTCTAATCTTTAGCCTGTCCATTAGATGGTCTAGTCAGCAGTCGGGCTCCTCTGTTTGGACCTACATGGGGTCTGAGGTTACCACCAGCATCTGGCAAAGCTGGACTTGGTACATTGCTGCGCAATGCTACGAAGTCAAGTGTCATAACACCACTTTTAATCACACAACTAATGTATTCTGTTCAACTGGCTGTGTTGGATTTACCTGTTTAGAAATGGACCAATCCAAATCCTTGAGCTGGATTATCATCTATATTACATAACATATTACCACCTATGTCTGTTTTTTTTTGTTTTTTTTAACTGCTTACACTGCATCCCACTAAGTGCAAAGTGGGAGATCTGTCCATCTATTCCAAGTCCTCTTATGAAGAGTGTGCTGCACAGTAACTAATGCTGTGGCTCCACTATGAAACCTAAATCATTTTGAACCACTGGTACGGTTTTAAAAAAGGAGAAGCTCATTCTGTCCCACACTTGTAACGCGCAACAACAGCACGATGCATTAACTACTCACGGAAACAACAGAACGTGCGCAGCTCCTGGGAAGTTTCACTGATTCATATCTTTAGCATCTTTACTGCATTACTGATAACTAATTTTGGTAATCATTAGGTCGTTTACAAAAACACAGAAGTGTCATCTTATTGAAAAGGTGCCAATGCCCTAAAGTGGGCTACTTTTTACCTTTAAAATAAAAAGTGTTGCATTTCAACAAACTGCCTTTGTGTCTCCAAAATATTGATCAATTATGCAGTTGAGTCAGTCAGTTTTCTTTTGGTGGCCTTTTCAAAACTTTCAGTCAAGGCTGCTTGTGGAAAAGAGTTTGTCTGGAGAGTGAAAAGAGGGTGAAAAGGTGACAGTGATTTTATGGAGCCATGTAGCGAACGCACGTGTACACTAAAGCAATATTGCAAAACTGTTTTTCACTGTTTAGCACTTCCCATTTTCCTAAAGGGTAGAACACTGTCAAGATGCTGCATACAGATATAAAGTAAACACTAAAGAACTTGCTGCTAACCATCATTTAAGATTATACACGTGGTTCTGCCTGAGCGTAACTTCACAAAGGACAATTGGTGCTTTTCGTGACATAAATTTTCTTATCTGCCCAAATCTGTGAGAGTTCTTGCTGATCCCCTCTGCAAACACCTGTTTGTGGACCATTTTTTTGTTTCTGAACAGGCTGCATGGACTGCAAGTGTTGCTGGAGAGGCTATGCATTGCTATTCAACATCAATACCCTTATTATTTATCACTAAAAAAGTACCTGCATGTGTCATCTTTTTCTATTTCACCCATTATCTCAGTGCTCCCCCATCACCAACAAGCATGTAAGCTCCTCCTCATCTTCGTGGCATGAAACTTATTGTCAAGGCAGCAGACTGATGGCACTCTTGGTTGGGATTCAGTGCAAATCAATTGATAGTAATTGGTTGGCGCATTCTGGCTCAGAAACCATGATTCAGCCTTCCTTTGTGTGCCTTTTAAGTAAGAGTTTTACAACCAAACATGTTTTAATTCTCAATCAAATTTAGTAGACATTTCTCTGTGACTTTTTCATATGTGGTTAAAGGTTAAAGGTTATAAATCAACTTTGAGGATAGGCAGCAGTGGTTTGTGTGTTAGTGTGAATGCTCCTGGTCTCTCACCGCTGCCCAGTCTCATGAGAAGTACATCTTGCAGTCTCCTGTTGAAGTCCCTCAGTTCTTTGACTTCTGTCAGCAAGTTGCCATATTCCTTGAGCTTCTTGGCCTGCTGTACTAGCTGTCGACGGGTTCTCTCCAGCTCCTGTTGCAGCCTCCTCATCTCCTCCTCCTGTTGCCTGTAGCTATGAACCAACTCCTCATACAGGACTCTTGGAACCACAGCAGCAGCTATCTCTGGTACACAATCTGTGTCCACCAACAAATGCTGTTGCTGCTGCTGGCGATGATGTTGCCGATGCTCTGCCTCTGTATCTTCCTCTTCGTCATCTGCATCATCTCCCTCCTCAGCCAGCCGTTCCTCATCCAGGTCCTCTTCACCCTCCATGCAGGAGTTGGCTGCATTCCTCTCCAGGCGAGCCACTACTGCTGCAAGGCTCTTGGAGGAGTTGGAGAGGGGGCGCCCATGATCTTGAGACAGGGCCTGAAGGAAAAACCATTGAGGGAAGAAATGGACGACTGGTATAACATGAACTCCAATAACTACAATCGAACTGATAAATGACTTAGTTATAAATGTGTTTAGAACATTGTGAACATGTGTTTGATGGCATGAAAACTGGAGCTGGATCCAATAATAAAGTGGAGGACAGAAGCCCGGTGGGCTGATCAGACACTGTTGCTCCAGATATCTTCATGGAAAGTTGCTGACCAGTTTGTCAAATTCAATTTTCCCTTTCTAAAATCCTGCATATACATGTTTATGTAATTTATGTTTACGTTTATGTCTGCCAATATAACAATATCAGAACTATTTTACTTGCTAGAAACTGACAGCAGGTCTAAAAAACATTGTCGGTCAGCTCGCAAACATCCTTTCAAAGTTTTGCAAAATCTCGTACACCTTCAGCGCAGAACTTGCTCTTTATAGGTTACTAAACGCTATATTAGCATTTTCGTGGCTTTTACTGGAAAAACGGAGGTGATAGCCACACAAGTCTTAAAATGACACGACAAGACTGCAATGGCTTTGTTTGGACTGTGCAGATCTTCGCGGGAACTGAGAAGAGGAGTCACTGAGTTCTTTGATGAGCCGCTCAGCGGATTTGTCGGTGAAAGGGCAGCTGTCCAGAGTGCTGAATTTATGTTAATCCAGCATATGGTAAAAATAGAGTAGGGGATTTTGGATTTCAGCCAAGTTTATGAAAATGTAACGCCAATTCCACAATGGAAATATCTTATTAGTATATACATTATAGTAATATCACGCTTGACATTTCATATAAAGAAAACTTGTTGACATGAGGGATTTTTTTCTTTCACAGATAAAAGAGATGTGTATATGCTCATACCAAGTAGTAAATTAAAAGTATAATGCACTGATATTTCAAATGTTTTTCTTTAAAACTGTCATAAAACTTAATTTTCAGGGTGATATCAAAAGAAAGACAATGTGATAGTAAAAAAATATACATACATATATTGGTGCTTTTGGTAGATAAAAGTCATTGACCAAATGTTTGCCAATCATTCAGTGATTTACACATGTGATGCAATGAGACTACTTTAGGTTAGCCTACCTTTTTATGCCTGAGTGGCATTCTCTCCTCTCCAAAATTGTTTTCAATAGAGTTTCCTGAATTCTTGACGGACATCTTGGGAATTTTCATCTTCTTTTGCGTTATACTGTCTTCAAATTCGTCTACTGTATCTGTGAAACCACACAAAAAGTTCCCAATAAGTTACCTGGATTGGTCATAAAACGTACAAGTAGTTTAGCAACACAATCATTTAATCCAACTATTGTTTGGACTCTCCTATCGGCCTCATAAAACTAGCTTTAGCGCTGTGAGGTGAAGTGAAAGCTATTCCGGAGGACTGCAGAATGATTCGTGTTGGCTGTCACTGGCGCTGTGACTGTGTTGTCTATGTTCCGACTTCGCACATCACACAACTCAGATTCGGGATTATAGATGTAGGAAAAATCAGACAGCGTGTGCAAACATGACTACAACTGCAGCGGAAGCTATTAAAGTCACCCACACACTTCAGCAAATTAGAATGATATCTTCTGAAGCGCCAAGACGTTGACATGTTAGTGATGGAGAGGTTGTGGAGTCAGTCGGAAACTGCAGCACCGCACACACTCTGAGGCACAAAGCTACAGAGGAGCCACTAAGCTAACCGCACACCAAATCTGTCGGGAGTACCGTCTCACCTACATTTCCAAACTTCTAACATGATAAGAGATCGAACACGGGCTGCCAGATGTTTCAAGTAGTGTAGTGGCAGTTCTGTGTCCGCTGGCAGTTAACTGGCGCTTCGGAGCTAGCATGCTAATGCAGAACAAATATACATGAAGCTAACGTTGCGTTAGCTTTATGTTGTAAACAACCGTTGACACTCGCTAGCGTTGCATGCTACATATTTAGCGAAACGACGAGCACCGCTGCACTGACGCAAAAGCGGTAACTCATGAAGCACGATAATCTGACTATAATAGCAATTAAAGCACTGACAAGGTATGACAGCCTTCGAAACTTATATTAGCATATCTAAGTAGCATACCCAGCTAGCTACAGACGAGGACGTTGTTGTTGCTATCAGTGTCAGACTCCAGCTGATCACGTCCTGACAGATCGGACGAAAAGACTTGCTTTGACACATTTCCGACTTTCGCGCTCAGTAACATTTCTTGTTCCGACAGAGAAAATGAGCATTAAAAACAGCGATACTGGTGTGTCAGGAGGACAACTTACCTGCAAGGGCAAGGATCTGTGCTTCGCACGGCTGGCCTGCGCAGCCATTCTCTTCAGTTCTGTGAACCAGATACACCTTCTGATTATCAAAATCTGTTTTGTGCAGAGGTCTGAAATCTTCGACATTTGAAACGGGCAACGCGTAGCACATATCGTCTTCAAAGAATCTAACAAAAGCATACATTATTTACTTCTCTTTGGTCCTGCACTTTGGATATATGGTTGACAGTTTTTCCTCACAAAGTATTAAAAGAATATACACATAGAGGGGTTGGGGATGGTGTCTGCGCTCGGCTACTCATGCCTGGTCCACATCACCAGGGTAGATCATCAAGGCATAAGTAATAGACATGACATTAACTTTGCTCTGAGGATAGGTTGGGATTCAGGGGGGGGGGCGGTTTTCAAACAGTTTCTATTCATCTGCGTCAGAAATATTTTTTATGATAAAAATGTAAACAAATGAACATTTATAAGCTCAATATTTGTATTTATGAGCACTGATTCCAGTGTAAAGGTTAATCATACATCAGTCTTCACATTACCCTTATCAATTTAGACACCTATTAACTTTGTCCAGTAAGGGAATTGTTTCAGGGAACGATGAGGAAAGCTAACAGGATAACTATCTGTGCTGCTAGAATTGGTCGCTGTGTCCCTTCAAGTGTTTCCTGTTTTACGCTTCCCATCTGTTTCTTGCCTCACACCTGGAACACTTAAGGCCAGCTGACAGAAAATGAACTCTTTGTTATTGTAAGGTGGTTTATACAAGAGGATGGATTTCTTTCAGTTGTTACTCTAATAGAGGGCACCACAGTCGATAAATGACACTAACAATTTCGTTCTGCTTCGGCTGCTGTAATTGAAAAGTAACTGATGCAGAACTGTATGGGGCCCTTTTTTTTTTACTTTGCTTCTCTGATATTTTGTTTCATGGTTTCAGGCATTTAGTTAGTTATGATTATTCCTGTTTCAAATGCCAACCTCCTCATAATGTTTGTTCACTGTGCTGCATAACCGATCCTCGAACCTGTTAGATGTATACAAGGGAGTTTAAAAACAAACAGACAAAGCACTGAAAGACAATAACTCTGAGAACATAAAGCGAGTCATTTCATTTCAGTTATCAGGGACGTTTTTTAGGCATTTTTCTGTCCAAATGAAGGGTTACATACGCCAGCTATTTGAGAGACCAATCTGCATCTCTTCTCTGTTGAGAATCAAGTCGAACAATCAGCACTGAAAAAAATACTATACAACTGCACAAGTTATATTTTGGCCACATTTTAAAGTAAATGGACTAAAAGTCCTTTTAAAGATTTTCCAAAGCTAAGTTATTGTTATCTTGTACATCTAGGTGCTGCTATGACACCGACACCATACACGATAACAGGAATGAGGGTGATAGACCAGAGATTTGAACAGCTTCTGAACAAGTCGAACAGAGGATTACCGTTAATCTAAGCCTCTGTTCAATGGCTTTTCTGTCCTCAAAGCTATGCTTGTAAACATAAGGCTGCTCACTTTGTGGATTTCTCTGTTTTTAAAGAGGACATTGTTTAGAAGGGAACACCTCTCCATATAAAAGTCTTTGCATTATTTCATTCCTTCAGACTGAAGGGGTTTAATCACAATGCAAACATCTTTCTTGTTAGGAAGCAGCCCACAAGGATTCACAAAAGGCCACATACATACATATATATAAATATTTCTTTTTTTTTCTTTTAGATGTAAACATGATGAAAACATAGTTTTCTTTATTAAAACTGTGGTATCGACCCAGGATTAGGGAAGCATGTGCAATACGAGCAACAACTCTGTCGTTTCCATACTCTTAACACCATAAAGACAAGAATGTAAACGGCTGTGCACCAACAACACATATCTATGTTTTAGTTGCTTTACTGCAGTTCTGCACTGGCTTCAACAAGCTCCCAGTGCTTGAATGAACATGCTGTGATGTGCACATGTTCTATGGTATATGTATGAGTCGTGTATTACTTATTAACAACTGCCACGGTCAACATACTCAGGTATTCTCACTTCTGCCTATAGGCTCAGTTATCATCAGCTGTAGATCCACACACTGACATCTGGGGACACCACAAGCTTGTCTATAGGTGTCCTTAATATTGTTCCTACTTGAAGTGAAATACCTCCTTCAAGAAGTAAATGCGTGTCACACAACTTTGAAGGAGGTATGCACAATGAATAAAATCCACATGCTCACAACCAATTTGCGGCTATTTGGATGTCTGCCCAAAACTTTACCGGCGTTCTCTGATGATGGCATTTACTTCAAGTGGGACTCTCACGTACTCTCTGAACGGGATTTGGAATTGGAACTCCATCTCATAACAAACGGGCTGTGAAAAGACTGTTCATAACTGTCTGTGACCTTCTTACCACAACAGGTCCTTACAAAACCTCTTCCTTGCTGCCATTTTGACTTGTCGCAGCAGGGAAAGCACAGGTGGAATTATTAACATTAGCAATATCATAAACAATGATTAAGTTCCCTTTAGTGTCCCAGTAAACCATTACAATGAACGAGCATAAGCAACTCCTCAAGTGGAATCTATTCTAGCCAATCATCTCTTGCGATTGGAAAGCCCACCCACTAAAACACTCCCACTTTAAATGACAAACACCCATCTTTGAGAAGAGAGGACCCTTACTAATTTGATCACCTAAATGGATGTAAGCCATCATTAATTGCATTGAGGACACCTGTGCTTCTATTCTATGACATTATTTAACACACATGGTTTCCTTACTGTGTACAAAATATCTTACTCTTTAAGTTTTGTTTTTGCTGATAATACACACAAAATATACCTTTTTACTATCAATTTGACAAGTAGACAGCAAGGAGTTTCTTTAGTGGGAAACTGAGAGTTTCCAACATTTTTTCTATTACTGCTGAGACGTGACGTACCAAAATGACAGAAGTAGTGGAGGGAAAAATGCTGCATTTCTTTTTTTAGTTGCTTATTTGTTAGATGCTTGTTTAGGTTGAGGGAAACAACAATATTTTGAGGAAAATACAAATACATCTAGTATTATGTAGAAGCATTTATATTCACAAACAAAGTGTCTGAAGCAATTATTTTTTTCCAAAAAGTATTTTTAATATCTACCTAATCATGTAAACAGCTAGGAATAAAAGTTAGTTTATTTATTCTGAATAAATACAATGCTAAAACGGACAGAGCAGCATTGGGATATTTATCAAAAATATCAAATGTACAGTTTAACATTCATGTAAACATGTTTTCTGTCAATAAATGCACACATTTATAGACGCATTTAGTTTAAAAGTAAATGCGTGTCATTTCAGGAGGGATCGCATATTTTTTTCCATTGAACATGAAATGACCTCTTCACATCCAAAATGCTCATAAATGGAAGAAACTTAAAATGTCCTTAAGATGCTGTTTGCCCTTTGTTGTGTGCAGATTTTTCACCGTTATGAGAATTAAATTCCCAGCTGCTATTTATCCAATAAATCCAGACCGCTCAGTTTTCAATAATCAAGTCAAGTCAAGCGCACAAAGTCTGCTCTGATTTTGTTCTAAACTATCGGCATGCTAATCAGCTGGTGATTTGACCATCCTTTAAGAATGAGGGATAACTAATAATAATATTTGAGATGTTTTATCTGTGGGCGAAGTGGATTGGCTAAAGGCTCGAGTCAGGACAGAAGCCAGACATCATGTCCTGCCTATTAGCTCCACACTGCCAGGCTCATCTATCTTTATTGGTCATCCATTAGCCTGCATTAAAGGGAGACACGGGATAATAGCAGTAATGATGCTGATGATGGAATTAGACTGCGGGTACACACGTCATCATTGCAGGCTTGCGTCTGGAATCATAAAGAGTTACAGACAGATGGACAGACGGCTGAAGTTAACAACACCTTTTGGCCTCTGACCACTGAAACAGGCAAAAACACGGAAAAAAAGCACAGGAAAGTTTTACTGTTTGGCTAAAGAAACAAAAAACTTGCATTTACAACTTGCATTGACATCATGTAAAGAGTCAGCACCTGCGCCATTCTGCAGGATGGGCAGATGCTGGTGCAGGTGTGTGCATGATGACTGTTGGCATGACAGGCAGGCAGCCTGTGCAGCAGCATTCAGACCCAGCAGAGAGACATAACCCATCATTAGACAGGCAGAACAGGGGATCAAATATGGAACTTTTGGGATGGACACTCTAAGTTCAGGGTAACACCTAGCGCCATGAAAACATGGTTGTCAGGCTCCAGGATGACAGATCCAGCAGGGAGGCAAACGTCCTTTATGGTCAAGACACTATTACTATCAATCACAACTGTTTACTGTCCGCTTTTCTATTTTGGTTGGAGGCATCTCGCTAGACTTTCTCTTATTATGTCTCTTAATTAGCTCTGCTTGATTTCCTAATCAACCATGAAGAAGGCATTCACCAATTTAAAAAGTGATAGCCCATGAAATGAACAGCACTGCCTCATACGAGCACATCAGTTACTCATGCTGCAGGGCCTCAAGACAGAGCTTTGACTGAAAGAGAGACAGCACAAGGAAAGAAAGACACACACGAAGCACAGAGACATAGAGTGGCAAACCTTACTGTGAATAAATCCTTCATTAAGTATTTAGAATGGTTTCAGCACTGGTCCTGCCATCATGCTGCGCAGACTCAGTGATCCAACCCAGAAAAATTGATCTTTTTCATGAGGAACATAATGACCACCAGAAAAATACTGATCATATTTCAGCACCAGTCAATTCAGTTCATTAGGGCCACTTTACCTCCTGCTGCACACCTGTATTGATTTTGCTAGTGTCACCAGACTGTTACTCTCTGTAATTCTGTAAAACGTAATTTGGGAAGTCAAAGAACAGACAATGGGGAATAAACAAGTAAAGATATTCTTTTTTTTTTTTTTTAAAAAGCACAGCTGTGTAATGGTAGCGTGGATTGTTCATCTCTGTGCCCTTTCTACGTCTGCATCAAATGTCAGACACGACACAAGAAATCCTAAAAGCATCAAGGCTGTCCCCAGGTTTCACAGTTTTTTTTTTAATACCTCTAATACCTTTTCCACCGTCTCCTTTCCTCTAATCTCCACTTATCTGGCAGCCAGGTGAGCGGCAGCACATGGCTGGTGGGCAGGCTTTGGTGTGTGGGAAAACAGCTCATCCCAATGGCACTTTTCCCCTTTTCCTTCTCTTCCCTGTGCTTCTCTTACCCCTTTCCTCCAGGGCGGCTGTCAGACGGAGGCGGAGGCAGCCGGAGAGCATCTCACTGCTGCTGTCGCTGACAGCTGGGAGCCGCAGGGATTGGACCAGCGACCACAACGACCCATCATGCAGTGGGCGGCCAGGCTCACAGGTGCACAGCATCTGACAGATAATAGCAGATAAAACCCAGGCCAAACAGCAGCCCGCTCCTCAGTAGGGGGATGGGGGATCTGTGTGGATGGGGTGTGGTGGGGACCAGATGATGGGGGCAGGGTCATATTGAGGGGCAAAGTGATTTGACAGCTAACAGCCTTTATTTGACCACCAAGCAGCCAAACACAGACCCACACACTATAGTCAAGGACACATAAGGTCTTTGATCTCAGATGCCTTCGCTGAAGCACTGCTGCAGCTTACTGTGCACTTGGAGGAGGTTAATATTTATTCTAAGCTTAATACAGAGTTAGTACAGCTGCTGTGTCTAATAAGAGCACATCAAGGCCAGCCGTTTTCTTACAAGATTATCTTATGCCTCTACTTCCTGTTTTTCTATTACGTTTGTGGTCATTTCGGTTCAATGAGCTGTGTCTTATAAGTACAACCGAGTTTATGTCACTGAGTGTTTATGACTTAAAAGAAACTGAAGGGCCAAATCTGCTCTTCAAAAAGTACATTGTGGAGATGAATTCAAGCTCAAATAAGAGTGACACAAACCTTTTTCAACCTATATTAAAGTACAGTATTTGTGTGTGATCACGTCCATATTTTTGGCCTTACATCATGACTATCTGCCACTAATTTGGTGAAAAGTCTAATATCTCACAACTGGTATGCTTCAGTCATGATAAATATATTTCAGGATTCCTGCTCTGACTGCGAGCAAGATGTCACAGGTAATTTACCCCCTTTGTTGTCCAGATGTTGAATGCCAGCTATTGTGACAAAGGGTAAACAGTTTGTCTCCTAACTCCCAAAATCACGTAGAGTAGCGGCTGAGGTTGCTGCACGACCCGAGACACAGGTCACTCTTCCCCTCTGCGACCGAATCACCAACAGCAGATTTTTTAAAATGCTTCCATAAACAGTAAACATCTTTCTCTTGGACTGGCTTGGAAAACTCCATCTGTATCATTGCTTGGTCTCCAATAGAGGTCAGTACAAAGTCACACACTCATACGCAAGACAGCAGCAGGACGTAATGAGCTTAAGAATTTCCTAGATTGAAAAATACTTCAGGGTCTGCCGTGAGGAGTTTTTTTTTGGGAGGACAAACCAGGGCTGCTGTTCTCTACCTGAACCTGGTGCCTGACTGTGAGAGCAGAGCAGTGAGGGGAATTTGCACTAAAGAAGTTAATAATGTGCATATTTTCATATTTATACATACAGCAGTCTACATAACGTTCTACATCCTCCACACCCACATCTGGCAGAGGGACTGAGGCACATACTTAGAAAAGGTTGATGATGAAGGACAAGAAAGACCAGGTTTAGCAGTGTGACAGTTTTTTTTCTTTTTCAGCTTTGATAAGTTTCGTAAATTAGAAAAGATTTAATGATAACAGACCTGGCCAGTCAATCCAGTAATTACTACCTTAAGAGCTGCAAAGAAACGATGATGCAAGAGGTTGCAAATAGTGATATCGTGGTTGTTTGACTGCCTGTCCTCCCTCTAAACACATACACAGAGTGCAAAAACTCAATTCACCAGCCATAACACACAGACCGAGAGGCATCAACCTCTATTATCTAGTCCCTATGCTACTAACACAAAAGGCTCCCTGGAACAAAAATGCAATCAGTCCTCTCAAGGAGGATTTTCTCCACAGTAGTGCTTAGCAACACTGGTGGCTCTGCTGGTGACAAAGAAATAATCTCAGAGCCCACAGCCTGCTCGCAGACTGTTTACTGCTTCCATCACATCGTCCTTTTAGAAAGAGGATGGACAGTCTGCGTGTCTACAGTATGTTGTCATCTTTGTGTCCTCTGAGTTAAGGAGGCTCTCTCTCTCTCTCCCTCCCATGTTTTGCATGGAGAAGCATGAAACACATGGCTGACTGTGTGTACAGTGCATGAAATTACCATATTTAGGACAAAGGGAATATTTACTTTAAGCATTAGGAATATAGGCTTAACCAAAAAAGAAACCATCAGGCTTAGACTCGAGACAGGTGTTAAATAATTGTTTGGTGACAAAAACATTTTTTTAATGAATATTTTCAGTGTTGTGCTGCCCCACACTCCCCCTGCCTCCTCCCTTCCCTCTCACTCTTATCTCTCACAGTCCTCCATTCTTTGTCTGGTAAATTATCACACTTGTGCTCCATTCATTAGCATGCTGCTGCTTATTTAGCTACGCTGCTGAGAAGCCTTCAACAAAATCAACTGGAAAATACTCAATATGAGGCGGCCAGTGCATCCCTCTTCTTTCCTACCACCCTTCCTTCATCTCTTTCTTTGTTTGTTTTATGTGTCCCCCCCCCCCAACCAAAATGGAAGCATGGTCCCCCATAACGAGGAGGAGGGAGATAGAATATGCAAATTCACCAAGAAAGGATATAATTAGGGCAAGTAATAGGAAGTGTTGTTTTCACAGCTGCTCATTTACACAAAAGCCTGATAGCAGTTTTTTCATAAATAGTGTTCTTCTGCTTTTTTCTTTCCTTTTCTTCCCCCTGCAGAGGTGCGAATTCATGTGCATCCATGCACAGAAAAATCCAGATAACCATGCATTAATTGAGCCACTCAGAGGATTTCATCAGCTCATATGCACACCAGCCCTGATTATCGCCTTGCTGTTTGGTTCAAAGGTGTCTTTCAACCTTCAACCCAAGCTGGTTAGAAATACCGATCCCTGTCCTGTCTGACTTCCCCCAAGTCTTCTCTTTTACAATACTTCTGCCACAGAGAAAGCACGTTGCTGGGGTGGAAACGTGCAAGAAGGTCTGAAGCCTTAAAATGAGCACAGCAGAAAGTAAGGCTGAATCCTGTTGTAGTGTTACCAGTTGAGAAAGAAAATTAGTTTAAATACTTTTCTCTTCTCTAAATGGAGACATAATTAACATTTCAGACAAATGCAGTGAGCGTGGCTAAAGGGTGCTTAAGACTGGTGTGAACACAAAGCTGCAATTACTTCAATAGATCTTTGTTTCTTAACTCTAAAATGTGTGGCTGTGGAAAGATGGGAATAAATGAGAGGGAAACGAGAGCTTAATGAATAAATGTACATTTCTCAAGTTTCAGCCTGACTCAAAGGGGAATTGGTCCGGAAATGGTTCCAGATAAAGATCAGCAGATGAAAGTCTGCAGAACAAAAAAGAAACACACAAGGGGGTTAACTTCTATTAATCTGCAAGAGTAAGAAAAGGAAAGATTAATGTTTGGACGCAAAATTAAAGTTGAAATGGCACCGATTCAAATGTTTTTATGTGTTCCATCAAGCAAGTGCTTCACAGGTTTCAGAGGGAGGGAGAGGCTGTTCCTACAGAGATACAGTGACAGGACCCGGTACCCCCCCCCCTGAGCTCGTGGGAGACTGAAATTCAACTACCCCCTTGCATATAAGCAAAATATGCTTTAAAGACTTTAAAAGACTTTACCTCACTTTTCGGTTTCTTTTCAGTTTCAGTGGCTCCCTTAATTTCGTTGAGAGTAATACATTTAGTAGGCAACGGACAGCAAACTTGTTGCCGATGGCAGAACTCTTTGCAGCAACTATCAACAACCAAACTAATTTCCTCTGCTCCCTATATTCCTAATGTGGTGTGTTTTTATTAACCGCTGGTCCTCGTAGCAATTTCAGCAACCGTAAGCGCGATCCCGGTAGGAAAACCTATTTTCATATGTGAAAGTCTGAACTTTTTTGTTCAAGTTTATTAATCATTAGGAGCGAATTTTAATATCACAAGGTCTTCATCTGTCGAACTTTGACTGAACCTTCAGTGAAATTACATTAATTACATCAGTGCCATATCAATCCTCCCCAAAAATGTTCTTGAGTGTTTAGTTTTGTGTGATCTGTCTTTGCAGACACACACACACACACACACACACACCCACCCACACACACACACACACATATACACTGTTAGGATGGTTACTCAGAAAGCTACTGAAAGCCTTACACTGCAGCTGAATAAATTGAACTCTCAATATACTCTAAAACTAATTTGCATATTTTATTGGTAGATTTTCAATATTCATAACAATGATTTCATTAGTGTAGAAATAAGAAATGTCATGTTCTTGTTACCTTATAATGACTCATTTATATCTACAAATTACCAAGGGTTTTCTTATTCATGGATTTTATCATGTTGCACTACCATGTTTCCACAGCAGCCCAGACGGGACTAATCAAACACTGGCTCCGGAGAGCTCTTTTCATATTTCTTGCACATACTTGGTTGTGGAGAGCGAGGCGAGGAGTATGCAATCAGTTGTAGTCCGCATAGATGTCACTACATCCTACAGCTTACTCTTGAAAAACTTAAATATGTGTCTCTTTTCAAAATATACACCAAAAGTGAATTATTTTCAATCCGTCCCATAATCATACTGAATTCCCTTTCACATGTAAAAGATGTTCAGTTTGCATGCAGCCGCTCTCCCACTGCTATGACTAATTTCGGTACGGTGCGTTGCTCATGATACTTTGCGTGCAGCCAAGGCACAAGGGCTCCAGGCAATTAGCATCATGCACTTTAGCAGCTGCAAGTGGGTTTTAGGTGTACTGACAGGTAGCAATGGTGGCTCGTAAACAGGTTAGCGTGAAAGCTATTTTAGCATCCACCGTGGGAAAACTGAAGACTATTTCTTCATTAAAGAAAGATCAGAGAAGAACACTGAAAGATGAACATTAGAAGTTAGCTATTGTTAAATGATGATAGACAGGTGGTTCCATCCAGGTACCACCTTCCTTTTTTTTTTCTTTTTCAAACGACAACTTCCCAAATGCTTTTATACAGAATTATCTGGGCAGGGTAAGTGCCCATGTACTCCTTCTCATTGTTAAATTACACTAAACACTCACACTTTGTACTACTTTACAACAATGCAATGCTAATCTCTGACTGGTTGACCACATAAGCAGAGAAGGTGCAATGCCAGCAGTGTGGAAAAATCTAAGGGCCACGGATTATTACAAAGGCAAAAGTTGACAGTTTTTTTCTGCTAAACTTTTGAAAAATAGAAGGAGAAAGATCTCTTTTAATATCGACTTTTTGATAAAAACATGTGGAGAGGGAGTTTGTCAATGCAAAAGACTGCAAGCACGGGCAAAGTGGGGAAAAATTGTCCAGGGGCAACCCACAGTCTATGAAAATAACAAATTCTCATACAGCACATTTGTAATGATGATCAGTCGATGTTAGTTGTAAATAATGAGGGATTTTGGTTACATTCTAAGTCTAATGCAGCCAAAGTATGATCTAAAAAGCTGTCAGCAGATGAGAGAAACTGTAGTACTGAAGCTACACAATGGCATGAAAAAGTATATCGACACCCATGGTGTGTCTTCTTCACCAGCGATGTTAGCAGTGTGTCAGATGTCTCTCATTATTTTAACTACGCAGTGGATGAGGATCTTATTAATTTGAATTCTCACCCTTGCCCAGCAAGTGGATGTGTGTTTTTTCTGAAAGGTTGTGTTCACGTTGTGCCCTTGAACAACGCCAAAACATGATCAAGGCCGTGAGAGATGTTAGACTCCCTAAGCTGCTGTGTGTCACTCCAGCCCTCGAGCTGGCTTTTAACGAGGGTCTTTATGCGCGGAGAAGTGCTGCTAATGTGTTGCTGTTCAAACATAAAATAGTTGTACATTTAAACAGTCTGCCTTATCCTTCTCCTGCCTGGAAGACGAGCAGGTGCTGTTCAAACAGCCCATAAAAAGACTCCAGCAAGACATGCGGTTCTGCTGGAACAGCATGTACTGCATCCCACAGTCTTTCATAGAGCAGAAGTGGGCTCTTAATGTTACAACTGAGATGTGATTGTTAAGTTCTTCTATGGGTACTCAGCGTTGGGAGAGTAACCAAATGTAAGTACTTTTACTTGGTCAGACAAAAAGTGGAATCTGTGCATCTTTAACTCTGACACTGACTGTGCGAAATGTGACCTCTGACCTCAGAGATATGTTCAATGGATTGTCTAGAGAAAGTGAAGCATGAAACACAGAGAATATCCGTAAAAAGATCGTCTTTAATGAAGAACATTTCTATTCTGCTCTGACAGAGACAGCAGGGAAATGGAGATACAAAGAGAGGAGTGATAGAGTGGAAAAGAAGAAAGTCAGAGGAGAGATCTGAGAACTGCCTATTATCTCCATGCTGCTTCATAGATTTAGACACACGCGCTGCATGCTTCTGTGCACAGACCTAAAAGTGTGGGCACAGTAACACACACACGCACTCAAGAAACAACCATCCTCTCAAATCTGCACAGATCTCATGAATATGATTGACCTTTTTTCCACTGTATGCTGACCGTGCATAAAGGCGAAAGGAGAAACTAAACAGAGGCAAGCAGAGTTAATTTGGAACAACACATTATTGGGTGCTGACTGCAAATATGGAAAAGGAAAATCTAATCGATAAGCCAAAAGAATGACACTGGCCTCTCAAATCAATGTCTGCACCCCATTTTCTCACTGTGAAAAGACAAAGGCTTCAGTGCAGGTGCTTTTGTTGTTCTTTTTCGTGCAGTTTGCACCTCTGAGTGTGTGTCATGTGTTCATGCACGGTACTGTGGTGGAACAGTTGCCAGGACTAATCATTATTTAGTTGTGGCGGGGCTGGAAAGGTCAGCAGTCTGAAATGTCAGGCTGTGTTCAACAGGAGCCAGATGCAGTCGTGCGCTGCTCAAGTGTCCAATTAAAGAGGGCCGAGTGAGGTTTGAGTGGGTCTGTGTGTGGGAGTGTGTGTGCAAGTGTGTGTGAAATGAGAAAGAGGGAGGGAAGAGATGCCGGGTGTTTTCTTTATTAGTTTCCCCCCTTAATGTTTGTATGCATATCAGACTTATGCGCATGTAAAATACAAAAACACTTATGGAAAGTAATCATGACACTGTATATATGACAGTAAGGAAATACTTATGTTCTTCTTGATGTACTGAAGCAGCTCTTTCTTTACCTAAACCTAATAAGAGTGACTAATGACAAATATGTAAAAATAACTTAAAAAGGGAGAGTTACAGTATTAATCCCAAGTGTCAAAACTTCCAAGTGCAGAACAAATGACAGAACAGAAACTCAAATATTCTGGTTTTATGTCTTGCTACACCTCCGATTACCTATGGAACATTCTAGTGAGGTCTTGCCAGCAGCCAAACTATCCTTTTGGACCAATCATTGTCCTACAGGCGGGTTTTAGGTAGGAATCAACATTGCCAGCTCATCTTTTTGCTCTTGCCTTTGATAGACAGGTGCTTCATCCATTAATTTTTTAAGTACCTGCCATTTTCCAAACAGTTTGGAGGACTTTACAAATGGATGAACAAACCAACTGTCACATCACACTTCCACCTTTCAAAGAGGAATTCTGCTGGTTTTTAAAATCCTCTCCCAGCAAGTTGCTAATGTAGTGGAATCAACACCCTGCACTACAATATGAAAACTGACTACAGGAGTACCCTTTGTTTA
This sequence comes from Leuresthes tenuis, assembly GCF_036924035.1. NCBI lineage: Eukaryota > Metazoa > Chordata > Actinopteri > Atheriniformes > Atherinopsidae > Leuresthes > Leuresthes tenuis. The sequence goes on along the minus strand of NW_027325361.1, from coordinate 16,823,887 downwards.
ATTTTTTTTCAATTTGACACTAAGAGCTGAGTTCTACGCATAAGCATGTGTAAAGAGATAGGATTCAGAATGTGTTGACGCCAACCATTAGCCTTTTTCGCACATCAGTTGCGCCTCTTAGATGAAAAAAAAAGACGTCCTTCTCCAGCTGCTGCTGTCCCGCCTCATAATTCATACATGTCAACCAGAGACGGATCAGCCCCACATCTAACTAGCATTGTGGAATCAGCTGAGCGTTGACGACACTGTTGGTAGTGGTCAAAAGTCTAACTGTAACCAACAGTGCTGTCGGCACTCAGCTGATTTCGCAATGCCGGCTTGGCACACGAGGCGGGCCCATCTTACTTCAGTTGCTACATTCCCCGGCAGCTCAGTGGCATATCAACTTCGACCTCCTGTTACGCCTCTATACCTTTACACAAGATTACACCAAGATGCTTTAAGTGCACCTTGAAAAGGCACCTGTGAAAGAGGCTACTGTAAAAATCTATTTAATAGGAGAGGAAGTTAAAATGTAATTACAATTTTACAATTACTTGTGCGAATGCATCCTTATGGGTGAATTATTCTTTAGGGCAGCTAATGAATGCTAATAGAAACAGAGGCCAAGAGCAGGGGTAAAAACTTTTTTTTCCTTTGAGAGACTATATGTTATAATGTTACTTGAGCCTATTAGTTTGTTTGCACCCTGTGATTCTGCCTGCTGCCCATGCAGTGAAGACAAGATGATGAGAAGTGACGGACAGAGAAAGGAGGGAAAAACACAACACAACGGGGCGAAAATAACATGGCAACAGCGACGTGATCAAATAAGATCACCAATAAAAAACAACGGTAACGAGAGTGCTGGTGAGCTAAATGAGCAGCGTGAAGCATTAACTGCAGTGAGGGAGACAGGTGTGCAGATGACAAGAATAAAGGGAGCGAAGGAGCGGAAACTCCTTTATTTTGCCGTTAAAAGGAGAGGATGTCCTGCCTGTGTTTCCCTATCAGAGGCACTCATCTAAAAGCATCACTTGCTCCCGAAACAGGCATCATAATAACCTTCACTATGTTCAGTGTGTGTATGTGTATATGTGTGTGTGTGTGTGTGCAAGTCGCTCCCCTATTATGAATAATAAGCAGTAGGGCAGGATAAAATATGTCTGCCAAGTTAAGAATATAATAGACCTTTCTTCAAGGCCACATATAACAACAGGCTGAATAATGACCTGCAATCATTTACTCAGCAAACGCACTGAGCTTTACTCCAGTCTGAGGAAGAAGCCTTTCACAGAGAAATATTTAATAGCTAATTCTGTCTCCTGTAGGTTACCTCTGAAGGTGAAAACTGACCCCGGCCAGTGACAGCTGGCCAAATAAGTTTTAAGACAGTTCATCTCTAATCATATGATAATTTGGGTCGGCTCCGCTGAACCTATTCGCACATACGCGTTAATCAATAAACACTGTCTATTATGTTTACCTAGAAGAAGAAGAAGATGTTTGCAGTTTCCCAATAACCCTTTATCTCATTTCCCAATTTTCACAAACTCAGTTCGGTCATTCGACTCTTCTATTTGTGTCTTAGCCCCTCCCACCAGAGAGGCGTGCAAAGGAGGCGAGGACAGACATGAGGAGGGAAGGCAAGATGATAGGCATTTATCTAAAATGAGACATCGTTGATTCAGAGCCATTATCTTAAAACTGACATCAATTAAAAGTGATGTGTGACAGCTTCATTATCTAATCATCCATCATTTTGTTGCAGCACAGATATGTTTTTGATAACTTTTATCAAAGGAACATTAAATCTGTTTATAAAAGTGCAGAAGTAGCTACTTTTAATTATATTCATCACATAGGAATAACCTGCCACACCCACTTGAGATGTCTCAAGTGCCAAAAGCACGTCTCAGTGGATACATCGATATATCCTCGCTAACGGCTCATCCAGCAAGTACCTTCTCTCCTCACTCCTTCCTCCTTTGTGTGCATTTCAGGAATGGAGACATCCCTCAAAATATTTTGCTGTAAGCGATCTCTGAGTCACAAGTAGGAGTACAGAGGACAGAGGATTAGGCTCAAATTAGACAAATTACATGAGTCTCAGGAGTTTAGCACCATCAAGCATTGATGTATTCTTTTTTTTCTCCTTTCTCCGCCACCTTTTGAATCAAGGAGTATGCACAGTCGGCCCACAGATGGTCCCAGAGGAGCCCCGGGGACCCTCACGAACCAGTACAGACGATGAAAGTCATGTCAAGCAGGTCTTGTGCATAAGCAGATGTGAAATTAAAAGACTGACCTTAACAGGATAAGTTCAAGACATTTTCAGGCTCTCCCATGAAAAAAAAAAGTATCACGACAGGCAATGCTTTTTCCAGTAGTTATCTGGTTGATGTGAATTCAACTTCCTCTCAAGTCAACAGTGAGGATGCCTTGATAAGAGCATCATGTGCACACCCAATTTGGAGTATATCTGTCTCAATACCCTCTGGAAAAAATAGGATAGAAAAACAAATAAAGCACCCGGGAAAGATCTCCCTTTTGGTGAGGTGATGATGAAAATAACACGGTGGAACAAGGGGAACACTGACTTATAGAAAGCACATAAACACAACAGATTTTACCAGCTGTCTTTTAGGACCCGACTAAAACATGGAAATAACTGAAAATGCAGAAAAGACACCAAAGCTGATAAAAGAAACAGACAGAATTACAGCTGGGGAAAGAAAAGCTGACAGTGCTTATTTCTCTTTTTTTTTATACATAGCTGAAGGAGATCTGACGCCAGATTGCTGTTTCACAGAAAAGTGTCCAAGGTGCTCTTTCAAACATGAAGTCAGTAGCTTCAGTTGCTGTCAGATGAACAGAAAGGAGTGGGTCGAAAAGGGGTAACATAGTATATATGACACTGTAAATATTCGCTACTTTTTCCCTTCTCACTTTGCCATCAGGTCTAGAGGTGTTGCTCTGAAGTCTCTCTCACACCCCCTCATCTTCTTCACCCCTTCTATGTCTGTAGTTGCCCTTTGTCAAACAGCGAAGACCACGGGTGAGTCTTGCCTCTGCCCAGGACCCGAGGAACAGCTGCAATGTAAACCTGCTAAATTAACTGGGTCTCCATGAGCCTCACACATGCATTATTCTAATCAAAGCATATTAGATCATCCAGATACTTTAGACATATGGGTCTCTGTATCCTCCATGCCGTCGCCATCTGTTTCTCTCGATTTCTCCCTGCTCTCTATCTCAGTGGATCCTTCGCTCACACAGCTGCCTCACTAAGAGGCTGGCATAGATTTCTAACAGTGCAGCTACTTTGTGACATGTTTCCACATTCAGTCAATCTTGGAGCGCCATATGCAGGTCTGACTACATGATGAGCTGCATTTGGATGCAATTCAAACTACTCTGCACAAAATTTACGCACCAGCGTTTAGCTCTCGTGTGTCAAATGTAAATGAGATGAGGTCCACTAATGAGGAAAAAAGAAAGAAAACATCCTCTTAAAGATAAACCGACATATTAAATGAATCCATTTTGAAAATCCTAAACTTCATCCTCTATCTTCAACAAAGGCTGGCACTGCTGGCACTTCTGCAGCCTTCACATAAGACAGTACAGAAGGATTTTTCATTTAAAAACTGGTAGCTCGTGGTTGTCAGCATATCTTCAATGTCAATGTACTACATCGAAGGCGGAGTGATTTATGTGCGGTCCCATCATCGAGATGATCGGAGAGCAAGTGTGTGAAACTGTCACAAGAGTAAACGCGTCATTTTTGGAAAGGTTCCAGTGTGTGAGCACGAACACGAGGTGTTTTAGTTTATGAGTTAACATTGGACAGGTTTCTTAGAGTTACAGAAAGTTACAGGAATGCTTTATAATATCTGGATGTCGTGAGCATCTTGCACACACACACAAAGGGGAATGTGTCATCTGCTGACGTGGCAGACTTTTTTTCACCATTTGCTTTTATGCAAGCAAACACTCTCACACCTAATGTAGCAAAACATACAGTAGCACAGTTACTCGGGCATGTGTCTGAAGACATTTTCTGGAGGAGCTGCATGTGATAAAGCAAATGTCTGCATCAGATTGTCTTTTTTTACTGACTTTGTTCCTAAGCATCAGGTCAAGGAAATATTACAAAGGTGAGAATACAGCTCTTTAGAGAAAGCACACAGCGAGAACGTGAGTGGTCCTAATGGTTTAAAATGGTTCGTTCTTACTGGCCCAGTGCTAATGTCCACTCCTTCGTTGATCTTGTAGAAATGTTTATATGAAGTGCATTTACTAAGCATTGATGGCAGCCTATGCTGTAAACGAAACATTCATTATGAAACTCTGATTTCTGCGACAGAAACCCAGAATGCAGAAGTTATGTGTGAAGTGCACCCTTACTGCTTCGCAGGAATCAAGAGGGTAGCAACGAGATGCTGCTAATCAAATGTACTAGATTAGTTGATCATCATAGTAAGTGTGAACACCTTTCTAAAAGTACATGTTCTGGCAGTTTGCCAGTCTGGAGCATTCAGGTGTGTTATAAGGCCTTGTTTTGCATGCACAGGACCTTGGAACCTTGCAGTCACTGAGTTGACCATAAACTCTTCTGTATACCAAAGTAGTCAAAGAAGAGACCATCTGTCTGACTGCTAAAGCTTAAAGGCCTAAACTGGGTCATGCAACAGGACAATAGTCCCAAGCACACCAGCAAATCTGCAGCAGAATAACTGAAAAAGAAGAGTCAAGGTGTTGCAATGGACCTCAATAATCTCAAAGACCCACAGCAACGCTGTAAAGAAGGGTGGACTGAAGTTTGCCCACAATGATGTGAGAGACAGTTAACATCATCATCAGCATAATACAAATGATTACTTCAAGATAACCAAAGCAGCTCTACATGCTATTGAATTATGGGATGTACTTAGTTTCTCCTTCACTGCTTCAGCAATGTGTCTTAGGTTTTTGGTAAATAAATAATGACGCTGTGTAATATGTGACGTGTTATCGTTTATCTGAGGTTGTACTTCGTTGTAAGTTATATTTTCACAGCCTTATCATGAAATTTCCATCAAATAGACATCAAAACACGCAAAAAGTGTACTGATAATGTGCTTGTTATGGGGGCAACGCTGAGGTTTTTTTTTTCTCTCTCTGAGGTGAGGCAGGCGGTGCTGAGTTGGATCGATTTCAGCTGACAGTGAAGGAAGAGCATAAAATCCCAGGGACTTACCAGAGTTGGTGATGGTTAACAGGTCTAGACGCCTTTGTTGCTGGAAGAAAAAGAGCGGAGAAAGATAAATGTCAAAAAATAGTAATCGATAACGTAATCAATTCTCATATTCAACTCTTGCAGGCAGTCCATTGATCTATCTTACATGTTTGAAATTGATTTACTTTGCTCAATAAAACTAGCAACTAACTTTTATCAGCAGCCTAACGATGAGACATGGACTTCATGTAAATAATTTTGTTTGTGCGTTGCTGGAACACCGTGTGTGAATCTGTACTGACAATTTATCTTGATAACACTTCTGTCAGACCGAGTTTTGCGTTCTTAAACTAAGAAATGATAAGAGATCAAGTATTTCCCCAAAAAGTAGATACTTGAAATACCCTCTTAACAAAACCGTGCTACCTTTAAGGCAAGTTTTGGTTCATCATCCACTGTGAAGAATTCTGTATCCCTGTACTTTCCCAAATGCTCTGTGTGTGTGTGTGTGTGTGTGTTTAAGCCTGTATAAGTATGACCTTGTGTTTTGATGGAGTGTGCAGTTTTACACTTGATCTTTCCAGCAGCTGAGAAGGAGTATAGAGGAACTGATAGGTTTTTATCCCCTCTCTTTAACCTGCTGCCTTTCAACACACGTATACACACACAATCGCAGGCGCGCACACACACACGTGACTGACGAGCACCGCAGTAATCAACACCTCAGCCCTCCTCATCTACCAGTCCCTGAGGAAAGAACATCCTCAGATCCTAGGAAAGGATGAAAGGTCTGTGTGTGTATACATGTGAGTGTTGTCTCTGTGTGTGAGACAGTTTGGTTGGCTCACAGTCAACACCAGCTTTAAGGACCAGAGATCATCAATATTCAAAGACTATACTGACCAGTTGCTGAGAGGGATAAGTTAAGAGACTCTTAACAGACATGGAGCCTTCCCTCCTTGAATTCAGCTCTGCTTGGAGAGGAACTCTCTGCTAAACACTTATTCTAATACTCAGTAGGTGCTCTTCCTCAGACTGAATTAAGATATACAATATGAGGAAATGCTGTAATGGTATTACTCCCAATACAACATTATTTCCAAAAGAACGTGAATATAAGCCGGTCGTGCACTGAGCGCTGCAGAAGAGTTACGGATGCTGGGGTGGGTGACCACATATGCAGCAGAGGTCACTGTAACAACATGAGATGCAGAGAAGCTGAGTTCATACTCTCAGCTTACAAACGGATTTATACCCACATAACTCAGACCCACCCACCTTCTACACACATCAACACACAAACAGCGCCATTACTACCACCTGCAGAGAGCGATGACTCTCCACAGTCAGTCAGATATGGAGCCGGAATCATTACTACAACAGAAAACAGATTGCAACGCCTGTTGTTTATAGCAGAAACACAAAATAATTTCTAGGGCAAAGCTTCTCTTTGTCCATACAGCTGTTTTTAACTAAATCTCCAATATACTTATTACATTATTTATTTTTCTTTCTGATCTTACACTGTATCTTTATCGTATGGTTATTCGTCAATTCTCATTATTTGGTCTTTGGTTTCTCTATTTGCTCTGTTAAAGTCTAAATAAAGCAGTATTTAATCTGCGTTCTGGGTTTATAATGTCACAAAAGAATGTGTTATCATCGACACCGCCACACGTATTTCAAATCATTACAAAGTGACTAGTGCTCTCTGCTCTAAGACGCTGGGGGTTCGTCCACAGAGGACACTGACTGACAGGCTCTCAGACCGGCTCAACTGAATCACACAAGAAAACAAAGCTGAATTGTAGTATTTTATTTAACATCTTATAGATCAGGAGCAAGTGCAGGTCTGCTCTGCTGAAAGTTTATGGATACGAGAGAGGTTTATAAAGTTTTCACTTACATCTAATGTAATGTAAGGGGGGGGGGTGACATGCAGTAAAGGGCCGTCCGGTGCGGGACTGGAACCGGGGTCAACTGCAGCGAGGACTGTCACCTCAATACATGAGGCGCCTGCACAACCCACTACGCCTCCGACCACCCCACTTGTTGGACTTTTAAAGTGAAACTGTGGTAGACTGCCTACTAAAGTGTAATCTAAAAATGACCTTTTTGAACTGTACCACAGCATATGTAGGGAACAAAGGGGGCCGACTATCATGAGTGTGGAGGAGCGAACCCACGTGCAGGGCTAGAAAGAGAGAGAGGCGAAAAGCTGAGGCAAAACACACAGAGTAACACGGGAAACCATACAGGTGGCGTGAAAAGCAGCAACATGAAAACGATCCGACAAAGAAAACGACTGAACGAATATGCGGAGGGAGCGATGAGAGGACTGGAAACAGCTGAGAGCTCATCAGCAACAAAAAACAGGTGTAACACAGGAAAAGAAGTGATACAGATTAAACAAGGGGAGAGCGCTACAAAATAAAACACAAAGTGACCAGAACAGAAAAATCCGAAGCCCACGGCAGACATGCTTGCAAATAAGCGTGAAAATGAAAACACCTGTTATTTCAGAAAAATCCTCATAGTCACACTCCCACATGGGCACGACTCCACACACAGATGCACTCATCAGCACTCGCACAGCCCAATGACCGACATATGAAAAGTGTGAGTGCTGTTCATCCTGTGCCAGTACTTAAACATAGATTATATATCTGCGGTGGAGAATTGCAACGCATTACGGCCACTTCCTGCTGCTTTTGTTAGTCCTCAACGTGGATAAGGTGCTTAGAGTTCCTGAGAAAGAGGAAGAACACCAAAAGAAAGAGGGAGAATCTGACTCACACGGAATCACATTAGCAAAAGGCAGGCATTTCAGGGCAGAAAATAGGATTGAATTAATCTTTTTCAAACATAGTTAAGAATTGAGCCCGGACAATGCCAGCCCAGCTTCACTGCCCCCTCAACACACACTGCAACAGACTATTAAAAACAGTGACTGTTTTTCTTTTTATAACTAATGGATTAACTGATTTAATTCCTCCTTGTGTACTCACTGCTAGGTGGGTGAGAGTCACTCAGTATCCCATCATAACTAAATGCCAGAAATACACTTTTTATGGTTTACAGCTTGACCTCGGCTGGTATCGCTGGAGACACTTGAACAAAAATCCAAGAAGGCAAAATAATTATTTGTGAAAACAAAATCTGCTTGAAATCCACAGATGTTTGCTGTTTGTGACTCTAGCCTCGACCTGCAAGTTAAAGTGTTATCAGGTTAGAAAACAAGAAAGCAGATGGGAGTCAGAGGTGACGACCACTCCAGCTGTCACTGTAATCTAGTCAGCTATTGCGAACCCAGAGGCCAGCAGCACGGCGAAAAATACAGATACAGGCAAAGAGAGTGAATGGGGGTGCTCCAAACATTAACTCACAATAGCTGCAGTGTTCGGTAGGAGCATAATTAACTATATTCTGGACATGAATCATAAGCAGAAGGCCTGGATTGGTGTTTCTATTCTCGGGTGTTTTGTGAGTGCAGGTCTTGATAAAGTTCGATCTTTGCTCAAAAAACTGGACAAACGCAGTTTTGGAAAAAACTTCAAGCCAATGGAAAATTGATATTCTGACTACAAGACGAACCGCCCAGTTTCTCTATAAATGTCTTTATCTGATCGTCTGCTTATTAGTTTCTATAAGTCGCACTTGAATATTGCTAGAATTACATATTTCATTTTTACAAATCATCTCCTAATATGAGCCTGACATCTGCCACCCTCCAAAAGAAATCTATAAAGTTCTAATCAGTATAAATATGGTCATTAACAGAAACAATCAGCAGGACAGAGAGCAGACTGCGCCATCATCCCAATCTGGGTGGGAAGACGAGATGGAGGAGGAAGGAGTCAAATGGAGTGACAGCGGTGAAAAAAAACATTAATATACTAAACCCCTGCTTTATGACTAAATTAAATATTTATGCACAATCTACCCAAAACTCATTTGCCAACATTTCCTACAGAATTCGTATTTGCTGATTGTTATCACACACACAAACCCAGACGAAGGGGCCGAGGAAGCAGGAGGACAGAGGAACCAGTGAACAGGGAGAGGAGAGAGAGGGAACAGAAACTCCAGCCGTCATTTTGTAGCTCATTTCGAAGTAATTCAGAGTCAGTATAGCTAACTCACACTGCCATAGCCACCATCTGACTACTTTCTCAGTTTTCTGGCTTTCTGGGAAAGAATGTGACACAATTTCGTAAAAGGAAGGATTTAGTCTATGACCGGGTTAACTTATTTGTCCAGTTACATTGGAACCCCCTGAAAAACAGGACACCACAGATTATAAAAAAAGTTGTAATTCTCCTTTCATCCCATCAGGAGATGAACAACCTCGACTTAAGCCTCAGTGTCTACACTTTGACCTCAAGCCGTTACCACTTTAAGACACAGTGACTTAGCAAACTAGCTTAACTTGTGGATAAGCCTACAAAATGTTGTCGATGCAATTTAGTTTGTTTCAAGAGTGAAGGGCTGCTAATCCGGATCAGCCAGAGGGTCCACAGTGTATTAATTTAGCAACATGCGCAACCTGCCACAAAAGAAAAACTGAGGCTCTGCTGACCTAAACCACAATTTAGGTGTGTGCGATGAGGATGATTTTAATCACCACAAAAGATTGAGCAGTTTCCTGAGTTCATGATTTATACAGTATATGGAACGCACACGGTCTGCATATTGTGCTTCCCTGTCAAACACCACAGCACTGATGTGCAAAAAAGTGAAAACACGCTCTACCTGTGAAATATGCAAGGACACATTAGATTAGATGTAAATAATCATGTCCACATCAAGGAATGGATGTTATTTCCTATGTGGATGCTAGGCCTGTTTTAAAAATCTCGATACAACAGCTTTCTCTGCGTTAATTATCGCTGTGCAGTGTCATCCTAGATTTACCCCCAGCTCTCTTGATGAAGTCACATGTCGGAAATGGGCACCTGCATCCAAACTCCCCGCTGTCGCCGCGGACTCGCTCACACATGCACTAAAGCGCACACACAAGCAACTCCCTATCAAATAACCAGGGTCACGAGCAAAGGGTCGATGGTTGATGGGCTTGTGAGTGAGAGCATCTTTGTCAACAGTGTGACTAATCCTCCATCTTCCTTCAGCCCTTTCATCGCATATCTACTCTGTGTACCTCATCTGGCCTGAGTCACTATTTTCACTTCTGCATTTGCTCTGAGAGTTAAAGCCCCACAAAAACACACTGTCTCTCTTTTGCACACACATACTGCCTGGACTGATCTGTTGCACTTTAGAGGTAAAAGGGGAGCTTGCTGTACTCGCTGTCTGTCTGTGTATCTAACGGCATGTTAGTCATCGTCCCTTGGTAACAAAGAGGGTAGGTGAGGTAAGGATGAGCTAACGGGAAGAGCTTTTTAGGTTATGTTTGGGCGTAGCCGTCGGGCCTGTTAGAATCGAATACATCATAACTTTTTTTTATTTTTTTTATTCAGGACATAAATTTGCTTATAAATGTAAAGTGTAGTGGGAAAATGACTGTTTGCCAGTAGAAATGTGATCACGTCTCCACTCGCATGACACTGTCAGGTAGTGTGTGCTGTAGCACTAAAAGGAGGGAGAGGATGGAAGCAAAGGGGATGGAAAGCTGAGCTTTGTTGCGTGACCAGGAGCCCTTGGTTAAAAATACAACAAACTAAATAAAAAATTTATTCCTTCTGAGAGAGGAGAGCAGCTTCCTCCAGAGCGGAAGGAGAGGACAGCCACCTGCACATAGTCCTCCTGCTGCTGCGATTACTGCATTACCTCCAACGCCTTGGACTGCAGTAATCTGATAATAAACACTACAGCTGGCATATACAGATAATACGGGCTGACATATATGAGCATTTAGGCAAATGCAGGCTTGCTGTATGGTATGGTCATATGGTTTACATATTATATGTTATGAGTGACATACACACAAGGGCCTTTGTGAATAGCAATTAAAAATCATGATTCAATTTAATCTTGATCATTACCTATTCATGAAGACCAATTAAAAGAGCAGTGAGGACCTTCTCTGCCACCTTTCTTTCAGGTAGCATGCTTTTTGATGAAGGTTCCCATGAGTCTATCCCATATGAACATAACTGCATACTTATTTCCTCTCAACTGGTTAAACTGTCAGATTAAAGGGAGACAGGTTTATCCAAGTGGCCAGCCAGCTAGATGGTAAAAGTCCCCTTTACACTATATCCTCGGGCTAAAGTGGCCTTAGGGCAGACATAGCACTGGGCGCTGTATCGACTTTTTACCCTATATTAATATTCCCTGAAATGAGATATAAAGTAAGTCAATAACATTGTAACTCAACACACAAGGACATTAGAAATGATCTGATACTGTGTTAAAAGAGTTGTTTTTGTGGTAAAGTGGTGACACTGCGCGCATATTTCCTGGTCAGACACTATTTCAGGCTAATCGTGCTGCATGATGACAGGAACAAAAAAAAAAAGTAAATAAGAAATATATATCTTTTTACATCAATTGTGCAGAAATACAACAGAATTGTTCTTTAACCCTCTTAAAAGATAGCACAGCGAGAAGGTAAAAAAACAAAGAGAAAAGTTTTTCTGGGCTGATGCGAGCTCACAACAGGCAGAATAGCTCCTAGATTGGATTAAGCGGGTATAGAAAATGGATGGATGGATTATAATGGACTGCATTTGATTAGAATTGGACTAAATTTATCTGTATTCAACTGGACTTGAATTGAACTTCCTTTCTTCTTTTCTGAAAAGCACCCCATGATGACTTTCATTTTGAAGTGGCGCTTTATGAATAAACTGAAATGAATTGAATTAAGTTCAAGTCTGGATACCCTTCACGACAAGACTGCTTCTACTCCAATTATTACTTCATCAAAAAATTAGTCAATTTGAGTTCAAATTGCTTCAAATGAAATGAACTGAAACTGTCCAGTTGAATGAATACTGTTGAGTTTTATTTTTACTATGTAGTTGGCATGCTGTCATTTCTCCTTTTCATCATAGAGCACGCGTGAATGTTAAACTATGCCTGCACATGACTGCGCACCTGTGTATGTGTGCGTACTTGCGCATGAGTGTGTATGGATGTATAAAGAGGTAACCTAAGAGCTCCTGCTGAGCTAAGTGTTTCCAGAATGACCTGGCAGAAGAATCAATGACAGCGTCTTGACACTGAGGACCAATCAATGACTTGAGAACACTGATAGCATACTTGATACTTCAACACACAACTGCACCCAAGCACACACATACAAATGGACTCTGTCCTATCATCATATCCCCATTGGGCTATGATTGACCCCTGCCTGATGGAGTGCAGGTGGAGCGACCTGGTATTTACCAGAGAACACTGAGTCAATGCCCTCCAAGTCGCAGGCACACAACGCTGCAGCACTGCAGAGACAGATCAAGGCCTCTCTGTAGTCTCATCACTGGGTGCTGGTTTAAGACAATTAATCATTCACATATTGAATCATACCTGACAAACAAAGCTTATAAACCGAACTATCTTTCATCATGATTAATGGATCAATTCGGTAAATATAAATCTTTAGGGTTGTTTAGTTTAAAAGTTTGCTAATGTAAAAAAAAAAAGCAATTTGTGTGAAATCACATTGGTGGAGCGAGTGATAGAATGAGTGACGTACCATTCACGCACTTCAGCACTTACTCAGGGGAAAAAAAAAAGATCTTTCATCAAAAAGTTCAACTTTAGGTTTCCATTTTTATTAAAGTGCACCGTCTCATCTGCTGTGTCTTATCTTTAGGAAACAGTCCAATACCAGTGGTATAGTGGAAAATCCACCTCGCTTTTACGGTCTTATATTTCCATCATTTTCTATTAGGGGTCTTCAATCGACTGTGAGAGACAGAAAATGGAACTGAGATTCTCCCACATGGGACTTGGAGCTCAAGACTTCAGAGACCTTAACAAGGTTTTCACCTTTGTGCAACTGAACTTTGTGCACCTCCACCTCACAACAGTGAACTCGGACATTGACCTGCTACTTTTCTTGTATCTACGCCAACCGTATTGGCGTATCAAAGACAAGATGCAAGGTTGAAAAGTTCATCCATCTCTCCTTCAGGGCCTAATTGGAGCTGAAGGTCAGGACACGTGTATTTTCTATGGGTTTATTGCCTTTATGGATCCAACAAGAGTGGTGGATGCGTACGTGTTGTAAAGTTGTAGGTTGTAAAAGAACTCATTCTTGGGATTTGATTCCAATTCAAAACCTGTTATTTTTGTATTTCATGATATTCCCCCAAAACAGATTTGAATGCCTGTTATCTTCAAGTGAGCAGACAGTGAGAGACTTATTAGAACAGAAATTAAACAAAACGCTGTGTGACTAAAGCGTTTTCCTCAGCACAACTTTTCCATTTAGTTGAGTTCAATCATGGATTGGAATGGAGTGCCGACTATTTCTTTAAAGCTGAAGTCGGCTGGACTGCTGTGTTTACTGGTAATTAGGCAGGACAATAATTAGCTGCTAGCGGAGAACAGAAAAGGGGGGTGGCGGAAAGAGTTTGAGGAAGATGCAATGAAACACTAACACAAGCTAACAAGAGCAACACACACAAATACAATTAAACTGCAAGATGTGAGAGACGTGTGTGCCGACACCCTCTCCAGATGTTGATGTGTGGACCAGATGGATGCTCTGTTTGGTGTCTGATAACTTCTAATCACAGTTTGGGATGAGAGTGGAGCTGAGAGAGAGAAGATGGAGCAGGACTTTGTTCAGAGGACACTCGTTTGGTAAGGACAAACTCACAAAACAGAGCTGAGCGCATACTCAGTATCATGAAAGGGTCAGTCTGCGATCCGTAAGGGGTGACTGGGAACAATAAAAAGTCCTTTTCACATCAGAGCCAAACAAAGCTGCATTAGCATAGGCACCTGGCTTACAGGCAGTTTCACTGTGAGTATGTGTGTGCCTGTGGCCCGGGCCAGGTGAGAGGTTGAGTAGTGCTGTTGTGAAGCATACCAGATGTACTCCTGTATAACATGACTGCACAAGATTACCACAAGACAGAGATGCAGCTAGAATGCGATCTAATTTGTGGCCTTGCTTTTCTGCAGATTGCTGGGAATCTTGAGGGCCGATTGCTGGTCAAAGCGGGCACACAACAGAGCACCTTCACTCAGAAAAGAAACGCAGGCAGTCAGAAAGAATGAAGACAGGCTCACTGAAAAAAGAAAGACAAGATGAAAGACTCACACTGAAAAAATACAACTAATAATATAGTGACGTGATAGTAGAATTAATAAAATGTGTAATCCCCTCTTATTAACAATGACAATCAGCATCACGTTTACCACATTGATAAATAACCACAGTTTCACTTTAAAGATTATGCATCTGCTTTTGACCAAAGCCAAACCAGCAAAGTTTTTCTCAAGGCTTTACGCAATAAATGACTTTTTCATGCAAAGTGTTTGCCCTGAGGTCTCTCCCATGTGGAGCATAGCTAAACACCTCAGGCTTCAGAGTGGTGTCCTGATCAAGTTTAACCATCTAAACTGGCTCTTTTAGGTGAGAAGCCCTCTGAATATCTGCCAGCCTGCTCAGAGCATAACCACATTTGTAAATTAACCATTTTCTGTGGCTTCATGCCATGACTTTGCTCTTTTGTTTAAAGTCCAGGACTCTGTTTTAATGCACTGGCTTAGTAAGGAATTCCACCCTCAGACTATCCCTTTAGACTATCCCTTTAGATTAAAACAGCCTGTCAGATTATCTGTAAAATGGTGACCCCAGTGCAAAAGATAGGCTCCTTTTGTCCCAGTGGGTTATGGTCTGAAGTCTTTGTTCATTGGGCTTGTTTTCCAAAGATACCATCAGAACCAATCAGACTGGTGTCTGGAAAGTTTGAAGTGAACACCTCAGATTCTCTGTTGTGTTCTTTCAGCCCTTCCCATGCGTTTTTTGCTGGGCAAACTGTTGTCCTGCTAGGCAAGGCTGCTACTGTAGCAACGTGTCAAAGTATATAGCAGAATTCAGGTTTTCCAAGCAGAGAAAAACAGTATAATTTACCTTTGGTGTGAGATATCTATGGCAAACTTGTTTAAAATAAATGAATATATAAACAAATATTTACAAAGTTCCTGTCTCTTAAAGCAAAGACTCTTGGAGCCCTACAGTGTTTTCCCCTGCAGTTTCAGATCTACTGCTCTGACAGTCCATTCCAGCCCCCCCTCCCCTCCTCTCAGAAGTCTCATTGGCCCTCCTGAGATAAACAAACAAGAAAACAGTCGTTTGGCGCATCTGTAATCACCTTAGCTATATCCGCTGGAACTGAGGGCTTTTAATTTGTCGCGCTTTTAATTTGTTTTCACAGCAGTTTCAAGCAAATTGAATTTGTTAATTAAAGCAGCAAAATGAAATGCTGAGCATTATTGACGAGGTGCTAATTGGGTTAGTGTGGAAATTGGAAGTGGGGATGAATTGGGGTGGGAGGGGACTAACGAGAGAGGGGGGGGGGGGGGGGGTCATTTTGGGGTATCAATAGTCAGGACAAATCACATTACAGAATAGTGCAAGAAAGGCAACATGCCAAGTGGCCCCATGGTGGCTACATTAAGCTCTGGGTGTGTATGTGTGTGTACACGACACAACCCCCAAGGCTGTTTTTTGGCAGTCATACACAAACATGGATAGACAGTTGTACTTCTTCTTGCTTTTCATTAATGACAAGTTAACACAACACCGTGTATACACAGATGTATGCAGCCCAATTAGCAGAAGCAGACACGAACAGAGTAACAACCCCCTCATTCACATAACAGAGAACCTTTGACAATACAAGATTATATGGTGTATTAAATGTATTTTCACATGTAAAATACTGCACCTATGACATATTGTATAGAGAGAGCGGGAGTGTTTATGACTAATGACGCATCTGGCAAAATACGGCGTAGTTCCTCTCAGCTCGTCATTTCGATGATCAAACAGGGATGGAGCTATTTGAAAACAGACAATATATCGGACTTTGTCCTTTATTAGTTGTCTGCTTTCAAATAAACATAGGTGTGGCTGAATTATTTGTGCCACTTTGCTGCCCTCATATACAATCACAAGTACAACCCGAGTTCCAAAAGGTTTTAAACAAATACAGAATACGATCATTTGCAACTCTCATAAAACAATCATTTTTCACAATATACAGGACATAGAAAAGATATCAAATTTGAAAGTGAGACTCCTTATTATTTAATGAAAAATAAAAGCTTATCTTGAATTCGATGGCAACAACGCATCTGAAAAAGTGGAGCCAGGGTCAACGAAATGCCAGAAAAATAATGGCGACTGAAAGGAAACAGCTGCAGAAATACATATGATGCAACTAATCAGATTGATTGGCAACAGGTCACTAACATGATCAGGTATAAGAGGAGCACCTTAAAGAGACAGTCTTTCAGAAGTTAAGATGGGCAGAGGTTAAGCAATCTTTAAAAGCGATTCCTTCATGTAAAATTGCGAAAACTTTGAATAGTCTATCACCTACACTACAGTCTATAATATCATCACAAGATACTGAGGCATTTGGAAACATTTGTGTGCACAAAGCACATAATCAAAACTCAGTACTGGATGGACGTCATCTTCAGGTGGCGCGACATTACAACAAGTTTTTCACTGTAATATACTATACTAAAGCCCCATATGTGAACATTAGCCAGAAACACTGCTGTTATCTCAGCACCAATCCTTATTTAAATGGACAAAGGCAAAGCGTAAACTGTTCTGTGGTCAGAAGAATCAAAAAGTTTGGATTGTTTTTGGAAATCATAAAGCTGCATCCTTTGGACTGAAGAGATGAGGGACCATCAGGCTTGAAATCAGCACCATTTTCAAAACTCAGTATCTCTGATGTAAAAGTGCCTGTGGAAATGGTAATGTGCAAATCTGGAAATTTAAAAAAGTAAATTTTTTTATTGCAGCCGAGGAAATTTTTTTAAATCCGTTCTGACTGACTTAAAGTCAAGACTAAGGGTTACAGTGGCTTTAGGGAGCGGACACACTGAAAGATTTCAGCAATCTCTACTAGATGCATAATGCAACATTCCAACAATAAGCTGAATACACAAGACTGCTGTCTTTGAACCTCTCACTGAGCAACGTGGGACCACCGTTTTGGAACCAGATCAACAAATCACATCACAATTCTTTCGCTTGGGTCATCGTTCATCTAGGAAAGGCAAAATGTGCATCATACATAGCTTGATCACATCACCTACTCCACCAATTTTCCCTCATTCATACTCAGTCACTCACTCATCTAGAGGGTCAGTCTTGGCATTAGCATTCAAAGCAGATCATTTCTCCCTTGAAACATACGTCATTCAAATAAACACAAAGGTGTTTTCCAGTTTTTTCATTTAGCATATTTGCAGCTTGATGAAGTAGTAAGCCTGCCTCGATTGGTCACAACTTATTTTTACTTGGAGCATTCCTTACTGGGCTGTGACATCATTATGAATACAGAAGAAACGTTCCAAAGTCAGCCTGGTCTTTGAGCTTAAGCACGCAAGCTATAAAAGGCAGAGAAGTTTGAATGAACATTGTGTTATATAAAGACTCTGAAGGAGGACTGTTGGGAATGTGCAGCCCAGAGAAAGTCCTGTGAACTGGGGTAGATAGAAAGTTGTTGGTAAGTACTTTCTATATCCTGTGAAGGATATCTTTGTTTGCAACAGTGTGACTGTAACATAGTCATTCATATCATTAATGGCTTGAACGGAACTATTAAGGGATTTCTAAGAATGACTAGTGTTTGTCTGTATATATACACGCACACATATATATATCTATATCTATATAGATATATATATGTATATATATATACATATATATATGCATATATATACATACATTATTTTCCTTTAATTTTTTTTGTACAATCCATATGTTGTGAAGCACCTTTTCACATGCAAGTGAAACTACTAATTATCTTGCCTCTCTGCCAAACAGTCTAGTATTAACCTTCACTCCTTGACTAGCTCATTGACCCCTAAAAGCTATGCTGAGCTGATCAGTGTTAAGACCACCGAGTCTCCCTTCGGGTATGTTGGCCCAGTGCACTATTAATGAGAAGAATTCCCTCAATTTGCTTGAGATTAACAAGGGTGAAGATGGAGAAGTGTTGAGTTGGGAAGCTGACAGACATGGAGGGAGAATGATGGAATAAAGAGAGAAATAACTGAAAGAGTCAGATTAGGAAAGAAATCACAGGGGAATAACAGAGGAAAAAACATGAGAGAGAGAGGACAAAGGCAGGGAGAGAGATAAGAGGAGTGGGACATGAGCAGTGAGCTGGGTGAGATCCCCAGCAGTGGTTAAATTAGGGAGGTGATTATCGTACTAATTACAGGCCGAGCTGCTTCACTGATAATGTCCCAGCCCTCACCTGACAACGCTCAGTGCCCTATTATCCGTAATGCTAGAAATATCTAACTGTACAAATGTACAGTACTGATGGGTTGGTATTAAAGAATTGGGAGACTACACCATGGCCTTTGTAAAAGGTGTAGTAAGGTCCTCCCTCTCCGCTTTTTAAATCCACATATAGCTTCAAACCACAGCAACTGAATGAATACAAATCACGTATTTACAGTGAAAACTATAAGAATATTACATATACTGCTACTATATATTATCTTGTACAAAGAAAAAGTTGACAGCTTTATTGCTGAAAAAAGAAAAGTTGTCGCCTTCTATCTGAAGCACCTAGTTTTAGCTCTTGTAATTCGAAGCCATCTCTCCCAAGGGCACAGCATGCTTTGTGCTCTGATTGGTCAGCTGATTTATATAAAATGGTGGTGTGGAAGGCAGCTAGAATGGCCCATTCCAACCTCCGCCATAAGGCTAATAACTAAAACTCTCAGAGACTTCACTAATGCCCCAACTGCAGTGACTCGGAATGGAGTAAAAGGGAGAATCTTTGAGGAAAAAACATGTTGCTTGGAACCTACACATTTTCGCCAAAGAATGAATAAAAGAAAGAAACCCACACCTGCCGAATGTATTCCACTGTATGAATTTCTATGTTGC
The DNA here is from genome assembly GCF_036924035.1 of Leuresthes tenuis. NCBI lineage: Eukaryota > Metazoa > Chordata > Actinopteri > Atheriniformes > Atherinopsidae > Leuresthes > Leuresthes tenuis. The sequence continues at coordinate 16,804,613 of NW_027325361.1, read as the reverse complement.
GTGTGTCACTCACATTCTGGGATATATTTCTATATTATATTAGCAAACCATAAAAAAAAATCAGAAATTTCATTAATGTAATAAATGGAATGATGGAAAACACAAACAATGTTGTAAATATGCGCTTAAATGACTTCCATGGCCTTGGTGAAAGGACAGGACAACTACGTGCATACGTGACAAATTCCAAACTATGAGAAAGTCCTGCAGGAAAGTCTGCCAACAACTCACGTAGTGAGTATACACACAAAACAATGTTCCCATACTAACCCAATTAAGACCTTACTTTTATAGTATAAATTGAAATATGTGTGAATTATCCTGCATGCAGCTCATGTAAACACTGGTCAGTCACTGTCATGCTGATGTGCATGAAAGTGAAGCCGATGAATCGACACAACATGCTGAAAGTAAAGATTGGAATGGGGGAAATAAATTCCTTCAGTGTGGACTGTGGCTTTCTAAACTGAAAACCAGCAAACACTCATAAGGAGGTTGGCTGGGTTGTGGAGGTATAAACCAAGAGATGTGAGAAACCTGTGCTTGATTCCTACAAGTGTCTGTTTTAATCATTTTTTTACATTTTTGTTTTACTTTGGACATCTTTATTATAGTTCTCTTTTAAGTGCTTTGCCTTTTCCTTGACTTTCTCTCTCCCTGGTTAGCTTTACACGACTCAGCTACTTGGTTAGGGTTATGTGAAGTTTACATTTTAACTAAAACACGGCTCTTCACAACCCCGAATATTCCACATACAGCTTCGTGATGTGACAAGGCAGAGGAGTCCGTTGTTTTTCCATTTGGACTTTTATTTTTACCTCTTTTCTGTTGGTGGCTGTGAAACATTGTGACATATCCCTGGTTTTTAGACACAAAGAAAGTTTCTTTCTTTTCAACAGGGCTGCAGAAAGCGCAGGCCCTCTAGCAGATTCAAGTGTTATTACAGTTGAGTATGGGCTTCATCACTTGTCACTGACTTTGTCCTCTGCAGCCCAGCTTATCATGAGGTTATGAATCTGTCCTTGACCACCCTCACAAACAGATTGAATAAAGTAAAGCATGTAAAGCTGTAAAGCATTTCCACAAGGTCTGTATTTCTACCTGTAATACCCCATTTGGAGAGGGGGAATTTGAATGCCATTCACGGCCCCTATTACCAAATGTCCTCATCTAAGAGAGTGCACTCAGCAATACGAATCAATCTGAAAGGGATTGAATTGTTGGGCGCCACTATATTTTATGCTGCCAGTAAATATATCTATCTTGTTCATAACAATTTGCTGCTCTGTGTTTTGTAATCATAAAAAGGATAAGTTTGGGGGAGATACGAGAGCCGTTCTTTTGAGAGTGCTGATTACAGTAGGCACCATCTGCGTGGAGCCCACAGCTGCCTGCTTCATCAGAATACCTAATATTCCAATGGAGTGCTCTAAATACCTGGCAAGCCCAAGTAGATAGATAACAAAGAGCCTATTAAATAATGGACAAAGTGGCCTGTGAAGGTAGGGGTGGGAGATACAGGAGTGTGTGGTGGGAATTAGTCTCTTAGCTACACACACACTCGGAGATGAGATAGCCCCAAGTTCTAATTAAAATTCTCATTCCCATCTAAGGTGGTAATTTGATCTAAGAGAAGAGTGGAAAGTTTGATGTTTTTCAGACAGCCTCCTGTTCCTGCTCCCTCTATATCCCTGTGTTCCTCTTTCCTCTGTCTTGATCAAAATCAGTGTTATCTGTCCAACCTGGTAATTCTTCCTTGCCCTTGCTCCCCCTCAAAGTCATGTTGGAAACATCTCATGAACGGCACCCCCAACATGCAGTGTGTGGTATGATATAGTTCGTCAGACAAAACAATAAATGATCCCTTATGAGATTCAATTATTTTGCAATTGATCATTTATTTGAAAAGCAACTGTCATATTTCACTGAAAAAGATAAAGTAATCGTGGAGAATATGACATTTTGTTGGCTGCAGCACTAGTTAAATCAGCTGACACCTGTACAAATGTTGCTTTAATCGTGTGCTATAGTTGCATTTTTTTTTGTTACGAACTGAAAAACAGACAAAGAGAGACAATCAAAGCAAATTAGAAAGTTGACTTCGTTAAAACTCAGCGTAACAACGGCAGGACATTCGACAAACAAAAGGCAGCCGCAGACACACGCAGCTTGAACACAGAGTAAACCTGCGAGCTAACAAAAGACGGGAGACATCAGGGGGAAACGCAGGTAAAGTGGCTGAGCAGCTGGAAAGTGACAAACTGGCAACTAACAAAGGTAGAGCAGCTCTTTAAATACGATAAAATGCCACTCATAGGACTCAGGTGAGCAGAATGAAACAATCAGAAAAGAAGGGAAAGACCACAGGGACCGGAAGTAAAATAAGACGAAGAAGAGAGCTTTTTCCAAGTAACAGGCAAAACACAGAAAAATAACCATGACAAGATTTGAATCTGTCCACTCTACTGTATTTCTATTCATATGGCATCATGCTTCTCTGTGGAAGAATTACCGGACCAGGAGAAGCATAAAGAGAAGTCTTGTCAGGCTGTGAGCTGTGAAAGGGGTATTTTAGACAGGCAGTACTTTGTTTGGCATCCCTGAGGCATTAGAACTGAGCAGCAAATGAAGGAACGTGCTTAGTTGTCAGTTTGAACTCCTTTCCACTCCCTAAAACCGTGCCAAGGCAGCCACACCGGCATGCCAGTACATCTGTGTTGACCTTAAATGGCATTAAATGTATGTGGATATGTTGATTTCCCGTGCTTGGTAAGGGAGAAACAAACCCTCCCCTCACATGTTTTATCGCCATTTATCGTCAAGATGTTAACTGACCACAAAACTGTGCACAATCGCAGTGTGCTTAAATAATATGTCCATACGAAAAATGACATCTCGTGTCCTCAAAAACGGTGGGATTATTAATGTTTAGCTTTAAAAACAAAAGAGGGGAGCGGGTTGGTCGAGCCCACTGACAGAGAGACAGGTGCTGGATGTACTGAGGCCATAATAGATTCATGCTTTTAAATTGCGACTTGTTTTGTCAGTCGTGTTTACCGTAGTGCACTCATTTTCTTCTTTCCATCTAATAGTCACTCTAAGCATCTCTCCCCTGCTTTCCCCTTTCCTCCGTCCTTTTTTTCCACCTCATTACTTCTAAACAATTATATTTTGGTAGAAAAAGCCTCTCAGTCGCAGCCTGCTGCTGGCTAAAATGAAAACAGTCAGCGCAGAGGCAAGACGATGGATCACAGTGTCAACACCAAAGTTATCATCACCTTGCTTGATTTATTCTTTTTTTGGTGTTTTCTAGTACACTTTGCAAACACACACCAGCACAGATGGACAAGCGTACACATGCGGAAAACACACTCAAAGATCTCACAGATGAGCGGACTGCCCGGGGTGGCATTAAGGGGCTAACTGAATTGCTATCGCTCTGACAGAGGGCCTTCATTGAGGCTGTAAAATTAAACAGCCAATTTCACCTGGTAATTGGATGGTGAAATATTTGTGGTTAAAGTATCTGCTGTGAGACAGCAGCATAAAGCAGAGAAAAGAGTGAAAAGACAACGCGGTTCCTCACTCCTTACAGTCACAGTGGTGTAAAAGGAGTCGACTCTCCATAACGCCACACTGAGTCTTTCCGGGACCTTCTTTGCTGTTGAGCTGCAGAGAGAAAACAAAACAGGGGACATGGTTCTCCTGACACATCTACCGTTTAAAACAAGGTTTGTTGGGATGATGCTGTTGGTATTCAGATCAACACCAGCCTAATAATATTTATCTCTGGGTCAGATATTAAATATTCTTTTAGTTATTCTCTTCCAAGCTGCAAAAGCAGAGCCTTTAATTGCCATAAATATACTCTAATTAGCAGGCATGAGCTCCTGTGATGTTTTTCGCCCGGGTCATATATATTTTGCAAAAATAGCATTTACACTACAGCGTAGTATTTGCTAATTATCAGCATTTGAAAGAGGGCATAAGGCTATACGCCGGCAGATGGCAATACCTCAGGGGTTAGGCTTCCTTTTTCTCACCATGCTGTGTTTGCCAATATAAGCTACAGAGATGCCACCCTTGGGTGGAATGAACTTTTCGTCTAGAAGTGAGTGCCTTTGCTCGGATCAAACACTCAAATGAGCCGTGATGATGAGCCTGGTGATACACGCTGCTGTCTCCAAGCCTCAGCCACAGAGGGCCTCCTGTATTAGCCCATCCCTCCATCTTCTCACATTCCTTGCCCTTAACCTCGGGCTCTAGTGTTTGATCTTAACTTCAGAAAACCTTTAAATTTTTTAGTCTAAATTTTGCGTCTGGCCCCATGCCGCTTGATAATTGGTTCTTTTATTACTGACCGATGCAGAGGGGTCTGCTGAAATGTGTGTTTTCCCAACACACAGACCTCCGCTCTTGTGGCAGCTACCAATCATGACTGTTGTTGCTGAGGAGCATTAGAGGCACTCTTATTGGGGTTGCATGAACTTTTAGGAATACAGATGAGGGTGGTTGGATTAAAGAGAGTGACTTTGATATGACCTTGGGATTTCAGTCGGGCACAAGTTTTTAACATCTCATGAGCACACATGGATTAACATCACATTGGGATTGTTTCATATGCAGGCAAGACAAGACCCATTCAGTCAGGCATGACTGCTTTTAAAAAAAATAAAAAATTAATTACTAATCCCTCATTGTCTCTATTTAAAACATCTGCAATTAATATCCATTCCTTTTCCTTTCTGGTGCCATCTATAAAAAACATCTGTGGTGTCACATGACACTTTATAGTTTCTAAATGTTGAACCTCGATTATCCTAGGTGAAAATCCTGTACCAGCTGACTTTCTCTGGTGCCATCCATAAAATGGACAAAACCACGGGGGCCTGAGTGGTGAAGCCAGAGATGAAAAGGGGAACATTACTCAGAGTTTGGGGTTGACTCGAAAAAACACCTCTTCCTCTAACAGTAACCCATTAAACTTCTGTCACGAAACATGTTCCCTACACATCTTTATGGAATCATTCACTGATCAGTGTGCTGGTGATGAGTTTGAAAATAGTTCTATCATCAAAAATGATAACCTGTTTGTCTGATCAGGTTCTACAGCTCTCACCTCTTGTGTGAATACGTCCGGCTCAAAAACAATGTTTAGCATATTGTTTGTGAAATGTCTGGCGACTGCATCGCAGCAGGCAGGTTCTTGTTAACTTTAACCTTCTGCTTCCTAGAGACACCAGTATAAGGTCTGAATGTAATAACATTAGCAAGACATTGTTGCCCTAAGGTTGGTCAGATTAGCTTGCAGTTGTGTGGCTGTTGTGTTACTGACTGAATCTGAAGATGTTTTAGGGTTGAAGTTTCAGAGCGTAGATTTGGACTTGAGGGGTAAAAATGTCATCACATGCTTCTTTTTGCCACAACCACAACTAATCTCTAACCTTGATTAAGCACATTTTTTCACTCATCTTAAAAAAGCACTTTGAATCACTGAACCCAACAAAATATCTAGAAAGAGGTCATCTGTAAAATGTTTGGAAGGAAGTGGTGAATGGTGCCTGTTGAGATGCTGATTTGGGTCGTCAGAAATACTGTTACAGTCTACAAAACCTGACTGGTTGTGACTAAACATTGCTTCAACAGGGCACTGAAGTTGTGCCCTACAGCTGATCAGCTGTTTCATCCATGCTTCACCAGTTTACAGGCTACCGGCTGACTGGCAACATATCATGCAGGTAAATGTGGCCAAAGCAATCATAGCCTTCTGTCACTCCGTCGGTGCTAATGGCAAACCAATTTTCCCCATCACCTCTTAATGTACATTTTCCATAGTTAAAGTACATGTTTGTTGGTCTCTTGCCACTATCCTTGTTCCTGAGTGCACTATTTCAAACAGTTTATTTGGGGTAAATGTCGGACTGATTGAAAAGCTATGTTTCAGAAACATCGTTGCCATGAAATATACTTTTTACCAGCAAAGGTAGTTGCATGTAATTAATTCAATCAGAGATGGATAAAGAAATATCTTGCAATTGCATACTTTGCTCAGCACACCAAAACACCTTTTGAAAACCTGTTTGCAGTAAACAATACGCATTGGGGGCCAATAACTATTCAGCCTGTTTAACTTGCACATCAACAGTCTTGTCAGCCAGCCAGCCAAGCAGTCAGTGTCAGCGATGAGACAAGGCCATAATCCAATTCTGGTTTTTACACGGCATCATGCCTTTACCTTTGACAGCATGATTGATGTGTATGTAAATGTGTTTTGAGGAGGGCTGTGAGCAGCTAGTTAAAGCAGACATTTAGAGCTGCCCTGTCAAAGACAAATACAGGGATGGTGGGAGACATAAGAAGTAGAAGGAGGAGAGACAAAGAAGAAGGAATCAAAAATAAAGACAACTATTGATCCATAAATGAAGGAAGATGGACATTGGGAGAGCCCTTGACAAGACGTAATGTACCTCTTGAGCTTCTCTCTGAATTCATAGAGTCAGTCTGACAGCTCCACAATGGGATACTATGGGGAGTCTCTATCAAACACACACGAGCAGAAAAAAAGGAGACTGTCTTTTCAAATGCCTTCCCTATTGTCCTCCTTCGCCCCAGCCTTTCTCCTCCCTTAACCATTCTGTAAGTCACAAGATTAAAAGCACCGAACCTTGAGGTCGCGACAATAACTAGACGGCAGGTTTATTTCCAGGCGAGGCCAGTGAGCATAAGTGCTGTGTGTCTAATTGTATGACGCGATGTACATGCGTTCCTGTGAGCATGGCTGTGATTGCACACATTCTTTGTCTGTCCGTGCTTCTCGTGGGTTCATGTGATACTGTCAAGTGGGAACTACAAGTTCAACAACTTTAAGGGAGGTGTTGGTGACATGAACTTCACATCTGTCTGCCTGTACCCTGCAACCAAGGAAGGAGGAGAAATAAGCTGAAGAGTAGGAGATAAATAGAAAGAAGTCTAGTCTCTGTCACTCAAACATGCATCGGCTAGTATTTGAAGGCATTGGCCAATGGAGCCAAGCCAACCCTCTCATCTAAGCATAAAGGCAGATATCTGTATAAATGGCACTGCACTGGTGATCTGTTTGAATATTGTCAATCTATCATCCTAGACAATATGTTGAATGTGTTCATTTTTATCTTGACTGGCAATCTGGGTCCAAGAAAGCTTAAAATGATAGGCAATACTGGCTAAAATCATTCGTACTACTGCTAACTTTTGAAATTGGAGAGGTACAATCTAAGACACAAATTTAATAAGATCACAGTGGATTAAAAAACAAAAAACATGGATTGGCTGAAACAAAAATGCAGAGAAGAAATTGTAGGTTTCCTAAATGCAGCTAAACTGACAAAGTACTTACATTGCTTCTTAGACCCTTTTAAAGTTTTCACACTTTATCATGTTTCAGTTTGTGCATTCATGCTCCTCGTCACATTCCTGTCTCACAGATCTAGGAACATTTCTCTCAAACTCGTGGCTGAGTTTTCGAAGTTTTCTCTTGTTTTGTTTTTAAATAATTAATGAAACACTTTAAAAAAAAATCTGTTTTTTACTTGTCTTTATGGAAAATTGTGCTCACTCATAAGTAAAACAATCAATTTAAAACATTTTAAGATGATTCTGAAACATAAAGAAATGGAGTGGATTTAGTTATTTATTTGTTTTTTTTTCAATAATTAGCATTTAATCAATATCATTACAAGTATTTATACTAATGTAGTGGAATAAGAAATAGTTTCTTCTGTTATTTCACTGGCACTTTTTTGCATTTCCTCCTGCCACTCCACTCCTTATAACAAGCTGGAAAGTGTTGCCTTCTCATTAAAGCAGACCTACACAGGAATTGTTCATCAGAACGACGGCTCCTTTCAAGCTCTGTCTTCCACAAAAGAATTGAGGAGGCAAACTTGAAAAGAGAAGGCACATGTACATGACATCTCTGAAAAGTGTGAGGCAAAGAAATGGAAAATGAAGACATTTTTCTTTGAGACTGGTGTTGATTATCTTGCTCCCTTGCCATCAATAGGAACTCCTGCATGGAAATAGAGAAATGGATTGATAGGATGCAGAATAATAATTTCCCATGAAATGTTTCCACAGCCAACAGATGGCATCAAACAAAGAAACAAAAAATAAAGAGGGAGAAAGTGTGAGGGAGAGTGCTACAGAAAGAGAGACCCCACACATCTTCACCATGCCCCTGAGTGCCCTGTGGGCCTGCACTCTGCTCCGCTGTGACTCTGATGAAAAGGAGGCCTCAATTCCTTTCAATTTGGCCAGTGAGCCCCAGTCCTGTTAAAGGCAATCGACTGGCTGAACACAGGCACTATATCATAATATGTAGGTGCAGACAAGCCCTGCAGAGGAAGGAGGGACTCTGGCATCCATCTCTCTCAAACTCATGCTGACGCTCAACCATAAGGGAGAAACATGCACGTGCACACACACACACATGCAACAGTGACAGAGCAGGAACGCGAGAAGTGAGACAGAATAGAAAAGTGGAGGAAAAATGGGACCCGTCACTTCCTTCATTTTTTTTTTTTTTTTTCTCACTTCAGGTAAAGACAAGAAAGAGAAAAGAAAATGTATTTTGTGCGAGTGGGGAGTAGGATGGTGAGGAAAAGGATGAAAAAAAACACCTGTTTGGATGAGAGTAAGGTGTTTGCTTGTGGTTGGTAAAAGCTTCTGTAGGCGTGGGCAAGCCAGCAGCTTGGCTAGAGCTATTTGTTATCAGGGGTCTCCAGGCCCCCCGGGCGTGCCGAGCCGCTGGCCCAAGTCAGAGGGGCTGAGCCTGTGGGAGGGTGAGGAGTCAGAACCCTTGTTCAAGGATGGATGAGAGGCCAATAAACTGGAAAGAGCAGCAAAAGCTTTAAAAGGGTTGTAAATAGCACATGAAAGATCTTATTAATCTGGCAAATATTCTGTTTATTGACATCCTCTTGCATTTCCTGCCTTGAGTGCAATTAAATGTCAAATACCCAAGAGCTACAACAAAGCCACGTAGCCAATATATTCACGTGTATAGTAAATGGTGACCCTTCTAGGCTTCTGGTACACACTTTGGATGTAAGAACATAGAGCATTCGTACCTCTTCATCCACTTAAGTGGCTGTGAAAGTGTTAACTCTGAGAAAGCTCAGTGTAAGGGCTCAGGTCAACGAGCTGATAACATGTGACGCCTGATCTGCTTCATAAAGAATTCGTAACACACGCGGTTATAGAGTGGTGGGGTCTATAACTGCAGGCTAGGATAAAACTGCGGCAAGTTTAGCAGTTGTACAGTTTCACCTTGACCTGTCAATCACGCTTGGCTTTCGGCTCTAGCTTATCGCAAAATGTATTGGGTTGAATCAGTCCTCGGCATCTAGGATTCAAACGTAATCTAAGCCCACAGAAACACCAACCAATGTACAGTGCACATACAAATTAGTTTGCAGCCACACACTTACTGTGTTGCAGAGAGCAGTGTGCATAGACTTGTTTAAAGAGCTGAAATATCAACAAAAATGATACACATTCAAAGAATTCTTGCTTTGAAAAGTTCTTAAATGTAGTCACATGTCTTTATAGGAAATTAGAGAGCACATTCTTTGAAAAGCAGGCATTTTTACTGATAAACAGGCTCCAAAACCTGACTCGCGTCAGAGGTGTGTGGTTTCAACAGAATGGCAAACACTGCCGGTGCAGACATAAATCGATGGCTGTGTCGCAAGATTGTTCCTAAAACGTCACAAAGAATGCAGAAGAAAAACCTATGCTAAATGTCTTCTATTTGTTAAATTCAGTTAAGAACTGGATCATACTAACTCTGTGAACCCTTAAAAACTGTGAAGAGATTCAATCAAAATTGGTCACAGCATGTCCACCACCTGCAGCTGTTCAATTATCAGTACTCAGAGGTTCAAAAAAAATCTTACATACCATCCCCTTATGCCGGCTACAGTTGATTTACATGGTTTAAACAGATGTCCTCACCCAGCACAACAGGAAGGCCAAATGGAACGCAGACTCTCTGGCTTGCACTGAATGCCAATAATGCAAAGGGGAGTTATGTCTGACTGAAAAGTAGACTGGTACGGATCACATTCCACGACTCTATCTCCTGTCCACTGATGGTCATTTCTCTTCAGTCACTCCTTGCCCATTGGATGCTATAATCTGTTATGTGTTCATGAATATACATTCTACATGTAATCTTTTATTTGAGAGCATTTCAGCAGGTCTGGGTTGAAACTAAGCACATACGCCCCCTGAGGATGTTTTTGGTTTCTGTAATGTTGCTTTTGTTCACACTGCCTACGATGAAACTCTGCACTGTGGCAATTTTAATGAAAACGAAGAACAAATCTGCGGTACTCGAGCAAAAATGTATTTTTTTGTAAAACAAAAGATTAATACAAGGCTTCAGCAGCCTGAATTAGCCTCACCAAGCAAATATCTACTAATGTGTACAAACCCTTTAGTGGAAAATTCCATGTCAATGTAACCATCCCTCTGGTACATCGCAGCAAGGACAAAACTGCTTGTATTAAAAAGGTAAACACACATCGGGGTTATTCTGTCCTGCATTACAAAAAACAATATTTACTGAAAAATTTACCTCCTCACAATCTGTATGGTAAGGCTGGACAATTGAAGTCAGTATTGGTTCAAAAGAGTCTCAAAAAATGTTAAATTAAGCTACAATGACAGGGGAGTCGCACACATAAACCATGCACACACACACACATACATGCTAACACTCATACAACAATAAAGAATATGTGCCTGAAGTGAACAGGTCTAACTTTATTGTTTGCAAGTAACTTTTGACAAGTTCCTCTCCACATCCCAGAGTTGTATTCAGGGTGCTGGAAGTGAGTGCTGGAGAGCAGTCATGTAGAAAGAGAATGCTGTTACTGGAGTTATTAACAGGCTCCTGTGTTTCCCCCCTCTCAGCTGAGCTATTCAGAGCATAGCGTTCCTCATCTGCCACAAACACATGCCGACAGACAGACGCAGCAGACGGACACACCGCACACCCCCTTCCACGCGCTGTGCAGTAATATGTTTTTTGCCCATTTACAACAAATTAAGTTTCCCTCAAAGTGAATTTCAAGCTTGGCTGCTTTTGGAGGGCGAGCAACTCTCTTTTCATTAATTTTCATTCTTTTCCCTCGAACAAATGATCTACTGTACAGCCTGCTCTGCGTTACTCTTTACTCACTGTCTTTACGTTCTCTTGTTTTCTCCCCTCCTTGCCCTCTTTTTCCCGCTTGCTGTTGAATTTGGGCCAGGCAATGGAAAGCAATTACACTGTCAAAGAGGTGTATTCTGATTTATTAAAAGCCTTAAATGCTATCTGTTTTGCCCCTCTTTGTGTCCCCCTTGGGAGCTGAGTCCTGACAACCAAATGAGACGAAGTGAGTGCTCGCTGCTCATTGCTCCATCCTGAGAGTCATCTCAGAAGCGGGCAGAGTAAATTTCCACTGGCAGAGGAGGACAGATAGATGGCTATAATGCAGCTGTGAAGATGGTAATAGATTTTCCTCTGAAGCTTAAAAGTGGGGGACACAAAGAGACAAAAAGCACCAGAGGAATCTGTGTGGCATTCCTTCATTTCATTTTCAAAACAAAACCAAAGTGAATCGAATGAATATTTATCTGAAATGAAATAACGAAAAAAAACAAAAAACATTTGTGATATGCACATCTGCTTCAAGAGTGCAAGTTCCCATTTTGTACTCTGATCAGAAATGACTTAAAAGGAAGAGGATGAGCGCTTCATTTTCTGTTTTTCCTGTATTGTTTGTCATTCTGTGTCATTGCCCAAAAGTCATTTCTGGTCTGCGTAGTGGTCCATGTCCATGTATGCAACACATAAGCTGCTCCACAGCACATTATGCTAGTTTCAGATAAAATTCTCAAGGAATATGTTGGACGGCCTTTAACTCCCGACTCTCAAACAAAAGGTTGCACATTCACATCCCGCTCTGCGCCCACACAGCCCAGCTTACATTTTTATTTTGCTCCCACCTGCATATGGGTGGGATTATAACGTAAAAGTACATGTTTAGGCTTAGGATGATTGTACATTAGTTAGTTTTACATGCTACAAGGTACGTGGTTAGGGTTAGTAAAATGTAAACACTGTCAAAAGTGTGCAAACTACCTTTTTTTCTGGTGAGACTGGGCCATAATACGGCTGTATTCAGGCTGTTTTCAGGATATTCATATTGAGAATCAATATCAGTATCAGGAAGTCTCTTTTTTAAAATGTCATTATTGCATATGATAAACAAAGTAAGAACATATGGCAGATTATTTGTATTAATCACAATGGAGCACGCAGCCTACACGTGATAGGCTACATGGACCTACACTGACCAGAAATAGCTGCCAGGGCACGCCTCTTGTGTCCAGTGAGAAAATAAATCCAAAAAGCCAGTGCTCGTTATTGCATATTGAAAAACAAGTATTCATTCTGTTTTTGATTTTAGTTTAGAATGGAATGAACAAATGATTCCCACAGATTCAGAAGGAGAGACATATATGCTGCTGACTGCCAACAAGGAATATTTTGGAATAATGTTAATCTTCTTATCTAATTGCATAAACCAGGTTCTCAACTATCAACCTGTCAGAAAACTCCACTCCTGGGCATCGTATGCCCCGAGAACAGCCACTTCTGAGACCCTTCATTTGCTTAATTCTCATTCGTGCAAAAGCGGGAGAGACAAAAGAAGGTGCGAGCATGAGAGAGAGCAGAGACAGGGTGCTAAGCCATTAAGGTGTGAATAAGTTCCAATTTGCAAAATAAATATTATCTCTGTCTGAGTAACTCAAAATCTGTGTGCTTTTGTGCCAGCATTATAATAAGGATCAACAAGAGGTCAACACTGCGTGAACATTACCAACCAAATTCACAAACCTTCCCCTGTGATATTCTAATCTATTTATCTTGCCTTTTTTTCTCCACACACACATACACACACACAGTCGAGCTGCACCGTGTAAAACTGTAAAGTTTAACACACCACAGACTCCCTCCCTTTCACAGTAGGCTACACATTAAAAGCCATGCCTAATGCACCCCCCCTCCTCACAGACTTCACCACCTCTTCCTCATTACTGTATTCTAGATCACCAGAGAGATGCGAGAGATGCAAGGGTGCAGATGCGTAATAAAACAGCCAGTATCCTGGGGGAACCATTAGTTGGAGATAAGAGGTCTACAGCACTTTAACGTAAGGATATAGATCATAAACCCGCTTATCTTCTGGTCCCACTGGATCAACTCCGTGGTCAACTGTCTCGGGCCAAAGGACAGACTGGGTTTGTGCGTTTCTCCCCGATACTCGTGTAACCCACAAATACCTTCATGATGGTAAAAAACATCAAATACGAGAAGGGTCACTCACTTGTAAAGAAAAATATGAAGCAGGTAAAAACACAAAACAGTTGCCAAGAAACCTCCAGTGATAAAGAGATGACCTTTTCATCTTTAAAAAATGTCTTTACAATTATGATGGTGAGATGCTGTGGGCAGTGATTAACATATAACTAGATGATAAAGAGTCTTTCATTCGGATACCTATTAGCAGCAGCCGAGGAAAAATGCTAAACTTCCTCAGGCAGACAGAGAATTATTCATGACAACTGCAGAAAACGAGAAAGAAATGGCAAAAAAGTAATTTATTAAGTTAACAACTAACAGAGGCAAACTTTATCAGAACTTAGCGGAAGAATTCACAAACAAGGAGTGAAAGTCACATTCTCACCGACTGCTACAGCTGTGAGTTCTTTAGGGTTTTTTTTCTTCAGCACTTTCTTTTTTCAAACTGTTGCTTTTTTTCCCCCGTTTGAAGTTTAGGCCCCAACTGCTGCGTTCATGAACAGGATACCACTAAAGAAGCTGTTTATCTTGAGCTGTTTACTTCTCAGCTTGGGGGAAAACAGATTACTTATTTGAGTGGTGCCAGCTTGCTTGACTGGTAAAGTTTCCAAGTCCATCTTGCAATGATAACAGGGAAAAGAGAAACCCACAAACAAGACTACGTTGGGAGAATACTTAAGGTAGCTAGCGTAGTTAGCGTTATCTGTCTAATTTGCAGATGATAAAGCACTTAATAGAAAACACTGTGATGGACATGCAGGTGTCTAAAGTAACAATGTGCCTTAACTCAAGCACCATATTTCAGTAGAAATTTCACTTCACTCTGTACTCCGCTAAACTTCAAAGGGAAATGGTTAACTCAGACATACTGGTTCAGATTAAAGTGTGATTTCCATTTGTTTGGCTTAAGGATATCGTTTTAAAAAAAATCACATTCCAGATAGAAATTGCACCAAATAATCCTTTTCGTTGTAAACTGCTCGTATCTCATATATGACATCATATGAAGACAAGGCGTTTCGGTCCTCCTCGTTAAAAATTAATTTCAGGCCTGTAACATATTCCTAAAAAAAGTTGGCACAGGGGCAGTGCTACTAATGAGGTGAAAAACAATAATGTTATTTCATACTTTCCCAACCTTTTCCGATTGTGGGTTGTGATATATCAGTCAGAACCTTCACTTGTAACAGCTTATTTGCATGTTGCTTCATTGCGAGAAAGACTCAAGTTAAGGATCTGGATATTCATTCCACCACTACGAATGTGAAATGTTTGCTTCCACACAATTAGATGGCTGAATGTCCTTGTGTCTTAACAGTGTGGACTTTCACTACTGAAATAAAAAGCGAACATTCACTGGCAATGACTGGCACTTGACCAACTTGACTTTGCAGCATCACCTCATCCACTCGACAAAGTGCTGAACGCCCATTCAGGAGATGGCCTGTGAATGGCGGGCTCTCTTCATTGCAAACCAATCACGGAGACATTGGCAGAACAGCCCCAGAGTCAAGAACTCACATATCAGAGGCAGCTTTCAGAGAAATCTGCCATTAATTAGTCACTGTAATTAAAAGTGGCACTTCATCACAATGGGTAGTGTTCTGTTTGGTGATGACAATGTATGATGTGCACAAAAGCCTTGCTGAGAAGATATGAACGCCAAAAAAGCTGTTCATGTGTTCGACAGCTCAATTATTACCTGTTTATACACATTCTACATGTTTATTATATCAAGTGAAACACTAAATTTGATAATTAAAAGTCCTGATGGCAGGGTCTGCTATGATGCCCAGCTTGAGGCGTGTTGCCTGGGTTTCCTGTTTCTGCCTGTTTGCCTACCCAGGCTTCTCCGGCGTGGCTGCTGACCTTCTCCTCTCTCCACGGCTGGAGTGGCTATTGATTGAATCTTGGCACACAGTGTACAAACACAGAGATAAGGAAAGAGAGAGGCAGCCAGGCAGATATAGCTGCAGTGTCCACTCCACTCCTGTTGCTCCAGACATAGCGAAAAAAAAAAAAACATTAGTGGAGGCTCCACTGCCACTGAGCAGACACCCAGACATGGTAAATGAACAGTCATCGCACACAGGATTAGGTCTAAAATTCAATAACAACAGTGTAAGTAAAGTGGAATCATGGTAGCTGACAGTGACCGCTGCTTTTCTACAACACAGCGCAAGTGATCAATCACAATCTGGCTTTGATTTGTGGGATTTAAACTGGAAAATAGAACTGAGTGGATGTGACATCTCTGCACTGTGATGCTCAGATCAATAGTTTTATTTGATGTGACTATGTGGACCAAATCTCAGCTTATCAGTGGGCTGGGATGGGTGCTAAGGATAGGATGTAAGTTGCACGATGGCTTAAGGCTTGTCAGAGGCCTCTTCTCTCTTCCACCCTGAGATAGCTATCTCATTTACACTTTCTTTCCATCTGGTTTACAGGCAGAGACTGTGCTGTGTCAGAGGTGACTAATAGTGTCATAGCCCTGCCCTCCCCAGCGGGACTTACACAAGAAAAACCTCAAACTGCTGCCTTTGCAACTCCTGGGCAGATGCTGCCTACCGGTGGGAAGAAAAGAAAAACACTTTGTCAAAAGGCGAGCTGGGCAAATAAGGCGCTTTCAATTCCAGATGGCTGGGGGACACTTGGGGATTGTAAAGAAATAAGGAAATAGTTTGAAAGACGGAAGCGGTAGGGGTCATTTCAAAGAGGCTTGTTAGTATGGTAGCGGGTCGAAAGCCTGTTGTCTCTTTCTCTGAGTCTCTGTGGACATGGACGCCTCGGGGGGAGAAAGGGAGAGCGGTTTTCTCAGATACTGTCAGGATGGTCTACTAAAGGAAATGTTCAAACGGACAGGGACCAGAGGAGAAGACACAGATCTACCAATCCCAGCAGAGCACGCAAAGAAAGAATCTAAACCTTCTCCTCAGGGGAGTCAGGGGGATTTTTCTGGTATTTCTGTTATTTGTCTTTGTGTGAGATGTCTATCTGTCTGAGTTGAAATGTGTGTGTGTATACCTTTCAAAGCTAATGCGCAAGCTTCAGTTTCAGTTTAAGTTGTAGAGCAAATATTCACCTCTGTACATTTGAGAATCGATTTTTGTATTACAGTAATATTACAGTAATATAATCCTGATAATTAAACAACATTATTGACGTTTTTAAGTGAAAAAAACAGTGGCACTTAAAAGTTTCCAAAGCCTTTAGAGGCCAATTTTTTTCAGAAATATGACCAATCAGATCATTATATAAAGTAGAAAAAGACGACCCAATAAAGGAAATAAGAATTGGTGCTTGGCAGTTCATTTATTGAGGGAGGATAACCACAGAGCTGTGTGAGGTAAAAATATCAGAACCTCTATGAATAACAGATGTTATGAAGGTGACAGCTGAGTCAGATGTGTTCAATCAGTGGGAACAAATGCAGGAGTGAGAGGGTGGCCTGTTTAATTAAAGAGCAGGGAAAGTCTGTCAAAGTTTCATCATCACAACACGTTTATGGAAGTGGATCAAGCCATGGACACGGTAGACCTCTGAGACTCTTAGAGAATCTGGAAGGCTTATGGAAACATGAAGAAAAACAAGACCGAAATAGAACTTTTACCTTTAAATGAGCGATACTGTGAAAAAAACAGCATCCCATCATAGGAGTCATAGCCCCACTGTGAAACACAGTGGTGGTGGTGGTATCATGATTTGGGCCTGTGTTGTTGACCTGATGCAGCATAGAAAACACTGTCAGGCACAAATGCTCTGCAGTTGCATGAATGATTCATCTATCATTTGTCACCAGGAACCACAATGTATCAGATCAATAAAATACTTTCACTGGACCCAGCTGGGTAAATAAGACTATTGCCCAAGTCTTCAATGTTAGATCAATTAAAGAGTTGACTGACTGTCGACTGTCATCACAAATAAAACCTTTCTTTAGTTGCTAGTGTTGGATAGTGATTGGTCTCAAATACTTTGCCTGAGCCAAAATAGAATGGCTAGATGCCTGGAAAGATGGATTCTGCTGTGACTGGGATCTAATGAATTTCACATTGATTCATCTGCCTCGATCGACAACTTTGCTTTGTCTGGACATATATTAAGTTGCCATATACTGACTTATTCAGTGGCTGTTGGTGAAGATAATGATTCTAGATCTGGATCTTTCAGGCTTGCTGGGACACATGTCTGTGTATAATCCAGAAATTCCTTGTTATTTGAACAAGCCTTGACGTATTTTTTTGCTTTTGATAACAAGAAAGAAACAAGATGACGTGATCATAGATGATAAACAGTAGAAAAAAAAATTATTGGGAAAGTCAAGAGATAAAGACTGCAAAACCTCAACTGGCAGGGGGGAAATGAAGTGAATCTGTAGAGAATCTGAAAGTAAAATCATCCAGACCTGCCCTTTTAATTCCTTGCAAAGCTATTAAGTCTTTGCTCTTTCCATTTTCCATCAGTGAAACTGACTTTTACACTGCAGCACAACCGAAGTGAATTCACTCTGGTTCGTTGTAATTTACACATGAAATTTAACTGCTGAAATCAATATTTTGTATTATTTGTTGTGGGGTTGTGTGAAGTACTTATCAGTAGTTAATTATAACACTGCTCTCAGTTAATGTTGAAACGTGAATGTTGTCCTCGCTGTATCACCTGGTTCAGTGGATCAGTCCGGGCATACAGCCTGTCATCCATGTAGAGGAGATGGTGGATAATCGTTCGACTTCGGAACCAGTTTTCATAGCCATTCTTGTTCAGGACAGCTACAAATGCCTTGGGCTTCCACAGACAAATGGCAACTACAGAGAAACTGCAAGGAAGTCAGCCACAAAAAGTATGTAGAAAGGGCAAGGTGGGTCCAGGAGGGTCAGATGAATAACAAGATGGAGAACAAAGTCTGAGCAATCAACATGTATTCCCTTCCTGAATATCAGATATCCCGCTGGTATAACTATGTGGCCAAAGGAGGATACAAAAGCCATAGATATCAAGACAAGAAAACTCCTAATAATGCATGCAGGTTTCATCCTAAGTCTACCGCAGGACTATTTATTTAGTGATAGGAAGGAGACCGGGGCAAGTGAGCATCAGTGCCGCTATCCAGGACGACACAACAAAGATCCAGAAACCCATCAGGAAGATGGCCCCCAGTGATGAACTGCTAAGTGGGCGCCTCAGGCAACTGAAAGTCAGTGAAGGGAAGGAGAGGAGGACGAAGACGCACCATCACTGAGGGATAAGCCTCGACATGTTATGTATCACCAAAAGACTGAGGAAGTGGCTGATACCAAGAAGACAGTATCAAAGCGCTAATCATGGCAGCTCCAGAACAGGCAATGAGCACAAGAGCAATAGAGGCCAGGATCTACCGCACCAGATGGGACATCAGGATTAAGCTGTGCAAAGAGGCCTCCGAGATAGTCAGCACATAGTAGCAGGGTGTAAGATGCAGTGAGGAATGGCATGCATTTCATTTCAAATGAATTTGGATTTGAAAATGGAAAAAAATGCCTGACTTAAACAACAGAGGACACAACCTATCCCATGAAGATGAGGAGAGATAGAGTTAAACTAAAAAAAACAAAATCTTTTTACAGTATCTGAACTGGTAAAAAGGCAGGATAGATCCTTTTTTATTATTATTTAGGAACACATTACAGAAAACAAATGAGACAGCAAGATAGAAGAGCGCCAGTGCAAGTGGTCACAGATCTTATTTCTATCCTTATGAGATAACTGTACCCATTAGAAGGTTAAAGCTATTCTGGTGTCCCAGCCGTGTTCTGCTGTTTCCAAAGACTCTGCCGCGGAAATTACAGCAATCTGTCTTTAAACTTTGATGCAGTCAGAAAGCTCCCCTTATCCCTTCTCATTCCTCTCTCTCTGACCCGTGTGTGCATGTGCACGTCTGTGGAGCTGCACACGTGCATGTGAAAGGGAGGGAAGAAGCAGTAACTGCAAGAGAAGGAGCAGACAGGGAAAGAGATATGAGAGGGTGGGGCAAAGCTGTCTGCGACCAAGGCCCAGAGAACATAAAGAGAAAAATACGGTCATAAAACCTATCTATGACTATGAATACTAATACTGAGTCTGTGGGCCAAATCAACCGAGTCCGTCTGCTCTCTCTGTTCCCCGTTTTGCTGCTAAGACAAAAGATGCATCTTAAAAGTAAAGTGACACTAGTGCGCTGCACAGAGTGAATTGTAAATCTTAGTATTTACACTATGTTATACGCAGAGCAGCAGTAGTGCAGATGGAGAAGGAAGATTACGTATCAGCAGCGGTGGGACACATTAACCCACCACATGCTGGTTTTCTTAGCGTAGGAAAAATTTACATTCTACTGAAAATCAGCCTTTTTTTCATGTTGATAAATAAAACAAAAGTGAAAAATGAAAAGAAATTGCTCCGCCTAACCTCTTACACATACACTACATTTTCCTACAGCTTGCTCTCTTGTCTCTCTTACAAATCCAAAGGCCTTAAACAACATTTTTAAAATTTTTTCGACGTTTAACCATTTATTGCATGGTGTTGGCATAAAGAAACAAATACCTCATCCCCTTTGCTTTAATAGGACATATGTACATTACATCATGTTACAATAAAACCTTGTTTGTACTTCTGAGGGAAGTTCATTTGAATTTTT
Organism: Leuresthes tenuis; assembly: GCF_036924035.1. NCBI lineage: Eukaryota > Metazoa > Chordata > Actinopteri > Atheriniformes > Atherinopsidae > Leuresthes > Leuresthes tenuis. The sequence continues at coordinate 16,784,562 of NW_027325361.1, read as the reverse complement.
AAATCACTTTATGCGTCGTAATTAATTTACTGCCGTATGAACATTTCTGAAAATACGAAAGCGATATTTTGGTAATTAAATCTATGTAACTCTGGGGACTATGCTTAGAGCTTTTAAATGAGTCTAAACTGATTGTGATACCACCCTAAACAAGATGTTGACTCCTCAGTGCATTAACCTTCTCTCAAAACCTTTTAAGCAGTATTAATTGTTTACGGTGGAGTCTGCCCTTTCCCCTGATTGGGAAACCCAGAAAGAGAAGGACCCATGCACTTGAGGATCCCTACTTGTATCCAGATCTATCTAACCAGATTTCTTTTATTACTAGTCATGCGGGCCAAGTCCACATGTTAAAACTGATGGATGGTCTAAATTTTGAAGCAACAAGAGAAGATGCAAAGGATTTATCAGAGCGCGTGGCGGCTGGTGGTGATAGACTGACAGAACAGGACAGACGGTTTTGCAAATTCATTTTAATTGACCAAGTTGAGTCGCGGGAGCAACGACAGACAGCCACAGTGAAGCTGTGATCCATGAGGAGGTAATCAAATGCTTTAACCGTGACCTGCTGCCGCGAGGATGTGTGGTAATCAATAACAAAAATGAGCTTCTGTTACAACCAGTCGCCACTGCCCCAACCTGAAAACTGAAATCTTAATGTTTTCACTCGTTGTTTTTTTCAATGCTGAACTACCACTAAGGAACTTTTTTTCCCCTTAAAAATATAACCACAATTTGAACCTTATACACTCAGATTTCTTATTCACGTAACACCATAGGTCATTACATCTTTTAATTGGCAGAGACTCCCTTTTTTCTTATTTTTTTTTAACCACGCCACCAGCCGTTTCATGCCAGAATTTCTACATTTCTAAATCATTTCTGCATTTTACGGTCAAGTGGTCCTTACAAGTACCTGTACTTTCATGGTATCTTCCTTGCAGCAAGCCTTCCCTGACAAATGTTGGAGGACAGAAGAAAAAGTCGTAATCTTTCAAGCATTTCTAATGAGTTTTTCTCCTACAATTATTTGATAAGAGCAGACAAGACTGGAGGCAGCATGTATGATACACTAGCTCCTACTGCTGAGGTGAGAGCTCTGCTGATTATGCACACTGCCATTCGCACACACTCACACACCCAGAGGCTTACAGTCCGTCATCTCACAGTGCAACAATCATAATAACATGAGAGGCTGAAGTTATGACCGGCAGGCACACCTAAGTTACCAATCTGGGTCGCCTTCATCTGAACACACACATGCACACACTACACCTTATAACTCTTCCAGCTTTAATCCTCACCACCATTCGACATCTCTGCTCCAGCTATAATCATTACAGCCTCCCTCACGTTTTCTTCTCCACCTGCTCGCATCACTTTCCTTCTTTTCGACTTACCACACTGAGTCCCAGCTGTTCCCTCTGCAGGTAGGGAAGGTTTCTGCGCTCCAAGCTGGCAAGGTAATGCTGTAGTCTGGAGTAGGTGTAGGGGTAGCAGTAGGCGAACTGGTATATGTCATCCTCTCGGTCGAAGCAGAAGGCGAAAGACATGACATAGTTGCGTCTGTGATCGGGGCAACGGTAGTAGTACACATTTTTGGCCGGAAGCCTCTGCCTGTAACAGCAAAAACACAAACGCACCGTGAGGAAGAGAGGTCATTTATAGTTTGGGTTTTTCATTTAAGGACATTAAGTCTAGATGATTTAAAGTGCATCTGATGAAGATATGAAGAACGATATGACCACGGTACATTTCTCGAGCTCAAGAGACATTGAGTTCAGCTGGTAATCATCTGACTGAGGTCATAGAAAACCTCAATCACTCTATGATGCACTCGTAACAAAATCAAAAAAGCAGCAGTCATTACATATAAAAATAACCATTTGTGTAATCAATCGCCATTTCGTCATTCATTGTTACGCCATATAAACACTGCAGTCCCCATCTGTCATCTAAGATCAATGTGAGAATTATAAACAGCAAACTGTAACTGAGGAAACAATACGATGGAAGAGGGACAAATTATCCACTAATTGATGCAGCTACTTGAAATATCAACTGTCACTCCCTTATAGGACTGCTTTAACCCCCTTTCCAGGTCTGTTTAGTAATTTGTTCTGGAAAACGTATGCAAATGAACATGTCCTGTAAATTCAGCCATTCCATATAAGGTATTTTACAGTAGATATTCATAAATGTGGATTCCAGTTTTGTAGCAAAAGTGAAAAATGAAAAGTAACCACTACTGATGTAAATGTTGACCAGTTGACTTATGGTATATGCCATTTGATTTCCCTTTTAAAAATGTGAAAACACCTTTTTCCAACCTTTATGTCAAATTCACTGGGAAACTGGAGACTTTAGCTTTAGAGACACTGCTTGTGACTATCAGATGTGACTAAACAAAAATGTATATGTTTTAAAGGGTCCGTATCAAACTCATTTACAATTAAACGACTTTATTTTGGGGAATCTGCTTAAAGCAGCTAAAAAGATGTTTCAGTGTTTTATGTGGGAGAGAATAGCTCTTTTCACACCTGTTCAAAGTGTGTGTAGATGTAGAGGTTGAAAACCCTAAAACAATAAATATACTCTTCAAATAAAAATAAATTCTATATGTGTGCTTATGCACATCAAGCCTTTGTTGCGGAATCAGCAGAATGAAGACAAAGCCAAATTGCCCTTACACACACATAGCCTGTTTCGCCTTTGTTACTACCTATTTTGCCCCCCCCAGAGGCATATAAGCAGTGGATCGACTTTAGACACTAATGTGCAACAAAAGGCACATCAGTCTCAGCTTGAAAGACGTGTGAAAAGGCCTTGACTGATTCAAGTTACAATGCGAGAGCTATTTAGGAAGAAGTGATAGCCCAACAAAACAGGAATGCATCTAATCTGTGTACGGTGTGCTGACTGTTTGTGTATTGTGGTTGGCTGAAAAGCGTGTTGCATCTGGGCGTGGAGCTAAATGAAGCTGACTGATCTGTGCATCTCACGGACAATCGATGAGCTCCGGGACAGTCCTGCTGCAGTCCACAGAACTTCTGTGCTTACTCAACATGTTTTCTTTTCACACTCTCAGTCTGTCTGTCTTTGTCTTCCTCGCTTTCCTTATTTCACCGTTAAGAAACAGAGAGAGGGATTTAGCATGCATTTAAGTAACGGCACTCTTTTTTTTCTTCTTCCTCTTTTTATCTTCCATTCTTTTCCATTTTTTCTCAGAATCTCTCTGGTCTTGTCCTGTCGCTCGCTGATTTGTCAGTGAGCATGGGGCAGACCAAACACGGGGGAACAACACGGGGTGGATGCCACGAGAGTGTAGGATAAAAGGAAGAGAAAGATGAGGATGATAACTGATTGGTGTGTTTTGGGTAGTGGAAACTGGGAGAAAGGTGGAATAAGTAGATAAGGGGAAGATGAGAGAGCAGGGTGATGGCAGATGTGGGACTGATATGGAGATATACGAGAAGGGGTGGCGGCTAGCAGCGTGGAGGCTGTGCGGTGGGGCTGGCTGGTGAACTAGCGACTTTGGCAACAGATCAGATGAAGATGCTATCAGGGCTGTGATAGGAACAGGACTTGATAATCAACAAACAGGACAAACTGCTTTGGTCTAACTGACAGAGTCAACTTCTCACCCTGACTCACCACTGAAGAGTAAGGACAGGAAGGAGAAACCTAAGAGTTTTATGTGCATGCTCAGACACCTCATACATCAGGTTTGGTAAAGCTCATACATAGTAAAGCATAGCAAACACACTTCCATGCATTTGTCAGGCTGTTTAAGACACCTCTGCAGGTAACTAGTGAAACAAGAATCCTAAATCAGCCTCCTATAGGAAGAGGGAAGAGAAAGGCAAGGCTGATTATTCCTTCAGAGGAGGAGAAAAGAAAATGTCTCTGCATGTGGTAATCTCAGCAGAATACTAATGCAGCTAGTGGCTAGCTACACCACACCCCAGCTGCCAACTGGAGCCAGCTTACCAGGGCTATCTCACAATCTGCAAAGGTGGACAAAGAAGTAGTAGAACACAAACAAACAAAGTGCTCATTTTGGATTGAAATAAGAAGAAATCATTCTATTTTTCCTCCAATTATCCTGAATACAACTCCTAAAACTACACAAACACATGGGTTTGAAGTAGAGCATGCCGTGAATGAACCGAGCTGGCAAGGACAAAACAGACATCCATGGAACTCACATAACACACACACACACGGACAACTCCTCCCTCCCAAGTACACACTGGTGCATTACTTTAGCACCAACCCTCCAAGGTGCAGGTTAATTAAAATATGATGACACCTCACCTCTTTACATATTTCCCTGTTTGGCTGCGTCCATCCATGCAATCCCACTTCTCTGTGTTTCTCCTTCTCTCTACTGGGGGAATATGTGACCTTGCCGGAGACTTGAAAAGTCCTGGCTATTGATTTTAATTACTGCTGCTTGTCCCATCGCAGCATTATGGTTATGGGCCAAAGAAAATGGCTCCGTGACTTGTTATGGAAACAAAACCACACGGAAAGCCAGAAGTGCAGAGTGAAGAAGGGCTGCGGCTCATATTGACACCAGTCATACATGGAAATATGAAAATGCACACAATCTTCAGCATATGCACACCAATGCTCACAGTCTCTGGTTGTTATCTGAGTGGTGACTGCTCCTGCTCTGTAGCTGGCAATTTGTTTTATCTAAATGGTACCTCCCTGTGCCTCTCTCCTGCCCATCTCTTGACGTGGCACAGAGCTGTCGTTCCCAAACAGAATTATCGCTGCGTGGGATGAAGGGGGGAGAAAAAAAGCTGAGAAGCTCCCCCAGTATGATAACACACTCACACATAGTTTTACAATTCAGTGATTACTGAGACATAGAAACAGACGCACAAGCAGGAGTCACACACTGATACAACACCCCAAACTCAAACCGTATGTGAGCTACATCAAGGTCATTTCTTTCGCAGCGAGCTGTGGGACAAGTTAACCTCTAGAGTGTCTCATCGCAGCCTTGTAGAATAAAAGAGGGATGAGGAGCAAAGACAAATGGAGAGTGAAACACTAGATACATTCAGAAAGTGGATAACAAACAGAGAAAGAGACAAAGTCAAAGAGACACAGACCAATAAAAAAAAAAAGACAAGTGGAGAATACAAAGGCAGGTGATTTCATAGGCAGCCTTAAGCGAGGTGTCACTTTGCGTGGCAGAGCTTTTCTACCTCTTAAGCATTGGTAGCTACAAGTTCTCTCTCTGATTCTGATGTCTCCAGTGTCGAGATGAAGGCTTATAAATTGGTGGCTTTCATACGGGCGACACTTTGTCTATATTTTCAAATCAATCAAGCGTAGAGGACACGCCACTCAACGCTGCTCTGAGCACTCCCACAAAGACAGAAACGTACAGGGCGAAACTCACCAGGCCCGAACACAAACACACACACACTGCCGCACTCCTTTTCTTTTCTACATCACTGTTGTCACTTCAAGCTTGTCATCCCGTCAACTGTTAGTGAGGTTAAATGTCTCCCAGTGTGTCCGCATAGCTGTCAAGCTCCACAGATTCCCACAAGCTCATTTAAAACAAATAGTAAGTCCGCTTGGCAAACGTTTCACATTGAATGACGCATTTCTTTACCCCCTCTCTGTTACTCCCCCAATAATTGAGGAGGCATTATTCCCTGGCATTTCTAAAATGATGCCAGATGTTAGACAGGCTTATTGTTTTTAAAGCACGGCTCCATATTTTTGCTTTGCATGCTAAGTGAAGCAGAAAACAGCCTCTGACTTATCTCAGCAGCATCAACCATGCTGGTATCGTCATGTTTGAGGAGGTGAGCACATATGTGTGTTTGCGTATATTTGAATGAAAAATATCATGGCAGGCATATATATTCTTGGAGCATCCATCTATTATTTATATATTTATCTTTTGGATGCAAATCAAGTTGCAACAAAGCTTCCTGGAGGCACCGTTACTAGGCAACCTGTGCTGGCTTTGTAAATTGGTTGGCCTGCCGTATATCATATGTGGTGGTACAATATATCTATTTGACTGCAGCTTCGTGAGAATGTGTCCTTTGATTAGGACTAACCTCCACAACCAGTTGGAGGAAAACAGATATACAGCAGGAGGCCATTGATTGTGATTTGGCCTCTCAAAAGAGACTTTGCATGGCATTAATTTCTGCTGCCTTTAGAGGTGCAATTCTGCTGCAGTATGCGTGTGTGTGTAATCATAAAGCAGAGGAGACACACACTGCACTCGGTTTTTAATGGTGTGAAATAAAAGGGGATTAATACCACTGGTGGAATCCTCTGGCTAGCAGCAGTAAGGTTTTTGCAGGAAGCAATAACACTTGTGAGTTATGGACTTTCCTGTAACAAGGGAGCTGAGAGTTGCTCACCTGTGGAGACAACAGGCCGTTAGCGGCTTTCTCTGGTCAGAAACAGCCCTCTGATGAGGCTGAAACGTGACGAGAGTAAAGGCACTCTCACCTGATGGTAGCATCAAAACACCCAGGAGGTGTTCTTCCATCAGGTGGCTTTTTACCCGCTGCTTATTGTTAGAGGCACTGTGAAAAGCTGTTATCTCCAGCCCTCAGTGTTAGCTCTGATATTCACGTATTTCTGGCAAATTTAATTAGCTGATCTGTCACAGGATTGGCAGCTTTTAGACCTCAATGAATTTCAAGGTGAGTTAGACGAATCAGCTCGGTCAATATCAGATCATGCTCACAGCACTTCACCCAAGCACACATTATGCTGCAGGCATAAAAATGCAAAGTTATTTCCATAAAACACTGAGAACAGTCATAAATCTTGGAGCCTCATCTAAATAAAGCACCTTTGCTGTTTGTAAGTAATCCAGTTTGTTCTGCTCATGTGCTTAATACAAAGGGAGTGGTTGTGCAGGTTTGCATGTCGGCCGTTTTTATCCCTGTATGCCTGACTGAGTGTCTGTAAGTTCTTAAGTTTATCAACTTTATAAAGTCTTCCTTCCATGTTTGACATTCCAGCCTGCTTTACTGCTAAGTTGTGAAAAAACATGACCTCACCCATGTAATTGAATCTGTTTTAAAGTCTGTTTCACTTTCTTTTTTTTATAAATACAAAAATATCAAATAATATCAAAGTTTCAAAAATAATTTATGAGAAAAGATAAATATTTCTCATCTTCTAAGTGGCTGCAGTGGAAACATGACGATGAAATAAAAAAATCAGTGGAGGATTAACAGCAGCTGCTCCAACTGATGAATCCTGAAACAGGAAAAAATGAGGAAAATGAATAAATAACTTACAGTGAATAAATAACTCTTCCTTTTTTTTTTTTTTAATTAGTCATTACTGTGTTAGCATTACAGTTTCTATCTATGATCAGAAGATGGTTCAGTAAGTTACTGGATGTGCCCACGCAGACACATAAACCTAAAATCAAAGCTAAGGTTTTTTTTTTAAATGTTATCAATAAGGAGACATGTAGTGGCCGATCTAAGTTCAGAGCAGTGTGGCAGTGCCCAGATGCACCAGTAGAGGGCCACACCTTTGAGTGAGAAGTGACCTGCTGGGTGGTGAAAGCCGTCAGAGAACTCAAAAGGAGTGAGAACTTTAACATTTTCAGAAGATAATAAGGCATACAATGAAAAGATGCTATTTCCTTTAGGAAAAAAACATATATTGAAGGATGCAGGAAAGGAGAGGGACATGCTACAGAAACTCTTAAGCTTTATGATGAAAAAAAAAGCTAAATGTGCCCCCATCACATCCCACAGGAGCTTTAGCTAGACTGGGCATGCTGAGTCTGGTGGGTCTCCCCTGCGTCTTGTGGGGCAGCAGGGCAATTAGCGCAGAGCAGATGATCACCGTGCCCTCGCCACACTGGCGCCACGGCTCCCCTATGGGGCAACAGGGCAGGTGCACATTTGTCTGGAAAAAGGGAGGTGCAGAGAAAAGCCACCATGTGAAAAGTAAAATCTCGCACACACACACACACACACACATATGCATCAATGGGATGATCTCAGCGTTAAGCCCCTGGTGAGAAACGGTGGGTGAGCTGGTGGGAGTGAGAGGAGATGAGCAGGCGGTGGGCTCGTGTATGTATGTGTTTGAGGATGGAGAAAGACGAGACCATCCACCTATAATTGTGTGATGCAGCATTTCCCAAAGTGCAACATAATACTCCCATTACATTATCTACAGTATGTGTGTGCGTGTATGCAAGTGTGGAACAGGACAGACAGACTGGCGCCGGACTGAGTCGTTATAATAATAATAGCCAAAACATGCACAGAGACATAAGATACATTATTAAGGTGTATGATATGCAAACAGCAGGCTAATCACAATGTGCTTAATGGTGGCAGCGATCGCGTGGGCTTAACAGAGTTAAATCACTCTTTTCTTTTCTTTATCATTGAATAATTCTTTCATTTGATTTAAAACATGCCAAAAACACAACTAGTGTGGATGTTGTACTTTGGCCACACTGCTGTGACTAAAGGGTGCATTATTTGTTTAAAACAATGAAGTCACTGCTGTATGTATGACTAATTATCATAAGATGAGAGAGAATCGTCTGATCTCAGGCCTGCAACAGTTAGGGACACGTTGTCTAAGATTACGCATCAACATCAGTGCTCCTGTGTGCTGTGTGTGTGTGTGTGTGTGTGTGTGTGTGTGTAATAAGGTAACAGAGTGATGAGCTCATTCTTTGTGGAAATTTACACAGCGAAAGGCAATGCAACTCATATGACACACTCTGAAATCACTTTCCATTAAATTCTACACAGGGATGAGCTCACCTCTTGAAGCCATTACTCCGATCAGAGTGACTTGAGGAAAAATTACCACCAGATTGAATCATGCAATGACGAGCAACATAAAGAAATGAATAATTGATGCGGTTGACTTTTTTTTTTTTTAAATACACCAGTTCACTTGCCAAATGTTAGGCTTGTTAACAGCTCTGAAATGATTATTTAACCGTTAAAAAAAGAAAACATTCCCAACGTAATAATGATACAATATTTCTTGTTTTATATTGAAATGGGTTCCCTTCAGAGGACTGCTAAAAAAAAAAAAACTGAAAAAGAACAAAGTTACGAACAATCTGAAGAATATGGACAGTGAGTGTTGACCGGCGATGTTCTGAACCAAAGGGATGTTTTAAAAGATTTTTAGAGAGGCTCACAGTTGCGGTACCAAGCAAATGTTTGGGCGCCCCTTTCTGTGCGTTACAGATGACATGAAAAGGTTAAAGATCACCAGTAAATTAAGAAATAAATGAATGAATTCACAGTAAAACCCTCAGCTTCTGCTTTTTTACAGTCGTGTGTCGTGGAATTTTTTATGTGTTTAGTTACATTATCCTGTTTTTATCGGCAGATGGTGTGATGATGGTGTGATGTTTGCTTCCAGACTGCTTTTTACCTCCACCAGTAAAATATCCCCTGTGCCACGAGATGTAAAACTTGTTCTTTGGACAAAAACGGTGTAATCTTCCTCTTTCAAACATGCTTTTGCTTTATAGGCAATGAGTCCCGTTTTTTTAGGTCTTTACTAAGCTTGTGGGAAAAGATGTGGGAAAAGTATTCTCCTCATGACCACAAAAGGCATAACTGGACTGGGCCAAGAATACGGAGGCTGTTTACAAGGAGGGCCAGAGCCGGCTCTATTTCCTGAGGAGGCTCTGGCCTGAGGTCATTCAACGTATGTAACATCATGCTCAGGATGTTCTTCTGCCTGTGGCCATCAGACTGTTGAACTCATCTACCTCAGCTCGTGAGAGGGTCAGTGGAAACACTGCGTCCTGAGGCCAAAATGCCACTTATCCAAATCACTTGTTTGACTATTGCACAGGGCTGTATGTTTTATATACCTTCAGCACCTACCTACAAATGGTAATTTTGTTAATTTCTTAATTGTATTGTATTCAGTTACTTATGTTATTTTATGTTAGCTTTATTTTACTTCTATTTCATTACTATTTATAATAAAATTGTAATAAGGAGGATATAGCTACATGACACTAACAGCAACTACCCATATTTGAAGATTGCTCTGTAGTTATCACTAGACGGCATTGGGTGCATTTCTGCAGCAAACTTGGTCCCTCAGTAAAGACACTTAATAATCTCTTCAAGTACAAAATTAGAGCGCACGACAATAGAGACATTCTCCACAGTTGTTCAAGGCATGATCAGCATGAAAAAAAAAAAACATGCCGTAGCTGCCACAAGATCAGCCAAACTATATTCATACACAATCTCTATCTATCACTCAGCCCCTCCTTCCATCCCTCCTCCCTGAGGGTAGGGACAGTGTTGGCAGAAAGATGCCAGCCTGTCTGCCCACATTTCCCTTGGCACGATGGCTGCAGCTGGGGGTTTGCCTGCCCTGTCTCCCTCCATCTTCCCCAGTATATCACACATAGACGTGCACACACTTCATGTTCACAGCTTGTAGCCAGACTGGTGTCACCATGTGAGTGCCAGAGGTAGCAGCACCCACCAGGGGGAGGGGGGGGGGGCATGGGAAGGAACAGGGTTGGGTAGAAAGGAAGAGGAGATGCCTTGATGGGCACTTGGGCTCTCAGACAGCCAGATGCTGCCAATTAACTTCTCCGGCCGCCATGGGGCTATGGGGAGAGAGTCTGGCACCTGTACCATCAACTCTCCTCTATCCAAACACACACATTTCCTTGTGGCACTAATGTGTGTGGCTTGAATAGAGGATTAATTTAGGGCCACATGTCACTCAGACACACAAGGTCTGCTGTTCAGTAACTGCTTAACTCTCCTAACCTAAGGCCAAACTATCTTCCCTTCCTTCCATTTCAGACTCAACTGGGCTAAAGTACAAGTCAGTGTGCAAGAAGACAAACATGTGCAAAGATATGACTGACTGCACCTGCAGGTAACGCTCCCAGGTACGTGGCAGGGAGTGTGTTCAAAACCTCTTGGAGAGCTTGCCTCCATTCTTCTGTTCTTCCTGCTGCCTGTCTCATCATGCGATCACATAATGATCCCAAGCTATTGATATCAGGGCTCTGTGGGATCCATAAAATATTTTTGTTTGATTTCTAAGATTGTTCTTGGAGACTCATGCTGGATTTGGGGGGGGGGCTTTTGTTCTCTTGTACAATGAGTTTTAAATCAATCAAATGCCCTGTGATGTCACTGTCAAATGGATAAGAACCCTCAGAGTGCCTAAAAATGTTGCACCATACTGTGTATGTGTGCATGTTTGTCCATGTGTGTACATACTGTCAGGCTGTGCTGGTGATTATAATAGACAGGAGGAATTACAGGCTATTACAGAAGAGAGCCTGTGGCTGCAGCAGCCAGAGCTTTTCTACCCTTAAAGGCTTATGGCTCTCAAAAAGCCAGCCTATTATTCCCACCGCAGCACACAGCTGCCTGCCGAATGTCAAAGATATAAATATATAAAACAAGCATGAATCTGCACTGTGATACAATACTCCTATTTTACAGTTTCATTTGAAAACAAAGTGCTACCCATTTGTGACGGGGGGAAGAAAAAAAACAGGCTTGGTGTTTGTCTGCAGGGTGAGACTGTTATTCACAAGGGACAAATTACTTCTTTCTATTATCCTGAAGACCCTGTCAGCATGGAGAGAACAAAGCACAAACAGCTTGCAATAGGTACAAAGAAATCTAGTTTAAATCACTAAAAAAATCAACAAAGATTATAAAGACTGCGTGAGTATCAGTAGCATCCAGTTTACCCTCAGGCTAACACCAGAGGAAAAAAGTGGACCCGCCCTGAGACTATTTCCCGGTAGTAGTCAGTTAATCAAACCACAGATAAAACAGTGGCAAAATCTCTTGAAAGTAACTAATGGATAGCAGGATCAAAGGAATGAGCAACTGGCTGTTATATGTAACACATATAAAATACTAATCAAACACTTGATTAAGGGTTTAAGTTGAAATATTGTCAGTAGCTGCATTTTTCGAGGCTGGATCGGTACAGTGAAAATCAGTGATGGCTCTGGCTCTGCCACTTGCTCCTCCAAATGTTAGTCTGAAGTGACACGGAAGGATTGGTCACGATAAAAAGTAACTCTTAACACAAACTGAGAACAATGGAGCACCTGCACTTGAGAAGTTTTGTTCCCGATAGGCTTCTCATTTCTGAGGGACAAAGCAAACAAACAAACAGAAGCACTCTCACAATCATTCTCAGCACACCGACCTCCATCCACGCACACATACAGAGCCCCGTCTATCAGATGAGCTCGCTCTCTGACCGTTCTGAGTGACAGATGACTTGTCACGCAAATAAACGGGAGAATATTTAAGTGCAGATTGAAAAAGACGGGAAAGGAGAAATTGGGAATAGAGAAAAAAAAAAAGAAAAAAGAAAGGGTAAAAATTGCTCCATTACACCGGAAAAGTAAATCATTCGATGTGCCGGAGATCACAGAGTGGCATTTACATCAACATACGTTTCTGTGTATGAGCGTAGTTCACTCTGCCTCCGTCTTTGTTATTACACTTGCTCTCTTTCTCACACATATGCTGAAGTACGACACACACATGCACACACACACAAGCTGACCATCAGAATCCAGACACGGTAAAAAGCTGTGAGGCTGGATCAATGTTTGCCTCTGGTGATTAGTCTTAATTGAGGAAAAAGAGCTATGGGAACAAAGCAACATTATGACCTTTTCCCTGTCTGAATACACTGCGCGCTAATAAGACACATTCACATAATATCATACTGGGCAGAATCGTCTAACCACATCAAAATCACTGCTCCAATTCTCATAGGAACCATATGCAAATGGATATTACAGACAGAAAAACAAAGCCCTCAAATAACCAACTATCCCTGCCATGTTTTTGAGTGCGAATGGCAATTTCCATTCTCCTGTCGAGTGTGTGCTGATTATTCTATCAGACAAAAAGAGGTCCATGTGCGATGAAAAGATTGGCAGTGATTCACATCGTGGTGCTGCGGAATGACTCGTCTCTCTTTCTGTCTCTCAGAATTTCTCTTTTCTCTCGCCTTTTAACATCGTCTCTGTTTGTCTGCCTGTCTGCCTTCTCTGTGTGTGTCAGTGTCTGAATGAGTTAAATACCACTTGTCAGGAGTGGGATGTTTGGACTAACTTGAGATAAGAACAAATGGGCTAGACAGTTACATGTTATTTCTCACTGCTGCTGGACTGAGGAACAAGGTTGCGGTATAGAGGTATTACATGGAGCAGTGGCAATAATAATATTGAGGCCTACGCTGTAGAACGCCGATGCTACTGCAGACGTTATATAAGAAAATCCAAATCACAGCAAAGGGACAGAGATTCTACATGTAGCTCCAAACAATATTTCACAGAAACTATGGCTGATGCCATTAGCATTGGTATATTTGACTTTTTCCTCTCAACATTCTGCTTAATTGGACTTTCGTTCCAGTTTTATTTGAAGTGGCAACGGCTAACTGAACCTGAGATTGCTGAGGCAAGTAAAACTCCATGTACTGTACTTAAGGAGTAACTGCTCCAGTAGCCAAACAATATCATTTGTGCTGCCTGCTCCGTCCTCACCCTGCACAGTACAGCACTTCGCAGTGTAATAAGGTGCAACTGTACATCACTCAGAGCTCTCTTTGTCTTCACACGCCTAGCGCAAAAGCGGCAACTAGCCGTCTTGTAGCAGTTTGATATGATTGGCTTTTTTTTTTTTTAAATGATTGCTTGCTTTAAATAACACCCCCCCCCCCAAAAAAAAAGCAAAACAATTAGAGAAGCAAATCACTGTGAGGATGTGTTGCAGCATATTTGGCTCCCGTGTGACAGCGATGACCCAACATGTTTTGATGCAATTAGGAACATGCTAAAAGCTGTTATGGTCACAAATTGGCCTGTGATGGGCCCAGCGCTCTTCTGAGAGTATTCAGTGAGACTTGAAATGTGTCTGAATGATGTAAATTAAGAGTGGAAGAAGCTGCCAGGTGATAGGTTCACAGAGACGATCACAACTAACGCTGAGGCCGTGTGAGCTGATTTTTACAAACTCCAAGAGCAACAGAGGCACACTGCTTCTATAATTAGGATAATTACGAAACAGAACATTTCTATTTTTTTCAAACGAATGTGTTCATTCGCTGTAGAGGCCGCAAACTAGTTTCCTCACATGCAAATACAAGAAAAAACTGGAAACCAACTGGTTGATCTGGTAAATTTATGCAGTTAAGCACCAGGGTCCCAAACACTGCTCCATGCTGCTGGCAGTCATACAGAAAAACAGTGCCACAAGTCTTTTATTCATAACCTTAAACATGACCCATACTGGCACTCTGTAAATAACAAACCCTACAAGTGGCCGGAGGGAGATACGACTCAAATCTCAAGTTTTCACTTTTAACACACCACAGCATTCTTATAAGGAGGTAGAAATCAGGGAGGGGGCCTATGGCATGTTACACAAAGACCTTTCAATTTTTCATGAGTTTATGACATATGTTCAAGACCAACTTATGACAATTGTTAACATATCATGTTATGGATTTCCTGTGCATAACTAGTTCATTAAAATAAAAAAATCTTAAAAATTGAATTGCTTTTACTAGGTTGCCAAAGTCTGGCAGTGCTGACCGTGCTGCATGTCAGCTCGCTCCACCAAGAAGTAACAGATTTTAATTTTACTGTCAGATCTTCTGGATAGAGGGATAGCATAAGTGGTTGACACGTGGTGCCCCATGTACACATCTGAAGCTCCGCAGTGCAGCCGATCTGGGCTGGAGTCCTGTTAACATGCAAACATCATCTCTGTGGATGACTTTTAGCTGGTTGCCTTGGTTTAATATACACACAACATGCTGTGGCAGAATTGGATTGGCTGGATTTGGGCAATAACTGCTTGGTCAGGGTTAGAAAATGATCACCGTTAAGACTAAAATACAACACAGCATCAATTTGTGCTCTTTCACATATGCAGTTACTCCCACGACCAACAGAGGTTGTATATTCTTTGAATAAATCATCCATCATACCTGCTGCATTAACATTCAACCCACAAAAAAAGAATTTGGATCATATTGTCGGGTAAAATCTAAACACAGCGACTTTAGCTCGCATTTGCTGAAAAACTACTGTTCATATGAGGAAAAACAACATCTGCTGTAATCAGATCAGATGTTGTCAGACCGTCACTGCTTCGGTCTCTGCTTGATAGCGTGCCTTTCCCATAAATAAATAGGAAATCTGATCAGTGATCAGAGGCGGTCGAAGATAAACACAGCACACATGAAGGTCACAGGCTACAATAGTGATAACTTGCCGATACTGCGTACCCCCCTGGCATCAAACTGCAAAACCCTAGATGAATTCCAAACTGTGTCCGATGTATAAACATTACACACAGCTTTGAGTTGGGGTGGCAGTTTATTCTCGCTGTGTAATGGGTGACACTCACGGCTGGAACCAAAGTCCGTGAAGTGCAAGGTTGTACACGGGCCTTGAGCATTGTCGAAATACTCCGAGCCTACCCAAGCACAATGGCACCACAGATCTGGTATAGACACCGACAAAGATCTACAACTGCTGCTATTGTGCTGTTGATGTGCCGCTTTCAATACACAGCTGGTGTAGACAAAGAGTTGAGCAGTGCTCTGTGCTCATGTGTGAAGGAAAAGAGGGGGCAAAAAGGGCAAACGTGGAGAAGGTAGCACTTGACCACCCACCTTTCATTTCCTCTGAAGGGCAAAGAAGTAAACATCTTTAAAAACAACAGCTTCAAAAACAGGCTATTGTGCTTACTTTCGATAAGATACAAAGGTCGAAATATACCGCAGCGGGGGCGAGTCTACAGAGTGATGAAGAACAAGATCAAGATAAAGGTAAGTTTAGATTGTCGTGAAATGTTTCAAGCGTGGAAAAAATAAAAAGACATGTGGCATCCCTGCTTTCAATGACCTGTAATAGCAGTAAGGTATAAATGATGCTGAAGGAGAGCACTAACCTTTGGCTACCGTTCCCCCTGAGTTGGAGGGGAATCAAACAACACAGAGCCTGACAAACATACAACCATGGTTCATGAATGACAACTTTCAGGTGTTTAACTGTAAAGGCTTTCTTCTTGAGCATAAAATGCGATCACAATCTCTTTCAAAGCACTGCTCTTAAATATGCAAAGAAATTGCCATAATCGGGTATATCTGGAGCTAACTGATGTTTAACCACAACGTTAGTTCAAGGCTCATTTCAACACAGAACCCACTGCAGGGCAGATGATGAATTGATACCCTCTGAAGATGACACTCCCAGGAAATCGATCCCTGATTTAATCAAACGGCAGCGTCTGAGAACTGGAAAGGGTTAATGCGATACACAGACACACACATACCCACACCGAGTTACAGATTGAGTTTGCTATATTCATTCCCCTGTTTTCATTTTGCTCTCCTACTTACACACTAAAAAAAAAAAAAAGAAATACACAAACACATTCCACACATACACAAAGCGATTATCACCAAAGGTACGTTTGCCTGCTTGTAGCTGTTCCCACAGGGAAACACGCTGTACGGCTTCTCCAGTCTCATTTTTCACTGTCTGCTTATGATGCCCCATGTGTGCGCACTGACTTTCATTTAACCCCTCACAATACACACACACACACACACTTGCATATATGATGCAAACCCCCCTTTTCCGTCTCTGTCTTTCTAATTCTTAAACAGACTTTGTACAGCTTCTCCCTGTACCTCTGGTTTCCCCCAGCAAAAGCTCAAATGAACAGAGGCGTTGTCCACTCGTGCCGCAGCCCAACACTAAGGCAACTGTGGCACTGCTGCTCTTTCCCAAGTCAGACGTGGCTCTCAGATGTAAGAGAAAAGTACTTTTACATCTAGACTTAAGGCAGATTAGTTGGCACACTGAGACAAAATGAACATTTCATATACTCTAAAGACAGTTTTATGGTTGCTGCATAAAGAGCAGGAAAGTGCAGGTCTACCAGAAGAAGAACACCCAAAGGAAGACCCAAGTGCCTTGCTCAAGGACACTACTGCAAAGTGAGCACCTGGCAACACACGGGGAGGGGGGACATTTAAGCCTTCCATCTGTAGGTCTTCTTGGACAATAACATTCATAGAGATGCTGCACATGTTTTGCAGCTATTTATATCCTCAGAAATGTAAAACTCTTGCATCTCTCCCTCTCTCTTTCAGTCTTTCCAGTGAAAAATGTTCAGGGTGACGAGGCGCCCCACGTTCAGAGGCTGAAGCTCCTCGATACAGCCGATCTGTGTTCGAGTCCCAGCCATTTGATGCACAAGAGGATGGACCTTGCCTGTAAAAGTGGAATCATACAGGGTCTGTGCACACAAAAGAAGGCGGGAATACATGCCGTCTAAACAAACCAACATGGTCAATTCTCTGTATCAGTTAAACTAATAACAGTTCTGTCAGCTTCAGAGAGAGAAGGAGGGTGAGGACATACAGCGAAGGCTCCGAGTTGAGCTTCATTTTTTTGTTCATTCAAAATATTTGCATACCACCCAGATGTGGTATTCACTAAACCTAACAGGAGTCTGCTCGAGTTGTAACTGCTGAAAAATCAAATACTTTATGACGCCAGACGCTTGATGCACAGCTTTACAGAGCAGCTAGAGGGTGAAATCTCCATCGTTTGGGGCGTTTGAGAAAAACTCTTTCAGATTTCATTCTGGTTTCCTTTACTTTAACGTCTTTGGTTTATATTGACACTTTCTTAAGGAGGTGTTGTTTTATTATTTCCACAATCCACAGAATTAGTCCTCCAGCAGAGGACAATCCTAACCTAAAACTCTGTCTACGCAGAACACCACTTCTCATTGTTGGATTTTTGTCATCAGTATGCGGTTAACAACTAAAATATGTTCTCTGAAGTTATTCGGGGACAAAGAAATGATTTAGGCTTCTAATTGCGGGGTTAGAGACAGACTAATAGCACACTAGAAATTGAATAATTTGTACCTTGATGTTGTGCTGTGATGAAATTATACTTTGCTCACCTTTCGAGTTGAAATAATTACAAAGGTGGGAAAGGGTAAAAAGGTGATTTACAAAATATAAAATTTAATTCCAAGTTAAATTTTCTATTGGCAAAACTAATACCCGTGAAGTTTCGGGAATATGTGAAGCTCCACGACGTGCTCCAATAATTGTTATTAAAAAGTGCAAAGTAAAACAAAGTTAATGTCTAGTTATTTCGAGCGTGCGGAAAAGAGCACATTTCATCTATTCTACTGCCCTTTCTCTGTCATCATGAAGGGAATGTGTACCAGTGTCTATAGTATGTGTGTCTTGATTGATGCCTTCCAGGGCAGAAGCGTGATTGAAACACCTCCTCACCATAAAGCTGTCGTGTGCGTGATGGAGTCGCAGGGTCATTTTATGCATCACACCTGTCCCCCTTCCTCCCTACGCTGACACCCAATCAAATAGGAAAATGGGCATATTTGTTTTCCCGGCCTTGAGAGGGCTTGTGCGGCGGGCTATATTTTTCTGTTCGACTGTGTGCTGTGCGAGGAAGATGGATAGAAAGACAGAGTGACAGAAAGACAGAACATAGAAAGGACACATCAGGCTGATAGACTGCTTAGCAGTTAAAGATGATAAACAGGGAGAAATGCAGCCCTCTGCGGTTTCACCGGCGAGTTTACGTTTAACAGCCATCTCGCGCAAACACATGCGAGCACAATGTGATGGAAGGTAGTAACTTTCTTTATTCTTTTCTTCTGCACTTCAGTGAAAACGTGAGATACTTGTACCCCAGTGTGCCCATTTATGCTGCTTCATACCTGTACATTCCATGGCATTTTTGGGAAGAAAAAAAGGTGCATTCAAAGGTGCAAACTATGCACTTTTTGTTTTATTTTATCTTTTATCTTATTTTGTTTTCAGCGGAGCTAATGCTGGATGACAGGCAGCGTCTCATCAGGCCACTGGAGCTGACCAATTAGAGCAGATTGGGCTTTTTTTTAATGAAGAGGGAGGCAGCCTCCATGACATCTATTTTATGATAGGAAATACGTAAATATGCTTAAGATATTAGTGGTGTTAACCACCATGGGGGCTTCAACAGGTTGTTATATACTCCTGGGTCACTGAGGACCTAACATGATCTGGCTGTCTAATAACATTCTTACACCGAGCTCTTGTTAAGACTAACTGGTGGAGAGATCTGAACTCTCCTTTATTGCTACAGTATCCTCCAACCTCCTCACTGTAACTTTTGCCTGCGAGATTTTTCACTGTACACCTGTCTCACTCAACATTTAGAAACGGGGCTCCCCT
Organism: Leuresthes tenuis; assembly: GCF_036924035.1. Lineage (NCBI taxonomy): Eukaryota > Metazoa > Chordata > Actinopteri > Atheriniformes > Atherinopsidae > Leuresthes > Leuresthes tenuis. The sequence goes on along the minus strand of NW_027325361.1, from coordinate 16,765,251 downwards.
CCTGAAAATAGCCAAGAAAAAGAAGTTCCTCTAAAATAATGACCCTGACTGGCTGCTGGTTTGTCTAAGGCTGGCAAGACAAACGACATCCATTGCTGCTCAGTGCTTTTAATCAGCCCGTTATAATTAACGCCACACTCCATTGGCCAAACAAATATCTTTGTCAAGGTGCTCGTTGCCGTACAAGTTCTTCTCCTGTTCTCAGACAAGATAACAAGCAGTCTTTAATTGCCTTAATTTTGTGTAGTAGTAGCAGAATTATAGAGATCACCGTGCGCTATTGTCGCCTCTTCCCTCCCTCTTTCCTCCCTTGTTTCCTCCTTCCCAACAACTATATAAAATATTCCATCGTGCTGGAGTGGTGGGGCAGTAGTCGTGGCATCAGACTTTAATAAAGTGAGCGACCTTGTGGGACTGCAGAATGGATAGATTAAGTTTGCCTTCCCTACTGGCAGAAGCAGCCAACTCTGTGGGGTTTCTTATCTGGAGCTTTACTTAATTACCTGCTTTAATTCTAACATTCTCCAAAATGACCCTTCACCACGATGAGACAAGCTGTTTTAATTAAACAAATGAATATGTCGCTTATCGAGCGGGATCAGAGCTCTCGTTTGTCACAGTAACAGTTAAGGATGCTGCCGATGATCACGTTATCTGGGACTTGGCCCCAGATTCACCACACACAGACGACGGAGTAGCAGATGCTATCTAGTTACTGTATGTGGTATTGTGCAGATCTGGAAGATACAAACAAGCCCATTAGATACAGCAGACATGTCCAATTAGTCACACTGTAATCTGATGAGCTTCATAATGTAGCTATGCGTACCTTATTATGGTGCTAAGAGGTTTATATCCCAAGACAGGGAAGACCAGTAGAAGAGGGGTCCTAAGAAATAAACACGTGGAGAATGGAAAAGTACAATAAACTACAAAAACAACAGTCTTCCAGCCTTTCCCAGAGTCAGTGGCCAGCCTGTTTGTGTATGTTACATAATAATATTTCAAAAGTTTGCAGAGGGTTTCTATGTGCTTTACTGCCTGACCAAATTTAATGGCAGAAGTGTCAGAGAAGCCATTATACCAGCAGGGGACCACACAGCCCTATTACGTATGGCTGCTGGCTGCTAATGTGTATTAGCAGGACACAGAGGAAGCAAGGTGAAGATAAGTGATTTTGCAGTCGTTGACTAAGTAGGACAAAGGGGGGAGGGACACGTTTGAGAGGGTGAGACAGAGGAAACAGATCAGGGGTGGAAACTACAAGGACCAAGAGTTGGAGCACTTTTAGAGCTCCATATTAGCTGCAGATGTGCATAAAAGTTGAAGTTTCAGTTGTCCATAGCTGGCAGTGAAAACTTTGTGTTCCAAAGAAATCAAATCTAATGTTTAAGTTTATTCTAAGACATATTTTGGGGAGTTTTTTTCCCAAGGAAAATGCTACAAAAAGGCTCATGACTCATCCTGCAACTCTCAGGAGAGCAGGGATGAGTGGTGGAAGGTGCCTGCTCAGTGTGTTATAAAGTGTGTTAAAAAAGTTGGATACACACTCTCATTTAAGAATGAAAGCCCTGTAGATGTGTATTAGATCTGAGTTCTATCTAAATGTTTTCTCCACACAAGTTTGGGGATTGCTACTTCCAATGACTTACATTTAAAAAGCACGTCCTCATTGTCCCAATTAGAGTAAGTTAAAAAAAAAGGACAAGAAAAAAGGTTACTTTTTACCTCTCATTACAAAAGACCACAACTGTAACAGCAAAATTACTAAATACAGCCTTATAGCTACATTGATGTATTCTATACACTGTTGGCCGTTACAAAAATATAAACGCAAGGAAGCAAACAGCATTCTTCTAATTGTTCCATGGAAAGGTCTTAAGGTCTTGTTCTATGGCAGTCAATAGCTATCTGTGAAATAACTCTACAGAAAATCCTCATTCCTTATAGGAGTTTGTGAGAAATCTAAACATGATTGTTGAAGCAACTCAAAACACCAACTAAAAAGACAATCTGACAGCCAGCATTTTCTGTTGGTTAATAATTCAGCAAGGACTGAAGGCTGCTCTTGGCATTAAAGTTGGATTTGCTGTGTTTCTGTCAGCAGCAAAATTCAAAACGCTGTATTTTTTTGGACTAAGAGGGGAGAATCTTGCCCAGCAAAGGAACCCCAAACACACAGAAAAACACAGAGACTAACCTAACTCGATGCCAAACACATTAGTTCTTGTTCTTTATTTAAACCTTTTTCCAAACTGTGGTACTTCACCCACCTATCCAGACTTTTCAAGGGCTCACTGGCCAAGTGATGCCACTTGACGCCAAAGGTGTTAGAGGGCCGGTACTAAAGGAGTGAGGAGGCTCCTCAGCTTGGTCTTTGACAGCCCCCTTGAACTCTGTGGGCCCAGTGATAAAGTAGCTTGATGAGTGGACAATCTCTGTCTGCCAGCTGCTGGTTTGGCCGGGGGAGCTGGGAGAGGTGCCAGAATGAGTGAAGACCCGCTCCACGCAAACAAAAGCAAACATGAAATGAAGTGTGGAGACATTTGTGGAAGGTTTATGGAAAATGCCCCCTTTTTCAAAACTAAATTTTTTCATGAATCCTGACATAATGAAAAGTCATGAGGCTCTCACGAGGTTGAATGTCGAACCACTACGTGAAAGAAAAGTAAGAACACCTGTTCACACCATTATAAGGCGCCGCTAATCAAAGACAGTTGATCAACAGCAAGTGTGAGCACCTCAATAAAAGCGGAAGTTTAGGGCAGTTTGCTGGTCTGGAGCCTTCAGGTGTGTTTTCACACACCGCCAAGGAGGACATTTATTTTTTCACAAGGGAAAAACAAGACAGCTGCCAATCTCAAAGGCTAAACAAGTACAACTTGTTTTCATTAGCTGGGTATACCAGCATACCATCCGCCCAGGACAGGAGCTTTCTAGTCACAGGACCTGGGCACATTGCAGTCATTGAATCGACCATGAACTCCTCTGTTTACGGGTATTTTGGAGTCAGACGTGAGGCCATCTGTCTGACAGCTAAAGTTTGGCTGTAACTGGGTCATGCAGCAGGACATTGACCCCAAGTACAACAGCAAACAGAATGGCTGAAAAAGAAAAGAATTAAGGTGGTATAATAGACCTCAGCCTGATGAAAATGCTATGGCGGGACTTTAAGAGATGTAAGACACTGATAACATCATAGAGAAAGTAATTATTTCAAGTTGCTACTGCGGTGGTGGTTTTACAAGCTATGGGACACATGGGATGTATTTAAATCTTCCCCACTTATGTACAATTTCACTTAGTTTCTGTTGCAAATAATGACATGGTCTAATATCAGATGTATGCCTAGTTGCTCATCTGAGGTTGTCTTTACCTACTTAAGAGCCAGTAAGAACTGGACGATTTTTTAAAAAATGATGTGTTGATTCGTAAAACATTAAAATTGCTTTCTTCATATTAATTTAGTATATTGTAATTTGAACAAATCAATCCACATGCTACACACATACAATCGCCAAACACATATTCAGACACAAGGTTCAAACACAAACAGTTTTCTATTCCAAGATATCGATATTCATGGAGCTAACTGAGTTCAAAGCAGCGTCCTGATCATTACTGAGCAGAGGGAGACCTGGTGCATATGACATAATGTCCTCAAGGATACATTGTGTCTTCAATGCTAATTCCATCTGGAGCAGTGTGTGTGTGTGTGTGTGTGTGTGTGTGTGTGTGTGGTGTTGTGTATATGCATTTCAGTATTTAAGTCTGAGTCCCAGATGAAAAGAAAAAAAGCATTTGAACCCTGACCCTCTCAGAGAATGCATCAAAAACATTCTTATTTATATATTCATTCATTTTTACAGCCGGCTGAACAGAGTGCATCACTGGCTCCCTATGCTTTTACTCTATAGAATCTCAATCTCCGTTTCTAACTCTATCTTCTCTACAAGCCTACGAGTCATCCACAGTCCACAGACTGCCAATGACTGTAAAAAGTCCTTCAAGACATATTTAAGAGTATTCAACAGAATTTAACCTGAAAGGAAATTCCTGAAGGACTGGAATTCTCTGCAGCTCTATACAAATATTCACAAATCCTCAGAGGTTCAATATTCATGGCTGAGGAGATTGTGCGGCTTTACAACCACAAGTGCAACTATGATATGAGAGAATATATTATCAGAGGAGACTTTTTGAGTTAGAACCTAAAACTTCTACCTCGGCTGAAAACCACCTTTTTCACCTTGTCATTATGTTTATATTGTGTTCTTTTTTTTAAAATGTAGAACGAGATATAACACAAGCAAAATCAGCCATCGACACCATGGCCGAGGACTTTGGCTCTGAATCAAAAGAGCACTGTCTTTAGCCTCTCAATGGCAAGGTCAGACAGCCCAAGTCTTCTACAGAGATAATTTGGAGGAACTAGCACCAACCTGACTACCGAGGGGGGGGGGTTGGAGAAGAAGTGAGGTGGATAATCGAGTTGTTTTTCTCTGACTGCTAAAATGGCAGATGTGACATGTTCTATTTATGACTGTGACAGCATGAAATCAGATTCTGTAAGCCTCCGCGTCTCATCCAAAGATGTTAAACCACAGCAGAAGTGGATTCGGTTTAATTGGACACATCGCAGTATCCTGACCAGAAAAACAGCTGGGTTTACCGCTCAACTTCTTCTGAAGACTGATGCTATTCCACCCATTCATCTGGGAAACACCAGAGTATGAGTGGACATCTAATTCTTAGCTTGTGGCTGGGATTATTGCTTGTTGTGAACAAGCCGGCTTGGCATTCCCTGCCCAAACTAACCGACTCCCTCGGAGTGTCCCAGTGTAAAAGTGTCTTTAAAGACGACTTTGAGGAAGTGCTGCGAGGAGTTCGATGTGGGTGGAGCTCATTGGCATATTCATAGATCCCCGCTCACTGAATGAGGAAGAAGTTAAACAGTTATGAAGTTATGACAGTTAGCAATATTAAGGCCATGAGAGTTTTTTTCATGTCAAAACTTTAAAATTATACAGTTTTCTGGAAAAAGACGAGTTGTTCGAGGATTGTTAGCGACTGCTAAAGTAGGACTTCCTGCACTGTGTTTTTGGAACTAATAACATATATAAGAGATGCAGATAGGCTCAACATAGTTGGTGAACATGGTCAGCAATTTAGAGCAGAATAGATTATTTAACCAGTTAAGCTACATGCAGGCTCTACCTGCAGAGTCGGACTGTGTCAGTGAACTAAATAACGCTATGCAGATGTCAGAGTGGATCATATGCACCCATACTCAGGTGTTCAAAATAATGACTTCAAGAATATAGTAAAAGTCCTTTTGCAGTGTGTCCCCATGTATGCAGTCTGCTTACTTTGTTAGTCTGCTTGCCCTTTATAAACAAGCACAGGCAGCAGTTTAGATGCCATCAACTGCATCCCTCCTACTGACGGATGGATTCCAGGGCTACAAAGAGCTACTTGAGAGAACACAGATCAGATACAATGTACTGAATTAGTTTTATCTTACCGACAATGTGCCCGCATTCGGATGCCTTAACCGTAACAAAAGGAATCATTCAAAATAGGACACAAATGGGTTTAAAAGCCTTCTCTGTAAGACAATCATACTAAATTATGAGGGGAAAAGCAAACAAACAAACTTTAACTGTGTCGCATCGCGCTGCTTCTCTTTGAGTGACAGATGACAAATGGCTGAGATCTGTGAGGATGTGAATGGTCTTTGTTTCTGAATATTCTGAAGACATAAACGTTTGGATCTTAACTAAATTAGAGGTTTGTGTGTTGACATTTATGCTCATCAAATGGAGCAGGGAGCCTTCTGGCTGATTGCACCGACACGTCAGCTGATAATTCGGAAAGTAAAAATACACATGAGTAGATTGGACGGCATTGTTCCCCAAATGACAAGATCTGCCTTCTTCTCCGCCTCTTTAATTATCTTCCTCGATTATAATTACACGTGTGAAGGTCCAGAGGGCAGTGACTGTGTGTTGTATTGTCTGCTTCTATTTCTGGAGTTAGATGTAGTAAAATAAGCACAAATTCCAGTGGTTAATGAAGGATACAGTTCTGTTCCACAATCACAGGCATTCATTATGAAAGTGAGGCAAAATTTGCACACATTGACTCCATTTGATTAGCAGTGCTATCGTATACATGTGTTGCAGTTCTGATTTAGACTATGATGTGGCACAATTAAATGGTTTTTAATGCTGCAAAGTTGAGTGTTTCTCAGAATCGCGTTCCTACCCATGAACAGCTGACACGTTGAACGCAGTGTCAGCTTTCATTAAGAATAGTGATGACTGAGAGCACCGAATGACCTGTGGGTTCTTAAGTAGCCTTGTCATTCTCCCTTAATGAAGCCGATGAATAAATTATTTGAGGCGCTGTGCACGAGAAGTCCGATCACCCATCAGCATGTCTCCACGGGGATACTAGGAACCTCAGGGGAGTCCTCTTCCTCTCCACCTTCCCATTTATCCTTTAAACTCTCACTTATTTGACAAAAAATTCCCTCTCGTCCTTTCTTCTCTCCAGAGATCTACCCCTCTTCCGCCACCCTCCACCTCTGCCTCCTCTCTCCACATCACTCTTCCCCCACTGTGTGTGATCCTAATCTCCTCTAAAACATCTTTTCCTAGACTGTGGGAGTTGGCAGAGAGTGAAGGCCACCATCAGGGTCTTACTGACTCATCCAGTCGTAAACAACTGGTGGGAGTCGGCATGCTGGCAGCCCTCCAGTTCCAGATACGTTCATTTTGACAGGTCATTTTCTTATGATGCTGATTGTTATTTTCCCTGTTATAGTTTTGTGTCCCCCCCCCCCCCTCGACTTCAGGTGACGGGGTAAAAGTGCAACTCTCTCTGATCAGGCAATTTTACTGTCTAGGGCCGAAAAACAAAGATGCCAGTAATAAAAAGGAGAACCAATTGCTCTTTCATTTCATTGCCTTTGGGAAATCAGGCTGACAGAGGAATAAAGGCACTATAATAATAAAGTTTAAGAAAAAGGGCCTATGGCTTTCCATCCCCCAAGTCCACGCAGTGGCCCCTATGGACGGTGCAGTTGCTCGGGGTCACCCACATTATTGGGGCGAAGGCAAGAGAATGTGAGGCAAATGGTCAGGAACAGAAATAGACCGAACTAAGAAATATATCCCTTCACTCAACCATTTGCTTCATTAATGTCGAATGAGTTTAAAGTATTTTCCTTTCATTTTCCAGATGTGAAACCGATTGAAAATGACACGAGAAAGTCAGGTTGAGATTTAACCAAAACATGAAAATTTGGCCGAACTATTTCAGCTGGGCACTGCTCCCAAAAATCTGATGTTTGTTAATTCTGCTTAACCACAGTTTTTTAACAATGCATCATTCTGTGCTGGGGAATGGCTGTATTGCTCATTACAGTGGCACACAGTGCAGCTATCTCCGCATGAACATCCAAGTTAATGGGCCACAATAAAGACACCACTGTCTTCATTTTATGGCTCAGTTTTCTAATGGCCTACTTGGCTATCTTGGATGTTGTCTCAGAGGAGTCATCTAGGTCTCTTTAAGACATCCAATATTCTCAGCATACTCTTTCCTCCTGGCTCATGTCTCCCTTCATCCACTTTTGCACTCTTCCTTATTCCTATCCCCCTCCTTCCATTCTTGACAGCTACAGGCAGCGTGCAGTAGCCCAGGGCCTTTGCCTGTGCCTTTTAGTTTCATTAGTGGGCCCCAGATGCTTAGCTGCTTGCAAAATTATAAAGGGCCAAAGCCAACCACCTCCAGATGGGACCCATCTATATTCAGATGAGCTGTTTCCTCACAGTCAGAGCAATCCCACCCTGATGTCCTACAGTGTTGTCAACAAACTTGCTGACAAACACAAACACGAGCGAGTACAAACAGATGTACACATTCACAGAGGAAGGCATGTGCACACACCCTGAGCCACCCAGGCAAAAGCACACACACACACACATGCGCGCGCACATATACGCTTGGCAGGGTGGCATTGCTCTCTGTAGTGGAATACAATAGCTTTGCTTGTGTGCTTAAGTCTGTGCTGTCAGCTTAAGCTTTCACCCAGCATTGTGAAGTGGACAGGGGGTGCAGGGAGAATCTTTATGGCCATTTTACAAATGGCCTGAGAGACATCTTGAAACATCACCTCTACGACCAGCTTGGCCAGTTTGGCAAGAAAAATATCGCAAATTTGTAACTCGAGGTGGCAACGTTTTGACAGCATATGTCTGGCCAAAAACTTTCACAGACACTTTCTCTCTACTCAAAAAACATTTGGCCCAAAGGATTTGGATGGCAGCTATATGAGATGATAGAACAAATAGTAATAATGCAAGGACTGGTGTAATAACTGACATTAAATAAGTATATATCCCTGGTGTCATATGAGGTATATGAAAGGAACAAATGACCAGAATCATATGCTAGGAAAGACAGAGTAAATACATTTCTGTTATCTCATCATGTCATAATTCAGGCTTTCTTTCTGGCCCCACACATTTTCCCTTGTGACTTTACCTCCACTGCAGCAATCGCATCAATCTGATATTCATATTACAAAGTCAAAACCCCCAAACTTCCCACTCGAATTCAACATTTTCTTGTCTGTCACCCGGAGTCGTTTGAGCAGCACAAAGAGACATATTTCAATAAAAATATCTACATAAGAACAACACCGCCATGGAAGTGTGTTGTTCAAAAAAAGCCCACGATGAAAGCACATTTAGAGCGGCAGCATGAAGGTGGCATTGAATAAGTGCACAGAGTAAAAGAGGAAGATGCTCAAATGACAGCAGGCTAAGACAAAAGCTTGGTTCAGAGCTAATAGAGATTGCATAGCGTATTTGCTCATTCTCAAATCTATCTGCACAGAGAGAGTTGATGTATCAACAAAAGCAAAGTAGTGTTGACTTTGCAGAGCCATTTGAATTCTCACACACACACACACATCTAATTCATATGGACCCTGGGGAGTCTCCATTGACACAAGACATTCTCTAGTCCCTTTCTCTTAACCCAACCGCAACAACGGAATAATTAACCCTAACCTTTGACTTAAACCTACTCAAACCTAACCCTGAAAACCAAGTCTTGGTCCTGAAAAATCCCTTTCTACCAATAAGTTGGATGTCCAGTGAGATTTTCATCGCCAATACAGTGGGCTCCAGGATTTCTGACTCCACAGGTTCACACACACACACACACACACGCACACACACACACACACACACACACATACAACTTAAGTGCAGATATGGACCAGCCCTACATTAAAAAGTGACCAAATACGTCCCTTAAACGCCTGAAAGCATGGCTCCAATGAATTGCTGAGGTACCCATAATCCTTTAGTTGGGAGTCAAGGGGTCGATGTGTCATTGTGCTGAGCACACTCTGTAGGCTTCAAACAGCCTGCAGCCATACATCAACACCAAAAAACATCTCAAAGAATTCTGCATATCATGCTGCTATACATTCAATGTAAATCCAGCTCAAAAACACACCGCATGTGTATAAAATAACTCGAGGCCCAGTTGTTGCGGAATAGGTTTGATGTCACACTGGGCTTACAATGACAAAACATTTAGCAGTGTTTATGAGATCAGGCTTCCTGAACAAGGTGGGGTGAAGGTGAGGTCTTTTGCCTGCAACCCTATAGGCAGTGACTTACAGTACGGTAATCAGGGCGCTTTTGGCTGCAGAAAAACTGCAACGCCTCACCTAGTTCATTATAAGATGACACAACCAATTTGTACCTCTGCCTACTGCAATCTACCAAATCTCCCTTGACAAAAGCATTTAGATTAGAGCGCTTTCAGGGAGGGCTGCGCTGACATGCGTACCCTGCCTGTAAAAGAGGCAATGAAGTGGCTTTTTAATTCTCCTCCAGGCAAACATAAAACTGTCCAGGTAAGTCATTTTGTGGGTTGAATGGAGAGTGAGAGGCAGGTTGGCTCTGTGTCATAATACACTCACGCTTCCTCGGGAATCTGTGCACATGTGCCATTGTGCACACCAACAGAAATACAAAAACTCTCACACACATCCTTATCATCCAAAAGATTATTAATCTATTTGCTACATTTTGTCGTATTATTTCCCTCACATAATCCTCTTTCACTACCTCTGGCAGCATGCTAATGAGCTTCTGGGAACAAGGAAGCCGCACGAGCTGTTGATTGCTCTGGATGGAGCTTCTCTCCTTCCCCTCTCTGTCTTCCAGCTTGTCCTACCAGAAAATACAAAGACCCCAAAATGGAATAGAAAAGTAAAAACTGATAATAAAAAAAAAGAGAACAATTTCCTTGTTTTAGTCTTTAAACTGGGTGGAGGAGGGGGAGAGACATCAACACCTCTTCAGATTTGGGTGACAGTCACCAAACAGTAAATCGGTTTGCCTTTTCTTCCCTTTCAATATATAACTCAGATTCAAAAATCAGTCCATTTCCTCTTAGCGGACAAGCCGGTGAAGGATAATTAAGTGCGTGTCTCTCACATACTTGTCTGGCTCGTTTTTATTAAAAGATCTTGTCCATTTCCCTTATCATAGACAGTGTTGACAGAGAGGGAACAGCATATATAACATTTTTTTTTTATCTAAGGACCTTATATGAAAAACTCTTTGGACTGTCAAATGATTGCTACAGTTCCCACTCTATAATGGGTGTGGGAGGAGAGAGGCAGCGCCGAACATGGTCTCTGTTTTACATTATCTCATGCAGCCTTTCTGAGATAGAGGCCTCAGGCACCTTGGAGGTGTAATAAAAATGATGCTACAGAAGAACATTGAAGTTAAGCTTTGAAATTGAGAAACGCTGAAGTGAAAGGACACTACAGCGTCTCTGGTCTCTGGATGTGAAAAGCCATGGCTCATTTCTAAGTATGACCAAAGGGAGATTAGCGAAAATTGCAAAATGAATGAGGCAGAACACCAACATACTTTATATTCAAACAAATTGCTGTTTGCATAAATTATCAGCATGGCAGGAATCTTATTTATTTTAACACTCTGCGTTTTAATACAAAAGAAGCAAATGAGACACTGTATCATACCACAGAGACACTGGTGGCTAATAATGTCTGTTATTATGTCCTGAGAGCACTATATAGTTAGGATTTGTATTGTTACATCATACCTATGGGGAGTCGTATTCAGGAAACCAAAGCATCCCTGTTTATATTTCCTCTGTGTATACTTATGTTACGCATGTGTGTCTATCTGACACTGGTCAGAGGATGAGAGGCCACAAGTGTTTTCAGACAGCAAATGGGGGCTCACTTGATCTTTTCAGAAAGCAGCTCTGTTTAGAAATCAGCCGTTAGTCTCGGTTTTATTGCGCAAATTACCTAAGCCGGTCCTTGTCCTGTTTGCCCTTAATTAACGAGCGTTCAATTCCCCTATTAATTAGCACAAGCTATTAACTATTTTACATCACTCTTCATTTGTCGACAATTAAAATGTCTATTATTAAAAGGCATGGCACGTGGTTAATTGCGCAAGCGGTTCAGCAGCAGGCGGGCAGAGGAACAAGGAGAGTGCTGAACCTTAGGAGGAGTCAGCAAGGTCTGCTGTAGTTATCGTACAACCTTTACATTCTGTCCGTCTTCAGTTTGCTGCCTGACACTGTGTCCTCCAAAGAGGAAGCATCTCCCTCAGCGCTCACACACACTGCCTGTGCTCAGACCCAAATGGCCCTGCTCAGTACTGCAGCAGTTACATGAGGGGAGGTGTGTGTGGTACTGGATAAGATGCGTCTTTATGAGGCCGGCTAGTGCAATTACCTTCATGCTGCAGGTACAATTAGTAAGAAATGTAAGCAGGTGTAGTAAAACCTTACAGTACAGTACAGTAGAGTTTCTCAAAAATGTAATTTGTGTATTTAGACTTTAACAAAGCAACATGTGGATATTTGTACCTAAAGGGTTTCATTTCTAGTCACAGACCCATGGAGTATTATCACTTCACAGCTTTCCTTGCTTTCTCTTTAAACTCACTTCTGGTGCACAACAGCACAACACTTCAGATTTGGTTCATTTGCACATTTTTAAGTTGAAGGAAAGTTGCCAAAAACCAAAGGCGGCGTCAAGCTTTTGTGTCAACTTGCAAAAAAAGGGGCGGCAGCAGGCCAATTATTATAGAATAGGGTGAAGTAAGTAAAAAAAGAAAAAAAAAAGTGAGAGGACAGCATGCAGGCTGTGAGACTTCAGGAGATAACACAGCAAATACAACTAAAGGTGAGCAAGGAGATACACACAGAGCAGTGGAGGTTTCCTCCCTCTCTCCCTCGCCCTCTGTCTCACCTCTCCTCACCCCTTACCCTCTGCCAGGACTTAACAGGTGGCAAGGGAAACAACTAGGACGGAGCGTAGCTGATTGACAGAACAATTACTGCAAACATGCACCTCAACTGAGAGGCAGACACCTCCAAAAGAAAATTCACTTTGCTGTTGCATCACCCGCTTACAGGAGGGATTTCGGTAGAAAAGCAAAATCTCCCCGACTGACTGACTGTATGTCTATGTGTCAGACTTGCAGCTGAGCACAACTGCTTGGAAAGCAGTCATCTGTTTTATTTGTTGCCTCCGATAAAAAAAAAAAAAAAAAAGAAAAAGAGGAAGAAAAAAGAAAAACATTTACCCTTGATCAAGGTTGGCTGGTTCTAACTTTGGAAGCAATGTTTGGCAACCAATTTCCTCCAACTCTGACTGTTCATTTGTTAGCTCAGTTAGAGGTGTAGCTATTTTTATCCACACACCTACTGACTGACGAAGAAGTGGGAAGTTAATTAAAAGAGACACCACACATCATAACGTTCCCAACATACATTACAGATCTAGCAAGCTAGAAATGATGTGAGGACGTTTCTATGAGATTGTGAGGCTGAATTAGCAATAACAGAAGAACATGAATGCAAAATGTGTTTTCATGATTACTTTTCTCGTCTCCGTAGATATTTTTGCTGGGAGAAATTTTAAATTTGACTCACTACAATTTGAATGCTCCCTCAGAAAAAAACAAAGGCTTCAGGATCATCAACGTAACTGTAAAGTGATCCAACGGAGGTTGGACTGTTAACTGAGCAAAACATGATATTTGGAGTTCTCATGTTGGAAAACAGCATGTTTTATCACAGTAATGAAGTGGCATGAAGTATCTGCTGGTTGATGCAGTCAGTCAGTCAGTCAGCCACTGTGCTGGCCATTACCCCACCCCACAGCATTCAGGCCTCCAAGTGGTGCATTACATCACGCTCGCTGACTTTCTAATTAGCTTATCTCGGAAAATAAGGATACTGAGCAATTCTTTGCTCTAGCAGTGTAACAACTAGCAGACCGCAGGGAGTTTGGTTGGCACCTACTGGCACCAAGGGGGCTGTTGTGTTCGACAGACTAGTACGAGAAAATATGGTTTGCTCTCCTTCCTCTGACTCACAAACTCTCACACTCTTTTTCACTTTGAACGTTAAGTCAATTCCCAATTTCAAGCACAAATTGATATTTTTGGTAGTTAAAATGAATGATAATGATACCGTTGTTTGTGCAAAGAAACTGCTTTGCTTATATTCTACTGCTCCTCCACGAGGGACGGTTCATTTTGCTCTTCCTGAGCAAAAACAATAAGATATAATCAGCTGTCCGCTCACAATAAGTCCCTTGCTAATTTGTCGCAAATTTCCGAAAGCAACTTTTTTTAGCTATCACACACGTCATCCGTAGCAGTGTTTAAATGCCAAAATGATACAGAGGATCCTGGCTTCAGTCAGCCCTGGTGTCTACTGGCTGGAGGAGTCATGGAGTGAGAAAAGGGACTAAGAGAAGGATAAAGGATGAATCCATCCACCTGTAGCAGTGAATGTCCTGCTGGACAGTAATCTGCTAGCTGTCTGTCTCTGAGATGCCCGGCTTTGCCGAGACCAGCCAGGCTCTGCAGCCTCCAGCACCAAAAGATGCCGGAGCCCCAGGACGTAAAGCACCTGCACAGGGAGATAAAGGCTTCAACTCCTGAGCTAAAACTGACGATTCTTTTGATAAATACAGACATGGGGTGGTGGGCGGTGGGGAGCAATCTTTTCTGCTCACTCTCACTCGTTCTCTCCTTCCTGTCCTGTCTACCTGTCTCAGTAATCTCTGTCTTGTAGTTGTGTGTTTTTTTTTCCTCCTTCCTCTCCGTGTGTCTCTACGTCTCTTCCTCACTCTTCTTGCTTTCTTCATGCTGTCCTGGGCGAGTTTGGACCAGACAGGCGATGCTCTTAACTCTGCCTTTTTTATTTATTCCATATCTGTAACTGTCAAAAAGAAGATTGCTACTTTAGGAGCTGTCTGTGCTTTGTTGTGCTCATGGAAAGTCAAATAGAGGAGGTTCTGTTAAAAGCATCTTGACCACTTTGTGGGGACACAAGCAATGTCAGCTGCAGTCTTAAAAGCTCTAGACAGTTGAAAATGGCTTCGCAAGTGCGTGAGACGCGATGCCTCTCAGACATGTTGCTCAGAGGGGTGGAAATGGAGTGAGGCCTAAGCTACTTTACCGCTTATTGAAACATAAACATGTACGAGGAACACAAGGAACTAATGTCTCAAGAAGCCTCCTGTGCAGATTAAGAGTTTATGCATTCAAGATTACATTAAATTAGAACTCAAGACTGCTCAAAATATGGCATTTTTTTCCACAATTTCTGACACTGATTACCTTGCAAAGAAGTAAAATCACCAGTATTCTAGCTCTTGTCACACATGAAAAAGGGATATTACTTTTTTTTTAATTCTATAGTAATGTCTACTCAACTTATCAAACACTGTAACTGCATTCACCTGATGAATGAGACCAATTTCAAAGAAAGCACTTGCGTGCTTCACTCTAACTAAATGGTTGTTGAAACACGACAACTGGCTCTGAAACAGTGAAACAGTCATACTGCTGCATGCACAACTGTGACAGCTGCAACTAAACCCACAAGGAATGAAAACAGAGAGGCAAGGGGGTTAAGTTGCGCTGCATCACATTGGACTGTGCTATAATGTAGACAGCAGTTCATCTATCCTGTTTACGGTGTCATGCCCATTGTCTCCTCCCATTAGCCAGCGACCTGCATGCTACGGTGCGGTTGGTGCAGGCACTATGCTAGCAGACGCATGCAGCTCAGGGTGGCAGATGCCTGCCGTTTCTGCCGATGCCCTCAATCAACTGATGACAGATGTCAGAGCTCCTCTTGGACGGCAACACTTCATCACGCTAGCCTGTTCTCCGCCCCGCTGGATACAACAGCCTGCTTGGTAGACGCCGCGCCCAACCTCACTGCACCATCCGCTTTCCCTTCCTGCCACACCTATTTATTCGCACACACACACACACACACACACACACATTCCTGCATCCATCAGTCAGGCGTTATTACATCAGACAGCCATCATACTTGCAACCAATGGATCACATGCTAATGCATCCAGATGCATCCACTCCGGACACGCGTGTGTGTGCGTGTGTGTGTGTGTGTGTGTTTTTGGGTTAGTGAACATGTGTGTCGACTGCTGGGTAGATACGAAAAGTGCTTTGAAGTTGGAGTCACTTCAGTTTCAGTATTCTATTGACAATAATGTCACATACAAAAAAAAAAACATCATATAGCATAGATGTAAAAGAATTCAAGGTGTGATAATGTTGCTGCCCACTTACCATTTTGGCCTGCTGGTAGACTTCACTACAGGAGACATACCATCTCTGTACAAGCTCTTTGTCTTCGAGAAGTTGACTACGTTGAAAATGACCCTCTGAAAGACAAACATAACACAAAAAAAACTGTTAAAATTCTGACAACTCGGAGCAATGTTTTGTATAAGCATGCGAAGACAACAGAAGTAGATAGAAGATCACTGCCAAGCTAGCAAATGTGGATTCAAAATACCCTGCAAGTCCAAATATACTTGAAAATTAATTCAGAATTATTTGTGCAGGACGAAGTTTGTTTACATAAGGACATCACGGGGCTCCCTTTATGTGGTTGCAGTAATTACAATTTAGCCAGTGTGACATTTTTCCCAATCATTTCCCTCTCGTGTCACATGGAAGTGGCAAAGAAATATATAAACGGTGAGCTGTGAAAGACGCTGGAGAGAGGTTGTCACTACCACCCCGAGTACAACCGACAACTCGCCAAATCATGTCACATTAAGATTACACTTTGGAAATAAGGCAGCTTTAATGTCCTGCAGACAATCCCATGTTGTGGTAACAAAGTTCCCGATAAAAGGCAGCAGCTCAGAGGAGCGCCAGCCTCTAATCTGGGAGGACATTATGGTTTTCCCCATAGGGATGCTGCCTGGTCAAAAACATTAAGTCTTGCCTGGAGCGCAGAGGACAGCCATGGTGTCTGGCTTTCCACCCCCTCTGGTGCAACAACCTCTATAGCTAGAATATTCTGGAACAGCTCATCCCTCCATCCTCCCTCCCACCTCCATGTGTGATTAGGATCAGGATGAGTGCAAAAATGTGGAGAGAGAAATGAATCAATATATATATATTTCAAAAAAGTCAAATGAATGGCAATGGTAATACTGCGGTGGGGTAAATGAATCCTATTGATGGGGCATATCAAATTACCAACTAAGTCCAGGTGGTGGAAGTTAACTGGGTGCTACTGAAATCCTATTACAGACTCCCCATCCTCCTCTCCCACCTTTTCTTTCTCCTCCCCCTCCCCCCTCATCCATTTCTGCCTTTTTCTCCTGCCTAGCATCAGACGAATAGGGATTGCGGATTGTGGCAGGCTGATTCAGACTTAGGTAAAATGACATCTAACTGATGTTGAGACTGGCAGCAGGCTCCTGTAGCAGGGAGATAAGACCATTGCTGCTGGCATTTCAATTACACTTTACTGCCCCGCACATCTGTTGCGAGAGCTACTTTTCAGCCTTTTCCCCTCAGGCAAATGCAGCCTTACTCTGACTCTACTGGCTTTCTATGACTGCACAGCCTCTTTCCTCATTCGTTATCCACAACAAATTTAGATTGTCTTCCCCCTTAGATTCACTCTACCCACTGTTTGTAATCTATTTGTTCGGCCTGTTTAACTCGAAGGGAGCTGAGACTTGACAGATGACGGAGTCACAGGCAAAAAGAAGGCTGAATCACAGGCACAATGATACACAAAACAAGGGTGAGAGACAGTCAAGCAGAGAAAAAGGTGTTGTAGCGATGTAGAGACAGGAACACACAGAGAGACAAAAAGACAGGAAAATAATTGCAAAACAGAGATAAACAAGAGTTGGGGGGGAAAGTTCCTAAGGGAAGGAACAGAAAGTAAATGGAGTTCAACTGGCTGCAGAGAGACATGGAAGACAAAAAAAAGGTGGACCGATAGGGAAGCACATGGCGTCTCCCTCTGTGGCTCTCTGATTTAATTGAAGCTAAACAGATTAAGAACAATCCTGAGAATTTTGAGAGGCTTAAAAGCGAGGCAGGAAAGCCCTTGACCATTTACCAACAAACATTATTCTTCTGTGGTTACATCAGACATGCTTGAGGACTGTCGTTCCCCTTTCACTGCACCTTCTATTGAGCTTGATTTAGTAAGCGCTTGTTTTCAGAAGCTTTTAATCAGTTACAGTACCAGGTTTGTTCTCTGATAACAAACATAACACAAAGATGTGACACTAATTCAAAGATAGAACCAACTTAATTTCAGGGTTTTTTTCTTTTCGACACAAATCAACGAACAAAGACGATTACAGACACAAAAGGGGACAGATTTACTAACTCCACAAACCATGAGCAACACTTACAGTGGCATCCAGTTCTGAAGGTGACAAATAGAAAACTGTGTTGATCTGCAAACACAAGTGCAACCAGCTCATATCAATAATGACCAAAGCAGCCCTCCAGGAGCAGCACAAGTCAGTAAGTCAGATGCCCACACATACTCGGGAGCCTGTACTTCACCACTGACACAAGCATGCGCCTGCATGACAGAACTGTTGTTCATAAGGGGATCTCCATTGAACTGAAGTTGACAGACAGTCCTGCATGGTTTAGTTAGTATGTGCATCTATAAACGTTCTGAGCTAATTCTAAAATGAGTAAAATAGTTGTTGTTTGTGATTATAGTTGACACATAAACTTAATTCTCTCTCTCACACACACACACACACACGCACGCCAGCGTGCTAAATTCAGAATTTCACGCCATTAAAATCAAACAAACCGCTGTGGGGGCTAATTCTCCAGATCGTTAAAAAAAATAAATAACGCACAACCAGGACCAGTTTAAGAGTCAACATATGTGAATGTGTGCGCATGTGTCTGCACATGTGCGCTACCCTGGAAGATTTAATTAGGCTGGGAGCAGTTAGAGGAGATTAACATCCATGCTGTCTGAGCTGTCATGTCGACGGAGCATGTCAAAACCCTGTGCCGTCCCCATGTCTGATAAATGGCACACTGGAACAGGTGTCTCTGCGGTGTCGCAGCATTCACCCACACTCACTGACAGCACCCAGACACACAATGCAGATGACAACAGGTGTCCTTAAATGCTGGATGTAAGTAGAAGATGAACTTTTCAGCAAATGACAGTTGCAACTGAGACACTTTAATGACAAGAAACATTCACATATTTGGAAAGAAGGCTGTATGCGGTCTATATTTTTGCTGTATTCTGCTGTACATACACCAGCTTAACCTCCTTTGGATTACAATAAGCGAACCTTAAATCAACGTTAATGGTGCAAAAAATATTACTTTCACTCTCTCACAGCATCAGACAAACTAAAATTAATCTAGAGGGACTTAATGAGGTAGTTGATCAAAAGCAGTGACTCAAGAATTCCTTCTTTGCAAATCCAAAGACAAAAAAAGAGAGCAAAATAGCTTAAATGTTGCTGTTTTGTTTGGGGAAAAAAGTTGTACAAAGTGCTAAAGGGTAAACTGGAATCTCATTCAAAATATTTCAGGGTGGTTGTCCAAACCGCTCATTTGTAACCCAAACCTCTTTGTCTACTTTTAATCAGACTTGCTGGCCACAGGACCTGACGCTGAAATAACCTTGCTGGAGTCCCTTCAGGATAGGATTGCAGGACCAAAGATCGTCCTTTGATCTCCATCGATCCAGCTTGTGGCCAGACACCGTTGCTTCTCGGAAGAAATCCTGATAAAATATTAAAGAAACTAAATGTGTAAACTCTAATTGTGTAGGCCAAGACCTCTGCATGAGCACTTTGTTCTTTGGGCACAGACGGCTAGGGGAGGAAAAAGGAAGCTGTCACTGAACAGATTAAGTTCTAAAACAACCCAAAATAAATGCTTTTAGGATAATTAACTCAAATTATGCCTCCTTTCCCATTTCCAGTAGTAACATTTTTATCCTCAGCATGCTGAAGGCTATGACGTATTCAGAAATGGTCCAGTAACTACCACTATTCCCTGATGCTACAACAAGGGATGGTGTCACACTGTGTCCAACGGACTCAGTTGGACCACAGTTTTTGATAAGAGCGACTTTCTGAGATAATTAAACACGTTAAATGTTTTTGATTTGACCGCAGACTGCAGTCCCACCCAATGAAACTAAGAGCGAGCTGCCAACCGTCTTGCAGGTTGCAAAGTCCACTGCAGGGAATGTGTGTTTCAGCACAGAAAAAATTAACTGCGCCCACTTTGGGAACCCTGAGCTCAACGGATGTCGTGTTCTGCTTTATGCTGATCAGAACGGATGCTGATAAATACCTGCAACTACTGCAAGCATCAAGCGTGAAAGACTTAGAAACCAAAACTTAATTAATCTTCTACAAGATTTCATATAAATCTGTATTACAGACGATGTAAGTGTACATTATGGTGTACTGTGTGTGTGCGTGTGTGGTATCTCCAGGAGGGCTTCAAATAATGGAAGATTATCATTATGCAATTTTGGAAAAAATCCATTTCACTGATGATTAATGAGAAATACACAAAATCTACTCCAGGAATCTCATTGGATCAAAATAGTTATTTTCATTTTGCACTTTAAACCATTAAAACATTCTTATTCCCTCAACATTACACATATATATTGTCTACTAGTCTGATCAAAGCTACAAAAATAAGACAAGATTAGGCATCAACACACCAAATTGAGGTTCGCTGATTCAACTTAGCTACACTGTGATTTCATCACAGCTTAACACAAGCCAGCAGATCTGTGAGCCTAGTCTGTAGTCATCAGAGATAGGCAGGCAGATAGCTGCCGGCAGCTCTGCCTGTTCCTCTCTTGTTGTCTTTGATCCGTCTGATCACTGACATCGCAGCCATTACCTAAGGTGCTGGGACTAACTGACACCCTCAACAGCACATTGTCCAACTCAACGAAATGTACAGAAATTCAGATGTAAAACCCTATACAGCAAACCCGAATGACTGTTCTTTACTGTTGTCAACAAAGCCCATATACACACAGAACAGATATATGATGGTCTAACAAAGCCCTAACTTGAACTGCAGTAAACTGGTATAAAATGGCTTTACACAGCAGATTATAATATTCTAATTTGTTGTCCAGGATCTTAACATAATTGTTGTCAGCTCGTTGTGGAACTATCTTGTACCCTATGTTCTGTGACATCACATTAAGGGTCTGCATTCTTGCCTCTGTATAAGATCTGCGGCAAAACCTTAGTCAACCAGATACAAATGCACTATGTGACCATTGACCGGTTTGTAGCAAAATGTATACAGTCAAGTGATCCAAGTAACCGGTGTACTTTGTTCTTTAGGACTAAAGTCTGGCTCCGATTCAAATTGTTACATTTTTTACACCCCTACATCATACGATAGTAATTTAATGAAATGTGGTCACATGCCTGCTAACGGTGAAACAAAGTAGAGGGATAAAAGATTAGAAGAAAAACTAAATCATTTAGAAGAGCGGACACAGTTTACACAACCACTTACCAATCTAACTTTGACTGTTTATACTTCTATGGTTGTCACATAAGCAGTTTTACTGTTAAATTCATAAACAATAATGGATGTGTTATTAATTACGGTTTTCCTTCCAAAGAAAGTAGTTTGCTAAGCCATTCGGGGTGGCCCAACAGCCATCCTGAATACATGCCTGTTCATCTAGTGTTTTCTGAACCCAGATGCTATCTTATCTATATCTTATTAGTTTTTGTTTCAATGCAAACTGAGGGCTCGCTATTGAGGTGCTGTTAGCACAACCACGAGAAACCATCATTGAAGTTATGAGAGCCAAGCCCAAAGCTGAAGTTTCTCTTTCAGACTAACGAGGCCCACGTACTGGTACACTAATGTAGGTGCCCTTTCAGCTCAATACATACGAGATTTGGATAATAATTCTCAAATTAGCCCCGTCTAATCTAAATAATGTGCTGCTGCTTTTTTCTCAGCATTCATAGAGGAGCAAGAGGCCTTTTCGCTGGGTCTGCGGTGGCTCCCAGGGGTGGTATTGTGAGGAAGTCCCACTCTGGCAAAGCAGCTCAGCTGTGGCTAAGCTCCTGTAAAGTGTGGTGACAGTGAGGAAGGTTACACGGCAGCAATAGGTGGGAATAACATTTTGACAGTGCAACCCAGAGGAAGACTTGGAGTCATAGTGGGAGAGGACAGAGGTCAGGGTCCCGTATGTGTAGGGCAGGACACGTGTTTGTGTGTCAGGGAGAAAAGGGGACACACATGACTCCTCCGGGAGAACATGCATGACCTTGAATAAGACTGCTATACATTATTTGACGGACTGTTCACAAAGTTGCATGCTGACAATGTCACCCAGTACAACCAAATGTCACTGAAGTTGGTTAAAGTACCCCCACCCCCACCCCCGGACACACACAACCCACCTTACTATTCCTGTTCTCTTTTACCTTGCCTCTTTCACTTTTTTTCCCGTCTCAGTCAGATGCTGTTGAAGAGACTTTCAGCCTCCACTGAACAATGTCAATTCAAGGTGCTGACACAAGGAGGAGGAGGAAGATGAGAGCCTTTGAGCACATCAGAGGTGCACAAACACACAAACACAGAGAGAAAGAGAGAGAGAGACTACATCTTACCACCTTATACCCTTCTCAGTCAGCTCTCTTACACACGCACGCAGAGTTAAACTGACAAAACAACAGTAATATTCCAAAAGTAGCTTTGGTTTGTTTGTATTTAGTCTACAATGCCCTGTGGAAAAGTGAGCTAATATGCAAGGGAAGTTGTGAGTTACCTTAGTATTGATCCTGGAGGCCACAAGTCCTCGCAGCAGCCTTTTAAATGTCAGCTTTTAATTTCCTTCTGCCTCCTTCAGTGAAAAAGATTTATTCAAAGCAGTGCTGTTCCAGGAGATATCAGATAGCATGGTGACAGTCTTTTAAAGAGCTTTTGTTTGGTTTAGGCATTCATGGCTTTTTGTATCAGATTCTTTTATTCAACCATAGGAGGAGGAAGTTTCTGTATTGGGCACTGAGTTGAAAGGCTATCTCCGACTTCCATTGTAAGACGACGTATAACTGGAACTTCTTTAATTAGGGCTTCTCTTTACAGAGTGACAGCAGTGGCCAATAACCTCTAGATGCTGATGGAGGTCACACACAAAGCCACACACATACAACCACAACCATGTATGCAAACAGAAACAAGAGAAATGAAAAAAACATGAACCCAGTAGAAACAAATTGATACTTTAGAGCCCACACAATGCCCTTAATATGAGAGCCGAGAGATAAACATCGGTCTAACTCTAAAGAATCTTTATTACTCTGGTTTAATTACCAAGCCACATGCTGCACATGCTATAGACAGACTGTGGCACTATAACAGCATAACACATCCTCGCTGTGTGTGCGTGTGAATGTGAGTGTTCATTTTGGAGTCAATATGTGTAGAATGCTTCATGGTCCGATAGCCACAGACTGTCAGATATGCGGAGACTTTATGTCTGTTTAATTGACAGGACGTTTGGTCCGCTCCCTCGTAATAAGACCCTGTGTTCTCTGAACATGCAGCAACGTACACCCAATTATTAACACGCTGCCAACGCCTCCCATCGCAGCCATGAACATGTGAATTTGAACAAGTGTATAAACATATGTAGAACAGAATATAATAAATGGTATAAGCTCACTTTACAAATAAAAACCCCCAAAGCAAAATAATTTAGCACTTTTTAAGATATGGGCTATAAGCCGTGAGGATGGAGCTAGTTCCAGCTTGTCCAGCTCCACTCCCTCAGCAGCTTAACTGCCGCTGCCACACACACTCGGTGAGGGTGTAACAGAGCAGCCGTAAAAAAACAACTGCCGCACTTCTCCTCTTCCCTTAACTCCTCACATTTATCTTCTCACCTTCTTCTTCCCCTTTGCCTCCGCTTTAAACCTGGAAGAGTTAATTTGCTCGTTCTGTAGTCAGCATCCCATTTTTTATTTTTTTTATCTTTCTTCTGGTGTGCAGCCACCCCCCCCACACCAACCTCTTTCTCTCAGGCAGGGCTGTGCTGTCAGGCCCTTCCAGAGCGTCGGGGTTGTCAGGAGTGATGGATGACTATCAACCTTCTGCTGTCTTCCACTACGCTCCTGGGAGATTTACAGGCTCGCTGACTACCAGGCATGAAAACCAATCTCTCTTTCTCATTCTTCCCTCCCTTCTTCCATCCATGCCTGCGTCGTTCCTTCCATCTCACTCCCTCAATTTCAACATCCCCTCTGTTACCAAAAAAATCTTTCATAATGGAGAGATGTGCGCAAAACAACATTGAAATTTGTGTGTGGACAGAGAGAAGCAATTGCTCCTCTCGAGGGTTATTGTGGATGTGTCAGAGGGGAATTGCGTATTCAGGGTGATACGCTTGCTCTCTGACAGCCTATCTTCCCCATCTTCATCTTCTCCATTGCTTCCAGCTCCTTCAAAAACTTGCAACACATACATCCATCCACATTCCTCTTGCTGTTCGTAATTATGGCATCGGAGAAAGGTGCCAGGCTAATTGCTGTCTCAAAATAGTAATTGCTTTATTATCGCCACCATTTTTGGTAATGATCGTTCAAAGGCATTATGTTAATGCAATTAAACGGTGTCATTATTATTCTTGTTTGCACTAATTGAGGAGACAGGATTTTCCAAGTCTGAGACCCTAAATAAATTTCAATTGAAAAGAAAATCTCTTCTGCTGCGAAGGCGAAGAAGAAAGCCAACGATGGAGAGACGATCCTCTGCAGTCTGTGGAAGGCAACGGGTCGTTATGAACAATATTTCATCAAGCAAAAAACAAAGTCAACCTGCAGCAAATCACTTGAACTACAACCCTTGTGATATTGGATTGAAAAATACCCCATATCTCATGAGAGGAATGGCACAAAACCAAGGTCAGAGAAAAACGTGTAGCCATCCATTATCTATAGCCGCATTACTCTGGTCAGGGTCAGCGGTGGTGGAACCACCAGCTAACTTTGGGGACACCCTGGACAAGTCATATGTCCATCACAGAGCAATCACACGGAGACAACCATGAACACCGACACGCCTACAACTAAGTTATGATTTTCAGTTAACATCATGTCCCCAGACTGTAGGAAGAAAATCATCTGGACAAACTGAAAGAGCATAGAAACTACCAACGGGTGTGCTCAACTTCTTAAGCACCCCGTGTGCAGGAGATGCAGATTCAAATCTGATATAACTTGAGTCACACAGAAAGGATCTATATGTGTCCATCCACCAATTTTCTATACCCACTTTTCTATCCCAGCAGCCTCTTGCCCAACGGCTGCTAGGATAGGCCATTGGGCAAGAGGCTTAGAACACCCTGGACATGTCACCAGTCTGTCACGATGCTGATCCATATCTACTTCAATTCAGTTTTATTGACCAAAAGACATAATTCCAACAAATAATACACTCTATCTGCAAATTTCGTAACCATTTCTTCAAACCACTACCTTTCAAAAGCTGTCTGGGGAGGAAACCTGCATTTGCATTAATTTGCAAATCCTGCAATGGGATCACGCTGGCTAGCAGAATAAATATCAGCTTTAATATGCTCGTGGTGACACCACTCTTCAAAAAAATGTAATAAACGTAAATTACATGTAAATGTTATTTAGATTGACATCTAATAGCATGCAAAGCAGTGCTGTGTATCACCTTATCAAATTTTGAATAAGACAACTGGTTCCACTTAGATGTTGGTCTCCTCATAGTAATGATACCTGTGAGCATGTGTGAGTCTGTGTCCGCCTGTTTTGGTTGTACAATGTATGCATGGATGTTCATCCATCTACGTATGTGATCTCCACTCATGGACAGTCTACTCAATAGTCTATGGTCTTTGTCGATGTGCAAAAAAATGTATAATGCTTTCAATGACATTTTGGCAGGCTTATTAAATCTGAATCATGTCTCAAAAGGAAAGCCTGAGATCGTCATCCCATGCTTTTTACCAATTACGTCTTTACTTGAGCCGAATTACAAGGCTTTGGGGACTTAAGATGCAGAATAAGCAGGGCACACGGCTTCAGGTCTAAGAGAATTACATACACTTATGTTTCTAAATTCATTTACATCGTAAAAAAAAAACAAAAAGAAATTTTAAAAAATATCGAAACATCAAAGAAGAGATGTGTAAAACACTGAGCGAGGAAATTCTAGATGATCGCTTTTCCTGAAGAAACTCACTGTAGCCCTGAGTTTGTAGGTCAATATTAGGTCAAAAAACAGATTTTGCCATTAGCGCTGTTTCACGCCTGCACTCCTGCAATATTAGGCATCAGAGTAAATATGTTATTTTTGTTGTCTTGCACAATCTGCATTAATTAGAAAAAGCACCCCCCTCAGTCAGACGCCACACTACTGCCAGGCGCCACAGGGCGAAAAATGAGTCATTTTGAAATGAATAATGGATTTGTGTCTGCAGGGAGAGTAAAGGATTCACACAAGTGTATATCATCGTGTGACTGTGTGAGTGTGCATATGTCAGCGTCAACTAGTCTGACTGTGTGAACCCCCCACAATGGGTCTATAAATACATCCTTGCTGGTCATTTCACTCAGTCACCCCAGCTCCTTACTCCTATACCTGTGCTCTCTTTTCACCTACTCATTTCACTACCAGACATGAATATGTAGATGTGGCAGTGCAGAGGAAGGAGTGCAGGTATAAAATCATACATAAACAGGAGCTTTGGGGGTTTTCCTGCACAGTAACTGCTGCCATTTGACCTCAGGCGGTCTGTGGAGGGCAGGGATGATAGATCTGCCCTTCTCCGTCCTACAGCTGTTCACACATCAACAGCAGAAGTTCCAATTAAAACAGTAAAGTGGCGGCATCTTTATCGCTACTGACACTCCAGAGGCACATGTGTCACTTCAGGCCTGGATGAGCTGATGAAGGAGACTTGATGAGGAGAGGAGGTGGGGAGGTTAATGAGAGTCCAGCACAACTGGCAGCCCATATTCTCAGTCTCCCCTCTCTGCACTGCTGCCACAGGCTTTCACTCAAACACGCTCTGGTATAACACATTCAGACTAATTTGAAGGCTTGCTAAAACAGAACAAAACAGAGGTCAAAGGCTGCGTGAGAGTGTGTGTGCATGTGTCTGTTTTCACAGCAGCTACATGACTAAGAGAGGATGGAGGCTTCAGGGCACAGAGGCTCATCTCTGGCAGCCATGCTGTATCAGCAGGAAGTGATGTCACAGGTCAGTGTTGAGAATGAGAGAGGGCACTCACCCGACAGCCTTGGCGGATGAACACAAAGTGCTGAGAAACTACATTCAGTGTAAATGCAGTGAATGACAGATGCCCCAGCAGAATACCAACAACTCTACAAATGTGTACAATATGCCAGAGTTACATGTTACTATCTACATTAAACGTGGCGCACCTCATGAAAATAGATAACCTGCTCATTGCAGCTGCTAACTGCCCAAAATAGTGATCATCGTTATCTATAATACTCATCAGACTAATTATACATCTGATCATCTGCAGAGCATCATTTTACAGACTTGTTCAGTACACGTTGCCATCTACAGACCAAGACAGAAACATCTGCAAGTTTAACACCATCACTATCATCACACCTATTACCAATTATTCTTTTGTTCAAATGAAATCTCACTGTTAGAGACTGTCGATTTTGAAGATGACGTCTGATGAATGCCAAAGTGAGTGACTCTAAAGGGACTTTTTCTTTCAATGTGCTTTTTCATAGGATTGAGAAAATGTTTCTACCCTGATGGGACCTGATGACAATGCTCCCATCCAAATGACATGAGAAGTCAATGAATGCTTTCAACCGTATGAATATGATGTCAGTCATACTGTATTGCTTTTGTCATCACCAGATGTAAACCTAACCGAGGTCTATATGAAACTATAGACCAACATGTTGGACAGCACTGTAATATATGTGATATGTAAGCCCTCTGAACCCTTCCAGAAATACTGGAGACACACTTGAAAATACATGTACAGATCATCCTCCGCGGACAACCTTGAAAGCTAAGAACAACAATCCTCAGAGGGAAAACTCAAGTGACATCCACTTCTTATCCTGAATGGATGAGAAGCCCAAGATGTCCATAAGTGAAGCTCTGGAGACTGCCAAATGAAAACTCAAAACTCTGCGTGCCAGGCTGCAGAGACACATCAGCAAAGCAAATACATAGAGAATAACTGATCTGGTCCCTTAAGATCCAACACCAGCGTGCTTCCAGGTGCACTGGAACAACACCACAAGGACAAACCCGAAAAAGAGCTGAGACTGAGTGATACTGGAAGGGCATATAGGAGATCGAGTGGCATCATACAACACCAATGTCAAGTGGGTGGTAAACCTAGGGACTAACCTCTATATACAAGAACCGGTCTTTATTACCAAAAGAGACATCTAACATTGAGTCTATAAATGACAAATCATTATATATTCTCACAATCTGTCCTAAATTTGCCAGAGCAAAAACAAAATTACATCCACAGCTGTATCATCACCAGACAGAGGAAGTGGCTGACATAAAAAACAACCCGACCACTGGTCAGAAAAGACTGGGCTGATAAACAGCACACAGCCTCTGACTGCAGCATCGCAAGAACAGAATCAAAGCACCAGAGACATAGAGGCAAAGGTCTACAACAGCAGACAAAACTCAGTTTAGTCAACACATAGTCAAGTGGCTGAAATAGAGTACTGCAACAACTGTGCTCATAATGGCTTGAAAGTCCCCGAGTCCTACTGGGACACACCACTGCAACTAGATAAGAACAACAAAGAAAAAACCTGTGAGACAGTGGCCATAAGAAAAGAACATGAGAAGATTGAGAGCAACCGGGTGTTAAAGGAAGAACTGCAGTAGATGAGGAGGTGTTAAATCCAAAGCTGTTACAGTGGCAACAGGAGCATTAAGGTAATGTCGGCTCCTTATGATTGAGAGGCCATGAAAAAGAAAAAAGATGAACAATGGCTTGAGCCCTCTAATGGTTCAGGGGAACAGAAGTATGGTTATTTCTACAGAGAGATGCATCATCACTCCATGACACAGAGGAGGGAATAAAGAAAAAGAGAGGCAAGAAATGAGTCCAAAATCTATTAAAAGGGTGATGGAATTAATGCGTGAACTAACTTTTGGAACGTCGTGCGTAACAAAAAGTGATAGTATTTTTTCAGTTGACTGATTACACCCTGATAAGCATGGATAGCACCACACCCATCATCGATTAGCAGCAAAACAGATCAATAAAGCACCAGCAGCACACATGGCAGATAAACTAAATAATAAAGCACACGGTGCATAGCTAAAAAACCAAATACACTTCAGAAATGAACGAATGAATCTTCATATAGTTCATTAATGAATTACAAGATTAAGGCACGGGCTACACATTTACTGAGGATTTTCAGCAAGTGGAATATTTTTTGCGAGGCGCTGCTTGAGTGAGACTTGACCCCCGTGAGTTCCAACAGTGGTTGAGACAGTTATCAAAAGACTTGGGGCATATAGAAGCGCTTAACAAAGTTTGTCTGATGTGTCATAGAAATGATGAAAGAGAAACATCTGCAAACTGTGAGATCGAAACATTTTGGCAAGAAAGGCGTGTTCACCACAGTGGTTTATCACCCTTCCTTATGTGTCCATGAAGACACACTGTTGTCAAATGAGGTCTGACGTTGTCCTGCTGAAACAACAAGGATAAAACATCACCTTGCGAGTTGTACGTGTCTCCCCAAAATTCCAATCTACACAAATGGGAATCCTTGTTACCGTGGGCACTGATGCAACCCTATATCATCACAGACTCTGGGTTTGGAACCTTTCACGGATAACAGCCTTGGTGGTCATCCTGGTCTTTCGCTCGCTGTGTTCCCCGATGTCCCCCCCCCCCCCCCCCAAAAAAAAAACAGCTGAAAAGTGGACTTATCCAATCACAGAGCATCAGCATCGGCTGCTCAAGCCCTAGAACCTGTGGCCTGATTATCACACACACCTCAACTGTGGTTTATGGCCTTTTTCCGGGAAGTTCTATAAAACTTTGCATTGAGAGAGACTGAGAGAAATGGCTTTTTTTCTGAAATGATCCATGACTATCTGATGGAGTTTGACACAAAGTAGTGAGACACAACCCAATGCTTGGAATGCCAACAAAATCAAATCTATGAAGGCGGATTGAACGGACAGCAGACGTCTGTTGATAGAAAAGTTGTCACAGCTCACAGCAGCCTCAGCGAGGGAGCATTCAGGATTGCTCGACTGTTTAGTCTTGAATTGGCTCTGTACTTTACAATCAATATACAGCGATGTAAAGAAGTTATCTTTTTTTCTCTCTTTATTCAAAATGCCCTGAGATGATATTTCTAACCAACTGGCACTATATGAAAAGAACTGAATTAAATTAAATGGTCTTAATTGTTTCAAACAACAACATCGGAGAGGCATTAGGCTGGTCCAAAATGACCAGAACAATCAAAATAAGGACTTGTGACAAAGTAAAAATGAAAAATTTTCTAATATGTTATGAGATACTGAGCCTTAAGTTTACTTGTTTGAATTGGAGCTGTTCTAAATGCAAAGTGTTTCTCACACCAATTACTGATTTGTGTAGTTTTCCTGATAAAGGAAAACTATCTGTGCTATGACGTCCTACTAACTACTGACTTACTAAATGACATATTAATGAATGTAAGCAACTCATTTTAGTACCTGAAACTTTTGCAGAATACAGTACATCAATCAACTTCTATCTTGAGCACTTACAATACTTAAAGTCCTATTGAACCTTTTTTTGGTATCAAACTGTGTCTGCTTGGGTCAGGGGCATGTCAGGTATTTCAGGAGAGTTTGCTGGGCTATACAGAACACCCAGTGAAGCTCTAAATCCCTAGGAATTGGTGTAAGTTACCCAGTCCCCACTAAAGCCTCAGTAGGAATGGGATTCTGAGGACTGCGGCCACAGACTTCACCCCTGAGCCCCAGGAAGAAAAGGTGGTCTGAAAAGAGCGGCTGAGAAATGGACCTCGGCTTGATTAAATGGTCACTGAGTTGGAAAGCAGCTCTGATGTGATCTGTGACCTCGTACTACCCTAGAAAAAAAAAATAAAAAAAATTTCTAAAGAAATGATTAAATGAAAGCCCCTTTAAAAGGAGTCTAGGAGGACCGCAATGAAGCAGATGAACTGGCAAGAGTGTGCAAGGTCTCCACTTAGCACAAACATTGAAGGAAGGGGAAATGGGTTTGAGAGGAGGGGAGGAGTATGCTCAGACCTAATAGCCATCTGCTGTGAGCTAAGTGAAAGTCAAAAGAGAAAGAGAGCAAATGAGAGTCGGAGTGAGTGAATGACTCACTGCAAAAGACAGTTAGGCTGAGAACTGGTCTGTTTGCTGGTAGATAAAGACGGGGTGGAAGACAAGACAAGCAAGTGTGCTCAGTGGCATCTCAGACAACTTTGAGTCGTTGCATCCCCCACTCACCCCCTTTTAAAATACACCGAGAGAGGGTTCAGTGAGCTTCCCAGGGGAAGGAACATATCTGAAATTGAATTAAAAGGAAAGGACCATTGAGAGCTACTGGGGATTCCTCTGGGAGAAACTGCGAGGTCTTCTAAAAGGCAAAATAAGAGAGGTTTTATTCCCACCGAGCACATGACATGATTTAGTCACCTCATCTAGTTGTGGCCCTCGCGTAGTCCTGAATACCTTTAGGCTAATCCTAGACCAGTTTTAGCCCAAACAGTGTAGTCATAATTACTGGATTTATATGTCACACAACCATCTGTAAAAATATAAGCGCACAACTGAAATCTGGAAATTCACGATGAAGTCATAGAGAGAAACAACCTAGATTTCAATGCTGACTTTTGCTTGAAAACTGTTTGATTCGTGGACCCTTCTATCAGTGCAGTTAATGTGTCATATGAAATATCATATGGAGCTAAGCAGCTATGCTATGCACAATTACAGCTCACAATTTCAATAATTTCAATACAAACCGATAATCGGAGTGGTCGTCCGTCTCGTAGCTACATGGCTGATTTTGTCCACTTTTAAGTAAAATGCTGTCAAAACATCAACTTCTCAAAAACACACAATCGCTTTCTTCAGCTGTGAGTTTAAACAGCAACAATATTGGATATTATGAAGACAGTTTTCCAAATTCTCATTTCACTGGCAGATTAAATGGATTCAACAGAAAGACATGTAGAACACAATTGAATAGTTTGCCATTATTTAGGGATCTAAAATGTTCCTTAGACAGACTGCTGGTGAAATAAAGACTATATAGCCACATGGCTGTGTAATTCAATGGGTTGCAAAAAGCATGAACCGCGCATCCCGAGTTAAAGTCCCATGAGCCTAGAACAGATTCTTATTGACATGTGAAATCTCAGCTAAATTTCAAGATTTAATCAACATCTAGAGCTTAAATTAGATGTCTACAAGACTTTCACCTTCACCATACCATTTAACCCAAATCTGGGCAAGTTGTCTAATTGGACAGGTTTCTGTTTTTAACCAGAAAACATTCACCGGAGGCAGCAGCCGCTGTTACAAATGACGGTGATGGACGTTTAATTTCAATATAGGTAGAAAAAGATCAATAGAGGCAATAAAGAAGACTGAAGAATGACTTTCCATGAATTTCCATTACAGCAAACCTTAATAGAAACATTCCCAAACAGATAACACGGAAAGATTGTAGTGTACAAAGTCGTTAAATAAGAACTATATCAAAATATAGTTGATATCACTCGGCAGCATGTTTCCAGCATGCGCCTGCTAAAAAATAGACAACAATTCTCATGTCAATGAATTAGAGGTCTTCCTAATTGCTGTGAAAACTCAGAACATTCCCTGCTCCTATGTTCTTATCAAACTGAAAGGGTAATTGGCACGATATATTGGTTTGAGATTTTTTAATGTCCTAAGGCCAGGGGATTTCTCCAAATCTGAAAGCCATAAGTATTTTTTGCATCCCTGTGCTGCCCTAGAAGAGCAAATGCTAAACTTTTGTGGAAGAGGAAGATGTTGGAGGGAGTCAAATTTGGTACGTAAGGGAGGAGTAAATATTGCAAAAACTAAACCAAGTATTTTCAGGGATCAGGTTGTTTGCATATTCTCACTTAAACCTCTTCAGGTCTCTTAGTAGAAGTTGATTTGAAATTGTGTGACCCTGGGGGACAAATTCACACTCGACAGACTTCTAAATATCAAACAGAGATGTGTATTCTGGGACAGCATTAGAAAGTGCATGCTGTTCTTATGAAAAATGCTGTTTGGTTGGATACGTTTGACTCTGGACTTTGTGATCCGGGTCCACAATGAATTTCAGAATGCTCACATGCAAGTGGTCAGTAAAGGGAATTCAAGATGGCGTCACAAGAAAGGGAGTGACTTATATCACTGCACATGGTCACAAAATCGAAATGAATATAAAAAGCAATTGGCTGCACAGAACAATGGGTAGGCTTTTCTGCAGTATGGGACAGGGTCCACGAACAGAAATGGATCCATCTGAGGTCGCATTTCTGTTCCATGTGTATCAATGCAGATCCATGAGCACAGGGATGTGACGAGCACAAGCCTGAACTGTCATATGTGCTCACAACCGCTTATAACTCACTCACTTGATAAGTAGATTTTTTAGACGTCTCCGTTGACTGGTCATTTTTATCACTGATCCTCCTTGTTTTCCTTTCATAGGGTCCTGTTAAGCTACCCGGTTTGTGGCCATCGTGTACTACGTGCCCAACAAATAGTAGCACCTGAAGCAGTACTGTCATAACAGCCGTAGTGCTTTATTAGTAGTTATACAGTAGTTATGGTAAAACTTGCAATTGTGCTAAAAGTTGTTTTTGTGTAGTGGCACATTCGTGACCCAGTGGTACTATCAGCTATAGTAGTTTCATTAAAGATACTTCTCGCTGCAGTACTATAGGTGGTAAACTGCTCAGCAGCATGAGTAGTTTGAGCTGTATCTCTAGATTAGGCAAGAAAGGTTACAGGGTAACAACAATCTGTACACATGCATATTTATTGGTATGGTGCTGTTCTAGGACCTCAAGCATCAAAAAGTCATAAAACTGAGTAAGTCAGACAATATGAATATATTTAAGTATGACCAGGAGGAGCAGGAGGGGAAACTCTGCTACAAAGCAGCTTGATGAGATGCAGCTCTAACCCAGCAAAGGTAGGCAGACTAAAGTGGTTTGAATAAAGCGTGCGGGGTGATATTTGCCAATGGAAATGAGTAAAAGCTGAACAATCAGCCAATGTGGGCTGGTGCTGACATCAGCAGATATACTGAGATATAGGCCAAACTCGACTTTATGGCACGAACTAATGCTACATTCAGCTGATGGAGATACGCTACTGGCAACAATAGTTGCCAATTTTTCCAACTGTGGCTTTAATTTTGATTGCAATGACAAGAATAATCAATAACAGTAAGTGTTTGGTGCATCAAAGTCCTGCCATGGGAAGCTTGAAATGCTTGAAATTGCATCTTTTTTTTCTTCCAGTCCCCAATTCAGTCTACTTCCTGTTTGCATAGCAACCAAAAACAACTAAAGCTGAAAAGACATATTTTGCAGACAGCAATGTTTTTAATAATCCTTCGAACATGTGTCTATCAGCAACCAATCAAAGGACTGGAAACAGCCTCAGAAGTCAACTTATGAAGCAGGTTAAGGTTAGCAAGTGTTAGCTAACTACTGATGGAGCTGAAATACTTACATGAGAGAAAAGTCTTTAGCTTGTACATATGTGTGCGTGTATCTGTGTGTGTATACTGTGTAGCCCAAGTATTGTACATATCGTTCTGCCAACAAGATAACTGTAAACTTTGAGAAAACCAGTGCATCTCCCTAACCATGTTTGTTGTCCCTGAAGCACTTGTGCATCCAAGCAGTTTCCTTATCCTGTCTCTGTTTCTTTCTTTCCTATCTCTCTCCCTCTTTACCATTTCTCCTTTTTGTCCTCTATCCTCATTGTGCTGGG
Source organism: Leuresthes tenuis (assembly GCF_036924035.1). NCBI lineage: Eukaryota > Metazoa > Chordata > Actinopteri > Atheriniformes > Atherinopsidae > Leuresthes > Leuresthes tenuis. The sequence goes on along the minus strand of NW_027325361.1, from coordinate 16,730,772 downwards.
CCATCACTCATCATGGGGCTTCTCTCTTTCTCTCGACTGTCATTGTCTCATTACAGATGTCTTCCATCCAGAACTTCATCTTCCAGGAGATTCGGCCGCTCCCCGTGTCCCTCTTTCCATTCGATATAACTCGGCTATGTAACCTTTGAAGTTTTCTTCTTTTTTAACTATGTTTAAGTTGTGATTATTAGCATGTTTATGTTAGACTATTACAACAGCATGGGCAAGCAGTCGGCCAAGGCCGCGAGTCGGCTCTGGAGAGCTTGTAGTTCCGCTGGGTTCATGTCTGGCAGAATCCTTCTGTCAGAACGTGGTGTGAAGGGAGGACCCAGATGCAGAACTCTCAAGAAAAACAAGATTTATTACCAAAAAAGCAAGGCAAGAACAAAAAGCGCGGCTGAGCCGGGTATCAAAAATCTTAACTGTGGAAATAAAACAAAACAAGACAAGACTATGGTTAACTGAAAACGAGACGAGACTGTGAGGCAAAACCTGACCTGACAAAGTGTGAGCAAACGAGACTTGGACCATGGGAAGTGAGGTGAGGATTCTGCTATGACTGAGAGAAACCTGGAAACTAAATATTGTGGGGAGGTGATTGGTGATGGAGTGCAGCTGTGAACGAAAACAGGTGACTTGAGAGAAACTAAGTGAAAGGGGAAAAAAACATGACCAGAAATTAACCAAGAAACCTGAAAACAAGACAAAACATAACTCAAAACGTGACACAGGTAAGATTGGAACAACATTCTTCTCCCTAAGGTCCAAAAATTGGTGTCCCCAGTTTCCAGAGGTTTACCGACTGCTGTTAAAAGAGGAGGGAGGAGGTAAACATGGCACAGTCCAGCTTTTTCTGAGATATGTTGCTGCCGTCAAATTCAAAATGAAATACATTTCATGACAGAGTAAAAAGATCTCACTTTTAACATTTTGTATATTTTCTATGTTCCGTTGTGATTTAAATATACCAATACTTATCTTCTGAGGTTTGCGAATGATTGCTTTTTGTCTTGTTCATATTTCACACAGCATCCCAAGTTTTTCTTTGGAAATTGAGGTTGAAATCTTTCCGACAGAGCATTGGCTACTTAAAAATCTAACCTTTAAGGCCTTCTTGCTTTCTGTGTAAGTGAAGAGACAGTGTCTGTTGCCCCGTTATGCAATTTAGGTAAACAATTCAGAAGAATGCATTCAAATGCACAAATGTAACTATTTTTCAGGGGTTTAGGTTCAGTTAAAACACAACAACCAAAGATGAGCATTTCTTTACATAACTGCATTGAGCTGCTGTCCTGGGCTTAGCATCAACAGTAAGATGCGTGTTTGTTTGGGCTTTTCATGCAGCATTGTTTTCCTAATCTCACAGCAGCAAAATCTCATTGTGCAAATGTCATTATGGAGTCTAACACAGTTCATGTTTTTATTTCACTCGAGAGGAATGAAGCAGTCAGCGAAAAGGAATGCAGAGACAGCCCATAAAAAACAATTATGCCACGCAAACCTTCTGCCCAGACATGACATCAAAGTAACTCCAGCAGTAACGCAACTACAAACCGTTCAACACCGTATACACTAAGCCATTTTTTTTTTTTGGGCCATTTCCATGCAACGAATTAACACAATTTCCTATTTGGACGAACATATTCTGCACAGATTATTATGCTAGCGAATAAAAATGCCTTTCGTGTGACCCAGGTCTTCAGTTTGCTCAACTCTTTCTGTTAAAAATTCAGTGGGTAGAACATATACCGGACCAAGCTTATTTTGGTCGTATTCACTTTCTTACCCATCCACACAACATTCACTTGACTGTTTAGTCTTGGAAATAGGACAAGTGACAGGAATGGTCAGTGATAATGCTCGTTTGAAGCCGAGTACATTGCCCTGTTACATTGTTCGGCGGCAGCATCCTAATCAGAGCTCGTGTAATCACACAGACATTTTTATAGCAATCACAGAAGAGCAGAGGAGAGAGCCGAGACAGCGGGGGCAGAGACCACTGACTCCAAACCCAAGATACTCGAATCATGTCTTTATAAAGCCTTGATTAATATAAACTTAGAAAGTCAAACATCTGTGCAAAAACAAACCATAGCTTCTAGAGAGTCTTTAAACAACAACACAGAAAGATGCCAGTATGTCACAATGTTTTGTCTGTGAAGGATTATCCTGAGGAATTCTCAGCTCTTGTGATGATCCATCATTATCACTGTCACATTCAAAGAGGTAGGAATTGGAGTGGACTCTGGGACAGAGCTGAGTAAATGGAGAGTTTTATGACCAAGGAGAGACGTGCGGGTGACAAAGTGAAACAAAGTGATCTTCAAGTGTCTCTCTCTGGCTGAGTGAGCTGTATTTTCAGGGCTTGTACCTCTGAGGGTATTTTGTGCTGCCTTGTTGCAAATCAGGCCTCCTTTTGAGCTTTCGTTCACTAAGACTTCTTAAAATAATCACAAGAGCACGAGTGATTATTCCATGCTGAAAAACAAGACTTTGCTTACACTTCCTTCCATTTTCCTGACTGGATTGTCCCCTCCTATAAACTGCAGTAAAAAAGTCAAAGTTTTGTCTGTGGAAGAGCAGCATTTATGAGATCCACATCAACCCCTGCCGACGGTCCAGCTCAAACACCAAAATTTCATCAAACAACACTGCACCACAACATGCCCACGGTCAACAAATGAATGTTCTTTTATTTTCTGTGCACTGCAGAATGTTGAGATATACAGTCTCCACACAGCCTAATCTTCAAAAGTGAAACCAAAGTATACTGTAGGTGCGAGGTAAGAAGGAAGGTGACATTCACAGCACAGCAAAGGGCTGACACAAGCAGTCGTGGCTTTAGGAAGGCCACAGTCGACTCAGGCTAACAGCATCCATGGACAACTCCTTTAGCAGCACTTGCTGTCAGTCTCCTTGCCTGCTGGTTTGTCTGGAGCTTGTTCTGGAACAGCTAGCAGCCAGATATCATTATCTCCTTGACTCAGGGCAGAGTAATCTGCCTGCCTGCTCCTGCTTTATTGAGTTGGATAAATATAATATGTGACTCAGCCATTATCTACTACAGAGCAGCCCTATTTATCCAGCCGGCAGAGGCCTCAGTGCTTTCGAACTGCCCGCTCAGTCTATGATGGAACTAAACTCAAGTGATGGAAGCCTTTGAACAACCATTAATGGAATCTGTAACGAAATTAGCTACATGAATTAAATCCGGCATGCAGGCGGACAAAAAGTGACAAACTGTGAAACTGGAGAAAAAAAATCAGCCTTGTTGAATATATTTAGCAATTAATAGTAATTTCTAAGGAATATTCAGGCTGGGATAGTCGTCAAGCCTTTACACAATACTCATAGAAGACTGAGCCCAAAAATTTCAGACACAACAGCATTTTCTCTGAGTAAGAATAAAGAAATGGAAGGGAGCTGAACGTAGACATCCTCGCACAAATCTTCTTAGTTTGATGACAATGTATTGTTTAAACTTCTCACAATGTGACTCATCAAAACAGACTCTCCATTCATATAGGATGGCCACTGATTTTAACAATAAAACCTTTTTTCTTTTTTTTTTTACTTTAATTGTTCAGGCTGTGTGAGATTTTTTTTTAAAATTTCCTCCAATTTTCTGGATGTTTTATTTATTCGTTTTTGTCTGCATCCGGGTGAAGAAAGCGCTGATATCAAATCTGTGATTCCTTGCAGCTTAAATCTGCCCATACAGACTTAATCCTCTTGGTATGCTTCTGAGGATTTTGTTTAAAAAAATGTAATTCTCTTAATTCCGTAAACTTCAGTCCCTTTGTTCACAGTTCATCTTAATCATCTTTTCCGAAAGGGACATCTGGATACTCAGTGGCATTGCCCAGAAGGACGATGTGCCCCTTCACTCAGGAATGGCTCCAAGAACACAGAACAGAGCCCAAGGCACTGACTCATCCTCCAAACTCCCCAGGTATCAATCCAATGGAGCATCAATGGGATGCGCCACAACAAGTCTGATCTACAGAACCCACCACCCCAACACCACACCAACATCCGCCGGCGCCAGACACTCCCAGAGGGTCCCACGTTCATGCCTTAAGCAATTAGAGCTGTTTCCCAGTTAGACAAGTGGTTTGAATTCTGTGGATGATTTGGGTATGGATGTATAGTTCCTCCATAAAGTCAGAAGTATTTCTTCCCATTTGAGTCATATAATTGCAGGTTTCTGCATGTTTTTTGCTCAAATGTTTAATCCTGTCGAAGCAGAGTGTCGTGCTGTCGGACGCTACAAATGCAAAGTATTTGTTAACTATTCACTCTAAGGTTGTTTTTTTTTTTTTACCTAATCTATTGTGTTATTGTGTAACATACCCAAATCCAAGTTCTCTTACTAGCTTCTCTTCTGCTTTAACTGCATCATAAGGTTTTTTCTACTAAATCTTGACAAGTCAAGTGATCATGACAAATCAACAAACCCAATCTGCTGATCAAGTTGAGGAAAAAGACTTGCAAAAGCAAATGAGATTGCGATGTCAAACGGAAACAGTTGACGTCTTCGAAATAGATTTTGAAATAGGATTCAAATACAAAAAAAAAAGTCGGAGGCTAACTTTGTCCAGTCCTGATCTTAAGATAGTACTTATTCTGATTCACTCACTTGACACTGGTATGTGATATCTGCGGAAGCCACAAACAACTCATAACATCCAGCTTGACGCCGGAGCAGAAAATGCTCGACGCACCGGTTGGGAGTAACAGATGAAACGATTTCTCATTCGATTTGGAGGGTTTGACAACATATTACATTTTGCTATTATGCTAAATTCATAATTCAAATGCATTCATCACCCCGGTTCATAAATTCATAATTCATCACATAGCACTGAATATAATGATTTCTTTAAAAAAGTGAGGCACAACTTTCTTGTCATAACATTCGCTGCTGAGGAGCTTGCAGACTGTAGGGAAAGAGAGGCAGAAAGAGAGGGTGGGACAGAGAGAAGGAGAGATGAGGGTAAGGTAAGGCTACTCTCTCTGGTCTCAGTCTCTCTGAGGGGTTGACAGGTAGAGAAATAGATCATTGGTCCATGACAGTTCAGTATGACCCCACACTATCATGCAGTATTGCTGTCGGTAAATGAGGTCCCTGATGCAAGTCATAACCAGTCAATTTACGCACCGACTACTTAACTGCAAATCCTCCATTCTCTCCTGACAGATTCACATACATTCTACCGCCATGTCTATGCACTGTCCTTGACTGCTGTTAATGTTAATGAGAGTGTATTGTGTGAAGAGTTATTTCGGCAGCTTAATCGCATGCACGAGAACAGAGCTGAAGGAAAAGCTGCGTGTTGGCCATGCGACCGACTGGTCTGCCTTCTGCCCAGTATATGCCGGGATGGGCTCCAGATCAGCTGCCCCAGCATCCCTGAACTGGAATAAAGGGGTCAGATATGGCATAAATAATTGTTTTAGATGAAGATTGAGGGTTAGGGAAGGCGACTAGAGGCTTGGTCCTGGCAGCATGCTGGTCTCGGCTGCCATGTAACTGCCAGATCAGTAAAACAGGGATTAACCACAGGCCACAAACTCCCTTTCACTTGTCTCCGTTCTCCTTCATTCGCCTCCATCCTTATCTGTTATATTTTTCTCACATTTTCATGCCTGTGTGTTTCCTCATTTTTCCTCTGGTGTCTCCTCTGACGGACTCTCACTTTGTTTTTCAGAGTCCGCAAACTAGTTTTATTCTTTTCATTAAAACAGAGTCATTTTGAGGATGGAAAAACAAAGGGAAAAAAAGGGAAAATTCTAAACCAGTATCCCAAATCTGCGATGACAAACTTTCCTCCAGCCGCTCGAAGCAGAAGTCAAAAGAAAGAGAGCAAGAGAAGGAGAGCGTAAAAAAAAAAATAAAAAAATGCCAGAGTCTCCTTTTTTCAAGTGTCCCCGCTGTCAATGCAATGCATTACAGGATACAAAGCAAGCCATTACTGCTTAGCATTTGTTGAATCTTCGAGTGGCCAAATAGTGACAGGTCTATTTCTCTACCGTTAGCTGGAAAGGCAGACGGAGCAGAGGACACCTAATTACCCAGCATTGTGAAGCATAATGAAAGTCTTGATAAGCCTGGTGACAGAACAAAGCTGTGTTTGCCAGTGTGTGCATGAGCACATTCACATGCATGTGTGCACTTGTACGTGTCGCAATGTGTGTACGGGTTGCTGTTTTTCGTGTGTGTGTACGTGCACATCGGTGTGGACTCACATGTCTGTTTGGTTCATGTTGACCGCGTGTGCTGACGTATCAGGCTTCCTGTCCAATGACGGAGGGGCCCGTCTCAGAGCCCGTGTCCACGATGATGCAGCACCAACAGACAGCGGCGATAATTGACTTGATGACTAATGTGCTCTCAGAAGAAAAATTAATGATTTTTTTCCCGACCGGGTTAATGGACATGTTAACACAGAGAAATGAATGGTTTAAAAGGGAAATGAGTGTCATATATATTTGGTTGTCTCTGAAGCACCATCTCAGAATTCAATTGCAAATGTCTACGCAGACGCTCACGCGGCTCATGTTCACAGACTTTAATTACACATAATCATTTGGTATCACCTCCCATTCACCCCGTATCCAATGACGATGTGCCACTGAGGATTTGTGTAGTTTCACTGGTGATAATTCTGTTATTATTTGCATTCAATTTCACCAAAACAGCTCTTTTGGAGAAAAAAAAGAACACAAAAAAAGAAATGACTTAGGGTTGTGAAAAAATAAAGCTGCTCAGTATTAATCAGAGTTACCACGGAGGAACGAGGGGTGACAAGGGACGGACAGAGGAGAACACAAAGAACGAAGCATTAGATGGACCGATACATTCTGCCCCTGGTGAAGTTAGCTGTGAAACACAGAGCAGTTTGGATCCATTTAAAGGGATAGCTGTCTGTCCGAAAAATAATGCAGGATTAATTAGTGGAGTGGTGAAGAAAGAACCTCACAACAGTCAGCCAAGCAGGCTCATAAATCAAACAGTCAGGGGGGGGTGGGGGGGCTACACAAAGGTAGTGTCTGACAGTGTGTGTCGTCTCTAAGAGGAAGTCAAGCTGTAATGATCAGCACTGAGCCCAGATGAATCAATGCAGTGTCGATCCCATCTGAATCAGGACAGTGCAGGGTGAAGTTTATGAAAGAAGAAAGAAAGAAATAAATACAAGCAGGCATTTTTCTTTTCTTTTTATCATTTTATTAGTTAATAGAGAAGAACAGTGCCGCTCCACCGCACTGTTGCTCCAAGGATAAAAGACAGTAAAACAGCAGCAGCTTTTAAGTTGCCACAGGGGGAGCTATTGATGTTTTACTGCTTACCCTATGCTACTGTGATGATTTATGTGCGAGTGTGTGCTTGACACATAGGCAGGGTCAGGGATTTTGAGTGTGCGCACGTGTTTATGTACGAGTATGTGTGTGCATGTATGTTTTGGTCTTTTTAGCCAGTGGTTATTTGGCTAAAAAAGAAACATGCACCGTTTACTGTTAACGGCAGTTTTGGGATATCAGATTCACATCGAATAAAAGATCTTCGCCACATTCACTCAATAAAAAGGTGCCTTTTTATGTTCTCTACTGGCAACTTCAGCACAATGACTTCAACTACGTCTGAACAAAAAGATAAACTTAATAATGTATATTAGACACATCTCAAATAAGTCTCAACTTTCTTTATGACTGGCTTGTACGTGACACCAATTTGAAGAGGGCGAGTTGTGAAAAATATGCGTTCTTCAGTGCTTCAGAACACGTATTTGTGTATCTGAGATGACCAACTGGTCAAAGGCCGCTGTTGTTGAAGTCTTACATCACAGACAGAGCTCAGTGTAGAATTTTTCAGCCTCGTCATCTTCATCTGCATCAAACCTCAATTTCAGATAATGCTGAGTGTGCTCACGCTCAGTCGAACATTGCCCATTAAAGCAAGACTTTTTCACGGTGGCCTTAAATCTTAAAACACACACAGAGTCGGACAGTTAAGTCCAGAATTATGTAACAGACCACAGGGTTGACCCACCGACAATGACCCATTTAAGGAGAACAAAAGCACTACAATTACATCACATGAGAGACGGTAAATGAACTGTACTCATAAAGCGCTTTTCAAGTCTAGCTGACCGCTCAAAGCACTTTACACTAATGCTAAATGACTAAAAGCAGTGAGGGTGGACAACAACAGTTTTCCACAGAAGGAACCAGGCGCCATCAAAGCAGCTGACATCTGGAAAGGGGTCACAAACATGATTCAGCACCTACCAGTTAAAAAGCGCCACATGGAATCCCAGCATAAAAATGAACACGGTACTAAAGAACAACACTTGGTGGGCTACAATAAGTTTTACAAACAGCGTGCCCTTCAAGAACGGGAACTCAAATATTGTCAGATTAGGCTAAAAGAACAATGCAATTTGTTCCTGTAATGAATGATGGATATATTTCCAGTGCTGTGCAGGTCTTGAGCCCCTTACTTTATAACTAACTAGCGTAAAAATCAATATTTGGCGTGACCACCTTTATTCTTCAACACAGCCTGAACCCTCTTAGACAAGCTGTCTTGTCATTTCTTTCAGGAATAGTTATCCAGGCTTCTTGAAAGCTCTTCTTTGTATGCTGGCTGCTCTTCGTTCCGTTCTCTGTCAAGATGACCCCCACACTGCTTCGATAATGCTGGGGTCCAGATTCTGGGGAGGATTCATACGACTTGTTGCCACTGATTTTCAACTGATAGAAATGGCTGAAAGAATGCTACATCCACCTCACAGCTCGTGGTTCCTAATCGAGATCACTTGTTTTTTTTAGACCTGACAAACTCAGTCAAATTCATGACCATATCTGTTAAATGGAGGAGAAAACCTCTGCCGCTGGGAGGAGGCACAACAGCTGGTGCAACAGGTTTGTTGTGCTGCCACATTTAGTTCCCACAAATACAGTCTTTTTACGAAGTTAACACAGAATGGTGATCTGTTCAGTATAACCTAACCTTCCCTTTATTTGGTAATGTCTAAATGTCTTCACGGGCCGCGGCTTTCATCTCTGAATGTTGTTGCTGACTGGCGAAGCTCAGGAGAGACTTCATGGCAGAGGTAACAGCTTACGCTGCAGTCACAACAAGAAAGGGCCGCTTACACTTTTTGTGCCTCCATCAGCATTTTGAAGCTGTGCATTTGAGAAGGGTGAAATGGCCAAAATATATATATAAAAAAAACTGGAAGTACTCTTGAGGAATACCTTCTAAATTAGCCAACATTTTTTTCACAGGACCAATAGAAATAATAGAGAAAAACAAATCTTATAGGCCTGTCTCCATTTCCCTCTCACATGGCAACCCCCACTAAAAAAAACCCAGAACTTTTGTTATTTAGTGAATATGACTCTGTGAAATGAAGCCATGAGTAATGTAGCTAATCGCGCCACCTTACCCACCGCCACTTTATTCGCTTTACACCACTTGGAAAATGACTTGAAGAATATTTTCATAGAAGCAAAACATTTCCAAATCTCAGTTTGAATCCTCTTCGCAATTAAACGAAAACACAACAACAGATGCTCGAGTGATAGCAGAGGAAACACTAATAATGTGATTCAAGCATCTTACAAGCTCTTAATAATTAATTTGATGTACTGCAGCCATTCATAAATGTCTTAAAGACAAATAAAGCTCCACGTCAGCCGTTTGCTCCACTGTTTTCTTGTGAGGGTTATTTCGTCCTCCATGTCTGACTCCATCAAAATCTTCCTCGGTTCACATTCCTACGCTGACTTATTGCCTGCTGTAATAAAGGTGCTAGCTACTGATGTTGACTGACAGACAGCTAACACAACCAGCTCTGCGAATGTGTCTCTGTGTGATACCGAAGGGCACGTACAACAACCGAAGGTGCAGTTTTGCTAGCCAGACATCTGTTGTTAGTGGTGGAAGGTAAGTAAGTCTGACAGAGCTGAGATTGAACAGGAGGCACTCTGCCAGCCAGGTGAAGACAAGAGGTTTCATCTCCAACGGAACCCCTACCACACATACAGACACACATAAAGGTATATGGGCTCAATCCTGAACATCTTCACATCCCTACAGTAGTGAGTAGCTGGGCCACACATCAGACAAGGCATGCCCCCATGTGGCAGGAGTCCTAAGGAGCTGAAGGACTAACCTCAGTCTATCACTTTATAAATATATTTGTGGGCCGTAAGTAATGTTTCATGAAATTCAGAAACTTCACAATTTAGTAAAATATTGCATCAGTCACATCATTTCATAAAACAATGTGTTTTTTCACAGAAAGAAACGTATACAAGCAAAGAGATTCAATAAGTACTGTACTTCCTGAAAGACAAACTCACAATAAAAAAAAAGGGGTTCAACGTATCTTCTTATTTTTTCTTAGTTTCACAAAAACTTCCCACTACTGCTTTGTCCTAAGTGTTCCGATCATACTTGTTACTTTATAAAAAAAAGAGCTAAAGAGCTTGATGAAAAGGCTTCCTGTCCGAAAACGTACAGCTTATCCTCTTAAATGACACAAAGACCTGGTAGCAAACCGGTTTTTCTCAGTTTCCATTGAGGACAATAAGAGACTTCTGGTGGCGTAGAAAGTGTGCAGTGTTGAGCAGCCAGTGATGTGTTGGCTGTGCGGTGGCCGCCACTGCTATCTGCTGTGTGCCCGCGGCTATAGTGTGTTCCCCGTTTTATCACTCTCATCTAAATGAACCACACTCACAGCTGGAGAAAGGTGACCCGACTGCTAATCAACCACCAGAGTCTCAGTGCACCATGTGCCTGTGTGTGTGTGTGTGTGTGTGTGTGTGTGTCTGCGTGTATATTTGTACTGTGGAAGAGTTACCCACTCAGGCAGATGCTCATATGTTTTGCTCTATGTAGGCCCTGACAATCTGTCTCTGAAATGGTCTCACAAATTCACTCTGAAAGGAGGAAAAATTCCACCATTCACTCTCCTGCCAGTCCTTTACTCCCTTTTTTCCTGCCTCTCTTCAGCTGAGTATTAAATTCAGCAACTGAGAAGGTGACCTGCGTGCTTTGCCATAAAGAGCAGGGGAGTGGAGGGAAGGGAGGGAGGAGGAGGGAGCGAGGGGAGGCTGCTGGATCAGCAGAATCTGAGCGTTTAGAGACACACAGACGTGTGCGTGTGTGCACCCACTTTCTCAGTCTCTCTTACACACACCCACACACATACGTAGCATCCTCAGCAGTGAGGTGGCTGGGGAGCCCAAGGGCGAGCGTTTGGCTGTCACCATCCCCCACACCCTCCTCCCCTGCCTCCCTCAACTCCTCGTGTGAGCTGCACCCCAGAGCCACCGCACAGCAAGACACAGACCTGCTGCCAACTATCACTGCCATGCTATAGCACACTCATGTACAGACACACACATGAGCACAAAGCTTCGAACACATGGAAAACACACCCCTCAATTCACACAAAGCACTTTGATTTTAACACATAAATGTGCAAAAGCCCTCAGTCTCCCTCTCTCTGTCTCCACTCTGTCAAATCTCTGCCTTCACACTAAACAGCTCCGTGGGGATTGGCAGACAGACTGGCAAAAAGGAAATAAATATGTTTCCTGACGACAGCACAGTTTCCTGACAGCACTGGGCTGGGCTGCTGTGCTCAGCCACAGGCAAAGAGAAGCGTGAGCTGTAAGTGGACGTTTGTTTAAACAGTCTTCTTATGAGGCCGGTTACTAACTATCCAAGCCATTTATGTCTGTGTATCAATATGGCCTTTTCTTTTTTTTTTCCTCTGGTTATGGATCCACAGACAAACTTATTCATTACAATTCGAAACATCTCCCAGTTGAACCGAGGATTATGGAACCTGTGGATACAATAAGATTTAAATCTTTTCTCATTGCATTGTAATTAATCCCAATGAATTCATTCCCCAAAGTCTACAAAAACAAGTCTATCTTTTTCATTTAATTCTCATAAAGTGAAATAAAAATTACAGATCAACTGTTTCGGGCTCAATTGATGTTAATGTCCGTATTTCCAAAAAGAAATATTGAAAATACACAAATCCAGCCAGCAACAACAACTGTTGCTCACATCCACTCTTGTGGATAAAGAAAGTTGACAAGAGCAAGTGCATTTACTGGAGGGCTGAGTACGAGAGTTCAGTGGAGAAAAGGCTTAGCCTGCTACCATGCAGTTGACTGGCATAAAACAGTTGAGATAAGTAAGTAGTGCGCTGTTGAACTAGACAATGACTCATAAGTATTGTGAAGAGAAAGTATGCTCCAGTTTACAAAGAACCCAAAGATAAGAAACTCCGGCCTGTTCTCATTCCCGAGAGAGCATTTCATATACACAGAAGACATCCTTTGGTGTCGGTGGATACGAGTCCTGAAAGTGCTAAAAAAGGAACTAACTGACCCGCTGACTAACTAACTAACAAGTTTGGTCATACAAATGTCTTGTATGACCAAACCTGATCATGATCAAGATCATCGGAAAGAAAAGTAAAAGATCAAAGTTTGATATCAAATACCAGCCTGATACGTGATTTTGCTTGTTTTTCGGAACAATCTGGGAAGTTGCTGCTGATGGAAACACTTTGGAAAAGGAAAAGCACTGCACAAAAAATGGCAGGTGACAGAATTAAGCATTTGTCTCTCATCATCTGTCACCGGCTATCTTCAGTGAATCAGGTAAAAAAAGGAGTGGGGAAAACAACAGATTTAGGTCAAATCAAACTTTTGCAAAAAGAAGAATAACAAAAACATTGAAATCATGCTATTTTTTAATGTTTGCTTTATGCGCAGCAATCCATCCTCGTTGCTGCACGACGGTAGAGTTTGAGTTCGCTACTTTCTTCCAACCCGTGTGACAAAGTGAGGCTGAGATATTGGCTGAAAGATGGGAGACTTAGCAGAAGCAGCAGACACGCGGGACAAGCCAGCCGCATCAAGGTTACTGCGTGAGTGTGTGGGTGACTTGGTGTCATACAGGAAGGAAGCCCAAACAGCCGGCACAGTTTACCCATTTAATCACATCAGTCGGAGAGGGACCGAGAGAGAGCAAGGGAGAAAGTGAGGAAGACAAAGAGTGAGAGAGAGCACTCTGAGGAACAGATGTAATTTCAGAGCTCCAAAAAAAAACAGCTTAAAATGATCATGATCACATTAGCTGGCCATCACAAAATAGAATTTCTGCACTGCCACAGTGAATGCCCATTACAAATTACTTAGGCACTGCAGACCAGTAACTCAATAGGCAGGGAGGGGCGGGGAGGGTGAGGAGGGCAAACAGAGGGGCAGAGATGGAGGATCGATATTTATCAGTAATAATTATATCCTTCCTCCCACTTTGCCAACCCTCCCAGCCCTCCTGATCCTCCACCCTAAGCAAAGCACGTATCTTACATTTATCTGTTGGAGATTTCTGTGCTTGATATGATGATGAACATCATGTGGGGTGCAGGAAGTCCTGATGATGTGAGGCAGTGATCCAGCGCTATGGCTGCCAGGAAACGTCCCGGGCTGGATAGTGCTGAAGGCAGCAACATTGAGGTGGAGGAGATTGTGTGACTGTAAGTTACTGGACAGCAGCATACTGAATATCAGTTGACAGAAAAGAGGAAAATGCTGGAAAAGGAAGAAAGGAAAGCAAAACAATAAAGCATTTCCTTCTCTGATCCTCACTATTGATCCAAAAAAACAAATAAAAATCCAGAGACACAATAGCAGTCCATGTGCACCGTTCAAATCCACATTACATAAAGGGAAGAAGAAGCACAGTGCGTAGATGGACAAAATGGGAAACAGAACAATCGAGATGGAGGAAATCACTCCTTTTTCTTTTTTTACCCTTTACCTTTGTAACAACTGCCTTGTTCTGATGGGGGTTTTTTTTTAAAGTTGTTTACAACTTTCTCTGCATTATAGGTTCACTAGAGAGCTCCATAACAGGCCCTGACGGTCAGGTTTTTTCTGTCATCCCGTGGTTTAAATTCTCACCGTGCTGCAGCCAGTCATAAATGTCCTCCCGCACACTCACATGAGTTGGGTGTGGTTCGAGGTGCGAGGAAAAACACAACAGAGGCGAGTAACACGTTCTTTTTTTTTAGTCGTGCTTTGGACGTTCGCATTACCTTCTCAAAGGTACGTCTCTCACTAGACTGAAGCAGAGAAGACAAAGGGAACAGTTGTGTCATTAAGATGGTCTATGTGTGTTATGTGGGTGTGTTTGTGAACAGAAGCATGTGTGTGTTTTCTATGTTTGGATGTAAATTAGCACCAATGGCCCAAAGTGTCAAATTTTATGGCTGAGCTGACAAAAGTGTAGAGAAATATTCAAGTGGAATCTTAGAAATGACCCATGATTCAACCACTTGCTGTGGGCTGTTAGCATGTAAGGTGCCATTATGGTATGAATAGAGAACAAGTAAACGACATATGCAGAGATGGACAAAGAGCAGGGCAATGAGAGAGAGAATGTGTTAAGCTGCTAATGACATTTATGCCTGAAAGGATGCATGTGCACCTTACACACACACACACACACACTCATAAACATGCACAGACTAAGTCCTTTGCCCACCCAACCACAAAAAAGTGAGCATCTCTGCAACATTAACACTGGACTTGTTTGAGGTTAATTAGAATAAGTGGTTTGGAACTAACTTTCTGGTGTTAAGCACTCTGGAGCAATGAGTGTCTGCTGAGTGGCCCTGGGGTTGGGATTTAAATCTTACTGAAGCCAAAAATGCCCCTTGTAGAGCTTTTCAGAGTTGCTTTTAATGACAAGCGCATACATGGCTGAAGTCATGATGCGAGAGGGTCACTGATTAAACACTGTGACTGGCTTCAAAACTGTAGGCTACACTCCCGCTTGGAATGGAAAGGAAAAGAAAGGGAAGAAGGAGAGTGTGTGTGTGTGTGTGTGTGTGTGTGTGTGTGGGGGGGGGGGGGGGGGGGGTCGTAAATGTGCAAGAGAACATGTAAGAATATCTAAAAGCTAAACCTAGAGACTTAAACAGATGGTCGACAATTGGAGAGAATAACTTTGGAAAATGAGGGTAGGTTGTGAGGAAAGGCACAAGAAGGACATTTGGCAACAAAATTGGCTATGGGAAGACACTGGGTGGTTGCTCTACAAGGCAGCACTTGCACAGAAAAGCCTCCAGTTTGACTGACAGCACGCAGACAGTGTCCAACATTGATCTTCAAGTCAGATGAAGGATTTGAGTACTCAGAACTAAATGTTAGTGACAGCGAAGCCATCAGTTATATATGATATACACTCCCTGTGGTGGATACGTTGTCATATAAAAGGAGACAATGGCTATAGCCATTTCTAATTGTTCTGTTGGATATAGACAGAGACGGATAACAAAGAGAAAAACACTTCCCATAAAAAAAAGAAAGAAAAAAACACTGCTGACATTTAATTGTGATGACCCATGTTGCTATGAACAATTAATAATGATAAATGAGCCCTTCACACATAGCGGCTATGACACCAGTTATGCACTTTGAAATCCACACATCCACCCTGAGCCCCACACACACAGAGGAACGCACAGGAGAAAGTGTATCCATCAGGTTCATTAGTCAGTGCGTTGTGTGGTAATAGCGTGGGACAGGTGATGGAGCAGGGTGTGATGATGCATCAACAACATCAGCCCTGGGTGGCACCTCCTGCAGAGGCAGCAGATGGCACACATGACTGGAGAGGAGCCATTCACTCACGCAAAAGTACCCACACATATCCATAAGCGCATATGAACATTCAAAGACACATGTGCTCAAGTCACGAAGACTTACGTATTCAGAGTGAATACACTGGACCTACTTTCAACCTTACATGCATGTAAAAACAGAGAATGTTCTCTATGTTAAAAACTAAGCATGTTCTCAGGAGGTGTAATTGTCCCAGGTCATAGCTGCACAACTCCACTGCACGTCCCCTCACTGACTCTTCTATTATTACTGTGTGTTGCCATGTAGCAGCATTCCCTGCACTCCATTTTGGTCTCATAAGGTCTCAAAGTTGGAATGAGCTCCCAAATCATTTCATACAAACCCCCGATGTTCCCATGAAGTTGCTAAAATGTCAATGGTCTTGCTCAAACTCACCACCCAGCCTATAGTGAGACTCAATGCAAAAATCCGAAATGGTCCCATATTGCACAAAGAATGAAGCGTAATTGCTGGAAATCTCAATCAATCCCCCCTCCCTCCATCCTCCCTCTGTCTGTCTCAAACCCGCTGGCTAAATGCTATCTGCCGACGTTCTTCTTCAGAACTAGTAATTTCATGTAATCACTGAAGTGATCAGAAGAAGGTATGCCAGTGCCCTGTCAAAAATCACCTATCTCAATCATGCCGAGCGCATTGCCTTTGGGGTAGGAGGAGAGGCGTGCCTGGAGGCTGGACGTGACATTTGGTTGGTTGAGATTAGCATAATCACTCTGATGGGAAGCCAATCATGGCAATTGCTCTAACAATGCGACTGATTAATGCTGTGGGAAAAACCTCATCGTTGTAATCAAGTTTCTGAGAGCTACTGTACTTTCTGTTTTTAGTGCTCGGTCTCTCGCTCTCACACATACAAACCCTTCTCTGCGTGAGCTTCTCCTTTGGAGTCTGAGCTAATCAGGTGTTGCATTGTCATGTTGCTGTTGACTTGCTAAGCAGCTTGCTTTGTAGCAGTAGGTTGTTTAAAAGGCCTATCTGAGACACGCAAAAGTAACAATTTAACAGCAGCATGCAAAAGTCTGAGCGGCTAAATGTTTGCTTCCACGAATAGCTAAGTGGGCCCAATGTGACCTAAAGTTAAAAACATAAAGTTTAACATGACACTTTTCTTCAATCGTCTTTAAGTTTAAGGATTTTCTTTCACTCCTGTAAAAGGCTTCTTGTACTTTGAGATTTTTGGACAGTCTTGTATGCACTGCTCTTTTAAGGCTGTGTTCACAGATTTCTGACGATGTTCAGTTTAGGACACCATGAGGGCCAAGGCCAACCTTTAGCTTGCTTCTCTGGAAAAAATTGGGATTTTAATGCACGTCTCTTCTATTTTTCAGTTCAATTTTGTACAAGTGACTGCAACACAGGCCCAAAGCATCATCAATCCATCCCTGTGCTCCTCAGTTGGATAAATGGCCTTTCTATAAAATGTTATCTTTTTCCATATATACTCTCAACAGGGCCAAACAATCAGCTTACAGGACTTGTTTCCAAAATACATCAGGATTTTTTAGATATTCATGAACACGGAAAACTTTTTTTCTTGTCACAGCTCTTCCACAAAGGTCATATGTGAGCACCACAATCCCTGAGCTAACTCCTGACGTCTTTTATAATCAAATGGGGATTTGATTGGTCTGTATTGAAATTCTACAAGCTGTTATTTAAGAAACTTTTCTTGGTATTGCAGTTTTCTTGGTCTTCTTTTAGTTTTTTTCCCCCAGCTCTGTAGGCATCAATTATTTTAATTATCAGTGCTAGAAAGAGGAGACCATAACTGCTGATTGCTGGGCCAAGTAGAGCGGTAACAGTATTTATTAAGCTATGAAATTGAAATCACCTGGCCTTTTCTAACAATGAGCGTGGAGAAGCCATAGCTCTAGCAAGCTAATCAAGGTCTGAAACCTTGGTAAAAGTTATACAGGTGATCAAATCTATTTAGGTGGCCAATTGTTGCTTAGTGCTCTTTCTGGGTATTTTTAACCTGAAAAATAATGAAAGACACTAATTATGTGCAAAATGTGGAAAACATTGTTTAATCTTCATTGTAAAGCCTTTTGGTTTTCATGCCTCAACTATTGACAGTGACAGAAATTTTGAAAAAGGTCATGCAAACTATTGAGAACATAGGATATCCCACTAAAAGCAATTTGTACATTTACCCTGACACAAGAATGTTGGTTGACTTGTTGTTGTCTGTTTTTGAGGTGAAGTACGTGACGATGATAATAATATCAATGCATCAAAAAACAAAAACCAACAACTAAAGGAAGCAGCCTTGGATTAGTTTTCCCAATCTATGACAGGTAATGAGAACCCAAGATCCCTGAACGAGAGTCATAATGTTACCATGACCTTCACGTGCCAGATCAAAGCCATGAGAGGCTCATCAGAAATGTATACTGCGGCAAGCAGAGCTTAACCAACCACAGAGGAAGAGAGCAAGAGAGACAGCCAGCAATCGTGTAGCGCAGACCATTTCATTTCTTCAGCACCTTCCCTTTGTTGTAAATAAAACATTATTTCAGATGTACAATTAAGATAAGTACCCTTAATTTAAGACCTCAGTCAATGTGCTGCCATCATTATTCAGCCCACAGAGTGCCTGGGCTTCTGCTCCAGCAGACTAGCACACAATCACTCAGGGGCCTCAGCAAGCAGGGAAAATCGCAGTCAATTTCTGGATCTCTCATTTGCTTAACAAGCGGGGGAATCAGAGATAGCTTAGGCCGAGAGAGCAGAGGAGAAAGGGAGAGCAGAAGAATTGTGTGTCGGAGAATATGTGTTTTAAGATCTGTAGCCAAATATGTCCAAAGTTCCTTTAAAGACCAGGAGCTCCTAACACGAGCACTTGCTGCAGTTTCCAAAATGTGACCTGGCAAACAGCTTCCAGGGCAGATATATCAAGTCCTTGACAGTGTAAAAAGCTTCTGAGCCCTCATCTGATTGTGTGACGACTTTGTTTGTACTTCGTCACGGCACTGATACAAGATTAGATAAACAATGCATTATCTGTACCCTGCATCTGTTTGACTCTGCAAAGAGCACTTTCCAATTCCATTGATGACCTTCACAGAGGGCTGTTTGGCAGATACTAGAAAACAAAGGGAACTAAAGTGAAGGACAAGCCTATAGGAGAGTACAAGCATACACACACTCAAAGATGCGTAACGGTATACTATATATTCATATCATCACTTAATGTAAAAAAAAAGCCTCAGATTTCACATTGAAAATCAGATACTTAAAAACAGCCAAGTAAGAAGAAACTCACTCTCAGGTGAAAGGAGAGTGAATGAATAAAAAAGGGTTTAACGAGCTGAATTATTCAACAGGGCAAGGAGTTATATAAAATTAATGGCAGACAGCAAAACAAAATGAGCAAAGCCAGTCCACCTGACAGAAATGTATACAGGAGCTTACAGAATCAGCTCTCTTACTGTGTTTCATTAAATAAAGGCAGGAACAAGAGTGTCTGCCTCTCATTGAAATGCAGTATCCATCAGTTCAACGCTTTTTCTAAAGGGTAACAGTGAGTTCCTGTACCTCCAGAGGCTGAAAAAAAGTGAATGCTACACGAGGCCATAGTGGATCTAAGAGCCATGGTCACGGGAACCAAAGTGCCCTAAATATAGACTTGCTGTGCTTCACTCTGTTTGGCTCTGCTCTATCATATTAGTTTACCGTCAGAGATATAAGAGCTGATACTCGTGTTCTCCTGACACACAGATAGATGATACTGAGTACTGCAGCAGAACAAAAGGTTCTGAAACGTCAACCATAGTTTCCGTCATCTGGTGAAATGAAAACAGATTACACACACGACAGGCCAGTGTGTTTAAGTGTACTAAAGCACTGGAAAAAAAAAGGAGAAACTTGCAAGACCTGGCACGTCTATTTCAAGCCAGGGCTCCTCACCTTCTCCACTCCAGCTAGTGTTAATTAGCAACGCCATTAACAAGAAGTCACGTGAGCACGTTTCGTGCATTTATCTTTCACTAGTCTGTATTGTGTTGAGCAAAGGAAGACTAATAGAGCAGGCATAAAAGGGTAAATAAAATGAAACAATCCAGTAAATGGTTCAAACTAACAGAAAGAAAAGTAATTAACTTAGACCATGCTTGTGGATGGAATCTACTCGGCTTTTCACGCTACAGAAACATCAAATGAATTTGAAAGGAAACTGTGCTCAGGTCGCTCATTCTCAGCTACATCAGATATAGAACACCAGAAACATGGAACATCAGACATTTCTGGGACAAAACAACAACAGGAAGTGATGTTTCAGTTAGAGGGAGACATGAGAGACAAACGCATGCTGAGAGAGACACCGAGGGCACTGACAGTGATATAAACTTCCCTGGCCTCTCCCCCAGTCTCCTGAGTGGCAGGGTCTGTGCCGGCCTGTCATCCTGTCTGTTATCACCATTGCTTAGTATTCTCCTTAAGATCATCTGACTGCTCATTATAACCTCGCCCCTGTCCTGGACTGACATGTTTTCTTTGCATCGACATTTACATCGCAGCTAAACCTCTACTTTTCTTTCAAAGAACAAGAGGGCAGTAGAGATTAAATAACGTTTCATAAGAAACTTTCTTTCTCCAGGGTGACGCTGTGATAGGCAAAAAGAAAACAAATTACCACAATGTGTTTATCAGCAGGACATGAGAAAAAATAAAAGTCTGACACAGTAACAGCTCTAACAGCTAGCAGGGGCCATTCTTCTCATATCTCAACTGCTTTCGCAACCAACTTTAATATCCTCTAAAAGAAGACATGATCAGAAGCCAAGGTTAAAGGAACGAGCCAATTTAATAACGATCTGTGCTGCGCTATCATACCGACTGGAGGATGAAGCAGTCAGCCAAAACAAGATCAAGAAAAAGCGCTATTAGTACTGCAGTGTCATTGTGTCTTTGGTGGGGTATGGGAAGTATGAGAGATGAATGGCCCAGAAAATACCACAAATAACAAGTGGCTGTTAAAAAAAATACTGGTGGAAGTATTGCATCACTGAGGTAGACATATTTCTCAAAAGTGGAGAGAAAGTTTGTCTCGATTAACTGCAAAATGGTGAAATGAAAAAAAAAGTCTCCTGCCTGGAAAATTTCAACATTTACACAAAGGGTCAAAAGCTTAAGATGCTGGTGGGGATTTCAAAGCTACTAATATCTACCTGGATAGTCCAACTCAATTTTTAGAAACCATTCTACATATTTGGGTAGGAACTATGTTTTCCATTATAACGTGCTGTTTGCTGAGAATATTCCCACAGAGCATGTGCTTTCATATATTCTATTCCATGTTATCTGTCAACTTTTCAAAGAGAGCAGGGTTGTCAGTGGTGCGAAAGACTCCCATGTTCAGTGTGCCACTCTTATTATAAATCTAAAAAACAAGGCAGATATTCAATTTAGATAAGTCCCCAGACCATGCTTGCCTCGCCTACATGAGACAATGCTCCATTTCTTTCGACCATGCTCCACAGAACATGGATGCCACATTGTCCCTCACTCCGACAGGGCTAAGCAGAGGAAATTTCCAATTATGGATCGAAAGGACATTGAGGAGAAAAGCCATGAAGAGAGTGAAAGCGAGAATAAAGACCACAGAGGTGCCATTTAAAGGAGTCTCCCCCCTGCCGCCTTTTGTTGGCTATCAGTTGATTTTCTTGGAGTGTCAGGCAGGACAAGAACGAGTATGGGAGAAAAATGAAGAAACTAGAGAGAGTTTGACAGAGAGAAACTGTCAGTATGCAAAACAAAAAGGATTGACAGCTGGAAATAGAGAGAAATGCATGATGGAGTGTCCTGAATTCTATCTCCAGGCATCCTGTGGAGATGGATAATAATTAGGCAATAGAAGAACCAAAATTGTCTGTGTACAAAAAAAAATGCAGTTGCAGGCCAGTTGCCAATATCCATGCTAATAAAGAAACAATCCCCATTTCTCAATTTTCATGTCTCAGTGGTTTTAATCATATGAGAACATTATTAAGACGACGGAAACTGAAGAGAACTCAAAAAAAGATAACCATTAAACATAATCTTTAAGTGTAATCAAACACATTTATTCTGTCTATTCTCCCCATTTATTGTCAGTTTAAAAGCCTTTGCAAAACAATAAATGCATAGCACGATTAAACTTCTGCAGTTTGTTAGACTATTAGCTACGATTGCAGCATGTTCCCTTTTTATAAAATCTGCATAATCATAGATCATCTCTCTGAATTTGTCACCTTTGATAACATCCTGTTATCCAATCATGCAAACCCAGGCTCACACAAAACATATCCTTCTCAAATCAAGCTGTTCAGCTTGCAGTAATGAAAAGGGAGTCAACTGCCTTCAGGTGCTGCTGTGCTGATGTGTGTTGGCAGACGCAGCCTTCACCAGTGTAGAAAAACACAGAGAAATCTGCTCTGCTGTCCTGCCTCTCTCAACCATGGAGGACAGCAGGGGCTGACTGACAGGATTTGGAGCAGCATCTGGGATCCGCAGCCAAGACCCCGACCACACCAGCCTGCGTCAGAAAGAGAGAACGAAAGGTGGCTCTTCACACTCCACCAAGCCCAGATGAGCCACTGAATCTGTCGGCACCAGATGCACAGTTTGTGTAAATGTCCATGTTAGTGGATGTGGGTGCACATGCTCTTTAAAACACAATATTTTTGGTATATTCCTTGAGTGTAAAACCTATGACTTATTCTTAACGCATGGACAGTGCAGATTTAGGCAACACAGAACATGATAGTTCTCTAATCTCATCACATAAATAGAGGAAACATGTGGACAGGTGTTAGGAGCAGATCACATTATTCATTGACTCTTTGGGGTGCCTCAGAGCACTGCAACAGCTATGAATATTTCCTCAAGCTAATCAAGGTGCCAACATTAATATTCACTGCGTGTGCCGTGATTTACAATGGGAAAGACCATCACAATATTCATCAGGGGGTGCTCACCATTCCCTAAGTAGACGAGCTATGATCATTTCAGCACCATGGACAGCTCAAAGTGCAGATTCTGTTCAAGATCAAGTCTGAACACGGTGGTTCTTAAACATAATCCAAGTGCATTATGTGACTTATCCAACCTGCTGCTACAAACCTCATGAACAAATACTTGTTATGCAAGGTTCATGTAGCCCCTCCCCGATACAAGAGGGAGTTCTGCAGACAGAGCACCAATCAAATATCGAATCACATAATTACCCTTCATCAATATTCAAATAGGAATCCTGGGCTTTCCCACTGTATAGGAAAGCCTGTGTTAATATTTAAAGGTCATGATGGTGATCTATGATGAGAGTGGAAAGCAATTTAGGGAAGCCTTTCACAGAAAAGAAAGACTGGAAGCTCAGAACCATGGACAGCTCTATTTGCTAGCCTGTGCTATAGTGTCACCACAGGCATAGAAAAATTCTATATCATTGAATGGAAATAGATATATATACATACATATCTATATAAGAGAGACACATTTGAACGCCATGTATTTCAATGAGGACATTCAGCAAATAAGAATTTGTCTGCACCAGATGAACTGTAAGAAAGCTGGAAGTTGCTGGAAGTTTCAGATTCAAAATTAATTTTAAAATACATTACATTTAACTATCTGGAAAAAGATAGTTTACTGATGCAAAATGTACGGTACAACCAAAATCTAGATTAACTTCAAAACATTAAGATTGTAAATGTAAATCCATCCTAAAAAAACATGGAATGTAAAACTTTAAAGTCTGCATGTGTTTCCATGCAAATATCTGAATTTGCCTTACTTCACTTGCTTTAACCATGTTAAAAGATTTAACAGCAGGTGTAAAATCAGGGGTTTTTGATGTAGTGGAATTGAGTATCTAAGGTGAGCAAAAGTCAACCCAAACTCTATAAATAGGCCTACTAATATGCATTACCCTTAAACTAGTCAACTATGCAATCTAGTCTTGTATCTCAAAAATTGGATAGCTAACTGTTCTGCCATCATCACAGAAATGTGCCTTTCCTGGATGCCAGAATTTGATGAAGTTGGGCTGTTTCCTTAAATTGCACAGAAAAAAATGAGTGAAGCTTGTGAGGTGGTTATTAACATTATAGTTAAAAATCTAACTCTGCTAATCTTTGGCCCATAATGTGGTTTAACTAATCTGATATTTGACAATCAGGGTCTTCAATGGACACACTGCTGGAGTCTCAGAGCAGAACTCTGCTCATTTTCTTATGATTGCGAAAGCATATTTTATCTTTTTAGTGATTATCTTAATTGGTGATACCTTTCATCAGCTTAATGCTGTTTGGCCAGTTGTTAACTAAACATTTTTCTGTGATGTGAAAAACTTAGAACAAATCCTTTCATTGTTTTTAATTACAAAATTTTTGGCTCACGTTTGACACTGACACAATTGTAACAACCTCACAGCAAGTCCAAGACCGGCACATATGCAACCATTCGGAGGCAGAATTCTTTCCTCTGTGGGCCCGGAGCTGTTTTACAAATTGAAATGAAAGTAGTTAAAGTGCAGTCGCAGCTGCTGCAAATCAACACAGACTCGGCAGAGGGCAGATGTCCCAGCACATTGCAGAACACAGATAGCTTTATCAGGACATTCACAGTGCAGCAAAAAGCACACAAGCCAACAATATCAAGTCAGCTAATAAGTGGGCCAACTGGCCAACAAGCCAGTCAGAAAAGCAGAGACACACACTGCAGATGGATCCAATCAAGCCTGAACTCTGAGGAAGTTTTATTATGTGTGACATTGTTATACTTAACTGATGGTTGGCGCTGGTCAAGTTGCAAATATTGTAAGAATGCAGCAGATAGAGACTATTGATTCATTTAGAAGAAAAGCAGCTTTGACTCAAGATTTCAAATAAGGACTGCTGACTGCGCTGAATTCTTACCAGTTAATTTCATAAACTTTTCAGCCTTTGTGATTCAGGCTATTGTTTCGTATAAAATCATATGCTAAAACACTGACATGCAGAGTGCATGCCAACCACACCACACCCCTTCTCTTACACACATTCATATGTAAACACCCGGAGATGGACTGTTCCCCACTGAGTGAGTGCAGCAAAGAACAAGCTGCTTAATAACAGGCAATGATGGGCTGCGTGGTCCCAGTCAGAGACCAACCTGAAGCGCTCTGCCCAGGATGTCAACTCTACTTACATCAATTACCACTGACTGCGAGCCTGCCTGTACCACAGTGCTGACTGACAGCTAGATAGCACACTCACTACTGTGAGATATGGTGGCTTTGGATTTAGGTTTGCGGTCATCACAATGTGAAACACCTGCTCCCACAAGTGTCAAGTATCCACTCAGCTACTCAGGTGATTCTCCAGCACTTGTTAACAGTGGATATGGTTTTAAAGGGTAAACAAAAAATACTATGAGGTTACAGAGGGAGGGCTGATCGTAGACAGGTGGTGGTTAAAGCAAAGAAGAAGGAGGACAGAGAGGAGAAGGAGGAGATACTGTGTTGGATAGTTTTGAGGTTATAACAAGCAAATTTTTCTATTAATCTGTGTTTCTTTTGGAAAAAGTCATCAGCTTACTGATGAGCAAACAGCGATTAATTGAAGGCCAGACATGTGCTCAGCTACGCACTTATTTCTGTCAATTATTACCTAATGGGTTGCTAAATAAGACATGTGAGCTACTTATGTAAGAATGCAAGAGACAGGAGAAGTTGGCTGGGCTGCTAAGCTTAACAGCAGCCAGTATCAAAAAGCTCTCAGAAAAACAAAGAGCTTTAAGAAATATATCTGTAAACTTTGACACTCTATTAAAACCGTGTAAGTTGAGTAGTTTTTGATGGGAAAATGTCCCACATTCAGCTGTGTTTAATGATGCTGTGAGTGTTATTCTGTTTTCCTATCATTGATTAAAAAAATACAATCCCTTATGAGATCAAAGCAAACAGTGAATCCATCTGACAATACTAAGCATCAACTGCATAGCTACAAAGTACACTGCTTTTGCCAATAAACCTCAGATATTATTCAAAACACAAAGTAAAAAGAGCCATACTGGGAGAATATTTCTTGATCATCGTGGCTAGTAAAGTTTAGAAATCAATCCTCAACTACACTGATCTCTGTAGGGAGCTGTTGTGCAGACATCACAGTGCATTTGTGATCACTGTGCTTCAGTGATTTTAAAAGAGAAAAACACAGTTTGACAATAACAATATAGCACTCCTACATCTTATTAAAGATGGTTTGGACGGAGAAAAAGTCATATGTAGACAGAATCAATTGACTGTGAGAGTTCAGGAGGATTTATGTTTCACTAAAGGGACCAACGCCAAGTGTTTTGGTTTGCGGTTCGGATAAAGTGTTTTTTCTTTTTCTATAGTAGGTTTATGAAAGCGAATCCGATGGGATTGGAAATCATGATTAACACCGGGCCTCTGTCTGCATGTTCTGCTGCTATTGTCCTTACAGCAGCTCAATAAGACAGTTCAGCTCAGTGGGGATTTCCACAAGGTCCATGTTGATCACATCTGGCCCTGCTCTGGCACAGGCCCTTTATGATAGAGAGCATAAGGGTCTCCCATCTCTCCAAACTCTAATATACAAGAGTTGCTCCCTTTGAAATTGACTGTGACCTCTGCCACACTTGCAATGGACTAGTGCTCTCAACTGTATGGGATTTCTGATCTCTCTGCTCCGATCTCGCTGCTCTCTTATCAGCCACATTCCATTTTTCTGGCGACAATGGCGCATTCGTGAACATGTACTGCTGATACAGATGCAGACCATTTCTTTAGACATCCAGTTTAAAATCAAAGGTTTTCTTCAGATTCAGATTGTGATTAATTATGGCGCGCACACAAATGCCCACATGTGACAGCTCGCATTTTCCCTGACTGTATGGATTCATGTGCTGCACAGTTACTGGTGTCATATCCTATTGTAGCCATTGATGTTTTGGTGTGTGCTCCTAAATGCCAGACATTGTGTGTTTATTTGTGAATGTGTGTGTGTGTGTGTGGTATGAGGGTAATAAATCATGATTTCAATGTGGACATAGCTGGGTATGAAACCTCACATTCCTGCTGCCACCTCAGGCAACTGCTGCCCTATACCAGCCAACCACCGTCACATTTCACATGCGCTCTAATCAACAGGGGAAAGTGCAAATGGATTAATATAGTTAGACGGCTAATGCCACAGATTATGCTGCACAGCAGCCTAATATGAAATGTATGTGTTGCTTCAGGAACATGATTGGAAAAGCTCTTGATAGATAGAATGTTCTATTAAAAACCTGGCAGTGCTATCAGAATTTACAACCTGTCCTGAAATACTAAAACGCCAAACACAGGCAAGGCTGCAGGTCTTTGAGCGAGCTTGCACACTATAAATGTCAGAAAGTAGTTACTTCATAATTAAAAAAAACTAGGGCGGTAGTTAATGTCCTATTTGGTTTGTGATTACAGCTACTTTGAGGCCTTTCCTGTGCATTTGAGTGTCTTTTCTCTCTCGTCTCTCTTCTCTTAGCGCAACAAGCAAACAAAGAAAAGAGCACTGCTTTGTGTACCTGTTCAGCCTCTAGGAGACATGCAGATGCTTTGTGTAAAGAGCTGAGCAGATTAGCGCTTCATTAACATGGTAGATTGTTTAACGAAGACACGAAGGGAACAGAGAGGCAGCTGGATTATGACCAACCCATGTTTTCCATTTGGGCAGGATTATTACTTCAGACTGCACACCTCGCTCTGGGAAAATGACTTAAAACTGAGGAAAACATCAATCGGCCAATCATCTTACGTTAACCCATCTCCCTTGTCTTAGGAAGTCTAACGAAGAGAAGGCTTTGGCTGCCGCTAATTGCATGAAAGTTAAACAACTTATCTGCATTTTGAGCTTCATAAACTCTTTTGAAAAGCACTCACTTGGCACCTACGTACATACACTATATTGCCAAAGTATTCACTCATCTCCCATATATATATATATATATATATATATATATATATACATACACTATATATATTAAGAACCACAAATTAGACTAAATGAATAGAGGAATGACACCAAGATTCGCAAATGTACCCACTGACAAACTATTCTGTTAGCAGTGAATCCACTAATGTAAAAGTGTTGAGACGGAGAGAGTTGAGAATGGAATTCAAACTTGAGATCTTGTTAAATATTCTGTCAGACTGAAAACATATATATAGATGTAAGGGAAGCAGAAAGAAAGTTCACACAATACAAGGACAAGTGTTACCAGCCATCAATGTACCTCTTTTATTTTGTGGAGCAAGAGACAGTGTCATCTAACCATCAAAGCGGCACCCGACGCCCCTCAGTCAGAAGAACCACTTATCTCCCTCTTATCTATAAGAAAAGGGATACCTAATCCCTGTAAAATGGGAGGGTAACTTGTTTCAATATTTGAGTTAACTAAAAATCAAAAAATATGAAAAAAGGGAAATGCGTAACTGACCCACACGAGTTCAATCTTTTGCATGAAGCTACGCACTTTGGCCCTCATCCAGGCTACGCACACCGCACTACATATACAAATCAGCATCTGCTTCAAACAATCCTGCCGTCAATAAAAATTCTGCTGTCACCGATTTGCTTGTCTTGTTGAAGCCTCGACGAGTCCCGCCCTCTGTGAGCGAAACGCATTAAGCAACACGCCTCTCTGGATACATCATGAAGTGGCTTTATTGTATTCTGAGTAAAGGGAGGAAATGAGAATAGAGATGAGGTCCAAAGGCAGTGACAGGAAATGAGTTCTGTTTGTCCTCTGTGTTACAAGGTACTTCATCAAACCTGTGAGAAATATTTCTGCTTATGTTACAGGGCCTTGCGAGCGCTTGGGAAAACACGTGGATAACTATGACATCAAGACACGGGAGTAAATGGCATGAAATTATCCTCTTCCTCAGTGGGACCTCATCAGTGATCAGACACATCCAGACAGGTGTACACACACACACACACACAATCAAAATGATGAATATAATGTCCAAATACATACATTTCACATGAATGTGCTCTTAATAATCTATTCAAACACATACATGCGCACGTAAATTCTATTTAGTTATACAATATTATAACCTTGAGAAGCATACTACTCTACTTTGCTCTACATGATTCCGACTGTTGTTTTAACATGTTTGAGTGTATTTGTGTATATAAAGTGTACGTGTCTATGTGCGATAGAGCCTGTCTTTACTCTCCTTCCCGTTCTCCTTTCATCCTCTGTGTCTCCTAGGACGGAATACGAAGACGGAGTCTGCAGTGTTTAAAGTGGGCCGTCACTCGGTCTCCCCGGACTTTCCCATCCTGTAGGATTCTCATTATCAACAACCATTGGCACATCAGAGACAACGGATGCAAGTGTATTCTTTGTGCGCGGGTGTACTCACACAGAGGCGTGCGTGCGTGCGTGGCGGGTGGCGTGTAGAACACAGAAAGTGACAAAAAGAAGTCAAGAGAGGAAAAAGGAAAGAGCCTGTGCACACAAGAGGCAATCGTTTTGTATAATCTCAAATACTAACATGTCTGCACGATGCCATTTTACTCACATTGAATGCTGCTGTGACTCAAAGCTCCTGCCGGCTGGATATGGTTATGGATATGGTTTTATATGTAGCAAAGGAACTGTACTGAACAAAAGCAGGACAAAACATAGCAGGAAGTGTTTTGGCTGTTCCTTTAATAAGCTCAACAAACAGATTAGAGAGTAAGTGTGAACAGCTACTATAAAAAATACACAATATGCTCCTCATCACTTCCAATTTGGGCCATCCCATTTATGACATGTCTATAAGTTATTCAAGCTTTAAAAATCGTTTGCCTTTGGCCACATGCATGTCCTCGAGATCTTTTTTTCTTCTTCTGATTATCAAAACAACATCAAAGATTTTGCTCTAAAATCAACAATTTTGTAAGTGAACAAAAGTGGGATGCAGGGTGTCATGGTGGATATGTTTAACCTTATTGGTTTATAACTGAATGACTCTGAAAAAAGGACCTTCTTCGAGAGGATTTCCAGAACTGCTAGTGTTACACCATCAGTATTAATCTCACTAAATAAGCAGACGCCCTGAATGATGAGATAAATCATCAAAACACCCTACTCTACAAGGGAATTTTAAAAAGTATAGAGTAAAAAATGCCTCCAAAGTGAAAATGAGTGAATATTGATGGACAGAGTTTTCATGCTTTTATTACTATCTGGTCGGTCTTCACTATTCCACATGAGTGAAAGACGTCTAATCCCCTAAACTGGCTGCGTACAAGACAAAGGAGTTGAAAATGGGATCAAACATCCTGAGAGGTAAGTTTAGAGATGTGGTAATCTCTGCTCACCCTCAGTCTGTTTCATTTTCGTGTCTGAACAGCCTCCTGTAACAATAACTGTAACTCTCTGTCAGGAAAGAATGGCTGCACATGTGGGTCAAACAATTCTGCGCCAGTTCATTACTGGCTTTTCTAAGTCTTGGAAAAAGTCAGAGGGTTTAAGTCCGGGAACATTTTGTCTGCAGCGTCATTGTGGTTTTTTTTTTAAAAATCGTGCCGCTTCGGTTGTACTGCAAGAAAAGCAGGTCATTTCCCTGCAAATTACCCAAAATGGTTTCCACATCGGGGTGAAGCGGAAGACTGACATGTGCTCAAAAATATTACACCACCAGGTATTCTAGCTGACGGCTAGATAGAGATGAATTATTTCTAATTGGTAAATCTATTAAAATCACTCACGTAGCAGCACAGTCAATCCTGCAAACCTACTGCTACCTGTCATATGAATGCAGATGCACGCACATGCACTGACCGAGCACCATAGGTGCTTCTGAGCAATGTCAATAAAAAGGTTAAAAGAAGTTGCAGGTTTAATGCGTAAGCAAATAGTTGGAAGAGCTCAGATAAACCCTGCTTAGAGATTGAAATTGCTTTTTTTTTCTTTTTTTTGGAGCTAACTGAATAAACAGAATTGTGACATCTGTGCTGGATGAACTGGCAAAACCATTTCAACGCGTCCCAGACCAACAACCACCTCAAATACTCCTTGTCTGGGCATTGTTGCAATTCTCAGTTTTTGTCCAAAAAAGCAACAACAGCTGGCGTTTTCCTCCATTTTGTCATAAATTCATTAGAACGCTATCATACCTGGACCAGGCGTGTGAGCATGCCATTTGCAAATATATTTTCTCCTCTGGGGTGCAGGTCTGCATACACAGGGGAAGCATTTTGACGGAAGTCAGCTTATCTGACCTGCCTTATCTCCTTCAGACAGTTTGCACAGAGCAAAGGAAACAGGAGGGAGAAAACGACAGAAAGTGGAACAGAAAAACAACCAGACAGAGAGGGAAAGGAGGAGCGGGCGAGACGAAGTGAGAAACAGCCACGGGTCAAAAAGCCACGGGGCTGTCGGTCGTGTCAGATTCACAGCCCTGCAAGGGTCATCTTGTCACAAAGCTCACAGCTGGGGGACTCACCTTGATCGGGAGAACCAAAGTTGGCTTAAATTTTCAGCTTCTACTTTCGCCTGACCTCAAACTCTTCGCCCAATGTTCCAATGTGAAAATTCTTAAGTGTTAACTATTTTTGATGCATTTTTTTTTTATATTTTTCCCATTGCAGAAGGGTTTAAATCTGACAGAGATGCTATATTTTGTATGTTTTTTCAGTTGTGGTCCATGAAACCCTGCGTTAGTAGTACATTTCTCAATTTATCTTTTACATTACTGCTGATTCAGGTTTGTAGATGACTGTAATATGCTTGTACTATTACTCAATAATAAATAATGCAGTGTGACTTTATAATGAAAAGTCAAAATTATAAAAACAAATGACCCTGACAGCAAGAATGACTTCTAAAATTGCTGACGCTAGCTTTCAGATTGCAGCTTTGCTTGGTTCATTAAGCAGAGAAGGTGAGATCTTTAGCTCAGGACTGGCACACCGATCTCAATGAGCAAGTTGCCAAAGGTCAGTCTCATAAAGTCGCTGGTATACAAGTGAAAGCAAATCGCCTTCCCAGCACCACGGGAACGTACACACCGAGTTTTCTAGAAATATAATATATAAAAGGAACACCGTTTCATACAGAAGGGCTAAAATCACAAGTGACAGTAACAGCACAGTTTACTGAGTGATTCACTGAACCCAGAACAGAGGTAAAAAATATGTGAAGACTGAAATATTAAGATGCACAGAAGAGCAGAAAACAAACCACACAAGGTTACTTTAACTTTTTGTTGTGTCAGTGTCCTCCTGAGTAATATGTGAAAGGCGCTCAGTTCCTTAGACGCTATCCAGGATTCCTTTGTGGCTTTGCAGACTCTTGCACACCTTGCTCTAAGAATGATCTCTGTTGGTTGACCACTCTAGGGTAGAATTATGAAGGGTCCATTCAATCTTAGTCTGGGACAAAGTAGGAGGGACTGACTGACAGTATTGGTGGTTCGAGTTAGGTCTATAGCGGCTGATACAGTCGAACTGCAGCCATGTACAACACTGTGCAAAAGTCTTGTACCAGCCCCTATTTTCTTATATATTCTTCTTATTTATTTATTTATTCTTATATATTGCAAGGGAAACAGAAACTAGAAAACATAAACATGTGCACACATAAAAAAATACAGTACACAAGCATTACTACTTTAAGTACCGTAAATTCCAGAATATAGAGCGTGCCTGAATATAAGTCGCACCTTCTAATTTTTGAAAGAAAATCCATTTTGTACGTGTATAGGCCGCACCGGATTATAAAGCGTGGGTGTCCACATTGTAATATGAGATATTTACACAGAAAGATGTTACACGTGAGGATTTTTAAACTTATAATTAAATGTGTACGGTAACATTAACAAACACATACTGCAAATGCTTTTTCCCAAACAGTGTCTGTAACACCGATGGTTTTAACTTAAATACCTGTCGGTAACGCACAAATACTGGTAAAAAAAAAAAAAAAGGCAGTAGCCTACCAGGAAAAGTCATTGATCGCCTTCTTCATCTTCCTCCTGCGCACTAAAACCATCAAAGTCATCTTCTTCAGCATCGGAATTGAACAGCCTCAGAACTTCGTCACTCACTTCAGTTTCTTCGTTGGGTGAGGGCGAGTACAAATGACCGATTTACAATAACGAAACTATTCGTTAATTTTATTGGTCTAATGTTACGAGGCATGATGGAGGCATGACAAAAAAAGGAAAAAAAGCATACTGTATATTAGCAGCACCGTATTATAAGCCGCGGTGCTCAAAGCCTGGGAAAAAAGTAGCGGCTTATAGGCCGGAATTTACGGTAGTCTTCAGGAATAGTTCTCCGGGCTTCTTGGAGGACATTTCAAAGCTCTTCTTTGGACATTGGCTGCCTTTTTGTTCCATTCGCTGTCAAAATTATATCACACTGCTTCAATAATGCTGAGGTCTGGGCTCTGGGGAAGATTCATCACTCCATACGATCTGTTGTCACTAATTTTCAGTCCAGTTCTTGTGAAATTAGGCATTCATCCTTTTCTCCCCAGTCCCCTTCTTTAAGAATTGGTCCTTGGCAGCCACCCTTCCATTAGGACCATTTCTGAAGGGGCTTTGTCAAACTGGATCTCAGGTCCCGTGTCAGGTCTTTTCTGGATTACTTCCCGTCTGTTGTACCCAGTTCTTTAGGCCTGTCACCTCTTCTTTTGTCCTCCTCTTGTCCAATTTCCTCAAATTTTTTTGAGGACATTCTGCACGCGTTGCTGAGATCTTTAGAAATCCTTTTGCTGGTGCAAAAATACAATCTAATGTCTGTAAAAATGCTTTATTTTTGTTACTTTTTATACCAAAGAAATGGCAACAAATGATGCGTCTTTGCAACAGGCTGCTAGTAAGAAACAGCCAAAAGATTCCATTTCATATTGGTTTCCTTACTAAGTTGTCTGTTATATGTAGACACAACACTGGTTCACCCTGGAGTTAGCTGCCTTTTCTATGCTGGAATGACCCAGAGGTCAGTGCCAAGTGCTTTAACAAACAAATATGAATAAAAGAAAATGCTCAGATGAAAGGATTGGACTGCAAATGAGTGAAAAAGAAGCCAGTGTCCAAAGAAAAACTATGAAAGACCTTCAGGAAGCCTGGAGAAATATTATCAAGACCACTTTAAAGGATTACAAGAAGGTTTGGATGATTTTAAGGCAAAACATAAGGAAAAACGGGGTGGCTCAAGACTTTAGCACGGGACTGTATAAGACTTGAATTTCCTCTGTGCCTGACAAAGGAATGATGGAGTAAATCTGATTTAGAGATGGTTTTGTTACATTTCACTACCTCAATGAGCATGATTTCTTCTTCATAATTGAGTTCTTCATAAGTGTTCCTTGTTTATGTCATGATAAACATCTGCAATGATGTGTGAATACAAAAGGCACAACACAGCACACATCATATAGCTCAAGAGTATCATGTGTGTCTTGTTTATTCTGGAGATCAGATTTGACAGATTCCCTGTTAAAAAAGGATCCCAAGTCACACGTGATTTTCATTACAACGACTGAAAAAATCTCACTCTAATTCAAACTTTAACCTTTACTGTTAATTTCAGAGGTTTGAAGTTTTTGCCTCAACAGAGATGTAAAATGGGACAATTGTGTGTGTTGTGGACCAAAATTTATATATTGCTAGCATAAGACTGAATAGAAATACATAATCTAGATATCCATATTTTCTTAGAAAATTATAACAAAACTATAATAATATTACATAACACTGGGTATTTGAGTTCTCCATTTGTTTGCTTCTCACCGACTCTGTGCTCTCGTGTGTTGCATTTTACAAAGGCCCATTTCAAATAAAGCACGTCTCATTAATGCTTTCTGACATCAGACAACAGAATCAATCTGAAATAGTGACAAAAGTGCAGCCCATTAGGACTTACACGTTGACCAGCAGTCGCTGACCTTTAAACTGCAAAGTCATCTGAGAAAATCGGCCTAAAACTGTTGGGATCCGATGCAAAATCATCAGAGAGAACGTCCTCGTGCTCTGGTGTTCTTCTGACAACTGTTCATAAGAAAGCAACTGCAGGTTGTTCAAAAACTTTTTTAAATCTAGCAACAAAGTCTCCAAATTGGTAAATATGAGCAGAAGCTGTGAGCGAGTCTACAGCTCTCTGGACTGCAGGGGTGGCTGAATAAGAGAAAGGCACTATCCACACCAGCATGGCCTGATAGAGGAAACACATTATCTGCTGCAACCTAAAGCCGTGTCCATACAAACAGGGTGGTCTCTGTTTATGCCTGTTCTGAAAAATAGCGCTATGAAAGAAAAATTTGATAAACTGCATTTTAAGTGTGAATATGCTGCCTCCTTTGCTTAAATATGTCTTTTTTAATGTACTTTGAGGTATGCACAAAAATTGACAATGTTTTGGCTCATTATGTGTATTCGCTAAATAATAGAAACATTCTTCAAAGACTTTCGAGTCCTGCTACATTTACAAAAACTGTTGGAATGGTAGTAACAAAAGAATCCCTACAGGAAACAAAGACAGGCACAGAGTGCTGTGTGAGGGTCGGGCACTAACTGGCTGAAACTAATCATTATTACCAGTGACTTGAAACAAGGTTAGAGACTCGGTTTAGTGGGTAACCAGTCACCTATGGGCTGATTTATTTTCCAGTGGGCTGATTTATATTGTGCTTATACCTAAAGAACCCTCCATCTGGCAGGGCCCAAAACCATCAACACTGTAATTAAAACGCAATTACCACCTCTCCTCTTCCAGTTACACAGTAATCCCTGAGAAGTCTTTCCATCTGTGCCATACGTACACACTCTAGCATGCGCAAGCACACAAAACACACCCACACAGAATACCCATGCACTCGCACGCACTTCTTTTTGCATTCCTCAGTGCACTTTCAGCTTGCCGCCCCCTGTCAGTGCTCCATGACAACACAACAGTCTTACAGCTTCCAAATCTGCTCCTCAACTCAGCTTACAGTGCAAAGCCTATCTGTTTCTGCACAAATCACCTTCTCATCCTTTTTGCACAGTCTCCTCCTTCCCACCACGGTTCCTTTAAATCCCATATATCCTATTCAAGGCCCCCCCCCCACAATGTGCCAAATAAGAGGGGGAAACTTCTCCTTGCGATACTAGCCTTTGAATTAATTTACCAAGTTGTAGTAAGAGGTGACAGCGCATCATATTTTAAAACACAAACCCCCAAACAATGTCAACAATAGTTTCCTCATATTCTCAGTCTTGTTCGTTTATGTTTTTATCTGATTTTGCAGAAACAAGGTCATAATTTGTCATTATGCCGATCCGTGTTTTGGTTGGCTGTTTCAAGAATAAAAAAAGAGGTGTTTGGACGGCCTTTGCACGTTTAAAAACTCCAGAAGTCCAACATTATCACTAACCCACCCTAACTACACAGCATGGAAACACAAAACCCACCACGTCAGACATGTGTATGCAGATTACTTTGAAAGCTGCACTGGGTGTCACAAAAAATGAACAATACAAAATTCAAAATGCACAATGCCCATTTCATGACATATAATGTGACCATGTTATAATGTGACCAGGACGTACTGCAGTCCCTGACACAAAAGTTAGTCTTCATCGAGATGAACATGTTTTTATCCATCTGACTGTGCCTGATTTTTCATACAATGTCCACTGAACAGTGATCAGGCCCCTTTTTTCAGTGTTTTTTAAACTTACCACAGCCCAGATACACGACTTTAAAAACGGCATGTCTTGAAACTCTTTAGCCATGAACTAATTGCTTCTTAAACAATAAAATAAACTACAGAAAAAAAAAGCATCACCCCATCACTAAAATAGAAGATGGAGACGAAAACTGCTGCCCCGTGTCTGCGTGTCAGGTTTTGTGTTGATGTCTGAAGACATGCGTGTGGGGCGATGGGTATTGAGCTGTCCCTCTAGATATAAAATCTTAATCACTTCTGACTAAAACTGTAATTAAAATGTATTACGGCCACAGCTTTACCTAAGAGTTTTTCATATGTCTGTGTACATGTCAATGCGTGTGTTTGCGTGTGTGTGTGTGTGTGTGTGTGTGTGTGTGTGTGTGTGTGTGTGTGTCACTGCAAAGGGACCTCAGTGAGTGCAAGAGATAAATCACCTCCACACACATCTCGCCAGCCCAGGGACATGGAGAGTGGGGGTGGATGAGAGATTACAGGAAGGTGCGCGGGAGTTGTGATGGACGAATAAAAGAAATGCAGAGGGAGAAACAGGCGACAGGACTTAAATTTTCATTTGCACTTAAACACGAGAGCAACCACTACAATGTGCAAAAACACACACGATATATGTTTGAG
The DNA here is from genome assembly GCF_036924035.1 of Leuresthes tenuis. Taxonomy (NCBI): domain Eukaryota; kingdom Metazoa; phylum Chordata; class Actinopteri; order Atheriniformes; family Atherinopsidae; genus Leuresthes; species Leuresthes tenuis. The sequence continues at coordinate 16,693,713 of NW_027325361.1, read as the reverse complement.
TTTTCCGTTTCAATGGCATGTCAAAAGTAAAATCTGGCTACTGTTTGCGAAAAGCAGATCTTCCATATGAAAAATGATCTTATCAAGGTTACCCTAAATACTTGAAATAACATAAAACCAGGTCAAAAAGGCTATACTGTACTAAAGAGCAGAAGGTTTGACCACTTTTTTCTGTTGTTTCCTCAAACAGGAACAGCAGTGTGAGTCAGACAATGCATGTGTCATGCAGTTATGAACCCTACTTTCACTGCAATTGTCTCCATACGCGAAGGCATCGAAGGGAGGTGAGGGAGGAAGCAGTGGGATGACAAATAGTGGCCAGCTGAAGCCATTGGGGTTAAACACAATTGTTGTAGCAGAAAGAGGACATTATTGGAAATGGCTTTGCCACCGTGGGCGTCCCTGTTGAATAGCTTTTTCCCCTTCTCCCAGGCTAGCAATGATTTTCCTCTGCTCACAAACACACAGAAATATATACACTTTAGTGGAGAAAGATCTGCAGTATCCTATGGGAATTAAGTAGGTGTCCAGACAGACGGAGCCCTGTGAATCAGGGCGCAGCAGGTGATGTAGCTGAAGGCAGAGGAGCTGGTTACAATGTCGAAAGGAAAACGATAAGTATGCATAACGATAATTGATGATCATCACAAGGAAGTCTGTTAGAAGACACCCTTGTAATCATCCCTCAGCATTCCTTCACCCACCTAATCAGTGCATCCCCAATAACAAGACAGGAAGAGCCATTTGTTTCCTGAGCCCATTCTCTGCCTGACTCCGGAGACATGCTCCTCTGTTGCTGGTGAATGAGATAGCCTTTCACTGGACTGTATAACCTTTACGAGCTTCCCTCACAAACAACACAATACGCCCAATCAAATTGGATTCACTCAAACAAAGGACACTCCCCAACTGAGGGAATGGTCTGGCATTACAGAATCCAGATGTGTTTGTGTCATGGAGCCTGGATAGAATTGCTGAATTTTATCACTTACACAAAAAAAAACCCACAATATAATGAAGCATTCTGCACTTCTTTGACATCGGCTCCTCTTGCTTTGATTTGAAACAACACAAATGGCTTTTATCAGAGTAAACCGTGCAGGGAGGAGAAAAGAAAGCTTTGATTTTGGGGAGGGGGAAGATGTATTGATTTTCTTGACATTGGGCTCTCCTTGGCATCAGAAGAGCTCTTTCCTCGCAGCTCTGATTACCAACGTGCAGTGCAAGCTAGGGCTTTTTCATCTTATCTGTAAAGATTAAATGATGGTAAGAAACCGTTTCCAATACTAGGAGCGCATCTCTAGCTAGCTATCAAGGTTTTATCAGGACTCATGAAGAGAGCTGTAGAACATAGTGGAATATAAGGCAGTCAATAGAACAACAAAACAAAAGCCATTTCCTTTAAACAAAGACAGTTGAAAAGCATGTTTTGGTTTTTTTTTACTCAACAGATCTGTATACCCAACAGGTTCATATCAGCTTATTGAGCTTAAAAACAAAGGAAGAGGAGAAACGAGAATACAGAGTAAGACAAACATGCTGCGTATAACATGCAAGTATGAAATATATCGATAAAAGGCTAATGATCCTGGAGTAAGTTCACTTAGAATAATTTTTCAGTCCCAATCTCTACACACAACTCCAAATCTGCACTTCAGTTTTTCTGGCATCATCCATCAGCGTGAACAACTGGTGGTGGCTGCAGTTGCCGCATTCACCATCTCTCCTTAGACAGCTTGCTCTGTCAGGGTGGAGCTATCACGGGTGAGCTGCACCCATGAGGACGAGAATCTCTCTATAGTGGAATCATTTGTCAACACAGCTGAGGATGTATGGAAGGGCTGTTTGTCATATGTGGTGATGAAGTGCGTAGTGCTCGCCAGGGAGATGTCTCAGGGGGGTTCGTTTTCTAGAACTATACATACAGTATAACAGCATCATCTCTGTCAAATGGGCGACGCAGTTAGATTGAGGCACTGCATGGCGGCTTGCATGTTTACAAGTATTTTATGCAATCAGATGGATAAAAATCAGGCTGCGGCACCTTTTTTCCTCAGAGCTCTTCTTCCCCCAGCAGGGCTCCTACCCAGCAGTCTAAATCAAGACAGAGCTGTTGTCAGCCATGTTGAGGGGACAGGGAGAATGTTAGCTCCACCAGATTGAATTAAGCTGAATCCCCCAAAGATCTACATTCAGGCAGGATTCAGGTCAACGTTGAGATGGCGACCAGTGCTGTATTGATTTCTCCCGTTCCCAATCATATTAGTCCTCTTCTTCTGGCTAATTCAATTTCTTTACAGACAGTTAACAATTCAGTTCGTAATTATGATGATACCAAATTACAATGTATCTTGCCAAAGAAATTGGATTAGGGGCTTCAAACTGCGCTCTTTGATCACATCAAATACCTATTGTTGGGTGGTTCGTGACAAATTTGTGAGCGTCTGCTCACAGAGGCATAATGTGTTGAACCAACCCTGTTGGAGTACTAATGTAACTACAACTGTTCTTGCAAATTAGATTGATGTCATGTGTAAATGAAGTGCTATTCTCACAGAGGGATCAAATTGTGCATTTAAGATTCAGGCATATGCTTTCCAAACTCCATAACTTGATGAACCCCCACCATCCCTGACACAAAGTTTCACTTTCCCTCACACACAGAACTCGTGTGCATGTTGGTCCTTTTTTTGGCCTTCACCTGAAAGTCATGGTAAAGGGCAGATGGCTCTGAAATGACAAGAAGCTCAGCCTTGTGCATTGATTTGTTTACTAATAGCTGATGGAAAGAGCATCTTTTCTTACAACCAGCCACGGGGCGATGAATAATTAATAGGTTCTTAGCTCTTTTTTTAGCTGTAAAAGGATTACAAAAAGTTCATTCTGTAATGTAATATAGAACATAAAAAAAGCCTTTTCATACACTTAAAAAAAAGCTTTCATGTGGTGGAAAGCTGTGCTGTGCTGTAGTTGTGATAAGGTGAAACTTGAAGAAGCCATTAATGGCTTGTTGGTAAGTTGATCTACAACTGTAAATATGGCCACATTCATTGATTGCTTAAAGGATCAAATCTGTCAGGATTTTGAACCACTACTGCTACAAAAGACTACGGACAGCCAGTTTGGTGCTACATTTTTCCCACGTTATTCCCAATTAAATAATAAAAACTGAACTTAAAACAGTCTGCCAAACATCACTCTGCTTGCACACACTAAAAAGACAGATAACGGATGAGAGATAATTTAATCCTCAGATAAACCCAAAAAGCAGAGACAAAGATCTTGCACAGAAAACAGAACACTTTAATCTTTCTTCCCCCAAGGCAAGAAAAGAAAGAGAGACAGGACAATGGAGAGATGGAGAGACTGCAAACAGACAGACTGATAGAGATGTTGATATAATTGAATGTGACTTATTCCCAGAACCAGCCCAGCCCTGTGTCCATCTGTAGGCAGCCCTGGACCTACCACAAGCGCCCACAACAACAGCCAAACTCTCTCCCTTCAGACACGCACAGGTTACACAAAGACATACACACACACAAACACGTAAAGAGAACATCTGGAGTGTGCTGCAGTGGACCTAGCCTAGTGCCAACCTGCCTAATAGCCTATGGAGTCAATTATAAGAGGGGAGAAATGCACTGGCTAAATCACTAATGGTACCATCTGGATAACAGCAGATTTCAGAAAGGAACTTTTGCTTCTTCCTTTAATCGGGTCACCTGGGGATGTATCATCTGAACATTGGCTTGTTTTTGGAGACAGGAAGGAGAACAAAAAAAAAGAGACCAAACAGCGGTCTAAAGAGTTATTATCTAGTGGCAAAATTTGTTGGAAAATTTGTTGGGAAAAAAAAGTTGGTTTGTTTTTTGTTTGTTTTTTTCCGCTCCTAAACATGGATGATCATGTTTGTAACCTTTTTCGGTGATCAAATGGCTCTTATGAAAGCTAGAATGATGTTTGCATGTATTCACTGGCATTCTCATATTCTGCAACGATCTCCAGATCTTTGAGATTGGAAGCCTTTCTACCATCACTATTGTTTTAAAACAATCAACAGATTCTGGACTCCTTAATGGTGATACTGTTAACCATTTGTTTGCCAGTTTGGCTGTATTCTCTAGATAATTATCTTGTTGGAAGTTCCTATGCTGATTAAGGCAAAGTTTTTTGTTTTTCCGCAGACTGCCTGATGTTTTACTCAGAAATCGTACACACTATAATAGCTACGAATACACACACACACACACATATGTATTTTACTGCATGCATGTATGTGTGTACGTGTAATCAACGCAGCTAAAGAGTGCCGTACTCTCTTTGATCAACTGTTTATGTCATTTCCAGCAAAGATAAACCTTATAATGCAAGTAATTTCAAGTTTCACTGTATAACTAAGCTGATGTCAGTATTAACTGCATCTCTGCCTCTCCAGCTTGTGGGAATATGAGAGCCCTAAATGACTTAACATCTTTTACTTTAGCTTGTCGATACAAAAGCAGTTATGGCTGTCCTTTAAAACATAATACAAAGAACCAAAGACATTTTTTTCTTCTTCTTGAGATTGTGAACTTTCTTACAACTGCCTATGTTGTGGCATTTTAACTCAACACTCAATTCTATTGCCCAGAGCACAATGAAGCAGTATCAATTTCCCCTCTACAGCAGGTGATATTTTAACAAATGCGCTCCTGCAACAACCAGTAGAGCTGAGGGCCAGAGAGGTGTGAGGTTATTTATCGAGACCTAGGAGGGATGATGGCTGGAGCAATGGGCAGCCAGGTAGGAATGGATGAAGGCAGGCAGGAGATGAGACAACACAGAGATTGTTCTAAAAACACAAGGGACTGAGGGAGTCCTGAGTCAGAGGGACAAGAGTGGGAGGGTTGGGGAGCAGATAGATTGAAAAACACATTTACTTAGCGACTGGCATAGCACTGCTCACAAATCCAGCTTGGCATGAAGGACAATTTGGAACCAAACTAGGCGGCCCTCAAAATGAAAGGACATCCAAGGGGATGAAATGGAAGAAGAAAATTGTAATTGTATTAGCTAGCTGAGGAGGAAACTACACAATGATTTTTATATCTGTATTTACATACTGTAGATGATAGTGTTCTTTCAAGCATTTTATGTACAGATACAACAGTCCTAAATATACACCAACAGGAAACAAATATATACCCTCGGTATAACTGAAAGCACAAATATATGAAGCAGAGGATGAAACTTACATGAAAATGCTGCCACAAGATAAGTCAAAGAGTGTCATGCTACTTTCACATATGAAAGAGCACAGCCCCATGAGAAAGGATCATCAAATGCTTAATGGCATGTCGTCAAGACTCTTTAACATCACAGTTTTCTTCTTTAAACAGCTATGTGGAGGGGATTCTTGGCGCGAGTGGAGACCCAAAGTGGCCAGATGGAGACAGCGCACAAGCATGCATATGCTGTGATGACTGTGCTGGTTTAGTACAGGAAATGACTGAACAAGTGTGTTCACAAGAGGGAAGACTTAAATACAGCACAGTGCATTGTGTCACATGTATTTTCTTTAACGACTGCCAAACCACTTACAGGAGGATAATAAGTTCAAGGTGGAATGCAATGTGGCCATTGAAAACAATGCTGCAGCACAGACTGAGAGAACAGAATCATAAAAACTCCATGCAACATGTTCTGTTCACCTTAATTGAAAGCCAGACAGTGAAAAGAGTGCTGTGGCTGTGAGGTAAAACAAATGCGTATTTGATTTGTTATTATTTGTATGGGAAGGGGTTAAAGAAATAAGCGTTGGGGCTAATGGCACTCTGACAAATGGAGAACGGGGTATATGAACCATGAAATGAACACTCTGGCAATTGGAAGGCAGGAGGCTTTCAGCACCATGGTCAGCAACAAAGTGCCTGCAACATCTCAGTGCTTGAGCGATGGTATTCACAAGGCTAAAGAGGGCTGGGGAGAGCAAGACCGAAAAGAACAGAGGAATGAGGGAAAGGCGGAGAGAAGATCAACCAGGTAAAAAAAAGAAACTGAACATAATTTGGAGATTAAAAAAGACGCGTGACCGGAACTGAACAGAAAGGGATAGAATAGATATATTTTTCTTAAAATAAGGTCAATCCCAAAGGTATGCATTTTCTTCTCCCAGTCTGTAAAAGTAGCTGTCCTCACAGCTGTCAGCCTGTCTGTCTCACAGCAAAGTGTGTGAGAGTTTATCAGTGCAGAGCAGAAGGCAGAGCTCAGATAAAGTTAGAAGGAGAAAATAACCTCTACCACCTGCTCCCCCCCACTGTTTGTGAATGTGCTTTTTTCTCATTAATTGTTGTGGTGGTGTGGTATACAGCCATTAAACAGTAAATAAGTCATTAACTATGCTTGCTGCCAGGCTGCCCTGGGCCAGGACCTGTATTTGTTGCAGAGAAATGGAAGTGGTGGGCCCTGCAGGCACTGAGGCCGAGGTTAATGCATTTGGGTTGATGACGGACAGCCGGGGTTCTGCAGTGGAATCCGCTCACCCACAAACACTCGCACGTACACACCTACATTCATACAGTGTGTCTACTTCTCTTCATCAGATACAGACAATCATTTGAATACTTAAGTCACTATGCCACTGAATATCAGTAATATTGCCATTTGCTACCTAACAGGTTTGAAGGTCTGTGGTTAATTACTGTAGTCCTTTATAGTACAAAACATCAAAGACAATCTTAAACAGATACGGCCTAGGAGGGAAAAAAAATATACGAAAATTACATCTAAAGATTGAAATTTTCGACATGGTCAGAGGTCCAAAGTGATAAAACAGGTCATCTCTCTGTGTCCCTACACAATGCAAGCTGGTCGTGACTTATGACACCTGTTTCCCAGCACTAAAAAATGTCCTTCATGCACCTATCCCATTGTGTGTTCGGGTGATAAGTGCTTTTCATTCTTTTTTTGACCACTTTTAAAACTTAAGCTGTCATTGTTGCAGCTGCAACTGTTATATCAAGCTCACTGGACATGTATTAACGGTAATGCAGCTACTCATGACTTGGTAACACTGTTCCACCAGTTATTCCGCCAATTTATTGAGCATCAGAGGAGCAATAATTCATCTTATTAAAGTGCAACAGCAAACGTTTACAGAAAAGAAAATGAAACACATCTCTGGTAATTAGCAACTAATATTTTCAAAACAAATTCAATTTAGTGTATTTAAGTAACATTTTACAAACTCGATTTCAGAGAAAACATTTTAGGTATTAAGTGCTTAGGTGTTTGAATTAAAGTGCTATGATCTCTGCAGATAATTAACATAATCCTAACTCAGACAAAAGTAAAATTTGACTACTTTCCACGCTGCAAAGTATTTAATTTAATTTGTAAATCAAAGACATTTTACAACAAAGTCACTAATCCCCAGTGTGATTAATAGAATGCCAATAAGTTTAAATATTTACCACGAAAACACGAATAATTAAGAATACAGCACAAGAAAAAAGATTAAGAAAAAACAAAAATTGTCCACAAACTGAAATATCTGCACTCCAGTTGACTTCTTCCGTTTGTGGGTTTTTGTCCAGTGCCAGCTTGGACAACCTTTGTGCATGTGCACCATTAAACTGTAGCCACGTTGGTTGAAGTAAAACATAGATGAAATAAGCCTGAGGTGAGGATAATAACTTCCACGACATCTTTCAGTGATGTAGGTCAGGAAATAAAGTGGAAGCAGTATTAAACACTTAGAATTAAACCAAATTTATAACCTACAATCTTGCTGATTTGTCTAGGCATTAGAGATTCCAGACGACGTAGATTTGCATTATTGTTGACACGTACATAAAAATAAAATAAACGACACAAAACCAAGGGGCGGTAAATTATAGGTTCTGAACTAATAAGGCTGTTTTGTCATTTCTCTTTTCGCTAGAAAGAACCGCTGTGGTAGCAACATAACTGAGATATAATGTGACAGCTACAGTATTTTTCAAGGAAACCAGCCCCTGATGTAACGCAATTTTCTTTGGTGAAAAGTCTTAGTATAGAGGAAACCCTCTTGGTTTGCAGCCCTCAAGGTTTTCAGGTCTAATTTGGCGTAAAGGTGCCTTTTATGAGAGAGATAAAGCTGTACATAAAATAGCAACTTCAGATCAAGCTTAACTTAGTGATTTTATCTCCTCCAGGTATTTTTACAAAGCTCTTTGAGCATTTTCACTGATTTGTGATATTGGAAATACACCGATAAAAACAAATTTGACATCTATGAAAATTCTGCTCAAGGCTGTCATGAGATTTGGGGGAACATATTTCATCTGTGTTAGATATTGTTACAGATCATTCTGAAGGCATTATCACTTTTCATAAATGGAAAATGGGTCGAGAAAAATATATTTCACTTTCAGTTCAGACCACATTTTTTCAATAAAATCAAAAATCTGTACATGATTAAAGAACACTTAAATATTAAATATGATTAAATAATTCTGAATTGATATAGTAGAAGACATTTATAAATATGTAACTGTTTATAGTAAGCTAAACTGATTAAACGATCGTATATACGCATAATCACCTCACTTCATCCCTTGCTTCAAACATAGTACCTACAGCCACTAGGGGGCGTTGTCTTTTGAGCATAAACGTGTTGTTTTGGGACATCTGTCATTTGTCCGGGAAGACATTCTAAATTATCCAGATGAAAAGTTACATTGGTACACACCCCTTCACCGTTTTTTGGTAAATCTATACAAATGCAAACTGAACCTTGCCAAATTGCAGTGGATTAAACTAAAAAAAAGGCTTTTCAAAGCAAGTGATCAAACATATCTGCTGCCACTGATAAAATGAGAAGTCAAAACAAATATCTCGCTATGTGTGGGCTGAAAATAAAGGAGCTGTCTTTAAAATCCACATGTTCTGGATGAAAAGTATGGTGTCAAATCTTAAAGACAAAAAGGCTAGATGCCAAAATGAAAACATCCCATCCCATCACTCAGCATCATTGAGCAAAGAGGGCTGGTGGTATTCTAATAGGACTGTAATTAAAGCCTCAATCTCATCTCACTCTCACACGTGTATGCAGTCACTCTATCAAAACACACACACACACACATACGTGGTGACAGGAAAGCGGAAAAAATGCTTTGTTTCTCCCACCCACCTCTAGTCCATCAAGAGCTGTTTGTTTATAAGTGCGTGTGGGTTTCTATGTGTGGAGAGGGTTGGGGAGAGAGTGGGTGGGGGGTAAAATCATTCTTAATTACACATTTGTCACATGAAAAGCATTCTACCAACTTTGTACGAGCTCAAGCAGTCTGATAAATTCAGCAACTCTCACATTCCAACTGCTCATTATGCACCCAACTTCCACTCCTCTCCGTCTTTTTTATCTGTCTTTCCCCCATTCAGTTTCTCCCCTCATTCCCTTGGTCCTTGACATTTCAGGCTTTTCATTCGAGTGTACTGATGTATGCGTGGTTGCCAGATCCAGTAGCCACAGAGACAAGCTTTTCCTTGGGGATTCAGGATTTGACAGCACACATAGAACGTCCTAGTCCTATGCTAGCTAACAATGACAGGACAATTAGAGCGGAGAGGAACACTGTGTTTCTTGTTATGTACCTCTCTAGATATCATCTGTACAGGCATCCCCAATGCGTTAAAAAAAAAGAAATAAGGAAAAATAAGAGAGAGAAAGAAATCAACTTCTTCATACAAAATCTTGACACATTACTGGATGCTTTGGCTGGGATTATCCTCAAACAAATATCCCATCTACTATACCCCTACTACTAAGACTTTAAGTTAGGTTTATATCACCTGAAATGACTTGCAAATCATTGCTCTAAAGTTCTATCTGTAGTTATGTTCTGAGTATAGTACATCAATTAGATTCCAGAATCAGAGCTGAAATCTGAAAAAAGGGGGTTTTTACAATAAATCCCACCAGAGAGAAAAGACCATCGATTGAACCCAGTGGGGTTTTTTTTGCGATAAAAAACAGCACGCCGTGTTGTCCACGAGCACTGCTGCGTGAAAGAAACCCTCACCTCACTTTTGTTGTGAAACAGTGTTCATCTGTTTCAACTATTTCCATCTTGAACCTCTTTGTGAGCTCACAGGGAAAGCACAGGTCCACCGCATCCCCGGAGATGCTAAATCACGGCATCAGAAAGACAAACAACATCTGTTTACTCTCAAACACAACACTGTCTTGCAGAGCTGCTGCCACGGTGGAGATATCACACATGCAGCGTGAACAAAGCGGCACATGTGTCTCTATCACACCGTGATCCCCAGTCTGAGTTAGGCTATAGCGAGAATCCCTTTAAAGTTTACTTTGCTTAAAATTCATGACAGTGAGAGTCCTCTTTGAAAGCAGAGCCAAGCTGTGCTTTTTACTATATAAATTCCAACATCCAGGACCGTGTTTTCATCCCACTTAAGATCAACCCTGCACTGGTAAAACATGGCACATTTTATAGTGGAATTCTTCTTTCAGTTGGATTCAAACATGTGTCCCACTACATTATATTAACTAAAAAAAAAAATGCAATTTACAAGAAATCATTCTAAGCTATACCCACATGGACATCTATATAAGAAAAAGTAACTCCAGTTTTTTCTTTAATTTAGTAATTTAGCGCTTGTCCACCTTTGAGCTGACATCTAAATGCAGAGCGAGTGCTGTTCCACATTGCATGATGGCAGAAATGTTGATTGGATGTCCACGGTGAAACTAATAAAATTAATGTATGTGTCCGTTTGTGCTGGTGTGCTCACCCATGGCAGATTACCACCAGTGAGACATGAAACATTCAAGGCAGATGCGACCAAGTCATCTTAGAACAGGAAGTTGTGTCCCTCGGGGGGCTCTGACGCACTCACACAGAACACACGCATGCTTGGGCCAACCAAGCTGAATAATCACTGTTTTGTTTTATTGACATTTGACTTCGGATTATATATACCCGCAGGCACCAAAACCGGACAGAACATATAAAGCGACCACAGTCTTGATTCATGGTGGTGCACAGAGCTGACACAACCTACCCCATGTGCTGCCAGGAAATAGACCTCTGCATGAGCTACAGCATATCAAATACACACATAAACGCACACAGGCACAAGGCTGTTCTCTTGCAGCAAGGCAAACACATTATATCATACTGTATCTGCGTATTAGAGACTGAGAATGTGCACGCCTGCCACTAGATTGACTATAAATGTCTCTCCTCACAGCATGGTCTTTGGGCCAGCATGCCACCAGCAGCTAAACCCCCACCTCGTGTAACTGACAGCCACATAGAGTAAATTAGCCCAACTGTAACTGACCTGACCTTACCCCATGGAGTGTGAGCACAGTCTGAAAGTGTCTCCTCCAAAATGCTGCAGCATCACTTTCTGGCTTCTCCTCTTAACGCAGTCAAAAATAAAACCCAGTTATTTCTAAGCAGTAGAAAAAAAAAAACGAGCAGTAGTAAATAACGATACATCCAGTGCATTAAAGTAACGACTGAAAGGTAAAACAGTAAATGTTCCTTGAAAAAGAAAAGAAAGTACCACACTAAAGCAGCATTCTACAGGTTTAGACTACAAATTTACTACCGCTGAATATAAAGTGTCTCGTTGTTGGATTTTGTTTCGGAATAACTGTTACGCTGGGAAAAAATGTCATGTCATGACAAACGAGGATGTCAACCTACAAGGTTAGTAATATCATACAAAACGATATACAAATACGCACATTTTCACTTATTGAAACAGCGGACATGAACAAAAAGTAGGCAAACAACAAAAAGAAGACGTCAGGAGTCAGTGTTCCAGAGATACAGGTAGCAGTTTTATCCCGTAGGACACGCTTTGCAAATTGATCGAATGTTCTGGTTTCTGTCAAAATGGGCTACGTGTGCGAATTTCTCACGCTACCAAAACCTGTTGGTACAGTGGTACCGTGCACCTGCTCACCAAAACTCACGTACTGCAAGATCAGGCAACTGGAGACGAGAGGCGGCCGCATTATTCTAGATACCATTGCTTTGCAGCTTTTAATTTCAGTACCATTGTTTAAATAGAAAGCAACAAAAAACTGCATGCATAGGCTAGTAGTAAAACAGTAAAACAATTCCAGAAACGCAGAAGGTGACTGCAGCATAGGAAATAGAAACATAAAGAAGTTGGTCTTAATCTACGTAGCAATGAATCAGATATTAACAAGCTTGACAGTTAATGGTACCTGCTACCTCTCCTCTCATCAAATCCCTAATTCTCCTCCTATTTGCTTCCTGTGAACGTGACATGAAGGAGATACACTTTCCCACTCTATTGTCAGTCAGACTAACAGGTGGATGGAAGGGTGGACTGACAAACAAGTAGCAAATGGAAGAACAAGATAATCTGTTGTACGACTCTGCAGGCATTCACCTCAGAAGGTGCATATTTTAATAGTAAGTCGTCAGCAGTCGCTATACACAATAAAGCAGCAGTCTACAGACAGCTTAGCCCATCAGCACACTGTTAAATTACAGCCATCAGTGTCCCCTCCCCCCCCTCCAGATCTAAACTCTCATCTCTAGCACCAGGAGAACAATCTGCCGAGTAATTAGCCTCCACCAACAGACAGTTACAGAGAGAAGGAGGACGTTTGGCTTGATTAAATTATTAAACCACACAAACAAAAAAACAAAAGCAGCATCAAAGAGGCACTGCAGCTCTCCTTCAAAGCTCCTCGCTGTTCCCTAAATACAGAATACAGAGAACGTGTTCTCCCAAGCCACCAGTTGGCATAATTAGCTAAATGTGCACATTTGTGCACGAGTGTGCGTACGTGTTTGCTGTGATTGGGCCCCGGTCCTCAAACTGCTATCTAAAATAAGCAAGTGGTTAACAACAACATGAAGCCAGAAACACCCCCACACACACACACACACACACACACACACACGCACCAACATACACACACATCATGCACGTCTACACACGTACACATTAAACAATACTCTAATTACAACATTTATAACTCCCCCTTGCCTCCTGTGCCTCCCCAGCCCCCAACCCACAAATCTGTGAATCTGGAATTGAATTTAGCCCAAGTTGAAGGCTGCGCTGGCATGAAAAGACTATTTGATTAGAACGGCAGTTGTTTCATTTGTGGTGCAGCAGATTGCAGAGCCTCTCTATCCGGTGTGCAATCTGTATTCATTACTCTGTGTAAAAGGATGATCCATGTCCTGACACCAGGCTCATCATTTCATGCAGATGCACAGCAGCTCCACGAGGCCCTTACCGAGTCGCCATAAAAAGCCTCCTGCTGGAACCGCAGCACCCCTGGTTACCACTTTCTCACTCCTTCCTAGTTCTCGTTTCCTAAAGCTAGCTTGTTACACTTATTTCTTTCATCACTTTTTGACTTGAGATGAATAGAGCTTATCATTACGGCGTTTAGCTACATCAGAATAACAGATCGGAAATTTTGGAAAAATATATTCATATACTATACTATCAAACATTATTTCACAATCTAAAGAAGTATGAATCTCTCAAGAGGCACAGCACCTCACGCTTTTTCTTTCTTTCTCTCTCTTTCTCCCTTATTTTCTTCCCACAGTCGTTGCCCTTGTTCATTTCTTTTTCTGCCAAGCTGTGCCTCAGAACTCTGCTCCTTCCACTCAAGGACTTAAAAAAGGCCCGTTGGCCCCCTACCACCACCAGCCTCTAAGTCATCGGCTCATATAATGTGGCCAGCGGAGCACAAAAGAAACTTCTCACGTCTTATCGTGTCTCATGAAACCCCCAGTTCATAGTGCACTGTGATATTGAATGTTGAAATCAGCATGCCTTTTCCCCCGCAAATTACCTCTCTTTTCATTCAATCGTTACCTTGGCCAAAAAGCCGCAATTCAATAACAAATGCAGTTGGTCTCATTAGATGTAACAGCCACCTCACAAATGATTAAAAAGGCAATTATACATCAGAGCAAAAGTTTGACAATCCTCCACATAAAGCACCGTCCTCTGAGTGCACACGTTTCAGACTCCAAAAGCATCACTCGAATTTTGAAACGATCAAACTGCAGCCTCAAAGGTCCAGAGAGTAACTTCTAGTGACATGAACAGAAAACTGCAATCAACCGAATATTCCCCATTTCACCCTCCATTTCCGAGCGTGTCGGAAAAACAAGCTAAAAGCCTCCTTTAGAGCCGGCGTTTGGTTTGTCCCTTGTAGGCTAGTTTGGTGGCAGAGGGCACCTGTGGCATACTTTAGAATATGAACTGCTCACTTTAAAGGAAAGATGACACGATGGTTTCCGATCTTTACACAATTCCACACTAGTGGAGATACAATTCGGAATATCACATTTCATCTGACACGGAGTCATCAAAACTAAATCACACCAGTCAAAAAACACATTTTACACTCCAAGGTTCTTTGGGCTTTTACTTCAGGGTGTATACATTTTAAGAAATGCTGCATGTATGTTCATACGTATGTTTAAAAAAAAAAAAAACTGTCGGCTGTTAGAATATATGACACTCAGATACCTTCAAGCATTTATCTTATTTCAGCCAGTTCTGTGAGAAAGACGAGAAACGGGGACAAGCGTGTGCATCTTCATTCAGGTGTACGGCTTAAGGAACAGCGTTTTACCAGGAGAATGTGATTCTCCTAAATAATGATGAGTGTTTCCTTTTTCTTGCGCTTGTCCAGTATTTCGGTCGGTCACAGCACAATGTAATTTTACAAAGAAAGGCCGGAGCACGTTCTTCTGCTTTTTTTTCTAATCCTGCGTGGTTTTTCCCTTTGTGCCCGCCACGGTCACTATGCACCTGAAGCCACTAAAACACAAAGCATCAAAAGTTTGCCAACACTTTATGTCAGTACTTTACTTTTCACTCCGTGCCTTACCGATGTTTCCGTGCCAGCTATACAATCTAAAAGTGCTGCATGACGTATCGCACATAAACTAAAACTCGGGTCGTATTTTGTTATATCTACAGCTTCAATATCACGATGTTTGCAAATGCCCAACAATCTCTTTGTTTATTTTCTCAAAAAAAGCTGTAACAGAATAGTGTGACAGTATGAAGCATACATACTCAGCAGAGCATTATTGTTTTTTTATAAGTCTTTGGAAACTGTGAGATAAGAGAGCTATGCGTGAGTCTCTACTGTCTGAATAAACAGAGCCTAAATGCCTTACAAAAAGTCTGTTTTATATCAAAACATGCCCTTAAGCTCTGCACCTCCCTTTCTTTTTTAAAGTAAATCAAGCCAAAAAAAAAAGGGAATGAATTTTTATAAGGAACTTTATGTCAGCGGAGATAACCCAGGAAAAACTCATTTTGCTATCAGGGAGACAATTTGAAAATTCATTCTGTACTTTTGTCATTTCCCATCGTCTATGTCTCTCCACAGTGATCTGGAGAGGATCTGCTTCAACATTAAGGAAGCATGCCTTAACAGAACAAGGTTACTTACGATGCCCAACCCTCCCTGACACAACTGACTCATGTCTTATATATATATATATATATATAAAACCACTAGTATATAAATAAAAAACACTAGTATTTCAATCATTTCTGAAACAAGGATTGTAGTTTCCAGGCCTATGTAGCATGTGTCTGGAGTGAAATGATCTCTTTGAATGAGTGTAAGGAGGGGAGGCTTAAAAACTGAGTTACAAAGATGAAGAAGGTGACACGCAATGGATACATCTACCGTATGCCATATGCTACAGAGGAAAGGAGGAGAAAAAAGTAATACAGAGGATATCAAAAATTAAACAAAGCTTCAGGAGAACAAAAAAAACCTGATGACAAACACATTAATGAGTCTGAGTCTAATCCCAGAGCTGTTTTTTCCCATAAGAAGATTCAGTGTGGCCCTGCCACAAGCAACTGCCACCAACCAGTTGTCGGCAGTGCGTGTCTTAAGCTACGCTACGCCAGCAATAATTAGCTCATGTTCATCCAGTGGAACTCACTGGAGACTTGTCTGTCTTCTTGTTCCTCTTTCACTGGAGGACATCACAACTCAGACATGACGGCAGAGCGACAGAAGAAGCACAGAGGACGAGATGGGATGAGACAGCAGTTGAACTGACACGGCTGAGGTGGAGGGTTCGTAAACCCTTGTGTGAGCCTGCGAAGACAGGAAGTAGCTAACGTAAAGTCTAACGCAGTGATGTACAACAGAAACGCCGGAGACAGGCCTTCTAAACCAGAGCATTGTCCAGAGCCGATGGGGCAGCGAGCTTAGATAACAACCTCTGTTGTTAAGGCTCACACTGACGCTGAACACTACAACCAGCAGCTGACTTCCCAAAACTGCCAGCTAAAAGTTCTATTCAGAGCGAGAGGGAAATATATTGGCCATGAAATTTCTCGTAAATGCACTAGTGCTGCTGCTCCTCCTATAACATCTCTTCCTGCTTCTGTCCCTTCTGTATAGAGAAAGCAATCATTATGCTTCACATCCATTAAGCTGCTCTAGCAGCACTATCTCTTCATCTCGTGGTGTTTTTCGCTGTTTCTCATTCCTCCCCCTTCATTTTAAACCTTTTTAATGATGTGGCTTCAAGCTGATAAGTACATTTCACAATTAGAAAATGACACATTGTAAAGGATGTGTAAAGGCATTTTTAAACCCAATGACCGACATGAAATATTTGATCTTTTTACAAAAAACATATTCCAGTTAAAAGTTAAGGAATACAGAGCACGATACTGAACACAGAATAAATATGGGCTGAAAGTACAGGGGCTGATACAGAAAACACTTTAGTCTGAGGGTTCCTTATATAAAAAGATGTCCAAACACCTTTAAGTATTATCCTTACGATTGACTTAAAATGACCAATTACATATTCAAAGTTTATCCTTAACTTCTGAAGCTAGAAATCTTAGTTTAGTAACTCCTTAGTTTAACCACTGGCCTAAACCAGTAAACATAAGGTAAGGGGAAACACATTATTATATCTTAACCAGAATATAACAGTTATTCGGGGCAAATTAAGGAATTGAGCGTGTCAAAATGACCCACTGATACGGCTGACCATAAACTGTTGATTTTGCAAGACAGAGCTGGGTGGCAGGCAGGTAAAGACCTACTAAAAGCAGCAGGACAATGGACAACACATGTACACTTATCCTTCATTATTTCCTCATGATTTAAGCAAGTGGAAGGTCTGAAGTGTGGCATGTGCATTGAAAAGCTGCTCTTTTGAACCAACAACATGTGCTCAAAGAAGCGTTCAATGCAACAATTGAAACTTGTGGAAAGAAAACAACAGACAGATAGCGCGTCCATTAGCCATAGTTTTTTGCACAGAAAAAAAAAAAAACCTAGAGGGTTTGTAATGGCTCTGATGCACAGGATATAACATCATCTGTAAAGCATGTGGAGGCAGTGTGAAGGCATGGACATACATGGCTTCCATTAGCGCTGGGTCACTTGTGTTCATTGATGATGTGCCAGAAAACAGAAGCAGTTCAAGGAATTCTTCAGGGTAAGGGGAATTACTGTCTGCTCACATTCAGCCAGACGCTGCAAAGTTGATTGGATGGAGCTTCTCAGTAGAGATGGACAATGACCCAGGAGATATACTGCTAAAGCAACGCGGGAAGAGGAAGCCATTTCAGTCACCTGATCTTTACCAGATTGAGATCCATTTTCATTTGCTTTAGACAGAACTAAGCATTATAAAGGAGGAACTTGCTTTTGTAGTGATGTACGTAGGTTTAAAGCTTACGTGCAGCGATTACCTACAAATAATTCCAGAGAAAAAACATTAACAATGCAAAGTTTGTCAGTAAAATTACATCTTAGACTCCAAAATGTTTCCACCAATGAGGATGTGAATACGATCAAATTAAAGAAGAACTGCAAAAATGGTGTCCATATGTCTCAAATTTGCCTATCACTGAGTCACTGATGGCAATTCCAAAGCACATTCTGTGGAAAGCCGCTGCTGCAGGAAAATAACACCAACTTTAATAACCAAGAAAGGTTCAATCATGTTTCTATGATTCAATAACATTTCTGTTTTTACGATTCGTGTCAAATAATTTACTAACATGTATAGGTGAGCAATGTCAGGAAAAGTAAGGCAATGATGGCACTTCAGGGATTCTTTGTAACACACAGTCTACTCTTTTTCTGTTCATTTTTTTCCCTGATTATGGAGAGTAATTGCCCTACACTGTGCTTTCTCTTAACAAGTGAGGCTTACAAATCACCCCTGCAGCAGTTGGAGGACTTGAAGGCACTTGGTGCAAGGTTTTACTGCCTGTCTTCTATGAATGGCTCCCAAAAGGCTCCTATGATAATAGCTCACAGCCGTGCCCTTCACGGAACCTGACACTGAGCACACCCCTTAAGCAGAATGGAAAGGCATGTCAGCTTACTCAATGGGGTGTCATATCAATTCACCCACTGGTTTCTGATCATGGGCAGAGGCTGGCATGAAACAGTGGCGGATGAAACTTGAAATTTACTTCAGTTTGGACATGGGATGCAAAATTTTTTGATCATGCAGTTTTTTTTTTTTAGGGGAAATGAGGTATGATATCTCTTTTTCCTTTATGTGATTTTCTCGACATTAATGTGTATCTTGCGATGTGGAATGATGTAAAATGACCAGGATACACCTCTTCACATTTCTACAGGGTCATAAGACATAATTGAAAGTGATCTTTTCTTCATTAGTTAGTTAGTTGCTCTTTGGTTGTCCTTACAGCTGTAGGAGATAACACCACTGAACATATGTGCCACCAAAAGCCACCAAAATGCGGTATCCCAGCCCTCTAGGTACTATGAGGCAGTTTCCGGCCCGGGAATGCACATAACAAACATTGGTGTACTTCAAAATGAGCCAGAAGCATGAAGGTTTAGGGTTCACAAACTTCTCTAGTGATGTTTTAAGGCTTTTAAGTCGTTTTAAGGCTCCACAGCATTTTGGGGTAAACAAAATCAACGACATTCTTCCTACCTATATTTGTACCATAACTGTTCACTATGAAAAATAAAAGCAAAGTGGATTGGCCCACAAAGTGTGTTCACAATGAAGTCATACGTCATATAATTCTCTTTTAGTCTACATAAGGGCTTTTTTGTCAAATATTTTCCCATAGAGAGAAAAAAAACTGACAAAACCAAGCAAAAGCCCAAATGGTTACATTGTCCCAGTCATGCCGACCAACTAAACCAGAATTAGTCTTTGCTTTCTGAGAAACGTGAGTGGTTCGATAATCGCAAAAAAGGAAGGACGTACAAAAAAGAGACATCCGTCCAGCCATCCAGCCATCCATCATCACTGGCGCTACGGTGAAGCCAATTTCCACAAAGCAGCTAAGCTGATTGAGGCAGACCAAATCTGTTTCACCAGCTTACATTCCTTCAAAATGGCCATCTCACTTCGAATATCACGGGCTTTTACTGTTCCCCATTCCCCTGGCTCAGGCTGAGAGTTAGCAAGGCTTAGCTGGATGAAACACTCCAACAGCCCAGTTCTTCCCTGGAACCCACTGATATCTCTATAGCACAGCCCCCACCCCCCATACTGTAGCTACACTTTGTTGGTTTATTCTCTCAAGCAATTATTCTTTGTCTCTGTCATTTTTATGCTTTATTCTTAGTTTCATATCAAAATATGATGTCTATTTCTGTGTAAACTAAAGATTTATTGGAATTCCGATCGTTGTAGACACAAACACGATGTAATCACAGTGTCTGTACAGACGTATATTGTAAACACACCTCTGTAAAATGCACAGGCAGCACGTAACTACAACACCTTATAGTGGAGTAGATTAAATTCACACAAGACCTTTCTGAAGAAGGAAATTGGACAGATAAGAAACAGCTCCCTCTGAACAATAAGCTTGGCCCTATGCAGAGAAAACAGAAGTGGAAATAGTTGTTGCCACTGCACCTATCTTTGTGACCCGCGTGCCATATTCATATACCTGATATTTAAAAATCTTTAGCCATTATCGTGGTCCCTCTACTTTGTCACATTCTTTGTCTCTCTCACACTTTTTCAGTCATTTTGCCTCTACAGCAAATATCCTGTCAGTCTCGGCTGCAGCCTGCTGGTGCTGGTCTATCTGGCCCTGGGATCGATCCGGCTCCAGGCCGAGGTCTCCCATTCATCTCAGTGCCATAAAATGTGATTAGTGCTGACTACAGCACTGCAGGGAGATGGGCTGATAGGCCTGATAGCCTCAGATAGGCTGGGCTGGACACTCAACAGGAAGGCAGCAACGACAGCACACAGTGGATTCTTCCTTGATGTTTTTCTGTCCTTCGTCTTCCTTTTTCTTCTTTACTCTCTGTCGCTTTCTATTTACTCGTTTTTCATTCTCATTTTTGTCAACCTCTCTCTCATTCCATCTCTCTATCTTCCTCTGACTGTTTCTCTCTCTATATACTTTATCTCTCACTATTTCTAAATCTGACAAGTGTTGCTGTGCTGCACACAAATTACAGAGCAGCAGTCAAACTTAAATGCCAATATTGTCAGCCTTACCCTCTCTTTATAAAGCAATGTTATCCTCAAATGATGGAAACTACATATAGTTCAACTCTGGGGCATGTGACCACCTCTGTCACCAATCGCTGGCTCGGAATAACTTCTGTGGTGATCGGGCACAAATTTTACAAGCACAGAGTTTTAGTGAAAGACAAAGCAGTAAAGTCTGTGCTGGAGTTGTAGACCAGCTACGTTATGAAACTGTAATATTCCAGCAACATCTTATGTTCATCAAAACCTTGTTGAAATTCAGTAGCTTTAAAGAAACTCAGCACACTGTTCACAATCCGTGTCCCGCTGGAAACACACAGACTGGTATCCCATTGAATTATTTCTAAGATAACAAAAAATAACTTTGCCATTGCAAAACATTAACTTTACCTCTTTAACAAGTCTTTGGTGGAACAGCTTGTGTGTTTAGGCTGTTGTCCTGCTGCCTGACGCGCTATCTGTGGAGATTCGGTTTGTGGGCAGATGCTGACATTCTTCTTAGAAATTCACAAGCATAATAAAGAATTAATTGTGCCATCAGCGATAGCAAGCTGTTCTAGCCCAAATTCAGCAAAACAGGCCTGAACCATGACACCACCACCACTTCCACTATACCTCAAAATATAATAAGGTTCTGATACTGGAATGCAGTATTTTTCTTTCTCCAAAGATAACGCTTCTCCTTTAAACCAAAAAGCTCTATTTTGGTCCCATTCACACAACCAACAGTGTTCCAAAAGCATTCTTGCTGGTCATTGGGATTTAGATGGGCAGTAATGTTATTTTTTGGGGGGCAGGGGATTTCTTTTTGCAGCCCCGCTCTGTACACCATTGTCACACTGTGTTTTCTTGGTAGTGTACTAACGAACATCAGCGTTAGCCACTGCGTGTTGCTGCTTAGAAATGTCACCCTGGGTTCATTGCAGATCGCTACACACCTTTCTCTTGGAGTGATGTTTGTTGGTCGCCCACTTCTGGAGAGGTTAACAATGAGTCCAGACTCTATAGAGTTGGTGATGTGATGGTGACCTCTTCCAGCCTGATTATGATCAAATTTTTGTCTTCGTACTTGCCATCATACACTTCCAGAGACATGTATTGTGAAGCTCAGATTTCGCTAGATCCATGTTTACAGGGAGCCAAACTCACACTTAATTGAAATCCACTGTAATTAAAACATCTGATTCTAATACAATCGTCAAATCGCCTGCTAATCTTAGATGTTCACTTTATCTCACCACTGACAGATATGACAAATTGAATCTTTTTCTCAGTGCAGGAATGACTAAGTGTAACGTCTTTGTGTAATTTGTCTAATTTGATTCTCTTTACTTTTAAGACTTTGGTAAAAGTCCACTGATCTTTGAGATGGTATCTATGCTGGAAGACAGACAATTCTGAAGGACTAAGAAAACCCTTCTTCAGACCTATGTTTTCACACAGCTGTGTTTAGCTGTTGTGTTTTCACAATTAGGGTACAAACCAGTGATGAGTATGCATCACTCTTGTATAAAATTGTAGTCACGTGACTCATCACTAGTCGATAAGACAGAAAGATAACTTTTCACCTCGTTATATTAAAGTAAATGTCCAATTTCTAAAAAGTAGTAAAAAAGTCAGCCAGCGTTTGTTAACTAAAACATAAAAGACTGGTATCACCATACAAAAAACACATGCCAACCTGTGTCTCCCGGACATTCTCCACAGTGAAGTTGAACCAGACTCTGAAGCGCGGGTTGCAGGTGTCAGGTCGAATGAAGAGGTCAAACTCAAAATCACTGATGTAGTCAACGCGGCCCAGGTTCCCTGCAGACAAGGTTAAACAGGTTACATGATGAAAGGCGGAGAAATTCACAACACGGGATCGTCATTGTTAATTTCCTCTGTATCGCTGTCAGTCAGTGGGCTCAAAACATTTTAGAAAGGCTGCCGTAATGACATGACTCACTTTGCAATGAGGATCCGCTATCAAAGACAAACGTTAAATCAATACATCACAGTCAAGTGTTTACTAATGATGCATCGCTGACATAGCAGCAGCTTATCACGCTATGCTTCTGCACACCTTTCAACACTGGTGAGTCTCTCAAAACTAAACAACATCAATGTGGAAAGGAGAATGCATGGTGATATAGAAAGAAAGAGAAATAAATTATGGGTTAGTTATAAAGTACATCTTTACTCTTTAAAGGGTAAGTAGTGTCAGGTGCTGCTCATCCAGCGCACTTGATTTTCTCATCATCAGTAAATACGTTCGCCTCTTTAAAGCAGAGGTTCAGGTGTGTTAACACAATCCCACAAAAGAAAGAAAGATGTCAGCAATGATCTTAGACAAGCAACTGTTTCTGTTCATCACTCAAGGAAGGGTTATAGCATCATTCACAAACTGTTTGGAGTCCAATGGTTCAACATAAAAAAAAACGATTCAGAGGTGGAAAACATTCAGCAGTTGGTTGAATGGGGTGAATGTCCCAGGAAGTTCACCCCATTGACAGAGAAACTGCAAAAAACAATCCAAGAGCTACATCTGACTCCACATGCCTCAGTTAGCATCTTAAATGACACTCAATTTAAGATATTTGGTCATAATGCACAGCACATCAACACAAAGACCTCATACCAACTGTCAAGCATGGTGGTGGAGGGCTGATGATTTGGGCTTGTTTTTCAGCCACAGGGCCTGTGGATCTTATTTGATAATGGAGTCCTCCGTATATCAAAGTATTCTTGAGTCAAATCTAAATCTCGGCTGAAACTGGGTGGTGCAACGGGACAATGACAGCAAACACAGCAGCAAATCTACAGCAGAATGACTAAAAATCAAGGTGCTGCAATGGTCCAGTCAAAGTCCAGACCACAACCTGACTGAAATAATGCGGTGGGACCCTGAGAGAGCAGTGCATTAATGAATGTCTGCAAACCTCAATGAGCTGAAGCTATACTGTAAAGAAGAGAGTTTTCCTCCAGAAAAATGTGAGAGACTGTTAACGTCATACAGAAAACAACGAATTTAAGTTATTGCTGCAACAAGTGGGTTATACAAGCCGCTGAAGCATGGTGTGTTCTTGTTGTTCACTGGGAGTGTTCTTCTGCATTTTGGCTTCGTTCTTGTTAAATAAATAACTTTATGTACAATATGCCATATGCTGTTGTTTATTTGAAGTTGTTTTTGTTTTTACATCATTGCCTGGTAAGAACCAGATGATTTTTATGTCCTGATTCAGAAAACCTTAGAGTTATACTTTCCTTTTTCCGTTGTCTTCGTCTTTGCAAAGTGAGCAGATGAGAAACGTGTGTTAGCCTTCTCATTGGAGCTGCGAGTGAAAACGATTATATAACAGTTTACGTTGAGTGAATGCTGGGCAATTTTTAATGTTTGGTATAAAACAAGCAGATGCTCAGGAGCCAGGTCTGCTGGCAAACTGAGCAGACCACAAGGCTTAGCCTTCCACAAAACTCTGCATCAGGGTACTGTTGACCACCTGGTCGCAGGTACTACCATACCAGAAGGACCCGCATACGGACACACAACTGATTACAAACAGATGGGCTAACTACCACACTGTCAAAGCAGATCCCTCTCCTTCTGCCATCATAAAGCTAATCCACAAATCAGCTTGTAGCGCACACAGACACTCACCCACTCCACTCTGCTCCACAAAAACTCTCCATGAAAGTGCAATAATTAGTTCACACTGCATAGGACTGCAGAAAACTACCAGTTGCCTGGAAATATTGACCTCTATAGCAGGTTAGACTGAAACTTAATGAAGTTCTATTTTGGTTTACAACAACCGCAATTCACAAGCCTTAAGAAAATTTTGATTAGGAAGCACCTTTTGTACTTCATCTAATCGTTTGTCCCGACTTGCAATTTTTGGTCTTCAGTCAGACACAACTGTAATGAGCACATTCAAAAACAAAGCCAATATACATGCTGAAAAAAAACGCAGCCAATAAAATAAACTGTTAGATCTTGAAAAATTTGAGCTCATCCTTCACTCATCTATCGTTAAGACAACATTTACCTGCATTACTTTCTTTATGTAGTATTATTATTGAATTGTTGACTGAATCGAAACCAAAAACAGATGCTGCACTGTACCAGATTCCAGCTGCGGTCGAAAGAAGACTGACAAACACAGGAAACAGATGAGTGAGCCGATCATCTTTCATACCTTCATTATAGCAAGTCAACGACAGATACACAATCACTCTCTGAAGAAATTCATGTGTCTTATTTGGAGTATTGAATGGCTGCAAGATATATGCACGGAGAAACTGAAAACCACGCACTCGTGAACGATTTTCTTTGTAAATGTCGCGGATTTTTCGTTTGTCACCTTGTAGACCGTCATCTACAACACAACAGTACAAATAATACCTGAGGCTTGTGAAGTCAGAGCTTCAAACTGCACGTTGTTACCATCATTACGAGTCAGTACTGACAGCATAGGTCCCGCTTTTGAACGCACCAGTGAAGCTGGTTCTACACAAGTATCTGCAGGGTTAGTAAAGCTCCCCTACATCCACCTCACAAGCTTCTGACAGATGTACGCTTGCCAAAAATATTGATCAGCCTTTCATTGTTCCCTTGAATCTCTACTTCAAACACCTACAGAACCTCACACTAACACTCTAAACCAGTGGAAGCCACCAAAAACCTGACATACATGCATGTATGGCGAAAACTTTGGTGGAAAAGATGTATAAGTTTGAGATCGAACTATTGGTCTGTTCTTGCTTGTTGATGCTGCAGCATGGATAGCAACAGACAGTAGCCATGGGCGGCTGCGTCATTGAGCCTGATGCTGGAAGGCCTGACATGAGAGATGGCGGCGGCCTCAAGGTTAGAATTACATGTTCAGCCTGCAGAGCAGCAGGGATATGACACACCATTGATCCCCGTTTTAATTTTATGGTGGCTACCTCCAGATTCAAACGGATTGGCAGTCTGGTAGCCTGACCCTTTTAATCAATCCCATATCATTTAGTATTTAAGTAACATTAACGGCTGGCTGATTTGTCTGAAACGGCCATGGAAAGCATTAATGATAAACTGTACACGGTAGAGATAATCTATTTTGAATTTGTATGATGCTTAAAAGACATTCACAGGACGCAATATTTGTCAAGAAATATTCAAGTTTCTTCACAGAACACAGATCGTTAAGTGAAGCTAATGAACTGCACACTGAGAGTGTTGAGGAGGAGCAAAAAAGACACAGCGTCTCGTGGTTGAGACTCTTTGCCTAATTCCTCTAGAGTATCATCTCTCTCCGTATTCTTCTTCAGTGGTGTCTTGGCAGGTTAGGTTGAATATCAATCTTTGCCCTTGAGGGAAAACTAGTGCAGCGTTTAGACATTAACAAATTGGTTTTCAACGAACAGCTTAGCCGTGCTGCCGCAGCCCAACAAAGCACAATTGCTAGTTCTGAACAAGATTTTACACATGACAGGCTCTCCTTGAGGAGAACCCTGAACAAAAACCTTCTGTCTCTCTCTAAACGTATCTGCCTGTTTCTGATTATCCTCCCCCCTCTGTTGCTCTCACACACCAATGGAAACAATTGAACAACGATGGCAAAACAGAAACTGTTCCGAGGTGGAAATCACCAAACACTATTTGTAATATTTGTTGCTACCGAAGGAAAGTGTCGGTAAAATGAGTATGAAACCTGCATCATTACACAGGGCCATCGGCATGTACAGAGGGTTCAAACATGAGTTGGCCAAGTGGACAGTCAGTCATTCACACATCGAGTCCCAGACTATGACTGTTTCTTTGTGTGTGTGTGTGTGTGTGTGTGTGTGCCTGTAATAGAGAGGAAAAGAGGGCTGGAGAGGGAGCAGAAGAACCTGGCTAATGTAATCCCATTACGGAGGTACAAGAGGGAGCAGTCACAGTGCTCAGCCCACACAATGGGCCGGCCTGCAGCCTGTAGCTATCCACTGGATGGATGGTTTCTGCCATGCAGATGGATCATCGTACAGCAGCAGCGGGCCTGTCTGCTTAGTGCCTGAGGTGGAACTCACTCACATGGCCAGCCATTAGAATAGTAATGGGCAGTTCAAGCACTTCCTGGAAGATGCGTTGGCTATAATGTCCTAAATCCAGTCAATTTCATAATTTACACATATGTTTAATCACATGAGTTCTCTTCCACGTAAGCTCATGGAACAGATTCCAAGGGGATGACTACAGAAAACTCCCCTTGGGGAAGCAACACAAAACGATGAGAACCGCAGAACAGATGGACACAAAGGTAAATAAGTGTTTCAGTAAAATGATCTAACCTTTCACATCCTGGCTTACAGTATTTTACTTAGGCAAAAAAAAAATCTATATTCAATACAAAGAGGATAGTAAAACAATGTTAAAACAATGCATTGTTGCATTTTGTACCAGGAAAAGCTGCAAAAACAACCTAGGAGCTTTTTCCAGTAAAGAAACTGATTTTTTTGTAATGGCTCAGTCACTTTTGAGCCAATGAAAATGACGGAGGCTGGGGATAAATGGCAATGGCAAT
The DNA here is from genome assembly GCF_036924035.1 of Leuresthes tenuis. NCBI lineage: Eukaryota > Metazoa > Chordata > Actinopteri > Atheriniformes > Atherinopsidae > Leuresthes > Leuresthes tenuis. The sequence continues at coordinate 16,666,664 of NW_027325361.1, read as the reverse complement.
TTCCTGAATCTTCAAAGAAATATTTTTGTCAAACCCTTTGAATTATAAATGACAAATCATAATTGTGTAGAAAATGTGTGGTTACAGAACATGTCTCAAATAAGTTGGTACAGGGCCATGTGTCCCTTTTTCTTTTAACAACAGTCTGTCAATAACTGGGAACGGAGGGGACCAGTTGTTGGATCTTTGGGTGAGGAATGTTGTACCATTCTTGTCTGGTATAGGATTCCATCTGCTCAACAGTTCTGGGTCCTCTTTGTTACATTTTGCATTTTATGATGCATGAAACATTTGATTTGCCACTGATGAACCCCTGGCCTTTAAAATGAGTGCTGACAACAGTCCAGATGGTCCCTCTCTTCTTTGGTCCTGAGGAAGCAGTGACCATGATTTCCTAAAAGAGGTCGACGTGTCTGACCACGTAACAGTTTTCCATTCCATATAAAACAAGCTTTGTTTATATATGACTTCTTCTTTGCATGAAAAAGCTTTAACCTACATTTTATTTCTGGAAGTCTTCCTGAGCCCATGTAGTGATTTCCATCGCAGAATCGTGTCTGTTTTTAACGCAGTGCCGCCTGAGCATTTGAGGGTCATGAACATGGAATTTTGACTTTGTATTGTACATGTTGTAATATATAAAGACTTCACAAATTCATATTGAGGAACATATTTCTGAAACTGCTCCACAGTCTGTGGAAGCAGACTTTTTGCAGATTGCTGGACCTCAATCCATCCTCACTTCTGAGAGACTCTGCCCCTTTAAGGGACTCTTTTCATGCCTGATCATGGTACTGATCTGGTGCCAACTAACCAAAAATGCTGTTTCTTTTTAGTTTCACTCACTTTCCCATTCTTCTGTTGTCTCTGTCTCAACTTCGGTTCTTTTGGGGTTTTTTTTGGCTGCCATCAAATTTAAAATGAGTTCAGATTTTTCATGAGTTAGTCAAATGTCTCACTTTCAACAACTTATGTGCTTTTTATGTTCTATCATAAATAGAAAAAAAAATGGTTTATGAGATTTGCAAAACAATGCGATCTGTTATTAATTACATTTGACCCAACATGTGTCCCGACTTGAAATTGAGGTTCTATCCTCTTTGAGTCCTAATATCCATTTGATTATTGAATATTTATCAAAGGGAGCACCAGCAAACGTATGAGAAGGATTGAATTCAGCTTACGACACCATAATGACAAAACATGCTCACTTCATTTCACTTATTTAATGCTTTGCACAAAGGTTGCTGGATGTATTGCAGTTTCAGGCACTTCCTCACTGGCTTCACTTATCAGACTCGGAGGCCAAAGTCGAGAACCTGCATTTGAGATCTACTTTGATAATGAGCAGGTCAAGATCATGACAACTGGGCTAAATTTCAAATAGCTGGTCTGAACTGTGACAAAACTGAACCAAAACCAACAATCCACATACACCCACATACGTGCATGTACATGCACACACAAGATAATGCATTCAAATTATTTTGCTGGCAGTGACAAGACCATAAAGCTGTGTTTAAAAACTAGACAATACAAAGGAGTCTGTACTGCTGAGGGACACCAGCCAGGCAGCTTTTTAAACTTATTTTTTTCTGTGTTCCATTTCATTATTGGAAAACACATCAGTTTTCCCCCCGGCTGCTCTGCGGTGTGAGGAGGATTCCTGGACACAGAAGCGGGAGACTGATAAAGATAGAATTGATTCCAGCCAGCAGCAGCGACAGCCGTAGTGAAGGGGGTTCAGTTTAGTCCTGCAGCTAAACGTCTGAGTTTACTCTGCCTTTCACTTTTTTGTCTGAAGGCAAATATTCACAGAGGCAACATCAATCTCCCGCCTCATGACTTCTCAAAGCACGCCTTCTCCCCTGATGCCTTATCACAACATCTGTAGGCAAGATTAAAGAGGTCACCTCCAAGTTTAAAAAATCTAACTACCGAACAGGTATACCAAATTGCACTTTATCTCATATCAAAAGAGGGGCTCTGACTTTTTTTTAACTTTTTAACTGTTTGCTACTACCTGAACAATGCCCACACCTTCTCTCACTTCTCTTCAAAGTGAGCAGGAAACACTCCGGGGGCGTAAAATGATGCAAGGATAAATTGCTAATTATAAGGTTACGAAAGCACAGAAAATCCTTTTTTCTTATTTTTTTTAGATGTATCATGTTGTACTTATTTCAACAGATCCCCCTAAACAACCAAAAAGTGTGTCCAGAATGAGGCTTCCACAGCTCTGCTGCAAAAAGAAAATAGTACAAGAAGTCATTCCCTACCCACAGCATACACTCTATAATGTCAAATTACTAATAACTATCGTTGAATCTTTATTTTATAACAATATTCCCCTGTTTTTTTGGGTTTAATAAAGTTTTAATCAATGAAAATGTTAAACACTGCAACACATGCCATTCCTTCAGTGAATTTTCTCTCACCAAAAGGCTCAAATACCACATCCTGGTATGGATCAGGGCGGAAATGCATCCATAAAGGCAAAAAGGGAAAACTTACCAAATTCTTGATAAGTCGTCTCGAAGAATGGAAAACCCACTTCCTCAAATAGGCACCGCAGGGTTGGTTGAGATAGTGAGTGAAATGCATCACGTGCTTCTGTTTTGTTAGAAAAGCAATTACTTAGCGATACGGGAGGCGTAAGCACTCCCTTTGAAGAAGCTTTCCTCGCAGTTAAATTAGGTGACTGATGTAAAAATCATATGAGAAGCTAAGGGTAAGAGCTGGGGAGCATAGAAAAGGTCACAAGAAACCAGATAGCAAGTCGAGAAAGACAATACTTCTGTCAATGAAGCAACAAATCTGCTACCTTCAAACAAACACGAAAGCGCCACAAACAAAGTTTATCTGGAGCTTTTTTAACAGCTTACACTCATCCTGTGGAATTAGCAGCGAGAATCTTTCACCGAAACCCCCGAGCAACCTGATTTTAACCTGAATTCTTTCAAATCACGATCTAGCTATTAGGCTTGCACTTTAAAAAATATCCAAAATCTATTTGACTCAAGTCCTTTCGAAGCCACACACACACACACCATGTGCATTTGAGGACTTTAAGTAGAAACAGTTGTGAAAATGATCTGAATATACCACAAAACAGGGATAAGAGCAGACAATAACAGGGGGACAATAAGGGGGAAAAAAATCGAACTGTTATGAATCTGTCTATGCTCCAGTGAGCTTCTTGTTTCAATATAGATGAAGAAAGCTGGGCCCGAGGACAGCAGTGAGATATGCAGGCAGCCCGCACATATCTGATGATGTACAGGCCTGCCTGCGCACTCTAAAGAGAACGCATTTTCCAGCTAGCCTTTTATAATTGTATTTTTTTGCCTTCCAAAAGGCCCTAGAGCCAGAGTCGTACGCTTCATCTGAAGCAGTTGGTGTAGTAATGGGTCATAGTGATGCATTCATAGTGAGATGGCTTAATTGTGTTATCAATCTCATCCAGACAGGACTACAGCACCACAGCTCTGGACATGCTACTGTCAGATACTCTGCTCTAGTACTCGGAAGTGGACCGTGAGGAATTGCAATCTTTACTTTCATCTGTTTGTAAAGCCAAAAGTGATAGGTTAGCTCGTTGAATGATGTTTTTATCAGAATTCGGGCACTGTCATCCTGTTCTCTCACCCTCTTTATCACCTACTTTGTGTGTACCCAACTGTCTGTCACCATCCCCCTGCCTTTTCGCTTTCTTTTGCTTTTTGGGGTGTACTGTGTGTTTGTGACCACTGAGTAAACACAAGTCTGTTCCAATTTCATGCTATCTTTTAACAAGTTAATTATGTTGAGCCCTACAAAGACTGAGGAGAGAGAGATGAGGAGGCTGCAGTGGCAGAGGCACAACTGCTCAGGTCAGCTCTTTGTTGTTCTATGTCTGTGTCTTCCTCTCCCAAGTAGTGTTCTCCACCCAATTTCTCTCTTTTTTTTTTTTTTTCTTCTCTTGGAATTACTCGCACTTTCCTCGCCTCTCATCCTCAGTAGCAGCTCCAGTGGTGGAGTGGAGTTTTGAGATAAAAGCACAAGGAGCTGCGGAGTCCTTCGAAAGCCTAAGGCAAGGAGAAGGTCAACAGGCCTGCTAAGAAGAGCTGTTATCATCTTGGTTACATGCTATCGGAGAGCCTGCAGTAGTGTTTATTTACAGTTATTGCTCCCTCTGGGTGCACACTTCAACGCCTGGGGCTGATTGCTCTGTAATGAGTTCAGAAACACAGGGAGTCGATGCAAAAAAAAAAAAAAGAAGTAAAACAAGAGAGGCAAGAAATCACTTGCCAATAACCAATACTGACAGAAACAAGCTCATAGGCAGGAAAAACGGTCGCTCAAAATATGACGAAAATAACATTTATTGGTCAAACACGTCCAAACTTTCTGCCAAGCGCTTACATCTTATCTTTCAAGAGAACACAAGGGGGGTTTTTTTTTCTTCCACAGTAAGGTACTTGGACCAAAAAAATCTTTAATTGTGCACAAGCCTTTCAAGTTAGGAATCCCACTAAGTGTGGTTACTGTTAAAGAGAAAAAAATAAAGAAAAACCCAACCCAAAAAAAGAAAAAAAAATCAGAGATTAATACCTTTCAAAAGCTTGGAAGAAGATCAATGATTTTCTTTTTAACAATCACTCAGCCAGACCTGCTGCCAACCATTGTGATCTAAAGAAAAGTTAAGTTGTGAAGCAATGAATAGGTATTGTACACGTGACAAAGTCTCAAAGTGCAAATATAGTTGCTTTCATTCTTAAATATACCATAAAAGCAAATCCTTCCAATAAAAAGCTAATCCCTTTTCATACCATCGGATATGGGAGATTATGAGACATAATTTGGTAATTCAATTTAGTCATAATTCATCAAAAAAAAAAGAGGAGAACAAGGAGTTTATTTTGAGGTGAAGTTCCTCCGTCTCTGTAGGAGGTTTCCAGATGATGCCACATTTGCGATGCAGATTTCTAACTTGAGTGACTTCAGCGATAACATTTTTGCATCCTAGCTATGCCTTTAAGGCTGCGGTCACAACAGGAGTAGCATGAAACATGCCTCACGAACTGAAGCATTATCGCAGCAACAGAAATAACCGGCAGTTAAAACACATTTCAGAGCTTCATTTTTTCCAAAAATCTTGCATCCCAAAAACCAGAGAAGTTCTGTCTCGGATAACAGAATATGCCCAACAACGTATATACTGTGGGTCCTAGTGGTTGTTTTTTAATGTACAAACATTAAAATGCAAATTTATAATTATCTCCCAACGCTATGGAAGCAATTCGGACTTAATGAGCAAAGAATCCTGAATTCATATCTCTAATGATACCCAGCACATGAGCACAGACAGGTGTTGCATGAAGGTGCACAGGACCTGTCGCTGGTGAACTGGGAGCATTTATTAAGCTGCAAGCAAAAAGTGATTACATTTAAAAAGGATTCATCAGGTGACCAACGACACAAGTCTTTATGAATGAAAAAAGCATGCAGAGTCTTTTAGATGTGTAAATAAGCAACTGTTTGTTGAACTGTTTGTCAAACCTACTTATTTGACTAAATTTAACTGTTGTGGTCACAATGAATGACTACAAATGAAAGGCCAACGGTATATATTTGACCATGTGAGTTGTGCCTTATTTGAAATAACTGTGGCAGAAATTTGGCCCCCGGGAGAGAATTTTCATGCTGTCTATTCGGTGTAGTAGACCTACACATACAATCATTGTCTGGATTGCAACCGACACGCATTCCCTCAGAATACTGTTCCTGTCAGTATTTCACCCTTCAACGTGTAAGTATATTTTGTACGTGCATTTGTGTTATCAAACAAACCCAGACACATCTATGAGGCTGATCTCAGAGAGACGTCTTCTAAATAAATCAGCAGAATAAACACAGGCGGCCTGCAAAAAAAACACGAACTGGTAAAGCATTACAAATCCTCCCCATTTTGCCAAACTGCACAATCTTGCCTCAGAAGAAAAATGAGACGTCTGCTCTGAAACTGTGTTTACGGTGTCAGGAATTGCTAGGAAATAAATTACCGGATGAATCACTGGAGCTGGAGCTTTGTGCGAGCACCACTCGTGCAGCGTAGAAATCTGGTGGCACTAATGTTCACTTATGACATACTTGTATTACAATGCTCCAGGCGAACCCTAAGCCAACGAGTAGCAATGCTACCAAAGTACATTTAGAGGGCAAAAACAGCCTTGAGCTGATGTTGAAAAACAACAAAGTTAAACCTTTTTTGAGTCACACCACATCCCCCGGTACAGATGAAGTAACAACAATGTGAGTTTTTGTGTTCGAGGCAGGCCATTTCCCAAAATATCAAGTATCTGAAATTTCTTCCCCTTCAACCTTTACAAATCTCACAGCCACACCGTGTACACTGTTGATAATCAAATCCTTTCATAAATCAAAATTTCCCAAACAGCTTGCTGCTGCTAGCATTTAGTGACATTTTGAAAAGACGAGGCGCTGATTGGGTCTTCTATGTGTAACCCATATCAAAGCCATCAACAATTAACTTCCAAAACACTGAGGTTGTTTGTACTACTTCCTGCCATCTCTGACCAGCACAACTGAACCAATGTGTTCACTCGATGATTAGACGTGACCATATGCAACCGGCCTGAATGTCAGACAAGATTATCACTCTGCATTTCATGCATTTGGGCTGATATTGAATCACTCCTCAGTTTCCATGGCAAAACACACTTTTTACGGCAAACCAATCAGCATCAACTTGGGGTCATGTGTTCATACACCTGATGAATTCAAGTCTAACTGTCATCCTCCTCCAAAAGTAAACAACTGTCTGCTTTATGCTGTTGAGCAGATAGTGTAAGGGGGCTTTTTGTTTGGTTTTTTACGACTGCTGTACATTTTGTCAAAAAACAACAATGATTTGAGCAGTAAGAAGAAGTCATATGATCCATGTCTCAATATATAAGAGGCCCAAGGAATTGTGTGATGACCTTTTGGGGAAGAATCGTTATCCACAATCTGAAACAGAACGGTCCTCACCGTTTTACATGATCTCATGTAGCGAAACATGTGGCTGCATGGACACAAAGCCTGTCCCTTCAGTTAAAGACTAAAGCACCAACTCTCGAACCCGCGCATCCTGTTTTCACTCAGTTCTGACCGAAAGTTGTGCTTTTTATGTCCACTGTGTGTTTCCTGTGATGTTCATCAGTCCACTGCTATTCTAACAGTTATACCTAAATGCTCACTTGCTGCGTAGTGCATTCAGCTGTGCCAAATAATGTGTTTACTTGAAAAAAAAAGGAAAGTCTTTTATCAAATCAAACTATATGTATGATTCCTCTGAAAAGCAGATCATGTTCCGAATCAAGATTCCCCACAACAGAAGGCAACCGGAATGCCCACTCAATGTATATATATAGAGAGAGATAATTCATTATAGATGCTTTTAGGACACCTTATGCATCTTAAGCTTACCCTCTGGGTCCAGGCAATATAAGACACCCCGAAATCACATCACATGAAACAGCAAGAAAAGAGAAATAAAACTGACAATACATGCCTGGAGAAAGTCAAAGATGGAATATGAGGATAATAAAAAGAACATAATAACAATAAAGAGTAATCTCTTATGGAAACAAATGGCCATACATAGCATAAATCAGGAGCAATGGTCTCGCAAAGGGTCCCAAGGCAATGCCTATTCATCTCCATACTCTAATCCTGACTTTAAAAATAAAGAGAGGAGAGAAAACTGCTAAAAGGGAAAACTGGAGAGTCAATTCATGGATCCGAGCGGTAAAACTTGTGCGCTGCCAAGGACACGTAAGAGAGACGGAGAGACTGGGAGTGCCTCTCAATACATCAGATGTCAGGAGTGCTCCCTCCCGCTCACACAAGTGGATCCTCTTTCAGGAAGCCCATAAGACAGAGCATTCTAAGGTCAGAGAGCGATAAAAAAGTCAAAAATCCAACCATCCAAAGATCATTTGAATGCACAGCGCACAAGACCAGTCAGTCTGTTTAGGTGTGGGGAGACAAGTGCCACAGAATACATAAATTATACTTATGATAATTAAAAAAAGCTCTTTAGAAAGAAATCTGCATTTTTATCCCTGGGCAGCCACTCCTTCTGGACTGATCCATCAGAGAGTAGAGATATGGTGATGCAGAGAGCTGCATATCGCAGCAGGCTCAGGCCTCTCCGAGCCACTCATTCTGAGCATCTGGCTTGATTGTAAAAACGTTGCCCTCTTCTTTAATCAATAGAAACTCAACTATCCTGATTCATGGGGCACTCTAAAGTACATAAATATCTTCTGACAAGCTGACTGCATTCTCGCTGTACCAGCTTCAGACCACCAGCCACCCCATCCCCCAATGCTCAAAATCATTTTCTTCTTCTCCACTACTTTAATTCTTCCTGTCTTCCAAAGCAATTCTCCAATGCTCTCTGATTCTAACTGTGCAGTTTAACCGATATTGTGTCTTATCTTTGATTCTATTTTCCAGTGTCTGGGAAAAGTGTAGCCAAAAGTGCTTTTTTTCGAGATAAAAGCAAAATCAAGATCATTCATGACAGGAACTAAAACGGCAATAAAAGCAAGAGGTAGAAAATAAATGAATCAATGAGTTAGTTAATAAATAGTTGCAAGTGTATAAAGAAAAACACAACGGTATATTAAAACAGATAAATCACAGGCACATTAAAATGTATCAATAATTAGGAAAGGCTCCTTTAAAGAGGTCTTGCTTCTTATTTTTGTGATGTTACGCAGATGAAAGAAGGCAGCCATGCTGAAAGTATCATATTTTAACTTTTACTCTGTGATTCTTTGGTTGTTAAAGGACGGGCAGAAATAACCTTTCCTCTCTGTTCCTTTTGAGTTTTTTACTGTCACAGTATGTGAAGTGATTATTGTTGGCAAGGTGTCTATAAAACCTCTGTTCATTCATTCACCCGTTCAATCATTATTTTAATTTTTTGTCGCAAAAAAATTGTGAAAACAGTTCTTTAACTGTTCTTTCTCTTTAAAATCTGAGGAGCAAATCCATGAACTGCTCGACAGGCTTCACTGGGCCTGGAATGCTGTCGGTACTGGAAACATTACTCTGGGGAAAGTGTTTATGGGTATTTTCCTACTTTTGATTACGAATGAAACAGCGTCATCCTTCAGCTTAAAAATTCCCACCTGAAATAAACAAACCAAATCAAACAGCTGTTTAAAACAACTGTTGGACAGGAGTGTGACAGAAGTCGGTCTTATTCCCTACAGTTCTTATGCTGGTGTGACATTCACAAGCTGGTGAAAATGGCTACTCAGCACCAAATGCCATGGTGACACATCTCTCGTTTAATCCTTTTTTCAAGCACATATTGGGTGGGAAAAGTGATGACACAAACCAGGTTAACTAATCGGAGCAAATAAATATGATTTCAGCCTCCAAGACTCAGTTGGTCTCGACTGTTTTGTGCCTGACAGTCAGAAATGGCAGCAGGTCAAATCTGTTCTCAAGTCTGCTATACAATCTGGATTGTATTGAGTGAATTGACTGTGAAGCCAGATGAATCTAAGAGTCGTGCTTATCAATGGACCCCATTACACACTTGTCACCCCAGGGGACTTTCTTTGACCGAGCAAGTCATTGTCAGCAGAGAGCGCCCTGATGAATCAATGACTGCTTAATTACATCTGGTGTACAGTCCAGAGGTGCAGTAAAAAAAAAAAAAAAAAAAACGCTGCCACTGTCGGTGTCATCCTTTGTGGAGGCAGATGGTACTTTAGTCAGCAGCATTGTGAGGATGCAGTCATAAAAAGATTTTGGGGCTTAGCTTCAAATCTTAACAGTTGGAGTGTGTTATGAAACAAGTGTGACAAGACAAGATAAAAATGTCATTTGGATTTGACTCGAAAAAAATAATTATGCTGCTTTTATCGCTTTCACGAATCTCTGCCTCTTGACACAAAACACAACAATAGGCCAGAGCTAAATGTTTACAGATTAGCATAATCCTCTATTCTCTACTGTCCTACATAGCATACAAAGATGATCTCAAGAAGTGAGATTCTACTGGCTTATTGGTATAATCAAAAATAGCCATATTGGTCGTCAGTCGGTTAGAAAATGGGCATGATGTTGAAGTGATGTTGCTGAACACTGCAAAGCCGAGGCCGAGGCCACAGTGGTCACATTTTCTGTGACATAGTGTTGGAAAAAGGCTTTTACCGGCTTAGAGTGATACTGTTGTGGAGGACCTGACGGCTGAGACATCTACTGTATGTAAATCTGTGGGCCATCATTGACTTGATCAGCATAGGGCTGGCAACAAAGTGAATTAGGCCTTATCTAAATGTAAATTAGGTTTTATACCTTTGGCAAACAGCTTATATAAGCAGTGTCTATTTTAATAAACCAATTAGATTGTATTGTATTGCATATTCTGTGCTATAACAAAACAACAAAATAAAACCTGGGCTTTATGAACATGTACATGGGATGCAAATTGGAGCTAGAGTCACACACAAGACCGCGAGTTATAGGTCCATTTAAATTTCTAATAAAAACGTCAGTTTGAAGTCGCATGTTTCAGATATTCATTCTGGGAAGAGTAAAACAGACGGTGGCTGTCAGGAAAGCCCCATTCGATAGCTTTGAGAAACGCACGCGTGGCGGGATCTTACACGCTCGTCTCCAATTCCCTTCCTGTCACGGATATCACAAATTTCAGATAGAATACGTGAAAAACAGCAGCTCATCTTACAAGCCCTGGTAAGAGTCAGCGTGCGTGCTGTCCTATCAAGTCGAGCCCAGACATTTAATCCAATAAAAGACTAATAAAAAAAAAAATGATCTAAGATAAACTAAAAAAAAAAAAGTGCCGCTATTTAAGAGCGGCTATTTTCGATGGCACAGAATTATAGTTTTTAATCCAGAGAATGTTTTTGGTCAGAATTTCAGATTCTTATTTAATTAAGTATCAGGTGACGATTTTAATATCATAGGCAACAGTACAACTTCCTGTAAGAGTGCCACTTGTATTGTGTAAGTAGTGCGTATCGTAGATAAATGCTGCGAAATGCAAACACCTGAAACATTGAATGTCTTCTACCATGGTGAGAGAAAAGTGCTACACAAATGAATAGATTCTGGTTATGTGGGTGAAACCAGCGCTGTCTAAACAACAACAGTTAGGGCATTACTTTGACATTAGCCGACAAATATCAATTCATGCTCAATTCCAACTTTGGTAATGCATTTATTGGAAAGAGATTAATATCAATTCCATAAATCATTCAGGAGATATATCCGGAGCCAGGGATACTCATATGTTAGCTGATCTCAGTGTGGGAGCTCAGTGCCCATTAATCAATGTCTCTGCTCCTCTGGCCATGTCATCTGGGAAAGCGGCAAATTTATAAAAAGGGCAATAACCACACTGATATGTCAGCACAACTCTCCGTATGTAACATATTTAGTTCTCTACGCACTGCTGCAATATACGGGCACTGACCTTCAAATGCCTTTTTTTCAGCTGGCAAAACTGTGGATTAACTTTTAGCATTTCCTTTAATCTCCTTAGTCTTAGCTCTCAAATGCTCATATGTTATTTGGTTTCCATCTTGCGAAAGAAACAGTAATTAACTGAAGGATCTAATGCAAATACCATACAAAATTCTAACTTATTTGTGTGTGATCTGAATTCTGGCTTGTTGAAAAGTGCGTCAGACAATCGAGCGAAGGCACCGAGGCCAGACATCAGAGAGAAAACGGGGCAAAGTTAAAGTTCATCACAGTTTGAAGAAACTAAAATGGGCTTCTCTGTAGAAAAATATGAAATCCGAGTGCCATGTGAACCTAATCTCCACACAGAGATTCGGCCACAGAGGAACCTGCTGATTCACTGATTTAGTCAGCCTTATTAGATGCTCGAGTATGGTGAGGGTCTAACTGACAGATACTGTCAACGGTGAAAACACTCTTTATCTCGTCTGTTCGTGCCTTCCACTTTCCAGAAAGCAAACCAAGGGACTCAGGACTATTACTTACTTTATGATGAGCTTCGACAAAATAGATGGCAACCTATCGGTCACCTTTTAAAGGCATACTTGATTTATTCACTTCTATAGCGGCATAAACACCACGGCAAGGTTATTCAGGATCATTTGTGTATAAAATATGGCTCACAAAAAGAAAACATGCAAAGTGAATTACACAGTTCTGTCATAACAAAAAAGTCAAAGTTAAAAGATTGAATGTGTCTCACTGAATTAAGTGCACAGCGCAATGCACAATTCAGATGGGTATATGTTCAAAGATAATGAGCAGCTGCAATGTCAAACGCAGAAGCATATGTGTGAATCCACATCCGTGCAAGCATCCCAGTTAACGTGGACATGTTCCGTGTTTCTTTGGCCAAAGGAGAACACAATCAGGCATCACCCTCGACCCAACCTACATTCACCCCACACCCACAGTCCAAAAAAGGTCAAGCTATGTGAAACACCGAGGGCCACGTGTGATACATCTTTTTCGACTCACCACTCTCAAAACAAGCATCAAAAACCAGGTGTCCCTTTCGTGGAGCTCCTGAGTATCCCGGTGGGCTGACCATCAGTTTATTCACATTTCCCACCAAGGCATCCTCTCCTCCAGTTTCACTGCCTGAAAAACAAGTGCAACGCATGGGATTAAGACGTGTTTAACTCCACCGCAGGTGTTGCATTACATTGTGTTGAAAAAAAATAATAAAAAATTGAAAAAAAAATCTCCTGCTTTCCCATGAATCACTCTCCGATTCAGTAGAACACAGGTTTAGATCAAGTGAGTTAAGCCTTATAAAAGTATCATATTTTTGAGGGTGAGTTTAGTTAACCTAAGGGTAAACGTTATTATCACTCAAATTATTCTTATGAGCCATTTTTTTGTTTGTTTGCACATGCATTTGCACTGAAGCATTTGGACATCTAACCACATCAACAAATCCGAACTGCTTTGACATTTCGATATTTTTTTCCATTACATTAGCAGTTATACGTTTGTGTCAGTATTCAAAGTCTTTGTTATGATATTCTGATGCATGTTATTGCTATCAATAGTCTTTGAGATGCTTCTACAAGTTAGATGGAGTCCACCTGTGTCTAATTCCATCCATTCAGTTTCTATACACACATAATCCAATTCACGGTGGCGCAGGGAGCTGGAGCCTCACTGTCAATCCATCACAGGGCCACACAGAGACAAGCAATCCCTGCACCAGGGTCAATTTAAAGACACCAATTAACCTAACCATGCATGTTTTTGGGTGGTAGGAGGAAGCCGGAGTACCTGGAAAGAACCCGAGCATGCACAGGGAGAACATCCCAGCTGGAATTCAAACCAGGAACCCTCTTGGTGTGAGGCAGAGGTGCTAACCATCACACCGCCATGCAGCCCTGTGCCTATTTCAATTAAAGAGAATTTCTCATGATGTACAGTTCTAGAGTGACCCTGCAGTTACAATTAATTATCTTATACGTTAATTAATTCATCATTTACTTTTGGGATTAATGAAGTATTTTTCATTTACTTTAATCAAATTTCAAAAGTCTGGATTTTAGGTCAGTCGAGCATATCTGCAAAGAATAATGAGAGAAACTTGCAATTATTTTCAACTAAATATTTGACTGAAAGAAATGGAGAGTGCCCCTCTCAATATAAGCATCTGCACCTCTGCACTTGTACCTGTGAGTAGGATGGAGAAAAAAAATCTCTATCTCTATCTAAAGCAAAAACGCGTGATTTGCTATTCTGAAGGACCTTTCCTCGAGCCTGTGCCTTCTGCCCCTCTCCTTCACCCGTAGTCACAGGTGTCAGTCATGAGAGGGGGGGGGGGTCACGCGATGGACTTCATATAATAATCGACTTCACTTACAGTGCCTGGGAATTGGTTAGTACAACACACACAATGGGATATAAAACACGGGAGAGGGAGAGAGAGACAGAGAGAGACAGACAGAGAGAGAGAGGACCAAAAGACATGATGCGCCTTTTTTTCTGAGTAGTATTGCCCACCATACACTGACAGTTGTTGTGTACTATGGCTTTAGTTTAAAATGTTTAAGAGCAACATTACGAACCGACAGCAGCTAACTGAGAGCGTGGGACACTAACGGCTTGTGATAGCACAGCTAGCTAACACATATTCTTAGCCAGTGATGCTGCTCAAGTATACGGCGAGGTGGTTAACGTTAACATGCACGCACTCATCAGAAGGCTCCCCGCGCGTTAGATAAATAGCTTGCATGCTTCGTGTGGAGAACTAACACCGGAAGCTGCAACGCTAGCTCAAAGCTCCAAAAGATATGACTCGTGTTTACATTCTTGTACCTGCTAGCTAAGCGGTTTGCACACTTAACGCCAGCACCAGTATAAAGACGCGCTGCACGCTAAATAACATGCACTAATTATTTGACAGGTAGCAGGGTAGCATGCCCTTCCTTCTGCTTGTAGCAACGAGAGGGAAGCCAGGTAAAGCTCATATTTACACACCAGCCTCGACGTCTCTAACAGTGTTCTCCTCCATCTTCCTCTCCATCTGTTTCAAAGCAGCCGACGCTCTCTGTGGGTTGTCACGGCAACGGCGCGGGAGGAAGAGGAAGAGACTCGATCACCATCAGTGAGCTTTCAGTAAGCTACGCTGGCAGCAGCTACGTACGAGTCATTTGAGTGTAATTCAGGGGTACAGTCGGACTTCGTTTTTTGGAAATATACCAAAGTGTGTCAACCATTTAATATGGCTGGTTAAAGACTATGCGTTTGATATATACATGATCTGTAAAGAAAAACTACAGGCGCAACTGAATTGCGCAACTGATTTTTCCTGCGAGGTTATTAAAAGCCGTCACAGGGGCTCAAATTTAAGATATAGTTTTGATAACGTCTGAATCATTTCACAAACGTCCCCCTACACTAGGGCGACGCCAAAAGGGCCTCCAATATTATGTCTTTCAACTGCAGTCTGTGTACCGCACATAATTCAGTTTTATTGCAGTTATACCTGCAATAAACCCGATTAATTTGTTGTTGTTTTTTTCTCAGAGAAAAACGCCAATCATTGTAATCAGCATTCAGAGATTCCGAATTATACAGCAGATTGATTAAAGCTGAAGATTTTCTAGACAACTGGAGCAGAGATGTCATCAGGGCCAATCAAGCCTGGCCCTATTCCTTTCCCATTACAAAGGCTGCACCTGATTAAGTACATCAAATGAGCAGCCGCACAGCTCCTGGAGCAAGAGGCGTACAGGTTCCTGCTAATTTTCAGGTTATAAGCTGTGTGCAACAGGATCAAATGAATAAGACCAGAGAGAGGGCAATGTTTTTTTTTTTCTGTGTGATCTGTATGTGACGGCAAGTATCAACAGAACACAAAGTAGATAGGTCGAAATGATTATTTCTCAGATGACAGGAAGAGAATACAGAGCAGCTGTGTAATATTTTGTTAAAATTGAAAATTGAATAGCCGTCCTCCATGCTATGTCATTCCTTTAACGCTATGCCAGCTAAAGAGATCCATGGTGGTACAATCATTCATTTTCAAGAGAGAGATTGAAAGTGAATTATGGAGCATGAGAAGAATGAATTAGTTACACTACATGTCCCCTTGTTTTTCAGCTCCTATCAAAAAGGGGGACTGCGGGACTGATGATCCTCGAGTCTCTTTTTGAGTTGGAACTCTTCAGATATCGGATATAAACATGACTTCATGAACAAACTTACTTCAGATTCTTTAACAATGTACATTTTCTAAGTCCATATATGAAATGATGCACAGAGCAGTGATATTACAGCTTACGCTGTGAGACGATATAAAATGTCTCCATTTATACGCATTTTGTACCACGTTGATATAATTTGGGAAATCTCACTTTTTTTTTAAGCATGATATTTTACATCTTCATAAAACATCAGTGGGTCTTCCTTAAAAATATCTGAAGAAGTTGAAAAATAGAATCGATAACTCTTCCCTCAACCCAAGTTACACCCTGTTAGTTTCTTGTCACGGGATCTGCAGATAGCAGATTTAATGAACCCATCCGTGACTGGAAAACAAAATAATCTGAAAGAGAACTACATTCCACATGCCATGTTCTCTGAAATGTTAACAATGTCTCAGAAGGGCACATTTTTACATTTTTATAAAAACACATTGGACTTCTGTGATTTTTTTTGACACATTTGATTGTGTTTTCTTGTGTACCTGTCATAGTTAAAAACAGTCAACGGGAACTTCAAGAAATACACCGGGGCTATTCTCAGCTTGGGTTGCAGGTGACTGGAAGACACACCACCTCATCAAAATCCTGTGCTGAACAGGATTTTCCCCACAGGGGAAAAGGGCTTCGGCACAGCAAAGGTATTTTCAGGCCTTGCTTTTCATTGTTTCAGAAAGACACTTTTTCTTCTGAACTTTAAAATGATCAATTAAATCAGTGCTTGTAGTGCCGGAACCACAACTGAGTGAGGGACAAAAAAAAAGAAAGACAAAGAATGTGTGTGAATGTGTGTGAGTAGTTTCCAGACGAGCAAATCTGTGTATTTGTATTTGTTTTCCAGCAAGTACAGGGAAACCCTTTTTTTTTTTTTTTTATCTGGAGCAGGTGAGGACTTCCACACATAAAGTCCATCATCAATGTAGAAACAAGTCATGCAAAAATCAAAACAAGGGAGACGAGGGGCACAGAGTTGGAGACAGACTGTTGTGAGAGGCAGGGTGGGACTCAATAGGGGTGCAAAGACCAGCCAGCAGTACACAGAGAATCACTATGGTGACAGCAATCAGGGAGCTCAGGGGAGTGAGGCTGGGTCAGAGAGGCAGGCTTGAGAGGCAGCTGACTGAGGAATCAGCCCTCACTCTGGATGATTCAACTGACAGCTCCCCCCCAGGGATGTGCCAGACCAAACGCCCCCAGAGACCACAGGATTTTACGGAACAGGGATGTGGCTACAGCAGTCCTTTTCTAATGGAAAAAAAAAGGTGGAACTGGAGCACAGTCATGTTTGTAATGATATCCTCAGAAATCTTTTGACAGATGAAAGTGGTAAAAAAAAAAAAAAAAGGAAAATGTGTGAATTTAAAATGTGTAAACAATGTTATGTGCCACATTCCTAATCAGTGTGACTCTCTGCATATGTCTCCTTTCCCTGTAGACACAAAAAACATTGGTTAAAATAGGAATTCTTTTAACACTCTACTTTGCAGCTTACCATTGCTGATCCTCTCGTTCATTCATCATCTCCCACTCTTCTCCCTTTATCTGTCACATTCTTGGTCTCCCCATCCTTCCTCTCCTCCCCCTCTCCACGCTGTGCTGGACAGCGTCCACCTAAACAGATGGTGCAGTGTCAATAGGCTGCTATTAACTGACCGCACCCCCCCCAACTCTGATCAAAGGCAGTGAAAAAGCACATTTAAAGTACTGGGTCTAAATCCTTTACCATATTCATTTAGCCGCAAGAACGACAGCACTAACATTTGATGAGTGAACTATTTTTAACAGCTTCACCCAAAACTCTAAAATATGCTTCTACATATTTTCCCTAAAACACTCAATTTAAAAAAAAACATTAATGCTTCTTTTTTTACATTAGTGCAGGTGCAGATACAGTATCCTGTGAGTCATCACTCTGTGTTTGGTGTTACCGGCTGAGTCCGAGAATAGAGTGAATCATTCTGGCTTCATATTTCCATAATCCTTTTTTCTTTTTTCTTTTTTTTTTCTCTCTGGCTTGTTTGTTCAAGAGTTGGGATCTCCTGCCATGCCTGTGACTGGCTGCTTCGTCATCTCTGTGCCACACCCTGCTGAGGAAAAGGACAGCCACCTGACCTTGATGCTCACAGCAGCCCAACCCTCTTTTTCTCCCTTTGTTACGGAGAGGTGCTCCTTAATTCACACTCTCTTTGGGTCCCTTGAGAGTGTGCAGGGTTTGTTATATTCCTGTACTTTAGTTTATATCCTTAAGCGAAGTGTTAAATGCTTCTTTTCCAAAAAGCTTATTTCTAATTTTATCAAACAATGTTAGCCTTCTTGCCTCCTAACTTATTGATTAATCCTGGCTGTATGTTTCCTCTGAGCGTGAAAGCTGCTTAAAGTGTAAATGTGCCTTTACAATGTGCACCCATATGTTACAAAAAAACACACCCAAAAAGAAGGAGAGAAGAGGAAAATCTAAACGATTGGAGAGGCACGGAAAGCAAGTGATGTGGTGATGCTGCTGCTAGTCTTCCCACCTTGTGGTGGCACAGTGAACTGTAGCTGCCTGAATGCCTGAGCAACGAGGGAAGATGATGCAGAGAGAGATGGCGTGAGAGAGGGAGGGAGCAAACCAGAGGGAGCGATACAGAGAGAGTGAGAGAGAGAAAAAGAGCAAAAGGGAGGGGAGTTTAAACTAAGTGCTATGTTTTGGGACAGGCTAATCTGCTAGCGAGCAGTGTGAGGATCGGAGCGTATTGTGTGAGCCAGTGTGTGGGGGACAGATAAGGGAGCCAGTCAGCCCGCCAGCCTGACCCACCGACCGCCTGTTTTAATGTGCTGACTCTGGGGAGATTTTAAAAGACGGCATATTGACTCCTCAGACGTGTGCGGAGACCCTGGGCACAAACGCCTCCACTAACAGCCACAGCCAGCAGAAGTGCATCAGCAGACAGGGGAGCGAAAGAAAAGATAGAGGACTGAAAAATACACAACTCCAAAACCAGAAATTAAAGAGGATTTTTTTTTTTTTATCCTCTTCTTTTTTCAATTGATTTGATTTTTTTTTTTTTCTCCTTTGGTTGTTTTTTTCTGTGTTCCTGGGACTGAGCGACTGACTCCCAACCGTAGAAAGAAAAAAAAAGGGAGAGCGAAAAGAAACTGAAGAGAATCTAAAAATAAAAGGACAGAACGAAAAAAGCACCGACTCTGAACATGTTCGAAATAAGCCGAACACTCAACGCTGCTTTGTTGAGCAATGAGGTAAAGATATCTGGATTTGCTTTTTTTCTCTCTTTTTTTTTGTCCACACCTCACCTGTGTATGTATGTCTGCTGCCAACCATTCTGTCATGTGTGTTGCCGTGTGTCCGTGCGTGTCTGTACGCCTCTGTGTGCTCGTAGCCAGAAGACAGAGGGGATGATTGATAACGGCAGCTGTTTATTATATTTCCCCTGCACGCTGGTTGCTACAGAAAAGGGGACCGCTACGCTTCTCTCACTCATCCTGCCTTGTAATCATAAATGGAGAGCCAGTGCTTAGACTTTACATCCCAGTATTGCAACAAAATCGAGGTAGCCATCAAACCCATCCAACATAGGCTTGCTTGTGAAATTGCGCACCTGGGGCTAAAATTGTATATTTGCCTTCCTGTGCAAGTATAGTATGAGTGCAAGTGTGAGTGTGTACGCTTGCATGTTCACACATGCATTTGTGTGAGAGCAAAGTGTTCTGTAATCCCCCTCTACCTCCCTCTTTCTTCATGCCCCCCCCCCCCCACTCCCTCCTCTGTCCTTTACCATTCCCACCGTCCTTCCTACCTGCTCTTATCTGCTCTCCTTCTCTCACCCCCCTTCCCTTCTCCCCTTTTTTTCTTCCTTCTCTGTCTCTCTCCTCCCTTCTCCTCCCGTGTCTGTGTGTGAGCGCGTGTGTTCTGTGAGCAGCATCTCAAGATGATGGCGAGGTACGGGCAGCTCTCGGGACTAGCAGCCAGTGGCGTGGGCTCCGTCCCCGAGACGCACTCGCCGCTATTTCCCAGGGATCTCCTGTCATCGCCCGCCCAGATGGGCTACAGGTCACCCCTGGTAAGAGGATAGACAGATGATGTATCTCCAATCCTTTAATGAACATTATTCCAAGAAATGAAACGGGGGGAAATAGATGGTAGTGGTGAGTTAGTTTGAATGAAAACGATGTGTTGTGTGCGTTAAGGAAAAGAGCAAAAGGGCTGAAAGAGAGCAAATCAATTGTGGGATTCTGCCTGTATCCCCAGTGGATAGCATTAGGAAATATTTACATTGTTATGTTTGTTCAATTAAGGACGCCTACTCTGTCTTTAGCCTCTGCCAGACTGTTATCAAGGGAATTTGAAGTGTTTGCGTGTGCATGCTTGTGTGATTGTGTGTGAGTGGGTAAAATGTTTGTGAAATTTTCAAATTCAATGAGAATCTGCAGTATTTGTTTTATTTTATTGAAATACGTCCTTCTTGATGATCACGGTGAATTAAATTCCTTTGAAAATGCTTAGACATCCAGTGGCAGTACATTTACTTATACCTCTATTTAAAAACTTTACATATCAACCTTGAAAATGACTGAATCCCCTTTGAGAGACGTCGATTTGTGAAAAACGATTCATTTAAAGAAAAGAAAAAAACATTTGCTCTTAACGCTCATGTCAATTAAATTCCAATCAACATATTCTAAGTCTTGCTACAGTGGCAGAGGAAGCAGGAACACTGTAGATAGACATTTTCCACAGGAGTCAACATTACTCTGCAATTTACATAGTAAAGATTACTTGAGGGAAAGGGGAATGAGAGAGAAAAAGGGGTATGAGAAAGCCCAGAGCGTTTAGGCAAAAGGGTTGTTAGAAATCCCTGACTCGCCGCATTAAAGCGACATGAAGCTGTGGGTGTCTAATCTGCTGTGGGCTCTTTATTGGTTCGGCTCCCCTTCAAACTGGCTCAGATCCACACCCCTGAGTCTCCCGGAAGCCTTCATAACCCACTGTCATGCTGCTGACTGTACCCAGGGGTTTGTGCCAACTGTATGCAAATGTATGGCGAGGATAAGCGGTGGAATACGTCCGCGAGGAGCCGGGGCTTCAAAAATGTTTTTTTTTTTGTTCTGTATTTGCTTTGAATTCTTCCTCGAGTTCAAAGACATCGGTCCAGTGTTTTGCTGATGCCACAGAGGACACAAAGAGCTGTGTTGTCCGCTGCCCATTTAAATCCACAGCAGCGTAATCAGCTGTTTGTATAAAGCCGCTGGACCATAAATTATCTGTTGAGAAGAGTGGAACTAATAAGCTGAATTTATAACACTGGTACAATTGACATGTTAACATATTTCAATGAATTGTTTGAACAGGTTATTAAATGGGATTTTCAGGTGATTGCTCAGCCACTGGTTTCCAGGGTGGAGCTTCATGAACGGAAGACTAGCTTCACGTTGCGTTGAGTGTGGCAGTAAAGGATTTGAATTAAATATAGAGTAGAAAAAGTAAGGATAGAATTCATTCAGAACATTGTTATCAATAAGTGAGTGACTATGAGGTGCTCATCGTTCGTAGTTTAATTTCTGGCAAAATGGCTTAATAATGGTTCCTTTTTAGGATTTAGCACTTTTGTCATCGATACTTTGCAGGTGAAGAAGTGTGCATATTTGTCTGTGCATGAGGGCATGAGCATGTGTGTAAGAGCATATGCTTGACAGTGTGTGTGTGTGGGTGTGTGCGCGTGTGTGTGTGCGTGCATGATTACCCTGGTTAAAAAAGACCATCGTTAAAGTGATTAATGGTGCCTTCATTAAGCACAGCGAGATCATTTGCATACATTAGATAAATGTGCTGGAAGATTCTGGTGGCTTTGGTTTGTAAAGCTTCAAAAGCAGCATTGCATTTTTTTTTTTTAAGCTGGTGCTATCAAAAGGAAATACTCTGCTACGGCAAATTGTAAATATTGCTGCATAGGAGTGAGTTCATTTATATAAAAATAGATATTTGATCTATCAATCCATAGTATGCTTTATAGATTAAGACACCGTATTGTGCAATTTCTTTGGTCAACCATTTAATTAAATGATTATGACAAATATATAGTTTTATCCTCCATGTCATACAACAAAGTTTAACCATTACTTGCTCCTTGGAACAGTATATATAATTTTTCATTTATTTTTTTAAACATTTCTGTGTGTGACTGTGTTACATACAACACATCTGTGCCTGCTAGCTTGTGTGCACGTTCTCAGTTGTGCATCCTGCATTTAAGGCCGTGGAGCAGTGCATTCAAAAGGGCATTCAAAGAACTAAGCGTTTAAAACCCAGGCACACGGAGAAGCGTATGATTCATGAAATTATCACTAAAAATCCTGTGTTCTCAATGAGCATCTGTGGTATCACTTAACAGCGTTTGGATATACAGGATCGCCATTTAAGACAGAGGTTAACCTTCTCGACAGCGCATAAATTGGAAATGATTCTAGTTTTCTGTCTCTGAGAAGCCCACATCTAAATAAAAGCCTTCATCTAAAAACAACCCTGTGCACCGTGCTTTAGAGCTGAATGCTGTTAATTTGGAGAAAGCTTCACTGATTACCCACTGCAGGCAGCTGCCGTTCTCCATGTGACACGAGGCTTTGTTTGTCAACTCCAATCTTTTCTGTTTCAACATTCAAAACGAGAGAGGGTTGCGTTTCAAACCTGCCTTAAGTTAATTCATCTTAACCGCAACAACAAAACCCATAGAGGGTGCGTTGGGGTGGGGGTGGCATAGAAGCTGGCAAACGTGTGCCGCCACAGTATATAAGCAGCCAGGAGATAGTTAGAGGTCATCTCTATTTCATAACAATAATTAGCTCCTTCCATCTGCCGCTCACTGCATTTCCCCTTTCCTTGATTGCAGTGTTCTCTATATCCAGGAAATTAGTTCATTTATGCTCCACAACCCCGCTGTCACTGAGGCACAAACAGGTGCAGCAGACTGAACGGCGCCACTGAAAAGAGAGAAAGAAGCTCATACACAGAGAAACACTGAGATGGAGATATGTGCAAATTGCGGAATCAAAAATGATAATCACGCCACAAGTACAATGGTGGTTGATTAACACTGGGCCGGCAAAAACCAATGTGGCTATTGTGTAATGTTTTGAATGGTAAAGCGATCTGCTAAATATTTTAAATTCGCTGTCTTAAGGCTGAAAGGTAAAAGCACAAAAGTAGAAAATATATCTTTCACTTCTATTAGGGCACACAGTAGCACATTATATGAGGGTTTGATGCGGTGCTGTTCAGCAAAGCTTCACAGCTATAGGGTTTGGTGAAAAGAATTTAAAAAAAAAAAAAAGACTGCTCGACCATGCCTCCCCTATAGCATTTCTTAAGCTACAGTAGAGCGAGTTATGGCCGCACGACATCACAGAATTTACATTAAGCGCCACGTGAACACAGACTGTGCAGCTTGTACATGCACATTATGTCATGTATACAGTTGATATGAGCGCATGTGGCGTGTCAGTTACAAGGAACACAGAGAGATGCACTGCAAGGGGGGCCTGAAGGGTTCAGATTTGTTGGAGGAGTGTGACTGTGTGTGTGTGGGGGGGGGGGGGGATGCGCTGGCCACCAGTGCTGCAGGGAGGGCCTAGTGATCAGCAGCTGAGCCTGTGTCCCGCTGGGAGCCATCACTGCAGAATGGAGCAGGTGTCTGCAGGCTCATGCACATCCACACCCAAACCCACACACTCACACTTTTTACCAGATCACACATACAGTACACAAACGCTGCAAGCTAAGTGTACTTTTTCTCATATTTGCCTGTCTCTTTGTCTCCAACTCATCAGTTTAGTACATCAAGGAAATTTACCCCGTTCACAGCATCCGTTGCATTATATTACCATAGTATTATTACCAAATTGAGTATTCTATTTTTTTTTTAATACTCTTGAAACAGCATCCCCAGTTTCCGCACCCAGGATCCAGTTTTCCGAGGAAAGTCCTTGTGGAACCGAATGTCTACTCACGTTTGTGAAAAAAATCAACTACAACAAACGTCTCTGTAATCATCAAAAACTGAGCGACTAAAGAAGAGTAAAACCTGTTATCCAAATTTAAAGGGTCACACCCACCACCAAAAGTGAAAGCAGATTTCAATCTGCAGTTCGTCTAATGCTGATTGACAAGTCTTTCAATACACAGATTATCATAACTAAGTCATAATTATCACGGTTTATGTAGCAGTGGATTAAACATCCATAGTGGGCCTGTGAATTGTTGTAGGGATTTACCTCCAGTCTACATTTGTACAGTTTAATAGGTTGAAAAAAAAAAAATAATAATCTCACTTCCTGCTGCTCATTTAACTTCTTTAAAAAAATCCCAGGGCTGTGCTTTTGCTTGGAAATATAAAACATTTAATTTCAGAGACGAATTTGTTTTCTCTCCAGGACAATGTTTTCACATCCAGCTGCAGTTATTTCATTTGGCTTAAGGAAGATAAATACCGAGAGAATAATGAAACAGACACGTCTGGGGAGCAGGAGGAAAAAAAAGAAGGATTGTGTGTGCAAATCTGGCGAGGTATTTTGTTATTGCAAAACATTAACGTGAAAAAATAGAAATATTTCTCAGCTACTGTTTTGATGTAATTTCAGATTAACATTTTGCCTCCCCTGAAGACAGATTTGAGGTATCAAATGGAGGTAGCTGGTTCATTCAGCCTCACTGAATTAATTATCAAATTGACAGCAATATCAAAATGCAATGTGGATTTATGTCTGCCTTATAAACCTTGACAAAGGAGGTATTAGCCCATGCAAGCCCTTTACTGACCTGCCTCGGTCTGTGATAATCTCACTTGGATGGCTTCTGCTCCGTCCCTTCCATCACAATGGACAAAAATTAATATTGCAAACACAATCTTCTGACAAATGGAAAATGGAGTGTTCTTTTTTTTTTCTTCTTCTTCAAAACAGATTCCCATTTTGTGGGTTAGAGACACTGACCAGACGATGTGTGGCGGTCATTTTAAGAGCAGCGACGTTTTTCGTTGACAGCTCAGCGCCTGTTGATGCTGAGCTGACAAACACTGCCAATACCTGAGTAATTGTCCGCGTCTGGGATCCCGGCATGTTGATGAACAACACTATTTCGTCTCATCTCAGAATTGATAGTTTCAAAGCTGGTGCGCTTTTTTTTTTTTTTTTTTTATTGATTCGCTAATTACCGGGGATGAGCCAAAGTATCTGCTGTCACCATAAATAAATGATGTATGGCTGACTCGTGCATTAGTGCAAAGGCAGAGTGACCATTGAAGTGGCTGCACCTCCCCACTGGGTCCACCTGAACAAGAATTGTACCTGGATGGAGTGTGTACCTGTACATTCAGCTAATTGAGTTGCTTTACCGTAAGAATTTTCTCCTCTGTTAATAGTTTATTACACGCAAAGCTAATCAAGATTTATTGGAAACATGATTAAAATACTAGAGGGGTAACACTTGGCAGTTTCCCTACAGAGCTCAAAAAGCAACATCGTAATCTGCCAACCTTTCACTTCAAGAAGTAATGACTATATTCTAACAAGCAGCATTAGCGACAAGAATTTTAAGTGAACAGATTTACAGCAATAAATACATACACCATACGGGATTTTTTTCTTTGTTATAAGTATTGTAAATATGTATGTTTATTCATCTCATATTATGATTTCTTGTCTTGACTTAATGTTCAGATTTGTTCATTCACTCAAAATATTTCTCCAAAATGTCCAGCTATCTTCACAGTGGAAAACTATTTCTAGAGTGTTTGTTTTCTTCTGTGACTTTTTCCCACTTTAATGGACCGAATGTCTCAACAGCGCAAAATAAGCGAAACATGTCTCTGAGCATTTAGGCATTAAAGCTGAAACCCAACGGAGGTTTTTCTTGTGCATTACACACTTGCTTCACTTCAAGCATGAAGTGACATTTTCAGAGATGGATTCGTGTAGCGTGGGCATGGTTTGGTCCACAGCGCCGATGGCGATGGCCAGTCATGTAAAGAACTCTGGATGTGTCTAATTTCTCAAAGGTTATCCCTTATCAAAAGCCACAGTCCAGTCATTTATGCAGATCTGATAGTGTGAGATTTTTGATGAGGTTTGAAATGCCGTGACGAAGAGCAGGCCTAACGTTTTTCCACCTGAGGTCTGAGCAGCAGAGTCTGTAAGAGAGAAAAATAAGGCTAATTTCTGCAAAGAAATGCATGACTGAGGAGATAACAAAGATAAATTATATAAATAAAGAGGTCTGATAGTGAACATCAGTCGAAGGGACCTCAAATGCGGAGCTCTCTTTTCTGTTATTGCAGTGAGCGTGTTTATAAGTGGGGGTGGTTGTGATTAAAGCCTGCACCAGATGGACCGCAGCAGTCACCCTGTGAGCATGGATGTACCCCGACCGGGATCAAACGCAACACGGGCTGCCATCCTCACAGCCCCGAAGCCCACCAGTAACTCCCCCCTCCCGATCCACTGACCCACCACACTGTAGCATGGTCACCGCTTCATTTCACACCCCCTGTTCAGACTACAAGACAACACGTCAATAGAATCAATAGAATATAAAACAGTTTGTTGTCCATTTTTCCGTCTTATACTACAAATATAACAAATGCCTTTACAATGTATTATCAACAAATAGCAGCAAGGCTAAACTTTATGATCAGTGTGAGAGCTGCTGGTCCCCTGAAGTTGAATGTCACCCCAAGCTGTGGACCACTCTGTTGTCCAAATGGACACTAATCCACCAGAGTCCTGTAGAGAGTACACTCTCAGTGCCAATACACATGCCAGAATCAACAATGAATGCATAGCTAAGCCTTCCTGGGCTCCTACACAAATCCTCCCTCATTTGTGTTGGGCTACATCCTCAAAGTTATCAAAGACTATTATCACCACTATCTGTTGCTTTAAAAAAACAAAACAAGAATGTGCTTGTTTGATAGGAGCAAAAGTATTGTGGTTAAATTTGAAATGTCTGTGCATTCAGTATGCTATGTTTCCCTATGCCTTTTTGTTGTTGCAACTAATACAAAATCTAACTAATCAAAATATCAAAAAGCAGTTTTCTAAAGTAAGTCTTCAGTATTCAATTTACAAAAGCAATACAGTTTATGTGCAGAGTCTACATGGCGACTGAAGAAGTGTTCGCTTTCTATTCCGCAGATACAGAGACAGTGTGTTCAAGTCTGTGCCTTTTCAACAACCCCCTGTCACATCTCTGCAGTCTGCAAAGCTCCAGCCATACCAAACAGCTTTGAGTTAAAGCTGAAGAAAGTGGCTGTGACAAATGCAGCGGAGCCTTGTTCTGGGATCAGCATGGAGAATTCATTTCTGATCTGTGGAGTTTCCACCAGGGAGAGTGACATAGGCAGGGGTTAAGCTGTGTATCATGCCCGGTGACACTGAGAAAAGAGGATGTATGAGGAAAGCATCAACCAGATTAGCTATTACCAAATAAACTTTAAATATAGTCTATATTCAAGCAACATATGCCATTCATATTACTTGTAATGTGACAGGCCAGTGTAGGATTTAGTTGTCAGTTGTTTTTCATAGTGAATAGATCATCCAAAGTGAAATGTCAGCTTTTTCTTTCTCAACCAGGAACAATGATCTCAAGGCCCTGAGCTAAAACGATTTTGTTGGAACACAGGACATATATTCAGGGTAAAGAGACCATTAGGAGCTTGAATGTAAGAGATGTGCTTGATGTTTATGTCACAGCAAGTTGATTAATTTTCACCATTTGTGGAGTTTGTGCCCTACAGTCTGACTGGCTACGAGCTCGACCGTCTCCCAAAATATTTCAACATCATCTGCCCTCAGTGGTTTGAATTTGGTGCCGTTGTCTTTCTGTCGGTCTTGGACATCATTTTTTTTTCTTTCGGGAGCAGCTTTTGTGACAAACACAAAACACAAAGAGCCTTACTTGTGAAGACAAAGGAAAGAAAGGCAGTTTGACTAAACAGGGGAAAAGCAGGTGTACCATATATTTCTGACCATGAAATTACCAGAAATCATCCGCACTGTATATGCCATTTACAAAAGTCAGCTGAGTCCAAACCAGCCATTGTTATCCAGAGACAGCCACATGTTATCATGTCCACAGCTGTTTGGTGTCTGGGGCTCAGTGATGCTGACTTTGTCGTCCTTGAGGGATACAGACATGTTGAAGGCTACAATTCTCATTTGCTGATTGTTACCGGCAGAGGGTGGACACCTGCCAGGAGAAGGGCAGTCATCAGTCTGAGTAGCGCAGCAAGATGCTACTTCTGCCAGAACTTCAATAGACCAACTAAATCTATCCTTCAAGGGCAAATCAAAAAGAGGTCGAGTAAAGCAAAGCAGAATACTGTGTTATCAAAGGCGTTAGGCTGTTTTACTGCTTCAGCCGCGAGAATTAGGTGATATTTTGTGTTGAAATTATCCACACTTAGTAAGTAGGGTCATTTTTGTTGAAATTATTGAAATAATGTTTTTTCGGCAATGACAGTGTTACCTTACTGTGAGATGATGGCGCTTCGAGTCCTTGTTCGCATTAATTTTCCCACTTGCACTTAAAAAGATGAGCTTTCCTTCTGAACAAAAAAGTTCTCCTCCCATTGTTAATAATCGAGGTATTTCCTTTCAGCGTACAGAGGTAACACCTCAGCGAGCATCCTCACTTTTCCTCCTTTAAATAGAAGCCTTATTATGCAGAGTGAAACATAAGACAGGCGTTGAAACACTGCCTCTGACAGTTAACAAGACTCAAACCGAAAGCACCCACAATTATCACTTTCTGCACTCTGCATTTTGAAACCAAACCTGTTATACTGCATATGCGATTCTGCATATGCTCTTTAAAACTCGTTATCAGAACAGCATGTGGCGGCTACAACCAGAGCATCCCCAGATCAAATGCACAGATTCAACACCAACAATCAAATATTTCAAGTAATAGCAGAGACAAGGTGTGCAGAAGGAGTTTGTGACAATTACACAACTCTCTGCTTTTTAGCAAGTTGTGAGCACTAAACACACTTCTGTGGTCCTGCTCCACCTCTGTAGCCATCACAAGTGTCAGAGTGTGACACATGAATTAAAGCATTCTGTGTGTTTTT
Organism: Leuresthes tenuis; assembly: GCF_036924035.1. Taxonomy (NCBI): domain Eukaryota; kingdom Metazoa; phylum Chordata; class Actinopteri; order Atheriniformes; family Atherinopsidae; genus Leuresthes; species Leuresthes tenuis. Next base: position 16,637,794 of record NW_027325361.1, on the reverse strand, counting down.
TGACTGGTATGTACTGTATGTCTCTGCATGCATGTGACTGTGTATGTTTGCTATTAGTTTGGCTTGTTTGTTTGTGTGTGTTTATGGATATGAGCCAGAGCCAATAAGTGAGATGGGGTTTCACATTGCTGACAGTGTGGCTGGCCTTCCTGGGTTATAGCCACAAAAGCTTTTAAAATTTCAAAACGATGCAAGAGCAAAGAAATATAATTTACCTCCCTAAAGAACTATTTAGCATCAGTCATCATTGCTTAGGCCAAATAATGCATCCAATCAGCGCTGTGCACTTTTTCCTCCCAGTCTAACAAAGTGGAAATGCCAGTAAAAGAGTTGCACCTCTAATAATTTTGTTTGACATTTTTTTCATTTCTGTATTGCTTTTGATGTGTTCATAATAAGAGAGAGACCAAATCCATACTGCAGCACTGCTGACATTCATCCTGTTAAGAATGTCAACATGGATACTTTTAATTGAATAGCTGAACTACTCCCTCCCTCTGCTTATACACAACAATATAGTGCACAGTGTGTATTCGCACTTAGCAGCAACATGGGTCCATCTTTGTGTCTGTATATCACAATTACACCCACTAACATAACACACTAGAAAGAACAGATGTGTTTATAGCTAATTTACTGAGCAGTGGTAGTCATTGTCATCGCTTTCTGAAATCACCGTCCCATGGAGCAATCTAGTGAAATGACATGCAATGCAAGACAACTGTGAGAGGCTATTTTCACTTTCAAATCACATTCTCATTTGGAGAAAATGTTATTTGGATTATATTACAGGGAGACAAAAAAAAAACCCTGAAAAACACTGTCCATTATGACATACCAAAAAGATCGCCCACTTTATGTTACTGTAAAGGCAGAGCACAAAGATTCAAAAAGGACCCCCCAAAAAAATAAAAAGATAAAACTTGATTTGTGAGTAAGTCACTACCAACGCTCTACTCTTTACTGGTGGGAATTGAAAAGCAACAATAAAAACCTGGTCTGGTCGGGCTTATTAGACTCTGTGGGATGGAGAGTATCTCTTCCTGGGTCCAACCCAAAGCCTTTATTGAACCTTAAAGGTCAGAGCCGGGGGATAAAAGATGAATGGAAGACTGAGGGTTTGTTGCCGGTACCATTCAGCTGTAAATTTTGCCTCCCTCTGCTCAGGCACAAAATATAAAGAAGCACACGACAAGGGAAAAAAGACAAAGACGCACTTCTGTTTTAATTTATTTTCATTGTTTCATTATAAATTACTCTCTCTGTTTTGTTACATACTGTACATTTGATACAAACCTCTAGACTGCAGATGCCAGCATATTTTTATTCTATCTGAAACAATAGTAAGCTTCTTCAGCCCCTTTTTCCCCGTGTGTGTGTGTTTGTGTGTGTGTGCACATAAGCTACTAAGTCCTAATTGAGGTCATAGTAAGGAGACTCAGTTTGTTGGGCACATGGTTCTGTTTGGCTAGTTAGCTAGCGGTAGCTAAGCAGACAGGTGGAGAGGTCAGAGGGAGGAAACAGAAAATCTGAGGAACTGTGGTTCAGTGCTGCCTTTTTGTTCTCCAGAACCTGCCTTTTTTCTCCACTTCCTCCTTCGTGATCATTTGGGAGCTCATTTATGTACCTTCTGTTGAGTGTACGGCTAAAACTCAACCCTCACAGTTGTAAAATTGTATGCAACCCAATTTTAGGTTTAGAGTAGGCTATGTATACTGTATGTGCAAGATTTGTATTGTGTGTGCACAGTTCACATTGGGGGATTTCTGTAGATGATGTTTACACAGTAGAGTCTTCAGTGAGTTACAGAGGGCATTATTTAGTGATGTGGTTTGCAGTAGATGGTTTATCTTGAGACTTCAGTATCTGTTTGCTGTAAAGCTCAAACTTTTACAGAGTTAACATGTCAGTTAGACTGCAGCCAACAATTATTTTATTACTGATTCACCTAATGTTTATTTTTCATCATTATGGTTGTTACTGTCAATTAATTAATAAATGGATATTTTGGTTTGTATGACCAATAGTCTAACATACCGCAGAAATGCAGCAAATTATTTGTGTGCATGCATTTAATCAACTTCTCAATTATTCTTTGTTTCAGCTCTGTTTGAGAGTAAAGATCACATTTTAGTAATGACTATTTTTGATCAAATCTATAAACACAACCCCAACCAGGAGTTCCACGTCTATTTTCTTTGGCACTTTTGACTTTTTAGATATGATACTCCAATCTAGATGCATCTTGAGCTGAGAGGGGGAGGATGAATCTCTCTAAGCTTAGGGGATGTCCACTAGTTAGGTTACATTAGCCCAGCCAGGCCTCACATAGCTGAGGGTTAGCTGAAATAAAACAGACCTGCTGACAGCCTCTTATTGGTGGGAGGGGGAAAAAAGTAAACCATTATAATAATATCTAAACTGATGCCGTTTGGATCTTCAGGCAGCATGAGGATATAACCAGTAATATAAAAAAAGAGATGTTTATATGTACAGCACGGATGCCTGAATGTATCACCATGAGACAGTGAGTACATCAATGTGCAGGCTTGTAAATGCAAAATTATGTGTCAGGTATGTGCATTCTGAGAGTATATGTGTGTGTGTGTGTGTGTGTGTAAATGTAAGTGTGAAGGTCCACCCAAGTACTTCTGCCTGTCAGTAAACTGTGTAAAAGGAGGCAAGAGCTCCCTCTTCTTGTCTTCCTAAGATGGGAGCCAGGTGGATCATATAAACATGGGGCAAGTTTGCAACTGGACATTGAGAATTCACTTTGCAAAATATTCATCTTAAATAAACTGTAGTGAATTACATATTATCATAATTCATCAGCGCTAGTCGCAGCATCAGTTAGTACAAATTTCACAGCAGCATTCTATCAGAAAAATGTAAGATTGGCCATCCTGCTACTTATGACGCATGTATGCAACGTATGCATGAATATGCAAGGAACCGCTTTTAGTGATATTCATACTTTTTGGATAGGGGGAGCTACTAAGCACCTGTCCTATGGTGGGTTTTTGTTGTGGCTAAAGAATAATGGAGAGCTGCTGTTCAGCTGAGGTGGAGAGGGCTACATGGCTTAACAACATTGGGCAAACTCTCATACACAGCAGCAATAATGCACATAACCTCTTCCCCAGTTTAATGACAAAGAAGGGACGTGGAGGCACGCGCCCATAAACTAAAAGCCTAGAGTGCTGATCTCATGCATAATTATTATCAGTTGGCGGACAGATAATTGCATGCACGCACGAATATAAAATCATTTGAACTGCTCTCTCGCATCTACCTCCCCATATGATCCTTCCCTACTACCCACGTCGTGGACCACAACGAGACTGCCTGCTCCACTCTCATCCGCGAGCGCACCGCCCCGTCCTCACCTGCTCAGCCAATGAGAGGTCGCGCGTGAGGCGGCAGGACATTCCGTAATTGGCTTTTGGGGAAAGGAAAGGTAGAGAGTGTTTGCTCGGAATCCTTTATTTTGAGTGGAATCCTTCCTTTGCCGCTGTGTTTGTTCAAGGTTTTACTGAAGGCGAGTGCCTTTACGTCTGTAGCGCGGGACAGGGCTGCAGGTCTTCCACACCCACGCCTTGGCTCGTTTTAGTTTTTTGATTCTTACTACATCGCCTCCTCGGCTCATTCATCCTCTCCAACACGCCGCTGATTCTCCACGTTGACTTCACTGGCTTTTTTTTTTTGTTGATTTTTTTGTTGTTGTTGTTGTTAATTCCATTTTTTTCTGCCCGAGAGCGCCTTTTACGCTCCGTACAACCAACAGTCTGACACAATAATGGTCATGGTGAGTAGGCGAAACGTCTTGAGATAAAGGTTTCTTTTTTTTTTACTTGTTAGTCACTTATTGTGCCTTCTGCCCTGTTTACAGTGTTTTTTTCCGGAGCGTACCGCAGCAGAGAGACATAAGGACCTATACCGATCTGTCGCGTTTCCTTTATTGCATACTGACAGCGATTCATTTAATTTGAATTTCGATATGTATATATATATATATAAATATTTAGATGAGTTATCTATGCTTCTTTTAAAGGCGCCGCCTTATTGGACAGATACCTATGTGCCACATTGTTTTTTAATTTTGTTCAGGAAACAACAACTTGTCGGGGTGGACGCAACCACTGGTTTAGCGTTAAATTCCGACGGATTGTTTTGATTAGTATCTAAATCAGTTATGCAGTTTTCTACTCCTTGATGGTTGTAATTTTGTAATGATTTCGTTATTTTGTTCAACCAAGTATCTTTTGTGTATTTAAACATTTCTGTGTCCGTTTGAGAGAGACAAGGAGTAAAGGCGGTAGAGATATAGTCTGTATACACAGTCATGTAATGTACAGAGGGTTTAACATGCACACGGTAATCGCTCATTTATATACACTGCTGCGCAGGCATCCTATTACCATAACGCCTGAGGCTGCAATCACTCTGCTCCGCGCTGCTCTGCCCAGCTCGCTCAAGCGCAGACTTCAGCAGCGATTGATTGCTTTGCTGGGATTCAGAGAGCCTTTTCTCTGCCAAAGCAGGCAGAGGTTGGCGTGTGCCGACGAGGGCTCGAAGCCAGCTAGAGAGCGAAGGTGTTAACGCCGAGGGAGGGGAGGTGAAGCCAAGGCTGACAGGCAAGCCAAGAAGCCAATCACAGACTCTAAAGGAGAGCTGTGGGGTTGGTGGGCGGGCTCTGACCTTCCAGCTGAGGAGGAGACTGGGCGGTGGATGCGAGGAGGAGGGGAGTGGGGTGGGGGGGAGCAAGGAGGGTGGGCGGTAGGACAGAGAGAGAGAGAAAAAGAGAGACAGACTTGCTGCAGCCCAGCACTCTCATCCAGACTCATCATTCTCCTCACAGCATCTGTGGAAGAAGGCGATGTTTTGCTCCATACACATCTAATGCGCAGCTCTCTACTCTAAGACACAGGATAAAGAGGGGGAGAAAAGAATAAAGAGGCAGCATCAGAGAAGACTGAGACAGGGAGAGAGTTATACTGAGTAGGGGTGTTTCTTTTCTGAGGCGCTGGTGTAGCTGTTGTGTGAGGAGTGAGGGAACGTGAGACAACGGCCGGCATCTCCCAAATGGAGTGGAATGGGTTTAAGATGGTAAGAAATGCTACAGGCAGCCTGCTACTATACTCTGTTTCATTTTGAGCATTCTTCGGGGGCTAGAGCAGACTGTAGTTGTAGATGTCTTGTCACCCTCAGTCAGTACGTATTATACCCTTCTTTCACATGCAATGCAGTGATGCTGTTGAACTATTTTATGTGCCGAATGTTAAGTTCCATCTTACAATGGAGAGGGTCACAGCAAGGGGGGTGAGGGGGTTGGGCTGAAGGTGTGTGGGCAGACTGAGAAACGAGGAAGACAGGGACAAAGTCAGATATCATGCTAATAGGAGATGTGTGACGGCAGGAGTAGAGGTAAGAAAGGACTGGGGAACAGCACCTATCTTATGTTGAAGCTAGGAATGTAAGTGTCCCCCCGTTTTCCTGCCTTTATATATCCCTCAAATATTCACCTGTTCATAATTCTGAAACAGAGTCAGATTCCACATTGTTGGCGCTGAATGTGTTGCAACATGTTAGGGAAAGTATGCAAACTATCAGATGTAAGTTACATGAGTAAGACGTGGCACTAAACAGGCCACTTGTGTACAAAGTGTGTTGTCCATGTGTGTTGCCAGGGGTGACAAAAGTAAATATGTCGGAACTGTGCACATCCCTGGGTTACAATAGGTTTTCAGTGCAGTGCATTATCTTATTCTTGAGTGTTATTTCTCTTACTGATATGTCATGGTGTGTGTATATGCTCACTGGGATGTGTCACCGTGAGAGCTGTAATGTTAAGCTGTCAAAGTGTTCTGCTTTGCTCATCCTGCTCATCCTGAGACTCACTCTAACATTATCCCTTCATCCATCACATCCAAGTGACAGCGTGAAAGGTTGACCAATAAAACCACCAGTCGTTTTATCCTCCTATCACTTCCACCTGTGATAGACAGTAAGGCAAAGTTGTATTTCATCGCTAATACCATTGTGACTAGATTTTGCTCTATTAATTGCATTCTCAATGCAATCTTTTTTCATAATGTTTTCTTGACTCACTTCTTGTATTTGCATTAGGAGGAGTGGAAGAGGTTTTTTTTTGTCAGCAAGTACATTTTCTTCATCTATACTGGCTGCTTAGAATCAGATATCATCACATGTTCATTTTAAAGAAGATAACCCCTCTGTCTGATGATGTGGCCGGTCGTTCTTGCTGCTTCACAACCCTGTCGCTCTGACCACTGAGGGCTGAAGCCTCGTGTCAGCATAAGTGTGAAAGCCTTGCGGGGATATATAACTGATGATGTAAAAAGACAGGCGTGACCAGAGAAGCACTCTACATTGTGTTTACTATATGTGCAGAGTTTGAAAGAAATTGAGTAGCAGCAGAATGAAAAGGAACAGTGAAAGAGGGAGGGTTACAACTGTTGAGTTGAGTTCTCATTAGCATTTGAGGTATTAGATTAGTGTGCACCGTGAAGCCTCCTGATGAGAAACAGTGGGGGACCTGATCTAGAAGCAGGTCATCATTTTATGCGCGCACACACACACACACACACACACACACATATGTGTATACATTCAGTCTATATAAATATATGTATATGTTATTTACATATATATATATATCTATAGTACACAGAATCATGGAGTGAGTCTTTTACCCTCTGGCAGAACACTGTGCTCCAAGGTTACACATCAGTGCTAATAGGGTGGGGTGTTTTAGCTACAATGCACCAACCATGTGCTGAGTGATTTAAACGTAACTGAAGATCAAAGAAACATGAGAATAGAGTGCAGATTCTTTTGTGTCTAGTTTTAAGACCAGCATAGGTTCAAGTAACAGTAAAGGCAGCTTAGAGAAGACAAGGAAGAAAGGGGAGACGATGATGAGCTGAGATAGAAAAATGATATCCAAAGTAACAGAACGGTACAGGTGAACAAATTAGTTAAGTTACGTGAGCGCTTGTGCTATACTTTGTATGTCTGCGTTTTTGTAAGGCACAGTTTATTCGAGCATGAGGGTGTGTGTGTGTGTGTGTCAGAGGACTTGCTGATGTGAGTCCAGATGCATACTGACATGGTTAACTAAGAGGCTGATTAAAAGGTTACATTACTACATTCTTTCCTATACTGTCCATATGCCAAAACATTAGCTCCATATGGCTTACTTCTACTTTACTTTAAACTGTCATAAGTTATCATTAATAATCGTGAAATTAAAATGACTATGTCAAGGGTCTCTCAACAGTACTTTAGTTCTTTAACCTGAAAAAAAACTGTTCTCTCTTTTGTTTTAGTAACACAATTTTATTTAAAATTTACTAAAACATCTTCACCATTTGAAGCCTCTTCCAATAAATCTAGCAAGCTGTCAAAGGGAGGTAAATCACCCAGAACCTTTAAACTGTTCTCCTTGGCCTTGTACACTTATTTGTCGTATTTACTTTTAGAAGGATTTTTGTATAGCTAACTTGATGGTTTGTCATTGAACTGAGCAGCAGAAAATTGTGGAGGTGAATAATGTCTGGTGTTCGCTTTGTATGGCAGGGTGTTTCCAGATCCTCAGCAAGCAGTGAATATGCCATAATGACTTTCATAAAGTGCACTTTAGACAAGGACAAGTGGTAAACACTTGTTCAGTAAAGGGCCTTTAGCAATCTTGTGCTTTGTATGAGGAGGGCAAAGTGACAGCTGTGTTGATACTAAAGTGATTTTATTCCCAATTGTTATTTTCTTGATAAGCGCAGGTATGCAGTGCCCAGTGATTATGAGAATTGTTAAATGGCCACATTCTGCGTGCGATTGGTCTGTTGTGTGTGCTGTGTGTCTACATGTAGTTTTTACTGTATTGTTAAAGTCTTCCTTACGTATAACTTTATGTAAATGACAGTTAACTAGTACAACACAGCTGGGGCTGACACATACAGTTATGAATCAGTCATATATAAATTCACATTCGCTGGAACAACTTTTGCCAGAGACTGCAAAGAGGTTTAAAGTGGATTAAAAGATAGTGGCGATGATGATAAGTGTGACTTTAAGTCCATTTAGTTGGATTACATATGTAATCTGGAGGAGGAAGTCCTGTGCGGTGGTGTTTAAAATCGACAGTGTGAAAAAACATGACATTTAAAAGAGTGATGGTTCTATCTAAATACACTGTTGATCCACAATAACATTTAAACTGAAAAGGAGGGACGGTTGAATGAAAAATTAAAAAAACATGTAAAACATGCAGAAACATGTCAGAACATACAGATTTTATTTGTGAGCATAGAATAACACAAAAGAGCTATTGAGATATTTGTTTGTGCATTTATACTGGAGGCAAGAGGTTTTCCTGCTGTTTCAGTACATTTTTTGTGAGAGCTTTATGTCTATCAGTGTTTTGGTTGTGCAGTGTCAGTATAGATATTGCCCAGGATTTTTTCTTTAAATGTCTTTTCCACTTTTCTTTAAACAAAAGCCGGATGGGAGCATTTAATGAGCTAAAAGCCTGTTTGAATAAGAAGCTGCTGTAACAATCTCTGTCCCAATTAGCATGCTTTGGTTTTTAAATATTCCTTTTGTGTCAAGCCTAAACACACATGAAGATTCACAAAATGGTTATGTTAAAAATTTAATAGGCTTCCACAGTGATTTTCTTCATTTATTTAAAATGTTTTTTCTCCCTCTCTGTTTTTAAAAAGCTAGAAATCCGAGAGGCATGGCGAGGCATTCTGCTGTAAGGGGAGCAGCATTCACAAATACTAGACCTAATTCCTTTGGCAGCAGCTCAAACTGCTACAGACAGACACATAATCAGCTGGGGAGTGTTAGCGCCTCAGCCCACTAGCAAACACAGGACCGAGCCCTTGTTGTGCATTGCTGCTTTTCAGAATAAATATCCCGATGGAAAATACAGTGGAAGGAAAGAGGTATTCATGTGTGTGTAGCTCTTTGTTCAGTCAAAAATACGGAACGAGAGAGGAACACTGGCTTTCCTAGCTACTTTACTGCTCACTCTTCTCGATCCACTCTTTCCCTCATCTTCTATCTGTCGCTTACCCCTCTTTTCCCCCTCTCTGCTTCTCATCCCCCCACCCTATACTGTGTGTTTTGGTATTCATACAGATGTTTGGATTTGACTGGCAGTTTCTCCTGAGACTGTGCACAAGCCGCTCACTCGTCTCATCTGCATTTTGCATCCCAGGAAAAAAGAGAACAGAAAGCAGTGGAGAGCATCAGCAGGCAGACAGGCTGCGTTTATGCGTACTAGCAAGAGTGTGAGCATGTTGCCTGTTGTTTGGCTTCTGCAGCTTAACTGGCCCCAGTGCTGTCGCTGTTTGATGTTTAAAGGACGTTTCAAGGTCATGCTTTCGACAGGCTCCGCTGTCTGTGATATATTAAACATTCATATGTTCCTGTTGCAGGCTAAATTATAGATTGAACATGCAATTGAACATGCTACAAAATGGTACCACTGTGGTTGGTAATAGACACATTTGGGCTTTCAAACTAAACAGAGCGTCATTAAGCAGTAGGTGTGCAAATAAAACTGTGACGCAAGTATCCATCCAACTCCAACCTCCTTCAGCATCACTCATCTTACGTTATCTGTTGATTGACTGACGTTTCAGAGGTGTATTTATTTAGTTTTTTAAACTACAGCTTCAGTGAATGAACTCAGACGCACGGTTTATGTAACGGCCATGTTGGACAAATGGAGGTACAAAACAGTAACTGATTAATCACTAAACTGCAGGGATTGTAGTTACATGCATCCATCATCTCTCTGAAGACATGCGAGCCAAGCCTTCTGATGAAATATAGTAGAACAGACTTTTGTTAGCTGGATGGATTCCCCTGCAGATTTGCAAGATCACAGTTAAAAGAGAATCCAATTTACTTGGCTCCTAGTTTGGGAAATTCATTTGACTGACACGTTGGTTTTTATCTAGCAGTTTGTGTCTGCAGGTCAAAAGTTTTAAGATTTGCCGTAATCAGTGTTGTATGCAGGTAGCTACGCAGGTTTACGGTGGGATGAAAATCAACAACTGCGACTACTATTCATTTACAGGTTCAGGCTTTTAACAGTTTGTTTCAGTTCATTTGTGACATTGATAGACAGATGCTTCATCCAGTCAAGTGTTCTTTGAAAAGGCCCTTTCCAGATGGTTCAATGAAACAAACCATCTGACATGTTAAAGATAATGAGCTTTGCCTCAGAAATTAAGGTCTGAGTCATTTCAACACAGGGAAAAAGTGACTGACCCAGCAATAGGCAAAGGCAACAATTTCATGGCACATCATGAATGAGTACCAATAGACTATTTATTCATGTTCTTTGACTTTTGATTATAATGCTTGAGCAGCCGCAATTCAAAAGTAAACTCTACTGTGTCTCCTCATAGATACAGAAAATGCACACAGAGAGGATAGGTAATTCAGTACGTGACTATTTTCGTTTGTCAGTCAAATGTTTGGCTTGTCTTTTTGATTTTATACACATGAGACCGGAGATAGTTCCTCTGCTAAGTCCCAGTTGCAGTTATCAGACAACAGGTACTTTGGATGATGGTTATGTTTACCCTGAAAGGGACATGGATTATCACAGTCAATGCATATTCCCATCCAAGAGTGAAAAATGCTTTCCTTCCTACACAATAAGACCAGGTGGAAATGCAGGAAAAGTGATATGCAGTGCTTTTCAACCTTGATAAGGGTTGAAAGGCAGGCATGATCAGCACCTGTCAAGTTGATATTGGGGTAGAGAGAAAAGAACGAGAATGAGAAAAGGGGAACAGTGGAGAGAGTTGTGATATCTGATAGATGTAATGCTCTCCTGCACATGCTGTCAGACTCAAAGAACATTGCAGAATTTTTCTTAGCAATCAACCACCACCACCTTTTCTATGTTGTCTCCATGGCATGCGCCACAGTATATGAAAAGAGATAGCCTCCTGTGGGCATTTTCAATTACTCTGCACTATACAACAGTGGGGGGGGGATTTATCTGCTCATTTGAATGCACACCACACTTAATGGTTTAGCTGGTGTGCCGCAGGGCTTGGCTGTTAGCTGTGCTGGTATACAATGTACCGTGGGCTTTTGTGTCTCGCTCCCCTCTTGCTGCTATAGAAGCCATCTTTCGGTGAAAATCTAATCTCTGTCTAACTTGATATGAGAGTGGTGAAATCACATGTATGAAAGTCAAACTCCATATTGACTATGTAATGACTACTACAAGACAACTTTAAAGCATTTGGAATGTAACTGAAACAGTAAGCTGTTGGAATCACACATTGCATATTAAAGAGAGGAATATTTTCAAAAATGAGAAAAAAAACTGTATAAGCAGGGATTAATGATAGATAGATAATAATATGATAATATGGATTATATCTATACCAAGGGCCAGAAAAGGCAAGATGCCCTGAAGGTACGGCGTAAATAATTTGATGTTTAATCAATTTAGCAAAAGACAATTGCAAAGTTTTTTGCTAGATGATGGATAAAAAGTTCAAACTTGTTGCTTGATCAGCAATGTATTTGGCTCCCCTACAGCTACATGTAGATTTGAGTTATCCATTGCCTTCATCAAACTGTTAAGTCATTTAGACAGATGACGGACGGCTGTCCTTTTTCCTTGCAGCTATTTGATTATATGAGCTCCGGTTCAGAGGCAAATCAATAACCAGATTAAACAGACACATGCGTACACACACTGACATACACTCACACAGTACCCAAGGCTGTGAAATGAATTCTCCAGTACAACGGTCACTTGGTGTCTATGTGATTTAGCTCTTTGCCTTTGCTACAAGGCAGACACGCATGCACACACAAAACAAGCAGGCTGTGTCCAAGATGCAGCCGATGGGGAAAACAGTGATTAGATTAGGTAGAGCTCTGCCTCTGTTTAGCAGTCAGGCAAGTGTTCCTACCTCTCTCTTGTTTTCTGTGGAAATCCTGTTGCGTAAGGTTTTGTTCGTATAGTATACCTGCAGGCTGTTTATGGCTTTTTAAATACCTGTTCAACAAAGCCTATGTTACCACTTCCAGCCTTAAAACAATTTTAATTAGAGATCCTGCCGTGAGTTATGCTGAAAATTGAATTCAGTCAGGGGTTCTTCAAGTTCCTTATTTTGCTTCTCCTGCTGTTGGGAAGGTTTCTTTAGCCAGCTAGCCAACATGCGTAGTTTCATGGGCGTTATTCAGAGGTATTTGTAATAGCATAACACTGCTGAATTGCCAATTTCTGACCCAACACATGCAGGTGTGCACAGTAATAAGTATACAATTGAGTTGTGGACTTGAACTCATTTGTGCATGGTTGCATATTTTTCTCTATGTACAGTATGCACCAGTGTGTCTTAGTGTATTTTGCTAAAGATAGGCAGGAGCTTCACTATTATGGCTGGTTGCCTGCACAGGTGTGCAGCCACATTTACCCTACTCCTGGAAGCGGTGTCCTCGCTCATGACACATGGTGCTGACTCAGTTGGACCAGCTTGCCTCATTCTCCAAGCCTAGCTGTGCTTTTTTTTTTCATCCTCTAGCCTCTGTCACAGCCCAGCTAAAAGCAACTTCAGCTCAACACAGAAATGCGCACCGGACAAAAAGTGCAAGCCATAGCCTGAAATGCAACCCACAGTGGTGCAGTTTTGTCTCATCACGCTGTGTGCCTTATAGTTTGTTGATTTAGGTAAACCTAAATTTGAATCATTGGTCTTTTGTGTTGTGATAATGGAAGACAACATGAGTGATACATCTGTGGTCATAATTGTCATAATAGTAGTCATCTTATCGACACAAACAAGATTATTATTTTTGGGAAAAAATCCTCATATTCTGCAGAGATATAAGCCCTGCTGAAAACCTGAACCACATTAAGAATGAAAATGCAGAGAATGAGACAATGATTTAGTCTCTTTAATCCACCAAAATGTCCTATCAAAGTGCCTCGACTGATCGCTCCCATTCGTCACACCCAAGGATTATAGCAGGACAGACAGCGAAGCACAGCTGAGACATATTTCTGATTTGACTGAGCTGGAAGTCGAGGTGCGAGCTGCAGTGGCTAGAAGTGAAACAAAGGCTGGCAAGCTGTTGATGGGGATTTGATGTCGTTGGAGGAAAGAGATGGCAGCGTATTGCCTTGCAGCTGACAGTTGGATTGAGAAATAGGGGTCAGGGGCAGAGAGACAGGGACTGTTACTGGCACTGGAGTGAAACCAGAGGAACTGTGATGAGGACCGAAGAGGCCAGGGCTGGGGCAAAGGGACAGGGACTTAGGCTGACAGGCAAGGCCAGGCCTTCAATTCCAAGGCCCAGTCCCCTGTGCTCCAGCCTTCAGCCAAACAGCTAGGCAGGTGTCCAGCTGATCTCACACCCCCACTAGGGAGGAGCTGCAGAGCACCGGTCACTGGAGCTGCACAAATTGAAGTGTCATCTCTAGAGTCAAGATGCTCACCAATTTTCTGCATGCGTTGGTGCAGAGTTGGGATTCAGCCAGTGGACAAATGGCTCCATTTCCGCCTACAGTTTGGCTGAGCAAAGGCGACTGTGGCGTGTGTTTCTGTGTGTGTGACAGAGAGAATGTGACTCTTTACTGTACGCATAGAGCACTGCAGGTCATTGTACTTGGAGGATGTTCTGTATTTTGACTGCACACAAAGCATCATAGAAAAAGTTTTGTGAAAAGTTTTTACACAAAAACAATTGGGCTGAATAAATAATAATAGGAGAATAAGTTACATAACATGTATCATTTTCATCCATTTTGAACATTTAAATGCTTTTTTTTTTTTTTAGATCAGACACTTTCCCTTTAAGAAAAAAAATCAAATTGAATATCATACATCTTATATCTGAAAATAATACTATTAACAAGCAGTTATACAATTTTCAGTTAAATCCAAATCTCATGATTATAAAGATCCTATTTGGCAAACCCCTCTGAAATTAGCCCCATCCTGTCATCTCCTGACCTCTTAACCTTACACAAGCATATGCTGATTACCCAGAAGCTGCGAAGGATGTGTGGGAAAGCTGCATCGATCTCTCACTGAAAGACTGAAACATCACAAAACAGAAAGAAGAGAGGGGGGAGAAAAAAGTCAAGCCAAAGTTAAATGAAAAATTGCTTACATACACGTCTCACACGGTCTGGAACATTTATTAGTCTGAGTCACACAGAGAGAAAAGAGGTGGAGGAGGATAGAAGAAGAGAAGAATCCATTTGGTAAAGTAGATGCAGATCGATGAGACTGGAGGCAGGCAGGCCAGAGTGCATCAGAGGAAGGGTGTGTGTGTGTGGGTGTGTGTGTCGGTGAGGATCTGTGATGTGTCTGCGTATCTACTTGCGTGCATGAGGCGTCCCAGATTACTTTTCCTGATTGATCCGGCCCAGCATCCGTCTGACCTGCAGGACATCTCAGAGCTCGGAAGAGGCTCGTGGAGGTGGAGCGATGGTGAGAGGGAGACGGCCAGGAAGAAAGGGAGAAGAGAGAGAAAAATAAAAATCAATGGCGCAGAGAGCATTACATGGAACTTCACTGGCCAAGAGGCTGAGATAGTAAAGTTGTATTAATCTCTGTGTGTCTCAGTAGGTTTGCTAGGAACTCCAATTCAGGTTCACTTTGTTGGACTGAAGGAGAGTTTGAGCTGCTTTGTGGTAGCAAGAAGGGGGGCACATGGATTATCAATATCTCGGCAGGTAACGATAAATGCAGGATCAGGTAATGTTTTCTTGAGGTTATCTTACCTCATCCATCCTTTAAACAACAACAAAAAAATAAAACAAGCAGAAGGAAACCACAAATAAGTAAAACAAGATGGTGAGGCAAAGTCCGACAAGTCGGATGATTGCGTGCTGGCTCCATTTTGTAGCTGCCAGGCAGTGTGTCTATCAGTGGAGTGATTCTGCAGCACACTGTCTACTCCGCAGTCTCTACAGCTCTCCATGTATCCTGGCCATGTCAGGGTAAATTGATTGTCTAAGCTCTGTAAGAAGAAAAGGGGGATGGAAGCTTGAAGCAGACCAGCAATAATAAAGTGGTAGTTTTATTGGCTAAAAGCAGAAGAGGATTGACACAGATGAAAGTGCTGGAAAGGATGACAAAATCTCTTAATCACATACATTTACTGTAAAATTCTGCTGCAGGTGATGTACAGCATGGCTGCTGAGAAAAGAAAAAAATTAGATAACCATTAATGCAGATGTAGTCAATCTTATGTCAGTGTCTTTTGTACCTTCCAACATTAGAGGAAAGCAAATGTATACTCCCCTTCCTCACTGTAAGGCGTTTAATGCTCGTCCTGTTTTGACTGCAGTGCCCAGATACCACTGGCCGGGAGCCCAAGGAGACAGGAAGCACTTTTGTGGCATCAAATATTAATGGTGTTATAGAGTGTATTGATTATATAATAACTTTTC
Organism: Leuresthes tenuis; assembly: GCF_036924035.1. Classification (NCBI taxonomy): domain Eukaryota; kingdom Metazoa; phylum Chordata; class Actinopteri; order Atheriniformes; family Atherinopsidae; genus Leuresthes; species Leuresthes tenuis. The sequence continues at coordinate 16,622,322 of NW_027325361.1, read as the reverse complement.
CCAGCATCCGAGAGCTGACTGAGATGTATTCCCTGAATAATTGAAAATGTATCCATGAGCGGTTTTTCATCTCAATGGTTGGTGAATGTAATTGCACTGCTCCCTTATTCCAGTGTTATTTGAGATTTTATCAAAAGACGCACATGTGTGTGTTCATGTGATAAACGCAAGGACAGCGAGGATATGAAAAAAAAGATTAAACCGTATGTATGTGTGTGTGTGTGTGTGGCACCTGATTCTGTGTTTGTTTTATCAAATGGTTGAGCACCGCACGCTGAGCAACAAACTGTTTCCAAAATAATATGCAAAGACTAAAAGTCACTTTTAAGAAATGTAAGATTCATTTTGCTGCCATTTTGCTCCCTTGCACCGCGTTAGATGTTGACAATGAGACATAATATACATCTGCTTGCTGCTTCTTACATTTTTATCACCACATTTGTACATGCTATGAAAACACTGCACTGCCTGCTTGCTGCGGCACACCATCCTCTTCCACACTGACATAATATGCAAAGTGACGGCTTTGCAGAATGGGTGAAAAATGATTTTTGATGTTTCACCTCTGCCTAACATTTCTTTTTTTCAGGGGAGCTTTTCGACTTTACATTTAATGGATGGGACAAATCTTTTCATATTCAGACCATTAATACTACTAAGGTGTCCCCCTTAATTTAGATGAATGTTGATACCCGATACTCTACTGGAATTGGTGGCTTTAAATTCAGACTAGTCTGGGCATTTTAGCTGCCCATGGCACTGCCCACATCTCTTCCAAATAGTTTTACAGACATCTTACTGACTTTGGCATTGGTAAAAGCAAGAAAATATTGAAAGTTAAGTTGAAATCATAGCGCTTGTTTGTGATTTCCACTCAGATTTATGTTTTCCCCAAACACTATTCAGCAGTAATGCTTTGATTCTCACCATACTAAAACAAAAGGTGGCTGAACTGATTTTTCTATATGATCTTCTCAAACATATCTTAATATGTACCATTACTTGTCAACAGAAAGAAACTGTAAGGCTTGTCTTTCTTTCTACCTTGACCTCTCTGCTTCTCAATATCTTCTTTTTCTCTTTCAAGCTGACAGTTCACTCTCATTTAGACCTCCATTATGCATTCCTGCCTTACTTTACAAGACACATTGACAACAGAACATGTACAGACTCTGTCTCTTCTCTCCCACCTCTGCCTCTCCTTTTCTTTGAACAATTGAAAGTGTCTTCCCCATTATTCAGGCCTTGCCTTTTATTCCACCTCCCAACTGATCTCTCACTCCCGCTCCTCATCTCTCTGAAGGAGTAAATGAAGGCAGAGGTCATACCTCCTCTCTTCCTCCCCTCCTGCTAAATTGGCTGCTGTAGCATCCGTAGATAGCTGCAGGCATTTAAGCCTCCTGCTCTAGAGAGCCAGCGAACAGACTTCCTGCTCATTTGTAGCATTTCTGTCTCTTCAACCAGAGGCTTGTTTACCCACAGAGAGCATGAGGGAAACCCTCATTATAAACCTTGCCAAAGTCATTGCAGTCACCACACCAATCTGCCAGCTTCAACAAATGTGCAGTTGTCATTTTATTTAAGTAAGGAGGTGCTAAAATTAAAGCGACATCTTCATATGCCCCTTTATAACTTCCACAGCCAAAAAAAATATAATTTCCCATGGAAAAACTACCCATCTTAACCAGTTATATCAAAGAAAACAGAACTCCAGAGCCACCTGTCTTTGTTTTATTTTGACTGGTGGTGACTGCAAAGGTGTAACTGTGTTTTTTTAGTGAGCTGCCATTTTCCCAAACACCCTCATTCTCTCCACTCCCCAAATCCCACCACAACCCTAACCTTGCAAAGTGAGTGTATGATGTTGACGGCGGGCTGTACGTCCCTCCCTCCCTGTGCTCCGCTCCATAGGGGTCGACAGAGACACAGTGGCGTCAGGCAGAGCTCCCACAGCTCCAGGGCTGGGCAGAGAAGGGATTGCTGACACAGCCAAAGATGGTAAGGAGACTACTGCTGCCGAATGGATGGCCCAGCCATTTTACACAACCATGAAGTAATATGATCTGATATTGTCCTGTGTTTACACAAAAACGTACTGGTTGGTGATGCTGCTGACTGAGACAGTTGGAATTGAAGCACAGACTGATGGATGGGGCCCTAGACGGAGGGCAGCGGGAGGAGTAGGTGCTGAGGCTGTGCAAACATGAGTGAAAAGCATCTTCAGTTGCTGATGTGTACATATATTTAAGGCTTTCAATAAAAAGTCTGCACTCATCTGTCTAGGATTTGTTTCTATTTCCATATACATGTTTATGCTTTAGTTTTCAGAGTTCATCCAACACAAATCTATTGCAGAGTTCCAACTGTGGGCATCTTTATTGCACATCTACTTCTGCAAAGACACTCAAAAACTTCCCCAAGCTGCTCACTGCTACCCTCCTTTTAATTACTCTTTATCTTCGATATTGAGCACTCAAGTACCCTTTAAAACTTTTAAGTAATAGGTCTCTCCCATGCACTTTCCTTTAAAACTTTAACTAAACTATAACTGCAGCCTCACTGTTTTACACAAATCAATTTTATGGTTCTGTAGATGCTAGTTTTAAGAATGATTTTAGAAATTTCATCTTACATCCTCCCACATTTATATTATATGGCTCAAGAAACTGCAAACTTTTAACATGTTTTACTTTTAACCACAAGCCTGTGCTGGCTCTTCAAAAGTTGAGTTATAACTCTCAATGCTAAGAGCCAAAAAGGGGCTATGTGTTGTATCCAGTCAGCAGGACATGTAGTGAGTTCTGTCCTCAGCGCCAGGCTACACAGCAGGAGAAAAGGGACAGCCAGAGTGTTCACAAACCAACATGAAGTGGACCGCTGAGCAGCACGAATGCTGGTGGGCAGGGACAAGGAGAGGAATATAATTGGCAACTGAGACTCGGCAGGTCCCTGTTAATTAGAGGCAGCCATTTTGGTGTAAAAACTCCTCAGAATACATCCCATGGAGTTGAAAGTCTCTCTGACAGAATGGAGCTCAGCAGGGAATGTAAACAGATTTAATAAGGCCCTCTCCAATCAGCTCTGTTATGGCTACAGTAGATGCTATTCTATCCTCCCTATTCGCTCTCCCCTCGTCTTTCTCAGTCTGTCTCGGTATCTCTGTTGTGGTGGAGCGGTGAGTGAGCAGGGAAGGATACTGTCAAAAGAACAATTTGCATGCAGCTCTCATCTTGAGAGCTTTTAGACATCTCCCTGTCTGTTTGTTTTCTGCTGTGGGCTTGAGCCATTGTTCTCTCTCTGTATGCGCGAGCCTTTGAGTGTGCGCTCGTCTACTCACTGCAGATGCCACAGACTGTGAATGAATGGATGTGTGCGCTTGCATGCGTGTTTAAGATGAGAAGAAGCAGATTCAAGACTCACATTTTTTCGGTGCTACGCCAAAACTCTAAAGTGGAGGGAAACAAGACAAGTTAGAATTGCAGCCTAAATTTTAAGGTAAAATCAGGAAAAAGATGGATGTTTTAACTCCATGTATGCTATCGTTTAACATTGCTCATATTGTTATTAGGGGAAGAAGATAATCACAGTTTGACACACTTAAATGAGTACCACAAGCTGTTTCATTGAAGGTTTTGCCTTTTTTAGGCTGGCTTGTTAATAACAAAACAAAAAAAATTATATTTTGGATCCGTTTTAAGTCACTTTACCTACCAGGGTCAGAATATTTATATCATATGTTATGTGCACATTTATGAAGTATCCCCAGTGATTGGCATATTCATGGTTATTTGGTAGCAACAAAGCTCTCTATTGTTCCATTTATCATCACATGTAGATAGATAAAAGTAGGGTGATTAAAGTCATGAAATACACACGTTGTAAAAGTCTAAATTTGTTCAACTATTTCCGGACTAACTGGGAAATTTTTAAATTCAGCTTTGAGCTATATTATTAGAACACCGGCCTGTTCTTTTGATAATCCAGAAATAGAGCGAAATAGGACTCGTGTGTCGTTTCTACTTTGCTAAAAACCAGCCCCGCTTCCAAGTGCAGCTTGTCTGCATGTACTTACGAATAGTTAAAAATAGACTGAAAGCTGAATGGTTGAACAGGAGAAAGGAGAGATATGAGCGACAAAATGAAAGATTTACCAATGTGATTAAATCAGATAAAATAATGTTTGGATCTTACTTTGGGTGTCATCTTGTTAGGTCATTTACGTGCTCAATATTAAAGGAAACTGCTCAAATGGACCGACAATTTTTTTCTTGATTCATTTTTCATGACTCTTCATGCATCACCGTCACCACTGCTACTAAAAGTAAAACAGTTCAGTACGTACAGGGACCACAGAATTTAATATCTTTCTGGTTAACAGGGTCTTCATTCTGTTTCTGGTTCATCACCCTCTCATCATATGAGGATGGAGATCAGTTGTTTCGACTCTTTCCCCTGGCAAAACGCTGATCCACCAACCCCGAACAACACATACATTCACACACTTGCACTAAACACGTCTCTCATTTCATCAAATAAATATTTGCTATGCAAATGTCTAAATGAGCTCCCTTTACATATTGATTTATCAATAGAATAAATTTCACTCAGAATCAGCATTTGCACAAAATAAACATCAGGGTGCTCTGGTGGAGAAGCAAAAGGCTTTCGACCTTCTCCGTCTCTCATTCCTTTTCACCTATTTTTCCACGGTTTTCTACACTGAGCTCATGGTTACTCTTTCAGCACTTTGTTCCCGAGATGCTCTTGAAAAGCGCACATAAAAAGGCAAACTTCCCACTGTCACAGCAGCAGCATCAGCAGTCAGTTGGTAGCTAAAGGGCTGCCCGTGTTGCTGTGTTCTCCCACAAACCTCAGCAGCTATCATGATACTATTGACAGAGGCCTTACTGTCGCCATGAATACTTTGCTGTTCATCCTCTCTGTGTCTGTTGTATTTCTAAATGTTTAGAAATGTTGAATGTATTGTGTACACTGTGTTCACTTTGTGTTTAGTTTAATTTAACAGTTCAGTTGGATCATGATTGCTCACAAGCTTAAGCTCTGCTATTTAAAGTAATCTCTAAGGACTACTCTCAGTACTTTTAAGATATTATAGGAATTAAATTAGTTAAATAGCTTTACTACCTTAATAAAGTAATTAACCCTATACATTGTAATGGCAGGATTTATAGGCAGGTCCATGATTACAGTTGTGTGGTGTGTTAAAATGCTTGTCTAACACATACTGTGTACATTTTTGGCCTTTTTGTTACACATATGACCAAGAAAACATTTGTTCCTCTTGGAAACACAACCTAATTATGAAGGCAGTAGTTTAAAACTAATGACTGGTAGCACTGACTTTTTAAGTAATTTGATTTGATTTAGTTAAACACAAAAACACATTATTGAATCTATAAAATTCTAATCAGATCAGCCCCAGATTACTTGCTAATGATTACTTCTGCCTATGGTTGTATGTGATGGAACCTGTTTTAGTTAAACTCCTGGTTTCTAGGACCTGGTGTTTTCCCAAAGTGAGGCGTCGCCATGCCACCATCAACAAAACTTTGGAAAAGCCTTTAGAAAAAAAATGTTTTGAATTGAGTCACCTCCAAGAGGCATAGATTTTGTAGAGCAGCCAGTCTCGGACAGCAAATTCAAAACAAGAGTAAAAGTTTTGAACAGCCCCAAAGTTTTCATTAGCATCAGTGCATTAGTTCATAATTGGATAGAAATTACTTATGTTTGACCTGCATGGTAGGCGTGCCAGGAAGAAGCCTTCGGTTTCTAAAACCAACATTAGACAGTAAGAAATGCCTCCCATTTGAAATAATGTATTCTAGACGGTTTAATGCAACCTCAGTGGAAGATTTTTACCCAAACTGTGAAGCACAGTTAAAATAATATAGTTTGGGATGTAAACTGTCATTGACTCGGCTATGATTTCTGCAAAGCATGCTTAAAAATAATGTGAGACCACTGGTTTAAAAGTTAAAAATGAACTGTCTACGAGATAATGATCCTCAGTGTAATAGAATATTCCACCAGTAATTGTTCAAAAAGAGGAAATGGAGGTTGTGATATATAAATATATAATGTTGTGGGGGAATTTGAAGTGTTAGCACAACTTTGCAAACTGCATAAAAGTTGTTGTTTCTGCTAAAGCAGACACCACTAGTCTCTCACAGCAGGTATGTGTTTTTTTTCCACAGAAAAATATTATATCTAGATATATTATGCCTAAAAATCCATTTTACACGTGACTGTACTCATCCATGTCAACAAGGTACTTCTAGGCAGCTTGGCACTACTAGGCATCTCAAAGAGGATCACATCTTTTCTTGTGCGAATTTGTTTTATAAGATTTAAAATGTGTGTTTTTGCAGTGTTTGGCAGTGACCTTTTAAAGGCCATATTGATCGACACTGTTGATGACCTAAAAACTAATGTTTTTTAGAAAAGTGATTCAAAAAACTGTTTTGTTTGCTTTAGAGAAGCTTTGCCTAATGAAGGCCATCTCTCTCTGTCTTCTTCCCTGCCCTCTCTGTCCACCGTGCCTCTCCTCGCCTCTACTTTTTCTTCCTCTTTGTCCATCTCCAGATCATCAGTAACATGGAGGCTCCAGTGACAAACGGCCCCAGCGGGGGAGGCAACACAGCTAACGGCCCAACCACCAACAACCGTGGCTGCCCCTCGCCCATGCAGACAGGCCCAACAAATGACGACAGCAAGACAAACCTCATTGTGAACTACCTGCCTCAGAACATGACCCAGGAGGAGTTCCGCAGCCTGTTCGGCAGCATCGGCGAGATTGAGTCCTGCAAACTGGTTCGCGATAAAATCACAGGTATGACATGGAGATTGTGGCTGTGTTCCAATTTTCCACTCATTCACTATATAGTGATTTTTCTCACTGTTTTTTTCCCCTCTGAGTTGCTCGGTCTAAATACTGAACATGTTAAGGCTATTAAGCTTGTAATGCAGTTCACAATTTGACAATACTTGGATGCGAGCAACCGTGGGCCCTCCGTGGTTCTAAAATAGTTAATAGTTATCTTCTGAAAGATTTTGTCGCCTTTTGTCTGTAATGTTAATTCATTATTAATATACTGGAGACTATTATATACATACAGCTGCTGTCAATTTTTGTCTGGCTGGATACAGTAAAAAGGTAAATAATTATTAGTGCTCATATACTACATATGTGTCATAAAGTTTTATGTTACTGTTGTGGAGAGAGACGTTACATAATTACAACATGTTCGCGACCTAAAATGACAACCTTCGACAGCCTGACCTCAGATTTGCTGTGAATCTGTCCTGCCAGATTTCTTGTTTATGAGACACGTAACTGTGAATGCACGGTACTTAATTGTATAGAGCCGATTAATTAAAGTAGTGTCAAAACTGCATCACGGTTTTGAGTACTGAGTCCTCTATGTAATGAATACTATAGAGTGAGCGAGTGAAAATATGGACAATTTGAACACAGCTTGTCTTACCCCGGGGTGTACTGTGTATTTCTTTGCTAATCATACATGTTAATACACCATATAATTTGAGATGAATTCAGTTAATCTTGAAGGCTATTATTAGCTACAATATTAATTGTTACAACCTACTCACAAGCGATTTCTCTGTAGGAAAATGTAAAACAGGGTGATTAGGTGTACTGAAGTCCACCTGAGCAGGGAAAGATTTTCTTTTGTATTTTGGCCAGTGTTGTTTATATTTCACAAGAACTAGTTCAAAGTTCAGCTGAAATAGATAAAAATTTAACTCGTTAATGTTCGTTCTTAACTAAGTTGACAGTCTCAAAAGGAACAAGTGCACATTCATTTCTTGCTTTTTTTATGACCTTCTCTGACTTGTCCCTGTTGCATGTTACATAGTGTCATGGAGTGCTTGGAAGTGTTGGAACGTGGGCAGCACAACCATCCAAGCAGATGCAAGCGCATCTGTGCTCTGATTGATTTTATTGCCAACCATTAAGATACTCAAAATCAGACAGCGATGACAAAAATGATTGGATTAACCGACATTTTGCACACTGACGAAAGCATTTTAGCCAATTGAGGCCCAGTGAGAAAAACGCTTCAGTCCCACAGTTAGCATCACACTAAAGGTATTTTGAACAAGTGAACAAGTGAAAAAAAAGTCACTTTGGAAACAAGCAGAAACATTATGTCTAAAAGAATAAAAAAGACCATCAGTGGTGTGACAAAAATCACCTCAGATTAAATCATACTTGGTGACAGCATACGACACAGGGGAGGACAGAGTTGTTGAGCACGTGTCTGTCTGCACCATGGACAAAACAAAGGAAGAACAAACATTACAGGTGCTCTCCCCCAGTTTTCTGTTTTCCAAAGTCACCTATGACATCCTTCAGATTCAGCTAGCAGGCCTCACTCTTTTTTCACTCCTCAATAGCTGTCTTCTGACACCTGTTCTATTACGCAACTTTTTGCCAGTTTCTATGTGATTTGCTGTGGGAATGTTGCTGCGTAATTCTGCACATCAGAAACTACACATTCTGTAATTCTCTTAATTTCAGTTGCTTTAGCTGTATATATATTGTCTTTTTTTTCCTATGACTGACATGGCATGTTCATTTTGGACAAAAATGTTGTTCAATACTACGAAAGAGAGCTTCACATTCGTCACTTAAAATCTTCCCGGTTCAGTTCAAAATTCACAGAAAATGTGCACGCCACTCACGAGCAGGCTCATTTTTATGCTTTCATGCACAACATTGATTCTGACAGTTTCATGGGCTTGATCCTAATGTGATCTCTTCTGAGGCTGAACTTGAGGCTGAGTCAGAATGGAAAATGCTTTCTTTTCACAATTGTAAATTATCAACAAGGCACATATTTGAACATTTCTCAAGTTTTCATTGACTTTGTGTACTCTTTTTTCATATTTGTTTTTACTGTCAAAAAGCTGGAGCTAAAGTAGTAATTGTTAAGAAAAACAGGCATTTCAAAGCAAACAGTCTACATCTCTCATCACACACTGTGAGATCAAAGGTAGGTGAAGAGCGGCATTCATGTCATATGCTGTGCACTGAATTTGCAGACACACGTGTAAGGATTTAATATGACACGAACTGTTCAGACTTTGACAAAAGCCTTACAGTTCGGCATCATTCCAGACTATCCAAAAGTTTTGAGAGGATTTGCTGTACGCGGTGTCTGCTTGGAGAGATCCGTCTTTGCCCTCTGTGTGCGTTCAAGCGTGGCGACTCAGCAATGCAGCAAAGTGCCACATGTTCTCCAGAGGTGTTTAAATTAAGCAGCACTTTGCGGTGCTAATCACGGCTGTAATCTGGGCGTAGTGGCTGTGTGGGTGGCCATGCAGCAGATGGATCAGGGGGGTTGGGGAGGTGCAGCTCTGTGATAATGCTCCATAATGGCTTTCATTTTAGATCCTACTTACTGACACTCTTCTCCTGATAATCTCATTAAAGAGCACCAGGCAGACAGACAGGCAGTTGAGATCGCCAAGCCAGTGTGGGATAGCAGGCGGTCAGGCTCAGGGAAGAGTGTAAACACATACATACACAGATACATATGTAAGCACGATCATCGAATTTGATTCTCTCTGCAACTAAAAAGCCCATAGAAATGACCATTTGACTGTTAACCAGAGATGGCCGCTGGCCCAGCCTTTGCAGCCTCCCTCCACGTTCTTTCTCTTTGAAGTTTATTTCTGCTGCTCTGTGATTCCTCTTTAGGACCATCTTCCTCTTCTGCTGTAATGGGCCACAAAATGGAGCCAGAGAGTCAGATACACCAGGATAATGGTGGATGGTGTGTACAAAAATAGCACCGGTATACCACATGCTATGATCATCACTATCACCATGCCCTCTCTTCACCTGATTTCCCCCTTAAGTATAGTTGGCCAAACAGCAGAGAGGAACCAAGGCAGCAACAGATATTTGGAGAGAGTTTTAAAATGAACAGAATTGCTGTAAACCTGCTCAGGCCCTAAATGGGGATTGGAAGTTGTAGAATTCTTTGTATGTTGCCTTTCTAACCATTTAGGATACTTCTCTGCACTACAAGGTCTGTCTGATGACTTAGCGTCAGCGCAAAAAGTTATAAATATATCCTCCCTCCATTTTCCCCTGCAGTGCCTCTTTTGCTCTCCCATGGGTGCAATTTTCCTGTGCAAACTTTCAGGCTAACAAAGCACAGATTTCCTCCAGCAGGTAATGCCAAGTGGCTTCATGCTCTCTAACAGTCATCTGAATCATTAGCTGACTAAGCCAGGTTTGTAGGGAAGGTGGAAAAAGAGGAGAATTCACTTTTTCAAGGCTGATAAATACAACTCTGCTCTACCTTGTCTTTTGTAAATATCTTGAAATTGTTGGGAGGAAGATCATCTTCTTACATGTTGAGATTTTAATCAAGAGTTACTTAGGATTTATGGAAGAGAAGATTATTTTGGCTCTGTTGAAATTTCAAAGCGTTATGGGATTCTGTAAGATTTTATTCACTCTGATGCTCTGATTTTATTCACTCTTTTTCCTTACTCTGTAAGAAAAATGAGAGTAGGGATATATGAATTTGGAAATGTATTCATAAATGCACTTGTAGTGATAGTATTTTCAATATTTTATCTTTACAAGACTGAAATATTCCTCAAATGACTTCACTGTCTGTTTCATGCTCTATCGGCTGTATGTTATCAAGTGCAAACAAATGCACTTGAAGCAAACATTCATAAGCATTTGTTTGCTTGCATCTCTCTTTCCCACCAGTGTTTGCATATTGACTAACGTGCTGACAATGTGTGAGCACTTAAACCTCTCAGAGGTATGCAAGACTGACAGGTCCCCGGCATCCTAGCCGCTTCCTGCGGACTTGCTCCTGTCAGCTCCTATGACGACAGGATGGCGTGAGACTCAGGCGAGTGCGGGCAGGCGTGGACACTTCAGCTCCGTCTGTCACCTTAGCTGACTTCAGCTGGTAGAAAAGCCACCTCTGGGTGTCTTTCTTGCTCCCCACATGCCTGCCTGCTCGCTACCTTCTTGCCTGCTTGCACCACTACCTCTGCCTGGTGCTCTCTCAACACACCGGAGAGATGCAGGTTAATTTATTATTTAAAGCTAGCTTACATGCACATCACTGCAACTCACACCTACACACAAGCCCTGGGCTTCCACCTGTGAAATTCTTGTCTTCCTCTGTAGAATTGAAAAACAGATTTCCTATGAGTTTTCTTGTCTCAATTAAGTGTGTATTCTGTTATAGCTTGCTAATCTCTTCTCTTAATTTTATATGTCAAAAAAAGCTTACATCACAGCCACAATGAGACTCCCTAAGCTATAAATATGACCACTTACATCACCTTGTGTTCGTGTTTTTTTCTGTCGCTTTTGAAATGGAAGGAAAAGTTAACTTAAGGGGAAAAAATGAGTCTGAGAGCTCAGTTTGAATGTCTTCTTTAGAAATCAGTAAAATCACACAAGGCTTTTCTGAGAGCCAGGAGAAACCTATGTGGGCCTTGCAATATTCTGAATCAGCACTCCTGAACATCTATATAAGTCCATGCAAACAGAAATGGAAATTGACTGATCCTTGTCAGTAAGTCATTTCACGGGATCATTATTCTGCATCAGCAGCATTTTTTTTTGCTGGAGAATTGAATGCATTTGTTTTCATAATGATATGGAGAAGAAAATAGCTTTTCATGCTGAAACAACAATTGATTGCATTTGGGAGGGGTTGAATTTTACAGTCAACCCCTTTTTGCATTCCCATATTGTGTTGTTTCAAACAATAGCCAAAACCTCAGTCTCATTACACTATTGAGCTGGATCAGATATTTACTTGTTCATTGAAAAAAATGTCGATAGCCCCTTTCTGGCTGCTTGTGTAATAGCATTTTCAAGGCTTTAGCATCCAACTCACTCAGCATTAAAGCAACACAAGAAAAGTTTTTAACCTTAAAACCGTGTGGTTCTGACTCATTTCGAAGTATACAAACCTTTATTATGCTCATTCCCGGGCCTGAATCTATCCTGGAGCGCCTGAAGGCTGAGTTACTATACTTCAGAACTTTGGTTTTCTGCCTGACAACGTTTTGATTTGCAGTTTTTTGTCCGGCAACCACCAATTAGACAAAAATAGACACTGTTATAATCAAAAATTTTGTAAAAAAACTGTCAAAAAGTGGCAGATGCAGCAACGAGACATAAGATAACACTATGAGAGGAAGTGAAGAAGAGATAAAGCATGCAAGCAAGACACAGGACGAAAAACAAACATGAGATTAGATTTTACTGCTGGAGAGAGCTCAGAGGGAAAAAAACAGGATGACAGACAGATGCAGACTTAGTTTTTTGTTGCTATTAGTAAATAATATCTGATTAGCTCTCTTGTTCTGTCACATTTGCTTTGCTTTTCTGTCAGAAAAGTTGTCGACATGCAGGTTTATAATCATGAAATAATATGATAATTTCTCAGCTCTGTGTAGGCTGTAAATCAGAGGAGATTGAAGCTGCTTTTAATTCCTATAATAAAAGTAAAGATGTTTATGTACTCCATTTACTTTTGCACTCTGTGTCATGATTAATAGGAAATACACAACATTACAACAGCAACATGTCTGTCCATGTTATGTTATTCATCAGAGGTTGAAATGTAAGTTATAACCTTATTATCATATCTGCCTTACAAAGTCTTGGAAGTTTACAGCTTATTGAAATGTTCTTTGCAGCCAGTCTTTTTGTCTTCTTGTGACAAAAAGACAAAAATCTGTCACACACTGTCTATCATAGTATATAAAAATGTGCCCTACTCTTGACATTTTTTTGTAGCTTCTATAGGTGTTTTCTTGTCACCTTCTAAAGCAAGGCAACAAATTCATGTGCATAGCTGTGCATGGACAGGGTTCAGAGGGAGTTTTGTTTTTATGGCACTGTAACTGTAGGGGGAGCAACGTTCTCTAATGATCCTTTAAATCCTCAAGCTCACCTTTTAATAATGTGGACTGCTTTTCTTATGTTTATACAGCTAAAGCAATTCTTACTTCTAAAACAAGACATCATCCCAAAGCACACAGATTGAAGTCTTTTGAGCACACCGCTGTAGTCATCCTCCATGTGTTGGTTTAATGCCTGGAATCTGGGAGACTGATGCAAATCATAGTGACAATGTAGCAAGCCAAGCAGATGTTGGCTATGAAAAATTGATGGACTGTGATGTCAGATGTGGAGTAGTTCAAGCTGGAACACCTCTGACAGATAATAGATTCAATACTCTATGAAATCGTGCTGTTAAGCAAGTTTTTACTTGAGGACCAATACACAGTTTTCTATATAATGTACTATAGTTTAAAAGAAATACCTGGATTTAGGTGATCTTGGTTTTTGCTGAATATGCACACGGAAGCCTTCCATTAGTTTATTTCTCATTCAGTTTCTGTTATGGAACACCAAGTCTGCCCAATTAATCGCCAAAAAAGATGTGGATAGCCATGATCTGTAAGCTAAGTTGGGTGGTGCTTTCCTCCGGCACAAGGTCTGCTAGTCTAACAAGAAGCAAATCAAATATTCACCACATCAGGCACAGTCTACTCAGATCTCTTTTAGGCAAATGAAATATTTATTGACAGCACGCTCGGAAGAAAAGCTGATTCTTTTCATACTTCATAATGCAAGCACAGTTATTTTCACACATCACTATAATGATGGGAACAAAACTTTCGATCATTGCTCAGTTTGTCTTATGATGACAGACATTTACAACTTCGAAAATACCCACATGTATTATTGTTTTGTGTGATGATAAATCAGTAAATTCTGAAATCCTTTCTGAAATCTCGCTGTATGAGATTTGGTGTGGTGTTCACATAGAGACTGCATTTATCTAAACCTAAAATGGGCTGAAGGCTGAAGGTAGCAGATTTGACATCTCCAAAGCCAGGTATTAGGAGAGCTGCCAGGCTCAGAGGTGCATACACAAGCAGGCAGATACACATTAAAGTTTAAGACTCCCAGGTCCTGAGAATATCCTGTCCCTTTCTCTTAGTATTTTCTCTCGTTTGATTTTCTCTCCTTCGTTGCTTAGGTCCCAGAACTGGCTATCCTGAGCTTGCTTGGCTGCACCGGTCCTCTCATGACCCTCATGTCAGACAGCCTCTGTCCCTTCTCATTTCACTCTGAGTGGCCTTTACAAAAAACACAGGGGCTTGTGACTGTCCCCTGTGCCAGCCTAAGATCCAGAGGCTGAGTGTGCCTCCAGGCTGGCTCCTCACCCTCCAACCTTCCACTCTTGAATGCGGTTTACCAAGGCAGGCGGGGAGAGCCAGACGGTGGGATAGGGGCATGGGAAGGGGAGAGACGGGTTTTCACTCTGAGGGGTTGCACTCTTACAAGGGGTCCAAGCCGATTCAGCGCGGCGGGTTCCACAATCCTGACATAACAGGGTTAACCATAACTCAAAGGGGGTTTCTCCTTCTGTCAGCTTGCCTCCTGTTCCTCAGAGACATCACTAACTAACAAGCCCACACACTGCGGGCTGCAGTCCACTGGCCCCAAGGCGCAGGGAGCCACCATGAGGGGGTGGTTTATGTGTGTGCATTTGTCCCCAAGCCCCTACGTGGGAAAGTGCGTGTGTGTGTGTGTTGGTGGAAGCAGGGCCTTGGGAACTGAGAGTGGGAGCCTCCTGACTGCAACAGTGGCTGCTACCTTGGCAACCCAGGAGGGAAAGATGTGTTGAATGAGTGAGTGGGAGAGGGATCTACAGTACTGTAGATACATGTGTGTGGGGGGATGTAGCTCTGTTTATGAATTTAGTTATTCAAATGGGCTCAATACATGCCACACGATATGCTCTTACTGTACTGTTTGTATTTAAGTCACTGTAGTCTTTAGTTCTTTGTGTTTATCTTTTTACAAACCCTCTCCCCGTTTTGCATGGGGTGAGAGTCTTTGAGGTAAGTAAAGTGAAGTTTGACATGAATCCGATGACAGGGCACCTTTTCACACATTGAGGGGCACCAGTCGATTAAAAATAGCACTTGTTCAAGTTGCTGCAGCAGCATGGAGCAATAAATCAGAAGATCTGAGAGGATGGAATCGGTGAATGTGATGCATTATGTTGGCAAATTCAAATGTTTTTTTCCCTAATCCTAAAATGACACTAAATTTTATATTGAGGATATGGTTTCAGGGGAGAGGCAGCTTGTCCTCTCATTGTGGTTTAGCATCGCTTGCTAATAGTTCTGATGATCGCCACATACAGCAGCTCCCACTCACCAGTTTTTATTTACGTGTCCTCCAATGACTCCTGAATGACAGAAATACTTGGCTGCTGACGGCATGTCGGGTAGCAATAGGAAATGGAAATAGATAGGTCGCTTTTTATATATAAAATTTTTATCAGATTCTTTTATTTATTTTGTTAGATTGCTTCAAATTCGTGCTGGGATTTTTTTTTCTCTTTGGGCAGTATGTGCTGTACAGATTTCTTATTTTTATGGAAATATAAAAACTACACAGAAACAGCAGATAAAATAGTGAGTCATTTTGAATAGAAATTAAATAAGATGGCACTACAAATTGCTTCTGCTGCAACACTATAATACCTGTTTTGACAACAGTGTCAGCAGTTCAAATGAACTTTTTGATTAATAGCAACACAATTGCGAAGAATATTAGGAGGAAGGAACATTGGGAACAACAGATTACAGCAAGGTAGACAGTAAAATAGAATGTTCCTCCAGCTATGCGTTTCATTTGGTAGCTAACGCTTTAGATCAAAGAGTATAGTGTGTTATGTGTGCCCTGCCTGATGATGGCAGGAGATGAAGATGCTTTCATGTCTGCAGTACAGGGCTCTTAGTCACATAATACAACAAAAGGCACAAAATAATGACAGGCAATAAGCACTGGAGTGTCTTATTTGTGTATCTTACAGCATACGATTGTGTACCATACTGTGCACCTCGCAGTGTCATATGAATGTTTTTATGTAACTTGACTGCAGACCCGTAAATACAGCATTGTCATGCATACATCTGCTTTGTTTTTGTTTGTGCCCAACATAAATATCTATGTAATCTCGCAGAGGTATGTTAGTGTCAATGTATTCTTTCATCCTCTTACACATATGTGTGTGTGCGCACGTAGAAGGGAGAAAGGAAAGATGAAATTACATATTGGTGCCAGCAGGTAGGACACCAGCTCGAGGTACACTCATTTTCTCATCTCACACATTGGGCAACCTGCTGCTCCTCGGGAAACAAATAATGGCTTAGTCATAACTCCTCGCCAACACACCAAAGAGCGACTCACTTGAAATAGCTGTGATTTTACCACTGAAAAACATGCCTACCTCCCTATACAATTTATGTCCGATTGCACAAAAGGTATACCAAAAGAGTGGAGGTGGGTTTAAATTAGCACCCACCTTTTCACTCCCCCACCTCTTGTGGTTAGTCCTTTAGGAAAGGTGGACATGTGGAATTCTATGATAAAGCGCCGCAACGGTAGCGGTTATGTGGTAAATGCATATCATTATCAGCCTACATTCTTAGATTATATACTTCACCTGTTCCATTTGAGGACCTCTGTCATTATTAGATTTACATAATGTTTTTATTTAGAACCCACTTTTTATTGCCACCAAATATTTGCGTTCGTTGACAGGGCTGCTGTAGAACTTCCTTGAGAGACACCCTCGAAGCAGCTGACAAATCAAAAGAGGGGAATAACTTTGTGAATGTGTGAAATGCGTTAATGTTTTTACTTAGCTAATTGATCAGCACAAAACTTATTTTTCTGTTAGCTGCAACCCCATCAGAGGCTATTTATAAAGCTCTTTTAATAGGCTCTCCACATTGACTAAGATACAGTGCTTGATTTTTCTGTGATTGTCAGTGCGCAGTCTGTCTCTATAAGGTTCTTATATTTTTGCCAGGCTTACTGCTTTACTGCTTTCTTTAAAGATTAAATAATACAGTCTGATAAAGTTAGATTGTAGGTCTGCTTAAGGCCTGCTTTACAGTTTCCTTTAGAATAACTTTTAGTTGTCCAGCAGGTTTTCTTTAACTTATGTTCAATTTTAGCAGCTGTGATATTATTTTTTAGCAGTAAAACAACTTTTGATGAGGGTTACAATTAAAGAGGATTTTTTCAGAAAAAGATTTTGCTTCTCTGCTCTTCTTATAATCTAGCTATTTTAAAGGGATGTAGCCTACCTTTCATTCCAGTAAGATAGCATGCTAAGTTAAGTGGTACTGAGCCACTTTAAACCGCATCACCGTTGTGCTTAACCGTGGTGTGTTGGAACTGGAACTGTGCTGTGATGATGTGATTCAAATTCAAACAGCATGCAGGGCTTGCAAGGGAGTATTGAGGAAGAGTCAGGAGGTGCTGTGATAGGCTGAAGCCAACCGCACTGCCGGTTGTATCTGCATATGTAGAGTGTAAGTTACAGACTTGGAACTACTTACGGCATTGCCTTAACGTGTGTGATTGTGTTTGTATACAGTACATATGACAAAAGTTTTAAAAAGTCTTCGTCTTTTCAGTTCTTGCATCTGCAACAACACTCTCACTGCCCTGCTGGGAAGATATACCTTAGCCTACCGCTTGTGCTGGTCCATTTGTGCCACTGTGATTGAGCGGTTGTGTTTACATGCATGTGTGTACATCTGCCAGTGTGGTGCGTTGGTGTGGCATCTCCCACCCATCTGTGGCAGTCTGCCGATAGCTCCCTGCTGTTAGCTGCTCTGCAACAGGCCGGAGATGGTGGGTGGAATCCCCTCCTGTAGCTTCTCTTATGCTGTAGGCAGATGTCTCCCTCCATCTACCCTCATCTTCTGCTCACCTAGGGAATGACGCCAGCCAGCGAGTCCCACTCTCAGCCTCTTCCTTCCAGCCCTAGAGGCTGTTAGACTTGCCAAAGAAGGAGTGAAGATATGAGTGGGGTCTCAAAAATATGCAAATATGAGCCTAGGATCCCCATGTATAGAACATACACATCCAATTAAAGTGCACATTCACAAATTATAATTTACATACAGCAGCTGATGGGTACCACATTCATCAGAGCTGTAATCAAATTAAATACAGTTTTATGTTTGTTTTGAGACTGTAATTCTATGGTGATTCACATGTGTGTCCTCACACACACACACACACACACACACACACACACACACACACACAAATACTTAGGCAGACCCTACACTATAACTGCCCCTTAAACATGAACAGTGTCCACGGTTGCCAGTTTAGCCTCATTTAGCTGACTGGATAGCTCCATGTTTGATGAGTGTGTCAGTAGCAATAAGCACTGGTCCATCTTGGTGCCCATGCATGAGTGCTCTTGCCAGAGCCTTCTCTTGGCCGTGCTTGTTGAACCACATATTTCTTGTTGAAGATGAGGAAGGGGATGAGGAAGGTCCTGGGAAAGTGGGAAGTATGAATTAGAGAAGTAGAAAATGCGTTAGAGGAGCATTACAAATACCAGGCACTCAGCTGTGCTCATCTGGAATTAAATTGAATAGATGAACAGAACAGTTACCATTAGGAACACTGCTAGGTTATTTGTAATGCTGTTTACGGACCATTTTGCTTTATTGGCAAGCTAATGTTAAATTCAAGTTTTAATTTATTCAGTAAAATACTTTTGCTACATGTTCTCTGCCTCTTCATTATTCAGTCTCTTGTGTGTGTTGGTGTACTATTTAATAAAAAAAAGGAGCCACAAAATTAGCTTTAAGAGTTATTTTTAACTGCCAAACTTAACACCTGATGTCAGTTGAGAGTCAGAGAGGAAGAGAAGAGTAAGGAGAGAATGGCTTGTTATAAATAGCAGTAGTCTCTCCGGGATGGCAGGTTTTTAATTAACAATAGAGTGCCTGATAATCCACTGTTAATCCAGAGGAGAAGAGGGAGGAGAAAAGAGAAGAAGCAAAAATTATCAGCTGTTTGATGTTAGGACGACAAGTCCCCTCCTGGCTCTTCCCCTGCTTGCTTCTGAGCTGCTCTGTGTTGGGATATCCATAGCCCAAATGTATTTATTTTGTGAAACAGCCACTCTCCATATTTTGTGATTCACTTTGTCTCTGACTAACCGCTGTCTGCTCTCATTAGCGTGAATATTTGTATGCTGCTCTTCTAAAACTGCCTGAAATTCTTTGTGCTTGTGTGTGGCAGTAGAGGATAGGGGCTGTTTGTTGACAGAAGGCCCTGATGGCTGGGGGCGTCCGCTTAAAGTCCTAAGCCTGTTGAAAGGTTTGATCCACTGGGGAAACACTGGGAGATGTCAGGCCTGCTTCACTCTCATAGGGAATCTGCTATCTAAAGCACTCTGAGCTTAGAAGGCAATGGGGGTGGTATTTTTTTTTTCTTTTCATTCGCAGCTGCTAAGAAATTAACGAATATGTTGTTTGTACCTGTTATAACATTTCCTGTGAGTTACAGTTCGCAACAACAAAGAAAGCTTCGCTTGACACCTGGTTGACAAAAATCCCCCAACACAGCATAAAACTAACAAATAAAATCCATGTGTCAGTCCGATTGATACTTTTTAAAATGCATGTAAACATGTTAGTTTGACTGAAACTGTAAGAAACTGAGTTTGTCAAACCCTGATTAACACATCCTTCACTCAACTAAAATCAGTTGGTTCTAGGCGCCCTTTTGTCTTTTTTGTGAAAACAGTAGATTGTAACTGTATATTAATACAGCCAAATTGATAAGTTGATATCATTCACAAATCTTTCAGCCCATTAAGGCTATCCTGTTTTTATAGCTGTGGCATCATTCAAGTGACATAAAGACAACGTCTGCACAGTGAATTTGTCTATATGAAGCAGCGGAATGTCGCCGAATGTGTCGGCGTCAGACAAACTTCAGTGAATATACTTTGGAGTAAGGACTATATTTTAGGGGGCACACTAGATCAAACAAATGTCATAAAGTCATTAGTGAGTGGTTGAGATTTCCCACAGACTGTCTACAATTTGTGAGTAAATATATAAGAGTTGAATTATCAGTCAAGGTGAAATTTGTTACTATCTCAAGTTCAGTATCATACTAAATGAAAAGAATACTGAATAAAAGTAACACTTTCAAATCGTTTTTCTTTCTTTCTTGCATTTCAGGGCAGAGTCTGGGCTACGGCTTTGTCAACTACATCGACCCAAAGGATGCAGAGAAAGCCATCAACACGTTAAATGGACTCAGACTTCAGACCAAAACAATCAAGGTAATCAACACCATATTCATTTCTACACACATCAAATAAATAGCTGGAAATCAGAAAACAGTCACTGCAAAAAGAAATAAAAAATCGAGTCATGTATTTCAGAAAGTTATGGAGGTCATGTTAAATTATAAGGCTGCTTTCTTTTGTCCAAGAGCCTTTTTAGATAGTAATGCTGTTGTGGATTGTGCTAAAGGGCGAGATTGGATTAACATGCATGAGCTGCAGAAATAAAAAGACCATCTGAATGGAAAAGACACATTAAAGCGCTTGTGACTATGGTTGATATGCTAATGACTTTTCTAAATGTCAAAATTTAAAGGTGAAATTATATAGATATCACCGACTGAAAGAGAAGAAACATGTCAATCATCCCATTTTCCAAAATAATTGAGTGTTCTGTTATTGCGTTTTAAATGGCATGACTAATTGTCAGGCTTAATTGTGGTTGTTACAGAGGTAAAATGGATACATCTGTGCCCACACTGCACTACTCTTCATTCAGACGCTTTAGAAGACTAAAAATGAAACCTTACATCAACTTGTTTTTGCAAATGTTTTCGAACAATTTATTAATCTCACTGCTGATCTGATTTTCCCAGCTCATATACACTGTTGTCATCCTATCTGCTCTGCGCTGCAGATGTGTTGTTGCTGTTAAGCCGGGCTGTTGCTCAGTGGCAGTCCCTGGATTCTCGCTTTCTGTCATCTGATTTAATCTGATCTAGTCCAGTCTAATGTAATCTAATAGGGTGGGATTAGCCTGATGCCGAGCGGGGAATCCCACAGAGAATCCCTGCAGTCCCTAGACAGCATAAACTGTCTGCCTTGGCCTTGATTCAGCACTGTATTCTCCCCCTGGTCTAACATTGCTGTTTATCTAACACGATATCCATAATGGTTTAATGTGTTTGTTATCGACGGTAGGTCCATGTGTATTTTTGTGTGTGTCATTAATAGAACCTACAATTGCACCACAGCTGAGCTAAGATTAGAAGTGTTTGGATAAGCCAAAAAATACTGCGAGTGTTTACTGATGCCACACGGTATCTTCCAAACAGCATCATATCTGTTTACTTTCTGATTTATTACTTAATTAGAAAAACACGTTATCTCTTCTAAATTAGACTAATTTAAATTGTTTTTGTGCTTGGTCTTTGATAGTAATTTTTCAAAGTAGCTCGAGCAATACTCTCCCTATTTTAGCCGTAATCAGTGGGCCTATTCTGAAGCATGCAAATGCCATCTTGTGGCCAGGATATTTGAAGAGAGCTTAGAGATTAAGAGTTACAATGCACACATTTCAAGAATACTACAGAACAGAATTTTTAACTGTAGATGGGTGTTCGGCTGCCTACATGGAATACCAAATGAAAACAGGCATTTTTAGTTGTTGTTTAAAGATGGAAAAGGCTTAAGGTTGTTCACACAGTGTAGCATTCTGGGTTCACGGATTTTCGCTTTTACACTTTCATGACACAAGAGATAGCCTCAAGTTGTTCCTGAGTTAAAAGCGGTTCGTAATGATAGAAGACAACGCTGCATCTCTGTCTGACACTATCACTCTTTCACACTTCATGTCTCTCCTCCCACTACTTTCTTTCCTTGCTTTCTCTCTCCACAACAGACTGAAAAGCCTAAAGGTAACAAGGTAAATTAAAAGGCAGTGCAGTAATTCTAAAATTAAGCTTGCCGTTCTTTCGTGTCACACCATTCCTACGTTCTGCCACTACACTTGGCCCAGAGATTCACATTCTCTCGGGGCGAAATGTCTCTCTGAAGTGTCTCTTACTCGGTTTTCGCTGCTGCGGTTTCCTCCACCGTGACACCTTCGATTTTGTCAGCAATGGCTGCGATGCTGCCTTCCAACTGAGGTGTGAGGGGAAGCAGCATGCCAAAGGTGCGAGAAGCTCACAGTGACACGTATGCACACAGTCTAAGACACATTTATCCAGTGTGCGCTTGTGATTATTTTAATCTTCGCACTAAGTTTTTCTAACTTTTCCTGCACACAAGCACACACTCCTGTTTCACACATGCACCACACTTGTACACAATACCGCTCACAGCTTGAGGAGGTGTTGATGGATTAGACATCTGGAGTTGGCTGACAAGGAGAGAAAATGAGGGAGAGCTGTACAGTGAAGAAAAGAGGAGCAAAAAAGAGGCAGACTCTGGAAAGGTTTAGTGAGGCAGCATGCAGGAAGGAAGCAGACGGAAAATTGCCCGGCAGCGAAAAGGGAGAGAGCTACAGAGAGGAAGACGAAGGAGCCGAGCAGATAGGCTGAAGAGGAAAATGTGTGAAAGAAAAGTGAGACATGGGGAAAGCCAGCTGTTCCCAATCCTGTTGTCTCACAAGTGGGATTTCCATGCCATTGCTCAAGGATACAACTGCATACGCACTGTATTTGTTTGATTTTAACCTTGTTCGATGACTTGGGTCTCCACTTGTCAGAGGTCATGAGAGTACTGGAAGAAAAAGCTGCTTCAGTCAGCAGCAATGCTAAAGGGATTTACAAATTTTCACTGCCAAAAAGATTGTGTCAACAGATGAAGATTTCGTAGAAGTTCTGTAGTTAAGAGTAACTGAGGGGAGCTGCAAAGCATAATCAGTTACTGCCATTTGCTACATTAGAAAACATTGTTGAATCTTTAAGTAGAGGAATAAATGACTGGCTGATTTCTTTGGAAGTTGATTGCTGTTATGTTGACTTGATAGTCGAGGGGAAAGACATCTTGAAATCCAAGAAGAAGAAAATAAACCTCTCGCCTTTATCATGAAGCCAGGCTTTCACTGAGAATATTAAGTGGCTCTATTGTCCCAATCCTGAGCTGTCTTTTGAAAGTGAAACACCTGTGGTTTCCACTCATGGGGAAGTTTTTCTTAGTGTCCCTGAGCAAGCAACTGGATGAGGCACAAGGTGTTATCTCTCTAGTGTTCGAAACAACTAAATCTTTTCCTAACAGTAATCCCCATGGCAAGGAAGAAAAATACAGTCTCATTTTCCTCCCTATGGATCTAATGATCCACGCCCTTTCTCATCTACAACATACACACATGAAAGCGTTGTAACACTATGATCTCTTTAGATTCTAGCCACCTCTGATTTTAATGCTTGATAAGGACTGGAACCTTGATTTATGTGTTCAAGCTCTAAGACTATTTATTTTACCCTCCCAGGTGTCTTATGCACGACCCAGCTCAGCCTCCATTCGTGACGCCAATCTGTACGTGAGCGGCCTGCCCAAGACTATGACCCAGAAGGAGCTGGAGCAGCTCTTTTCCCAGTATGGCCGCATCATCACCTCCCGCATCCTCGTCGACCAGGTCACAGGTATCCATGGGGCAGGGTCTCCTTTATCCTGACACTTTGACACTGTAACATGTAATAAGTCAGATGCACATCAAATTGGGTCATTATAACTCTGTATTCTGTTTTTAATTTAAAAACAGTCTGTCATCACTTTCAAAGGGTTATTGTCTTCTTTTTAAACATAAGTAACCTTTCATGCTATATTTTTGAGATGCGTTTGTGGCACAGTTTGTCACATTTTTCATTTGGTCATGATTAACAGGAGGTACAGTTTAAATAAAGCTGTAAAAAACTTGGATTGATATGGTAATATAAATTACCTCATTAATATTTTTCGTTGGGAAAATTGAATTAAAAACCCTCTGGCTGCAGATTCTAAGTGTCATGTTGAGGTCATACCAGTCAATCTGTAATGTTCACACAATAATAGAATTTCCCGAAGATGCCTCTTCCCATTTGAGCCAAAGTTGCTGTGCTTTCTGTGATTAGCATGGCTGTTTCAGAGTGTTGAGAAAAAAAATGAGGCTGGCTAAGAGAAAAATTAATTAATTTGCTTGCTGCACTTCCATAAAAAATTAATAAAGAAAAGCAGGTGTAATTACAGATGCTGACAGAGTCTGCATCCAAGACACAGTACTTTATGCTAATAATTCGACAAAACAAAGAGCAGACATTACTGGACAACTGTAAATATTCTTATATGTGAAATACTTTAATCAATCCAGAAAAATTCATAGATAGCAGAGCAGAAAACCTGTTTTCCCATTACTACTCTAACATTTAAGTGTCTGTGAAATTGAATTATGATGATATGATCATCCATTACACTGTAATTTTCAGGAATTAAGTGAAATCATTGTTAATTGAAATATGCAGAACTTATTCAGTATGACTGAAGGTTTGTCTGACGGCAGTGCATATGAGTGAAGTTAAAGAGAAAGTGCACCACTAAATCAAACATAAATACTTCCTCTGACCTATAGTGCAATTTTGAGTTTGAGTTCCCAACTTTTGTAAATATTGACTGGAATGTTGTTGGCCTTCTTTTGAATAGCACTGAGCACTTTGGTCTCTGCTCTCAGTCCATCCATTCAAAGCAATCTTTTGTTTGTGTTCTTTGAGTCAACTTGGCTAGCTTGCGGAGATAAGTTAACACGTAACAATTAGCCCAGAGGACATGAAAGTTTACTTCCAGTTGCTCTCCAGTGCAGACCTCATTTGTGTGCTTTTATTTGCTCAGTCATACAGCTGATGGTTTTAATATGATAGAAAAACAGATAAATGAAACTACATAAAACTGGTCATATTTTTTTAAGAATCTTCTTGAATAACATTGCTTTTTCAAATGTTTTTTAGGCTGATTGCCATCCATTCATCCTTACAGCTGTTATTTCCAAAACTCAACATGTCCCACCAGAGGAAGAAAAATACATATATTTGGGAGTGAACTCTCCCTTCAAAATAATTTATTCCATTTATTTTTTCACATGCGTGTCAAGATGTCTGCCAGTTTTGGAAAAAATATTGATTTCACTCATGTCTTTCAACTCTAGTGCTTTCTAAGCATTACCTAACGAGTCACTGAGTGACCCAAACAGGCAATTTTGCCATTGAAAAAACAATCATTACACAAGAGGCACAAAGCTGAAAAATTTACATGCTCAATTACACATTCCACTACATCCAAAACACAGAAATGAATCGCATCAGCCCATTGTATTGCAGAAGAACCCCTCCAGCACGTCTCTTAGATCAATTTCAGTGGTTGTGTATGTGCCTGAAGGCTTCAACCTGCTCCAGCATTATGTGCAATGTGTACTGATGAAGCAGAGAAGGAGCAACATGCCGTAAGCCACACTCATTTGCCTAAGCAGTATAAATCACCGCTGGCAGTGAAGTGCACGACTGTCTGTACACACTGAGCAGAGGAAGAGAGAGGGAAAGAGGAGACAAAAGGGAAATAAAGAGTAAGAGAGGGCGTAGACGAGCAGAGAAGAGGAAATGAGGAGAGGCAGGATGTGAACAAAGAGCTAAGGAGGATGGAAGCTGATGGTAAAGGTGGAAAAGATTCTCCGTCCAGCTACATTTAGATGACATGGGCTAACCTCCTGCCTCTCTGTTTCACAGCTACATTAACATCTCAGATTTTTAGCTTATAGCTCAGGCTCACCAGAGGCAGTTCTAGTTAGAGCAAGGCAAGGTTTTCAGGCAGTCACAACACGTATGACACACAAGACCCTCAGCAATTCAATTGTGCTCTTTCTTGACTGGCACAAGGTCATTTTCGAGGTGAAGAATCACATGTCCAGATGAAACACAGCAACACACCCACCAGAAATATTTAACTGAAGACATAGATGATGTCTTTCATGCAGGTTCCTTTCTTATCCTGTGATTTAAAGCTGTCACTTTAACATGTCTCATTAAAAAAGACATCAGAGCCACTAAAATCTTTTTCCTGAATTCTGGTAACTGTCCACGCAATGGCATTGCTTTACTCACAACAAGCAGATACTGGAGTGTACGCTACAAACCTGCTGTAATTACTTCTCACCATTTTGTCAAATTTATTGTCTGGGAACAGGAAGAATACATCGAGAAAGGACAAGAAATTCTTCAATTAGGGGCAACTATTTCATTTAAAAAACAAGCTAAAGCCAATTTCCAGTAGTAACCTGTGTAATTTTTTGGTCCAGTGAAAATAGTTGGACATAGTTTCTCTCAATGACAACAACACTAGAGAAACTGAGTTAAACCGAACAGCATATCTGACTGCTTCCAAACTCATAATGTTTGGAAAACCTGTTTTTATTTTTTATCCCTGTATCATGTAGAAGACAGGAAGCAGAAACACAACTTGACCAAATAGGTATATCGGTCAGTATAGACATAGTGCAGGAGATGTTTTTCAGCCCACTAACACCCTCATCCACACTAATTGCTATCCTAACGACTACCCTGGCCACCTGCCTCAGAACTGAAACACACACACATGCTGTATATGCACACACACAAACAAAGATAATGTGAGAGAGGGATGTTCTGCAAGGTGCCCCCAGAGGGCTGAGGATCAGCAGGAGAAATGTTAATGATTAATTAGATGTTAGAGTTGCGGGTGATTAAAAACATGGAGGACTTTAGAGCGGCCCTGAGAGTAGTGTGCTGGTATCATTGACTCATCTTTTTCTTCTCTCTGATACTGTACAGACAGAAGAAACACACCCACCCACACACTCACTACCATTAAGACAGAAATGGGCTGCAAATTAATACTCTCCTGCGACTCCTTGCACAGAACAAAAAATAGAAGAAGAGACCGAAAGAGAGAGAGAAAGTAGGAGTCAAAGTAAGTTTGTGCTCTGTATCACACTCATTTGGAGACGTCAACAAACTGAGCTTATACCTGCATTGTCACAGTGACCATGTTGTAAAAGTGAAAAGGAATGTTCTTAAAACTTCCGTCTCCCGGGGTCATGTCCCCAGTATTTATTGAATAACAGATATAATCGGTGTCTAAAATCAGATTCCCTCTGTGATTGACTTTTCCTACCAACCTGTGGGCTGATTTGAATCGCATTGAATATTTGAACTGAATAGACTTTAGAGTGGATTGATGCACAGACAGAAATACATACTGACAGCAGTGTTTTGGAAATTTGTTGAAGTAATGGATGTTCTCCAGTGACCATTGGCAGATGGGCTGATGATCCACAGCTCCTGCTCTGCTAAATTGGGAACATGGAGTCTGTTCTCTAAATGACCTCTTCATCAACAGGATGCACCCTGCAGTCACTCTTCTGGTCGTGAACACAAGAAGCAACTTAAAAAACATGACTGTTGGCATCATTTACGGTCAGAGGCAGCTGAAACAAAATCTACTAAAACCGCCAAATTGCCCCAGAGACTCAGGGAGTGAACATAGCATTGACTTGACAAGGGTATCTCTCCATCTCATCCTCACCCTCCTCCCTCCCTTCCTCTGCATATTGATTGCTTCTGAATGGATAAGCATATTCTTTCTCTTTATCAGTGCAGAAAGTGCCAGGTTCCCTCCCTGTCTCTCCCTCTAACCTTCAGGGAAGGCAGCCAGAATGTGATTTTGTGCTCTTACAGCTGGTTTAGGCAATCCTCAATTTGAAACAGACATAATGTTAGAGACAGCTTTGAATCAATAGGTGGCTATCCCTTGTCCGTGCTCCCAGACCTGTGTTCACACAGAGGTCAATGCTTACCTGATCAATGACTGCAAATACCATTGATCCACAAGTATGACTTTTGTAAACAACAGCTCTAATGTGAAACTTAATTGCTGCTGAGTGTGTTTAAGAATTGACTGTGAAAAGGCTGATGCCACATAGCCTAATGTGGGACAGAAGGTTTTAGTGAGAAAGATTCCCATGGAAACAAGTGACAAGCATTCATCCTGTCATATAACTCACGATGGTGATTACTACTATTACTGATTTTCAAAAGAAAAGTTGCTTTTCTATTTGTTTTCTGCATCCCATTGGCATTGAATCGATTGAAAAAATGCAAATAAAAATAAAATACACAGTGAAAACTCACTGTGTCTGTACACACAGTTTACAGCAATCGCTCAAAAAGCCTACGGGGAAACAGGCTTTGCCTGGGGAGGTGCCTGCACACCACGTCAGGCTTGACACACATTTTCTCTAGGGATGAGTGATATTTTGACATCTTCGATGTGTTGCTGACAATTAACTAAGTGCGGCTGCTGCATCTTATGTAAAAAGCCCAGGATACAGAGTGAGTTTTACAGAGTTTGAAGATGGAACTGAGGGTTACGTTCACTGGCATATCCATAGATCCCAACTCATTGCACGAAAAAAAAAGTTGGGAGTCATGCCCCATGCACTATTAAGGCCATGCAAGTTTTTCTCATGGCATAAACTTAAACTTTTCAGGGAAGCAGATGAGCTGTTAGGCAATCAGGAAATGCTGTGGCAGGAATTTAAGGCTACACAGCTGTTTATTCCTGATACCTTGAGTTCCCTTCATGTTGTGTGCGGAATTGCTCTTACATTCCCGATTAGACATTGCACATAGTGAGTTCTGATGTTGATTTTCTTCTAATTGATTTCTCCAAATGTTTAATTGTTTGCTGATCATAACCATTTAGATTTTCTTCTAACCACATTTCATCCCTGCAGATGAGTAATCACAACTATCCTGACAAGTTTTAATGAAACATTGGTTAATTACATAAAGGTTTGACCGCTGTTAGCCCAATTTCTGTCGTTTCAACTCAGTTCATTTGTTAGGTTGATGTAAACCAAATAACTTTTTGCCAGCTGAAACACATTAGTCATAGCAGTACTTTCCCAATGCGAGGCTTTTATCTGTTTGCTTCGTTAAAGTGGTGACATGTTTTTTTGGGCCAGAAATTGTACATACAATTGAAAAAAAGATTTGAATATGTTTAAGTTGTTGCATTCTTTCTTTATGAACATTTCGCACTCTGCCCGAAGTTATTTTGGTTGTGCCGTTGTATCTTAAAATGTGGCAAACAATAATCATCCATGTCTGAAAGCTGTTCATTTACTTCATTATTGCTTATTGCCTTAAAGTATGTAGGAGCTTGTCCGAGACAAGGAGTCACATTATACGAGTTATTTAATGCACAAACACGTAGAATTACAAATATGCTTTCATCAGCATGCAATGTGCCGTTTAGAGCTGAAATTATCATCGTAGATGTATGGTCCAAGTCTACTTGTCATGTCAAATGTTTCCACCAAACAGTTAAAAGACTAAATAGAATAGGATAACATGACTTTAGCCATAGCTGTTTTAGTTGTAACACTAACATTACTTTTGCTGCATAGCTTGGAATGAAAGTCAGAAAGCACACAGCTTTAGTCCCTTCCATGTGGTATTTTTAGATGAAAAAGGAGACAGGGCAGGAGAGATAAAAGCAGAACTGGATAAGAACAATCAGTGACATCAATTTACGTGTCTCAAGATTTGTGTTCAGACTTTAATTGGTTCAACTTGTCGCCAGGAGGTAAGAACCGACCACTTTCATATCAAATGTGTTTCTAACAGTCAATCAATCAACAAATCTTTATTTGTATAATATGTGTCAAATAGTGTGAAAATCAGTGTGCCTTAAAAGTAAATGTCGACCATAAGAAACAGATATAAAGAATCATCTAGATTAATACACTTGAAGAATTTATTGAATACAATAAAATGTAGGTATTTAAACCGATAAAAAGATGATCAGCTAAAATCATCAGTTGGAAATAAATTTGACATATTGCACAAAATTGTTTGATTGCTGTAAAATAGTACAGGGCTAATAAATAAACCAGAAAATAATTATGAGCAGTTCAATACCAATAAAATTGAATGTAAAATAAAACTTAAAGTTTAAAGATGATAAGCCACAAAAACTAATAATACTAAAACCTTGAAGTCATAAGACACTATTTTTAGCTCCTCTCACATGGCTGCTGCTGCTGTTTGGAGCAGACTGGCTGAAAGCAGCATTATTACATGTTTTTGTTCTACAGTTTAAGGTGAAGACCCAAACGATCTGCTGGGACTTATAAAATAAGAGCTCATCTGAGAGGTAGTCAAGTGTAGGCTGTAAAGTTCCTTATCCATTGTTAAGAAATTAAAATAGGTGTCATCGATTTTAGATTTATTGTACTCTAGTTTTAAAAATTTGAAGTAGTCTCTGTGTTGCTCAGGGAGAGAAACGACCTAATTTCTTTAGATGACGAAGACTTGAAATAAAAATCGGAGTCAAAAATCTCCCCTTGATTTTGTCCTTCTTGGCATGGGTTGAGTCCTAGTCTATTTAGTTTTGGGGTCAGTTTCCTTCCCTGAGCCTTTGAACACATGATCATAGACTTGTGTCTTTATTTTACTGCAGCCTGAAGTTGGTTGCACATGATAGAGATATGGTACGTACATGTGTGCGAACACTTTGATGTTTGAAAGCTCCAGACTGAATGTACAGTCCTGCTGCCTTCAGATAGCTGGAACGTTTTGGTCATTTGAAGTGAGAGCTGTGCTATAAACCAAAGGAATTGTGAATCAGAAGCCATCAACAAAACTTCAGTATAGACCTTGTAGTGTGGATTTTAATTAGAATTAATTTGGGATTTGGAATTAGTTTTTTGGTTGGTTCCCTACTGGTGATGCTGCAATGAATAGAATTTAACCTTCCAGCTCTGTGTAACATGGAGCTTAACATTTTTGCCCTGTGTACAGAAATATCAAAACAATAGGCCTCCCGATGTTGGAGAAATGCCACATTATTGCATTTCTTATTATGGTCCCTCTGGTGCCATGAAAATGAAGCCCTGGAGGCCTCCTGCATGGCTCTACTGTCTGATTTCTCATGGAGTGTTTCTTTCGGTTGGAAAATATGTATAAATGGTCCATAGATGTCTTGGCAAAAATTGGGCTACATTTAAAAAAAAAATTAAAATGTAGAAGATTTAGCTGTATATTTAGTCTAAGCTTTGTCAAAGACTTTGATTTAATGTTTGCATTTACCCCAGATTTCATTAGGATTGGCAATATAAACTGAAACTGCCCATTTGGGAGGTAAACTTCAGCTTATTTGTGCTTCTCACAATTTACTGAGCTAAACAGCCACTCAGGTAAGAAAAGCACCACCTTTTTTATTATATTGCTGATAAATGGTAACATCTCTTCTTTATAATATATATATATATATATATAATACTCTTTTTTCAGCATAATGTCAGCATGATTTACAACCTTCAGTTGTACAGCTTACATTAACAATGACTAAACTTATATAAAGGCATAAAAGTGGCCTAATTGGCTCAGAGTCGTATGGGTAAATGAGGGATTAGAATAGATGCAAAAGTTTCCTTTTGTTTAAAAAAAAAACTTCTGACAGTGTTCTGTACTTGTAGATTTCGGCTATAAAATATTTTCTTAAAGACAATTGCCCCTCCAGCATACAGTTACTTTGTACTCTCCTCTCTTGACTTGAATAATGACACCATTCTGTATCGCTGTTCTCTATCTGCCGCAGACTCGAGAACAAAACGGTCAAGGTAAAACGAGCGGAGAGGTGCTTCCTCTAGATGGCATGAATCATAATATCATCCCATATCTTTCTGCCCTTACTTTTTTTCCTGTAATCTTCAGTGTGCATTCTGCCTATGTGATAGCCGACACACATGCACACAAAAACCACGTACAGCTACGCACGTCAGTACATGCGTACGCACACACCAGACAGATGGTTGGAGCTTTGCTCTGACAGAGGCTAAAGCACAGGGCACCTCCACGCTTCAAAGTCTCTTTGCCTCTCCTCTCGCTGCTTTTTCAAATGCCATCTGTACTCAGGCACACTAACGTTACTTAAAACAAGGACATTGCATTTTCTTCTGCTTCTCATTAGAAGCCAACAGGAAGAGGAGTTCTTTCTCCCTCTTCCATATTATAAATCCTTTAGAAGGGCAAGACTAATCATTTGATACAGTTGGCACGCTGCAGCTCCTTAAGTAAAAGATAAAAGGGTGTGATGAAGTAGCAGAATGCCAAAAGAAAAAGAATTTGCTTATTCTCTATATGCCTGCATTAATGTGTGTGGCTGTCTACGTGCCTGTATGGGCCTGCTTACAAGAATACAATTCACTAGAAGGATGAAATTCTGTGTGTGTGTTTGAGAAAGTCAGAAAATGTGCGTGTTTCATTACCCGGCAACCAGTTTTCTCACCTCTCTTTTTTTCTGGGCTCTCAGAGGAGCAGTCATTTCTCTTTGTCAGTCAGTCAATGTTTGGAGAAATGATAGTGGGTTTTAGAGAAAGCATGGCTTTGTTTGGGAAGGAGCAAGCAAGAATAGCACGGTTTCCTTTCATCATCATCCTTTTACTGTCACCTCTTAACATTCTCCTCTATCACCCTCTCTCCTTTTGTCTTTTCCTTCCTTACTTCCCATCTTCACTTTTTCCCTTTCTCTCCTTCTTTTCAGTCTTACTCATCCCCACCCCCAGCACTTACATCTCATCCCCCATCCTCTCTCCTTGTGTTTCCCTGCCCCAGACTGAGGCGGCGTGTTATTAGTAAGGCAGCCAATGTGCCTGTCGGTGTGTGTTAGAGAGAGATAAGCACAGGTAGAGAGTTATATAAGCCTCTGTTGATTACTGTGGAGAAGAGGGGGGACAGAAAAAGAGAGTGAGAAGGGGAGAGAGTGAGTGAGAAAGACAGATTGCTGTACCTTAGTAAGTACATTGTGCTCTAATGTCGCCTGTATGGCTGGCTGGTGCTTGATAAGTAGGACCAGGCTTCTGGGGCTGGTTGAAAGGACAGTCATTTGGTTGGACTTCTTAGAATGGCAGCTTGCTTCATAGATTGGAAGTTTGTTTTTCTTGCATTTTTTAAAATGGGAAAAACAAACCCCTTTTCAAGGTTTATTACATTAATCTGGCATGACAGAATTGTAATTCAAAACAAGTACAGAACAGTACACTGCTGTATTTTTTTAAATTTAAACCAGTTAAGTGAATATATCATCAATTTATTGTAGAAAGATATTTGAAGGTCTTTACTTAAAAAAAAAAACAACAACTCTTGTGTAGCTTGTTAACCTTAAAGCTACATGTGTCAGACTCATTTTGAAGCACGTTGATTTTTGTATTTCAGTTTAACATGAAACTGCTCTGGAGCACCCAGAGGCTGAGATACAACCGTTTACATCTTTGGTTCCCGCACCCACACCATTCTGCTTTTCTACTTTTTTGTGGGCTTCAACTACTCGAGTACATGTGGAGGGCTCGCACGCAGATTTGTTTGTATGACAGGTGTTATATCCCACAACTGAAGGTAGAGCCAAAGAGCAAAACTTCTTGTGGAGATTTTCCAGCTGGCATCAGATTTTCCATCCCTAGTAAGAATCTCTACATCTAGAGTTACATGCGAACGTCACAGCGAATCATTTGTAGCATTTGCTGACACTGACTGAGTTGAGTGAGAGTGCTTGCTTGTGAGCGTCGCTGCTTCATTTTCCTTTTTACTGACCTGTTTGTCATTTTTCATTTTTTACTATTGTGGATATGTTTAAATTCACGTGGTATTGACATCAACACAACAATGATTATCAAGACGTTTTTCCCCGCTTTTTATGACAAAAAAAAAAAAAAAGAAGTAATTCCCAGAATGTACTTTTTGCATCACATTTTTGCCTCATCCGTGCCAGAGACACCTGTCTGCAGCTGTGTCTGCAGCATTTCCAGCTGTGATGGTGTTTCTCCTGCACAAAATCTCCTGCTGTGAAGTGGTAGTGTGAGCAACAATTGTGGAATAAGACTGGACCGTTTGTCCACATATTCTCTTGTTTTTTATCTTAGAAAACAGCTGGTGCATGATGTGCATTAATCCACATCAAAATATCCCCTGAAAATGTACACTTCATTAAAGCTACAGAAAGTTATGGTAAACTTAGGAAACTTGCAGACAAACTACACAAAAGCAAAACAGTCCAAAACCTCCCAGGTAATTTTGATCTTTTTAAGGGAACTTTAAAAAAGGCTCAAACTCTTGTTCCCCTCCACACAGTTGAATAGGCTCACAATTAATAACAGCAGTAAAACTTGTGATGTAGCACTCAGTGATCCTAAGCTCCATAATAGCGCTCCTCTGTTGATCTTATCATATCATATCAACCCACCTCATACTACTAAAAATAGACCAATTATTTATTCATTTTAAGTCTCAATCTCTCCCCATTCCACTTCCTGTGTTTTGAAAATCTGTATTGTGAGGAGAAATAACCTCAACTTTAGAAACCTGCATGAATTATTTTTAGGTGAAGAATACATTTACATCATTTGCTGTCTAAAAGAGAGCAGTTTCACAAAGAAGGTTCCGCTCACCCACTACTTCAGATCGTCGTGGACTAGTCCTCTTTCCACACTTCACTCTTAATAGCACCTCTTCAAGTCGCCACAGAAGTGTGTGTGCATGTGTGTGTGTGTTTGTTCCTGGCCTTCATCTGTATGCCAAGCGTTTGTCTGGAGACCCTCCAGCAAAAACCAGCTTAGGAAGAGCTCAAGGCCAAACAAGTGTGAGGATTAAAGGACGAAATAGAGTCCTCTCTTCTCCTCTCTCGTTGCGGTGCAGCAAGTGAGTGAGCAGTGCTCTCCACTCCCATAACTACCACTGAGATGCTCTTGACCAAGGCTCTTGGTTCCAAGTGTCGTTCAGCAGTAGACTGTTGTAAAATTCGGCTGATTCCAAATATCAAGCTGAAGCATGGTGCTAGTGAAGTTTTAATGCTTAATCTAATAAGCTAAAAATCTTCATTGCCAATAACACTTAATGGTTATAGCTCCAAAACTGCTTCAGAGACACAGCAGTGCCCCTGATTTTACCTCAGATACTGCACATGGACAAATCCTTTGTAATTTATCACCTAAAATACCATGAGATTGATGCTTTTCTTTTTGTATAAACAAACAAATTATGCAAGAGAAGAGAAGTAATAAATACAGCAAATTAGTTTAGCACCTTCTAATTCTGCTGTGGTGCTGCTACATGAGGATACTGATCACCACAATTTCAGTAATTGAGGGCCTTTTGCAGTCTTGACAGTGAAGTAACTGCTCCCAGCAGAGTCTTTGAAAGAGGCGAGAAAATTTGAGAAAATTTATGAAAAAGTGTAAATGAGCTATTTAGTATTTAGAGAAAAAAAGGGAAAAACTGCTGCATTGTGAACAGTATTTTTAAAACTAACAACATAGAACTAAACTAGTTTAACATAAAACTAGTTTCATGTTGATGTTTTAAAAAGACCCCCTAGTTCAAGGGAAAAGATTCAATTTTGTTATCTTAACAATATTTTCCTTGTAAACATTAGAAATGGACAAAAAAAAACAAGCTTTTTACATATAAAGATGTCATGGTTCCTCATTAGTTAAGGCTATATGTTGCACATCTCTGTTTTTACAGAAACTCAGAGAGGACTAACTAAAAACTGGCTATAGAGTGTCAGAAGCCAATTATTACATTTACAACAAGACTTATCAGAAGATGATATTTTGGCAATTAATGATTGCTTTCAAAGGGTGTATTATTTTTTTTTAATCATGCAGCTTAGTTGGAAAGTAAATAACCTTGTGGTGCCTGTGTCCCGCTGAGAAAGAGAACAAAAGAGGGGAAGAGATGGTCAAGGTGTTTCTCTGAATAAGAATTCAGTGAAGCGAGTATCATGAGACAAGCCAACAGGAAGAGTATGTAAGAAAGAACTGGGTAGAAGATGGCACGTACAAAAATGTGGAATAACAATAAGGAGGGCTTTTTAAGTGTGAGAAAAGAGCTTGCACACAATGATGCTCAAACACAGCATTCCCTTCTTTCTTAGTGCCTCTCTTTTATTCAGCCTCAGTCACACAGACATGCCTGTGTGCACACAGTATTATGTAAATAGTCTCTTCGGCAGAGTGCTGCTGTCACTGAGCGAGCATCCTCTGGGCCATCCAGGCAGCCTCATTAAAACGAGGCGCAGCATTCATTAACGGATACCAGTGTGCATGTACACATGTGCACACGCATACATACATATACAGTCAATAACACACACCAAGCGTTCACGGACACCAATAAAGGACCTCCTAGGAAGCGCACTTCTAAATGTTCCTCTTAGGTGGCAGTCAAAAAAATGTCTCCAAGGAAACGGCTCAAATGTCACTGAGAACAATGGAAGAAGAGTGTGGGGACACTTTGACTGCAGCGAGCATGAGGAAATAATGGACTATGTGTCTTTAAACTGAGGAATTTGTCTTTAACTATATGTCTTTTGTCCTTTGTCTCTTTTCTGTCTCATCATGTATTTTTCTACTTCAATTTGCTTTGGTAAAATATTAAAACAATCTAAATTAGCTCCTTTACAGCCAACAACTGCGTGAAAGGAGCCTCGATGTCTTCCCCCTTGGGAGACCAGTTTTTGCAGCTATTGTAAAAAAAAAAAAATTGTGAAAAATAAATATGTAGACAGTAAAAATCCTCTCTAAAACCTGTAAAGTAAAAGGGGCTCCTGTTTGTTTGTGATTTGCTGGCCCCGCAGGTGGCTCCCGAGGTGTGGGCTTCATCCGCTTTGATAAGAGGATAGAGGCTGAAGAGGCCATCAAGGGCCTGAATGGCCAAAAGCCATCAGGTGCGGCCGAGCCCATCACGGTCAAGTTTGCCAACAACCCCAGCCAGAAGACCAGCCAAGCCCTTCTGTCACAACTCTACCAGTCTCCCAATCGCCGATACCCAGGCCCCCTTCACCACCAGGCTCAGAGGTTCAGGTGAGTACGGCAGCAGGAAATGGAAGTGACAGGACAGGTCTGGTAAAGGCTTGAGGCAGTGCAGTCACAGCAGATGTAAATCACATATTATTGTAAAGGTGTGTGTGTAAAACAAAGTTTCCAAACATCGGAGGCGCTCACCACTCTTCTCATGATGTCTTTGAACCCACCAAAATTCCCAGAAAAAGCGGTTTCGAAAGGTCCACTGTTCAGTAGTTTTGAAAGCAGTCTTGTTGACAGTGTCTTTGAACAGCCAGGCTAAGCAGCTTCATTTTTGTTCCAAAGTTGTGAAATGAGGAGCCCTCTTATGGAGCCCTGGTTCTGAAAGTAATCATTTTTCTCAGTCTGCCTCTTTTAGCCCATAACAATTTCAAATTACTATTGCAGCAATTCTAAGTATGGAGAGACTTTTCTTGTTGATTCAGCTGTTATTCTACAACAGTTGCATTAGACTTAGTTTAAATGGAAATCCCAAACCTGACTACACAAACAAAAATCAGCTGTAAGGACGGTTCCCATGAAGCTCTTTGTTAGTAATTACTGAAAGTGCTTATGTTTTGTGCATGTCTAAAGTTCCTGTATTTTGTTCCTAAATGCATAAAGAAACATTTTTAATGCTCCTTAGCAACTAACCCTAACCCTTAACTCGAAGCCTCCTAGGTTTCCTTGTTGATTGACACTGACGACATAATTCAGAGTAAAAATTAAAAGGGAATTCAGAGAGGATTATATGATGTTTGGAACCAGTGGCTCCTCCTCATTTTCACCTCTTTTCCACACATATTTTAAAGTTAGAAAATGAAGCAAAAAGTGGTAACACAATGCGAATAACAGAAAAACTGGAGTCATTTCTGCCACCTGCAATAAAGATTGGATATTTCCTCTTTAATTTGATTAGCTTGTGTAATAATATTGGAAAGCTAATGCATTTTTACTAGAATATGTAACAAACTGAAGTAGGATGTGCATCGTATCATATTGCGAACTTGTGGGAAATATGAAATGTTATGTCGAGTGGTAAAAAAAATATGAATACAGTTGATTAGTTTCAAACTTCATAGCAATTATTCTCGGTCAACATGTCTGCTCTAAACAACAGGCCTGATTTGGAAAACATTTGCACCAAATGCAATTTATAGATCGTTCAAACAGAGGATGTAACGCCTACACACAGAGACCATGACTCATCGCATTGTCTGTGTTACAACAGAGAGGCACCTTTTTCTCCTGTGAACAGCCATTTTTGCCAAATACGTCCTCTGTTTGAACAGCAGCTGTGAGCTCTGCACCTGGTGCAGGTGTCAAATAAACCAGTGAGTGCTCTGGGTGGGTCTGCCCAGATAAGAGAGGAACTGTTCATAAGAGACTGTGGGGTTCTGTCGTCCACAACTATGCATGTCCCCTCATTTCATCTCACTGCCATCATGTAAATAGTTCTCAGTATATTCTCTGGGAGGTCTGAGCAAAAAAAAAAAAAAGAAAAGATATTTATTTTACAGCCAAAATCCAGACATGGTCATACTGATAATTGGAAAAAGTACATCGCTAATATAAATATACAATTTTCTTATTTCAAATACAGAATCTACTGTTAAACCTGCACAAGTCTCTGAAATCCAGGATGACATCATTTAATGTCCTTAACAATGTTTCAGTCCAACTGAATGACATTTCATGCTGTCTTCATTTCTAACAGATGTTTTTTGCGCAGGTTGACTGCAAGCCATCACTGAACATTATATATACAGTTGAAAGTTGATGTACTGTATATATGGCATCCTACACAGTCATTTCCTGTCTCTCAGTGATGACACAAGCGGCCCCTTTTTTATCTTAAATGTCACTCGACACCTTAAGATAGTTATGGTGTCCGTGACATATGTTCATTTCATGATCTACCAAACTATGTGAGAAGCAGGTGCTTGTATATTATACTTCATCATCAGATCCAACAAGATTTTTTCAGAATGGGAGACAAAATATGTGCTTATGTAATTTACTCTCTCTTTCAATAACACTAAGCCAGTCGTGCTGTTTACTCTCCATCAAAGTCAGAGCTTGGAAGGTATTTTTCTTCTGGAGCGGCATCCCTGGTGTGACACCTGAGCGATGTAGCGTGGCTGTGTGTCTGTGATACGCCAAGCCAATTTACAGGCTCTGCAGGAGAGCTGTCGCTTCTCATCACAACTCACAACCACAGGACACTTCCTCGCTGTGTCCCTGTGCTCCTGCTCTCTGCTCCCAAGCCCCTTACTGAAACCTCAACACTTTAGAAGTTATAAATGTGCTTGATGTGCACTACTTCCCCCTTTTTTTTTCTACCAAATTTTTAAAGGGCAACATTGCAAAAGAAGTTTTTGCCTGAATGTAGCATTTTATTTAGCACAACCTCCGAGTGCTTTGCTCCATTCATCTCCCTTTTTTCCATTTCTCCTTTTAAAGTTAGACACACATATGTATAAAGACACCTATATAAAGACATACTTTACATACAGCAACATTAGTATGTTTCAATGTTAAGATACATCTGATAAACCATTAATGAATGTAGTCTTAATGTAATACTTGTTTCACATAACTAGTATATTCTACTTTTAAAGTCACTCCCCCTTAAAAAAAAAAAAAAAGAAGAAGAAATAATAATAAGCTCTGTGCAGACCAGAGTACAATATACTGCAATTATAAGTACATATATCCTATGTGACTAAATGTGCCTGCTGTAACTCAAGTTATTGTATCATGTGCTTCTATGGTCCCTCTCCAAGACAGCAAAAATAATCAACCTGAGCACAATACACCAAACCCTGGATCCTGGCTTGTTTCCTATCCTCAGTTGTTAACTAATGGTAGTAATTAGCAAATTAGCCTTATTATATTCCAGGGCAGGAGCCAATTTTAATTGCACAGATTTTTGTTTAAAAAAAAAAAAAGAAAAGAAAAAGCGCCCATTCCTCCATTAGTGTGCATTGATGGAAAGCACAAAGGCCTATTGTTTATACAGGGCTTGGAGAGGCAGTGAGAAGAGCTGGCAGAGTGTTTGCGTGGTGAGCTTGCATCAGTGTGCGTTTGTACATGTGATAGAGGAAGGCAGGGAGAGAGTGTGAGCAGCAGGTTTTGTTGTGGCCCGATGGCCCAGCGGCCGGCAGATGTCTTGATGCTCCCGGGCCTGGAGAGCCTCTCCTATGAGCTTCCTCTCCAATTGACTCATTTACCCACAAAACAGACTCTGTGTTCCCTGCCCACGTAATGGGCTAATTACTGTTTTAATGATTCCAAAGATCCTTCTCTCCACTAGAGTTCATTGTTTTCGGGCTGCTTTTATACTTCTTGGTAGTTTTAAGTGAGAGTCTGCACAGTCTGATCCCAGATAAAATTACAAGTTGGACGGTGAATTACTCAGAAATTTCATGTAAACTTAAAAGTCTTATTTTAACACATTTTAAACAATACATTTCAGACTCATTTGATGTACCGAGGTAACTCATGAGCCAGTGTCGAAAGACTACTTTAAAACTTGAGGGATAACGATACATCTCAGTTCTGCTTCATAAGATATAGATTTCTGCCGGATTTCTTATTTATGAGGTACTTTATTTCAATAACGGAACATTCTAATGTTAAATAGCCCCTAATTAGATTACTAATTTGTTACCACAGCTTTTTAATTCAAAATGAGTAATACAAATGGCATTATGAATATTAGTGTTTTACAAGTCATTTATTGCAAGCTTGCAAAATGTACCCCTTAAATTCAATTAAATAATAATCAAGTTGTGCAAATATCAAATAAACAATATAGGCTTTTTTAGAGTAGAATAGACACTGTGCTCTCAGTATGTAGATCCATACTTTTCAGTTTGTCAGATCACTTGTTCTGTTGGTTGTCACTGCAGCCAATTCAATGCAAGCTCAAAGATTAGATGACAGACTGTGTCGTCTCGGAATGTCTACCTGGTCATGGCTGCTCCATTCTTTCTGGTGGACCCAGTTGTGATTGGTTGGTGGTTTGGAAAAACCCAGTGAAGATGTATGAGTGTGTTACTAAGAAAGCAAAGGCTCTTCGACTGCAAGGGACAAAGAGCCCTGGTAGTTGAGTTAAAGTCAGAGAGTTTGTCGTATTTTCAAGAGGAACGAGGTGTCGCTGGCCAGCTGTTGCTCAATAAGCCGTGGCCTCTGTCCATTAGGCCAGAGGAGTTAATAAGACATGAGACAGGCCAGACCCAAGTGAGGAATGAAGGTCATTGAGTCACCAAGCAGACTGCATTCATCCATGAGGGCCAACATTTAATACAGCCCACAGGTTTCTGAGGCCCAACACACAGACACAAATTTACCCTGGCTGACTGCAATGGCTGCAGCTCGCAGGCTGAAATTATTCTGAAACCAGAACATCTCCCAAAAGCTAACCCTTTTAGACAGAGGACACCCTCTGACTACCACTCAGCCGTTCCAACTGACCCGTTAGCACTTAACAGGTTGACCTCATCCACAAAGACAGGCGTTCACGATTTCATGGCTAGTTTAACATTCAGTTGTGTTTTTGTTGTCCCACCACATAGAAAACCCACTAATCATCATCACTTCTCTCACTCACCATCATTCAAATTCCAAACCATTACACTGACAGAACTCTGGATCATTTCCTGTCATCTCAGGTGTTCTCTCAGTTGAGTTAACACCAAAATTAAAGACCATAGATTATGAAAAGAAATGTTCATTTATCATAAACCATCAGTGTGGTGGCGTAAATTGTATGGATAACCACATGCAATTTTCTGCACATAAAATAATGATTTATAGTTGTGTAGCATTGTGGCTGGACTGCCATGCTAGTAAAGCCTGGTACAATGCTATGCTCACACCCTGCCGGCCATTAGTGCTCCGTATGTAACTGAAACGCTGAAGTGTGACCAGTCTGCAGTATTTTATAACTGTAAAACTGGTTGCACCTACAGTAGTGTCAGTGTTCATGAAACACTGCTCTGGCAATAGCAAGCGCAGGGTGGTATGCTAGAGCATATGACATATAGCTCAGGGAGCAACCAAGCAAGTGCAGACCATACTGATTGTACTGTAGATTCATTAACTTATGATAGCATTTTCTGGTGGGGCTCCTCAGTGTAATGGACCAACTGTAGATGGGTTTGTTTGTTCTTGAGTGAGCAGGACCATGCAGTTCCTATAGGGACTTAACATTAGTTCCATTGAGTGACCATCTGCCCGCCATTAACCCCAGAACCCTCCTTCTCTTTACAGGCTGGACAATTTGCTTAATATGGCCTATGGCGTAAAGAGGTAATTAAAAACTTCACCCAATGCCAGATGTCCATGTTGACTCAATAATTTTTCAGTATCCTTTTTTTAAGTTCTTTTTTTTTTTCTTCTTTAGTTTATGTTTGTATTTTTTGCAGTCACTTTGAGTTTGACAGTTTGTTTAAGGTCGACTTCATTATTGGTTCTTTAATTTGTTTTTTTTTTCTCGTCAGCTTGAGTTGGCTTTCAAACCCTCCCAACCACTTAAGGTGTTAAAAAACAGTCTTTGTTTTCAGTGGTGATGAATTTGCTTTGTTTTGATTATGACAAGTGCTGTTGTTGTTTGGATTGGTTTGGGTTGTTTCTGTGTACTGAACGGATTTTGTTCTCTGGTGTAAGATTTCTAATTTCTCGGTGTGTGCTTTTATTTATTATTTTCTATGGGATTCAGGTTCTCCTACCTTGTCACTATACGGCTGTTTGGGAACAGTCTGCTATAAAGAACAAATCTGTAATTACTCATTGTGATTTTCTGGAGGTCCTCTCTTAATCATTTAAATTGAACACTTTCTAGGACAACCATTTTGTATGTAAACAGTTGTTTGTGTGATCTATATTTTCACAGTGTAAGGCATGACAAAACTGCATATATACGCTTAATATCTTGGCAGTGCTTAAACAGATAAGGAAGCGAGATAAGTTTGGATGAACCTGGATCCCTGCTGGAAACAGGACCTGCTGTTTCACTGCAGACAGCTCAAGCTTTGCTCTTCTCAATTTCCTTCCTTTTGCCTCCATTTTTTATTTTGCTGTCTCGCTACCATAGGTGTTGCGCAACTCAAAACTGCAGCCACTATGGTGATAGATGGCGTCTGACGGTGGGCTCTTGCATGTTGAAAGCACAGGGGACACCATCAATCAGTCAGCTGAGCAACTCAATGTTTTAGCTCAAGCAATGTTCTCTTGACAAGTTCTCCTAAAAACTGTGATTTTTGTCCAACATCCTTTAAAAACCTTATTAAAGAATAACACAGTATTGATAAATATGCAATGTTGTATTTACAGCATTGTCCGTTAGCGAGTACTTTTGCCTCACGTTGAGTCTTAGCGTGATTTTCTAAAAGTGAAAACAGTTTAATTGAGCTTTCCTTAGAAGTGTTTTTCAATGCGATTAATATTTGAAAGAAAAAAAGAAGAAACCTGGAAATGGTTGAGCTCCAGAAAGGACAGAATAGATATCTGGTCAGCTACACTGTTGCTATGCAACCTCTAGTCTTGTCTGTAACAGTGGTTTGTGTTTTTGGTCCCGCTCTGATGGGTACACTTGAATACACGTTTTTACCCGCGCGCACACACTCTCTCGGGCATGCAGGCTCACTCATTTCGACATCCTCACAGCTACGGTGTTAGCTAACCTTCGAGCTGTCACCCCCCACACACTCAGGAACCTCACATCTTCCAACTTTTGTTTATCTTGGAGAAAATATTAAAATAACCTCAACAACAGATTGAGGCCAAGTCATTTCCTATTGCAAAATAGTCTGCTGTTACAGAGTCCTGTGGGGAAAATAAAACAAATGGGATGCATTTCATTATTATAGATTTATAATTAAGATGTTTTTCATCTCATCTGAATCATGCAGAGAGATTGATACTGATATAATGTGTTTATCTTATACATCTACGATATCTAACACATCATAAAACTCCACTTGAGGCTCAAAGCTTGCACAGTCAATGAGTCAACCCCCCTGGAAGACTGTATTAGAATTCAAAACAACCACAAAGGCCAGAGGCAGACTCTGCATGACCAAAGTCATGCAGGAAGGTCGTAGCAATTGCCGACCATATATAGTCACTAGAGAGAGAAGGCTTGAGGCCCTAAGCAGCAAGCAGCGCTATCGATCAGTGCCACGAGCTCTGGAATAGATCAAACCAGAACGCCCTGCAGGAGGGGGAGGAATACACTTTGTACCTTAATGCCACTGGGCTGTAAAGTGCTTCCATTTTCCATTTAGTTTTCTCCCCATTCCCTCCCTCCTTTTCCTTAAGAAAGCAGCCTTCTCTGAGACAGCTGCAGCTAAGCGGAAATCTCAATTAAAGTACTCCCAATAATGCCCATAGTAGTTTCAAGGAGAGAGGTGGCATAAGAAATGAACCTTTTTATCTCATTTACCTTTTATTTAAAAGTGGTGGGACTTTTTTTTCCCCCCTTTCCTTTTCCTTTGAGCGGAAAGGCAATTAAGTGAAGTCAACTGAGGATTCAAATCTCTTGCATCAGAAGAAAAAGGAGAAGATTATGAGGCGAATGAGGACAGATTTAGC
Organism: Leuresthes tenuis; assembly: GCF_036924035.1. NCBI lineage: Eukaryota > Metazoa > Chordata > Actinopteri > Atheriniformes > Atherinopsidae > Leuresthes > Leuresthes tenuis. Next base: position 16,577,892 of record NW_027325361.1, on the reverse strand, counting down.
AGGCTGGTGCATGATCTTTGATGAAATTCTAGCAACAGTTTTGTTCAACAACTTCCTACAATTTAGCAGAGAAAGGAGCCACTCGAGGACACAAAGAGAGAACCTTCATCTGCATCTTCTTCAGCAGAGGCGTAGCTCAGAGCAGGCAGCACTGTCGTAAGTCCTGACAGGAGACCTTTCAGAGCTGAGGAGCTCTGGGAGGATTTAGAGGCAGCTTTGCAGACACACTACAAATTTGTGCATTTAGGCATTAACATTGCGCATACACAGTACATTCTGATTTATCTGAATTAGTGAGGTTCGGTTTGGAGATCAGTGTCTTCATGTTTGATTAGTCAGTTGGCAGACTATGTAGGTGAGCAACAGTGCCACCTTTTTTTTTTAGTTTGAAGGGGAATTCTGTAATGAAAAAGTCAGATTTATCACTAGTTTACGGCCATTTCATGTTCTTAGATGCAGTGGATTTATGTACATAACATGCCTGAACCTGTTCGGTTAACACTCGCCGTTTTCTCTCCCTCCCCCCCTCATTCTGCCTTCTCTGTCAGGTTTTCTCCCATCACCATTGACAGCATGACCAGCCTTGTTGGGATGAACATCCCTGGGCACACGGGCACCGGTTGGTGCATCTTTGTCTACAACCTGTCCCCGGATTCAGACGAGAGTGTGCTCTGGCAGCTGTTTGGGCCGTTCGGTGCAGTCAACAATGTCAAGGTGATCCGTGACTTCAACACCAACAAGTGCAAAGGCTTCGGCTTCGTCACCATGACGAATTACGACGAGGCCGCCATGGCCATCGCCAGTCTCAACGGCTACAGGTTGGGCGACCGTGTCTTGCAAGTCTCCTTCAAGACTAATAAGACACACAAGTCCTGAACTTTGACAGGTAGAAGCAGTTGCCCCGCGACTTTGTCTGCTCCAAAATTGCCCCCACCCCCCACCTCCACTCGTCCCTTAGCCCCTTCAGTCACTACCACCACCACACTACTACAGCCATCAAACACAGCAAACTCAAACTCCAACCGGAACACAAAGCAGCCAACAAACCATCAAACAAATTGAACTAGAAATGGCTTATATTATAACTTTGGACCTATAAGCCAATGTTGCCTAAGTATTACAAAAATGAAATGATGAAAATGTTCACAAGTTTTTGGAAGCTCCTGTGATAATGCAGGCTTCTCTTTATTGTATATTCTTTCTGTTTGTTGTGGTTGTTATAATGATTTTTCTCTTCTGTGTAAACAGTAGCAAATCCCTGTATCTCCTTATTTCAGAGAAGGGAATGTCCTTTTTAGATTGGAACCTTTTCTCTGTTTTGATTCAGGATTTGATTTTCTTTTGTAAATCCGGATCCACTGTCGTTAGTATTATTAACCTCCCGGTCAGCGAAAGGGAGGGGGCTCTTTTTTTAAATTGGTAAATCATTCATTCATTTTTTTTTCTTTTTTTTTTGTCTGTGTGTGTGTTTTAAAACTTCCCCTTATCGATTATACATGGGAACACACAATCCCAGTTACTCAGATGTAGAAAAAAAAAAAAAAAAGGAATTTCTAACATTGTTTTTGTTTTGTAATCGCAAACAAAACATAATGTTTTTCCTCACTGGGTTTCAGGGATACGGGACGAGGGAGGGGATGGGTTAGCTTTCCTGATGACACGTTCAGTAATTTAAGAAAAAAAAAAAAGAACACTGTTGCCAAAGAGAAGATCTCTTTGCTTGGAAAAAATGCGTTTAGAAAAAGATAAAAATAAATAGAAATATCTATTTTTATAAATGATAATTAAAATAATAATTATTGAAGAATTTTTACAAGAATCTGGATTTGAAAAAAAAGAGAAAAAATATTTTGACTGGCTAACTGGGGGGGCCGGGGCGGGTGGGAGGGGGCACCACCTTGTCTTGTCGTTCTGCAGTGGTACTTTATAGGATCAAAGGTTGTTTGTTTTTTGGGGAATCCAAGTTGGTAGAGATTTTGTAGATGGAAGGTTTTGTGAAAAGGGATGCAAGCTGAGGCAGGTGATTTTGGTAATTTTTCACATGTGTACTAGTGCGTAATTATTCAACAGCGATACCCAAAAGGGAAGGGAGAGGGGTCTCTCCAAGGCCTAACCAACCTTATAGTCCAGAGCCCAAAGCAAGAAGACCCTTTGTCCACTTGTTTTCTTGTTTTTGTCATCAGTCGATATGGGATATCAGTAAATAGATATATACACATCTATCCATTTAGAGAGCATACTATACATTATCTATATCATTTCCTTTGCTCTGCGTTTGTGAACTTAAATTTGAAAAGAACTTCCTTTTAGCGATCAACAGTAGGTGCTATACTACATTATTCACATATCTTAAATATCCAAGTTTGTTGTTCTATGTGTTGTTTAAAGAAAAAAAAATACTTCGATGTTGGCATTGAATTGAGCTGCTGTTCTTTGTTTAATATTTGTTTAATGTTGGCCCAGAGATCTGGTGAGACTACTTCTTTGCTGAATCACCAGATGTAATGAATTTGGGGCCTTGTAAGAATCACTGAACAAAGTTTTATTTATTTCCTTTTGGTTTGTTTGTTTGTTTGTTTGTTTGTTTTGTTTGGCTTGCTGACTTTTAGGTTACTCGCTGAGCGTGAAACGTTTGTCAAAACTTAATGATGATTAGCTAGTTCCGTTAGTCTAGATATTTGTTTCCTTGAAAAGGATCTATGACAACTGTGTCTTTATTTGCTGTGTACAAATAGATGATATATATAAATATATATATAGTCTACATTTGTTTTACAATATCTACTGTACTATCTGAGTTGTCACTGTTCTTTTGTTTGAGCTTGTCTTTTTCATATGACAATTTATTATGGTGGTGGTTCAGTTACTTAGAAAAACTTGTGAGGAAACTGTTCAATTGTTGTCATGTTGCTTGTGGAGAAAAAAAATTGGATTAACTTTCAGTTAACTACCGCGGCAAAAGAAACCGAACAAAAGCTTAGAATATAACTGTATTTGTTTGACAGTTTATTTACTTATCTATTTTTTAAACTATTTATTTTTGTATTTATTTGTATTTATTATATATTTATTAATTGCTTAATTTATCTGTGTATTTATGTATTTATTTGTTTCATTGTCTGTGTATTTGCGTGATTCTGGTACAGGGAGGGGGGCGTTTCTGAGCAAAAGGGAACAAAGCGACTAGTGGAGAGGCTCTTCCAGTAGTCCACTGCACTGAGAGAACTTTTAGTACGTTTGTGCTTTGTACCAATATATCAAAATTACAATATAAAAAAATCTAAAAGTCAAGAAAACTGAAAAAAATGTCTGGAGGGTTGGGGGACGCTCTTCCCGTATTACTAGAAACAGTTACTCGCTATGCATAACCTAGTTAATAGTTAAATTTGCTATTGCTTTTTTCTTGTCTTGTTAAAAATTAAATCTTTAGATCTTTTTCAATAAAGTTTAGTCTTAATAGAATGTTATAAACAGTCGTTCTGGTTCAATATAACCTGTGATAAGTTTGTGTAGTTCTTAAAAAGCCACTCCGTCCACACCCTCCCTCCACTTACTACCGCTTTGTGATGAAACCTTATGCAAAAATGTGGGTCTGAAAGCATAGCTTTTTAGTTTTCAGCAAACATTTTATTCAACATTCAGCTCTTGGAGGCTTGGGCAGATCAATTTTGAAATTGTCGTTTGAGGGTCATTCATTGCACTGGACTAAATCGATCAAAATCACTTAAGAGTCAAAACTTATTTTTGAGAATATTCATCACGTTTTCAAATGACATACCAACCGATCTTTTAAAAAAAACGTTGTTACCATTGCACACAAACTGCTATTTACAGCAGCTGTTGCTATATATATATAAGAAGTACTCTGGAGGTATAGAGGGGATTGTGCCGATTCTATATTTTATATACTCTAACATGATATATACTATATATTTTGAAAGGTGAAAGGTAAGGGAATGGTTCCAGAAGTATACATATAAGGATTTGGATTTCTTTGTTCGTTGTCTTGAAAACCTGAAGGAGGTGTGTGGAGAGTATTCGAAACACGCTCATATGGTACATCCTTCTCTCTCACACCTCACGCATCTGACAAGCCAGGTCATCTAATATCATCACCATTTTCCAATCATCATCTGCGCCATCCAATCGCAGTGTTCTAAAGTGTTCTAACGTCACAAACAGCAACAAACCAACCAGACCCCTTCATGCTCCCTGCTGCCGTCGGGAGCTTGAATTATGCAACGACCCCAGTAGAATGTTCTGATGTGTGAATTTCCTACACTGTATGACTTTTAAACTATTTCGATGTGTGCCTGTGTTCCGCCTAAACCCTGTATGCACGTGTGTGTGTGTGTGTGTGTGTTTGGGGGCGTGCATGTGCGCACGTTTGTATGCATGTTCCTTTATGTATTTGTGTGCGTGTATGTTCACATATATTTTTTAGCGTGGAGTACTTCCATGAGTGTATGTGCAGTGTAATCATATGTTAACTGTTGGTGCATTTGGATATTTTTAGTGCACATATACATAAACGTATACATGTGTCTCCCTGAGTGCATGTGCACAGACGAACGTGTGATCGAGATGGCGGGAGCGATTGTTCAAAATGTGTTTTTGTGTGTGAATGTGTGTGCATGTCAGGGTGTTTGAAACATGGGGCTGCGTCACCTTGCTCTATGCCCGACCCCTATGGCTCACACCATCCCCTGTAGCGCCTTATAGTGGCAGCCTGCCAGTAGGAACAACGCAGCCAGTAGTGGAGGAGGGAACGTGAACAGAGGAACTCGGCTCTTCTTGTCAGTTTTCATTTTCCTCCTGAGACGTGTTTGTTTACTATCAGAAAAATCTATAAACGAAATCTTTAAAGACAAAAAAGACGAAAAAATGCTCACAGGGCCCCATGACCGCGGCTCTCTCTCTACTCTCTCCTGCTTATGTTATTACTTAACAATTATCAATGATGATTATTATGATTATTATTGCTATTATTCTTAGTATTCTTATTCTTATTATTAATCCAATTACTGCGATGAATGACTTCATGTTATCCTTGCTAGTTTAGGTCATTTCTGAAACTGGAAACAAAATAAAAATCTTGCTGTAAATGTTTGTTTTTTCTTTTTCATAAAACTGTTGTGTTTGAATTATTTGTACTTTTGAATGTTGGGACAATAAAATGAGGTGTTAAGAGCTTGGATGTTTCTTGTCATTGAGACTGAAATGTTGAGATTATTCACACTTCACACGTTACTGAAAACTAATTTACACATCTGCATCGGTTGTTTATTTCTCATTATCAACTCCTCAATTTGAACGGGCCGTCAATTTTAGTGGGTATAATGATGTTTTGAGATTTGTATGTTAAAGATTTTATGCGTTGATCACCTGACAGAAAATAATATTAATATTAATCCGTCACAAACATGGGTAGTGACAGGCTTTGGCGTCATCATGAACTCATACGAATTCTAAATTCGGATTTTCCAATATTTAGAAACTAACTAAACACTTTCTAAAGAGAATGTTCCTTGAAAGCAATGAGTTGTTGCCATTAATCTTTTATGTCTCTCAAGATGGTGCAGTGATGTAACATTAGTTTTACCTCACAACAAGTGCAACAGTAAATAACGTTTAATATGCTTTCAGTGTGACCTTTAAGCTGCTGAGGGATGGTCACCACTATAAGGTGATAACAGCGGCCATAAAAGGCACCACTGATCTTGGTCAACCCTCTGAGGAGGAGCTGTGGGACAAAAGGGGAGGAATTGAGTGTAGCTTCAATACAGAGATAACACACCCCCTGTATCGCCTGTGCGCCACAGTGCTCCTTCTATTGGATCAGAAAATACTGTCCAAATGTGCTAGTCATTGAATTTTTGGCCTGATTTTGCTCCTAAAGACCCAACAGGAAAAACTTCTAAGTCTTCTAATCTGTTTCACTAAGATTAAAACTTTCAAGACTGCAATAAGATACAAAATAAAAAGAATAAGATACAAAAATCTTAATTAAATGCTTGATGTCTGTTACACAGTTCTAGCCACACTTTGGGTGATTCTGAAAATACCAGAAGCTAGTCTTTTCCCCCAAAGAGTCCCAGACCAGCTCTCAGTTTTGTTTGAGTATGCTTTACTTACTTTAACCACTTTCTCATTGTGATTTAAAACCCCCCGCAACAAATGAGTGCACCGCCTACTATGTTGAGACAGCAGCTCAGGTCTTAATGGGTTAAAGCTTGTTATCTCTATCCTCATCTAGTTATTTAATTTAGTTTTGTGTAGTTGCAGGCATAAAAGCTAAAAACAGCTGCCAGCAGAGTTAGTATTGAGGACCCAAATGCAAACCTGCCCTGTTGAGCCAAAACATTTTGGCCTCCACCATCTAACACGCTCCTCGTTCTTCTCATTCTGCCAAGACCAACACACCGTAGCACAGATTTTAAAGGACCCCTGAAAATTCTGACATCTTGGAGTTACATCAAATTACATCAAGTTTGTCCCTAAAAAGGCAATTCTCAGCTGTCACCCACAAACATACGGCCAGGAGCACGTAAAGGGCACATGTACAATGTTGACTATGAGGCCTGCTTTAAACTGTCAAACATATCCCAGACACTGATTTGGATTTGGACTGACTGTCTTCCAACTGAAAGGTTGGCGGTTTGATTTCCAGTACATGCACATGTCAAAACGTTCTTGGGCAAAGACACTAAATTTCCCATTGCCGTTGACACAATCTGCAATTGCTAAAAGATAATAAGGATTATTTACAGGGTAGCAGAAAGTAGAAGTGATTGAAAATATTGGCTTTGTCGTCGGAAACGTTTACCTCACAGAGATCAGCACCTTCAGGATTTTTTTCAAAAAAAGGAGAAGAAAACAATGCTGACAAACCATCGACCTGGACCTAAGTTTTCATAATTTCTTTTTAAATAAAGAAAAATAGCAGTTCACAGAACAACTTGTGTTTTAATCCCAGATCAAAACTATATCAAAGCAACAGCTTGATAATAAACAGAAATGAATACCAGAACTATCCACATTTTCTCCCTGACAGTGATGCTTTCAGTAATGTCCAGGGACAGAAGCTGAGTTTTATATATTTATAATCAAGATCCCAGCAGTTGTAAGGGAGATCATGGTTGATAGACTGTGATAAGTCCAGCTGGTCGTCTTCCCTCTTTTGTTAGGAACTTAATGATCCTAAGCTCTCACCAAGGCCAAAGTCAATGGGGACAGCATGAATCTGCAAGTGCTTTTAAATTCCCTTTGAAATGACTTATTGGAGTATAAAGGCCTTGCTGTTTCAATAGTTCAATAGTTTCAACAGTTCTATTCTACTCTTACTTTGAGGCGGATAAAACAAAATACAGCGTGACTGAAAATATCTGATGCAAACAAGATGTTTAAATTGCAAAGGAAGTGAAAGTGCTCTCGTTACAGGGAGTTGTTGGATTTAATATGGCTCAGTTCTCACCATATTTTATCACCAGGTGCAACCATATGAAACTGCTTCTCAGTTTCTATATAAACCACTTTTCATCTGCCTGGGTGAGAGCTGATCACACTTACTCCATGGTGTGAATGTCAGCATCCTGCCGTGCTGTGATGTAGAAGGCAGCTCTGCCAAATGACAAGCATGAGCCTCACAGTCGGAAGCATATTATTTCATAAGGAGCTACTTGTCTTTGACAAATCTTTTGCAGCTAAATTTGTGTAGTGGGGAAGCAATGTTGCCCTCTAGCTCTCCTTGGATCACGCCCTGACATTAATGGGATACCTCTCCTCAACCCTTTTGTCCGCGTTACAGATTTCACGCCGTCTAATCAAAAGAGACACATCTTCACTGCAAGTCGCTTATTAACTGCGCTGATGAATGTGGTCCACTTCATTTTCTGCTTCAGCATTAACATTTTGATCAGACTGATTGGAATGTCTATTTAATCATGAAGTTCAGTTAATGTGTTACTGTGCAGCATATAATGTTCATCATGTTGGCGTTTTAAGCATCTTCCAGTGCGATTAAGGGTATTGTATCTCCATGTGATAACTGCAGCTTGCTGTGGTGTTTCAAAGTTTGAAAACCTTTTAGAAGGTTCAATATCTCTGCATAAATAGCATCAGATTTCAGCATAAGTCCTAATCACAGATAAAGTGAAGCTGTTGGACAAAACAATTTCATGGCAAAACATGAACCAAGCACAAAATCTTAATCTATTGATAGGATTTCACAGACATGAATTTCTCTGTTTTTTCATGCCACTGGATATCAAAATGATTACCGTCCCACTGCATTTTGTGACATTGGCTCAAAGCAAGTGTTTATTAAATTTGTCAGACAAGAAAGTCCACAACTGGAGTCCAGATGAGTTTCACAGTGGGGCAACACATGAGTGCCAAGCTGAAGAGCTTGACATACATAATATTTAGTTACTTTATTTTTGATTTACTTTGGCTGTGAGACCAGGTTGGATTAAACAAATTAGACAAAAATAATGTATTCGTAATAGAAATGTACGAATATATACAAGTATTTTTAAGCAAATTATATTATTCAATATTTCAATTCAATTATTGTCAGGTGTTTTCTATCAGTGAGCTGACAGTCAGGCGTGGATGGGAACCACAGTTGTAGTATAAGGATCTGTTAATGTCTGAACTTCAGAAAACCGCTGTCGATGCTAATCAGACTGAATGAGGTCTGTAACTCACACAAAATCATTTATTGTATCTGGGAAATTATGGCATAAAAACATTGATGGATCAATAAACCCCAAATTACACCAGGGAACTGTATAGAAAAATCTCATGAGAAAGTAGGTAATGTAAGAAGAAATATTTCTACCAAAGAGTGGTATTTGAGAAGAAATTGGTTCATTTCTAGAAATGGTGACTTTAGCCACACACATATATATGTAACACTGAAAAGTTCTTCTCAATAAATACATTTGTAAGTATAATATCTTCTTGGTGAAATTAAATGTATAATGTACAATTATACAATGTATAAGCATGTGCTGTTTTGATTAAGTTCTTGGGTGCCACGTCTTTCATACAAATCCAATCTGTTTTGTTAGCAATGCCACCTCAATGCAGCAAGTCACAACTCAGTAATTCCCACCACTAACTGAAAATATTTTTTGTTTGATGCTTTGTTAAGCCTGCTAAAAGATGCACTGGCAGATACGTATTTGTCCACGTAACAAGTTCTCATTTTAGCTGAAATGTGTGAAAGATATTGTCTGTGTTGGTACTTCCTTGGAGAGCAGCTGATGCTCACCGGGGTCTAATATAGCTCTGGATCTCATTCTGGAAGTTTCACTCCCTGAAGGCTCTACTTGCAATCTGCTCTCCTGTGAAGTCTTTTAATTTCATTGTATTATTCCACGTGCCATGGGATCATACTGTTCTTGCTCAGAGGCAACATTTTCATGGACACACAATCTGTCACCATGTTCTGACGTACCTTGTGTGTCATGGCTTTGTTGCGATGAAATGCTATATTAAGATGCTGAGCAATGTCCGAACCACTTGCAGAAAGTGCTGTGATAGGAAATGCCTCAAGAGATACTCGTGTGCATTGTTTTCTCTTTAGAGGCTTCACCTGAGGTTGAGCAGAGTGACTGCAGCTCACAGCTTTTTTTCTCAGCTCCAGTGCAATGTTCCATAGAAGACCACCTAACGTCTAGTAAAAGTTCAGCATTAATTAAAAAGTTATTTTCAGATCAATTATTCGAAGGTATTGTAATGTTGGTGTTTATCTCTTAATGTCTAAATAGCAATAGCCTCTGTTGTTCTTTCAAGTCTTTCTCTAAGTATTGAATAAATCCTTAAAAATGTATTTGCTTTTCTAAAGAAAGAATGAGGAATACCGTGCTTGTGTAGATCTACTGTGTAGATCAGGAGGTTCTGGAACAAAGAGTGGACTTACATATAAAACAGAAGGAGAGCAGCAAAACAACAGAAGAGTCTCACTCCTGGCAGAAATCAAATACCACATGATCCATCAACTTAACTATGCTAACCACAGCTAAAACGGAGTTACTAATTTTGGATCCTCTTGATAACCAATTACTTGCTCTCACGAGTTAAACCAGGGGTGATGGCAATGGTTTCCTAGGTTTCTTTTGTATTAAATCATGGCTTTTTGAGTAAGGGATTTTTTCATGGTACATAGTCACAAAAATAAAGACTAAATTTTACTGATATTTAACTACCATTTGGGGTATTGATTAAAATCTTTCCTGAAATTAAAGCCTACAAACTAGTGTTCTTAATGTTTTGACAATGTTTGTTTGCATGTTGACCTTGAACTGCAATCTGACCCCCATCATAATAACATGTTGGGAAATTTTAAGTAGGCCAAGTCACATAATTTATTGAGATTAAGGCATGCCATAACTATAGAAACTCTATATAGGGATTTAATGTCACCGAACATAGATATTCTATATCCTTGAGCTGTGTAATACAGGAGGGTAATTGCTGATTGTCTTAAAGTTAATGTTTGTTTATGTTTATGTTTATGTATTTAGCAGAGGCTTTTATCCAAAGCGACTTACAAATGTTGCACGGTATGCATGCTCTTTCAGTAACATCTGAAGATAAGTAAGTGACAGAGGGAAGAAAGGGCATATTTATGAAGCCCTAACTAGCTAACAGCTGCATCATTATGACCTAATAACCAGCAATTACTGCACACGAACTCTCATGTCTCATAATGGGTCCTGATAATTGAAGTGCCATGATAAAATGGACAGTATCAATTTTTCATCCAATACACTCTTAAACAATTGCACAGACATAAACAGACATCCTAGAATATAACAAATGGAGGTCTGCATACTAGTGTGAATATCGTCATATTTTAGATTATCCTTACTGACTCTCCTCATTAGCATGTGATAACCAGCAATGTCAAATCAAATAAGCTGTTTTGTACATCATGCAGCTGAGGCAAACAGGACAGGACTGGACCAGCAGATGGCATGTAAATAATGTACATGGTCTCATGGGAACATCTGAGTTTGTCTCCGTTTGGTATGATGCATCAGCCCTGCTCCCTTATACAAAGTGACCCTTACAATGATAAAGACTCAACCAAACAGTTCTTTTGATCAAAAGACTGAGGTAAAAGAGTATGAATCATAAACAGATAACGGCATTTGTAAATCATGGGGCATTCAGAACTTAGAATGTTTTCTGCCTTGTTACTTTTTTACACTGTGCGCACACATAAAGAACAGTCCACATCAAGTGTTGTGTCTCTCGGTTTAGTGTATTTGAGTGTCTACAACAATTTGAAATAAAATACTATTCTTAATTACATTTGAGCTTTTCATCATTTTTGTTTTATTTCCACGATAACATCAGGCGGAAAATTCTCTTTTCACTTATTCTCCTCCAGAGGGAACTCAGGGAACAGATTCACAGTTCACAGCAGCACTCCTGCTGCCTGGAGCTGGCAGGGATTCAATGTCTTTTTCAAGGGCACTTCATCTTGGTAGGTTCTTGTCATCATGAGGGCATTCTCCAGTCACAGCGTGGTTTTCCAATAAAGCAAACTCCCAGTACAGATAGCAGAAGAAGTAATGACATCCTTGACATGTTCTCTCCCTTTATACCCAGTAACTAGACACTACCAGCTCACTACAGACCATAGCTGCAGTGGATGGGCTCTCATGTTCATCTGTGGGATTTGGCCTTAGAAAAGCTCGAGTGGATGTGAAAACTGGAGATGGAAATCCCAGCATCCTTTTAACAGCATGATCCCTGACAACGACAAGCAGCTTTTAAAACAAAGATGTCTGTGATTGTTGAAGTTAGAATTACACCAGACTCCACACCAGTAATGATGATTGTAGTTACTGGGAGTGTGCAAAAACAGCGCCACAGTTTCCATAAAGTTTGTTGATTGATCTGGCAGTACAGAATTGTTTCTCTTTAGTAACAATGATGGCTGTGATAACACTGCCGACGGCTGTGTCTGCAAAGATTAGATGATGACACACTCCTCTGAATCAAGGGGAGAAATTTTGTCGTCAGCACAGTTAGTGACTTGCAAATGGATTAAAACACTTGATAGAAAGCTTGCTGACAGTAAAGTTGACACAAGTGTATAAAGAGGAATATTGCACAAAGAAAAACAACTGGAAACTATTGATCTGATCCAGCTATGATCCATGTATAATTTACTGGCCCAATCCATTGCCTCTGTGCAGACTTTAGAGTGCTTTTTCAGTCCAGTTTGATGACTCATGCTGTAATAGATGTTAGTTTTATCAGTGTCATCTGCCTCCAATAGCTTTAAATATGACCCATGAGAGAGTATCCTCCTCATGTTGTAAGATAGACATACGATTATATGAATGTTTACAAAGCACAAGTCATTCCCAAGTCTTTCCTTAAGCACGCACACAAAATCCCGATTGGTAGGGTTGGATGGTGTGTCACACACAGGGCTTACAATTTATCGATACGTTCATAGCATGTGTCCAAGACAAACATGTGACATCTGCCTTCATAAACGCCATTTTGCTGGTTGCTTTAGTAACTTGTTAAGACAACACGTTGCAACAGAGTTTGGTCTTTTCATGGTTGGATTTAGGCAATAACATCACATAGTTAAGGTCATTATTCAAAACTACTCGGTTATGGATAGAAACCAATCCAGTGGCTGAATTATCATCACCCTTATCTTCTTTTTTGTTGTTCTTATTGTTTCTAAACCATCACACTTCAGATTTTCACAGCTCTGGATTACATGAACATATCCATTTCCCCATAAGCTACCTGGGGTTGCCCTGTCACTCACCGTCTCATCAGCACTGGCTGGATGTTTGGCTTTGGCATTGCTAGCAGTATGCACCTCTACGGCAAGCAGAGTGGTGTTATTTGTTGCTGCGACACTGATGGCTGTGATGATGGTGGCAGTGACAGTGAGAGCAGTATTGGCTAGCAGAAACAGCAGGCACCAGATCCCCTCCTGTTTGTTCAGAGAGACACACAGCAAAGCTTTATTGTGTTCAAACCAAGACTGTAAACCCCCAGTAAAACCAAAACACTGGCACTGGTTAGAGCACATATTGTTTTCATGCCATTTTCCAAATTTACATCCGTCTGCCTGAATATTTGTCTGTGCATTTGTCTTACTGTCAAGCTGTGTGTCTATTTATTTGCCTCCTTTTTTTGAGTTTCATTATTCCATGCTTATAAAATTGAAAGCTTTCGTTAATGTCCATTATGCATGTTTGGCTTCCCTGTTGTTAAAACCATATATATATATAGAGAGAGACAGAGAGAGAGAGAGAGAGAGAGAGAGAGAGAGAGAGAGAGAGAGACAGCACACTCTCTTTGTACATGCTTTCACATAAAAACATGTATGTTGGTGTATGTGTGGGAATTTTTAATGTCCTCCTGAATGTGTGTGTGTGTGTGTGTGTGCATGTGTGTATGCAGGCTTGTGGGACTCCACATATGTGTGAGTGGGTGATTTTAGCTCTGCAAGCCCAGCACCCAACCATCTGTCACAAAGGGGCCACCGTGTTCTGAAGCCAATCATCTCCTTCCAACAGCTTCAAGGATTCTCGCTCCGCTTTCCAACCGTGGTCCGGCACGCCAAATACACATTCACACACAAACAATGACAACGTCTGCCACATGCCCCTATCAGCAGGCAGGCACCGACACACACACACACACATACACACACACAAACACAAACCGAACAATTGCTGAGACACTTGCCTTGAAAACTCTTAAGACACTTTTTCTCATTGGAGCTAATGTGGCTTTCATCTCAGATCCCAGTAGCTGCTTGTTTGGTAGTTCAGAGCGACAGTTGCAGCATCAGTTGAGTAGTTTTTTATTTAAGCTATTGGCATGTGTCACATTATAAGAGGTCCATATTTTTTTTTCAGTCATGGGTGACTATGGGTTCTTGTGTTTATGAGTGAGATAACTGTTTGCTTTATCTGCTTTCTTGCCAAGAGGGTCACAGACAGTGTGACCCTATGTAAATTAAATTATAGTATCACTCAAGATTAAAGTATTCAAAATACATATCTAAATAAGTGCAACAAATTATTAACATACCTTTGCTGAAGCTGAAAGTCTATATGGAACAAATAATCTCATGGAACAACTCAAGTTATAGATTGCACTTGGAGCAGGACAGTTTACATCCAATCACAGTAATGATGTCGACAATAAATCTGACAATATCCGGAAATTCTCACAAAGAGGAATCACCAGGTGGCTCTGAGTAACTAACCATCTTGCAGCTGTAAGATGTAGCAACAAACGTAGAAACAGATTACACCATCGGAGGATCCCTCAGTTTACTTCCTCTGCTAGAACTAAATTTCCGGACTAGGTTGAATGGTCAAAAAATGACTTCTAATGCCTTTTCCTAAACACATTTCCATGACTCGACGGAAAGCACAATGAGGTCAAAGAACGTTGGTTGAAGTAATTCATAAGGATTTAGGAGAATGCTGTGCTTTCAACCTCTGGCCTTTGAGTGAGATTAAGATCAATACCATAACAAATCCCGCATGGGGGTGGGTGACATTCTCACGAAAGGGAAATAACATTTGGTAATCTATATCATCCTACATCATGAACCCAAGTTGACAACAATCATAATACATAAATAATCAAGCTTTGAATGTTGTGGCCACAAGTAATTGTAGAGCAGTGTTGCCCCTTTCCGTTAAGAAAGGATGCTTTTCCTATGCTAAAGGAGAGAATTAAAGAAGCTCTGAAGCTCCTTTCCTTATAATTTAGAGAATTTAATCAACTTTTATCATGACGGAAACTAAGATATTATTGATACTTCTGGATCATCTAATTTCTGGATTGTAAAAGTGCAATAGCTGCTTCCTGAACATTTAAGACAACACATTTGGTCTGGAAAACTTCAACGTCTTTATTTGAATTTAGAACAGAGAAGTCGAATCAAATCCCATTTGGTCACTCACACATGTGAAGACCCACTTTAAAACCAAGAGTAAAGTGACCTGAGATGCATGCTATTGCTGTTTTAAGCAGAGCCTCGGTGACAAGTATTCAGGGATCGAGTGTGAACCGGCAAAAACTTCAATATGTACAGAACACAGTGTGTCAAAGCATGCTGTTATGGAGCAGAACAACAGCAGTTTGTGATTCTAGTAGAGCTGACCTGAAATGGCAGCAAATGTCAAAAACTGCTGGAGGAAAGGAAGCTAAACCAACTGCAGCATTCAGTGAAATAAAATGTTGACAAAGTCTCTTGTGTATCCAAACAGTACACATAATGCACTCACACTTCCAACCATAATTGAAACCGCCATCAAATGGATTGCAGGTACAAATAAAAATTTTGCACTTTTTCAACACTTTCTCTAAAGTTATTTTTATGTACAGTGCATTGCTGGCCAAGTTTAATCCTCACTTCAAAGCTAGAATTGTGCATGTGGTTCATTATTTTGCCACCATCCATGCTGATATCTTCCTGGCAAATATGTATGTATTGTTTTTTAAATGATTTGTCAAAGGTTTATCAAGTTCTTCCTATTAGATTTTTGGCTTGGACGATTAAAACAATTATCTCAGTTCCTTCGAGGCTTATTTCTCAGTTTCATCTGCCACTGAATATTTCAGCACAACTCCTTTTTTTCTCTCTAGGTTTCTCCACAGAGGCTTCCTTGACATGGATGTTAAAAACTACTTGTATGTCCAAATAAGGTCCCATTGTTAGCCTCTCACGTTTCAGTCATTTCATAATTGAAATCATGAACCTTATTCATGAAAAAAAATCCATAAAATGAACATCCATAACCTTCTCTCTCAAGGCGTTTCACTGCCCTCCACAAAAATCTTCATCATCCTTCACAGCACTATCCTCTTGAATAATGTATTCCTTTTTCCTCAGAGCTATGTTTATTGGGTAAATATGGACTGACAGATGTGTATACCACATCCTTTGTCTCTTAAGTCCCAAGTACAATCAAAGATACATTCGTCCATGCAGTCAAAACAAACAAAGCTGTACATGTTCACATGTGAATTCGTATCAACTCTGTCGAAAGAAAGAAAGTTTGCAAATTTGATCCAGTGCAGACAAGGATTTGTCCTTTCAAAAATGTTGTCAAAAGCTTTCAGAAGCAGAAAGCTCAAGATGATACATTTCAGTGATATTTTCTACAAGATAAAAGGAAAAGGGCTCACAGCAAAAGTTTATGAGAGCAGAATGTGAATGAAGGTAATCTGTATACTTACAGGTGAACAACACAATAGATAAATATGTTTTAATGACAGGTAAAATGTCCAATCATCCTAACAACTACAAAAAATCTAATTTACATACTTGCATATGGAGCATAGGCCCACCTTGATCATGGTTAATATAAACACAACATGAATCTTTTGATGTCAACAAGGTAGTATTAAATGAATGAATAAAGTCATTCTGAAATTGACTGTAGTAACATACACCTATGTTTTATGGTTTGTTTTTTTCAATAAGATGAACAAAGGTGGAAGTGCATACAGTACAAAAGCACCTCGACCCACTTTAGTCTAGCTGAGCGTTTACATGCTGGGTGATTTTAACTCTAACCACATTAACTAGGTGTGTTAATCTGGATTTGAGAAATATTTTGTTGGACTAACATGTTTACATGCATTGACAAAGTCCAGTTTTTCATTGGACTAACACAATAGAAGACTTTTTAAAGCTTGAGGGGTAAAAAGTCTGGCCACAGCTGCAAATAAAACAAAAATGTTGCGAGATGGAAAGAAACCTCCGGCTGACATATCTTACTTTTAAAAATCACGTGGTGGCTGTCACAAAAAAAGAAAAAAAAAATCGTGCTTTAACATGAGACAAAACTTGCCAGTAAAATGTTTTTACTAATATATTTGTCACACAGCCCTACAGATCTGAAAATGCAAATCCTGAGACATTTAGATGTTTCGTGATTTCCCGAGGGCTTTGTTTTTCATGACAGCTAGTAATCTCAGTCACAATATCTTCAGGTCGTTCATTTTAAATGTCACATATCCCGAATTTCACATACATTGCACACTCTTTGCATTGCTCTCACTTTTTATGATGCAAGAGATTTCCAACACTGTAAGCAACACTTTCAGTGGCAAATGTGTTTCCATGTGAATAGTTTGTGCTTGTCTATTAACTCTCAAAAGATAAAGCAATCTCTACTCTTGTGACCACTGGATAAGGGACATCAACCACATCTTTTCTGGGTTTGAAGCTACAGTTTAAGGTTCAACACAGACAGGGCTTCCAGGTTATATATGCAGCTTGTAAAGCAAGGCTGCACAGAGCATACCTTTCAAAGAGCCACAAATATTACTTGAAACATTGTATGTTAGACTCATAGTCCTCATACAGCTCAGAATTTAAATGCACTACATATCTTCTGGCTCTCTGTAGAGCCATACCTTTCTGTGTGCAGATTCAGGTTAGGGTTTTTGTTATATTCTTATGTTGCATGCATACTCCTTGAATGAATTTATTCTGGTTAACGTTTCAGACCAATAATATTTCAATTACAAGATACAGCCTCTCTAAAATGCCATTGTGTTGAAATTAGAAGCCCCATGTTTTATTTCCATGGACATACATTTTGTTGTATTTGTGCTGTGCCATTTATGCAAGCATTTCTTTTAATCTAAGCTCATTTAAATTTATGCTTTCTTGTAAATGTATTTATCTGTGATTGATTTGGACATCTGTTGGTAAAAAGGACCATAATCTAATATGGTTTCCTCTACTGGCCGATTCGGCAATTAGTGGTTATTACTTTTCACTGGGAGAGGTCTAGCTTGTCCACTCCTTTTACAGGAGGTCAATTAGAATCCAACCGAGTGGCGCACTTCACTGATGGAGCACACTAAAATCTTTGACCCTCCTGATTGCACTGTGTGTCCACTAACAGTATAATGGGCTAAGAGTGCTGAACTACTCATCTACTGTAAGTGCCAGCCATTAAAAGTTAGAGCGACCATATCTAAGTAAATATGATCTATGAGAGACCTAATAGCCACTCAAAATTCAGATTCACTGACAACGCTGCTCAGCGGTTGTAATTGATTTTCAGAAGTTGTAGAGCAGCAAAGAAATAAATAAATATAAAAAAAACATAAATAAAAGAAAACTTGCAAAAAATGCAGGATCTACTGTAAATATCCCTTTGCTCTGATGTAGTAATCTATCAACTTTGAGATGCTCATAGGAAAGTCACGAGCATCTTACAAGACAAGCAAAAGCCTGCAAACATCCATATCTTTTGTTGACATATAGTATGCAGGTGCGATTTGTCTTATGTAAAACACAGACATGACAGAAAACAGCTTACTGAAGCTGCTCGTCTTCTGTATTGTTGATACATATCTACTCAGCAACCCAGTTCCTCCTCCCACACAGATGAACTGACCGTGCTGCCATTTTCAGCAGTCAGCTCTTCTGTCCATTCCCAGCATGGCCAAACTCCTGAAACACATTCGCAAAGACAAGGCTTCCTCAGCAATCTGCCTGGATAGCCGACCAGCTCAGCTCAGCTCCTGCTCTCAGAGCTGTGCTGCTATATTGAACCGGTATCTGATTCACTGACCTTCTCGCTGCCTCATGCCTTGCTAATGTAATCTAGAGCTGCTGCTGCTGCTGCTGCTGCTGGCTCATGTCTCTCGACCTGCGGCTTTGTCTCTCTTTTCTCCTGTCACAACATTCAGATGTTACCCTGGTCACAGATTCTGCTCAATTAACAGATTAATCCTGAAAATACTCTTTTCAAATGGTAAGTTTTTCTCCCTGGCACAACCCTTCACTAAAATACAAAATAACTGCAGAAGGGTAACCGTGTTGACACAAGCTGACAGTGTTTTTCTACATAAAATGCTGAACAAATAGAAAGGTTTTGTTTCAGTTTAGACATGTTTTAGTCAAAGAATAAACATGATTATGAAGCCATATTTGATATGAGCCTTAATTACTTATTGATATGGACAAGGTTTGAAAAAAAACAGCAGCAGATTCAGTAGCCGTTCCCCACAGAAAAGCAGCTTTAATCTTTAATCTGTACCCCATTCCTTGGGTATTCTTGTTTTGTTTTTCTTGATTTTTTTGCTGCATTTTCTTATACTCATATACATAGGGCCTCATTTATAAAATAGACCCATGATCACAAGGTGCCAATTTGTAAAAACACGAAGAGCTGCAGGGGAAGAGTGTGTGAGCATGTTGTACTGCAGGAATGGTTGTTACTTGTTGTAATAACAACTTGCCACAAACTCAGATTGGGACAAGAAAGCAGTTAAATCAGGGGAATGAAACATTAATCTCCCATTATTTTCACAGCAGCTATGTTTTAAGACACAAATAAAAACATCCGAAACCCTGCATAAATATGTAACATGGAGAGATTTTGAGTTAATATAACTGAAGCAGACTTCCTGCTTTCACTGTAGGCTCAGTGGGCCACAGCCAAGACTCGAACATAAGGTGTCTGGGTGGACCAGCGTATTTCATCAGACTTAATTTTCCTAATCTAGCCGAAACCCCAAACCTCAGTAGAAAAACAACTGACCCACGGCTGAAATGATCATTTAGCCTATTTAAGTCTTTTAGCTAGTTAGATTATCTCTTTATTAGATCACATCTAGACATTTTGTGATGGTAAAGATGGATTTCATATTTTAAAATGGATCAGAAAAAGAGCCATGTTTGGGCCATACCTTCAACAATAAGTGTGTCTTGTTAAAAAAAAAAAGAGAGGATGACAAGTCATTCTTAAGACTTTTGCATCCCCCCAGAGTCCCTTCCATGTTTACTCACCAACAATGCTGCTTGCTTGTGGGGCTGGAAGTAACACATTTAGTGACTGTAGAGACCATCCATGACACTGAATTTCATTATATGAATGTCACAGGACTACAGACTTAATATAATATTCAGCTGGATTATCATTTTTATTTTTTAAATCAGAACATCAAGATGAGAAAACAACTAATCACAGACCACTGAGACTAAATTTTACAACCAGTTTATACCATAAGATCGAAAGGATGCGACTGACCCACTACTGGCAAAAGGCTTATGATCGAACTGGAATCTGTCTGCAACAGTGAAATCAGTTGTTTGGTGCAGGGTCAGCAAAAGAGTTAGGTTTCATGAAGAAAAGATGCTGACAATAAATCAACACTTGTTTAAGCAGTTTTCATGAGTCCTATTTGTAACTTACATAATTGTGGTTGTTATACTAACTGCACTTACTGGCACCTGCTTCACAGTTTATTCTCATAATATTGGCATAAATGAGATTTTAGTCGGGAATAGATATGGACCAAAAGGGAAAAGCAGAGAAAGCTTTTTTGGCTTGCAATATAACAGAGGTGGTAGAGGATATTGAAGCCTGGGAACATGTGCTTCTCTGTGTGCCAAATAGTGGATTTACAAACAAAGTTAAACACACATTTTGGGAGGATGTCACTGCTGCATTGAGTGAGGTGAGGCAGAAAGACGGAGTTATGGCGGGTGTTACAATATATGGTATATAACTATAATTGGAAAAAAAAAAGAATAGTTATACATACAACCCTGTTAATTCATTAATATTTCACATCATCAACTAATAAATATTCCTCTCACATTTCCCAGGAAGCTCATGGAAAGTTTACCAACAGGCTAAGGCACATATGCACCCCAAGCTGAAGTACCCCCACGTGTTCACCAGGAAAATTATGCCAAGTCTCAATTTTGCTTAGAGAGAAGATCATTTCTACCTCAAACTAAAGTTTTACAAGCACCTACTTAGAGGTTACCTTTCAAGGAGGCTGAATGTATCAAAAGAGAATCCATCCTGCAAGTTTCCGAGCTTTCCGTTTGTGGTCGAAACACAAACGTTTAGACCCATTAATGTGCTCTAATGGCAGTGACAGACAGTTTATAGATGTGATGTTGCGAACTATGCTTGCACTTTATGAATAATGTCAGAGGAATTGTTAATGTCATGTATGAAAAATACTAACTGACAAATACAAGGTACTTTTAACAAAAAACAGATCGGGATGTTCCATAAATAGTGTGTCAAATTTAAGAGAAGTCGTCACCATCTCTTTTTCAATATCAGACTCAGCTCTCTGCCTCATCTCATTCACTGCAGCAGTGACACACTCCCAAGCTGTGTGTTTGGCTTTGTTTGTCAATCCACTATTTATTCCACAGAATAATACATTTTGCCAGGCTTCAATCTCCTCTATCATCACTGTGATCATGGCTGCCAAAAGCTTGCTTTTCTCTTTTGGTCCATGGCTATTTCCGACTAAACCCCAGTTTGTTCTGGCATTGTATGAGGGGATACTGCCAAGCAGGTGCAGTCAGTTTTAGCTGATTCAAGACTGAATACTCAAAACCTGTTTTAGAAAATTATTTTCTTTATATTATTTCTTTATGTTTTGCTCTTTAAGAACTGAACTTAAGCACACTGTCAGGAATGATTATAAGACTAAGATCATGTAGCAATCAGACATTTTTGTAAATGAGGGCCCTCATCTGCTTTTGTTATCTAACATGCATGGGTTTATTTACTTTTCTTTTCTTGTGTTTCTCGATAATGAAAAAGAGATTTACACCAAGTCTCCAGTGTTTGAGCAAATCGTACATGAAAAAAGACATCCCATCTGCTTTATATCAAAGTGGGTGACCAGCTGGTATGTTGTAGTGGTGCTGAATCTCCCACTCTCTTACTCTCATCTTCGATTCATTGTGTTATCTGGGGAATATATATATCCCCATTTTTGCCTGAAGCTATCATGCGGTCCAATCTATAAGTCAGACTCGGTCCTGGAAAGTTAAAACCTTAACCGTGGACACCAGAGAACATTTGCTGCTGCAGAGCCACCAAGCTGGTGTCCCCTGAGAGCCATATAACATGTGGATATTGAGTGATAGAGAATGGAATCTAATTTTGAGGAAGAGATCACTGTTGTATTGAGTTAAGAAATTTGAAAATAAAAGACAACTAATGGGAAAAACAGAAGTCGATTTTGTTCGGACATGCATGACCATATGGGAAACACCTAGCATGGTCAGTCATGTCATTCCTGCATCAGTATAATTGAAAGACATAGGAAAGCACACAAGACACGAGAGAATCATACAATAGAACGCTTACACAGAATGTATCGCACACGCACCTTGGCAGGTGGAATTTTGCATGCATGGCTGCGCTTCCCTTAGCTGTGGCCACGGTTGCTAGGCTACGAGTGATTCAAGTCTTTGGAGGGGATCTGACATTAGGGAGAGCAAATTGACCACAGGAGGCTTTAATCTGCCGTGAAACAGCAGCAGCATCACATGTGCGCATGCCAGAAGTGCATTTCAACATTTACTCTTCCTTTTGATAAACAGACATTTCACCTTTTCTCTACATCAGTCGCCTCTCTCTTCCCCCGCACACACACACACACCCACACACGCACACACACACACACACACACACTGGGATCCTCTTTAGGCTCACAGCCTGATCTTGAAGGGATACAGTTTTCCAACAGGAAAGAGTTTCCTGAAACCCAGGGATTATCTTTGCGAGTGTGAGAACACGTGTGTGAAGGTAAATGTATGCAAACATGGCATAGTTTAAAGTCTTTCTATATATATATATATGACACATAAATGACAGGACACAGATTTCTCCATTGTGGCAAACCTGGGCATTATAGTTTATTCAAGTATTCTACAAAGTACTTTGTTCTGTTGATTCCCGGTAGAGTAGTGACTGCTTAAAGAAATTACACATGTAGGATTTCAGAAAGTCCTTTCAAATTGCAAAATTAGAGTAGCCCCATCTTTACAGCTCTATAACTAGAAACCCACCCACCCTGACCACTGATATCTTCTAAAAAAGTGTTAATACACAGCCTCTTAATAATAGATTAATTAAAGAAAACAGGGGGATGAAAATACTGAACGGCCATACATTTTATTTATGCAAAGCATGCCTTACAGAATCAAACACCTCACTCTCATATCTCCTGTGAATAAAGTGTATTTAATCTAAATGGATTAAATGTCTCAAAAGGAGCACAGCTCTATGCTCCTCCTGCTCCAGACAGAGACACCACTTTCATAATCCCTTTAACGTATTCTTGCTCAAACTCTTAAATTTGTTGCAATTACCATGTATTTGACCATTTTCTTTATGGCTGCATTATGTAGAAGTCTCTTAAATGAACTTGTTATGTTATCTGATTTAATTGTCCATGCAGATGATTCTGCTGTATGAGCAATAACCCATTCACCCCAGGGGTATATCAATCCTAATGCACCCATTAAAGTCTGCCTATGACATGATTAGGATTAGTCACTTTGTTTTTCTGGGCTGGAACAGCACAAAATCTGAATATGAATAGAGTAATATTGATATGATTATCTACTGTCACCTCTCATTAATCACTACTAATCTCCATGACTGATATTAAATGTATTCATGTGTCCTTTCTGGACGTTCTCGCCTTGTTTTTGAGAAACAGATGGTATCAAGTGCTGTTAAATAATTATTCCTGAGAGGTAATCACCGTTGTTTCTTTGATGCAGAAGCCTTAATATACATGAACTGATGTCATCTGGCTGTCATGTCAGGGGATTTGCAATAACAAAATAATTCAACAGGGAAAATCAGCTTTCTGCAGCTGTGGCTCACTGCTGGAGACTCCCTGCAGTGATGAAGAGCAGAAGCCGTGTGATTACATAGTTTTACATGTGCACTTTAGAAACAGTTGAGATTCTTTCAATACAATTTTCTCTCTGCATTAAAACTGCTTGTTCTGGGCAAAATCCACAAACTCCATGTTGCCCTTTCACCTGGCACAAGATTGCTGGACTAACAACCCCACCAAGTGGTCAGGTGCGTCATATCTAATTCCAGACATCTGCTCATTTACTCTCCAAATGAATCAAGATTTCATAATCATTAATAACTAATAATGTGGATAATCCTCATGAAAGCAGGAGAAGGCAAAAGGAGTCTGTCCTAATTTAGAAGCCAGTTGAAGGCACTGATCTGTAAAAGCAGCACAAAGTTGAGGTGTACGAAAACCATTAGACTAAAATCTTTTTTAAAATGAGCTGTGTTAACCTGTATTAAGTGAGCAATTTACTCTTAAATGTAAGGAATATATTGTACATCACAGAAAGTATGACCTATTTTCCACCTGAAAAATCCCTCACAAAAGTTAACGTCACATAAGTAAAGAATGCCCGACAGAGACACCATAATCGCTACTCCCCGGGACAAGGAAGACCACTTTTACCAGTACCAAATAGTTACCACTTTATTCTCTCACATCTCCCACAACAACCAACAGATTTATTTTGATTGAATGTTTTTGAATAATTCACTTGGCTGTCTAATTCTGTTCACTTATATTTGTAATTTATTTCAGATATTCCTCTTAATGAGAAATCTACACTCGGAGCAGACTGAGGCATTAGACAATACAATCTTTCAAGGGATACAGGGGATTTACAACCCAAAATAAAAAAAAACTTTTTTGGATTTTGTTGCTATTCCTTCTCACACAATCAAAACACATTTATGGATAACAAATGTTATTAAGTCTTGACCCATTAAAGTCTGAGAAAAAAAGCAATGGAAAAATGTCTCTGCCTTTTCCCCATTTACTTTGGAAAGCAGAATAAGTATAAATTTTTATCATTTTCCCTTTTTTTAACGGTTGAAATGTCACTACGTAGCAAAAGTATCAAAATTTGAAAAAAATAAATGGTCTAACATGAAATCACTCTCAGCCTTACATCAGTAAACCGAGTGGTAGAGATAGCTCATGCAGACTTACTTCCACAAATATTTAATAAGATACAGTATGGATGTGAAAAATGCTCTACCAAAAATAGAAAAAAATGGTGATATGGTAATGGTAAATATTCATACGACACTTTTCTAGTGTAGTTGATCTCTCAAAGGGCTTTTACACTAGAAGCCACATTCTGTCTTCATACACACACTTATAAAGCACTTCTTAGTCCATAGTGCCACATGCTAAGCAGTGCTTTTTCTTTCCATCACTATATACATACACTGACAGACACGTTAGTAGCAACAACGTGTTTTGTGTCTTGTCCAAAGACATTTTGACATGTAGTCTGGGGAAGCCAGATCAAGCCACTGACCTTCCAACTGGCAGGTAACCGCTCGAGGCATGAGGTAGAACAGAACATTAAAGGTTTAAGGTCTACACCAATACATGTTGTCAGATTGGAAAGTTCTCCACACACTCGCTGTTGGTGACAACTCACTACTCAGGCAGGACAACCCAAAACCAGCACCCAGAGCCACGCCTTTGTAATGTGAAAGAATGTAGTTTTGCTTTGTCTTGTTGAAAAATGACTCCATGGATGCATCAAATGTTGCTCTAAAATCTCAATGTATTTTTCTTCATCATTCTACAGTCACAGTAGTGTTACTTTTACCATAGGCACTGATACGACCCCATACCATCACAGTCTCTGACTTTTTCACTTGTTGCTAATAACAATCTGAATATTATCATTCTTTCCCATTTTTGGTCCAGAGCATTTGATGTCCATTTGTTAAAAAAAAAAAAAAACTGACTCTTGCCAGATACCTATCAACCCAGAGAAGTTGTAACTGCCTCTGTACAAGGTTATGATAGGGCTTCTTTTTGCAAAGGAAGGCTTCATGTGGCAGTTGTGAATGACACTCAAAATTCTTTCTCCAAGCCCCGATGAGGTGCCATTTAAGGGCTCAGAGATCACGGTTGTCCAGACCAATGAAATTCCTGCAGAGTGCTTTGATTTTTTAATGACTTTATTTTCTTTAGAGGAAGACATGCAAAAGTGGATGTATATTAACAAATTTAATGCTTATGTTGAACAAAATGTTGTAGTAGGTATTTGGAAGACTGCTTTGTATTTAGAAAATGAAAAATTCCTAAATCACATAACAACATGATTTACATTTAGTCTATCTAATTCAGATTAACAGATTTATCCAAAGCGACTTACAAATAACAGAATGGAGAGCAACGTGGGATTCAATATCTTGCCAAAGACGCTTCAACCTGTAAATTGGAAAGATGGGGATTGAACCAGTTTTCTCATGATTAAAGGACAGCCAAAAGAAAAAAGGTATCTGCTTTTGGAATATTTACCCGAGGTGATTATGATGATTAAAACTGGTTTAACCCTATTAAACTCAGGGTTGCAGTTCTCAGTTCTAATGGCCTTTTTCAAATTCTAAAATGGAAACCTCAGTTTTTCACTGAACTCCCTCAGTTGTGTGGGAGTTTGCCCAAGTAAGCATCTACCCATGTCACAAACCTGTTCACTCAGGCCCACAGGGGTACAAGTGCTGTAGAAATTGTAGTGACTCACAAAAATCAAAGTAAGGAAAGACAACTTGTCCTTGATTCCAGAGTATGGGTCCAAATGCTGGATAAATGCCACATCCTGTTATCAAACCCTCCCTGACTGGCAAAGCTCCAGACTTGCAGTTTTTGTTTGTCCAAGCCCAAACCTAAAGAATGATCCCCATGACAAAATCGTGAGCGGTTTTTGATCAAGTGTCACAGAAAATACAGGTGAATTCATCACTCACTTATGTTATCTGTTATGTGTCAGGAATGGTTGGATGATCCAAAAACAGAAACAGGGTATCCAAAAGATTGAAAAAAGTATGTGGAAGAAAAACAGAGTAGGACAACAAGCACAGACTGACAGTGCAGGGAAAAAGACAAGAATGTGTACAGAGACCAACTGCAGACTCGTGAATACAGTGAAACAATCAAAAAGAGAAAACAATAGATTTATACCAAAATAATCTCCATGTCATAAGACCCCCGAGAAGAAGTGAGCGCGTTAGTCTACTTATCAGATTTCTCTCCAAAGCCACATATCTCTTTTAGTGATTCCCCCATTTCTTCTTAATTTACTACATACAGAATATTTCACGTGCCGCAGACTTTGGACAGTAGGATTGTAGACACCAGCCAATGAGAGCATGTGGGTGCAAGAGTTACAAAAAAGCATTCAGTTTAAATAACTCAGTCAGCAGAAAGTCCACTTTCTGCAGCTCATAAAACGATCAGTAGTTTATGTTGTTTCTCTCTAATTTCCCAGTCTTTCATTGCGTCCAACATCCATCACCCATTCACTGATCCCCAATGACAACTCAGGGGTTGTACATAAAATACTATATAGTGCTTTCATCATTGTGAAAGGACACTTTCAAGTCAGTCTTTTGGTGCCACTGCTGTCACATAACTCACCAGGTCAATTCCAGGATGTGTTTCTGTGATTCACCAAGCGTATTTAGGCTTTTTACCCCTCAACAAATTATTACTAAATGCCTTGAGCCACTGTGTTGTGATTTTCAGCTCTGTAGACGTTATATTGCAATTATCCCATGATTTTGGTATGACGGCTCATGTATGCGTCTTGGTTTAGCTCAAGTAGAGCTGCAGGGATACAGTGCAGCATATCATTCTATATATTTGCTGACTTCATGTTCACTTTTCACAATGCATTTTGAGAAACTTTAACTTTATATATACATACATTATCTATCTATATATATATATACATTATCTATATATATATATACACATACACATACATACATGTGTGTGTGGGTGTGTGTATATGTGGTATATACAATTTTACCATACATTTACACAGCACTATAAAATGTTAAACTCACTATCTGAGCCACTATAGAGTAAGTACTGACTGATTGGCAGTCTGCTCTCATGTTGAGGCAACTCAGAAGTCAGAGTTTTCAATCTCCAACCAAGAAAAAATGAAGTCCACTCAAAATTGCATGAAATCAAGCTTTTCAAAACCAAACACACCCAGTTAATGTGATTGGGGTTTGAATCGCTCAGCATGCGTACGCTCAATTAGACTCAGATGGGCCTTGGCGCTCTGCACAGTTTCATCGTTTTGCTTTTTTTTTTGTAAAAACAATAAAGTCTATGTCAATACAGCTGAATTCCCAATAAGGCTGCCCTCGTTCACACATTTTTCAGTTTCTTTTGTCAAAAGGCGAAACGCATCAGAGATTATAACTGAAAAGCAGCTCATTAAGCCTTCATGCCATCTTGCAGTTGCTTAAAGCCCTTTCAGACTGTTTCTCTGCTTTAATGGAATCCTGATTTTATGACTGCAGCCTTATCTAACAAAAATCCCCATTCTAGTATCGTAAAGTTGTCTGTTCAGTGAGTTCAGCTATACTTACATGTGAAATGATCACATATCTGGCATTTCCAACTCGGGAGGCGTAAACATCATGAATAGAAGAGAAAATGTTTGCCAGCAGGTGGAGCCTGGCATTGTTTATTTAGCAGGTTCACTGACTTCATCAATAAAATTAATACTGTACTGTTGCTTGGCATCAAGACAACCCTGTTGCGTTTGTATTAGCTATATGGTTGATGGTTCATCTGAACTCTTGTTTTTATGTCCTGTACTTTCTTTTTTTTATTTGCTTGTTAACTTACCTTCTTCGCTTATTTCAGATACAACTGTAAAGCATCTGAAACTGCTGCAGAAGAAGTTTTGTTACAGTTAAATTCTCCTTTGTACGACAGCTACTGCAGCCCAGCTTCAGAAGTCAGAACCTTAAATATCAACTCCACTGAGCATCTTAACATACAGCAACGCAAACCATTGAGCACTGGAATACAAGACAATTGGTCAAACTACTCTGTGAAAAGACATGAAAAACACACATAGGCCTTGCAAATAGACCAAACAACAACCACTGCCACAATAAACCAAAATACATTTGCCAAACTGTACAAAACGTACTGCAGGTCCTGCTCTCACAAAGCAGACATTGCATGAGATTCTGTGCTCCTTTTGGATGACATTCCATTGTGATTAGATAACAGAAATATGCTTGCTTGGTGGTGTAACTATACACTGTTCTTCAGGATGAGAGGCTAAAGAACTTGATGAAATATTATTACTTCCCTCCCTGACTTTCTGGTTCACAACTTAAGAAAGATAATTACCCCTGATGCATGTTGAATTGATCACTTTTCCTTCAGTTTCCATCCAAACTCTTCCCATCTCCTGTGCATAAAAGCCCTCTCTGCTTCCTTGGTTTAAGCTAAAAAAATCAACTATTCTTTATGGTTAGGTTATCTGGTTACTTTTCAAGTGTGAACATAGTGAATGTGTCACACTTGGGAAATATATGGCACAGTGGTAACTTAACAAATGATTCACTAATTTGTTCCTTAGCATTTGAAATCTGTGCAAACCAGCAAGGGGACATCAGAGTAGCCATTTTTGCAGACTGTTGCAGTCGGTGATCTCCATAAGCCAAGTTTAATATTACATAATATTAGATTAGAAAATACCAAGTAGTCCTAAAGTACTTTCTATATATCACTACAAAGATGTTAGAATTATCAAATGAGCATGTACTGATTAGCACTGAAATTTACAACTAATGTTTATGAAATTTCCTTATTGCCGTTACACTGGAGAATCAGTGCTGCAGATTATTGACCCTCCTCCCTTTGAGTTCAGTCCACATCCTCTGGCACATTTTTTTTTTTCGGCTGGTTTCTCCATTAGAATGAGACCAGCATCTTCATGACCTTATTACAGGCAAAGAGCAAGAACAGTTTGTGTTTGTTTTGTGACCATATGGCCCCATTAGTAGGGTAACGACCCCGCAGTCCCTCCAGGACACACACTCATTTCTGAATTTATGGGTGTGTGTTTGTGTGTGTGATTGTGCATGTGAACATGTGCTGCTGTGTGAGTGTGAATAAAATGACCTTGGAGACCCTCCAGGACACTTAACGCTGCCCCCCGTGGCCTTTTACACAGATGAAGTCTCTCCATGCACCGTTTGAGCTGCGACCACTGCTTGGATTGTGAGACTTTCACCACCCACGCACACAAGCACACACACACGCAAACCTGCGCAAAGCTAAATTTTTTTCCATGCATTCATACATGTATAGTTATGCAAAAAGACACATTGAAATATCCTGACAAAGGTCAAAGAGACTGGGATGAAAGCAACATAGATCTCCAACAGTTTAATACCTGTGAGACTGGCTCAATGCAAAGCAGACAGGCAACAGAGAAAATGTTGATTGTTGTCAGACACGTCAGTCAGAGCTGTTGACAGAGGAGCAGGTGGACCTGTCGCTAACACCTCATGCTGTGGTGTTGATGAGTCTAACACTTTGTATTTTATGACTGTATATCGTGAATTTATTCAAACAAATTAATCTGTACAAAACATAAAATATTGGGTTAATCAGTGTAGAAATAATGCCAAAATATCAGTTTGTTCTGCAGAGACAATCGCTGGTTACCACCGTGTAGTAAGATGTTTAGCCCTTTGTCAAAAAGTCTAAAAAACAGGGTGCAGTGATTTGTAATGAAGCTAGCATACTTAAGGATCAATTGTTTTTTGTTCTCATCATTAGAATTTGATACCAGAAACAAACAAAAAAAGAAACAGCAGAAAAACATTTCATTCTCTGGGGGGTAAAAGATGGCAAATAGTTCACCAGACTGTGAAAGGTTGCAGTTCAAAATATAGGCATAAAATTTCTCAACATACAATATATATGTGGATTTTATCTATGCTGACCATAAACACTTCCAAATTAAATTACCCGGAGGTATCTAAGTGGCTGCCATAACAGCAGCACCTTGAATGTTCTAAGTACTATTGAAAGAAGTTTCAGTGCTTCCTTAATCATTTCCTTTCACATAGAAATGCCAGACCACCCTTGATGACAAAAAGGGGATAATTCATACCACAATTTCTTGCAGCGGCAACATTCAGAGCGACACTTATTATGATTATTTTCACACAGTCATGCTGGCTGTTATTCATGTAAACAGATGACAAAAGGGTCTGTGTAAGCACCCTGTGGCAACAATACATTTATTTTTGTGGCTTTTCATTTAAACCTTGATGATGTCATATTTTATATTATATCCCATAATGCTAATATGATTTAATATAGTATATATCTTCCATGTAACAACACCCATCCATCCATTTTCTATCTAATCAACCTCACATTTATATTTTCAGATGATGGGAGGAAGCCAGAGAACCCACGCATACACGGGGAGAACATCCGGCCTGCACACAGAAAGGCCCCAGCCGGGAATCAAACCTGGAACCCTCTTGTTGTGAGGCGATGGTGCTCAACACCACACCACCATGCATATGTAACAACATGATGAGAACATATTCATTTTAATGCGCTTTTTTGTGGAATATCTTTTAAATAAGTGTAGTTTCATTACTGCAGACCCAGATATTACAGCTCAGTGTAGTTTCCACACACACACACACACACACACAGTCCTGAAACATTCTAGTGATGTGTTGGCATATGTGAATCCAGACTTCCTGCAGAGATTTTCCACCCTACCCCCTAGTAAAATGTCTGAAAAATCAGCGGGTGAGACTATGTATGAATGTGTCAGCAAATTTTTCATTTACGGCCGCTATGAGAGTCAGTGTGTGTGTGTGTGTGTGCGTGCTGGTGAGAGTTGGTTCTTTCTATTGACCTGTAAGCTGATTTTCACTCACTAACTGCTATTGTGGTTATGTACAGATATATCCAGCACTGACACCAACATAATAAGGAGCCTCATCTTCTATTCTAATAAAAGCGATTTCCAAAGCATCATTTCTTTATTATGTGCTGCCCACCACGCTCGAAACATCCATTCCCCCACATCCTACCCCTTGCAGAAAGGGAGCAGAAAGCCTCCCACTGCGATGTGCTTGTGTGAACAGCAACAGTGGGAAACGACGGTCTTTAATAATTTCTCCCACCACCTTCCCAAAAGCCCATTTCCAGTTCGTTATCGTCTACCATTGAGTGTGTATTCTCCATACTCTGCCATGCAACTTCAAGTCGGGCTGAGTTTCTGCCAATCTCTGCTCTGTATTTTTGGACTACAACTGGTGGAATGGAAATTAAAAATAAAGCATGAGTCCACAAATTGTTGAGCCACTGTATTCTTATGCTATGTAATAATTGGAAAACATTTAACTTTTAGTAACTACAGCAATCGGTCTTCCTTCCTTCTTTGCCACAACTAATTGCATGTTTCTGTGTGGTCCATTAAGATTAATCACAGATTAATCACAAAAAGCTTTAAATTCATAACCTGATAAAAAATCTTTCAAACACAACAATACTCAAAATAAATGCATTGTTATTCCAATAGCCAAGACTCCCCTGTTAAGAAGGTGGCATTGAGGGTAATGACATTATGATGTTGCTGTTTATTTAGTATAACGAGGAATAAATCCAGGCAGAAGGGATTAAATCACTCATAATTAGCCAATAAGTGTTAGATGGGTCCAAGTTGTAGATTACCTTTTGTCTAAATGTTGTTCACAATGTTCTTTGTCTCGGAAGTAGAAATAAAGACGTAACAAGTTATCAGCTACAATACACAGATAAGACGCACTAATAATAGCTTATAGAATGATTTCTTCCTCCTGAGTTGGTATATTCCCAGCATTGACTGGAATGGATTGTGGATCAGAAATCTAATTATGCAGTCACTTGTGATAAGTAATAACTTTTTAGATAACCATGAAGAAAAATGGCTCTAACACATTAAAAACGTCTCAACTTTCACCTCATCAAAAATATAATTTACTTACTTAGTTTCGACATTTGCCATGTTGTAATTCTACTATTTTCCTGGAAATGCAATATAAGGTTGAAAATATTTGAAAATCATTGCAAGCTTTCAAAAAAAGCTTAAAAAGTGTGATCCACTATCACGTCACTGAGTAAGGAAGTACTCGTGTCCTCTTTGGCTGCAGAAGAGGTAGAAGAAGTAGTTACCGTTAGCTTCAATGAAGAGGCACAAAAAGAGCGATCCCTTTACACTCTCCCAGTAACACACTGTCACAAACACATCCAAATATTACCAGGGATGTCACAAATTAAGAATGAATATGTGAGTCGCCACTTTGTGGCTATGTGTGACAGAACAACAGACAGATACAGCAGATCTGTGATTCCATGACAGATGTCTTCCATAACAAGGCTTCTGTTGTTGCTGTTGTCATAATTCCTCAGGGGTTCAAACCAGTACTTCACACAGCAATTCACATGTTTGTTTACTTCATTAAATTGACTCCATTTTTCATATCAATTAAATTCATCATTGAATGTAGATTCTTTCCTTCACTGCTTTGGAGGTAGTTGACCAGCTGGTCTGTTTTTTTGATGCCGATTTCCTCTTTCATATCAGTATCTCCCCTCTCTATCTGTTTCTCTCCATTAAACCCTTCTGGGTACCAATTAGAGCTTAAACCTGCTGCAGTTTGTGCATATAGGTGTGTGTGTGTGTGTGTGTTATTTATTTATTTACTTATTTTTGAGAGTGTGTCTCACTTCGTGTGTGATAACACCAGCTCAGACAACAACCTATAGGCTACCTGTCAACAAGCACTTCAATGCTCACCATCTGCTCAAACTGCAAAATGGTCTTCACTTACCCACAAACCAACACTACACTCCCAAGAAAAGCATGGTGCTGACTGAAGTATTTCATAATCGCCTGCTGAAGGAAGCAGCGTGTTTGTGTGTGAATAGTGTATGTGCACAAGAATGTGTTTCACTTTTGTCTCTGTCACACCGTTGCATAGCTATTTTTTGCAGTTGTGTGCATGCGTGCAGCCCAGCTGTCAAAAAGCTGTTAATCACTCGTAGGTTTTCTATGCTCTTCTAGGATCTGTGATCATTGATAGCTGAAGTACGGTAAACATTTATCACAAAGAACATATTTTTGAAAATATGCCAAGGGGAACTGAACAGTTCAATTGTACCCATTTATTACCGTTGAAATCAATGATCAATTATGCTTTTAAAGCAACTTTTGATATTCGTCAATTTTTTGAGCTACATGACTAATTTGAATTTCAAATTGAACAGTTCAATTGTATCCATTTATTACCGTTGAATTCCCCCCACTGGGGGATGAATAAAGTATTTTTCTATTCTATTTCTATTCTATTCTATTCTATTCTATTCGATAAGGTTCCTAATTAAAAATGACTTACGACAGAGGAACCTGAGGGACATATATGGAGAGAAAATTGACTCAAAACAGCTGTGCGTGCGTAGCACTTCACTTGTGTGTGCGTACTATCTGATTTGTGCGTAGTACTTGATTTGTGCGTAGTTCTTGATTTGTGTGTGCGCACTACCTGATTTGTGCGTACTACTTGATTTGTGCGTGTGTAACTTGCTCGAAGTTACGGACAAAACGATCATTAGGAATTCAAAAAGTCTCCTACACACACAAATCGTTAAATACGCACGCACGAATCGCCTGATACACACGCACAAAGCTTTAGATCAGCATGAAGGGTTTTGAGACTGTTTTCACGCCTCCGAGGAAGCCTCACAGATTCGTCCGTGCATGGTGCATTTAAGTACTGGTGGAAAACTGGGTCATCTGGATTTTCAACCGAGTCAAGCGTTATTTCCCTCGATATGTAGTTGCCTCTAAATTTGTAACGAATTGTGAATACATACACACAAATCAAGTAGTACGCACAAATCAGATAGTACGCACATACAAGTCAAGTTCTACGCACGCACAAATCAAGTAATACCACAAATCAGATAGTTCGCACTCACAAGTCAAGCGCTAGGCACGCACAGATGTTTTGAGTCGATTTTCTCTCCATAATTTTCTCTCCATAGACATAGCTATTCTGACAAAACTTTGTGGGTATGCGAGTGTGTACATTTTGTCTTTTAAAATATCAGCTCGTTTTAAAACAAGTAAGGATTGGGAAAAGCACAAAGTCAAATTAAACAAAAAGTCAAATGAAGCTAAAAGTGTATCGAACATACTGAATAATAGTTTTTCAAAATGTTGAAACACAACGTCCTCTCTCCCCATTCTGTCTCTGCTCCCTCATGCGCTCAGGAACCTCCCTCATGCTCTTTCTGTATAATGTCATGCAGACGTACATTGCCGCCAGCCTTCAGGCCATGGGGATTGAATGCAGCTTATATTTATAGAGGGGGCGATCTGTTCAAACATATGTTCCCTTTAACAAAGTCATCAATGTCAAACCTTGTCCTCTAGGGCTCCACTAAGCTACATTTAGCTTAGCATGCATAACTTTAAATGTACCAGGACAGAAGGCCTTAGAGTTAGAGTGAAAGCTAGAAAACCTTTTTTTCTGACCTTTCTAAATCCATATAATTACTTCAACAACAGATAATGTATACTTTGGACTATGTGTAGTTATGCTAAAGAGGTGAACTCAGACAAAACGCTGACCACAGACTCACGCAACTGTTAGCCTTCTCAAAATATCAACGCCTCAGGATGGATGGTTTCTCTCTGGTGTTGACATTCTAAAAGCATACAAATGCATGTTACTCAAGTGTATGTTTTTTTTAAGGATTTCAGTCCGGTAAGCTGAAGTTTAGCGTGGTAAATAGTTTCGTCAATTTGGCTGTGAAGGTTGAAAAATGTCAGCTTTGGTCTTAATACATATCTAAGAGGCATAATCGGTTAGATGCTAAAGCATACTTGAGCAAAACATTTAGTAAACTTAACGAAGATGATACATTCCACCACCCTCTAAAGCAGTGTTACAGAGGTCGTTTCACGTATTTCTGCAAAACCCAGTTGTGAGGGGGAGTTCGGAGATGGTCTGTGGAGGAGGGCAAGTCGAGACTGCACTCCCTCGTCTTGGACTCAGTGATGCTGAAACGTCTAACCAATTAAGTAAAATGTACCAACAGTAAATGCACTCATGATTTAGATTTACATCCAGTTTATGGTAAAACCATCTGTCATAGCTAAGCTGGATGGAAGAAAAACTTTTATTGCTCTGTGAGGGCTTTCAGATTAAAGCTTTGCTCCAGGCAGAAAAGTTGGAAAAACTCCGTAATCCACAGAACCTATAGAAATCTTTTAAGTCCACACAAGGTGTAGGCAAATTTTTCCAGATGGCTCTGCAGAAGGAAGAGTTTGATGAAGAGAGT
This sequence comes from Leuresthes tenuis, assembly GCF_036924035.1. Taxonomy (NCBI): domain Eukaryota; kingdom Metazoa; phylum Chordata; class Actinopteri; order Atheriniformes; family Atherinopsidae; genus Leuresthes; species Leuresthes tenuis. Next base: position 16,541,820 of record NW_027325361.1, on the reverse strand, counting down.
ACTGCAGCTCAAGACAGCCCAGATGCAGATGACACTTAGATATGGCTATCGATGAAACCAAATTAAACCAATCGGTTGGTTAAATAACAAGCACTTCTTAATCACACGAAGGCCTGAAAAACTCTGAACTCTGCTGTCTTTGGACCTGAATGCCTATGGAGGACAAAGGCGTCATAACTTTGGCTACCACATCTACCAAGAGGAACCTTGAAGTTATGAGAACTAGCAGGAGAGCTCATGTCTAGACCATTTTGGCTTCTCTTCATTGTCTCCCTGAAAAATCCTAACAATGATTCATTTATTCAAATATAAAGTTCTTAATAAACAAGCTCTGGAGCCTATCCCAGTGCTCATTGGGCGCGAGGCGGGGTACACTATGGACAGGTTGCCAGTGGATGTATATCAACAAATCAAATTAAACTAGTGAGAAAAACATCAAACAAGGCATGCATTGGCCTGGGTTTCTCTGCGTTTGTTTGTCTCTGTCACCTGTCCTCTCACCTCTCAAGTGGTCGAGGCAGATGACTTCCCTTCCTGAGTTTGATTCTGCTGGAGGTCTCCTGTTAAATCAGAGCTTTTTCTCTCCACTGTCACCCATCATTCTGCATGCTAAGAACTTTTAATGAATTGGCATAATAGGAATACAAATATAATGAAATGGACTAAATTGGATTATAATTGGATTGAATTAGACTAAATATAATTGGACTGTACTAGACTTGTTTACTCTCTCCCTCTAAAGTGCCTTTGGACAATTCCTGTTTGTCTGATTAGCACTATATAAATGAACTAAATTGAGTAGAACTGAATGAGGTAAGAAAGAGATTATGAAACTCAGCTCAGACAACAATAATTTTCATATTCTTTAAGATAAATTGAATGTTGAAATTAAAGAAAAATAATACATAACCATACAAAACAAAAGCTGGGGTAGAGTTTTGGCTTAGAAGCAGATTATAAGTATGGAAAAATCATGGGGCAAATCCATACTATGTCTGTTTTTTTAAATATTTATGTTCGACATCACATTTTATAGGTCCCCATTTCATTTGTATGACAATCAAAAGTTCCAAGTTGTTAAGGATGTGGCCACTTTGTTTCATGGTTTTATTTCTGTGGCTGATACCCACTGGGTGCAGGTAGTGTCCCTGGTGCCAAGTGTCCCTAGGCTTCAAAACAAAGCAGCAGTAGATATCCCGCTGGCAAGGTCCATCTTTTATTTACAGCAGAAGCAACCCTAGCTGAGCAAAATCTTCATAAGCCTGTCCGAGTTATGGTTAGGATGCAGGATAGAAAAACAGGAATAATATGGATAACATGCGGTTAGATAAGGGTCTAAGATAAAAATCTAACTGTGAGTGAAACAGTTCTGAAGCAGTTTTGGGTCTTTGGCCACATTCCAAACTGTATCACAAGTCTCCTGAATCCACATATTTTCCTCCACAACATAAAAGCATTCTTCAGGGACATTTACTTCAGAGTATCTGCTTCTATAAGATTAACACAGCCATAGTTCCTATCTCAAATGCTTGAAAAATTCGACTGAAAGCAAGACTTTCTATCATGTCCATTTCATTTTCTTGATAAGAACAAACTTTTCATATCATTAAATGCAAAGTTAGGATGATAAAGGATGATAAGTTAGGATTTCTCTCAATTTCTTCCCTTTTTTTAATCTCATCTTTCAGGTCAAGCACTTGAGTGAAACTATTATCCCTTTTGACGGTCAAAGATCTCTGACACTAATCCATCTTTCACTTATGTTTATTCTCAGATATTGTATGGAAGAAGTATGAGGATAAAGGAAGTTATTCCTCCAGACTTTACAGTGAATGCTTGGTGCTTCTCCTACAGAGTACAGCTGTGAAGACAACACTGGCAGAAACCTTCTCAGTCATTAAACGTTTATCTAAAGAGTACCCCCCCCCCCCCCCCCCCCCTTTGTACTGCTGTTTGTTTCACATGCTTCTATATTTTTCTCTGCGAGGCCACACTAAGCAATAATATAGATCCTCTCAACTTTTAGAGTTCATGACATCCACAACCCACAGGCCAATGTCAGCATCGAAACACTTTCTCTTTCCAAGGACTTTCACTCACGCTCTTTTCAGTGCCTCGGTTCTGCTATCGAGGCAAGATCATGCTGAGCAGGGGCCACTTTGTGCATTGTGCGCCCCATGTCAGCACCATGCATTATGTACGCATTTCTCTAGATAATGTGCTCAAAAAATGCCCCCTGCCTGCCCTTGTTATTGGAAGCCCTTTCACAATGAATAATGACAGACATCAGGGTGCCAAATGTCCCGTGCACGACACCGTAGGCATTTCTCTGCAACAGTCAGGGAACAACATCTGCTTGACTGCTGAATGCAACGCTGATTCATCAGTCTCTCAAACACACCTCATCTTAAAGTCACAGTCAGCTGTTTCAGAAATGCATTGAGGGGTGAGTTTAATATATTATCAATCATACAGCATGAACACTCGCACTAATGGCTAATCCAATAGTAAATACTCAGAAATAAAAGTGAAAAAGCTTTAGCTTTGGCTCTCCTTCTTCTAAAGGACACTCAACCAGATATTTCATTTTACCTTCTCAATGCTCATCAAACTTCAGACTTGATGCTTGTACTTATATAAGAGGGTTACAATCGACCTGCGTTATCTCCTTTATTTTGTTTACCCCACCTTCTGACAGGTCAGGTTACTTTGGCAACGAGGACTAAGATGACTGTACTGTCTGCATGCTAACAGACACTGGAACCTGACACCTCCTCGGTGGAAGTAACTTTCATGAGCCTCAATTTGAATGAGGGCTTTTAATATCAGTCAAGAGTGCATAAGGATTTCATTTGTATTCTTGAACAACTCAGTAGAAGGACTGTGGATGGAGGAACTGACATGTGAATAGATGCATGCCTTGAGGAAGCAGACGAGAGAAAAAAGTAACAAAAAAAAGGATGGACTGGAGGAATATGAGGGTGCAAATAGGCATAAATCATGTGGAGTAGTGCTCTTTTTTTCAAAGGAACAATCTCTTCCATGTGACAGGTAATGATAGCACTGCTTTGAGCGTAGTTTCCCTCTCACCTGAAGCACTCTTGCTTTTTAATTCTTCATTGTGTCTTACCATTAAAATACAGTCCAATGAAGCTCTGATGTGAAGTCATACAACAACATGCTGAAAAGCAATGGGGAACTTTTCAAGTTATCAAAATGACAGAAATTTTCAAATCTAATTTCCATCCTTCCATCCTGCTTAATACAATTCAGGGACATGGGGAGGCTGGAGTCTATCCCGGCTGCCATTGGGCAAGAAAGGGACAAGTTGCCAGTCCATCACAAAGACAAACAATCATGCAAGAATCAAATTACTATGGTTTCGCTCATTTTAGTCATTATACTAAGGCCACAATGATGCCCTTGTTAATGCAACTAGTAATTTATCATTTCAAATTTTGAAAGCTGTCAGATGGAACTCACGTTAAAAGTTAAATGGCGGAGGCATCAGGGGTCTGAGCTGAGCTTTACTTCATCAGAAGTCTACAGTGTGTACAATGCAGAATCTCGCCGAAAACCAGCAGTAGTTTAGCTCAGGTTTCTCCAGCAGTGAATTAGTTTTCCTCTATAGGCAGCTCTACATCTGGGACATGTTTGTATGAAATCCTCTATAACTATATTAACTATTTCTTGTCTCAATTTTCCATTTCTGCCTTAGTAAGAAAGTCATGATTTTCTCTCAGTGTCCCTCCACTTCTGTTTCTGTCCATCATCTTCCTGCCTCTGATCTTGGAGGAGGCTGTTTATGAACATCCCCATTCTCCCTGATACAAGTAACTGTCTGCTCTAAAATTAATATTTAGTGAAAGTCCTTGGAAAGGGTTCCAAGTAAAGGAGCATATTCTCTGGTTCTTTGCTTTTGTTATTTCATCTTTTTATGTGTTTTAATTAAGTAAGGGTTACGCAAAGCTGGCTTGAATTTGTGTCCTCCTGAGTTTTGTCATGTTCATGGAGGAAAACAGCCAGTCAGGGCCTACATGCCAGCTGCTTTCTACCTTTACACAAAGCCCATTAATGATTCTGTGTTATTTCAGCTCTTCTATCCATCTCAGGAATAACTTCTGTAAAGTGTCTTTTTAACCTTTTTAAATGCATAAACATAACCTAAGCCTCTTTAATTTACTTAATTTGCATCACACAGCATAATACACATTCACAGAGGCGACTCCTTTCCTGTTATCTACAAATCTGAGTGTTATGCTAATGGTCTAGGAATGTTTCCTTGCACTGAGCTGCAGATCCATCCCAACACCCACAGCAACGATTTAATGGTTCTGACTGTGCCTCTCTTTTATGGCCAAGAATCTTAAAAGGGCCCTTTTCCTGAATTACTGCACATTGAGGTGTGGCAGAGAAGCAGGATAAGAGCTCTCAGGCGTTTTAAGAGACAGGTGTTCAATGCTCTGTGTGCACATGTAATTTGTAAAATGTGTGTACCTGTGTCTGCCTGATTTTGTGTGTTGGCTGCTCTATTGAAGGCCTGACAGAGGTAATCACTCAGATGATGGAGGGACGAAGCAGTTTTAAATGCAGACGCTGTTTTAGGCTTCACTGCATAACCAAATAATGCTTTGTGTCGCAGAGGCTAATAAGGCATATTCCTTTTACAGGCAGCTCAACAGGAAAATGGCATTCCTGTCAGAAAAAAAAAAAACATACTTTTACCGAGATACAGACTTTTCTTTTTCCTAAGCTGACAAATACATGCAGTTTTAATGGTTTTTCTTCATTTCCATGCTGTCGGGAGTGGAAATGACACATTTCACTGCCCCTGCAATGTCTTCATATGGGTATTTATCAGCCCCAGTGACTTCTCGCTGTGTTAATAATCCCATAGCACTGGTGTAATGGATTCAGCCAAACCCCTGCTTTATCCCAGGTATCCTCCTTTTCTCTCAGTAAATCCACAGATTATTACAGAAAATACTTTTTCTCTCTTATACTTGTTCTGTCAAATTAGCTCTTTTAGCATCCCGGCCCTTTGGAGGAATTACAGGACTTATTTGGCTTTTTGCTGAACGCAGGATAATCAGTGCCTCACAGATGGGTTTTAAATATGAAGCCCAGTCTATTTCCTTTTCTTTTTCCGTTTATCTCACTGAAATTTGCATCTCCAATTTTCACAGATATTTCATCAAGACTAAAAGCATATAAAAATATCTATATAGATATAGCTATATATCTATATAGATATAAATATACACGTCTTGAACACAGTTGGATGGAAAGACAAAAAGTCCCGTGATAAAACTTAAACAAGTGAAACATAATGCCTTGTAAAACAGAATTGTCATTTAAAACTTGCATGAACGTACTTGAATGATTCTATTTCTTCTTTGTGTTGTAGTTCTTTTACAGACCTATTTTCTGTGTCATTAACAAACACTGTCTCTGCCCGTTGTCTATCAATATATCTTTCCATCTGCTTTCACATAAACTTGCTTGAATCCTACTTTTTCAGTCCCTTTCCATCTTTTTCTCCCCTATCTTTTAATCAGTGCATTCATTTATCTCTGTATAGCAGTTTCTGATGACTAGCATCCACACAATGCCTAGCTCAGACAGGCAAGGTCTGTGGATGTGTGATGGAGTGCTCCACTCTGCAACCTGGCAGCGACGTGAACAAATTGATTTTCTGACAGATTAAAAAAGATTAAACCAGCCATAAAAACAAGCAGGAAAGTGCTTAATGGACCATATGTGCACAATAAGCTTTCATATGTATTCTTTTCCCACCTCTCCTCAGGCCATCCATCTTATTTAGCATGGCAGGTCGCAGGCCACGCTAACGTGACTGTCATGAGGACTGGACTGTGTCCTTCATGTTATGTTGCAAAACAAAAGGCTTATTTTCAGATATGTACCCTAAACATCAGAGAAATGCATATTTTGCATCTTGTCTTGTTATATTTATACACTATAACACATTTCAATGCTGCCGGTCCTTTAAGGGACAATCAAGTTGCAATTACATTTACTGTATTCAAGGTATAGATATGAAACTGAACTGAATCTCTGACCAGATCTGAAACTCTCTGAAGTGGAGCTCCCCTAACTGGTTACTGAAAGCACCGCTGTCAGTTCATCTGTTATGAACAAGATGAGCAGGAACACAAATTCTCCATTTGTCATGAAACTGACTTTCAAAGAAAGGTATTCCTATCAAAAGTATATTTCATCCCTACACCATTCTTTTATACTGCAAGTATGGTGCAGCGAAAAGGTGCTAAATTACATAATTTCTCCAACTCTGGCTTGTTCCAACAGTCCAAAAACGAGCATATCAGGCTTATAGCAGAATACAAATTGACTGTAGGAGTTTGAACATTCATGGTTGTTTCTCATTTGTCTCTACGATGGCCCTGTGGTGGACTGGCCAACTTCCCAGGGTGTGCCATGCTTCTCACCCGATGGCAGCTACAATAGGCTTCAGCCACCTCCATGACGCAATAGAATGGAGCTGGTATAGAAAATGGATGGACAGACGGATGGAGGAATGAAGTTAAAAAGTACTTAAATGTGCCATAAAATATCACGACTCAACAATTCCTACTGTTCAGTTGTAGAACAGTTGGCAACAGCTAATACCCTCCTATGGCTTATGGGGTTATGTTTGGTGTCTTAATTGCTGTGTTAAGTTGCAGTAGGAAGTGTTTTGGTAGTTGTTGGTAGTTTCACAAATTGCCTTTTTTTTTCTGGTTGCAAGAGAGGAGATTAAAAAATACCATAGACAATCAGACGATTGTTCATACTTGTTATAAGACTTGTTATACGGTGGTCATTCTTGGTTAGTTTTAGTTCCTGTCAGCAATGAGCCAAAGATTGGTAAAAGCTCTCACTATGATTTGTATCTGGATACAAAATTTACACAAGTCGGAGGGATTCTGGAGTTCAATCTATGTACATTCATGTCAGGCGTCATACGAAACATAACAAAATAAAATATCATTTTCAAACACAAGTCAATTCCAGTAGTATTTTGACGGCTGATGGATTATATCAAAGCTTCTCTACAGTTTGGAAATATAGTTAATTTAGACTTAAGACAAAAGGAACACAAACATTAGCAAGAGCAACAACTACAGTTACCAAAAACGTATGTGATGCTATCTGCACTGGACTGACTCTGAAAGCACACTCAATTAACAGCTTTCTTGACTGTTTTCTGTAGCTGGACCATCAAACACGAGTGCCACAAAAACAGCAGAAACACAAAGCATAGTTTGCAAGCCAAGTAATGCATTTGACAACGGACTCTAAAGCTGTTTTTTTTTCTCCTCTTTCTTTGCAACCACTTCAAGACTGAAATAAACAAGAAAAGGTTCAATTTTGTGGAAAATTGACTTTTTGTTGAATACTTTTGAAAATTGTAAAAAGCTCGAAGAGAACATCCTTCCTCACAAGTCTACAAACATTCCGAGCATATAGCCAGTTGTAAAATGTGGTGGATAGAATTCTTTTTAACTGATTTACAAAGACGACAGTTGTTTGACGCATATCCTGCTTCTCCTCAAAACAATCTGAAAAACCAAACAAGTCAATGATGTTATAACACTGTTGTAAGACCAGTGGGGGCGGGGTTTACAATGGTGGTACGGTGCAAACAATAGGGCGATACCACACACAGGCAATCATACAGAGAATTACCATGTAAGGTGACAATTTGTTAATAGCTACCTAAGAACTTCAGCATGCTGAATGAAGCTGCAGATGATCTCACACAAATTGAGAATAGCAGAAGAATAAAACTAGTGATAAAAGCATTTTCTGTTATTTTGGAACAAAAGGCACAAACTCTTTATTTAGATTATTTATTTTATTTACTCTTTATATTAGATTTAACTGGCAATTGCATCCTTACTGTTTACATCTATAAATGACAACTGAAAATTGTTGTTATGGTTCTTTCCTTTTTCATTTAAAGTTTTCCAGTTTTTAATCTGAAGACTATGCAGATAAAAGGGGGATCTTTTCCCAATCTTAACCAATTTGTTCTCTTGCCTAAAGCTAACCACCTTTGTTGCCAAAGCAAAAGAGATGAGAAGAAAAGAAGAGCATGAAATTTTTGTAATCTGATAAAGAACTAAAAAGAGAATAGAAGTCTAGTGTCTCATGTGAAGCTAAAGTCAGGCTGGATGCAAACAAATTTCCCAGGTGAAGATCCACCAGCTTTGTCCAACATCAGTCCTCTATTCCCCAAAGAAAGGCTTGTTTGCTGATTTAAAAAGTACAATCTCCTGTAGGAAAAGGCATGAACATCTGCATGCTGGCCCCAGGGTGTTTGTAGAAAAACATATAATTCCTTCATTTTTATAAAAAAAAAAAGGAAAGGCAACATTATACTCTAGTATAAAGGAAGCTGCTTCCCTGAACACACTGCTCCTGAACTACTTGAAAACCATCACAGAAAAAAGTTTTTAAAAATCAGTCTGTCAGAAAAGAACTAATTTTAGAATCTCAAATGAGAAGATGGAAAGAAAGACACAATATGTCCAGAGCAACTGCTGCAGACTGCCACAAGTGCAGCAGCGTAGGTGAAAAATATTTGTTTGTTACATAACGACAGTAGCATCAAAACTCAGGAAAGGACGTAAGTAGAATGCAAACATTATGCAGAGAAATCAAGTTGTTTTTCTTTTCTTTTCTTTTTTTTTATTAAGCCAGTGAATGTTCATGCAGACAGGTAGGCTATAGTATGACAAAACTTCATAAATTAAGTGCTCACAATGCTTTGACTGGTACAGAAAGACTTATTTGTTGCTTGTTGTTGATTATTTAGTTTCAAATTTGCCATTTATACTCTTTACCTGTTGTTGCTGGAGCGGCTTGTTGTTTAAATGGGCCACAGATCATGTCCTACACAAAGTGGGTTGCACAAAGATAGATTATATACATGTATTCACTGTAGATGCCACCACTTTAGTTTGGAGCAGCACTGCTGACTAAACTTGAGGCTAGAAAAATTGGAAGACCACTGTCTAACATAGATTAAGCCTGCAGCCACTGCATGATATCCTGGCCAGTTTTTCCCTTCGAAATGTTGGCTATTTCCATTCATTCTTCCACTCCACCTCTCCCACTCATCGGGACCTTTTTCCTGACACAATTTTCAGGAGATGGAGTATGTGGAGCTTCCGGACTCCAATCTTGATTATGGTGTATCTCCACAGATGCCTCTCTGGAAAGCTGCAAATGTCTATTACATAAAAGCTGAGTCACTTACAGGCAAATCCTTTCTACCCCAAAACTGCCAGAGCACATTGCCAAACCGGAAGGGGGAGGGAGATGCATTTATTTTTGGGTGCTGAGAACTAGAGAGTCAGCATTTAATCCCAACCCAGATTCCCATGTTTTCTTTTCACTTCTTTGTTTTTCCATTCTCCAGCAGTCCCAATCACCAAAAATTACATAATACTTGGAAAAAGCTAGTCAAAAAACTGCTTTATCCTTCTACTTAAAGTGAGGATATAAACATGTCTTGCAGAGTGTGTGCTCGAGTATGCATGTGTGTGTGTAAAGTGATGATCTGGCTACCCAATTGCGACTAAATCTGTGTTTGTTTCTTCAGTTTCTGTGATTCTCTAGATATCCCTCCAGCTCTCCAGCTCTCTGTATTTCTGAGAGAAAAACTAAGTGTTGAATTTAAATATGAAGGTCTTTTAAGTTGGACTGGAATGAAAACAGACTGTTCAAAACAAGGACATAAACATCACATTAATAACAATATGTAGCTTCTACCACTTACTCCCATGAATACAGAAAAACTACATTGAGGTGTGTGTGTGTGGGTGAGTGTTTCACTTCAACACCCACATATCATAGATACATAAACAGACAGACACTGTACAGCAAAAACACACTCTTTTTACAGTCCTCGACACACACCCTCGAGTCCCACAGCATCTCAGCCTGGGCTACAGAGTCATCACAGTGTGTGAGCGCCACACTCTGCCACTCTGCTTCACTGGCAAGCAGCCTATCAAAATGCGACAGCCCACATTACCTGTTGTGATGAGATTGAGCCTGTTCCACTTCCCCATTATCTCTATTTATATAATTGTCTTTAATAATTAATTACTTATTACCTCCAAAACATCCAGCAGTTGCTGTCAGGAATATTTATGTCAGGATATTTTTTGGGACAGAGGACACTAATATTCATAAACACCTTGATGTTTATTGAATCAGAAGGATTAAAAGTCATTAGAACATGTGGGCTTTTGTTTGTTGAGCACATTTTGGCAGGCACACATCAAAACAATGTAATAGGATTTTCCCGACAGTGCAATGCAAATTTTAAATCCCCCTTTGAAGTGTTAATTACTACAGGTAAGTACAATCCATATCACCTACAGGACATAAAGCTACACTGTCCGATAGTTGCTTTTGCAACCACTTTTGTAGATTCAGTGGAAAACTTTGAATCGGGTCTTTATTTATAATGGATAGTATGTATCCGTAGTTGCAGGTTAGATTCCCACAAAGGTCAGCTGTTCGGCTCAAGTCCTCAGTCTCATTTGGCAGTTCTTTCCCAACAGCTGTGGGGCACTCCTCAAAATAACATCAGCTGTAGTATCTAAAGTGGAAAACACAGTTTTGTCTCTGATGATTTGTTTTATCAGAGCAGGAGATTAAACTGAATTGAGTTCCTCAACTTCAAACAGGGGCTAGTTTTAATGCAAGTGGCCCCTGGAGGTAACAATGCCATTAGTGGCACTTTCTTTGGGGAGAAAATACTCTTTATCTTCTTCCAGACTCGAGCCATAAGACCAACAAAAATAACATTGCTGTATCTGTCCTTGAGTCTAAAATTGCATTACTCCCTAGTGCTTTTGGGTTGGCCGGACACTCAAAGACAATTATAACTGCAAGTGTGTAGTCATTGAGGGATACTTTACTTGCCACACTGCACACTGGTGGCTGTTGAAGGTTTAACATACATCTCTGTATTCTCTCCACTGGCCCCTCGCAAATCTACATGTCATTGCCCTCTACTGCCATTTGGCAACAGCCTCATAAATATGTGGAACGCTCTGAATTGTTAGCTGCTCTTAGTTGAATTTATGCTGTTGTTGGTCCCCAAGCTTTGCTGCAGAAAAGGCAGAAGAGAGAGTGGACGAAGGTTTGATTTGTGATGGAGTGAAACCAAGAAAATCAAGATTGTCCAGTACAGCCATTGTCTGTGCTTTTCACCTGTGCTTCTTTTCCTATTCATGGTTTACGGTTTTTGGAACTTCCTGCTTTTTGTCGTGAAATTGTTTGTTGTCAGTCCATCCCAGCTCTAGCTGGCTCAAGGTAACTGTAAACCAACCAGCATGCAATCAACACAAATCTTCATCTTCAGAGCCAAAGCATTGGTAATTTTTGGTCCATCAGCATTTAGAAAATTGGTCATCTGTGGAAGCTGAGAGCAACATCATCTGAAACCTAAGTGACGATATTGAGAAACTCTTAAGAGTATTTAAAGACGACTTTGAAGCATAAGCTAAGAATTAAAATTCCCTTCTTCCTGTACCTTTGTCCAAGGTGACCAAACGTGTCCATCAGATTCGACCTTTAGCTGTCTACACCATAACCCTTGAAATAAACAAGGACTGTGACGTACCAAAAATAGGCACGTTAATAACCAGGACTCCCAAGGAAATTTTGGCAAATCTGCAGCACAAGATTTTAACCCAATTTCAACCAAATTATTCAGAGAGAGAGAAAACATGTTACATTAGACACACCTTGTACTGCAAAATAAAAGTTGTCAAATATCTCCATTTACATGTCACTGATCCTGCTTGTGGTGTTTAATGGGCAGGCTCCTGCGTAGTCAGGGAGAGAAGGGTTTGGAAGTCTCTTTGCAAATTATGTGGTTCTGTTGGGCTCATTAAGTCATAGGCGCATTCCCACTGTAGGAACCTTTCGCAGTTCCTATAACCTTTTCAGGAATAGGGCCGTTTTTTTCGCGCATTTTGACATACAGGAACTCGGGACCACGGCCCTCAGTTCCTATAACCATTTTAGCTCCTTCTCTGAGTTAGGGTCTTTTCTGGGTTCCATAGGAACACATATGACATAGGTGTTTGATGGCTGGTAGCTATGCCCCTTGTCTGAAATATTTACTCATACGACACGGACACAACCAGTGCATGTTTAATAAGTTAAACTTGCACGTCGTCTCCTTTGTCTGCGCCGCTCTGCTCTCCTTCTTTCCTTCATGAAACAAAGGAGCATCGCCTGCTGCTCGATTCTTCGTCACCTGACTCTCGTTGTGTGCTCTTCCAGCCTCGATCTTAGACGCCTGATGTGATCGTCCATGATTAATATTACTGTCATACAGACCATAAACATGGTGGCCTCCTCACTCTCCATGTTAGGTGGTGTTGTTTTGTTTTCTTCTCTCCTTACTTTTCGCAGGTTTTGTTGTTGAGTGCGGTGCTACAGCAACACATCACTGTCGCAGACGGTTGCGTCACATCAGTCCCGACCAAGGTCCCCGACTTATGTGCGAATGCAAAATAAAACAGTTCCCCTGGGAAAGGGCAGTTCTTATAACTAAATTCGAGGTGGACAGTTCTTAGAACTTCTGTCCGAATGCGCCTCATGACACTCACACTGGAGCAGTTCACAGCAGTGTTAAGTGGCCAGTAAGAAAATCTGCCTCTCCCAGTCTGAGACCACCGTTCTCAACCATTAAGGGTGGATTGGTTCTTCCTCAAGTGGGGGAGTTTAAGTGTCTTGGGATCTTGTTCGCGAGAGATGGAAAGCTGGGAGTGGGATACGGACAGACGGATTAGGGTTTGTCAGCAGTAATGAGGGTGCTGCTCTGATCAGTTGTGGTAAAGAAGGAGCTGAGCCAAAAGGCAAAGCTTTAGATTTATTGTTCCAGCTTTGTTCCAACCCACACCTGTTGTCATAGGTTTGGGTAGTTGCTGAAGAATGAGATCACGGATACAAGTGGCTGAAATGAGTTTCCTTTGTAGTGTGACTGGGCTCAGCCTCAGAGACAGAGTGAGAAGCTTGCACATCCAGCAGGAACTTGGAGAAGAGCTGCTACTCCTCTACATCAAAAGGAGTCAGCTGAAGTGGTTCGGGTATCTGATTAGGATGCCATCGGGCATGCTCTGTTGGGAGATCCAGAACTCCCTGGAGGGCTTATACATCTCCTCTGGCCTGGGAATGCCACGAGATTCCCAGGAGAAGCTAGAGAGTATTGCTGGTGAGAGGGATGTCTGGGTTTCCCTCCTGGACCTGTTGCCCCGCAACCGAATAAGTTGGTGGTGAATAAGAGGAAGATAATGGACGGTTGGATGTATTTACTAAAACACTTTCATATAATAGCATCAGTTTTAATAAGAAATCAAAAGTACTTGGTTTGGGTTACGAAACAATCTTGATTAAGGCTGACATACATTCTTTTATAACGACTGTCACCTTTATGGATTATGCCATTTTTCACTTCAAATGTAGCTGCTTTCACAACCCCTAGAGTTCAGATATTTTTTAATCACAATTATAAATGACTTGTGGGAACATATTTGGACAGATGGCAGTCTTTTATTTGCACAAATCTAATGCACTAGGGGGCTTGTGATCAATGTGATTCTTTCATTGAGTGGTGAGGTCCAGGCCATAAATATGCAATAAGTGGAAAATACAGGCTTTTAAAACACTGCACCAACCTAATGACCCACAACTAAAAAATGCTGAGAGGACACGCATTTCTAAAGTGATAAAACTGGCAGCACTTCTACTTGACTGAAAAAAATTCTCAGATTGGTTTGGAGCGTGCACATAGTTGGCAGATAACATGTTTGAGTATCGTTAGCAAAGCGTTGTGTACAAGTTTGAACTCGCATCGTAGTTTTTAATACTCACCCATGATGTTTGTGTCCCAACTAAATCAAATGTGTTTCATTTTGAATCAGCTGTAACATCTGCAGCCTGCCTGTCAACGCACAATATTGCATAGATAGGTGCACATTCAGATGCATTTATTGACACAAATGCAATATACAAATATTCCAGCATGCATTCACTAACACTCAAGCACACAAATGTGAACAATCTCTGTCATATACACACACATACACAACACAGGAGGCATTCAGCAGCCATGCCTTTCGGTAGGATTCTCCTCTGGGTGCTGTGTCCAAGGTGAGTGCGCTGGCTGGCAGCTCCTGAGGAGTTGGTAGGAAGAGATAGCTGAGCGAAGCTATTAAAATACGGGCAGGAATTTCCCTTATCTCCCCCACCGAGGCAGCTCGCTCCGCTTTGTGCCATTATGGAGATAAAATGCACAGAGGCTTGGAATGAGGGAGGAAGGAGGGAGCACGAAGGGAAGGAGGGGGAGGTTGGGAAGGAAAGGCGTAAGAACGTCAGATTTATGGAACTAGGGAAGCTTAAGGTTATTAAATCGGAAGATTACTCGACTGCGAAATTGTCGAAGTTTTTACGAGAAGTTGAGGGATTTAGGCTGGTATTAGACAGCAAAGAATTAGGAGACCAGCAAAATACATTATTCACTATTTATTTTTGCACCCTCTCTTCTATTCTGTTTGCCCTTTTCGTCAGTCCATCGGTCTTTCTTTTCCCATTTTTCATCAGCCTTACAGACAACACTGAGCTCCTCCTAAATTCTTATTCAGAGATGCAGCTACACCTCCCATTTCACAACTGTCCTCTCTATTGAAGCAAAAAAAGAAAGTGAAAGGAAACAAAGACAGTCTGAGAGGATGGAGCTGTCATTAGCTGCATATTTTCCAAGAGGGATATTAGTCACTGTTAACATTTTTACAGTGTTTTAGGCAAAATATCATAAAAAAACAGCAGAAAAAGTATCAGAATTTACATCAACACTTCATTTTAAATAGAGACCCGTGTTTACCAAGAATAACATGCCTCTTAGGCATTGAGCAACACAGACAAATTGCTTTTGTGCTGATGTGAGTTGGGGCAGATCAGTTGCAACAGCAGCATCCAGAGTTGTTTTGTTCTGGCAGACCATGTCAGTTGTCTGTCCAAAGAATATCCTTCTAACAAATAGGTTCCTACACCTACTCTTACAACATAATGCCTCTCAGCAAATCTAGCTTGTTTGTTCTTAACTCCTGACGCTTACAAATGATAGCACGCAAAGAAATATAAATCTGAGTCCTTGGTTTGCCAAAACAAAATCACTTTTATTGAAGGGATCATCTGTTTTGTTAGGTGTGTTGAATGATGAGCTAGTGGGCGAGATTGATTCTTTTTTTTTTTCCCTTTTCTAATGGATGCTCTGAGCTTTGTATTTAAACTCTACAGTCGCTCTGTAGGTTTGCACTGTGTGCAGGAGTGCGTATTTGCAAAGGAGTGTGTGCCCCCACCCCCAGATTTTTTATTTCTTTTTACACATGTATAAAGTGAGAAAGCACTTCTCTCCCTTAAAGAGGCAGTTAGAGGAAGAAAACTTGCATGTGTAGAGAAATTTGTGTCTTCTCTGCTTTTTTTGTACATGCACTTACACGTACACATACAAACAAGACTGTGTTAAAAAGTCGTCCATCTATCCAATTGAGTCTGTGAAGTGGATGTCACACAAAGTTTGAATTTTGGGGTAATTGGGTGTCATGGTTTTGTTGGCAAGCCAGGTGGGGATCCCACTGAGTCGCCTATGCACAAACCTGTATGTTATGGTTAAGGAACTTATTTTTCGTCACACCTAATGGTAACTGGCTACAGTCTCTGACCCCGGTTATTAATTATAGAGGTTTCTTGAGAACAGGAAAAAAAAAATTATCAAACAGAGACTTGGCTTGCAATGTCTTGAGCATTCCGCCATAACTGATCAAAATCATTTGCTTAATACCAAATGCATTGCTCCCCTTTTCCCAATACAGTGGCTCTACTGCACTTTTATCATAGTGATAGTTTCCAGTACCAATATTACATATAATTATGACAAATCGACACAATCGTGATCAAGTCATGTACTGAAATCCCTTCGAACACCTTATTTCTTTAAGATTGCATACATCTCTGCATAGGAAGTGCACATGAAATGCACAGAATGACGTAGCATAGCATCACCTGTGCTTCAGCACTGCATTTGAGTAAATCTGCAACACTCCCGAGAGAGATAATGTAAACCATGTTGCAGCCGAACAAATAAAAACCTACTGCACACTGTCAATGTAACATACTCAAACGTACTATTTCAAATATGGATGAAGAGAGATTAAGGTAACAACGCAACGTTAAGTTGCCGAACTTAACATGTTAGGATACCTACCCGGCATGTTTGGTTTTTTTTGTTTTCTTTACATTTTAGTTGTCAAACACAAATACAACATCTTGTAGAGGTACACCTACCCGGCATGTTGCTAATACAGCTGTCAACTTGGCCATGGCGGCTCTCTGCGTGCTGCGGTAATTGTTGCATAATTGTGCATATGGGGCACCAAACTCACCTGAGAACAGGTGGAAATTGTCAGAGAGGGAGACCTGGCTTGCCCCGCCCACATGTCTCTGACGGTGCACTGCATATCGCTTTAAGAAACAAATCAAGGATAGAAATCAGATTATTAACAGCTTTTTCCAGGAAGAAAGTTAAACACATTTTCATTAAAATATGTAGGTATAACCCCCCACACACACACACACACACCGAAAAAAAACACAAACAAACATTAATGTGATCGAGCAATAATGGGCATCACACTAGCCTTAAATTCTTCTCAACATAACCAAATTGTAACCTTATCTGCCCACTGCAAGTTTAAAAGAAAATGATAGCAAATCCATTTTTACCAGTGATGTGACACATGAAACCTACTATTGTTAAAAGAAACAAAAACACTTGCCAAGAAAAGGCTGAACGCTTTGGGGCGTTTGTCATTTTTGGGTGGCATTATTAGGCAACTCCAAACTGGCCTGTGAACCAGCAGATGTTGAAACCGAAACAGGTCACAAGCTGCTGAGATTTGTTAGCTGAAAACACGAGCGCATCCACTCATTTCTGATATATTGTTTACAATATGAGAAAGGGTTGTGTATCAGGGTCAGTAATTTAGTCGAGCATAAACCTGTGTTGTTTATCTTGCTTGGTTTGTCCAGATACCATTCCTTATTGTGATTCAATTTTTCTCCTTTTCCCATCCATCTCTCCATCCATCAGATTCTACTGGTCTGACTGACTTTTTAGCTGATCGTGATATAAGGTAACAAAGTTACCATGACAGGCACTGGCAACATACAGCATTCCCGACATGATGGTCCCCTTTCTCCACATGCAAAACAGTGTGCTCTACCTGCACAATGTTTTCCTTCTCACCGTGACAAAAACTACTGTTTTGTCATCTTCTCTGATGCTCAACTGCACTTTGGTGCTGGTGCTGTGATACACTGACTGTCATGTGACCCTGAGACATGAAAGATTTTGCATACGGAGGAAAGAGGCATGGTGAGCTTACATCAAAGGCAATTGAATCATTTGATGTGAGTTTGAGACCAATCTTTCACTTTCACTTTGTCAGGTTAGGTTAAGGCCCCAACAGTTCTTGGCTAGGATTAAAAAAACAAACTATGTTGTTAGAGTTACCGTGTTGGATAATTATTGTTATAAATTCTTTTACGTTCCACTCTCTCAGAGTTTATTTCCACTTAAATGTCCCTGAAGACAGGTACTTAAATAGATTGATGACATGAAAAGGAAATGGATAGACCCTTTCTTAAGGAGAGATAAAACGCTTAAAACAACTCATGAAAACAACAAACACATCAGTGGCTGGAGGTAATTTCAAAAGACATATTAAAGTGATTGTATTCTCGGACAAATAAAGATCCTGCATCCTGGAGAGTTCCCCCTGCTTCAGAGCAGATTGGGTTTACAGCATAAAATGATCCACCCAAAAACTGACTTTGTGATGCTAAAAACCCAGAGTTGAACCTAAAGTTATCTCGCTAAGCCCCTAATCCTCCTTTCTAGTATGGGCCACCGGTTAGCCGATAAACACGCAGCTGTCCGTGCTCTCGCCAGAGAGTCTATAGATACGGATATGTGTGTCATCTATATTTCATATTGCTTTTATGTGTTTACTTTCTAATCCCAATTTGCTTGCCTCATTGACTTTGGGAAAATTTACACACCTCCAGCTGTGATCTGAAGGATGATGAACATTTTATTAGCTGCCCAGCTCAGTTATTCCTCTGCTTTTATGGGTTTGTTTGTATGGGTGTATATAGCTACATTAAGGGAGAAACTGTCCCCTCACTGTTGATGTAAAAGTGTTTGTACGCTCACTTGTTTCTTCTCATTTTCTGACGGGACTAATTACATTTTCACCAAATACTGGTGAGACAGCAGCACAATACAGCGAAATATAACCAGCTACATCTTGTCGTTTAAAGAGTAACCCCCCACTGTTAGTTGACACTTAGAAAGCCAGCCATCTCCTGCTTCACTAGATAATTCTCCTCTGCAGCATAGCAGAGAGAAACTTCATTAACCCCACTGCCACACATCTAATTCTTGAGATGTGCAAGTGTAATGTGGCTGAAAGCAGCCTTTTAACACTGAACACCAACTTAGTAAACATCCGGGTGTATTACACACTTTGGCTAAATTGTCAAGAACTTGCCTGTAAGCCTGCGTTTCATGTGTTGTGGATAAGTCCAACAGTTATGAACTAATATTACTATAATTCAGATGTACACTTTCATCAACAGTAAGCTCACATTACACATTGCCGTTAATGACTTGTATGTTACATTTATGTTGATATGACATTTAAAGCCAAAGGGAAAGTTGAGGCAAAGAGCATGATTGCTGTGTCTTTCTAAACCCGGCAATAGCTTTGTCTTGTCAGTTCAGCATTTCTAAATCAGCTTAAACTGGCTTTCTGGCCCCTCAGGGGCAGTAGAAACAAGCTGTGAACAGAAATCACATTTATTAGCTTTTGCAGAACTTGATTATGTGAACTTGTGTGCAAAGAGTTTTTCTTTACACATCTATCAGACACAGAACGACATTCTAAGTCATTTGTAGAAGTACCTGTCTCTTTAGTTGCTTAATTCTGCATTATGTTACAAAGAAAACTTTTTACAAGACGAGACAAAGCATAAGCAGGGAACAAGTTCAGAGAATGAGGAACTGCTACGCAACTGTTAGTTAAGAAGTAACTGTATATCAAATTACACCAGATAACTAAAGATTGGTAAATGAATAAACAAGTAAGCAAGAAACCACTTGATTATCAGCCTCCCCAATCATTACCAATAGAGGAAGGTAGACCTTCGTTTGTTACTGAGAACACACTGAGAGAGTCTTCAGGAGTGAATCTGTGAGTCGGCAATACTGAACACTTTACTCATGAACTGTTCTTAATTAACTCTGAACTGACTGATGAACACTGCAAAACTAATAATGGATCATTCTTTACTAATTACCGTACTTGAGTGAATAATAGTTATTGTCTGTGCCCCATAAACAGGGATAAATTGCACTGATTAGTCACTTTTAAAGTCCTCATTATTTCATTATCATCTTATAAGTATTTTCTTTATGTGAAGCGACACACAGTGTTAAAGAGTATGAGTGATACACTGATATTCATGGACTAATCAGAGCTTGGTGAGTTATGAATGAAGAATGCTGTCCAATGGTTCACCCTTATCCACTGTTTTCATTGTTACTCGTAGGATTGTCTTGTACTTTCATAGTCTTCATAGCCAAGCTCTCTTGCCATTTGTGTGCGTTTATCCATGTTTATCCTGACATTTAATTTTTGTTCTTTGTTTTTCTTGGATTTCTTGTAAGTTTATTCACATGTCATTTTGGGTGAGCCTCAGACTTTGTCTGCTTTCCTTTCCATTGCCTGCTTTTTTTTTTCTCCATCTCCACTTTTTATTAGTTTTCAGAGTTTTGGGTTGTAACCTGCTTCTGATGTCTGTCCTTCCTTCATGGAGCTGTTTACAGAAATACTTTGAGGCAATTTGTCAGTTATGTAGATAATTGATTTGATTAATTCCTCACCCATTCCTTTATAAATTAAGTATTAAGTAATCATGAGGTACAAAGAAAAATTCAATCTGGATTGGATCATAAACAAATAGTTAACCAGGAAGAAGTTGCTCATGACTCAAAATGTCATGTCTCTTAATTTAAAATGTGCAAAAAACTCAGCTAAGACCAAGACCAACACTGTGAGAGTTGTATGAGAACATAAACTTAATAAATGTGAACGCCAGGAAACCAAAAGTAATGATTTTCTAAAACGTACTTCCTTTCAAATTGATAAAAGAATAACATTTCTAGGTAAATTTCACAGAATTGCAAAAGCAAGACTCAGATTTCCTCACCACCTTCTTCATAATACTTTATACAGCATGTATTTCATAACCAAAACCTCTAACAGAAAAATAGGCAAACACTTTTCTTAATTTAGCGATTTTGCTTCAGGCTGTAAGTGCCTAAATAAAGCCCTCGAGGACAAACTCATCCATGAGACCACTATCCTACATCCATCCAGTCCTCCCACTGCCTGATGCCCACCAAGATGCTTCCTCCTGGGACACTACTCCCACTCTGCCTGCGGGCCGGAGTACATATGGAAGAAATGTGGAATGTCAGTAGAGAAGCAGAAAAAAAAAGCACAGCAAAATAATACTGAGATCCCCCCCTCTCTCTCTCTTTTAAAGTTAATTAATGACTTTTGGAGGACACACAGTCAGGAATAGCCATCAGCGATAGCACCCAGTGTAAACCCTGAGCTGGGCAGCAGCCTGCATGTCATTTATTTCCTCCAGTATCTGCCTTTAACACACTCACGCTCACCGGCCAACAGGCTCCTTCTGTTCCTTTATCAAACGCACCGATACTCACAAGTACAAGTGCAAAGGGAGTAAATGAGCATGCACACATAAACACACACTGAAAAGATGAAAGGTACAGCGACTGAGGGGGAAAATGAGAGGTGGGAGAGACAGTGGAGATTGCAGCTTAACCTCCTGGCTCTGCTGTAAAGCAGCACTCACTCTCAGGAGCCTCGCTGATAGCCATCTGTCTGGCAAGGAGAGACAGCTTCACCTTCGCGCCACACTCACAAACACTCATCCCACAAACACAAGGGCAGGTACTCATATATATATATAAAACTATCCTACACTCACAGATAAAAAGTAGATGAAGATATTTTGAGCTTGACTTACAAGTTTTTCGGAATAACAGAAATAATTCTTTGTCTCAACAATGAATCCTGTGGCTCTGCATGCGACCAGCACCCCACATATGGGACTTTTCTTCATTCATATAAGGTTTACATTTTAGTAATGCAGTGCGTTCACACGTGTCTGTGATTAAAATCTATTTAAAGAGAGTCAGCAACAAAAAAAAGTAAGCTATAACATGTAAATCTTACAAAACCTTCGATTTTTGGCCATAAACCTGGAGCTTAGTCAAGAGCTCCCTCTCAAGGTGACGCTAGAGCTGAAGAAAACCTTTGCCGGAGACACATCCTCCTCCCTCCTCTCCTCTCCTCTTCCTCTCTCCAACCTGCCATCTTTTAAGCCCTTCTCTTAAAACATAAATTCCTTGAAATCCTCCCACTTTTCCACCTCTGCTTCAACTCCACAACCCTCACCCCACCGCTCCTCTGTGTCTTCTCCATCCCTCGATCCATCTCTGTCCTCCTGATCAATAATCAATCTGCAGGGGCCAAGGCCGGGGGCCCCATGCCATCTGTCACCATCGGCAGAGAAAGAGAGGAGAGTGTGAAAGAGAAGGAGAAAAACAGGGAAGAAGAAGGAGATAGAGTTCAATCTATCTCCATCTATCTCCATCCGTGGTCAGGTTCAGTCCGCCGGTATAGATCATAATTTGGAGAGGTGTAATTGCTGGTCAGAGGCTGGGGGTGGACACTACAGGGGGAGGCTCAGAGGAGGGAAGGGAATGTCAGTAATGCTTTTTGAGTCCAGACCTCTCCGCAGCCCACCTCTCCACTCTCCTGCCTGACCCAGTTTCCCTCTTTTTCTCCTCTTCATCTCTCACACGTTTCCTGCTATCCTCACTTTTCTTAGTTCAATTTACAGAGATCCACAGACCAGAACAACATAATTCATCACTCTTCCTCTCTGGCTCTATGCTGATGTGACTATATGGGTGACCTCTTCTTTTCATTTTGCCCATTTTAAGTTTGTTTTCAACCTAAAAAAACACTCAATTTAATGTGGATAAACACATGTTGCAGGAAAGCAAGATTTTCCATCCAGCATCACAATATCATTGCACAGCTACCTAAGAAGTACAAACCATGTAATAGCAGGTTTATGTTTACCAAGCAGTGTACTCAATATATTTTAAATCTGGACAAAAAATGTTGAAGAACAGAGCCGTGCGATTTTATTAATTCATTCCAGTTTGGAACTTTGAGGCATTTTCAATTAGCAGGAGGATTAAATGTCCTGATTGTCATTGACTGCAAAGACCTTAAGAATGGCGCCACAACAGCCGATCTTTGAAGTTCCACCGGTTTCCATCGGTGTATTTTAATCTCAGATTTAAATCGGTTCTTTCATTTTATTCACGTCTATAGAAACAGATCAGAAATATCTGATCATTCACATAAATGATCAGCTGTTTCTGATAGGAGAGAATGAACCTGGCCAATACACGCTGACATTACAAAAATGATCTCAACATACCACAGCTCCAGTGTCAAACAAAATGCTGTGGCTTACACTAATGGGACACCATCATCCATCCATCCATTTTCTATACCGACAGTCTGGGACACCATCATTATTGAGGAATTTTGGTGATAAACCAAAGTAAGAAAGAAACTAAAAGTTTGGAAGGATCACCAAGCCATAACAGTCCTGAAGGGACAGAACATGTACATTCACTGCAGTTCACGCAGTAGTCGTCTGATTCTATAATACGCTTCTGGAGTAGAACTAGCTGTAGTTCATATGATCCAAGCTGCAGCCTTACAGTCAGTTAATGACACATACAGATCAATCACAAACTAGTGCATGGAGTCCTCTCCTGTGCTGTGCTCCTACGTTCTGTTTATCATAAGTGCCTCTTCATGTTTCTAAACCCCTGGTCTCTGTTAAAAATAGTGCAATCTTCAAGACTCATTCTGATCTCACTGGTCTGACACTGAGTGGGTGTTGCAGGTTGAAAAGTAATTTGTGCTTCACTTATTGGTCCCCTCTGAGCTGCACAACACTTGATTCTCTCACCTCGTGGAGAGTGAACTTCTCCAAGTTGTTCCAACAGTGCTGTTAACCTTCACATCTACTGTCTTCAGTTAAAGAAACCTGAATGAAATGATATGCTAATTTAAGACTTTGACTCTATGACTCATGAGTGTGTGTGTGAGTGTGCTTGTGTCCAAAGTAATTCAGAATGAAGCATAGTGACTGACACTGATACAGGGACCATTTAAGTCTGTGTATATGTACATGTACACCAATTGCTCACAACTTAACCAGAAGACGCAGGTAAAACAAGTGAATAGCTGTCAGGATGTGCACAGATTGAGCAGAAAGTGAACAACCGTTACGCTCTGATGTGTTGGAAACTGGTCAACTGGGCAACCATGAGATCTGAAACTGTCACAAGTATACAACTGGGTCATACCATCTTCAAAATTTCAGGTGCATAAAAGGTAACAGAACACATGGTCTTGTAACTCTCTGCAAATGGAGCTGCATACATGCTAACTGTCCACAACAGACAGAATTTACAAGTCAGTTGTACATCAGAATCGGGCAATGACTGATGCTGAATCATGTTCCCTTTGACATCACATCTATGATGGGGTGCATGTGTGTATTTAATTGGAAACTTTGTGTCCTGGCCTTCGTGTCAATGTTACTTTGACACGTACAACCTAAATACTGTCTGCGACTACTTTCGCCCCTTCATGGCAACAGTATTAGAGTCAAGGGAAATTGATGGTTCAAGGAACCTGACAAAGCATTCAATGTGTTGACTTTGACTCCAAACTCTACAAATCTTGATCTGATGGAGCATCTCCAAGAACTGATGGCAAACACATCCAGTAAATGAAGACCTCACCTTAGATGTCTTAAAGGATTTCTTTTTAAAGGAATATTTCATTTTTTGCTTCTGAGTTTTTGTAAGACCCTACAGGGTGTCAGAAAGGAACATTTAGCTATGTGAAGAATTTTCAAGCAGTCAGTGTCTCACCAGCAGAAGACTGCGGTCAGAGTGTGCTCAGTTTGGAGCAGCAGAAGGTTTCCTGAGGGGCGTGCTGATGTTGAGTCCATACCTCGAGAGGTCTGGAGAGCACGGGGTGTGTTTCTCGTGCTGTGACTAATCAGTGGGTGCTGCACTTCCTCAAAATGCAAAAATTAGGGACACAAGAAATGTTTGATCGCTACTCCTACACTAGAACCTCACAGTTTTAATGTCATTTTTTTCCTTTTTATCTTGTCACATTTGTTGTAGCTGTTTGCCAAGTATTACTGGAGCATGTGTGGATTTCAGCAGTTCTTCACTAAATTTCTGCCGACATTCAACAGATTGACAGAAGTAGGTCTGCATGAAAACAGCTCTTCCCTCTCTGGCTCTGTTCCTGGCGATATCTCCTCCTCAACATCTTCTTCCTCTCCATCAAGAGCTCTCCCTTGACTTTGTTTCTTCTTTCCTTTCATCTTGTTTTACTTCCATTTTTTCTTCCTTTCTTCTTTCTCTCTTACAGCGTCTCCAGCCTCCCTGCTCTAAGTGAGAGTCATCAAATGAAGATTAAAGACGCTTCTGTTTTCAGTGACAAGAACACACAAACTGACTCACACAAGTGCGTATGCACGTGCACACATGGGCACCCAACTCACTCATACACACAAACAAAGACACACATATATGCTGGAGAACACATGCAAACACTTTCAGGCGTGCACCCTCACAGACACACACACACATGCCCCCTCGGGAACCCTTACACAATTATGGCAAGAATGGGATTCATTCTCAGCTTTCAACAACTCATTAACTGCATATTGCGAATTGTACGTTTCAGCAGAAAGCATTGATGAGGAACAGCGAGAATGGGGGCTCTGGGAGAGGTTGGCATCATTTTAACGTGTGTTCAGAATTTATTAGCATATCGCATATGGCACACTATGTGTATATCATATATGGGATTGTGGGAGAAAGGAACAACAAGTGTGTGTGTTTTCAGTTTCAGCAATCACATTGAAAGACCTGTCGGTCAAGTACTTGCAAATGTTTTTTTAATGTGCCTGAAATCCCAGATAGGTACTGTAGGTAGAGCTAATTAAATTGAAACAATGAATAAACCGCTGATAAACTGCTGGATACAACACAGCACATTCATACGGTATGTTACGCAATGAAAAGTACTTTCAAAACTAATCCTTTACTCCTTTTAAAAGCATGTGCAGTCATTCTGATGTCCATGGCTTTGTGCAATAAATGCTAGGTCTTCTGAGATGATTTAGAAAGAAAAATTCATAATCTGCAGTAGACAGATTATTTATAGCCTCATCGCTGGGTGTGTTTCTGATTAAGTTCCTGTTTGAGAGATGCTTAGTTTCATTATTAGATGTTCACGTGAGAGGTTTGTGTTTTGCGCACAGCGGCGCATCAGCAGCAGGCTTCAGCTGATACATGACCTCCTAAATAAGGATTCATTGGTTCTTAATGCCCCATTTGGGTTATCCTTCACAGCTAAGGTACTCTTAGGTGCCTTTTCTCGACCCAATCATCTTTATGAGTGTCAGTGTGTGTGCTTACGTTGAACATTTATGTCATGATACACTTTACTTTGTTTAACTATATTAATGTTGTCAAGTGAGCTGGTGACCATACATTTGTTCACAGGGACCTGCCTCCATTTCTGCCCGAATAAATTGTTAAATTTATGGATGAGGAATGGGTTAAAGCTTGGTGTGAAGGTTGGGATGAAGTACAGTAAGTAGCATCTGGTTTGGGAAAATCCTTGGGAATTAAATGCAACCTAGTGTATTTGCCTCAGAGAGGATGGAAACTCGACTGTGTTTGAAAGTGTTTTGAAGTTTGGGAAAGGTTTAGAGCCTGCTTAACAAGAAAGACACACTGCACCTCCCCTAAAATTTTATCCCAGAATACATACATAACCAAACTCACACTCACACCACATGCAAACGGAAATCCTACCTAACTAAATGCTCTCACACATGCACTCTGTCACACTCCAGCACACCTTATCTGACCCAGCAGTGTTAACTGACACTCTGCACTTGAGGAGATTAGGAGTGCTCATGCTGTGTTGGCACAGCTTGATGTCCATTTATCCCTAAAAATTCATACAAAGTCTCTCTGTAAGCTCCTTGCAAACCACATGCACACAGCACCCACCACAATCACGCTCTCCAGTTTCACTGCTCACACTTACTACTATAACAATGTTGTAATTAAAGAAAATAAAAGTGATGAATGCAGTTTCACTTTTTCCTTCAAGAGGTCGATTGCATGGTTACTTGTTTGTTCCGTTTTGGAGATGTCGTCATCTCGTGATGTGCAATTAGCAGATAATGACAGAAGACAGAAGTAGCCGGTGGCATTTGTGGTTCAAAATGCATTGGATTTAACCAGCATACTGCAGATAATCAGCACAGGTCATCTGTGTACTCACAGTTCACAGAAGGCAGCTGCTGATTGTCTTTTTGTATAGTTGTTAACTTTTTATGGCACTAATTTTTAACCATTTTACAGACTGAAGACCTATTAGGGCCATGGTACACAACCTTTTCAAGTCAGGAACCCCAAAAATAATCAGGTTGCCGGTCGTGACGCCTCCTCTATCAGAGACCTGTTACTGTACCCAATGACATCTCACAAAAGCACAATAAAATCAATTCAAACTCAGATTATATCACTGGTACAAAACGTGTAAAGTATTCTATTCATTTTTCTTCTCAACAATCTGGTGATCCTCTGAAATGATCTCACTTCTTCCTGGAGGTCCCAATCACCAGTCTGAGAATCATGGGCCACAGGAGGAGCTCCTCTGGGACAAAGTGAGCATCTCTGAGCCCAGCTTGGTTCCACACATCGTCTTCTTCTGTATCATGTTTAGAAGTGAAGAATATATCGATTTATCTTACTTAGCTCACTCGGGCTGGCCAATTGGGGATGAATGTTGGACAATTTTTACATGTTCTGGCATCAAAACCAGATCCAGGCAGGCTGTGCATAGTTATTAGCAGAGGGTGTCTTAAAGTTGATTTTTTTTTTTTTTTAAGTTCATCATTTGTTTAAATTGTGTTTATCAGTTTAAAATTTTACCTGTTTATCAACAAGATAATAATCCATTGAAAGTCAATATATTCATACAGTGTACATTGCAAACAGGAACAGTTAATAACAGCTAATTAGGCATAATTTCTTTCTTTAGTGCCAATATCATAAAAAAGAATCACCATCACTTTGCAATAATAAATGTAACTTTGAGCCAGTTAACAGACTGAATCCCAAGTACCATTCATCACAAGTTGTTCCATTCTGTCACAGACATTTGTAAATATAGTTCAGTAACTTAAATGGTGAAATGGGGCCTTAAGGTGTTGCTGGAGGCTCCAAAGACAAAAATATGAGGGGGCACTTTGAATTACAGTAATTATATTGCTATATATATATATATATATATATATATATATATATATACACTTTATAAAAAATTTTAAGACATTGACACAATCTGCTTAACAAATCTGCTCTACACTGCAGTCAGTCCTGAGCCCATGTGACCTATGATCATGTAAAAAAAAAAGTTCAGTTCTATCCAGTTCAGTTGGACTGGTA
Source organism: Leuresthes tenuis (assembly GCF_036924035.1). Classification (NCBI taxonomy): domain Eukaryota; kingdom Metazoa; phylum Chordata; class Actinopteri; order Atheriniformes; family Atherinopsidae; genus Leuresthes; species Leuresthes tenuis. Next base: position 16,513,961 of record NW_027325361.1, on the reverse strand, counting down.
GAGCTGAACTTTGGGCTTTTGTTTGAAAAGACAAAAGTGGTGGACTAAAACTAATCTATATGTTTTGTTGTGATAATAATGTAACTGCAAGGTGTTTTTTTAGTTTAGTTCATTTCTTTTCTTTTCCAGTCTCTGGCAGCCCATTAATGAGACATTGCTGGTGAGCTGGCAAAGCTATAAAAAATTGGAGTGGATTCTTTAGCAGAACAAAACTTTAATTGTAATTTTGTTTATCTGTTTTGCTGTGAGTTTACTGAGCTGTGTGAGTCAAGACGCTAAATTCAACCCACAATGAGCACAATTGTTTTTGTCTCAGTGTCGGTTTGTTTAGTCGTTATCTGTTTTTCTTTCCCTGACAGTAAGCTAAACAGCGTCTCTGAAAATGAAAATGGGTTTTATGTATGGAGTAATAACCTAAATGAATTTCCCTCTGTCTCCCTCCCTCTGCACCGCTCTGGAAGCCTGTGGCTATTCATCTGCTTTTGTCTAATTATTCATTTGTAAAGACAGAAAAAGAAGCACAATATATATTGTTGCACATTCAGTGTAGCAACGTGCTTATTAAGCTGGCTGTTTCAGTCCATAATTCTAAAACGGACCACCCCAGTTTGTAATGGATCTCCACTCATTGGGGCCTTGGAACGAACATCTTCTGTCTTTTAAATGTGGTGCACTGCGGCAAAAACTGCCTACAAATCCGTGAATTACGAGTCAATGTGAACATATGGAATGATAGCCAGACAGGGTTGTTGGGTGCTAGTGTCTGCTACTTTCTGAGCACACAAGGACAGAAAAGACAGAAAAGACTATTCCATTAAGCGCTTTGCACGCAAGTGGCCAGCAGGGGATGCTATAGGACTGTTCCATGTAAAATGAGTCCCGTACTTCGGTCTTGTAATATTTGGATATGGTTGCACACACATACACAAACACACAAAACTGTGGTTCAAAAGACAAAAGCCTTGTGATTACAAAGTTAATAAATGCATAAACAAAGGTGTTTTTTTACATGAAATATATTCTTGTATAGATGACAGTCCAGAATGGTTATATATATAGTGTTATTATGCTTACCTTTTTTGGAAATTGCTTATAAAAGCGTGCTGTAAGGGTTCCGTTGTTGGCTGTGTATTGAGAGGCATATTTACAGATGCCTCTCTTGTCATTTCTTAGACACGACTCCCATCTAGTGGTGCTTGTCTGTGTCACACAGCGGCGTTGATCTGGGGCGAATCGGCGACGCTTTTCCACAACTCAGCTGGGTCCACATCAGCGTGGACGGTTTGATTGATCAGGTTTTACTGGTGTATTTGAAGTCACGATATATCCGCTTGATGATGACAGAATCAGCGTGGCCCTCCCACTTTATTAGTCTCTCTCTTTTTTTTTTCTAAGATTCAATCGAATCAGACAACTATCTACAATGAATCTGCATTTTCTTTCCTCTGTTGTCTCTTTATCAGTGGCCTGAAATGGATTTTCAGCGGAGGACAGAGACAGGTGATCACCCCCTGAACGTAACAGTGTTAAATACGCGAAGGACGTGCATCGTTTTGCTGAGAGCACAGCTCAGTCGACTGCACTCAGAGGAAAACAGTCAGGCAACAATCAGGTGGCTGCTGTTTGCACCTGCGGCTGTGAAATCACCTGATGCTGACATGTGATGACCGGAAGGTGGCGCCACTGTTCTTTAGAAAACGTCAGCTTTCTGAGGAGGCAGTGAGGTCCGTGGGTGGGTGGAGAAAGCGCTGCCAGAGGCGCCACCCGGGGGGATCAGCTGTGTCCAGACGTAGCAGCGGCGAAACTACACGGTGTCCACCCGAGTGAAATGTAAAGTTTGTAGGAGGCATAACTGAGGAACGGTTTACAGCTTTCTTTAGAAACGCCAAAGCTTCCCAACATTCTTGATATACGTCCAATTCTACTCGTTTTCAGCCAACATTTCCGTTTGTGTTACACTGAGCAACAATAATATATTCAGGAAAAAAACTCTCTTTCACTGGTCTATTTCTTTATCTCTTTATTATGATAATATATAATGAACTATAATGTGCTTTACGGCTCATTCTCCCTTTGTGTTTATGTATGGTTGTTTTTTAGTTACATTTATTCTTATTCTATCAACACTTACTTTACAGTCGTCAAAAGTCTTGTCGTGTGAGCCGTTGCTTCATTTTTATGTAACCTTTGAAGAGTTAATGAGAGTACAAACTTCAGGATGCCATCGGCGTGTATCAGTGCACACGCCCTGCTCGTTGCTTAAGAAATAGTACAAATTTCCAATGAACGGATCATCTCTGCGTCTCAATGCTGTGCGTCACAGTCGCTCTTGTCATAATCCTAAGAAACAGCAGGCGGGAAAAATGGAGAACAAATACTTTCCAAGTCTGTGCTAAAAATGTAATATTCTCGGGACCAAAGCACTCAGGACGTTTCTTTGGTCAAAGGTTTTGGAGCTGAATCTGAAACGTGAAACGTGCAGTGGGGATGTTTCATTGAAGGTTCGAGGCAGGCGTGCAGGCAGCATTCTGCTGCTTCCCATGTAATAAAATGTTTGGTCTTTCATTCATTGTGTCGCATCCCAGTTTTTCTGCAGCATTCAATTTCACTGAGCAAAACAGACACAAACGACGACTACAATGAGCAGGTGGTTTATTGTAAAAGCTCAGTGTCACCATTATTTTTATGATCCGCCAGATTCTGTCAATTTGAGGAGGTTAAAACACGTCCCTTTAGTTTCTGACGGTGTTGTCTTCTGTCAGCGAAAGAGGAAGTAAGAACCATGCGGGGTTTTTTTTTAAATAACATTTATTTCCAGCATATTCATACAATGTGACAGCACAGCTTGCAACATTTGAAGAGGAACTGAGTTGGTCCAGCACTTTGCCACAAAATCTTTTGAGCAGACATAATGACGGAGAGGTCAAATGCAGCAACAGCGTTTCATATTACCAAATGCAATATATATAATACAGGCAGATGGAAACAAACTTTTAAAAAAAAGGGAGAAAAAAAGCGAGATAACTGAAGTGATAGCTACATAAGTAGAACTTTACATCATTAGTTTTAAGGAAGCTACGTGTTTTAATAACTTAATTTTGCTTTTCACCACCTCCGTCCGTTTTATCAACCAGCTGGAAAAGTGGATGGGGATTTCTGAAAAGTCAAACACTTCGATAGTTTTTGTTTCTTCCCCGTGCAGATTTTACAGAGGAGAATAAACTGCAATAAAACATGGATGTGCCGAGTTTATTTCGTTTACCACCCGGTCTGATCGTCATTTCATTTTGGAACCAGTAAATATATATTGGGTTTCGCGTCATTTTAACCATCGTTCGCAAACGGGGAAATCCATTGAAACCTTTGCAATCTAACATATAAAATTTTTTTTTTTTAAAGTTACACATAAGCGAGTTTAGTCGTCGTCCCCCCCTCCCCTCCCCTCCCCTCTCAGATCATGTGACTACAAGCCAAATAATCCTATTATGTACAGCAGAGTGTAGGCAAGACACATCACACATTTTCAACACCTGCGGCCACAAATACAACGGAATGTGTCTGATGAGTCTGCCGGCCTGGCCTCACTGTTTGTCCGGCGTGTTGTTGACCAAAGGCCCGTACAGGCCGCTGGCATAGCTTTGCTCTTTGTGTAGCATTGTCCTGTCCCTTATCAGGTCGCTAAATGCATAGTCCATCGGAGGCCTAAAGCCCAAGGTGGGCATGAGCCCGGTGGTGGAGTAGGGCGTCATGAAGGCCAGTCCCCGGCTGTGCGCAGAGTAGGCCAGCCGCAGCGGGTTCAGTCCCAGGTGGGTGCCCAGCGGGTAGGTGCCGGGGTCTGCACCGAAGTGCGGGGCGTTTGGTTGAAGTGGAGAGAAAGCAGAGCGGTTACTCAGCGTCATAGCTCCGGGGAGCATTGGCCTGGTCGGGGCGGTTGTGGTTGAAGAAGCTGGCGAAGGCTGCTGCGCATTTTGGAGCATCCTCTCTGCCGTCCACGTCTCATCTGGCCCGGACTTGTTGGAACCCTGCGCGCCGCTGTTGTTGAGAATCTGCTCGATGGCCTGCACCACGTCTTTGCCACAGCCTTGCAGGACGAGCTCCAAGACGCTCCGTTTGTGGCTGGGAAACACTCGGGTCAGGATGTCGATGGCATTCATGTGCCGGGAGGCCGCGGAGGAAGGAGATGGTTCCTGCTCGTCTTTGTCTGTCTCAGACCCAGAATCCGAGCCCAGAGAGCTGACGGACCCGGGAGTTTCCTCTCCATCTTTTAAAGGCTTGGACACCGGTGAGCTGATGAAAGACTCACTGTCTCCATTCTCTGAACCCGAGCCTCCTCCATGACGGCCGTCTGGGGAGGAGATGCCCGGAGCCGAGTCGCCCTCAGTGGATGGCGGTTTCCCCACAGACTGCTGCGGGGTGGTTGACCCGGACAGCTGGCTCTTTGGGAATAACTCGTACTTCTGGATATTTGAATCTGCTGACACAGACATCAGTCGTTAGATGTGAGACTGAATGTGCCAAAGTTTTAAAGTTACAGTAGGGCACCAAACGCATAATGATAGACACAAGGGAGTCATTCAAAAGCTGAGGCTGACAGAAATAAACTATGAGATTTTCGGCCTGTAACAACAACAGATCATTAGTGTTTCTAACAGGCCTCGTGCCATACAGTGAATAATAATCAGTAATAATGGGGCCCAAGTCAGTGAGACAGCATTCTGACACTTATTGTACATTACAGTAATATGTTGTACAGTAATATGTTAACATCTAAAACCTGGAGTTTTTAAAAAAAATGATTACCAACCACACCTGCTCCAAAAGGCTCTTCTTCACCTGTTCTGTTAATGCGCATTAATGCTGCTCACCTGAGTTGCTCTCGCTGCTGACAGAACCAAACACTTCGTAGTTAGGACGAGGTGGAATGATGCCGTTGGCTGCGGCCAGGGCGAGTCCCTCTGCCGTTCCGTAGAGCAGCTGGAGCTCTCGCGCTTCGTTCTCCTCCTGCGCCTGCTGCCGCCTCAGCGCCACCTGCGCCGCCATCACCCGCTGCCTCTCCGCGATCAAGGTGCACTTGGCGCACATACAGTCCTTCCAGCGACAGTAGCGCTTGTGGCCCTTCAGCGCGGAGACCACGCCGTGGTTCCTGCAGCGGGCACACTTCGGCGTGCGCGGGTACTTGTCTGCGGCGCGCAGGAGAAGCGGAGGCCCGCGCAGCAGGTTCCCGGCCATGGACACAGGGATAGAGGCTGCTGCCGCTGCTGCTGCCGCCCCCGGGTGGACCTGAGAGGCTGAGGAGACCGTGGCGAGCTCAGGTCTCAGATCCATGTCCGTGTTCCTCACTCACTCAACGAAACAATTACTAAGCAAACGGCGCTGAACGGACGATGTATTTGAGTCAAACCAACTTTGAGCTGATCACATCTGCTCCGTGGCTCTCAACATCTCTGGGCAACAGGTGAAGTCAACGATTTCTACTACCTGCGAAAACTGCGATCGAAACTCTGATGGAAACTGTCCAAGGGATGCTGCCCGAGAAGCACAAAGTGTGACTAGAAACAGACGACTTTAAATCCGGGAAGAGTCGGAGCCGACAGAAGCGAGCAGTCCTCCTCGATATAAAGTTTAAAAAAGTGTCCAGGAGGAGTCGAGGTTGTTACTCGCCGCAGCCTGAGACACTAACTTCCTCCAGAGATCGTCAGTGGATACAGATCCCCCTCTCCTCTCTCTCTATTGTTGCTCCTACGTTTTCATTAGACAAATTTGACAACAATGTGGCGTCTGTCATTGGCCAAAGGGAGAAGGAGCCATCTGATTGGCTTGCCTCTTTTTTTTCAACAGTGTCCACCTGAGTTCCTTTTTTTCCCCCCAAATATCAAGTGTTAAGAATCTGAAGGGAGTTCCCGGAAAGCTCAAATCGATGCAGTGTGTATATTTTCAAAAAATGAATTTTATAGATTTTAAACAAGAGCCTGTTGTTCCATTAACTGAGGCAGGCTCGCAGGCGCCATCACGGTGAATGTCATGAACAATCACATATAAGCCTTGAATGAAGGAAGGGGCATTCTCACCCCTTTTAAGACCTTTTTTTTTTTGCTGTTGTTGTTTATTTCTTAAGAAATATTTTGTAACATGTGGCGACACCATTGTTAGGAAACAACATGGCTGTCTTTCCAACCGAAAAGCTCATACCTGTGCTGTTAGTCAGAGACTATTGTAAGACTTGCAATAAAAGATGAGGCGAGCCCGTAATCTCATCTGTAAGGTAAGTATCATTTATTTTGTTGCTCTAAGGGAATATTTTATGCTTAAGGGTAAATAAAATTAAATAAATTAATTAAAGACGGGCCGGTTGCATGACAGTTATTGGGTACAGGAAGTAAAGCTATGGATAAATGCTTAAATTATTATTTCACGGTTCAGTCGGCAACAGGAAAAAAAGAAAAAGATCTAAGGGGTTCAGATTCTAAAGAACAAACTCCGAGGAGCGACACGAGGCTTCCTGTTAAGAAAAAATAATTTCAAAATCGTTTGATCGAGAAATATTTAAGTTATATAAAATCTGCAACAAAACGAAATTAATTATTTTTGTTAAATAAATTTAATGTTTCTGCCTATTTCCGTTTTTTTTATTGTTATCATTTCAAGTTGTAAGCTATAACGTCCAATTTAGATGATCATAACTGTCGTTCACTTTTAATCTTCGCACTGGATTTTATTCGTTGATTTCTGTGTTATTAAATATGATCATTATTTGGTTTTAAATAGCGGTTTTTTTTTTGTTGTTTTGCTGCGACTGTAACGTTTGTCGGTTTGGTTCATCAGAGAAATGACTACATTGTTCCATCATATCTGAACGGAGTCAGTCATTTATTCTGAGCTTCATTCCTCAAATCTAAATCGGCCAAATTGCCAGAAATGACGGTCTTTACTGCGATTGTGTTAATAATAAAATAGTTTGATCCTTTTTTCCCTCCTTTGCGTAGTTTTCTTTATTATGACGAAATTCCAAAAAAAAGAGAAGCTTTTTAGATCTTTTTAAGAAGATAAATTACTGTAAAATATAATAAACTGCGATAGGATGTAGTGGTTTACATCAATATAAATAATTTGAATGAATATGACGTCAAAATGAATAATAGTAAGAATAATAATTACAATCATGATAATAATGATGATGTATTATATCAGTGTCAATGGTGAGTATTTGTTCCTTGTGATTCTTTATTCATTTTCTAGTTTTCACTTCCCACATTCAACACCTTCTGTGAAAATCAAGACTTTGCTCTGGGAACGGTGTCATCCTCCCATTGCCCTCTATTGTTAACTAACAGGCGATAATGCCGCCATGCAGCCAGAGATTTAAGGAGTCCACGACAGCGTCAAGCCACAAAAGGGCAACGCACGCGCGCGCGCGCGAGCCACCTGCTCGCCCGGCAGATAATTCATGCAGCTCTTCGGAGTTCAGATTAAAAAAGTTATAGATGTTGTCTTTAATCAACAATTGTTCGTACCTTGGAGGATGAAGCTGAAAAGAAAAAGGCTGCTCGGCGCGCGGCGGCAGCCCTGCCTCTCTCCCCTCCCAGGCTCATTGTTTACTTTCTGAATCACTGTAAGCAAATGCCATCTGTTTCCCTCGCTGCTGTCATCTGCACCTTAATTACCTATCCGACGGGCTAATAGAGACGATATTAAAACTACATCTTTTTGACATTCAAAGTAATTATCTTGCAACGGCGACGCTCTCGTGCGAACTACCATTCCCCATTTTCCATGTGCAACTGATAGCCGTTGATAGACAGATTTCCCCTCATGATGAGTGATTCAGGAAACAATAACCGCCCTGCACTTCTCATTAGACTGAGACAAAACGCAAAAGGAAAGCGATACATGCCCAAAGCATTTTGTCATTACGCGCAATTTTCACCAATAACAAAAGAATATCAGTGCCAATTACTTGAACTTGACACGTTTGTTTATTTGGTTGTTTCTATGCACGCAGCTTTTGAGGTTTCTGTAAAAAAAAAAAGTCTGAAGGTGTCCACTTTACACCTCTGGTTGATTTAACACAAATTCGAGTGTCTGGTTAAGCTGAGCCGAACGGAGAGTTCATTTCTGAACAAAAAATATGCATTTTGATAGGGATTAAGTTCACCATTATTCCTCCTGGTCCAATTAAAAATGCCCGCCGCGCAATTAAAAGTGACTGTGAAGCACTTAGAAAAATCCAACATTCTTTTAACCACTTCATTAGGCCTATGCATAAAAAAAAAAAAAAAAAAAAAAAAACTACGCGATGCTTTCATTTCTTTCAGGAAAGCTGCAGACGAGTGGGGTTTTAACACCCTTTTAAGATCACAACAAAGACCATGCTTGACCCAACATATGTAGCAGCATGTTTCCGCTGCCCCTGCACCCCGGTGCGGCTTTCTAGCGGCCTGTCCCACTGCCGCTGCCCCGCCTGCAGCCCGGCTGGGCCCGGATCCCCTCCCACGCTCTCCCGCTGCAGCAGCCGGCTCTATCACGCAGAGCCAGAGGTTAGAGTAGCAGTTAGACAAGGGGCCGCGGAGAAAAGAAACGCACGGGGGTTTTTCACTAAAGTATTTACACGCTTGACGGGCACACCGCGTATAGACCCCAGGCTTACAGACAAGAGGCTGTTAACCTGCCACTTCACACCAGCTCCACTGCGCCGCGGAAATGGATCAGGATAAATGCATTCCTTTAAAGGCAGAGTCAGGGGAGCAGTGAGGCCTGCACACACGTTTGGGGAAGTTTCTGAGCTGCGTTTTACACAATCCCAACAGTCACGTGCAAATCCACATAGAAACACGAACAGCTGCAGCTGTAGCCTTAATAAGCAGAATTTAGCCCGTCAAATATCGAAAAAATATGGCCTATTGATGATTTCTAATGGTTTTATAGGCGCTGATTACCTTCAAAGAGGGGATCATTTTCGTCCAGTGACCACTGAAAGTCATTTTAACATATGGAACACGTCAAGGCGTTAGATTTGTGCTTAATACCATATCAAAACAAACTCGTAAAAAAACGAGTCAAGAGATATATTGATGAGTAAAAAGTCCCAACATTTATCTTTGAAACAGATAAAACTAAAAGTGGAGCTGGTTTCTACTTGCAGCCTGCAAAAAGCCGGCCTCGCAAAAGTCAAAGGCAGCATGTGCTGAAGAGGCACTTGAGCTGAAAAGGCAGACAGAGGTCTCTCAAGCACCGCTCTTCACCCGCTAGAATAACACTTATTTGTAAATGGGGGATAACCCCGCGGTGGCGTATGAATATTTCAAAGATTTGAAGGGTCTCTGTCTGCCAAAGCTGTTGGCCACGACTCAGGCAGTTTCTCTCTCTCTCTCTCTCTCTCACACACACACTGAGACACAAACAGAAAATACGTTTTTGTGCCCCCGAGGTAGGTTGGCAGGGATTATCTTTGTTTAATGAATGGGCTACAAGTATTCATCAACACGGCGAGATTATTGGGCTCTCTTGCCCTCCATTCTGCGCGGACTATAGCGGCATATAACTCCAATGTGTGTGTGAGTGTGTGTGTGAGAGAGAGAGAGAGAGAGAAAGGACAGAGACAGACCTACACACTGCGGCCAATTAAAATGCACTCTCCCCTGCTCTATCCCTCCACATCTGCCTCCTTTTCTCCACCAACGAATGGCACAGAAAAGAAGGAAGCTCATGAATAGGCGCTCATTGAGATCACAGATGGAGTATGGCTTTCTTTTTGCTAGAAATTTGAGAAACACCATTGTCCCCAATCAAAACTCAATGTGTTCGCCTACAATGGTGCCGGCTTTGAGCTGCGCCGCTTCAATTGGCCTTGTTTTTGAAACTTGAAGTGTTCAGCACAAAGACTTGGCCTTCCTGGATGTCACCAGGGTGTGTGTGTGTGTGTGTGCGTGCGCGCGCGTGTCCATAAAAGGAAAGAGAGAGAGAGAAGGGGGCGAAAACACAATTAATATGAAGCTGTAATTACGCCCCTTCACGCCGCTGCACCCATTCAGGACCCCACTGGCCCATTTATTGCTTTATCCCATGCGGCTGATAATCCGAATACCACAGGTTTTTATAAGGCCTCTGTGGCGCGTTCAGGAGACAGATCTGAGGGGTCCAGTGAGGAACATTGCTATAAATAAACGGAGCAACAGGCCGACAGAGGCCGAGGGATGCTGCCATGAGACATTTTTTAAACGCGGCGAGGTAACGCTCCAATGAATTAGACGCTACCGTTTTTTATCCCCCCTTCCTAATTAATAATTCCTTTATTTGCGCTCTAAGAACAAGCCGAGAGCTGTGCTGGGATTTTTAGTGTTACCTAATTTCCTCCTACCCCCCCCCCCCCCCCCCCACTAAACCGGTTAATGAGCCTAAAGACACAAGCCTTCTATTAAGTCAGAAATCTACATTACGTTATGATTATACCTGCCAAAAACATTTTACATGTTAGTTTTCTTCTTCTTTTTTTTTTTGATACAGTGATGATAAATTAACTTTACTGTAAAAAAATAAAATAAAAAAATAAAAAAAATAAAAGCGTCACTTCATTAAGCCAAACCTTTATTATTATTATTATGAAACTTGAAATCTGCTCGTAAAACATTTTAGAATGAAAAACAAAATTACGTATTTTTTTCTTTTTAATCTCGCTTTAATAAGTGCAGGTGGTAGCTTTCCTCCATAACTGTTGTTATGATCCAGTGGTAGCCCCTCCTGAAGATTTTAATCGAGTAAAGAGTAACATAATATAATAATAATAATAATAATAATAACAATAACGATAATGATAATAATAATAATAATAATAATAATAATAATAATAATAATAATAATAATAATAATAATAATAATAATGGCATCACATATGAACCCTGCTGACCTGCTATGCCTTAAACGTAAGATCAACCTTATTGTGATACTGTCTGCACAGCAGGGGCTGTGGTCAGCTAAAACTCTGGAGAAATTTGATCATTAGTAAAGGAACGGAACTTAATGTTTGGGGTCTATTCGGTGGGAAGATGAGCTGTAAGTCTTATAGCGATTTAAACTATAACCTTTCAGGACTAAAGCCATGAGAAATGAACAAATTACACAATTTCAATATTTGATGATAAACACCAAATCATAAGGGCTAATCTTGCCTAGACCAAAGGCCGACGTGTACTGGCGAAAAATCCTGATCTCTACAAATCACAAGAAGAAGAGGGAGAAGGAGAAAGGCCCGAGTCTATTAATTTAGGATGATAACCCTGCATGTGGTTGCTATGCCTTTGCTCACACTGACACTGGCTCTGTGGGGCAAACAGAGTAACAGAATGGAAAGAAAAGGTCCTAAATAATGAGAAAAGGAAAATATCATTAAGTCTGCATTTATTTACCCACTTGTTGCTTTCTCTCCCCCGATTGTTATTTCATCAAACAAGGCTGGTATATTTTCTCAATTTCCCCTAATAGCGACAAGTAAAATGGATTTAGTTTGGAGGACAAAAACTTCAGCATTCAAGTTGGAGCACAGTTTAAAAAAAGATGGAAGCCTAAATGTTGAAGCTTTTCATTCGTTTAAAGCAATTTTCAAAGCCAAACCTAATCAGATTTGTTACAAGGCCGCAAAAAAAAAAGAAAAAAAAAAAAAAAAAAGAAGGAGTGTTTTGTGTCTTCAAGATAAAAATCAAAGGCTCTCCGTGTCCATTGTGTCACTAACAAACAAAAGTGTGAAGAGAAGGAGACAGAGAGGCAGAGATGACCCTCCTTTTGTGCCCACCCAACAGTTTAAGCTGCATAGATTCTGTTTCTTTGGGCAGAGCCGGCGTCTCTGAGAAAGTAAACTTGGGGTGACCCTCCAGGTTAGGCCAGTCTGGGATATGGGCGAAGATCCTGTGATTCAAGGAGCCACTGTGCTCAGAGATCTCAGTGGGTCCTACTTCAAAAGGAGGGAGGAGAGATCACTCAGGAATTTTGTTCCCTCGCCAGTGGGCTGCATTCTTGACCCTGGCGGGGCTGGTTAAACATCATGGACGCTTTCCTCTTTTGTCGTCGGAGAATCAAGACAGCAACCCGATGTTGCCACCGCTGAATCTGTGATGGTGAGGAGGGGAGGGGGGGGCTGCAGAATGAGCTCATTAGCACACAGGTCGGTGTCCGATTTAAAGGGTGCTGCTTAGACAGGCACCGATTAAGACATCCACCCTAAGTCTGTGCACAGAAAACACTTGACACTACACAAATTTGCCAATTTAATCTCTGATACGGTTTAAAATGCCAGAACAGCTAACCTGTATTTTCCCTATTAATCATTTGCTACAAATCCTTTAGTTTCATCTGTAAAATCGTTTGATAAACCCAAGTTCACGTCGTCATGTGGCCACATAAAGATCTCACATTAAAGATGTTGAAACAAAGAAATAAGACCAAAACTGCAACGAAACATAACAGGTGGAACGAGCCCTGCCTACTACCTGGTGTTAGCGGGTCTGGAGGTTCAGATTACCCACATTTTTGTATAAATCTGTTAGATTTAACTCTTAATTTTGCTTTCGTCGGTAAAAGGTTACTTAATCTTGACAACAGAAATTTGTGTTACACAACAGTTAAAAAAAACAAAAAACAGAACAGAAATAACTCCTGACAAGTTCGGTCAGGTATGAGAGTGGAATATCATTATGTCTCACAGGCATTTCCGACTCCATCACCATCATCGGCTGCAGTGGCACAAAATGAACATGCTTGTGCAGATTTCATTCATGATAGAAACTGTAATCTCACAGTTGAGAGGAGCTGCAGTATGTGCTCTGCTCCATGGGGAACACACTCTGACAGAGAGGTGGAGATGCACCTGTCTGCCTCCTTCATACACACACACTTAGCTTCACGCTTACTGAGCTCCTCATCCTGTTCTGACCTCACCCTCGCCCGGAGCCGCATGTGTCAGTGCAGCTAACACACACACACACACACACACACATACGACTCTGCAGCAAACTCAATGATCCATGTCCACCCCATATCTAACAAATGTCATCCAAAGACATTTAACTTTTGCCCTTAAACCTTCAGAAAAGTTCAGCATTTGTCGTGAACTTAAAGGAGCGAGGACTCTCACTGGTCACTTTGAGAGGCTCTTTGCTGACTTTTACCGTCGTGTTTGGCAGAACTGGGGATCTACACTGCTGTATTTGGGTTTCTGATGCGCAGCGGTTTCGCCAAGGTGCCACAGCAAAGACTGGAACACCTCAGCTGTGAAACTAATAGTGATTATAGGGCTCCCTTCATCCGTGCCAAAGCCAGAGGAAAGGGGGCTCCGTCTTCAAATCCCCAAGAGGGGAGTTCTTAGAAAAGCTTCAAATTTGTCACATTACACTTTTGCAAACAAAATCGATACCAGATTCATTCTGAATGCAGAGATATACCACAGCACTTTGTGTCTAAGCATTTAGGGGTCCCAATGGAGGCCTGATGAATTACTTTCTATTACTCATGCAAAACTAGACAAAAACAGAAACACCTCCTGTAAAATATAGATATTCTCTATTATGACTTTGTCACATCCTCCCTCCAAATGCAGCGGCATGCAAGTCTATTAAAACTCATCTTTGAGTGAATAATTTGGTGAGTAAAAGCTGACAAAATCTCCATGGACATCTGATAATTCTGAGACAGATTAGTGTAATTTTTGCTTTTAACCTTTTAGTTCTCAGGGCTCCGTCTTACTCAAATGGCAGGTGATGCAAATTCTCAAGTTTTATAAACTGTTAATAGCTCAACGTTTACCCCACAAATCAGCCACGGGCTCTTCCAAGCAGCTGTCTAGCCGTCTGAAATCTTAAAACTTTATATCTACAAAGCAGGAGAACGCTACGACATAAGAGGAAAACATCTTCAGGTTGCTGTTTCCTCATTCTGTGACGCAATTAAGAAATTACAGCTGAGACCAGGAACAGTTTCCCCGAAAACTGCTTATAGGACTGCCAGAAACACAGGTCAAAATACCATTTTAGATGCAGCTCATAGAAATATGAGCTGCATCTAAAAGCCTTAGCAGGAACCTGCTTTATGAACGCAAGCCTGGTGGTGTGATTAAAACATTACGATTTGGTTGTAGTGAGGGAAAGGTGTTTGGAGGAAAAAGGATGCTGAACTGAAAAGAGCACCAAGATCTCAGTTCTGGGTTTGTGTTCCAGCTGAAACCAGAACAGCACGGCTATCCTTGATACACCTCAAAATCTATGGGGGTCAACCATGAGACGAGCAAACTGGAGATCCTAATCTCCAATGATCCTCTTTGTCCTCTGACATCACACTTCTGTGGACAGGACTGAAAAAGAGCACTTGGAAAAGAGCTAAAGCATCTCTCAGAGCACTTTTGCAGGAAGAATGGTTGAAAATTCATTTTTCTTACAAGCAGTGGTAGTCCCTGGGTGATATCTATCCTGGGAGAGTTGAAGCTTAGCTTTTTCCACCACTTGTTTAAACGGAAACAGTCATTTGTGCTACTTAGGGTGCTAAAACTTTGTTTCTGCGACTGTACCGACTGAGAAACGAGAACAAAAATGTAGCAGTTTCTGATAAACAAAGAGGGAAATATAACTGGAGAGGACTTGTTGCGCTGCATTTCCTTCTCATAATCTCTCTTCAGCCTTGGGCAACATCTCCTGTCTGGTCCAACCCGTGGAAGTGTGGCTGACTGAGCGCGTTAGGTCGACTCACTCCTTGCGTGAGAAACGAGACAGCCGCAGCAAACTGACGAAGGAACACACTCACACTTGAGAAATGTTTCTGGAATATTTGGATCACTTGTGCGATTTCTTTCTGCTTGAGACCTTTCAAACGCTTTTATCTTCCTACAACACCACTGAATGAAACTGAGCAGTCAAAGCGATCAGTAAATTTCACTCCAAAGGATTAAGTTGAAGACCATTGAAAAATGATCAGAATCTCTGGATTCTATAATTACAGTTGAATAATCATTAAATAAAACCTTATTATGTGCAGAGTCACAGATTAAGTGCAAAAGTTTGACTTTTTCATACTGAATTCAAATGTTCTGCCTCTTGTTACATGCAGTGAAAGTATTAGCACTATTTTCTTTTTTTTTTTTTTTTTTTAAAACACGGTCCCCAGAACAAATTAAAAAAAAAAGATTAATCCTTGGTTGATACTTTGATCCCACTGCCACTGAACAGTGCCACCAGTACGGAAGAGAAAACCGTCAAATAGAACCGGTTAAACGGAAGTCGAGTGCATTTCAGCGCGCGTTGCGCCCACCTTTCCTCGTGCAAAGCCTCATCACAACCCAGGTGTGAGCGATTATTGACGAGGGAGCCGCATTTTGCCTGAAGAACTTTGTTTACGGTGCGCTCTCTGATGGGGTTGACGAACGACGCCTTTAGCCGACAGAGGAGCCCCGATGCAGATGGAGGCGTAAGCCTGTGTGATCTCTCCTCGCTGGAGGCACAGAATTGTGTGGCTGATATTAACCAGGTGGTGCGAGAGGGAGGATATTAAAACATTTGTTAAGAGAAATGTGGGGAAGACATTACAAAACAATCTCCGGCTCCTGGTTCCTAGGTTTTATATGACATTATGCGCTTTTCCCCCCATTTCTAATCAATGACTTGTCAAATGAAGATTTGGATGCCTTTTGGCATAACTTCAGAGAATTTGAGGATTTTTGGTTTTTAAATGACAGGCAAAAGCAAGACGACATGTGCATGTGTGTGACAAGTTGTTTTAAACAGATTTCTGGGCGAGACAAAAAGGATGTTCATATATATTTTATAGAATGTATATCAAACTAAAACTAATACAGCATCAAACTTAAAAAGGATCAAGAGAAAGAAAAAAAAAAAAGGAAAACTGAGCAATCTACTGGCTTGTGGAGCAGTGAATGTTAAAATCAGAGGGAGCAGAGACTGCAGGGGTGGCTGCAAAGGCTGCAGGTTTCACACCAAGTCCTGCAGCGGACTGACAGAGAGGGACAGAGAGTGGACTTTGGGCAGGGTTAAGGGATGAATACAGGAGGCGGTCCAGCTTTCGCAGGACAGCATCTCTTCTTCAAGTTACTTACATTTTTTTTTCTTTCAAATTTTATTTCAAACACAAAAACAACGTTCTAAAAAAAACAAAAAGAAAAAAAGAAAAAAAAAAGCAGCCTTGGTGTGTTAAATGAGGAAACGGGGGAAGAAGTCTTTGTCTTTTTATTTATTTATTTTTTTTATCCTGTGACAAAGATTTGTCCACTCAGTCTCTCGATGCTGCGATTGTTCTGTGTTGGTGTTGTGAGAGAGAACCATGACACGTACGTTTGGAAACGTGAAGTTGTGAAGTGTGTGAAGAGTTGAGAGAGAGAGAGAGAGAGACAGAGGAACTGGGACATCAATGTTTGGCTGTGTGCTTGTGATACTGTCTTTGCTCCTCCGTGCAACACATGTACACCAGGCATTCGTGTACCACGACCAGGCCGACGGCAGAGAAGCTTATTTGCGCTTGTGTGTCACTGGATGTGCATGCCAGTGTGCGTATGTATGTCTGAGAGATTGGTGTGTGTGTCTGTGTGTTTGAGTGTGAGTGTACTGTAGGCCCAGATTGTGGGGAAGGGGCCATGCTCAGTGACTAGTGTGCGCCCAGCCAGTTCAGTCAGTCAGTCACTGGGTCCTCTCAGCTGTCAGAGGGCCAGCTCCTACTCTTTAGCCTCCAGGAAGAGCGTCTCCTGAGGAAACAACTTGGCCTCCAGCAGAGTTGAGCCTGGATCCAACTGGGTGATCTGAGCAGATAAAAGGGGTGAACATTAGACTGTCATCCAGCAAAGGCTTGATACAAGCAAATGATTCATTTCATTGTCAGCTGCTGGAAAACCAGAGCAAAACGTTTCAGCCCAAAACGGAAAGATTTTACATGTGCAAAGACAAAAAAAGACAAAATTTCAGAAGACGGACAAAGATAAAAATGTAACAAAACATTGACAATTTTCAGCAAAACCACGATCACATCGATTTAAAACCATCCCGAACCGACCCGCTCATTACGAGGAAGAAGCAGCCGTCTGAGATCAGTTCAACCACCCGATTACTTCCTCAGGTTTTAAGTCAGCTGGGGCACTGAAAATCCTCTGCGACTGAGGAACAGTGTAGCCTTGGTGCTGCAGTCATTCACTGTGCGTTTGTGTTTGCACGAGAGTGTGAACCGTGTGTATTATTCTAACACCGTGTTTGGAAAAAAAGTTTAAGCAGTAATGTGAGCAGCAAGAGTTCTGTTCCCCTAAGAGGACAGTGAAGTTTGTTTTCCTACAAAGGCTCCAATCCAGAGCAAACTAATGAAGGTTACAGGACAGGAGAGTGTGTGTGTGTGTGTGTGTGTGTGTGAGAGAGGCAGAGTAGAGGGAACTGAGAAGAGCAGTCTGTGTTTTTATTGGCTATTAATGACTAATTTCAGCTGTGGAAAAGTACAGAAACATTTTACTTGTGTTGAAAACTACACAATAGCAATTGTGTGACGGGACAGAAATAATGCTGTACCACCCACAACGCAGCTGATTGAGTTAGCTAACACGACCTATGTTTTTGAAAACAGGACAATCTGACTCTCTCTCACACCCACCACCCCTGTGGGCCTCTTAGCTTATGTGAGCTAATCACTAGAGGGGTAGTGTTACATCGGGCCAATCTAACACCTGGGCTGAATGGGCGAGGTGGTGTGACACCGAGATGTGTCCAGGGCTTATCTGATGACTGCTGCATCAGCCCCTCTGATTAGGAATCCCCCTCTAACCTCGCAGTGGGATAATTAGCCGCCACTCTGTACCTGCTGTAGAAGGTTGGAGGGCAAGCCGAGCGCTGTAAAGGTCGGCCTTCCAACAAGCAAAGTGCCAAGTCTCCCACAGAGTGTTGAAGGGAATAAACTGTGACCTCTGACCTTGAACTGAACCACGGCTTCACCAACGCTCGCCTTCCACTGGGTAAAGAAAACCCGTCTGACCATTCTAATGAGTCATCTCTAAATGTCGTTATTCTCACAAAGACAGCCTCTGATTTAAATCATTTTCAAGTTTCATCTATTTGTGTATTTCATTTTAAAAGAATTAAAGAAGTTCCTCATAGTTCCAACTTGCTGGAAAGAGGGCAAGTGAATTATGGGAAGGTGAGGATATCAGCACCAGATAACCTTTCTATCTCCCAGAGGTGTTTGGAGATGTCACACCATGTGCAAAATGGGATCTTTGACTCTGACGTTTTTACATCTCCTTGCCCTCATTTCAATGTGTCATTTAGACTCTTGACTTCTCAGCAGGGTCCCATGGAGCTTGGTGCAAGCAGGGAGGGGCTGCCACATCATCCCCATACCCCTCACCTAGTCAACCGCCTGACAGCACAGTTGGGGGTGAGATGCCATGAACAGAGCGTGTGTGTTGAGGGTGTATGTGTGTGTGTGTGTGTAGTTGCTGCAAACATATTCCTTCCCAACAGTGGGGAGAAGCGACCAACGGGGCCGCTCTGTTCCTTTTTCCCACCTCAGGAGCAGCGCGTCACCAATGGCTGCCATGCTAATGAACCCGACAGGCTGTCATGACACCACAGCATCAGGTAGGAGTAAATGAGGCTTTGGGGTGGAGCAGGTGTGTGTGCAGACGTGTGTCTGTGGACCGAATGCGAGTGTGTGCGCAGTTGTGGGTTTTCAGAGGAAAAATCGGGATGAGGGGTTTGTGCTCGTAGGCGCACCAGGGAGAGAGCAGCATCTGACTCTGAAAAAGAAAGCAGGGAAACAAGATGCCACACTGACACAGGAGACGGGCACCATCGGTGATTGTTTACATTGTTATCCAATTAACAGACCATAAGCGTGGAGGCATCTGTCAACAAACAAAGCTGTTGTTTTTCCTCTGCTCTGCCTAAGCCATATCCTCTCCTCCTCTGCCTACACAGCCATGCATGCATACATGCATCCATACATGAAGCAGACACAGCCCAGCTCTGTTCTGCAGCTTGCTTTTAACCTTGGGTCAACACATTTCCTGTAAAGGCAAGCAAACATATGATCAGAATAAGTTCATTGTTTAAAAGATTAAATTACGTTCGGAAGACTTTTCCCCAAGAAAAGAATAGTTAGAAAAATAACATCTGGCTGTAACAAACAACTGGAGAAAAAAAAATAATCCCACAAAGGAAAAGAATAAGAACTGAATTAAACTCCATCTACCTGAAGTCAGCCTTGTAGAGAACGTATTATAACTGTGGCTCTTCGCCTGACAAACCCATTACAGGCAAAATGTTTAAAACTCCACGCAAACAAAAAGACAGATGGTTGTTTTCGCTAATCTCTGATATCTTATCTTCCCTCACGACAAAATATTCTGCTAAAATCCACCCTGCGTGTTTGTCCCAAATCAGCAGATTTCAACACAGTTAAAACCGCATAATTAGCAATTAATGTGAAGTTTAAAATAAACACCTCGATTGTGAGTCACTTGATTCAAATGAATAAAACACACTGATAACAGAGGAGGCGACACTAAGCAACGCTCAGCCGTGAAAGAAAAGAAAGGGAAAATAAACACAGGCCCTCAAGATGTCCGTTTCCAACATAATCAAACGTGCAGCTGAAATAACGCATTTTTAATGAAGCCATTACAGGCCCTGCTATGTTAATTAAAACCAAATAACTTGTCTGTTTTAAACTAGTGTTGTCAAGTGTTTATTTGGCCAATTACAAAAGCAGTGGGAGATCATTATCTGCTGCCAGGAGCGTTGACAGCATGTAGTGCTGGGGCGTGAACAGAAAAGAACAGAAAAGAGTTCGGCACTTCAAAGGGAGAAATACACTGCACAGCCTGGACGAGGGGGGGGGTGAAGGAAAAAAGAAAAATGGGGAACGGGGAGTAGAGAAAAAAAGAGAAAGCATGTGAAGGGGAGGCAGAGACGGACCCGTTTGTGCTTAAAAAATATGATAACTGGATATTTTAAGTGTTTTAAAGAGAAAACGGGGAAGTTTTAACTGGAAAGGACTCAAACAAAAAGACAGAAAGCCTGCAGAGCACTGGTTGAGCAAAACAAACCAAAAAAAAAGAAGTAAGGCAAGAGAGGAAGGAAAGAGGAGGGAAAACGGAGGCAGAAGGAGGGAAAGCTGAAAGGAAGAACAGGAGAGAACTGAAGGTGAGGCGTGCCTGATTTACGACGGATCATTTAAAAAGTCTTAAACGGGTCTAAGGGGAGTCTTTAGCATAAAAAGCTGAGTTTAAACCTGGGGGTGTCAAGTTTCCACATCACACCTGATGACGTTGCAGACTAAAAAAAAAAAAAAAAAAACTACTTCTGCTACCAACAGTTTTTAATTAACCTCAAACAACATCCAGCAAACCGAAAAAAAAACTAAAGAGAACCAACATAACAGATGTGACCAGGCTTTGTCTTTAAAACACCTCCAGTTTTTCAGGTATTTGGTAACAGGTATTTGGCTGGCTGGTTGTTCCAACCATCTCAGAGAACTCGCCACACTTTAGCATTTAGGACGTCTCATAGTCCTCCGCCTCGTCATGTAATCCCAGACCGACGCCATGACATCACAGCTCTGTGGGGGTCACGCCATCTGTTGCAGGACTCCAGGTCCTTGTTGTGGCTGAAGTTGGTTAGTTTACGACTCCGGTTGCTAGTTCAGTTCCTATTGTGCTGCAGAACTCTTTTTGGGACCAATCGGACGACTCTTTAATAGTTGTGAAAAAGAATCTTAATAAATTGGTCTCTAAACTGCTAAAAACGTTGCTCCCTCAGCAGATGAGTAACAGCTGTAGAATCAGAAAGCACCTCAGTGACGTAACACCTCGCAGAATCAAACTTTGGCTTTAATCCGGGTCACACGAGCGTCATACTGTGCCTCTCTGTGTTCGCACACGAAGAGTGTCACGCTCATCTATGAAGCTGTGGTCTGTGTTCGATGGGGATAACATCATAAGAAAACCAGGAAAGCAAGACGGAACGAAACTACTCTCAAAATAAACTGCTGCTCAACTTCCTGCGACTCTTTCAGATAACAGGACAAGAAAAGCAAAACACAGCAGTATGACAGATGTAAAATCTATTTCAGTGCAGAGCACAGCTTCTTCTGTGCCCTTGTTTGTTTTTCCTGCATCTCGGGTTTTGAGTAATAACCCCTCTGGCACGTTCACCGTTAGAGCTGGAAGAAGGATTAAGAGGAGGTGAAATGAAGTACAGTATCAGAGAGAAAACTAATACACGTGTTTTACATTGTTTGGGTATCTATGAGCGGCTGGGCAGGAAGAGCCTATTGTAAATCATTTCGGCAGCAGTCTAAACATATTCACCACATGCTGAAGGAAGAAGACCTCAGGCCTTTATACAAAGGCTTGTGTTCAACAAGTATCAAAGAAAAAGGGGGAAATACTTGAATGAAAAGCTGAAAAACTGAAACACTAAAAGTCCCCCTCCTCCTCCTCCTCAAACTCGCTGACAGTCATGGAAATGGGGAAAGGGTTAGTTCCCTGAGCACGGCTAAGCCTGGTACAAATGATGCCAGTGTAAGGCCTGCTGTAGTGCTGAGGAGATAAGCCACAGATACCAAATGGTGAGGAAGAGACTGAGTCCAAAAAATGGAGTCTAATAGATATTAATTGGCTAAGCAGCAGGAAGGTGGAAAAGCATGAATCAGACGCATCTGAACCTTCAATAAGTTTGTTACCAGATACTCTTATTCACAAGCATATAGTTTTTTTCCCCCCACCTGGTGATGAATGTTGTAGTTGTGGCCAAAAATCTGAAATCCAGCTTTACTTAATTTTCTAAAGTTGGATTGCGTAACATCACTAACTTGTGCTGAAGCCGAATGAAGAGAAGCGACAAAAGCCAAAGAAGAGGGCAACAGCAATAGAAAGAGTGACACTGCACTAAGCTGCAGAAAACTCGAAAAAGGCGAAGCGCTTTCAACAGTTGTGCGGTATTACAAATGCAATAGTGGTCTATCCTCTATCCTCTGATCCTGGCAGAGCAACAGTGAGAGCGTCTGGACGGGATGGAGGCTTTCTATGCTCTCTCTCATTTAATTACAACACAGAGCTGCCGGATTAGACAGGGCCTGTGTTCACAGCCTCATACTGGCACTACCACCATGCTGCTTCCCTCCTCTTTTTCCACAAATCTCTCGCCTCTCTGCTCTCTGGAATTATCTCCCATCCTCTACTTTTTAATATCTTCCCCACTTGTCTTCTCCATCCTTCTCTTCCTCAGACTGCTTCTCTGATCAAGTCGTCTTTGTTCACACGTTTGTCTCCTCCGTTCTCTTTCTCATTAGCTCAGTCGCAGTCGCTCTCCTCCTCTTGATTTTCTCCCCGCTAATCCCCCCCCACATCCTGTTTTTTGCTGGAATTTCATCTGCGACGCAGACACATCTTTATCTCAGTCTCAAACACACGTTTACTCTTGATTAGAAAAAGAGACAACTGTGAATCCTTTAAGTGACAAAGTTGTGAGCAGGGCATGTGTTTGCTTGAAAATATTTGTGTGTTTGTTGAATTGTGTGATTGTGACGAAACGGAGTGCGAGATACGCGTTAATGTGTGTGTTACTTTGAGGTGTTTGTGCCCTGGCAGTCTCTACAGACTGCGATGGCACACTGCCTGGGCAAGCCTACACACACACACACACACACACACACACCTCTATACAATCACTACTACCTCTCCACATGCACTTCTGTCTTGATTAATGAAAATCTAGCAGCATGGCTAATTGAACTGGTAGTTAAAACAATGCTTATTAGCTTGCTACCATAGAGCACAGCGACCGAGCCATCTAATGACTGGCGAGCTGAGTGCTGCCAGGCACCAACAGAAGAGCCATAGAGAATACTACTGTTAGTGCTGACAACTGTATCCTAACACAGAGGGTATTGTAGACACAGTGGACTGATACTAATTAATATTCACTGAATAACACACACACACACACACACGCGCAGGTGGATGGATAAACAGATGGCTTAACTTTCTCCAACACAGGTGCAAGTAAACAAGGGCAGGGATGCAGCAGCACTGCAGCACACAAACAGCAAAACTAAGATGAGGGGAAAATGAATAAAAAGCAAGAAAAAAAAAAAGTCGACCGGTCACAAAAGATTATCTTAATTGTTATCCCTGCTGCTCTCCGTTCACAGTCGTCGCCTGAGGTTCAGCTCTGGTCGAACCGGAAGAGCCAATTACAGCTGAGGATCTTTCCAGCAGAGATGTTAGCCCTGGCTGAGAACACATCATAACCTGCTGCTACTCTCCTGCAGCAAGGACAAAAGTTGGACGTTTATGTCGAGCTCTCATAATGGGCTCAGTGGAGCAGAATAATTTGACTAAAAAAAAAAAAAGAAATCTTTACCCGACAGACTAATGTAATAGATTCAATGTGCATCTCTGGAGTTAGTATAGCACACGCCTCGTGAACTACGGCCTGTGCACCACAATGGCCTGTTCACACACTCAGCCTGTGTACATGTTTGAGCTCAAAAACAGTTTTGTACATGTGTTTTTTTCTGTAACAGGTTAACCACTTACATTTCTACGAGGGAAGGTGGTGAGCAGCTTGAATTCTTCAAAGGGGTATCCCTTAGAGGCCACAAAGTCAAAGAGGACTTGGAGCTTACAGCTGCCAAGGAAACGCCTTTCCAAAAACTCGCCACTTGGTGTGCGAATTCTCAGTTTGCTGATCTGCTCTCCTGACTCCTCCTCGGGCTCTGGAGGTAAAGCCTGCTCCAATGACAAGCGGATTGCCTGAAAAAAGAAAACCCAGTATTTCTGTCAATACACCACACTTTGGACAAAGTGCTCACTGAAAACAGACGTGTTTGCATGCAGGTGTTTGTGGGATCCAGCTGCCGGCGCTACAGTTTCCTTTGTTTTAGTACTACAGCTGAATAGCAATGTCAGCATGAGCAGTATTGTGTCATTCAAGTCCATTTCAGATTTACAACACCCACTTAAGACCCTCAGTTACAAAATGAGAATGAAGTCTCAACAAATTGAGTACAAATGGCTTTCTGACTGGTCTAATTTAGCTTCCCGCACATTCAAAATTGATATAAGAAAGCACAACATGGACATTACACGCATGAAACCCCGCAGGCTTTTGCAAAGTCCTCAAAATCCCGTCTGTGGTTATAGAAAACTTGTAGCAGTGAAGAGTAACACAGTCACAGAGATGAGGTAACACTATCTGAACATGGACGAAACACAAGCCATGAAGCCGCTGCCAGAGTCTGATTGCAGCACTGTAGCTTCACATTAATGAAACAATCTTCATGTCCTTAGAATGTTATTAAATTAGTTGTCCTGCGTCTCACCCTGTTCCCTGAAGCCTTGTGTAGCTCAGAAGGTTGCCAAGTAGCATATCAGTATGTTAAAAAAGAGAGCCAAGTGTGGTCTTCTAACAGGCTCCCTTACTGTCGATAACGCTGCTGAGACTGATCCAGCTGAATACTTCAGTGTCTGTGAGAGACCGTTTAAAGTCTTGTTTGAGAGAGCTTATTTAAAAAAAAAAAAAAAGCTGTAAATGTGATAATGCTGCACATATCTCAGAGCGAGGGTGGCATATCGTGCACAAAGACAAACATCAACTGTCATCTTTCTTGGCAAAGCTAATCAATTCTCCCGAGTTCCAAAAAAAACATGCTTCAGCTGCTCCCTTGGGCCTTCCACTTCTTTCTGTTTCTGCCCCTCACCTCCTCCTCCCCCTGCTTGTTGTTCCTGTTTGGCCAGCCGGGGAGCATATGCTGTGACAACACGCCCCGGCTTTATTTACACACCATAATGCAATTATATTTCATAAGAGTGTACAACAGTAGCTCATTAGCAGCTTCTGGTGTTGGGTGGGCAGGGTAGGGCGCGTGCCGCTCCGCCATCAGCTCCCCCAGGTATACGAGCTGATGCTGACTGAGTTAAAGGGGCCCCTAGGGACAAACTCTCTCTCTCTCACACACACACACAAACACTAACACACACAGAAGTGTGCATGGTGGTGGATGTACAAATGCAAAGAGTCAACCACAAAAGCAAGCATCTACACCCACACAAGTTCCAAGTAGCGTCCCCAAAGAAACCACAGGACACACATCTGGTCGAGCCTCACGCCCATGCAGCGCCGCACAAATAATCAGGAGCATCTTTCCATCCAGTCACCCGCTTCAGCTCCGCTCGGCTAACCGCAAAAAGCAAACAGATGACAAGCAGGGGGAAGAGGAGCACCTGACAGCCACACAACTGTATGCTAAGACCCCATGAAGGAGGTAAATAATAATGTCAGCTCATATACACCCTCCAACCCCACCCCCAACTCAAAGGCTCCTACGTTCATCTCCCTTTTCTTTGCACAAAGGTGCTAAATCACAGAGAAGGCATTCCCACTCGCATTGTCCTCTCTCTGGTGGCAACCGGGGTTTTTGTTGCGTCTGCAGTTTCTCTAACACACAGTGCCGCCTCATAAGACTCGAGTGAAAACTGTAAACAAGCTAAATTGCCAAGTCCTCATTACATGATGGAAGGCTGTTCGTCCTTTCCATTTTTTTTTAAGAAAGGCGACAACACTGCCAGCGTAAGATAAGAAAATAATTGTAATTGTAAATGCAAAAAAAAAAAAAAAGGAGATATCTGGCTCTGCTGATGAAAGGGAGGATTGGTTAAAAGCAGTTGCTGCTGTCAAGTTCTGAGTTGAGGAGCAGCATCTGCGATGCAAATAAATACCACAATCCAAACTAATTGCCCCGCGAGGAGCTCGACTTGGACACTGAATTTTAATTCAAGCAGATCGTGATCCATTTGAACTATTTTTGTAATCCATTCACCGGACATATTAACCTCTGTGATTTGTGTCATACGTTTATTCTTCAGCAGATCAGACCTGAAGGTTTACTTTAAAATCACTTGAGTATTTACAACTAGAGTTCCTGATAAATTTTTAAAAAAGCAGCTCATTGGAACTACAATTACACTCATGAAAGCAGAGGATGCTGCTGTGATAAAGTAAAAATCAGCTATTTGTAACCCTATGGAGAATGTAAGTCCCCACTGTCAGGCTCCAGCAGCTCCTGTTGGTTCTCATAATCATTCACAGCATAAGAGATTCTATTGAAACCTCTGAACTGGGGTAAACAAAATTAATTAAAGCAGGAGCACAGGAAAAGTTGAAATAATGTTGACTGTCGGTGCGTGTAAACACAGATTGGTTGGTGGACGACGGTGAAATAAGTAAGAAGGACGGAGCCGGGGCTCTTTTGTTGTCATCTGTTTAACTTAAGTGACAAATCGCCTGAGTGAGCCGGGTCACCCAATACCTCTCACTGCCCAAAGGCTCTCTGCTGTTGAGTAAACAACAATCAGCGAGGACTACACTGTATTACTCTGGACCGTATTACAACATTGGTGCCATCCTTACTGACTATTATTGTTTTTCTGTATGCGTGACATTGTGTCTGCCTGTATGCATGTGTGTGTTTGCCTCGTTTTCACAGACAATAATAGTTTTCAAGTGAGTGTGTGTGTGTGTGTGTGTGTGTTTGCTTAAGTTGTGTGTATGCTTGTGCAAAGGCCCATTTACATGACTTGCGGCAGTCTTTTGTTCACTTTGGTTTGAATACGAGTTTGTGTGCTTTACCAGTATAAGGCAGTTAAACCGAACAATGACTGTGTGTGTGGAAGGTGACGTTCACAAGCACTGGCTGTAATTGGGATATTTCATGCTTCTAAAATGGTTATTTGTCCGTGAGCACACACTATACAGGCTTCACTGACTGGCAAGTTGCACCAAAAACCACAATCTAATTAAGTCACTACTGTGATGTGACAGCGAGGTGGATAAAAACATGGCAGCAAATTCAGAAAAACACAACAGTGTTCGGTCTTGGGTGGATAATGATGGACTATCAATTTGAGTCATTTGAATAAGGTGAAGATGTGGTTTGACTGTCGATCTCACCTCCTTCTCCTCCTCCTGCTCCTTCCTCATCTGTTGCAGGCGTACCTGTTCTGCCTCTTCTCTCTCTTGGGCTTCTCTCTGAGGTGGAAGGAAATTCATTATGTGAGATGGGTCAACAAAAACAAAAACACCTGACGCTGTGCAGCGGCAACTGCTGCCCCCGTTTCGAAACACTGTGTCACATCGCCTTGATGCATTAATAATGATGCCTCATTAAGCGATCCAAACAATCTGTTTTCTGGGCACAAGCTCTTAATCTAGTTCACACAAATCAAATTACGACAACGAGTACAATGTCGTCTACTGCAAAATCAACATCAAGCGTGTGATTCAGTCTGCCTCTCCATGGAAACCCTTAAAGAACTGTGAGGTTTGCATATCAAACATAAAACATACTCAATCGCTGCTTGAATACTGCTTAGTTTAAGCCTTTGTTGAACTTAAAGCTATGATACTTTGTACCTGCAATGTCTAGTATACCAATACTAAGTGACCACAGTATCAATGACAACAAGAGCAGAGTTACTCTAAACAGTATGGAAATAACTGTGAACCACAGACAAATAAAGGCAACACGCTTTATTCTTAAAGTACCTTCTTACGATCAGCCTCTAAAGACAAACGATAGGCTTCATCCTGTTCTCTCTTCACCATCTCTCTTGCCTCGCGCTCGTCCTGGGTGGAGGGAGAAAGAAAGTTGGGCCCATTAAACAAATACCACAATAAAAGCTACACACCAACAAAACCTCTCAGCTAAGGTGCCGGTTATAGAAGCCAGGAAGAACCCAGCAAAAGAAAATGCAGCATGTCAAGTGTGGTTGCATACAAACATCAGGTATGAAAGAGTAGCACTAGAGGGGAATTCATTGTGACCAGACTGTCATTTACCAGAGCCGAAGCCCCTTTTATGTTTCCTCATCTCGGTTTCACCCTCCCTTTCTCTTTCATTCATTCTGCCTCTCTCTTCCTGTTTGTACAGAGGGAAGGGGACAGGCGGCCTTTCTCTTTCTACCTGCTGTGGCTACAAAGTGTTTTATAAAGACTGGGTCTAAATACGAGTGTCCATTGTATTAACATTGCACAGCCATTAGTTTTGTATTTTCTGAAGGCCCATGCTGTGTGTTAGCCCGGATACGGCAAAGTACGCTTATTGTGATGATCAGAGGGCTACTGTGCAACTAGGCGTTTGCTAAGCAAAAGGACAGTGTGTATTGTTGTATTGAAACGGAAAATGCAAAGATACATTTGTGCTTTTGGCTGACATAATAGAGGAATACTGAAAGGAAACTGTAAAAGAATGGCCGAAAGGGACAAAAGCATCAAAAGTACCTACTATCAATGGACTGACCCAGAGTCATGCAAACAAGTCATAGAGCAATTCATGTATGATACTCACTACAGCCATTGTTAAATGTTTTCAAATGCAATGAATAGTCTCATGTGAATAAACATGAAGCGATATTCTTTATCTGGCACGTATCTGCACAAACATCATGTGATTTTAAGAGCCTTAACTTTGGAGGAAAAAAAGAAACAGATTTTCCACAACTAACTCGTGGCTACTGTTCAAGTTGGCACGATGCGTGCCGTCTTATAGAGTTGATGATACACTTAGTGTTGGGGAAAAAAAATCAATCTGTCACATATTTAATGTTTGCTAACAAATAAGAAAGAGGAGTGAAAATGGCTCTTTTTAATTTGCCGTTTAATTTTTAGGACCGAGTGGGCTCAGAGCTAAAGCCCCGTTTCCAAAAAACGCTGAGACGCCGTGTGTAAGATGCAAATAAATGAAAAAAAGAATACAATGATTTGTACGCTTTCCAAACTCTACATATGACATTTTGAAAAAAAAAAGAAAAGAAATTTGACTGCTTTTTCTGGAAAAAATATATGCTCATTTGCAATTTATTTTTTTCGTTCAGCAACACATTTCAAACACAGT
This sequence comes from Leuresthes tenuis, assembly GCF_036924035.1. Classification (NCBI taxonomy): domain Eukaryota; kingdom Metazoa; phylum Chordata; class Actinopteri; order Atheriniformes; family Atherinopsidae; genus Leuresthes; species Leuresthes tenuis. Next base: position 16,485,047 of record NW_027325361.1, on the reverse strand, counting down.
TGGGACTGCATCACCTCCTACTTTAAAACAGGACATCCCTATAAGTCTCAGTGCATGCTACGTAAAGGGTTTCCAAAACACTGCTCTCCATTATGTTTCTTTTTTTTTTTTCTTTTTACAGCAGATTACTTGGAATCAGCAGCAGAGAACCAACCGGACATGTCAGCAGTGACAGAGCGAGCTAACCCCGTCCTCACTGTTCTCTCAGGTGAACTCATGAAAGCCGCTATTCTGGTCAGCAATATCCAGATGAAACCTATACACCTGATCCAGGTCGTGGAGGTCGGCAAAAAAAAAAAAAAAGGAGCGTCGCGGAGACGGAGATAAACCCAGTGAGCAGAAATGCTGGAAAACTGTTTTGGTTTGTGGGCTTGGTGTTAGTTTGATGGCATTTTAGATCGTTTGAGAGCGTTTTGTGAAAAATCGTTTAGAATTTGGGTGGCAGGACTTCTTGAGGAGTACTGAAGGTGTGTCGGTGTGTTTGTTTGACCGCTGTGATAAACAAAAATCAAAAGAATTTCTTCAGAACAAGGTGATCTACATTTAATAGCACCATCAAGATTTTCACCATCAATGAATTAAAGATTTAAATCTGATTGTGAACTTTTTGACCTGGCAAACTGCCCTGATAATGGGACATGGACAGTATATTTGGTTGCCATTTATGAAACAAATGCCTCTTAAAACTCCAATCTTTTTCTTTTACATGCAGCAGTTATCTCATCCCAACTATTGCACATTGGTTCGTTCTCACCCTTTACATGAAACGCATGCGAGATGACCTGAAAGTAGCCTGAAAAAACCCCCAAAAAAACCCAAAACTGTGCTCACAGATGCAGACCAGAAAACCTTTAGCGGGTAGTCACTTGATTAGTAATTACTAAGCTAAAACACAGACAACCCGATGAATGACTGGTGTGTCAGTAAGGTTGGCTGAAGTCACAATGTGGCTGTCCAGCTGCTCCAGTTCCAGACAGAAACAAAAGTCGCTGTCAAAAAGGAATGTCTGGGTTTGGTGGGCTCTTGTCTGTGCTCGTGTCTGAGTTCGCCTGAGAGAGGCAAGGTGAAAAAAGGAGAAGAGCTGATATTCGACAGAAAAAAAAACAGCTGAGGATAGAAAGAAGTTCACTAGTACCCAGAAGCTAATCAAGGTGGAGTTCACCTGGGGGATGTGACAGGTGCTGTCATTTAGTGGAGAAGCTAAAGTCCTGAGATTAATGGCAATCATAATGAGTAAGAACACTTTGCGAGTTATTTGGGATTTACAGACGTTTTCTCTGCACTTTGATATCTACACGGAGGAGCTCTGCCGTGAGCTCATTTCTTCATTTTTTGATGAATGCAAAGTCAGTGGTTGCAGTGTCTCGTGAATTAGCAAATCAATGATTTACGAGCCCCCAAAAAAAGAATCATTACAACAGCAGAGTTAATAAGGCTGGTTGTCAAAATTTGCTGGTGGCAAAAAAAAAAAAAAAAAGTGCACACACAGCAGCATGTTTTAAAGGAGTATCAAACATGTCAAGCGCTGATTTGATGTAACTTGTGTTCAATTTTCAGCAGGTCACGAGTAAAAAAACCACTCATATCTATAATGTCATGTATTACTCAGCTTTTTGCAATGCTACTCATACTGAACAATTCTAAAGATACCCAATATGAGCCCACAAAACACTTAAGTATATATTCTGTATAAAAGCTTTTATATCCTGTCATTAGTGATTATTTAAAGAGCCACTCAGAGTGAGAAATCCACGGAGGCCCGTAAGTTAAACCAAAACACAGAAAGAATGACAAGTTTTACCCTCAGGGTGTGTGTGTGTGTGTGTGTGTGTGAGACAAAAGATGCAAACCTTGCCCAACACTCCTATAAGAGAAATGTTATGACTCTCACAAATGCATTGTTAGGAAGTTTTTAGCTCTTTAACTATTAGCATCTAATTCCAAGTGTCATCTGTCATCTATAGATACATTAGATGAAAAAGAGACACAGCAAAGTAGTAACCCTGTAGTAACCCTGTGCAGGTAGGACACATTAAAGCAACCAAAACCAAAACACTGAGCATGTTTTTACAGGAGGGAAAAGTGAAATCTTATCAATAATCACATATCTTAACTAATCGAACGTCCATTTCTTAATATTCTTGTTAGTATAGACTGTAACGTTCAATATGGAACTATTAAAATCAAGTAAACAAGAAATCCTCGTAGGTTTACTGGAACAAAAAACTGATTGAAAACCCACAATCAGAAAAAGTGTTTTCTTATTTGGTGTCACTGAGGATACATTTCAGATGGCTATCGAGCTTCTTGACAGTGACAAAGCCTCTCTGTCACAAGGTCCCAGATTCCCCGTCTACGACATCAAAGGAAAGCACCAGTCTTCCAGGCGTTTCATTTCTATCGGAGCAAAACACTGACCCTGTAAACACATAACTGTGCCGTTTTTTTTCTACAAACTGGAGTGAATGGGAGAGAAGTCTGAGTGGTCACTGCACAACATTAAATGTTGCCCACACCAACAATGACCTCTGATTTGTTTTAATGATACATTTCAAATAGAAATAATATCACAATTTAGTTTACTTAGATCAAATAGTGAGATGATGTGCATTTTAACATGTTTGTTTCAATATTAAGAACATATTCCATATATTTGGTATATTACTACACGCTTACAGGCTAAATAAATTCAGTTTCACTGAGTTCTTGCATGGGACAAAAGATGCAAAAGTTTATTTCTGTCCTCGTGCCACAGCAGCTACTTTAAACAAAGTCCAAAAACGTAAATCCAATAAGCCATTTTTGAACAGACGAATAACTGTCGAAGCTACTTACATCAAAGGAGGAGGTCGAGTATCACTTCCTGTTTTGTTTCCAACCATATTAAATGAAAATAAGTCATAATCACTATCCTGGTCACTGAAGATTAAAACAAATGATCTAAAGCATACTCTAAATAAAATCAGAGTTTGGCGTTTTCGTTTCCTGCATTCGCGAGCTTCCTGATTCCACTCAAACTGTACCTCATCTTTGATGTCCTCTAACTGTTGTGCTGTGAAGATCTCCATTGCTCCCATTAACCTCATCATCAGCTCATCCACTGTCGTATTGCCTAGAGAAAGGAGGAGGGATGGAAGGAAAATAAATAAATATCTACGCAAATGAAATCAAAATAGTTACCCGGAACATTAATAAAAGTAGCAGTTACCTTGAATAACATTTAGAACTTCATTGGATGTGCGTTTGCCCATAACTATAAGGAGCAGGGGGAACTGGTCTGTCTTGTATGTCCGTATAGTCTGCGTAACCACACTGCCAAAGTGCCTCGTACACATGGTGAGTAGTCTGGAAGACAAAGAAATTGACCCGGTTCACTTTAGCCTCCCATCTCCCATTTAACACACCAGCTGCTTTTCATAATGTATCATTCAAATCGATACATAACCCATAATACAGACACGTAACATACACATATGAGCATGTACTATACACAAATATATACACACATTTTCACAACAAATGGAAATATCCCACTTTTTTTTCCCCCCTTTTCTTTTTCAGAATGCAGCCAAGAAGAGAAATACACACAACTCATGGCATTAAGGACTTTAAAACCAATTCTGCATTTTCGTATTCCATCAGAGTGACATGCTATCTCAATTGGAACCATAGATGAATTAGTATTCCTCACCAGACGCTCCGAATTGATAGGGCAAGAGAGGATTTCTTATTCCATTACAAAGACAGAACTTTTTAAATTAACATTTCAGAGAGGGAAAAGGGTAGCAGGCAGCCTGGGCCCCCTCAAGCTCCCTGTAAATGTCATAATATTAATGAATTGCTATAGACTGAATGCAAATATAGATTAGCTTTTTCTCATGCCTTTTAATAAGATCTACTTTAATAACAGGGTGGTAAAATAGAGAAGTAATGGAGTGGTTGCAGGGACACTGGGTCAGAGAAAGAAGATGGATAGAAGCGAAGCTGCCTGAGAGGGGGTGTAACTCATTTAAAAAGAAAAAAAAAAAGGTAGGTACTATGGGAGGTACTTGCAGAACTTTCGAGCGGTGAAAGCGAGTGACCGAGCTCGCTGCTGTAGCAATAATCACAGCACAAACTAATGGAAATGTTACAGTGAAAGTTCAGTGGGAAAATGAGTTTGGATTATGATTCAGACAAAACTTTTCCAATTGATGAACTCTGACTGACCCTCAACTTGCAATGAAAAAGGTTGGGTACCCTTAATCTTATAGATCATTTTGATCTGACATTTGTCCCCGTTCAGCCCTCGACCCAGGGAGACCATAACAATAGTCCACAGGGAAACTCTAACCCGTAATGAAAGGCCAGAGAACAAAGGAAACTAACTCGAAGGGTAACCTAATCTTAAATCTCGCATCAAGCCATGCCAGCCTGCTTTGATTTCCACCTCAAAACTAAGAAAGTCAGTTCATCCGGTGAAAATCATCACAGCAACAGAAAAACTGCGCAGTTCTGAAACGCAGCCTGGTTCAGCTGTGACTCAGAATGAGGCCGAGGCTGCTATCAGGGCAAGAAGCACTAAATTCACCTAAAGAACAAGTAAGGACACAACACTGGATGCAGGAAGAAGTCAAGTCACTCCGGCAAGTTAGAGGAGCAGTTCAGCGGTCTCATCCAAGCATAATATAACATGGTCAAGAATGTAATTTAGTCTATACCAAACCCACTGGCTTTGAAAACGTGTAGGGGCAACTAAATGTGGAAGAAACACCTGCTTACAACTAGTGTATTTAAGGCTCTGCTTCAACGGCTAATGTGACTGACAGCTTCTAATTTGTCACCCATAGCATCTCCGTTTCTGGGGGCAGATCCAGACAGCTAAAATAGTTAATGTTTCGCTGTACTGTCAGCTTGCATTGCTTCACATCGAAGTGGCGCATTAAGATGCGAGTTGACTGGTAAGACCTGACATTTGCTCCGATGAGCAGCTGATGAATCAGGCTTGTACAGTAACACTGCAGGGAATATTTTTGCCTGCCACCTGTACGGGTTCAGTATGGGAACCGGATGCTCTGGTAGCTCACTGTCTCATACACACTTTGTTTCAGAGTGAACATGGACATGTTTTGATCTGAAAGTGACATTTTGCCCTCCCTCTAAACCAGTTATGCTATCAGGTTGGAATACGTCAAGTGTGAAGTCAAGTGTAAAGAACAGCTTTGCACGATGGTGTGTTCACTGCCTTGAGCAGTTAAGACACCAGTTTATACTTTGAGACCACAAACTAGTTCATTAGCAATGTGAAGGAGAGGACTACTGTGTGGGAAAAATTCAAAGAGGCGCAATAAGCACAAACCTTCTAGTCACAATGTGTTTATTTACTGATAGGGTCAATATTTGCTATGTGCAATGGCAGTATGTTGCTTGTACAATATATCAGATTCATTTCCCACAAGTGACAATTACACTGGCATCCAATCAGTTCTGCTTTTATGCATAATTAATCATTTAACGGGCAGGCCTGTGAGAATAACACATTCCAGTATCAGCAGGTTTGTCTCTCTCTCACACACACTCACACACACCATTAGGATACCTTTCTAACAGCCTGTGTGACTGATGCCAATCACCAGTCACTCTGGATCAACCAGAGAGCGTGAGAATGCAGCGCCGCAGTTTATGTGTGAGCGAGTTAGTGTGCACATGTGCATGCATGCGTTAGCAGCAAAGCTGGGACTAGCTGTGTGCGATGAAAAGCTCCAGATGTTGCCTCTCTTTTAATGCGCCAAAAAAGGAGAAAAAAAAAAAAAAAAGGCCCAGCTGGGGCAAAAAGCAAAGGAGGCCAACAGGAGAGAAAAGAGTAAGGAATGAAGGAAGGAGGGAATTTCCTTAAAAGAAATAATGGAGAGGTGAGGTCAGGGTGCGAGTCTTTCTTAAATGACTGCTACCAGAGGGCAGGCTTAACTCTGGTACTTAGGGCCAGAGCGAGAAAGCTAAGACAGGGAAATAAACTGCAGAGAAAGAAAGAAAGACCGGGAAGGAGATGAGAGAGAGAAGAGATGTAGCACAAACATGAAGACAAATGACAGAGAAAACATTTAACCTGTGTACCAAGGTTTGAGTAAGGTGGACTTCAGCAGGTCCACCTTCATCACCATTTCTTCAGCATGAGATCTGACTGTCTCTTAAGAAAAACTAAGCTCTTTTCAAATCCACTATCTGGTGAAAAATCTCAACGGTAGTTGCTACAGCAGAAAAACAAACCGGTGCTGCACAGACCGGTCATTTACCAGCGCACAGAACGCCAGCTACGCTTGGACTTTTGGGATAAATGGAAAGATAGAGATGTTTGGACTCCAAGGGAGTCCTTCATCTCCCACTGACCCTCTATTCAGACAGCTTAGTCAAAATTGCCCAATCAGGGGCCTCACCATGCAAACACAACGCCTTTTGTTAGCATGCAACTTCCAAGCTTCAAAAAGAGAATGAAGCTGTGGAGAGAATGAGAAGACAGAGATACATGGTGTGAGCAGTGGAGTGAGAGCTGAATGCCAGCAATTAAGGACATGTCAAATGGGTTTTAAAATGTCGCTCATGTGTGAAAATGAGGTTCCGTACACTGGCATGTTCAGATTATCTTCTAAATGCCTACTGTATACACTGAAATGGCATTGTTAAACAGTCCCAAGACTTGATGGAAAATTTGATGGAAGAAAAGAAAGAAACTCGGGACAGACGGAGGTTTTAAGGCCACCGATGGAAACCACATCTCCGTGACACAAAGATGAGATGGCAGCCATTCCAGACTGCTTCCCAGACCATTCTGGTGATAGACAAAGCCCGTAGCTCACAATCCAGCTCTGCTCACAGTGAGATACATTTTGAAAACCTTTCTGAACACTAAAAGCTCATAAAACTGTGAAACACAATTTCAGATCAGTCCAAGATCAGTGTGGCACGAAGAACAACTAAAAACTGATGCCCAAGTTAAATCCGTATTTGTTTGGTACGATCTCAAACAAAAGCAGTATTTCAAGGCAGTTACTAAACAAAATCCTTAAAAACTATTTTAGCCCTAAAATGTGTCCCAATTGATGCCAAACCTGCCATATGAGGTTAAATAAAGGGCCTGTATGGAAGAGAAAATAATTCAACTGATGCTGTACCTGGCTTTGTTAGCTTCTTTAGTGACGTCCCAGGCCCATGTGATGAAATTCTGGCTCAGGTAGGAGACAATGGAGTCGGCGCACATCATTTGGGAGCAGAAGACGTTGCTGAGAACACTGTCGTCATTGTGGAGGTAGATAGCAAGCAGCTTTCTCTGTGGAAATATACAGAGAACAGATGAGTCCCTCGGGACATTTGCCATTTTGACCCCATGTTATTTGTTAATTGGAAGATGATTAATTGTTAAGTGACGCAAAACAAAAAAACAGCCTCGTGGCTGTGGTGTGAAGACTTTTGTTAAACATGCAGAAAACAAACTCTTAGATTAAATGTACAAAGTGCAAGTTTGATGATCGACTAAAACGCAAACACTCGAAAATGGACCCCTGAAATAACTCAATTAAATCTCATTTGGGTGTCTAATCGCTGAAAAGACACTTTACTTGAACGTGAAGAGACAAGACGACCGAGTGAAGGACTAACAGAACTTCGAACAGACCTCAGCGAGGCCACAGCTTACAAAAAAGCAAATATCATACAAAATCAAAATGGAGAGCGGAGTAAATAAAACTTCTTTTGGAGGCGACGAAGATATGGAGAAAACAAAACAGACAAATCACTCTATTTATTTTATACCAAATGCCAGCAGCCTGTTCAGGTTAGTAGCAGCAAGGCCAGACAATATTGACGAAGCTCCAAATCCAAGGATATTGACACCATCATATAAGCCTGCGAGATTTTCCCTACTGACAAACTAATTAAAAAACAAACACACCCGCAAACATAAAGGGTTCCAGGGGACAATGTTGGAAATAATGCTCTTTAAATTACATGTCACTTCTCTTTATATAAAAAGAAAAACAGGAGAAATTCTCAGTATCCGCTTGGTTAATTTTAGCTACGGCTGTGACGGGGGAGCTGAGGGGTCCGTTTCTCAGGAACATTAATCTAGGCTACGTACGCCAAAAAGCAAAAAAAAAAAAATCTACACAGGGCGTAAAATGTGAAGGGAAGTGAAAGAAGAAGTTGTGCTATACTGTGGCCCTGTGTAGAATAGGAATGGGAGAGCACTGCTGTGTTTGCTCAACGATTAGTGCTTTAGAATAATCTCCAGGGCTCCTAGAGAGAAGGAGCTGGGGACTCATTCACTGGGCCGATTCAACAGCCTGAAAAGATTAAACACTCATGCTGAGAAGACAAGCAAATTCAGTCTTAAGGGAGGAATGAGTGTGAGGATAGTGAGATTTTTACAAGACGGGAAAAAAAAAAAACCAAAAAAAAAAAACAACAAAACAATGAAACGCACTCAAACACCAGTGTCCCGACACACATGCACAAACTTAACTATGAACCCACAAGTGAAGGATTTAGAGTCACACACATGCATGCTCAATTAGAGCAAGTGTAAAGACAAATCAAAGTAGGCATTTTGGCCAACTGAACTCCTTCATCTTAGTTAAACTGTCCGTACCCCTCTGTTCCCTCTCTGCTTTCAAGTGAGATCTTTTGTGTTGCTCGTCTTAGCAGGGAGGAGCAAATCCCTCGTTCAGCTAAATTACTAGGTCCAACCTGAGGTAGATAGTGACCCCATAGCCCTTCTTCACACCTGTTCACCTAAATCCAAGCTTGCTTTGTGCATGTAAAAGACTAAAGATTTCACACAGCAGAGCAGCGCGATCAAAGCTCCTCTCACTCACAATATAGACTGGTGAGAGTTTGAGTCATTTAAAAAAATTACATTTAAAGTTCTTTACTGAAAACCGAAATAACCGTCTTGTGCTGTGGTGTCCTCTTATATGATGTACTTGGCAATCTCTTCTCGACTTGATTGCTTGGCCTTACCTCCAGATACAGTCAGACCAACAGTAAATCCAGGAAAAATTGAACAGAGACAATTACAGAGCTGTTTGTTACCGTTTGTGAGCACTATCTGTTCAAAGGAACAGAAGTGTTAGTTTCCAAATACTGGGATATAAATCCACAGATATCCCTCTGGTTTAGATCTTCACTCTTCGTGTAAGAAGTTCCTTAATAATATCAACTGAATGTAGTAAAAAGTCTGGGTGGAGCTTACAGAAACACTTACGGCCCCTAATGAGGAATGGCATTTAAATATTATATATACACACATATATATATATATATATATATATAGCAACAGCAACTAGCATCTGACACCATCTGTGGCACTTTCTCAAGTCATTAAAACTATTCTGCTTGAAGTATAAGGGAAGAGAGGCATCAGTGACAGACAGAGCTTGCATAATGTCACAATAACCTTAAAATAATTAGGATAAAGCAATATGAACCAGATTCTTACTTAAAAACGTAGTCACTTGTCATGAAAATATTCATTAACCTGCTACCTTGCCAGTCAGTACTGGACATTACAATAAAGTGTTAAATTTAGGGGAAAATGCCCTCTTTAAATTGGTGTTTTCTCAAAATTCTCTACATGCTTTCCACACAAACCTACAATGGTGAAATGGGCTGTGCAGTGGTTTTGACTGCTTACTTAGAAGGAAAAATATTCCACAACTCGATGAAAACAGCCCTTCAGAAACAGATATTCTCTTTGGCCACGATGAATGAAAATGCAGTTTTCTACACAGACTTGCTGCGGTAAAGAATGAGTCTTAAATCTCTCTAGATTTACTCCTTGTGTGCTATACTGGCTTTCATCATTTTATGTACATGCTCCTTTAGTGGCCTCTTTCAAAGTGGCACGAAAAATACAGTGCGCATAATACAGGAGGCAACTTACTGCTGAAAACCCACAATGAAAAACCACAATGCAACCAAACTAATCCTACCCACACCTTCGAATACCCCATGTCATTCGACATCAAGTCACACCCTCAGCTGTGAAGGCGCTCTACAAAGAAAGGGAGATATAATATTAATAAAACCAAAATATCAAATGATAATGTTTTGGTATCCTATAAGGTCCAATGGAACATTTTCTGAGTGCTGAGCCTCATCTTTCTGTCATCGTTTATCAGCTGTAACTTAAAGAACAGAATAGAAATAGAATAGAAAAACACTTTATTCATCCCCCAGAGGGGGGAAATTCAGAAAAGCAATAGCAAAGATAAAAAAAAATATAAATAATATGATTGTGACACTAACGTGCAGTTTTCCAATGAAAAAGGACTCAAGAGGGACTTAAGTGGAATCGTTTTCCGGATAAGCAACCACAAATGCAGTATGTTTAACAGAGTCAGGGGAGACCAACTAATATGACATATACAGAGAGACAAAGATGGACGGAACAGCAGGCAGTCCAGAAAAGCAAATGCTTTCAAATCAAGAGCTCAAATGATTTGGTTTACAATCAAAACTTCTTTAAGTCTGTGACTCATAAACACCACCGACTTTTGTATTTTGGGCCCTCTTTGCAAAACTTCATCTGGACCTTTCCTACGACCACCTTCAACCACCGTAGCTGAAGCCGAGGGTCTCACTTGATATGTGGCTGAATTTGAGAATGCAAAATACCTGCATAACGCTGCATTGACCTGTTGCCTCCATTAGCAATAAAACCCTTAAGCAATGCCACTGCATCAGTCGTATTTGTAGCCATACCATAAATCCATAATAAGGGGATCACGGTGTTTGACAGATGAGGTGGGGTGCTGCTGGTCATTGTTCCTCTTTCCATCATTCAGAAAGAGTCCCGGTCAGCCACGTCAAACAATTACCACCGAACAATTCAAATTTGGCATAAAGTCTTAAAAGGGCTATATCTCATGTAAAGTTCTTTAATGATAGGCCTACACATAATGAAATATAAACTGAGATTCTACATTTAAAACAGCAGCCACCATTCATTTGAAAATTGAACGAGCTAAAGCACAGAACCTAAAGGACAAAAGAAAAAAAAACATAACAGACACCACCTTTTACCTTTGGAATCACCCGATTATGTGGTGATGCTCGACAGAGATAAGATGACCACATAATAATACCTTTACCTTAATTTCCTGCAGTTTCTGATTCCAACTTATCAATTTCTGCATGAAGACGATTAAATTAACGTCCAATCAATAACTTGTGAGTGTTGTATGCAATTTATAGTTCTAGATCTGACAGATACCCGTGCATCTCAGTGCCATATGCCACGCCGACTGACTGCTGCTCTTTTCTTTCAACTCTGCAGGGCTATTGCTGGGATTTAAAGTGGATACTTGGCAGCAATAAATCCCTGAACTCCCCACTCCAGCAAGGCTATGAATTTTGATGTGTCTTTGTGTGTGGCAGACAGGAGAGAGGAGTGGAGAGCAAAGGAGAGAGGGGTTAGAGTGATTAACCACGGCGTTGATGGGGATTTAGTGAGGATCGTGGTTGGTGATGGGTGGCCTATCTCTCAGAACGCTCTGACTAACCAATGATCCCCAAGAGGGTTCAGCTCAGCTCAGCTCTGCAGCCCAAAGCAGTTTCATTAAGGATGGATTGAGTCTATCTCAACAGTGCCCCACAACACACACCTTCAGAAACACTTCATCAAATGTAGTGTTTTGCTTAGTGATTATCCTCTCCCAGGCTATGAGAGAATGAGACTGATTCTTGTGTTTATAAATCCACGGAGTTGTCCTTCCTTCAGCCAAATCTGCCCCGTTCTGATATCCCCTAATGAAGTAAGCTGTTTCTATGATATGGACACAAATACCAGATTCCTTTTCAAACCGAAGAAAAAAAAAAAAGCTGAGGACGAGTAGGACGGCTGAATAGATGGGGGAGAAGTTGGTGTAATTTGGACACATCTGCTACTGAGTAGGAAGACCGCGGAAAGCAGCGTATTTTGGCCCGTTGTTGGCTGCTTCTGACAAAATATGACAAACGCAGAGTAGCTTCTGTTTTCATGAAAGGTCTCCCTAAAGCATCCCTAAAGCAATTTTAACCACAACAGGAGAGTTGGCAGGCAAGATCAAGCTGACCGAGAATAAAACAAAACACTGAAAATGAATACCTCTTTTCTGCTTCGCTGCGCGGTGGTACAGTACGCAGCGAGTGAACACCAGAGACATCAGCCATATTGCTGGCTTACAGAAAGAGATCAGCCGAGAAACAGGCAAGATGCCAAGCTTCTCTTTAGTTGTTTAGTTTTTTTTCCATATCTGTTTATTTCACACTCTTTCCATCTATTGCCCCTTTCCTGCAAAATCACACGGCTGTAATCCTCCCTATCAAATGACTTATTTCAACTTACACTTTGCTCCTTCTTCTCATTTCATATAATGGTCCTCAAAACATGCCCTTTCTGTCATCTCCATCACCCTCCCTCTTTGTGTGCCTGGTGATCTGAACCCCCCCCCCCCCACCAAACATCTTGCTGTGTCCTCACTGTCTAATAAGGCTGTAATCCACACAAGCTGTCAGTTGATACAAGCGTCCTTAAAAGGACAAAAGCTGGAAAACAAGAGGGGAAAGTGGACAGCTAAAAAATAAAGCCTCAGCTGTCAGGGTGAAAACTAAATGCACGGCTCGATAAAATTATGTCAATGTGTTACATGGCCGACTTTTTAATCAAATAACCACAAATTACGTGAAAGGGATGTGCAGGAATCCATCAAAGTTCTCTTGTGGTGCCCGGCGCATTGTTGGTTTCAGACTCTTTTTACCTTAATGTTGCATTGTTCAAGCATGGCACAGATTATTGGGCTTCTACTGAGATTTTGTCACGTTTCGATGACATTTCTAATTGCGGAAAAATCTATTACAGATGCTGCCACCTGGCATTTAGTCCACAGCCCCATTTTTTTTTTTAATTTAAAAAAAAAAAGAGCTGGGTTGGTAGCTTAACTGTGACCCGAGACATGATCATTTATTCTAAATAAAACTTAGAGGCTCTTTTTTTCTGCATTCTCTGTCAGAGGCAATAATCTTGCAACTACCAGATCTTGTCAGCAAAGACTAATCCAAGGCAGTGACAAGTTATCACCCTCCCTATTATATTTCATGTCAACGCGGTTTTAAATGTGTTTAAATTGATTGGTCTTTATAAATGACATGGCCTGTTAAAGACAAAACTAGCCATATAATAACATTTGCTATATTACTGACTATTGTGTTTTTCATTCCCACCAACTCAGTAATGAAATAACAGATATGACTAACGCAGTGACTCCCTCGACACGCAGAGAATGAATAACATCCTGTTCAGTTTGTATTCCTTCTCCATGTTATCTTTAGCTAAGAAAACTGTTCAACTGAGAAGAGACTGGACTGCATGGAGTGGGGATGACGTCAGAGCTAAAGGACCTGCCGGGCAAACGCTGAAAGTGTTTAAAATAAAAAAAAAAGGTACACAGAACTATACGATTGCAGAAACCATACCTCAGTATATTAAAAATGCTCCTGTGAGGCTCTAAACGGTCCAACAGTTCACTTACATCTCTGGCTTTGCCATAAAAGGCCTCTTGAGATGCTGCCTCCAAAGTCCCAATGAAGAACATTGGGTGGGTCTCTCCATACCTACAGAACACACACACACACACACACTCTTAACAGGCTAACTGTTCAGTCAAACTGTTTAACACATTATTACAGTCCAACCATATCATTTGAAGGTCCTTTGAATCAGCATCTGATATACTGCCCACCTTGAAGAAAATTCAGCAGTAAAGTGAAGTAAGGCATCCGCTTCGTTCTCACTATTCTCTGGCACTGCAAGGCATAAAAAAAAAACAACAACGTGGTCAAACTTTGGATGTGTTTGTGACAGACAGAGCTAGAATATGCTCTAAATGACTTATTTTATATACTCATAGGGGACTTCCGACAGCCTGACGAGCTCATTCCAAACATCTCCGAGTCGTCCACACCAAATTCTGATGCATCTTCAAACTCATCCCCCTCACTGTCGCTGATCATATGGACATCTGCGCACTGTAAACATTCATTATTCATCCACAAGTGTACACACAATGCCCACAGGGAAAGTAATGCACAGGTCTGATGACTTCATTATGTCCTATATACCTCTTCTGTGGGTTCCTGGGCGTTGGCTGGTGAGGACCTTCGACAAACACTGAGGTGATGGCAGGGATAGCTGATCCCAGAGAGAGCCAACGTCATCTGAAAAACAGGGGAAAAAAAAGAAACAATAAGTCTCGTCTACTGAGCAGCTAGGCTTTTCAATACATACCGACTATATCTGATCGACAGCCGAGTCTCCATATCAAAAGCAGCCATCGATTTAAATTAAGCACGATTGATGGCACAATAATAACTCAAACCTAAAAGTGTACCTTCTCAAATGCCCTATATGAGCTGAGCGTCCCCAGGCAGCAGATGCAGAGCCTGTATGATGACATACTTTATGATTCTAAAACAAAGACTTGCTTGTCTCTCAAATGAGGGGAGACCAAGATGAGTTTTCTGAACACCTGCAGTTGCAGCCAGTGTGGCTGTAGTTATAGTTAAAGAGTGCCTGACTAATGAGCTCTCAAATTCAAAGCCAGGACTGAAAATGTCGGTGTTCAGCAGGGACTCATTAAAGCTAGTGTCTCCTGGCTCAGACCCCGGGGGATATCAACAATATAAGTAAAGGCTGTTTTAGGATGTAGTCAGAGACCAAAAGAAGCCTTTTGTTGTAACATATGAATGATTAAAAACATCTAAATGACAACTTTTTTTTGACAATGAAGACACCTTTTTTTTTTTCTTCCTGTCAACAATGACTATTAAAAGCAATGTTGGTCATCATCTATTCACGTCTGCTTGAATGTATAGATACTTTAGAATAATGCAACAATATATTCACTGACCAATCGTTAAGGGCCCATCAGAAAGCCCAGATGCAAAGACTTTTCTGGGAGAGTGCACTTCTAAACAGAGGAGAGGCAGGGCAGGCAAGCTGGGTGTGATAAGAGGCAGAGAAGCTGCTCGTCCCCTGCAGAGGTCCTGTGATCTGCTCTATTGTCAGGCGCTATGACACACAAAGAACAGCTGGACGTGGTTGAATCAAGAGACGATTACATGCAACGCCAAACTGAGCCTGAAAAGAGCTACACAAACTGAAGGGTGCTTCTCTCGAGAACAGAGATTCCCTGCGCAGACCTCACCTTCTACAGCGGGACAGAACAGTGTAACCACTGGGCCTTGTCAGCAACATGGACTCAAATGCTCTGCGGTCCGCTTGGCACTGATAAGAACCAAGTATCTGACGAAGTATCCAGCTGTTCATTATGTCTGTCACGCTTGCTTTGTCCTCTGAGCATTAGAAAGTAAGTTAGCAGCAGCTAAAAGACCTAAACATGTAAAAATATTTGCACAAAGGTGGCCTAGCTGTAAGCATGTCGGTGCAACTAGCTTCAGTGTGTTCACATATATATATATATATATATATATATATATATATATATATATATATATATATATATATATATATATATGTGAACACACTGAAGCTAGTTGCACCGACATGCTTACAGCTATATATATATATATATATGATGTATTATATGCTGATACAGAAACTTTGGGATTTTTGCATCTATGTGATAATCAACTCACTAGATTGGCCAAAAAAAAAAACTATTTAAAAAAAACTATTTAATCCACTGCTTTTCCTGTGAAATAGACACAAATAGACAAAATAAATCTAAAATCTAACGATTCCTATGCGAGTTTGTTTATACAGTGTTTTTTCTGCTAAACTGAGAAAATTAACTCCGTCACAATGATCCTGGCGAGGCAAACAACCGTTTATTGAAGCCTTCAGATGGTCGACTGTGGATATACAGAAACCGCTTCTAATATTGACCGCCGTGTTTCAAATTCCCACCAGCCCAGCAACAAAAGAGAGGATATATGAGAAACCCAGCATCTCCCATGACATTGGAGAAAGAATAATATCTTAATGAGTATTCCTCCTCTGTGTTGTATTAAGCACACTGGCTGGTCTGCCTTGCAATATTGAAACTACACAAACCGAGGATGACATCACCACTGAAGAAACACATTCAAAGTGGACACATCGGCTTTCTTTGCAAGAATTCCTCCCATCTTATCGCAAGAGTACCTCCTGTTGTCAAGGCTTAATGTACTGAGCCACTGGCAGACACATATATGCAAAGGTTACAGAAAGAAACGGATTGCGTTTCTTACGTGCCACCGATTAGTCGCAAGTGTTTTCTTGACAATGAATAGCATGCAAGTGTCACAGCGAGGACGACTGAGCACCCAGGAACACCTACGAAGAACACTTAACCAATTGCTTCGCCTTTGCTCATGTAACTTAACTCTAATAAGCTGAGTACTGCTGAAATGTTTATTGAATTCATTTGTCGTTCATAACAGAAAGCCAGAGCTTTGCAAATAAACGGGCGAAAAACTTTTATCTTTTTAAAAGTGAACAAAAAAGGTTAGTAATAGATTCTGATTTCCAGAAGAAAGAAAAGAAAAAAAAATTAAAACAACGCTTACTTAACCCACCAAGACTTAAAGCGCCCTCTATACGTGTAACAGGGCATACTCTTGTGTTGCATCAGCTCTTAATGAGTACAAGAAAGCTTTGGCCAGAGTTGAATACCCACACAGTTGTAGTTATTGGGCCAAAGACAGACATACAAAGTCTGAACCTGAAAAATTTAAAGGAATAGTCCCAAGTCCTTCTAATCGAGCGGCTATCAAACGTGAGAATCCTAACTGCGACCGCTGAGAGGATCCCAATAAACCCTTTACCCCCACTACTCACAATGAGAGGCTCTTGTCTGAAGACCTAATAAGTGTATAAATAAAGTTGATCACTTCCCCTCTAAAAGACAGCCTGAAGGGTTTGGGCTGACATTGATGCAAGGAGAAGAGGTGAAAAGGAGGGGAAAATGAGTTGAGTGCCTCTCAGTCCTCTTCCTCCCTTTGACCTGATGGCTTCTACCAACGTTGAGGTACACAAGTGCAGCTTGGCAGCTCAGTGGTAAAACGTGGAAACAAGGTTGAAGCGCCGCAGGGCACGAGGTCTGGGGGGATGAGGTTAACCCCCCCAATGACCCTCTCCCACATCTCCACACAAAAGGAACTGGCTCCTCTTTTTTGGATTCTTTTAATTAACACTTGCATTGAGGCTCTAAGCATTCAGGGGCTGATACAGGGAAAGAATTTTCTCTCTCTTTTACCCCAACCCTCCTGTCTATCTCCTCTTCAACCCCTTTTTTTTTTCTCCCTTTTTTCCCCCCTTTTTCTTCCTTTCTCTCCCTCCATTCTCTCCGTGTTTCATTTTTTCTTTTCTCATGTAGGCAGTGTTTGGATTAGGTGTCTGGCTGCGAGTGTGAGATAATTACCACTGACAGCTGCACCGAAAGCAACCACAACCACAGTAAACCACCTTCCTCCACTATGTAATTTATGGAGCAGGGGAAGAACAGCGAGAGAAGAGGGAGACAAGGGATGGGGAAAATAGAGGGGGAAACAATACGGGCGAGAAATAGTTTTTCACATGTTTGCACTAAGACTTGAGAGGAAAAAAAAAAAAAAGAGGACGGGCAGAATGAGATCCACTCTTAATAGTTGTTGTCTTGAGGCTACTTTGTGCCTGACTGAAGATACATGGAGACAAAATATCTCTCCAATAAGGGAGCTTCACAGAAAGCAAATTAGAAGAGAGAAAATGAGTCAGACAGGCTACCTCAGTTCTGAATGTCACCTGAAGAAGGGCAATTGCACAAGAGAGAGGGGGGGGGGGGGGGGTGTCTGCCGGAGCTTAGTGCTGAGCTCTGTTGCTACGGAAACCAACAGGCCCCGCTCAATAAACCCTTGGTTTCATAGGCCCCCGATCAGGTAGAGAAAGATTCCATTAATGCCAGCTGGGATATGGAGGGAGGTGCTGCCCTACAAGGCAAGGCACCTCTGAAGCTCCTCGGCATTAATACATTAGCAAACACCATGAAACACTGCATAAATGTCAGCAATTACTGGCTAAGAGGGGTGCAGGGAAGAGGGGCTGCAATAAGGATGTCCCACTGGCTGTCAATCACGCCAACAGGTGTGGAGGAAGCGCTGCCTATCAAACCAGCTCCAATGAGAGGAGGCCTCTTTTGGAAATTCTCCAAGCTGAATTGCTTGGGCAAAGCAGAGAGTCTCCGGAGAAGACGAGAGGAGATCAGTGCATTTCCAACAGCAGAGGATGTTGTCGTCCCGTTGGCCTCTCAAATCAGCTGTTGCAAAGACCTCTGTCATCATCCTCAGCACTGTTCGGAGCAGCTTTGCCAAAGCCACGAGAATCAAGAGGAATTTGAAGGCAGAGCTACATCATGGTGTTTGCAAATAATGCCAGAGTATTTGTTTTAATCTACTTGGAGTAAAACAAATTCCACCAAGTTTTAACTATTGCAAAGTCCAACATACTTTCCTCTGACTGGGAACTTTTTCCAGTACTATCAAGGCTGTTGTGATGCAGTAAACCCAGAGAAAATGAAAAACAAATGCTAAAACAAACAGTCACACAAGGACGGCGAGCTTTCTCTCATGATCCCCTTGTTGGCTACTCTAGAATATATTACAAACTGTCTTCTAGTGAATCCAGAAAAGAGGGGATGTTGGAATGGCAACTAAAGATTTTCACGAGGAAAAAAAAAAAATTAAAAAAGAGCTTATCAAGTCATAGACAGCTGCACTGTCAAATGTGCTTTGGGGAAATGTCACATTCGGGTTTAAGACATTTCACTGATGCTCCAAAAGAAAAATCCAATCTCACAGCCTCGTTTTATATTCAAATGATTTACTGTTTCAGGTCAAGATAATCTGTCTGCTTGAAATGAGCATCACCCAGACGCTGCTACTGCATCCATTTCCCTTCATACTCAATTTCTTCCCCCTCCAACACCCCCCACAATAAGAGTGCACTCAATAAACTGTTCTGTTGTCCGGTGCCATTTGAGCATTATGCATCCTGATCCAATTTCAATTCTCCACCAGGCCTTGAATAATTCAAAGCACAATACACAATGAAACACTCTGAGCGGACAGTGCCTGGAGGGGTGACGCAACGTAACTACCGGTTTCTCTGAGAGGTGAGATTTTCTTTCGAACAAAGTATTTTCTTTCACTTGGACAATACCTGACATAATTAAACTAACATCACACCAACTCAGAAAACTTTCTCAGAACAAAAGAACAACTCACAGAAGAAACTTAAACTATGAGCTTGTAGATGAATTAGGATACAAAGAAAAAGAAAAAAAAAAATCTCTTTGTGTCTGCAGAAAACGACTTTACGAAAAAGAAAAAAATTTACTCTAATAATGAGAGTAATTAGAATAATAATTTACCAATGCAACAGCACAGTTTTGGTGCCTTTCTATGAAATACATATTTTTAACAAATACCATCTGTGCCATTCCTTGAAACTCAGACAAAGGACTAAACTGGATGCAGCATTTGTTCAATCATTCATTTCTTATCAAGCAAATCTGGTAAAGTAACAGTTCGGTGGAGCTGATTCAAACATTTTCAAGGCAAAGTTTCCAAAATTTGGTGCTACAGATGCAGCTCAGGCAGAGGAGTGACAATCCCAGGTTCAATAAGCTGCATAAGGAAGCGTGTGTGCTCGATGAAGGGCGAGTTCACAAATGCACAAATGTGAATACGCGCAAAAAACAAAACGCACAACTTTAAGCGGACGGGTAACCACGGCGATATCACACAATTGAAGGCAAAGCGGAGTTAAGTCATCATCGATTCAACTGTAAGTGGGATAGTGTGCAGAGCTAAAAGTAATCTGCGGGCCTGTGGCTGCCATGTTTATTGGCCCAAACCCCGAGAGATGAGACTGGGCTAATGAGCTAGACACTAACACTGGCTCCCTACCCATCGCCGAGGCCAGCCAAGCCCTGGGCTTTCTCTGTTAATACCTTCAGACGTTTCAATAAGAGGGCTATGGCTAGAGCAGGGGCCATTATTGCACTTCTGTCTCTCTCTTCTCTATTCTTTTTTTAATATCTCCTCATAGAGGGAAAAACAGACACTGCAGATGTTTGTCAGCCAGGGAGCGACTGAGCCCATGATGTGACAATGGCCTCAAATCTATGCACGATCTTGGCCCATTATACGTACAGCAATGAGCTGAAGTCCAGCGGTGACAAAAAGAAAAAAAAACATTAGATAAGCATAAGAAAATATCCACGTGCGTGAGATCTGCTTAGTGACGGGATTCAAACACAAGCATGTGTTGCAAGTTCTCAGGCCAAAAGAGCTGTTTTGTCAAAACTGTGGGAATAATAAAAAAAGATCTGGAATATTCCCTTGTGGGAAGATAAGAGTTTGTCTTATCGTATAAAAAATACATTTTGGGGGAAACATTAATAGCATTTGCAGAATATTTCAGATCACAGAAGAAATGTAAAAGGGTTTCACATATTGTATATTTTTCTTTAAAAAGTAATTAATCTGATTACAACAGTTTTAAGATTTTTTTTCATCACTTATTTTGCCCCGAGAAGCACATATTACTGGTTCAATCCTCTGCAAGTAGACACACCTAATGTGCTGTACTCAGTTTGTTGTAATGTCTGTTGTGTTTGTAGCTCTATTCCTCGATTAGTATACACAAGAAAGTCAAAAGAGTAAACGGTGTCCCGTTGCTGCATGTCTAATTCATTGCTGTATTACAGGAGCCTGCTTATTCAAAACCAAGGTCCGCCGTTGCCTCAGATGCCCACAATGTGTCAAGATTTGCAGAGAGATTTGCATTTCTGCAGCAATCCCAGGATGTTTGCTGATCATATAACTGGAAGTCTACAAAGATGATGCTAACAATGATAAATCTGCATCATAGCAGGATAGGGCTTGTTTTGTGGTTACTGGCTTTCAATTTGGCTTCTCTGAGCTGAACTGTTGTGGACCAAAATAAAGCTAAAAGTTGTCTGCACGGCAAAAAGGATACATAAGCTTTTATCTTTGCCTATCAATGCGCATTAATGGGTTTTATGCGTTTGCTTTTCATGTTATTCTTAAAAGCTTACCTTCAAGTCAGGTGCTGTTATTGTTCAACCAGTGTTTTTGAAATATGAATAATGAGAAATAGATAGAATAGACTCTATTCACCGCAATACTGTATAAATAAAACGCTTCGTTCTTATCAATCACAATTGCACACCAGCAAAGGTCACAAGTGACAATGTATGGATTCAAAAATAAATAAAAGAAGCAAAGACAACGCTAATATTCCAAACCAAACACTGATCGAATAGATCTATAAGGAAAATGTTAGCTAGGGGTTAACACAGGAATGTGTACCTAGCAGCTTCTCAATGTGGCATGATAAACCATCCCAAACAATTAGCATGGGAACACATATGCTGTCAAAGAAGGGCTGAGACAAAAGGGGTCAGAGGTTCCTCAAGGTTCTGTATGAGGGCAGCTTCTGATCTGCTTGACTGTGTGCAGGGTGAATGGCTGGGAAGAGCAACCCTTGGACGGAGAGGTCAGCAGGACTCAATGATGTGAGCTTTAATGTCTACAGACAGAGGACACGGGATGGGAATAGTCTTTGACATCTTAATTAGCCTTAACATCTTACTCTCATGCTTCTGACAGATTGCTCTGGCATGAATTTACAGGGTGTGGAATGTTTTTCCACTGAAACTGAAACTGAAACAATTTAGAAAATCTGCGTTGGATTTTTACCCACCTTTGGACACAAGAAACAATGAGGATAATGCATTCACAATATTTTAAATGCAGGCAGAGAAGATATAAGATATAAGAAGTTATAAAAAGTCTGGAGAACAATTGCTAAATTTTAACTGCCTTCATTTTTCTGCAGTTGTGCCACTTACAGAGTCATCGGAGGCTGATGCAGGCCACCCTTCCCACTGCTGATGCCGGACTGGGATGTTGGTCAAGTCTGAAACGTTCCTCTTCACCTGCAAAAAGAGGAAAGTTCAAACTATCAGTGTATACTCGGAATGCAAAACTCAAACAAACAAAAAGATAAAACGCACACATCTCTTTACAAAATTGCCTTTAAAAGAAAAAGAAAAAAACATCGTGGCATCATTTTTTATTGAAAAAGAAATATTCCTATCAATGCCTCAACACAGTAAATTTAATGTTGTGAATTCTAGAAGCCATCGTCCATCAAGAAGCTTGAGAGAAAAATTAGGATAGAGGCAGAGACTGATGGAGGACACAAGGCAAAAGGAGGGAGGGGGAGAAAAAACAAAAAAGACAGCCAGTGTTATCAGCATTCCTTGGATGCCACAGCTAAGTCCCAGCAACAACAGCACCACGCTCTGAAATGAACAGTATTTCTCTTCTCCCATTCATGCGCGGACGTTGTATCTGCATCACTTAATAACATTCCTTGGTTTTAAACAGTTAGCAGCCAGCAGCGCCTGTCCCACCAAGCGCCGTGTTACACCCTCCAGTGCGTTGTTGTTTTAAAGCCCCAACGCCAGCCTGATGTGCGTCGCTCCCGGCTGATCAAAGCCATGTCGGCGTCTGAGCACCGACGACGCTGGATTCTAGTGCGTTTGTTTGGCAGAATTCTGCCATTCAGGCCCGCGGGGCTGGACACTGATGCTGAGAAAACCATCTATTGTGGAGCAAAGACCCCTCCATACACCTGGCAAATCCTGTCTTTGTAAAAAGCACTGAGGAGCGATGGATCCGTGGGCATGTACTGAGGGTTGCTGGTCATGGAGGTGGAAATTTAAAGAACGCTACAAACACAAAAAGTCAAACCTCGTCTCAAGCAAAGCAGGAAAGAATCTGCAAATCACAGAACTGCAAGGACTTTGGGGACAAACTTTGCTTCGGGTGCTTGCACTGCTCATTGCTGCACTTTGGATATGTATATACTGTATGCAGTTGTCGCTGTATGCGAGCACAGACATAATTACGTCTGAGAATGTCTTTTACATAGAAAAGTAAACACTTTGATCAATATCTCAAAGAAATTATATTTGTACTCAGCCTCACAGAACAGAGCAATTCACAGTACAAACAAGAATATATATTAAAAAAAAAAACCACGATGAAAATAAGAACAATGATAAATGAGTGGCACAGTCAAACTCTTTTGTCTCTCTATTGTAAATCCCACATCGCACTGCTCTGTGTCGATCCTTATGAAGAGACGCTATGGCCAGGATAGCAGGCTGGGGTCAAAGCGGGTGGCCAGTGTTATTACAGAGTGTAATATCTATGTTTGACCAGCCAGACTACAGGGATTTGACTGACCGGCTGGCCGGCCGATGAATAGAGGGGAAAAGTGAGGAAAGGAGAGGCATAAACACTAGTAATGAAGAGGCTGCAGTCAGAGGTTAAAGCAGCATCAGAGAAACAACAAACTAACGCCCACCACAGAGAGCTGTGGAGAAGGAGGACAGTGGAGACGGACAGTGAAAGACGCCTGGCAGAGGACAATCTGAAAGAAAACACAGCTAAAAAGCAGGCCTGCCCACCTGAAACTACACCACTACAATCTGCTGGCTTCATTCAGCGCTCTCTAAATACAAGGAAAATACGGCGCAATTAAGGGACTCTGTTACAGAAAAATGTGGGAATTTCTTTTTTAAAGAATTTGGAAAATAAAGCAACTCAAGACCAAGTTGACACAATACATTGCTTTCACTTTTCCAGGTAGCTGATCTATTGTTGCAGTCGTCACACAAACAGCAATACTGTCTAATGCTGCCCCCTGTCTACCACAGTAGCCATCTCAAGTGAGATTTCAACAAATCAAACGATTGCATTCAATCCTCCGCCATGAACGCCACATTTTTCCATCAAAAATACCCCCTTACATTTACAAACTACAACACCTTTTACCTAAAACAATAGAGCATTGTTGGATCGTCTTCATCGTATGACGCTGGGAAACAGGGTCGAACGCTGCAGCGGTTTCATAAAAGTGTCCGTCAACCTGACTTGTAAATACAAAAGCTACAATGTGAAGAAAATGTCTTTAACAGAACAAAATTTACATCAAAGCTTAATAACTCAGTGGAGTCGATTTGTGTATAGCTGTTCGTTCTGATACGAGGCAGGGGTGTGTGAGTCGGTTAAACACGACATTAAGGAGGCTGGCTGCGATGGTGAGCTGCTGGGCAATACGCCTCACGGCAAAATTAATGATCCAATCATTGTAAATGCCAATTGCCTGTAATCCCTGGCTGGAAGGAAATCAAAGAGAAGGAAAGGTTTCCGTTAAACAGTCACAAGCTCTCTTTCTTCATCTCCTCGAGGCACCAGATGCCTTTCTTTTAATTCCCTTCTCCATCCAGTTTTCTTTTTCTCAGCTCTGTGGGCCCTGTCTGCATTTGGTCCCTATATGTCTCCCAGCTGCGGAGAAGGGATGGGGCCCGGGCCCAGCCCTGGGGGGGGCAGTAGACGGGGGAAATCCCCGGGACAACTGGTCTGGTCACGGACAACTCAGGACCCAGCGGCTATCCCTATTCTACCCTCTACTTCCCTGGCAAACATTTGCTCTCCAGCTTAGCTCTGAAGCTAGCCAGCAACTTACCCCCACACTCTTGTCTGGTAATGCCAATCAGAGTCTACACAGCCTTGAGTTCTAGAGATGGAGAAGAAAGAAGGTGGAAAAGAGACACTGGGAGAGAAATGAAGAATGAAGGAATAGAGAGGGAGGGGTAAGGGCAGCTCCCTGAGAGCCACAAGGCAAAGCCAGAGTCTATGGCAAAGACAAACAAAAAGACAAGACTCTTTCCCCATTGATATGCACAAGCAGGGTCCATTGGTTAGTCTTCAGCTGAGACAAAAACGAGAATGATGAGAGAGAGGTGTTTTCTGGTAGAGTCCATATGTGTCACTGGACACAGTATGAGCAGAAAAGGGAGTTAGGCTGTGTGAATATGCTGTTACTTCTTTGTTGCATTCTCTTTTTAATGATAGAAATGATTCCTCGCTTCTTTATCCTTTTTTCTCACCAATCCTTCGTCTTTAACATAGGCAGGTAAACCACATGCAACTTCATTCATGTCAACTGAGACGACATTTTAACTTTCTTACACCCGTAGATTGGCAACAGAACTTTTTTTTTAGACTGTCCCTCCACGGTGTATACATTTGATATATGCAGGTTAAAGTTCTAGGTCTCATTTTCACAGCAGGGGGACTCGACATGCTTAAAGACAAGCATGTGTAAGGAAAAGACTGTGACATGGAGGCCTGTTTAAGCACACATTGTCCCTTCTTTATCCCCTATGGCCTCTTACAGCACCCCCACCAAGCTGACACTTCTTCGCCTCTTCTGTGGCCATCATTCCTCCCTCCCACACCACAGGGGCCCCTCCCCAGTGTTTGTAATCCCAGCAGAAACACTTAAGGTTCACAGTGGGTGCTCATCAAAACCATCTGCCTGGGATGAGAGGGAGAGAAAAAAAGGGAGATGATGGAAAGAGGAGAAAAAGCAGAAAGTGAAAGAGGAGAGATGGATGTCTAAGGGAGGCAGGCTGCCTCCAGTTTAGAAGCTGGTTCTACTAATCTTCTCAATTAGCACCATCACGAGAACTGCAAGTAGCCTGATTATTATTAGTGTAATCATCACCCGAACTGAGTATCCATGAGTTGACCTCAGAGACTGTAAAGAGCAAGACAGTAAGGTCACCTCTCAGTGTTGCTTAAGAATAAATAATTAGTCTGGATGTAAAACATGAACAACCAGACTGAGAAACTAAATCCTATGTTGTAGGGACAGCACAAGGAATGGAAACAACAACAATATGCATTTACAACCTGACATATTTAGTGAAAATGAGGACTTCTACCATTGCGGCATGATTGACAGTGGAACCTTACTATTCTATCTCATTGGTCTTTCCTAAAATGAGAGAGCGGGCTAACACATGGTGAATAATAAATGATGCCTGCTCAGATCACCCTCTGCATGTGGGGTTAGAACAGGGCAGTAATGTGTGGAGAAGTGTGGATCTGGATTCATAAACACTGACACAGACACACGCCTAATCATCTGCATAGGCAAGCAGGCGCACGCTTAGATTTTAAAGCTCCTTTAACCTTTAAGCTATTTTCACCTGGGATAGCAATACCCATAGCTATAAAGGTTCCCTGCTTTCACACTGGGTTCCGGATGAGTAACTATAAATATTTCAAAAGCTGCCAAATCTACTGTTTAGTTTTAGGTGAGGAAAATGAATGGGCTTGTTCTACTGCCCCTGCATGGCCAGATCAAACAACGTCCAGTCATTTAAACTACTTCTCTCTCAGCAGTCTGTAGAGACGCAAAGGAGAGGGGAAAAAGACGCGCGGTTCGAGGAGTGGGAGGAAAAGAGGGGGTGGTACAAGACCGCAGCTGTGAGAGTAATTATGTGCTCTGAAATGTGATCATTTGTAATGAATAATGAATCGGTGGCTGAGATAGACTAGCAATGTTTGGCAAATGGAAGAAAAGCTGTTTTATGAGGAAATGAGAATCAGGTACAATAATATTATGTAGGTGAGAGACTGCGGCTGCATTACACAGAACATCTGTGTTTGTGGGTGAAAAAGAAGTGACGTTTCGATGTCTTGTATGGTTCTGTGTCAGTACGTTAATGACTGCGTCTTACCTCCTGTATGGTTCTGGAGCCTGGGAAGTTGAGGCTGTAGTCTCTCTGAGCCTCACGGTGGCTAATGACCAAGAGGAAGTTCTGGTTTAATGACTCTTGAAGAGCACTAAATGAGGGAAGAAAATTAAAACAGTAAGAAATAGGGTTGAAAGCAGTGAAGAAAAAGAAAAACGCAAGAGGCAACACGGAATTCAAAAAGGATACGGGGGGGGGGGGGGGGGGGGGGGGGGGGGGATATGTAAGCAAAGAAGAACAAATAAATTAGTGAGAGTGACTTAAGCAAAGACAGGGCAAGCTGAAACTTGTTAACTGCTGGTAGCCTGCTGGCCCACAGCGAGGTGGGTGCTTCCTCAGGGGGCCAATCGCCCACTTTAATGGCTGTGTCTTAACAAGCCTGACCAGAGCTATGTTCAGCACAGCAGGCGCTCGCAGCTATGGCCACCTGCACTGTACCAGCATGGAGTCCATCAGCCTGCCTAATTGCTTCAAAAAAGCCTACAGCAATTAGGAGATAAAGTCTGGAGCGCCTTGAACACGATCATAACTCGAAAAGCTAACATTGCCTCAAAAGCAGATTTTACTGTAACAAGTATCACCGCAGTACACACTGACCACGTCTCCATGATTTGATGAGGTTTTACCTGAATACTAACCACTGCACCTTAGTCTGGCATCTGGATTTCCAGCTTCTGATGCCTTTTTTTGTTTTTGAAAGCACAACTACCTAATTTTTGCCTTGTAAAGGGAGGCAGTTTTTATTCCAGAATAAAGTCAACATTGGGTATTTTAAACTAAGCCCTTTTGATTTTGCAGTTAGCAGATTATAAAGTGCATTAAATGCAATATTTCCTGATTTGCCATTTTTAATAATTGACACTGACAGGCACAGGCAACTGAAGGAGGAAAGTGAAAAGCAATCAATCAATAAAACCCATATTCTGGTCAAATAGCAACATGCTCCATTCCTTTTTCTCCCCCTGAACGCTTTATTACGGCCCACGAGAGGAAAAGAGTGCATACAGGTATGAGATGTTGTTTCTGAATTGACACCAGTAGCTCATTCAGTAATTTACAGCAGAGTCAGAGTCAGAGTCAGTGCTTGAGAAGAGGAGGTGGGGGAAATCAACTTTTGGAGGCTTCATTTACAATAAGCTGAGAGGTTAAGTAGCGTTTTGAGCAAACGCTGGGTCTGTGAGGGTGAATAGCAATGGGAGGCTTAAAGGCCAAAACAGGCACTTAATCAGGGCTCAGAAACCAAGGAGAGAAGGAAGAGTTGAGAGAAAGAGAGGGATGAGGGAATTAATATGTAGCACACACATTAATTATGCAATCACACCCTTAATCTGTGCAGATCTGGACGAGCTTATGTTAACA
Source organism: Leuresthes tenuis (assembly GCF_036924035.1). NCBI lineage: Eukaryota > Metazoa > Chordata > Actinopteri > Atheriniformes > Atherinopsidae > Leuresthes > Leuresthes tenuis. Next base: position 16,456,992 of record NW_027325361.1, on the reverse strand, counting down.
GAAGCTCAAATTTACTGTAATGACAGCATATTTACATTGACTAAAACTGCGAAATCAATATGTAAATGTAATGTTTGTTGTAGCTAACTGGAGAAGATTGGAAATGTGTGGAGTGGGAAGGATAGATGCATATGTAATGGGGCTGAGCAGAAGGATGAGAGACATGGGCGTGCATGTGTGTTTGAGAAAGAGAGGAGAAATGGAAGGGGTAGGGACACATAAATAAGGATCTAGCTAATATCATGATTATGTTTGGACACAGTCCCGAGCTGCTGCTGGCAGGCAGCTAGACTCCTAAACAGGCACAGATAGAGGGTAAACTGAGAGGAAGTGTTACTCTGTCCTTCCAAGCAAAGAAGGAACATCTTATAAGTCATTTATGGCAGGCCGACAAGACATTTGGTGTGTGCATGAGTGCAGTCCTGTTCAAGATTACTTAGAGAGAGAAAAAAAAAAGGAACAAAATCAGATCACTTATTGCGCTCTATAGTACAAATATAGCTACTTAAAATATCAAATGCATCCTGTGGGAAAGAAATGTCATTCATAATGAGTCAATTCCTTGTCATTTGCCATCTGTTTAAAGAGACCTGCTGGTACATACATATATATATATATATATATATATATATATATATATATATAAACAGAACAAGCATATTTCAAGTATTATATCGCTTTGTCTGGACTGCTTTCACCGTTGATGTTCTCAAAGCTGCCGTCTTCTGACATAAGCAGGCCTCTGAAGCAGTACAGGTTGAAATACGGATGTCTCCGTGTTTGCCTCCGCCATCAGAGGTGTCTTTCTCACTCAGCACACATAGCAGGTGACATCTAGGTCGGCCTGCAACATCTCTGGAGGCACTTGACATGGCATAAAGGGAACCAGGGGGAAAATGTCATTTAACTTTATGGACTGCAAAAGCAAAGCGTTCTGCAGGGGGAGAAGAGCAGGCTAAACAGATTGGTTTCATTCTGAGGTAAGCCCGTCGCCTAAGCTGCGAGTCCCTATGGCACAGAGCAGACTCTAGACCTTATTAAACTAGTATTGCCAGACAGAGATATGCACATCCATGCACACAATGTGACATGTGCCTGAAAACTACAAACACCCACATACACATACTGTCCCGTGCATTTTTCCCACCCTCCCAGAGGTTTACCAAAACGTGCGTTTTAACTCTTGCAAACACACAGACCAGGAGAATACATGCGTCTGATCTTTCCTCACCAGAGGAGGTAATGGAGTACTCATAAGGTCTTCTTACCTCCTCCACATTTTGCATCCACAACAAAGCAGAAAAATGCGAAACCACTCAGGCTCTGCTCTGTTTTGGTCTGCCATGTTGTCCAAAAGATAATTAGCATTCTAATCGTTGGCTCCTTCCCATCACGGTTGTTTAGCTAACCAGCTAGCTATCGCCCCACAGCTTCTATATGTCTACAGCTGATAGCTCACACACACACACACACACAGGTGTGGGAATAAGGAAAACACACACCCAATACCTAATGAATCCTTTTCGCAATTTCAAACTTCTTTGAGAGTTCAAATTAAAATAACCTTTCATTGGCAAACATGCTTGCGGGGAGCTGGAGCGAAGAATAAACAAGAAAGGAAACAGGCTCCATTGAAATATTCATCAGGCCTTCATCATTTATGCAGGAGATTAGCTCCTCCTCAACACTCTCTTGTATTCACATGGCCTTCTTCGGACCAGACCGTCACGCTGCAGTACTAACTGCACATCACATCACTAACTAAATAACTACCTGAGATGGATTATTGCTCAGAAGAAAGTCTCCCAAAGCCTCGAGATTTATTTCTAATCAAACAAGACAACCAGGAAGAGTTTGCTCAGCGCGACCGTAATGACAGAGCAGCACTATTTAATCAGCCGGTTTGGTTTAGGTGTGTGTACAGCATGAGCCAAGCTCCACGAAGTAATTGCCAGGGATATTACCATTTATGGGACATTTGCATTTTTACTCAGCAACAATTTTTAAGCAAATAAGCACCATAAAATGAAATATGGGTGGATAAACTGTCTTTTTAAAACCACAGCTACAAACTGGCAAATTTAGTCTGTAAGATGGTGGATGTTCATTCGACCCTGGAATGGAACAAATGATGTGTGCTTCAGTTCTTGGATGAGAGCATTAGGAACCACGGCACAGTTTTAGTTAAGAAATTACTCATTTGAATTTTTCTTTTCCTTTCGCAACATATGAAAACACCATCCGGTTTTTTTCCATTTAGTAAAAGCAGATCCTGTACAATAATGATGCATTTTAAGGAAAGAAGCTTAATGCCTCTGTGAGGTATTTTATCATGCGCTGCTGTAATTTACAGGGCATTTTGACACCAACACAGGGGAAAGACTAAATTGAATTAAATAAATAAAGAAAATAATAACGCAATTAAAACAAGAGAAATAAAAGCAGATGAGGAGCTCTTTGTATCTAAGGTATGTCTCTGATGTTGCATTTATTTCATTTTTCTTTCTGGTTAGATCTCTTTTAGTGAGTCTGGAGTTTTGCTGAGAATGTTAAAAAAAACAAAAAACTGTCCTGCCACAGAAATATTTCTCAGTTTATGTTGAGATTCTCACAGGTGTTGAACCAGCTGCTGTTGTAATGGAGGGCAGTGCAGCACCACCTTTAGCAGTGACCTAAATATGATGTATTCAGTCTACACAAATTTACAAGAAATGAACAACAATTACAGATTGAACTTCTAAAAAGGCAGAATTTGCAACAGAGCAATTGCAAAGATATCAATTAGACGGTACAAGTGCACCTCGGACGCATAAAAAAATTAAACTGACTGCGTGGATCCCGAAGCAAACATTGTTGCTTTAAAGTAAGAAAAAAAATGTGTTGACAGACAAAAAAAGAAAACCATGAAAAACACAAGTGGCTAATTCGATTTTCTTTTACATTTGGCTTTGTTATGATTAATTAGATGTTAATCGTATGTGGGAAGGGGGGGGGCGTGGAAAGGCAGGGATTAGTGGCTACGCATTAAACTTGTAGAAAGGCAGATGAGAAAAAAGTAAAACAGGTCTTTGACCCAATGTGCACCTGTGCAGCGCTGCTGTCAGCGATTTGCTTGTTAAAGGTGAAAACTAATTTGTTGTTGTAACTTGAGCTGCGTCGATAGTTTCTTGCAATAAGGAGACAAGAACTTGTGCGTAACCAACTTCATGTAACACAGTGGAAAAATGCGGTCAAAGTACATTGCTGGGATGCAATTCATTACCAGTACTAGGAGCCATCTAATAGGATTAATAACAGTTGCTGTAAATGTGGACATAATAAAATAGTCATACAGGTCAGATAATTCAGTTTGTCACAACACATCGCAGGTTGAGTTGGGTGTGACAGGCAGGTCGTGACACTGGCGCAGCACTAATGATGTGCATCTCCCAACCTGCAAAACGTTAGGCCGACGTCTGTATTGACTGAGCATTGTCTACCGCAACAAATCTGCAGATGCTGCAGACTAATTGTGCGCACTGTGGATATATGGTGCGACCACAGTTTATTTTTACTAGAAGATAACAGCTTGTTTGGTCTCACTACAGGGAGGCGCTCCCCTCATATTCTGTGATCTGTCACCTATCCTCTCTCAGCGTGACAGCAGGGTCACCACGCTCGCATATAACCACCCACTCTCACACACACACAGGAGCCCACCCACTCGTTTCAGCCCCAACTGTCCGCCACTAAAATAGCTGATGCAGAATAATGAGCTCCTGACACCCAAAATGATATCGATAACACTTGGAGAAATGGCAACGGTGCTGCTAAAAAGACACAGCAGTTAGCGGGGGAGTGAGAAGATGAGGAGAGAGCAGGGGAGGGAAGACTGGAAAGATGAGGGCTATTAGCTGCCAACACAATATAACTACCACTTAGCCTAACTAGCAGGCAGAGAGGCAAACTGCCAAATGACTTCTTGGCAGTTTGTTGCGTTCTGCCGACATGTGGATGCTTGTTTTGGGCACAATTTTTTACTTTAATCCGCTCTTAACGAACGAGGGACATTGTCCGTAACACGTTCTGTCAAATAGAGGATGTGCATCTGTGAGGGGTGCTAATAGAATTAGTCTAAATATCCCAGTTCATTTGCTTTTTCAGAAAATTGAGCCTTTCAGTAAATTTGCACTTTTGGCGTAACAGAGTACTGTTACAGTGCCTCACAACTTCCCCATAAGTGGACTGAAAATCTGTTGTACTGTATTGTATTTCTGTTCATTGTGGATTTACCACCAACTACCTTTTAGTGACACGATTCTATATGGAGCAATAAAGAGATGAACTTAAAAATTCTCTAAGAGCACAGTCTGCATCTTTTTACCAACACAAAGTGCATTTTAAACTCTATTTTTAAGACTAAAAGACACAGCCTTCTACTTACACGAGACATCTAATCGTAGGAACTGCACCTTAAATTCTCCTCCTGCTCGAGGTTTTAATGAAAAGACAAATATTGTTTCTTTGATGATGTTTACCTGCTACTGATTAGAAGGACAGCCACACGTCCACCTGCCAACTAAGATTTGATTACTGCTGTGACTTTACACTTAGCTGGCTGACCTTTCAGAGGGAATAATACGTTCATGCTCTCAATAAGATGAGAGGAGCGACGGCTGGACGGAGAGCGCCGACTATATGAGGCGATCCCTGCAAACCTCCACCGTCACTGGAAACTACTGCAAAAGCAGCAGCCTGCTACGACGAGGAAAATGGGAAAAAAGAAATCGGACGTATGACTTCTGGAGGGCGAGATGCAAAGCAGCGTTAAGCAGGCAACAATGTTGTACTGAGAAATACAAATAGGGGGAAGGAAATTATTATTTACATAACAAAGACTGAGGCAGCAGACTCGGCTTTCAAAATGTCACAGTGGAGGTAAGAAAATGAATGTGCACCAGCAGGTCAAATGTAACTTAGTAAATCAATGAGGGTGGTATTTGCTGGCTGGACTCTGAGTGCTTCGACTTTATAGGTGGATGCAGACCTCCACCTGGTGTCGGCTATTAGGCACTGCACTCAAGTCCTTCATCTTCAGGATAGAGGGAAGGATGAGGATCTGCTATGAGATTACAAATAAGGAGTTATACAGAGAGAGAGGTCGTGTGAATACCTGTTTTTGCTGGTGCTGGCAGTAGGGGCAATGTCTGGGGTCAGGACATACAGGCTGTTGTTCTTAGGCAGGTGTAAACTTCTTAGCGCCGTCTGTTCACACACGCAGAGACACACACACGCCTTCAAAAAAAAGTTCTGTTGGCCGTACATGACTCACAGCTGTCGAGGCAACGTGTTCATTACAGAGTTAAAACACGACTGAGCCGAAAGACTCAAAATCTCGTTGCTTACTCGGAGCTTCTGCGCTAGAAAGTATAGATTATAGTAAAACTAAAGAGCTGATTGTTGGGTAGGTAACAGGTGTTAAAATGCTGTGATATATCGTGAAATGTGCCCTGGCTAAAACTTTTCAACATGAATATGACATTTTAAAAGAAAACTGTCAAAACGCAATGAAAAATTCTCCATAAAGAAAAAACAGGTGGAGGAGACTTTTTTTTTTGCCTGATCAGCGCTTTTCTTTATATTTGGAGCTTTTTCCACTTTGGATAAATTACAAAAGGTTTTTTTTTTCTTTTTCACTCACACTATCGGACACTTCCCCGCTCTTCCATCCCTTCAGCTGCATTTTGGACACTGGCACAGCAAGCTCTGTCTCGAGGATTTGTTTCATTTCACCTGTGAGTTGAATGAGACAACAAGTCGACATATGAGACATATATGAGATAAGAGCTCACCGCGTTAACACTGCCTGGAGAGAAAAAGCGCTGCAAGCTGCTTCAGCTGATCAGGCTGAGGTTCAGCAACGTTATGTACCAAAGAAATTTGGTCAGCCGACTACCTGAATGTGCTGAATGAACAGATTTTCCCAATCATTCAGTTTTTATCATCTTCCCTGCTGGCCCGAGCATGTTCCAAGATGATAATAACAGGGTTCACAGGTTCATAGAACATGAGACTTCACTTTCACACATGGACTGGCCACCAGAGTTCAGTCCTTAATCCCATCAAAAACCTTTAAGATGTGCTGGAGAAGACTTTACACAGCAATTTGACACTTTTTTTTTTATAATTATCAATACAAGATCTTGGATAATAATGCAACTCCAGACAGAAATTAATTAAGTTTACAAAAACAATGGCATGGAAAATATGGACCAAAATCAAAGTTGAAGCATCATTTTAGACTTTTATTTTATGCCAGGCAACAAATGTTGCATAAACGTTAGAATCTTTGTCAAATTCATCTCTTAAATGGCATACTTCAGTCTACACTTCCATGTATTTTCCCACCTTTTCTACTTCCTTATTCTACTGTAGCTCTACTGCTATCAAATGTTTCATTTCTACGAGCTTCGACAGACATTAACCTCATGGATTCATTTGCACATTTTAGTTTGAAGCCAAACAGAAAAAGGATAATCTTATAACTTGAGAGTTGTGCAAAAGGAAGCAAAAATCAATAATCTAACACGAACAGAGGCTTAAAACAGAAATAGACTTTTAAAATATTAATACTAATTATATTTTGTAATAGTTGACTGTAATTCTGTGATTATGCGAACCCTATTACAAACAGACAACCAGGGCAAAGGAAAATACTGAAAAAGGTCACGTAAAACACTGAGAAAGTGAACATATCCCGTTTGGATGGCTGCGTGTGTGAGATGCTCACCGACTGTGCTGCCCTCCTCCACCACCAGCTCCACAGTGCGCTGCCGGTACTCCACCCTGAAGTTGAGCATCCGCGGCTGGCGCTCTACGATGTGTCGAGAGGAGGGGTTGATGGGGCAAAAAGCCGACGCCGAGGATGACGGAGGAGAGGAGGATGAAGATGATGAAGAGGGCGGAGGAGCGGTACCTCCGGCTGCTGCATCGGCTGCTTCTGAGTGGCTGGGGGGTCCGTACATTGTGGACTGGCTCGCCTCACTGGAAAAGTCACTGTAAAGAGATGAAAAGATTGCTGACGTTGCGAGAGACTAATAGTGGAATGTTTATAGGAGCAATCTTTATAAAAGCACGTTTCGTTGAAGATCATTGCAACATAAAGTAGCAAAAAATACCAGAAACACAAACAATGCTATCAGAAATAAACACAATTTCTCTCCTAATCTCACAATATCTGCTTACTCTCACATGCTTTTTTTTTTTCTCTCATCATATGACCCAAGTTCCACACAACACAGTAAATTCCGTCTTTATTCTCTCAACCACAGACAAAGTGCCCCTTTTTCCTCAAAGTGTAAACAGGGAACGTCATCCAAGAACAGAGTGCGAGACTCATAGCTTTCATCGAAGGCGGCGTTTCATTTATCCCACAATATTGACGAGGTCGCAGTCCTGAGGCGTGCGTTGGCCACCACCGAATAACCACAAACAGGGTGGAGCAACAGGGTGGGAAGAGAGCCCAACTGTATGGGAGCGCCATACAGTTCACCATCAGACACTTCATATTGTTTAAAAAGTTCCATTTTCCCTAAAAATCAGAAGTGATGGATGAATTAAACACGAGTGGGGCTTACGAACGTTTCAGGTCCTCACAAGGGATATTTTCAATGGAGGCATGAAAGATTTTATGGCCATAAAAAATGCTGATAAATCAACATCGATCTATTCTGGGAAAAGTCAAAATTCGAGACCACATTATGAAAAGTGGATGGCTGTAAAAAATAAATAAAAAAATCTGATCTTTGGGATCAGAAATCTGGAAAATTTGGCACAAAATATAACCATTTCTAAAGTGAACCGGACTGACAACTTTCAAGTCATCAAAGCATTGTGAGGTGATAGCAGCTCAGAGATGATATATGAATGAAATACATGACAACTTAGAAAAAAATGTATGATTCCAAAAAAAAGAACAATGTGAGAGACTTTGCCAAGAGGATTCTTGTAATTCTTGACAGAATCGGAGCAGAAAACACACATCAGCTTGGCTGAGTTGTCATGTGCCAAAGAAGACAACTTTTGAGCCTTTTCACCTACGGACCACATCAGAGAAAGATTTTTTTCCAGTTCATTTTCCGACAACAAAGCTTATTCTAATTCTCAAAATGCCTCGTGAAGAGGACACAGAAGAGGGGGAATGCTTTTTCAGCAGGAGTGTTGGCGGACCTTCCAACTGGCCCCTGCTCAGGTCACGCCATCAGTCTGTTTACTGGGCAGTCGGCCCCTCATACCAATGCCAGCCACTTAGTAAATGCGCTGGCTTCTGGCGACACTGCCAGCCAGCTTCCATTCATGGCGATCTCTGCCCTCAAGAGACACCAGCAATATTCTCATGACCCAAGGACCTAAAACACAGTGCAACACATGCACACACGCGTGTACACAAAAGAAACAATTTAACAGAAAGTCTGCAGTAGGGCAGAGTTTAGATTAGCGTATCGCATTCATGAGTGTGTCAACTAACTGTTGGGAGGAAAGTGAAGAGTGTAAAGAATGTTAAAAAAAAGCTCAATTTTTGGCCAAAAGTTGCCTTGCAGTTGCAGTCTTTTACATCAACCCCCCCTACTATCAGCAGAATTGAGACCATAACAGAAGAGATGCTTTCCAGGTCAGTAGCCCCCATGTTAGCAATATTTGTTGCCATAAATACAGATGGATGAGTGGAAATACTTGACATTTTCATCAAGGAAGTAGGTGATACAGAAACGGTTTTCCTATCACCTCTGTGCATTTGAAAATGTATAAATAAGTGTGACAAAATGTGCCTAATCTGCATTGTGAATGTTTTTCATGCCGCCATGTCGTTCTCTCTTACACTTTTCCACAAGTTGGTCCTCGCATGACAAAAAGACAACACATGGTACTTAGATTTGTTGCTGAATTCAGGTAAATAGTCATTACCTTTGTAAGATCCCATTCTCCTGTGGTATGACACCATTTATGGCTGCCTGTAATGAAAGAAGAAGTTAGTTCCGTAACACAACGTAATGCCATCAATGAGTTCACCTGGAGCATCTACTAAATCTCTGCCAGTAAAATCTGTGCCTTCTCTGGAATCCTTTAAGTTCAAGAAAATCACTGCAAGCTTGACAAATGTACATGCTAGCTCGTCAATCATCTGTCATTCAACTAACAGAACAAAAGCTACTCAACCCCAGCATCAACCTTCAATACACAAATGATGATTTCAAACATTACCCTAAATAGTCTGATCAACATTGTGCCGCCACACTCAGTGGGTCTACATGATGAGATTAACTCGGTTATACCTATAGTTGGGTTATGATCCTTATCTGAGGGTAATTATCCTTTGTTGTGTATCGAATCACTGGCACAAAGCATGCAATACCACGGTAGATAAGTGGCGCTGTACCCATTTCAACTATCGCTAACAGAGCCACTTCCTGTTGACGCCGTCACCAACAACAACAAAACTAAGGCATTCGAGAAAGATGGCGAACGAAGGGCAAGATGAAGCTACGTCCCTCTACATTTGTGATGAGCTGATTATGGCACAAATGCGATGCACACGGCGCAATTCTCCATCGCGTTGTTAGTTTCTTTCTGACGGAGGCAACAACAACAGTAATATCGTCTCCTTCGGCTTCTGGGTGAAGGTCGCGGGAAAAAATCTTGAGGTCCCGGGTCTTAATTCGATCGCAAGTAACCCGATCCGATTCAATTTCTTGTCGGATTAAGCTTGTTACATGAGCTGAATAACTCAGTCTTATTGTAATTTAGCCATTAATCCGATCCGATTGCCCGCATGTAACCGCACTGAATGGCATCTTACCCTGAAAAAAAGCCCTTTTGGTCTGTGGTGTTTTTGAATTGTTTTGGTTTTGTTCTTTTTTTTTTGTGAACAGGGCTCATTGTGCACATACTGGCTGATTTCCAGAAGACATAGTTTGTTGGACACAATGAGGCAGCAAATTTGTTATTTTTGATACCGAAACGCTGCACGTGTGAGATGAGACCTCAAGAGTGCCACATTTGCTGGCTGAAAGTTTCCAAACAAACTATGTGAAAATGTGGAATATTCAAGGAGGGTGAGTGATCTGAACAAAGGACAAATGTAACCAGTGTCAGCTTTGCAGTGAGCTTTTGTTTCCAAGGACAATTGATTGGATTCCTCTTGAACACTCACTATTCTACACTGCACAACAAACAAGCCCATGTTCGGTGGCATGTGCCCCTATTATAGGGTCTTAAATCAAAACAGACTCACAGCACATAAATAGACCCTTTTTAAAAAAAAAGGCTCTTTATGTTCGTGTTGCCAGTCCCATTTAGGAGGAATCTTTAAGCAGAAACTCAATATGTTGTTCAACACTACATCTCATCAGTGCAGAGATATGTAAGGATGCCAGGGTTTACAAATGACATGTGTATGGGATGCAGCTGCACCTCCTCAATCTCCACCATGTTGCACAATCATGATAAATATTGTGGCCCAGGAGGGACAAACCAAAACCTTGGCTCTGAAGTGAGCTTTACGCACAATTGGAAGGCGAGTTGAGGATATTCAGTTGCACGCAATCTGCAATTGCACATCCAGATGCCATTAAACTCTACGCACTGGGCCTAAGAGGAAATGTTTAAGAGACTTTAAGGATGCATTGAAATTGATGACATGAGCACAACATGTTCCCACTGCTGACCGTTAATGTTGCATCTAGTAATTATTTCTTGGTTTGACCGATGCCTGTTTGCACTGAAACAGTGTCACAAAGAGCGGTTGCTGTTACCGTTGTCTGGAAACGACACTTCTTACTTTGGTTTGCGTCTGGCTTTTTAATAACTACTGTGTTTGTTTTTGTCCATTTATTTACTTACAAACATCCTTGCGCTTCTGATTTTGGTGATGAGTGGTTCAGTGTGAGATATCGTGCCTCCTGTCACTACCCTCGCTTACTCAGACATTTGAATGGAGCAAAGCAATTGCTTGTGTCTTTAAAACAAATAACGTTCATTTTCTTCTGCAGTCCAAAAGGCATTTAGCTTTTAAAGGCAACAATATGCTGCTCTACCGTACAAACATGTTAAAGTACAGGCAGCGTGTAGTTAACCTGAAGTTAAAGACAAATTACATCAATTTTATGTCTTAAAACTCTTTTGTAGAGTAAAATAAAATAAAAAAAAAAGCCTCCCTTACATTCAATAAAGAGCTGGAAAGCTGAAGTAAAAAGTTTATGCTTTGTAACTCATCTGAGAAAAGCAGATGCATTCACCTTAGATACACTTCAGGAAATACAACTTTACAGTGACACGGGAAGGTAAAATAATGATTAAAGAAAACTTTAATCAGGTTGCAACAGCTGCTATAAAAGTCAGGTGTTGGTGTACAGACAGAGTGGCGTGTCCAACAGTACATTTCACCACTAAATTCAAACCAGACAGGTTACGTAAAAAAATGGACATGTGGAGGTAAGCTATGACTACTAGAAAAAGAGACTGAAGAACATGAAATAGACATTGTGTGTCGTGACAAATGAAAACAGTGTCTGAACACAGCGACGATATGACCGCTATGGAGAGTTCTAGAAGATGATTGCCTTGTCCTGGGCAAGTTCTCTGGAGTCTTCACAGTTTCTGTGGTGGATATTTTTTACATCAAGCCTGCCTCTGCTCTTATTAAATAAAACACTGGTGTATCTATTGGTTAAAGACCATCCCCTGTAAATCAGATCTGTCACAAAGTAACCGGGTAATTTAAACTTTATCTGCTACACTGAACAATCTCCGGAGGAAAATGCTGCTGTGCATTTTAAGAGAAAGTATCCAAACATAACAACACATCCTCACCCGTCATGCTCAAGCACCCACAAGAAAATCTACTTTTACAAAAACTCCACCAACTGCAGAGAAACTGCAAGTCATCAGGTTTACAGCTGCAGCGAGTCCAGTCCCTTCTTTCTGTCCTGCTGCTGCCTGCTTTGAGCCCCTGCCAGTATTAATCTATTTATAGACTGACCCCTTACAATATGCACTTCGCTCAAAGGGGCACATCGTTAATTAATGCAAACCTGACGGGACTTATTCTTTCACAGTGTCTCTGGCACACTACCACACCTCCTGGGACAAATACTATCTCATTGTGACCTTCCTGCTGAGATGAGGTCTGCTTATCAGAAACACCAGTTCAAATGAGGACAGGATCTGGCCCTTACAAAATTGCACTGTTTGCTTCTGGATGTCAACTGCCCCTCTTGTACTTACACTTTAAATGGACAAAGACTGTGTATCCAAGAGCAAAGCCTGCAGATAATGAACTTACCACCAAATCCCAGTTATTGAGTTCTAACAGAGTGATAGCCTCCGCAATGTTGTCAATTCCTGTGCAAGCCTGTGAGAAGACAGAAAAAATGCATTACAAGAGAGAAATGTGCATTGTGTGAGATTCTACTTCAGCAACATGGAGCATTTAGCTTCACTGTTACATGGGGAAAAAATATTATTTTTCAGAGGGTCAACAGAGGTCAGTTTTTCCCCTCAAATTCTGCTTTTACACACCTTGTGAGGAGAGAGGTCAAATTAAGTGCAGGTTCATGAAAACAAATTATGGACTAGAAGCAGTGTGCAGAAGTTTTCAACTGCTGAAATTAAACCTGGGAGACCTGTAGCTTGCATAACAGGTGAAACAAAGTGTGTTCTTCATTCTATTAAAGGATTAAAATACAGAAAAGTAGATCAGGGTGCACCAACTGCAACTGTATCCACTTATAACTCCCAGAGCCAAAAGCATCTTGTCCTTTTTTTGGACTGATCCCTCTGACTAACATAATTAAAACACATTTGCAGAAGTAATTTCAAAGTAATACATAACCAACATGACAACAAATTGAGGTTTTGGTGTATCAACCTATAAAAAAGCTGGTATGCCTCATGTAAAAGTAAGAGGACCCAGAATAACCCTCATAATTCTAGTACCATGAGCTGGCTTTGGAAATCATCATGAAAGTGTCGATGTCAAACGTTAAATCTGGCTGAAATCCCAACAAAACTAGTTAAAAGGAGGAAAGCACAGGGTTGATCTCCACCACGTAGAATATTGATGTTTCAGCAGCATATGCGATGCTGTAGAAACACTGCAGGACATGTGATCTCAAGTCAGGCAAACTAATTGAAAAGCATTTACTGTTTACTGGAACATCCGAATGGTTCTTTTCCATGACAAGTCTGACTAATACAATATTCTTTATTGAGATTTAAGATTTATTAGACACAATAGTTTTTGGGGTTTTTTCTGAGAGTGAAGGTTGGGCCATAAATTGAAACCCATGATTAGTTGGAGACATCTTGGCTTCGAAAGGGATCATATTAAATCTCAGTGATTGTAACTGTAACCACAACATGAGGTGACATGGCTAATATAATTCAAACCAGCCCCGCACACAGCTCTCTCTGACATGTGCACAGCCTGATCTCAATGTCGTTTGAACAGAAGTACAAAAACACAATGAGTCCCTGACTTTAGTCTGACATATTAACCATTGTCTAATGGCTTGCTTACAATAAATAAACCTGTATATTTTTTTTCCACATCTCAATACATACTACTTTCTTTCTTTTTTTTTTTTTAAATACAGCAATGTCAGTCCTTGGTGTGTTAGTAGTGGAACTACACTACGGGTTATGGCTGTTGTCAGAGATAAAGTGAGCTTGTTCATTTGTAACACAAAGGATACATAAACAAACGGGAGGTTGGGTGTTAAGTATGCTATTATCTGTTACACGACATGCTAAACCCTGCCCCCCTCCCAAACTTGGAGGAGATTACTCACAAGATTGTAATACCAACTGTGCAAAAACAGTAGCCGATGAGGGTGTAACAGCTTACTGTATGTAAACAAGTTGACAGTCGTTATGAGAGCCGTAGCTCTGCTTTTCGTTGAGTAGTTGCTTCACCAAGCAAACAAACGGAATGCCTGCCCCAAGTACACATTACCCAATCGTTTGGATCCATTGCTGTGAGAAACTGTTATGCAGGCAGCGGACTTTCGGTTAATAATTGTGTTCGACCAGTTAGCGAGCTGTCAGTTTGTTAGCTCGGTGTGCTAACCATGGAGAGCTGAGCTCGGGTCTGCTGTTTACGACGGAGTGTGTACTGCTGTTGACAGCAGCCCAAGTTGCCTCAGAAACAGCAGACAAAATACCACCAAGTGAACAAAAATACAGGGGACATTCAAAAGGGACAGACCTGAAAGTCGGCCAGAATCATTTCTCTATCCATGCTGCTTTCGCCGCTTTCGGAGGCCATGGCAATGACTGGCTAAAAGCAATTCCTCTTCACTGGCTGTCGTCGCTTTTTTTCGCCTCACAGAAGGACACCGACTATAAAGAAAACTCTTTGCTGTGAGGAGGCGGCGGGTGAAATGTTGGCAAACCTGAAATATCTAAGTGAATCGGGATTAAACCGCTTGAGACACACAAAGTTCAGTAAAGTAACGTTGCAGTCTCCAGTTATCTCATATCATTATTCCAAGCTAGCCCATTGCTTTACGACTGACGTAAAGTGAACCCGGATGTCGTAAGATAGCGAAGCGTTGGACCTTAAATCTAAAAGCGGATCACTTCTTTTCGGAGTGGCTGGCTGACTCTGGTCTGGTTCGGACCTGTATTCTTTTCCTATTGTTATCACTGTGAAGACGTTAACACCATGAATAAATTATGAAACAACAGCCTGTGGGTTTAGGCGTCTAGACCCTTTAGAAACTATACGTTAATCATAAATGCTTAACAGATGGACCAAAACAACCATAAACCACGCATTCATTTATGTTACTCATGTAAAGCATCTATACAAAAATATTCATACACTCCATTGTAAGCAGGCTTGCTACAATAATCCAGTAGGAGTATGTTAAAAGCAGGCCTACATTAGTAGAGGCAGCAAAGTAAAAGTGCTAGCAGGTCCCTATCAATAATAAATTATCATACATTAGAACATTTATACTAAAGCATGCAGCATGTTTCTGTTGGAGCTGCCAGAGGTAGAAACGGTTTCAACTGATTTACACAGACATACAGTCTTATGTTCACAAGGGGATCAAATAAATCTGAGGAGGCTCAATTGGAGAAGAAAGAAGGAAAACAAATTGGATCAGTTTTTCAGTTTTAAGGACTCTTTCTCAAATCTTTGATTCTTGGTGAAATATTGGCCCATTTCTAAATACTGTTAGAGGTGGACAATGCTCAACGCGGAGCTGTCAAGGAGTCACATCTGAAATAATGTCTTGCATCACAAAAGCTTGTTATGCTAGGTATCAATTGTATAAAATCGTCATTTCAATAGATAGTGGGATAAACAAAAGAATTCTAATGTTTCACTTTGAACTGTAATAAAATGGATGTAAAAGGTAAGTTAGCTTTAAAGGTTACTAAAACTAAGTGTAAGTAGAGAAAAAACTAAAAACTGCAGATTTGTTGATCTGTTGTATTTCCTGGGCATCTTGTAAATGTTTTTGCATAATTTTGCACATTAGAACTGTCCCTTTTTTATCTTTTAGGGTCACATGATGCCTCATTTGAACTGAATCATCTATCTATCTATCTATCTATCTATCTATCTAAATACACATACATACACACGTATATATATATACGTTTGTATATACGATAAGGAGGGATGAGGGGGTATCCCGACCACTGTTAGACCATATTTTCAAGATATCAATATGTTCACTTGTCTTCAAGTCTGTACTTTAGTCAGTGTAGTCTACATAGCTCCTTAGAATTTATAGCTTGTGTAATACTCTATAAACCATGAACTCACATACTTTCAGCACTTGGGCTCTATATGAAATATATAATTTTCCACACAATCATTCAATTCCAACATTGTGATTAAAAAAAACCTAACCATTTAAAATTGGAGGTAAGAGGCAGAGACCTACAGGACATACTTACTCCATCTTGTGGCCTCCATTAAGCCAGATTTGTGCCCACAATGTCCTTTTCAGCCCACGTCATGGATCAACGGTATTTCGTGCCCCCTTACAGTCATATTTGGTCTCTTATTAGTTATTTTACTTCTCTTTGTGATCATTTGGTTGACTCCTCAATCACAGAGACTCTTGGGCCCCTTTGTCCCCTGGTTCATGCGTACCCCAGCTCTAAGTAACTTGATTTCTTTCAGAGCGATGTCCACTAAAAGAAAATCAATTCACATTTTAAAAGAAAAAATGCCTGTCGACACTAGAGGGCGACACGTGGACGGGAAACTGAAAGATGTACGCAGGCGATGGAGGAGTATAAAAGAAAACATCTGTCTTTCTTTGTTACCGACAGAGCTGACGAAGGATGAGGCAGCCTATAGAAGACGCTCGTTATGCCTCAGCGGTGCCGCGCGCTCTCTGAAATAAACCCATCATATCATATGATCAAATCCGGGCACCTGTATCATCGCCGTGTTGTGAGAGCAATGTGTCTTCCACTGCTCTGTAAAGACACGTCACGCCTGTAATTTTTTGCTCCATCCAATCACGTCATCTTATCTTATTTTGGTAAGAATTTCAAAAATGCTTTTAAGCGTTTTGTTTGTGCTTCGCTGTTATACCGCAACGGGCAATAACGCGGCTTCCGACAGCTCGGCGCACAGATGAGATGCGCCTTCTGAGAGCCGGTGATTGTGATTGTGTTTGAGCTGGACATTTTCTATCCTCGGATCATTTCTGCCAAACACATTCAGTCGGACAATTCAGCCGCGGGTGCGCGTGGAGGATCGTCTGCACTATGAATCAGTACATTTTGGAAGATTAAAGCAGGCTCGTTGCGACTGAACCGATCTCCGAGCAGCTATTATATCTCTCAGCTCTCCATCGATGCCATTATACGAGGACGACTCCTGAATGTAGAAACACAATGTTTTGAAAATGAGCGGGAAGTGGCTGTGAATGACATCACATGTTAAGCGGCGTTATAACGTCTTTTTCTTTTTCTTTTTTCTTCTTCTTTTGTATCGGTAAATTAAATGGTTGACATTATTTTTGTTACATATTGAGATTTTTGGCGACAGGAGAGAAACGCGGGCACCCCAAACCACCAACATGGAGGAGGACTTTCGTTCAAATCTCATTTAAAGTAAGTTTTTATGTTTTGTTTTCGTCATGCTTGCGTATTGTTTGTTTGTTTGTTTGTTTTTGAGCTTAGATATTAATGTTGCACAGTGAAGCTTTGATTCGTACCGCTATTATAGCTGCATATAGCTCACGTTCCAGGTAAAAGGAAAACATTCAGACATATTATAATTAGCCCGTGTGCACCATCACTAATACATATGTCCTAAAAGACACAAGGAAAGAGACTTACAAAATGCAACATGATTCAGGTCCTGACCCAAAAAAATAGCATGAAATAATGATATTTTTTCTAACACGAGCTTCAATGCCACACATGGATGAGAACATTAGTGCTCAATATCTCAGAGACTAAATGTTTATGAGCTGCACCGCAGCCATGCTCACCCACGAAATCTCAAGCCGATGTGCAAGTGAAACAATGTGAATTTGGACCTTTGCCACGAGCTTAAGGTACATTTGCGCGTTATTGATTTATTGGTCATTCTCTCAGCTTGCCTGTGGTTTGAGGGTAAAGTGCGTTTCATAGGGTGCGAAATGCACTTCTGCGCGTTTTTTTTTGGGCCGAACTGGGCACGAGGGAAAATGATGAATCGATCACAATGTTTATTTTGGATTATTGTAGAAAAAGAAAAGCAAATCAACGAGCAGTGGAAGAAAGGAAAAAAAAAGAAACAAAGAGAGGAGGAAAGAGAGAAATAAAGAAACAGAATTATCTTAGATAGTTCTAAAATGAAATTGTGTATTTAGCATAAATCCCCAAATCGTTTTCACTAGTCTGATGCATTAAAAAGGGGTTTAATAATTCACACTCAGTGAAGGTAAAGGCCCAAGCATGACTGGTGCAAGTATGAGAGGGAGGTGCCTGACGGCCATTTCACAAAAGGCACTCCACCACAGTGAATATTCCATCTCCTTCAAAGCCATTTGCTCAGCTGCTTGTTTGGTACATTTTTTATTTTTGTTTTATTTTTATTTTTGTTGTAGTTGTTTTTTTTTTCACTAGAATGACTGGGACAGATGAGCTCTGCAAAGCCTCAGCCAGGGGAGAACGAGATAAAGTGGTGTTTTTGCTGCAACATGGAGCTAATGTCAGTGGATTTAACACATTCAACAGGACTGCACTCCAGGTTGGTCTGTGAAGCTTTTTCAGATTCGAGTTCAAGTTCGTTTTTTTTTTTTGGCCAAATGTGTTCCACTTATTCTTGCTTTTTCTGGTTGCTAGTGCTGGATTTCCTTCTTTTAGAGAGCCTGTGTTTTCTCGAAGAAGCTAGGAGGTCTTATAATGCTTATTTTTTTGGTTTTCAGGCTGTGTTCAGCATTTTTATTCGAATTGCCTGCTTTTTTAACGAATTCTCCAAATAAATCTAGGCGTTTTAAAACAAAACATTTCTGCCTGGTGGACATGAGGCTGAGCTTTGCTTATCTGACTCTGAATCTAAAAAGAAAAAAAAATGAAAACGTGCTAAACAGTCTATCAAATAGAAAGAAAATGATAGTTTTGTTGTAATGAGTTATTTCATGCAAATATACAGTAATGGTGTAGATTAATATGAGAAACAATGGGGTTATTTTTTGTTGTTGTTGTATGATTTGTCCCAAAGCTTGTAACTTTGTTAAAGAAAATATTCTCAATTCGAATTATGAGGATATGATGAAGAATAAACATTATTCGAGTTTATGTGATAAACATAAAGATAAAAAAGTGATTAAAAAAGAGCAAATTAACAGTTTTTAACTGCTGTGGTAACGAGGAAGTTGAGTCCCGGTATAGAAAATGAACAGGCAGCAGCTTGAATGTTGCACGGGCTGTGGAAGCCATACATGACAAAGACTTTTTCAACTCTCGATTATTCCATGACTATTTTTTCAAGTCTAAGGGAACGCACACTTATCAAACACGAGAATGAAGCCCATCCATAATGCTGTGGAGCTGGGGGTGGAAACAAGGCTGCGCCTGCACCAGCTCCTCTTTGTGTTCTAAGTGCTGGAAAAAGCCTTAGCCTGTGATAAACAGAAAGATTTTTCATTTTCAATTTTTTTTTTTTTTTTGTCGTTTCCAGCGTTTACTTTAAATAGCTGTAACGAGTTAGATTTTCAGCAAAGCGCACCAGAGACCCTTATGGAAGGCTGCTGTGGCGCGCCCAGTTCCACAGAGCTCCCAGTGAGGGGGGGGGGGGGGGGGGGGGGAGGGGGTAACACCTCAGCCCTGACAATTCATACAACAGTTTTGAAATTACTTTTCAAGTCAAAGAAACAAAGAGAGTTTCAGAGTGAAACTCGGGTCTACCCGCAATTTGTAATACCGACATACTTCGAGATGCGAAAAGCAGAAATTAGTCCTGTTCTTGTACTAAAGCTGTAGCTTAAAGAGACTATGTTCCCCTGAAAGACCTGAAAGGTGTGCTAAACGTTTAAATGATATCATTTCGAGTTTTTTTTAGAGTGCAGTTAAAGCCGAAGAGGCCACTCTGTTGCACTGATAGGTCCGTTAAAATTACAAGTAGTAGCAGAGTGCTGTTAATGATAACGTTAGACTTTCACCGCAAGGGAGCCATTTTGGTTTGTTGTCGCTACGCAACAGTGTCACGATATGCTGTGAGACTGAGCTGACTAGCTTAAGTGTTTAGGCAATTTGCTCTAATAGAAGTCTATAAAACGAAAGGTGTTTGTAGTTATTTGCAGTTTAGCAGTAGCCTCAGAAGCAGTTTGTATGGTTCGGCTCGCAGGTCACGGCTTGACCTCCAGGCCTCCTCCAACCTGCTGTTTGTTACATTTAACGGTGGAGCTGCTTCGTCGTTTTCGTTCACATCGTCTCTATCCTTGTTTCTTTTTTTCATTTTACTTTTTGTCGTTTTGTTTTGTTTCCCAGGTGGCGATGTTAGGGGCCAGCGAACTCATAAAGGTTCTCCTAGAAGCGGGGGCAGACCCAAACCTGCCCGACCCGGCCTTGAACCTCACTGTGACTCACGACGCCGCGCGCGAGGGGTTCGTGGAATCTGTGCGCGCGCTGATGGACCACGGCGCGGACGCGAACCTGGTGGATCTGAAAGGTAACCTGCCGCTACACCTGGCCGCGAGAGAGGGACACCTGCAGGTGGTGAAGCTGCTGCTACCGCGCACCAGCAGCCCGCGAGCGGCCAACGGCCTGGGATTCACCGCCTGCCAGCTCGCTCGCGACTTCAACAGGGTGGAAACTGCCGAATACATTGAGGAGTATTTGGGCTCCGGTAAGTGTTGTATTTCAAATGTAAAGTGTTTTTTTGCTGATTTTATTTGACCCTTTTCCACACTTAATGTTCTCCGACTAATACGCCTTGAAGCCTGGTGTTTCGATAAATGTTTATCGAGAGACCTGCAACTTCCCAACGCCAAAAAAAAAAGAGGCAAAAACCGCTGGTCTGCATAGCCGCAAAACAATTGTATTAATAGCTGGCAATAATTTTTCATTTAGCAGCTTTGCCCAAGGAGTGCGCAAACATTAGTGCGACGAAGCCACTTTCCAAAAGGACAGAAAGAAAGAGCGGTGCTGACAATTGGCTGCTCTGCCAATCTGAAAAATAAAATGTATTGTTTTTTTTTTTGTGTGTGTGTGTGTGTGTTTTTTTTTTAATACGAAACGAAAATACTGCCGATAGAGGTGCCGTTACAGCTTTTCTCCTCGCCTAAGGCCACAGATGTGGCTTCGTGTGGGAGAAAAAGCAGCCTGCATGGTTTAAAGGTGTGAGTCCAAGAAGAAAACAACGACAAAACACAACATATTTGTACTAAGTGGCTGAGGGTGGCTGCGTTGTAGCAAATGCTACACCAGTGCATAGCCTAACAAATGGTTAAGTTTCTACACGACGACTGACTTCAGTGCGCTCTGATAAGTATCCTAAAGCATATTATTCTATAGCCAAAATAAAGTTTTTTTTGTCTTTTATCTTGTCTCAATGGCTTGTTCAGACTAATATGAAAAGAAGTGGGGGAGGAACAATGCAAGTGATGAGGAGACTTAGGTTAGTGATTCCACTGGTAATAGCAGTTTAATGATTTACCAGCTGCTGATGTGCTGGAAACGACAAACAGGGCCTGAAGTCCCAACATGGCTGCGACTGCCTTCTCCACAAAGGTCGCTTTGCCAGAAAGCAGAAGCAGCCGCCTTGCTGCTTGTTTATCTTCCTTCGACTGAAGAACGAACCAAAGCCTGATGAAAGTGAAAGTGACTGCGGTCTGCTCACTTGATATCCAGGCTAAGCTTTTGTGTGTCTCCGCGCGTGTCTGCTGTTTTTTTTTTGTTTTTGTAGCAACAAAACTCGGTGGAGATTTGCACAGTTGTGTTACATGTAGAGTGTAACGCCACGGTGAGTGTCTGGGTGGCCTGTTAATAACGACAGCTTGTGTGGTTTTACCTCAGATGAACCAGTGAACGTGTTGCTGCCCTGGACTGGAACGCGTCATGCGTCCAGTATTAGGACAACGTGGGTGTAAATACTAGTGATTAAAATAAAAAAACAAGTTTAATGTCTGTAGGCCCATTTGTATATATTTGAACAATCAGTTGGATTGGTTTGATTGCCAGTTTAT
The DNA here is from genome assembly GCF_036924035.1 of Leuresthes tenuis. NCBI lineage: Eukaryota > Metazoa > Chordata > Actinopteri > Atheriniformes > Atherinopsidae > Leuresthes > Leuresthes tenuis. The sequence continues at coordinate 16,435,303 of NW_027325361.1, read as the reverse complement.
TCGCTGCAGTGTCTTCAGCAGGGAGGATGAAGATGACACCCGTCAGAGTGCAAATGCTCGCAGGGCATGAATGGACACGCACTCATCGGGACTGATAAACAGGTTCATCACAGTTACACATTTTAACCCGGGAGTGCCATTCAGACAGCAAGCTTATCCGCGACCTGACCGATCTTATTCTGAACTGGATCAGACCCGTTTGATGAAGACCCGAAAGTTCGAGAAATGCCATGAAGGCATCCCGAGTGTTCATCGATCATCGTTCATTCTTCTCACTTACCTACGTGATTGTAATTAATTTTTTTGTTTGTTTTCTTTATAAAAAGGCTGCGTAATGACATAAAAAACCAGGCTAACTGCGCTGAATCCACGGGCCTAAGGTGGAAGCTCTCGTGGTTTCCCAAAAATGTGCCACTTTTGCACAGCAAAATGCTCATGTTAAAGTTTATGATACAAAATGAACACATTCATAGTTCAGTTGGTGTGATGCTTCCACCTCTGCAGCTTCACGCATCTGTCAGGGCTGGAGTGGTGAAACACAGCAGCCTGAACACATACCATCAATGCGCACAGAGAGGGGATCGAATATTTAGAATCGGACGAATGAGAACAGCTGAAAGTGCTGTAGGCCTCATTTCCAGTTTTACTTACGCCTGCCCTCACGTCATCCTACAGCCATTTATTCTTCTGGGAGGCTCGAGGAGACCGAGTATGGTTGCGACACTTTTTACCTCAGAAACTTACCGATTTTTTAAAACTATAATTCTCACATTTTTATCTAAAATACCCACATTTGTTTACTACAAATTACACCTATTTAAGACCCTGCTCGAATATCACAGACCTTGTGTTTTAATGTTAAATACATGGTGTTCCTTTGTTTCCTTGGTTGTAAATTAAGCAAAAACAGAAGCCACACCTTAGAATATGCTTTAAAAGATTGTTAGAATAAAAGAACAATCCAGAACAATGTATGTCACTGTGACTGACCTTAACTCAACATGGCTTTCCCAGGAGGATGTGTGTGTGTGTGTGTTAACAGTCTACGATAACACATTTTGGTATATGAGTGCCCACAGATGCTGCTGTAACCTACACTGGGCCCATCACTGGATCCCTGGTCTCTAAACTTCTGCAGTGACTTGCATGATCTGCTCAGAGGAACATGGCAGATGCCACTGATCTGACCGACTTGCCCTTCTTTGAAACCTCATCAGATGCTTTGACATCAGCAGGCACAGCCCTCTCAGTCGTTCTTTTCCACTGCCTATGCTTAAAAATGAATAAAACTCAAGAAACATTGTTAGTTTTCTGTAAGGGGATGGCTGTGACACTTTTAAGATGCATGGTACAACCCACCCCAGCCCTGTCAGCAGTTTTTGCACAGCAGTTTGAAATTAGCAGGGGGAAATGCATCACATTCTGCCTCACCAGCAGTTTAAATTACTGTAAGTTATATGATTTTATTTATAAGTACTATGTGTTGGCCAAAAATATTACTTTCTTACCTCAAAATCTATTTTTACTCAATAAAATCTGCATGCATCTGTTTCCAGGCTTGACAACCACCTTTTTGAGTTAAAGCAGAGAGTGGTCAAACGCTGAAATGATCTGACTCCTTTCTCATCCCTGATTGGTAGAATTGGTGGTGTTGCAACTCTCCCCACGTGACATATCATATACCCGGCCTCCCCTGCGCGTCAATTGAGGTGGAGCCGGGGTCATTTTTTTGTTAGAAAACGTCATTTAAAACGTGTTTGTGTTTATTTATCTGTGTTAAAGAGGCTTCTGTGCGATCCTGGAGGGAAGGAGGTGGGCATGCCGTATTTAATTAACAAGAAAGGAAGAAGAGAATAAAGAAAGGAAGAAACAATAAAAGGGGAGGAGCCCTTAAAAGGCCTTCAGTCCCGGGAGTCATCTACAGTGACTCAGCTTTGTGTTTGGATTGGCTGGATAATGCGGAGGCTGAGCGATAGCGCCACCGGCGAGCGACTGTGTTCCGAGGCTTTCAGACACAACCAACGCAGCTCAATAAATTCTAACAACTGACGCCTCGCTGTTAGAACGGATTGTCATTTTTTTCTCGGAGTTCACATTATCATTTCATTCGAATGATGGCGCATTCTTCTCTTGTATTCTTATGGATGTGGGATATATATCTATCTATATATATAGATATATATCCATTATATAATATACCTGTTTTATTGCACGTTTTGCAGAAGGATAACTTTGTGCCACAAACTAATTCCTTTTCTCTCTCTCTCTCTCTCTCTCTACAGACTAGGGAAGTGGAAGATAAAGACGAGGATTTGGAGTTTGTTTTGAACTCTTCGACTGAAACCTTGTTATGCTTCTGCACTTCTGTGTGAGTCTTATTTACGCGTCAACTTTTCAATAATTCCAAAGGAAAAAGAAAAAAAGAAAAAAGATGACAGTAACTGGGTTAGAACACACACTGCGGCTAATTTTCAACCCCTGTAAATTCTACTACACAAATTGTACTACAGAACACAGCAAGACGCAGCTTATACCGTCTTTGCAAAGCTGCAAATTGTCTTCACTGATTTCAGTTTTCAGAGAGAAGTTTGTTTATCATAAAGCGCCTACCTTGCAGTGACCTTAAATGGAACTCATTTGCATTCATGCGTTTCGGATTTTTTTTTTTCTCACACCGTTTGATAACCACTGCAGACTACACACCCAGTAATTAACATGAGGTGACATTTGACATTTAGAGGGCCCAGTTGCAAACGGGGCAGCAGGTTATTGTGCTGACCCAAAAGCAGAATAGAAACATGCAGGTGGTTTTAGGACCGAGGCTGTTTCATTGACATTTAAAATCTGTAATGCTCAACACTTTGTGTCAAAGTGACTCCGTTTTCTTTTTCAATTTGATCTTTCAAGATCATATGAATTTGGTCTCGGTATGATAGTGTTGCACCTGAAACAAAGTCCATTTTCCAGTAGTCTGATGGGTGCAATCTGAAAACTGAAATGTGAAAGGCAACACTGCAAAGACTGCAGTGTCCAAGATATTTCTACAGGTTCAAAGAGGCATTAACACGTGTTATTCTTTCTAAGGACGACGCATATCATTTATAGGTTTCTTGTCTGTTCTGGTCCACCTAATTGAAAAGAAATAACCCACAATATGTTAAATGAACGAACCAATTCTTTGTTCCCCCGCTGCTTGTTTAGTAGGGATGCAAAAAACAGATGAATAAATACAATTTTTTGCTAAAACAATGCATCATGTGGACTGCATGACTAAATAAAAGTACTAATAAATTCCTTAATTTTTCCACAGACTAGTGTCATCTGATTCTATTACAGTAATTCACACACACACACACACACACACACGAGTCATTTCAGGTATCTTTTTGTTTTCGATGAGAGCAAGCTGTGGTTTTTGGATACTTTACCGACCTTTACGCTTTATTTGAGCGCTTTGGTACAGACGAAGATGTCTCAAAGAAAAGCGGTGATAAATTCAGAATAATGTCCCAGGCTGACACGACCCTCAGTTCTATTTTCCAAAATGATCACCCTGTTCTGGGTTGAAGGGGGCTTGAGCCTGTCCCAGTTGTCATCAAGCAAGAGGTGAAGCACACATTTACAATCTGTCTCTAAATGATATAAGCCACCTATTTTGACCTTTTGTCCTGATGGTAAAACAAATGCAACAGTTACAAAAGGGCTACAGAACTGAGGCAGATCCTTTTGCTTTGAAGGGAAAGTTTAGAAATGTGCAGATGGTTCCTAGTGAATCGAGTGAACCCTGCCAACAGTTCTCCAGTGATTAGGCGATGGGACTGAGAAAGGGGAGATGAGGAGGTCTGAAAAAGTTACCAGATGAGCTTTGAATCTTATGTGCTGGGGATAAATATGAACCAAATGCCGCCACGTTCTGAGTGTAACAGAGAGCCTTTGAATTTCAGTTGTGAAAAGAAAAGTTGCAAATTGCATGCACTGCAAAACTGAAATTACCAATGATCTTCCCCTTTTTACTGTCCACACAGGAAACAAATCACACACCCTGGATCTTGTGTTCTGTTGCAATGTCCGTTTATTATTTGCCTTTAGTACACAGCATATGTATATTTATGCTTACAAACAAGGAAAGGTTATACAAGCATCCATAAACCAACACACACACCCCCCCCCCCCCCCTAACACAAGAAAACTTTGCTGTTCAGTCTCGTAGAAGAGCGCACCACCTCTCGCTCACCATTCCTGTGAGACCAGTCGCTTTAAATAAATAGATCTCTCCTGAAGTCGAGTCAGAGCCAAGGTTCTGTGACTGAGCAACAATTTGAACAGCTGTACCATTGTTAAAAAGAAAGGGAAAAAGAAAAGCGCCTGTGTCATTTCCGGAGATACGAGCATTTTTTTCATTTTTTTCCCCTTATGCACTGTAGAAACATTCCAGAATAAGTAGATGGAATCCATTTATGGACTCCTCAGATTGAGACCAAAATCTTGGTCTATTTTGCAAAGGCGGTCATCAGTGAAACCGCAGCGCTGTCACAGAGTGCAGGAAAGGGTCGGTGCAACTAGACAGTGGAAGGTTTCATTTCTAATTTGGTGGAAATCCAGGAGAGCCATTTTTGACCGGCCCTTTTCCTTAATGTTTACTGGACTTTCCATTTTAGCAGCTGACTCCGACCCTTTCTCACATGTAAAACCTAAGGCCATGAGGCTCCATCTTGCTGATGGAGGACGACGTACAACATAAGGACATACTGCAAGTCCAACACAGTACAGTGCAAAAACTAAGGTGCCGACAGCTGCCCACCTGTCTAACCACCAATCTTTTCTAAACACCCACAGGGGCCGTAAAACCTTTGACACACAAACGCTTACACACACAAAACCACTAAAGGCATGTTTTTACACTGTGAGCTTTGTCAGGGGTGGGGCCTCAAATGATTTCGTGCAGGATTCTCAATCAGGAAAAAATTAAAAATGACCGGGCAACTGGATCCTTTGTGCTTCAGCAGTAAACTGGGTGACCTTGGCAATAGAATTTTTTAATTTTTTTAAAAATCATTAGCATCGAGGCCTCCTAATGTTAAGACAATGAGTAAAATAATCTGTAAAAACTGAGAACTCAAGGTCAGAAGTGGAGAAGAGTTCCCTCTGAGCATATCTGGATGAATAATTGTTACTGGAGACATTTTGTAAATGCGGAAACGATCAATGAGGCCAACCTGTATGTCACAAATTTAGCTTTCACAGGAAATGAAAATGGAAAAAAAAAAAAGGAAACGAACCTTAGAATTAATTGCAGTAGTTCAGATCATGTAATTAATTAGGTGCTCGCTCCTGCTCCAGCTTCGTCAGAGACGGCGGCTTTCAATACAAGTCATTGCAACTTTAAAGAGGCTGCATGTGAAGCAAATCAGATACTTTACACTGACATAATTACTGAATGCATATGGTCCTCTTAACACAAGTCTGATTAAGAAGTGCAACTGTCTAATATCAATGGTTTATTCAACTGGTTGACTTGTGCTTTGGCCCATAATCTGGGCTCTCACTGACTGAAAGAAAAATCATGAACAGCAACACTACGCCAGTTACCCATCACATTAATGAGTAAAGCACACACACACACACTGGTTTGTCTTTTGTATTGTCCGTGTTGTTGGTTAACACCGGTTCAACAGAGCCCTTTATGTTGACTGGCAAAAATAAACAGATTTCACAACGTCACAGGACAATCAGTCACTGAATCCCATCGACCTGTACAGAGACAGATCTGAAGACGAGAGGAAGCCTGCGGTCTGTCGGCAGAAAAAGAAAAACTTCGTTCTCTCCGGTGGTGTCCGTCAGTGGTAGTCATGTCTGCCATCACGTCTGGATGTGTAACAATTTTTGCAGCAAATATGACTCAGAAACAGGCGGAACTCCTGAAAGACACATTTTACCACTTTGTCTTGGGTTATGAGTCATCCGATACCAGCAGTTCAGTTCTGCAGCTCGATGATGGAGGTCAAACGCCTCTCCTCTTCTCTCTGACTCTTTTCAGTCATGGGGAGGAAACAAAGGAGATGTGTCCTGCTGTGTGTGTGTGTGTGTGTGTGTGTGTGTGTGTGTGGTATATCTAAAAGTAGATTGCAAAAGGGTATCTTAATCACAAGAGTTAGCAGACATCCATCCTCTTTGACCTTCCGCCACATTCTCCCTGCTTCCTCCTACTCGGCCTTCCCACCATCACTCCGGTCCTTTCTCAGATACAGTCCTGTCCAGCAGGCCAACTAAGGAAATTGTTCACACAAACACACACACACACACACCTTCGCATCCACGCAAGTATGTTGGTGCACACACTGAATTAATCGTACATTGTTTATATTATCACTGCTTTATATCGCCCTCGTACTAATCCAGGATACAAGCTAGCAAGGTGGAAGTTTTTGCGTAGATCCTGTGTGGATGTGTACATGTGTGTGTTTCCAGTGTGGTCCGCAGGCGTTTGTGTCAGTTGGTCTCATAAGAGGAGAGCAGTGCAGCATCCACAGGCTCCATGCAGGAGGGGCAGGTGAAGGATCTCATCAGCCAGTCGTCTATACAGTCCATGTGATAGATGTGCATGCAGGGCAGGAACCGGATGGGATCTCCATAAACGAAGTCCATCATACAGATAACGCACCTGCAGAGGGGAACACAGACTCCCATCAAAACAGTGTTTTGTTTGAGACTGGAAATGGACATCACAGTTCATATGTGCACTGAAGCAGTGTCTGCACGCTAATAAAGACATAGTAACCTTTGACATGTGAAAGCAGAAAACTGTCTAGTTGAAGTTGAAAAACGGGATTTATTGTGCTCATTCCGGTCTTTAAAAAGCTTGTCCAAATGAGTGGCTTTGTAAGATTCACAGTTCAATAACTTATTCCCCGCCCTGATTTATTTCCATATTGGACTTTTAAGCAGCTCTTCACTCTGCCCTCAGTTGGAAACAAGTCATTTAAGCTCCTGTTCCTTTTTAGCCCTCCTCCATAAAAGCCCGATTCTTCTTACAGGAAAACTTATGGAAAAGTACCACGAGGGGCAGTACCCGGTATTTGTTAGCTGTATTGCCAGTACTTCCCGAGTACCTTGTGCCTGCAGTAGATGACCATATATAGAAATCTGATATTCAGAGCAACTTGCAGTCCTGTTTAACCTTCATGGACAGTATCATGGTTTCATGCTCTGAAAGAGCAGGCAATATTTGAATGAAAAAACTATTTAAATCCTGTTTTCATCAGTATCTGTTCCAACAATGATGAGGAAGTAGTTTTGAACTTATCCTTACTGGTAGCCTGTCATTCACTGGAGAATTACTGCTGGCTTTCCCTGCATTGCACTTAAGGATGTATGCTAACTTTACATCAAATCAAATGCTTGCCAAAATTTTGTAATCACAACAGAGCTGATACAGAATGGTGGGCGATGGCTCATCAGCACACTTGAGCTGACCAATCAGAGCAGACCGGGCTTTTCCGGAGAAGGGTTGCCTCACCAACTTCCGTTTCATGCTGAAGCAAAGAGCATAGCTGAACTGTCTCATGGGGATTTTGAACACACATCACTGTGTTAGTGGTGTAAGTGCTCAAATTACCCTGCTGAGTTTCAGTTTCTACTCACTCTCTGATCTTCTTCTCAGAGCCATCCCGCCCAGGATCATACACCCCTTTCGGGAGGTGCTGGATGAGTCCGATGCGTTGGGCGATCCGGACTTGCTCCTCTTCAGTCAGCTGCGTGGCCAGTCGGGCCTGGCTGGGCGTTGGGTGGTAGACAGGCACGTGGATCTGTTCCTGCAGATGGAGGGGAGGCCACATAAAAGACTAAACAACCATGTCTTTACAGTATACCCAACAATTACACAACATGAAATTAGCAGATTGGTAGAGGTGGACCCTGGAGGAAAGTATTTACAGGAAATACTCAAGTTACATTTATTTATCAGTCCCATCGAGATGCCTTGCTGGCATACTTTTTATTTTAGTTTGCTCCTCCTACTAACTGTCAGGACTACTATGGGGGTATCTTGTGGTTTGTTAATATCCACTCACTAAATCTCCATCAAACGTAGTGTATTTCTGTTAGACTTCTGTGTATTTTCCGTTTCTTTTGATTTAAGCACATAAACATCGTGTTAAATGGGAAACAAATATTAATTTCATTACAAAGAGGTGGAAAAATATCACCAAAACCACAACAGTGGTTAGCAGTGCTACACAAGTCCCTTGAACTTGAAAGGGTGGATTTTATTTTGACTCAAAGCACTAGAAATAACTTGATTGACTGAGTTTCATAATCCCACCGGCATTCGCTTTGTCTTAGTGTATATTCTTTCACGATGCCTCTCAAAATGACTGCCTTCACAATAACTACTCTCTAACTGATGCATTCAAACCATAATATGTTGACTCATATTCTGTGGACTATGATGTCAGGCAGTAGGTGGTAGTGTTTCCCCAAAGCTTGTTCCAACAGCCTGCATGTAGCAACATGGCACCTTTGATCTGACTTGGCAAGAGGCAAGTTAGTTTTCAAGCTGTGTAAAAATGAGTTTAAACAGCAAATATGTTCATACATACAAACCTGATGTCTAAAAGAGGATTTCTAACACAGTTTCCCTTTAACTGGAGGACCTATGGGCATACGTCAGCAGGTTTAAGCTGTCTCTGAATGATTCTTTTGTGAGTCAGCGTGAAACCATCGACGGCAAGGAGTCATGACTGGCCAGGAACCAAAACATCCTGCAAAAGTTTGAACTTTCCCAGAAAATGCTTACCTCACGAAAACCTTTTAATCTTCATGTAAAACAGCCTAAGATTTCACTCTTCAAAGTAAAAAGGAATTGATGCTGTTCTAAATCAAACTTCAAAGCAACCAAAGCTTCTGTCCCACAACACTTTGTGGGTCAACAAACTAAAACTGAATGTAACAAGTCTTTCATTTTGCCTGTCGGCATAAAGGTTTAACATAAAGGCAAGCAAGCCACAAGTAAAAGATTTAAGTATAATATAGCCTTGGAATGAAATGAGTAAGACAGAAAATATTCAGATTAACTCACTATTTATAGGGTTTTAACAACTGGCTAAAGCCTTATCAATAGTTCAGCAAGTGCAGTGTGTAGTGAGTATACGTACAGCTTGTGTGATGGTGTGGTTATTGATCAGGATGTTTCTAAATTACTCTGCCATGCCATCACCTTAACTTTTCTTTAAGAGCTGATTTGATTAAAGGTAACTTTTGCTATTGGACAATTATATAAAGCAGACAACAGCAAAGTTTCTTTCTTTCTTCCTCTGACGCGTCTGTTTGCCTCAGAACATCTAAATGAAGTAGTATTGGAAGTAGTATTTTTTAATTTCCTCCGAGTATAAAGAGTGCAATATATGCTTTAGATAAAATAAAGCTTTATGAGACATGACAGTGGTCAGAAAGAATAAACTGCACGATTTAATCTGTTCTACTTCAAGTAATCCTCCATAAAATCTTTGCACTTCTTGAAGTAGAACGACACGGTACATCGGAGTGGGCTCTCCTCTTGCACTCAACCACTTTCCATTAACTCAACTGTCTCACTTTGCAGTCTGTTCATCTTCCTTCCCTTCTTCCTCGTACATTCTTGCGCTCTCACTGCAGTCACTTGCGGTGTGTGCATAGCTTCCTCCTCTTCCTCCTCGAGCACATGCTTCAGTCCACAGACAGACCTCTCATACTTGGTGCCAACCCTGCAGGTCATGCAGCTCAAAAGACCGAATAGCCAGGTCAAAGATTAGGCTAAGTCCACTTTAATGCCATCAAGTGAGCTCCTTCTTTAACCACCTGAATATCCACACTCCACAAGTAACCTTTTGTCACAAAGCCCAAACACACGAAAGAGGCAGGACAACAGAGAAGCCTTAGCAGGAGGGAAAGATACCATGGACATTTAACTCTCTCTCTTTATATATATATATATACACACTTAATTTCCTTATTTTTGTTTTTGCTTAATGCAGCAAGCGGCCAAGCTTTAATATGAAAAGGGTTGTGTGTTTTTGCTCAGCTTAATAAAATACTATGCCAGCCTAAACACTTTAAAGAGCTTTAAATGATTTTAAGTATAATAAGTCAATGTTCAATGACTCCACAAATCAAACAAATTGTAGGTGTGGCTCTGGACAGCAGTAGGGCTTTATGAGGTAGAAATGACCAAACAAGAGATCCTGTTAGGTAGCATTATGTGAAATAAAGGAATTCCAAGCAGTCCTTCATTTCTGTTTTTAAATCTGCCACTTCCAACATGCCCAACTTTGTGAGAATCCAACAAAACTGATGAAGCACTTACTCTTAGTTCACATTAGATTAACACCCTGAAAAGCAGACAGATGAAAGAGCCTCGTTCAAAAGATGATTTATCCTGGTGTTTATGATATACCGTGGATATACATGTTCTGTTTTTTTATTCATTAACAAATACAAGAAGACAACTAACAAGAAGACAAAAACATGGTCAAGTTTGCAGATGTAACCCGTAAAACCAGGTCTTTATTGGTCAAATCAAGGTGAGTGGGGCCTTTTTGTGCACAATCATAGTGGTAACACACTGATAGCACAATGGGCTCGTTCTTGTTATGGGCAAAGAAACACAATCCAACTTTATTCTTTGAAAAGATAGACTTTAAAGTTGAAAGGTTTTCAGGGGAGAAAACACAGAAATGTGCGAGCCAGCAGTTGGCCTCTAAGTAATGCAGCAACTGAACCCGTGAGTCAGCATATTCTTAACAGCTGAGCACCCCACCCCCAGTCTGTGGCCCCGTCTGTAGCTTTTATTCTTCTTGTCTGACTGCCGGCGTTGCAGCAGCAGCTGGACTCTGTGTTAGGGTGCTCGACTGTGCAGTGGTCAGCAGTTTAACTGTTGTCATACGTCTCTCTCTAGTTATACATACCATTTCAGCCGGGCTTTAACAACTGCTAATTAAGTAGCCTTGAGGTAACCAAGAAGACAAGCGTCTGAGAGGAAAACCGAGCGAGGTGGCGAGGGTGAAAGGAAAAGGAGGACAAGCGGAGAAGGATGGAGGGTGGTAACTAACTCAGCTGGAGAGCAGACCTTGGCTTCCTCTGCCAAACATGCTGTGGGCTGCTGATCCAAGCAGCACCAGGAACTGTCAAGCCTGCCAGACCCAGGGTGCTAATGGCGAGCTGGAGGAGAAGTGGAAATTATAGGCAACAAGAGAGGAAAGCAGATGCACACAGTTAATGTGAAAGAAAAACAAACAGAAAGAGGAGGCGTTTACTCTACTATCTCTATCGTCCATCACCAACTGAAAGAAATTCAAAGAAAAGGAGCAGGAAAAGGAAAGCTAAAGGCACTCTAAACCCACAAGTTCAATACCAAGCTATAGATTTAACCCCAGAAGCTTACATACAGACACACAGACAAAACAACGGCCAAGATTCTTTCGAACTGCATATTTATGCACGTGTGAGGGACCCAGACAAAGAAGAGAAAATAGCTTCCGAGCAAACAAAAGACTAGACAGTGTTCATCTGACATCAAAGATCTCTATGGAGGAATGCAGAGTAACAAAATCTTTTAACCAGACCATCGCGCGACACCTGCACACAATACAGACAAGCGTGTACATGGGCGAATAGGGACAATAGGAGGAAGAAAAGGATGGACATTAACATAACAGGATGTGCTTGCTGATGAGGTAACAGGATAGGCTGACAGTATGACGATACTCTAAGTGTGGATTGCATTACTTCATCAACTTAGGAAGTTGGGCCACTGATGCAGGCGAAGAGAACAAACCCTCATAACATAAATGTCCTCACGTAAGATGCACCAATGTGGAAAATAGGAAAAAGTCTGAGCAGCCGTTAAAGTCTGAGCAGCCGTTAAAGTCTGAGCAGCAGGAGCCGATGAAGTAAATAAAATAAAAAAATAAAAAACAGTAGTTCCAAGTGTCTGTCCTGTATCATACAGACCATACAGACCACGCCACGTAATGACCAATCCACCACGTCACCTATGACTATAAGCCTGAGGCGAGAATTAAACTGTGGGAAGACAGAATAATACACCAGTAGTTATCATGGAGTCCAGGCCCTTGTGGTGAGCATTCAGAAACCACAACTTGTGTGTGTGTGTGTGTCATATACTGACAGACCAAGTCGCTGACCTGCAGCACAATGACTTGTTTGTCAGCTTTGCCCTCCTCAAACAGTATTTCTGTTTCCATATTCAGGCAATACAGTGACTAATGTGTGACTAGGGGTTTTCTAAGGGGGCGGATCATTGCCATACAAGGCTAAAGACGAACACCTCATGAAGTGACTCAGTCACCCCTGAGAGAAAGCGGATGCACTTAAGTTCAGGCAATCGACACAAAACAGTATAATACGAAATGTAAGTTACACTGTATGTAATGTCTGACTGTGGCCCCTGGAACGTGTGTGTTCTTCCTCCATAGCTATAGCCAGTCAGGGGAATTTTCCTGCCACTTACTACCAAATGTATCGTTTTTAAGCAGGTTGTTATATTTCTTGTCCCCGTCTACACCCAGAGATGCCACGCAGACTCCGTGGTGTCATAAAACTGCATTCACACCACTCTCTCTCGTCTCCTCTCCAGCTTTGACAGCTAATTAGACACAAACTCCAAATTAGAACTTTTTTTTCCTTCTCCATTTCAACTGGTCGAGCATTCAGAGCTCAGAGCAAACTGCTGACAGCAAGCCCCGTCTTCTTGACAGCTATACAGTTGGTTGACAGCTGGCGCTCCAACGTAATGCAATTGTGTGCATCTACGAATCTCAAGATGCTGAACCTTCTGATTTTACCCCATCTTTGGCCGACAGCCACTCGACAATGTCTATATAATTTTCTACCCTCTATAGCCCTTGTCCACACAAAAGTTAACCGTGAAGGAGACTGAGGGAATAAAACACATGAAAAAACACTCATTCAGATCCATGTTATCACATTAAAACACTGTGAATCTTTCAAAGACAGCAAAGTGTTCGAGCCCGTTTAGCTATAAGGCTTCAGCTAGCTTACAGATAGTGCTCCAAACTGAATACGTTTCAGAAAAACTCTTTACTGGGAAATACAATATAAATATTGGGAAACTGGGGTTTTACAAGCCATAAAAAGGGGGCCAAAAGCACTCACACAAATGCAAACATACAGTTGTGCCTTATCTCCCATAGCCCAGTCCTACAGCGATGAGTCAGCACCTGTGTCACCAGCTGCTGTCCAAATCCCCACATTCAACACACAACATGCAGCACACACGTCTGTGCACAAACACACGGGCACAGGCTGGCAGCTACCGCCAACATTAAGCCCACGATCCGAACGCCACCTCCCTCCACTTCGCTCACTTCCCAGTTCATATGAAGCAAACCCTGACACGCACTCACTCGTTTTGACAAGGCCTTAAATGACACACCAGTCTGAGTGGCTGGCTCAAAGGATTTATCTCTTTCACTTAGCTTTTAGCATTCATCCAGCCATCCACCCCAGTCCAATGCAAAGTCTACACAGTGTCTGCAAACATGTGGCTTTCGTGCACTGAATTTCATTAACGGAGACCGAGTACCTCAACTCACGTGTTGCTGGTGCAATTTTAAAGGGAAACTGCAACAGATTTACCATCTTCTGCTGTAAGACCAGTGACCAACACAACAATGATTTTTGAGGGGCAAACATCGAGACATTATAGCAAAAATGCATCTTTTACGTTAAACCTGTTTAAGCGCCTTCAGTTTAAAGCACATTGTGTTACCGCCTGAGTGGCAGAGATCGAAAGGGTCTCTTTGTGTCAACAGTTAAAATGTGCTCAATCCTTAGCTTTAAGCCTTTAATGCCAGCATGATATTCGCCCTTTGACAAAGATCATAAACAATGCAATCAAAATGTTGTCTTGATCAAAGCAAGATCAGCAATTAAACTACTTCAGTCAGTCAGACTCTGAGGTTCGTGTGGACGTTTGGATCCGTCTTTGGGGACTTCGGACTGCACTCTGCTTTGAGTGCTTCTGTGCTCTGCCTCATCTCAGCCACAATGCAAACAATGAAAGACACTTTCCTCTAGATATGCAGCAAGCTGAAACAGCAGATGTTTAGATGACATTTACAGGGTGTGCAAGTTTGAACTTTTTTTCAAATTAAGTTAGGCCAGACATAAAATTCAATTAAATTTAGCACTTCTTTGAACTAAGCTGCTCTGACTGAATAGTAGTTTTATTCTTACACCTTAATCTTCACTCACCAACTCTGAGAGTTGGTAATCGTATCTAATTTAACAATATAACACAAGACGGTTACAACATTCGGCGCTTCCTACAGTCATTAATCTAAGCATTGGTCCTTTAAACCAAAAGTTCATGCTCTCAAAGGTAATCTAGGAAATTTGTGACCAAGTCTAAGCATGTCAATCATCATTCTCTCTCCAACAACAAAATAAGAATCCGTTTGACAGCATATTGTCTGTGTCAGCCTGGGGTGGAGGACTTATTGTTGTATGTAAACTGGAGCCAATAATGACATAATCAATTCCAGGGATGTGCTCAAAGTTCTACTTTGATGTAGTTTCTTTCAGCTCAATGACATATTTAGGTTGATTAAATGAAACCTGACAGTATGAAGCAACATTTGCTCTGATGTGACTTAAAACTTTCTTGTTGGTTCAACAAATGCTATCAAATTTATCATTCCAAGATTTCACTGCGTTTCCAGTGAGAGGCTTTGCTTTTCGAACAAGTGATTGGCTTTTATAAAAGTCTACTAAAAAAAAAAAAGAGATATAGAAAATGGATTTGAGTTTTCAAAGGCACTTTTTTTTTTTTTTTGTGCACAGAGCATCAGAAGCCAAGAGCTATAAAATCCCATCAAAGAAAAGGCACTTATTTCAACAGCCGATATCTCCAAACGTCTGCAGCCAGTCGATATCGATGGCCAAATAGCACTACAAGCCAAAGAAACACAGCCAGCACAGCCAGAGCTCAGGTTATCTTTGTTTAGGATTTCACTAATGGGATTGCCAGCATCAAGTTTTGCACCATGACTGGCAAATCTCACTGTTTGGAGGACAGACCTCGAGCCAGTATCCAGAGCATACTGGCACCCAGCACAAGACAGCTTTTACTGGACACACCAAATTCAATTTGGAATTGGCCATAGCAGGGAAGTTAGTCACTTCCAAACCACACACACCACTTTAGCAGTAAAGCTGAACAGTAAACACAAACAATAAAGGCAGGGGTTGTTTTCAGGCAGGGTTGAGACTGTTAAGGTGCTGATTGCTGTGGTCACCAGGGAGAAGCTGGCAGGTCTGAAAGAGTTCTTTATAAGTGGGCTTTAACCAGTCAGTTAACCCTCTTATCAAACTTTGTCAGCATAAACACATTGCATAAAGCAAACTTTACACACATTGTCAACACAGCAGAAAGCTTAGTGAGAGCTCTTCCACAGAGAACTGCTCCTCTGTAACCACAGCTGGACGACCTAATTACACACCACACCAACACGAGCGTCCTGGTACATTAACTGCTGAGGCACCCCGATGGATTGCAAACGATACGAAAAGTTTATGAATCGGAGTTTAAAGGGTCTTTTGAACAAACATCGGACGTTTTCATGAGCCAGAACAGCCCCGATACGTCGGTTTCACCTGTGCAGCAATGCAGTACGTCCTGAAAAACGTCCCACAGCAACACTCTACTAAACCACAGTAATTGGAAATATGCAAGCCAACAGTCGGTTTAAATCACATTTACTTTCCTCCTTTTTTCTACATTAAGTCTCTGTTAGGTCAGCAGTAAATATTGGCTTAAATAAAGTCACAAAGAGTGAAAAAAAAAAATCTAAACATTGCCTCTCTGACCGTGATTGCCAACACTAAAACAACAACAGTATTTTCGAAATGTCAACAATGTTTCATTATAATTAGTGAAAACACAGTTGTGCATGTGTGCTTATCTATTCTGATGTACCAGATGATTAGTCAGACAGAATTCCCTGGAAAAAAGGTCATTTCCTTGGAAAAGGGAAGGTGCTTGTAAAATATTGCAAAGCTCTTTGGGAGTCTCTGTTGTAACTACTGTCTGGAGAGTGGCATGGTAGTTTCTCATAGCTCTCAGGCTCTAACTGAACACCCATCAACAACAACATTGAAAAAAATAAATCACTGAAATGCCTAACAGGTGAAGTGAGTAACATTTATCATCTCATTACAGTTGAGAAACCACCAGCCATTGAATCACTGTTTTTCAGTGTTGCACAACACCTTTCCTAATGACAGATGGGATGCAAATTCTTCTTTTCGTGCTTTTTACTGTAGAAAATAAGTTTTCCAAGCAATGTTTGCGCTTTGTGCAATTACCTCGAGTGCAGATTACAGAATGACGTAGCTTTCTACAATATGACATTATGATGTTCTCGTCTGACATTGTATTCCGTCTTTCATGCTTTCACAATATTCATCAATAACCTGCAGATGAGGCTCGGCTTGACCTGGTAACAGGAAATCTCCCTGCCATTGCCTTAAATAACTCAAACCGGCCTCCTCTGCACACAGAACAAAACAGATTACATGGTCAAAGCCAAACATCATATTTACACTTACAACATGACCTGGGTCTGTCTGGCTATGATCTAATTCAGGAAACAAGGACACCGCACAAACAAAGTTGTTGCCTGGAGATTTTTTTTTTTTTTTTTTTTTTAAAGGAAGTTCTGAAAGTCGCAATTTTCCAAAAAGAGTCCAAAAGTCTTTCAAGTGGAGAAGACAGGTCTGCACCAGCCCATTACTGATAATGTCTTCTTTCATTTTCACTTTGTATCAACCAAAACTACTTGGTTCGGTGTGTTTATATGAGGTCTATCGCCGGTCGTGCGGCTGTCATTATCAGTGAAGGATTCATTAGAATATGACTTCAGGGGAAATACTCACAGAGAAAGGACCTTGGGATATAACAAAGCGGATTAGTTTCAATGCCGTGGAGGGACGAGGTCAGTGGGCTGGGCTGCTGTTGGATCTGCACATAGCCGACGTGGGCTCACATGTTTATCTTACAAAAGGCTTACCTTCAGCTGGTTGAAGGCAGGGGTGGCCAAAAACATTGAGTAAAATGGGCCAGAGCTGCCACACATAACACGACATTATCCAAAGTTCGGGTATTCAGTGAACTCTGATCAGTCTAGTGACAAAACACAACAGTTAGCTGGTTATGTGATGGTCCAAAACAGTTGGGGGAAGTTACCTGATAGGGGGGCGGTGGCTCCTGATCGGGGTCAGCACCGTCTCCGTAGCTGGCACGGTCCGACTGTGATTCATGCAGCAGAGAAATATCATCCGAGGTCGGAGATTTCAAACAGTTTCCCATCTCCTACCTCTTCAATCAAACTGTCCAGTCTATCTGTGTCGCCTTACAATTGGAGAATTTTACGACTTACTTTCACTGAAAATATCAGTGGATGGAAAGGCGTCGAGAGGGCGTTTTTCCATTCACAGCTGATGAATCTCCTCTCCCAGACGATGGGAGGGCTGCCTAGTTCAACAACAACAAAACATCCTTCAGCTAGCAGCTAGCCACACAAAAAGCTAGCCTGCTAACACCAGCTAGCACTCGGAGGGGAGCATCTACAGAGTTACCAGCAAAACTACGGCTTAGACAGCCGTCCAGAAGGCTATATCTGCAGAAGCAACGAGACAAAGGAAATATTCATGTGCCTCATTTAAAACCTAGCCGAAGCTATCCTGTCTGAAATATATCTGTCAG
Source organism: Leuresthes tenuis (assembly GCF_036924035.1). Lineage (NCBI taxonomy): Eukaryota > Metazoa > Chordata > Actinopteri > Atheriniformes > Atherinopsidae > Leuresthes > Leuresthes tenuis. Next base: position 16,417,521 of record NW_027325361.1, on the reverse strand, counting down.
GGACTTTCCAATTTGAAGGCAGCTGCTGAACAACGACAAAAGGTGGTGATGTAGCAACGTGGAGCCCCGCCCTGTCAAACAAGGAACCAATGAGCACTCGCTGGTCTTGTTGGCAACCAATCAGATTTGTGGTCACCTTGCCCTATGATGAAAACATAAACAGTGCTTAAATCAATAAATTTGTCGTGGCAATGGCAATTTCAAGGCATTTTAGCTACCCCCTGAACTGCCTTCTTGAGTCTTCCTAGATAACACATTTTTTTATAGGTTTTCTTGCTGGTAAAATGAAGCTCTTTATGTGTATTTTTTTTTTTTTTAGTTCTACCGAATATGTGTGTACCAGTTCACGTTATCTTCTTGTCCCTGGCTGCCCTAGTCTTCCATATCAACAGAGTGAAATGACTTTACCTCTTATAGCGGACACTGAGTTCAAAGCAAAGATCTGCGAGAAAGCAGCTCCTCCCTTCTCTGTAAATAATACTCCTTTGTACTGTGCACATTGTATTTTGAAAATCTGTTGTGCTCAAATGACAAAAGAAATAAAGAGATGACAGCACAAAACGGGATGTTTAGTTTCTCATCATAATTGCATCATAAATTACAACAGGAACATGTACAGGAATGTCACTCTGCACAGTGGGTAGCCATGCCCAATATAATATACAGATTGTATAAACACCACAGTATTTTGGTTAGAATTTCTTGCAGTTGTATGTGGAAATCCAGAGAACAAAAAAAGTTTAATTACTTATTAGAAAGTAAAGTTTGATATTTCATTGCGATATTCTGGAGAGAGATTGCAGGTAGAACAATTTTACTCAAACCCATAAAGAAAATGTTAAACTTACTCTAAGTCATTAAATTGAATCCCATACCTCACTCAGTTGCAAACAAATCATCAGTGCTCTGATTCCAACACTATTTCAGTACATATTTTTTCAACATAGCCTTTGCAATCACAAAAAATAGGTGTCATATTTGTTCATATACAAATGATGTGAAACAGGATGCGGTTAAAGTCTGTCTATGGGTGCTTCTAGGAAAAGGGTGTTTGAAACAGGATCAGCAGAAGGTGTTCAAAGACGATGCTCAGAATGAGGACTGTAGTGGTTGTGGTGATTCAGTGTACTTTCACCTACTAAAAATGCAACAGGCAGACAAGCATGCAGTCATTAGCTGCTTGCTGTGAATGCCCCGTTTGTTCAAGCTCAAGTACTGCTGGAGCCTGGCCCACACACCAGGAGGAGAAAAGGAGGGAGTCTGCCTTTCTAAAAGACAAATTCATCTGTCTTCTCAAAATGGGACATTTTGTGTAAAAGGTGCCATTTACAGGATATATAGATGTAAACTCTCACTGCAGGTCTTACAGGCTTTTTTTTCCTTCTTTTTCCTTTTTGACCCTTTCAAAAAGCCACAAAATTCCACTGTAACAAGACAGGATTTTAGAGTTGATTATTTCTTCTAAATGACAACAACAATCAAATGCTCACTCACTCTGACAAACACAATGATTATGTAGTTTAAATACATGAATCTATCAGAATTGATACCTAAATGGGTCATGTTGGATTTGATTAGCAACATATAAAATTATCGCATAAACCCCATAAACTAAGTGGTGAGTTGCATGTTCTGATAAATATCTGGATTCAGATTACATGTCACCTCAGTGATGCGGTAATAATCTCTTATTTACATTAAACAAAAAGTGGAAGAGCTTTGTAGCAAGCTGGTCAAGTGGTGCTGCTGGGTGAGTTAGCTTCTTGTCGTTTATATGGAGACTGTTCGGTTCTCAGATTAGGTACTAGTGCCCTGTACCAGGCACATTTATGTCATGGTTGGTAGTGGGAACAATCTACTGCACATTTCACACAAATTGGAGCTTGTTTTGTTGTGCAACCATTGTGCAACCCTTGCAGGTAGCCATAGTTAAAGACACAGAAGCCTTTTGGAGGTAATGTTTAATTTATACACATAAAGGGCATGTTTTTAACTCATATCTATTTCAAATCACGCGATAAAGAAAAGTTAATTGGAATATCTCTCTGTGACAGGGCATTGCATATCAATCAAAGCCAGTTAAGGCAACAGAGAGCTGCAGCTGTCCATAAAAGTGGCACACGTGCGGAAAACTAGACCTCTTCCTCCCCTAAGCTCTTGATGAAAACAACAAATGACCCGCCCTGACAGGCGGGGCTGGTGTAGTTGAGTGTTGCATTGTGGGGCTGAAGAAACTACAAAGCTGTTCCTGCCCTTGTGTGCCCTCTTCTGTATGTTATGGGCTTGAGGGCACATGGATGCCATTCTCCCCAGTTCCCTTGGCCTTGTGCAAAGCAGCTTGAATACGGAAGTGCGTTCGTGATTCCATGGAGTAGTTTTTGTAATTGTTCCTGAAACAGAGCAAGAAGGAGATATTTACAGTCCCATCCACGGTAAAATTCAATACAAAAAAGTAGTCTAAAGAAAAACGGAATGTTAAATAAACTGAAAACAACACAATTGAATGAATGGATATTTAAATAAAGCAATATATGTCAAGAATAACTGCTTTTGGTCAAGTATTACGCGTGTATAATGCATGGAACACTTTTTAATTAAAAAGAAGCAAGTGCATAATCCATGATTTAAAAGACTTCACGGTTAATACAGATTAACTGGGTATAATCTATTGGTTGAAAGACTTACTTTGCTGATTCTAGGAGTTTAATGGCTTCATCTCTTCTACCTTGCTCAAGACACAGCAGACCATGCTCCAGAAGGGCATTAGGAACTAAGTAGTGGTCATATTTGATCTGAGTCTCACTGCAGAAAACAACCAAGCATGAAGGTGGATGTCAAATCAACTCGTACAAAGATTCCCCTTAAATGTTATGTTGCTTGTTTTTCAGTATAAACAGTCACAGGAAGGTACATGGCTCATAAGTCAGTGTTGTTAGTGGTGCAAACAGATAGAAGAAACGTGCTTTTCTGACTTTGTTGTGTCTGTAGTTTACTGTATGTGTGGTACAGAGAGAGGCTTACTTGCAGAGCACAAGGGTAAAGTAGTGTTCAGCCTCCTCGTGGTGTCCCAGGTGTTTGAGACAGAGCCCCTTCAAGAGGCTCAGCAAGCACTGATCATCTATGGAGAACTCTGTCCCTGAAAAAAAGTAGCGAGGATCATAGATATCTCATATAAATATCTAATTCTTAAGAATCTATATAGCATCAAACATATTTTGAACCAGCTTTACCTCATCCATTTAAAAAGTGAATGAATTTTTATGGTTACACATACTTGGGGTGCTTTCAAGTTTAGCCTGCGCCTCATCCAGAGTTTGCAGCATGCCCTCCGTAAGGTCTTTGTGTTTGCCGATGACTGTATAGCCGTTCCAGATGTACATCATCTCCTAGACAGCACAGGTAGGCATAAACAATTTACAGTAGATCACAAATTACTTACTACAGACAGATTTACTTTCTCTCTGGCATACTTTGGGTATACTTTAACTAAAACATGTGCCATGTAGCTTGACTGTTTGAACCAAATTATTTCAGCCAAATCCAGTAAATGTAGGCTGCATGTTCATGTAGGTTCACTTGACAGTAACCACACAAATGGTGGCACATTTAGAGGACTCCATCTCTGACCATAGAACTGGGTATAGTGGGTTTGTGAGCAGAGGGTTACCCCCTTGCTGTATCTGTCTGCTGACTTTGCAGAAAATAGTTTAGGCTATTGTAACTGCCATGTTTATCCTCTAAAAAGAACCAACACATTCACAACTTTCAGGGTATTGTCCAGGAAGGTTAATAGGAGAGGTTAAAGAACATTGTAGAGTAAAGCTTATGCACTTTCCCATATATTATATTATTTGAACCAGTTACATATCAAAGAAACAGTAAAATGCACTATTGTTAAAATGAATGCAACAGCCACACAACAAGCATTGCTGCACACAAGCATCATTCTGTACTGACCAGCGGAGGAGCAGGAAGAGGAATAGGCCTTTCTGCAAAGTAGCGGCGGGCTTTCCTGATGGCAAACTTCTCTGTTGGTAAAGATTTCCCTGCTATTTTCTGCTTCAGCCCAGGGACCTGCCTGAATCATAAAACAACGTATACATAAATATAAGTACCACGGAGAAAACATGGGACATATAGTATCAAATCAAATCTTGCAATATTGTACCTGGTATCACTATCGGGTATACAATTCCCCCCTGGAACATTATAATAAATGAATAAAACATTATAATATTATTTGTACAGTACTGGAAAATTACAGGGAAAAAAAAAAGGAAAATCCCAAGGGTAAGCCCTTGGCTACATTGTCTTGTAAAAGAATCACAGCTTTCCGTTAATGTGTTTTCATTCCTCTTGCAAGGCTTCAGGCTGTCTTGCATGCTCTTCTCTCTTGAGATCAAACCATACGTTTTCAATGATGTTTATGTCAGAGGAAGCTTGAGCTTCTTGAGGATATAAAGCATGTTGAGGTCATTATCCTGCTGTAAACACATCCTTGTCCCATCTTCTCTCAATATATTATTCAATCATGAAATTTCCCTCTGGGAGTGGAATGCTAATTTGCAAACTTATGACAATGAAATTTGAGGTGAGGATGCAGGACAGGTTTTCCTTTGCTGATTCTCCAGATGACGTCATATCTGTGTAGATGTTGCTACAACACTGTAAAGAATGCACCACCAATCCAGAGTCTGCTGAATCTTCTAAAATGTATTTTGCTCTCAAGCAGGAGGTTTTATTCTCCCTCCTGGCATTCCTACAAGCTCTTCTCTCAGACATTTTTTCCAACTCTGCTAAACTCAACATGACCTTCAATGTTCCTGTTTAATGCCATTACTTAATTACGTCACAAACTGTGAAATCTGGCACCTGACAACGTTTTTTTTTCTTCCTCTTACAGCCGTCTCATGCTTAGTGAGAATTTATCACTGCCATTTACAGAGCACTCTGCTGCTGCTTCGAGGAAGCATGGCTGCTGATTCTTCTAACAAGGTTTGAGGAGTGAGAATATCACTAAAGATGTAAAATTAGCACCAATTGGCCCTTACATGACTGTGAAGAAGCCATAGCCCTAAAAAGCCAATTGAATTCATAACTTGGTCAAAGTTATCTAAGAGCTGGAAGGGGTTCCCATACTTTTGCATGTTGTTCTTATCTCTTTTTCACCCTAAGACTTTACAGAACACAAACAATACACTGATTTGGGTTGACCAAAGCTGCTTTTAACCATCTTCTTAACTCCCTAAAACACTGCGGAATTTAGCAGGCTCAGCAGGTGGTTGCAGTCTGTCTGAAGGTTCCAACAAATGTATTTTATCGATAACTTTAAGGTTTTTTTGTAATAGTTTCCATATTTTTTAGCAGAGATGGTGTACATCCAAATAAATCCGGCTGTCAAATAATAATTGCTGATTTTACTGGCTGTTTAAGTCCTGTACACTCTGTTTAGATACTTCCTCTTCCTCCTCTGTGACTCCAAATATTAACATACTGTAATACTGCAGCAACCATTCAAGGGAATTTGCCCTGCCATCCTGTTGAACCTCATCCTATTCCTGTTATAATCTCTGTTGGTCACCTCTCGGATAACTCTCAAATGTTCTCAAAATGTCATTAGGTTGAATATTGATCCTCACTATTACTTGCAGACATCTTCTAGTACAATTAGATGGAGACTCCTAAATATAAGATCTTTTTTCTCCACATCTTTGTTGTTGAACAACCTCAATACTGAGCATAGAATATTGTTCTCTTGTCTAACAGAAACCTGGTATATAACAACATCATTATGCCTTTTTTAATTAATCCACAACCTCTACTTTTTTTTTTAACTAGCACTTATCAAACCATAGCTTAAAACGCTCTCTTCATCTAGTTGTAGTGGCCAATTACAGACCTACTGTATATCTAACATTCATTTTATTTCCAAAAACCTTGAAAAAGTTGCTTTAAAACAACTACCTGCCTATTAGCAGAGGACTGGTCTGTATGAAGTGTTTTACTTTGGATTTAGAGTACACCATTGTACCAAAGCTGTACTAATTAAAGTTACCAGTAACCTTGTTTTGGCCTCTGAGAGCAGTCTTGTCTCTGTAGTTGCCCTGTTAGACCTCAGTGCTGCATTTGACAATGTCGCCCACAACATATTACAACAAAGACTTGGACATATCACTGGGATCAAGCGTACTGCTCTGGACTGGTTTAAGTCTCTCTGACCAATTTCAGTTTGTATGTGTAACTGATTTGTCCTCTTAACTTCCCAGAGCCAATTATGGTGTTCCACAATGTTCTGGACTGAATGAAAGGATAGCATTTAAAATCCGTCTTACCACATTTAAAGCGCTTAATGGCTTTGCACCCTTCTTACTTTCAAGATATTATAGTTCCCTACAACCCACAAGACCTCTTCACCCCGCAACTGCAGGCTTGCTTGTGGTTCCCAGAATTTCCAGGCTCAAAATGGGAGGCAGGGCTTTCAGTTTTCAGGCTCCTCTCCTGTTGAACCAGCTGGCTACAAAACACCTACAGCCTAGAACCAAGCTTAATACTCACCTTTTTGAAAAAGCTTTTGTTCATTTCACTTTCATTTGTTCATTTTTTTTTGCTGTTATTCAAAATGCTCCATCTGAACCCTTATGCCTTTTCATGTTCTAGACGTTTTAGTGAGGGTTACTCAAGCTTTTACATACTACTGTGAATGTGTTTCCGTTTCACTGTGTTGTGAGTAACACAAGCAGCATCTGAGTTTATACCTGAACAGAGTTAGTGCAGTCTCCCCAAAGGTTAGACAATCATCCTCCGTCAGCATGCTGAGGTAGGCTGCTTTCATGTACGCATAAGTAGCCTGAGGGGAGGAAAAAGTGCTTACTATTGCAATCTCATCTTACTTTTTCAATAGAAAAGGGGAAGAAAGTCACAACAGAGGTGATTTTCTTCTGCTTTCTTATGAGTTGGAAAAAGGCTAACGACATTTAAGTAAAATAAAAAACAATGCAAATAGTCTCAAATGTCCCCAATCTAATAACAATTCAAATACATTTTTTATTGCTAACTTTTTTAGGACAACACTGTAGTATCCTACCTTGGACCACGAGTTCTCTTTGCTTAGTAGGTCAGCATAGAAGTAGGCCATCTTCCACTGCCTCTTGTATGTGAAGCACCACATCAGCTCCCAGTAGCACATATGGTGGAACTGCTTCCATTGCTGTTGAGCCTCGCAGCACTCCTCGAAACGCTTGATAGCCTACGACAAACACAGTCAGTGTTGCGCTAAATTCACTTTGGGAAACAGTTAAGTGAAGTGAACACAAATTGACTTTATTCTGAATATGGTTCAGGATCTAAAGTAGGCAACAATACTTGAAGAGTATGGAAAAAAAACCCACATAAAATACGAAAAAAATCGAAACTCAAACTTCAAAATGTGTTCAATTCCTAACAAGCACTAGGTCCAAAAGAGAGGTCATAATTTCAGTTTATGATAACTTTGTATGCAACATATCTGGCGAACTAATCTTTGCCAGCATTTGCAGGATTTCCTGAAAGTCATATTCATCTCTGGCCTGACACTGCGTGTCTGACCACATCCATTATGAAGCTTTGAGGGGAGAGCCTATTTGACATGATGGTAAACACTAGCTCTTCCTCTCATAAAATAAGACACAAGAAGGGTCATTTAACTACTTTTATCAGACAAAGCAGGGCTACTGCAGAAGTGACGGCATTTCTCCCATTTTTAGGTTGGAAAGAAGTACGTACAGCATCCAGGTTGCCTTTGATCTCTTCTATTCGACCAGCAAAGAACAAAAAGATGGATCCCTGGAGAGAGGCGAAACAGATTATGTTTGGGAACATGACACTTCAAATCATGCAGCCTTTTAAAGAAAACAAAGTCCGTCATTCCAGCAAACCTTCGGATATTTTTTGAGATATGGCTGCAAAAGTTTCTCTGCATCCTCAACGTCTCCTTCTCCGGTGCCTGCAAAGGACATTCAGAACAAGACCAGCTTAGATTCTTGTCCGTTTGTTGTTGTCTGTAGCTGCATGTGTAAGTGTGTGTTTGTTATAACTCACCTAATATGAAACTCATGAATGTGTGATAACAGAGCAGTAGCATATTGCACAGGAAGGACCTGAATGTGCTTTCTGCAGAGCCCTCCTGAAGATGCTGGAGACCGAACTCCTGCATGTACACACACACAAACGCACACACAAAATGGAGCTTGACTTAAACCTGTGTTCACGGACGATCAGAGGTTCAATTAGAGGTAAAAACCAGCACAGTAGATGATACAAATAAGAGGAAGTTACATTCTGAAGAGATGTCTTTAGTCATTATGATCAAAACTTCAAAGTCAGTTGTGCATTTCTCAACTTTTGCTTCACGCTTCCCCTGACAGTTTCAGGCTCATCATAGTCATCTCAGTAGTAGTGAGAATAATTTCACCAGAAAATCACAGCCCAGTTTCCTTGTGAATTAATGTAGTATCATACTCTACAAATAAAGCAGAGGGATCCGCCTCCACTCAATATATCCATCCATCCATCCTTTTTTTATACCCACCTAATCCAGGGGGGGCTGGAGCCTATCCCAGCTGTCATTGGGCGAGAGGCAGGGTACCCTACCCTCTGACACAGGGTCCTCAATATATCTCTAACTAAAAAAGAAATGTCCTTCTTTTAGACTTAACAGGCTAACACATCTCAACAAGACTAACCTTATTACCAGAGAAACCAACAAACTCCAGCAGCTTGAGTGTCCGCGTGGGCAACATGGAAATCATCTGCAGGAAGTAGAGAAACAGTGTAATTGAAAGGCCAGCAACAGCATTAGAGAGCCTTTCTCTGTCATTAAAGCAAAGACTGTTTCCGAAGAAATTATCCTGCATTTCCAAAGCTGTAAAGTCATTTTCATAACAGCGACACTGGGTTCAAAACATGCTGGCTATCTGTGTGTTAGATTATCGTGACTTTATGTTGATCTTTTGCTCTTTCTGTGCTTGTGTTTACTTTCTAACACGGTAAGCATTATAAACCCACTCCACATAATATTTACAGTGAGACCTCTACTTACTAGGTTGAAGGCTCCTACCCCCAATTTAACACCACCCTCAAAATGACCGTGGTTGTCACCATGAGTGTATCCAGAGGACTGGAGGACAGTGTGAAGCTCTCTGTGAAGTGAAGATAAAGGAGTGGTGAGATTAAATGCTACGGGAAAAAATAGCTCCATTAATGGAAAGATACAATCCTATTAATGAACATGCAGGAGATTCTCACTTGTAAGTCTGGTAGCTGTTCCTCACTTTGATTCCACCTTTGATAAAACTGATCATGTTTTCATCCTGAGAGAAGGAGAAGCGAGGGTTTGATAAGTTTAAACAATCATTCGTGGTGGCAGATTTAGTGGCAGACCAAGTGGCTGAGGCCTGGTTGCTTACCTGGAGGAAGGTGAGGGCTGCCCTCTGCAGGAGACATTCAGCATAGCACACTTCAGCATGGAGCTCCTCTGAGGTGAAAATGATTACACCACAGTTATCTTCAGTGAGACAGCCTGACAGCTCAGCAGAGCCCATGAGCTGCAGCGTACATGTGGTACTTTAACCCGAGTGCACACCCGCAAGATTCAAACTTGCACATTTTCACACGGAAACATTTCCGAGTTCACACATGCAAACCACTGACATCTGCTTAAATGATGGGGAAACACTGAACTCATCCTGTCAGGAGGAATTTACTGACCTTCTGTGAAGGTTCTGGAGAAGCTCGATTTCTTCCGGTGCCTTACGGAAAAAGAACAAAAGTGTCATCATTTGAAAATCGTCACTGATAAATTAAGAGTCTGCCGCACTGCACTTCCTTGCATTTGTCCCCTTATCTTGTTTCCACGTAAAACAGTGACTCAGCCTCGTTCCAGAAAAGACAGGATGCTGAGCTTCTGCAAGGTGAAGTTACTCATTGAAGAATTTGCTGACTGTGTATTAAATTTCCCATCAGCACTCACAACTTTCGAAAGGAAAACTGCAGCTCTCACCTCGGATCAGTGTCGGTCTGAATAAGAGAGGGCTGATGAGATGTTTTGTTTTTCCACATGAGCTCTCACTGGGGCTTCAGGATAAACTGTGACACGTTATTGTGAGATTCTTTGTACCAGTGTGTTAGGGCCATCTCTTTAGTTTTTGTATGATGTTACTAACGGGATACAGTGTTCAAGAGGCGGTGCCATGTGTCTGAATGTCTAACTCTCAAGTGTAAGTACTCGTCAACCTCACTTTCATCACTTTCTGCTGCCTGAAATAATAGTCAATTCTAGAATGTGTGCTTGTTTCACCACTGGCTTGTGTCTCGACCTTCTGGTTTTTCAAGAGAAAAATGTTGTAAACTGGACACTGAATAGACTCCAGTTTGCATCTTTGTCCTTCCTCCATGTGACCTTTAGTCTCTCGTGGAATAAACTTATAGCTATAATTCTAGAATGTGTGCTTGTTTCACCACTGGCTTGTGTCTCGACCTTCTGGTTTTTCAAGAGACAATATCAACCTCCACTGCTGATTCAATTAGAGAGGAACTACAAAGAAAACCACCCTTTCACTGTTTATTTGTTTGCATCTTTGTCCTTCCTCCATGTGACCTTTAGTCTCTCGTGGAATAAACTTATAGCTTATAATTCTAGAATGTGTGCTTGTTTCACCACTGGCTTGTGTCTCGACCTTCTGGTTTTTCAAGAGACAATATCAACCTCCACTGCTGATTCAATTAGAGAGGAACTACAAAGAAAACCACCCTTTCACTGTTTATTTGCAAGTCACAGGCCAACATTTCACTCTGAAGTTGTGGGAAAGTCTCACCGCTGACAGATAGCCTGCGCCTCTTTCATGGTACTACCCGCAGCCAGAATGTGTTGGGGTTCAAAGGTCATCATGGCCTGCATTTCTAGGATGGTGGCATAGGTCAGAGCGTGGTACATGCTGTCTTTTGTTCTGCAGGGAAAAGAAAAGATATGTTAAATGACACATTATTCTTGATCAGTTACGTGATGTAATAAGTGATGAGATGGGAGGACAATCTTTGGTTGAAACAGGAGATTAAAAAAAAAATCCATGTGGCTTCAAAGTCAAAAGTCAAATTTATTTGTATAGCACATTTAATGTACAAAACAATTCAAAGTGCTTTACATAAAATAAAAGCATTTTAGCAGGGAGCAGAAAAAGCATTAAAAATATAATCAAAAATAAAATGATTAAAATTAATAAAAACAAGCAACAGTCTCGATAAATTAAAAGATACCGTGCAGATTTCATGCATAGACGCATGAGAAAAGAAATGTTTTTAACCTGGATTTAAAAATGTCTACATTTGGTGACAATTTAATTTCCACTGGCAGTTTGTTCCACTTGTTTGCAGAATAACAGCTAAATGCTGCTTCTCCGTGTTTAGTCTGGACTCTGGACTGGACCAGCTGACCTGAGTCCTTGGATCTAAGGGCTCTGCTGGGTTTATATTCTCTGAATATATCACAGATGTGTTTTGGGCCTAATCTATTCTGTGACTGACTGGGAGCCAGTATAAATATTTTAAAACTGGTGTGACGTGTTCAGATCGCTTAGTCCTGGTTAAAACTCTAGCAGCAGCGTTCTGGATGAGCTGCAGATATTTAATGCTGTTTTTGGGAAGTCCAGTTAAAAGACCGTTACAGTAATCGAGTCTACTGGATATGAATGCATGTATGAGTTTCTCCTGGTCTTTTTGGAAGAGAAAACCTTTAATTCTGCTGATGTTTCTGAGTTGGTAAAAAGCTGCCTTTATGAAAGCGAAAGCTTTGATGTGGCTGCTGAAAGTTAGGTCTGAGTCTATCAACACTCCAAGGTTACGAACTTGGTCAGTGATTGTAAGGGCCCAAGTTTCAAGGTATTTACCAATGCTGACTCTCTTCTATTTGCTACCAAACAGGATGATCTCAGTTTTGTCTTCATTTAATTGTAGAAAATTCTCTCTCATCCAGGATGTCATATAAAGTTGTGTATCGTCTACATAACTGTGATAATTTATATTAAAGTTCTGCAATATCTGACCCAAAGGGAGCATATACAAGTAAAACAGAAGAGGTCCAAGAATTGACCCCTGGGGGACTCCACAAGTCATGGCCACTCGCTCAGATTCATTGCTGCCAATTGTAACAAAATAACTCCGGCCTTCTAAATAGGACATGAACCAGTTAAGTTCAGCGAGTAAGTACATTCAGTATGTATTACAACATAATACATAGATAGTACATTCAGTGGTTACTGCTAACAATAACCGTTGAATACTTGGAAGACTAAACCGGCAGCTCTACATAAAAAAAACTGTCTATTTATAGCTGTGGTTGCTGGCAAGTCACGTCACACCTTCTGTTTAACAAGTTGTTGTAAAGAGTCTGAAGTAAAAGTGCTTGTGTCACACATTTTTCCAGTGAGCATACTCGTTTAATTAGTTGAAAAAGCTTGTTGCTCCAGTTTTAAACCATCATTCAAACACTACACTTTATGGTATAAACAGATTCAAGTGCTCAGTGTTAACATGTGTACTGTGTGTTTTACATGCAAACATTGTACAGTTTTGTTAACATACAGGCAGAAGTGTATAGCAAAAAATGCTGCCAGTCTGCTTGGTTGACATTGCACTGCACAGTCACGTGACCCGGCTGTGAGCTCAAACAAGAGTTTTTCACTGTTGCAGAAGCTAAATTGTTATAAACTGATGTTTCACAGACCAACAACATTAGTCTTGCTTCACTTTCATCAGTAAATGTTGTAAACTGGACACTGAATAGACTCCAGTTTGCATCTTTGTCCTTCCTCCATGTGACTTTTAGTCTCTCGTGGAATAAACTTATAGCTAATAAGGGCTAACAAGCACTTGCAAAGCTTCAACTTCAGCCTGAATGAGTTTTTTGTAGGTTCTGACTCACTGACCAAACGTCAACAGGAACAGTGACACCCAGGAAGCAACAACATCTACAGGCAGTCAGAGAAGGCGCAGGCAAAGGCTGAGTAGCAGAGAGATTTGCCTGCCTCACATTTCCATTGCGTCAGGCTTACTTAAGTAGGACAGCAACCCAAACCTTTAAGATGGAGCTGTGACGTACATTTTATTGTTTGTAGCCGTACTGAAAGTGGCTGGGAATGTCAAATATTTCCACCTTTCATATGCGCTGTGTTGTTATTGCTTCAAAACACGTGCAGACATGCCTCCAATTGACTTCAGCACATGTTACTGCAAATCGGGAAGAAGAGCAATTGTGAGAAAGCCACGACATGTAAAACTGTTCACTTCACCACCATGTACCAGTTTGGTTTTTTTTGCAGTTTTGACTGTTATATGAGTTCAAATCATCATCAGAGTTGCAAATATTAACAGTACAGTTAGCTTCTGAAAAAGAGCAACACCTTCCCTGAATAAGATAAAGTCGTGAAACTGATCACAGGACAAAAGACAGCCGACAGAGCAACAACATCTCAACTTCTTGCAAAGAGGCACCTCAGACTCTTAGTGTATTTTATGTCATGTGGAATGGAGCGAGAGAGCATGGTGAGAGAATAATTACAATGTTATGTCCCTACTTGGGCTGGTGACATGTTTGAACAGATTGCTGGCAAATAAGTCTGCTGTTGGATCCTTTTGGGATTTAAGGGTTGATCAAGCGAAAATATCACCTTAAAAAATACTTTTAAAGTACTAGATTCAGATGAATATCGCAAGGTTTTTCTAAATTCTACACCAACAATATCATTATTGCAGTATCATATGTAGGCAGGTACACATAAAATCTGCTAATATATTCTATGATTCACCAAAACCCACAATAATTCACCTAGATAATAGTTTACAGCTGATGTGCTGCTAATGTAACAATATTTCCATCCTATAAATCAGTAAATTAAATAATTACTGCAAGGACAACTTTTGTTTCCTTCAACATTTTCTGACTTGCTTGTTTCGTATCTTATCAGCGCATTAACCATCTAAATGAATTAGCATGTATTGGTTCCTATGGAAATGTAATGATGTGATATTCTCTCCAGTCCTGTCTCTTTCCTGTATTATTGGTTTGGTCGCTTCACTTACAGCCTCAGTAAAGTGGGCCTCAGCCTGGGGAAGCGGCTTTCTCTCCAACCTCTCTTCTCTCGTTCACTCGAGTCGTCACCAGTCAGTGAGGTTTGTGATTGCACCCATCACACACTTTACTGTCATGACTGGTGAACAGTTAAACCAGCAGAGCTACAGCTGTCAGCCAGCCCTCACTCATTTATCAATGAATAACTTACAGTATGTCAAAAGCGATTTCAGCTATTCTGACAGGAAATCAGAATCAGAATCAGCTTTATTGGTACAGTGAGAATAATGCTGTTCATTTATGTACAGGCAGTATATTGAGCATAATGAGCATGATATGACATCATGAGACATATAAAGTGCAAAGTGAATGATTGAATTTGGAGTCAGGGGGTTACTGACACTGGGTGACTGATCATGAAAACAGAAGGAGTGGAGAATTGATGACTTTCTGTGGGTATTGATCAAACTTCTAAAAGCCTCAAATCTGATCTAAAAGTTTGAATTTACGAATTTAGGACTGTCATTGGCTCCAAAGTAGAAATGTTCAGCCACGCTGGCAAACATTTGTTTAGCAAACTAACAAGTTAACAAAGTTACAAACTTAATTTTAACAAGAGGTGCTTTTTTTTTTTTTATTAGATCAAAAGCTCTCTCTGAAAGAGCCTGCTCGGTACATTAGTTTAAATATGTTTGTGTGCCTGCATATGTGTCTGTGTGTGTGTGTTTGTCCCATTAGACTGCAACAGAACACCCGAACAGATAGGGAAATGAGAAAGAGGACTCAGGCCATTGGCTTCCTCATAAAATTCTCCAGTAAAGAGCAAACCAGAAAACACTCAATTAGTTTGACTTATTTAAGTCTGATAGCTGCTTTTAAATGTAAAATAACATTTGAATTTCTAAGGTTAAGGTAGGAAAATTCTGAGAAAAAGACTGCCTTGACTGTTAAATAATTTGCATGTAAAAAAATTTAATTGACTTGTTGAAGAGCACAATCATTTCTGTCCAGGTCTTCGGGAAGCCCCTCGTCTTTAGTCTACAGAGATTTCATTAAGAGGCTAATCAAATGATTTGTTCTCGAAACAGCCACTGGCAGAGCATGCACATGCACATATGTATATACTCGCTGAAAGTGCGCCTCAGTTTCTGGAAGGGACAGCGATGGTGAGAAGATTATCAAGAAAGAAATCAGGACACCGACAGCAGAGTCAGGTGGTGCCAGGGTAGATTTACGCAGATAAATCTTCAGGTTGGCAACAGAGTATTTTATGCAACACCACCTCTGTAAATTTGGGTCTGAGCTAAGAGGTCAAATCAGTTATAATCACGCTATATCTTGACTTATTGTAACAAAGGCCAAAACACAAACTACATATATCTGCCAAGCTAGCTTAAGTACAAAAACAGCAACACAAAGTACAGGCTGACAGGACAAAACAACCGTAAGACAGCACTGAAAAGAAATACTGGGGCTAAGGAGTGGCCCACAGCCCTCAAGAGCCGAGGAGGAGGATATAATAGCAACTGTGTGGTACAGGTTCTGATAATAGCACAGATAATACGAAGTGAACAAAGGAGTAACTTGATAACAGTGACAGAGTACAAAACTGGAGGCGGGGCGTGCGTCTGAGGTGGAATTTTTGTTTGTGAATGCAACTCAAAGCAGCTCGTTACGTAAAATCTCAAAAAGAAAAGTAAATCCTCTTTCAATGCTAAGCTTTTCTGAATCAGGACATTTAAAAAAAGAAAAATCATCTGGTCCTTAACCGTGTCATAAAATCAGGTAAATATAACATCAAATAAACAACAATGTATTGCTCATTGACATCATTTATTAACTTGAACTAAGCCAAAATGCAGAAGTAATGTGTGAAAAACAAGTGCATCCCATGACTCAACCATTTTCAGAACCACCTTCAGCAGCAGTAACTTTTTCGGTATGATTTTATCGGTCTGGCATCAGTGTAGAGTCATTTCTGTCCACTTGTCTTTACAATATTGCTTCAGTTCATTGAGGTTTACAGTCATTTGATTGTTCTATCATTTCTTGATATCTTAAACCTTTAAATGAAATAACTTCAAAGAGTTAACTTTCTTTTTCACATGACGGCATCTGTTTCTGGCCCATCACTGAGCAATAGACTGGAAAGCTTCCACGGGGGAAATCCACGTTCCACTTTCACTGCTCTTTTTACAGTCACTGACAACATTTCACATCTGTTTGCTGGAGATTGCTGCCCTTCATGTGGGTTACAGAGTTCGAATCCTGACCTCACCCCCTGCATGAAAGGTACCACCTCCTGCAGGGATCCTTAGGCAAGACCCCCTTACGCTGCCTGCCTACCTGAGACATGAGAAGTACGTCGCTTTGGATCAAAGCGTCTGCCAAATGCATAAACATAAACAATTATTTTGGATAATATGCTAATTAAGCCAATGGCATCATTTTTAAGCATAAAACACATGACTCACCCACAAAAACGAACCAATAAGCATTTGCTGTCACTGTATTATCACAAAAACATGAGCAACAAAGATGTTTGTGACATATTGTTACAGACACATCCCTGCTTTTTAATCTGGCTTTCCCATGTGGAGTGACTCAACCGTACCAGTGAAGTACAAAGATGCTAAGAGTCCACGGTAATGCGAGCACTTCTGCAAGATTGTACTATGAAGGTGGTTCTCTCCTCTCCAAATGTAGTCGATCTAAATTGCGTCAGATCTTTCAACAAAATGTAACGTGGAAAAATCAACCAAAGCAAAACACAAAATAAAATTTCAAATATCAAATTGTGTGTGCTGAAGCAAAAATGTTGTCCAACACCAGCGGGGCCTGCCTGGAAAAGCGTCCGGCCCTCTGATCGCTCAATCCGAAAACTACAAACCAGTTTGCAGCTCAACGAGATACACCCAGGCCTGACGACAGCCAGGTAATCTCCATCGATTCATCATTTAAACTGAGCTTTTCGTCAGAGGCAAGATGGGAGGCCGAGAGGATTTTTGTGTCGTGTATTTTTGGAAACACCAAAGACAACACTGTGAAAAGAGAACACCCATATTTGTTGAAAACACTGCTGGCAGGATGTTTAAAAGCAGTCATGAGGAAGTGGTGCGAGGCAAACTCTCCACTGAAAGATGCATGAAAGTTTCAAGAAACAAGTAATACGAGAAAGAGCAGAAATGGGCGATGTCTGCATGTCCGTGACAACATAAAAGCATAAACCCATGCCTGTACTTTACATACATCACAGGAATACAATGGCAATGTGAAGAAATGGCAGTCCATGTTTTTCCAAGTTTGTTTTTTTGTACATATATATTTGTTTCATGTGACGTTTTTGTAATGGAAAACCAACTATAATCATTAAGTGTTAAACATGTGGTGGTTGTAAACTGTGGAAAATAAATAACCAGATCATTTTCTTAAATGTCAAGGTAAGCACCACATGAACTAAGAATATGTACTTCTCTGTCCTTTCGGTGGTACAATGGATTTTCTCTTGATTCGGACATCTTACAGTGTCTCAGGGGAGTCCTTACACTGAAGTAAGATAGCTTGCTGAGCTAGCAAGTAAGTAAAAGCCATCATGTGCCGTTGTGTTTTCAGCAAATCCAGATCTGGGTCAATGCCGGAAAAAAAAACAGCAGTGAAAACGGTTTGCCTCAGTTGGATGGAGAAAGGACATGTTAAATGCATGTGCAGCAATTAAACTTTTATCACATGCATCAGAGGCATTCAGGCTAATTTGGTTCTGGAAAAGTGGACACGATAGTCCAACTTTGATTGCAAAAGTGCATGTCCAGAGTGCAGGGAAGATGAGGATATGTGAACAAAAAACTGAATTCAAAGCATCCTCTTTAAACTCAAAATGTCGGTAAAGTTATCATTTGTGACTTAGAGCTGCTGCACAGCCATTTGGAAATAAGGCTGCAACAAACAATAAACACTGACAGAGAAAGATATAGGAGCAAGAATAACAATCAAAACAACTGTTTGTTGGTATTACTCAAGATTTTAGTCAACTGTGAGACACAGGCAGAGTTATCGTCAATATATAGGGCATGATTAGCTTCAGCAGACCTCAGAGTGAGAAAGTCTGCAGAGTTATTCCTGAACTGGGCCCAAAACTGGGCTACTGATGGAGGCTTCAGAAGCAAGACACAATGCAGCACCTGAAAGGACAGGCTGAGAAAGTGGGCCACCAATATACTGTAGATCTCTATTGTAACCCCAGCTGGAGTGTTCAAGGTAGAAATGCCTCAAATGCATCCCACAGCACACATGTGCAGCACAGTGGTGGTACTAGATATTACACAGAGACAGTTCCCCACATGCTGGAAGTAATGCTCGTTTCATTGCAAATATAACTAGTAATCAAAAGGTCGAGCGGTTAGAGAGTCAGAGGTTTTAAAAAGAATGGAAACAGGGACACGGAACAACAACAGAAGAAAACATTTTTTTGGAATCAGAGGCAATTTAATTCGATTTATCTTTTCCAACAGAGGACGGAGACAGATGGGAACATTTTGGATAACATTTGCTTTGTCTGGACAAACATACGGTAGAAAATTGAATTTGAATACCTTTCCAATTTAAAAATAAAATAAAAATCAGATGGGAACCTGTCGAGTCCTTGAGCTTTACTCAACTTAGTAAACGGTGCTGGATACTGGAGGGGATTCGCCTCCTGTGCCTCAAGAAATTGGCATTTATTGTACAGTCTGAAGTGTAAATTACTTTTAATCTTGTGAGAGAAAAAAATCCTGAATTTTCAACCTATCAGTGTTGCTTTGTGCAAATCAAACAGATGTTAGTATGTTAGCTCTGCTCCCACCAATGAGGCCTTTAAGGCTCACTTCCCTGACCTGGATATCTTTTATGCCATGGGGCTGCTGCTGTTCTTTTTATAGTGTTGGGAACACAAAAAAAAAAAAAACATACTCGGGGTATATACTGGGGTTGCAGCCAGAAACAAAGAGAAGAGGTCTGTTCTCTTTGTTAACCAGGACTGTTAATAAAAACAGTGGCTGACAACACAAAGGGGGCAACAGTAAGCGCTGAATGGACAACAACAACTTGTCCCTTATCAGTTGGCACTTCCTCGATAAGTCTCCTTGCCTCCTTTCCTCGCCCCCTAGTCTCCACCACATGTGACGTGAGCTGAGATTTGGTGAAACGGGACATTAATGCTTTGGCTCAATCATTTAAAAGTCACGTCAATCTTTCTTTCACGTGTCACATCTGCTTAATGTTTGGTTACAGTCAGCTGACTACTGACCAAGTTTTTATCAACATACATTTAGTTTAAATTCAGTCTGCAGGGTGGTAGAACACAATGTGTTACACTGTTTTTTTACAAAACAAGTGCGAAAAAGACTTCTGAAAAAGACAAACCTTTGCATTCTTACTCAGTACAACAAAACAATGCTCAGGCATCGCAGGGTTTTGAGTTACTCCCTGCAGCTCACAATGCCTAATGTGCTTGATGCTGCGTCATGTCCAGGTTTAGTTTACTGGGACCCAAAACTCAACTCAAATTAATCTAAGCCTTCTTTTGTCATTCCCACCCGAGCTTTCCTTCTAAGACATGTCAAATGAGCGCATCCTGCTTCCTGTTCAAAATGTTTCCTTAAAACACCACGAATACTAATGCTTGTACACACAAAGGCTGTAGAGGCTTTTGATTCATTATATCACAAAGCCGGGCGAGAACAGCAGCTGTGTTAACTTCTGATTCAGGCTGTGCTCTTACCTGCATCTGAGGCGGGCCTGCGCCTCCTCAAAGTCATTCCTGAGGAACAAATCCAGGGCAGCCATACAGTCCTCCAGGGCCAGTGACAGGTCGGACCGCGAGCACCTGAGGAACCAGAAACAATCACAACATCGAAATGAAACGGTGCAGAAAATAAACTATCAGTACCAGGATGGAGGGTGGTGAGCATCAAAATATTGAATTTGACAGAATCAGACATATAAATTTTACAGTTTTTGAATCTGCTTGCTGCCCCACAAAAACAATAAAACTTTGATTAGCTTTTCTTTGAAATGAAAATGGGGACAAAAAGATTCACATCACTGCACTGCGTTGTGCAACTCCCTTCAGGTCTTCATACTGCAAGATCTCACTCACATGCTCCTCCCGTCTTTAATCCTTTGCACTCAACAAACGGAGAAAGAAACAACAACACAGACACTGTGAGCCAGACGCTACTGACCATGCATTACACTACAAATTACACAAGGAACCAGCATAAATTACGACACTTACACCCTCCTACATTCATTTACAAAATTGCAAGGTCTGGCAGCCGTTTTGAACGGCTACACGTGAATAAAGGCGGCAATACCAACCCATGATAATGCTGCTTTCTATTTATTACATCTTGCACATGACCCTAACCCACGTGACATGTCCATAATATGCCCAAACAGAGCAGAAGTTATGACTGAGACTCATTCACTGTTAATTGTAAATCTAATTTCTATCTAACAGCTGTAATACAGTCAGTCAGTGGGCCATTACCTGTTTAACACAAAAAGTTTTGACCTCAGCAGCAAGCATTAGACCGAGGAATATGAGAGCAGAAACTGAGCAAACGCAGCTACATCTAATGTGTGTAACAGCGGTGACTAATACACTTCACATTCCTGTCCATTAGGAACACAGAAGAACAATAAACTCATCTCATACAAGCACACACCACCACCACGACACAAGCACACACAGCTCTGTGCAGCTCCGGCTAATGACATGCGGGTGACTGCTGTGTTCACCATATGACCGGCAGTAAGCTGAGCTTCTCGATAACAGCCCAGAAACAACTGCTTTGAGGTAAACACACAAATGCATGATCATGGGCTGTTCGACTTCCAAATCAGCCCCCCCGAGGTTGCAGCCATAGATTTCAGTGGCAATCTACGAACACGTATGTAACCAAAACGTAACTATGTAACCGCTTGTCTCTGTAAGGCTATGAGGGAAAATCAGCTCCAACTGAATTACACGCAAAAAAAACAAGCTAATATATTACAAAATACTGTCAGATTATTAAAAACTATCATTATTGACTAAATTCAGCTGACTATAAATGAAAAGACAATAACACAACTCTTATCAGAGGCGGTGGGGGACATCCTGTATGTACATTTATATCATTGATTTTAAGAATAACGCTGTAACGGGTACATCTGCTGTCACATGTCCTCCAGCATGTGGCTAAACTCCATGCAGACTGCCAGCCCAACCTGAGACTTCTCTGCTGGTTCGACAGCAGGCAGTCCACCGGCTGCCTGCTGTCAAGTTGTGATGCTTAACTCTTTAACTTTTTGTCTTTCCTCAAAATGACCTCAAACATCTCAAAAGGGAAACGGCATTGCGACACGTGGTTACTCGACAAATATGCTTCAGCAGCTGCATTACAAGTGCATTTCTGTTCGAGTCAGCAGAAAGGAGCTGAATCGAATTGAGACAGTTCAAAGTCCGTCAAAAGAAGATTTGGGGAAAATAAATAAAAACAACTTCATTACTGTTAATTCGGCCAATCTGTGTGAAATGTTTTAAATGCGAGTGCTGAATTTGTATTTTGCAGGATTGAGTACAGACACGTTGTTAGAACTCTGAATCTGTTATTCTGGGTAAATATGTTTCACCAAAGCTTTCATTTTGGGATATCGCAGCATATGGTTTGGATCTGTCTGCTGAGCTTCATCTTCTGTGCCACAGATATTTAGCTCAGCTTGGTTTGAAATTAAAAGTGCAAAATGCAATGCATTTACACATTTATTATGGTATACATTAGTTTAGCTGACTTGAACATACAGCGATTCATGATTCAAGTTTATTGATGAAAAGCCCAATCTGGAAGTCCCTCGGCCATCGTCTCATGACGATGGGTGTCAGGGCTTCGAGTGTAACCAGATGATGGATGTTAGACCAAGTCTTTGTGCATGGGTCATTGGAGCAGTTGAAAAATTCTGCTACCCCCAAATCACCATCAGATGATTAGCTGCGGGTTTTGAGATTGTTTTTTCTGCTGTTCTGTCTTGCATCTTTTGCTCTGCATGCAATCAAATCCTGCTCAAAAATTAACTGCAGGACCACAAACAAAAACAACAAAGGTTCCAGTTTAAAACCGTGTCCCATGTCTATGGATTGTGCAAATTCCAAATCCAACTAAATTCAAAGTATTTTGTCTCAGACACAGGCATATGGAGTGTATGTCGACATCTGTCAAAAGACGTTTAATCTTTAAGAAAGTTACAAGTATGGCACATGTAATGCTTTGCTATAAGAACACAGCTTTGAATAACATCAGGTCTTTCCTTTAGGTCTCTTATAGGTTTTAGATGATATTCTAAAAAGAGATGTACCCCACCATTTACAGGATTACTACATTAGAAGCAATACATGCTTGTTTTGACTTTAGCTCGTAAAAGAACCGACCTTTGTTTCAACATAAAACCAGATTAGGTTTGTTTAAAACCAGATTACAAAAAAATCATAATACACAACTGATAATGTACAGAAAAATCTTTGCATGTTAAACATAACAACACACAAAGTTCACTCCGTGGACAGACACGAGTCATGTTCCTGTGTTTTTGTCCTTGTTTTATCACCTGTTACACTGCAAGCTCATTTATTCAATGTCCTTACAATAAAAGCAGAATAAAACTGGTACTATATCTGCTCAGAAAAGCAATATGTTATTACTGTGTGAATGAAAATATGGACGTCGCATCCATCAGTCAATCAATCAGTGTCTAGGGACTATCCTCACATCTCCCAAACCTTCACTTTTGTACCTCTAACAGCCTTAATCCAAACTAAATGTCCATTAAACGAGTAATGGGCACACTCTGAACATATTTTACGTGACAAATTGCTCAGTGGGATTTGAAAACAACAACCCTCGACGCTCGCATGAGTCGCAGTAATCACCGTGCGGCTCGTGGTGGTCCGTTTGGCTCAGCAACACAACCACTGATAAACCGCACCAAATCTTCTCAAAGGTAAAGGTCTAATCACAAAATAACTGATTAAAAAGACCTCTTAATGACTTCAACTTCAACGCAGACAGTCCCGTGAGTTTTTGCTCTCTCTGGGGTGGAACTGGCACAACTCACCAACATTTGCTGGAGCCCGATCACCTGTTAAATTCAGACAACAAACATAATCTAAGGGACGATAGACTGTAAGCTTTCAAATTGTAGTTGATTGACTATCTTAGATTAATGCTGAAATCTCATCAGTAAACTAACAAAGGGGTCAGTGTGTTGCCACATGACAATCAAACAGACAAATAATCTTTATGGCTTCATAATTTCTTTCAATCCGGAAAGATGGCTGATAGAAAAACAAGATTTTGGCAGCTTCGGGGCAAACTGACGCTCGAGGACACTGAGACGGAAATGAGGCCACAGGACTGTCTCTCAAATGGAGGGAATAGTTGGCAATTGTGAGGAGCAAAGAAAGGGCCTGACAACCAACAGATCGAGGAGAGCTGTGAGGTTCAGGATGTGCATACCACACATTGTCCCAATAATTTAATAGAGTTTCAAGTCAGCATTTCTGAGTTAATTTCTCCAGGGAGCAACTTGAACAATGATGATCATTATCAGGGCAAATGCACACATAAAACCACCTCCTCGTATGCTCCTGCAAACCTAATAAACAATTAAACACCCAAGCAGCCTCACAAGAGTGACAAAGCATTAGTCTGTCGACTCTGCTTCGCAGAGCCTTCGGCACATTCATTCCAGTTGATAAAAGACGTCCAGAGGTCGAGTTGTGATACAAACCAGCTCCAACCATTTACCGAGCGAGTTTGTCAACATGCCTAAGAGTCACGACTTGGAGACACACGCATACATAGTTCCCCTCGTGATAAAGCAGAAAAATCACTTCCAGAGCATCTTAAAGGGCAAACACATCATCCCAGCATGCGGTGAGAATCTTACCCATTTGACAGAGCTTCTTCCTCTCCTGACATTTTCATTTGGCAAAGGCTGTGTGAAAGGAAGAGACACAGGGACAGAAAGAGGTACAGAAAATTGCAGAAGTGAGCCTTGGGCCTTCACCAGCAGTGCTGTGTAATGATCTGTGTCTCTCTCTGTAGCTGCAGACACAAGAGCAGGACCAGAATAAGGGCAGAGAGACAGAGAAAGAGGGAGGGAGAGGAGGAGGAATGAATGAGAGAGGGAGGGAGGAAGAGGTGGATGAAGCAGCAGCAACAGCCCTTAATGAGATTGGGATGACTATCACACATGAGGGGAGACCACACAATCTTTCTGTGCTGCCCCGAACACACACACACACACACAAAACCTATCCCACCTCTTCCGATCGTCAGCCTCATGCTGTACACACTGCAGTCTCTGCTCCGATTGGTTAAAGCCAGATCAGAGGTGGGGCTAAAATGTCCACCACTTCACAGCTTGAGGACTTTTACATAAGAAAGGGAACTACCAAATAAGAGAAAGAAAGAGTGAGAGCTAAAAGGAGGAATCTAAGCTGCATTATATCGCAAAACCATGAAAGATTTCTGGAGCTAAAGCTGAAGGAGGACAGCTTAAAGGGACTGATGGAGCGTTGCGTGCTGGTCCGATCTGCTGCAGTGGCACAGAGTGAACAACTGCAGAGAGCTCGGGAACAGAGGACACAGGTGCAGCACAGCAGCTCCAACTAACGGGAAGTCGTGAATGGAGTCCAGGCACGGTGGCAGGTGTGGCAGCGTCCCATTGCTATAAACAGAGGATTACCTCTCAGCCATCAGGTGTGGGTGTGTGAGAGAACAGAACATTTCCGAGAGGACTGACACATCTCACACGAGCATTTCATCTCAAAATCTGTGCCAGGACCATTCAAACAGTCCATATTGTGACATGACACAAAGCATTTAGTTTTGGTAGTTTCTTTAAAGTAACAAATATGCATTAATGCAAAAGACCCATCCTTTGTAGTGTTAATGATATCTGTGCTTTGTGTCTCCTCATTGGCTTCAAGTCTCAGACCTGGTGGCTTTTATAAAAAGCCTATGGGCGGTTTCTGGTGAGGCGGACATCGAGGGGCCAAATGTAGAGGGCACCTGGCCGCCTACACTCATATTCCACATTCTTCTTAGTTATGGATCACAGATTTTTGTTTCACGCAATTCCGTCCACTCTGAGATGTGAGGTGAAATAAACAGGATATTTTTAGTATAGTTTATCTTTAACTATTCTCTAAATGACATATTTTCTCTTTTCAACACCGTCTTTGTCTTTAGGACTCGGCAGCTTGCTTGAACACTGCTGTGATGTGTGGATCATATCAAAGTGAGCGTGAAGATAACGTGAGAACATCTGCCGTAAAATAGAGGTCAAACCTTTCATCGACGTAACAATCCAACGCTCACTGGCAAAATCCCTCCCCAAAAAAGAAAAAAAGAACAGCTTTGAAATGGCTCAATGAAAGCTCAGATTACAGTCCCACTGAAATGTTGTCGGGGAATTTCAAATTGGCAGAACACGCAGGGAAAGTACTGGAAGATACTGCAGAAGAAGAAATTACAACACAACAACATAAAGGCCAAATGTTTCTGTTGTTTCATTATGCTCTTGATTCAGTTCAATTCAGTTTTATTTACATCGCACCAAATCACAACAAATGTCATCGAAAGGCACTTCAAGATGCAGACCAATCCACTCTCAGTGCTACGCGCCGTAAAACATCTTTGAGTTCTGTCAGCTCAGGGTGCCTTACAGTTATAAAATGCTCATCTTAGCCACAAATACTATTGCTGTCGATAAAACAGACTGAAGCATTTCATACAAAGCAGCCCGGCTCTATACCCCACATACACAACCACATCTATATAAAGAACACATCATTATTACACAGCAGCTAAGTGGCTGTGTGTTAAAAACGTCAGGGAAAACTCCATTTCATTCCTTCCTATAGCTACAAAGAAAGAGCAAATGGAGCACAAAACCCCGAACACGACTGGACTTTCAGAGCCTTTTTGTCATCAAACCCTTAGTCTTGCGGTATGACCAGTGAGCGTTCAGAGGCCGGTCTTACCCATGAGCTGGATCTGGAGCATCTTTGTTTTCGGTTAGGTGTAACCTGAAACACAGGAACAAAATCAGGTCTCAGGGGATGAAAACCAGCAAAGGGCGCAACTATTGTGCGAGGAACACGATCGTGAGAGCCACAGAAACACGAACAGCGATACACGCAGACACTCCCAGACTGCTTGTGTCTTCACGATGATTTTGCTGATTTCTGCAGATATTAAATTCACAGTTTGGGGAAATCTGTGGGAAAGTTTTGGTGGCTCATTTGAAAGAAGGTAACTACGGCCTAAATTTCACAGACTGACTACTCAGTTTAAAGACACTTACTTGAAGTCAGTGATGATTGGATCCACATCTGGAATGTCTGACATTCTGGAAGAAATGCAAACAGGTCTGTTTAAGTTTCTACAGGTGTTGGTAGTTGAAATGAAAAGGTTCAAACACATTAATACAGTGTCGTAAGCACTGCAAGGAGCAGAGGGTTTGTCTTGTTTTGTTTTTTTTCTCTGTCACGCTCCTTATTGTTCCCGACAGTGACAAGAAATGACTGTATGAACAATGTGAACATACCGGCTCGGGGAGTCTGGGCTGACAGGGATGTCTTGAGGCTGCACAGCACCCCTGTGAAGATGTCAAAAAAGGCTCATCTTAGAGAGACTGTAGGAAATCATCTTACTCTGGTTTGAGGAAGGGGTTTCCTTGGAATTGTTTGAAATCAAACATGCCCTTAGAGACCAACTGCACTAGAAAACAAGGCTTTGGAGGCTGAAACAGTGAAACAATGCTGATATTATCATCATCAGAAGTAAACACGGGACCTGATAGTGAGGTGAAAAAAGTCGGTTGTGTTCCTTATGACTGCTGCGGTACTATCAGTGGAGTTAGATTACAGAATTACTACTGACTCATTAACGTGTAAACAGCAAACCAAAGAGCTGGACCCTGTCGCGAGACAAATTTGAGGCATCACGATGGGATTAATGCAAAAACCAGATGCACAAATGTATCCAACTATCTAAATGTATCTAAGCACACCCCCTCATAATCTAATCTTCCAAAAGGATCTCTTTTTTTGTGTGTGATTAAGTAATAGATTAGACTTACAGTGTAAAATAACAAATAGCTGAAATAACTTAGTTAGGTTCAAGTACCCTGAAAGACAGTTAGTGTATTTAGAACAGCCTTTGGGTAAATGTAGGTTTAGAAGCATCAACTTCGACAACCATGTCATTTGTAACATCATAATCGAAAGAATTCCACTTTTCATTAGATTTACGTCCGCAATCCTGACTGACATGAAAAATCATGTCTAACAAGGTGAAGAGTGGTTACAAAGCCAGGTTTAGTGAGAGCAGTGATAAGCGCCATCCTTTTCCCTTTTGCGTCGCGGTGGTCGAACAACGTCATCTGAGGGTTTATTCGTCGCAGTTGTTCCTGCATGTGAAACTTGACAGCTAAGGAGCAACAGAGGAATACACTTCACTTCACAGAGACAAACGCAACAATACTATCTACAGTGCGATGGCATAAATCACTGGCGCAAGCACACTGAAAGCCGCAAAAAGAGGGATTAAACCGCTACTGGTGGTATCTGAAGAGACGCGAGGTGCTTTTTCTACTCACTTTTTACTGTCATCCCTTTTCACGCTTCGCCTCCAGTTGTTGATAAAACTCATTCCACAGCCGGGGACAGGGGGTGGGGGGGTGACACAGCAGGAGACTTAGGGCAGGTCAGGTTAACACGGCGGGCATGGAGGGACACACACACTCACACACACACACCGAAGCAGGAGGCCAACAGGAGCGACTCACACTCACTTCACCCGGACATTAATGAAGGAGAGCAGCCGCTGGAAGTCTTCCTCCTTCCTGGCAAGGAAAGGTGTGTTACTCTCATCAACATAATAATGAGGGTTTTTTTTTTTCTATTTAAATGCACAGGAATGTAGACGGAGGCTTCACGGTCCTAAAACCCTGCTGGTTAAACCAGTCAGGTGAATGCTGTGCAGTGCAAGCCTCCCAGCCACTCCTCATTTCTTTCGATTTTGCTTCCAATTGGCCAGGCTTCCTTGGCCTTAGTTTTCAAGGCTTCCTAAACGCCTCTCAAAGTTTTTTTTTTTTGTATCTGAAAAAGAAATGGTTCGCCTGTCCATCATTCAAGCATAAAAAAAAACACTTTATTCAAGAGACAAACCAGTACTGTCTTCACATAAGAGACAAGTTGGCAAAGATACCACTTTAGATAGTATGTGGTTCACCTACAGCCACTGTACACCCCCTTGGTCTGAAAGCAGCCCGTAACAACTCCCTCCATCAGGAGGTGGTCCCCTGAGATGGAAAGTGCCCTGAGACTGGGACATCATCATGCTGATCAACCAGCATGATGAGGACATAGAGGGGCTGACACACTGTCTGACAGATTACCAGAACTTCTGCGCAGATGTGGTCTCCCCTGTTAAGACTGTCCGCTGTTACCCTAATAATAAGCCATGGGTAACGCGGGAAGTCAAAGTTGTCCTCAACATGAAGAAGGCTGCTTTCAGGAGCAGAGACAGGGAGGCCATGAAGGCAGCACAGCAGGAGGTGAAACACTGTGTGAAGAAAGCTAAGGACAGCTACGGGAGAAAGATGAAGCAGAAGCCGAAGGAGAACAACATGAGCGAGGTCTGGGAAGGTGTGAGGACCATCACAGGCCACAAAATAAAGACCAGAGCCGTGGGGAGGGAACTGAACGACTTCTTTAACAGGTTTGACAGGTTCAACCAGCCCATGCACCCCCCACCACCCTGACCCTTCACCTTCACCTTCACTGCAGCCATCTCTCCTTCTTCCCACAACACACCTCCACCCCCACCTCAACACAATCTCCGCCCCACATCACCACAGACCAGGTCAGAGGACGGCTGAGGAATCTCCGACCCAGGAAAGCAGCAGGCCCGGGCAAGGTGTGTCCAAGACTCCTGAAGACCTATGCTGCAAAACTGGGGGAACCACTGCAATGGATCTTCAACCTCAGCCTGCTGCTAGGAAGAGTTCCCACCCTCTGGAAGACATCCTGCATCGTCCCGGTTCCTAAAAAGAACCGACCCAGCGAGCTGAATGATTTCTGGCCGGTGGCACTCACTTCATACCTGATGAAGACATTGGAGTGGCTCTTCCTCAGCCTCCTCAGACCCCAGGTGCAACACGCCCAGGACCGCCTGCAGTTCACCTACCAGCCAGGAGTTGGTGTGGAGGATGCCATACTCTACCTGCTACATCACATCCACTCCCATCTAGATAAGGGAAGAGGCACAGCAAGGATTCTCTTCTTGGGCTTCTCCAGTGCCTTTAATACCATTCAGCCCCCTATACTTCAAGATAAATTGAACAGGATGGGAGTGGACCCCTACCTGGTGGCCTGGATCTCCAGCTACCTCACCAACAGGCCACAGTACGTCAGACTGAAGGACACTGAATATTCTTCTCTTCAACCTGTACACCTCGGACTTCTGCTACAACTCAGAGCTGTCTCACATACAGAAGTATGCCGCTGACATCGTTGGATGCATCAGGGACGACAGAGAGGAGTAGTATCGGAATCTGGTGGGGGACTTTGCTGTTTGGTGCCGCGCAAACCACCGAGAGCTCAACACCTCTAAGACAAAGGAGCTGGTCATAGACTTTGGAAGGACCAGACTGAAGCAGAGACCAGTCCTACCAGAGGGAGCTGAGGTGGAGAGTGTGGACTCCTATAAATACCTTGGGCTGTGGGTGGACAATAAACTGGACTGGTCAACACACACCAGCCACCAGTAACAGGGAGGATGTAGTTCCAAAGGAGTGCTGTCTTTCCACATCTGCAGCAAACTGCTGCGGAGGTTTTACCAGTCTGTGGTTGCCAGTGTCCTCTTCTACACTGTGGTGTGCTGGGGAGGCAGCACGCCAAAGAAGGACACATCCAGACTGAATAAACTGATCAGCCGTGCCGGCTCTGCGATCGGCGTGAAGCTAGACCCTCTGGTGACGGTGGCAGAGACAAGGACTCTAAATAAACGGTTGGACATTATGGACAATGCCAGCCACCCTCTGCACACCGTCATCAACAACCAGAGGAGCCTGTTCAGTGGGAGACTGCTCCTTCCAAAGTGCAGGACCAACAGACTTAAGAACTCCTTTGTCCCTCAGGCCATCAGACTGCATAACTCCTCACTTGGGGGGGGGGGGGGGGGGGGCAGGTAACAGGGACATCTGAAAGTGATGTCCCTGAGAGAAATAAGAAAAAGACCTGACACAGCTGATCCATCTACGGTTCAATGAGCCCTCATCAGAAATGGTCTCTGTGGAAGGTCCAGAAGCCATTCTTGAAGAAGGGAAACGGGGAGAAAAGGCTGAGGTATGCCAAATGACATAGGAAGTGGGTTGAAAAGCAGTAACAACAGATCTTATGGAGTGATGAATCCTCCCCAGGACCCAGACCTCAACATTACTGAAGCAGTGTGGGATCATCTGACAGAGAACGGAACAAAAGGCAGCCAACGTCCAAAGAAGAGCTTTGGGATGTCCTTCAGGAAGCCTGGAGAACTTTTCCTGAAGACTACTTAAAGAAATTACAAGAGCCCGTCTAAGAGGGTTCAGGCTGTGTTGAAGAATAAAGGTGCTCAGACCAAATATTCACTGTCAAGCTTGTTAGGACTGTACAAACGGTTCCTTTTTTTTTTTTTTTTTTGCTTTAAATATGAATGAACATAAAATAGAAGCTTCAAACAGATTTGAATGAATTTCAAATATTTGCAGTCCGCACAAAAACATTTTCCCATGCATTGATGCTTGTCATTGCTCACTGTATGGCTGTAATACTCATAACAGAACGTATGTAGCATTGTAGAGAAAGTGTCTCCATATATATATATATAAAAAAAAAACAGCACAACAAATATGATAGAACACAATCACGTGATATCAGGGTCATTTCCTCCAAAGCCATGGATTTGCCACTATTCCCACTTAAAAAAATGAAGCTGAACAAACTGCAAAACTACACATTTTAATATTTATTCAGTTTCAGTTAAATGCATTACATACTCTGGCCAAAACCTCCCAGTTATGGTTTCTCTTACAAGTTAGAAAATATAAAATAAAATACAATCAGCTTGAGTTTTAAAAAGCTTTTATGAGTAAGCCTACAAACACGAGTGGTTCTGGATTTTGTCTGTACAAACGACAGTAACGTACTGTGCGGTGGCCTTTCGAAAGTGAGAAACTACAAACTGGAGCACAGCGAGATTTCAAGAGAGAAGCCATGCGCATCTTCGCTCGCATCGACAATAAACTTCAACGTGAGACACTGCTCTTAAGAGGGAAGTGCTGCGTGGACAACAGATAGGAGGCTGGTTACACATGAGAGGACACAGCGCTCAGAACAGGAAACAAATCAGAATAAAAAGGAGCGGACCATCATTTTGTGCATCGTGTTGGTCAGAATCGAGTAAGTCCAAGAAAACCAAAGGCCTCCTGGCCCTTCATCTGAGTCCTCCCTCGTCGGAAACCTTCTATCGCAGTTCTGTGTTCAGTAACTTAACAGAGAGAAGCACAAAATGATCAAGAAAGGAGTCGTTGCGGGCCAAGCGGCTGCTGTGTGGGCGTTACCGGGCGTGAAAACGCAGTGCAACGTGAGCTTTTATCCTGACAACACAAGGAGGCTTTTTTTGTTTGTTTTGCAAGAGAAATCCTCACAGAGCCTGAGGAGCACAGACAGAATTTCCTCCAACACTCTGAAATCCTGAAAAACATCCTTGGAAAGAAAACAAAAAAACTAACGCGGAATTTGACACAAATAAAGCACCGGACCAAATGCTGGAGGCGGTGAAATGACAGTCGGACAGTAATGTGTGACATGATAGCTGTTCACAATCATTTTAGTATTCTTCATGTTATTAAAAAAAAAAAAGCAGTTAAACCATTAAAGCAGGATTGTGTTTTAGGGAGGCTGGTTTGAGAGTTTTCCTCGTCACATGAAACACTTCTATTCAATGATAAGTAAGCTAAATTGTTGAAGTGGGTTCCACACATAGATTCACCCAAGACGACCCATCCAAAATGATTTCATTCACCTTTCTTTTATGTCCAAACTGGATGCTTCATTTAAAGTTTTATACCATTTAGAAGTAGTTAGTATTTGGGAGAGGATTGGATATTAAATGCTAGATGCTAACTTATGCTCCAATGCTCTGCAAACTACGGTCGTGTGCCCTAAATTGTAAAGCTATTCAAGGTGTAATCATGAGAAGTAAAGGATGCTACTTAGTTCCTCATCTAAAAAACAAACAAAGCAGGCGTTTCCCAAGAAATGTGGTTACAAAATTTCAAGGAGAAATAAAGTGTCTCTTTTTTGAAGCCGACTGTGGCAGACTTCATCTGTTTTAGCATACTGTTTTGTTTTTTTTCTCAGCATGCATATTACATCACACAGGACTGGTAACTTGCATTTAAAACATAGAAAGTCGTTGAATAATGCTGCCCTGATGAGGGAAAAGAAAAATCTCATCTGCTCTCTGGAGCAAATCGTGGTCACTTCATGTCAAAGTGACTTTTCTACCAAAGATACTTGAACTTGACATCTTGCCGTTCACATTTTCCCTGCTACAAAGTGGTTATTTCGGGGTATTAAAGTTTGGCTGGAAGAAAGTTTGGGAATTTCTGTGAAATTTCTACAAAAATCGGCAAGTCAAATGCAATCCCGCGACACCATCGCGAAACGGAGCTGAGATTCAGGTGTAGCGAGTTTGGTTAGCGGCTAAAAGTGGACTTCTCACAAAAGGCCATTTCATGTAGTTTTGAGTGCATATCTTAATAAATTACATTCTTGAGAGTTAATGTGGCATTTGTTGCCTGGTGTGAAGATCTCGGGAATCCTTTTTCACTACAATTCATTTAAAAAAAAAAAAAAAGAAATCCACCCCTGAGAACAGAACCTCCATCTTGGTCCTCTCCTCCAGACACTAACAGGATGGAAAAAGGAGGTACTGCAATGCCAGCAAACAGTGAGCAGTCGAGGGAGAAGGGCGTTTGAACCATTCAGTCATCAGTTTTAAGTCTCTACACAGTGGGGGTGGGGTCAGCTGCTGAATCAGTCCCCATTTTACTTTGGTGCTTTCTGGGCCGGGCCAGGTTGTGCAGTGCCGTGCCGTGCCGAGCTGAGCCGAGCCGAGCCAGGCCAGCGGAGGAGAGGAGCCTCCTCAGGAGAGTTCAGATTTGCTGAGAGCGATGGCGAGCTCCAGGTCTTCTTGCTCCTGCTGGGTGAGCCTTGCAAGCCGCTCCTTTTCCTCTCGCTCGCTCTCGCGCTTTGCCCACTCTATCATGTCTTCCTCGGTTGGATACTGCTCCATGAAAACAGAAAGAAATAAACACAAGCACACATTGGATGTCGTTTCCTCTGAATGCACATCTTTCTCAAAGAGGACAAGTTCGACTTGCCGTTTTTTTTTTTGATAAATCTGTGACAGGCAGCCAATAACGGGGCCCGGCCAAGCCGACTGGACCACAGTCAACATCTGGTTTCCAAATGTCTGTCTTTGAGAAAGGTCACGCCTCCGTTTCCCTGACACACAACTTTTATAACGACCATAAAAACACAGATGGCAGGGACAGCACCAAGAGAAATCCATTTGTCTACGTCACAGCGACAACCTTTGGTCCCTCAGGCGTATATCATCGCTGATTTCAGAGAGACATGTGATCAGGATGAAAGCAGGGACTGAAACGGGAGAGAAGCATGCAATCCACTGAGGATAAACAAGAGTCGTATGATCAGCGTCACACGGCCATTTATAGGTCCAGGACAACAAAAGGAGAAGGAAAGGAGCTGCAAAATAAACAGTCCACCAGTTAAGTTGGTTAATGGTGTTACAGACTGGACATGCACAGGGGCAGCAGCACGCTCATCACTTTCAGTGACGGACAAACAGAAGCCACACGGGTCATTCAGTGTGTTTCCAGCCATGCAAAGAAAAAAAATAAGACGAAGCAATGAGGAGCATGACGCACTTCACAACCATTTCAGAGCCGATGATCGCGGTTTGCAATATTCAGAGCATGCATGGTGAAAAGATGTAAGAATCATGCAGTGGATTCAAGAATGTTCATGCAAGCACTATCCCGGTTTTCTCTCAAATATGAATGGGATCAGACATCAGTACAGTACAATTCCAGAACCTCATACACAACCTGTTACACGTCTGATTTCTGGTCATTTTTAGTTCATCTTTCTTTCTTCTGCGCTAGTTTACATCATAAGAGACTTCAAACAGCCTGGTGTTTTGCAGGTTTTTAGTTGCTTCATCAGTGCGGCACACAAGGCATAGAAAGCACACCACACGGTAGCTAGTTTTCTGTTTTCTTTGCTTAATAAGTAACCCGCGACAGTCTCTCTTTGCAGTGGCACCACTGTATGCCTTAAAGGAAGAAGATTATTCACTTAAAACATAAATATAAGCAACAGTGTTAAGTATGGGCTCAATTTCTGATGAATGACCTAAAAACATGTAGTGATTTTTCTAGATAGATGTCACGGATACACATAGAACCCAGAGATGGTGCCCTTTATTCAACACTTTATTAAACGTCTTTAACAGAGATGTAAAAACACAAAGAGAGTATACAGGCGATCTGCTTTTCCACAACACACTGCTCAACACACAAAGGGTGAGACTGGAGTAAACTGATGAATGGATCAACAGATGGATGGACAGAGGGATGCATGAATAAATAAACAGAGGCATGAGTTCAGGGAGAAAAATAAACACTGATTTGAGGAATGGAGGAGGCGGTTGTGTAAGTGAATGACAGCCAGCCAATCAAACACAGTTAGTGCGTGCAGGTCAGGGTGTGAGGAGACAAATGCAGGGTGTGTGTTCATGTGACATTAAAGGCACGGAAAAATTAAATAAATCAATGTGGTCTTTTGGTATCGTCGTCCATCCCAAATTCACAGCTGAACAGTTCATTTCTATGCAGTGTTAAAGGGGAAGAGATGAGAGGATGTTTAACTATTATAAACTTACTGCTGATATCTCAGCTCAACACCAATGTGCAGCCACTGTTGTTTTTGCATTTTCCTCTGGCAATTGCAACTGAACCCGTTTCTTTTTCATTTATTTAAAAAAAAAAAGCTTAATATCCAAGTATCTTAATGAGTGAGAGGAAAAGAGGATGCTTTGTCGTCTGTGTGAGCAATGCAGTCATTACAGTAACTTGCACTCGGCTGTTTGCATACAAGAAAAATCAGCTGTTTT
Organism: Leuresthes tenuis; assembly: GCF_036924035.1. Classification (NCBI taxonomy): domain Eukaryota; kingdom Metazoa; phylum Chordata; class Actinopteri; order Atheriniformes; family Atherinopsidae; genus Leuresthes; species Leuresthes tenuis. The sequence goes on along the minus strand of NW_027325361.1, from coordinate 16,382,088 downwards.
CATGATGGTTTTTAAAACAAAGGCAATTAAGCTGAGGCTTACAGGCTGAGGTATTAAGAACCATTTCATTCATTACGCAGGAATTACGCTGCAGGTCTGCTGAAAACCTCAATTCAGCCAGTGACGAAGGGTTTAGAATAAGCAATATGTTCAAATACAGTAGCATTTAAAATTTAGCTGACACGAGTTTATTCTTAAAAGTAGCATAAAATTGACTCTTTCCTTGAATACACTATTTTATTATACAATTACTCTCCCCTTTAACACGCTCGAACATGCATAGGATGTCACGTCAGTGTGCCGAGTTGGGATGGCCAACCAAAGCCAAATGCAAGCAACCTCTCATCTCTCCATTCACTGCCAAAATTTAGACTTGGTATCACAATGTGAGTGTCTTAACTAATTAACTAATTACCAGAACCTGTGAATGTGGCCATAAATAAATTTAATCTCAGTGCGGATTTGATAAATGAATGTATCTATATTACTATAAAGACAATTTCTGTACATTTCTTCATAAAGTCAGGCAGTGCAAATGTCAACCATAAGGCTTAAATGAGGTGAAATCTCATAAGAAATCAAGAAAATGATCAAAAATGGAATCTTAACAGGTTAAAGAAGCAGCATTGATAACAAGGAGCTAAAAATATTCACAAGCAGCAGGCGGAATGCAAGAAAAACAAACCCAAAACAATCTTAAGAGTCACAAAATTTTGTCAGCTTAACTCAGGAAAAGTTATCAAATGAGTAAAAAGTAAATGCAGCATTAAGAGCCTGTGCTATTGCATGAGACTTTCCATAAAATCTTTAGTTCACTTCTTTGGAGCTTTTTACTGGCAGTGGATGGAGTGATTTCAAAGGCTTGCCTGACTTGATTGGTTGTTGTTTTTGTAGCACAACTAGATAGGATTCATGAGCAGGAAAGAAGAGAAGAGGGTGTCACAACTAAGATTCAGGTGGAGGTGAGGGAGATGGCGAGAGGGAGGTGCTCACTTTGTCGAAGCTGGCAAATCGGTCAGCTTCCCGTACGTTTTGACGAGGAGGGGAGGAAGGGGCGAAAGGGTCGGCTAAAGGATCCTTGGCAGGCAGGGAGGGTGAGGAGGAAGAGGGGGAGAAATCTCCAGATGTTTGTGGGAGGAAGGGCCCTCGTCGATGGAAGGAGTCGGAGGACTCCGTCCTAGAGATGGACGATCTCTTACCTGATGAGGCACAGACAGTCGGATGTACACAGAAGGCTTGATTTCAATGACTGACCCAAGTTAATACAACCGTAAATGTCTGACAGATACGCAGCCAAATCTGACAAAAGTACTGTGATGTGCGCTTCTTTTAAGACCAGATGATCAAGCACTGACCTGGAGGTGGAGGGGGAGGTCTAGTTGGCGTACCCGTTTTGGGGGGCAGGGCTGGGGGCACATCAGAGCTGGCAGACTGGCTGTCCTCCTGAAACAGGTTCTTGTTGTTGATGCCAAACTGGTCGGGACCATTTGACTGGAACAGAAGGTTCACACCACATGAAATACAGGTTTGTAAAACAAAAAAATGGACTGGATAAGATCTCCATGATAAGAGCACACGTACAGTTAAAAACGCTAAAAGCTAAAACATGCAGCAGGCTAACATCAGACTCCACCTGGGGCAAGTGTAACATTACTGTGTGAAAACAGTGTCTCTGTTAGACATCAGTCTCAGTGGTGTGGTCCAGAAAAAGAAGAACACGACTGTCGCACATCTTCCTTTTTCTTTCTGATAAGTTACAAAGCTCTAAATCCAATATTGTTACACATTTGCTAAAATGACATTTCCTCCCAGCACAAAAGTCTGCTCAACTGTCCCAGCTGTTTCCTGCCGTAAACCACAACACACGTACATATTCGATCTTTCAGCTTGAGTCACATCGAGCTCTGGAGTTCACCGTGTTCTAATCATTCCTGCATCCTCCAAACTGACAAACAGTCATTCTTCAGTGTCTCACTTTCGAGACTTCATCATTTGGCTACTTTCTGTTGCAGTTAAATGCAGGATACGAGTCGACTCTCAAAATTACCTTTGTCAAAGCGCTGAAATCTGCGAAGCCCCCTCCGAACGACTCACTACCGAACACGGCCGCAAATGGATCTGAAATATGATTCGAACAAGTGACTTCGCCTGTGTTACAGAGAACACATTTGACTTATTTTAATTCAATAGCTGTAATGTTTACTGTCCCCAGAGGGGGGCGCCATGTCACAAGTCACATACCTGGATCCGATGAGGCATTCACTGTCGTACCACCTGGAGCAAAGGGGTCATTGGTTGATGCAGCATCCTTCTAAAGACAGAACAGAAAACACCATGCTGAGCTCAACAGAACCAGAACATCTACCACTAACAAACTGGAATTAAACTTGATGTTTTGTTTACTAAAATACCACCACTGCTGCCGAGCCCACTCTTTTAGAGACGACAGTATTTTCCACGGGTCATTTGGCTTGATTTGGAGATTTTTTTTTAATGCTAACTGGATGTTTTAGTCTTTTTCTTTTCAAAGGAGATCTGGCCAACAAAGTAGAGAACTCAGCACTACTACTGAGAACTCTAAACAGCTTATAAGAGAGCAGCTGTGTGAAAATTAAATCTTTGACTGCAGAAAAAACGTTTTTTTCCTCAACCTCTGAAATTATAAAAATGATAAATATCGTTAATTCACGATTGTTTAACATACATTTGTGGAATTTAGTAGAACACAAATGTCACACAGCTTCCTTTTCCTTTCCAAAAAGTTAAAAAGCTCTACATGCAATTTTATGACCATTTCTCAAAACCTTTGGCTTTTACCTGTAAAATATCGGCTGTATGCTTACTAAAATAATTACAAATCGCTCGGTGCCTGTGCAACCTTAACAGGATGCTCGTCGAGCTTCAGAGCCCACCAACGTTGCTCCAGGTCTCCCAGGGAGATGGACAAAAATGTTGCACCTGGTCTGAAAGGGTTGAAAATGATAGCTTCTCTACAGCCTGGAGAGCCAGTGCACTGTAACAGGAGTCCACTCACCACAGCCAGATCAGAGTTTGGTGAGGAACAGCTGAAGGGATCCGTTCCTCCATCTTGAGAACTAAAGGGATCCACCTCCCCCTCGGTTTTAATTTTTCCTCCAAAAGGGTCTGAATCAGCCACGTTGTTCCCTGTGGAGCTGAAAGGATCATTGGAAGCTGAAGTTGGATCGGTGGGTTTGGAGGCAAAGGGATCCGGACCGGCTGCCGGTGCTGCCGTTTCGTTTAGTTTGGCCGCAAACAGGTCTGGTTCGGTCATGCCGGGAGTAGTACCGAATGGGTCAGCTGAGGCAGTGAAAGGGTCATCTGAGGTAAAGGCAGTGCTGGAGGGCTGTGCAAAGAAGGAGTCGGCAGCAAAAGGGTCTGAGCCTTTGAATGGATCTCCTCCAAACGGATCTAATGCAAAACCAAAAATACTTGTTTGAGTTCAACTCCACTGTTCATCATCTAAAGTAAGAGCGCAAATCAGAGTATTTACCTGCAACATCCGTTTTTCCAAAAGGATCATCCTTGAACGGATCATCTACAAAAAGAAGAAAAGAAAATATTTATCTGACCTTTTGAATCCTCTGGGCATTCAACACCATCTACTCTGAATACAAATATTCTGGATGTGCAAAGATTTGATCTTTCCTGACAACTGGATCATCAGCATGAGCCTCGACTCTACTGTAAGGGCTTACGGTCAGTAAAGGGGTCTGATTGGAAGAAGTCTATCTCCGGCAGGGAGGGAGGGTTCGTCTGTGGTGGCATGGAGCGAGGCCCAACTTGGGGAGGTAACGAGGAGGTGGTTGTTTCTGTAGACTCTGCGGGCTCCTGTTTGTTCTCCGGCTCTGGGGAGTCGACCTGTTGGGAGGCCACAGGGCTCTGATGAAACTTCTACATCATAGTAAATAATCTGCATTTACAGAAAACTTTTTACAGCTTTTATTGGATATCTCATGTCTGTATGTTGTATAAACAGTTTTACATGGATTAACCAGGCAAAGTAAACATGGATTAAACACTGTGTGTGACGCTGAGATACGACAAAGACCAGACAAAAAATATATATAATCTGGAACTTGAAAGAGTTGAGGTTTAACTCAAGTTAGTTCAGTGGTCTGGAGCTTTACCTTTAGTGGGGTCTCCTTAGGCGATTCATCTAAATCATCGATTATATCAGAGGAGACTTCAAGTGCAGGGCTGTTTTCCTGATGAAAAACAGCAAAGTGTTACTTTTGGAAATGTAGTCTCAGGATTCATAGATAGTTTTACATCATTCATAGTATCTCTACAGAAATATGATTACACCATTTTGAAACTAGTTTCTGCTCTCGCAGACTTGTTGGGTACTCATAAAGTATAGTGTAGAGTGATTGTTATGTTTTCCTTATAACCTTCATATAAAACAGAGGCACTGCACAGTTATAGGAGGCAACTGTGAGTCACTTCCTTACATGGAAAAGCATTTTAACTAAGACCAATGTACATGTAGTTATTACCCTAACTGCGCTCTCCTGTGGTCTGGAAAGGCTTGGCAAACTGTTGTACAACTCCGAGGAGGCGAGACTAGTATAGAGATCATCCAGGGGATCAGGTTTCAGCTTTTCCTCCTCCACAGTCTTTGGACTTTCTTCCTCCTTCACTTCTTCCCCTTCTTTCTCCTTTTCATCAGAAGGTTCCTTCTGCAGACTGAAAACAGCAGCTGGTTCATCTTCCTTCAGCTCTTTCGGCTGGTCCTCCAGGAAAAGATCCTGGTGGAAGGGATCTTCCTGTTGCAGCTCTGCTGGGGGGCCTGCTGCTCCATTGACCATCACAGGAGAACTGTCCTCAAGGGCTCTCTTCCAACTGAGCTGGGCTGTAACAGACCTCTCCTCCACCTTAAGATCTTTTAATTTCTGTTGAACCTAAACAGTAGAGAGACGAAGAGAACAAAATAGTGTGGTTTAAGAGACAAGAGTTAAAAACAAACCCAGAGTCTACAATACACAGTCCCCACAGTTAAACATGCAGACTTTATGTATTAAAATACACTTTGGACAATATTTACACACATAACTCATTCCACAGCCCGTATTGACAGTACAGTCATTTATAGAACGGTTGCTTGATTTCCATCAAATGTCGGTGAGATTAAAAACTGAATCACTGACCTGTGAGACCTGTTTGAAAGAGTCATGAACAGACTCCTGAAGCGGAGTGAGTTGCTCCTGAGCAGCCTGGACCTTCTCCTGCAGTTTCCTGCTCTCTTCCTGCAGAGCCAGAAGCTCCTCTCTCGCCTGGACCAGCTCTTCCTCGTACTGACATATCCTCTCTTCCTGCTCCTCGTGCTCCGACTGCAGTGATGAGATCTGGAAAGACATAACCAAATTTGTTTGAAGCTGCAAAGCTGACTCAAGCCTGACTCTAACCTCAAACAAAATTAAAATATAACATAAAACCCTTTATAATTTCACTATAAATCCACCACTGTCCAAAGTAAACCTACAAGTTGGGTCTCTTGGTTGGTTTGCAGTCGAATGTGGGTGAGTTGCTCCTCCAGGGAGCCCTTCTGTTGGTCCAGTTCATCTAGAGCCTCTTGGACTTTCTGACGCTGAGTCTGGAGTCGTTGCAGCTCCTCGCTCTCTCTCGCCACCTCATCCTGAAGGTCCTGTAGTCAAAAAGCCAAAAAAAAACAGATCAAAACATACATAAATGGGTTTGAGCTCTCCCGTGCTAAACGATACAAAAACAGAACAGCTGCAGTCAGGAATACAAATTAGACTCTTTCAAAGTTTAAAGAAGTAACGTTGTCATGCATTTCTGAAGGGAGTCTGATGAGCAACAGAGTCTTTATTTGCAGGATTATGCTGAGCCCAGGAGTACAACATGGATGCAGCAGTCACAAGTTCATGCTGCTCTGTCAGTCACTGCGTGCTACACCGGCTAAGTCCACAAGCAGATACCACTAAAATGTACACGTTTTTACACGTGTTTACACGAGTTGCAGATGAGAACCTTTCAGGACTCCTGTGTAGGACAACAGAAGTCTTTGATTTGCAGTATCAGAAATCACCACAGATCAAATATGCAAACAAAAGATGTTGATGAAGGTGTTAAAAACAAGTGGTCTTTTATTTTTTGTTATTCTTCTCTGTCTGACTGTCACAAACGAGTTCTCCAACTCAGAAGAACATTTCGTCTTACACTGGGATGTCTGAAGACACAAAAAGGAAGAAAAAGAAATATGGCTACAGTAGAAATAGCTAACAGACTTGAGGCTATCCTACAATGCAGCCACATCAACATGAGACTCTCTCTCGAGATCCACCCTCATATCAGTCAGAATTCTCTAAAGTAAAGCAGACTAGCCCTTTAAGTCCCCAGCTCCCAAAATAGAGACATTGGCTCAGGATTGTGCTCAGGCTCAGCAGAGACCGACACACCTTCACAAGGACATCAACCTGCTCCTTTTTGAGCACCATTAAATCTATTTCTGAGCAAGCACCTCAGACTGAAGACTGAGCGCATTATTGATCTTGTGCAGTATTTTCGTCACAACAAAAGTGAGAAACAGCTTTTGCTGGCCGAGAGTTTCACTTAAAGGAGACACGCATGCATAAAGTAGGTCCACTTAAACACCAATGTAATAAGAAGTATGAGATATAAAAAAATAAGAACAAACAGCAGATAAACTTCTACCTTTCCTACGCCTACTGGACAGGAACGAGCTCAAGCTCACAACAGGCAGACAATAAGACGTTACCTGCACTTCACTGCTGCGCTGACGAATAGCCTCCTCCTTCTCCTTGATCTCCTCTTCCATAGAGCTCTTCTCCCTGGGAGTCCAACAAAAGAGACAGGAGTACTTTGTTATCAGGGAGAGACAGGTTAGACTTGGTACTTCTAACCCACCCAGACCCAGCCAGCTGTCTGCAGAGGATGCTTCACTCTGTCCTTGAAACACCACCATCTCCTCTCCCTGAGCCACCATGATCCTGTCATCAAATCCCAACAACAAAGATCTGAAAATGTTGTAGGATGTACAGTGCTGGAAGCGAGACGAGGATGCGTGCTGGAGAAAGTGAGCATGTGCTTGCCCAGTTCAATGTGTGGGAGATAAAGAGTAAGAAGCAGATGGCTGCATGGGGATGGAGGGAGGAAGAGAGAGGGAGGAGAGCAGAGTCATGATGAGCCAACCTACAACATCTATCATTCGAGCAGTCCTGTCTGCTTGTCCTCTATATTTCACCCAGCAATAGCGAATCCAGATGGGGTGGGCAGACACTCAATGATTAATACTTAAGAGTTGGGTAAGATGAGCCCTTTTTTTTTTCCCTTTTAAATGATGTGGTTCCTGAGATAAGGGAAAATAAGAAAAATGGAGGCATCCAACCAAACTCCAGGATGTCTTCTATTAATACAAATGATCAGAATCTGTATGAGAACAGGTTATAAAAATATGGCTTCTTAAAGTTTTGCCATTGCTCAATTTGCCCAAGGTTAAGGATCATTTGATTGCTTTGTTGTCAGTGGGTAAATTGCACCGTCAGGGGGGAAACTGAACATCTGATTTAATCTGAACCAAAAGATTGATTATGAAATTATTATCGTGTATTCATATACCCATCCAATGTTTTCAGCACAGAGAAAGCTTGGAAGGAATTAACACAAACACAAAAACTCGAGTTTGGCTGCCAGTAAATCTTTTCAGAATCAACACCAACATCTTTAGTTCATCAAATACTAACATAATCTTAATTTATTGTTGCCATGACTATGGTTTACACTGCAAATCCTGAAGCTGTGTACAGTCTAGTGTGCCCCCTAGTGGAAACGTCTGGTAAAACGTGCAGTTCCCGGAGAATTATGTGAACAAAGAGGAGAGTTGGTCGTAAATCCAATACTGAAGTGGTTTAAATTACAACAATTCTGCTGACTCCAGACCATCGACTTATCTAAAGCATCATCAAGTCAATGAACCTTTCCAATTTATGGGAGGTTATTATGGAGGCATTAGCTAAATCCAATACCTGTGACCCAGTTAGTTTTAAATATATTTCCATGACTAAGAAACACACATTATATTGCAAACATACTGCAAATTATTGTCCAATTGCAACAAAGAAATCACTCTCTAGCTCCACTCTCTAGTCCAAATAACCATCCTGAACAAACCAGTGGGTGGCATGATGGTGGCTACCTCCATCTGTTATATGCAGTCTGCGGGGCGCAACATGTCAGAAAGTACAGAGGAGTCTGTCGATAGAATGACTCATTAAAAAGGTAACGAACACTACTACTTCTCATTTTTATTCTATGCTACATTAAAGGAAACACCTGTCGTGTCATGTAGCATTTCTGCTAAAACATCCTTTATGTACCAAACCGTGTTAATTTATCTGTTATTTGTCTCTTAAGGCTTGTCAAGTTGTTCAGTATGACTTAATAGCAGAATGTACCAATGATTCATTCACATTTTCTTCTACTGTTTTAAGTAAGAAAAATACACCCCGAACAAAACCTTTTCATTTTTCATCCTGTTTGAAAACAATCCCTCACTTCAGTTTCACGTTCAGACGTCAGATCTAAAAATAAATCAGTCCTTGACCTTTGCCAACTAAAAATAACACTTTTCAAAACACTCTCCATTGTAATATTATAGCTCTCGCAACCAATCAAAGCACACAATTCATTCAATTATTCCAGCAGAAATGCCAACTCAATGAGTCACTCTTCGTCCGACCTTACCCATCATCATCAGGATCCTCATTTTCAGATGGCTGCGGCCAAATTTTCAAGCAGCTACACAGATGCATCATCTTATCAAGCTCCTAATTTTGATCAGAGTCCTGTCAAAAGCCGATCTCCAAGTCTTCATTTCTGTCCTTCTTCCTTACCTCAAACAGCTGTCACAGAGCATACACTTCAAAGTGCATATGTACCTAAAAGCGCAGGTGGGCTGGAAAGCTGATTTCTCACTTCTCACTCTCAGCTTTCATGAGGCTCAGCTTTTAGGGAACCTAAATGGTGTTTGGTATGAAACATAAATCTGGAACAGATGGTGGCAACGAGTGAAACCTACACTGTATGCACAAAACACTATGAATGCAAATGTGAATTAAAGAGAAAGATCTTTCAAATACAGCCCCACTAAAGCTATTGCTGGACAGACCTTACATCTCAGTGAAACAACAGCTACACAAATGTGCCGACCCAAGCAAAAAAAAAACCAAAAAAAAAAACCACTATTTCTGTGGCTTTTAGTGTTCAAAGACTGTCCGAGATGGGTGAGGCGTTTACATCTTGCTCACCCGAACCAGCACCCAGCTGCAATCTCAGCTGGAACATCCAGTCAGTGTGAATCAATATGACATCAAGCAGTTATTCAACACTGTGTCCTGCTGGTCAGTTCAGGATATAGCAACGAAACACCCGATTATTAGAACAGTTGCACAACACAGCTTGACTTGGTTACACCGACGTGTTTCAGAAGCAATTTCTCAGAAATGTAATGCCTCGCTTGAGAACATTTCGATGGAGTCAAAACAATGAAGAATATCTTAAGATCAACTTTCGTTGTCTTCAGTGAGAATATGGACCGTCTGTGCTTTACATAATTATGTAGATGAAAGATTACCTTTGTAGCTCAAAAATCTCGTTACTCAGAGAGTCCAGCTCCTTAATAGCAGAGAAGTCAGCTGCCAGGTTTGCAGCATTGTTCTGGAAAAGAAGAGAACGATTGGCGTAAATTCACCGGTAGAAATATGGAACTGAACAACCACGTTGTTGAAAGTACTGTGGACTGAAAGCATTTTACAGGTTAAGAAACAACTAAAATAAATCAGCTACACAAACAAAACAAACCAAAAAAAAAAAAATACACACAAAGCCACTAATGAAAGTGCAACTGGCCGGGGCAGCTAAACCGGTGATTGGTCCCAGCAAAGTAAAGGGATTTGGATTTGGTTGGACTAGAAATGCTGTGCATGATGTCACTTTCCTCTGACATTATAAAGGTAACTGCAACCATCTATATTCTGTTCATGATTGTGGATAGATACGTCAAACATACTTCAACCCTCTGTGAAAAAACAATTCCAAAACAGATTTGGTGCCGTCGATGCAGCACAAAAACCTCCAAGAAAACAACAATTTGGGGAAATTTAGAAAGAAAAAAAAAATTACTAAAGGAGGCAGCTAGTTGAGATAAATGACATGCGCAAAATTCTTAACAAGCAAAAACTCTCACTCAAGACATGAGGTGGCCAAATGTTAAAATGTAAGGCACAAAGCAGAAGGAAGAGCACCAAAGAGGAAATGAGAGAAACACACAGCTGCAAGCTTTAAAGAAGAATCCCTGACTAACACACTCTCGCCCACACAAACTTACTTTTGTATCTTCATTTTTCTATTGTCATGACTCACCACAGGCATAACGCATTCACTGCCCCCCCCCGGCTTATTCCTAACCCACCAAGCAATCGTACCATAATCCAAACCATATAAACTCAAAGGTTTTGACCCTCAAAAATCCCTTAAAACACGTGGGTCCCACCATTTGGGTTCCATAAAACACGCTGGACCCCACAAGTATAAAAGGCAAGAAAAAGAAGAAGAAAGGCAGAAAAATATTTTCCTTATTAATAGGCTTGAGCACTCAGAGTGGCTAACCTGCTTGATGTTTTGTCTGTCTGCCGGAGGGATCATTTCTGGGGACAGACTCTGTGGAGGTTCCAGGCCTTTTGTCAGCTTCAGATTGATTAGATAGAGCGCCAAAGCAAACTGTTCACGGTTCAGTTTTCCTATATCTCCAATGTCACAAAGCTCCCTGAGAACACAAACATGCAAGTTACATAAGAAAGTAACGATTTACACCTCAGGCAATTCCTATTTTCAATGGCCGGATCGATCATCATGTTCAGCCTTTATGGAAGTCAATACACAGGACAGTCACAGCAGGATGGAAAGTCATCATGTGAAGATAGAAATCAATGAGGTGATGTTTTACTCGTCACTTGTATAAGAGCACACGACGCAGTGCTGTTGTTACTGCAGCAGTATTACCTCATAATGTGCAATCATAGCTGAGTACAGGGGTATTTTCTGCATTGTCATATTTATAATCCCATATAGCTTTTCGATGCTTGCTTTGTTTTTATTTGAGTCAGTCTAAGCATTCACGAGGTCTTACTGGAGAAAAAAAAAGAAACTTTCTCCATCGCATTATTTCACAAGAACATTTAAAGAAAAGAAAAAAAATCCCCAAACAAAACTAATCTTCCGTGTTTGCAGAACTGGAAAGTGCACTGATGATTTGCTATCCCCACTTACCAAATACGTGCAAGCGTGGCAGAGGGGAGCCCAGTTTTGAGGAAAATATCTCTGACTTCTGGTCCAGACACCAAGCCGTCCATGTCGCCATCTGTCTTGTTGAACAGTTCATCATATTTGGTTTTGTCTGCTGGCGACACCACCCACTGTACAGGCACCTGAGGAGGAAATAACCCAGAACGAGAGGTAGAAGTCAGTAAAAACCTACGATGACCACCCAACCGCAACTTCAAATTCACTCACCTCCACATTCCCTTTTTTCTTTTTCTTTTGAAAAACACACTGAGCTATCCAGTTTGAAATCATCTTAACCGTACGTTGTTTCAGTTACGTTTCAGAAAAATAAAACATTCCAAAGCTTTTCTAGTACTATATGCACGGGAGAGACAGTTCCTGTACTCACAGGGGCAGCTGCTGGTGTTGGGACAGGAGTTGGAGCGGGTTTAGGAGGGTGGGGCAGGGTCTTAGAACCAGCATGGGAGGGGCGACTGTCTTTGACAGAGGGGGGCGAGGGTAACAGGGGCATCACGGGAGGCACTGCGGGTTTTTTCCTCTTAGAGGGTGGAACCAGAGGAGGCGGTAGGGACATGGGAACAGGCTCGCCCTCCAAAGCTCTATACACCAGATACATTGCCTGGGAAAGGACAGCATTAAAAACAAAAAATAAAATCAATAATAAAATATGATTACCCAACAGTCCCATAGTCATTTGATCTTCCCACTTTGATCTTCCAAGCACTGTTCCATTCAGCTCTACAGCCTGTAATAGTTTCAAATAGATCTATTATGTCTACAAATATACACACAAAAACAAAACTCAAAGCCATCGTTGGAGCTAAAAATGTCGATGGCGACGACCAGTAATAGCACCTGTTTTCAAACATGTCAGAGAAATCCTTAACAGTTCAGATGCAGAGAAGACCACCGGTGTAATGCACAGAGAAGTACTCCACAGGGTTAAATACGTCAAATAGAAGGTGAAACTAATTACACAACCGTAATCGATGCGTTTCTGTGTGTAATTTTAGCTCTTATCTTACCACAGAGAATTCATCTTTATCCAACATGCCATCCCTGTCGAGGTCACTGAGCTCCCACACCTTCGAAGCACAAAAACAATATTGCTGTGAATCAGTCATTGCGATATGTATGACACATCATACCGTGCCAAAGAAAGTTCAGAGTCACCACAGACTCTCAGTTCCACTCTGATGTGATATTCTATCCGTCTAATTCTTGAGCATGTCTTTTTTTCCCCTTCACCTTCTGCCTTGAGTCGTACAGCATGACTTTCTCACACCTTCGTATCACTAATCGCTGGAGGCTGTGTCAGCTCACATCCTTTACTGATCACAGGGTCAATTTGAAGCCACGTCTTTATTGCGAAAATGTATTTAACTTTCCTTGACAAAATCCAAGTATGAAAATCAGTTTCAGCCTAAATCAATGTGTGATTTAGACTATGGAAGTTTATACTTTATACCTGGTTGATGTGAACAGCTTACAGGGATATTACATATTATTACTACAAGGATTTTCCACCTCTGGACCGTCAGTGGGCTTGTATGAACACCAACAGTGGAAAACATCTGTATCAAACTTCGATTTCGTCCTAAATATTGCTGGTGAAAACAGCTATAAAACGGACCGTTTCATTTCAGCAAAAGGTGACTGTGAATGTGTTTTACAGCACTGCTTTGTGCGCCGACACCAACAAGAAGGTGCAAAGTTTCTTGTTTATATGCTTTTGACACAAGTGTGTCAACTGACCTGGGTATGAAGCTCATGCAGTGCAAAACTAATAAAAATGTTTAAGAAATTTCACAGAGCTTCCTCTCTCACCACATTCCGCAATTCTCCTACAGTCAACTATTTTGATCGGCCTTTAAAAAAAACCAACAATCAAATCATCTAAAACGAACCGATGCTGACAAATGGACAGGAGTGCCCTTCGTGTTACAGACAATCTCATAAGAATACGCTCTAATCAGATGTGCAATTAAAATCATAATTACTTTGTCAACACTTCAAACTAAAATTAGAAAGTCCTGTGAGCGTTTCATACCCTGCCAAGGATGTCCACAGGCAATTTGGAGTTGAGCAGGACGGGCTTGACCTTCTCTCCTGATAACATCCCTCCTACTGGACCCAAACTGTCAAAGATGGAGTCAAACTTCATCCTCTCCTCCGGCTGAGAGAAATTCCAAACAGCAAGACAAAGATGAAAGTCAGAGGATATGCACGCTGCTGTCGGTCAAACGGCAACTCTCGGGAATTTCTGATTTATATGAATTAACAAATATAACGGACTTTAAAAAGGACTTCACATTTAGAGTGGCATCTTAACTTATTTCACATAGTCACAATAATAAATATCAGGACTTCTTGTGTGATTGTTTAAAAGGAAAAAAAAAAAATGGAAGTCACAAATTAACACAACGCTGCACATTGAGATAAAAAGAAAGATCCTCACCTTGACGGCCCAGGGAATGTCAGTGGCCACTCCTCCTGCTAACAGCGGGCTACTTGTGTCATGCTGCAGATTCACACAAACATGTTGTCATTTGAATGTTTGAATGAAAAGTATAAATAACATTTAAAAAGCCAAAACAACAAGAGCAATCACGTGTCAACCACAGTGGGAGATAAAAAGGAGAATAAAACTTAGTTTAAGCAGCATGTTATTCTACAAACACTGACTGTAGAGTTAATACACTGTATTGGAAACTTCAGATTTTTTAAACTTAGCACACCAGAGATTTACAGCAGAAATACTTACAAATTTGGGGGGAGGAACAGCCACATTAAGACTCTTGAGTGCCACCTCCAGGCCATTCTGAGCACACGCCACTAACCGCAACGCTATGAAGAATTGCTGAGGGGAGATGAGGCATAGTGACGTAAACCCAGTGGTGATCACACATCCAAGAAGCATGTAAAAGCAACTCTTTATGATGCATCTCCACTTTGCACTCATACCTGTTTGTTAAGTGAACCTTTTCTTTCAGAGTCTGCCAAATCCCAGACCTATGGAGACATTAACGGTTTATGCATTACTTTTCATCCCTGTGAATAACAAAAGCCAAGAGGGAGGTGTTGGTTTTCAGATGTTTTTAAGTCTTTGCTCACCTTGCCCAGGACCAGGTCAGCCAAGCCTGACCGCTTCAGGAACTGAGCTGCATCAGCTGCCGCCACCCGCCCACTCCCAGTGGGATCCACCTGCGCATAGATGCAGGCAAACATGTCACTTCTATCGTCCATGTAACACTAATGAGACAACAAAGCTGCAACGGCGTTTGATACTAATGTGATCAAATGCTGGATCACTGAGAAATCAGCTGTGATCAGATTTGAATAAGCTCAAAATACAATGTGAAATTCAGGAAAGCAATGGGCGAATAAAGGAAGGGCGAACTGAACTGTGAGATCTGACATAGGACTCTCTGACTCACCCAAATCAATACAGATAAAAAAAGCAAAGCTATTTTCTCAGCAGTCTATTAGCTTAGTAGTCTTTTATGAGGCTCACAGGGGGCTTTGCTGACTTGTTGGTGAAGGGAAACATTATTAATTCATAGCAATACTTCCTTTATTGGACCCAGAGACTGGAACTGAAGAGAGAAATGATATCACTGCTGAGTCCAACAATACTGTTCAATAAAGCGGCAAGACATAAGATAAACAGTAAATGCAATTTAATTTGAAAAAATTCTCAATCTAAGTATGTCTCTGTCAGGCCACTCCTAATACAGAGCAGTGGAAACAATAAAGCAGTAATGAGGCATTAATAATCAAATAAAAAAGTGCTACAACAAACCAGAGAGATGAATATATTTTATGTAGGCCTGCATAAAAAGTCACCTGGCCAGGGAATAACATATAAAAAGCCTTTTTCTGTTACTGTGTTGCCATGGATACAATAAAATGATCCACCTTTGGGAAAATGCAGAATATTTCCATACCTGTCGATAGTATTTGTCATAGATGGGATTTCCACTGGAGAGCTGTTAAAGAAATTGAAAAACCAACATTAAGATTTTGAAATAAAATATTCACTTTAAAAGCCAGCCTTTAAATATACTGACACGGAATGACCCAATATGATGCAAATCTAGTCCGAATCGTGGCAGAAGTTAAAACAAACAAACGAAAATTAACTGGTACATTAGATTTCAGAAGTATCGTTCAACCTTATACCCACTTATATTTATGACAGTTGATTTGTTGGCCTGTTATAGAGCTACATTTACCAGCTAAATGTCGCAGAAACCGCTGAGGCAAAATAAGTGAAACAACTCTGCTCACTGTGCTGAATGATTGTCCTCTTTCAGCCTTTTGACCGATCCACAGTACTGCAGTTTTTTTTACAATACAGTTTACAACGTTCCGTGAGAGCTACAGGTAGGAATGGGCAACAGAGACTACAACCAGACAGTGTGAATATGTCCACAATTACTTTCTGTCTGATGGACTAAGGAAGATTTACATCCTTTTACAATAAGAACGGCTAACCTGTTCGTTATGGCTGACGAAAGTCCAACACACTAATCAGTTACCGAGACCATTGCCAAACAGTTTCTTTGGTCAATCAACATACTCAATTAACATCCAACACCTGCAGGGAGATTTTAAATAATCAAAGGATTGTTTGTATTTTTGGATGGCATAAGGTATACAAAAATGTCAGTCACAATACCCTACAGCTGCAGGACTGAGCGTATTCAGTTTCTAATCATGTACCAAAGAGGGGTAAAATAAACACATATTCAGTCTTTGGCCCATATGTAAAGGACAGAGTATGCTATGTTTGGCATTTTTGCTTGCTGAATTACAGAGTACATTATTGTAACAGTTTGTGGAAATGAATCAGCTGTGGACCAACTAACTGCTTTATTGAATGACAGCCAACTTATTTAATGCTTACAAGAAAAGATGCACTTAGAAAGTTTGTCCCCGATCCCCGTACTGAGAACTCGTAAGGCAGAAGGTTTCTGCTGAAAGGCAACGGCGATGACTTTGTGTGCCGACTTCAAGACACAGACTTCACTTCTGAAAGCTCATGGTCAGCTTTTGAAACTCACAAGTTCTCACTCACATGCAACAGATAATTTGGCCTACAGTCACAGCCTCCCTAAATACCCCTCTTTCCTCCCGCCTGTCCGCAGATGGGCTGAACAGGAAACAGATCAGCACTTCCTTTTCACTTGCGGCTGAAACCGACAAATGGTTGTTGAGGATTTAAATTCACAGGTGCAGGCGAGGAGGAAAGGAATGGACAGTAATGGTTTGAGTGAATCGACTGGGGAGTGGCCTTTAAAAGCTTTCTTGTGGAGCTTTACCACAGAGAGGCAAACCAGCATGCAAAATGATTCCACAGTAAAACAGTAAATAAGACAACAGATATCCATTAAGATGCCAGTCATGTAACAGTCTTAACTCAAGGTACAGGGGGGGGAAAAAAAGGGGAAAAAAAGTACAGCTTGTCACCATAAGATATCCATCAGCTTTTTCAACTGTCAGTTTGCAGTGAAGTGACTGTTGGCAAACACACACACGTACATACATCTCTCTGAGCTACTAAACTTTTTCTCTGTTACACACAATGGTGTGCCTGGAACTGTTGGTGGCAGTGACACTGTGGTCATTGTACTGCCAACTCTTAATGAACATTGGACAAAAAAAAAAAAAAACACCCCTCAATCATTCCCTCACTTAGACTCAAACAAAACTGCAGTATATAGCAAAGTACATCTGGGTGCAAGAGTTGAGGGGTCAGGCTAGTCTGCTCTAGAAATTTCAACAACCTAATGACACCCGTGGCAGTATAATACTCAGTATCAGTGTAAGCAGCAACACCAAACACGGGGTCAGTTTGAGGACTACCAAGTTGTGCCGTTAAGAGAACACCCAAAACATTTGCTGCCGGACAGAGTTAACAAAAAAAAAAAAAAACCCACACAGATATAACAGGTTTCTAACTCCTCTGTGAGAGATAACTGCCAATGGCAGACAGCTCCTGTCTGTTGTTAGAGGCTACAGTGGCTCAGATAACAAGGCTGTGACAGTAACATACTTATTAGACCTGGCTACTCCCTGCTAAATAACTCATTTACTGTGCACAGAAAACACTGCCCCCCCCAAAAAAAAGTCGACTATTTCGTTTAACTAGCAACAGGCTGAAATGACAGCAATGGAGGCTAGCGGCTACTATAGTTCACTTCCTCTTATTGGTTACGAAACAACTGTTAACATTATTTGAAGTTTGTTGTCGGCTATCAGTTGATGAAATTACCGCGGGAGCTAAAATGCTAACAGTTAACGCAGTCCAGTCCAGAAAGGTCAAAGGGAAAAACACCAAGTCAGTCAACGAAGCACGTTTCCTTCTAATAATAGTCGTATCCAGGCTGTATATTCAGTCAAACTATATAGAAAGACACACAAACAGCAGTGCCATCATAAACACGGGCTATAACATTGAATGACTGCAACTTGCTAATTGTTTTAGCGGAGGTTGAACTAAGAAAAAATGTCACAGTAAAGCCACAACAGAGGCACACATGAGTATCATGTATTACCCTCTCTCTGGCCAGGACCGACTAGCCTGCAGAAAAACGAGACAGCACAAATTATGATACAAACACCGCCCAACGAAACAAAGCTAAGTAACGTTAGCTACACGGCGTGTCTCAAGTTTGATAAAGCAGCCCTACAACAGCCCAACACTGCCCACAAACTAGCTGTTAGCTAGTGGGCTAGCTAGCTAGCTACGCCCTTACGCAGTCCCCAAAGAGATTAGATAGAAACTTTTCCCAGTCACAGCAGGACTAAACTTCCCAAAAGAGGGACGACGGTCGAGGAAAGCTCGCGTTTCTGCCTGCCCAGTTCAACTAACACTTCTGCGATATTTTCAAGTCAAGCCGACAGAAGCCTGCAACCTTTGCTATCGTTAAATTTGAGTTGTAAGACAGTGTTACCTGAGTAAGAGACAGAGTGGCAGCCATAGTGTTTCTGTTTCCCACTGCTTCCAAGCTGCGCTGCCGCGAGGCACAGACAGAGGCCGCTGAAAAACCCGGAGGTGGACCTAAACGACAGGAATCGATACGAACCTATCAATTTCCCCTCAAATATCAGGTGGCATACAAACCAGAACACCCCCCCCCCCAAAAAAAATGAGCCAAAGTTATCTAGCAGAGATGGAAGGTGCCTTTACATCGCCGAGCATAGATTAGGGTACTCAAATATTCTTCATTCATTTATTTTCTATAGCACCTTTTCACAAATGTCCTGCATAAAGTGAATAGTTAAATTGCCTCGTTGACACACCTGGTGGGACAGATCATGACCAATTCAATTAATTGGCCTCAGAGAAGTCCCGATTGTGTAAAAAAAAAAAAAAGGCGCATACCATTAGCTACTGTTTAGCCAACGATCAATCAGAAAGATTGTATATATTTGAGGATTTCATCATCTATATTAACTAGTATGATTGAATAAATTAGAGCATCTGGCGAAATGTTTGTACACAAGGAACAAGGCTGAAAACTGACATTGAATGCCCTCTTCAAGCCTTCAGGTTCACTGAAAAGAAAAATATCTTTTGTCAGTTTGTTGCTGCATCCACAAATCCAAGTTGAAACTCCACCATGCAAAGAAATAATACATTTCAGCTAGAAACACTCAAGCATCTCGGGGCCTGAGCTCGATGAAGATGGGGAGGCAATCCACGTGTTGATCAGATGAAATTCAACATAAACCTAGTTGGTCTCCTCAGCTCCCAAAAGTTTATGATGCTGTCAAAATAAAAATGAAAATAAAAAGAGGTGACACTAAACAGTGGTTGACCGTCTCTGTTCTAACTTTGTTGAGAGGGGCAGCTGGCTAAATGAATGATCAATTAAATAAAATACTTCTTTTTTTTGTAGTTTCCACTCTTGCTTTGTGTCCTTTGTATTAAGTTCAATTAAAAAAAAAAAGATAAAACAAGCCTGAATTTCTGTACTTTAGCGTTTGTGCTGTTGTGTTTAGTTTAGTCTTGATAGAACGAGGTTAATGAAATGCCAGTGTTGCAGTTTCAATCACCAAAGTCACCGTTTCGGGGCTTGATTGTTGCAGATCTTCATCAGGGGAGCATGCCTCCGAAAGCTTACTTGGCTTCAAACCCTGCTTCAACCGCCACTCTTACAAAGAGTTGCCTCATCCGAGTCAAATGGACAGGCTAATGCCACCACTTACACTGAAAGATCTCGTCACCTGTGATATCCCCATCCATCCATAAAAAGCTGGTCACCTACATATGCAGTATTACAGAGTCAGTATAAATGAGCACTAAATATAATCATGCAAAAAAGCCGTATCGGTTTGAGTTAATCTAGCTGCTTTTATTGGATAGAACACCTGTCAGATTATTTTTTCCACCCCACAGCAACATGAAAATTGTCCCTCTTCATCCCTTACCATTAGTACAAAATGTGTCTTTTACAAAAAGAGCATCTTTCAGACTGTATGGAAAAGAGTGTTGGGGTACAGCAGTGCAGAAATATTGAAATCAGTGATGACGAAACTGGTTGTATACACCAACGATAAGCAAACCTAAAGTGAATGAGTACCTAATGATCAAAAGACTTCCTTCTACCGGAGTGTCCTTAACGTACATCTAATTCTGAACACAGTATATTGTAGCACATGAGACTATAATGTGTGCACTGAAGTGGAAAAGAGTTAACTATATACAGTACAAAACTACGCCAGGGACTTCATGTTAGAGCACCCCTATATTACCATCCAACGATGTAAGTCTGTTTAGAGCAGGTTGTGAAAGATGGCGTTAGTCCTGATGCACTCTCGTCGGCCTTAACCCCCATTTGAACCAGAATTCAAATGGGAGCAGGCAAGATAACCCGACACCCAACTCTATCCAGTCCTTCCAGACTGACGGCAAAACATGTACCAAATAAAAAAACAAAAAAAACAAAACGGACACAAAAATGAACAATGACAAAACGCATGAGGTAAACTAAACTTTTTCATGGCAACATTCATCCACAACATAGCTTTTTCCTGTCACCACAACTTCATAAAACCCAGATTTCTGTAAAACACAAATGACAATTTAAATTCCTTTTTTTTTTTTTTTCTTTTTCTTCTGCCGTACAACTCGTAGTTTTATATTCATGACATTCATTTTAACATAATACGTCGTTTTCCCAATTTAATAATCATCGTAATAGTAGTAGTGGCTCACGGAAACAGGAAACAGAACAGTAATCACCCTTTTTGACCTATCCCCTGGTTTTGTAAACAAATGAAAAAGCCCATCCCACCCAGCCCAGCCCCACCCGATGGTGTCAGTCGTGAGGGTCTATCATTTCGGTCTCCAGCCTGGTTCCCAAATGGCCCAATGACGCTAACAGTCTGAGCAGTTCCTGAGTTTATAACTCAACCTTGATTTTAGGGTCCATTTCCTCTTCCTCGTCTTCCTCCTCCTCCTCAGGCTCTTCCCCCTCTTCCTCTTCTTCTTCTTCCTCCTCCTCCTCCTTCTCCTCTTCATCCTCTTCTTCCTCCTTTGCTTCTTCTCTTCTCTTACTGTCTTCTTCCTCGCGTTTCTTCCTCTCCTCCTCCTCTTGGCTTTCCTTCATCTTTCTCTCAGCATCCTGAAGTAAAAAAAAAAAAAAAAAAGAGAACATGAAAAACTCACCGAGCAGATGTTGTACACAGACAACTTCACTTAAAGGTAGAACAGAGACGTCCGAGTTAAGGACACGGGCGGTCTGAAAAGTGGTAAAAGTGTACCTTAGTTTTGCCCCAAGTGTCATTGCCGACTTCCTCTGCCAGGTTTGGATCATTGGTGATAAGGAAGTTATCAAAGATGGTGCCAGACTTGACCTATAAACAAATAAGTGAACAACAATGCATAATCGAGTGTTTAATGCAAATCGTTTCATCATCCAGTTCCACTTGAGCTCATTTAAAACTAAACAGACATAAAGAATTAGTCACACCATACCCAGATTTACTGTAACGTGTTGTTATCATTATTGATTAAGCAGCAAGTCTTCTCACCTGCCACAAGTCGAGTCCGAGCACACCGTTGCTCTCGTATTTGTAGATCTCAGGGTCGGCTGTGTACTCCGGGTTGTCAATCTCAGGGTGGGTCCACTTGCCCTTGTAAGCAGGATTATCAATTTCGCTGGGCTTCCACTCACCCTGCACACAACAGACAAGACACCGTAAGACAGTTGTGTTGGTCTCAGGCAAATCAGAAAATCAGGTGATGAAGAACTTAATCTGGAACGATTATGCTATGCTATTATGTCAGCTGCTGGACAGGTAAAATGATTCCTAATTGCGTTTGCTGATAAGGGGGCCTGGATCTTTTCAGAGCGCTGCAGTGTTGCATAAATGTAACTTCCACATCTTTCAGGAATGCATCGAGTTTTTCTTCTACTGCGAGTATCTCCACTGTAAAGAGGGCAGCATTTTACAACAAGCAGAGCACACTCAAATAAAAAGGGCAACAAAAAAAAAAAAAACGTAAATGCAGAGCCATGTTTCCCAAAAACGGGTAATACGGCAACAGTTGAACCCGCTGACCGTTTGGAAGTGTAAGAATTATCTGCTGTGCACCTTGTACTCTGGGTTGGTGACCATGGGTGGCTCCCACTCTCCGTCCATTTCGTCATCCCAGTCGTCTGGCTTTTTGGCATCAGGATCTGGGATGTTCTCAGGCTTGTCCCAGTCCTACAGGAGAAAGGAGAAAAAAAAAAGAAAGACAGAAAACAAAAATCATATGTATGTTTTCCACTCGGTGCGTGTAAAAAAAATTAAAAATTAAAAGAAAGAAACACGGCGCAGACTGACCTCTGGCTTCTTATCATCAGGGTCTGGTATCTTCTCCCTGTCGTCCCAGTCCTCTGGCTTTTTAGCCTCGGGATCCTTAACTTTTTTGGGGGGCAGAAAGTCCCAGTCATCCTCCAGACTCCCCGACTCGACCTTCTTATTGTCGATCTTGACCTCGTAAGTGTTGTCAGGGTTGACGATCAGCGTGTACAAGTGGGAGTACTCGTCATCCTGCAGGGAGAATGATGTGTGAAAACGCCACTCCAAACATATCCACATGGCAGGACTAACTTCTCCATTCCCCACTGAAAACAGTTTGAGAAGGTGCGTCTCACCTTACACCTGATGTCTTTGTTAATCAAATGGTTTTTGCCTTTGTAGTTGAAGATCACGTGGACTTTCTTTGTGCCAGGGCCACAAATATCAGGACCTGATTCAGGGAAAAGATAAAGGTCAAAATAGACACCGAATGTCAATGTATACTAAAAGTATGACGTATGAGGAAGCATAAGCCTCCATCAAAAATGCAGCAGACACACATCTGACACTGCCAACAGTAGTCTAGTTTTACGTCTTGTGTGGTTTGACTTTTACTCGACTTCAGTTGCACCGCTATTACCAAAGAGTAAACATAAGAGTCCAGTGAAACTATCCAGACATACCAAACATGATGTTGTAGACGGAGTCTCCGTGCATGTCCTCCTGGTTGAGTGCAGAGGGGAACAGTTTGATGTAGCCTCCGCCACAGTCAATGCTCTGCTCATGCTTCACAGTGAACTGGATGACTAGAGGCTGGCCCTTGTTGCTGAAGTCATCGAAACGGGCTGACAAAGCATAAAAGCGGGCATCCTGGCTTGTCTGCAGACCTGTGGTAAGAACAGTACTGTAACCATTTATTTTTTTTCCCTCTCTCCATATGTTCGTCTAATTCAGTGACTTCGAGTCATAGTGTCAGGTTGAACAACAGTGACAGACTGTTGTGACGATGTCTTGTAGAGGCAACTACTGGCACTGCTCCGAGAGCAATGAATCACTAAGCAACGCTGACAGCAAATATGGTTTTCAATGGGATGCGGGCACATTCCCAGATGGGAGCCCTTCTTTCAGAACAAAACATGTTCCATTATATGAAAAACAAAAATGATCTACAACGATCACCTGTTTCCATCTAACTGGCAAGATTCATAAAGTTGTAAAGCTCTAAAGTTTGTAGGATGCACATTAACCTTTCCACTCACTCACCTTTGTCTTTCTCTGCATCTCCGTAGAACTTCCCTGCAGTCAGGACAAACTTGCCATAGTCTGATTTATGCTTGGATTCCACCCAGCGACCATTCCAGGAATCTGCACAGACAAGTTCAGGTTCAGCAAGACAGCAGTAGATATGACAAGACCCACTCACTGCTAAGCCACCTCTGATGATGCATCAGTGCAGGTGCACAGAGTGAACGGTCTGCGGGGTTTTATGACCGTCCTCACTGAGGAAAGAGGAAGGCAGCTGGGTGAGGGAGGGTGAGGGAGGGTGACAGTGAGTGACCGGGAGAAAGGTGTACAAGGAGCAGTGGGTGATGATGGTTGGGGGTGGGAAACACGCAACTGATAGGGAGGGAGAGTTAAGAAGACGGGAAAAGATGAATTGTGGTCGTCTAGACTATTTGGATTAAGCAAATTATTGATTAAAAATATGCAGATCATGCCAAAAATCCTATTTAAACAACCCAACATGACAATTAACGAACCGGTATTTCAATAACGTGGGAAATATCGTATAAGATCACTAGAGAACAGTAACAAAAATATAATTAAGGCAAAAACCTCACCAGCATCTTCAAATTGCTCTCGGAAATACACAGTGGACTCGGCCAGAACAGATGCTGCTGACACGGCCATCAAAAGCAGAGACAGCGCCGTCATTGTGAAGCTGAAACTCCGTGTCCAAAGAAAAACTACAACAATAAATACGCGTATGCACGAATATATTTATCTATCTACACGACACAGCAGCGGTGTTCCTCCTGCCCGTCCTATCATACAGTCATGATTGAGTGCGAGACGCTAAGATAGTACCGCCGCTTTCCTCTCGGCTCGGAACAGATGTCTGAATCTGATTGGACGTCGACAGCGAACCTGAATAAGGAAGCGTAAGAGGATTTAGCCAATCGGAGAAGAGAAAAGCTAAACTGTCATTACCGTCGCCAATGGGAGAAGACCACGCGTTTGCTTTATAAACGCCCAAGGAAGGATGATGCTCGTGGAGAAATCACATGAAAGGAAGAAAAAAAATACAATGTAGACGAATATATATTGTTAGTTATGTATGAATCTTTACTGAGGCAATACAGCCGTGTCTTTATATTTAAAATACTCTACCTCGAATAATAATTGATATACGATAAAAACCCAATTTGTCTTCCATAATCAAAAATCTCGGATATGTATGAAATGATTTTATTTGTAGAGGCTGATTAAAGGGATATGTTTACAAGTTCATCAATAGGTCCGTTCTCGTGTGAACTGGAGGATCCTAGATGTACACTGGACCATGTGGGACTTCCATTTTTCTTGTGAATGAAACGATGAACAACTGTTTTTAGTTTACACTGTTTTTATTTGATTTCAATCACGTCTACCATGACCCCTTTCCATGGTGTGACTAAGATGTGACCCTCTGCCCTAAAGAACAAAATCCCCACAGTAGACCTGAGTGAGAGTGAATGAGTGGTTGAGATACAAAGCACTTAAACCCCACTAAAACTACCCTCAAAAAAACACAAGGGGACTCAAAATGGTTTGATTAAAAAAGAAAACTGACTTTTCAAATAGATCACTTTCTTTTAACACACTTATACTTCACATTACCAAATACCATCTTAAGTAACATTTCCATTGCTGTTGGTTGTCGCTTGTTAGCCGTTTCACGTCTTATTGAGCCCAACCCTAAAAGATACGGTCACAAAACATTATTGTTGTGAGAGATACAAACTGAAGGCTTGCACTTAAGATAGGTGTGACCCCACTAATGTGTACTGAGAACTAAAGTAAATATGTAGTAAAGAGTGCTGGGCATTCATGTTGGATTAGAACATCTACACGCTGAGGTGTGACCCCATCACAGGATGCTTTTCCAAAAGAACTCGTCAATAGTTTAAAAAAGCAACAAGAGTGCATTTACACAACTCAACAAATATGTTTTGACACAGACAAAATGTTCAACTACAGCACAAATGATATCAATAAATAATCGGCTCTAATATGAGCACACTGTCTGACACACAAGTGCTAACACATGAACTTACTAGAATAGTAAAATTCATACTTTAATGAGGTGACAAACAATGTACAAGTATCCCTTTATGGCGACACAGCTGCTGTCTTCTTCACATCTTCGCGAGAATTCAAACCAGGCAGGTTAAGGAGAGCAGCCACACCTTCCACGATGACCTTCTGGAAACGAATGGGTTTCCTGCGACGCTGCTGATCTCTGCAGGACGGGTCACGCTACTCTCCCTTCTCATACTGGATCTGCCATACGGCCTGGCCTTGTCCGAGGGACCTGGACAGACACGTGCTGTATCTGTGGAGGGAGGGGGAAGTGCACCGAGCGGAGCAAAGACACATCTCTGTGGCTCTGTATGCAGATGGGCCGGTAAAGCAGTCTAACACCTCCTCCAGGTCGCTCTTTCCTCGTCTGTCCCTTCATCTACGGGAGAAAGAAGTTGATCCTCTGTGGAATGGACTTGCATCCTTGTGCTGAGAACAGTCTCTCCTCTTTTGGGACGTAGAGCATCGCCTTGGCCACCTCATCCAGTGTTGCTTCATCTGTCTCCAGACCCCGTGCTGCATAGGCGTCACGTGCACAGAGCTTGACATGGCGGTACTCCAGAGGCAGAAATGGAACGAAGAAGTCAATCAGATGCCCTGACATGAGCTCACTCTGAGCAAACCCACCTAAGAATAAGAATCATGCAAAAAAAAATGCTTAGATACGAACATTTTCACCCAAAGACGGAAGTAACTTTTGCTTTGAAAAGATTATTTAGGTTATGAGTTGTTCAATCAGAACAGGTGATTAGCTTTGAATTTCATCATGTAAAAGTCATGTAAAAACTATAAGTATACACATTCTCACACACACAAAAAGAAATTAAAGAAACGTCCTCAAGCAACTAACATCTGATCAAACGTAAGCCTAAACCTGCCTCCGCGGCCTACCTTGAGACTCCATAGTTTCAGCTCGTAGCCGATGCTCCAAGTCTTCCATCCCGATGTCCTCTCGATTCTGACCAGAGTGCCAGAAGTCCAGCGCTACATCGTTGATTGTCGCACCACCAATATTACTGCAGTAAAACAGACGCAGCCAAAATGTCAAAGTCAAATATCTGCGGAGTTTGTCGTCATTAACAGTCCTCAGAGATTTTTGTAACACTAAAACTGAGCAAAACAAGATACAATAGATGTATTTCCTGCTTATCCGGATGATTTTCACTTAGAATATCAACGCAAATATAAGATAGACGATTACATTTTTAAAAAATGTATGAAATTGTAAGAGTTTCAGTTGTGTTTATGGTTTCAGGCTTGCTTTGGATCATCATTTTTTAACCTCTTTATTTGGAGAAGAAACACAAATATTTCAATGTGTAGATATAGGGACGTATAATATTGATATTTACACTCGCTATTCTGACAGATCCATTTTATCTTAAAAAAACTCCAAATGAATAATTATGATTATGTTATGTGTACGTTTTAGTGACCTCGGGTTTATCCTCAGTGCAGTGAAAAACACCGTTTCTCTTACTTGACAGGACAGAATGTTTGTCAGAAAAATATTTGACGTTTAAGTAATTTAAAAATGAAAAGAAAGTTGTAATAGAGTCAGAGGAAGAACCATCCTTCATAGCAAGAACAACAACACCAGAAGCGCAATACATTCTCAGAGAGAGCGAGTCTGTAACCCAGCTTCATCAGACAAGATGTGCCTGAAATAACCGACCAACCTGAGGAAGAGGAAGATGGCTCTGCGGTAGCTGACCCCATCTACGTTGTCATAGTGATCCATGTAGGGCTTGATAGCATCGATGAGACCTGGATGGAGCTTTTCAGCTTCGTCGAAGATGAACAGCGTCTGTGGGCAGCGCAGAACCATGTCTCTGATGGCTTCTCTCAGCTGGCTCTGGACACGTGAAGAAGAGCAAATTTACAGTGTCAAAAACCCCCCAAAACTCTCAGACCTACAAAGGATTTTGAGTTTGATACAAGTCAGCGTTACAGCTCAAGCAAATCATCAACGCTGAAGTGATGTTTAAATATAAAAAAGTAAAAGGAAATGACAGATTTGAGAGAAATGTGAATGAAAATTTCACTGAATCTCATATTAAGAAAAAGGCAGAGGGATTTCTTGACCTAATTTGCACCCTATTACTCATGATGTATGCATATTTATCAGGTATTTTCACATACAAATCCTGTTTAACCTAAAGTGTTCATTGCAATTTGAGAGGAATGGATGAAAATGAGAGGAAATTGATATTTTCTAATAATGCCAGCGGGCATTGTAATCCCAAGACAAATTTCACATTTGTAGACTTTGAGCGTATCAGGTGAAAGGTTATCCTGTGTACTATGCCTTTGATTTTGTGTAATAATTCTATGTCAATACCATTTTGAAACAGAATACAGTGATTGTGTAAAAATGAAGGGACCACATTGTGTCATGTTTTCCAGCTGGACAAATGTCAAGTTCCAAAACTCCACATATATCTGCACTCGTGTTCAAGCACCAATATTTGATCTAATGCATCTGTGCAAATCGTGACCGTTATCATCTATGTGCTGAATTTCCAAACGCAGACTAAACATCTGACTATGCAAGCAGGAAGGCACAAGAACACGTCCACCATGTACTTGGCACAGAGCCTCCGACTCTCTGCCAATCGGGCACTGAACGTCTCACCTTGTACGTGTCCACCAGTCTGGCGTGTGGGAAGTGAAACGGGGCGATAAACAGACGGACACACTCGCTCTTCACCCCATCTCGGTAGAGGTTATCAGCGATGATCCGGGCCACGAAGTTCTTGCCCGTACCGGACCAGCCGTGGAAGGAGAGTGTCAGCGGCTTGTTGGACTCTGGGTTGTTGATAAAACCTTGGATTGCTTTGAGAACTACCGACTGAGCCAAGTGCTGCCCATGCAGCTTCGTCTGGAGGTCCTTTGCAAGACCTGAACAGTGACAATAAGGCACTCAGGCTTAATCTATTTCAAAAAGACCTCATTTATCAACTGCCCTATGTACCTGGTATCATTTGCATCAACTTGCAATCCATATGAGGTATTTAGAAACAATTTAGATATATTAATTCAACCACCATCAAACTTGCATGCATTTCACTTCTAATCACTACAAACACCTCAAAGCATGTTATTACAGTGAAAAAGTGTTCATATGAATATTTTTCAACTGAAGTTTTGAACAGAAGTGTTCAGTATTGGATTTAATGTGAATTTAACAGTAAAGAAAAGGCATCAAATGGTAGTCAGCAGGTCTTATCTTGCTTCAAATCACAAAGCAAATGTAAGACTCCCTTCTCAGTGAGTTGGATTACCTACTTACTTACTTCCCAGAAGGTTTGAAATCAATATTTATCTGAGAATATTTAATTCAGAATCTAAATATGCTGATTTCACGATGAAATACTTGAAACGAAAGGAAAAAATCTATCCCAAAGGGAAATTATGTGGTCATTCTTAGTGTTGTTACTCTTTTCTTACAATAAATATTTATCATTTATTGTATGTACTCGATCCTGATCAACTGTAAAGTTGCAAATAGTGCGTGCAAGTTTCCCAGTCAAATATAAGCCTATGATAGAAGCTTTCATCAGTTTTATTGTTATGGAAATTCTCAAAAAGTCATCTGCTGCATGTTTCATATACAGAACAACAGAATCATCTTAATCAAAGCTGGAAAGATGTGTTTGCAAACCCGTAAAATAGAGAGAAACCTGAACTTATAGATGCTGATGATCCATCCCGGTGTGTGATGACTAATAATAATGAACACTGGACGTAGAAATAATCCATGTATGCATGTGGTGATTTAGATTTGTGTCCAGGGACAAAAGCAGTCACAACTGCAGAGGTGAGCGTGCTACCTGTGATGTTGTTGGTTATCCTGCAGTCTCCAGACTCACAGCACTGGCCCAGGCTACAGTACCACTGATGCAGCAGGCTAACGTAGTCCTGAGGAAAACCTGCCCAGAGGTCCCTGGTTGGTACTGCTCACAACAAAAAAATAACGCAAGTCAGTGTTGCTATTACAGTGTAGTCTGCACTGATTACAACAGCAAAACAGATGGCAGAACAGGACCTGGAGGCAATACGGAAAAGGGTCGTTACAGTAATATAGTCAAATTCACACCGGGTAGGATGTAAAAGATCTTGGCAACCGTTACAGGAAAAAAGGCTTTTCGTTTAACCGTCTTACCTTGTTGTGTAGCATCATCTTGGTGAGGCTGGCACTCCCCCTCCCATATGTTGCAATAGATGTAATTAAAATAGTAAGTGGAGACGTTGCTAATGGTGTCGAGCTGGAAGAAGTCGGCCTCTGCGGGCAGAGCGCAGAGCAGAGGCAGAAACCACCGCACGAACATCGGGGAGAAGAAGAAGGGCGACGATCCGCACCGTCGAGACAAGACCGGTCAAAGCGTCGCGATTCTCCTCTCCCATTTATTTAAAGCCGGTCATTTATTGAGAGACACTTCTCTCCACCCCTCCAAGTTCTTAGCTGTAAACTGTAGTCATGGAGCGCTCGATTTCCTCACCCCAATTCCGGTGGGCTCCGCCCACCAATTGTGAGTGGCCACAACAGTCACTCCAGCTCTAGGTAGGGTGCATTTATGCTTACAGTTGGGTGGTGAAAAGGTGTTAAAACCAGTAGTATCGCATATTAAGTACTGATCTGGCAGTTTGCACCAAGAGTGTATAGTTAACAGATCATGTTACGTTCAAGGTGCAGCTAGTTTTTAACTACGGGTTCATAAGGGCCGCTTTCAAACAGAGATTATACATTTACTTCAGTGAGGACAGTGGACTTCATGCCTATGCATCAGCCACAGAATTTATACGTTCGAGTTCCAGTGCACCACCCCCAGCCTTTCAAATTGAGCGGTCACTTAACACAGGATTACAATTTTTAACGGTAAATTAAGAAAAATCCCTTTCGATGTCAACCCTGGTTCTGCAAAATATCTTCCTATTAAAATGGAGTCGTTTCTCTCCAGTTGTCTTATGCATGCTCAGGACAGGGGAAACTCGATCATAGAGAAGCTTCAGTGCCATCTGCAGGTCTCTAAGACTTTGTATAAACTACACTAATTTTTTTTAATTCAACTAATGGATTAAGTTTATAGTGACTGATACCAGTTGAACTGTCACTGGGGGATGAAGACCTTTGTCAACATATTTACACTTATGGACATTCAATGACAGAAACCAAGGTCAGCACAAACACACTTTATTACAATGTACAAATTACATAATCTACAAACTCAAAACATTAGGTGTTTATTTCAGCGGGAATTCATTCATCTCGTCCATCTGCTTCCCACATCCACTTTTATGAAGGGAACCATTTTAAAATCAAATCCAACCCGCAGATCCACCAGCATGCTTGCTTATTGGAGGCTGAAGTCTTCAGACCTGCATGAGAGGACAGGGCATTTAGCAAAACCGCAGAGAAACTGATGGAACACAAATGGGCCATTTTATTGACCACAGAACCTCAGATTAAATGGAACGGTATGGGTTATAATCATAGATAATCATTTGGCAGAATCTTTTCATCACCGGTAGAATGGTCAGTGTAATTTAACTTAATTTCTTACATGCTGTATTGCTCATAATATTAAACTGAAATACTTACATCTCAAAACCTGAACACCCTTCCTGCAAAAGAAGGGAAATAGACTTATTACAAGTCAGGAACTGGCTGATGTCTTATTTAACTTGATGGGTTGCTCAGTAACAGTTATCCACAAGAAAGTTCAGGTCAGACATTTGTCAAGACATCACTGAACCCACAATCAGCATTAACCTTCAGGAGGAGTTTCTTACCATGGTTAATGGTAACGTCAGCATCAGACTGCAGTCCAGAGCGAGGTTAAACCTGAGAAGACGGTGGCATAAGTCAAATACGCACAACAGAAGCAAGATGAAGACATCTACACTGACCAGATCAGCTAGAGCTAATGTAATCACACCAGTTTACAGTCAGGTTTCACTTATCATCATCACACAGGCCAGTCTACAGGGATCAGATCAGGTCCACTACAGCACCACTCATGATCCCAAACAACTGCAGCAGCTCCATCAGAGCCAGGTGAAGCAGCTCTAAATTTAATTTTTTTTTTTTTTTTTAAACAGTTTCTCTCTGGAAGAAATCCAGACAATTGCGCTTCACTGGTCACCTGGGTCTAAGGAGCTGAAAAAGCATTTTGCACTCACCGTGTTAGTTTCACATCTTCTGTAATATAGACAGCCACAATCCAATGTGCTCTGCAAGAATCAGATGGATTCACATTAATTATTGTAACAAAACTGTGCTTCCAATCAAAATAAACAATCCAGATCAGAGTAAATTTTTAATTCCTCAACTGGATCAGAGACCTGATTCATACTCATCACATCTGAATAACCACTGTAGCGGAGCACTAATCTGGATATAATGCTTACCAGCAAAGCCTGGGTGAGTGTCAGCCACGTGCACGCGCCTGTCGAGAGAATTACTCGTCAATATTGATTTTATAACATCAGGGATGAAGGACAATTACTGGCGATACATCAGCTAGGAGCGAAAGACAATAGTCATTCTTCACAGTTTAATCCGCTGAACTATGCTCTCATCACTGTATCAGACCTCAAGTAGATTTGTGCTTTATCTCGTCAACTCACCTTCATTCGGCCTGTTGAGGATCACCGCTTCTGAAAGGGAGGAAAATAGAAAATTAAGAATCTCTCCAGACACTAAGTGAACTCACAGGTCATGAAGGTCGATGCATCAGTTAGGAGCGAAAGACACTTTTCTTCGTCATGGTTATCTGCTGAACTATGCACTCATCACTGCATCAGACCACTCGTGTGTGTTAATGTTCCAAATCTGGACACTCACCTCACAGATCCACAAGTGTAGATGAGCAAGATCATCATTACCACCTGCAGGGCAAAGAGAAAATACCCACATGACTAAGAGTTCAAGCTAGAAACAGACTACTGTTCACTTTGATCTGGACTGCATCAGACATAAAGTCATCTTTCACTCTTTTTCAGAGAGATTCCCAATGTTTTTTTAAAACAAAATCATCATTGACAGCTTTAAGATAGCATTTGAGTATCAAATCTTTGTTAGTTACCTGTTAAGTCAGGTTTGAGGACTCGAATCAGGAACACACCTGTATGAACACAAAAGTTAGTCAAAGGGGTTCCATGTGTACCTCACAGGAATTAAATTAGTAGTGCCTCAGATAATTCAACTTGGTGGTTGAAAGTATCGTCATCCATCTTGTCGAGAGTAGCAAATAATTGTCATCACTTCAGCACATGGTCATGTACAGCAGTGTTGAGGTAGATTTCTGCATCCTGAAGGCGTTCACAGAGAACTAGTTTTAGATCAGGAGCCACAATCTGAGATGCAACCAGACAAGGTAAAAACACACAATAGCTTCCTCATTGAGAATAGCAGGGTTTTTTTTGGCAGAACTGAGATTTTAATTATTATTTATGTTGTAAAGCCAAACAACCACCACGGTTAACACCTCAGAGATGCAGAAACCCACCTTGAAGGGCAAAAAGGCAAAAGGCTTACCTCCATTTCAAAGTTCCTTCAAGTCTCTGGATTGTTCTGGCACCTGTGGAGAAATTCTTGTTAGCTTCATACAGTTACATCAAGAGTAATTATTCCAGTTTAGAGAAGTCTCAGTGAGAAATTGCTCAGAAATCACTTCTGTCCACTACTCTTATCAATTGAATCATCACCGACTTCCACACAGAAGCAGAATACACAAATAAAACTAAACTTACCAGTAGAGCAACTGCTGATTTCCAAATGGTGATAGCCACATTTTTAACCTAAAAAGGAAAAACATTACACATTAAAGTCTCAATTCTTAAGTGTATAGTTTTGTCATTACTGAAGCAATCATAATACAGATTACAAGGCATTCCGACTGTCCTCAAATGCATCTTAAAATTAGGCTTTGACAGCCTCCTGGTCTAATGTGTTAAATATACCAGAGATAAACCCTGAAATATTTATTTCTAAAACAAATATCTCCATTTTGCCTCACCACCCCTGAAAATATTTTAGTAGCACGGCCCTCTTTCATTGTGGTGTCACAAATCTCACCTATAAACACTTTGACTCCTCACCATGGACCCCATTTTGCAGAGCAGATTAAGAGAACTGCATGTCTAAGAATAATTTGCCATGTAATGATCCACTTTAAGATCAATGATTAAACAGGTCCAATTGTAGATTAAGAGGTGTAATCGCAGTCCTTCGATTAAAGGCCTGCTAGTTCTACAATGCTCTTTGATAAGATACTGAAGTACAATTCACTCCCACACGTGTTTGCCACTTCCGAGTTTCTGGAAGCACATGCTAAGCTAAATAAATAAATCTGGTGATTTTGAGACAATACCTTAATCGCATACAATGAACAGTCAAACGCAAAGCTTTTAAAACTAGAAAATATTTTTACTGCATCAAAAGCACATTAGAAAAAGTAATGTAGCCAACATCTGATTTAGGTAATAGCTGTAAAACAAGAATGAATCTACGTTTTGTTAACTCACCGTGACATCTGCCCTTCCATCGCAGAGAATCCCAGTTCTGCAAACGAATAGAAATTCAAATCAAAACTTCACATTAACAATAACAGTGCAGTTGTTTGCAATAAGCCGGCAATATGATCCAGCGGGAGCTGCGCAGTAAACCAAACAGGCCTGCACTGTGTGCAGCACCGTTCCGTGGAGTCAGAATAGTTGGCGTTTCCTCACATTTACTCAGATGTCCCTACCAACATTCAATTCATCATTTAGCCACGGGACTAAATTACAAAACAACCTGCTTTTTCGCCTAAATCCAGCTTGGCTGGTGGCGAGTTAGCGCCGTGCGAGCAGAAGCACGTGGGTGAGGCCTACTCACTGAACTCTGCAGCCTCAAGCACGTTCACAAATAAAACTTTACAAACGTACCCGTTACGCAGGGTGGACAAATAAGGTGCCAAATATGTTAAGCATAAACTTACTAAAAAAAAAAACTCGCTGTCAAACCGAAAAAGTAAATTTTTTACAAGCGAAGGTGTACTCACCGGACGGGTGACCGAGGACTGAGAAAGAATCCTGTGCGCAAGGCGGTTTTATAGGAAATACCGCAAAGGCTGATGGGAAAAATGTAGCGAACGACTAGCGTCCCTGCTGGACGGCCCCTGAATGAAAGCCGCATGGGAAGCTCATCCTCCACCCTGAAAGTCCTAGAGAAATGATGCGGTTCAAGATTTGAACACTATCATGTAAACTAACTGAACCCACTAAGGTTCTAAACTAAGGTCCTGTCCGCAAAGCGGGTCAGAAAGCTGTTTTATGGACACCTATATAAATGTTTTTTATGTCCTGCCGATTTAGTGACTGGTCAGAAAGAACAGTATGAACGAGTATGGATGGTAAAAGGGATAAAATGGAGGCTGTCCAGTTTTTACATATTGGTCTATTATAAGGATGCCTGCTGTTCTCCAGGTGCACTGCACTGTATTTGATTTTGGTTGGGTTCAAAGGCTCAACAACAACTAGAAGCACCATGCAGGATAACCCAAAATCTGTTGAATGAAAACAGACTGCATGTGCGGCCACGTGAGGGTAATATTTTGAGACGTGCGACTTGTTGGGATGCCCATCTGAAAGAACCATGACCAAATCTCACAGGAATCAACTCATGGAGATTTAATATTATGCATCAATAAACAGTAGAATTGGATACAATCAATGGTTAAGAT
This sequence comes from Leuresthes tenuis, assembly GCF_036924035.1. Classification (NCBI taxonomy): domain Eukaryota; kingdom Metazoa; phylum Chordata; class Actinopteri; order Atheriniformes; family Atherinopsidae; genus Leuresthes; species Leuresthes tenuis. Next base: position 16,346,875 of record NW_027325361.1, on the reverse strand, counting down.
GAGTAGGAAATAAAAAATACATTTGTTAGGATTGCTCTCTATCAGGCAATACTGAGCGATACTGAAATGAATGGCAAGGCCTCTATTCAGTAGATTATACAAAGACATAACAAGGAGGGAAAAAAAAACAACACAAAATCAGAGCCTCAATTTGAGTTGGAACTCACATTTCAATTGGCTAATTTCCAAAGGCATTTTTGTTTGTCTATTGTAGGACTAAAAGTCAATAACCAGGTGAGATTCTCAACAAGTATGTGACTACATTTGAATAAAGCACCACCAATATGTTTATCTTCATAGATCCCTTCACCAGATTAGATTGGTTCAAAATGTTTTTCTCCATTTTATTCAATACGCATACTTAATAGTATCCCCATTTAGGAGGTAATCTTTAACACACAGAAATAACAAGAGGGTCCTGTTTGCACTTGCTTCAGCATTTTCAGGTGAAGTTGTTTTTTTTTTTCTTTATTTCTCTACATATCATTCAAATTTCATAGCACTTAGACCCAAACTATGCAGCCGTAAATAAGAAAATGAAAGCAGGTGTACAGCAGGATAAACATTGCCCCCTACGTGGTTCTTAACGACGATGGGAAAAAAAACAAAAAACTGTAAAGATTGAACAAACAGAACAAAGTATTCACTCTGAAACTGCAGCAGTGTATCAAAAGGTCTGCTCTGGTTTTCTCATGAGGAGATCCACCGACACCAGAGGCAACAAAGACGGGTGATGTGCAGAGCATAAGGGAGACTTTACAGACTCGGTTCTAGCCTTACGCCCTCATCGAGGACCAGCTGTGCAGAAAGACAAAAATATGTAAACAATCATTTTGTTCATAAATGCGTTCAGGTTAACACGAAAACCTCATCGGAGAATGGTTTGATCTGTCCAGATTAAAGTCCCTTTAGCCTTTTCTCTAAACCTTTTTTTTTTTTTTGGCATAACCGACAATGATCTGAATTGCATATATTCCTTAAATCTATCTCGCGTCACCCTCGGTCAGTGTGTTCAGATGCTTGCGTTGGGGCTTTGCTTCTGGGTAACACTTGAGACACAAAACAGTTTGAATGACTGCAAAGGTGTTAGAAATGGAAACAACACATTGAAACTAAATGGAATGATTCCTAATGATGTAAAGCCATCAACTTCATATCCTCAAATATTTTTTTTACACTATTGCCAGAAAGAAAAATAAAACAAAAACAAAAAAAAAAAAAAGCATCGAAAATAAGAAGAATATATATTTATATATCCATCATATGTATATCTATATATAAACATCAGTTATAACTCATAGCAGGCAAGCAGAGAACACCTCTCCCGCCCCTTTAAGATTCATACGCTCCACTGTCATAAGGCTGTCAGACTCTGGGAGGGGGCAGCAGCTTTCTTTCCTCAGTCACAAGATTCCCTGAGATGTAGAGAGCCGTTTTATTTGTCAAGCTTTACTTCAACTTGAACACCATCAACCGCAGATCTCTTGGCCCCCCGAAGAAGAAGGAAAAAAAGAAAGAAGGAGAAACAAACGAGTATGAAGGGAAACGAGTGCTACTCTGGATGGTCTGGTAGAGGTGTAGAAGGGTGCGGTAGTGAAGCTGATCGACGGAGCCGGGAAACGAGGCGCATCGACGGGGCGCCCTCGCTGTGTGCTGCCGAGTCTGTTGGCAGGCGGCCGGTTACTGGTGGCGGTGGAGGAGAGATTGTCCAAATAAGGAGAGGAGCTTCACTAATATTCATGTTACATCTTTGACGCTCTCATTCATTTCCATAATGTTTTACAGTCAAATGCAAAGCAGTGAACATATTCAATCATCAGTCATTCCAAGGCTTGGATAAGAAGTGGTTTTGCAAAAGAGTTCTTATGAAGACTCTTGGGTGTGCATTTCTTTATTCATATGTATGCATGTTTATCAGTGTGGCACGTTCTTCTCAGTGCCTCGGGGAGACTAATCTCTTTAATAGCGGCTCATCGTAGACCCAGCACTCCCCGTCCTCGTGGAATAGCTACGGGAACACACAGGAAATGGCCATGATTACACTATACCGTTTTAAATGATGTATATTAGAATGCTATTTTTTTTCTGACATTCATAAACACTATGTGTCTTGTCTACAGCATTGGACCTGTACAATGTTGTCTGAGATTGAGTGTAAAACAATTTGGACTGTATACAATCTGAAAATAATGTACGTTTAGGCAGAATAGGGGAAAAAACTTCTCAGTATAAATAAAAACATGAAGTGATCTGCAGTGGAGAATGTGCTAATGTTGCAGTATTTTAGCATGCATGCGGTCCGACACCTGCAGAAGTCATATTCTTTCTATCCTTATCCTTGAAAACGAAAGCAGAAAGCCTCACCCTGGTCTCCCACTGCTGCTCCTGCTCCTTCCTCTCTCTGGCTTCGGCTCTTTGCTTCTCCTCCAACCGGTGTTTGGCTTCTGTTGCTGATTCAATGTCTTTTAGCTTCAGGTTCAGTGTCACATCTCTCCATAATCTAATGAAGGCACCAGAGGCAACGGTTACTTTGGATGACAAGGCTCAAGGCTGTACAAGTTAGTAAGCAACTGCCTTCCCACCTTCGCGACTCGAAGTCGAGCTGGTCCTCCAGCCTCCTCACTTTTTTCTTGATGAGGCCCATTTTCTTTGTATCTATAAACACGGTGTTCTCCTAAAATTACAGAAAATAATTCATGTATTAATTCTTTTCACCAATGAGAGCCGAGGTGGAGGAATCTTCTCATTGCCATTTGTGAGCAGAGGTAAACAAAATCTGGACCGCTGAGAAAGATTCAAATGATAATTACCCTTAAAATCTCAAGCAATGGACTGGACATCAACCTTATAATGCAATTTCTCAGATTTTGGTCCAATAATCAATATCTAATTATTTAAAGGACATATTAAAGAAAGAGGAAATGAAGGACTTACTCCAGTTGCCCACTTGGCATACATGACTCCATTCCACTCTCCTTCAATGGAGCAGAAAGACTTCTTGTCATTTGGTGGGCTGCAACAAAAAAAAAAAACAGAGAAATTCGATTCCTTTCCTCGGATAAAATGTCGAGCGCATGAACTGCAACTAAAAAGCGTAAAGCCGCGGCCGTCTTACAAAATTTCTGCCGTGATTCTGTGCTTCTTCCCGCCGTAGAAGGGTTTGGTGTGGAACACGATGTTCGCGCTGTAGCCTGACTTGGAGCAGGAGATGTTGCACTCCCCGCCCAGCTCCACCCACGGCACAGTCAGAATGGACCTGGACGAAGAGGCTCAAGTCAGACGGGTCATGATGTCGTCCCGGCACGACAACACGTGCTCGGGAACACCTACCTGCCATATCCGTTGGGGAAGGTGAGGATGTAATGTTCGTCATGCTCCAAACACGAAACGCAGCCTAAAGACGAGAGGATACTTACTGCAGCTGTAACAACGGTGTACAAAAAGATATTTTGGAGAGTTTGAGCCTGGTTTTACCTTGGCCAATGTTGTGGACACCAATGGACATCCCAAGAAACTTTGACTTGGTCCAGATGTGAGCGTTGAACTGGATCTTCTTGCTTAAACACTCTGCGTAGAATGCAGAAACTACAAACGGGAGAAAGCAAAGGGGTGGGGTTTTTTTTTTTGGATGCTAAAGGCTTAAATGCTTTGATGGAGAGTACTGAAAAGAGAAAGATTTGCCACTCACTGGGTGGGTGGTGAGAGACCTGCTCTGCCACAAAACACACGCTGTTGGGTGAAGACCAGGGAACTGGACCTTCTGATATGGTCTCCTGCAGGGTACAAGAGAGCAGATGGCAGAAAGGAGTGAGAACTGCTTTTCTTAAAAACAATTAATTAATAAAGACCATGCTGTGTAACATTCTGAGAACAGTGAGATATGAATGTAAAGGGATTATTAAACAGACTATCAACTAGAACATCAACAAACTTAAGGTTTTTGGCAACTAAATGGGCTTTTTTTTTGGATACTAAAATTATAATTAATCAACACAAGTCATGGACAAATCATGACCTTTTAGTACGAATATAATAACTCAAAGATTTCATGTTTTGACTTAGTTTTCCAAAAAAATATTCCAGACTTCTCGGTAGGTTAGGATGTGTTGTGATAAACGAAAAATAAAAAACTAGCAGTAGACAGACTATTAAAAATCAGGAAGCAGCATCAGTTAAAAGAAGAAGAGCATTGATCCGTCAACCGCTCACACCGAATAAGTTCTCTGGTAGTAAATCCTCATCGTTTCAGTCTTTCATAACTAAAAGTTATTTGAAAAGGCAGTTTATTAATTTTTCAATGGCTTTCATTCTGCTGCGTTCACTGTGAAGATGGAAACGCACATTACTCCCATCCATCAATGGCAGCAGTCAGGATCGTCACTCAGCTTTTCTAAAAGCTACAAGTTTACTATCTAGAAAAGGGTATTTTTCGTGCTGTTATTTGCTTTTTTCCAAACTCTTCCAGACCTGAAAATTGACTCAAATCTAATAGTTATTGATAGACGTGGTGGTGAGGCAGCTAAGGGAACTCTAGTAAATCTGGTAAATCTAAGGTGAAACGACACAACGCAACACTGCAGACAAACACGTTACAGGCTTAAAGGTTTACAACGACAATGAAAACCCGACGATCTTGACAGCAGCAGCACATTTACTCACCACATGTTGAGAGGGTTCATCTGTCTCGATGGGGAGATCCCAGTGGCAGTAGAAGACTTCCCCCAGGATCGGGTTGTAAGGTTTCTTGGCCACTGAGCCTTTCCTCCCTGCATGGAAAGCTGACAGGTACCATTTCACCACGTGAACCATGCGCTCTCTGGCCTCTTGCTGCTCAGCGATACTACAGAAAAATCAAGCGCAAGAGTTGTTAAATGACGGATCCCATTTCCCAGTCATGGATCGCCCCGAGGAGCTCACACGGAACAGCTGCTGAAACGACACGTACCTTACAAATAAGTCCGGATGTGCAAAGAAATCCGCGTACATTTCTAATAAAGATCTCCTTTCAAGGATGAAGGTAGGCAAGACCACCTGTGAAGCACAACAAAGGAGATCAGGAGAAACAGCTCACACAAACGTTATTAGAAAGCATAAAAAAAAGAAACAGTGCAAGGAAAGGACTGTGGACAGAACAACAGGGGAACATTAACACTGAAGATGCAGAGCAGCTCATACCTTTGTGAGGTCCATGCCCAAACGAACTTGAGAGAGCAGATGCATAATGACGCTTTTGTGCTCTTCCACAGACTCCCCCTCACCGTCATCATCACGGTCATCGTGGCTATCAAACGGATCTGAGGACGGTCGCAGAGCAAAATTCTCATATTGCTGCAAACACATGTGGATCTCTGCCTTTTCCTTATTCTAAATATAATGAATGGTTCCCACTATTAGGTTAAATGAGCTTAATCTACTCAAATGTGCCTTTGAAATTCATCTTCCATCTGTCAAACCAATTTTATTTTTTTTTTATTTCTTATTTTTTATACCCTCCGAATTAAATTCAGGGCCCCAGGTATGCAATGCATCTTAAACGGTCTTTATCACATTGGTGATTTATAACTTTTGAGGCGGTTCGACAAGAGTCAGTGAGGGTTAACATTTAACATAGCTGTAATATATTTTTCCCCCCCATTTACCTGCATCTGTGGTGCCATTGGACATCGACGAGTTGAGAGACTCAGTGGTGTTGGGCCGTTTTAATGCCGTTTCATCATTAGCAATGGGCGAGGCAGCAGGAGGCCCTGAGGGACTGAATGCAAGGGAAGGAAACAGAGGAGTTAACGAGACAACAGGAAGCAACACAGATCAGGTGGCCAAGTGGAGGCTCGCAGGCACATTTGTAGTAAGCTTCTCCAACTAAAGCTGCTTATACAGCTAGATTTTCATGCACTCTAAGCAGAATTTCCCCACCTGAGACACCGAACTCTATAATGATGCTGTTGCTTTCAAACTGGAAAACAAATGGATCTATTTTCAGGAGGCGCGGCGATGATAGACTTACTCTTTGCAGTGCTTGGGTGATGTGCTGCTCTGGTAAAACTCGTCGGCATCGTAAAACTCGTCCTCGCTGGAGGAGTAGGAGAAGTCTGGCACTGAGTGTGAGGGCAGGGGGATGTGAGTCGGGGAGGCGACGCCACTGCTGGGGCCCGACGGGCCACTCCCTGACAGAACGAAAACAGGAGAAACAACGAGAGTCATGCCAGTGCTCTCCTGGAGCGTTCCCCCCCTTAATGTGATGAAGCTTCCTCACTCACACGGTACACAATTCACATTAAATTAACAGTATGATTATCAGGCTGTGTGCGGAAACATTAAGCTGTCTTTATCACAGCGACTGCTTCCTCTGCAGAGCGTAACGGCTGCACTCTCAAGCATGCAGCCAGCTTTCTGAGTGCACAGCGCAGCGTTTTAACACTGCTAACTCAGCGCAAACCGACAGCCAGACCCTGCTTTCTTCTGATTCTGTGCATTGGCTTTTTAATTTGTTTAATGTTCACTGACAATGAGGTACAACAAAAATACGTGGCCAAGTTCTTATTACATTCAATTGACATCGTATCAAAACGGTAAATATAATTAACTGGCTTCTGACACACATGCATTCATGTGAAAGCAGGATGTGGGTGATGCAGACCCCATTTTGAGCCTTTTTGAATAAAACTAGAGCCGACTATTATTCCACTGTTTTCTCTATTCACGAAAGTTCTGAAAGCGGGGAGAAATGCCGTCACAACCTAGAAATAACTACCAGTATTCAAATAGTTGCCATTCGTAATGAGTGAATTCACTCACTAATTAATCAGCTATTTATGTCATTCATGGATTTCAAATAAGATAAAGTGAAGTAAGTGCTAGTTACAGCTGTCCAACATTTCCCCCCTGAGTCTAGTTAAGAAGAAATAAAAAGTGTAATAAAAAGAAAGGAGCCTATTTCAGTACCTCATATCGTTAACTGCACCGCATTACTATGCTGGTCTCTACAGGCTTCTGAGGGCCATTCTACCACTTTGTTTCCCATGTTGCTGCAGATCGCACACGTGTCATTTTCATACATGTCTATGCACCGCTAAGCATTCAGGTTTAATATAGACTTTGAGTCTCCATAAACCTGAGGTGACATTCAGCTGATGATGGACTGTAGTTACACAAACACGACAAGTACTTCTAACATTGTCAGCGTGTTTTAACCAAAGTATTTCATGCATTTTCATTGCGATGTAGTGCTTAAAGTATGGCCATTGTAAGTCTGATCTGTTCAGCAAAGACTAGCAAATAGTCCCTCAGAAGCACTTTAAAAGTAGACGTTCTGTAAAAAACTGTTAGATCCGCTAATAAAGACTACATGATAGGAATAATATTTTGTTTTTAAGTAAATACATTCAATACACCCCAAAACCTTAAAATCAACCCTGTTCCCAAGACATTTCTAAATGTCATCTGAGCATCAAAAAGGCCTAATTCCCACCAACAGTGCTGGATGCTTACCTGTGCTGTTGGGAGTTGGGGTCTGCAGACTTCCCATCACTGTGACAACGGGACCAACGGGTAACGTCGAGGGTCGTTGGTCTGATTTACACACCTGAGAAGCGTCTTTAATAAAAAAAAAAAGAGAGAAAGCGGATGAGTAACAACTGAAGCATCAACATGAAACCAGACCTCAGTACAGCAAACATCTCATGCCATGTACCAACTGGCTTGAGAAATTTATGCCAGACACTGCAGACTGAGAGGGGGGGGGGTTGTTACACAGGTTATTATGGGACCGTAATTAGAACGGCCTACTTTGCAGCGTTCATTTTCACACCTTTTTCTTTTTTTTTCTTCTTTTGTTTAAGGTTAGTTACAGTCATCTGAACAAAATTAGAAACATCTACATCATGCCAGGGGATGAATGATAAAAATGTTCTGAATTAAGTCAGAAAATTAAATACAATCATGCAAAAATAAAGTAAACAATAGCAAGGGCAGTTGTGTTTCCGCACTTTGCTGTTTTTTTTTTTTTGTTTTTTTTTTTTTAATGGTCAGGAACTGCATCAATCTGCACCCCAGCACCGAGAGAGCATGAATCATATGCAAAATATTATGGTATACAAGGTCATGCTGCATTAAACTGCAACAAAGAAAAGAAATTTTGATTCCTGTTGACAGTTTGTGCTGCAGTGGCTCGTCTGTACAGCAGGGGGAGCCGTCGTCACTTTTGTGTTTAAGACACAACGTAACTTCTGCAGGTGATGACTGAGACTGATCACATCAGGCACACAGACAGGTAGCTCCCACACCCGAACACATGTGCAACAAAGACGTGGTGGTGGTGAGACAAACCTCCCGTACCTGTGGGTAGTGTGGTCTGTGTTGGCATTGTGGTGTTAACTACAGGGGTGTCCAGAGGGGGCTGGAAGATCCCATCCACTGGGTTGATGGTGCTCTGGACAAAGAAGAACAAACACAACATTGCCATCAACGACTAAAACATCTGCCTGACTAGACAGAAGACATCCTCTGTGGTGATCACACAAACCACTGCCTGCTTACCAGGTCTGATTGATGACCAACAAACAATGCTTCCACCACATGTGTGCCCACGTGTTAACCACAATTAAACACCCTTTCCTTTCATATCATATCATATCAAAGCAAGACGCCAACGTTAGCTCAGACCAATTATAGGGAAATCATGCGTGTGCGCTATAGATCAGTTTAATGATACACCAAAGTAATGAGAACAGTGAACTGAAATGATCCACCCAGTCCGGCCAGATCGATTTCCTTTCACTTCACATCATGCGAATCGTGCTACCAGGTTTTCACAAAGGTAATCAATGCGAAAACCAACAATGCTGGTTAGACATCTCTTGCTGATCTCCAGAATAAAGAAGAGTTCACTCTTCCGGACTGCAGTCCGAGTCTGTTGAATGTTGTAACGCGTGTCCTTGATTTCCCTGTTGTTAAAAAAAGTCTGTTGGGATATATCTGCAGTGGCCTCCCCTCAACATTATATGTTTATAGATTTGAATGAAGGCATACCAACCCCACACATAGACAAAATGTATCCCCTTTGCTCGGTTTAATGGGGTCACTGCCATCGATATCCCAACAGAGAGCCGCACTGACAACAAAAGGCGCTAAAACAAAATCATATCGACCCTTATACTCCAACAGCTCACCCTCAGGGCTCTTGGTAGCATTGAAATAGCATGTAGTCGTTGTGATGTGATATTCCATTATTTAAACTTGAGCTGGAGTGACTTTTACAGTTTTATTTTTATGGAAAAAGTGCTGAGATCAAAGATTAACAGGAACAGGCAGAGTGAGTCATTGTTAAGATTGTGTCTGGAGATACGGCCGAGAAGGAGAAGAACTGTGAAGTCATGTGGTCATTTGCTCCAGAATTGATTACTTTTGAAAGGAAAAAAAAAAACAGTTTGGTGTTTCTCTGTGTTTTTATCTCAATAAAACTGGTCGGACAGTTCAGCTCCGTTTGGCCTCTTGCTCACAAATGTCCCTCCTCCATCCGATCTTTTGCTTCATCCTCTGCTCTGCGCTGCTAAATGCAAGCCTCGTCCACGTGCCTTCAAAAAAGTAAGTCGAGGGCTACTAATTATAGCCAACTGCAGATGTTGGTCTGTCATGGTGGGGGGGGGGGACAGCCAGTCCATGGCCTAGCAAGCAGGAGATGAAGCAAATGAAAATGGAGAAAAGCAGTTGGGCGTTGGGTAGACTTACAGCTACAATGGACTTAAAAACCATGTCATGACCGATTTAAATTCTTAGGTGACTGCATTAAAACGGCAAGTAGCTCTTGCAATGGAGGGAGGAACCCTAAACCAATCACAGTGTGCGAATTACTTTGATGGCTTAAAGTCGATTCGTCTTCTTGTGAGCTTAATTCAAATTATTCGTGCACTTTGCAGCAATTTCCACGCAGTGCAGAGCGAGACAGCGTCAAGCTGCTCGTGTTTTAAGCAAAAGGGACAACAGTGAGTTTATCATCCGCTCCATATCATAGGAACACAGGCAAAGTGGCAGACATCTAGAGGTGCCGAAGCTTCGCATACATCTTGAGCAGCAAACCTAAGGCATATAAAACGTGCAGTCATACGAGTTGACAGAGCTTAAGCTGTGCTATTTATACGACATAATACTGTACTTAATGACCATGAGATTATAGAGGAGCAATCTGGCCTCTATCGCATTCATGCATCAGGAACCACACTTTAGGTTTTCTATATGGTCAACCATTATCTACAAACTGTTAACATCTTCCAAAGCAAACAGAGGGGTTTTAGATAGATTTTCTGCTTCCCTGTTAGCGGCTGGATTCTGATCATGGTATATTTGTATATCTCTCCATGCATGTTTCACTGGACTTCCTGCCCCCCTTTTTTTGTCTCTTCCATATAATCAACCTTACATACCCCTTATCCAACCTACCCAAGTAGCATTCAGATGCACGGAAATCCAATTTGGAAAATTACCTTCATTACGTTTCCTTTTTGACTAATCGAGAGTTGCTAAAAAAAAAAAATCACTGCATTTGCAAGCCGTGATGTCTGCAAAACAAACCTGCTAGTTGAGAAATAAGGAACACTCACACACTTGAAAATACTACCTTTCAGTTTGGCTTTCTGTTCCACTTAAAAGTTCATCACTTGGCAGCTCGCCCTGAATAACAGAGGTCAAAGTTTCTGTTTACGCCTGCATGTTGCGGTTCAATAAACACTGCCGTGCGACTGCCGTGTTTGTGACTGATTATCCATTACAAGCATGGCTCCAGTCTCCTGGTTTATATTTAGAAGATGCTGATAAGCGTGAGCACAAAAACCGCCTGCAAGATGAGAAATCAATCTAAAAGCACTAAACTGAATGCTTTGAAAAACGGTTGACAATATTGTTAGATAAACACGTGGCGATTAAAGCATGCATAGCTCCTGCTATGGCTTCTCAACATGAACACAGTGCACCTGCAGAGCCTGCAGAGTGCTCTCTGGATGGCCTTCCTGCCATTAGCGCTGAGCAGTTCAATAAGCAGGCGGCGTGAGCAGGATCAATCAACTGTAGACTAGTTAACCCGAAATTGTGGGTGAGGTGATGCGCAACACTCTTACATCAGGCATGCAAACACACGCAGTCTGACTTTGTGCAGATTACATGCAGGTTTTGTGTTTTTGATGAAAGAAAGGATAGTTCCCATCCATTGCTATACAAAAGAATTCAAATCTCTGATTAGATCAGGAAAGTAATGACTTAATCAAGAAGATAGCAGTGGCAGACATGAGGGAAAGAGCTTGATGTAGAGCTTATCTCCAAAATTACATGGCATGCACTAAAGATCTGATTCAGCAGCTTTTCTACAGGAAAATGGTAAATTATGCCAGAAGAGAAAGTTAGCAGCTGCTTGAATTGGAATTTTTGTCATGGACGGAAAGTGTTTAAACTTACTATAAGTCCGTTTGCGTGTTGCTGTTCGTTACTTTGGTCCTTAAAATTTTAAGAAGACAGTGTTAGACTCTGTGTGCAGGAAGGTTCAAAAGTCATTTCAAAATAGCATCCTGAGTGAGCCTCTGCGGTGAGATCCATCATTACACGGAGCTTCGTAATATTCCCCAACTTTCCACATGCAGCGATCCTTTCATCACATGGTAACATCTAAATTACTTTCATTAAAAAATAAATAAATAAATAGGACAGGATTGCTCTGTCATACCAATCGGTAAAGTCCGCTATGTGTCCTTAAATGCAATTTGTTAAAGTGTAGGTGGTTTAAAAAAATAAAAAAACGCCAGCCCAGACACACCTAACAACCACATGAAGCAGAAACGATTGCTCCACTTCCTTTCAGACAGCTGAATGGAACATGTGATGAAACGAGCACTGGGCTACACCCTCATCATCCACCGACCCAGATGGCAACTGTAAGCAGGGAACTACCCCGGGGACCCGATGTAACATACAGTGCACACCCATGGCGATCAGAATGCGATGGCACGGCAAAGTACAGAGACAGGAACCACGCGTGCGGCGATTTTGTGTTTACCTTGGCAATTTGCAGCAGTACAATACAGTGCTTGATGGACTCTACCATACTCTGAAAGAGAAAAACAGGAATCCGTTAACAAGGAACCCATTTCCAAACACAACAGGAAGGAAAATGTGTTAAGTTCTTACTTACACAAGTGGTCTCTTTCAAATTTTCTATTTTCTGCCAAAGGAAAAAAAAAAAAAAAAAAAAAGAGAGAGAAGAGAAGATATTTGGCTATAAAAATCAGAGCAAATTTCAGCACAGCGAGCACGAAAACACAGAGGCGAAGATGTCTGCCGCAACCTTTTTTCTTTTTTTTTGGGGAGTGGGGTGATTATTTCTCACAGTGAGCAGTTATCAACAAGTTTCAGTGACCAAAAGCTGGTGTTAAACCCAGAGAGGAAGTGCACACTGTCAAACCAGTAAAGAAAACGCACACAAGGTAAGTGAAACACCCTGAAACTCAACTACTTCCTCCAACAAAACCCAACACCTCAACTCTTTCAGTCACTGATCTTTGAATGAATTAACAAGTATGATAATCACTGGACAGCAGATTTTATATAAAATGCTGCACTTTGTACACGAGCATCCAATGCGTCTTACATTGCAGATGGATTATCTGTTAAAGCTGCAAATGTTAGCTAGAAAAAAACAAAAAGTTGAGGTATGCAACTGTAATCTGGTTGCCGATTCAATATTTAAATCCCTTTTCGAAGCAAAAGGTACACCTTTTTGGTTATAAATCTGAAGACAAAGTATTGTTGTTTTTTCTCTGTTAAGTTAAGTTAAACCATAGCAAAAGGCTGACCATCTGTAGTGGAAAACTACAGAAAGAAAATTACAAAGCTAAGTGGTTTAGAAACAACCGCTGGTTTAATCCAGCTGTTTTTATACAGGCCAACTAAAGACATTATAGTGATTATGTGAAATCATTGGGGTCAAATAAATGTGATCGGGCAACAGTTGAGCACTGGGACAGGCTAATGGCGTTCCAAAACCTAAACAAGTTTTTTTCTGAAACAGACAGCTCAACAACTGACTTTATCATAACCTAAACCTTGTCAGAGGTTGTGAGTCAATTCTTTTGTAGAGATAATTATCAATATTTCAAAGAAAATGTATATATAGTCATGTGGATGTCTTGCAATGCAAGGGAAAAGCACAAAAACCTGGACAGGGAGGAATATACAAGTGTACGTTACATTCTGTCTTAAAGGGTCGATTGAAAAGTAAAATAATCACATGTTGCTGCTTTGCAGCCAGAACCATGTGATCAGAGGACTGACACATGACCTGCCATTCAGATTAGGACAATATTTGGTGTGGGTGGAGGTGTCTGAAAGTTTAATACAGAACCAGTTTCAGTGCAAACAGGTGTGATGCATTTCTGTTTGTTTTTGCATTCTGAAAGCTTAACCGAAGAAGACCATCTGCACCGGAAAGGTATCATGCCATGACCTGCATAAAGCCCAGAACATGGACCGGTGTGCAGACACATTACCAGTGCTGTGCTGTGGGTACTCACTCTGCGCGACTCATCCTCTTTGCAGTCCTTGATCTTCTCATCAAACAGCTGTTTGAGAACAAGAGATGAAAAGGGTGAAAAAAGACAGGAGGGGGGTTATGAGCAGAGATGATTCCGCCGTCAGATGAGCATTTAAAGGATCAGAGGGTGAATCTGTGGCATAGTTTGGGCTCGAGAGAATGTGGTGAACAGCAGCGAGGTGTTCTCAGGAGCAGGACCATGAAGCTTCATCAACATGCTCCACCTGAGAGCACGTATGGCTGCAGTGTTTCTGCCCTGTCACCATGCTACCGCAAATCAAAGTCTTAACAACTACCGCTTTCTCAAAAAAAAAAAAAAAAGAGGCTCAAATCAGCGAGGAAGTACAAAAACAAGCAAAAGGCTGTGACAGAGAATAAATTACATGCCACGCTGACGATGAAAACACAGTGCGTTTTAGATTCCAACCTTGAATAAACAATCTGGTAACATATTGACTCCTACCTTTAACTGGTCAATCAGAATCTGAAGGTAGGCGTCAGCTTCGGCTAGTTTCTTGTCAAAGTCTTGAACGCTCGGAACAAATCCGGTCTCAGCCTCCTGTAGACGGGACAACAAACAAGGCTGAGCGTTAGTCCGTCCCTAACCAAACCCCCAGTGAAGTGCCCGCTAGTATTTGCATATTCAGAGTGAAATACGCAACCCCGATCAATAACCGAGGGCCCTGCTTTCACACGACACCCATTAATAAAATGATGGCTCGTCTCCTGACCAGACAGGTTTCAGTAAACTGCTCCACAAAATGGTGGACAGAAACATCAACAGTTCAGGAGAATCTTCCAGCAACGTGGCGCTGCACTAGGTGAGATACAGTATGAATGGGATTGTTTAAAGGCTAGCCTATATGAAAAGCCAGCAGGTCTGCCGGGCCTGAGTGGAGGCAAGCACATTTCAGGCTTCAACAAAACTATAAAGAAGAAGAAAAAAACAAAAAAACACAACAAAACAAAACAGGAAACTCAGAGCCGGGAAGCTTAGTCATAAACAGAGGGCTGTGTGTGTGTTTAAATGGGATGATGTGTGCATTCAAATTTATTGTTTGTTAATTAGCATCCCTTTATAGCCCCTAGTATCCACACATTAACGCACACGGAGCATTACATAATATCCATTAAAAGGCAATTACTAGACTATTGGCAAAACAGACGTGACCAGGAATTTGTCTCCATCTGTCCGAGTTCACCCAGGCACCCAGAAAAATCCAGCTGGCTGTGACACAAAGCCACAAAGTGGGATAATTGGCAGGTAAACGAATACAAAGCAAAGCAAAGACTTCCTTTAAAAAAAAAAAACAAAAAAAAAACCCTCCACATGTAATGCCTGAGCCTGTCAACAGCAAGGAGACTCAGAACCAATGACAGCACAATAACAACTCTACGTCAAAGCCAGAGCATTCAGCAGATGACTAACACTGCATGGGTTGGTGCAGTTTACAGCCACACAACAGCAACTCTGAAATGGAAAAATACAGAACAAACTCTTACATAGAACCGCAGTCAGAGGAGGAGGCAATCAGACTATATCCTCATCCTCTTACTGAAGTAAATCAAGCTCTTATCAAACCGTATTTGCTGCTGCCTCTGCCCCGGATTTGATGCGGTGCACAATCCCCATGACCCCTCTTCCCACTGACGGCAATCTCGTGGGAACATGAAGAAAAGCCATCGACCCAGCTACTCCGGCGTAAGACTTGCTAAAGTTTAAACATGGTAGCTTTATAGAGAGCAAAGTCTCCTTTAACCAAGAGCTGGGAAGCATGCAGTTAACAGGTCAAACTTCCTCAAAGGATCAAAGGTGCATGTACTGTTAGTTTAGTGCGACTACAGACAAAAACAGCTGCCAACAGTAGGACCTGAGCTAAAAATCTAAAAGAATGGTGATAAAAATGAGAATTGGTTCAAAGTCGCTGATCTGGTAAAACACCTGAGCTCATCAGAGAAACTGCTCTCTCTTTCAAGGAGGGTGTGGTAGCTTTTTACAAGAGGCCAGCAGCATGAGGCCGAAACATCAGTCCACTACTATTTAGTAGAGGCAGCACTCTAAAGGGTTTGAAGTGACACAGAGGAGATTAACGCCATCTGTTGCTTCAATGTTGCATCATAACATTAAAAAAACTAAAAAAGGCAGAAAAAAGCAAACTTATGAAACCATTATGGTTATATGCAAACATCAAGTCTGCATTTAGTGGAGGCACTGAACGTCACCCACAGACATGTTTGCATTATGAGCCTAAACGCACGTGAAAATAAACTGACAAAGAGCAGAAGATAGAAAGCCCCGCATTGTGAAAGCATAACAAACAAGACAAGAGACATAAGACACAGCCTCTCCTGTTATGTGGCGAGGAGTATCCCGTGTTTTGTCAACACACGCGATGTAGGGGAAGTGCCGCTTTACAGACCGAGTCGATAAGTTTGGAAGCGCAAAGTCAGACGCAGGTGACTGGTTTATAAACAGCGGCCGGGTGGCCTCGTCACTGCGCTCACGTCCTCACGGCTCCAGAAATATTCCCCAGACGTCTGCACCTCTGCTCCCACTCATTCCCACCGGCATCGCTGTCACACGGAGGGAACGTCTCTGAGCGGCTTGCACAGACTTGCACATAAACAATCGCACCCACCCAATCATTTGCGACTCTACAAACAAAGCTCCCACCGCGAGCTCGCCCTCCCTCCCTCCCCTCTCTCTGTGTCGTTCCACACAGAGTGACCCACTTTAAAATGCTGCTGCCCCAGCAGCGCTGCAGCCCATGAAGTTCTCCTCGTTGTGTTGCAGTGGGGTTTTTTTTTTTGTTTGCGTGTAGGTTTTACTTACAGGCTGCCAGGCTCCAACGAACATGCTGCATCAAACCCTGTGCACCTCTCAGGCTATTTAGCCTGACACAAGCTCCTTCTCTCTCTGCCGCTGTTATTTTTTCTCCCCACACCAACAAACCACAAGCTCTAGCGAAGTTAGCATTTTGCCTTTCTCAACATAGAATCAAAAAGAGAGCCTTCGTCCTCTTGCTCTGCCAAAATAAACCACAGCCGCCTTCAGACTGTGTGTTAGCTGGGGAGCCAGTCTGGCTACAAAATATCCTTCAGCAGCAGTTATCAGCTCAGCATTCGGTTTGAGGCAGACAGAGCCGTGTTAATCCAGGACCCTCCCCTGGCAGGAAGGGCACACTTCCTCTACACAGGCAGAAAAGAAAACGCAGCAGACGAGCACTAACAGCCACTCTGATTGGTTGGGGCAGCAGATGCAGATGTTTGGCTCATCAAGCAATCTGGCTTTGGGTTGGTTAGTTGCTGGGTCATGTGGTCCTACGACAGCAGCAAGCATAAGTGCATGTATGTGTGTGCGCACTGAGTGAGCAGACACACGTAGCACAGAGGGATTTGCCACGAAGGGAAGAGGGAGGAGGGGAGCAGAAAAAGGAAGGTAGGAGTCAGGGCAAATGACATGGTTGGTTATGAGGATGAAAAGGAGGCGAAGATGGGCAGGAGGAGCAGCATTTAGATGATGAAAGGAGGGAAAGAGGCAGAAAGGTTTGCTTTAGGGGAGGAGAGCAGGGGAGGAAGGTAAAGAAGAGACAACAAGAGAGGCAGAAAAGAGTATTGGCTGAGACACTCCGTAAAAACAGACACATACACCAGTGGAGCAAAAAAAACAAACCAAAAACACTGCCGGCAGGTCAGCAGTTTAAGAGATTTTCCATTAAACTAAAAAGGCTGGCTCCAAGACTCGCCACGTATTAACATCATCCTTTAACATGGCACAAATGTCAGCATTACGTCTAGTCAAACAGAACAGACTTACATAACCTCTCACCAAGAAAATCAGGTACAAATGCAGACAAGAACTCTTGATATGCAAACCAATCACATGGGAGCTGTGGTGTAGCACAGGATGTAATCTATGAAGCATGCAAATGCATACAATCCGAGGCTAAAGAATAACAGATTTGATATCTGGACACTATATCTATGTTTCTGTTTTATAATTCATCTTCACCAGCATACTTGGGTATAATTTGCTTTGAACGAGACCTACAAACACAGATGCTAACACTGGAATTAGAATGAACAGGCAGGTAAACATCAGGAGGCCCCATAGAGTAATGACTCTCTCTTGTAACTTGTCTCTTTGTAAAATGGATTATACACATATATAAACACATACCCGGAGCTGGAGGGTGTGACGGAGAATAGTTCCCTCTAAGGCGTGGATCCACTTCTCCCGTTCGTCTGCATCTCGGGCTGAGGACAGAAGCACAAACGAAGACGCCCAGTGAGCCATGTTTTCCATACAGACAGAATAAGAAGCCATTGCACTTGTGTTAAACACACGAGTGACAACACTGAAATGACATGAGAAGTGGTGACACAGTGATGGAAACTTCGTAGTCACCTAAAAGCTTTGCGATTTAATAAGCGCCATGAAAACAGTAAGAAAATTAATAAGTTATCACTGAGTTGGCAAAGCTTTAAGAGGCTAAAATAAATCTTCGGAGCACTTTTACACGAGGGATCCTTTCCAGAGAACAGTTGTGCAACATACAGCACACATTATGTTTTGGAAGTCCAATCCACACATAAGCCAACGTGTAAAAGTGACGCATCGTCTTTGGTGGTGTTTTTAGTGATGACAAACTACAGTAAGCCAAGACAAACACGAAAACCAGGAAAGAGCCAGATAAGCAGTTTCTTCATGATAACAACAATAGCTTAGTTTTGAGGAGGGATTTGAAGGAAGCTACAGACTTGGTGTGCCCGACATCAGGGGAAAAGAGAGGCTCTGACAGAAAAAGATCAAAAGGAATTATTATTATTTGAAAGACTGCCAAGATTTCAATCAACAGGACTAAAAGTACTCGAGGAATAAAAGAGAATTCCCTCCCACTTATCAGCATTGAATTTAGGGAAATATAGTGACATCCAGGATTTAAAGTCAGAAAGAAAACAGAGATTAGCAAGGTTGCAGGGATCTGCAGGTTTTATCAGCATGTACAGTCAAGAGTCATCAGTGAAAAAGTTGTAATGCACATTATGGACTTAAACAAGCCGGCCAATAGAAATAAGGGGGCCAACGACTTGGCCCTGTGGTACACCACCAATCAGCTGAACCATTAAGAGGTAAAGTTGTTCAACTTGAAAAGAAGTTTATATTAGACAGACATGAGCTTAATTCCTACCCAGGACTGTGAACTGTGCACGAGGATGTTGGGATCGAGCATCAAAAGCAGCACTTAAAAAAGCAGCACTTAAATGTAAAAGAAGTTGCAGCACACGCGTCATCATTTTCAAATTCAGCAGCATCTGATCAAATTCAGAAGTGCTCAGAATCTGACTGAAATAAACACTGTCGGTAGGTCTTGGTAAGTACTTTTTCATCATCAGCGTTGATAGCCTGCCCTGCATATGATAGGCATGGGTAAATCAATACAAAAAGAATAAGCTCCCACTTCTATGACGCTTGTAAAATTAAGCCATTAAAGCGGCCTCAGAGAGGTGAGTCTGTACTGTTTCCTAAGTGTTGCTGCGCCCTCAAAGCAAAGACGGAGAACAAACAGGCTCCCGGCGACATTAAAAGGTGATTCTGTAAAGGTTCTGGGACATGCGAGACACATACGCAAACGTGAAATGGCTCCCGCATGTTTTGCTGGAGTTGGTGGCGTACAGAGATGCCGTACTTTATCCTCAAAACACAGACTAGATTTCCTGAACTCCTAATTTGTGTTCTTGCACAAAAAGCAGCTGTTTTCTGCTTTCCACATGTAGATGGTGGCCACTCCAAAAGGGATGGGAGAGTTTAAAAAACACACGTGTGCTTAAATTGGCTGGCAAACTATATTCCGTTCAAGAGTCACTTTTCATCGAGCTGGAGACAAGACAGCAGAGCAGAGGAACGGTTGTGGAAGCACAGAGGCTGAGCTGTGCCACAGCAGAAAAGCTTTTAAAGACATTAAAAGGCAGCCGAGGCTCAGGCCCATCCACTCAGACAGCGCCCTCAAAGCCTTCTCACTTTCCCTTCAGCCAAACAGACTCTCCACAGAAGCAGATTATGGCAGCTAATGTCGTTTAGCTCTATTCATGACAGGAAAAGACAGTAGTACAGCCATTCAAGAGAAAACAAGGACTGGAACTGTGCGAGCTGCGTTGAATATTTGTCCAAGTGTAAGATTTACTTTCCCAGGCAAGCGTGAGCATTTAATCAACTCCAAAAAAAAATCCACAGCTTTAGCAAAGACAGTGGCCATGACAACCTATCCTGTTAATCGGGAGTTAAACAGTCGGACAAGTTATACGATATTCAAACATTCACATGTCTTCTTCATTAAAAGGACAAGGCAAAGCTTTAAAACTGTGACCATCATATCCAGCAAACGAGTCTGTGTCAGTCCAGTGTTGGTGGTGTTCAGGATAGTTCAACTCATGGAGAACTTTCTAAGATATCTAAAAAGCTTTTTTTCCATCCACCCGTTTTCTTTACAGAAAACAAGAACATGCTGTGAAAACAGTTTGCAGTCCTGTACAGAGAAAAGCGGTTGCGGGGCTTGTTATGAGCTAGTTTGCAGCATTGTCTAATTTAATAGAGGAACAAGGAGAACAGAAGTCTAAAAGTCACATAGTTAAATGCTTTTCCTCTTTTAACTGAGCACAAATCCGACACCAACTACTTAAGAGAGGAGTTTTACAATGCTGTTTCAAGCCTGTAAGAATGTATCATAACCTCAGCTGCAAGGTAGTGTCGTAACTGAGCACAGTGTGCATTCTAAACCCAATTATTGTGGGCTCTGATGCCTCTCTGATTGAGAAAAGCATACCAAAGCCTTAAGAATAAGCACATAGAGGTGGTACTGTATCAAACACCAAGACACTCTGATGTGTAAACTCGCACACAATTTCCTAATGACTACTGGGGCCCTACCAGTTACTGGATCAAGACCCTTAATACATACAGAGCACGGATAATCGCGTGACTGCCAAAGTGGCTGAAAATAAGACGCATGAATACTGCCGCCAAAAGAAATATTCAGCTTCCACATATAGACAAAATACAGAGTTGCAGCCTGACGTCAGTATCGATACAGACAATGGACGTAACCTCTTCCACAGTATAGGGAACTGATACTGTGGAAAAGATCACAAACGGCTGCAATAAAGGTTATGAGTTATGTCAAATGTCACATGATGCAACTCACCCCACCACCACCGAGTGGCAAAAAAAACCCAAAAACTTTATGGATAAAAAGATTGGTAGTAGTAAAAATATACATATATTTACTGGAAAGGCAATACGAATAATATATATATATAAAAAAAACCTCTGACAGTTCAGTAAACTAAACCTTGATGCTTCCTTAGTGCAGTGGTTTATATTTTACTGCGGTTATACATTTACAGTTTGTAACCAGGATTACACATTTTCAATTCCACTCCAGCAATTCCACTGTTGGACTTTAACACCACTTTCCGACTACGGTGCATTTTACCCCGTTCAAGACCAAGGGTCAGCATTCTTAAACATTTAAAGAGCCATTCTGACCCCTTTCCCACAGAAAAGAAAACCATTTTGAACTCCCGAAAAATGTTTGGCCTACCGGCGGTCGAAAATCTCACCAAATCGCGTGACGGCGGGTGTCGCAAAGCGGCGGTTGTGACGCATATTTTGAGCGACAAAAAAAAAAAAAGAAGAAAAAAAAATCAAACACGTTTTGTTTTAATGTTACAATATCACCATAACCTTCAAATTTGGAATTACATTTAAACAAAAACAACAACGAACTAAAATAAAAATATTTACTTCTTAATAATTTTCCAAAGCCACAGAAAGCCGCAGCAGAGCGATGAAACAGCCACAAGCGGCCCCGGAGCCGCGGGTTTGCCGATCCCCGCTCCAGACAAGCACAAAAACTACTGATATTTGTTTTTTATTTATTTTGTACTCTATTGAATACGATAAATCTGTACACTCTATAAGAAAAGAAGTGTGCCGACATACTGCTTGCATCAGCTAATATCCACATAAAAAGTTTTTTGTTCTATTGTTTACTTTATCTGTCCTTGACCAACTGGAGAGGAAGCAGTTTTGTGATTAAATCTGTCACTCTATATAACTCCTGCGGTCTGGAAGATTATGATGAAAACCAGCTACAATGTAGGACCATCAAGCTACTGATCGATACAGTCACCTTGACCGCAGGTAACGTCAATGACGGGTAGGCAAAGACGCACAGATGTAAAATCTATAACACACATGTTCAGTACAGACAAACAAACTTGTACAAGGAAAACAGCAAGCTAACAGCACCGGTGATGTAGTCTTATTCAGAGGCTTTTCCCCTCAATTATCCATCACAATCATTTCCCTTTAGAACGTTCAGCTTTTTCCTCATAATGCGGCTGCTCCCTTTATTCAAACTGCCTTTGTGAATTATTCATCCCTAGCCTTGTATTTTTCCTCCTGCCATCTTCAGAATAGCTGATGGGTCATGCTCCAGTGGATAGACCAGAGAGTTTGATGTTGGACTGCACCCTGTCAAGACCGTGACACTACAGGAACCTAACTGTGTTGCAAAGAAAAGGCAAAGAAAGGAGGGGAGAGGGGGACTAATAAGTATCTGTCCAATAATTTGATCATTTCATGCATGATCACACGCCAACAGGGCAGGGAAAAAAATATTGTATTTAAGTGTTGGAGATGTAGGTGATTTGTTAACTGCAAAGGCAAGACTAAACACTTTCCTGAGAGAACAGAGTTGAAAGAAATAAGAGAAGAAAACAGAAGAGACAGTGCAGGTGATATCAAGTTGAGGGAGAACCCAGAGGAGTGGAGACAAAGAACATGAGAGGATCTCTCATCCTGGACTGATGGTCTGGGTGGCCTAACAAGGAGGGAGGAGAAGACTGGAGATTGATAGCTTCCGCAGATAAGAAGAGACGAGCAAAGAGCAGCGGGGAGAGTGGAAGAGGGCTCCTACGGCATCTATGATGCATCACTGAGAGAGTGGGGCAGATGAATAATGGATGCTTCTCTAAATAGTTGGAGAACAGAGCTCTACTCATGGCAAGTGGTAAAAGGTAAGCTCTGAAATATGATTCAGACTGTCCCATAACAAGAAGCAGCATGGCCCAATCCATAAAGAGTCCATCTAATACACTGTAACAGAACCTGTGAGCTGCAGGAAGATGCAGCAGTGAAAACTAAATTCTGATCTTGCTCTGTAGTCTTTCTAAACCCGACTTATTCTCGACAAGGATACTCAGTCCATCTCACAAAATCCATACCTTACCCCAACTGGAAATCGACTGCATAACATGATCAGACTAAGATAGACAGAGAATTCTGCTCCTGCAAAAACATCCGCTGCATGTCTTCACATCAGTGCCCACAACTGATGGAGACGGAACATACGTTCTGTGCCAGTTTTCATGCTCATCCTCCAGCGGTGATGAATGAGATGCTCTGCTGGGAATCTGGAGGACAGAGATCTATAGCAGTGACATTTCACCCCCACCCCCTCGAACTAAAATGACTGCCGTAGAGGGTCGCAATGTGATGCAGTTTTAGGAGGTCCGTGCAAGAATATGCTGCTTCCAAAGATCATTCGGCCCTGAAATATGATCTTTTTATACTCCAGTATCTACAGACTAATCATCATACTTACATTATAAGTGCAGGCTTTTCTTTATTATCTGGGTTGCCACAAAAAAGAAAAGAAAAGAAAAACAGCTAGAAATAACAAAGGTTTTTGAAACTGGTGATTTTTGATTTGGGCTCTTCAAATAAGAACAGCGCTTGCATACATCACTGGTGGCAAGGCAAGTTTATTTGTAGAGCACAATTCGAACAAAAGGCGATTCTAAGTGCTTTGGTGCTCTCTCAATACTCAGATATCAGCCAGCAGCTTGACTCAAAGAGCTCAATAACTGAATTGCATCTTTGACACGCCAGGGCATTACAGCCGACACCAAAGCCTGATTAAAAGAGGCTCAGAAAGTTCCAGAATAAATTAGGATAGTGACATTTCAGCTATTGCTCTCAAACAGACACATCACTATGTTGATATGCATACAACTCCAATCCACCCTGAGAAAAACTCAGATCAAATGATGGTTTAGTCGGTCCAATATTACCAGTAAACAGTGTGAGCAAGCACCAATAATAACAAGAAGAATTTTACAAACATACCATGGCTGCACATCTGGAATTCAGGAATCTGCACAGACGCTGCTGTGCTTCATAACTGCTTCACGTAGAATCTGCTTCACACGGCTCTGAACTGTCCTTAAACCTCTATCTCAAAGCAAAGCACCAGTGTGCTGCACGGCATTCTGCTCCACCATAACTCAACATCCCAGATGAAAAACAAACAACGCCTCCTTGCGATCCTTTCGCACGGCGCTGGCATGCATGCTGACCATGAGACGTGCACGATTTCCTTCTTACCCTTGCGTTTGTAGAACCACAGCATACAGCTTCGGAACACAGACATGGGAGAGGGCATGAAGGAGGTGAGAAGGGCGGGGGGCCCATGGACTGTGGCAAGTGACTCTCGAGGCGGAGGAGGGGGGTGGTGGTGGTGCTAGTGGTGAAGTGTGCGGGTTTTGGTGGTGGCAAAATGGATAGGAACGTACAAATGGAAGGACAGAAATGAAAGAAAGTCAGAGGAGATTAGTTAAAGACCTGGCGAAGTGTTAAGAGTAAAAGAAGAAAAATAGGGAGTCTGCGGCGTACTGGAGTGGAGAGCTCCCTGTCAAAAAGGAGGGAAGGATGGACGGGACGGGAGGAGGCAATCCTGCCCCTGTGGAGTGACTGCTTGTAAGACAGCGAGGAGCAGCAGCGGTGCAGCAAAGGGTGAACAGCAGCAGCAACCAGAAGAGACCTGAGCTCAGCTCCCAGCTCAGCAGTATTCTCTTATTATTCCCAGAGGCTCCGCTGCCGAGACTCAGGAGCAGCAACCTTCCTCTTCTGCCAGAGTCAGGAGGGCCGATGGAAAAAAAAGAAAAAAGAAAAAAGAAGAAGATCTCACTTGGTCGTTCTGCTGTGGAGGATTTCGTTCAGCTTGGATTGGAACAAATAATTTCTTATCTTTAAAAAAAAAAATATGTCAGTCCAACTCGGAGGAGCTACTTAGAAAAGGAAGAAGCAGCTCAGATGCCCGCTGAACGATTTGACACCGTGTAGATGCCTCTGTGTTGCACGCATTTCCTGGCTTTAGAGCAAACCAATCCAAGTCTTTGAAAGGTGGGGAGGGAAAGAGGAGCGAGAGAGGGAGTGATAGACAGCAAACCAACAGCACACAGATGTAGAAGCGATTCCAGAGAAAGGGAGGCAGCGATGTCTCACCTTGGAAATGGAAAGTCTTCTGGTCCACAGTGATGGTGAATGTGCTGTCGTCCTCGTCATCAATGCCGATCACAGCTCCCTGGGCAAACAGAGAGGGGAAAGGAGGCAGTCAGACACCAGGACACATCATACTCCACTTTCCATTCTCATCCTCATGCCCTCCACATGTCCCTGACTAGCCCTTTTATCGGTAAATAAGTCTCCTTAAACAGCTCACTCTCCCTCCTTTTCAAAGCTCCATCTGTTCTTGCCTTATCATCTCTTTCAAACATTCACAGCATTTCTCTCTTACACGCATACGAGTGCAGCCTTTTGGAGAGAGAAAGGGAGGGGAGGAGGTGGGATTTGGGAGACCGAAGGAGGAGAAAATGCACGGGAGGGTGGAGGGAGACGGACACCAGGGACCAACAGCAAGAGGCAGCCAGCAAGAAAGAAAGAAAAAAAAGGACCGCAGAGAAACGGCCTGCTGGCTGGAGCTGGAACACAAGCTCCTAGCAACATTGACAGGGGTGTCGGACCCAAACTAAATAATGAAAGCAACTACACCAAGATGGGGCGGATGCAATAATACGAAAAGTTCTCAGAGCAGAAAACGACACCCTTGAAAAGTTACATTTTAAGCTGAACTCTGTCCAAAGTTAAATATAAAAGACTTTGTGCAGATAAGACATTTTGCTTAGGTTTCTGAAACAGATTTAAAAAAAAAAAAATCACACAAGACACAATGATGACAAGCTGACGTAGTCTCTGCTGCTGAAAAGCCCGCGGAGAGACTAAATCTTGTGCCTTGTGCCTTGTGATGTTCTGTAGCGATGAGCCTCGACAAATTAATAACACAAGATCCGACTGGGCTTTTTTCAGAAACGACCCCACGCTTACTTTTCCCCCTGAACCTCACAAGATATCCTTTTGGAAAGCTCCTAATATCATAGGAAGGTTGAGCAAAAAGAGGGAAAAAAAAAGAGAGAAAAACTAACAATCAAAATGACTTTCACTGTTAGTGCTTCAAGCAAGATGAGACTAAGCCAAAAATGACGGTAGAAAGTGGGGAGGGAACAGGGAAGCTAATAAATGTTCCCTTTTAATCTCGCACACAGCATGTCCACTCATGACATTAACCGCATGTTAACTGCAGGCTAATTCATGGTTAGGATGGGTAAAACCCACACGGCAGGTCTGGGCATCTTAGGGTTCCTGAGGGGGAAGAAATGAGAATGCAGGATTGAGCAGAAGGTGAAAGTCTGCAGTGTACAGTCGCTGCGCCGTGGCCTCATGCTTCTGTGTCTGTATTTTTAGGTCAGCAAATGCGGTAGGAAACTGAGGGACAAAAATGGTGTCAGGTTTTTGATAAATGTGCATGAGTCACAGACAAGCGTGAAGGTTTCACTAGTTAAAATGAAGCATGTCACACGAAACAGGAACAAGGAAGTCATTGGCTTTAAGGGAGTTCTGCGAGTGTCGGTGGGTCAGTTACTTGCAAGCTAGAGGTGGGTATAGTTTCATTATGGACTTTATTCTATCATTTTTTACTTCTATTGCATTCTTTTCATTTTAAACGAGGTAGCTCTTTTTCACAAGCCCCCGATGGACTTATGGTTTATAACCCTGATGCTGACGGAATAATCGAGCAACTATCACAACAACCTGTTAAGAGCTCTGGTTTCACAGCCAACTTAAACAAGACTAAGCATGCTTGCCTTAGCAGGACCACGGACTAAGGCTTTAGAAAGAAACCCCCCCCCCTCCAAAAAACCAAAACTGAGACCGACACAGTCAGCTCAGGCTTCGGTACAACATACCATGCAGCTATCAGAGTTTTTTTTAAAACAGTTTTCCACAAGAGCAAATATTCCTTCTCTGGCAAAACATACATCATAAGTTTACCTCTAAGTGTATAGTCTGTTGATCAGTGTTTGAACAAGTCCGAGGGAAGTAACTGCTGTCGATAGCTCGTATCAAATCGCTGATCCTGCCACAAATAAACCCTTGTTCTTTGGCTGCATAAGAATAAATAACAGGTAGTTTTTCCCAGGTAGCTTCAGGAGATACTTCCTCCCTTCAGTTAGAATCGAGGCTAAATTTTCCAAGTAAAACGGCTTTTACCTAAACTCCTAAACTCATTTGAAGCTTTACCATCTTGATTTATCATCCACCATCCTACGAATAACAGAAAGACGAGTGAGAGCGCTTGTTGACGTACCTGTAATGGCTCTGACACATCAAACTCTGGGTCTGATAAAAAGCAGGATTAGAATGAGGACCAGAAGTGCGAACCTAGTTCTCTATCACTTTTCTAAACGCTCAAATATACAGAAAGACTTGGAGCAGGCACCGTAATGAACGCTTTCAAGCAGGAGAGGGGGCTGCGGCGGCTGAAAGAAACAGACTGTTTCAGTCGATCGGTTCCAGACATGCAACGGTGACATCAGCCCAACCTTTACTCTCAGTTGTGTCACGTTAATACAAACAGTGACCGACTAACTGACCTTTGCACTCAGCTAACATTGATATCCATTGCTGGGACATGCCTGAAAGTTCATCATCAGAGAAGACCCGACTGCAGCAACACACCAATTCATCTCGTAAGGAAGGAAACATTGATGGTATTTAGTTGAGTCAACAGATACTTTCCTACCTCACGTGTCCGACCACCTGGTAGCTTCCGTCACCACAAACAAAATGCTACTTGTTTTCCAGAAATAAGAGACCATTCTTGCAGCACAAAAGCTCAGTCCCTCATAAAAAAAAAGCATTCTCAACTGCATTAAGATCCTTCCTTTCCTTACATAGGAGAAAAACAGGCACAGTAGTGAGGCATCTGCCACCATCTAGTGGACAGAGAAGAACAGCGCCGTACTGCGTCCACACTGTTAGCCTGCTTCTGCTGCGGAGAGCTTCTACTGTCAAAGCAAATCTGGTCAGAGTCACGGAAAAGCTTTCAGATACTTGGTAAAGCAGGCCACAGAAGATGCAGAGTGTGCAGTTTATTGACAGATGATGGGGGGGGGGGGGGGGGGGGGGGGGGCATTAAGAATCTTACCCTGAGTCGCACACAGCCCCTTCTGGATCCTCGCATCATCTTGTCCTTCGACTGCAAACCAACAACAGAAGGAATGAGGAGGTTAATACAGTCGTTACACAAAAGGAAGCCCCAGCAAATTATATTAGCTATATCTATTAAAAAAAACATTTCAGTGAAAAAAAAGCACTGGATAAACAACAGCTGAATTCTCTTCAGCTGCTACGTTAGTGTGCTGTTAATGTGCACGTGTGCTATGAGAGCACCATTGTAAAGTACATTAATATCATCTGTAGGACAAATGCCTGTTGTGAAAAAGGCCTGTAAGAAATACCATGTGCAGTTGATCATTTAAGTTATTTTAATTCAGTCTTCATTAAAAGAGGCCAGCTCCATATCAAATGCACAGCTAACTGTTGTCCTGTATGCTATGAGGCTATGAAAATGCTATGAAAATCAATGAGCCAACACTCTCCTCTCTTAGGTTGGGTTATCTCAGTCAGGCCATGTACTTCAATATAACTCAGGGGAAAAAAAATGTATTGTCATTTAAATCAATATAATGCAAGCAAGCTTGAATTTGAAATATAGGCTTTAAAACATAATTGTACATAAGGGAATTTAACACCTCCCTTTTAAACCGATTTATCAAAGCATGGGAAAGAGCTTTATACATCTTCTTAACGCTTCTTTCACCATTATCGTTTCATATGACACAGAATAAGATGCCTCGCACAAAGTCCAGGTTTGGAAAATAAGTAAGGAAATCTACCATAGTAGTGAGCCATCTGAAGCAGCTTCATCTTCAGACGTCTCACACGAAGCAGCCAAAGTAACATTTCAGATTAACAACATCTCTAAAAAGTGATGCATTTTCCCCTCTGAATATCACACACCATTTCATTTCAGCAAGTGCTCAAATGATCCAATATCTCACCATCAATGAAAAGGTTCAAGAGGTCAAAACTAATTTTTGGATCGTTCCTTTCTTATTTGCCCTGCTCTTATCTCTCTGCCCTTCAGACTTATCTGGTGTCGCAGTAAACAGAACCTCTAGATAAAGTAGTTCAAGCAGCTCCACCTCCACACGCAACAATAGTAACAGCCTCAGTAAATTATTACATAATATAAGTTACTGAAGCAATATTATTCAGAGGAACCAACAAGTATTTAGAATACCAATAATGTTAAGGGTGTAAATGCTATTTCCACCACTGACAATGTCCCACAACCAAGCTACGGACATTCATTTTTCTTTAAGAGTTGGTTTTCATTATGCTCGCAAAATAGGCAGCAGATGCTCAAATTGGACAGGTTTGAACCGGCAAATGCTTTGGCTTTTTTTCCCCTAGTGAATTACTTCAATTATTGATTTATTGTTGACACACCATCTGTTTTTATTCTGAAATATTTGTCCCGCTACGTGTTGGTTTTCTATATTGAAAATGTTGAAGTTGCAGATTCATGCTGAGCTGCTTGTGTCATAACAGCAGATCTGTTCCCACGTCTAAACTTAAGCTCAAACTTTCATGCAGCTAAACGAGTGGAACCCCCCCCCCCCTTTTTTTTTAATGAGGGCTTGAACAAGTTCCTATGTAGGTTATATCCCTGGAGGACAATGAAAATGGAGTCAGTGAAATCCCACTGCCATGCTGTGTACTGGAAATGTGCAGAAGATGAAATAATCTGGTCACCCAAGCAACTTTGTGAGAGCAATGCAGAGCTCTAGGTTGCTGGTCTCTTTACATCTTGAATCATTAACACTGACACTGACAGTTTTGCAGCCTACTTCACTCTTGACGTCAAAAGCCGATCACAGTGCTGTACATTACTTGCTATTGATCAAACATCTAACTAGCATTCACAGTGCTCCCGCGGTACAGGCTTAGCCTTTACTACCAAACCAGAAAGTGTTTTACTCTTATTTGATTCTCAAGGACTAGAGCCGTCTCACCAACATACATACACAAACGTCTAACTCCCCTTCTACAGTAAACTTA
This sequence comes from Leuresthes tenuis, assembly GCF_036924035.1. Taxonomy (NCBI): domain Eukaryota; kingdom Metazoa; phylum Chordata; class Actinopteri; order Atheriniformes; family Atherinopsidae; genus Leuresthes; species Leuresthes tenuis. The sequence goes on along the minus strand of NW_027325361.1, from coordinate 16,316,936 downwards.
TTCTTGACACTGTTTTTCTAGAATGTGTATTCCTGCTTTTAGCTTATCGAGCTAGCTGCACTGGCGGAAGTATGGATATAAAGAAGCCACCCTATTCGTCAATTAGCTCTCCGGGGCCACTGCTATTGGCCAATAAGTGGATCAATCACCGAAAGACTAGCCTCTTTATGCCAGCTGAGACTCCCAACTCCTGACAAACACAAGGCCCTATCCCACTTCTGTTCAACAAACAGCGACAACTTCTTCCTGGTAACCGCTCAACCAGACCACTTTAACATTTAAAAACCTGGAGAAATGAACATACCGTGTAGTATGACAGTAAGCCGGCATTGTAGTCCAAAACAAACCAACGATACTGCCAACCTTTCATGACGTTAGTCCACTTACTAAGCGGCCCCTCCATGATGGACGCCATCTTTACAACAGGCTACCGTTGGGGCGGAGCCGCATATGGTGTGGGCTGGCGTCACGGGCTGGATGCTGCTGAGGGAGACGGTGGTGATGATGATGATGATGATACCCCATTAATATACTTAGAGGAACAAGTATCGAGGTTCTTCTTTTGACTCTAAATATCGTACTGTAAAACCCTCAATTACAAGTAAAACTCCTATTAGAGAGATAAACCTGCTCTGGTAGGTGCCGTCAAATACATGTAGGCTACAAAATGAATCAAAACACGATGTGGCATTAGTTCTTGCAACTTTCAAGACAACAATCTGAGCATTATCTAAGCGTGAGGCCTCTGGAAAACCTCTCATGTAATGCTCCCTTAAATCTACCTTTGGGTTTGATGAGACATTCAAACGCACGCTGGGTTGTTTGGTGAAACCTTTTTGAGCCTCTTCGGGAGAACCTTACAATGTACGCTGTCGGCTGTTTTGTGAAACACCTTAAGGGAACCTTTCCTAAAGCTTCATCGAGCGTAATTCCAGAAAGGTTATGAAAACTTTTCACAGTGGCCACTGGGAACGTTCCCTGAACTCAATATTTTTTGCATTTAGCACTTTCAGTCCTCAGGTGCACCGTGCTCCGCAGTGGCATCATTGTGCGATACTTTTATTTGGTCTAGGCTTTTGTTTCAATTGATATAAACGGAATAAAGTTATTTTTAGAATGACATACTCCAGATTATATGTAATCTAGCACCGCATATGTCCTAATCTTGTCAGTTGTTTTTTTATGAAAATATAAAAGCAACAAGTTAGTAAAGATGTCAAAAAAGCAGGATAAACTATTCTTCTTTGTGTTAACTGAAAGTGTAAAAGAATTCTAATATCTGAAATGAGGCAACGCTCAACCATCCCAGTGTACTCAATCCAGGATGATGAATCTGAACATGTCCATCTGAGCTATATTCAGCCATTTAGAGGGTTATTCAATTCAAACACGTGTCCTGGTTTTTGATTTTCTGAAAACATGCGTGTTCGTCACTCAGCTGCACCCTCAGTCTTGTGCTCAGCTGAAAACATCTGCTCATCGCAAAGCTCCCGTCGTCCAAATCCAATGCGACTGAAGAAATCCACGTCATCACAACAGCATTCATCAATATCTTTATTATTTACAATAAGCTTAACACTGATAAGCAGAACTTCACAGTAATATAACGTGAGCTTTAAATTAAAAAACGAGAACACAAAATATATTTTTTTGTACAATAAAAAAAGTTCATGTTAACGTCTGACATTTTTTTTTCTTTTTTTTTTTTAAATCCCTGTTTAGATTCACATATTCCACTATTGGTGTGTTCCGTGTCGATTTTACATTGCACTCATCCAGCTGAAGACGTGGCCTTTGGTATAATGATGTGTACACACGATCTCCAGAACCGCTCTCCAAAAACAGCGAGACATGATACAAGGTAAATGCAAAAGCAAAACAAGGACAGATGGTTGAGAACGAGCTGAAATGTTGTGGTCAAATAGTAAAAAATAACGCTGATCTTGGTTTTACATTTGACAAAAGAGGAAAAAAGAAATCACAATTGCTGATTGAACGTGACGGACAGGTTTCCTTTTAAGTTTCTGATGGGATAAAAGATACGAAATAAAAAAGAGAGTGAAAAAGAAAGAAAACAAACAGGATAACAGGCCAAACTGGCATTAGTCAATCATTAAATATTTCTATAACCCAAATTTGGATGTGATCAGACTGAGACAGAACAGCAGCGTGGGTTTTTGTTTAGTGCAGCGGGCTCATGTGTGTCCTTTATTTACGTGGCTGCACCAAGACTGTGAGTAGGAAAACAAAAAGAAAAACCTCATTAAACCAAGTTTTCAACACAATTTCAAAGAACAAAGTGCACCTGCTGGTTTCAAGTTTGCATCCGACTGGTAAAACTTTCAAATCGATCTCCGCGCTTTTCACAGGCTCGTGCAGGACGAGAGAAACTGCAAAACGCCTTCTATCAACGGGGATAAACGCTGTCGCTTTCAACTTTGTTTAAGAAAAAAGGGAAATAAAGGCACCAAAAATTATTTAAAAATATGATAGTGTTAATCAACGTCTTTAAAAACTCAAGAGAAGAAAAGTCAAACTTCTTTTTCTGTCTAGAAAAGCCCCCCCAGAGGAAGAAACGATGAAATGGAGCGGACACGCCTTTCTTTCCATCAAGTTTCAATAACAAGTGTTTTTGTTTGTTTTGAAAGCGCTTAGTTAATACAGATTTTGTGGTATTTCTATGCAACATATGTGTCATTGAACTGATGTGTCTGAGGCCTTATCCAGTGTACATTAAGATGAGAGCCGAAGCGAGCAAACCATATAAAAAAAAAAGACACTTAACATGTTTGTGCTCAAAAAAACAGAGCCGCTATCTCCGAACTGCTCTTTTAAGTGTGATAAAAGAATTAAAGTATGGGCCAGTAATTGTATGTAAAAAACAAAAATAAGAAAATGAGAAAAAGACACGTGGCACCATGAGAGATTAAAGACACACAAAGTTGAACATTTGACCGGATTTAGAACAGAGGATTAATACATTCAAAGCGCACCATCAGATCTGGGTGGAGGGGCCTCAGTCTTGAAATACATCTCTTTAGTCTAAAACATTTCTCTTATTAGCTGTGGCCACACATAAACTCTACGTGCGGATATGAAATAAATCAAACATTTACATTAACTCTTCTCTCGAAATATGTCTGTGCTTTGAAAAAAGAAAGAAAAAAAAGAGAATAATTTAAAAATTCAAGTTCATACATTCTGAAAATCTTTTTTTTCTTTTTCTTTAAACCAAATAGATCCACACATCACTCGTGTGCTGAAGACATACTGCAGTTGGTTTGATGAGAGTTCGGTCGTGTGCCATTTGCGTAAAGTAGGTCTCTTGCTTTTTTCTTCTTTTTTTTTTTTTGTTGCGTTCTTACACCGAAGAACTCGAGGCACCGAGGCCACGACAAGGCTACAGGGAATCTGTCCACACTGCGAAGGACACTTACAGAATTAGTGTCCCAGTTCACCCGCTAACGCACTACCCTGTCCTCCATCTCTCACCGCCTCGCTCTTTTACGCACCGCCGCACGAGGAAGAAGTCTAGTATTCAACAGCAGCTGGGCGTTGTTACTGAAATGCTCAAGGGGGGGGACATTCAGCCCACATTCAGTCATTATGTTTCAGAATCGTGGGAAGTAAACCAGGGATTCGTGGACTGTACATCTTTCTTTTGTTTTACACGTGCGAATATTGTGTCACGTGAGCTTAAATGCAAGTGAACGCTTCAATCTTCCTGAACCGTGTCACCGTAGGTGATTGCGTGGGAATGTCACTGTCAAAGTAGTTCATTTTAAGAAGAAGAAGAAGAAGAAAAACAGAGAGAAAAGCTTTAAAGCCTTAACCAGCTTTAACCTAAGCCGCTTTTGATATTTCTAGTTTGAGCGAGTTTGACCAACCAATACATCTGTACACGTGATGACGATTTGAAGTTTGACACCCCCAAAACCTCGACTCATGCTCAGTCCTGATGCTCTTCCCGTGATTTTATATTGCAAATGGCTTGGTCTCTCAATTCCCTAGAAACAGAGCACAATGCTCAGCAGTGAAACACAAACACAACCAGCTGATGATTCGCATACTTGTGAAACAATGCTCCAGTTTAAGTTAAGAGGGGGGGAGAGGGCTGGGCTGAGGGGGTCTTCTTTTTTTTTCATTCTAATGTATTCCCAGTAAGGCTGGCCACAACAACTATCCCTCTTGCTCAGTATGTTAGACAGATAAGCAGAGTAACTTTTCCTTTCTCTCTTGGCTGGCGACACACAGCCCAAACACCCGACATTCAGTTAACAAAGAGGCCCTCATCGTGGCCAAATGGAAACTTGTTGCAAAACGTTGCACGCGCGTGACTTTACACCGCATTTGGTTTGCTGTAATATTTCTCAATATGTACATATGAGAGCAAAGTTAGTGTCCATACTGGCATTTTATGGAACAGGTTTTTGTAAACAATAAAAAGGTTACATTTTGTAGTGATTTATATGAGGTACTTTTGAGAGTTATCTCATTTTATCCCCCAAAAAGCTGTCGACAGAACCAAAAAAAAAACCTTTAAAAAAAACGGAATATAAGTGAACTGTCTGGTAGTTAGAGATGACGATTAGTGTTGTCACAGTGGCTACCTCTGTACTACGTCACTAATCTCTTTAATACAGCTGTGTAGGTTGTCCACCACAGAGTTGGATCCCAAACCGCTCAGCCCCCCACCTCCTGAAGACGAGGCCCTCAGTTCCTGAAGGCTTAGCTCCAGCTTGCCCACTGCAGCTCGAAAGGCAAATTTGTTCCTCATCTGAGGGATGCAGTCCACGTAACCTGAGCAGTAGTCTAGCAGCTGGTGGCCAGCGTCCAGCACCTGGCTGCTGGAGGAGCTTTCAGAGCTGGCATTTAGTGCGCTGCTCAGGCCCTCGGCGCACTCCAGCAAGGCTTCACGGCTAACCCGCTCCAAGGGCACCCTCTCCACCTGCTGCCTGGTTCGCCGCAGTGCCACTTTGGAACCAGCAGATGGCGCTGTGTGCAAGGAGGCAGTGGTGGTGGCTCCATTGGCCATTTTGGTGGGAGTTGTGTTGGTGCTGGCAGGGCAAGAAGAGGAAAGGGAAGAGGAAGATGCAGGAGGCACTTGTGGTGGTGGCACTGACGGTCTACCGGTTCCTCCTGACATCCGCACTGACCTGTGACCTTTTAACGTGTCTCCGTTTACTTCCACAGGCGTTGCAGTACTCTGCTCCTCTCCATCGCAGCTGTAGGAGTGTTGCAGACTGCGTAGAGTTGGTGGAGGAGGAGGAGCACATTTGGGCTTGACGAGGCGGGGCCTGTCGCGGTCTCCTTGGTGCTCGGACAGCAGTTTAAAGCGGTTCCCCTGAGAGTCTAGTCCAACCAAGTGAACGTCAGCTGGGCTATGCTTCATTGTGGGGGAGATCAGGACTGGAACTTTGTGGTTATGAGTTGGTGCACCTGCTGAAGCTGACGACACGCTTGTTCTAGAGACCTTAGAGGGAGAGGACCAACTCTGCTGCCTGTCCAGCCCTCCACTCTCCTCTTTACCCTCCCTGACTCGAGACAGACTGTCCGATTCCCCCACCTCCCCACCGACCCCTGGTGCCCTAACCCCTACAGCAGTGCCCCGGGGGAGTAGCTTGGCTTTAGGTCTTTCCCTGATCTGTGCAGTCCCCTCATCCATCCTCCTGAGCAGGTTTTCTGAGGGTCGTGCAGCCCCGTTTTCAGGCTGAGATGTTGTGGATGCAGTTCTCTCCAGGGGGGGCTTAGTACTGCGGTTCCTTGGTAAAGTTAAAGCCATTCGCTCTAGGTCTGGCAGCCCAGCTGACATTGAGGAGGTAGAATTGGACCTAGGGAAAGGTTTTGGTCCTCCAACTACACTACCACCCTCCTCTGCAGAGGCCGTCTTACCAGTCCGTAGTCCCAGGGTCTTTTTGATGAGTCTAGGAGTAAAAAAACCAGCCAGTCCACCCCAACTGCTGCCACTCGTCAGCTGAGAACCAAGACTCCCACTGGAGGGTTTCTGTCCAAAAGCAGCCCCACAGCAGCGGGACTGTGCTTGAGTGGGTTCACTGTGGGAGTGAGAAGGAGAGGCAGAGAACCCCCCTAAACTGTCTGACTGGGGTAGGGGTGGAGGAGCACTGAAATCAGCTGTGGGCTCATATTTCTTGGGATGCTGCGTCTCCATCTCCTGGAAGGAACCGTTCCTCTTGGGCGGCGTTGGAAGGTTCTGTTGGAGTTGTGAAGACGACGAGGACGAGGACGAGGAGAAAGGTTTCTTCTTCATGAAGGAGCTAAAGAAGCCGGTCTTGCGGTCTCTTGTAAATGTGCCTACATCCTGTGCATCCTCTAAAAGGCTGCTGGGAGATTTATCTAGCGACTGCTGTTTCCTCGGAAGAGCTGGGGAGCTGCCTGATCGGCCATCCCCTCCGAGCAAAGTAGAGGCCCAGCCTGGAGAGAGAAGAAATGACCGGATTACAATCACAAAAAAAAACAACTGGCCTGAACTCAGCTGGAGCGCATCCATTTTTGTTAAAAGGTTCCCTAATAACTTAAAAGGAACAGGAAGTGAAGACTATTAGCCTGAGCTATTCAAGGCTCTGGATATGCTCATAGATTAATGTCACTCATATGAAATAGCTGCACGTTATCGCAGCAAAGAGGAATATTTCTTCAAACTGTAAAAGCTTTCCTCTATTGGGACTCATGAGAGAGAAAAGGGCATTTCAGGAGAGTGTCAGTTATGTCAGATGCACACATTAATTCAATGGTTTTACAAGTTGCTGTTATAAGACGTAAGATATCAATTACGTTTAGGGGGGCCCCGATGATTGCACATGCCACACAAACTGTGCATCTCTCGACTAATGAGAGAGTTGCTGCATAACTTTGACATTTGCTGAGCTTTAAACAGGTGGAGCTGAGGACAATTTGGGTAGGCAGGAAATGAGTTTGGAAAATGCAAAAGGAAACGGCAAAATCTAATAATCAATGGCATTTTCAAAAGAGAACAAGAGCACACTTATTAGCACATAAACTTAATATCCTCTACTGTTCTCCCCGTTCGTCCTACTTCACGTACAATGTCAGAACGTGCACTTTTTGCATGGTAAGTGTGGTCTTTCAGACAGAGAGTGACAAAAACACTTCATCTGGTTTTGATCCGAGCGGTTTTGTGCTTTAGGACTTGCATGTTCACAGTGGCCCTTTAATTAGATACAGTCATGTGAAAACAAATTACACCCTCTTTTTTTTATTATACAATTTCACTTATGAAGGACATAGTAAAATGAGGTAAATGCATCCTCAGATGACAAAGAACACACTTCATAACACACCATCGTTATCTATTTAACAAAAACGAGGCCAAAATGCAGAAGCTGCGTGTGAAGAATTAAGTACACCCTTACTGCTTCCATAGGAAATAAGAAAGTAAATCATCGGCAAGTGTGATCAGCTATAGAAAGCATTTGTTTTGGCAGTCTGCAAACAATCTGGAGTCATCCGTTCGAAAGCTGGAGAGCATTCCAGACTGTTGCCAGTCTTCTGAGGAGTGCACTTCCCAGCAAGTTAAACCCCAAGATCAGTAATGCTCAGAGAAACCCTAACGCTACGTCACGGTCTCTGCAGGCCACAGCTAGCATGTTAAATGTTAAAGTTCATGACAGAGAAGACTGAGGAAGATTGTCTTGTTTGGAAGGGTTGCAGGAGAAAGCCTCCTCTCTCTAAAAACGGCTGCACAGTTTAGGTTTGTGAAGGTGCATCTGAACACTTTGTAAAGACAGGATCAAAGTGTAGATGTTTGGTCATAACACACAGCAGCACGTGTGGAGAGAACCAAGCGCAGCACATCGGCACAAACACCTCATGCCAACTGTCAAACACGGCGGTGGAGGGCTGATGATTTGGGCTTGCTTTGCTGTCAAAGGACCTGGACAACATGCAGTCACCGAGTTGACTATTATCTCTTCTATACACCAAAGTATGCTTGTGTCAAATGTGAGGCCATCTGTCTGTCAGTTAAAGCCTGGCTGAAACCAAGTCATGCAACAGGTCAATGATCCCAAGCACAGCTGCAAATCTAAAGAAAGGCTGTAAGGGAGCTCTGATAAAGGTGCTTCAATAAGCCATTGAATCACGCTAAACCTCCCGCTTCTGCATTTTGTTTTGGCACAGTGTATTATGTTGTGTACTGTCATTCATTTGAGGTTATAGTCACCAGATTTCAAGATCTGTTAATGACCAGATGATGTTTCAGAATTATATCCTGATATGTAAGAGCTTAGATTTGAGAAAAAAGGGTAAAAAAAACCCAAAAACAGCATTTTTTCATGCGACTGTAAATAAATGCATGAAAATGACTTGCTTCTTTATTTGTGAACACGCAAGTGCAGACCAAAGCATAAAAGCTAAACAAAACTGTCACAGTAACAACAAAAACCGTTGACTTCCCACATGTTAATGATAAAAAAAATAAATAAAAAAAACAAGAGATAAAAAGTTGTCAAATAAGATAAATAAGCAATAATTTATATATACACTGTAAGGGTTAGCAAACATGAATTACCAAGCATTACTTGGGAGGTGAAAATAATATCAATGCAACAAACAGGATAGGAAAAAAAAAAAAAAAAAAAAAAGTGTTGTTAATTCAGAAAACAGGTACTTCTTTTACAAATGCGTCATAGTGAAGGAACCGTAGTTCAGGCCATTGTGTGCACTACTCAGTACGACTGGGAGCGCTTTAAGGTTGATGATAACGTGGACCTTTCATAATATGAATCGCATAAATTATGTAAACCAGAGAGGCTGGCTAAAAAGGCAAATACTGAGTAGGTTTAGTTTACGCTACGTTTTCTGAGATGCTCTTTGGGGAGCTGTTATAATAAACGCAATAGCATTTACTTTCTCTGCGTTATCCCAGTACGTCGTGATAATGTTAAGGATGGAACACACATCAATATGTCTACAATCATTTAATTGCTTTTTATTTCAAATTTTGTAAAACACATGTTTATTTGAAGTCTGTATCTATATATTTATTTATGTCCTAATTTGTCTGGAGACCTTTTCAGACTTTTTCAGGCTGAACTGCCGCAGCAAAGGCGAATCTAGTAGATGCCGAAAGCAGTGATTATTTGGGGAGGAAAATGACGGCTCTTCTTCTCAAGCGGCGAGCTCGGCGGCGCTGAAGCTGTCTCTGGGTATCGCTGTCCTCCGGCATACCTGCAGAATCATAAAGGGCTGTACCCGACTGGTTGGTAGTAAGGTGGGCATGCCTGGCTGTACCTGAGTGACTGTGCGTGCTGGAGTCAGAGCGCCCATCCAGACCACCCTCGATGTTTTCCTTGTTTTCTGTGTGCTTGTGGACTGAGCGGGACTTGGAAGGCAACAGGGGCATGTCGTGACTGAAAGAGTGTAGGGGTCCACAGTGACCAGAAGAGGCTGTCTTACAGAGCTCCTCTGCTACCTCTGCAACATACAAAGAAGAAAACGGTTGGTCGACACACAGCCACCACTCAGATCGAACTAAATGCATCAGCTGCACAACTACCGGCCAATTAAATCTAGATAAATTATGCATGAAAGAGCGCTAACCATCAGGCGGTTTGCTCATTTCACTTGAAGTTTCTCTCGACCTTTTAATTTCACATGAGTGTTGCTGAATTCAGCGGTTTGAATCAGTGATCCTATCCTAAAGGACAACTGAGAATGAAGCCCATTTTACCGGGGTAAAAAAAAAAAAACCCAACTGCTTATGCTCACAAACATCTGGCTCTTGAGAGCAATGTGAAAGTCTTTCATTTGGCATTCAGTCCCACATCAAATAACTGCAGCAGAGGCAGGCATTTCATCTTTTATTTCTTTTCTAAACCCATCACAAAGACGGCGGAGAGCTTGTTTTCTGTCCCGCTATGCGAGACGGATGCCTGCAGTCAAAACTAACAAACAAACTAGACTAATTATCAGAAACCTTGGTCCAACGCAGCCTGTGGGATACAGTGTAATGCCATCCCTTCATGATGCCGTAGAGTACATTTTTGCACTCAAAGCACTGACAATAAACCGGCTATTACATGCAAATGGAAAAGTTTTCATAACCTTTACATATATATATTTTTTATCTAAGGCTGTGTACACGTGTTTAAAGAAATCTGTTTAAACATGCTGCTTTTGGTGAAAGAATGGTGTAGGTTACATGTTGTTGTACCTTCAGAGATGCTGGAGTCATGGAACATCGTCTCAAAGGCTTGGTGGATCTCGGCAAATGAAGGCCGATCTAACGGGCTCCACTGCCAGCCTTGCAGAAAGACACAAAACAGAAGTACTTTATTACAAGAACGCACAAAGACAATCGCATCCGTTTCAGACGTGTTCCAAATACTGAAAATGCATTTAGTTTTAAGCATGGGTGACGCCTGGATAGTAGAAAACAATATTGAAAGCATGCTGCTGTCACGTAGACAATCACTTGATTACACACAGCCAAGTCTGTTGTTGTTGGGTCTTGAATTTGTTCTTAAGTTCCCAAATCTCATTGTTCCTCCAGTTTAACATATTGTTTGCTGTTCTCCTATTCAACGACCACTCTTCCTCATCGTTAAATGTTCGTATTCTTCCTGTTTCACAGCAGTCAGGTGACAGAAATGTCACCAGAGTGCAGACTTGTTTTCTGTGAACGCTCCACACAAATAGATGCTCTGTTGATACATGGGCTTAACTGGACATGATGCAGTCTATGTATAAAGGAGGTGGGGGTATGGTTCAGTCTGCACAACTTGCATTCCAAGTGAAACATCTGTCTCCTCAAAATACAGCACGAAACATTCATTTAGGAGGTCACGTAAAAGAAATAAAAGCAATTTTTTTTCAAACTTGCACAGTCAGTTATTTGGCTCGTCTTTCAAGCCTGTTGGTAAATAAATGGTAGGTAAGACCTAATACTCACATGCTCTCATAAGTTCATAAACTTTGGGCGGGCATCCCTCTGGTTGTTCCATGCGATAGCCTTTCTCCAAGAGATCGTAGACCTGAGACAAATCAATGCCTGGGTATGGAGACATGCCATATGTGGCGATTTCCCATAGCAGCACCCCAAAAGCTGTAGAAAACAAGCATCAGGATGGTCACATTAAAACGGAATTCAAATAAGACTAAATGAGAGTGTATGCAGGTGTGTTACTCACCCCAGACATCAGACTTGATGGAGAAGGTGTTATACGCAAGGCTTTCTGGTGCTGTCCATTTGATGGGGAACTTGGCTCCAGCATGAGCAGTGTAAGTGTCACCGGTCATTAACCGGCTTAGTCCAAAGTCTGCAACCTTCACGACGTGATTTTCCCCTACCAGGCAGTTCCTCGCCGCAAGATCTCTGATGGTTGGTACAAGGAGGAGAGAGAGTCATAAGAAATTAGACAAATGCTAAGCACAGTATGTAAAGAGTATGCATATATATATACACAAACATGAATGTAGAGACGCTAAACATTCCCCTACCTGTGGATGAAGTTCTTCTTCTCCAGGTACTCCATGGCAGAGGAGATCTGGGTGGCCATGTATAGCAGCACCACAGCATTCACCTCCGCCTTTTCACAATCTCTCAAGTAGTCCAGTAGGTTGCCGTGTGGCATGTACTCCGTCACTATGTAGAATGGAGGCTCCAATGTACACACACCTATGGGAGCAGGTAAAAAAAACAGATGGCAACAACCACTTAAACACAGCAATTCAAAATCTAATTCTAAAGTGAAAAACTAACGAAATAACGAAGCACAGGCACTAACATAGCTTAGTACTGACCTAGTAGCTGAACAAGGTTTGGGTGTTTAACTTCTTTCATGACTGCGGCCTCCTTTAGAAACTCTTCCACTTCCATAGTGTCTTCCTGTCATCCCGGAAATGCAAACAAAAAGAAAAAGAAAGAAGATTTCTCAGCGGGAATCACAGCATTCTGTATTAATAGACATTGGATGTGTAATACCGACATCTACCTGCAGGTGGTGACCTATAACTATTCATGCCAATGCCCCATCATTCACAACTACCCAAGTACTTATAGAAGATGTGGTAAAGCTGAACATTCATTTCAGCCAGAAATCAGTCCCATAGCAATCAGATTGACCATGTAAGAAAAGCCGTCCAAACCTTGAGTGTTTTCACGGCCACCGTGAGGTTGTACTTTTTCCACACGCCAACATACACCTCGCCGTACTGGCCACCTCCGAGCTTGTGCTTCATGGTGATGTCCGTACGCTCCATCTCCCACTTATCGTGGATGGGGGACACACCGTACACTGTGGGCTTATTACATTTGGGCGCCGGGTAGTGCAGGGTGGTGACCAGGCCATCGGGCACGGTGGAGTGGTGGTGGACCAGCTCGGCCAGGGTGGCGAAACGGCTTTCAGATGTCACGTACACCTGAGGAGGAGCCATGGATGTGGAGGCGGACAAAATTAGAAACCAAGTCAATGAATCTGTTGAGCAGAGTTCACAACTGGATAAAAAATAAAAAATAAAAAAACAACGTCCATTTTTAGTCTACACAACAGCACTCGAGTCAGCCGAAGTCATTCGCACTACCTTTCCATCAGTGGATGTGTTGATCCGGTAGTGGTACACTCTGCCCTCGTAACGCAAAGATATGGACAGCTGTCCAGGGCTGCTTTCGCTTTCCCGGACCAGAAAACTGCCATTGATAAGCGAGGACAGCAGGTACTCTGCAGCACTGCGGGAAACGGGCCCATGGTACCAGCTGTGTTTCTCCAGGCTGTTGACTGGTGTGATGTAGTTGGAGGGCACCCAACCCTGGCCGTTCTTCGACCGTACTTCACTCCACTCTCCATTCTGGTTGTAGCCCAGCACACGCAGCTTCTCACCTGGACACAGGAGGTGGAACAATGTAGTGAAGGGTGGCACAACAGCCTGGTAGTAATCGTACTTCCTGTAAAGCTAAATCGGGATTTGAAGAAGCCTTACAAGCAATTTTCGACAATCATTTCGGAATAAATCTCTTATTCTTAGAAACACGCAGTTTAGAGCAAAAGTTCCTCAGTGATCCACACATTGGCATAAGATAACAAATACAAATGAAGGCGTCATGGCAACAACTCGCCCCTCAGTGAAACTACATCAAAGGCTGTGCAACAATGATAGGGTTGGGCAAAATGAGGCATGTAGTGACTTGGTCTGTTGTCCTTGTCTGTCTCTGATGTCAGTGCAGGAGACGTGTGGGAGAGGCTGATGTGCTGGAAGGAGCCATCAGTATGGCAGAACCGTGAATGGAGCAGCAAACGGTTCTGCCAGTTGGACTCAGGGCAGAAGGAAAAGAAAATTAATAAAAGGAGAATGGCGGCAAAATCGGAATTTGGAGGTCAAGTTGAAAGAGTAACGTCCTTTAAAAGCTTATTAAATGCCAAACTACTCAACAACAGTTTATAAAACAGGAAAACAGACTTTCTCAACACTGTGACAAGGTAAACAGGAGAAATATGCTGCTTAGACTGTCCTCATTTTTGTGTTGGGGCAACAGCAGAGCCCGGTGCAACTTGTTTGCAAAACAATCAAGTGGCTTTTTTTTTTCTTCCTTATTTGGTATCCCTGCTGCACCGGCTCTATTCATGTTATTGAGAGATCTCCGATTTGTCCCATAGGGCTTAAGTCGATCTTTAATGCAGCCTTTGGATACCGCGAGTTGCAGAATTCTTTAAACTGTGGGAAGCAGCAGCTACAAGGCTCGAGTACACGGCCTGACACAGAGCAGTGCACTGCAATAAAGTAAAAAAAAAATAAAAAATATGATAAAAGTCTGGTAAGTAAGACAACCATGACGCACCAACATGCCACCAATAACAAGAGTTGCAAGCCCAGCTCTTGAAACTAAACATACTGCACAAGTAGTGCAGGGAATTATATTAAACAGATGATTATCCGCAGCCAGCCCATCAATCCACCAGTCTCCTTAGTGTCTGCCTTCTGTACCCCTAACATTTGTGGGAGTGGAAACACTGACTGCCTCGCTGTTTCACACTCCGCATTAAAGAGGACTTGGGTCTGGCTGAGCCTGGTTTGGCCTGGCATGAAGAAGAGACAATGATCAGCCCCAGACATGAGCCTGCTAAGTCCTCCCCCCACCCCCCTTCTGTGCTTATCCACCTGTTATTATTACAGTTGAAGTGATTTCATATTAATACAGCATCACAGGCACACTGGGCTGTTTCCATGTGACAGAGTAACGAGCGGGTGGATAGGAAAAGTGCAGTGGAGCCTGGAAGTGCACATGTGCTCGCATGTGGGAAGAAATCTCAGATTCACTCCATGAGTCAGGGTCTAAACATCATTTCCATCTCCGGCAACTGCCATGGAAGTCTTCAAAATGATGAATTAACACACTGCCACGTTCAACGTTTCAGATCGGTGGGTGTCTGAACAACACTACAATAACTCACGGTGCAGCAGGCCGAGGGTGAGGAAAGAGTGGGCACTGGAGAAAGGGTGCAAGGCCTATCAAAATACTGTCAAAGTATCAGAATGAGCAGTTCTGCAGTTATACAGTCAAACTCTCAGGTCAATAATAAAGCTTGCATATATCTGGCTAACAGGCAGTATAAAAACGAGTGGTAAATGGGGTGTGTTACCTGCCTTTGTAATGAGGTAGGAATCATTGGCACACAACATTCCTATGGAATAACTAGGCTCGGCCTTAACTCAATCATTTGTGGGAGTTGCTGATGTGCCAATCCCAAGCTACGCCTGGATGATTTTACTGGTGACTCCTCACTCTGCTTTGTTCCAACAAATGTTAACAGTGTGGTTTCGAAGGCGTGGCTGGCAACAATCGATGATATGGAAAAAGAACATGAATACAAATCTCAACTCGAGTGACACGTTGCTAAGCAACAACTTTAAGTGATGATGCCTGGAAAGACTGCAGAAGAACAAAAGCACATTATACAATCTAAATTGTGCGATGCAGCTATGGATTTAACAAGATAAGTCATAAAAAAAAAAGGGAAATGGGGGGTAAAGTAACTAGTAATTATGATTAACTGTTGTAGTTTACCTTTGGTGATGCTGAGTGTGTTGTCTCCACTAGCGACAAAGTCATAAAGTGCAACAAAGAGGTTCGGGTCGCTCTCGGCCGCCCCCAGTAGGTTCTCCTTGGAGCTCCAGCGCACTGCCTCTGTCAGAGCTTCTAGGGGAGAGAAATCAACAGTCACCAACTGTGAAGATAAACTGAGAACAGTAAAACAACAACAACAAAAAAAAAACACCTGACAGAACACACAGGTCAGTGGTAAATAAAAGAATTACAGCTCCTCTGTTATACCTGGTACTGAGGAAGAAGAAGAAAAAAAGCAAGAAAATAAGAAATGGTTTTCTTTCTCTAATCCAATACCAACTAAAGACAAACAATACCTGAGCAAAACATAGTGGCAAATCTCATGAGCTCTAAATGCTAAGGTCTGTTCAGAATCTTGACACTATCGTGCAGATTTTCTACCTGGCTTTCCAGGCCGAGTCCCCAGCCTGAACCCTGTGCGGAGAGGAAGGCCGCTCAGAGCTGCCCACTCATCTTCAAAACTGCTGCTTGCCTGTAGGCACCTTAAAGGCATCACTTTACTCAATCTACTCTCTGAAGAGCTCTGTTATCACTGGCTACACACCGAGAACTGCCGTGTCGAGCCCGAGCCAGGTGAGATCTGAGGTGGGAGTGCCTTTGATGTGGTTATATGAGCGAAGAAAGAGGGCGGAGCAGCAAAGTATCTGAGATAGGAAAAATCTACGCAGGTTGCTTCGAGACACACACCCACGGGGAGAGACACGACGATTAGTTTGAACATGCGTGGCTAAGACGCTGTACACCCAACAGCAGCAGCTGCCAAAGTGGCTGCATGTCTGGACAGCTGCTCGGTGTGTGGGGAGAGGACTGCGCTGAAATGAAGAAACAGCAGTTCAAGCCCCTCCAAGCAGACAGAAAAGCTGCAATATAGTCTGCTTTCTTTGATCATAATCGGGTGAGACATGTGGCTCAAACGCAACCAAGTGACTCATTTATTTATCTTTTGAAAAACACATCTTCAACAGAGACACCGGGACAAATCTATTCGTGTTGCCAAAGAGAAAAACTTACAGATAAATATTACTAGAAAACAACAAAAGACAGAAGAATATGATATTGCAGTTTATATTACCGGGCTTACAAGTGTACACACATTGAGACCTCGAGTTGACCTCGAGTCTATCAGGTTGCTCCCGTTTCTATACGCGTTCACCAAGAAAACAATAAAGGCTCCCAAATTATGGCAAGAAAACAAACAAACAAACAAAAAAAAGATGTATTTCTTCTGCTTACAGCACCTGATGTCACCAGGAGCTACCGCATGTTCATTCATCATCACACTCAGGCAAGCGTTTCAGAGAAATTTAGCTGAGTCGGTGCATTTTCCACTTTCACTGTATTTATTTGAACTTAAACCGTCAGAGACGACCATCTTCTTCAACTTACAGCACCATCTGTGTTTGTATTTGCTGCCAATTGCCAACGAGATCAGGATTAAGTCAGAGAGGTGAGGGTGAATATTCTACATATCGAAAAAAAAAAAGGTGCAGAAATACTCTTGCCCCTTAAAATTAAATAATGTGTAGATAAGCAAGTGAGTAAATATTAAATATGCACCCCAGTCTGAAAGCATGCATGTCAGGGGAACAGAAATCTGTCCAGGGTGAACCCTGCCTGTTAACACTCCAGCCCCCCGAGACTCTGAATAGCACATGGAAAATGAACGGTTGCATGTCTTCATTTCAGAATTCCAGTAAAGCCTCAAAAGGGAAACAACTTAAGTCTTAAAGAAAATACATTTTGTCCTTTGTTACAGGGAACAGACACAAACTGCGTTCTGTCAATATAACAGTCAACCAACTATCAAAAGCTGGATCGATACTAGAATCATAACACTATCAATGCTGATAGTGAATGAAAAACACCACCTTGTTAACAAAAGCAGGCGGCTATGAAAACAAGAAACTTTATCAACCAACGAGTCAAAAATCCCACAGCAAAGCAAACATCCCGTCTTGTAACTCGATGTAATTACCCGAAAATACCCATTTCTCCTCAGACAAGTTGAACTTGGTCTAGTTAGATTAGTTTTCAAAGCAAGCAGAAATGAATCAACCGTTCATTCTTCACAAACAAAAGCTTTATACCTACGCAATAAAACAACGCAGCCGTGTCACGTCTGCTATGGCCCTTATGACAGAATGCTGACAGACAGGATATGCCCACCTTTGTTCTGAAGCAGCATACACTGCAGCGCGGCACTGGCTGTGACCTGGCTCAGCCACAGTTCCCAGTACATCCTTCTGCTCTGGTCTGGTTAGCTACTGGCTCCGGTGTGGTTTCCTTCATCCACCGATCAAACAGCCGTTTTAAAACCCGACAAGTTCTGTGTTGACTCGGATTATGAAGACTGAAAAGTACCCTAATCCTGATTCTTGGAAGAAAAAAAAAAAAAAAGAAAAAAAAAAGAAAAAAAAGAAGTAAACTGAGGAAGTCGGGGTCTCACCACCGTCTTCTTCGGTGTGGAGTACAATGGCGAAAACGATGACACATTGTGAGGAAAGCTTATTTACAGCAGTGACTAGCAGCCTCCTGCTGAAACCTCTCTACGAGCTTTGATGTGGCCCACGGCTGGCAGAACTTCTAAGGTCCGCGAGGGGAGCACAGACATCCATGACTGATGATCTCTGAGGTTTAACGCGCTGTGATGGATGGCAAAAACTGGAAGAGTGAGGGAGAGGGGGGGAAAGAAACATATGTGGCTGAGAGGTGGCATGTGTATACAGAGGTTGGGGGTGTAGAGTTTGGAATATGCCATGGAGAAAAGTTGAGCAGAATGTGGCGTGTGCATGTATAGAGGGGGAGTGCATGAGGGCCGAACCAGCAGATGGCCGGTCTTTTCCTCTGGGGGGAAGAGGTCTTATTGAGCCACACTTTTCTCCTCTGTGTGTGTGTGTGTGTTTCTGTGTGTGCTAACTGTGTGTGAATGTGCTCGACTGCAACTGCAGCAGCCGGGCCAGGCCAACTGTCAGAGCTGCTCCTCTTACACGGCCACATATCACATCACTCTTCTCTCAGGAATGTTTTAATGATATAGCGATATTATGCCAAACGTATCTGTCAAAGGTCTCAATTTGAAGAATCTAAATTCCAATCATCATGGACAAAAAAAAAAAAACCATAAATAAATAAAGCACAAAAGAAACACCATGTATTCCTAAGGCTCATATCAAACACCTAATGACATCAACTTGTTTTTGGGCTGGAGCCTGTTCCGTTTAGTCCATCATTTCCTTTGAAATCCAACCTGGATCGGACCAACATCGAGACGGTGTTCTTTACAGCAAAGCTCAAACCTCGTGTGCTGAAATGCTTGATTGAGGGAGCAGTTGGCCTGCGTGGGGTATGTCGTGTGCCTCCGGGGGTGCCTCAGTGTGTGCGTGTGCTGCGAACAGCGGCACATGTGCCATCTGAAGAAACTATGGCTTTGTGTTGAGCGGAGCAGAGAGGGCGTTTGCAAGTCTGTGTGGGATGCCGAGCCCGCCCCCCCCAGGACAGCTGCGACAGAGGTGACCCCGCTCCATAAGCACACGCAGCATGTAGACACACTTATCCACATCGCATACACACAAATCAGCAGTGACACCGTTTTCCTGACTGTCCAAGCAACTGTTTGTGTATTTGTGCCTCCATGTGTCTGTAAAGCCGTCACTTCAGCTCCCAACAAGCTGATGCCAAAGTATTACACGCAGCAATAACATCACTTGAACACCCTAATCACAAACAATACTGATTGTATCTGAAGTCAGTGACCAGCGAGGTAAGGTTGTATTTTTAGCTGCAGCAGAATAAAACACAGCAGCATGACATCCAGAAATAACTCTCCACATAGTGATTGTGGTGCGGAGATAAACGGCCGGCTGCCTGCAGGAAGCCCTAACAAAACCCTTAAGACAATGTTGCGGATGAGACCCATGGATACGAGACATTGCATAAGCCTATTTGACAGACTAAATCAGATCCTGTGACTTACAGATGTGAAAGGGGAGAGTTACCGACACCTTGGGGGGAAAAAAAAACAACTAAAAGCCAGAGATCTGCATGCATTTGTTACATCTTTTATATTCACAGTGTTATGCTTCAGTTAATCTTACAAGACCTCGGTTTTGCTCAACTAATCATAAACGTAAAAAAAAAAAAAGTTTATGGTCAAAAGCCGTGTGAATCAAAAAGCCTTACGGTTGAGGTCGAATGTGATGCTTAGTTCAAACTACAAGATTTTAAGCCAGATTTTCACTTTGCAGACACATGTCAAAGGTCACACACTGGCCCCAGATCTGAGGCAAATCAGCGGGTCAACGGGTGATCCCCAATTGCAAGGCGAACGCATCAAAGACGTGATTTGTGAGGCTCTTTGTGACGTCCCGGTTCCCGAGTCGATATAACTGATGCTTTTTCAAGGAGCCGGCAGGGGAAGAACAGTGAGGAGCAACGGGCAACAGACACGAGAGACGGGGTCAGGAGACACGATGGGGAGAAACCCGGAGCGAAGAAACTATGGGCTGTTAAGGAAACAGCAGCAAAACTGACAGTTCTCTTCAAGAACCAGGTGAGGAAAACAGCCCAAGCCACAGGAGCTCCTTGTATCACGTAACGAAAATCACGAGAGAGAAAAAGAGACCTGTTTGCGTGACAGCTGGAGCCGTTTTAAAGAGTTCAGTCAGATGAGTCGAGGACTAAAACTGGTGAAGAATCCTGCAGTGTGATCTGCAGCTGATACAATTATGTCTTTACACTAAAGGTGTCACAACAAGTGCCATTGTGTATAGAGATCTGAATCTCTGCCACTTAAAGGACATTCAGAGGACATTACTTCACATTTGTACTACTAAAAAACATGCAGTTTCTGATGATGATATCAGTCTTAAACTGGCATTTATATAATAAGCAATAGGAGAATTATAGGTACACATGCACACTTAAAAAAATTACATACTGGACATGCAAGCACTTGTCTTGTACATTTAGTTCACTCATTTCCTGACAGAGATTCACGTCTCTTTCAGCGGAATTGAGTAAATAGTTACACATGCACATACAGGCCACAGCTTGAAGCGCCTCCAAATATTCGCCATGCGGTCGTCATGTCTGCAGACTACATGGAAATACATCATTTTGGGAGTGGATAAAACAAATCAGCCCTGAACCTAGATAACAGCGGATCATCCAGGAATGGACAAGAAGGGAGTCCTAACACATGTCTCACCCTGCCCTGCCCCTCTCAGGGCTCGTTATAGGTTAATAATGGGCTGTAAGTGCTTCCCTCTATGTGTGCTGGCAACAAAGCTAAGTGCTTCTTTATGTGACAGCAGAGAGGATGTGGCATGATGACTTGGGGAAGAAAATAAATAAATAAATAAAAACTTATCCACACTGCAGTGGCCTGCCTCACACATGATTAAATCAAAGTGACAGCATATCACCAATTATCTATGATGCACATCTGAACAAAATTATCATAATTTGATACGTGCAAAATAGAGCTATAGCCTTAAGTCAACCACGTTTATGCCATCACACCAGTAGCGGACCAATGACTGCATGCGGGGGCCAATAGTGTCTCCATTGCCACTTCTGGGGATTATGCAGGGCTTGATCATGGATTCCACGAGGGTAGGGCCAAGGCTTTTGGCTTGGCAAATAGCCTTGGGCCAGACAGGTCTGCTCAAGTATGAGACGGCATCAAAAGCAGTGTTTACCTCTGGGCTGAGATGAGACCGGTTTCTGAAGACCACTGAAGTTCAGTAGCTCACGATCTTGTTTCTTTTGGCCGCAACGAGTTAGACAAACGCTACGGCAATAGAGCGGATGTACTGGTCTTCTGACGAAAACAGGGCTCTCCTCAATATCTGGGCGGAGGATAATGTCCGGAACAGATCGATGGTGTGCGCCACACCGAGGAGGAGATGAAGCACAAAGCAGATATCCAGCACAAAGCGGTGCAAGTCTGTGTGAAGCTGAAAAAGATTCAAGAGCCAGTAAAGGGCCACCTAGATTCCCAACTGAGTGCTGCCTGGCATTATGCACAGCTATTTTTAGTAATAATATAAATAGGATTCGTATAGGATGTACAGGTTAGATGAAGTTCACAATGACACAGTAAATGTGGCGACTGACGTTCTTTCACAGTTGCAGCAGAATACGACACATCTGCGATTACAGATGTGTTTAAATTCTTCTAATACCTTTGATTCATGAGCATCTTTTACATATCCGTAAATACACATTAATGGAAACATACCACGGTATGCTCAGACTACTGTAATCGCTGTAGATTTGTCTGCTCTTGCCGGTGCATCAGGTAACTTTAGGTGGAAGACGATGCTAACTGTCTGGCTGTGGCTTGTTTACGTGGCCAACTCCCCACAGATGGAGAGGTGTGTCGACTACAACACAGCTATCCAAAGCCTTAAGAGACGCGACCCTTGTAAACGCCTCAGTGCTTTTATTCATTTTCTGCAGTGAGGCTTTACAGAAGAACATGTCGACTAATCCGTCTGGCCGATCATAATCTCTGTGTGGTGTGGTAAAGCTGTGCTTGGGTGTAGGTTTTAGCTGCTCTACTCTGGGAGCCAAGGAGGAAGGAGTGTCATTGTAGATATGATGGCTACACTACTTATTTTACACGTACTTCCAAAAAAAAAAACATGGTTTATTCTACTATTTACCACATAACAGATGACCGATAAGTCAATAATTATGAATGGATTCAATGAGGCTGAAAAACTGCATGCAGTTCTATATGAGAAAAACATCTTAAAGGCATATAAAGATCAAAAAGTTTGGACTTCGCTCCCCTCAGAATGATCATCAGCATCCCACAGGACATTCCAGGACAGTAGTGCTGCAGGGCGTCCAGATTAAAGCTTTTCTGACTCACTGGTCAGCTGGTTGATGATTATGCTGAAGAAGTGGGACTAGATGGATAATCGCAAGCAGAAGCTGCACAACTTTACAGCTTAACCAACAAGGACAGAAAGAAAACGGCAAATGTGCATACGACTATACATTTGAGTGCCTGTGCAAAGTGTGTGCAAGAGTGCATTTCCAGCCAAGTCTCCAGTCTGCAACCCACAAGATAAGCAGCAGCGATAATGCCAGAAGGAGAGTACTCATCCTGGAAGCAAACCAGTGCTTAACAGGCTTGGCACAGAGACCGCCTCCCTTTCTTCCCACTATCTTTTTTTCTTCTTCTTCTTCCCCCCCTTTGCAATACCACTGCATTGTAAAAGTAAAAACTGTGATTCGACTGGAGGCCGCCACAAAAATCTGGCTAGACCTTCCTACAAAGTTTTAAACACTTGATGTTTTCCGGCTGACGGATGCAAGTGATTGCTTCACCATCTGCACAGCCAATCACAAACTGTTCTGATTTATCCTCACCCTTTAATGATAAAAGGCTACAGAGTCAAGGCCAAGGAGTAAACACTGGATCTGCAGTTTTGGGAACTACAGATTAAAACTGACTGGGAGCAGATGCAAAGGCTTTAAGGCTGCAAGTGGGAGTTGAGATACAGAAGCATGACAAACAAACTTTAAAGGGAAAAATAAAATAAAAAAAGGCAGGTTAAACTTCAAATTTTCATCTACTATTATTATTATTTCCATTTCATAAAGTGTGGTTACCGGCAAATCAGGAAAACCCTTGACTATCTTTAGTGAGTTGTAACCGCTTACAGCATATCTGTCATAAAGCATTAGGGATTAATGGGTATTTTCCTCTTCTTAGGGCAGATTTGGAATTGAGGCCCATCGCAACAGCCAGGGTTCAGCAGAAGCTAAAGTACTGGACATGAGGAGCTGATCAACTGAGAGGGCTGATGGCAAAGGCTCAATCTGGGGGATAGAGAGGCTTTGTTAGTTGCAGAAAGGGGCAAGCTTGAGATGAGGAGGCAGGCACAGACACGCATACATTATTCAATACCTTCATTACAGAGAAGGCAATGGCGCGTATAATATTCAGACAAAAACCAAGTTTGATTGCGTTAAAATTGTCTTCGATATAAAACTCTGAAAGTGAAAGTGTGCTCATCTTGTCACGTTTAATGCCAGCTCTGAGACAATCAGTTAGCCTCATGTATTTTGCCCTAATTACTGGAAAGCCACATCCAGAGGAGGTGTGGCCATAGCTCCTCCAAGTGGTTAATGGCAGTCAGTAGCAGAAGGAGGCTTCCTTTTATCCACACATCATCATTACTATAAGATAATATCTCTTAAAACCAATTAAAATCTCACCATAGCCACTCAAGTGTCTGAATTTTTCCTTATCCTGATATTACACCGGTGGTTTGGGATACTTATCCTAGCTGTTAGGGTTTTAGCACATAGAGTCCACAGAAAAAGGGATTTGTCTCTAATCTAATTTCACCCGTGATGCAAATCAGCTTAGGTCCTTGAATCCTCTATCCAAGACCGTCTTTTCTCCTCTGGGCAGCTTTAACAGCATTGGACTTTAGGTAGAGCTGGCTCTACATGCATCATCAGCACTGGTGCCATAAAAAAAGACAAAACAAGAAAAAGCTATTTCCAATCTGCTCACTGCCCCAAATTTTAATCATCCGTTTAAACTGAAAATAGATAAAATAGAACTTTGCAGGCACTATCACCGTTTCTTTGTGCCGTCACCACATCAATCAACCCAAACCATCCAGACTTGAACGTCAGATGAAGGTTTAATTTAGGAGCGGTGACGTGAACGTGACAAATGCTGAAAGCCATAAACTGCAGCACAACCTTGCCACAATAATCAATAAAGAGTTTCTATTTTGAGGCTATGTTTACTGCACTTCAATAGCAGAGGTGTCCCCCTGCTGTGGTGTGTGTATCAGATGAACCCACAGCAGAAATAGAGATCGCTGATACCCTGACAATGCGAAAGGATTAAAACCCATCAATACGTTGCAGCCACTGATTCACCAATAACACAATTGACCCCATATTCCAAAAGGTGACTGGTCTGGCCAGCTTCCTTTGAATCAGCACAGAGGTGGCCTGCTTCTTGTCCATCACTGCTTTGCTCAGTGATTTTAAAGCCGGTCCGCCTGCCTTGGGCATTAAGTACCGTCTTACTGGAAGACAGGGATGCTGTATTATACATGAGCTGCAGAGAACTGTTGCAAACCTTAGAAAGTAACAAATCCATTCTGTATAGATGGAAGAGAAACACAAACCAGAACCAGAATTTACAGATGAGGAAAAGTCACGAATGCTGAGGATGGCGAATAGAAGAGTCCACTGGGCAACTAATCTCAACAGCCAATTGCCGCCGCTGGCCTCCAGCCATATTATTTAACCTAAAAAATGACACAATGGGCTCAGGCTTACTGACAGTCTGGCAGAGACATGCGCACATTTTATTACCTACTGATACAGGAAAGACAAGCAGCAACAGACAGACAAATTTCAACAGACAAACGTGCATTCCTCACGGATTGGCTCCTTTCAATTAAACCCACAGGAGGCATAGTTAAACCTAATAAGTATGTTAGTCTGTTATCAAGTGGTTACAAAGCTGAATCAACTCAACTACTTCAAAACAATGTAATTGTTGATAGCTTCCAGTAGGAATGTTTCCTATATCACGATATAGGAAACATAATATAATATAGAAATTATAAACCTTATTATGAACCTTAATTTAAGGTTATAAATAACCTGAAATTTTTACCTGACAAGAGCCTGAACTCCTCGTCAAACTCACAGAAATCTAATTCAGCCAGCCCATCCAAAGGTTTGAAATAACGCCCCATCGCTGTCACATCAATAGACTAATAGAAAAAGTCAGTGAAAGACTGAGCGCACAGTCCCAAGCTTCCCTACTTAAAGAGTCTTTGTTCTATTATTGTGTGCTTTGAAGAGCAGCAGTCTCTTTGCAGAGTGGCTGTGTGACTGCATCCTGGATAGCTAAAAAAAGGCTACTCTCGCCCCGACATCGGGAGAGAACAGAACAGTGCCGACAGCGAGCGGAGCTGCACTTAGTGGGCTCGTCTGTCTCTCTGCGAGGACGGTTACTTTTGTGATGCGAGAGCCAAGAATTGAAAATGCTTTCCATTCCCAAAGGGTTGCACCTTCTGTGTGTCCCGGCTCACGGCGTTGGCAGGGGGAGAGCTGGTCCGGGACATCAGTGGAAACCAGGCAAGTTATGCCAGTAGTTTTTCACATCTATGCAGCATATGTGAAGCAACCATTCATCAGAACACACATAAAGTGAGAACCCAAACCAAAAGCAGCTTTACTGACTTTAAACGTGCCCCAAATTTCTCATTTGAGAGCTTACAGAAAGATCTTTGGGTATCAGGTGAAACTCTATACGAGTGAAAGTCAAATTATAGCAATAAAATATAATCATATAGGGGGGATTCTATCTATTAATCATAAACCTGGACCAGCCATAGAGAAAAGACTGAAAACAGACTGTAAAGATTTGAGTTTAGATTAATTTCAATGCAGAGCAACTGCTTCAAAGATGATAAATGATTGAAGAGCTGTAGTGTTGAGCCAGGTGACGAGCACTGCCTCTGCTTTGTTTGAGTCCTTTCTTCACTTGGCCTTGTGTGTCAGAGCAACATTTGAGATAAATTATCATTAACGCATAACATGAGCTTAAAACGTTGACGTCTGCATGAGTGTAATCATATAATGATAAAAGGCGATTTGAATAACACGCACAGATTTGACATTGGGTTACACTGCGCCGTCAGATTGCTGAATCTGGATTAGCTTTAGATAGTACAAGGCAGAGGATGTAAGTAAGCATGTGAAAACCACTAGAAATCGTAACCATTAGATAATGTAACGGAAGCCTGCGGTTGGTGGCTTCTTCAGTGAGTTAATGGAGCGGAATTGCTCGCCAACCTCCAGAGGCAAGAATCAGTGTTTCCAAAAGGCAAAAATGACGGCGTGACAAATATGATATTACATACAAAAGGTGCATTTGAGCGCTAAAGTGGCCAATCACCAGTTATGACCCCACAATAGAACACAGAAGACGCTTCCTCTTTCTTCAACTCAAGCATTGTGTCTTTCAGGGTCGTCAGACCTCATACATATAACCCAGCATACTGCGGTCAAATCAGAGCAATTAATTGGAATTAAATAGCTCCTGTCAGACAATAGATTAATAAATACAGAGTAAAACGGACGGTGCATTGCACGCTAATGTTGGATGGCATAGCTATTTCCGCTAACGCGTCATTGTCAAATAGCGTGGGTTTTGCTAACAGACGCTTAACAGAAGCAAACAAATACCGAAGTAATAACACACTCTTACACAGCACTTGTATAAATATGGCTTTCTCTTTACCTGAATGCTGCGTAAATATATTGATCCCTGGATCGGGCACGTTGACTGCAGCTGCCCTGCCTGGCGGTGCCCCGGTGCTACAGCCGGGTTCTCGGGGTCTCCTCCCGGCGCCGCTCCCCCGGTTCCCTTTCCCCTGGTGTGGTTGGGGCGCGTGGGGCTGTGGTGGTTGGAGTCCGGTCGATGTAACCTCACCGACGCGGCCTACCTGCTGTCCCATCCCGGTAGTTTGGTGTGAGGACGTTTGGGACGAAGCAAGCAAACCCCCTGCGCACCTCTGGTTCACATTCCCCCAAGCTGGAGCGGCCTGGCCAGAATAATCTTCCTGAATCCCCTCCCCGCTGTTCTCCTCCGAGCTAACGCGAACTACTCCGTGTTAGCTCGCAGCGCTAGCCTGTTAGCTAACGTTAGCAACCACCAGCAAAACCCACCCAGCTTGCCTCAAACAATAAAATCGTAACTCCAGCGTGTGACAACGATTATCCCTATTCTGTTGGCCCAGAAGGCATCCGAGCAATAATGTACGGCACTCGACGAAGTAGACTCGGTTAAACTAAAACTAATCAAAAGCGTTTTGCCGTTGTCCGGCCGCTGCGCGCCCCCTCTGACGCCGCCATCTTTACCGCAGAATAGAGGATGTGTTGCACAAGGCGGGGGGTTCACTTCGGTCCCCTGTCAGTGTGATCCTCCACCTCTGAAGCACCAGCACAAACCTGCTGCCAACAGTTCGCAGGCGGGGGGTCTACATGGGCTGTCTGATCCCAGATTGCAGGAGGTTGATTTGCCATAACACTAAAAATGTATGGGTGCTTCAATAGGTTAACTAGATTATCAGATCAGTATTTAATTATTGATACATACTTGTAAAACTATTTAGACAGGGCCAATATTAACATTAAGAGAAATCCTCTATACCTTTGCATAGATTTAGACTATACAGTTGATCAAGTATTTACCAAGACTCCAAACATGAACTTGAATGAATTACCTTTACATAAAGACAGGTTCGTTACCATTTAAATCCCATAGGGACCATCAAATCACACAAGGATGAGGGAAAACTGTTTTATTGTTTGAAATGGATCCCACTATTTGTTCTACTTACAATTTACAAGTATCCTTTATCAATTTAATATCCCTATGTATAAAGGCACTACAGACAATTGTCTACAAGCCTAAAACCTAAAACATACTGATCGATTAAAATGTCACATGGCACAGGATAGGAGTGCAAGATTTGAAAGTATTTAGGCAAAGTTCAGCTCTTAAAATAAATATACAATCGACGTGAAGAGCCTCTCTCCAGCTTGACTCTTCTTTATTATAAATATTATCTTTATGAACAAAATCACAAAGGCATAAAGCAGGATTAAAATGTCAGTCATTGTGGATTTGGTAAAAGTTCGAAGTTAAAATATCTCTAACATCTGTACATATTTAAAAAAGATGGTGATATCTGTGTTTACCAAAATCATGCTTGTAAAAGAATCCAAGGAAACATCTCTTGCCAAAATGAGCAGAGGAGGATTTCGAATCAAAACCTTCATTACAGTGCCACCTTGTGGTCATTCAGCTCCTCATCGCTGGTTTTTACTTAGTATTGTGCGTCTCATTATTCTCAATCATAAACATGGCCTCCCTGCACTCAAACAGTAACGGAGCATAAAGTTTTCTCAAAATACAATCATTACTTCAACACCACATAAAGCATATCAAATCTCTTAATCCAGTAGTCTGACACAAAGGTGACAACAAAAAGAACACAAGACACCCTTTAAATGTACTGATTATCTGCCAACGCAAACTGTAGCCCTTGGTGCTTATCAAGTTTAATCATTTTTCTCATTCTTATGACATTCAAGCAGCCAGCTGCAAGTTTTACAGCAGTGTTCTGTCGTGACTTCACCTTGCACTTTAAATAACTTAACTCTCAACGCCGGTCACGACACCAGCACAGCTTGTAAGTTGTCAAGAAACTGTCTCCATTGTGCTCTACTGTGTGTTCAAAGCAGTTCAATTAATCATTAACAGTACATCCGGCAGGATACATTTACTTAGTACAGCACGACTGTCAACCTCCGCTTTAACATTTTCTTTTACGGACTCCAGTGTTCAGTGCGAGTTCACAATTTTTAGATCTTGATTATATTTCACAAGTGCACAACATCTTAATTTGTGCTTTGGCAGGTAGAGATCAAAAGAACAATTCAAGTCTACCACAGTGGTCCGCTTGATGCCTGAATCATCAGATACAGAGTTTCAGATACATTATAAAGTGACTCCCGCACTATGATACCATGTCAAATAGGTTATAATACAGAGACCACTGCTTGTCAGATTTATACAAAACACCAAACAGCGGTCATTTTTCCATGGTTAATCTCATTGGCAGTGAAAATAAACCAGTCTCAGTCCATGTTTCAGTCTCATCATACAACACACTGAAATACAGTGGAGTTGCAACTGCAAACCCTGTTAAATATTAACCATTACTGCACATATGAATAATGTTTGCACTGCATAATGTTTGCATTCAGCTGCCATGTCATTATTGCCACAGTCTTATTTGTACAAGGCGTGTTTTCACAGTTGATCAAGGCAAAGAAATACATCAGTAACATCTTTAGTGCATACAAGTAGGAGCTCACAAGTGCTTCGAAGTGGAGGAGGATTTTTTTTTTTTTTGTAGGGGTTATCTTTGAAAACTTAAAACAGATAAGGCATCACTGTGACTTTGCTGTTTGGCATTTCGGCAGATACTTTCCCACACATTCATATACAGGCTCAGACACGTGAACTTAGGGCTATGAACTAAAACAAACAGAAGATCAGAAGTTATGACGTAAGCGGAAAAGGCTGGTTGAGTTTATACTGATCACCGAGGGTCCTCCTCTGAATAGTCCCATTATTTGTCACAGATTATCAGAGTCTGCCATCAAGCCTCTCTGACAGCTCCAGGAGCGAGGCTTCAGCAACTCTAGGAAGGAAGACTGGAACAAAAACACCACAATCATAAGAGGGTACATTTGTGTCTATATGTCTGCTTGACAGTTAATTACACTGCAAAACAAGGAAGGAAATACTGATCTCAAAGCAATGCTATTACCTCCTTCAGGGGACAGTAGCGCTGGGCATACCACTCCTGGGAATACAGACAGATAATGACCCCTTGACCCAGGAACAGTGATGTCCACATGATTATGTTCCAGATGGGGCCTTTCCTTTGGTCATGCAGAATGAAGTTGAACATCACTGTGGGCGGATAAAGAAATAAAAACGGGTGTGGAGGCAGTGAAAAGATAAATGTCCAACATAAATAGAGAGGATTTCAGAGCTTCATGAGCCAAACAGATCGGTTTAGCTAAATTCTGGAGTAACATGCATGTTCTTTCTGCCCTGTTGAAAGGTAGAGAGGTGTGCGATTGTTTCTTTTCTTACTTCCAAAGCACATGAAGAGACAGAAGAGCACAGGATAGAAGAAGCCAAAGCAGACTGCAAGAATGTACTCATGGACCACCGCAGACAGGGTAAACACGAAGAACATGGCTGCTGGTCGAAAACGCTTCTCAGACACCTGGAATGACGAGAACAGTAAGAACAGACAAGTCAAAACATATCAAGCATGCGCTTAATCTGATCCGTGAATTTCACCCGTGCCACGGTCGAAATTCCTCTGTAGCTGTCAGCTGTAAAGCCACTCACCCACAGGAAATCCCGGTACACATAGTAATACAGCCAGTCATGGACCACGACATTCCAAGTGCGGTAGTAATTGGCAAAGGAGGTTGAATTCCACCAGTCCTATCAGGGGTAATCAAAATTAAGTCAAATATCAAGTACAGTGTAGGGGCCTCGCTAGAAGTTTGCAGTGAGGAGGAGAGCAGCACCTTGTAAAACATCCTGTCTGCAAAGCGAAGCATCTCAGCAAAAGCATTGAGCCAGCAATGGAGAAAGGCAAAGAAGCCCAGGAAGAGAACTAACACTCCTGCAAAGGGAAAAACAAAAACAAAGACTGAACATTTTGTCATGGAACAGATACAAAACGTCTCTCATGAAAACAAATATGACCGTACGGGTAGGGCGTTTGTCAAAGTGACCAATACCGTGT
This sequence comes from Leuresthes tenuis, assembly GCF_036924035.1. Classification (NCBI taxonomy): domain Eukaryota; kingdom Metazoa; phylum Chordata; class Actinopteri; order Atheriniformes; family Atherinopsidae; genus Leuresthes; species Leuresthes tenuis. The sequence continues at coordinate 16,286,429 of NW_027325361.1, read as the reverse complement.
AGCTGATCTTACCTGGCAGTATGGAGTTAAAGACACAGAGCACCATGGCCCGCAGATCAAACAGCTGCAGACTGATGCTGTGGAACTGCGGGATGCACAGCCGCACAAACACGTAATAGGCATAAAACAGACAGCCAAGAACCTGTGGAGTGGGAGTGGAGAGGCTGGTATAGTTTCAAAACTGAACCGATATCTTAAACTTCAAAACTTATGTTAGGTCAGCATGAAAACATAAAAAGAAGTCAGTACCTGAAGTAACTTTGTGGCCACATAGCTCCATCTAATCACTGGGTTCCTGAAATGGATGAGGAAAATAAAAAAAAAGGGAATTCATGAATGGACTGCTGTGTGGAAAAACAGTGTTCTTTGTTTAGGTGTCAGGAGTCAATCATAACTCACACTGGACGAATAGGCAAAGAGTATTTACCTGGGGTACCTGTCTCTGTAAATAAGCGTGGGTGCAAACAGGAAGTAGATATACTGAGAAACCTGAGGTACCACCGGGCCAGAGCCTGTTAAAAACAGAGGGAAACGGGCTTATTTAAGTAAGGACAGAGAAATTCCTTGAATACACAAGAAAAACCATGCTGAAGTTGAATGGCTACATACTGGTCTTTTCTTTTGCCCAAGTCAGGACTTTTGGCACATTCTCCCTGACAAAGGAGTGGGCTTTCATCATTAGACGTACCTATATTGAGAAAAAGATTCAGAAACTAAATGATATCTTTTAATGGAGTAAGGCATGTTTCTTTTTAAAGCCCCTTTCGATGGAAGAAGTTTTACTAAATTCACCAACGGTGAAGGTGGAAATCCAGATTAAATCAGCCATCCAGTTCATCTACCTGTTCGAGGATGATGATGAAGCAGGATGCAGGCGGCAGACTGTTAGTCACCACCACATATGTGGGCAGGAATCCCAAACCCAGACCTTGGTAGAGCAGGAACACGGAACCAAACAGCAGACTGTACAGCCTGGTGTGACCGTAAGAGCCCGACTGGCTCTGAGACCACAGATTGAATAAGGTGTAGGGAACCAGCAACGCAGACAGGAACATGCAGATCCATGTGCACACAACCAGAGGGAACTGTCCGAATGCATAGACCAGCAGGTCAAAGTCCAACACCAGTCTGAGGAGAGGGAGATTAAGAAGATATGTAAAATTTGACACTTCTGCTCTGGATGTCATCATATTTACCCCATCTGCAAAAGCAAAAGAAAAAAAGACAAAGAGGAGTGCGCCCCCCCCCCCCCCCCCCCAAGTTATCTAACTCAGTATACATGGAGGAAAAAAGTATGTTTCACATTACCTGCCTTCGTCAACGAAATCTACCACAAGTGTGCTGAGAATGAAGAGAATTAGAAGGGCAATAAACATGTGGTAGATAGTCCTGATGTGGTTCACCTCAAACAGCTCACTGCGGAAAATCAGAAAAAGCAAATGTGGTGCCCGTACAACTGCAATCGAGGTATTACACAATCTGAAGTCAACTCATAGGGTACCTCGGTCGGTCTTTTGTACGAAATACTCATGTGGCATTTGCAGCTAAGCATCAACTTACTCTAGGAGGGACCTCCGACTCACAAACAGCTTTCCCTGGCCATGGGGAGGTCGAAAGTCCCTGCAGAAAAACGCAGCGGGGACAGCGATGAGCAAATCTATAATTTTTCACGTGAAAGACTCAAAGAGTACAAGTACGAACCAACAGACAACGACAGAAAGAATTTTCCACATCTAGTATTTCATTTGTTTGCACCCAAGTTTGCTCCTCTCCTTGTCCGACAGTGGAGGTGAGAAGACGGCAGGTACAGGTGCTGGCTCAAGGCTGGCTGATTCTTCAATAAGACTGTCCACAAAGTCACTGACCTGGCTGTCAAACTGACGCATCAGGTCACTTCTCAGATACTGGGCAAAAGAAGAAGACACAGATGTAGTTAGTTCACAGTCTGTACATACCTGAATCAGACCTGAATCGACTCCTCTGTGGGACAAATGATGGGCTTCCTGATGCAAATTCAGCGTTAAGATTCTTTTAATCACTTTTGTATAAACAGTAGGAGAAAACCAAGACAAAAAGACTGCACTGTTGTGGTTTTAGCATGCTAAAAGTGGTTGCCGGCATGGTAGCAGTTATTGTGCAACCGCTCAGCAATGGACCTATTTGACTTTCAGCAAGTCTAAATGTAGCTTTTGTAAAGAACGGCAATAAAAGTCACTGTTTTGATCTTACAAAAAGGAGTCATGAGAGAATTTCCGATGATTATTCGTCACAGGCAGAAACCATGATAAATTAGTTTTCAAAACACTGATTATTTTCCAATTCAACTGTCTTTCTGTTCTTCTTTTTGGTCATCACGTCACTCGCTGAAATTCGGATAATCGGAATTTTCTGCAGACAAAGCATCTGCAGGAGAGATCATATTACTTTCTGTGGTCCGTCACACCACTGATGGGGACTGAGATAGTTTGAAATCAATGGTACAGGGAACTGCTGTTCCAAACATATAAGGAAATATAAATCCACCCAATAGTCAAACTTATGTTAAAAGATTGCGACCTTTAGAAATGAATTAAGGACCAAAAAAAAAAAGAGATACACACTATAAGTTACAAACAGAGGAAACCCGGGATCACTCTGTATTCTGGATATGGTTTAGGTGACTCATTATCACATGCAGAAAGAGCAATGTCTTAACCCGTGTTATCAGTTTACTGACCTCTGCTTTTCTTTTCAGTTGCAGCTTTTTGCTGATTACATGTTCCACTCCAATTCTCCCTGAAATTGGAACAAGAGCACACAAAAATGGGCATATGATGATTACAAAAAAAAAAAAAACAACCAAACAAAGAAAGCCAATAAGCTGTTCCTTAAATAATTCCTCTAGTTTAAAAAAAACAAAACAGATACGAAGCCATAACTCTTAAAAAAAGAACAAACACAGTGACAGACCATTTTGAAGCTAAAGTTTGGCAGCGATCACAATTTTAGAGAGGTGCACCGTAGAGTCTGACAACTGGGAAACGACACGAGTGAAATGAGTTCAGTCAGCTGAGGTCACCGCAGGTCAACGGTGTTTAAACTTGCCTGATGATGAAAAGGTTTGTTCCCTCACTGAGGGAGCACTTCACCCATCTAAGCAGGATAATGTCAATATGACTCACACCATGTGTGTGCTTCACTGTCTGTTAATCAGCCTTATCTGTGCAGTTCATGTTTGTACTTTAAACATAGTGACAAATGCAACCATACAGCCAGTGTTTGACAGTCTCCACCGCACTTTCTGCAGTACAGGTTAAAGAAAAAGCAAAGAGGGAGGCATAATCACATGGCATGGCATCAGCTGGTAACACACCTAGTGATTTTACTAAAATTTTACTAAAATCATCATTAGGGGTTTTAGAAATCCACTGTAGTAAAGGTCAGTGGTTTCTCACTTGGTTCTGCAATTGAGGAAATTCGATTTTTCTCACCATTGCTGGTGATGTGGTTGTCTCCGTTGTCTTGTTGATCTTTTTCAGGACTTGATTCTCCATCCAAAGAACTATCTAAGTCAGGGAAGCTTGGCATCTTTGGTAAGGCTCGGCTGCGGGACTTGAGGAAACTGTCATCCTTACTTTCCATCCTACAAAAACAGGAGGATGGTAAATGATCAGTGGCAGCTCTAAAGTGGATGGACTATGTCTTGGGAATACTAAAATTAGTCTACTGCTACCGCGCAGAAAAAGAAGAATGCTACGGATTTTAAACGACAGACAAACCAAACCCAGTTGACAATCAAATCACTCTCACATGAACAGAATCTCAGCAGAAAGACGGCTAACCACTGGTTAGCTGCCGGCAGCTCATTTAGTGACAGGCAGCGATTCATGAGCTAACCAGGAAGCTGGCTGGGCTTAATCACCAATGGGGTTAACATTACTCAAGTCCGACGTGAATGCTTCTGTCCAAAGATACTCCGAGCTCTTAGACCTGAGTGACAGAGCTAGTCAAATTAGCCAACTTGTTGACGTTTATCGTTGATTTGCGGAACAGGTTGACAGAAGCGGTGACTAATATCTCCGTGAAAACAAAAAATGCTTTTTTTTGTCGACTCCCTGAACACTTACTCGCTTTGTTCTCTCGTGTTAAGACGTTCTCGGACGTTTGTCAGCACAGAAACAGATGTTTAAGTCCCTTAATAGCTCACCTTCCCCATTGAACAAACACTGGGGAGATGATGAACGGAGCTGCCGATGATGATTGGCCGAAAGTCTCTCCTCCTTTTGACGTCACTGGCGCCCTAAATGTTAAATGGCCATCGCAGTCAGATCCATGTCAGATGAACAAAATACAAAAAGCTGTGTAATGCCTGAGTATAATTTGCTTTTAAAAATATATGTAACAAATACATTTATTCATCTTAAGATAATTTAAAGTCCCACTCGAGCAGCTGTTCACACCCCTACTTACTCATCTTGTAAATATGACAGATTCCCCACTCTGATCCAGCAGTGAGAGTGGCATATAAGGCCAACTTGTCTGTGCCTTGGACTGCGCTCTTCTGCACAGAATTTTCTGATGTTCCCAGGATCTGTTGGATTCATGCTCCCAGTTTGAGTTTAAGTGCACCACAGTTCCCTTAATTTCCCACATCTTTTCAATTCCTCCTTAATTCCTTGGTATTTTCTGAGCTTCTTGTGTTCTTTCTTGTTGATGCTACTTCGATTTCATATAATTGTTTTTGATAAAAAGCCATCTTATATTTGGTCAAGATAGGGATAATGTTGGATTGTGCAGAAAAAATAAGACGCTATCTGTAAGTCAGCTGCTTTTGTACCAAGCTGAACTGCTGGGAAGTGGCAACTCTCCACATGCTAACAGTAAGCATGTTTCCATTACCATGGTTAGATTCACAATCTACTTGAACTATGATTACAGCTTGACTTGGCGATTTATCTGGACAACTGTTCTTGTCTCAGGAGAGCGGACTGAAGTATGTCCAACTCTGAAACAACATGTAATGTGTAAGAAAACGCTCAAGACATTCTGCTGCTTCTAACCTTTTTCCAAGGTGATAATGAAACACGCAAGTATAGTTGAATTCACTGCACATATCTCGTCTTTATGTTATGTAAATGGTGATTTCACATGATGACGCTGCAGTTATAGGATCAGGATTTTATTAGAGCAAGGTGACAGTCTAGAAATGCTTTAAGGTTGCCACAGTCTTAATGGGCTGATTTACAGTCAAGATTTCTGACACATTTGGCTGCCCGACAAAATCAACAAAGTATATGTGAATGAGAGCAGCTTTATTGTGAATATGGATGAATTAACATACACTTACGTTTGACTGTTTTTCCCAAAAAAAAAAAGATGCAAAAAGATTACACTCTGCATGTACAGAGTGCCTAGGCCCATCCAAGTCTAGCTGAGTGCATACATACGGAGTGATTCAGTCCACAACTGCATTATCTGAGTGTGTTAGTCCGGTTTTGAGAAGCCCAATTTTGTATGATTTTGGTCATTAAATAATAATCAACCAAAACTGTGAATATGCAGTTCTGCCGTCTAATCTGTGGCAATATAAGGTTTAGGGAGCTAGCAATTTACTTGATATAGTCTAACAGATACTTTTCTTTTCTTACTTTATGTATCTAGTAAACACAAACAACAAGAATAATGCAGGCAAAAAAAAACAAAACATTAGACATGTGTTCCCTTTCTACTTAAGAACTTAATTTCCCACTGCAGCCAACACATGCTGCCATTACATCTGAAATCACATCAGAGTTTAATGATCACATGGGAGTTAAGCTAATGTTCATCATCAACTGTATGCTGTCAAAGTGATCATTTTACTGTTACAATCTATTCCTCTAAATCAAAGACAAGTAATCGAATCCATCTGAACACAGTTACAAGTTACAGTTTTTTTTTTTAAAATAAAAATGTATAAAAGTTTTCCTCCGATAAAATGTTACAATTTTACAATTCAATAAATATACATAACATCAAAAAACAGCACAGAGTAAACAATTTCTAACAAAATTATACACTTTCTAAGAAATCCAAATAAGTTGGTGTGCAATTAGGTTTGGTGTCCTCATCATGATATGGAAATACAGACACAAACACACACGCACATAATTTAATGCTCACAGGAAGCAGAGGGGTCCTAAAACCACTGCGATCTCAGAGAAAATATTGGATGTACCGCTCATCTCTACACCTAGATCTCTTACAGGAAGTAACTCCATGTCACCTCGATGCAATTCTGTGTTGCCGCGAACCTTTACAGCCATGTGCACCTGGAATAAGATCAGACCAAAAGTTCACTTTGTTTTTTCTTGATTTGTGAATTCATTCAAGATATTTTTATCATCTGAAAAATGTCTATGAACAAGCTTCAATCTACTATCATTCAATGAAATCGGACTCTCCCGTACTCATTTTCTCTCTTGCTCAAAACTTGTAAGATGACCACAATTTCATTGCTCCAAAATAGTTGCATGAGTGTGTATTCATTTTACAATCATTACGTGGCAACGTTTTACATTATGTGAAACTGTCACATGTGATTAAAAATGAAGAGAAGCATATCGCTATATTCCAAATTAAAAATCTCAGGTTTGAGTTGTCCCATCCGTGTGGTGCAAAACAAGTGCATTTCTTTTTCTTTACATTTGTAGATACGCTCTGCACATCCCTGTTAAACTTCTGTCATTCACTTTTTGTCTTACCTCCCAGCCTTTACTGGACACTGCGATAAGGTGTGGATCAATTTCTTTGCCAGAGTCTCCCAGCAAGTGGATAATCTGACTGGCTACTTCTGCTGGGGCAGCAATAGTGGACTGATTTGCTGTAAAACTGAGAGTAATGTTCTGGAAAGACGTGTGGCTGGTTAACCGCAGAAACCTCAGCTGGACAACACCCCCGTCAGCATACTCAAACTATCCGAAACAAAGTAAGAGGCAGAAAAATAATAAATCATGTCAAATTAGTCCGCCATCTTTTTAAAACAAAGACTTAATTAGACTCACCTTGTGTCCACCCTGCTGCTGAGCAAACCACTGCAGAGGCATTACTGACTTCACCATTCGTTGTTTCCATCTTACTGTAATCTAAAGAGTGGAAGATGATCCAAGTACTTAAAATCATTCCTAATCTTTTCACAATTATTTAGATGGATAACAAACTTTAAAAAGTTTTAAAAGCTGTAAAATGCTTTGTACGTGTTTGTTTTCATACTTAAGACAAGCAAAAAAGCAATTAAACTGCAAACGCTGGGGTCTTTAAGAATAAAACATGAATGAATGCAGTCATAAGAGGGATCCTCATCTGACACCTAATGCTACAGGAATTACATAAATAAAAAACCTAGTCTGTACTATAAGTAGAAGAATTCCATTTTCTTACACTGACATACGGTTAAAAACAACACTGGCTGTTACTGATATTGTGCCGTAGTGGGTAGTAAAACCATTCCACGCAGCTCTTATTACGCTGCTAATGCTAAACCTTTTAAGTGACTGTACCTGTGAATGTAGAGGACCTAAGCAGGTTGTTCCTCCTGCTGTGAAGTTACAGAAGACTTTCACAGCATCACAGTGACAGCCTTGGTTGGGATCCAAGTAAAAGTAACCTGAAATTTCCATAGACTTGAACACTCAGATTAATTCTGCAGAGTGAATCTAATCAGTAACAGATGAAATTAAACATCTGATGGATTTTAGCTTAATCGTACACCGACCATCATTCAGATGTGGCTGTAGGAGCTTCAGTTCATTACAGGTGGTCCCAGGATTATCTTTGGTTCCCAGGGGCCTGCAGAATGATTCCTCAGCGTCATCACTTTGGGGCCATCTTTGGGTTTTTGACCTGTACTGCAGTGGAGAAGTTCATTATTTAGTCAGCAGCCCTAACACTCATAACACCTCTTGAATATGAGTATAAAGCTCAACTCAAAACAATAAGAAGACATTGTGTAACTAGCATCTATATGAGGAGAAAGCTTGTACCAACTTTTTGTTGTCCTTCCTTTAGTTTCAGGAAGCTGGGAGATTGTACTGATGTCGGTAAAGTTTTCAGGTTATAGCTTGAACTAGGTCTTGTTTTTGACCTTTGCTCATTTCTCAGACCTTGTCTTGGTTCAGATTTCGACCCTTGTTTTTGTGTGGGAGCCAGTTTGCCAGGTGGTCCTGGTTGTCCCTATGGCAGAATTGACAAGATTCAAACCTTTAACAATTCAGCCGCACTATGTTGCAATTACATTACCTGATCTTTGTTTGTACAATTTTTGTCATTTGTATTTTGACAACAATATGTCTCTTACTGCAGGTCCACGCTTGCCCTTAATTCCCTTTGGCCCTTTTCTGCCTTGGACACCTTTCATCCCCTTTAAGGGCCAAAACAGAGTTAAATGATGAATAAAAATGAAGGGGTTTTATGAACTACAGTAGAAATACTAACAGAATAATTAGTTTTTCAATGTAAATAATTGCAGGTACACTGCAACAAACGCCCAAAAGAATCATCCATGTCTTCACTTAGACACCAAAAAAAAATTGCATTACAATTGTGTTTGTGTGTGTTTTCATTAAAAAAAAAAAAGTAATTTCACAAAAGCTTCTTTGTTGCTACATCATGAAAGGTATATGAAGACAAACATACAAAGACGTAAAGGTAAATTAATAATTTCACCTTCTTTCCAAGGGGGCCCTGAAACAAAAACAGGACATCAGCAGTTTTTACTGAAAGATTTTTCTGTGACATCTTAAAAAGTTTAGCCAACAAAATGTGTCTTGTTCACAAAGTTAGATGTTTCTTTATGTTTATATATCGTGGAATAGTAAGGCATCATACATTGATTCCATGGGAACCTCTCCTCCCTGGTGGACCGTGGGGACCCCTGTCACCCTGTGGAAACAGTGCAGTAATTAATAACTACAACTTGTCACAAGCTTACAAAACAGTGCAAAAAATGCAAAGAAAAACAGAACTTACTGGCTTTCCTTTCTGACCTATTAGACCTTTTAGTCCCTGCAACCCGGGATTCCCCTACAATCAAATTAGTCAGGTAACATTCCATCATATCCTGCTATTGCATTTCCGCACTTTTGTGTTCAGTTTCAACAAACCTTTAACCCAGGTGGACCAATTATTCCTAGTATCCCAATGTCACCTTGAAGACCCTGCACAGAAAAACATGTAGAATAACCAACGCAATGCATGGAAAACACATTGCTGCCATATGATCAAAGTTTGATGCAGTTATGATTTCCATGTGACATCTGGTGTTTGCAGTAAAAATCCAGAAGCTATGTTAGCAACTATTTTTGAAGAACATTTCTTTTATGTTTTTGTGAGAAAATTGTCAAGACATCAGTGCAAAGCATGGGTGAACATGGAGAACATTTTTTTATTTATTAATGCGATATGTGCTGTAAGTATTTTACCTTTCTGCCAACACTTCCAGATTCTCCCTTCTCTCCTCTAAGTCCTGGAATACCCTGTATGACATAATACATTACCAGTGATGACGAAGATAGCCATATAAACAGACACTGCAGTGATTTTGATTAATAATCATATTCTGCTGTAAAACAAACAAGTATACCTTTGGTCCCATTGGCCCAGGAGGTCCATGTGTTCCCTTTCGACCCGTTTTACCCTGAACAATTCAGAAAGTAAACTAAATTTTCAACACTGTGCATGATATGTCAATGAAGAACACATGTATGATTGCATTCGCCTCATAATTAGATAAATCAAAAAGAAAATTGTAAATAATTGACTTTACACCATACCTCAAACCCTCCTGATCCCATGTTTCCTCTAATCCCAGAAGGCCCAGGTTTTCCCTGCATTTTTTAATGTATTTAATACCACAATATGCACCAAGACAAGATAGAGCATTTTCTTTTCTTCACAGAGCCTGGTTGCATGTTATCCATGTCTGGATTGATCTTACCATCTTGCCAGGCCTTCCCGGTGCTCCGGGAGCTCCTCTGAAACCTACATCACCCTTTGGGGAGAGCAGCGGAGGAGTTTAATGCACAAAAAAAGTAAGCTGAAGTATTGTTAGCTCTTTTTTGTAAAACTTTCTTACCGGATCCCCTTCATTACCCTCAACTCCCAGCAAACCATCCAAACCATTCAGGCCCTGGGAATAAGATTCATTTCATTAGTCAACAGCAGCATCTTCCTCATTTCACAACTTCCATCAGTTTGTGTGTCTCAGGGAGTAAGTTTTTTTTTCTTTCCAGGCCAGTTTATTTTAACATTTGAAATGAGCATTGATTCTCAGCAGCAGTCATTGATTTGTTTATGTACATATGCATGTGTTTTGTACATCAAAAGGGATACTTGCAGGTTTTCCAGGTTTTCCAGGAGGTCCGGGCCTCCCTGACTGGCCTTTAGCTCCCTACAAAACAGATATCATTAGATGAGAGTAGACTGAACTATTTCTAAGGTTTAAGCACATAGTGTGGAGTAGATATTTTGTCGTGCTTTGCATGATATGAAAAATCATGTGTTTTACCAAGCACTGAGAGTAGGATAACATGACGTCAGCAAAGTATTTACAATTAAAATAGTGTGATGTCGATAGAGTTGATACAGGCAGTGCAGACGGAAAGTTTTTAGACCCTTTCAAGTTTTCCTCATTGCGAGATGCTTCTGACTCATCTGAAATGTGGAATTCTTGTGATAATCGCTTTTAACTTAAACAAAAATTATGTATTGGTTGTCTTATGTAGATGTGTTTATAGTCTACCAAGATTTATAGTATACCAGGAGAGATAGAAATACTAGGATAGGTCATCTGTCGTGATCATATCTATTCTGAGATGTAAACATAATGCTTTGTCATTGTAAGACGTCAGAGATAGTGATAAGCTTGTTCCCATTTTACGCAGATTAAAGCTTTATTGTCAAAATGACCAGACTACATGGCTCTTTGACATCCTATGAGAGAGAAAGCAGTGTAATTCCCTGAATTTATGCTAATTCAGACAAGTTGACCCCACAGCGATAACCACAATTTTCCTTGGAATAGATTTAATCCACATTCATTGCATTTCATCAGAGCAGCTGCATAATGAGATTTTGTCAGACTGAAAAAAAACTTACAATTTTCCCTGCAGCTCCTTTGGTCCCCTTCCTTCCAGGCTGACCTCTTTTTCCCTTTATAAAGTATACAGCATTATATGACACAAATCTCAATATCCAAATAGAGATTAGCATGAAAAAAATAAATCAGAATCAAAGTGACTGCACCAGGCATGTGAAAAGCAAATGTCTCCATTTAAAGGGTTAATTCTCAGGCTCAGCACTGGATTATTCTTACCTTTGGACCCTGAATTCCTCTCTTTCCAGGAGCACCTGAAGGACCAGCAGGTCCAGGTCGGCCTTTAGCGCCTGGAGACCCATTAAACCCCACCTTCCCAACTGTGCCCTAAAAATGCATTTATATTCTATTAATACAAGTACACTACTAAATAATTAATGATCAGAAGAGACACTTAGCAGCTGATAAAGTATCAGACCTTTCAATTACACAATTTGTTTCAACAGTTCTCACGAAGAACTGAAAATTGAAAATTGAAAAGACCATTTTACCACTTTGCCTTGTGTCCCAGATTCCCCCTTTGAACCTTTTTGGCCTCTTACGCCCTTGTGAACACACAAAGTTATGAAAACGCATTGCATCACTGTGGATACATCTCCAGATATCCCAATAAATATGCTCTACCAAGTGTCCACAGGGTGAAACATAATGAAATCTCACCATGTCTCCTTTAACGCCTGGAGGACCAGTTCTGCCTTTCTTACCATGACTGCCCTGAATTATTGGAAGAGCAGAGACACAAGCAGACTTGTGTAGATTATCTGGGAAATGGATGCGTACTTCAACTAGATCTCTAGAACGTGTCAGAATCAATGGTACAAACCTTTGCTCCAGGGATTCCTGCTTTACCCTCATCTCCTTTCTTCCCTGGCAAACCCTGAAAAAACAGACAATTTTGTTTAATTTCATAATTTGAGAATGCACATTGTGATATTTCAAGTGGAAATGAAACGGCAAAACATGTAATTTCATGTTCAGGCTTGAAGCCAGATTATATTGGGTTGTTATGTGTACGGAAAACCAGATGTACAGTACATACAACATAGTACACAGTCCAACATATGGATTTCTGCTTTTACTGTTGTCTTTTCGATGAAAGTCTCACACCATTAGAATAGCAGGTATAAACACATGTAACTTTGACATCCAATTTGAATCCATTTCATGTTTCCGGGAAACATTCAGGGAAAATGTCATTGATTCTAAATCAGTTTAAACATACAGATGACGATGGTCCAATTTGTCCTGGGGGACCTATGCTTCCAGGCGCGCCCTAGAATGACAAGAAATACAATGCTCGTTTCCTGCTGTGACCAACATGCATTTACTCATTGCATTCAGTGACACCATGACACGGTGGCTAATCTAACTGATACTGACATTGTAGCTCACACACAGCATTTCTGACAACGTCATTAATCACAGAATCCCTCTCTGTTACTCACAGTGTGTCCTTGCGACCCCTTCTGGCCTTTGGATCCTGCTGCCCCGGTGTTTCCCCCAGGTCCAAACTTTCCAGACATGCCTGATAGACCCCTAGTGCCTGACACACCCTGTGAATGTATCATTGTCATCATCATCATTGAGTCATGCTTTGTCCCAGTCCTCTAACACTGTTAAGTTATGAGCCTGGGCCCCTTTTTATTATTTTTAGGGTTTTTGTGTGTGTTTTTAAATGAAATAACTCACCTTTGGCCCTGTATTCCCTTGTCTTCCTCTGTCTCCTGGAGCACCCCTGTATCCCTAGGAAAGATGGTGAAGACAGGGCTAAAGGAGGAAGAGTAATTCACACTGAAAATATTCAGCACACTCGTGAGTTTCAGGTGTCTGTCATAATACTTCAGACATTAGTTGCTGTGAGGCTACCTGACTTTTGGACCATGTGTCATTAGTCAATAAATGTCACTGCATGAAAGAAATTTCTACTTTAAAAATGCATCTTACCAACCTGTTTCCCTGGTGGCCCCTTTGGACCTTGTGGACCTCGGTTCCCTTTTACCCCTTCAGCTCCATTTGGTCCTCTCTGCCCAGGAAGTCCAGTGTTCCCCTTATTACCCTGAAATGTAAGTAAATCAACTGATTTTTATTTGGCATTGAGCGTTTTCAAATTGTCAGAAATGCAGTAACGATCTGATATGATTTACAATACCAACTTGACAATCTTATCTGCATTTACTCACAGATGGGCCTTTTTGGCCAACGGTCCCCTGAGTTCCTCTTAGTCCAACTGGACCCTTAACACAAAAGCAATGAGTTAGTCCCACACATGGCCAGGCTTACGATAAATTAATACTAACAGAATTAATAGGACTGTGTCATATTGCCACACTAACAGGTTGTTTGGAAGATATCCTTAAGTACATCTGAAATCACTTGGGTAGAAAATGATAAGAAAAAATCAAATCTTTGATCAACACAATGTAATCAGTCTACCTCCTCACCATCGAGACCAGCGACTCCTTCCTGCCCCAGAGCTCCTCTGGACCCCTGAGGACACGTCATGTAGGGTAATATGAAGCTGGCTGAATAATTTATGACTGATTTTTTCTGAAAAATCTGCTCATATAAGTAGACAAAATAGGCAAACTCAGTGGAAGATCTTGACCTTATCGCCTTTAACACCAGGTGATCCAGTCGGTCCTTGAGTTCCATCTTTACCCTGTGAGAAGTGAATGAAGTAGACATTAATACTTTCTGCCTAGATTTGATCAATCTTTGTGAGCTTGTTGTTTGGAATACCAACTTGTACCTTGAGCTTAAAAAAACGTTACAGCCATAGAGGTCAAAGAGCCAAATAATTCTGGTCTGTTCTGATATGACTTTGCTAAAAATCTTTTCAAAGAGGATCGTGAAAGTGAGTCATACATGGTGTGTGTTATCTGAGTTTCCAAAAAAAAGAGAAAAAAAAATCCAAAAGCAGTTGGTGTTAACCAGACATCAGACTTTAGTTGATATGGTGCCAAACTGGAATGAAAGAAGCTCTTTGTTTGTGCTTCAGATCAGAGTCTGTCAGCAGTTGTCACAAGAAGACTAGTGTCATCCGGCAGATTAGCAACACTCAAACGTAATTAGCATTAAAATGTTTGACCTTTTTCATGGCAAGAAATTTGACTTGCAGAGAAAAAGTGTTGCTAAGAACAACCGAGCCAGTGTCAGAACGGTGCAAAACTCAGACTTGATGTTAGTGGTGCAATAGTTGCTGAAGGGCTTGAAAAGACGACCGGCCTCCAGGAACCACATGTAGACTTCAGACATTCAGAGAATCCATCTATCCATCTTTCTGCTACACCAACTTGACCCAGATGAGAATGATGAGAGGGTGAAGCTTATTCCAGCTGTGAATGGGTGAGGTGGAGTACACCCTGAACAGTTATCCAGTTCAGAGCTAACACAGAGTGAGGCGCATCATTTTGAGTCACATCTTAACCTAACATGAATCAGCAGCTAATTCATTTGGTAATTAGTCTGCTTTTTGTGCTACAGCCTGACCTGTGTTTTGTTGCTCAGAAGGACAGACAAGAATCTCTTAAATCTTAAAACATCACATTACTGTGATGATGCGATGAGATTCATTTACTGAACAAAAACAGAATAAAATCAAGCTTACAGGATATCCTCTAACTCCTGGAGGGCCAACGAGGCCTTGTGGCCCCGTGTCACCCAGAACACCACGTGGCCCAACCTCACCCCATGGTCCAATGTTACCCTCGATACCCTGCAGAGAAAACGTGTATTCACAGAAACCGAAACAGAACATGGTAAATCGAAATAGAAAATGTTGTCAATGAGTTATGAAATATTAATTTGTATAATCTATTATATACAAAGCCCTAAGGCTTTTTAGTCCTACATTAACAGCAGTTCAAAAACTAAATACATACAACTTAACACAAATGGTTATGCTCTTTTTACTGAGTCATTTCACAGTCACAAAGCTTGTTTTGTTGAGATCCAGGAGGGAGAGATGAACCCATTATCACAATGTTATCACATTGTCTAGAGACTTGAGAAACTATGAGAGAGACTTTTATTTTCTTTGTGCAAGATAAATCAACCTGTTCGTCATCTTTTTCTTAAGAAAGTATGTTAATTAAATCATAATCTCACTAAAAATCAGGTTAAATCAGGTTAATCATGGAGAATTTGAACATTTGTGTCCAGTTAACTTTGTCACTATTGATTTATAATATCAGGGAGGATTCATATCTGAACACTAAATCAGTGCATTAATGTGTGGTCTTGATTGCTTATGAGAGAAATGGGCAATATCTCTTATTGTAGGCAAAGATGAAATGTGAACTAACTCACAGTTCTCTGCTTATGATTCTCAAATACAGTCTAATGGCAGAAAAAACTGCCATCGAATAGTGCCTTTTATGTCAAAGATAGGATAGTTACAACGAAGGCCTTCAGGCTTTATACTTGGGAACGTCTACTCAACCCCAAATGAACCACATTTTAAGCCTTTTCTGCTTCAATAGACAGAGACATTCATACAAAACATAATTTCTGATGAACCTGCTACGCACCAGTCCTGCTACGCACCAGTTCTATGTACTGAGTCACGGCATTCTCATTATTTTTCTTTTTTTTTAAAGCTAAGTTAATTATCACTATCAAAATAAACAGGGGGACTGGATTAATGTTTGGTGGAATTTAGTTACAGAAGTTATCTTACAGGAGGTCCTCTGTATCCTTTCGGTCCTGGTGCACCAGTCTCACCCTGAGGCATGACAAATCATGAAAAAGAGCTCAGAAAACACACACTTGGATACCTAAAAACCTAAAAAGCATTTATTTTTGAAACAATGCTAAACTGTAGTGATAGTGAAAATGTTACTCACTGCGGGGCCTTGTATTCCTCGTGGTCCTTCCTCACCTCTTTTACCCTTCACGAGTTCAATATCACATCAATAATCTGTCATGATAATCCATGAGTGAAATTACTGAATATATGAGCTTTGAAAAAAAACCCTACCTTTAATCCTATAGTCCCTTGAAATCCACGCGGGCCCTGTTTTCCTCCAGCCCCCTAAAGGAAACCAACAGGGATTTATTTTCATTGTCATTACGACCAAAAACGACAACATGTTAGATTAACACCACGAGTTGTACTTTACATGGGATCATCAAATCTGAGATGTGCTTTTCAAATGATTGCATTTTGTGCTGTAGCATCTGTTAATGCCACATGGTGATGGTTCATTACTCACTCTGTCTCCTGGCTTTCCCGGTGTCCCCTTCAGTCCTCGACTACCAGGTTCTCCCTGGACATTGATAGAAAAATAAAGCTATGATATAATAACACCCTCGTCTCATTTATTGTGACAAGAATGTGGCAACTAAACATTTCTTTTTATTGTATTAGACTTCATGGAACAAATGTTTCTCACTAGATAAAATGAGTGTCTTAAACACTTACACTTTTCCCTACAGGTCCTTGGATACCAGGAGTTCCTGTTTTCCCAGGCAATCCCTGTGGAAAATATAAAATCATAAAACATTAATTTGTTACACAGCTGAGGAGAACAGTTCCACACAGGCTCTATACACAGGTCTTCTCTTTTTTTTGTAATGGTTTTAGGAGTGATCTTGGTGGATACTCTTAGTATCTGTCAGGTAAACCAAACCCTGAGGAGGCAGATTTGAAGGGAAAGACCCTTCATCTTTGCATGATAACCTTTTCTCTCTTCCATAACTGAGGAAAGATTCTGTTCTAACCTTGCAGGTATTTATATAAGTACAAATGACAACAAATATGTATAGTTCAAAGTCACAAGTGTTCTTTGCCTGTCCGTGCTGCTCATTTTAATTGTGTTTGACCATGTGTGCTTTAATATATGTTCCAAAAGATGTCTAAGTCTGCAGTCCTTCCAGCACAAGATTGCACAAAACTTATCCCACAGTATTTCAAATGCAATGGCAAGGCAGGCAAATATGATTGTCCTGTGTTTAGTATGGAGTGGTAAACTCACCCTTAGTCCAGCAGATCCAGTATCCCCAGTCATTCCATTTGCACCAACTGGTCCCTGTTAGAAAGCTAATATTAGATTATCATACATATGCTGCACCCCTGTCATGAGCACTGATGCACATCACATCATCATGGATGTCAACTTTTGATCTGTGCACTGATAACAAGTCCATGGGCCCCCTTCTCTACAGTTCAGAGGCCAAATTTAAGCTGTAATTTTTGTAAGTTGGGGCTAAATTGCTTTCAAGAGGAACTATTAACAGCCACATGTTGTTCTAAAAGCCAGTAAACTGTGAAATAACCTGCACTTGTTTCACTTCTTACTTGTAAATTGATCACTATCAAGCTTTAATTACAGAACAGAAATGATTAAAAATCAAACGTTCAAGTCACAACACACCATGAAACACAAGAAAGGTAATAATAATTTAGTAAGATGACTCATATGAATCATGTAACAATATAGCTTCTTCTGTGTGTGGAGATTAAAAGTAGCATTTATATAAATATAGTCTTGAAATTAAGTGACAAGTGTTTGGATAAGTTTGAAGTATGAATATTATCTTGCTGGGTCTTACCTGGGCACCAAGAGTGCCATCCTGTCCCCTGTTGCCTGAAAGACCTTGAAATCCCTGCAGTGGGCCACAAAAACATATTTTTCTTTATTTTAGTAGGTGTTCTTGCTGTGGATAAAGTGGATGAAAATATCTCGAGTGTAAGGCTACATGACATTTCTTGGCTAATACTTAACCTCATGAATTCATAGTCTTCCTCTAGGTTTTAGTTAGAATCTCTGTTCCAAATTAAAGTTATGATGAGTCATTACCTTCAGGCCTTTGGGTCCTCGCACCCCTGGAACTCCAGCCATTCCCTACACAAGCATAAAACAGACAGCCTCTCGCAGTCAAACAGCAAAGCTGCACATGCACATGTAAATTTGATCCGTTTTCTTATACATTAACATCTTCCACTTGCTGCTTCTGGTATTGGATTCAGATTCTGTTGTTGGCCCTTAAACAGCTTTGAAGTTTAGTTGACTCACTTAGGACATACTGTTGATGATTTTTCACCAATATTCATGTTTGTAAATAAAATTAGTGCCACCAATGGGTCCCACCAACAACAAAATCAATGATAAGAATTCAAAGCCAACTTCCAGGAGTAAAAAGACGAACAAAGTCGCCACAAACTGCCCTTTGTTCCCATCAGAGCCTCCAACCAGGTTAAGATCAATATACCATTATGACTTCAGTGTCTATTTGATTTGCTCTGAGTCGCTACCAAAATTTGCATTGATATTTTGTTAAGTTAAGTTAAAGAGGGTTTTTGGTATCTGATGGGTAAACACTTGGTGTTTATGTAACTTTTGCAAATAATGTTATCAATGGTCAGGACTTTGTCCCAGGATGATTGGAGGTTTGATGTTTTTTGGGATTGTATTTTATTTTTATGCCAGTAGAAGCTTGTGCACAACTGAAATTTCAGGGGGAAGTTTGATTAAGTGCTGATGCTTAGCAAACGCTAAGTTTTGTTCTGTGGTTTGGTATGTTACCTATCGACGTAATACGTGATATTCTGGTAAAATTTGTTTGTGTCTTTTGAAAATATGACCTGAAAGGTTCCTATTTTTTTTTTTTAGGTCAATGCATATTTTGAGGAAATTAAGTATGATTCCTTAAATCTATGATGTCGAAGCAAAAATAATGAATAATGCAGTTACATTAACGAATAAAATAGAAAATATAGTCACACAGATACCTTTATGCCAGGTTCTCCTTCAAGTCCTGTCTCTCCTGATTTCCCCATTTCTCCCTGCAGGCAGAAAACACAACCTCAATAATGTTATAAATCCACAGCATCAGTATTTAGATTAAACTAATTTTCCATTCACTCATACTCACAATTGGACCAGGCAGTCCAGAAAATCCTGCTCGACCTTCTCGACCCTAGACACAAACAATGAGCATACATAACAAGGCTAAATTATTCATCCTGTGCTTTTTGGTGGAAATATTTCCATGTAGTATATCGTTCTTCATTGGGATCAAATCAGAGTCAACTGCTGCAAAGTTTCTATGTGCTGGCAATAATAATTTAGCATCTGTCTTCGTTCTACCTTGTTGCCTCGAGGCCCAAAGTTTCCTTGACTACCAGCTGGTCCTTGATTCCCCTATATCAACACATTTGAACCAACAGTTACATAAACCCACATGCAAATATGTAGAAATGTAATTTTCAGCTTTCAGTACACGATTACAGCAACATTCTCACATTCACCTTAGATCCATCATTTCCCTGCCTCCCCTGTTCCCCCATGATGCCATCAGGCCCCTTAAGAAATGAAAGACAAAACTGTACAATTACAGTCACGACAGCATGTTTTGTGAGCATGTTCTCATTAATTATGGTTATCTGACTCACGATGGATCCAGGAAATCCTGGTGGACCCATTGGTCCCCCAAATCCCTGTAGTCCTGTCGAGCCTTGACGGCCCTTCAATCCACGTTTTCCTGGAAGCCCTGGAGGCCCCTGTACACAAACACAAGTCCATGAGCTGATTCATCAATCTGGTCAATAAACTGATCAGCATTCGACTGAGGATCAAAACCCACCAGGTCTCCTTTGAACCCCGGATCTCCCCTCTCACCTCGTCTAGCTTTAGCTCCCTGTTAGTGCCACATAGACACATATAAACACAGAAAAGTGCAATTTTAGCGCAATAGTTGAGAACCAAGGTTGTAGGAGAGAAAAGTAATTATTTATCAACATTATAAAATCTATTAACTATTTGCTTAGAATATAAATGACAAAATGATTTTAGCAACAGTCAATAAATGGCTTTAAGTAATCTTACGGGATCACCTGAGGGTCCAGGCTTTCCTGGATTCCCATTGGCCCCCTAAAGAAAAAAGAAAAAACACAACTTTTGTGTATCTTCTCTGGTCACCGTTATTACCAGTTTTGACCTAACTGTCTTACATTAAGTCCTGGAGGTCCCGGTTCTCCTATTTCACCTTCATCTCCTGGATCACCCTGATAAAACATAAAAAAATTGAGCAAAGCAAATAGGTGCAATCCACTGTCATCATCTATTTAAATCCTGTTTTACTTTTACGTCCAGTAAACTTACAGAATCACCTTTAGGGCCCGAAGGTCCATTTGGTCCAGGTTTTCCCTGTGAGGGAACACAGAGAGATTGTTCTTCATTCACAAAAACACCATCATTATACAGCACAAAAAGAAGCTTTAAAAATGAAACACATTGATTTCTGGTTTCAAATCAGCATCAACTTTTATCATTATGTCAGGTGTTCACAGCGTGACTCTGCAACAAAGTTTAACCCCCATTTGTAAGTGCAAATCAACTTACAAGAACAGCTTCTAAGGAAGAAAACTACGAGCGTACAGATTCATGGAGTTATGGAATCAAGCACTTTTGCTATACCTGTGGGCCACGGACACCAGGAAACCCAACTATTCCATCTGGACCGGGCTCTCCCTAAAACAACACATTAGATTATTTTAGTAGCTGCTTTTATCCAAAGTGATTTAAGAGTAAGGTATGCCTTGGAGGGCATAGTGGGGTTCAATATTCCAATTGAAACACACCCACTCTAGATTCTGAGCTATAGCAGACAATCGCAATTGTTTCATTTTGGAGTAAACTCGATTCAGTCTCTGTTAGAGAGTGCAAGTGTGAGCGTCATGTCACCTGTGGTCCAGCTGCTCCTCTGCTGCCAATTTCCCCTTGATGACCCTGGAAGCAAAAACAGTTCTACCATGAAGATATATATATTTTTTAATATACTCAACATTGGTGGCTTTTAACTATTTGTTTACTTACTGGAGGTCCTTTAATTCCTAAATATCCTTTTAGTCCTTTGGGGCCCATTTTGCCCTGAGCAGAGAACATATTGTCAGATTTCTTTCACATCAACAGTGTCTCACCATCTGATCCAAAACAATTATTCGTACGATGTATCTGTCATACACGGTGTTATAAAACTTACAGGTGGGCCTGGCGGACCGCTAAAACCTGGGGCTCCGATCTCTCCCTGAAAAGCAACAGTAGCTTACATCAATATGCTTATTTACACGGGTATTATCTTTTTTATTTATCTGATTTTTTTTATACACAGTATGCATCTCAAAGTGTGAGCAAATGAGCTATGTATCACTGACCTGAGGACCCGATGGACCCGGGAAACCACGAGGACCCCTGGCTCCAGGCATCCCCTGTAAACATCAGACAGTCATCACAGTGATTACTAAAACATATCACAAAACTATCATCACGATAACAACTTCTTATATGTTTGAAAATGCACATCACAGGGCATGAAATAAGCTGTCAGTGAATTGTAATTTGCTCTTACGATGTATCCAGGGATCCCAACAAAGCCTCTAGCTCCTTTATTTCCCTGATTGAGGCAGGACACAAATTAGAATAATTCAAAGTAGCCCTGATTTAAAAAAAAAAGAGGAAAGGGGGGAGGAAAGTAAATCTGACCTTATCTCCTTTTTGCCCTCTATGTCCCTGTTGTCCAGCCTCTCCCTGATAACCCTAAAGACAGAGAAAAAGACATTTTGAACGTTTTATGGCTGTTCTTATGTGGTGCTGTTTTAGTAGAAACACAGTCCAGATAGCAGCAGAAAAGTTAGTTAGAGAGATGGATATTCACTGTAAAGAACTACTAAATTCCATAACACAAGAAGTCCAGTGCATTCTTACCCACTCACCCAGCTCCCCTTTGCTGCCCATCTCTCCTCTGTAGCCTTTGAGACCCTTGAAGGACAAACATGTATGAGTAACTCTGGATAGACCAACCTGCAGTTAGACTAGTACGCAGCCCTGAATTTTAAACACATAACTGAAATGATCTTCTGCAATAAATACAAAGGAATCCTATTACCACGTTATAAAAATAATCAATAAGACATTCAGGTTTCTGAACAAAAGAAAAGAAAATTCAGGATTGTAAAATGATGCAAACACATTTTTATTTTTTGCAACCTTCACTTATATTTGATTGTGGAATCTTCAGCAACATCAACATCACTAAATGCTTTTTTTATCCGTCCATAAGCTTCTTGACCCTATCTACTGGTAGTGTTTGCCTTTCTTTCAATGATGTGCACTGCCGCTCTCTCAAGTTTGCAGTAGTTCTGTTTGTAATGGCAGATTTAATCTGGAATTGAGGTCATGGCTCACTGCTGGTCATTTCGACACAGTCAACTTCTTCCTTTTCAAGTGTTCTTTTGTGATGATGGATGTGTGTTTTGAGTGGTTCACTCGAAAATGTCTTTATAAACTTCTGATTTCAGTTCTTTGATTCATTCAATGCCTCCATAACACACAAAATCTGTCCCACACCATGATATAACCTCCACCATGTTTTTCTGTTGATAGGCAGTTCTTTTGTTGGTGGTGGTAATTTTGTCACCTAGAACAGACCAATGCAATGCTTTCCTCTGGTAAAACATATCATAAACACTGTTGCTTTGCTATTAAAGTTGAATTAAGGCATTTCAATAATATATTCTGATTATTTAACATTGGTTGATTTATTTTCACCAAATTCTGATGTGTTGTGACGTTCTATACTTACTAATCAGGGTTATTACAGACCTGTGTGACAGAACTGAAATTGTAGAGAAAAGCCCAAAATATTTATATTTTGTGGACAGCTTTACCTGTTCTCCAGGCAAGCCTGGTGGACCCGAGTCACCATCATGTCCTGGGGTCCCATCGCTTCCGGGTCTTCCCTGAGGACCTGGCATACCTTGTGGTCCAGGACTGCCCTGAGTACAACGTAACATGTGCATCTTACCTTGTTTCTTTAGAGAGTAGCAGGAATGACATCTTCAGAAACCAAAGTTAAAGTGCCTCCCACCCCAGAATATCCACGATTATAGCAAGACTTTGGCATCTTAGTGCTTAACAATCACTGAAACCGTACAAAAGTCATCCAAAATTATGATATTACCTATCACCATGATACACCATATTAATCAGCCTAACACCCTTGCAACTACCTAGCAACATTATTGCTGTTAACAATAGCTTTGTGATGTTTTCTTGCTGAGTAGCAGCCTAAACCATCACATCCTCCATATCTCTCCTCCATATTTGCTCTACAGTTTTCACATTACACACTGCAGATGTACAAAGCTCTCCATGGATTTTCTAAATGTCTTATTGGTGTCATTGAGTAAGTCTGTTGGCTGACAGTCAAAGACTCAGCGCAGACTCTGATAGTAAATAGAGGACAAATACCTACAGTTTTGCCTTCAGGCCCTTTTGGTCCTTGCCTTCCAGTAATTCCAGGTGGCCCCTGGACAAAAAAAAAATAGCCATTAGAGCAAAAGGGTAATCTTACATACTTTAAAGTTCTTTTTCAATTGGTCTCTATGAGACATCTGTCTACTTACAATTGGTCCATCTTCTCCAGGAGGTCCAGGAGGCCCTGAAGGCCCCTTACGCTTCTAAAGGGAGTACATTTTTTGCTTTAGTAGAGGAACAACATTTATTTGTAGTTTTAACTTTTTGCTTGCACTGTATATACAGCACACATATATACAGTATATGCAAGGATTACACTTTTGCAGTGACTGTCTTATCATAAATGAAGCACTGATACGTGATTTTGTTACAAATAATGAGGGTTTAGCAGCAGCTCGGGGGCTGTGTTCAGAGATTGTCTCAGAATTTTCCCTCATGGCCAAACTGGATATTGTTAGAAATAAGAGTTCAGAGAATCGTAGCCTCAACAGAGCTGGGTAGATAAAGAATAGAGAAGGGAGACTCACGAGGAAATAGAGTTTGCAGTTGGTCGTACATAAGAAGTGACACAGCAGAATGTGCCAGCAATCATATAGATTATAAATTTTATGATTTGGCCTTTTTATTTTGCTGTCCAGTCATAGATCATTATCACTTAGAGTTCATGTTTCCTTCTTTTTCTATCTCTTGATATGCCAATCATACCCTTTAAATTAATGTATCATAACTAGCCACAAAGTCAACAACATATCCGCGCTAAGGTTAAAAGGTTTCTATTCCTTCCTTTTCCTGCAGTTTCACAACTCAGCTTGGTTCCTTGTTAGTGATTTATTAGTGTTAGGAGCTCTTTCAGGTATTATCAGAATGACCCTGGATTTAATATGATTTATACTGTGATTAAAAAAAAAACTGCACCTGTGGAATTAAATAAAGAAAAATAATAAAATAAAATACCTACCGGCCAGGAAGAAACCAGCTTTTTGTAGATTTTCTTTTGCTGTAAGTAAACACAGGGGGAAACATATATTTGAGAGTTATTTATCTCAATGAGAATGTGAAACAATTCTTACACTGCAAAAAAGTATATAGTATCAAGTTAACTGTAACCAATATTTCTAGACGACAGAACACAAATGCAAATTGTGAGATTTACAGGAATTCTACGATAACTACTCACTGTGGCTCACTAAAGCACATGCAAACACACAGTAACAGCAGATGCACTGATATGGAGCTAAAACAATGTGTGAAGCGTTTCTTCATAGATAATACAAATAAAGAACAAACCAATAACTCATTACATAAAAGGAGAGGGCAACGAGCTGGCTATTCTACAAGAATTGAATTGGTCGATCACGTTGCTTGTTGAGAAGATTAAAATTCTAGTATTTCACTCCACCATGACACCGTCTGCTCTGCACAGATGCCTTTGTGTATGTGTATGGGCCGAGGTTGATCCTCGTGTCATGTTTGATGTCGAGAGCGAAAAAGAAAGGCAGAGAGAAAAAAATAAATCACCATTCAAAACTGGTTCAAGTGAATTAACAGTAACAATAAGGGCTCTGGGACAGTTTAGTCTTTGCTGCTGAGTTTACAAAATGTTATAGAGATCAGCACCAAGATTTAATGGGTCCTTCCTTTGACCACCTCGCCAACAAAATTCATGAAATTTGGCCCAGCATTTTTTAAAATCAATATGGCAGACAGAAAGTGAACAAAAGGCATTAAAAACTACCAACAGCAACTGAACAGTTTTCTTAGTGTCATAATCTTTAGGTTTGGGTTTCTGAGTTTTTGAGTATTTTATCTCAACATCTGTTTCTTCTTCTTTGTTAACTCACCTGTTCCCACTCACCTCATCATCCTCAGCTGTATATATTCCTCTCTTCTTCTTCCACCTGTTGTTTGAAACCTTATGCTTATGTTCTTGCAATCGGTTGTATATTTAATTATTTCCAGGGAAGGCTTTTGTTTCCCTGTCTTTCTGGCTCCATTTTGGTGCCTCCATTAATCCCACTGCTGACACTTTGGATCATTAATTTCCCACAGTCATGTTGGTCAATCCTGATTATCATGTCATTGATGTTATTTGCATATAAATCACTCAAACAGCCCCAATGATATAGAAACTATAAAAAGTCACTGTGATAGCAAGTCGATTACAAATCACAGAGATGCCGTACATATGTGTGCATATTTAATTTTATTACTTCATCCGCTCTCAATTCTCAGAATTTGAGGAATATTTTTGAATAATTTTCTTTTATGAAACGGTCGATCTTTGAGTGGACATTTTAAACATCTGAACAGAGGGTATCTGGTCACTGTTGGTGCAGAGCCACTGAAGATGCTTACCTTGAAAGCTTCCCACTCTTCTTCAGATGTTTTGAAGACAACAATGGCAGGCATCCCAGGTGGACCAGAAGGGCCCCTATATCCTGTCTGCCCGGTCCTGCCCATGACGCCTTGATAGCCCTTAGAAGCCAATGAATAATACATTTCTTTGATGAAGAAAACAGGTTTGAGTTTAGATCATGTTGTCATCAAATGGATCAGTGCTGATTGGGTGATAGATTAGTGAACTTAGATTACATTCTAAGGTTGGGAACAACGTGTTTTTGAGCAAGACTTTCAAATTATTCTGAAACATAAAATATATGTAATATTTTATGTGTTTTTATGACACATACTTTATCTCCTTTAGGTCCTGGTTGTCCTCGTAGCCCTGGTGAGCCTCGCAATCCCTGAAGAAAGAATGAGGTAAAACACATTATCTTGACAGACCTCCCTTATACAAACCTGCACCTCCACTCTGGAACAACAGCCATAAAGCCTGACTGATTTGTAACTTTGGAGCAATTCAGGTTTTTAATTTGCCTCCAGTTTAGAAGTTATTGTTTATGTTGTTTTTATACATTATCGATTGTGATCACTAAATTATTCTGATTGTATGATGATGTCTTCGGATTTTCTGTCACGCCCTATTTTCTTTATTGTGTGCCTGCATCTGTTGTCAGGCCTCCATATGTCAGTGTAACCTAACTTTTAAAGTAGAGTTGGATAAATGGATTAATACATTTTCTGTCAGTAAGAAAGATTGAATTATGACAGAAACGCAAAACATTTTGACACCATTGTTTGGGTTAGGGTTAGTCACAGAACACTGCTATTGGAGTAGAAATACACGTAGCTATCTCAGGGTACTATATACTTCATATTGAATTTATGTTTGTGACTAAAATGGATTAGAGCAGGGCCGACTTTCCCTGCAGAAAATGAGAAAAGGAGAGTCAAGATTTTTAAACCAGAAGTTGTAGTACCACATTTTGGCCAGAGGATGGCGACGACGGTTTTCAATGAGGAGACTGACCCTCTCTTCGTCCAGATATGCTCATGAGGATTTTCAGGTGCATGTATTAACAAACATGTAGCTGCAAGGAATTTCAGTTTGATATAAAATCAAACTATCAGACAAATGAGATCTATATTTTCTGTGTAGTTTGTTTATGTTTCCATTCTGTTATTAACACTCTGTATCATAGAATGAATTCTATGACTTAAGTACCAAAACCCATAAAGGCAGTTGTCAAGTCCAGCTTTATTCATACATAGCAACTACAAAATGTAAACATGGGCTTACCCTTTGACCTCTGAGTCCAACTGTATGCGTTGATGACTGATTGGCTGCTGTAGCAGCCGGCTGTGGAGGCTCTGTCCCTGACTGGATGATGAAGTTGACACCACTGAACTGAGGCACTAAATCAGCTGAGGAATGATTGTAAAGCTGGTCACTGTCATTGTCATAACTTCCTTCTTCCATCTCTTTGTGTCTGTACCCTTCCTCCACCAGCTTGAAATCTACATCATCTTCATCTGTCCCACCTTCTTGCTCTCCATGTGGAAGCTGTCTTGTTTTTGCTTTGGGTGAAATGGCTTTCAGCTCGTCTTCCATTTCCTCTTTTTCTTTAAAACCAGTGGCTGAAACATTGCTCATCTCAGTCTCCATAACACTGGTATTTAATGCTTCTCCACTTTGTAATGTGGGAATGAAATCAGTTGGGTTTGGTGCAGACTCCTCTGATACCTCTTTTTCTTGTGACGCCAGCTCGGTTGCTCTCAAGATTTTAAGAGAGGGAGTACTGTCTGTTGAAAATGGAGATGCAATCACTGTTGATAATGGCCCCTGTCTCTCTTCCTTTATTACTCCCACTCCCTCAGATGAGGGGTGCACACCCGAGGCAACAGGCCCTGATTCTGTGGTGGAGCCAGAGATAAGAGTAGATGTAGGAGCAAGTGGGCCATTAGAGAAAGCTCCTTCTGGGTTTTTCTCAGATTGAATATCAGGGCTTGAGATGGTTGTCTCAACATTGTCTATGGCAGATACAAGGTTTCTCTTTGAACCATCCTTGACTTTCCAGGAAGGTTGATGAACTGAGTGCTGATTAGTTTGAAGTATTACAGCAGAGGGACTTTTCGCTTTAATGCTACCTTTTGAGCTCCATGGATCCCTCGCTTTCCCTGATATGTCAGAATGTGAATTTGAAAGTTCTTCAAGAGGCTGTGCTTCAGGATCTCTGCCTTGATAAACTTCCTCGCTTGCAGTGTTTGGTTTGTCTTTTTCTCTGCTGTTTAAGGTCGTAGACTTTGTGACCATGCCACCCTGGGTTTTCAGTGCAGCTTTGGCGTGTCCTTGTGTGTGCAGCGCAGGTTGCAGCATCAAAGGGGAGGTGCTGCTCACTGGATCAGGTGCTGGTGTCAGCTCAGTGTGGTCAGTCTGCAGAGCTGAGCTTTGAAGAGAATATTCTTGTCCGGTTGATTCTCTTGTTCCAGGCTGAATGGTTGTCTCATCAAGAGATCCAACCTGCTGGGAATGTTTTACAAAAAGACATTCAAGTTTTATTAGAAGTTGTGGTAGTGTCACACTTTATTTCCCTATAAGATGAGGGAACCAATTCTTTGACCAAAATTTTCATAGTAGCAATAATTCATGATCAAAGCACTTGTTTTAAACAAGATGCATGAAAAAAGATAATGCAATACTTTTTAATTGTAGAGCCAAACAATTAGTTTGATTTTGTCAAGAAAAGTAAACATTCTGATAGGAAATGCTTTAGGCCAAGATGCGTGTGTGTGTGTATATATATGAATATCTGTGTATGTATATACATTGACAGTCAACAATGAAAGTCAGCTAACTGAGGTTTTTTAGCCAGGTCCTACACAGAGTAGGATTTCCAAATCAATGCCAGAGCAAAATGTAAATCGGTGGGCCCTATTGAGTGTCTGCACAGAATTTGAGGCAGATTCCAGTCTGCTGGATGCCCCACTCACATCTAGCAGCCAAACCAGTGTTTACATCCGTCATCACTGCTTAAGAGGTAGTAAAAAAAGCATATACATTTCCAACCACAAACAATGACACAGTTTACAATGCACCAAGAAATCTGGCTTTTGGAAATGATTTATCTAATGAGAAGGAGGGGCAGTAGACTATAGAGCATCGATACAGTAGCAGCATGGCACATGGGTTGAGACACTGAGAACTTGGTAACATTAATTTTAATTCACAATTGAAAATTAGTGTCTTCATTAAACAGATATTAAGGACTGAGCAAAACTGAATCACACCGTATCAAACTTAATTGTGCTACATAAAGATTCTTTATCCCTGAATCAAATGATAACCCCAATATCTAGATTTCTTTGAGCTCTTTTCATGAGAGTTATGTGTCTCTGATGTTTTTTTTATAAAGCACAACAGCTGTAACAGCTGTCCATACCAAACTAAATAGTCAATATTTTTGAGGGAACAAAAAGACTTCAGGAAGCATTGGATTCATTTGGGTCATGCCAACTCTAACTGTAACCACTACCTCCTAACCCTTACCATAACATTACACCTTGTCTTCACCCTTAAAACTTCATTGTTTATACTTGAAATTAGATGCACCTAACATGAAATTCTAGGCTGTTAAATATAAAGATTAGGTTGACGGCCATAAGCTTATACAAACACTTTTTGTTATTTATATTCCCTTAAATGCAAGGGGAAAAAACAAGTTTTCAAGTACTTCAGCCCTTCATGAAACAGTCAGCAAATAAGCACAAATTCATTCTAGAAAGTGTGCAAAAAATTTGATTTTCCAGCACCTCAAATAAAGAATCCTTAGCGAAAATAACCAAATGGGTTCAAAGAGATTTTAGTATGTTTAAACATAGCAAAGCCTAGATTTGTCAGTGCTTGCATGGCCCAGCTAAATTATTTATGTATTCATTTATTTATTGTCACATCAAAATGAATTGCAAATAAATATTGTCAGTTTCAGGACAAAACTATGCAGCACAACCAGACACACCAAATAAATATCCGCCACTGCCATCAGCTATCCTCTTTGCTGAAATGCCTATGGCAGTCAACAGCTGCTTCATCAGCCCATACTGATGTCACATCTGTACATCCCGACGTTAAAGGTTGCATAACACATCTGTGATATCATACCAAACTGTTAAAACTGCATGGTTTATGGTTATTTTCCACAGAGATTACATTAGATGAGGGTCATATAGATGATGGTTTATGAATGTGTTATGTAATGCGTGATAACTGTTTCTTTTTTGCTATGTCACTAAGAGTTGCAGTAATTGCTTGTTTCTTAGGCTCATGTAGGTGAATTTAGCTTTAAATCGGACCCATTAGGACCTAGTCCAAGATAGGAGCACATCTGTGTCAGCAATTAGATGGTCCTAATGGGTTAAAATGAAGCTGAAGCCAGCTGGAGCTCCCCACAGCTATTTTTATTCATAAAGTTCATGTAACTCAAAAATGAGGGAGGTTTGCCCGTACGCATTATACATATCTAACTATTATGGTTATAATTTGATATGTGATGCCAGTACTTTGTACAGAAAATCAAATACAAGAAGGATGTGAAATGGGAAATTCATGAGTGATGTGTTTTTGTAACATCCTTGTAATATGAGCCAGAGTCCACCCGCCATATGCTTCCTTTGGCTTCTGGCCCCATTGGTCTAAATGTGCTACGTATCACACACCACTGCTATCTCATTTAGCCCTTTTCACGAAAGAGAGTAGAGAAAGAGCAACAACACAGGGACTTTAAAAATCTATTGTAACAAAACATTGTTAGCAGTGACACCTTCGAAGTTAAATGGTGTTTACTTTACCGTCAGGCCACCTATATTACACTTATTTTTTCCAACCTTATATGAAAGTGTAAAAGGATATACTCTTCATTCTGAAGGAACAGTAGTATTGACTGTGGTGTTAAACTCTGACATCGTCATTCATCCTTTTGCATTAACATATAAACAGCAGCTGACACTTCAACATTTGAACTACAGTGCTACTAATGTCTGTAAAACAACCACAAGAAGACACATTGCCTACATTTACAGAACTAAGACGGGTGATTCAAGTGCCATTCTCACTGTTAAAAGATAGGACTACCTATAAGCCCAGTATGATTCTACAGTTTTGTTCATCTAAATCTGGCAACAAGTCTTTTAATTTAAAGGTTCAGAACCTAAAGTTGTTAAATGACTGGAATGAGGAAACCAAATCTATCAACATTTTCCTATAAAGAAATAAATACTGCAATACAAATTACCAGACTTACACAGATCAGAGGCAACAGCAGCACCCCAACAACAGAGCCCAGCATGACTTCTGGTAAAGGTAAAATCCGGACTCCTCTCTCTGTGCCGTTAGTTTCAGTGATTCAGAGTTCCACATTTCCTCACACACCTCTGAGGCTGTGTTTGAAAAACACTCACACATCCCTTCCTGGATCCCGACACTGGACTGACTGACCACACATTTACAGCCCGGAGCAACCAATCAACCAAGCCTGACGCACGCAAACACACACTGGCAGAGAACAAAACTACACACATGTTTACATATCCATCTGCTTATTGTGGCAATGCAATGCCAGACAGTCTGCTGTCCAACACTTTAATCCTCAGCAAATTTGCAAGTGACTCACGCCTCAGAGTGCGAACAGCACTTAGGTGAGTTGTTTCCTGAGCCTGATACTATATAGAAAGACTGAATATTCTTCTGTCCATTTGCCACAGATTGTCAGGTCAGAGCACATTATCAGCCAAGGTGGGACTTTACAGAAAACCCAACTGCCATTTACATGAGCTTTACAATTTACAATGAAAACCCCTATTGATAACTCCTATGTTCAAACATGTAATTCAAATTTAGACTAATACATAAAATTGCCCATGCATTCATTTTCATAAATGAATCTGCCTAATTTGCCACTGAAATATACTCTGAACCCAGCCATTCATCTTTTTTGTCCAGGGTGGGAAGGGAAGGACTGTGGCCCAGGTGAGGAATGTGACACGAGGATCAGAAGAGCGAAGAGAGGCCGCCTGAAGCGGGATGTGTCCGGATGAGGCTTACAGTAAAGAGTGTGCAGAGGACATATGGCTCCTCCTCGCAGGATCAAGCTTAGGCACTTGACCTGAGCTATGAAGCCATGTCGGCAGGCGATGCTGTCTTGTAGACATTAGTTGAACAAGACGGCCAGGGAAAGGTAAAGTCAATTTGATTTCTTTCTTCATACAATTAATGCAGCTCAGTGGTATGGCATAACATCAACTATGATTTATAAAGAGGTTTTCTTTACTGGCCTAATTTCATTATGAATCAGCACACTTGGCTCAGCTGCAGTAATGCAAATGTTAACACTTTCACAGATAAATCATACAGACAACTCTCGCACTACAAAAACAGGCACAAATTCTCTCTTAAATATGTTCACAAGAACTTGCATGTTAAAACTTATTTGTATAACCGATAGAGGTCACAACAGATTATGAATTCATGACTGTGGGATCATACAGAAAGTGAAGATTGTCCTCCCAGAGGGCTGATTCACAAGTGAACGCAAACTGTATCACAAAGCTGACAGATTCAGATGGAGGTAGTACTCTGGGTGTGAGTTTTCAATGTCAAGCTTAACACTAAATCTTTAAGGTAAATCCTCTCAACCTACCATTTATTGGATCATACTGTCATGATCGATGGGTTTTCCACTCACCTAATCAGCCATCCCAGCATACATGCTCTTTAATGCTTTTTAATGTTCAATGCCAGATCATTGTTGGTTTTGTCACTGTTGTATAGTTCCCCATCTAGTGTTTTTTTCTTGTTGCTCTGTAGTTACTCTGTTTGTCCCTCCTCAGTTATGTTTTAGTTTATGTTCATAGTTTTTATCCTGTTCAAGCGGCACTTTTAGTTTAGTTGTAAAAAAACCCACATTGTTCACCTTCAATCGCCAGTCCTCGCCTCCCTTCCTGGTTGTCCAGCGCTTGGGTTCTCAATCTCCTGCTTCTCAATGATCCATGACCCAGATGACATTAAAACTGAATTCAGTTCTCAAAGGGGTGCTAATGGCTATATAACTTATTTTTAATATTATGAAATCACTTAATAAGTGGTTAGAATCCACCCTTTGTCATGAGATTCATTGGTTTTTGACTGCTGTGAAGACAGCAGTCATATTCAACACTGAAATGTTTCCATTAGCAGTGGTTCACCTCATTCTAAGGTTTTGTGTCTTTGACACAGCTAGTTCTTCCTTTTCTTTGACTCCTCTATGATCCTTTACTTCACCAGGTTGTAAAAAGTACTAAAAAGTTCTGCTCATGTCCTTTCTCAAATAAATAGCACTTATGTTTTGATCTTTCAACATCAAACTGGATATATCACCTACATATGTACAACTTGATATTTTGGGAATGTAAAATGTGGGAAAACCATCAAATATTTATGGAGGAGTGAGCATGTTTTATCTATGTAGAGTATATAATCAAGTAAAGTTAGCAGAGCTTTCAACTGATGTCTGTTAAGTAAATTTCCATCTTCCTTTTATGTTTTGTAGACGATTTCAAGCTGGACTTTAGTCTGTATCTCAGACTCAAGGATCACCTTTCCCCATTCTATCTTCATGTGTAATAAAAAAAACATCTGCAGACAGCACAAGTGCAATGGTGTACATGCTACAGTCATTAAAGTTTATCACAAGTGTCGTAAGAGTTTCTCATTTGGCTGATGGAGTCATAACAAATCTATTAATATCATCAAGTACAGGAAGGACAAGTGGTCGGTTTTTAATGGTCCTCTGAACAGATGGGTAGTCATAAACAGGCATGATGATTAAAGTAAAAAACAAAAATTGCAGTAAATCAAACATGAATTTATTTGTACATTTTATACTACATATTTACCACAAAGCTTCTCTAAGAAATCCAGACTTGATAGGGAACTCTTTGGGTGAGTTTCCCCAGGCACAAATTAGGCTGTTCTGTACAGATGGACATCGACATTAAGTCCTAGGTTGCATTGTACACGTTAAACACAGTCCTACTGTATATACTACAGGCTGAAGTCTTAACCTTGGTTATTTACTGTGTAAATCTTGTAGTCAACACACTTAAAAGGCTCCCTTACTAAAATATTTTTTTTTGTCAGTGTGTTCCTCAGTCCAAATATGTCCTGTGTTCACATTTCAAACTCATCATATTATTACAACACAACAGCACGTGATATAAATATACATCTTATCAAGAGGGAATAATAAATTCTTTAAAGTTTTGGAATGTTTAAATAAGTGTAGCGTGAACGCTGACGACGAGAAACATTTTTCTGCCCGCTGTTTCATTATTACTTTTGTTGGCAAAATTAATCAAATCATCAAACATCATGGATACAGTAAAACAAGAATAATCAGGCAGCTCTAAGACACAACTCTCCCACACAGCTCTCATTGTCACTGTCAACATAATCATGCATGTGGAAATTACTGTAACTTTCAAGCACAGAAAATTGGTTTCTACCGACAAAAACACGTGATGGGAATTATGTGGCAGTTACAAAAAGACACACAGTAGCCTGCCGGTGATTCCTCTTTTGTTAAAGCATCCATAATCGTATCACATGTATGAAGGACACGTCACTTTCATTGTCACATAAAAGAAGGCAACATATCCTGAAGAGGAAACATCCCTGGCTCTATGTACAGGAAGAAAAATGGCTTTAGTCAGCTTTCTGACACAACATCGGTGGTGGTTATCCAGCAAAAGAGATGTGAGGAATGAACATCCATTTGGCTTCATGTTGCTTTATGTGACACCAAGGCAGCCGTCCCTACCAATTTTCCGACAGCCGCTCGAGTCCACAGGACCTGTGTGAGATCTACAGTCCTTGTGATAGCTCAGTCAGGTTGTTACACAGACTAACCTTGAGAGTTAAAAGACATGCCTAGGACAAAGTTTTCATTTTGAGATGAAGATGAACAATCTTTTCAGAAACCTTCAGGAGATTGTATTATACATACAGTCCCGCATCATGAAACAGAAATGCTCTCATCTGTATTTTTTTTCTGTGCTCCAGTTGAATGTACACCATCATTGTTTTCACATTATAGCAGAAAGACCATTCGATGATCACTTGAGGTTTAACTTACTTCGAGGCCTGAAACTTGTATTAACAACTTACTGATTAGTGAAATCTAATGTCCTAAATCTTGTGGATAATCTTGCTGTAAACAGGAACTGTCGGGAATGGCTGGTTGCCACTTACAAGCTGGCGCAATCTGGCTATATCAGTCTCTTTTTCATCTCTACTCTCACAACTACACACAGTTAAGACGAACAGTAACCAGCTCAAATATCCTGAACATAAAACTAAAATACATTCATCTTATTACATGTGTACATGCTACCTCTAAGTTCACTTCCACAAAATGCACTTAAACCGGTTTCTTGGATTAATTTAGAAGATCTGAACACCTTGACATCTCAACATAGTTGACTCAGATTTGCCTTCAGTGAGCTACTTGTGGTATAGTCAGTCTCTGCTGTTCTTTTTATTTGGCACATTCTCTGTTTGGGGCACACACGTGTAAAAAGACTTTCGTGTCCACACATTCAGTCTCCCCATAGCTACAACAAAGACGCACAAGGACACATGTAGACAGAAACAAGTGTCCAGATGAACAGCAGTGTTACTCAGTCCTGCCTTTAATGCTACGGGTGCTGAGAACATCAGGTTCTCAGAGCCACAGAGAAGCTAAAGCTTTGTGGTGCAATAAAAGCTGCTCGGAGGTCTCTGATTATTAGCAGTGGTCATCCTCGTCTGTGTCACTCAGCAGCTCGCTGGCGTCTGTTGGATTCGCCTGGACCAAGTGCTTACGGAAATGGCCGTTAGGTACCTGCCAGGAGTGTCTGAGCTGAGGGGCTGAGCTTATGGCGTTGGCCCGACCCAGGCTGGTGGCCATGGCTGACTCAAAGGTAAGTGTCTCTTGCCTCTCGCCAGCATCACGACTGCCGAAGTCCTCCAGGAATGGGAGGTAGGGCTCTGAAATGTAGCGGTGAGGAGATGGGTGGCTTGGTCCTGAAACTAGACCTCCGGATGAACCCTGACCGGCAGACAAAGGTCTGCTCTCCTTGTCAGCTCTCCCCAAATTCTCTGTAGAGCCTGGGGGTGCGTCCTGAGGCTGGTCCTGTCCCTCAGAGGAGGCTGCAGTTGTGGGAGAGGTGGGAGCACGGCAGACGAGAGGAGAGTAGGATATGTAAGGCCGTGGACGAGAGGGCGTCTGGGGCAGCTGGCGCCGATTACGAGGAGTACCGGACTCTGAGGCTGAGTTGGCAGGGCTGTCTGATGTGTTCACCTGCAGAAGATTCAAGCACAGTGGTGAGGAAAGCAGGAAAGACCGAATGTGCTGGTTGTCAACGAGATGGATCACTGTTTTCACATCATATGCATGTGTGACACAAACCTGCAAACATTGTGTAGCAAAGACTGAAACTGCTTGATTACTAATTCAGACAGTGAGGTCAGCAGTGGTGTGACGAGCCAGCGATACTTGAATTTGACCTATTCAATATGGCACAATTTTACTTCATGACGTTTATCTGATTGAAAGATTTAGGTTACATCCACGGTGAAACTTTTTGTTGTAAGTTAGCAGTAAAATTCAAGCTGCTGTTTTTTTAGTTTGTCTCTGTAGTGTAGGAATGCAGTGTTTTACTGAAAATTAATTTACAGTTCAGTACCGTTTACCTTTAAATTTACAACACAGTATTAGTTCAGTCGGTAAATGAAAGTCTATTTTCAGTATATAAAAACTTTGCCAACCACTAATAACAATAAGATAATACCTCACCACATCAGCTATACCTGCTTTACCCTGCATGGGAGGACAAGCTTTTCCCAGATAACACGGGCAAGTTGGGTACACCATGCAGGCACAAGAAGGACGTGAACTTACTGCTACATACTGAAAAACTGCTGTTTGAGTGTGTATTCAGTTTGTTTTTAGCACTCCCACCTGTTTCTGTAAGGTATGCGTGCGTCCTTCGCTCGGTGAGCGGGACCGTCTCCGCTCAAATGAAGGCTCCCGGCTTCGCTCCTCAGAGTTGCAGCGGGATACGTCAGGGGACAGCAGGTGGCGTCGTTCCTTCGATCTCCCTCTCTCATGACTATTTGTTTCTCTGGGGCTGATTCTTGGGCCTAGCAGTCAAATTTTAGCATTCAGTCAGAAAAGCATATTTGCTCATTCAACCTTTTTTCAAATCTCAAGAAATCATTAGTTATGTCTGTCTTTCTTGAGCAACATGTTTTATGGCAACATCAGTGTCATTCAAATAACTACAAATGTCTTATTTATCAAAGACTGAATTCATCAGTACTGCTGGGATAGGCTCCGGCCCACCCGCTACCCGACCACGGATTGACGGTATAGAAAATGGATGGATGGATGAATTCATCAGTGCACTACTGACCAGCTTCTCTATATTTGTCTTCGTCTGTGAATAAATTGTTGATGAAATTTTTATGTTTAGGACTCCTCAAACTGGAGATGAGATGGTTTCACGCTTTCCAAAGACTTCCATCATATCAATGTTTCTCCTGGTTTAATGCTTTTTAATAAAACGGGCCTTAACAATAATAGCATGAAACAAATGCTCACCATTCACATTGTGGTCATATCATTATGTAATACTGAAAATTTCTAATTTAACAAAAACAAACAAAAAAACTGAATGCTAAATAATCAAAATAACGTTAATGGATCAGCTTTTTAATCTGTCTGTAAAAATCCTAAAACATTGTGATTTTTATAGTAAATTAAATGAAAAAGTAGCTCATTTTATGCAGCTATTTTGCTCAGTTTTGTTCCTGTTTTCTTTCCTAGTTTTGAAAAAAAAAAAAAAATCAAACTTAAACCTCCTGAACAAAACATGACTGTGAACATTAATCAAACTGCAGTAGTTGTTTGAACTGACCTCTGTAGCTCCTTTGCCGGGGTCTGTATGAGTCGTCAGGACTGATTCTTTCCAGAGAGTGTTGCTCCTGCCA
Source organism: Leuresthes tenuis (assembly GCF_036924035.1). Classification (NCBI taxonomy): domain Eukaryota; kingdom Metazoa; phylum Chordata; class Actinopteri; order Atheriniformes; family Atherinopsidae; genus Leuresthes; species Leuresthes tenuis. The sequence continues at coordinate 16,248,661 of NW_027325361.1, read as the reverse complement.
GAGGCCATTCACACACTGATCTCCGATGGTGGAGAAGGAGCGTTTCATCAGCTTACTGTCTGCTGACATTCCAGGCTTCATACATGCAAAAGAGCCAGAAAACCAATGCCTTCAGCAACACAAACTTGCTCTCTGGTAGACATATCGGCTGTGTTACACTGTGCAGGAAAGTTGTTTAATTTCAGTGCTGTCAGACAGCAAATATGAGTCTGTCAAATTCACCCTGTGAGGATTTTAATCGCTTACTATTTTTCAAAGCACCTATTTGTTAAGCGTTGGATATAGCACTGAATAAAGGTTATTACTCTTCACTACCTGAGGATCAACAGCTAGTCTGGGCATGGAGGAGGCTCTGATAGATGCAGTGCGCTGAGGTGATTTAATAAGTGATGGGTCTTGTCTGGCCTGCTGCATCAGTTGGTTGTACTCCACCACATCTGGCACCTACACAAATACCACAGGGGAAATTTTAGTTCTTCTGAGGCAAAAAAAATAATCATGCGGCAGACACTGCAAACACCAAAAAGCAATTAATGGATCAGAGTGACTTATAATTCTACATGATGAGACATACCCTGATAAAAAGCAAGTCAAGTTGGTAATGAATGAGTGGATATTATTGTGACTTTGCAGACAGAAATTAGCATTAGCTTAACCAATTTGTGAACCTTTTATAAATATGTGAAAGTGCTGGTTGTCTTATCTTGAGTATAAGTAGGTGTTTACCAGTGTGTGTAAATGATGGTGATGGTGGTGGTGATGATGTGGCTGGTGGTAGGAGTGGTAGGGAGAGTGGTAGTCTTCATCATCCTCTTCCTCCTTCTCTTCCCTGGAGCGAGACAATGGCTGCAGGAACATCTCCTGGGGAGAAATGGGGCTGAGTGCCACAAACCCTCCTCTGGTACTGAGGGAACACGGGAAAAAAAAAAATCAGGCAGGACGGCTACTGTGAGAAATAAACACAAGCCAGAATGGGTAAGAGTATGATGAGATTAAAAGTTGAACACTTACAGAGCCGATCCAGCACTATGCCTCAGGAACTTAGCATTGCATAGGATTTCTTGAGGGAGAGAGGAAGCATCCATACGCTGGAACATGGGAGCGTGTTTCTTTGGGGGGAGGGAGACAAACGTAAACATCATTGAGAAGCTGTTTTTGATACTATATATCCCTGTTTTATTCATTCTCCCGTGTTAATTGCCCATCAACTTCCTTAGGTTATTACAGACCTTCCACTTACACCTGAAGGGTTAATTCAAAGAAAGTTTGATATTCAAAACCTTAAGCCACATTTTGGGATGAATGTCACGATAGTCCTCGTAAATTGTCTTTGTTAATCCAAGGTTTGCGTCTTTAGGCTCTGTGTGCGCACCCATAAAAGTCCCAATTTCCACACTCAAGTACTCACAGTCTTTTTGACACATTCCTTCTAAATGTCAGACAGCTCAGACTGTCAAGTGCATAAGGACTCAGAGGATGACCTTTTGACAATCATGCATACTTTCTGTGAGTCTACAGACAGAGGGAATGAGTAATAAATGTATATTTAAAAGTTCCTGCTGCACAACTGTCAATACAAACTGGGGATGTACTTTTTTTCCATGACTTTTCATACCATAACAATTTCCTTATGAATTCACTCATCCAGATACTTCAGCTGAACCTTCAGTTAAGTTTGTTGGACTTTAGTGAAAAGGCCTTAGGGTGGATATTTTTGCACAAGAGTCATCAGTCATGAGCTCTAATCTTATCAGAGCTCATGAAAACATTCATTGTCGTACCATTATGGGCCAAACGACACACGGTTCTTGCATGACTCACTTGTGAGCTGCACAGCTAAACTTCTTTCTTGTAACGACTGAGTTGGTTGTTCTTCTCAGGATTGTTTGCTTTTCTTCTTTTTTATGGCCGCTGGGCATCCCAAAGCAACCCTGTTGTTAATGTCACAAATCTATGAGCTCCTGATAGTTCCCTCCTGGCAAAGTCTTGAGAATTGCAGACTCACAGAAAAGTGCATTAAGGGCTGAAAATGCCAGCAAGAGAACCTTCCGACAGTGAGACTGCCCTGTGGCCTGTTGCATTTGGCAACATTGCACCTCTATCAGTTTGTGAATGTGGACATTGGAATTGGATCACTGTACAGCAGAGCTGAACTCTCACTCCTGTTCCGACTGTCTTTATTTCAGTTGTTTCTTAGTTTGTCTGCCTGGTTTGTACCTTGTATGGACAATTACATCTATTTACGTCTATTGACGCGTTGTGCTTATGGCCAGCCATCTGCGATTGGTGAGACCAGGACTCTTGGTTTTCCATTCAATGCAAAGTTGTGAATATAACAATTAGTTAGTTTAGTAGCTATTTCATATTACAGATATTTGTGTTTAACTATGTACATTAAGAAATAGCAATAAACTTTAACATTGATAAAAAATCTGAAGAGAAAACAAAACGATATTCACAATTAGAAAGTAAAATACCTGTTCTTCCAGTTGCTGTCGCAGTTTCTTGGCTTTGCTCTGCTTGTAGTAATCCATGATCATCATGGCGGCATAGATCTTCCCTATGGTCATGTCACTGGCTGTGAGGGAGAAAGCAGAAACCATCAGACCATAAACATTACCCTTCAAAGCTCCACCACAAACCATACAGCAAAAATGCATATCTGTCTTTTCTTCAATATGTAGATTATTGTGCTGTCCAGTAGCAGCCAAGATGCTTATTTTACCTTTGTGAATCGGAACCAACAGGTCCAGAGTCTTCTGAGAAAGGTGAGGCCAGATGACACCAATCTCCTTCTGCAGATCCAAATCCATCTGATTTCTGTCTTCTCCACCTGAAGATCAAAAAGGAAAATACAGAAAGGTGGGTACATTCAAATATTTTTTAAGCTTTATCACAGTAAATAAAGGGTGGCGTGTTTTGACAGCATGCCTAACCTCTGGCTATCTTGATCTCGAGGGCAGTGCGAATGAGGGCCATGAGAGTTGATGTGAAGTGGACGGCCATGTCATCATCCACAGGCATATTCATGAGGACAAGTCTCTGATGGTAACAAAGAAAGCGTTTTAGTCAGGCATCACGCAGTACATCTATACATATTAACACAAGTGAGCGCATTGCAATGGTATTTCAATATAACTTCCCTATCCTGCTGTGCTAAATACTGACTAATTTAGCAAAAATGGTAACCGATCGAGTTTCCAATCAAATCATTATTTCCTGCTGCTAAGTTTCAAAGTAGCTTAATGACTTATTTAAATCAAATTAACTCTGAAGTTAGACTAAAGTGATGGGTACAGGAGGGCAAAGAGGGCAAGCATGTAATTATTTCCTAGAATAAATTATTATTTCATGTTCATATAAGATAATAATAGGACATGTTTTCGGTGATATTTAAAAAACAAAAAAAATCAAAATGAGATGAAATATACAAGCCAATTGAACAAAAAACCCAGAAAGATCAGTGTTGCCCACTTTTGTCCTGTAGCTAAAGTATACAAAACTTTCTGTTTATATGACACATCTGTGACTGAGCATGCTTGCAGATCTACTCACACATACTCCAAATGACATGTACACAGAGACCCTATTAAAAAACTAACAGACAAACAAAAAACACAGATACAGCACTGGACTGTGGCAGCAGGCACATGCAGACAGGTAGATGTAAGAGGCCAAGAAGTTAAGTATGAAAGGCAAGAACACAAATGACAGTGGATTTCTTCCAGTGACAATATCTAGCGTGTAGATATTTAACAACTTTCTCATGAATGCCCTTTAACTCATGTTGAATCGACAGCAATATATTTCCATCAGATGTCAGCAGACAGATAATGATGTCTTAGTTCTCTGCCAAGATGCAAAGCAAACAAGCAAATCATTGCAGTAGTTAGCACTCACTATCTGTCAATGGACAAATACTGCAACAAACATTTCTGAATAATCAACACAAAAGATGCTCCATTTATCCAATGTCTGACACACAAAATGAAGTTTCATCTCTGCTGATTAAAACAGAGTCTTTCTCCGATGTTCAGTCTACCTTATATGCCACCTTGGAGGGGCATTTCTTGCCCAGGCCTAGAGGTGGTGACATGTTGGTCAACATCTCATACATGTCAGTGTAATGGATACGACCACTGGGTGGCGCCAGGTAGCCATGAAGATGGATGGGGAAGAGGGGGGAAAAAAAAGAGGGAGGGAGAGGAAGAGGGAAAGAAAGAGATGGGTAATGTGTTGGAGAAGAAATTTAATAAGGGTGGAGGCATCAGGGGAGTGCATTCCCAAGGGATGGTGGAGAAAAGGAGCACAGGGAGGAGTGAGGTTGAAAAGAGAAGAAGAGGAGTGGAGGAGATACAAGAGAAAGGATTATTTTAATGCATCACACACTGGGAGGGCACAAAGTAGGAGAAATAAAGCAGGTTGTTGCCTTTCTATGCCAACAACAGGGCATAGAAATCTGGGGTATAAGAACTCCTTGGACAGGATGAGGAAAGGAATGACAGCCTCACTGGATCTGGTACAATATTAACTACTTACGCTGGGTAGCAGTTCATGTGTGTGAGAGAGGATTACAAACATTTATGCCCAGATCCAAAAGGCAGAAAGAGACAGAATTCCCTCAGATACCGCAATAATTTCTAGCAAACTTTTAAGTGTTTGGTTAAATCATCTATAAATCTAGGCAAGTGAGGGATGTCCTGTGTCTTAGTACCCTGAGACTGAAGTATTGTCATTCTTTAACTTGAGTAAGACATCCCTAAAGGTCAAGCGGGGTGGTGATAGTCAGGGAACGAAAGGAAAGGAAAGGAAAGGAGGAAGTCAGGAAGGATCCCACGCGAAAGAGGCTTTCGCGTGGGAAAGAGAGTTTCGTTAACATGGGGAACCAAACCTTGCATGCCACCCTGTGGGGGCAGTTCTTTCCAAAGCCCAGAGGTGGTGAGATAGTGCGTACAACTTTGTACATCTCCTTATAATGGATCCTACCACTGGAAAGAACATACATGTCTTTAGCTGATTAGTCAAAACATACAGAGTGCACAATAAAGCTCTGTCGCCATGTTTAAACATGGAATACAGCAGCATTACATTACATCGAAAAAATTTGACCAAATCCTTGATCATAGGATTTTCTATTCATTATTTTTTCTGTTACTGGTTAGATGCTTATTTGCCCCACATTGTTGAGAACCTGTAACTGTTTTTAAAGTTGCAGTGCGGTGTTTTTGACTCCCTTTTGTAACAGAGATAGTATTTACCTTCATCCAACTACACACAGGACTGCTCTCTTCAAGGCTTCCACAGTATTAATAAGGGACGTAGGGAAAAAATGCAAAATTATCAGATGAGGTTATTAGTTTAGCCTGAAATGCAGTTTCTTTTTTCTATATCTTCATTCCCCCCGTTTTAGCTTGCATTTCTATATGATGTCCAAACAGTTGATTTGCAGGGATTCTAACAGGCATTTTAATATTTGTCATTTTCTGATCTAATATTGTCTAGTGACTTGTGTTGAACTCAGGGATTTTTGTATCCAATTAATTGCTTTCTTTACATTGAATTTCTGCTGGAACCAACTAATCAGTCCAGAGTGGACTCTGAAGACACAAGCTTTTCAAGCTGGGACTAACGTGCCTTTGTTGCGCACTGTTGTGTGCAGAAATGGACATATGTGACATGGAGTGTCAAAGTTGACCAGACGCCTCAGAAAAAAATCCTATAAGCATGCAGAAGTGAACAGCACACTGTGCACTAACTTAAGGCAGACTGCATCCCCAGTGGATCATCTTGTGGGTGGTTATGGTATTAACCTTTATCTTATTCTATTACTGGATGATTAGAGTGATCTGGGACACCTGTGGACCCAGGAAATCCTGTTCTTACTTAAGTCCTGACTTTCATCTAACATATCTCTTTGCTCTACACCACAGGTATTCAGCCACCATGGTCTGTTATGTTAGTTTAGTTCAACTTTGTTTTGTTTGCACATTATAACTCCTTTATCCGCCACTCATACATGCTGTGCACTACCTACGTTCACATCCCATGATGTAAACCTTTGACTTGAAAGTTTAAAATGAGTTAATAAATAATTAAATTTTTACTGATGGTGTGTTTAAAAATGTTGCACAGTTATGTTACCAGTAACTCAAGTGTTTTTACATCCAGTGTAATTGTGGCAGAAAACAGTGTCTCAAGGGCCCTGTGGAGATTTAAAAAAGTTGTAGAATAGTATTATTCAAATTATGCCAGTGTATCAGTCATTTTTTACCAAGTACAAAATCCCTGTAGTTGTCTGATCTAACTCTCTCATCCATTCCCTACATTACTACTTGTAAATGTGTCATTTACAACTTTAATTTACTTGTAGTATGTACAAAATTGGTTTCCAGCATGTGTTCTCCGTCTGTCTTTGACGTTAACCTCGAACCAGTTCATGACAGTAGCTAAAAATATATTGTTTTATACAGTTGACAGTTTTATTTAACTCTCAAAATTGTATTTACATTGCCCCATTGTTTAAAAAATGCATACAAATATGTTTCCTGACCACATCTGAGTTGTGGCGTAGTGGAATGCCTGTTGGGTGAATAACGGCTTCAACACTAGCTTCAACTCATATTTACCTGTAACTCTGATTCAGCTCAGATTTTAGATGTGCACAGACAAACAAAATCTTCTTGAGCAGAAGTTTTAGAGTAACATATATGACTGTGGGGAGATAAATGATCCAATTAAAGTTAGAAAGACCAAAACTAATTATTGTGTAGAGGAAGGATTGAAGTGTGCAAAGTGTATTTATTTGGAATGAGCGTCAAAGCAGTGGTCTTTCAGCCATTTATGTCAGTATTTGCCTCCTGCCTGTATGCTCATTCAAGTGTAAGTGAGACAAAAAAGCCCCCAAGTAAAGGTATGATTTACTTTCATCTTTAGGTGTGCTAACTGTATACATAATGCCAAACTACGAACTGAGTTTTTTTCAACGATTCACATTATACTGCAATTTGGCACGATCATGTCATTCCAATGTAAAACTGAGTTTAGTATGTGTGCGGCTGCTTTTCAGATGTAATGTTGAAACACAAGTGAAACGACTCAGAGAAACTGACCTGGCAGCACGATCATACTCCCCCCAGATTCTAACAAACTCATCCAGGTGATGTGGACCGAGAATTGAAGAGTCTCTTGTAAGATATTCAAAGTTATCCATGATCACAGCTACAAACAGATTTAACATCTGGATGGAAGACAAGAAACAAGAAGTGGTGGAGCTTTGCATAAAGATAGAAGGAGCATTTTTGTTGCAACTACAGAGACTACATTCTTATCATCTTGTCTTACCAGGAAAGAGCTGAAAAAGATGAAGGAGACAAAGTAGAAATAGGCAAAGTCAGAGCCACAGCCACTCTTGTGATCATTCGTCACTGCTGCCAGGGGAAGAGAGGGATCCGTTTCACACTTCTGTCCTCCCAAACACGACAACATGATCTCCTGCCATGATTCCCCTGTGGCACTCCTGGGTTTCACACATCATACAACATTAGGAGGAAGGATGGTTGGTTAGGACTCACAGTACCGATCGTGCTTTGATCAGTTGTGTGTGGATCAAGCAAAAACCTGTGCCACCCACTTCAGAAACATACCAACGTACTTTTGGAATTTTCTTTATGTCAACACAAAATCATCCAGAACATCTTCTAATTTTCACATAAGCTACAAAAGTAGAAAAAAAGCAATGCAGTTAAATAAAACCAGCCTGGAGATATTTAGCCCACTCCTCAGTTCAGAACTTCATTTGTGGGATGTTGGTGGGTTTACCCACACCAACAGATCGCTTCGGGTCCTTCCACAGCGTTTATATTAGATTAAGGTCAGCACTCTGACTTTGGTGATTGGCAAACCTTCTGTTGAGATCTGGTTTTTGAGTAGACTGTATTGCCCACATGCAGCACAAAGGCCACGATAACATTATAACAATGTTCTCAGATGGGATGAGTTGTTTTGTTTTGCTAAAATTCTGACAGCTCTCTGTCCAGTCCTCTTGATTCTGGCAGCTCAGTAAAGATCATGTGCAGATCAGTCAAAACTTTTGACATCTTCCATCAGGACTTTTGATGATGTTTTAGGTCATATTACACAAAACTAAATGTTCCAATCTTTCTAACGGAAATGCCATTGCTTTATAAAGTTACTTTTTTTCAAAACTTTATTTATTGTTATTGTTTATTTAGTGCAAGCCAGTTATTTTTGCCTCTAATCTGATATGTAGATTTTAAACAGCAAGACTGAATGGGATATGTTTTCACATCTGAACATGTGGGTTTTTTTAATTTTTAAAGACACACAAAATGAACTCTGTCGCATTATGTGATCCTGTTGATGCTTTTCAACAAAGAAGAGACTCTCAAAGGATCTGCAAAGCTATTTGTTGAGGAGAAAAGTGGTACACTGCAGTGTCTATCACCCACTGACACTGAGTAGCCCTTTGGGTATGAAGAGAGCAAAGGCTTACTACTGTAACCTAGCAACATCGTTCAAACTGCGCTTGAAAAAGTTTTTATCCAGTGAACCAAATGCGGAAACGCAAGAGTAGCTTCCAGGATCCATTTAAGAGATACGGAGTTAAGAAGCTATTCTGGAGAACTGGTGTTGAACTTATGGTTTAAGTAAAGTATAGTTAGGTGACAAATTATTGCTAGTGTAGAGATGGAGTCTGCCAGTGTCCTACCTGAACAGCAGCATCAGAGCACCAGAGAAGCTTTTGAAGTTGTTGTGCTGGTTGATGTGAGTCTCCTCATTCAGTTTAATGTTTCCAAACACCTAATTTACGCATAAATATTCAAAGATGAAAACAAAAAAAAAACCCCATCAAAATCCGTGGTGCAAAACGTAAACTCTGCCATTGTAAAAGATTTTATTTCACCATGAAACAAATACACATGAGATTCAGGAGGCAGACCCTGATCAATGTCTGTCTACTTCTGACCTGCATGCCAATGATGGCATAGATGAAGAAGAGCATAGCAATGAGTAGGCAGACGTAGGGCAAGGCCTTGAAAGACTGAACGAAGGTCCACAGGAGGATACGGATGGTGTAACCTTGTCTCAGCAGTTTGATCAGACGTGCAGCTCGGAACAGTTTCAGGAAACTCATGTTAAATGTGTCGATACGCTGGCAGAGAAACAGAGAGACGGGAGAAAAAGGCAGTTGGAGTGAAATGAAATCAGCCTGATGTCTAATTCTTCAACTCAAGGGGGAAAATATCCACTCTCTTTGTACCATTACCTGCAAGTCTACCACAATCTCAGTGATGCTGCCCAAGACGGTGATGAAGTCAAATATGTTCCAAGTGTCTCGAAAATAGTTCTGTTGAAACAGGAAAAATGCTGATTCAATTCAGGAGTTCTCAAATGCACCTTCAGACTATGTGTTGTTCTTTGGTCTCACCAGGAAGCCAAAGGCCAGGATCTTGAGTACGCACTCAACAGAGAAGAGCACGGTGAAAGCTGTGTTCAGGTGCTTCAGTACGGCGTCATATGCTGGTGGGGCGGAGTAATACTGGAAATGCGAAGGTTGGCAGGGGTTAAACTATGAAGTGATTTGTGTTGTAAGTAAGATCTAAAAGGGGAGTATTCCCAGACCAATTCACTGCAGTTCAACCTCCTCTCTGATATCAGTGTGAACTTCATGTCTGCACCCTGCAGATCTACAGGTTGATGGAAGATTCCTCCAGACCCATAAATAGTGCCTCTGTCTCTGCACCTCTCATCTGTGGCACTATAAAAGGAGCCATTCCTCTAGGGCCGGCAGCCACAGTTAATGAGGTCATGTTAAATAGAAGCGCCTGGACATTATCGATCAATATTTAATGCCGGCTGAGTCACTCAGGGTTTTGTCTGTCTTTGTGTCTGAACAGCCCAAGAAAAGGCCAAAGCAGGAAATAAACACTGATGATGGAAGGGTGAGAAAAACATCATCAGATCCAATTGAAAATGTAAGTGTGTTGAGGTGGTGCTGTGATACCCGAGCATCCATTAGGAGTGATAAATCTTGGATTATCTGAGAATCAAGTGCTAGCAGTGGCAAGTTAATTTTATGGAGGCAGAGAGAAGAAAGAGCTGCAGAGATCAGCGACTGTACTTTAATTCTTATATTCATTCAAAATCCACAGTTGAAATACTATCTTCTGTGATTTGTCTTTTGTTATCGCACTCATGGTTCTCACCTTCATCATCAATACAATGGTGTTGAGGGCTATCATAGCCAGGACGGTGTACTCAAAAGAAGGTGACACTACAAAATGCCACAAACGGTACTGGAACGTGTGCCGGTTCTGAGGCATGTATCGAGTCAGAGGCTTCGCACTGATGGCAAAGTCTATGCATGCCCTCTGAAATCCACAAAGAACAGAACAAACAGGAAAGGCAAAGGGATGAGACAATGAAACAATGTTAATTTGATTTTACCTAAATACAAAGAAAAGACCTATATATAAGGGAAGAAATAGCTTTAAACAAGGAAACATGGAAATTCTGATTAGACAGAGATGACATGCAGGAAGATTACAGATGATTATAAACAGAACAACTGCAAAATGTTGTGGCATTTGCAAGAGGCTGTTTTTGATTAATTTAGCATTCCCCTGTGACCAGTGTCTAATATTACTGAATGTCGGTAGAAGAAATTGTTCGGTCAAGAAGCAGCAAAAATCTTGTAAAAAATGTATTCATTGATTTTTCACTCTACTCAGAATCAAAAACAAACAAAAAAAAAGACTTAAGCCTCCCATTTACAGAAGTATTCAGACCCTTTGTAATGACAGCTGAGCTCTGGTGTATCATACTTCTATCAGAAGTTATTAGGATTCTTCTACTACTTTAATGGAGTCTACCTGCCTAAATGAATCCTCTGAACATAACTAATTAGGCACACAATGCCTGTATAAGGTGTCTAATGTGATGGCATGTGTTGGAGAAAAAATTAAAGAACAAAATGAGGAGAACTGTACCCTGATCTGTGAAACAGGATAATGTCAAGTATAAAAAAAAGTGCAGCACTAAAAGCACAGAAGCCTCCATGATTTTAAAATGGAAAAGGTTAAGACACCGCCATCAGACTTCCTAAGATCTGGCTGCTACATCAAAATGGCTGATCAGGGATGAAAGGGCTTAGTTACTATGAATGAGATCCAGAATTCCTTAAAGGAGACGAGATGACCTTACAGTGACAAGTTGCTGCAGCACTCCATCAATCAGGTGTTTATGGTAGAGTAGCCAGACAGAAGCCATTTGCCACTTAAAGGCACATGATGTCTGTTGCAAGTTTGCCAAAATGCCCCTAAATGAGAGACAATAAACAAATCCTCTGATTTAATTATTACCTAAGAAATACCAATGGCACTGAGCATCACCTCATTAATACCATCCCTGCAGTCAAATATGGTGATGGTAGCATCACTTTGTGTTTCTGAGCAGGAGTCAGAGGAAAGGAGGGATTCCTAGAGTGCTAATGATCTCAGGATGGAGCGAAGGCTCACTCATTTAAGAAACACAACAACCTGAAGCACACCACCAAGAAAATACAGGATTTTAAACCTGAACTTCGAAAAGCTTCTTGGTTGAGATCTGAAAATAGCTGTGCACCAATGCCCCCCATCCAACCTGGTTGAGTTTGGGAAAATTCCACAGGAAAGCTTTATCAAGCTGGTAGGGTAATTTCCAAGAAAACTTAAGGAACTTGCAAAGTTGCTTTGGCACTTTAACATCAAGCTGTGACATAATTTCAGTGAGAAAGACCTGTTACCTCCCATCTGCTCTTATTCCCTTGTGTGTGGGCTTTTCCTTTGCGATTTTCTTCATTCTCAGTTCTAACGCCACCTCACTAGTCCAATGGTCTTCTTGTCCACTACTCTTTGTAACAATTCATATGTTCCCCATCCTTTTGACAAACTCTTCTGTTCTGTCTCTCTCCTTCTAAACTGTCTCTCATGCCACCCATTTCTTCTTCTCCACCTCTTGCCGATGCCCAGCAACACGTCTCATCAGATGTCTGCAACCAGCTAAATCCACCACCAGCATCTACACTGAAGTACCTTTCGCTTTCCTCCATCATGTCATGCGCCACCATGACACTGTTGGAATCTAATTGGCAAACATTTATTTTCAAATTATTTGTACAACAATACATTTTGTTTAGTCTTTCTGGCTGATCTCTCCTTATTGAACTGCTGCCCGAATGTCTAATTTCTGTCTAAAGTGAGTATGCTGTTGTTTATCTGAGAGACAAGAATTAGTAAAAAGTGCAAAACCAAAAAAAGTGTTTGCAGATCGTGCATTAATGAATTCTCCCCCACCTCGTTCTTCTCCAGGCTACACTCCTCCATCATCTTATCCCCCTGCTCCTGAAAGGTGATGATGATGAGAGCCACAAAGATGTTAACAAAGAAGAAAGGAAAGACAACAAAGTAGATGACATAGAAGAGCGACATCTCCATCCTGTTGCCGTGGCTTGGACCCCTGTCCTCTTCTGTCACATCTACAGAGTGCTGCAAGACCCTGGCGGAGCAGAGACATAATCAAAATTTAAGCCAAAAAAAAAAAAGAAACAAGGGAGAACAAAAGCACCCAGTCCAGCAGGACAGATGAACAAGCGAAGGAGTCATTTTAAATGTACGACACTGTTTTTTTTTTCATAAAAGTTATGTGCAAAACCAACACAGCTTTTAGGATCTGGAAGTATTTGTTTACTGGGGCGGATCAAATGTTAATTGCTATGCAGAGGAAATAATTTTCTGTTGTTTCCGCAGCAGCAGTCAATTAACAAGGGCTGGACAAGTACAAACCCATAGGCGCTGTCAGTGAAATGTTGGCATAAATTGGCATGACCGGACAAATGTTTTTTTAAAATTTTGATTAATCATGTCCATCATATTTCCCTCATCAAAGGTCAGATTTGACAGCTACAAAAGAACAAGCCAGATCTCAAAAGGTTATAACACTGACGACCTAACAAAATAACAAGCCCTCTACGGAAGGAAAGTGATATGTGGAAAAGCTCTTAATGAATTTTCTCGTTCAACAGGAAAACTGGCCCGATTCCAGTCAGTACTCACTGAGGCCATCCCTCTCCGGTGGAAACCGTAAAGAGTGTGAGAAGAGCCCAGATGACGTTGTCATAGTGAAACTCATGCCTCTTCCAGTCTCTTTTCTTCACCTCTTTCTTGTCCTTCCCGTAGTCAATGTAGTAACCCCTGGAGTGGAAAGACAAAACAGCCAAGATCCATGAACAGAAGGCAAGTGCGAAAAAGGAAAACTGAAATACAGTTAAGTGTTAACACAGTAAACACTTAAGTTAACAAACCCTAAATGTTTACTATCTAGATAAAGAAACATAGTAACAGAAATAAAAAGATTAAGCTAAAGAAGGATCAGATATTGGTGTAACTTATAAGTCGGCTCAGTAGTATGAAGGAAGAACAGAGCAGGTAAAGTAGGATTACTGGCAGTCTTTCTGTGTGTCCTTTGAGCTGTCGGTGCAGTAGAAGAACTTCCCTTTGAAGAGCTGCACAGCAATGACGGCAAAGATGAACATGAACAGCTTGTAGACAATTAAGATGTTGAAGACATTCTTTAGAGAGGTCACTACGCAGTCAAACACCGCCTGGAAGAGAGCGACACATTGGATGTTAGAAAGGTGAGTGAGGTCACGGACTGAGGACTGTTCAGAGCTGCAGACACTGGCTACAGCACAGCATTATTTCTGCTATTCACCAAATTCAAGACGTTTTAAAGAAGTTGCTTATTGGATATCCCATCATAATACCATTTACACGTTACAGGCCGTACTTAAATTGATGAGTCATGCCCACATTATGTCCCACTACATCTTTGAGATATATCACGCAAATATTGTACAAATTGAAAGACTTAATTCTATCCATATCTTTAAAAACACAGCTTGTAACTCAAGTTTCTCCTTGGCTACAAAAGCCTTCTTTTAACCTGCAGCCATTCCCTTCTGTACCAACTCTGCTGCTAGTGCCGGTGTTGCTGCATCTTGTGACAAAAACAATCAATTTGATCTTGGACGGTGCGGTTGCTTTTAATCATTCATAAGTAAGGCTGTCATAGTTAATGCGTTAATCGCGATGTGATTAATTAAAAAAATGAATGCATTTTTTTTTTTTGATTGCGGTTAATCGCGGCCCAGTTTGTCCTCTTCTAGAGTTCAGAGTTCTGAATCTGATGTGTCTATTGACTGCAGTTTTTCATTCATGTAACTGTCATTAGGCCCTGTTCTGTTTGTCGTTTGTTGTCTACTACCTGCTTTGCAGTTTTAAGACCACATAGTTGTGGCATTTTATGCGCTGTGTTTTTTAAATATGTCGTGTCAAGTGGGTCTACAATGCACTTTTTTATTTGAAAGAAGAAATAAAATAATTTTTTTCTTTGTGTTTATTTGATTCTAAATGTGATTAATCACGATTAAAAAAAATAATTGTTTGACAACCCTATTCATAAGGTTTCAATCATGGGACATGTATTCAGGACAAGTATTTCTTAACTTCTGAGTTCCGTTCAGTTTATAATACAATAGCACTTTCCTACTTTCTTTTTTTTTTGTTACCTAGTTGCTAGTTTATTTTACTTGTGATTCATTGTGGACCACATTAAGTATCTTCAGTGATCAGCCTTTATCTGTAAATGCATGTGTACGTCTGTTTCCATGTTTGTGATTTGCATCTGCTCTCTTTTCTTATTTTTTACTGACTACCTGTTTCCCTGTGCAAACAGGCTCTGTGTGAGCTTTGGAGATCGCAGCCTCAAAGACAATAGACAACATGTCGTCATGCTTGTCTTTGAATCCATTAACTCCTCACTGTTAGGTTTGCAAAGAGAAGCGATGAGATACCAAAGTCTTTTTCATGCTATAAAGTAGGTCTCTATCATTGTATATAATCATAGACACTGGGAAGAAATAAAGTCACTAAATGTAATATTTGTGGTCCTGCTGATCAATAATAACTCCAAAACTCCAAGATCTACAAAAAACTTGATGATGTGTGTGGGTTTTACTTGAAAATCTGTTATTATTATTATTACTTTTATTTGTAATATTTTAGCTTTTTTCACTTGCTTGGTTATATATTTGTTTTCTGTTCATTTGCTCATGACAAAAATGATCAAGCATAGTAATAACACAAGTATAGTTGCACCAAAAAAATCTTGAAAGACAGAGTTTATCTGACCTTGAGTTTAGGAAGTCTTTTAATGGTCTTCAGTGGTCTGAGAACACGCAACACCCTCAGAGATTTGATGGTCTTAATGTCCCGTCCTTTGTTGTTTCTGAGCAGAGGGACAAAAGGTGTGAGCATTCCACCACAGCCACATAGCATCATTATCACATTCTCTGAAAATAAAATGGGTGCAAAGCTGATATTTGTTCTAAAATAAGAAGAATTCTTGTCTTTTACCCCATCACATTACTGCTGGTCCATCCCAAATGGGCATTGTCCGCAAAGAAAGAAAAACAAGAGAGAGGGGACATTAAACAAACAATAATGGAGCTAAAAATGAAATGAAACAGATGAACATGTTCGATTATGCTAATTTACATGTTCATCATTTTAACTTGAGGGACTCACTCTTTTTCTCATTTGGTGCATTGCTTTTGTCACCTTCTGTCTGATAGGCTTAATTCGAGCAGTTGTCTATTCAAAGCCATATTCTGAAACACCAAGTCTGCTCTAATTTGTCAGTTGATCGGCAAAGTATAAACTGATTTGAGATGCACTGAGCTACCCACTGAAAGGGTATTATGCAAAGGCCTTCCACACTGATGTTAACAAGTAAGGAAAGTAAAACCAGGACTACAAAATAGCTGTTTCCAGCATGTAAGAAGCAATATTTTCTGTGGGACAAAATAACTCTTTCCCGAGGAGTCTGAGCTTTTTAACTTTGCAGATCTTTCAAATTCACAAAAATGTGACCTAAAAACCCCAAATATGATCTTTTTAAAGACACATTAGAATTTAGACTGTTAAAATGAGTTACACAAGAAATCAAGTGACTGACGTGAGGGCAAACGCCACCAGGGCTCCCACCACGACGATGAAATCTAGGATGTTCCACAGGTCTCTGAAGTAAGAGCCATCATGAAGGATCAGACCCTGGTCAATCATCTGAGAACAACACAGAACCATGCAGTGAGTAAGTCTGGGATCTTCCTGTCTCTTTGTGTGGATTATAAAGATCATCCAGCTTGTCATAAAACACTGCTACTTGTGTCTTTACGGCTAACACTGGCCAGTGGTCGGTGCCTCTCACTTTTTTTTCGAATAACTGGTAAATTGTGTTAATTTGACTATTAATTTAACTTAGATTGAACTATAACAAGATATTGCTTGTTTGAGTGTAAAAACATTTTCGTCCCTGAAAAAGATATTTTAGCATCCTTTGGTCAAAATGTGTACAAATTCTATTCAATACTGTGTTAATGTGTCATTTACAGAGCAACTCACCTTTATAATCATTTCGAATGTGAAGACTCCAGTGAAGACATAATCAAAATAGCGCAGAACCTATAAAGGTGGTCAGACCGAAGGGCAAAAGAAGGACAGTGTCATATACTAACTGGATATAAAAGTGAATACATAACATTTCTCACTTAAAGGCATTCAGCAGTATGATACAACCCTTTCAAACAGTGCTAATGCAACACAATATGACACATAAGAATAAACTTGAGTGTGTCTAAAGCTTCACTTTCCACACTCAGAAGCGATTTAATCCTCGAACCCCATCAAAATTAACCTTTTGTAGCATTTGGCAAAACAACATGAGGATAAAAAAAAAGACCCAGTGCACTGATAAAAAGTAACTGAAATTAGATCGCAGGGGTCAATAGAGCGGTTCAAAGTAATTGAAAAAAACAAACAACCTGTCTTCTATAACGCTGCTAATGTTTCAGAGAAAGGATATGTGCACTGAAGTGAAGACCAACCTTATTCCAGTCAGACGAGGTGGCTACAGGGTCCTCTGCAGCCAGTGCTATACTACTAGCAGCTATGACCAGCAGGATGGACATTTCAAAGTACCTGAGGTTCACCACGTAGTGACATGCTCGACGCACCCTGAAGAAGAGCAGAGAGGAGACCATGTGAAGCAGAGCAATCATACCAACTAAGCATTGAATAGAAAATGTGATCAGACTGAAATTATTATGACGATTAAACAACATGCGAACGTAAATAAAATCATTAAAATTCCACTTATTCACTTTCATACTGACAATTAAGAGTGGTAATGAGGCTCAATATTAGTCTCATATCAATCGAGTTTTGAGCTGTTAATCATACACAAAAACATAATAATTTTGGATTACTTTATCTTGTTCTGGCTCTGGGTAACCTCCGGGGGTCCTCTTCACCTCTTGCTAAGTGACACACAGCCTCAATATAGACATATTCCCCAAACTTCGCCCCAGTTCCTTAAACATTTTGAAAACGTTCTGGGATAAAATGATTCTGAGAACATTTAAAATTTAAAGCACCATTATTCCCTCATCGTACAAACATTATGATATGACACACATATAAAAAGGCCGCACTGCTGCAGTGTAGAAGAAAAAGTATCGGGAGTTTACACTGAGAAGCATGATCGGCAGGAACTTACGGGTTGTCAGGTTTGAAGATGAACATGCTGTCTGGGGTCACAGTGTTGACAGGCTTTGTCTCTTCTGCTTCCTCCTTCTCTGACTTACAGGTTTCAGGGTCCTTACTGTTGACTAAAGAGGGACAAGAGAAGATGATTAAGAATCATCATTCTCCCACTAGGTTAGTGTGGGTTCTCTTAAAGTCAAGGAAAAATGTACAAATTCTGATGGATGGAGTTTACACCAAACTGAATCAGTAAGCTGTGAGGACTGTAGAATAATACTAAAAGAAAAGAGATCGAGTGTGTCTCTTTAACTGCATGGCTCACTCAGATCTTCTAGCATGCCCCAATGAATAACTATGAAAAATGCTGCCATGCTAACATCTGAAAACCATAAGTGTGCTATTACCTGTGATTGTGGAGAGCTCAAGAGATGGCTGCACATTGGGCACCTCAATAATCACACTGGAGCTGAGCTGAGATTTACCCAGGTCCAGCTCTGTCTCCTTCTCTTCTGTGCTATCCGCTGGGTTAGCGGGTGCAGACAGATCTGCCTGCCGTGGAGCCTCCTCCTGCTTCTGAGGACATGGGTCACCACAGTGGCTCTGGGTTTCTTTTGGGTTAATGCTCCTTCCTTCACCTACATCAACCTGTCTGTAGATGAAGGCAGAAATTACACGAGTGGACGATACCAAATAAAAAGTGTGTGCAAATGCATGAGCAAGGAAGAGTCTGAGTGTTACTTTTAAAAAGACAAGTTTAAGTATTTGTGGGAAAATTAGAGTAATGATGAAAAGCATTATGTCACAACACCAGAGACTAAAAGGACTAGGAGTGAGACCATTGTTTTTGTCAGTTTTATGTTAGCTTCCTTGCTACTCTCTATTACTTTCCCGATGTTTGATTCACATTTATTTTGTGTTTGACTATCCCACTGTTCTATTATTGCCACCTACACCTGTTTGTGATCAGTCATTATTTACTCTGTATATAAACTCTCTGGTTTCTGGTCCTCTCTGCCCGATTGTCAATAGTCCTTGCTTCTAGCTTTCCAGCCGTTATTCCTGTTTTTTTTTCCAAGTAAGTGTATGACATGCATGTTCCTGGTTTTTACATTTGTTTCGCCCATGTCACTATTTTTTGGATTCATCTGGATTTTCATTCAGTCATCCTATAACACTTGTAACCTTACTGCAGTTGCATGAAATGATCAAAGTTTGTGAAAGATGATCATTATTTCTCTCATTCTGTTCATCACTTTGACCATTTTACTGACATGACAATTGAGCACAACCGTAACAAGGGCAGGTGCCCAGGAAGGAAAGAACAGTAAGATTTTTCATGCAGGTCAAACAGAGCAAAGGAAGGTGATTTCTAACCTTCTAACTAGTCACAGCTCAGATAGATGTATTCTGTTCAGAATGTTACAAAAGGCAGGCTAATATTAGGTTGGACATTATTCTATTACTCACGCTTTACAGGAAAACATGAACATTTTTTCCTGTAATTTTTCTAAACCATACCTCTTTCTTTCAACATTTGTCTACCAGACCAATTTACTAAAATGCAGTTTAATAAACACTTGCTGATTTATCTCACCTGTTCTCTTCAAGTTTGGCCACCTCTTCCTCTTTGTTTTCAGCCTCTGCTGCCTTCTCTATCCCTTTCCCAGGATTTCTCTTTTTCTCTCCGACAACGGCGCAACTTGCTAACTGCCCTCTGCTCCCAGGGGAAGAAGCTTGATTTCTGGTCCCGTTCTGATGGTCACAGTGATGCAGCGCTTTCCTGCCCCTGATCTCAACGTGACCTCCAATGTCAGGAGTCAGTGTGTCAATGTTATCTGGAGGTCTGAACTTCTTTACAGGCTTGTGCTGACGTTCACCATTCAATCTGGGGCTACGATGCTCACTGGCAGGTTTGTGATTAACACCCAGTTTTCTGCTTTCTGTGATGGGTTCAGATTCAGGAGGCTTTAGTATGGTCATGGATACAGAATCCGTGAGAGACACGTTTGTAGGATCCAGTGACTCTGGTACCAGAGCTGACATCGGTGGTTCAGGTATATCATCAGGGAGAGTGGCATCCAGGGATACGTCCATAGAAATAGAGGAACCAGCTGCCTGGTTCTTAACTGGGGAGATCAGGGGGTCAGTCTGGTGCTTCACACTCTCTGATGGTGTGTGCTGCATGGCCTTACGGTGCAGTGACACCGTACGTCCGTGCTGGCCTTGGGGCGCAGCAGGAGGGCCGTCTTTCTCCTCACTGGGGCCACTGAACAGGACCTCTCGGCTGGACATCTGGCGGTGTCTTCGCAGTTGGCTGGTCCTCTGCTCCCACACTGACATGGTCATCCTCTTTCTCCTCTCTCTCCTGGACATGAAAGAGTTAGAGGGGTTGAGTGGCGGAGGTGGGCGGCCCTCCCTGATACTGCCGTGGGCCTCCTCTAGGGAGAAGGAATAGGTAGGCCGGCTGCGGTGTATGGCTCTTTTCCTGTACAGGTAGGGCCGCCTCCTACGGCTTCCCCTGGGAACAGCAAGACAAGATATAATGTTAGCATGTAGGAACAGTGCCACCATCAGCATTCTACAGGTCTAAAGTAAGTTTAATTTTAGCAGGTTACAGGAGATATTTTCATTTTAGCTGTATCTACATATTCTATTTTGATCCTGGTCTTTTATTCGCATGCAGCATACTCTCCAAAAAGGTGATCTGATAGGCTGAAAAGTGATCTGATAGGCTGAAAAGGTGAAACTACAGTGTTGAAACGGATTTTGAAAGACTTAAAATAACCATTCTATTGATTAAATTTCTGTTTTATGACATGAACATTAGCAAGCAAAACATGAGCAATAACAATGAATAGGATGTTCAAGCAGTATACCAACATCGAAGAGGAATTTCGTTTCAACACGAAGCAATTTACTGGATCAATGACGATGTTAGGTGAATAATTAACCAAGCCAGGAGTTGTTGTGTGACTTCAGTAACAAAAAAACTATGATGCAGAATGAAATTAGTTGAATATTTCTAAAAGACTATGGATCCAAATGAGATTGTAGAGTTGAGAGGAACAGTACAGGACAGAGCATGAACAAATGAGTGTGAGACATTTACCCAGTTAACAAAATCAAGCAGGCGTGAGTGAGAGTTTCAGAGAGCTGAACAGACAGTGTTACTTACTGGAGCGTGAACTCTTGTGTGGTCCGTGTTATCAATGAGCGATTGGTTGAAAACAAGACATTAGTGCTTTTGTGAGCAGAGACAAAACAGGCCAGGAGACACACAGCAAAACGACCTCTCGCACAAAGACCACAGTTTGTGAAACAACTATACGGACGGTTAAAGTAATTCACCAGCTGTTCTGAATTTGTTATTCATTGCTTTAGGGTAAAACTGCTATTTTTAGTGGAACCCACACATAAATAATTTAATAAATATTCTAGGCACATCGTGATTTCTGCTTATAATTGCTTATTTTAAGTGGCCATGCTGAAACAGCGGGGTACTTGATACTTTGTTGTGTGTCTCCATTGGAGCCAAGCGGCACATTGACAAACAAGATGGTAGCAGTTTCAGTAACAATTAAAAGACATTCATAAACATCAACAGTAACACTGATAGGGAGACAGTTCGAGCTACAGTATGGGTACAGGTAGAAAACACAGAGATGGGCTCCTTTAGCAAACACATGTAAGAGAGAACATATTTAAATACTCTTTTGAGAAAACCACCACACAGGGATGCAGCTCTGAACACCACTTCCATCTCGAGGCATTCACATGTTAGCATTCTGTCAGGACATGCTGGTAGAACTAAACGAGCCGAGATTCAAAATATTCAGAATACTAGAAAGTATTTGGAGGAGGGTTTAAAGACTAAGCATAAAAGAAAAACTGCACACACAATGAAAACACTCCAAGCCTCCCTTGCCCTGCCCTGAGTGGAAAGCATTTTCCATCAGTGTGTGTGCATAATTCTTGTTTTTCTTCCTTTGATCATGCTGACCAGATGCATGCGTTCAAAGCAAAGTCCAGCCTGCCACATGCACCACTTCAAGTGCTGTCATGCAAGTTTCTTTAAGGTCTTCAGGGGCAGGTACAGCCGAGCTTTCAAAACTGACATGTGAGATCAGACCAGGAACCCTTAAAGTTCAGAGGCTCCGCTCTGAAAAGAGATGCCAGCCCAGATGACCCTGTGGTATTCCAGTCTTCTCAATGGGCTCTGACAAGAGCCTGACTCTCAGTGAGGTCAGCTGAAATTGATGTATATTTCTAGTTTTCTTTCTGTTTTTGTTCCGATTTGATTTCCATTGACACAGTTTTCCATAAAATGTATGAAAACACAAAAAGAAAGAAAACAGAAATAACACAAGCTCATGTTGAAAATCATGTGTAAGATCTCCGACATGCCCATGCAGCAAAGTGTTTGTCTCTCAATAAACAGTGTGCAAACAGAGCACGAGGTCCTCACTCCTGTTCATGCACATGCACTTCCACCACCAACGACTAGGCAATGTGCAATCAGTTCCTTCAGAGAAAAAAAAAACATCTGTTCTGGTATAGAAGCAAACTCCTATTACTTTATCAACCAAACTTTCCACAAGTAAGAATCCTCTGTGTTACTTCTGCGAACTGCCATAATAGCAATAGTACTTTATATTACTGCGATAGACTCTCCATCTCAATCTGGACCCTAAGTAATCTGTCGCCATGACAACATAAGCATCTCCCACCCCAGAGTGTAAGCAATTACCATGGAGGCTTCGTTTTGGAGCAAAATTCAGTGCTAGGAGCAGGCAGAGACTAGATATCTCAGTGGGTGGGGGGGTGAAATCAGTCAGAAGTGGGACAACACTTATTCTCTCAGGAACCCCTACGTGACATTTTCAAGCCAGCATGTACCCAGCAGCAGAACTTGAAGCTTTGCCTTTATGAATCTTAACCTCTATTTTAGATGACCTGCCTGGTCTACATGCCGTAGTTTCATGAATAATCTAAATTTATTGAACAAAACAATAGACAAGCTTTCTACTGACGGCTAGAGATACTAGTCCTATGCACACATTCCCCAGTGGAAGGGCGGTAGAGGGAGAAAGAGATAGATGGAGGAGAGGAGGTCAGGCAGGAAGAGGCTGCATACAGCACTTACTCTGAAGACATGAAGGAGGACAACGGTCCAACCTCCTTCGCCTTCTGTAGAGCATGTTTCTGGTTGAACGCTGCCTCTGCTTCCTCTTCATCCTGACCAAAAGAGGAAAAGAGCAAAAGGTACCTGAACAACTCTAACATCTGGGAATTTAATAATCAAACTGAATCAAGTGATGAGAGGGCGAAAAGAGCAGAGGTGTGTATGAAATAGTGGGAAGATTGTTATGTTCAACCTGGAGGGCGTAACTATTGAAGCTCTTAAAACAGGAAACAGACTATTTTCTTAAAATATTTTCACGTCTTATTACCTTGGTGAGTTCTTGTGCATTGGCAAGGTTATCCACAGCAATGGCCAAGAACACATTCAGCAGAGTGTCTGGTCACAGGTATGTTAAGGAGTCATACAACAGTAGCTACACATTAACAGATGTGCTGAGTAGTGGGACACATTAGTGTCCAGCAATCCAAGTATAGGGTGGTCTAAGTGTTCCTCACTGTCTGTCACAGTCATAATATCGTCATTTCCTGTTTCATCTTGAAAATCCTGTGTTCGTACTTAGCGTTTGTTCATTTTCTCAGTCTTTGTTCCGTTTCCCATCATTGCACATCTGTTTGTTATCGGTCATAATACACCTTTTGTTTACTCTCTGGATTTCAGTTATCCTCTGCCAGACCGTCTTAGTTCCTCAGTGTCAAGCTTTCCAGGGACTTGTTCAGATACTTTACCTTGTTGGATATGATGGTTTTGGTCGTGGCTTGTCCCTGACAACATGGTCATGCTCCTGGACTATCTGACTATTAGGACGGTTTTCGGATGAGCCTGCTGACTGACTTCCTGCAGTCAGTCAAGCGGCTTTGCCTATTGGAGTTTTGTTCAATGTCAGTTCTGATCACTGCATCTGACCCCATCACACTTAATCAGATATTAGTAATAAAGCTTTATGTAACATCTGCGAGTGATTGTAAATGACAACAACAATAATATCAATATTAAAACTAAGTTGATAAAAACGTATTGCATTAAAAGAAAAGAGGATACAGTTTCCAAAAAGAGTGAGAACTATGAAGTAAATGGAGGACCACATGCCAGACTTCACACCTCCCTGAGAGCGAATACCATTATACATCACCTCGTTCCAGTCCTCTCCAGTGAGGATCTGTGAAAACACACCCACCACAGCACACAGTCATACAAAATATATTCTACAAAACTATCCCGAGCATCGCTAAAGAGCTTGGTTCAAGATGGCTATTTTTTAAAACATAGCTACATGCAAGATAATAGTTCCTGCATAATGTGATTCACTGTAAGCAGGAACTTGTCAGGTTTATTTTCAGACCTGAAAGACAGTCATGATAGCAGCAGGAAAGGTGTCAAAGTTTGTTGGTGTGTAGTCTTCAAAGATGAACCTGTGAAAAAAGATTTGACACGTGTTACTGTAACGTTGGATCTGTTTTTTTCTTTATCATTGACTTCAGCTATTTGTGCAGATTTTTCCTTTTGTCTGTTCTGTGTTCTTGAGACCAGTTTATCACAAAGCCATGCGTGTCTGTCTCAGTTTTTATCAAAGTCACAGGGGGAAGCCAAGCAACAATAGCTGTGTGGGTAACAAAATGCACAGTGTGTGAATATATAACAAATGAGAATCGGCCACAGGGCCATTTAATCTATTCTAAACTATTTTCTTGAATATTGCTTTTGTCTGAAACCATTGTCCAGTGGAAAAGAAGTACTTATTACAATCTTTTTTACATTAGATTTCCTTCTTTTGTGGACTGATATGCCATGTTTGACTGAAATACAAGCATTAGTTTTTTATTCAAGGAGAATACATGCGACTTTTTAAGGTTACCTGCCGCCAAAAAGCTGCATGCCAAGCAGTGCGAAGACGAGAATGAAGAGGAAGAGAAGGAAGATCAAGGAGATGATGGACTTCATGGAATTCATTAGGGAGACGACCAAGTTTCTCAGAGACGCCCAATACCTTGACAGCAACCAAATATGACATTTATGTTAAAAGCGAACAATGTCCCACTTCTGGTTCCAGTTTTGAGCAGTGTGGACACACCATTACTTATCATTACCTAAATGAACCTGAAGGTGTGCTGATTTGATTAATTGAAATATGTTTATTAATGCTTTCAGAGGGCAACTGCATAAGGGCTATACAGAGCATTTTCTGTCTTTACAGGGCACTGCACAAATTCTGACAAATGATCGCAAGAGACATCTCTTCAGTTAATGTTGGTCATGTTTGATGAGTGCAAGTTTGATCAATAGCTCCAGGGTTTTGGAGTTAGAAAGAAGTGAACTGAACAGACCTCTGTGGTCCACTCTACCTGTCTGCTTTAGACTAGTCTTAGAGATTAGTTGTACCTCGGGTGTTGAAACATTAGCGGTGGGTTTCTGTCCATGTTGTCTACTGGGTTCACCTTTGTTATCTGCACTGCAACGTACTGCCGCTGTATGTGGCTTGAACAAGTAATCTGGCAATTCTGGAAAAACCCAGATCGGCCGGCTGAAAGACCACCAAGTGTGTTGATTCTGTACTTTTTTATTGTCTATCTTGAGTCCACTTGTATAAAAGAAAAATCTGTGGTGTTTTCTTAAGATTCGGTCAATAAAATGTAGCTGTCAGTTTTCAATATGAATGGTATGGAAAGCTTAATCTTGTTACACCTTTTCTTAGGTTACAAGAACCAAATGTTTAGACTGACACAGCTGAGTCTGGTGTATCTGCCCTATATATCCTCCTTGCTTCACAGTGATGTTATATCAGTTAGAAACTGGAAAGGCCCATGTGACAACATGTTAACTGGAACATGTTAACTGAAACACTCCTTTTCAGCAGTTCTTCACACCTCTGGGTTAATATATCATATCTGGGAGAAAGTCAGTTTATTGCTTGCCAACTTGGACCAAAAACAGCAGGCGATTAAACTACTTTTAGACACAATGCATACAGTTGATTCTACGCCCTCAACGGTGTATCAAGTCTTTTTGCAAAATGCAAAAAAAGACAAAAAATGTTCACTCACCTTTATCATTCATCCCTTCTGAATACAAACAAAAATGGCAATGAAAATCCAGCTACTGAAACATTCATTGTAAGATATTGTGACCTCCCTGCAGATTGCAAACGGTTAAGAAGGTTGCAGCACTAACTTGGTGATTTTAAAAATCCTCAGCAGACGAAGTGCACGGAGGACACTGATGCCAAACGAAGTTCCAGGTCTGAAGAAACCCCACAGCACTTCAAAGATGCTGCCAACAATAACCTATGATATGTATGAGATAAGAATATTTTTACAAAAAAGGCTCCTATTATGGTGACGGACAGGAGAAAGAGAGGCAAAGATGATTCAGAGACACACATTGATGCTGTATAATTTCAGAAGAGAACAGAAAAAAAATCTTAAATTTGGGGAACATAAATCAGAAGAAAGTAAGATAAAGCACTGACACTGCAGTCAAAGCAGTTGAAGGAGGAATGAAAGTAGAGGCGTGGCCCCAGGCTGTACATCTTGAGGAACATCTCCGTCAGGAAAAGCGCGAGGAACAAAAACTCTGCATAGTCTGGAACAACAACAAAAGCAGGTATCCAAATATAAAACTAGTTGGAATATCATGAGTTAACATTGCCAAAACAATGTTAGTTTTCAGCTACAGTTATTACAATCTCTTCCCAAATTTTAAAATGCTACCAAAGTGAGGTGCGACTCACAGAGGAAGTTGGATAACCACACAGGCTGGTTGTGGTGAACTATGGCTACACACAGTGTATTGAGAGCCACAAGACCAAGCACTGTCCAGTAGAACGTGTGTGTCTTTACCACACGGCGGATGGAAATACGCAGGAGACGTTCCTTACGGCGGAAATATGCTGCTGGGCCTCGTTTTGCACTCCTGATGCTTGCTCCGGCCATTGGCATGCCTTGCATAGAAAGGGGAATGTGCAGAGAGCAACTGTGGTCACACAGCACTTGCACAGCATGCTCCCATTCTGAAAATGGTCTGGGTTAATTTATCATATCTGGGAGAACACACCACAGTGATGCAGACATCAGTAACAAATGCATTTCCAAAAACTGCAGCAGAGCTCGGTGTGTCCTGTTGGTGTATACCTTACAATTAATGTGCACATATTTCAGAACCTGTCCAGACTCACCCACAGCGGAGATGTCACCATAAAGCTCCTCTCCTGGTTGCCCCTGACGAACATCCATGCCTCTCCTCTTGATGGTGGTGGCTCGCTTTAACACTTAAGACAGAGCAAGTTGAACATAAAGTCCCAGAACAAGCTGCTTGGGGAACAGAGTGTGAGGGCGGGGATGCAAGGCTCACCATAAAATGCTGTTAGTTTTTGTTTTAATCACACTAACTTGAAGTACTGAATGTTTTTCTATTGTTTTAATATTTGTATAAAACTTTGTTGGTTGTCCAGGCCCAAAAGTGCCATGTGCATAACCACCCTCACATGTTTAACACTTCTTAAAGGCATTTAAGGTTAGACCAAGGCAATCTATAAGCGAGGAATCTGTCAATGCAATGAAAAGATGAAGCAAATGTTAGCAGTCATCTGCTCAGCAAACTAATGTTAAGTGTTAGCTGAAAGGAGAAGCTGTGCTCAATAATGCTGCAACTAAATGAAACAAAAATGATAATTGAATGTTTGGGCAATGATCCAAAAAACATTCCACTGGAATCTTAACATATCCATCATAGGCAAACCATGCTCCAAGGCGACTTGACAGTCCATGCATTTCTGTTATGAGAGTTGAGTTCAAATGCTGTTAAACAGTATACGGACAAACCGTGCAGTGCACACAGAGTGAGCGCGATGAGTGTGTGCTGTATGCTGACAAACGTGTATGTGACTTCCTTTCTTCCCATCCTAGCCCCAACTCATATCTTCCTGCTACCTGGTGATTTGGGAATGTACTTGGAGTCTATTTGCTTGGGGACTTTTTAATAAGCAACCAATCAAGCACACACACAAACACTCAGACGCACATAAATCCTGCTGCCATTTTCACACACGGCAGTGTTTGCTAAGGGCACAAAGACTGAGTCCTCTCAAAACACACACACACACACACATATATACAGGCAGATCCATGTTGCTGCCTTTTCAGACCAGTGGTTGCTAAGGCAACTGCAGTGCGCCACCTTTCTTTATAATCAAAGCTATCAGAGCTTGTGCATTAATTTCCATCACAACAACAGAAGCTACCATCTCTGTCTACAACAGATGACAGTTTCAATTTACCACGTCAAGAGTGTGCATGTCAAAATGTTTGCCTGTGTGCTTCTTGATGGCAGTGTGCGTCTGTGTGTGTGTGTGTGTGCATGTGTGTGTGTGTATGTTCGGAGGGGAGGCAAAATGGATTGTGAAGTTTGTGTGGCACAGTGCAGAATAGAGGACGGTTCTCACCATAAGCACCACCTGCACTCCACTCTGGGAGGCTCCTGAGAGCTGCCAATCAATCAACATTTAATAAAAGCCCTGCTGGTTTAGCGAAGAGAAAAGGTCACTGTAGAGTTGAGAGGGTCAGAGTAGCACTTGGCTATCGGGTGTAGACTGTGTCTAATGACAGGTTTAGCACTAATGCTCTCTATGTTGCACTGGGAATTGTTGAGAGAGATGTTATGATGTGAGTCATTTGTGTAAGCGCATCACTGAGGCAGCTCCATATTTTCACCTCACACCTCATCACATCTTTTTCACAGTAGATATTTTGACATGTCATAGCAAGAAAAGCGTAGGCGAGGCACATTTTGTAAGCAGTGACTCAGTAAGTCACGACAATGAGAAAAACTACACAAAAGTACAAGTCAATTAGCTCAATGAAAATAGTTGATTTTCTATTTGTGTGAAGATATCTCTCTTAGTTTTTGTCCACGGCTGTGGAATCATAAAGCAACAGAGGTCTGTGAGGCATTGAGCTTAAAGAAGCCACATTATGCTTTTGGGGTTTTCCTGTTTTTTAAGTGTGTCATAGTGTTTTTGTGCAAACAAAGTTACAAAGCTCAAATTCCACACCTTTTTGGCTTTTTGGCCCAGCCTTTTTTTTCCCCACCCGTCTGTATGATATCTGCCAAGTAGCTAAATTTCGAAACAATAAACAAATCCTGGGTTTAGGTTACTGCATTTTCATGTCACCATTTGTAACACAATTCCATCAAAACTATGTGTGTTTTATAACACTGACTACTGTAGGAGTTTCTACTTTCTCTCCGTCCGATTCTAGATCAGTCATGCGCAGTCAAACTCAGAGTTTTATTAGCAGACGACAGTTCTCAGAGGCTATGTCTCAGACTATTCAAAGTATCTAGACCTACAACACAAAGCCTACATTGCCAGGCCATCTGACAATACAGAGCACACTGGTCTTATTTTGAGGGGGGAGCTTAATGAGAGTGGATAAAACAGCGTTTCAGACAGAGGGTGACAAGAGGTGAGGTGGCAATCTACAAATTGTGAAAACCGATGCATTTTTTTTTTCTTCTATTATGAAAAATATATGACAAAATTATTAACTGGAAAATTAGCATATTATGGGCTCTTTTACGCAAAAGTAACGATTACTAGCATGCTAAGAATGATGCTATTTATTATTAATTTGTCTGATAGCATCTGTAGGGCCTAATGCTAACTAACAACACCACTTAACATAGATAATGGGCATCAACCTTAATTTTTGACACACCTCACAAATGTGCTTCTGTATAGATGTTTGCTTATATACACCTTGTTTGCCATTTTAATTTAGCATGTGTTGAGCTCATGCATAAATGTTTTACAGTTTGTTGGGCATTATGGTAAGTAATGGGGAAAATTTGACCTGCCAACGGCACTACATAAAAAGTAATGGTATTAACCAAAGCTGCTGAGCTGTCATGAGACATTTTGAGTTAAATAATGCCTCAATGTGGCAACAGTTGAGGAAGATGGGAATATCATAATTTTGGTCATAAACTGAAGCATTCATTCAATCTTTTTCATACCCACTTTATAATTTCGGGTCGCATGGGGGTCTGGATCCTGTTTTCACTGCCATTGGGTGAAAGGCAGGATGTATAAAAATATAAGGATTGGACAAATGAAAATTTTTAACATTGATGATGTTGGGAAATCAGAGGATGAGCGAAGTCATCAGAGTTCAAGATGAATATTTGGATACTGAACTTCACAGTTATCCATTCAACAGTTCTTGTATTAATCATTTTCACCCAAATGAACACATGCTAATCTCATGGGGAATGGAACTAAGGTTTTTTGGTATTTTTCATCAGGAAACCATAAATGTTAAATTCAATGGCAACCTATTCAACAGGTGTTGAGATGTCTCAGTAGACAACAGAAGTGGACTGACACTGCCATCGCTTGAGCCATGCAGCAAGAATGCCAAAAAAGATCAGCAGCCAGCTTAAACTGGAATTTATTTTGCTCAAAATATCTGTACCATAAAAAAAAAATCATTCAAATATCACAAATAAACAGCACAGACTCTAAGTACATATGTCCGAACAGCTCTAATAAAGCACATTTGCTAGCATATACAGAAACGCTCAGATGTCAGAGAGACTATTTGCACAACAAGGCCAAGAAAAACAAAGCCGTTTGATTACTTACCATCTAAGGCAGAGGGCCCAGGATTCTTATTCTCCTCTGCCAGCATTACTTCCTCTGGAAAGCAAAGAGTATGATCAGACTGGGCATATCTTGGCACAGATGGATAGAGAAAAATCAGCATCTCTGGTAACTGTAACTGCTTGGTTGTTGCAAAACAAACAGCTAATCGGTTGCCATGTTGTACAATGGGAAAGATTAGTCATTAAATTAATAATAATTTTTTCTTTCCTCATTGAGCAAAAGCTCATCTGTGACTGGGACTAACGCCACCTGCTCTGTCAATCCAGGCACGGTAGCCATTGAGCTCTCTCTCAATCTGCTGCTGGCGTCTCAGCTTCATGAACGCTCTGCGGTTTTCCACTCTCTCCCTCTCTTTGGCAAATTCCCTGCAGAAAACAAACCAAATTATAATTTATTTTCTAAATTGAGGCTACAAAGATTTAAAGTCATGGAGAGCAGCAATTGTTCTTAGAGACAATCGTTTGAGAAAATGCAATTGTCTTGCACTAAACTCCTCTCACAGTTGGCTCCAATTAAAAAAGGAGAAAAAGTCAAGGCAGATCTTTTCCCACATTAACCTTTCTGTAAAATAAATTACTTGAGTATATACCGTGTTTTGACCTAAATAACCTCTAAACCTGGTAAATCTGTTTGGCAATCATACTTGAGTGGTTGTCAACATGAGTCAATATGACAAGCATCATAAAAAGGGAGGACCACAAGTTTATAGATAGTAATAATCCCAGGTGATAATATATCCCAGACAATCTGTGAATTAAAAAGAAATCACTTTCGCAACAGACTGAAAGCTCAGTGGGTTAATGTAAATGTAACCTACCCAGAGAGGACTCCCAGCACCAGGTTCAGGACAAAGAAGGAGCCTATGATGATTAGAGGGATGAAGTAGAGCCAGTTCCAGGTAGGGCCCAAGGCATCGTTGGTCTAAAACATCCAAAAAAGTTTTAAACGCAGTGAAATCAGAACATGTGTGTTACATGTGTTTTATTGACTGCTTAAAGCTCAACTTTTAGTGAATGCAGGGAACTGCACCAAGACATCACATGTGCCCTAGCAGAATTTCTGGGAACAATTCCTGCTCACTGAAAGCAGTAAAAGAGCAGACTTGCTTTCTACCACCGGGATCTGGGAAACTTTTTATGCAACCTGTTCGCTTGATCGGGGGCCTGTTATGCCAGTTTTGAAAACAGAAAGTACAAAGAACAGGACAAAGCAACCTGGCAACGAGGAAAATGTTGGTGAGGCTTTCAGTTACAAAATGTATCCTAATGTTTATTTTCATGCCCAACCATGATGTTTTTCTCACTTTCACTAAATGCCTTTACAATGTCTGACCTTAAAAAGCTGTTTTAATTTGTAACCAAGCAGTACAAGCAAGCATAAGGTTGGAGTTGAAGACAAGCCTCTTTTTAGATTTTCTGACTTGTGGACAGCAGCATCTTTGGTTAAGGGAGGAAAAAATAAGGTTTTGTTTGTTTCTCACCCTCCTACCTCTACTTGTGACCTTGCATTTGAGTCCTCATCGCTTACAACTACGCAAAACTAAGACAATTTACTTTAGACAAAAACTGGCTCCAGAGATGTAACTCTTTAGACTGCGGCAAATCTATCATTCTGACAAGAAAAAAACACAGTAAAGTCTTCATTTATGGCTTTTAGAATCATATCAAATTAGCAAGGAGTGCCTCTGCCTCCCTTTCTGTCAATGTGTTTCTGCCTGCTCCTTTCCTCTGACTCAGAGACAGTCATGAAGAGCAATGCAGCAACTCATCACTGTCTGTGACTCTGGCATTATCACTGGACTCAGTACACATTATTTGAACATGTCACTGTGAGACCCTCCATGACACAATGTCTTTTAGTTTTTTTCAGTTATTTTCAGCACATGGACTTTTAGTTTCCTTGACTTGAGTAAAAAAAGACATCCTCTCAGTCAGGGTTTATGGGATTTGGTATGTTCCTTGTGTGATGGCCTATGGATTATGTGCCTTGTTTCTGTGTTTTAGTTTGATTTTGTCCTTTGAATTTCCAAGTGCTATGTTTGAACTTTGAAAAAAAAACCTCTTCCTTGTGTGTTCTGTTTCGCTATCATTGTTTTTCACAAGTTTCTTTTGTTCAGTGCCAGAACTTTGTCATATTGTGTGTTACTCTCAATACCAAGGTAAGGTCACTTTATGCCTTGTTCCGCTCTCAGCTTTTTGAATTTCTACTTTGATTTAGTGAATAAAGTTAATGAATTACTCTTCCATCTACCTCCCGCCTGTGAGCTTGCATTTGGGTCCTCCTTTAACTTCTAACCATGACTATCAGTCCTACAGAGCAACAGCATTTTCTGAATCAGCTTATTGTCAATTACTGCTCTGTGACATGGATAAGCAGGACTTAAACATATCAATCAAACAGGCACATAAACTACATGCCTGTCGATGCACAATACATTTTCAGGTAATTAAATATTTGCATTTGCAAATACACTCCAGATAAAGGCAATTGTTATCCTTCAGAACTGCGTTTTAGGTTTGGGTAAACAGGAGCATAAATAGCAAAAGATCCCAGCTATTTATACAGTAACTATTCACACATGAATGAGGATGAAGACTTTGGTTCTTTAAAATTTCTGAGAGGAAATGTATACATTTCTCAGAAATCAGCAGAGCAGGATTCAACAAAGCACACCGAGGTCACAAAATCAGAACCCCAGAACTGCACTGGCAGATTACAAGAGAGGAGAGAATACAGGGGTCGCAGACATCCACTTAGTAGCCATTAATGTGCTGAGATCTTAGCTGACCTGTTCGTCGGGTTTTTATGGAGTCTTGATATTATTAAACACAGCCATAACACAAAAAATTGTGGCAAATGTGAAAAATATTGTACTGTTAGATGTATGAACTATCTTACATTATAGAGTACAGTGGTCCATCCTTCCATGGTGATACACTGGAAGACAGTGAGAACAGCAAACAGGATGTTGTCAAACTGGGTGATGCCATCATTAGGGCCAATCCAGGTTCCGTTGCAGTTGTATTTGGTTGGACACTGACGCACACCACACGGAAACTCGTACTCAGATGAGTCCACCGTCTCGTTTTCTGAACAAAAAGGTGCAGAAATACTGAGTCTTACTGATCATACATAAGACAAAGTTTACCAACAGAGTTATTACTTGATGTCATTAATGACAACTTAGAAATCAACATTTTTCTCAAGTTTACTAGTTTCTAGACTCCATCTCATACATTTTAAAGCCAACAATGTTTCTATTGAACAGTGATGTCTGATGTGTGAACAGTTACGTGGCCACTCACTGACAGAAAATACACACCTCAGCCTGCCTGTATTATCTAATTGTCCATTCAGCTCAAGTGAGACAGCGAGAGCTTGGAGGTTAATAACAGCTATGAATGAACAATGAGCCATTGTATTGCACAGCATTGTTGGTTTTAATTATACAAGACAGCACGGCCAGTTAGGTTTGATCAAGTCTCCAGGTGCAGTCTGGCATTCTGGCATGTCATGTGTGTATATGCGTGTGAGTACACATTTATGATTATGACAATACACTAGAACTACTACCCAAATAGCTGCATAAATATGCATGAGAGCACTTAAAACAATAACCTGCAACAGAAGAAGCTTGGTTACTCTTTGCGTTTAAGTTCTGTGACTCAATTTGCTGTTAAAAATAGTTATATGTACACTCTTATCTCTTATATGTATGCATTTACAACAGAGGCATGTTAAGTGTGAGCCAAAAATTTGAATGGTATCACACAAATGTCACAACAAAATCAGGTTTTCAACAATTTCAGTGGAGTTCTTTTTCTGAAGCAAATAATGTGTGTGTGTGTGTGTGCTTTCTTTTTAAATCAGCACTTGCTCAATGTATAGAGAGCACACGCCACTAAATACAGGATTTGGTTGCATTTCTTTGACAAGATGCTTCTGATAGTCATCAATAAACTTTTGGCAGAATTGTTGTTGGATATCTGATCCAGTCCAAATATTTTCTGGTTGGGTTGAAGTTATGCCCTGTGTTGGCCATTCCAAAAGGTTGTCTTTGGCAGCTTCTGTTCTTCCCGTAACCAGCTGTGATGTATATTGGGGTTCATTGTCTTTCTTCAACAAACAGTTGCTTCCAATTGCCTGGCTGCTGGTCTCAGTTTTTGCGGATGAAGTCTGGGGTAGTTCTCCTTCTGTTCAATTTGCTGCAAGTCAGCCTCAGACCATGATGCAACTACAATGATTTGGAACAGCGTTTTTAGGTTGTGTGCCACACATTTACTACTCCAAATTCTGAATATTTTGTCCAAACAACAAAATTGTGTTGGTGCTTTTCCTGGGACAGCACCTTCAGTCCATGGCCATGTAAAAATCACTTGACTTTACACAGTAACACAGTTCTCTAACAGCTTCCAGTTTACGGCAGACCTGTGTCTTTGTGGTCCCTGGACTTTTCATGAACATCCAAACTAAATTCCTCTCAGCTGAGGGTGACATTTTGAGCCTTCTACCAGACCTTGAGTGAACCTCCCAAAAATTGTGCCTGTACAGATGTTTAAACTGATTATCTTGGCAAATGCACTTTTTTAAAATAAGTCCAACTGGCATTCCTGGCTTGTGGAAAACTACAACACACTTTCTCAGATCTGCACTGAGCTTCATGAACTTTGCCACAGAGTTTTTGTCAATGAGCAGAATATTGATCTTGTGATGATTTAAGAAAAAAAAGAAGAAAGACATACGTTGTATAACCAATCTGTACCAGAAAAAAGGAGTTAAATAAAGAACACTGAAAGCCCAATGTTGTCATGACGCTCATTCTGATTTTAAGTGTATGCAACCCAAAGTTATTTATCAGCCAAACCCAAATGTAACAATGAAATGTGAAGAATAGTTGCACAAGTCTTTACCCAGGATTCCAATCTCTGGTGTGCAGGTCTTGTGCAGTTTGCCGCTGTAAAACTCCAAGCCGATGATGGCAAACATGAGGATTGCAAAAAACAGCAGCAAACCAATCTGCAGCAGAGGAACCATGGCCTTCATTATAGACTTCAGGACTATCTGCAGACCTGAGCATAGAGCACACAGTGATCAGCTAAGTTTAAGTCAGAACACATTTCCAGCTAAATTAATACACATCAGAAATATTTCAGGGTGTTTTATATACAACCATATTGGAGACCAAATTAAGATGATACTGTAAAAATTTATCTTCAGAGTAACATTATCATTTTGTCTGTGTCATCATTGTTTATGAGTTGATTTTAAATACTTATGGGTAAATATGGTACAAATACATTGGCTAAGGTACTCAGCTTTTCACTTAATGTTTTTATTTTTATCTTCATATTGCATCTCACTGTTATTCAAATATAGCACAAAGCTTCTAAATCATAAAAAAACCACACCATTGAATGTGCTTTTACATTCATGGGAGCAATCTTCAAGTCAAATGTCAAATAAAAACTAATGGACATAAAATGCCAATTTTCCGAATATTTAAAAATAAGATGACATTTGACATCTCCATTACAAACACTTAACCTCCAACACAGCAGGCATGACTGAAATGAGTTCTATAGGTTT
Source organism: Leuresthes tenuis (assembly GCF_036924035.1). Lineage (NCBI taxonomy): Eukaryota > Metazoa > Chordata > Actinopteri > Atheriniformes > Atherinopsidae > Leuresthes > Leuresthes tenuis. The sequence goes on along the minus strand of NW_027325361.1, from coordinate 16,212,615 downwards.
AAATGCTAATGCATTTAGGTTTGGTTTTGCTTTCAATTACAAAAATCATGCCTCCAAAGAGTGGCTGAACTCTCGAAAAAAGACAGTTAAATGCACAACTAAATTTAAAGTTGCTTACAGGCCAAAGAAATGGATTGAGATTAGGCCCAAAACATCTTAGGCAATATTTCACAATCAGTCCAGATAACTGACTGCAGCAATATACCTTTGTGCTTTTTGACATTTTGTTAGCCCTGTGCATGTAAATTTATAAATGAAAGTGAATAGGAGGGTATGACAGAATATATTTTACTTACTGGGGATGCCTGAGACCAGTTTGAGGGGTCGTAGTACTCTCACAGCCCTCAGAGTCCTCAGATCCACTGAGATGTTCATGTGAGCCCCTGCTGCAGCCAGGATCCTAATTGTGCATATGTAAACCCACACGAACAGAAAGGACAGACACTGAACAGGATTGCAACAATAAGTTCACGCTTTATAATCTGTGTGGAGCTGTGTCAACAAGCAGCCTCGCACACATGCAAAGACACATGTTGCCACACACGGTGTTGGAGGATGACTGCAGTGCCGAGATATTGAGTGTGATGACGTGAGAGTCTCCAGAAGCGAAAAAAATACACAAGAAAGAGAAAACAACAAGGACGCTTTTGGGTACTTTTGGCAGTTTCTCTCTGCGTGGGAGGACGGCTGTGACAACTGCTATTTAGGAGGAGAACAAAGAGAGCAGTTCCATCAAGGGAGGGCAGCACACTCTATGGCTGGAGAAACGTGAAGCTCACGGACACATCGCACAAACACAGATCTATCCGCTACACAAAGTCCTTCAAAAATCCCATTTTCAGTTTGTTTAGTTTCCTCTACCCCCTCCTCTCTCGAAATACATCTCTGTGGCTTTCAACTTTCAGAATGATGGGAGAAGAAAACAGTGTCTGGTGAGCTTGCCCCCTGGTCCCTCATTAGTCTGCCCTCCTGCTTCCTTTTCTCAGTATACTCATATGTTGCTCTTCATCGTTGCCTTCTTTCTGTTCTCTCTTCATCTACCCAGTTTTCAGCCCCTTGCCCAATTATACTTCAGCCCTGATTCTCTTACTGTTTTTCCATTTCCCACTGACATGAGCACACATCTATTCCCCTTTCACCTTACAGATTCAAAGACAAAGGTGGGTGGAGAAGTGAGGTTAAAACTGAAGGGAAGTAGCGTGCAGGGATTTCAGGGTATTTTTGGCAATGACACAGCAGAGTAGTTCTTTTCCTTTTAAAACTTTGAAGTCAGAGATTCACAAGGTTGAATGTGAATCTCTCTTCTTCCAACTCCAGAACTTCAGCTAACATCCATGCTTAAAATGGGTACACGCTGTTGCATTTAAACCATAAAGTATGAAGGGAAGACACGTGACAAGATTTACAACTCTGTTTCTAAACAGGTTAGGATGTTGTGTAAAATATAATAAAATATAATATTGCAAATGTTGGAATACAGAAATATCTGAAATATCTGTGTAATACTAAAACTGATCTTGTGAACAATCTTACGACTATTTGCAATAATCGGCAACAGTTCAGTAACATCATTGAATAAAAAAAAAGAGGATCTGAAATGATGAGTAATGTTTCTCGGCTTTTTATTGAAGTTGGGGACTTAATGTTTAAAGATTTAGAAAATCCAAAGAAATCATAACAAACAAGGTAGAGAACTAGTTTCAAAACCAGTTCTTTCGTGGGATTCACAGCATGGGATCAGGAAAACTAATTAAAGTCACTGTCACCGAGCACAGTTTGCTGTTCCATCGACAAATGCAAGTTTAAATTTAGCCAAGCAAAGGAAAAAACCTTCAGACTACATCTTTTACCAGATAGACGTTACTAATTTGAGCAAGACGATGCAATTCTGAAAGCATAAAAATAGCATGGCTATCTGGGTGCAAAATATTTACCTTTTTCCTGACAACATTTGGCAAATTACTAAACTAAAAAATGAAGCTTTCTCAAAAGTTTAGTGAGGGAGGTCTGATCCAGTTTATTCACTCTTTCTTGCTTTTCCACTGCTTCTCTGCCACTCCCTTTTTTCCCACGCTGTCAAACCTGGTCTTCCTGCTTCTTTTCTCACCCAGCCAATCAGTCTCTTTTCCTTTTTTTTTAAAGTCTAACTTCTGCTGTCATTGTCCTTCTAGATCGTGCATTGAGCTTCCCATTTCCTCCTCCACCTTCTTCACTTGCCCAAGATGGAGCCTTAACAGAATCCCATCTCCAGCATCTAGACTTTGGGGACCATCATATCACAATATACCTTGATGCAGCATCAGAGTCTAATCGCCATACTTATTCCTATTCTTTGTACAACAAAACCGATTACAGTTATTTGTGCGCCAATAAATTTGTGCCAACCTCTCATTTGATCTCTCCTTATTGAAATACAACAAATGACATAACAAAAACTATTCAGTGAGCGAAATCTTATATCAGTCAAGCAATGGGAACGTTTTTAACATAACCAGTGATGCAACACAGTGACACACACTCCCTATCAGAAACATGTTGATGTTCAAAATTAGCAATTATTTCTTAAAAAACTGCAAAATTTCCTGTTTTCAACATCTAATATGTTGTCTTTGTACCTCTCAGCTTAATTTGGGGTTCAAATGATTTGTTAATCATTGGTTTAGGTTTCTTTATTTACCATTTAGTTAGTTTTCAAACTGTTTTGGGAAGAAAGGCGATTGGCGGTTATATAAAGGAATCATAAAACATGACTTGTCTTTACTACAATGTTAAAAAAAGGTGTCATCTTTATGTGCAGTCATTTTCTCTACAGGGATTGCACACTTGATTATAACACAGTACCACAGACCCAATTACATTTCTGTGACAGAGCGGTGAGAATTAGTGCTGTCTGTAGTGCGAGCAGACAAAGAGCGTCATCTGTTTTAATTAGGAGAAGAAAAAAGGAAGGAGGGAAGAATGAGAAGACACAAGAGAAATATTAAAATAGCACACCATTATCAGTGCAAATATAGAAATATAATTATCTTTGGGAGTTTCACACCTTTAACCACTCTTTTAGATCTTCCCCCTCTTCATCTTTTCATTCTTGTTGAATCATTTCACAAACATTTAGTTTCTTCCCGTTTTAGTTTTTCCTTCCGTTCTTTTACTTCAATCATATCACTTCCTCTCCTGCTACCTGACACCGCTGTCATTTCCTCCTCCTTCTGACCATTTGTCAGTCCCACCTGATCTTTAGTTGTTATGGACGCTGATGAAATGTGTTCACTGTTATTTAGTCAATGGCCTGAGCCATTAATTAGGATTTTAGTTTTTGAAGAGTTTAAATTCAACTACAAAACATTTTTATGGTCAGAGACCATGTCTATTAAAGTATTTTATATGTTTTATTTATCTTATCTATGTGTGAGACAGAGAAAAGTGTCGCTAGTCATTTCTTAAACTGTGGCTCTTTGATATATGAGAGTTAGGTTGGAGATAAGAAACACTTGCTAGCTAGGAGAGGATTGGATTTTAAAGCCAGCAAGCTGGTTTGCAGATAAACTACTTTGACGTGTCGGATGAAAATAGGCCTCTCTTTATACATGATAAGCATTGTAATATGGATAGATACAGTATAAGAAGAAACAGATGTACGGTTTTGCAAAACATGAAAGTACAGTTGGACAAAACCTGAGCACATGCTGACGAGAGTGCTTTAACGCTATGATTGTTGCCGACCAAAATCAGAATTTGAATGCTGCATTACTTTCGGAATTGCTAATGCACTACCACAAACACCCCATGAAATGAGAGATAGTTATCTAATATCGTGTATTATGCATAAATATTCATTATTATTATTAGCAATTTCCAGATAAGTACATTCAATTTGCTCATCTAACTAACAGTTATTGAGTTATAAGCTTTACAGTAAACTGTAAAAAACAAAACAAGAACTTTCTACATTCTATGGCCTGTAATAACCTCAAACTTAACAAGATGATCTCAAAAAAGTGTATAGCTATTTTGGCGAGGAACAAAACATTTTAAGAAACAGTACAGCTGTCTATAAACAGCGACATTCAAGCCAATATAGAATAACATTGCCTTATTAATCGAAGTGCAGTTGTCATTTCTCTCTGAATCTTCACACCCACTCCCTCCAAAGTTTTGAATGCTACCCAGCTGAAGCCTCCTAAGTCCCCAAAAGTAGTATCAAGGACAGCTCCAATGCTGCAAAAATTATGCACATGTTTTCCTCAAATGAAGTACAGGGCTCATCCCTTCAAGATGAAGAAGGAATGAAATTCATATTATTGTAAACCGGCTTGTGTAAGAGATCTTAATATTGTATAATAAAAAACATAATCAAGGCTTAAATGACACACAACACATAGAAAATAAATCATACACAGCCAGTGTTGTGCAGAAACACACTGGGTTCATGAGACACGCTGACCATTTTCAACCGAGCAAGGCAAGTTTTTTTTTTTTTTAACAAACTGGTTACAGCTCTTTCTCACAGCACTAAACAGCAGCCTTGTCAGCAATGAACATGTCTGGCTAAACTGGGCTCCGCAGGTGTGCACAGACCTTGTATTGATTTAGCGACCAGACAAAGACATAACTAGCGTATATACAACAATCACAGACATTGTGATTGTAGATGTATAGAACTACATGGCAACAGCTGACAAAAAAAGTGAAAAAGAACTGGCTTACCAAACACAGGGAGGTTTCAGAAGAGAAAAAAAAAGTGGGAAAGTGAAAAAGAGTGAGGTCTGCTAGTTGAATCTGAAGGATCCAATAGAAAACTACACAGCAGATATCCAGAGGAGAGCACCTACAGTGTAAGATTAACCTTTATTTTTGCCATGGTGTAGACAGCTGAGTGTTCTTTGACTCACTCCTCACCTGCGTCATGCTCTGAAACATGTTTTATCTTTTGCAGTGCTCTCATACCAGAGTTTGTGACTTGGCAGCTGGTCTGTTGTCTTAGTTGTTATTAGGTATGTGACATTTTGCTGTTGATTGTTGTTTTTGACGTTGCATTTTTTTTCACAGCTGCTTAATTTACCTAATGTTATTTTGATGTTAATTATGAGACTGAAGCATTTGTCACTAGGCGAATATGCTTTTGTTGGTGTGAAAAATGATCAAATAAAGTAGGCTATGCTTCTCTTAATCATAGTTAGATTTTCAGTACCTTCAGGGTTTGTAATGAAAAAGGTATGCAGAGATGTGTATGCATGTGCTCAGAAAGACTTAGCTGCCCATGCTCCAGTACTTCAGAGCACTCCATAACATTATGAACAATACAAAGAGGAAAATGTAGTCATAAAAAAGTGGAAAATGAACACTAATTAGTTAATTTTGGGATAGTGATTTAAGTTCAGAATTTCAAACATTGAACTGTGAACATGAACTTGTTCAGTTTTAATCAATGTGAGCTGAATTTGAACAAGTTCTTGTGAACTCATACAGCACTGCACCCTGTACGACACCATATACTGTTCCATTACATTGTGAAATTGAAAGCTAAATTACAGTGTCAGCTTACTATGTCTCTACACCTCTACATTGAATTTTGATCTCACATGAATAAAATGCCTAGCACCTCCTAATACCCTGAAATATTTATTAGCCTCTTGGTTTAATTTACTTAAGCTGTAATGGAACTGTAAAAGGAAGAAAATGTCTTGTATGGATGGTCCAAAATAAAAACAAAAGCTGGCCAAAATGAAACAAGGAAGGAAGTGGACACTGCTTACTCATTAAAATTAAAGATAAAGCTAAACCAAAAAGATTCAATTTGTAAAAATGTAACCAGAGCCTGCAATGAACTGCAATTCTCTCACTCACAGTCTTGAGAGATGATTACTATGACTGGCATAAAGCACTCAGGCCGTCTGGTCATTGGCACCCCCTCTTTGATGGAGATGAGGAAGGTGAAGGTTAGCCACAGAATCTGGCAGATTATAATCAGCCTGGGGAAGCACAACACATGGCTGACTTGGCTCAAAGAAGCAATTTGGCAAACAATTTATGTCCTCCCTGTTGTTTTTGTTTCTCCCTTAAACACGAATATTCATTTATCTGTTGACTGTCTGTGTTAGGCTGCTTTCATAATTCAAATAGAATCATTCAGTTGTATCAGAAACTATTCCGCTCACAATGAACATCTGTGGTCATACAAAAACCCCCCAAAAACTGATCTCTCCTCCAGCAGATTTTAAGCCGTTTGCTGTCAACAACATTTAGTCAACCACTGTAGACCCACATTCCCCCTCTCTCCTCACGTCTCTTTGAACTAAACACCAAGTAAAGATATTGGCTAGATTTGGAGCCCTAAAAGAACGAGAAGTTCTTGAAGGTTAGATAGATTAAAATGCTAGTGTTGGATTTATGTACTCCATAACTGATATCAAAGACACAAATCTGAAAAATGCCTGGTGTTTCTACAAGTTAATAAAGTCACTCCTAGTCACTAGGAGCTGTCACACAGATGACACCCTGCTATGAATTGTCAGCCATGATAAGTGAGTAACAATGACATGCCCTGCAGAACCGGCAGCTCCTCGCTATGTGACAAATCTGTTGTGACAGCCGTCATGCCGTGATACTGGTAACACTGTGACTTATGTTCTATGTCACTGTCAAGCTGCTTACTATTATTACAGTGCAACATCCACCTGATAAGTGTAATGATTTTACTTCAAGATCTTATGTTTTTTGTGTTAAAACAGGAGATGAAATTATATCCCAGCAATAAAAAAAATAGGGGACAATAGGTCACAAATGACAAATAACCATCAGATCATAGCGCGCTACATGTGATGCAAGGGCGTGAGGAATACGGCTGCCACAGCAGGTGGCTTCTGAAAATCACAGGTGTTACAAATGACCCCACACAGGTGTTTTCACTTTTCTATACTGATGACTGCCTGGGTTTCTATTTCATTTAGCTCCACTTGTGAGGGCAGCGACACTGCTACCCCACCACATTATAGCAAGCATTGCTCTAGAAAGATTATAGGTGTAATCAGTAAGTTAGCTGAAAACACCTGTGCGTTTGCAGGACCCAGTGAGCCAGCACAGAAAACACAGCATCCCAACTGTCTGTGCAACTGGTTTGTAATGTTATGAGTTACATTTGTGATTTTTGCTGCATCACACAAGATTGTAACCTCCGTTTTCCACACTGTTACCGCCAAGCTAATAATCAATAATGCTTCAGACTGTTTAATCCAGCAGCCTAATTTGCAATATATTGCACCAAGAGGAGAAAATCCTGCATCAACAAGCAGGAATGCTCATTTCATCAGAAGAAATGAATCATGTGTGTATATCACTGAAATAGTTTCAGTCACTGCTGGGAGTTAGTGGGAGCCTGAGCAGGGGATTCTGACTGTATGTGCATTTTGGATGATGATTTCAAAATCCCTGAATACACAGCTTGCAACATTAGAAAAAAATAAGTAGCACAACCAGTGAATAAACATGCCAAGAAAGCACTGTAACAACCAAAAACATCTGTAATTACACCCTCTGTTGCTATAAATCTGCTATAAGTTCATGAAATTAAATGGAAATGAGTTGAAAAATACAATTAAATGAAAAAATAGAATGCAGGGAATGCAGTGTTGTTCACTTGTGTGCCTCAGGGACTCTACAGCATTCCCGAACATAACGCCTGCCTGTTAGGGTTTGCAGTTTTTCTCTTTTATTTAGTCACTTTTGGTTAGATTTCTTTGTCTTTGTTTTTTTTTTTTTGTGTGTATTGAATGATTCTGCATTTCTTATTTGAGTACTTTTTGTAGTTTGGAATTATGGGTTTGAATTAGGATTCATTCTCTGTATTTGTTCATTTTTTATGTGCTTGCCTCACTTCTGTTCTTGTGTTTATCTGTCATTTAGTCTCAGTTTAGTTTCTAGTTTATTTTGCCTTTGTTTCACATACTCACGAGTAGTTGTCTCCAGTTCTCTTGGTTTGGTTTTCATTAGCTCTCCTACACACCTGTGTCTAGTTGTTTGCCCTCAGCTGCTGTTACTTGTCTCATCAGTCGCTTCAATATATAAGCTCCATGGTTAGTTTTCAATCTGCCTTTGGTCTGCACAACCCACCAATTTACAACTCCACCTTTTTTATCAGTAGTATGGCAAGTCTGCTTTATAAATATATTCTTCTGTTCTTACTTTGTACAGTATCATATACCGTAAATGAAAGAATACATCTAAAAGAACCAAAATAAACATCTGCATTGGTTTATCTTTATATTTTTGCCTTTATATTTGATTAGTTAAACATTTATTTTTCATGGTATAAATAAAAGCCCATTCCAGGAATAACTCTGCAGAACAATTAAGTAAAACAGCTGCTCAAATGGCCCACTATATAGTGGGTGGTTTGTGTACGTGTGTGTGTGTACAACGGATTGTCTTGACAGAATAAGGAATTGTGTGGAGGAACTCCTACAGTGCTTCTCTGCTTGGTTTAGTTGATATAAGCCTCTCTGCCTCCCACAGTGTACACTCTTATTTTCGACTCCCCTCTCATCCATCCTTTTTACTCCCTATCACTCTCTCTGAAACACACTCACAAACACACATCAATGTACATTCAAACACCATATAGTCCAGCTGTTATGTAAGGACAAATGTTGGCGCTTATTAAATCAACAGGCAAAGAAACTGGCCTGGCTTTATGTAAATCAGTCTGTAAAAGTAACAAATCATCCCCTTTTTTTTTTAACAATTTGACACAATTTTCTGAATCTCCATAAAGTTGCTTGAAACAGGCTTTGGTCAAAATACCTGTAAATACCTTTAAGCACAGTGGCCCTTGTCTGACCCTGGCTGAAACAGCTCTGCAGCAGCACTCTGTTTTTGTGGTGGAGACTGAACATGAACCAAGTATGAACATTTATCAAAGGTGGTTCAGTCGGTTTCTGAAGCAAACTAAATATTTCAAGAGTTTCACCGCAGCAGTTATGGGGCACACTGTGGAGAAAACCCAACATGCTATAAACAGCTGCTACTACTCGTCTGAGATGGAAGCATTTGTCCGCAAATGGGTAAGTAACCATAATGTCCCTTGTCCATTAAAGTCTACTTCTGAAATAAACAAGCTGCATAAACTCTAGTGATCGACGAGATCAGTGACAGTATGTAGCTAAAGGAAATCAAAAGCTATAGTCAATTCAATCTGGGTACCCGTGCTTATAACCTTCTATTTCTCAACATATGGTGCCTGCTGTGTAGAGATTTCTAGACTGTAGACCTGTAATATGCACTGAGTTTTGCATATGTTTTGGCCCCAGGTTGCCCAGTCCTTGCCAAGCCAAGCAAACATCTATACAAGAAAAAAAAATCAGTATAACCCAATACAGGTGAGGGTGGACACACAAACTACAGATAACTGAACCTACAAGTGTGCTTCCAAGACAAATATCTAATTGCTGCAACACTTTCAGGTAACAGAGCTCTATGAGCTGGTTGGTATGGTTGGCACCCCCACTCCCCACAACTATAATTTATTTTGTCAAATGTTCACATATTGAATCCCAATATGCAGGCTATGAATGTCCACCAACACAAAGATGTAAACTGATGCGTTTTAGTTTTTACTTTGTGCCTTTGAGTTTTATGCAAAAGAATGCTGTCGACTGCAAAGTAAGATTGTACTTGCTAAGACTTTGAATGACACAGACACTGTGGCCTAAAGAGAAAGTTGTTGAATTTCCTGTTGATGAAGGTGGAGTTGTTGACGATGGCAAAAAGACAGCTTGATAACCCTGGTAGGCTAGAACTATGTCAACATCAGCTAAGACCGTTCTGCCTTTTACAAACTATTAATGTGTCCCATTTTTGACAGATGACCTGACTGATCTTTGCCAACTCCTGTGGGGATGGAGACACCTCTCACACTCCTGTTTGTTGGATTAACAGCCTTTCATCATTTACAATCTGTGTTTTGACAGTTTTGACAGAGCGTCATTTAACCCTCTTTTCCCCTTTCAAATAGAAAGCACTCATTCTTTGCACTGGCATCACTGAGACGGGTGATCACACAGTAAGGATGAGGACTTTTTATCTTTATTTTGTGGAATGTACAGTTAGCAGTTTAAATCCTGGATTCAATCTGCTGTCTGACTTGATGTGTCTTTAGCATTTTTATGTGGCTGTGAACTCAGATATAGAAAAGGTATTAAGAAGATAAGTTGTTTCTACCTACAATCCCCTTTGTGCTGACACAATGAGGGGAAATTGTAGGGTAGTTGTTATCATTTTAACTTACTTTGAGATTCATAAATTGCAGTTGTGTTAGTTATAATTGGGACACTTCAAATCTTCTTAAAGTAAGTATAATTTTTTTTCCTCAGCATCCTGCTAGAGCATAAAAAACATTGTCAGAAACAATCTGAAGACTAAATTCAACTAAAGATTGAATACAGTTTTACAAATACGGCCCCTACAGTCAAAAATGTTACTTGGCACATGGTATTTGTTTGAAAATCAAAAGTAACAAAAAAGTGGGACTAAAAAATAAAATAAAATCTAAAAATAAAACAGGAAGTAAATTAAAAGCAGACTTGTTTTTTTTATTTTTTTTTATCTACGTGTCAAACGTGCAAATGGATTGACAAGTAAACATGTTCATAACTCAATATTTTCTCACTGCATTATTGTGAGCAGCATTGTAGCATTTTCTGTTGTTCTTTTTATCCCTTTACTGTAGTACTGTTACTACAGAGACCTCAGACAAAACATTATGAGCTATGCCAGGATGCACAGTTATCTGTCAGTATAATATTTTCTCTGACATCAAGTCAACTTGCAGTGTCTTCTTATTTTTTCCATTGTGAGATACTGTACATACTGTACATTTTTCAAACTGGAGTTCTGGTTTGTTGGTAGTCAGACCCAAATACAACACCCTGCTTGTTGGCAGTGATGCAACACTGTCAGCAACACAGCTCAAAGAGCAGCTTCAACACTAGTTCCAAAACAGGCCCAGCAATCCCTGTGCAGCATCTAATACCATCTACGATAAGTAGCTTTTCATAAATCTCAACACCTGAATAAGATGGTGCACATACCGCAACTGTTCTGAGGTGCAAAAACAGTGAAACTGAAAACACAGCAACAATAATCGAAAATAACATTTTAGAAACCAAAGCTGCATTTAAAGAATACAACAAAACAGAAATGACATAATTTCACAAAACCTGAATTTTCAAGATGACAAAACAAAATGAAAATGCATTTGCAACACACCAAATACACAAGTCTTCCAACACAGCAACAAAACATAAAACTTTCCAAAAACTATTTTGTTGTGATTTTCAGTCATACTGTTTCCTTAAATGTTGCGTTTTAATAAATATTATGCTGTTTTCAGCATCTCTAGGTTGCAGTAGTGTACAGTATAGTAGGTGAATTAGCTGATGGATTTATTGAAGCATGATCACTTGCTGATGTAATTTTCCCCATAATCAGACTTCAGCGGGGGTTAAAATATGTTTTTTATAGGTCATGATCTGTAAATATAGTCATACTGTATTTGTGTAAATCTGCCTCAGTACTAGTTATTGTGAGTGCTCGGTTTAATTAAATTAAATGTATCTAAAGGCAGTATGAAACCTGCATTGAATGCAACCAGCTCTTTACATGGCTGTTTATCAGTTGTTACTATTATAATGGACAGATGCTATTTATGGAGACTATTTTTTCAAATTGAGGTTGTGTGAAGTACTTCTAAGCGATCAGTATTTTACTTGTAGTAGACAGCAATAAGAGCACTCTCAGTTTGCAGAATCATAAAGGAATTCTGACAGGGGAACATAGCTAACAATTACTCAGAACACGGCCCCCAGAAAAGCAACTCTTTCAACATCTAAAACAACTCCAAACTTAAAAATGTCATAGCTCTTTAAGAAAATACTATTTTGAAGATTTTTACACCATGTCACTTTTGTATTCACAGGGTCGTTTTAGGTTTGAGTTGTTTCAGATAGCAATTATTCAATCTGTTGTTGTACTCCGAGCAAGCAGCTAGCTTAGTTCCCTCATCACAATTCCCCTATACTTCTCCTATCTCAGAGCGCTTTGACTGCTATCTACTGCAGGTAAGACACTTACTACTCAAAAGTACTTCCCAAACATGCAACAGTGGCTATTTTTACTAACTTACAATATAACTTATAATCTTGGTGGACTGCAATATTGTTTAACACTCTTTCCTTAGGTTTTTGTTAATTTTGTGACCGCGAAGAAACAACAAGTTATAGTATTTATTTGATGATGGAGTCAGATTGGGACCCAGATGCAGGGAGCAGGCAATTAACATTTCAAGAGTCAATTAGTAAAGCAAATTTACAGGCAGCGGACGATAAGGGTAAAAACACAGTCAAAGATTTTAAACAATCTAGCAACACAACAATTCGAGAATGAATCGAACAAGAGCTAAAAAGCAAGGTCAGCGAGCAGCCATACACAAGAGGAGACCACAAGACACAAACAGTTGGAAAGCTGGACAAAAGAGAACAAGAACAATCTGGCAGAAAACAACTGAAACTGAGAAGTATAAATAGGAGGCTGGGGATGACTATTTCAAACTCCCTGCAGCTCCTGAATCTCTCTATTTGTTCCACTTGACATCACTTCAGACAAAACCCATAGAGCATATACTCTACTCCTTCTCAACATCCTTTTCATCGAACCAAGTGAAGAGAGTAGAGCATAGACAGGTTCTAGCTTTTCTCATAGCCATTCATCACTACAGTTCAAAAAGTATTACAAATAAGCTTTGGCTGAGGCATCCTTGTGAAGAGCAGCTTTCATCGGGACACTCGCCGTAAAACAGAGGACAGTTTTCTTTGGCCAACAACACTGATGTTTGATTCTGAAGCCTCCAACAGGGTGATCGTGTGGAAGCAAAGACTCCATAACTGCTGCAATCCAATTTGCACAGTCATACATTTTCGATTTAAGCTGATTCAATATAAAATACAATAAAGGATCCAGCATTAAAGAGCAATTTTCTCTCCAGATTAAAAGAAGAGTGTGAGCTCTTTTAACACAAATCACCAATAGTTTAAGGAGTTCCAAAGATATCGGACTGAAATAGTTTCGTATGGGTGTATTTTTGGAATTAAATACTATACAAAAATTGTCTTTTTTTGTCTGTACTCCACCAATAAGGTCCAATAAGATCATTTCTGTTTTCACTGGAACTATAATATTAGATCAGAAATGAGAAACAAACTTTGCGAGGTCTTTAGCAGTCATTCATGAGTTGAAGAGTACACTGACACCTACTGCGCCTCCATCTGGATCTGAATCATTGGCATTGCATTCTGATCTCTGTCTGGGAAGATTCAACAACAATGTAAGTCATGTGAATGCTTAGTTTTTCTCGCATCTTGTTTCAAATATCTTTTACCAGAGCAAAAAAAAAGACATTTTAAATGTCAGTAAAAGAAACTTCATGCATGAATTCAATTCTCACAAAGACATTGTCTGGCTCAAACTGGATTTGCAAGGTCATATGGGAGGAGAAAGAACCACTTTAATCTCAGTGTAGCACCTCATCTTCTCTTATCAGACTGGATAAAGGACCTTGGCACAATCTTTGTGTCACGGCGTACTCAGCCTCTTTATAACGGCTACAAAGGGGGAAAGATAGAGAGAAGGGGGTGTCCAGGGACAGAGAGTGAGTTTGTTAGACTGTCAACTTCTTCAGCATTATCATCATGATTCACTGACTTGATCTGAAATCACAGCAAAAATAACACTTCTGTACTGAGGATGTCATTTCAATGTAACTAATTACCATGGCTGATATGCTCCTGCTTCAACTTACTCATATTCAAGTTTTGTGACACAAAGACGTGTTAAAACGTGAAAGAAAAGTTTTGCAAGTCCATTTTCTCCATCTATTCGATGTATGGACAAGACAACAAGAGAAGTTGTATGTCCAAATTCCCCCCAGCAGAAGAGACAAATCCGTCCTCGTCTGAACTAATTGTAGAGACACTGACCACTGAAAAAGCAGCACTGGAGCCAGTGACAGCCTGACCTGGGGCAGGGTCCTCAGTCACCACGGTAACAGCTCAGGGGGACATTTCCCCCCCTGCCGTGTCTGAACTCATCAATCGATCAGACAACAGATGGAAAATGAGACTGGAGAGGACACGTCTGTGCATGTGTGTGTGTGTGTGTGAAAGAGAGGGACAGATGATATGGTCAGTTCTAAGAGGTGTATGAATGCCAAACAGACATAAGGCATTGTTGGCAACAATAAATACAGTAATGGCACATTTGAATCTAATGCTTGAATAAAAAGAATATACAAGCACACACACCAGCACACACACGCGAGTCATGTACAGTCATAGCGCAGACAGTACAGACTGACTAAAGTCAAATTTACAGGCTTTTGCTCGGGTAAAGAAGGAGGTCGCACAAAAGATTAAACTTAAAGGAAAACATATCAGAAGGTAGTTACTGTAAAGGCAAGGAAACGAGCAAGTGAAGGAAAAGGAAAAAGGACAGAGGAACAAAAAACAAACAAACTGAAACAAACTGGTAATGAAAATGTGAACATATGTAATCCATGAAACACAAAAAACTGCATCATGCCTTTATGCTTTGCTCTCTGATATTGGAGATGCTGTGATAGATGTGAAGCTCTTGAGTTTGCCATTCTTTCCAATCAGCAGTGGTAATAAAGAGAAGAAATAGCCCATTCACGACATGAAATAAGAAGTAAAGACTGAAGACTAACTGCACAGAAGAACAAGACACAGTGCCTTTGGATTAATTCATACTCAAGGTCTGAGACAACCAGACAAGTTTTTAGTTACATGACAATACAAATATTGTCTCACCGAGGTGAAAGTGTGGGGTTTGTCTTATTTTGTTGGGTTTCTTTGTCTTGTCATTTCCTGTTTCATTTTGAATTAATAACTCTCCTCTCGTTTCAGCTCACTTACCCTTCCTCATGTGTCACCAGTCTGATTGTCTTCCCTAATTCCCAATTGTGTCCACCTGTTCCCTATTACCTCTATATGTACTTATAGTCTGTGTCTCCCTTTGTCCTGTGCCAGAGTGTTCGTTTATGCCGTTGTGTATGTACGGTCACCCTAGTCTTGCCATTGTTTCCAAGCCAGTGTTTTGCTCCACTTGCATTCCTCCAAGAGAGAGATTTTGATTTTGATAAGTTTTGTGTCATAGATTTACTTTAATAGATAAAGTTTGTATCGTCTTTTTGTTTCCTCCGTAAGGAGTGTTTTTGTTTTGTGATGTTGCCTCCATCTAAAGAGTGCTTCACATTATTTTGGATAAAGTTAATAGTCTTTTGTTTTCCTCCTAGAGTGGAGTGATCTTTTGTTTGATCATTTTTATAGTTGCGCTTCTTATTTATTGGAAGAAGTGTGTTCTAGATAATTTTGATAGCAGATATTTATTTCTCTGCCTTGGGGAACTATAGTCTTGATAATAAAGACTATTATACCCTGCATCTGTGTTCTGCCTGGTCGTGACAAATATACCAAAATAAAACCATTTTCTTCTTTGAATTTAAGAGATGTTCAGACTTTCAAAGAGCTTCTCATTCCTCATTTCCTGATATGTATGCTACAGTTGAGATAGCACTGGATGACAAACAGTACCAATACAGATGCTGTATGTACCAAAGCACAGGAGTTGTAAACTTGTCTGTTCTTTTATGGAAACGTTTTGTTCTTGTTTCATTCAGTCACTTTTAACCTAGTCTTTTATGATGGTTTGGGTCTCTCACTTTTACAAGGATGGATTTGATTGTTAAGCTGTGCAGCCAGGAAGGACTTTTATTCTCACAGGACAATTTTAGAGCTTTCATTGTAAAGCTAAAATATCTAACAATGTTTACCAACACAACCACTGCAAACAGTGAGTTGCTTGAAGATGCTATCTTAATGTATCTGCTACAATAATAGCATTATTTAAGAATCTTTTTAGTTGAAATGAATTTATTGTGATTTCTTTGTTTAAATGCTTAAATAATGGGACCTTTCAAACCAAACCCCTCTTCTCATCTCCCCCCGACCTCTTACTGTTTTTAAAGAGCATTTTCTAGTCCTAGCTGACGACAGCAGGAAAGCGAGCTCCATTTTGAAGAAATAGTCTGAGCCGTATCAAGTTACATAGGCTCTATAGTGATCCTGTTCATATCAGCCAGAGTTTAAAAAAAAAAAAAGCTTGTCTCCCTCATCTGCTCTCTGTGCACTAACTCTATTTCTTCCATCAACCCCCCCCCACTTATTGATGACACAAACCCTTGATGGGCGTTGCCTTCTGTCAACTGTTGCCAGTCTAATGGAGGGTTTACCAACCAATGACTATGCCAGAGTGCAAATTAGTATGTACGATTACACATAGAGGCATCCTTCTTACCCCCCCCCCCCCCCCCCCCCCCCCAGCTCTATCCTTCTCTTCTGTTTTTTCCCTCTTTTTTGTTCTCACTCATCTGTTTTTTCACTTTCTTTATCCTGCTCTCTTTTCCTGGTATCACCTGCTCTGTTCTCACAGCTTGCCTCTTTTAGCCGTGGTAACTGGCTGGTGGACAGACTGTGTGATGACCTGAGAAAACCCTTGGTTCCTCCATTCGAATTTAAATCACAGCAGTCCTCAATTACACAAAAACAGCCTTTGAAGAAATGCCATCTGGATTTTCATATCTCCTCCCATTCACTCTCGCAGGCCATCTTGAAACACTAAGGTGGCTTGCTGAGGTAATCATGGCTTCCAACGTTGACACTGTAAGCAAATGCTTCCATAATTACACACATGATGTTGAGTGAGTCAGGGTATTCACTGAGGAAAGGTTCACACGCTTTGCAATCTGAGCCAACACTTGTGTGTCATGCCTGAAGAGGCAAACATTTCTACACCACTGTTAAATTAGTGGTGACTAAAAATCCTAACGCATTATAGGAGGCTTCAAGATTGACTGCAGGGTTGTTGTGTTGCAATAGGTTTAATCAAAGTAGTATTTATTTTACAGGTATAGCTAAGCGGTTGAAAGGTTGATGATGGAACAGGCAGTATTTTCTTTCTTTGTGATTACTTGCTGCACACCGAGCCTGACGGGAGAAGCCGAACCTGCGAGTGTAACCAGAATCTCTCGGTGCCTGAAGCCCCAACAGGTTTAAAAACTGCTAGTTCTATAATCTGTATTTTTTCCGCTGAATATATTTAGGTCTTAAAAAGAGGTCTACGTACGTACGTGGCTCTTGATTAGGACCCGCACCTGCTTTTCAAAAGTTTGCTAAAGTCTAACATTCCATAATGTTGTGTTTGACACCTTTTTCTGATCCTTGCATTGTATTTCTGTTAAATTGCCTTTCTGTTGTCACCACTTCTGTCTGCAAAGTAGTCACCAACATTGCATAAAAATACCAAACAATTACATAAAATAGACTGGCCTAATTTATACTTTTCATGCCTGCAAGAGATTGCAAAGGTTCACAAGGGACCATATGGGTCCATTAGATATAAATGTCATCATCTGTCCAAGTCTTTGAGGATCCACAGGGACCCCTCTGCAAACAGCTGAGTGCTGCCTAAAATTTGTGACTGCACCTGTACGTACCACTTGCACACCGAGTAATTATGCACCATGTAATTAAGATGAATCTTTGTTTTACAAATATCTATAACCCATGGACACGTATGATTTCATCTTTTCTGAGTCAAAAGAGAGAGTTTTCTCTCTCATCTTGTCGCATTGTGACATATTCTCAGTCCTGAAAGGTTTGTTCAGTTTTACGCTACAACAACCTTCAACTTATTGTCCTTTTCTCTCCTTTTTTTCCCTCCACATTTAAGAGCCCATGCCAGAGAAGTTTAAAAAAGCTGTAAAACGGCAGTTAGAGAAACGGGGATACCAAATTTATGTTTTCCTAAAGAACTGGCTGATAACATGTTACACAGTCAATGTGGCTGTGGAATTTTGTTGCACATTCATACAACTAAAGTTAGAACCAGTAACTACAGCGACATATATTCCCAGTTACTATACTTTCCGATCAAGACTTCGCAACTGAAAAAAACGCAAAAAGGAGGAGGGGATTCCTGCTGGTATTAGCTCACAGACCATCATATAAATGACACGAGTTCGAGCTCCATTCCTTCCAACATTTTCTAAAGTTCTTTCCCTTTTTAACTTCACTGTCATTTACAGTTGGTTAGTTTTAGATATGTTGCATCTTACAAACGTAAAAGCGTCTTAAGTTTTTCTTCCAGAGACATGCAACTATTTCACATTCGGAAGTGAGCCTCACTTCTGAGGTCCTGGTGTACTGGTGACGCCTCTTTTCTTTTACACTGACTGACTCGTGCACAAATACTCAAAATGCAAATCCAACTTATATCAATGAGGCAAATTGCTGCACATGCAAAGAAGTGCATGTGTCCTTGTTAAGAGTCGGTATTAGTCAGAGCACACAGACACTGAAAAAACAGAATTTGATTCTTTTATCTTCCTGCTGCTACTTCAGCGCAGCACTGGGATTTAGTGTTCTTAATACTCAACTCAAACCCACTGTTTCTTAAATGAAAACAAAACCTTAATGGTTATAAAATGCTCAATAAGACAAAATGAAAATAAACTTAATCTGACAAGCAGTTGTATAGCAATATGAGGACTGTTCAGTTTTGGTGTTTTGGAGGTCTGCAGAGGCCTTCAAATTACTAACTGATAGACAGTACTGATGACTCATCGAATATTATCAGCAGATCTCATAATCTTCATTCAATCTAATAAAGTTGCAAACCTCAAATAATGGCCTGTAGGTGAGTGAGTGTGTACATGTACGTGTGAGTGCAGAATGAACAGAGACAGAAAATTTGCATTCATCTATCTTTATTGTGGTCAGAATGATAATTTAGAAAAGGTTCTATCTGCAGCTCACTTCATCATGCTGAACATTAATAAAATGAAACCTGGAAGGCTTTTTCATGCAGATCAGGATCCTCGGTAAGTCATAATTGGTATTTGAAATTGAATACACTTCAGATGAAAGTTGAACTGATACCTTTCTTCGATTTGTTTATTTGTTTTCAGGTGTTTTTAATTGTGCCCTCATTTTGCAAAATATCTATCTATCTGTCCATAAACCAAAAACAAACTACTCATCAGTCTGATTAGAACATCTGTCACCCTCAGGAGATCCTCACAGTCTCTAGACTCTTCCTCTCTGTTCCCATTCCGGCAGGTGAGATTAGAAATGCATTAGCATGCGTCTGTGTCACTGTGTTTTAATTAAGCTACTAATTTTGGTCACAGAGTAACTTGCCGCAAGGTAGAGTGTCTTCACCACCGTATGTGACGGCTGACGTATGTGATAGCTGATCAATAGACTAGAGATGCAGGAACGCAACACTTCTCTCTATGTCACACCCTTCTCACGCTCTGCTCCTCTTTTCTCCTCAGACCTCATATCCCTCCTCTCTCCAGCAGCGAGTGGAGCATCATTCAGAAGCCTGAGCTTGCCTCATTAATAATTGAACTGCCAGAATCATGTAGAATTCTCTAAGAACCCTGTCTGCCATCCTTTGTACTTCTGAGCTGTGAACTGATTAATATTTAATTCATGGATGTGTGTATGTGAGAGAGACAGATGTCAAGGTTAATCTGCTGTCTCATCAAGCTCCTCCTTTGAAACATAAACATTTCCGCTCTCTGCTCTGTCGGTGACGCACCTGCCTCTCTTAAGAAGCTGAGTGATAAAAAAAAAAGTCCTTTAACGATATACGATTCCCGCACACAATATTCAACAGGTCTTCAACTGCCATGTATTGGATGTATCGTATTTACACAGAATAAGGTGTTTCCGTAAAAGCTGTAAACACCACAAACCAACTGCTCTTGGTATCACTTCAGCTCAGACAGCATCACATTTTGGTGTGTTTTCGAACACAGCAAGTAATGACTTTGAACAGAACCTGTAACCTCATGCAAATGGGAGGAATCTGCAAGACAAAAAAAAGGTTTTTCAGGGTGTGCTTTTTTACTTAAGTGTTCAAGACCAACAAGTCATGTGACCTGCAGCTCTGGCATGTCTCGTTTGCCCCTCATCCAGGTGCTGTCACTTTGAGCTTGTGTCTTTATGAATGTGTAATCTGATATGACACTTATCCTAGGTAAATCATTGTCTAATCTTATGGTGTATTATGACTGATCTTAAATTATATGGACATACAATAAAACCCACGGTCAAATAAAGGTTAAGTAAGCATAACTTCCCAAGCACACTGGCAAATTATATGAAGATTACTAAAAATAAGAAATAGGACAAAGAAGATTTTTTATGTGACCTTTACTTTTAGAGAAAAAAAAAGTTCCCTTTAGATTTAGCAGTCTAAATAAGTAAATAATAAATCTTTCCAGCGTACAGAAGGATGAAGGCTGTCAAAAATGAGCATAAATGTTCTAGAAATAACTATAAGCTTCACATTGAAAAAAGCCTTAAACAATTTAGAAGAGCCCAAGAACACGATGTACTGTATTTTCATACCACCTCTTAGAATCCCCATCTCTTTCAATTCAAGATGCTAATCCTGTTTCACAGATCATCATCCAAATGTACACATATACACAGGCACACTGTTTGACTCACCCACTGAGGACCACAATAAAGTCCATGACGTTCCAGCCATTCCTAAGGTAGGAACCTTTATGAAACACAAATCCCAGGGCGATGATCTTTATCCCTGCCTCAAAACAGAACATCCCAATGAAGTAGGGCTCTGTCTTCTCCTGTTGGTGTGAAGCAAGAGAGGCATCAGGTATGTGCACCCAGGTGTCATGTCTGGGTTTTGTTTCCATGTGTGGGTATCTCACCAGTCTCTTGGACATGGGTGTTTTATCCTCCCCAGGAAGGTGCTGCTCCAGCGCCAAGACGATACAGTTGGCGATGATAGTGGCGAGGATCATGTACTCAAACGGAGTGGAGGTCTGAAGTTAAGGAGCTCTTTACTGAGATACTGGCACAATTTTGTTAAAGTCTGCTAACTGAAAGAAAACATGCAAGCAATCAAAGTGAGTGTGTATTTCTCTTAATGTCAATATGAAACAGCCAATGTGAAAAAAATCATTAGTCAGCCTCTGAACACCACCGAACTCTGCTCACTCACTTCAACAAATACTTTAATAGTCCAAAAACATCAAAACAGATATTGTATTTTGTGGGAATGTAAGCTACAAATTTGGTGCAGCTGTGAGTTTTTTCTGCATCAGCTTGGTGATGTGGGAAAAAACAGAGACCATGAGAATCACAAAACAATATGGCTTATTCGAACTGTAGAAGGCTTTGGATATAGAGACTAAATCTATTAGTCTGAAGAGTTCATGGTCAGTTTTGTTTGCTGCTGAGATTTGTTGTCAACAAGAAGATTTAAAGTAATAGTACTATTGTCCTTTTTAGTAATGTATTCAAGTGATGCAAATTAACAAAAGCCAACTTACAAGATCAGTCTCTCCCTGAGTGCTTCTATGCCACAATCACAAATGTGATGACGTTTTTTCATGAGAGGAATACAAAGTAATCTGTGTGGTCAAATAATTATATGTACAGGCAACAGACAGCGACTACTCTTTTATGGAGAGAGCATTAAGATTCAGGTACAGGATTAAGAAAAGAAAGAACAAGAGTTAGTTAATTAAAGTTAACCAAACCCAACAGCGCTGCAATTACACTGTCAAGGAAGCAAAGGGTTACATCGATCCCTCCGCATCAGAAGGAATCAAACAGGCAATTTCTAAGTCCTAGGGCTGAGACACAACCAGACACAAGCTTTGCCTTATCTGAGGTCAGCTGCAACCGCCAGGGACTCATATACCAGAGTATCACAGGTGGCTTGCAAGGAGGGATATGGTAGTAAGCCTGAGATTTGATCACATTAACAGGGTCACTCTCACTACAAGCTTCACTGCATGTACTGTGAGACCTGTATTGGTTGTTGGTTCAACTCCAGCTGCTCCGGGGCTGAGCTAAGCCTGCAATGTGCTTTTTATCTAATGCTCTGCGTGGGCAGCCCCCTCTCCCCTTGTTAAGTGCAGAAGAGGGAGGAAAAGAAGGGAGCTTAAATCTGCAGAGAGGAGATGGAGAAAGGGAGAGAAAGGGAAGCAGACATTACAGGGAAGAATGCAACAGGAGGAAGTGATAAGGGGGATGAAGGCTGATCAGTGGAGGAGAAGAGGATGGTTATTTAGAGAAACAGAAGCTTGCGAAACAGGATAGTGTGGAGGAGGCAATGAGACCAAATAAGACTGACACCGGACAGATCAATGTTGTGTTGGCAGTGCTAGCCAGCAGGGTTACTCAGGGACAAATGAGTGATGAGAAGTTAAATAAACAGAGCAAATACAATACTCCCACTAGCCTGCAGTGGCTCTGAGTTAAACCAAGACTGCACCACATATCAGCTCTGAATTTTGGGTGAAAAATAAAAAATAAAAAAAATAAGACAAATACAATTAATGGCATATATATAATATCTCAAAGAGAAGGTGTGCATTTGCGTTTTAATTATTTTTTTTATCCTGGCAACAATCAGCGGGCTCACAATGGGCACGTTGGAGGCTATCAGCGTCAGCTAGCAGCCACACCCAACATTCCCTCAAATCCTCCCAATAAACTGAAAGAGGGGAGGGAATGAGAGGAGAGAGGGATGTAAGAGGGGGACGAAAGTGAGGAAATGAAGATAGAAAGACAGAGGAGGGAGGTATCCACGGCAACAGGCTCCTCTTGCAGCCCCTAAAAGTCAATGCTTCAAGGCGGTTATTGGGCAGCTGAACCATCTGTGGGGATGTAGCACTGTGCTCGCATATGTTCAGACACAGAGGCTATATTTTGCTACACTATATATCAAGCTGATTCTTATTCAACTGTTATCTTTTTCACTTTCTTTTTTTATCCTTGTGTGACAAAACAATGTTGTGTCTTTATTTCATAAAGAGAGATGGTGTCATATTTAACTCGTTACTTCCCCTTCACTTTAATGAATTTCAATCAATACTGAACAATTCAGCATCAACTTAACTTAAAGTTACAAACTCAACAAGTGTCCCAACCCCCCCCCATCTCTGTGCTGTTCTGGGCGTCAGCTCATGTGTAACTTTAGTCGTGATTTGTCTACCAGCTCCAGGAGTGAAGCGTCTCGTGAGCCATCTGAGTCACAGTGACGCTGGCACTCTGCCTCGACTCGTCAAACATGCATGTAAAAATAGACACGGAGACGAAGTGTGATGCCCTGTGCATCCGTGAATACGTTCAAACCCAGATTGAATCCGAGCCCCAATGATTATAATTACATAGAGGAGACAATCTAAATAAAGTGCTGACATCTGAGCCTGGCTTACTGTAAATCTGTGAATTATCTGAGGCATGTGTCTGGGTATAAATATGTGTTAGAGGCAGCAGAAAATACATAAACACAGGAAAAAACTCAAGTGTATTCTGTATTTGGAGGAAAATATACTCTGTTTGAGCATGGGGAATAAAGCCATTGATACATTGCAACTTTTCAATTTCTATTGAGAATTCAAGACAAACTGTTATTAAAATATTCTTTAAAAGTAAAAGTTGTTGTCAAATGAATGGATTTAACTGGCTATTTCAGTGGATCCCATTGGTCCCTTTGATCCCATTTCTCCTCAGTGGCTTACTTGAGCTGGCTGATCAATCTCGTGAATATTAGTGGACATAGTAGAGGAAGATGTGTTTATATACTGCAGGTTTGCCACTAAACCATGTCAGCTCTGACCCACAGCCCCTTCCTCTGCCATCAAGCCTTAAACGTTTCATACCCATGCCAAGTTTTAACACATAGCTATTTTCTTATTGACTGATAGATTTATTCTGGTTCAGAATAAACAAGAGAGAGATAATGCTCCAACGCTTATGTTAGAGATACTGTTTTCATTGGTAAAACCTTTGGGACTACTAGGATTTTGGGTTAAAGAAGGAAAGACAAGAGTGATGGAAAGAAAGCCTTCCAACCTTATTGACCTTGAGATTGTTGCAGAGGGCTATTGATCCAAAATACCAAAGGAAACTTGAGGAAAGCTTGTGAGCAATGATAAGAGTTGTTTGACTGCTGTGATTTAGCACAGTGTCTGTCTTTTGTCATGTTCATTTATTTTGCAGTTAGAAGAAACCTGTTGGTCAAATAGAAGCTCACTATACTGCAAATCAAAACTGGACACGGCTTTGAATGATTTTGGGTAACTATGACACTATGATAAAAAGCTATAAACAATAGTTCTTCATCTGTCTTAACTTTATGAATCCTCCTTCGATAAAGATGTGAAAAACCAGTCAGTAGGTGGGGGAAAAATTGGAAAAAAAATGAGTAAAGTACCATAACAACACTGGACACTGCACGGTCATTTCCCTCCAAATTGTCCATTTCCATTTGTCATGCAAGGATGCAATTTAGTTAGAAGGAAATTAACGCCCCCGCCTCAACTTCCAGAAGACTCTGGTGGCATATGAAAGGAATTTACAGCCTAATGTGACCATAATCAAATTACCAATTGATGCATTTTAAATCCTTTTTCGATGTGTAAGTGAGAAGTGTGATTCTAAATCATAGCTGAAGACCAATACCATCAACCTGCCACAATGTTTCTTACTTAACATCAAGCTAAGTCTGCTAATCAACTTTCAGATGACAATTTCTGTTT
This sequence comes from Leuresthes tenuis, assembly GCF_036924035.1. Classification (NCBI taxonomy): domain Eukaryota; kingdom Metazoa; phylum Chordata; class Actinopteri; order Atheriniformes; family Atherinopsidae; genus Leuresthes; species Leuresthes tenuis. The sequence continues at coordinate 16,187,897 of NW_027325361.1, read as the reverse complement.
GCGCTACGAAGGAAACAAACTATTAAATCCAACAATCAATTATTCAGAGGTGTACCTTCTCAATGGGAAACTTCCCACTGCAGGGGATCCCAGTGGGGATCAGAAAAGAGGAGCAGCTGCCAGGCCCCACCAGGCATGCCACGTTAACCTGAGACTGTGTGCTTCATTAGCCCTGCCTCTTCCCTGCCAGGCCTCCATCAGCCTCCATCAACTGCACCCTTAGGCAAGCAAGCCTGACAGTAGGACTCTACAAATGCACAAATCTAACCACACCTCATTGTCATTAGCTTGGACAGAGGTCTAAAAAAAAAACATGATGCACTCAAATGAATATGAAAACATTGTGCAACAAGCTCTTGTAAGTCCACACATGCCACTCTGCCTCTAGTGTTATTAGTCCAACCATGAGTATCAGGATCATTCCTGAATTGATCACTGCTGCTAATTGAGCACTTAGAGAAAAGGAGCCTCTTACAGTGAGGTGACAGCAGCAACTTGTGCTCCAAACACAAGGCTGACCTTTACCAGATGTCCCGCAGAGATTGAGAGTGAGTGTGTAAATACGCTCTTGTACTTTAAACTCTGTGAGCACCATTGTGTGTTTTAGACTGACACTCTGCATGGTTCTTGTTTTTCCAAAGGTCCATATAAGGGTTGGGACTTTTGGGCAGAATTTAGTTTACTTTCAGGCAGTGGGTTAAAAAAGTAAAAAAGCTCCTTAAATTCAGAGGGGGTAAAATGCACAAGGTCTGAAGATTGTATTTGCTTGGTGTGCTAAGGCAAAATGTATGCTGGTTGCCTGGCAACATTACAGTGACGACAAAACTCCAGGAAGTTACTGCACCTTGCCAAGAAATAGTAGATAAACTCTGTTTAAAACCACAATTTGAGTGGATTAAAAAGTAGGCATCTTCGGTAACATGTTAATTGGTGACATCTACATGAGCTGGTAGGGTGAATCATATACTCCTGCGCAGAGTGAGGCTAACCGTATCAACCTTTTATTTTCTTCTACTCTCTCATCTACTGAACTCATCTTGATTTTGAATAGATACAAGAGCACATTTTCATTAATTCATCCATGTCTCTATAAGAAGGTAAATAAGCATAATTGTCAAAATGTGGAAATACCCTTTCAAATACAGTTTAATTAAAGCATTATTTTGTTCTAGGAGTACAGTATTCTACAGGCTACAGTACTGTGCAAAAGTCTTGAGACTCTTTATTTCTTTATGTATTCCTTCAAAGAAACTGGATGAAATCTATGGTGGTCTTGAGCAACAATACTTCAGGCTTTCTGAAGCTCTTTCAAAGTTTTTCTTTGGCTGCTCTTTCACTCGTTTTCAGTCCAGTCTTTGCACCTGAACATATTCAGAGGATTTTATTTTCTTATTAAGACATTTAATGCTGTGAATCAAACTATGAATCATGCAAGCAAATAAAAAGGCTTTTAATTCAAGGGAACCAGTGTTACCTCTACATATGACAGACCAATTTTGATTTGAACCATCTCTCCATCCATTTTCTATACCCGCTTAATCTGTTGGTCGGGTCGTGGGGGGACTGGAGCCTATCCCAGGCGGGGTACACCCTGCACAGGTTGCCAGTCCATCACAGGGCCACACAGAGACAAACGAGACAAACAACCATCCACGCTCACACTCACTCCTAAGGACACCAATTAACCTAACATGCATGTTTTTGGACAGTGGGAAGAAGCTGGAGTACCCGGAGAGAACCCACATATACACAGGGAGAACATGCAAACTCCACACAGAAAGGGGATTGAACCTGGAATGCTCTCGCTGTGAGGCGACGATGCTAACTACCGCACCACCGTGCAGCCCCTTGATTTGAACCAACAATGATTTTTTAATTAAATTATATTTAAATTCATGAGTCATAAGATATATTACCACTGGTTTCCAGTCCAGTACCTGTGTAATTGGGTAAATCTCAGCCTTTTCTCCCTGTTTCTCTTCCTTAAAAATGGCTTCTTGACAGCCACCCATCTATGGAGACTATTTCTGATGAGGCTTTGGTCAGTAGTAGATGGATTGACTGAGGAGTCAGATGCATCTCTCGGGTCCTGTGTGTCCTCCAATTGTCCAGTTTCCTCAAAACTTTCGAGAACACACTGCCCACCATGTTAGGATTTGTCAAGTTTATTGCTAATACCTCTTTGCAAATCAGTTTATTTGTGCAAAAGATACGATTTCACGTCATGGCATTTTTTGTAGATGTAACTAAAGTAACTTGAACAAATTATGTCTTTGTGACAGGCTGCTCGTAACAAAGTGCCTAAATATACTATTTATTATTTGTTAAGTTTTCTGTTATGTAAAGATACAGCAAATATCATTCCCTTGAATACTGAGTCTTTTTTAAATGGTTCATAGGTCAGTGGTAAGAGTGGCTTAAACCCAAAAAATAACTATAAATTAAAAGGAAAATACAAACTCTTCTGAAAATGGACAGCTCGAAGGACTGGATGAAGAAAGAGTGAAAGAGTAGCCAATGTCCAAGCAAAAACTTTAAAAGCTCTTCAGAATCTATATAAGTGTCTGTGTGAACATGTACACTGAAGTTTCTGTTAATCGTGATAGGGCTGTGTGTAAGCAACAGCTACGTTAATATTTCTGCTTATCTGCGAATTTGCTAAGCTTGAATGTTCTCACTTGAAACACGATCATCACAGTCACAGTGGATATTGACCAGAGCTCAGCATCACTTTCTTCAAAACCTTATTAGCAAACAATATAATAGAGTATGAGTCTGTGAGTAATGACTAGCTATAATAGCATAAGACACAACAATCAGACAACATCACATATAATTCCTGTTAATGTCTGTTAATCAGATACAGTGAAGATCATTAGATGCAATAAGACACTCCCTCCACAACATCACATTAACCTGGAGGTTATTCAGTCTGGCTTATTTCCTTCTGGTCACAACAGCACGCACAGCATTGTGATTTGAAGCCAAATTCATTCTTGCTGCAGAGTAAAATGTGCCTGTAAGTGCAGTTATAGTATAATCACTGGTAATGACCAAACCACTGGAGGGTAGGAATATCTGTAATGTGATAACTGACACACACCCTTCAAGTGTTTTCATCAACTCTTGCTTGAAACCTGTGTCTGTATCTAATCTCTTCACTACAGAGGCAAACCAAAAGAAAACAACAGCGAGCTACGATCAGCAATAGAAGCTCATTCTATTTGCTTTTTTTTTTTTTCAAAAGACATAGTCTTCCAGTCAGTCAGTCAGGAAGCTGCTGAATGGAACAGAACAATAGTCTGTAAAGAGGCCACACCTGGCCTGGACACCTGGTAAGCTGCACAGCAGTAGCAGCACAAACACACCACCAATCGACATCTGTGTGTGGTCCTCAGCAACAGGCAGAGAATAACAGACTCTCCCTTTTCAGTAAAGGAGGAGGGAGTCGTTGAGTTAGGAAATGTAGCCACTTGTTCAAGTTACAGTACAAAGGGAAATGAATAAAAATATAATGTAACAAAGATCTGTGTGATGATTGTCTGTACTCTAATGGCAATACTTTGACGAGCTATGTCGGGACATTTTAGGGCTGTAATCCCTGCAATTCACTATAAAATATATACTGACATCCTTAAATGTTCAACTTCTAAAACCAAAAAAAGATAAAACACAGAGAAAGAATACTGAATATATCAATTGGTAATAAAAGCACAGATTTTGCAGTGATCCATTAAACGATTTAGTGATTGATAATTGCAGCTCTGACTAAGTTTGTTATATCTGCTATATGTGACTCATAGAAGACAATGAGAAAGGTGTTAACAGGTTTTCATGGTTTATTGTTGACAGAAAAGATTTGCAGCCATTAATAGAGAAAGTTCAGTGTTTCTCTAATCCATTTGCCACTAACACACACTTTTTCTGTAATGTCTGGTAAATTTTACCCCAAACGTGCTGAAAAAGACTTTGTGCTTGCTTTATGCTAATTTTCCATTTACACTATTATACTACACTGGATTCTCTAACATCTCTTAATAATCCTTTCATTTATATAAAGAAGTAATATTTCACTCAAACAACTTGTATGTCTGTGTGCGCACTTGTGTGGGCGCTGTCCACGGTGCTGAAATTTACTATTGCTTATCTGTTGCAGAGGAAACAACACTTGCAAGAATCTGCTTGTTTCGTGAATTTTGCTCTTTGTGAAACTGTGCATAATTGTTAAACTCATGAGAAAATTGTATTCAGTGTAAAGAGTCATAAATATATTGTGAGACTTTTTGTTGTGTGGTTGTTTGCTGGTAACAACTTACTTACCTCTATCCTTTAGTCATACATGATTTATTGCACATACTGGGTGAGCATGCTTTGACCGTGAGTCAGAAAAGGATATGGCCACTCAGTGATTTTCTTGGCGTACTTCCTGATCACATTGTCCTCGCCAAAGATGAAGAGCGACCTGTTGACGGTAAAGCAGTTCTCCCTGACCGGAATAGGGTTGTACAAGGCCATGGTCCGGGCACGCTGCGCTTTGGTCTGCTTGAAGGCTGGGGAGATCCCACCTGTAGACACGGCCGCTCCATCGCGGTTCCGGTTGCGCTCTGACCCTCCATCCCCTGAACTTAACAAGCCCGGGACGTCGTCTCCGAAGCGGGCCATTCTGTCAAAACCAAGCCACACAGGGGGGAAGACAGGGTGAGAAGGAGGAGGAAAGGAGGTTATAGTCTTCTAAAAAGCAGGGCGCGGTGCTGCGCTCAGTGACAGCAGCGAGGTGGCGAGATCCTGATTAGTTTCAGTCCATCATCGGGGATTATTTGCTAAAACTCCGCGCTCTTAAACTTCAAAATCGACCAGTTGGTGTAGAGGGAAGCTCAATCAAAGTACCACGACGATTTACCTCTTTTAAAGCGCGCTCTACATAAAAAAAGACACAAATCCAAAAAGTAGTCAAAGTCAGCTCCCCTTCATTTAATAAACTGCCGTTTAAAACGAATCTGTAAATATTGATTCATTTCGCTCCGTTTAATCCATCCGAAACACTAATATCTCAGACAAAAGCTGCAACAGGTCACGTCTTCAGCCATCCTGAGCGAAAAGCAGAGGAGCAGGTTGGTCCATGGATTTTTACATAAACTAGCGGCAGTCCACTGACTAATTCAGAGCACATCACTCCCGTCTCCTCTCCCCTCTTCTCTGTTGACCACCTACCACCTGAGCGTTATCCTATCGCGTGCGTAAGAGCACGACGGAAAAAGAACTTGGGTTATTTTCCACAACATTTTCCCCGAAACAACGCGGACAAAACAAGCTGTCAACTACGCGTCACGCAGGGAAAAATAACATCCCCAGCCTGTTTTGTCTGCAGCAGGATAGTAAAGCAAGCGTCTCCTCTTTCCCCGCAGTGGAGGAGCAGGAGGAGAGGACACAACTGTGTCTCCTAATGCGACAGGCTCAACACACCTCACCTAACCTCTTTCCAACCCATACAGTTTGCTCAGCGCGGACCTAATCATAACAAATGGTGTGCTGACAGAAGATGAAGGAAAGGGAAACAGGTTCATGCATGCATGGAATCAATAGTCGCCATGTAATGAAAACAAAAAATTGGATGCATCCATCCTCAAGCGACTATGCTCACCAGTTACATGCAATAGTAATTAGGTGGGTTGTAAACCTGTTATTTCAGGTACTAACAGGCTATATTATGTAACATTAACTTCATACTACATCTTTCTTTCTTTCTTTCTTTCTTTCTTTCTTTCTTTCTTTCTTTCTTTCTTTCTTTCTTTCTTTCTTTCTTTCTTTCTTTCTTTCTTTCTTTCTTTCTTTCTTTCTTTCTTTCTTTCTTTCTTTCTTTCTTTCTTTTATATTTAAGGTGTAATACTTCAGCTCTTTATTGGTCAACTGTTATTGGGCAGAAGTGCAACAACATTCGTTTTGACTGGTGTTGTGGAGCCTGGGTCATGCCTGCAGGGCAGCCAACTGAATGCTGGTCACGCATCTGATCTGGAGGGGAAAAAACACCTGTTGTGAAACATCCAGCGCCAACAAGCCACTCAAAGGGACAGCAGCGAACATCTTTGTGTAATTACAGGGTTCAAAACCTACTATTGCGAGTCATAATAGCGTACTGCTGTGTGCTGGCTGGAAATTATCATAAGCTTTCTCCCATGAGAATGTGGTATTTCTACAATGAAGAGGTCAAATAAGAGAACAGGGACCAATTCACATTGTCAGATATGACAGACATGCTGGTGAAGAGGTTGATAAAGACAAAGAGCTTTGAAAAATATTCTGCTCTAGTTTAATATGTCTATGTACTGTAAAAACAAAAAAGCCCTGAGACCAAAACAAATAATGAACTGATAAAACTAATAATTTTTTCTACAAGCTTTTCCCTTTGGGCTATAAACTTCTGTTCCTCATATTATTGTAAAACATCCTCAAAGGACAATATATAGATAGAAACTACAAAAATTACAGGAGTTTTAAATGTATTAATTTGTCTCACACTTGTATGCCTACTTTGGTGTACATATATTTATATATAGACTTACAGCTGTGCTTGACCCATTCAGAAATTTCTCCTTATGCCCATATGACCAACATTATCACATTTTCAAAGTCCACAAGTTCTAAACCTAGATAGAGGGGCCATAATTAAACAATCCAACACAGTTTAGATATTGAGAAAACTGATCCATTTCTACATATGAACCTCTAGCATTAGTAGTTACTCTGAGGGTGAAATGAGGGTGTTTTTCAGGGGTTTTCAGTCAATAGGATAGCAGCTAGGTGTGAGTGGATGTCCCCTTGGATTTAAAGAACAAAGATCTATTGAAGTCAGGTCTTCAGAACATGTTTGTAGTGTATATTGACATGAACACTTTGGTTAGAGTGCAGGCTTACTTGTGATAGACAAACCCATTCAGTTAACAGGCTTCTCTCATGTGGCACCAGTTTCCTATTTAAGGTTGGGATGCAGACCCTGTCAATTACTCTGTTTTGGCTTAAAACTTTCCTTTTGGATAACGATTCCTTAGTTATAATGTAGGGGGACCTCACATGATGCACTGTGCACCTCCCCCCTACACTCCTCGCTTACATATTTGTTTTCAGTTGTATACTTACTTGTTGTATACCTTAGCTGCAGGTATCTGACTTGCAGTTACTGGCCTGACCGACTGGTTGAATGTAATTTCTTTGTTGTTACTCTCTTTCTTTCCCACTTGCTGTCTCTCTTGCTGTCCCCTCATCCCAAATGGTAAAGGCAGATTTGTGATGTCTTATTGAAATGTATGAGACAGGCTTTGGTCAAAATATCTGTTGCTTTAAGCACAGTGACCTGCTCTCCTGAGACTGGGCTATTTTGAGGGGCGGACAACATGAGCAACTACTCACTCCCCCCATCCCCTCCCTTCCCTTCCCTTCCAGGGGTTGTTGAGAAAATTAATGATTTCGTCTCACCATGACAACAGCTAAGTGAGCCCCGGGCAGAGGAAAAAAGTTTATGAACAGAAAGTGACTGTTTCTGACAGAACTATGGAACTATATCAGTTTGAACTGGAGTCTGAACTTGAACATGTTCCTGGAGAGGTTCAACCATCAAGGCTTTAACACTATGTCAGTAGTTTATGTATGTTTGTATGTAGGCTAAGGTCATGCTGGCTGTCGCTGATACCAGTTTATAGTATATGGTGTGTTTACGTACATTATTTGTCATTAAAACCTGGGCTTCTGCTGTGCAATTTAATGCAGTAAATGCAAATATATTAAGGCTATTCCCCCATTCATACCAAAAAGACTCTATATAAATATAGGTAGTTACTCTACTGATCCAAGAGAGAAATTGTTTAGCAGTGCAGCTGTAAGTTAGCAACAGATGCTGGTAAACAATTATTAACAACTGCATTTAATAATTTTGTAGATATTAATGTCATAAATTATTTTTCTTGGAGACCTACATCTTCATCAGAAACATGCTGATGATGTAATCTTAACACACTGAGAGCTGTACATAGTGTTCAATGAAGCAAATTAGAGTGCTGAGAGGACTAGCGTTGAATACCTTATCCAGTCAGGTACAGGTTGTCTGAATTACAGAACAAACAATTCAACTAGAAAGTATTCAATTAACAAAGTAATGTTGTATCGATAATGTTAATCTTTCAAAGAGGTTGTGTATCATCTTCATTACCAAAGCCAATAGCATTAGCTAGTGCTAAATTAATAAATAAATAAACCCTGAAGAAATTATTTCTCAGACAATTACAATTTTTTTTACTTAAATGGCTCAGTTTCTTTGCAAATCCAGCGCTAAACTGGACCAAGTTGTAAAAACAGCCAATGAAAAATGGTTGTATAGTTTATCTACTGGGCTTTTATAGCCTCCGAAACCAAGAGGTAGATGTAAGATGTGTGCTCCTCAGTACAGCTGACAACAGAGTATTTCCATGCAAAGCGGGCTTGTGGGTTAGGGTTAGGCTAGGCTTGGGTTTCAATTGACTTCACACACGTTCAGAATCACCACTCCAGGCTGCATATTCTACAAACGTAATTGCAGGCATACACAAACGCCTCATGGGGACGTGTTTGGATGGATGAGAGTCTCATTGCTGCATGAGACGGGTCAAACCAAACACTGACAACAGTGCACAAAATCTTATGCCACTGACAGAGATTGACGCTGGATCATTTTCCTAATTATCATCTTAATTTATCTATTATTCAGCTTCTATTCATAGGAGTGAAAACATTTATGCAGAAATATGAGAAATTCTAAAGGGTTTACAAACTTTCAGACATGGCCGTGTGCATATCAAGAGCTAAACATAGACAAACACAGAAAGACATGCACACACAGTCTCTTCGTGTCTCATAGGGGCAGCAAAATGGCTTAAGCCAGAATCCCCAATTATTTCTCTTTGCATCTAAAAATAAACGGCTATCTATACCACCCTTATTAAACAAATAAGAAGCAAATGTGCGAGCCACGCCATTGCACTATGTGACATGTTTAATTATTTTAATGAATGATTTTCCAAATCCCAAGTTTGTCAATGTATAATTGGGCTGTTGATACTCATTAGCAAATCAAATGTATAATAATCTGCAGCTGAAAATAGCCCCGAAGAAGCCTAATTTGTAATATTTGCCAGATACATCAGGGTCCAGTTGGTTCAGCGTGGTACTAAGGCATTTATGTTTGTTGTCTCTTTTGTAAAGAATTAAGATTTCACTTGAAACTGTGACAAAAAATAAGATAAATGCCACAGACAAAGGTAGTCATTAGATATCTAGATTGGGATTAATCTATCGCTGGTTCTAGTCTTTTAAGATATAATAAGATTCTATAATCAAAATAGTATAATAGTATCAGTCTCCTTCTTCAAATAACGTGATAAGACTCCGAAAAGCAATTGCATGCTGCAAAATATATGAGACAAGATTTATGACTGAATGTCAGCATTTATCTTAAAAGCATCATTATATGGCACATAAAAGTCCAGCAGCTATCATCACATCATTTAACTGGAAGACAAAACTGATGATGATGAAAATGAAGACAAAGAAAAGAGGAACCGAACCACAGGAGAGAGTTAACCACAACACCGGCACTGATGAGGACTTCGTGATGGCAGTATGACGAAGGCAGTGATCAATGGCGTGTGGCCCCCAACTCATTAGTGCTCCAACACATTACAGCCGTTAAAAATAGAACCCATAACAGGCATAAAATCTGATTTCTTCTGCTTAATGGACATCTGCGAATTTTCCAATAATAGTCTCATTGAGTTAGAAGGGAAAACAGTTTCAGAAAAAAAAATACTCGTTAATATTTCAGAATCAGCTAATTGACTGATAGAAATGCAACTTTTGCCACTTCATTTGTGTAGGTATCTGGGCAAGAGAGCCAGTGATAACATTAAACTGTTCCTGCCTGCAAAAGATGTGGCACAGCTTTCTCGGCTGAGAAGTAAGGGGTTAATTATGGTAATTAGATGTTAGAAACAGAGAAGATTAGGGTGGAACGGTGATGAGTTTTTTCCTGGAAAAGAAAATGGCTGGAGCCTTGGTGTTGTGAATAATAGTTTGGACTTCAATGGTTTTTTTTTTGGGTTTTTTTGAGTCAGTGAGTCAGCTTCAACTTGATGCAGGTTTAAGAATTCCAGCTTTTATTAGAACTTCAAAAATAGCAGAAAGGTTGATTAGTACCTCTATCTAATAACCGTTCTGACTCACTCCCAATAAGTCCTAATGAGCAGGTTTATAGTTGTTGATAGAACGTTTTACAAATACTTTAAAGAACAAATGTTTGACATTAACGAGTAACAGTTAACAATTTAAATGCATGCAGTAATGACAGTTGTTAAGTTTTTTCTTGAATAATTCATCCAGTTTACACTAAAACATTTCAATACATTTTTAGTAAATCAACTCCAACTGCTAATTAAATGCATCGATAAAGGTTAATATTTAAAGCAAAGTATTAATTCAAACTAAAAAACTTTATAAAAGACACCCTGTCAAAAAGCAGGTGTGAAAATACATTAATCAAACAGAATTGACATAAAAAGTATGCCAACTTGTCCACTGTAATTACCTTGTATTTTCAATTCATTCACAAGCGTTTTATTAAGATTAAAAAAAAAAAAAAAAAAAACACATTTTATGACGTTTAAAAAACTTTCTGACAGAGAAAACACTTTTTTGGAAGAAAGTCCTACAGATGTGATATCACTTATATGAAATCTTTCATAAAATAATCTGTAAAACTGAAGCTCCTTAGTCTTTTTGATCTCCGTAGGTTGCATGTATTATAAAAAACAGATTTCGTGTGTAGATCTGCATTAAAGACCAGTTTATAAAACTAGGTTAACAAAGTGAAAAAAGGTAAATATTCTGCAGAACTGACATCTAATTTAGTTAATTGTACATGAGGCCAGTATAGGGAACTCTTATATACCGGATGCACAACTTACACAAATCTAGCTCATGAGCACATAGTAACCAAGGTTCCTGCTGTCTTGAGAGCAGGTTGACAGTCCCCATTCTGGTAATGGGACTTTCTGCCACAGGACTGAGGTGGGTACAAAGATTGGAATTCAGAAATAGAACAGGCGACTGGAGCTATCTGACAGGCTTGTGTCTGAAACCTGGTCATTACATTCCCCTTCAGCTTGTAGTGCCGTTACTAAATTTGCCACGCGAAAGCCCACTTGTGAATTCAGCACAGTTGTGTTTACATCACACCTTCGGTTGTCATATGTGAATATTTTCGGTCTTTTCCTGCCAACATATTTCACCAAGCCAGTCGAAGTGTTGAATTCACGTCTCATCCCATTCTCTCTGACAGCTTCGGTTAGTTTCATGATCAATATCCAACTGCAAATAATCTTTTCTTTGTTATTTTCCCTAGCCTGCATATATATCTACAAAGAAAACCCAAAAACAAACAAAAGGTAAACAACAAACAAAAAAAACATTCTTGCAATGTTTGGACTGGATAGTTTGTCCAGCCTAATCTTTGAAACGTCAACGCCGAATAGAGCAGAGAAGTGAGAAGATGACAGTTCGGTAGCACTGTATGTGCCTTGCTAAAAATATTTCCCATTGCACCACAACTTCAGGTTCAAGTCAGCACGAACCCAGCAGGGCGACATACCCTCTGAAAAACAGAAGTGAAAGACCAAATATTTATATATTTGGTGGAAAATACATAATGTCTCAAATGTTGCATTGACACAGTTTAAACTCAAAGTAAAACCTAAACCCATTTGAGGAAATGGGAGGTTATCTTTTATTCTTTGTAGCCAAAATGATCTTTGCCTTCTTTCCATTCTGAATGGAAGTAATACTAAATGACCTGCACAAATACATATCTTTGAATTTTATATAATGCAAAATAGTGAAATCTCTCAACTTAAAGTTAAAAAAGGTTAACAAATTAAAATTCTTCCATAAATATATGGCAACAAGAAACACCGTAGAATACTGTGTGTCTGACCTCAGAGATACAGTTTAAACCTGTGGCGGTGAAGCAGAAGTCATCAGACTATAAGTTTATACCCAGGATCATGGACACTATACTCTCCAGGCTAAAGAGGAGCGGACCAACCAATTTTTTTTTCGGCGATTAGCGACACGCTTTAAAAAGCCATCATCCATGATAGTATAGGGGGGAGTCAACATGAAGCATCTGTTATGGACCCAATAAAGCTGAATTATAAAGAAGATACAGGCTCTGAGGCAACATATGCTGCCAGATCTCCTTATTTATCTATTAAATAAAAACTGTTTCTGTGAGATAATGAGCAGGATAAATCCATATGATACAACAACGAGAAGCGTTTCGCTTTCAAAACCACAAACACTGATCCATATCTGGAAATAAGAGGTGATCCTACATGAGGGTAAACGCACCCTCGACCCAACTATTTTTGAATGTGCTGTTGGCATATGAATGTAATGTCATTTTCAAAATATATGTTGTCACATTCACTTAAAGTGAATATAAGGTTTAAATGATCTACATTACTTTCAAATGCTTTCAGTCACGTTTCTTACAGCTGCCCAACAAGGTTGCACATTCAGATGCATTTTTGTCTCAAATACCATCAGGTAGGAGAGCTGTTACAGGAAAAGAAAAATGATAAATTAATCTGACTGTGTGCCAAGTGCTGTGAGTGGAGCTTTGTGAGTGCTGGCAGCTAATGTAACACAAATAAGAAACATTATTTACAGCGTTGTGAGACAGACACACGCACACAGAGTGATAAGGAATCTGAGTGTCTAAGCCAGACTTGTCAACACATTTTCATAAGCGTGGAGCACGCAGCTGATGACAGCTATGGGAGGGGCTGAACTGCACAGGTAGAAAAAGAGAAGATCAAAACACACTCAGGCAGTGCGATCAACACGTCAACATCCTCTGAGAGTTCCATAATTGTTTCTGCAGGGCTTACCTTACCTTACCTCATTACTCCATTCCTTTTATCACTGCATTATTACTGTGTTGGAAGGAGAAACATGTTTAATTAACTTCAGAGGGTTTAGTCCACATTTCACTTAGTTTAGTATGTTAAATTACGATGTTCGAGAACTCAGCTACAAACATTTTTTTTCAATAAGAAGCCCTGCACCAGAGCGTTGTTTCAAACGATGCATATGTTTCCATGCAAGTGTTTGTGACTGCTGACAGGCTAACATCACATTTTTCCTTCTTTCACAGCTGAAGTAGTCTCTATAGCAACAAGATATCTGTGACAAGATAATGTAGTAAATCTTCCACATACAGCCTGAGATGCTGCACATAACATAAAACGTTTATGTGCAAAAGCACCATTTTATCATTATTCGCCCATCAATGTCAAATTATCTTACATGTCATTAACTCACTCCAGCATTTAAAGTCTTTGAAGTAATCTTGCCGTTTATGACACATCATAAAAACAAAAAGCTCGTTAACACACACACACACACACACAAAGTTACAGATATTAAAAAATTGCAATGTTATGTAATAGGAAATAGCTGCTGAGTATTTCTGTGTGCTTGAGGATCAAAAAATGTTAATTTTGAAAACTGTCTAGAATTCATATAAATACTGTCTCAGCAGCCTTGAAGCTGTCTGACTATTATCTGATGTTCTACACCTTCATCTCCTATATATATATATATACTCATCTAAGACTAATAATAGTGAGATGCCTCAGCCTACTTTATGTGATACAGCACACAATTACAAGAAGGATGGTGGTGGGGAAGATAAACTGTAACTTACATAGTTTATACACAGCAAGTGCGGTGAACGAAGAGTTTGTGTTCAAGACTTGGAGGGGAGCACCATCAAAAGAGTTTCAAGCATGTAGGAACAAGATGGGAGAAACAAATTAGGCCAATTTTATCAAACTAATGATTTAAGACAAAAATGGTTTTGTTTTGTGTTGCCACCAGGGGGGCTACTCGTTATCAAGCTGAGGATTATTGCCCACAGAGTTTGCTCTTTGTTGGATACTTTAACACAGTCGAATATTGTGTTATCATTTATTTTTTGGCTACAGCTCTCTGGCAAGTTTCCATTGTACACTGGTTGATTCATTTTTTCTGAAGCACTTTCATTTTATCGTGTTATTTATTCTTTATCCTTCCTAAAAAGCTTATGCAATAACAGGAAGGACAGTCACACATACAAAGAATAGCCACAAAAGCTATTTGTTTATTCTGTTGTTAATCCCAGAGACATCATTGCGGTCTAAACTGTATTCAATTAATTGTTTTTGAGATAGAAATATGTTTGGATTGCTATCAAACCTGTGGCACATTGAGTTATTCTATTGCATGAATAATAAGAGCAGTAGGTGATAAGTGTAGAGGTGACTCATGACTAAATCAATTTGTTCAGTCTGCACAGCAGATATATGTTGCTAAATGTCAAACAAACTGATTAAAATGGATGGAAATATAACCATGACGGCAAAGTCATTTTTCTGCACAGGGCACAGGGCACAATGCCAACCATGATGAATTAATCATTTTGGAGTCAAGACCACATCTTCTTTACACAGTCTTGTGTCTGTTCTCATTTACTGGATTGTGCATACTGCATCTGACTCAAATCAGCCTCAAATCTCCAAAACATAAATAAAACCTAGTAAGTTGCCCAAAAATAACCACTGTGCTGGGTCAGTGTGCCATCGTCCGGAGCCCACTTTTCAACGTGACACAGAAAAGTTTGTGAGAAATACACAGAAACCGACGGACAACGAAGCCAGTCCAATTGATGTCAGGAGATGAAGGGACTGGGGGGACTGGACTATATTTAGTGTCATTGAGATGGTAATGCATGGAACATGAGAGGGTGCATGTGTGTCTGGGTGTGTATTAATGATGTGCTGTACATGAACCACCATTTGAATTTCTGGGTTTCACATTGGAAGTGTGTTTTTGATCATAGAAACAGGAATAATTACAAGTGAGCTTAGCAGAATCAATAGTTATCTCTCTGTAACAACACAGCATGGAAATAGCAGCACTCTTCCTTTCTTTCCAGGCCTTGATCAGTGCCCAAAGGAAATATGTTGAAACACATTTACCCTGCAGCAGTTTCTCAGTTTATCTGTCTTACCCTCACTCCCATGTCTATCTCTCAAGCAGTCTTACCCTATCTTTACCCAACCCAGATTTCTGCCTTCAACTGTTGTCTTCCTCCTACTTGTTTCCTAGTAACTGGACTGAAATGCCCCCTATTCTCAGCCCCACAAAGCTGTGGTTTTATAGATTTTATAAAACAACCTATATAAATAATTGTTCCCCACAGGGGGCTAAGTTATGTCCATTGTCTCTAGACAAACAGCTCTGTCCACAGGCATGTTGTTAACCTGGTTTCCACCCGATTGCAAGTTTAGGATTTCAGTTGGACAATGTAGGAACAATGTTGGAATTAAACATCTGGCTGAAATTACTGATTTAAGTCACCTCATTTAGATAAATGATGAGGTGTAAGTTAGAGTTTTGAGGCAATATATTAGTAATCACTGTTTTAGTCATTTCCACATGTTTTCTGTGTGCTCTCAATGTGCTGCAGTGTACTTACTGACTTGTGTTAGCCTCAAATTGACCCAATGATTCAGACGGATTCTTGCAAACATTTGGCTGATATTAAAACCAAAGGAAGTTGAAATGAAAACACTAAGATGCCGTCTTTGGCATTATCACAGCCTAGATCATTTGAGCAGTATTCACATTTCACAATAGCGTCTTTAGACGCTTCGCTTCTAATATATTACAATAATTCTAACATTGGAAAATCACAGCATGTGTAATAAAATTACATGTACGTTCAAGTATTTGAATTATTATAGTTAAAATACACATGTTTTCCATTTGATTGCACTGGTTATCTACAATACAGTGATATCAGCGACGTTACCAAGTCTTTCACAGCGTCTGAAAAAACTTTGTTTATACTTGTAGAAGCAGGCAGTAAATCTGTTTAAAACTGATTTCAATTCACCCTTGTTTATACTTTGATTAAAGTTCTGTAAGGCTACAAATGATACACCGCACCAATGAAATAAAAATTCTAAGAGACCTGGGGTCTTCAAACTATTTTACGAAAGACACAATTAGAAAGTAAAGGATTGTATCAAATGTGTAAAAGAAACTCCATCATAGTGCAGGCAGTTGACATTTTTAGTTGATGCCTAATGTTTGATCTAAAGGCATTAGCTTCACATTTAAAATTTGTACTAACTCTGTCATGCAACTAAATTAACTGTAAAATCGTTTTCCTTAATTTAAATCAAGATCAGCTTGTCAAAAAAGTGGGGGGAAAGATTGCTGAGAAGCAGCTGCCATCTAGTGGCAGGCAGAGATATTACATTACTGAATGAAACGAGATTTAGTTCTAAATTCAATTTCTGTCTAATGCCCAAAACAGTTTTAAAAGGATAGGAATGCATTCATCCTTGTTAATTCAAATGTTAATTTGAATGTTTAGATCAATTCATAAATTCTGTAGGATGTTTAAGTTTCTTAAAGAGTTATCAACAGTCACTTGCTTCATCTGTGTTACCCTGTTCAATTTCCCATTTCCCTTTCTACCAGCTTAGAAAAAAACGAGTTGATCAAAAAGTCACTTCCTGGAATTCATTCTGAAAACAAGCATTTTCTCTAAAATATTCTGTCTTTTACCAGCTGTTTATGTTGCAGGTATTAGCGAGGTTAAGACTAAAGAAATGTGGAAGCATAAATTCCTTTCATGCACCTTTGGCAACACAAGCATTTTCTCTGAAAGCAATACCCAAACTCATAAAAGAAAATACCTTGAAGGAATTAGGAAGTCTTGTTGACTGAAAGAACAAAAACATGTGATAAGTAGTTTGGGGAGTGTTTCTTTTACACAGCACCAGTGGCCAAAGGTTTAGAGTTATTTCATGGTCGACAAATGATACTAAACTACAAGAAAGAAAAACATTAAATCCTGATAATGAAAATCCAACATTATATATCATAAAGGGGAGCTGGTGGTGGGCTAATAAAAAAAAAGTCTATGAATAAAAAATTCTCAGTGACTCCTCCGTGTTGAAGTCACTCTCTTTTTAAATTAGACCATCCATTTGACCATAAATCAAATTGGATGAAAATTCAAGGGAATGAAACGTGTTCATAACAATCCAACTGGCAGCCAAAGATCAATGCAATCAACAAGCAGCTGTAAATTCACCACAGGGTTGTACAAAGGCTGACTGTAAGCAGATGGCCTGTAGGCTGGTGGAAGTTGGTGTATACCTGAGGACCAGGAAAAGCATATTCGTATGCAGTATGTGTGTGTGTGTATGTGTGTGTGTGTGAGGGATGCAGGGAAAGGAAAGGAAAGGAAAGGAAAGAAATGGAAGACAGGCCAAGGAAATACTGAAATAATCTGAACTGAGTCACAATGGTCAGACCAAAGATAGTTGTTCTAATAATGTGTGTTTGTGACTTCGCTCTGATTCAATACACTATCCCAGCAGCTGCAGACTAGTTAGGCTTGATTTTTCAAACCACACGACAGTACATCCCCACATCATTACCTAATGGTTTCTTAAGTGGCAGCTGCTCCCATCTAGAAAACATACTGTGCAGACAAGCTCGACTGAAGCTACAGTGAATCATCAGGACTGTGGGTTATGAAGGCCCTGTGGTGAGTTACAAAACGCTAATTTAACACATGCAGGATCAAATCAAAGTTTGGCTTGAGATGAAAAATATGCACGAATGATTAATCAATTCACTGTGTGTTTGCAGCTTCCATCAACGCTTGTCTTCATCAATGTTCCAACTTGCTGCAGGGCTACAGTGTGCCACATAAAATCAAAAATGAGCTTTGAGTGTTGATTTCTTGTTATTTTACCTCTGCGTCAAAAAACTGTAATTATTCCTGTTCTATTGTAAATCCACCCAGCTGAATTTTCAGGCCTCTCCCAACGTATTTACCAGTTTCTAACAAATGTTTGCCCCACAGGCAAAAACACCATCCATTTGTCTCATGACTGTTTGCATGAATCTGTCTGTGCAGTGAGCAGTCTTCAGCAGCTCCACTAGAGGTCAGAGTGATGACGCTGGAGACTCAGTTTCCTGCTACACAGCATATTGATGATGATTCTGTTTGCTTACCCAGCACCCTTCTCCCCATTTATCAGAACTACTCCCTTCTGGTGCAACATAAGTCATGCAGCAGCAACACTTGGGCTCCCTCTGATTTTACAGGGCAGTTGGATGTGATGAATATCTCTTGCATGCACTTCAGGTGTCTCTGACTTGTTTCCCTTCACAGTAGTCTCTAATCTGTAGATATCAATGCTAACCGCATCCTACCAAACTTATCACTCAATTGTAATCTAAAAACAAGGGCCAAAAAGGCAATTTAGAGATAGCTAAGGCTGCCTGCTAAGCCCAATTTGGCTTGAAAGCATCAACAACTGAGAGAAAATCCAGTTGGACTACAAAGGTAGGATTTGCTTCAGTTAGCTAACAGCATTGAACTCACAGAGCACAGCACAATCATCTTTGATATTTAAATCTGAAGCTTTGAATAAACGAATGGGATGTGAATTCAAGGTCTGTGACGGGGAGCACATTGATCCTCCTCAAGGTGTGAGGACTTTAATGTCCAGAGGAGCTCATGACAGCTATGGTGACAGCATGTATGCACACAACACACAAACACACCACCACCATGGATGAACATATAGTAAATAGTAAAGCTTTGTTCTAAAAACCATCAAGAACCAATTCAATTTTCAAGAAATTGTTCTGTTTTTTAAATGCAAGATGAATACATTTATTATAGAAATAGAAAAAAAGTCAAAAAGTCCGACTGGATTTTTATATTCATTACATGGCCTTTTACATTCTGACAGTCAACATGGACATTCAGGGCACAAATCACCTCCACCCTCATTTTACGATGTTTCTGTTATAAAAGGGGCAGTAAATGTGTCACTTATCTGTCCGTGTTTAAGTACAACCGCTGGAACAACGGGTTTATGTTTCTTCCTGTGCAAAATGGTTTCAATATCACAGGGTAGTGTGGGAGGTCAGCACAAAGTGCTTTTATATTCAACAGAACAATTAAAGCCAGTTAGCGTCTCTGATTAATTAATCGCTGCACTAAGAGAGAAAGTGGGCACCATCAAGTTTAACTGATCATAAAGCATATAAAGGTGATAGAAGAAACACCCAGATCAATATATATGTGATTGCTTAATCAAT
Source organism: Leuresthes tenuis (assembly GCF_036924035.1). NCBI lineage: Eukaryota > Metazoa > Chordata > Actinopteri > Atheriniformes > Atherinopsidae > Leuresthes > Leuresthes tenuis. The sequence goes on along the minus strand of NW_027325361.1, from coordinate 16,168,637 downwards.
GTTCAGTCTGTTCTGAGTAACTTGGATTTATGTTTATCAGCCTCTGTAATTTTTTAAAAATATTTTCCCAGACAGCTATGACAGATAGAGCACACGCACTTCAGTTCAAATGTAAAGACCCAAAAACATTGCTTTGAGTCAGTGATCTTTTAGCACTTCAGTGGTCACTGATTATGAAGCAGATGATACATTTTGATCTATGCTAGAGCCTAAAAAACATATGTACTCTAACACAGAGCCACACGTGGGCTATAAGTGTGTGCACAAGTGCCCAAGCCCATATGAATGTAAATATGCAATGGTAAACTAGGGGGCATGCTGCTGTCACGTGGTGTTAAATTGGAGGACCAGAGGCCATATTTTATGGAGAATTCCCTCAGGAGATGTAGCTTTCTTCAGCAAAGCAGGGCATGAGCCTGCAGAGATGTATGGCGGTAACAATTCAGGATCTGCTGTACTGAAATAATAGTGGACAAGAAATGGGGACATCAACACAATCTTCTGTGTGTAGGAGAAATATAGGCCATGTGTTCTGTGTGACTTTAGAGTTTAGTCACAACAGAGGGGAAGATTTAAGAGTTTGTTCACCACTTTGGCTGTGGTATAAGCTAAAATACATACACAAATATTGTTAGATATTTTTTTTTAAATAGTGCAGATATACTGAAGGTATCATTTTTCAAAGTTTTCACCTTCCGAAGTAAACATAGATCACAAAGGTAGGATCCTTGATAATGAATTATACTGACTTTGTGAATCATCTGATTTTTCATCTGGTGTCACCATGATGTTAGGATTTGTGTCTTTAAATGATATGTCAGTGGATTGTAATGAAATGTGGCATTCATGCCCCCACATGATAGACACTGTGGGGATCTCTGTTTGTTTTTTTTTGTTTTTTTAATCTCTGGCCATCATCGTATAATCAAAATTACAGTTTGACCAATGCTTTTCTGATGGCAAAATGCCTGCTGCTGTAGCTAACCTATTACACCTGCATATTAGCACTGCTGTGAGTATGTCACACGCTGACGCCAAAGCAGCACTGTGCCAAAGTGTTGCCTTAGTCTTGTTTTTTCAGGAGATTAGACTTTTTTTTCCCCTTTCACTGACAGTGACAGCTAAGATTGACAAGAACACTGGGACAGAGAGAGAGAGAGGGATGACGCAACAGAGACCTCGAGCTATAACTGAACTGAAGTTGTTACAGTTATGTGTCAAAAGTATTTAGAAACACTTAAACTCATTTTAGCAGTCTTTGCCAAGTCTTCCATCATCAAAAGCTTAGAACTCCGCAACAAAACATTACTTTTTTATTCAACTTTATATAAACTCAAGAGTCAAGTAGATTTCAACCACTTCAGTCTGAATCTGTGTTTTGCTGAACCCATTGTCTCTCTCATCAATGCACTGCCATTGTTTCGCACCCCAAAGCAATATTTAGACAGCATCATCTCAAGACAAATCACACAACTTTGAAGCTCACAATCTCCCTCTATCTATGTGATGGTCATCAGCACTGTCAGCTTGTAAAAACAACACAGGGACATAGGTGGCAAAGAGGGAAACAAAGTAGGGAGGATGAGTAAGAGGATGATTGCAGGGTTTGTTCATCTTATAGCTTCAATGGAGCTATAAAACAAGCATGCCAGCTGAAAGAGCTGAAACCTGTGCTGTAGAGTGTGAGTGTACAAACTTTATTCTCTCTCAGTAACACCACCTTCTCTATTCTAGATAGACAGATTGTCATTGTACAAAAAAAATAGAACTTTCAAATGCATTTGAGAGCCAGTCTCAGTAAAAACCAATGAAAAGCTTTCTGCAGTCTGTTTGACAGACTCATGGTTTTGTGGGGAAGAAAATAGCTTTTCAGCATGTCATCATTAATAATTCAGTTGTGACAAACAGCTCTGACATTTACACTGCACTGGGGTGTCTTTCTGAAACTGACAGGGAGACAATAATGAAGGAGAGGGAGACCGATACAGGGAGTGACAGATTCTCAGCTGTGTGTTGATGCAATTAGAAAGGTTCAGGCCCGATAAAGCGTTGACCCTTTACTGGTAAAACACTGATGGGGGAAGTTGTGATGACCTTTACAAAAATAATCCACTTTCATCCAATTGAAATTAAGTTGGTAACAGTAGTTCCCAGCACAAAAACAGGTGGAGTCCTTCAAACGGGAATGAAAGTGGTATGAATGAGCAACAGGTTTTCATGACATTTAGTTTTTATCATTTGCTGCCTAGTATTACATCTGTTAGCAAACTCACATTTTCCCTGATTTTTTTGAGAGACAAAAGTGTATGCACAAACGAGCAGCAGACAGACTAGCCTTTTAAAATACTTATGTTTTCCCCCGTGCGTATCCATGTTACCCCAGAGTTCTGCATGTTGAAAATTAACTGATGCGTGAGAGCCTCTGAGGCAGCAAAGTGCAGCCGCTCTCTCCAAGCTAATGCTTTGTGGGCAGACAAACACAGAGAGATACAAACAGACTGACACAAGAAATTATGTCAATAGATGAGTTTCCCTTCACAGCCTAAACAAATGTGAAGGACTCTTCTGAAAAGTAAAATGAAAAGAACATGACATTTTGACATTAAATTTGAAGTGAATACAAAACTAGACCAAAATGATGTGGTTTACATTACTCTGTGCTGCAATTCAGTTAAAGAAGTAGATGCCCTAACCACAAACTAACCTCAAGGAGGACAAAACAATTAGGGAGGAATTACTTTAATCTCTGTGACTATCTTGGAATTCACATCATATCTGGGAAGACATCAGTCGGTCATGTGAGTTGTATGCCTGATCACGCCAGAATCAGCTGGTGAGTTCTGTTACTTTCAGAAAATTCACAAAGCTGTTTCCATTCAGCCTACAATGTATAATGTCTTCTTTGAAAAAGGAAACATAGGAACTTTTTTTTCTAAAGTTTTTATTTTCATTTCTACTGTTTCCATTAATCTTTTCTTGTTTATATCTTATAAGTGTGACTCCAAAATGGAAATGCATCTAATGTTTCTCCTACTTACTTACTCGTACTTGCTGCCAAGCCAGTATATGAAGCTTTCAAAAGATTTTCACTGCTTTACCTTGCTGTCAGTGTCATGGGCTGTGGTTGTGGATTTGTTTCTCTTTTTTTATCTGTACCATTTCTTTTTATTGCAGGTTTTCATTTTAAGATGTTTACTTCCTGTTTCATATGAAAACATTTTGTTTGTGCCCTTCCTATCTTTAGTTCCTTACCTGTATTTACTTACCTAATTGCCCCACACCTTTCATCACTTGATGACCCCTTTCATGTAAATATTCTTAGTTTGCAACTGTTTAAAAAAAAAAAAATCTATTTACTTAGGAGTGCTTTGGATTTCCTGCCATGCATCACTTTTGGTCGTTTCTTTTTTAAAATACATCTTCTTTTCTTTGTTAAACAGCCATCTGTGAGTTTGCATTTCTGTCATCCAAAACTCACCTTTGAGCGTCTATCTTTTACACTGTAGAACAGAAGAGTCACTGGACTGCCGTTTTAAAGGGTTTACTTTGGACCTGAATTCATGTCAAATCACAAAAATCACACAATAAATCATTGTCAAACTAGCACATCAAAACTGCAGTACACTAGCAATTTCAGTGTATTTCACCTGTTTAAAATGACTGATAATATCTAAAAGGGAAGTATAACTGGGGAACACAAAAGGACATGCAGCCTCACGTCTTGTTTGGTTCACCATCAGAAAAGGCTTTCTGATAGTCAGACAAAGTGGTGAAAATATTTTAAATTAGAATACATTCACTACATTGTTCCTACTATTCCTCCTCACAAAACATGTTTCGAACTTTTCTTTCTCTCTTTTTTCTTTGTTTGATTTTGTTTTGTTCAGCTATGCCAGAACAACCTTGTTTAGACAACCCTTTCACCATACCACTGTTACATCGCTGCCAGTAGCAGGGCTACAAATCAGGGTATTTGATCATAGTCTTACACACAAGCTGCTTCACATAGACTTCAACTAAAATAAAAACCCAAGAACCTCCCTGTACTGTCTGCTGGTGGATAAATAATGAGGCTTGTGCTTGAACCAAACTTTGACGCTGCCGTAAACAGGCAATTTTCCAACTGCAGCTGTGAGTCGGGTGCACGCCTTATGGATGGCCAGAGACACACCTAGTGTAGTCCTCTCAGACCAAGATCACAAGAAATATGGATCACACACAGTTTACCCTGGCCTGTGAACACCCCTGCCAAGAATACTACCAACGTGGATGAGGTTTACAGCTATGCAAAGATAACTTCTGATAACAAAACTTACACACACAATGCCTCCAGCTGTGACGATGTGTTGGTGTCTTCATCTTTTATCTGTGACTACAGAGAACAGCAGCATTTCCCGAACAGAAATCCTGTGAAGTATTACATGAACTGTTGATCTGACATCCCTTAATGTGACTTCACTGTGAAGATTTTTAAATGTGTGGAATTTGTTGGTCAGCACACCAGCCGTGGCCCATGACAGCATAAAGCAAATTGAGTCATGGAAAACTATAAACTATGATGACTGCACAGTGTAATAAGTTTGGGGACAAGAGTAAACACATGATTTTACTTCAAAAGTTAATTTCAAAACAAAATTGCTCTGATGTGAAGCATAAAATCTGAGACAGGATATGAGAACAGCATGCTGTAATTTCAGCTTCAAAACTGGTTGGAATCTGCTGTGTTTGCCTGGTGATATCAATGATTTCTTTGGAAATGGTCCTTGTTTTACATGAAAGCCCTTATGGTTCCAGCTCACATCATGAACTCAGTCCAATGCAAACCAAATGAAATAATGCATTCACTTTCCAACCCCGCACAGTACATGAGGCAATGCTTTTAGGAAAACTTTTAAAAATGAACTTCAACACATAATTGCTGACGTTCATAGTACATGTTTACCTTTCTGTGTGCAAAGAATAGAACAAAACAAAACTACATTTTACTCTTATTTGCAGCCTCTTATCACAGAGAGAATGCTTTAGTAAGTACTGAAGTCTAGTTCAGTCAAAGAGAATTAGTTCAACACTGCCTTTGTATATCAGCACTGCACAGATCCTCTTCAGTCCCATTCATCTTGCATCCCTTTGCTGTAAATATGTGCTGTCAGAGCTGAAGAGTGTGTAATAGCCCTTGGATGGAGAGGCTCTACAAAGAAGAAGAAAGATAAGAAACACACAAATGCAAGTGGGACATCTGTGGACCCATAAGAATGAAAATCGTCACCAATCAAAGACTCAAAATACAACCTTTCAGTAAACGCATACACAATCTGCCTTACAGATGAGGACTATAACTTGTTCCTAGAACATGTTAAGTGCTGTCACATGGAAACTGGCCTCGTGCTTACAGTGTTGCTACACTCGCAGAAGTCTGCTCTGTCTCAATTTCCAAGTTCAGTTTAATGACTCATGGATGGTAACATATGCTGCCAGTAGTTCAATGGCTCTAACTGCCTCGAATCTCTGGTTTCCAGCATTTAAATGAACCACTATGCTGCACAGAAAACAGCTCCTCTTTTATTGGTAATTTCTTCAGTGAGACTATTCTGTAAAGTAGACTTCTGTCTGAAACACTGACATGAGACCGAACAATGACGTACAACTTTGATATGATATGCACAATTCATAGATAAATATTTGCTTAACTGTATTCATCTTAAAGCTATTGCCACCAGTTGCAAATAAGACTGTGCTCATAAACTATAAAATATAATGCAATTCATTTTATGTGTTAGAGTTAGAAGAAGATGTGCTTTCAGTTCCATGTAAGAGGGATTTTTTTCCCCTAAAAAAAACCATGACATTTACATATAAATAAATAAATAAAATCAGACACAGGCTCAAAGATAGAAATGACATATTGATCAAGCGACACATCATGTCACCTTTTCCTTGTCAATCTCCCAGCCATTAAAACACAGAGCACAAATATCAGAGACCGCAACGTTTTTGATGCTGACATTGTATTTTTGTGACCAACATCTGTTCCTCCTATCGTCAAAATGCCAGATTGATTCAGTCTGATTACTGTCATTAGGGGCGCATTAATGCCAGCCCTAAACACCGCAATTTGGTAAAGCGCTTCCGAAAGGATGCTGCTATCTTGACCCCACACATCAACTATAAATTATCAACTATATTATGCTACTACTATAAACCCATCTACAACACGCATCTACAAATGCCAGGTTAAAACATAGCTCAGCTGCCCAAAAAAAGCAGAAATACTAAAAATAGTTTCCTAAATTCTCAATTCACCAAGGTTCAATGGCTACTTTGTTTTGGATCTAAGACTGTGTTGTGACCTTTGACCAGTTTATATAAACACTCAAATCTGAATGGCTCTCCCTATGAGGACATAAAAGCAGGAAGCAAATTGTTGTAGCTCAAACATGCTACAAAATAAAGTCACAAAGGGAAGAGATTTCATCCTCCTGGAGAATGGGAATCTCCATGGCAGATCTCTGATCAGTGCTTATCTTGCATACAGCCCAATTTGTCCCAGGGGTGCGTTAAGGGGACGGTTAAGTGATGGCCAAATAGGGAGTGAAAAAATATTCAATACAATTCATGACAAATCTTTATAACTCTGACCTAATGATGACACTTGAAAAAACAGGGAATCGCTAACTTTAAGAATTTCCTTCTGGGAGTCATGAATGTCCAGAGCCAATTTCATGGCAATCTGACCATTTCATTTTAGGACCTCATCATTGACAAAAAGTATGGATCAAAGCCAGCTTTTGAGCTGATATTGATGTTCGTTACATCAGGGGTCACCATGATTTTAGAAGTAGCGCACTATGAATATCCACCCAATGTTTCATAGCAATCTAACCAGATGCAGATGACTTATCTTACAACATACCAAAGTGACTTGAAAGAGTGATCATGCCTCCAAACAAACACACATTTCCCCCCTCATTATAGAGTTCACTAATTTGGCTTGAAATCGGCCTATTTTCCTTTGAAAATCAAAGCAGGTGCACACACTGGCTTGCGTGGAACTTCTCATTTTCCATCCTCCTGTCAGGTAGCAGAGGGTTTGCTACTAAGTGGCCATGAGAGGTGGATGTGTATGGTTGTAATGCATTCTGACTCACTGTGGTCAATGTCCTCTTAGAAGTTGAAGTATACATCTGTCATGACGTATTATGGTAATTATATTAGGCAGGGCAAAGAATAGTTATCTAGTCCACGGCCAAGTATCTCTACCAGCCTGTTTATCTGCTAATCAACCACTTGCACAGTACTGTCACAGGAACTTAAATATCAAATGCAAATTATCACAGGAAAAGTTCTCATTCATTCTCTTTCTTCTCATCACCTCTGCTGCATTCATTGTACATCATCACCTCTCCATCTCCCATCCAACATCCCACTCTCTGCCATCAGTCCCCACAAGCCTCCATCTCTTTAGGTGTAGCTCAGGATAAGATGCGGTATTCAGCACCTGTGGTGTAAAAGGTACGTGGGGGGCACAGGAGGTGCACAACACCACTGCAGGTGAAGCCCCAGCTTCAGCAGGAAAGCACTAGGGGGGTGGGGGGCATCACTGCTATAATCAGCTAAAATTTCCCCCACACCACAGGGCAGGAAGCTAATGAATACATACACATAGAGACACTTCCATATTCAGCATGTGGAATGAGCATGTGGAATGAGCATACACACGTGCACAAAGACACAGTGAAAAGACTTTATGGTTGAGTATAATGTTGCCTCAATGAGCATCAAACCGGTGTCTTCATAAATCTTGTGACTTCTGGAATATTTTAAATATAAAATGAATGAATGGCTGAGCTGTCACATGTTTTAGAAATGATTTGTACAGCATTAAATATATACTGCTGTTGGCTGTTTATCCTAATAACATTATGACATAAACATTATGACCACTGGCAGGTAAGGTGAGCAACACCTCTCATCTGGATCCAATGTAATGTTCTGCTGGAAAAACCTGCTCAGTGGGACTCACGTGGCTTTAACTTTCACATCTACCTAAACATTTCTGCAGACCAATCACCCCTCGCTGCCATACAGTGTGGGCAAATCCACTCCCCTGACAAGCAGCTTTCCACAGAGGGACAACACTCCCCAGATACCAATCTGATGGGATCTGATAGCATCTGTGGATTTTTCTTTATATTATCCATTGTTAATCAAATAGCATTTCCTGAACTACACCATTAAGAGCATGACTAAACATTATATCAGGTTTTGTAACAATATTACAAATTTACCTCTGCTGTCTAAATTAAATTAGGTCCCAGGTGACATTTACTTACAGTACAGAGTGATCAATAAACACTGAACACTGAACATAGTGCCACTGGGGCCAGTCTTTCCAAAATGAACACGAAAAGAAACAATCTTCAGTATATTAGATCTGTTTTTGTTTCATAGCTACTCCATCTTTTGAATTCAATGCTGGGTATTGCATTTTGTTATATTGAAGCTACAGAAGAAAAAAAAAGCAACTGGAATTGAATAATGAAATGGTACTCCAAAGACGGGGTATAAATTGAATATAAAAATAAATATACTAAATAGCTATGTTTGTTGATTTACAGTTTCTTTTAACAATCATCAACAGTGTTTTTCTTCATGCTATAACAGCTACATGCAGTTCTGAGTTCCACCTTTCAAAAAAAACTTATTACCTGAGAAAAATTTGTGATGTATAGACAGTATTTAAAGAGTCCTGGAGTCATACTATATCAAAGGTAATACTTACTCCCACTCCTTGCGTCGCGCTTGTGGTGTGCTATGTATCTTATGAGCTTGGTGGGCTTTGACAATGTCTCTCTGCTCAATCAGGCCACCGCGCCTTCTCTTGATCACGTTAGGACTGACTGCCAGATCTCCATCCACCCCCAGCATCCCAGCTCCAGCGTCAAAAGCTGAGGCCACATCTAGAGAGAGACCCAGACGATTTGGGTGTAGAGGGGGAGCACTGCCAGATATGTGCGGAAGATAGAGGGTGTCATAGCTTGTAGACAGACTTTGGGGCTCCAGAAGGGAGTGAGCCTCAGAATACAAGCTTGAACCTCCGGCCAGTCCTGCACGATGCTTCTGCCAGCCCTCACAGTCTGTTGGGGATGGGTGCAGGATCTGGTGCACTGTAGTGCTGCTACCACACATTGCCCCCATGCTCGGATCCAAACTAATCGTTGGACACTCGGGCCCTCCAGGGGGTCCAGGTAGCCCCAAAGCATTGTGGTCATCTGTCAGAGACTGAGAGCTGACCGAACAGGAGCCCAGTTCCAGCATGGTGGGAATTCTGCCCAGGATCTCAGCATACTGCTGCAGGAAGGAAAAGGAGCAGAGATGAGATGGGGTACAGCAGAAGAAACAGTAATACACACACACACACACACACAAACACACTTTATTGCTGATGGACTTCCTTCAATGACATCACAAACAGATCATTTGCTTGGATCAGATATTCAAGATTCAATGTAATTACCATAATGTAACACAAGACTGCGTGATGAGTGACGAGATGCAGCTCCTCTCTGACACCAAAAATAAAAAAGAAGTAACACATGAGGGAACAAACAATCAAGTCATCAAGACGATATAGATGAGGCTGTGCAGACCCGAGGTGTAAACAAACAGAAAAGCAATTAGAACATTTCAAAATGTCCATTCATCCTCATGATACTTTGTGTCCCAGCTATTTGACAGTAGACAAGAAACATGGAAGCTGCTTGAGACGTCTTCCCATAATGAGCACCATCAGATGTTATCTGGTCTGTTTCTATAGTGCTGTTACCTGATCACTGACCATCTGAATGTTGCCTCATTCGCACATTCATACATCTCCTAACTCACATACACACACACCAGCTGGCCTAAGGACACTGCAGCTAGTTGAGAGACCAGGAATTTAAGTGCCAACGCTGCAATTTGTGCTGCTCCTCTACCTGAACCACAGCTGCCCTCCAGTACAAACAGAAATGTACAGATGTTTTATACTGTTAAAGCCTTCTGTTCTATCTATTTAAGGTCCATCTGGATCATGAATAGATGTTACTGGCTTATTTCTTAAAGATGGGACCCAAATCAGGATTTATCATATGATATGTTAGGCTCACATTTGTCATTTTTTGTTACAAATAATTTCTGATATGTATATAACATTATGGATAGCTAAATTAAGCTATATGGGTTGTAAATACCAGAAGAAGAATATACAGATACAGACATCAGCCTTGTGTTACAGCCATAGAACAGATATGATGCTCCAAACATATGCCCTTAAACAGTCTCTGCTTCAGTGATCAGTCAAAAGCCTGAGGACATCCTCTGTGTAACCAGAATGTGTTCAGCTAACCCTGTTGTTAGCTCTCACTTTCCACAGTCAATTTAAAATCTTACCAACCCACTAAATATCAGAGCCAATTAGACAAGATGCAACACATCCCCTCAAAACAATTAATCATATGACACTGCCATAGCTGTACTTAATGGTCCAGTTTGGAAGGGAGCAATCATACATATGATACATTTAATTTCCAAATGTGCTACCAAAAGCTGTTCAGCCCATTTTAGAAAGCTAAAGGTAGACGGTTTTACAGCCCGTCTGACAGGTAACATTCTAATTAATGTGTGATCTGGAGCAGGGAAAGAAAAGATACAGATTGCATAAAGCTAATCCAACGCCAGGGCGAGCAACTCAGCTGTTTTTCATATAAGCTTTGAATCCATCAGCCTGCTTTAAGTCATTTGTGTGTCCACTGTCAATATCTGAACAGGCAGCCTTGAAAGAGAAACTAATGATCAAAGAGACGATTGAGTTAATGATGATAGTAACATAGTAGCACTGACATAGTAATGACTTTGTGAGAAAAAAAATGGGACATAACGTTTTATATTACAACAGTTTTTTAAATCAGATTCAAACTGATCAAATTAATGATTAAAAAAAAACAGTAATGGAAATAGGAAAACTGGTGACAGTGCTGGTAGTTCAACTGTACCATGTAACACATTATATGTGGCAGAGTTGGGTCATGCTATTTCAAAATGTGGTTGGTGACTGAATATACATCACTGGGACATTTTTGTAACAAGTAATCTGTTGGATTGTAAAAAAAAAAAAAAAGAAGTACTTTTGGATTTCCTCTAAATTTGGATTACAAATATTTCTTTTTAAATATTTTCTGTGCCAATAAAATTCATTCAGCATTCACAGTTGGTCTAATCTCTGCGGGGCTCCGTACTAATCTAATTAACCTCGTAAAAACCCTTCTGAGATACTCAATGAGGGTCTGTGTAAATAACAAATTTTTTTTTAATTAATAGGCTATTATATATTTTAATACAATATGTCTGTAAGATAATTACACATTTTGCGTATGTGATCTGGGCTGATTATATATTCACTTTTCTGTAATTGGGTTCAAACCCTGACGCTTATATGCTGAACACTTAAATGAAGCAACATGTCATTGATACCAAGAGCCACATTGTTGTATGAAGATCATTGCTGCACCTCATAGTAAAAGAGACTGTAATAGGACAGGTTCTTTCCTCTCAATGAAAATCATTCAAAATCAATTTACAACATTTGAGGAACCTACTAATTGCTTTACCTAATAAAAGATCTAATGATTGTAAATCATTCTTGAAGCCAATTTTTACAGCTTCTCTTTAAAAGACAAGCAAGTAATCAGTGGTGGTTCTATTTTTCTAACCCATTACATTTGACAACTTAATCTGCTAGCTCTCTATGGGGTCAATAGTACAATATGTAAAATGATGACAAAGCAGCAGCTTTGTATCTAAAGTAATGGGACCAAAGACAAATTGGCTTTAATTTTAAATGCTGAACAGAGGCAGAAAGAGACTCTCCCAGAACACGGAAACATTCATTAGATTTATTTACCTGTTGGAGTAGACCCTGGACATGTTGCCAGTCCATTACTAGCCAGTGAAACTATACATATATATATATATACAGTGAATTAACCCCTACAATTTTCCATTGTGTGGTTCCTGGCAGGTGGAGATCTATCTGAAAAATTGCAGGACTCCTATTGATCTAGTGCTTATAGAATCCATTTGCAAATGATGTTTTCAGACTGGCTCAACAGACCTTCCAACACAATAAAATGATTTAGTTGTTTGGGTTCAGAGAGATGAATCTGAGTACGATACCCCAGAAAAGTACCTGCCACACAAACACAACAACTCAACAAAAACAAAATGAATAGATTCACAGGTATCACATTCAAGATCAATGACAAAAACTAAAGAAATCAAAAACTCATTTGTTAGACTTGGCTTTTCTATGTATTATGCTTTGTTATATAAAAAAAAACAAAGGCTCTACAAAGGCTGTTATTGATCATGCTCTATGCCCTTCATACACATATCCAACTATATACTCAGAACTGAGGCACCTGAGTGTCGAGTTTATGATCACTGACCATCTGCTAGTGTGATGAACACAATGAGATAAGGAATTAAGGTAAAGTAAGGTAAGGTAAAATTGATCATCCCCTAGGGGCAATTCTTTGTGCAGCCAGTAGTCAGCAAAACTCCCTCCACATTTTAACAGTTTACAAGGCAAGGCATTCCTCAAGCATTTCAGCAAGGCAGTGGAAGTAGAGACAAATGAGTATCTACGTCTGTTTGTCTTGCATCTGGACAGAAAATATCTGCAACCAGATGGAAGCTGTCTGTACTCATTGCACAGGGGGTGGGTGTTACTGCCTATGAGGACAAATACAAGTACTCTGAACAATTCCTTTAGTGATATCTGGTATGCAGTTGTTGTTTTTCTCACTTTTTATTATTTAAGCTTATATCCAAGCACCATCGCCTGACAGCAAGAGGGTTCCAGGTTCAACTCCTGGCTGGGTCCTTTCTGTGTGGAGTTTGCATGTTCTCCCATGTATGCGTGGGTTCTCTCCGGGCACTCCGGCTTCCTGCCACCACCCAAAAACATGCATGTTAGGTTAATTGGTGACTTTAAATTGACCCTAAGAGTGAGTGTGAGCGTGGATGGTTGTGTGTCTCGTTTGTCTCTGTGTGGCCCTGTGATGGACTGGCGACCTGTCCAGGGTGTACCCTGCCTCTAGGCCGATGACCACTGGGATAGGCTCCAGCCTCCCAGCGACCCGACCCACGGAGTGGGTATAGAAAATGGATGGATGGATGGATGGAAGCTCATATCCAATAAAAAAAAGAAAAATATTCTCATTCATATCAAGAATTTTGTTGATGCCACATCACACATGTATCTTTGTTCAGTAAATATGAGCCATTTACAGCCAAACAGCTGTTTTGTTTTGTTATCTGTTTGTTATCTGTTTGCATGAAACAAATAACCTGGTGTTGGCCAAGGAGACAAAGCCCATTTTCCAGCATATCTAAATCTCACTGATGAACCTTTTATATCTTATTTGAGTTTCGAAAACTTTAGATGTATGGGTAAGAAGGATCTTGCAACCTCCTGGACAGAGTCAGCTTAGCTGTTTCAATTGTTATGCAAATCTAAGACAGCGGGGTACTGATGCTGGCTTTAGACAAGCATAGCATGAAAAGTCAAACTTGAAAATAAGAAAAAAATCAGGAACGATGAGGAAAAACAGGAAGTAATTTGTGTAATCATACATCGATACTTGCTTAAAAAACTTTCATGACTAACTCTGTGCTTTCATGTGACCATTTTCACAGATCAACCATAAACCAAAAACACAACCATAAAGCTTTAAAAGCTAGCCTGGAATACACAGACTCAGACATCAAAGCTCAACTACCTGCCTCCTCACTCGACTGTGGATGCTTCTCACAACCTCTCAGCCAAGAAGGTTGACTGTGTTTTTTTTCTAATTCTCCTCATTAGCTTTTAAGAGGCTGGTTGTTGATTAGCCTCCGTCACTCTCTGAGCTTTCACTGCCATTATCTGAAATTGCTCAAGAACATCTAACACACAGCCTCGTGATGACTTCAGTCCTTACAAGATCAGATAAAAGCAGACAAAGAAAGTGTTTGTTCTCTAAAATTAAGTCACATGATTGCAGGAGCCAAATTGTTTTTCATGGTTTTTGCCGGACAACCAGGTGTTTGCGAAGTTGATAATGAGGAGTGAAGAAGAGGCCGAGGCAGGCGAGGTACCTCCTCGCACCTGCTGCCCTTAACGGCCCACGCCACTGCCTAATTGCACATCATACTTCAACTGGGATGTCAACCTGGTGTGTGGCCAAACATGTGTCAGGAGGTGTTATGTCACCTGAAACTAATGGATAACGTGTTTGAAGGAAAGTCAGGTGTGAAATTTGAGCCAGCTGAAAATAACCATCTTCTCTGAAGTAAAGTACAGAAGATCCAGGACACCTCAAAGAAAGCTTTAAGGGTCCAAAGAGGGGGGTTTCATATCAAAGAGCTGACAACCTGCAGTCATAAAACTGTGCTCAAATGATGGCTGAAAGGTTTTTATTGCTGTTTTTACCACCCTCCAAAACCCTTCTCAATTATTCAAATCATCTAAATGTGCCTCTTTATTACATAGGAAAAATGGAAGAGTGCAATTATAGGATGTCAGGATGAAGCTTAAAAGTTATTCAAACAGAAGAATCTTCTCTAAATGTGTCCATTTAACTTCGTTCGTACAGCAGGACTACGACATCACAGTTATCCATCGCAAAACGATCAGAATGATAGTTTTGTGCACACACATGACTCGGCTTAAAGTAACAGTATTGTACAATCATTTTCAGTCACACGGTACGCTATTTGTCATTCTGCAATTTTGTTGCTTTGTTCAAACAGAAGAACAAAGACACGCTAGACTGAATATCTCATCAAAGAGCAACAAACAGTGACTCATACTGTAGTAGTTTAGCGACATACAGTGGGCTAAATGTTTTCTGTAGCTCAGTTAGCCCTTAATCTTGAGCCGTTACTCACTGGAAAGTACAGTCACTGCACATTATTGCTCTGTGTTATACCGAGTGCATTAGGCAGTGCAAACATCTACATATGAAATTTATAGCTTTCAATAACACTCTGTGGTGCATTTTAATAAGCACAGAGAACCATATGCAAATGTGGAAAGTGTGACAGTCCAAATACATGGTTCAAAACTTTTGAACTTGTGTAGCTCATGTACAATTTAAGTTTGTCACTTGGGGTAATATTAAATGATGACAGATGCAAAAATAAAACGAGTGAACCGGCTAAACTTTCCCACTGCACCTCACCAGCAGAGGTCTATTCCACCCACGGACATCCCTTCACCTCTATTGTCCTCTCTGTATCATTAATTTGTCTCTTTTGTATCTTCAAACAATTAAATGTATTCATGGCAGACATATTTTTTCTAACGCAGCCAATTTTCTCCAGACATTACACCTTCTGTGGAATTGTTAGACTATGTAATTAAGATTTCCATCTCTTCCTTTCGTTTTTTCCATATTTTCCAATAATTTTTCATTATCTTTTTTATCTGTGCCTTATATGTTTGTTTACTTTCATTTTGCACACCTAATGCTTCGCACAGTTCTATACTTTTCATTCAGATGTTTCTATCGAATACTCACTGTTCCTTCTGCATGGCGCGGTGCTGTGCTTGCCACTCATTCCATAAATCCATTTAGTTTGACATTACTTCTTTTTCATGATTCTTTGCTGGGGTTTTTTTATCACTTTGATATCATTCTCCAACAATAACAACCCTATTCCCTGCAGCATTCATTAAATTTTCATACTGGCATTATATAAGTATTATGCCATAACCACTGAACGACCATGAGTTTTGAATAGATCAAAGCATTTGACAGTGAACATCCAGTGTTGTTTGTTTTGTCTTGTTTTGTACATATAGTTCAGTTTTCAGTCTGATGATGTTTCTTTTGTAGGGAACAAGCGGGCCTCTGCAATGACATTACATGAGTAATGATAAACACAACTAATACAGACACCACACAGTTTGTGTGTCCAACTATAGGAAGGTGAAGCAGGCTCTTGGGGAAGAGCTGGAAGGAGGTGCATTTTCTCTGTTACAGTTGTTAGACATTATCACCCGACAGCAGGTTATAGTTTGAATTATGAAGAATTACAAAAATAAAACAAGCGAAAATGTGCCAAACAGGCAGTGTAGACACAAAAAGCATCAATCGTTCCAGGAGTTTTGCTATTCAGATCCTAAAATGTGTGCCAGAATTTGTTGAGTAAGAAAGTCTCTGGTATTCAGTGGTCCCTGTGTGTTCATGTTTAATAAAGTTTAAATGATGTCTAGACACTTTGTGAACTGGTAGGCAAACAACAAAAAATAATAATTGAAAAAAGAAATCTACCTCTACATCCTAAGCATGGAATCATCTTTTGTCATCATGCTGTGTTGGTGTGGGACTGTAGTTATGCTACAGAGCCATTCAAGGGCAAGATGACTGCCAATATGACTACAGCTGAATCATATTTCACAACTTACAGCTGGCATTGTGCCTTGTTATTTTTCCCTGAATTAGTTTGACTCAGTGCAAACTAAGAGCAGAAAAGAATGCCTACCAGCTTGGGTTTCACTGTGATACATGCCTGTACCTAGTAATTGATCAAATGAGTAAACACCACGGAGCAGTGTTATAAATGGGCCAGCGAATGGTATGTTTGTGCCGCAGGATTCCTGACTGACTATTCAACAGTAGCAGCGTGCTGGAGGAGAACTTTGAAACTATCATGCATTTATCAGACGCTTCTAAACCCAATAGAGAGCTTTGTGGTATACAACTTTAAATAAGACCTATTTGTGTTTTGAACAAGAGCAGAACACTTTATCACAGCTGAATGAAAGTTTCTTGAATCCACATCTAGATCTGAATTGACACAAACCAGAGCAACCTAAATGCTTTTCACCGAAACATGAAAAGCAGAAGCAGAAATCTTTCGCATTTATTGCTAAAATTAAATGTTCGGCTCAACAGGATGCCACTACAACACAATACAGATAGTGTTGTGATATATATTCTTCTTGGCTAAATAAAATACAACATTTCATTCATTGGCTAATTGAATTAGACATTTTTTAGACACATCTGGGATTTGTCTTTTATGTGATGAGGCACAACAGCGCATAGCCGAAGCAAACTGCAAAAACCACACAGGAAAGTACCGGCAGTTGGAGACCCTACGGCAAAACTGGAAATAAAGTTTTAATCAAACTATCGTTTACACTCATCGGCCTTTCGACCAATGACAGATTGAAGACGCAACCTAATAAAACAGTAATCAAAAACATGTTTGCCCTTGATTTGCAGCATAACTGATCACTTTTGTCATGTGGAAATTGGTTAGTATTTCATCGTCACTAAGAATTCTAAAGGTGCTCCGATGATTTTAATGAACTAAAGTCACATTTTTTTCTCAAAACCCCCGTATGCCTGAAATTCCTTACGATCTGAGAAGGGCCTGCAAAACGACAACAGCATTAAAAATAATTATATAATAGTTAAGCAATTTAAACCTTATCAAAAAAGACACACCTGTGGCATGCGAGGCTGTAAATTATGTGATTAACCATCTTTGGAATGACTGATTATAGTTTATATATTATAGATTGATTATAGTTTTCAACCGACTGTAACTGCAGTGTCTGGTCACACTAACATAGATCAAGTTCTCTTTCAAAATTGATTCACGAGATATACACACGTTTAGTTTTCATTTGAATAGAGGCTCTAATTTATACAACATGAAAACCAATTTACACTCCTGTCAAGGAGACTGGTGTTATTCAGTCTGGCCAATCAGAGCACTCTACAAGGAAAGATTAATAAAACAGGAAATAAAGGCACTGAGGGTGGTAAGTGGCAAGTGTTAAGAGGATTAAATAATTAACAAGACAGGCCAAAGAACGAGAATTGATCCAAGCCGAGGCCCATTTGCTCTTGTTCGCTAAAAAGATAATTTGATTAATTCTAGCAAAAAGGTGATCAACGTTCTTATTGGACTTCTGTGCAGGAACTGATGAATGACTACAGTCTTAAGGTTCCAATTCTCGTAGAATGTGATATGAGAAGTGATGAAGTCGTCTGGCAATGCAGTGTTAGCCTCCAGCACCTTGTAATCTAAAACACAAGCACCGATTATTCATACTGCCTCCCCCTTTTTTGTCAAAGTCCCATGAGTTGAGAAAATAGATTGATGGTTAGCTCAGATGGATTATTCTATCTCAGTATATAACTCCAGCTTTTAATGTAGGTTTATTCTTAAGATGATATAAAAGATAAACTGTGTATTTTTATTTGCCGAAGTCCTGGGTCAGACAGAAGTTAAAGATACCAGGGAGACAGTTTTGTAGAAAGATGGACGGTACAAGCAAATCGCAACATTTTAGCACCTAAAATCTCATCGACATCTTGTCAGACACACACTTTTTTAAAAAATTCACTGCAGTAGATGCATTTAATTAATTCCCCCCTCCTTGGTGAAGGGGTAGCTGCCCTCCCTGGGCTCTGAAGCTTTGCTGAAATGATTTCTTTTCCCACGCTGGAAATTCAGTCATTATCTAATCTAGCTCCACTTAATAATTAGTAGCCTCTGATTAAAGCCTTTTTCCACTTGGCTCTAACACTGACACCTGCCTTGTTACTCTGAGTATAACTCTGAATATGAAGATCTGATAAAAGCAACAGTAAAGATTGCTTAGTGCAGTGACGAGGACTTGGCATAATGTTTATTAGAATAATCCTGCATGCCCGTTAAGACTGGTGGAGTTTACATGGGTTATTTTTCAGTGTCTCAAAAAAAGGTTAAATGTGACATGCAAAATATTTAACTCAGAAAAAGTGAATTGCTGTTTGTTGTATTATAAAAGCGTGTCTTATAGGAGCAAAACCGTTGATTATTTTCAGTTCCTTGAAAGCTTAACAACCCAACACTGTCCCTGAAGACTCTTAAATAGATTTCTGCATCCTGCATCTCTGGTGGATCAAACACATTCAGGCTAATTCTAGTTGCCGTCTAAGCTCTACAAAAAACGCAAAACTGCGGAGTGTTTCCAATTAACACGTTTAACAGTATAATAGCAGGGTTTCTTACCTAAAAAGAAAGGACTCCTTTCCATTTCGTTCTCCTTTCCATAGAAAATGAAAATGTGGCAGCACATACGACAGCGTCCTCCGCCTGCCAGCCCAGGAGAGACGGAGGGATAAGGAGGGAGGGGTGGTGGGAGCTATGACAGGTTATTTACCACGGGCAGTTGAAGGAATTGGAGCAGATGTTAGTTACAACACCTTTAACTGAAAAAAACACTATAATTTCGAATGTAAAGCCAACACAGGACAATATGACACAGTCTACGTAACTTAAATAACACAAGTCAGCATTTGTTCGGTTTCTCTTGGATAAGAAGCGACCTAAAGCTTTAAAACGTCACAGGTAACCTACTTGTTGCCTTTTGCATGACTTAACAAGCAGCAATAACTTGGAAACCAGAGTCTGTGCCCTCATAACGGGCTGCTGCACTGCGGTTTATATACCAATTTATGACTCACCTGTGAATAGTGAAAGCACAGGCTGTTATCAAACTATTTTCACTCATATAACCGATTGCACATTGGTTACCATAGAGACCAATCAAAACTATCTACCTCGATCTACAACAAAGAAATACAGAAAGAAAAAAAAATTATCGTTTGATGAGAGATTACTTAAATGAATTGAAGTCAGGGTTAAATCATTTTTGAATAAGTGGTGAACTCAAGCAGCATAACTGTGTTTTTCTGCGTAGTATACACTCAGACCACAAGGGGGCAGCAAACGCAAATATGACATATTTTATTATTTTGTCATACATCTGCTGATGTTCTCTTAGAAGTTTCCCTCCTCAGGTCGCAAGTTTTATTGATAGCACCTGAACTGATATTTGCCGATTATGCATAATGTTATGATTTATCAATTTTATTTTATGTTTACATTAGAATTTAAAAGAACTACATTTCAAGTAAGTTCTCCCCTTTCACTGCAAGTGAAGTGTAGCCTTCTCCATGAGGCCTTTGATCAAAATCGGCTGGAACATGAACTTACATGAAAGAAAAAGCAAGGACCATATTTAGACAGATTACTTCATTTATTATACTTCATAAGGGAAATTGTTGGGAAAAATCTGTTAAAGAATAGTTTTCAAAAAAAGCATAAAATAAAATTAAAAAAATCAGGCATATTACTATACTGTACATAGTGACCCCACCCTGATACATGGAGCCATTGAGTAGGGCTGTTCTTGTGGGTAGGAATGACCTGTATCAGTCTGTATGACAGCCAAAGAACCCTCCGACTGAAGGCTCTGTTGTTTAATCAGTAAGGTGTGTTTCAGAGGTGTCATTTTTTTCCTTCATACTGAGCCGCTTGTATAACATTCTTTTCATACAGTACATAGTTCCAGGGGCTCCAGAGCAGTCCCTGGCATAGAGCCAGTCTTCTTTAGAATTTTGTTTATTTTTTTTTAAAGTCTCTGGCTTTGATGCTGCTGTCTCTCAAGATGAGAGCAAAGTTACTTCCACATCCCACCATAGACTTATAGAAAATATGTGACATCTTACTCCAATCATCAGAGGACCTCAGGTACCTGCAAAAAAATAGTCTGCTCTGGCCCTGACACTCAGTGTGCACTCTCCAGACCAATCTGTTGTCCAATTAAATTCTCTTTTAGTCCTCCACCACCTCCATCTCTTCTGCTGAGATTGCCTTTATCTTGTTAAATAAGTAACGCAATTGATTAATCTAAAAAAAAACATGAGAACTAAAATTCAGGATTGTTATTGTCATTGTTTTCATTGTGGTGTTGTTTTCTTTCATTTTCTCCAAGTTTTCTAGTATGCGAACAGTTGGAGAGGGAGGGGGATTCTACGACGCAGTCCAACTCTCGCGATATTTTGGTCTTAGTTACCTACCCGTCCTGGATACTCTAGTTTCACCGTTGAGAAACATCAACATAGTAACCCGGGAAAGGTAACCGCAAGGGCGGGTGTATATATATCTTCGAAAGAATCTTACTGATAACCTGGATATGTGTTTACCAGAATAAACGATGGAATAATGGGTGGATACCGCAGGAAAAAGTTTGTAGTTTAATCAGTACAGCTACAGCCTCTGGCTAACATTGGATTGCTAATGTTAGCTTGCTAATGCTAACGTTAGCAAACAGATAGCGTAACGAAACTGAAGGAGAAGTCCAGAGAAGTTAGGATTTCCTATCATGAGGACATTAGCGTGAATGTGGACACCCAGATACGCCGGATCGTTTCCGTAAAGGTAAATGATATGTCTCTCAAGATAATTAATATGCTGATTTCATTATTTTCCTGCCAGCTAGCGTTTGTATCAACTCTCTGGAGTTGGCGTCTCCGACTATTTCCTGGAACGAAGACATTACGACATAAGTCATATTGAAGTCAGCTGTTCAGAGTAGTTGCTGGTATATTTTAGTAAGCAAACACTGATTGTGTCAGAAAACCAAATATAGCTTTTGAAATTTTTGGTTTTGTTTAACAACAATTCGCAAAGCTACAATTGTGCTAGAATTGATCATTTACAAGAGAAAATAAATGACCGATGGACAGTGTTCTCTCTTTTTAAGAGCGAGTAATTCCTGGACCCGATGATTTTGTCAAAGCCGGTGTTTTAGACCTTGATCAGTTTGACTTCCGTATTTAAATGGGATATACTTTCCGTTCAGCTCAGTTTGTTAGAATTTAATTTAATCAGAAATAATTGCTTTCGCATTTAAACAACTGGTAATGTTCAGATCTTGGTGCAGTATGTATATTTTTCGGTTTTTGCCAGTGTGTTACTGAACATTGTTGAACAAATCAGAAAAAGTAAAACACGGAACGCAAAGTAAACTTCTCGGTGACTTATGCGCTGGTGAAATTGAGATGTCAGATCAATGTAATAAGTAATACAAACACAATTGCACCACGATTAGGTGAGAGTGACTTACGTTCAAGTCATGACACAGTATGTAAAGTCAGAATTTGGCGACTATTTTCTCCTCATCGGCTCGGGTATCGTTGGGCTATCTTTCGCACTGTTTTGACATTTTCGGTTTAAACTTACATTGTAAAATGTCTCTGCTTGGGTGTTCTTGTGATGTAGTGTCTAATGTTATGTGACAGCACTGAGCCACTGCTGCTGATCAGCTTTTCAGCCGGCAAAGAAGACATTATGCGCCATTTTGGATTTTATTATTATATTACAAAAACACTGGACTTTCCCTTTAATTGCTTTCAGCCCCAGGACTGCCACTTCATTAATATGAGTAAAAGGCATGTCTTCTGGAAAAACTTGCCATGATTCAGGCTGCTCAAATGCAAGCACAAACACTCATAATAAACTAAGATGGACATGATTAAAGCTCTATTTTTAGAATTGATAACGCTTTAATAGTTGTAAACTTTTTTTTAAAGATTTATCAAGCCATCTGGTAAATTACATCGCAACAAAAATGACAGTTAGAGGTGGTTTTTGACTTGATGGGAATAGTATCTAAGTTGAGCGAGACATGTGATTCAGAGTATTGCAAGAGGTTTTGGTCAACACGACTGCCGATACTGACAGGTGCCTCTCGCAGAGGAATGTGTGTCAGTAGAACCTGTTTTAATTGGCATATTGTCATGAAAATGCTGGCATATTAGTTACATAGGTCAGCCAAGAATTATTCCGGCTTTACTTCCTCTTTTTTAAAATGTGTCCTGTCTTATTATGATATAAGGCATGGACAGAAGCTCAGCATCTATTTCCAAAGTTTTTTTTTTTTTTTTTTTTCTCATACATTGCCCCGTCTCAAAAGGTTTGTGACATTTTTGTCTCCTGTTCACTGTTTTGATCTTGTGGACTGTATTTTGCTTTATTGAGCACGATGAATTCGTATTCATGAATATCTATTTTGTCTTCATTTCCAGTATGCCTGATTTTCCGTTGTGGATACTTTTCTTTCTGATCGGCAGGTGAATGGGAGAGATGAGGAGCAGTAGGAGGACTGAAGCTTCTCTTAAAAATTCCTCACAACTGATTCCTGATCACAGTATCGGCACAGGTGTGTTTAAAGAAAAAAAGAAACGGCAGTTTAATTTGAGCATTCTGAAAGTATCTCCAAAATCTTGATTAATGATTGATGAAATTCTTTATTTAAATGTATCATATGGGTTTACTGAGCAAGAGGAACTTAGTCATATATGAATCTCAACGGTGCCCCTCTTTCTTTGTCAGAACTGACGACTGCATGGAAAAGTTTGGCTCAGTCCAAAGCTGCTGTAAGTACACCTAGTGCCAAAGTGACTTGTTTTGTTTGGTAATCTATTCTTCAGCTATTGCTATTTCATAGAAGCAGAAAAGTATAGTCTGTAATATCTGCATACGTTGCAGAGAGTCTGACACTTGTATTCTGTCTCTCTAGCTGCGGCACATAGAAAACCGTTTAGAAGCTACTCCAGGATCAGGGGTTCTTTTGGATTCTATCACCGACCCCAACAAGAAGAAATCTTCCAGGACGGTACAAAACAGGGGTGAGTTACTCCAAAATGCGAAGCTGAATTCTTGGCCAATCGCATCATGGAAGATTGAATTATCTATGTTTGTGAGTGATCACGTCTTACTGTGTTAATTTATGTCTGATTACTTATTACATATTAGACAACTTTTGTTGAGATGAAGATATTCTCTCTATCACAGAAGGGCGAAAAGTCGATGACCTTCGAGGGTCTTCCAAACCTGGGAATGGAAGCCAGCAGAGTCCAGCAAAGAGCAGCTCACGCAGCCCCTTGAGAAACACCACCCAGGACAGCAATGTCCGGAAGAATGGCAGCGTTGAGTTCAGGGAACCACTGGCCTCATACAGGTATTTGCTAAAACCATTCATGAAACATTGTTCGCCAAATCTCCCATGGTACATTGCTGTATTTGGGTCAGAGCTTGTCCTATAGTAAAGTCGATAGCTGACCCCTCCCCCACCCCATCCATACTTAGTTAAAAGCAGCTTTCAGCAGAGCAGCAGTTATTTTCCGTCAGACGTATTGATAATTCAATATCATAACTAACACTCTTGCCATGCTCATAATTTAAGGATAAAGACCTATTTCTGAAGATTTAAATATTCATTATCCTAACAAGAGCTGATAATAAACAAAATTATATAATTAGACAATTGAATATAGTAGCAAATATACAAAAGGAAAAGTTTAAAATTGGTAGCTCGGTGACAGAGAAAGGCAGGAAGTTGTGAGACTGTACCGGCAGCTTTACATGGTGTGAGAAATCAGAGTGCGTGCTTCATAATGTTCATAGTGCTGCAAACAAGGGACTGCTTCATCGTTGTTGTCAATCATGGGTATGTTTACCAGGCCTTGCCTCAGGCTCAGCGTCTGCATTTATTAATAAATAGTCTGTTAGTAAATATTGGCTGAGGCTGTGGTGGTGGAGAAATTGCACCAGTATTTATGTTGATTGATCATCACAACAAACCTCAAAGGGGAGCCACTGTTTGGAATATTTTTGCCTGTTAATGAGCCTGATAGTCTAGTGATTACTGGTATTTTACGGGAGTTGGGAAAACATCACCCCAATTGAGATTATTATACTTTGGACCGGACGCACTCCACTGAAACAAATGGTTGTAAAAAATGTCATTAATGCCAGTAGATCTGCCAAACCGAATACTCAGTTTGCCTCTACATTTTGGTATGAGAGTATAGTGTCCCACTCAGGACTAGCTCTTTGCGCTTGGTACTAAAAAAGACTGAATCAGATGTTAGAAGAATTTTGTTTATAGTTAGCTGTTACCAAATATAAATGTACTTAATGTTCCGCGATATTCAGACCACTTTGAGGTTTTATACTTTGAGAGAGTTGTGTCAGTACGTTTTGAATGAATAGAGTCTCTCTTTTGCATGTGGACGTCCAGTTGTATGTGCTTCTGTAAATTCAGTAAATCTTGACTCTCTTCTTGATCCCATGTAATCTGGTTTGTGTCCAGAGAGGCCACCCCTCCACCACATCACTTCTCTCAGCTGGAAGCCTACAATCTGCAATCGGTGCCAGGGTCTTCATACCCATCCTCTTCGCCTCGCTCAGATCCTTTGCTCAGCCATCTGGTCTATGAGAGAGACACCAGGGACAGACACACAGACGGGAATCTGGACAGCCCATACTCCTCTGCTTTGGAAAGCACAGACGTGCGTTACCTCAACGACCAGCCAGCCCTGGATGTCCTGAAGACTGGGGAAAGTGCTCTGAAAGCACAACTTGTTATGGAAAGCCAAGAGTCAAGTCCATGTGTAGCAACCACCCCAGGATCTTCACACCAACGGGAAAGTACTCCTTCCACCAGCCCTGGCTCAGCTTCCCAGCGGCTAGAGAACCTAAGACGACATCAACCAGACAATAAGTTGGAGAAGCTAAAAGAGCGCATTCGAAGGCAGAGGCAACATCTAGAGGAGGCTGCAGAGAGAGATAAGCTTCGGGGTCGCCAGGAACATCCCATAGTGGCATCTGTAGAGAGTAAAAATGCTGTTTCAAGCAACATGCCCACAGCCAAAATACGCAAAGTAGCTGCTGCACCCCCCGCTCCCATATACAAAGGTATTTGACTTTGATCAATTTGAACTTTGTCCTTTCTTTTCACCTTGTTTGAATGGGGGTGGGGGGGTTGACTTTATTGGAGTGTAATGTTGGAAATGGGATGCTGCAGCTCATGCATCTGTCTTTCTATCCACAGGTTTCAATAGTACTGAGATAAAGATCCGGACTCCTGATGGGAAAGTCTGGAAGGAGGAGGAGTTCCATAACTTTAGCAGAGAAATATACAGAGACCTATCACGCCAGTTTGCTGGTAAATATAGGACACACCTTTTTCTTTTCATTTGTTGGATTTTCTGTCAGGACTGTGATGTGATTTGATTGGCAAAAAAAACCTGTGTTAGTAAATTTGTTGTTATATTAATCAGCCAAGAGCATAAATGTTTATTTCACCATCAGTTTTCCAAGTTTTGTGTTTATAAATCAGATTTATGTACATAGACTTTGGTGTATAACGTGACGAATTTCCTTTATTCAGAAACTGTACTGTACTCTGTGTTTAGAGAGCACCAGATCCAGGCATCACGAGCAGAGGGAACAGAGGGCTGAGAGGGCCAAAGAAAGGAGGCCAACCAAACCAGTCAGGAAGGTCCATCGAGTTGCCCCTGTCTCTGACCTAAATTCAAAACCAGGTATGATAATCCTCTTTTATGTGTGAGGGCCAACCCACCCGCTGATCTATTTTTAATGACAGTGTGTTGAACAGTGGCAGAAATTTGTCATGGGTCAATGCACATGTTGGACATTATAGAACCTAAAAGGATTTTGGTTCGACTATTATCCTCACTTACTTGTTTTCTGTACCAGCAGCTTTAAGTCAGCTGTATTTCTTATCTCTGTCTCTTCTTCTTTACATACTGTTTTGTTAGTTTACACAATGCACATGCTTCATTTCATGTCAGTTAGGTTATTACTTGGCTGCAGTCATTATTCAGTCATTTGACTAATGTATTGCAGTCCGTGTCTATCAACCTCATAAAGGGCTAACTGTGTTTGCATGCAATCTAATTATCAGATAATCCATATATGAATTCTGTCATTTGAGTGCTAAAGAGTTCATGCCAAAAATGCTTTTAATACTTGCAAATTCACTATTCAGGTCACACTTTCTTTAGTGCGTACTTTCCCTTCTCTGAGTTGTCCCATACTAGACTTGCGTGCGTTTCAGTACATAAGCCAGAGATGTTGCCTGCTGCTGATGCAGTGTTAGGATGCTAATCCCTGAAGAAATGTCCAGCATGTGTGACATGCCGACACCCACACAGGAGAATTGTAGCCTTATACTCCTGAGATCTTGCCATCATAGGGCCCAGAAAACATTTAAACAAACTACCCATTTGTCACACAAATGGGTGCCTTCAAAATCGCACTTAATTGTTCACCAACTTTCTCTCTTTTTTTTTTTTTTTATTTATTTTGGTTCTGCACCTTAATGTGTTTTAGAGCCAAAAAAAGTTATTATTACCAAGTAAGTTATATACCCACAACAGATTTTTTTTGTATTTACTAATTTCCTTTGTTTACGTGGAAAGAAATTCTATTAACAAAATAGCGATTTAGTAAGGATTAAGTCAGGATACGTATGATCGATGACTTTTTACCATCTCTCTCTCTCCTCCTTTCCAGCTTTAATTCACTCTGCGCCGAGTGACTACTGGTGTTTCTTCCAACTTGTGTGTTGTCTCTCAAGTGTGTCTGGTTTCTGTTTCATCTTGCCACAGCACTATAAATAACTCTCTGAAATCTGTGGCCAGGTTCACTTGGCTCACAGACTCAGCAAAAACAGCTGCTCGGTTTGTTGATCTGTAACTTAAATACCAGGAAGTGCTCTTCTACCCATAATGAAACTTGCTCTACAGGCAATTTTGCAGGAAGAGGCTTTTTGCTTTTGTGTTGAGTCGTTGTACTGGGCGGGGTGGAAGAGATGGCATAAAAGCTCTATAGAATAATAAGACTATGAAGGATATTTAGTAAAGGAGAAAAATATCATTTTAGAGTAACTATATCTGGAGATTAGACTGAAAATACCAGATTCTTAAGTTTTTTTTGGTGCAGTTGCTCAATCACACAGCAGTGACTTGAAAAGTATTTAAAGTCAAAGATACTGTGTCATGCTGTGTTAATTTCATTATTATATTTATGCATTTTGCATTTTGCAGATGCTTTTATCCAAAGCGACCTACATATGAGGATATAACATTACAGCTAACGTCAAAGCTAACAATAAGCTACTAGTTCCGTGTTAAGTGGCTTTTAATGTCTTCATACAACAACTTTCTCAGCTGTGTTTATTTACATAAGTTAGTTTATGTCAGTTCATGTCTGCATCGATAGTAGCACAGGTAATGATGCTTTGTTGCGGCAGCATTTAAAATCTGTACTTTGTTTATTTTGCAGTAATTAGCGCTGCATCATGGCGGGAGGGCCAGAAGCTGGTAAAGATGGTACTGGGTCCAGTTCATAAGCCGCCCAGAGAGGAGCACAGTTCCTGTTCAAATGACAGAAGGAGTCAAACAGGTGGGGCTTAAGAACCTGAACTCTTACTGTTCTATACATACCGCTACACCGTGTTCTGTCACAAGACACTGCACGACATGGGTAGGAAGAACATATGATATAGTCAGAATAGGCGTTAAGATGTCAAGTAGATGTCGAAACCTTCAGAAATTGTCAGCTTGATGTCAAAAGTATCTTCTCTGCATTATTTATATTTTTGGCCAGTAGTACAAGATTTATTGCTGAGGTGTCAAGTAGATCCACTCTTGGTTTTGAATCTTCTCCCACTTCCCTCTTTCAATCATCTTGTGTCTTCCTTTTACCGAAATTTTCTTCAGTAATAAGAAAAGATTGATTGCTATCAATCAATCAAGGGAAATGCCATACGATGAAAATGCATTTGGGTAAATGGACTGCAATTTATGTAGCGGTTTTCTAGTATAGTTGCCCAAAGAGCTTTTACGCTACCAGC
Organism: Leuresthes tenuis; assembly: GCF_036924035.1. Classification (NCBI taxonomy): domain Eukaryota; kingdom Metazoa; phylum Chordata; class Actinopteri; order Atheriniformes; family Atherinopsidae; genus Leuresthes; species Leuresthes tenuis. The sequence continues at coordinate 16,140,040 of NW_027325361.1, read as the reverse complement.
CACATTCACTCTTTCACACACAGCACTTGTATTGATGTCCTTACCAAAGTGATCAGCGTTTTTCTACTGCTGTGTACCTTGTATTTCCAGCTCATGAGCTATTTGACTTAGGTTCATATGTTTACGTGCACAACAGTCTTCCAGTTTACATCACCATTTTTGTGAGTATCACAGAGGAAGCAATAATAAAATGAATCCACGTGGATTATACAGATCTTAGTTGCATTATGTAGACACCTTAAATACACTGTTACATTTGACCTGAGCTTTCACAGATGTTGTGGCACACTGCTGCTTTGCAATGCATGCCCTGGGCTCCAGCAGTGTTGGTGCAAAACAAGGTTGCTGTTGCAAAAAAAAACTAAACAACCCACAACTTTGCGGGCGAGAAAGAAATCAGACAAAACGTGCATGTTTTGAAGAACGTAGATGTAATGGCTTTGGACTGATGCAAACTTTGCAGTGGCGTAGGGTGATCTAATGTGAGTATGAGCCATTAATTGGACTACGCTGTTTTCTTCATTCTACGTAAGATTTGACTTTCAGTTTGGACTCACTTTGTTTAGGACTTGGTCTACTGCTCTAATGCATTACCCAATGGTCTTCTGAGACGGGACACCTTTTAATATAGACGCTATGGATGTTTGTTGATGGAAAGAACGATCTGCTTGGTATTTTATCTATCTATGTAAATATTGAAGGAATGGATTACTGCGCTGACCGTAAGGAATAGAGAATGACTGGCTTTTCTGGTTGGATGCACAATGAAACATGGCTGGACTTGCGCAGAGCAGCTATCGTGGGTAATGGCAGGGAAAGGCAAGGACACGCAAAGAAGCTCACAACTGACATGTTCTCAAAAATGATCTGGATTAGATACTACATGGGAATCATTGGTTTGGCCCAGATTTGAGTTGCCATAGCAAACCCCCCCCCCCCCCCCACACACACACACACACACACACCTCTTCTTGTTTATTATGTTTACGCTGTCTCGCTGTTTGTGTTCTTCAGCTTTGAATAGTTTTATTTTTTGAATCTAGTACAGTCATTTGCTAAGCATTTAGTCATTTTTCTTCTTTTCCAGCTGTGGCAAAAGTATTCTCTGGAATGTTTTTTTTAATCAACATTGCATCAATAAATTAAATAAATAGTAAATTAAGTAATACCTAGGTGTTAGGTGGGCCAGTACAGTGAGAACCTCTCTTAAGCCCCTCTCAAACATGCATTGCTTTTCATTAATATGGTGGCAGCTGTACATGCTCGTGGCATGTGGGATTTACCCCCCAGTGCTTTTCCATAACATTTTGTGACACCAATCTGACTCTGTTGGATCTGCTAAGATGTATTCATCACTCACAATACGACACAAGTCTGAGCTGCTGCTGTCAGATTTAAGGACAGACACTCACACACACACACAGCAGCTGTGAGTTAATTTGGCAAATGATCTGCTGTTTAGAAGAATCAGACAGATCAGATTATTGATAAATAACAGCACTGCTCAAACAAATCTCCTACATGGTTTACCTATGATAAATAGCTGCAGCACTGATTAAAAAAAAAAAAAAAAAAAAAAAAAAAATAGAATAAAATAAATAAAAAATGTGTGTGATTTTTCTCACCATCTGAGCCAAAATAACAAAAGGAAACTGTTTAAAAGTGCTTGAGATTTAGCTGAAGCTTCTGCTTTCTCTCTGACCGCGTGCCAGTGTTATTCAACTGCTCCTTTCCGCCACCATTTTGTCTACTTAATGCTTCATGCTTGTTAGTTTGACATGAATTTTCATGGCATAATCACGTTGTTGGAAGTAAAAATTCTAAAGCCTTGCAGAGTTGCGCGTGGTGTTGTGGCTTCTCATCTAGCAAAACAAACAGCAGTGACTGTGGAAAAGGAGTCCTCGGGTGAAATGGCACAAACGTCACCTTTTTTTCTCATGGAAAACGTGATGTATGCTTCATGTTTGCATCTGTGTCGGCCATGTTTGAATGTAGCCACAAGGAACATTAATGTACAAGTTACCGCTGTCTAAAGAAATAAATGCTATTTCTCTAAACAAACTGATAAAGTCATAAATGTTACTTATCTACCTCTAACGTCCTGCTTTTCTGGAAATATTCTTCAGCTTCCCGTCACCACTCAGACCCACATTCAGAACCACACAGACGTTCTCGTCCAAACGGCACAGAGAAGCTGCAAAGTGGATTTCAGGGGCAACCCACAAGCCAGCCCTCAACTGCATATATGCCCTTGTCTGCAGCTCAAGATATGACACCACGGGGAGTAAATACAGATCTGTTGTCAGCAGACATCCAGGGGATACTTGATGACCTTCAGCTAGATAGCAAACCAGTTGAGAAGGAAGAGAGGGCCCGTAAAAGGTCCCGTGGTAGCAGCGGTGGAAGAAGAGGGCGAGGTGGCTCAGGTTCACGAACAAGAACACCAGTTTCTGCTTGGGGAACTACTGTGGCAGCAAATGGGTCTTCTAGAGGCTGCCGAAGTGCCAGCCCCACTGCACGCCGGTCAGAAACCACCAGCACGGCTGACAGGGGGCACAAGAGACGACACTACGATGCAGATACAGTTCGGCAGTACATTGCACGACAGCAAGAGGAGAGAAAGAGGCGTCAGGCAGAGGAGAAAAAGGCCATGAAGGAGGAGGCAGAGAGGAGAAATCAGAGACTGCAGGAGCTCTACAGGAGGCAAAGAGAGGTTGCTAAAACGGTGACCCCTACCCCAGAGGCCACTGTGGCGCCTGTGCAGAAGCGACTGCAAGAGACCTACAACAAGCTGCTCCTGGAGGAGGCTCATCTTGGCGAGGAGACCTCACAGGCGCACGTTGCTCCCTCCGTTCAAATGGTATTGTGTGCATCTGTGATGCATTATCATATTCATATTAAGGGTATTCTGGGTACAGTGTTTTTCTACATAAGATGAAAAAGATATAAACTTTTAAACTGGCTGTTAACAAGTGTTCTTTCACAGAGACCAATGTACCAGCCTTCAGGAGAATCTGACAAGGAGAACAAAAGACAAGAGGCTCCACACAGCCCTTCGAGCAGTGATAAGTCTTTGAGTGATCAGCCACCACCTCCATTATCCAGGTACATTGATTGATCACCTCCCCAGCCCGCCTAAATTCATCAACACAAATCACAAGGGACACATTTATCTTATCTTGTCTTAGTGATGTTTGGGTGATGACTCAAAACAAAGAAAGTGTTTGGTTTTTATGGATGTCCTCTACAAGTGCCCCAGAAACATATTTGCTTTGCGTTTTAGTGCAGGAACAAACAAAGTCGGGCACTTTTACAGTCACTGGTTCCTTTTAGGTGCATGGAAAAGCGTAACAGATTATTAGTGTTATGGTTTTACATGTGAAACAGATATAATCTTCATTTTCTCTTTGTAGTTTGAGTAAATGTTGTTTCCGATTTATAGTTTTTCCACAAACTTATTCATTGTTTTCTTTCATTTTGAGTTTAATTTCTTTGCTGCATGTTTTGTTTTTATTGGATAACGAAGTGAAGACAGACGATAAATACAATGTGAGAGCTGGAGAAATGTAGCTCTGTCTCTTGTAGTGTGAAATGCAGTATATTTCAGTATTTATGTGTTAACCCTCTAACCCTGACGTTCAGTTGATAGATGTGAATATCATGAATGGTTTTGAATGGAAATTTTCTTCTTTTTCCATTCCTCAGCAGCAAGCATGATGAATACTCTAAAATATGTCATGTTCTGTCGTCATTTAGCACACGCTATTTACATTTGTTTTTCTCTCACATTTAAACCTTTCATTGTTTCACAAACTATTGCAGGAATGATCTGGATGTAGAAGTTGCCTCTTTTCTTCAGCCAGACCGCCTGCATCCAGCTGTTCAACCCACAACAGGCAGCAGCAGCAGCGCCCGGGCACCTTCTAACGATTATCTGTTTTCTCAGCTTTTAAAGCTGGAAGCAGCAGTAGCTGCTGGTAACACGAAGTACGCTGTACATCCAGCCACATCTCCTTCCAACAAGTCTAAAATGTCTCGCATTGAAGCCCTCAAGGCCACAGCCACATCTCTCTCCAACCGCATCGAGAGTGAAGCACGGAAGCTTGCTGGACAGGGAATTAACTATGGTGCAGCAACTTCAATGGATGTCGACACTGTTTTGCCTCCTAGAACCTCTGATCTTGACGTTTACTGCTGGACAGAAATGTCTGCTCATGCCACAGAAAATGATGACATGTCTCAGAGGGTCCAAGGGATTTTTACACACACAGATCAGAATCCATGCAGTAGCACAGCTTTTCCAGTAGCCGGCACTCTACATGACTTCAGGGAAAAGAAAGAAAAGGCAAACGCCAGTTTCCCCAAGTCACATATGTTTTCTGCTGACATTAAAGGGCCAACTTTTAACAGTTACACACATGAAAAGAGGAGCATCGTCAGTGGCTTGGACATGGAAGAGAAAACAAATAAAGCAGCACTTAAGACAAAAGATTACAAGGTGGAGAATCGGGCAGATCCCCTTGACTCAAGTGCTGGTTCCATTAGTGAGGGTCCTCTTCTAAGTGAAGGGAGCTTTTCTGAGGATGAGGCAAGCCCTCCTCAGCGCTCCAGCAATCGTGTGCCTATACCAGATCACCTTGAGGCAGTGGACTACGCTGCGAGTCAAAGAAAGGATCTGCAGCGACTGCTGGAGTTCCAGAAAGAGGCAGCGACGTGCTCAGCCCTCAGCCCACCCTTTTCACAGCTCGACAGCAGCAAAGCACCCTGGGAAGAGCTGAACAAAGGGAGCCCACTAAGTGTAATCAACATTTTCACAAAAAATCTCCATGGCAATGTTAAAGGTAAGTTGCATACCCCTCCATTAAGAAAAATATTCCCTTTTGTCTCATCAGTTCACTTGTGGGTTTATGAACTGTATTGATATATTTGAGATGGCACCACCAAAAGAAAAAAACAATATGAATGTTGTTTTTAACCTCTGTTAAAACATGTCATTCTAATAGCTACACAGGAAGCCTGTTTAAACCTTAACAGTAAGGTACATACCGAAAATTAGGAATATTTATCTAGATGTTTTTTGTTTTTTTTATTTCTCCATCTCATCTTTAGTGAGTGAGAACTCTGAGAGGAACTCTCCCCCAGCTCATCTTTTGCATTCTGAAAATGGCCCTGAAGGAGCAGCAGTCTATGAAGACGACTTTGTCTCATCACACAGCAGCAAAGCCAGCGACCAGTTAAAAAGAAGCTCCAACTCACCCAGGTAAAAAAAAACAGTAAATGGACATATTTAACATGACCACTGGGCGGCAGTCTTGTCACACATTTAAAAAAAGCTTATGCAGCACTCTAGGTTTTTAGCATTAAAATGAATTGGTAGACTTAGTGTGTCTTGTGGTCAGTTTTTTTTGTTATATCAAGGTACTTTAAACAAATTTTAAAAGTGATCAGATTAGATTTTCCAAAACTGCTCAGCCGTATGGCCACATGAAAGCTTTCCTTTGATGGTGACATAATTCTTACCAAGAATGTACAAACAAGAAAATATATCAACATTACATGTACTATTTCTATATGATATAATTACTGTTATTGCTAACTGCCTTAGTTGGTCATTGGTTATGTTGAGTTGCATTCACAAAGGATCGGATCGTGCTCATAATTTCTTTCTTCCCTTGTTGCCAGCATGAACAGCCACTTTGAAGAACTGATGAAAAGGTCTCCTTATGAAAAAAGTACAAGAGGCGTTAATTCCCACCATTCATCTTTTCACTCATCCAGTCACTCGCAGCACCGTTCCTCAGGTTCAGCCTCTGGCTCCTCACCCCTCTCCAGGCACTCCACCAGAAAAAGGGGTGAGAGTGACTTATTTTTCGCTGCTATTATTATGCTAACAGTTTAAACCTGTAGAAACTGTCTCTAAGATGATATGTTGTGTTTTTGACGTTTCATATCCCATGTTGCTCAGTATAACGTTTCCATTTGTCTGCAGGGACAACCTCAGACCAGAGTGACGCCACTCTTGTAGAGGAGCAGAGGAGCTCCTGTTCACCCCTTTCAGAGGCTCTGTCCTCTGACTCCAGAAAGAGAGGTTCAGACAAAAACTCTGCCTACACCCATGCCAAAAGTGTCCACTCTAATGACATCGTAGGAGAGAGTTCAGGGCTTTCCCCTCAAAGGTAATGATTCTGGGCAGAGTGTTTATGTGATTAAGTGTGTCACTGTTGGTTGAGTCCTTTCAAGGAAATATTTCACCCAGTTTTAGAGCATTTTCTTATTGAAAAGTATGTGCAGAGGATTGAAAGGCGGATGAATGGCGAATACCATTTCTACAAGTATAAATTACAACATGTATCCAGTTGTCTCTGGTATTTCCTTCCTTTTCTGGTTCACAATAGCCTTCAGTGTAACTACTGCTTCCATGTGAAAGAGTTATTCGGGGGTCTATTTTGGGGTCACAGTTGGATTTTTATTAAATAGTTCCTGATACCTGTTTTCAATACGGTGTTGTCAGAAATGCAAACACAGATCAAGTTCTGTAAAGTAAAATGTAACTATCCTGGTAAGCTACAGTATCCATATTGTTATCTTGTGCCGTCTCAGTTGTTGCCGTTCCAACCACTCAGAAATCTGCCCTTGGTAGATATTGTTATTTACTACCCAAAAGTAAATTTATCTTGGCATTACTAATAACTAAACTACACAAGGGGGCCCCAGTTAAGGCTGCCAACCTAAACAGACTTGTGGCTTGCTGTTCTGTTGTCGGCCTGAGTGTTTAAGCAGCTGTGTAGCTAGTGCCAAGCAACTCAAGCAAGCTGCAGTTAGACCTAAGAGCAGAAAACACTGAGCATTTTGTTTTAGAGGCCCACTGAGTGGTTTTTTTTTTGGGTCAGTTAGCTTTACCACAGCTCAGGCGTTCTGCCAAAAGCAAAGAGAAAGTAGTTTTTTCTTTTAGTCCCAGTGAGAAGTAGTGACATTTGAGCCCTCTAATGGTAGTCTGAAGCCCAGGTGGCAGATTCTTTGGATTCTGTGGTGTCTGTGTGTCCTGCACAGTAAAAGCATCGCATTCAGACAAGATTCTGTGATTCTGTTTTCATTCAGTCGCATTTGATAATATTATATCAACCCTAAAAAGGTTTCTGTGGTAAGACAGTCATTGGGTTTTAGCATGTTATAGAGAGTCTGTGACTTAAACTGCTGACTGTTTTTTACTTTGATGTTATCGGTAATGTTATATGATACGTTTACTGAGTTAGATTATTATTATTGGAGAACAAAATCTCCCCCCGTTTCCTGTTCTTTATGGAATAGAAGAGTGCATTGTGATCTCTTCACACACCATCCTTGGCCTTCCATAATCTCTGAAGAGCACAGTATGGCCATTCATAATCTGGGCCCCTCACTCCTCAGTTACCTCTTTAGACCACAGGCCTCTTCTTTCTTTATTAGGTTGCCAGCGTACTTCTCTCTTCAAAGGAGAGATGAGCAAATGCTGCAGTCTAATTTTTCACTTATTTGTAAAGATGTGATTAAAAGGGATACATGTACCGTTTCATTCAACAGTTTTCCAGTTGAGACATATCAGACCTTTGCTTTTCATAATTTACAGATACAAGCACCTCCAAAGAGATCATCCTTTTCCAGTGTTTAAATCACTCATAACTGACATTTAATTTTTCTATTTTTTCAGACCCAGACTTGCTTCTCCTTCTGGCTCTCCAGAGTCAGTTTCTCCTCCAGATGCAGGCTCTTCCAGTGAGCCTTCAAGAAGTGGCTCACGGAGTGCAAATAACATAAACAAAGGCACCTCAACACACGCTGGTAGAGCAAATACTAATTTTGCAGGAAAAGAGATACTTAGTTGTTCTTATGATTTATTTGCCACCATCTTTTTTTTTTTTACTGATGTCTTTCCGCCCTTTATTGTCTTTTCTTTCATCTAGGTGAGCTGCAGTATTCACCTGCTGTGTTGCAGCAGCGTATGGCAGTAGAGCTCCAGTACTTGGATTCGATCGAGGAGTCAATCAAGCAGCTCGGGGACGTGGAGCGACTGATGGGTGTGTCCATGGCACAGCAGGAGAGTGCGTCATTGGCCCAAATGCTCAAGGTAAAGGATAAAATGTTCTTGGTCATAGAAATAGTTATGATATAATGCTATGAGGCTTTGCTGTGTCCTTAATTATGGCTTTTGTCTGTGTCTAATATGCTGACATAGTAGAAGTGGAATTAGTGTTAAACAACTAAAAAAAGATGTTTGAAGTGCACATTTTACCCTCCGTTTTCTTTTAGTTTTTATTTAGCTGTTATCATATATAATGAACCTTACTAATGGCAGTGTACTTTCTGTGATGATCACCGTAATGACACTGTGTTGATACCAATAACTGATCTGCCCTCTGAATTTCAACCCTTCAGGCCAAGCAGCACCGCCACGAACGTGACCTTTACGAGCTGAAGATCAAGGCTGAAAGAGAAGCTCTTGAGACACAGCTACAGCTGGAAGAAAACAGGCAGAGAGTGGCCAGGGTACTGCTCAGATTAGACATAATTTCTATAGGTTTTCTAAATTTAGCGCCTTCCTCACTTTTTTAATTCTAAGGCATGGATGCTAATGCTGCTTTGTGTATAATGTATATGTATGATTTTTGTCCAGGCTCATATAGAACTACAGGAAAGCTTGGCAGCATCTCAAAAAGAGACTTTGGAAGGCCTCCAGGAATCAACTACCAAGATGATGAGCCAACAGGCTGAGGCAGCACGGCACACAGTGGATGCTGCCCGACACATTAAGGAGGTTAGCAATAACTTCCTTCCTCTCTGCCTGGAAAACAGCCGGTGTCTTAATTTTATTGCAAAAGCTGATTGATTGTTGAGTTACAGTAAATAAATGGCTGCCATTGGAGGGAGCACAACATCCCATGTAAGATAAACCAAATCAAACATTTGATCTGTGTATTAGATGACGGAGCTGGCACGGTCCCAGATAGCAGGATCCTTGCTTATCCCTCCTCTAACCACTGATTCTGCCATGTTGGACTATCGGGAAGAACATGAGAGTGCCTCCACAAAACAAGTAGAGGACAAACGAGACTCTGACAGGTACACTATGAACATGAGTGTTTGTGCTACACTCTCTCCCTTGCATGATTTGATTTTAATATCTGTTGCCCAGATTGAGTTGCAGGTTTTTATCATTGTCAAGTATACACAAAGCATGTGTGCTTAGATTTCTGATGGTCAAACTCAAATTGGAATTAATGACACTTTAAAATGGGACATGTTACATTGCTGCCCACAAAGATGAATTCTGACCCTTACTCAAGTTTAGTCGTAAACTCTAAGAACTTATTGTCCCAAAGTTTTTGTTCGAGACGTTTTAGACTCTTCTGTGTGCTCTTTTACAACTGTCACAGTGAGGTTTCAAGCAGAAGGACCAGATCAGAAGAACCCCTGTCTTCACTGAACAGCCTCAGTCAGTCTGATTCAGTATCCTTCAGAAGACCCAATCTCAGGTACCTGTCAGTTTTTAGGGAGCAGAGAGGCATTGAGAAAAAGAAAAAAAAGCGAGTGAGAGAGACTGAATTTCTCTATTTATCATTCCGCAGTGGACCTGCCTCTAGCAGCACCCTCCACAGCCCATCCCATGTCTCATCAGGGCACAGAGACAGGACAAAAAAAGAGATGGAAGAGGGGAAATGGAGGAACAGAAGAACTGAGGAGAGGCTGGAGAGGGAAGCAGCCACTAGCTCAATTGAAGAGGACATTCCTCAAGCAGCAAATGACTCTCTCTGCAGTGAAAGCATCCCCTCTGTTGTGGATGAAAAAGGTACTAGATGGCGAGACCCGCTCTGAGTTCAAAAGTTCATTCTTAAAAGTATTCCCGTTGCACTCATTTAACAGTCAGGTTAGTGTATCTTAACCAGATTAAAGGAAAAAATGGTTTTATTGTCTTTGTTTTCACATAATGTCCCACTTTACCCTCTACCAGTAGCCAGGACAGTGCATGTAAAAGTTACAGTATAAACTGAGCTGATGTTGTCTCTGATCCGTCAGGAGAGAGCACATCAGTGGCCACCGAGTATTCCCTTAAGTTCGATGAGTCCATGACGGAAGATGAGATAGAGGAACGCTCTTTCCGTTCTCTGCTGCCTTCTGAGGCACATCGCCGGGGAACTATGGAAAAGAAATCTCGCCACCACGAGGAATCGGAGGACGATGGAGCCAGTCACAACCTAACAGTGGTTCCGGGGACAGAGACACACAATACCTTTAAGGTAAGGGTCGTGCAAACAAACTCTTGTGCATCTGTGGTTGCCATGCAAGGCAGGTGGGAATTTGTAACACTATTAATTCATTTTTTGCCCTAATATGCTAATTTAACATTTCTAATTCCCCCTTAAGGCTCCTTCTTAATTACCTTTGTATAATTGAACTGCTCGTGCTTTCCTTCTTTCCCCACCGATTTTATTTCTTACCCTTGTGAACTTGTCTAATGCTTTGGATATTTTTTTTTTCAATTCCTGTCATATCTCAACCTTTTCTCCACCATGTTCCCCCAGTCTCAAGACACGCACATAGCCTTTTCTGGTGGTCAGGACAGCTTTTCCCAGTTCACGATGGACATGGTGCGTCAGTACATGAAGGACGAGGAGGTGAGACTACAGCACCAGAGCTCTCTGCTGCATCTTCGCCAGAAAGCACTGAAGGAGAAGACGAGAACAGAGCTGGCCTGGCTTGAGCTCCAGAAAAAGAGGCTTAGAGACAAAGGCGAAGATGATAAAATGCCACCAATCAGGAAGAAGCAGAGGGGACTTCTGATTAAACTACAGCAGGAGCAGGTACCTGGAGGGCAAACCAGAATAAACCAGAATAACATCAATGTGTCAATTTAGCATTGAGTTTTTGAGTAGACCGCTGATCTCGCTCCCTTTTCTTCTGTTCTTAGGCTGAGATCAAGCGGCTCCAGGAAGCCAACAAAGCAGCAAGAAAAGAAAGGCAGCTTTTGCTGAAACAGCAGGAAGAGATTGAACGCATGAGAAACTCAACACTCAGACTAAAGGAGCGACTCAAGTGTGCTGAGGGTGAAACTCCACCTGTAAGTATTGCATTTGCCCTCAGCTCATACAGAAAAACTGATACATTTTGAGGTGTTTATGGTCCCACATAATATAGATTGACATTACTAATTATTGGTTTGGGTTTATTGAACATCTTTTAGGAGACCCCAGTGTTTGAGCCCCCAAGGTCAGAACCAGCCTCTGCTAATATGAGGCTTCCTGATGATATCCGCAGTCCGTCTCCCTCTCTCTCCATTTCTGGAAGTGAGACCAGCAGCATCATGCAGAAGCTGAAGAAAATGCGCTCTCACATGGATGAAAAGTAAAGACTTCATTTAATTTTCCTATATTTCCCTGTAAATGATCAGAAGTCAGACTTAGAATCTATAATTTATATATGTTTTTTTTTTTTTTTTTTTTTCATTTGATCACAAGCTTAATATTTTTCAGCCTTCACCCCATTACTGCTATTATATTGCACGGTACTTTTAACACGTTTACCCTTGACTAAACGTTTGTTACAGTTGGTAAGACAGTTTAAATATGTTTCATTCTCTCTCAAAACCAAAAAAAATCTGTAATTTAGCACCAAACCCAATAAGAACTAACAGCAATAGGTCATATCATCTTTTTTCTTGCTCTTTAATGTGCTGTGGATGTGAGGACAAGCATGACCTGTTTATTCCACGAACATCTTTGTTACTTCAGATTTATACAATCTTAAGCAGTATTTTTTCTGAGAATGCCCCACAGGTCCAGACTTAAACGTTTGACAGAACAAAGTGAGGCGGCACTAAATAATTGTCAGGCCATGTAATCTCGATAATTGTGACCTTTTAGTTCCAGACGAGACGAGCAGATTGGGCATTCAAAAACTTTTCCTACATCCCTTTCCTCTCATCTTAAGCGTCAGTTTGGGGTTGTAGTTCCACTGCAGCTTTGGTCCGGTGATTGTAGAACCTGTGACCAGGAAACTCAAACAATTGTGTTAATTGTTCAGGGGTTTAGGATTTAAAACTTGGATATAAATTGTAGGTTAGTATTCAGGCATTTCGAGGGTATAATTATTTAGGTTTATTTAGGTCCTCTTTCTGTAGAAACCAGGTAGAAGTCATTATGATTTGGGGTTTTTTTTGTTTTGTTTTTTTTAACATCGCTCCTATCCATACTGATTTAATGCTTCCACCGTTATACTGAGATGATGTGCTATAAAACTGATATCATATAAGGCATCAAAAGGCGACTTTTACCCATGTCTTTGTTCAGTTAAGGTAAGCGCTTTCTCTGTCAAAAACTATGTGCAACTATGACAAATTTTGATTTAGTTGTCTGTGTTATAATTCAAAAGAATTGTTTTCAACTCTGCTGTACATGTGTAGGTCTTTTGAGATGGAGGCAGCGATGGGTGTCCTCTTTATCTGCCTGTACAGAATTTTGTAATGAATTTTTCTAATGAGTTCTAAATCGTATTTCAGTAGGAATCACAATTCTGGTGTATTTTTCCACACCCCTGCTGGTTGAGAGGCAGTAGTGGCAGGAAGGAAGTAATAAGCCGGCGGTCATAGCGTTGCTGCCGTAGTGAAGTTGAAAGATTGAACGCTGAGCTGTGCACATTTATGTAAACACAGACAGGACGGTTACGTTTGAGGCATGACAGGAAACATGCACAGATTGCTTTAGCACTGTCGCTGTTTCCAGGCTTCATGTGTTTCTTAGAAGCACATTTTGAACTGTAAATGATGTGTGTGCAGTGATGGGTTTAAAAATGGCATCCGCAACACCCATTTGTGCTCAAAGGTTGAAAAGCGGTGTGCTTAGTTTTCCATTGAATAGGTAGCAATGTGGAGCTGCTGTCTGGGGTGTACGCATAGTTTGAACCATGCCACAGAGGTTAAGACTAATGTTTCAACATTGAAATACAAAAATAATACCATGACTTCAGTCTTTTTGAAAAGGCATAGTGGTGCAGATCAGCAGGTCAAACCATTGAATCCACCAACGTCCAATACATTCAGCAAAAGTATCAAAACAGTTCGAACATGGTGGTGTTTTATTTGCATTTATAAATGAGGATTTTCCAGGCCGGTTCAGATATCTATGAAATGATTGAGATTTAACAAAACTTAAAATTCCACATTCATGTCTGATCACGTGTACATTATTATGTTATATTACTTCATTACTGGATATATGTCCCCACGGTGAATTTACGCCATAGCTGATGGTCCAGTTCAGTTTCCATCCTCTTTCCTATGTGGCTCTACTGTCTTCAACAGTAAGCCCCTAACTTAGACTGTCCTTGTAATTGTGGAGCTGTAGTTACGTCCACCAACACATGCAGGTTACTCAACACGGTAGCACAGAAACCCAAAAAGCTAAATCGATGCACCCATAGCGAGTTAAAAGTTGACTAAGCGACCGTGAGTAAACATGTCTCATTATGGATTTTCTTTAAAAATAACCATTTCCTAACAGATGCCTACAGACTGGCACCTTGGGTGCAGTAAAACCACATCTTCTCATATCACTTTCTCCCTATCTCTCTACTTGTCTTCCCTCTGCGTCTTGTGTTTTTTTACTCCACGTGTGTCTGTATATGTTGTGTACGTCCACGTCCTCGTGTTTGTGTGGCTCTTTTGACTTTGTCGCGTGCTTGTGTGTTGTAGACACTGTTCCCCTGTCCACTACTTCTTCTCTGTGTTCACGGCCCACCACTGGGCCTCCCTCAGTGTCTGTCTTCCCAACCTCCACCCTAAATTCCAGCTCTTTATCTACAACCAGTTGGTCAGGTACTGTACAGTGCTCTCTACCTCTGCACCAAAGCCCTGCTCTGCCTCATCTCCAACCCCACCCCATGGGACATGCTTGTGTCCATCCACTGGCACTGGGACCTTGTGGGGGTGGAATGGTGGATGATGAATAATTGGATGTGTGTGTGTGTGTTTTTTTTGTTTGTTTTCTGGGATATTAAGAGGTTTTTAACGTCTGAGAATGGAGTTTGTGTGGGAAATATGTTTCAATGAAAGCTGAAGAGGTGCCCAAGGAAAGCTGCTTAAATAAGCAAATCTTTTGACAACTTCAACTTGAATCCAACATATTTGTGCTCATTTGTATTGTCAGTTAGACACAGAAGCCTGTCTTACCTAATAAGGCATGTATTTGAAACTAAGATTTAAATGAAAATGTTTTGTAACAGTTAAAGGTTATGTTTATTTAATAGGAGCCTTCCTTGTTGGATAGTAATCTCAGACTCAAAGCTGTGATTTCTCTTATTTCTCTGCCCTTTATTTTGCAGCTCCCCCCTTCTTTATTCCCTCCATCTTGGAGTGATTTATTGAAACAAGATATTTTGAAAAATTGCTGAGTAACACTGTGGCTATTGGGTGGTCAATGTTTTGACATTAAGCCACACTTTGGCTTGGAAGTAAAGGATTTTTTTAGAGAATAGCCTAAAGATAGAGTGGCCTATCTATTTAATGAGCCCAGTAAATCTTAACTAGCTCCCTTATTATGTAACTATTGCATAGTATGGTATAATAAGTACAGATGGTCATTGGCTGTAATAGAGTTTGGGAAGGCACTAAAGAACCCCACAGTCGTCTTCTTGAGAATAGAGGCTGTCATCAGTATACATTAGGTCAAGAGAAAAGCCTCTAAATTAGATCAGGGCTAAATAATACTGCGCTGTAATGGCACCCATAGCTGTGGGAGATACCATTACAAACAGCTACACCTGACTGCACTTTATGTTTATAGAAAACTATAGAGTTATGTATGTATAAGTCGTCCTGTAAGATGGACTGAAAAAGTACACAGTTCCATTGGCTTTGTTAGACAATGTTGCCCTCAATGGGTGAGAATAGCGGTAAGTGCAAATAACGATATGAAGGTGCTGTATTGTCTTTACTTAAGGGCCTGCTTTTTTGACTAAATCTCCTGTAACTGCTGAATCTATTTGCTGTGAGTGTGGGTTTGTGTGTGAGTGAGACTAAACGTAACAAACAACCCCTGGGTTTGAGTCTGATGCATGAATCTGACATCTTCACTATTATTTCTGCTCCCCCCCCCCCCCCCCCCCCCCCCCCTCCCCCATTGATATTTCATCACTTTTTTTGTTTGATGGGTACTTGTACATTTCTATATTTGGATGATTATTCGAGGCATGTATTGGGTATGTGTTTGCTTTTGTGGGACAGAGGATTGAGGTGAGTTTGAAGTAATATCTGGATGTGATGGTGATTTGGGTCAGCTATCTTCTTAAAGGTCCCGTTTAACCTTTTCTTGTGCTTGATGTCTTTGTCCTGCTTCTTTTCTCTCCATCATCACTGCTTCCCCTTTTCTTCTTGCCTTTACCTTACTCATTATTTCCTCATCTGTCTCTTCCTCATCATTTCCATCTCTCTTTTGAATCTTTTTATCCATTTTTTTTTCTTCACTCCTCCTTTCTTTTCCCCTTTATTGTCACCAACCACCTCTGCAGGTTCCTGACCAAGAGAGAGCAGCAGCTGATGCAAAGGCGTCACCATGCTGAAGAGCTGCTACAGTGGAAACAGCGACTGGACCAGGAGGAGGCAGAGGTCCGGAGAATGGAGAAGGAGGCCTTGGCTGTGTGGGACCGGAAGAAAACTCTGGACAAGGATCTTGAAATTTCAGAGAGTCAGCGACAGGAGATTTCTGAAATTAGTCACCATCAAAGCTCTGAGCCCAGAACTGACAGCGAGAAAGGTGAGGCCACAGGACTCTCTCATTGTAAAGCTTGTTTTATAGTTGACGCGTCGCTCATGGCTCAGATGGCGCGTGACGTCATAATTACGTATTTCCGCCCGGCGCGCGCCATGAAAAGGTGGCGCGTAGTCGTGCACCAGTCAAAATTTGTAACTTGGCACACTATTTCATAACAAACAAACAAAGAAAAGGCAACACAATACACTTAAAAGTCCTGTAACAGTATTCTAAGTATTATATCAGACTGTAATGGTGATAACACACCTATTGAAATTTCAAGTTCTGCAGGCTCATCAGCTATTATGTAAGCAGAGGTGAGAATGCTGACCATTGAGGACAGTACTACTCCTCCTGCTGTTGACGGGGGCATTGTTGTCTTCTTTCTTTGTTGTAGAGTAGTTAGCAGTAACCTTCTCTAGCAGCGACACCTCTATGACGGAGAAGTTTGCAACTACTGGCGCAACACTGTGATGTCATCGCACGAGCCTTAAGTGTGTGCCAAGTTGTTCCCAGGCAACAAAGAAAGTTTTATATTATAGTATTAAGATAATTTATTAGATTTGATTGAAAAGAATCCGCTTTTCTAGAATCATTTGGGAAGAATTTGTACAGGAGTAACATGTTTGATTAACATAACCAAAGAAATATATTACTTTTCAGTTTACCATTAACGCTGTGTAATTTGTTTCAACACATCAAAAAAGAATCTCCCTTTCACAGGGACCGCCATTATTCCTCCCTATCAGCAATAAAGCTCTTCCAACACTCCTCTCCCCTGCTGCATTAAGGAAAGTAGTGCTAATAACGCAGCTGAGTGGTGGAGCCTCACAACAGAAAAGCAGCTCTCTTTCTCAGCATTCAGTCATCAAGGGAGGGAGGAGGCAGCAGAGATGAACACACTCTAGGTAGCATTCAGTGACTGATTGCAGGGAGATCAGAGGATGCAGAAAGGATGAGTTAGACCTCCCAATCCATCTTACCACAGGGAGGGATTCACAGGTGGTGACCTGCGGTGACTCCTTCGTGAGCAGCCAGGTCGCCTCGTCATTTTCCTCAGTCTTTGAGAAATGAGCCAGAAACTAAAGGCTTTACTGACGCGTTTATAAATAGATATACTCACCTCACCAAATGCTTTTATTTGATTTTTAACAAACAAGTCTTCCTTTCTCAACATTTTTTTCTCCTGTTCTTTTAGAGTACAGCACATGGTTTTGGTAACTAGATCAACAGCACTCTGTAGAAAAATGACTTGATGTTAATTTGTTTCGTTTTCAGAGCTTGTGAGCGAGGGCAACTGCTCCTCGGTGACACCTGAGAGCAGTATACGCACAGAGGGACCGGGAAGTCCCACCTCAGCACAACCTGCCTCAGTCTCTGAAATGCCTTTGGCCTCGGTCCAGAGCAGCCCTGCAAATTACACCCAGGACTTTACTTCGGTGTCACAGCCACCTAGTAGAAAAGTATGCTATTTTTAAAAAATGTATTTATTTATGTGTATTTCAGCTTAAACTTCTGGATCACTGTTGTTCATCTTCAGCGTGTTCCATATTAAGTTGCTTCATATCTGACCATACATATTTATTATACAGTATGCTGCACTTCCTATTTTTGCTTTGTTTTGTTTTATACTTGCTGAGTAACAGCCGTATGTGATTTTAAGCATGTGAAATATTAATGTATGCTTTCCGCTGATCAGCCTCTCTGACCATGATGTAATCTTCTGAAGTAATGTTTATCTCCCTCTTCCCATTCTTCCTCCTCCTCCTCCTCCTGCTTGCTTTTTTAGTCTTCTCTCCTCAAAGGCAGCCACAGCTCTGCTGCCTCTCCTTCAGATGGCAGCAGTAAAACCAAGATGCAGCTCCGCTCCACCTCCCTGACACCCACTGAGGTATCTACACGGCCTCCTGATCCTCCTATGGCCATGCAATCCGGTGAGTTACCCTTGTGAAACACACCCACATACATATTTTTGCAGTATAAAGCTGATGAAAACTGTTCTCAGACGACACGTGAAAGTTAAAGCAATGAGTGGACATATCGCAGCTATACTTCTGGCACTCTGGCATAATGCGATGCTGCCAGAGGATATTTTGCAGGCATTCCTCTGATACTTAACCTGCTTAGCTGTGTGATATGAGAGGTTTACTCTTCCTATTGCACTTAGTTATTGCAAAGTAAAAACAGTTTTGCTGGGCCAGGATTATAACTATGTGTTTTATTCATTTCCAGACCACTTTATAAACCCTCAAGCTTTATAATGCTCTTTGTTCATTGTGTTTATGAAAATGAACTTTACTCTCTCCTGGTAAAGAAAATGTACAGTAATCCCCACAGAAATGTGTTTGAGTGGGGTCATTGTTGGATTACCTATTGCTAATCATAGGTCTGGCACCAGTTTCACATTCTAGCTGTGATTTATCATCTAAATTTGCCTCCAGAAACCACTTCAGACCAGAGTGACATTGAAAATCGTATCAAGGCCCTGAAGGAAGAGCTCAGAAAACGGAAGTTTATGGCTTACCAGCTGAAGAAAGAGCAGAAGAAGCGTCACAAAGAGCGTCTGAAGGCACAGGAGGCAAGCCTATTGAAACAACTGGAGGTAAATTATTGCTGGATTGAAACTTAAAATAACTTTTTTTCTTTTGTTCTCTATTAGCAGTTTCTCTTTAATTTGATCATTTTGTTTCTGTATTAGCAGAGTTTCATAATCACATCATCATATCTTAACTGTTGGTCTCCTGTTTTCTTTTTAGAACTATAATAACTTCATTGAAAAAACTAAGGCAGAACTGAACAAGGAGCCGGACTCGACATCTGACCTCAACTCACAGAACGTTTCCAGCTCCATTTTAGAGCAGTCCGCAATTAAACCATCTCCGCATAGGTACAGAAAAACCACAATATGTGGAAATGTGAAATAAATGTAGAAATCCACAGTGATCCCTTAAAAGCAAATCTCTCCTTTTCAGGTCTGACTCCAGCATAAACTCTCATTCTGAACGGACCCTCATTGATGCATCATTAGATCGCGGTGAGTGTTTTACAATGTCATAATTACAGTTTACTGTATTCATTTGAAATACGTCGTCACAAAAATGTTCCGACGGTAATGGGACTCTCTTTTTATTATGGTAGATGCCTTTCCTCGGGAAGATGATGGCAGATCTACCTCTCTGCCTAAAGACTTGTCTGATGAAGAGCCTCTGACTCCAACTGCGGAAGTTAATGGTGAACCACAAAGTGCAACCCCAGGACAGAGAAGCCATCAATCATCAGAGAGTCCTTTGAGGCCTTCGTCCGGGGCAGAGTCTGGGGATGAGAGAGTTTTATCTGATAATAGATCTGATATTCAGGAAGAGCTTGAGGCGGAAGAAAGCTTTAGGTTTGAGGAAGAACATTCCCAGCAACTTCTCAAACTCGAGAATCAAGACGTACTTGCCCCCCAGGAGAAGTTGTTTACACCTGAGCATGTTCCCTCTCTCGTGGATCAAGAACATAGGCATTCTCCATCTTTTTGCCTTGAACAGGATAAACAAATGAAACCCAGCGAGACATCTGAAGTGGAGGAAGATGTAATGTCACATGTTACCACCTCTGGTCAGCCTCATCCAGCTGCGTTGGACATGGAAATGTCACTACATGCAGGCTACTCTTCAGCCAGTAACTCCCCTGACCCAGCTGCCCTCTCCTCAGATAAGGAGGCACCTACACGGGATATAGAGATTTCTCCCGTAGCAGATGGTTATCATGATGACTTTGAGTCGGGAGGTTCTTCACCTCAGCAAGAGCATCATAATTCTAAGCCTGAGTCTCCAATCTCAGGTTCGCCTACTGAAATAAAGGTTTCAAGAAAGGACTCCCCTAGCAAATCCCCTACATGTGACAGCCAAGATGAAGTAGAGGAGGAAATATCTGAGGAGCTGAGTCAACATTCTGACGTGAGTGAATTTGGAAGACGACTGGATCTCGATCATCAGAAAGAAGATTTAGAACATGACAACAGCATCAATTCCAGCCAAGCGTCACCCATCTCTCCTGTGCAGACCCCTCCTTCTCCTGTTGTAGATGAAATGCCAAGTTATAACGTTGGAGATCGGGTTCTTGTTGGCAGTGTTCAGCCTGGCACTCTAAGATTCAAAGGTCCAACCAGTTTTGCCAATGGCTTCTGGGCAGGTGTGGAGTTAGATAAGTCCGAGGGGAGCAACAATGGCACTTATGATGGAGTGGTGTACTTTGAGTGTGAGGAGCGCCACGGTATCTTCGCTCCTCCAGACAAAATCACTCACCTCCCAGAAAAGTTTGAGCTCTATACGGATACCACAGAGGATGAAGACTCTTTCTTTGACGATTTGTCAGATAAAAACGGGAATAAACACAAAAAAAGTGAGGACGATTCCCAAAAACAAGAAAATCTGGAAAGTAAAAATGAACACACTTCTCATAAAGACACTGAGTCTGGAGATAAAAAGGTGATGGATGAGGAGAACCAGGATCCACTTTTGGCCAAATCCTACCTTAATTCACAGCACCACAAAGAATCCAGGCATCTGATGTCTAATGGCAACACTGGGGACATAATTTTGGATTTTGGAGATGTATCACAAACTTTCCTCATCTCTGACCTGGATAAAAGAGCGCCTGTGAAGCAGACTAACAAGGAGTCTGCAGCCCTCATTAAGAGAGAGGACATAGATTCTAAACAGCACTTTACTCCTACTGATCTTACCACAGCAATCGATAATGATAAGCGAGAGCAGAAGGACAGAGATTTGCTGGACACATTTGCAGACAAGCTTCTCAACAACTTTGTGAAAGACACTGTGAACCAGTTTGCTGAAATAAAAAAGGCTAAAGAGCAGAAGATCAGAACTTCCAACCAGACGAATGGATATTTGTTTGGCGTGAACGATGACGAGGAAGAATGGATTGTTTCCGTCGAACAAAAAGATGGTCTACCCTTCTTTCTGCCGGCCGAAAAACAGGAGCTGTCCTCTCCAGAGCTGTGTAACCGACCTGTGAGTGTATTTATGGCTCTTGACTGTACTGGCAGACATTTTCTACAAGCATATAACGTCTTGCCTCCCTGTGTGGGGCAGTTATCACTTAGCACCAATAACATGTCATCAGTAACTTGTGATGACGTGTTCAGTAATGATTGGTTGAATTGTAAAGATGTCATGTGTTTGGGAGGAAAACCCAACAGTGATGTTATCAAGCACGGACAAACAGAACTTGTTTATTTGACCAGAGGTGTTCAGCCAAAGTCCAACCTTATGTTGACAGACTGTGGAATTTGGTGGTCTCTGCTGAGAGTCTTTCTATCTTAAATGTTACAAAGAAGGGTAGCACTTCAAAACACAAGTATGAAACTCTGATTTGTATATAATGGGACTTTTTCTCAACAGGAGAGTCCAGTGTTTGGAGCCAGTGGTCAAGAAGAGCTTGCCAAGCGACTGGCCGAGCTGGAGCTGAGCCGCGAACTGTTCGATGAGATAGGTGATGATCAGGACTGGTTTGATGAGGACTTTGGCCTCAGCTCACGTAGAGAACAGCAGAGACTCAAACAGAAAGAAGAAGAGGCAAAGCTGGGAGGTGAACCTGTGCGGTCATCCCCATCAACCGGGCAGCCTATGGGGGGCATGGTTTCATCATTAGGTGGGGAACCACAGGTAAAAACTCCACCTAGACCCGAGCTACCCCTGCCCTTGCCTCCAAAACTACCTGAGCAGCCGGCCATGGTTGTGCCCCACTCAGCCACAGAGGTGGAGAAAATGGTCCGAGCTGCCACACAGGAGATCTGGGAGACCTGCAACTTGGGCAGGGAGGGAGCTCTAACCGTTGCACAACTGTCAAAGCCTACACCTTCATTAGAGTTTCTTGGTAAAGATTCCAGCAGCCAAGACCAGGAGGCCCTTTCCATCCGCAGCTACAAAAAGGTAAAAAGCAAAAAAAAAAAAAAAGAAGTTTGCAAAGCAAGAAGCAAAAAATAAAAGAATAAATTAAATACTGTGTACAGTAACATCCTCTGGGACAGTTTAAAGTTATCAGCTGTCAGAGCTGTGGGCGCAATTCAATGTAAGATGAAGAAATAAAACACTCAGTCGATCAGAAATGTTATTTGGCTCATTTTTGGGTCATTTAAAGAAATACAACCTCCTTCGCAGAGCAGTTTTTGAAATATCTCACCAGGAAGCATGTTTAGCCCCTTTTTCCTGCAGTTGAAATGCAGGAAGTTGAGGAAAGGACATTCCAAAGGTGCATTTTCACTGCATCAACCTTTTTCCTCGGCCCCCTCCCTTAGCACCACAGGAGCCATGGGTTTGGGTTTGGGTTGGGTTTGCAGCACTAAATATTTCTGATTGGTTGAGTATTCCCAGCATTTTACTTCCACCTTTCATTCACAGTAGTAGTTTAAAAATGCAGCATTTAAACTCAAAGCAGCCAGAATGCAGCTATAGTAAAATTTACTATAGATTTTGACTACTGAGATTAGAGACCAGACAACAGTTATTTCACTCTGTGCTGCTTCAACCCTTCAGTTTATTGGCCCATTTATGCCTTTACTTACTCTGATTATTTGATTGAAAAGATAATACTTTTATTGCATTTACTCAAGCAGAGAGACCCTGTCGACCCCCAGTTCTAAGCCAGGCTTTAATATTGCACATTTTTTTGCTCTTGTATCGTGTCATTTTCCCTCTGTAGGCTGTGTTTGACCTGACGTGGGAGATACTACAGGAGATCTACGCCGAAGACCCCACCACTGATCAACCTCAGTGGGTCAAACCGCGCAGAGTTAAGACCTCCTCAGTTCACAGAGTCAAAACATCTGGAGACATCAACAAAATCCAGGTATAGTGCTGAGCAGTCACCGGCAGCAGAGGAAGAAACGGTTTATAACTGACACACATTGTTCCATTTAGTAATAAATTAGTTTTTATGAAGTTTTTCTGATACCAGTTATACTGATGATACTTTTTTTTTAAAAAAAAATATATATAAGTGTGATCAGCTTTCATCGAGTGAATGATGGTTACTGTTATTAAGACACGTTTGTGTGTGTTTTTGATCAATAATTTCAGTAACTTCTTGGAGTCCGCTGTATGTGTGGCTTTAAAGCTATTTCACCTGAACACCTCTTGATATTTAGACCACAGTGAGACTCCCAGTGCTTTGTTTCTTCTCTGCTAAACCCTCTGATGGCTTTGTCGGTTTCCTCCCTTGTTATCAGCAGTCCAAAAGTTCTTTTACAGTCACATGAATACATTATCAGTCTTTTCCTCGTGAGATGACACAGTCCTCTGTTTTTTTTTCTTCTTTTTCCCCTCATTGTTGAACAGGACTTTGTCACAGCTGAAGTGCTAAAACTGTATGGTCTGACCCAAGATCAGAGCCAGAAGACTGACTGGCAGAAGATGCTGAAATTTGGCAGAAAGAAGCGGGACAGAGTCGATCACATACTGGTAGGCCTCCGATTAATTGTGTGGCCTTTATTATTATTTTACTGAAAAAAAAAAGGTTATTTGCCACATCAAATACTTTAAAATAATTTTTAAAGACATTTAGAAGTTCCAAGTTTAGGTTTCATGCCCTCAGTTGAGTCATTGAGTTCTGTGAAGGAGTAACCAGTGACATACTGGTGCATGTTTAACTTTGTTTCAGTTTGCTCAACAATTAGAGGGAAACGTCTACTTTTTGTAGACGTGGCTGAGAGCGCTGGCTAATCTTCCAATCAGAAAATGTTCCAAACGAAAGTAATTCATTGCAGTTTGAACTGGTGGTTTTTGTAGCTAAGCCTCTTTGTCTCTCAGGTGCAGGAGCTCCACGAGGAGGAGGCCCAGTGGGTCAATTACGACGAGGACGAGCTGTTTGTAAAGATGCAGCTGGCCGACAGCATCTTCGACGCGTTGCTTAAAGACACTGCAAATGTTTTCTCGCTCATTTCTGAAACGAGGGCCAAACGAGACACGATCTCCTGATGGCTCAGACCTTGAAGTACTTCTTCCTGAATCCCAGTCTTTCCTCACTGCAGTGAACCCCCAGACAACGAAACGCCCCTCTATCCGACACCAGCTCACATGCCAACAGCAATCCTCTGATGCCTTTCAGTTCTACTATTAACTGTCAGCTGAAGGACTTACGATCATATCTGGGACGTTACTTTCTCAATTTGCCTCTGCAAACTGTATTGATGATTAAAAAAAAAAAAAAAAAATTGTTTGACACACAAGACACCTCTGAAGCAATCCAGCCTTCCTAAACCTTCACACCATCTGGTCTCAGTTCTGTCCTCCTGGACTGGTCATTTTAAGAGAATGAGTAGATGGTACGGACTGTGCCAGTTCTAAGCACGGTGAAGTCCAGAATGCTGCTAAGCTTGCTGTTCCATTGTGGGTATTGGATATTGCACCCAGTCGGAACAGCAGTGAAATGTTAGATTTTGTAACGAATCTTTAACGAAAGAATGTACAGTGCAGCCTGTACGCTTGGCTCACATGGAAACGGTTTAGATTACAGTTTATATTTTGGCACTCAGGTCAGCTGACTTATGTAGCCATTAAAGAGAATTAAACGGTTGGCTCCACAAGCCACTGTTTTTTTTGCTGTGGCAGGGGGTGAAACATAATTCTATTAATTAATTATATGTACATTTTGGAGCTATGCAGAAAGTATCAAACCTTTTCTCCCCCAAAAAAAAACTAAAAAAAAACCCTGATCCGATGTGGTCGGGCTGCACTGTATTGGAAAACGTCACCGTGTTCAGATTTCTGAGAAAGGTTCCGCGCTCCCTGATTATTTATTGCGTGGAAACGCTCGCTTAAAGCAGGGAGAAACGTTCAGGATGGTTCAACAATCCCGTCGGCATCGAGGGAGGATGTCATTTTAACGTTATTGTAAAAGCACAATGGAAATGTGAACATGGCAACGCAACGTGTGGGGGGGAAAAAACCAGGAAAAAACGTGGAGGGATCTTTTAATATTTATAGTTGCGATGTTCATAATGAACTGAAATAGTTTGACTAACTGTGTGATTTGTGAACAGTTGGTCGGTGCAGTCACTGTGTCCCACTGCCGTACTGTATGTAAATATTGTGAAGCAGGCTGTGCACCGCTGTCCGTAGGTGGAAAACATGTCAGCCTTCAGAGAAGAGGCCTCTCCAAAGATTAGTGCTTCATCACAGAAGGCTGCTCTTTTTTATTTTATGGGCAGCGATCGCAGCCGTCGCACCCGGTAACAGCGTTGTTCCTTTTCACCTCCAGCTGCCTCGCCTCATAGTAGCATTATGCAACACAAGTGACCATCACTGTCGCAGCATCTAAGTTTTATCTATATGCTGGCTGTAGAAGTCATGTGGCTGCTTTTTGGAGCGCAGCCGAACAGTGTCACTCACGTAAGTGTATGGTATGTAAGTGGGACACGGAGGACTGGCGGTGGGCTTGACTTGACGTTTTTAGACTCAGATATTGGGGTAGTAATGAAATGCTGGATTTGAGCCTGACTAACCCTACAGGCCATGTACTTCTCTTATTAGAGACATGCAGTTGACCTTTTGTTCCTCACAGGTCACAGGTTTCCACCTGCTCGTGAATCAGCACAGTCACATCCTCCGTTTGCTTCTGTGATACATCTCGATTGACAGCAGTATTCTTTCTCCATGTTCCATTGAAGTGCCCTTAAGTTAACTCACAGATTTATATCTTGATTTTCTTGACGTCTCAGCATCCTATGGACCCCTTTCTTTTTTCCTTTTTGCTTGTGTTTCCTGTATACTACCATTTTGTAAAAGGTCCCCAAACAGCTGCTCCTCCCTTTTCTTTTTTTTTTTTTTTACTGATGTACCAGTCCTTCAGTGTCTGCCTTATCACTCTCTCACTCTCATAGTCTGGTAACAGAGGTTTTCCAAACGTTGGTTCAAATCCAGTTCCCGGCTTTGTGTCAAGTCACCCGTGCATTTGTGCTTCAGTCAACAGGCTTCACAGTGCGAGTCATGGGGCTTATGTGGGGCTGCATCCAAGGGCTTATTTGGGTCTCACTGTCAGTTCTGCTTTGATCCAACAAAACTGTACAAAGTATGACCGAGCTCTCTTATCCTTGTTGACTGGAGCTTAAGTGACCTTAAACTTGAGTTGTTTTTTGTTTTTTTTTCTTTTTTCTTTTTTCTTTTTCTACTGTCAGTGTTCTGATTGTTGCTAAGATGTACGTTCAAACTGTAAATGATATAATGTAGAATAAGACCAAAACCGTTTGATACCAATATCTCCATGCTGTATGACTCGTATGCCCCGTCTGAAGGCGTATATAACAGTAGTAGCGACACGATTGGTAACCTTGGCAACTTTTTCTGCGAAGCTTTATTGCAAAAACCCTCTGGCGTTTTCCTTCTGAATCGATTGTATGTGGGACGAGGTTAAGTTCCCCTCTGTAACTATGCAGTACTGGATCCTATTCGTAGTTTTTAATGTATGGACCAAACAGCTTCGACCTCTGCTGTAGTCTGTAAATAAAATGAATGTTCTAGTAGCTTGGAGCTGTATGGCGCGAGGTGAGATTGCTCCCGTCCCGCTGGTCTGGAGTCGGTGCTCTCCAGCGGGAGTCGGAGCGGCCTTGCTTTAAATCAAACGTTTGGTGTGATCGGAGTAGAAGAATTTTTAAAAGATTGGCACAAAAATATTTATCAGAGTAACTCCATCAGACTAGATTTCCCTCTTCACCTTTTGAAATGTTTGAGTATTTATAATAATGTTCCGTGAGTGTGTTAAGGACACTTGGAAGACTTGTACAATTCTTTTTTCTTTTTTTTGGATGTAAATATACCGTCTATCCAATTAGACCCACTGTTAGCGTAACCTGAATGGTGGTTGTAAAATAAACTTTGCAAATATGTACATAGTATATATTTGTTAACGAAATTGAATTTGAATCTGTAAATAAAGCTTTTGTTGTTTCTAAAGTGATATGTTTGTGCCTTTTATGTGTGCTGGGATGTGGTGTATTCAGAAGGCGTGACCACATGGTGTTTTAGTGCTGACAGCAGACCATGGAGTGCCCCCCCCCCCCCCCCCCCCCCCCCCCCCCCCCCCACCACACCCCCACATGTTTACCAACAGAACATAACTGGGATGCTGTGGTGTGTCTGCTGGTTTCTGTCAAATCTTGGATTACATGTTTTGAGTGGTTTAGAGTATCACTGTGCACAAAAAAGAATCTTTATCTGACTGATTGCTGTAGGAACGTCAAATTGTGTGTGTGTGTGTGTACTATTTTCAAACTAGGTGTGAAATGGCTGTGCTGCCTTGTTATTTTTAGAGAAGGGAGTTCACTTCTTCTTTTTCTCCTTTACTGTCATGAACTTTAACATTTCACATGATAACAAATTGCAACTTCCCAGACTGATGAGCAGCAACAGTTATTGCTCTGAGATCATTGCTGGTGTCTTTCCTCCTTTGCGTTGTGTTAACAAACACCTGAAAGCTCCAGATCTGCTTTGTTGGATAAATGATGACTGAGTTATGAGTCGTACAAATTAATTTCATTGAAAGAGAGCGTTCATACTTTCTCCACGCGACCGACTGAGCCCCACCTGCAGAAAAGCACGTGAAAGTTAAGAAAACAAAAATAGAAAATGCAACTTTTCAGTTTAAAACCTTAAAAAAGACGCGATAATTGTTCAATAAATTGCACAGTCATGTAATCCAAAGCATGTAAACGGGATTCACTTTAAGTCCGATCCCGGGTGAAGAGGAGCTTCTGTTAGTTCTAACTTTATTGTATTTGGCTACTCCTCATTAGGAGGTTATTTCCTGTATGGCAACACGCGCAGACCAACACGTCACTAAGTATCGCCATCATTTCATAATTTAGGATCTTGTCCACACGCTCTCGTATCAAGTCATGTCAACAGAGGCGAGCAAAAGTTGGAAAGTTGTTGGTGTTTTTTGGAAGCTCGCTCCGCAGGGGGAGGACCCATGAAGGCTGTTGACCGTGGAGGAAAAAAAAAAAAAAGAAGGGCAGGGAGAAAAGTTGGATCAACTTCTTTTTTTTTGACAGCGAGGTAGAAAGTGTCGGCCTTCGGAGAGGCAGCTGCTTGGAGCGGGAAGATGGCGCGACGCTGCGGCCGTGCCACGTCTCGGTTTAATGAAGTACAGCGAACGTTTCCCAGAGAGAAAGCGACTGCTGCCGTTTTGCTGTGCCTGGGTCTCCTGCTCGTTTCCCCCGCGGAGGCCGGACTGTACACCGCTTCCGACCAGATCACCTTGTTAACTCCGGAAAATGCGGAATCGGTTCTGGTGAACTCCACCGCTGCTATGGTCGTGGAGTTTTACGCTTCGTGGTGCGGACACTGCATCTCATTTTCTCCGATTTACAAAAACCTGGCCAGGGACGTCAAAGGTTGGTATGAACCTGCAGATGGTCACGTAGCTGCAGCTGTTTGCACTGGCAAGATAAATGAAGAAACCAGCTCTCAATCTGATGATCCAACTTTGAATAATTATTCTGACTTGTGTGTGTGTGTGTGTGTGTGTGCGCGCGCGCGTATCTTATTACTTCTGCAAACTTTAACATACAACACACAAAACCATCGAAATCTTCCGCGTTTTTCTTATGAACACGGTCGCTTCTTTGAAATATGTTTTAGTATTTCCCCTTAAACCTTTTTTATCAGATTTTTTTTTTTTTTTTACAAAGGTAGAAACTCGATTAAATGTCTCCCTCTGAGATGTTTCACCTCCCACCCCACAGGCTGTGTGCTCGGCAGAGAGTCTCAGGTGTTTAACCTTTTAACCTCAGGAACATATTGATCCTGACTTTTGTTTTTTTTTGCTTCTAACTCTTGGACTCTCGCATGCTTGGTAAATCATTCAACTCTCAGAGATCACACTGTATTTTTCAGATGGAGATGCATTACAATGTTTAATAAGTATTAGGACCGTGATGTGCTCTCTCTCATAAGCAGACCTTGTTTTTTGGTAAGTTTAAGGAAACTTTGAAGACTAAAAATCTAAAATCCAATCTCTTAGTTTTTAATGTGGACCGAGTTATCTGCAAAGCACTGGGCAGCGGCTCAGTGCTTTTTTTTTCTTCTATCTGTTAATTAGAGCATGTGATCTGATAAAGTAGCTTTCATTCTGCTCTGTGCTGTGGCTCCCCATCACGTCTTCTGACCGGAGGTTGGTTCTGTAGCCCAAGCCCCTCCAAAAAATGTCACGGACTGGTGAGAGTGAATATAATTAGGGTGATAGTCAGGGGCAAAGACTCTGATGACTGCAGAGGGTCCAGCACAGTCGCAGGGAATTTCAGTTCTGTGTGTCACTCTCACATTCAGTCACCACTCACAGCTGATGACTTTGCTGTCAGTAAATTATTCTATAAAATGAGGAAGGATGATTTCACAACGTGTCTGGAGAGATTAGAAAGGCGTACAGATAATGACTGTACGATGGCAGTAGCACCACATCAGCCTCGGGCCCTTGCTAATATGTCGGCTGCCACAGTCCTGCTGATGAAGTGAATTATTTTGCACCAGAAACTGTCTTTAGGGGCCCATTGGGGACACAGATGTACGTGTAAGTCTGTTGCCTTTTTCACAAATCCACACTTTTTCTCACTGACATATATGGATCTAGTTCCTGTCCCAATTAGTTAACTTGATCGTGTCTCAGTTCAACATTTTCACTTGTGTGTTGACACACAAGGCACAAGGACAAGCCAGGACCCCATCCAGTGTCAGCAAACTGCACAGCGCATGCTGGACAGTACACTAAATATTTACTGTGGCTCTCTCGTCCTCTGTTTGATGTCCCCTGTTCAGAGTGGAGGCCGGCGGTGAACCT
This sequence comes from Leuresthes tenuis, assembly GCF_036924035.1. Classification (NCBI taxonomy): domain Eukaryota; kingdom Metazoa; phylum Chordata; class Actinopteri; order Atheriniformes; family Atherinopsidae; genus Leuresthes; species Leuresthes tenuis. The sequence goes on along the minus strand of NW_027325361.1, from coordinate 16,110,428 downwards.
AGCAGCTATAGATTGTGCCACAGAAGAGAACAGGAAGGTCTGCACTGACTACAGTATCAAAGGATACCCCACTATAAAGGTATTGTCTTTTTATCAGCTATCTTCACAGGGCCACACACTTTCTTACTCTTTCTTCTGTCAGCTTGATAAATTTCCTCATTTAATTCTTTAACAAAAGCCATGAATGTATAGCTTAACAAGCCTACTGGGCACAGTCCCATGACCTGACAGATTCAGGGCCTCCCTGAGCTTTACCTGAAATAAGTCACCAAAGAAGACTCCTACTAACTACAAAGCAATAAAATACAACTAAAAGAAGGTTCAAAATACTTTCTTTTTTTTTCTTTTTTTAGATTAAGGACAATTTGACAATTACCGCAAGATGCTAAGTGACTATAGAATGAAGTCAAGTGACTTGAAGAACACACAAAATGACTCAAATATTGCAAAGAGACACAACAGAGCTCCAGGAATATACTAAAGAACCACAGATACACACCAGAGAAGGATGAACAGTGACACCAAATAGATGTGAAAGGCTTCAAAGAAAGGCATAACGAATATTGAAAGATGTAAAATGACTACGAAGGGAATCAAATTGACTACACAAAAGCATAAGATGACCACGGATACTAAATAACTACTGATATATAAAACATAGACACCTACAACATGGAATTACTTCAAAAAGACATGGATCACAGATGGATGCAGATTTATTTTACAAAGCAGCCAAAAAGTCACATGACTTCAAAAAGATGTAAAGTCACAACAAACGGATGTAAAACTATTACAAAGAGAAACAAAATTACTCAGAATGTGTTATATGACGGGGGAAACCACCACAAACATGACAAACAACTAAGAATAACTTTAAAACAACTTGTAAAAGACGTTTTTAACTTTTACAAGTTAAATTGAAATTGTTTCATTGATTTACAGCCCTTCAGATCTGAACACTCACTGGTCTCTGTTGTTCTCTGTGGAAGTGAACCGTTTCAATGCATCGGGCTTTTCGTAATGTGTGCGCAGAAGGAAACTCGCCGTGTGTTACATTAAGAGTGGGAGGGAAAATTAAAGAGGTTAAAATGAAAGGAGAAAGATCGAGTCCTTTACATAGAAGCAGCATTAAAATCCAGCAAAGAAAATAATTGTTGCGAGTTGCAACCATACGTTGCTGCTTTGTGCTTCAGTTCAGAACGTGCACCTAAGAGTAAAGTAGAAAACAACAACGCCACGTTTCTGCCACGCCGCCATGGTTTCCCATCTTGTGGTTTCACATTAATAATAATGATGCTCCATTCTTCTCCCATACGATTGCTACTCTGGCCATAAAATGAGGAATGCTCGGTTTGGCTTGAACCTGCCTTTGAGCGCCCTCTTTCAACACTCGTCTTGATTTTGCCCAGCGTGTTGGTGGGGGGGAAAGTGCTGAGTCATGTGCAGCAACAACAACTGTATTTCACATCATTTATGGAAGTTGTCTGAAATGCAGATACAAATGCAGCTGAGAACATACATTTAGAATCTGAGGAATTTATGCATAACTGTTCACCCATAACTGTTTTAATGGATTTTCTTTACAACTATGGCACTTTGTAATATAACTCCACAAAAGTAAGCTTACCTGTTTTACTGTCAGTGTAAGAATGTAGTGTCTTGGTGTTTTCAGTGTGATTTATGTGCAGTTGGTGCTGCATAAGATGTGATATTTTTTTTTTACAGATGAAGTTAGATACCAGGGAGTCGGCAGTGCGTTTGCAGTGTGGTTAAGTTTTACATGAGCAGAGACAACGCTGCAGAAACTCTCCCACCTCAAACATCTGCATTTTCATTTGCAGCATATCTGATGAGTCAGCAGCCCTGTGTGTTAAGACCTCTGTTCTCAGTGATCCAGTGGAAGCCATTGAAACAAAGGGCTCCTTCTGTTTGAACTCACAATGGAGCTTTAACATCTGCGACTCATTTCAAACAGGAGAGATTTGGAGGTCAAGGCGGGTAGAGTGGAGAACCCCCCACCCCTCCCCCACCATCCCACCCACCACCTTTAAGCGTTACACAACTTCCCTTTGAGTCTCTTGTAGTCGTGTTGGGGCCATCTAATCTGATCTCACTTCTCTGTTTGACCTTTTCTACCACAAACTTCCTTCTTTTTAACTTTACAGTTCTTCCATGCCTACTCCAAAGCTGATACGTCAGGATTGCCTTATAAAGGTATTGTTACACACGGAAGCAATTCACAGAGCTCTCAGTTTCTTTACAAACTCCATCTTAATTTTTTTTTGTGGAAGTGGTGCAAGTTGCACCAGCATAATGACGGAGTGGAAATAGGCACTGTAATTATTAGTCTCATGGTCAGAGTAATAATTAGCCTTTTGTCCATTTTTTTTCATTACTATTATTATTGACCAAGGCCAGTGTACCATTCATTTCACCTAATAGATCTGTTACCCTTGTAGCTGTGCTCATTAATTCTCAGGGAGCTATGACTGTGTCTCAGTGAATGATAATCCAGCTGACTTACATAGAGTTAAACCTCATGCCCTTTGATTTCCAGCTTTTCCCCGTGATGTTCGAGGTCTCCGTCACAAAATCATAGACAGTCTGGAAGCTCATGGCGAGCCCTGGCCCCCCGCATGCCCGCCACTGGAGCCCACCAGGTAAACACTGACTCAACTTCACACTTCACATGTCTTTAAAGGTGTTTTTTCTTTTTCTTTTTTTTTTTAAAACAAAACATCGGTTCTTAATAGGAACATTCAACAATTATCACCACAACGGGGTAATTTTTTTATCAGACAAGGTGTGTGTTTTTACGCATCGACAGTTTACGTTATATGATTAGCTCGGTTTTTAGCACAAACATGGCAGCAAACATATCGACACTGCCATTCTTTTTACATATTTGTGCAGCTTTATCAGCTAAATAAATATGTCCTTGTTAACCTGCACTCTGCCCTTTTCCCCTTTGGTAATTTATACATATCAGACAGAGAAGGCTCAGCACCGAATTAATGCGAACAATAAGCTGACATAGAATCAGCTGAGAAACAGTAGAGCTACAGCTTGCATCCATAACATTAATGATACAAACTTCTTACTTGTCAGTCAGCTCTGCGTTATATAACAGTTCTTAACTCGTATCTAGTAGTAAAAAAATAAATAAATCTCCAGTATTTAATCTGGTTTTTGGCTTTTTTTTCTTTCATTTGTCATCTTTGTTGATGAACACAGTTTCTTTGTGGGAGGAGGTGGTAGTTTGCTTACCAGGAGCTCCCACTGTTGTCGTAATATCTGTGCTGTTCACTTGCTACTATTTTATACATCTCTATACACTGTTAGCTGGCAGTTTGTTTGCAAGCTAAATCGGTGCCTGCTACTGTTGCCTCTTCTCCTGTTGGCTCAAGGGCAAAATAGACACTGTGGTGACTCCCATTCAATCTGGAGGCATGCAGTGATATAACAGGAAAGTCCACTCTACCTATCAAGTTTATCCAGTTGGATGTTTTAGCTTAATGATATGATATGAAATGTATTTCTTTTTCCAACTGTGTCAAAAGCTGTAGGTTATTTTCTAAATTTACTGATATGGAATTACCTATGAATTACCTAGCTGCTGTGAAGTAGATGTTTTTCTGCTTCGAGCGACTTTAAAATGGTCATAAGTAAATGCAAGCCAAACTGCTTTGTTGCTTACATTATTTCACAGTTGTATGGTCTCTCATTTTATCAGTGTTCGCAGTGTGTACGCTCCTCTGTCTTTTAATAATTTGTTGCTACAGAATTCAGTTTTGATGGTTCAGCTGGAAAGCAAAGCAGGAAGTTGAGTTTATTTATTTTCTGACATTTAAAGGGAAAGTACCGTTGCTCAGTTTTGTATTCTTCTAATCTTTCATGAGTCAGGGCTGAAGCTCTGCAGTAGAATCTTAACTGTCTTAACTGTCTGCGCCTTTCAGTCAAGCAGAGATCGACATCTTCTTTGAGACCAACATGATTCAACACCTGGCGCTGATCTTTGAAGATAATAAATCTTACATCGGCCGAGAGGTGATGACTCACATTTCTTTCCACTTGGGGTGTTTGTTTTCTTCTGTGTTACTTCTGTCTGCAAAACATAGGAAATGTACTTCCAAAACCAGAAATAATGTGCCGTTTTTTTTACTTCACTATTCTGGTCTTTGATGACAGTCGGGTATATATTACTGAATACATCGATATATTAAGGTCTCGGGGTGATTGAATGCAACACGAGGGAGATCTTTCTGTCTTTGTTTTTCACTGCTCGTGTTGTGTACGCCAGGTAACCCTGGACCTGTTACAGTTTGACAACATTGCTGTGAGAAGGGTCCTGAGCTCTGAGGAAGGCCTGGTGACCAAGCTGGGAGTGACGGAGTTTCCGTCCTGCTACCTCTATTATCCTGGTGGCAACTTCACCAGACTCAGAGTGTGAGTATCATCATTCTTGTGTTTGTTTGCCTCATACCTCATTACAAAAAAACGAGTTTAAAATTGATGACTAATATTTGGTTCTGTAAAGATTATTTGTATTAATTACCGCAAAAGATTTTACTAAAAGCTGGTAATATAATTAGTTGTAGTAGTTTTTTTACTCTTACAGCTTGACAGCTCTGCAGAAGGTCATTTAAGGTTATGTTCTGTAAGTAAAATGCTGGATGGTCTTCTTACTGTGCCTGAAATGACCTCATCTAGGGATGCGTGGGCCTCTTCTTGGGGAAAACTTTTAAAGGAATGATATACGACCTTAGAGCACTACTGTTTGTTACGCTTCTATATCGACAACTCAGAGCAAAACAAACACAGCCAAAATCAAGATTGAAGTCTAAGGTGGAGGCTTTCAAACAGCTCATAAATTACCCAGTCTCTCATAAAAGAGGCCAATTTGGAGTGGGCTTGTTTTTTCTTTTCTTTTCAAAGCAGTTTAGGCGAAAAATAGGTCGCATGAAACCATAAGGAACGTTTAATTGAAAGGGACCAAAGTTGAACTCGCTTTGTTTTTACTGAGATATGGAGATCTTTGAGCTGCTTTAAAAACCTTTGCCTTTGGAATTAGGACGAGATTATGCTGTTCAATTGCAAAACACTCTGGTTTTCCAAGTTTTTATTTATTTATTTTTTTGGACCTTTCTAGGGAGGAAAAGGTGGTTGTATTCCATGTTCAGACAGTAGGGAGGAGGCCATATATGGACTGAGGCAAACTGTGATAGTAGCTCTGACTAAGCAGCAACGCGTCCGACAGAATGGAAAGGATGTGAAGCATTCACTGTCGTTCAGCTAACTTCAATAGCTTATTGTTATCTACAGCATTCAGGGCAGTTCCTGGTACAAACTGGAAAACAGAAACGTTAATGTTGTGCTTGTGTTTCTCAGTACAACATCATCTACACACAGTTGTTCCTTGTCTGCAGCAGACAGGGAAAATTCCACACAAGCACGAAGATGAATTTAATTTTGATATTATTATGATTATTATTAACTGAAACAAAGTACAACACCTCAGGTTTTTTAGTCCTTTTTAAGGAACAGTTAAGACTGAGAGAGTCAGGCTGAACCCAGACAGTGAGGGAGGGTTTCAATTATTTATTGAATGGCACAAAATGTATCAGTATTTTCATTTTGCATGAACTGTATCTGGTACAAATTGATATTTTGGTATTTACATCCAACATCTCAAACTTTTTGACGGTCACAATTTCCATCCAAATTGGTCCGATTTACACAAATATCAAGTTTATTTTCCTTTGGTTCCCATTGTTTCACATGCAACAGCTTTGCTTTCTGCTGAAAAGCCTTGTCATGTGCTCATTGTCTGAACCCTATTCATGCAAATACTTTTAAACATCTGGCCTCTTAATGGGATCAGAGCATCAAAATCGCTCCCATTATTCACTATCATAAAGCGGCGCTGATCATTTCTCACCCTGCAAATTCATCTGCTGTTTATGCCTCTTTGTTTGGCTGTTTCAATAACTTGGCATGCAAAGAGGACTCTTTTTAGTTGACAAATGCAAAAAGGAAATGATTTATTGCTGATTTATTTATTCACCCTCCATCTCTCCCCTTCCAGCCCCCCTCATCTCCATCACGATACAGAAGGGAGGTTTTTTAATTTCTTGCATGAAAACAATGCCATTGCTTTTCTGGCTTCACCTGCCAAACAAGCCTCAGCCGCACACGGCGACAGATGGCCTCCCATCATCACTGAATGTCTGATTGATCCTGGGAGAGCAGACTGCGCCAGTGTGTGTGTGTGTTTTCTGAGTGCGCGTCTGTGTGTGAGACAGGGAGCGAGCATGCTTGGGCGTCTCACATTCGTCATGCATGTAATGTGTGCCGGTCCCAGGTGAACGCATTCTCTCTCAGCCCACCCTGATGCCTGCCGGCCCGCCGGCCCTGGGGATCACTGGATGAATGGCTTTCTCTCCACATCTGTACGCTCCCACCAGACACGCAGGTGTAATTGAGTCTCTGGCTGGTGTGAGTGAGCGTTGGCCCTGAGTATCCATCCTCCTTATTACCATCCTGCTCGAGTTTTACGATGCTCTCTCGCTGTCCGTGACGAGGGGAGAAAGCAAATGAGAGGAGGCTGTGAGGGGAGAGGGAGGAGAGTGCATTAATGGCTGAGGTTCCAGTTGCAGGGTTATCACATGGCTAAATGATCAGCGATATCGCTCTCGGTGCTATGCTAGTCGAACACCATCTGCTCAGTGTTTAAAATGAGTTCCTGTAAGTGAGTAAAATATATGGCCCTGAAAAAAATACAGGTCATAAAATGGTTTTATGGTGGTGAACTGTTGAAACAAATGTTTGAAGCAAAAAAAACTGCATTTTGTTGCAGGTTCACATTTAAAAATGCGCTGCACATTGCAAAGCGAACTCAGTGACATTATAAATAACATATAATTCTCTAACATTTTACAAAACTGTTGCAAAATGTACACAAACTAGATTAAACATAGTTTTAAAATGAGTTTGAAAAAAAATCACAATTTAAAAAAAAAAAAATGTAATTGTACACCTAACCTAATAACATGCAAAATTAGTAAAACTTCCTCCATGTTTAAAGATCACCTTAGGTGAGTTGTGGGTTAAACAAGTTGCAACAAAAACATAATCATCAGAACATAAGCTCTGACAGAAGAGAATGAATAATAAACTAATAGTTTTAAGAGCAAGTTCCAAAGCATTCTGCGCACTTTAAGTCCTCCTGCACTTAACCCAGCATGTAGCCTGATTAAAGGTTGTTACTGGCTACTAAATGTAGCCTGTTACAACCTTTAATCATTTTAACCCAGAGCTTTATCACCAAGAAGAGAGATATCCTGTGGTCAAATGTAACATTTACTTTTACTCAAGCTCAGAGCTGTAGTACCATTAAAGGTACTTGGACTTTGCAGGAGTGTTTTTCTATTTATTTACAATTCAAGTCCTGGGGCGATTTTTCCACACCTTTTTTTTTCTTTTATTAGATCATATGAATGTATGTATGGGCAACGTCTGTTACGTCTTCATATGCTGAAAAACATATTGGAAAAGCACAAAAACCCATAGTGACCATGTTGGAAACTGAATATGTTTACTGTGCTTATACAACGTAAATAGTGACTGTACTAACAAGTAATGAATGATTTTTTTTAAACATATACAGAAATTAAATGCAACATACACATCAATGTGGCAGTATATGAACAGTGATAGCCAGGCAGCTTTCCTCTTTTAGTTTTAATACTTTGAGTACATACTGCTGATAATGATGACTCATTTTTCATGTTTTGTGTGTGTGTTATATGACTACTTATTCTTAAGTAAATGTATATACTTATATTTATTCTTCCATTCCACAGCAACCTTGAGGCTCGCACATTTTACTCTTACGCCCTCCAGAGGCTGCCAGGGGTAGTGCGGTCAGGGAAGCCTCCTCCAGTCTTCACAGACATGCTCACCAACAGCACAGAGGAGACATGGAGGCCGTTCAACAGGTACAAACAAGACACACTCAGCTTGTGTTTTTAATTGTGGCTTTTTTTCTTTTTTTTTTTCTTGAGTGACTATATTTGCTTGTGGCCCCCAGGTCCAGGGTGTATATGGCAGACCTGGAGTCAACCCTGCACTACTCCCTGCGTGTGGAGTTGGCTGCTCATCCAGTTCTTAAAGACGAGGCCCTGAATTCTCTCAAGAAATACATCTCTGTCCTGGCAAAGGTAGCATTGCATATATACAGCATGTGCATAATTTAGACAAGCAAGTGCAAAGTAAGGCTGTTTTCTTACAGCAAAATTAATATATAAATAAATAACATGTTCTGTTGGACCATGACATGATTATAGAAATCACCAAGACAAATATGTAAGTGAAGCTTTTTGAGCTACAAATTTGTCGTTGTTTTTGGAGTAAGTCTGCCAACTTGAAAAGTAGTTTTGTCCTCCTTTAACACTTCACTTTCTATTATCACAATAATTGTCTCAGAAAATAAACTGTTGTGACCAGGAAAGACTAATTCAACAGGCAACAGGGACATAAAATGAAAAGCAATTTGCTTTAAGGTTCTCAAAGTATCTCAGTATATGAACCAAAGATAGGCCTTAACATGATGCACTGCACTGGACTGGACTGGCAAATGAATCCATCAAGAACTCGTTTAAAGCACATATGTGCAGTTACATCAGGTCACCACTAGATGGAGAGTGAGACAGCAGATTGGAGGTTACTAATGTAGATCTCAGCTGGTGTATTTCAGCTTTCAGCTTCAAGTTCCCTCATCATAGCATGTTGGTTTATTTCTTTGTACCCATTCCAGAATTCTCCAGATTTACCTAATTATTATGTCAAATACGCTGTTGTTTTTGGTGCCTTTACATAAACACACTCGTATGCGTTATTGAAAACACAAGTGGAAGCCATTGACTGGAGCAGCAGCTCAAAGAGACTCTTGGGTATTGTTGACCTTCTTGATGCTGGCTCCCAGGGGGATTCAAGCGTGGCTGCCACCCACTCGCAGCCCACAGCCTGATTAGTAGTAAACCTCGCTGGGATATGGCATCAGCCACTCGTCCTTCTCTTGCTCATGCTGTGTCCCATTGGTTTGTTTTCACACAAGAATTTTTTCTCTTTGTAAATGAATGTGTCCTTGCCAGTCCTCTTCAAGCTATCCTTTCTTTCGCTGCTTTCTTTCAGATATTACCTTATACCTTTTTCCAGGAGTGAATATTTGTTCGGTTATTCATCTAACATCTGCGCTCCCATCCTTGGCTGCTTCCTTTCACCTCTTTTTTGTTACCGATCACACACGCCCTCTTTTCCTCCTTCCTTGCTCTGTAAAGTGTGCCAGTCATGCAAACATGTTGAGAGGATGAGGCCTGACCTGTTAGCCGTGTCCCTATTGGCTACACACCAGGTTGTTTCACTGCCCTAGTCTGCCACCAATCTCTCTGATTATATCTCGCTCTCCAGGGAGGCGTCGCAGTACGCCAGTCTGTGTCAACGCTTGTGTGTGTGTGTGTATGAGGGTTGTGTGTGGGGGGGGGGGGGGGGGGGGGGCAAAGCTCTGTGGCCTCCCATTAGCTCCAGTTTGTTTAGTCAATAGCAGCAAGTCCCAGTGGTATTTTTAGCCTGTCCCCCACCAGAATGGACCAGCCGCTGCTCAGCAGGGCTTTGTGTAGCTGAGGAGGCTGTCATTGTTGCAGCTGGCTGCGACTTCTGACAGTCCTTATTGACATTTGACCGAGCACTGTTGCTGTAAAGAACCTGCAGGCTTTCAGCCAGGCAGCTCGTTAGGGGCAGTTAACAGAGGACGAGCAAGTGGTTTGTGAAACTGGATGAAAACAAAACAAACTGAAGATTTGACATGAGAGTGGATAATACAGCAGTAGGTTTACGCCACACATCGCTGATTATACTTTGAAAAGACTTCTCTTTAGACTTCTCTTTAAAACTATTAATTACATTTTTGTCATTAATCTTCACGTATATACTGGAAAGCGGTGAAGTGTTTCTAAAACATTTTAATTAAGTGCTAGTTTTTATCGGGTTAAGAAAACACCTGTCGTTGTGGACTATGGTGTGATTTGGGATATGAATTAATGCAGTTTAAGATGAGTCTGAACCATAACCACAAAAAAAATAGAAAGAGCCCGAAATCTTTGTGCACACTGAACAATAAACTTTTATCTCGTTAAAGAAATAACTTAATTTTGTATATGCTGTCTTCCTGGGCATGAACACTGTATGCAAATCCTGACACCTTAACTTCTTGTGTGAATCATGTGATTGGATTGGAGGTAAAGTGTCTCACGTTGCCTTGTCAGTTCCACTGTCGTCATTTCACTCTGGTGTCACATTAACGAATCATGACTCATTTCTGAGTCAAAAAGTCAGCGGTGAGTGTATTTGTAGAGCTTAGCTCACACTTGGAACAGTTTGTAAAGCAGGTGTGTGTATGTTTATCTTGCATCATTGTTTTGCTGATGTTAAAACACACATCTATTTAACGTTTTCCATTTTATAAGAAATTCTTATAATTTCTAATAATTCGACAGGATCTCTTAAGTAGACTTTGTTAAGAACCAACAGTCCAAAACACAAAGTTGTTCAGTTTGCCTTCAGGAGAGACAAAACAAAAAGAGCAAAAAATAGTTAAACTAGAAAAAAGATTTGCTTGAAAATGAGGTTAAAACTCAAAATAGATTCTTATTAATTTTCCATAAAATGGCAGTGGCTCAGGAGTAGAACAGTTGTCAACCAATCAAGAGATTTGGGGGGGGTGGGGTTAGAATGGAATGCATAACTGTGTGCAAATGTGTGATTGTATCCTGTACTGTAAAGGCTCTGAATGGTCAACAAGATTAGAGGAAGGAAAAACATCTACTGCTAAACCACAAGTAATATTAGAAGTAATTATTTTAGCTCTCGTGTTGTCTGTTTATCTTAAACATAAACAAATCAGAGTATATTCATATTTTCTCATCACTTTCAAATGTTACTCATCGTAATAACATGCTGTATCCAAGAATTACAATTCCTTGAATCGCCTGGTAAATTGTCTTTGTTTTATTTCCTCATGTTTCCACACATAAAAGCATAGGGGTTGTTTATTCTCTCTCTCTTCTTGGTTTTTTTTTTTTTTTTTTCTTTTTTGACCCGGTCATAATACTAGATTTACTGTCTTGTCAGGGTGAAGCCGGATTTATGAATCCTCTACATGTATATGAGGATTAAAAAAAGTGGATCTCGGGAGGCATCAGGAGCATTACAGCGAGGTTTTTAAGGATTACACCTCTATCCTGCTTTTCTTGAAAGAAGCCCTTCGGCTTTGGAGGGGGTGGGAGAAGGGACAGAGGAATAAAACAAAGACTTAAGAGGAGGGGGGGTTAGGTCTAAAAGGCTTCTGCCTTCTCACGTCAGGGCCCAGGACATTATGTTTACGTATTCTGTCACTAACATCGGCTTAGTTCATATTTAGCTTTGAATCAGTGTTTTTTTTTTTGTTTTTTTTTTTACAATTGTAGGTGACCGTATGAGTGTCTGTTTTTGTAAAGATGAGGCTGCTTTTTGCTGGTTTCCACTCCAGCTCGTGTCAACAGTGCCCCATCGTGCCACCCTCTGTCCACTATAGTTGGATTATTACCCCTGTCTTCTACCCCCGGGGCCCGACCTGCCCTGCCCCGTTGCAGCCAACAGATGCCTCCCTCTCAGGACCTTTACCACAAGAAGCTTGCGGTTTCTCAAGTGCTGCTGATACTAATCGGATGAAGGATGACATATTGCCAGGGTGAATGGGATTGTCATGGTCCAACTGGGATGGGTATGGGAGGGGTACACAAGTAAAGGAGGTGCAGTGTGTGTGTGTGTGTGTGTGTGTGTGTGTGTGTGTGTGTTTGTTTTTTCTCGAGATGAATAGAACAGATATGGATGGAGATTTCTTTTGAAGAGCAGAGATGTAGAGATGATAAAAGTAGTAGCAGGAGAAAATCAATAATCAGAAGGGATCCCGTATACAGAATTTAACCGCTAATGAATCATTTTAATGGTGATGTCAGCTGTATATATTTTTTCATTTTGTTAGAATAATGCCAGAAGAATAATGCTTCACTTAATGTTTAGATGTTACTATAATAGTTGCTTCGGATACTTATTACACCACAAGTAGTATTTTTGAACGATACTAGTGCAAATTTTGCCACCGCACATGTAAAAGTCACAAATGAATGTTTTGCCGTGGCATTTGCAGTTTTGATGTTTGAAGTCTGTTCATTTGGGGCCTGCAGATTTTGATGGGACTGTACTCTGAATGATGTAGCATTTATCACCACATCACCAAAATGTATCTGACTTGAGTAGCTGCATGTTTAGCCAGCTGTCACGGTGCACACTGAGCTTATGAATAGTGTTGCTCGTTGATGCTGACTTAAGCCCATTAGTGGAAAACACCTGCGTTTTCTCTCCTGGTTAAATTCATAAGGCTGTTTAATGAGCTTTTCTGACTGGTTGGTGTTCAGACCTCAGATCTACACCTAAACCTATTATATCGCTCTGCCCCCAGTAAGGAGCAAACACCACAAGCCCCTGTGTCCACTTTACATCCCTACTTCATTGTTTTCTCTTTCGTTTTTTATCTGCCAGTATACATTTATTTATACCACTGTCCTGTAATCAACATCATCAATTTAGAGTGGAACATCTAAATTTTGTCTTTATTTTCATTAAAAATCCCCAAACTATTGTCTTGTAAACACCAAGTTTACAAGATAATAATCGTAGGTGCACGATATTATTTGACAAATAACTTAAGTATAAAACAGCAGTTTGAATTGGAAGGTTTATTCGACTGCTTAGTCATACATTAGTCTGTTACTAGAGAGTAAAATACAAACATCCCTCGTCTGTGGTGCTGAGGGAGGCACAGGGAACAGAGCAGGAGGTTTAGGCAAATCACTGGGGGTCCACTGAGGAGGTTAGGATGCAGCTCGTGGATCGCGTTATATTGTTGTTAGATAGCAGACTGAACCATGTACTGAAAAGCTTGTGTTATGATCAACGTATGGAACGGTTGATTAGATTAAAGGTCAAAATAAGAAAGACTAACTGATGCAACTCAAAAAGATCAGTTTTTTTGGTTGTTTTTTTTTTAACGTGACAATAACTATAACTCGAATAGTTGAGTGGTGTTTTTGTTTTTTTTTCGTGCCCCATTTTAAAAGAAAAAAAAAATGTTTTTAAAGTACAACTAAGTTACCATGGAAGTGGCATGTTGTTGGAAAAATGCCTAATCCCCATGCTTTGTGTGTTTCTGAGAAACCGAACCCTTTAGAGAGGCTTACTGTAGGACTAAAAAGCACATCTAGCTGAATTTATGAAAGCATTCCACTCTTTCTTACAGCCAAACTACTCAAGACATCAGCTGTTTTCATTGTAGGTCTCATGTGTAAAGACACGTTTGCCTGTGTGTTTCTTCAGTCTGTCATCAGCGGTCTCATACACCCATCAGCTGGATTTCCTCCTCCACTTCATGTACCCCTTTCGCTAGTTACAGCATCATGTTTCCTCGCAGCTGTGGTTGTTGCCATGGGGATGCTAGTTTGATGAGAAGTAAATACACAACTGGAGAAAGCCAGAGTGGGGAGTGCCTAAGTGGTGGTTAGTGGTTTAGGAGGTGGATCTTAATAAAGGAAGAGGCTTAAGCTCGGCTTTTGTCACATTTACTTAGTTTTCTTTAAAGGCGCTGAGAAGGAAAATGCTCAAAGCACACCTTTTGTGCAACACATAAGCCTCGTGCACATCATTGTTGGAAACATGCTGGTAGCTCTGGTCAAAACATTCATTTTTAATCTCATACATGTGATGACTGAAACATGCAGCTAGTACTAGAGCCATTAGGTTTTAGAAACTGTTTCTTTGCAAAAACTTAAGCAAAGTTCAACTGTGACAAGCGTGTAATACCAAAAAACTATATTTTCACATCAGTCAAAGTACATTAATTAAATGCCTTATGTAGTCTAAGGGTAGAAATGCCATTTAAGTGCAAATGTTGTTGTTTCCAGGGTTTTAAAGCACAATTCCAAATAGTATCATCCAGCTTCTTTAATGTGAATATATGTTGAGTTTTCTAGTGTTCTTGTATATTTTCAGACATCCGTTACTTATCTGATGTCTCAAAATCTAGTTGGAGGAATTTGTTTGCACTACAATCAGGTGAACATCTGTTTCCATTGTTCTGCTTGTTGTCTACAGCATTTTCCAGGTCGTCCTGTGGTGATGAACTCTCTCAAGTCTCTGAACTCCTGGCTGCAGGTCCAGACTGCAAAAGAGATTTCCTACAAGGCATTTAGGGACGTTCTGGAGAACACGGCGCAGGTGAGCAAAAACAGTGCCGTTCAAACATTCATACAGTGCCGCATCGTTTAGTCTTGGTACACGGAAGCTGGGGCTTCCACTTTTGTAAGCCAAAGCGTCCAAAAGAAAAGGCAGATAAACAGTGAAGAGGCAGGCAGACTAGCAGCTGCACAGGTGATCACAGAATGCCCCCAGACTGATGTGAGGACGTCTGTCTGGGAGTAGCTTTGTCAGGTCTCTGAGCTACAATGTCACCTGTCAGTCGGGGAGCTTAATTATTTCAAAACCACTGCCTATTTTGCTACAGACTCACAAAGCGAAAGCTTTAAAAGACATAGAAAATCTCTCGATGATATATTTCTAAAGATGAAAATGCACATATTTCAACGTTTACTTTGTCCTTGTCTCAGTGCCAGCATGTAGAGCTGAGAATCTATGTGCTGTTGTCTTTGGAATGAAGCCTGCATGCCTCCAGTGTGCCGCCCCTTGCAAATTGAAAGAGTCACTTACTTACATCATTAGCTTTTAGCAGGCAAATCAATGGATCAATGAATCAATGGGAAGGTATGAATGGACTCCGCCTCAGTGGAAATGGACTCGCACACACAGACAAGCATACACACACCAAATCTTTACTATTGACAAGTGAGTAACCCTGTCAGTCACTTCGGCGATGGTAGTGCAGTGCAGCAAGTGAAACGACTTTATGTCAGAGGAAATAGGTTGGTGGATTCAGCTGTGTCTCGTGGTTAGAGATCTGGATAGCTTCTGTTCATTAGTGGAGGGCTGAGCCATTAACCTGAGATTGACTTCTCATTGATCAGGAAAACTATATGGAAAAGCTTTCATTTAGTTGAACAGGTTGGGGGATGCCAATGAGACACTTTAGTTTTTAGAGGGTGTTTGTAATTTTGTTGAGCCTGGTTATGTTGTAGTTTAAAGCCAGTGACGGGTCAAAGTGTTTACGTCTCTTAGTTCTTAAAACTTTCTGCTGCAAGTGTTGCGCTGGGCCCCAAGCCCATTAGCCCATTAGCCCATTAGCCCATACAGCATGTTTCAAACAGGAAGAGGCAAGAGGTGAAACTGGAATTTACAATATTAGAAAAATAATGTTTAAACAGTAATGTTTTAGTAGACGCCCAAGTGATAATATGAGCTATGCAAGACTGCACAGCTTCACCAAGGCTGTAAAATATGACCATAACTTTTAAATTCTACTTGCCTCAACCAATGGTTCCCAAACTAGTGCTGTGAAGTCTGCAGCTCCTTAGCATGTATTGCTGTTGACTGTATTGGAAAAAAAAGCAAGCATATCTAATTTAGGATAGTTAATAACAGTAAAAACATCATAGAATGCAAGTGGCTTTGTTAATTAAATCTGTTGCAATGAGCAAATTTGGAAAATGACTGATTTCGTGTACTTGAGCTCCTCTGATAGGACTGTATGGGTGTGTTTGGAGAGGGGAGGCTGGGAACCCACTGGGGACATTTTTTTTTGTTTGGGGGTGGGGGCATTTTCTAAATGTCTGTTTTTCTCAGTTTGTTCTGTTTATCTCTCTCAGGCTCCTAACACTGCACTGCCTGAAGGAGTGAGGTGGGTGGGCTGCCAAGGCACCCAACCCCACCTCAGACGTTATCCGTGTGGGATGTGGACTCTCTTCCACGTTCTTACCGTTCAAGCAAACAAAACTGGAGGCTCAGGTACACACTGTGAATGAAAAAGCTGAGGGCTTCTTGAGGCTTTGCAAGCAAATTGATTAAAGAATGTTTCAACATCTCACAGAGAAAAGACTGAGCACACATGAGAAGCACAGGCATATCTCTTGATCACTTTTCTCGATGTTGATTTTTAAATTTCCTTTCTATGTTTTGTCATTTTTGTCACAACTGAAATTGAACCTAATTGGGACTGTTTGAAAAGGGATTATGTTAGATTAGCGGAATGTGAGTGGTTAATAAAACAGGCAGATGACCAGAGGCTGCGCTCCTGGCAGAAATGTTAATCTACCCCTAAACACACACACACAAACGCACACATAGTTGCACACAGAGGTTAATCCTGAGGTTTACGGACCACCACGTGACCTGCAGATGGACTGGCCAAAAGGGGTGTCCATCTGGCCCCCCACAGACCACCAGCTTAATGGAAGCATACACACTTACTGGCCAGTATTGACTGTTAGATAAAACTGAACTTATTCACAGCCACTCACTGTCTGCGATATTGAAGGTGTGAATACTGTCCAGCTTATGGCTGTAGTTGTTTTTATGAATAAAACATGAGCACAAACACCGTCTCTGGTACACACTCCCACCTCCTGTACGGTTCATCTAAAGGGCCTGCTAAGCTGAGAACAAAAGCAAACAGCTGAAGGAAAATATGTTTGTGGACTGTCCATGTCCTGAGACAACAGCCTGGCCACCATTCACACAGAGTGTTAACTACGCTTAATCTCCAGATTGGGTTATCCCATTCTCATAGATTATTCATCTCAATATGGGGTTAACCCAGCTCCCTGTGACTGCAGGCCACATAATCGTGGGAAGACAGGAGGATGTGAACATGCTCTGCCATTAAAAAGCTTTCAAGCAGCAGCTCAAGTTTGCGGCGCTTTTAGCTTTATCAGGACAGGTGACACTACAGATTATGACTGATTTCTATTTGCTGCAGTAAAGTCATTTTTTGTTTTGAATGAAAAATCCTTTTGTATCATATCCACTGTATTTAGTTGAAAATGTTCAGGAAATGAAGGTCATGGTTGATAAAGCAACAAAATAAAAACAAATGGCAAAGGGTGTGCTTCAAATGATCTTAGGGAGGAATGTAAAGTGTTGTTTTACTTCTCATATTAATCAGATTGATCAAACTGGCTGGTGCTCGACACTCACTGACATATCATTCTCCAGATCCTCGCGAAGTTCTGAGCACAATGAGAAACTACATCCACAACTTCTTTGGCTGCAGACCTTGTGCTGAGCACTTTGAGAACATGGCAAAAGACATTCCGACGGTGGATTCACTGCCGGCTGCAGTCCTGTGGCTGTGGTCCAGACACAATCGTGTCAACAACAGAATAGCAGGTAAGAATCGGCACAGTCATTTGTAGCTGCTTTGTCAAAGCAAACTGGAAGTATTTCCATCAAAATGTTGCTGGTGCTGAGCCAGTTCCTTCTCTGAAGGAGCCAAAGCTGAGCAGCATTTTGACAGGTTTGGGAACTGAATGGGATGTAACGTGACACGGTGCTTGGTTTTTGGCAGCCACGCTGCCACGAGCATTTCTTTCACATATTGAACAGCTTTATGTTTTCCAAATGCTGAAGCTTAAAGTAACCTGTCCTGCAGCCACTGACATCAGTCAACCTTAGGACCTGCAATCTGTGTTGGCACCATTTTTTTTTTTTTTTGGGAACATTCAGTTTTCTTTAGGTGGAAAAATGTAGATGCAGTTATAGATGAGGCACCAGTGATGCACTGGTGGAAAAGATGCTTTAGAGGTGATATTGGTTTCCTAATAAAACAGTGAAACTGTTTCTTTGAGACTGTGTAGCGGTCCAAAGTGAGCGTGACTTATAGCGACTGTTGCATGAAATAACTATTCAAAATCCTGTCCAGACCAATTAATAATTATTTTTAAATTTCAGATTGAAGAGGTCATGTTTTCATCAACGGTAGGATGCTAGAGGTGTTAGCAGGAGCTGAATCACTCATCCACCAAAAATATTTATTATTCCAGATGTTATTATTTATTATTTCAAAACAGTAAAAAATCTCTGGTTTGGATTTTATTAAGGGGGGAATTCTCTGTGGGTGTTTTTACTTATATTTTTCAGAACAAATATTCCTGGCTTTCTTTGAATTAAAATTCATGATTTGTACTTTTTTACTAAGATTCAATAAACTAAAATGACAAAACATATTAATTAGTTCTTTAAAAATGAGGAGCCCTACAGAAAAGTTATGATCTGTAGTTGAGATCACACACCTGAGTTCACTAATCCAGCAGTAACCCTCCTGTTCCCTCTACTTTTCCCATCACATACTTCCCTCTGTCCACATCCCTCTCCTCTGTGTCCACCCATCCACACCAATGAGATCAGAAGCATTACCATCCTCAGTTTGTGGGGTCCGTTCCAGTTTGCTCCCATGGTCACTTATACCTAATACGACTAACAGAGGGTAGAAGGGGGAAGAAGGATGGATCCTCTGATCAGACACCAGCTGTCACCCTGTCTTAGTCCTTCCTCCAAGTATCATCTGCTTCAGCCTAACCCATTTTCTCTTTATTCCCCTCTGCCTTCTTCCTTCTCACACCCTTTGATTCTCTCCCACACCCAAACTGACCCCCACAATTGTCTGAACTGTCATTAACTTTTGCCATTTATTTGTTCCAACTTCTTTGTCCTTACTGGCTCAGTTTTCATGTTTTCAGGACTCATGTTCTGTCAACAAAATTACACCTCTTCACAGAGGAGTGCTAAACAGTGTCCCTCCTCCCTTGCCTGTGTTCATATGATTTTATTAGGCACTGTGCCGTCATTAACAGCCTACTTTGTTAAATCACTATCTTTTGTTTGTGTTTTGCTGACCACCCCTCTCTCCTATCTGAGGGACAGCTTGTGTACCGAACAGCAGGGGCCAGAAGGACACCCGTCCCTGTGTGTGTTGGCCCCCCAGACACTTAAACATCATCAGACCTCCCCCTTCACCCATCCGTCTTCCCTCTTTTCCTGTTGCAGTCTTTTCTCTCTTTCCACTTACCATCCCCTGGGACTCATATCCTCTGCTTGACAAGTAATAGTGCAGCATCCTCGCAGTATAGCTCCCCCAGGAGCCAGACCTTTTTGCCTACACGCACACAAACATGCACAATTCCCAAGGTATAGTGTGACAGCAGGTGGCAAGCACCCAGACGCAAGCCACACACGCTCCCCCGCCCCTCTTGTCCTTCTCCTCCCAGCCAACACACACACACCTCCTTTCAGCCTTTCTTGCATGGGTCAACTTGTGGCGCGTGGCGGGGAGGAGGGGGTCGTTCAGGGTGTTGGGGTCCTCAGGGAATAGGTCGGGTGAATCTGAGGGTTTGGGTATGTTTGTTGCAATGAGCATCTTCCCTGAGGAAAGCACACTCTATCCTTCCATTCACTCAACCCCTCCTCTCCCCTTTGCCTAAAGTGGAGCTCTTTAGCAGGCATCCCCGCCCCTCCTTTCAGAAGCAGCCATGCATGAAAGAGCAGCTATTTGTAAAGCAGCCGGACAATTAATTTAGCTGGCAACAAAGAGACCCCAGGGCCCTCGGCCTCCTCGCACCGGCTGAATTAGGACTGGTGGCAGCTCAGTCCTGTTGCTGCTTGTCAACAGCTGAGACTGATTCACATTTCTACAGACAGGCCTGTACCGCTGCAGCAGGCCCAGCTGCCCTCACAGCCACGTGCTTTTCATGCAGCATTTACTGCTTCTTTCCATGCGGCATATATTTGTGAAATGTTTCACGAGAACCGATACCATTAACATATTTAAAAGTGCCTCAAAATAACACAACATTATGTTTTGCAGTGATGATATTCTTTACACGTTGTACATGAACACGATGAGAATGTCTCGGGAGTTGGGTTTGAATATTTCCCAAAATTTGACATCACACATGCACTCCTTGATGGGAAATGATCTAAAGTTTTTGATGAATGTTGATCAATCCTGCAGTTGCTCACCTTGGAGGAATTTCATCTCATTCCTCTGAACAGCTTTAACACTGGGATGTTGTTAGATTTTCTCACATGGTCTCATACTCTGACGGATCCCTATTTTTAAAAAAAAAAAAATTTCTTTTATTTTTTTAGATAAAACTGATTGTCATCTCATTGATTTGTAAACACTAAATGGTAATTTCATCTACAAACTAATTCTTTGTTCTGGAGGTTCACACACAATGCAGCTCACATATATGTAATAATGAATCATTAGAAAATATCCCATATTACATTTCTTTAAAACCTTTTGGTAAAACAGACGTTCTTTGTACATAAAAAAAAAAAAAAAACATAGAAAGATGTGGCACATGCTTACTAAAGACATTTTTTTTCTACAAAGCTCTCATTTTTATGTGAAGGAAAAGCGACCACACAAGAAATAGGTTTGAAAAAGAAATAAATTAGAAACTAGCCAATAAAGGAACAAGTAAAAACAACACAATGAATGTAACTCGATGCTCATTTTCAGCTTTTGGACACTCATTTCATCAGTGCAGTGAATATCATCATTATTATTAAAGTGTTATTATCCAGGCTTTATATTGATACTTTAAAGCAGTAAACGACTCCTGATTCAGTTTATCAGCTATACTCTCCAGCAGTTTTAATGGCGTGATCTTCTCTTATGAGTTTAGTGCTGAGGAAGCTAGTTTGGCAATGCATATTTATGACAATGTTTATCCAGCGGGCATTGCACCTCAGCAGAAGGCCTTTGTGGCAATTTCACGATGACTGGCACGTCTAAAGTCACCGTGGTTGCAAATGTGGTATGCTTATTAGAATAAGGGATGACATGCGAGGTATATGGGACGTGTGAGTGTGCACTCACCTACTAAAAAGCCCCCCCCCCACACAAACAATACATACACATGCAACACACATACACTCACAGGCAACAGGCCATCCAAGACACAGTAAAATTGATGGATCCTTTATGTAAAGCACTGTATGCAGAGAACATACCCACATGCATATGACTGAGATTAATCTTGAGCAGTGGAGAGCAGAGGAGGGGAGCGATGGGTTGGAGGTGGTTGGGGATGTAAATTGACAGTGCTGTAAAGTGACAGACATGCTGCTCTGCTTTTTCTTTTTTTTTTTTTTCACACACACAATGGCCTGTTGGTGACAACAAGCAATCTATTATTAGATTCTGCCCTGTGTGTCCTTATGGACATTTGTGCAGAGTGTCCATCAAAGTTTGTTCTTCATCCCGTACACTTTTTGCACGTAGTCCTCTGCCAGTCTGTGTGCTTGGATGCAAAAATGGTGAGTGATGAGGGGTGTTGGTTTTAAAGTTTTTTTTAATTCATTAGAGGGGCAGCTCCCGTCTAAGGTTTCTGTTGTTCTCATGTTCCATTTGGAAATTGGGGTTTGCTTTCAGCTTTCAAAGGGTTGCAGAGGGAAAAGACAGGTGGTTCAGAGCACAGAGATCCGCTGCCTGAAAACAGGGAATGCGTGTGTGTGCGTCTGAGAGGAGAAGCTGTCCACTTTGGACACATCTATTATCTCTCCATCCATCCCACTGGGAACACCCCACAATCCCATTGATCATTGTTAGACGCTGTCATATGAACACACACAATAACAATCCATAGATTACACACACACAAACAGACAGATGATTTACATATACACACGTGAACACATACATGCACATATGCATATAGGCACTTAGTTTTTATGATCACTGTGACAAGATCAGATGGGTTCAGCTCAGATTGGATCCAGTCCTCAAAGCACTTACACCCTCCACCCAACAAGGAGAATAAAAGAAACTACAACGGATGAAGATGCTGACTGAATGCTTGAGTTGTGTATTTACCTTTTACACAGAGTAATCTGCTGTAGTCAGTTGGGTACTTTTGTTTTTTTTTAAGTAAAAAAGACTTCAACAACATTCTAAGAGTGAAGGGAGCAGGTCTGCTACATTCATGAATGGTTGCAGCTGCTTTAATTAGAAATATTTAACAGAACAGTCTATGAGACTGGAATATCTTTATTTTTTTTACCACTAAAAATGGCGTTATCTGTAATCAGCATTTTGATATTGCGTCATGTTGACGTAATACTCCCTGTTAATAGGACTAAGTTTACTATAATCCTCATCAGAATCATTGTCACCCCCTGAAATGGAAGTATAGAGTTTAGAATATTTTCAGAAATAAATACAAATCAATCAGTTTTGTGTGATTATAGCGTTTTGATTTGTCCAAAATGATTTAACCTTAGAAAAGGCTTTTATATAGAGAAATGTAAATTAAACAAACACTGTTGTTGGCAACCTGATCAATTGAAGTTGGTTCTTCCAATGAAATTTTTTAAAAAAGGACTCATCTTTGCTTAATTCCAGTGTTTATGTCACTGCAATAAACCATTGTATGATGGTTTTACTGCACACAAAGGGGCTGATTAAGTTAAAGGGGGCTGTCTGAGAGCAATACATTTGCTCTTGTAAAAAAAATTAGTAAATCCAAAGGCCTATTTTTAGGGTGAGATGTTACCTAATGTCAGAAAACTAGCCTTGAGTCATTAAGCAGGACCGGAATCACACATTCAAAAGCACAGAAGAATAGTTCAAACTGCTTTAAACTGGGTAGCAATAAATCCCGATCCAAGTCCCTTTTAAAAGCATTTACAGAGCGGAAATAAGAGGGCTTGAACATATAACAAGAGTGGCAGAAGCTACCAACAAACTGATGAAATAACCTTTTTAGATGGCTACAAGAAACAAGAAGAGGTCCCTTTTGTTGCTAAAAGTTCTGTATTATATTCATTATTTCATTGTTAAATTATGTTTAGCATTTTACTAAAAGTTTCTGATCTTACAGAATTGGTTCATTTGCACTTATTTCTGAAGATGGTCAGTTCTGTACTTAAAACTCAGCTGTGTCAATAAGGCTTGGCATTTCAAGTCCTGTGTAAGTAAAGTTGTAGTGATTTCACAGAATGCTGTTTAATGGTAATATTGATTTTTTTTTAAAAATTTTATTTTAACTCTTAAGAAAATTTTCCTGGATTTAAAGAGGTTGCTCTAGAATATTTAGATTTTTGAAGCATGCACAAGTATCATATGATTATTGTTCTAGAAAAGTGTTTTCAAATATGAATACAGTAGAAAATCCATGAGCCAGTCATGTCAGGAGGTGCGATTCTCCAACAGTATTTTTCTTATTCAAATGGACAAAGTTCAACCTTCCCAAACAAACCCTGCATCTGCATTTGCTTCCTTCCAGGTGCTTTGAGTGAAGACCCCCTCTTCCCAAAGATTCAGTGGCCTTCACCAGAAATGTGCTCCGCCTGCCATACAGTGAATGATAACAGAGAGCACAAGTGGAACAATGAGCAGATTCTGTCCTTCCTCCTGTCCTACTTCTCCTCCAGCAGCATCCTTTCAGGTACAACTGAATAAGTTATTTTTTTGACAGCTCTGTATGTTACAAATTCACGAAAATGTACAAAACTCTGAGCTCACAAACTCGACCGACTGGTCCCAGGCACATTTCTACTGACATTTTGCTTAACGTACAGATAACAGGGATTCTGCAAAGAAAGATGATGGGTTGCACAAATATTCTGGAATAAATGGGTGTGTGTTTGATTTTGGGTGGTAAAATACTTTTAGATTGGGATAATTTATTATATAATTGATAATGAACCCTGTTTTACAGTAATGTAAAGTAATGATTGTAGAAGTGTCTTTTCTTCTCCCCGTCAGACTACCTTGAGGATGGAAGCCAGATTCTGGAAAAGCAGAGGGAAAGCAATGCCCGTCGGCAGCTAGATTTAGCAGCTAAGAAACGGGTAGAGAGGAAAGCCAGGGAGGCATTGAACTCCATAATGCTTCCTACACCATCACCATCCCCCATGCAGGACGAGGAGGAAGAGGAACCACAGGATGAAGCAGGGGCATATGAAGAGGAGGAAGGTGAGGAGGGAGCCCCAGCAGCAGCTATTGAGATTGGGGGTAAGTCATCTGAACCAACACACTGGGCCAAACCTGAAATGGAAGTGGGTCGCGGGCGACGGCAGGCTCACAGGAAACCGAGCATTGTGGGAATGAGAATGCGAGCGCAGCAGGAGGACATCGTGGATCTCGACTCATTTGTCAACCAGCACTTCAAGGCCAAGGCTCTGCAGCTGGCTGCTTCCAGCCGGGTGAAACAACGCACCCTGCAGAGAGAGGTAGAGCCAGATCCCAGGCCGGCATTTGGTCTTGGCATGGAGCTGGACGCAGGGCTCGGCATGGTGGGTCTTCACCCAATTGACACAGATCTTGAGCCAGTCATGGGGCAGCAGAAAAAGCGGCTGCAGAAGCGAGAACTTGCAGGCCAGTACTTCATAGGGGAGGACGAGCTGAGCCACAAGGAACGCTGGATATCTGTGTTGAGTATCGGATTCTCAAAATTGGACATCAGCCTTTGTGTCATCCTTTATGTCCTGTCCTCCATGTGTCTTCTAGTCATGTACCTTTTCTTCAAACACCGTCTCAGGTTACGGCGGGTTAAGATAGCTTTGCCCTGATCCAAAATGTATAAAAAAAACTTACCTGAGCAACATTTCAATTTCACTGGTTTCATGTCAGCTAAGTTTGGGGGCACTGTAGAGGAATGTGGAAAGATTAAGCAGCCATAATATGTTTTGAACATTATGGGATGGGTTATGTTAAACTGGAGAGAAAAGGAAAAGGGAAATGATCAGATTTCTTTCAGTTTCTTTTTTTAATCGGGGCAACAATCTAACATTGCATTTCATGTTGACTCCGGAACAATACAACTGTGGAATTATGTGCACATAGATATAAATTTCCATTCATTTATGTTTGGGTTTCATTCCTCAGTTAAGGATAATTAGGTGTGCTTTTAAATCTATTTCACCACTGATGACAGGTAAAATCAAACCCACTATGAGTGAGAAGTAGTTCTTTAATTTATATGAAGTGAATGTGACAGACTGTTTGGGGTTTTTTTTCCCTTCTTTTTTCCCTAAAGTCTCCTACTTAAATCCTTTTTTTTTTGTCTTATAGTACAATGAGGACTTTGTAATTACTTCCTCAAATACTCTGAAAAGGAATCCTTTCATTTCATGGAAGATTTTTTTATGTATTTCCACGAGCCGAGCTGAATGGTGATTTTAAAACATTGACTGTTGTATCTTTAATCACACATCAACTGCTCTTGACGAATGAGTGTGTTTTGTGAGGTAACTCGTTTTCAAATCAGACGCTGAAAAACTGCTTTGTGGCTTCTTAACAAATTGCCATGGGAAGTACTGATGGTAGCAACATATTGTTGAAAACTGTGACACGGCCAGCAGGGCTTTCACTAGGGAAGAGCAGGCTGTTGATGTAAGTCGGTCTGTTTTCACTGAGCGTTATTCCATGTCTTTCAAAGACTACATCACACTGTTCAGTCCGTATGATAACTACTCTCGCTGGTGATGAAGTTCTGTGGGGCAATGAATGTGTTCACACTGGATATGGTTTTAGGATAAACGGGATTTGTTTTTGGTTTGTGGCCATGATGTAGATCTTCAGCTGGGCATCTCAAAAGCATTTTCTGTTTGCCTACATCTGAACCAATAAAGCTATTTTTGATAAGAATTATTTGTCCTATTTTAGCTTTTTATTTTTTTTTAGTAAAACTGCTCAGTCTAAAAAAGGGGTTCAGCCTTACAAGTATTTGCATTGACATCAGAATGTGTTTACTGAACAGCAGAGAATTGTTTTTTCAGAGCATTTTTGGGAATAACAGATTCCTGCTTGTTTTTTGTTTTGTTTTCAGCAAGACCACGAGAATATGTAGCAAGGAGAAGCAGGGTGTTACATGTAGAAATGGGGGTTTAAACCACCCAAGGTTGAAGGAAAAAGCCTGTTGCCATCTGCTGTGCAGCGCAAGCTAAATCCTAACAATTTCATTGGGATTATAGCAAGTGAGTAATCCAGCTTTCCTTTAGGACCAGAGAGGAGAGATTACCCTTGAGGATTAGCTCCCTGCAGATAATAAACTTTATTAAAACGCAATCGGCTTTCATGGGGCTTCTTCCATCCTCACACACACTTGGAAGTGGGCTCTGCCAAGGGGACCCACAGGACTGGTAAGAGGGGATCGGACGGGGTGGATGAAAGAGGGAACACTGTGTGGGAGGGATAAATGAATGGATGGGCGGGTGGAAGACAAGGGTTTGATGTTGAGATTAGAACAAGCCCATCTGAAGGACAAGTGATGCTTGATCTTGAGCTTTGTGCTTTCTGAAACATTGGCTTGAATTCCCTTGACTCATGGCCTTTACCTCCAAACCCCCCTGCAGCCTGTCCCACGGACACAGAGACAGACACTCGTGCACAGAGCCCCTCCATCTCTTTATCCAAACCACGTGTTCAGCCTTTGCATTGTGACAGGTTTTGATGGTGAAATAGTTGAGTTAAAGCAGTCGATTTTTAAACACACACACACACAATAGGCTGATTAATAGCCTATCATTAAAGCAGAGGAGCATCAAGGCTGGGCAGCTGTGGTTGGGTGACTTAATCAAACAGTCAGGTACTTTTCGTTAGATCCTCAATGACATATCGTGATTGTAATTTATTTTAACTTTCATAAGAGTGTGAGCTTTTTTCTTAGAAAAATGGGAAAGTAGAGTAGCAATTGTATATGTATATAAATCTATATATAGATATATAATTTATATATGTGTGTGTATATTTTTTGACTTGAGCATCATTCTCCCACACATCTGATCTGCTAATCTGTTTAAATGTTCATCTGTGTTTGTTTATAGGATTGGAGTTGCCGATACTTTGTGCTGCTCACTCTACAGAAGCCTTTTATCAGGTGTCTTGAGCCTCAGTGAGCTGTAAGTGTTGTGATGGTTCAGACTAATGATGGTTCATGAGGAAGTTGGCAACAGCTACGTATCTGTCTGCAGCTTTGCCAAGTTCGAAGTGAGTCATTCATACTGAAGGCAGAAGCTTCAAATTGAAATCAGGACACACACAGAGCTGTTTGAGCTTTTTGGATGTCTGGATTCAGGAGCAAAAACAAAAGGAATGTAACCTGAGATCAGATTTTATGTAGAATAATGTAAAAGAAAAAGAACTAGGAAAGATTTTAAACAAGTTTATGCTCAAATCAGCAAAGAGCAAATGCTAGGCCATTAGTCAAGTTATCAGCCATCAGGCTGCTTTGATTTACAAAAAAAACTAACATATAATGGACCACAAAGGGAATGGTAGAAGGTTATACAATTGGTTACAGATATCACAAAACAGACTTTTTCCCAGCATCTTGTGAGATTGCTGCACAACAGCTCCAGGGATTTACCATGACCTGGACTTTTATCATTTTACATATGTTATAATTTGCGCTTGTAACATGTGCTTCTAGGTGCATTTTCCCCACCTTTTACAAAAAAAAATTAATAAATAAAAATCACACTTGGTGTTTTCCCTTGATTTTCAGAGCTCATGAAGTTAGACTTGCGTCACATTGAATGGACAGACGTGTCACTAGTTTTGGTCTCGTAATCTATTTAATCCTCAGAAAGAAACACAATATGCATAATTCAACTCGAAGCCCCATTCATGTTTTATTTTTTTAACTTAGTCTTGATTAAACCACTCAGGAACTAATTGTAATCTGGTTCTTGGCCTCCCATTAAGTTGGTCACTGGAAGCCGGAGTCTACCCCAGCACAGAAGTGCTATGTTTGGAAAAATAAAAACACTGGATTCTAGCATAAGAACTTTATCCCATCTATAGAAACGTGGTGGTGGTAGTATCATGGTTTGAGCCTGTTTTGTCGGATCTTAGCAGTTATATTTTGCCATCGTTGATGTAGCGATGAATTCTGAACCAGACCAGTTAATTCTACCGGAAAATGTCTGAACATCAGCCTGTGAGCTGAAACTAAAGAGAAAGCTGCTCATCCAGGGTTAATCATAAAAAAAGAACAACATCAATGTCTTGAAGTCATCGACTCAAAGCCCAAACCAAATATACATGTGAAAAAAACTAATATGAGCAGTTCATGTTAGGGAACCCACCATCATCCCAGATCTGAAGCTGTTCTGTTAAAAGGAGTGAGCAAAAAGTGTATTCAAACTCATGCCTAGTACTGATTAAATGTTACTTGAGGATTTTATCTGCAGTCATTTCTGCATTAGGGGGCTTCGCCCTCTACTGAAGGTAGTAGCTTACAGGT
Source organism: Leuresthes tenuis (assembly GCF_036924035.1). Taxonomy (NCBI): domain Eukaryota; kingdom Metazoa; phylum Chordata; class Actinopteri; order Atheriniformes; family Atherinopsidae; genus Leuresthes; species Leuresthes tenuis. The sequence goes on along the minus strand of NW_027325361.1, from coordinate 16,082,133 downwards.
TATTGCTGCTCACAAACATTTAATATTATACTATTTATCAATAACAAAAACCTTACAAGTTCAACTGTTAAATCATTGGGAACAATAAGTCTTGACAGCTATCCAAAAACATTATGCTTGCAAGAACCTTTGGTTTAATTTTTTTTGGTTGTAGATGAGCTCTGCTCTCACATCCGATTGGAATGACCATTGTGAAGAACATTGGCTTTTCAGGTTAATTATCCAGGTAATCGTTGTTCTTGGCATGATATGAGTCATTCCCAGTGTTTAAAGTTGACTTTCTTTCAAACTTTTTGATGAATGAGTGCATTGTTGAGAGATGTTTGCACTTAGACACTGTTGTGTGATGAGACCTGAGACTGAAGGGTAAAAACCTCACCTTGCTGCCCTCTTGTTGTCTTCCATAAATTAGACAATGCAGAGTTTTATAGTCACTCCTCTCCTGTGTGCTCTCTGCCTCGGTGTTTATTACCCCTCTGGTATTGATATTAAAATGCAGGAGGGGCTTGATGCATTTTTCTGTCATCTCTCTTTCTGACTTTAATAATACTATAAAGCTTCCTGCTGTAGACAGAGGGAGAAGTGGTGAGGGGGGGTGAATAAATTATGAAGAAGAGCTTAATATATGGTGTGGTATATATCACATCCAAACTAAGCCAGATCCCCTTTTGGGTTTTAAATATGCAGCCTTTTAAAGGCAGGAGTCAAGTAGGGTCAGATCCATCTCATTTTACTGCTCCCCTTCCTCCCCCTTTCACATTGGTGCTCATCTGCCGATCTCTCAAACATCTCATCTAACTGACAGCGAGGTGAGATGCTGTTTGTACCAAGAGGGTTAGCAGTTGATTGCCATGCTACAACACAGCCAATCAGACCAGTGTTCAACCAAACGAAAGCTTCAGGTGCACGCCGATAGTTGTGGTTAGAGCAGTGACTCAGTTCCTGCTTGAACTTACTCTATGATTTGGCCCGTATTTGACTTTGTCATTAACTTTTACTTTCAGGCAGACTGAGAGTCCTTGTTCAGAAGAAAGCACTATAAAAGCGTCTTTTTTGGCTTGAAAAACAATTGCCCCGGCATTAAGCATTACAAACTTGCATTTTGAGTATTTGGAGTAAAGGTTAAAACAGTTCCAACAAATCATAGTTCAAATCAAATCAAACCAGTCAACAAGATAAGTAAGCGTTGATAACTTCTGTGATTCAGGAACAAGGGAAAACTTTAATTTGTGCTTGTACGTTGTCCACAAAGTTACAAAGTCAGACGTCGACACCAAAGGCAGTTGCACTTTCCCACAGAGGACACTGCTCCTTACCCGACTGAAATGCTTCTTTGGAAATCCACATTTGTTTTCTGTTAGTTATCCACCTGACTATCATGTGGAATAAAGGCATAAATATAAGGTGTGCATATTCAGTCATCATAATAAGAAGTAGGGTTTGATAATATACAGTGTATATTTTCCCATAGTTATACATTAAAAAAGATTGCAACCCACCAATATCACTGAATCAGTGATGGACCCCATCAAGTGCTAATGAGAGACGGCAAGCAACACCTAATTCATGTGCTTCATTTCACTATCAGTTGTAGTCATGGCCGACAACCGTGCTTCCCAATGGTATCGCAAAGATATTCAGGTTTAACTTTGATCCAGAATGCTGGCAGAGATGTAAATTCAAACAAACTTTTTCAACCTTCCGTAATTTAAGTCCACCCTCTTTCTAATTCACATGAGAACTTAAAGATGATTTACTTGGGACAATCGCAGTTGTGTTTCTTTGGTCACTGAAGGTTAGGAAGTAACTGCTTCTAAACCCTGAAGGAGCAGCTACACAGAACATTTATGAACATTTAGCACCATTTATTCATATGCTTATCAAAGAAGGTATTTATTTATCTATCCATTTATTTAACTATTGAGTTTTCCTTCATTCAGTTATTTATTTGACAAATGACTTGTCCTGGTGGATCGAGAACAATAACTACAACATTTTCCCCCGAGCTATTTAGATCTTACCCTGAAGCACCATGAGCGTTGATCCCATTGTTATTCCCTACAATGACAGCTTGGTCACCTTAACCTTATAGATCCTTATGGGAAATAGGGCCGTGCTGGTCTGCTTTTACCAACACCCCTTCCACTCCAGAGCTAGCATATAGCTTACAGGAAGTGCTTGGGTAATGAAGCTGGAAAAGAGCCAACATTTGTCAGTCACATTGCTTTAATTCACTCAGTTGGCACTGCTCCTGTCATTGAGTCTCCTGGGAAGATTCACTCGTGCCTTTCCATGGAAATTGTGTGTTTTTAAAGTTTTTGTATACATAAGTCATAACTAATAAAGGCTAGTCTGATTTTAATCTATAAAACTGATATTACTTAGCACTGTTTAAGATTGTAATTTTTCCTAACTTATTGGAAAAAATAAGACTTTGTTCCATTGAATTTGTCAGAAACATCAGTCACATTTTAAGTGAGACATATAGTCTGCAATGTTGCTGGGTAAAAACTGTGAGAATAAACTGTAGGCGTTAAACTGCAGGTTTAAGCCTCATAACTCTGGTTAAAGAAAAAAAAAAGTCAAACAGCTGCTGTTTGAAAAGCTACATATTACACTAAAGTATTTCATTTGTGTTCAAACTAACAGGTTCCCGAAGAGGCTCACTATTGTCTGTGAAATAAACCCCATAACCTTTCAACTGAAAACACATCACCGGGCTGCTCTACTGCTGCACGAGGAGCTTTAATTCTGGGCTTTCATTTTCATATACTTTCCAGAGCTGAAGTGATGAAGCTCGTGAAGGTCTGGAATCTATCCCAGCATGCTAGGCGATAATCAGAGAGGGCATAACCTTGGGCAGGTGCCAGATCATCTGAATGATTTCTCGAGATTTCTTAAGTTTATCCCCGAGTTTCCTGTATGTAAATCTGTATTTTGTCATAAACATCTGCAGCTTGTCCGCCATTTTTGTTTATGTTATGAACAGCTATAAATGATTACTTACTACTACTAATGATGATAATGATAATAATAATAACAACAACAGATTTTTACACTCGTGTGTATGTGATAAGTGTAGCATTTGTGAGCCTCTACTGGTCTGTTGTTGTTGTTGTTTTTTGTAAATCTGCTTGAGTTAAACGAGCCTATTACCGCCTCGTCTTAGTCCGACAGGGTCAGGTTCAATCAGAGAATTGGAAAATATCATTTCTGACAGGAATAGATTTCGTTTGTTAAACCAATCTCTTCTACTAATTACCCAAATGGACAGGAGCTGTCAGCAGACAATAACTATTCCCTAATAGAATTTGCCCCCCAAGTGCAATTTAATTTTCTCCTCGGTGCTCTCTCCTAAGGTTTCCCCCTCGCTAGTCTGCCTCTCTCCCTCTCTCTGTTCCTCTCCTGCTTTCGGACCAAATGGTTAGGGACACGCGGTGCCATCGCTGCCAGTAATACTGTTTCACCAGTGGAAGAAAAGTGTGGACTTACTTCTGTTGTTTCTCCGCGCTTCTGCCACATCCTGCTGAAACGAGCCTTCGAGGATAGGAGGAGGAGGAGAGGAGGAGGAGGTGGGTGAGAAGAGAGGACACAACGCGGCACACTGCCTCGAGACCACCCGTGATTAGGTAGGTCTGCAGGACGCACGGACTGCACTTCACCTTTGCAGGACAGAGTCCGTTCACAAAGTTCCGAGATGTGCATCTTTGAAAAAGTGAAGTTACCGTTTTACTTTATAATATTTTTGATGATTTTAACAAGTGTTTTGCGACAGTTTCTAATCAGATTTGGTGCCGGTGTTGTCATAATGTTAAGGTGAATTTGTTCGTCAGTTTGAGAGAGGCCCCTGAAGTAAAGGGAATTTGCTTTCGCGCTCAGATACAGCTTTAATTTTGTCTCGTGGGCGTCGCAAACTTTTGTAAAACTGTTAACGGTCTGCTAAAGGTCTATTTACCCACACTGAAGTGATGCATTCTATGAATTGAAGGTTTTCTATTTTGGCTCTTCACAAAGCAGGCCCGCTGCAGAGTGCTACGACTGATGACACACGGTTACACACACCCATTATGTGCTATGAAAGCCTACTCAGTCTGTGGGGTGAATGTTTCTCTGGACATGTATTTCTGACTCCCTCGGTATGATGGATCTGTGAATCGTATTTTGTCAATGAACTCGTCCACTGAAATATAAGATCTAATTAGAGGTGGCAGGGTCAGCGATGGTGGCAGAAGAGTGGCCCTCTGTGTGAGTTATTGCCAGAGAGCAGCTTCCTGAACAGATTATCCTCCCTACCTTTTTATATACAAAAATCACTCATATCGCCCCCTCAGAATATACATTACTCCAATGATTTCCCCCCCCCCCCCCCCCCCCCCCTTCTCTTTCTTTCTTCCTCCGCTTGTGTAAAAACAGTTTGACAGCATCTGCACAGATTTGACAGGAGTGCTGGTTTCACAAACAGACATAAAAATATATATATATGCAGCCGTCTGCCATTTCATCCCTAAATTGGACTATTCTCTCAAAATAACAAACTAATGAATCCCAGATGTGGATTATTTTGCAAATCATAGAGCCTTTCTCAGCCATTTCATTTTAAAGATGAAAAAAGGCATCCCATCCTTTAGTGTCCCAGTGAAGCAGATGTGCGTGCTCGCATCTTTTCTCTCTCTGCATTTCGCATCCGTCAATTACTGTAATTGTGTTGCCCTTTGCTGACAAGTTAAGAGCATTTTTATCTGCATTGTTTTCCAGGGCAGCTAAAGGGCCTCGATTACAACAATCAGAGTAATTGAAGAGTGTCACAAATTGAGGGATTTTGAGGGGGGAAAGTGTATAATGAAAATAAAGCAAGATCATATGATTCCCTTGTCACGCGTGCAGGCCTTGGAAGGCTGGATGGATGAGTGGATGGGCTTCTAACTTGGAAACTGCAGCCTTAAATGGGCTGGGGAAAAAATTCTTGTAATATCCCTGCCTTTTTTTTTTAATCAGCTTGATGTGCGTTTTCATTTTGCTAAATTACATCTGAAACATTAAGCATGTAGGCGAATGAGATTCTGGCTCCAAACAATAGGCTATATAATGCGATAAAAGAATAAACAGCCTATGGGAGGCAGGGTATAGGCTACGAAAGAGATGGAGGGATAAGTCAGGATAATGCTACCACACAGGGAGAATCTAATTTATTTTAAGCAAATCAGAAAAATCTGAGTTACCAGCACAAGCCTGAGTTTTGCACTTTCTACACACTGTCGAAATGGCTAATTGGAAAAATATTGCTATATTTTTAGTAGGACTTTAGTATGACCACCTTTCTCACCTCCCTGGGTTGTTTAGGTCCGTGTTTGTTGCGTTTAAATGATGCACCACAAGTATTTAAACTACTAAAATACTCCTCATTCATTTGAATAACATCTTATAACGATAGATTTTATTTTATTTTATTTTCAAATAGTTGTCAAAAATATATGGCTTCATTAACCAGATGTGCCCAGCTGTGTGTATGTGAGCTGCAAACGGACTTGATGGGAACAACGTGCGCTTGTTTGGAGGGCGCACACTGGCGGCAAAGCACCGCCGTGTGCTTTTCTTTCCAGCCTTGAAGTAAATTGGAAGCGAAGATTGAGTTCATCTTGCTTGAACTAGCAGCCCTCCGGAGGGAATATCTTCTCCGGGAGAGCAGAGTCAGACGATGGGCTTAGAAATGAACAATGTCAGGAGGACTGCGCCCAGACTCCTAATCCTACCTGTCACTGACGGGGACAAGAATAGCTCAAACAGGTGATACAGGTCCTGTGAATTTAACTTCGACATGTGTCCAATAATATCCCCTCTGTGGTGTGGCTTCACTTCTGCTCACATGGCTGTTTAATGGCAGCTAGTTTGTTTCTCTTATGATCACAGCATCCCAGGCCATTTTGTACACACGCACCTTTTAAATAGCCTATAAGAAAGGCCTCGATGTTTTAGCCAAATAAAAAAAAAACGCATTTACTTCGCTGAAACAGGTTAGTATCGCTATTTCCACCTCCTGATACATATTAAACTCCTATTTTGACTCGCATTTTGTGAGAAGAGCTCTCGAGGAGACATAAACCACGTCTGGATAGCAGCAGAGAGATCTGCAAAGAAAACACTAATTTGTTCTTTTTAAATTGTTTTATTGACATTTCGTCAAATAAAAGTGAAACGTAAGTGATCCTCGTTTTCTTGGCGGCATGGCCCCCACCTCCACCTATCCGTGAAGAGACCTACTGGCTCGGGGCCCCTCAGGAAGCCACTGCAGTGAGCTATTTATGGTCTCCACATGAGCAAGGTTCCGCCTCTCCGGAGACATTTTCATATACCACGTTAGACGCCTCTCATCCTCTCCTTTCTCCTCCTGGCTTGTACACCTATTGAGGATGCTTTCCGCTTCGGGGGGTGGGGGGGCTCTTTTTCCTTCGCTCCTATTGGCTCTCGATGAGCCTCTGCCGCGATGACGTCAAGCCCTGCCGCCCCTGCAGCCCTGAATGGACCAAGCAGCCTGTCTTATCCACTCCAAAACAGCTCAGCACGGCGCGGCACGGTACAGCGCGGACATCACCCTGGGAATAGAGAAATTAGAAGGATAGAGGTTTGACCGGGCAGCGGTTTGAGATAAGTCTGCTGAGTGGAGACAGGCCTCGGCACCAGCATAATTTTTTTCCCACACAGGGCAGGACGGGGGAGTGCGCCCACCGTGTTGCGGGTGTATGTGCGTGCGCTTGTTTCCCGGTTTGGATCAAGATGATGCAAAGTGCGGCGGTTCTACCGACAGAGAGTCCTGTTAAGAGTTTACCGGAAATTCTCGGAGTGCCACTGCAACGTAAGACATTTCTCCATCCTCCATTCTTCTCAGTCGATTATTAGTCTGAAAACCAAGTGCATCCTTCGCTGCGGGGTCTGGTATGTACGGAGAGGAGCTTAGTTACAGTAAGAGACTGAGGAAAAGAGGCTGAATGATGTGTCATTGTGCTTATATTTCAAAAGCTGCAAAAGTAGCTACGTCTGAGATGAGAGACACCTTCATAGCCAAGTAAAGAACATCCCGCATGTCCAATTAATCTCTGCAGCCACACGGAGCTGGGCTGTGCTCTGCAATAGGCGGCCAGAGTAGCACAAAAGATGGCACTTTTATCCAACCTCAATTTGTTTCTATTGGTTTTTAGAAAAACAAAACTAAAACATACCCTTTCTGGTTTAAAGCAACTGTGGGATTTTGGTTTTGTGGTTCGGCCTCAAACTTTGCTGCATCCTCTGGCAGCGTCGCTGGGCTCACACTGAACCACCCAGCTGTTAATTTGTAAACGAGCCTGCATGGTCAAGAGATCAGACGCAGTTGTCATCATCGCCCATCAGAGAAACACACGCTGACTTTGACTGACACTCATTACTGTGTCAAATTAAACGCCTCAGGCATTTTCCCCCCCTAAACTCAGACACAAGGCCCAGGCACGCGTCTGTGTTTGTATGCTTTGCAGTTCACGTTTGGAGCCAGAATGGCTTCTTTACTCTAATTTAACACATGTTTAAAGAGTTAATTATTCAAAACTTACAGCGTTTAACGTCCAGTATCAAAGGCAAGAAATATTTTACATCTGTTCCCCCGTTAATCTGAGCCAGGGCCTTTCATAATCTGATAGTACAAGACTGAAGTGCAACTGGATACATTTCTGCTCTGACCTAATTGTTTACAGGCAAGTTATTAAAGATGTACAGATGGAGCCGGGCTAATAGGCAACCACCACCCTCCCTAAAAGAAATAATCCACAACAAAATAGAATAATGCTGAGATGATTAGTGGGCTGCTCCTTGGTTTAAAATATTCGCTGCTGATGATAATTCAAATATTAATTTTAAAAAGGCCTAAATATGCTATTGTATCTGTTGTATTTTATTGTTGTTAATTAGTCAGAAATAGAAAATAATGTTAGGGCTTATTTTTTGCAGCCCACATCACCGGTGTAACCCAACTGAAAATGTATTTAGAAACAAAACGAAAACAAAAGGGTGGTGAAACGGGATGTGTGTGATTAAAGTCTGTTCAACATATTTAAACCTGACGAAAGGAAGAGAGCCTATATGTGGGCAGCTTATGCTCTTTAATTTTATAAATCGAGACAGATTAAAAGATTGGATAAGGATCCTGCCACTCAGCCCCCCCGCAATGCCAGGATTCATCCTGGATTTAAACCTGGATTATTTCAGGAATAAACAGAAACTATATCGAAGCATTTCATATCACACACCGAGAGCTCTGCTGACTCAGGACAGTTACAGTCAAACCTTAACCCGCAGCCTGTTAGTCTGTGTTGTGGCGTGTTTACTTCACATTCAGGTAATCCGGTTAAAAAACAACAACAACAAACAAACAGAAAAAGGCTGCCAGGCTCATCTGAACAAAAGGAGCCTGGCTCCGAAAAGTGTGTTTTAACTTCCTGTGTGAACTGACTGAGGCGGTGAGCCTGTGACGAGTTGAGAGTGGTGGCAACAGATAATAAGATATGAAGAAGACCTCTGGAATACACGAGGTCTTCTCCCTCTCTCACACACACGCGCGCGCGCACCAAAGCTGGCCGCTGCCAAGATCCGTGCTGCTTTCCTTTCAGCACCACTTCTCTCTCCGCCCGGCTCCATCCACCCACCACTTAGCTACAGATATTTCACGTGCCTCCTCGTTCTAAAAGGCCGAGGCACGGATTCGTGTCTCTTCCCCGCGTGCACCCTCAATTATTTTGTGATTTCACTTCATGTCGGGGGGCGGAAGGGGGGAGGGGGGACACAAAGCCATTCCAACACGTGTCTGTGGGGGGATTTGCTCCACACCGTGTGCAGTACTGGTGGTTTTTAGGTGGTTTCAAGCCCAAGCTGCAGAATGCAAGTCGGTTTGATCCTCTTTGATCCTAACGAGCAAGAATGTGAGCGAATCAGTGTGACACAACCTGACGCGCTTCCCTGAGCTGATTTATACAATTGCCATTGTTACTCATTTAGTTAATGCAGAGAAATGCAAGAGAATGTAACCTAGTGTTTAATAAAAGCTAAAAATTGTTGTGTATGCTTGTTCTCGTCGGGCGGTCTTGACCTCCAGGTTGTTTTAGCTTGTTTGGAGTGATGGCATCAAGCAGAATGTACTTTGATCTTTAAGCTAGAGGATTTCACGACCGAGGAATTTTTCTTCACAGTAAACATCTCTATAATAATAATAATAATAATTATTATTATTATATTCTGCCATGTTCTGTTTTTTTAATGACGCTGTGCACATTTTCCCCTTATTTTCATTTATTGTAAATAATGCAGATGTGTGGCAAAGAGAAGCTAGGCCTAAAAACTATAATAATTATATTCAATATTCTTTTTTTGTTGTTGAAAAAAATAGATGATAATAATAAGGGTGCGTATAAATAATCAGTTTGACATTAGCTCGGTTGTTAATTGCTTAATTTAATGGACAACAGGAAAATATTAAGAAAAATAGTCAACAGTGACTGCATCAACTAAAATATGGAATTTGGCTTTTATTCAAATAATAATAATAATAAAATAAACTTTAGAAACGTTTACCTGCTGCGAATAATCGATGTTGAGGTTAAATTTGGTGGCACGTGTGGTGCTTTGTTTTTTTTTGTTTGTTTGTTTGTTTTTACATTCAAAGAAAGGAAATCTAGTCTCGCCTTGATCTTGAATTATATCCAGAATTAGTCTCACCTATCGAGGCTGGCTGTCGCCATGATTTACATAAAATCATTAAGATAATAATTAGACTCAAGATGAAACAGGAAAATTAAGAAGAGAGAGAGAGAAAAAAAAAATCGATATTTCATCATTTCTTTTTGCGGCGAACAGCTCCGCGATCAGCACCTTGGACAGTGACGTGCACGTCCACATGGCAAACGCACACTTCTTCACTCATTTCTATACACTCGTCATACACGCTTCCAGCTCACCAGTGACAGTAATGTCGGAACGCATGGATTCATTGTGTTCATTAGTTTCCTCCCAGAGGAAGGAGGTGTAAAAAATAATGTAAGAAATAAATTAAAAACAGCTTTTTAAAAAATAAAAACAGGACCGAGAAAAATGTGGAAGATCTGAACGACTAGACAGACATAAAACTTTAAAAAATATGAGACACGCGCCATCAATATGTGATACCGAATATGATACAACAACCTGATAACATCAGATTTGAACAGGGTCATTTCCTTGTCTGATTTGAGTTCAGGTGCGTTTTTAAAGCTGGGACACCCCACTAGTTTTTTTTGTTTGTTTTTTTTTTTATCAGGGAAACCTTTTTGAGTGTGACTGAACTGTACATCGTATTTACTGTTTTATCTTACTTGAAAATAATGCGAAATGCTTTTCTACAAATACATAAATATATATGTATTTGTATATATATATATATATCACCCATGATGAGCTACGTCCATGACAATGGCAGCTGACAGCATTTCATGTTTGCTGAGTGTGACCTGGTGTTCTTGTCGCTTCCCCTGGCAGAGATTCCTCAGTGTGCAGGCTGTAGTCAGCACATCCTGGACAAGTTCATCCTGAAGGTGCTGGACAGACACTGGCACTCAAAGTGCCTCAAGTGCGCAGACTGCCAGACTCCGCTGGCGGACAAATGCTTCTCCCGGGCGGGCAGCGTCTACTGCAAGGAGGACTTCTTCAAGTCAGTACGCTTCTCGCTATGCTTCTTTATATTATTGTTTTATTTTAATTTTATGATCATTATTATTATAATTATTCATCAGTGGCACAATTAAATCCAGCAGCAATGCAACAATTCAGCTAGACGGTTTTTTTCTGGCTAAACTGCGAATACGCGAGTTTTTGCAAGCGATGGTAACATTTCTGGCATAACTCCTGATATCCTCCCAGTTAAATCAACTGTTTTATATTTGATGTATTCAAACAGTGAATTCACTATTGTAATTTTTACTCTTGGCTCTTTATTTCATACAATCTTTTTTAAAGTCATATGTTATTGTAACTGGCTGGTTTAGTCCGTTTTGATCAACTTCCTCTAATTTCTGAAATAAAACATCTACAGCTTTTAAACAGCTGGCATTGCCTGGTTTGGACAGCTGATGATGATTTTGTATTAGTCAGTCTCTCACTGGTGGCTAAACCATGTAGCTCAAACTGAACTTTATTTACTAATTTAGTCAGAATCCTCATATGTGCTGTTGGTGTTCATAATTTCCATACCTCACATTATTGTCGCTCTGGTTAAAAAATAATTTATTTTACTATCTTTTTGCCAATTTTTCTTTTTTTTCTTTCAACAATTGAATTTCCGGGGCATTACAGAAGAAAATTGAGTTTGACTTTCAACCAAAACGGGATCAGTAGATCTGGGCTATTTACTAAATCATGTTTGAAAGGTTCTAATGCTCAAAGCTTGAATGAGACCTGAATAGCTCTGAGTCTGACTGGTAGCTAACTGTGTTTGCTGACCCAGGGGGCAACAAGGGGGATGTTGGCATGTTAAAATTCTCCAAACATGGGATAACACGCATATACGCTCATGCAGATTCACTGGTGTTTACTTCCCAGTGGTGATTTGGCGGCTTCACCTTGCTCTTTTTTATTTTCCTGGGGTTGGTCCTGTGATTTAAAGCCTCTCCTGACTCAGTTTTTTTATTGGTTTTCCTCAGGGTGTGTTTACTGTTAGAACACCCCTTCCTACTCCTCCTCCTCCTCCTCAGCTCTCACTTCTTCATCTGCAAACACATAAGCATGCAAAGATGCACATGCACACACAAACAGGCATATACATCAACACAGTGCATTGATTCTGTCCATCAATCAAGCTGCTGGCAAATCTATCGTTAACAGAAACGCACTCCAGTGCTGATTTTTTTTCTCCTCAACAGCTGGAGCTTTTATTAATGCAGACACTGTGCCATCACTCTTACCTGCTGTTGAAGAAATAGTCTAGCCTGTAAAATTTTAATCTCAGCTGGCCCTACTTTTTCCACCAGCTTGCCTTTCCAGTGTTTAGCATCAGATTCTCAAAGGGGATCCTTCTGCTTCATGTTTTCCTGCAGGCGTTTTGGAACAAAATGTGCATCATGCCAACAGGGCATCCCTCCGACGCAGGTGGTGCGGAAAGCACAGGACTTTGTCTATCACCTGCACTGCTTCGCCTGCATCATGTGCAGCAGACAGCTGGCCACTGGGGACGAGTTCTACCTCATGGAGGACGGGAGGCTGGTGTGCAAGGTGGATTATGAGACGGCAAAACAAAATGGTAGGTGTGCAAGGATAAGAACAACAGAAGAGAATTAGCTGAAATATACACAGCAGACATCATTTAAGGCAAGGGAAAAGGGGTAAAGTTGTCCCTTTTAGTCACATGAAAATAATCATTAATATTTTCTATCCATTTGATTCAGCGCTGAAAGGTTTTGACTTCACTTAATCGAATCAAAATTGCAGAAGAACATAATGGATCAAGCTGTGTGCACTGTTCAATGCAGGGAAATGACTTCTGACTGTGGATCGTTGGTGTTTGTCATCTGATTGTGTGTGTGTGCGTGTGTGTGTGCTGTTTCTGTCCCTCCCTCTCCTCTGTGATTTCCATGCATCTCTGATTGATTATGTAAAGTGAACCAATGCTCTTATATGGTGCGGCTCCAATAACTCCATTCCTCTGGCACTGAGTAGATTTATGTCCTCTGCTGTGGGAGTGGGACAGATGCACAAGGACAATAATACACTCCCATGCATGACCATTCACTTCATTTAACCCACACAAATACACTCCACGCAAAGGCCGTGGGGTGCAGCCTGTTGACGTAACTGGACAAATGCAAGAAGATGCCACTTACACTTGTAATTTTCAGATGATTCAGAGGCGGGGACCAAGCGACCGAGAACCACCATCACCGCCAAGCAGCTGGAGACCCTGAAAAGTGCCTACAAGAACTCGCCGAAGCCGGCACGCCACGTTAGAGAGCAGCTGTCCTCTGAGACAGGGCTGGACATGAGAGTCGTGCAGGTAGAGTCTTTCAACTCATTCCTGAGAAAAAGCTCTGTTTTCTGAAACTGATGTAAAATTCATCACACCAGCAGATCCAACAGTTTTTTTTTTTTTAAAACAGCTGAAACTGTATTTCACACATTTGATTATGTATAATCCTGACTACAGTCCCTCAGCCATGTTGTTTTCTTTCATTTCACCCTGTTTCAGAGTTGTTGCCAGCATATCTGATTATCCCTGATCATCAAAACTGTGAATGAATAAAGAGTGATTAAATTCAGTCTGATTATCATGACTTTTTTTCTTAAAATGTATGAAAAACAATCAGGCCTTCATTATTGCAGCTTCCAGATGTTGAAACAATCTTTCCTAAACAGTCAAGCAGGTTAAATATGAACATTTTGATGCTAATGCAGGAGCATCACTCTCCTTGTCACTTATTCCACTTTAATGTCATGATTTAGTCTCACAGTTTTTTATCCTTCTTTTAATACATTTTGTTTATTTTAACTTCGTATAAATAACAATTTATTTGGATTTTTAAATCACATTATGATATGATTAATCACATCATTCATTATGAAGATCATGATTCATGATTTCATGCTCTCTGTTATGCACCCAAATATTTTCATGAATAAGTTAGACTGGAGAACTATCACAACTGATGATTATTTCATTTGTTCGAGTGAGCTGCAAGGGTTTTATCATTTTCATGTGATAATAACTGTCATCATTGTGTCTGTCAGGTTTGGTTCCAGAACCGGCGAGCAAAGGAAAAGCGACTGAAGAAAGATGCGGGTCGTCACCGCTGGACTCAGTTTTATAAAAGTGTCAAACGTAGCAGAGGAGGAACCAAAGTGGAGAAAGAAAGCTCAGCTGATGACGCAGGACTCAGTGACAGTGAACTAAGCTTCAGAGGTATTTTGGTTTTTTTTTGCCTGAGCGAGAGAGACTTCTCCGAAAGGGAATTGTCAGATAGGCTGTGCTAATGGGATTAAGGAAGCTTTCAAGCTGCTAAATGACACCAGAGCACGAGAAATTGAATGTGTCTTTGATGCATTTAATTTGTTTCCTTGCGTTCCTCGTTGCAGTGCGATGCTCTCAAGCAGATCCAAAATGGCATTCATATTTCACATTTTCCCCGCAGCCGCTGATGCTTCCTGCCTCTGTTTATCTCCATGATGAAGCTCATTGGAAATGAGACAGGGTCCTTAGTGGGATGCAAACGGCATTTTAGACATCCTTTTGTTATTTAATATTTGCAACCCCCATTTTGGATAGTCATAAAAGTCTCAAAGCAACTTTGAAAAAGGAAGGCTATTTTTATGAGAAATGAAAACATGGTGACAGAAACTCTATAAAGCATGTGAGGCTTTTAGTCAATTAGAGAGAAAGCGCTCCGGAGCTTTGTTGTTATTGAAGCCACCCAGGGGATCGATTGAGATGGAAACAAATATTTTGTGCTGCAGTAATTGCACACTTACAGACACAGGCGTAGATTTCAGGAAGGAGCAAGGAGCTACATGTACCCACAATATTCATAACATGTGCAGCCCCCACATGTTTTTCCTAACACGTCACTGGATACATGTATTTAACTATACCATATGATGTGTATATGACTTTGTTTCCGCTGCAGAAAGCCCCAAATAAATTGTTTGATACTCAAAAGTTCTTATAAGAGAGCCCAATACGTTGCTGCTTAATGTCCCTTTTCTCATGTTCAAATGACACCTGAAATGTTTTGTGATAGATCATTAACTAACTGTACCTCTGTGGTATCCAAATAACGTTGGCACAATAAATTGGACTCATAAAAGCTCTTAACTGTATTGATAAATAACAACTATATAACGTGCACACAGGTGACAGTGCTGCTTATGTATCACAGTTTTTACACTCCTCATGTTAAGTGATTCTGTCCCCTCCACAGATGACCAAGTCCTGTCAGATCTCGGCCACGCCAATGGGCTTTATGGGAGTGTCGGCGACATGACCAGCAGCGCGGTGCTGAATGGCAGTTTCTCTGTAGACGCAGCAGGACAACCCTACCACGACATTCGAGCAGGAAGTCCTTACGGTCTTCCACAGTCACCTTCCTCCATCACCTCCCTGCCCGGCCACACGCCTCTCCTTAACAACTTGGGCTTCAACATGGACAGTCTGGTGGCACAGGGTGGGCCGGGTGGTGTGGGACAGGCTCTGAGGGCCATGGCAGGAGGCCCAACCTCAGACCTCTCCACAGGAAGCAGTACAGGATACCCTGACTTCCCCACCAGCCCAGCATCATGGCTGGATGAAATGGACCATTCCCAGTTTTGAGTCTTCAGCATGGTAGGAAATCGCTATGAGGATACATCAAAACGGACACGAGATATTTTTTTTAAATTCCTTTGTATCACCTACTAAGACTGGTATACTTGGTGATGTTGGTAAAGAGGAGAAGGGAAAGAAGTGTGACCCTCAGTCCTTCAGCAGTCGAAACTGTGAGGTAACAACTGGGTCAAGATGAGCAGTCCGGACAAAATCAGTGAAGAACACCCACACAATGAATGTTCTCAACTTCATATCATTCAATTTTTGTTATCACCTGTCTTTATTTTGTCACTTCACTCTAAAAATTTGACTAAATTTCGAATATGATGGTGGACTACGCTTGCAGGGGAGACAGTATTGTCTCGTCCCTGAAATAATCCACACCATCCCCGTCTAACAGCTACAAGATTAGGGCTACAGTCTGGATCAACGTCCATGTAAGACTCAGAGGGCACCTGCATGCTTCTGATTCATAATGAGTAGGACTGCTGTTTGGCCATGTCAAAGCCTTCACAGTGGCAATGCACTTTACTCTCCTCTTCTTTTTCTACATTTGTGGACAGGAAAGCAGAGGAGAGAGACAAATGCACAAGGCAAAAACACAGTGTTTCATTGGGAGAGAAATTTACAAGAGCAGTGGCACAAGTGTGAATTTTGAAACATGCTGATGTTTTTTAATGTATTGCTGAAGCTTACAAGTATTTAGGAAGTAGATGGCCGTTGGTTTGTGCGTCCGTCTGTTCGTTCGTCTGTTCATAGAAGCTTTTATCTCTCCTGTTAAAATTCGGGTGAACGCAGTTTGCTACGCAGCAGGTCTCTCTGCTATATTCACAGGTGCTTGAGTTGTTCTTGTCTGTGTACAAGCTGTTTGGGAGACATCCATCAGTATTACGTTAACTCAGACCAGGACTCACTCGGAATCAGAACTCATCAGTGTGAGGACAGTCAAGACATTCAAGGTTTGGAGTTACTCAGAGCTAACCACCCTAGTTACAGATCACACATCTAAATTCATTTCAATTCTATTATTTTCAATGCACAGATATATGACAAAGAGATATCCAGTTTTCAAAATGCAAATAGTGAGCAATTGAAATGACAAAACATGAATGTGACATTCATAACACCAACAAGTATTAGGAGGAACAATGATAAAAGATAAAACCCCCTTTGTGGCGGCTCTTTTTAGTCTGATCCAGGCTTCTCTTGGTAATCTACTCAGTCCAGCAGCTCTAGCTTTGCCTGCTATCAACCTATTTCCTGACCCCAGATGTGCTGTCAGCCTGTTCTCTCACTTCCTGGCCTCCATCTCAAAGGGATTATCATAGTCTACCACATTCAAGACTGATACTGATCGGAGCTGGTATGACTACTGAGTTGTTTATAATGGTCAAGGCAGCATTTGCTGCATCTCAAACCCCACACGACAACAGAAACATACAAGACACACAGGACAAGCAATATCACTGTTTGTGACTCTCTTGCAAATGCATTTACGATGTAAGGGAATCTCACAGTTTAATCTGAACCTGTTGCGCATGCCGGAAGCAGTGGCTGTTTGGATTTAAGGGAGAGTTTTCTTAAAACTCCTCACCCGGATCTTACCTCTGCTCATGCTTCTGTTCTGAAGACGAAGCAGTTTCTATTGATGTGGGCACCTTTTTGACAAAAAAAGAAAGAAAAAAATTGCCAAGTCTTTGTTTTATTTACCAGAATGCAAATCAACAGACAGAAAGTGACATCATTAGGAAAAACTATTGATTGCAGCCCACAAATCACAGCATCATAATCTAAGAAAAATAATCTATACTGGGATCAATATGTAGGTAAAGGGAGCAAGACATGAGGTTCAAACATAAGGGGAGGTGTGTGTTTGCTTAAAAGGTACAATCATTTCTGAAAGTACTTTTTAAAACAACACTTATTTCAGTTTTTTAAATGATTTATTTATCTATCTATTTATTAATTCAGTACTTTATCAGATCGTATGCTAAAGAAATATAGCACACGCAGAGTTTTAGAAGGCGTGTGTATCATTACCTGAATGGTAATTACTTATTAAAAAAGGTTTAACACTAAAATTCATTTCTACATGCCACCAAATGCAAATTTGTGACCCTCTTGATCCTTATTTCTTACTGTTTACATGACATTGGATACCCAGTAAGTGTTTCACTGGTTCCCCATGTGTACATTTCATTGAAAAAGTAATTTGTCGGCTGTAATCTAAATAATAACAAACAAACACACTATGGTCACAGTTTTGTTACGTCTGTGTTGCCTCAGAGGTGTGCATCTTACTGTTGTAAATTTTGTACAGTTTGAACACGTGTTGATCGTCTTGTTTCATGAGCGCTATTTATTATTGCCATGTGTCTTTGAAAAAGATGTAAAAGAGAGCACTGAATTTATTCATTTATGCCTTCTGTGTAATGGTATGAACTGTGTACAGTCAAATCTATATGAGGAAAATAAAGCTGAACTGTCTTTGGGTTACGCTCAAGTGCTTTTTTTCTTTCATGCCTACAGTGATGAATATGAGAGTTAAGATTTTCAACTGGGCTTTATTTTTAATATATCATAAGACAAATATGTGCTGCTGGTGTTTTTTATTATTTTGCCTTATTGAAACGCTCTTAGAGCGAGTTAACCCGCAAATTCATTTACCCATTGAGGGCATTTACCACACACTTAGGCCTCTATTCAATTGTGGAGATCCATTTAGTACCACCAACAGACAGTGGTCAGTCAGTTAACAGTGATTGATGCTGTTTTCCTCTCTTGCTCTTAGGGTGGGGTGGCAAGAAAGATGCATGAAGAGAGACAATAAAGAAAGAAAGAGAAAGGGGAGAGAAATAGATCAAGTGAAGAAACAGATGTCTTGCTGGCTGTTTCTCTGATCCTATCAGTGCTGAAGAGACACAGCAGCAGGTTGCAGCTCTGTCAAATCTAGCCTTAATCCTTGGGCTGTTAAGTAATTGAGCGTTTTTTGAAATATGGGCAAATATGCTTTATAGTCAGGCAAAGAAGAAATTTGGCACATATGCAGGTGGTTAGCTTGTATGTCAGTATGTCAAACTGGAGAAAACATCATATAGAGGATTGTATCCAGAATTTTTAACCAGTAGGGCCATTGATAATTCCCTTCGCTGATGCTGACCAGATAGCTCTAAAAATGAGTTTACTAATTATTTTTGTTAAAATTTTAACATAAGGTAGTTCCAAAGGCCCCCCACATGCCTTCATTTTACAGTTCTGCTAGGCACATCTAAGTTATATTTTATTATTTGTTTTTATTTAGGAAATAGTCCAACATAGAGAACAGTGAATCCTAACAAAAAGCCTATAGACATGCTATCTGTGCGTGTTGAGCATTACGTTTGAATTGTCCACTAGTTCATTGTTTAGTCTAGTATAGCTAACGGTGGTCTTTTACGCACTAGGTAAAAAGTCCACTAACATCTGCTACCATTATGAAAATAACATAATGTGAAAGTGTTTAATCGCAGATCAGTCTTGCCAAATAACTGCAGTAGTCGCAGATATTTATCGGCTCCAGCTCGGAATGGCATTGATTGGAACACAACACAGTGGACATGTTTATTTTCTAAAATAATTCTGCGTATAACAGTGGTCACATCTCACTTTTTCTTTACAGAAATGCACATTTATGGACTGAAACATTTTTCATAGAGGACTGAAACTGACAGCAGCAACTCTCGGACAAAAAAAGATTAGATTAGTTGATTATGCATGTTATACATGTTATACATTATACACGACAACTCGCAAATGACTAGCTCAGTACCGCTTTATGGGCTGACATTTGCAGTTTTGTTAAATACATAAACAGTGTAATGTCATATCTTCATGTTGTTGTACTAACAGGCTTATTCCCTGCAAGGTAGTATTCTGGACTGGTGAGTTGTACACACATTTGCTGTTTTACCACTGGTAGAGCTGTCACTGGTTTTTTAGAGCCCCTATTGTGCTAATTTAAGAATTTAGAATCCAGTTTAGTGGTTTACCAAAACATTGAACATTGAAAATGTTTTTTTTCAAACTGCATAGTGTTGCAGTTCCCCATTTCACCCTCTGACTCAATTTTTTCTTCCCTCTGTTGAAGACTTCCCTTTTGAAAAGTCGACTGTACCCTGATTTGTCAGATGACTGAATGTGAGGCACCTGCTCGTTCCTTGTTTCAGATGTCTCAAACAAACCAGTAGCCAAGCATTATACACATGTGTAGTAAGTGATGTGGAAAAGTGTAGGAAGACAAGCCTGGACTAACATGAGGCCATTTGAGAGCAGTGCCATTTTTTTTTACTAACTTCCTTTGATGTTGACTTTAGTCTTTGTAACTTTTCAGACTTTTACAAACAGACAAAAAAAATGTAATTTCCTTTAGGAAAAAAAACAAAAACATGAATTACATCATATCAACCTGAGGGACAGACACATTTTAAAATTCTCCTATGACGAACATGAATGTCTGTGATAAATGTTTTGACTAATCAATAGAAAGTTGCTGAAACTTTTTACTGTGGACCAAAAACAGAATGAATACCAATTATGAACCATGAAGCTTTATACATCTTATCAATAACAATAAAGGCCACGGTATAGCTATGGCACTGACCATGTCAAGGTGTAGCTTATGCAGCCGCTGCTTTGCTAAAACCTCTTATGTTACTTTTGGATTTACTCTCTGTGACTGCATGTTGGCTAAGTGTGTATAGAATTACGATGAAATTACAGCACGGTGTACATCTGTATGAAACCCATTTCTTTGCAGTATTTGTCTGAGAGCAAACCAATGTAACACAAACTTAAGTGTTATCGATTCCTTTGTTTTAGCTATTCTTGTTGCATTATGAAAACAAAAAGCAAACACTTAGCCCGGTTGGAGTTTGCACATTTGAATAAAACGCCACAAATTGAGCAGATTTTTATTTAAACATTGATTGGCCGGGCTATGGGCATTAATGGATGGGCTCTAATAGAACTGGCTTACAAAGATAAAGAGCCACACAGACAGTTAGGATAATTTACACGCCACTTACAGCACTAGTATACAAATAAATCTGCAGAAACTCCACCACTGTTGCTTTTGCAAAGATGACAAACACAAGCACAAATGCCATTATCATCGATCGCGAGGCTTTTATTACAAACTTCCTGAAGGAAACGTTTTTTTTTCTTCCATCCAAAGAAAAAGGGAATAAATTAACATGCAAAACAGAGAGGATTTGTTTTGCACTGACAGTCAATCTTGCGCCACTGCGAAAGGGCATTTTTCTCCTCAAGTGACTCCATCCAACCCTGAAGTGAACAATGATCTGCAGGATGACTGAGTGAGTCTTAAAGAGGGGCTGGAGTCAAACAGAGGCCTCTCAATGACACCCTCAAGGTTGTGAGCTGTTTTGATATGAAACTGGGACTTTTCCACTAAATAGTCCCCTGAGCTGCAGAGATCAGACTGACGACAGGTAACAAAAAGAGGATGGTTCATAACCCTGAATAAAACATGAACTACTAGAAGAGATGGTATTGTATCTGTTGTATTGTATCTAGGCCTTTATTCCCTCTGTGGCTGCCTTGTGGTGTCAAGGTATGACAGAGCACATGAGGTTGCGCACTAGTTTGTTGGCGTATTTGAAGTCTGAAAGCTTGAGTCTTTATTGTCGGTGGACAGTGGAAACACTTGGTCATCACCAGTGACTTCACGTAAAGCTCCAATGCCAAACCTCTCTCTCTCTCACACACACACAAACACTATCTTGGACACCAGTGAGGGAATCTGATATTAGTGGGAAGTGTCTCAGCCGCAGAGGGATTTCTGCTTACTGTTGAGTTCCCAGCCTCACTGGCGAGGGTGAGTATGGAGGGATAACAACTTAAAGAAAAGATTGAGCATGGGGTGCAGGGATGTAAAGGATTGCATTAAGAAAACAGACCAAAGAAAACAGATGATGCGGCTTTTATACAGAGAACAAGAAAGCCATCGCGTGGAATCATACCTACTCAGAAAAAAATGTAACATGGGCGCTAGTGTCCTGGTTTAGTCTTATAATACTTTATTAAAATGATTTGATCATATTTGGAATATACCAAGAACAAAAAATGCTAATGAATTACTATACTGTGATGGTCTGCGGGCAGATGTGTTTTTGGCAACATATAAGTTGATAAAAAAAAAACACATACCTACACATGGCAGAGAACAATGTGAAAATCTGGTTTTGGTGTGACTTTAGCTTTGGAGAGGTTCTGAGATAGCGGTGTGTTGTATTCTGATCACTAAAACCCAAAATCATAACTACAATTCTCCTCTGTGTATATGCACAAATGACCTTCTTTTGTTGTGTTCGAGCAGAAGTTACAGCACGCTGACATGTGATTTGTCAGGTAAAAGTATGTCTAGGAATGAAACATGTCTTTCAATTTTTAAGTTGTACAACAGATATATTGAGATCACTGTGCAGCATAATGCAGAGGAAGTTGCATCCGGTTATCAATGTCTTGTTTGTTTTTATGTTAACAGACATCCAGGCACATGCTGAATTATTCTGAAAATGTTTTCCAGGCTAAAACAACACAAAAAAGACATGTTGACAGGCTTGGTATTTGACTTGGTTGTTTTATTTACCATAATAATGGCACACAAGACAGAAAACATATTTTTATTGTGTATATATCTCACAGAATCACCAGCATTTTGTGTTTTAACTTCAAGGGATACTCTGTTTTTAGACCGCTGTCTACTGCAGGTAAGACACCGACCATTCATCACCTCTTCACACAACCCGCTTCAAAACAAAAAGGATTATCCTTTCAATTCATGTTTTTCTTATTATCATTTACACTTGCTTTCTTGATGAAATGTTGCTGGGACCTGCTGGGGAAGAAAAAAACAACTTACAAAGCACTCAAGCAAAGTACCAGTATTTTAAACTGGTCTTAAGTTCACTTTATTACTTTTTACCTCTAAAAAAATGCATAAATATTCAGAAAGGCTGGACAACGCTGGGACAGGGGTGTGTGTGAGTCTGCGGTTTGCAGAGGGAGGGAGCTGCAGTGTCAAAAGGGAAAAGCTCAGAGGAAAATTGAAGCTCCATAATGGAAGCATAATGGGCTTAGTGTCAGAGTCTTGCAGACGAGTTGGGAGGGAAGCACGGCTGCCGTCATCCTCTCTTACCTCAAGCCCAGCATAACGGGGGCTTAGGAAACAACGAGGAGACAACACTGAGTCCCAAACATGCTTTAGAGATACACCAACAGCCTAATGGCTGGATGTGGCTGGAATTCATAACAGTGAGATGGTCTCCTCTCGTCTCTTTGTGGGATTGTAGAGCATCACATCCCAGACTCGCACTGAATACTCAAAAGGTTTCCTCTCAACTCATGTAAGGTTCCTCCTCAAAAATTATGAGCTGAAATGCATGAATTCTTTATTGAGGACGATTTATTTGGCTGGATTTATAAAGGTGGAAAATGATACTTTCAGAAAAACAAGTCCCCCTTTTTGTAAAGAAGGTACCGAGGAGACATGAATGCAGATATTGACATTGTGTAGAGAGATTTTGATTCAGCCCAAGTAGATCACACACAACTTGCATGTCAATTTACGACCAGCACTGTAAGCAGCTGTCAAGACGGGAATTGAGTTTGAATCAGTGCCTCTGATGATGACTACCAATCCCTAGTAGACTATCTGTTACAGTCATAGATCTGAGTGACTGACAGGCTCTAAGCAGACATGTTGAGACAGTTATCTAACGCCTTGTGTCAAAGCAGATTTCCAACAAACCGCAGGGCAGGGGTGGGGGTTAAGGGTGGAGTGAGGCCGTTAGAGAGTAAAGGATTAAGCTTTGTCTCCACTGTTGTGTACAAAATCTGTTCTGGGATCTTCATGAATGTGTAGTTAAGAATCAGGGTCAAGATTTGTATGAGTGTGTGTGTGTGTTTGCGTTTGAGCTGAGGCAAACAGAATATGCTGATCAAAGAGGCTTGACGACAAGTAAAGCAGATTTAGACTCTGACCATGTGTTGCTTGTTTTTGGAGAACATCCAGATCTCTCCTTTATGACATCATCGTCCTGAGGCAGAGCTGTATATACAGTATGTTGCACACAAGCTGTGTAGAGGAGCTCGTTTGTGGGGTGCGGGGTGGTATTACATTAAAGTCCTGCTCCAGCAGTTCACGATGCCCTAACAGTTCATCTATTTTCCTGAAAATTGCATGATTTTAAGCTTTAAAAATGACCGTGATTCTCATAGCTTTAATACAGCACGGAGCATGACTCTCCAACCACTCCCCGATTCAGCCGAGGGGGAATATGAATATGCTAATGTGCTCTACCCTCATCTCTATCTCCCAGTACCTCCACAAAGTCTTCTATATTGTAAAGAACAAACGGTAACGATCAGGACTGCTAGCTCTTACTCACTTTGAGCCAGAATCATAGGCATTTCACATAACATGCAGCAACCGCGTGCACTTAGTTCATTTTCTGCAACACAAAAGTACAGCAGCACGAGTCTGTCTGCCCAGGCATAAGAAAGAAAGTCAGCCTGTCTCGACATGACTCAACACGGTGTGCAGCCGCATCCCTGGGAAAAACCTGCTTCCCCATAGCTATTTTGAACTGTGTGCCAGCAGCCCCCCCAAAAAACACAGTGGCATGAATTGTGAACAGTAGTAAGACAGAGAGAAAACACACCAGAAAAAAGAAACATACTGACATGCCCGCTCATATCTGGGCTCTCAGAGTACGAGCTGGAATAGAAAAGTAAGTTTTTCATAAAAAGTTTAAACTGGGCAAACCCAGGAGTTTTTTCTTAAATAGATGATAAAGTACAATATTTGCACCTTTGTCTATTTTTCTTATTTCAAATATAATTTTAAATGATGTTTTGGGTCTGTTACACTTAAGTTTGTCACACACTTTCACCACGCAACATAATTAGTTGGTTGTCATATTGCAGCCTTAACTTTGAGATTGAACTTGTGGAAGCTCAAATAAATGTGGCTCCAAGCCTTTTTGTATAGTTTGCATGTTTGTTTCCCAGATGAGATGTGCTAATTCGCCTCTTGTGATCTTAGAATTAATTGCCTCTATTTTCACGCGTAACACGATTGTTTACACAGATTAAGTTTATCTGCAAAGTTATTTATCTTATGACACCATGTAATTTATACTGGTACTCCTCAGCTGAGGTTCCAAGTGAGCTGAGCTGACACGGAAACAGCGCTGTGTGCTGATTGGTCACAAAGAAAAATCAATTGAGGACCAAAAAGACTCTTTAGAGCAGCGCACAGGAACATGTTTCCTTATTCTATGAAGTTGTTTGAAAGTCTGGTACACTATTTACAGCAAAACCCATGGATATCTCATTTGAGTGCATAAAATCACATACTGTGTTCATTACTAATGAATACAAGAACATGTTTATTGACCATAAGGATAGATTTAAAGAATAAAATCTGTTTCTCTGCAGATCTCCGTCATGCTCCTTCGTTATCTCCCCCAAAAGAAACCCTTCTGGAGTAAAAGACTGTCTTAAACTCATTGAGTGTAATAAATTGTACTCCTCTATACTCCTTACTGGGAAGTTGCTTTAAAAAAGCTTCTGCTAAATAATTGTGAAGTAATAAACACCCACAGTGAAGGGATACTGCATGTAATGGAAAGAGGAGTATTGCAGAACCGTGTCCAGTTGTAGAGTACAGTACTGCACCACACCATGTTATGGTGCTAGGGCCGTTAGTTTCGAAGAGAAAACAAAGTCCACACAGGCTTCACTGAAGACTTTAATGATGATACATATCAAATGATAAAGCTTTCCTAGGTATGTAACACAACTGAATCATGAACAAACCGTTAGAGAGAACCGACCCAGACTAAAAGGCCTGGCAGATTGTCAGACCTCAGCAGTAGGGGTGGGTGATTTGTAATCTTCATCTATGCTGATATGATAAGATATATTATGATAAACATTGGGAATTTCCTGGAATTGTATACCGTTTTAGATGAAAGTAGATGGAAACGTCTACTGTTATTACCTCTAGTGAGCTTAACACCTGATAAATCCAGATGCTTCATCACACCAATAAACAAATCTTCTCACTCAAATATTTGCAGAACATAGTCCTGCTCGTTGCTTTGGTATAGTGTTGACAGAAGTCTAATTAGACAGGAGATAGTGAAGGAATGGTTTCCTAAGAACAGCAAACCTGCAGTGAGTTGACACATCTCTGCTGCCTCTTAGCAAACACAGTATCACCCAACCCTACTGTGGAGATATACAGTTTTTCAAAGACTGAAAATACATGCAGTGCCCTTAATCTCATGTGTCTTATCAAATGGGATGATTCATGTTCACAACAGTAGCTTAGAGGAGCTGATAAATTTAAACTCACCTCAAGAACTTAGAAGTAAATGCAAACAAAGCTTCTGCAGTCCTGGTCTACAAACCGCAGGGGGCTTAACAAAGTCTCTCCAGGAATGAATAAAGGATGATGAAAAGGCGAATGAGAGAGAATGAGTTGAGCAGGGAGGAGACAAGGAGACGGGAAAAGATGCTGAAAAGATGGGGAAAACGTGAGAACGATCTAGCCTTTTGGAGCGGTGTACTGACGCAGAAGCGAGGAGATGGCACCGGACTCAGTGACCTCCTCTGGAAGAGAGCCCTCCATGTCTTTGATGAATGGGTCAGCGCCGGCATTGAGAAGGAGCTCTACGATGTCGGCAAACTCACACGCTGATGCTACGAAGAGAAAGAAATAGAACGGTGGCGTAAAAGAGGCATAACATAATCTCAAGAGGAAAAAGCTGACATTTGTGCAAACTTTCATCAAAGCGTTCATCGTGATGACTGTAAGGATAGCGGCGTCTGTCAGTCATTTCCCCACTTTGGTAAAAACCAAAATATCTTGTCTATATGATGCCTTGCCATGCAGAATAATTCCAGTGATCTGTCAACTATCCATTGAAATCAGTGTCAACCGTGCCCTCGCTTGCGCCACAGGCTTCCCTGGCTTTTTTGTTACAGACAACTTCTTTTTCTAATGAATTAAAGCCATCAGCAATGATCGCCACACTGCCCAGTTCATTTATTTTATTCGTTTTTTGCTGCTTTTCAAATTATTGATTTGAATGGCGTCACTAGTAAATATAAAATCTAGAGAGCATTAAATCATGTAAATTCACATAAACCCTCAAATATAAGTTTGAAACTTTTAAAAATCAATGAATGGGCTATTTAATTGATAATTACCAAATTTTTTTGCTATGATATTGAATGAGATAAATGTTGGTGTGTAGAAAAATGATGCTTAATGATGATGTGTACCAGGTTTGAGTGAATTTTCCTCATTCCTCTCTTTTATATGCTGTGGTTTAATACAGTATATACAGTTCTGTAGTTAATGAAAAGCCCATCTGCAGGGCCAGCACTGACACCGATCTGGACCTGAGCTTCCCTCTAACACTTCATTTCTGCCCCACTGGCAATTTGTGCCCCACTAAAAGGGTCTTGTCTCCGTCTCTCTCTCTCTCTGCAGAGTGCTGGAGGAGGGGGAGGGGGGGCTGCTTGCACTTTCTTAACCCAGTTAGTGGGTCCCTTCATTCCCGAAGCACCTCTTGCCCCCTCTGGCACCTCACCCCCTCCTCATCTCCTCTCTTCCTCTCTTGTTGTGAGTGCTCTTCTCAGTTGGTGTCAATCGCTCGCTCCTTCTAAACAGCCGACTTTGTGCTGCGCCATGTTCGCTGATGTCAGCAGATGCACTGATTGACAGCCAGGCCTTTTAACCTACAGCCCAGAGGTGGCTGGCTGGTGGGAGATGTGATGATACATCGGAATCCATGAGAGTGCGTACGCAAATGTGCGTGCACACTGGAGTCGTGCATATGAAACGGTAAGGGGTGTGTGAGGTGTGAAAAGCCACAGGAAACACAGATCAGACTAACAAAGCCTGGCAGTTTCTTTTTTTTTCCAGCCATGCTTTCAGATTTCCTCTCGTTTCTCTAAACTGTATTTTATCAAACCGGTTTGTGTGTGCGCGTGCCGGGTGTCTCGCCTGGGCCTTGAGCTGTAAAAAGTGGCTGGCCCTCAGGGGAGCAGTAGAGGAGGAGAACAATTTATGGCGAGCAGTAAACCCACAATTAATCACTTGCCAGCTACTGTGGCCCTGTGCAAAGAGAGGTAGGAATGAATTTTCATTCTCTGCTATTTGTCTCTTTGAGTTCATCGCTTATGTTTATTAGTCATCTTTTTATGCCCCATCCTCGGGGGTTCCTCTGGTGAGTGCATATGTGTGTGTTAGTGTGTTTGCAGCTGTCCGTTGGGTGATGCAACATGCCCACCCCGACGCCACCAAGCTGAGGGACAGATGGCGTAGTCACACACACACATTCACTCAGAGGACACAAGAACCGCCCCTCAGGGACATGTGTGTTGGGGCATGAGAGGGTCAGGGGAGTCTAAGGACCTCTGCTGATTTCCTCTGGGAGGTCTTGCGATTATTACACACGCACACAACCAGAGAGGCACATGCACTTGTACATACCAAAGGACATGCACATATGTGCCGTGAGGATGAAACAGAAAGAGACTTCAGAGACTTGGTGAAAACTCCAGAGAATAAAGATGAGGAATAGAGAAAGTTCCAGGAAACGGAGGGAAAAATGATCGGTTTGGGGCAAATGCAGACAAAGAGCAGGTGTGTACAGAAAACAAGCTGCAGTATGTAAAGTGAGGAGGCAACATAATGATGCAAGTGTACAATTTCTGAAGTGCTGAGATGAATATGAGAGGTCTTCTTACCATAATGTAGTGCTGTCTGTCCTTCATTATCCTGTAAAAGGCAAAACAAGTGTTCATTTCAGCAAACCTGTGACTGAGGAGGAATGAAATATTCCAGAGAGAGAAAATTCAAAGAATAATATCGGATATACTGTATATAATGCAAACATTCGGTCTGTAAAAAGTTGTAAATGACTTTAGCTCAAACTTCCCAGGAGGAAACTTGTACCTGCTAGAATACAAATGAACCTCTAGCTGAATAAAGGGTGCCATGTTTTTTTTTTTTTTTTATTGTACGATAGGGGCACTATAGCAAGAAATATTGAATTAAGAAGCATTTGGCCTGCAAACAAAAACTTTGCAAGTCCAGTCAACCTGCCAACCTGAAGTGACAAGCTACTACAACTTGGCATTTTACTGCAGAAACCCCCCACCCCACCACCACCACTTCAATTTATCTGATATCTGATCAGCCACTACCATCCTATATCAACAAATCCTTACAAGTTAGTGCAAGCAGTTGAGTGTGTTGTGGACACAACCGAAATAAGATGGGAGGGAGAAAATAAATACAATAATCATCACACACGCTGTTATATGATTGAGAATAAGAGGGAATGTGGTTCATAACTAAGTGAAAGCAAATCGGAACTTTTGACGCTTCAGTTTCCCTACCTGGATCATTGGTTCCTATTGAAGAAATGACTGTATATTCAGATTTGATATTGTCATAAACATGGTAATAATGTCACCCTTCTTCAACAGCATAGCTTCCTGTTGCATTTGAATACTGCATGTTCTGGGCAACAGTGTACTCCACGGTTCCACTGACCTAAACTATCAGTCTTTTGGGCAGAAGGGGCTTAGTAGGTGGAGTGGACATCGTTCAACTGGAAGCTTGGTGGTTTGTTCACCGGCAGCTCCACATGTGGATATGCTCGATTACAGAGGAAAATATCAAATAAGAAGCAGTGTGAGTGAATGGGTGCATGAGAAACACACTGTAAAGCACTTTCTAACCTAAACAAGGTTGAAAAGCACTATATAAATTTAGACCATTTGCCATTTGGACACACAGATAAAACTTGTGTGAAAATAAGAAGAGAGTCCCAAGAGGCTATGTGACCCTGATACAAAGCCTCATGGACGATAGAGGGGAGACCCAGTGTCAGGTGGTGACCAGAAGATCTAAAGAGGTCTCTCGCATGCATGAGTGTGTCTGTGTGTGTCCTCACAACAGTACAAATGATACTTGGGGTCAGAGGATCAATGGTAGAGATATAACTCTTGTAAGAAGTGTTAGACTGGGGACAAGGTTGGGGAAATATGTGTGCGTGTGTGCAGGTATAATAAGACAGAATATATGACAGGCATCATCAACAGCAGATTTAGTTCTTAATCACCACTCTAGGCTGCCTTTGCACCTCATAACAATGATAAATGGATCAAATTGTTGCCTCTGGTCAGAGAAGAGGAGCACTCGTTGATCAGACTACATTGGCTTCAAATGGTCAGAGACAGATTAAAAGCCAAGAGGTGCCATGACACTTCCTTCTATTCTGTAAAACATCACTGCAGTGGTAATATTACAAATTCCTAATACCACTAAGGTAAAGTTATTCATTATTCTTTCAACCTTTGCCCTTCCAAAAGCAGACATTTTCAGTTTTGGTAATTTTCCCCAAAGTCGTTTCCTCAACTCCCCTCCAATACTCTTCTTCTTCTGACTTCTCTTCCTCCTCATCCCACCTCCTTCGTCACCGCTCCTGCATTATCTCACCTACCATCTTTGGTTTTTTTTATTTCTTTAAATTCTACTTTAGTTTTTTTTGCACCTTCAAATCCAACAGCCACCTTTCTCACTCTTTGCCTCTCTGTCTCCGTCTCTTTCCTCCTCAATCCCTCATTTCCTTTCCTTCTCTTTCCCGTCTGCTTTCCCTGGCTGGGCCCAGTGCAGAGTGATCCTATTGTTGTGTTTTTCTGTCTCTCAGGGGCAGCACTTCAGAGACCTGCTGATTGGATTAGAGCTTTCTATTCCCTCTGGATGGATGGCAGGGCACAGATGCAAATCACCACCAGCGTGGAAAGCGGTGCAGTGGTCAACCCAAGACAACAATGCTGTCTGTCTGCGAGTCAAATCGCAGCCTGTGATGTTCTCAGTGTATTGTGACTCACAGTTCTGAGTGTAGAGAAAAGTGGGGAAAACGGCAGTAAAAAAATGTCACGTTGACACATTAAACTGAGAACCTGGTAATTTTCTGAAAACATAAAATTAGGTGATATACTATATATATTTTTTTTAAAATAAAGGTGTAAGAATAGTTTTTTTCTTGATTTGAAAGCAGTGTGGCACCATGGGATGATGACAGACGTTTCAAGTTGCAGGCATGTGGAAGGCCTTGATGCACATAAATACATACAGCTATAATTAAAGTGTGAGGGGTTTAAGCTTTAATCTTCAGTACTAATCTGCAGTTCGTTGTTCAACAAGCATACATGTGCACACACACACACACACACAACACATGAATGCAAGAATGCGCAACTGACGGTACACAAAACAAAACCTAGACTTTACAACATAAATCTTTAGGTATAATAAAAACAATAAAAAAAAAATCTATGTTTGAGAGGGTCTGCAGTACATGTTGAGCATGCTAGTGCATGTGTGCGTCAAACATGCTCCTTGCATGTTCACGTGAGGGGTCAGCGGCCTGTCCTCTCAGCGCTCCCTAATGCCCCCAGATCCAGGACGGAGGCTTGATGGAATCACAGGAAATTGGATTGTCTTCCATTTGCTTTGGAAGCAGCCAGGAAGAGACACTCCCTCTCCATCTCTCTGCCTCCCCCCGTACCTGCAGTTTAAATCCCCACCCCCCTCCCTCTCCGGTGCCCCCTGTTCCCATCCCATTATGGAGGCATGTTGTACCAACCCTCCGCTTTTACATGTCATCCAAAGTTTCCCCTTGCGATGCAGAAATGCCGACTGGATGTCAGCATACTGTTCAATAAAGCAGCTGCTTGCACAATACCAGAAGGAGAGATCCAACCCAGTGCAGTAGTGTATCACCCTAATGGGGTGGAGCAATATGCTTAGGAGCAGCATGGATAGGGATTGATCTATCAGTACAATTGCAGTTTTGCTGAATTTAAGTCACACCAATCTATCATTTCTACCATACAAATGATGTGAAGCAAGATGGATGAAAGAGAAAGAGAGTGAATTAATGGTATATAGGAGCTATGGCATGCAGTCTTATTTCTTAACAGATCAAAAATGATAATGCTTGTCCAAAAGTGGTCCAAAGAAAGAGGAGAACAAAGTCAGAGACCAAATCATTTCGAGGATATATTTTTGTGCACTCAGGTGTATCACAAAGTTAAAAATTCCTGGGAGCATTTTCCTGTAAGATTATCAGAAAAATACAAGTGCAGGATTGTCAAAACAACTAAATGTCAGACTCAGGCCTGCTGGGAACAGATAGAAAACCTGTCTGCAGCTCTGTTTATCAGCTAAAGGGCACACAAAAGGACAACCAAAGATGCACTCATTTCTATAAAGTGGCTAAACCTATTTTCTTCATCATTTCTGAATTCACACATCAAGGACAACAGGGCAACATATCCCCCAAACAGTGAACCTCAGCTAAACTTTACATCAGGACTAAGAGGAGGGATTACAAACATATCAGAGACAGAAACTTAGCTGGAGTACACAGAGGTCTCTGGTGCAAATCTCTCTGTGAAATTAGGTTTTTAGTCTGCCCGAGTTTCATTTTGTTTGTGCCAGTGGGACCAGAGGGAAGATTGTGATTAAAGGTTAAAGGTTTGCCACATCAACACACATGCAGGAGGAGAGCTTAGTGTGTGTTCGGGTGACAATCCAGACTGGGCGCAGAGACGCTTGGTAGATACTCTGTGACCACTACAGGGATTTT
The DNA here is from genome assembly GCF_036924035.1 of Leuresthes tenuis. Taxonomy (NCBI): domain Eukaryota; kingdom Metazoa; phylum Chordata; class Actinopteri; order Atheriniformes; family Atherinopsidae; genus Leuresthes; species Leuresthes tenuis. Next base: position 16,050,051 of record NW_027325361.1, on the reverse strand, counting down.
ACTTCCTTGGCACATTTTCCAATAATTAATCCAATCCCCACCCACCCACAAAAAAAAAAAAAAAAAGAGAAACTTTTTTTTGTTCTGGTGGGTTTTCTCTGCACATTATTCTTATTTGTGTTAATAGCAAATAATGTCATAAGTATTTATTCTAAGAAAGCAGAAATATATTTGGCACGGATATGTCAGAAAATTAAAGCACTACTTAAAATGTGCAACATGCAGAAATTTATCATCAATAAATCATTACCTCAGCCATTTAAAGAAATTAATATAATTACAGCTCACAAACGTTGCAGCTGAGATGACAGGCAGTCCTACAGGCTAGTTGAGGAAGAGGGTTTCATGTGTTTTTCCTTCTTACTGTTAATAAAGCTTGAAGTTGCTTTGGTTTATCTGGAAAAAACTACATTACATATATACACACATCTTAGGTTTCTCAGTGGTAACTACTGTGGCTGAATGCTAAAGAATATACAGAAGTATCCTTGACTGCAGTTCCTCTTAGGGCCACTACAAAAACTTATTCTACTGCGATGCGATGTCCCCCCCCCCATATCTCTCTTTTCTCATCTAATTTTTCCGCGTCTCAGTAAACTTTCTCTGGGCTTTTTCTTCCTTTCCCGCCTCCTCCTTTTCTCCCCATGCTGTCCTTGACAGCAACATTAAACAAGTGGGGAAAAATGAACAAGCAATTATGATTTATGATCAATGCATGCAGCAGCTGCTGACTTTTATAATGACAGTGGTCGGGGGAGGGAGACGGAGAGAGGATGAATATGTGTGTGTGCGTGGGGGAGAGTGCGTGTGTCTGTCTCCAGGGTGTGTGGGGGAGATGAGGGGTGAATCGATAGGCAACGGGGATCATTGGTATGCAGATTCCAGCAGATAGAGTTCTGAAAAGCAGGTGCCATTAATCAGAAATAGCATTGATAGGATGGAGGAGAAGGTGATCCTCACTCAGTAGTTCAAAAGTATAACCGGAACAGCTGCTATGGCGCCAAAAAGCATGAGCCAAACTTCTCACGCAACTTGAAAGTAGCACAAATCTCACAGATTTCACAGATTTTCAAAAGCAGGAGTTCTAAATTTTGGCGTCATGTTTTGGGGGGCAAATATCCGATGTAATTGCAACAGGAAGCATTTACAGTGCTTTACACCTCAATGCCAAATATATAAAATGGTCAGCAAAATATGCCCGAATAAACTTGAAAATTCTCTCATTAGTGTTTTAAATGAACTCAAGTTTGCGATCTTGCTAATCTAAGATCGATTGCGAAGTGTGTGTCAAATTTTCCCAAATCGTTTAAGTTTGTATTTTGCATCCCTTTCATTAAAAGTATTTTATCTCCTGAGTGAATAGGCCTATTTGACTCCAGTTGAGCACACACATGCAGAGTGATTCGAAACCTAGCTGCATTATCTGGGTGCAAATCCAGTTTTGAGAAGCTCCATTTCATACAAATTCAATCTGAGAGATTAACAGAAGTTTCAGAGGTCAGAGATCAAACCCTAAATCATTAGGTTTAAATGTTCTGAAAATGATTGCAAGGAAAGTAAAGATGTCAAAGAATGGATCCAGCAAAGCTTGCAGAATCACCACTAAAACTGTCATATGAATATTTACACACCCTCGTGGTTTTTGCACATAGGCATTTGGAAATAAGATGTTAGACCGATATGTTCTTGCACGTGATTTTACCTTTTGTTTGCCATGTATCCCCCCCCCTCCCACCTTTAAATGGATCTGCAGACTGGGGCCAGTCTTAATTAAATCTAGGTCTCCTCTCTGAGCAGGGAGAGGTAACCTTGCCACTCAGTGTGTGAGCACTGCCACCCACGGTCAAATTAGCCGATCACCAAACTCTCCGCCCTTCACATCTCCAGGATGTCCTTCAGGCACCCGGGAGTTCCCCCTTCCCCCTCTCATCCACACTACCGGCATCACAATCGAGGGGGGTAAACCCTGAACAATCTGCTGGGTTTTAAGGATTTTTACTGTTGCCGTTGCCTGTAAGCACAATACAGCAAACTTCAAACTAACAACGTTCCTTCCAGCTTTAAGATAAAAGGGAACAAGCACATCCAAGGCTTTGTTTAATTTCAGAGTAAAAATCTTTAATGTCGGTTTTTTTTCTTCTTTTTTCTGTCATTCCAGACTAAGGGAACATACATTATGTTTACCGTCTTGTTTCTTCATGCACATCTTTCTCCTCTGCACACTCTCCCCTCCCCATATCACTGGGCTTGCTTACTCCCATGGGACACCTTAGCCTCCATTAAAGCCATCAAAGGAGGAGGATAGGGTTGGGGCTCAGAATTAACATCACCAGAGGCCCCGTCTGTCCTCCTGCGGCTCATCGATGATGTTTAAAAAGAAATATATGAAATAAATAAATACATAAAAGAGTGTAATATGAAAATCAATGGCCAGGCTGTAGGGGCTGTGGCTGAGGCATTTGGAGTGAGGGACTCATAAAGCTGAGTAGTGCAGGAGAATGATGGAAGGCAAAACACTTACTTTGTTTATTCTCTCTCCTCACCCCCATCCCCTCCCCTTGCTGTCTGATTTCCGCTCTCACTCTCTTACTCTCTTCTCCCCCCACCCTGTCTGAAACAGTCGAGGACAGCTTTAATGCTCCTGACAATTTATGTGGACGGTTAAGAACGATGGAAATCAAATAGTTGAGTGTAGGCAAGGCCCAGTGAGTGGCCAATAAGAAAGAAACAACAGCTGATGATGGCAAAGAGGACTGTTACCTGCTAGAATGGCTCTTTAGGCTGCACTATTACTGTCAAGTTGCTGGCTCTTTTCTGAGTGCTCATATTATAGATTCATAACTGTATCTATCTGATAGGCCCTTTTAACACAGCATGCTAACAGCTTTCATTTCATCAAGTTCGGCTAATGTGCAGCAAGTACTAAATATGAATCCCTTAAGAGCAGTTTACAGTGTTACTTATAAAATGTCTAGAGCTGTGTGAGGTGGCTATAGTATCTTTTATGTGTGAGTGGTCCTCTACAGAAGTGTGCTCTGATTCCTGTGCGTTTGGAAAGACCTATTTGTCTTAATCTTCCACAAGTGTTCGCCCAACAAAAATCCGTCCGAGAACAAGGTATGTAAAGGTCTGCAAGGTTGTACAAAATCCAGGGCAATTTGTAAGGAATCAAAGGCCTCGCTCACATTAAACATCAAGAGAAACTGAGCAACAACGTGGGCATTGAAGGACTGGACGGTCTCTTCTCCTCAAAAAGATCATTCTGCAGGTTGATAAAGATCAAATGGACAAAGCTGACGAAAGTTGGAAAAAGTTTTTGGGGATGAAACCAAAACAAAACGTTTTTCTTCAACTGTAAAAAGATATGTGAGGAGAAACAGTGTCGGAGCCACATCCCATTGTGCTTTCAGTGTGCTTTCAGTATGCTTTCAGTATGCTTTCGATGCGTTTGTACTTACTATTACTGACGTAACAATGAATTCTAAATTACACTCGATGAATTCTAAAGGAACATTTCAGGGCATCCCTTAAACAAAGACAAACACCCTTAGTTTTTCTGACAAAGAAGGATGAAAGATGTGTCAAAGAATGCATGTTGTTTCCCCTTCTCCCTTTCTCCAGGTCTCCCTCCGTATGTAAATTAATATGTGCGGGCCCCCCTTCGGGATTGCGGCCTGCACTTGCTTCATTAACCTGCTGCTGCCTCGTCCCGCCCTACCAGCATCATGTCTGATTGGACCGATGGCTCAGTCCTGGATGCCAATCAAGCCGCAGCAATTACCTGCACTTGTCGTTATAAAAACATTACAGCAACTCTGCTAATCAGACGGCTGTGAATTAATGTGAGCTGCTTCTTAAAGACAGGAAGGATTCTCAGATGATCTTAAATCTAATCCTTTGGCCTGTTACTTTTTTAGGATTCTTCTGCTTATCCTCTGTGTTTTCAAAAGGCCCACAATCCTTTGTGCATGTCCAAGACTTTGCAGAGAGTAATTGGATTGATGTTGGTGCATTTAAATGCACATTGTCTGCACATTGTTTTAAATGTATTTGCAGTCACCGTGAAGTTTTTAGCATTGTAATGTCTTCAGTCAAAGTACAGCTCAGTATAAATTACCAACATAAATGGCTGTTAGGCAGCCAGCTAGCTCTGATGACCCTTCACACAATGATTAGTAAATTCTGTTTTATTTCTCTGATTTACTGTTTTGTTCCACAACAGAAGAGGGGGGGCAAAGTTTAAGTCGGGATCTGCTTAGTCTGCCTCTAATGTACCGTTTTGCCTCATCTTTGCAGCCTGAATGGCTGGACGATATGATTACTCTGCTGTGATGTCCACTATTGCTATATCCTGTAAATAAAATGACTGACAGTTTTTCTCTCAAACTGAAAATATTGCAAGGATGGACTTTATGATATTCTTGCCAAAATTCAATATGATGCTGTGTCTTTTAGATGTTTTTTAAAGCCTTTTTTCGCTTAAAACCGATTATGTGTCAATATCATTGTGGAACCCCAGTATCACAGAAAACAATCATGCTGACTTACTTCCAGTGTAAACAAGACCAGTTGCATGGTAAAGAGGATAAATTTGATGGCAGAATGTGAAACAAATCAACCTCGCATCAAAGTATACATTATCATATTCCTTAACCTTACTGGTGTCCATCTTACATCTTTGTTTACTCCGCTCTGTTTTTGCCAGCCTCTTATTTTGTTCCCCATTTTTCTTCTTCTGAATTTTCAGTAGACTTTAACTGCTTATGTCCCCACCTTGTTGCCTTTTCTTTCTTAATGACCCGTTACATTTAAGAAGATGGGCTGCACAATTACCCACACACAAACACACATGCACACACACAATTATGACAAATCTTGCTGGATATTTGTTATGACTGGGCTGACTGAGCCATTAGTTATAGGAGGCAGTGCTGGGAAAGGGGAGGGATACAAACGTGTAATAATGCTCCTACCATAGAATTTCAATCAGCCACCGTGTGTGTGTGTGTGTTTGCCACTTTGATCACACAACTAGTTGACACCATAGTAGAGGACACAGATGAGAGGATTCAGTGTTCTTTGTTTGCTCCAAAGGAAGCCGAGCTTTTCTCCACAAAGCTCCTCTGCAGTAGACCAGAACGAGATGCATTTCTTGCCCAGCGCTGCAACTTTAACACGGAGTGTAAATAACCCTGAGAGAGATTTACCGTTTGTTTATGAAAAGTGTGCATGAACAGATGCGTATGATTTGTTCGGTTTGATTTAAAGGACATATTTGCTCCGATGTGCCACTCCATCTGAAACACTTTCTTTGAAAAAAAACAAAAAAAAAACAGAGGGAAGCTTTGTACACCTCTGTACATGCAGCTGGATTTTTCAGTCCTTTGATGTTATCGCAAACCTAGATTATTAAACTGGTGAGAAAATGTATTTTTCTTACAGAACTTCAGCAAAATTTAACGAACAACTGTTGATTATAATATGACACCAATTCAAAATATTGATTTGGCATTTATGAAGTGGTGGATCTGTACAAATCTTAATATTTCAGTTTAAAATGTACTTAGTCTTGATTTTAGTATAAATAGATTATCTCGTGCTTTCCATGACCTGAAGCGTTTAATGTACTTACTGTAGTGGGAGCTACATCTATTTGTTTTAAACACAAGCTTTTCCTTTACATGTCATTAGTTAGTTAGTTTAACTTTTTAATGTTATTTTTTAAATCATAAAGTCAAATTATTTTAGGTATTTTATACATTTGAGTGAAAATATATTTGGCAATTTGCTTTGAACACAAATACTTACATTTTATTTTTCTAATGTGCTCTTCAACAATAATTGATAAATAACTGCGATGCGGACATATTGGTTTAGGTTTAAACTTACTTTCCTTGCTGTTTGACTGGATTTAGGGCGATATCACTATGGGGCCAGACTTAGGCGAGTATAAAAACATGGGTTCAAAGTAACCATTTGAACATTTTACCATTTTCACTGTTTACAAGGTGATGAATGCTTAAGCTGAGGTCTCAGGTTCAGTGAAGCATTACAGCTTCACTGTGTACAGGAACTATGCTTCTCCGTGTTTTCTGGCTTATCTGTGGTATCAAAATGATGTATTATCACTTTAACCGTCACAATAAGCTTTGTTTATGCATGTTTTAATATTTTTATGCAGTTTGTCCAGTAGTCTTGAACTGGAACTTTTTCACTAACACAGTGAAAGGCACAGATGTCTGTGCAGGATCCAAGTGCAGACAGTGTGTACAAAACTTGTTGTGTGCTTACGCCACCAATTGTAGGCCACCCAGTCAGATATTTATTACTATTGATCTAGTTGGTCCTGGCTGGAGACTTTTGTTCGGCCGGCTTGAGGCTCTGACCTCAATTAAGTTATGAATTTCTATCTGATAGACTGGGAGTGCTTGGGGCCTGCTGTGGTCGCGCTACCATGCTGGATTAATTAGAATTAGCAGTCCTGCGAGTCGCCCTCCCCGCCTCATGGATCATGTTGTTTTAATACAAAGTAGAGGCGGAGGGAGGGAGGGATGGAATGAGGGGGACACTGGGGCATGGGGGGAAGGGATAGTGATGGGAGAGGGAAAAGAGACCGACAGACAGACAGACGTAGAGACAAAAAATGTTTAAATGAGTAAAGTGAAAGCATGTGATACGCTGCCATGTGCTTTAAAACCGGCAATGCCTTTCTCTCTCATCATCTGCCCTGACGTCAGACCTATATGCTTCTTTCCTTCCTGGCATTGTGCTTATGTTTGGTTAACCTGCATCTCACCTGTCTCCCCTCTTTGTCGACCTAATCCTCACTTTGCCACGTGGCCTCTCAGTAATCGCAGACTAAAGTCAGACATTGTGAGAGTCTACTCCGAACCATTCCTGTTCTTTGTTATAGTCGGAACCCCTCAGCACCAAAGCCATACATTTCCGACTTTACTTCCCATGAAAGGGTAAATCCACTCTGTAAATGAATGTTGCCATAGCAACCTGATAGCTTGCTGGTAAGGTTAGAAGAGGATTTGGGACTTTTCACCTGAAAAACAAAAGTTGTGTGTGGGAGGTGAGTGTTAGCCGTGGGTTTGGGAATAAAACACCAGGACATAGAAGACCACAGGGAGAGTGAACACACAGACACACACATAAACAGGCAGTCAAATGAAAATATTTGTTCTTCGGTCTCGAAAATAACAAAATTCCTCAGATTTTGACTATGTGCACTAAAAACATCCCAAATTCTTTGTTATTTGCAATAGTTTGTTTTGGTTGATGAGCAACTATAAGAAATAAATGTAAGAAATCACATCAGACTTTTTTTAAGAGTAGGACAGTGTAGTCTTATCAGACCAGCCGCTTGAGTAAAATGCTGGCGCTTAACGTGTCAGCAATCAGTGGATAAGGGTCACCTTAAGTGAACGTACAGAAATCCTGAGTTACTCTCATCAACCTCACACTGTCAGGAACATGCAGAGCTGGACAAAGCTGTGTTTTAAGATGAATCACGGCTGCTTCCTAACCCCATCCAAGTTGTTTTATTGACTCAACCTTACCAACAAAAATTAGGATTAAAGCAGGATTAAAGAGTGAGAGAGAGAGAAAAAAAACATGCATTGTCTAACAAAAGACACTGACAAGAAATACAACGTCCAAGGTAAAACTGAGTTAAAAAAAAAAAAGGTCTAAGAAGGAATAAAGATCTCCTTAAAACTTATAATACAAACTTTGTTGCTGGTTAATAACTTTCTACCATCCTTAAAGACCGTCCATCTTTATCAAGACTTAATACAGTGTGACTTTGTAAAGATATATTTAAAAAATAAACCAAATCTATTTCAAGCTGATTCTTGGTGAAGAGCATTTTTAATTTGATCAGATCAATGTGCTTAAATCAATGAGATTTAAACAATAGCATTGCCCAAACTTCCAGTGCTCTCATTCTTTCAAGTCTGACGGAAGATTCCTTTTTAAACAAGAATCCTTCATTTTATCAATTTGCCATACTGAGAACAAGCATATTAACTGCACACCTTCAATTAGCAGAAGAAATTTGTGCAATACGACTGAAAGATAGAGATCAGCCACTGAATGTGGGACTGTTGTGTCAAGAGTAAAATACTTATTTTCAGTAGTTTTTAATTAAATAAACCAAATAAACAAAAAAACTACACAAAAAGACTGAGTTTTGATGATCTGAATGCATTTCAGTCATGATCTAAAAGGTTATTACAATTTAATTTCCTGGAAACTACTCTAGTTCTTCTCATCATAAAACATAATAAAGCAAAAATTCACTAAACACCAGTTGATAATAGTGATAAATTCATTCTGGCTTGGATCGGTTTTCACAGCTGGTATGATGGAATGTCCGTAAGTTAAGCCTATTCCTCATTAATGTGGTTAAATATACTCTACCACAAAGAATAAGTGCTGTACTTAAATTTTAATTTCCATTATTATACAAAATGAGGTTTCACTGTCATCCTCTCCACCGTTGGTGCTGCCTGCCCCACTTTTGCTGGGAGTATTAGCTGAGGGAACACTGACATGGTGAGGAGGAGGCGAAGGTTTAATGTACCGTAGCAACATCAGGGTCTGAGCTACAGTTGGCAGGTGGCAGATCTGTGATCTGCGTATTCAAACACTCGCAGCTACCTATTGTGGTCCCTTGAGCCTGGATTAACTATCAAACGAGCCCTTAATGCAGGTTACCAGGGTTTGAGAACAATTCGCTAAAACAATCAGTTGATTAATTTCCAACGATTTTTCTCCTCTGCCAAGCAAAATAATAATACTTTTTGTTTTAACTCTAAAGTGCCCCTCCCCTTTTTAATCAACAAATTAAGCATAAATCATGTTTTATCTTTATTTACTGGTTGCACGGCAGTTGGTGGAGGTCAAGGGAGATTACGGGTCGCTCTAATAGACTGAAAACAACCCAAACATTCCTCTGTTCCTCTCATGATCGCAGCCTCACGTTCTCTTTGTTTCACGTCAAAACGGGCAAAACGACAGATGCATAAAACCTTCCATTACATTTTCTATCTTTCCCGGTATCAATAAATACTCTACTTTTTCCCCTTCATTCCACTCTTCTGCAATGTGCCTCGCCTCACCTTAAAGGGTGTCCATGCAAGTTCTAATGAGAAGGATATTGTTTTGTAAGCTTTACATAGTGAGATAATTTGGCATCGCAACAGAGTGGTATGATTTAGCTGACTGTATTTTTCCTCTCAGCCCCCTCTTTATCACATCATAAATCTGCTTCCAGTAACTCTGATTCAGAGGTCCAGTTTCAGTAATTTTCAGTCTCCACAGCAGATTTCCTCTGACACCTGAGAGACTGGCAGGTGGGAAGACCTCGATGGCCTGAATTAATGAATTTAGCTAATACCTGTGTACCCACTGACTGCTAATCCTGCTTTGTAAACACACATTGAAATTTTTCACCGTTCACGTCCACAAAAGGGCCAATTTTAAAACAGAATGGGATCGTTCGCATCCATGGGTCATTTATTATTGCTTTGGCGACTCTTTTTTTGCTCCATTAAAAATGGTTCAGGAAAAGGAAAGAAACACGTGGTGGTATGAGGTTAAGCAGACACGGACAAAAGGGTTGCTGGGAAATTCAGCCGTCTAACATCAATACCTGCGCAAAGATTTATATTTCTTGCTTTGACTGTTGAAAACTCTTAGCACTTAGAGATATTAATCTATATTCTAATGATGGATACATGACTGCAAATGCGCTACATCTTGGAGAAAAAAGGACAAAAGCCTCCATCTATACATCAGTCCCCCACTGCTGTCATTATCTTGATACGGCTGTAAATCATCAGTAAATTGTTTCGTAGTTATCCCACTGTTAAATCCAACCCCTCCCCACAAGCATTCAAAACAAAAGGGCCACACATGACCACAAAAGAGAAAGTCATTTGTGAAATGTCCTGATTATGTGGGTTGTGCAACGTAAAACAATTTGCCTGATTACTTCCAATTGATTTGTCCTCACAGTTAAAACCTCAGTGAGAAGCCCAGAGAGCTGCACTGTGTCGTGCTGCTGCTCAGGGAAGAGGAGTAATTTCTCCGATGTGCAGCTGAGCCAGCTTACCGCCAAAGCTAAAGCCTGGTTGCTGCTAAACCTTGGGGAGCCTAAACACAAGGCTAGCTACAAGCTAACTCCCTGAGGGATTTGCGAGGGACAAAGTGAATTAAAGGTGACCTTCTGAAAGGGATGGAGAGTATGGAAAGACAGAAGGGAAGGGCGATGGGGTGCTGGAGATATAACTGTTGGCCCACAGTTTACCTGAGCATATTTTCAGATCTAAGACATAAGGCTCCCGTCACCTTTCCATTATCCCTATGCAAATACAGCCCACAGCCCATTTTCCAGAAAAGTTGGGAAAGGTTCTACAGTGTCCAAAGAAATAATTTGCAATGTGGTCGCTGACCAACTTCACTGTATTAAAAAACTATATATATAAGAATACAAATACAATGCAAACAGCACAATCAAAAAAAGTTGGGAGAAAGGCAAAGAAAAACAGAGTTTTACACAATAATCAAGTAACACTGGTCTAGAAGATTCTATAATCAGCTGATTAAGTGGTGACAGGCGAGAGTGTCGTGACTGAGTAGAAAAACAGCATCAACCAATGACTCAGTCTTCTCAAGCAAAGACAGGTTGTAACTCACCACTTTGTGCCAAACTCTGTCAGAGAATCATCAATACGTTCCAAAAAAGAGATTCTTCAAAGCAAGACTGTAAAAAGAAATTTGGTCTCTCGACATCTACAGTGCATACAATAGTGGAAAAGATTCAGGGAGTCAGAAGGAATCCCAGCACAGAAAGGTCAAGGACAGAAACCACTAGTGGAGAAGCATGACCTTCAAGCATGAGAAACCGTCAAGTAATCAGGATCAATATAGCCTCATAGATTCAGGAATACTTTGGGAAACTGTGTTCATTAAACACAGTCCTTCTGCTGCATCCAGAAATGTAACCTAAAACTGGATTAGACAAGAAGTGAAGTCTTATGTCAACTTTGTGCGGAAACATTGCCAACACAAGCTCATCTCAGACGGACAAAATAACAGTGGACACGTTTTCTGTTGGCAGTGAGTTCACATCTGGTTCTACATGTCAAAGAAGAGAAGGACCATCCAGTGAGAGGTGATAAAGCTGGCATCTGCGATGGTATGTGGGTGCATGGGTACCAACGGCATGGTGACCTCTATTCATGTGAACGTACCATTGATTCAAAGGAGCATATTGGTATTTTGCAAAGACACAGGCTGCAATCAAAGCTGTTATTTCAGCAGGTCAAAGCTGGGCTTCATTCTGCCGACTTACAACAGCATGTTTTCATACACACAGAGTGTGTGTGCTTGACTCGCCTGCCTGCTGTCCACGTGTGTCTACTTTTGGAAATGCACGGTGCTTCATGAAGAGGAGAATCCGACAATAACAACCAAGGACTGCTGTGCAGCTAAAATCTTGTATTTACCAAGAATGAGCACAAGGCAACAAATTTATTGTCTTTTGAAAATTTCCCAAATTTCCTCAAATTCCTTCTAAAATAACATAAAAATCACATGTGCATGAAAGTTATGCTCTTCCATCTCATTCTGGAGTCTGCTACTGTACATTTCTAGATAGATTACTATTACAAAATAAGTCACAGAGGAAAAGAAAACTCCTTTGACTGAATATCTGAAAAAGCTCAACCATAATTAAACCACAAATGCTAAATATATATGTATAAAAATGTAATTGTTACCTTTAAAAGTTAAAGGGGATAAAAAGAAACTAGGAGATATCCTGAAGACTGAAGCTTCAGCAGCTTTGACTCCTTATTGACAATAAATTCAGATGAGACATTTACATTTCAGACATTTAATTAATAAGCAGCCTTTGTTCAATGTCATGTTAAGATTTACACCACATTTTTTTCTTCTTCACCAACTGCTCAAGTCTGCTGAAGACCCGCTTAATGAGAACAGCTACATTTCAGACTGAACAAGAAGTCCTCAGAAGAGGAAAAGAAAAATGGAGCTCACCTGACTGTTGATGTCTGCTTTGTGCTGCAGTAAAACAGACACTAGCTCCTTGTGTCCTCTGTCACAGGCCCAGTGCAGGAGAGCGCGACCCTGCATAAACAAGCACTACACTGTAAATGGCACAAAATGCAAACTGAAAAGCATTAGTATGAATTGTGCCACAAACTACAGACAGAAGAAAAAACAAGCCCCACACATAAAGAACATCTGCCTCATTGGCCTTTTCCCACTTAGCTTCCTGCATAAAAAAAAAGACAAACCAGATTTTAATCTGTGAAAATGACACATTCACAACCTCCAAACCTGAGCTCTATAACGACTTGCAGGCAGAGGGAGATACATGGACTTTCCATGCATTTCCATGTGTGTGCATGTAAGACCAGTCGGAGGCTGAAGCACAGACCGAAGACTCCGGGACAAATTGCAGAATCCTGCACAGATTCTGTAAAGCCTGATTGATGGGGCCGTGGGTGCAAAACATGAGCTACCCCCTTCTCCCTCGAACAGACACCCACATACTCACACACTCCTCTCCTTAGGTCTAAGATCCTTGTTCTAATAAAACCACACAAGCTCATTTTTCAGTGAGGCCAATTAGGTAAAGCAAACTCTCCAAGTCCAATTTGGTTGCTTAAATCATATTGATCACCAAGGCTGCATGTTAAAATGGGTACTTATGATACAGGCCAGAATACCAATAAGTTGGCCTCTCTCCCTGCCTTTCTCTTCCAGGTGTTCTGCTGCTGACTGCTGGCCACATTTTCACTGCAGACCAGTTTCTCGATTCACGTGGAACAAACTGAGTTTTTTACATGCAACAAAACACTGAAAGTGTTGCACAGAAAACAGAATCATTGAAAACTGATACCATTCAGTTTCTAAATACATATTGACATGCTTTATTCAAAGAGTAATTCTGCTTCAGTAAATACTTCTCGAACCAAATACACCAGCGTTGGGTTTATTCTTCCCAATCTTGAATAAAAAGTTTTCAAAGGCCCGGAAATGTGAGCAACTTTCTGGTTTTGGAAAAAGCAAAAATGATCATATTATTGATCTGTCAATGTCAGGAATTCATCTCCCTCTAAGAACAATTCAAAGGGTTTTTAAAATATAAATACCTGACATTTTAGTAATGATTTTAAAAAGCAAAAGGTTTTTCTTAAACATTTTCTCACAGAGGAGTACATATTCTGTAATTATGTCATGTTGTTTTCATAAACTTTAATCCTTGTCTTACCCTTTGTATGAAACTCTCTCTTTTGACTTCTTTTTTCTACTTTTGTTTTATTGTTACTCAAACGTAAAGCTAATGACAAACTTGGATTTGTTATTCATGCTAAGAAATAGGTTTTAAATCATTTCTTAATCTCACCAAGAGACGGCAGCGACTTAGAAAACCGTTCCACAATGTGTTTTGCAGATCTACTGCACATTTTAAAGTAGTACGTAACGCATGTAGTGTTTTGGTCACGGACCCTTAAACCGACTGATGGGACACAGGCTCCCTCTGCCTACCAATGATAAACTTCCCCACTGCCCTCTGCTGTTCAGTGAGCAGAGCTACACGAGATAAGAAGTGAACAATGGCTGTGGACAGACAAAGCATTCTCAGCAGTGATCCCACAACCATCTGGCCTTTGACTGTGAACTCAGCAGCCGACTGCCTGTTTATATGAAGAACGGCTGCGATGAAAGAAAGGCGGGGAGTGAGCCATTTGGCCAGACTGATAATGAATCAAGGGCAGATGAATGGATTTCGGGGTCAATCGAGAAATCACCTCATGATGGTAATGACTGTTTCTGCTATTTCAGCCCCAAGCAGCGGTTCCTGTGTGTATGTGCGTGTGGCCACAGAAACAATTATGTAACAATTGCAAAAAGAGCCACATGATCTAGCCCCCCAGTGACCCACATTTTTATGATACATCTTTGATCATTTTCACCTGCCCTTCTGCACAAGGGGGTCAAAGCAAAGCAACGTGCCAGACTGCGGGTACAGATACGGCATTTAGCTAAAGGGCACTTCAACAACAGCATTAAGAACACAAATTACAGTGTTGTCATGGTAATAATAAGTTAAAGCAACTCTAATCCCAGCAAGTATCACACACAAACCACCACAGCCTCACTTTACATTTTTCTTGGCACTGTACCTCTTCATCTTTAGTATTGACGTCCACTTTCTGGGAGCTGATGGCCTTGCTGATGTGGTCGATGTTATTTTCTCTGCAGTAGTCAAAGATGTTCTTATCCTCTTCCCTGAGAGCAATTCAGAGAAAAAAAAAACAGCAAGAGAGAAGCAGAGTCAGCCAACTTCATTTATTTAATGATTTATATGAAGCTCATTAAGACCTGTGGCACCGTCTTAACGGGTTAAAGTGGAGATGACTTTGCTTTGGTTTGACTTGGTGGGTTAGTTCTTTTTGTGCTGCTCATATCTTAGAATATCAAACCGCCAAACCATTAAAAATATTCATTTTCATAATTAGTGTCATAGTTGTGGTTTTGGCTTGCAACAGAAATCGCAGCCAAGAATTTCTGAAAAACCAATTTGGTTGAACTGCCACTTTAACGCCGTTATAGAGGGACATAACAGAAATATATAATTAACAGATCAACATGTATCTTTCCTCGCCATCTCATACTAGAGCAGCAGCTACACGTGCCACATCCCTCGGGGACAGTGGCACACGCCACACACGCGGCGACACCATCCCACCTCTAATTATATCTGTGTGTATCTAATCACCTCCTGGCATTGGGGACAGTAGTGAGTGCTGTGGGGGTGCAGTGAAGGTAGGAGGAGAGATGTTGGGTGAGGGGGAGAGAAGGGCCAAAATCTCATTTAGAGCTTTACGCGTTCCCCTCCCTCTCACCCATCCCAGCCATTCAGATTAATTGAATTTAGTGTGCTATTGTCTGACAGAAACCCCGCAAACCCGACGCTTTTACTACTCCCACGCAGTCACTCAGCCATTCCCAAAGCCAAATCCCACAGTTCCTGTCTCTGAAGCCCACATGTGCTGCTGCACTGGGCCCTAGGAGTCCCTGGGCACACGGCTGCCTCCAGCCATACAGGAGCCAGTGTTCCCCATTTCCCCATGAAGACTGAGGGTGATGTTCAAAGCCCAAACTACTCGTGAACACTCTCAGGGTTATTAGCTGCACACTGCTATTGTACCAATCCTCTGCTAGCATGGTGAAACTAAGATTTGGTCACAAGAACTCAAACACAAACTCATTTTATACTCATTATTCACAGAGGAGGGCGGCTGCTCTGAAACTCACAACAAATCGTGCGGTTTGTTCTTAAAGATTTCTAAAAGTGTTCTCTCTAAAAGCTTAAAGAGAGGGAGACTTGAATTTGCCTCATTAAAATTCAGTCGTCATTTCCAGACCTATGCAAGCAGTACCGTTTCTCCTCCACACGATGCGTACATGCATAAATTGAATAAATACAACAATTTGCTTATGCTATGAATCAAAATTAGAGACATGTAACATAAATTCACACAGCAGCCATTGTGACACTTGAGCACAGTATCTAAGCAAACCAAACCAAACACTAGCTCCAGATTTAGATTCAGAGGTGAATATTCAATTGGATGCAACTTTATGCAGCTACCTGTCACTACCGTTTACAATTTACCTTACGAAATAAAAAATTACAATTGGCTTTCAGTTCTCAAACATCAATATCTGTAGCAGCTTGTAACAAGGATGCAAAATGGTAGTCAGTGGGTCTTGGGTTGGATGTGTACTTATCACAACTGTTGATTCCAGAGAGACACAGATATGTGAAACAATATTCAGGGGAAATTAAACGTTCTGATAAAAATCAAGATCACTGTCTTGCACCCTGTTCCAAAACTGACACATAACAAGACAAAGAAAGTTCCATCGGTAATTTGTTCCTTGATATTCCTCTGCACTTCATTTCTTCCGCTTTTCACCCACATGCTCCATCTCCACCATTTCTCTTGTTCCTTCCCTCCCTCCCTCTCCCCTCCATCCTCTCATCAGCCCACGGTGAATTATGAATAACTCATTACGCTTTTATCACAGCCAGGTTATGTATGAGCGCATTAATTTACATACTCCTGATTACTGCTGCTATGTTTATTCATGAGGCGCCGTGCTGGACCACACCCGCTTCCTTGTCTGATGGCCACTGTGACCCCAAGAGTCCCTGATGTGTGGCCGCCATCCGTCTCACCCGGCAACTAATCAATAGGCCGGCTCATCAGTCTTTCGTTGATGGTCGGACAGGGTTGAAATGACTGATGCATGACATGTATGTGTAAAGCACAATCACACACACACACCTGCTCACACACACACACACACACACACCTTTAGCGGGTTCTTTAGAGCTACATAAGCACCAAGAAATCACAAAAGAAAAGAAAGAAAAGAGGGAACATACAACCGAAAGTTGTTGTGATGATCTTTTATAGCACAGCGAGAACACACATGAATCCACAACACAGGCTATAAACAAACAAATGATTAATGTGGGTCTTATAAACGACATGACATCAACAGCGCCGCAAAGCATGCCGGGAAGGTCACAGGCTACTCTGTCATCACCGGGGCACCGAGGGTTTTTGTAGTTGTGTAAATAGTGTGTGCGCTATGCGTTCACACATGTGCGTCCAGTCCGGTGTAGTGGCAGATATGTCCTTCATCCATCAGGCTTAACTGGTCACAGTGGTAGAGAATACTCATCTACCTGGTCTGAGCTTCACTGATCAACAACATGGCCACACCATCCATCAAACCCATACGAACACCTACACAATCTCTCATCACATTCCCAGTAGGACCCCGGTCCGGGCTCGAAACGTGGCCGAGCTCCATGGAGGAACGAGAAACAATGAGAACTCAAATAACTCAGGTTTGGCTTCCAGCAAAGAGTTCGGACAACAAAGCCTCCAGTGTTTATCGGAATCCTTTTTCAAGGGTGGGTGAGAGAATTACAAATGTAGCATTCAAAGCCTTCTCAATCACACAGTGATCAGCTCAGTAGCCCAGGGATATTGCTAATCAATCCAGCTTTTGTCAATCCACACGCATGCACACGCACACACACACACACACACACACACACGCACACACAGAGGGTGAGTGAGCAGTGCAATTAACTCAGTCTGGTTAACAGGTGCTTACCTGTTTAATATGGAGTGTGTTTATGTGTGAGGAAGAGGAAATTGAAATGCAGCAGAGCAGTGAGTGTGACACCACGAGCAAGTTATGCATGGCTTTGGATGAAAATCGTTGGGATATTTGGCGAAAAGTGTATGCTCACAGGTGTGTGTTTGTGCCATGTAAATGGCTTCCTTCTGACTGGTTTCCCTCAGGGCATTGTTGCTAACCGATATCACCAAGAGGATCCTCTTTCTGGGAAGCCTGCTGCACCCGCTTCACTGTGCTGTGCCCTGCGTGTCTTCATCAACCCCCCCCCCCCGAAATCTTCTAGTAATTAAAAAGGGAAGACTCTGGGCGCTTCTTTCCGAGACCGTGCACACTAATCACATGCATCCATTTAGGAAGAAAACCTGCAGGATTCACACATCTCATTTTCATCTTCCAAAAGAGTTCTTTCTGCATTGAAATGAAGATGAGGGTTTCTAAGCTTGAGTAAGTCTGCCAGGCAGAAGTAAATGGAAAATATATTTCATTAACATAAATCATAACTGTATGACGTTTCCAGGCCCTGACTGCAGTTACGGTCTGTTGAATATAATCATACACAGCATCACGATCAGTGGTTAACAATGGCAGCCTTACACTGAGTTGACCTAAGAATGAAAAAAAGAGGTGATTCAGAACTGGAGGAAAAGGGCTTTTACACCCTACTGCACCCTGTAGAACTGAGATACTCCAGATGCTTTTCCATTTCTATAGACCCCAGTGCATCTTTTCTCTGCACATCTGACATAATAGTCGAGTTCAGGTGTTCAGGTGTGTGGTTGTCAGTGTTAATTCTGATGTGCATACCTTATCATCTCCTCCTGGTAAAGAGAACTGACTGCTGCTCCTCCGAAACCTGTTCTCCTTTCTGCTCCTCGTCTTTCCTGTGAGAACAATACAGTACTGAGAAAGAATTACAGGTTAAACATAACATCTAACATGCAGATGAAGGATACGATTCACCAACCGAGTGTGCGATGATGACTCGTGTCAAACAGCAACCCAGTCTACTGTGGCAGCCTATGAGCCTGAGCTGTATGGACAAAGGATTTGACCTCACTGTTTTGTCTAAACCCAAAAAAAAAAAGCGTTGGGCCCATGTTTCCTCCATGAATGGCTGTACCTATCGCCCCTAACCTATAGTCTTTACCGTGTAATGCACGACAAATTCCCATGTGGACTTTCAAATCAACTCTCTGGGGCTTTGGGCATGACCTCATGGCTTATAAATGACCCACAAAATGAATGCAAAGCGGATAAAATATGTTGTGCCTTAGTTTGTGACTCTTGGTAATCTTCTGCGTTTTCAAGGAATTCCATATTGCATTCAGCTCAACAAAGACTTTTATTACCCAGACTATTCTTTGCTAACCAACCTTGACTTACAAAAGAACTCACACAAATCAGATTTCAGAAAATGGGGAGAGTGGGGAGAACATGACAAGAGAAGCAAAACAACTGTGCATGCACTTTTGGGACAACCTAATTCACTTCAGAAACTCAGAATATTCGCTGATGCACTGTCCATGCTCTCCTGCAGTATAATGTAATATAAAGCCAGTGTCTGCTCAACAATTGAGAGGAACAGAGGTCAAATTGTGGCTATTATTCTCTCCCCCTGCTTCTCTGTCTATGCAGTCCTACTTACACCATTTAACTGTTCTTCCAAAAGAATAGCTGCTGCCATGCTGTGGCGCTTTGTTAACTCTAATACAATCAGGTGGCGGGGTATGTGCATTTGCTGGGCTCTTCCCTGGTATTGTGCAACAGCGGGCAGAGTCAGCGAGTATTGCCTCACAGAAATGTGTCAGGATTGGATACGTGGTTGACAGTGACGCTATTAAAAAGGAACACAAACGAGGAAGAAGAGCAAAGGAAAGGAAGGGACGGATGCAGAAAAGGGGGGATGGGCTCAAAGAGTAACAGATTAAGAGTGGCGCAGAGGTGGTAAACTAGTACAAATGGAAAGAAAGGACATTTCGAGCAATCAAACACAGTATAAAGTTACAGAAAACATGTAACAAACTTTCTTTTCAATTCTGTTTTGGAAGAAAAGCAGAATCTCTTTGGGGCAGCGCTTGATTCATTTAGTATATTCGACATATTTTGTTAGCCGAAATGCATGTTTACGGAGTATCCCACGGTGCGGGGACTCTGCACAGCCTGTTATGACTCACTCGTGTGGCCACGACTCATTATTCAGGTGCATTGTTGATGATAGTTGACACAATTATTAGGACACTTTTTGCATATAAAAACTGCATGAAAAAGTTTTTTTTTTTTCCAAAACACACTGGTCTATTCTCACTTTTAGAGTAAGACAGAAAAAATAAGTGAAAGAAAAGCATCTTTGCATCCAGCCACTGTACCTCTGATATTTAAAAAGGGATAATAAGTCAGTAGTATTCAAGCTGGGTGAAGATAGGGTACAGCCTAACATCTAGTGATTTTTTTAAAATCTTTGCTAACGAGTCAGCCTATCAGGTAATTACTTGGAGCACTGACCTGAATAACCACCATGGTGTTTACGAATGCTACAGACTACTTCTTGTACAATTTCTTTAAATGTTTCAACGGATAGCTAATTTAGGAGCAGATGATCAGCCCATAGTCAACAGGAAAAAGTCCATCTAGCATTTACTTTGTGATAGCAGCTCCACACCAGTACCTGGAACATAACAGGTCCTTATAGCTTGGTCTTTCATTTTATTGAGGCTTTTGGAGTTACTTTGCATGTGTTTTTGCAACACTTGTTTGCTTAACAAAGAAATGTATTTATCTGGTGGTATTGCCCCCAAAAAATTACAAGATTGCCGTGTCTGTCTGAAAGATATTTAACAATTACTGACTTTTCAGCATTAGTTCCATCTCCTTTTGGCCCAGTCTTTACCTGGGTTAGTGATGCTAATCTATAAATTAGGAACACTTACAAAATAAGGCCTTAATCAATAAGCCACACCGCTCTTAATTACAGAAATAAATACAAGCTGTTAAAAAACTGAATGAGCATTCAGGTGTAGTAAGATTAAAACACTAATTGTGCAAAACGTTTGTCCAAAACGTTTCTCTTTGAAAACCTCTTTGTTTTTGAGGCATTTCACTTTTTATACAGGTACAAAACAGAACTTACACCTGCCGTCAATATCACTACAAGCTTTTAAATAGTTACTCTCACTCATCAAAATCTATAGGTTAAAATCCCTGATCTGAAAAGGTGATAAAAAACAACACGTGCACAGTTCAGACTGTATTTATGCACCTAAACGTGGCATTCCTTCAGTGTTTTAGCATTCCGTTTGTCTCCCTTTAGCTTGGAAAATGGATTTGTGGAACAGAATGAATTTGTGGAATCACTGTACTGCTGCCACACAACCCTCTCAAAGAACAAATGTGCCCAAAAATACCCAAACCTTACAGCACAATCTGGTATATGTTCATTTTAAATACTTTACTGTGCAAAAACCGCATTATAACTGCAGAGGTTAAGTTTCTACGTGCGCGGAGTCGGCTGTCAGTGTCAACTGCAAGTTGAACGTAAGACACAAGTCCAATTTCAGGGAACTGTCCAAAGAAAGCTTCAGGGAGCAAGCTTGCATAGCTGAGTTGAAAGAAAGAGACCATTCTTAGAGTCTTATGAACAAGACAAAGTTAAAAAATGTGGCTCAAATGGTTGCCTTTATGCTAATCAGACATATGCAAGCAAGACTCCCCAGTGCATAACCCCCACCAAGAGGCATAGAGGAAGATCACTGATAATGATTTGTTTAGCTGTAAGCAAAGTTGGTCATCTTACAGTCCCAGACATACTCAGTGAGAATGTATATCACTGCATATTGAGGACTTGTGCATCAACTTTGTGAACTGTACTGATAGAACCAAAAGCTGTCACTCACAGGATGATATCTCAAAGCACGTATCTAAACTGTACAAGCACGTATAAAACCTTCATGAACCAGCCCCCTACATCACAGCTACTTATAGAAATGGTTTGGAAGGTTTCCAAACCATGCAGACAAAATTTAAAAGACTAAATGAATAAATAAGAACAGCTGCTCTGGAAATGTTTTCAAACAGAACAGAGACAGATTACACAAAGCCACCTCGCAAATAAATACATAAATTGATATGCATATATAAACCATCTTCACAAGGGTGGTCCCTGTTTGCAGAGCTGTGTGGCTGTTTTGAGGAGTGCTGTTTTAGCATTTCCTGACAGTACAGTATTTCACTGAAATGTATACAAACCACAGCTGTGCTGCTTTTGGAGTAAAACAGTGCGGTCTTAAGTGCTACAATGTTCTTGGAAATATATCTTCTTTTAAAACAGTATCCCACCATCTGCCTTGTTGAGTGCTGATAAAACAACTGTTGATCTGAACATCATACGTGGCTATTCTGTTCTTGCTCCAATGATACTGCTTTCCCCAATTCCACAGACAGTACAACATTGTTGTTGTAACGATGTTTTTAGGCTCCTGGCCCACAGGACAGGCTGTCCAGGACAACACGACTCTCTTGATACAGTCTAACAATAAGACGCAGGAGTGGGAGGAAATGTGAGCAGCCATCAAACAAACTGGCAGCAATTCTTCAGCAATAATGCAGCGGTTTGCTGCATTATTTCTATCCTCAAAAAAATCTGCTTGAGAAAAAATATGACTTTGTATTTTTGATGCTGCGTGTGCAGAAAAATCGGCCTCTGTAAGGTAAAAATAATAATAATGCAACGCTGGCATCTACTGGCAAAGACACTGCACTACATTCAACATGCTTGTATATTATCTTCATCTCAGTGTGGACCTCTTAACCCAAAGCCTGTCTTAATTACCATGGATTGCAGGGTGTGAGGTATTCATTATTGAGCAACATTTTGTTATCAAATGAAGTTGGTGTTATAGACAACACTGTCTGTCTATGAACAGTGACAAACCGAACAGACTTAGGCAAGAGAAGTACACAAGCCACCAAAAAATCCCTATTCTAGGTATATATATATATATATATATATATATATATATATATATATATACACACACACACACACATACATATATATACACACACATCCATGAGTTCAAATGATTCAGTTCCCATTATGTGTTCTGTCAGAAAACCCAGAATAACATAAATGATCAGCTCTTACTTCTAAAAAAGTAATAGAGGCTCTCTTTACCTTTGTGCTGCCTTCAGGGTCTAACACATTAACACAGGAAATGTATTCTTGCATTGCTTGCTCTGCCTCCATGTCTCCAAGCTGTTTCCAGGCTTGCCTGTGGTGACAACACAACAGGCATCACAATTAGTTTTTTTTTTTTTTTTTTTTTAATACTGGATACTGCAGTGAAAAAAGTATCTCAAAGCTGAAAAAGCATCCCAAACACTGAGTCAAAGATTCCCTGGAGAGCTCTCATTCAAAATGCGACAGCAACTTCAAAAAGCTTGTAAGTTTTCTTTTCACTGAATTTCAAGAAATATACTATTTAATATAATCTGCAGGAAGGTGTTAATTAAAAGTGTTTTAATTATTTTTGTTTGTTTGTTTTTTTTTACATGTAAGCCATCTTTCTGTCTGTCTGTCTCTCAAACACACAGATGCCCTCCTGTTTCCATTTACAGTAGATACAAACTACTGTACGTTTACTGAAATATGTTCTCAAAAAGTTGACCACCTACCATTTTCTCTGTCCTTCAAAATCGAAGAAGCCAGGTTTTGATGTATTGCACTTTCCCACCTTGACCTGTGGCCCAAAAGAGAAATGATTTAGCTGGTGTCATATTTGCTGAGTTGAAAAGACGAACAGAAACTTACAGCTATGGGCCTGACTCATCTTTACCCACAGAAAACAGATAATGTTGAAGATCCAAAGTATGTGGCTGACATCTCATCTGAAGCCACAAGGTTCCAGTGCTTAAATCCGAGACGTCCATAGTGTCATTTAATCCCACTCACCTGTTTGTAGCGGGCGTACAGATAGAGCAGCTGGTCCCTGCTGGCCGTCTGAATCAAATCTTTGACACGGTCAGCTGCAGACTCAAACTCCCGCTCCAGCTCATCTCCCTCCAGTCGGTCCCCCATTTCCATGGCGCTGCAGTCAAATTTATCCAAACCCAAGTCTGAGTCCGAGTCCGAGCCCGCTCCTCCGAGAGGTTCCCCTGTATCGGGCCGGGCTGGATCCGTACCCGAGCCAGTCGCAGTGTCCGGAGAGGACGACGGTGAACCAGAAGCCATTGTTATTGTCTTATTGTGCCGCCCCGGACGACGAGAACCGCAGATCCGCGTGAGAAACGTTAAAGCGAGCGTAGAGTAGCTGTGAAATATAAATGTGTTGAATGGGTATTTCCGCGTTTTTAATCCGTTTTCGCTGAGATTCCGCGACAGTCGGATTTATTTCTACCTCTTGTCCATCTCTGGTACTGTCGAGTAAAATCGCCGGCCTCGCTTATTGCCAGCAAGAATAGTTCCGGCGGTTCCATTTCTGTGAGAGGCTGTGCCGCGTGTCGCTGGTAAGGCTCAATAATCACTTCAGAAACCGAATAAATGAAGACAAAATCTAAAATCATGTTGTCAGTATACAGGCATGTTTATTTTAAAGTAACATGATCAACATTAAAAGAAAAAAAAAGCTTTTTGCTATTTCGATGAACGTCTTTTTGTTGGTTTGTTTTTAAGATTTTACGTTCAGTAGTTATCAGCTAAATTAACTTGGAGTGAACTTACTGATACTTTGTATTGAAAAAGTTTTTTTTTAAATGTCTTTAAATGCAACTTGTTTTTGCTTTACCATGTAAAGTTACTATAAAGTTACATTTTGAGTGCATTCAAGAACGTAAGTGAACTTGTTTTGGGCATGAACTGCCTCGTTTGTATAACACGTCACTAAAAAATCATTCTACAGCAATGCGCATTTTTAAAATAGAAATTCAACTAAAGTTTGTGAAAGTTTGGTGGTGTTGGCACTTGCAATGGCGCTTTTCACACAGCATCGCGGTATAACGCGTTACCTCAGTCTGTCCAGCAGATGCTGCTATTGACACAAGGATGACAAATTTTGTGGCAGCAAGGGGCCCCGAGCTATTGGCCCCTACATGTTTTGATCAGATAACTTTTAAAGTTTGCTCAATTGCTCAAAAACACTTACACGTTTAGTTGGAATTGGATCACAGAAAGATAAAGAAAGATGTACTTCTAAGAGAAATAAAATTAAATTAAATAATGGACACATCCCCAAAAATAAACTACCAAATTTTGATTTCTACAAAAAGATGTAGTTTTTGTATCATTTGCATATAGATCTTATCTAGTTTATCAAATCAAATTCCATACAAATACAGCGCTAGCACATAAAGGTTTTTATGTATTCTACAAGTGGGATGGTGACTTATGTGCAATTTTTTTGCTGGTTTCAAGCAAATAAGACATGAGGGACTTTTCTCTTGCGACACAAATTGGGCTCTTTTAACATTTTCAGATCATTATAACATCGATCACTTTGACCAATACATTCAGGGATAAATATCTAGCTACAGGTGTACTGCGAGGGTAAATAATTAAGGCTTTGTCTCATCTGCTTCACATGTGAAATAAGAAATTTTAACAGCTAAAAGTTGTTTTTGTTTTTTTTCTATCTCCCATTGAGCTGTAATGTCAAGTTATTTGGCAGTTACCGTGCTTATGACCCTCATTTATTTTAACCAAATTTACCCACATTTTTCCCTTGGTGAGTGTTTCTTCTTCAGTCTGTGTCCATTATTGCTTCTCTTAAGCTTCTGTTGCCATATTTCAAATATGTAATCAGGTAATTCTTGATAATATATTCAAATCATAACATATTTTTAACATGTGATCTTGGCTGATCATGCACAGTTAGCCTCCTTTTTGCTCTCATATAAAATGATCTTGTTTACATGTAATCAGTTACTTCCAACTCAGTCGAAAGGAAAACATGCTGCTACGGAGCATAACCCTGATTTCAACTGTATGTTTTCGCTCACAAGGTTCACCAAATTAAACAAAAATGGATTCAGTAATGGATTCATAATTGACCATAAGTTTGATCAGACCTGTTTATAAATTGTATTGAAACATGTGTCTAATTTCACCTTCATTGCAGCATCGCTAATGGCATATGCCATAAATCTATGGAACTTTGGAGTATATGCAGCATAATGACTACATATGGAAAAAAAAAGACAAAAGTAACGATAGCCTATTATTGTGTTCTTGGGAAACTTTGTTATTCAGACCAAAAGCCATGAACAATGACTTGCATCAAGAATCCAGTTTGCTGTCCCAATTACAGATCAGTCTGGACGAAGCACACCGACTGTGTGTCGTTGTCTGCTTATTCATAATAAGACTGTCTATCATTAGCAGAACAATAACAGAACAAGGACAGAGGGCTGGTCATGATTTTTTTTTTAAATCTGTCTTCATATGGTTTTGGATCCCAGTACGCATATTTTTTAAGCTTTCTCATGTGCAGTACTTATGTACAATTTTTATTCAGAGGATAATATTTGAAAGAGAAGTGTACTTTTTCTTTTTCTACATTCATCTGAAAGTTGTACCAGTTGCTAAACAGCAGATTGCACTTATTACTCGACATCTTGTTTAATGCATGATATAAAGTTAAATGAGGTGTTTTACAATCAAATTATCAACCTGTCAATATATAAATTCAGTGAAATCATCTTTGCTAGAGTGATTTTAGCTACAATATTTTAATCCCACTTAAATACTTAATGGATCGGTTATAATAATCCGGTTCAGACTAAACTGAACACTGACCGAATCCATCCCGGTGCATGGGGCTATTTTGATTATTTGAATGCATTTGGCTGACAGTATGTACTTTCACAGAGGCTTGAAATGTGGTACTATGTGGTATTTACAGAAGAGTGCAACTCTATTTCCGCCTTTATTTGCAGACACACAACAAAAAGCTCCTCAGACAGCGACATTGGTGATAAAGAACTGTGAGAAAGCAAAAATAAGGTGCGGGTTTCTGGATGCACTGCCAACAGTTTTCAGGAGGTCCCAACAGCGCCCGGTGCCACTGCGCGCTCTGCTGACGCAACCACGTCAGTGTGGTTCATTGCATGGCGGACCGCAATGTCCCCAGAACTGCCCAGGGAGGGACCGAGCAAAGTCACTGAGCTACTCTCCTGTTTTGCCGTCCGACCACCTGTTTAAGAGACGCAACTGCCACTGCCATCCCTTCCATGAAATAGTATGTGGGACGCAACCTGCTCGGAGTGCACTGTGCGGGACGAGCCAGAAGTGGAGTGAAAAGGAGCGGAGAGTGCCGGGCTGACGCACCGCATGTTGAGGCAGCAAGTTCCCCTGACAGAACAAAAGTCGCATCGACGGAGAAGGGACAGCCGCTCTCGGATTTAACAGCTTTTTAAGGGACACTTGTTCCGGCAAAATGAAATTCGCGGAGCATCTGTCGTCCCATATCACCCCAGAGTGGAGGAAACAGTATCTACAATATGAGGTAAAGTGGAATGTATCTTGAATCTTATTTAAAAGAAATGCCAGGTTGACACATGCGAAAATTGGTCCTAATTTCAGGTGTCTGAGGAACTGAAAGATAATTATCATTATCAACTGTACTTACGGCTAGACTTAATGCAATGTTTAGAATATGTATTTTCAGTTTAAATATAGCCTTCTCCTGAGAGCAATAAACGACTGGAAAGATAAGGGATGCCCTATTGTTTATGGAGGGGGATTGACTGCGGTTGTTAAGAGCCAAAGGGAGCATTCAGTGTTTTTAACTGGTGTTTGCAGAGCTTTTAAATTCCTTGCATATTGGAAAAATGAGAAGGAAATTTTTACTCTTCATTTTACCAATTCATAAAGACATAATATGAATATTTTTCCAAGCATTATGAATAATTTGTTATTAAGATGTAGTGCGTGTTTACTTTTCACATTTTCGTCACAAATCCAAGTGTAGTTGTCTCCAATGTCATTTGCTTTTAACATATATATTTTTCTTTTTGTGTGTTGAATTTCCGCTTTAGTTTCATAATCATGTTATTCAGATTGTGTACATACCAGAGGGGAATATATATATAGATATATCTATACATAAATATATATATATATTCTGCAGTCATGATGTAAACTAACACTCATCTAATTTAAACCAGCATTTAAATTTTTAGAATTTTTTTTTGTCTTTAGCTAAACACACTGACATATCAAATAGAATTTGTTGCAACATTTTCTACATTTCTATTTATTTTGTCAAAACAGCTGCATACATAATATTTCTAGAGTAACCAGTAGTGGTTATTGACATTTTGTCCATTTTTCATCCTTCAAGACTTCATGTCCCACATACATGTACTGTCTGGTTTGGGATGTCTTTAGATTTAGTGGTTGATCTTTGTTTGTACACATGTTCTTTGTTGGGTGGTGTGCAGTACTTAAGGAGTATTTTGTTTTCACATCCCACCTCAGTTGGCTCTGCACAGAGAGCTTTAGTGCAGATGCGCTACTCAGTTCCATTTGGCTCTATGAATTATAGACAAAGACCCTGTTCTCTGCAACCTTCACCCCAGACCCAACAAAAACCCACTGCCCTTGTTTTATTTGGTAACATGCTCTAGATATCAACACTGAGTTGGAAATTTGCTACAGCAGGCATTGCTCCATCTTTACACGAATGATATGTTGTCATAATCATACAATGAAAGCGCCCCTAATCAACATAATTGAAGTGGAAAAGAATTTAAGGAGATCTTTAGCGAGCACAGAGGGAAGAGGTTATTTCTTCAGCCCTTTTTGTTTGAAATGGTTATTAATGTACAGAAAGAGGCTTTTTGGTGTCTTTTATATGTAAACACTGCAGCACACTGAGCCCAGGGACAGATGCATGGCCATACCAGCCATTTTACACCTCCAGTCTTCGCCACCGCACTCACTGACCTGAGATGGATGATGATAGATTTTCTCTGTCATATGTATCTGAGTTTGTTATTCTGAAGCGTTTAGAATTTGACATTTGGATTAATAGTTTTATAGCATTTTGTGATAGATATGCCAGTTATTTATATACAAATAGATGAAGCTGTGTTAATTGGATTAAGTTGAATTAATAGGCTTTATTAAGACTGTTTGTGCCCCAGAAAGACTGTGGTTAATGTTAACCGATGGCTGTCAATAGTATGTCAATTACAGATGTGTAGTTCATGGAGTCAAAGTCAGTATATCAAAATGTTTTGCCATCAATCCCATCATCGTCAAACACATTTTCAGAGAGTTGTTCTCCTGTCCATACACTTTGCATTCTTTCTCAAATCTGAATTATACATAAGGTGTTGGACAAGGATGTGTGTGTATGTGCGCTACTGCAGGAGCCTTCAGTCTTTGTCTAACCTAAACATCATGAAATCCAGAGTAGGAGGGGCAGGTTGACGGCTAATGTCTATCAATTATGGGCATCTTATTGAGAATGCAGTGCTGCCTGATAGTCTGTAGATCAGACCAACATAAAGTAACTAAATAAAGTGAGTCTTCTTTAGTGAGGTAATAAACATAGAAGAATGTCACTCTGAAGAAAGCAACGGAAAATAAGTGTATATATGCATTAATCAAACATTTATACAGCCCTCCATATATTCATGTATTCTAATGCAGCCAACATACTGTAATTGCTGTATTGTAATTCAGTAGCAAATACTAAATTACATGCTTATGATGCCAACAGCATGGGTCATTTTTGCCACTAATCCATGCAGGAGGCAGTGACACACATCTGCCCTCATCCAAATTGAATGTGGTTTGAAGTGGCATTCTTCAATTTGTGCAGTAGTTGTATCGATGAACATACTGTCCGGTTTTCAGTCTTCCATTTTTAGAGCATCCTATTGTGTGGAAAACTGCGTGCCCTCTATTTAGATTGGTCAGGCAGTTTCTATGCAGATGAGAGGGTTGCGGCAAAGTGCCCGTTCCAGCAAATGCAGGTTCTGCTTAGTGAGACACCTCATTTGAATCTGGAGGCATTGACGAGGTGATTGAATGATCGAATAATTAGGTGTGCGCTTTATCCTGTGGGATTATAGTTATAGACCTTTATGCTAAACAGCTGTTTTACATGGAGGTGTGTGTTTCCTGCATCTTCAGAGGCTAACCACAAAAATCAGCAGATGTGGATTGATATGAGATTATTTGACTGTAAATGTAATAGTTACAGAACTATTCAATAAATCTCAGTAACAACTGTTGGATTTTTCTGTCAGCTACTTACATTTTCTGCTGGCAGCATGTACAATATATGCAGACAATCAGTGTGTGGTGCATAACTGTGATGAACATTACAGGTAAGAAGAAAGAAAAGGAGAAATAGAGACTTAGGTGTGTGTGTTTATGAGTGGGTGGGTGGGAGAACAAGGCCACTTGTGCATTTACCTCTTCAGTCTAATCACTCGCTTAGGCTTTGATGTGAAGGATGAGAGTGTATGTGGAGACTCACATTTTAAATTCAAAGTGTCAAATTCATGTGTTGACTTTAAGTAAAGGTGGATGTGATTTTAATAACAAATTTTTTTGTTTGTTCAAAGGTCAAGTACTGTCAGCTTCTCTGTTTCTTAATTAATCTGAGTAAGCAGTTGTCTAGATGTTTTAATGATTAATGGGGAACTGTACATTGAATGTACAAAACTGTCAACATAATTTGTATTTTGTGCAACCACAGTGTGATGCATCAGCAATATGCTACATATGAATGTTATGTATACAACAGGCATGGCATGGTAACTGCTGAGAGCTCCCTTTCTATACCTCCCTCCTCCCTTCCATCCTCACCTCATCGTTCCTCCCCCACTGGGAGGACATCTGGTCCCTTACCAGACCTGCCCTCTGCAACCCTCCTCCCCTTCTTTCAGCCTAACCTCTCCTATCCTCTCTACTCCTCTTCATGTTGGGATCCACTTAGACACAGAGCTGCAGATTCAAATGATCAATCTCTGTTTCACACTAATAATGGACAATGTTCCATCTCCTCTTGCACAGGATTTGATCTGACCACGTAGCACAAAGTTATGTTGATTACAGTCCACTCAACACAAAGTGACATTTTAAGGATTTAGTTCTAAACAAAACAGTCATTTAGCTGGGCCAGCAGGGTAATTTCAGTTTAACTTGAGTGTGCACTATCATCACATACATGCATGCTCATCCAAACTGAGAGCGACGTTTAGCTTTGCTCAGCTACAGGTTCACAAAAGATAACTACCAACCCTGTGGATTTAAATCAGATCCCGAAGGAGCCACATTGCCCCTCTCTCCTGTCCCAGCCATCACCATGGCAATGCAGCAACCCCCCCCCCCCTCCAGTCTATTTAAATCTGAATTTCTATCTCCCACCTATTAGTTGGCTGTGGGCTATTAGTTAGTAGCCAGGCATTAGAAGACTCAAGTGCTCTCAGTCCCATGTGAACTTAATCAGAAAAAAAAAAACAGAGACAACTTATATAACAAATGTTTGCCTCTTGGATAAGGCTCTATTGTATGTAATTTACACAGGAGCCTTGTATCAAGTATCAACAAGCTGATACTAATGCACTTTCTCTCCAAGTGGTCTACACCCACACACTGGACTTCCTACAGTGCTGCTTCACTACCTTATTGCAAAAGAAACGGGTACAATAAAGACCTGAACACAGATAGGAGCACGTTCAGCTCGTGATAATTCACTGACTCCACAGTCTATGATTACGCAGTCTGTTTGGACTCTTCATACACACGTTTCAGTCAAGTGTTATAAAGGGCAGAGAATTTCAACTGTTTTTTAAAAACCATTATAAAGATCTCTCATTGCAGATAAACACCTCCGTATTAACACTGCAGCCATCACCATATTGTATCGCTCAGTTTGTCAGTCTGCTTATTAATCCATAATTTTCTCTTTTAACTGGAAGGATTAAAGATATGAAGTTGTAGCATCACAGGACAGAGCAGTGCGTGGGTAGAGTCCACAGAGGACAAGAAGCAAAGAGTATATTACAGACTTCATCATGTTTTATTTACAGCACACAGGGCAAGATGGATGTGATTCCCGACTTATTCACAGTGATGACTGTTTTTTGTTTTTTCTTCCCTGATTGTCTATGATAAAAGTAATTGGACAAATTCATCCTATCGAGATTAGAGCGTGTTTACCTGCTTTATTCACACATGATCTCACTTGATTATATTTTGGACTTCTTCCCAGGGAGTTGGCTGGGTAAACTGGGCAAGAAGTCTGGAGCAAATGTTGCAGACATTTACACTCTCTTAAGCAGCTCCTCTGGAAGACGTCTAGAATTTAGAAACTTACACTTGATGATGTGTGTAATTTAAATATATGGAGTAAGTGTTTAGTTTATAGCACTTAGCACTTTTTAAATTCCTGTCCAAAATAATTTGAATGTTTTTACTTACTGTAAACCTTTTTCATACTTAAGTAGGAATTCAGATAAGATGTAGAAGAGATCCAGTTTAGACAGAAGTAATCAACTGATCATCCAGATCACCCCAGTTTTACTCAATGGATGAATAAACTTCTCTGTTTGCAAAATCAGTGGTCTCTGATAACATTGCTATCCATGCAAAAGTAAGTCTCTTGCTTAGACTGGTCTTTTGTGTTTGTTTGATTGGAATTTGCAGACAGTGATTTTTTTTTCTTTCATTTCATCACCAGGCGTTCAAGGACATGCTGTATGCTGCCCAGGACCAAGCTCCATCCATTGAAGGTAAGGAAACACACTGGTGGAGTTAATAAACCCGGACAAACAGACGGGCAGAAACGCACTCAGACACACTTATGTGCCCTGTTCCCCGTGTTTGGGCATCCCCAGAATAACAACCCATCATCTGCTAAAAATAGGTAGAAATCATTGCTGACTTGTTAACTCTCTCCACAGTTTCTTTCTCAACAACATCAAAGCCAATTTCGATAGCATTACTCTTTACTATTTATGGTAACTTGCTTAAAGTCACAGTTGACAGTACAAGGGGTACTGAGTAGTAGTTTTTGCAGTTTTGCATGCGTTGTGATTTTTCTGTAGTCAAGTTTATATTTTGTACAAAGTTATTTCAAGTATGAATATTGAAACAGCACCAGTTGTTAGAGCAATGAAGTGCTAGCCACCATGACATAAGAGGACTAAAATTTAATTCAGCGTTGATGGTTTCTATGAACACAGCCGAGATAAAGACGGCCACTGGCTATAATTACTCTGGCATTAGACTGCAAGTGCCGGGTAATGAAGGAAAGAATTCAAACCATTTGTTTTCATTTCAGATAGCCATTTGTGGAGGGTAACAACTTTTTTTAGTTGCAGGGTTGAGAGGAACTTTTCGTTGCTGTGACATGCAGCACCTCCCTGACTGTGAGACTCTGTCACGATGATATCCAAGAAAAAATAGGACTTGACCTATATATGGGTGCACAAAAGTAACCATTCTTGCATGTCTGTTTTTTGCACAGCTGATTGTGTGTGCATGCATCCAAACAAGTGCCTGTATCGTCAGAGATCTTTCAATATTGTGCAACAGGCCCCTCGCAGAGCTGCAGCTCCCAGAGCTCAGTTCCAGCTGGCAGTATGATATGACTCTCTCTATGAGCAATATACCCTCACTGAGTATGTGTGGATAATAGAGCTGTTTTGTGTGAAAGCTTCTAAGAGTCACTGTCAGTCACTGAAATTAGATTCATGCATGTGTTGACCCGATTTTTGACTGCAGTCTGTGTCACTCTCAGGATGTGTTATTCAAATTTCTCTGTGAAATGTGATTTATGTGTGTATTATTATTATTATTATTAGTACATAAGAGCTTATGTCCCCTCCTTCCCCTAATAGTGTATCTCGTACTTTTATAGAACACACTTGTTGTTTTGTAAGACATAAACTATCTTTCCTTTGAGAAGTGTCTCCAGTGGCTGTTGGGCAAGCTAGGCAAGCCCTGTTCAGATGACAATGATGATGAAAGATTATTTCCTGTCTCAGGTCTGAGCTGTACTCATAGGTCATTGGTTTGTCTCTGTCAGCTTGTCTCAAAATAAAATAGGAGACTATGTGCTATGAAAAGAGACACAACCAATCAATCAGTTTAAAATCATACTCTGCCATTCATCTGGTATCAGTGTAACATTTCAAAGGTTCCCACTCAATCAAATTGATTTGTCGTCGTATCACGCTTTTGCACAGCATCCGTGTACATAGAAATTGGTGTCAGCAGTGATATGTTTTGTGTTCAGTGGTGGAAAAGGTGTTCCCATATTTTTCTTAAAAGTAGCAATGATTATCATATATGAGCAACAGTCCTACTGTCCAAAACCTTCCTGAAGTAAACTGATATAAGTATTGATTAAGTTCTGTCAGTGTTTTACTTTATGCTTCACCACTGGATTTACTACTTCACTAATGTGACTAGTAACACCAGCGGATAGATGTGTGCCGGCATAACATACACATTTACTCATGAAACATGATGGAGAAAATGTACCCTGCTTGTGTTAGACAGACATCAAGCTGCCTTTTGATGTATCAGACAGTTGTCTGTTGTGCTGGTTTTACTGGAAGAGAAGGAGGCTGTAATAAAAACAGAAGCAGAGACAAATAGCATTACTGAGCTTCTCCTGTGGCTTGATTTGTTGACTTTTCATAAGAGAAACAAGATCAGCAGGTGTTATGAAATCCAAGTTTACTACGGCAGTGTTTTTTTCACATCTGCTGAACCCTAACCACCAAACCTGATTAGTTTTAAACTGAAGCAAAATGATATTGGAAAGAGTAGACTTCATAATTAGTTATTTGTTATTAGTTTCAACCTTTGTAGAAAAACTACTCCACACAGTAAGTGGAAACTATGAGCAATAGTATCCCTGCTTCTGCTTGATTTCATAACCATTAAACCCCTGTTTATACAAAAATGTATTTGTTAACGAAATGAGGGGGTGGTCTCAGAATGAGGAGTAGAGATTAGTGTAATGAAAAAGAGTACATCCTCACATTAGGCATTGAGATATACAGGGAGGTGCAAATTAAAGAAGAAACATTTGAGAGCTTATTAAAGTGTTTGGCTATCACATGCTGCCAGCTCAGTCTCATAATTTCATCACATTTCTAGCACTTTCACTATCATACTGGAGTAGGAATTAACACAAGCTGGGAAACCAAAAGTTTTTTAGTAATGGCTTAGTTAATTATTCATTAATCTTCAATAAAACTCATTGATTGCAGCTTTTAAACACTTAATATACAGTGCTGTGCCAAAAAGCATTACCAACTAATATGATCAGCTACGATCTTATTAAATTTTAGACCAGCTATGAGGATTCAGAACAGGGGTGTCCTTTTCGCTCTCTTTTCTCCTGCCTCAGTCTTTACAAAAAGCAACATTTTGGTATTCAGAAGATGTATCCTTTGCCTCAGGGAGACAGTTTACTGAATTATAACTACTTGCTCACCCACTCTGTTTCCTCACTGGCCACCCTGCTGCACCTGATAGAGATGTGTAGTAGATAGGATGAATACTAAACAGGCTGCATCTCGAAGCCTTTATCCAAACCTCTCTATATTGTTAGTTTGTAAGATTGTGACTACAAATGAAAAATAACGGGATATATTCGTAACATTGATAGTTCGATCTCCCCGTAAGTGTTTAAATGCCTCTCATTCTGTTTTCTGGGATGATGTGGTTGTTTGACTTTTGTTCTAACAGATTGCACAGTCATCACCTCTGCAGCAAAGAGCCTATGTGGGAACGTGTCACAGAAAATGTACTTATTTCAGAACAACACCAAATCATTTCATTTAAAAACGATAGATTCACAGTAATTAAGAGATTGTACTGCAAACAGACTGCATCACTACACATGCATATGAAGGTGGCTGAGGCCCTCCACATGACCTCTCACCCCTCGCCTTTTGTAAATTCACTGGTCCCATGCACAAGTGTGATTAAAACATGGCTGTTCATGTAATGTGGTGAGCCAGTGGAAAACAGCAAAGAACAGCTGGTTCCCCCTGTTCAAGTCATTAGAATGAGTTATGTCACAGTCTAATTCAATTAGCCTGCTGATTATTACAGGGATGTAAAAACGTAATGACTCCAGATAATAAACGCAGCCTTAACAGGAATCTGGGTTTTGTTGGTGTGTGTCATACTGTTTCCAGTAATATGCACATACTCTATGTGCCCAGATTTATATAATGAAATATTTTTCATAATCCAGAAAGCCATTCATATCACGTTTCATTCATTCAGTGTGTTCTTCCACTACTCTGTCAATTACGAATCTATTACTATGATGGTATCTGTGCAAGACTGGGTTGGGGGGTAGCTGTGGGAATATGGTAGTGAGGAACACTGAGAGTGAGCTGGGGCTTCCTTGCTGTTTCATAAACATAGATAAGGTCTGAGGAGGACAATGCACATTATTGACTTCTAGCTCAGGAAAGGAGGGGAAGTCTATTTCTTTTGAACCGCAGGTTCTTGATTACAGAGATGACTGTGATACAGACCAAGTACACTGTCTGGATTTCTTTCGTATGCTACAGTTCAGTCTACCTTAATATAGTGAAGTTCCTCCCTCAGCAATGTTCACTATATTGTCAGTACTGTCCTGTGCCTTTGCTGTTGCCCATCTTTCACGTTTTCTGCAACCTGATATGAAATGGTATAAAAGCAGTGGTGTGAAAATATGATTATTGCAGTGCTTCTTTGTATGGGTTACTTTTTTCTTTTTGATCAGCTATAAATGTAATTGGAATTGAAAACTTTATGTAGCCTCACATTTCTAGCTGCAGTGTGCTTGATTGTGTTGGCCCAGGCTGTTTGCTTTTATTAAATACATGTAGTAGGTTTAACTTACTAAACCTACTACATGAATTTAAAAAAAAACAACTTTTTTCTCCCCAACACATGTGTAAGTCAGTTCTGTTTCTCATAATGAGTTTTTTCACTAGCCGTCATAGAGTCATTCAAATCACAACTAACGAAGTTACAGCATTATATGTCAAATTTAAAAAATGCCTCAGGTCTGTGTACATTGAGGCAGCTTGCTTTTTTTTTTGCTTATTGTGAATTGTTTAATACTTGGGTATCAGTACAGGTATCAGACATACATTATGTGTGCTTGTTTACATGCAACTTCTCATCTGTGATATGAGGAAATTGAACGACTTTAATGTTACACAGAATTTTTGAATGATCTTGTATCTCTGGCGTGCCAGTGCCAAACAGACAGTTTATGTGTTACATACAGAAAAAAAAAGAATAAAATAACAGATAAAAAAAATCAGCCCTCCATACAGACTAATGGAAGTATGAATGGATTGATTGAATTACTGATTCAGTCAATACAAGGCACCCTCAAAGCCAGATGTTCAGTGTTCCATTGTGGGCACCTGTACCAACAAAGCCTGTCATGCAGCCTGCACACTTTTGTTTTGTTGTCTACCATAGATAATATTGTCGGTGTCCATTTAGATTGTTATAGCTTTGCCAACAGACTAACAAACATGACATCAAAACTGAACTTTGCTGCACTTCCTCAGCTTTGCCAGTATCTCTCTTTGCTCCATCAGCTCAAACTCTGCATGCATAGGGAAGGACTCTCAACTATAATTAGGCGAAAGGGGGTCAAACACAGATACTTGGAACCATACACACTCTCAGTCAATAAATGAACTAACATTCTTGTCTTTGTAGTGTGGGAGGAGGCGATAGCACTCAACCAGCAGGCTTTAACCCAGAAGCCTTTAGCTTTATCTTAGCTCCAATCGCTCTCTAATGAATATTTTGTATTAATTTTGTGTTCCTAATCTGCATAATCAAAGCAGTATGATGGATCAGAGCCACAAATGATCTCAACTTCACCTTTTAGCGAACGCGTGTTCTGATTGCATTGTTGTCCATGCGGCTTTCTAGCCCGCCATTTTGTCTGCTGTTGTCAACAGCCATGATGAGAGGTTGGCTGAAAAGCTGCTAGCCTGTGTAATACAGAACTGATTGTCATTCTGCTTGCGTATATGTTTGAACAGCAGCTGTTATTACTGTTCTTGTTCACTGCTGGAGTCTTCTCTTGTCCCCTGTGTAAATGATTATTTTAAGTATTTTTGAGAATGGTTTAATTGGGATTGATTTGAAATATGTCAAATAAAAAAATGCAGTGTTTTGTGTAAATTTGAGGCATTTAAAGGTTTAAATTTCCAGGCATCATGCAATACCCTTAGAAAGACAAATTTATCCTGAAGCATGAGAAAGAGCCCAGCCTTACACTGCAGGGTCACAAAGAAATCAAGAATCCTGCAGCACATAGTTAATATCATTAAGACATTCTGGGATTGTAAAAAGAGATAGATGGCACTGAGATCACTTAAATTATCAGAACTTCTCCAAAATGATCATAAAAACTTGCATGCCAAATTGAAAAACTGTACCCAAGTGCAGCTAAATAGGCAAAGGGCCCTTCAGGCCTCTACAGTTGATAAATAAATGAATACATAGACATTTACAGACTTCTTGTCACAGCAGCTCTGGGATACATGCATATCAGACACAACGGACATCCCTCTGTGTGGCGACACAGACAAATCCTGAAGGATGGCAGGGGGTCAGGCAGTCAGAGTGGTAGAAGCAATGGAATGGAAGAGAGACAGATGGACATGTGGACAGCCAGGTAGACAGGCAGGGGGTTCAGCAGGACCGCACTATGGCAGCCAGGGTCTCCCACCCGCCTACATTATTGATGGGCTCTTTGACAAGCTGCGGCTCATGCTCACTTCCAAGCACTAATTGCTGGGTTTTGTGGGGGTTGGTTCCTTATTTAGTCCATAATCTCTGTGCTGCCTGAGTAAATATGATAGAAACTTAAGGGGAGTTTTTTTAAAGCTATGGGGCAGAAAAAAATCCTTGTTTGTATATTTTTCAGCTGCATACAGCAATGTTTTTAAGATCTTTAAAGTATTTTAACAGGTGAGTTTTTCAGCAGTTGTGCCCCTCATCAGATACACATTTTGCTTCACTCATACAGGTTTAACTTTCAGAGTGAATGTCACAAAACCATGTAGGCAGGGGCATGGTTGTGGAATTTATAGATTGATCCTTTAATGAGGTTTCTGAGGGTATTAGTGGGGAGGAAAGAAGTATTATCAGGGTCAATACAAATGTGGGATTGCTATCCCAAGGTCAGGGACTAATCGAAGTGAGGTAATGAGTAATGAAAATGGTAAAGGATAAGTGGATGAAGAGTGGAATGAAGAAAGAAGGGAAACTCTCTACTTTTTTTCTTTGCTGTGATGATTAAATAACAATAAAGGACATGGAATGATTCAGGAAAAAAGTGGTAAATGGGATTGCCAATGACCAATGTGGAAAAGGAAATCATAGAAACTGTGTGTGAGAGAGATCCTTCAGGCAGCAGACAGGCAAACAGACAGAGTGGGAGGTCTCTGGGCTCATCTCCAATGCATGTTGCCCTGCATTAGCACTATGGCCATCCCGAAAGAGAAAGACTGTGAGAGAAAAGGAACCATGGTAGATGAAAGTCTTCTATCTATCCATCCATTATTCATCAGTGTATTAGATCTCGCTTGAATGAAGGAGGAGAGAAAAGGAGAGGAGGGAGAGGGGGAAAGAGGGAAAGGTGTGGGTTTGTTTAGGAAAGAGGGATTGTGTAGCGCTAAAAAGATGCAATTGGAAGATATTTTAGATTTGGGGAGTAAATTGAGTAGAGGTGGATTTGACAGGGGTGCAAATATGACAACTAATGATGAAAGGATGGGACAGGGGTGAAGAACAGGTGCTCAGAGGAGTCAAGGTCAAACATGAAGCCCATCACCTCTTAAATCTAGTTATGATCATTTTTAAGGCTTATGAGTCCCGTACTCAATGACTGTGCCTCGCTCCTTTATATGAACGTATGTCTGCTCATCTGTTCTGGCTTCAAGTACAACCTGCCACTCAGATGAATATGACAGGAACGGCCTGTAATCTCTACATCTTAAAGGATGCAGAGAGGCTTAATGCAAATCCTTGCGATGAACAATTCATACGTTTCTTGGAAGCAGCTTCTTTTTTTTGCAATGAGAACACAGTCCTGTTGAGGTTAAATAAACTGAAAGCATAGATTACCATATACTCTTTACATGGTACCATGCTCTTTACCATGTATAAACTGGGGATCATATACATGAAACAACAGCAGTGATCTCAGCGATCTCATGCATGGGAGACGTGAATAAATGAGATCTGGCACTGTAAATCATCATTTAACCTCCGTTATTTAATAGTTCTTTGACGAGAAGCCGCATCGACAGCTCTGGCTGCCAGCCAACAGATCAGCCAGGTTTAGTTTAATAAATGAAAATTCATGTTTTTTTTTATCAAATGCTTTGCTTGGAAGAAATTGGAAAAACTGCTCTGAATTGAAATTTGTAGATTTGGATGTCATACATACTCACATGGCATGCGTTCTGCATTTAGAGACTGTCTGATTGAGAGATAGAAAACAATGCAAAGCAGGGAGGTGATGATGGATAGACACAGAGAAGAATACAGGCGTGTGACCTTGTCTTGATGTCTTCATCTTCTCACCCTCTCTCTGCTCTCTACCACACTCCCATACAACTGACTTTGAGGGTTTCACACATGCTTGCAGAGATTCAAACACACACAGAAGGAGCTGTGTGCTACTGTGTGTGTGGGTGTGATTGTGAACTATAGGTGATGACAACAGGGCCATATGCTGATGTATTTCTTTTTTTTCTAGTGCCACAATTAGAGCACAACCAATTAGATCATTACACATAGCCCACTCTAATCTCTCTTTTTGTAAATCTACTGGGAACGTTAAAGAACTTGAACGTCTGGACAAAAACTTAAATGTATGAAATACAGTATACAGAGATATAAATATATCAGCATGTGATTGCTGTTATTTAAATCTGTTCTTGGCTTATACTTGTTCTGATTAACAATTGTATGGTCCAGTGATACATAGTGGGTGTATGCATGTGAGTTTTTACTATATGTGTTAGTGGGTGAGCACCGTAGGGTGTTGAAGACGCAGTGTCCTTTGCTGGGCTACGCTGCGACGTTTCTCTGGAGAGACGACCAGAACCTGGTTCAGACTGGCTCAGTGGCATGAAAGCATAACGATGCACCAGTAACATGAAGCTCATATCAGTGTCTGTTCTCTTCTATATTGCTGTCTTGACTCGCCGCTGATTATTAACACAATAACAGGCGTCTGAAAGCTCTATTTACAAACTGTACTCGATAGGAAAGTTTCTCCTGCAGCTGTTGGTTTATTCAGTTTATACATTAGAATGAGACTGGCCCCTTGGGTGTCAGGAGGATTCCATGTTGAATAGTGGGTCATAAAAGGGACATATATTTGCCTTCTCTGTGGTTCGATGTCACTATATTTTATCCTAGTTTTATCCTAGTTCCCTCCTGGCAGAATGAAGAGACACACTCAGAGACAGAGAGGCTGTGGAGACTGAGTCAAGGCTGCAGATGAGAGATGAAATGAAAGAGGAAGCATTGATGAAAAAAGAGAGGTGACTTTGGTGATAATTGGAGGAGAGGAAGCAAAACCCTGAGGGAGCCTCCATTCCCAAATGTTACAATTACTAACATAAAGGTTGTGTGAAAATAAAAAGAACTGAAAACAGAAAAAACGTGGGTCTGTTTGAAGATCTGTCATTTGCTTGGTCAGTGACTCTGGATTCACTTCACATTCTAACTGCTTTCCATTGGTGGAAGAAAAACTGGTAGTAATTTAAGTTTAATACATTTGAAGTCAGCTCTTTCAGGGAGCAGATTATGGCTTGAAATTTAATCTCTTCTTTTATTTACTTCACATCATATAATCCAGAGACCAGGGGTGAGAGTGAGATCAATAATTCACAACTGTTGTTCCCCCCCGGACAGGCTGTCTGTTTTATATTAAATGCTGAATTATTAACTATCTGCAAGGTTGGAAATATTTCAAATTTCCCTCCTGACAGTAATGAAACTTCAAAAACTGTCCTGTCACTCACAGGCTGCCCTAAGAGCATCAAAACAAATATATGGTTGAACAAAAGGTTAGTATGACAGCATTTTATAAATGTGTGATGTATTAGAAATAAATGGGGAGATTAGACAACACCACTGAGTGTTAGTTCACACCCTCTGTCACACTGACATACTTATTAATTGAAGCTTTTTATCATTGATTTTAAAATCACCATGTCAGGACCGTTAGTGTTAATCATTTTTCACAATTCACCATGCCTGTTACAATATGCAGACCTCAGGTGATATGCATATTTAATTTCCCTCTCGACAAGTGATTTATATATTCATGATAACTGTTGATAATAACCAATGAAATTTAAGTCCTTGACCGAGATGCCTTTTTACGTCATGTTTGTGCCTGACGGTGTGTTCCTGACCTTTGACGAAATTACCTCCTGATCAGCTGTATCATTACAGAGAGTTGCTCCTCGACTGCATTTAAGCAGTCATAACCGTTTGTGTCTGTTTTGCATTTCATCCTCAGGCAAACCGCATTGCTCCTTGGCAAGTGCCATTTCATAATTAGGTCTCGTAATCACCCCATTAATATGCAGTTCAATTGAGCAGAGAACAGCTTATTGTTCCCCTGCTATTAACATAAGATATTTGTAAGAGGATTATTGTAGATTTCTTGTTAGGGTTTAATGATAATGAATCATATGGGTGTTGAGTTAAATTGTTGCATTTGTTGTGTTGTAAAAGTTGTGTTAAATCCTCTAAAAGAATTCTAGTTGTGTTTTTTAAATGCTAAAAGCCCTGTGTTGGAGGGAGAGACGCTCACTTCTCACTTGCAACCTTCATGTCTGCACTAAACTTTCTCTGCCACAGTTACCATGGCACCAAAGAAAGAGGCTGGAGTCACTTGAACCTTTTTATTTTTGTTCCTGAGACTTTCAGGGCCAAACACAATTATTCTAGAACATGTTAAACTACGGGCCAGGGTGGTTGGCTGAATTATAACGCTGTCTGGAGAAAGCATGCTAATACCCCTTGAGAACACTTAGCACATTTGATACAGGGACTAAAATTAGATTTAACAGGATAACAGAAAATAACAGATGCAAATAACAGAAAATTCATCTTTGCAATATAATGTTCATAAATATATATTCTTCCTTTTTTTTTGTTTATTTTATCCTAGTAAGAATACTGATTGTGCTTTCTTTACCATAGTTGGCACATTGAATATCCAAAAACAAGGAGGGTTTCTCACCTTGCCCCTGTGCCTAGTTGCATTTTCATGCCAAAGCCCGGAAACAAGTAGAACAGGCAAAGAGGTGCAAAGCGAATGTCAATTAGGTATCTTAGAGGTGTTAGCAGAGGAGGTTTTCTCAAAAGAGGTGAGTCTTCTAGAGATTCTTGAAACTAGACAGGGTTGTCCCTATATTCATAGGATCTGGTAAATATTTACACCTGTATAACGCCACCAATGAAAAGCAGCTGAGTCGTGTCTTATAAACTCACAAATGCATTATATTTACTGGGCGCGTGCTTTAAATAGACAAAAGTCAAACTAATCAAATGTTCAGATTCAATAATAACTCAAAAGCTGTTTGCATGCTGGGTTGGTTCTTTACAAGGGATTTAACAATTTCCCAAATCACTGCCATCTTCAGATAACCTATGTAGTAACAGTTTGATTTTTATCTGACCTATCTTTAAAGTGTAGGTAAAGTGTTTCTGAGGTTGCCGAGCCAAACGTGTGTTGTTGACCACCAACGCAGTCTCACATCAGAATGTTTTATAACTATGTTGTTACACACCACAGCCATTGCAGTTTGAGAATACAGGCTCAAAGTTTCTACACTTACTCCGTTTCAAGATAGCAACATGCCAACATTCTTTATTTCATGAAACTATTACACATGCTCAAAATGAGTAAAATGACATGGAATTCACATCAATGCATTTTTCAAGACTTCTTTCTTTGTAAATTGTAACCTGGTTAGGTTTAGCATTACACAACTATTTTAAATGTTCATAAGGAGACAAATGGACATATGGACAAACTAATCTGTTACACATTTTCTTCTGGGACGTAGCTGTAACCACCAAACCATACTTGAATGAATTAAAAGAATGTAGATTTAACATTCACAGTCATGACAAAAATGAACTAAGACTGACTGCACCAACCAGGAAATCAGAGCTGAATTTGTTTAATACAAATCTAAACTTCTTAGTTGTGAAAACACAAATATCATACTATGATATGACATTTTTTATTCACGTTCAGTCTTTGGACGAAATT
Organism: Leuresthes tenuis; assembly: GCF_036924035.1. Lineage (NCBI taxonomy): Eukaryota > Metazoa > Chordata > Actinopteri > Atheriniformes > Atherinopsidae > Leuresthes > Leuresthes tenuis. The sequence goes on along the minus strand of NW_027325361.1, from coordinate 16,006,465 downwards.
ACCTACAGTACAATGTTGATCTAAAAACACAAGGAAACTTACTCTCACTGGGGACGTTTGCTGCTGATATAAGTGCTACTGGAGAAACTCAAAGAGCCCACTTAACTAAGCCATCACAATACTTAAACTCTTACAAAACTCCCTGTGAGAATAAAGCATCAAATCAGACTTTAGATGGCTCGTGTGCCTCTCCATTCTGATTTGTGTTATTAGAACTGAAGGATGTTTTGTCTGGTCTACTCCTGCTAATTTAAGGGTTGTGCGTCATGTGTTGGCTCACGTTTGTGTGAACAACTCAAGTTAACAAGGAGCAGGTCCGGTCTTCAGAGGTTCATTTTTTGCACACAAAAGAAAATAAATAAATGAAAAGAAATGTACTTTTTGCCACAGGGCATTAGGATGTTTTTTGAAGAAGGTTCAGTCTGCTGACATACACACATACACATTTACTACTCTAACTTCACAACATTTTTTGGCTCTGATCTGGCCGGTCTGTTAGTACTAAGGCCAAATGAATGGGCTGAATGAGAATTCAGAGCCAAAGTGCTCACTGGTGGTAGACAGACAGTGCCTGCCTCTCTTCATGTTTCCCTTTAAACTCACTGAGTAACTACCTTATGCTGCTAAGTGACACGCACAAACTCACACATACCCCTACACACAACGCACAAATGCCACTCGCATACATATTCTACACAACATGCTCTGGAAGAAGTCATGGGGCTTATATGCTTCCCAGACAGCATCTCCAGACCACACACTGGACCCTCACTGCCATGCTACTTTCCCAAGTTTAACGGTAACATTGATCAACAGTCAAAAGTGATGGAAATTTATGATGTATCAAGATAATCTGAATGGATGTGAAAACTGTTTCTATCCAAATACTAAAATCAAACTCAAATGCGTGTTAGCTTAAGTACTTTCTGATTGCATCATGATTACAATCAACTCTTTGTCTGAAGAGTGTAGATATGGAATCATCTTACATATAACATAACCGATAAAATTATCCTGCTAAGCAAATATGCTTAAATGTTGTCAGTTACTAAGTAGTTAGCTGTTCTTGCATAGCTTTGTCAAATATATTTTTCAAAAAAGAACAAACAAAACACTTCCTGTTCATGTAAATCATGTTAATGATATGACACTCTACTACCTCAAGGTCAATGCGCTCCTAATCATATTGAGTCAGGAAATTGCTCCTAATCTAATAACATAAAGTATTGGATTGCTTCCTCCCTGCCAGGATGGCAAAGGTAGATCGGTCAGCATGATGGCTCATTCATGAGTTCGGGTTATAACATTACAATGCAAAAGTGGAATCAGAAACTCAAAGGGGAAAGTTGGACTTCAAAAGTGAATTAAAAATGAATGGGACTTTCTACAGTATGCACTTTAGCCTTGGTTTATGTTGATGGTCCAAATGTGAGGCTGAGCTTAGAACCAAATGAGATTTTTTTCTATAAGACAGAAAGTCAGTGGTCACAAAACTGTTATAATGGTGTAGAATTTTAGTCTCTTTGTACAACTTAACATTACTTACAGTGCTCACCGCAGTAAATATTGACCTGCAGTTTCATCAAGGTTACAGTGTTGGACCATCCAAACGCAGTATTGTTATATCAGAGGTATGCTACATTAGTGAGGAGGCAACGGCTAAGTAAACCTGTGACTCTCCTGCATTTGCGCTTAGGAATGTGAGTGTTGTTGTGAAAAATATTTAAACATTCAAGAATTTTTTTTGTCTTTTAACACTTACAATCTTTCTTTGCTTGATTTTGATTCCATGTGTTCTGTTCATTAGTTTATACCTGTTATTTCTCCTTTTCTCAATATTAAAAGCCTCAAACGCTTTTTCTTAGTTCCTCTTTTATTTGCTTCCCCCCCCCCAAGGTCTCACCCAGTCCCTCTGTCACCTTGCTGATCCTCCCTCAGCTATTCATCCGTCAATTCGCTTTAGATACATTGAGTCTACCCGCACTATCACTTTGACTTTAGACATAATACTGGACTGTGCTGATTGTGAAATGCATTCTGTAGTGTCAGCTCTGTCTGACCGAGGATTTTCAAGAGACGATGCAAAATGGGAAATGCTTTGTTTCATTTCTGCTAATCTTGCTGGCCTCTGAATAATTGCCACGTAACAGAAATATGATTACTTGTTTGTGTGTGTGTCAGGTTGTGTCAGTGTGTTTCTGCTTATATTTCGGTGTATTTTGTCCTCAAAGTGAAGCTGTTTAGTGTGACTCTTATCGAGAGACTGCAGCTGCTGCTGCTGTGAGAAAACCACGCAGGCCTGGAGAGACACTTTTACACAGCACACACCTTGGTTTTCTCACACCGAACCGACAAGACGTACTTACCCTGCAAAACATTAATTATGAAATATTTTTGCATATGCATTGAACAATAGACCTGTGGGACTGAAAACATATTTTGTGCATGTGCTATTCAGTAACTATTAACTACTAATCATGACCATTTTATATTGAGTACCTACATGATATGTACTACAGTATGTTTTTTGCCGGATTTGACATTGATGTACTGCCAGAAGTGCTATCATTACCCTACATTTTAAATGCTGGGCGTTGCCTTTGAATTTGAGAAGAGGAGCTCTAATGCACTGTATATAAATAGTGTGCAAAGTTGCAGTTCTGCACAAGTCGTGGCACATCTCATGCGACATACTCAGTCTCATGGCTGATGATGAATTTTAAGCTATGGTCACATCAATGGAGCCGGTCTGCTGGCTATAATATTACCTCTCTGACCCCCTCTGTTAATGGCATGGCCACTCCGTAGGTTAATGGATAGTGAATTTCATCTACCGCTGCAGTGGTTAAAGTAGAAAAGCCTGGACTCTTGTTCTGCTTAGATTAATGACCTCAGTTTGGACTATTGACACAACACTTATCTTGTTTTTATGAGTCTTGTGGCTTCTGTCTATAAACCCTGGAGGTACAAGTTAGTACAGTCATACACACAAATGTGCACACATACACACACCTGGCTGAGGCCCCTAGTCATGTATGGCATTTACTCTGTGTAACTCAATTGATGTTTCAAGCCCAGTCTTAATAGCTTTGAACTCAATATACAGTCAAAGTGAAAGCTGAGCTGGCATTTTACAAAGGACAACCACCAAAACCCTTTTCCTAGTGCCGCAGAGCAACCCAGTTATACCCCCTCTGCAGCACTGCTTTTGTTTTAATGTTGGAGTCTAAGTTCGAGGTTGACTTCTACTCCTGTTTGTCCTTCTGTTTCTTTCACTAGTTCTGAGGTTGTGGAGCAGAAGAGGAAGTAGGGGTTCATTTCCAGATATGAGGAAATGGAAGTTAACCTTTTTGAAGAGATCTTGTGTATATAAAGTCTTTAAGCACGTCCATGAATGATGCAGTTTCTGTGTGGTGGAACTCAGCATTTGTTGAGGTCTGTTCCTGGAGTTAACATTTCAGGTTTTTAATCCCCTGCTTCATTTTTTTGTTTGAGGGCACCATGCTCATCCATCAGCTGATGGGAGTTTGATTTTCACTAAGGAATTTAATTTTCCTAAAGTGCCGACAGGTGTTACTCTTTTGTATTTCCACATAGGCCTCAGTGTCATACCTCTGCCAGATGTGCCTATATTCAGCTCTTCATGTCTCAAACTTATTTCACATTTCCTGCACCTGATTGGTCTTCACACAAGCCAACTAGTTTTTAAGTTCGATTTACAGTTTCTTTCTACTTGAAAGAAAAGTTTGTCCGTGTTTGCTCTGCTGCAGTAGCCAGTCCTTTATTCTAAAGCGTTAGATGGTCAGTGACTCAACTTTGTTCCAAAGAGTTGTCGCTCACCATTCACTTCATTCCAGGTCATCTTAGAACTTTGTGATATTTTGGTACTGAGAGAAAAAACGTTTTCTAGCCCTGGGGAGATAAGTTCTACCTTCTTTTCTGTCTATGTAAAAATTCTTTAAAATCAGCAGCCTGGACCAGTAGAAGCTGGTCACAGCTGATAAATTCATGTTAAAATTCACAACATTGTTTTATTGTCTGTGGCAATATCAATGGCAATATGTCTCTTGAAAGGTTGGAAGTTAATTAATTGAATTGACTCTTTGCAGTTCTGCTGATATGCTTTTATATAGTTTATTGAGATTCTTTTTGATAACTGCATGATATCACAATTCAATATGCTGCTGTTACTTCACTGAATACTGAAGAAATGAATACCAAATCACTTAAAATCAGTGTTTTTCTATATTCTGTTGAAAGGGGACAATATTTTAGATATGAATTGCAGAACTTTGTTTTCTTTTAACTGCAGTGCTTGCTTTTCTTCAGCTTCAAGTCTGAGATATGCTAAATTAAATATACTATTAATTCAGTCATCATTAATAAGTAAATATTAGCATGTTGTCACACTCAACCAACACATACAAAATGGGAATTATCCCCTCACAAAAATCCATTAAATTCACAGGTTGAACAGCTTACTGGTTGTTGGTGGCGTGTTAGCAATGTCATTGTGAGTGTGTTCGCTCAAAGTACCACTGTGTACCACAATGTCAGTCACCAGAGTGCATTTAGAGTCTATTTAGAGTAAAACCTGGAAGTCTTTCAGAAAACCAGGGGAAAACATGGCAGTAAAAAACAGTTTAACAGAATACATTCACTGGGCTGTGTGTGCTACTACTAATATTTGCATTGTTGTGCAGCAGATCAGAGAAAGAGAGAAAGAGTAGATGAGATGTCCCTGTAGGCTCCACTTCCTCTGTTCCAGGAGGATCAAACACAAAGAGTGAACCGAACATCACAGGAACTGTCTGCTACAGTTAGACTAACAGATTGCCTTGCCCAAACTTATGTTAATCAAAGTGAGGGGGGTGTGGTGTGTATGCTGGAGAGACAGGGGAGAGAAGAACTGGTGCGACTCAGACTGTTTTATCTAAACCACATGCAACATTAGTCATTGCTTTCTCAGGTGTTTCTGTCAGCAGGTCTATTCATACACACTAGATATGACCAGTATGCATGTGAGATAATAATGTGCTCTAAAAGAACTGTGTTTTGATCTTACAGGTCCAGATAGACTTTACGGCAGGCTGCTGGGTTTCGCAGAATGAATCCTACACAATCTATTTTTATTGAATATATGCTCTGTAGTACGTATAGTAGATCGTTATACACTGCTGTAACTGCTTTGTATAGAAAGAAATGAACAACTGAACAAAATAAGAAACATTGCTCAGCACACGTTTCGTGGCATCTACACTACGGGTGAAATTATTAGCTCAGAGATGGAACAGTCGCAGCTGAATAAAGAGACAAAAGTGGACATATATGAATCATTTTCCTCAATTAGCCCAGGTAGTGGTACTTTGCTGGTTGGATGTAACCTCTTGGATTTACAAATGGTGCCAAGACAATCAGGTGTACACTGATTTAGTTTGCTGTGATTACAGTGCCCCACTGAATTTTCACCTGCTTGACCTCAGTCACGATTGGCTAAAGTGGAAATTGAAGCTTGTGATTGGTTGATGGTGGTTAGATACAGACTGCTGATGCTTGCCGCTCAGTTGCCTGGAAACAGCCATCCGTCTCTGTGTTAGTGGCCTTGGCAAAATGACAGACAGCATAAATGCTCTGCAGAGGAATGTGCCAATCTGTTGATTCTGCTGAGGATTTCTTTATCTGTTTGTGCTGTGGATCTGTGTTCTTCTCTGCAGCACTGTATCTTTTTATCTCTCTTCTATGTAGTTGTATCAATCTGAAGAAAATTAGAGCATGATATATAGATACAAACACAAAGTTCAACAAGTAGAAATAGGTATCTTAAATTCTTGTGATTTTAATCCAAAATCACCTTCTTTTAACATCCATATCTGGGGCCTATAAATATTGATGTTTTACAGCCATTCTAGGATTACTTCACTTAAATCCAAAGCAAAATATCTTGCCAAAAAATAGGATATTTAGCACTGATATTCCTCAGAGCCTTTGGTCACTCTTTACATTTAGTGTTACACCACCATCTGGTTGCAATTAACAGCCACTTGAACAGCCAAGTGAAATACAAATTTATTAAGAAATATTTCCAATAAGTTTGCAGTGGAAATTCTACAAGTAACCAAGATAATATAATGTCTGAAGTGTAATATGACTTAATTTTGTCCACTTGGTAGGAACAACCGTGTAAGGTAGACATGGTCCACTGGTTGGGCCTGGTTGAGTCCACAGGCTGCAACATTCCTTCTTTAGTGCTGCAATCTCTGAAGGTACTCCAGACTCTGAGCCCAGCAGACCACCTGCTAATTTGTTTCTTTTGGTGGGCAGCCAGAGTAGTCTAGGACAGCACATATTCTCCTCATGGTCTGTTTTTGTACGTGTGCGTGTTTGTGCAACCTCTCTGCAGTCGGTGTATCTGTATGAGGCCTCTGTGGTAGCTCGTTTTCCTCTCCCTGAGAGTTTGGCCACAGATTGCTGCCTCACTGAGAATGTATTCCACTTCTGATTTGTTTTTCAGTCACAATGTTTATCATGTACACACAGTTTTACTGTGAGAAACACCAGATAGCTTTCTGTTGTTTGCAGACATGTCTTGTGGAAAAATGGAGGGGCAGGAGGAGGATGTAAAAGTGAGTTAAAGACATAAAGGAGAGAACCAAGACAGGTATTAATAAGAGCAGGAAAGAAACAGACATTTATTCCAGTGATCTGCAGTCATTTATGTGTGAACACAGAAAGTAAATGAACTCATTAAACTTAATGTGCTCAGCGGTCAGTTGAGTGGCCAGCGGAGCATAAACAGACCTACAGATAGTTCTTCCTGAATGAACTGTGGTTAAAAGGCTCCTTTGTGTCCTGCTTTATCACCCACTGTGACTTGGACTTCCCAGCAGCTGATCTACATCAGCTTGAATCTACATATATACCGGATATATCTGCGTTCTTTAAAACACGTATATATCTGTAAAATAATTTCACCTCACCTTCCTGCTTTGTGGTGCAGTGTTGATGGAAAAAAACTACTCTATGACTTGCACTCAATGACATTGTTTCTGCTACCTCAGCTACCTTGACCACTCCCTCCCTGATTGTTTCTCAAGGCCAGTGACATGCTCCCATTTAACCCTCGCCTCAGTTGCCTTGACAACTGTTCTCCCGCTGGGTGGAGCTTTGCTCACTTTCTCAGTGATGGTGCGATAAGTGCTACAATTATGTTAATTCTGCCCAACCAAAGTGTTTTTGCAGCTCAATCACTGTACGCTGAAAAGCACCCAGTCTGATGCTTTCAGCTCTTGAGTTCTGTAGAAAATAATCCATCCTGCATTGTTGCAGTCCTATATGCCTCTGATCCTTTCCTTTCCCCCTTTCACAGGAATTTTCGAAGCAATGTGGGAAATAAAGATATTCAAACTACCCTTTTATGTCGATCATTTGGAGTTATAGTAAGCAGTTTTTGGATATATGGATAGGTGTATGTATGTTTTTAGAGGAACATAAAGACACAGAGTTCACTGTAATATTACTCCCTTGTTTACTCATTTACTATAAACAGTAATGACTACATTGAGTAGTAGTGAGTACTGAATCGAAAATGTAGAACTAAGATGCATATAATTTTACATTATTAGATGTAATCAGCACCTGGGTTGTATTGTCTTTCATGTTTGTCTACAGAAATATTCATATTGCTAAAATGTGCGATGGAGCTGTGGGATTATTGGCTAAAGGTCATGCAATGAACAGTGCTTTAATTTTTACATTCTTAGGATTTTTGAGGACACTGTGGATACAGTCATTTTGAGGAGTTGAGTCAGAGATTTTAGATGCAACAGTATGATGTCAATAATGGTCTGTTTCTAACAGCTTGGACCAAATATGAAAGCTTCAGCAAAAGCCTAAAATACACTGCAAGACAGATTTGACTAAATTAATAGTTGCGAAAAATGCAATCTCATTATTTTCCTTTTTTGTTCAACGACTGATTGACTACAAATTTCTCTACTGACAAAAAATAATCCACCTGCTGCTGTATGTTTATCTAATTTGTGTTTGTATTCTGTTTTACAGATATACCTCTGCACCTTTCAAGGATATTGCCTAATTCTAGCTCCAGTAACAACTATTTAGCATATTCTTTCCTCCGAGTTTATTATTTAAAACCCAGTGATTTTAAGTAAGCAGCCAGATGTCATTGTTTCCACAATCCTGTTAGCGGTGCTTTAGTTATGGATTCCTGTGTTTATGTGCATTTTTAGAGAAATCTTGTCCTTTCTTTCAGCAACAGTCCTGTCCCTTTGAGACATGTTCTCAGGGGTCGACACAGCTTTGGCAAAAGCTCTGCTTGTGGTACATGTCTTGAAGTGTTTCCCTGGAGAGCTCAAGCTTGGATCTTGGTTTGTCAGTGTGTTGCCTTCACCGTGTTTCACTGTAGCTTTGCTTCTGTTTGAATCTAGACCAAATGTCTTTAAATATTCAGCTTTTTTTAAAGAAATTAAATTTGCATACAGCTGGCGAAACATGAGTTTTTAAACTGTTAAGAAAAGGATGCATTGCTGTTCTTTAGCCACTTGGTCATGGTCTTTTTAAAGATTGTCAGCGCAGAACTTTAGTTCTTAATTTGACTCAGTAGCTCTCCATCAAACTTATCTAAAGGTAGTTTTCTTTATGCAGTTTCATTTCCTTTTTTTTAACACTTTCTGTCTTCAACATATCTCCCATGTAGGTTGCATGTGCATAACTATTAATGATAGATGTTAAAAAAAATTTTAATTGTCCCTCATCTAAAATACATGGTGAAGGAAGACATCTATCCTTCTTTCAGACAAATATGGAAACATGGAGAAGGATAAAAGGTGCTTGTTGTTCTTTGTGTGTTGTGAAATGTCTATTATTTTCCACAAGAGCCTAGGAATATGTATTAAGTCAGGCTGGTGTGTATGCAGTGATTATCCAATACAGAGAAGGCTGAATTATTACAACTATTCATAAATATACACATAGACTCAGCTCGATATTACGCTGAGGTATGTTTGATAAGCATTATACCCACAAACAATGTGTGAAAATGTAGTTGTTCTAGTGAATAATTCAGAGAGATATTTCTTGTCGTATGCTTCAATGTTTCTGTGTGCACTGGCGAAGCTGTCTTGAAAGGGCTCTTTTGAACTTTAGGGCAGTGCTGGTTGTTTGTTGTCTGGCTGTCGGTCGCCCACACTCTCTGCACTCCCTCTCAATCGCACAGCTTCCACCGATCCGCTCCCTCTTCAACTCCCATCCTCCAACACAGCTACAGGATCTTTCATCTAACCTCTGTTGGATGCGGAACAAACGGGTGTGTGTGTGCTGGGTGTGTGGTCCCCCAGTCGGTGAATAGCAGTAGGTGAATAGCAGCTCAAAATATGAACATTTAACCTTTCACCTTCTGTGTCGTTGTCATTCATTGTGTGCCTGGGCCATCATGTTCACAGCAGTTGTCTGAACATTGAAGTTTTACTGTTGCACGTGCACAAACACACACAAAAACGTGTATCTGCAGTAGAAAAAGATCAATTTTGTCCCTGCTGGCCTGCTAAATGGCATTAGAATGACATTAGAATACTAATAACCACAATATCATTCCCTGGTGTCCCAGTTAATAAAGGTCAGATGAGACAATGCAGGAGCTGAAGGCGGGTCACACAAAACCCGATCAACTTTCTTATTGGAAACTGAAACAATGTTGTATTTTGTGTTGAGCTTTAATCTTTCAGATAAAATGCAAGACTGTCCCTCCAATTAATCACTTGAGAGAGAAATTTGCTTTTTTTTCTACCTTGTGGTTATGTTTGTCATTAGACTTGGAACAGGTCCAAGGATTTGCTTGTTAGGGATTCTCTAAGAGGACAGTTTGGGCTTAATAGAATTCTGGAGATTGACATCTATCTGTATCCATGGTAATACAAAGAGGCACCCAATACTTGGCCAGTGTATTCAGTAATGTACACATGAAAAAATGCCAACGATAAAGCACACGCAGTGCTTCATTATGAACTGAAAAGGCGGGTCTGAGCCCTCCTCCTTTATGAGATGCACAGCAGAAAATGAGATGAGGGCTGAATGTAGACTGAGGCAGAGCATATCAGTTAAATAAAAAAGTGTACTATGGTCATTTACTTTGATTGCATATGAAGGCGATGCTGTTAGTTGTAAATACATGCATTGAATGCTTAATTTTATATCAGAGTTTTTTTCTTTGTTGAATTTCAGGCTTGCTTTAGGTTGGTTGACTGATGAATTGTTTTGAATCTCCAGCTGTGTTTTCTATTTCTCAGCATTGTATTTTGCTTCTCCCAGCAGATGCCTTGTTTGTCACTTGCTCTGTTTTCTGGCCTCTATCCATCTCCTGCTGGCCCCGGGGCCAAAGTCCACTCAACTATAATCCCTCCTCTTTAGCCTGCCAGCCCACACAGGACCTTTGCACTGTCACTGCTACATCTGATACTGAGGAAGCACTGAAGCAGCTTAGGCCGCTTTGTAGGATTGTTCATTAGAAGACTAAACAGAGCTAAAGGAAGTGTTACAAAGGAAATGTCTGGTGAGGAGACTGATATAATTCTGACTAGCTGCTCTCATATAAAGTTACAAGTACTCATTGCCAGAAGTCAGTGTTTTCCTCAAGCATCGTAGAGGCAAAGACTTTAATGCTCTGTGGCTATGCCAGTATATCTGATGTTATAAAATGTTACTGTGAACATTTTAAAGAATGATTACAGTGCATGTGAGTTTTTGTTATTTCCATGTACAGTTTGCCTAAAGGTACTCTAGGCCAAAATGCACTCGGATTTCAGAGCTGCAAGCATACACACACTCAGACCGTTAACAGTCTGAGATATGAAAACATGTCCAATTACACACTCCTGATGAGAGACTGCCTCTGCAATAAGCTTTAAAATTAAGATCTGTACATCAGTTTATAAAGTGTCTTCACCCCAAACCTAAAAGATAAAATAAAACTATATGGTGCATTTAATTGTGCTTATTTAACATATTAATCCATTATTAGTCAGGAACAATTTAGATAAAGGTAAAGGTAAGATAAAGCATTTAATATTTTGTGTCTTGACTGTGGCAGATAGAATAATAACACTAATACTATAGTAAAACTGACATGCTTTGCACTAACTGTGTAATTTATTAATGGAATCAAATTAAATACCTCCCCCTATGTCAAGGCCACCAGTAAAATATATAAATGAAGAAAGTCTGTTGCCCTGTTGCACAGCCAGCAGCTCGGTTGATACCTGTGGATCCGTGTGGACTGGTGCCGCCACATCCATCATAATAAAGGTTGTATGTGTTGAGAGCAGCTTCGCTCTGTGGCATTTTAGGGTCCTTAAAGGACAGTTGAAGCCTGCTTTAATGAATAACCCATCAGGTTGACTGGGGCTCTCTGCAGCCACAAGGGCATGGTCTGTCACATCCATCATGAAAGGGGAGGGTCACTTAGCCAAACACACAGGTGTGTCTCTACAGAGGGGGATGTTTTGGATGAATCTTCTAGGGCCTGCGATTAGAGGCACTATTGAGCTGTGTTTATCAGAGCAGGGTTTGAACTCTTGTTTGCTAATTCTTAAATGTGACTTTTGAACAACAAATGAAGAAGGAAAATATGAGAAAGGAGGAAAATACCGGAATAGAAATATTAATGGGGGTGGGAGGATGGTGATATGGGGGTTAGAGGGAGAGGCTGTCCTGGTCCAGAGGGGTTTGAGAGACACAAAGAGCTACAACTCCCAGAGGATCCTCCTCCATCAGCCCATCCTGCTAATATTACCAGCCTGATTAAACTCATACGGCAGCCAGGAATGTTGCCATAATATATTGTCTCTTTCTTTCTTTCTCCCACACAGAGGAGCACAGAGGTATTCTTACATCCCTATATGGACACACTCATGTGATCTGTCACATGACTAGCTCCCATGGTAACGTGGAGGGTTAATTAGCTTGCTTGATGAGTTCACGTTTTTTTCTCTTTACATTCATACATACCTGCACTGAATCCACATGTTTTGTACTGGTGGATTTTTCATTGTTTAACATAATCAATCAATTGAAAAATGTAACACACAAAATGCAAGTAAGAATCCTGAGATTCTGATGAATCAAATCAAAGGTAATCAAAGGAAATAATGTATGAATGTTAGGTTTTTCTTTCTTTGAAATTTGTGAAATACACAGTCAGAGCTTCCAGGCCAGACAGGACTGAGATGAGTTTTATTTTATTTTTTTGCCTTTTCCTTTAGTGTGCACACTCAGTGGGGCCTTCAATATTAAACAATTTTCCTGTTTTCCTACCTATGGATGTCTGAGTGGTTGATTCTCTAAGTGTTAGAGTAAGCCTCAAGGTTAGGAGATAGCCACAGGCGGCATGAATCCTCTCTCACTTGTTTTTTTTAGCCTTTGAGCAAAGTATTTTCCCAACCATGTAATGGAGATGCTGGAGAACTGTCAAACAGGTCAGCTTCTCTCCAAACATAACAATTGTGCAGCTGTGTGCTCGCTGAATTTCCTTATGATACGCAGGGCTCTGTGCTGTAAGCAAACCGTGTCAAACTTACAATCTCCTCTGATGTCTGTTTCTGAGCGCACGTTCAGCTTAATTCATATTCTGGGAAACCGGGGCCTGCAATTTTGTTTTCATTTTGCAATCTGCCATGAGCTGGTGCTTTCTCATTCTCGTTTCACAGTCAGTTGGTGTTTGCTTCTCTTTTTTTCATCTGCTCAGCGAGATGTGCAGCCCAGCCTAACCGGAGATCACTGTATTGATTAACAGGCACACAGAAAAAGGGCTGTTGCTTGCCATGCAATACAAAGGTACTGAGTAGGCCTAATCAACACCTATTGATTGTTTCATGCTGACTGCTTACTTGTGGTGTGCAGTTTTCTGTTCAGCATGCCATGAAATGTATGTGTGTATTTAGTCTGTTGTTTTGACACAGTGAGGATATAATGCTGTTTGGAACATTTGTCTCAGCACAGGAATAAATTGGGAATAAATCAGCAACAGCGAGACTGCATTTTATCAGATCATCAACAAAGACACACTCAATCATGTCACCGTCATTGGGCCATAGAAAGATATGAGTTTACACACACAAATTAAATTGGAGCACCGGCTCATTCGCATGCATGCACACAGTCCCACAGTGATGTGAAAGCAATTGGCTGCAACAGAGGAGAGGCCAACTCCCGGAGTTGGTTGCTAATGGCTACAGGATCCAGGGGAGCAGGAAAAGATGTCGATAATGACAGTGTCACTCCCAGCCAACCTGTTTTCAAAAATGGAACAGGATTCACATACATACTCAAACTCAGGCAAATCTGTTAGTGTATTTATAGTGCACACAAATACACACACGCAGTCGCACACAACCAGACACTGAAATGAAAGAACAATTTTCTTCCAACCAGGTGACTGTGTTATTATAGCTGTCGAAAAATCGACCAAGCTCCAAAGGGCCTTTTTGGCTCCAGGTGCAATATCAAAATTGATTTTTTTTTCTCCTGTATTACAAGTATTTTGGAGCTACTGTAATAGGCATTTGGTTTCAATAATATTCATTTAAAATTTAGGTGAGACTTTTTTGTTCTTCTTTGTTTCTTTCACTGCAGTCTTGCCGTAATTTGAATAGTTCTACTCTAAATATATACGATTCATTACATTTTACGACTCTTTATTTTAACATCAGTGATATTTTTAGCCAGTTTTATTAGTCAGATGGACCAAAGATCTATCCTGTCTTGCAACACACTCGTTGTTAGTAGTGTAACAGCAGGCCAACCAGATTTCAATGGCACTGATGAAGATGATGTAAGCTTATGCAAAGCCTACAGTACAGCTGCATTGTTCAAATTGAGTGCTTCTTCACATTAGCTTTGATTTAGCCACCAAGTGAACCTACAACATTCAGTGTTTCTTTTGAAAATAGACACGTCTCTCCTACAAACATATTATTGCTAATGTGGGTTGATGTAGGTTGAAGCTCAACTCTGATGGCTTCCTCTGTGGCCCTCCACCCTCTTGTTATTTTCCGTATGAATGCGGTGGGTCTAGGATGCTGCACTTATTCCACTTGGCTGCCTGCGGAGCAGCAGAACAAGGTCTGTGGAGGGGAAAGATGGGAAGAAGGGTAAAGGTGAGGGAAGTAGATGAGGTTTGATGCTCTGCCTCAGAAAGACATAAGGAAGAAGTAACAATGAGACATCTAAGGGGAAAGGATGAAGAATCCTTAAATTGGCAGAGGAGAGGGTCCAGGCCCCTCCCTCTCCTGGCGAGTGTTGAAATGAGACGTGAGCAGCATTTCTGATGCTCTCTTTTCTCCACAGACCAAATGATGATTAATATCAGTCATGTTTTCTAACAATGAGAGCAGAACATAAACCTTATTGTTAACTTAATGAGCCGTGACCATATAGACCAGCCCTGACTAATGGGGTTAAGCTGACAGTTGCTGATCCTAAAAAGAAATTCTATAGTGGATCGAGTCAGGGCCTCACACTATGGGATCTATTTAGCTTTCTCTGCTTTTGCTCTCCAGTAGAGATACTGTTAGGTGACAATTTGCTGCGAAGCAGGACAAAAGGTATTCTACGGTCATTAAGTTAATGGTCATGGAGATAAAGACAATCCTTTGTATTCACTCAAGATTGTTGTCAAGATGGTTAACAAAGACTGTTGTATCCTACAGGTCTGTACTGTTTTCAGGTCAAAGTCATTGCACATGCATACATATGCGAGGATAGGTGTGGAGTATAACGTTGAAGTTGTATGAAGAGGTCAGATGTCAAAGACTACATCATAAGTTACACCGACTTTAAGAAAAGTTTCAACATTTGAACTGACATTTTACCTTTTATATTTACAGTGGAGGTAGGTTCACAGTTTTTGTGCCGACATAAGTGTCTTGTGGGTATTATTGCAATGGGTGGGAATCTCTTGGCACCTCATCAATTGGTTAAGATTCAAAGAGCTGCAGTGTGGTTATGAAATCATTATTGATGCATATTGATGCATAAAGAAAAATAGCAGCATCCAGATATTCAGGATATTCTCAGTCACTAATAAAAGATTTTGAAAAAACATAATTCCAACCAACATCTGATGTGCAGTGAGCAATATAATCAATCATCCACTGCTCTGAAATTAGAAGATGTCTGCCAATGATAAAGTACACAGTTACAGTAACAGGTTTCTGAGGCATTGTCACATTCCTGACTCAAGAAAAATGACAAAACTGGAGATCACACACAATAAGGTTATCAAAACCAATAATTCAAAATAAACCCAAGAAAACACCTGATGCCTGTTAACACAAAAACCAACTGGTCAAACGAAAGATTGTGGGGATCACTGGGTCAATGAAATATCTTAAAGATGGGGCATTGTATATCTGCTCCAAAGTGAGAAACATAACGCGAAAGTCCTCATTCTAAGACTGAATATGGACTAATTCTAAATAATTGAGAATCAAACTTACAATAGAGCTTTTCGGTTTTCTGAGGTGGGATAAAGCTTTGATGACGTTTGCTCAGTGTTCCTCTGGTTGGCAGCAGCTATGGTCAGTTGTTTTTCATCCTTCCCTGGATGAATACATTATGTGGTTTCTCATTCTTGTCATGTTTCCAAAATATTTAAGTTCAACTTCATCGAAGCCAAAGTGCTTTTATGCAAGCTTTCATTAATACAGAGGGTGCCATCTGGGTTTCTCACCCTGCCATCTGCTGGTTCCTTCTGTTGTGTTCCACTATCATCACCATATCAGTGAGAAATATAGAAAATTGATATTTGACATTTAAAAATGTAATTTTCCACATTTTGATGCACGCAAGATTTGATTATTCCCATCACCCCTAATTAAAATATTTGAGTCATTGACTAACATTGGAGGTTCTACTTTTTGCACTTTTCTGTAGGGCCAGATTACTGAAAACTCTTGTGAAACTATTGTGGAATTACAGGGGTTGGTTAACAAAACGGACTCACTTGCCAATCATGTCATTCATCTATGATAAGTGCATTAAAATGCAGAAAGCAGACGTTTTAGAGGATGTGCTGTTAAAGTCACAACATCCCCCCTCACCTATAAACCCATGGATGTGGAGTGGACTGGAGCCAGTTAGATACTGGCTCCCTAATGGCAGATAATGGAGGAATCCCCAGTAAAAACACACAGACACATTTCACAGTGCACTAGAATGGCCTGCTGTGCCAGATGTGATTAGTGTATATTTTTATTACATGGTTTGTTGTCTGACGTTGTCTGTGTGCCTCATATTCCAAGCCCTTATCTTCCAAATCTTTGTTTGTTTGGTGCGTTTTGAATGTATTACAGTTAGTGTGTGTTTAGTTTTTATTACTGATTGAACCAGAAAGTCAGGCCCTGATATTAACTCTCCTGTGACAGAGTCCTGTATTGGAAGCTGGTTCATTTTGACCATTTGAAGTGTTGTACCATTTGTATTTACAGTGATGGTAAATGGGAACAAAGGCTTCATTTATTCAAATATTTGCTTGAATGTTGTCTTTTCAACAACTGGGAATAGTAATAAACTTCCCAATAAAGATTGTGTTTTTAGCCTAAGCACTTTGCCCATCAGCCATCATTTTTCGTGGGGGCGGGGAGTGCAAGTTTATACTGGCGAACCACGGAGAAGTAGTATACTCACCTTACAGACTGACTCCACAGTGACGGTTATTCTTCAATAGAGCTTCGTCAAATCAGACCTGATCTTTTAAGATTAGATTTTCTTCAATTATTGTTGTATTAGGGACCTGTGTTGTACGTGAGTTTGCATACTGAGACACTGATACATATCCACATCCTTTAATGGACTGATCAGATATAAAGTCCTTAGAAATATTATCCAAACAAAGGCAGGCCCCGGTTATGTGATATTGATGTTAACTATTAAATTTAAAAGCCAACACTGAAACAGTCCAGAATACGGTAAGATATAAAACACAATAAGTGCAGCTTAGATGACAAAATGCTTAACTTTAGTGTAGAATTTCTGCATTGCAAACTTTACTGACAGATCATTTTTGTAATACTCTGGATCTGACAGGCTTTAGATTTCTAACAAAGTTTGAGAGACACGATTGAAAGTCCGGACGAGCATTTTACCTGATAAATCAGACGGCTTAATTCACACTGTTATCAGTTTGCCTTTTCCTTCTATTCTCTATGTGCTTGCAGAGAGATGCAGGAAGTCAGTGAGACTCTGAGAGAAACTATTCTGATCTTCAAGGCCCTGCGTGGTGCTATGAGGAGAGAGAAAGGTCTTGGCCAAACTTTCCGCTCATTCTGACTGTCAGAGATAACATTTCACAGCAGCAGCTTAGTAAAAGAAGAAGAGGCTGGCTGGAAGAGAGATAAAAAAAAAAGAACTGATAAAGACAAAATGAGGAATGGAAAGGTTCAGACAAACACATACACTGACTTTTCTTTTTTATTTGCCTCTGAGGAATTTACGGGCAGCAGTCATTAACTTATCCCATAACCCTCTTGTCAGTAACCCTTGTTTGTTTGATTGGAAGATTCTGTGGCCCATTTCCCCTCTTGGTTTCATTCCACCACATCTAATTTCTTATCTTTTCTCTCATATTTCTGTTGACTTCTGTGGTTTGAATGCACATTTAGCCTTCTACTGAACTCCAAAACAAGTGATTACAATGCTTTTTGTTTCTATTGCTTCTATTGTTTCTATTGTTTGTATTTCTGTTCTGCCGCCAACCGGGATGTGTACGCTTGGGCATAGAATCAATACAGGAAGGCTTGATACAGATGCGCTAAGAGAAGGTACCTACGATGCAGATTTTGCACAGAAAAAGTCTTGACACACATTCAGACGTACTTTCACCCTGTTGTCATTTTCTGTTTTGACTAAACAAGCTTTTGTAACAGACATGACCTACTTCGTGTTGCTTTGACAAACTTTGCCAATTAGTGTACTTCCATTAACCCTCAGCTACAACATTATGTCAGGAGTAAGGACTCACTGAAGGGATCGCTACACATCGGAGAGTTTCTCTGGTTTTTTTTTGTACCCGTGTAATTATAAAGTTTCTTTATGTTTCTTTTTCTTGATAAACAAGTCATTTTGAAAGCAATTTCCTGTCTTTGTAAACATTTTCCTTTGCACACACCATGAGCTCATTTCCACTCAGTCTTTTCCTGTACTTTTACTTTTTAGCTGAACCCATGACCTCTACAATGAACCTGTTTTTCTCAGCATGCGTATTCACTTTTCATCATGAGGAAAACTGTTATCAGACAAATTAATGAAGGCTTCAAGTCAAAGTAAGACATGCATGCACAATAATTGTAATAAAATGGTCTATTCTAACACAATGTTGTTGGGAGAATATCTCTTAGTCAGCACTGACAGCATCTTACCAGAACCACTATTTTAGCCTGTTTATGACAGACTACACACTATATTGCATAAAATTCTAATGTATGATAACAATAACATGGCTAATGATAGCATTATATAAAAATATAAAATATAAATGATCTTATTATTGTTATCTATGAATAGCTTTCCTTTCAGCAGTCTTGACGGGACTTGTTACCGTTTAAACAAACATTGTCTTTGTCATCAGATTGTCTTGTTTTGAATATTCCTGTTGCTTTTCCATATCCACTTGCTTGTAGTCATCATTTTCCTGAAATCTGTGTAATCGGATTCAAAATCACATTTTGATCTTTCTCTTAGCTTCCACCCTTTCACTGTACACTTTCAGATTTTTGATGATTTAAAATTCTCAATACACTTACGACTTTCACCTCCTCCGGTGTCATTTCCTTCCCAGATTCCACTCAGTATTGTTGCTTCTATCAATCCCAGAGAGTTATGCTCCCATGTCATTCTCCAGTGTGTTTGGGTTTTGTCTCTTCCTGAGATCATCTCACACCCCATCTGGCCTCTCATTTCTACTCTGGTATTCACTTGGCTGCTGGTAATTTACTTGTCACATGTGTCTCTCGCTCCTTCTGCACACACACGCGCACACACACACACACAAGGCAATCATATTATCACTTCTAGAAATGTGTTAAATGTGTGATTCTCTCTCATCATATCATTTACTACCCTTCATGGATGTAGTTTACTTTTTGCATCTGCTTAGCTTTCCTCTGGCAGTATAAATAGTACACAATGAATTGGGAGCTACGGTGGTTCCTCCTCCTGCCTCCGGTCCTCGCAGGCTGACAGTCTAGCCCAGTGAGTGTGCATTCTTAATGCTCCCATGGCCTCGATGAGAGGGATGATTGGTAGAATTAATTGTGGCTGGAGGGCTGAATGGGAATAAGTGAGAAAAAAGGCGGGGTGGAGGATTGGAGGGGGGGAGGGTGTCTGGCTGGTTTTAGTATTTGGCTTCCTTCCTTAAAGCCTGGCAGTAAAGGACATTGAGTTTATTTTTATGCTTTTACTCTTTTTGTCTTACTAGATTCATATCAGCACAGAGTTAAGTCAATCCCATTCCCTTTTATAGCTTATTATATTTTCCTCTGTGTTTGTGATTTACACCTGTGTGCTTGCAGGGGAGAGATTAGTGAATCTACTATGGGAGCAATCATGATATAATGGCCTCCTCATATCCCCTAAGAGTCATGCTATCAGTGAGGTGTCATTGAATGGGATAAATGGGGCTTAAAAAGGAGGACATACAGTTTATGGAAGGTTTTGTTGTGTTTTTGTTTTAGAAGATTGTAGTAGAAGCGGCACTATTTCATCCTCCCTTCTCTCCAGGCCCAAGTGTTCCCAGAATAAATCTTTGCTGTCCCTCCTCCTGGTGTGTTTCTATCTATCCTCCTTGTCTCTTTTAATTGAACACCATTTTTTATTATGAAACATAATAGAGTGAATACAAGTAAAAGTAGATCCAAACACAAAGGGATTCTGAAAATTAAAAGTTTAACACAAAGTCAGTTTGTAGGTGTTGAGTTATATGTGATAGGGTAGGTTGCTGTTGTCCAAATCCTGGTCATGATCAGCAACTTAGAGGGTCTCCATGAAGGATTTATACGCTGGTTTTATGGGGTCGCTTCATTGAGCGCCTCTATAGAAATATAAGATGCTGGGGGTGGGGAGTGTGTGTATGTGAGTGAACTGTTTCGGGGCGTGAGTGGAGTAGGGTTCTGGGGAAGCTGTCTCATCATTTATTTATACAATCTACAGAAGAAGGGGATAGTGGAGTTGGGGGGGCTGCCTTCTACAAGCCACCCTGGGAATACTGTAGGTCAAGAGTTGTTTTTCTAGCTACTAGCACAATTCTTTGTCTGGAAACATCAAGCCAGCGAATGAGCACAGTATACAGGACTGGATCTGCTGTTCCAAATACATTTTGTACCACTTGGTACATCTACTTGGGCAAGAATTGGCCAAATAACTAATTTATCAGTTAATTTAAAAGTGAGAAAAATGAAGGCCGCATGGCTTTAATTCATTTTAGATAAATGTGTTTAAAAGAAATCAAAGCATAAATTGATTTTGTTTTGTTGCCTTACATGAATTAGATCCCTAATAAATAGTAGTTATGATGTGGTGAACAAAACAAGGGGCTCAATTGCCATAAATTATGTTCCCTGATTAGTCAGACACTGATAAACACAGGTCCATTTACGGTAGTTCTCCAGAGGCAAGGGATTCTGATATTAACTGAATTGGTGTGTATTCACTTAAGCTCCAACTTATCTATGGACTAAGGACATAAATAAGGATATACATAACTATCCTTTTGTGTCCTTTTAATATTCTTTCTTTCTTTCTTCAGACCTTTTTAGGGAAAACTGGTGGCTTCTAAAAGCCATCTTTGTTATCATCCATCTAGAGTAGAGATAATGAGAAACCATACTGTGTAAGCTGACAGAGACACTGTCAGATTAACATGAGCTCTGATTACATGTTGTACCACATGTCACAGTATGAGTGTACAGTGTTTCCGTAATTAGGTTTTGATGCATTTCTCTGCAGTGCAACTAAATTTACATGGCAGAGAGAGAGTTGGCAAAGTACAATAAGATTTAAGTCTGGGTTTGAGAAGAGGGAAATGACAGAATCGTTGGAGTAGCAGCTGAGAGGATGATGGAGTCTGCCAGCGGAGCATCAGTGAAATCCACAGCTGTGAGGATGAATTCAAAGATGACCTCAGCTCTGACTGCTTCCTTTGTTCTTACACATCACATATGCCTCACATATATAAATGTATCAACATAAAGAGATGTGTACATACTCTGTGTGCAGCTCTTATACACCTACACCGATGTGCTTCTCTCTGTAAGAGGTCGGCAGGAGACAAAGAGACAGGTACAGGGTCATTTCATAAGCCCTCTTGTACCTGAAACTACCCTTACAACTCCGCTTTCATCCAGCACAGCTCCACGTCCTGCAACACATGGTTTTTCAGTTCTCCAAAGCATCAGTGGACATAGATTTATTGACTGAAAATGGAAAAATATTTAAGAATAGTGATAAAAGCAATCAGAAATGTTAATTGATGAGATTTATTTCATGGGTCATGGGTAATGCTCCTGGCATTTTCCTCATTTTTTCTAAGCGCCACTTGACAGTTTAGAATGAAACGTCACGGAGCATTTTAAGGAATACATGTTAGAAATATTCTCTGAATGAGTTACATCATGTGATGGTACATAATAGTGGTTTAAAGTATTGCATGTTGTAAGAATTTCCTGGAATGACCTTTTTTTTATTAAAATAAACGTTTTGTGTACTTAACCTTGCTTACAATATTTATTATGTAATATTACAAGCTGCTATCTCTGGCTGTTATGATGTATGATACAGTTGTCCCTTAAGGATACAGGTTTCTTATTGATCTTTATGTTGTTCATTTGGATTAATGAATTTTACCTGGACTCATGCATTTTAGTTTGATTGACTTTTTTTGGTTTCATAGGTGTAACCCAGTTATATATTTAAATTACTGACTGATCATTAACTACTCTTCTACTCTTCTCTTCCTCCATGTTTCTATCCTTCAGTGCTCTTTCGTATTGGGTTAATTAGCAGTGTAACCTTTCACTTTAAATTACAGCTCAGTTTGCTTCCATCTTGCAGGTCTATCCAAAGCACTGTGTTACACCATCAGTCATTGGGTCGTTGCAGACAGGCCAGTCAGGTGCTCAGTCACTCAGCTAACCTGCTAATGTCGGTCAGCCAATCGTTCAGCAGTTCAGTCGTGCTCCTCTTCATCCATTAATCCATCCATCTGCAGCAGCCACACAGTCATCCTGTCTGCTGGCAGGTGCTGACGTGGCTGGGATCTACAGGGTTGTAGAGCCGTGGTTGCAGCCGAACTGTGCAAACCATTTGCTTTGTTTCTGCGTTCTGTACTGTACTAGATGCTTTAGATGAGTGACTTTACAATTTAGTTTTGGCCATGTAGTGTTGATAATGTGCTAAATACACTTTAATTAACCTCCAATTGACTAACAGATACGGTTGCAGTTTTTCATTTATTTTTCTTGTAAAGCTGAAATACTCTCCCCCACTTTCATCACAATCTTTACACCCCAGCTGCAAATATAGATGTGTTTGTGTTTTTGGGCATGTGTGTGTGAATAGGTCAGTCATTGACAGGCCGCTGCCTGGGGCATCTGTTTCTTATTACAGTGTCAAATATGTTTACGAAGCAAATTTGCTATTGGATCTGACATTAACTACTTTATTTAGGACACGTTTTTCTCTTTAATGTGCTTCAAGTAAACCTCTTTACATATAGGTACATGACTGATTTGAGTAATGAGACAATCTCCGTAGATTATATAAAATACATATACTGTGAATTGATTATTATATGATGGTTTGGTAAATGGATCTTGTCCTGTAAAGAATTACAATTTGTCATTGTTTTTTCTGGCCAATTTAAGGTAATGTTAACAAAAAATGTATGACATGAATGGAACTGCAACCATGTTGAACATGCCTTTTTACAGTAACTCTTAGCCTTTGGCTACATTTTAAACACTGCCAGGTGTTGGGTAGCCTGTTGTGAATGAGGCAGAGGATTATTTGAGACAGACCATCAATACTGATTGAATTGGCTGGTCCTGAAAAAGACATTGTGTTAGACAGAGGAGAGACAGGAAAAAGCTGTTGATCTAATTCCAACTCTGAATGGGTGTCTGCTTGCCTGAGCATTGATGAACCTGACAGGAATGCACAGAGTTTCTGGAAGATTCGGTAGTTAAGTCCCAAGAAGTTAAGACACCAAAACTTAACCAAAAAAGACCTCAGTAACAAACAACACTGACAGCAAACATCATTCAGAGCAATAAAATGTTTATTTGAATGCATATTTTTGTTTTCAATATGGTATTAGTTTTTATTGAATTATAATGTATTTGTGCATTTTAGCATGATGGATGTATCATAGTGTAGTTATTTTTGTACAGCTATCAGCTTCATTAGTAACAGCATGGTGTTACTGATAAGGCTTCACTAAAATCCAGCCCACTGAATAACTTAATCATGTTACTAAGATAAATACGCTCACACTTAGAGTCAACCAATGCTTTGTGAAATGTCACAATGAAAAGAAAACTGTGCAGACGATCAAGGGATTCTTTCTGGTCCAAAAAATGGAATAAAAAGAGTTGTAACTACAGGTAGAGATACTTTAGATAGCTAACTATTAATATGAAAGGAAAAACTGGTATTCTGATGTATAAATATGGAAACATTATGTTTGTGGATCTTACCTCTTGATATTAGCAGTGCCTATGAGCACTCCTGCCCTCGATGTTCCTTTACAGGAAGCTTGGATGTGGTTTGATCCTTTAGTGCCTCTCAACTTAATATAAATCAAGTCAATGAACAAACTTTGCCATCACTTATCTACTCCCAAGTGTATTGTAGATGTTCAGCTGTACTTTATATCCTCACTCATGTACTTCTTTACTTGTACAAACAGCCAATAACCATTTCTTTCTTTCTTTTTTCTTTCGTTTTGTCTTTGTTCATCTTCCAGTTACAGACGAAGACACAGTGAAGAGATACTACGCAAAGTTTGAGGAGAGGTTTTTCCAGACCTGTGAGAAGGAGCTTCTGAAAATCAATACTTTCTATTCAGGTATGCAAAAGACATCAGACAAGATAGACAATTGGAAAAATCACTTGAAATTGCTTTTCTAAGAATTTTCAATTTAGTCAGCTGAAAGTTTCTCTCGCAATTTTATTTCAATTGTATTGCTTTTTCTTAATTAATTAATATATGTAGAGAGAATAAAATCTGAATATACAACAGATTGCAGTGTGCCACTTACCCTCTACAAAATCATGCCCAGATCTGTCCTCTGTGTAAAAAAGCAGCAGGAACTTTATATCAGTGCATCTGTTAGTGTCCTGTGATTTCCAGGTAATGTTAAATGTTGCTACGGAGGTTAGCTTACTCCTGCACAAAACAGTAAAGATTGTGTTTCTCCCGACTACATCTTTGTGGCAGCCCTCCTTGTCCACTGGACACCAGATCTTGATGGATCAACTTCAGCCTCTAGTTAGGTGGTAATAATGACTCAGTTGCCCAGAGAGATACAGTCATAGAGACTTTTTAAGTTTTCCCTGTAGAAAACCTCGGCGCTGCATAAAGCGGGACTGATAATAATATACGATAAGATTGCAAAATCAGATTGAAAAGACACTTTGAAGGCTACGTTGATGCCTGACATTGACATGACCTGACATAACCAAATTAAAAGCACTTGCTATGACTCATGTTGATGTCAGATTTTAACCTTAACTTTCACCAAATCAAAATTGATTCAGCTGTCATCTCATCCCAACTGCTATCGTTTGATGTTTGCAGAATTGGGATTTATGATTTGCAGATTGGCCAATTTCAGTCAGCAACCTGAATATTGACCAAAACTGATCTTAGACCAACATTTGTATGCGTGAAAAATACTCTGTATTAAACTCTGGACCTCATCATTAATTAATTTATCTTTACTTGAAATCTTATCATCATATCTTAATTTCGGTATCATTTATGAATATTTTATCAATAAATGATGTAGTGTTACGGTAAAAGCATCCACTATCGTTGTACACAGTGTATTTCTCCTACAACAAGGTAAGGAATTGTTTCAGTGTGAGACATTATGTCTGATCTCGGTCACTGAATTGAAGTAACCGGCGGTGGTCATGTTTACGGGAGCAGGCCTGCCTGTGTGTATTTCAGGGAGCGAGGGAGAATGTGTGTGCTGTGTAACATGAGATGGTCGCCATAACATATTCTGGTATTCTGGTCCCACAAGGTTGCCTTCAGTCTTGAACATGACTTCAGAGGAAGTGAGTGGTAACCCACAACAGAGGCGGGCAGTGCTTCCTCTGGAGGCCATTTGTAAGACTGCATGCTCACTAAGTCATCAGAGGTTGACTGGAGATTGTTTCACCTCGTAATGATGGGACATTATTGCCTGACTGATGGTAACAGCAGTCAGTTTAGGGGGTACAAATTATTGTGGACCATATAAGCGGGACGCTGATTTACTGAAGTAATGATGGAAGTTTGAAACTCTTTAGTTTTCTTCTCTAACAACATAGCTTATTACAGTCGCTGGCATATGTCAGAAACTTGCAGTGAGCTGCTGTAGACAACATCTTGTTAAGCAGTCTTTGATTTTGATCCATGATTTACTGCAGATAATGACAGCATATACCCTCTGCTTTTAAAAGAGAAATATGTGCAGATGAAAGCTTGATAGTACAGTAGGAACTGATACACTCTGCAATGATAAAATGTAACTATCCTAACATCTGTGCAAGAAGTTATTCTCTGCATATGAATATCATCGAGATAAGGTAAGGAGTGGAATAGGACAAAACAATCATTTAGCAGTCATTTTTAATTATCTCAGGGCTCTGTGTGACATGTGACAGTCTCCCTAACGGCAGCAGAGTCAAACACCACTACAGTGTAACGGTCAGTGAATCACTGTCTTCTCAGCAGACCAGAGAAGTGAGGTTGATGAAATGCCTCCATACATTGAAGGGTGAAGCAAGAATTACAGAGTTGTGTCCTACAGGCAGCTTTATCTCATGCCACTTAGTCTGCTTTTGTGTGTATATGTGTGCGTGTGTGTGTGCGTGCGTGTGTGTGGGCAATGATATAAAAAAGCTGACGAGGTTGTAGAGGTAGAGATAAATTGCGCGCTGACTTTACATAAAGAATCTGCCTCCACACTTCTCGGTTTATCAGTATTTCCCTCTGAAAGGGGTCCTTGACCTCTGAAACCCACTCTGCTGTATTGTGCTAAAATGCCGGCCGTTGGACAAACACTTTCACGATCATGTGTTCAGCAGACTCCAAAATGAAAAAGAAGGTTTTGCTAAGTTTGCAGACTGTTGTTTTAGAATAACAGATAGTTTCTGAAAGCTGAGAAAGAACAAAAGGTTTCACATAATCCACGTCAGTGTAAATCTACACTACCAACACCTGTCTGTTTATGGTTCATTACCTAAACACAGATGAACTGTTAAGCCATGTCTTCTGTTTTTCCAACTCAGGCCTCAGATTTAATCTAAACCTATGTGTGGCCGGCTCTAGGTTTCTAGATTTTCTCACGCCTCTTGTTGTTGTCATGTATTGATATGAGAGGCTGTACAAATCCAGCAGGAAGATTACTGTAAACTTAGATGTCACGAAGAGCTGCGAAAGTCGTGTAAAGTGGGTATTGTGATATCCTGAGAATGTGTGTCAGGGAGAGTTGAAGCAGCAAAGCGTGAAAGTCACCAGTGAGCCCTTTGCATCAGCAGTGTGGCTGTTCTCAGTTAAAGATGAGCACAAGATTTAGAATAGCCCTGGTTTCTCAGACCGTCAGGATTAAGAGCTCGGTTCAAACTATATCGAATTTGACTCTAAGCAGACTGCATTTACATATAGATCTGCAAGAAAATATCTTCAAGTCTGTCTGTTATGTGATTCCTCCTACAGCTGGAAAAACTTACAAGGTTGCTTTACAGTCGTTTGACATTTTTGTGGAATTGTGATTGTGATTGTCATTTATGTGCATGGCTGTACATATGCAGGGCTCACATGGAGATTAGTTTTCATGACAGTGGTGTTACAGCCCAAAACTTTAGGGGGGAGCCAAAGAACGAAAAATGTGCCAAATTCTCTAGTGTTACTTTAGTTACTCTATTTTCATTTCAAGCAGGTTGAAGAATAGCTTTTGGGAGAAAAACAAAACAGAAGAAACACATAAACGAGACAAAGAAAAATATTTAGACAATAGATTGGCATTCATTCATGAAATCCAAGAAATTCAAGTTATAACTTAAAAAAATATTAAAGCAGTCAAAGAATGAGACAACATTTCTCAGAAAATGTGTTGATCTGCAAGGGAAGCTAATGAAATGCAAGTTAAGTCCCTGTGTGTCCCCCCTCCCCTCGTCTCTGGATGTATTAACCTATCTCTGACCCAGATAATGGTTACTCAAAGCAGCAAGGTACATGTCAGCTCAGCCTCGATGACTATGGGGATAAGAAAATATATAAAAGGAGACTTTTTGTTCTTTTTACTTGTAATCTTGTGCTAGTTCTTTATTATATAAAGCTTTTTTTTACACCTCGACAGGAAGAATTGTTTAAAAAGATAATAAATAAGCTGTGATATAATTAAGATTTATTTTTCTTGTTTTTATTAGTTTTGATCATCAGTCGATCAGTCAGTACCACATTTTATCGTACAGTTACAGTAGTAGAAAGGCAAGAGGCAGTATGTAATTTAATGAATTTACCTATACAGGTAATAAAACAATGAGCTTCATTTATGTGGTGCAATTTCCTCCAGAGGACTAGAGAACATTGTGGCCCCTGAGTAAAGAAACATTCAAAAACGTTGTCTCTCTTCTAATTTATCATATTTTCATCTGTCTTTTCCTCTTTGTAGAAAAGCTTGCTGAAGCTCAGAGGAGATTTGCGACGCTGCAGAATGAGCTGCAGTCATCACTGGACGCTCAGCGGGAGAGCAACGCTCCACCCGGCCTGCGGAAACGCAAGACAATGTTTCACCTATCGCAGGAAGAGCGCTGCAAACACCACAACATCAAGGACCTGAAGCTAGCCTTCAGCGAGTTCTACCTCAGCCTCATCCTGCTCCAGAATTACCAGGTTTCCATCGCACACATTCATGCACAGAAGAGACTAATCTGCATGCAGAGTTGACTGAAGTTCCTCAGTGAAAAAAGTATTAATCACTGTGATTCGTATGTGAGCAAATGTGTCGTGCTGAGCTCCGCTTTATGTTTTCAGCAGTGGTGACTTTCCAGTCTGTTCGTCTGTCATAGACATATAACAGTTGTTCCTTTGCTGCCTCTTCCAGAACCTGAACTTCACTGGTTTCCGTAAGATCCTGAAGAAACATGACAAGATCCTGGATACCTCTCGTGGAGCGGACTGGCGTGTGTCTCATGTGGAGGTGGCACCTTTCTACACCTGCAAGAAGATCACGCAGCTCATCAGTGAGACGGAGGTGCCTGCTCACACCCAAACACTCTCATACACACTTTGATACTAGAAGCCACACAAGAAAAATGTGATACCATAATCATACATTTTTATGTCTAGACCCTAGTGACTACAGAGCTGGAGGGAGGAGATCGTCAGAGGGCCATGAAGAGGTTGAGAGTTCCACCACTGGGTGCAGCTCAGGTCAGAAGTACAACTGATACTCACACTAGGTTGTCGTCCGTATTGTGTGCGATATACTGAACTTTCTCAGTACTTAGCTGTGTCAGCAGTTCTGTGCAAAAGATTTAAGCCACCCCTGCCATAAACAATGATTAAAACCGGAGAGCTTCAGTTATGTGGTGCAATTTCCTCCTGAGGACAAGAGGGTGTGTTAATGTGGCCCCTGAGTAACGTGTAAACCTTGTTAGAATACAGTATATTAGGTGTTTTTACAATTCTAATGTGCTTGAAAGTCAATGTTTGGTCTGAGCACCTTCATACTTCAGCACAGTCTGAACCCTGTTAGACGAGCTTTCTGTCATTTCTTTATGTAGTCTTCGCGAATAGCTCTCCAGGCTTCTTGAAGGACATTTCGAAGCTCTGCTTTGGATGTCGGCTGCCTTTTGTTCCATTCTCTGTCAAGATGATCCCACACTGTGTTTTGTCCTTTTATTTATTTTAAATCTATTTTATTTATTTTTTTATTCCAGGTAGCTTCTAAATGCGGGTTACTTCAAAAAGATTAAAAAGATTGCTTCAAAGTCTGGCTACTTGTAAGCTAAATATAAAAAAAAAATGAGGGCTGGCTCATGATCACTGATTACTGTCATTAAACATTTTATTGGCAGTGCATACAGGATACAAACAAAAGGTGAGAGGTTTGTCATAAGGGGATATCATGTGAGTCCGATCAGAAGAGACAGAGAGGAAATCATCGGAGTCTTCACTATTGATTTTATAAGTGCCTTTCCATTGTGGAACAAACAAGATACCTCTTGGAAATAATAGATGCATGTGGCACTATATCTCCAAAATGATATCTGCTGTTATTATTGTATTAATTACTTCCATGTCTGACTTAAAATATCAGATGTCTCCATTCCTCCTGCATTCACCTGCATAATAGATATCTTCAAGCCTCTCAGGCCGATAAAAGGAGCCAGAGTGGTTGCAAGTTTGCAAGTTGTCACATGATGGGTTTTATTTGAAAAAGACTGGTTGTGCATAAACAGTACGAGTGAGCATTTTCATTTCCTATGCATTGGCGAGGTGTGTGCGTTTACCGTGTTTTTTCTGCATTCTTCTCTTCCTGGCTCAGCCTGCGTTGGCTTGGACAACCTTTCGTGTGGGTCTCTACTGTGGCTTCTTCATCATTCTTGCCATCGCCTTTGTTCTCACTGGTATGCAACATTTGGATGAATTTTTTTTCTGTGTGGTTTTGAATCCTTCCCAATTTCCTAAGTGTCACTTCAAGATTTGATAGTTTTAGAGGATTTATTGTGAGTCAGAACTTGAGCCATTCGTTGTATTTCCCACAGCAAGCACACAGTCAAGTGTCATATTTAATCTTCAAAAGTAGATAATATATTGTATTTTTTAGGTGCTGTGTTCATCCGCTTTGAGAACGTCTGGCCTCTGGTGCGGATCTATCGTGGCGGTTTCCTGTTGATCCAGTTCCTCTTCCTGTTGGGCATTAACACTTATGGATGGAGGCAGGCTGGAGTCAACCACGTCCTCATTTTTGAGATTAATCCCAGAGACAACCTGTCACACCAACACCTGTTTGAGGTTAGATAAAAACAAACACAAATACATTTGTCTCTGTTTATGGAGGGGAGCACTGTGTCTTCATGAAGATAACTTTCTTTATATTGATGATCATGCATTTTTTTTATGTGCTGGTAATGAATGAGGTGGTTTAGTCCCAAGGATAATCCAGATTAAATAGTACGTTGTCTAATAAAATGAGAGTTCATTCAGCAGAAACAGCACAGCCCCTAATGTCCACAGGGTTCTATTTATAGTCTAGACATACAAAACAGAACCGAATTTGCATTACATTATTCAGATTGCCTTGTTAATTGTGATCATGTGTCTAAGCAACTTTCTTTTAATGCCAATCTATTTCTGTTCCCTTCTCTGTGCTGCAGATTGCTGGTTTCCTGGGTGTGTTGTGGTGTCTCAGCATCCTCTCCTGTCTCTACTCAGAGTACATCTACCTCCCCATGCAGATCAATCCTCTCATCCTTTATGGCTTCATGGTGCTCTTCCTCATCAACCCTTTCAAGACCTGCTACTACAAATCCCGTTTCTGGCTCCTCAAACTGCTGGTCGGTCAAGTGATCAGCTGTTCATTTCCTAAATTTTCTTCACACTTCTTTTTGCGGTGTATCAAGGGTTAGATTATCCTTTAAACTGGATAAATAATAGATGCTAAGTGCCAGGGTCTTGTGAGTAAAGTAACAAATGTTTACAACTGTGAGACTGCAGTAAATAAGTACTGACTTAACAAACCTAAAACAAATTCATTAAAGATCCATTCCCAGCTGCTCAGTTTTCAGGACGAGAACCCGGTTTAAGATGCACTTTATCTAAATGAATGTACATGTACACAAAATTTTAGTCGCTATGTACTCAACTAGTTTTTGATGGTCTTAACGAGTTTCATTACACTAACTTACTCCAAAATCAAATTGAATTTGCTTTTGAAAATGTATTTATCAGATTTTATTACCAATTAACCAAATAAAATTATACATTTGGACACATATAAAAGTCAAACTAGTAGTTTAAGTTTAAGGAGTGTCATCATGTCATTTATGATCCTAAAGCAACACAAAGATATTGTGTGAGTTGTTTTTTGGTTTTTATTGTTTTTTTATTTTAGGTGTGCCTGAATGTGTTTGTGATATTTGTGTGACTCCCACAATCTCCCACAATTAATGCAGCTGCAATCCAGATATCCATCTCAAGTCGCATGTTTACTAAACCCCTCTTGTTACTCTGTTCTTTGTCTACACTGAGCTACAAGGCTTCAGGGGAGCGGATGTTGGGAGGCGGAGGGGGGGTGCATGTACGTGTGTGTGCATATAGGGGGGTGTAGTAAGACAGAGGGCTGAGGGTTGAGGGATAATAGAATGCAGCTGGTCTCAGGGGAGATGGAGGCTGTGACTGTGCAATCATTACAGACATGGATCTATCAGTATGCTGATGCCCTTAGCTCCTCTGTCCCTCCTCCTCTCCCTCCTCCTCTCACTCCTCCTCTCCCTCCTCCTCTCTGCAGACCCCCTCCTCATAATTTTGTCCTTTGCTTCACAGCTCCCCACAGTCCCCAGCATACTCCCTCAGCTCCCTCCAATGATGAGACTCAGTAGTCTCAGCCACGATTGATCCTGTAGCATCCCCACATTCTGCAAAAATTAGAGTAAATGCGAGTGGATTTTTATGATTGTTACTCAGACGGATTAAGCAGTGAGTGAAGTAGTATATTTCAGGAGAAACTCTAGTTTCATTGGAGCGTTCAGTCTGCAGTGCTGTAAATTGTATCACTGCAATATGAGCCAATTTCCTTTGGTTACAAACGCCACACAAAACATTTCATTATAGGACAAACTGCTGCACGAGCACCATCTTTACAAGTGTTTGTTCAAGAAATGAAAACCTTACCACATGAGTGCATCAGGATTAGCCTTTAGACATCCACACAGAGTGGATACGAGCGAGAACACTCGATCAATACAGAGTTTGATTGACAGGTTAAGAGAAATTTGTAATTACCTGATGTGTGTGTGTGTGTGTGTGTTTGCGTTGAAAAAAAACTAGAAAAAAAGATCAATGTGCTTTGACATTTGCAGTTAAAGAAGACTATGTGGGGTTTTTGGTTTTTGTCTGGGAGTACACAGAGAGACGTGTACAGTCACTCCTGAATGTCAGATGTGGCCTGCAGGCTAAATGGAAAAAGTCAAGACAGGTTGTATCATTTTACAAAGCTTGGTCAATAGTTGAGTTCCTGCCAGAGCCATGTCCCAAATAACATGCCCATAGACGCAGGGCTCAAAAACACTGCCAGACTGTTTAATGTTTATGCTATATACCAATGATTAGTAGCACAAAAATAAACAAGTCATGCTCATCAGCACAAAGCGTGACTCATCAGAGTATCCTGTGGCTGCCTGATAAGGTAGTCTGGAGGATTTACCCTTTTATGTGTTGCAGTCGAGGTTGCTCCCTGACATGTTCTCTTTGCTCAAGTACTGCACAATTAATTAACTAATTTTGTCTCGGTGTTGAAACTCTGTTTGAATTAAGTTTGTAAGGTCAGCCAAGGTGTATTCTGAAATGCACAAACATTTTGCAGTCCAGGTTTACTTACTGCCATTGCAAAGGTTTTCCTTGACACTTTGTCTTCTCACTCTTTTTGTGTCCACTCTGTTTTGCCTCCAGTTTCGTGTGTTCACTGCACCATTTCACCGCGTGGAATTTGCTGACTTCTGGCTGGCAGATCAGCTCAACTCTCTGGTGTTTGTTCTCATGGACCTGGAGTATCTCATCTGCTTCTACATATTCGAGCTGCAGTGGGGGAACAGCAAGGGACTGCTGCCCAATTTAAAAGGTTAGACATTAATCTGCAATCAGAATGGCTTTACCTTCCTGTTTGTATATATATACATATATATATATATGTATATATATACAGTATATGTGAGGAAAAACTGTCAATGAAAGGCTGAAATCTGTCTGGACTTCTCAAGGAGAAAAACTGGTTTGTGTTTTGACAACTGAAAAAAAGTAAAATACCCAGACTTACATTAATGTGTATTAAATCTATTTTTCACTTCTGTGCAATAATGTTGTGTTTAGAAAAAATAAATGCTGTATCAAAAGGTATTAATACTTTTTTTTTGGATTATGTAGATATATATTCTTTTCTGAATACTTTCTGTATTAACAGCAGCTTCAGTTGACAATGATAGATTTAAACAGTTGGAGTCTATTTTAATTTTGTCTTCTCTAAAAACTTGGAGATATGTTTGTGTGTATGTATGTTCAGGTAGAAACATGAACTGTTTGCTCAACATTTAGAAATGCTTGTGAACTGTGTAGACAAATACACAAAACGTAAAAGAAAAGGCATGTTTAGGAAAGTGGGAACACAAGAAAACTAAGCACAAAAATTTTCAAAAATTAAAAAAGGCCATAGAGATTTCAGTATATACATCGGGTTGCATGATGGTGCAGTAGCGGTGGTTTTGCTGTTGTCGTTGACGGACCTGAGCCTTTTGTCAGAAAAGATGACATAAACAAGATTTGAATTGCTCTCCCCTCCAACATTAGTGACACCTCAGCCTGTGTTCTGCCAATTAACAAGAAGTTAATGGACCGTAAAAGGTTTGCAACTGAAAAGGTTAAACTGTGACTCTTAAAGGAAGAATGTGGACAGGGCATTGCTTAGAGCAAAAGGCACGGGAAAGGACAGAAAAAACAAGAGAAAAGATGGTGAAAGTGAAAGTGTACTGTTTTGTGCTATTCCAGATCCTGGTAACTACATATGCCACAGCTACTCTTACGGTCTGCGGGCCATCATCCAGTGTCTGCCCGCCTGGTTCCGTTTCATCCAATGCCTGAGGCGTTACCGTGACACCAAGAGAGCCTTCCCGCACCTGGTGAATGCTGGGAAATATTCAACCACCTTCTTTGTTGTCACCTTTGCAGCTCTCTACGCTACACACAGAGGTGGGACACAGAACAGACAAACATGTACTGTAAGATATCTCATTGATGACTCATGTATTGTAAGAAGTTGCTTTGATTTGTGCTGAGTTGACATGGCAACACATCATTTTACAGTTACGGTGCTGTAAATTTAATCTTTGAATCACAGCGGTACTCAAAAGAGATGTGACTGTCTGAAGCTGAGAATCTACAATCTAAAGTAACAGTATTGGTGTGTTAGTGTGTTACAGAAGCATGTCAGCACACAGGCTTTTAAGTCTTTTGTGTGTGAGCTAGGAAAGCAGAGGTGACCTTGAGTGCAAATGCTGGAAGCTGGCTTTGGTTTCCTTCTTGGTGCTTAGAATCTCTATAATGGAAACCGAAAGGTTTGTGAAACACAGCCATGGATAAACAAGGTTCTGGGGGGCTGGAGGTTAGAGAGAAAAACAAGTAAAAGAACAAAACAGAAAAAGACTGAGATCAGATAGATTCCATTTGAAATATTTTTGGAAACAAGAGTGAAGACGGAAAACACACATTACCAAGTGATTACCATTAACAGTCAAGTCACTCTCCCTCTGACAGCTTCACAATTAGCCTGAAATTATTCAGATTCACAAGCCATATCACAAAGGAGCTCCCGTTCAAAGGAATAAAAGCAGCGTTTCAGGATGCAGCCTTTGCACGCCAGTTCTCCATCACAGATGTTTGTCCCACGGCTACTTTCAAAGCAGTTTCTTCAGCGGTCATGTATTTAATCTCTGGCATTTTAAAGGCAAACATATTCATTGGCCAGTGAAATGCCAACTATGAAACTTCATCTTCAATCTTAAAGTCTTAAATGTTATTTCTCTGTCTGACTTTATTCTTTCCCAATATAAATTTAAATCAATACACTGGCTTTCTAAGCTGACCACCAGTGATACTGAGTAAACCATGAAAAGAGACAGAGGCAAGCAAATCTCTTTTTTCTTTCCCAGCTAGGAAGGAGAGGCGTCCATTAAACTATATCCTCCTTCCTCCTCTGGTCTGAAGCCTATGTGCTCCTCCACTAATGGCCTCTCTTCATGTGTTATTCTCTATGAAGCTGTCTTTCATCCTGCATGTAATGGAGGCTGAGACTAATCATTTGTAAAGTGGAGAAGGAGGCTGGGAAGACAGACTTTTTAACACACTCACAGTTGGTGATGGTTGAGGAAATTGCCTTTTGAGATATTTGAAGTGTCTCCTAGAGTAGTAGTTCTTCTGGTACATTTGTAAGCCTCTGAAATATGAAAACAAGAAGTATCCAAAAACAGAAATGTTGCTCAGAAAGCCTCTGAAAGAGCTTTTCGCACTTTTTCATCTAGTCCTAGTGTTTATGAGGAAAACAGCACCACGTCTGCCTGCATTACCCAGCAGTCCTGGCAGAGCAGACAGCAGGTTGGTGTCATGTTGACGCTGCTGGGTCCAGCTGTAAAAAGTGCCTCAAGTGTCGGTCAGCATCTGGCATATGTCCCTGTGTCTGTGAGTGGATGTGTCACCTTCACTGCTAACCTGATCACAGCCTGAGGGATTTCAGTGTGACCTCACTGCCTCACCACCTCTTCAATTCCTGGAAAAGCTCCATTTTTTCTGGGAAAGCAAAATGCTAAAATTAAAAAAATACTGAGTGGTATTTATTGACCGGTTCTTTGATTTACTGATCTAAAGCTGTATCATTCCAAGTGGCGGTCTGCTTAATAAGAACATTACAGACTGCTTTGACTGTGTTGTGCCTGTCTTGGATTTAATCAATTTAGCTGCAAAGTGAGCATCTTTCGTCCCTCAAAAATGCACTGAGTTAAGAGCTGTGAATAACTGATCGGATGCTGTGATGAAACTATAATCTCAGATGATGCCTGTGGCTCCCTCTGTCTGCAACAGCATCATCAAATCCTCTAAAACGTGCTAAAATAACCCTGACCAGAGAGGAATATCACTCCTGCTGCTCTCTGTGAGAGGCGGAAACTAACAGAGTATGACTGAATTTAGAGCTGAGCACTGAGGGGGGAGTAGAGAGGGGAGGGGAGGGGAGGGGAGGGGAGGGGAGGGGAGGGGAGGGGAGGAGAGGAGAGGAGAGGAGAGGAGAGGAGAGGAGAGGAGAGGAGAGGAGAGGAGAGGAGAGGAGAGGAGAGGAGAGGAGAGGAGAGGAGAGGAGAGGAGAGGAGAGGAGAGGAGAGGAGAGGAGAGGAGAGGAGAGGAGAGGAGAGGAGAGGAGAGGAGAGGAGAGGAGAGGAGAGGAGAGGAGAGAGCTGAGCCAACAACTGACAGCTTTTATAACTTAATTTCATGTACTGACCCCTCGTTCATTATCAGGAGAGGAATTGCTGCACACACACATTAACAGATGAACATGAAAGACTCTGCTACGTCACATCTCCCTCTCTGCCTGCATGAACTCTTATTCACCTCTGCTGAGGCCAAACAGACTCCTGTTACAAATATCGTCACATCTGGATTCAGATGCCGTCTGAAGTGAATCGTCTGACATGTTGAGATGCAGCTCACAGTGTTCAAATGAATATGTTTAGTGAGATTACATCTTCCAGCAGTGAAAGAGGAAGTACTCTTTTACATAAGCAGAAACACAAGTATTATAATAATAATAATAATAATAAAACAATTTAATAAAACACAATGGTAACACCTGCATTTAAAATCTTATTAAAAGCACAAAGTTATCATCAAATATACTCGGGTGTATAAAAGGAAAGATATTTGGTGGTGAAAATGATTATACTTTAGACATTAGACATTATTAGTTTTTTAATACTTGTGTATCAAGCATTTTGGTGCTAGTGAGGTGGAGGTTTAACTTCTTTATGTAGTGAGGTGGTAAAGTCGGGTGCTCATCATCCCAGGGGTCACAGACCTCTATGAAGGGTCACAAGAAAAGGTTTAATGAGCTTCAAAAGATAAAAAACAAAATTCTGTGGCACAACTTTGTATTGGTTTTGTTTTTTTTCTTATATCCTGGATAGCTGTATTTCTTTTGTTCTCTCGTTCCTTTTTCAAAATGACACCAAAATTTAAAGAAGAGATCTCACTCTGTGCGCCTACCTATCAACGATTGATGGGCATGTGACTACCATGCAAAGCTTTGTTTGGTAAAGTAAAAGTCATTCAAATTCAGGTGAAAAAGAAACAACAAAAACCTACAGCTCTCAAACAGAAGTAGTGAAATGAGAAGATAAAGACCTGATGTGTAGCTAGAAAAATAATGTTAATTGTGCGTAGGTGTGAACAGTGTGATACAAATTATTAAATTATTATAAATATAATAGAAAACCCTGGCTATTCACATGTTGATGTTTCTGAAATTCATTTGACATTAAATCTGAAATTTCCCACATAGATTACATTATTATGCCATCCTTTAAATCAGTACTATTGATATCTTAACATTTACATAACAACTTTAGGTAATTAGTCTTTTTTGGCTTTTTCTGTGAATAAAATACAATGCGTAATTGTTTATTAAAGCATTCAGCATTGTAAAAGAATACATCTTGGAAGAACACTTCACCTAGAGGAGGTGATATGCAAATTTAAGTGCATTGTGCTGTTTAAACTCATGGCAATGGTCACTGCTCAGATTCCAAGTACCTTGAAATTAAATGGCTAATCACCATCGCTATGAGATTATATGTTTGAGGGTTTTTTTTAAGTATTTTTTTTCTTCATCAGACAGCTGACATCTAAGACAGAGAGATGAAACGAGGTCAGAGAAAGATGCATGAAATACAGAAAATGTCCCTCCGCTGAGAATCGAAATGGGTTTTTTTGTATTTCTGTAGAATACGCGTCAACCATTAGGCCTTAGGATGCCTCTGGATTACTAATTACCTTGTTGAAGAATTGTGTTTCCATGGGAACAGATGAGAAATGATTGTTATAGAAGAGACTGACTGTTCTGTTTGTGTTTTGAACATGTTTCCATCAGTGGGAAATAGGCCTTTTGCATAAAATGAGCCCTGAAGTGCTCTATCTTTAACAGTATAACGTCTTGGATGTCTGTGTGTGTGTGCGTGTGTGTGTGTGAGAGAGAGAGTGTGTGTGTATGTGACAGGCAAATAGAGACTGAGCATGTGTGACAGGAGCCAGTAACCACAGTTAGTTCGTACCGAACATCCAATCAATGTTCATCTCACTGTGCTTAACCTCTTAATGGCTCAGGAGCAAACCAACGTTGTGGAAAACGGCATCAACCATCACACAAACTGAAGGGTTGAATACCTCAGCACTGCACACTGACAAAATCCCACCAGAAGATATTCTCCTGTGAAAAGAGTCTTTTGTCCACGACTAAGTTTAATCTACATCTGGGAGATCTGTGTGGCCGTAGGGACTACTTCCATCCCATCGCTCAGCTGCAGCAGCAAACAGCACAATGGAAGCAGCAGTTAACTGAGCACTGCAGCAGTAATTCTCTAATAGAAATGTCCCCGCTCCTAATCCCCGGCGTCTAGTTGGCTGGTAGCAGGAAGAAACAGTGACTATGACAAATGGGAGCAAGTCCAGTCTCCGTCTGGTGGCTGCTGTCTGTGTCTGTGTGAGTCACTGTGAGAGGCCACAGGGTGCTGATTTATGTATCGGCACCCACTGAGGAACAAGCCAATCGTCTCCACAGTGCTTCCTCACTGGCATACAGGTGGTTTTTATCACAGCTAATGACACGCTGGTGTTATGAAGGACATCAAACATCTGTAAATGTTTTCTTTTATAAGTCTGGAAATTGAAGAAGCTGCAGTAACAAAGCTTCTCCACATCAGGAAAGTACAGGATCACTGTCTGTATATTATATATTATATTATATCAGTGCTTATTACAAAACTGATTGATTAGCCAGTTAATGGATGAGTTTATAAACTAAAGATTTATTTTAGAAAAGTGTCCCCACTGGGAATATTTACTTTATTTTATTTTATCCGAACTGTAGAAAAAAGTGAGCTACTTCCATTGACATGGAAAATTGTGGATTAAATTATTATTTGATAAATAAATATATATATATATATATATATATATATATATATATATATATATCACTATTATGTGTAATTTACAGAATAATCAGTATTGAAAATGAATTTTAGTTATACCTTTATAACACATAAACACATACACATCAGGAAATCCTCGTCCTATACATTAGTTATGATATGGACCGTTTTTGGATGAAGCTTTGAATGAAAAAATTTCATTAGCTCATAGGAATTAACTCATTCTATGTATTTTTGTTGAGATTAGATCGGCTGAAAGTTTTTACTCATGATAAAAGTGTGTACATTTTAGTGTGGAAAAAATTTGATGGCTTTGAAGTAAAAAGTCTGCCCCAGAACAAGGACTGAACAGTTTTTTACAGGTGCATCATGAAAGGAGGGCTCCCTCTAGTGGCCAAAGTATTAATGGGGAAAAGATGATGTATGTCGATGAGATGGAGGTGTCACTTTCCTTTTTAGATCATAAAAAGTCTTCTTGAACTTAAACTCAAGTGAAGTTCTTGAATACAGTCAGTTGATATGAGTTATGTTTATCTATTTATTTCAGAACAAGAACATACAGACGCTGACATGTTCTTCTACCTGCTGATCATCTTCTCAACCATCAGCTCTCTGTACACACTGATCTGGGATCTGCGTATGGACTGGGGTCTGTTTGACAGCGGAGCCGGAGAAAACACCTTTCTGAGAGAAGAAATTGTTTACCCTCACAAGGTAGAGTCAAGGAGAGATCAAATGAATATGACACACAGATAACGCACACTAATCTCATCACTTGTCTGTCCAGGCGTACTACTATTGTGCCATTATAGAGGATGTGATCCTGCGCTTTGCCTGGACGATCCAGATCTCACTGACCACTATGACTAAGATCCACTCTGTGGGCGACATCGTAGCCACCGTGCTGGCTCCTCTTGAGGTCTTCAGGTGGGTCTGAATAACTTTTTTTTCTCCCTCACACTCTGACACTCAAATGAAGGACTATACAGGATGACGATGGCTAGTGGAAACTTCCTAAAAATCCAGATGTCACATTTCAGTCTTTCAAGCCAGATCGCTGCATGGCACCCACACTGACTTGAATCCCTCTCCTCATCTTCCTTGTTCAGGCGATTCGTGTGGAACTTCTTCCGTCTGGAGAACGAGCACCTGAACAACTGCGGTGAGTTTCGTGCGGTGCGAGATATATCTGTGGCACCACTCAACGCTGATGACCAGACGCTGCTGGAGCAGATGATGGACCAGGACGATGGCGTCCGGAACCGCTCAGGAAAGAAGACCTGGAAGAGGTCCTACAGCCTGTCACTCCGACGCCCCCTGCTGTCTTCCTCGCAGTAAGAAATCATATGTGGACTTGAAATCGTGCTCAGGGTTAAGGTTCCGCAATCTGAGACATGTTTATTTCATTTATAGACTGAAGGAATAAA
Source organism: Leuresthes tenuis (assembly GCF_036924035.1). Classification (NCBI taxonomy): domain Eukaryota; kingdom Metazoa; phylum Chordata; class Actinopteri; order Atheriniformes; family Atherinopsidae; genus Leuresthes; species Leuresthes tenuis. The sequence continues at coordinate 15,965,792 of NW_027325361.1, read as the reverse complement.
GTGCAAATTAATGTAACTTCTAAAAAACATCTTTTTTAAAAAATATGTATCTAATGTACAGTATACTAACAATGCTGGTTGCAGCTGGTGCTGGCAACTTTAAGATCATTTGGTCTATACTGACCTAATATTATAACCTCACACAGTTGTTTTGGTCCCTCCACATCCCAAAGATTTGCCAATGGACTGAGATCCGGTGACTGTTGAGGCGTCATCGCATAAGATAAGAAGTATAGTGACGTCATTGTCATGTTTAGGGAGCCAGTCGGAAAAGATGAGCTTTGAGACATGATAAGTTTTAGTGAGCTACAGGAAGAGTACGCTTTGGTCATAAAGGGATGAACGTGGGAAGCAGGCCAAAAACCACAACATTACTGCACCGAATGGATCAGTGCTTTAATCTGATATACACGATATTGTGACTCCAGTTGCTGAATGTAACCAGAAAATGCTAAAACTTTCTTTTCTTTCTCAGATCGAAGAAAGACACAAAGGTGCTCATTGAAGACACGGATGATGAGGCCTTCAGCTGAGTCCACAACGTCAGCACATACACACACTCACACTTTGCCATGCTATACTTATAAGGACCTCCTTTACCAATGCCTAACACTAAGCCTTCTCCCCCGAGGTTTAGTGTGCAGGCCTGTCCTTCAGTTTAAACCTTTAAAATCGGTGAGGACTGCCAGACCGTCCTCACTTTTGTAGAAGATACCTCATCTTTACGCACTTGTGAAGAGAGTTGGTCTTTATAAGTATAGAAAACACACAGTATAATGCAGAGACACACACACACACACACACACGGAGATAAACCTGCTGAAGCACAAGCATAGTGTAATATTGGTACTGACGAGGAGAGAGGAGCACTGATGCCACACAGTCACACAAATGGACAGACTTCAAGGAAACCTTCTTCACATAACTGATATGACAAGACCACACTGCCCGGGATTATCCTCTGCTTTTTAAAGGGACTTCTGTAGTATCTGTTGTTTACTTTGGAAAATTTAGTCTAGTTAGATTCTTCTTTAATTTCTCCAGAGTTTTTTTAGGACAGACTGCAGACGACTGTTTACACGCCTTTTTTTTTTTTTTTAACTCCACTAGGATAAACAGGGAGAAGAATAAGCCAATCAAAAGACTAAATACTGCTAAACAGAATCCAGAGGAAGGACTCTACACACATAACAGCATATCAGAACAAATCAACTGGTTTCCACTCGTTGATTCTTTTTATACTCACCTTTTTTTTTCCTCTGAGTTTTAGTGACATCAGTGCACAATCACTACCCTGGAGGCACTTGCAGGAAAAGTGCATTTACTACGCAAAACATTTTAAAGAAAAGTACTTAAAAAGGAATGTTTACGTTCAAACATTTCTAGTCTGAAGTTTCTTTGTAAAATATTTCCTATATTTTGTTGTGTATTATTACTATAGTTGTTGAGTACGTCTACTTCTGTACTTAACAGTACTTCTAACTACTTCTGTGTTGTTTAAGGCTAGTTTTTAGCATCGTCATGATGATTGTTGCTGTATTTAAAAATGTGTGGAATGTTTTTCTTGGTTAAATTTGTGCCATGTTTTTAATACGCTCATAGGTAGTCCACTGTTTATCCCCTGCATCAAATTAATGCAGCAGTGGCCTTTAAACCATTGTATTTTGTTATCTTAATATGTACTATTACACTCAATAGAGCATAGGTACAGGCAATGCTGTTCTTAACATTCTTTACCAAAGCTTGATTGATTATGAATGTGATAGGATCAATTTGTTCTCCAGTCTCCCTGAAAGAAAAGTCAAAGAAAATCTGAACTGGACACGTATTTGATGAGCTGCTTAAGCAATCATGTCTGGTTGTAATCGAGAGTCTATATGTCGATGGATCTCAAATGGGAAGCAGGAGAAGTCAGAAAAATGATGGTCGTGAGTGAAACATAGTCAGAATCAAAATAAGAAAAGGCTTTTCTTTCTCTCCTGCTTGCTGCCTTGTTTGTTTTGTGCATTCAGACAAAAAAAAAAGTCGGTGCAGTCAGTGTAAAAGACTTTTGCAATGACGTGTTCTCTTGATAAAGCAGACATGTTTGGAAACCGGCTGTGAACGCACCACGTGTGCACGGCACTGGCTGAGATTGCCAGATAGGGGGCGCTGCTGGAAAATCAAACTTCTCCCGTTGCTCCTCGATTCATTTCAATTTTCTTAAAGGTCAGGAAAGTTTCAGCAGAAGGTACAAGGAGTAAATAATAACAATGATAATAAAAACTATCAACTGACTTGGTAGAGATGTGCACAGGATAGTTCGAGGATCTTTTATGGTAGTTGTAAACAACCTGGGGCACGTTTGTGTCCATCTCTGAGCCACTGAATCAGTCAGGTTTCTTCCATTCGGCGTCTGTGCCATTCATGGTGATTTATTGCCAGTCTTCTGTTTTGCCTCACTAAAGTATATTCACTTTTGTTTTTTTCCTCCGGTCTTTAGTAACAAGGAGGTTAAATGTGTTGTGCATCTGTTGTACACGGTTACCCCCCCCTCCTCCCACCATCCAAGCTTTCAGCTGAAAAGCTGTTAGTCATAATTTTGTGGTGATTTGCTGCTTCTGTGTTAAAGCCCCCCTGGCTTTCTGAGAAACAATGCTAACTTTATTGTGCCCCCCCCTTACTTGATTCGCCGCTGTGATGTTCCTCCCCGTGGCTACGCTGCGTCACCACCCACCGGTCATGAGGCAAAGCGCAGAGAGATGCGGGACAGATTTGTTACAGAAAAGTTCTGTTTCTTGTATTTCTGTTTTTGTTCCCTCTTAGCAGCCCCACAGACCGGAAAGCCTGTTTCCAATGAGCTTTACGCGTACTGGAAGGCGTAGAAGGTGGACAGCTCCTCTGTCCATTTCAATACACTGCACAGACACCACAACACACACACACACACACAATAAGCCCACATTGCCCCTCTCTCTCTCTGGTGTTGGAGCGCACAACACCACAGCAAGTAGTTTTGTAAAAAGGCTCTGTCGTCTTGCCAAAAGCATGCTGCTTTTGTTTTTACTTTGTACATAGATCTTAATTTATTTGTCACAATGTGTATATTAGTAGTCATTGTACGCACCGACAATGATGGTTTTCAGTTGTTGCCATTTTTGCTCCGGGACAAGCAGTATTTTGTAGGTGATAAGGGGCTTTTTTCGGTGATTGATCTAAATCCTCTGCTCTTTTTCATGTGTAAAGGTGTTGATATGTGTTTGTATAAAGACAGAAAGAAAAAAAAAGGAGGAAGTGTTTTGGTTGTATCTTGTGGTGATTCCTTGAACTTTAAGGCCCCGTTATCTGACGGGATTTACGTCCAAGACTGGTGGAGGAGAGGAGGACGTGGGAGCAGGGTCCTGTGTCCCGAGGCTGTTTCGCTGTTTGTACATTTGTGAATCTGCATGAAAATAATCGGTGATATTACATCTGTTGTTGTTAACTGCCCTGCAGGCAGAAGCACTTTGACATACTTAAGTGGGGCACAGAAACAGACTCCGGTCCAAAGAGGGCCCGCTTTGTAACAAGCTGTTATTAAAGCCAGATCCTTACCTGCTCACTGGAAGCATCGTGAGGTGCTTCTCTGTGGGGAAATTGTTTGGTGACTTGTGTCTGTTCGCAGATGTTCCGTGTGTGACCCACCGCCGAAAACAATACAGGGTTATTTTGTACAGTTCGTGTTCGATGAGATGGTAAGAAACCCTGACATCCCGTTTTTCCTCATAAGTGAAGACCACTGATCATTTTTTCACCGCTTGCTGAAACCTTCATGATGTTAAAGTGCTTGATATATGTCCCCCTCCCTCCCTCCCTCCCTCCCTCCCTCTTTTGATGTTGTGGTACCCTTACTCTTGACTAGCTGAACGTGATAGTACCTGTAGTTTGTTAGATGGATGTCCTGCTTTGATAAGATTCTTAAAAACAGTAAATACACTGTGGTTAAATGTGATTTTCAGAGAAAGGAAAATGTCTTACAGTCTGAACCCCCACCCCCACCCCGGAGTCCCTTTTACAGAGTAGTTTGTACATGTCGAGCATAACAATGTTCCCTGATGGTTTTTCTGATGGTATTTGTATTTCTGTATACACTTTGGTGATCCTGTCATATCTGGGTTTTATAAACCACGATTATTTTTAAAACTCACTCTGCCTCTTCGACTCTTCTTTCAATTGCTGCTGCGTGTTGCAGGATTGTTGTGCCCAGTGGTGCTCGAGATCTGCTGAGGGAGTTTTTCCCCTATTGCAACTGTGAATACAGACGCACGTGCTTTCACACACACTCACACACTCTCTCTCTCTCTCTCTCTCTCTCTCACACTCACACTCACACTCACACACACACTCACACACACACACACACACACACACACACACACACACACACACACACACACACACACACACACACACACACACACACACACACACACACACACACACAGCAGCCCTTTTTCTCGTGCACAATTATTTTTGGTGGTTATGGGAATCTCTTGGTTTCCTATTCTGCTATTGGCTTTTTCGATAGTTTCTCCGGCCTGTGCAGTATTTCACAGCCCACCTCAAAAAACGGATGACTCACCCGCCTTAACCTTACCTTTAAGCAAATGTTTTCAAAAGCTCTGGCAACATTTAGGGAATTGAAGGTTGTTTTTATTTTATTTTATATCGTTTCTTCCTTTATTTCTGGTGGGCAGACCGAGTGCGACAGTTATGTTGAGTCTGCCAACAAGGAGAAATTACTCATCCTGAAAATCTTGTTTCTTGGCAGCGAGGAGGCAAAAATCAAAGGAAAACCACTGTTAACTTTGAGATTAATCACCATCCAACTTGCCCTCATAATCCAAAGAATAAATAAATCTTTATAATCTTTTCCTGTTCAGAAAAATGTCCATTCCGGACCATGGAAACTGCAGTTAAAACAGCCTCACCACATGTTTTTCCTCCCCCCCCTTCCTGTCTTTTAGGGCTTTCAATCGTACTGCATGATCTCCCTCATTGAATTTTAAATTCCCTCAACGAAAAAAAAACGTATATGACCCCACTTCTCTCTTTAAGAGCCATTACATCCGTGGAGCAGCTCAAACTCCACTGTTTACAACACTCAGCACATGTAGCACATCGCAGCTCAGCAGACCGTTGTGCCTTGGGAGCCAGGCTGCGTTTTCCAGGTGAGTCGCCAACTGGTTCGAGAAATACACAGCTGGAAAACACCCATCGCATTCCTTTCAATCTAAAGTTAATCATCTATGCATATATATATATATATATAAATATATTAGCGTCTCATGTGACATCATTTAAAGCTACTCATGTACTCTGTGGTCAGATTGAGTTTTCATTCAAATGAACAAAGAAAAAAAGCCCATAGCAGCTTCTATAGCTCAATCTACCAGAAAAAAACTTTATAGAGCTCATATTTAGATTAGGGCTGCATGGACAGTTTGATTCTGTGTTATTCAGCTAATAAACATTTTTGAAAATTGTTTCCCCACAGCCCAAGATGACTTCACCTGCGGTCTACATCGAAAAGGTTGAGATAAAGTTCAAACTCACACATTCAAAAAAAAAAAAAAAAAAAACACCTCACTGAGGAGCAGACTGAGAAGTACATGAAGTTATTCTTCTGTTGGTAAAGTAGGAGCAGATTTTCTGTGCGGACACTCACTTCAACTCTAATCTGTGTGGACTGGATCAGTGGTTCCCCGCCTACAGGAACTTTACAGACTTCTGCTGCTCACGCTCCAAACTGAAAATGCAGCGCCATGGTTAGTAAGTCCACTGTGTTCAACTGGTACACATCAAACAACCTGCCAGCCCACATCTAAGAAGGTCACAACTAGGTTGTTTATTTTCTGATAACTGATACAGGATAAACATTATACATTCTGTTTTAACACTGATGATATCTTGCTTTTATTTTCAATGTCAGTATGCAAAAAAAGGAAATGCAAAAGAAACATTTGGTGAAATCATGACTATGATACATAATTTGACTGCTTCATCAATATTAAACCAATTAATTTCAAGGACTCCTTGTTGCACTGGTGATAACTTGTTTAGGTACAACAAAAAAAAAAAGAAAAAAAGGGGGGGAAAAATACAAAAAGAAAACAAAAAAATTTAAGAAATTAAACAAAACACGGACATCAAGAGTTGGCTGACAGCAAACACTGTAAAGAACCACATGATCTTTAGATGTAATCAACTTTTGTTGATGCATATATAAAAATACAGGATCCCTGTATATATGCACATACAGTAATAATGCAGTTACTATAGTTGTAGAACCTGTTGTGGCCCTACAAAGAGACAAAATGAAGAGAGCAGGATACACATACATACACACATTTACCATCAACTCTCCATATAAACACGCATAAATCAACCAACAGGCAGAAGGCTCTCTGGCTTTAGAAGCTAAAAACTACACTCGACATGAAAGAAAATAAAAGGAAAAAAAAAGAAGAAAAAAAAAAAAAAAAAGAAGACGACATTCACATTTCTGAAACAAATTCCATGATCACATGACCTCTCACCTGATCAACCATCTCTGTCCAGTCTTATTAACTTTAGTGCCGCATGAGAAGATAGAATAATGAAGATGCTGCGGATGATGAGCTCCATTTGTGCCGTTGTGTCCAACTCATCCCATCGATCAGGACCGAGTTCACTCTCAATGATCGCCTCACTGTCCGTTGGTCCTCTTCCCCGCATCATCACCACGCGCTGTTGCACTCGTTCACCAACTCACCAAGTTTCTGACAGTTTCTTCATCCATTAGTGCAGGTGAATGAGTGAACAGGTTGTGGTTGAAGGCAGAGAAATGGGACTTGCAGCTGTTAATGTCTGTGTTTAGTGTACAGATGTCCTCAAAGTCCATGCATTTACCTGTGTGAGTGAGTACTGTGTCCATCATTGTGCGAACCTTTACGGTGAGGAGGGGGCTTTGCTACTGCTGTAATGAACCTGGTATCTGTTGACCATCTGTCCTTTCACCTCAGTAGACAGGCAAGTAGTCTTGCAGGGTAGGAAGTCCTCCTCCTCCTCGCCCATTAGCCAGTTCTGCACCGAGCGTTCGGCCGAAGCTGTGACATGATTGGCCAGCCAGCCCTGGTGCCACTTGTCAAAGCGTTCGTGCTGGCTCACCGCCACCCTGTGCTGCGACTGGAGAGGAAGAGGAAAAGCGTCAGAGCCTCGTCTGTACCACTAAACAGGATCAAGCACGTGGAAAACGGAAAACCAATGTTACTTTGATTCATCAAATCAGTGAAAACGTCCCCAGTCACACAAAACTAAGTCTGTCGGAACTTGGCCCAATCAAACTGAATGATGGTTTCTACAGTGAAAATATTGTTGGTGTGGTCTGGACTTTCCCACCAGCCAAGAGAAGTCGGGACAGAGATGAATCACGCAAGGGTCTTCAGTGCGCTTGTTGATTCAGTGCGACATCAAAACTAACCAGATCAAATGTAAAAGTAAAAAAACAAAACCTCTGAACTTTGTTTTTTTTACTTCAGTGTGAAAGGGAAGTTAAACTCCAACCTACCTTCCTGGCCTTTACCAGCGCTCCTCGGCGGTACATGTAGTCCTCAGAGTTCATGACAAACACCATCTTGTGGGTGTTGAGTTTAAATCGACAGTCCAGACTGCCAGCGTTTTCCACACCCAGCTGCCGGTGCCACTCTCTTCTGCAGCGCATCGCCTCCACCTGCCGCACCTGCCAGCGCCGGAAACGACGCAGGTTCCTGACCAACGACACATATTTATTAAAGACGCTTGCATGGATCGAAACGTTTGTTTATTCTCTGAATCACATTTTAGTTCCCAATGATCTGCCCAGATGACTGCATCTGCATAATGCCTTTGATTACAGTGCAGACAGTTGTGTTGCAGTGATGCATCATTTTTATGGACCGTGTCTTTCACACAGATCAGTTCAATGCATCTATCCAACGATCGGCCACGCCATAACCTTCACACATACGCAGGGGGTCATTACTTTTAGTTCAGACTCAGACAGAGATAAAATAGTTCCTGCACTCTGAGAGCACAACTTTTCTTAAAAGCTTTTCCTACAAATCCAAATGTCGACAGTGTGGAAAACTTGTTTTTTTTTTTTTTTTTTATATATTCACGTACATTTTCTGAGTGGGAAAGAGGTGGCACATACAGATTTATTGCAGACATGCCAGAGGAGCATATGACAGTATATACATAATAAATAAAATGTGCTCCTCTCATTCTTAACCATCGTACCTGGGGAGGAACACGGGCTTGAAGAAGTAGCCCTCTGCTTGAGAGCACAGACTGGACTCTGTTCCTACAAATTGTTCCATGTAGCTCGACAGGCACTGATAGACATAGGAGCAAGTTACAAGTTTAATGAATTATTAACTTGCATCTGATTATTAATGCCAAGGTTCCCGTGAGAAAACAGGCTCATAAAATGTTTTTCTAAATGTGTGGTTACCTGAACATCTAGCGGGTCATCAGCCTGCGCCTCCTCAGTGTCCAGCAGCTCAACGGTCATCGTCACATTACCTTTGTTTTGGATAAACATCACCTGATGGCAAATAGTGCAAAGAGACAGAAGGGTGCCACGTGTGAATCAGATCAATATATATATATATATATATCTGAGAAAGAGCACGTTCATACTATTACAATAGTTCTGCATGTTTTTAAGTGCATTTGTACAAGAGGGCGTTGCTGACACTTTTAAAAGCTGATTAAAAGTAGGTCAGATGAAAAAAGAAAAGAAAAAGAGCATAATTTCAGAACCAAACTAATGCTAACCAACTTCGATCATTCATAAAAACGTACACCTCTGATCGCATATATGAAAATCGGCTTTTTTGGAGTAAAAAGAAAAAACTGAAAATGGATCCTGCAGTAAGCAGGCTTAAGCTTTCATAGACTACAATCATGATCATCCCCTTAAAGCAACAGATATGAATCATGCACTTTGCTTTTCTGGGTACAATTAGTGCTCTGAATTTCTACTGTCCACTGAAATTACCCAGCAGCTGTCCACTGCTCATTTCTACCGCAGAAGCGATGGAAGCTAACAATGTGAAATAGTTTCACTCAGATGTGCTGGGGCTAAATGTGTTCTCAAGCACTTGTCACAGGACTCTGTGCTCACCTTGAAGCAGTTCTCTTCAGCCATGACTCTCTCCGCTTTCCACTGGTAGCTGGTCTCCCAAGCTGCTCTAACGCACTGCGAGGACAAGTTTCCACCTGCTGCCCCCCGTTTCCTCTCTGCCAGGTAAAGATCAACCACCTGCAGACACACCTCGTCGCTCACCAGGTGCTGCAGCTGATACCAAAGAGAGTGGGATGGTTTTAGTTCACGGTCAAAAACAAGTGCCCGGTGCAAATTGAACCATTCTTACCTGCCGGATGATGTTGTGGATGACCTTGTCGATGGTGAAGCCGATGTAGGCGTGGATGGTGAACATTTCTCTCAGCGTGTCTTCATATTGTGTGGAGTCCAAGTTGCCATCCAGCAGACTGCGCACCATATCTAGGAAGGCTGGGTAATACTCCTCCAACTCCACCTCACCTGTGGATGTAAAGGGGCGCCAAGTTTCCATCAGTCACCTGCCTGTAAGTGTGGATCTGCACACAACTCCCCATTTGCACTTCCAACATGACAAAATACCAAATGTAGTTTTCAGAAAAGATCAGTTACTTGTTGCAACTCTAAGATGAGACCCGGTCCCCTTGCATAATTTCACAAAAACAATCTTTTCATTCCAAAGTAATCGTCTTATGACAAGGCACACGTGTGTGGTGGCTCTGTTCCTCGTTTGTTCGGATTTTGCTGCCTTTGGGCTGCAAACTTTAGGAAAAGGATGAGTAAATACCAGGCAATGCATTTCAATGGGTGTGAGGGGGATAATGTAGCATTACATGAGGCCTTTTCAAATATGACTTTCAAGCAAAAGACCGATGCGCCTTTGCTGTGCATCAGTGTCATGCGTGAAAGTAAAGAGGCGGCACGGGGGTTTGAAGTTGATCCGCCACTGGTGCGTCTCTGCGGCAGCAAGAGAGGAGGACAAAAAGAGCTATATGTGTAAGGGCAAGCCAGCATTGTGAGACTCGTCGCAGTGAGAAACATTGCCGTCATCAATTGGCCGATTCCACGCCTCTGGCTGAAGTAATGTTTGCATGCATGGATGCAGAGCTGAGCCACCTCTGTTTGGCATGTGTGAATTAACAAAGCGGATCAGCGGCAAGAGATTAACAAGGATTTTTCTTCCTTTCTTTCTTTCCTGCAACAATAAGTCACAACCAAAACTTGAAAGGGACTATGAACTTTTTTTTTTTTTTTTTAAACAATGCAACACCAACGCCGTAATTCAGTACAACACAACACACCATGTCAGTAGCAGCAGCAGCAGAGTGATGCTGTCTTACAGTCACATCCCCGCCAGCTTCAAAGCTGTTGGTTGTCCTCTTTCTCTTTGCTACTGACTGAGCAGACTGTTGACTCAGCAGCCATATCAATTTTAATTAGTTGCCCCCTTGTTTTGGAGCACACCACATATTCTGGTCATTGCGGTAATGCAACCCGCAAAGCAGTTTCTTCTGTGTGCTTTATCTTTGCTACGGCCATTGTGTTGGATGAAGAAGAAAAAAAGAAAAAAAAAGCAAACAAAAAGGGTGTGAAAAGTTAATCCAGTTACCAAAAAAAACCCTCAATTTTCAAAGGTGTAATTCAATGACTCTTCTTCCTGTGCATGATCTTGTATGAACTAAAGCTGTTTGCATTAACATGCAAAGGTGATGATTATGCTTTACAGGTTACAAAAGCATACCCACCATTACCATATCTACCCAAGGCCAAAGTTCTTGGATTAACCATAAGTTTAATGCTACAGATGGAGCTTGATCATCCAGTTTCCTGATAATGAGCCGTTTCTCTGTAATCCTTAAAGCCTTCACGTTTCCGGCTTGAATTTCACTTACCTCTGGGATACGTCAGCAAGTATGTGCTGCATTCAGTTTGATCTTCGGCTGTTCATTTCTTATGATGCAACACTTTTACCGTTTAGAAGTTGGACATACAAAGGTTACATGTTTTTATTGGACTAAAATATACTCAAGAATACAGGAAGGAAATTAGTTAAACGGTCTACCAGCAGGTTTATGGTTCAGAACAAGCTCCACCGATATGTCTAAAGTCAAAGAAATCAGGGAGACAACAAATCACTGTAAAACACACACACATCTAGTTTATGTTCCCATTGCGTCAGCTGACAAAATACACTTCCTAGTCTCACTGCTGAGTGTCTAAGCCTAACCTAATTCTAACCGTAAAACCGTAAATCTGCTGGGACAAAAAAAAATGGGGGACACCCATAAGTTGGTGTGCGGTCAGATTTTTGCCTGATTCATGTTGGAAAAACGAGTGTATGCACACACTCACACACACACACACACACACAGGGACTATAGGAGAGACACACACACACATCCCTGAAACAGCACTTAGACTACAAACTTTATCCTGCATACAACACAGGCCATTTCTAATGAGTGAAGACATCGTACTATAGAATCTGGATTCGTTTGTGGATCTCTGACATCAGTCGATGACACCAGAGACCGTTACTGGGTGGGATCAGTCCCAACTCAAGTGCAGTAATCTGTGCTTTAGATCGTAGACACTGTGAGAAAAAGATCTCTAAATTATGTATTATTCCTCTCACTTACTGCTTTGTTCGGCATCTGGCCACAGTCTGTCTTTCGTGTTCTGAACAAGGTCCAGACACTGTGCATGAACTTTGAATGCTGCCTTAGCAAACAGTAACCACTTAGTCTTGCATGCCATGCAGCTTTAAAAACTGAGGAGTCTTTCAACAAATCTGGATCATTATTTCCCATGCATGTCATTCCCTTAGAACTTATTATCCTGCAGTGTGATTATTGTTGTTAAGCATTCCAACACTAGAAATGTATTCAAATGCACTCTGTGATCATTACTTTAAACTAACCATTTTAGCTTCCTGGTGAAGTCATCTATATATTACTACTTGTGATCATTGTTCAAATGAATGTTGAAACTAAATAAAATCTCCTACGTGGAGTTTTTTTTTTTTTTTTTTTTTTCAATCCAAAGCAAGTCAAATAGCCTTTTTGACCAAAGCAGTTTCAGTGCTGGTTCAGGGCTGAGTTCTAAGTTGGTTCTATCTGAGAGCTGCTTTGGTTTTCCACTCACAGAGAGCCACAACATACCCATGTCACCACGTCACTTTAAACGTCTACTGCAGATGCCCACAGAGCAAAGAGACCATTTATCTCAACAAAAACAACAACAGACCAGAGTTTCTCGCTTTTCTCAGCAAACAGATGTTTTAATGTCCCCACTCTAGTTTTTGAATGCCGTTTTAAACCGTGGCTGGTGTTATTGTACTCTCTGCAAGGACGAACAGTGTTCCAGACGCTAACTGCTATTTCGATACAAACGGGAGTTATGCACCCTCTTTTAGCGGGACCAGTAAACACCAGCTGACTTAAAAAAAATACCCGACAATGTTCACAAACATAGCTGCAAACATTGATCAAAGATTCTGCCATAAACAGCGACTATGAAAGCAGCTTTGTGTGGCACATTGGGCAGCTTTCACACATGTGATATTGAAGCATTAAACAGCAGGAGAATGAGAGGAACAGTGTGCTCATGTTCCTCCACTGCTGTCTCAACAGTACATAAACTCTGCAGGTAAGTTTGCTGTGCTGTCTTGAATTAAGCGGACTAATGTGGTGGTCACAACATTATAGTTTGTCTCCATAATCCTGTCCCAAACCCCTGGCGTAAGCAGTAAAGAGGCGCAGTAAAGGGTTGGTGCCAGTGTAGCACTGGTTTGTTGGTGCTGGAGCCAGAGCTTTGGTGATCAAAACAGGAAGAAGTTGTTCTATGTCAAGCTTTGACTCTAACCCAGCATTGCTAAGATAGCGGAGTGACTGAACTCCAATCAAATAGAATAATAGAACTACTTAGATTAGCATAAACATGACCGGCAGCAGAACTTACTGGGCTGTTTGAGGCGAAGCTCCATGGCCAGATCACAAGCCTTTTCCCTCCTTCCCTCTGCCATCAGCAGCCTCTCTCGGCTTTGCTCTGCCCGGTGCTCCAGCAGCTGTCGTTCAGCCTGTCGGTAAACCCGCAGCAGCCGCGAGCACAGAGTCTGGTGCAGCCGCAAAAAGAAATACCAATTGTTGTTGACGAAGAAAAGGTTGTAGACACCATCCATCTCCTTCTGGTGTTCCGCTTCGGGGTCTCGGAGATCCACTTTCTCACCGGCTGAACCGGAAACTGTCTCCATAGGCGTAGATCCAGGGGTGGATGTGGTAGTCCCTGCAGGCTGGCTCATGCTACTTGATGTGTTGGATGTTTCGGTGTCTGCAGGTTGGGATGGGCTGCAGCGCCTTCTCCTGGACTCACCGTTGAGTTGCTGCTGCGGTTGGGACTGAGACTGCGCAGGCTGGGGTTGAGATTGACTTCCTGTGGCTGTTGCTGCTTCTGATGCATTATTAGAATTACCATTTCCTCCTCCTCCAGCTGCTGCTGCTGCTGCTGCAGCTGTGGCTCCACCTCTTCTTTCTCCTCCATCTTCAGGGTCCATCTCCTCATCTGTCCAATCTTCTGTATCGCTAAGCTCACCGCGGCGTGAGAAGAACAGGTCAGGGACAAAGTGCTGGATGATGCGCTTGATGTGGTCCTTGTCATCTTTGTGGATGGTGGGCTGACGTTTGACATGGTAGATGATCAGGGAGGCGGCATCTTCTAGGATTTGCTTATCCTCATATGTAAACACCATGTGAGGTTCACTGGGGGAGACTGAGCCCGAGCCGTTACGGCTCTGTTGTCCAACTCCGCCCTCTTCTGTGCTCTGCTCCTGACGCTGAGGTAAAAAAACAAAAGATAAACTCAGGAAGATGGGCCACAAAAAGTGCATCTTTTGAAGATGACAATCATGGATTCTAACTGAGCTCAGACACATTTCTGTTAATATAAACAGTATTCTTTGAAAAACAGTTCTATTAAAATATGAAATAGCAAAACATGAAAGAAAATTACATAACCATCTAAATTAAAGGCTCGTTTTCTTGACTGCTTACTGTGGAGCCTTCACTGTGGAGAATCACATCACACTCATCTGCAGCCTGAGAATAACAAGATGCTATGAATAGTAGAAGTTTTAACCCGTGATCACTATTGATTCTTGAGTTGTGATTATCATATCAACACATGTTACAAAGATGGGGAGTGAGAGATGAGGACTAAAGCATGTTTAAGTCCTGGACAATTAGTTCATGTCACAGTCTGTTGAAGCATGTTGGATAACTGCAGAGCAAGCATGCATGTAACAGTAGTTTTTATTTTCCTCTCTCCTTTTAGAAAATCTGAGGGGGCATCACATTCAAGTTACAATTACGAAAAAAACTTATCAGCTTTATAGTATTTTGTAATATCGTTCATCATGCTGTAAACAGACTTTACAGGAATGTCAACTGATGACTCCAACTTCATTATACTTTCATTACTATTCAAGATCTACACTGTGTTACCTCATCATAGATGCTTTCTATTTCATTGAGAAGACTCTTTGACCGCAGCGCCTTCATGTCATTCTGTTTGAAGTTGACCCCTTGGTGGTCGAGGGACTTCAGGTAGGCCTTCTCATACTGCTCCCTCCATATCTTATTGAAACCCTGCTGAGCCTCTCTCCACTCCTCCTCCTTGGCTTTCAACCTGAAAGGGAAAAGCATTGCTTTAATGTGGATACTTTACAAAACACAGCCATGCCATCAAGTACCGAAGTGGCGCTATCTTTGTCGTTTCTCTTGCTTGTACGTGTTTGTCAGGAGTATCTGTAGAAGACGTTATGATTTGCCTACTTCAGGACACGTAATGATCACTGCGTGCAAATTCTACTCGCACTGTTAGCAATTTCACATTTGACTTGCTTAAACATCCCTGCTGGCAATGTTAATGATCAGCAAGGAAAATAAATTAACTTATCTATTCAGGATTATATAAAAACCATACCTGGAACATTTAACTAGCGAGTTAAATTAACATTATGTGTAATGTATGTGCGTATAAAAGCATAAAGTATCAATGTCACTGCAGATGATGGTGAAGCCTGGAGGAGAAACTTGTTCAAACAGACAATGACAATCCTGACCTCTTCAGCACCACAGGCACAGCGGTGGCAGGACTCCTCTTCAGTCCTTCAATGATCTCAGGGGCTTTGTCGCCATAGATACGATACACAGCACGACGTTGGATGACCTCAGAGGTGCCGCCCAGGCAGTCGTCTAATCTGAATCTGTCCTGGTCCTCTGGTGACAAGCGAGACAGCTTCTTCTGGACACTCTCTAACACCCTGATGGTTGCCAAGTTTGTCTCCAGAACAACATCCAACTATAAGTGTTACAGACAGAGCTTTTAGAAAGCCAGCAACCACCACAGTATTATGATAAGGGTTGCGTTTATACAAGCATGTGATTGTTTTGGGGTTTTTTGGAAAGAGCTTGGTCACAAACAGATTAATTGAGTGACATATGTCTTCATTACAAGAAGCAAAAGTAGATTCATTGTTAGGATACAAATGTATGTACCTCAAATCTTTCATCCTCACAGCGATGCAACTGTTCCTCATAAGGAGTCTTCTTCGAACTAACAAAGGTGGAGTCTTCCGACCACGAGGGAAATGACACCCAGGTGTCATTCAATACCTGCACACATGATGATTAAGAAGTAATAAATCAGTAACCAATAGGAAGACCTTACCACATGCAAACATTTCCTTATGAACCAACTCTCAATCATGTGCTACAACCAAATGCTTTTCTGTTTTGTATGAACTTGTGCATGAGTTTGCACACACACAAGAGTACGTGCAACACATTCCTGCTGTTGGTTCCACACTATTCTGCTGAGGGTGAAAGAAGGCAGAAATAGGAACAAAGCAGCTTTCAAACTTCAAACAGAAATGTGCAAATGGTTTAAGAGAACTGAAATCCAAATCGCCATGGTTGTTTGATAAGTACCTCTTTGCATAGGGCAGTGCGCCCACTGCATTTAGGCTGCTGATAGGTCTTGGGCAATGCTCTATAGCTGGACCCCAGGCGCTTGCAAGAGGCATAATCCACCTCTCTGCCCCCTCCCCCTTCCATGTAACGATCCGACAGTCCCGACACGGCATGAGAGAGCTCTTTGTCTCCCAGAAATGACTTGAACTGTGTGTACAGCTCAGGAAACTTCCTGTAAGAAGATGTGTGAAATTATGAGTAAGAGATGAGTTAGGAGAGGACCAGCTGAGCTACAGCCAGATGTAATTGATAAAGATCTGTTATGACAGACTATCGTAATGGTCATGTTACAAGTTTGACGATCATAAAATGACCCTGTAGATCCATTTCATCTAGCTGTTTCACAGCTTTATTCATCGTTCCATCAACTCACCCCAGGAAAGGAGTGACAAGTTGGAGCAGCTCTGCTCCAGAAACTACTTCCTGGTTAAACAAGGCGATGCAGCGCAGGAAGTTCTCATACACTTCCTGGCTTTTAAACAGGCGACGAACCTGAATGATGGGTGGGTTGACAAGGAAATTAGGCCATTTGCTTCATACAACTATGTTACGATTGCAACAGAGGAACTAAAGAAAGCATAACTGCAGTGGAAAAATAGAAAGAACAGCAACACACGGTCATGGAAACTGATTCCTCACCTTATCAAAGAAGGAGAACTCTCTTAAGACTCCATGTTTACCAACTGAAGCAAAAGACTGATCTTTGGTACAGGAATACTTCATTTTTTTCTAAGAAAAAAAAAAGAAAAAAGTTCTGTTTAAGTTGAGGAACACACAAACATCATCAATAGAGATGATATCCCGTTGCAAATTAAACCAATAAGTCATTGTTGAAAAAGAAAACAAAGGAAAAACACAATAATAATAGTAATAAGTATGTATGGGGGTGCGGTAGTTGCGTGGCACGAGTATTTTTCCTGGTTATGGAGAAACAAATGTTCCCCATAACATCTTTTTCAAGGAAGGCCCCAGCTCATTTTAGCAGGACAACACCAAACCATATTTTACAGGTAATATAACAACATGGCCACAAGGTTTAAGGAGCACAGGTGCTAAAGCTCTACTGCCTACCGACCACACTTACACCCTTTTGAAAACATTTGGCGCAAATGTAACGAAGACTACAAAAAAGCCTGCAACAGTTGAAGACCTGAAATCCTGTAAAATGCACAAATTAGAAAACATTTTGCCTTCAAAATAACTACAATGTTTGGTCTTCACAGCTCCCAAAGGCTTACAGGATGTCGTTAAAGGGGAACATGCAACAGCGCCAACTTTTTTTTTTCTTTTTTTTTTTTTAGAAACATGTTGCCAGCATAAACTACACACAACATTTTAAAATTCTGTTTCAATTCACGATATGTTGTCATTTTGCTTTTATATGAAACAGCTTTTATTTATTCACTGTGTCCTAACTTTAAAAAAAAAAAAAAAACAGGATTTTAGCAGTGGATGATTTGGGAAGAGAGAGTTGTTGAACCTTTTATGGATCAAGAACATTTGTAAAAAAAAAAAAAAAAAAACATTACCTCAGGCAAGTATTCTACATAGAGAAATTACCTTGAGCAGTGGGGACATGTGCTGCAGGAGTATTGGTCTGGGCCTTTTTTTGTTCTGTTTCATTATCATGTCCTCTTCCTCAGACCTTTTCAACTGCTCTTTCCCCGCGGTCAGCGAGCTCCCTGTAAACTACATGAGAAAAAGCATATTTTGAATTATACTCCTTTGGACATGGGTTACAATGACAATTCTTTTCTTTCTTTTTTGTTGTCAAAAAGCAAGGAAATCTAAGCTGTTATAGCCAACATGTAAATAAATAAACATATAATAAACATAATTATAAATAAAAACGGATGAATCTTTGACACTTCAGCTGAAGGAAAGAATACACTTTCATATACTGCTTCCAAGCGGAGAAAAACAAATGCGTCTATGGCTCGGTCGAATGTGGAAATGATCTGTGAGGCATTTCTGAACAGTAGTCCCGAAATACAAAATGTCAAAGGCATTTCAAGAGCGCACTTGGTTAAAAACTGGAGGGAAATATTGATCCGATGCCAAGACTGAAAATGATTTCAATTCCAAACTGTTATATGCTTTGAGAGTGGTGTATTATCAATTCTCGTGCTTGACTGACCAGTGATCTCTTGGCATCAGGCAAGAACTGTCCAAACTCAGCAAGCAGGTCCTCTTGTCCCTTGAAGAGACTGGCGACTTTGGAAAACACCTCATCTTCAGTCATCCCGCTGCTGCCTCGGCTGCCTCTGCTCTCCTTCACCTCCAGCTGCTCCTTCTGTAGAGGTTTAGGGAGGTAATTGTGTTCACGTGCGAGAAATTGAACTTAATGTAGATAAAGCAGATCATTTAAGACAGAAATGGGACTCGAACAGTTACTTCTGCTATTGTTTGAATATCAATGATCAACCACTTTACTATTCTAAACTCCCCGCTTTGACGGGGAACAGTATAGAAACTACCACTCAGTGACTACACTATTCCTAACATGTAACTAAATCTTAAACCCCGCTCTGTTCCTTCAGTACCTGATATGTGTGAAGAATTTCCAGGAACGCTCGATAAATCTCAGGGTGGTCCAGGAATCGGTTTTTAATCTTGTTTACATAGCTGATGGCGCTGTCAAACTCCACGGGGCTCGTTTCTGAAGCTGGTGGCGATACAGACGAGGTGGTGGCCTGATTCTGGCTTTCTCTACTCGTCAGCGGAAGAGAAAGTCGACTGGGAGGCTCTGGAGGTCCTGTTGAGGTCGAAGAGGGGGACTCTGTCGAGGCTGCTTTGACCTCACTGGTGTTGGCCGGTCCGGCTTCAGTGTGGACAGCAGAAGCACTACCTGAGGTCACAGCCACGGCAGGGGTACTCGCACTCTTCCCCTGCTGTCCCGGGGATACCTGCATACATGAACGACCATAAAAAGATCATGAGCTGCACGATGGAGCTTTAAACAAACAAGCATTGGAGGAAATTGAGTGGAAAGCCGTTTCAGTAAATCTAACGACTTATTTCAGTTTAGTCTCGGCAAAATTTCTCACTCATACAGTCAATAGAGACCTCATAACAACACACCTCTGTGAAGACTGAAAAATGATTTTAATGAAAAATAAGCAGAACAAAGGGACGCTTCACCTTGCAGCATATACCTTCTAACTCTAACACTTAGTATTCGAACACTAAAAATAAAGCTTCACATTTTCAGAACATTTAACATATCTTGTGTGAATATCAAGTGAAATAAAAACATCCAACATGTTATTTATCTTTTTTTAAAATCGCTGCACTACAATATCAAATAGATACAGAACTAAAAAAGATGTTATGTCTATAGATGCTATTTCTATACAAGTGCATCTATTTAAAAAAAAAAACAACTTCTGAAAGTCATGACTTAAAATTGTTTTGAGTCCCTCTCTACCTGTAAACCTTTCCAGTTTCTGGGTGAAAATGCAACATTTATCAAACCTTTTACTTTCAAAACAACATTTTACAAAAAGAAAAAGAAACAAACAGTGTCTGAATAAATGTGTACAGTCTGCAAAATTGATGAATAAAACGAGTGTATTCGATTAGAGCGGGGTAACACAAAACCTGTAACCCTGAACTAAAACTCGGTCCGAGTTGAGTTTAATTGCTTTGACTCCGTTTTGAATCACGTTGCATGAAATCGTCATTTTGTCATGGCATTCATTGCTGTGTCAAGCTTCAGAAAACATACACGTTTCCAAGGGAAACTCCATCTTTAAATACCTTGCATATGAACAGATCAGTGTGACATATTTCAGATTTTGTGAAGGGATTTGAAAGCAAAAGGCAGCAGTCCTCAGGTGAATCTCTTAACTCCCAAAAAGACCAATTTCCTGCCGTGTTTTGTTGTAAAAACCTTAATCAGGGCTTTTTCTTCTTCTTTTTTTGAGGTAACGCACCAAACTGAAATTCAGCGCTGCAGAAGCACACCCATTTCCTTTTAAGAAGTTCTCCGGGCTTAAACATGGAGGACCTTTCAGCACACTGTGAGTTTGTAGTGATGTGCTTTATGAAAACTTCAAAGATTTTAGAAGTTTGAATAAGATGAATAAACGACTGGTTTTCAGAATGTATCAAAGGTTTGAGGGAAAGAAGAGAGTCTTACCTGCGCAGAGACCGGAGACTGAAGAAAGGCAATCCCATTTTTGGGAACCTCTATCCGATAGCCTGGTGGAAGGAAGGCATTGAAGCCCAACACTAGGTCTGGGTGTCCATGAAACAGTTGTGACACACGGTTTATCACCCCTGGAGTGTCGATGCTGTTCAAGAAGGAAGACAGACATTGTAGTGGTGTGGCTGACAAAAGCAAAAGTATGATTAGCTTCTCTCATAGACTGCAAAATTAATCAAATAAAATATCATTTTGGGGTCTTGCAGCCAAGTTTAAAAAAGGAACACATACAAACTAGTTGTTATAAGTCTCGTCGACTCGTATTTAATTGTCAAGATAATATACCACAGTTCTTTCTGTGACATAATTAGAGTAGGACGCCATTTAGAAAACAGTGACGTTTACCAAAGTAATCCAACCGACATGAGATATGCTGCATTAATGGCCCCATCGATCTGTTCAGTCAAGGAGCGATGGGTAACTCTTACAAAAAAAAAGTCACTCAAGGTTTTATTCAAGCCTATCAACAGTGACCCAGGCAGTAACAGGTTCACATGCACAGTTTTTGTAAGAGAACTGAAAGCACATCAAGCTAGTTATGAGACCATAATCCCATTAAGTCAGTGTTTTCTAGTGTGTTATATTGCCAGAACCATTGGTGTTAGCACATCAAGCGCTCTGTGGTTGGGTAAGACATACTGACAGTGGGGGAACAAAAAGAGAAAAGCTGAAAATGTATTAGGTTACCAAAAGTCTGCATTAAAGTACTTTAATCACAAGGGTTGTGCAGCACTTACAAGTATAATTACTATAAATGTTTATCTATCACTTATAACCATGGGATATCCTCTTTACTGTCATCTGAGAGAAGATGAGGTGCCCAACCCTGGAGCTGTGTTAAAAAAATAAACGGCAAATAATGCTCCATCTAATAATGCTCACGGAGATTTTGCGAACAGGTGAAGTTTGGACAGTGCTGTTATTTATTCACCCACAGATTCTTCTGAAAATCTAAGGGGACTGAGAAGGGCAGAGTTGGAAATGAGGTGCAAATGTTCTTAAGTCTATACTCGAAAGACTTTTACCGGAAATAGTTACAGAAGAACATTTGCATGCTCGCTCAGACGTATCTGAAATGTTCAGTCGCTGTCAGATTAAATGGAAAGAGTCTGTATTTCCCTGCAATCTGGTCTGTTGCCATGTCAGAGAACTTGCAGATCTAATAACCAGTTTGCTCTTCCATGGGATAAAGAAACACTAAATGTGTCTGTTTGAAACTCCCCCTTTTTTTTCCCCACGTCAATTACCACAGGACAAGATGACAGTTTATCACAGATAAAAAAGTGCTTGTCACATTTTCTCTGTGGTTCCATGTTTGAACATCATCATAAATAATGTTGGAAACAGCAGCAAGTGTTTGCGAACATCGTTTACTTGCTGTCTGATGTTTGGAAATGCCAGCGAGCAATATGAAAACACCAAACACTGTTGTGAACACCACGTTATGCAGCAAAACACTAAGAACAGATTTGATGTTAGACAGTAGCACTGAACCAGAACGGCCTCACACAGAGGAGTATATGAGAGTTCAGCTCCTTTAGAGCGCACACCAAAACTCCATCAGTTCTAATTTGTTTACATATATGCTCCAATACCTCTGCGACTTGAACTCTTTCATGATGTCGAGAAACTTGTTGTATATGCCGGGGTCGTTGGCAAACCGAATTTTGACTTGGTCCAGGTATGACAAGGCATCTTCAACCTAAAAAAAAATAATAATAATAATATGAAAAAAAAAAACATTGAAAGAGAAAATAAATCAGTACAGAACAAAGTACAATTGAAGCATTTTCCACAATTCTGTGTTGCTGAAGGAGGATGTGACAGATGTTGCACATATTTGACACGACAACTCCAGGCCTGCACATCAATAATGTATCAAATCTTACTGATAACTGCATTCATCATCCATCAATGCAATCACAATGAAAGTGTTGCTGTCATACAACTTTAAATCCTTTTCATTTACTGAACTCTCTATACACCAAGCGACTTCTGCCTGCAAGGCAACTGCACGTATAGCTATACGGATATGTTTAGGCACTGCTTTCTTTATTGTAGGCTTAAGTGCCCCACCAACAAACCCACCAGATAGCAGAACAAGCTGTTCAACACGAGTAACTGCTAGAAAATAAAAGGGCAAATGCAAGAAACACTCGGAAGCTGTGGTTAGTTGGTCTCCAGAGCTCTTTCTCAACAAGAGCTGAGCAAATTCTGATAGCGACAAGAACATTTTTCCACACAAAGCATTGTCATCAACAGTCTACAAATGAAGAGGGTTGTTGTAGCTAACGTTAGCCAACTGACGACAATAACTCACCGTACACTTATAACACCCACCCGCTTACAGATTTACACAATACGTTTGGGTCGCTGCTGGTCTGTGGCCAACAGCACCGTGTCGGAAAAACAGTACCGTACACAAACACTGCTCAACAAAGAAATGTGAAACGAAGCTGCTAATCAACTGAAGGAGCCGTTCTTGGCTGGCCTGGCTGACGTCCTCCACTTTGTTCAGGCTGTCTGAGAGAGAGAGAAAAAAAAAAAAAAGAAAAAAAACCAACAAGGAGGAACTTCCCACAACGAAGGTCTGACTTAACGTTTGCTCGCTGCAGCCGCTTTTCATGGCGTAAATAAGAAAGTATTGCAAACTGAGTCACTCGACTGTCACTCACACATCCATTAATGAAAAACAGCCTCCACGTCTAACCTTACATGTCAGTGTTCGGCTGTTTGGCTATGAATTACTTTTATTAGGCCAGCGTGCTAACTAACGTTAGCCAGTCGTTCCTTTCACTACTCTCGACGATAAATCCAATGCAATGATCCGACGAACAAAATGGTTGTGACTCTGAGGACTTTTCCCTTGTCGTGTCCGTTGTCTTCTTACCTTGAGCTTCTGGAAGTGCTGCTGCTGCACTTGCTTTTGTGTTATAACGTAAGGCTTGTCTTGAATTTGGTTTATTTGCTTCGCGGTGCTGTGCGCCTGAATCTTCGCCATTATCCCGGCAGCAGGAGGCTCGAGAGCCGCTACCACAACTTAAGAGGGAAGCTTCGATGTTACCTCCAGTTGTTGGCTAGCAGACAAACCGTGCTCTCGGTCGGGAAGCCAGCCTGCCAGCAAGCAACCCTACTTTGCCTGGCTGGATAGTCTCGGCACAGAGGCAAAAGGACGGGAAATCCAGTAGAGTAGCGGGTGATGACAGACAAGCTGCTACTCGCTGCGACTTTGACTAGACATCGCCATCGAATTAAACAAGCGGAGACATAAAGCGTCGGAAAATAAGCTCAGGGACAATGGTTGCCGTTTAACGCATTTAAAATAACTATCGCCTGTCTCTTTAAATTCGGCGGCAGCGGTCTATCTTGGCGTCCGGAAGCCAGAGTAGGAGTGAAAAATAGGGGAAAAAAAGAGGAGTGAAAAATTGAACTGCGCAGCCGCAGCGGTGGGAGGAGCTGAGCTCACAAGAATCAGATTGCTCCACTCCCCCTTCACTGCTACAAAGGAACAATGTTGCTCTATGTTAAACGACAGCAATATACTAAACGCTTATACGCACAACTACAGGATCAATGACGGGCGGTCTGTTGGTATACACCTAATACAAGGATCATATGACCAAATGCGGCGTGGATTTGCAGCTCGTTTCCAATAGAGGACAGTTTAATACGACAGAACCACACGTCGTTATTGAGGATGCATTTCAAGGAAGACAGGAACGGATATTTTTCATTTAGATTGCTTTATTAATGATTTTCAACATAATTTTCCTTCCATTTCCCCAGTGTAGTCCTTTTTCAAACTGGAAGGTGCTCAAAGTGATCCGCTATATATTTTGAAACTGAGATGCTCACTAAGAGGCTTTGGCAGCCAGTTTCCACCTCTGGAGCCACTGCTGGAAAGTCAGTCCTCCTTTACAGAGATGAGGCAGGACATGCTGGGCTGGTTTATCCCACCTACACATATGAACACACACACAAAACAGAAAAAAAAATGAAAACAGTGCAAAAAAAAAAAAGCTACCAGTTGGAGTGAAATAGAAACCAAAATAGCATCAAGCTGCTCTGAACTGTCCTGTCACCTATCCTGAAAACAAAAAAACGGACCCTTATCTCATTTCACAATTTGCACACATTGTAATTCCTCCACTAGACTTAGGCAGATGTCAACTTAAGATGTGACGTGACACAATTTTCCAACCAATATTTAACTGCAATTTAACACTTAAATTAGTACAATAAAAGTGGATATTTACTTTGAATTCAATTCAAAGTGTAGGATTAATGTGGCACAAGACCATCTGCTAAGGATATACTGCTGTGTCCTGGTTTATAGTAACACAACAGGCCTCCTTCTCCTCTCCTCTGGGTGTATTTTAGGACTTATTACATACTGAAGCTTTGCCGGTAATTCTTTGCACACCGCAGCACTGCAGTACAAATGAAGAAGAAAAAAAAAACAAAACACCTGTTATTAAGAAAATGCTGACTGAGAGGTGAACTGTGAGATGTGGTTTAGGTTGCATTGGAATGCAAACCATCTGATGTGGTTAATTTGTTGACAAAAAACCCAAACAACTATAAAACAATATACCCAGATGGTGTAAAAAAAAAAACAAAACAAAAAAAAAACTTTATTAACACTTTTGAAAGACAGCAAAATTGGAATAAGAAGATCTATATCAGAAATGTGCCTCACCAGTATGAGATGGCGGTCTTGACTTGGTCTCCATAAGAAAGGCCTTGTGCACAGCGGTGAGTGAGACTTCTGGCTCTTGGGAGCAAAGACTTCAGAAGGTTCTGATCCACCTCTGTGACTCTGGACAGCAGAGCTGGGGAAAAAGTAGCATCGATGGATAAAATTTTGTTGTTACTAGTATTGTTTTTACAGTCTGTTATAAGCACAACGAAAAGTTGTGCGACTAGTTCGCCCGAATACCTTTTTGATCAGATGCGTGAAGTCGTTCCGCTTCCTTCTGCACACTCCGCAGAGTGGCGGAGTAAAGGTGCAGCAGCTGACGGAGAAAACGCAACTCAAGCTGCTGGGATCGAGACTGGAAGCACAGCTCCTCTGGTGCCTGAAGTGTAAGAATGAGAAAAGTTAGTTTCCTTCAAAGTCAGAGAAACACAAAGAGGAAGTTCTGTTAAATGATGTGCAAACATATAGAAGAAAATAAATAAATAAATAAAAAATATCGCAGGAATCCATTTAAATGAAAACTGCAGCCTTAAAAGGCAAAGCTGGTCCTGAGGATAGTGATTTTTTTTTTTTTTTTTCATCAAGTCTGTTATTAATGGGGCTTTGGTCAAGCTATGATTGTTAAAATAAGCTGTTTCATCAGAATCACCCAAAGGCATGTTCAAAGCGCTGCTGCTGGCACTACTTTTGTAGTTAGGAAGTGGTTCAAAACGCTCTGTAAGAGAAGAGGCCCCTATAAGTGACTGCAGGCAGCCAACATCTTAGTAAACTCTTAAACTTTAGACACAGTGGAACTAAGAGCATCTGAAATCACACAGAGCCCTGCAAAAAGAGCAATAAAGTTTAGATCTTATTCATGTTTTCTATACTTTCATCATCGACCACCAACTTATTGGTTGAATTAAACTATATGGAGTAAAATACAATTTAGCTAAACAGGCTATTGTAATTTGTGCATTTCATTAAACACAGACACAGTTAACACGACGATCAGATTCATACTTAGACTCTGCCAACGGCTCGAATAACATCAACAACGTTCGACAACTACAGACAGACCCTGTACTTACTTCCACATCAACCCTAAAACGATTCCCACCGTGTTACTTTTATAGTTACAGGCAGCGATCCAAAGGCTGTCCATCTGTAACTGATGTCAAGAACTATGCAACATACAGTATGTTTAACCTATAAGAATAAAAATAAAATAAACAAGGTGCCATAAACACATGTCCATGAAATCAAGTGCTGATTTGGACGAAGTGTGGAAATTTAAGACCATCCGTACACACTCCGATCCACCATGAATCCACCAAAAAATAGTTATAACTTCAATTACAAAGATAAACAAAAACATGACACACTCTTTCACACCATACAAATCTATTCTTGTGTGATCTACTTCAAAGAAATGTATGTATGGGGGTTTTTGTTCTAAAGAGTGACAACATCTCATTGCTGTTTCTAAATATAATCGCATGTATTTTACTATATCTATCATTATTATTCTCCATATCAATATTATTACCCTTTTCCTGCATCATTAAGCAAATTTAGGATGATATACTTTCATGTACTGCAAGACCGACATCTGCATGAAGACGACGAAGGGATTGTTCCGTTTGCCTTTTCCTTCCATTTGTTACAGCCGACTACACAACATTACACGGTTACCTTGTACAGAGGGAATGCCAGGCTCTGACACAAGCTGCTGAAGCTCGGGGACTGCAGCCGATGGATGGACAACCATGATGCAGGAACTCTTTGCATTCTGAAACAGCAGAGGGGAGAAAAAAAAACATTGCTTCATTTGCCACCGCTTTAAGAATACATTTACTAAATTTCTCTTTTCGTGTGATTGTGTCACGTTCTCCAATTTAATGTCAAATATACTCTTTTTTTTTCACCTCAGGAAGTAACGTTAGCTTAATTTGGGTGTCCATCCAGGACCCTTTTTCTAGTATATCCTTTTGGTTACATACCAAAGCGACAGGGATTCACCCCATCGAGAAACATGCTCTCACCCATCGATAGTTCTGCGGTCCAGAGAGAGAAGCGAAACCGTTCCAAACTGTTTGGCCTCCTTCGAAATAGAGTTCCGTAAACCGTTCGCTGCAGTGACGACGTCTTCAAACTGCGGCACGAGCTCGCCCTCGATGAACTCCTGCAACTGAAAGAAAAAGAATTTAAAAAAAAGGGGGGGGGGGGTTGAAGTTGCACTGACATAAAGATAAAAATTTCAAAAAAACAAACCAAAGCAGAAATGCACCCAGACCTCTTTATGAAGATGAATCAGATGTGTCTTGGCTGTTGAGTTTCCCTTAATCAGACCTCTGATATGCTCTTGTCTGAGAACCTACAGACACAGCAAATACAGCAGGCTTTACGACAGCTCCACCTCCAAAGCCCAAATCCCAAAGACCATATTTAGTAATTGTTTTATCCAAACAAAAGACCTGCAACAATAAAAGAGTTGTTCTCACCACTAGTTTTCTGAAGTCCAAAATACTCTGCCACTGGCTGCGCAGACTTCTTAGCGCTTCCTGACGACTTCTGGCATGTTGGTCGAGTTGGATACAGCGGTCTCGGATATAATCCCGGGCTGCCGCCTGCATCACACACTGCAGTTCTACCTCGAGTGCTGAACTAATAGCAAACCAAAGTTCAGATATTTAAAGAAAAAAAAATAAATAAATACACGCAGGTAATGCAAACATGTTTTGCCCAAAACAAAGACATGACCTAGCTGTGTGAAAAAAGTATGCAAAAGAAATGATCAAAAACCTGAAAAATGCAAGAGTGATATGCTTAAAGCAAGAACCAGTAATGTAAGTAAACCCACAGCGCCATGCTATCATTGTGGAGCTCATCTGCACAACCGGAGACCTCGTGCTCAGCCTCCTTCTTACGAGCCTGTAGCTGGTTTTTGAGCTGCTGGACTCTGGAGCGAGTTCGGGTCAACTCAACAAAACCCTGCTGACCTTCATTCCAAGCAGCCTGGAACAACAAAAACACATAACTCCATAAATACATTTTTCTGAATTTTTTCTCCTTTTAATATGATTGTTTGAGTGTGAATGAAAGCGTATCACCTCCAAGAGAGTCTTGACAGGCACTAACTCATCATCCTCCTCTGCCGAGATATCCAGTAAGTGATTGCTTTCATATCGGAACCTGCGAGGAACGTTCTCATGAGAACTCTGTGATGAAATATTCTCTGGCGACATGACATAAGAGAGCCTCCTAAACACGTAAAGGACGCCCTACCGCAAAGCCGTCACATCCTGTGTCACATCCAGAGCAGCTAGTTTCTCTTCCAGCTCCTTCTGTTCTCTCGAAGCTAAATACTGCAGTGCTGAGAGGACATGGTTTGGAGGATAATCGCCCAACACTTTCTGATGACAAGATAAGCAACAGCATAATCAACTGAAAGTTTAAACGAGCACGTGTATAAACAAGTACAAAAACAGTTTGGAGGAATCTTATTGGAAATACACCCACCTCAGCAGTACTCAGCCAGTAATGAAACACGGCAGTTCTCTGCTTACGGGTCATACTGTTAAAGGGGAACAACAATATAGCGAGTAACTAAAAATTGTATTTAAAAGATAAATAAATAAAAGTGGTTTCCATTGCAGTCCTTACTGTTTAGCTGCAGAGTGCTGCACTTTGAGTTCGCTCTCTTGTAGTGCCTGATAAAAGTGGATCCTGTCCGCACACAGTTCTCTTAACTCACGCTGCCAGACAAATAAGAGATTATTGTGTGACTTCCCTAAATAAATTAACACTCTCATTCCCCAAATTTTACAGAATGGTAAATGGGAAAAAATAAAAATAAAAAAATCAGGCAAGTACATGTTTTTTTAATGCTCTCCGACTAGATCTTAACAAATTGAAGACATTAATCTTCGCTGATACCGTGCCCGTTTGGGTAAGAATGTCATCGACTCAACTCTGTAACATACAGAGCAGACGTAGGCAGCTCTTACCAAGACTTGTGCCTCTGCTGCTGCCTTGGAGTTGAGGTTTTCATTATCTCTACAGCTGGAAGGCTCATCATCAAACAGCACCTCAATCTCTGCTTTCCTACAAGGCACACATACACACACAGAAATGAAGAGTATCTGATAATTATTTTAATAAACTGAACTACGTATTGTGTGAATTACTGGTAAAACAGATGTGTACATCTGTTTTTTTGTTTACTTACCTTGCCATCTGATCCAGCACCTGGCAGTGGCCACCGATTTTACTCATGTCATCAGAGAGCACCTTACGGCCCAGGCTGCAGCGTTGTCTGAACGCCTGAAGAAGCAGCTCTCTGCGCTGGTTGTCCTCCATCTGGGCCCAGACATGACTGATCGATCGCTCTGTATAATAGTGACAATAGAAAACACTGGCATGAGAGACCATTTCAAAACACCACTACAACTCAAAACGCAGAAAACTGCAGCAATCCTCAGAAAAATATTAAAGAAAATGTATTTTCATCGTTCCGTAAAACATTTTTCAGCAGTCAGAAATGACCATATTTTGAAATCAAATTGTGTGGTTATTCCCAAGTGATGCGAAAGACTCAAGGATACCGAGCCCACACAGCATGAGATGAACAAACCTTGGGTGGCGAGTTGTTCCTCTGTTCCACTGATCTGAGAGTCCAGGTGACTGATTTCTGCTCTCAGCTGCTCAATCTTCTTCTGAAGCTCTCTTCGCTTTGCAGCCTCACTCTGGCCCTCAGCCTGCTTCGCCTGCAAGATGCAAACGCATGGTCAGATTTTCATTTTACTGTGCAAAAAATGTATTACAACTGCTGGGGAGGGAAAACAAGTTGTAGTTTACCTCTTTGTCTTGGAGTACTTTGTACCTTGGAGATCATAATGTCAAGGAAATGACTGGATAATACCATGAGCACATTTATAGGACAACAAATGCTAACTAGTAGTGACCACCATCATTGAGACAGAGAGTGGCATGCATGATATGGCAGGACATGTTGACATCCCCAAAACACACACAATGTATGCATGCCATTCCTGACGTGTAATGACAGGCCTGGTCCAAACAGTGGTGGTGGTGACAATGTCCAGTGACTAAAATATTAAATATGCAGGCTGACTTTTGTTTTTAGGTAGATAGTAACTCTCCTGCTTGAGTAAAATAATTCAGTTCAATTGTATCTCGTATCTACCACATGCAAAATACCCAAAAAGGATACCATTGAAGATTTCCACGCATGATCCTCACATTCCTAAAAAAAAAAATGGAAAAGAAAAGAAAAAAGGGGGAAGGAGAAAATGTCAAAAAGTTGTAATGTTTTATTGGTCTTTCCACCACCTAGATTTTATAACCAAGCACTTTATGAGATGCTCAGATACTTCTGAGAGAACGAAGAAGAAATTATTCGTACTACGGCCAAAATTGGATCATACTGATGGATCAGTAAAACAACAGAAACTCTGACCTCTGTTGAAAAACGTGTTGGATTATGTACTTCCATATCGACTTCCCAGTCCCAACACAGAGCCTGGGAAACAAATAAACTGCATTAGTTTAATGCTGCTGCGTTACACAAAACAATTACCTTTACGTTGATGTTGTAATAAAAAAATAAAAATAATCAACATTTTATGCACTCACGTTTTAAAGTAGTTGTCATTAGGCAGACTGTCCAGGGGCAAACCAAACTCCTCTGTTGCCCAGCGTTTCAACTCCTTCACTAGGTTTTTATCCGCCATACTAATAGAAAACCATTTACAGTGAGCTAGCTAAAGCTAGCAAGGACAACGGGCTAAAAATGTTGCCAAGTAGTAAGTATTCTGCTTGAGCCGCAAACCGTTTATGGTCGTTTAACTTACTCTGCTCTGCGGGTACATCTTTAATAAACAAAATGCACAATAGTCAACAGTCAGTTCTGTCTGAAATATCCATACTTTCCAAGTTCCCGCTCGCTCACAGAACTTCCGGTCGGCGTACCCGTTGAGATAGCGCCGTCACCGTTTGCCGTCGGTTGTTGTCATGGATACAGACAGTAAAATGGATGTGCCGTTAGTAATTAAGCTCCTCCATCTGATTATAAGAATTTGGTCAGTTTAGTTAAGTTCTGATTGTTCAGACATGAACACTTGAACATGAATAAAACACCGTAAAGCGGTGCTTTGAGAGGGAAGGGATCATAAACAGTGACATTTTTGTCCATACCATATTTAGTTGATCCAAAAATTGACCAGTCGTATCTGCACATTGTAACATATCTTCTGGTGCTTGATATTAGGTAGTAAGCTCAACTACAAAATTACTACCCAAAAGCTCATGCATGAATCTTATCAACTAACCAATTTGCCTTAATTCATTCATATAATTGGTGTGAGCAAAACAGAAACAGTCAAACACTTATAATGTACATGAAAGTATTAGATTAATCTGTTTTCTTCATACACAGGCAAACTGGGTGTTAAACTATTAGTTTAGTAATATGATTCTATTATTCTCAAGCTGAAGAATGTAAAAGCTGCAATGTTATAAAGTCAATCAATCAATCAAAAAAATGGTACAAAACATATCATTAAAAAAAATAACACGTGCGTGAAGTTGGACACAGGGTCTTCTGTTCTTCCATCTTTTATTTATTGATGCTCCAAAGAATCACCAACATTATATGTCCAAATGCTCAGCATTAGACTTTATGGAAACACAAGCAAAGCAGCATTTTTCCAGCCAGCCACTCGAAACAAAAGTCTTCAAGGTTTCACTGCAATCACTGTGTTTAGTTTTTCCTATTTTAGTCATGACACGATATGGCATTCGTCTCCACAGCATCTCCAACCTTATTATCAAGTCTCTGAAAGGTTTATCATGTAACAAGTGCGTTAAATAAATTAGACATGATATACACAAAAAAACGTGATGTCAACATCTCAGATGCACCTTCAACGAAAATATTATCACAATGTTTTTAAGAAAGGCTTACAATTTGAGTTGGGAATACAAAAAAAAAAGAAGAAATCAAGCCACTTTTGGCTCGTTTTCAAAAGTTTTTCTTAAAAAAAAATGTATACAATCATAATCAGGGCTGACAAGTCAGGACAAATTTCCCCCTAAAAAATTGCTCCATTCATTTCACTTGTCCTTTGTACTTTCTGTGTTTAGCACCACATTGATGATCTATCCATTGAATCCCAGTAGAGTCCTTTTTTTTTTATTATTTGTAAACTGTTACCGTATCCTAGTAAAGAGATTTAAAACGGACACGGATTCCTGCAAAAAAGAAAAAAAAAGCCTTGGTTAATGATTTAGCAGATACACCAGCGTGTGTAGCCACACAGTGCTAACCTCAGCGGAGCTTTCTCACCTTTGTTGAACGTGTTTTACTGAAAACATTCCAGAAACGCAAGGTCTCGTCTCCGGCACCTGTAACTATTGCTTCGCCGTCTGGGGACATGGCCTAATAGTTGAAGAGAAAAAAAAAAGCTTCAATTATGAGTTTGCCTGCTGTTCTGGCAAATGTGACCTATAGCAAAAAAAAAAAAACACACACTGACCAGGTAGAGCACTCTGTAGGAATGTCCTGTGAGCTTGGCCACCTGAGTGAGAGCTGGATATTTCCACACCAAGATCTGGTTCTGAGAGTACCCGTGGGTGCTTACCTGCAAGACAAGAGAGCAAGCGTTGGTGCTTTATACTGAACTGCATAGTGAATTAGGTGAATATACTAGATGGAGATTAGGTAATGAATCATTCTAAATCAGTTGCCCACGGTGTGAATATGGAGTCACTTACCAGCTCATTAGCATGTTTGGACCAGGCCAGGTTGCAGACCTGTGAGCCAGTGTCCATACACTGCAGCGGCTGCGATGTCAGGGTATTCCAAAATCGAATGCAGCGGTCAGCAGTGCCGCCACCAGAGGCCAGGAGGCCGTGTTGATGAGGGGACCAGGCGATGGCTTTTACTGCAGCCAGGTGATCCGTGTATGTCTGCACAGGGCTCAGCGACGAGTGGTTCCACACCAGCAGCTGGGAGCATAAACCGACCCCCCCCTGGGTTAGGGAACACAGTGAGCCAACAAACACAGTGACAAGTTCTACAAAGATAAATACCTTATTGTCGTTGCCGCCCGAAGCAAGCAGCTGATGGTCAGTGCTCCACTTCAAGCCACACACTTCCTGTCTGTGTCCCTGTAGCCGTCTCTCTGACTGCAGCGGAGGCGTCCGGATGTCTCTTTGAAGAATCATACGATCACGGCTTCCCGAAGACAACTGGTCTGCGTTCCACGCCAACGCTCCTATGAACAGAGTAAGATTTAATGTTTGCAGGGTCAAGCTTTTAAGAATCATTTTCATGGTTAAATGCTTCAATTCACAGCACACTTCTCACCAACTCTGGCAGTATGCCCTTCCAGTGCAAAGAGCTTTTTGCCAGCACCGGCATCCCAGATCTGAACATAGCCTTTATGCGTCCCCACAGCCACAAGATTTCCCTGAAGACACAAAGCCACATTTTCAGTAAGAAAAAAAAACAAAAAAAACAACTGAAATGAAAATCCACCATCGCAGTTTTCTGTACGCCGCTTAGACCCACCCTTTCAGACCATCCGACTGATGTGACCGAGTCCCCCTCCACAGATAAATCGCACAGCCTCGTCACCTGAGGAGAACATCGTTCAAGCGCATGAGTCAACTACTCCTGCCAGGTAAGAGAAACATAGCATGACAGACACAGTCACATCCTGCAGTACCTGGCTGGTGCAGGCACTCCAAAGGTAAACACATGTGCCGAGCCCGACGCTCAGCACGTTGAGGGATGACCAGTCCACCAGGTTGAGGTAAAAGTCATCCTGCAGCTCTGGAGCATCCAGGACTTTAAAGGGGATCTTGGATATCTTTCGAGTTGGCTTCCTTGGTGAACGCAACAATTTCTGACTGCAATGCAGGCATTTTTATTTAAATGTTCTTGCTTTTTCTCCAGGGTTCAACATCAACATGATCATAAAATAAGCATATATATATATATATATATATATATATATATATATATATAAAAACAAAGGTCTCCTACCTTTTATTGCTCACAGGCGACAGAGAGTAGGGAGAGATGTTGCTGCTGTCATCAGGTGATGACCTTTTGCTGTTGAGTGAATACTGCTCAACAAATAAGAAGAAAGTTGTTTTTCTTATCAGTTTCACTAGAAAAAAATCCAACCATCAAAGAAAGAAAAGATACACTGGCTGATCTTGTTTGTGTCCCTACTCCAGATTCCACCTGCATACATTACGTGTCTACGTTCTAAAAAATGACACATGAAGGATTTCTATGTTCGGTCTATAAGGAGTAGAACAGAAAATACTCATACAGTGAAGAGACTCCTCGTCTCAGGCGTTGATGGCTGTAGACGTCTGTCCTCTGTCTGAGGGTCCTGGATCTTCTCTATTCCTGCTCCCAGCAGCTCATTCTTCAGTAAAGCAGAGTAGGCCAGCCCGTCTGCTACAAGCACAACAGTAGATTTTGATTCAAGAGACAGCACAAACAGGCATGAAAAGACTAAATGCCCATAAGCGCTGGCCTGTATTACGAAGCCGGATAAGTGGCTCAGTGAGGTAACTTCAGGTTCAGTATCACAAAATAGGTTCACTTCTTACCAGGTTGTATCACCGTGGCAACTTATGCTGGAAACTTTAAGGGGAAGCCTTTCCAACTCTGGAGCAGGTTAGGTTTTCAGATGGGAGATCAACACATTTAAAAGCATCGCCTCCAAACTTATCAATTCTGTTTGAAAATGAAGGAGACATTGGAGCGTGAACAGTGAGAAAGCCTCTCTCTAACTCCAACTGGAGTGAAAGACCGATCACTCTGTTCGACTTTTACTGGGAAGCGTCTTTATAAGAGATGTGTCAGCCGAAGGGAACACTTAGGTAGTCTAGAAAAGAGGCCGAATCCTCTAATGCTTGTTCCTGCTTAAGGATTTGCAACTACCATTAATTACTTTATCATAATCATAACTAAAATACAAAATATTGTGTTGCCTTTTTCACAGACATTATATGAGTGAGCAGTGTATCAAATTTGAAAAAGCCAGGATGACAGAAAAGGAACTGACGGTTACAAAAAACCCACTGGTCTGAATCACTTTTATGCCTTTCAAAACAACAAGAGTTACATCTGACAGGAAGGTTAGGGTTAGTTAAACCAGATCACCCAAACATACCTTGGCTGTGTTGAACCTGCTTCACAGTATGGAACTTAGGTCACAGAACTACCAAAGTAAGAATCCCAAAAAGTTGTTTACCTTTGGTATTATCTGAAGAGGCATCCTTTGTTTTTCTGTTCTGACTTGGTGACTTCTCATTTTCCTAATTAAAAAAAAAATAAAAATCATATACAGTAAATACTGTTCTCGAACTGAGGCCTACTTTTCTCACAGAGCTGCACCCAGACACACTCCAACATGTAGACTTTACAAACACCTTTGGAAATCTTGTTGAAGCCGATTTACCACTTTTCAATCTCGAGACCAAGACTCTCGAGATTGAAAACTGTCAAATTAAAAATATATAATTAATTAATTTGGCAACTGTGGCTCCACTGTGCCCACTTTGCACCATATAAAGATTGAAGAAAACAATAAAATCAAATAAGGGAAGTGAACACTGGAACAACACGTGCCTGCAATTTTGAAAAAAATAAATTATTATTATATCTTAAATATTGTTTTTGAGACTGTCTGAAAGCAAAAAGCTATTTGGCCAGCTGACCTAACATATTTACTACATAATAATCAACGCGTGCAAAAGAATCAAAAACACACTTCCAGGTTGTTCAATGGAAATCTGCCATTAAGGGAATGTGGTCTATCAGACAAACTGGCTGCCAAGTTCTCATGACCTACATCAAACCGAGACATTTTGGGTTACGTTGCAGCTGATTGAAGGAGAGGCAAGAAAAGTTCCCAGCATACTGTCCTGTACTGACAAATTTTTTTTAAAGGCCATTAATAAAAATCCAGGTGACAAGCTGGTCTGGAGAATGAAAGCTTTGCCACGCTGAAGAATCTAAAATTTCAAATATTTGACTTTATGTGTCCTAACAGTGACTTGTGCTGTATATGCTTATGCTACTCTCTCTTAGAAAACCCCACACA
Source organism: Leuresthes tenuis (assembly GCF_036924035.1). Lineage (NCBI taxonomy): Eukaryota > Metazoa > Chordata > Actinopteri > Atheriniformes > Atherinopsidae > Leuresthes > Leuresthes tenuis. Next base: position 15,929,623 of record NW_027325361.1, on the reverse strand, counting down.
CACTGCTAAACAATTCACATATAACAGTTTCATACATTGATCCTGTGGAAGTTGATGTTCCAATTGGCTCCAGCTCTGGTTGGAATAAATCTGTCCCCAAGCTTACTGGGTGAGGACAACGGGGAGCCGGTCGGTGTCCAACTGTGCAGACTTGGTGGCAGCTTCTGCAACATCGACACATTTTTACAAGCATTAACTGAAGTTGGCTACAAATGTATAGACACTGGATCTTCTTTTTTAAAAAAAAAAAAGGGAATTTATAATCTCAACGGATATTATCACACGTTCAATGATGATGAGGAGCATCAGGAAGAGAGAGGAAAAGAGAACAATATCGACTCACAACAGGGCTCAAGTTGTCATTCTGAATGTTGATCTGGCGGAGCAGCCGATGTTCATATTCAGGATCCATCCTAGACCCTCAGCCCACCGCCACAGGCTGGGAAGACGGACCTGACAGAAACACAACAAGTTGCTATAACATGTGGCAACACTGTCTCTGCAAGAGTTGTTTGAGTTGATCAGCTGTAAATGCGGAGTATGTAAAAAGCCTTTCAAATGCATTGGAAAAAGCTTTGAGATGTTTAAAGAGAAAAATTGTGGCTTCATTTGTTAAAGTAATCCAAAAATTCGCATATTATTCATTAGTTCCTTTTTTTTGTAGGCAAACCAGTCAATGTTAGTCCGTAATCTTTATTCAGTGACTGACTTAACGTCATTTAAACTAACCCTGTCAGTGTTAAAGATAGACACAAAAATATAACGGCGTGATCCCAATAATAAGGTTTTAATACCAGGAAATTAGATTTGGAAGTAATTTAGCTTGTCGTTGACAGGATAAAACAACATAAGATACATTTTGAAGAAGCTGCACTTTTAAAGGTCGCCTGCAATTTCTACCTAGAACACAATACAAAATGTTCAGCAAATAACTGTATTGTACCTGCCTGTCATGTTTTCCATACTATCTTAAATTCAGAGTTGAACCAGACCAGTGTTGGTTTAATATACTCTGATTATTTGTCACGATGTTTAAATAATCTTTTCACACTTACAGACGCTTTTCCGCAGCTGTTTTGTCAAATTGTCTTCGTTCTTGCTATGTTTATTTTAAATCAGCCAGATGCAGATAACTGCGCTAGCTAACGTCGCTACAAGCTACTTTAGTCCTAAATGTACAGACAACATACCTCCAACGAACCAGCCGATCCCTACAACCGCCACACACAAACACCAGAAGCAACACGGAGTTCAGAGGATCCTACCCGATATATTAAATCATATTTACTCTAAGATTTCAGCTAGTTTTTGTAATTCAGTTTGGCGAAGGCGTACATGACATTGCATTGTGGGACTTTTCGTGACGTAAACCACTCAAATCAAAACACGGAAATGCTTCAAGTGTTGCAAGTGTGAGTTTTTCACTTATAATTTTTCATTTGATTTTTTTATACAGTATTGCTGACCCTTTAAATAGCATTTGACTCCAGAGGGAAACATTTATCATTTTCCAATTTCAATTAAAGTGATTTATAACGGTGAAAGTCTTCCGGTTGGCAGCTCATAACCAATAGTTCCAGGTCTAATAATGAACTGTGACTAATTCAGCTACACGAGTCCTGTTGAAAATAATGTAGTGAATCCAATGCATTTTAAACTTTATAAAACGCCTAAATGTGAACAAATAATTTGTGTCCTCAGTTTTATTGTCGTGTCAAAGTGTCAAACATAGAGGGCGCATCAGATCCACATTTAAGTTGTACCCATATGAGGGCAGTTGGAGTTGTAGCCTGAACTCACAGATTACTAGTTATAGGTAAAAACGTACAATTCAATGTAACTATATCAATTACTGTGATTATCACATTTGATATATTTTTTAAAGCATTTCCAACAAATGTTTTTAGCTGTACAATACAGCTGAAAATTACAGGGGGCCCTGAGATGCAAACACAACAACAAAACACAACATTTCAGTGGCAGACGCACAAGATAAAAACTGACATTTTTAATACACAACATTTCAGTAAATGCAACATCTAAACAAAAGAAAACAATATTTTGAGAGCACAACAGGAAAAAAATGTCAAGTCGAAGAATTGTAACAAGATTCTTCTTGAAATGTTACATCTTGTGATATGTTACCATGTTTCTGTTTTGCTGTCATGTTTCCTGAGATGGTTTTGGTACAGATGTGTTCTGACTGAAATGATTGTGTTTGGAACCTAGCAGTATATTCCAGGCCGTATAAATCTTACAATAGTAAACGATACAATTACCATCAAATATTTGATACATTTTTTTCTCAGTTTGATCTGAGCAACCTACATGAACTTGAATGTAGTCTGTCTGCACCATAAACTATTTACAAGATCTTTCTATAGGGTCGATGACTTTTCTGGCCCGTCTTGTATTGGTAATACAGCACCTGAAGAGGGCATTCCTGCACAGTGAACTACAAAGCAACAGAATAAAAGTTACATCACATACATTATATTTATATACACTTACATTTGACACATCCAGGTTGGCACATGTTGAACACACACATACACAGGGTCACACACTCATGGAGACAGATGCCATACACTGGAGCAGTGGGCAGCTAATCACAGCGCCCGGGGAGCATGGGGGTACGGTGCCTTGCTCAAGGGCACCTCAGCCATGGCAAGGAGGTGGACTGCCACCCCTCCAGCTGTCAGTTCACCACTCTTTTTTGGGCAGCTAGAGTGATGAATCAAACATCCGACCTTCCGGTTATTGGACGACCCACTCTAACTACTGAGCCACGTCTGCCATGATTTAGTGCACTGTCACCACACCGCAAGTCGTGTTGCATGTTCTCTCTGTGCATGCATGGACTCACTCTGGGTACGCTGGCTTCCTTGCACCTTCCAAAAACATGCATGTTAGGTTAATCAGTGGTTCTAAATTGCCTGTAGGTGTGAGTGCAAGTGTTCATGGTTGTTTGTCTCTGTGTTTGCCCTTTGATGAACTTGGATGGATCGACATTATATTTGAATGCAACCCTTTCTTATTACCAAGATTTTAATTAGCCACTGTGATTAACTATCTTATTTTCCTTCTAATTGTAGCCGACTGCATTTTCAGTTATAACTAGATCCAGCTCAGGATGCTTTACCTCCAAAAGTCTCAAATAAGCCTAATTTTTCTTAATGAATTTATCTGAACCAATGGCTTTAGCTCACATGTTTTGCCTGCAATCTGACAAACAAATTGACCTCTTGTGTTACAGTCAAAGCACACCACAGAACACATGCCATCAGTAATATTAACGAATGTGCTTCATTGATCCTATGCAGGGATGTCTAAGTATAGTAATGAGACAATTTCTGCAGAACAAATTCTCTCTCCATTACACATTCCTCTGTGGTTTATAATCTAATATCTTGCCAAAGGTGAATGCTTCTCTCGGTGGGATTAAAGATCCACTTCACTGAACTGTTTTGGGCTCATTATTTGTTGCCAATCCTGTTAAACAGAGAACAGTAAAATCCAAACTGTTCAGAGAAAAAAAAAAAAACCTGCAGATGCATGATGAAATATTCTATAATCTAATCAAGTGCGAAGCCTGGTCGTGGTTTATCACAGTTCCAATATATATTTAGATCCACTTCCCTGTCTCCTGGATTCTATTTCAACCATATTCAGCAGAATATGTGCGTGTGTGTGTTCATGTCTGGAATAAATTAAATTTGCAAATCCAAAAACTATGCTGAATGTATTTTTCTGCCATCATCCCATTCTACACAATAATGCAGTCTCTGAAATGCACAGCTAATGACCATGTAGTATTAACAAAGAGCCTTTAGCGCTGGCAATTGTAGTGATAATAATCACATGCTGAGCACACAGAGGGCCCCCTGTAAACTTCACTGTGTGTTTTCTGGTGAGTGAGCCTATAGAAATGTACCACATCAGACACATAGCATAGTTATACAAGTGTGAAGGAAGCATAACCCACACTCTCAGTCTGTCTATCTGTCTCTGTCTGACAGACACACCCTCAAAGCACTGGCGCCAACAACCCCCCGCCTCACCACCTCACCCTTCCACCCCCCCTTAACTGACCTCTAATTATGTCATGCGAAAAAGCTGTGTCCCATTGAAAAGCTCTCTTAATCAAACCCAATTAATTCCGCTATTTTCCCTTATTATCCTTTGCAAGGAACGCGTCCTTCCAATAAGACTGTTAACTCCAGCCGTGGCTCTTTCAGATCTACTGGAGTGCAGGAGCAAAATAATAGACTGCACAATTAATCAATTAGTCATTAGGCACTCAATTGTTTCTGATGAACACCATCACTGTGTAGTAGAGTTGAGTTAGGTCTTTCTCAGTGGTAATCTCCACAAGCAATTCAGTCAACAATCTTCATTCATATGACTTTTACAGCTAGATCAAATATAAAAGGGAGAAGGAAGTGGCAACCATTACCTCACTTCTTATGATCTTAGATTGTTGCTGATAATGAGAATCATGCACTTGTATGCACTTTGTTATTTTCTGTTTTGTTCAAGTGGTGAGTCTAGTCATCATCTTGATGAGTAAACTGCAGGTCAGAGATCATTTCACAGTCAGAAGGAACAGATAAACGAGTTACCTCTCAGCTGAAACCTCATAGACTTCACGTCTGAATAACTCACATTTGATTTTACACTCTACAGAAGAACTTTCAGGATTTTCTTGGTGATCTGTTGGTTTTGATTCAATTAAGCTTTGATTGTGGTCATTTTTATCAAGCCTATACAAGAAGCACTTTCAATGTACAGGCTCAGTAATTAAACATTGAATTCAAGAATTCAAATCTCATTTGAGATCAGACCTTTATGCAATCACGACTGAAGAAATTGGAGATGATACGGCTGTCAAGTCTCAAGTAAAGTATCAAGTATCTTCATAGAGCGACTAAAAGCAGTGAAAACTTTTGGAAAATGTGTGTTTATATTTTGGAATTACCGGGATTTCTACTTTGATAACTCAAAGATTGTGGTTGTATCATCTCTGTATGAACCTATATTCTATAGCTATACTGTAGCATATACTTACACACATACAAGCACTTAATTTATTATAAAAGTGTTCAGTTCCTTTTTTTTTTTCTCAAACATGAATTTGTGCAACATGCAACTTCAGTTTAATTTGCCCACAGAAGATTTAGGTGTTGTGAAATATTCTATATATATATCTATTTATTCATTCAGTTTGTTTCATGCAAATTTTCCCCATATATAGACAGAGAGCACTGTCTGGTCCAAATATAATTTTCCAGCCACTTGAAGTTTCGAAATCTATATCATGCTATTTTTAAAGTGAGGTGTGATTCACAACAATCAGTCTGCCTCAAGCAGAGCAAACTTTACCAATAACTAGATGTATACCTTTGTTTATGGGGAAGGGTACTTCCCACTCGGCCTCTTAGCTCCTTTACCCATTAAGCCTTTACACAACATATGAGTATACCTGTTCCTGTGTTTTGAAGCCACATCGTGGCTTGATAGGTTCAATGAAATATCTGATTCAGATAAGTTAGAAGCTCAGAAGTTCTCTTATCGTCTCCATTCTGCCTGTTTGTTATTAGTTTTATCAGGTTTAGCATGTCTGTGAATATGATTTAGATTATAGCATCAGACAATTTGGAGGGGTCACTGAAGTAAAGATGGTAACTCAAAAGGAATTGCAATTGTTTTTTTTCTACTGTCTGTAACACTACATTCTGTCTCCAAGTGTCCAGCCTCTAGTAAACATATCTTTGCTAACATGAACAGTTTTGCTTCTCTTGCTTGCAGGTGAATATCACATGAAAGACAAAAGATTTTTGGTCACTGAACAATTTATTTCCATGTGGGGAGACAGACTTATGCTTTTCACTGTATCAAGGACAGGGAGGATTAAAGGCTGTGTTTCTGCATCTTACTGACAACAACCTTTTTGTTATCTTGAGATTAATTGTTTGAGATCAAAACCGATTTTCTGTCAAATCCACATGTCCAAATCAGATTAAGGATGTTTTAGGGAGCACATGAGTAATATTGCGATGCAGAATATATATGCTGGGAGCATCAACATAGTGTTAAAAGTTCCATTTGGCTCCCGTTAGAATGTATGTCGTACATTTTGTGTTTGTAAAGCAGAGAGCAACTCTTCATCAGAACTTATTTTTCATGTTGCTGCTCTTTTTCCCATGCTTTCCTTTGTGGCACTCACTCCGGCTCAACGCATGCCTACCCTGGCCCCCGGCTGTGACTATAGCCCCGAGCCCCGACCCGGCCCCAGCCGAGCAGTGCCAAGCTGTCCAGCTCTTAGTTAGTGTCTGTTCAAACCCAACTCGGCTCGGCCCAGCCCGGGTACTAATCCCTGGGGCTGTCAGAGGACCCCGCTCTGAACTCATCCTGCAACACAGGAAAACGCTCTAATTGGGGGATTTTCTACATCATTAACCCTGATGAGCAGCCATCCCACCAACCCTCCCTTCTTTTCTCTTCCTCTCCACTCTCCTCCTCTCTCTGTCTTTCTCTTACACTCCCACACTTTTCTTCAATCTAATCTCTTTCTTAATGTTTTCGCTTTTTCCTTTCTCCCATTCTGACCGCCTTACATTGTTGGTCACTTTTATCCTCATTTTTACTATTTTAATATCTGTACAGCACTTTCAAATATGATGGAACAACCTGAAATAACATGTAAAACGTTCCAAAGGCTACAAGTCTCACTAATCTTGTGAACTTGTTATATCTAAAAAAATGTTGCTAAATCATGCAACAGATTGAATTAGTTTTCCAAAGATAGACATTCTGTCAGAGAAACTAAGTGCTGTAAGACTGAATATTTCTAGGAAAATCAGATGCTGAGCTCTGTGACCCGATTGAGAGTCACAAGCCAACCTCACACAAACATTGCGTTAAGCAGGATCTAATCATTTTGCAACATGTCAAAAATCATAAAAACATTGCCCTGTTGCATCCACCGGCTTAACCATATGGTCCTCAAAGTGAGGTCTATTCAGGCCTCCATCTGTCCAGGAAAGTGATTCACACGCTGAGGAGGCCAGTAAGCACGGTGGCACTGGTCATCCTGTGAACATGTGTTGCAGCGGCTCAGCCTGCCGACAGGCCTGCCTGCCTGGGGGCAATTAGGGGAGCAGGGCCCTACGGTCAGAGGCCCCCCTAGGAAGCTCTGATTGATTGGAGTCTCATCTTCCTAACAGGCTGGCACCCTGCCACCAAACTAGGAACAGCAGAGAGCAGGGAGGGGTAATGAAAAGAAAGAGCTCTTAGATGACAGAGGGAGACAAGAAACACAAGCGGTAGCTAAAAAGAAAGAATGTCTGCCCATGTATGTCAGATGACAACGATTATACTGTAGTAATCTTGGATTGCTCTTTAGTCTTAGTAAGGACAAAAAAAACAGTGTGGGAATAAGTGCAGGGGTCAACATGAAAGCTCTGCAGTGAGAAAGTGGAGATAAACATTTCTATCAAACTATATTTATTCTGTAGATTTCAATTCTTTCCAGAGCATGAACATCAATAAATCCAGACAAAATCAGAAATAAAGAAATAGAACAATAACACTAAGACAGACATAACTAGGACATGCAAGACAATATCCTGTACATTTTCACATTTTCAACAAACAAACCTAAAACTGTTCTAGTGCAATTTTGTCCATTATCTAACCTTTGGCTTATTCTTGGTCCAAGATCAAATTTAATGTTTGTCCTAAAGATACTTTTAATGTGCAAGATAATCCTCAGATCTTGTATGGTGTCTAAAAACATCACTAATCAACAACACCAAAAAGCTAAGTGGAGCGATGATTAGCAGCGGCTGTGACACTATTTTCCCTGTTATCGGGTTACAAATCTTAAGATTCGCCAGAAACGAAAGTTCGTTGTTCCTGTCATTTCTGTCATTGGAAATCATATCAAAGAGAAATTTCCCAACAAGAAAACGGGAAGCTCCAACTATAAAGAAAATGGGTTTCAATGTTAACAAAAAAAGTGGGGGGGAGTTATGAAATTGCACATTGCAGTGATGGACTTACTCCGCATCCTTTACCAAGCCAAAAAAAAAGTATTTTTATTACTGCCCAAGTATTCCTTATTGATTTTAAGCCTGATTTTCTCTGCCTTTAAGATAATTAGTACTCAATTTAGCAACAGATGGTAAAAGACCAATACTGTGTCACTAATGACTGTCGCTACAATCCATGTTTCTAGTCGTTTGATCAAGAAAAAAAAAAAAAAAAAACTTCTATTACAAAATGAGTCTATTTAGTGCAGCCTGAAACCGTTTCTCCCCCCTTCAGTTTTAGACAATGGGGATACACTTGGATCAATTGTGCCAAACAAAGACTAAACTATGTGGGGTGATGCATGACACAGAGCTCTTTCTGCTGCCCTGCACGTACACGCAGCCACCCAGCACTGAATTGCCAACAGGTTTTTCTCCTCCAACTGCCACTCAAGCAAAAACAAAAAAAAGTTACTCCGCTGGCAAGCCTGTTTACTCCCTCCCTTCCTTCTTTAAAGCATCTCTGCATTATGTTTTGTGCGGGATAATTTTTGGTACATTCTCAGCCCTGGTCCATAAAGGTGGCAGCATCTCACTGATTCAACCTCCAACCAAATGATCTAATTTGCAGTTTGTGTGATCTCATATAGAAATGTTCTCTCCTCACTGAGCTTCACTTCCAGCAGTCATACCAGATTATCTAATCTATGCGCTCAAATATATGAATTTGGCAGTAAGTAGTAAGAGAAGCCATTTTAAACAAATAATGTGCGGAAAACCATATAAGTGGTCATGAATAAGGACAGTCAGCATGGCTGAAAAAAAATATTGTTTGTCATGACAAATAAATGTTTTTTTCATAAGGATATAAATTTAAATGTAGTAGTTCCTTGGGTGCAAACTGTGATGCGAGCAAGGGTCACCAAAAGGGGTTATTACAGCATCCAAGGCAATAGATTGAGAAGTGAAGAGATATTTGAATCTTGGCAGTTTCAAGTTAAAAATGCAACCACACATCAGGTTTCACTTTCATGTCCTTGAGATGAGGAGAAAAATGACAAATAATTAAAAGAAAGTCCTAAAAAATGTTCCTCAAATTTCACAGCTCAAAGTCCAATTCTTCTGCTCTGTATGCAGGAGACATGACTCCTGCCTTTTGAACCCTAAGATATTCATTCAGTGTTTCATTATCCCAGCAACACTTATCATGGACTGCCAGGTGTGTTGGTCACATAGGTTGCCAGGTCTTGTCCATTGACTGGATGTGTTCCTTGGCTTTCATTCTCAGTGCTGCGATACTAGAGCTGCGCTGGTCCACATCCTCCAGAGGGTACTTATCAGTGTACTGTGCTGAACACTGGTAAGGAGGAGGAGCCATACTCTGCATCCCCTGACCCATTGACGGATGAGGATGAGAGTGAGGGTGAGGATGAGGATGAGGATGAGGATGAGGATGAGAAGCATGGGGAGTAGCGTTGAGGAATCCGTGGCTTGGATAGCTGGGCTGGAGGCCTTGAGCTGGACCCATGAAGCCCGGAATGCTGTGGACAGGAGTAGCGCTGGACAGAGGAGAGGGCAGCCAGGGATCCAGGGGAAGGGAGTTGGTCATTGGACCCATGCTAGTGTGGACTGGGGCTGGACGGTTGAAGGAAAGCATGGGGGAGTCATGGAGCTTCATCGTGCTTGCATCCATCTTTTCCTGTCGACGCCATTTAGCTCTGCGATTCTGAAACCAGACCTGGAAAAGAAATGAAATATTATGATGAACATTTTGGGGTAGTACATAAAGCGCATGATTGTGTGCTATTTGTGTTTTCCAGAACTGAAAGCTGAAATCCATTTTGAGATTTTGCTTTCAAAATTTGGTCTCTTTCAGACAAGTGCATAGAAAACCTCTAAAATATTGATTAAACCATTTCAATTCATGGAAATCAGTAATATGTAAATAGTTATGGTCCTACATATCTACACATTCCCTTTCAGAACATTTTCAATGGAAAAAGACAATTGCTTTAATTCCAGCAAAAAAACTGGGGAAGTTTCTTGGTTATATGTATTGATTGAAATGATTAATTGTTGACATTACTTTAAGTCATTTAGACTAATTCTTCTGAGTAAACCAAGCAACTGTATAGATATAAAAAGGCAGATTTCTTTAGTTGAAAAGTGGCTATTGGAATGTATTTATATGAAATTAGTTATTTTAGCCATAATATTACATATACATATTACAAATATAGAGCTGATATAAACAATTTCTACATTAATTATAAATGATATTGTGTACTTAATGGACTTTAAAAGCATTAGTTCCAAATCTAACTTAATACATCTGGAAATCGTTTAATCTCGAACCATCTTTACACACAAGATTCTGTCAGATCAGATGCCATGAAGGTTTATCACAAAGTAAGACAACAAATGTTACCTTTTGGAAAATTTCCCAATAAAAGAGCCCTTTACATCACTAATATTCAACAACTAAAGTAGCATCTCTGAAACCTTATATGGTCTCAACAATGTAGAAATACAGCAAATATTTTAAGTCTGAAATGAAAAATAAAGCTACTTACAAGTGAGGAACAGAGCAGTAACTTGAATAATGATACTTCAGTACGCAGACTGGAGAAGTTGGGAACTAAAAAACAACCACTCTACCTTTTGAGTTACAATTCCAGTGAAATATCATGTAATAGCCTATGCTATGATACTGTAAGCGTGTTTCTGAAAAACATGACATTCAAGCAGCTAGACGGAGGATATCTGATGGCTGCACTACACCTTACAGCCAGTTACAAACACTATTTTGCCTCAAATTTTGCCCTTTGTTCCTGTAGCCTCTCCACTGTCTTGTCCTTGCTGCTCATTTAGGCTGAGTCTTAGCACTCGGAACCACTCAGCAGGCTTGCCTAATCATTTAGTATAATCTGCTCACTCGAACACTGCCAAGCCACAGGCAAAAGGCCAGGGGCTTTGGCTCAATATGGTGAACAAACAAGTTTAAGTCTGCAGGTTATCTAAGGTGATAAAGTTAAGACAATTGTATCAATAAGGAGACTTTCACTGTACAAGACAACAGCATCAAGCTATCTGACATAACAGTTGTTTACTAGAGGTATATTTGTGTTGTATTTGATGTAATAACAGCCTAACATAAGGGAAAATGGAAGAGAAGCAAATATTTCATGTAAATGCAGCTCATCTCACCTGGACTCGGACTTCAGGGAGGTTCACCTTCATGGCCAGCTCCTCTCGGCTGTACACGTCTGGGTAGTGGGACTTCTCAAAGGCACGCTCCAGCTCGTGCAGCTGGTAAGTGGTGAAGGTGGTACGGTTGCGTCTGTGTTTCTTCTTGGGCTGATCATCCTTGCATGACTCTGGAGACTTGCCTTCATCACTCTCTACTACACTCTTCCTCAGCCCACCCAGTTCCTCGTCACTCTTGTTTGCGTACAAGCCAGTGTCTGTTTGGAATATGAGAAAAAGTCATCAGCAACCCGTGCCGTCCTCCATATCTCCCACTACATTTTCAAAAACAGACTTAGTGAAACCGAGGAACAATTTAGAGAGACACAGAAAACAACCCATATTCGTGCGACTGTATCAACCACTTTCCAGCAGAGCACACATTAATCTGACACCTGCAACAATGGACTACTGTAGGTCAGTGAAGCAAGCAATGCCCTGAACCTCAAAGAAGCTCTGAGACATTCCTAACTGGATTTAGAGAAGTTGCTTCAAATCTTTATCTTCTCCAAAGGTAAATTGTTCTTAAGAAATATTTGGGAGATATTTGCTCCATTTTTTTGTGGACAGGGACGAATTTCACGTAGTGGTCTACCGTATCACAAGCAGTATGTAACAGCCAGTCTTAGCTACTTCTATTGGTCTCATTGATTACAATCAAAGTAAAAGCCACAAAAACAGATTGAAAATGTCTACATTGTCTACAGTTATGATGACCAGGTCCTGTTACACTACAAGGCTCTCACTGTAATGGTTCCCATTTCGGGATCCATTATATCATATCCTTTTCTCTACTCTGTGGGGGTGTTTTTACGATATAATTTGCTTCAATAAAATGAATAAATATATCTTACAGTGTCTGTTAGCGGATGTGGTTGTAAGTAAGTAAAGTGGACTTTAGATCAATCTTTAGTAATAATCTCTCTCCTTTTTTTTTTTTTTAATTGGTTCCACAGAAACAAGAAGTGAGACAAAGTGCTAGTTTATTTTGAACAGCATCATTTCAACTAAACCAATGAGCTAAAATGTGCTAAAAGCTCCGCAAAGCTTAAAGAAGCAGACTTGCACATTCTTTGTACCACAATGATGTATTGGTATTACAAAAAAGTCAGCAGCAGCAGTTTCATTCTTAATTCTGAGAGTTAATTTGCCTTGACAGTGAAGTTTGTAATTTGTGCTTGAACATCCGAACTCAACAGCCTAAGGACAGACAAGAACTCACAACCTTTTCTGAGCTTCAGCAGAACAACTGTGCACCAATCCTAATGTTAGCTTGTTTTTATTCAGGGGATACATGGATAGAGGCTTGGAAATGAAAAAAAAAAAGAGGTCACCATGGTCTTTCCACTGGCAAACAGGAGCAGCGGCAGAAGCAAAGCAACATTTGGGGGGTTGATTTATCCACCTCTCATTAAGCAACTATGACAAAGACCAGGCACTGACAAAGGCAGAGGTCAGGTCTGGTTCAGTGACCAGCTCTTGGCCTGTCAACCCGTTGCAGCCACCAGTCTGAAGTCTCGCCACTGTTTCTCAGCCAGGACAGCATCTCCGCACAGAGAAGAAGGGGTGGCTGACACCGGACACTGAAAAGCAGCTCATTCAGGCAGAACTGGACTGACTTCACAGGAAAGACAGATATAAAGAGAGTGATGTCATTGTTGCTGATGTATCTTATTTTAACAGAACAAAAGTGAATTTAAATCACTTAATTTCTCTGGTGGAGATGCATAGATAGATGGTTAGATCCATAACCAGGTCACAGAGATAACTTTTTCTTTTGTTTCTACCACAAAATCACCAACCACCTGCCTGATCCTGGAAATAGCCTCAGATTAAATGTTGTAAATTTGATTCTGAGACCGAATGATAACAATCACACCAGAATGAACTACTGTACAATCTAATCTGCACAGAAGAGCAGATTAGGGGGAATTCCACAAGGGGATGGGATTGGTCTTGGGGATATAAACCCCCTTCACCATCTTGTCCTGTGATTTATCTCTCAGTCCGCACTATTCAGTTAATGCAACGACCGCTACATGGCAACAGTATGCAACACTGACTCTAAATTTGCATATGAGTGGTTATTTTAATGCATAGAAATGGTGTCAACTTGTAATGGGATAACCTTCGACAAGTGTTCAAGTAATGACAGGATAAAAGACAACGATAATTACAGCTGCTGCCCTCTTCTCATGCAGAAGAATAGGACTGATTTCAACATGTTAATATGTATCAAAATTATGTTCAATTATTTGGTTTATAACGTTTTCATTGCACTATATTTGCAGTTGCTGAACCCCAGGATTTACCCCGAAGTTCAGGCCAGCTTTTGGCCCACTGTGTCTCATAGATGTTTTAGACAGTCTATCATTGTTTGATCACTTTTCAGAGGCTGTTTTGTTGAAACAGCTCTTTAAATCTTTTTAAATGTACGCTGTCTGTTACGCTTTTGATTCGTCTGCTAATGTTTCTGTGGCTACATTTAAAGCCTTATACATACTGTCTACACTGTTTATTTTTAGAATGAACCTAGACTGGTTTATTCTTGAATGGACAATGGCCAGTGGCCAGATAAGTTTATGGTCAACAGTCTAAATCAAAATCAAAAGGCCAGAGGCATGAATTTATCATTTCAGTGCTGGGGAAAAAAATTATCTATAAATCTGGTAAACACTGAAGATGACGTTTTCGTGTTTTACAATCAATATAAAAAAAAATCTGTTTCTTCATAAACTTTGGGAGTCATTGTCACACAAAATACACAAAATTACTCCTCCACATTTAACCCATCCAGACACTGGAGCGGTGGGCAGACATTCACAGCACCCGGGGAGCAAAGGGGGCACGGTACCTTGCTCAAGGGCACCTCAGCCATGGCAAGGAGGTGGACTGCCACCCCTCCAGCTGTCAGTTCACCAATCTTTGAGCAGTGAGAGTGGGAACTAAACCGCCAACCGTCAGGTTTTTGGACAACCCATTCTAACCACTGAGCCACAGCCGCTACTTCCCACGGCCTACAAACTCTAAAGCAGAGCATCAGTACTGACCAAAGTACTGGTGACTTCACCCAAAAGATAATTACTGCCTTGTGGTGTACAACAAAAAGCTTGTAATGACTGGAGGCCGGCATCACTTCACTCACCGTGGTACTGCTGCTGCTCTGTGCTGCTGTTCCTCACAGAGGAAACGTGTCCGCTGTAGGACGGATGTGACGAGGGCTCGTGCTGCTTCCCATGTTCGACCAGGCCATCGATGTTCACTTTGTGAGGCCCCGGGGCCCCAGTAGGACTTAACAAAGGGTCCTGGTCCTTACTGAATCCTAGGATGACATCAATGCTGTGGACGCGGCCTCCCACAGCAGCGCCCCCACCTTTCCCCATTTCGTGGAAGTTGCTTGGTGAGAGGCAGCTGTCGTCCACCATGCTCATGGTGTCCAGTGATAAATGCATTCGAGCGTTTGGGCAACAACCCGGGCCTGCGGACAGAAGGAAAAGGTGTAGGGGATGAACTACAGGAGGTCAGAGATCACGTTGTTAAGCTTGATAATTCTCTGTTCAATCCCTCTACACCTCTAAACCTGATTATCATGTACAAAGCTCCAGGCAATTGAGAGGTCACCCCTTATACTGTAAAAGAAAAGTAACCTAACAATATCACCGTTTTCACTTTTCTATGAATGGTCAGAACCTAGAGCCACGCAGCACTTTTTATGAATATGAAATCACGTGTTAAGTTAATTTCACACCTCTCATTCAACTAAAGACAGATTTAATGGGTGTTCTCCAAACACGAGACAAATATGTGCATTTAACCTTGTAATGACAAAACAATAAGCCGGTCAAGTGTTTGTAACGACGCATGTAATGTCTGCTGTTACAGGATGTTCTTCAACACAGTTTACACACAAACTATTCAATATTTGATACAGAAATTGCTGATAAACTAGGACGACGTGTTAGGATAAAATATGCATGCAGATGAAAATTATGAAAAGTAATTGAGTTAGGAGACTTATCACACAAAAAGTAAACGAGCAGCTCTGTTAGATGAGACAGTGGCAGTGCCTACCTTTTAGAAGAAAATATGTTGAAGAGCTGAAGTTACTGCTGCCAGTGATCCACCTGCTCCGCTCAGCAGCTCACCCTCCAACTTTACTTTCCTAGATCCGCTCTGTGCTCCGCCTGCAGCCTCTCAGTCCACTCTGATTACCTCTTTATGTCCCTCTAATGATCTTCTGTGTGTCGTAAACAGTCCTGAAAGAAACTCTCCTGTAAAGTGCCGCTAAATAAAACCATCCAGTGCAAAGAGCTTTGAGCAGCTGAGTTCAGCAGCAGCCACTCCAGCTCAGAGAGGAGAGTGGGAGAGGAGTGAGATGTAGAGGTAGACAAAGCTGAGGCGGCGTAGGAGGCGAAACGAGGGGATTAGGAGAGGGTTGTTAATTGCAATCCGTCCCCTTTAAGAGTGATTGGCGGCGTTTTTCCGCTCAAGTCACTGTTTTAAATGTCATTCTCATTCACCCCCACAAAGTAATGCTGGGCTAATGAAGCCCAAACAAGACTTACTTTCATCAGTTTTCTTTTTTAAGAGACGAGAGAATTACCGAAAGTTTTCTCTCAGCACCCTCACCCCCCGTTATGTGGAACTAGATGAAGAAAGGATGCCCTGAAATTTGAAAAAAAAAAATTGGATAATAACTTTAAAAGAGAACCATGTCCCAGAATTGAAGCGTCTTAGTTAAACACCCCACAGAACAATTTACAATAGGTTTATTTCTATTTTCTAAAACTGTGAGAAAGAAAGAAAGAAAAGAAAAGAAAAGAAAAGAAAAGAAAAGAAAAGAAAAGAAAAGAAAAGAATAGAATGACTAAGGGAGATTTATGTACCTTTATGTGACCGTGGTGGTTTTCTGTCTCATCTGAAATTCTGCTACAGTGATAAATGAAGTTTACAATGAGATTAGTTTAGTCACTACTAAAAAATACAGTATATAGCCATAATTGCATGGTGAATTACTGACCTACAATTGATTTGACATTATAAATGAAGAGGATATTTTCTACTTATGAACTCGCTTGTATATTACCCACATTTTGAGTAATAGTGCAAGCTGTCGAGATGCTTTTGGCTACAGTTTGACAAAAATAGATTATGAAAGCTCAACAGCGTTTTTTCAAATGGTTTTGAATGAGAGCCAAAGTCTTCGTGTTGATGTTCAGTGTCTTTCAAATGAATCGAATAAAACAAAATTAGGAGGTAATTCAACCAAAAGATGATACAAGGTTTTATGGTGCTTGGTGTTGGTATTTCATTTGGAAAGTTTAGTCATTGTAAACCCATGTTTTTTCTTACCCACAGGCTAACAAAGTGTATCCTCAGTTTCATGCTGCTGGTAACTGTAGAGCTTGGTGAGCATTTGGGCGTAGCAGATCATCTGGAGCAGATTTTAACTGAAGTGACCATCCAGCTTGCAGCATATCTCCCTGATGGCAAAACAGGTACTACTGTCACCACCAAATCTAAATACTAATCTTTAAAAACGTGCAGTGCACATACCAGTAAAGCAGATGGGAAACTGTTCACCAGCAATAAAAGGAAAGGACAGCGTAGGTCAGTGATCATTAAGGCAAAGTTAGCAACTGTCAGGAACATAATAAGCAAAGGAGTGCATTCAGATATTCGCTCTGATTGCTCTGTGAAGAATCTTTATAATGTTAGTAGAAGAAGGCATTATTTAGTAAATAGACAGTATTTGATGACTTTTCACTGAGCAACTCCCACTGACACAAAACCTTTCTCAGAGAACATCGGGCAAAATCCTGCAGCATCTTAAGTGCTAAAAATGATCCCACTGTAGGGGTACAACACCTCCTCAAAGCCTTTGACAGGAGACATATTAACAATAGATTTACTGGTATATCTTCTTTGACAATAAGATTAAAAATGATGACCAAACACTTTCATTAGTGGCTAGTTTCTTCACTGAGCACCTGAATGATTTCCTTGAGTAAAGGCGTTTGCAGGCACCTCACTCTAAATCAGCAGAAGACAAAGACTTTAAACTTGTCACAGAATCAGCTGCAACCTTAAAGACGCTAAAGAGATTTCCCGTGGCCTCAGTCAGATAGATACAGATGCAGATAAATAACGATTGATTTAAAAGTAGAGAGCTTAGTGGTCAGCCTTCATTGCTGGTGTGAACATGCACCGCACACGATACAAAGTAACTTAAAAAGCATATTTGGTTTATGGAAAAAAAACTTTATGATGACAACATCAGACTCCTTCCAGACAAAAGCACCACAACAAACTTTATCATGGCTGCACAGAACATGATTTTCAAATAATTCACTAATCACCTTTTGCTCTTTTACACTTACAGACACACACACACGGATCCTTCAGGCTAAAAATGGAGCTGTGTACTGGCTGTTAACGTTGCTACTTGGTTTGAAAAATGTTTAAGCTTGTTTGTCAGGACATTAAGTATGTGCCACCTGAGATTTCTAGTTGTCACACACACCTCACAGCTCAGCCTGATACTCAAGCTGGCTGGAAAGTCGACTGTGTAATGACTTCGGTTGCAAGAATTTCAATCTGCTGATAGTATACATGTGAATGTCAGCTGGAGTTGAAGAAAGAAGAGACTATTAAACAGAACAGGAGCTGGAGAAAGGAATGTGTCAGGCTTCTTTTGTCCTCCCTTCATGAGGCTACAGCCACTCAAGGCTACATTAGCTGCTGTTACACTCTTAAAATCTCTGACCACAGAGGTGGGGCTGTATTGTCGGTAATTGCAGGCAGGAAGATTTTGACAAGGAAGAGATACACTGATATACATACATATTCACTAAGATACTGCTGCTGAGGGCCCAAAGAAATGGGAAAGTGTCACGTTTGGCTGATTACTGGTGTCAATAAAAGCATAGTGATATAGTACAATATAATGAAATAACAATTATTTAATTTTAAGTGAAGCATTAACATCCAGAGTATTCATACATATTTCAGACTAGAAATTGATTAATTTACCTTGAGGAACTAATATCGTCACCATGAGTAAAAAATGTTTTCCTCCAACAGTCCATTATTTCCATTTAACTCGTTTGTGTCTGGGCTAAATTACTCTCACTGCAAACTATCTTATGAAGTAATGATAGTCTGTTCCCTCAAGATTTTCTTAAATAATTTTCCTCCTTCCGAAGTTTCCCTGTTATCCTAATTGAGCATAAATTGGTTAAGAAGGAGCAGTGTAGTTGTCAAGCTGCTTAGTTTTATCAGATGACAAATGTAAGTCCCGCTGATCCTATTAGAGGTAAAAGCAGCTAACGTTTAAATGCGCAGTGTCAGCTTAGCAAGGGAGGAGGGAAGGGAGGGGGGAATTCATGTGATTGTAAAGATTTCTGTCATTGACAAACGCACATAAACACACGCGGAACTCTCTCTTGTGACTGGCTCACGCTGGCTTTGGCCTTCCACAGTCCAGAAAAATTTTGGGGCTGCTTCATCTGTGACTTCAGTGCCTTAACTGGGGTTAGTGGCATTTTTTGTAACACAAAATCAGTTTGACTCTGGCTTTTCTTGGGTTAAAATTCAGCTCCTGTAAACCGTTCCGCTCCAAACTTGACTAGCTCCTCACTTCCATGCCTTCTTCCATTTATATACTCAACCCAACATACGTTTTTGTTAACATTTTTATGAGTCTTCATTGCATTGTTGCCAAAAGCTGCACCTATTGTGCCTGCCAGCTGGCAACTTTAAGAAAGGGGGCTACATGAAGCTGTGTCCTGGTGTCTCTCCTCATAAATTGACTTATATTTTGTCTTGGCGATTCATTTTTGTCCTAAGTGGGGGACGTGAGTCTCAAACGTTTTCGACAGACACTATTCATTCAATTTCCTACTGGTGTTCTATTGAGATTACATTTGTGGGGCTCGGTACTTTATTTAAAAAAAAGTAATTCCCAAAGGGAATGTCGCATCACAGTATTTTGATAAATAGCTGAAAATCAACTGTTGCACCACATCAAACACATTCAAAGGTTGGAGGGGTGGAGGATGGTGCTTCACAACTTGAAGAGCCAAGACTGGATGGGCTTAAAAAAAAAAAAATCCAAACTTTGATGTTGAAAAAGGTGTGAAAAACTGTTCTGAATCAACATGAATGCACCATGACTGTGAGATCCATTTGAACTCATCATCTTTAACTTTTCAAAAAGAATACAAAATAAATTGTTTGCAAATCATATTAAAGCTCTGTTTGAATGTATAATTGCCTTACGTTTTAATGGATCATACAGGGACCCTGGACATATACTTAAATAAATGTGACCCCTATAAGACACCTGACACACAAAAATCCTGGATGTGCCACTGTTGTTGAGAAGCTTACTTTAACTACTCTTGTGTGCATTCAGTTGCTGTTTCCTTGCACTTTCAAACACAAAACTGTTTCATCGCTGATTTGTACATTACAAACTACTTCATTAGGGTGATCAAAGCTGTTTAAAGTGATCAAAAACAAAGCGAGGTGATTAAGGTTAGGAAATGGCTAAAAATGATCAGAAGTATTCTTTTTTTTTTGTTTACACGATATTTATAACAAATTATGTTCCTATTCTTCATGCTGCATCGAGAAACCTAATTTACTTTATATATTCTGCCATTATGGGCCAATTGTATGAGTCTAAAATTCTATTGAATTATTTTTCAATTCTTTTTTGCTAAATGTAATATTGACATTGTGGTTGTATTTTTTCAGCTGTTTTATTGTTTTTATCATTCTACATTGTCTATGTGGATCTTTGTGTCTGAAATAAAGGTTGATGTTGATAATAATTTGTTTGTTAGAACTTTTTTCTTTGCAAATTTACATTCTTAAGGAGGCATAGGGCTGTATGGGGCTGATTTTACTAGAAATTATGCCTGGCAATCAGACTAAGAGCTGTCAGTGGATGTGGTGGAGGAGAGATGGACAGTCAAACTTAATTCAGAACAGGATACATTATCTTTTAAGGGCCCAAGCAGGGACAACGTGAAGACACTCACCATCCATCATTGCCCCCTTGATTCATGTTATTGATGACACATTTAATTAAAGTACATTAAATTATACCTCTAATTTCTCAATTAGTTCCGTTTCAATCCTAAAGTGGAGGAGAATGCCTCACAGGCCAACAGTGCTGGAGTCTGGAGACCTTCTGATTACTCTGAAAAAAACAAATAAATGAAAACACACAAACCAGACAATGGTGATCATTCATGGAGACACCTTTAAAAATACCATACTAAGTAACCATAGTAAGTAAATCCATATGAAAAAGAATATGAGATCATTGTATTACACCAATATCTTCTATTAAAAAACAGTACGTGATGTCCACGACAAGGGACAACTGAATGAATGAAATACATTTACTTTTTAAATCCTCTTAACATATATTTCATATTCATAATAAATGATAAAAATTAAATGTAATGTTTTTTATTCTGGGTCATAGGAGGACAGGACAGCTTTTTTTTTTTTTTTAACATCGGTCAACAAAGTACTTTATAATTCATGCTTCTTAATTACTTTACAGCTAAAAACATCTCAGGATCAAAGCCAAGACAACCTTTCCACTGATATGAGTGCTCTGCTGTGCTAGATTCAAAACTGAGATGCCACAAGTTACCAAATAGATAGTAACACATTAACTAGATACTTCAGAACCATATTCATTTTGTACCTTATTTTTATTTGAAAGGGATTTTCTCTGCTCTCTGAATTAGCTTAGATGTCACAGATGAACAAACCTGTCACAGGTGGTCTGAGAACCCCAGTGAAAAACACTGAGATGAGACCGGCTTAGTCTTTCCAAGTGATTCTATTTTTAAGAGTGATCTTGGCAAGTGGCAGATTTCCAAGATGCAGAATTTGGTAGATGGGGATCAGGCTGGAGATCCAAAGTCTGCAGAAACAGAGACAGGCCACGTATCCTGGAGGCAGAAAAGAGATCCAGGTTAGCTGAGGTCAGTCACTGTTCAGAGCTATGAGGTCCCTGTTTAACCAAAAGCATTAGCTGTGTCCGCATCCTTGGCACAAAGCTGAGCTTCTTTATTGCGTGCTGTTCTCATCCGAGGACTGCCCCTTGTCACCGATCCTGTTGGTGGTTCTCATGGACAGGGACTTAAGGCATAGTCAAGGAGAGAGGGTTGCATCTCTGCTATTTGCTGATGATGTTGTTCTGCTGGCTTCTGAAGCGGAAGTGATGAAAATCAACCCCTTCGAATCTAAGGCCATGGTTCTCAACTTGAAATGACTGGAGGGCTTCCTCCTGGTTAGAGATGAGACTCGACCTCAAATGAAGGACTTGAAGTAAGTCAGGATCTTGTTCACAAGAGGCAGCAAGTTGAAGTGATGAGATAAACAGACGGATCCAGGATTCGTCAGCAACAATTAGGGTGCTGTGCCAGTCTGTTGTGGTAAAGAGGGAGCTGAGCCAAAGGGGAACCTCTCGATTTACTGGCCTGTCTTAGTTCCAGCCTTCACCTTTGGTCACAAGATTTTTGTAGGGACTGAAATTTGGAGATCATGGATACAAGCGAGCTGAAATTAGTTTCCCTCAGAGGTAGGCTGGGGTTTGCCTTAAATATAGGGTGAGGAGCTCGAGCATCCGGATGGAGTTTAGAGGAGAGCTACTACTCCTCCACATCAAAAGGAATCAATTAAGGTGGTTCAAGCATCTGATTAGGATGCCTCCTGCTCGCCTCCCTTCAGAGGTTTTTAGGGCACATCAAACTGAGGGGGCACAGGGCCAGACCCAGAACATACTAGAGAGATTATATATCACTTTAATTCAATTAAATTCAGTTATATTCAAATAGTGCCAAATCACAACAAATCAAAGCACTCAAAAGATCCGGTCCTATTCAAGCCAATCACAATCCAGTTCATTGTAATCAAATTATAATCCAATGAGACTAAATAAAGTCATTCCTGTAATCACTGACAAAGAAGAAGATGAGTGAGCAGAATCAGAAGTGGAGAGTGCGATAAAACCCATGTACATCTGACTTTTCAGTACTCAGTAATTGGATAAAAATGTTTCATTGTTTATTGTTATACAGGAGGTACGTTGCCTGTGAATCAAATTCCTGTTACCTAAAGATTTCCTTTAATATCTAAATAATATAAATCAATAGAATTAACTACTCCACTTAAACAATTCCAATAATTTTCCATTTAAAGTGCAATAAAACCTTGCTGGAATTGAGATATATCTCATTCAGTATGCGTTAATTTCTCATTTTTGGGGGGGGGAGGGGGGAGGGGTAATTGAGTCAGTCAGTACCTGTCAGACAAGCACCTTCACTGTCAGACTCAGACCACGAGACAGACAGTTGCTCTTAGCCTTATTTTGATAATTGAATTACAGCAACTTACCAGCAGGTAAACCTTCACACTAAACTGCAGGAGCATGTGTAGTCTCATTTGTCCTGTTAATTGATATAATGACCATCGCACGGAAAGCTGCCTGCTCTTATTTCACAGTAACAGCTGATTTTCTTGTAAATTGATACTGATATCTTTGACCAAACGCAGTGTAACATGCGCTTTTACTTACATTTTTAAGGTAAAACAGTTAACTCCTGTATGTGCAGTGTGTGAGCACTTTTATTTAACTCGTCAAATTGAAAATTATGAAAGTAATCTTCTTTTTTTTCTTACTTGAAAGGAAGGTCGGGAATGGCCATTAGTGACTGGGGTCAAGAGAAATTTAAGAGCTGATGAATTATTGTGCTCCCTAAACCTTTTGATCACACTCAACCAATACGAGGCCCTTTGAACAACTGAACCAGAGTAGATGAAAAGACACTTTGACGTCTGTAAATATTTTGTTGTTCTTTCTGTGCTCACAGATCCAAATCAGACGACTTGTTACACGAAAAGCTCATTTACTATCTGAAGCTGTTAGATATTCAAATTCATCTGTTCAAATCCCAGTCCAGTGCTTCAGCACAGAAAAAGCCAAGCAAAGCTCTATTATTAAGGTTGGTATTCCACTTATGGGAGGTCCTGTGCTTGTGCGTGCTGCCTCACTATCATGGCTTAATGGAGTACCTAATGCAAGTTAGCCATCGTTAATTCCACTTATGTCTTTCTGACTTTTTACAAATCCAAGTGTCTGGCCTGACAAAGGTCCATAGTCACTTTAAACAGCTTGATTATAACTGTATGGTCTTAGATTTTTAAGGTTTTGAGAAGATTAAGGTGAGATAATGACATTTGTCAAGTAAATGAGGTGGTTTCTCAAATACGTCCACAACTGTGAATGCTGACAAATGTAATTATTGAAAATAAAGCAACAGCACTTTCGGCACTAGTGATGGGTTGGTCCACTAATGGTTTACATTAAAACTAAAAGCCATTATGGTTTGTAATCTTATTGCAAATAACACTCGAGTCCACAAAAATGCTTCGTCATACATCTTCAGGATATTGTTTGTAAGTTATACTGTGAATTTCTTTAGATATAGGTAAGTAGTTGTCCAGAGATGAGCCGTTACTCTGATGATACACCTTACAGGAAGTTCATCTTATGTCTAATACCTATATTAGCTCAGACAGCTGGGCTGCTGCTTTGGTTCTAACCTCATCTGAACTAAGCAAAATCTACTTAAACCATACCAAGATAAACCTTTTAGGTAAGGCCAAACCACCCCATCTCATTCTGCTGCCCAGACTGCCAGGTGCAGCAGCAGCAAGAGCTCAACTTGGACTGGAACAAGCATTGACAGAAAGCTAATTGTGCATTTACACAAAGCAATGTGAGATAATGCACACCGACATTATGCTGTGCACATGTAATGGTTTAAAGGCAAAACAACTATGTTTGTTGCGTCTCTATGTAGAGGCACAGTTACTGGTTTGTTGTTTCCAGACCAAACACAGAATTTCCACTTAAATATGAGGATATTAACACATGAATCTAAACTACTAATTCATTGAATGATTTTGTTATTGTTGTTTTTTTTTTTTTATTCAGATGAATGTCTGAAAACTAAACTTTAGATATTAAAACAAGCCTCCAGTGGCTGCAGCACAGGCCAGTTGGAGCATTAACACAAGAGAGTCATCATCTGTCTATCAATAACAGGCCCCAGCAGGTTATCATCTACCGGATTTACAGAAAAAAGTGACGTTTAAGCACTTTAAAGAGATCTAATTTTCTCAAAATACAGGTGTTTCTGATAACTGGAAAACTACCCAGTATACAGAGCAACAGGTCTTCAATGCAGAGATTTGATATATAAGGTCACTGTTTGCTTGTCAATATCCAGTGTCCTCTGAAGACATTAGTAGGTGAAAACAACAGGTGACAGGTCATTGTTTGTTGATGCATGCTGAAGCCTCAACAGATTAGCTTTTTTCTAAGTCTTAGTAGAGGGTGAACCTTAAGGCATTAGACCCTCTGAAAAAAGCATCTCCGGACACTGACAGATGGGAGAGAGCTTTTGTTCTGATGTAGTGCACAAACAAGAGCGAAGAGATGTCCGCTGACATTTATTACCATCTTCAGCAAATCAAGCATGTTTTCACATTTAAAAAAAAAAAGAAGAATTTATTATGTCTGGTTCTTTATAAATCCCTGTGCAGAAAATTGCTGCTCGTCCCTTTAGAGGTTTCAGAGAAACACAGAGCAGATTGAACAAATCACGGTGGACCTTGTTCTCACTGTATTATAACAAGAGACGGAGGATCAAGCCTCAATGTGTGCCCCATCTCTTGGGACACTGACAAATACCAGGCTTACGTAGACTTAGGTCAAATGACATCTTTAATTTGGTCTTGTGACATGACAACAATTGTACAAAAGAGGCTTAATTTTGTGGGGAGATTTGAAGTTCAAATATTTTTGGTATTACCAGGAAAATGAACATATTCTGTCCAAAAAAAAAAATTACAGTTGACAATCAAATACAGTAGGAAGGAGTCGTATGTGTACTGCAATAAAGAAGAATATGCGAGAGACACATCTTTATTCCAAAAGGTTTTCCTCAAGATTAGAAAAGTACAAAAATAGTCTGTACCTGCAAAGGCCTAAGATGTCCCAAGAGGATGGTGGATAACAGAAATCACTCATATAATCTCTAAATCCTAATAAAAAAGGGAGGAGAAAGTAATAATAAATGCTGTATTTCCTAACGGTTTAGTCTTATGAAAGAAATTACATTTAAATGAATTGAATCAAAGTCTGCCCCATGTATTCTGATGAGTGGAGCTTGATGGGCAAAAAGACAAAGAGCAGCATTTTGGTTTCTAGAAAATACAAATAAATCCCTAAAATGACCTTTATCCAGATATTCATGGAGACCAAAAAGAAGGTCTGCAAAGTCTCTGCGTTTAATGAACTGTCAAACTCTCTTCATGCTCCACTGCACACAATAAAAAGCAGTTGTTTCAATTTCTTCTTCTTCTTTCTTTTGTCCAGTATGATTCTCTTATTTCCAACATCTTTCCCTGACATGAATATAAATAACTTGTATTGGGATTCATCTGTGGTCATACCATCGCCAAATATCAGTAAAGATCTAAGTTGCACTTGTTCTTATCAGACTAACTTAATTCACTTCGCAGCTCATTTTAATTCCCAAAGCGTAAAATGCTGCAGTTCTATCGAATCCAGTAGTCTCTTTGAGATATGCGGAAGGTTTCCTTTGGCGTCCTGCAGTCCAGAGGCCACAGTCGGAATGGCTGGAAGGGTGGTGGGAAAGGACACCCCGGTTTGATTCCCATATTTTCTTTCACTTTGTTTTGCCATGAACATTCAGGATCCCTGTGAGACCTGTTCATTCAGGTGAACCAGCACAAATATTTAACTCCAGGCACCAAAATAAAGATCTACTTGGAGAGTCAGGATGAGCTAGACAGGAAATCCAGGACTGTTGAGCAGCTAGAATCATAAATAAGGCAGAAATGAGACAACAGTCTTCTCCCAAATGTCCAGTAACTGGTTCTTTTCAGATATCAGACATTTACAGATCGTTGATAACCCTTTGATGAGTAAAAAGTACTGGGTAAACATGACTGATCCCAACCTTTTTTTAGACTTGATGCCGTTTTGCTGCCATCACATTCAGTTGATATTTTTCATGAAATATTCAAATGTTTCTCATGTAACATTTAAAATGTAAATTGTAAATTATTGGTTTGTGATCTTTGAAAGTCATTACATTCTTTTTTTTTTTTTTGGTTTTGCAGTTGTAGGTGAGGTGTCAAATGTGACATCACCCATTGCTTAAATCCACTTGATACGGCCAAAAAGGACTTTACAGAGCGGACATGACATCTCCGTGGTATCTGGCACCAGGATGAAGTTACATGAACAATATAAGTCACCTCCCCTGATCAGTGTATGATACACTGTTCAGGAGTTCGCATTCAGGACCAAAAACCAGCCCACAGGCAGATGGTACCAAAATCTGATGTAGTTCTTGACTCTGGCCACGGGACAGTCTCTAAAATGAGAGCATTACAACATGCGAAGAGCTGGTAGGTAAGTTTAGCACTTATTTCCAGAAATGATTCTTTCCCGATGCTCCACTGTAGGGCTAGGGCTCAGTTTACCCATTTCTCTTTCAAGTTTTTCTCTCAGTTTGGGAAAGCTGGGTCTTCTGCGAGGCTCCTGCTCCCAGCAAAGCGTCATCAGGGAGTAAACACAGGGGGGACAGTCCTCTGGAGCCTCCATGCGATAGCCCCCTTCTACTTTCTCCTTCACTTCTTTCAAAGACTACAGCACAAGAGAAAGAAGAATCAATTAAAAAAAAAAAAAAACGATAATCTGAGCATTTATCGTGCAATGCTTCTCATTTTGAGCCTAAATCTAAGAGAGGTCAACAGGGAGCTCACTTAGCCAGTAATAACTCTACTAGAATGAATTTATATGCTTAAATGTTTGAGAAAAAGCACTGATTCTTTAATGTTGTAGTTTGTTGAAGAACCCCTTGTCGCCTTTTGTCTAAAACAAAAAAACGTGCCAATCATGGGAGTGTAAGCTCCTGTCTAAAGCCCCAGTTTCCACAGTGTGCTTTAACTGCTGGGTAAAAAAAATGACAGCATTCAGGAAAAACAGTTCTGTTTTTATGAGATGGCATGGGACACTACCCACAAGCATCATGCAGATGTGTTTCAAGCTGATGTCATCAAGAAGAGGAAGAAAGAAAAAAATCCTGAACCACAAATGAGCAATTTGTGGAAAATCAGACTCATTATTTTTCTGTGGGAGAGAACTGATGAGAAGTTTGGGCTTTGTAAATCAGCAGACATATTACATGCTAACCCCCCCCCCCCCCCCTAGAAAAAGCATAAAAATACCCCTTTATGATTGTTCATCTCTGATTCACTGATGATTAAACTGCAAAGCTGTAAACAACATAGAAACAATTGTACATGAAATGGTACTTTTCTAAAATCTCCCACCTCCTCCACCGCTGTTTGCAGATGTGTTGCTGCTCTTACTTTAGATAACATAAAAAGTGCAGATAATAAATCACACACACACAGAGTCAAGTTTCCATCACTTCAGCTTCAACTTTAACAATTGCTTTTTGCTCTCATAAGGTCCATGTATCAATTATGTTTCTATAGGGAGTATAAAGTATGTATGTTCAAAGACATTTGATATTTTTACACGGACAAACATTTCTTTAGTTTGATTAAAATGAATCAGATCACAGATTCAAACTGAAGTGTATATATGAATACTGAATAAAGAGAATTGAAAAGTTGAGTGCTTACATGCTGCAAAACCTCTTGTCTATAAACAAGTGGAGAGTGAAAGTGCAATCTGATCTAACTGATGTATTTGCATGAAGCATTTTTAGTCTGTCTGGACTGTGAGTCTCATTAAAAGTGGTCCATGTTAACACCGGTACTGATTACATCTGTAACAACTGGCCATAGTTTGACATTTGGACCTCTTGCAGTCCAGCCACATAGTAGGTTTTCGCCCAGTCTTGTCCTCTTTGTGTCAAGTTCCTTCTTATCAATTAACATATAAAGATCCAGAGTTTAATTAAGGAGAATAGAAACTTAACCCTAATAAATCAACTGTGTGAATCTTAAACTGGCGGTAATTAGAGGGTGATCATCTGCATTGAAAAGGCAGTCCCTCCATTTTTTTGCGATTCCGCAATCGCGGAAATTTACGCAAATTCAACAGATCCCCGCATGTCTTTGCGCTAATGCATAATTGTAAGTTTATTGCAAATTTTCCGCAAAAATGGTAAAAAAATAATTGGCTTTACGTGACTGCTAACTTCCACCTGCAGGTGGTAGTACTTCTTACTTGTACTACACTGCTGCTTCAGCCTTACTTGATGCCAAGTTATAGTCCGTGATCGATATGGCGACAAAAAGGCACATTTACCGTCATACACAAGCGCAAAGGGCCGAGCAAAGCAGTATCCCTCTGTTCTCCATGAGAGTGGGGAGAAATTATTTTGCACACCTTGCAATAAGGTACTTGACCACCGAAGGAAGTCTACATTTTACAAGGAGTCGCCATTTACAAGGAATCAAACATCAACATGCCGAACAACACTTTAAGAAGAAAAGAAGACAGAGGCAACCGACAGCAACTGAATCACAAAATGAACAATTTAAAGCTGTTCAGGACATTGTCTGCTGATATCAAGCTATTTAAGTTCTTTAAAGAATAAAAATGTTTGTGTGTCCAATCTATCTGCTTGTTGTTTTTTTCTCTCATCTTTTTTCTTCTATATGTAGATATTGGCAGTTATTTAATAATTAAAACATCGCAAAATTCCTTGCAAATATTTCTAAAGTAGCACCACAAAATCAGTGATTTTGAATGCAAAAAAAAAATAACTGCAAAATTCTGGAGGTACTGAAAAGGACATCAACTGCAAAACTGACAATAAGGCTGCCTGGTACCAACTGTCCCCTTTGTCTAATGCCACCTGATCCTCCTGATCCTTAACTGAACTTATGGTCAAAATGCCTTCGTGGTCAGGGGGAACAGCTCACCTGAAGAATACTGCTGTGACAAACAAATCTAAGAGGCAGTCTTTTCTCCCCTGTTAGCAACAACACGTTCAAGACCACATCTGAATTTAACCTCCTTTCACGGTTGGTCTAACAAAGGAAACAGTGACTTCCTGGCCCAAAAAAGATCAGCTAAAAATAATCATCTGTGTAGTCATCTGAGTTTTTCTCTCATGTTGTCTGAGTTCCGTCCTCTCGGTTACAACCCTCATAACACCACAACTGTTCATTTTAATGCTTAAATATACGAGTCAACTGGTGAATTGAATGGAGGATGTTGTCATGTTAAGCTGAGCTAATTAGTTGGTGGCTGTTGCTTCATGTTTACTACCATAACATATTTGCAACCTGAGCACAAATTCAGACGATATTAAGAGCTGATGAATTCAGACGATATTCTTAGGGTTGTTGGATCGATGCATTGATCACAAAGGCTATTAATGTTATGGCATGTTCACACTGCATGGCTTATCTGCGGCAGGGGCTTCCATAACACGAGAACTTTCAAACTTCCCTACTTGCCCGACTGGTAGCCACATATTTTCAGGAAAACACAAACAAGAAATGAAAAGGGGAAATGATTCAAGGCCATGCTGTTCCTGTGTATTCTCACAATTATATTCGATGGAAAAATGCTCTCTGTGTTGTCTGACTGGCACTTTGTTCTGAAGAACAACTGTATGCGCAGTCTACTCTTCCTCTTCCAAGTTGCTGTGTTTTATACCCTGGGGTTCATCTCTTGGGTAGTGATTGGCTTTAGCCCCACGCTTATGTGTCACTCATCAACACCTCTCTCAGCAACTGTGTGTCAAGTATGCGAGATATTCAGACCAGGACCGGGAGGTATCTGTGTGCCTCGCAGATCACGACTTTGGTTCTTTCAACTGCCAAGTTGCCTCAGATCTGGGCCACTTTGTCTGCGACCTCCAACATTTATCAGGACATAAAAATCTGTCTTAAACTCATGCAGCGTTAAAGAGGCTTAACATGTCCATATTTCACTATTGTGCTTATGGATACACGCTTATAAATGCACTCACATTCACATAAAAAGCCAGAACAGGTGCTACATACCATCTTAGGATAAGGCTGGCGACCAAATGAGTAGATCTCCCATAGAAGAACACCATAACTCCAAACATCTGACTTTGTGGAAAATTTCTGCAGTATACGGAACAAATATGCATGTATGACTTTGGTTAAGACATTTCTGTTGGTCTGAACAGTTAGGACAATAGAAGATGACCTGATCAAATGCTAGAAGAAAAAAAACAACAACAAATGGACCCCTCCTATGACCCATTGGAAGAGAGTGGCTATGTATTTCTCTGCAGCGACACCCCTCTCTGCTGGTATTCTCCTTGTTATTGTTGGTTTATTTTGGTGCATTTGGGGTGCTTGTGGGCTACGTTTGGACTGAGGGTCTGTTGCACTACATACGTTCTGGTTCCATTGACAGGCCCTAAAATCAGGCAGATCTTCACTTTTCCAAGTGATTTGTATAAATATGCAGAAGTGTGGATATGAAACCACTGTAAGAAAAAACAGGTGAATTATATTTTATCTTTCTTAATGACTGAGCTCAAAACTTTTGAGGTCTTTCTTCCCCCCAAAAAAGTAACTGTGTGTATTTATGAATTGAAGAACATCTTTCTAATTTGATACATTTATAAGTTGTAATGAATCCAATAAGTAGCTTAACTCTGACTTCCTGATTAATTAAAGATTTAAATAGAAACACAAGTCAGCTTATACCAGCAGAGCCCAGCTTGACAATTCATTGTGATTACAAGGGACTGATCCGTTAAACTATCAATGGAGAAGTTCAAGTTCATAAGCCAGGAATAATAGAGGCCTCGTTGTCATTAAGTACCAAAATTGCGTGCTGTGTCGCGGTTTGTTGTTTTTGTTTCTCGGTTTTGTAAGATCCTGTTTTTTCTCTTTCATTTATTTTCTTTCGATTTTCTTGTTCATTGCTTATAAATCATTCCACTTCTGTGACTGATTGATATTGACCTTATTATTATTTTTTTTGTTCCATATCCTTGTTTGAATTTCAGGGTCCCCTCTCATGTTTTCTCCATTTTAGGTTTGCTTTCTGTCCCTGTCACTCACCTTCTCCTTGTTCTCCTCCCTCCACATACAAATACCAGTTTTCTTATGTTCCTTGCTAGATCCTCACGTGTCGTGTGGACCCCTCATGCTAAGATTAGTTCCTCCATTCCATGTTTTGCCTTACGTTCTGGACTGTTTGTGTTTTTTGGACTTCCTCCCATTGCAGAGCCTTTGGTTTTATTTTAAAGTGTTTTCAAGGAGTTTATAAATAAAATCTATTAATTTGCCACTCAAGACACACTATTCAATGTGTAAGCATGAACTCTGAATGAATTACAACAACCCAGCTGTAACTAAACATCTAACAAGTTATCTCACTTTCACCAATTGAAATTAGACATTAGATAATTAAGCTGAAATGACCATTGATTATTGACAAGTAGAAAAAAATCTGTAAATGAAAAGCAGGATGTAAAACTATAGACTTTAAAAAAAGCACCTAAAAGTTTCTTAAACATACCTCCTTCTTCAGGGCTTCAGGTGCGGTCCATTTGACCGGTAGCTTGGCTTTGTCTGACTCCTTGGAGTCCACCTTGGTCAGGCCGAAGTCGCTGACCTTGGCCACGCTGTCGTCTGAGACCAAGACATTACGGGCTGCCAAATCTCTGTGAATCAGCTTCTTTGACTCCAGATACTCCATCCCTTCACACACATCACTGAACACAGACATGCATACAAGTACAGTAATAATAACAATAAGACAATGTATTATGCACCGACCTGCACATGCCACAGATCCTCCCTACAAAACACTATTAAAACAACATTTTGATGTTCAGACTCACAGAGCAAAGCGGAACAGCTGAACAGAGTTTATAACTGAACGTCCTCTTGTCCTGAGAAAGTTAACAAGGTTCCCCTGCAACACACAAACAGGTTGTGTTTAAACATGGAGGTGCCAAAGTGTTTTTCAAAATGTCACAGATACAATATTACTAACACGAGGTTCAAAACGAACCTGTAATTTAGCAAAACCAAGTGGCAGCAAGATAATTTATTAATTGCTCATCAGTAATTACCCACAATCAGCAAAGCAGGTAAAGATGACCTTGCCAGTTCACAAAGTCCTAAAACAAAATGGGGTTTCTCGTGAGTTGCTGGTGATCACGAAGCTGCATTAAAAAGCTTTAACCCTGGGTGCTCGGCTCTGCTTTCTGTTTAAATGTCCACAAAGTTTAAAGGCAGGAACGCAAAACGCTTTGCTGATTCTTCTCAAGAGAAAGACCGTCAACTATACCACTCACCAGTGTCTCATCTTATCGCCAATGATTAGCTGGACATGTGACTCTGGCCTTGTCTTATTTTCTGCTTCACTGTGTTATCTACAGAGTCACGCTCAGTGTGGCTTCAGTCTCTGCTTAACATCCATTCATAATGTTGTTTCCATTATGTTGCCGTTACCCTAACCCTAACCCATAGATCATGTTGCCTGTTGTGTATTCAGTGTGATTTAAAATCCAATCAGAAATGATCACTGTACCTTAGTCATGAGCTCTGTCACAATGTGAAGCCCTTTATGCAGGATGACGCCCAACAACCGCACCAAGTTTTTATGCTGCAGCTTCCTGTTACAAGAAAATCCAATGAGTCAGGACTGAAAAAAACAGTTCGATATATCAGTACATTGAAGCTAACATGATCATAATCAACTGGTTTTTTTTTTCTACTGAGCAAAATAATTGAATGTGTGCGTAATCTGCAGTTAACTGACGACTTTTCCTTGGTGTTTCCCGACAACTTAAAGCTCGTCACTCACGTCATCACTGCGGTCTCCTGGAGGAAGGCCTGAGCCGTGACATCGCATTTAATGATCTTCACTGCCACCCTCTGGCCCATGTACTGTCCCTCATAAACAGCTGAGGGTTGAGTATCAATGTTTCATTATAAATGAAGGTACAAGAATAAGCTGATAGAGGGGAATGCAAATGTTTGGGCACCCCTGGACAAAAATTGTGCTGCTGTGAACTGCACGACTCGTCTCCAAAAGCCACAGGTTGAAATAATGGCTATTTTCCTACTGTAAACGGGACTGTTAGTGTGTGTGTGTGTGTGTGTGTGCGTGTGTGTAAAGAAGCACATTTAGGCACCTTTATCTAATGATTTCTCACTTAACTTTTTACGGACATCTCCCAGCTATATGTGGGCTGTGGCTTGTTCAGGGTCATGATTAGTAAATGTAGATCAATGAATACTCTGAACCCTCAAGCTGTAATACTTGAAAAGGAAATGTCTGTTTTAATTGTTCCTCTTCCTTCCTTTTCTTATGAAGCAGTTAAAAATATATTCTTTCTTAATATAATTTTAAATATATATACATATATATATATATATAGTCATATTGAACTTTTCGCCTTTTAGAGATTAGGTCATCTTTTATTCACTTCGCTTTCAAGACAAACAGAAAATTGTTGCCAGGGTTGACCAAACATTTGTAAAAGGAAGAACAGATCAAAAACAAAGCTCACCACCAAACTCCCCTTCTCCGATGTTTTCTCCCAGTTTGAGGTTTGCAATGTCCAGCAGCCACCCAGCTGGAGCAAAACAACACATTCATTACTATTCATGTTTTGCAAACTAAAACCCACCTGTGACGCTTTGGTGAGAAGTTTTTGGTTAATTTCAGCACCGTCGCGCAGACACAGAGGCACTACCTGATACTGAGCTTACTTTTTGACAGTTCCAGCTCAGCTGACTTAGCTCCTTGCTTCTGTTTGGGCTTCACAAGAGTTGTAGCAATGGAGCTTTTGTTCTTTGAGTAGAACTGCAAAGAAGGAAACAAACTGTAAGCTCGTCACACTTTTCTGTCTATAGCAGATGTTTTTCTGTAACTCCCCCACTGAGATCATGCTTGTAGGGCTGCCCTCATGCTCTACAATTTCATGAATGTAAACAAAGTAATAAGTACATTCAATTATTTTTCGCCTTTGACAGAGTTTTTGATCCCCACAATATATAGATATATCTATATATAGATAGATATTAAAATGTGATCAGGACTGACAAAACAAAACAAAAAAAAGTATGAATTTATATCAAACAACATGAGCCATGAGTCAGTTTCACACCTTTGCTCTGCACCACAACAAACCACAATAAACCTATATTTAACTGTACCATGGAATTTGAGTTCATTCATTGTGACTCATTTAGTCAGCCTTGTTTGCAGATGTCCCTCAGTTTCCTCAGAATGTAGTAAGCTTGTACAAAATGACTCAGCCATAAAGCGGTCTGCAGCTCACTGATAGCATGCGGCCACCATGTCTGTTGTGGCAATCTGCAAACTTCAGTGCAGCGAAGTTTCCCAAGCACCCTCCATACGCACAAGCTGAATACAGATAAACCGTAAAAGGGCAGCATTTCATGAATTTCCCTGTCTCAGCTTGTATGAGATTTCCTTCCGTCCGTCCGTTACACTCAGGGATGCTCCAGCTGACAAACATCTTGACTGTAAACAGAGCAGAAATGAGTTTCTCTGTGCTGGTCCACGTATGCTTTTTTAGAGAACAGTGGTGTATAGAGTTTGGTAGTCATCGACAGGCAAATCTCCCCACAACATGTGCAATAGGTGTTTTTTTCCATCTGTCCAAAGTGTGGTAGTATCATAGTTTATAACTATAAACTATGAGATGGTAACATATCACCAGGTAGTTGTTTACTATGGAACATGACCTGGCTGCTTGTAGGTGTTCACGCAAGTTTTTAGTAAGTATATAGTAACAGGACGAAACTCGAACCAGCAGTCTCCTGCATGAGAGCTCACAGATTATCTCTATCCATCATCTCCTCCTTTCTCATTGTAAGCATTTGTGGCCAATTCAACACTGATGAAATGTTGAAAGTGGACCCAAACCCTTACCCCATCACACAGGAAGACATATGGAGATGTTTGGTGATAAATCTAAACTTAATGCTGCTACTTGTAAGTAAGTTGAGCAGTCTTTGAGGCCCTAATGTATAACTACTCCAGTTTGCTCCCAAGATATTTATGTACCCAGTAAGGTTGAAATTGAATGTTTAAAAAAATGCCATGTAATTTAGTTCATATATCCCACACAGGATGTCTTTTAGAGGTGATGCTGAGCCTTTTCCTATCCGGCCATAAAGGGTCAATGTTGTGGCAAGATTTTGTGGTGATCACATACCTGAAAAATCATAAGTGACATCCTCATAAGCCCCATCATGTGTTTGATGCTTATCAGTACATGTTAACATGATAAAAGGATAAACATTTTTTTAACAGAGCTGCCAACACAGCTGTGACCTCTTTGTCTTGCTCACTCAGATTTTTTTTACTTCAAAGGGTTTTTCAGAGGCAACAGCTGGTGCAAATTCATCATCTCACAATAAAAGAACATCCAGAATCCATCCACACACAAAACACCTGTTTTGTTGTATATAAAAAAAAAAAAAAAAAAAAAAAAAAAAAAAAAAAAAAACAACTTGGGGGAAAAAAAAACTGTCATAGTCCTCTGAGACCTAAATTTGTCAACCTGAGAAACTGAAAGAAAACATGAAATGAAAAACTATTTGAAAAAAAAACTCAAATAAATCACTTTGCATCAGGCTTGAAAATGCAAAGGCCGCCTTTGGTCTAAATGGGATATTCACAAACTGTACATAGCCCTTCTAGATATAGACTTATAGACTGCAGTAGTGTTAATCAAACAAGTCAGTTTGATCTTTAACAGTGATGCGTCCGTTCACCTCAGTTCTCCTACCTCTATCATGTCGATAAGGTTGTAGAAATACTGTCTGTTGTCGATGGTCAGCTTGTTGTCCCGGTAAATCACCCGGTAATGGACGACCCCTCCAGAGATGCTAACACACAGGACGTAGTCACCGGGATGCCGGATACTTTCTCGCACCAGGAACAGGCCGTCCTCAGCCGGCTGCAGCTTGCACACCGCCTCTGGGCCAGAAATCTTCCCGTGAAACCAGCTAATGAAAGACATCACAGGACAAGTCACATTTAAACAGACATACTGGTGAAAATTAAGTGATAATTGATTAAGTGATAATTAAAGTGATAACAAAAAAGACAAAGAGACAACTACAGGGGGTAAAGCACAACATGGCATCAGGAACAAACCAGGTAAACCAGGGCTACATTTTCACCATTCAAAGGCACCTTTTTAAAGAATGATACATATAAACCCTTAAAAAGAGCTTTGTGAGCCATTCTTTTGAAAACTTACAATGAACTTAACATCTTTAAATTCTTGTTAGAATTGTTTGGGAATTGACTCTATTAATTGTTTAGCTATTGTGCCCTGCTTGCGCTGCACAATCCCACAATCCCTCAGCCACCTGTGCACCAACTTCTGCACATTTCACATATTCAGAGTGCTCAACTGGCAGAAGTGAACGCACTGAGCTATTCAGCCTTTGGCCTCAAGAAATGGGAAGTTAGAATGATTCGTCCCAAGACAGTGTTTGTTTGAACATCCATGTGGTGTGGTCACGAGAAAAGGTTGTAAACGGTGACCACAGCAGAAGCTAAAGTCAGAGACACACTCCGTGTCAGTGGCTGTGCATGTGATCTCTTTTAAGACACGAGAGTCCTAAAGACTTGTGCTCATGATCATTTCAGTTGAGGAGGACTGGGAGACTCACGGCATGAGGCTGAGGCTGGGGTCAACTCGTAGAGCCTCTCTCTCACGCACATTGGCGGAGTTAATGAGTCCCTCCTCTCCTGTGGTGTTGTTTCTGGCTTTGTAATGTCCCTTCGTCTAGAAAAGAGCAAAGTACTTCTCCATTACAGAATGTAAACAAACCTCTTTACAGCCCTACAGCTTCTGTAAAATGTAGCGATGAGCCACGGTACCGTGCTTGCGTCAACAATGGTGAGAATGTCTCCTTTGTGGTACACAAGCTCTCCAGGTCTTGCTTTCCTGTTGTCATTCTTGGCTACACACTGAGTACCGGCAGCCCAACTCATCTGTGGAGAGAAAAAAAGATAGTGGGAGTGATCACAGAAGAGCCATTGGCTCTGTGACTTCAGTCAGGTTTTCAACTTCGGGAAAACTGGTCATATCAAACTTTTGGAAACTTCTTAATTTAGGGGATTTCAATATTTTCTGTCATACAGTCACGTGAGAAAGAGTCTTTCAGTTCTTCAACTATTTATATTATAGAACATAATAAAAAAAAAAAAGGTCTTTCGCATGTCTTAAAATAGGCAAATACAATCTCAGATGAACAACATCACATGATATTAGCTGAAATAATATCACAGAAAAACGGATTTTTCCCTTTTCTCTCTTTTCTGGCATTGGGACTTTTGGCATAATGAAAGAAGAAGTAAGAACAATACATCTGAAGATGTAATAATGAGCATTTCTCGACATTATCTATCCACTAGACAAAGCAATTCTTTACATTATGTGGAAAGTAATTTAAGGAACCATCTGTAATAACAAGTAGTGGTCCTAAAGTCAATGTCGGGTAGGTTTTTGTTAATATTAATCATGTTATTTTTTTTCACTATTTTACCAAAAAGAAAGGAGTAGATTTTATTTTTATAGAAGCTTATGTCCTTTAATGTTTTCAGCAGGAAGTTCATCACCTCGACACCCCACTTACAGAAAAGCTACACCATGTAAAATATGAACAGAGTAATAGTTTCAGCTATCATAAACCGACATGTTATTCACAACAGAACTTAAAAAGCATCAAATATTTCTCCTACATTTGATCTACAATTTATTCTTGATTTCCCATACTGCCTCAGTACAACAACATGACTTTGTAGGAGAACTGGGGCGCTGGTCTGACCTGTCTGCAACTGAAATTATTCCACACAAAATATGACAAAGAAGACTGTAAGAGAGGGTGCTACACAATGGCAAACAGGGTCCTGACCTTTTGCTGCCATCAAATTAAAGTTGAGCTAATGCTTTTCTTGTCTCACTTGCAACTTTTGATATGTTTTCTGTGTTATATCGTGAATAAAATATTGGATGATGAGGACTGCAGATTATTGCCTCATAACTTTTTGGAATTGGGTTGCACAAGTCAGTGCACAACAGAGGCTTCTTGACTTCCAATGAAATGTGTACAAGTACAAGAGTGTACTGAAGAGTGTAATGAAATGTGTACAAGTACAAGAGTGTAATGAAGAGTGTAATGAAATGTGTACAAGTACACTGCCATAGCTTCACATATTCACTCTATAATAACTACTTGTTATCATCTTCATCTTAATTTTAGTATTCTCTACAGACGAATATCCCTTTACCTGCGGTGGAGGGGATGTGGGTAGTAAAAAAAATATCACAGCTCAAAAGTTGCTTTTAGAGCAGGCTTATTTTTAAACTTCCCTTCTACTACTGTCAGTGCAAGGGGTCATTCTTATATACTTTTTCATTTTCTTTCTTTCTTTTTATCCTATAACAAGAACATAAACTTTAAGTGACGAGGTTTTAACATAAGTAAATACATCTGAAATTAGAGCCTCAGAAAGCATGACGCGGGCGACCAGCTGCACGTCGGTGGAGCTCGCGACCTACCTTTAGTCTCAGCAGGGCTGGACCCTGGATGACACGCGAAGGTCTGTGTCTCTGCAATAATAAAGAGCACCCAAATATACGGCAGCGGAAAACTGAGGATGTAATCAGGCAGCTTTATATGTGGCTGCTCATATCGCAGAGGATGGGCGACCTGACAGCTCCCTCAGTCCGGTCGGCTTGAATGTTCCAGTATCCGCCGTCTGGAGACACGCTGACAGGCTCGCTTCAGCGCAGCTGGGGGACTCAACTGAAAATGTCCCGGCAGCGGTTCCCAGATATCAGACAGAGAAGTCGGCTTGCCAGACCCGGTTTCTAGCATAAGTAAATTCCACCCTTCTGTCATAGACTCGGTTTGATGCGTGCGCTGCGCCGGCCTGCGGTTCACTTCCTCAGTGTTCAGAAAAGTGTGTCTCAAGACTTGACGCTGTGGGCGACATCAAATCCTGTCTTTTTCAGAAGAAAAAAAATAATAATAATAATAACGCCCTTCCTCGTTGCTCATTAAGTGTTTAATTGGCGCAGTTTTGCAGAAACAAATTAAACCAGTAGACAAAATGGTTGAGGTGTGTTTTAATATCTCCC
This sequence comes from Leuresthes tenuis, assembly GCF_036924035.1. Lineage (NCBI taxonomy): Eukaryota > Metazoa > Chordata > Actinopteri > Atheriniformes > Atherinopsidae > Leuresthes > Leuresthes tenuis. Next base: position 15,890,091 of record NW_027325361.1, on the reverse strand, counting down.
CTTAGTTTTAGGCAAAACCACAAAGACATTCAAATGATAGGACTGAAACGTTCACACTTCCTGTATACACAATACAAAATAGACTGCAACGTCCTTCTGAAATAAAATAAGCAATACTCATATATGAGGCTCTTGGTAAACGATTATGAAACTAAAAAAAAAAACGTACAGTAATTTTCTCTTGTCAGCTTTTAGGCTGGAGTTGTGCAACTCTTCCCTACCTGCCTTACAACTCTGTTAAATGAGACCTTTACAATACTCACCACACAAAAACAACAACTTATATGTTACCCTCACTCGGTCTCCTGTAGTACGCAACATAATGCAGGCACAAGGAAGAAAGTCATCTTCTGAACGTTACAGCAGATACTCAGTCTTATTTCTCTAACTAAAGTTTCTCTCCTCCAGTAAGCATCCTTTGGAAGAAAAAAAAAAGGTTACTCAGCAAAATTATTCAAAAGATAAAACTATGGCTGCATACATCTCTTAAGTGCTTTGTTCCCTCAGCATGTCACTGTGCAATACAAGACCTCTCTCTTAAGAGACAGATTCTCTTTTAAGTGTGACCCTTCACAAAAAACTAAAGGAAAAAAAACAAAACTCGGAGGAGTTCCTTTGTGAAGATGTCTCGGCTTATTTCAGTTTTGCCTTGTTTTGAAGGTGTGATGTAGGGCCTTTGGTTCGAGTTCAAAATGACATGAAAAGTTCAGATTATCCTATTATTTCTGACGTGTAACCTGTAGGCACAACGAGCAACGCAGTCCTGTATGCACGCAGCTCCAAAAGAGTCTTCTCTGACCTCTCTTACAGTTTCAAAGCCCTAATCTTTCTTCTTTAACATTTTTCAGCAGCATCATTACTTCAGCGAGTCCTCTGGAGCTGGATGGTAAAACCGAGGAGGCTCGAAGAGCAGCGGATTCAGCTTATTATTCAACGTGAAACACTGAAAATATAGCTTAAGGTGCTCATCTTTCGACTGCATCGGAGGCTTTTATATGACATAAAACAGTAGTGGTGAATATTGCAAATGAAAAGAAAAGGGCTGGCCAGCAGTTAATGTGCTGTTATACTGACGTGGAATGATGCAATCAGTAACTTTCATGATTTCATTTTTTCACTGAGCCAATTTACTCGGCATTTTAGAATACAATACATCTGCATGGAATCACTACATGGGAGAGGGAATTGCAGTACAGATCCTCAAACTTCAGCCCCCAAACCTCTTGTTTTAAGGGTAGACATGTAACATGTAGAGTCAAAGTTATATTTATGTGTATAGCTGTGTGTTAAGATTGTTTCCAAGATAAGAAAAGTTTAAAGTAGTGACATTCTACCAGTCTCTAAACTAGCAAACTCCTCTGCTCCGGAGGCAGAGGTCAAGCACTTCCTTCTTCTTCCTTCTTGTCTTTTTTGCCCTCCCCCTCGCCTTCACCCGTGTCGCTGATGTCCCGTCGACGTTTGCGGTTGCGCGCACTGGCCTTGGACGACGGCAGCAAATCCATGCCCAGAACATAAGGAATCTGACGGAATGCAAGCAGCCGCAGAGCATGCTGGAACCAGAGAAAACACAAACAATGAGCTGTGAGCAAGGCGTGCTTGTATTCAGCAGAACCAAACCTGCAGCGTAGGGGTACCTGTGCACTGGCAGTTATATCCTCCCGAGCTTGAAGCTTCATGCTTTCTAAAGCATCTGTTGGCTCCTTCTCACAGGGATCCATCAGACCTGGTCCATCTGCATATAGAGAAGAGAAAACATGAATTAACGTGTCACAAAAAGTTAATCAGTCTGTTTCTTTTTGTACTGCTTACATCCGTGGCTGGAAGCAGCGTTACGGAGACCAACTGAAATGCTGTAACTGCTATGTTTAAAAATCCAGAACCAGTGTTGTGTTTAGTTTTCCTGATGCAAGAGAGAACCATAAAAAAACTGAGGTGCGACGCTGCAGTGAAACTGAAGCAGCAAAAGAAGAACATGAATCGTCTGTGGATGCTGCCCAAAGTGTGGCACAGAGCTGCATTCACAGTCGCTGTTTGCAGCTGAATTTTTAAACAATGTTAGCAGCTACATTTAATAACACTGTCCACTGGAGTTTGTAGATCTTGCTCAAAGCAGTGTGTATAAATCCTCTTATAGGCGCTCATACATCCTCTGATGCAACAAACGTTCTGTACAAGTCATTTGTTAACATATTGATCTACTCATGACTTCATATCTGAATGACCTGGCAGCAGGATGCCTGTAGAGATGCACTCCAGGACCCTGCGCATGGCCTCCCCTGGGCTGAGTGGGCTTGTGGCACTGCTGATCACCTTCTCAACCAGCAGCTCCATTGCCTGCAGAAAGAAAAATACGCTGAATGGAATTCATTCACACGCTCACACGCCGTGGATTTCAGTCTGCCGTGTGTAAGCGTACAATTACAACAGCATAGATCAATTATCTACTGTTTAACATGTTTTTTTCAGGTCTTCAGAACAACCTGGATGTTGGGTGTAAGCCAACAGCTCTTGACACTCATATACATTTGATGCCCATAAAGTAATAAACCATCCAGCATATAGTTATTGTGTTTATGTTGTCTCAAAGACAGTCCAAGGTAGAGATAAACATACAGGGTCAGACTTTAAGTTTAATATCATCAGATGATGTGGAGCAGAGAAGTGAATGCACTTACCCAACTGGGCATTTTCCCCCAGGTAGGAACACGCTGACATAAATCTCTCAACACCCGGATGATGATCACACAGGACTGCAGTCCATTCGCACGAGCCTTCAGAGATTAAGAAACAAGTTCCATTAAGACAAAATAAAGGACTTCTGTCCCTCTATCAGGACAGCTGTACCTACACTTTATTGCCAAAAGTATTCACTCATCCATCCAAATAATTCAATTCAGGTGATCCAATCACTTCCATGGCCACAGGTGTAGAAATTCAAACACTTTTTTTTTCTGCTTCTACGAACATTTGTTGAATGGCTTGCTCTCAGGAGCTTGGTGAATTCCAGCGTGGTACCGTGATAGGATGCCACCTGTGCAACAAATCCAGCCGTGAAATTTCCTCGCTACTAAATATTCCACAGTCGACTGTCATTGGTTTTATAACAAAGTGGCGCATAGTGTGCAGAACTTCGTCGATCGCTACAGACCTCCAAACTTTCGCCTTCAGATTAGTTCAAGAACAGTGCGTAGAGAGCTTCATGGAATGGGTTTCCATGGCTGAGCATCTGCTGGATGAGTCGGAGTTTGGCAGGTGCCAGGAGAACGGTACTTGTCTGACTGCACTGTGTAAAGTTTGGTGGAGGGAGGATTATGGTGTGGGGTTGTTGATCAGGAGCTTGGCTTGGCCCCTTAGTTCCAGTAAAAGGAACTCTGAATGCTTCAGCATACCAAGAAATTTTGGACAATTTCATGCTCCCAACTTTGTAGAAACAGTTTGGGGATGGCCCAAACATGGATGAGCGAGTTTGATGTGGAAGAACGTGACTGGCCTGCACAGAGTCCTGACCTCAACCCGATAGAACACCTCTGGTTTGAATTAGAACGGAGACTGTGAGCACAGGCCTTCTGTCCAACATCAGTGTCTGACCTCACAAATACACTTATTTAAGAACGGTCAAAAACTCCCATAAACACACTCCTAAACCTTGTGGAAAGCTTGCCCAGAAGAGTTGAAGCTGCTCTAGCTGCAAAGGGTGGGCCGACGTCATATTAAACCCTATGGATTATGAATGGGATGTCACTTAGGTTCATATGCGTGTAAAGGCAGAGGAGCGAAAACTTTTGGCAATATAGAGTATTTCAATGAGTAGATGTTCTGTGCAGATTGCAATACAATTTGTCCACTTTTATGTCAATAGCCAGAGTGCTGTAACTAACAACAGTAATTAGCCAGAAGACATTTCCCTTGTTGTGCTTTGAAGTGTCATAAAAGAGGATAGCCAGCAGAGATCATCCAACATCTTTTACCTGGAACCATTTGGCGTGACGGAGAGCTGCCAGATATTCCAAACATTTCTTCTTGTTCAGCAGATCAGGAGGATCCTTCTCATCCTCATCTGTTGGAGATGGAATATATTGACATATGACTTACATCAAGCAAATGCATAACCCACACGATGAGTATGATACATCGGCAGGTGTTGGTAACCGAGGATGTACAGTCACTGATCAGGGAGAAGATTAACACTGGAAGTTCCTGTGTGCCATGTGAGCAGACATTTCCTTCAACCCTTAAATAATCTGAGGGGTTTGCATTAGTTTGGTGAGAAACATAATGAGGGGAGAGGATGAATTAGGAGCACAGGCATCGAAGAAAGAGGAACAGAATGTGTCTGATTTACATTTTTATGAAACAAGTAGTAAAACAAAGCCCCAAAGTCTACTTTGGAGGGGAGGGTTAGAGGCACATGTGAAAAAGAAGGAAATCCCAAGGCATTCAGAGATAAGTGTGGTCATATTTTAGTTCCGTTTTCAGTTTATGATGAAAGAATTGGTCTCCTGTCATCTTCTCATCTATTTATGGTTTGATATCCCTCTCTCAAGGAAAGACATTTTGACTTTTTAAACACAGCTGCGTCTGATAAAACGAGTAAAATCTTAGCTCATGGTCACTTAGTTGAAGAATCATATAATCAATCATAGTGTTTGATAATATCATTTGCACTAGTGCCTTTCCCAGAATGCCAAGTCAAGACATTAAAGAATGTCTTCTATTGTCTGTTGTACAGTGAAGCGTGCTTATACCCCGCTTCCTTCTCACTTAACGTGCACCGATTAGCCGCTGCTTCCTCCAGCAGGGCAAGATGCACCGACACGCTGCAAAAAACGCTTAAGGATGATCTAATAAACACAACGAGGAGACCAAAGCGTTTCCCCACATACACAACTGATTGAGTACATACAAAAAGCCCCAGGTTGGGCCCGATCCACAGAGATCCCAGCTGGCAACTTAAAAGACTCATAAGATCTGAGGCTGTCAATGTCCCAGTGAACGACTCCTGGACACCTCCAGAGGTTTAGCCCTGATGGCCGCACAATCATCAGTATATTTAGTTTACTTCTAAAAACAAATCTTCTCTTTCCTGAGATACAGATTTGAGAGAGAGATCGTTCTGTGTTTCATCCGGGAAACAAATCATTTGGGCTCTTTTACAAATAAGCCCCATCAATATCATCATGTAAACAGATTGTTAATGCTTTCATGCTTTGAGTGTTGTGCATTTCCTTCTTTTCCACATTTGACTTGGCACAAGTTGAGTAACAAAAACTGACAAAAGATGTATTTGATGATGAAATTTGAACAGTTGTAAACTTGAAAAATGTAAGTAATATCCCTTGTGAGAATGAATTAATCAACTGGGGGGGTTGGAAATAATTTCACTCTATACCACATCCTTTAAAACTGGATCTGTATAGAGGATCCCTCATCCAGCTCGTGTCTCATTCTATACAAGTGAAGTAAGATCTGCTTAACTTAATTAGCATACAAAAAAATAAAATAAATCAGCTTCTGTCTGTGTTAGATGTTTATCAAATTGGAACAAAGACACAGACAGAATCGAAAGACATTTTTTTTACTGGACTGCGCTATTTCAAAAGATCAGCCTTGGGGCTTTTCACACTTCCGTGTTCAAGAGAAGTGTAGCAAAAAATTGTTGAAATTATCTTTTTTTTTTTCTTTTTTTTTTTTTTAAACAGGGGGTTTACGTAGCACATACAAGGCCAATGTTTTGAAGTCTACCACTTAGAATCAAAGACCCACGTTTATCACACTTCTCAGAGCTGGGAGCCCAGAATGAGATGATGCTCCCGCTATGAAAAGCTTGATAAATAGGGGTGAAGTGGCTGTTTCACGTGTGTCAGTGTGGTGTCAGACGAGCCTTTGGCTTGCCAGGGTCTGTTGATACAGAATGGGGCACTGATCAACGAACCCAAAGAAAACTTAAAAAAAAAAAAAACTTTAAAAAAAAAAAAAAGGGGGGGGGGGATTAATTACAGACAACAATCAGAAAACATTTCTGCCATGTTTTCAAAATGGAAAAAAATAAAAAACATCAAAATGTTGACATTTACTGAAGCAGGCGGAGGAGTGGTTGCAACACAATGATCTTAAACAGTTATCTTAACTGCTGAATGGGGGAAATAATGACTGTGGCGTCATTAGTTTTACCCACATATTATGTAAGTGCCGATCATTGTGACGCAGTCAAAACAGCACTCCACCACCTCATCGTTGATAATGCCAGAATGGGAGAATGGGAAGTTGCTGGACCTCAAAAATCCCCTCATAGGTACCATTACAAAAAGGCACCAGGAGGCAAAACGGCTAAATCTACAAAAGAGGATATCTGCAAAAACAACATTATCATTTGAAGCATTTTCATCCCTGGGCATTATCTGAACAGCGATCAACTGTCATCACAGCTTTCAAAAGGTTTTATATGAGCGTGTGTTCATGAAATAAACACACACTCTTGTGGCACAGAAAGGTCGGAGAGCCCGGCTTTTGATTCCCATTGTTTTGAAGAGAAAATAAAGAAATAGGGGACTTTCTTTTTTTTTAAGCTGCAAAAAATGGAAAAATGAAGAGTGGGACAAATGAATGTGTGATTTAATTCTTACAAGTTAAAGAAAACAAATGCAGAATGTGGGCTAAATTAAAGTCCCACCTAGAGTTTTTATCTAGTTACTCATTTGTTACTAACAGGTGGAAGGGTGGAGTAAGGGGTAGAAATATAGATATAAGTGTATTGCACACACCACTAACATTTGGTCGTCTGGTACTGAAAGCTTTGGCTTCTCTAACCTTTCTCAGCCGCTTTTCCTCCTGCCTGCTTGTCCTTCTCAGTAGCAGGGTCCTCCCTCATCAGCGGCGAGGTGAGAGAAATGGTCACCTGCATTTTGGGCTCCTTGCTCGAAAATATCACGATGTTCGCCTCCTCTGGGTGAGCCTGCACCTCATACTGATCTTCAGAAAATGTCTGCCGGTTAAAAGGACACTTGGGATTACTCACTACAGAGGAGGAGGGGCGAAGGGGTAAAAAAAACAGCCTTGTTTGGTGAGGTTGCAGAGCAACACTGCTATTCTGTCTTTAAACTCTTTCAGGCCATTGGGATTTAGTTACTTTCTTAAACAAGGCACTGACACTGAAAGGAAATCGCAATAATTGGTCATGAATAATGTCTTTACAATTTCAAAATTTAGAAAAAATGAAAAGGGGTAATTAATGAAAATAAAGGTCCCATCTCACTCTGTAGGATTCAGGTGTCATAACCAGGCAGTAAATCTAAAGATCAGTGAAAAGCACCTTCAATGAAACATTCATACAGCTACAGCCAGATGGATTAAGAGTGTGGAATTACACCACGTCACACCCTCGTAGCCCACGTCTGCCTTACTCTGAAAGCATAGTAAATCTAAAAATCAGTGTGAGCTTTTCTCTGCAGCCTGGGGACAGTTTCATCATTGGTGAACATGTAAAAATCTCTCCAAAAGCCACACAGTTGTCTCAAGAGGGTAAGTCATTATGGCCAAGCTAGACATTTTCTGTCAACAGTAGATAGAAAATAGAGTGGAGCTATTTATTTCATTCTCATAGTCCTGTACATTTATGATTTTACTCATTATTATATAGTATACTGCACAACATAAGTGAGAACAGCCCCATGCAACATCACTTAGACATGAAATAATTAAGAACCGTTTAACCTTATAGCAACTTCAGGTTACCTTGGTTCTCTCAGAAGTATGAGTGAGATATGTCACTATGGGATACGCCCTCCCTGTGTATTTCTCAGAAGCCGTTATTTCATGACACATTCTGATTGGCTGGTGATCGTGATGCCCAAGCCTGTGTCATGCAGCAGCATCATTCTAGATAAGCACCTCAACTCGCTTCACCCCAGCAAGAGAGGTTGTCTGGTGAGACATGTCATTCATGCTCCTCTGAGAACCTAAAGTTCTCATTCCTACCACTCATTGTGATATCTCACTATGGGATACAGAAACTCCCAAATTGCCAGACAAGCTCATCTCAGGCAAACACCAGCGCCAAATAAGCAGACCCTGCCTCGGAGGAGCTAAAATGGTTATAGGAACCGAGGGCCGTGGTTCCTAGTTCCTGCATGTCCGAATGTGCGAAAAAAACGGCCCTATTCCTGAAAAAGTTATAGGAATTGCAAAAGGTTCCTACAGTGGGAATGCGCCAAGAGAGATGGTAACTCCTTCAAAAGCCCCTTCAAAAGCCCCCCTGTCTAAATACGCGCGCAGAGAGCAAATTGGACGTAACAAATGAAGTCGCTGTTCTTCAACAGAGAAGAAGGTGGTGGGGAGAAAGCTTGAAAGATAATGAGTGAGTATGAGACCACCAGCTTGGAGACAACAGCAGGGTTGGGTTTCAGTGAAACTCTCACATCCCCAGGGGAAAATTGGGTGCAGGAATGAAGGAGTGGGTGAACATCACTGACACGCTTCATAGGTGCCAAAGCCAGCAGCAACACTGTATTCATAGACAGCTGTTTGAGGTCAATGTCACCTCGCGGCACAAAGGGAGGCACGGAGAGACCATCCAGCACTACTGTCAAATCCCATGACGGTCCCAGGGATTTGGACACTGGAAGCCTATGTTTTGCCTTCATGAAACAGCAAACAAAGAGATGTTGGATTTCCAGTTTCCCTTTAAAGCCCACATGGCATGAAGAGATAGCAGCCAGGTAAACCTTAACTGTGGAGAAAGTCTTCTGTTTGTCAATTAAATCCTGTAGGAATGACAAAAATCACAAAATAACACTGGAAAGGGGTGTGTCCCTCTCTGAGGCACCACTCTTCGAACAACTTCCACTTACAGCTTTAAAAGAGGCTTAGTCGAGGACTCACACTCCGAGGCAGCCCAACTGTGCTTAGACTGTACTACTCAGGGGCCAAGCCCATAGAGCATGGCTTTCTGGCTGAAATATCGTTCGCACTCGACTGCAACAGCAATGTCCATGTCCGGCCATAGTTGTCCACACAGAAGATGATAAATCTCTGCCAGCCACTGCATTCCTGGCCAGTGCTTGCCATGATGCCTGAGGGATGCCACCCATCGCTGAAAATCTCTCGCGTAAGCAGGCAACTCGAATTACTAGATGACGGAAGTCATCAACCCCAGTAATCAAAGGCACAGCCTGAAAGGGACACTATTGTGCAGACGAAAACACTCAAGACAAGATGCTGAAGGTTCTCACGGGTCGTGAACAACAGAGTCCAGTGCCAACCCCAGGAAGACAATATTCTGTTCCAGGGATAACATAACTTTTATGATAAAAACTAGATCGGTCAAGTTTTGAACGAGCACATTCATCTACATCACTGCCTCCTGGTTGGACCGTGCCAAAAGGAGCCTGTCATCCAAATATGTAGCCAGGCAAAATCTCAGGGAAATTACTGCCTTGGTACATCGCACAAACATTCTCAGGCTCAGGGACAACCCGTACGGAAGCACGGTGTCAGTGTAACAAACATCCCGAGAAGCAAACCTCAGATGTTTCCACTGAGGAGGATAAATTGGAATATGGAAATATGCGGCTTTCAAGTCGATAGACATGAACCAGACATCCCGGCGCACCAGACACAGCTGAGATGTGTATGTGAGCATCTTAAATGTTTATTTCCTGAGGTATTTGTTCAAAGCACTTAGATCCAGGATTGGGTAATCCAGAGTGACAATTTTGACTCATTTTACAAATAAGTGGCATATAAAGGGGGTTAACTCACTTTTGTTCTTAGTGTGGAGGACAAACTGCTCTCTTGTCTGGCTGCAACGGATAGCTGTACATGTTCACTAATGATTAATCAACTGCTCTAGTATAAGAAAAAACTGATTAGAAGGTACTGTTTTTACAATTCATGAAAATATACTTTGCTCTTCTACAACAAAAAGCATAAAGGGTGGAAACCTGTGGTTTCCACTCTTTTTGCTCCACAACAATATTTTCCAGTCTTTTGCCATTGAGATCTTCTGACATAAGACAAAAGAAATTAATACTAAAGATTCATTTATTCAATTAAATAGCTCCTACACTTGAATACATGGCATTTCGCTAAATGATGATGAATGCAGCTTTTGTCTAAGCATTTTCACCAACAGTTAATATCAGGAAACTTAACAACTCATGATCAAACAAATGTGAGAATGCTGATGTTGTGAATTCCTCATTTGTCACAATGCTTCCCTCACGCTTCTTCACACACAGCACAGAGTCAAAATATTTCATTTACTCATAAAGTTTGCTCACCGCCAGTTCTGTTGGTAGCTGTTTGGCGATGGCCTTCAACACCGAGACAGTGGGTTTCTTAGCAGTCAGCAGGATAAGTTCCACATTTCTGTCGCCGCGCAACAGCAGGCCTTTGGCCAGGATGCCAACCCTCATCACACCTTTTAGCAGCCGAGGAGTATTCTCAGTACTGACAGGGATGACAACAGGCCAGGACAAAATGTTGCACGGCTGACTTGTTTGCATCATAAATGAAGATGGTTAGATCTTATTTTTTCATGATATCTGTAGCCACATGTTACTATTTAGTTGTACAAAATACTACACTTGCAATATGAAAACGATATGAAAATGTCCACATACCACAAAAACTACAGTCATTACAGGCATCATGTGTTTTCCCCCCAACTTGTCCAGATAAAAATGTGAAGTCTCTACTTACCTTTTTTCCTCTTCTCCCTCTGTAGCAGCAGTAGGACTAGCAGTAACAGCTACTGTCTCCTTCTCGAGCAGCGAATCTGACACCAGTTTTAGAGCTCTCTCAGAGTGGGAGACAATCCTCTGAACAGCCTGGAGCTCCTCTTCCACTGGGTAAATTGTGGAGTGCTTGGCCATGATGTAACGGTCATCAGGAGTGTCGGGCCGACGCACACAAGTCTTGAGGTGGGGCATAGGAGATAAAACGATTGGACGATTCTCAGCAAAAGTTTGGATTTTAGTTTATTTCATAAGGCACACAACACAAAGGAAGGAGGTGAAAAAGCAGTTGTAAAGCTCACCAGCAGAGGGGGCACCGGCATACCAGGACGACTCATCAGAGGTGGAGGAGCCATCCTGCGCCTCTGGTCCCCCCAGTACATCTGCTCCTCCTCCATCCTCCTCCAGTACATGTCCTCCTCATATCGCCTGCAGAAAAGAGGACAAATGTTCACATGCATTCATTAAAAAGCCATTTATCCAACAAAAGGACATCATGGCAGCCACAGTCCTTACAAAAAGAACTATATCTAAAAATTTGTCAAGACCACCTGTTGATCCCACAAGAGAATGATCATATAAAGATCATCTGTTGAAAGCACAGCGTTTGTTCAAAGAAACATCGTACGACTCACTTTCACAAACAGGAAACTGCTCCATCTACTTGAATGCTCTTGCAAAGGCTTATGTCACAACCCGGTCCCTCCGTTCGTCCCAGGATTGTCGTCTAGCAGTGCCTACACCACGCCTAAGACAATCCAAACTCTTTTCATGTGTTGTCCCACGATGGTGGAATGACCTACCGAGCACTACCAGAACAGGGGCGTCCCTGTCTATCTTCAAGAAGCTCTTAAAAACCCAGCTCTTCAGAGAGCATTTCCTATCCTAGCACTTACCTTGTATTTCCCTACCCCCTCTATCTCTGCACTTTATCTTTCTGCACTTCTTTCTATGCCTACACCCTATCTCTACTCTGTCACCTCTGACAGAGTCGGACTAGTGGGTTCCTTCTATGTAGTTTATTGTTAGCTTTATATAGCTTGTTAAATCTTCAATTGTAAGTCGCTTTGGATAAAAGCGTCTGCTAAATACATAAACATAAACATACACAAGTGGACCCAAAGCTGCTAACCTTATGGGATAAAATCATCTCATTGCACCTATTCTAACTGTCCTCTGGCTGTTACATACAATAAAACAAGGAGGAACATGTGAAAGAGAAGTCAGAAACAGTCAAGACATGCGAGTCACACAGTCAGCTGGTCAACTTCAGCACTTCCCCTTTACAGGTGTTACTGATATAAATGCATCTTGCTCTGTCTTTCTGTTCTTTGCCAACAAAGGAAAGCTTCAAATCTGACTTCAAAGTGTGAACAAGTTTAGGCCTGTGACCAAGCGTTACGGCTGACCTCATCTCTATGTGCCAGCGCTGCTCGTCGTCTCTCTGTCTCTTCAGCACCGCCTTCTGCTTCTGCTTCTTTAGCTTGCTCTCCTGCAGCTTCCTGGCCCGGTTACTGGGCTTAATCTCCACAGGAAGCTCTGGGTTAACTTTCTTCTGTAGGGAATCAGAGCACAGAACAAATTCAAGGAAAATCTAACAAAGTCTGTGCACATCCTGCAAACTTCAGAATTACAAACTGCAGAGACTAAATGGGACAAACCAAATATCCAGACATATCTGTCAAACCAGTCCATTCATTGCCTGAAATCCCCTATATTGTAGCATTTCAACCAAAATGAATTGACTGGGTTGTTTATTTCACTACAGATGGTGAGCCATGGGGGAATTAACGACGCTGAACTATACATAAAAGTTCCTGAATGCCAAAAGGTCTATGTGGATGTCTTTTGGCTATAACGGACTTACCTTGTACTGCAGTCTGTGTCTTCTTCCCTTCAAGTGCATGTCTTTAGCATTGGGATCGTTGAAGCTGCACTCGCACAGTTTACAGTGAAATCGAATCACTTTTCCATCATCGTTTCGTACCTGAAAGAGACAAAAGATAAATGGGTAAAAACGCACCAATACAGGTGGCCGACACACAGCTGTCCAGATTAATGAAACTTATACAAAAGCTGACAACAGTGTCCGTTGTTTCCATTAAGGTTCCGCTACACATAATTTTTCTCTTGTATATCGTCAAGACGACCACATCTGAGTCTTCCTTTTAGTTTTGATTCTGGCTGGTGGCCACAAGTCTGAATGTAACATAGCTTGTTTCATCAAAAACCTGATGACTCCACCACTTCTGACCCATTAAAAAAAACATACATATTCTATGAAGTGATATTTCAAAAAGCTCATTTCTAATCTGCTTGATAACTGGATGGCAGTACAGATAATGTTGTTGTGATATTATACCACTATACTGTAAAGATAATCGTTTATTTGGTTTAGAAGAAGAAGAATATGCCAAACACTAACAATCAGTGTTACACTCCTCTGTTATATTGAATACAGTTAAACCCCAAAACAAGTGGAAACTCCCAAGACAAGCACACGGTAATAAGAATTTTACCTTAATGTTAGGTTCACCATTTTGTCAACAAACAAACCATAAAAGGTAAAAAAACAAGCAGTCAAACACAGTATATTGCACCAGTGGGGATGTCATGTGGATTTTCCTCCTACCTCTTCTACATAGTCGTGTCCTACAGGCTGGATGTCCCCTTGACCTGCAGCTTTGTCACTTCTTTCATCGTCACTCTGTGGCTCCACCTTCTGGACTGACGGCTGAACAGGCTCCTCCACCTTAGCTGTTACCACCGCCGCCACTGCCGCTGCAGCTGGAGGAACGCTGGTTGGTCTGTTGGCTGTGAAAGAGAACAGATGTTTTAATGAGTTGATTTTAGAGAGAGCATTAAGGCCACTCATTAAAAAAAAAAAGAAAAAAAGAAAAGGTTAGAATAAATATATTGTAAGTTTCAGAAGATGCTTCCTCGACATGTTAAAATTATAGGACTTCTACTCTGAAAAGAATGATGTTTATATCCGTGTTAACTAAAAGCTATTGGGATGGTTACAGTTTGGTATGCACTTTATTTTAGTTTGTGAGTACAAGACAAAAGAGACTCTATTTGCCAAAAAAAAACGCAAAGCACATGCTGATATGTTTACGTTTTTGTTATTTTTAACTAAGAAACTAAGGTTCCTAACAGAATGAAATGGCACAGAAGCATCCAAGTGGCAGCCATGAAAACAGCTGTTCAAATGCCTTCTTTATTATGTCTTTTAACAATAAAAAACCCAAAGAACTTGAGAAGAGATGATAGGAGGTAACTTTTATGACTGTTGGATCAAAACTACAGTCCTCTGACTTTCATTATCTTTCAATGTATGTGCAAGCTGTCAAACTTTTTTAAATTCACTCAGCATGAACAGAACTAATTTCTAATTCAACTAATTTGCTTCGATTGTGATTATATTACCAAGAATTGGAATGGAACTGGCTTGAATTGGACTGTATCTCTGAGGAAGCTTGAGATGACATTTGTTGCGATTGGCCGCTATCTAAATAAGACTGAATGGAACTGAATTGAATTGAATGGTTTCTAAAGGAGACCCAGCATAGCGGGGGCCCTGGCTGGTCTTGGTTCTTCACATCCACAACCAGTGAGAGAAGCAGAACGTTCCAAGTTTACAGAAGACAAATGTTACAAGTCCATCTGTTAAAAATCAGTGGAAAGTGGCTATTCATCGTTTTAGGAAATTCTGCGGGTTTATTATTTTAACAAGTGTGGGTTTTGTGTAAAACTCTATTTCAGTATTACCCTGCTTCTATTCACACGATCATGCACCTGTTACTAAAAGCCAACAAGTCTTTCTATCTAAACTGACCTGTGAAAACTATGTTTCTTTTTAAACTGCATGTAGGTACATTTGGTTAAATGTGAATTGTGAAGCAGAGCAAAAGAGCGTCATTCTGGATCAATAAATTTGGGGGGATCAGATTGGTGGGAAAAAAAAATATCTGATTATCTATAAAACAAATCACTAAACTTACAAATGGCAGTTATTTTGGAAGGAGCTGGTTTCTTGACTGCCAGGGCTGATTTGGTTGTGGTGTTTACAGCCAGCTGTTTTGGCATCGCAACAGGAGTGGAAGTGGTTGAAACCGCGGCAGAAGCCGAGGAGGAGACTGGAGGTTTTCCAGCTGTCGAGGTTGTGACGACTGGAGGAGAATTCACCAACACTGGCTCAGTGGAGGGTATTGGTTTTCCAAGCTTGGTGTGAAGTTTCACCACCTTTCCGAAGTTGGCAAAAAGAGACAGAGAGAGATCCAACCATTTAAGGCTGCTGATACATAATCTCATCCCGAATCCCTCAGGGATGTTTTGTTCCCTGACTTGGCAGCTTGGATGGAACATCACATGAGTACATCACAGTCATTTCCACAAGTGGAAGTATGCCAACCGTCTTTACTTTATGAGAAAACAAATACTGAAAGAGAAAAAAAGCATCACGGCTTTGCTAACCTTCAGGTGTTTGGCGCCACGGATATGGGCAGCATAGGCATCCACTCCAGTGCATGATACATCACATAACTCACAGCGTAACTGAGTCTGGACTCCTCTGGGCCCATTGCTGTTCCCAGTCTGCCCCCCAGCTTTTAAGGCGGCTTCTTTCTTCTTATGCTTCTGGCCCTCATTGTGTTCCCGGTAAGTCTGAAGCAGGAAATCAAACCAGTCAACGGGATGAAGTCACCAAAAATAATCAAAGCTGCTAAGTAGGGCTGGGCAGTATACCAACTTTTAATTATACACACCACTATTTTCCCAAATATGGATGATACCATTTTTACCGATATAATCTAATGCGGCTGGTGCCACCTGCAGAGCTTACATTGTGCATTTCCCTCAGCCTGCATTTGTCAGCAACAAGCTGCACTTGCTCTTAACTTCTCCTATTTGCTGCCAACCTGCAGGGTTTATCTTTTTAAAAGGTAACCACCTGACAAGTGGCTACTTTTTAGACAAATCGTGGATAAATTCCACAGAAGCGCACACACGTGTCCTCTCTGCCCATCAACGCTGCAACTCTCTGTTAACTCAGACTAACCCGGATTTGGATTGGTTGGATTGACCAACAGTCAATCAGGAAAATAAAGCAGCCAACTTTCTTACTTTCAGTGTGTACTTTCTAAATAAGACGGTCCCTCTCTGTACATCAGCTTCACTGCAATTCAGTGAGTGCGGGAGAAAATTTATGGCATTCTGTGACCTCCAATGTAAAAATAATGAGGAAAAATGATTATCATTAAGTTTTTGTGACATAATATGTGTGGCACCGAGTTAAAACTGAATATAAAATTCCAGTATAAATCATATATCAACATTAAGCCTTGAAATACCGGGATATGTAATTTGGTTCACATCACCCAGCCCTAATTCTATGCAGTTATAGCATATTTAAATATGTGTACTTTGCATTAAATCTTAGTATTAAAATGTATTTGTTCCAATTTATTTGTGATCTGATGCTTTGAGATGCACAACTAACTACAGCAATTAAAAAATGTAATTAAGCTGAGTTGTTTATTTTATCATGACTTACCTGAGGGCCTGCACAACTGATTTTACAAATTTCACAGTAATGAAGCTGTGGCTGCTTAGGAGGCCCTTTGGGCCTCTGCAACTTGTTCTGGTGAAAAGCAAGCTTTTTGTAGGAGTTTCCGGTCGGAGCCGTCACCATGTTGCTGCCTGAGTTACTCCATGACGAGCTTGTCAATTGCTTGGGTGGTGGCTGGATGGGGTGCTGGGGTTGCTGGGGCTGCTGTGACTGCTGCGGTTGAGGCTGGGGTTGGGATAGAGCCTGCTGGGCCGGCTGGTAATAGGAGGGGGTGGATGCAGAGGTGTAGCCAATTGAATCGTAACTGGAGTAGCTTATGCCTGGAGGTGAGAGAGAATGAAGAGAGGACCGAGGACAGAGTTACTCAAGAAAAAAAAAAAGAAAAGCAAGCAGGAAATGGGTCAAACATGAACAGTCAGCAGTCAAAAAAAGCAATAACTAGCACTTTAATTTCCCCAGGGACAGAACCAAGCCCCACACCCACCCTGCTTTGACAAAGATGTTGTAGAAAATTAACTTCATCTTTTAACTTGCAAGGTATCACTGTGCGTATGTTTCACCTGACCTAAAAGGAGAGTATTCACTACAAATATATATATATATATATTTTTTTTAAATACTGCTGTTTATGCAAGAATAAACAGCCCATATTGTACCTGTGTTCCCTGCACTTGTGTTAAGTAATACATCTTTCTATGTTCACCTTAGTGTTTGTAATACACATGTAACTACCTACTTTATTAACATTACATGGATGCACCACTTTTACATATATGCTGCTCATCTGTTGTCTTATCTCACCAGAGTAGGAGGTGGCTGAAACATTAGAGCTGAAAGAAGAACCAAGGGTGTAGGATGAAATGGGTGTTGGAGGCTGCTGGACACTGGTGGACACTGGGTAGATGTTGTAGCTGGTAGACACGGAGCTGGCGGGGACAAGAGGTTTCAGGGCAGTCACCTGCCGCTGGGGCAGAGGAGGCTGGTTGTACACAGTGGAGGGTGCTGGACTGTAAGCGCTCTTCACTCCAACTGATAAAGAAAGGAAGGAGGGGTCAGAGATGGAAGGAAAGGACATAAACGCAGAGTGAGTGACAAAGACGGTACAAAACAGACCATTTCCTCTGGCACTACATGCTGTGGGGTTTATTGCTGGGTGAGCAAAATTTGACTTTGGATTTATTTCCATCATAAAATGTCATCAAGGATGCATCAAATTAGTCCTCAAATAAGCCAGAAGGACGTCAAACTCAGATAAAACAATCAGTATCCTTAGTAATTCTCTCCAGGGCAAGAAGTCCTGCAACCGATGCCCTGATCTCAACATCGTAAAATCTGTCTAAAGATCACATGAAAAGAAACTGTGACATCATTATAGACGTAAACTGAACACCTGAAGCTATTTCAGCTGTAGAGTCAGGTAAGCAGTTAGAACTTGCTGGATTTCCTGTGATAAAATGGGAAACTGCTTCCGTGATGCTGACTAGATGTTTGTAAGCACACAGCACCACGCCTGTGTCACCTCTTTAAAAGAGGCGGTATCATTGGCAGACCAGCTTCAACCCCTATTGCTGCCCCGGTACTTTCACACATGAAACCGATGTGTAACAAAGGCACATCAGTCCCGGCTCGAAAAGCATGTTTGAAAAGGCCTTTGATAGGAAATATAATATTTTTAAGGCCACAGAGACTAAATATTCCCGTTTGTCTTTAGCAAAGCAACCCTGAAACCAAATCCTCTGTCAAGTTGCAGAGAATGAGCAGAGTCTCAGATAATTAGGAGCTACAAAATATAGATGCGGTCAGAGAAAATTAACAGTATTTCACCCAATGGGGTTGATTTAACTCAACTGAATTACATGTTAGTTTCAATCCATTTGAAGTTGGCGTATAAAAGAAATAAACAGTTTTGGTACTTAATGAACTGTGACCACGATATGTCCTGAGCAGAATAACAAAACACAAATAAAATAATAATAAAATGCTCTCTTGTGGATGAAATCACCACAATTGTCATTTATGAATTTAGAATCTGTTTGCTGTGATTTTTCAGCTTCATCATCCATAATGAGCTAAAATCAACTCTGCCGTGCTGCCACATTATCTGCTTCAGTTATCGCTCAGCAGTGATTTAACAAAGAATGCGACAAGTTAAGAGACTCACCAGTCTGGTAGTAATTATCTGTGGGTGTCCTCTGAGCTGAGGCTATGCTCGTCTGGTAATACTGTTTGTTGTCATAGGTTGTTACAGCAGCAGGTCGTCCATAACTATAGTTGTCCTGCTGTTGTTTACAAAAGAGAATTCCAAGTTTATCTGAGTGGATTACTGAGCACATTTCACAACATCAACAAATATAACAATATAACAGGTAAATGTTGAGCAATTTTTCAAATTCTTAGTGGAAAAACAAGATTAAGCATAATGTACTGCTGAATGAATACTTTGAATGATTCTTTATATACCAAAATGAAAGCCATTAAATTAAATAAAGTCCAGCATGCAACATGAAAGTGAAGAGCAGAAATCATAAAAGAAGCAAAAAGCAACTGACCATGTCTGAGTATACCTGGTACGTCTGTGGGGTTGTGGTGGGCTGTGGAGGATCTGGCTGCCTGTAGGTGTAGTCTTGAGGTGCCGGGTGGCTCTGATAGGCAGGGTAAGGGGCCGTGGCCACAGGCCGGGCTGCCTGGACTGGCGCAGGGGCGTAAGATGCAGTCACTGCATGGGCGACAACAGGAGCCTGCTGGACGCTGTAACTGGCTGTAGAGGGATGGGAGTAGGCAGGAGGAGGCTGGGTACTGGTGGAAGAGTAGAGAAAGTGAGAATGGCGTGGAACAGAGAGGTAAACCTTACAGAATTTGATAAACAACCAGAAAATGTCATTAAAAAGAGTTTACTTTGATCCAAAACTGTACAGTTACATTTTTCCATCATAATGGGTAAATGAAAATAATTAGGATACAGAGAGTAAGTCAGTCAAAATAAAGGGTTTTTAAACAACTAAACCATAAACCTTTCATCGAAACAATTTGAAAACCAGATGAAAATCTGTGCAACTTATGCTCTGCTCATCTGAGATCCTGCCTGCATTAGAGTGGGACTAGTTTACAGACAGCCTTTGCTGTCATGCCCCTCTACACTCCCCACAGGCCTTCCAGAGGCAGTGCGTGGGCTTCAATGTCTCGCCTGTCTGCACCTGTGAACATGCAGATTCAAAGCCTGCCTGGTGAGGACTGCAGATATTCACCAATCTTGCTATTGCGACTCAACATGCTCACCAACTCAAACCTCATCAAATCCACTGCTGCATACCACTCAGCCACACAGTATCTGTAGTTCTCAACTCTGAGCAATTAAATAACTATTGAGAGGGAATGCCCAGTCACCAGTTCACATTCCAGCCACCAAGTGGAGTCGTAACACTGGAAAAATGCAAACAAGAACTGTTGTTTTGGTACTTTTACTCAGTTTATGTAGATGGTTCCTCAGTCCCCATTCATAAGGGGGTAAACTCCTTCACCCGAGCAGTTTTAGATCATCTACTTCACAGTAAGTTGAAGATCACACCAATAAAGACAATTTCCACTGTGTATCAAAAAGATTTTATTTCATTATTAAATGGATTTTGCCAGAAAAATATCAGCATGAAAAACATTCTTCCAAGACTCAAGAGTGATGTCTTCAAATGTCTTCTTTTGACTGACCATGTTATTTGGTTAAAAAATATCTATATTCAAAAAAAGTTGATCAATACTGTGAAACATTTCGAAAAAAAAAAAAAAAACTTTTCCCAGATGCAACGTAAACACATTCAATTCTGCATGTCAACGTCACACCTGAATGAGTTTACTGAAGCCAAATTTATGGCGACAAATGAGATCAAGACTTCTAAACTGCCAACCTACAAGGACTGGCCCACAGTAGCCTTCCTGTCGGCTACAGGCAGCAGTAACTGACATCAATAACTGATGTTATCAGCATCTCTATAAAGCTTTCAGTGTCAGGAAGGACAGGAACACGAGAGGGCTAAAATTAAAAGATGCATTCAGCTCATATAAGCACTCATGCAGTGAAAGTAATCACAGCACATTTTTATCTTTTAAAAACACTTAGAAAATACCAAATGGCTAAACAGGAATGTGTGTTCCACTACTGAAGAGGCCTCAGGGTTAAAGAGTCTTTTCATTTTCCAAAGAGTAACTTAATAGATCAGCGATGTGAACGTCTATAATCCCATTATCTGGTTGTCTGGACAAACGTGACGCACACCACATTCTTGCATATTTCTAAACATTTGTATGCAGCATATTGTAAGAATATTTCACCAGAAAACAAACAGGATTATAAGTCAATAGGTTTGATCGGATATATTTCTCTGCTGACCTACATGCCCGCTCTGCTCATCCCTGCAACAAAAAATGCTCTCCGGTCCCAATGTTAAATGATTATTTTACATTTTAGACAATAGGATAAAACGTTGATACCTCCTCCATATTTATTAACTAGCTCAGTGTTGAGAAATACAGATACAACTGAGTGGTGGGCAGTAGGAGATTTGATGGAGGGTAAGTGGCTACAGCCGTTGCTACGTTCCTTCTCTCAATGATTTTATGGCAAACACAACAAATGAGAGCATTTCAATTTTAAGTTTAATTTCAGATATGTTGCCTGAATCTTTCTTTCCTCATCGTTTGTGAATTAGCGTTATGTCAGTGCATTTTGCAGGGCTTTTCCCAGCACCGTGTCTTTATGGAAATCCGGTTCAATAAAAGCCCTGAACACACATTGAAAGGTGGAGAGTCTGTTTGCGATTTCTCAGTGTGTAGAGTCCTCGTCCCTCAACTGCAAGATTAGCAACAATTTCTGATCCAAGCCTCTCAAGATAAAGTAGCAGTTTGCCTGAAAAGCGTCACATACCCAGCCACACTCTGCGTTATCATAGCCCTGTATCCTTGGTATCTTTGCTTTAAAGTTAGTCCATTTTTTTTTTTTTTTTTGCTTTTATGTAAATATGTGCACTGACAGTTTGCTGAAATCGAATAGGGTGCAACCACCGTGTTTATCTTGATTTATGATTCACCATCAGATCTATGCAGAGCCAGCTCTATGAGCCTGTAAAAGTGACCAGCACACTTATGATCTTTAACTGAAATCGTGTCTGCTTCAGCCTGTAATTCGTTTCTCCGTGTACTTCAAACAATAATGACAACACAAGTTACAGGATGCACCTCCAGTATCATGACACGTGTTAAGTCAAAACGTTTTTTTAAACTAATTTACTGCAATGTAGAAATTAGGGAAGTTGCTGGAGTTGGCATTGTGTGCAACTATTGAACGAACTGAATCAATATGTGGTTTAGAAGCTTTAAAAATGTGAGAAAGTCATGCAGCTTCAGGCATAACTTATGTGTTGGTTGTAGCGTGGGACCAACAACGGTGCTCCCATTGGATGTGTTAAATAACACATTTCCTACCACTGGGAAGACAATGCATACAGCAACGGTGACACCGACTGTTTATACTACTGTATCTAATTAATTTCCCCATGTTTGTGGACCTACTTTGTGGGCATCTTTTATACTGCATTGATATCCCTCATACATGATTTGTCATTGCGGTCTGACCTAGTCTTAAACAGATATCCACCAAAATATGCACCAATACATATAGTTATATTATAATTTAAGGTCACATTAATTTAAAAAAAATATTCATGACAATTACAGACACATTAATCCTGCTATTAAAGCTATTAACCCTTTACCTTTAGCAGTTCAGCAGAATACCTTGTCTGATGCTACAGGACTTCTATCGTAACGATGAACAGGATGCGATATAAACCTCTGAGGTTAGATCTGGGGGCGGGGGTGCAAACTGAGTGAATATGTTTGTTTGTTGGAGGATGCATGAGTGTTATAATATCA
This sequence comes from Leuresthes tenuis, assembly GCF_036924035.1. Classification (NCBI taxonomy): domain Eukaryota; kingdom Metazoa; phylum Chordata; class Actinopteri; order Atheriniformes; family Atherinopsidae; genus Leuresthes; species Leuresthes tenuis. Next base: position 15,867,867 of record NW_027325361.1, on the reverse strand, counting down.
GCACTGCGGTGCAGAGAAAAGAATCCTGCTTGCCAGGTATGTCGGTTTGAATACAAGCCAGAACAATAGATGACACAGGATCCCTTCACGCTTCGCTGACCGCAGAATAATTATATTGCATATTAGTTTATTGCTTGTCTAAATAGAGAGGCTCGATGATTAGGACAAACTTGCCAAAGCAGTCTTTGCCGGTGTTTTACCGGCGACCAGTTCCCTGCCTTCCGAAAACATTTCTCCACTCTGCCCCTTGTCAAAAACTGCTCTGTTGTGCGACTTCAGTAATGTTGGAGCAGGGTTAGCAAGTCCTCTTTAATCCTAAACGTTGGCCAAAATCTCCCCCGCTGCAGCATTAACCGCATTATGCTGTCTGAAACTAACTTTCCCTGTGACGTTACAATACAACATGAGGGAAAGAGCTGAACCATTTCCAGCTGCTTACCCACCAAGACTGAACATACGGGGGCTTCACCTAATGCCAAGCGGCATGTCGGTGAGCACTGGCCTAGGAACTCGGTCAGCTAGCTTTAGCTAACCGTTACCGAACCAGCGGGTCAAGCTAACCGTCTGTGCACCGCTTAGCAATTAAACCCCACTGGTGACCGTGTCTCTACCGATACGTCCCAGCAACTGGTACCCGTGGCTCAAAACACATACTGACAACAACCTACATTACTTGAATTACCTGTATTGTGGACCGGCACCATGTGTGAAGCCGAAATAGTTGCTTGCAGCCATCTTGGCATCTCCGGTACAGTACAGTACTGGCAAACAGCAGTGAAGCAGTGAAACTCAACGGCAAGATAGTTCCCCCCGTCTATCTGCTATGAGTATCACTTCTCCACCGTCTATACTGGATAGTAGGACCAAAAAAAATCATATAAATAAATACAGCTCACATGTCCAGGGTAAAATAGTTCTTTGTATACACAATTTAGTTTAATTTAGCTTTTTTTTTTTAGTATATTGATTTACATAGATTGCTTTTGGCATTTTACTTCTGTTGTACCCCCGAGTAAAACGAAGACGGAAGTCATTTATAGTGAATCCTCTCAATTTGCTTGTTCTCCTGCCATTTCTGCCGCGAGGCTGGACATCATAATTAGGGATATTAATGAGGGAAATCATTCTTATAATCTCTTTGTGAGTGTGTTAGCTTTTCATCAGGTAAAAGATTATATTATTCTAATTAGTTATCATGATTATTATTATCATTATTGTCATTATTATTATTATTACTGTTATTATTATTAGTAGTAGTAGTTGTAATACTAGTGCTACTAGTTGTAGTGGCAGTATATTTTTATAGGGATTTGCATTCTAGTCTCTGCAGCTTGCAGCACACAATGTGGGGAAACTGTAGAGGTGATATGATTGGCTGCATACAAGTGATGTAAGGGGTTGCATTATTAATGTGTGGGGAGTTGTGTTGTGGCAGGTGCGAAAGAGACCGGGGCAAGAAGACAGAGAGGGAGGGGACATACCGTGGATGGCGAGAGATGCTGTTGCCAGGGAATACCAGTCATATAGACGACCACTGAAGACAGGCAGTGGAATTATCCAGTGAGGTAAAGGGACACCAAGACAAGTGCCATAGGGATAAATAAGCTTGTTCCGTGGATGATTTTGAATGCAGAAAAAAAGCTTTTTAATTGATATTGCAGTGAGGGGAAAAGATGCTCCAAATCTATATGGATGCACATGGAGAGAAAAAAAGCAAGGCAGAGAGGATGATGCCAGAGCAGATGCATTCCTATTAAAGGAATTTTGTGTGTTGGTTGGCTGGACATAGGGGCTGAGAGGCAAGCTGTCGGTTCACTCTTCACAGCCAATCTTTCTCCAACAAAGGTAGCCAGGGGTGGAGAAGAGAAGGGGGTGGAGGGGGTGGTGGGGTCCAGAACAGAGGTTCCCCCTGTCTTCAGACACCTGCTGCTGGCTAGCTGCTGACACTGAGGGCACTGTATGACTGTGTCTGTGTGTGCATGTGAATTAATGAACGACAGAAAGACGGAGGAGGAATTTCAGACTGATCCATGCTTCTCTGTCGATGTGGGACCTCAGGACTTTCTCCCCCCAAATCTTTGCATCTGTGACTGAGGAAGACATTAAGGCACTCGCGCACAGACCGGAGGTAGAGGTTCTGAGGGGATCTCGTAACGTTTATGTGAGTATAGCAACTGACTTAATGTCCTTGCATTTATGCTCTGCACTCTGCACAGGTCAGACACAGACTGCTTGCACATTAGATTCTCCATTAACATGTGAAATCCACCTTCTTTTTTTTTTCGACTGGATGTTGTATTTGGGGTGACCTAGAAAGGATGTGGAGCCATTTTACTGTGATGGTGATGCACTGCACATCTGGTGGTGGTAGATTTTGTGGAACTGTACCTCTGTACCCATGTTCATATTTTCAAGCAGAACGGGTTCAAATGCAGTATCGTTGCTGCAATGTGTAAAGAATATCTCAGATGGAACTATGTGCACTAAATGTGTTTTACTTTTTATTACATTAAATCATTGTGTAAGATGAAGGTTAGTTTGTCCTTACAGCTTTTGTTGAAATCCTACATAGTGATTCTTTTAATTTTTTTTTTTAATACATCCATTTACTCAACTTCCCCATTTCCAGTCTCTCAGACTTTATGGGGTTCAACTTCAAGGTCTATATTATATTTTCTTTATTCCTAGTGTGTCATACAAGATGAGTGAAAATTAATTATATCCTCTGAGGGAGAACTGGTTGCCAATCAGCCATGAGCATTGCTGCCAAAAACCGCCAAAACCACTCCACTCCTATTAATTACATCACAAGAACCCATGTTACATAATGATTGTCATTAATGGAATGCACTGTTGACAAGATTAACCTCATACTGGATGGTTATTGCTAGTCTCCCATTGCAGTGTTTTATGGCTGTATGCAACCCTTCCTGCAAGGTCTCTAAGTATAACCTCAAACACAGACCTGGGAATGGTCCGGCACACAGTCAAATCTGTTCAGAAACTGTGGATTTCATACTTGACTGGAGAACTACAAAGAAGAACTACAAAGAGAGCAGGTCTTTTTAGGTCTCATTAAATATCTGGAGTGCTACTCAGTGAAGCCAAAGCAGAATTGCGCTGCTGTTGAATCCTACCTCGAAGAGCAGTGGAGGACCCGTTAATGCCACCACTCATTATGCAGTCAATTTATAGTCACCGTTTTATCCAAACCATTCATTAGAGAATAAATACTCTTAAACCTTTTGAGCAAAGAAGAACAAATGTTATTTGATGTAATTTCTTTTCTGTGGTGGCATAAAGCCTCAGTGTGAAAGGATATCAAAAGGCAGCAGTGCAGCAAGATTAAGGAGCTGATTAAGGGAGGATTAGGCCAGAATGTCGTGCTCCACACCGGGCTCTTGAATTCCACCCTGGAGGAAATTTGTTTGTAATATTTGACTTGAGGGGAGCTAAACCCAGAAAATGGGCTCTGTCCTAGTCAGCCACATGCCTCTCACATGTGCTTCTCTGGGCAGGAAGATGCAAACCATGTGACTTCTGGTGTTTTGATCCCCTAAACTGCGATGACAGAGAGTAAATTGTTCAGTTAAAATCCTGACACAGTGCTGACTTTTCCCTTCTTTTGATGAAAAAATCCCATGTTTCTGCGCTGCAGCCATGCCAGTGCCTGTATAATATACTAATGATATGAGACACCTGTCTCCTGTGCCTGTAAATGTTGTTAATTAACCAACATTTATCTTCCCCCTCAAGGCCCCTGCTCTCCTCTCTGAGGAATGGGCACCAAAGAGGCAACTCTACGAATGGAAAACATGGAAGTGAAAGACGAGTGGCAGGATGAAGACTTTCCCAGGTTGGATCTTTATACTTTCTATGTAGTAATCATATCTTAAACTGCCCTACTGATGTTACATAAAGGTTACAGTAAGACACTGACAGTTACAAACTATTATTTAAAGAGCTGCATTTGTTAAAAAGCAGGATGTTACATGGCACATTTTGTGTATGTGTTGACTAATATGCAGCACATTTAAGTTTGCTGGTGAGTGTCTCCTTGTTTAGGATTTCTTAAATGATGAGAGCTTCGGTGTGAGCCAGCAGCTCTTATTATGGATAGACTATTACTCAGGTTGATCAGCATTTTTGCACTTTTAAATGACTCCATTGGAGCAGTGATTCTGTAGTTATAGCTGGAGGTTTATATAATTTCTGCACGGCTATGAAATTATTTGTGTACCACTGTTTAAGGTCAGTCTGACCTTTGATGCTCAAAGATATGACAGCTGATAGATTACTTTCCACAGCACACAGAAGCAGCTCCTAAAGATAACCGCATGATGATAGAAACAATGAGAAAGTGAAGTGCAGAGATTGACATGCAGAGCTCAATGAGCAGTAAAGATGTAGCTGGGTATTGCGATGACAGTCAGCGCTCCTCCTCCCTCCTTCCTCATCAAATGGGGAGGCAGGGAGCCAGGGAGCAGGTGCAGCTCTCTCTGTAACTGGTTTCAGACTACGTCATGTGACGCAGCAGCAATCACTGATCAACAACACCACTCCAGGAAAATGGTGGCAGGTTTTAGCTAAAGACAGACAGAGACGGAAGAACAGCTTTTAGCAGATGGAAGACTAAGAGGAATGCTCTGGTCTAGTGTATGCTGTCAGCTGGGGGGGACAGCAAATGCGTAAGCAAACCAAATATAGAGGTGTGTGACTTTGCGTCGGCTCTGACAAAAGCTTCTCTCCCTAGCAGGTAAGCATCACTGGTTACTCGACTTCGTAGCTGAGGGACAATGCAGCAATAAGGAGGAACAAAAGAGACAAATTTGCTTTTGTTAAAAGAGAAACCTCCCTCAGTGAGTCCAGATTTAAATAGCATGGGCTTCATTTTGATAAAGGTGCACCATTAATCACTCCTCAGTCAATCCTCAGGGAATAGAGTCAGAACTGTGCCTATTTCTCTGGGCTCAAGCCAGTATTGTGGGCTCAGGAGGGGCACACACTGTCCTCCTGAAGGAAAGATGAGGTGGCTAGCTTTCACTGGAATGTGAAGAACCAGTCTTCTGCACAAAACTGCACTACAGCTGTCTTTTTAACCATTTAGAGTACACTTTTCAGTTCCTCTGTGGCACTGCATGGGAATTATTGCTGATAGTACAAAATCACACATACATGTGTTGGCCCTCTTTTGCATATATAAACCAACAGATAAGCACATATTGCACAAACATGCTCAGAGTAAGCAGATTTTGGCTCTGCATTTGCTCCTCTTTCTGTGCAGGTGTGGACAGTAAAAAGCCTGCAGTGTAAAGGGAAACCATGCACCACTCTGTTTTTATGCAGAGACACTTTTTTCTCTGTCCTTCATCCCTCTTCGTTTCCTCTCTGCCTCCCCCACCCTCCCTCTGCTGTGACTCACACCCTCCCTGGCAGCCCTATAATCTTCATCTCTCCCCAGAGAAAAGTTAATGACCATCTCTATCCTCTTCTGTTCACCCCTCTTTATACTGCTTAGCCAGACCTGTGACAACAGCCACGCCTTGACTGGTTCTTTGAACTGCGTCCTAATCACAATATATGATTTGATGATGAGGCCATATTTAAAGACTATAGTGCAGAGTGCTGGTTGCTTACCTCAGCATGTTTTATTTCCAGACCTCTACCAGAGTACGGAGACATGGATCCCTCTTGTGGTCTCACAGACAACAGAGTGTGTAAGTACCACACTGCCACTTAACGGTCATTAATGGAAAGAATACCTCTGATACGTGATATGGAACACATCTGCTCCTCTTTATGGTCTTTTGTAGCTCCTCCTAACTCCCTGCATGTGAGCCCACCTGGAGGAGGCAGCGGTGTGTCCTCATCTCACCGCAAACGGCGTACGCTGGTTGCCCCGGAGATGAACCTGTCCTTGGATCAAAGTGAAGGTTCTCTGCTGTCAGATGACTTCCTGGACACACCGGACGACCTGGACATCAATGTGGACGACATTGATACACCGGATGAAACAGACTCACTGGAGTTCATAACCAATGGCAACGACCTGGAGTGGGAAGGTTGGTGGTCAAGACTGAGCAATCGATTGCTCACTGTTTATTCTACAGATGCCATTTCACTAGCTTAGCAAACTAACAAAGAGATTGGCCATTTAGTTAACTAAAAACCTAGTTGTTTTTTTTTTGTTTTGTGTCCTCACAGTAGTTCTTGACATTAGATGGATTATTGGGGTGTGGGCTGTTACATACCACCTTTATCCTATAATGATTACTGATCTTGGTTAAGATCTGAGGGCCAAGATTACTTCTACCTGAACAAATATGAAAAGGATTCTGTTTCTAATGACCAACAACTCACAGAACCTTTGGTGTACAATTATTGACTATTTTTATTTTTTGCCATAAATACTCAACTTAGGCTCTTTGTTGACACGTAAGTATAATGTTATTCATCCTCGGTCAAAAACTAATCCTAATTCTCAACTATAAGTGCTTTTTTAAAACATTAAGAGCTGGAAAACATCATGTCACCTTAAGGAACTTACACGCATGATAATTCACCTTTCTACTGATATCTATTCATGAGAACGCCTTGTATATGTGTGCTTGATTAAAGCCCAAATCTGCTCCTTGTCCAGATGATACACCGGTGGCTTCAGCCAAAGCAGGTCCAGCTGATGGCTCAGGAGAAGCAGGTGAGGATGGGAATGCAAACAACGGGCGCCTGTGGAGAACGGTGATCATCGGGGAGCAGGAGCATCGTATTGACATGCAGATAATCAGACCTTACCTCCGGGTCATCACACATGGAGGTTAGTCTCAGTCTGACAACCGTGTTAGGATGTGTCCAAATGAATCCTGTCTCAGAAACACCTGAAGCATTGCTCATTATTCATTTACCATCTCTCTTGTCAGGCTATTATGGGGAAGGCCTAAATGCCATCATTGTATTCTCTGCTTGTTACCTGCCTGACAGCAGCTGCTCAGACTACCACTACATTATGGAAAACCTCTTCCTGTACGTCTGTCAGCTACAGCTGACATTTGTTTAGTACACACTTTGTAGTACACACACAGCTGTTTTCATGAATAATAATCATTTAAAAAAAATCTGTCTTCCAGCTATGTGGTGAGCAGCCTGGAGATGCTTGTGGCTGAAGATTACCTGATAATTTACATGAATGGAGCCACTCCTCGGAATAAGATGCCCGGGATCAGCTGGCTCAAGAAATGCTACCAAATGATTGACAGAAGGTAAAGAGAATTATTGCAGAAGTACTCTTGTACTTTATGTTATGACATATGGCTCTATACGAATGAATTGGATTATTTTGAAATGAATGAATTGGATTTCATTGGATTATGATTACAATGAATTTAATTCCAATTGGCTTGAATTGGACTATATTATTTAAGTGCATTGAGATGACAATTGTTGTAATTTGGCGCTATATAAATGAAACTGGATTGAATTGAAGTGAATATCCTCTGCATGAAATAGTTTTTAAAACTTCAATTAGAAAATAACTCTAGTGAAAAGAAACATTATCAGGCTCTCTCTGCTATTTATAACAGCTGAGCACTGTTCTCTGTCAGCAGACAGATATGCATGACACCGATGCTGACAGATATGACAGGGAGAAATATGGGAGTTGTTGCATGCTGTCAGACAGTAGACTGAAGGTGACTCGTGGCTCCATTTACAATAAGACTCTGGACATGATCTGAAAACAGTGTGTAGCGTTTGATATCCTGCATTCTGTGTTAAGTTTAATCAGCAGCCTCACTCAGAAGCTGTTAACTGACTGGATTTTTATTTGTGCTGGTGGCAGATTGAGGAAGAACCTCAAGTCTCTGATCATCGCTCATCCCACTTGGTTCATACGCACTGTTCTGGCTATATCCAGGCCTTTTATCAGGTAATACCAAAAGTCAACCAAAGAAAAAACATTTGCCGTATGAATCAAGGTTCCCTCATACATACCAGAGAAGGTTTTTTGATTTATCTGAATACTGAGTGAGTCTCTTGGGAATTATTGACTGATTGATTCTATTGGTCTACACATGTACTGGCCTGAATTTTGGTGCTTAAACTGAAATGAGATATCTTGCTAATAATCAGGTCACCACAAATGATTCATTGCCTGTCCAGGTGGGGCTAAATGTGCCAAATCTCAGCTAAAACAGATCCAAAGCCAAGTATCTAAAACCAAGCCAAATCTGACAACAATTGATTAAAGATTTGGCCAACCAAAAGTGAGCTGATGCCAGGACATAGCTGGGTGCGTCGACAATTGGCATCAAACATGATTCGGCTTGCTAGCTGGCAAAAAAAAAACCAAATGTGTAAATTTGTGCTCACTTGTTAATTAAATCTAAATTAATTTTCCAGCTAAAACACAGAGAATGAAAGCTGAAACAACAACATTAGCCTAGATGTGTCATCTAATTCATACTTGATTCAGTTTTCAAATGAATGTACATACAGTGAGTGATGCATTGACTATAACTGTTCTCATTTTCATGTTTCCATCTGCAGTGTGAAATTTATGAATAAGATCCAGTATGTCCACAGTCTGGATGAACTGGCAGCGATTGTTCCCATGGAGCACGTCCATGTTCCAGAGTGTGTGTTGCAGTAAGTATCTGTGGCCACTAGATGGAGAAAATTAGCTGCAGGAGAGTGTCTGCATCTGCAGGCAGCAGTTGATCCTGCTATAAAATTTTTATTCATGTGAATTAAACTTAAGAACAAGTCTACAGTAATCTCATTTTAATAAATGTAAAATCGGATTACATCACTAGTCCTGGAAAATGACAGGATGGCAGGATTTACAATGTGATTTAAGGGTATAACACTGTTACTTATCTTTTAGATTCGATGAAGAAAGGATTAAAGCCCGGAGAGAAAGGTAAGTACAGTACAGTTTTAGTCTGATTTTGATAATATTACTCACTAACTTTCATACATATTTCTTAAATGGGATTGAACTCAAAATTGACTGTAGCTGAATGCACTTCATCTGAAGTAATTGGCTACACATGAGTGCCTTTGAATGATTTTTTTAAACTGGCATCAGCTCAAGTGCATGCAATAATTATGTGTGTTCAGGATGGAGCAGGAGCAGCGACAGCGGGAGCAGCAGTCAATCCCACAGGAGCCAACTAAAAAGCCGGAGAGGTACCAGACCATACAGGATATTATACTATATCACATACTGGATACTTCACCAGCTGTGGCATGTATGTGGTCTATAGCGATCTAAACTTTGAAAAGTTCTCAGTCCTTGTTTTCTCATTTCCAGGCCCAAATCAGTGATTGTAGACCAGGGATTATGAGAAGAACAGAGATCGGTGGTCAAGGTAACATAAACCTCTGCTGTATTTCCTATTTTAGCCACAAGATGACTCTAAGATACATCTCCACTCAGACATCATATATATATATATATATATATATATATATATATATATGCAACAATGAAAGTTAGAATTGAGCTTTGAAAAATGGAAACTGATATTGAAGTTTTTAAATGGTACACCTGCATAATTGGAAAATATGCACATCTTTTGCATATTAGGTAAATTAGTTATATGTTTATCATTTTTTAGTATCATGCACAGTACTGTGCAAAAGTCTTGATTTCATTATATTTTGCCTCCAGGATTTATTGTAATCTATCAAAGTGGTCTTAAGCAACAGTTCTTCAGGCTTTCTGATGGTTTTTCAAAGTATCTCTATGAGCATTGGTTGCTTTTTCAGTCCAGCCCTTGTACCTGACCATTTTCAGAAGATTCCCAAATAGCTGTTAGTCGAGAAATTGATATAGCTCACCATGGAACCTTAAAAAATGGCCATCAAGGGTGGCTGTCAAAAGGCCATTCTTAAGGAAGGGAAACAGGCAGGGAAGGCTGAGGTATACCAAATGATATAAGAGCTGGACTGAAAATTAGCTGATGAATTCTCCCCAGTGCTTGAACTTTGTATTACTGAAAGAGTGTGAAATCATCTCCTGACAGAGAATGGAACAAAAGGCAACAAACATCTCAATAAGAGCTTTGGAATGTCCTTAAAGAAGCCTGGAGAAATATTCCTGAAGACTACTTAAAGAAACAACAAGAGAGCTTGTCTAACAGGATTCAGGCTTTACTGAAGAATAAAGGTGGTCATACAAAACACAGGGTTTCTTGTAAGAACTGTACAAACCCTAGTTTTGCCTCATACACTGTATATTCATTTATCTTTACACATTTCATTCATTGCAGCACCAGTTTCTTGTTTTCCTGTTGATATGAAAAGAAATGAGGGGTGGCTCAAGACTTTTGCACAGTACATATGTATATAGAAATGTAGAAAAATACATAAAGATAAAAACTGGCTACGTGTCCTTGTTTTGATGCTTAATTGATGTGGAGTAAACTGGCTGTGTGTGAAATTTCAAACAGAGACATTAAAATGTCCCATATAGACAGATATTACATAAGATTTTTTCTTTAAATGCCCCTTTCTTCTCTTTAGGGTGCCTCCCTTGACTAGTTACATGGGTTCTTATCTATTTGGTTGGGCCTCTTCTTATTGGCTGATTATAGACCCCGACCATGGTTACTTAACACTGTAAAATCCTTCATCAGGAAGTACATTGATTCAACTAAGTAAAACATTCAAACCCTGCCCCAAAGATTGACTGCATTCATCTGTTTGTTTATTTTTCTTTCCAAAAACAGTGCACATACAGTATGTTGTATTGGATATGATATTTATATAATTTTGTATTGTTAAATGTTTTAGATATGATGATGTGCTAAATAGGGCGAAAAGGTGCTCTGGGCAGGAGGCATGGACTATTTGGATAATTTACATGTCTTATATTGTCACACAATTGCACTTGTTTCTGGAAATTCTGGGCTCAGCACTAGAATTGAAAGTTTTCTGCATCTGAAAAGGGTCTGCATAGCATGAGTTCACACTATCTACAGTTATCTCTCCTCTGGGTAGATAAATATGCTGTTACATACTAATGTGAGGTGAAAATACTGTGTAAACTTTTCACTGATCCTGATCCACATGATTATTATAAATGTTACCGTCTTAGATAACATGACTGAGCCTGGTACTGCTTGAGGTTTCTTTGTGTCAAAAAGGTTTTTTTTTTCTCTCCACATGTCCTTGTGTTTGTGTCCATGTCCATGTTGTGTATCTAATTAGATTGTAATTGACTTGAATTGGACTTTGAAGAGGCTGGAGATGATACACAACATGAAATGATTTGGCGAAATATAAATAAAACTGAATTGACTTGAATAGATGCCACCAGATTTTTCCAGAGTCAGGATGGTAATGAAACAGTTTGAGCTTGCTGAAACCAGCTTGCTGAAGGATATACTTTATACTAAATAACAGGCTGTAGATGCTTCCTTGTCAGTATCGTTACACAGAGGAAGATTAGAATGGAAAACAGCATCTAACATGGATTAAGACAAATAAGAAATGTACAAAAGGGATTCCTGAAAATTTAGGAAAGGAAAGCAGAAAGTTCCTTTTGGCTTTACCTTATTCACACAATGATTTGTAAGCAGTTTGATTAAATAAAGACCAAATGAGCTGTTAATTAACATTCAAGCATTCAAAGTACTGCCCACAACCCCGTCTGGATCAATAATAAAACTGTTTGAAATGGTAGAGAGCTTGGCATACCTCCGACGCACCCTGGACAATGACTGAGCTTTGATCACCACACCACTGACATCCACTAATGCTGCCAACAAAGACTTGCTGCCATTCTTTATAAAACTGTACCCCTACCCTTTTCTCCTCTCTTGTTTCCTGTTTCTCCAACAAGTTAACCGCTTCCAATAGGAGCAAACCCATCACACAATGTGCTTTGAAAATTATTGTGCTCCTGACCCCCAACCTCTCAGACCGCAGCAGTAAAGCCATCACAGGCAGAGCCCATTCCAAGATTCCAGTCACCCCTTGAGCCTATTTTTCACAATGTTTCTAATAGGTTTCAGATACAGATCCCTTATCTGAAAAGGGTCCAATTTGTCAGGAGTTTTGTCCCTGAACTTAGCATGCTGAAACAAAACATCCTGGTAACTGCAACGAGGGAAAGAATCACGTACATATGTTTATGAGAACTTCTATACAGACTGTGGGAATTAATTTACAACAAATCCATCTATCAGCTTGTTACTCAGGGTAAATAGTGCCATCAAAGTTGCCTCAGAGTTCAATTATTTTAGAAGCTATGACCTAAACTGCACGACAAAAAAAGTCGGTTTATACTCAACAAGCTCACTCCAAAAAGTCAAGACATTTTGTGTATTCCTCTCTTCATTTACAAAGTGATGAGTTGTCCATAAACACTGTAGATAGGAACAAAGCTAGATTGATGGCTAACTTCACCCTAGAAAACACATCTTTAGCATCTGAGTTTTAATTTGATCAGAATACAAGAGTAGCAAAACATTTGGGTGTATAAATATTTGGGTAGTTGTTACTGTTGTGTCTTGTTATACTGCTCATCATCCAAATGCAACGATTCTTTCTGTCCATGCAGGGTGAGACAGAGGGATGTCCAGCGAGTCTGCGCTTTCTCCCTTGTTTCATCAACCTCCAGCTGACGGTTCACGTTGTCATCTTCCAGTCATAATGAGGAAGGCTCTGTCCTATAACACTCACCCTCTTCGGCAGCTCCTTCCTTCCCTTAAGGGTTCACTGTACATCCCAACTTTAAAGGTACAAAGAAATAACCTTTGTTGATTTTTGTTTGTTTGATTCATTCATGTGCTTTGATGGATCAGTCCCATATTGTTGGATTTTCACAAGGCTCTTGAGCAGATCTAAAAGCTCAAACGGACAGGTGTTCTTCTGGGTTTCTGCAAAGATGACAAATTGTAGATGCAACATAAACACCTGTAAGATATTGTGTAAGTGACCCACTGGAACAAAAAGCTCTCACATGTGTATACACACAGGTATGTCTGAATAAAATGTGTCAGATGTAGCGAGGGCTTTTCAGTATGACAGATGCCTTCATCATTTTCCCTTTACCTCATCGCTGCTGTATGATAAGGCCTTCTTCAGCTCTCTCTTATGCTGTTTACATACATTCTACATTTTTTTTAATGTGCAAATGTACTAACATTCTTTGATGTGGGAGTAATTTGTTCTCTCTGGTCCTATTTGCTCCGTGAAGTGTCCCTTGTGCCCTTCCATCTGTACCTTATCATGTCTTTTGATGTGCCTCGGTCGTCACGATTAGCATTTTCTGACAGGAAGACCCATACGAGAAAAATCTACAAGATTATGAGCAATACCGCTTTATTTTTATGAATCACATTAACAGACTTCATACAACATTCAATTTATAATTCAATTACATTTAATTTTACTACATGTTATTATGTACGATGACAGAAGTGTTAATGCAATACATGCAAAGCAGCTACATTAAACTCAAGTGGCAAATTAATCAGAGCAAAATACACAAGCATTGCCTCCCATAAACTGCATTAGATATTTCTCTGATGGGAACATTTGCTGTCATTGAAAAAATATGTTCGTCTAATGGATGTGTGAAGTCTACGAGAGAGTGTGAAGTCCCTGAGAGGAAAATAAGACTTTTTTATTTCAAATTTAATTTCAGATGTGTTTTTTTTTTAAATGATGTAGCTGTAAATTTGCTCATGTTTGCAAGGTGGCAGCTTCACCTTTTATGTGGTTGTTTTGGATGAACAGCTGGGACATAAACAGAAGTTTCAACACTTCTCAGATATCCTCATTCATTACAATTATTCGATGGGGTTGAATAGGTTTTTTCTTCCATGTCTTCCATCTGTCCAGCCTACTGTAGCCAGAGGACAGATCAGTAAGAAAAACTATGTTATCTGTATGCTGTTGATATTGATTTGCACTGTTAGATTTAGTTCTAACAAAACATTTTAGTGATTTCACATTAGAATGTGATTTTTTTTTAATGTTATGGGGCTTTTTGCATCATTGTTAGCATGGCTCGTGCATTTTTCCAGCTTCATATGGGGATGCTTCTGTATCTTTGGTACAGAAAGCAGACAAATGAAAGTCTGCTTTCATCTTAAATATGACTTTGCTATGTTGTCTCCCCGAAGCAGGAATGGTGGATAAAAGATTTAATTGTTCTTTTTTTAATGTTCTTTAAGTGGTTTTTTGTTGTTGTTGTTGTTTTTAACCAAATCAGCGGTTACACAAATTATTCATCACTTTGATGGAGAAGTCCCAACATGGCAGCTACAGGTTGTCAGTCTGTGAGGGAAGGCTCCTCTGTTTATAGTCTGCTGGCTGAACTGAGTGCCTATTTTTTGAACCATAAGGAAATCTAGAAATATGAAAGAATGTAAAGTTTAGCCTTTTGATCTTTAGTTTTAATGTTTTTTATTCAACCCACCACAAACAATCAGCAGTGTTTGCTTCAAAATGGCTGATGTGATCTTTCCAAAATGAAAATGTTCTTTTTGACAGTAAAAGCACAACATCTTTGTTACAAATAATATGCCTGCCATTTGTCTGCTATAAAATGTTTGCTCAGATTCAAATAATTATATTAATTATTATCATTCATGATCTACAACTGGCTGTAAATAAACTTGCTCCTCCAAAAATCTGGTGTGTTTGTGTTTGCCCTCAGTTTGTAAAGGGGAGATCATTCCCTGTCAGTTTCACCTGGTAAACATGAACTTTAAAATGTGCATATATGTCAACTGTAAACCACTGTGTGCTTTGGAAACATTTGGAGCTCTTTTTAACGGAACAAAGAGCTGAAAAAGAGGGTGACGCACCATTTCTTAGCACCTGATATGCAACAACAATTCCACACATATACAGAATATAAATGACTGACACCAAATGTTTGTTTCTGATGGAGTGAAAGACACAGATGTGATTTCAATGATGGTGCGATCTAAAACACTGCACACTCAGAAACAGTTACATTAAGACAGATATAAGCCACAAATCGAGTTAATTTTTCCTTGAAATGTTTATAACACACTGAAATAATCGTTGACGTGAGAGATCTTACGTGACATCTCAGACCTGGGATCAGAGACTTTACTGTCACTGTGATGATTAAAGTGGTTAGTGGCTAGTTTGTGTGGTTGAGTGGTCATAATAAAATGTGTTTGACAGACTAGATGAAACATCACATTTTACTTTAACAACTGGCACATACTTTGGGTGAGTTGAACATTTGAAAAAAGTACCATAACAACAATCCATGCATTTCTTTGCAATTTTAGTATCAAGCTATCATTATTGGAAATTACTCCACTTGTGATTTTCTTGTAATAATATATTAAGATATGAACTCTGAAAAAGGTTTGGATGTTTAATTTTGGAACGGTAGAGAAATAAGATTTTACTGATCATTTGTACAGCTATCCTGAGTGACAATGGCTATACATGGGTACCATAAGTATGATGTATGCTGTACTTCCCTTTTTATATTCATTTGCATGTTGTCAATTTGCTCAAAACTGGAAGCCTTACCTTTCAGGGGATGACCTGCTTCCCTGTACTGAGCAGTGGGAAAGCCCCAATCCGACTGGAAAAAGTTTATTCTTCTCCCCTACACACTAAGACCAATGGTGGATTCTCCTGATTGTTGGCCTCTTACCCCCCACATGAGGCATACACACAGTTAAAAACACTAAGCACTAATTGAGGGGGAGATTGTGACCAGGAGGTAGCATTATAAGAAGGTGGTTTACAACAAAGTAGCTGGGCCACTGTGCCCCAAATGTAAGCAGTAAAATTGTTTGTATATTATACCCTGCAACATTTATGGCAGAATGTAAAGGATCAGGCATTAAGTATATTACTCTGGTTCACACCAGAACCCGTGGCATTTGTCCCAGTGAAAGGGGCTCCTTTTATATTTAGTCTCCTCTGTGCTGCCCTCATATTCCTGGCACACATAACAGCTTCTCTGAGATGATGAATTATGTAACAAGACAATACAGGTACATGTAGTAACTAAACTCAGCTCCACATCAACCACTTGGACTATATGTTAAGCTACATTATAAAATACAAAAAGAGGTGATTTTAAAGACAAATCAACTTGCGCTTATATTCTATGTTTTTAAATACACTTTTTTTCTCAGTACCAAATGAATCCGTTGTAATCTGTATACAGTATGACTCAATACAAGGTCTTTAAATGTTACTTTTTACACGTGACTTAGTGCTATTTTTACTTAAAAATTTGAAGACTTGTACATCTATCTGTGCTCTAACCAACCTTGGGCTCATCAGTTTACGGTGAAGCAGCATCACAACAGACACAGCTGCTATTTTAATGTGTGTATCTGACACCATCAATTGTAGTTTTCCACAGCTCGTCAGTTCCCGATGAGGATTGACTGCTGAATGGAAGAATACGCGCTGCAATGGACCGTAGCAGGTGCAGACAGATATGTAAATATGTGAAAGTTCGCGGGCTCTGATTGGCTGCTGGCAGGCGCTGTCCGAAAACTGACTGGCTCGTATGGGAGGCCCGTATACGACGGAAAAAAAGCACGAGCACGTTGGAGCACGAGAACGCCCCGTGTCTGCGTGTGCCGTGACGCAATACAACTCAGGATGGATATATATACTGGACTATACGAGACAATCAGAGTAGAAGTTGAAGAGAGCCGCACAGCCAGTACACGGCTTGAGTAAACCTTTTTAAGGTATTAATTTGCTGGGTTTTCGTCCCAGGCTTTTGAGCTCGTGACTCTTTGTTCAGTTGACTTTGAGGGAGACCGCTGAGAGAAGAGAAGATGAAATACATTATAGGAATTGGCGGGTAAGTGTGTTTTTATTGTATTAAACACCTAATAATTTCCGAATTTTTTCTATGTACAATTCTATCTTTTTCCGTGTAGAATATAGCAGATGTGTGTCCTATAAACAAACTGAATGACTGACAGCATCGTGTTTGAAACTATAAACATGCTTCAAGTTATTAGTAGAAGCACGCTTAGTCGAATTAGTGGTTTGATTAAATGTATTCTCTCTCATAAAGGTCACTTTAAGATTGCATATGGTTGTTTGAAATGCTAACGTTCATATGTCTTATAAGCTGCCCGCCACAAACCTGTTTAAAGTCCCGTCCGGTTTGTTGTCATAAATCGAGCGGGACTTTTGAAAATCACCGCGAGACTCAGTTAAAAACTGGAGGGAGATTTGTCTTTAGGACCGATCAAAATAAAGGGTGAAACGTTATCATGATCACCGTCATCCTGTACTCTACACATAAATATAAACATGTAAATGAGAAAATCGCACAGTTTGGTTGCAATCAGCTTTGGCACAGTTTCCGTAAACGGAGTAATGCGGTTTGTTGTCCTGTACACATTGTACCAGACAAGTGTGTTTATGAGTGTGTGCGTGATTAGAAATGGAGTATATAATCACACACATGTGCATATTTATCATGTTCAGTTCCATTTTAGGAAGCTTTTGTCTCCTAAAATATAACTGCATATCAACTTTTAAATTCAATTAAAACAAATATAAAATGTAAATCATGGACATCTTAAGCCACATTGTAGCTTCCAGTACATTCATAAAGGACATTTTTTTCATTTTCTTCTTTCCTCTTTGGTCTACAGAGTAACTAATGGTGGTAAAACCACTCTGACAACTCAGTTGATCAAGACTTTGCCCAACTGCTGTGTTGTGCACCAGGATGACTTTTTCAAGGTGAGTTTTAAGAAATGGATAGTCGATGAGTCATTGTGTTTATTTAGCTTCTCTTTTTTCCCTTTGCATGTGAGCAAAGTTGGGGGCGCTGCCATCAGCAGCCTCCCATCCCCCACTCTTTCAGTGCTTTCCACGCTGCTTTCCATGCTGGATGTGGAAATTTCCTACATTTCTATGTGAAGTTCTTTCTGCTTCCATAATGTTTTCCCCTTTAATCCTTTGAATTAGTAAATACTTTTTTGATAGTAATCTAACAGACTTTTAGTTCATCTAAATGACCTTCCTCTGCACTTTCCCTTCATTTGTACTTACTTTTAAGTAATTACGCTCGCCTTTAACCCCCCCCCCCCCCCCGCTTTCTATTTCTCCCCGTTAGCTTACATCTGTAAATTCTACTCTCTTACTTTAGTGCATGCCCTTTGCTGTGTGCCCTTTTTTTCTGCTCTGTCCTCACTCGTTTGGCCTTACTACGCTGGCATGTGAGTGAGATCTGCAAGTGTTCAGAGCTGTGAGGTTGCAGCAATGTTTTATTGGTGACTGTTATTTCAGAAACCCGATCAGATACAATTCGGGGAGGACGGCTTTAGACAATGGGATGGTAAGACTCCACTGTAGATGGCCAGTGACTCATTGTTTATAATACAATCACATATTTGTCCCTTCAAAGTAAAATACCTCACACTTTACATGCATTATAATTAGAACACACAGCACACATATTTAGTTATAGATAACTAGCGTTGCTTCCAAACAACAAACACCATCCCAATGCATTACAGTCTTTGCTTGCATCTACTCTGTTCTGACCTTATTTCTGTCCTTTCTGTCACTTCTCTTTCTTTCAATCTTGCCCCACAGTGATCACAGCTCTGGATATGGAGGCCATGACCAACACAGTCAAAGCCTGGATGGAGAATCCCATCAAGTTCGCCCGCTCCCACGGTGTGCCACTGTCTTCTGTCCCAGATGTGGCCAACCCTGACAAACAGATCCACATCCTGATTGTGGAGGGCTTCCTGCTCTACAACTACCCGTAAGCAGATTGAAATTTTCTTTAATTCCTGTATGGCTGGCTGGATATGGCTGTTTTTGTTTGTGTGAACTGAGGCAGGACAGTTCATCTCGTCCCGTTCTGAATGCACTGCACCGAACAGCCAACATGTAGAGGCATGTTGCGTATCATCCTGTTTTATTCATAAGAAATGCGGTTAGCGCTGTGAGGAATTTGTTAATTTATACAATTAAATTTTTGAAAGTTTGCGTCTCTGTTTTGAATCTGACTCTAAAGTCAGAGTGTTATATCACCACAGATTTCTGTTGGGGGCAACTTGATTGGTATGATTTCTATGAAATTCACGATTACAAACCGTAGAAGGGCGGTGTTATTTCTGTCGTGTCACGTGCTGGTTTTGCCTGCCTACCACTGGCTCGTGTTTATGGACCCCTGCAAGCAGGTCCTGCAGCAATAGATAAGGACTTCAGCAGAAAGAGGCTCTCAGTGGTCCTTCAAGGTGATTGCGGAGTGGTTGGTACTCCGTGTACTAGTGATGAATGTCAGGCACGCTGCAGAGATATAGATAAGGAACAGTACGAACAATTGAACAACTACTCCATATACTTGAGTGCTATGGGACTTTGTTCATTATCTTTTGCGTTTCCCCTCTAGGCCCCTGTTGGATGTTTTCGACAAGTGCTATTACATCACAGTTCCCTATGAGGAGTGCAAAAGAAGGAGAAGGTGAGTTCAAACCAGTTCTTTCATGATTGTGTTCTCTCTGTTTCATATCTGGGTTTCTTTCAGACATCTGCTTTATAAAGACCCTCCTTTTCCCCCCATAACCTAAAAATAACTCTCAAGATATTAAAATATTATATTATTCTTTTGTTATTTTCAGTACAAGGCAGTACACCGTCCCCGACCCTCCAGGCCTGTTTGATGGCCATGTTTGGCCCATGTACCTGAAGCACAGAAAAGAAATGGAGGACAGCGGCTTAAGTTTCGGTACAGTGCAGTCGGTTCATCCAAGAACATATTTATCACATCGCTGTCTTTTGAATTGTACAATATTCATAGCGATATACATATATCTGTTTTATGTTGTAGTTTCAAGGACAATTTCCTAAAATGAGCAACTTGTTCATTTTTATCTGTGTTGCAGAGGACCTTGATGGTTTGAAATCCAAAGACGAGATCTACAACCAAGTGTACGAGGACATTCAGAACAGCCTGCTCAATCGTTTATAGGTGAGAGGATTGAGGAAGTGCGCCTCGGTTTTATTTACGGTACTCGTTCTGGGAAATGTGCCACCTTTGAGGCCCCGTATATTGGCACTGATTGTGAAACACGTCTTTAATGATTAGACTAAGCGGATGTTGACTAAGGTATTAAAATATGTCAAGTGAAGCACTTGGTCTAATTTTATTTGTCCTGTCTTTGTGTTTTTTTGCAGCAGCAGGCGGAGTCCTGTCCACATCTGTACAGACTTTGTAAATAACCTCTGATTTAGTTTTTTTTATGATGTTTTTGTAATTTTATTTTTTGTATAAAGAAAGAAGCAATGTTAACTTATCATTGTCTTTTTATTTACTTCAGATGAACAAGATGTTGTTGTTGTTTCTCCCTTTTGACAAATGATTGTTGAACTAACCATAACTATGTTACTGTTATGTTAAACAATTGACTTGTACTGGACCATTTGTCCACCATTCACTTCCTACTGCAAATAAATACATTAGTTGCTGTCAAGATACAGTATATTAAACATCTTTGTGTTGTTACTGTCTCTAAGAAGTATAATATACGTATGAATGGCACGATAAAGAAGTGATCTCGACTCGATCAAAGGGATCCTGTGTCTGTTGTGGTGTTGGGGGGGCATTTTGCTGACATGGTTGGGTTTTGAGGGCTTCACATGCACCAAATTTCAATCCAGTTAATCACTAATGGGGAAAACTGAGAGACATGTTGGACGATGCGTTCCTTGGCCATTATATACTCTAAATGTGGAAATATCTTTTGGATTAATTGCGCCAAACACTTGTAAAATCAATGCCAAAACACACTAAACCTGCTCTATATTCCATGTTTAGGCCTAACATCCCTGTTGGGAAAACTTTTTTTTTTTCTCCCTAAATTAGTTGCTATTATTAGCCTTTCATCTGATGAGTTTTTCATTACACTGTATCCTGTAATGTTGAAATATTACAAATATAAACAGGAACTTTGAGACTGGTTTGGGGAACAACCAATGAGGAACACCACAAGTGTTGTAAATGAATGAACTAGGTCATAGGGGACTTCATATAGTTCTGTGAGATCCAGCTGGTGTTCTTGATGCCTCCATTACTGTATATAAATAATCTGAGTATGCATCTATTTTAAAAATAGGAAATACTATGAAAGCCTTAGTGTATATCTTTCCTCTCGGGCAGTGCTGTCGCCCTGAAATAGCCGTCCTGGCTTACCTCAAGTAGATGCCTGAGTAGGTCACAGACTAACCACAAGATTTAGACTATTAGCACTAGATTAGCACTACGTGCAGCGCCTGAGGCCCAAGGCACGTGCTGATATCACTTTTACTTTTATCTGTATATATAGATAACAGTAATTTCCCATGTCACTTAAGGGAATACCTTATCCTGTCACAGAGTGACTGGCATTAATTAACAGTTTATAATACCACAGCTAAGAACAGGTCAGGTAAGTAGGAATAGTTAAAGCAGCCTCTTTTCCAAAGTGGATAGAGGTTGAATGATACTTCGATTGGAGGAGCCTATGAACATTTGGATGTTAAAACAGTCTTGATTTTTATTCATGAAGATGCTCAACAGAATTTTGACTCAACTGTACCAACCTTTTGCGACACCTATTAAAGTCACAACTATACTTTTAGCTCCGCCTGAAATCAGCTGTGGGTGCATGTAATGTGTCATGTGCGTGTCATATGAAAATGACAAGGTGATAGTGGTGACGCTCCAACAGGTGGTCGTGGACTAAACCACGCTGGTCTGGATTCATGGTGCTAAAAATGACAGCAGTATGCGTGACGACTGCGAGGACAGACGCGAACCAGAGAAAACTCGACGGGTCACAGATGTAGTTTAGACAATAGAAAATGGTGTTTTTCTGAGTTTTTCTTACTTTTCTAAAGCGATCTCAAACAGATACACTGTGGTGCACAGTCATGACCCAGTGGTCTCAGGTGTGTGTTGGCGTGACATTCTATGCAATAACACTAAGCTATTCATGTTCACCATGCGTACACATGCAAGTGTGAAACAGTGACTACATTATCCCAAGCTGCTTTAGAGTGAAAACAAATCCAGTCTAGACATTTTCCTGGACAAACCTGACCTTGTTACTCCACAGTTTAGTCAAAGCATCTGACCAAAATACCTCAATCGGCACCTTCTTAAATAAGTCCTTTCAGGTAAATACTATTCTGCCCCGAGAGTCAACCATGATACTTATGTCTGTTTTTATGATCTTGGTCCTCAGATGGTTTGCATTTGCACGGACATACAGAATATTGCAGTACAACTCTGAGGTAATCTCGTTAATGTTTTTATCTGCATTGCGTAGAAAAGGGTGCGGTTCCTGTCGCCTTGTGCCACATGGTGACAGTATGTAAAACGTGCACAACGTGTCTCACCACTGCATGTTTAGTTTTTAAACAAAGAGAACAGGTTTGGTTTGAAAAACTTCGACAGAAGGTCTTAGAAATGTATTTGCCCCTTTGTGATTGTTGTGCTTAAAAACAAAATCAAGGAAGTGTTGAAATCGTGTGTGTCAGTGACGTGGACACAGAGAAATAAACTACACAGCCAGAATCTGTCTGATAAGCTGGAGGAATTACGCCACTCTGGTCAAAGCGTACCCGACCTCTGCCCCGTATTCATGTCTCACAACTTTGAGACACTCGAACACACCCCTGTTCCTCACACTCGCTCATAGATCTGTACTCAGGTGGATGGAGGTCTGCATCCAGAGGGCGTGAATAAATCTAGAAGGGGGTTATTTTGATGTTGTTGCAGAGACACATCAGAGAGGTTTCACCTACTTTGACCTCTTTTAATGCTCAGTGCTCCTTTGTCTTTGTCAGTGTTCCCTCCATGCTGCCCGCTACATGTCTTTCTGCACGTCTACGCAGCCAGCATGGCTGGGAAAGAAAAAGAACAAAACAAAGGCAAGGGTGAGAGCCTCTCACATGCTTTAAGACAATCAACAGCTTGTTTACTGTGAGGATCTTGTGCCCAGGGGTTATGGACGTTTTCTGCATTTATTTTTTTAATACAACAACTGAGGAAGAATATCAAACAAAATGTCATATTTGAACTATTTGAAACTTTTTTCTTACTTTTCTAAGTTACCAAACTTTTTTCTTCTGGTTTGTTAACTATGAACAAGAAGTTCTGCTTTTGTAGAGATTTCTAACGTGAATTACGTTTCACTGACCTGACGACCAGTAATGTTGATTAGTTCTTATATCAAACAGACATTAAAAGGCATTTCTGTGCGAGTTGTTTAGACAGCAACCCAAGACAACTCTTCCAGATCATATCTCCACGCTTATCTTGTATAAACATTAACTCTAAAGTGTGTGTATGTGTTCATACAGTCTGTAAAACAAGACCAGAGCGGTCATGTTGCACACAGAAAAATGATGGTATATTTCATCCTTTGAGGTCTTTTGGGCTCTCCTGCTACTAAAGAAACGGTCTTCCATCCTTCTGCTGCATTTCAAACAGGAAATTCAAAAGTTTACATGGCAGACTGCAAATTCTGAAGCCATTACCTCACCAAGAGCTGTACAGGATGAATGCACCCATCAAATCTAATGCACGAGTTTCCCCATCACTAAACAACTGAACAGCATTGAGCTAGTTGAGCAGTTTTATGAGCTACAACGCGGCTCGTCTGTGTTACAGCGTCACCACTTTTACGAGATAAGTGAAGACCAAATGTTAGGCACATGGATCTTGTTAAGATGTTCGTGCACAAGTTTATTTGTTGCTTTTAGTTGGCGTCTGTTCAATTTTCTAAGCTAACCAGAGACTGCTTTAACATGTCTGATATGATGTCTTTATGGAGCTATGAAGTGGGTTTTAGAAATAGTCTGTAGCCAAACATAGGATGTCAGCTGCTTTTAAATAGTACTGTTACACTTCTCTCAGGGCTATAAATATCAGCCTGGCCTGACTTTTAGGTAACCTACACATCATGAGATATAAGGGGGAGATAAAACAGAGATATATTCAAAGTGAGCTTTCTAACATGCAAACTCAGTATCCTGATCTCTTGATTTTCTTTTTCTTGTGTTTACTTAATTCATGTATTCATCATAAGTTGACTTAGAGATTATGTAATGATTGGCTTGACATTTTTCAAGAGGAATAATTACAAATTTGGGACCATAACTTTCTGGTCACTTCAAGAAAAAACAGATCAGATATGCAGCACAGCTCTGGTTGTCTGTGAAGATTTACTGCCATCGTGTGGTGAAGAGACTGTTTGGCACTGTTAGCTCTCTGTTGAATGTGGGCAGGAGGAATATAAGGAAATTCAATTTCAATATTAAATTGCCTGTACATAGACTGTCGGTGTACATATGGGTTATCTAAACCCCAATTGTAACCCGTTTCATTCATGGCCTCCTAAATAAAAGTTGTATGTAAAAGCGTATCAACATCAATCCAGATTTTTATATCCTCAACCTTTGCTTGCACTGCGTTTCCAGTAAAGTATTTCCAGTAGAGTTTCCAAAGATTTGAGAGAGTATCGTGAAATTCAGTGTAGACAGCTGGGGTAAGTTAATGTTAAGTTAAGGTATCATGTTTCTCATCTCGAGATAGTTAGTTAACAGCATTTTTTAACTAAGCAAATCAACTTGGAAGCACTGAAGCCGTGAAACCCACACACTCTGGAGTGAGTGCACCTTGAGCATTTGTTAATAAAGGCAATTTTAGCTCACATTACAACTGCTAAAATTATTCCAAACCAAGCCCTCCTGCGGGTGATGCTGCGTGACGAAGTCAAATGTAATCGCATCACCACTTCACCACATGAGTCTAACTCAAATGTTCGTCGCTTATGTGTCAGTCCTGAAGCTCTTCAGTTAGAGACAGACTCCTAGTGAGCCATGGAGAATTTTGGGTTTGTATTAATTTGCCTATATGTCTTTGTGTCCTGCGGTACTGGTCAGAATCATTTACGCGCACGCGTTGAACCATGGAGACACCGGATTCAGTGGGAGAATAATGGACAGGTGTACAGTTTATTGAGCACTGGGACTCAGTATCGTTTACCTGCGCAGAATAGGAGACGCACCCAGCTGTTATTGACAACAAAAAACGGTTTTAATCAAGTCGACTCGCCTGTTGCGCTCAGATCCACCAGAACCAGGTCTGTCAGTATCGAAGGCGCAGCCACAGATCACTCTGAACAAAACGACCACAGTCAAATGAATATGTCGGTTCTTGGTGCTGACGCAGGTCACTACCTGCTCGCTTCGGGGCGGCCTGGCGCGCAAAGTCAGCCCTCACCGCGTCTTGAAACAGCCAGACGTGTTTCGGGACATCGTTCAAACCAGCCACCCTCAAACAGCAGAGCGATTCAGGAGTTCTCCGGCAGCGGAGTCCCTCGAGGAGGCCGGACTACACTTGGAGATGACGCTGGTGCACAACAGACAAGTGAGACAGTAGGAGCGCAGGACTTCACGCACATGAGTCTGGACAGGGTAGCACCAGAGAGCTCCGATTCACCGGTCACATCTGTATTGGTCACTCCTGCTCAGGACGTTGAGAACTCGCGTCGAGTCCCTCAGCAGACCACCTCAGAAAACGCTCGGGGTGCGCACAGCGTCCAAAGAGCGCGCCCGCTGACCACAGTCTCTCTCGAGTCAAATGATTCTCCCACAGCGCTGTCAAGCAACGCTGTGGAAATACATTTTCCACGTGGAAGGACGGATGCAACAGAGACGAGTGATCCTCAAGATCCGCACAGTATCCATCACAGGAATTCAGTTTTCTATAATGTTTACCCACCAGACCGCAGAAACAGACTGGCGCACCCTCCATCGGGAACAGGGTATGGCACCAGGTTCTTCCACAACGGTGAGACGAGCAAAGAGCACAGACTAGCACAGTAGAATTTTGTCAGTAGAATTAAATGGCAGATTTGAACTCCATCAGAATGATTAGTTTTTAACTAGCAGTGGTGGAGAAATTCCTTCTTAAAGTATTGATAGTATCCAGTGTTTCATTCATTATTCTGCTGCAATGGGTGCAATATGTTATGCAATATCAAACACGAGTAAAACATAAAATCACATGTGCTGTTATGTTTTAACATGAAAAACCTGTTATTATATTATGGAAATGAACAAGTTTGATAATGATTATGTTGATAATTAATGTGCTAATAAAATCACTTGTGCCACTGTTGATACTGTAGTCATTATGTTTGAAGCAACAGGCAACTCTTTTTTAATCTGCAGGTCTCCCAGACCTGATACCTGACCCATACTACATCCAAGCCGCTTCATACATACAGAGAGTGCAGATGTATGCTCTTCGCTGCGCTGCTGAGGAGAACTGCCTGTCCAGGTGCACTGCTTTAATTTACTTTTATCTGCAAATAATGTCAGACATGTTTGCTCTAACATTGACTTAGTCTTTTAGTGACATTTTGCTGGTGCATATGGTAACAAATCACAATTAGTTAAACGTGCACATCTGATTCACAGACATCATCGGGGCTAATGTGTACATGAAAAAATAGCAAAGGTAATCATTAAGATTAATTTGAGGCTACAGTGTTAGGATGTGTGTTGGCCTTCATCCCACTTGGATGCAGCTCAGTTACAGAGAGACTGGATTCAAATTTGGCAACTTCCAGAGATTCTCTCCTCTGATCTGAGCAGACACTTTGCCAAGCCCAATAAACCCTCAAATGAAAGCTAAACGGTTACAGAAAGTTAAAACTACCAAAGAAAGACCGGAAACTGGCCAGTAAGCAGGAAATGAGTTTAATGTGCAGTGAAGTGTACGTTTGGAGGGCAGCGTCTTGTAAAGATGAGGTGGTACAAGTCACTTCCAGCTCAGTGGTGGATGTAATGTTGGCTACCCTCACGTTTCCTGTTCCTTCAGGTCTGCATATCATCCGAGTGTGAGTGACCTCGACTACAGAGTTCTGCTGCGGTTCCCACAGCGAGTGAAGAACCAGGGAACTGCAGACTTCCTCCCAATGAAACCCAGACATGAGTGGGAGTGGCACAGCTGTCACCAGTGAGTTCAGCTAGAACCGCCACATATGAACATAAATAGGGTTATACCTATCAGCTGAAACGGTAAAACAGGTCTTTAACTTAAGTTGATTATTGAAAACTAGAGTTTTGAATATTTAGATGTTACCTCCAATTCCCGTTTCCATAATTCCATTAAGAAAAGTTTCTATTAAACAGCAACGAATAAAACTTTTTGTGGATCTTTTTTTTTTTTTAAAAAAAACACGTTTGACAAAGTGCTTCACAAAAAGGAATAATTACATATACCTATATATAGGTAGAGATGTAGATAAGCAGAGTTTGATCAAATAAACAAGAAGAAACAACAAGAAAGACTTTTTAAAAAAGGGGTTTAAAAGTGGCTGGAGATTTAGTGTGCGCTGAAAACGACAGCAGAAACAGAACAGTTTTCAGGAAAGCTCTCCTTTCTGACTCTGTCCATCTATCTTTCCATTCATCCATCCATCCTCTCAGGCATTACCACAGTATGGAGGCCTTCAGTAACTACGACTTGCTGGAAATCTCCACTGGACAGAAGGTTGCTGAGGGACACAAAGCTAGTTTCTGTCTGGAGGACACATCATGTGACCCAGGAGTACGACGACGCTATGCGTGTACTGCTCACACGCAAGTCAGTTTACTCTCATTCATTTATAATTATGGCTGGGCTGTATTACTTGTAGAATACTATTCATGTACAGCAAATATAGATTAAGCCCAAACATAACTAAGACGAGTTTGGGTTGTTTTTAGGGGCTTGGTCCTGGTTGCTATGATACGTATCACGCCAACATTGACTGCCAGTGGATCGACATCACCGATGTGCCACCTGGAAACTACATCCTCAAGGTGGGATTGTAGAGCCGATTCACTATTAGGATAAGATTAAAACAAATAAGTAATCACATTTGAGGATTCATATCTGCAGCATGTTTTCATTCAAACTGAGTCAACTGTTTTGCAGGTGACAGTGAACCCATCTCAGCTGGTCCAGGAGTCCGATTTCTCCAACAATGAGGTGAGATGCGACATCAGGTACACGGGAGGCTACGTCCAGGCAAGGAACTGCAGGATTGTTGTGTAAGGACACACCGTTTTATTATTCCTTAATTACTGGCATCAGAAGTACAAAATATTGGATACCATTGTTCACGTTTACTCTGTTTTACAGGAACTGACCTGCTGAAGACAGAAATGATGACTTAATAGCCTCTCGTTGGTCTTAATGTACAGCTGCTACTCGTCACTCAAACTATTCTTTGTATTTATGCAATATAATATGCTGTCGCTACAGCCAGTCTATAACATGAAATGTTCTTATTTATGACAACAAATAATATTTTGTAGATTTTTAAGCAATGCAAGCTGTCCTGTTATCTGTCTGTGTGTGTGTGTGTGTGTGCTGTTTTAATTTACTCTGTTAGTCGGTACGGCTGAGTTGGTGTTTACTATAGAGTAAACGGCCGTGCTTACATCCTCTCCCCTGTAATTATTAGTAATCTTTAGGTATTCTAATAATGAAAACTGATAAACAGATATGTGTCGAAGTAAACAGCGTGTGGATGCTTTCATAATGTGAAAAAAACTAATTGTCTTACGCTTGAATTTCTTATGATGTGACTGTACAAATTAAAAAGTATTTTAAACACTGAAAGGGGCTTTGGACTGTTGAGAGCTGCTTTGGGTTTTTATTAGATTTTATAACAGAGGTTATTTGAATTTCTTAAAGCAAAACTCCCGATGGGATCATTTTGGTTGGGATCATTTTCAACAACATAAAATCACGCTGTTCCCATTAAAAGTACACAAGCTGAGGAGCATTTCAGTGTGGGGTGGCTCATTTCTTTGATGCTTTTTGATTGACACACCACAGAGACATACCTGTATTTATACCACTTTGCACGCTTATGTCTCAGAAATGGCAGAAAAACAAACACCACATCGCACCAACAGACTGTTTTGCATGCTTGCCATGATGGATTACAGCAGGTGAATGATTGGAAAAACATTTATTCACCTGGCAGTAGCTCCATGCGAGTCTTCTGGAAATGTCTCGCTTTATTTATATTGTGTATGGAAACAACTTTTCCTTTTTGCTTCTTTTTAATGGTGCCGTTTTCCATCCCAAACTGCACTGCAGTATACCCCTGTGATTGTTAACGTAGCAGGAGGTCATAATGGTGTTTTGTTATATTCCCTTTTTGTCGACCAGCTCTTCAACTACAGCAGAGTAAACCTACAAGTCCTTTAAAACTAAACAAGTGAAGGGATATTTTGTCCTCCAACAGAGGCATTTTTGTGGCAATTGGAAGATTTCAGAAGCTTTAAACCTTAATAAATAATCAGGATTCTTATGAGATGAACATGCAGGCAGGTGGGAGCTGGAATTAATTTGTCTTATGGCAACATCAGGTCACAGTCAGTCACTGACTTCTCCACCTCCTCACATGGTCATGGTGAGAGTTTGTATTCATGAGATCATCTCCATTTCCTATTTTTAAACTTTGCAGGGCAATCAGGTGGAGGTTTTAGACAGTTTTTGAAGCTGCTGCTGCTGACATAAAGATATTGATGCAAAAGATGTGTTCACATAACACAGAGTCGAATCCACTTCACTCCCTTATCCAGCTTACCAAAAATGGCCTCTCTGTTGGAGCCTGATGCCATCTTTGGCCAGAGAGCCCCACAGAGGTGAGCCACTGCTGTGAATCTGAGCATGATGGAGGGTCAGGGCAGAGCCCCCCCTCCAACACACCAGGGACTGTTTGCTCAGGGCAGCCTGCAGAGCGTGCAGGATGGGCAGAGCTGCCGGCCGCCCCTGCTGGAAATGGCGAGGAGAAGAGAAATTCCACAGATCCACAGACGGCCAAGAAAAGTCAACTGCAAACAAGTGACATCAGCAGCTCCTCGAGTGAGCCATTCTTATCATGGGTTGACCGTCTGTGAGGCTGAGCCCAAAGGACTGACTGTCTCAGACTCCAAGTCAACAAGTGTGAGAGCCAGCAGGCTGGAGTGCAGAGACCCATGAAGGACCTCTGTTTAGGATGATCTCTCTTCAGATAAATAAAACATACAACATTTCCATTGTTTGATGCCTCTTTCTTCTGGCGTTTCACTGAATCAATATTACACACGTGCATTAAAGCTTCACAACCTTATTTTTGGTCACTTTTTGGTCTCCTTGAGCATCCTCCTGTGTTTGACAGTTCTGACGAATGTAACATGGGCCTTTGAGGGTTCATCCTTTGCTCCGCCTCTCCAACAGACTTCAGGAAATTCAGACAGATATAAATCGTATGATTCGTCAAACAAACAGGTGGCGTGGTAATTACCGATATTCAAAAGAACAAAGTAGAAACAACCTGTCAGTCTTTTAAGACGTTAAATCAACACTAATAATGAAAAGATCAGCATTGTTTCACACCTGAACATCCATCTGAGTTTATCCAACACATTTAGATAGATATGACCTCACACATCAATGCAATAAATGCATTCATAACAATATTATTAACCAAAGGTGTGAAATGTTATTCATGTGAAGAGGGATCTTCCACTGGTCGTAATTTTCAGCTGAAAGGAGCAGATTTTTAAGTTGTTTTTCCCATCACAGAGGTGTACCTGTTTTATGGCTGCTGTTTAAAACTTCTATTTAAACACAAATATACACTCCATCACTCTGAAGTGTTGACTTTTCCTGTATTGTTGACCATTACTAAATGAACTTGCATCAATGGTGGAATGAACTGGGGCCGACTTACTGCAAATGTTCTGTTTCCGTGTCTGCGGCCGGTATTTACTTTTGAAAAATGTGTTTGTCTACAGCAAAGACTGGAAGCTGTTTGTGCTGGCAGAGGGGAAATTACCACTGTTACTAATATTTTTCTTCCCTGCAACACAGCCATGGATCTGATGCTTCAAGAGTGTGTCAGTCTGACCATTTACAGGTCAGAATTTACATTAAATTCAACAACTTTCCCTGTTTGAGAGAAAATACAGCAGATAATTTTCTTTCTGAAGCTGCTGTGTAAATATCAAAACACTCTTACTTCTGGTTTCTTATTTCTCTTATTTATTCCTTTATCATATTATTTTTGGGCAGGGACGTGGAATTGGACAGGGAGTGTGCAGATGATGATGAGGAGGAGGTGATGAAGCAGATGGTGAAGAGAACAGACAACAGATGTTTGACAGGCTGTCCAGCTGAAACCCTCCAGTCGTTTTGGGTCTGACTATCATTCTAAATGCTCATGTTGCTTTATGGGTTTTGCACATAAGTGTCAGACAATGTTAGGAGGTCTCCTCTCATACCAAAACACGTTCATCCATCACGCCTCACATGGAAGATGCTTTATGGAGACATAAAAACACACATACATGCAGACTTGCAGTGGCAGACAGGAGAAAGCTGGCGTCTCCTCTAATACAAATACTATTGGAAAGATGGGTATGTACACAAACGCAGCTTGTTACAGAAAAAAGTGACATGTTTCTTGGCAGTCGTGCTAGTTTACTGAGGAATTTTGTAAATGTTTTACTTACAGTCAACATTTAACCCTAAAATCTTGATACAGAGACAACAATGCATATTATTAGGGCACTTTATAGACCAGTGCAATGCATTTCTAAATTGTTTTACCAAAAACGCAGATGTTAAAAGTATTTATTGAAATCTTAAGTGCTTCAGGAGCACTGCCATTAATATTTAATTGTCACTTACAATATAATTATTAATTTATGCTGAAATTGAATTTGAATACCATTAATCAAATTTCTGTAGTTTGGAGCTAATTTGTGTGCAATAAAGCCTGACCACCTTATAATTACATAAATACATAATATTATTCATTATAACGTAAAACCTCAGTTCCGAAAAAGTAAGTAACTTTTGCTGGAGCACACATACACATTTAAAGATTTCATTTAACTGTAGTCATGCTCTTTGAACGCTTGAAATTAGTTGAAAAGGGCGACACCGTGTGGCCAGAAATGTCAGAGTTAAAAAGAACGTCTCGATATTTACAGAAGTCGAGTTTTAAAAGACACTAAATAGGAGTTAAAATATCTTGTTTAACCTTTTACGGCATTTTTTCCTCGGTATTTTTGTATAATTTTTCGTAGGTTTGGTATGTGACGTAGTGTTTGACGACATTCTCCGTCGACGGGACACCTAGTTACTCAGGCTGCCACTCAGAGCGAAACACCACCACACACCAGCGAAGGAAAAATGGCTTACCAGAAGAACGTCTGTGTTGTTAAAATGGCCTTTCAGTTTTTCTGCGTGCTGATTTCAGCAGGTGCCCTGGTTGAAGCTTCACCTGACCAGACGAAGACAGTGGAGTTCAACGTGAAACCGGGAGGAGTGGTGCATACTTTCACTGAGAATATTGTAAGTCGCTTAATTCATTATTCTCTATGTGACACAGCTGGTTCACGAGTTCAACAGCAACTCGTATACCACGGGGATGAAAAACCACGGCTGTGCACAATGAAAACGTTTTCTGTCCTCGGTAACTTTGAATGAAGGTGAATTTTCTGTGTATCTCTCGCTTTCATTTTCGTTTCATCCGCAGTTAGAGAGATGGCAGTAGTATTTAATGGAATTATTTTTTAGTCTTTTAAAGAACCGTGTCTTTACCATGAAAACGTGCCAAATTCTCGAAATTCAAACAACATTCGTTAATAAAAACTACATTCCGTTGGTCAAATGTAGTCGCACTCTGATGACGACACAACCTGTGAAAGGCTGACACGTCCCTGATCGGACGCCACGATGGCTCCATTGATTGGATGAGACTTTTAATGACTGGACTGCTTTCTGAATTAATAAATTTGAATTAAATTTTACACAAAGAAAACTGCAGCCGCTTACTTATTGTTATTTTCCAATAGATAATTGCTTTGTACTCAGGTTTCTTTAATTTGTATTTAAAATTGGCAAATAAATCAATTTCTTTCCCCTCTCTTTCTTTTTTTTTTTAAACAGCAGACATTGAGCAGGAAACTCAATGCTATCATTAATAGCATTCATTGCGGTTCTGTTTCTGTGCTACTTTGAAATGCTTCCAGATATGACAAGTGTCTCGTGTAAAATAAACTCTGTATACATAAATTCAGGGCAGTGTTTTTTGTTTCTAATTTAGGACTTAAAATGAATAATTTAGACAGATATTAAATTAGATAACCTAATTAAATCACCCCTTTGCTTATTATTCTGAAAGAAACAATAACAGTGAATGTGTTGGCATATTTTTAAGAGAAAAGTAGAGCAACACAGCCCCTTCAAGCTAACAAAGCAAAGCAAAGCAAAACACCTGTCCTGAACGTTGTGTAGCGTCTCTATCTGCTGTGTCGGGGAGGATGGAGTCTGTCATCATAACATTAAAAAGTAGAAGATTCGAATGTCAGTGTTGGAAGTCGTACTGAATTTGTTGCATTGAGTTCCTGTATTTTCTTTATACAGGAACTACAAAATCTAAAGTTGTGGTTTTTAATTTCGCATGCTGTAACACACAAATACCTGGTATTTAAGGGTTATTAATGCAGTGAATATAGTTAACCTTGTATGTTTTTTTGTGGTCATTGAATTTATTCTCAACAATAAACTCAACCCTGACACACGGTCTACTAGAAACAAGCAACAATCTGGCATTTTACTTCAAGTTCAGTAATGCCCATTTAACAGAAAACCGATCAGATTAATTAACTTGTGATCAATGATTATCATGATAAGCTGCTCTAACTGTGCACCGTGTCCCTCCGTCTTGTGTTAGGGGACGTATGGGTGCTCATTCACTTATGCCTCACAAGGGGGAACCAATGAGGTGAGTGTCTCGCTGTGCGGCTCCTGCATCATTTTATTGATTATTGATCCCAGCATGTTTAATGCTAAAAATATTCTTCTGTTTCAAAACAGCAATGGCTGATGAGTCTGGGCCTGGCTGAAGACAGACAGCTTTCTTGCTCTGTGTGGAGGTGAGGCACACGCTTGAATCGACATTTGAATTTTCCCCCCGTAAGGAGTAGACTTTCCCACAGTGTGACTGTGTAAGCAGATGTGGGTCCTCCCAACATAAGTAAAACCTGCCACACTCTTAAGTTACCAAGCTGTCTGTGGCACTCCTCTTCAGCTCAGTGACCCTGATGTTGTCATCGGAAACGTGTCCCATCTGTGTCTCCGCTGAGTCGCCCTATTGATGTTAGTCAGTTGTAACAGGAGCAGAAAACGCGAAGCGAAGAGAATCTTTAAAATTGTGGCTCAATAAGTGAATGAATGCAGTGGCTAAATGCTGATTTCATCTTTTTCATTTCTGCCAGGCCTCAGGGGAAATCATACCTGTTTTTCACTCAGTTCGAAGTTCTTCTGAAGGGAGCCGTAATTGAATACGCCAACGCATATGTAAGTATAAAGAGACGCCATTAATTTAGCTTTAAGCTGGCCTGTTTATATGAATATGTGTGTTGGAGTTGTCAGCAGATCCTGGTCCTCAGCAGCGATGGCCACCAGCTGAAAACTAAGATGAGCTAATTGATGGATTTTTTTATTTATTTTTTTTTGTCGTCTGCTGAGTCAAATATGATAAAAATCAATGATGGCATCCGGCCATCTAATGCAGGAATTAAAATGGCTTCATACACTGTAGTTTGATCGACGTGAACCTCATACATTTGTTCTTATCCTTCTTTCTAATTTCGATGCAGGCCTCTCCCAATAAGATAAGCCAAAAATGTGTATCTTATCATAAAGGAATAATAGGCTTTCATTCCTAGATGTCAGGATTGTAATTTTGCGGTGGTCACATTGCGCCAGCGTAGCACACATCACAACCCTCTCAGGCTGAGTCAAACTGACAAACTGTAGTAAAGAATTTCTGCTTGATATTTCTTCGCTGTCTCATGCAGCCTGTTAATGCCGAGATAAAAGCTTTACCTTCCCGAGCATCAGCACAAATGTCAGAAAATCAAGGCAAAATCCTGTTGAACATTTTTTTTTTTTTTTTTTTTGCGTAGCCTGTAAATAATGAAGCGTTCCCCCCCGAGCACCGTCAGCACCGCGGTGCACACGTCAGACTCAGGGATGAAACTCGAGGCAGACCTTTCCTATTCTGCAGCTGACCACAAGGCTGGCATAAGATTTTAAAAGAGAGCTTCTCTCTGTCTAAGCTTTGATTTCTGCCTCCTGTGATGAAACCCAAAAACAAAGATTAGTTTAGCATTTAAGGGCACCGTGGTCCTCTTCACTGAGGGTAAGCGTGTCAGCTAAAAGCAAGTTAACAACGCTGTAATTCTTTTAACCATTCGTGCACTCCATCAGGTTACTTCAGACATTTTTCTTTGAGATTTAGAGAAATGAAAAAAAGGATTGACCCTCATGATTAATACCAATCACTTACCAAACGGTTTGTGAACCTGCATGAATGTGACCTTGATCAATATCGGACTTTAAAGTCCTAAAAGGAGGCACAGATAACTCAAAAAAACTGATTCAACTGTTATTTTTAAGGAAAATTATTTGTCCAGTATCACATAACTGTAAGTAGCAAAAATGGACTCAACAAATTGTTTTGAATAGCAGTTCTACACACCAGCTTTCAGGAAGTTTAGTCATCTTTCTTCAGCTCAGTCAAGGATCAGCTCGCTTCAGATCCTGCCACAACATCTCAGGACTTTGACTTGACCATTTCAAAACATTGCCTTTATTCCTTTTTAACCATTTTTCAGTAGAATGACTTGTATGTTCCGAGCAAAACTCTCGTATAAATCTGTGTTCATCAATCCCTTAATGATGCTGTTGATGCTCATGATGAACATCAACATTAGCTAATATTACAGGTAACCCTTGGTTCCTTTGCGAGTTTGTTGATACAAAAACCATCTGAAGGGTCCAAACCCTTTTACTTTATGTTGTAACGTTACAACTGTAAAGTAAAATGTCTGAAAAGTTTCGTCTGATTTCTTTTTACAATGATGAAATATCAACAACTTCTCACTTTTTTCAAGATGGATTCAGACAGTGTTTTACTGCTTACATTGAAATGCCTTCGATGTAAGCAGCCATCAAAAAAAAGAAAAAACCCAACAGCATGTATCGGTTCCATAAGTGCTTTTACCAAATTTACTGGATATGTTTCACATTTAAACTCCACCTCAGCACACAATAAGGGATGCTGCGAAACAAACGTAAGCCGAGAGTTATGAAAACTTTATTCTTTCTTGGAGTTGAACTCAGAATCGTGTATTTTTTGCACGTAATGTTCGGTGGAAGGTTAATGTCCGGACTCTGTCTGAGCTCAGTCACTTTGCCGTATCTGATGTGGTCGTCTGCAGCGAAGCACAGCTTGACACGCCTCCTTCCCCCAGCAAGGACAGTCGTGACACTCACGTCATTAGTGAGAGCACATGTTTCCTCCTCCTGCTCTGG
This sequence comes from Leuresthes tenuis, assembly GCF_036924035.1. Classification (NCBI taxonomy): domain Eukaryota; kingdom Metazoa; phylum Chordata; class Actinopteri; order Atheriniformes; family Atherinopsidae; genus Leuresthes; species Leuresthes tenuis. The sequence goes on along the minus strand of NW_027325361.1, from coordinate 15,831,431 downwards.
CTCTGTGCCCTGCAAGCAAACAACAGAAACCCACAGAAAACAACTTCACTAAATGACGGGACCGAAATAACCTTGCATACAGAAAAGCACACACCTGCCGCCACCCCCCCCCCCCCACGCAGAGCAACATCTCCTTGACCTTGCCGTCACATCCTCCTGCTTTCCTGGGCCGTCTGTTGCAAAAATGTAATTTTTTACGCCGCCTCTCATGCTGTTTTATTATTCTGTTTTTCCCTCCCCCTCCTCCTCTTCATCACGGCTGCATCTGTAGTCGCAGGCAGCGACAGGAGGACAGGGTGACGTGCCTTTGAAGCCGGAGGAATTTATCATAAACGAATCAACAGGTGAGAACTTGATTGTGTCTCCAAGTGATGAACTCCCTCTGCTTGTTGCATCAGTCTTCCTGTGCCTGCCCCCCCCCCCCCCCCCTCCCCATTATCACATCGTAAGTTCCCTTCTAATTTCCCTCCGAAGCATATGCTCCAGCTGTGAGTGGGCTTTCATTTGTCCCTGTAGTATTATTTGTTGTTCTTCGGCTTCTGCACAAATCCCCATCGTGGCTTCAGTTCCAGACTGTGATTAGCAGGATTTGACAAGTCGCCCCAACCAGCAATTTACTTCAGCTGTCGTTTTCAGCAGATTAGACTCCACAGCACAGAGGCTTACAGACTCGGAACTCAGCAACGATGACAGATTTAAGGATAATCCTGTCACCGGGAAAAATCCTGCAGCCATGATTTCTAGGGATGGACTGCTTAACAGACTGTAGTACAGTTTGTGAAGAGATTTTTGATTAACTAGCTTGAAACACGTTTTTTTTTTTGTTCATACTTAGCCTCCACAAGAGGGAGCTCTTGAGGTCTGTTTGACCTAACAGCCCCACCTATAAGAAAGGAAAGTAACTAAACCTGCATGTTCACGCTGATTAATACTATAATACAAATACAGGCAGACGAATCACATCTCTTACCTGAAGATAATAAATTAACTGAAGATAAGCCTCGCCTTTTAGGTCCGTTGATGATGCTAAATTGTTTGAGAGTGCATTGTTGTTTGTCTCTCTGTGTTTGCTTTGTGACATGGACTAGCAAACAAAGCACACCGCCCTTGTCTCAGTGGCAGCTGGAATTATCTCTATAACCAACAAGTGGGAGCGTATAATTGATGTATGGATGTGTCACATAGATGGATGCATGCTAGCTCAGGTAAAGCCCTTCACTTCTTGCTTTCATGACCAGGCAAACAAGTGTCGGACGATTATCGTTGTAAGACATCTTAATATGGCTGAAAAACATTGTTCTTGAAAGAAAGACAAGCTTACATTTGGGTGGATACCTGGCTGTCAGGTGGACATTCCTTCCAGATGTCAGATTTCAAGCAAAACGGAAGTCAGCTGAATGTTTTTATTTATGTATTTATCACAAAGAAAATTATTTGAAAAGATGGTAAAGTTGTGAAATAAGAAAAATGGTCCAAGCAGGGAATCCCACCTTCCAATCCGAACCAACAGGAGCTAAACAGTCCAATCGTGCTACACGTTATACTGGAAGAGGGAAGACTGTAAAGTATAGTGGTAGTTCATAAAACCAGCACAGGAGGGTCACCATGTAACAAAACCATGAAACAGGACTACTATAAACGTCTAGATAAGCATAAATGGAACAAACGTGATGCAGGAAACATAATTAATGCAGAAGTAGTGTCAGCATCTAGTTCTATGGCCTCATTGCCACATTTAGCATCTAATCGTGAACACTTTTGGTCAGGGACACCGTTATCTGGGAAGTTGTGTTTACAACGCTCTGACTCAGGTTTTGTGACAGTTGCTGCCGCAGCACACATGGCCTGCAGGCATCACGGCTGCAGTGGCCGCTATTGCGCTCGCTTCTTGAAAGGGTTGTAGAGCTAATTCCAGCAGTCACTGAAATAAGGGCGGTGTGCTTTGTTTGCCAGCACCTCCAGATGGAGAACATCAGCATCTACAGGTCTCATCTACTAACGCCATCTGTTCGTGTTTGCCGTTGCTACATTTTCTGTGACGGTAATTCTCCTTCCTTTCTGACTTCTAGTGACCCATAACGGCGGAAAGTTCAACGCTCAACTCTCCAAAATTGCTTTGATTGGACACACACAACATCTTGAGCTGTAAATGGTCAGAAGTCAGACTTTGCTTGGACCAGTCGCCTCAACTTTATGAACTGCGCTGTCAATGAAGGATGGATTTCCTCCAGAGCGACAAGCAAAAACTGAAGTAGAATGATACTGATATTAGCTTGAGAACACATTGTGTGTCAATACAGTAATTATCTGATTTATTCTGCTTGGGATAAAAAAAAAGGGGGGGGGGGGCAGCAAAGCATCTGTTGAGTTTCCAGATTTCTATCCTAGGTAAAATTTTGCCATAAGATAAAGTGTTTCTCTAGCTGTTTCTCGGGCTTTATAGAAAATAATTCTGATCCAGTGGGCATGTATATGACTGTATAGAGGATTAGTGTTCAGGGGTTTGCCCAGTATAGATGATGGCACATTAAGACTAGTGGGGGATTTATCCCTCTCGTGTAATCCTGAGAGGAAACTGAGTAATCCCCAACATCATCTCACATAAACAAGTAGAAATTCTTCAGTCTCACTCAGATCTGAGCTGCTGTTGAAAGAAGGGCCTCTGTGTCTGTCTCCATCGCTCTCTGTTTATCTACATCTGCTCCAGATAACTGTAAGCGCCACATTTGATCCCCCCCCCCCAAAAAAAAAAAAAATTCACCGTTTGGTTCCTCTTGTAATAAGTTGTTGTTTTGTGCTTGTATTTTTTTTGCCAGAAGCTGTATTTGTAAAAGAGCAGAAAGCAGCTTCCTAACACGATGCAAAGAGGATTTCAGTGTACTTTTTCATTTTCAATTTGAATAAAGAATAATCTTGATATTTGTAATTAGACACATAAATCTTTTTGTACAGTTTCAGCTTTTTTTTCGGTGAGTTACATTGTTAAACCTGAAATACTGAAATGAAAGGCATGCAGAGACATTTGGCTGATAGTTCAGAAGACAAAGAGATTCCAGCACATATTACCGAGGCCCTCCTGAACCCTCTCCTTTCATCTTTCAGTGCCACATATGAGGATCAGTGAGAATACGGTGCAGATTTCAGAAGTGCTTCATTATCACTTGTCCCCCTCCCTTCTCTGCCCCGCCTGCTCTTTTATGTTACGAGTGTGGCTGCTTTATCTTCCCAACAGTGATCCAGCCCTCTAACAGCACAAATGTCCAAAGATTGAATTCAGATTTGAGGATTTTGCTGATATGATTCTACGGTTGCATTACTTGGGATATGGGTACCTCGTTTAGTCTGGTGTGGGTTTGGTGTCTCTCATCTGTCTCGAGGCGATCCTCTGGAATCGAAGAACTACTTGCAACAGAGGAAATGAACACATCCAGAGTCTGATGCGCCATAGAGAAAACGTGCATAATGTTACTTATTTTGTACATGCTTTCTTTTTCTACCTGTTGATTGTTCTGATTCATGATGGAATGTGATGGGTGTTTCAATAAAGACATACTGGCACCGTCATGGAGATCGCTCTGTTATTTTGTCTGGTTACATCAGTCATGATCTGACTGAACCTCTCAAAGCCTTGTCAACGTGTACACATGAAAAGAGAAGGAATTTCAGTGCCAGTGTTATGGCATTAAATATTCCGAATGCTCCCTGAGCTGGGCCACCGTGAACAGGGTGGATAGCATTTTAATGCCCCATCTTATCTGCCCAAAGTAACAATAATTTCAGAGGCACGTCTAGCGCATTCCTAATATGAGCGTGGTTTATAAGTAGCATAGAGAGAAGCCTGTTTCAAAGCCTACAACTGAGATTTCATAACACTTTTTATTAGAATGGAAAAATTAGCTTCAAAATTTATTCCGCAAGTATAGTCAATTAACATTTATTGTTCTCAAATAAACGTTTCCAAGAGATAGAGAGCCTTCATTGTTTCTTCTTAATTTCTGAGGGAGGAAAGCTTTGCATGGAGGATCTACTAAATCCAGAGGCACATATGGGAATGTATGCTGTGCTGATCTTTGAAGGCTTACAGAGATATAAAGTCAGGCGGGATTTATTCATTTTATGTTAAGCCAAGAGGAAATCAGTAATCTAGATTGTCCTCAAATTGGTGTCAACTTGTTTGGTGCAAGAGCTGAATGTCCAAACTGAAACTTTTTTGTAACTGTGACTATGAACTCCTGAATTTCAATCTTATAAGCACCAGCACTTAAGCTGGGCTGACTTTCCATAAGATCCTGACATGCTGTGCGAAACACTTGCTACTTTTTGTGGTCAAAGCATCTTTAAAGCAAAGCTGTGGCTGTGATTTCCAGTTTTGTGGCCTTGTCAACAAAGTTTTGACACATTCTTTCAAGTCGTTTGTTCCATGGAATTGGAAGTCTCTGTAGCACAATAGCCCTATCGGTTTGCTTTATCCAAATTCTGAATACATATCACTACTTTCATTATCTGTTGGATCAAATGTTGTTATACCCACTTGATTTCCATTATTTTTCCCATTACAAGCAGTGATAGTTAGCTGGAGGCCTGATGAAAATATCCCCTGTTTATCTATCTGCTTTAGTTTATGTCAAAACTTTAGAATATCTTTAGAATGTGCATTATTATTATATCTTCACTTTGTCCACTTATCTCCTCATTCATCAAATACCTGCAAAAATGACAACCATTCCCATCAGTCTAATATTATCACACTGGAGCAAGATGTGATAAAAAGGTAGAGATACATAACGGTCAATCTCTGTATATTCAATGTGCAAGTAGGAAAAAAGACATGGCTGCCACCAGGTTTGCTTTATTGCTTTTCAAGAAGAACAACCGCATGTCAACAGATGTGTAGCTCACCTATCCAAAAGACTCAAAAGTTACTTTATCTGCTGCTTTATCAGATTAAGAGTGATAGGAAGAAAGATTTAGCATTTACTGAGCAAGCAGCCATTTAAAGGTGTGGCATTAAAGTCCTCGACATGTCTGAGAAGCCTTTTCCAAGTAGCCACATGCAAAATGTAACTTTTAATTGTGTTTTCTTTGTCTTTATTTAGTCCACCATTGGAAATTCTGAGTTCTGATGTATTAGAAGTCCATTGATATATATTTGCTGTGCTTTATACGCGTTTCGACATCCTGGGGCTCGAAACACACATAGAGCACTTTATATGAATCAGTTCCTGTCTGAAAATAGTCCCAGACTATAACATCACTCACTCTTGTTTCAGTCTTTTCTTTTTTCTCTGAAACGTATCTTTGGAAACAGCTGAAAATTTGATAAAAGTTAAAGAAATAAATCAAATGTTTGTTGGCCACGTTCATTGAATTTCTTAACAACAAGAGAAAATGTAATATAACAGCAGCTTTATTATTTTTATTCTATATAAAAAAAAAATCCTAAAAAAAAGATACCAACACCAGATGACCCAAATGAATCAGCCATTGATTTTCTGAGCTGCATTCATGTAATCAATCGGGTTGCCGTTCCAGTGTCTGATATACTCTTTTTCTTCCCTAACACACCTGCCTTATATTTCCCTCTCTTTGCATTTCCTGACATTTAGAGGAGAACAGATGGAGATTGTGGCCAGGTCGGTCAAGCCAGAGGCAGCAAAGGAGATGGGATTGCACAACAGGGGCTGGGTGAAGGGTACAACGCATGGCCAGCTGCCCCCTGTCTCCCCTGACATGCACCCTGACTCTGGACTAGTGACCCAGTCAGGTCAGAGCAGTTATGCCTATTATATTCTGCCGTGGCCTTGCCAAGTTTCTCCCATTATACGACCTTTTCTTGTCTTATGATCTTTCACAGATCTCTAACCTCTCCTCACTTTTATGTGATTTTCACACCACTGAGCCAAGGCAGTCTGAGCTGCACTGCATTCTCATCATACAGTCATGACTCCTGATGGCAATTACCCACCGCAAGCAACATGTGAGTGGATGTGTCTGAATGCATGGGCTCAAGTGCAATAAAGTAATCACTTCTTAGTTTCTCCAACCATGTTGGAGTTATTACAGTTTCCCTCTGATTTATGTCTAAAAAGGCTTTCTCCTTTGCCCTCTAAATGCATAGTCCGTGGGAGTCAGAGAGCCGGGGTGCTAAGTGAACATCTGTATAGAGGCTCTTGTTACCAAAGCAGTAATCCAGACAGATGCCATTATACCCTGTGTATGTTCAGTGTATGTACCCAGGAGATTTGAGAGAGAAAATAATGTCCCCAGAATCAATCCGACACTCCTGACTTACTCACCCCAAGTTGCGTCTGCATCCCGTCACCTTGGAAACTTGGTCTCAGCTCAGCTTGGCGAGCCTTAAATCACTCCCCACTCTTGCAGGCATGTGGCTGGTGCTGTGAATATGGCTCTGTTCGATCAGCCTCACCCTCCTGCTGCATTGTCTCACACTGTGGTTGAGAGCAGCCTTCTTTTCTCAGGGTACGGAGGAGTTTTGCGGGGCTCCTTGACTTTCTTTGTGGGCTCAGAGAGTCGGTTATGGGGGTAAGGTGGAGGCTTTCGACCTCTGCGGCCTTGTGTTGTAGATGCTTTAGATGGGTTTGAAGAGTCGCTGCACACATGTAAAGGTCCTGCTGAGGATGCTCGTCGTTCTGTGTCAGCAATGGATACTGTTTGAGTGTCTGAGTCGGTGGGTGGGCAGCTGGCAGACAGAGGGTGGGTCAGTGATGGAGAAAGTGAATCAGCAGATGGGAGGTCGCTATGTGGGGTCTGACATGACCCAACTTTGGTCTCTATGATGACAGAAGGGCTGAGGGCAGGGGGTGGATAAGGCTTCGGAGACAACGGGGAGGAAGGGGGGACAGGGCTGATTCTGATGGAGGAGGACGCCACAGGGGAATGAGGCTGAGAGCCAGAGCTGCTGGGGTGATGAAGGTTTATTGTTAGCGGAGAAAGACCAGGAGTGGGAGGCCGAGTAGGGAGGCTTCTTTGGGGGGATAGAGTATGATCATGGGAGGTAAAGTTTTGAAGCTGGGGTGGATTAGATGAGAGGAGGCTATTTGTGTATGGCAGCAGCCCCCCCTTCTTGGGAGGGGACGAAGGGCCATAAGTTAAATGGAGGGTCCGATTTCTCTCTGACAAAAACCCGGAGGTAATCGGACAAAGCTGTGCATTCTGTGGTGACCGGCTCCTGCTGTGATGATCTTTCCTGAGGGTGCCATAAGAGTCCACAGTCCCCTGCTGGTTTTCAGCTTCTGAAGGCCTCTGATGGGTGTTACCCACAGTCACCTCGCTGGAACTGGAACCTGAACTGTAGCTGCTGTTGCTAGGAGGCTTGGCACTTTCTCCTCCAGTCGTCTGCTGATCCTCCTCATTCAGATCAATGGAGGAAGTTAGATAGTCGATCTGGTGCACTACCTAAAAAGAACACACACACAGAATGATTGATGAATGCAGTCAGATAAAAGTGCTTAAGGGAATGATTATACCTACAAAAATAATCAAACATTTTTCAAAAAGTTCAACTTTCACACTTCACACTGAACTTTGAGGATGAAAAATATAGTTTCAGTACCATTTATTTCCACAAATTTGACAACACAAAGTTGTTCTTACTGTAGACCTGCTGCACTTTTGATAACCAATTGATTGTGGAAAGCAGAAGTGAGAAACGGAGGTAGACTTCATTCCAACATTTGACTAAATACAACTTTCAGGCCCCTCCCCCTCCCTCTCTGCTGTGCCTCAGCTCTTCCTTCAAAGCCACTTCCTGCAGAATAAGCATCTGCAGGCTACAGACTGCAGCAACTGTGGAAAATGGAGTGATGAACACCACGGAACTGACTGACTGTTTTCACTCTGGCTAAGTGGATTCTTACAAATCTCTTCAGAGGTACGGGGGGAACCTGAAATGTTCAGATTGTCTTAGCAGGGGCGTGGTGTCAATTTCAGCAAATTTGACAAATAAGCAAAAATGAGCTTTTCCATTTTGGAAAATGGAAAAGACTCCAGGTGGAGTCATTAGGTCCTCAGATTAAGCCAATGCCTCAGAGATACAACCTCTCTCCACATAACAGTGATGCTAATCTTTGCTTCAGGGAGTAATGACCAATATATATATTTTTTTTTTTTCTGGCTGAAAATACTTTACACACGAAACAGAATCAAAGCAAAATTTGATAAGATGCAAGCTGACAGCAGATGAGTTCAGTTTTAATTAAAATAATTAAGGTCTTCACAGATGATCCTGTCACAGTACTCTCAGCTAGAAGAGCAACACTCTGGTAAATTAGATAGAAATACTGTTAAATGAATGTAGGAATTTTTGGGAGTCTTTGAGAGTTGGATATGCAGCTTTGTTCAGTATGCTTGCTTGGTCTCAAATAAGGGCATGATTATTGCATGGCATGTCGTGATGCGTGTTATTAGGGCTTGTTTTTGTACTTTTGTGTGTCATTTCACGCTACATAGCCTGGTGTTTTATCCCTAAACCAAATCATTTGGCGTGTTATTTCAACAGCTTAAAAACATTCCAATCGCTTGAAATGAGTGTAAATGACATGCGAAAAGTAACCAAAGTGGCCTGCTGTTTATATGCATTACCATGAGATCATGTTGAGTGTACTGGTGAAGGAAAAGAGAGGAACTGGATCGAGAACAGGGCACTCCACTGTTTTTACATATGAGGATCGGTTTTCCTACAACATGGACCTGTAATGACCCTGTGAAAACAGATCATGACTTATTGATCTCATTAGAGCTACTAAGCTTGGAGATTTTAGTAATTTACCCCAAGCCTTTGTGACAAGCCAGAGAATGTTTGATGAGTGATGCCGTGAGCTGCATTTTGACTTGATCACCACAAGAACTTGAAGCCAGGATATCACATCCTCCTTTGCTTCGGTTTTGAACCCCCTTAGTTTAAACCACGTCTTACATGCTGATTTCAGTGACCCTGATATCGAAGGGACTTATAAATTCCCATTAATCTTTTATTCAGTTAAGTACTATAAAATAGTGAAAATGTTGGCTACAATCTGAAAAAGTTTTGACCAACCAACCAGAATTTTTTATGAAGCAGAGAACAGCTTCTTACAACTGAGCAGCTGGACAGAAACAGTTCAGAACAACTCGGTTTCCACTTGATCATCCTAAGAGTTAATTAGCCATTTCTCCCCTTTGCACTGAGAACATCCAGCAGCTCAGAAGTGACAGGACTGGAGGGGAAAGAGAAAAAAGGTCAAACCAACCCTCCGCTGCAAAATTTTGACGCACTACATTGCATTTATATCATCGGCAGCTTGAACCTTTTGAACCAGGAGTTTTATTATAATTTGAGACACTTCCACCAAAATGATTGATAACATACTCAACTAAATGTAGTGCTGCAGCTTCTGTATGGTTAAAGAAATATTCAAAGTTGGGGGTAATTATTTCAGTGGGCTTTCACATCTCTAAGTGTGTCACACAATGCAAGCAAGTTTAAATCAGCCAAGACAGAATGAGATTACTATTACGGAAATATGTAGGCTAAATTTAGTCAGGCCTCCCATCTACATATACTGCAATGAATCTTTCTGGATAGTAAAGTACACTACATAATATATCAAATGCAGGCATACATGTCTAGATACAAAATGAGTGCAGAGAGTGTGTAAAGGCTCAGCACACATATACTTTTAAATGCTTAACACAAAGACATGGTCGTGTCGTCGACATGCTCACACAATCTCTCCAGCCTCTGTCTGTATGATGACAGAGACTGGAGAGATTGGAGAAAATTACGCTGGGGAAAATGTTTGACCTACCTCGCCACCTGCTCTATGTGCACAGATAAATCCTCTGCCCGTGCCGGATGAGTTTTGTCCTCTGTGCACAACAGCATCTTTGCTGATGTCAAACGATGACCTGATTTATCTCTCTGGGTTTTCAATGCTGTAGCTCCTTTGATTGAGGCATATCACAATACTTTGAAGTACTGCATGCACATCAAGTGACTCTGAGCAGGTGTTGCTTGTTAATGTCAGGAATCAGAGGAGATAAAAGAGCAGAGGACTTCATCCACTGCACTCAAGGGTGTTTTATTAAAAAATAATGTTTCAGCTTCACACACGAGCTGCTTGATGAGATATTCATTGTTCAGCTCAATCCTTAAAGTTTCATTTAACTGTTTAAGCTTGGCTCGGTTGTTGCTTCCCTTGAAGTTATGAGTCATAGCGCAGTTTTTGATCTTTTGAAATGCCTCAGCACAATATCACTGTCATATTTATGAGGGATCTTGCTTTTGTAATGTTTTTTCCTCCTGTATGAGAGAGAGCTCTTTAGTGTTGCTGTAATATTTGTATAGGCTTTGTTTAAATGTTTTAAAGGCTCACTCGCTCTCCTTTCTACAACAGTGGTAGATTATTAGTTAAAATGGAGGGCTGATACTCATGCAACAGAATGATAAATGAGGCTTTAAAATAAATATGTGACTTCTGTGATGCCTTATCTGCCTTTGATGTGCGAAATTGTAGGTTTTTCTATTATTTTGTCTGCTTGTAGCACCTCCTTCTTCCCCTCTCTTTTATTTGTGTCGCCATCAATGTTACATTAATACTGTCACACAAAAACCTCAGAGTCAGGATGGTGAGGTTACTACCTCGGGTTTAGCCATGACCCTGCAGATTTAGATCGGATGCCAAGAGGCAAGATTTGCGTGTCAGTTTTACTGGATAAGGCAGAATACGAGGCAGAGATACGAAGGCATAAATGGATTATAAAAAGCGTCGGACGCCATCCAGCTGTGCCCGGAGCAGCAGCTGTCCACCAGAGGGGAGAAAGAGATGGAGGAAGAGATGAGAGAGGATGTTAGAGGAGGAAATACAGAGAGAGATGTGCAGAGAGAAAGGCTTTTTTCTAATATCATAGCATCATTTCACCAGCCTCTGAATGCATCAGGCAAATGGGGCATAACTATTGTCTCATTCACCTCTATGAAAGTGTACGCACAACTTGAGCGCAAGTGCCGTGAATGTCTTCATGCATGGGGAAAAATGACAATGGAGAACTGGAGAAACACAAACAGCAAATTATTTTAAATTGATGCAACCCTGCTGCTGACTTTTTAACTAATGCCTAATTCTGCTGAGGATATGCATTTGTAGTCTAGCTTGTTATCTGTAACTGAAAAAGACATCAAGGTTTTTCAGCACAAGCTTTAGCATTTTCTGCATAAGAAGAAATTCCAAATTAATGTGGATGCAGTAACCTCTCTCCTTATTTGAAACTGATTTCAAAATGGTGATGTGACTTTATTTGAAATCGAACAGCTTTTGTCTTGTTCTATCTCTGCAAATTTAACAAAAAAATCTGAACCGTTACCTCTTTCATTTCCTGCTGGACGTCCCGCAGAGCCCTGAGAACCTGCTCAAGGTTGTCCACCACTCGTTTAATCTGGTTTCGGACCACCTTTCTGCTGCAGTCTGCTTCCTTCTTCTGTGACTCCCGTCCACTGTTTGGTCTGTCTTGTATCCATGTCTGGTTCTCACCCAGGATTGCGATACGCTCCGAGTTTGGTCTGGGTTTCCTCTGGCCTCGTACAGTTGTGGTAAACCCTAGGCCTCTGTGAGGAACCTGAGTGGAGAAGATGAGTCCGTTCAGAGGCCCGTTGAAGCCCTCCACAGGTGGTTCCCTCAGAGCTGTAAGGTCTCTCTGACTCTGCGAGTTCCTGCTGTGCTTATTGATGTAGTTGAAGCCAGAGCTGAATCCATGCTGCCTCTCTATGAGTCCCTGAGTGTCTGAGCTCAGCCAGCTGGATGAATGGAGGTCTCTCTGGCGGTTGGTAGTGTGGCTGCTGTAGTCCCACACCTTCCCCTTCTTGTCCTCCATTACCACCACAACAGGTACCTTGCAGTCTGGCTCCTCAGTGCGCAGCACAGAAGTAGGAGTAGGAGGGGGCCCCACAAGAGGTCCGTATTTCCTGACTGAGGTGCAAGTCCCATCATTCTGCGACTGATGCAGGCTTGTGATGTTGTTCTTTACAACTTTGTGATTATCCTGGGCAGTGGAAGAACTGTCATTCAGGCCTTGCAGCCCATCCCCTTGGCTGAGCTGTGCATTGGAGTTTGTGTCCAGCTCTTTAGTCTGATTCCACCTGGCAGGACAGTCCTCCCTCTGCTTCCCCAGACTCCCTGGCAAGATGTGATGCCCCCTCAGCACCACTGGCAGCATCCCCATGCCATTACACCGAAGGTCACCCTTCTTTGCACGGTCCTTTCCCTGAATGGAGAAGAAACCAATCCCTTTGGCTCTCTCCAGTGGGGTCAGGTTGTTGCGGGCTTCTGAGTTGGATTTGTACGGTCCATTGAGTCCCAGGTCACCACTGCTGTGGTTAGCCTTCAGACTATTGCGCAGCCATGGGATGAAGTGAGGGGTGTGGGGCTTGAAGCTTTTCTGCTCCCCAGGCGCTGTAGCCCCACTGTCAGAGAACATAGTGATGGATGATGTCCAGCAGCCTCAGAGAATGAAGAAGATGCAGAAGAGGAACAGGAGGACTCCTGAGACACACAGAGCTTCCTCCTCTTCTTCCATGAATCTCCTCCTACCTTTTCCATTAACATAGGCTTAATCCACTCTGATTTTTAGTCTCTTTTCCCCTTCCCTCTCCTTCTCCTACTCTGTCTTCAAAACTTTTTTTCAGTTTTTTCCCTCCACAGCTCAGGTCCCACCCACTCCCTTTTTTCTGCCGAAGCCTGTTTCTGATTTTATCGCCCTGCCTTGTTCCCTCAGCTTCGGCTTCTCCCCCCACTGTCCTCTCCCTTGTTGTGCTCCGTGAGCCTCTCACCCCCTCATAGGGCCGATCTTGGAGATGGCATGGGCCCCTCTCCCTCCATCTTTCCTCTCTGTCTGCCTGCGTCTCACTGGCACAGTAGCAGTAGAGGCTTCCTGTCTCTACATCCCTCTCCCCCCCTCCCGCACTGCACTGCGCTGCCTCCTATCCTCGCTTTTTCTTCCTCCCACTCCCTCTCACTGCTCTCACTCCCTTTCTCTATTTCCCTGTTCTCTCCTCATCTCTGTCTGTTCTCTGCTCTTATCTGAGAAGCCCTTATCGTCCTCGGTCTTTGCAACCCTTTCTTATCTTTTCTTTTCTTTTCTTTTCCTCCCTTGTTTTTGTCCCTGCTGGTTCCACCTCCAATTTGCCTTGGAGAGCAGCTGAAGTTCAATCAAGAAGCCAGTATTATTAATCCCCCGTTAGCGAATGTGTAGCCACGTGATTCCTCCTGCCTCTGTTCTCATCTGATTACTCCTTACCCTGGCTCAGCCCCTCACAATTAAGTGCTGCTTAGGACACCAGAGGGGGTTTAGAGGGGAGGATGGCAGCAGCAAGGGATAAAGGAGAAATCGAAGGGGGCACATAATTGTGACCTACCAGATCAGAGATCAGCACCAGTTTGACAGAAACTATAAGCTTCCTGGCTGCAAACAACAGCCTGCCTGTGGCACGGCCCTCCCCAGCTTATAACTGTCAGCAAACAGTGTCACGTTACATCCCTGCTGTTTTACTTGTTTTTATTTTCTGACACACATCCAACTTCCATTTGTTCCAATTAAACAGAGACAGCTGCTATTTTCGGGTTTCTCATTTACATTCAAATTCTTGGCTAACTGGATTAGATTTCTTGTGTCTGACAAGCTCAAAGATGCCTCCTAGGTGCTTTTTCACTCAGCCGCTGCTGCATTGGTGGGTACCTCCCTCTCTGGCAGCATCTGAAATGAAAAAAACACCAACAGAGCCACACAAAAGCCCTGACAGTCTGCCGTCACTCAGCAGTAAGACACTCAAAGCATCTGTCATGCTGTTAGTGAGCCCAGCGAACTGCTCCTGAGGTAGTGCACTGTTAAAACATGACTTCATTTGCTGACATATTATACATGGGAAGAGAGGAAATATAGACACAGGCTTGATGTAATCTGAAGGATAAGAAGATTCCTGCCTGCATGTCGACAGACCGCCGTCAGCCTGCTGTGACCATTAGGCTGGATTAAAATAAAAATACAGTATATAGTGGAAGTAATAGAGCAGGCACTCTTAATCCTTTAGAGCCTCTTGTTGCACACAGCATGGTACGTCACACACAACCAAGTCTGTTTCTATGTAACAGTGGGAGGCTGCGTTTGCATTTAAAAATTTAGCTCTGAAAGTATTGTGTATCTATGTGAGTGCATGTGTAATAACTGTTCCAAACTGAACTGTACTTTGAAGCGATGGTTAATCATTCATGAATCAAATTCAGGTTTACTTGAAGCACATAGATGTGCAAAATATATAAAAGTGATGCACTCGTGTTCATTGCTGGTGAAAACACCTCCATACAAGCAATTACTTACAGTACACAAGGACTGCAAATGATGCCAGCATCTTATTTCATGATGCTCAAAATGTATTTCAGTTTATCAGGCCTCCTCTATGGCCGCCTCTGCTTTTTCTTTTGATGAGTTGATACAGTCAAATTAATATGAGTGAAGATACCCCCTTGTTGCAACTTTTATTATAAAAAAAAAGGAACCCCTGATGTCTCCAAAGCTTAAAACTTTTTTCAATAACAAAAACTAGGGAATTAATCTTGAGAAGCTCTTGTTTTTCAAACTAAATAAAATAACTGGTAACCCAAAAACATAACAGCAGGCAGCTAAAACGGTATTGATCAAGTTCCAAAAAGATTGCTTTCATTTGAACTATAACCATTCATCAAGCATTTGGAAACACAGCACATGCAGAAATTCATTTCTACATGTGTTCATGTTGCACTTCATATTGACCACTAAAAGTGCTTTCACAGTACAAGCCACATTCACCCATACAGATGTGTCTTAGTCTATACAGTAATTAAAGGCTGCAAAGTACTTTATCTCTATCACACACTGATGGATGTATCGGAGGCTGAGAGGGGTTCAGTGTCTCACGGTCAAGGACGCTTAAATAGGTGATCTGGGATAGTGAATCGAGCCATCGACCCTTCGATTGGTACATGACCGCTCTTCGTGCTGAGGTATAGCAGAATGCATCCCTGAAGAGATTCAAACCCTGCACCTTTGCATCTCTAGAGATGATAATGTACCGACTGCATCACACCGCTTAGACAATGAATAAATCGCACATACAAACTTACAATGGTTTACATCAATCCAGAAAGGTTAGAAAATAATACAGCATTATTCTGCTGTTTATTTATTTCTTCACTGAAGTTTGCCAGCTGAAAGGTTTAGAAACTTTGGTATTCTGTTATAAGATACTTTAATCAATCATCACTAAATGTTAGATGTGAGTCATTATACTAGATTTTAGTTAGAAAATGTCGCCTTTTTGCATTTGTGATGCCCCCTAGTGCAATACACTTAGGCTTTTATACCAAATAAAAACCTAATTGCATGTCAGTAACTCAACGGATTCATGAGGTGTTGTGATTTTAGAAATCTACATTTTTTATTATAAAATGAAGGGCTCATAAAAATCTGAATAATATGGGGTATCAAAGCTTTCTCTCTGATTGATTTAACGCTTCACATCTGAGGACCAATTGGTTAAGAAAATAAAGAATAAGCCTACGTCATGAGGCCATGCTGCTTCTGACATGACTGAAAACAGAAACTTGATTATTACAGCACCATCTGTGGGTGCAGTAGCTTAAGTTTTTGGTGTTGAACTAGCGGCAGATATTCAGGAATTTTCCCACAATCTTATGGTTTTGTTGCACAAACTTTTTTAAGGGGAAAAATATATGATAGAAAGACAAGATCAGTAGGGGCTACTGTGGCTTCAGAGCTTGAACCTAGATACAATGTCACAAATGTCACAAAGGTAAAGAAAATAGAGTAAAGTACAAACCTCATTTACAATAGTTGAGAAATAGATGGAAAGTCCCTAATCTCCTCACAACTCAGAACAAACAGCAATAAGATATTGATCAGGGCTGCTAACTATCATTTACCGACCACCAGAATCATGGGCTTTTAACATAAGATCCTGCAGCAGCTTTCAGTTAGCGACACATTGGTGCTATTGTGCAGGTCTGTCTGCCCAGGACTCATTGCTTGAGAGGCAGCTGTGCTAGAAGTATGAGGTGTGCTGCTGCTTATCCACAGGCTTTTTTGTTTTCACAGGAAAACAGCACACAGCCGGGAAATGCTGTTGGTTTGTGGCTCGACTGCTGGGCTTGTGGTTTTACCCTGGCAGCCCGAACTGCGAACAAAAAAAATGAGCTTGCTGACATGCCCTCTTATGCTCTGGTTTCTCCCAGATAAATGGGTGAAATAGTGTCAGTCTTCTACAGAAGTTCAATAGCAAACCCAACTGTTTTTCTGGTTAAAATCAAGAGCAGAGGAGAGAGGAGTCACTGCCCACGCAAGAGCTCTGTCTCCCAGGGGAAGACACTGCTATGCCTCGCTTAGCCCCGGTCTACCAGAATCAGGGCTTCAGCAGGGAGCTTCAGCCAGCAGAGGGCTATCTGCTCCTGACTTTTTGGAGAAAACACATGAAAGAAACTGACTTATCAAACATGTCTACTTGTACATGATTCTCACAGGTAAAGTGTCACACATTATAACTGGTTTAGTTGATGGATCAAATTTGTAAAATCTTGCAGTCTTCAGATTTCTTTCTGAGAAATGAAGACTGCAGACTCGTGTCCTCTGAGGAATTTTAACAATGGACACAGAAATGAATAGTTGGACTGTCTGGTCTTGCTTTTCTGAGGCTGAGGGTGGGGTTCTTCAGATTGAAAGCAGAAATCCTCAGCTGTAGTGTTGATTTTTGCTTGTGACATGTCTTGTAACAAATAAAAAAACACCTCATGAAAACGTGAACAAAGGTGACAAAGTGGATTTCTAGCAGAGGGAGACTTTAAATCTGCAATTTGATATTTTGTTTAAAACTTTATAAGTGTAAAGGAATACAATCTGAGGTGAACTTGTCCCCACAAAACTCAACGCTGTTTCTGCACAATGTTGATTTATGGATTCCTCCTTGCGTGACACAGTTTCCTGTTACATTTCTGGATGCATCAAAAGACTGTGTTGATGGCTTTACAAGGTACTCCTGATCTATGTTGATCAGTCGCGCGACAGGTTTTCATCCAGAGGTCACACATGCTGAACAGTGGTTTTTGGCCTTGACTTTTAGGCACCAAGAATTACACAAATTTCAGAATATTTTCACAATGTTATGCTCTGTTGAAAGACCCTTTTGTTCTTTTTAATTTTGCATTAAGAAATTTTCTTTTGAACTGACCGAGTTTGGCACTAAATGATGAGCCCTGACCGAGTTTGGCACTAAATGATGAGCCCTGACCAATCTTTGCTTGGAAAGGTTCAGCTTTTGGTGGTTGCTCCTTTTATACCCAATCCTGACACCCTCACCTGTCACAAGTTGAGTTGGTGAGTGAAAACACGAAATATAATTTTATAATAAGTTTTCAACAAATAAACAAGTTAGAAATGTCAGTTTATGTTGCATTTCTAGAAAACTTCATAATTTATCTGGAAGCTTGAAATGCTCTTTCTATCAAAAGCAAAGGAGACCGATTACAATTAAAGAAAATATACTTTCATCAGTGTTGGTGAGTGAATTTGTATATGTATATGTGTGTTTTGTGTATGTGTAAAAAAAAACTTGAATTCTTTAAAAGCCTCAGTTTTGCCTCAATCAGCCACCCACTAGGGGCAAGACCCACAAATTAAAATGGCAGTGAAACCCACAACTGTTGCTCATTTTAAAGTCAATGCAGACGGGAAAATGAGCTGTCAAAGCTGCTCTTCATTTGATCCTACCAAGGCAGCCTCTCCAACTATATATATCAATATATGTGTGTGAATGATTGAGGGACAAAAGCAGACGGGAAGACACACAGAAAAATCTCCTCTTCAAGTTTCCCACATGCCCTGCTGTTCTCCAGACTCCAGGCCCTTTTGTCACAGTCATGTACCGGTTAGGAGCAGAGGGAAAACAGACAGCATATGGCCTCCTCTTAACCTTGTCCACTGCCTCTTGTAGCAACATGCTGACTGCCCCTCAAGAAGAAATGTGTGTGTTGGGGTGCTACCTTGTGTTTGCTGAACTTTACTGTCACCACAGGGACAGTTTCTTGGTTGAATGTCTTCCACGCAGACAGAGAGCACACCGGTGAAAGTCTTGTATAACTTAGTGGAAAAGATAGATTTAAAAGGAGTGCTTTGAAACCAAAGGCTCCATGTCTGTCAAAATTTCCTGTGAAAGTTGGCTTTTAGTCACAGTGCGAATGCCTCAGGGCACTTGCGAACTTTCTACAGTGGCCTGGGCAGCAGAAGAGGAGGATTAAAAGAGTTCGTATCTCTGTATTTAGCTCTGCATTTTCACAAAGTGGAAATGAGAAGTTACTTGAGAGCATATTGTTCTGTTATGCAGTATTAAAAGTGAAGTGAGCAGATGCTGCTTTCCCCGAAGTGTCCACTGTTGTGCTGGTGATAATCCTGAGGGGCTCAGGCGCAGTTCTGAGTTCTGTGCGTGTGTGCGTGCCCAGAAGTGTACATTTTGGTGTTGTTTGCTTTTGGATTCCCCTCCGCTGTGCTTTTCATCCTTGAACAACACGTCAGTCAGGTGCTCTCTGAGGACTACAGAGCGAGAAAAGAAGAGGCTGACGTTGGGACATTGAGAAAGAGTAGAAGTGAGGCAGAATAAAGGGAGGACGACATCGAGTTTTTAAAGACTTCTAACTTCCAAGCTGACTGTCATAGCTGTGCTTGCCGGAGGGGAGAGCACCTTTAAGCATAGTGGATGAGTGACTATGTGAAGGGACTACAAAATAATACAGAATAGGAAGCACCAGCTTAGCTGTGCTCTGCCAGCTAACCTACATGAGATTCGTCTTGAGAAAAAGTCTCGGGAGGTGCTCAAAATGACAGCAGAGGCCTTGTGTGAAAGGGGCTTCTCCTTTACAGCAGCACACATTCTGTAATCAGTGTGAATGCAGTTGTTAGTTTGGGAATGCCGGCCTTGACACATTAATTTCCAGAGAGATGAGGCAAAAAAAAACAGACTAAGGGAAAATAAACCTGCGTCTACACCAAGCTGCAGCATAAATAAGCAAATATGTCTCTGCTAATATTCTTTGAAAAACCCAATGAAACAAACATGACAGGAAAAGGCAGTCGAATCATTTTGCTAGTTCTTCTTTAGTGCCACTCATCTTTTGCCTGCTCTCCCAGCCCCTTCTCCACACTCATTAAACCAAAAAGCCTTTCTCTCAGGCTTTGATACCAAAGGAAAATCTAAGAGGACGACTGTGCATTGTTGTGCGAGCACAGACCACAGTGTGTTGTTTGAACACAATGTCCTGTGGTTTGTTTTGTTGCGCACCACCCAGAACTCAAACATTAGGGTATCTGTGCCCTCATTGACATGCAGCCAGACTTTGCAGTGCTATGCCAAAACTAACTGCCTGTATCCTTGCAGGGATAGGCCGTGAAAGTTCTGCTCAGTTTGCCCTTCCTTGCATAGTTGTACATGCAGGCAACAGAGCAAGGGAACCATCCTTTTGTCATTTTCTATCTTAGAGGTAAGTGTGATCCGACAGTCGTCCAGCCCAACAACATTTAGTTGAAATTTGGAGTCAACACCACTGACCATAACTTGATGAGCAGTGCTCGAATGCTCGTAGAAAAAGTAGAAGGTCCTCTGCATGCTTCATCTATCCAGTTCTCTTTTTTAGGATGCAGACCAGCTCCTTGCAGTTACTTCATGATGTAGAAATGATAATTATGCCCCGGTGGAAGCTCGCTTCACCAAAATGTATTAGTGCCCTCATTCACATCCACTGATAATCAAGTCGTGACTGCCCAGAAATTTAAATTTTCAAAGTGTTCTGAAGGAGAAGATAAGCAAAATGTTCAAACTTTTACCAGCCCTCATAAACACTTATTACTTACACTGCTCTCTGCATCCAAGGACGAGCAGAAATTAATCATCCAAGTTGACTTTGCTTTATTCAACATCATAGGATGAAGTTTGTGAACAGAAAATTAAATGCTGAGCTGAGCTGTACTCCTGTCTAGCTTCAGTCTGAACATAGTGCTCTGAAATTACACTCGCAGAAAAAAATGCATGTTAATGGCCATATTAGAGGATAAATGGGCGCTCACTTCCGCAGAAGCCTATCAAGTGTGCTACAGGGAGGACCGGCACATGTGCCGCAGGCCATATTATCATTCCAAAGTCTGAGTAGCAGCAAAGCCAGCGACAGATTAAATCGACTCTGAATGTACACGCAGTAGTTCAAATTAAAGTGCGGCTGAGCCGTTTCAATCTAAAAAAACCAAGAAAAAACAGAAGCACCAAGTCTTTCCGTATTACTCATTTCCTGCCCTACCTTTGACCGTGGCGTGGGCTTGTAGGAAGTGGAAAAAAATGACCCGAGCTCGAATTGTTTTCCAGTCAGACGAGTTTGTTCTTTCTTTTCATGGTTTGCTAACAATGCTGCGATTTGGCCGACTAAATCCAGGTCAGACACTGACACACTGATGGTAAGACACCATGTGCGCGTGATTAAGAAAGAATAAGAACAAAACGCAAGATAATTCTTTTTTAAAATAAAAAAAGCCATTTGTGTAATATTTATTGTACTGGGATACAATACAGAGACACATGAGTGAAAAACAAACAAAAACCCAAAACATTTCACAATGGTAAAAATCCAACATGAAAAGAATGCTTCATGCGAGAGCTTTAGTAAAATAAGTGAGGCTGCGGTAGTGGGCTGTGCTGCTTTTAGACCAACTTATAAACAGAGGGGGATTAAAACTAGCCCTGAGATGTGGATAGAGTGTAGAAAATGGCATAGAAAGACAATTAAAGTGTTTCTAGGAACATAAAGAACGTCAAATCTTTGATGAAATCAAATGGGTCTAAACAGATGAGAATAAAGAAGGTGAAATAAAAACATAACAGAACCACAACAGCCAGCTCCTACTGATCACCAAAAGCAGGAATACAATTATCAAGTGCATAGGGTTAAGCATTCCACTGGAGAAAGAGTGTATTTTGAACAACATCAGTCCTAATTTTCTTTGGCCAAGCTGCTGTGGAAGAAGTTAAAAGTTTCGGCAATCCTATCTGGGAAAGCACAGCGCTTATTACACGGCTCAATTTCCAATTCTCTCACAGGTACACACACACAAACACACACTCGCAGAATATAAAATGAGGCCGCGGCACAAAACAATCTCCCAGACAGACTCTGTGATACAAAAACACATGGACAAAAAGGAAGGACGAGCAATATAGGAGGTTAGTGAGGGATGGTAGTAACTATTCATATCCTGCTTAAAAGGGAAGAAACACAGCATCTTTCACTCCATTAAAGGACCTGCACCATGCAAACAGAGATGTTTATCTCCATCACATTTCTTGAGGCTGCTGTGTGGTGAAATGGAGTGGCTGCTCGACAGAGGCAAGCTCCAGGCCATTATACCACCCCAGAGTCTGGAGCTATAATTGCAGGGGGAGAGTACAATCAGGTACTGTGTTTGTCTCCACTCTAATCACTACAGCCAGCCTGGTCCTCCACACACAGATGGAGCTGCAGTTTTGGGTCAGCCTTTCATCTCACTGCTCATGGGGAGTCATTTTTTTTCCTTTTTTTTCCCAGATCCATCAGAATTTGAACTAAAGTTTCAGAGCTTTTAGGATAAAAACCTGGCAACCAATCTAAATCCAAACCCCCAGCTGACCCAGGGAGCCAACATCTATTATGACAAGTAGTTTGACTGAGCCTGAGCTTAATTCCCCACTGATATAAGACCTCAGCAACCTGTGCACCTGGTGCCACATTGTGCGACTTTCCTGTGGTGACTTTTCCTGACCAGATGAGGATTAGAGCAAGGCAAGAAATTCAAGACGATCAGCATTACACAGTGCAACCACATGCTTTCATGTTTCCTATGACCCAAATACTTCACTTTTGTCGTGGTTGCTAGAACAAACAACTAGAGGTAAAACTGCCTTCAGGTCCCCTAAAACAATAGCGTGGTTTTTCTACAAAGCGCTGTTCAGTGCATGGTGGTAAGAGGGGTAAGATGCAGGCTAAGCAGGATTACTAAACTGCTGTGCTTCACATGGTTTCACAACTGCAGGCAAATACAGTACAGCGCTTGTTTAGGATTGAGTGCAACACTACTTTTAGGTGAAAAAAACCCCACAAGAAACAAACAAAATTATTTCTTTCTTTCTTCGATCCTTGAAAACTTCCTCTCTTGTTGCTTGGCTGCGTCTCTGCGTCTGGATTCATGACTTTGAGTAAGAGAGAGAACAAGCCCCAGCTATTAGTATAAACAAGGTTGTCAAGGCTCCTACCCCTGAATATACTGATAAGAGCATGAAGTTTTACATTCATTTATATGAAAAATAAAGAAAAAACTAAACAAAACATCAGCGGAACATCGTCAACAGGGTCTTTGGACAAACTTAGTAAGAGAATGTCAGTGTTACAGTAACATCTGGAAGGCACACGTGAACACAAAACCAACAAATAGAAAGTACAAATGTTCGTGATTGTCATCTTAAAAAAAGGGAATCCTGCAGGAAAGGCTGACAAGAGGTAAACGTGCTCGATGACGAGGCAAACGGAGGTCAGAGGTTCCCGTCGTCAAGCATCTTGTTGACGCCGTTACAGATCCTCTGCAGGTGGGCGCGATAAACCTCGGAGGGCCCGTACAGAGCCGCCAGGAAGTCGCAGTCGGCGAAGTGATTGAAGACGTGGTTGACCCGCGAGTGGCTCTTGGCCGTCAAGTGGCGCTTGATGGCCTGGTGAAGAAGTTCGCGGCACTCATTCAAAATGGCGCTCATGACGCGGCGGTCAAAGGTGAATTCAATCTGGTGGAAACTGACAGCCGTCATTGCAAGAGTGTGGACCTTCTTCCTGTGAGATGGAGAGAGAGAGAGAGAGAGGAGAGGCTGTCACTTTCTAATTCTGTTCAGAGAAGCAGAAGCGAGTAAAAATAGAAACTACTGTCTTGTGATTTTCTTTGGAATAGCTTCACAGCTTCATTGGATACAGCCCTGTCATGCACAGGCACACATCTCCACGCTGGTAGTCACCACTCTCCAGACTGAGCGCTGACGTCAGCTTCACCAGCCTCCCATGAGTTTCACTGATGTAAAAGTCAATTTCATTGAGCTGCTTCAATCAGCTCACTCACACAAAAAAAATAAAAAAATAAATCACTTGAACAGCAAATTTCTCCAAAACGACATCCTTATTGTTCGTTTTGTCGCCTCCTGATACACAACAACTTTTTCAGCAAAACTTTCAGTCGGTCAGCAGTGCTCCAAGTCAAGCTGCTGCCCGTTGATGGTCGTGGTTCAAATCCATTACACACAAACCTGAGCATTAACGCTTCATTTTATCCAACAACAACAACAAAAATACCTGAAGAGGCTGAAAATCTCCACACACACAGACGTACAAGTACTTTTTTCTCATCTAACTATTTCGGGGGTAAAAAAAAAAAAGAGCCTTCCCTACGATGTTCTACTGTTTCTTCAATGATTCCTCCTGCCCACCTGAAGTTCTCCACCAGGATCAGCTCCTCGCTGTTAAACTGGTTGTTTCTGTAGAGCACGCCCAGCTTCACTACCATCTTGATCAAGTTCTTGATGATCTTCTGGGACTCTTTGCGGTTGCGGGTGTACTCCTTGGTGACGCGGTACAGCTCGTCCAGCACTTCGCTGCTGGTGTCGTCTATGAAGAGGTTGGCCACGCTCTTGGTGGCCATCTTGCTCATCAGCTTCTTCTGCGCCTGGAGGGCTAAGCTCTTGGTGCTGAAGGAGTCCATGCTCGAGTCTGGGAAAGAGCAAAGAGAGGATGGCAGCCTTGTTAGAAGGTTTTACTTCACAGAAATATTCTTCCTTACAGGTGAGACCTCTGAAATGATGAATGAAAAGCGGGTTTGTTCGCTGGTTCTCTACATCTTACATAAAATTAGAAATTAAAGGAACCTTTCCTTAGATATCTCCTTTGACTATGTCTATGCTACACTGGCAGCCAGCAATGTGTGAGGCTATTATGAATAAGAGCTGTCTCTTTTATCAGATAATGAGTCATGGCAGCTGTCAAATTACTCCCAGTCCCCTCTGGCTTGGAGCCTGCAAGGTAGTTAAAGAATGTGTCATTGCTCGTGTAGGAGGAAAAGTCAGTTACAAAGAAGCCAATGTAATGTGAACGTCTCATCAGCTGACTCCATCCAGAAAACAAGGTGTTCATGCGTGCATGACAGTGAGCTGGAGTCAGACTCCCAGCTCAATCACTGCATGCGTGTGGCTTGATTTATGCATGATACCAACTGAGGTGACTCAGCTGCGCCCGTGATAGAAGCTCATAAATAGTGGGAGGTCACGGGGGCTGCCGGTTTTCATAACAGGTTTATATATTCCTCTTTTTTTTTAAAATTAAATAAAAAGAATCCATTTTCCTCTGCACTCCCTTCTCTAACCTTCACAAATCTGTGAGGATCAGCTGGGAGATACACAAGCGTAAAAAAACAACAAAAAAAAACTGTTTTCCCACAGCAGCCTGCCCTTCTAATACCAGAGCGGGACGAGGAGGGAGCAACCGGAATACGGTTGACTTTAATCTTGCATGTTTTCAGAGATGTAGTCTCACAGAGACAAAGTTGACAGATAGGTGATAGGGTTTTTTTCTTTCCTGGTAAACTCTTTCAGTATGACCACGATGTTGTCGCCGAAAGGCTTGATGAGCATGACGTTTATGTGACTCATGCAATATGGAGTCTACCCACTTCCACCTAATTGATCACCAACTGAAATCTAAGAAGGAGGCGATAGCTTCCGCCAACATAATCAAAACAACAAATGAGGACGTATTATTGGCAGAATGGTGATTAATCTCTCCAGTAGATTTTTAGAGGCATGCAGAATCAATGCAAAAATGCATTAAAGCTGTTCTGTTGGCACATAGTGGCCCAACACCTCTCTCGGATGCTTTATGCAGGTTTTTCCCTTAATTTGTCACCAGCCGGTTTATCTGCGAAAAACAATTAAACGCAGGGAAGGAAAGCAGCCCTTTCGAAAGCTGGAAACGGACACCGTTTTGGCATTTTCAGTCACAGCTCCAGGGATGATGACACAAATCTGTCGGGATGAAATATCTAAACAACATATAGAGCCTTCCAGAAGTTTTCTGGAATTTGACGCCACCAGGATGCTCAAAATGTTTTTTTTATTTCAAATTTAAGCCATTTAAGATGGATTTTGAATCACCGGTGTTGTCCTTACATCAACAACTCTACCTTGCTGAATACTTTAATACAAACACATTGAAACTAATAACTGGTGACCATTACCTCGGTGTGGCGTCAGCTTGCTTGAACTACCATTAGGAGCAGACTGGAGTGATTGTGGTAGCTTTCAGCCAAACAATTAGACTTGTTGCCTAATCATTGCTTCACATGATTGATTTTAATTATCTGGTTTGGCAAAAGTCTAGCTGCAGTTTTTTTTTTCCCCCCAATGAATTATGTAAAAATATAATGAAAGGTTGATGAAACAATGATGCACCCTCCTAAGTGCTGCTCAGAATGTTCTGAGTGTCAGGCGAGGAGGGGTATCCACTGAAACGTGTCCTAAATGTCCGACAATGTGTCCATACCAATGATTACAAGCTGGAAATGCGTCTCCGATTCTCACCTTTTAAAAGAAAAGTCGTAACTTTGCCAATTTTACCTCATTTCATCTTCGAGTCCCCATGAAAGCTCATTCACTGTTTTATGTTTTTATGTGATGTGCCTCAGGCTACATGTCACCTACACGCTGGCAAATTGCTTAAATGAAAATCTAAAAGTAAAGCAATAATTTCCAGTTGAGCCATAGTCATCTCTGGAAAAAAACAGTCATAAATCTTTCTACACGGGGGTGCTTGCACCATCTTTGCATCCAATGAAAGGCTATTCTGATTTAAATTCAAACAAAAGCTCAGACCTGTTGTGCTGACCAATCAGGAAATATATGTCTGAAGGCACTTCAGTGGCCATCTATATTTCAAAAAGGGCGCCGTCGTGATTCAGCAAAGTGGCAAAACAGCAGTTTCTTCCATTATAGAGGCTTAAAAACAGGATAATTGACAGAATGAAATGATTTCAGTCATTAAAAGCAGCACTGATTTTTCTTTGAAATGCCTAATCAGTTCATACACACACCGTTTTGTCCGAAGACTAAACCTGTTTATTTGAGCTGATCAAATTTAGAATCGTTTTGGCATCGCAACTGAAACTCAAAACGGCCTCAGTTCCTGTTTTGAATAAATATCAAACAATGCCAATCCAAAGAGTGGGGAAATTTAGGAAGTGATGAAATACACACAAAAATAAGGGAAACATCTTTGTAGCTCAGAGGAAAACAGAAAAATAAAGCAGACTCAACTAACAATTAGGATTTTCTTAATAAGTCTCAGACGGGCAAAAATACACTGTAATATGTGACTGCCACAAAAAGTTTGAGTAGAAGAGCCCCATTCACATTATAATGGGACGCTAATCTCTATGAGATATGACTTCACATGAAAGAAGCTCCGACGATTAACCCCAAAGGCAAACTGTTGCTCCTGGTGCAGGAGAGTAATTACGATCCAAAGCAGGAGGCATAGTATTAGTGCAGCGGACAAAGAGCTACGACAATTCCCTGCTGAGTGACTTGTGATCTTAGCCATAGCTGGTCCTTAAAGGCAGCGAATCGGCTGCTGCAGTGTGTGACTTTCATTGCTCTCTTTCTCCCCGTCTGCAATGCCTCTCTAAGAATATCAATAAGACTCCTTAGAGAGCATGTCAGCAGGAAGCCTCCCAGAAAGATGAGGGTGAGCAAAGACCGAGGCAGCGAGATGGAAGGCAAAAAAAAAAAGAAAGAAAGACTTGAGGTGCGATACATATATCAATCCTGAAACATCAAGGAAATCTACGGCAGGATGAGAGGTCATTTCTATAGCCTAATGCTGAATATGGTGTTTGGCCTCTCGTGTTGCAGGTGCTGGACGATTAATCGGGCCTCTGACTGAGCTGATCAAGGACCGCTGGCAGAACTTCATCGACTGTTTCGACGTGGTTGTAACTAACTCACCAAGCCGCAATCCCCCTCTGATGCAATGTGTGTGAAATGTATAACAAGGATAGAGATACTAAGGGGGGGTTGAAATCATTATTTCTTTGGGAGTCTTCTTCACTAAGTCCATTTGGTCAACTTCTGTAGAAGAATCACTTTAGACAAAGAGGAGTCAGCATCCCTCTCTTCCACTCTCTGAAGGATGTGGATCAGTCTTGTATGGATAGATAATGGGAGGACCACTTCCTTAAATTGAGAAGAGATTTCATAGTGCTCATTAAATTCCACTCTCGTCAGGGACCGGAGCCGTTTTAGCTGTCAACTGTGTAGCCTGATGGTGCGCAACAAAGAAAGGGAAAGAATGAGGGAGGGTGGAGTGCTTGACTTTCATAGCCGTGTATACACAGTTCAAAAGCAAATAACTGTCTGTTTATCTGATTGTGACCTCCCTCAAGGCTGAAGTGTGACATGCAGCGTCCCCAACCTTCACCCTGCTAGGAATAGCATCATCGTAAAATGTTAAGTGAACGATGCAGCGATCTCGAAACATTCTTTAACACATTGGAATTTTTTCTTCTTTTTTTTTTTCCTGTTTAAGAGTGAAAAGAACAAAAAAAAAAAGAAGGAAGAATGCAAAAGTCTGGGCATCTCCCTAAAGATTTCAGTTGTAAGGTAACTTTTATAAGACAGAATCCTTAATCCTCGGCGCTCTGGGGGCTACAAAGTATTCAGAACCAGTCCACAAATGACCACCGACTCCCAGGGGACAAGACTGTGGCTGTGACAACTGCAACGGTTGGCATTAGACTACATCCTGCCGGCTTTGTTTGCTCACCATTTCTGATAAGCACAATCAGAGCACACATCTCTTTTTTATTCACTAGTTGTTGCCGTCACGAACAGAATCAGACATGAGAAAACCGCAGTACCTTCATTGAATAGAAGGACATGCAGCTGGCTGTTGAGATCCCATCAATGATCATCAGAGCTGAAGCTGATAAATACCATGGGACAGATTAAACATTTCCCACTGCTCTCAAAAACCAGATGTTACAGGGTGTCAGTGGGTATTTATGACCTGTGTGAAAAGGGCTTTAGCTTATTTGATCCACACCGTGTTCGCACTTATTATTCAAAAAACCCAGATGGTACAAATCTCAAAGCTTTAGAAAAACTGACTCATTAAACCTCCTGAGCATGTTGATGCCCACACAACACAAGAAAGCCTAGAGAAGACGTGGTTTCAGCCATTTGTTTCCTAAATTCCACAAAAAAGGTCAAATCTAGAGGACAAGAAAACTAGCCGAGGGAACTGCTCGTCGGATTGGGATTTCGTGGGAACAACACCTCTCCAACTATTACGGTGGCGGATCAGTCATGCTTTGGGCTTGTGTTGCAGCCAGTGACGTAAGTCTTTGGCTGGCAACGAGAAGAGTGAATTCAATTAGATTACAGAATTTGGTTAGATAGCTGAAAATGAAAAAAAAAAAAAAATAGAGCCTGAAAAGCCAGATAACGATTCAAAACGCCACCACAAAACCTACAATGGACTTCATTAAGAGGCACAAGTTGAAGGGGATCCCACAGTTTCCCAACTTGAACATCATCAAAAATCATCTAGTTTTGTTACTTTGGAAACATACGGGAACTAAAAAAAGAATCCTTCTCGCTTAAAATATTGATAGCAACGGCTTCTAACTGCTTACCAGGATGTAACAATCTACGCCTGCTCAAGAAGACAAAGCTCGCCAGTGCTGAAGGGCGTAGCAGAACATACAATAAGGGGAAGAAGTGGACTGCGTACATATTTACAGAAAACAGTAATGGCTACTATTTATCTTCACTTTCTACACCCCACATTGTCAAGTTGTTGTCGAGGTGTTGCTTGATTTGGAGAACTTCAGAAGACAAATAAGAAGAAATTGTGAGTGACGTGGTAAGTTTCCCCATTTGCTCTCCGTCAACAGTGCCGCCTCCCTTCGTCCGCACTCATTTGTTTTGCACAGCATCCAATCTGTGAGCTCTCTGACAGACGCAACGAGAAGTTGAGTCGGCTGACAAGAGATGTCAGCGGAGTCCGAAAGTACGAGAGACAGACGTCCGCAGACAACCCAGCGGCCAATTGTCAGCTTGATGTATGAGGTCCCAAACAGAGCCCAAGCACTTATAAGGATGGAGAGCATCCGACCTGTTTTGCCACGGCAAGAAAACTTAAAACTCTGCGAAAACACTTTCAAGGGACAAGTGTTGAGTGATGAAAACCTTTCGATTCTTTTTTTTCGTGACTGCGTAACAATGAAGCGGTGAGTGCTGAAACTTACACGGCCTGTAAAGGGCAGCGCACGCGAGACAGCGAATCCAATCCTGACACAGCGGCACCACAGTCGTTATAGAGGCAACATTTGAATGGATTTAAAGCAAAATAAGACATGACATGGGAAAAAACACCTGACAGCTATTGTGGACATGACGAGCCACGGTGATCGGTGCCTACAGCTCACACACACTGAATCCGTGCACTCACCCACATGCCCATACAAATTACAGAAAGGCCTGGTTTGCCTAACAACTGAAAATGAAAAGAAAACAAAGACAGATTGCTGCAGCCAATAGCTCAGCACTTATAATTAGAGCAGCTAGACAAGCTAAAAGCTCATATAGTCGCTCAGAACAAGCTGGCATACACACACAAAGATAGAAAAGCTCAGAGATGACTCATGGAAATGAAACCGGACCACTCGCAGCGTTCGATGGATGTCTTATGACAGTGAGGGAGCCTGGGTAATGGAACCAGGGACTCTGTCACTCTCCTGCAGGTAAAGACAGCCTTGTCAAACCAGTGTGACAGCACAGCTGAGGACCTGAGCTTAAGAGAGGCCACAATGATGGCGAAATAACCTCTTCTGTAGTGGCTGGAGGAATGTGCAATCTGAAACCCAGATGGGTATTTTAATCCCCCCTAATCTATTTGATCCGTCTATTTGAGTTTCCGGTAACATAAAACCCGACGTCTGTGTTGTGGACACTAAATGTCTTTCCATTTCATTCAGATGACACTTCCTATTAGTTGCCACTTGCATTTAGACTCTATGAAGAGACCGTTTTGACACTGACGCAGTGAATAGGAGCTGGAAAAAGGTCTCCATCTTGCCGCCACAAACCAAAATGTTTTAGATCAATATCTTTGATGAATTCTCAATGATTTTCGATCAGTCACTCAACATGTTCACATGACACTATACTGAAACTAGTCTTGGTGTTAGTCAGACCAAAACCGGATTTTTTTTGGTTTCTTTTGTCAGACAGCTAAACACCAGTGAAGTTAACTTTAAGAATATGTCTGCACAGTGAATCCAGCCACACTTGCATGATGATCTCCCACAGAGCAACGCTTTCTCACATAATCCACAGACTTGGACATACTGCTGTGCCCATCCTGTTCATGTAAGGTGGGGCAAGGAGGGTGGTCCAACTAAACAGCCAAGTCGAGCTGTAACTATAGCCCAACTCGAGTGTGCATGTTGACGTGCTGAGTGCATCTGTCCAAAGAGCTGCCATACTCCTAAACATTAACATATCAAAGCTCTGTAAGCGTGGCACTGGTTTTCTAAAGGCTGGAATGAATGAAGGCTCTGCATCGACTGACAGCCACAATAAAGCTGACGGGTGACAGGTGTGGAAAGGTTGGAAGCTGGATCTCGACAGCTTTGTGGATGCTGATAAAAGTCAGCATAAAGAGAAAAAAAAAACAACAACAACAACAACAACAAAGTGTTTGCACAGTGCTTCGCCAACATAAGCTGCTAAAAAAGCTTTGGCCCGGGATTGAAAAACTTCCCATGACACTTCATCCTCCAAGTGATTGGTTCAACAAGCAGAAAATGTCATGACTTTCATACTCCTCAGGGATTTTGTTTTTCGTCACGTGGATTGGAGCAATGTGAGCCCGAGAGAGACGACTCCATCTGCAGAGAAAATCCTCCTTCTCCATCCATCCTGCTTTAGGATTGAGGCAGGGGGGGGGATCACTGAAAAGACAAATCTTTGTACAATCACGCAACACTACACAAAAAAGCCATATAATCCACTCTTGGTTTTAGCCCTTTCACATTTCAAAAGCATGGGTCACGAGAGGTCCAAAACAAACCAAACAAACAAAAATAAACGGAGATGTCACCAGTAACCTTTAGCGCGTGTCAGCCTCCCTAAACACCGGGAATACCAGGAACCTATGAGCCAAAAAGAATACATCTAAATGAATTTAAATAAATAAATGAAAACCCTTCAAACACTACCAGCCCAAACAGAACCGCTTACTTGTTTTACAAATCAATCAAATGGAAGACAAGTCATCATTAATCATTCATAGTTTGGAGTTTAACCTCAAACTGGTTGCGTTGTCTTGTTAAACTAACAGAAAATATTCACAATTTTTGCAAAAGTAACAGATTCTAAGCCCATCCTGAACAGGCTCTATGTAGTACAATCCTCGCCAAAGTACTGGTTCATCTTCCTTTGATGTAGAATCAGCCGGATATTAAGTGCTTGACCTCTGCATAGAAACCTTTTTGCAGCATATATTCTAAACCTTAACGCAGCAGCAAACAGTAGCTTGCTGCGTGGAGTTACAGCATTGCATTTGTGCGTTTTCACACGTTAAGTGCATGCGAGTCTTCGCAATGCGGCACGGATCAAAATGAGCCGCGTTATTTGATTTAAGTGTCCCTGAAAAAGCGACTCTTCCACCAGAGTCAACCGTTTTCTCTCATCTATGAGCTGGTTGAAGGGCTCCAAGTTAGCTTCAACCTTCGCTTGAAGCTGCATTTGTTGCAACACTCAGTGTCTTTCAATTGTCCTATACTCAACCTTTAATGGTTCACGCGTCTGAATTAAACTGCCCGAGCAACAATACTACCGAAATTATTTACTGCTCCCTGAAATGCTGTTAAGGCAGCACTGTGAGTTTCCTGAGAAGTGGAAGAGGAAACTAATTTAGCGGTTGAACAGTAGAAAAAAAATGACCTCATACAGTCTGTTTGTGAGCTCTTTTCTTTGGCCTTGTTGATGAAATGGGGTTAAAGAAAGGTGGTAGGAGACATTCATAGGGACTGAAGAGAGGAATGGCCATGCTGCAGTGGGTCTGCGGCACTGAAACTACAAATGTTCAAAAAGTGCTTCGTATGCGTCGTCCAATGCAATCTCATCACGATGTTAGGCAGAGACTTTAACACGTTTGTGCTGTGCATAATAAGTTATACTATTCTACTTTATTATCACGTAACTGAAGAAAGATTTATTTAAAAAAGGGAGGCAGAAAAGTTGCCTCAGGCTACTCAGACCCACACCCCCGTTGTCATATTTATCCTTATCCAGTACGACTGGATAAATATAATCAAGCTTTGGTTTAAAAGTTGCGGTCATATGGAACTGTGCGATGGAATTACAGCCTTTCTTTCGTAAAGGAGGGTCCAGCGTTTCTGTTGCTAAAAGAGATAATTAAAACAATCGGTGGTGCCCTTTTTTTCTCTTGGTATTTCAGATAATTCAAACAGCTCTTTTCATGGCTGCTGCTTAGATACTTCCAGGTCATTTTGCACTAATTTTATGTGATAATTTGATTTTATCGATTCATTTAAAGTTCAGGCCTCGTCCTCCCCCCTGTGTTTAATTCCCGAAGAGACACAACGACATGGCAAGAAAGCAGGGAAAAGTTTGAAAAAATTTGTCTCTTTGACTCCAAAATCCCCCGCTAACACTGGAGGAGGGAGGAGAGCACCTAAATGCACAAATGGATAGCTCGGGCGCCTGGCCTCAGTAGGCACCACAATGCCAAGGCCGTGGATATCTTGGAGGAAGCTGCAGGGAACGCTGTCGTCCAGTCGTCCCTCCACACAACCTCGGATGCTTTGAACACAGACTACAAAACAGGGGTATAAATAGAATCTCAAGTTTGGTTTTAGTTATGTTTACAAAAGGGAGCTGACCTATTTTTCTAATAGCATCCAATCTGTTAAGTAATTATTCAGCATATACACACACACACACTTGTAAAGAATAGACACTTCCGTGTTTTGAGTGAGTTTGACGGTGCCCCGTGTCGCTGTCAGAGATTTGTCCTCATTTTCTTGGAGGTAAATTTTCCCGATGGTGAAATTAGGTCCTTGGTAATAAGGACATAGTTTGACAAGTTGGTAAAAAGCTCGTAAAGAAAGTAAACTTTCTGTTTTCGGTGGCGGCGCCTTCCTTTGTTCAGATTAATTCCCTTCAAACAAGAAACAAGATGAAAAAAAGTTGAAATTCAATGATCCCAGAGGGAGAGAAAAAATATCTTTCTAGGATAAAAGCAGAACTTGCTCTGAATAATTCCTCCATCATTTATACTTTGTTTTTTTTTAAAGAAAATAAAAAAGGTACAAAAAAAAAGAAAACAAACCTAAAATTTAGCTCGAAGAGAAAAATGAATAAATAAAACCTGATTTTTCTGTTAATCCTTACAGCCAAACCGCACAGGACCTTATTTGCTGGGCTTCGTTCTAAAGCTTCTAACAGCCTGTATTGTTAAGAGTAAAAACACGACCCTGACTGTGGGAAGTAGCTGGAGTTCATGATTGTATTCAGGTTATTGTTGACAAGGAAGCTTCCTTTTGCACTCGTTTGTCTTTGTGGGGGAGTAATCTACCTTGACAGACAATTCGTTCTATATATATATACACACACACACATACTGAATGGGTTGTGACTGCTGACATGTTGTATAGTAAACTGCTTGTCCAACAGTGGAAGTCCGCTCACACACCGTGAATAACAAACCGACATATTGAGCTTGCTGGGATGCCGGCATATGAGCAAATATCCTGTTCCCAGCTGGGAACCCGAAGCTAAAATATAGGTTTCAACACCAGTTGCTTTTGTTTTAGCTATGAACCAATCTACTGCACATTTTGGACCAGCGTGTCCACTGCAACAGAAGTGTCTACATCTTTAAATGTACAAAAACCCATGCAACATAAACTACTATTGAGAATACCATATAACAGATACTGTCATCAGATTCCAGGAGGATGTTTATCTGCTGCTTTATGGAGCTAAAACTTCAGGTTAATGTTTGGCCTTTTTGCCTATTGACCAATTACAGCCACTCGCCAAAAGAGTCGCTGGAAGTTTTTTTCTTCAGCTCTTTTCAGAGGTTGACAGTCATTTTGGAGCCCAGTATTTGTTGGGCTTTCGCATTAGTATTTGGAATCATCACTCGTGCGAGCAAACAGAACAATGTAAACACCTTCCGACATGACACAAAGCAGCGGCGAGAAACAGAACCAAACGAGACCTACCATGATAAGAACTATAAAGGCTCCATTTATCGTGGGGCTGTAAATTGGGCTCAGTGATGTCACACTGTGTACACACTCTAGATGTGATGGATTTGCTTTCCGCCATCTGGTTAAACTTTCCACGAGTAAAAAGATAAACAGAAAACAGCCAAGGTGCGAAGCCTGGAGTCTATGGGACCACTATTCTCCCTTCTCTTGCATCACAGAGCTGCAAGTGCAAACAAACTAACAAGACAGCTGAAATACTTTTAAGTCTGAATATTACACATATCGCCGGGATCATTTGGGGAGAAATCTCAAATCAAGCAACTTCTTTCTATACAGATTTTCCCCAGCTGTATGATATAATCTGCCTCCACTTAGAGATACAATAGACAATCCTGGTTGTTATATAAGGTACATCCGTGCTTTGTATTCTGAGAGGACCAGCAACCACTCAAATGAGCTGCACTGCTGGAACCACTTTACTGCTGGGGAATCAACAGCAGGATTTCAGGACAAGCACACGCTGCAGTTTCATCTTTCATCAAGTTTTGTAGGGCTTGTCTCCCTCTTCTCTTGAGATGTTGCGTAACAGAGGAGCTGCTAATGGAATAGCTGGACCTAGAAACAAGTGCGTTAACAACAGTCTCCAGCAGGCATATGAGTCTGGAACAATCTTCATGCACGCTCGTCTAATTGAGAATCTCTGGCTTGGGTCATAACTGCAATCTAAACAGAGACGACGCATGCACACTGGCGAATGCAACATGTGTTCTTTGGACGCAGTAAATCTCTGCATGGTGGTAATGTGCATTCACAGACCCACGACGTTCTAACACAGCCACTGCAAAGACTTCTGCAGAGAGGAGCCAATCAATGCCTAGGCCTCAGAAACGATGCCCTAATCTACCCTTATTAAAAAATATATAAAAAAAAAAAAATCAGTTTTCTTAGATCAACCAGAAACCGCTGAACAATTAATAATTAACACATCGAACACATAATGGATCTTATTTTAATAATTCAGCCTGCCAATTTGGACTAAAATAGACTGGAGGCTAAGAGCAGTCAGCTTTGGTGCAACAGGTTCGGAGAAGAGGTGTGAAAGCAGGATAAAGGCTGGCCTCAGCACATGCAGTGAGAGACAGTGGCCGTGAGCTTAATTTAGGAACATCAGTCAGTGTTAAGCATGTGTAATAAGGCTGGGGATACAGTAACTGCTGCACTGCCTGGGGGCCAGCACAGCCTTCACTGACACCAACATTTGTTCTTGCATTAAAATGCAGAAGTGAATTGTTGCTTAATGGTTACAACTGAGCTCATTTGGTAGAAAAGGTGAAAGAAAAACAAAGAAGCAACACTTTATTTCACTTTAACTGCCATGTTGAAGTTTTAATTATACATTATTTTCAATATAATCAGCATCATAACAGCACTGCGGAACGACGCCAGACACAATCAAGGTGCTAATGTGTGCTTGAGCTATGACTGATGTCTGGGCCTTTGACATTTTAATTAAGGCCACCATCAGAGCAGGACGCATTATGACTAATTTTGCTCACCTGAAGCCCAGAGAGCATAATTTGTTAACTCAGTATTTAATAAAGTGACAAATTCAAGTGTGCTTGGCTGCAAGAGCAGCGGGGATGGTGATCAGTGGAAATCTCAGTGGAAGGGGGAAAGATATGAGAGGACAATGCGAGTCAACAGATGACTGAATAGAAATCTAGAACGAGTTCCGTCCATCAGCAGACAAACTCACTCAGTCATCATTTCAAACAATGTCGTGATGTTAGCTTGTTGTGGCGCCCCGCACTTTCAGGTGAGGCTGAGCTGTTTGATGCTTCCAGAGGCCACCTGTGCAGCTCAGCTGAACTTTGTAACCTGGCAAAAGAAGGTCAAACACCTCTCTTCTCTTGTTAATGAGTAACCATGGATTCTCCTCAGCGGGAACAACTTTGTCTCTAGGATTACTGCGGCAATTTTGAGTTCTGCCCTTAATAACACTGCATGGGGAATGTTGCACAACGTGACTGTATTGTCCTCTTCTCAAAGACACTCAGAGGGGAACCGCACGGATACGGTTTCACTGAAATATACATAGATGAAGCTTACCAGCCTCTGCTTAATCCTGCTGTGCAAGTATTGCTGTATTATTTATCATCTCTCGAAACCATTTTTTTTTGCTGAAACAATGCTTTTGTTGAAATATGCAATAAATGGGACTTTCATTGTGAGGCATTAGCTTCTCTATTTATTTCAACTGCTGTCTGAGGCAAGAGGAATACATGTGAATCTTTGAAGGAACTAGCCGTTATTTTCACCATCGATAAGCTCAATAATCCTCTTCAGTTGCAGCTTTTAAAAAGATGCAAATACATTAACAAATCAACAGTTGGGAAGTTGAAAAGCTGACATCTTCCAGCTGCCACTTGTCACATCAAAAGTCCAAGATGCAAAAGGGGCATTTTTTCCTTGAAAAAGTAGTCGAGGTGTGCTGTCTCAGATCAAAAATCATTAGGCAACTTTACCATTGCATATTACATAAAACACCATTCTGCAATTACTCTGATCTTCATCGTCCCTCCGCTCATTGGCTGGCTGCTGTTGCTACCAATAACAGAGACAAAGGAAAACCAGGCAACTAAAAGACAGTGGGTCGGGAGAAAAAGAAGAAAAAAAAAAAGCCAAATCACTTCACCTGTGACACAGCTTATACAAGGGGCGAGTCAAACTCTGAGACCAAATCACAGGCCATAATTCATTTGACATGTCTGTCTGGGCTGTGCATGATAATGTGTGCCGCTACCTGCCAGAGCCCCAACTGCACAGTGGGGCCCATTCATTCACACTCCAGCCTTGTTATGGTGAAAGATTTTACAACGTAAACACAGCGATACGTTGCAACACATGCCACTGTTTGCATAAAATATGCGTTCAACTTTTGCAGCCTTGCTTTGAATATCCTACGGATTAGCCCTGAAAGCACAGAGGAGGATTATTAGGTGTTCAAAACTAGCAGAGATGACAATCGGTGTCTAATTTTTCTTTTTTTTTTACTATGACAGGAAAAAAAAAGAAAGGTTGTCTCAGTTGGTCATAATCGTGTGTGGTGGGCTTTAATTAGCTTGAACAACAGGACAAATAAAACACATTCAAATTAATTTCTTATCAAATCCAACAAAAAAAACAAAAAACCAGTCCCTTTCATGACTGATATTTATATACACTCAGTAGTGTACGCCTATTTATTGCTTACATAACTCTTACCATGAAAGGTTATCAGAATGAGGAACAAGCTTTCAAAATACAACTTTAACCAGTGGTTTCAAACCCTTTGAAAGATGTCTTTTTAAAAAAAATCATTTAAAAAAATGAATTTAAGTCCCATTTAAGTCGTTTTCAGCTCAACCAAATAGCGGCTTTTAACCTGTAAACTTCTCACAAAGCGTCTTTTCAAGAAAAGCTCAAATAATCAAAGTTTTACTGTTTTAATCACTTTAATGCCTTTTAGTTCCCCGAAAGGTCGTGAGTACTTACGTCATTGAATTTGATTTACACAGGCACAAGTGGACCTGCCATTGTGGCATGATTTACAGCTGCTTTTGTCACACAGTAGCACACTGAACAGGTGACTAGTGCCTTTTACCAAGTGAGTCAATAAGCCTGATTAGTGACGGATATTATATATTAAAATGAAGCCATAACTAGCTGCTGGGAGCTGTCTTTATCTAAATGCTATCTGCACCCACTGATTGACCGTTACTTCCGCTACGTTAAACATGGCGTCTGTCAAATTAAGAAAGATAAGTGACCGGAGAAACGTAACCGTTCTCACCAAAATTTATCTTAGTTCTTAAACCAAGACTTAGCCGCTCAGTAAAACTGTCACATTGTTTGAGTCGGGGGTGATTTGGTGAAAGGCCTCTGATAAGAGACCGTTAGGGGTTTCTGTTTGAAGACATGTTTCGTTAAAAACCTGTGAACCGTTAAGATTCACCGGGCCAACGTCATAAACTCACCTTCCTCTCAGCCTCAGTGGGACACTGTAGCGTTCAGCCAGCGAGATGACAAGTTAATCTGTGCAAAGTAAACTCAAGTCTTCATCCTTGCAGTGGGACAAGTCGCCTCACAACATTCCCTTCCTAATGTCCACTTGTTTCGCTGGATTTCGGCTGTAAAATCTCTCTCCTCACCGCTTGTCTTTTGTTCTGTCACCGTGTATCGGGCGCAGATGTGTGAATTATTAAAAAGACTGTTTTCTTCCCTCGGCTGCTGCGGGGATCGGTTACAAGTTTGCTGTTGCTGTAACCAGATTCCTCCTCCTCCGCCTTGTAAAAAAAAGTTTCAAACTTGAGGGGGGAACCTGGAATTCAGCTGACTGATGTTAGCTTGGGCCAATGAAGACACAACGACGGGAGTGAACCAGCCCAATCAGACGTAAAGAAAAGGCCATTTACAGCCAGGACATTCCCTGCCCCCATTAGGGTTTCCAGTAATTATCCACGTCCAGGTCCCAGTCCCAGGGTTGAAAATTTCCCAGAGGAAATGGTGCGAAGGAACAATGAACAGGAACTGTGGGGAGCAGCTTCTCGGTCATGAACAAATTTATGGCTTGTTAAATTAAGTAAAATACTGTGGAACTTGAATTTACACCGACATTTGCTGATTTATGACAAAACATCATCGTCTTTAAAGAGAAAACACTTAACAGCTGATACAGTTGACAGAGAAAAAGGGATGAAAAAACAGCGGATGTTATGAGGACAGAGGAAGTTTTTCCTCATCAGTCTAATGAGACGACGGAAATTCCCGAGGTCATATCCTTCTCGCATTGTTTGTTTGCAGTTTATTTTGCAGATATATTGTTTCTGGCATGTGTCCGCCATTTTTTGTTTTCTTTATGTTTTAGCCATGCAACTAAGGTCATTTCAGGTGTTAGTTCTTATCCCATATGCTCAACCACTTACTCTTGCCAAATACTTAGTGTATAGGTTCATGCACGTCTGTCATAATTAAAAAAAAAAGACACCTGCAGTGGTGACATTGACCTATAGCGCCCTCTACTGATATAAATAGTGAGTAGGAATCGATGTTGCATGTGCACTGGAGCTCGTGCAAAAAAAACACTACAAAAAATGTCTCACACAACGGTTTCATGTACATTGAACGTTTTTGATTAATCGATTTGTAGGCCCTCGAGGAGCGCCCCTAAAGAACAGTGCTGGTAAAACTAAGACAATGATTTTGATATATGACCCTATGGAATGTGCAAAATGTAAGAATCTAAATAAAAATAATATGGCCTCATAAGGGTATAAGTCTGGGCTGGGTAAAAAAAATGAAAAAAAGTAAGAAACTACAACACTTGTCTTTGTAATGCATATGATCATTTTTGAGCCAATTACTACCAACACAGTGGTACAGGGTCTCGTTTTCAGCACTCTGAAATAATTAGGGAGCTGAGGAGAGTGTGATGTAGCTTCAGAAGTGAAACATTTGACTTTTCTTGCATGATACAGGATATCAGCATATCAGTATGCTGTTGTAATTCCCGTGCATTATGTGTGTTTGCATTGTCTTGCTAAAATAAGCCCCACTTTTCCATAGAAAGCTGTTGTCTGGATTGCTGCATGTTTTGCGACAGAAGCTGAGTATGGCGTATATATCACAGATGTGCAAGTAACCCAAGCCATGTGCATGGGTAAGCAATGCCAACCCAAGCAATCTCCGAAGCTAACTTTCCATCAGCACTTTAGCCTAAAATATGCAGCTTCCATGGTATCCAAGTATATTTGGTTCATTAGGTGGGATTCCACTTAAATCCATTTTAGGCACCTGAAGAGGAAGCAGCCATTCTTGATCTTGTTTATATATGTGGGATATTTTCTCTACATTGTGGGCATTTAACTTATTTGTGGATGCAGCAGCGAATGGTGTTTATGGAAGATGGTTTACACAAGTGATTTTGAACATCATTGTCCTTAGTGTGGTTGTTTTGACTGATCAATAGCTAGTAGTCGTTTACAAGTTTAGAGTTACCATAGTATATTGCATAAAGCAGTAAATCAGAGCTTTCAGTATATGTTTAGCAGATTCTGTTTATCACTGCTGTTTCTGTCATTATTTAGATGTTATTTATAAGGTTTTCTGGAGTTTTCCTGGAGTTTGCCTCTTAATGTACCTGACTCAGTAAACCTACTGTGTGGGCTACACAGCTGCACAGTGAATTGGGCCCGATTGCAGATTACTGATTTCTGCACATTTATAAAGGAGAATTGTGAAAACTTATTTTATCTTTATGATTATGAAGTTTTTCAACGGAGAATTACTTTCTCGACGTACGTTTAATTAAGTGTCGGCGTTAACGTGTCACGCCAGCAATCACTGCATGTTTGTTGTTGCTTTTGAACTTCATCTCCCACAATCCCTTGGACAACGCAGGAAGGTGACGTATTTTCGCTACGTGTCCGGAAGTTCAATAGCCAACATGGCGGCGCAGCAGGGTGATGTTGACGAACTGTTCGATGTGAAAAATGCCTATTATATTGGAAGTTATCAACAATGTATCAACGAGGCCCAGAAGGTGAAGGTATGTGGCACCGACAGATAAGTCAAAGTATAAATATATGACTTTGCTTTAACTGTCATGGCTATCTGGCTAACATCAGCTAACGCTCCGTTTGACAGAGCTCTGTGAAATGGATTTGCTCACCCAATATAAAAGACCGGCCCCTTCTAATATATCTGTAACTGAATTAGCTTCGATGTTAAACCATAGTTTGTGTTTTGTCTTTGAAGCCGTCCTCACCCGAGAAGGAGACTGAAAGGGACATGTTTTTGTACAGAGCATACATCGCTCAGGTAAGACTACGGGCACAAAATCTAAACTTTAACAGCAAACTCAATTATTTGTTATCATAAAAGCCTTCTCCTCACCTTGACCTGTAATGTTTTTGTGTTATTGCAGAGGAAGTATGCCGTTGTCCTGGATGACATCAAGGCCAGCTCTCCACCTGAGCTCCTGGCTGTAAAGATGTTTGCAGAGTATTTGTCCAATGAAAGCAATAGGTACAAGCCTGCGTTTTTACCTTTACTTTACCACAGAAGCAGAGTTCACATAGTTTGATTTATTTTCTTGATTCTTTTTTTAAAAAAGTTTTTTTTTTTAATTTTTGCTTCACATTCATTTGAATCCTGTAAAATTTAGTACTTGATGTATTGAAAGGGAGAGGTGCAGAGCAAGGATTTCGTTTTTATTTGTGCCCTGTGATGGACTGGCAACCTGTCCAGTGTGTACTCTGCCTCTCGACTAATGGCAACTGGGATAAGCTCCAACCCCCCAAATCTGAATTGATTTAAGCAGTGATCGATGGGTTTCTTTTATTTGCTTCTTTTAGGGATGCTATTGTTTCAGATTTGGATAAGAAGATGGCAAAGAGTGTGGATGCTGCCAACACCACTTTCCTCCTCATGGCTGCCTCCATCTACTACCATGAGATGAACACCGATGCAGCTCTCAGGACTCTGCACCAAGGAGAAAGCCTGGAGTGGTAAGGAGTAATAAAGGGTTTACTCCACAAGATGTCAGTAATATTTTGTTCAACATCCAAGTTATTTCACCACATTTTACTATAAAAAAAAATAAACAAAAAAAAACAATCACAGATTGAGAGAAGAGGATGTATTTTTAGATAACTTGCTTGACAACTGCATTGCCAAGCTGTAAAAAATTAACTCAAGCACACACTATCAAAACATATTAAAAAAAATATTCATTTTGGCATGTTTATTCATGGCATTGTTGTGAATACTGCAGAAATATTAATGAAAATTCTACACTTGCAGTTCAGAGTCTGTTCATTTTGTAAACTGGAGTCTTATATTTTAAAAATGTTGGCATGAAACTCATCAAACCGACGCTAACTGTGTTTTTATTCTGTCAGTATGGCCATGACCATTCAGGTGCTTCTGAGTCTGGACCGTGTTGACCTCGCAAGGTAAGGAGTTATTGAATATTTTAAATAAATAAATAGAAGCTAAACCAAAAAATATCAATTAGCTTTGCTCCTTCATGGCTCAGTGTGTGTGTGTGGGTGCATGTGTTGCAAATTAAAAGCCTGTAATGATTCTCTACCTTTTAAATTACCCTGTAGTTAAAGTTTGTTCATGCTGTGAGATGAGCGCTGTTCATTTCTCTGACAGAAAAGAGCTGAAGAAAATGCAGGAGCAGGATGAGGATGCCACTCTAACCCAGCTGGCCACAGCCTGGGTGAATATTGCTGTGGTGAGAAGAACGCAGTCATGAATATTTTATGTAATCACCTAAATATCAATGACCCATAAGTAAATGCTCTACCAAGACCTATTTATACTCTCTGTGCATGATGTACTGAGAAGACTAATTTCTCAGCTTGTGCACCAAAAAAATCAAAAATCAAATTCCTCTTAAATGACCAAATATTATATTGTTACTGAAGCTGCTGCAGTAAAACCTATTAAAAACTTAGCCACGGCACTGCAGAAGCAGATTAAAAATCGACTGTTTCCTGATTAAATAAATCATATTGCAGCATAGCGCTTCTAACTCTTCAGAGGCAGTTTGCTGACAATACGTTTTAGACAAAAACAAACAGCCGTGGCTGTGCGTTACTTATCGACCTATCACTGGTGAACACTCTGCTTGCTGTTCCAGGGTGGAGAGAAGCTGCAGGATGCCTACTACATTTTCCAGGAGATGTCTGACAAGTATTCCTCTACACTGCTGCTTCTCAATGGGCAGGCGGCCTGCTACATGGCTCAGAACAAGTGGGAAGAGGCTGAGGGTGTGCTGCAGGAGGCACTTGATAAGGTTAGAAGACGGCAGTTGTGTCTCTTCCTTTCTGACAGATTAGTTGGCAAACTGTGGTGTATACCCTTCAAAATGAAATCATTAATGAATGCCTGCAGAGCAAGGGAATTGTGCCAGCGATGCTGTTTAAAAAGCTTTAATATTCATTTCAATGCCTTAAAAACTATTTTGGAGTCTGGAGCATTTGAAGAAAACATTAGACATAGTGTTCCACTTTATAATCCTTGAAGAATTGTTCCCTGGTATTAATTAAGGTATAGATCAGCCATGAAAACGATATTTCTATTTACTTTGACGACCACAAGCTGTTTTTTTTTTTTTTGTTTTATGTAGAAAGACTACACTGTGAATGTATTGCAGATATCAATAACACGGCTTCTTCTTACTAAAGACGAACATTTCAAAAAGCTTTGCAATTCTTCTGAGGGTGAATTCCTTCACTTTTCCACTGACGTGCAGGAAAGCTTTCAGTTCTCACATGGAAAAACGCGACCCTCTCAGGTTGATGGTGACATCTGAAATGGGAGGTTTTCCTGGTAATGAAATCGAACTGAAGGTTCAGGTCAGATGATAGTGATGTAACTTCTTTAAAGTGACGATAGCGGTTGGTATTGATAACATTGAAAATAGGTTACAAATTTTATCTTTATCTTTCTTTTTGACAACC
The DNA here is from genome assembly GCF_036924035.1 of Leuresthes tenuis. Classification (NCBI taxonomy): domain Eukaryota; kingdom Metazoa; phylum Chordata; class Actinopteri; order Atheriniformes; family Atherinopsidae; genus Leuresthes; species Leuresthes tenuis. Next base: position 15,787,485 of record NW_027325361.1, on the reverse strand, counting down.
CTACTGTGGACATATGAAGTATTCATTTAAACTCTATATAAATATTTGTATTCAGTCGAGCCTTTAACCTTTAAAATAGCTTTCTATATTTGGCACCTTTTATAAGATGGCGAATAAGCATTAGGGATAGTAAATGGTCATTAAGGATAGCTTTCCTCATTTAGGTATTGTTGAAAGGTGCATGACCGGCAGTTACACCAGCTTGTCAGTGTTATAATGACAGTAGTGTCATACTTTCCCAGAATCCAGCGTGATTAGCGTGACCTAAAGGTCCTCTGCAGATGATTGTGTGCCTGACAATTATTGTGACCCCATGGACATGTGTGCTGACTTTATTAGCAGTGCATTTTCATGGAATACCTCTTTCTGGACATGCAGACATACGGTTCAGGTATGGTATGAGTTCCTCCGAGCACTGTAAGCGGTGCCTGCAGTGTTGTGTGTGCATGTGGAAGAGAGTATAAACAACCTCCACAGACATTTTAAGTTGCATTCTTATTGTTTTAGTCAAAAACCCTGTTTCACTTTGTTTGATGCAGCGTAAACCAAAATGGTTGAAACCAACAACCTTCAGTCGGCCAAGAGTAAAATGATCATTTGGAATACCACCATGTGAGGAACAATAGGACATTTTAACACTTTTACTTGAATAGAATGTGGTGTCAAAGCATATAATCCCTTATTAGAAGTATCAGATCTCACATGTGATCTGAGAACAGCAGATGGCAGCACATACTCACGTGTGCTTGTCCTTCATGTGTAACAGAGTTGGGTTTAAGCAGTGCTGTAGGTACACTTCCTTCATAATATAAAAAGCAGTTTCTAGATGTGCAGTTTTTTTTTTATTTGTTTGATTTCCAGAGTTTGAATTCTTCCCACTGTCTAATGTGCTTTCTAATCATTAATATCGCAGCTTTTCCCCCCTCAAATCACCATCTTCCTTGTTGTGGATTTTTATGTACTTGACACTTTTATTGTATCCAGACTCAGAGGAACCTTTATAACCTCATCACCCTGCTTCCCGAGGCTATCCCCATGTCTTGTCTATGACATTGTGTGGTTTAATCTTTACAAAGCAACAGTTATTCATTGATTTCTTTAAGCGGACAGAACTTAATAAGCGTGTGACATTCTTGCATACATTTAGCTGGTAGAACATGGTATTAGACTGATACTATCTGCAGCTTCTTGTCTGCTGCACTCATAAAAGCAGAAATGGAAGTACTTTGTTCTCAATAAGAGACGAGAGGCTCAAATTCAAGGTACCGTTTGGGCAATCTCATAGTCTTACTGCCACTTGCCCTGTTCGCTTTGTTACAATAAGGCTCTGACTCTCTGTCTGTGTTCTGTCTCTCTCTTTCACCCCTATCAGGACAGCAGCCACCCTGAGACGCTGATCAACCTGATAGTGCTGACCCAGCACCTGGGCAAAGCTCCCGAGGTGAGACTTTGGACCCAAAGCTGTTAAAGACGGCGCCGTTTAAGCAACTATCTGTTTCCTTTTGAGAAACTTGTCCCGGATGATAACGGACAGCTTTCTGTAGGAACTCCTCATGCTCTCACGCAACATTCCCCTCTCAGCAGTTTTTTTCTTTCCGCGTTTTCTTCAAATCAGCACAGGCCATTCCCACCAGCAACACCTTCGGTCATAGAAAGTGTCACTTCATCATTCTGCTTGCTGAGGAGTGTGAGGGGGTTGCGCAACATGGGACTCAGAGTTCATGAGATAAAGACTTAATTATCGGTGTTCGATTTGAAAGACTTGATAGCAACGTAATACAATGCTGACCATTAACACAGTCATCATTCTCAACTGTGATAACCTTTGATTATCTTCTCTCACACAAGGTAACAGGACACATGAGGCCATTCCTTTGAAAACAGGAAAAAGAGTCTTACTCGCTGATATGGTGGAAGAGAATAGCCTGCAAAAATATGCATTTCTTACTCACTTTCGTGTGTAAATGACTAAAAAGAAATTGAAATATTGCTACTTTTGTTTTATGTAAACGTGTCTGTAACGTGGGCCTCGAAATCCTCCAAAAACAAAGCGAACACTTTCAGACACTTCTTTTTTTTTTTTTGATCGACACCATGTTTAAGCGCTTTTGTTCCAGTAAACTATACAGCCTTTAGTTGGAGCAATACATTTTTCTCTCTAACATTAAACATTCATGCCTCATGACTAATTCAGCGACCGCTAACCTACTGGCAGAAAAATAACGGTTGTGTATTATTAAGAGTTTGACACGGTGCAGTTTAGTTGTGCGTGGTGTCCTATTTATTTGGCAGTGGATGGCAGCACGAGCAAACAAACGTACGACTTTGGTTCAGGTTTCGAGTGCGATGTCCCGATTGGTTTTCAGTGCGAGTCGTCCACCGCAGCAGCTTTACCCGCGTTGAACTAGCGAGGGGAGCACAGATGACCACTCAAACGCACACATCTGTCATGTGAGACGTCAATTAAATCAGGAAATTGTCTTCAGGTTTCCAAAGATATGTTTTGTGAATTTAATATTGTGAAACCTTTTTTTAGGACCCATACAACGTATTGAAGATGCTTTTTTCTTTTTATGGCTGTTGAAGCATCATCTGTTTGTGTGTCCTCAGGTCACCAATCGGTACCTTTCCCAGCTGAAAGACGCACACAGAGCCCACCCGTTCCTCAAAGACTATTTAGCCAAGGTAACTGTATTTTCACTCGTACACCTTTGTCTTTTGGTTAGGACCAGTTGGATGCACAACAAGCGCTCACAGTTGCTAAACAGCCGCCTTCACTCTGCTCCGTTATAATTTAATTACTGCTTTGGTTGTTATGATAGTTTAACAGCAGGTGTCCGTGGATCAAAGCCAAAGGGGGAGTATTAGACTGAATCCTCAGTCTTTGTCACAAACCCTGTTGTAATTACACAAGAGTGCAGATGTACATAAACATGCTGAATCTGGGTTACCAAACGGAGCATAACAGGGGACAGCTGCTCTTAATGGTCAGACTTTTTTTTCTTTTTTTTTTTTTCTGGCGTTTAACCGTTTCCTCTGCTCTGTGTCCCCCCGCAGGAGAACGAGTTTGATCGGCTAGTGATGCAGTACGCTCCCACCGCCACGGCATAACGCACCCGCTTTTACTGAAGCACCCTGACATTGAACTCTGTCGAAATACCATCAAGACGGCGCTCCTTCTTTTTCTTTCTCACTCATACACTGTTTTGATACTTTTACACAGCGACTTTGGCTGTCTTATTTAAACCACAATGGAAGACCCTAACTTTGAAATTGGAAAGATGTTGCTTGGTCTCATCTATATATTTACATTTCTCTTTCAAATAACAGTACAAACATTCCTTTGAGATGATAATAAATGTGTAAAACCGTTTGTGTTTATTGTGATGATTTGTTAACAGTGGGGGTATAAGCATAATTATATGTAAATAAATCCATCAAATTGAATGTATTTGGGTGCTCTCTAGTGAGGTGGTTAGATGTAAATATTTTGATTGAAATCTTGTATTAAGGTTTCTCTACACTGTCTCTTTAAGTCGTCTTTTCCGATCCTTGGTGGCTGAAGCAGAGAGTTCATAAAAAAAAGATAGCGGGCCTGTGTACGTCACGCCCCCGCCGCATTTTTTTCCGTTTTAGTTTAAACGCAGCAGAGCAGCGCTGTCCCCCTTTTCAACGCACCAGTTGATCCCCGCTGGGAGCGCAGCGCGCTTTGTCAAAAACGCAGCCGCGGACACGTTGACCAGCGACTGAGAGGAGAAGGAGGACCCGAAGCGACGCCTGTCTCTCTCCGGGAAATATTCCTTTTATTCGTCGTTTTCTTTTCGCTGGGATAACTTGTCCTTGTGCGAGATTCGCCGGTTCGTCGGGGTTCTGCTGCTCTGACTGATGAAACGACACGGAGAGGTTATATAAGGCGAATAACGGACAGCGATGAGACAGTGTGTGACAGCGTAGCGGCACAATAGTCCGTGTGGCCGGGCTTGGCGCTGGACAGGCGACAGAAACGCTATATCCCAGGCTGAAGTCGTGTATGTATGTACGCTCAGTCACATTAAAGGCTCATTCACTCAAATTGCCTGCTAGCTCGGAGGCTGTTGCCAATGCTGGTCTCCTCACTGCTGTGTGCGTTTGGTTTAACGAAGGCTAAGCGGCTAACCGAGGCGCGCTGCTGCTGCTGCTGCGGATGAGCCGCGTGCGTAGCGGAATCATGATCAAGAGGAACCTTTAGAGAACTGGTGCAAATGGCTCAGATTGACAGTGGGAACCTACTTGGTAATTGGTTAGTGTGATTATAGTATCCAACCACACAGTCGATGCGTGTGGTCAGAGCCTGGTGGGCCCTGCTATCATTCATAAAACTGCCCTGAGCGCGAGGAAGGGCCCCATGTCTTAATTTGGAAAACAAAGAATTAGGCTACTGAAGAGGGTTAAGCTGGTTAGATAACCTTGTTCTAGTCGTTTTAGTTGAGCTACCGAGCTCGCTGCCCAGTCAGTCGCTGTACCGCTGGACTCCCTGTGCTCTTGTCTCCCTGCTGGCGTCATTTCGCCCGGTTTTTACCTCTCTGTTGTTTCTACGCCGCACCGCGATGGGGAGTGACGCCGGGAGTGCCGTGCCGGTGGAAGTGGAGCCCATGCCGGGATATTTGGAACTCATTACCAGAGCTTCAACTGTCCTTATAGGCGCATGGAGAGACTGTGGCAGCTGCGGTCTGGAGCTCTCCAAACGGACTTTCCTGGATAACGCATACATTACCTGGACCGAAATCGCTCTGTTTGCCTTTTGCGCCTTTTTGTGGACGATGGTCAGGCGGGGACTGACAGAAAGTCTGTTTAAGGTGGGTGGCAATCTGCGGTTATTCTCCCATAAACCCATGTTTGATGTATTTACCCCTCTTGAATAATGGTTTTAGGAGCCTCTAATTGAGAGTCCAGCACTGCGGGCGCGTGGCCTCCGTGCCTCCATCTCTAACTGAATACACTCTGCCTGCTGGCTAGAAACGGACTGTGAGAGGCAGTGCGTATAAGACACAGGTGGAAGAGAGTGTATCACATGTCCACAAGTAATGGACTCAGTTGCAGGTTTAAGATAAAGTCAGGAGGAGATAGAGAGCTCAACCTTTCTTAGTCAGCTTAACCAACACTGTCAGAAAATATTAACCCGACTCAGTGTAACACAGCTGCTACACACAGTCTGCAGTAGGTCCTCATTTGGATGCTGTGAGTCACTCAACATGGAGGCAGGATTAAGCAGGGTAGAAAAGTAATGGATACTGTGCACATGCTCTGGACATGTACACACTTTAGGGTCTGACTGGGATTATAGAGGACTCCCAGGAAAGGAGTGTTTGACAATCAACACCCTCATCTTCCTCTGTTGGTGTGGATATGGCAGAAGAATTCTCATAGATACATGCCCTTGAGCTGCACTCTTCATTATAAAGCACAGACAACCATATTTGTTCTCTTTCTGGATGTATTCCTCTCACGTGTTCGTTTATGGTTCAGTTTGGCTGTGTAATGACCCCAACCACTTACAGAACAGGCCAGGGTTGATATCTATGAATTGTGCGCACAGAACATCGATTTCAATCATACTTTGTAAGCACCATTTTTTAATATACATCAACAAAAAAAGAATTCAGTAGAATGATATTAATATACACACGCAAAAAGCTTCCTAGAGACAATTTCTGGATCCTTTTTGATGAATTTAAATGAGTCTATCATACAAAATAGACTTACCTGCACTTCTTTTACCCATGCTTACTTTTCAGTGTTGACATAACTTAAATTGATTGATGATGCTTCTACTGAATAAGAAGAGGCTGCTTGTTTGCAGTTATTTTTTTAGGATCAGCAAGGTGTCTCAGCGCATCTGAAATGCACATCGATATCTGTTAATGTATATACATGTATGGAAACTCCACAGGCTAAAAAGCAATCTATTAGTCTCATATCTCATTCGACAGTTAAGAGACATCCAGCTTGTGGAGCCATGAGTGAACTGAGTAAAAGAGAAGACTGTGAGGGTAGAGCTTGTGGAAGAAACACCACACCAGACATCTGAAGAGCTTCAGGTTGCCTGAGAGTAGTCTGAAGTGGTGGTTTGAGCCCATATGACATGATGTACATTGAACTAAGTGGAGCTATATGGGCAAAGGCTGAGGTGGACACCACCACAGAGATAAAGACACTAAAGGACAGGGCTGTAATTTGCAAAGTCTTTCATAGATAAGGCACAGACCTTAAAAGATAATATGCTATGGACTGTTGAAACTAAAGCAGAGCTCACTGGGGATGGAATTTATTACTTTCTAAAGACAAGAAAATTAAGCCCGTAAGGACAATAACACCCCACCCACAGTAAAACACGGTGGAGGTTCTATTATGCTGTGGGAGTGCTTAGGTGCCTCTGGTACTGGAGGGGCTGAATGTGTAACATAAGTAATGAAATTAGGATTTAAAGCAAAATATGTTTACCCTGAGTCAGTGAATTCAGATTCAGGGGGGGGACTTCTGTCTTTCAGCAGGACAAACCCCCCCCCAAAAGAATGATTAAAAAGGAAAAGATGTACTGTATTTAAACTGAGCTGCAGTGAGTCCCGACCTAAATCACTTTGAAAACCTTCGGAGAGAGCTGTGCTTACAATTTATGGTGCCATTAATTCTGACCAGCACTGCGAGTCCCAGCAATGTTATCTTAAATCTTCATCTCTCTGGCAATCCAGTAAAAGTGTTTTTGAGTCAGCACCACCACCTTAACCATTTTTTATCATTAAATGTAATCCAGAAATATTCAGATTTCATCTTTTAGGTCTGATCCCAACTGAGTTGATAAATAGAGAGTAACGTGGGTGTCCTCCCACCCGCTCCCTTCTCTTTATGTCTCACCTATATATGAAGATACATTTCTCGAAAATCGGCTGAGAAACCGCTCGTGATATTAACAGTAAGCTGTAAAATCAAGCTGTTCTTCTTCAATGATTTGCCACCCATGTGAGGGGCGTGCTGCAGCCATGAAATAGAAAATTGTGGAATTTTCCGGTATCTGAGGATGTGCACTTACAGACCGGCAGCATAAAGTCTAAAAGCCGCCTGACAGCATCTCACCCCAGCGTGTCTATCAGAGACCAGACATTCAGGCTGTGCTCTGACAGATTGGCCCCATGCCCACATCTCCTATATTCTCTTCTGCCATCCAAGTGCCTGAGGACCTCCATCCTGTTCTTGTCTGCAGAGGAGGGTTCCTCTTTCTACAGATGGCCTGAATGAGGTCTGTAGCACATTATTCTGGTATCTTCGTGGGTGGGGGTGGAGTGTTCCCACATGGTGAATGCTACCTCATCCTCATCCATGTGCTAAGCCAGACGTGGCCTGAGAATGTAAAGGCTGAGGCCTCCTCGACCTTTGACTGCTTCTATGTGTATTAGCATCCATCTCACTGTCTGGATACTGTGCAGCCTGTGAAAGAAGAGATGATATTTAGGATGTAGGTTAGAATAAGACCCAGTCAGAGTGCCTTTGGTTACTCAGTGTGTGTGTACTACCACCTAGAGACCAGAGTGCTTATATTGGGTTAGGGATGGGTTGAGAGTTAGGTCAGCCATGCAGAGCTAATTCAATACGAGTATTGCTGTGCTACATCATAAAAGCTGAAGTGGATTGTCAGAGGAGAACAACATTGTTTGAGGTCTTATTTGCACAGAGCTTATACCACTGATTTGAAAGAAGGCTGGACGTAAACCACACCGCAGTGCATTTAATGACTTGTTAGTAAGAATGGATTATGTAGTTTCCACTGTTAGAGTAAATAGTGTGCTTTCTGATTTGGAGCAAAGAGAGCAGTTTAACTTACAGCAGCGACGATCACGTGTACATATACTTGAGACCGTGTAGATACTCACTGTTAACTTAAACTTAAGTGCTTGTTATTCTGTCCTTTGGTGCCCTTATGAAAATTGATGATTGAGCTGACGTTAAGAATGATTGCTGGCCCCTCTGATGGATCTTAAAGAATGCTGCCATGATTGGAGCGAGTAACTGCTTCGGTAGTTGAAAGCACACAAACCCGCTAATAATCTTTTTTTTTTAACTTCAGTTTAGCATATAAACATTTACATTGATGTAAACTGACATTTAAACTTAGTTTCTGACTTTAAAAGACTATCTGCAGCTAAATTGTGTAGAAAGAAGATCCGAGCTTGTTGCAGCTCTGCATTTTCATATAGAATGAAGCGCTACTTGCAGAAACTGCTGGTGAAGAGTTCATCTGCACAGAACTCATTTGCGGTGGGTTGAGGGATAAAAATAATTAGCTTCCTGTTTAGTTCCTAACAGTACTTGCAGACATGTTTGAAGAGTGAAAGTCGACCCACTTAAAATGCAAGACGATTCACTGTGTTCTGCATTTTCCACCGTCCAGAGTCCAGATATGAAAACAGATCAGGAGTAACTTTATGTGTTGCTCAGCTTGCTTTACTCCAACAGCTAAAACCCAGATACACACACTGTCACTGTCAATAGAGACATATATTTTACCCTGCACAGATAATGCACCCAATCACATTTAAATCCATCACATTGTCAGTCTGTTCAAGTACACTGGTTGACTTTTTATGACTTTGGATGAACATTTGATTTCATGGTGGATTGACCGTGTGCAAGGCTGTGCAAAAGCTAGGAAATGAGGTCAAGAGAGACAATTTTTGGTCCTGATCTGGAGAGTTCTATAAGCGCCAGCCTCTCTGTATTCATGTCAACCAGAAAGGGGCAAAACTGGGTTCCACATGTCACCATCAATGAGCAAGCTGTTGGGTGAGGCGAGGGCTGTGGTGGTGGGGATGGGGATCGCTCCTGTGCACGTGAGATTTTTCATCATGTTTCACATTCAGTTTGATGCATGGTCCCAGCAGCACCTATTCAGGTTAGATGAACTTGTTTATAAGCCACTTGTGTTGCACTCTCACATAAGCTGTCACCACATTCAGCCTCATCTACTGGCACTACTGACAATTTCTTTTTTTTCGTAGCGAAATGTTGAAATACTTTTCCGTGGAACGCGTACTAAGCAGCCATCTGAATGTCATACAAACAGTTACCAAGTGTAAGAGTAGCACTGCTCCTTCCTCATTTGCATTTACATTTACTCTGCACAAAAATGTTCAACGAAGCATGTGTCGCTCGTCCGTCTTTACTCTATATATGCTTGCATAATTTAACTGACGCTTCATAGGTTATGCATTGAAAAGGATGAGTGTGCTTCACTTAATGAGTGTGTAAGATGGTTTCAAATACACACAGGTGCATGTTTGCCCATGTTTAGTCAGAAATGAGCGCGTGCGCTTAGCATTCAGGAAGCCACTCCTTACTTCAACGGTAAGAGATAAGAAAGTAGACACACTTGTGTGAAAAAAAGTAGTGGAGAAAGGAGACAAAATGTCAGAACTGCAGCTCAGAGAAGAGGGGAAGGGTGGTCGAGCAGAAAGATTGAATAAAAAAAAAAAATAAGGAAGGGGAAGATACAGGAAGGAAGGATTGGAGAGGAGAAGTTGGCTGAGGGGTTGTGTACTGTATCAGGGGCCAGGCTTGCTGACTCAGCTTGCAGCAGCCAATCATTAACACAGCTGCGCACGCACGCACACACACACATCCACATGTGGGTTAAGGGACATGTGCTCTCTCACACTCACAACCAACTTCTGCTCACCTTTTAGATTTGGTCTCCAACAGCATCCGTCACACGTGCGTTTTGAAAACAACGGCTCAATGTTCAGACTTTTTCAGCGGCGGCGGGTTTATAGCTGCACTCATAAATGCCTTAACACACGCACACTAAAACACGGAGAGCAGCGGTGGGTTTGCCAGATCAGCCTTGTTGCTGGGCTTATCTCTCTGCACCGAGCTGAGTGGCACCTCATGTCCTGCTGTTGTTCTAAATATGAAAGCAGCATGAGGTTTGACAGGGTTCCTAACCACACATCCCAGATCACTTTCCACTAAGCTCCGGCTCATTGTTGCACATTAGAGCCGCACAGAGAAACCTGATACTGAATTTGTGGTTTGGTGGAAGCGATATCCATTCAGCCAAAAGTGCCCACTCAGATGAAACTTGCTTGTAGTTTTGACACTGATTGCCAACGAGTGCTATTTGTTAAGATGTTGGGCTGTTGTTGGGAGCCTCTCAACTCTCCTTTCATGACTCAGCTATCTAATTCATCATGGCGTTGCAAGCAACACGTGCAGCACTTAGGCCATCACATGACACATGATGTATTTCCTGTGTAGGCTTAATAAGCAGCACTTATGGCCTCAATAAGCTGTCTGTCCATTCACAGGATTGATCACTATGATAAATCATCAGGGCCGATGTTATACACTAATCAAGCTCAACATTAAAACTACTGACAGGTGAAACGGTTCAAATTGATCATCTCGTGTGAGTTCAGCTGTGTAACACTGGGTTTCCATATAGCTGCCTATAGAATTTAAAAGCACTAAATCTATTAGTTGATTCGTTACTGAACACAGAATAAAACGCAACTGTTAGATAAGGTAGATTCTTGACGCACTTGGTCACTTTGTTCTAAAATTGTTGCGTTTATGAACAAAGGATGATTCAGAATGCTGCACTAAATGTGTGTGTGTGTGTGTGTTTTTAAGGTAGTGGACATACGTTTCTAACAGAAAACTCCCACACAGCTCCCACCAGTCAGTTCCCTGCTAATTAACATGGACTGTGGACGCATGGAAACTCATATTCAGAGATGAAACCATGAGCTGCACTTTTGACAACTGATTGAACACAGGTAAAGCAGATGGTTTGTGTCATGTCAGAATAAAACAGAGAGTGGCTGTGGAGCCTTTAACACGGTGAATCACAGCTCAGGCAGCCATATATAAAAGCAGGATCATAAATCAGCCCTGTTTGCTGAGTGTGACAGTCAGACTCTCCTCCTGGTCAGCTGGAATGCGCCATGAGGCCTTGACCACCACAGAGCGACTTTGGCCAGCCTCTCAATCTTTTTCCTCTTCCTCTCTCATTCGTTCCTTTTCTTTTTCCTCCGGCTGCACACAGTGGGCAGGCCTTTCACTGGGCAAGAACACATTGTCACTGTAGGCTTCTCACTAGGCAGATGGCTCTGCTCTAACAAGGGCACTTTATAATAATGTGTGAGCTCTCAGTGGTCTGAGAAAACTAGTGTTCATTTACTCTGGTCTGCAGTGCGCGCTCATCATACTTCATGCATTTTTAAGTCCCGTTTGCCATGCTTGTGTGGTCAGTTTGTTCACTGAAGTTATGGGTAAGATCTAAGAGCTGAGCATTCTTGAGATGCATTTAGATTAGTTTCCTCATCCCAGTCTGCCTTTGTCTTTCTCTTTTCCTCTGTGGAAAAATACTGCAACATTCGAGTGGAATCCATTCATTCAGAGTGCACTTTGTAGACCGACTAGTTGCCTGATTTTGCCGTTGCCCTCATCTTTACTCAGAACTTGCTTCATCACACCTTTCCCTCTTTACTCTTTACTCTTGTATCTCATCCTATCCATCCTGCATAGCGAGTTAGTGCAAATTCAGAGGTTGTGAGTGGGTCTTTTAGAGGAACTCACTGACATCTGTCAGAGATTACAGCAGCAGTTCAAAAGAATAGCTAAGGTGTGAGTGAGTCAGAAGCACAACACAGACAGCCTTTCCACTCTTCAAAATCCCGCTGAGAAGTTTGTTTGCTTCATACGTCTTTTGTTAAAAGGGAAAGCGAATCATTTTAAACTGTCTTAATATATTTTACATTTTTTCGTGAGTGGTCTTAAGTTTTCTTTTTGAGAATGAATCACACTTTTTTTTGTTGTTCTTTCTTTTAACAGTTGCAGGATGATATGGTCTCACTGACTGCACACACAGGTCTGTGGTCCTGCTGTGAGGCTACATCACTCAGCTTCCTGCTCCTCACTGCTGAAATCACTATTTTTTTAACTCACTTAGAATGATAAGGCTTCTGCAACATGAGCTAAGCTTCTGGAACTTTGGTGTTTTGTGAAAATTTGGCTCTGTTTAGCACACAAGCAGAAGTTAGTGGTTGTTATGTCACGTGGAAAAGCTAAATGATGCTGTTAAGGAAAATCAGGTCAGCGTAATCAGAGGTGGTTATTTGGCATTTCTTGAGAACTGTCATTATCTCTCTTTTTTTAACCTTTTTGGGTACTTTTGCACTTCCCAATTCACCTTGCATGAATCGAGAGATGTGCAGTTCTTTAAGATTAAACACTATGGAGGACAGATTCTCAGCCAGCTCAGTTTGATGTTCAGCCACATACTTATTTCCAGATGTGTGGAGGAACCCCGATTTGTCTGAATTGAATAAAACACCAACAATTTTGCTTTTCTGTGTGTCATCACACTCCACATTTGTTTTCAGATTCTGTTTATTCCAACAAATAAAAAAAGTCGGCATCAGTTCACCCACTTTGAACGTGTCATTACAGAACAATTACATGACTGAAATATGCGGACCACTTTAGTCAAATAGTCATAAAGTAACTACCGGTACACAAAGAAAAGTAGTATGATTTTTTGTTTTTCCAGCAGCGCGCATTCTTCTTCATGTGTATGCGTGTTTTCAAACAGATTTGAAATCTCTGCGACTCATTAGCATCATTAGATTGTTTCAATTCTTGCTCGTAGGTTGTGTGTTGGAGCTGCCGGTGATAGGGAGCACCCTACCAGCCTCGTCGTATCAGAGATGTTCAGAGTGGTTCAGGTCTTTAAACACCCGTTCCTCCTGCATCCAAAAACAGGAGCTGAGTGTCAGCGTACGGTCTAACATATATCCCAGTTGCCCGTGCTGTTATTAGAAAAATAATCAACATGACGTAGTCTCTAAGTGATATTTTGCCCATTCAGTAAGACTCGTCCGCAGTAAATCAGGCCTCATTCTCACTGTGTTCTGTTTTATGAATTACAGCCATATGGCTTCCAGGTTTCAGCTTGAACAGAGCCAAACAAATGTCCATGTAAATTCACACCACTTTGCGATTCACGTGCAACATGACACACCTGCTTTGCATAAATCATAACATTTTAAGGCGAAGGGCTGGGATGCAGGATGTGCCGTCTCTTGTTGTGTCGCGCGACTCCAAATAAACTCTCCACAGAGGCAGTATGTTATGCTTTACACACCGTGGTAGTCATCTGACACAAATAAAAATCATGTGAGCAAAGATCACACACTTGATGTTCTTGCAAAGTGAAAGAAAATAACGACTGTATGTCATTCATTTGCTTCAGCGTGTCTGTGCTGCTGTACAGTATTTCCTGGAGGAAGATGGCTCTGCATCCAAAAGGTGATTTTAACACCTAGTTAAAATAGCTTTGCTTGTATTGCCCTTAACTTTTCACAACCAGTGTTGTGCTTATTAAATACTTTACACCTTACAGACTGCTCTGCGGTACAGTGTGTTAATACAGGATGTTCACGAGAAATGAGAGAAATTCTTTTTTTTACTTGACCAGAGAACTTACTTGATATAAGACGGGCTGCGACACTAATATAGTACTTGTTTGAAAAACTGTGGCGGATAAGTGTCAGTGTCATTAAGTAATCGCTTCACTTCATCATCCCTGCGCCCTTAAAAGTTGGGACACTGGAAGATTTAAATAAAAACAAATATGTAATGATTTGCAAACTATTTGCAAACACTTTATTTAACTATTTTTTCTTCATTGTAGCACAAAGACAATTATCAAAGGTTAACAAAGAGAAATGTATTATTTTTTTCTTTTAAATTTACAGTGTGCTTACTTTGAATATGATAAAAATGTCTTTTTTTAAACAACACTAAAGTTGTTTTCTCATAATTGCTTCGACATGTGACTTAAGCTGCTTAAAGCCTCTTTGAACTTTTTTTTTGTTGTAGTTTTAATAAAACCCAAAACATTTATATTTTTCTAGTGGATGACAGATCTGAAGTGAATACAGGATAGTTTCTCACCCAAACTCTTACTAAGGAGCCATGCTGTTATTCAGAGTGTGGTTTGGCATTGTCTTGTTGAAATAAGAAATGTTTACCCTGAAAAACAAGTCATAGTCGCACATGTTGCTCCAAAACCCTCAGCATTAATAATATCACAGATGTTTAAATGACCTGTTCCATCTGCACTAATAGTAATTATAATAGCTAACACAGATGCTAGCGTTTGAATTGTGTATTGATAGCAACCTCTGTGTGATTTAGCGTGTGGGATGCGGCACCCATGATTTCTAAAATTAATGAATTAATCAGACATGGGGACAGTTCTCACTTCGCTCCAGTCCATCTTAAATGAGCTTTGGGCTAAAAAAAAAAGGCATCAGTGTTAATTAACACTGTTTGAATGTAGTAATCGTTTCACAGTGAAGTTTTAAATTGCAGAGAAGTCTTTTCGGAAATCTTCCTGAGCCTTTTCAGTGATTTCCACTATGTCTGCTCTTAAAGCAGTGTCTGGAGGCCCAGAGATCATTTAATTAAGGATTTCAGCCTTGCCTCTTCCTGTACCTTAAGAGATGCCTCAAGATTGTCCGAACCTTGTAGTGATATTATGTACTGTGAATTAAAAAATCTCCTTTTAAAAGTTTCATTAACAAATAGTATTCTTCAATTCTTATACAATATATCCACACAGTATTTACCGCACCTCATCTTTACTCTTGAAGTACTCTTGTACTCAACCACATTGCCAATATGATTAATAAACCCAATTAATTGTGAGATGTTCAATCAGATTTTTCTCGTTTCTTGTGACTCCACTTTTTTAGGACATACTGCTGAAACAGGTACAATCTTGACTCAAAGGAAAGTCTTTAGTTGTGCTGAGTCTGCAACTTTGAGCTAATTAAGGGATTTTAATTGAGTAACGGTGATGTTTTAGCAACCTTAATTCAAAAAATGATTAATCAAGCTATTCAAAAGCCCATTCAGAAATCTTTCCATGTCGTCTGGAAATGTAGTCAGACTTTTGAGATCCAATATCATCACGGAGGCAGTGATTTTGCTCAGTGGCGTGAGATGTCTGTCATGCGACAGCAGCAATGTCGTAAGATTTTAAAAATATAATTTCCGTGCTGGAGTTACAGCCTACTACAGCCACATGTCAGTCATACATTGGGCTCTTTCTGGTGCGTATAGCACTCAATCATCATGTTAATGTTCAACTTCCTTGTTCTAATCATGTGTTTTTATTCAAATCAAGCCTAAATGTTCAGCACCTCTGTAAGCAGTTAAACAGCAGCTTTAAGACAAAGATCATCACTTGCTGTTTGATGCTGCATTCTTCCAGATGTGCGTCATAACTTAAGTACAGTTAATTGCACTGTTGACTCTTATGGGGTCGGAAGAACTGATGTCAACATAACCAAGGCTGATTTTTACTCTAGCGAACTTCACTTCTTATTTCAGATTTGACTCATCAGGCTGATAATGACAAACGGACCGAAGTTAATCGCAAATCGCGTCCAACAGTCAAAGGTTTGATGCATTCATGTGCATGGAAAAAAAGCTCTTAAATTGAGCAGAAAAACATCATCGTAAGGGGATAATTGTGATGAGTGAAGAGTTTTCTTTTAACCCAATTTTATCCGAAGACTCTATACAGACTATAAACCTCCACTACATGACATAGAATTAATCATTTTCAGTGAAGGGACCAATATCAGGGTTACTCAGCAAATGTTTTGCCTTTTCTCTCTGCATTGTCAGAATTAACCAAAGCAAACTCATCACAAATTGTACAAAGCAAGACTTCATCCAGTTAGTTCAGCCACTGCTGTACAGATACTGTACATGCAATATATTTAAGTGGGCTTTAAAACATTTGGTTTCCCTGCTCTTGCTGGCACGTGTCAGGAGTGCAGGCTGTTTCTGTATGCGCCTATGTGCATGTCTTCCTCTCAGAGCGATTAATTATTGAGCGAGTCACAGTATCCTCACCAAGTCATTCACATTCCTCTTGAGTCATGGTAAGCTGATTTATCAGAGGCCCTTACAGGATTGCTCCCATTTCTTTTTATTTAGGGACATACAAATTAACAGCTGACTCATGTCCCAGCATGCACCACAACATAAGAGAAGAGCTTCAAGTGAGTAGGCAGGAAGTGGAAGTGAGGAAATCAGAAAAAGCTGCTGTTATTCAGTCATTTGCGAGCCAGTGAGTTTCGCTAGAAGAGATAAGGGGGTATCACACACAACAAAGGTGCCTTGGCTGGAGGCGAATTCTGTCTTTGTGGCATGCACTGTAATCCCACAGTTTTAAAACGGCGATGCAACTTCACTTCTTCATTACTGCTACTTTTATTGTCGCTGTCTCGCATTAAAAGCCTTCCTCTTCCTCCTAAATAAACCCTAATGAACCACTGCTGTTAATGCAGGCCGACTCCTACTGCGGCCCCGAGGTGATGGCACAAAACACAACAAGAAACCCCCAGAAAACACAGCATTTCACCAAACGCAATAACATTTTAGAAGTCACAATTCACAAAACACTACATTTTAGACAATGCATTTGAAAGAAAAAATGTACAAAATACAACAAAAATACATTTCACAAAACAAAGACAAAAACACAATATTCTGCTCCTGATATTCACGTTGATGTGTGTGATTGTGAGAAATAAGAAAAAGCTTTGTATATAGATATAGTGTGTATATATATATATATATATATACTATATAGTGTTTGTGCAAGTGGGTCAACACCTTGTAGTAAATAGATATGGTTAAAAGGGGCTAAATAAAGAGAGGAGCATGCGTTACTTACAGTAGCCTACAATGAAGAAAAATCAAAATCTTTCTTGCAATGTTTTCTGAAATGTTTTATTTAATTGTTTTATGTTCTCCAATTTTTCTATCCAATTTTTTTTTTTTGTGTGTGTTTTGTTTGTGTATCTACATCCGCAAAAACAGTTACAATTAGGGACAAGGAAGCACGAGGCACCGCTCGGTTTGGTTGGAGTACCAAACAAATTGAAAGAGAGAAGTGTTAAAAAAAGAAAAAAAGCAGCCTCAACGCAGTGGACTGGTCTGATAAGGAGCTTCAGGCAGCAAGTGCTTGTTGAATTGAGCCTAACTAACCCATGAGCTTTATCCCCCGTTGCAGCTGTCCACTCGTTACTTTGTTAAGAACAAGAGGTGGGGGTAGTGAGATCATTCCCCCTTTACAAAGGCAGATAATCTGTATTTAGTGAGGTCGATTGAAGTGAAGTAAAAAGGGGATTTTTGGTGAAGAGAGAAAATGGCGTCATAATGTCAAACACACCAGAAAGTTCTTCAAGACACTTAAGATGGGATTGTAGCATTTGTTACAGACTGTATAAACCAGATAAATATGCTATATTTACCCACACAACTCTGGCCATCCACAGGATTAGCCTTTGCAAATCCTATTTGCCCTCTGCCCGGAAGAAGAGAACAGAGGGCATCTGTGACAGAATTGGGTTTAAAGGTCACACTGAGGGAGCCAGGGTGATATCAGCCTCTCCAAGAGAAATCAAGGCTAGACAGAGCCAAAGGAATGAAAGAGGGTGAATGAGAGAGCGAGAGCCTGATTGAACGGATATGCACATGAGCCAGAATCCTGACTCACTGGCCCAGTTTATCTTCTTATGCAACACAGTCCATTCACCCGTCCGCCTCTCTCATCACTTGCTTCTGGGGTGTGCAGAAGGAGGGAAGTTGAGAACTTGTAGAGTGAAGGGGCAACAGTGGGGTGCAGCTGCACAAAATCAGGGTAAGACAGAGGAACGAGGAGAAAGGCCGATGAGGAAGATCTAGAGTGGAAAGAAAATTGATTTTTTTTTAGCCACACTGAAGGGGTTTGCCAGCATCCCTGCGTGGTTGCTAAGGGAACCTTTTATTTGTCACCAAGTCTTTCACAATGGCTCTTTGTCTTTCATATACAACCAGCTTATGCAATTTCTGCAACTTTTCCATTTCCTTTTCCTCTCCTGTTTTACAACTCAGTCTCTCTTTAGCTGGAGAAAGAGGCAGAAAGGCCAGAGAAATGAAAGCCAAAGATGCCTCGAGCAAGAGGACAAGTTCAGCCAGTGTGTCTGTCAGACAGAGAGAGACAAAGAGAGGGGAGAGCTGTTGAATGGGTGTAGGTCCAGGTTGAGTGTAATTCAAGGCCTTATCGTTCATCTTACTGAGGACAAGTGGACTATCTCAGTGTCCTTGACCCAGTATGCACCTGCTCTGTATGCCAAAGACTAAAGGGTCATAGATAGTGTGGGTGCATATCACCCAAAGAGATGGTGGGTTGGGTGGCACACAGAGAAAAAGCAACGGACTCACTGGCAGGCTGTTATGTAATCTCTCAGAATCTGCATTTGAAACAAAGATTTAGTTCCTGCTGTGTGGTTTTGGTTGCTGAAAGGCTGGCACCACTATACTGAGAGCCCACTTCTTTCCATGCAACTCAGGAGGAGAGAAGCATCACATTCATTTTACCTTCCAAGTACTTTCTAAAAAACACCAAAACTAAAGAAAACGAATAATGTTCAGCACGCTTACGTTGCCTAGTGATATTGCCAAAAGCCAGTTGTCCAACTAATGTACCGTCAACAGAAATATACCATATTAACTGCAAATACAGGACAGGTACACGGCACAGCCTATTTTCAAACCCAGCCCATGCTCAGATGCCTCGTCACAAACCCCAATACTAACCATGTAATCTTGGTATCTATAACAACCAAGCGCATAAAGCTAACCAAGTAGTTTCAGCGCATAAAGCTAACCAAGTAGTTTCAGCACATAAAGCTAACCAAGTAGTTTCAGTGAAAACTAACTTAGTTTAACCTAAAACTGCTTAAACCTAGCCCAGTAGTTTTAATGCCTAAACATAACCAAACAGCAATTAGAAAATAATTGTGATTTCTTTATTGGTGGTCATGTGACAGAGTTCTCCACCACCTCTCCTTATATGGACTTTGCTTGTCATCAAAAGTTCTCTCACAGCCAGATTCAGATGTAGACATGACACTACAGAAGTCCTCAAGGTGGCATCAAAGATTCCCCAACAAACTCAGTATGTGATGGACACTGGAGCTGTAAAAAGAAATGGACCAGCACTGATAGTGATTAACAGGTAAAATATGAACTGCAGAGTCATTGTTGGTGTTCACATGTATCAGCCTTTGGGAGTGTGGGTAGGCTCATGCGCTCGAGAGGGGGTTACTTGTTGTGTGTGTGTGTCTGTGTTTTGGGGATTGGGGGGGGGGGGGGGCTGTGTGCTGACAGCTGGCTTCTATAAATAAATGTCACAGGCAGGGGTGGACAAAAGGGTGGAGGGAGAGAAGGAATGAAAGAGCTAAGAGGAGAAGGGCGGGGGGGGGTCGTTGTACGGGGAGCATTGGGAGGAGACAGATGGAAGGGCTGATAGAGGGAGAATGATACAGATGTACTCAGAGACTTAAAAGAATGTGATGAGTGTCCGGCACTGCACTGCGATTCGGTTAGAACCACATGCCAACTCTGTCTCAGCCAATCAGCTGCCTTGGCTGGGATCACGTGTCTCCTGCATTTTGGATATCTCTCTCTCTATGTATGTATCACGACTGAGGACCACAAAGTCTGTTACTGTTACAGTTTATCTCACATCTGTGTTGCCCTGTCAGCTTCCTTCCCTGTCTTGTTTTGACTCTCTTGTGTGACGCCAACACTCCACCAGTTTCACAAAACAGCACAAAATGAGAGGTGGGGGGGGGGGGGTAAGAATAAACAAAGAACGGGATGCAGAAAGTAAATAACGTTGAGAAACTGCTAAAAGACAGGATTAAACTTCTTGTTCTTTAATCACTCAAAAACTTTAAGCAGAAACAGAATGAATCTCTTTCCAAGCCGTAGCAACTCTCACTCCATGAATTTATCATGTAGGTGCTCACTGAGGCTGGTCGCTTCAGGCCAAGCAGCTTGGTAACAACTGATTGGGAGGCACTGTATCACTGACACAGGTGACTTTCACCTTGCAGCCTCCAGTTACACTGCCACAATTTACCACACTGGTGTGTGTGTGTGAATGAGTAACTCTGTATAAGAGGCAGTAAGCCGGGTTTGGTTTCCTGTCTTGATGCAACTTTGAAACCCTGAACTCCTGCCTGCCTCTAAACCTGATGTACCTCTTGTATATTTATTATTTTCTATCTGCCTGTGTCTCCTTTACATGTTCGCCTTCTGAATTTCCTTGATTGTTTAGTTTGGCTGTTTGTGCTATGTAAACTACTTAATCTAAGAGGTTGTGTTATTACCACTGTAATCAGGCTCCATCAGGGTTTGAGAAGCCCTCTGTTTGACTTCCCTTTTTTCTACTTTCATAGCAAACCATAACCAGACACGAAAAACACATTTCTGCTGCTGCATGCTACTTCACATCCTGAAGTAGCTCTCTGATGACGTGTGCCTGTGAGAAACCAACCCACAGAGACAAAGAGAATTAATGTTTCGGTATCTTTGAGCATGTGCAACAGTCTCTGCCATCCAAAAAGGACATCTAGAGTACCTGGGACCACACATCTAAAAATCATCTAAACTCTGGCTGTAGCAAAAACACATAAATTAGATTAGATTGTATGTGTATGGTGCCATTTCACTTATGCTCACGACTTACAAATTGAGATGTAACTACAGCAGAATGTACTCCTTATATACAGGTTAGAGTTTGACTGAGAAGAGAATATGATGGAGTCGCGGTCACCACTGTATTTCACAAACTAGTATCTTGCCCAAGGACACTTCAAAATGCAATCCGGGGAAGTTGTTTTAAAGAGTAGAGGATGTTGTATCCTAAAACCATGCACTCTAATTTCCAGCTATAGCAACAAAAGATTTTGAATCTGCCATAGTTTCATAGTGTTTCGGTTCTCGTGTTGTCTTTGTTTAGGAATTTCTTCTGTGCACTGTCTCTGCTTTGTTTACTTTTTTATAGACATGGAAAGTCCACTTTTTGTATAAAGATACAACACACACAGTCCTCTTGAACACTTGGCTTCATCCATCATGTGTTCCGAGTGGCCAAAATCCAAGCATTTGATGGTATATTTTATACCCTTCATATGATGTAGACAAAATCATAGAGAAAAAAAAAATGTTTTAAATAGTTGCTGTCCTAAGAAAAATGAACGCCGTCGGACTCGAGGGTTTGGCGATAAATTATACATTTCTAAAGATCATAAAGTTCAGTTTCAATTTAGAGGGGTGCTGATTCAGCTTTTTGGTCATTTCCAAGGCAGGATTCCAATAAAAATGAGTTGTGTTCCTGTTATTTTGTCCATCCCTTTTATATAAATCAGGATAGATTTTGGAAACACCTCTCAGTTCTGTAAAACAAAAAATAAAAACCGAGCTCTGTATCCCTTGTGAGGCAGATTGCATCCGACTGCTTAAGATTAATATTAAACTATCATCTAAGTGAATAATGTTTGAGCCTTTAAGGAACCGTATCAAACACACAGTTTTCTCAGAATTTGCAGAATGACACAAGTCAAAAGCAATCTGTGGGAAAGATACAAGCAACAGCCAAATGATTTCATCATCTCAGCAGCCACAAAGTGCAGGAAGAGACTGTGGACAGTGTTGCTCGTAATGTATAATGTGCTTTGTTGTGCATACTTAATTCACAGTAATGTAAAAGAAAGGCATGAATCAGTCATAATGCAGATGTCTCCCAGCCATTCTGTTAGCTGCATTTAGATGTCTCTAAATCAGCTCTGAGTGAGACTTCCTCCTTTCTATCTGACTGTTGCTGTGTCTGCTCTGTCTCTGCAGCCTCTAGCACAGTCGTCCAGGCTGCTGCCCAAAGATGCTGCCAAGATGCCGGAGAGCGCGTGGAAGCTGGTCTTCTACACCATGTCGTGGTCCTACAGCACCTACTTGCTCTTCTTCACTTCCTACCCCTTCTTCCACGACCCGCCCTCAGTCTTCTACAGTAAGACACGCACCAGTGAACATCTCTTTTCTGGGTCTCACCTCATTTGTGTCGCAATAAAAGATGCTGCAACAACTCAACTAATCCAAATGTCATTTAGGGCTAAAAGGCAAAATGCAGCCAATTTATTGGAAGCTAACTATGTTAGAAATATAGTGGCCTTAGAAAAAGTCTGCCTAGTCTGTCAGAGCAGATATAAAACAGCAAATATCAGCTCTTCTGAGACTGTGGGGGTAAAGTAAGGCTTTGAGTGTTCAAATAGGCAAATATATCTCACAGTGCATACAGGATATGCAGCTGGGTGCCTCAAGTATATTCTGAGCCTTAAAGAGATCTCACTTCCTGTTTACTGGAATGTGGTCAGTGATGCATTTTTTTTTCCATACACAACATTAATAGAAGTTGTAAGTTACAGTTAATTTCCTTATGTATATATTTTACTACAGAACATTATTCAATTCTGCAGCGACATTTATAACAAATTATCTGCATAATCGTTCCTAATGGAGGCCAGAGTCATAACTGTTGCGATGCTTATCACTACAAGACTAATGGAGGATGGAGGCTCTGGGAATTTCACAAACAATCCGGTGATGTCTTTCACAGCCTCTCAGCCTCTTCCGACAGACAATGAGGTGTCAGTGCTCCTGAGTGAAGCTTACAAAGGCCAGCTGACAGCGCCTGGTTCTTCATTAATCGTTGCTTCACCTCTAATAGCTGTCAGTATGAGACATGTAGAGGAGAAAAGTAATGGGGTCGGACTGTTAGTGAGAGGAAAAAACAACAGAGAAGCAGAGGTGTGAGGCTACAAAGAAGAAAAACTGGAAAATTTGTCTTCTTTGAAAGTGAAATTTGAAAGTCACAGAATTACCGAGGGGTATTATATCTGATATTATATCTGTATCTCAAAGCGGGGAAAAAATGTAAAGTCTCCAGTAGAGAAACTTCACCTGCCTTGGCTTAGCAGCGTTTCTGCTGGGAACCATCTGTCAGGCCTCTTCTCAATGTTTAATGGCGGAAGGTCCAATCAATAAACATTACAAGAAACCTGAACGAAACCCCATTTCACTGGAGACAAATCTTGCTCAAACGTTGGAGTAGAAAGTTTCCGTCTGACATCCGATAGGTTTCCGAGACATGAGCCGACCCACCAGCCCCAACATGCATTTAGTTGTTTTTCTTTAGAAACACTACCTAATGCTATTGAGGGTAAACCTGATCCCTCCAGCTTCCTCGAATGCTAACTACCCCAGCTGACTCCTCTCATCTGGTATTCCCCCACAGAAGTTACTGTATATAGATCACTGTCTGTTGTTGCTATATATACTGTGTTTATGTTCAAATGAAATGTCTTTCATTTAAAGTGTGACCAAAACTGACAAATGAATACAACTCAAACAATATTGAATATTACTAAGTAAAGTTTTTGGGTGTTCTTTAAAAAAACAACTTAAAGATTTAAAAGCTTGAACCATTTAATTCATTTCGTTGGGGTTTTGAGTTGAATAGAAATCAGATTTTTAAATCAACGAAATGTTAGTTTAACCTCCAGCCTTTACAGAAAGGATGAGGCTGCCTGAGTTCAGCTCAACGACAGCAATGCATCCACATCTCCTGGTTGTAATAGTTGTTCACAGTGATCGAGATCTTGACTTGAGACACTTTACCGCTGTCTTTTTCAACAAAGGCCTAAGTTGTTTTTCAAACTTCAGTCTGATCTTGCAAGATATAATGCTACAGCCCAGTAGATCACATTTGGCAGGGACAAACAACCACCTCCACCACTTACGCTCGCACTCAGAAGGGGTGAATCTGAAGTAAACGGGTTTGTTTACTGCTGTGTGACATCTGTGATTAAAATGCCTCCTCTTGCTCAATGTACAAGCAACTGTGCAAGGTCCTGACTTACAAACAAGAAAACAGATAACAACGAGGAATATGAGGAAGGTATCAAAGGGTACAAGCTTCTGCTTAAGGCTCCTCACTTCTCTTTATCATTTTCGGGTTTTTTTTTTTTTGCAAATGCAAGATTTTACAACCTTGTGAGTTAAGAAAACAACCAAAATTATTTGGAAATTGTAGATGTTGCTCCCAAAGCTGTGCACATCGTTCAGCATTAAAAATGAGGATGTCCATACCAAAAAAGCTTTTCCACAGCGTCTAAGTGATTCTGTGACTTTTAATGGGAATTCTGCTCTGTTTCTGATTGAATCCCTTAACTCTTTAAGACTTTATGTGAAGGAATATTACCTATGCAGCTTTTTTCAGTGCGGCGGGCCCCGTCTATCTTTGCTTCTGAAAGACTCGACGTCAGGTTTTTTTTAACAGTGTTGATGGTATTCAGTACAAAGCCTTTGTATACATGTTTTTTTTTTAAATGATACAATTATCAGTTTCAACATTTGTACAACATTCAGTTAGACGTAGAGTTGAACTGATCTGCAAATGATTATTTTATGATAATGAATTTTATTTACATTTTTTACAGCACTCTTCATTTTTGGAAACGTGATTGATCTGATTTTGACCCGTATCAGCCTAAAAATGCAGTGTTTTGTCTGATCTGACGGCAGACATGCATGAAGTGGAGGTTTTAATGGGAATTTTGGCCATGCAAACAGTGATGTCATGTTGCTGCCACCTACAGACACACTGTCTGGGAATTTATTGATAGTTGCTCAGCTACAACATATTGTGAAACACTTTTGCCACATGATCCTTGCATTTTAATTCAGCACCTTGTGATTAATAAAAAGATATTGATTTACATACATATGTATATTGATACTTTTCTAAGGACAATTAAGTAGCAACATTGTGTGTGGCAATGACTCCAGAACTAATATAGCTCCTGGCTGATGACCTAAAAGTAGGACTGATCTTTTATGTGTTTTGAGAAGTTCTGCCTATAAAGAAAGATGAACACAGCCTTCTTACAGCAACAGGACACAAGAGCTGAAATTTCATCTCCCCTTCTCTGTGTCTTTCCTGCTGCTTCAGACTGGAAGAGTGGTATGACAGTGCCTACTGACATCGCTTTGGCCTACCTGATCCAAGGCAGCTTCTATGGCCACTCCATCTATGCCACAGTTAACATGGATGCATGGAGGAAGGACTCTGCTGTTATGGTGGTGCACCACATTATCACACTGGCCCTCATCAGCTTCTCCTACGCTTTCAGGTACTGTTGTCTGGCGTGAGGTCCAGCTGTTAATAAAGATTCTCAGCACTTATGGTTCACAGTAATCCGGGTTGACATGACTGCTGTGTGTGATCACGTGTGTTGTCATCATTGCAAATGATGAATACAGCAGAATTACACTTGCTTTGTGGATTATTGAACTTTTAAAAGAAAAGCAGAACTGAAACTTTTATAGCTGCTTCGTTGTTTATTTTCCTGGCCGATGCACAATTTCAGTTCTATTTCTGTAATTAACCCATAAGGACCCATGGTGACACAGGTGTCACAAATGATTGAAACTAAAACAAAGTTACCAAAATGGGCAATTCATTTCTATAAATGTGATCTATGTGGTCCATTTGGTCCAATCTTTATTCTCATTTTTCATTTAAGGAAAAAGGGGTCTGGGTTCTTATGGGTTAAATAAGAATAAAATGAATGGTCCTTTCCTTATAAAGGAAACAGCATCACATCTTGCCTTTGTCTTTGCTGTTTGTACAGACTGTGAATATCGTTCACAATTAAGAGTTGTACAAGGAAAATTACAGGGACTAGAAGTAAGTGGAAACACACACTCTTTCTTTCAGATACCACAACGTAGGCATTCTGGTGTTATTCCTGCACGACATCAATGACATCCAGCTGGAGTTCACCAAGCTCAACGTCTACCTGAAGTCCAGAGGAGGGGGCTATCACCTGCTCAACGACGTGCTGTCCAACATGGGCTCCGTCAGCTTTAGCATCTCTTGGTAAAAACTCATTTTCTGTCTCTCCACCGTAAAATGTTTTGCCGCGTTGAGATCGCCATCATTTTGTTGTCTGTTTCTTATTCAGTCAGGATGAACATTTAACGTACCACGTTTCAATTTTTGCCACATATTGTGTTCCTGTCTTCATGTCTCTCAGGTTCTGGTTCCGTCTCTACTGGTTCCCTCTCAAAGTATTGTATGCCACGTGTGTGTCCAGCATCCAGTCTGTCCCCAACATCCCTTTCTACTTCTTCTTCAACGCTCTTCTCTTCGCCTTGCTGCTCATGAACATCTACTGGTTCTTGGTGAGGATTCTGCTGTTTTTTTTTGTTTTCTTTTTCTGTTATTCCAACCCAGGGGGCATTTCCTGTCTTTGTGTAAGTTCCCACACCAACAGCACTGTCTGATCTGTCTGTGTCCTGTTCTGCTCCCCTGCTTTGTGTAGTTTATTGTGATGTTCGTAGTAAAGGTGCTAAAGGTGAAGGAGGTGAACGATGTTCGGGAGTACGAGGACGAGGACGGCAGCAAGGCAGCAGCAGAGCTGCTCAGAGCGCCTCGGGCAGAAAACAACGATGATGATGCTGGACATCACAACTCTGCCCAAGGGTGAGCGGCACCTTCCTTTTACTCTGACAGGGGTGAAAAATGAATCCGTCAATTTGCAGTTTTGTTCCTGTCTCCACCACATTCTGCACTTTGTTTTACCTGAAATCACAACCCACTCCAGTAAAATAAGCCCGAGTGCATCCATTCACTAGCTTCAAGTGTGTAGCTACTTTGAAAGAAGCCACGGTAACACACCGAGCCTCCTTCTAATTTGTCGATCATTCATAAAAATGAAAATGCTGACTATAACCAAAGCATTTCTGTTTTTATCAGCTAAGATGCCTTTAATCTCTCACGTGCATCTCTGTCTTCTGCTGTTGAGGTCATGTAGTCTCTGACCTCTGCAGATTTGAAGACCCTTAAACCCTTTGTGGCTTATAGACTCGGGCCCTGTCACTCTCTCAGATTCCTAAATGTCACAGTTTGATAAAGTTAATAGATGTGATGGCTCCAGAGGGTTCAGAGTCTGTTCCTGCCAGGGCTTTGTCCCCTCTTAAAAAGCAGGTGTAGATGCAAAATAAGCAAATCTCCCTCTGACTTTGTATAACCTGCAGCACGCACACGCAGATAGGATCAAAATCAGCCTCAGTCCGTATGGAGAGGTGATTATGTGGCAGCCCCTTATCTGCGCAGCCTTGAACACATGTGATATCCTCTTTTGCCAAATGTGTCACTTCTGCTCATCACCCCACCTGGCAGGCTCGTTTCCCTCCCTCCCACAGTCTTTCTTATCCCTTCTGCGTCTCCTTCTTTGCAGGAAGCACGTGCAGAACGGGGTTACCAAGGAGAAGTATCTATAACAGGCTCTCCGTCGCCACCACCTGGCACGAGGCTACAAGTACACACGACACAACACGCCCTCCTCGGACAGCGCATGTTCAAAACGTGGCCGTGGGGGGAAGAGCGCCACAAAAAGAAAAGGAAGGGAAATGTAGGGGTGCAGGAAGTTGTGATATTTTTTCATTTGTTTTAGAACATTTCATCACCATCCGATTGGTTTCAGTTTTCTTATATTAGAACACTGTGAATGTTATCTCTGCTGACTTTTCGTCTTACCATCGGGAACGAAACATTTCATAGATTTAGTAAAAAAAACAAACCCATTTAAGTAAGAGTTGGACTTTGACCGTCATGATGTCAAAACCAAGACTTCAACCTTAACAACAACACGGCTAGGAAAACTCTAGACCTGTACTGGTTCTGTTAGAGTGATCCGGTGAACAAGCAACAATTAATCGTATTGGGCCGATTTGTTGATTTGTTCTTCCCTTCCCCTTCTTAAACCTCCGTCCATCCTCTCTGGTTTAAGATGAGGTGAAGAGGTTTAAAACAACCTGTGACCATTAGTTTAAACTGATAAGTGCATGAAGGCGTGAAAGCAGCCTTAGAAAAAAAATAATTGTAAAAAAATCTGACTTTCTTGTACTGCTGATCCACACAAACTTGGCATTCCTGTCGCATTTTTTTCCGTCATTCTCAGTGTGTTGCAAAGCATCTGTTGCTGCACTGACATGAAGGCATACAAGCTGACTGCTGGTTTAATGACAGCAAATAGCTAGAATTGATTGACTGGGTTCCAATGTCATCCTCATGATTTAATTTGTTTAAAGAAGCTTCACAGGCGGTGGCGGCTGTTGGCTTCACAGACAGGCGAAACCTTTACCCAGGACCTGTGTGAAGACAAAAAAAAAAAAAAATCGGTTATGATGAAAACAGTATGTATGCACACGTTATGGTATTCAGGAGTGCATGACGCCGGAATGATTTTGGAAATATGCTACGAATTTGTCCGGATTAAAAAAAAAGATGATGATAATAAATTCCTCCAGCTATGTAATCATGTCTTTATCAACGTCTAAAACTCATCCTAAAAGGGATATTTTTCTGATGCAGCGCTGGTCACTGAACACATAATGTAAACATGCAAACCAGAGTGCGGTAGATTTGCCTGCGGCATTTAAATGTGAGTCTTTTTAAACAGGTGTGGTTCACAAATGAACATCTCACACATGTAAACAGGACACACATTCGGAGACAGGAAGAACTGAGATTGAAGCAAAGCCTTAATGACGTTAAACAACAGAGAAAGGGAACCATTGCATTTGATTTTTGTCTCGGAAGCCCGCTGGTTTACTGCATGTGTGTTAAACAGCTGTTGCACCCATAGAAAAACAAAGATTGCTCCTATTCTTTCTACCTTTTCGATCAAATTCAAGCTTTTGTTTCGATGAACAGCATGCTTGTGCTGCTTGAGCAGGCCACAGATGTTGTCCTTCCACTGGAGAAAAGCTTCCATTACCCTTTGCTTTAGTTTGTCTTCCAGTATCCCCAAATAAATGTCTCGGGGAAGTTAGAAATAATGTTTAATTTCACAGGAAATGATCACTATTATTGCTGTAGTTGATTTGCTGTTTTTATTGTTGTTTCATTTTTTCCTTTTATTTCTTTCTGTGAGAACACTGTCTGTATATCAGATTTGTTTTTTTCTGCTGGGTACGAGTTGATGACGGTCTGCCCAGATCACATTTTCAGGGACCAGGGAGAGCTGTAACATTAATCTCCACGAAGAGCGTCTCCGATCTCCTCCTTTTAGTCTGAATGCTTGCTCACGCTCATTGTACTGTAGTCACTGCACATCTGTACCGTAGGAAACCTGGTCTGTTCTTCCTGTTCAACTGTGAGACTAGATCATCCATAGTTTTCTGTTATTTTGGTCATGTGACAGTAGTAACATCTGAGCCGGGAGCCCCTTTGTCGCACTACAACACAAATATGTGACCTGATGCCTCTACTCCTGAAGGTGGGCATTGAGATTGTGAATGCAACTAAACAAAACTTCTCTGTTTACACCACAGTCTCTATTTTTAACACCTCAGGGTATATTCGGCTTTTGTGGACATTTATAAATCAATGAGCTGTTTCATTGCGATATTGGACTTTTTCTTTTCAAATCAGTGGAAAAAAAAAAAACACCAAAAAAAACCCCCAAAAAACAGCCTTCTTTTTACAGTAGTTTTGCCATCAGTTTTCCATGCAAGGTAAATGTTTTAATCCCCATAAACCTTCAGCTCCAAGTTGATGAGAAAACTCAAGACAGACACTCAAGTCATCTGATTTTCAGTAAAGTTAAAAAGTACAGTTGCCTGACTTCTCCTAATGATCCAAAGTGGAAAGCAAAACACATCAAAACTGTTTGGATTTTTTTGGAGCGTTCACTAGCTTCAACTCCAGTGTTTGCTTACAGGCTTCTTTAAATTGTCTGAAGCTCTGCTCAGTAAGGCACAGAATGACACGCAAGTGAAAAAAAAAATTGTCGTCTCTGTGTTCGCTTGATAAGGTTTAGCCCAAAGAAAATTAAGTGATGATCAAAACGATAAAAACACAAGCCAGTTTAATTGATTGGACCACCTTCTCACATAGGATGCAGTGGATTTCTGTATGTATGGTATGATATAGCTCGTGTGCAGGCTCTGGCTTATCACGCCCCGTTCTCCATACATTATGATCAGTTAATAAAACGTAAGAAGGGGGTGGTGTTGGTGAAGGGAGCGGAAAAGCTGCAGAACTGACAGGCGCACCTGGCTGTGACATGTTTGGCGTCTTCATTGTAGACTGAGCAGCAAAACTGACAGGGCTAAGATAAAGTAAGTTAGGGTGAGATAGGGTCCAGACTCTAGACCATACATGCCCGTTTGCATTCATATTAAATCATTGGTAGTGGGGGATAAAATGAGCCTTTAGTTGATTTATCACTGCGGTGTCACTGTGACAGATCAGTGAGACTATGAGAAAAGGGATCGTGAAGCATGCCCTGGATGAGAGATTTTGGGCATAATAGGTGAGTTGCTTTCTAAACCCCCCCCCCCAGCCACCCAAAGTATCTTCATTAATATTTCAATCGTGCCAAAATGTCCACCAAAACAATGAGGCAAGTGTTTGTGAGAGTCAGCGATGACGTCCAACAAGAAGCTGGTCGAGTGCGACGGGCAGAAATGCCCTGCGAGTATTTCTTACACTTTGCACTGTAATTTATTAGTATTTATTGTTGATACGTAGATCAAAATGGAAAAGGGAAAATTTTTAATCTATGACTGAAGGATCGTGAATTGAATCCTACTTCAAAATGTTATTTTATTGATTTTTCTTTTGGACCACTGACAACACTGTTAGCGTCACAAATTACCCCAAGTTTCTCAAACTGAATTTGACCATTTTTCTGAAATGTGACTACTTGGTGAAGATTATTTGCTCTTTTGTAATACGGTTTTAATACCATTAAGCAAATGTTATTGTTTCATCGTTTCTCATGAAATAAAACATCATTGAACAAGGAAACAAACGTCTCTTCTCTTTTTTTCTTTTCGTCCGGAATTTATTTTCAATCACAACCGATATCATTTTCATTGCAAAGATCAAGTGTCATGGATGAGGTGAAACGGGCTTCGGAGGAGACGAAAGTTCATTTCAGTGCACACGAAAAACAAAACGCTCCAATAACTTAGAACTCGTATCTACCACACAGTTTCCTTCTCTTTCGGCGGTACATAAAATGTCCCGTCACTCTTACCGTATTGACTGGGTCCAGAAGTCATGCAGTATGATGGGAAAAATAGAAAAAACCACAAAAAAACAAAACAGGTAAACAACATTAACCTACAACAAGAAAAAGGTCAAGGCAACGCTGGAGTATTTACTTTTACACAAACAAATCTGATCGATATTTATTTTTTTTTAACCTCATTTATCCCAAATTGCTGCCCATTTTAAGACGTCCAACGTATAAACACCACGCCGCCCGATTGACAATCAAATCACACTTTTTGCCGCTCAGTAAAAAGGTCCCACTCCCTGCAACATTGTACAAAGAATTAAAGGGGTCAATGTATTGGCAAAGTACTGTTACACACCCGACAGGAACCGATTAGATAAGAAAACGCAGCGGCAGCGTGTGACCTTTAGTGACCCCGGCCTCGGAATTTAAAGAGGACGTCAGCGGTCAAAATAACACGGCAGGTTACTGCAACATGGAACAAACGAGTAGAGAAAAGGTGACGAAGAAGCAAAATTACGACACTCCTACATTAAGTGGGGAGATTCATACACAATCAGTATTGATGGCCCAAAGATTATTTAAACACGTCTTCACATTTCACGTTGACAAACTGTCTTTTCTGTAAACGGTACAACAGTTTGAGGAGTCAGTTTCATTGATCGTCTGACAAACGAGAGCTCTGTGCCCTCCCCCCCAGAAAAAACTCTCACATGCTCATATGTATTCTCAAAGAGTAAATTGTGTGATGTTGTGACCTCAGGATCACTCTGTAAGAGATGCAGGGCCGAAAGAAGGAGTCACTCTGCAGGGAGGCGCGAACAAACGCCAAACTCCTCCTGGTTTGAGCTGCGTTTTGCACTTTGTGATCACAGATGTCGCCACAAATTGGGGGTTTTTCACAATTTCTCCAGCATTATGTATTCAACCAATTAGCTGGATTAGGACTCTACAAATGAATGAATGGTTAAAAAAAAAAAAAGGTCCTCTCTGCATGCTTGGGTTTATCCGAGGCTTCAGATGAACCAAAGCATGATCTTCCAGTGCTACAACCTTTGTACTTTGAAATATTCTCCGTTTATGTTCTGAGTGACAGTCTTTCCAGTTTAAGGAGAGGAAATTTTAACACCAGGATGACTCCAGAAGCCGGCACAGTCTTTTTTTTTTTTTTGTACAATGAGGGCTGGGTTTTTACGAGATCAACAACTCTTTCAACAAACATAAGTGCATGTGAGTACAGCATTAAGAAAAACAAGAAAAATGCCAACTTTTTCTGTAGCAAACAGGTGAACACATCTCTTAACGACACGCTGGGCTAAACTCTTTGCAGTCAATTTCTCCCTCTAGCTGCCTGATACAATAAGACGTCAGTCAGTGTGGCTTCTACTGAGTCTACTGAGAGGACAGATAACCAGTGACCAGTACAGCAGACCCCAAACTCGTTCAATCAGATCTAAAAACTGTAAGCTGTGGACAAACGGAACACCTTTCACAAGAGCCAAATAATGAAATATGTCCAACGCAAGTGATGAGGGCTCACATGACAGCCGAGACATGTGCGGAGAGAAAAATGATTCCTGATTATTCTGGTCCATGAGACCACATGGACAAAGTTGGCAGCAAGACAGGATCTGACATCATAGTTTGTGCATCTGGAAGAAGGAAATGGAAGTGATTTTGCTGGTGTCAAAACCATCACGAGAACAGCAGCTCAGTCCAGCTTCTGCATTCTTACTGGCTAGAGTGTCTTGAGGAAAGAGTATGGTAGGAACAGGAAGATAAAAGGCCTTAATGGGCCTTGGCCTTGGGTTGCGTGATTCTACGGACGACACTGTAGAGGACTCCAAAGTTCTGCAGGGAGACAGCGAGAGAAGAGACAGCGTTTATTTCACTTTCCAAGGCAAGATGAACAACGTAAGACATGAAAATGTGCACACCATCAAAAGTAAAAGACAATTCTCCTCTCACTCTTTGATTCTACTCATTGGAAAATAATCATTGCAACAAAACTGTGAGATTCATTTGGATCCCTTTCCTCAGCGTCTTCTGCTTTAACCTGTATTTCAGACTGACTGAATATTCCAAGCATTTGGGAGCTTCAAAATGAACGAGGAGCTCAGACTGATCTCAAGAAAGCAGTTTGTTTCACAGCAGTTATGCTGCGGTCCTTTTAAGTTCTGGGTTGCCCGTCGAAACGCACCTTACCTAAAACTGAACAAGTTTTTTCTGATCAGACACCAAGTAGATGATATGTCATTGTAAGTGAGACTAAGAAAAAAAAAATCCCTGCATTTTATCATATATATATATAGTGAAAAGTAACCACTTTGTCAGAGTGATGCCTCTCACATTTGTGTAATGCGGTGCGTGTTGGAACTGAGGCACAGACTGCAGCAATAATACAGGGACTTACTTGGATAGCTAGATACATCATTCCTAAGTAGGCTGCAATGCAGACAGCCAGCAGCAGGTCAAAAATAGCTGGCTTCACTCTGAGTGGGAGAGAGAGAGAGAGAGAGAAAAGAAAAATCACTAGTGAGACACAAAGTGGAGGCAACAGTGGAGGTTTATAGAAAAACAAGAAAAAAAATCTTTGACATACTAAGGAGGGGTGTTCTGACATGAGAACAGTGTGAATGAAAATTAAGCATGAGACTGAGAGAAAAGATTCTCACAACTTTACAATTAGCAGGAATCTTTTATAAAGCTGCAATAAATCAGTGTGGCCGACTGTCAGCTGTGTCGATTCCTGACTCAGACGTAAAGCAGTTTACCCTTTAACAATTATTCCTGGTTTAAAAAAAAACACCGAAAAGCTCTACTTTGGCTCCGATGCAGGCCGACTCACTGATATGGTGACATATCATTAGCCTAAAAACACTGAGAGCCACTGTGACACAGACTGGAGCAGCTCTGGTAAGCAAAGATGTGCTTCAAAGGTACAGAAGAAGAAATGACTTAAGTTGCAATAAACATCTCAATCTTCTGTACCATTTCCATGATTACATGAAAATTCAAGTCAGGCAAATAAACAGGCAGCTTTGTGTTAAACTGAACCAAATATAAATAATCGGACAGGAAGCGGAAACTTCTGTGGTTAAAACTATTTCCTCTTGTTTATTTGTCTCAGACGATGCAAAAAAGACAACTTAAGTTATAGGACTGTAGATAAAATCCCGGAGGAGGAAAGTTTGAACAGCACAGCTGTTCATCCAGTTAAAATGAACTGCTGAGCTCGTGTCACACTAACAAACCACTTCTGTGTGTCTGTTCATGTGACTCCAGCAGCTCCCATTTGAGCCGTGTTCAAAGTGATAAGTTTATGTTTTCCAGGTCACAGAAAAGCACCAAGAAGCCAGATTCACACACGATACATTGAGTTGCCACTTGAAAGGGACTAAAGAGAAGAACAGAATCTGTAAGAAGGAAAAGCAGCACTGAGGTATCAGTTTAGAGCCATAATGAAACAAATTAAACCACACCTGTAAGCATTCATGGTCTGCTTCAGCTGGTCGTAGAATACAAACTCTGGATCCCTGAAGAGAAGAAGATTAAAAGCTCACTTTGGTGTCATGATAAGCAAACGGGTCAGAATAACGCGTTACAGTAGATCTTTTTACTTTTGGACACAAAAACAAATGATCGTGTTAGTCTGACCAAACCTAAAGTGCATGTAGACATGTTAGTCCGACCAAAACCAGACTAACACACCTCGATAATGCAGTTGCCGCTCGATTTACATGCTCAACTAGACTCAAATGGGCCTTGAAACATAATGCAACACAACAGAATTACCAGTAAGGCTTGTCTCATTCACATACTTTTCAGTTTCTTTAGTCAGACCCCGAAGCGCATCAGAAACTGTGACTGAAAAGCAGCCCATTAAGACTATGTGTCATTCCCAGACTGTCGCTCTGCTCTAATAAAATCCCGTATCCATGTAAACTAAACATCTAAATTACAAGATTATTTCTTATAATTGTCATTTCAAAATCAAGACTAAAGGGTGTTCACATAGCAGGGAAAACACTGCTTTGTAGTAACTAATAAAGTGCCTTTTTTTTTTTAAATCTTTGGAAAGTTTGGTTTAAAAGTCGCCCATTTGTTGTGACCCTTTTCTTCACCTTTTGTCAGCTTTGACATAGTGTCTCTTGACGTCCTTGAGGTAGCGTCCGAGGTGATACTCCAGGGTGGAGACGACGCTGCTGTCTTTGTCCACCAGCTGTGCGGCTCGGGGCTGCGCCGTGAGCCAGTCCACGACTGCTGATAGATGCTCCTCCTGCACCTGCTGACGTGGAACACAAACCACATCACAACAGAGACATGCGAGCACACAGGACTTGGGAGTTCAGACTGATTTTTTTTTTTTTGTCGTCTATGAGAGTAACTTCTGATTCAAAACATCAGACTCTAGTGAGGAGGGCAGAGAAACGGACAGGCGTACCATTTGTTCTGTGAAAATCTGCAGGTCTCCCGGTGCCCCCTTTGAAAAGAGCGCAACAAAAAGTTATATGCTGAAAACAAGCAGAGCATCAGTTTATCTCTCCCTCCATCCGTTTATACCTTCTCTGTGAGGTTGTAGATGACCCTGGCCAGCGCCTCTGCTACCACCTTGGCGTTTCTGCTGAGCTTCTTCACATCTACATGAGGCCTGGAATACAGAACCACAAGTTCGCAGACAGTTAAAAAAGAGGAAGAAACCAGAAACACTGAGCAGCAAGGAGAAGTGAAACCGAAAGTAGCATCCGATCCCAAACAGGAAGACTGAAATGTGGAAGATTTGCCAATACAAAGAGGGAGACAGAAATGAACAACTAAGGGAGACGTGAATGCAGAGGTGACACATCTAACACAGCACTGTCAAGGCAGAGATCTAACAGAAGTCTGGAGAGGA
Organism: Leuresthes tenuis; assembly: GCF_036924035.1. NCBI lineage: Eukaryota > Metazoa > Chordata > Actinopteri > Atheriniformes > Atherinopsidae > Leuresthes > Leuresthes tenuis. Next base: position 15,751,557 of record NW_027325361.1, on the reverse strand, counting down.
GTGAAGATGGATTGATTCCAGTGACTTGCAGTAATGAACCCACCCAGCAGGTGGCTCTCCCACTCCGTGGTGAGAGGAGGGGGACACTGACCGCACGTCCATGATGCTGGAGCGCTGAGCCGAGCGGTGCGAGGGCAGATGGGACAGGGTGAAGGCCGGCAGTCGGCGGATCCCAAAGCGCTCATGTTCCCAGGCCAGCATGTCGTCGGCCAGGTTGATTTTCTTGTGGACCATGGAGAACTTGACCTCTGGATATTGACTTGCGACCACCTGCGAGACAGTGATTACAGCTACGAGTTACAGCTTTGTTACCGTGCGGAGCGCTCTGGGTTTAAACTGCGAGGGAAATCAGGAATTAACTGTGCGAAGCAGCACGAGTGTGTTTGTTTCAAACGCCTCTAAAGACATGTCAGTGCAGGTTATGGGATCACGAACACAGTAAAAGTTCAATTGGACATTTTTCTATTCAAATGAGTGCATGACGGAGTTGTGTCTCTGGGCTCGTACCAGCTCCAGCTCTTTGAGCAGAAAAAACTGAGGCGTTCCCTCTTTAGGAGGTTTGGACACGTGAAGGTGCAGAGAGTCGCTGTTTCCCAACGTGTCCAGACACAACACAAAGGCTACGTTGTCCTGAAGCAAACTGGAGTCTGTTGAGGGAGAGAGAAAAAAAAAATAAATTTGAAAAGCGTGGACAGACAGGGTGATGCATTGAGACGTCACAAAATGCATGCATGTAGGCAAATAGCATCCTCTGCCGTACGAACTGTAAGGCTGCCGGTGACAGCGATTCTTCTAATTGGCCAATATAACAATCAATCTTTCGTTTAGTAGATTTATTAAACAAATATTTTCTCTTTAACTAATTATTGACCCGTTCCGTTATTTTGCTCAGCATTATGTTTATGATTAGTTACAATAATTACTGAGTGACTTCCAAAGCAACATTCATTTACTGAGTAATGATGAGGTCAGTCTATAGAGGTGGCGGGAAATACACGGTCAGCCTGGAGGCCCGGGTCAGACTGGAGGCCCGGGTCACCTCTTGAGACGTGCGCTGCAGCTACAGGGAATAACCCTCTGCAATCCAAGGACCAAAGATTCACTCGTGTGAACATTTCCTTGAGGTGTTCCAACTTTTTCCTCCTCGAAACAGCTCGGTCAACAAACTCTTTATCATGTCAACTCGAGCTGAACCAAAGACGCACGGAAACTGGCGAAGTCAGTTTGGAGGTTAATGGCAAAATAGTGCCACACGCACTATTCATCACGGAAGACGAAACCGTAGCACTTGTTGTGAGATGGAATGCGGTACTGTATTAGTTTTATGCTTTGTTTTTCATCTTTTCATTATTGTTAAAGGTCACTGTAAACTAAATTAAAGGTCAGTTAATTGCTGAGCACCATGCATAAGCACTCAGCCTGCAAATTGCAAATGTGATCAAAATCAGCAGCCGTTTGCGTTTGCTAGCCCGTACGGAGTCTTACTCGAGTTAAAGCCGAGTTTGTCTTAAACACAACAGATAATCATGAAATGACGGATCCCAGGCACTGATATCAAAATCGCTGGTTACGAATAACTGCGCCGACGCCTCGTTGTGTGGAGGTCAGAGAACGCCACTACGAGGTTCATGCATAGCATTTGTGCTGCTGTGGTGGGGTTTCCATATTTCAAAGAGAGCACTATGTCATTAGGTCCCACACTCATCAACCGCATCAACGTATGCTACAGAAAACAACCAAATGACGCAATCGAGCTTTAGGGAACTGCTTTAAGGCCTCTTTTCGTTGCGTGTCAGGAATACTGAGCAGCACCTGTGTGGTCCAGGTTGTCCTCCAACCAGCGTTTGGTGCCCTGGTAGTTAAACTTTCCTCCACCGGACACAAAGAACAGCAGGTTGTACCTGAACAGCAGGAGACACAATTCATATACGTGAAATTTACAATGTAAAACACAGGATGCAAAATAGATTTGAAAAAAAACAACAACAAAAAAAAAACAGAGCCTGTGCAAAACGAGTAACGAGATAGTTTGAAAAATGATGTTGAGCGAACGCTGCCCAGCTGGCGACAACTTTGACAGGAAATGACAGCAGTGTGGTTCTCAGTGTGTTTTGTTTTCTCATAAACACACATGCAGCTCACTTAACTACACAAAGGATGTAAAATCAGACATAAGGCTGAGAAACTATTCCTGTTCTTTGATTGTTTTGTAATCTTTGTGAAATTCCAAGTTCCCATCAAATGCAGTATTAAATACCAATGATAATTATGTGCTCCAATCAGGTTTCAGGCATCACCCTGCTGTCTCATGCAGCTTCCTGTATGTGGAAGGCATTAAGTCATTCTCTGACTTTCAGTTGCAGCCAGTGGGCGGCAGTGTTTAGAACACATTCAGTCTTATTGGCAGCAGATAGTTTGAAGAGTGTTCAGAGCAGAGCACAAACTAAAACAGATGCAAACCGATTAGGACTCATGTTCACATCCGTGAGGTCAACAAGCAATACGACTTCTACTGAAGCCCGCACCGCTGACTGGGAGTATGCAGCTCGGAGGTTTAGTTTGTGTTAACTTGAACATGTTTGTGATGTGAGCCTCTTTACTCACGCGGCATGCGTCCTCTTGTAGGTGTAGAGTTTGGAGAAGAGGCGAGCCAGCTCCAACAACATGGAGACTCCGCTACCGTTAGAGTCTGCTCCATATGACAGCCACTAAACACAGCAACACACAAAGCCCAATTACTCTGCTGGCAAATGTGCTGGAACACTGAAATGAACCGTTACGTTTTTGCCTAAACGAGTTATTCCATTTAACTAAATCTTACTCGTGTTTGCGGACTAAAAGATTTCAGATGGATGTAAATGTGTCCTGTGAAGAATGTGAGGAAGTTGTAAGTAATGACAAAGTAAGAAAAGATGAGGAGTTAACGTACTGGAGCAACACCAAAAGAGTCGTAATGAGCAACCACGACTATAGTGGGAAGGTCCTCTCCTCCAACTCCAGACAGACGACCCTGGAAAACAAACCAAAGAGCCATAAGTCTAACACGCATATTTATCCATCTATATATATATATATATATATATACGTATTAGGTTTAGCTAATGCCTTCTTTCCATCTGCTAGTCAGGTGAATAAAGCATTGTTTTCCCTGCTGGTTTTAAAATAAATCTCAGATTAGAAAGTTCTAAAGTATCATTTCAATCCAGCTTTGTGTTCAAGTATTTCTGACTCCAACTGTTTGAACTACCCTCAAACCCAACGAATTGAAGCCAGGAAAATCCTTCAGCAAGCATTTAACTCTCGAGTAACGAAGGAACAAAAACCTCCTTAAAATGTGGCGCTTTAGAAAAACTGTTTTCTTTTTCTGTTTTTTTTTTTTACAGTCACACAAAGAACTAGCTGGACCTTGAGATAATAAGAAATAAAAAAAATACGGAGCACAGTATAAATCAAGGCCATCTGTATCAAAGAGAGCTAAAAAAAAAAAAAATTAAAAAAAAGAGAAAAAAAACACAAATTCTTCCTGTGCACAGCTTTAAGTACACAAGCTGGTTTTCGTTCAGGAATTTAAATCCAACCACATCATCGGGAACAAAGAGCGGAGACGGGGCTGATTTGAGGAGATCCGCTCTCAGGTCAAGTCTCCATAAAATCATGTGAAAGTAGGTTTTTGGACTTTTTCAGTGTGTTGCTGGTCATGAAACTTTGGCTGTCAACCCCCCATTTTAAAACCATGCATGTGGCAGGTTAAATCGTTAAAAGAGACTCACTTCATGTAGTTTAAGACAGCTTTTTGGCTTTAGGAGGAAAACAGACCTGTTATTGCTCACAATTTTTTACTTAAATTCATCCTGCGTGTGTGAGTGTGTGAGTCAGCTGATTCATTTGCAGATTCAGATTTCAGCTCTGCGTCTCTCACCTCTAAACTGGTGATGGCCCAGTCACTGATGGCTTTGCTCTGAGCTCCACTGGTCACCATCTGAAAGCCATTGGCCGTGGCTGTATGCAGCAGCACTGCAGAAAACACATCAATTACACAACCACGAATTGGGACTGTAAGAGCCGACAAACCATCATACGTGCTGCTCGGCTAAAAAGACCCGACATTCAAATCATACGTGTGCTACAGTTTGTGTTGTACGAATAAAAAAAATTAATAAAAAAAAATACCTTCGGCTGCCGATAAGGTACCCTGAGAGGACGAGGAGGTCAGGGTTTGAGTGTAGATGGACAGCAGCTCGTCGTCCTCCATCGCAAAGTAGACGGGGACGATGGTTTCAGTCGCCAACATCTCTGGCTCCAACTCCATGAACTGCTGCTGAGGAGAACAGCAGCTTGAATAAGACAAGACGGCTCCGTTTGGCCGTGTTTACTCGTGTTTTTAGAGGAGTGATGGAAGGAAACAATTTGCTTGCAAAGAACAGTTTTCCTGGAATATTTACCAAAAAAAAATTTAAAAGATTCACACAATAAATCTCCAAAAATGGAAATTCATTGTGTAACAAAATGAGTAATTCATCAAATGCTTCAGTTGCCCACTTATAAAGTGGGCGGCTTTATTAATCAGAACATTTTTAGCGTACGAAAGATTATTCAGTTGCTGTTAAGGGTTAGAAACGTTGCAAACTCCTGGCTTTGTCACGATTTCCCCCCCCCCGAATACTTTAATCTGCTTTTGAGTCATACTAATCTTGGGAAAGCTGAGTGGGAACCCTTCAAAAATAAAGGGATCAGAGGTATTCACGCTGGCGTTTCAGATGAAAAGTACATGGGGAGCTGAAGGAGGAGAAAGAGGACAAAGCGCCTCATTACCTGAACTATGTCCTGCGGCATAGCAGACATGTTCTTGGGCAGGATGATGACCACAGCCCCCGCTGACTGGCGCAGAGCTTTCTGGTACTTGTCGTAGGAGAAGTCAGCCAGCCGCATGATAACACAGCGACGACTTAGTACCTCTGCCTCCACGGTGCGGGCCTCCGTATTCAAGATGGCATTCCTGGTCCCTGAAGACAAAAGACGCAAATGTATCAAAAACACAATCTACAGGCAGATGCCGAGTTGGTTTTTTCCCCCACATGTCCACGTAATTACAGGTTATGTGACAACATGACAAGAAACCACAGCAGAGTATCAAAGAGAGGCAAAATGCTCTCTGGGTACACACCGTTTACACTTTCCTCCTGTGTAAATGGTGTGTTGCATAGGCGGAGTTTAAATGATACACCATTTAAATGGTGTACCAGACGGGTCCAGCTTAAATCCAGCGATAAACGGCACCTCGAGCAAAAGGTTCATACAAACCCACAAGGGTTGTTTGAGAGCAAAACAACAGGTGGTAATAAATGGATGAGTGAAGCCACCAGGGTGTACATTAACCAGCAAATGAATACAGGCGTTTTTCTTTTCTTTTTTTTTTGCCCTGTAGCATGTTTATCTCGTGAACCATTAATGAGACAGTAAACCTTGCCCTGAGAGATAATGGTTGTTTCTTAATAATGCCGCCTCGCACCCACAAATGGATATTCCTCCATTTAAAAGACAAACTCCTCCCTTATCGCTTCACATCACTTCTAGCCTGACAACAGGTGCGTTCAGGTGCATCTCTGGTCGCCTGCAGCCGATTTCATGTGCCAACGAGAGCCGACGACTGTGTTAGAACGTGGACAGCTGCGATCAAGTTGGACACAATGTTGGATAAGAGTCGCTCGCAGCAGCTGATTTTGCAGGAATAACAGTTAAGAGAATCATTTTAACAAGAGCATTTCCTTTCGGCAAGACATTTTCTCCAGCAACAGCAGCCTAAATGGTGGATACATCTTTTAAAAAGCTTTAGGTTTGACAGGAGGTCATAAGATCGCATGCCTTTTATCATACTCGACAAAGCTCTTTCAAAGGCTTTAAAAGGCTTTTCTGCGCACTTCACATTAAATAAAACAACACATTTTTGTACTTCAGGAAGTTCCTTGTAATGTCGTTCAACTGTAGATGAGGATTTAAATCTGTTCATGCAGATCAGACAACTGTGTGGAGTCAAGTCGCGTTTATGAATTAGTTTTCAACAACAGGAGGAGTGATGATGAAAAATGTGGCGTTTCGTGAGAGGTTTACTGACACAGAAATCCCTCAAACGTAGAAAATCTACCCCACACCATCTCTCCGAAGGTTTAGAAGGAATGCTGAACCAAAAGCAGTCATTATTTTCCGCCTTATTTTCATCCCGTCACCCCTCATTTCAAAGCCAAGATCACCATAGAAGATAACTGATCTGAGGATAATAACGCATTACGTCTCATGCCAGAGAAGCCTTCAGTGAATCCAGGCCGCTGGATTCACTGAATCATCCGCTGGATGAGCCGCTGCCTCATCTTACCTGTGCCTCCTGCAGGTATCCCACATGGTTTTAATGTCATGTGACAAAGTGATGTTTACCGACACCGGCAAACACTGAAGAAGACTTCCAACCAGCATGTATTGCTTCAGGACCATCATGCATCAAGTCAAGAATGTGTTGCACAGTGAAGCATAAAGAGTGGACCCTCTATAGCTGATCCAAAGAGCAGCTTCCTGGCACGCTGCCATTTTTTAACAATCAGAGGAGAGTGGGCCCTTAGGGAGTAGTTCTTAAAGAGACAGAAGCTACTATTCAGCATTTCCAACTGAAATGTACAAATAGAGCTGCATCTTTGTTAGGAAGAACATTTTACTCTCATTTCCAAGTAAATTATACAAGTATGACGACTCCTAAAATACGACCGTGAAATTGAAAATGAACATTCAATGAGCTCTTTCATTTTCCAAGTCTTCCTTTACTTTGGTTGTATTCACAAGTCGCAATCATTTCTCCAGTTAATGAATGACATCGTGGTAAAAAAGGTGTGAGGGGGAGAAAGGGTCCACAGTTGTGTCAGAAAGGGTTCCTGTCCAATAACAGCACCAATGGACCTCTTCATTAAGCTTAGCCACTTTCGGTCATAAAAGCTCAAATACAAATAAAGGGAACATTCGTAGTTATAACATAACAGCATTATTTTAGGAGTAACGACCCTGCTGAATGCTTAGAAATTAAAACGACCTAACTGCCTACTACCAACTAGCAAAGCTAGGCTACATTAGCAGCTTGTTAGCTCCGTTGCCGTCACTGAGACGTTACCTTTACAGTCACTGGGAATGTAAACCATGCGCCGAAGAGCTGGCTGCTGGACACCCAATATTTATGTTATTTTTAAACAAGTCAATGCCGAAATGACTGCATTATGATCGACACACAGGTGGCACGCCTGACTTACCGTACGGCTGTCCCTGGAGGTCGTACTGCTGCATGCGGTACACCGTGAACTCATGTGCCGCCTCGGCCGGGAGTGGGGATACCAAGATCAGTACCGCGGGGATAAACACAATGAAGGTGAGGGGAAACGAAGATTTGAACATGTTGTCAAACACTTCACTGGCTTCCTCGAACATCGTGGCGACGGAATTCAGCGTTCAACAAATAAACTAAATGAAATGTTCAGCTGTCACCGCTCACAGCAACTGACAGCTAGCAGGAGCGAATTCTGATCAGGCAAATAGCTGGACAACCCGTTCCTCTGTATGACAAATACATAGAAAAAAATACTTGTATTTGTATATTTATAATATAATATTTGTATATTCTGAAAGAAATTCTTGTAGAATTTAATATCGATTTTATAGTAAATAGCTATTTAGAGTAAATCTAAAACAGAATGACTGAATATCTCTAACTTAGCTGTCCATTGGGTCGTTCAGGGACCTTTAAGGACAACTACAAATAAAATCACCTAATGCAGTAAAAGTACTTAATGACACTAGATGGCGCGGTGCACCATAAAAAGTAACCACGACGTAGACCCTGTTAATAATAAAATTCGTTGGATGATGTTTGGCCTGGAACCACGTTTAACTGTTTCTGCTATTACAACTTTAACTTGACTCAGTCTCTTTTTAAAGAATAAAAGCAAACTTACTGCCATAACATAATACTAATACAAATAATACTTTGTTCATTGTCTAGTTTGTTTGGCGAAATGACTGAGCTTACTCGTGGGTTTTTCCAGAACATAGTTTGAAAATGAATTAATTACAGTTACAATATCTGCAATGAAATGCGAGCAAAATTAAATCTATAAAACAATGTTACTTTGTGTGTGAAAATATATTGGATCTGATTCGAACTGAGGGACATTCCTTTACCACATGAATGTAAGTAAAAATGTAAACTCCCTTGATTCCCAATGAAATGATACAGGACTACATTTCTGTTAAAGAGGAGTTAAATAAATAAGAGATGAACTGCTTTCCAAGTGGCACGAGGTTAAACCCCTCTTTCACTGCGCAAGACTTTCAGGAAGATTTAGATTACTGTATATATATTGATGGTGTAATGTTCTACTATGGCTCTACAGTGCAGTCATTTGTGGAGAATTCTTCAAATGAACATTTCTTGCGTGCTCACCACAAACTTTCGTGTCAGAAGTGTGCAAATGTTCATCTAAACAAGCCTTGTACACTCTGTAAACATGCACTGTGGCTGTTTAAATAAAACCTTTTGGTCTCATAAGTAAATATATATTTGGAGTAAAAAAAAAAGGAGAAGAATGTCAAGAAAAAAAACAAACACTTGTTAAACAGTCAAGCATAGGGGTGGCTCGATAATGCTTTGGGCCCATTGGCCCAGGGAGCAATTCACTCGTATAGAGGGAAGAATGGATTTAGCTCGTTACCAGCAAAATCTGAAAGGGACCATCACTTTGTCTGTAAAAGAGCTGATGACGTTATACGAAAGGATTAAGGTCCTTAGAATTCCTCTAAATCCATAATGGACCATCTCAAGAAGTGCAAGCTGAAAATTTTGCCATGGCCCTCACAATTTCCTGAGGCAACATGCCTAAAATCTAAGGATAGCCCTTTATACAGCAGCACATGCAAGACAGGCCAACAATCTCACAGAACTGAAAGCCCTTTGTGGGATCAATGGGCATGAAAATCCTCCAAATTAGAAATGAAACACTGAAACTCATCTTGGAATTGGGGCCATAATCCCTTTGGTGCAACTTTAGGAAAAAGTTGCAAATGTCCATGACAGCATGACTGGTAAATTAGTGTGTGCTTAATGCATTTTTAATAGGTGAAAACAAATTATTTGCCCTGATCGCAGTAGTACATGAGAGGCCATGGGATGACAAAATTAAAAAGATATTTTGACTCAAGTTTTACGTCATATAATAGCAGTAATGAAATGATTAAATAATGAAATTATTTAAGTCAGGTAGAGAAGAGCTGAAAACTATATTCTCGCTGGTCTCCCCTCCATCTTGTTCTGCCTCCTGGGGCTGCTCTGCTAAGTGGGAGATTAATGCTGATATGATGTCCTGCCATCCCACTTAATGGACCTTGGCGTCATTATTTCCTGTAGTATGAGTAATCCATAGCCGGGCTGGTGAGAGGACTGCAAGCAGCAAACAAGGCACAAAGGCAATTTAACTTGGATGTTGGATCTCCTTGTAATCATTTCACATTATCGAGAAATTATCATCTTGGAGATCTGCTGACATGAACCACTGTCGGCTGGAGCGAAAACAAGATGCCGAAGACAAAAGCAGAAAGGAGCATTTGTTTAGAGGGGAAAATAATGTTCTTGTGTGGTTGGTGCGTGAGCGGCATGGCCGACAACAGTCACGTCACATGAGCCTAATTCCTCAAAATTCATAACGTCCCGGCATCACATGATCATTGGAGACAGTGGCTCAGCAGAAACGCTTGTGGTACCATTTTTCACTTGATGCCGCCTTGTCCAAAAGGATTTTTACCAACATGCTTTACAATAGACAGTGGGGGACACAAAAACACACAGACTCTAAGCAAGAGCTGCTCAGTGTCCTCGTTTCCTTCCAGTGTTCCTGGGAATGTCCTGAATCAGACCTGCTTCTGCTCCCGACGCCAGGCCGCAGAGAAACGCTTTCTCTGTGCAGCCACACAAAGGATGCAGTCAGTGTGTGTCGGGTTAAGTGCCACGGATTAACGAGAGATTACCTACCTACCCACAACCACCCCTTGGTTTATCGCCCCTTTCCATTCTCAGAGGATGCTGTCATTTTCTCACCACTGCTCAAACACTGACCACACTGAATTGCTTCAAGGTGAGAATCACAGAATGCCAAAGATACACTGTAAGAGGGAGTGCTGGCCTTAGCTCTCCACACGGGCACCACTTTTAACACACAATGGTAGTCTTTCTGAAAATTTAAAGCAGCTCCTCTGAGTCACACATTCCTTAAAACGCCACCAGCCTGTAATCCCCTTGTAAATGAGCATAAAACTGGAAAAACAGCCAGATCCTATTCAATGGCTAAATGTGTGGGGGTCTACGATGTGACAAAGTGATGACTCTATCTAAATACTTTAAATCGCACTGTTTTTAAAGTTATATTTGTGACGTGTATGTGGCGTTGGGATGTTGTGTAGACTGTAAGTAAAAACAGAAATGTTTCTATATTAATGTTTTCAACCCTGACATTTAGTTGATGCAAAGGCAGCAAATCAGATGCTGAAAGGGAAAACTTTTTATTGCTTTAAAAATACAAGCTCCTTCTGGTTTTGATGCAAGCAACGTGTTTCAAAAAAGTTGGGACAGGGGCACCTAACCACTGTGTTGCATCAACTCTTTTAACATCACTCTGTAAGTTACCCATGCAATGTGTACTAATATGCTGCTCTGCCATCACTGGTGCTTTACCAAACAGAGTTAGAAAATGTTTGACTTGTCAGATGAGAGGCTCATTCTGCTTAGCTTTAATGTATAATGAGCTGGTGCCAACGTAAAAGAATTTCTGGGAATTTTTTCTTTTCCTCGTGCACAAAAGGTATGTAACTTGCATTTATGGTTGCAGAAACAAACCATGTTCGCTATCAGTGGTTTTCATGAGTATTCCTGAGCCCCTTCAGAGATTTCCATCTCAGAATTGGGCCTGTATTCAAAGCCACAAGATCACGACCGTTTGGTATTATCCTTCATCCAAATGGTGATAATGTTTATCATAAAAGATTATCACATTGTTGAGAAAAGCTCCTGTGGTGGTACTTCAGGTGAGAAGGCCCTAGAGGAATAATGAAACACAAAACGGTCTGAAAACGGGACAGTAAAACACGGGGACTCTAATAACTGAACACAGATGTGTAATGATTAGCTAACTGAGCACAGATATTGAAGAAAGCACAAGGGTGAAACAATTACAAGATAAGCAAAAAAAGCTTATGTGAAGCTAACTTCCGTGAGTAAATAGCAGAGAATAATTCAATCAGACAGAACATCCCAAATATTCTGTAACTGCTGAATTATCAGCACAGAGGGGTGAAATAGCTGGTGAACCCACCTAAAAGGCTCCTCTCTGAGGTGCCCTGTTCATATCCAGTCATGTTGCTGAGCATTAAACTCATTTATTAGATTTTAACCAGGTGGATTTTTTTGTGTTTCAACAACCGCATCCTCAGTTCACCATAAAACCAAACTCTGCTTCTTTGCACAGTGTGATTGATTTGAAAGAAAAAAAAAAGAAATCTGCTGCGTACCTCTCAATATGACATATGACCATCGTCTTCTTTTCCTCACCTGCTAGTTAAGAGTGATTTGTGGCCCCATTCCTTGCGGAGGCAATACACCCCTGCTTCCTTTATGTAGCAGACAATTGATTTACCAGTCATTTTCATTAGTGCTGGTGGGAATAAGGATAAGGAAAAGATAGAACATGGTGTGTGATAGCTGAGTTGCAGCCACAGAGACAGTGAGCCTCTTCTGTTGCGCAGGGCAACAGTCAGATAATGGATGACGAGGCCTCTTGGAGCCAGCCGTTCCATTAGGTTTTGTTAATGCAGTCAGAGGAGGTTGGTGTGGCTCATCCGCCTTCACATCCACTTTCAGAGACGCTCACTCACTCTGGCCAGTGGCTTCGGCCTATATCTTTCCTTATTTCCTCTCTTTGTACTTCCCCTTGAGTCATACAGTGAATCTCAGTGTTTCTTTTTGCCCTCGTTCATTTTTTCAACATTGGTCACTCTGCCTTTATTCCTGTAGCCTTTCCCAGTGAATTTTGCAAGAAATTGGCCAGGACCGTTTTAGTATCTTTGTGGTTTTCTTACAACATCAATACAGCTATTGCACAAAGGTAAAGAACACGCTGTCTCTGAATTACTGTGATGAGGAATTCACGGCACACTGACGCTTTTGTAATCCAGAGTTCTTGGAAGCATATCTTTAGGCCTGTATGTTCCTTAAATGCAATACAAGCATGTCAGTGCAGCGTGTGCGATAAACTGGGAACTCCAGGATTGTGACAGAGGTTCATGTGTCGTGACCGACATTCAGTTCTCTGTGAACTGTACATTTAGTGGGCGGGACAGAGAAATTCATGAATGGAGACACGGGTTTGTGCGTTTGCATGAACCGTGTGTAGCAATCACCTGATGTGTATGATGGGAAAAGCATGACATGTGCTTTTGGATGTGTGCTTCAGGTTCTTGTCCTGCTGACAGACCAAAGAGCTTCACCTCAGTCCAGTGCTCAATACCTCCAGTACTAGAGGCAGCATGGTAAAAGCACATTGTGATAAAACTTTACTGTAGGTAGGGTAATCTTTGCCTTGTGGCCTTCATTTCATTGCCTATTAGCAAAATGATGCACAGCATTGGTAAAGAGTTCTGTATCGGTTCCCCCCTGTCTAGTAAAACTGTGACCTATCCATGGAAATGTCTGCAAACTTAGCCTTTTTGTCCCTTTTCAGTCAGTTTTGGTGTTCTTCTGGCCCTTCACATACGGAGCCTATTTGTTGAATTTATTATAAGTTAGTAATTCTGAATGAATGTTTTTATAATTTAGGAGTAGTGAAAGTTCTGTATAGCTCTGTGGTTTCATCAGTATGAACAACCTGATTCATATTTAGTTTATATAGTAATTCAGTTAATTGAAAACATGAAAATATTAACAAGTGACTAGTCTTTAATGTACAGGCCTGAGAGGCACTGAATAATGACTGGCATTCTGTGACTGGTATCATATTAAGGCAGATTATGCTGATGTAGGAAAGTTTCTTTCCTGTGTTTATTTATTTACATTGGTGTCAATTTATTCTGAAACTGTCCTCCATCTCTTCAAAATGTGATGTATACATCTACAGTCAACACTGCCTTTGACCTTCCCTTCACCGTTGAATGCCTCCTGGTTTTGCATCACTACCAGAGCGACCCTGATTTCTCCCAGCCTGTGTAGGTCTGGCACTCGGTGCCTGTAAATCCCTGTCATGTTTTCATCTGCCTAGCTGGTGCATCACAATGGACGCCTGTGCATGCCGAGCTCCCTCTGACCTTCTCCCTCACCCAGCCCTGAGCGGGAAGCTGCCTCTCTGCCAGCATAATAGATACAAAAACAAATTGCGGCAGGTTAGAAGTATGCAGCGTGGGCTGGAGCTGTTAATGTAATGAACTTGGCTTCATGGAAATACGAGGCAATTAAACTCCCACGGTGCCTCCCTCGGGCCCAGACAGTCAGACTGAAAGGGGGGGGGGGGGCATGTTAGAGAGACCCATCAGTGAGTGGATTTTTTTATGGTGGGGGCTGCTTGGCAAGGAGAATGGAGCCATTTAGGAGGCCCACAGGAGTAGGAAGTGTGCTGACAGTGATTGAACTTAAACGCCAATTAGTCGTGAGGCCACCTCATCCAGAGGTCAAATCAAGCTTGTGGGAGCACTGTCCGAACATCGCTCACCCTCCTGCTGTTTGTTTTGGCTGTTTGCTAGCGTGATTGGCCTGATTGCCACTTGATTGCCAGCCAGGTTTGGGTCATTCGAATGGTGGAAGACAAACAGGAATCAGGATGGGAATCAGTGTCTTCGTATGTAGTTTCACTCAGCAAACACAGTAACTTTGATATGAACAGTCAATTCCCATCGGTTACAATGAAAACTTTTAATTAAGACCCACTACCTCCTCACAGATGATTGCAGTAAATTTAGATTCTTTGGGCATGGACACATACGGAGTAAAACGAGCTAGAACAAACAAGTTAACAGAAATGTATATTTACAGTAAGGTACAATACATCACCACTAGTGCTTTTTCATGACACAGTATGGTTCTCTTTGGTAAGACTCACATCTTTTTGATTATCCATTGTACGTAGTACGATGTAACAAATACAACTTGATACTTTTCTTTTGGTACCACTTTGGCCGAGGTACCAAGCGAGCTGAGCCAATACTTTAACGTGCTGTGGAAAGCGCTGATTGGTCAAAAAAGAAAAATCACCGATGGGCGTGAAAAACTACAGCAGAGCACAGATACCGACATGCCTCCTTGTTCTAAGAAGTTGTTTTTACAGTCTGGCACACTATTTATAACATTAATCTCTGATATCTCATGTGTGTAGACAGTACACACATCTGTCAGTGACACACTGTTTTTATTCTTCTTTAAAGGTTATAGTTTAACAGGAATAAAGTTGAGGGTGAAATTAGAAGCCCTGTACCGCTCACATATCTGGTAACATAATACGTTCTGTGCTCCATTAATTTAGTCAAGCATGAAGCCAAAAAACATTAAGATAAAAAGTACTCTCCGTTTTGCATTGTTGCCTGTTTTAAAGTGAGGTTGCTAGGAAACTTAAAGGAAACCCAAGACATGACAGGTAAGCAAACAGTTCAATACATTGTCCCAGAATGAGCTAAAAATTGTAACTTCAGCAATTAATTTCAATCAGCATAGGCTGCAATGTGTTAGATAGGAAGCGTTCAAGATGCTGGTTGGTAAAGTTGCCCTGGGACAGAGGTAGTGTGGCTATTGCCTTTTTTGTCTAACCACAGTCATCCTAATGGGGAGTCTTTCCATCCAGCAGCCATCTTAGAAGGGCTATCAGGTGGTTCATTTTGCTTAGTTTCTATGGTCAACAGGGCAATAGAAAAAAATGTAAGATGCCACTTTTTTGCTGCCAATGCCCACAGAGATATGCAATCATCAAGCATCTCCTGAAGAGCAACTGACATATTATCAATTTCTGCTCATGTTGTGATGGCCGAAATTTACAGTCATCAGGAAAAATAAGAACAACATTTAATTTACGTTCAAGACACATCCTATTCATTTTAATATAACATTTTTAAGCACTTCATCTTAGTCTAACAAGCAACAATATGAAATTAGTGACAGCAAGGCCAACTTTGACTCTATCTGCATGTCAGTGTTTTTTGTGACAGACTGAAGTACTTCATTGGGTGGTCAGGACTGCATGCTCCACTACTACAGTGGAAACTGCAGTAAATCTCAATTCTGCGCTTGTGCTGATGCAGTATGACTGACTGGATATTTCAACATAACTGGTCTAAGAGATTTCTCTTTGGAGTTTTATCCAGAATGTTTGGTGGGACAGGTTCTTTTCTTATTGCATCTCTGGCTAAGCAACGCTCTCCACCTCCAAACTGTAGCTTCACATTGAGACCTAATGGTCTTCTCATCAAAGTCATTCTAGAAATGTCACTTCCCAAAAGGTTACCATATTCCTCTTCCCTGTTTTTGACATTACAAAATCTTTGAGATTTGGTGACACCCTTCTTCCACAGGCTTCAGATCCTCCCAGCAGACCTCAAATCAAGAACCAGAATCAAACTTGAGATGTTAATTTGCTTCATCAGGAGGGCCTGATCCCCAGGCTTTTGCTACATCTGGTTTGTAATTGGACATGTTGCAGTAGGGATGATGCAAAGAGCTGAGCCAACAGTTGGGGGCTTTGCTGTCCTCCTTTAGTCCTCCAGTGGAGGGTTAGAGGCATCCAATATCTGCCACAGCATGGTTGTAACAGAGCGCTTCCTGAGCCACACTGCCTGAGTTACTCTGTATCATTTTCTTCTTTGCTCTTGGATTCATTGTTTGTTATGAATATAAATATTAGCCGACATTTGCCAGATGCAAGAGTGTGAGGGAGGAAAGCGGAGGCGGTACATGACTGAAATCCTAGAGATCCTTCAGAAAGTAATGTGGACCGGGGGAACACAGCAGAGAGCAAATGGTTTCCGCCCGCTTCTGTTTGCACTTGTGCTGAGATTTGCGTGAAATTGGACTTTTTTGCCACATGGTTCACACTTTCTCTCTCTATGGACATCTCCAAACTGACCCACAGTTTATCGATCTAGCTTTTTACTCAAAATCAGCACAGGTCTTTAACTTGATCCGCTCACGCAAACACAAAACAGCTGTGCTGGGGACTCATAAAGCCAACTGACCACCTCAGAGTGAAACCGCATTCATGATAACAGAGAGGCCCTTTGGCTTGAAAGAGCTCAAAATCTGCTGGCTTTGAAGCTACCAGGAAGCTGTGCTCTCACTCAGTACAGATAACACCCAGGCCTTAGCCTGCACTCAGCTTCATCAACTTACTGCACACAGGAAATGAAGAAAACGTGATGAAATGAGTGAGGAAAGCACTTTGTGAAGAGCAAACAGCGAAACCACGGCTGATCCAATACATCAGCAGAGTTATGACTTATTTTTTCTATCTATAATACCACAGTATATATAAAATATGAAAGCATGACCCCGATTCCAAAAAGGTAGGATGCTTTGTAAAATGTAAATAAAAGTAAATCCAACCCAAAAAAACATTTTATTTGCAATTGAACATAAAAAATAAAAAGTAATTACATGTTGGAAGTGAGACATTTTGCTGTTACAATTCAAATTGAGCTAATCTTTTTCACAAACTAGTAAAACGTCTTCCAACATTTTATGTTTTCTATGTTCTATTGTACCCAATGAAATATTGCTTTATGAGATTTGCAAATATTTTGCATACTGTTCTTATTAACATTTTCACACAGCGTGCAAACTTTCGGGGGAATTGAGGTTAAATAGTTCAGGTGTCAGTTTGACAGAACTGAAAATAGTCCGCTATTGTCTATTCCTGGACACAGTAATTCATTTTGTTGAACTCAGTACGAAACCACAGCTCAGTTTTAGTTGAGTACTTGATGCAGCTGTTTATCATCATTCATTTTCCTATCTGTATTTGGGGTATTTTTCAAGGTTAGATTTTTTTAACCTAATTTAAACCAACTTCTCATTAATCCTTAAATCCTTATCAAGTCCTACAACATTTCAATCATCAATTATTACTAACCTAAGCATTTACTAATTAATATTTACACTTTCAAAAAGAACCACAAAGTCCATGAAAGTGGACTATACTATTATAGTATCTGAATGGTGGAGCAGCATCTACTTAAATAATCTTTTTTTCAGTTTTTATCTAACCTCAGTTATATTATCCATTGTTGGGTTAGATTTCGGGTCAAGCATCATGATTGGGATGACTCTTACAGTCTTTCTCTTTGTATTAATTAAACCCCTAAAAACTTGTCTTTATTCATGAAAATTACATATCAAGAAGGTATTTTCAATGGATATAATGCCTGTTTGTCACTTGTAACGCAATACACACCTTATTTAGTTTTTTTGGAGAGCTGTCAGTATTCATCGGCCACCATGTGTAACTCACGTGACATAATTTGTTCAACACCTGGGAAGGTGGGATTTTTCAGCCAAGAAAGGCTGCAGAACACAGAGGGCTCCATGTCAGCACATTTACGAAAATGTGAGATGTATCTTCTCCATGTGTGTGGAGGGGTACACTCTGCTCTGGAGTCACAGGTCTGTATGCAACATTATGAGGAGCACTGGCTGTAATTTCACCGGGTGACACAATGATGTGGGGTTGACCAGAGGAGACACGTGAGACCAGTGAGCTCAGTTAATACATAACGAGACTTCCAATTGAACATGTTTGTTCGCTGCTGATAATATTCCGTGAACATTCTGCCAAATGTTCATGATATCTAAACCTTATTGTCAATAGCTAGTCCTGGGAAGTTATGCTATGTTCAATTTTCCCTGGAAGTCTGAACTCAGGGCTGAAAATGACGTCCACAACCCCGAGTTGATCATGTTCTAGTTGGAAGTTAGAAAGCCAGTAGGAGTGCTTGCTGATAGGGTTGCTATTATTAGAAATAAAAGCTGATGATAATGCATTTGGCTCTATTTTGTCAATGCAAGCACCATTGTGATGTGTTCACCAATAGAATTTGGATGGTGTGTAACTAATCTAAGGAGACTCAAGCTGACAGATCTGCTAAAAAACTATTTATTCATCACTTTTTATTTTGAAGTCAAGGCTGGTGATTTTCCACTGACTTTCTCTGGCAGCCAGAAGTGACATTTAGCAGTATAAATTGTTACCTCCTAAATACCTTCCACCCAAGCCTGCATTAGCTAAGAAAACCCAAAAGAACCATTCTTGTGTTTGATATGTTACTTATAGGCTACCATAGGGACATGGTAAATGTCCTGCATTGATCTTTTCTTGTCTTGCAAACCACTCAAAGCGCTATAACACTTAAGAGCCATATTTACCCATTCACACACACACTCATACAGTTCTTAGTCTATGCAATCTAGTTCAGGTAACGCAGTGCTTTTTCTGGAACACACACACACTCATGTGCCAAAGATTGCATCAGAGAAAATTAGGGTTCTGTGTCTTGGACGCTTCAACGTGTGGTTTGGGGGAGCCAGGGATTGAACTTCTCTTCCTCCCAAAGAGCCACAGCTGTGGTAGAGCACAAGGAGGGGGACACACAGGGCAAAGACACGGTGAGTCTTGTTACAAAAATGGAACCTTGGAATATTGAATGCATTTAAGCCAGCTGATGAGCCTAAATTACACAAACTGTACATTTAACAGGTTGTTTTAATGTTATTGCTTTTAGTGTTTATATCATTCCTGTGTCTATTCATCAGTGATCACTTTAATGTCTATAAATATGTGTTTTAATTGGCATTAAAATGGTCTCCCGGGCCTAGTTTAAATTTTCCACTCAACAAAATTCCTGAAATTATTTAATTTAATCTACCACCATAACAACAATGACCATCTCATGCTCCACCTTGCTACAGTGCGATCTCATACTGTAATATGTTATTGACCATCTTGCCTCAATGCAAGTTGTACACATGGTCTAGTGCAGAGTGATGGGGATGCTCTCCTTTCCTTAAGGCTGAATCCCAGATGAGGATGTGTTGAGGGCCTGACAGGAGCAGATTCATCATCCCTCACAGGCAATCCATCACCAGTGGCAGGCTGAGGCTGGGGGAGAGCT
Source organism: Leuresthes tenuis (assembly GCF_036924035.1). Classification (NCBI taxonomy): domain Eukaryota; kingdom Metazoa; phylum Chordata; class Actinopteri; order Atheriniformes; family Atherinopsidae; genus Leuresthes; species Leuresthes tenuis. Next base: position 15,732,348 of record NW_027325361.1, on the reverse strand, counting down.
CATGGAACATTTGGGGAGCTCCGAGTCTTACACCGGGTGCTCAGTCTAACGTGCTTCAGAGAGCTTCCTGTACAGTAGGGCAGCGATTAGATCAGCCTGTGCAGTGGCCACATGTTGGGGTGATAGATTGGGGAAAAGAGAGGATGGGCAGAGGCAAAAGAAAACACATCGATACCATCACAGGAATGACACTAGCTGTTTGTTTTAATTATCACAGTTCTCCAAGTCTGACCAAACAATATGGGAAAAGGAGAAGTCTGGTTTGCTATTACTTCATATGACTAATTGAACAATTTTTCTGTTTTACAAAGCTCCTACAATGGAAGCGCTCGTCAGAGTATCAAAAGTTTAAACACCACCCTCTTCTGCAATTGTTTAATGGCACAAGACGGGAGAAAGAACACCGACAGCTAATATCCTATTTTAAACTCCCAGTTTTCAAATAATTGTTGTGGAAGAGAACTTAAATGAATTTTTGCCAGATTTTCGGGATATTTGGACTGCCGAGGTACGACTTCTCCCTTCTCCCTCTTAGACACAAAGCTTTCTATGGATGGGTGCGGTCGTGCATCGACATTTTTGATTTTCTTTTTTCCACGTGTATGTGCAGCACGCATGAGTCTCCTCGGACTTTCCCACCACCTGTGTAGCTGTCCACTGCGTCCTCTCCTTTGATGCAGGGCGGTGGTGTGTCATCCAGATGTGGCAGCAGAAGAACGAAGAGTTCAGTTAGTCCCTGGAGATTTTCCCCACTGAGCTCCTTGCACCAGCAGGGCCGCTGGGAAGAGCCATACAGCCGACATACGTGCACATCTTTTCTCTCATCTGCCTCCCTGCTCACATGGCACCCTTCTCCTTACCTCTGCTTCACACTGACTGCCTCGTTTAACCTTTGTGTTTCTTCCTCCTTCTATGCTTCCACTTTCAGTGTCTCGTTTTTTTTTTGCCCTGTGGGGGGAATTTTGAAATGCCAGCTGCAGATGATATTTTTTTTTACATATTCAGTTGGATAGTCATCACACAAAGATCTACTGTATGAGATTGAACATAAAGTGAAATCTTTATAACTCTCTCCTGTGCGTAATTACTTACAAACTTCAACGCATATGTGTGTGTGTTTCCTCCCTCATGCCCTGATTTGAAGATACTTCTATACAGCATCGCGAGGCCTCTTTTCAAAAGCTCTTTTTCATTTTGCAGCAAGAAAAGCACAGGTGTAATTCATAACACGATGCCCAGGGCCTTGTTATTGCTGACTCACTGTCATGGCTCACAGAGACACTTGAATTTGTCTGAGCCGTTGTTAATGTTATTAGACACACCTGTGCTTTCCCTGCTGTGACAAATCAAAATGTCTGTTGTGGAAGAAGACAACTGGACAAAAAAACAGAAAACAGCCTCGTAAACAAATACAAGCTGTGTAATCCATCGCTTTAGACAGAGTGGAAAAGTGAGTGCATTCAAAATGTACACACATATGGCTGTAGAGTTTGTTATGAGCTGAGCTACAGATGACCTTACGCTTGAGAGGTATGGGAAAAAATACAGTGAGGAGTCTAAGAGAGGGCCCTCCAGGCAGCAGGCATCACACACAATCCCTCTCTTTAAAGGCTTACAGCAACAAAAAAAAACAACTGAGCTTTAGGGAACATATGTGTGTATTTTTGCTCAAGACTTATCTGCCATTCCTGTGTGTGTGTGTGTGTGTGTTGACCTTTGTTTGAGTTACTTTCTCTTGCTATATCTGTCTAATGATAGAGTGCAGCTGCAGAAAGAGTTCTCTAACGGTCACTAGAGTTAATGTTGCTCCTAAGCGTTGCAGCATTGTAAAAACCTACCAGAGAATATGACCACAGATTCATCTGGGACATTTTTAGGTGCCCTTTAGCCAAAGTAAAAAAAAAAAAGAAAAATCAAGTATTAGTGCAGTTCCAGGAAGGTGAAGTGGAATAAAAGAAATCCAGAGACGTGTTTGAGCTTTAAGGGACAACAAGTGGGTTTAATTGGTACTGAGAGCAAAAATTCTCTTTTTGTGCCATTTTTCATCCGTCCCTGCCCTGTGTGAAGAGGCGAACTCTGGTTCAGTCTGGAAACAGGATGTGGGCAGGAAAACTTGACATCTGCTACAAGCCATGGAACCACTGGAGCACATTTGCATAGGTTATGAGTGTGTTTGGTGTGCAGCTGGGTGTCCAGTAAAGTCCTTGTGTGCATCTGAATCTCCGTTGTCAGTTTTTATGTGCATGCTTGCAAATTTTTGGTTCATGCCTCTGTTTAGTGAAAAGCTTTTTGTGTTTGTGTCTGTTCAGCCTGCAAGACTTTTCCCTCCCCTGCTTCAAGCATAGCATACTTTTCCTGGCAAAGCACCCTGTATGGCATCCCTGCTGGCACCGTCCTCAGCCCACCCTTGTGCATTTTTCCCTCCGTCTGTCATCAGCTCCACATCTCGATCTTTCAGCTCTGGCGATTTGGGGTTTGATATCAAAATAGGAACGACAAGACGGGGCAAAAAAGAAAATATTTACGCTAACAAGCGAACAAACCATGCAACATCTAGTAATATGAAACACTTGTTTACACACACACTTCTGTTTTAGTCAATGGACCTTTTTTTAAATTTTCATTCACTCATTTTCCATGTCGGTCTCATCCCATTTGAGTTGTGGGGGTGGGCAGAGAAAACCCTGGGCCGGTCCCCAGTCCATCAGGGCCAACAACCATGCATGTTCACACTCGCTTTAGATTCACCAGTTAAGCCATCCCATTTAAATAGCCCCTTTTTTGGACTGTTAGAGCAAGACGAAATATCTAGACAGAGCCTACATATGCGCAGGGAGAATATTTAAACTCCACATAGAAAGGCTCCAGCTGGGAGCCTTCCTGCTGTGAGACAACAGCCCTAACCACCACATCATCTTCCTTCTTTTTCAGGGAACTACAATCATAGCTGTTCTGTGTTAAATTGTTGGTGGGCAGCCGTGGCTCAGCTGGTGGAGTGGTCTCTTCCAACTGGAAGGCTGGTAGTGTGATCCCTAGTGCATCCACATGTCCTTACGCAAGACACTGAAGCCCACATTTCCTCAAGGTATAGCACACTTCATACGCTTAGCATACATGTATCTGCATTGGCAGATGTATACTAATTACTGTATTAGTATCAAAATTTATATTTGTAAGTCTTACCTTGTGTACAATGTGCAATCAGTAACATAATATGCTGTATTTGACCATTTTATGATACTTGGGACAGTAGAAATCAGTGTGGGCTCTGCCATTTAGCAATTTATGCATCTTCTCTCATAGGAGATCTTCTCTTGTGATTATGACGGTGACAACTCATCAAATCCTCACAACACCACAAATCCCAAACACATGTTGCAGCTTCACCTGGCGGCACACTCTCTGACTTCAAAGTGGGGTTTATGTTTCGTTAAGAACTTTAATCTGTTTTTTTTCCCCCTTTTTATCGAACTTCGCTCATCCCGAGCCTCTGGTGTGATACCTTAGCATTTCCCATCTTGGAGTTTTGGTGTTGAAGAATTGAAGCCACAGCTCTGCTCATGGACTGCTTTCGCTTCGAAGTCTTTGGAGACATTATGCTATAGGATAAGGACCTTGAACCACAGTCTCTACTCACTGTCAAAAAAGATCTCCTCAAAAGGCAACAAATGCGGCCCCCCCCTCAAAAGACTTATTACCTAAGCTGGAATAGAGAGCTTGACTTTGAACATGTATAGTCTTTCTGAAAACGAGACCACATCATACAAACAATGTGTGACACCATGTATATACTGTAACATAGACGTATGTAACTAAGTGAAACTTTTTGCCTGCCGCAAAACCACTTTGCTTGCTATTTTAGCGAATGTTTGGTTTTAGTCACTGAAAATGAGGGTATGATCCCATCGGTCACCCTGGGTCTTTTTTTCATCTTGGCTCGGTCTGCTGGAAAGTCTGAATGCTTCATGGCTACTTTAAACAAATAAATAAGCCCAGAGGGAAAATATGAGAAACACAGGCAAACATCAGCACCTTGGCTTGAATAATGAGCATTTCTTCCTGAGAACTTGGCTTGTTTTGTGCTGACATGGTATCACCTATGAGATCCATGATTGATTCTGTCTGCCATGTCTGTTTTCATCCCACAAAGCTTTTTTTGCTCATGAGTGATGATTCATTTTCTGCAGTTTTCACAGCGGGCTGTAACTTCTTGCAGTCAGGCTTTATTTGAGGGGTGTTTTAAATTTCTGTAAATTTCCGCCTTCTCTTCAGCACAAAGAGAATGAATGGAATTTTATTTGTTTTACTTGCGCTGTTGACAAATCTCTTTTAGATCCCCTTTCAGAAACAGTGTTCTTTCCTGTGAGTATTTGCAGAGTGAGCTGTCAGCAGTTTATCAAAGGTGATCATTTCTTTCAGCATAGCTGCAGTTCTTTGAATCTCATCCTGCTCACTCTCTCTTGATCTTTACCGAAGACTGTTAACCAACGGAGCCAAAAAGAGGCGTTTACAAATGGAGATGTCTTCTTCATGTGCCAGCAGCAGAAAGGTGGCAACATAACAACAGCCCCCAAAACAGCAACAAGTGCAAATGCTGCCACAGTTCAATATGTGGTTATACATGCACAAACAGAAACACGATCTCTTAAACTTGTATTCATGCAAGCGGTCAACTACACCATTTTACATAATGCCCCAACAGGCACAGCAACAATGATATCTATGGCTTTGATTCTGTTCATTTGATAATAAAAGTTCACCATTCTTTTAGATTTCTTCTTTCACCATTTGGCTCGAAACAGATGGCATACGGTGGTTTTCAACCTCTCTATTATTGTAGAAATTGAACCTGTAAGTTTAGTGGAAAAGCAGAGAAACAGCAGAGTTGTAAACCCAAAACAAAAGGCTGACATAACATGACATGCATTCATTTGATCCAACCTTATATTGATATTAATACATCAATTTATACAGTGTTAAGCATCACAGACTAAAAAAAAAAAGCACTCATCCATCTGAAAACTAGAGTAATTATAATCTTCACCATCTAGCTCACTTTGAGATATATTAGAATATTAGAACCGGGGGTGCCTGTCACATGCAGGTGTTTGATTCGGGAGAAAAACAACACGTCAGTGGCCTCCTCTGTTCAGAGACTGAGAAAGCCAAGTGTGGAAAAGACAGTGGATTCTAACTGTGCGCAGTGAAATGACAGCATGCTCTGATAAAGTATGTGACTGTGAGTGATTGTAAAGAATGGACGGAAACATTGCAGGGGCCGCTCTCGACCTCCAAACTGCTTGTGTAAGATTTTATCTAACTTCAAAGAGAATGCAAGAGTTTAATTAATGAGTGTTATGTCTGGACACACAATGCTCTCTGAAATACTGTCTAATCTTTTTCTGCTGCCCTCTAATCATTTTAGATTTACAGCAGGGAGCAGTTTGAGCCACTGGAGCCTTGTTTTTACTTTGGAGGGACACCATTTTGTTCTCTGGTATATCCTTTTTTTTTAAAGGCACCCGAGTTACTGTGCTTATTGGCCTTATATTGTGCTTTTCAACTTAGTGTAGTTATTATATCTAGGTTGTCTCTCTGAACAGTGAGTAAAGAGCTTTGCTGTTTTAAAAGACACTTCAGTAAGTTGTTTGGACTCACTGTTGTGAGGATACAAGTTGTGACTTTCCATTCACAAAATGCTTCTTCGCCCGTACCTCCTGTCACTCTGCAGAATGAAGCCTAAAGGCCAAGCCCAAGCTGCTCAGTGTTTGCTACTAAAACACTGCCACCTCTGCATCAGCTTTATTGACGAAGGGATTTATACAGTTGAACTGGGCTTGATGACTGGGCTTTTGAGACAAGACTTAATGTAAGTTGTTTTTCTGTATGTTTCTATGCTACAATTTTTTATGAAGGGAATTTGCAATCCTCGCATTGTTTTCTGCTATTCACAAAAGAAAAATCTTGGACATTTAAGTTATTGTGAGCTAAGTTTAGAAAAATATTTGTTATTTGTAGACCAAAGGTTCAGGCTGAAGATCACTCTGAGCAGCTTTTTTCCCCCACTACGCTGCTTGTATTCTTATACAGTCATTTACTCCAGGCACGACACACCCAGAAAGTAAAGTAATGACAGCGCACAAGCACAGGGCGCTGCCGCTCGCAGGCCTCCACGAGCTGGCCAATCAAAGGTGAGTGGGTTTTTTAGGGAGGGGCTCTTAAAAAGACAGGAGCTAAAACAGCTTGTTTCACACGAATAATGAACTGAGAGACTGCATAGAGTCAATTCAAGTATATAGAATAATGCAAAACATGGTAAGTTCCCTTGAACTATATTGTACATCCAGCTGATAACCTTTACCAGTGTAAAATGGATTTTGTATTGAATTGGGAGTTTTTACAATACAATAGCTTATCTGCGGCTGTACACATTTCAGACAAATGGTTCTCTTCATGTAAATCTGAAAGTGAAAACACACTGTGGGTAAAACCAGCCCCATGCCGGACACAAACTTTTATTCAGCCATTCATAGACTCACACATTTTTGTGTTTCAGTCCCACTCTCACACCAGAAATGCTCAATTTTTTTTTTTGTTAGCTTCATGTTAGGTTTAATATTACATCTAATCAAATGCTCATAGGGTGTCCCTCAAATCTTGGCATGGGTCTGTGTATGTGCTGCTTTTGCAAACACGCAAGCAAACTAACTGAAAATTGAAAGCAAACTTTCAATTAGCATTCTATCAATACTAACTCTCATCTCAGTTTTTTTTAAGAATTACACACAAGCCCATCTGAGAAGGTTAACTACTCATAATCCTTCACTATCTGTGGGCTAATCACATAAATCTGAAATCCTATCCATCCTGCTATATATATGTTTGCTTGGCTTCCAGTGGCGTAACTCAATGAGGAAAGCAGCTTTCAAGTGACATGTCTGATGAGACGTTTAACTACCGAAGTTGCAATTCTAACCTATGATCCATCAGTAGTTTCACTGATGATATCCATGTTGAAATTCAACCTTCATTTCGATCTAGGCACACATGTAGCTTTTTGACTACGTCCTGCACAACTGTGATGGTGTGGAACTGAAAAAAGTTTGTTTCACCCTTAACCTGATACTTTACCTGTACCTGAAACCTCATCAAAGGAAGCATCTGTGCCCTGCATTTATTGTACAAGGCGACAAAATGTACACCTGAAATTTCAAACCATCTGAACACAGTTTCTGCTTCAAAAATTTCACTTGGTGAATATACCATATTATTGATGCAAACCGAGTAAGTGTAAGAAATTTCTAATCAACATCTGTTGGAATAAAAAGTGTAATGCAAACAGAGAAGCACCATCAATGCATCTCAGCATCCAGAAAGTTATTCCTGCCCATGGACGCCCTAAAAGTACTGAAGCACCTGCACGAAAGAGCCAAAAAGAGACAGTGTCCCTTTAAGGAATAACTCACAGAGGAAGATGAAAAACTGCAAGGAAGGAAGAAGAGGAGGTGTGTATGCGTACGTGTACATGTCAAAATGATAGACACTTGGGTGAGACAGAGAAAAAGAGAGAGACAGAGGAAAGAAAGATAAGGAGCTAGATTAAGATGAATAGAAACAACATTGCATTAGACACTAAGAGCCATTCCGCGCTCGCAAAAGGCTAATGCAATTGCCACACAATAAGAGTGTCTCAGCGGAGGCTGTAAAAAGAACTAGAGAGGGGAATGTAAGAGGAGAGGCAGGGAGGGAGGGAAGAATGAGGGAGGGAGGGAGGGAAGGAGGAGGAGGACTGGCAGCTCTGCCTTCAGACTCTCAGATGGATCTCCTGGGACAATGGTTGAAAGTCTCTCTCTGTCTGTACTGTAACTGGGCTGAGTGGCTCGGTGCTTGCTGTGTCTCCCGAGTGATTTATCAGGTTTACCGGGAGGAGAGACAGAGAAGGAGAAACGGGGAAACAACTCCGGTAGCAGGCAGGCAGCAGTTACCAGCCAGCTGGCCGAGTGTGTTAACTCCACATCTGACCTCTATGGGAACAGAGCAGCCTCCTCTCCTTTCCTCTCTTCTCCCGGCAGACTGTGGGAACAAGAGGGACAGAACTTCACCCTCCCTCACTCTGCTTCTTGCTGGGCTGTTGAGTTCAGGGAACTGGTCCTGGACAGAGCAGGACATGACAGGACTGGACAGCTTTGGCAGCGAGACCTCAGCAGGAGACCCGGGCTCTGAGGATTGCACTGACAAATGATTCTGGGAGCTAAAATGACACAGCTGGCTCAGTCAGGCTGTCAGCCAAGCTGCCATGCAGTTTTCTTGTCAGTTATTAGCCAGTCAGATGGTTAGTTAGTCAGCTAGTAAATCGGTCACTGGGGTCCTTCCCAAATGTGCAACTCTTCCACTTTGTGCATATCCTCAACTGAACTCTGAGGTGACTCAGGTTTAACCATGAAGCACGGGAAGAACTGTGGGAAGGGTGAGTGGCACATACTCGTCTCTGTCCCTCGTCCACTTTCTCACACATTTCTTTTTCCTTTCTGTCTTTTGCCTCGGTAGGTGCAGCATTCCTTTCGCAAATTGTATTAGTTCTGTTGTGACTCTACTTGTTGTTTTTTGTTGGTCTTTTTTCTTTTGGCAGCTGACTTGTCACAAACACATGACATCAAATCTGATCAAAGCTTCAGTGCGAAGTGTGCTGTTTATGCAGTTGCCATAGTTCAGCTTTGATCTTTGATGATGACACTCGGAAAGACGACGCATCTGTGCTTACGAAAAGCATTTGATTTTTCAAGTGGGCGTTTAATCATGTTCCTTATGAGGGTCTAAAGGAAAATAAAGTCAACACAGTGGATTTAGTAAAGCCGCATCGCTAAGTACCTCATAAAGGTTGAATGAACCTGCTTTAGATTTTGATCCCTGTGAACAGAAAAACAGATATTTCACACATACCTGCACACGTACACACACACACACACACCTGCATGACTTCTGGCTGCTGTACCAGCACTTCTTTTCAGCGATCTCATGACTGTGGGGGGTTTTGTACAGAGCTATAATCTCACCACTATTTGCAGAAGTTTGATTTGATAAAGTGACCCTAAAGTCAAGTGCACGGAACATTTTTGGACCAATAGTTCAAATATTTGAGCGCTTTCCAAGGCTTTATCTGTGTCTGCTAAATCAGTGCTGTTCCCATGTGTGAGAGACTAGTTACGCAAGAACAAAGCTAATACATTTAGAGAAGTTGGATAATAATAATGGTAGCAGCAGTATGCGAAATAAAACAAATGTGAAATAATATTCCTCTTTTTTTTCACAGGGAATTTGCATCCCTGCCGTCACATGAGCCATGTAGTTGAGTCTCACACTTATACTTTCATAAAACCGTAAACAGTCATGGCAACAATGCCACCTGCCCAGCAAGAAATGCCAGATATCCAAAATGCCAGATATCCAAAACGTATGGTGCACTAAGTGAGTTGAACCTCTGTAATGACTGAAATATTCCTGTGTTTTTATGTCTTAAAATCTTTAAATCCAAACTCTACTTCAGAATAGGCCAAATGGTCCATATTCACAAACAGATGTTGACATGGGCGTTGTCTCACTAACAATGAACAGATGTTTGCCATCGGGGTTCAGCTGCTACTTTTGTTGTCATCAACAAGGTTTATGTGAGCTCAGCATGTGCCCCTGAATGACTGTGTGGTACTGACAGTATATGTACTTTTATATATGTATATATAATTCAGTAGTTTGTCGTCTGCGTTGGTGCCTTATGTGCTGCAACATGGCCTCTCTCATGGTTTTTCCCACACTTTGTGAGTTCACCGATTCCCCTCAGATCATCTCCAGAGTGTTCAAGTGAATGGGACAGCATGGTTTCCCTCAACCCTTTCAGTTCAGTCATGAGTCCACCACAGAGAATTTCTGAGCAGAGGCAATCACAGCTCACATCCAAAACCATCTTAGCCAGCAACCAAATGAAGGAGCCTTTGTAGGCCCCGACTGATGCATATTTACTTTTTACGACCAACCAAGTAGTAAACAGCTTGCCTTGTTGGCACTGGAGCGAGACTCAAATACAGGCCTGTTCGCACACAAACATACATAAGCGCGAGTGGAAAAAGGGAAAAAAATGAATAAATTCGGACAACATAGAAATATACACTATTGAGTGGCACTGCCAGCTTGATCTGCAAGTTGGTGATTTCATAATGGGGTTTGTTGTGCTATGCCTGACTGCTGCAGACACAGCAACAGCAGCAGTAGCCTCCAATTGAAGCCATGTGTGGTGGAAAAACAGGCCTCGGTTTGTGGAGAGATTGCATGCTTGAAGTGGGAGGGAGCCTGTCGGTTACAGAGGTCACAAGCCGAACACGCCAACTCCTCTTGGTCCTCTCTCACGCCATGCTGACGGATGAATCTCAACAGTTCCTCCCAAACTTTTTTTGACTCCCTCTGCATTTTAATTTGAAATAATTGGAAAGGTGTATCACCTGCTTGTGCTTTTTTCACTTGAAAATGACTCCTAGGAGGCTTTTGTTCTTGTAGGCGGTGTCGGAAACATCAGAAAGGCCTTGTCCAGGGCGTGCCCCAAATGTAGAAAGTGGGTGGTTGAACTGAGTTCAGCTGGAGACTTTATTAGCTTTGACTCTACTAATAGCAGTGTTGACACATACCGTCCTCGGATGAACCTGAAATTCTCATGTTGTTGTGTCTGAGTTTATTTCCTCCATCAACACATCACCTGATAAAAATCTCACACATGCATCAAATCTTCTATCTCACAAACATCGTTTTGCTTTCTTTTGTGCATCACTTTCTCAGTCCCATGCCTCTCTGTTCCCTAGCTCCTCTCACATTCTTGCTCAAAGTCCTGCCCTTCTAGACCAAATGTTATCAGCGCAGCCATGCTATTAGCTAATAGCTTCAATAGCTACTACTATCAGATTCAGAGATAGCCCATGCCAGGCTTTAATGCAGCTGTGCCATTTCCCCTCATGCATTATAATCGATCATGTTCCTGTCAGAGCAGAGGGAAAGATTGTGTTTTCCTTTCTCCGTTGTTCCTATAAGCTATAATAAGATGTTTTCTTTTTAAAAAATAACATTCGTATGAATAGACATCAAGCAATTTTTTGTATAAAATTCCCAAATCTATTTTGTCCAGTATAACTTATTCGGTTTCTTTTCTAAGAAAAGGTTGAGAATGATTGATTTTGCATGAAATTACATCTCCTCTAAATTGCATTAACGCTATGTAAAGTGGATTATTGTTAATGGGACATGTGAAAAAGCTCCTGCGTGATGCGTGTTCCCATCATCAGTCACATGTAAGGGCTGGGTTATCGAGACTGAGTGATCTAATGAGCTGAATAATGAAGCCCAGAACCAGCGAACACTGGTAATGACTTTTTAATGCTCATGGGTTCTTTAGTTACGTGCGATTGATTGAAACAAGGGTCTTATGTTTTGTCTGTCAGTTGTGTCCTGCATCTAGAAAATAGTTGTACAAAATCAACTGTTTCTGTCCAACACAAGTGTCAGGATGGGCAGGACCTGAACTGAATTTTTCGTGGTGGAGTTGGATGGTAAATGGTAAATGGACTTGTACTTGTATAGCGCTTTTCTAGTCTAGCTGACCACTCAAAGCGCTTCACTACATGCCGCATTCACCCCACTCAACACATTCATACAGCACGTCTTAGGATATAACTACGTGCTTTTCTAATCATTCACACACATTCATACCCCCAGTGTATCATTGGGGTTCAGTAAACAACAAAACAACTGTTAAGTGGAACACTAAATGTTTTTTAAGATCAGATTAACTGGACCTTAACTGGGGTTCAGAACGTGGGGTTCAGTGTCTTGCCCAAGGACGCTTCGACATGTATCCTGGGGAAGCCAGAGTCGAACCACCGACCTTCCGATTGGTGGGCGACTGCTCTTCCTCCTGAGCTACAGCCGAGTTAAAACAGGATACAGGAATGATTAAAAATGCCTTTCTTTAAAGATGTTAATGATGTTGCTTTTGTTTACATACATCAAAAGTGATTTGATTTTATATAGCCTGATGGAGAGAAGTCCAAATTCTGCTTCCACTGGCCTGCAAACTCTGTAACATTGGTCACATAAAGTGCAAATGAAAGGGGAGACATAATGGAAAAATCTATTTTTTCTGTGCTTATTTTTGGGTGTGTGAAGTCACTACTAACTCAAAAACATTTTGTACTCCCTAAAGCTGAAAATGTTACATTCAGTGAGCCGTTCAGATTTACTGGGGAAACATACGTAACTTTGTTTCTCCACCTAACTTCAGTTTAAGATAATGCTGCATTCACTGTACCTCAGAAGTGGGAAGTTGAACCTTGCTTGCTCTTGCTTTTTTGCTTTGAAATTAAAATCAAATCTCCCAATTGGTTATATAGTTCACTAAATAGAAGCGATAAATTAGTCGATAACAGTCGACCAGTGTTTTATTTCATGTTTTATACCCCAACCAAGAAATCTGACTTCTTATCGGACAGCATGTTAAATGTTAAAACCATCTGCTCGCGCAAGATTTGAGTTAGGATCCCAATCCCAACACAGCCCTCTATTTAGGTGCTCCAGTTGCTGTTTGTTTATCCAACAGATATATAATTTGAGGCATGCCGACATCTTTTTATGTAGTGGTAGTAGTATACCACTGAGTTGACAGTGCACAAAGTGAGGTGAGAGAACTGTGTTGGTATTAAAAAGCTGTATGCGGGGCTTTTATGACTCCAAACCTGTTTATTGTTGATTATTCTGCTTAGATTGAAGCTCCTAATCAGTTCACAAAGATTCCATTGCATCTAGAATTAATTAATTAGATAATGAATCAATTCATTTGAAATAGCCATAAAAATAGCCATGATACCATGTCCATAGGGATGTCATGTTCTATAAGGAAAAAAATACATATGACACAGAAAAGCAAGTTAGAATAGCTTGTTGTTCAGATTAAAACCGATATCAAGTCATTTTATAAATGCCACCAAGTCTCTCTTTGCACATTGTTTCTCTCGTTTCACATGTAATGAAACAGAATGTCAGTGTGCCATGTCAGCACATACCAGGTTTCTATCACATTTGTGACGATCTGCGTCGCCCTGGCGTGTAGTTATCACTATTGACGAGGTGAACGCGAGGCTACAGAGATACTGCAGCGAAGGGTAAATTGCTTTTAAATTTGGCTTTATGGGACAAGAGTTGTTGGTGGTGGACACCAATAAGTGTTATCTTGGAGACCCAAGTTAATCTGATCTTAAAAAACATTTAGTGTTCCACTTAACAGTTGTTTTGTTGTTTACTTACATGTTAATTCACCGTTAGTTTAAACCATTAAAACACTGGGTCAGGGTTAAGAAAATATGACGTCTTGGCTTAAGACAGTTTGCGATAACTTTTGTTTTGTACCTTAGAAAATCCTACCATGATATTGAGCTGGTAATTTCAGCCACTAACACAAAGTGGAAACTTCTCCAGTGCCTTCATTTGAATCATTACTTCTGTTGATAGAAATAGAATATCTTTGTATTACAGAGGTGCTTTGTGCGCTTTGCAGACTGGAAAAGGATGACATGGAATCCATAATCCTGGGCTTTTCTAATGCAGTTACACTTGATATTGCTCTTAGTCTCTTTCTCACGCACACATTCTCATAACTGTCTCCCTCTCCTGTTTCTACCTCTCCCTCTCAACACTTTGCTTGTGTTTTGTTCGAGCAGGGTGACAAATCACAGTGGCACCAATGTGAGAAATGCAGGGTGACGTCAGCACTGCACGGCTGGATTCAGATGTGAATCTTACACCAGCGGTCACCACCACACATATCACAACATCTCTTGTGCAAACTCTGCCAACGGCACAGAGTAGAGTTACAGGAGAGAGTGGTTTTCAGCAAATGGTGTGTGGCTTTTGTTATCCTTGAAGGAAAATGGAGGGAGAGACAGATGGAGCAACATGAAAAAAGTCAGACCATTAAGGATTTTAAGTCTTAATGTATGCAAGTTTATTTTTCTGATAGTGTGACACCTTTATCTGCTTGCTTTAGGGCACTCAAGAGCCTCTTGAGCTCAGTGTTGTTTCCACCGTCTCTCCTTCAGTCTTTTGTTCACCAAGCAGAAAGCGTAAATGAGGTCAGTTTGTTCAGCTGAGAGTGCAAACCCTGCGTTTTCTAAATGTGGAGAATTGTTCGTATCTTCTGCCTCTGTACAATAATAAGTTCCACCAGGCTGTAAATTCAGTTCATTTGGACTCACACTAACAGGAGACATTACATAAGGCTTTCACAAAGCACCATGAGAGTCAAATTTAGCTGCTATGGACATGTCCAAGTTATGTCAAACAGAAAATTGGTGTTTTTAAATCAGTCAAGTCTAAAAATCATTCCAATACTATGCCTTAACATACCTTATTTTCAACTTTGCTTCACCACGTCATCATTTTTCTTGGATGTGCTTCGATGCTTATTTTCTTTAATTGCATTTTAGTCTCATAATTGCCACATCTGATCTCTACTTGTCATCCTGTAATTCACCCTGCCTGACAGTCATGTCACCAATCATTCATTTCTCATATTGAGCTTCACACCCGGCAAACAAACACTGACTCACCAAAGTGTTAGAGGGCTTTACCACTCCCTCCACCCACTCTCACTCTCAGCAGTTTCTTATTTTCTTTCACAGACAACGCACTCCAACTCATGCATGCAAATTAACAGCACACACGGGCAATCCCTCATTCCAATTTACAGTTCACTGAGGCACATCTTCATGTTTCTCATGTCACAAAATAGACAAACATATTTATTCATGATTCCTGGGCAGGGAGCGGCAGACTGTTAACACTGCTTGACAGGACAGACATGTTTTTCTGTCTGGAAGGATTTTACATGCCTTTGTAAAATTGTGCAACGTGTACTGTGGCTCTGTGTGTGAACAGTGGAAGACACTCAGTCCTTTTATAAAATATGTACAAGAGGCCTTTTGGGTCCTCTGAGCACCAGTAGGTCCTCCTACTGTCACTTTTTATATCAATAAAAGCTGTACAATCAGTTTTAGGCTGACAAAAAAAGATACTGTGATATCTTCTGGTTAGATTTAAACACAAACAGCACAAACTTAGTTATATTCAGAAAAAGATCCGGATTTAGGTTAAAATAGAGGATGATCATAATCACGTTACTAACATTTTGGGATGCGTGTAAAATCAACTCAAAGCTCTCAAAGCTAACTCACCATCTCTTCCACTAGCATTGTGATTATGAAAACCACCAAAAGGGCGCAGACTTATGTTGTGTTAATAAGCAAACACATCTAACTTATGAAGACATTTTTATGTTCTTAGAAAGTCTGTTTTAGGTGTCTTGCTGCACTATTTCTTCTCTTACATCTGAACAATTCATATACAACCGGTAAATAATCCAGTAAGTTACAGCTCGCAGTCATGAGAGATCAAAGAATATCAATGTTTCAAGAAAAAAAAAGTGGAACATTTTCAGCAAAAACTGAAATGTAATTGAATTGAATTTGTTCTGTGTTAAGTCACTATATGTTGTGCTCTATCAAACTGCTTTGAAAACTTTCTTTTAGGTTCAACTTGTTTTAGATTGGGAAAATGTGCTCTTGTCTGGCTGCTATTCTGAATACTTAGCTTGGCTGCCCCATCAGTATGTCTCCCAGATTTTCCAGACTAAGAGGCCTCGAACTTCTTTCCACTGCAAATAGGATATGAACTTCAAACAAGATCCCCCCCACCCCCACCCCCACCACCCTCTCCCAAAAAAAAAAGAAATATCCCTTTAACCTGAAATTTAACAGACTAGAGAGCAATCTCAGTTCCTGTCTTATGTAGGACTACCAGGTTGTTTGAATAGACAAATGTATATATCTAATAGTAACGCCCCAAAAATTATCGAGAATAGAGTCTTTTTTTAAGAGGGCTCACCAGATTATTTGCAGACGATGTGCGAAAAGTGAGCAAGGAGGAACGGTGTAGACTCGGCACTAATCTCCTCCTCCACACCGCTAAACAATCCTGTCATTATTTCTTCCCCACCAGGGTGGGCCTGGAATTTTCCCAGCAAAACAGCATAAACAACAACAACAAAGGATAATAATACACAGTGATGTTAACTTTGCAAGAAGGAAGTAGTAAAAAGAGCTGCAGTTTGTTGTTCTTTCTGTGTCCCCTTGTGAGCCCAGCCAACAATGTCAGACTGTCTACAACGAAAAAACAAATGAAACCGTGTTTTCTCTGACCTAAAAATGCCCTCGATTAATCTGAGACAAAACAGAATCGAGTCCATTTGTTGCAGATTACTTATTATTTTCTGAAAAGAACACAGATCTCCTTTTGAAGTCTGTTCTCCTCGGCTGAGATTTTATAGAGAGCGCTCTGTCGTCCAGGAGCTCCAGACAGCTTGCACGGCCCGTGCCACTTCAAACAAGAAGTGTTTTCTTTTTGCCCTTGACTGACCAGGTAGCTGCCTCTGGACTCCAGATCTACCACTTCCTGCTGAACTGTGCAACAAAAAAGTCTGCATAGTCATTCCTCATGTCTCACAAATGCAATCTTTTTGTTAGAGATATTAAGTTGCATCATCTTTCACTCCAGGATTGCATTAGTGGTCTGAAGTACATTATGGACCATCATCAGATCAGTTCAAGTTCTACTGTAAAGCTTTTTGTTTCTCAGAGATTCTCAGTGCGATAACATTTCCAAAATGTCTTGCTTTCTTTCAGGTCACAGCTGCTACGGAAGACGGCATCTGCAACCCTGAAGGAAGCGACAGAGCTGAGGGTAGAGAAGGGCAGAGAGGTGCAAAGCAGATCCAGCCTCTTGCCCTGGCTGTGGTGGGGAGGGTTCCTGGCACCGTGATTTGATGCACAAAAGAAAACTAAAATCACATTGCCAGGGATTTCCACTCCTTCACAGCTCAGCAGGTGACTTTTCCTGTCGTTAGGTTTCCACTGCGGGATGTGTCTTTTTTTGGCGGTTTACAAATTATTTTTAGTGGATTTCCAGATGTTGCTATGTAGTCAAGCTGATAACCACCGAAGAGATTAGGCAGACATTTTAATTAACTCTCGGCAGACATCAAGAGGTTAAGTTGTGAAATCAAATTCTCTCACGAAAAAAATGAGAAAAAAAATGTTTCCCCCTTTAAAAGAGCCTGAATGCTTTTAAGGCCGCCGTTAATGTGCAGCTGTCTGAAATTTAAACTGCCCTCACAACTCTCCCCTCTAATACAGCAGGAAGTCCATGTAAATGCTCACAAGAGTCACGCAGCTTTACATGATAGGCCTCATTTTTTTGGAGGCAGCTTATGTTTCAACGCTGGGATTTTAGATCTACAAACAAGGAAATTAAATAGACATGGGACGAAGGCTTGGATCCTCCACAGGCGGCACACTGAAACATGTTGTAAGACTGGCAAGCTCTACAACCACCAGCTTTACCACTGAGCAGTCACATAAAGGTCTGCATGAATCTCTGCTCCATCAAAAGCCAGCCACCCACTTGCTAAAGGCACAGAGCTTAGCTAATTGGTGAGCATTGATCCCTGCTATGTGTTGTTCACAGTGGCTAAGTTCAGTGCCTGAGGTGAAATAGTTGATTGGACGTTGGGGATTTGTTCCGGGGGAATGGACAGAACTTGATGATCTTGGATATGAAGAAAGAAGGAGAGAAGGAGAGGGAAGGAGTGATAAGAGCTTAGGTGGAGACGGAAGGAGGCGGGAAAAGAGTAAGGCAGGAATCTTGGTTCTCAGTGGGGTTGTATGTATTTTTTTTTCTTTTGTGGACCAAACACGAGCTTTAGTTGGGTAGTACAGTTCAGACATTAGGCTAGCTGAACTATTTGGTCGTGTTTCCCTGAAGCAGAAACTTTCTTATCTTATGCACCTGGCAAGAATCACCATGCATGCCAAATATAATCGACAACCTTCAATCAGGTCATGTGACACAGCTTTAATGTAGACCGAAAAATACCACAGATATTACAGTTTAAGGAATGTGGTACTGAATGTCAGACCTGTCTGTGCTTGCTCGTTAGCTCAGGACTGCTCTACCGTTCATTTACTCATATGGGAGACAAATGTCTTGCAAACAGATGCTTTATTAAACCATTCATAAATCCCGCCTCATGCCCATCAAGGCTATCAGGTTGAATGATGTGAGAGGTATTAAAAGTTTATAGTCTTCAAATGTGTGTGTTTTTCATAGCTTTTTTCAGTTAGAATAAATCAAGTAAAGGTTTATTGAGTGTATAAAGAGGAACTATAACTTTCATTTGCAGATTTAAACCCACTAGAATGACTTTGCATAATTCAGAAATCAAAAGATATTAGACATAAACTGACCTTTGTGGACTATCACTTTGAAGCCTTTAATTTGGCATTTGGTAGTTGCCATCTTGTTTTTCTATATCTAGTGGTGGTAATATTTGGACAAGAAGGAGGCACAACGTTGACAGCTAAGGCTGGTGCTTGATATTGAGCTTGTTAAGTAAAATGCAACCATAATTTACATTCATTTTGATGATAATTGGGATGCCAAACTGTCAAAGCACTTATATTGCACTGAACTTGCACAAAGGGCATTAAGATAAACATTTACTTAGATAGAGATCAGTCTCCTTCAAAGGTCAATTCAGTTTAACCAAAGGAAATTAGCCAAAAGCTAATTAAAACAAGCTACATATTATTGATATGTTGTATCTCTATATATTTCTTCGTAAACCAGAACAAAGTAATTGTCTGGAGCAGTCTTATGTCCATCTTTTCTACAGGCTATGGTCTGAAACAAGTTAATCTATCCCATGTTTCCAAAGCCCCTTTTTAATATACACCCATATTTATCTAGTTGTCAGCATGTCGAGGTCTGCAGAGAGGATAGCACACTGTGCTTATGAGCTGTGCAGCTTATGCAGAGGCTGCCCCTGTCAGCTCATTAGAAAAGATGAAAAAATAAATTAATGAATAAACAAACAAAAAAGGTTGTACAAAAAAAACTACAGTCATAGTAGTCAGACCTATATGATCCTGAAATTGAGGGATACTTTCTGCGTTCATTTGCTCACATTTGATATGAAGATCTGATAAACTTTTCATCTCAGGCTGAAAATGTTCCAATAATGGCCTCATTACACATATTTTTATTCATCTTGAAGAACGCAACATTTATAACATGATATATTACGGCAGACATATTACAAAAGCTGGCATATTGTTAAATAATGAAATAAACATAATTTAAAAAGTGCAGCGGGAACGTAGCATGTGTGTTGCACACGTGTGTATATTTACACCACCACCCCTTCTGCTGCCCTGCTGTGGCACAGCAACTGCCTGCACAATCCTTTTTGTAATGGCCATAAATATTCAGAGTTGCTTGAAAGTTGCCTTGCTGTAATTTGATAACAGTCACTTTCAATTACTGAAATTACCTGATTCATTCATTATCAACCAGCAGTCAGCATCAGCAACAGGTGAGCCTGTAATTCTAATTTCTGGGACATGCTGCCTGCACACTTAAATTGCAGCGAAGGTGTGTTGTTGCTGTCATGCAGTCTATACGATGATCGCTAAATGTTTTTACTGTGTATTTTGGTGAGAATAACTCCTCACATGGGAAAACTAGGCGCCGTGATAATGCTTTAGATGGCACACAGCTGTAGGTTGAGACATGCGTTTCATGCAGCCAATTTGGATCCTTTCATCCATTAACATGGAAGCCAAATAGAAACATGTGGCGTTACACACTCCATGAGCAGGCCTAATATCAATTTTTTTTCTGTTAAGTCTTGAGAACTCTTGTTTGGTATCATGTTTATCAGTTTTCCTCCAGTCTTATTAGGTGTGTGACTACATAAACCAAAGCTTAACCTCCATACTTTGATGTTTGGGATTAACATACTGTGGCACATGATGAACAGAATGAAAAGCAGTACCGTAGGTTGGGTTTCAGGTTGCAACATAATTTTCGTTCCTGAACAGGCTGAGGATTATTTTGCCAGCCTATTGCCAAAATTGGCAATTATTTTTTTGTCCATACAGTAAATTGTCTGCAGCCTAACATAATTTGTATCTATATTTACTTATCAAAAATTCTATATTTTCAGAGTCACAAGAAGGCAGAAAAAGGACAAAAGTTCTCAACTGGATTCAACATTTGAAAGGTTTTGAGAGGCTGATAGACTATTTAGGCAGAAAAATGCCAGTTAAGCTTTTTGTTTGTTTGTTTTATTTAGTCCAGTATTAAGGAATTATCAGAATATGACCTGTGCTGCATTAACCCTGCCACTGCTTAAAAAAAACCTGATATTTTCTCTGATGTAGAAACAGCAGTGAATAGCAAATGATATCTTAATCATATCTGAGATCTTTGGCTTGTTTGACGTAGCTGTCCTGTCACTACATGCTTTATACTGTACAATAGGTACATTTCAGCTGAACTTTAGAAATTGTGTCTCATCATACTGAAGCTTGCACAACGATTTCTGGGCTGTGCCCTCCCGTGCCTACTGAACTGGTATCAGTGTTGTACCTAAAAACTGGCTCAGTTCAGCAGGAACAGGAGTGGAGCTCACTGACTTGGAGGACATGTCCTGCGTTATAACACCAACTTACAAGAAACGTTCCAAAGACAGCCCAGCCTAGATTTCTTTATTTCGGTTGCAGTGTTAAACCGAATGCACCTACCACATCACTAGGTTAGACGCTTGCAAGGGCTCAAGTCAATGCCCTTGATGAAAATGAACCCTGAATCCTTCAGTCTGTCAGGTGGTGTCACTGAACCTGGTGTGTATGCACGGCAGTGCAACCTGAGTTGGAAAACTATGACATGCTTATCCAGCTGGTCTTGCTGTTTTGCTCAACCTTCATGTTTATTTCTGCATTCCTCTCTTGACAAGGCTACAAACACCTTGCTCACTCTCCATCTGTCTCCCTCGGACTTTTCTTTCTGTTCTGTCAAAGGCCAGACTGAGACTGGAGTTCAGTGTGAGGTAATCCCATTGAAATGTCTGCTATGCCTGGGTAATTGATTTCACCCGGCAGTTCCCATTTTCAGTGATTGGGAATGTGTGCAAAGCTGCTTCCTCTCCACTGTTCAGATCACTCGCAGCCAGCAAAGGAAGAATATTTTGTGTGACATTTTATACCCAGAGAAAAGTGGAGCAAGATTATTAAGCATGATGACTCTTCTCTTATCCGGCACCTCCGCTGAGTATGACAGGCACCATAAAATCATATTTCTGTTTCTTTGAATTTCAACAGATAAATGTTCCCTTCAAAGCAGGAGGAGATTATCCAATGAGAGGATAGAGAGTTGTATGATGACTTCAGGGCATTGTTCAAACCAGGTGGTGCCACTGAAAAGTTCATTATGACTCGTGTGAGTGTTCAATCAAGGAATAGTGGAAGAGAACATTGCATAATGTGCATTATTCTGAATGTCAGCGCACTTCGAACAATGTAAAAAAAAATCTAGTGCCTGATTTATGTTTCGGGTGTAACCGTGTTTTCAATTCAGTGCAAATCCAACCAAGACTTCAAGTAATAAAAGCTCAAATAAACCTGAGAAAGAATTCTATCAGTGTTTTCTGTTTTTTTTTTTTTTTTTTTTTACAGTTTCAGAGGATATCAACATTCACCCCGAGAAGGGAAACGTATTGCAACAAGAAAAAAATCAAAAATTGGGAAACACTGTGTCTCATTGTGAATACTTCCATTATTACGTGTCCACACAGAACAATGTGTACACACATGTTCTCACTTTAGTACTGGATCAATTTTTGACAGGGTTGGGTTTTCTCACATAAGAAAAATATAAGTAATGCTATTAGAAATGACAGTTGCTCCATCACATAACAGGCTGATGTTTCATGCGTCAACATCAAAACAAAAGAATCCACCACAATTTTCATGAAAATAGACACACATCCAAATAGCTAGAATCCAGACCAAAGCCTCCAGTTCTCCTTTTAGTCTCCATAGTGATGTCAATATCCCTTTCATCTTCAGTCCTCAAAGGCTGACCAGATTTCATGATGTGGCTGCTTTATTGAGCATGATCTGCTTCTTGCCCATTTCGCCATTCAATCAGCATCCATGTGGTTGTGGCCTGTGGCTGTGAGCTTGGCTGCGTAATTTGGTTTAGAGCTGAGCGGGAACATCTGTTCTACAAAGCCTCAGCTCCTTCCGTTCCTGAGGCCACGTGGAGACAAAAGAGGACCTCCAAACCTGTGAGTCCCAGTAGTGGGTTGAGAAGTTGAGAAGAGTTGAGGAGGGAACTGTGACAGGTCTTTGAAGTGCAGAGCTTAAATGTGCAAAGTCAGGTTGGATTTATCGTTCAGCTGACAGTGATAAAAAATGCCATTTATTGATTTCATATGTACAGTGGGAGGTTTAAAACTAAGACAAAGTGTTTCATTCAGTCAGTGCACGCTCACAGAAAAGATTAATCTTGTGAAAATACAGCATATCAGGTCCTGATTTTAAGCAGAAGGAACATACTTGACTTTGTTTACCAAAAGAGATGGTAATCATTTATTAATGCAATCTTTTACTTAGCTATCAGTGATGAATTTGGTGTTTTTTAGTTAAGATCTTCTACAGTGGAGAGGATATTCCCATCTACTAAAGCTAGCGATGCAATGTGTGTGTCCAGTTATTGGGCTGAGACTGAAATATCTCATAATTCATTGGATATCCTCCTGTGTCCAGGAGGATAAATTGTTACAATAATTCAGGAAATATCTCACGTCTTTACTTCTTGTGTTTTAGAGCTAACTTTGCAGTCAGAATGCGTTGGAATAATTAGAGAAACTTTCCATGTGGACTACCTCAAGTCTGAATCTGGAACGTCAGCAAGAATTTTGGTGCACGACTTCCTCAGTCATCGATGTGTCACGCACAGAGGAAGCACAGGAACATACGGATATCAGAACAACTTCCCAGCATAATCGAGGACTGGGTGAAGCAAAAAGTACTTGCAAAACTCTAGTTTCAGCTGCACGTGCTGTGTTTCTACAGATTAAAAAAAAAAAAGGATCTAAGACCAGGAGCTCCTGCAAACAAACCTCAATGTGTTAAAAACTAAACTATATTTTCTTAAAATACTGTCCTAATGAATTCCGAATGAAAAAAATAATAACAGTCCAACATCAACATATTAATATGTTAGCAGCATGTTAGCCCCACATGGCTATTAGCATAGCTGCATCTTTTTTTCTAAAATACACACATGTAGTGCACCTCCTACAGAAAACCTGTCTCCTCACTTTGAAAACTTTTGGAAACTAAAGCCAAAGAAATCACCCTTGGAACATTTTCACAACACAATTAGCTAAGTGGTCACGCTGCTCGGCACAGAGCACAACAAGAATGAAAGGGGGGATTAGGAGAGGAGAGAAAACATGCTCGCTTATATCCCCAAGGTTGACAACTAAGTCAGTGCAAATGGCTGGCATCCAGCCCTCAAGAGAAAACTTCAGTTGTTGCTGGTAATTGTGTTCCTAACTCATAATGTTAGAGGAATTAAAAAGCACTTTCGCACACTTACGGTGATTTTTCATCTCGCTGGAACAGGTTATTTATTTGATAAAAGAAAAAGAAAAAGAAAATGTTTGCTAAAATAATTTGTGTTGACAGTCTGTCTGCCTCCATCATTTTATATCTCATAACCTCTGGCTGTTCTCCTTTGTATCTGCTGTCTGCTATCTAAAATCTGATAAAGAGGAAACAGCTGGTCTCAGAGCTGGTGTAGATTTTGAGAGTCCTGCCTCCTCCATATGCGCCTTTACTGGCATCACAGAAAATAAAATCGTTCCACAAATGCCTTTTCTCTTACTTATTTGTTAGTTATGATGCAGAGGGGGAAAAAACAGAATTATGTCAAGATGGCAGTGCATTTCCTTTAATTTTTCATCATATTTTCTATTCTGACAGAGTGTTGAGAGTTTACAGGCCAAATAAATACATGGGCTATGTTAAAGATTTTACTCAACTGCAGCAGGAAGAGTAATTTTAAAGCTTAGCCCAGACTACATTCACCTGAATAAGATCCAAAGTGCTGAATTCTTCAGTAATGATTGATGTGTTCATCACGCAGCATATACTTCTCTTTTTTTTTTATTGTTCTTGTGGGCAAGAGGATTCAAGGATTTGAGGATGGTGTATTGTCATACCAGCTCACACATACATGTTTATGGTGCAAAATTAGGACTCAAGTCCCGGTTTAAGAAGTCTAATAAATAAGTGTATAACAACAGCACAACAAAGAGCATGTCCTGGGTTAAAATGGTAAATACACTGACGGGTTGGGTGTGAACACTGAATGTTTGTACAGCCATTATTGACATCTGAATGTCGAATGGGACGCTGGAAGTTATCCAAGACTTGACTTGACTGTGTTCTCGGAGGAAGTTTTCCTTAAAGAGGCTTCTGGGTTAAATAAAAGAAGAGTTTCCTAATGCTGCCGGTTAATGAAATCATCCTTTATGTGAATGAAAAAGACCAGATACTGAACAACTGCTTCGGTGCACATCTGGTATTTACGGTTGGAGTATATCAGCTTAGTTGTGGGAACAGTATGTGAATGTGCTCAGATGCATGTCCATATGTGTACTTAATACATGAGCTGACAGAGATCAAGTGTAAAGCAAACATCTGCACTTTGCACACAAGCTAAGTCCTGCACAAAATCATTTTAAGAAGGTTTTCATCTGCATCACTCTAAATATGACTTGGTTTAGGGCGAGGCTTAAGTCTGCATCAGCATGCTGGTAGGTGGCCTTTCACCATTTGAATGAATGGAGAAAAGTGAATGAACACATTATTTTCATAGCCACTGCCAATTTCCAGTGCAATGCCCAAGGCTTATTTGAGTTTGCCAAGTAAAAGTACTCATTGTACAATATCAGTACTGTTGCTGACAAGCAGGCGAAGACTGAGCTGTCCTGCATACTTTGATTACTCCATAACCGCAGATGAAGTAAACTTGGTCTCGTTCTCTTCCCAGATGGTGCCAGTTACCCAGTATTTCCTCTGTCTTGTTTTGGTGATAGTTTGCCGTAATTTTGAGCGAAAGATCACAAAGGCCCATCATCCCATGACTGTCCCCACACAAAAAAACAACCTGAAGAATGGTTCAGTCTAATATAGACCCAGGCCGACATGTTTTGTCGTATCAAATTTCAGCTATTTGCTCTGGATCATGGTCCAGGGCATGTCTGGCACCTGCAGTTTTAGTCCAGACCAAACTGAAAAGCCTGAAAGTCTGTATTGAATAAAGCAAGTGTGAAAGTCCCCTGTGGCATATGGGGCTGTGTGCGAGATTACAGTATTCAAACGATCGTGTATAAGATGTAACTCTAATAAAAGAGATGTACAGAGATGTAACAGACTGTCGTGTTACAGATAATGCAAAAAAAAAAAAGTCAGTCTGTCTTCAACTTCACTTTCTGTGAGCTAAAGAAAACAAGATGTCGCAAGTGTATATTTGACTTGACAGCACAGCAATAATGATAATCTCTCACTCTCTGAGTCCATACGTTCCTGTTTATCATTTAAATACAATGTGAGAAGCCCCCCCCTCCCTCTGCTATTTCTGTCAGTATAATGATCTGCCTGTCTCTCTTCATGCGTGGTGTCACTCAAAGTTATGGTGCTTACAGTAAGATTTAATCAAACAGTCCCTTTGGCTTTTCCAACAGTCTTTTCCACAATATAGACACATTCCTACATTCCTACGTTTTTTTGGAAACCCCAAACAAGATGCCGTATAATTTTCTTCTTGCTGTTGATTTCACAGAATTACTTAATTGCATGTAGCTGCTAATTTTTCTTCTAGTGTGACTGCCTGTGCCATTTCCATGCATGCAAATGAGTTATTTGCTGAGTGGAAAGGAAGCCAAACCCAGACTTTTTTGGATGCATCATCATGTTCTTGGATCTCCAGGCCTGAAGTGCCGTCTTAGTATGGCAACTGAAATGTACTGCAGTGGGTCTTATTGGGGATTTTTTTTTGTTTGTTTTTTTATGGAGCAGATTGAAGTTCATTTTATTTTCAACCTTAATCCCACAAACACAGGGACCACCCCTGCTGCACATATATTGCCTTTTTTCATGGTTAAACTAAACTCCAAACTCTGAGGTGGACGGAATGCTGCGGCAGTATGCAAAAGCTGCACATTTAGCCATATTTGGACAAGAAAACACGAGTGGTTGGATGACAAGTACTCTGTTAGACAACAGAGAGGTTCCCGAGGCTGTGGTGGTTAAAAAGATCTACAACGGCTGGGTTATAAGCACTGTGAAAACACGTTGACCTGAAAATGAAAGCTGCAAACTTTGTAGAACCACCCTTGTAGGTTACGTAGGTTGTGGCTCATACTCATATGGTTTCAAGTTGAGTATCCTTTTGCACTTATTAAGGTGTGTGTCAGCAAAGCCATGCGTTGTAAGTGACTGCTTTCAGGGAGTGCCAGAAATGACTTTTAGTTTATTTCTTTCAGTAGATAAAAATGCAAAGTGATTATATTTTCAGCAGGTTTATCTGTGGGGGTCTATTATATTGTAGCATTCCCAACTCTTTTTCTTTTTGCTGGTAACAGGCAGTTTTTGTGCAGCACATGTGCCACAAAGTTGTCTTAGTGCTGATGGCAACTTATCACCCTTTTAATCGTGTAGCTCATTGCCTCAGACACTGCTTTCTCCTGTTCACAGACAGTCCATCATTAGCTGTCTGCTGAACACCTGGAGGCAAAGCCGGCGAGTTAATTACTGAGGGCATAGCCGTGTCTGCACGCAACCATCATTAACCCATCATACCTCATTCAGAGCAGAGAAAAGGTTTTGTTGCTGTAAGGAGAGAAAGCAACAACGTGGGCCGGCTATCAACCCCCGACACGTCAAATATGATTCAACAAATGTCTCTGAGCCTTGAGCTAATAAAGCCAGGAATTTGCTGTTGCTTTTTCATCAGGCAGCAGACCTGGAGCCATGCCAAGACCAAGGGATGAGAGAAGTTGATCCCCTGCATTTAACAGAGGTAGGACTTCACAAGACCTCAAGCTAACACACAAAGGCACACACACAAGCCTAGAAATGTTTGCTTCCCCAGCCACAAAAAAACAGGAAAAGGTTTTCAAGAAATCTGACCTCGGAAAATCCTTACTTGTAAGAAAACCTCATAGCATCTGCACAGACCTGAGCGCGCCTTTTAAGTTCACATGTTTTTCTGTGAGTGTGTGCATCTAAACTATGTATACAGTATGCACATTTATGCTTACAGCTTATATATATGTGCATAATTTCATGTTGTTTCACGGTCATATGTGAAAACATGAATAAAATATAATGAATGATGAGGCCTGTGCCTTCCTGTGGTGGCACGGCACCATCAAGCGCTACGTGGGCAGCCGCTTCAGGTAGTGCATGCACAAAACTTCCGTTCTCATCTCAGTGCCTCATTCATTTTTCCTATCCTCACCGACGAGCCCGTGTGGCTTGCACACCTCGTATATGAGAACACTAGCTTGGCAGACTGCAAGGATAGTGGAAGAACACAGAAGTCATAAACAGAAAGTGGAATGACATTTTTTTTACCCTTATTTCACTTGCCATAGTCTGACGAAACTTTAAACCCTTTATCTATTTCAATACAGGACAAACACAAAGCATGAAATGTTAAAAGTAATCCCTTGTTTCTTTCAATTTATCTTATTTATTTGACATTTTTACCAATGTGTTGCATCACCGCTTCTATCAAAAACAGTGTTTTGGATGTGAGGAAACAAGTCACTGTAGTGATGAAAGAAAAATAAAGAAAAGTTTTTTCTTTTCTCCCCTGGTACAGGATTTAAGCTTCTCAGCAGTTTGGGGCTTCCTTTGTTTGTTTGTTTTTTTGTATCATGATACAGGAAATGTTTTCATTGGTTGACATATCTGAACTTGACTTCAACACCCTATTGTGGTTTAACATTGACTTGCTGAGATAAGAAAGGCCTCACCTGAAGAAGTCATCGTCTGAGCAGCAGCATGTGCTATTTGAAAACTCACACATGTTCTTCAAAAATAATTCTCTCACAGATGTGCAAGTTACCTGTACTATGTGCACTAATGTGGGATCATGTGAAAACAGATGCAGGTGTTTGAACTGTGCATGCGCAACAAGCCAGATGGTCCCTCTCCTCTTTAGTCTGAAGGGGGCTCATTTTCAAAAAGCATTTCATATTTTGACTTATCAGACCACGGGACAGTTTTACACTTTATTGCAGTCCGACTTGAATGAGCTATAATTTGTAGATGCAACGACAACCTTGAGTGTGTGTATTCACTGAATTCTATTTTTGATTCATTTTTCACACAGCACCAGAGTTCACCACTGTCACTGCCACTGTGACAAAGTTGCCACTTGGCTTTTTTTAATAACATCTGTCAAATTGCCTTTTCTACTCCTGGCTATCATTGCAGTGCATTATAAATCTAACCTAACATCCAGACTGGTCTCACTGCTACTTTTTTTTCTTTAGTCAGTCTGTTTCGCAAACTGAAATATTACATTGGGGTTTTATGTGCAAATTTGGGTCAAAATTATAGACTTAACAGTTTTATACTGTCATGTCTTTCTAAAAATAACAAATGGTTAAAAACAGGCAGAGGGCTAACCGATGCAGCAATAAGTGAGTTGCTATTAGGCAATAGACTGTAAATCTCAGTATCATGTTTGAGCTTTTAAAACAGCTCTATGAGCAAA
Organism: Leuresthes tenuis; assembly: GCF_036924035.1. Taxonomy (NCBI): domain Eukaryota; kingdom Metazoa; phylum Chordata; class Actinopteri; order Atheriniformes; family Atherinopsidae; genus Leuresthes; species Leuresthes tenuis. Next base: position 15,703,563 of record NW_027325361.1, on the reverse strand, counting down.
TATACTTCCAGGGGAGGCAAATGGAACAGACACAAACCTAAAGAGGGGACAAGTCTGCGGGGACACTTTGAGGCTTTTAGAGCTACGGTCTGCAAATTCAGTCTGAAGAAATGGATTAAGCCTGTTTGCCAGCTTGCTTAATCTCTTTTATCACCTACATTGGCTTGTGACTGTGTTTCATTTAACAAACACAAACCTTTTGGTATAAGTACACCAGTGTACCAGTTGTAAAAATGGATCACCTCAGCCTCGAACTCTTAAGATATATATGTCATTTTCACACTTTCTGCTGGCACAATAATGTTTTAATGTCTTTAAAAGAGTTTTAATTTTGAACTGAACAAAACTGTAAAGCAAGTGGACCTCTCGACATTCAGTATTTCAGTCAATCGCATGTATAAAGCTTTCAGCTGCACATATACATTTACTTTAGCAACTTTGTGCTGTTGAAACCTTTTCAAACATTTTCCAGCACTCAGATCCTCAACCTTCAAACAGTCACAGCACTGAGTTCTCGCTGCTAAGAGAGAAGGTTCTTTGTGAAGATGCTCTGTTACAGTAGAATGAAGAGTGAAACTCTTTCCCTTTTCTGGTTTCACAGCAAGGTATACAGTACATTTGGTTTAGATAAAATACCATCTGCACTGTGAGATCAAGTCAAAACAAGCTGTTCCAGTGTTCAGTAGCAGAAGTATGGTGCGTTAGTCTGTGTGACTTGCATGTGCATACTATCTGCTAAACCTTATCTCTCTCCTCTGCCAGACAGTCATAATGAATTTATCAATTAGCTCTGGCTGCGTGTGCCCTTGGGGCTGCAGTCCCAGCCCTGAACTGAACCTCTATCAGTCATCCTGTCAGAGAAACAGGAAGAGCAGCGTGGCAGCGTGGAAAAGGTTTTCTTTTAAAAGCTCTGTTATGATCAACCTTCGAAAATAGGGAGAAACTTTTCGTCTTAAATGTAGTTGCATTAAATTGAGTGAGATTTTACCAGAATGATGTGTCAATTCCCTGTAGTTCAAAGTGTAAAATTGAAACTTTGTAAATCTAAAAACTAGTAAGAAGGTTTGAAAACGTTGCTGTCATGTTCATTTTCATCTCAGGGAAATTTCAAAGCACATTTAAGCACGGGGTCCAAAGATGTGCCTCCCTCCAGAGGAACTCTGCAGTACTACTTATTGAGGACAATTTAAATGTATATGTTACACAAAATATACTTTATTTTTAGTTTCACCAGGTTTTATACAAAATTACATTAACCTACAAAACACGCTTTTATTTGGACAATAAATCTGCTTTTAAAATTCATTCAAATAAATCAGGAATGTCAAAAGTAAGTATAAGTATACAATGTACATACACAATACAATTGTAAGTAAGTATACAGTACAGTATATCTACACAGTAAGTATGCATGCATTTACAAAATGAATGTACTTTGATGCAGAACATTTCCAGATTTTGTGATATTCTTGCTAACTCACATTTTTAAGGATAAATTCATGTTTCAACAAGGTATTCTTACAGTATGTCATCATCAGTGCAGTTAACATTCAAGCCTAAACTGAGAGGAAATGGTTAGATGTGTATCAATGCACACAGATCTGTTTGCTTGGGAGGGGAGCACACTGTGGTTTAACCACTTGAAACTGACAGGCAGCTGGTCGTGGTGCTCAGTCTACATTTTCGGTGTGCCTTGCGAGGCTTGGTTGGGGTTGAGGGTGGAGAGGCCACACTGAGATTCCTGATCTTACTAAAACTGTTTCTCAGACTGTCCCTCCTGCTCTCTGACGTGCTGCTGGTCTCCTTGGAAGTGAACGTGTCTGGGTGACAGAGGCCAACTCTCAGGCAGCAGCTACACAGAAGCCCAGCAATAGCCTTCCTCATGTCACTGCTGCCCAGGGCGTAGATGATGGGGTTCAGGCCAGAGTTGAGGACAGCCAAGGAGATGCAAAAGTCAGCGCTGAGCAGCAGCACACACTGCCGGGAAGCACAGAAGAAATCGACCAGTAACAGCAGGAACAGTGGCCCCCAGCAGAGCAGGAAAACCCCGACAATGGTGATAACAGTTTTTAGTAAAGCCAAGGAGCGTTTCCGGCTCCGGTGAGGACCCAACTGGGTACTCTTGTGTACGTGGCAGTAGATGGCACCGTAGAGCACTCCGATAGCTACGAGGATGAGGAAGAAGATGATGAGAGAGAAAAATATGTAGGTTTTTGAGTAAAGAGGGAGAAGTGTGGAGCATCCATCCAGACTGCACACACAGTTCCATCCTAGCAAAGGGAGAAAGCCAATGACCAGCGCAAAAACCCAGCAAAGAGCCACCAAGCCATAGATCCGATAGTATGTCTTCCTAGTTGACTTATGAGGCAGTGGTTTCATCATAGTGGTGTAACGCTCTACAGCAATCAGTAGCAAACTGAATATGGAGGCTGCCAGGGCCACAAACAGCATGCCCTCCCTGAAGAGCCAGAGAGCAGGAGTGAGGTGGAACGTCTTGCTACCAGACATACAAATGTTGACCACATAGGCTGCACCAGTGAGGAGATCACTGAGAGTGATGTTAGCTATGCAGACATAAACCCAGCGACGGCTGTGGCGGATGCGGGAGATGACAGCCATCAGCACCAGGAAATTCTCTAGAATGATGAGCACGCTGAAGAAGAGGAAAACAGCCATGGAGATGTTGATGTGGCTCTGGGTGTTTGAGATGGTCCTGTTCTGCAGACGGCCGGTGTGATTGTAATGCCGCAGGATCACATGGTTTACCTCTGGAGCTGGAGCTGTAGCATTAGGTATAGTGGTGTTGCTTGGGTAGCTGGGTAAGTGGTACAAATGGGGACAGGAGGAGGGGGACGTGAGGGAGGCGAGGACATTCATGGCGACAGCTGAACCAGGAAAGATTGAGGCTGCTGGTGACTAAACTGAGCTGGTACGAGCTGCACAGGAATTAGTGTGAAACTCCTGTGATCGAACAGGCTATGAGCACACTCTAACCAGTGGAGCTGCGTATCTGTGCACAACACACACCTGAGATGAAAAAAAGAACAATTTCAGTTTATATAAGAAGAAAGCCAGTAAAGCAAGTCTTCCTGGCTCTCAAACTAAACCTCAGTCAGTTTAAAAGGCATCATTTAAATGCCTCCCACATGTGCTACAATCTCCACCTAGCTGCGGTTAGGACAGGATGAGTGAGCAGCGAGGGCATTTAAATCACCACATGACAGAAATAGACTTATTGTTTTTGTGAAGAATGCAGGAAAATGCAAGATTTAAATTCCAAGGCAGTAAGTAATGCATGCAGATTGTTTTCACTACGATAAATCATTGTCAAATTGAAAAAAGATGACTAACTTTTTTTTTTCTCATAAAACTGTAGTAGTTACCATCCATCATTCTCAATAAACCAAAATTCAGTTTAAGATTCTTTTTTTCCCTTCAGGTTTTAATTATTTTGAATTAAATCTGAGCAAGGAAAAAAAAAAAGTATTTTCAACATAAAGTTTGAACTTCATACCACATAAAATGATAAAGTATTCAAAATATTTGACATTTTATCCACACAGAGCATTCCTATCATTAACATATGATATGAGTTTAACAGCAGGCATTTATGTGAGATGCAGAATGAGGTGAATGTGCAGTGGATAGTACTCACTCTGGCTGCTGGTGGTGATGCTGAGTGTGCGACAAGCTAGCTGTCGCTGACTGCAGATTTTTGCAGCACATTTGATAGGGAAGTAAGCCAACTCACCACACCCAACAAACACACTCAAGCAAATGCACATGCAACAGAGAGATCGCCATCCCCTCTGTTTCATCACCTTATAAAAAGACAGCAACTTTGAGAATTCCACTGCGTCAAAACATTTCACAATCACAGATGTCAAGTGTTATTCAGCCACTTCTTTCAAAGATATCTAAAAAACAAGTCACTTCACCTGTACACTCAGATCATCCTTTTTCCCAGAATCTTGCACAGGTGCTGCCACGAATACATGTTATGTAGTATTACTGACCCTATGACCCTATGATAACTAATGCGGGAAAAGCTCTTTCAAAACAAGCCACTTTTGAACAGTTGTAAATGTTTCTCGTAGTAACATGACTCAATATTTTTAAGGATGTGTGGAAAGACTCTCACTTGCCCTTACAATGGTACTTTCTCAAGGCATTACAAAAGCCTAAATTTGTATTCTTTTTTTTTTCTTCACAATATTACTGTGAGAAAAACAGGAGCTCCCAATCAAATGCAAAGTGACCCCTCCCTGCAGATAGAGGGGTTTCATATATCTCGTCACACAGCTGTGGGTGCCGCTATGGGTTTGAAGGCCACAGTCATGCAGCTCACATCGTAGTCTTATTTCCACCATGCATGGGACACTTAACTTCAATGATCCCCCAACCAAACTAATGACAGCTGAATGAGATGCCGCGCAAGCTCCAGAAAGTGGTGCCAGACCCCAAAATCAAGAGACCATCTTCAAATATGAGCAAAACCAGAGCTCGTAGATGAGTAAATTCGCCCTTCACCGTGGAGTTATGATTATATATTTCAATCTTCCAACAAAGCAAGCTGTAATTGTGTCACTGCATCGTAATTATCATTCATCAAGACTGGAATAGAATGTCATTTGTAACCTCCAGCCTGAATAAAACCAAGCCAGTGTTGATGCATTTAAAAGCAGATGTCCCCTTTCATGCTGAGTGAGTAATTGTTTCAGAAATTCAAACAGAGAGTGAGTTTTATGTGGCATATATATCTCCTTAAAAAGGAAGACTCTCATTTGCATAGTGTCTCCATTTAACAGCAACACAAAACTGTGCATAAAATGATTACTTCAAAAAAAAGCATAGCTCTTCATACTGTGAGACATCTGACCTACATTGTGTGTGACTGCAACGAGGCACATAATTTTCTCCCCATGAAACTTAAGTTGTTGATTTCTGACACGACTTCTGCTTTTCAGTCTTGAAATGTAAATGTAGGGCAAACGTGTGTAAAAAGGCACACATATTTTAGCTTATTTATTCATTTATTTAAGGCATTGTGGCAAGTTGTGTTGACGGAAAATGAATTGAGGAAAAAACAAAGCTACAGCCCCCAAAGGTGTAAAAAACACCCAAGACTGTTGGAAACGCCCTTACCCTGAAATATAACTTCAAATCTGCTGTAACCACAAGGTTTGATGCCTTAACCACAAGTGTTCGTGTGTGTGTGCGTGCGTGGTTGGGTGTGTGTATGTGTGTGCATGTGTGTTTCAATGAAAAGCAGAACAAGACAGTCTTTTGCTGTAGTGGATTTTGATAAGATTGCACTCTGAGGTGTGTCCAGTGATGTAGCTTTCCAGATATAACCCAAAAAAAGGGTCTTTTATATCAGCCTGTCGCTGTTTGCTGTGGGCGAAAGGCAGAGCCTGTACACTGTTTGAAGGTCTATCATTGGACGAACTCCTCCAACAGTCATCTGTTTACAGAGAGAAAATCAAAACCAACACACGAGTTTGATCATGAGACACACAGGTTATCAACCATTAATGGTTACACTTGTCTAAGTTAACAAAATGTTGCATGTTCATTCATCATTTCATCACAGAAATGTCATATCAGTGAAAAGCAGAGTTGCACCTTGATATTGCACTTATGGAAACTATGGAGAATACAGAAGATTGTGATGAGTACACTGGTGCCACAAATGAAGTCTGCAGCATTGGGAAATGTTGCATGTAAGAATGATGTCAAAACACCACAGTGAGAACTTAGTTGCCCAAACAAATGACCCAAAAATCTCTTATACTCTAGATCCAAAAGCAAGTATTTGATTATCCATTATTGCCGCACACAAGGACATTAATATCGTAACAACGGGACTTCAGTGATGTGCTCTAGTGTTTTTATTAGCATTGTTGCAAAAGCATGTTCCATTTAAAAATGTCAGCCCATGCAAGAAGACGAGTCAATGTCCTCAAAAAACCCAAAGCTCTTTCAATAATTTAGACGTGCATTATTTAAATGTGCATTTACTAATTCCTTTCAAACCTCACAAAAGCTGACAGATGCAAAGCTCTGTGTTAATGGTGCACTCAAAGCAATGGTCATAACCATGTGCACACAGTCAGAAGTTGAGTAATCTTATGTAAGGCAGCCTTTTTGGAGTGGAAATCCAACTTGTGGGATGCTCCCGTTTAAAATCTCCTACTGGGAAATAAGTTCACTGTGAGTTGAGTCAGGAAAGAACAAACAAGCAAACAGTCTGAATTGATTAAGACTAAAATCTTGCTCTGAAACTGAAAATAAAACCATGCAGACGGTTGACTCACCGTGACAAACATACACTTTATTGCTGCCTTGCAGAGCTGGTGTTGACATGTTAACAAACACTTATAGAAAATGCACCGCAGCACTAGTGCTTCAGCAGAACACATTGTAGGTTCATTAATTCCTAATATGAGAACTATTGATTAGGATCACATTAAACATTAACAGAAACCTCCTCCCTTCCTGTTATTGGTCTCAAATATCGGCGTTCATTGTGTGCTGTGGGAAAAACAGAAACCGATCACAACTGTCTGATAAAAAGATAACTGGGGCTCATTGCAGCAGCGCTCCATTTGTAGAAAGGTCACGCCAACTCTTTTTTTCCTTTTTGTTATGGTGCACTGATGTTGCTAACTCAGTCCAGTCTGTTCGCTGAAAATGACTCACTGTCTGGTGGTGAGAGGGCAACACCTGGTGGTCACAAAGTAGGATTACAGTCATTTTCCTGCCGATAATAAAACATCCAGGCAGACCACTAATTTCAATATTGATTGTTTTGTCCTTAGAGAATCATGGTTATGGTTACAGCAACTACCCTGTGTCTGTCTGTCTGTCTGTGTGTGCGCGCGCGCGCTGAACTGTAAATCACAACGTCATCTCCGTATGTTTTGGACAGTTATGGTTGCAATCATAGTGGATTTAAATTTTGGTTACCTTTGCATCTCATACTGACGGAGGTCAGTACAAATGTAGCATCCGTCCTTATTCTATACCCCCTTAATCCGTCGGTCGGGTCTCGGGGGGGCTGGAGCCCATCCCAGCAGTCATCGGGTGAGAGGCAGGGTACACCCTGGGCAGGTCGCCAGTCCATCACAGGGCCACACAGAGACAAACGAGACACACAACCATACACGCTCACACTCACTCCTAAAGACAATTTTAGAGACACTAATTAACCTAACATGCATGTTTTTGGACGGTGGGAGGAAGCCGGAGTACCCATACAAAACGCATACAAATGTAGCATATTAGAAATATTTATGATTGAAACTAAAGAGTGCTGTTGGCTTTTAATGTTTTTACTGGTTTACTTGTAGCAGAGGTAAAACTGACAAAACATATTCGGAAGAGGTCAAATTCAGCAGTGATCACCATTCAATAAACAGCTGGCAAACCATCAATATCGCAAAGAAATAGTGGTTGAAGGAGTATTCGTAGGCTTTAGTTAAGTAAAGGAAAAAAAACTTAGATTGCAAGAAGAACTTCTGTTCTGTGTGGCCTGAAGGTAGAAGCACTCAGTGAAGCTATTATAGATTGCAATGATTCTCAGACTGGGTGTTGGAACCCCCAGGAGGTCATAAAATAATTTGTGGTGTGTGCCAAATGGTTGTTGTTGAAAAACAGGATTATAATGTGAAAATAACACATTTTAGAAAGGGGGGTGGATTATAGACGTGACATCACCAATATCAGTTATATAATTTGCGTTAGAATGTATTTTAATTAGTGTCTTCGCCGTGTTCACCGTGCACATGATGGTGTCTGATATTCATGTCATTACACCATTATCACTGCTGCATTATAACAGTGTTATTCTGCTGATGTAATCGATGGTCTTTGAACATGTTATATATCAGACTGTGGGTAACTACATTTTTCTTCAACATTTAATCCACAGATTATTTTCTCAGCGAACTGATTGTTTGGTTTGTCACAAAAAAACAACAAAAAGTCTCAGAACTCAAAGTGACGGTAATGCTCGATTTGTGCAAACGGCCGCACAAAAGGGCTGGGAAGTATTTTTTAAAATGTAACAAAACTTTAAATCTGCAGTTCGTTTTATTTGTTTGAACCTTCACATAACAGATACAGCTATAATGATTTATTCCAGAATTTGATTCCAGCGACAACTTAAAAAGAGTTTGGAGGGAGGAAAAGAAAGACAGAAAAGTTTGTATGATGTATGAGTAAGTGAGCAACACTGATCTGGAAGATCCAGATTAAGTACTGACAGGTGAGAGTGTTATTTTCAAGCAAAGATGGGCGATGGCCTGCGACTTTAAGCAAAATTGCAAAGAGCCTTTGTCTTCCAACATCTGCAGACTATAATATTGAGTCTGGTGGGCTTGGCTGCATGTAAGTTTCATGTCTCTCTACCCACTTTCTTGTCAAATTACTTTCAAATAAAGACCACCAGTGCCAAAAAAAAAACGGAGCCGACCTTGCAATCAGAGATGAATATGAGTCCGTATTAATGAAGAAGTCTTATATCGACTCAGTGCAGAACACAAGCTTATGTCAGAAATATCTCAGTGTTGTCCTATCTCTGTCGATGCATTTAACTTCTGTATTTCTATTTTGTCTTGATTAATATCTCACTCAACACGCACACATGCGTCACTTTGTAAAAACACACAGCTCCTGTTCTTTTCCTTTTAACTTCGGCACCATAATTCCAAATAAAGCAGATCGTGATGGCACTTTTTGTGTTGTTTGATTTGTATAAGATGGTCTATGTCCACGGCCATATATTCTATTTTCCACATAAATAAAAAAAATGCCTGAAACCTCTCCGCTGTTTTGCATGTGGTGGGTAACAATGAAACGACAGTGGTGTTTTTCTTTCTTGCTTACTTTTTTTTTGTTAACTCCTGAATCAGTCTGTGAAGATCAGTAACAGAGAGCCAATGCCCTCCTGCAGTGCCACCGCTTTAAACCAGCAGGGGGCGCTGTGGTGCAACAAACGTCTGTGAGCAACAGGGTGCCTTCATTGTATGGAATCTGCCTTTTTCCTCAACTTTTTTTTTCTCTCACTGCTCAGACCGCTGCTGTTATTAAGGCAAGGAGAAAGGAAGTAGCGACAGGCTAGCTGGTTAGCCGGTCTGAGACCACGGGCTGTTAGAAAACAGTGGACTTTTGAGCCAACTGTTCCACGGAAGCGACAATTCGACATTTAATATAAGCGTTAAAGGAGGATGCGATTTATTTGTCGTTACGTTTCCACGTTGTTTCCACCCCGCTTTCAAACCTTCAAACTGACTCAACGCTGAGCTTTGTCTGGGGGGGGGGACTCAGCCGTTGTTAGCCAGCTTCAAACAAGTCACTCTGGTTTCTATGAAAGGAGAAAACAAGGAAACAACTTAAGAAAAAAAAAAGCTGCGACGTGGTCAGAAATTAAATTTTTCAGCAGTCTGTTGAATCGCGGGGACTGCAGTTTAGGATTACACCCAGAACAATGAGACGAACAGCCGGGAAAGGTACGTTACGAGTATATAATAAATACTCTGCTTCAACTCTGGGTTTGCTTTTTGTTTTTTGACTATGTACGTTTGAGTAGATATTTTAGTGGCAAAGTTCATCTTAAAACGAGTGAGTTTACTGTTGAATGGTGTGGCACTTTTTTTTTTTAATGGCTACCAGGCACTATGTTGACAGAGCGGTTATATGAGGTTATTGTGAAGCAGCTTGTGACGTTAACCCCTTTGGGTCCTTAGTTTGAACGGTGTTTAGACGAAGTTGAGCTAAATAACGGGTCACTTTGTCTGAATGTCGGTGATTAGTAACAGCAGCGTGGTCTCCTGCTCGGTCACTGGCACATTGTGGCTGCATAGTTGCAGTCAGTGTGAGAATGAGCTTGAGAATGTAGGCTGACTTGTTGCAGGGGGCAATGTCTCCAGGCCCTTGGGCAAATTGTGACAAACCCTCATGACAGTGGGCAGTTGTTTTTGTTTGACTGAGCACTTTAATTTCAGTAAAGGGTTTTGTAATTGGTGCAGACCTGACAGAAATCCAGCCAGGACTGTTTAGAAGAAGAGGCAAGTGCATCTTAACAAAATTACCAGTTTATAGTAACTGATATTTTGTACCCTGCATAGGGCAACATTTGTGGCTGAGGACAGCTATGATTGCTAGTGATATGTGGACGAGTAAAAAGCAGCAACAATGAAGATAAACAGAGAACTGGGAGGCATATTGATAAAGTCTTTTACCCTGCTATTAAGCTTAAATATTGTGCCCACCCCCCACCACCACCACAACAGACATAACAACTGCATTGCAACTGTCTAGCATTTCTATACTTTCCCGACTATCTGACTGAGTAATATCAGAAATGACTGCTTCTGTCTACTCAAGTTTACTGTTCATGTTTGCAATTGTGTGAAATGTGTCACCTTGTTTACTCAGGGTGATGTTGGTGAGTTTTTTTTTTTTAACATGTCCTTTATGCAACTGTTTCCTAATGTTGGCTAATGTCATAAAAATAACACATAAGTTACCCACACTGATTTGATTTGATTGATTTATGCTGCTGCTGGTTCTTTCATAGGATTACCCAGTAGTACATGACTAACATATGGATGATTGGGGGGGGAACATTCACACATAATCACATTAAAATCCCTCACAATGACACTGCACCCGGATGTTTCTCTCTCTGCTCGTTTCCCTCTTGCCGTTTCTCCAATTTATTCTTTGCTGAACAGTGGCCTCGCTTGTCGGGGATTTCTTCTTGCAACAGTAATATTTTTACATTTCCTGAAGGCCACATGTTCAGACTCAGGCCTTCAGGAATGGATTTGAATAAACAATGAAACAGAAAAGTGGGAAACAATCTATATCGCCTGATGGATGGTTTAGAAATGTACAATGAAATGACCACTTGTTGTCATAGGGTTACAATAAAGAACAGAAATAGGTAGGGAACCAACTTTGTAGTGCTGTAATTGCATTTCACCTTAATTGCCATTTTATGGGGAGCTTTCAGTTTTGTTTTTTTAATGAATTATCACTCTTTGTTTAGGGTAGGTTTTAATGGGTTGTGTAGTAAAGTTTTCCTGATGATTGCGAAAACACAAACTGCATCTCAGTAACAAGTTGAGCGTGTCCTCACGACCTCGAAAAGTAATACTTTCGTATTAAACGAATTAAAGTGCAAACTCCCTATTGTGGAGCCATAATGGAGCACCTTGTAATTTAGTCAGAACAGCTCTGTGTGTAATGTGATGACACTAAAGCAGATTGGAGCACAAGTGACTACATTCTTGAGTTGTCATGGGGAAAGTGAATGACACAGGAGACGTATGGCGCTGTTGTGGCTGTGTGCATCTGTAAGCTTAACTGTGTGCATCTGTAAGCTTGGCTGTGTGCATCTGTAAGCTTAACTGTGTGCATCTGTAAGCTTGGCTGTGTGTAGGTGCCCACCAAGCATTAACACATTCAATGGACTTTCGTTCCAATATACTGTATTCAGAGTAGAATTCGTGCATCAGCCTCTCATGGTAAGCTTAAAGATTCAGTTCCATCTATTAAAATCCTTCCTGTTTACTGGTTTGTTGTGCAAGCTATTTAAAAATGTATAAGCGAAGAGGTGGGTTATAGATTTAGATACAAGGGGCATAATGCGCTCTAAACAGGCATAGAATAGCTTATTTCAAACAAACTCTCCTCAGTATGTTATAGTATAGCATCCACAACACCGCAGTGTTGTATTTTAACCTTCTCAAAGTGCTTCAGAAGACTCGGACAGCCCACAGAGTGGCTCACTGCCATCTTTTGAAAGAAAAGGACCATATGGCCCCCTGCTAATGGTTTGTATTCTGCGAGCCCCACTACAGATCTGTGACAGTGGTTGAGGATAAGAAGGGGGGAGGGGTGGACATACCAGTTGCCCTGCAGCTCAGCTTTAAGTTTAACTGTTGACACGTCCTGGTGGATGTAATTGTGTGAAACTGTGGATCATAAAGTAGTAAACCGCCTCAATCTTAGCTGTGCCTCCGTCTCACCGAATACACTTAAGGAGCCTCATTTGCATTTATTTGCCTCCGCTACATCTCACCAGAGTAGACTTCTTTCTCACAGACACCTCTTACAAGTTCACAGAGCTGTCTCATCTACAAAATACATGACCTCTGCATTGTTATATGCAAGCTTTTTTTTTTAATGCTCTGGGTCTCTTGCTGACTATCAACGAGAAACCACATAAGAGGAACTTCTGTTGTATCGTAATGCAATGCTAATCAAGCAAGTTGCTTTGCTATGACACGACAACCACAGCCAACATGTTGGTGCACAAAAGTGTCCCTTGAAATCAAGTGGTAGGTGAAGGTTGATAAAGATGCTGCACTGCTTATTTCGACACTGATGGAATGTGAAGTGACGTAGTCCCAGTGTGGTCAGCTACATATGAGCATGTTATTTTTAAATGATGACTTAAAAAGTGCGGGGGCTGTTTTCATTTTGTAGACAGCAAATGAACCTTTGTGGTGGTTGCAACAGATCTGTCGACAGCTCCATCTGTGTTTCTTATCTAAAGTGTTTTCAGGGTTGAGTGTGCGGGGTTTCTTCTTTTTTTTTTTTTTTTCTACAATTACTGGGGAAACTTCAGTTTCTCGCAACTGCTTTTTGAATCACGAACTGTGTGGGAGATTTTGTTAAAATGGGTGCAGAATGTGACTGAACTTTTCTGGTTTTACAGATGAAACAAAAACGCCCTTTGTAGCGGTGTTCTTCTAAGTTCAGTTTTACGGGAGTTTCTGTGCTCTTTCTTTGACTTTTAGCCTCAGAATCTGACAAATTGAGATCTCTGACAGAACAAGGGCAGAGCAACAGTTTGAGCTATTTTGTTCTGTGGCAGCACGCTGATAACAAGTCCCTCAGCAGCATGTGTTGTCTCTATGAGCAGCTGGTGCACTTGACTATGTAGGCTACCTGCAGAAGGAGGCAGACATCTGCAGCCCCATGGCTTTAAAATCAGCCTCACGATGTTGAATTGAACTGCAATGTCGACTGCCTGAAGACAGAAACAACACTATCATTAGATCACTAAGTGGTGGACAGATTTAAGATGTTTTTACCCATGAACACTGGTGAATGTTAGTAGAATCGCATGCAGTAGTCCGTGCTCATGCCTGTTTCTCTGCTGGAGATGCTTTCTTACAACAGGAAATAGTTAAGAGCTCACTTGATGAGGCTGATGAGACGCCGGTCTCATCTGTCATGATGACTGTGTTTGTGTTGATAAATGATTGATCTAGGAAGTTGTTCGCATTGTTTCCAGGATTTTTCTTTTTTTCTTGGACTGGAGGCGAAAAGGTGTGTGAATATTGACTATACGATGAATGATTTTGTTTTACTGCATTTAGTTGATATGTTGTCCCGCAAAATCCTGTTTAAAAATGGAAGCTGATCATGTCTCGGAGAGTCTATTCCTTATCGAGGTGCAGTGAAAGGTTCATGGCGAAGGGCTTGGAAAGAACAGTCAGACTTGTACAGGCTTGTGTTTCTAGTTACGTGGGTACTTATCAGGAAAATGTCTCTGCTCTCAGCTACTTACACTACAGCAGAGGAAATAGGACTGGCTGGGCTCGGTGTCACTCTGCCTCTCGTAACCTGTGTGTTTAGGTGCTTCAATACCGCTAAATGACCTGTCAGCGAGGCGCAGAAAAAGCTTCATCTCCACGTCTTGTCAGGAGACGTTGACAGACGATTTGTAAAAGTTGTGATTGGTCAAACCGGACATTCTCAGTCGGTATTAACCATTCACTCGGTACAGCAAGCTGGATAGATTTATGAAGTTGGTGGAAGGGACGAATGGAAAGAAGGAGGTCAGGAAGAAGAAATGGGACACCAGTATGCATACGTGTGTGCTTTTGTGTACGTACAGTGTGCGAGTGCTTAGTTTAGTGCTGTTGCAGGAATACTCCAGGGTTTGCTTTTCTGTGCCAAGAGATTGAGAAAGAATAGCCTAACGTTCTGCAGAGACTGCTAACCTAATTGTGCAGTGGGAAGTCTTTGCCATGTAGAGACTGAACCAGGTGGCAAGCAAGCAAACAAAAGTCATGGAAGTTTAGAGGGGGAAGAGTGGTAGTGTTTTGATTCCACAAAGTCCTTAGTAACTCTCCTAAAATGCTCTTTCAATGCGGTTACATGAATTTATGGGCTTTATAAATAGATCCAGCAGTAATGAAAGGGTATAAGTGAGGAAAAGGCACAGTGGCTGTTAAAGGATGGCCTACTTAGACTGAATTTGTTTGTTATGCCTTAGTCCTCACTTAGCAATCTCAGACACATCACGTCAAAGTGATTGAGAACCAAACATGATCGTGATTAGGATTGTTCCAAATCTAGATGTTTACATTCTGAGTATCGGCTCAGATATAAGTCATAGGTTAAACTAAAATATACAAGTCAAGAATTTTCCAGAGTGAAGGGAAAAGGAAAAGTACGTCAACGCCACTGAAGACGCATTTAACCACTTCATGGCAGCTTGTGCACAGGGAGGTTTGTGTTGAATTTAGTTAGCATCTTTTATATTTCTCACTGTTTTGGGTGTAGTCCCTTAATATTCTTCCAATTACCTGGTATTCATCTCATGGCTTTTTCAGTTTTTGGGTGTTCATACTTTATTTATGTCGCTCTCTCTTCTTTCCAGTGAGAAACAGAAGCCCCACGCCAGCATCAGTTATCAAACGCTCAGTAATGAGAACACACAAAATCGGTTCCACAATAGTTTGACATCTTTTTCGTAATTCTAATACCTGATCCTCCCTTTAACGTGTCTGTTGATACAGACTGATTTCTCGATGGTTGTGGGGGAATTTAATGAGCCTCCCATTTTGTCCTCTCTGTGGTCACTGATCCTATCCCTTGACTTTGGATTATGGGCAAAGACGAGGCACACCCTGAGGCTCTAGTTGCTGTTACTCTGCACCATAGTGTAAAATGTAATCATCAGGCACAGGCCATGACTAATAAGAGCCGGTCACATGCACTATGTTGAGTGTATCCCACTATTTAGCTATCTTTCTTACATCTCAGTTTCTCCATGCTTACCTGTGCTGTATGCTAACTGGCAGGTTCAGTTAATTAGTTTGGAAACTAATGTTTGAAATATCTAAAACCTTGTAAGTTAAAAACAATCCTCATGTGCTTTATTTGTGTCTATGATTAAACCACAGATATCACATAACAGCCACATTGAACTGACAGTGAATTCTTTAATTGTTGAGTGACTGTAAAACACCATAGATATGAGTTTGCTTGAAGGCTCATAAATGTATACCCGATAATGTTATTATTATTGTTTTGTGCACATTATGTGACAGTTAGCTTTGTATGACATCTATGGAGTAACCCTGCACTTTATCCCAGTTGAAAAAAAGATTTAGGTTTAGGAACGTTTTGAGTGCCCAAAAGAAAAAAAGATAAGAGAGCAGATATCTTTGGAAGAGGGTGGTAATCTTGTCTTGCAAAGGGTGGCAAGTGGAGGGAGCGATAATTATGGGGGTGGCCGTTGCTCAGGAGGAAGAGCTGGCACCTACCAATCGGAAGGTCAGTGGTTCGACTTCGGTTTCCCGTGGCTACGTGTCAAAGTGACCTTGGATAAAACACTAAACCCCACGTTGCCTACCATCGGTGAATGAATGCGTATGAATGCATAGACTGGAGCACTGGCTAAGATGTGAATGTGTTGTGTTAAAGCGCTTTGAGTGGTCAACTAGAAAAGCTGTGTACAAGTACAGTCTATTTACACATGCACAGAGTCGATATTATCGCATTAAAAATGCAACAACTCCTCAGTCAGTCCGATGTTTGGTCGCCTTTGATGTACATTCGCCATCTGGACATATCAATACACGGCATGAGTTTTCAGCAGTTTGGGTTTAAATCCCAATGTGCTGACTGCAGCTGAACCTGACCGCTGGATGCCTGAAGGGCTGTGAAGAGTGACAAGAAAAGTGAAAGAGAAAAAGCCAAGGAAAGAAGAGTCCAGACAAGGGAGGCACGGGAGGGGAAGGAGATGGAAAGAAAGAAAGAAAGAAAGAAAGAAAGAAAGAAAGAAAGAAAGAAACAAGCTGAAGGTTCAAGGAGAAAGAGAGGGAGCAGGAAGAGTTGACCTTGGCTATGTGCTCACTATTGGCTAAGCTCCACTCTGTTCTGTTTGTTTTTGCTCTATTTTTACCATTCAGTCTGGCTCTAGTCACTGATGAATGACTCCACATGCAAGTTAGATTTCATCTGTCAGAAATCATTCAGGATGTGTGGGCCAGGTAGTTCAGGGGCAGTATGAAAAAGATCATAAAAGACAGAAAACATTAAGCCTTTTAGAAAATGGCCTTATTGGTCATGTCTTATTCAATGTGGGTTTCTTACGGAGTTGAAAAAGCAGCCTCATTCTGTTTTGAAATTACTGTCCATTCCACTTCTTTAAAGATGTGCAGAAAGTTGAATTCACAAAAGAAATGATTCTAAGCCTGACATGTTGGAGGACCGCGGCCCTTTCTAATATGTCGTCATCTACACGTCGGTGCGTTCATTTGCCGTACATTAGCGGGACACACCGTTCTCCCATTCACATCCTACCTTCTACAAACTCTTTGCACTTCATCTTGTTGTTGCTATTTGTTTTAATTTAAAGTTTAGGCGTGTATAAATACCTGCAGAGGAAACTGGGCCTTTATGCCTCATTAGCTGGGTTAAATCCCACTTTCTTCCAGCTACCTGAGTTGTACGCCTCCAAATATGATCACTATTGAGATGAAGGGCTATGATTTTGTATTGGGGGGGGGGGGTTCTAGACTGGCAGTGGGAGTAAGGGAATTTGAATAAGTATGTAGTTGGTGCTGTATAGTACTATTCTGGTCTTACAATGGAGTCATGTGTTTGGGAAGTGTTTTTAGTGCTGGATAGCCCACATGGGTGAGTGTGTACAATAATCCCCTCTGTCTGCCTCCTTCCCCTCACTTCCTTTTCTCCTCTCTTCCTGATTTCTGTCTGCAGCTGCCTCACATCTCAAGATCACATACCGTATGTGTGATTGTGGTTTATCAAGCTAAATGGGGAGGAAGTGTTTCCTGGTCTGGATCTTAAGCAGCGACTAATATCAAATACACATGGTGTATCAAACACGCATGAATCAAACAAACTTATGCCAGTTTTAGACGTTGTATCTATTTTAATGGACACAATTAAGAGCATCTGCTCAAAACAACCCATGATGATCAATATGCAACCATTTTACTAATCTCTTCTCATGGCCCAACTCAGAATAATCGTGACCTTTATGTTATTGTACTTAAATCTCACCAAATCCTATGTAGAACTCAAACTAGAAGCGGCTTCTACAAATCAATAGATAGTAATCACTCAGTCATATAGTTCTTTCAGTGTCCACGGACTAGTTAACAATGGTAGTTAACTCAGGCAATTCTTCATAACCCAGGTATATTAATAGATACTTAAAAAAAAAACTATGATATATTAGTTCCTCTATAATTCCCTAATGTCACTCAGCTTCCTGACAAGCTATCACTTGTCTGACACTATCTGACATTGAATGTCATTGTACTGGATTGGTGTTACGTTGTCCATCTGATAAATGTCTTAACAAAGACGATTAGCGTTAGATTTGTTGTTTCCAGTGTACTGTATTTGTCCGCTGCTGGTTTAAGCAAAGTTTTAGACCGGTAAGGCTTCAACGACTGCAATGGAAAATTCCTCAGAATCTCCTGTCACCATCAACCAGTATGGAATCCCAAAATGAGCCAGTTTTGCAAGCAGACTCTTCTGGGTTGCATTAAGTCATGCTATAGCCTCACTGCACTGTTGTATTTCCCATGAACATGCTGCTTTCAATCTAGAATGTAACTTATCGTGCTCATTCAAAACCTCTATTTCTCCCCACTGGTTGCTATGTGTTCTCTTGTCCGTGTGCTCATTTTAGATGAAAGAATCCTGGAACGTGAGTCTGTGCAGGGCAGACATTCGAGCCTGGGATTTTCTTTTGGTAAAATTTGCCTCAGCGTTTGCATGTGAGCTTCTCTTTGCTCTTTTAAAGGACTCTAAAAGAAGTTTTAAACTCAAACACTCAGAATATGTTGCTGTTCATTCAGCCCTGTTTTGGGCTTTCCACTTGAGTCACTGGAGCTTGACCTCTGGTATGACTCACTGGGTCACAGAATAGTAAAGAAGCACCATTTTTGCATTTTTGGGAAAAGAGAAACAAAAAAATCGGGTCATGGGATTTTATGGAAAGTAGCATTTCCTCAAGATTTGATTCTCCACTCTCTGTCTAAGGCATGGCATCTGGACTGAGTTTAAACATCAGTGCCAAATGTTAAGCGGTGGGGAGCTGCAGGGGATGACCGGTCGGGGGGGGTCGAAGGGAAGACGTTGGGGGTGGACTGTGTGATATGACAGGAGAGGTGGAGAGAAGGGAGCACACTGAAGGAACCACTTAAAAGTCCAGCATTACAGCTGTGGCAGATGGGTGTGAGACACGGGGGAGTAGTGTCAGGCCGTACCCGGCCTTTTGGATTACAAACCCACTGTGAAATGTACATGTAGTAAGCGTTTCGGAAAGCTGTGACTAAAAGTAATATTATATCGCCTCAAAAAAGGACAGAACAGCACAATGTAGAGAGGAGTGATGAAGCCATGGGTTTAAATAGTTAGAAATCAGGTTTGTCCAGGTTTTTCAGGTTTGCTTAAAGCAAGCCTGAACTACCATTGTGTTTGTTCTTCACTCAGCCTGGACTTATGTGCGTGTGATGTGGGGTCATGCCTTCCTCCGAGGGATGTCAAAGCAACAGCAGGCTGCTTTAGTTTGTCAATATATGACTCTGACACATGATATTGGGAGTGGGAGATCAATGCAGTGCGCTCAGATGGCCGTGCTGTAATTGATTAGCATTGTCCATCAAAGTTATGGTGATTTATTGGGTCAGACAACTGGCTACACTGCATTTAGCCATGGTTTGGAAAGCCTAAGCAGTCGCTGTCAAGGGAATGATGTCAAAGTGTTGTGCATCATTTATAGTTTGGAAGAAATTTGTGAACTCCAATAATGGATTTCACTGTTGTTTTGTTCCTTTTTAGCAGTCTACTTGTGGCAGAGCAGATAACTTTGACCAAGAATTCATTGAATGAATAGGCTAGTATCACCAAGTCAAAGACTGGAACCCTGTGGCTTTGCTCTCCTTTATGTTTCTCTTTAGTCGGAGGCAGCAGATGCTCCTCGGCTCTGGTTTTATTGTTCGTGGCTGGCCAGCCTCTGAGCTGACTTAAAGACAGAGACTGGGGGAGGAGATGAGCTTTAAGTGCCTTTTTCTGTTTCTCTTTCTCCTTTTTCTTTTACTATTTCTTCAGCTCTCTCTATCTGTGTTTGTTTTATTGAACTCAGTCGGTGCCTGTTGGATGAGTTCATTCCCTGTTTTCATATATCGGTTCCTTTAAACAAAAGCCTGCATGTTTAAATGGGCCACATGGCTCTAGTGGGAGGTTTCTGAACCATTCAGTCATTTTGGGTGGAACTGCACCTCCTAAAGAACCTCAGCCCTGAGGCTGATTTACCACCATTCAGCAGCAACAGGAGCAATATCTCTCCATCAGTGCATGTATGAATCTTTTAAAGAACGTAAGCCAAAAACCTCAGGAAGAACACATACAAAGAGACACACACACGTACGCTGTGAATCTGTCCCTCCCTAGCTTCAGCCTCGCATTGTGCCCAAGGGACAATGCCCAGCTCTTCTCATCTCCATTAGGTCATGCAGAGAGAGCTGTAGTGTTGATGGATACTTCAGTGGCCCCAGCTCCTTTTTCCCCGGGGAGAGGAAAAGAGCTCGGCCTACATCACTGCAGCCAGGCACACAGATGCTCCCTCGGAAATGTGTAAGTCGACCCGGGCATTTTAAAGTCTTTGAAATTCAGCGTGTGAAACAAAATGGTTGCATCCAACTTCAACACATATGTACATATTGCTCATCTTACTCCACCCCACAAAGCCTCCAGTAGGTCCATAATTATAAGCACACATTGTGTGAATTTTATTTATTTATTCATTCATTGATTGATTTTATTTACTCTTTTTACATCATATTTCCTAAAGCACAACAGATAGTCACAACTTAGTAGTTGCTTAGATGTAGCTTAGCTTAGCATTAGCACACCAGCACATCCAGTGCTCCATCTGTCAGCACAGGATGTGTTTTTGGCACAGCACTGAGCTGTAGGTCACTCATGATTTGCATACACAATCACTGTAGTTGTTTGTATAAAACGGAGGGAAAAGGACAAACAGCGCTGTTATGTTGTGTTTGTAAAAATCAGAATGATATACACTGGCGTGCCAGATGTGAGACGAATCAGTTTGAAAATATGTCTGTGCAGGCACATTTCAGAGCTGGATACTTACAAAGAAAGTAAAGTAAGTGGAAGCTAATTTTTCAGTTAAATTCAAAGTTCAGTTGCTGTTAAAACAAGGCCTACAAAACGCCATCAGCTGACTTATGAAAGCCAGTAGTGTTCGAAGCCTGGGTTGACCTATAATTTTCAGTGTTTTTCTTTAGACTTGTGTTGTTCAAACTAAGCCTTTTGCTCCCACCTTATGCCTTTGTTTACTGCTTATCCTCACTGCCTCTTCAGTTATCATTATTTTTTCTAATTTTTTGTTATTTGATGAAGTTAGTTAGTTTCTTTTGTTTGAAAACAAATGGAACAGCTGTCTCAATCTTATGGCGGTGTACAGAAATGATCAACGGAAGCGCTATAGTTCTATCGAGCTTCACAGTTTTTGAAACAAAAATCATATGATCCCGCTCTAGGGTTCTAATAACAGTACTGCTTGTGTCACGGTCATGTCTGTGACTAGTTCCATCATTGTTGCTGATTCATGAGAGGTGTCGGGAATCATCTTGTGGTGGCGTAACGGAATCCAGGGAGTCACTACATGATTGGCTCACAACACACACGGCTGACATCATAACTGGCTTCCTTTTCTGCATCGACTGTGTTTATATATATATATTAAAAAAAAGAAAAAAAAAGGCTAAGGCTAACGGAGCGTCAATCGGAGAGATAAAGAGAATTAAGATCGTAGAGCCGTGCATAGTATATTCCATTGGAAGTTCTTTGACTCTGCATGTGTCACTGGGTCATTCACTTCCTCCCTGATGCTTGAGTCAGGTGCTGGTGTCTCACCACTGACTGCTTTGCTCTGTTTATACAATCTGTTTGAGTATGAGCACATGTGTCGACCTTGGGAGGTCCATTAGGGAGAAAATTTACTGTCTGTAGCGCAGAGTGCAAGCATAACACTCAAGCCTCTTGCACATCTGTATTCGAGTTCATAAACCCTACAACGATTTGCCTTATAAAGGCAAAATATTTCTTTCCATTGGATATTAATTGGCACTCTAGACTTCGAGTCATTCCTGCTCTTGCATCATCTCTGGGTGGAGGTATTTGCTGTTTGCTTATACATAGGTGAGCATTACGTCGCTGGCTCACTTTTGCCACTGAGAGTCACATAAATTCCTGTGCTCCTGCCAACTCCAGCATCAGTTATGACTATGTGCTTGTTTTGCCCTGCTGTTTTTTTTTTTCAGATGGGCGTTAACTTAACTTTATACTTTATGTGATTGAACACAGAATTGCACTTTTCAATTAGTCAGAAATGTAGCGATTTAATGAGCAATAACGCCCAGCGTTAAAGGCACGGCTCGGTGAAATGTAGACCCCCAGACAACTGTCACTAATAGCTCCCCCGTGCTAGGAACGTGTGTGTGGTCTCAGCAAGAGAAAAAATAAACAGAAGAGAGACTTTTGCCTGTCTATAAAAGGTTTGGGCATGCTGTTATATCTGCCAGGAGGGAAACTACAGTAATCCCTTACAACTTACATTTACGCAAGAAAATAAATATAGCAAGACATTCACATCCTTTGTGTTTCTTTGCTTCTGCTGATGTATTTACCCATTTTCACTTCAAAGATATAGGTCATTTATAGGCTCATACTTTTGCATAAATGAGTGGTGTAGCTTTTCTTTGTGTAAAGTGGTACATGCAAGCCTATTTTCTTGCCAGGATAATGAGGGGTTTAGGTGGGATGAGGTTGGTTGGTTCAATAGGGATGAGCAGTACCTTCTTTTAATAAGAAATGTCAGCTTTAAGGAGCTTGTTAGTTGTTGATTCTTCCTCCTATCCACAGTAAGAAGGTACAGAGCCCACTCAGTTATAGTCTTGTGCTCTGCTGTCCCCCCCCATCAACCCCCAGTAAGCAGCTAAAGTGCCAGGCTAAGCCTACGCAAAGCAGACAACCCCGAGTCTTATCTGTGGAATGCTGGGCATCGTCACAGAGGATCTCCTCTGCGGGGAGGAAGCTGTATTATCTCAAAGCCTCAGTCTCCTTTGATTGTCTCCTGAGACCTCTCCTTTCTATCTCACTTTTAGATGTTTACCTTTCTTCTTCGGGTCTCTCCCACAGCCCATCGCTCTTTTCTTTGGCTTTTTCAGCTTCTTTGTTCCCTTGCTACGCTGCACAAATTGACATTTATATCCTTCCATCTCACGCCCCAAATACACCGGCTTCATATTTTCTCTTTTTGAAACTAGTTGAGAGAGCAGCTCAGGAGTTAAAGTGACAAATTTAAACCAGACATGGCTCATGATGGAGGATAATGATGATGCTGTCCTTTGTGGTCTCTGCAGTTTTGCATGCCTTGGCATTTTACAGCCTTGCATGTTTTTGGGACTGTGGTCAGCTTGCTTGGCAAAGGCACAAGCTCATGAGTCTCAAGTTGCTCTGTTTCTCGTTTTGTTTCTTCTGCTGTGACTTAGATGGGTGCAAAGTAGGTTTTGTTAAGATATCTTTTGTTTTGGTGCCGTTTCCAAAGATTTATGAATCTTGCACAAGCACAAGCTGACTCATAGTTTTTCAAAAGAATACTAACAGGATTGATATTGAGGAAATCCAGATTTACTGAATAGGTGCACCCAGCTTGTCAGTTCTGTAGATTATTTTTGTTTGTTTTGTACGTGTGTGATCTTGTGCGATTATTGTTCCTTTGATTTTCCCATGACAGTTGAGGGAGATACAAAACATTATCTTTGCAACGATCACGCAACAAGATGCTTTTAGACGTAATTGAAATGAGACATCCTCTTAATCCAAACTAATTAGACCTTTTTAAACAATTCGTTACAATATCAGTGATTGCAAAGTTTGAAACAATCCTAACAATAATTGTTTTCACAGCTTGATTTCATGATGCGTGCATGATGCATTCTGGGAATGCCTCTTTTCTCTCTGCAGATCATATTTCAGTATCTTTCATATTCAGAAAATATACACTCTACTTAAATTGCAAAGATGATCACCTGTACAGCACTGACCCTGGAGCAGTTTATGGCCACCGTGCAGCCATTTGTACCAGGTTTCTGTTTCCCCAGAGGGTGCTCACAGTTTACGTAGCGAGCATTACTGATGCAAAGCCGCGCTACATGATCCATCATTAGACCAAACCTTACCCAGCTGCTGTCTGCGTGTTTCACACTCCACTTTAAATCACGGCTCTGTGCTAAGATTTGTGACAGACGGCATTAGCTTCAACTATATTTCTTGTGATCCAGCCGGTCGCTGCTGAGGATCTGTCCCGACACACTTTATCACTGTTTGTTGGTGCTGCTGGACTTTAACTGAATCCGTAAGATGGCGAGTGTCCCTGCTCTGTTTTGATGACTGTAACGCAGCCATCGTGCCGTCCTGCCAAAGTAACCGCAGCAGTCGATGCTGTCAGTACTTTGGGTGTGGGTTGAAGTAAACTTGGAGTTGTATGAAAAAGTATCATTGTACAATAACATGAATGTTAATGACAGTGTGGTGTTAGCCCTAAATAATTTTGCAATAACACATCTGTACAATGGATTGTGATGTGGGAATTTGCAACACATGTGCACAGAGTTCTTTGCAGCTGCAGAAATTTGTAAAATCATTGGTTGATGGAAGGATTAAAGGTTGGTACAAGAGGACTGGATTTCTTCTAAACAAGTAACACAAACAGTAGTAAAACTTGGTCCCTTACTGAACTTATATCCTACAGAACATCATGTTAAGACTGTAGTCAAACTTATTCTATTTTAATGTTGCTTGTATGATTAAACCTTGTATGACTGGCAGTAGAAAGTCGTGCCTATACTGTAGAGAGCTGGAAATCATTCAATTTAACCGGATGATACTTCTTTTTTCTTTCTTTTTTTTTTAACAGAAATTAGGCAGAGTGAATTGTTATTTTAATTTTTTTTTTTTAAACTAAAAAACTGCACTATGCTTTAAGCCTGTAATTGACCTCTGTTGTTTTGTCTTTACAGCACCTTCACACTTTAATCAAAAAGAGCTGTTGGGCCCTTACTTTGCAGAGAAACACAAGTCATGTATGGCTGCAAATATATGTCGTTGCAGTGCAGAGTCGCTAAACTGTCTTTATCCTGTCATCGAGTTCTACAGTCATGCTATCACTGTCATCACACACATCAGCTCAGAGACGAGACGCATGCGGCAGTACGTGTCTTGTCTTTGAGAGTGAATAGTGTGCAGTCATTACACCATTTGTGGTTCACCCCAAGCGTTCTCTGTTTTTGAGTCTTTGTTGTCGTCGCTAAGCGGAAGGGTTGAATTTCTGTGCACCATCTGCAGACACAACTTATGGTTAAGTGTCTGCTGTGAAATAGTTTCTGAGTGAAGTGAAGCAACATCTTAATGCTCGAGCGATACGCCGTACAGTTACATTTTTGTTTAACCTTCTCTGTTGGTTGAAGCCTCTCTTCAGAAGTTAAGAAAAACAACCAAGTGACAAGCAGTTGCGTTCACTCGAAAATGTCTTAAAGTTTGACACAATCCCAAGTTTGCTTGTATTCACATCGTGGATCTCGTTTCTAGTTTGTCGTAATTTTCTTGTTTCCACATCTTGATGTTTAGTCAGTTTTCTCCCTGGATACACACATATTTCTGTGTGTAGAACAACTTCATGCTTAACAACTGACTAAACAGAAAGAGGCTTAAGCAAGTAAGCAGCTTGACAGGATGTAGGCGTCACAGGCCTTGGTTGACTATTCATTATCTTAAGGCCTGTGTTCCATCAAACTCATAGTTCGCTGTGTAAATTGGAGACACACCTTCTGGCACGTGTTTGTTCACAGTGAAATCCCGATGCTTGAAAATCTCAGACAGGCTTCCCGTGTGTTTTCAGACTTTGTTCTAAAAGAAAAATCATCTGTTTTGTAGCTTTTTAAGTTCAGAGTGTGTTTATTAAGATGAGACTAGTTGCAGAGGTCAGTCTTCTCGACAGCCTTTGTCTAAAATGTTGTCATCGGTTTGGGTTTGGGAACATGAAAAAAAAAAGAACTCAACTCATCTGTCTTATCCAGGTGCTGCGTGGTGACACAGAGGCAGGAGCTGTGCGGCATGCTGAGGCCACTCCCCCTGGCCCAGGATGAGTGTCAGAGATGGCGCTGCCACCATGGCAACGAATGCAGGTGGAGGAGGAGGGGGAGGTGGGCTAGATGGCCCTAACGATCATGATGGGCGCTCATACATGCTTCAGATCTATCCAAGGTTGGCTGCCCAGTCCTCTGCCTGCTGCAACCTTAGGTGAGTGACCAACAATGTTCCAGCTGGAGAAGGTAGATTCAGCATCAGCAGTTCAGATTACATGTTGTTGAAGTAGTTAAGTGCACAGGGAAAAATGATTTATGATAGTTTCATGCTATTCAGTGATGAACTATCATAATTTAAAGTTTGTGTTCACTTTTTATCCACATCAGAGTACAGAAGGATGCGACGGCAGCCTCTGTGATCTCAGATGCTGCTTCGGAACTGGGGCTGGACCCTGGCCGCCTGTATGTGTTGGCAGAGGTGAAGGAATGCGGTGGGGAAGAGTGGGTACTGGAGGCTGGAGACTTGCCAGTGCAGAGGTATCTGCTGTGGCCTCGGAAAGCCCAGGAGCAACATCCTCAGAGTCTTGGTTTTTACTTCTTATTGCAGGTAAAGTTGATAGCTCACACTTCACTTTTCAGTGAGATTTGGTTGATGCGGGCCAATGAGAGCAGTCCTCCCACTGTTTGAATATTGCATTGTTCTTCCTTCTGCTTTTTCTTTCTTTGTGTTGTCATTTTCTGTGAGAAACAAGCTCAAGTATCAGTTTTGGATAACAATGTGCATACCAATGATGAAAAATGCATAGCCACAGAATTTCCAAGCACAACATGCAACACCAGCTTGCGTGTGAACGACCTGCCTTTAATAATGTCGGCTTGTTTAGGAAATCTAAACAGTCAGTTTCTTTTTCTTTACTTTACACAGGAAAGGAATCATGATGGCACTATCCATTATGTCCACCTCCCAACCTTGTCCAGGGAACAAGAGGTACAGCGTCTCGCTGCCAGGGGCTTCCTTCCCCCTCCACAGGATGACTTTGCAGACCTCTGCAACCTCCCCGTCCTCAATGAGGACAGCATATTAAACAATCTGCGCACACGCTTTCACAAGAAAAAGATCTACACCTATGCAGGCAGCATCCTCATCGCCATCAACCCCTTTAAGTTCCTGCCCATTTACAACCCTAAATATGTCAAGATGTACGAGAACCACCAGCTGGGCAAACTGGAGCCTCATATTTTTGCCATTGCAGATGTGGCCTACTATGCTATGCTCAGGAAGAGGGTCAACCAGTGCATTGTTATCTCTGGGGAGAGTGGTTCAGGCAAGACACAGAGTACAAACTTCCTGATCCACTGTCTGACTGCACTCAGCCAGAAAGGTTATGCCAGCGGGGTGGAGAGGACCATCCTTGGGGCCGGACCTGTCCTAGAGGTAAGTTGCTAACACTTGTGTCAGCAGAGTTGGACAAACGTTTTGCACCACACACTTTACCTGACAACCAGCTCATTTTAGCCATCTTATACTGTTGAAATAAGTGTAACACATTGTGCAGCAGAGCCCAGGGATTTGATATGGTTTGTGGAATAAAATAATGCTAATGTGGAGACGGTGATGGATTAACTCCTGTGCTATAAAAGCCAATGTCTCTTTTCAAAGGAACACTGCAAAAGACGATAAGAACAGACTGAGTTTGTGAAACTAAAGTCTATTTTAGAAAGGCACCATCCTATGAGTGTTTGATCTGTCAGCTTTCTTAAACATGATTCATGATGTTGCTGTGATACACAAAAGCATAGCATGGTAAATGCATTGAGGCACATTTGGAGACTATTGTCTGTAGCCATGAAACATAAAACATTTGAGGAAGTTCCCTGATCCCATGCTGTTCTGAGTAAATGTAATTTCAGGCTGCTGCATGAGCTAAGCTTACGGTGCACATGATAGTCTCTGTACAGTGTGAAGACTTCAACATAAATACGGTAGTTTATGCAGAAAGAAGAAATGAAAAAATGAGCAGGGGAAGTTTTTTTTCTTCTTCTCCTTCTTGTGTTTCTTTGTGTTTTCTTAACAAAATACTGCGATAATCTAGACAGGATAGGGTCGTTGGTTTGTTTGCTGTGTCCTACTTTTGAGCAAGCAATGATGTTTCTCATTACATTAACTGTGCTGGTTCTAATTGTGGTTTCCTGACAATGACCATTATTTGTTACTGTTTCAGTCAGGGGACTTTGCTTTTCTTCCTGCTTTCCCCTTTATGAGAAATGACATGCTTGTACTGACTTGCTCTCTGCAATCGCTAACAGACCAGAATGAACAAAAACTACAACCAAACTGAAACTAGAAACGTGCTGTCTGGTTAAACAGAGCGAGCCACAGCATTTCTTGTACACAGGAAAGGCTTATTAATGAAACGACAGCATCAGAATACATCTTTCCTGAGTCCTGTTTTCTTTTTCATTCAACAATATGCTGAATACCTGAGTGTATCCAAGAAGACCTGGCTGTGATCTTAAGCTGTGTGACTTAAGTGTGTTTTTTTGAGTGTGAACTGAACTGTAGCATTACTGAGAGGAAGCTGGAGCTGGGATATAAGGCTGAAAACAACAGCCACAAAAAGTTGAGTGACAGTGTCAATAATAGTTTGAATTGATGGAAGTGGGCTTTTCTTGTTGAGTTGTAAATTAACATGAAAATAAACACAAACATGGTAATCAGCTGTATAATCTTTGCCGATTGCATCTGGTGCCTCTGGCCGTGTTTCTTTTACAGCATTTCTCACATCTGCAAAAGCATCAGCTTTCAAAGAACAGACAGGTAGAAAAGAGCAGCTGTTTTAAGACCCCCTTATGCTAGCTGAAGTCCAATTCACGCGAGAGTGAGAGCTGCTTTAGAAAAAGATTTCAAGCTCATTTCAAGCCGCGTTATCCTCCCACTCTGCCTTTTGCATGTCATAGTTTCCCCACTATCCCACTTTCTGAGCTAAATGACAGCATTCTTTATTTGAAAAATCATACAAATGTCCACCTCTGGTGGATAAGAGATGTGTAATTCAAAATGACTATTTTAGCTAACCATAAATCTCATTTACAACCAGACAGAGGAGGATGTCTTTATTGTGTAATCACAGACACTCTCACTAGCATGATTTCCTCTGTGTAGTGACAGTTAAAAGTCGAGTGACGAATGTGAAACATTTCCATTTTATTTGTGAGAAGACAGGCATCTCCAAAAGTCTGTACCTCACACAAAGAAGATTTAAATGGCTAACGAGTACCTTCACTGCACTTAGGAACATACTGCCAGGTAAAGGTTTGCTGTCTGTAGGGCAGCTGAAGTTATCCTTGTATTGCGCACAATAAATAGCCAGGACCTGCTGCAAACTTCCATCTTCTGTGTTGTGGTGATGAAACGGTCACATAGATCCACGCTGAACGTAGCCATCTGCTAGCTTTTACCTTGATTTACCAGAAATAGGTCATTCACAGTCTATCCCTTCGGTATGTGGCAGAGAACAGACTTGACGTTTGTATATTTTTGATCCTTTATTTAGTACAGTTACCTGTGCAGTGGAGTCGAGCTACAGTTTGAGCTCGCCTGGGCCATTTAACTGGACCACCGTCCTTGTAATAGAGGAGTGCGAGGAAGTGGAATTTAGTTGTTGACTGAAGTGTGTCTCACGCTACAACGGTGTGGTCTGTGTGAGTAAGTGTTCAAGACATTCTGGTAATTCAGTGCATACTTGTCTTTTAAGTTACTTGAGCTGTGATTTTTATCAGATGAAGCTGTTGGGGATGATATTATTAGCACAGAGTGACCATCTGGAACTGCTTCAACAGACTGCAAGTCAGTTACAGTTTCTGATGCGTTTAGCTTTCTGACTAAAGGAGTAGAAAATGTGTGAATGAGAGCAGCTTTATTAGAAATTTGGCTGTTTTACTACACGCTCGTGCGTTACTGTTTTCACTAAAAGCTCGACCTTTGAGGCATGCTGGAGCGCCAAGGCTCATTTTAATTTAACACATACATACAGTGATTCCTAACTGCATTATCTGGGTGTTAGTCCGGTTTTCTGAAGCTCGATTTTGTGCGATATCGGTTCGACAAACTTTTTTACATTAATTTTAAAGGCCCGGTATTTGTCTGATTAACATTTTTAACCTTTTTTTATTTCTTTTTCTAAAGAATTCTGCTGCCGTGTGTAAATGTGCTTCTTGAGAAGTGGAGTCTCATTCACTTGTGAAATGAGTTGGACTTGTTTGCCCTAAAAGAGTAATATTTCTGTAAAGATAATATCAGCAGCTGACCAGCATTAATCTTCCTCTCATACCGTGTTAGACAGGAGGTCACATCATATTTGAGAGTGCTGCCTGTCTGTGATCGGATCTGCATATTTTTTATTTTCGATAAATAGGAAGAATAAAGATGCAAAAAGATGAAATGTGATCGTACCCGAGACTGCAGACAAAAGGTCCGTCGTGGAAGCCTTTTCTGCCTCTGTGCAGTCGCCTGAATAACATGTAGGCGAAAAGCTAAAATCTCAGAACTTGGATTCAGTTTGACTGCCTGTCTTGTTGTGGTGAATTAATGACTCAGTGCTGATCTGGAAGTAAATCTCTGCATACTTTGAGTTTTATTTCCCAGTAATGTGGCCAAAAATAGACCTTTAGCCAGAAAAGCCTTACGTGGAATGTGATTTATTCAAAGTCCAAAATGGTGCTAAAAGCAGACACCTCTGATCTGTGAGAGCAAGTTTTTAGGTTTTTTTTTTCTTTTTAAAACAATGCTGGAATCTGTACAAAAAGAAAAACGGGGCCAGCAGTTGCAGTAACACGAAGTGTTTTCTTGTATCATCTGTTGCGTCTCCGTCCTCTGAAGACCGCTTGACTCGGTGCCCGAGCTTTCAAACACAGAGCTGCCGCCACTGGTCCCTTGATGTGTGTCAGTCTGTCAAACCCTCTGGTTCCAGACGACAGATTTAGGAATGACGAGGGAGTCAACGAAGGGAGATTTTTCCCCTCTATCAGCGCACTTCTGGTCTCTTTGGCAGACTTGCTGCCACTCCGCCACTCGCTCTCCAAACGCAGCATATGTGTGTCAGCCCCGTCCAAAGCTGCGGTTGCAGGGCCAGACAGGGAGATGGTCTTTGGGCTTTTCTGGCCTGGTCAGTGGGGGAAGTTGAGATTGGACTGGATCTGCGACCAGTCATGCAATCATGCTGCCTGCTGAAGAGCTGTCCACTTCCTCCTGGCATCTTCACAGGATGTAATTGAGCATTTTACTTAGAAAGGGTGAAACATTAGCGGAGACTGTTGCCTTTTAAGTTTTTCCACAGTGTTACGTGCGAAGCGGCTCTCCCAGTGAGTTGATGTTAAAAAGATTTTGTGCAGCATGCTCATAAGATGGCCGACATTGTTGCCTAACTAAAGAAACTCTGTAACTCGGTAAAAGCGCCACACAAAGAGGGAACGACTTGTGGATCTTTGAGGACACATTCCTGTTCAGACATTTTAAATAGAGCCTAAAAGACTAGTTTTAGAAATATTTACCCAGAGGGTGAAGTTTTACTTTGACAAATGGATTCTAAATAGTTCTGTTGTTTTTGAAGTTGATTAGATGAAAGTGGTAGAAGATGTGTGCTTACGCCTGTGTCTGTATCCTCAAGCTATAGTGGAGGTCTTGGGGCCTGGGGTTCACATTTTGAGGAGATGAGATCATCATTTGTGGTGCTGGATTCTGGCTTTGTACTGCGTTACTGGCAGATTCAGTAACCCCAACCTGAGACTGTGTGGAAAAGCTGCTTTTCTCTTAGTACGGTGTACCAGCCTTTTTTGCATTATTACATTTGACTCTATTAATTGTCATAATTACATATATATATCTATAAAACTGTACAAACAGTAATGTATTGGAGACATTGTTTCAGAGAGCTTCTGTCCTCCGGTCTGAATAAAAGCTCACCAACTCTAATAAAGTGCGTCACTTGTGAACTGGTTCAACTGGTTGATCCTCTGTTATGTGGTTACCTGTTACATGTATCTTTGTTCTTTTGCCAGACTTTGATGCTCACTTGTTTTTATTGTCAGCAGGGGCCTGCCTTTGTTTCAGCACGTTGGCATGTATGTGGAAGGCTGTATTTTAAAAAAAAATAAAAAATTAAGTATGTGTTATTAGTAAGAGAAAGGGTTGGGTTTTTTTTCTTTCTCTTTTGGCGAGCGCGTCTGCAGAATTCTGAGAGACTGAGAAATGTTTGTGAGAACGAATGCACATTTTCAGAGAATGGCACTCTGTTTTGTTTTGTGCAAATTCATGAATACTCTGACTACTGAACAAAAAGAGTTGCTGTACTTTCAGTGATTAGACTGATTCTGGTTCATTTAAGCACACCTGAAATGCTCCAAATTCTGATTTAAAGCGAAGTGTGAAGTTAAGAAGCCTCGCTCGAGATAAGATCAGACTTCTCGGGATCCTATAGACTACTTTTTTTGTCTAGATGTGTTTATACCTTAGTTTCCTCCTCATGTACAGGAAAAGCTCCTTATGCAAGGTATGATGCAAGTCTTTATCTGCTGATTCTTTCATCCGCTCAGTAATGTAACAATTGATTTTGGGTTTGTTTTTTTTTTTTTAGAAGGAAATCAATGGCTGTAACATTAATACCAAAAAGGTGCACATTTGCTGTGATGAGTGATTGATAAATAACAATATTTAGATTTTAGTTGTTCTACAAGTGAGACTCCTCATCTAGTAGAATTAAGGCCTGAATTCCTTGCACATTTTTATTTCCAGTCATTAAGACAATCTGTACAGTAGACGTGTAACTTTGGCTTGATGTTTCGGCTAAGTAATCATTCCTGTTCAAAGTCCCCAGCCTCCTCCATGCAACTCTGCCTCACAGCTTCAGACAGGAAGTTCCTATCATCCGGAACCTTTTAACAGGAAGCAGCTACGACACGGGAAGTAAAGGCAGTAGTTCCCTCTGCTGTTAGCTCAGAGCCTTGAGGGGTGTGGCCAGGCCGGAGTACTGTATTGTTGTTCAGGAAGTGCAGAGGAGTAGCTGGCCATTCTGTCTGCTGATCTATTGTTTATCTCTTGTGTATGAGTAGTTATTCAGGGTGGGTGGCATTGTGTATGAGTCTGGGAAAAGTTGGCACTACAGGGTTTAATTCCTTGTGTCATGCCCATGAATCATTTTCAAACAGACATGCGAGCACACACATAGATATAGATACTGTAAATACATTCCTGTAGTCACATAATTCTGAATCTTACTGACGTGCAGAGCATTCTTACTTACAGGCCATGCTCAGCTCACACATAGAAGCAGGCTGCAGGCTTTTTCAGAGTCTATTTGTGGTACCCTGGCCACACCACAAGCTGGGGTTTGATGTGGTACTCATCTAGACATGGGTGGGGTTGCTTAAAAAATCTCCCAATATGGTAAAACACCAGAGGAGCAAAACTGGTACTTGAAGCTTCATCGTAACTACCGAAATGCATTGCTTCTTCCGTTGTTCTTGTGCTTTAAATTTAACTTTTAAACCAGCTAAATCAGCTTGGCCAGCCCTCACATGTACTTGAAAATTCAGTTGAACGTCGTGTCTTTTTCTACTATTGTGTGTTATGAATAGAACTAATACAAAAGGCTAAGCGTTGTTTTGTTTCGTTGGTTTGTTTTTATCGTGAAGATCTAAAAAATGATTCACCTTCTAGAAACAAACGGGGGGCAAAAACGAAAAGCTTAGTTTCTTAGATCAGTGAAGGCCTCCCTCCAAGTGTTTGAATTCCTTATCACCTTCTTTCACTGGAAATATTTAACCTAAAATGAAATTGAACTTCTTCGATGGTGCACGGCAACACATTTCCTAATGTGAGCTGGAGTGAGGCATCACTTGGGACTTCATGTATGAAGTCGGTTAAAAATGATGAAATCCTGGTGCGATTCGTTGTGTTCAGACTGAACAAACGACAAAGATCAGAATTGCTGAAATTCTTGCGCAAGATAGAAAACAAAGATGCTGCGTGTTCTGGTTTCCTCCTGTATGGATTCTTATCTCTCTGTGACTTTACTCCTCACAGCCTTGTTGGTTTGTTCCTGTTTGCAGTTTCAGATGGTCGTTGCTTCAGTGCATGTGCCCCAATTTAGATGATGTACCTTTAATACAGATTATTCTGCAACGCAATATAAAACTGAAAGTATCTGCTTTTTGATGTGATATTAATGTTAATGTTAATAATGAGGATATAACAGTATATTTTTTTGTCCTTTTGTATAACTTGGAAAAAGCATATCATTCACCATTAAGTTAGCGTAAAGATGAGTCTGATTTGTTTGTCTTTGCTAAAAAAAAATAGCAGTAATCTGTTGTCAAAATTTGATAAATATCCTGCCGTGTTGCACAAAACTAGCAGTAGCAAACTCTGTGTGAAGTTAGCCGACTGTCACAGAGAAAGGAGTAAATAAACTGTGCTTCAGGGGGCGTGTGGATGAAGTTGTCCCAGTAGAGTGCCTGTGTAGAAATCCCTCCGTTAGCTCTCCTATAGCCGCAAGTAGCCACATAACAGCACCTATGAGCTAACAGAGCTATAGTACATGTTTGTTCATTCATTCGTCTTAAAGTATTGGTGAAATAAAGACAGATAATGCCTTATTTAGAGGCTGGATCATCTTTGCCCCGTTCACTCCGTTATATGGATATACGCCAAACTGTTCTCTGTGAGTAGATAAACGTATTTTATGCCAGAAATGAGGTCTAGGTTTAAAAATATCGGAGTTCCCCTTTAAAGAACTGACACACCAGCAGCTTTCCAGAAATTATATAATATCCGTGATATTCCCAGGAATGAAAATAATTCCTTATGAAGAGCTCTCTCAGTTGTCCTCTTGTGGATGTCCCCTTTTTGATTAGAACAACTACTTCCTCTATGAAACTGGAATCACTAGCATTTTAGCTTAAAGTGCCACCTTCTGGTGAGAGTCTAGTTTATTCCTCTGAAACGTTGTTTTTGCTGCTTTAGATTTGCTTCGCAAGTGGATGAAAACTCAGCTGTTTGCTGTTTTACAGTTATTGTATGCAAGGGATAGCCCCTCTGAGTGCAAGAATCAGCTCTTTGATGATATGTCACATGAGTTAAGCCTCAGGGGTTTAAATGTAGATGGTACTATGTGTACTGGTGACCTGACGAAAAAGTCCAGCATAGAGGAGGAACCGTGTAGAGACGTGGTTGCATTCAATCGCAGCCAAAAACATGTGATCTCAACCAAGTATTTTACACATTTATGACGACAACAAACAGTGATTACTCTGTTACCAGGTACCACGGGCGTTTTGTATCAATGCTGCAGCTACCAGTGATTACACACTTAATATCCCTGCTACTTGGATGTCCAATTTAACCTGTAATTGACATGTGTACACTGACGTTGGGCTTAAAGCACAAGATTGATAGTTGTGGGTTGGAAGTTCCTGCAGCTGAAGGAATAAGCTTTTCCACTAAGAGGTTTAGTTCATTTTTGCATGAGTGGCTGCTGTTGTCTACTGAATGTGGGAACAGTCTTTGTGGTAGTTGGATTATTTAGAGTCCTTTGTGGGTGTACCCATGCTGTAGTGAGGTGTCGGTGTCATGGCCTTGGCTGCGCTTCTGGAAACATTTAACTGAAGCTCTTTTGAAAAGCAAGACTCAATGTTTCAGAGCTGTACCAATAAGGTCTTACACCAGAATCATACTTTTCTTGTCTCTTAGTTGTCCTGTCAGTAGGAATGTTGAAATTATGCCTAAATTGGTAACATATGACAACTCAAAGCATAAAAAGTTGCCTCTGAGGACTTAACATTGTTTCCATGATCATCTAATCTTGTACACATCATCAGACTGTTTTTCTCTCTTTTTTTTCTTTCTTTCTTTTCTTACAAGTTTATATTAGAACTTGTACAGATATTGATGGTATTTTTAAATGTATTATTTATATTTTCTCATGTCTGCCCTGCTTGCTTGTGGGGGCAAACGACTCATAAATCGTGCCTCTTGGAGACACGGCCCTAGTTCAGTTTGTAAGGAGACGTTTGTGTGTGTCTGTGTGTGTGTGTGTGCGTGTGTGTGTGTGTGTGTGAATTAGGCTAGATGAGGATGTGAGACTTCATACTGGAGGGTCTGGCTGAGTTTTAGTGGAAATGTACAGGAAGCAGAGTTTCCAGAGAACCTTCCTGACTACATGTAATGCACACTGAGTCCACATCATGCACATGTGTACATACTATAGATTGCTGAGGTTCCATATGCCCCCTTACCTGCCTCTCTCTTTCTCTACCGCCCTTTCTCCTTTTCCCCTTTTTCTTCCGCAAAGTACTTTTGTGCAAACCCAGTTTCGTAAGAATGCAGATTAGACTGTCTTCCCATGGCCACGGTTTAACTAGCTGTTGGTCTGCTTCCTCATACCCGCTGAGCCTTCTAGCCAATCAGACTGACTGCTGGTGGGCATGTTTGAATACGAATGATGCTGTGAGATGTTTAGAATTCCCTCCATGGCCCAGTGGCCTGGGCTTTGCAGAGATTTCCCAGGGTTTTGTACTCCTGGCTGCAAGGTTTGAGGAGGGAGGGGTTTGAAAACAGGACTGGGAACAGTGGGCAACACTGAGCTTTCAGACACTATTGGCTTCAAAACCTGTTTACTGATCCTCAAAGATTGAACAGAAGTAATGGTTAGTACACATAGGAATCACATAAATGGTTCATTTCTATTTATTTGTTCACATAAATAAGGTTAAAAAGCAAAGAAAAAAAAGTTTTGAAGAAATACGTCAACGTGAGTCTTGTGTGGTAGATTTTGTGCGCCTGCAGAAGCGGAAGTCAAAGAATGAATGAGTCGCGTTGCAGCTTTGTCTGAGCAAGTCCAGATTAGACTGAACGTAGCTCTGGTCACAGACAACTGAACATATCTTTCATCATATATGAAGAAGGGAAAACCGTTGGCCCACAGATCCCTCGAGTGTCAAACTAATTCAGCAAATCATGGGTTATTAGGTTTGATAATAACAAAAGAAAAATAAGTGATTATGGTATATATCTGTTTAATAAATTGTGTAACACAAGAGAAAATAGTGCAGAATGAAAGCGCAAAAAAAGAAAATAGGTCAACGGCTCATCTTAAGGAATCTCTGTTAGACCCTCTAGGTGGGTGTGTGTGTATATTAGCATGTACCCTGATCAGCCCCAACATCACTGTATCAAATTCACCCTGCAACTGCTTTGAAAAATACAATGTGGCTCCTATTTAACATGCACTGAGTCAACTTCCCCTGCGGTGCCTTTTTGTTGTGTGTGTGTGCGTGTATGTGTGTGTGTGTGTGTGTAACTATGTGAACATGCGCATCTTGGGGAAAAAAAGGCTGCTATTCTGTTACCGTATCAATGCAGTAATCGGGGCCTCTCTCTGGGTTCTCCGCGCCTCTGGCTGGGTTAGAATTTGCCCGAGGTCTGGAAAAAAAACAAACAAAAAAAATGCCCCTCCGTTCCTCAGGTCTGACAGTGCTGTACAGAAGGACTGGCTCAGCCTCATTTATCATCACTGACCTATGTTCTCTCAGTCTCTTTCATTTTCTCACTCGCTCT
This sequence comes from Leuresthes tenuis, assembly GCF_036924035.1. Taxonomy (NCBI): domain Eukaryota; kingdom Metazoa; phylum Chordata; class Actinopteri; order Atheriniformes; family Atherinopsidae; genus Leuresthes; species Leuresthes tenuis. Next base: position 15,666,486 of record NW_027325361.1, on the reverse strand, counting down.
TCTACGTCCACACACACACACACACACAAACGGAGTGTTAGAGGAGGGCAAGAAGAAACTGCGAGCTGCAGATGCTCACCTCCTTCTAAGAAGTACCTGACACACACTTGGACCCCCCTCTGCAGTTTCAGCTGCTTTGCAGAAACAAGATCTAACCTCTGGAGTATTCGGTCTCTTAGTTGTCATGGAGATTTGTTGTTGTTGACTTCGGTAAAGGTACTGATGGAGAGATGTTTAGTTTAAAAAACACTCCAGTACAGATGCAAGTGTAGCTCTCAGAAGCACTTCCATATATGGTGTAAAAGCCAGCACGGTTCACAGTAGAGTTTCTAGACATCACCAGTGGGCTGCCAGAGATTGAAACATTTTACTGGCGCTAGTGGGTTTAGTTTATTGAAGTAGCCGTAGCCTTTGAAACCTCAATGAAACCCCATATGTTGTCCTGTAGACAACTCTCTTTTTTTTTTTTTAAAGCTGCTTTTTTTCATAAATTACCCTTCTGAGTTAACTCTTCCAAAGAAAGGAAGGAATGTGAAGAAGAAAAACAGCTGTGATGATGGTGCACTAATCTTTTGCTCTATCTGATAATAATATATCCTGTTTTTTGTCTGTCTTCTCGTCAGGCCTTCGGTAATGCCAAGACAGCCCACAACAACAACTCCAGCCGCTTTGGAAAATTCATCCAGGTTAATTATCTGGAGAGCGGAGTGGTTCGAGGGTAAGTAACCAGCACCGGGTTCTAGTGTGTATTTGCCTATTTCAGCCAGCGATGCACATTATATTGAAAATGTATCTCCATCGCAGTATCAACATGCACATTATCAGTATCACAGACTTTTTTTCACATCTGACATTTTAACCTGAAGTAGTAGGACGAACACAGGAGCATTAAAGATAGCAGCATTACACTGTATACAATGCAGAGACTGTTCAGTGGTGATTATATATCGTAAGCCATATCATCATCTCAGTTTTTAACAGTGATCTCACTTATTTCAGGGTTTCCTATTATTGTGCTGCTCTTGTTTGCTGCAAGCAGCTCAGCCAAATCTGATCAACAAGACATTCAGGGAAACAAGTCTTATGTGCTCATCTTCCTGTGGCTTGTCATCAGCATCCTCTGCATTTCTGTAGCCAAATGTCTTCCTCTTTTCTGTTTTTTTTTTTTCTCCTTTTGGCAGTCACGCGACTCTTCTTATGCGCAGTGTTTAGGTGGACTGAAACTTTCGACCACTAGCATGCTCTTCCTTTTTCTTAGCAACCAGATTCTAGTCAGAAGCTTCATCAAACTTTGGCCAGCTGTGTCACTTCCTCATTTCCTCGTCAGGAGAGGGGAACAACTGCTCAGTCTAGTGTCGCTGAAGAAGAAAACAACGTGTTTCAATTGTAGCGGAGTCAAAAAGTGAAGGGCTGGAGAGAACGTTTAGCACAATGTTCAAACTTCTAACTGACACGTATATAAGCAGCATGCACCTGTAAATAGCGATTTGAAATATGTAAATGCTTGCGGTTACAGCCGCTCAGCTCCACAGTTTGTGGGTATCCCCGGCCTAATTATCCCCTACTGGCACCTGGTCCCATCATGAGAGTCTCTAATTCCGTCTGTGGAGTTAATTTAAGTTAGCTTTGCTATAAAGTGAAACCTTTGAGACAATGAAATGCAGACAACGATCTACTCAAAACAGATCATTTCACACAGTTTACCACCACTGTTAATGTGAGTGTAGCTTTCAGCTTCTTAACCGTAAAGGACTGAGAGGGCCGTCACAGCTCTGCTCTGTAGACTGAACAAAGGCGGCCTGTCTTTCTATCCATTTCCAGCGGCAGCCATTCAGACAGTCAATAGAGGAGATTAACAAAGGGGAGGCTGCTCTTCTGCTTTCCTGTGCTCTCTGAGTGAATGACTGGCTGACGGACTGGATGTTTTTATGCTCTCACTCTGGGTCTCTGTACAGTAAACCACTCCTCACTGGGGGCAAAAGTGAGGTGGAGCAGAACTGTGAAACAGGAGGCATACTTTAGAGGAAGAAGAAGAAGAAGTAAAGACTGCTGTCTGGGGATTTTGGACTAAAATCCCCAGTTTGTGTTTATCTGGGTTGAACCATCCCACCAGCAAAGGCTGTAGCTCAACATTTAAGCCCCCATCATATTAACCAGTGGAGAAATGACCTCCCACTACATAACACAGCCAACAGACTGTCTGCCTTTTTGAGGTTCAGCTTTATCCTTCAGTTTGTCACCAGTCTGTTGATTTCAGCCGCCTTGTTCATGTCAGAGATGCATATAACTGGTTCTCAAAGTATTTGCTTAGCTGAGCTCAGTGTGAGAGTGCAGCAGCTTAATCTGACTCCCTGACAGTTATTCAGGGTACGCCTTCAGTCATGCCCCTTATCAATATTTGGTCCAATAGAGTTTTGTGGGTATGGGCGTCTCTCTAGTTGAGGCTGCGCTGTTAGTGGATGGATGCAGTCATGTTTCTCACAGCATGGCTCTATTCTTAGTGTGTCATGAGGACTGGCGTCAGTGTTGTTTTTTCTTGGCTATGCAAAAAACAAGTCTAAGATATAAAATTTGATTTAGACAACTTTATTGCCTTGGTCGTGTACTTGGTAAATACCACTGTGTTTACAGCTGCAAACCTTGTGACTGCATTGAAAACGTACCTCTACTTTCCTCTCAAGCCTTGGCAGTTGCGTTTCAGTGCGAGCGTGACGTGTTGTAGCATTCATCCGACTGCATGCGTTTACTGATTGTTCCAAACGTCTGTCTTCACTTCCCCTTCTGCTACTCCTCTGATTCTTTATTACCACCCCACTTTCTCACACACACCCACACACATAGAGCTTAAATGTAACCTCAAATGTGAAATGATTTATCCTCATTGCTTTTCTTTCTTCTTATTCTTGTTTTCTTTTTTTCTTCTTCCCCCTCCCATGTTTCAGGGCTGTGGTGGAGAAATATCTCCTGGAGAAGTCTCGCTTGGTCTCCAGAGAGAAGAACGAGAGGTGAGGAGGAATTGCGGGGGGGTCTTGACCTTTCACCCTCACTGGGCTTCAAGGGGCTGCCTGTATAAACATGCTGAGCTGGTTATGGTTGAATATGAAGTTCGTCTGAAAGCTTCAGTCTGACTTTAGATGTTCATCTGCACTTAAAACACTCTGACAGTGTAGATGTAGTTTTTAACCAACTATAAAAGCTTCTTTATATAGATATCCTTTTAATATTCTCACAACCTGTTCTTCCATAGTTGGCTGAGAAATTTTGCCCATTAAAATGATTGACACATCTCTTACTAATATAGCACTCAGAGATCATTTTAAAACCAGCTTGACTACTTGATATTTGTAAAGCCGTCCACGTGGTTTTGTGTAAGTTAATGTAACAGATTAACAGCTCAATCGATATCTGTTGCCATATTTTCAAAGCAAAACTAAAAACTCAGGGTTTACTTTGCTGGCTGTCTCTTCCGAGAGGCATCGTCCCTCTTCGTGTTGATGCTCACTCTTTCCTAATGTCCTGTAAGTCGTCATTACTCGTAGCAACATTCCCTTTATGACTGCACTGCCAGACTATTGCTACTCGCGTGACTAACACACAAACAAATATTTGAACTTTGGCAACTGGGTAATGCAGTCAGAATGTTAGGGGCGTGACCAGGGCCTCTCCTGTTGTTCAATTTTCAGTGCGATGGTGGTGAGAAAGTCAAAGGGAGAATGTTTAAAATATCAAATGAAAAAGAATAGAGCCGCGCTGCTGAGGCTGTGAAAATGAACATACAGTAGCTGTTTTTGATTTAGAAGAGCATTACTCATTCGTTAGTTTCCTGTCTTGATTGTCCCAGCTAATTTTGGAAATCATCTTCATAACCTCACCGCAAGCCTGCACACAGGGCTGTTGATCGCCTTGCCTACGGTTGCTGTTGGCAGTGAGTCTTGCCCGTCTAGTCAGGGAGTATTCTTAGTGATGAGTGGAAACTCATTATTCCCAGTGCTTTTACAACAAAGCTCTACCTGCCTGCTGATGGCACAAGTGGAAAACTGATATGATCATCACTGAGCTGTAGAGATTGTCTTCTTTCTATAACCTTTTTACAATGTGTTCACTCTTGGTTTATTACCAAAACTCTCCCTGTGTATGACCATAAACATTAGGCTCCTATACACGTGCGGCAAATCTCAAGATGATAACAAACAAATTGCAGGATGCTAATAAAAAAAACATTAATTCACAGGGGTGTTTGCTAATTAAATTTGTTTTTACATTAATAACTTTGATTTGTTTTGCTCTCTTCCAGGAACTATCACGTGTTTTACTACCTGCTGTTGGGTGCCTCGGAGGAAGAAAGAAAGGAGTTTAAATTGCTGCCGCCTGAAGAGTACTTCTACCTCAAGCAGGTACAGTTCTGCCCAGCTGCCTGTCACATCGAGCAAAGTGCTATTTGCTATTAACTGCAAATATTCTTGATTGTTCATTTATTTTTTTTCTGCCCTGCTCAGTCAACTTAACCTACTAAGTGCTTCTAAATTGTGTCGATAAGCTATAACCTGATCCACTTTAAGATTTGACCTTATAGGTAACACTGTAATTAACTTTGAGTGGATCTGGTATTCATGAAGGCTGCCAAGCCTCGCTGAGTACGCTGCTGCATACACTCCCAGCTTACTTCACACATGTGCGCTGCATGTTAATGAAGCCGTCTTTGTTTGCTGGCTTGTTTTCATTCCCTTCTTGTCTCATCCTCCATTTCATTTAGTCCCTTGTCTGTTCTTGTTTGGCCATTTTTTGGTTTTACCTCTTTTCCAGAAGTCCTCACCAACTCTCCTTTTTTTTTTCCTTTTAGGAAAATTTTAAGATAGAAGATGAGGAAGATTTGTGTCACGATTTTGAAAGGCTGCAGCAGGCAATGGAGATGGTTGGCTTCCTTCCAGCGACTAAGAAACAGTGAGTGAATCGGTAAAAATGTTCAAAGTAGTGTTGGAAAGTGCCCTTTAACCAGTCCTGAAGCATGTCCTGAAAATACAAGATTGTTTTGGTCTATGCACCGAGTCATTTACCAAAAATACAAAAAACAACAAAGATTCTTTTCAGAACCCAAAAATTTCTGCATCAAAGTGGTCAAGTGTAGCCGTTTATTACAGGCGGTGTGTAGTCACAGCCCTGCACAATCCCCCCATTCAGTTTCTGTCATTAAATGTAAACAGATGATCTGAATGAAAAACACCATAACTGCTGCGTGTCTTATGACTGTCCGGTTTCTGTTGCTTTCTGTGTTTGTAACATTCACAACTGTGTTGCAGGATCTTTTCTGTGCTTTCCGCAATCCTGTATCTTGGCAACGTGACCTACAGGAGGAAGTCGACCGGCCGGGACGAGGGTTTAGATGTGGGGCCACCGGAAGTTCTAGCTACCCTCTCTGACCTGCTAAAGGTAACTTCTGCATCTTTGCCATCTCACTGCTGGACTATAGCTGTTTTTTTTACTTATACACTGGAGTCCTGAAACGTTCAAGAGATGTTCTGGAGAGAGGTAGCATGTGAGAATGCAAATTTCTCATCATCCTGTCCCTTTGTAAAGTGTCCTCAGAATCAGTGAGACGTGTTGCATTGTCTGGCTTATGTCAGGGTAGTAATCGGTGGGGGTCCCTTGCAGGTCAAAGACGAGCTATTGGTCGAGGCACTGACGAAGAGGAAAACGGTGACGGTCAACGACAAGCTGATCCTCCCCTACAGCCACTCTGAGGTAAGCTTTAAGCATCGAAATGTCTTTGCAGTGTCTCACTCGTCACAAAGAGACATCCACACCAATGACTGTAACGACAACTGTAAAAGGATGCTTGTACAATAGATACCCCTCCAAGTCAAGTGGATGACTACAACGATAGTGGTCCACAATTTTGTTGGGATCACTTTCAGTGATGTGAAGACAATGGAACAGGAATGGGAACGCTTTTTCTGTTAAATCAGTTAAACCAGTCTGGGCAATGGGCTAATCATTTATTTAACCTTGTATTAGGCCTCAGATTACACGTAACAAAGCATTGAATTACCTAATTATGACATGTCTGAAATTTGTGCGTTACTGACATCCTTTTAGATGTTGACGGAATATGATCATATAAAAAAAATTAATAATTAAATAAACACGCTCTTGAATGAAGTCGGCTCTTGTAACAATGGCTCAGTGGATGCTTGTAGGTCCTCTTGTCTTTGTATAATTTCATGAGCATACACACACACACACTAGTTTGGAATCTAGTTGGCATGGGGAAAGTATGTGCAGTGCATGCCAGTGTAGTTCCATACATTGTTCTCATTGTAGTGATCATGATTGTCATTGTTCTTAGTGCGGGCAGCTCTTAATCGTGCAATCTACAGGCTTTGTGTGTCTGCATCTTCCTCTTTATTCCTGGCAAACCTATTGTAAATCTTTTTTAGATCTCTTCCTCTTGACATATGATGTTCACTGTAGCTGTTGTTCTTTTGTCTCTTTTTGAAACTCTCTTTAATTCAGTTAAGCTCAGTGGAGTCGTAGTAAATAAAAACCCTCTCTTTTTTTCACCCATCAGGCTATCACAGCCAGAGACTCCATGGCCAAATCTCTGTACAGCGCCTTGTTTGACTGGATCGTCCTGCGCATCAACCATGCACTGCTCAACAAGAAAGACATGGAGGAATCTGTCCCTGTAAGAAACAAACGCTACAATCCCACACAGTTACATTGGAATGTTCCCGAGACAGCTCAGTAACAGTTTATTGGTACACGAGAATGAACTTCACTCATTGTATTGTTGTTCTAGTGCTTGTCCATTGGCGTTCTGGACATTTTTGGCTTTGAGGACTTTCAGACCAACAGCTTTGAGCAGTTCTGCATCAATTATGCAAATGAGCAGCTGCAGTATTACTTCAACCATCACATCTTTAATCTGGAGCAGGTAAGCAGTTTGATTTGATTACGCCTATCGCACACCAGCACTGGATTTGCTTCCATGTGACTCAAATGTTTGACTCTCTGTTTGTATTAATGAGGACTGAAACGATGACTCATGCAAACATTTCCTGAAAAGTTACATGGAAAGGTTATCTGATCGTAACAGTTCCAGAGGACAATAGGAATATGAATCAAAGTTATCATTATGAGTCCATAAACATTTTGCATCTGTTCGGCAATCACAATAAAACAGAAACCATATGTTTGAAATGATGCTACGCATTTGTAATACTATAGTTTTGAGACCAGTTGATTATATTGTTCAACTTTGGTGATTTAGATTCTTTCAACAAAGAGCTTCTTCACAAAAGAAAATACTTTTACTGACTTATTCAGGAGGAGTACCAAGCAGAGGGAATCACCTGGCACAACATTGACTACACAGACAATGTGGGCTGCATCCATCTTATCAGCAAGAAACCCACTGGCTTGCTGTACCTGCTGGACGAGGAGAGCAAGTAAGAACGGCTGCTTTCATTCGTGTCACATGGCTGCAGGGTTTGTTTTGATCCAGTTGAAGTTGTCCATTTGTTCAGATGTGAATTTTCTCTCATTTTTCTATCCGCCCCCTTTTCTCTCTTCCCACACCTCTGTGCCAGCTTTCCACGCGCCACAGATGAGACCTTGTTGGCCAAATTCAAGCAGCAGCATCAAGGGAACAAATACTTTGTACCCACTCCAGTCATGGAGCCCGCCTTCGTCATTCAGCACTTTGCAGGGAAAGTCAAATATCAAATCAAGGTAATAGCAAAGAAATAATATCAGAATGTTTTTTTTTAAGGGGGGGTCATCGGTGTACCCTCTGACAATCTTAATGTTTTTGACCGCGCCAGGATTTCCGGGAGAAGAACACAGACCACATGCGCCCCGATATTGTGGCTTTATTGCGTAGCAGCGACAGTGCTTTTGTGCGGCAGCTCATTGGCATGGACCCGGTGGCCATGTTTCGGTGGGGCATCCTGCGGGCAACCATAAGGGGCATTGCTGCCTTCAACCAGGCTGGTCGCTCCTGGGCAGCTAAAACTGCAGGTACGATTCTTTGAGTCTGCCCCAAATGATCTGTCGAGATAACTTTTTATGCTTTTTCGTTATTGTCAGCTTTCTGATTATCTGCACTCACTTTAAATCTTGCCTTGATGGAAGACAGTGGTGTGTTGGTTTGAGTAAAGATGGAAAGATTTTGTTGTACAGCTGCAGTTGCACCGCAGCTTCAGACCGCTGCAGCTCTGCTCTGTAATTAGTCTTTCTTGTCAGCATGTAGAACAAAATGAAAAGGCTACAAATTTAAGGCTTTAGGAGATTTTTCTTTTTTTTTGTCAATCCTTCAGATTATTTTGGTGACCTCAGAGGTAACCCACTGATGTAGGAGCCTTTTTATGTGGATTAACAAGAAAGCAAATATGAGGGGGAAAAAAATAAAAATGCACAGCTTCATTCCACCTATAATCAAAACACAGCTTCTCTATTTATGACGTTGGTTCATATTTTTGTGTGATGTCATTCGTAGGTGTTGTCCGTCCAATCTCCAGAACTCCTTTAGGAGAGCTTCAAAGGTCCAATGCCCCGATCGAGAGAATGTACAAGTAAGTAACCTGCTTCTTTTTGAGTTTTTTTTTTTTTTTTTAACCTGTAAGACCTTTCTTTTTGTTTGTGCTGCGTTTGGTCGGGTTTTTTCTAACTGTCAGGTCTGTTCTTCTCTGGAGGAAATGTGTCTGCCGTGGTAGCTGTGGACATGACGGTAGACTGTTGGTGCTGGTCATTTTGTGGTTAATAACTCTTTATTTTCACAACGCTCGGATCGATCATTTAAATTCACCCGAATGTTCACCCTCCTCATGAAACTGCTACTTTTCCTCTTCTCGTAAACCACACAACAATGTATTTCCTGTTTAATGATCCTTTTTGTAAAGGTGAAGGAAATGTTTAACTGGGTGTGCTCCCAGTCTATCCGTTGGTACTGAATGAGATGAGGAGGAATGAACCTGGAATCTGTTCAACTTGGTTTTTTTATTGGATCTAAAACTCCTGAAAACTTCATCTACCTCATCTCAGTCATCCTGCACCTTTTGGTGACCCCAGTGTATGCGGTTCTCTCCTCTTCCTCTCCCCTCCACAGACGAGCTTCTATGCTCGATTTCTACTTTGATCATTCAGAGGAGCGCCCTCTAGAGGCCTTTGAAGACATCTTTGCTAGCTATGAGAATAAGAAGTAAGTGAATTGGTGGAAAGGAATGAGGACACGAGGCCAAGCAGGAAGGAATGATCTTTCTTTTTGAACTATAGATATTGGTTTGCTCCATCTTCTTAGTTTGCTCTCATTAAAAAAAACATTTTTGAATCTCGTTGAAACTAAATCATGTACTGAAAGGCTTTTATCAAAAAAGGCCAGTGTTGTTAAATGTTCCAAAATCTACTTCTTTAAAAATAAAAACCAACTATTTGAGGAAGTTCAGTGTAGCACAGAAAACAGGACAGGAAACTCTCCCTTTAACTTGAATTCCCCTCTCTTCCCTCACTGTAATCCTCTTCCTTTTTCTGTAGTTGCAATAATCCCTCCTCTTCCTCACATTTATTATTCTTGCTGTGGAGCACAGAAAAGTGTTTGTGCAGGCATTCTCTGATTAGCCACTCAGATTACTTCCATCAGCTGTGGAGTCCTGGAGGCACATGCATATTCTTACCCGTACAGAGACGCCCTGTCAAAAAGACAGACAACTGTGAGAGCTTTCTGTGAAGAGAATCAAACCATGATGTTATTTTTGGATTGCTGAACCTTGACCTTCTGCCTCTTGTGTTCAGATCTGAAATTACTGGTTTGCTTCAGTTACAGCCAAATAACTTAAGCTGAATTGAATTCTTCAGCTCTTTTTTTTTTTTTTTTACCAGTATTGAATCGCCCAGTCCTTTCCAGATCTGCAGACACTGAGGTATCGAGGTTAGATCCATTGCAACTAGTTTATTAAGGGCACTTCCTTCACTGCCTGACCTCTGTTTTCATGCTCAGTCCTGGTAAGTATAGGAATGTACTGCATGAAATATCTCCGGGGCAGCGAAAATTAACCTCACCAGACCCAATGTCGAGTGTAACATCATTCCCAGTTAATGGACTATGAAAGTCTCACCAGTAACAACTTACAGTCACATAGGAGCCAGTAACAGCCGCAACATGGAAACAGGTGGCCGACCACGCCGAACGACAGCTCAGCTCTGCATGTTCACTACCACAGTGGCAGGCATATATGTTCGAATACAACCCCTCCATCCCTCAATCTCTTTCTGGTTGTGCGTGTATCTTTTTCTGTACTTAAGAAGGACATGGCAGTATGGTTGGGTGGTCTAGTGTGTCTTGTGGTTTCCTCAATCATGAGGAATAAGAGAACAGTTTAGCCACGTGTAAAAACTGAAGTTTCTCTCAATATCCGACCCCCAGCTGTTCTGCAGTGTGTGTTTTTGTCTTGGGTAACTGCTGCCATTGTTTTCTTTGGAGGTGTCCTCTAACAGCGGTGTTCTGTCACTCCTTCCTTTGCTTTTTTTTTTGTCTCCCTCCATCTCTCTTTTGTGTGGTTTCTCTTGTTTTTTGTTTTTTCCCCTGTCCCTTCTCTCCTTCCCCATTCTTCCCCTTTATGTCTCTATTCACACTTGCTGTATGCGTGGTGATCAGAGATATGCATGCAGAGATCATCAGCTCCATTAAGAACTTGCAGCTGGATGGTGAGGACCCTCGCAAGCTGCTGCAATCCTGGGGTCGCCTCCGCTTCCCGCGACACGTCCTCCAGTGAGTCTGCAGACAGAGCTGGCATCAGCTCTTCTCCAGATCAGTCCAGTCTAATTGGCTCAGGCAGAACATGCTCCGATTCCTTCTTACTATTTCCTAGAATAACGTATCTGCAGCCATTTTTTTTTAATCCACCAGCTCAAAAGCTATCACATTTATACTTTCTTTTAATAGTGTATTATTAACGTCTCCTGTGAGCTAGTCTAATAAAAGCATTCATCACACTTCTGCTTCCTCATCACTCAGTATATTATAAGCTCTAGTTTGTAGCTACTTTCCGCTTTTCTTGAGAAATAAAGCTGAGATGCCATGAATACTTTAACTGTGGCATGAATATCGACAGATAGTTGGCACGCAGGGTCTTTCAGAGCATCTTGTGGATGTATGTCCTTGCAACATGTTAGAATTTCCACTAAGCTCTGCAGTTTAACACATGGCAACAGAGAGAACGTGAATATAGATTTACAGCCTGGTTTGCAGTGATGAGCACAAGAGAGCATGTCTGTCTTTGTATGGCGAGTCTCTGCTGGGCTGATTGTTTAGAGTTGCATCCCATCTCCTGCAGCAAACTCCCTCTCCCTCTGTCGCTGTCATAACTCTGTCTGTCATTCATCCAATCTAGGTACAAGCTTTCATTTCATCTCTGACTGACTGCGCATGAAGAAGTCACCCATCTGTACTAACCTGGCCTCACACAATTCATCCGCTACTCCATTCCATCCACAAGCCTCATGCTGTTAGCATGTAACTCACCCTGCCTCTCCTTTCTCCCTTTTTCACAGGAAAAACAAGAGCATCAAACAGAAGCAGGCCATACCCAAGGTAAGCCTGAGTGAGGACCAGAAAGCTAAAGTTTAGTGGTAGCTTAAAAAGATACAGATTCCTTTGGTATTGTTGGTTTGAGTCAACACACTTACAAGCAGGAGGTTAATCTGCTTTATTAATGCTGTGCAGAGTTTGCTGGACTCTCGATCTTTGAAGTTCATTGTGAGTTTGACGCTCCACGATCGCACTACCAAGTCTCTGCTCCACCTGCACAAGAAGAAGAAAACCCCCAGCATCAGCGCACAGTTCCAGGTAACATCAGCTGCAACAGTCTGCGCACTCTACCCTAAGATGGGCATTTTCCCTTTTTCCTATTTCTACGAATCATCATCAAAACACAGTTCAAACTTCAGACAGAGGTCTGATTCAAGACATCCAACTGTACTGATTAAATAGATTGATATACGAGTACATAAAAGTATATTCATACTAGAACATTATGGAGACTCATTTGATTTACCAGAAAAGTTCAGCAAAACTTTGTCTGTTTTCTTCAGAACTCTTTAACCAAACTCTTAGAGACTCTGAACAAAGCCGAGCCTTTCTTCATTCGCTGTATCCGTTCCAATGCTGAGAAGGTAAGATGTTGTCATTTTATTTGCTCTCCTGTACATATTTTGCTGTAATTACATTTCTGTGATTCTGATAAACAGGCCTTTTTACTCTTCATCAGAATATTGAATTTATGATGCTAACGCAGTTCTTATTTTGATGGCAGTTTTATTGGTGGTCACGGGTTTTTTGAATGGTAAGATAACAATCAAACCTGCTTCTCTTGTATCCGTAACTGTATATGAGCAGAAGGAGATGTGTCTGAATGAGACATTGGTGCTTCAGCAGCTGCGTTACACAGGAATGCTCGAAACCGTTCGCATCCGGAGGTCAGGCTATGGAGCCAAGTACACATTCCAGGTAATGCAGATATACTCTTTTATGTGAAATTAACTTAACAAGTTGCTGTACAAGGGGACATGTTGTGGGAACATCACTCTCTGATGTACTTTGGAGCATATAACTGGGTTTTTGAAGTCACTACCATCTCGTAACGTCAGAAAAATACTACCGTAGCACTTTTCACCATCTAAACTTAAACAAAGCACAGAGGAATGAAGTAACTGTGAAGTCCAGAGATTATGGAGCTGATATGTGGCGCAGGAATTGTGACGCGAGTTCTCTGGTTATGTTCTGTGCTGTGCTTTTTAACAACTTGGGCCAGTTAAACACGACTTGTGACGAGACTGTAGGTCCAATAGCCCACACGTTCTCCACAGTCAAACGGCAGAAAAAGGAGGTGTAACTATCTGAAAACAAAACTGCCAGTCTAATATTTTTCTGTCAGTTTGGTGCGTAGTTTGAGCTCTCAGACTATGTAGTGTTATGCTCTCTAATGCCATGATAAGGTGTTCCAAGGGTTAATAAGTACTACATATCTGAAAAGAAGCGTACCTTGGGGAATAAAGGGCTGGAATTGAGTTAAGTGGGACACTCTACACACTAAAATGATATGCTTAGATAAAGGTGCAAATTAATGGAAGACAAACGAAGCTGCTTTGCTGTCTCTCCATGTTAAGACCCTGAGGATAATGTCTGCATGTGAAAAAAGGACAGAATTTGTACATTTAGATATTTGGTATTAGATCACATACCATATGTCCTCTGTGGAACAGCTCATTCATCTCATATCTGCACTACCTACAGGAATTCATCGAGCAGTTCAGAGTGTTGCTGCCAAAGAACGCCTCTTCCTCTAAAGAGGACATCTCAGCGCTGCTTGGCAAGAAAATGGGCCTCGACCCCACCACGTACCAGATTGGCAAGACTAAGGTACCACATCTGCCACTGAAGCTCTATGCATTTAGTTCTTCCTGTGAATGCCACTGTCTACATTTAGTTTCTCCTTCTGGGGTGTTTTGTTGCTTCAGGTGTTCCTAAAGGAGCTGGAGCGACAGCAGCTGCAGGACATGCTGCACAAGGACGTAATGCGGAAGATCATCTTCCTTCAACGCTGGTTCAGAGCTCACCTGCAGAGGAAAGAGTTTCTTGACATGAGACAGGCAGCCACCTTGATCCAGGTAAACGCAGATGCACCATTTATGTTTAGGTTGCTTTTTGCATCAACATATACGGTATGATTTTCTTTCTTAGCATAATAATAGTAAAGAAGACGATTTAAGTTGTTTTTTGTTTTTCATGTCTCTTAGCGATCATGGCGTAGGTACTGCAAAGAGGAAGAAAGGCGACGGGCAGCCACTCTGATCCAGGCTCTATGGAGAGGGCACAAACAGAGGTTAGACTTCCACCGGCAAAAACAAGGAGCTACTAAAATACAAGCCCTGGTCAGAGGACACTCGGCACGCAGAAGGTGAAAACACAGATGCACTCAGTCTTTGTCAGAGCGCATCGTGAAAGTATCTGACCTTCGATGTTCTAATACAAAATGTGAAAATATTTAGATGCCGCTATTTGTCTTGTGGATTACAGGTGTCAGTCTATACGAGAGGAAAAACGGAAGAAAGAGGAGGAGGAAGAGGAGGCCCGGAAGAGAGCCGAAGAAGAGGAAAGGAGCAAGAGGGAGGAGGAGGAAGACGCAAGGAGAAAAGCAGAAGAGGAAGAGAGGCTGAGAATAGAAGAAGAAGCAAGGAGACAGGCAGAGGAGGAGGAAGCAAGGAGGAGAGTAGAGGAGGAAGAAGCGGCAAGGGAAGAGGAGAAAAACCTGGCAAGAGAGCCTCAGACAAGAGAGGATCCAGATATAGAGCTGGTCACAGAGGAGATGCTGGATAAAAACCACCTTGTCCCAGAGATGGAGGGCGAGGAGGAGGGGGAGGAAGAGGAGGCCGAGGAGGTAAATATGAGTTCACATACAGATGAGGAGCATAGCAAAGATGAAGAGTTGGAGGATGAGGAGATAGATTTGGAGAGTGGCGGTACCCTGTCTGGGGCTGGACCCCAGCTAGATGAGAAAGAGGAGGGGGATTTAGAGACCCAAACGGGAGGATTGTCGGATTCAAAACCTGCTCCAGCCTCAGATGGGGTCACCTCTAACGCACTTACACCCATATCTCCGCCTCAGGGGGAGAATAAACAGGCCAGCACTACTTCCACAACTCCACATGCTGAACAAAAGAGGGCGCAACCTTCTGCTGTCAACAAGGGCGTTCCATCCAGGAGCCAGGAGAAGAGAGAGCAGAGGAGACGCAGAGGGTTGGAGCACAACCAGAGAGCCACTGAACGAGCATCTTCGTCCTGCTCTTCGACCACCAACAAGGATCAGACTTCCCCACCCAAGAGCAAAAACCAGGAGACATCCAAGCTAAAAGAGCGGTCTGACAGCAAGGAGCTGGACCAGTACACCTTTGTGGCCTGGAAAATGAAGGAAGACAAGGGAGGGAGGAAGGAGGCAAAGACTTCTCCTCCCTCTGCTGCTCCTGTCCGTCCATCTACATTAGCCCTGCAGCCCGCTGACTCTGTGCAGGAGAAAAACGGCTTAAGCGAGAGTGTCGGAACTGTAAATCTGCAGCGCCGCACCGGAGCGATTAAGGAGAAGCCAGAAAAGTGGAGGGGAAGGAGGAGGAGTAACGGAGAACTCCCAGAGGGCACCAGCTCTTCTCCACCTCGCAACACAGAGGAAAAGATGAAAAAACCACTCCTGTACGTCTTTTTTTTAAATGATTTTTTTATCATACTCTCAGATCTACCCACATGTTTAAGAACTGTTTAAGTGTGAAGAAATTCAGGCCTCAGACGAATCCAAAAATCAACAATGAATTAATATCAGATATTTCTCTGCTTGCCCCCACTTTTAAAATCTCAGCTGGTTGTCCAATTCTGATACGTCATAATCTTTCTTTATCTTCATCTGCAGGAGCGAAACCGCCTCCTCTTCGATCGACAGTTTGTCTCCATGTTCCGAAGGAGCTGGTGCCATTTCAATCAGAGAGGTATTTTAGATGTGTTACATGTTTTATCTAAAGATGAAACGCTTGTTGCAGATGACATTTTAGCCTGTTAGAACTGGTCCCATTTGACTTTAACCTCCGCAAATGCTTCAGTGCTTGTAAATATTTTGTCTCTGTTCTGCAGATAATTTCCTCATCAGATTCTCATGGCGATGGTTCAAAAGGTTCCACCAGGAGGAGACACCAAGAAGGTTCTGGGCAACAAGACTCCACCTCCTCCATCCTATCCACACCGGACAGGTGTGCTAATGTCTTTTGTAGTTTTTCTCACACACAAAACAGTATTTTAACTGGAGATAAATCAGTTAGATTTCAGTTTTAGTCTTCAATATATACACATCTGTATTTTAATGTTAAGTTTACCACTCACAAACTTAACGTTGTAAGGAGTTAATTAGTTGTTGTGAATTGTGGGTGCTGTAAATAGCTCCATCTGTTTATCTTGTCACTAAGAAACAACTCGAACAGTTACAGACACCTGCTTATTAACACTAAACTGGTCAGAAATAGGAACAGATGTTAGCCTTGGTGCTATGAATGAGTTGAATGCTGAAAATCAGCCTGGTTACGATTCATTAGCACTGTGTGACTATTCCTGGGTTTCTTGTGTTGCTGTGCTCTGCAGGCCAGCTGGTTTCTTCAGCAAGATTTTGAAAAAGCGACCCCCCAAAGAGGCCTGCACGCCAGACAACGGAGAGCAGACTTTTGCTCAGAGTCTCAATGACAAGTCAACGCCAGGGGAAGGTAACTCATACAAGCTTTCTACTTCCTTCACCGAGCAGCTGCAATTTTCTTGCATTACCTCACATGACATGTTGGCAGACAAGAAAACACACATGTATTATCATTATTATTCTCACGCCTTACCTAATCTCCCTTATTTGCTTTCTGAGAAAACATTGACCCGTGCAGGTTCAAGCTCACTTCAGCGCTTCCCTCTGGCATTTTGTTTCATCCAGGGCAAAAAAACATACAGATGTCGTCAACGTATCTTTGCACATGTGCTTGTGTAGAGGTTTGTGTCATGAAAAGCCTTCTCCATTTCAGCGCCAACAGCCGCACACCCGTCTCGGCCTCACTCCCAGCCTCATAGTGACCGCGCTGTTAAAGGTTTGGGCAGAAACCCCACCATTAAGATCAGTCGTGCCACAAGGGTCTCTGAGCAGTGGAACGCCTCGCTAGACAGAGAAATCACAAACACCAATGAGCTGCGGCAACTCGACGAGTTTCTGGGCAACCAGGTGAGTGAAGAGCAACACAATGTTGACTTTGAGAGAGATTTATTGATTTATCAGACGGGCAGCTCTACAAAACAATGCCGGCATTCATTTGCAGGTCAATGATTTCCGCTCCAGGGGCAAGTCGCTGTCAAACGCAGAAGCCATCTTTGTAACAGCCACCATGCAGTTCAGAGAGACTATCAAGGCCATGTATTCTCTCCCAGTAAGTCTGTATGAAGGCTTTAAAAAGGACACACTGAACGTATTCGTACTGATCAGTTATTCTCCTCCTCCTCACTTTCTCCTAAACGTTTACAGAAACCTACCATTGGCTACAAAGGACTAATGACAGGCTACCAGAACAAAGTGATCCTTCTGGCAGGCAGCAGACAGAAAGAGGAAGTCCAGCTTGTGGTCAACCTGTTCCAGTCAGTGCTGGATGGCTTCATCAGAGGAGAAATGAAGAAGGAGGAGGCTGAACCTGCAAAGGTGAGCCACTGAGGTTCATGATTAGAATCAGTCCAAATATTTTTTAAAAATGACGTGCTCATGCCTTGTGTCTGTATTTTTAGCCCACCAAAGCCAGAAAGAAGAGAAGGAAGAAAGATAAAAGTGTAAGTTCACAGTTGAGTTTTTCATGTCCACAGTAATGCTTTTAATTCAGTTTAAAATCTAAGTCTCTTTGTTGTCTATTTGGTAGATGGAGAGCCCCCTGGATCACGTTTTCGCCCACTATCAAGTCAGCATTATGCAGTCGTGTGACCAGTGTACCTCTTACATCTGGGGCATGGAGAAAGCCTACATGTGCAGCTGTGAGTAAACGCCACAACAAAAACTAAAGCTCGTTCACATAACATGCAACACTGATTCACGTTTGAATGTTTTCTTACAGATTGCAAAATGGTGTGCCACAAGAAGTGCCTCTCCAAGATAGTGACTGACTGCTCCACCTTCTGTGCCAAAAAGGTTTGTTTTTAGATATATATGTAAAGGTGTGAGGCTGGTGGATTGCATGGGTAAAGCTCTTACTGACTACTGCTGTGTGGTGAATCCGCAGAGTGATGAAGAGTTCACCGGTCAGCACTTCGGTGTGCGGGTGTGTCACCTGGTGAGTGATAAGAACCCGGTGCCCATGGTGCTGGAGATGATGCTGGAGCATGTGGAGATGAACGGCCTCTACACCGAGGGCATCTATCGCAAATCTGGCTCTGCCAACCGTATGAAAGAGCTACACCAGCGACTAGAGACGGGTTAGACTCTCTATATGGCCTTTACATCCAGCTCACAATTAACTGGGGACAAATGTAGAATAGTCTTTCTCAAACTCTTGAAATTCTAGCTTGGCTTTATGTATTCATGTATTTACTGAAAGTCAGTAACGGGTAAAATCAGGTCACGCTTGTTGCATTTTTTTTTAACACGTCTAGATCCCCACCTGATCTGCCTTGAGGACTACCCCATCCACACAGTGACAGGCCTGCTGAAACAGTGGCTGAGGGAGCTGCCAGACCCTCTGATGACCTTCACACATTACAGCGACTTCCTGCATGCAGTGGGTGAGGAGGACCTTCCCCTGCAGGGGAAGACATTTCACCATAGGAACGATGTGCTTGCCTCTGCCGTTCGGTGTTTCTTCAGCTTAAGTTTTTCTTTTGTTTGATTCAGTCAGGTTAAGCTAAACTGCACCACTGTAGGCCAAATATCTATCAGTTGTGATTAATAATTAAACAGAGACCTTTTTTCAACAACACGGGGGACTGTTAATCTTGAGAAATAAGTGTTCGATTTGATTTTTTGTGTGTGTGTGTGTGTGTGTGTGCTCCTCCTTTTAGAACTGCCAGAGAAGCAGGAGCAGCTTCAGGCCATCTATAAAGTGCTGGAGGATCTTCCCACAGCAAACTTCAACACTTTGGAGCGACTCGTCTTTCACCTGGTCAGGTAGGGACTCTTATCTTGTTAATTCCAATGCAGCGATGATAAATATGACTGACTTCTCCTAAAAATGTAGTTCGTGTTGCACTCCCTGGATGACTTGTTTTTCTTTTCTCTCGACTCCAAATATTCAGCCAAACACACTCATAAACTTTATTTTTCCAGAGGCTAACTGAGCGTGAGCTCAATGGCACAATGAAACTGTAAGATAGCAATACAGTAATAGGAGCACCTCATCATTTAAGTCAATCCCTCGTTCATTAACTGAACAGTTGTCGAATAAATGTTTCATCGCATGCGGCTGAATGACGTCTCTTATGTCCGAAAATGTTCCTGCAGGGTCTCTAAAGAAGAGGCTCACAATCGCATGTCTCCCAACTCGTTGGCCATAGTGTTCGCACCATGTATCCTGCGTTGCCCTGACAGCGCTGACCCGCTACTCAGCATGAAGGATGTTGCCAAAACAACCATGTAAGACCACCACGGCAGCAAAATGAACAAAATCAACCTCTTCTTTTACCTGGAGATACATCTGCTTAGATTGACTGGATATACCACCCGTGTGTATTCATAACTATGGAGAGCTGTGACTTTTAGAGGCTTTACTGTTCCTGTTTTGTTCCTGTAGGTGTCTAGAGATGATCATCATGGAGCAGATCAGACGCTACAATGAGAAGATGGAGGAGATCGAGCAGCTGGAATACGCTGAGGCTCTGGCTGTTAACCAGCTCAAACTCAAGAGAAAGAACACGGTGAGGAGCAAACACTGTCGCTCTGGAGCTCCGGTGGTTGATCTAGTGTGGCCTGAAAACGTGTTGAGATCCCGGCACACTTGTTAAAATATTGTAAAAATCACCTGAGAAAATTACCTACATAATGAATCCATCTTGCCTAGTCGATAACATTTTCTTGTATCATTAAAATGGCACAAACCCATCGTCAGTTGTTCTTAGGTTACATGGGGTAACATGGCCGATGTTCCTTGTCTCTCTTTAGCACTACTGGCATTTACCTCTCAGGTTCTCAGCTCCTTACAAAGGAGTGGTGGTATGTATCATACAGTTCTCCTGGTACAGTCCATCTGGTAGTCGTAGTGTGTAGTAGTTTGCCATGTTGAAGCGCCTGTGCATGGCATGTTAGTAGCGGGTGATGTTTTTTTCTGCTCCCCCCCTCCCCCTCGCAGATATCTTTCCTTAATATTATTTACCCTTCCATACTAACTGGGAGTAGACTGCATGTTGCTGTTAGTCTGTTTTATGTCCTGCTTGTGATGTGACGGATTTGTTGTTCTTTTACGAGAAACCAAATGGTTCTGGGTTGGTGCTGTGATTCCTGTCTTTGGATGATAGTAATCTAACAATAGTGTGACTTGCTTTTCTTTTTCTTTGTGGTATTCAACTGTCTCTCTGTTAACGGTTTAACCTTTTTGTTTAACAGAGACCACAAAGCTCTGAAAGTCATGTGGTTATGGAGTAGTTGGTAGTAGTTTTTGGACTGTGGGGATGCGTTTAACTTTGATGGCAGTGCTTTTATGAGAGGTGAATGTGTGTTATCATTTCTGCCACTGCATTCATTTATTTTATTTCACCTCCTTTCAAGTAATTCCTGCACACAAAAGTGCTTCGAACTTGCGTGCAGATGCATGAAAGTCACAGGCAGCATCCACTCTGCTTTTCTTTTTACCACACTAACAGTTTTGGCTCAGTTTCAGATTTTTTAAAATTTTTTGGGGCGATTTGACATCCATAAACAACTCTTTTTGCATTATAATTCCCTAATGGACTTTTACGTGGAGTTGGTTGTCAGTGTGCGATGCTGTGTTTTGTGCAGGTGCACGAAAAGGTCAGCTCGGATCTCAGCGTGGTCCCCGAGAACGAGCCGCTGGACTCGGACACCGAGGCTGAGAAGAACCTGGTGGAACGCATCAAGTCCATCAAGCAGGAGAAGTAAGGATGCTCTTTGAACTTCTCCATCTTCACCACAGTGTTGCATTTGTCTCCTGACCTCGTCATCTGCCCCCCTCCTCAGAGAGGACCTGGCCTGTCGACTCCCAGAGATGGAGCAGCCTGGTTCAGACCAGGAGAACTTGGACTCTGAAGCCTCACTAAGCTCAGAGAGTCTTCTGGATGAACAGCAGCGCTCCTCTACCCACAGCTCCGACCCTGAAGGTGAGTATGATGGTCCGCTCCAGACCTTGCTTCCTTCGATCTGTTCCTTTCACTCACCTTTGGGTTTCTGACCAGACCACGGGGCCACTGGGTTGGGCCCTTCCTGTCTTTTGTGGTGCAGGTCTGGACCAGTGATGGTGATGGGGTCGCTGACGTCTGCTCTGTAAACAAAGCAGGTTGGAGGAACAGCAACCGTGTTTGTGTGCATGTAAACTCACGTGTGGCACAGAAGCATGCAAAGTTGATAAATAAATTGAACATTTGGCACCTAATTAAATTAAATCATTGTAATTGTTACTTTCTGACTAGATTTTAATTTAGATAACATGGTTGCATGATCTTCCATTTGTTTTCACTCTCTCTCTCGAGACTGCTGTGAATGATTTCAATAAAAACACACTCGTCTTCCCCTCCCTCAGCTACTTGTTCTATCTCCTTCTCTTCTAGGGCACGGTGTCCTCCTGCTGAGGAGACACAGGCCAGTTTTTTCTCCCAAACCATTAGATTGGGCTCAGCGACCTAAAATCCCTGGTGGACGCATCTCTCTGTTAAACCTCACCCCTTCCAGCTCCACCACCTCCGTGTCGAGCTGCGCTTCTTCCACCTCCGAATCGTCAAACGCTTCCATCAGGCATCTTCTGCAACGCCGCAGGCCTATCATCCCAGACACAGTGAAACTCCCCCCAGGTGTTCTCGCCCAGCCTGCAGCCTTGAGTCTAGCTCAGACTTATACTCCTGGAAATCGAGCATTCAAGCACTTTGTCAGGAGAAGAGAGCAGCCCGGCCGCCGTAAAGACAGCACTCAGTCCCTGTACCTCGACGGCACACAGTCCGACCTGTTGCTGCATTTTTCCTCCTGCCCTCCCTCTGCTTCCTCCTCCTCCATTTCCATGGTGACGCCATCTCCTCAGCTGCAGCACCATGAGATAGACACCTCGAAAGGCCAGAGACGCTTTTCTTACCCAGACATACCCTACATGGACGATGATATCTGACTGCAGTGGGACAACAAAGACGGTTAAAGGCTTCCACCGACAACAGAACAGAACTGACTGCATTGAGGAGAGGTTAAGAATCAGAGAAACGTTACGTGTATGTATGTGTGTGGAAGTGAGAGAACAAGACAACGTGTGCATTTGCTGCAGTGGCAACGCAAAACAGAGGCTGTTCCAGCTGTTGAGGGAAAACTACTCGGGGCGCTGCCGAAAGTCTTGTGTTGTCTTGTATGACAGTAAAAAAATAACTGGACAAGTTGTTGCCAAGCACCTTTTCTATCCTTTTAATATATTGTGGCTACTGTTGATCAATTCAATTCAGCTGGACCAGAGGCTGCATCTGCTGTGGCCTCGTAATTATTCTTTTTCTCTTTTCTTTTTTTAAGTTGTGCTAATTCAAGAAAATGTTGCAGGTTCCAGTCGCACTTTTCCTTTATTTTTCTCCTACTGAGCAAAACCTGCTCACTGAGTTGTTAGCTAGTGCCTTGATATATTGTACATTGAGTTGATAACTCATTCCTCGCATCGTAAATAGAGAACAGTGCTCAGAGAGGGCGGGAGGGTGATTTTGGAATTTAAAAAGGGGGGGGGGGGCTTTATCTCAGACCTCTGTGTTTATTGTATGGAACTGATACAAGATGTGCTGAGACTAAGGAAATAAACACGCATACTGTTTGATTTCATCTTTCACCTGCTGCCCAACAGACACCAGACAGGAAGTCTTTGCTTCCAGGTGGCAAAGGTAAAGGGGAGGAGCACGCGCCACTTTCTCCGCTGAAGCCCATAACGCCATGCCACAATGTCTTTAAAGCTTAATGAGCACAGTCTTGTAGAATGAACACGGTGTCACTCGGCTGTGGACAGTCCCAAGATGAGCAAGTTTTCCTGAAGCACAGCCCGGGCCGACATTGTGTGAAATGTAATACTAATGTTCCTCTGTGACTGCTGAATGATGTCTGTTAGTTTGTCTGCATTTTGAGGACAATGTTCTGGTGTGTATCATGTAACAGAGAGTATGTTTGGGACTGAATGACATGAGCTGTAATGGTTATTAGTATTAACATGAAAATACAGTACATGCTTGTAGCACCTGCTGCTGTGTGTTTCAATCGAGTACAATATGAACGGATATGATGTGTATGACGGTAAAGAAAGGGTTACATGTTCAAAAGATTACTGAGCAGATACAGTTAGCATTATTGGGACAAATTTACAGAACTATAAATGCATCACTTTTTCATTCTTTAAGGATCCTTTGCAGGCGATGACTTATTGAAGCGTGGAACAAATGGACATCACCACAAAACGTGCTTCACCCTTTGTGATGCTGTGCCAGGCATTAGCTGCAGCTGTCTGTAGATTCCATCTGCTGATATATTCCTGCCCTTCGTTTTTGTCTTCAGCAAGTGATGCGGCTCAATGGGGCCGCGGCTCGGATGGCTTGTGCCGCTTGCTTTGAGAGCTGTGCGTGTTTTAGGTTCACAGCAGATCAAATGAATAATAAAGGAAAAGCACAAAGCTTTTGTCAAAGAGCTTTTGAGACAAGATTAAGACCTCGAAAACCAAGGTTTTAGACGTCGTCTGAAATCTTTCTCCGATTTAGGATTGATTTTACTACATTTAAAGCTGAGAAGCTGCACGTTCACCTCGTGTTCATTGTATAAATGTAGCTCAAATGTGTTTGAGTATACAGCTAAACGAACCAGCCGAGTCGACACATTGTGTATTCCTCATTCGCCCTTTTAAATATTTTACATTTTACTGAAGAAAACCATATAAAATGATGTGGTCCATAGAAAAGTGCTTAATTATTGAGTGTAGACTTCCACTGCTTGATGACCGGATATGTTGAGAACATGTTTGTTGCTTGCTTATCTTTCACTTTGTGATTGAACCCATCTCAGCTACACTGAGGTCGGGTGACTGTAGCCGTCAGGTCATCTGAAACACTGCTCCGTCACACTCTTGTCTTGGATAAATAGCCTTTTTATAGCCCGGAGGTGTTGCTTTGGGGTCATTGTCCCACAAAGAGCCAATCAGAAGGCACGGCGTGTCACTGCAAAAATGCTGTGGTCATGCTGATGAAGTATGCGTCCGGTTTTGAATAAATCGTCCTCTGCTCTCATAAGTGAAGCACCTTCCGGCCCATCACAGCTTCTCCCCTGTGCTTCACCATAGCAACCACATCAGTAATGGCATGAGATTTAAAACGACGGCCTTTAAACGACACAAATTCTTGTCTTGCACGTTAAGAGGGAAAAAGAGATCAACTCATTAGATTTTTTTTTTGACAAGGCACACCTGTTAACTGAAGAGCATTCAGGGCTTCGAGAAGGACGGGCATTCACAGCTTCCATCAAAGCAAAAGATCGCCACCTTCATACATTTTTGTTTACCACGCGATTCCATGTGTGTTACTAAACAATATGTAGTCTCCTTCTACAATATGAAACCTTGTCATAAGAAAGCGGGTAAAAACTACTAGTGACGAAACTTAAATATACTGATAAAAGTGACCTCTGCTCAGGCAGAAGGTGGAGCTATGATGATTGCATAACACGGATAGATGTAGTGGTGTCACCATTTGGGAAAGCAAGTAGAAAGAGTCCTTGTATTTATTGTCATGGCTCACAAAAGGACTTGGTGCAACTGCCAGGCTAACAAAATGGGCCTCAACGGTGCTTTTCGTAGAAAAGATATAAAGTAATCTCTTTGGGACTTATATTTGCACACAAGTCACGATTATTATCCGCCATCTCCAGTGGAACCAGAACAGAAACGTCATATACCCTAAAACTAAAATGTAATCATTAGTAGTTAATAAAGCACAATGGAGATAACCTCGGAACATTCCTTGACTTATATATAGCAAGAGAAATCTCTGATGGCTTAAATATTATAAAAAGCCTTCACTCTGAGAATTATTTTTCTGTCTTTAGTTGTATCTTTTTCTCTGTCGACAAAACAAAATATATAAATACTCTTATTAGGCCACCGTAAAGTTTCATTTGGGGTATAATTTGAAACTAAATTAGCTGTTAATGTGCTTCAGATGCAACAAGATGCTCAATGATAGTGAATAATTATAACAGAATGAAGACATGGCGAAGCATAAAAGACGTCTTCTCAGATAATTTTTCTTCTCTGCGGTGTGGAGAAAACAAAAGTTTACAACAGCCGACGGTTGGTTACCACGCGCGTAACCGTTTGACGTCAAACTGCTGCGACCGTGTGTCAGCTTCTAACATGGCTTCAAGATCGGAGATTAATTTTATTAGATTGTTGTCTCGCTGTGAATCAATAGCGTCGGAGAAACGAGGGGAAACGGAGTGGAGGTTAGAGAAGGTAACGCAAAATGGACTGAATGGAATAACTCCTGATAATGTATTTATCTTAGCTTTAGCTTGACTGTTGTTAGCTGCTAGCAGCTGTTAGCCGCTGTTAGCCACGTCGTCACTGAAAACCAGGCTAGTTTTGACCTGTAGACTCCGACAAGCGTCACATTTCATTGTTACAGTGCTATTTTTTCTCTGGTGGGTTAGTATGCCTTATTAACGAATGATTGAAGAATATGACTCAGCAAACATGCACGTTATAGAAGTTAGAGCCGCAGTATACATTCAAGTGTCAATTTAAAACAAAACAAAACACAGTTTACCATCACTTTCATTGATGATTGGCGGTGCTCCTTCTTCTTCTTCTTCTGTAAACCATTGCTGCTATGGAATATCTTCACCCGGGTTTTATTAGATTGGGTAGCTAACACTAAATGTCCTCTAACAAAACAGGCCAACCCAATGAATGCTAAATTGCATCTTTGTGATTATTTTTTGAAAGCTCCAGTTTGTGTTTCTGACTTTTATTCCTCACTGCTGAAGTAAACTGAAACAGTTTGTTTCCTCAGAGATGTCCAGTGTCGCGTTGCTATTTCAGTATAAACGGGACACATTTTGGATAGTTGAATTTACTGGCAAACAAAAACGTTTATGAGACCGATTAAACTGCTGAAATTGGGTTGAGAACTCTACAATTCAAAATTAAAACCTGCGAGGATCATGAAGAAGCAGAAAATATTGGATGACCAGAAATCGCTTAAATACTTTGGTAAAATTAGATGGTAGAAAGTTTCATGGGCTGCTAAGGAGTATAAAGATTGGACTCCAGCCTCACTCAACGTGATGGAGGCATCAGGATTTGAATAGTGGCAGATCAAATGATGTGATCATGTGTCTACTGTACAAGACTGTGATGGCAGTCTTATGACCTGGCCTCAGTTGGTCAGGTCAAAGTTCAGCAACATTGCATACTCACAAAATTACGTAATCACCTGAATACACTGAGCTAACCAGATTTTTACCATCATTAAACCTTTTCCTCTCTGATGGCACAGATTTGCTACTACATAACTTGGCCGGGCAGTGTGTGTCGGACAAGCCGTCGCTGCTCGAAATCGACGTTTCGGAAACAGAAAAGGGAGGGTTTGCAGAAAGATCAAAGATCAACTTTAATGAGGACCAATTTCTGAGGCCTTTCTTTTTTTTTCCAGATACGAGCATCCCTTATAAGCAACAACATTTTCCGTTGCCACACTACACGAAGGTGTTAAATATCAGCATTTCTGTTTATTTTTTCTTTTTTTGGTCTGCTGTAGTATGTCGGTGCCCTGGAGGAGATGTTGGTGACTCTGAGGAAAAACCCGAGGTAACCACACCTTGAACCTTTTAAACAGGTAGTTTCCGAAAGAAGTCGATGAGTCACTGGTTGCCCCGCAGTTATGCTGAATTGCTATAGAGTTTAACAGTGTTGTAGGCCTAAAAAAAGAACAAGTGCAACTCTTTCTTGATGAACTGTTTGTCTCCTTCCAGCAAACCCACACCAGAGGTCCTGACTGAATACACAAGAAAAGTAGATTTTCTTAAAGGGCTTCTGGAGGCAGAGAAACTGGTGAGATTTGAGAATATTGCCGTTTTCATTCATTCATTTCAACTTTATTTATACTGAAAGTGTAAAATCTTACCAGTGCCTCTTATGAATATTCTTATAGAACTGTCCCTCCTTCGTGCCAAAAAACCCCTTCTAAAAGTTAAATAATGAGTTCTTCTCCTGTGAGGACAGTTCTCTGAGCTCTCGTCTCTTTCTGCTCTTCCTCAGTCTTCACCAACGGAAAAGGCTTTAGCTAATCAGTTCCTCGCTCCTGGCCGAACACCCACAATAGCCAATGAGCGGATGCCCGCCACAAAAACGGTCCACATGCAGACGAAGGCCCGGTGTACAGGCGAGATGAGGGACGAGCTGCTCGGCACGGTGGGAGTGAGATGCACGACGTTTAGCCGACACGTGGACAAGATCCACCGTGTTGCTTAGAAATTTAGAAGTCGAGCTAAAACGCTTTTTTTTTTTTTATGTACAGTATATACGTATATTTTTTTCTTTAAGTAGTTTTAAAAGAAAGTGGTCCATTTTTATACAATTCACCCAGCCAGTTATTTTTTCTTACATAATCATGCTTCCAGAGAAAGTCGCATATTTATTTCACTGACGTGTCTTTTTCTTTGTTCCATTGCAGCGGTCGTCAGGGAAAGGTGAGACATTCTGGATGTTGAAGACATCTAGTTTTTCAGCATGAAGCACAGCACATAGTTTTTACAGGTTTTTTTTTTTGCGTTTGTTCTCTTTTTCCCTTCAGGCCGCTCGGACGGAGACTTGAGAAACAGAAGGTAAATCCTAAAATTCACTGTTATTACCACTCGTCTGCGAGAGCCACTGCTGCGCGGACTGTTTAAAGTTTCGTCCATTCAACGCAGCTGGTCTCACCAATCCCCCCTGAATTCTTACTAAATGGGCACTTGGCTGTTTTGATCTCTGCAGAGGTGTTCCTTTGGATGAGCGTCAGTCTGCCGCCGAGCTCGACGCCGTCCTGCAGCACCATCACAACCTGCAGGAGAAACTAGCAGAGGACATGCTCAACCTGGCCAAAAACCTGAAGAACAACACCCTGGCAGCCCAGAACATCATCAAACAGGATAACCAGGTAACTGGTTGGGCACCAGCGGAGCTGCTGAACGGATACATATAAAAATTTTTGTTATTTTTATACTCGTATGCCATCCTGTCAGCTCACAGTATGGTTTTGTTTAGAAAGACAAGAGTGGACTGTGTTATGAAGCGGTGTTTATCAGACCCACAGTAACACGCCAGATATTTGTTTCTTATTCTCTCGAATGTTAAGCTACCTCACAAGGCTGTGTTTTTCTGCCAGTAATCCCAGTATTTTGTTGACCTGAACTGTAGCGACACAGTGTTCGGTTGTAGAGTCCAAAAAATAAAATGGAAAAAAAGACCTCCTGTCGTCTTCTCCTAAGCTCCACGCTTACACTAAGCTGCCAAGCTGTGATGTGGTTCTTCAGCTGTTTGATAATTATTCTGCAAAAAAGTGCTTGAGATACTTAGTCTGTAGCAATCTTATCACACTCTTACACAAAGGTTACCTCGTGTATATCATATTAGAGATAATATAGAATATAACTTTATTATTCAGGTTCATAACTGAAAAAAAGAAAGTTTAGTGCAGTTACAGGCTGGTAAAACTCACCCTCCTGTCCTGATATTTATCCACACGATTCACAATTAGTACGACTGGATGCAAATGATCAAGCGTTGCTCTGAAAGTTGCATCTGCGGGGAACTGTGGGATGGAATTATCTATTTTCTTTCATAAAGGCTGGTCCGGTGTATCCTCTGCAAAAGGAGATGTTAAAGGAAGCTCCTTTTCTTTGCATTTGGAGCATCCGAACGGCGCTTGTCGGGACCCGTTACTCAGATAACTCAAAGGTCATATCTCTTAGTTTGGAAGGATCCTAAACAAATTCAACCAGACCCCTAGATTCTTCCCTCGATCTTCGTCCTTGTCATTAATAGACAGAATTTTAACCAATATGTTTGCAACATGTGCTTATTTATGTTTGTTGTTTTTTTTTCATGGAATGCGTCCTCTGAACATTTGCATTGGAGGAAAAAAAAACTTTTATTCCTCTTGATGTCGCTTGTCTCATTCTGACCAGAAGGGGGCAGCATTACACAGAAAGTTTTTTTTTTTAAGGCAGGGAAATGGCTGCTTCCTATACAGGATTATTCATATTTCTACACTTGAAATCATTATTTATGCCTGTACTGGGTGTTTCCTCTGCTTCCCAGACTCTGAGTCAGTCCATGCGTCAGGCAGACCTGAACTTTGAGAAGCTGAAGACGGAGTCGGAGCGGTTGGAGCAGCACACCAAGAAGTCCGTGAACTGGCTGCTGTGGCTGATGCTCATCCTGGTCTCCTTCACTTTTATCAGCATGATCCTCTTCATCAGAATCTTCCCCAGGCTCAGATGATGACTGTGCACAACCCTGAACTCTTAATCCGACATCCTCCTGTGTTTACGGGGGCAGCAACTATGTAGACCTCAGTAGATCCATACAGCATGTCTGTATGCGATGCGTGACGCAGATCAGTAGCTTTCCGAAGCAACACCAGCCAGTTAGATGGACGGAAATATTTGCACCTTGAACACTTTGGAGCTTCTGTATTCCTTCTTTTAAAGTGAGCAGAACATGAACTGAGACAAAGAGTGGCTTGGAGGGGGTTCGGAATCAGACTTGATATACCGACGACAGGGAGTTAGCCTTAATTATTTGAATCCCTCATCGGGTCACACGGCCAGCCATGAAGCACATGTTGGACTTCTTCCAACGGTGTGTTTTATAAATGGCTCGTTACTTTGTCGCCACAGTTCAGTGCCTTCTAAACGTTTAATAACTGATGAGTAACGCATTACGGTGCGGTAGTAGACGGATACACTGCATGGACGCGATAAAGGCTTTCATTATGTTCGGCACTTTGTTCAAAGCGAGCCTCCCTTTTACAGGTAAACACGGATCCACTCATGACTCCACTGTCGTGCACGACTATCCACTCTTGTCAGGAGGTCCAGGTGTCTGTGCTGTTCTTTTTAATTCACCTCTCCGTTTATTTCCGGCGCCATCGGTCTTGTTCAATTGTTCAAGGGTTCTGGTGACTTGATTCCATATACGTCCATCAGTCGATGTTGTTTGTCGTGCTTCGTGATGACTGCTGAGGGCGCGGGTGTCGATGAAGTAATGTCTTGTTCCCATTAGATAACTGTAATGCCATGTCTGTTCCTGTGTGAGTACTTGATTGAAAACTGACTCCAGACTAAATAAAAATGATTAAATTTCCCGTCACTGTTGCTGAATTTCATTCGTCTTTCTTGCTTCTGTTTTGTGAGCCGTGCATCCTCTTTCCTGATTGACGGAGCTAAACGGCACTGGAACCATCGGGTGCAGTGACCTCATTTAGCCACCATGTGTCAGTCCTGATATGTGAGCGTCAAACGGAGAACGACCTCCTTGACCCTGGGATGGCCCGATCAGCCCCAATTCCCAAATTAACTCCACTATTCATTTAGAACTGAACTGATTCAAGTACGGCTAAATAAAGGCAGCCTGCTGCAGTAAAAGCACACAGAGGGACAGCATGTGACTCATGATGTCTGTGCATTTTTCACCTTTCGTTCCTCCTTAATTAAACTTAATGTGGAAATATGATGTCAGTGCTTCAAGTCTGGATTTATTTGTGCAAACAGACCCTGAGGAAGCTCCTCACATTCCTCCCGTGTGAGCCTGACTGTTGTCTGAGGCCTGTGCAGCTGACCAGCTTGTTCAGGCTTGCAGCTGGGCTTGCAGTCCCTCTTCTGCCCCACCTCGTCGCTGCTCGCTGGCTGACTAGCTGGGCTGTGACTTGGCCCACTGGGTATTTTAGGATCCCTGGGGCTGGGGGGGGGCATTTTAGCCGCTGGAAGCCAAGGTATGCAGGCCACCACGAGACCAAATGAGGCCGTGTCAAAGCAGAGGATCATCGTCCCTCATTTTAATCACAGCTGTTAGCGCCTCCTGTCTCAGGCCTAACACTGGCTGTGCGACCAGTGCAGTCCATACATGACTTCATCCCTGATGTGGTTTCTCATGTCCAGTATGGCTGTATTATCCAATTAGATGTAAGAGATTTTTAGTGTCCAAAGTAGCCTCCATAGTTTGAGATGTAATGAAAACAATGTGAGTTCCTAGAGTCCCAAAATACCTCTGTGAGGCTAATTAAGAGCTCCTCTAACCTTTGACCTTGGGAACCTGAATAGGTTCCTTCCTGAAGTCCTTTCCCACAGGGATGATCTGAAAATAGCGCTCAGAGATATGTTTGGTATATTTAGACTTATCAGTTCATAATCATTTTCTAATAAAGAACCATGTGTAGAGGTTAGGAGTTGGGGAAAAAAACTTCACTTTGATATTTCAGTTTTGTGCTGTGTTTGACCACAGATTATAGAGAATATATTGGACTAATTAAAAAGCTATGTTCATTTTACCTCTTTTTCAAGCCTTAAAACATACCTTAAACAGGAAGTTGGATAATCCATGAAAATCCAGTCTGGCGGCGGCCATATTCCCATTTAATTAATACTTTTTATACTTTAAATGAAGAAGTACTTCAGGACAACTCGTACACCTCGGGACGAAGGGTAAGTAACCTCCAACTAAAAGAACAAGGTTTTAAACTCTTTAAACCAACAAATTCTAAAAACATGCCAGTCACCTCACCATCCTCTCGCTGTTTCTTACGTGGACATCTCTGATGCACATTCACGATCTGTCGGTGGAACAGAACCAAGTTTGAAAGCTGTCGTCACAACAACAACCAGCATATATCCACTCACCAATATCCGCTTTCCAAGTTTTGCAACTCTTGGCGATGCAAATGGCAGATGAATCTTTTTACCCAGTGTGTTTTAGATGTATTATAAGCCAAGGATACGAACCACTGAGTGTCCGGGTTGTTAAAAATAACGCTGCCGAAAACCTGAACTGAGTCCAACAAACTAGATTATCACAAGAAGCTTTAAAGATAAATAACACAATACACATCATGAGTGGCGGAATGTCACATTTACTCTAGTAAAAAGTTGAGGTTGGACTTTCTCGTTCCATTACATCTCAGAAAATGGATGGAAAAAGCAAACCTGTTTAAGCAGAAAATTCACAGATTAATCCAGCTTTTACGATAATGCAAAACTAATATCAGATGATAATCAGCGGAATCAGTTAAACACTGCACTGCGTAGCTATACCTCTAATTCTTTAAGTAGGCACATTTTTGGGATACTAGACGTCAGGTCACATTTTTACAGTAGGATTTTTATAAGTAGCGATCACAAATGTATTCTTTTTGAAAAACTGGGAATAATCCTCTCAATAGACCGCTGAACTATAGTACCACAAGTTTCTTAATAACTTAGATTAGATATGAGTTTTTAACTAAGACTGAAGTGAAAAGGGTTGATACTCAGTGTTCTTTTTGTTTGTTTTTGTGTGCCTTTCTTCATTTTTCAGCATACAACAAAATACATAAAGACAGATTGTGATTTGTACATCCATAAAGACAGAACCCCTCCCTGACTGCTTCTCAAGGGCATATGTACCTACTGGTCCGAGCATCTCAAATGTGTAGCAAAGCGAAACTTCTTTAGCTACTTAATAGGACCAGATTTCATTCTGTGAGGTCCTCTCTCTGAATAACCCCCCCCCCCCCCCCCCCCCCCACACACACACACACACACACACACACACACACAGAAGAATCTTTGAGATAACGAGCTGCCTGAGGGTTTGATGTTTGTTTGTTGTGACCACGCTGCATTAGTCAAAGAATCCCCATTTATTATTGTGACCGCTGATATTTGAGCTGGTGTGTCTTTATGTGTGTGTGTGGTAGGATGTTTTTAATTGGTTTGATCCCTCTAAAAGGCAGAAAGCACAGGAACAAATTGCTAAGCATGAGAGAACCTCCATCCGCTCGCAGCACAGTGCTGTGCCTGTTAAACATCCCAACACTCCGCTCTTTTTAATTTACTTTTTGGCTGCTGCCGCGCTGAGGATTTAGGTTGCCTACAGAGATGAAGGAGATTTTTTTCTTTCATTCTCTTTTTTTCTTTTTTCCATGCAATTCCATGAGGGAGCAAAAGAGGTGATGAGGGCATTTCTCTTTTTCTCCCCCTTTTCCTTCTTTACACCAGCATTTTGAATGTGCTGTAATGTAATAATAAACAACGGGCATGGAAAAGGCTGCACTTTCTGAGCTTATAGCTGAGGCTCTCCAACAGCAGAATTGATATATTATTTACATCTCTATAAACCAATAAGCTAATTCTAGCTTTTGATTGATTACTAGCTTTTATATACATTGTCCTGGTTTTGGCTCTTTGTTTTTACAGAGTGATCAAGGATTAAAACTCCACTGAAAAGGGTGAAACTTTACGATAAAATCATGATGTATTTTGCACATTTTATACACAGAAACCTGACCAAAATGAGGATTTTTGGTGCTTTAAATAGTGCCGATGTATCTTAGGTAAATTTCAACTAAGCAGGCAATATTTGTGCTGGCTGTGGGGATGATCTTGACTCTGTGTTGTCTGATTAGAGGTGCACCACTGCTGATTTCAATCTCCCAATCTCTCGTCTGCACAGGTGTTAGGGAGGTTTCATTGTTTTCATTTTACCGTTACTGTTTCCCTCGGCTGCACCCGCCTCCCTGTGAGTGAGTTTCTGTATGTCTGTGTGTGTGGTTGTGTTGTGTCTGTGGCTCTTCCTCTGTCTTAACACCCTAATGAGGGCTCCTCTCACAGCTCTCACACACACACACATACAGCTGTGCTGTGGCAGGTCTCTGGTTGGAGTGTGAGGTAGCTAAAGCAGCCAACTTTCCCCTCCCTCACAGTGTCTGTGATCTCAGAGAATCATGATATCCATAAAAAGTTACTCACACAAAACCTGACCACCAATAACAGTTTTTCCTCAGCTGTATGTTTGGTGTGTGTGTGTCTGCACACACCCGTGTGTTTTTTGCCCGTGCATGCGTGTTGTGTTTATTGCATCCCATGAAGTGAGCCATATGTCATTCCCTGCAGCCACATCTTGTCCCTCCATCTTTCCCAGCCTCGTGTCAACATGTGGGTTAATGCACTGAACCTTCCAGGCTATTTGTCAGGCAGCTCGGCGCTGAAAGAGTCCCTAGTGAAAGAAAAACCTCCCTGCTGGTTTCTGTTCAGCCTTTGATGTACAGAGCACAGGTAGTTCTGCTGCCACTGAGAGGCTTAATTTCTTGGTCCTTTGCTCCTTCACCTTTTAGTAATTCATGATCTCCCAGCAGGCAGGACTGACGACTGCGGCTGTGGCTGGTATTACAGGAAGCCTTAAGCCTGATGCTGGGAAGAAAAGCTGGTCGAACATGAGACAGCAGATTTAAGGAATAGTTTTGCTTGCTTGCAGTATATGTGTCGGCTTAGTCGACACATATACTGCCAGCCAGCCCGGCTCTGTCCTAAAGACCTTAGTATCTCCAAACTCCACTTCAGTCACTTAAAGTATACATGCACGATATTATCAGACTGCTCATAATCTCATCCTATGACATATTAAAATGATGCATGAAAAAAAAACAAAAACCTTTGGTGAAATTTTTCATAATCTCCCTTTTTTTAGCATTACAAACAAAACACAACTACAACCTGTGACATCCAGGCCACAAACAGACCTTTGCTTTTCTTTTGTATTAATATATCCTCTGTCAAACCTTGACAAATATTTTGCAGTGCTGTGAGGTAAAAGTTGTGGTGTGAAACTGTGAAGTAGGATGAAGTAGAAAAACTCAGAAAACATCTACATCTACCCTGAGCAAAGTTAATACACTTGAAATACTTCCCACTACTGGCTGCCGATAGCTTCACATCTCCTGAACAGGGGGGAAAGCCAAAATATTTCCAAAAATGTTTAACTATTCCCTTATGCTTGCATTGAAAACTCAAGATAGGAACTTGCAGGTGGCTTGGATACAGTACATATTTTTCTCTGACTAGACTGAGCCTTGGGCTTGGAATTTTTTGCCCAGACAAGGAGGCGGCCTTCAGGGTGAAATCTGTCAAAGATGCTGCACAGAGCATGCAGCGGAAGCTGGCCCTGGAACTCCGGCCTGAGGCTGAGGCTGAATCTCAGACTGGGATGTGTCCTTAGTGTGAGTGCATAAAAGGAACTATATGCTGTTTGACAAAACATATAATGGAACCAGGCGTCTCCGAGTTTTCATCCCTGTGGATCCTAATCACCATTGGCAGGTACAGGACATCCTCTCAAACATGGGAGGCTCCTTCCGGGTACCACCTAAGAGGCAACTGATGTTTTCAGATGCATGTTCACAAAACAGAAAAATGATGCAAAACTGAGCAAAACTGCTATTTAGTTTGACAACACTGAAAAAGCCATCATTGTGTTGGTAAAAAGGGCCCAATCCTTGGCTGGGCTGTTATTCGTCAGGACGTTTGAAACCAAGGTTTCTTTCAAGGGTAGCTTCTGCGTCATTCATCAGACGTCTTGTCCGCTGAGGTGGTATGTCAAGGCCAGCCAGATGGTCCGTGATTAACGGCGAGTACAAAAGTGCGACATTTTGGCTAAATTCTTCTCCAAGGTTTTCAACAACTTGCTACTTTCTCAGTGCAGCCTTTGGGAGAGTGCAGCCCAAACCATAAATGCCCTTTCAAAGAGACCCAGCTTGGAAAGAACTATATTCAACACACTGAACTTATTGTGTTTGGTTATATTCTCACCTTTCACCTTCGATCGCTGGTAGAAGTGAAGCAGACATTCTTCGCCATACTCCAATGAATTCAGATCAATACTAATGCTGCTGTTGGACAAACTGCTTTTTGTAGTCGACTATTGATTCTTTATTTCTGTATTTCCACTGCCTCTTTAAATGACTGGATGTCGCCGCAGAAAATATCACAGGTGCGTGTGAGGCAACAGGAGAGCGGACCCAAACAGCTGGAAAAATGATAAAAATGGAAGTTTAATCAATAGCCAGGCAACTTCTCACCACATTCAAAGACAAATGGACCATTTTCAAAGTACTTCTTTGAGTATAACTGGTTCCAGTCACCATCTACCCCTAAAGAGTCCACATTTTTTTCAACATTACAGCAACATGTGTTTAAGATTATGGATGTTGCATAAAGCATATATTGTAGGAGACGCAGTACATGTCATGCCGGCCTACACTCCACTCGTGTCTCCTCAGCCTTTTCCAGTTGTGCCTGCTCACCTCTCCCTGCACCCCTTCACTCCATCTCCTGTTTGCCTCTGTCTGTAGCTAACACCGCAGCACAGCAAGAGCTGTGGAATGTTACAGCTGAATAAAACATCAGAGGACCGGTGAGAAGGCCGTGAGGAGCCTTGACCTGATGTGAAGTGGGGTTGTTTTTTTTATTCAGCAGCACAGAGATCTATTGGTTGAAGCTGCACGTCTCTGGGTAGGGATGAGGAAATGATCACTAACTGTGCTGTTGCTAAGAGCAACTGAACATTTCATTTGATACAGAGTGCTTTCTTGTTGCCTTCTGGATTTTGCTTTCATGTACTGTCCCTCTGCACTCGCGCAACACTTCGCCTGAGCTCACTTGTCTATGACCGACACCGGCAAATTAAAGTCCTGACCTCGCACTCGTGATAGTGCGTGGAAGAACACAGGCGGAGCCATCGATCATAGCTCAATCTCAAGTACGACAACAGCCCTTATCAGCAGGACATCTCGAAACACAGGAAATCCATACAGCAGAGCATGAAAGCAGACAGAAGGCTGCAGAGCTGAAGAGAACAGCTGCTGTATAAAGCGTACACATAATATGGTAGTATTTCTTGGGTTTTAGGATGTTGCGGTGGTCCACGTATTTTAAACAATACTTCATTTTAGTCACACCAAAAACCTTTTATGCCTTTATTTGATAGGAGTAGTAAAAACACAGAGTGCAAGTTCAACCCTGTGCTTTGCAGTCGGTAACCATTTGATTACCTGACATTCGCAGATGTGCATTTCACACATAACGTGCCTCGCTTTCAGCACTTGGTATTCTTTTTATGATCTATTGTGAATACAGTATCAGTTTATGAGATATGCAAATCATTGCATTCTGTTTTTAATTGACATGTTACACGTATCCTGACTGGTGTTTCTGCTCCAACCAACAACAACATAGAGATATACTCAGCTGAGACGTGTGATATATACAGTACAAGGAAATAGTAAAATGATAAAGACGTTTTCCGAGAAGTGCATTTACAAAGTAACCTGGGGCATTAGAGTGATTTCCCTCTTACCACACGGATCGACTGAAGCCAAATAAGAGAAATGGGAAACACTTAATTACTTCCCGAGAGTAAGACATGGTTACGGGATAAACGCGGCAGCATTGTATTAGTGTTTACAGAGGAAACAGACTTAGTGGAACACCACCCATCCTGGACGCTGCAAACGCCACATCCAAGGTGAGAACTACTTCTTCATAGAGGATCAAAGACAGATTGCAGTGTTCGTGGCTGCATCAATTACAGGGGAGCAGGAGACTAACTGCTACTCTTGCTAGTTACTCTTCCTTACGTCTGCAGAGCTATTTCCCCCTGTGAACTCAAGCAAAATTACAAGTAATGTGGTTACCAAACAAACTGACAAAATTCCTGATGAGCTTCCTCTACGCTCTACCTTTTACAATTGTTACTGACCTTGTGGAATGAGGTCTAAGTGCTGGCCCCAAGCCCCTGTCACTTATTTGACAAAGAGCTTTGGGTGTGTGTTTGTGTGCGTACGTGTCCTGTTCTTTTCTGTCCCGGAGTAGAAAAAACAAGGAAGTCTGAGTTCAGGGTTTAACCGTTTGCTCTTCTCAGGTCCTATTTCTAGCCACAGCCTTGAGGCATTGCACTTCAACAACCTGCGACTCAGGCCTGAATGACCACAGCGCTGCCCTGTGACCCCTGAGGCCCGGTCACGCTGAGAATGGGAGGAACCGGGGGGCTGTGCTGTGTCTTGAAACTTCCCAGAATGACAATAATAAAAACAGTGTTTGTTTATGTTCTCACAAGGAGACGGACGAGGAAGTCGGAGATCAGGAAAGTGGGATGAGTGTAAAAGTTCAGTGAGGGGTCTGGGAGTCAACAAACAAACTATGGCTTCAGAGTTATGCAAGCTTGACTTATTGTAGTGTAATGCCATTTACTTGACAGACTGCAAATGTGTGTGTGTGTGTGTGTGTGTGCGGTGATTGCATGCCTGACAGGCTGGCTGTGTAAGAGTACAGTTTGTCTAGTCACTATAAATACCCCCGGTTTGAAAGCACTGGAGAAAAATAGCCCAAATTAGGACATACATATTCAGAGTGTGCAAAAATAACTAATCCCATCGAGGGTGCAGGCTAAGATTAGAGACAGGTGATGATTGGGAACATGTTGTTACAACATCAGTCTGACATTTAAACATTGATGTGTTTGCTGAGTTTAATTTTAAAAGGCAGCAGTGAAAAGGTTACTTGTGATGGGCACTTGCGTTCATGGCATTTTGGGGATTTCAGTTACTTTTGCAGCTTTTTAGGGAACAGAATCCTTAAGAAATGTACAACCTGATTCCAAAAGAAAAACTGAATAACCAGAATGCAATGACTTGCAAATCTCATGAAGCAATATGGTTTTCACAATAGATTATAGAAAACATATCAGGAGTCGAAGGCAAAACATTTTAGTATTTCATGAAGAATATTATCTCTTCTTGAATTTGATGTCTGAGATTTGTTTAAAAAGAAGCTGGAACGGGGCCGTATTTACCTCTGTGTAGCATCGCCCCCTCTTTTAACAGCAGTCTGCAAACATCTGGGAACTGAGGAGACCAGCTGCTGGACCTTTCGGAGAGAAATGTTGTCTGAATCTAGCTGCTCAACAGTCCTGGGAAAACATTGTTTTCCGTTGTTAAAAGGTCTGAACTACGGGCAGGCCAGTCTGGCACCTGGACTCATGTGAGTCAAACATTTGAGTAAAAAACAGCTGCTGCTTAAGATAAATGTCTTAAACTGTGCACTATAAAACCCTGAATGTTGAATTAAGATGCACTAAACATTGAATTTTTATGTCATTGTTTGAATGTGCAAACTTTGGCTGATTGTGACACTTTTACAATTCTCTAGATTCTCTAGCCGAGCGATGGCAGAACGGTGTTAATGCCACCTGACTTAATCACTTTGATAACAGAGTGTTGGATTATTCTTTTTTTTTAAATTATTTCCTGAAAATCAGCCGTTCAACAAAGCCGAGATTTGTTCCCGACGGCAATGATATCCGAAAAACAAATATGTGTGTTCAACAGAAGTAAGTCTGAAGAGCAAAACTACACGAAAGGCTTAAAGCAGATGAAAGATAAAGAGCAGGTATCTCAACACTCATTAAACCATTTGGATTCACAGACACTGAAATCCTCAGTATCAGATGTATCCATCCAGGAGGACACAGAAGTTCATTGTCAGGACTCCCTGTCATTGGAATCCTGAGAATTTTTATCCTCGCTCTGATCTGCACTAAAAAGTCGTCCCACGGCTGATTTCACATGGAGTTAAGGAAATAGGCTGACAATAACCAAACTGTCAATGACACAAACGGATTCAATGACAAATGAATGTATAACAATAAAACAACTATTCATCATTTGTTTGGTAACTTACTTATATGTATGTGAGCCATTAAGGCATTTCCCAGTAACTCTTACAGGTTCACTTCAAAGAAACCCTTCCCCTTTGTTCAACTACACAGAGTCAGTTAACATAAATTCAAACCTGATGAACGGAAAAACGAAATCGAGCACTACACGCACACATTCCTTCTACCTGCTTCATCCTGTTGAGGGTTGGAGGGAGCTGGAGCCCCAGGTCACACTGGGGAAGATGTGGAGTGGACCCTGGGACAGGTCAGGAGTCTGTCACAAGACGATAACAGAGACAGGCAACCTTTTACACTCACATTCACACCTATCTAGATACAACCCTAAATCAGAAAAAGTCGTGACACAAGCCATTTTCAGCATATCCTGGCGTAATCGGGCAAGGGGCAGGATATACTCCTGACAGGTTGCTAGTCCATCACGGGGCCAAACAAGGCAAACGACCATCATAAACAAAAAAAATGAAACATGTAAGGTCAGTTTAAAACATGCAATGGGAGGACATGCAAACTCCACACAGTGAGGATTCAAACCAGGAACCCTCTTGCTGTGAGGTAACATTGCTAACCATCACACCACCTTAGCTCACAAAAAAAAGTCAATTTCCATTTATCTTTACCTCTTTTTCATTTTTTTTGTCTCATCACTATGATTGGATTTGTTAAATGTTACATACATTTTTACATTTCAGGCCTGCAAAACATTCCAAAAAAAGTTGGAAGATGAAATCTTTCCCACTATGTAATGCTGCTGTTCCCTCTTACAACGCAATATATTCTGGCATTCAGGAGGACCATTTTTATTTTGTAACATTCTTCCTGCAATGACGTCTTAAAGCATGCAACAGCACGGGGTCGTTGTCACATTTTTTTGTTTGAAAATGGCCAACACATTCTCAATTACGGACAAGTCAGGCCAGTCCTGAATCCGTATGCTCTTCCTCTGCAGTCATGCCTTTGTAATGTGTGCAGCATGTGGTTTCACATTGTCTTGCTGGAAAAAGCATCAATGTCCCTGGAAACACATGTTATACTGAAGGCAGCGTCTTTTGCTCTAAAATCTCTTTGAACTTTTGCACAGACGTGTAGATAAACTTTGCCAAGTGCTCTGATATTGATGCTTTTGGACTTCTTGTTGACCACAATCAGGTCCTTTTTGTCTTTGGTCCTGAGCACATGGTTCTTCCACTTGACATTATATGTCTGAAATAACTTCATGTACATATATTGTTCTATATTGCCATTACCTTTTTCATTCTCTATCAGGATACTAATATCTTTTTATCCTGCAGTTTGTCTATAAAAGTTAATTTACATCAGACAGCAGGATGCTGCTCACTACATGATTTTGTGTCCCGGCAGTTATTGTAACTGCTGCCTTTATTTAATCAAGGTTAAGAAGAGCATATTTCTGAATTTGGCAGATGAATAAAGCCCATCACGCGTTTTCACAGACTAGACAGCCATAAAACTTTAAGTGGTGATTGACTCATGAATATTTCTGATTCATCGCTGTGCATCAGTAATCTGTCCTTTTGTTGTTAGATTAAAATTGGCGAGCATGACATAAGCATTTGATCCTTTTTTTTTCAACAATAGCAGGAAAGCAATGAGAATGACCCTTTCATCGGGGAGATTAACCGACTATCTTGACTCTTTCCAAAGGAAACCTTTCTGAGAACTGGGTGGCTTGCATGCATGTGTGCGCTTTTTTCGTGCAAAAGGAAGCCAGCTACAAAACAACAGTGTCCATATCATCACAACGTGAGGGGAAGTGCGAGAGTCACACTTTGATGTTGAGCAGCAGACACCATCTTCCTGAAGCCAACACTCCTCCTCTTGTGAGATTGCGTTCTGCGCTGCTCTGAGGCCTGTGAATCTGACCTAACCTTGACTGCACAATGCACTTACTGAGCCTGTCCTGCTGGATGTGTTGATCTTGTTGTCACTCTTACAGTGTATGGATAAAGCTGTCACTGACACATCCTCTCAGGAGGTGTACTCAGTTCCAAGTCTGCCATGCGACTCCTTATCAATGATAAAACAAATCCTTTAACCCTGCACGGTGCCTCTTGGGCCCCTGGCGCTCCCATCAGTGTGAGAAAGGGGAGTATTTCATTTCACATGTGGAGAGGAGGAGGAAGGAGCGAAAATGGAGAGAAGAAGCGGATGAGTAGCGTAGAAAGGTGCAAAAAAGAAAACCAAAATGCAGAAGGTGGGTTCAAGCTTTCGGGCCCGTGACAGAGTACAGCAGGTGATGAGAGTCCGAGCAGGGAACGCAAAGGAGAGAAAAACACAGGTGACCTTGGCAGTCTAATCTGTTTATAGATAAGTGTACTCTGGCATGACCTACGTTAAGTGTCTTACACACAGACCAGGAATGGTCACATAAGGATACACAACACACATTATGGAGAAAAGCATGGGCGGAGGCTAGGTCTATAGTTTAGGACATTGTGTCAGAGATAGAGCTGTCTCAAAGAGGAAGCAAAACCTTTGCTTTAGAAAATAAACTGCTACGCTGTACTGTACATCTTATCTTCAGGGTGCTTGAAGAATCCACTTCGTCAGCATGACATATAACACAAACAGAGGTTAGACTGTCACATCTGCTGAAAGCAGTTCATTTCAAAACATCCATAATTATGTCTAAAAGCCGCTTCATCATAGAGAACAACCTCCTGTTTGACATAAAAACTGTTAAACAAATAAAGATGGTCGGTATTTGGACCAAAGGTGGGAAAGTGTACCTTTCACTAAAAATGAACATGCTGATTTACAGTTTACAGATTTAGATACCGTTGGTGGTTTATGATAATGAGTTATATTCTAACAGTGGATTTAATGCACAAAAATAAATCTATTCAAGCATACTTTCGTCCCTTTCCTGAGTAAATGTACTTGTTTGGGCAGAAACAAACAACTTTTAGTTGATATCTACTTTTGTCACGTTTCATACATGTTCAAAAGATAAGTTGATAAGTTAACAAAAGTCTATGGTTACTGTGTCTGCTGTGAATTCCAACTGGTTTTTAAAATACCAAATCCTAAATGTTTCACTTTTAACTTATAACTCCTGACACCTGGTGGTTTTCTGTTCCAATGCCTGTGAGAGGAGCTGATAAAGAGGCCTGGTGTGTGGGATGGTGCCAGTTGTTTGCGTGAGGCTTGTGATCATGTCAGGCTTACTCCAGTCTGAGTGAGTTTGTGTTTGACCAAACAAGATTTTAAGAGTTGCACTCGTCGATCCATTCATCTACAGCGGGTCCGTTAGAGTGTTTTCTTTATGTTTTCCGTCCTTTTGGTTTGGTCTTGAATAACTTGTTCTGCTTAGTCTGCAAGGGCTTGCATGGCCTGCTGACAAAAAGATCTGAGCAGGTCTCCTGAAGGTGGACCAACTCTACACTTTGGACGCAGCTCTTACACGGACTGAGTATCATATTGCAAATGGATAATATAAGGACCTGTTGTGTTGCAACCCAGATGTTCTGCAGTAGATCAAAACAAAACAAACAAAAAAATAATAATTTAAAGTCTCCATAGGGAAGAATAAACATGAACACACATACACACACCTGTAAAGGTAAGGAAAGTGATCGCGCTCCATACCACAGTCAGACCATAACAACTGTTGTGCATGTAGGATCCATCTGAACCTCAGATCATTAGGACGATATGGAAATCTGCTCATTTGCTGCTGAGACGGGATTTTCAAAAGCTGGACCAACACACTGAACTTCCTTTTATCACATGACGTGTATGCAGTGTATCAGACATAAATCATGTTGAACGTAATTTTGTGTCCTGTGCCAAAACATGTGATGGAAATTCAGCTCAGGAAAAGGGTGTATCCCCTCTGACTTATGCCATATATCTGATTACATTGTGCCTGTGTGACTTGGAGACAACAAGGAAATCAGATGGTGAGAGGTCCTGTTGTTTTTCTGAACTGTAGACCACAGGGCCTGAGGTGCAGCAACAGAGAGCACCAAAAAGTATAAATCAACCACACAGGGAGCTGGTTGAAGAGGATAATCTGGGAGTTTTTTGTCTCTTTAAGCTCATGGCTCCCTCCTTGGTGGAGGGGGTCATGAGCCCATTGCACACACATACACACAGGTGCCCTCGTACATAAACACTAAGCAGAGGCTCTTGCTTACTGACTCCCTTGGCAGGTAATTACTGAGCCTTCCACACTGACAAAAAGGAAAAATACTTCATTCAAATGGATTAATCCCCCCGTTTACAGGCTGCAGCAGAGGCGGCTGCAGAGGGGATGAGAGGAAGTTTGTTTTGCTTTCTGCATCTGTGTGAGTGTGTGTAAGAGGCCTTCTGTACGAGCAGTTAATGCTGCAGAGGTTTATGATGTGAGGCAGGAGGATATATCTATATGTGTGCGGTGAAGGCTGACACACTCTGCTGGTACCAAACAGATGAGTCATTTGGACCTGTATAAGAAAGGAGCCACAATATTCATTTTGACATGTACCTCATTTCAACAAACAGGTGAGAAACTAGAAAAAGCTGTTCCTGCGAAACAGCAGTGCGAATGCTTAAAAGCCTTCAGCCACACTAAAGAAGCTGAAAATAGCTCAATTTTAGCAGTAAAAACTGTTGCTGAGGTCTTGGTTGAAGGAATTTGAAGTTGAAAAAGAAATTAGTGAAA
This sequence comes from Leuresthes tenuis, assembly GCF_036924035.1. NCBI lineage: Eukaryota > Metazoa > Chordata > Actinopteri > Atheriniformes > Atherinopsidae > Leuresthes > Leuresthes tenuis. The sequence goes on along the minus strand of NW_027325361.1, from coordinate 15,622,325 downwards.
CGATTTGAGGCTGATTGAAAAAAGGCTTGTTTAAATGGCGGAAAAATGGCAGAAGTGTCAGCAAAGAAAAGCTGAAGTGTTAAAAACAACAAAAGGATTTCAGACAGAATGAAAATAAGTGAAAAGTCTTGAAATTTTGCTAAATCATTCCAATAATGGAATGAATATGCCAGCTTAATTGGAACCATACATTGAATTTTAAAAGTGCAGAAATGACAGCTGAAGAGCAATTCAACAGAGAGATAAACAGTTCTCATGAAAAAAGGAAAATGGATCACCAGAACACTGATCTTAAATGGGAAACAGAGACTCACATGGAGAAGAAAGAAAGAAATGATTTAATTCAAAGCAGCTAATGTGACACTGTGTCCCTCAGTGGGACATGGCTTAAGTGGTAGGAAACACATCAAAGCAGTGTCCATCAATGTGAAAAGGTAGAATCACATTTATGTACAAGTAAAATGGAGATTTAACATAAAGATGCACAGTATTCTATGAAGAAGATCAAAGGTCAAGTGAGTAATTGTTAAAATGGCTGCAATGTAATATGTAACAGAGGAGTGGAAGAAATATGTCCTCACAGTTATAGAAATGTTTGTAAACAGCTGCGGCTTAATGAGCTCACACACAGCAGATATGGACAAGGAGGAGAAGATGGCTGAAGGGATACCATGACCTCCTGTGAGAAAACTATAAGAGCCATGAAAATAATTCGAAGACCGTCAGCACCAGAAGGGTTAGAGGAACGCGGTAACGTAGTTTTTATTCCAGTGGAGTGAAAGATGTTGAAACGGGAGCGATTTGAAAACACGTGAACCTGTCGGCTGTATCAGACCAATGTTGCATTGGAATCAGCGAAAGAATTTGAACACTTTCTCTCGCTTAACAGCATTCTCACAATTAAAGTCTTCTGCACTCCAAAGTGAGTGACGCACACCTATATTTCCACCGGTGTTCACAACTTAGTCTAAGTCATTGTGATCAAACTGTGCTGCAATGCTCCAGATACTTACGTAAACACAATGAAAACACGTGAGCCTCACTGTCTCTACGTCATTATCAAATTCAGAGTACCCACCTCACTTCCACAGTGTTTATCAGACTGTTATTCATTAAGTGACCTGAAAGATCTGGGAAGTTTCTAAAAAAGGAAGCATCAGCATTAGAAGTGAAAGTAATGGATCACTTAACTGTTCAGAGACACGCCATTAACTGATAAGCCGACAGTTGACTGGTCATCATCGTGCTTGTAAAAACAGCGTTAAAGCTTTCAAGAAGATGATGTGATCGCCAAAGTTTGTGCCTTGTTATGTTGAACCTCCACTGGGACAACCCGGCTTGTCTTTTTTCCGTTTTGACTTTTAGAGGGAATATTCTGTCTGACTGAGAACACCATTTGAACTGTTGACACTTATAACACTTTTTTTTTTTTTTTTTTACCTGTGTGACCAAAACAGATCTTGGTGGAAGCGTGTGGTTTGTCACGCCCACTGCTGAAGAAACTGAACGATGAAACAATAAAAACAGGCACATTTGGGGGTCTCTAATGACTCCGATGCTTCCTCCTCCACATCTGGATGGACAACACTTCGGTAAGTGTTTTCATAAGATGAGGCGTTAAAGAATTTCGCAAACCCACATATGAATTAATTTGAAATCATTATTATAAAGCTGAAGAACTCCTACGCTGGTATAACGCTTACAAAACCACTTTATATCCATCGGACTGAGTGCAAAGCTCCCCTCACTAGCCTCTTTGGTCAAGTTTAATCCTATTTATCCTCAACATTGTATCCCTTTGTCCCTATTTGACATTTGGAGTAAGTGAATTGGCTGTTATTTTTGGTGCCACCTACTGAAATGAAGCCATACTACAACAGAGCAGGAGAAGGGCTGTAGTGCCACACAAGTGGTCCATGTATACACTCATATAACAGAACTCTAGGTAGGTTAGTGGGATAAAAGGCCATTCACTCAACCTCTCCGCTCCCACAGAAAAAGGAAAGAAAGTGGTATGAGGAACAGCACCTGAGAGGAAGTGGGACAAGTGTGAGAAGGGAGGGGGCGAGGCATGTGTGCGCCCCTCCAGTTGGCGTCAGACAGCGTGACTACCACAAAGAGATCTGTTTTGACTAGATTCCACAACCCTTAGTCCTTCAGACCTGTGACATTTAATCTCACTAAGACCTCATTTACTCTGTTCACTGGGTAACAACATTCCTCAGATTAACAACAAGCCTGCTGCACAAGCTCTTAGCTGAGAATGTACCCATCTAAGCACACAGACTCCACCTTTATTCCATACATAGTCTGTTCATTCTTTCTTTCTGAGCCAATCGTCTCAGGTGGCAGGATTCAGCTGTCCTGTGTGTGTGTGTGTTGGCAGGTAAACCTTCCAGGTTTTTATTTGCAGTAAAGTTCCATCAACAGGGCAGGTTTCATTGTGAGGATATTTGCCATGCAAATCTGAGGGAACTATGTGTACCTTCCCCACTGCAGGCAGGTATTTTACTCTCTGGTTGCAGGGCCAAAGAAGTGTGTAATGTTTACACTTCTCCATGACACAAGGAGGCTTTGTTTAACTCGCAATCTCACTGATCCATAACGACGTGACAAGGAAAATCTGATGAAAATGTAGAAAGATAAGAAAGTAGAATAGTTGAATATGATCCCGCTGCACAACAAATTCTAAGTTCCAGATCATCTGATGCAGGGATCAGTTGTTTCCTGCCGCTTTCGGCTCATGTTGTTAGAGAGTGTTTGCTTCGACTGAGGCTTTAATAAATGCAGAATTTTCACTTTCACTGGGTTTGATCCGAAAAGGCTCTGCATCCTCTTTTTTCCCCCAAAGCAGCTATGTGTGTTCTGCATGCACGTGTCCTCTGATAAGTGTTGGATCAACCAACTGAACAACAATATTTCCAAAAGGGTTGCGATGCAGTGTAAAAACCGAAACAAAAACATAAATCCAGTCATTGTCAAATCACATAAACTGAGAAATTGAAAATTGAGAAATTTCATTGCCCTTTTTACTCAAATGTTCTTGAATTTAATGCCAACAACATGTTTCACAAAGTTGGGCCAGGGGCAACAGAGTTTTGTGATGCATTGCAATAAATTTGCGAATATGATACAATATAATTTATCTAAGCAACGAGGCTTGAAAGCCAGTACTGAACGGCTGTGATGTTCGAGCCCTCATGCAGATCCTTCAGTCCTTTGAAAGCAAACGCTATTCCTAGTTTGGCCTCGGGACCTCTTCTGAAAAGCCGTCAGGTTACTAAGTTTGTTTCCGCATCCACAAATGTGTAGAATCTGTAGATCATATAGAATGGAGGAACCAAAACTTATAGAAAAAAAATCTTTACGGAAAACATCGACAGCCTAAACAGGAGAGGGGCCGTCCATTGTTATCATTGCACAGTTCAAAGGTCAGCAATCTTCGTATTAAGGCCTTGCTTATTTCAGCAAGACAATACTTACATCACAGGAGCTGGTGCTGTGGTAAAGGAGTCAAAATGACCTGGCTGCAGAGCACATCTCCTGGATGTATTTCAGTGTGACCCTGTTTAAGATTAGTTCTCAGTCATCATCAATGGTGACAGGGACAGACAACACAACCTGCATTTTTTTTCAGCTTTACCAAACTGAAGTGGATATGTGCAAAAAAATCCTGACTTTTATAATGTGGTTGCGGTTAGAAAAAAAAGAGCAAAAACTTACACCAATGTGCTTCATGGGTGGTGGTTTTTCCATTTGTCAACATCAACAGCAGTATTCTTTTCTTTTATGGTAATGATCAAAATAACAAGAAAAAGATTATAAATCAAGAAACCCATTTAAATAAGTAGATTAACACAGTGAACTCAGCTTCGGTCACGCTTTGAGCGAAAAACCAAAATATTATCTTTTAAGTCCTCAAATATGGAGGATTATCTGCTTTTCTTTACCACGTACCCTCATAAACCCTGTGTGTTTTTTTTTAACTAGACTGATGCGAACTTTATGTGCATTGTGTAACGTCCCCCGACATTTCAGAGGAAGATGAACATAAAATAAAAAAATAGACATAAGTCAGTAGCGTTAGTAGTAAAAATGGTAAACCACCCCGGCGCGTGCGCGTCAAAAAACACACATAAATATCAGTTTACTGATTTAAAAAAAAAAAACGACAACAACAAAAAACAATTAGCAGATATTATTCATTGGCGATCATATTTTCTCGACTCTTCACGTGCTCCGGTTTGGAAAAAGTGTTGCAGGGCGCTCATCCCGCCCCCTCCCTCACCGCGTCCCGCGCTGCCTCAGACGCTCCGGATCCGGCTCCGGTGGAGGGGCGGGCGGCTGAAAGGCGCCGCGTTTTCCCGCAGACCATGTGTGGCCCAGCTGAGGTGACTGGCAGGACTTGTTTACTGGTGGAGAGACTCGCAGAAAGAGAGACGGAAAGGGGGAACCTGAGCGATCGCTAAACGGAACGGGAATCCAAGTTTTCACACTTGACCCGTCTTTTTAAGTCTTTTTACGTGTGCTCGCCTCGTCCTTTTCTGGCTACCAGTGTCGGGGACGCTCACTTTTGCGTGCGTGCGGTTTTTTTTTATTCCCAACTCTTATCGCCGACGCTGAAACCTCGTTTGTTTTGGATTAGCCTGCTAACGTTAGCCGCCCCCCCCCCCCCCCCTCCTCTTCAGTCAGCTAACGTTAATCTGAGAAAAGCAACGGGCGGCGTGGTGGTGGTGGTGGTGGAGTTTTCTCACTTCACAGGTTGGATACCGAAATCGTTTGGTCTTTTTTTTTTTTTTTCTCATTTTCTCTCCCCCCACCCCCCACTCCCTCCCTACTCAAGGTCTCCGATAAACAAGTGGCATTTACCGAAGAAGTTTGCCGTCCCCGCTTTCTTTCTTTCTGCCGTTCGGTCGTTTTATGGGTGTTCGTGCGTTTTTGCGGCGTGGTGGTCAGCGGGGGTGAAGGAGTTCAGAGGAAGGTCGTGGTGTTGCGTGTGTGTGTGTGTGTTGGAGGGGGGGGTGGAAGCTGCACGTTTTTCCTGCCGGGGAGTTTCCTGGGATGTGCTCCCATCGGTCTTAAAAAGGGGTGAGCTCATGAGAAGACAGAAGAAGCGGTGGTGATATAAAACACTGCAGAGACTCCTCACGACAGAGCCCAAACCCTACCGACAACACCGTCGGGGTTGTTTTTTTTCTTCTTCCCCCTTTAACGCTGTGCAAAAGATAAACATTACTTTCGTTTACCTCTCCGGAGCTGTGCATCGTCGAGAAATGTGCTCGGTGGACCTTGCTAGCGGACCCCCAGAGTAGCTTCCTAAATCCTTGGATATTATTAATAATTTTCCTTTTGCTGAAGCGGAGCACCGACACCAAACAGATGAACACGGACTGTCGCCTTCATTTATGGAAAATGAAGATTTTTACACGTACATGTGTGACCAGAACCCAGGATCACGTTATTTAGTGTCTTGCTTTTCTTTTAATTTTTTTTTTGAAAATATTTATTTATTTTTTTCCTCCGGGACTCGCAAACATCACAAACTTGGCTGGGAGGGAGGGGGGAATAATCAGAAATTTACTGCCCCTTCCTCCCGAAATACTGGATGGGGGGCAGCCTTAAATCAACTGACTTGATTGGACCTTGAGTTGTTTTTTTTTTTGTTTTTTTTTTTACTTTAGTTATTATTATTTGCTTTGGAAATCCACATTACTCCCTCGAGATTTGACTTTTTGAGATGCCTGAAGTGAGGGGCACAGCTTCAGTCAAAATGAGGCGGTGGACGTTAAAGCTGCGAGCACAAATGGTGTTTTTTCTCATCTGTACCTGCGTCATATGCCAGTGTGGACTAACAAACGGAGAAAGTAAGTATTTGTTCATTCATATTTTTTTTACCTTGTCAAACCAGTGGGCATTGCACACAGCACCGCCCAACTAACACCGAGGAGGGACATTTTTTTTCTTGTCTAAGTTCAGATACTTGGTAAAGTGTTAATTTTCTGTGAGGTTTGTAGTAAAGCACCACAAAGAGCGAGAGAAACAAACAAAAAAATGCAAAAGAGCTTCTTGTGGAGACTGCAAATTGCAGTGCGAGTAATAATAAGTTGTGAGATAGTTTTGTAGTTACAAAAACAGCTGAAGTATTGGCCGGAACGACGCCGAAGGACGATTATTTATTGTTTTTTCTTGTCACGAGACTCTCGCCTACATCTTCGCGCATGCTCAGACTCGTGCACAGGTCTAATTGCGAGGCTCACAAATTTCAGCTGTTGCGGCTGCGCGCTGATAATTGGCGTTTCTGTGTAAAGTTAGGGCGCTCTGTCCCCGCCCCCCCTCGAGCCGTCTCGTGCCTACGTTGGCGGCCTGTCCTCGACGCGCGAGCACCACGGCCAAATTAGTCCCCGTTACTGGACGGGGGTGGTCTGCTGCAGCGAGGCGAAACTGGGAGCAGCTGGATTGCCTCCCGCGCGCGAGCCGAGCGAGAGAGCCAGGCCTCTTGTGGCTACGCACGCGGTACTACTGCAGCCTAGATGTAAACAAATTAGCCGTTGGACTCTTTAAGGTGTCTCCTCATAGGTGGTGGATTAGCTCGCGCTGCTCTTTAGCTCCAGTTCACATCAACTGAGGGCGTCTTCCTCTCTGGTGGACGCCTCTTCCTTTGCGGTGTTTTTTTTTGTTAATCAATGAGTTGAGGGTTTGATAACGAGTCTAACAGCGTGTAAACTAAGCGACGCCGCGGTGCGTTGTCAGAGAGATTGAGAGAGCCCGAGATAATGATCCCGCTCCGTATCATCTAATGACCCCGTCTTGGTAATGATATCAGCGGAGTGATTTTACTTTTCAGGTGAACTAGTTTACCGCAAGCTGCTGCTGAGATGAAGGGCAGTAAATGCACATAAAAAGCTCTTAGTTCTTTATTTTGTTGAGTCGGGGTGTATGAGCAGTCGTTTTTTTATTTATATGTCACATGGAAAGGAATAAATCTAAAGCTTGTCCTCTTTAATGGTCTAACTTGACTTTGGGATTTGTTGTAGATGTGTCATCTGCTCATGTAATGAGATACAGGTGGAGTGTTTTCTTACTTTAAAAGGAGGAAAGCCTCAATGTGAAGCTTAATTGTTGGAGCTTTATGTGGAGAACTGCTCCAGAATCGATGTGAATTGTTTGTCAGTGGGTTAACCTTTGGCCTACATGTCTCCTTGTGAGATTTGTTTTCGGTGTTTCATGCAGCGTGTTGCACAAGTGTCTCAGTGCTTGAGAGCAAGAGAAGTACTCTGGTTTGAAGCCCGGTGCATGCTCTGCCTTTTACACGTTAAAGATGATGCGGTGGTATCTTGGATCGTGACTTAAAACAGACAGTGAGAGCGGTTCAAAGGTCGCCGTTGTGACCAAAGGTGGCGAGAGACGCCTTTCTGACACTGTCGGAAGTGAAGGGCGATCATCATGCAGTGAGAATCCTGCTGCGACCTACGTGTCCTCACCATCCTGTAAGAAGGTAGCACGGAAAGACAGGTTGGGCACAGATGGACGCCAGATGAGCTCAAAGTAACTTGTTGCATCCAAAGAAAGATGCAGGGCAGAAAGAAATAGCTGAGGAATTACAGCTTTTAGCGGGAGTAGCAATCAGTGCATGCCATAGTAAGCAGGGCGGTCATTTTATTTTTTTTGTTTTAGTCCGTCAGCTCCTAAAACCTCCTTCATCCCACGTTTAGAGTCGGTGTGGATCTCCTCAGCTGTGGCACACTGCGCCTCGGAAACACCAGACACGATGTAGCCAGGTTCAGCAGATACCTGTCGCGCAGTCAACTTTTACAACGGCTGAAATCTGGCAGCGTGTAGCTGCCTTTAAAGAAACCTCTCCTGTTTGCTGCCGCTTTCTCTCTGTAATGGGAGGCGGGGGGGGGAGCTTGGTTGTAATCTTTAAAAGTGGTTTCCCGTAGCTAGGTTCAGAGGAAAGGATCTGGCTACTTTCCACAGGTCACAGAGCTGCTGGTACCCCTCCTTTCTTTGTTTTTCCCGGGGAGTGGGGTACATGTCGCGGGCTGCTCGTGAGCTCGCTGGAAAGTGACCATATTTGGAACTTATGAGATGTTTACGGCAGGAGTGGGGGGTGGGGGCAACAACAAGAATACTTAGAATATTTCCTTCTGAACCCGCAACGCAGCCAGACAACAACTCCATCTCGGCCGTGGGAAAAGGCAGAGCCGGTATTGATAAGCAAAGAGAGGCAGCTGTGAGCTGCTTTCTGCGCTCCAGAAAACAGAATGAAGTCGCCTTTACAGGTTGCTGCTTTTGAATGGGCTGCCGCAGCCACAGTTATCGGCAAATAGTTTTCTGAAGTAACCACTGAGCTGTCTCCTGGTGAAACTCTTGAAAAACAAGTTGTGCAACTGGGAGCCCCCCCTCTCCCTCCCTCCCTCCCGGTCCTCTCAAAGCGTGGAAGCACAGCTCTGTTAGTGGCATGTATGCGTTCATTATTGCAAACCTTTTCCCCAGTATGTACGCTGCTCTAACCTGCTCTTATCACACGGGATCGTCTCACAAATGTTCAGCTCCGATAGTTGGAGTTAAATGTCCAGAGCGGTGGTTTAGTAACTCTGCCTGGGGGGGGGGGCGGGCGGACGTGTGGAGTTCTAAGATCAGGGCGAGGAGCGCTGGCCTCCATTTGTGTGAGCGTTTGTCTGTAGCCCGTTTGGATTCTCCGGCCCTCTTCACTCAAGTGCTCTTTGGCATTTTCCGACAATGCTGTGCATGTTGTGGAATGTCTTTGAAGTGGCCCACCATGTAGGTGTGTGTGTGTGTGTGTGTGTGTGTGTGTGTGTGTGTGTGTGTGTGCACTCTGGCCAATCCGAGCTGTCTGCAGGATCTCATCTCTGAGCTCCTGCCCGGCCCACTTCCGGGTAAGTTTTTGTGTGTGTCCAGAGGAGGTGGAGAACAGCGCGTACTACGCCTTCAGGCCCAGAGGCAAGGGCGAGCTGCCATGGCCCCGCGTGGCCCCGAGCGGCTCCTCGACCCACCGCACAAGCAATAAATCAAATCATATCATATCATATTTTAGTTCGAGACATCAGGTTACACCGTGCAGATTAACACATGTTTGATGCTCCCCAAAAAAATCAATCAAATCATTTATCTAAGAGAAGAAAACCATCACACTGAGAGTCTGGCACTAATGCTTCATGCTTTCTGTACAGTGTTTAGGTCATTGTTGACCATTTCAGGGGGGGTGAACATCCAGAAAGGTGCACTTCTGTCGTGGAGTTCGGACAACAGATGACTTTTTAATGCTTTGCTATGGGAACATCCTGCCCTGTGGGCTTTAACGGGCCGCACGCTGGATCAGGGCCTCGCAAGGCAACCTCGCTGCTGACTGTAAACTGCTGTTGTATATATCGGGCGGCCCTTGTTCACAGAGATGGCAGACAGTGGAGGTCGTGGCCCCACCAGCTGTGTATTACCTTGTTGGCCTTGTTGCATGTTGGCCAGGAAGGCATTATTGTACTGCTAAAGGAAATTAATTGTTGGGGTGGCTTTCCTAAGTGCTTCCTCCTCTGCTCTTATCTTTCCGAATATCTGTTTCAACTTCTACTTACTTGCCAGTGAGCTTTTTTTTTTTGCTTTCTCCCCCACATCTTTGCTTTTGTGTGTATGTGTAAGTTCATAATGGGATGTAGTTGAGTTTGCATCGACTTATTGTTTCATCAGTTTTCCTTCACCTGCTATAAAACCAGCTGATGAATGGCCATATTTCCACCGCTCTCTCCATGTCGCGTGTTCTCTGGTTTTTATTTTTAGTCGGCACCACGAGCTTCGAATCGCAGTGTGCTCAATTTTGAGTTTTAAACAACCATATTCCATTGAGCATTTTCTAACAATAAATTAAGGGATTTAGTTTCAAAGTGGAACGCTGTAGCACTGCTGGGGGCACATTGTTGTTTTGACAAAAGAGAGTGGTAATTTGGAGGTGGGGATTTGTTGGATTTGCAGGAACAAAAAACAAAAAAAAAAAGTATCGCTTAAAAGCGCTAATACTGCTAATTTAAAAGAAAAGAAACCTACAGATGCAATACCTCATAAAACAGGTCAAATGTGGAAAAGCAGCTTCAGTTCCAGGGAATTATTCACCTCACAGTTACCCGATACTGTTGTTTTACAAAGGCTAAAAGTGGTATCAAACTATTATTTGTCTTATTACGTGAAAATGGTATGAAAAGGAGAACACAATCGCGCCATGAATCCCAACTGTTTGCATCGGTCGAGGTCCGGCCCGTTTATTCCCTCATTTCACCCCCTGATCAGCCTGACCTGTAGTGCGTTTAGCTTTGGCTGCTTTCATCAGAAATGGAAGTGTTTTGTCTTTACGGTTGATGATACTGGAAAGGTTTCCACAGAAGAAATGCATCCAATTAGCTGGGTGTTGACACTGGCATCCGATTGAAAGCTTATTCGTAGGCGCAGTCAAACTCCAAATGGTTTTAAACCTCCAAATGGTTCATAACGTCGCCTCCATTTTGTTTAACGTTAGATACTGAATCCACAGACCACAATCCAGAATAAAATCATAAAAATATGAAGCACATGAGCTCAACAAGCGCACTGGTGGAAAAAACCAGCCAGAGTTGCAAAGATAATTTCCAATTTAACCGGATTAACAAGCGGTCCTAATGTTATGGCGCTACAACAAGAGGCAAACCGCCGTGTCACTGGGAGATGGTCAGGTCGCATCTGTGTGATCTGTGACAGAGGAAAAGTTTAAACACCACTCCAGAGGTTCTCTTTGATGAGATAAGAACCCGACACGCTGTCCTGCGTCCGACTGAAATGCCCGACAGGCTGGGCTTTATTCGATGTTGAAGAGCGCCACGTTAATTTTTATCTCTTCCTCGCAGAGTTTCGATAATGCTCTCCTCTCTGACTCATATTCCTAGATAGAGGACTGTAGCTGTTTATGTAAACTTCTGCTCACTGCACAGAAATGTGGTCTAATGGGGAGGGGGAAGCATGGGGTGCATTAAACACACACACACACACAGGAACAAAAAGAGTGCCGTTACGCCATGCTACAACAATCTGATTTGATAGCCTGTGTTGCTGTTTGGATCTGCCCTGTTTTAACCATCGGTGACTTCATGCTATAAAACCCAAGCAGAGCCGGCCCAGTAATGCAGGGATCAGCAGAGGTTGATTTGGGGTAATCTGTTGGCGGAGATGGGGCCTGTCCTTGTCGTCTTCCTCCCCCCCCCCCAGTCTTTTCGCCTTTATTCAGTCTTACTTTCACCTCCTGCTGAGTGTTTGCTCGTGTTTTATGAAGCAAACAGACTCTGCAGGAGGCCCCAACTGATCAGAACATTGGAAATCTTGGTGTTTCAAAAAAAAGTTGAAGCCAAACACGAGAGAGAGAGTGACGCATGTTTTGTGCAAAGCAAACTCTTTATGTCAACAAGTCTCTAGGCGTAGAACTTGACTTTTTTTTTTTTAACAGTGTTTCCAGGTTACGGGAGTCTGTATCTAGGCACCGGTTATCAAAGTTTGGATAAAAACCCTCTCGGAATTTGAGGATCTCGCCTCAAGCGGTGGACGCGACCGTCTTTGTTCAACGCTGATCCTGTGGCGTCTCAGGGTCGCCCTTCTGGCTGCCGCTGACCTCGCCGTCACGACTTTGCATCGGTGCGAGTTTGCGTCTCAAAAATAAATGCCAGCAAACGGTCTGAAAAGACGTGACAGAGGATTGAAACAACACACGGGGAGGAGTGTCCGGTGGATGAACTTCTGGACCTTTTAGAGTTTGGCATTTGGCGCGTGTCCGTTGCTATAGAAACAAACTCTGAAGGTTTGCGATGCGTCGATTAATTTCTTTCCATATATTCCAAGTATTAGAAGATGCTTGGACGTGTGGAAAGACTAAAAGTTCTTGTATCAGCTGGACCATGAAGGCTTCTTCACATGTTGGAGCACTCATTGATGCCTTTTTAGCTTTAGTTTCAGGTTGATAGATTTCAGAAGCATAAGATCCTTCATTGTTAGTGTTATTTGCGCTTTTATTGACCCGCCAAAACTTCTGGGTTGTCCACACTTTGCACAAACGATAGCCCCCTTTGTGTCTGGATCATGGGTCCATGTGTGAAAGGGCACTGGGTGCATGTGTGTGTGTGTGTGTGTGTGTGGCTCCAGAGGCTGCCGAGCTGAACCTGATGGGTTAAATTTATTTTGAGGGCTGTCATATGACTGAGAAGTGGCCGTTTGACAAACAGCCCAGCTGTTAATTACAACTGCACACACACACACACACACACACATAATGCCGATCGCTGCGCCAAGCGATGGACAGATTTAAGCTATAAAGAAATGGAATGTTGGCTTCAGATGATGGATGTGATGAAATCAATCATGGACATTAGCTCATAGTAAATGTCAAAGTAGTTTGCACATCACAAGGCTCCAAACTAACTGTTCCCACAAGTAGCTCTTGTGCTTTCCACCAAAATACCCCCCCCCCCCACCCCCCCACACACTCCATCTTAACTGTACAAATTTATTGGCTGAATGATTTGGGTTTTTATTTAAGACAAAATGAATGAATCCATCAGAATAAAACGTCACCTCGTTGTTTCATACCAGAAGCATCTGATGGTAAAGCGACAAAAGGAGCTTCGTTTTTTTTTTTGTGTGTGTTTTTTCTTTCAACAATTCAGTGTGACCCTGGAATCCGGCGCTTCTTTCAGTGCGATTGGCTGTCTGGGGGTTTTATTGTCTTGTCTTCAGACACATTTGCAGATTGCTGCCAAGTATGAAATTCCGCAGGCGGATGGAATGCAGTTCCATGTGACGCTTTACAAGTGTTTTTGTATCTAAAGTGTGCGGTTGAGTCGGCAGGCGAGTTTTCCCCTCAAATTTTGGGCCATATCGGGAGCGGCACATTCAGCGGGGAGTTACTTGTTTTGTTTACTCTCTACTCCCTCCGTCCCTCCTGGGCCCGCGCCTCATGAGACTTTTCTCAGTCTCTCTCCTCCCTGTTAATGCCGGCGCTTTGTCTCTTCCTGGATCCGTTGCTCACCCTCCCGCCCTCCGTGTGCTTTTACGTTCAGGGGTAAGAGGGTTCACTGTCATCCACAGATTTGTTTTTCTTTCACACTGCAGATGCGCACAGCCTGCGGACTCGTCCTCCACACACACACACACACACACACACACACACGTTCACACCTGCTAATCTGCCTTTATGGTGTGGGAAACTCTTTTCCTTTTCAAACCTCTCCAATGTGTGAAAGCCATCTATTTGACAACCTCTCCCCCCCATCATGGTTTTTGTTTTCTCCTCGCTTATTTCGCCTGCTCGCTCCATCCAGGCCTGAGTGACGCTAAACGTCCACCTGCATGTTGTGATGAAAAGCACAAAGTCCCCCCCCCCCCCCCCCCCCCCCCCCTTTCCCTGATTATGTATTTGCAGATAATGTATGCCTTTATATGTTTGTGTCTCCCTTTTTTTTATGCTTGGGTGCGTGATGCGTTCAGTGATGAGGTGTGTTTGGTTGGGGGTGGAGGGGGCTCTTGTTTTTTGTCCTGATGAACTCGCCTGAAATGGGTTACTATGGTGATGGCACTAGCTGTGCTGGCAGTATATACAGTGCTCTCCACACCTCCCCTGTTTAAAACACTTCTCACTGTGTTTTAACTCGTTTATGCATCTTAATGTGTGATGACTGAACGTAGGCCGTTGATTGGTGCTCCTAAAGTCTATATTGAGTTAGTATGATTTATTTTCTTTGTTTATATGCTATTTCTGTGCTAAACGTCCCTCTTTCAACCTCAAGATGGTCATCCGCTCAAAACAATCAGTTTGCCTTGATTATTTCCCAGCCTTTTAAAGGAATAAGTCTTGCCACCTGTAATCGAATCAGGCCTCGTGCCACTCAGTCTGCATCCTGTAGTAAGTGTGACGGGTGCATCTGCAGTCCATCAATAACTGCTGAGAGCTAGATTCATAGCTCACCTCTGTGCTACTCTAACTTAACTCTTGATTGTTTGTTTAGCTGCAGTCTGCCCTGTGTGTAGAATCAGTGATTTCCTCATGAATTTTGCATAAGTGTTTACTAACTACTCGCATCCTTCTAGAGACTGCAGCGTTCTTCACCTCCAGCCAAACGGCACACTTCTGCATTGACATACATACAGTAGGTGTGTGCAAGCAGCACGCCTCACCGCCTCTACGCCATCCAGCCCTACGCTAGCTGCTGCATCTTTGATTTTTTTCCTTTCATTCTTGTGCCCAAGAAGAAAGATCGACTGTAGTCTTCCAATAAAGGACAGAAAAACACTTGAGATGTTTTATCGGGGCTTTTAAAATGAACTGTCAACTGTTACTTAACGGTATGTTTATACATCTCGGGAGCGAGAGCAATTTATGTCGTCCTTGGAAATCGTGCACGTAATAACGAAACCACTAATGTCTCTCTTCACATCAAAACACATTTCCAGGGAATTCTGTAAATCTGGAACATATCTTTTGAAGTTGAGCACCCTGCTGTTCAGAACTGTACACTATTAAGCGTAATCATTGCAGATATAAAGGGACTAATGATTCTACAATTGTAGAGGCTGATGGCGATGATAATGGTGGGTTTAGCATGTACTGTACTACTGTGGGGCTGTGAAAATCGTTTTCGTACAGGAAAAGATCTCACATTTTTCCTGGTGTCTGGCACAGAATTGAGAGCATATTTGAACTAAGTTTGAAGGCTGAAAGAGGACTTGGCAAAGCGATCAGTAATAGTCTCCAAGGCATTGGCGCAGAACAGTGGTGATGAGGTGATTCCTAACTACTCACTGTTTGCATGTCCTACGTTGGTTTAACGTGGATCTTTGCAGCTGTTTTAGTGCCGGTGTAGTTTCAGCTTATCTGAAAAGAGCTGAGCTGCTAAGTTTAAAAGAAATATAAGGATCCATGCAGCAACCTGAATCCAAAAACTTAACATCAGTGATGACAAAACAGTAAGTTGTGTCTCAGTTCGGATGATTTTTCTTCTCTTCCTAAGGTTACTCGGTTTTGACACGTTTCTGGGGGAGATAATGGAGATGGAGTAAAAAGATAAAAACACGGGACAGATTGATGACAAGGCGCTGTGAAAAAAAGACGTCGGACTGGGGCTCTCGCACCCAGTTCTTGAGCCCACATCAAACATTCCTAATTCTGTTATAGTTAAAGAGGTCGCATATTGAATTATGCCTTGCCGTTAAATGACAGCGTAATGAATGGAAGTCATTTACAATACCGCTGTGGCCACAGACCTTCCACTCCGGGGACCTGTCTGTCAGATATAACAGTGAGTGATTTGTTGGCCGGGGGCCTTTTGCATGTTAACGTGACGTCAGCAATCCTTCCAAGCGGTGCCTAGCGAGCTCGTGGACGTCCTGCACGGAAAAACCAACAGAGCAGGGCAGTGATCGAAACTCCGAGTATCCGAAGAGTTTTTGTGGAAAAACAAACTGCAACGGGGGAGGGAGGGAGGGAGGGAGGTGGGGTTTATTGGTTTTTATTGGCCATATTCGCTGCTGCTTCAGGTGCATTGATATCAAGTGAGAATATATTCTTGATATTTTGAGCATCTTTGTGATTTGGTAAATTGACGGCAGCACTGAGGCAAAGGGAGGGAGAGATATGGAAAGAATGAAGTCTAGAGGCAGGATATGTGTCTGCATGTGTGTGTGTGTGTGTGTGTGTGTGTGTGTGTGTGTGTGTGTGTACCTGAGGTTTTCCTGCAGCAGCCACTGAGAGCTGGTGGTCGAGCAGTACAGACAAACGGGCCATTAAACCGACCTGGCCCCTCGGCTCTCCATCCTCCGTCGTGCTTTTTGCCCCTTTGCCTCTTAACTTTCTCCTTTGAAATTCTGCCTGTTTTTATTATTTTCCCATTTCTTTATTGCCTGCTTATCTCCCGACATCTCTAAATAGTCTCAGTCTCCCCTAAACGTGCACATGCAGACGCATTTTCCCAGCGTACGCACACACAAACAACAGGAGTTTCATTTCAAGGCAGTCGGAATTCAATTATTTCCTCCTCTGTCTGTGTTTCTCTCTGCATGAAATGTTGGATTCAGCTGTTGCTTGGGAGTTGGCAGCGATGCAGCAATCCAGTCAAATCGATAGGATTTGCCATGCATGGGATGAGCTCACTTATCCATTCACCACACAGGGAATACCTCCACTGAACTGTTATATAGCTGGACATTAAAGCTACAGTGTGGAAAAGAAGAAGTGCAAGCATGTCGGGCGGCCGTCTCGACAGCTATGTCATCACAACTAATTTATATGTTCCCTCCCTTTGCTTGCAAGGATCCACCTTAGGAGCGTGCACTACTGGACGTGGGTTAGGATTGAAACCTTTAGCCACTGTTCATCCCATAAAAGCAGGCACATTTGGAGGAAGAAAGTAAGTCATATGGGGATGAAGAAGCAGATTTGGCAGAGCCATCAGACAGGCTTAGCTCCTCCAGCTCCTCATGTGTAGCTCTGGTTTGTGGGTCTCGGCGTCGGTTGGGGCCGGTCCCTGCAGCTGCTGCCGCGTGGCTGCAAGTCAAGTAGGGTAACAGAGTCCTGGCTGCCTTTCTCTGGGGCCGAGGCTCACCACACCAAGATGATGCACTCTGCTCAACTCTCTAACAGGGGAAGATGAAAAGGAACATCAGATGTTTTTTGTATTACTCACTCTGTGTGATTATGATGTGTGTGTGTGTGTGTGTGTGTGTGTGTGTGTGTGTGTGTGTGGGTCGTACTTGCTCTCTAGCCTCAGCACAGTGAAGAAGCCTGCAGTTGATTACCTGCTCCTGGTTCATAAACGTCTATCTGTTCCAAAATGCTCTGACTATGTGAGGAATGCTACCCCCCTCCTACAGGCGTTTTATTTGTTTGGAGCACCACCTGGTTTAGCTGTTTTGTTAGGCGCGTCCTGAATTTTTAAGATTTTTTTTCTCTTTTTTTTTTTCTTCTTAAGTGTGTGTATTACCAGCTGTCAAATGATTTTATAGTTGGGGAACTTCTTAGCTGTAATTGGCCGTGGCGATGGAAAGGGACCGCGGTATACTAAAGGTATAAAGAGAAGATGGCAGTTCTCATGGTTACTGAATCAAGTGTGATCGTCTGATCTTTTAAGACATGATTTTCTTCTTTTTTTGAGTTAAAAAAGGTTACTGAAAAAAGGAAAGTGTGTATGTAGGACATGTTCCACCGTCAGGCTGTGTCCATATTGACAAAATTTGGTGCTTTGGTTGATTAAACCTCCAGGGAGGAGTTTAGCAGGTAATTTTAGAAGTTTTCCAACCGGGTCCACAGCGGGGGCCGAACATTTGGATTGTGATTAAATTAAATTATTGATGGTTAGTGATTATTAACCATAAACTACTCGCAGTGTTTGCATGTTGTAATATGCTGAAATATGCATTTCTATTCCTATAAACGGACCCGGTTTGCTTCCTACTGTTGTAATTGTTTAGGAAGTTTTAGCGTAAGGCGTCTTTGGAAAGAGGTTCAGACCAACTCCAGAATTCCAATGAACAGTAACGGTATGCATAAAGTTTGGACTAAAGGGAGTGACTGTCGAGATGGTATACTTTGATGTTAAAATGACTTCAAGTCAGCATGTAAAGTGTTCAGATTGAGTGACGTTAATCTGGTCTTATCGATGAAGCTTTGGCTAAACATCCCAGACAAGGCCGATCCCCTGAAGAATGTGGCCCTTTGGTGTCACTTGGTGTCACATTGGTTGTCTACTAGGAGCCACTCAGTCACTATTTGGTATCATTTACAGAGAACAATCTGTTTGTTTTCAGAACAGACCCTCTTTTGATCAAAAATGTCAGACCCAAATTCATGTGCAGGACATCCTTAACTACTTTAGGTGCATCAAACCTCGGCTCCATTTGGGACCGCGGACACTGTAGTGTTTCTGTTTCTATAGACTGAACTTTGCTCTCATTAGATACCGCCGTGTCTCTTCCAAATCTTTCCCATATTTTTGTTCTCATTTCCTTTTCCATTTTTTTTCCCTTCGGTTTAATTGGATGGAAAGCTGGAGTAATTCCGCAGTAAAAGCGAGCTGTGGGCACAAGAAGAGCCTGGCAACCCAGAAGAGGCAATTTGTCAAAGAGGCTGTGATCAGAACCACTGATAGCACTGATCTTTAAACCAACACTGGCTTGGATAATCCAGAAATGGACCATTGAATCGTTGCTTGCAGTTATTCGTGACAATTGGTTCTCAAAATGAAATGTGATAATCTTCCCACTGTTATTGTTTCCTCTGGGTGCTTCTCTCCTCCGTGTGTCTGCACCTGTCTTTTACCTCCTCCTTCCTTACAGCCTCGAGTCCAAGGTCGAACCAGAATATAGCGAGTCATTGTTTTTATAAACAAGTGACACGGCACCTTTTTCTTCTTCCCTTATTTCTTTTTCTCTTGTTTTCGGGTCCCTGTGTCTCTTCCCGCCTGTACCTAACCCTTTCCTCCCCTTTTGTCCATTCCCTCATGCCTCCTCTGCCAGTGCCGGAAGGTAAGGAGAGGGAGGCGAGCCAAAGTCACCAGAGTGATCTTATTTAGGCCTCTTTCCTCTCTTGGCGAGCCATCTGACAGTGCAGGGCCTGCATGTTGCTCTTTTCTACCCGCTTCAATCTGCCGCACGCTGGCCCTTTGCCACAGCTGTAACAGGAACCCAGCGTTGTATATAAATAGGTTGGGCCAGCTCCGTTTGCCATGTTCCTCAATGGGAAGCTGAGGCAATGGAGGAACAGGTGGTCCAACCCACACACTCCCTCTCCCCCCACCTCCCCACCAACTTTATCTGATGTCTTCAACGGTGGAAGTACAGGACAGTCATGAATCACATGCTGGCCGCACTCACTCCTCACAGCACTGGCTCTTTGTTCCCTCTGACAGTCGTATGTATTTTAACTCGACAGTGCACTTTTAGCCCATTTCTGCTTTGCGAAATGCGTTAATCTGTATCTTTCCCTGGCTCATGCGCTGTTATTCTGGTCGTCAACTCTCTTTGTTTTGGAAGTGCATGTCGGTACATGTTATTCAAAATGCTTCTCACGCACTTTCTTAGCATCGTTTTCCCTGCAGAAGCCACAGATTGGGAGTGGGTGCTCAGGGAGCTGGCTTCACTTCTCAGGACTTTCCACAGTAATGTCAGCAAACAATTGCATTTTTCTCGCTGGCAGTCCACTTGGCACCACGGCCGCATATCCTCTCCCCCGGGGGTTTGTTCAGCAACCGAGCCGTTGACAAATCTATAATCGGCAGATCACCTCATCAGGGGCAGCATGCCCCCAAGCTGTCAGAGAGCAGGAGAAACTTCTCACAGTCCATAGTTAGCTGCCACCTGGTTCCATGTCGGACAGGTCTGGTTTCACGCTAAGCTAATGTGCGGTCGCCCTCTGCTACAGCGAAAGGCCGAGTCAGGCCGCTCTGCGGGCCATAGAGGGCCACATTGATGCACTTTCTCAGTGCCAGCCAGCCACCATTAGTCGATGCATATTAAATTCTCTGCAGGGAGCGCAACTCTAAAAATAAGAGAAGAATCTGCCTGAAATTGTAGCTCCACTATAATGGAGGCTGCAGCTGTGGGTGCTCACTGAATAGTGGAGATGCCGGTTGATAGCAGTTGGTATGACCTCAATTGCACCAGTTCGCGCTGAAGTCATTTATGAGCTGAATAATTGATGCGCCGATCCTGCCTTATATTTAACACAGAAAATATTTGAATGAAACCGATAATGCCTGCAAGCTAAATGAGATTCATTTCGGCTGCATAAGTTATTTGGGAGAAATGCAGAAGTACAGCAAATCGGAGGAAGATTTCTTTATTGCACTCTTTATAAAGAGCCAGTACTAATGATTTCAAGCCATCCAACCACGTATTATATGATCTAAATAATAAGGAGGCAGTAAATGAGAGTGGGGGGGGGACAGTTTTTTTCCTTCCTCACACTCACACAGGAATGTAAACCTGATATCATCTGTTTTTTTTTTTCTTCCTTAAAATGAAATGCTCTCAGTTGCCAGGTAGAGTAAAAAAAAAACATTTATTTAAAAAAATTTTTGGTTTTTTTTACATTTATTTATAGTTTTGTTGTTGGAGGCATTGTTTGTACAGAATAACGGTGACTATTGTTTTACAAAGCAGAAGCAAGGAGAAAAGAGCACAGTGATCCCAACACTGCATCGCTGTGCAGTTCTCATGGCTGCAACACTGTTTCTGTTTGTCTGACACCCCCCCCCCCCCCTGCACACCACTCTCCTCCTCATTCCTGCAGCCAAATTAAGTGTCAAATACACAGAGTAGGCAGGCGGATGGCCCACATTTCTCCTATAGAGGTCTACAGTATGACACTGTGGTACAGTACGTTCCAGTCTGGGCCCTGCTCCTCCACCCCCACCCCCACCCGGTCTCATTAGCGACTGATTGGGTTGTTATTGTAATTAAGAGATCCTGTATATCCTGTGAGAACACCAAGCTGTCTGCTTATGGGTGGTCCTGAGCGAGTGGGTGGGCCACAGAGAGATCACGGTCATTGTCCACTGAACCCCCCCCCCCCCTTCCCTCTGTACATAATGACGACTGTTTTTTGTCTTTTGTTTCATGTGTGATGCTCCAACCTGGAGCACGTTATTGTAAATGAAATGGCTCAAATGAAAATGAGGGGGGGGGGGGGTTCACATCATACTACGTGCCTTCTGGAGTCCACACTTTTAGATGTAACAATAACCGAAGACGGGCAGCAGGTTTCCCTCCTCTTCCTTATACCTTCTTCTGTTTCTGTCACTTTGGGTCCTGTTTTTGCCGTTTGTGTCCAGCGGACCCCCTCCCTCCCTCCACCCTTTCAGGCTGGTGCTTGTCACGTAACTGTGGTCCATAGCGGCCCTCCATTCATGCATGTGATCACCAACCGTTCTGTAGGTCCTCTCTACGTCACTCTGCGTTCCTGTTTGGGCTCGGGTTACACTTTCTCCCCTCCCTTAATTTTTCTGCCTCTCTTCTTCTTCTTCTTCTTCTTCTTTTGCTTGTGACTCCTCTCCTTCTGACTCTGCCCCCCCCCCCCCCCCCCCCCCCCCCCCCCCCGCGCTTCTCATGAATGCCGTGTGTTCCTGCTACCAATCCAAGGAGGAGAGAAGGAGATAGCTCATTATTTTAAAGACATGGGCGCTCTCACAGCCAACCCCTGACTGCAACACCCCCCCCCCCCCCCCCCCCCCCCCTTGTCCCTTCCCCATCTGCCCCCTGATGACCCTCCTCCCCACCCCCGCCCCCCGCCGGTTGAATACAAGACTCCATTTTGCAGGAGGAGCTCCCAGCTCCCTGCTGCTTCCCCTCATGGCCCACGAACACTTTTTTTTTTTTTTTTGTGTGTCAACAAAGCTTCCAAACAGGAGATGAGAAATATGTGCCCGGCCTGTGAGGAGAAAGATCATCATCTCCACCAAGCCGCCCCGCAAAAAGCACACCAAACGTGAAAAGGTCACGTTTATGACCGCACGGTGCGTCTTGAAGATCATTTAGGGCAGGAGTGAGTTGCTCCCTGGCCCTGCTGGCGTTGCGTAACGCACTTTGTTGTGTTGTCGTGTTTCACAATAGGTATCCGGTTAGTGCTGCAGGCGGACAGCAAGTGGGTGGCCTGTAGGCCAGTTTGATGACTCCAGGAGATAAAGCAGGAGGAGCTGAGAGAGGTGTAAGGTTGCCGTTATCACCGGTAATGACACCAACCGCCACACAGTGGACGAAGGAGTGTGTTTACTGGAGGAGTTTTGCTTTCTGATACAGTGTGTATCTAATTGAGGGTGTGGCCAGAGGCACACTTGCTTGAGAATGAGCCGCCGCTGTTACAAACCCGGTGTTATCTTCCGAGATGCTGAACGGCTAAAATGGATTTATTGACTTATTTTATGAGTTGTTTTTTTGGCTGCTGGCAGTTGTGAAAGCGTGCAATTGTGACCTGTCCAAACAAATGTGCATGGATTTGCATTGATCCGCTGCTCGCTCTGACCCCCGCTGCACATCGGGCCGTTTATGGCAGATTGATGGTCGCTGTTAGTAATTCATCCAAAAAAAAGAAGACTTTCGGAATCAAGGTCATTTATATATTTGTAGATATTTTTGCTCCAGTAATGTCCCTGTCAGGGAGGGGTCTGCTGAGGCTGTTTCATGATATATTTCTCTCTTTTTTTCAGTCAATTTTGATCTTTTCCTCTAAAGTAGGAAAATGTGCTGTGACAGTTTTGATACCCATTTCTTTTTTCCATTTCTACCACCGTGATACTGACCCTTCTTGCTGACACGCAGTTGGAGTAAACATGGATTTTATTTTATGAGTTTAGGGATCACAGGTTTTATTGGCTGCTCGCCATCACAAGAAGTCACTTACGCCATTTCATTGACATGGTTCTTGTTAGAGTTTGTACCCAGATTGTGGATGTGTATGTCTCGCTAACCATTAACAGAATGGGGAAGTTAATAGCTTGCTTACACGGGGAAATGCACGGGGCCAATAACAACTGGGTGGAAACAAACATTCCACCGCAGTGAATTTGGGCTGCTTCTAAATCTGCTTCTAAGTCTGTTTTTTCTTTTTTCTTTTTTTTTTTTTTTATTTGTTGTCGTGTCTGTGTCATTGAGTGTAAGGTGTACTGAAGCAGATGGGCCTCACAACATGAAACTGCACGGAAAGACGTACAGAGCGATGAGGACTTGTGTGTCTCTGACCTTCCGCAGACTCAATGGAAACCGTGAGAATCGCGGTCCATTAGTGCTCAAGCTTAAGCCCCTGCTCCATGGTTCTTTTTTTGCTTAATTCTATTACTTTCATTACAAAAATCAGCCGTTTTCCCTGTTGGGTACTTATATTGTTGGCAAATCTAAGATTTGGAGGTGACAGTTTTTAAAGCTGATTAGTTCCGTGGTTATTTGCAATGATTTGCAGTAAGTGTTTCTTTTTCTCCAGTGAATCTTCAGCCTCCTAATATTAAAAACGTTTGACTGCTAACCAAGCTAACGTAATGTCAGCGGTTAAAGGATTTTGAAATGCTCTATTTGAAAGTTGCTGTTAAATCACTCTCCTCCCATGTAATGGTTGACTCGGGACGTGCAGTAATGGCATGTGGGCAAAAGAGAGTTTGTGCCTCTTTGCTTCGCAGTATGTTTAAGGCGTATGCTGATGGAGAGAAAATCAATGTGACAGCACTGCACCGTGGGTGCTTTTATCCCCCCCAAAAAAAACAACCCCAAAACATTTTAACACCATCTACCATCGACTGTGTGGCGTGTGTTAATCTGGACTCTCGTTTCGGAGACGTTTGACTCGCCTTTCGAACGTTTCTCCTTGCCGGTTTGATTTGGAGACATGTTGGGTGGTTAACTGTCAAAGGCGGATTCTTCTGTTTGGCAGCTGCTGGCTTCAGTGCAGCGCGTTCCCAGCACGCCATGCGGGAGCTGATCTGTTGCTTTTTGTCAACCTGAGGATGGAAGGAGTAGCTGCTTCTGTAGCTTTCGAGGCATTTCACTCCTCCACTCGCTCGTTTCTCTTCAACTGTCGAAGGATCTGTCAGTAATGTGCATCTCATTATGTGGAGCGAGTAACAGCGGGGTGCGCTGGGCTCTCTCTCTCTCTCTCTCTCTCTCTCTGTTCATCTTCTTAAGTAACTGTCCACTAGTGAATTCTCCACTCCTCTGATGTGTGTAAACGTGTGTTCATGCATTTGCCTTTCCAAATGTGTGCTTGTGTGCCAGTGTGCAGCAGCTAAAGACTATGAATGAGCTTGGATAAGCATTTTCCCTCAAGGCTTCATTTCTGTTAACCCCTTCAAGTCTGATTCATTCAGATCAGAAAGTGCCATACAACCAATTCCTCTCTGGAGAAATGCCACGGGAAGAGAGTGAGTGAGGCTTGGTGTGTGTGTCTGAGTTGGAGAACCCCCCCCATGTGAAAGCAGGGATTTGAGCGAGACATCTTCATGAATGGTTTTGCTCTACTTAATGCAAATCGCTGGTGGCATAAATGGGGAAAAATGTGGATGTGTTGATGTTCATATTCAGTTGTTTTTGATACGGCTGCAAATTAAGGATGAACATTTAGGTTAACTGCAGTTTTACTGTAAACCACATTCGAATCTACTTGCAAGGAATAATGTGCACCTCCATTTGTACAGCGGCGTGCCTTTAAGTTATTTAAAGTTTATGTCCTGCCAGTAAACAGACTAAACGTTGAAAGATGATCATCCTGTTTCACAACCTATTACTTTTATGGAAGAAGATGTATGTCAAATATACTCGAGTGTTCTTTGTATCGTATGAAAACCAAACGGGTACCCGTTTGATGACATTATGGCGTTGTCATGGAGATTTTCACCTTTTCTCATAGTTATTGAACAAATGATGCCTCGATTAAGAGAATAATCAATTCAAGAAGAGATTAATTAACACCAGAAAGAAATGTGAGCTTTGTTTGAAATTGAACTGAACGTCTGTGAAAATAAGGAGCTTCTCACACTAAAACCTTCAGAATGGTCCAAACTGTATAGCTGAGTTAGCGCCTCCTCTGTGGGAATGAATTTCTCGAGTTCTCGTGTTCACACTCAAACATTTATTCTTCTTTTTCAGGGATTCTGGAGATAACTTATGAATCATACTCAGTTCAGGGCTTAAAAGATATGTCAATAAAATGATAGCAACTGAATAAAATTCTATGAATAAGAGAATGAAGCGAAGGACGTATTCTTCTTCTTCTCATTTTTAAATATATATTTTTTTCTTCTCTTCCAGTTTGCCAGAGCAAGGACATCCGGAACAATGTGACCAACGTCCAGTCGCTGGAGAACTGCACCATCATCGAGGGCCACCTGAAGATTCTGCTCATGTTTAACACCAAGACCGAAGACTTCCGAGGCCTGAGCTACCCGAAGCTGCGAGTGGTGACCGACTACGTCTTGCTGTTCCGGGTCTACGGCCTGGAATCCCTCAGCGATCTCTTTCCCAACCTGACGGTGATCCGCGGCAACAATCTCTTCTTCAATTACGCTCTCGTGATTTACGAGAACCTGCAACTGAAGGAGCTGGGCCTCCACAGCCTCATGAATATCACCCGGGGTGCTGTGAGGATCGAGAAGAATCCAGACCTGTGCTACCTGGCCACCCTGGACTGGTCCAAGATCCTGGACTCGGTGGAGGACAACTTCATTGTGGCCAATAAGAATGAGAGGGAGTGTGGGAACGTGTGTCCCGGCACAGCCCAGGGTCAAACCCACTGCTCCCAGACCACCATCAACGGGCACTTCAGGGGGAGATGCTGGTCACAGAGCCACTGTCAGAGAAGTAAGTGTTTATGTGTTAATCAGTCCGAAACGCTGGAGATAACGATGTTGTTTTTTCCTCATATGCTGCTTTGATCATTCAGTTTTCTTAAACCGGCCTGATATACACATAACGGTTATGTAAGCGTGTCGCATTGGAGGAAAAATGTCCATACTGATTGGCAGCTTCATGCAGACACAATGATACGGGACCTTTCCAGAACCCACCTCACTGTAGCCCATCGAGAGGCGTAATGAGAATATATACGCGAGAGATTCTTCTGGCCAGAAATCAATTGGGAGCGACTGATGTTTTCATCCCAACTGATTTGTGAAATGATTTTTAGAACACGGAGAGCTGCCGCTGATGCAAGCAGCTAGAGGTCGTCGACCTGCAACGCCCTCCTATTAGCATTCATCGACTGGCGCTGTGTGGGCAAGTGATCTGTAATTATAGGCTCGGGATCGGCCCGATGTGTGAAATGCGCCGACTTCAACCGCATTGTTGATTCAGAGGAGAGCACGCTCGGAGGTTGTGGGGAGAAATGCAATGAATAAAGAAGGTCAGAGCTGCAGAGCGGATAGACGGGGATATGGACAGGGCATGTCAGGCGTTGTAGAGATTTTCTCTTTTTTTTTTTATTCTTCTGGTTAAAATGAGCTGTGGGTTTAGCTGCGTCTCAGCTGCTCTGCCAGTATGTCGGCCGGTCAGTCGGCCAGCTTTTCCTCTTTGGACATAAACACACAGAATGTCTTCTATTGTAAGACACACAAAGAGATACTTATTTCTTTAAGGTGATTATAGCTTGTGTTTCTTTTTCGCTTCTCTCTCTGTGTCGGACAGTGAGGCCAGAGTTCAAAGACAAACAACCTCGGCCATGTTTATACATCGACCGTCGCATCCTGTATATAATGTCGGGTCCTAGACTTTCATCCAGGTCTCGATTTCAGGGAAGTGGTAGAGGAAATGGCTCTCTGTCTCTGTTTTCCTCTCGTACGCATGCAAGCATTGGCCTTTTATTTTGGTTAATAAGAAACTTCCACTGTACAGGCGGTGGTGCCAGCGTCTACATTGTTTTTTTTGCCTGTGGTAACCGCTTATTGCTGCTCAGTAACTTTCTCTTTATCATAGACTTGCACACTTGGTGGAAAAACCGATTTGCAGCACTTTGAAGAGGTTCACCGGTGCGGTTCTGGTCCTAAAACTGAAGACGCAACACAATCCCAAAACGAAGGCTGACTGTCTAGCTTTGCCTGTGACTCACTCCTCTCTGCGGTCTATCGGCAGTGCAGGTGTAATCGGTTAAAGGATGCATTCCACCGGCACATCCACTTAGCAAACGGGCCACATATGTTACGTGTAATAAGTGTCTCGCGTGTGTGTTCACGTCTCCTTCTCCTCTTATAGGCCGGGGGGGGGGGCAGCTGCGCTCTGTGCAGTCTGACAGGAGCCAGTTAAGTTGAGAGTTGAGCGTTTCTTGAACACGATGCGACGCCCGACTCTTCCTGTGTTTGATGTGCTGTGTGTAGAACTGCGGCTCCCGTGCTTTTGGCTCACAGCAGCCAAACGCTGCCACTGAGCAATAATCTGCTTTATCTTGCAGCTTGATGTTTTACAGATGCAGCTGTGAGTCTATGGTATATTGGAGACCTGGGTGAGGAAATGAAGCGCTGCTGGATGGTGGCACGAGGAAACTGGAGGACGTTTAATTAAGAGCTCCCGTGAATGAAAACTCGAGTTTATAAACTCGGATGTAATCATAGACGCAGATGCGGGCGCAGGGTGTCGGAACATTAGACGCAGCATTAAAGTTTATGTGCGAGTGGAAAATGTGGCGTCGTTTTTTTTTTTTTTTGGTTTTTATTGGGTCCCACCCGCCTAAGGTAAAAGTCAGGGGAGAGTCTGCATTCCTCTAATCTTACACAGCTCCTCGCAAGCAGGAAAACCACCGTGCGTATGTGTGTGGACGTGCAAGTCTGCGTCGGTGTCACTGTGACTCGTACGTAACCAAAACACTGCGTATGGGAACTGACAATCATCGCTCTGTAGGCGCTGCATTCTCAGTTTTGTATATAAACATATCTGGCTTACATATGTAATTAGTGTGCGACTCTGTGCAGGTTGCTATTCAGATGTGGCGATCCAGTACAGTAGTTGGTTTTTTGTCAAGTGCAAGCTGCAATTTTGTCAGCTTTTACAAGCGGTCACGAGTCACCGCGGCTCTGTTGCCCCGAGTGAATGTTGCTGGTTGTTTTGCTCTCTGTTGTGAGAGTTTTATTTAATTTTTTGTGTGTGTGTGTGTGCTGCTCTGCATCACAAACTCCTGCTGCTGCTGATTTATTTCTTTATTTATTTTAACTCGGTCACATACTTGTTGTTCTGTGTTTACTTGTTGCCTGAATCAGCTGGAATGGCTTTCAGAAGATGAATCCCCCCCCCCCAGTCCTACGCTTCGGATGACGCTGTAGACGAGAGAAAATCAAAGCAGTCGTCTTGTGTTTAGAAACTGAAGTGTGTTGGCTGCAGATGTGAGATGTCTGACTGGAAGGAAGGAGGCTGGAGCAAAAATACCTTTTTAGAAGGA
Organism: Leuresthes tenuis; assembly: GCF_036924035.1. NCBI lineage: Eukaryota > Metazoa > Chordata > Actinopteri > Atheriniformes > Atherinopsidae > Leuresthes > Leuresthes tenuis. The sequence continues at coordinate 15,594,409 of NW_027325361.1, read as the reverse complement.
GGAGGTTGTCTGGTCCGAGATCAGCGGGGTTCGGATATCGCCGGCGAAGCTTTATTAGTGCGTTTGTAGGACGATGCAACATGCTGGCACCCGATGACTCCGGTATGAGTAAAAGGTGTCAGACCCAGAGAAATGCTGTGTTGCTGTAGAACACTGAACAAACGATATTAATAGTGGACAGTAGTTTTAAAGCAGCTGAAAAGAATTTAGAACTAAGAAATGAAATGAAGGAATCGAGATGAGCGCATTTAAAGACGAGACAAAAGCAGAAAGAGGGAATGGGAGCAAACACTCAGCCTCCTGTTTAGTTAAGGCTCTATCTGCTCCGGGGGCCTGGCACACTGTGTCCAACCTTACGCACCAGCCAGCGCTTTGCTTGCACAACTCATGCACACAAAAACATACACAGGAGGAGAGAAAGCTTTTCAGGTCAGAGTTCACTGTGTCTTTGCCTACATTCTTCATTGTGCCGTGCGATTGCTTTCAGTCTCAGCTTCAGCTCCAACTGACGAAAGTCACCGCGGGGGGGAATGCTTTCTGGATTACACGTGCACTTTTGAGGCCGTCAAAGTCACACAGGTGGCTCCCCTTAGATGGCGGTCGATCTTAATGGCTGCCCATGCGTCATCAGACGGGGGCTTTGTGAACCTTCTCCTGACCAGAGGTGAATTTAAGTTGGACATCACCCAGCTGTAGAGATTCAGCAAAGAGACCCCTGACTCTGTCAACGTGGACTTCCAGAACACGTTCAAGAGAACAGCATAATGTTGTGTTTTTAAGAAAAGGGAAGGGGGGGGGGGGGGGGGGCACTGCTCCTGAACTCTGTCATTTACAGTCCAGGCTGTCAGTCCATCGCCATGTAAACACATTTACATAATCCCTGCAGAGTTGATCAAACAAAGAATGAGCAGCTGATGTACACAGTGCCGCCTTTGGACCAATCAGAGCGGGTTTGGCATTTGGAAAGTGAGGGGGAGGGCGCTTAAGGAGGCAGGAGTGTTTCAGACTGAACGAGGCCTCAACATACAGTTTGAATATTTAAATATGCTTCTTGAACATTAAACTAAATTATCTTTTTTTGGGGTTTTTTTTGTAAATGGGGGAGCTAACAGGAGAGCACGACCAGAAGTGAAAGTGAACATTTATGCTGTAGCAAATGATGCATGCTGTTCTTTTCTTAGTTTCCTTGTAGGTGCCGTTGTCGGCCTCCAACAGAGATGAACTCATTACAGCAGACCTATAAAAGGTTGTAAAAGGTTGAACGCCGTCGTACAAACACACTGACGGTGGGTAACGTTCTCTCCTTGGTGCAAAAACCAAGGGTTTGGCCAAAGCTATTATGAGGATTCAGAGTGCGAGTTCACCAAGTTGCTATCTTTGTTGGAGTGTTTGTGTACGTGTGCTGCCAGGATTGTGTCCCAGCAACGGCAGCAGAACACGTCTCTCCAGCGCAGCTCAGAAGAGGAACGCACAAAGAGGACATTTTCTACTCGAGCCTTCAGAAAATGACTGTTCAGAAAGTACTTCCTCATATGGCCCCTTGTAAAACTGCTAAATGCTTTTTTTTCCTGTGCTTTGTACGACCCCGTTTACTGGTCTGATAATGCAGATTTTCGAAGGTGACCGTTTAACTTTGAAGTGCTCCTGGCCATACCATAAACTGTTGGCTCACGTTGCCGTCTCAGCTGGGGTCGGGGGGGGGGTCTCTGCGGGTGGAAATTGTCATCGGGACACATTTCCATTAGTGTTTTATTTCTCGTGCTATCAAATGAAACGGGGAGCCTCCGTGTGGAAAAGATGAGGAGGCCAGGAGGGGAAGAGAAGGGGGTCGGGCAAAGCAAAAATAAACAGAGCTAAACAAACATGGCGGGGCATTTGAAGTGCGGCTCCCAGGTACAAAAAAACGCACTCAGGAACCACACACACAGACTTTTGCCAGTGTGGCAAGTTGCCAAGTTAAAGGAGGCTTAAGAAGGGGGGGCGGGGGGTGACAGTATTTAGGATTGTTGCGCTCAGTGAAGCGTGCTGTTGGCCATCGCCCACAACCAAACAAAAACACTTTCCCAGCCCTGCTTCTTAATTGCAGTGCGAGAGTGTTTCTACTCGGGCTCCTTCCCAGACTCTCACTGCCTCCTCTGCTGTCCTCTCCGGCTCAGTGTCTACAGTTGTTTCTAATGGGAACTGAATGAAAGAGATGTTCCCAAAGCTGCTGTTTTTAATTAGCCGTTTTGTTCAGCGACGCAGGAAAGGCTAGATTAGAAAGTCAAGCAGATTGACTGCGCGACGGTGCCGAGGTGTTTCTGTGAAAAGCTTTAAAAGTGCGTCAGAATTGCACGATAAATGGTTTAAAAGAAAGAAGGCGAATAAAGGCCTCGTATTACAGTGTTGGGTCGTATCTGACATGAGGCATTGACAGGCAATAGAATATAAAAGATGGTATTGTGCTTCCATACTGGTTGCACCCGATCGTTCATATATGTGAGCATCAGATTAAGTTTACTGCCTCGTTAAAGTCCTGTTTGGGGTTTTTATTTTTTATTTTAGTGCATATATTATCAACCATAAAAGCCCCGCATGTTCATTCAGCGCCAACCGATACAAACCTCAGAATTGATATTCAAATGCTTCATTAAATTTGATCTGTGAAGCGACAACCTTTCGCTCATTTATGGAGTCCCTGCTCTGAAAGCCTCCATTCAGGGGTGGGGGGGGGGGGGTGGGTTGTTGTTTGTGTCGTATGCCACCACATGCCATTCACCCACCGCCGTGCGCACTGATTTGCTGCTTCCCTGTGGTCAGCAGTTTTAGAAATGAAGACGAGAAGAATGCACACCCACATATACAGGAAATATCTACAGTTCCCGTTTTTAGTCGTGTCTCACTTTGTCTCGAAACCGGCGGAAAACGCGCGCAAACGCTCGCAGCGTGGAGCCTTTGGTCCACTTTGACGCACTGCAGAGAAACACCATCCTACATCGGAATTTACTCGGCCTCCCAAAAGTGGGAGCTAGATTTACAGTTCACCTGCCACTCTTAGGGTTGGTTTATAGCTTGTTCCGCATGACAAAACTGTTAGTTGGTTGCTCTGATACCATCAGACTGTCACGTTTTGCTGCTTCTCTACTCTTGCCATTTAAAACTGCTTCCCCTCCCAACCGGCAGCAGCAGCAGCCTCCTTTGAATTAAAACAGGAACCACTTAAATGATCGTTTTTTTTTTTTTTTTTTTAAATCGTTTCCAATTTCCTCTTCCATTCCTGTTCTCGAGTAAAGTGAATTGCTCTGATGTGATCCTGATAGCGAGACCCTCGCACGAACAGAACAAAGAACTGCGCACGCTTGTTCTCATCTTTCTCCCGTTTATTGCTGCAGACACGGGCGAGCTCCTCTTTGATGCTGTCCGATTGCGATAGTTAAAGCTTTTCAGTGGTGCCTTGCCTTACATCAGCATGCAATCGCACTCATTTATTTCCGTTTGAAGAGCTTGAAAAGGACAAGGAGTGAGGCAAAAGAGACACAAAAAAAACCTAAAAGAGAGAGGGGGGGGGTAGAAGGAAGGGTAGAACCAGGCATATGGAGGGGGAGAGGTAGTAATCACGCTCTTGTGTTTTCCTTCCCGGCAGCTTGCATCCTTGTTAACAAATCCAAATTAACTTTGATAAGCTGGCATCAGTTCTGTGCGTGCATGTGTGAGCGTGCATGTGTGAGCGTGCACGTGTGAGCGTGCGTGCGCTTCCTTCAGCCCGCTCCATTCGTGCAGAGCGTAGCAGGCAGGCGGTACTAGCTGAGCACCCCGGGGGATCTGGAAAACTATCTCTCCTCACTCCTCCAGCCCATCAATGGGCTGGCACTCCCACATCCTGCTCAGTGTGTGTACACACACACACACACACACACACACACACACACAGGCATTTAGAACGCATGCATGCTTATACTAAAGTGCAACCTACCCGTCTGCACAACAATTATACTACGCAGTTGTACGCACAAAACTGAGTGAAGCACGCTGACCAAGCTGCCCGCTTCTCTTAACTGGAGGAGCTGATCGGAGAAAGAAACGTTTCCTCTGGTGTGGCAACAGCCGGACCTTGGGAGGTCCCAGCATGCTGGAATGAAATGCACGGCTAATGTTGCAGCTCTGTGTCAAGAAGGAAAGAGTAATTCCCGATATCTTTAGCCTGTTTCTTTTCCAATCTATTAAGTTAGGACAAGCAGGTGTTGAGACAGAGTGGGGTGTTTCTTCCTAATGAGGCTGACAGTTTGAATTCCCTGTGTACACGTGTGTTTGATGTACGCTGCTCTGTGGAGGAAAGCGTGTTGGCAGGCAGGTGTTTACAGCCCAAGTTGTCTGACAGGACTTCCTCATTACTTCCTGCCTTTGTCCAAAGTACTTCCTACTGCTGAGCTGCACGACACGGAGGAGAGTTTTGTTGGTGGGTTTCTTTATACGTGGGGCTGAAAAGAGAAAGAGCTCGACGGCTGGATGGATGCACACACGTGTTTAACAGAGATGCTAAGCTCTGACACCGCTGCAAATGTTTATTTCATTAATAGTTTTGCTCGCCAGCTAATGTAAACCACCAAGCTGCGAAGCAATGTGTCAGAAATGAGACTACGGGCAGTCGAGCCGAGAGGTGCGGAGAAAGGATTGCTTGAAATTGTTTTTGTAGGAGGGAGGAAAATAACAGGACCCTCCCTGGGGTTTAGGGAAGGAGATTGTTTTCAGGTGTTTGGGCAGATCAGGTGACATCCTGCTTCTAGTTCCGACATCAACACCACACTCCACATTTCTGTTTATTTGCGAGGACACGCCGAGCCTTCAGAACACAGCCGAATGTCCAACTTCATCTCTTTCTACTGAGCATAGCCTAAACCTAAATGCCACCTTAATATCAGGCCTTAACCCTCAAACCGCTCTTTGAAGGAGTCCAAGAGAGTAAGAATAACTGCCTTCAAAAGATATAAAACTCAAACAGACTCACAGATTTAAAGAAAAAAAAAAAACGGCATACAAATTCAAACTAATATCTGGTGCTGACTTGGTTGCTTTTTCACGCAGCATTTAAATTCAGGGGCTTCTCTGTGAAAACTCACGACTTTCAGCACAGACGCCTCTATGTTTCTGCGCAAATCTAAGATTTTGAAAGATTTCTGTAAGCTGAAAAATCTGAACACAGGGGCCTTGGTGTGTTTTGGGTAGGTGGGCCCTGATTCCTCAGCATTTCAGCTGTTCACGTTTGATTAATTTATTTGATTACCTGCGTATACGTGCACATAACAAACCGGGACACTTGTTATGTATGCATGTACATGCACTTATTTCCACAAGAGGTGTGGCTAGGTGTGCTAACAGGCTAACAGACCAGTGATTTCATCTTAAAGCGGAATCACTATTAATAACCTCGTTTGATGTAATGGAAATAACACTTGATATGCCATTTCAGATAGCCTGCTGAAATCTTCCCACCAGAGATTCTTAAGCCACTGCCAGCTTTTCCTCAGCTCAGATCTGCTCGCCTTATGGAGCGGGTACAGTTCTCTACTTTGTTCCTCATTGCAGAGAGAATGCCTTGAACGAAGGTGGGGGGTGACCTGCTCATCAAAGAAAGGAACTACTGTAACGGAAAGAGAACACAAAGCGTCCCCGTGTGCGTAGTGTCTGTCATACCGTGGAGCCTCTTAGATTCACAGTCATGTCAGTCCACGCATGTCGGTTTGTAAATCGGGTGTGATGGCGGGAGTTATTACACACAGGGATGTATTATATGCAGCGTGTCGTGTGAAACCCACTTTCGCTGCTCTTATATCAGATTACAAGCACAACATCTAAGGGAAACGCCATCGACTCTCTGCACCGCGCTGCTTCAGGGCAGCTCTGCGGGTTGTGGAGTTTCTACTCACCTTACGCCTTCTCAAGACCCTTTCCTGGTCCTGGGAAGGAACAGTTGTTCCTTAAATCTCGAGAGCCAAAAAACAAATCCTTGAAAGTCAATTCTGAAATTAATTTTTTGTGTTTCTAAGCTTTTTCCTGAACGGAACTCGCGTATCCTCCTATGACTTCCCCATCCTGGAAGTCGCTTCCAAACCCAACTATTTCCACGTAGTGCTGCCCAGACCATTCACTTTGCTGAATGTCATGTCCTTGGCTTTCAAGAAATGACCATTTAACAAGTCTCTCCTTTGGGGGGGGGGGGAATACTCGCGTATCCTCTGGGGAGTCGAGCCCCATTGAGAGCATGCTGAGTGGCTGGGAAATCGGCACCATTTTCAGTAAGAGGGAGCTTTGAAGGTGGTCGACGGTAACCACCAACAAAGCTCCCGCTAAAGAGTGTGAGGGTTACTGGGAGAATGTGACCCTGGGTTTAAACACACAGGTCAGGGGGTGAGCGAGTGCAGGATGGGGGTAGAGGAAGAGGGTCCCAAACTTAGTACAGAGTAGGACACGGACAAATGCATGCACCCCGGAGAGGCTCGTAAGAGCCAGTTTAGAACAAAGACAAGTGTGTGAGCTGTAAGTTTACGTTCTATGTGACACCGTTTCTCTTTCTCTGGCCAATTCTGTATTTATTTTCCCTGATTCAACTTTTGTTGGAGCTCTCAACGAAAGCTGACATCTTAAAAGTGTAAAGAAATGATCAAATTCGGCTTTTTCTAAGCGGCAAGAGCCGTCTGAATGCTGTACCGATGTGCTAAATGGCTGTAGGCACCAGTACACAGATGAGCATAGTTTCATTTCGCAAAACCGGTACTTTCCTCCGACCTGCGCCTTGTTTCTTATGGCATTTCTGTTGAGACTTGTTGCATTAAGCTGGAACTTGGAGTGGGGGAAACGGTAGGAGGCAGAAATCTGATAAGAAATGTTTACACGGAAACAGAAAAAGAAAAAAAAAATGGGTGACATGTAATGTTCACGTATGAGTGAGCATGAAATGTGGATGGCCAGATAAGTCTTGGTGCCAACCCGGTGTTTGTTGATAGAGTTAAAAAAAAAAAAAAAGGCTCGTAAAGAAGTTCAATGTACGGAATACACGAGGTTAAAAGAGAAGAGGCTGTCGGTGAAGAAAAAGCTTTCAATTTCATTTAAATCTAGACTCCCCTGAAGTGAGGCGTTTGACCCTGAAGTTGCTTTTTTTCTCCTGCAGCTTGGCGTGCTGCTGAACTGTTTTATTCTGCCGGTCCACTCGTCGGCTTTGATAACGCCACCAGTAAATGCGATCCTGTAAAACCTATCGTCACTTAGCTACTGCTTAGCTCCCTGATAGCTTGAGTGGCAATATACATTTGCAAGCCATATAAAAATGCTCTTATAATCCCCCTCTCGTTGCCTAAATGCATCCTCTGTTGATACGAGAGTGGTGACAGTTATAAGAGCAGTAAAAGCGTCTGTTGATCCTCCGCAGTCATCAACACTACAAAGACTTTATTGAAGCAGAAGAAAATTGTTGCCCTCGCGGTGTGTTTTCCCAGCCCTTTACCATCTCTCCTCAACTCCCCGCCGCACTTTGATGACCCCGCTGCCCTCAAGAGGAATGAAAGCAGTTAATAATTTTACCGACGTGGTTGGAATGTCTGGTCATGTGTGGAAAAGCCTGGAAAACGCGTCAGACGCTGCTGGGGAAAAAAAAAAAAACGAAACAAAAAAAACCCAAACAAAACAATCCCTTTCTGTTCCTCTCCCTTTCTCTTAATGCTCCTCCTCATGTGATTGATCCTCCCTTTTTCCCTCTCCGTTCCTTGACTTTGGTCTCTCCCCCCTTCTTCCTTCCCCTTTGCACGCTGTGGTATGCAGACATGCAGGAATTTTTGGGCCTCAAAATGATAGACCAAACTTGTCAGCCCTGGCTCCTGTTACTAAAGATGGCCGCTTTGGCAGTGTTTGCGCCTGTGATTGGTGCACGTCTGAGTTACTCCTCGTGTGATTGGTCACAAAATGTTTGTCCACAGTTCATGTGTCGTTGGCAGAAGTGTAAATTTGAGATTTGTGTGTCCAAGTAGCCATTTCCATCTGTAGTTTGCGGCTGTTGCCGTTTCTTCTTCTTTCTCTTGGTTTTCTGTTCGGAGCGACACATGTTTTTGCATTTAATCTGAGCTTTTTGTTCAAAGTGTGTCGGGATGATGAATGAATGAATCTTTACTCGAAATGTAATGCTGCTGACGTTTTATGTGGTTGCATCTTTTAATCGCCGCGACTCAATTTGCATCATTCAAAAATGCCAACGATCATTTTTAAAGTAATAAAATAACTGTATTAACTCAGCGGTTAGATTAGCTTCACACAGTATTCATATTTGCTATTGAACACAATGTCGGCGCAGAGCTGGTGCTCAGATTCTTCTGTTTACAGGTCTTCTGTCGCTTCCCTTCTTCTCATGTGGCTTTATTCTGCTTGTCAGGTGGACAAGGTGACTGTATTGATTCTGATCAGCGGCGGTTCCTTTGTGGCTGATCTGCTCAGTGCCAAAAAACAGTCTCAGAAGTGTTGTACCTCCGGTACAGATGTGCAGTCTTGATATTGACGTTCATTTTCCTGGCCGTGCTGCTCCTGCTCCCGCAGACCAGTGCCTCTGCCTCTCTGTTCTTTGCACCGACATGTGAGAAGAATCTTATTAGATTATCCTCTCGTTGCTTTGGACCACACAGTGTTTAGTGGTGGTCGAAGGGGTTTGTCAACTCAAAGTAAGCGCTGTTCACCTGAAGACGAGGTTATGATAGTTTCTGGTTGCAGTCGTGGAAAAAAACGTTTTCCTCACGAATTTCTCAGAGCTGCAGCAAAGGGCCATGCTGTTGTCAACCGCTCAGTGTTAGTAGCAAGCCAAGCCAAGTATGGTTTCTTTTTCCACGGGCTTGCATACATCCATAATGCATGTAGAAGGACATGAGCATCCTGGTGAGTTAAACTGGTCTGCATCTGCACTGCCTCCAGTAACGGCTCCGCAGGGTGCTGAAAAGTCTCTCCTATGGAAACGGATTAATATACAACTGCGCTTAAGCTGGCAGAGTTTTAACATGCAGGTTAAGAGTAAGAAAGTAAGCGCCAGAGTACACATGAAACGGCGTTCACACGGATCCTGTAGCATTGAGGATTAAAACCGAAGTGTCTGTGTTGACAGTTGCACAACACGCTGTTGACGAAGCCCTTTTAAGCCTTTCATCGTAAAACAGAGTGAAGCTGATTGTGATTAGTTATGCGGCGACGTAATGAAACGGTGCGATGAAACAGAATAGTTTTGTTGTTATGTATTTGTACGCTGCAGGCGTTGCCAGTTTGAGGGAAAAGCTGCCCTCAAATCTAAACGTCCCCCTCAAATACATACTGAAGATGACATTGAGTGGGGCCCTCAGCTTGTCCTTAATATAGAGTGTGAGCTAGTGAGCTATTCTCTTACGCCACGCGTTAGCGTGTGTATCACCAGGCAGAATGACGTCCGGCCCTGTAAATATTTGGCGTGCCTCGGTTGTTACCTCCTCGCTCCAGCGTCTGCTGCTCTGGGCCTTGTGATGGCATTGTTGCAACTAAAAAAGGTCCTGCTCTGTATCTCCGCCTGCAGCCTGTCGGCCCGACACACAGCTCTCTGCTGTTCGTTCCACACGCTTGACATTTCTGACTCCCCCTGCTTTGTTTTGCTGGTAACTTGGATGAACTGCAGTGCACCTGTGTTGCTGCGTGCACGGCGTACTCCCGTATATCATCTGACTTCTCCTTGTGTTATCCATATCTTGACAGACTGGAATGAGGTTTTCTCTTTTCATGAGGTATTTTGCCATCACATGCTGTCAGTTTTCCTCTTTTAGGTTGCTTGTGTGTAACGTACCGACATCTGACCTGCCCATCTCTGAATTTAGGTTAATGAGATAAACTGGAAGCACAGCGAGCATGTGATCCAGTGTAATTCATATCAATCATGAGGGAGGAGCAGCGGACATTAGCAGCCGCACAACAACAATTCCCATCCATCCGCAGGCTGCCAGCCAACTAACCTACTACACAAAACCACAACCATTTTGGAGCTGCTGTTTCCTCTCAATGAGGTTGCCTCCAGAATAAAAAAAACAAAACAAAAACAAACAAAAACAATCCCCAGAGAATTCTTCTCAAGTTGTAAGATCTGCTTTTTGAACACAGTGATTGTAGGCTGTGTTGGAACTGGTGAATAAGTGTGAAAGTCAAACAGGTTTTTTTTAAAAACCAACAGAAAAACTGCATCTTTCTGACACATCTGATAGCAACTTTGCTCGTCACCCACATCAAATCTAAGCCTCTGGGAGGAATGCTGCTTTAAGTTCCATTTATCACCCACCATCGCTCTTTCTGCAGCCTGCCTCGACCGATGGAGGCAGAGCCCAGAAGAAGAGGGGTCGCCCTCTGGGCAGTTCCTCTGAACTAATCGGTGTCAAGGGTTTGTGGGTAGATGGAAGTTTGTCAACCGAGGGAAATATCTGCGTTTTGTGAACAGGGAGTGTGGCCAGATTTGGATTATGTTTAACTTGTTTATTCCTCAGATGGTGGGGGGGTGGAGGAGGGAGACCAATAACAAACTGGACTTTGTTAGTAGGTGAAGTTCAGCTCTTGCTGGAAGCGCTTTTGATTCAAAGAAACTTTCTTATATTTCCGAAGGATAGACGGGGGGCCGCATCTTTGGATGGGCCCACACCAGAAAAACTGAGTTTCTCAAAGGTTCTTGAATCCGTGGATTGATGTGTGAATGAAAGGTCGGTATCGAGTGTGGCTGTTTGAATCACTGCTTTAACGCGCAGCAGTGTTCCTCTGAGCGCCTCGGCCTGTCCTTAAAGACTCTCCAAAGTCAGTGCTCTGCTGTGCGCCTCCGTGTTTGTGACCCCTCTCAGGATTGGATGGCAGCACAGGACTGATGGGCGCAGAGAACAGCTTGGGTGACAAACTCGGTTCGCCCTGACTGGACTTGGGTCTGTAGAAGGGACTGTCCGACGCTCCATATCTCCGCACAGTATGTGGAGATTGAGATAGATGCTTGGTGCTGGTCCCTTCTGTCTCATGTGTACCACTGGCAGAGATAAATTGGCCAGTAGCATTTCCCCGGACTGCAGAAGAATAGCCGTGTCTAGGGTTGTGACATCCTCTGTGTTGGTCCTTTTTTCAGGGACTGGACTTTATGCGGCTTTAGATTATAAGTGATTTGTTTAAACTAAACTTAAGTTTTACTTACTTTTTAATCCCTCTTTTGGGACTTGCGATATTTTCCCTCCACCCCTGTCAACGGGTCCCTCAGCAACCGCGTGTGTTGATGGCATCAATCACCGGTGCCTGTTTACTGCCTCCTGTAAACTGCTCTTCCCTTGACCGTCCAGACTTTCCCTTCTGCGCTGATTCAATTTGGTCCTCATTCTACTTTTTACAATCTCATTACCAAGACACACACACACACAAGGCTGTTTACCTTTACCTATCCAATGTTCTGAGGCAAAGTCGCATCTGTTATATGGCGGTGTTGTTGTAACAAGTGTCACGTTTAAAAGCTGGCCGTAGAAACATGGGTTTGATGCGAGAGAGAAACAGAGAGAAACGCCTCGTTTTGCTCAGCAGCTGCTTTTTGCAAATAGGCGCAATAGAGGTACCTACACGGGCCTCCTTTATCGGTTCTTCTCATAAGCTCACGCCAAAGCACATCTGAGACACTTCCTGATATTGAGTAGGTCCCCATCGTGTTGCCTCTGACCTGTCTCTGGCTCCAGGACGCTGTCCGTGGACGTCTTCAGTCCTGTCGGTTGTGCCAGCCCCTCCTGCTGGTGGTCATACTGCAACCTGTGGAGGCTGGGTTGACGCCTTGGCTGCCTTCGGTTGTATTCCTCACGACGTGCCTTGCAATATGACTGGAGTCACCATTGCTGTGAGAGTTGTGCCATGTGGAATGGATGCTGGGACCCGAGCGTATTTTAACGAGATTATCAACATTAATTGCGTTACCTGTCAAGGATTTTAGTGTTTTGCTAGTTCAACAATGGTGGCCAATTGTTGGACTCTACATCGTTGTATTGCGTAACCATGTGAGGGATCCTTGCTTATCACGTGGGAATGTTTTTCCTCTGTCCCACAAGCAGATCTGCTCAGCAGCAGCATTTCTTCGAATAACAGCCACGGAGTAGCCAGCAGAGCCGCAGGCTGGCTGTTTTTCTGTTATATTTGTTTTGGCAGCGTCTAGAGATGAAATGCTCGCTATATCTTTCATTGTTTGCCAGATGTGTAAATGTGCTCTGTTTGCCTCAGATCAATGACTTCAATGGGAAAGACGTTGCACACACTTCATTAAATCATCCAACTAAGGTGTCATTTACAGTGCTGGCTCGGCAGCTCCCAGTGGGGGCTGAATGATCATTTCTAGCTCAGTCCTAAGCTTCAGTTAGGTGAGTGATTTAAGAGGTTGACATCATATTCTGACAAATTTCGGTCGTCCCTTCGTGCTCATCCTGAACCATTTAACATCTTAGCTGAGTCCCTCTAAAGGCACGGAGTGTAATTTAACAGAGAAAATGAGTCAGGTGCACACTTCTCATTTCAGTTTTATTGCTCCTCATAATGGAAATGGAGCTGAGACCAAAGCAGGCGATGAGCTTCAGTTAGATATCATTTTTTCTTTCTTTAATTGGTCACCAACTAAAGACTGTCCTGTGGTGTTTTTTGTATATGATTTAATGATTTTCAATTAGGCGGCTCGTCTTTCCCTCAGAAGAGGACGTGCGTGCGTTCACTGTGGGGGTTGCAGAGGAAGAAATGAGGGATATTTAAAATGCACCTTTGAGTGTTTGGAGCATTTTTATTTCCTGAAAATAACGCACAGGTTGGGTCTGTCTGTAGCTTTTTCCCTGTTTACCTCGAGCTGATGTATGCCAGTGAAAGGCTTGTCTCTTTGTGTGCCACCCACTCACTCAGGCTGCCTGTTCGAGGGGCCTCTGCTGACAACACCTGCACCCCCAAGGATAAGCAGGGCCTCTTTAGTCCCCTGACACCCTCATCTCCTTTTTAATGTATGTGCTTTATTCCTTATTCTTTTGTCCTATACTGCGGTGTACATGTATTATGGATGTGCACACACACATATGGCTGCATGGTACAAACGGATATTCTTTTGTGGTTTGACCATTCTCCAGTCGTCACCTGCTGTGCAAATCCCCCCCCAGCCTCGGTTTGCTTTTCACTCAGGCCCCTAATGGGACGCCATGTGCCTGAACCGGTCATTTAGCTGAATCTGGCTTACGACCCGGATCTTCTCTACTTTTCTGCTTTGAGTGTCCACATCATGCCGATTCTGCAGCTGTGTGAATGTTGTCGGAATAAAACCGCGTCTCATCCGCTGTGGCGCCTGCCGCCAGAGACCGGTGGGTGGGTGACCTATCAAGTCGATCTATTAAGACGGCCGGAGTATAATCAAAGTGACAGGGCTGTAGCCTTTATGTTCTCAGATGCAGTCAGACGTGCCACCATGTAGGTTCCCTCACTGCAGTGCTGAGTGGTTGCTTTAGCCTCTTATACATTAACAGGAGGTGCGCTGACCCATTGGCTGGTGATCGGGATCCGCCAGTTCTCAGCTTGACGGGACGCAACATCCGGTTCGGGTTTCAACACGAGTCACGCAGCAACATCACAGCCGGGCAATGACATGTTATTCTTCACCATGAGCTCAGAAGACACAAAGGTTTAAGACCTTGCTGGGTTGGTGGACACGAGCACTCGCATCCAGATGGGCCAGATCAGATCAATAACTCAGAAGCGAAACGCTATTAAAGCTTCTTTTTCCAACCGTAGTAAAGCAGACAAAAAGCTACAACCGAATTTTCATCTGAACAAGCTGTTCTCTTTATGTGCTGCCGAGCATCTGGGACCTTTTTTTTTTTTTCTTAGAATATTTTCCTGATTGACGGTGAGAGAAGGTGGTGTGATTTTTTTTTTTTTATTTATAATAATTATTTATTTATTATTTTATATTTTTATAATAATTTTTGTTGCAAGATTAATAGTTTATTTTCGGTTGATTTTTGTATTAAAGATTACAGATCTGGATATGTGAATCGGCCAGGAAAGTTTCCATCTTTGTATTTCTGGTGGAACTCGAAGAGAAAATGAAGCAAAGGACTGTGCACGTGCAGAGACTCCCTCCCTTCTCTCTTTCGGCCCTTACAGGGAAAAAGCAGCTCCTCCTCTTTTACTCACAGTCTCTCACACTTTGCAGCTTCGCTGACAGAAACATGCAGTGGGAGACAGAAGTGGGAAGCTAAAGATGACACTTGTGTTGAGAGGAACCTCCTAGATGTGCCATTGTCCTGATTTAAACCCTTTTCTCCCGTCTGGTATCAATCTGTTCATGTTAAACTACGACGGAATCAGCAGCGGTGCAAGCAGCAAAATGTGGTTGAAATGTGTGTTCTGTTTCAAGGTTCTGGAGGTCAGAGCACAGATTCACTGACGTGGTTCAATTGTGAATCTCTTAGAAAACAAATATACAAGGAATTGTATCTAATGTGATTGATAGAATATATTTAATTAATGTAGTAATTTTTTCAGTGGCAGAAGAAAAATCTAAAAAGTGTGAATTGTAACTGAGATATGCACCATCCTTTGGTAAATGAAGAAATAATCTTGTCTTAGAGCTCTTGAATCCTTGTACAAGCAGAGGAAAACGGGTTTGGTGGAGCAGTGTTTGTCTGAAAATGGATTGAGCGAAGGGAGCGGAGGACAGACTCGGAGCGGTCTTAACTCTGGACTCTTAAATGTTGGCTGTGATATTTCGCTAATTGTTTCCCTCGTGACGGCCATGTGCCTGCACCGTCTGCTCTCGTTCTGTCCTTTGTGCATCGCCCCTCGCGCCAAAGCTTTGCTCTGGCTCTCCCTCCCAGCGCCTTCGCTCCTTTCCTCCCCTCCAGCGTCGCCCTTCTGCCTGGCCCCTTCATTCCATGCAGCATTCACTCCTCTGGTGCATGCGTATCTCTGCGTTCGGTTGCATGTCACACTCTGTTTTCACATGCTGCATCGGCCTCTCGCCCCCCCGTCCCTTTCTCACTGCAGACGTGTCGGGACACAGTGTATGACCAGAGCGCTGTCTGTCTATGGTCTCTCCACATCACTGGAGGTGCTGCTGCACGGTGGCATGAGACCTGGATCCTGCGTTTCTGCAGTTTGTTGCATTTTCCGAAAGTTTACCTCCTCTCATACCATACACGATGCTCGTCATCCGCATGCTAATGCGCTCGGGCGTAATTTTCCCCAATTCTGTGCTCGGCAGTTAATATTGTGCGCTTATGGCAAATCTCTTTAGTCTGGCAGTTACTGGAGCTAAGATTTTAATTAGGCGAGGTTTTAGAGCGGCACACGCTGCATTAGCATTACAACAGGGGCTTGTTTGAGGGGTGGATTCACAAGCAGCCACAGAGCCATCATAACTAGCTGACATATCAGCCCTGGGTATTACAGAGAGCAATGTAAACTTTGCAGTATGCATGTATATCCTTTCAGCTCGTTCAAGGCAGAGGAGGGCTGTTTCTGTGCTTGCATTGTTTATCAGGATTTGTGGACTCCCACTGCTCATTCAGTTCAATGCTCTGTCAAGGATCTTTGGGTACCTGAGTGTGCGGCTTGTCGTCAGAAAATGACTCCCGTTGTTAAGGCAAGCTGCTGGGATGATTGATTGAATCATGTCGGTGGCTGTCCAATGCGGTTGGATTAGAATGTGATTTAAAATGGTGTCAGTTTGGAGACATACGTGTCCGTCTGCTGCCACAGCCTCACAGTTCGCTTTTGACCTCTTCAGCTCTACAACATGTCCATGTTGTTATTTTTGCAGACTCTCTAAAATGAGCCCTTTTCTTTTCGGTCCTTTTTTTTTTTCCCCCCCTCCGGTGTCACTCAACACATCGTGTTGGACTTGGAATGACAAAAATATGAGCAAACAGAAGCAAAAGATTTCCACAATTTCCCATCTTGCATTTCAGCCTGAATCTGAATGTAAGCTGTTTTACTTACCCCCCCCCCCCCCGTAATCAGTCTGTGCACACCGGCCCAGGACACCCCCGGCCGGTCGTTTCGGCACTTTTCTCTGGCTGCTTGCTCCGCAGATGGGAAGATGCTCACAGCGAGGTCAAACTGAGTTTGTCAGGCTTTGTCGACTTGATGTGAGTTTGAAGGGGATGATGGTTCTCTCTTCCATTGCTTCCATTATTCAGAGCAACTTGCCTGTGCGTTTAGGTCCCAGTGGCCTTTGAGATCCCCCTCGGCTTGTTAATCAGAAAATAACGCAACTTATTTCTTTAGTCTGAGGGGTTTTCCCAACTCGCAAGGACACTGTGAGCGCGCGTAGTTTTTACTCTCGCATTATTAGCCGAGGTCATTTGTTTTGTCACATTTGAGTGAAAGTGAATCTTTGTCACCGAAAAAAAAAGTTTATAAATCCAGTTGGGTTTGGAGCAAGTTGGACAGCTGGTGAATGTACTGTTGCTCTCCAGCCTTGGGGTCAGGGGTCAAGGGGCAGCCTGTCTTAGAAAAAGGAAGGATATTAGACATTCCCGCGTCTGCGGCTTGTGGCCCACACACTGTATTTTTGGCCTGTTATAACATCAGGAAATGTGTGAGTGTGAGACTCCTCGTGACAGGGCGGTTTCTTTTGGTCGTGATGGAGAGTTTCCCTCCTTCCTCGCAGAATAATAAGCCTTCCTGAGACCTTGTTGGACACGAAGGGCAGGAAGAGACCGGCGCGTTTGTCAATGAACAGCAAGGATTTCAAATTTTTTTTTTCCGCCTTGTGTTCTCACGTAAGTGGCTGGAGCAAAAATAAATGTGGAGGCGTTAAAGTAGATCTCTGAGACTTCATTCAATTCACCTTCTTTGGCACCTGTCTTTTTTTTTTTGCCCCCCCACACAGGTTAAAGCATCCGAGTCTTCAGATATTTGAAGGCTTTATGGTCTTTGTCCACACCCTCCTCGTGCTCTGCTCTGTGGTCATGTGCGTGAGCATAGCAGTGTTTGTGTGTGTGTGTGTGTGTGTGTGTGTTGTAGCTTTGCTCAGTGCAGTGCTGTGAATATGAAATAGGACAGCCAGCATCTGCACTGCAGCCGTCCCGCCCCGGCCCCCACACTGTGCCTACTGCTCAGTGCAGCTGGTCAGCCTGCAGAAGCACAGGAGCGTGGGATGTTTGTGTGTTTTCTGTTAGCTTGTGTTGAGGATGGGGGGGGGGTTACGTTTATCCTACCCGTGTCCGCTCCTGTGTTTGTGTGGGTCAGTTTCCTTGTTTGTCCTGCTTTTTTTCCGCCGGTGTTTGTCTTGTACGCGCGGCGGTCATCACGTTTGCTTGTTCTGCTACTGCAACATGTGCCCTGCAACCGAACCCCGTGTCCAGTGTAAGATTTGGTCTCGAAGCCAGCAGTCATCCCAGTTAAGGCACAAAAGCTGTAAACCGAGTCAAGTTTAAGAAGAACATTTCTTTTATATGATAAAATGTTGACGATAAACTCTTCTGCTCCATCAGTTTCAGACGTAAAAACTTCTTTCTCGGAACAAACAGCATTTTTGGCACAATCTCGTCAAAGTCTTGATGATCTGAAGATGAAGTTCGAACTAATTTGAAATGATGCACATCTGCTGAAATGAATGCAAAACTGTAAAAGATGACTTCATTTTTCAACTGACCGTTTGGTCAGGTTGGTCTCCAGATTTGTTGTTGTTGCCGTTTTTTTTTATGACAGTCACCAAAGAGCCTTATTGTTGTTCATTTCTTTATCTGCTCCGTAGAACCAAAACTTCATCCCCACCCTGCTTCTCCGCTCGTTGCCAGCTTTTGCTCGTTAGCGTTCTCCATCGGTTTATGGAAACAATTGGGTCGCAGAGAGGTCGGTAGACCAAGTGGAACAGACCTTTTTCCAGCGCCTTCCGTTGGTTCTACATTTTAATTGGAACAGGTCGTCACTCGTGTTAAAACAAGTATTGGAGTTTCTAATGAGAAGTTGCGGCTTCGGTGTGTTTCTGTGCTCGAAGGGCAATTGTTCCCTTGTTGCTAAAACTGATCTTGTAGATGTGCATCGACGTCAGTAGTTTGATTCAATTTCCAGTTGGACTTTAATCTTACAATATCAGCTTAAAGCACAACGTTTGAACTGCTATAATGATGAGCGATTTTCACTTTATCTCTATTTTTTTTGTGTGTTGTGAATGCAACAACCGGCCATTTATTGCATTTTTTCCCCCTCGCAATTTATTTCAACAGTCGAATAAATGATTTGGTTATTTTCCAGTCCATTTGTTTCCCAACTAATCTGCTGACTTGTACAAGCTCTTATTCTATAAAAACTCGCTGCCGGTCTTTTGCCGGCTCTATCAAAGAAAGTACAAACTTATCCACCAGTCTGCCACTGCTTGTGGCATCTTCGACCACACAGAGTCCTCGCCCCGGTCGTAAGGACCGACTGAACTCGGTGGCCCTGAAATACAAGACAGCCTTTAAAGAAAAAAAGAAGAAGAAAAAAAGGGGATAGAACCAGAGGTAGAAGAGAACGACACACAGAAAAAAAAGGAAATTGAGACAGAACCTGTGACAATGAGTCCTTTCATCGACATTTTCTCATGTCAAATACAGACAGAGAAAGCAATCCCAGTTCTCTCCTTTCCTTTTAATTTTGTTGTTCTCTCTGTGGCTGCTGCGAACGCATGACACACACGAAGCGTTGTGTGTGTTTTTTTGGAAAGCTGTGGCCATAGAAAATGCATGCATTCTTTTGTTCAGGCATCTAATTTCTCCATGCGATGGGATGGAATCCGTGGGCGTGGGCTGGCTGTAAAAAAAAAAAAAAAAAAAAAAAAAAAAAAAAAGAAGAAGCCAGACGTTTTTTCTTCTCTAAGTGCGAGGTAGGCTGGCACCGTGTCCACGGGGTCCACTCTGCGTGGTGATTGACAGCGAGGTTCACGAGAGGTGGTTGTAGGAGAAGATTGTTAGTAATGATCCAGCAGCCGTAGAAACGAGCGATTTCCATCAGTCCAGATAGGAGACACGCGATTGGGTGACGCTGATTGTGTCCCAAACCAGTCCACATTGTTTGATGCACGTGTCTCTCAGGCTCAATAAATCATAGTGACCGCTGGACCTGACGGCAGCGGTTCTGCTGAGCTTTTGAGTGGTGTGTGTGTGTACGTGTGTGTGTGTGATTCTTTGTCTTTGTGATGCGAAGGAAAATCATGAGGACTGTGATGCAGGTGTCTCACTCTCTGGATGGATGTTCACCCGCTGCCTCTCTCCATCACCTTCTTACTGTCGCCATGCTGCCCAGTCAGCAAGTGTATGTACGCGTGTGTGTGTGTGTGTGTGTGTGTGTGCGCGCATGCGTATGAAGGTTGGAAGAGATTGTGTGTTGATTTGAGTTCCATCTATGACTGTTTTGTCCTCCCTCTGTGCTGTTGTGTGTGTGTGTGTGTGTGAGAAAGAGGAAGTAAATCTGCGCAGACTGCAGCAGCGTCTGCATAAATGCGCGTGTGCTCCCGGCTTGTTTGTGCACGTGTTTGATGCTTCCGTCTAGATGTCAGGAAAAAGTGCAGCGAGCAGCAGTAACGCCGGGGCTGATGGCAGTGTGACAAAATTAAAGACTGACAAAGACGAGCGGGGCGAAGAAGGATTGGTCGGAATGAAGGATGAGGCCACAAATGTGGCAGTAAATGGGAGGGATGTTACGGAGAAGGGAGGTTACTACTGAGGGATGGTGATAAGTGAGCAGAGACGGAGGACAGAAAACTAGGAAATGTGGGAGAAAAGAACAAGGGAGTGGCGTTGAGAGCCATCAGTGGGGATGTATTAATTGGAGCTCCATCCTCGAGCATCTGTCATGAGATCTAGTGGCTGCGGCTTTCTAAAGGAGCAGGTTTGTCACCTCAGGTTAGGAACTACAGGAATGGGACACAGGGAGAAGGCAAGGCGGCAGGGGAGGGTTGAAAGGGGGAAGGAAAGGAGTCGATGGAGAACAAGTCAAAGAGGAGGGAAGGGCACTAATCTTAAAGGGACAGAGAGAAGAAAGCGAGTTTTTCCCGTATGATGAAACACAAGACACAAATGATGACTAGGGACTCTAAGAAAATGCCTGTTGGGAGCCTACAGCTAATTACTGCAGACAGTCTATGTCTGGACCCCATCTCCATGGTAACAGGATGGGCCAGCAGGGCTGGCCACCACACAGAAAGGCACAGACAGGGAAATCAATGAACAGAGAGGCAAAGCACTGAGCAAAACCATGCTCATTAAGCCAGATTCAGTCTTTCATTTTGTTCATCTTCATGTCTGTGCATCAGGTTATCCTCTGCGACTTATTTAGTATTCATTGCTATGGAACAAAAGATACCCCTACATGAAGAAATAGAGGTACCTGGAGACCTGAGAAGGTTGCTCGACACCCAATTGTTGCCGTTTTGGATCATATAACAATAAACGCGGTAAATTTGGCTCGACTATGTGGGGGGAAAAATGTCTTTTCTCCTTTATTAACGACTTCCTAGAGCAAAGCGAGACACCTGGAATTGCTTGGATCGAGCTTTTTGGTCTCTGGCATGCGCAGAATCGGAAGAATGCGATCGTACCTCAACGCAGTTCGGATGAGCGTGCGACTGTATGACGGCGAGCACAGCGGCGCCGATGAAGAGCGCGTGTGCTCGTTCAGCCACGGACAGATGAGGACACTGCAGGCCGATTGTACAGCTCTTGCTCTCCGCTGCAGCTTTTTTAAAAAAAAATTCAGAGTAAAGTTAACAACGCCATGAAGCTTTTAATGACTTTCAAAATACGGACTGATAAGTCAGAATGCTGTTTATGTAAGAGAGCAACCAGACATGTCGAGGCAGGTGTGCAGATATGTGGAAGGGCTGTGATCATTTACATGACGTTGGGGGGGGGGGGAGTGCCCTCTGTTATATCTCCGTGAATTGTAATGTAAATGGTGACGTAGGAATGCAAAGAAAATATCAAAGAGAAATCCCAGCAGTTATTCTGAATGAAGGTCTTTGTCCTCCAGTTGTTTTTGTTTTCATACTAAAGGAAACTAAACTAAACTAAACTGCTTTTAAAGGCAAATGTATGAGAGTGGCTAACAGAGCTATGCTCACTTTATATGAATGAATATGGAGGCCGCTGCATGAACTGTGTGCTCTGTGTTTGAACCACTTCCAACTGTCAGTAACCCAATATAGTCTAAGTCATTAAGCCAACGGGACACACACACACACACACACACAGGCTTTAAAAGATAAAAACCCTCTTGTCAGGTTGCTCTGTCCTCTCCTTTCAAAACTCCAGGTTTTTGTGACAGCAACACGTCTCTGAATGTGCGTAAAAATCTGCATTTCTTGACGATCTCCGCTTATATCCATCGTCGTGAGGTCGCCTTCACTTGGCGACGCGCGTTAGGATTGAAAGCTGTGGCACGGTAAAGCACCCAGGTTCATTACTGAGTGATGAGAGCATTGTCCAGAGATGAGTCTCTGCATGAAGCCGGTTGCAGGCACGCATAAATGTCTTGTCCAAACATTTACTGATTTGGATTCAGGCCTCATTGTGAGTCATCCGCGCGCTGTAAAGGAACACCAGAGAGGATCTTTGTTGTTACTGTCTTGGTGACAGATCTACAGGAATGTGCACTGCCTGGCCAAGAAAAGTCTCACTCTGTAATATTGTGCTGGACCGCGTCTTAGCTTTGCTTACACCGTGGCGTTGTTTTGATAAGCTAATCTAATGTTGCGCCATACATTTCCGCGAAGGGCTGATTTATTGATGACGTGAGAGTCGGGCTGCAGCGCATCTCGGAGCTTCTCGTTAGAGCTGAGGTCTGGACTTTATGGAGGGCCAGTCCATGTGTGGAAATCATGTCTCACGGTCCTTGAGCCACTCTTTTACAAGTTGAGCCCGATGAGTCCTGACATTGTTATCTTAGGATGTGCCTGAGCCATCAGGGAGTAAAACATCTATTGATTTAAAAAAAGAAATAAAGCTGGTCATTCAGTATAGTCACCTAATTTCTTTGGGCACATAGAAGGAAGGAACCTTGGATCATAACTCGGCCCCCACAGGCTCGTACGGTTGGCACCTGTGCTGCAGCATGTCGTCTGCTGTTCTTCTTCCCCCGGTGCGTCTGGACTCAGACGACATGACCTTATTTCGTTGCTTTGAGTCCAAACTTAATGCTCCTGAGCAAAACGGAGGCTTTTGAAAAGTAGCCTCATTAATGGATGGTTTTCTTAAAGCTACACAGCAGTCTAGTCCCGATACCTTGAATTCTCTTAGCATCATGCGTACAGGAATGCTCTTTTTTTTTGTTCTCGCTATTAATCATTTTTACTTGAAAATGAACGTTACCATTACTCCTTTTCTTCCTCCCCATTGCATTTTCTCTGTTTCTCTGGGCCTCTTTGTCTTTCCTTGCTTCCCAGCTGTTTATCTTATGCACAGTATAGTATAAAACATCCTCTCTCCTTAGCATATGTGTTGTATCTGAGCGTATGCATGCTTGTGTGTATATTGATGTTTTCTAATGACGGCGTCGCTCCTCCCGGCAATCGGTGTGTTTCTGTTTACCCCCCCCCCTCCTGCCGTCTCTCCTCGACTGTCTCAGGGCAAATGTCTTACATCAGATCACTCGGAACATTTATAGCAAAGCTTTTGAAGCTTAGGACTCCCACTGTGGCCAAATATAGTAAACGTGAATCCAGCAGCTGTGTGTATGTGTGGAAGAGGGAGAACGAGCGCGTACGTGCATTTGTTCTCCTGAGTAAATGGCTCTGGGGTAAAAACGTGTTTGTTATTGTTCCCAGCACTTTTGCCTCTCGACAAAACTGACAATTAAAGGGGAGGTTTTATGTGTTAAGAGCAGGAAGTGTTGCCGTGTGTGGCTGCACGCTATTGGCTGCGCGGCTTCTCCCATGTTCTTTCCCTGGGGACTTAGCAGCCAGGACTCTTTACTGCTGTGGCCAAATGAAAGGTAAACACAACACACCTTTGATCAGGCTTTGCATTTAAAGCCTTTTACTGGAACTAGGTGTGTGTGTGTGTGTGTACATGTGGGAGGGAAGGGGGGGGGCAATCAAATTATTGAATGACACATCCATGTGTGTGTGTGTGTGTGTGTGTTTAGCTAAATGAGAGATAACCTCTCCAGGATGCTGCTGACTCCCCCCTCCTCTTGTTGTTGAAGTGTGAGTAAAATTAGCCCTCAATCCATGTGATTGGCCCCCCCCCCCCCCCCCCCCTTCAAAAAAAAAAATCCAGGCTGCATGAAAACAAAACAAGGTGCTGTATGAATGAAAGTGGGAGGGGCTGAGTGGCCTAGAAAGGAAGGCAGGCAGGCAGATAGAGGGATAGATAGTGGTGCAGGGCTGGGTGAGGCTGGCTGTGGTGGAGAGGAGGGATAGAGAGGACAGTAGTGAAGGAGGAGGAGGAGGGGATGAATGAATGAGTGAGCGGACTGGAGCGTGTTTGGCATAACAGTTAGCTTGTGTAGCCTGATGCTAGCGTGAGAAGAATAGGGAATAATCCTGCTGCAGTGATGGTGTTATCCTGCTGTGCTGCTGCCTGCTGAGGCACAGAAGCAGGGTGGATATCTACCATCTGAATAGTAGCTTAAAAAAAAAAAAAACCCTCTGAAATTGAAACTAAACTTGCAGATTTGTTATGCTTTTTGTGATCTGGCATTGTACGAATGTGATGTCAGGTTGATTTACCATCTCCACCCATGTCTGTTTTTGTCTTTGCTACTTTATTAAGCTCATTGTAATTCCTCCCGAGCAGCAGCAGTAGATTCATCTTCGCTGGCGTTGTGGCTTCTTAGCCGCGTCTGCCCCCTGTCTGCCCCAGCATGGCCAGGGTTAAACCTGGGCGTCTCTCCTCCCCAACATGGAAGAGGCCACTGAATGGCTGCCTCCCCCAGCCAGCAAACACATTGGCTGAAGCTGAGGGTGGATCTGGGGCTAGAGTTGCACTCTGGCATGGATCCTTGACAGGAGCTGGATCAGGGAGCCCTCCCCGCTCTGCTACGTGATGCCGAGCTCGCAGCACGTACACACAGAGCAGACAGACGAGAGGGGGAGGGCTGGGCGAGAGCTGTGCTTTTTCTTTTTTCTTTCTTTTTTCTTTTTTTTTCCCCTCCCCTGCGGGTCAGAGACGGCTGTGAGCTGTGGTAGGTTTACGGCTCATAGTAAAGAAAATGTAGTGAAGCAACCCCTACTTGAACTACACCAGAGAGCGGACATTTTTTTTTTGTTTTGTTTTGTTTTTTTTCCATAATCTTTTTTTTTTTTGCTCTCACATTAGTCACTTTCCCTCACTGCAGTTGTAACCCCCTGTCCCTCTCATTATTTCTCAGCTTCAACCTCATTATCCCACTGTTTGTCTCCCCCCTGCCTGCCACAACCCTGTCTGTCCTCGCCACTTTTACTCAGGCAGCATAATGGGCAGCCTTCCAATTCAGAAAGAGAGAGAGGGGGGGGGGGGGGGGGGTCCTAACTGTATCCTTGGCAGGGAGAGATCATGTGATGTCCTCACAGAGGTGGCATCCTGCAAAGGCTGCCAAACAGTGCCCCCACTTTTCAGCTATTCAACAGTTTGATGCACTCCTAAATATTCTTTACCATCTTTATCACTTAGGATGAAATATTTGAAACGCATATTTGTGTATGAGCTATTATTCATTTATTTTTTTCATTATAAAGTTGGCTAATGAACTTGACTGTGGATACATTCGCTTGTGTAAGTGTGGATGAATGCACATGTTGGGTAATGAGTAAAGTTCTGCTTGCACGTCTCTGTTATAAGAGCAACAAGAAGCCTGTAGGCTGAGCTGAGAGAGCTCCTCTGTATTGTTTGTGAAGCCACGTTCAGATATTTGGACACATTTCTTCACGCTTTTCTTGTCGCGGTCAAATTAGATTCAAATTAAAATGAAATTTTGTGAGCTGTTACATGCTAGATAAAGTAGCTCTATCTAGACTGGTCTCTATCTCTATTCTGTTCAGCCTCTGCTGTATATTTGTGTGTTTGTCCCATGTTTCTGTTTTCCTAAATGTCATATAAGTCTGGAGTGGTTAACGTAGTGATATTTATGGTGACACTAGTGGGTTGACAGTCAAAAATGATGACGACTCTACCCGTGGGACCTATTATTAACCACTTCTTTCTCTTTTGCTTTCCCCCCCAGTGTGTAAGGATAAATGTAAGCACGGAGCATGTAGCGGCCAGGGCCAGTGCTGCCACGACCAGTGCCTGGGTGGCTGTTCTGAGGCAGCCAACGCCAGCAGCTGTGTGGCCTGCAGGAACCTCCAGCATGGGAACACCTGTGTGGAGAAATGTCCTCCTGGATACTTTGTCTTCAGAGGCTGGCGCTGCGTTAGCTTCTCCTTCTGCCAGGTTGGTAACGAGCAACGTTCTTGGCTCAAATCATACTCGAATCGCAAAAAAAATGGCTGTGGTGAACTCACATCGTCCGTGCGTTGTCCTTGTTTCTAATCCAGGACCTTCACAACCAGTGTAAGAAGACCAAACAACTGAACCAGGACCGGGAGGCCAGCTGCTATGAATACGTCATTCACAACGGGGCCTGTATTCAAGAATGTCCTTCTGGATACACCACTTTAAATTCCACTACGTATGTTGTGTTGGCACATAAAAACACACACGCACTTTAAATGCCACCATCAACAATAGGAAAACAAACGCGTTGTGGTCACTGAACACTGTTCCGTTTTTACACAAAAGATGGTGTTGGGACACAAGGGAGTAGCAGGGTTCCGAGAACACGTCGGACATGGCAAAAACCCTTCTCTTCGCCTTTTTTTGGAAATCTTCAGCAGTCACCTTAAATTGTTAAAGACGGTAACACTCAAGGTGGTCATTCATTCCATTTTAAAACGCTTCTTTTATCCTGGAGGTTTTCTTCTTGCATCCATTGGACGGTCCATGTCCGACAGCCATTTTTAAATCCAGTGTAGGTTTTTGTCTGATGCTCACTATATGAAAGCACACCCTATACCAGCTCATCACTGAGCAGATGCAAGCGATGACCGAATAATAATAATAAGTCTTCTTTGCAGCGATAAGGTGCAAATGCTGTGTCGGGAGGGTTTATTCCGAGACATTGGCCGGCTGTGGACTCGATATAAACTTGAATGCGAGCTCAGCTCACAGCTTGTTAAGTAATAATGGCTCCAACTATTCACATTTAAGCCGAAGAATAAGCAGCACGCACCAGATGAGTGAACATGTAATGCTGACATGTGAGGTATTACGTCGCATCTCAAACACGGGAGTTTTCACGTAGGCAGGAGGGAATAACTTTTTATATGCTAATAAGTCCGCTAATCTGAGTTTCTGCACGCGAGTCCTCGGTGTTTTCATGGCCTGCGACACTTTTTTTTTTTTTTTTGGTTTTTAATAACTACGAAGCTGCGTCAAGACAGATTCTTCCCCAGCTGACGCTAGAGAACAAAGAGGCATCAGCAGCAGTGTTTGAAGCGCTGCATGCTTTTAAGTATGCTGATCATTTTTGTTGCTGATGAGCACAAGAAGCCTCATCAGCGTTTAGCGGCTCGGCTTACCCGGGAGCGTTGATTAGTTTTGGAAACGGATCTATTTCTATAGCCACTTATTTTCCTGTCGAAAGAATCATTCACTTGTGAGCGTGTTTTGGCTTTCAAGTCTGTCTGGTGCCTGCTTTTTTTAGTCTGGTTGAGTGGTTCATTGGAGGTCATTTCAGGCGAATTAATAAGTAATCAGCGAAGCTTTTTGATATTGCGAGATTTGGTGAATCTGCCTACAGGCGGGTTTCGCCCCGTCAGGAACAGAATTACCTCAGTGTTTAAGGTGATTAAAGGAATATGACACGCAGGTAAAAGATCGAAGGAACCTATTCATGGAACAGCTGTTTGTCCCCAAACTTACTGAACCTCTTATCTTATTACCAGTTCAGTTTTAGTTGGTGTAAGCCTAGGGCCTGAAATGTGAAAGCGCTCCAGAAGCACCTGGTCCCTCTCAGCTCACAGTTTTGCCTGCATGTACAACAAGCAAGGGCATGACCTTATTTAGCATTTTTCCTTGTAAAGGAGGGGAGAAGAAAATATTGACGTACCGATTTAGTCTCAGGAGCTGTTGCTAAACGAGAATGACGTGTATTTGTTTTGAGGCCAAGTATGTGTTTTGAAACCACTCCTGTTTACATGCTTTCAAAAGGCATACATGGGGCTTGTGCAATGAGGGTAACATATTTTCCAGTAGGACGGATGAAATATTCATGTGACTAAAACATTTATGGGACAAAACAGTTATCACGGGAGATGCTGGTTCAGTCTGACTTTCACCCCAACACGAAGGAGAACAACACAGACAAATGAATAGATGTTAATGGGTTGTTTAGCACAGAGATTCACTGAGGTTCCTCTTTTTTGACACAAGTGAGTGGATCATCGATTGCGTTTGTGTGTTTCGGTCGTATCCGAGTTACGTAGGCGCCGTTCTTAAATTTTCTTAACGCTAATGTCTGTCCACCCGTTGCCTTTCCCGATCATTTACATGTTCGGTGAATAACACGCTTAAGTTCGACGAGGATTTTAGCACCATTAGCCGATAGAAGAAGGAGGAGAAGAGGAATCCTGCATCTCCCTAAGCCTGAGCGCGCTCTTTTACACGCACAGGAATTCGACCTCTGCGTTGAACCCATCTCTGAGTTGTGAAACGCACTCAAGGTGCAATGAGCAATTAAGTACCCACACCGGAGGCAAGGAACACACACCCACAACTCCAGGTGCAACACCCAGGGAGCAGCTGAGGACGTTGGAGGCCCTTGCTGAAAGGTCCTTGAGTTCTGAATACTGGAGCAGGAAAGTACTTACCTTTCACTGCTCCGACTAAGCTTCAGGTCGTCAGGAAAACCACGTCAGGGTTTCCAGGACCTTTTAAAACAGTCTTTTTAGCTGCTCTTATCACATTTGCTCACCTGTTGAGCTTCCTGTTTGAGTGGTAAGGTCTTGTAATACCTCTTTCTCATGGACTGCCTGTTACTGTGAGTCCCCCCCCCCCCTGTCTGTCTGCAGGGAAGAACTTTTCTTAAAAGTGTTCCTGTGTAGTGTAACAGTTGGTGTCATCTAGCGACCGAGTTGGAAATGGCAACATCCACCCACTATCTAGCTACAAATGACTACTTATCCTATTCATAGGAAAACAAGCATCACTCTGAAGACGGTTGTTATTTATCAGTAATTTCCATCTGGGAAAGGCACACCAGTAGTTGTTGTTGTTGTTTTCTGCCTTCACTTATCCCAAGATGGCTTTGCCTGTTAATGTTTGCGATTCTCTAACACGGTTGCGTCGTGTGCTATTTGCCTGCTGTCGCATTATGCGAAAAGGGGGATCTTCCATTTCTCAGATGAGGACACTCAAACCTCTCCCAAAACAGTTCTTTAAACACCATTTACGCCACATTCCTCTCCTATCATCGCCCTCTGAACGTGGTTCTTTCTCTGCCTGCCTCTCGTGGCGGCGATGCGGCCGCTCTCCCATGCAGAAGTGCGTTCTGATGGATTTGAACGACTCTTACTGAGGTAATAACAATCCATGTAAGGAAAGTGTGAGTGGATGGCAATCGAAATTAAAATGGCATCATTTCCCACACAGACCTCTGTTATTGCTGCACATTGTGACTTTAAAGCACGGTTCACAAGGTGTTTTCTGCCTTGCATATCCACAATTTCAAAGGACAAAAGTCAGGAATGGTTTTTGCGTCCTGCTAACTAGAAAACAAATTGCAGCAAAGGGAGAAAACCGAACCAGTTAAATATTTGATGTAAACTGCTTTTTCGTCAAAACAAGTGGGATTCTCCTGGGTGCCGTTTTTAAGGTTGTTGGCAGAAATTGATGATGTTGTGATCAGAGTTCTGTTGAGACCGACTTACTCCAGACTCCTTGTTATTCTGCCTTCATTACAGTACGACATGGCTGCATGCGTGGGGGTGCACGGGGACTTTTGAGCCAGCCCTCCGCCTCCCTGTCATTACTGCACGTTGGAGGAGAGAATAAAGCTCTAAAGTGTCTAAAAAGCGGACACAGCGCCGCATGTGCGTGCACGTCATGTGATAAACGAGACTTTTCTTTTCCATTAGGATTCTGTTGCAACATCACAGCCTCTGTGTGTGTTCAGTTATAGCAAGAGCAAGCGTCATCACATTGGCTTAGTCTGGCAAAAAGCTACACACACACACACACACACACACCCAGTCAGGCAGACATCATCCATCAGAGATGCCTACATACACACACACAAATTTGCATATCCAAATCCTCTAGAACATTACAGTGACTTACATTGATTTATTTAACTTTAACCCTAACCACTACTTGCCTAACCTAAGTATGTTCCCAGCCTAAGAAGTGATAATTTAGGTTATGGGGACTGGCTTTTTGTCTCCGTTCAATTCCCCCATAACTGTGTAAACAGACCCACGTCCCCGCAAGATTAGTGGAACCCGGCTCACAAAAACTCCCATCCCATGGAGACCCAAAGGTTTACAACATGGTTTTTCAGTTCCCAATAAATTGCTGGATGATAAATCCTGCCTTTTCGTTCAAGTCCTTTGGTATTTTTCAAGTGACCAAGATTTAAGATGGACTTTGTTATTCCACGATATTGGAAACTGTTCGTCAGGCTTCCACCCACGCTGCGTCCGACGAGAACATTCCCCGAAGTGTAATGTTACTCTTGATATTCGGTGTGTAAAGTTATTGTCATGCGTACGGAGATGACTCATTTATTTTTAGGGACCAGATGTCCCATTAAGCTTGAATATCTCCAGAATTCTTTGTGGTTAGAGGTTCTCTTGCAAACGCTTCTCTCTCAGTTAGGGGATCGCTTTCAGATGCTTTTGACTAATTGCGTTCAATGTGCTCTTAATGGTCTTCCTCTTTTCTTTTCCTGTTTCTTACTGTCTCGGAGAGTTTGCTCGTCTTTTCGGAGCGGTGCGACAAGCACAGCGGTGCGACTCTGTGTGCGTACGCATACTTGGTCTGGTTCTGCCAGGGTTGGGCCTTAACCAAACCCGAGTGTCAGCTGCGGTCTCGGGCTCTAGATGGCTTTAACAGACCCCGGAGTCCGAGTCACAGAGTTCAGATAAACACTGTCCCTTTAAGAGCTGCCATTGAGCCCAGCCTGTCTGCCTGTGTGTCTGTGTTTTCAGTACAACAGCCCAAAACATTTTCCCTTTCTGCCCTGCAACTAGAGCGTTACTTTTGAGAAACTGAACACAGGATTTTTCCAAGAGGGGGAGAGAGAGAGAGGGAGAGGGAGAGGGAGAGAGACGCAACATTCCCCTGAATTTTCTTATATTCTGGTGGGGTTTTTTGAGAGCTCATTACAGTGTTTCCACTCAGCCAAAGTCATAGAGGGAAAACTGTGATTTGGGCTGTGATTGGAGTGCATTATTAAGAGCTTGATAAGATGGAAACTAAGAGAGAAGCCAGGCGTGTAAAAGATCATTTGAATCTCTGAGCGTATGGCAAAATCCAGACCCAGACCAAAACATTACCTCTGGGAATTTCATGTCTTTATACTAAATGACATTGTGAGCACAACATAGTTGCTAGGGGGAGAGAAGTAGGGGCACAGTTTGGGTAACTGTGTGTGTGTGTATGCTTCCTGGAGAGGGGATTATAATAAGAGTTGCATAAACATAGAATTAAAAGCAGGGTGAGCTTACAAATGGCAGTACATGCAGAGTTTTCGTGGTCCATGCAGTGAACAACAGCATCCTTTGTTAGCTGCTCCCCATGTGCAGGGGCTGCTTTAAAAAAAAAAAAAAAAAAAAGATGGCTGTTGAGGTTGCTCTTTGATGTAACCGTCTGCTCAACGTGGAGATTTTAAACGCTAATTTGAATGCTCCCAAATCCACTATAGTGCCTCATTGTCATCTCCTCTTGCGTCCGTCTGATTTGAAATTCGAACCAACTTATTGTTTTTTTGGTTTTTTTTGCCCCTCTTCAGTGACGAATCCGTGACTTTTCTGAGCTGTGCGTGGTTTTTCCCGCCAACCAACCAACCAAAGCAGGGAGTTTTTAGGCGATGCCTAAGCAGACCTTTGTTGTTCGGAGGGTCAAGGCTGGAAGTGGAATAAAAAGGAGGATTATGTTCTTTTGAGGGGGTTTCAAAAGACAAAGTGCTCGTTTGTGAATGAAGCGTAGGGTCCCTTTTGTCCGTGCAGCATGTTCCCAACTGCTCGCTAGACGAGACGTGCATTTTGTGAATGAATTTCCTGAAAGGCACTATCAAGGCCTCAGTGCAGTGCGCGCTTGTGTGTATATGTGATTTCGTGCAAAAGCACATGTTTGCAGGGAGACGACATCACTGACAGAATTGAAAGAGGGAAACAGAGGGAAGCCTGTTGGGAACAGCAGCTGGTGCTTCAGCCTTGTTGTTTCGGTTGTCTCTGATTATGCTCTCTTTGCGTATTCATCCCCGTTGCCTCTGAGCTAATAAATACCAAGGAGGCACAGATGTGGATGAGAGCTTGTATAATCTGATTTTACTCCGAAAAGCTTTTGTGTTTACTACGGGACTTATATCTAATTAATTAAGAGAGTTATTGACCTTGACATACGTCAGTGCATCCAGCGACTAGATTTCTGTTTGCAGCCATGTTGTTCATTAGAAAGTAATGAGCATTTAGTAAAATCAAGTGACAGTTTTAATTAGCATATAGTCGAGTGAAAAAGAAGCACGCCCCCTTTGGTTTTGCATATCCTGACATAAAAAAAAAAAAGAAATCTGGTTCTTACAAGGTCTTTAAATGAGGTCAGTACACCTCAGATGAACAAACTGCACATGACGTGGTGCACTGTCGGTTCATCTAAGAAAAGCTAAGCTCAAATGCAGAAGCAGTGCATGTGAAACCAAGTCCATCTCGTGATGATTCGGTGGCTTGTAGAAGAACCTTTTGCAGCAATGCCTTGATTTTCTGTATGTTGTTATCGGTCTCTCACATCATTGTGGAGGAGTATCAGCCCACTCTTCTGTACAGCGTCGCACGGCAACACCTTCGTTCTTTTCTTTCGCGGTCATTCCGTCGTGGATTTTCTCGGGATCATTGTCCTGTTTCGTGACCCAGTTTCTGGGTAGATGACCTCACACTTGACCTGGGAATACTTTGGTGCAAACAAGTTTGTGTCAGTTCTGTTTCGCATGACTGCATTCCTCACGTTCGATTGGAGGCAGACAACAGAGCAAAGCAAGACGAGTTGAGACTCGAATAAGAAGGCCGATGGCTGCTCATGTTGGAAAAACCTGAGTAGACCCCATAATAAATGCCTTTCTGTCATAATCCACTGAAGACATTGACACTTGGAATTTAAAATGACCTGGTCTCAATTCACGCCACATCAATACGTCACTTAGCTTCATGCTATTCACTCCGAATTTCTGAAAACCAAGCACAGAAACATTTACGGTATGCCCCCCCCCGCCTGCTTCTTACATGCCGGTGTGACTGCTCTCACAGCCAAATGTTGACACTTAGCTTTTCACGTTGGGATTTTATGTTACATTTGTGCTCATTTCTTATGGAGGCCGACTTCCTCTTTCATCAGGAGTTCCATGTTGACCTAATCTCTGCTCTGTTCATGTCTCGGTGCAGGCTGACGTGTTCACCGTGTGCAGGCCTGTGTCCAAAACTGTGTGTGGGAAACAAGACGATCGACTCAATAACTTCAGCCCAGGCTTTAAGAGGGTGCACTGTTCTTCACGGCAACATGATCATCAAGATTCGAGGCGGGAGTAAGTAGTTTTACACATAATCCCCTGCCTGCCCCTCTGCGGAGGCTCTAGTTCATCTGTCTAACTGTTTCTGGCTCTCTGTACGACCTTCTTTCTGTTTACAGATAACATAGCAGCGGAGTTGGAGGCTAGTCTGGGACAGATTGAGGTGATCACAGGTTACCTTTCTGTGCGCAGAGCCTACGCCCTGGTTTCCCTCTCCTTCCTACGAAAACTTCGCGTGATCAAGGGGGAGCATCTTGATGTAGAGTAAGTCCTCTTCCTAACCATCCAGTCCACTTTTTTTGTGTCTTACACAGCGATTAATATCTTCTTCTGCTTTCCCTTGGTCACCTTTTAGTATCTACTCCTTTTATGCGCTGGACAACCAGAACCTCCGTGAGCTGTGGGATTGGTCAAAGCACAACCTGACAATCCAGCGTGGTCGCACGTTCTTCCACTACAACTCCAAGCTTTGCATGTCCGAAATCAGAAAGATGGAGGAGATTACGGGAACCAAGGAGCGCAACCAGAAGAGTGACATTGCTGTCCGTAACAACGGAGACCAGGCCTCCTGTAAGATAACCAGAACGTCCTGCTTTAGATGATCTTTTTGGGACCGGTGTTTGCAGTATTTTAGTTTATGTTAGCTCTGATGTTTTAGCTCTTATGTTATGTTAGCTCAGTTCTGAGTACCAAAGTCTCACTTCTAAGTCTCTGTGTGAAGAGTAATACAAGAGTTTTCATCAAGGGACTGATTTAATACCAGTGGAAGAAAACTTTTCATGGTGAAAGTTTACTATAATAGGTTTACAATCCGCTTTATTGCTGCCTCATGTCTCGTCACCCTCTATCTGAAACGCTCTCAACAGTTGTTTGATAGCACACAAAGCTAGCTACCAGGCTAGCATAAAGCTAATATATACCATGGCGATGTCATTAAGTCCAGATAATAAAGTCCGGGCCTCCTACATACGACATGTTTGAGGCAGCTCTTCTTCTGTGCCACCGAGTGACTCACTTCGGTGGGGTTGTACAGTTAAATTTTTTAGTCTGAACACAATTGGTTTTTCAGAAAAGTATCAACATTTGAAAAATAATCTCTAATATCTAATATCGGGGTTAAAAAAAAAAGAAAAAGTATATTTTTAGATGAACTTGTCATAGATGAAAGTATTGAGTATTGTCAACTTTGTCTGTCAGGTGAGACGAAGCTGCTGAAATTCACCATGATCAAGACCTCAGCAAACATGATTATACTGAAGTGGGAGCCGTTTTGGCCGTTAGACTTCAGAGACCTGCTGGGATTTATGGTTCTATACAAAGAAGCGTAAGTAAATTGTGCAAAATCCCTTTTCTGCCTTTTAACACAAATCAGAGCAGGTTAGTGAGGCCTAATGTAGCTGCTGCCTTTCATCCTCTGATCAGGAGATTTTAGTTGGTGAGTCAATCATAATAGCTAATGCTAACATCCCCTCTCATTGAGAGTTGTACTTTCTTGCATTTTTATTTATTCTAGCTAGTTGCTTTGCATTCCCTTTGCATAAACTTCAATAGATAGATCTAATTTATTCTAGTTTAATTTGTACTCTCTGATCTTTCTTTGCGACCGCCGCAGGCCACACAAGAACGTGACAGAGTTTGACGGACAGGATGCCTGTGGATCTAACAGCTGGTTGATTGCCGATGTTGATCCGCCGTCTCGCGCCGTCGATGGCAAGAAGGCGGACGAACCGGGGCACCTGATCCGACCGTTGAAACCGTGGACTCAGTACGCTGTCATGGTTAAAACCCAACTGTCGTCATCCGATGAGCATCAGGTTCATGGAGCCAAGAGCGAGATTATTTACGTCCGCACCAGTGCCTCCAGTGAGTTAAACGTGCTTTTAGAGAGTTTCCACTTTGTTTGACACTTTGGACTGTGCATGTTTTGTAGAATATCTGACAATATAAAAGCCTGCTTTTTGGGCTTTTCACTCTTTTGACTTAAAGAGTCAAGAGTGTGTTTTCATGCCTGCGCATTTGTTTGGTGTTTCTTCCCAAAACACATGGTGCGTGTTGTTGGGTCATAATAAATGGACCGAATACATTCCCCCTCCTCATAAATAATTTGCTGAGTGTTTTGCGTGATTAAACCCTGCCGTGCACTCATGCAGGATTGCTTAGTTGGCAGTCTTGTGTCACTTTACCCTTTCTGCAAAACCTTTGGCTGTGTCACGCATTTAAGTGATTGTGTTTCACCTCATGTTTTAATCTTTGTCTTTCTGTGTTTGCACTTGTGCAGCGTCACTAGACTCATCTTATTCAAATATTTGAGAAGCTTCACATTGTTCTCTTTGTCATAACACTTAATGATTTTTTTTTTTTTTTTAATTCCCCTCAGAGCCCACTGTGCCTCTGGACCCCATCTCATCCTCCAACTCCTCCTCTCAGATCATACTGAAGTGGAAGCCTCCAACCAATCCCAACGGTAACATCACCCACTACCGGGTCATCTGTCGCAAGCAGCCCGAGGACAGCGACCTCGAAAAATTCGATTACTGCCTACAAGGTTAGTTCGCCCCATTTGCCGGTAAGAGTGTTGGCAAATCAGTTGCTCCCTTTACAACCGTCTCCCTGGGCTTCCCTGACACCGTTCTCTCCCGCCCAGGAATGAAGCTGCCGTCTCGTACCCCAACCCACCTGGACAGTGAGGATGAGCAGAAGTGGAACCACACTGATGAGCCCACCTCAGGGGGCAAGTGCTGCGCTTGCCCCAAGACAGACAGCCAGCTAAAGAAGGAGCAGGAGGAGATAGAGTACCGCAAGACCTTTGAGAACTACCTCCACAATGAAGTGTTTGTGACCAGGTACGCAGCTCATGACCAAAACTAAGCATTAATTTCAGAGAATGCAAATGCACCATGGCGGTATTGGGTGACAGCAGTGCAACCAGTTTTTAATTAGTCTTTTTTGCTGTCAGTTTGTTGTTGTAGCTGCAACAGGTTCATCACCCTAATAGCTTCCGGTGAGACCCCAAACTTATGAGCTTCCTGGTTAACAGCGCGGCCACTCGAGAACATCTACCCTCGAGCAGTTTACCACCTTAATGAATTGATGCTTGTCTTTTAAAGTCTCGTGTTCACTGAAAATTCAGCGCAGTAAGCGTTAGAGCGGGAGGAGCGTCTTGCTTTCTTTGTTTCTGTTGTGACTACTGAGCCCCCCCTCGGCCGAGCTCAACCTCTCCTCTTTTGTCCCGAACACCACAATGTGTGTCTTAAAGCAGCTCTTTGCCAACTCTGTCTCTTCAATATCTGTGTGTGGGGTTTTTCTTGACCCCTGTTTTTGTGCTGGGCACCGCAGTGAGGGGGGGGACGCTGAAGGTGGGAGGTGCTGTGTGTGTCTGGGCTTCAGTGCCCCTTCCTTCTCCCCTGACACCCTCACAAACCCCCACAGTCTCTCTCCACCTCCCTTGGGGAGCGATTACTGTACCCATTATCATTCATGCCATTCAGGAGTGCAGTCATCCAGACTGCCTGTTGGAGACACACAAACACTCGGCCTCAAACGCACCTCAGCTGAGCCCATGCTCCTGAGCAGGCCAAAGGGCTCGGTACAGGGAGAACTCCTCATGCGCTCTTAGTTTATCGCGTAAAGAGAAACACAAGTATCAGCTCTGCCTCAGCTCAGTCACGTGCTTTGCAGGACAACAGAGGCGAGGCATCACTATAGCAGCCCTTCCACTGATCAAGGACAAGGATATTTTTCTTTTCTATGCTTTAAGCGCATTAGTCCTTCATGGTGAATGATAGCCATAACGACAGAGAGTAAAGCGGTTCCTCCTCATTGGCTCCACCCAGTGGAAAGGGTTGTTTGTTCCCCCAGAGGAGCAGCGGGAGGTAATTGTGGATAAATGTCAAGAAGTCAGACTTGTTATTGTAAAGGTCAGTGTGAGCACAGCTGCTCCGTCTGTCATCTGCAAGTGTTTCGCACACACAAAATGCTTTTGACTTCTCAATCAGTGGATCTCTATCGTACTGCCATGTCCGGAGAACACAAACAATAAATACAGTAAAATTAAAGCAACCTCAGAGCCTAACCCTAACCCCAGATTTATCCTGAAACCTTTACTTTTGGTAACTCCGTTACTTTGTTCCTTCAGAGTTCGTCGACGGCGATCAGTGGGCGTCGCCAACGCCACCCAATCTTCTCTCTTTCTGACAACAATGGCTAATCTGCAGTTCGGCTCCACCACTGCCTCCCCTAAATATGAAGACAAGGATGAAGAGGAATCTAAGGTCTCAGTCATCTTTGTTAATGTTGTGTAAATGTTGTTGTTTATCACTTGTTCAGTTTTCTATCCTACTGCTTTTTGGGTGTAGTGATGCATGCACATTAAAAGTACTTTAAACGCTGAATTTCTTTAAACACTTCCATTACATTGATATACGTTGACAGTCACAACTTTGCTTGTGAAAAAGTAGAACTGTTCTCAGCTTTGAATGACTCAAATGGGCCGAGGTGCACAGTACATGCTTCAAATTGGGTTGAATAGCCCAATAACAGCTATTATCTGTAGCTCGGTGCGTTTAACTGTGCATTTAACTGTTGCCGACTGTTTTTGTGTGGGTGTTTCTCTAATTAGGTGGAGCTAAAGGTGTTCCAAAAGGAGTCAACGGTCATCTCCAACCTGCATCATTTCACCAGTTATAAGATAGAAATCATGGCTTGCAATCATGACTTGCAGCCACCGACGGACATCAAACAACGCTGCAGCTTGGCCACATTCGTTAGTGCCCGGACTATGCCAGAGGGTAAGAACAAGTACACTTTTACATAGATGTAAACCCCTATGTGTCCGTCTCACACACACAAACGATATTCCTTATGCATTCAGTATTGGCAAATATCAGTATCCTTATCAGATTCTTGTCTGAGAGGAAATTGTCTCCACCGATAGTTTCAAAGCGTTTTTCCTTTTTCTGTGTTTTTTGCAGAAAAAGCCGACGACATCCCAGGCCCCGTTACCCATGAGATCGTGACGGCAGAGCCTCCCTATGTGTTGATTAAGTGGAATGCGCCTCAGTCCCCGAACGGTCTCATCATCCTTTATGAGGTCTTCTACAGAAAGGTTGGAGACACAGAGGTCAGTGTCAACAATTAGCAAACGTTTACAGGTCGAGGGAAATGGAGGAAGGGAGGATTGATATTCAACCCCTTTTTTTAGGCATAATGGCTATCTGAAAGATTCTGTTGGAAGGAAAAGCTCAAGTGGTCGCGCAGGTGTGGCAGAAAAGCATTATCGAGGAGAACAATGCAGAGATCTGGTATAATCAGGGGAGAGGAGTACAGCAGGAAAGGGTTTACTATATACGATGTTTGGGTACAAAGGGAAATATAACCTGGCAATGCTACCTGTGTGTGCACTTCCACTGTCTGTTTGCATATGAAACATTGATCTAATTCGTGAGCTTAAGTGCAAGTGATGTTGTTTACTTGCTGTAAGCGTGTGAATTCATCGTTTGTCGTCAGTCACTGCTGCGCTACCTGACCTTATGAGCCAGTGGCAGCTCTGTTACCATAGTGACAGAGGCAGGAAGGAAGACTAGAATTCAGTGGCAGGGATGGATTCGCAGCACAGACGACACCTCTTCTCACTGCACACATCCTGCAGCCCAAACATGTCTCTATTCATTGTTGATTTATTTAATACCAAGTTTACAGCACGTTGGCGCTTTGAATTAATTATTTGGTTTGTCGCACTGTGGGGGGCCCGGAGCAAAATTTAACTGGTGGATTTGAACAGACTCGAGGGAGCCAAAAGTCATGGCTGTTGAAACAAAGTTGTTCATTTTACACATAATTAATAATACAGTGCTATGTATATACAAAAGTACACTGAAAAACAGCATAAATACTATTGTTCAATACTTGATATATTTTGTATCTAAACCCTTATAAGAACATCTGTTCATGGAGTCTTAAGAGTCCAGAGTTTTACAAAACCTACTTGATTCAACCCAAGAATTATAGTTGGAGTTAATCTGTGTCATATGTTGAGGTAAGAGTGCAGGAAGACCTCCCAGCATGCACCGGAGAAACAGACTGGTGCATGCCAGCGGCATCATATTTTATTAACTTCTTTTTCTATTGTGTTTTTGTCTCTGCACACTGTCGCTGCTGTTTTATTGAACGTGAACCTAATGAGCAAATACGACCTCTGGAGCCCATCGTTAGAGTCAGAAAGCCTGGTGGTTCTGGTTCTCTTTGTTGCCTTCATTAACAGAATGTTAAATCACGCAATGTGTAGCGGAAAGATGCAGATCCACACACGGAAGCTGTTCCGGTTGTAGGAACTTTGCTCAGGGACGAGGACCCTTTGGAGATGCTCGGTACCAGGGTCTCAATTAACTTCAGCTGGAATTTTACCCCATATATAGAGCGTGCTCAGAGGGTAGAACTTTCTGAATGGTTTGGAGCTATTGGGTGGTGCATGCAGCTCTAAACATTTGTGAAAGGTTTACCTCCTTGTTGGTGTTAAATGAACAGTGTTCCACAGATTCAAAAATAAAAATATTCAGTTCTAAACTTTCACACAATGTTCTTTATTAATACAATAAGTTTGCTTTTGGTGTTTATTCAAATTCTTTCCTGAAGCGAACTCTGAGCACTCTTTGCTGTTAAAAGGTCACAGTTTTGTAGTAAAACTCTCTTTGGGGCGGAAAAAAACAACACTTTGTTTTTGGGTGAAGCAATATTTAGCATAACCTTTGTTCCCTAATACACACTAAGTGCCTGTTTTGTCTCATCATGGCCCCCGATTTATTTTCTGTCCAGGATCACACGGCTTGTGTGTCACGGCCGGCCTACCTTAAGATGGGTGGCACCAAGCTGTCACTTTTGCAGCCT
Organism: Leuresthes tenuis; assembly: GCF_036924035.1. NCBI lineage: Eukaryota > Metazoa > Chordata > Actinopteri > Atheriniformes > Atherinopsidae > Leuresthes > Leuresthes tenuis. Next base: position 15,554,755 of record NW_027325361.1, on the reverse strand, counting down.
GGAAATTACAGCGTGAGGGTCCGAGCGACGTCTTTGGCGGGAAATGGCTCTTTTACAGAAACCACTTACTTCTTCATGCCCAACCGTAAGACTAAAGGCTGACATAGCTAAACTTTCATTTGCACTTTTACACACATATTATCATGATTTCCTTTATGCCGATTAGAGTGGCTAAATCGCATTAAAACTGTCTGCTTTGTATATAAGGTGTTCAGTAACTCAGACCTGTGTCTTCTTAAATTTGAGCTGACCAGTGACGACTTTCTGTTTGCTGCAGCTGATCCTGGTTTGATTTGGATTGTGAGCGGTCCGGTCATCTTCCTAATCTTGCTGCTGTTTGTGGGAGGGGGAGTCTTTGTGATGATCAAGAAGAGGTAAAGCCTTTGAATATCTAAACTGTGCAGACTGTATCGCATGACCCAAACCTGTGTGAATAGGAGCAGGATGAATGGATTCAGGACACATCTTAACACAGTGAGCAGTGTCTCAGATGCTTTTCCGTGGTTTTGTTCCAGGCAAACAGAAGGCCCGTTAGGAGATCTCATCACCTCACCAAATCCTGAATACTTCAGTGCCAGCGACAGTAAGAAAAATATCATCACATAATTCCTCAGATGAGAATGTGAAACATATTTAGCTCCCTCTGTATTTGTTTCTGTAATAGCAGGCTGTAAAATAACTGTTGTGTTTATTTGAGGGGGGGAAAAAAGAGAGATGGTCATGAGATGATTTGTAAATAGTTAATTTGGGTCTGTTTTGTTTTGCGTAGTGTACGTTCCTGATGAGTGGGAGGTGCCCCGGGAGAAAATCCAGCTGCTCAGAGAGCTGGGTCAGGGCTCCTTCGGCATGGTGTATGAGGGGATCGCTAAGGACATCATCAAAGGAGAGCCAGAGACGCGCGTGGCCGTCAAGACGGTCAATGAATCGGCCAGCCTGCGCGAGAGGATCGAGTTCCTCAACGAAGCTTCGGTCATGAAGGCTTTCAGCTGTCACCATGTGGTACGACTGGCTCCTTAAACCACGCCCACGTGGTATAGCTTCAGTTCGAACCCTGCTGAGGCCGCTCTGTGCTCTCAGAAGTTAGAGTATATTTCAGCCTTCTATCATGTTGAAACCAGCGTGAACATGTTTGACTCATACACTCGTGACTCGCTTGTTGTGTTGAAGTTGCCATATTGACACACAGTTTGACTCCAAAACAAGTGTTCACACTTGATAAGCAATTGCGACTGCCATTACTATTTCATCACACAACCTACTGGGCACCAGTTAAGCTGCCATGTGTTGTTCCATCAGCTGTAAAAATCATGTTGCAAAGCAGGAGAGAATTTTATTATTTACCCTGCGACGAGGGGGGGGGGATTCACTGATTTATGAGCATTGCGGCTGGGTGAACAGAAATTACACCCTCACCCCAGTCCGGAAGTCAAATATATCAGAAAAGCATTTATTTTTAATACACATCACAAGAGTCACCGCGTGTATGATTGTCTTTTGAAGAAGATGCACGGCCGTATATTCAGTGTGGTTGTTTTATCCAACAGTTGTAGTTGTTAGGTTTTTTAGAGAGTCTGTAGAGTCTTTTTTTCATACCTGTTGTCCTCCAATTTACAAGCTTTTTGTCATCTCGGATTTTAAGGAAAAGCCACGATAGGAAAAAAAAACAAAAACTGCTTTAACGTTCAGTTTCTGCTAGATTGGCGTAAAGTTCTGTATCACGCTCTACAAGAACCTGCAAAACTAAGCAAAATATTTCCTTCCTGGAAAAATATACGCACTTCCTTACAAAGTTGGACTTTCATCGCTGATATTCAGCAAGATCTGTGGCAGTGAGTTGTTTTTTAGGTCATGTGTATCTGCTGAAATAGTATCAGTGTTACACAGAGTCAGAATTTAGTTGCAAGAGAGAGCAAAATGACGGCTATCTAAAGGTTTTACAATCAGATTTCTTGATAGGAAATCATTGATTGTCATTAATGTGATTACTTTAGAGCACAGGGGGAAGCCGTAGGCTGGCAAAAAAAGATGTATTTCAATGCTGTGTTGAGTGGAGGTCACCAAGTGAACGCACCTATTGGTTTGCAGGTCCGTCTGTTGGGTGTGGTGTCCAAAGGTCAGCCCACGCTGGTGGTGATGGAGCTGATGACTCACGGTGACCTGAAGAGCTACCTGCGGAGTCTGAGACCGGACTCTGAGGTGTGGTCCTCTGTTCACTTCAGAGCACATCAGTTATTTCATTGCGAGCGAAGCCATGTGGTCAAATGATTGATATGAACTGTTATAAACTCACTTTGTACTTACTGTAGCCTCTTTTTTTCTAAGAATTGTCCCGAGTGGAGGCAATAATTAAGCTGAGATGTGCTGTGATGATTTCAGGCGTCATATCTTACATTTCTGTGCGTGATTTGTAGAACAACCCGTCGGGCCGTCCGCCACCTACTCTGAAAGACATGCTCCAGATTGCCGCGGAAATTGCAGATGGCATGGCTTACCTCAACGCCAAGAAGTTTGTCCACAGAGACCTGGCAGCCAGAAACTGCATGGTGGCAGAGGACTTCACCGTCAAGATTGGAGGTACAGACGTTTGTGTTTGATTTAAGTTGGTGACGTGTTTCAGTGGAGGGGGGGGGGTGCATTAACACGGTTTGCTGAAAGCTGGACTGTTGTGTCATTCTTCAACTCTCGCCCTCAGACTTTGGAATGACACGAGACATTTACGAGACCGACTACTACCGTAAAGGTGGGAAAGGCCTGCTTCCTGTCAGGTGGATGGCTCCAGAGTCTCTGAAAGACGGAGTCTTCACTGCCCACTCAGACTGCTGGTAAGTCACAGCACAGGAGCTTGCTGCGGAGGATTTGTAATGCTGATTACCTGGAGCAATTCACCACGTCTGCTTGTGTGTGTGTGTGTGTGTGTGTGTGTGTGTGTGTACGCAGGTCTTTCGGGGTTGTGCTGTGGGAAGTCAGCACACTAGCAGAGCAGCCTTACCAGGGTTTATCCAATGAGCAGGTCCTGAAGTTTGTTATGGACGGAGGATACCTGGACCGGCCAGAGAACTGCCTTGAGAGGATGTGAGTGCATGCAAGACTTTCAATATTAAAAGGAAACTTTACCCCATATACTAATGTGCATTTTAACGCTCTCGCATCAGGCTACCAAAGTATGTTACAGGGTCCAACAATCGCTGCATAGAAGAGAGCTGAATTAGCACAAACCTACAGTACCAGTGCAGTCATCTTCATACTCATTTCCCTTTGTATCTCTTTTCTTTTTAATTCCTCTCCAAGGCACAACCTAATGCAGATGTGCTGGCAGTACAATCCCAAGATGCGGCCAACGTTCCACGAGATCATCGAAATGCTGCGGGACGACCTGCACCCATCTTTCCACGAGGTGTCCTTCTTCTACAGCGAGGAGAACAAAGTCCCCGAGACCGAGGAGTTTGACCTGGACCTGGACAACATGGAGAGCATCCCCCTGGACCCGTCTTCTTACTCTCAAAGAGAGGAGAGCTTAGGCAGGGACAGCGGGCCCTCAGTGGCCCTAAGGGGGAACTATGAGGAGCATGTCCCCTACACGCACATGAACGGTGGCAAGAAAAACGGAAGAATCTTATCATTGCCCAGATCCAGCCCTTCCTAACATTTCCTGTTTCCTAAAATGACTCGTTTAACCTTTCCCACCCCCCCCACCCTCTCTTCCAGTCCATTTACCTGTGTCCTTCGTGTTCCTCTCAAAGTTTTCTATTGATTTTCTTATTCTTGGAGAAGCCCTTCAAAAAACCGACACAGATCTCAGGACTTTTTCTTTTCTTCCTCGTGGCTGCCGAACAGAGGCAAGCAAGGGATGCAAACATTTTTTCTTTTTTTTTTTTGCTTGCTCCACGACACATCAGACTTCGTGATAACCAGATCTATGGTTTTTCACTTTTGCCATGTTTCCAGGACTCCGTGCGGAGGGAGAGGGGGAGGGGGGGGGACAAAAAAAAAACAAACAAACTAAGAATTAAAACAAGAAAAGAGAAAAAAAAAAAACTGTGAACACAACAAACCTTAGACAACCAAGAAGGCTGCTCGTGCTCCACCTTCCCTAAGACTCCCATCCTCCCGCCATTCTGCATTTCCACATTTCTGTGTTTTTCCTTTTCCTTCTCCAAATGAAATCTTTTTACTCAGATAGTGGCCTTTTTGTATGTGGCCTATAAACAAAGAGAAGTGTCTATCAGCGTGTACACTAATTTCCCTTTTGTACAATGACTTAATCAGTGGGATGACTTGCAAAGACTTGATCCTAGAACAAACATCTATTCCTAGAGGAGGAATGTTTTTTTTTTTTTTTTCCTTTTTTTTCCTTTTCTTTTTTGTGTTGGTTCTGCAGAAATTCCAAACGACACACAGATTCATCTGATGTTTGGTGAATAGTTTTAATTTATTTGCTTTATGCTTATTTCTCTCTCTCTCTCTCTCTCTCTTTTCTTCCTCGTTTTTTTTTTTTTTTATTTCTGTGTCCTCACTATATGGTTGAAGGATATTTAAACAGTTAAGAATTGGACAAAAGAGTTCCTCAGACTGACCAATAGCTGCTGCTTTCATATATATTAGTGGGTATAGAAATATATAAATATATATAACATATAGATAGTATATATGAAATATCGGTGTTTCTCAGCCGATATTTTCTATATAATATACTGTATGACATTGATGTTTTTGTAAATAGATCTTATTTGTAATATTTTTCATCAGAGGCTTTGCTAGTATTTCGTTTTGTCAGGTTTTCTCTGTTTTTTTTTTTTCTTTCTTATTTTTCTAGCCCCAGAAATCACACTAATCTACCATCAGTGCTCTCTGTGTCTTAGGCCTGCAGCCTCCCTCGAGTTCTCGACGCGAAAGCCCTCCGATATTGTAAACTCTGCATCTTTTTTTTTTTCGACGTTTTGCAAACCTTGTTTCTCACTTAAAGCGGTCGGTGGCGACGACGACGCGCAACAACACCAAACAAAGAAAGCTTTATGAAGGGGAGGAGATCTTTCTCGCTCAAAGCGCATCTGTTGTGTTTGTGTCTCGGTGCCTGCTGTCGTTCTCTGGTCAGATCCCACTGGAGTCGGGTGTGTTTGCTATCGGCTATTTCACTTTGATTTGTCTTGTCATCCGAGGAAAATCGCGTGGAAGGACCTAGTTGTGGTTGGCGAGCGCGTCACTCGTGGTAGCTTGACAGTCCTGGCTTGTCGGTGTTGCTGGTTGCTTCTTAGGCTGCGCAAGAATTAGCACCAACTCTCGGGCCAAGGTGGGTGATGTGGATGATGATGATCAGAATTTCAATCACTGAGAAGAAGCATTCCCTTCATCACACTTCAGGCCCTCTGTATTCAGAATGATTCTATAGAAGTTTCACACATCACATCCCCCGTTAGGTTTGCTCTGCACCACACACACACACACACACACACACACACACACACACACACACACACTCATACACACGCCTCCTGCGCTCTGTTCCTCCTCAGGCTTCCTGTCGGCCAATGAACTCGCTGCTCCAAATTTGCCTGGTGGAAATTTCCACGTTTTGTGGTCGAGGGCTGGAGAAAGATACGGAAAGTTCCAAATGCATTCACAGCCAGTAAAAAGAGAGCAGGGTGGGGGCAGTGTCTCTGAGAGCTGCGGGGACTGTGAGTTGATTGCTAATCCTTTTATTCTCTCTGCTATCACATGCAGCTAAGCAGCCAGGACGCGGTGTGCAGCAGCTATTTCACTCAGGTCTCACATTCCAGGTTTTAGTCGGAACTCCTCGTTCCCTCGCCCTCCTGTTTTTGCCTGCCTGTTGGCAGAGCCGGTACCGACACCACGCCACCTCAGACTCTTTGTGGTTTTTTTTTTTTTTTTTTTTCTCCTGTTGATGAATGGCAATGAGAGGTGAACATTTTTTAAACATCTTGATCTTTACCCCCCTCTGTCAGGAATAGTTATAAAAATAAAAACGTTCCCGGCAGCTTTGCTCAGATCTGCGACAGAAGTGACCTCTCTCTGTGGGACATTCACTCAGAGCCCAAAGGCCACCGCAGCAGATAGTCAGTAAACACTTTTCTCTTACTCTCCAACCACTTCAGTCAGTAGGGTGATTGTCAGCTGACCAACAAAGATGAACTCTTTTATTTTTCTTGGACTCAGACCAGTGCGGTTGCCAATCCAACTGAGCAGCATTCAGCACTCACAGAATAGCCAAAGTGTTTGCGGCCTTCTGCCAACAACAAGCGCCCACAGAATCCAGTCAGAGATAGCCGAGAAGCTGCCTCCATATTTTACCAGTGCCTTCTCAAACCCAGAGCTACTTTCAGGCTAATTATGTTGGCTAGTGCAACACACACACACACACACACTCTTTGCTCTCACATCAGAGGCGAAGGGATTCAGATTCAGTTTTCTGCTGTAAGAACTTCTCTTCGGGGGCTGGTTTTGGTTTATTTTTATGATCCGGCTTGTTGCCAGTGTGTTGAGGTTCGGATGCTAATGTTCACGCAGTGCTTTAGCAGTGACACTGTAATTGGCCATAGTCTGTGTTGTTGGCACCTGAGGTTAGGATGTAGATTTTAGCACCTCATTCTGAGGAGTTACAGTCTTGGGCTTTTTGTACTTTGTAAATAATTCTGTGACGTAGAAAATAAAGGAAAAATCAAATGGAGAAGGATTCCTGATCCCCTTCAGTTGCACACACACACACACACACACACACACACACACACACACACAGAGTAAAGTTTTGCAGTTTGTGTGCTCGACATCTTTTAGTTTTCCAGCACAGACGCTCAACAGCTAGAGCTAGTTTGTAGTGTGGAAGTGGGACGCAACTCTCGTCTCCATCTAAGTTGCTTATTTTGTGGTGGGTTCTCCCAAAAATATGCAATTTCTAATTAAGATGGCGCCCATATCTTTGAAATACCAGATATTTATTTTTATTATGATCATTGTCATTGTTTGGGAAGAGCGCAGTTGGCTTTGTGGTCCGAGCATTTGCGAGGCTTCGGGAGTGGAGCGATGACACGGTGTGTGTTGAGCAGCAGGAGCGCTCGTCTGTTTGGTAGTTAGTTCGTGAGTTATTGTCGTCGTCTTTGTGTTTGGCCAGAGTCTACCTCAGTGCGTATGGAGGAATCAGTTTAAGGAGCCTCAGTCATCCTCACCCACTCAGTGTCCCCTCACTACAAACAATATGACTTCATTGCTCATCACCAGCACCGCAGATGAGGATCTCTCTTCTCTGTGGTGCGTTTAATGCCCCTCCCGCCTCCGTGCTTTTGCTTCCTCTTGTGTGGCGGGGAAGCGACTCCAGATTTTGTCCCATTTCTGCAGCAAATCTTACGATTTTGCTGCTCATTTCCAAACTTCGGCATCAAATCTCTCTGCGTTTTGCATTTCACTCGTGAAACCCTTTTTAAAGACGGAGAGCCAGTGGACTTTTCGAGCAGCCTGTTGTTTTTGCTTCCCCGGGCACTGGAAGAAGCGGCGTTCCTCTCAGACTGCTTCTCTGCTGACACCTGCTGATGTGAGTCCTGTCACTCGATGCATATCTGCGATCAGCTTTATGCAGCCAAAGCTAACCAAGCTCAGCCGTGGACCTCATGCTTTGTAAATCATATCTACATCACAACCTCTAGTCAGGACTGAAGTGCTACTCTTTATCTTCTTCTCCAGTCTGTCATTCTGCCTGTTCAAATCCCACATCTCCTCCAGTTTGTTGTCTGTGTCTCTGTTCTGTTTTTTTTTGTGTTGTGTATGTATATTTTTTCTACTGTGAATATCAAGAGATGACCTTTATTTTCTGTAAATGCCATGGATTGGGTCTGTTGTGGCTGATCACGACGCAGATGTGTGAGCTGGTTAAAAAGTTTTAAAGAGGAGGAACCCACCCCCACCCCCCCTCCCTCTCCCTCCTCTTCCCCTCTGCAAAGGAGCTGGACTGGGACAATCCTGTGTGCCATAAGAACTATTAACTGACATGAAATCTAGATTGTAATTTTTCGTCTCAGGGAGGCGGCCTGATGCTTTGTGGTTAGAGGATAAAAGAGGAGGAAGAAGAGCTACCTGCCTACCTTTTATCTACTCCAACTGAAGCGCAAGTTCTCAGCATCCTTGCAAAAAAAAAAAAAAAAAAAAAGAATAATGGAGATTATAAGCCCAAGGACAAGTTTTCAACAAAAAAACAAAACAAAACAAAACAAAGCTAAATTTCTTTCCATTTGAAGATAATCAGGAATCCTCTCCTTTGGCTTGTGATGTGGTTCTGACTGCCCTCTAGCGGTTGGATGGGAGAGTTGCAGGTCAGGGGTGGCAAAGCAAACAGGGCCCCCGACCCATAGTGCCTTGCCCAGACTAACAGCCCCGCCTGACCCCTCCCACCCATCCCCTGAACTAGCCCCTAACTGGCGTGACTCCACCTATCACTAAAGAGGATTTCCCCACCTCTAAACAATGAAATGAAAAGTTCTGTTTTTATGCATTCTGTTTTCTTTAGCTGTAAAACTGTAGAGAAAATACTGTAATTTGGGATTACATGACTGATGATTTGTTTTTTTTTGTTTTTTTTTTTACCAAAAAAAGATAAACTGTTGAACTTGTGTCTCTATTCTGCTGAGCTCTGGCTTGCTTTGTGCATGGAAAAAGAAGAAAAAAAAAATCTATACCAGCTTGATCATTTGAAGCTTACTGACTTTTGCTTCTCATCAGTCTGTTACAACAGCGACATCCCAAAGCACATATTGAAAAGAAAAGAAAACCCTTGATTAGCAACAAGTGATTGCATTACAATTTGGCATTTGAAATGCATTAATTTGTTGCATAATTTAAAAGTAATGAACTGATTAATAAGCTCTTAACTGTAAATAGCAGCAGATCTCGTCGGCCCTGGAAAGAAAAACAAAAGCACTTGATTTTAGGGAAGTCTTGTTCTGTTTTGTTGGACTCTGGTTGGACAGAGCGTGCTTTTGACACGACGCAGGGTGAGAACAACGCATTGTATGTATTATTGTTTTGTTTTAAAGAAAAAAGTATTACATTTTAGAGATGTTGATTTCTATTTTTTTTAGCCAAAGTAGGGAGGATAAAATACAATTACTTTTTCTGACTGTAAAGTTTTACTACTCTTGTACATTATGAATTTAACATTGTTATCAATGTGTATATAGCTTTTTCTAAATTTGAAAAAAAAAGGATTGTTTTTTTTTTTTTTTTTCCCTTTCTCCGTTTGTTTTTGTTTTGTTTTTTTTTTTCAAAAAAAAGAAAAAAAAACACACCACAGAAAAAGAGCAGAGTCGAGTCTGTTGGTGTATTCAGCAGAAGCAGCACAACTCCGGTCTGAGGGGCTGCGTTAACAAAACAGAACAGTATGTGACCTGAAACGTTTCACACTCGGCCCTGCTCCTGATCCCATGCATGATTCTGAATGTTGGCCGCCGAGGCCACGCATTTAAGCCCCCGCCCCCCCGTCACAGCAGCATGTCACCCGCAAAAAGCCTTCCTTGTGTCACAGATCCATCACCCTCCATTTTTGTATGAAACTGTTTCTGACGAGAAGTATGATTTGCAAATGTGTTGTTTTGTTTTTGATTACGTGAAAAAACTGGAAAAGACCACTGCACATCCTTTTTGAAGAAGAGGACATACGAGTGATAAAATCCAGAATAAGCTAAAGAAGAGAGAGGGGGGAGAAAAAAAAGGAAGACTTAACAAGTGCTTTGAGACGAAGCACGTCTCTCTGTCGAGTTCAGACTGTAAAGCTGGAGGTGTTAAAGGAGGAGAGCAATATTTGGGGAAATGCTCTCATTCACCTTTGGACAAGAAGATTAAAAGGAGTATGAATTAAATTTGTATTATCTTTGCATAATGATTAGAAAAGGAGAAAATCTGCCTCTAAATTCTCTTTTTCAAGTTTTCTAATTGTTAGCTCGATGTATCTTAATTGTTCTTTTGATTTAGAAAGAAGAAGAAAAACGAGTTGAGAAAGAAATTGTTTTGATTTTGATTTTTTTATGCCCTGATTATTTCCGTCAGGTTAGGGTCTCCATCAGTCCTGGCTAAGAAACCGTTTCATGTAACCCATCCAGAAATGTAGATGTGTTTTAAAGAAGCAGTTTGTGGGATTTAATGACATCTAGTGGTGAAGTTGCAGATAGCAGACAGCTGAATACCATTTCTTCTTCAGGGATTGTAGGAGAAACTACGGTGGTTGCCGAAAGCTGCCAGAGCCGGTGTTGGTTTAGGAAACATGTTGTTGAAACATGAAAGGCCCAAACATAAATGTTTCAGTTTGCGGAGTGACCTGGTAAAGCTCTTTAGGTGTTTTTGAGCAAGAAATTGGCCATTGAATCAGGCATGACGAGTAAGATTGGATGAGAATGTCGAAGTGAATCAATCAGAGGCAGAGGAGGGCGAGTCGAGCCTTTGCCACCCTGTAAAATGAACATTAATCTGTAAACTTAATAGGCTCAGATTGAGGCTTTAAAGTGAATGTGCTTTTTCAGTCTGCTTTCTGAGCCTCACCCCGGGTTCCTGACTTCGACCTAAGTTAACGGTCTTTGTTGTAACTTTCATTTTTAACGAGCATTCGAGTGGCACCGATATCATTGCTCTTTGTCTTCCCCCAGACAAAGAACAGTCGAGCTTTCCAGACTATTCCTCCAAAGTGGCGGAGTGGAGTATAAAGATGAAACGCCTCCCGCTATGAGCAAATTAAGTACTGTCTGTCAGTAGTGTGATGGTGAACTGTTCCTGTTTAATTGGCGCGTGTCGGTGTGGTGATCTTGTTCGTTCGATGACAAATGTGAGGGAAAGCAGCCTCTTCACGACTTTTTAGGAGTTGCCTGTCTGTCAGTGGTCTGCTCCAGTTTACTCACCTTATATTTGGCTCTATCTTGTCCCCTGTGCTGTGTGTTGTTTAAATCAGTGGAGTTGATTCTGTGTCGGCTTTCTTTCTGTCTCTGATTGCTGCTGCTCCTCCTCCTCCTCTCTGTCTTCAAGTTTCCTCTCTCCTTGGTGCACATAGGTGGTCCCCTGAATGCTGTGTGTAGTCGTGCAGGATACCTCTTTATTAATGTCATTTTTATTGACGATGAATATGCTGATGTGTTAATTTTGGGATATGTTGTTTCTACATTACGATGAAACGTGTGTATGTACAGTCCAAACCCACAGAGATCGCTTCATCCCCCTCACACTGGATCCAAATGTGCCATTATCTTTATGTATCACAGATATCAACATCATGAATTTACACTCGCACACACACACACACACACACACACACACAGAAATAAATGCTTATTGTACAGGATCAAAAATGTGCCATGACTAAAAGAACGCTTGACAATTTATTTTTTCTATGTTTTCAAAGGAGAGCCAAGTAGTGACATGTAAAGAAAATGTTGCAATGATATAAGAATAAAAACCTTGCTGTGTGTAAATTATTCAACAATTAACTGTTTATATTAAAATTATGAATAAAATTATTGGAGAGCATGTCTTCTCGTACTTCTTCACTATGGACAGAGGTGGAGATGGGTCGAGTTTTCTCATGTGCAGACTTCCCTGTGACTGAGATGATAGAAAGGAGATTTGCAAAGAACTGTCCAGCAGTTGAAATGATCTACACTTCAAGCAGGGGGACTTGCGTGTTAATGCATCTGTGATAACTACATTATGCATAGAAATAAAACCACTATAGTCTGAGTACCTACTTTCTTCTCGTATTACAATTTTAATATGAAGATTGATTACTTGCACACAACAATATTTTCTTTTTCTTACTTAAGTGAATAAGCTCAATATTTAGTAGCTATTGTCTTTCTTGCTGAGAAATCTGATAAATCGAATAATCCTTTATGGGCTGAGAACCATCTCCTCCAGGTTTTGATCCATCCAACCATTTTCTATGAATACTTTCATCCACCCGAGTGTCACAGAGAGGCTGGAGTCTGCACACCTGACTGTTATAAAGTCAGCAATGCGATGTTCAGCTGAGAAAAGCTGCATCTTGGCACTCAGATGGAGGTTACCTGGATGTTCTGCACTTAGAGGGGACGAAGGCGAGTGAGAGGTGCCTGCAACTGCCCCTCCTAAACAGGTTTGCAAACTAGGCACACACCCCATGTGGTAACATAATCTTACAGTAGCAGGACTACAGAATGGGCTCCACAGAAACTGCTCAGAAGGACTCAAAGATCACGGCAAAGGTGTTCAAGCAGCCTCCATACTCCCCAGATACCAATATGATTTTATCTTATCCACAAAGATGCCACTCCACAACCCACAGGGATAAAAAGATCTGTTGCTAAAGTCCCAGTACCAGACACTCCAGGACACCTACAGATGTGTTTTTGCACATCCCGACTGATCAGAGCTCTTTTGGTACACAATATTGTAAAGGGAGTCATAATGTTATGGCTGATAAGTACATTTCCCAGCTGACACGATTCACCCCTGGGCAACACACACAGAGAAAACCACGCAGGCCTGTTCACAATGACCAGTGCACCTAACTGGCTTGTCTGAGAAAATAAACGCAGGCTGAGAGAACTTTCGCGCTGACCTCTGCACCGCTGCCACATTCACGATGCACAAACCTGTGAAAGCTTATGTAAACCGAACCAACACAGATATAAAAACTGGCTGTTCTTTTGGGCGTGCGATGCATGCAGAAATTGGATGCATTTGCGTGGATTAAACAACTTTTAAACTCTTGAGAGGTTAAAACGAGTTAACCCTGAACGCATACGTCTGTCAGTAACATGAAGAACATGTCTCTGCAGAATAAGTCCTTTTCCTTTTGTGTTATTTGAACCAATTTTGCTGATAATACTCTCATGATTTTGCTGAAATAGAATTTTTAGTGCGGTTTTTCTATCTTTATCTGTACATGTTATCCACAGCTACCCACATTTCAACCTAGTTCAGTCAGACAACTGTAGTTGTGGATTGTGAAAATGATTATATCACAGAACTTGAGGGCCTTGCTTGAGGGCATCTTGACAGTAAGTTTTAGTGGTTCCTTTTTACCCTTCTCCCATTCAGAACCATGATAAACCCACTCTTTATACGTAACAATGGAGCTGCAATGATGCACGCACAAGTCAAACTGTAGTCACTATAACCTTTATTCACTAGATTTCTTTCTATTTTCTTTTTACCGCTTATAAATCATATTTCAGGGGAAATTGCAGGCGGAGCAGCCACTTTGCCCTGGCCATAACTTTTATTCACATGCCACTCTTAAAGTAAAAGATTAGCATGCATTGCGATAAAGTTATGTTCTCACTGTAACCACTTGAAACACTTCCATATCCTCCCAAAGCTGTTTTTCAAGACCGTGCAAGAGAGCTCAAAGCCACAAAGATGCAGAAGAGTTTCATGCAGACCAGACTACTCAGAGTATTGACATGATGATGTATCTCACAGATGTGTAATGGTGTACTGTGATGTGCAATCATTAATGCACTGCCTGAAGTTGATGCTGTAAACCCGATGCAGTATGACTTTACAAGTCGCAAAGTCTGTGAGGTCAGAACATCTGTTTATTGCCAATATGTCACTCATTGTCACTGCTTCAAGACTGTGGTTGCACTCATTCTGCAGTGCTGCACTACCATCAAGTGTGTCAGGTGCCACACAACATGTTTCAGAGACATAGTCATGTGTGAAACTGTAAGTATGACCCATTCAGCTGCACAAAAGAGGAAGCAGCTGGTTGGCTCTGTGCACTCAGAGGACCGGAGGACGGTTCACACAGTCAAACCCGAAGGACTTCAGCCACCTTTTCCTGTTCTTTTCAGACAAGGATTTGAATAGAGTCGTGGGTTATCTACAGTGTCATCTATTGTAAGTAGTCTTTTCTTTTCTTATGTTTGAGCAGGTTTCAAACAGCGTCTTTCAGCCCCAGAGTGTTCCACTTGATATGCTGTGTGCGCAGTTTGGTGGGACCTGCAAGGGCACAGCTAAAGAAGCCCGATAGATGCAAAAAAAGTCCAACTTCGTGTCAGTTTGTTATAGCATACAGACATATCTGTCTGTCTTCTCTTCTGCAGTTTTTTTTCTTTTAAACATTTAAACATTTTTAAGGAATTTTTACATCAGACGAGATGTGTTTTTGCCCCTTTGAGTGAGAGTGAAGAAAAAAAACAGCATGTGTCATTGCCCTATACTTTCATTGCATATACTTCCTTCCCTTTTTTGTTTCTATTCTATTTCCCTGAAACAATGAAAACTCTAAAACTTGTCGTGCCTCATTTGAACAAATCAACGTTATTTTGAATATGGATAGAAACTGTGATGTGAAAACACACTTTACCTCCCTGTTTACCTTTCAGTTAAGATCTTTTCTGTCACGTTGACTGTTCCAAAGATCCACATAGATTCAGAGCAAATTAAAGAAGAATACATAAAAGAGAGCAACGGTAAATCTGTTTTGCCCTGATCATAATTCTATAGGAAAACAAAAAGACTACATCAGCAAATATGCCACCATCCTTCCTTTTTGTTTCCCTTCATCACTTACGGCTCCTTTTCTCTTCCTACCAACCCTCCCACCGTAACTTCATTTTTACTTCCTGCTTTTTTTTTTTCTCTCTTTCTGCTGGAGGTAATCCCCAACCAGCAGGCTCTTGACTCCCTCCCCTCCCCTCTCCCCTCTCCTCTCTCCTCCTCTCACTGGGTGCCAAAGCTCCAGTGTGAACGAGCTCCAGTTCAAGCTGGCCTCCCCACTGTGCTGCTCCTATGGCTGACTCGCCTCTTAATCACTCCTGGCCATCCTTCTCCAAACTCTGGATGAAGAGATGGTCCTTCAAGAGAGGTAATCTTGGTTTGCGTTAGAGTTATTTGTCAGTCTATCTTGGGTGTGTTGTATTTCAGCTGAGGCTGCAGACAGGATGTGACCCCGAGAGCATGTTGCAGATGTGTGAGTTTTGCCTTCACTTCGGCGCTCCTTTCAGTTCTGGTCAAAATAGTTGTCGTTTACCATTGTGACCTGATTAGGGTTTGTGGTGAAGGACGGTTGCAGAGGAGAATTTGGCATTAAAGGCACTGAGTCATTTCTGACCCAAGTGTATGGTGCTGAATATGAGGGTGCAGAAACGTCACAATGCATGCTCGACTGAAAAAAGAAACGTGTTGATTCCAGAGTGTGATTTTCTGCCCTGTGCGGTTAATGGTCTAAATTCAGAACTCTGCACACATCATACATTAAGCCGCGCACTTTTTTCTCTGGTAGCCTGATGCATAACATGCAGAACTTAGACAAAGTTCTTCATGCTTTTCATGTTCTCATGCTGTTTTCCTGCTTTACGCCAATTGCTTCCATTTTGTTTCAGTGTCTGTGTAGCTCGGTACCTTGAAACTGTAGTCAGACGAATTTCTGATCAAAGAGGATCTGCGAGATGACGGTTGTTTTGATGTGTGCTTTATCTAACAGCCTCTGTGTTCTGTTTTTTCCTACAAACAACATCTGTCATACTCAACGACACACAAGCAACACTAGTCCTTGAATCATGCAGGCAGTAAATGGTCACCACAATTCTAATTCGAGCATCTAGTCTCAGAGATGGTAAATTTCAAATTTAGATGGTATTTGTGGTTTCTGCTACCGGCTATTAACGTAATTAGAATTAGTTCATTTGTAAGGTTATTCATACTATATCTGTGTGATGTAACACATTGTGTACACTTAAACAAAATCAACTGACCTTTTCACATGATTCCTGAGTTCCTCTTGTGATTGCCATCTACCCTTGCTAACATGTGTGCAGCAAACTTTGTGGTAAACATGCACCCTCATTTCCTTCCTTGTCACCTTTGATAAAGTTTTTAAATCTTTTTTTTATTCGAATTGAAATGAAACACTAAATACAGATGGGATTATAAAGCACAATAGTGGCAAATATGTATTTTTTTAGCCTTTTCATTTTGTTAAACCTCTTCAAACAAGTCCCTTGTGATACTGCAAAGAGACAAAATGTTAATAAAACTGTAGATCTCTATGTAAAACTATTTATATCTATACAGGTGAAAAACGTTGAATGTTAAACACTGTAGAGTTTATCAATTAAGTGCTGACGTTAGCATAATGGTTGATTTAACGGTGTTAGTTTGTCAAGCCAAATCCGTTTTATTTTCATGGTATCTGACTTAAGAAGAGACAGGATGGGTGCTGCATGCACAGAGTCGACAAGAGCCAACGTGGTCCAACTCCAAAATGTGTGATTGCTGTAGTATGTAATTCCACTTACATACTACAACTTTTGGGTTCCAAAATAACTGCATGCCAAAGTTTTCTATTATATTTTGCTTTACTTGAAACCGTCACAAAAGAGGGTTTGCTCATCTGTATAATGTTAGAAAAGGCTTCTGAGGCAGGAAGTAACGTTAAACTGCGGACTGACTACTGTATCACACCAGAAAACTGTGTTTCAGCACATCTGACACAATATTGTCAGTCATTTTCACCTTTCTACTTTTCTGCCAGTCACAGCTGATTCGGTTAGATATCAATCTAAAACAAATAAAAACCAACGCGGTTGCATGTTGGCATCATGTCGCCTGAACGCTGCTCAATACAAAACACCAGGCAATGGAAAACGTTGGCCTTCCAGTATTTGTGCGTCTTCATTTTGTTTTCACCATGTTTTGGACATGTGGACAAATATACTTTATGTTCTTTTTTGTGACTGAGTTGCTGCTGCTAATGTAGTGGATTTAAATCACAGATATGGTGTTAGACAGATGAACAAAACTGATCTGACGTATGTAAAGTTTCAGAGTGCATAAATATACTGAATCAAGGAGCGTTAGGTCAGGCGCTAAAGTCTTTAGAGGATTTATTATTTGTTGATAGTCACTAGTTCTAGTAGCAGAGTCAGACCACCCTTTGTCATGTTGAGCCAAACTGTAAAAAACTGCTCGACTGTGATAGTGCCAGAATGGTTATGGAGACCCAAACACACACACCTGAGTTTGCGCGCACACACATACGTACTGATGCTTTATCCTTGTGTCGTGTCTCAGAAGATACGAGAGGCCAACCATAAAAGGCCACAGCGGCTGCACAGGACAACATCAAGCTGCCGCTGCAGTGTGTCTACTGACTGTTTAAGTTTACACTTAACACAAGAGGGATTTGGACACAAACAAATTCTCCCTCCAGCAGGGATGCTGCCCACCCCTGCAGCCTCAACCATTGATTTAGAAATATATAAAACTATCTGTCTGCTTGTGTATGTGTGTTCACACAAGAGTATCTCTAGCTGTCGTGCAGAAGATGGGAGTGGATGTTGCAGGTTTACAGCGGGACATGCTGCAGGACTCAGTCTGCATTTAATCTCACTGTACTACAGGGCCGATGGTTCACAGGTGAATATTTGTCAGCAACATAGAAAGCCCCTGATCAAGCTTATGGATTCCTCTTCTTTTTGTTGGTTTCATTTCATGACAGGCTTGTGGAATTGTTTTTCATGAAATACAGAAAGTATTCTATTCAGTCCCGACATGAGAGGACAAATCATACGCAGACTCTAGAGCAGGCCTTTTCTAACCCTTTTCTAACCCTTTTTCTACATGCTGAGAGGTGGAGGGTGGAGGTGGAGCGTGTCAGATGGTTGCATTCTGCGAGTTGCACCACTCGATGTGATTACAACCTACACAGTGGACCTTTCACATTTATATTTGTAATGTTCGGTGACGCTTCACAGTAACTTTTTGGCTGCATTGAGCAGCTAAAAAGATGGATATTTTCTTTTGGAGGTAGCGCAGACTACAGCTACAACAGTCAAAAGGTCTAGCTTTTCAATCATGGTGACCAGTTGGATGGCTAGATGACCACTACTTGATCTCCAAAAGAAAAGGGACACCCAACCTCTGCAAAACAGGGAGGAAGGGCAAAGGGGGGACATTTGCATTTGGAAAAAATTGATTCCAGATCTGTTACATCTATTCGTCCATTTTCTAATCCCGTTTAATCCAATGACCTATTACATATCTTTCAATTTATGTTAACATTATTATTTCTCCACAAGATGTGCAAACTCTATCTGAATGTTGTATTTAAGGCTCTTTATGCTGCTCATATGCTGCCAGAATGAAGTGAAAGCAGCTTTAAAGGATAAACTCATTCGCTCTAATAAGAAATGAAAATAAATAACACCTACTACATTATAAAAATAGATGTGTAAGAAATGTGCTCAAGGAGAACGGGTTCAGGAGGTGTCCATTTTGAAAGGGGCATTATGAAACCTGTTGGAACTGTGGCTTTATCCTCTTAAGATGGGCTGAAACCACAGCAATGAACATGAAAAACTCAGACACCAGGAGGCACAGACAGTTTTCTTTTTAATCAACGTATCAGTGTTTTTTTTTTAAAAAAGCAAACTTCTTACCACTGTATACAACATTATTGACCACAGGTTGGCCACTTCCCAGGCTGCTGAAAACTCAGTGAGGATGTAAACTCCAGCTCTCCATCGCTGACTGAGGAGACTTATGCTGGCTCACTGAGCGGGTGCTAGTGGTTACGGTGGTTAGGCATCATGTGAATCAAGGAATCAGTTTTAATGGAAATGTAAAGAAGCTTTCAGCAAGCTTTTTCTCCGTTGATCACACAGACTTTCTTTGTGCACCTTTTCTTCTTATGAACCTGCTGAAGCTATTGCATTTTTGAGAGATGTTTGTAATTTACAAAAATCAAATAATTTGCTGTTTAGCATCCGAGTGCAAGCCATGTAGTCAGCCCAGTGAAAATCTCACTGCCCAGCTCAGTGTCCAGCCTCAAGCGGCCAGTGAGAAAGGATCCTCCTGCTCATTGCCCCCAACCTCTGTCAGTGAGGATGTCTTCTTTGGTAGCACCAGTGATGACCAGGTAAAGCTCTGTCCTCTCCATTTGGAAAAATCCTCACTTTCAGATTTCTTTAACCTCTTTCACTTAAACAAATCATTTAGGTAGTGCCTAAAATATGCCTAATCTAACACTGAAATAGCTTGTTAAGAAGAAAAAAACCCAAGAAATGAAAAAGAATGTTTTAGATAACTTGAAAAACGTATTCCCTCTCATTCCCTCACATTTTTTCACGACTTTTCTCTTACTCTAATATGTAGGACACATCTTCAGTAGTCAGTGACTACGACTGTCCCTGTGTGGAGGTTAGCAGCAGTGTGGAGGACCTGCAGGGCCTTGACTCCTCTCTCAGAGATTCTGAGTACTTCAGAGACCTGGAGGGGGTTACACTGGCTTCACAGACCACTGCATCCACAGAAATCACTGCTGTCCCAGAGAGCAAAACCCAGCAAACTCTTGGATCCCAGGTGCCTCAAAACACAGACAATAACCAACCTTCACAGACGTCTCTTACCACACAGGCCCTGCAGGTCATTACAACATCACTTCCTTCCTCTGAACAGCCTGCAGAGGAACTTCCTCACAGTCTTTTGGTCTCTCAGCTCAGCCCTAAGTCGCTGGCAGGTTGTGTCAATGATCGTGGTGACTCCACTTCAGAAGATCTGAGCTTGACAATTGATCTAAATGGACTACTGCGATCAATGGAAACAGCAAATCCAATAACGGCACAAGGAGCAGAGGACCAACCCACAATGGATTTCGGTGGAGAGCCAGACCTGGACAGTTTTCCTATTCTGGTCAGATCCATGTCAACGTCTCGGAGGCACAGCTGGGGTGTCCCCCTGTCGCCCATTACCTCCGGCAGGAGGTAAGAAAAATGAATTGATACAATTCTATGATTAAACTCAAACTGTAGTCTCCTAATATTTCTCTTGAGTCTCAACATTACTCACTGGTGTTAATTGTCACATGCAGCTTTCTTTTCTGTTTGTGTCATTTAACTGAGCTAAGTGTTTGGGGACATTTAGTCTCTCATAGCTTTTTATGTAATACCACCGAAACTACTTTGAAGTGTGAAAATGAACAGTGCACTAAAATGTACAACGAGAAACAAAAATAAACACGCTTTATTGAGCTGTTTGCTCAAACCCTTAGTGTGGTTAAGAGCTATGTTTCACTGCCTGGTTAACCCGCTGCTATCTGTGTGTTGCTATGCTGTGATGCCAGACTGAGTTTGGATACCGCGGCCATAGAGAGCGATGAAGAGAGAGAGGACGATGAGGACAGACAAAATAATCTTTTCCATTGCTCCCAGCAGCAGTCTGACAGCTGCTCTGCACATCCTGGAGAGGAGCCAGATAGCTGTAGCCAGAAGGTAAACTGTCCAAAACCCAGTAGATCCAGTATTGCTAGTTTTTTTTTTTTAAACTTTCCTCCAGTGATTTCTTCTTAAAAAAGGTATCACCTAAGTGTGAATGCTTTTTTTTTTTTTTTTTTTTTCCCAAAGAGCTAACACTTAAGTCAGCGGGGCCACAAGAAAATGCAATTACAGAAGAAGAGATTTTTGTCAAACAGTTTCGGACCTGTTTGAGATTGCTTATCATGTGATAATCTTGAGATCATATGAGATCACGTGACAAACACTCTGCTTCATCACATGGGGTCGGTCCTCCTGTCAGGCAGTGCTTCAACCCTACGTGGATGGGACTTGAGAGCAGAAGGCACCATAGTATTACAATTATCTGATCCTGAGTTTATAAAGGACTGTTGGATAACAATCTCAAAATCCCAAACTGTGTTTTAACTCATCCATAGCTCTCCCTTTGCTTCAATAATTATAGCTTTTTGCGTACATGCAACATCTGCTAAGTTGGAAAACCCAAAGCCTTCACCGAAGTTTCTTTACCACAGAAACCACTGCTACTCAAATGACTGAAATACCTCATTTAAAGTCCATTTACCATCCTTTATTCATCTATATCATACTACAGGCCTCACACAATTTAGCCAATCACCAGATCAGTCAGATTAGACTGGGCTTTAAAAGAGAGGAAGATTTGCAACAAAGTATTTCAGACATACAACGGCAAAGGTGCAGTAGTAATGTACAGTAAGAGAAACTTTGAACAGAACAGCATGTAAAAGTTACAGAGTAGATTGACAAAATTAAATCACAAACCTGCTACATAAGCACAACATTGGCTCTTTAAACAACTAAGGACAATAGATAAGGACAACTTAGACATTTGATACCAAATAAGTACACACAAGAATGTGTATCATTTGCAGTATTTTGCCAAACTACAAAGAACATTCTGATGAAGGGGACTAGAAATAACGAAATATACTGTAGATTAGTACTTAATAAAGGTCATGTGTCACTGTACAGCATCTGTTGTACATCAGCGAGGGGATATAAAACACATCAGATGTACACAAGACATACATACGTGTTTATTCTTCTTTCAGGCCACCAGTGCTCTTGGCAGGCAGCTGTACTCTCGCTCAGAGATCCTTGCCACAGATGAATATTCCCGAGCGGCGCACATATCTCGAGTTGTACAGACATCCAAACAGGCCGCCAGGGCAGCAGGAGGTGTGGGCCTAAGTGTTTCTGCATGTAGAGCCAATCCCATAAAGGTTTGTGTTTTTACACTTTTCAAGCAGCTTTTTTCATACTCACTGTGTTTGTCTTTCTTCCCAGTGGCAGAGGAGTTTGACCCTGAAGAAAACCTACACTCTACGGAAGGACAGAACCACATGTAAGTACACATCATCATGAATAACACCAGCGACTTGAGCGAGAACACAGCGACCTTTTTGACTCAGAGTACATGCAGAATATAGATCTTCTTTCCGGGAATATGTCTCTGTCTGAATGGCAGTACAGGTAAACGCTTGAAAGAGAAAAAGGATACAGCTCTGGTTTGTTTTACAGGATGCAACTGTAAATTATGCGTGCAGCTCTTGAATAGTTTGTGCACATACTGCTCTGTAGTTGTAAATACTCTGTTACTTCTACTTAACTCCCACATAACAGAGGGGCTTTCCCCATTCTCTCTTGACATTTCTGGTCCATGTCATATGTGTGCAGTATTCCCCTCCCACATGTCTCTATTTTAGCTCCTTAGATGGCCCCTTAGTCTATATGAGTGTGTCTGTCTGTAATATATATGTGTACTCTGGCAATTGTGTGGAGGCAGCAGACAAGGGAGGATACTTCTCTAAATCACAGTTTGACACCCAGTTCCCAGCAGTCTCGTCCTCTCCTCTTCTCTCACAGCCACCACTCAGTGTCAGTGTCTTGTTTGTCTTAGGCTGATGGTACAGAAAGTTCTGCAGGAGCTAAAGCTGTACCACGGGTAAGTAAACAGGAGAGGGAGGTCTGCATGCTCCTGCTGCTGTTCTAACGACCTGCCAGTTTTCAGAGCAGCAGGAGAGCCACATTGTGACTATGAAGTGTGTTTATGTGTGTGTGTGTGAGAGAGAGTGTGGTTTTGTGTGTGCAAACCTGCACTATGAGTGGATGCATGCCTTCTGCATGTGTATTTGCACGTGCTGGTTTGTGCACTGACACAGTACTGTACATCCCAATCCCTGGAAAGAATCTGTGGAGCACTGAAAGTGTTTTTATTGTCACAAAGTCACGATATTTTCAGCTCGCGAAAGCTCACTGCAGCTGAAATCACCTTCTATTCTCAGACTGCCCATGTTCTCGTTTTAAACTCGGGCTTTGACGAGCTCATCTCTTGTCATCATTTAAGGTTTGTACTTTGCACCATTTTGCCCTGAAACTGGAACTACATGAATTTGTGTCATTGTTTCATTTTGACAGAGCGAAGCAGAGAAACAACAGATCGGACACCAAAGATTTGGGAAGTGTCACTTGGTACGAGTTCCTCTCCAAACAGTGAGTACTGCCCTAAACACTCTTCTGTCAGCAATAAAGTTGCAGAAACGTTCACATTACTGAATGTGTCTGACATCAAATAAATCCTCACAATACTAATAGTCTGTGTAAAGGCGTTTTATAAGCCGGTTGGTAGAAACCTAACAAGGTGAGACTTTGTCAGGTTTTGTTAGGTTCTGTATTTTAATTGTGTTTCATCAAACTCTTAAGGTCTAGAGCTTCCTATTTATTTCTAAATCCTCTTAGATTTCATGTTACAATTTGGTGCCAAAGTAATAAAACTGAATTGAAAATAGGATACATTAAATTACATAGACTTTAATACTGTGAATCATAAGAAAAATATGATTTGACTCCCCAAACCTCATCCCAACACTCACTCGCTATGGTTCTCTTCAAAGCAGCTTGTCAGCAATCAGAAAATAAAAGTGAGAAATACCTTCAAAGCAAATGTTTTCAGGTAGTGGTTTTCTTCTGTGCGTTATGTAATCGGTTAAAGGCATTTAACTGGAATGATGGAGGTCAAGTTAAGGTCCGTAAGACCAATAAAACTTTCGAAGACCTGATCTTTGGGGTTGCTGGATGGGTAAATCAAACTCCCAGTGACTGCGAGACTTTTAGGGAGATTTAGCAGACTCTGTAGCGACAGTGCACTGCTCCACACCCCAACACTCACCATCAGAAGTTACAAACCACCATCTAAAAAAGTAATTTATGCTTTTTTTAAAACGAGTGAAATGATTGAAGTTAAGATAAAACTTTTTGGCCCTGAGGAAGAAAAGACTGTTTGGACAAAAGGACAGCAGGGGGACGGATACTTTGATACACGGCAGAGTTTTACCCATCTGCGAGTTGCAGAAGAGAAGGCTCCGACTGTGGTTTGCACGCACGCACTGAACAGCTGTTTAGATTACCCGGCCTTCTTGGAGTCTCTGGGTGGTTTTTCGGAGACAGGACGCCACCTTTGGGATCCCATTGTTCCCCAAGAGGACTTCAAAGCCCATGTGAGCAATGACAGAGTGACCTTGTGGATGCTTTGTTTTTAACCCAAGCAGTGTTTAGTTATTGGAACTCTGTCAAAATCAGACACCATGTTTGAGCACATGGTGATTTATAGGTATACTTAGTACGAGGTTGTTGTATGACCAGACTTGCTCTCATCTGTTACTCAGGTAAAGAAAGGGAGAAAGGCCACTGTTTGTGAGATCTTCAACGAACACCTCCAGAAGAGTATTTCACATGTATGGTGAAGGCTTTGGGGGGGGTGCTGCGAGACTACTGGGTAGCAGAGTCGCTGTTGCAGGCTAGCTGAGCTGAACAAGTTGAGCTTGTTTACCTTGTGAGTTGGACTCTAAGGCTGAGCCTTAAAAATAAGGTGAGGTGCTTGCAGAGTGAAGTCACTGCTTCTCCTCATCGAAAGAAGTCAGTCAGCTGAAGTTCAGGATGTCTCCCAGAAGCAGGAAGAATACATCAAAATCAACCAAATAAGAACTGAAATAACAGCTTGCTGGCTACGAAAAGGCTGTGATATTTGCCAGAAGAGGATGTTAATGTGGGCCCACCCAGCAGTGCACCCAGATTTTTCATTTATTTGTTTTTTGTTGTTTTGAAGCTATCAAATGGAAATTAAATTGTAGTTTTGCTGGAGGTTTTAATAAAATTTTAAACATGTGTTCGTGATTAATTGATTTGTATTATATTGTATTGAATTGTGTTCTCTTCTTCGTCCACCAGGAATGAGGACGAGGAGGACCGCATAGAGAAGGTGGAGAAGGGCACCAAGGTGAAGAGGACCCTCAGCTCTCTTAGGAGCAGGGTGACTGGCTCTTTCAATAAAGACAAGGTAAACAATACCACAGACAAGTGGGGCCTGAAGTGAATGACAAATAAGTGCTACAGTTAGTCTCTCTGTGACGAAAAGCTCCAGAAAAGGGATTGCATTTGCTGCCCTGGTTACCGTTTTGTAATATTACAAAAAACTAAATGTGTAAACGAATTACTGGTGTGTGTGTTGCAAACACACCTTAATCTTCTTACATAAACCCTATATCCTGCTTCTGACACGGTTATGCGATGTGTTCTGCAGCTGTGTCGCATGCGCCACCGTGACACAGACTACGCAAATTAGCATTTAACAAAAAAACGCCTCCTGTGTTTGCCTTTTTTGTTCCTCTGCAGGGTAAGAACCGAGAAAAAGAGCAGCAGAGAGAGAGGGCGAGTGAGAGAGACAGAGAGCCCAAAGAGAAAGATAGAGTGCGCCACAACAGCAGTAGAGGGCATCATTTGGTGCCGGGCTCCTTCTCCAGCTGTGCTACCTGCTCTCTGTGCAGCAAGACCCTGCAGAAAAAGCATGGCCTGCAGTGCATGAGTGAGTAACACCAGAGTCACAGGTGCACACGCACCCACGCTTGTTTACAGCCTGACACACACAGGCACAGGTGCTACGCTCATACACTCGAATCTAGTTGTACACACGTTGCTGCTTGCATGTGCACTCACCCACGTGCCGGAGCGCTGTAACACACAAGGAAAAAAAGACACAGTCAAACACACGCCACAAGAAACTGGACAAAATATCCACATATGAACTTTTTTGAGTTTGTGTAACATAGATACAGCATGAAAACACTGTACAGTAACTAGTATGTTTCATTCACAACAGTCAATATTACAGAAACTGCCTCTCATCACGCTGACTGTGGCCTTCCCTCTGCACTTTTCTGTCAGATAGAAAGGGTGTTGAATTTCAGTTCCCCTTTAAACTTGCATTTCATTCCAAAACACCCTGATGTAATTTGCACCTTGTTTCACACCGCATCATTGCTCTTATGTTACACAACTTTTGTCAACTTGTTGACATGTGTTTTCTGAAGCATTAGCCCCATCCTCCTCTCAAAAGGACCTTTTTTGATTCGAAGCTACAGCACACCTTAGCTGTGTTGTTCTTCTGATTCTACTTTTTTGTTGGCTCAACTCTGGCAACATGAAAGCAGGTCCTGCTTTGTCTGAAAGCATTTTTGTAGTAGGTCTGCACAAGACATTTCAACACCTCGAGGCTCCCGTGTCCGTCCCTCTTAAGCCACTCCAATGCAGCCCACGGGTCAGCTGATAAGCATGCGATACACACGGTTAACCGTTTGCTTAGCACAGGCTGTGGTAGATACAGTAGTGACCAAAACTCTGCGTGGAAGAACCCCTTAAAGACCATTAATAAAGCAAATCTCATACTTATTAGGGAATCATTTTTTTGGCGAAGATTTCGCTAATCAGCCTGTTCAAGTTTGGCAGACATTAGCTATACTTCATTCCTCTGGCTTTAGCTTTTGCAAAAACATTCACTGTATATGAGTGAAGTTTAATTTGTGAGATTCACTAATAATGCAAAGTAGAACTGACTCTTCAGAGCAGTTGTTAAACAGGGTGGTGGTAGCATCATGCTCCTGGGATGTTTTGCTGCCAGCAGAACTGAAAGATCACACGAAATGGATAGATCGATGGCATTCTTCAGCTTTTTATGGTTATTCTGAAATCAAACTTACATAGAGAACACCTGTTGTTTGATTGACTGTCCTTAAGTACATTTCTCTGCAGAATATGAACAACTTTCTTTTAAAAACAGGGACAGCTCCTATAAACAAGAGCCACATGTTGTTTTTTTCTAGTCTTTTAATCACGTTGAGGTCAGAAATTTAAACATACAGTTTAAAAAAATCGTGTCCAGTCCACAGCCAACAATGAGAAGTGTTGGGGGTTGTTGTCCCCATTTGAGGTTGTGCTCAAGAATTCAGATGTAGTCCTCCTTTATCATTACTCCAGTATTCCATACAGTTTATGCAGTGTGTCAGTTTAATTGGCAGTGAAAAAAATAATAAAGCCCAAGAGCATGACGCTACCACCACCGTGTTATTCTTGGGGTTAAACAGCAGCCTCTCAGGCGATGTTGATGTAAAACTCACTGGTGTTTCATCTCTGTCCGTATGATAGAAAACAAACCCATTTTCTTTCAGCTTAGAGTGACAATTTTGGGTCTTTTTCCAGGACTTACATAATAGTGGGGCTGGCACACAGAGGCTGGAAGTGGAAATCAATCATGGCAAATTAAAACATCTGGAACTTTCTGTACCACTGAATTATAGTTGCATTTTTTTTTTTTCATATTTCCAAGCTTGTGTGTTAAAAGCAAAAATGAGTCAGTGAGTGGAAGCCCAATATGGAAACATCATTAATCACTACGATGAGTGTATATAAATAAAAGATCATGGAGCAAGAGCAGTGAAATCCTCTAATGGCCTTTTTACTAAGAGACACAGGGAATATACACATCGATTTAACTCTGAAGTACTTAAGCGTTCTCCTAAGAAAAACAAGTATAATCTCTCCGAATCAAAGTATCATTCTTGCAACTTGACTAAATATTCTGTGTTAGGCTTTACCGTACTGATCTTTTCAGCTATGTTTGATTTGAAGTCATGCTCCCACACCGTATTTCTATTCATCGTTTCCATCATATTTTCAGACGCAGTCAGACATCAGATGTCTAATCTGCAGTGAGGACTTTCGCTACATGTCTTTTGACTTTATTGTAACTGGAGACAGCCTTCTTGTAAGCCACGTGGCTCGCTGGTGAAGAATTTCACAACACCAAACAAAAAGAACAAAAAACCAGACCTGCTTTCAGTATCGGTGGTATATATTTTAACTTAAGTGAACTAAACCATGTCCAGAAGTGCATAAGGGAACCTTTAGTCGTCCTGTGCTTTCGCTTCTTTATTTCACAACTGCAAATAAATATGTTCTCAAGTGGAGGCCATTGTATGTCCAGAATATTTATAGTTCTTTCAGGCTGGTAGAGGGGACATAATGTATGATTGTTTTTAACAGGTTGTTTATCAAACAAATGTGTCCTGGCATCTTTCACAAGGTGCAGGGCACCACACATTCCAAGTGATTCATATTAGAGTCCTGTCTCTCTTTGACATTCACCAGAAAACAATAACAAATCTCTCAATGATCATTTCTCCATTCATCAAGCATCACTCCCGTGTGTGATAACGTTTCAAAAACCCAAACGTTGTTGTGTCGCTGGAACACACACACACACACACACACACGCAGACGTGAGAAAACAAGTGAGTGTCCCTTTAATTTGAACCGAGCCCTGTGGGGATTCAGCCTGTGGAATGCGTCGCTTGTGTGCCAGAGATTGTTCCCAGTGGAGACACAAAACTGGACCAAACCAAGAATCTGGGATACTAACTTCTATTGGCTCTATTCGGGCAATGTGATCTGCTGGGCTTTCTGACAGTTTAAACTTATTTTCGGATGCAACCATTTGAGACAATCGCAAGCCTTATTTGAACGGTAAGGAGCAGTTGCTGTAGCGGGATCAGGTGGATGAATTCCCGTTGTTTCCCTCAACGGACTTCTCATACATCCTGCCGCTAGCTGGAAAGCTAATAGCTAATAATAAATACTAGTGCTCATCAAATTTTCCTTCCAACTGCGTTGCGTTATGTCAGATTTAAAGTACGCCGTCAGAACAAAGGACGAACACTGAACTTTTTCTTTGCACTTAATTTGTTATCAACTGCTATAAACTAGAGCCGAGTTAGCTGTTAGCACAGCTAGCCTCTTAGCTGCGCCTCTATTTGAAAAACAAGGTTAGTTGGGTAAGCAGTTAGCTGCAGTTAGTCACTTACAGTGAACGCACAATACCGCAAAATGCCATTTGTCAAAGTCTCTGGAAGTTACGTAACTTTATTCAACTTTTAATTTTATGTACCGTTTCAGGGGTCTGTCACTGATGCTGCATAGACTTTGGAGGAAGCTCAACAGGTGATAGCCTGCGTAGCTAACGTTAGCTTCCAGTACCTTCCATCCTCTAGTAAAAAGCCACCTGCTAAATTGTTTTTGTTGTTCTATATATGGCCAGTGGTGCTGTGGATAAATCTCAGGCACCGTCAGTCGCATTTCTAATCGCGAAGTCAGATATCAGTCGGTTCAATTTGAGGTGAATTAGTTTCCTTTGTATAATAGTCTGACGTATTCCCTCTGCACCTAGCATTTGGATCATAGACTAATGCAGCTAACTATTCCAAACTGATGGCATTGACTTATCTCCAGTGTTTTAACTAACGCTCTTGTGTCAAATTCCTGACATTCCTCCGGGCAGGTGATGGCCTCTGCTGGAGCTTAATTAGCCCGAGGTAACAGGAATGTCTCAGTCTGAGGGGTGACAATTCAGCCTGTCCCCTACACTTCTGCCTCCCTGCTTTGACCGTAGTCTGAGCTTTCTCTCTGACTGGGTCACATGGTGCTAATTGTGCTTGGCAGGTCTGCTTGTGCACAACGGCCCAATCCACTGGTCTCCTGGTCTCACCCAACTCTCCTTTAGTGGATTCTTTTAAACGCCATTAGCCAGTCGATGGGCCTAAGTACATTAAAGGGACCTTATTAAAAAGGATAGAACAATTGCTCTTGTTAGTTTTCTTTAATTATTCATTCATCTTAGGAGATAATGCTATCAGCAAATTGTTGGAAATAGTTCAAACGGAAATCAAGGGACGGTTTGTACCATAGTACCAAAGTATTCCATCTTTATCACTTTAACCTTTTTCAGATCCTCACTAAGGGGCGAAAAAAAGCAATGGAAAGATGTTTGTATCTTTGTATGTTTTATTTTCCTTGAGGGAAGAACAAGAAGATCGTAGCGCTATCTTTTCGATATCAAAAATGGAAAAGTGACTCGTAGAACTAATGCTCCCTTTTAGCAGTTCACACCTTCACAAAAGTTTTAAAAGGATTTAGCGTAGACACTGAAAAATGGGCTCGATCAAAAGATGGAGCACTACTTGAAAGGGTTAAGACTCTGTGTTCCATGTGAGTGTACCAGTTCACATGTTTACAGGAGGCCTCCTGTCTTATTAGGATAATTATGGTGTCTATGTCAGCTGTCTTTTTGGGTGATAAATATCACCACCAGAGATGTTTTGCCTCACTTGTGTTTGTGTCTCCCAGAGCTCCACTTACCTCTGTTTTACAAGATGATGTCATGTGCTGGCTTGCAACTGCAGAGATGTTCAAAGTGTTTTCGTAGCGTTAAATCTAAGCTCTTTTACACATATGAATGCGTGCATGAAAGCAGGAAGCTGGTGATACGGGGTTTTTCTTGCACCTGCCAAGAGTGATTGGAGGCATATGCGTTTTTTTTTTACTATTTAATTTTGTAGCCTTACTATTATCTGTCAGGTTAGTTACACTTAAAACTGGGGCACCTCACTAAATAAGGTTATACTGTGGAAGATCGCTACGTTTAACTCCACTCATGGAATTTGATGGTGAACACTCGTCCAACATCTAAACTGAACAAAACTGACTAAGTTTACACGTTGCATTTGAACTGAAATCAGGAAATAATTTAACAAAGTAATGCATGCCTCTGTGATTGTTTTTAAAAGCATTTTTCTGTGACATCACATCAATGTTTTTTCATTCTATTGAATTAAATGGGACCTGCACATCTGCGATTTCTTTCATTCTGTTTGTGTGAGCTTCTGTTTTTCTGGAAGAACCCACCCTTTGCTATCTGAAGCATGATTCAAGCGGCCTTATTCTGTAAGATAACCCAAGGGTAGTGCACTGTATTGGGAGTGTGTTTGAGCTAGGTCTAATCTGCAGTTCTACTCCACTGAGTGACTTACTGAGCTGTGCACTGTGCACCACGAATGTGCTTGTTGTGTGACGGGGACTTTACCAGTAAGCAGATGTTGGGTGTGGTGGTGCTTTTGATAAGGGCAAAGTGTCCCGTGAATGAGCTGCCGACATGATTGAGTCACTGGGACTGATTGCGTTGCCCAAGAGTGTATAAGCTGGTTAACACTCACCTACTGCAATACGCTCACCTGACGAGCCTCTTGAATTGCGCTGTGTCAGCATACCCTGATTAGCCTGTTTTGACTTATTTCTGCTGAGACGATGCTATCAAATGGTGCTCAACACGGTGGTATTGCCAAGCATCAAGGTGGTCTGTGGCTGCAATGGGCACTGATAAGATGCAGCGTATCAGTAAACGGAAGACATGGCGTTCCGGCTTATCTTTGGTTAACATTTTGCTTCCATTGAGCAAAAATTCCTCAGTTGGAGTATAATCATCAGACCGAAAGGATTTAAGTTTGAGTTTGTCAGCGATGACTTCAGCTGAAGTTATAGCAAGGACATGGCTTCATCACTTGGATCCGTTTACTTGCTGTGTCCTGTTTTTTTTTTTGCTTTCCACAACCTGGCCCAGTCACTGTGGTTAAGCTAAGTTGAAGATACAAAGATGCTATATTGTCCTGGTGGACTTCCTCAGTCATTGGTGGTATGTTTGTGCTCTTCTCTTTGGTATAAAATATCAGAGCTGTTAGAGAGAGATCATCTTTCTTTTTCATCTATTAGTTGGAGTAAAGGAGAAGTGGAAAATGATCTCTGGGTTTCCCTGCTTGCTTTAGCGGACTTCGGTTTCTTTCTCTGTTGTAGTTTTTTTTTTTTGATACACATGAGCTGTGAGCTCCGTACTGTTAGACCTGACTCAAAGGGGACACAACACTGCTGGTAAAGAAGCCTGTTTTCCTTTTCTTTTTCTTCAGCTCAGCAGTTGTTCTTCCTTTACCGCAGATGAAGAGAGAGACAGAGACGGAAGGATCGGTTTAAAGTTGAGCTTGGAAACCCCTTTGGCTGTTCTTCGGGGTCTTGGTCTCTGTGGGTACCTGCAAATAGTTCGACGCTTCCACTACAGCCAGAAGATTTTTGGATACTGAAGATGTGTTCAAGTTGGCTTGTTCAGTCGGTGGAAGTTGCCAGCGTGGCTCATGTTTACATTGTGTTGCTTTAAGAGCAGGAGTGTTTCACTTTAGTCAACAAGCTATGATTTCTACAGTTATTATGCTGCCACGCTGTCGTGCTCCATGTAACATGATAAATGTGGAGAGTTGATTTCACCTTTTTCTTGCAGTGAAATGTTTTTGAAAAGTTTGCTGGAGCTTGTTTCTGTGGTCACTCATTTAAAGAAATTGCATTTGATCCTTCTATTTTCTTTTAGTGATAGACTTCCTTCAAAAAGTTAGCTTAAGTTAGCTTTTTTTACTGGTTCCTGCATTATATAAGGTTTTACAGAGGAGCTGATCTCGTTATACTGTGCATTCATTTCTTTCTCTTCCATCTCCTGTCTACATCAAGCCAGTTTTACCTGGCAGGGTTGGGATCGTAGTTTGCATATGGATGACTTATTTGTTTGGAAGTCTAATCCCTCAGGAAAGGCTCCTGTTGCTTATCTTGCACAGCATTTGGCTGTGCTGCAAGAATGACGTGGTGTTGTTTAACAGCGGTTGGTCTTTCCAGTAACTCAGTACAAAGATGGGGCAGTTAAGTTGTACTTAGTATGTTTATCCATAACAACTCTGATTTGCATCTCTGCTAATCAAACATTTCAAGTAAACCTTATGGCACTTGGCTTGTTTCCATACAGGGAGAGTATTGGACAATAAGAGAAACCCAACACTAAGGAAAAGGGAGTTTCTGACCGGCCCTACTACTGTGTGATTCTGTATCGTGTAAACAGAGAGAAGCTGAAGTTCCGCACTAATCTTTGTTAGCCTGAAGTGATTCTTTCTTTTAAAAAAAAAAAAAAAAAAAAAAAACAAGGGTAAACGGACAGTATTTATGTACATATATAGCACTTCTCTTATCTAGTTGATCACTCAAGCACCTTTTAGTCTGCAGAGTGTTAAAAGCTACACAGTGACACAGTGCTTCTTCTTATACATCTGATCCAGCCAGACTAATAGGACACTGACTCCAAGCTCCTGTCCTCCTGTTTTTCAGATTGTGCCGTGAACGTTCACAAGAGCTGCAAGTCTTTGCTGGGGGAGTGCACCAGCAGCAAGAACAAGGTAAACACGCCTGTACAAATGAGGACCTTACCTGCACTGAATTCAAACTAGTACCTTCATTTCCACACACACACACACGTCAGAATTATTTCAATTTAGTTTTAGTTTAGATACTTTTCTTACTTTAGTTTTGCTCTGAAAATGCTTTTTAACAGATAACTAAAAGACCTGTTAGGACGTAAATGAAACCTTTTATTCTTTTCAGTTCCGGAAGAAACATCTGGATCTTTATGTAACATTTTATGCCAGTAGGTTAAAGATGTCACACGAAGCGTGCACAGGGAAGCAGAGATCCTCTTTCGACGGAGCTGTTTCTGCTTTCCTTTGCTGCTTGGATATAAAACTTAGGATTGCTTGGCTGTGCTCACTCTTATAAATGTGCCTGCGATTGGCTTTGCTTGTTAAGCATTTCTTCAGCCGTGCGAGCAGTCCTGTCCTGTAAATAAAGCACAATAACCGTGTAACACACTTAAGGATCTCATTATCGTTTTTGTCTTTCTTATTTGTCGCTAACTTGGGAAAAGCGAGGGAGCTTGGCCTTTTAAAAACGCCACTTTCTTGTTGTCCACACAGAGAGATTCTCCTCAGAGGACTTACACGTCGGGATCTCCTAACCCCGGTAAGCAGAAGAGTATTTATGCACAGATGTACCACTCAAAATCCCACTGACTATGGTATCAGTTTTGCTAGAGGGGATGCATTGATGGATGAGAAGGTGGCTTAAGCAGCCCTTATGTCTAATTAAAAAGCTGGCTGGGTGTGTGTGCGTGGAGGTCTGGGTCTCTGGTGTATGCGTGTCTGCCGGCACACAGTGTCGAGGGGGGAGATTGGTCTCCAGCAGTCAGTAGGCAAAGGTGATGATTAGCCATTGTTAAGAGGAGTCAGGTGATGTACATGCGGTTTCTTTCTTGTCCAAGCTTCCAACGTTGCAGGAACTAAATGTACTAAAATGGTATGTTGGGACACCGAAGACAGGAAAGCAAATAATTCCGTTTTTTTTAAATTTTTTTTTTAAGAATGTTGTTTTCAAAGATGGATTTAATTCCTTGGAAATAAAGACGAGTTTAAAGGCAATTCTTCAGAGCCGCTGAGCTCCACTGTGGTCTCAAAACTATTGAAATAAGTCACTGAGCCACACGGTTGCGCTGGGTGACGTCTGTCCTCATTCTGATAAATATGGGGGCCAACGTTTATTTATTTAAAAAGAGCTTAGCTGAACTACTAACAGCAATCACTCTCACATCTCTTTTCTGGAAGGCGAAAGTGTGAACAGGGGCGTTGTAATAAACGGCGTCCGACTCTGACGGCACAAATAACACTTGTTAAGATGGTTAGTCGATCATTTTCTCGTGGATTTATGTTTGAATGTTTTATTTTGATAAAACCAAACTAGATGAGTCAGCCAAGAGTTCACATTTTGTGCCTTGATTCCTTATTGCTGAATATTATCAAGTATTCCATCTTTGGAAATGTGAATCATGGCTTATTGTGACATTTAGCAGGTGCTGCTGCATGTGATTGAACCCACAGGAGACACGAGCGGTTGCAGCAGCGACAGCTTTAGTTAATCTCCTGTAGCAGTTGTTATTCCTCTGTGAACAGCTGGAGTCCTGTCAGCCACACTTGGTTTCTCCTCCGGCCAATCAGTGGCTTGTGCAGGGGGTCGGGAAGACGACGAGGGGAGAGAGAGATATTGAAGAATGGTTAAGAAATCAGAATGTGCGAGAAATATAAAAGGGGCACGCATCTTTCTGGAAGTTGCTACAAGGCTCTGGATGCGAAGAGGCTGCTCAGGTGGCCTATAAAACCAGGTTTTTTCCTCTGCTTCTCTGAAGTCGCATCGTTTAATACTTGCGTAGTGATATCCACCTTATATCAGTAACTGAGACGGCTGAACTTTACCTTAAAGTTTGGATTAAACTAGTGGTATTGGTCTGTCTTTGAGCCATTTGTGATGGACATAGCTGTTTCCAAAGGCACTAGACAAACCATGGGTTCCTCCAAAGCTTGCTCCAGGACTGTAAAGCCAACCCCCCCGTCTTCTTCTGCCTCATCGCGGGGTCTGTCTGGTCGTGTGGGTATGCGGGTATTGATGCACCGCGATGTGATCACCTGCAGATTCTTCCGATCCCTTCCTCGATCCTGGCTGAAAAAGTACTGGGGTCGACTGGGACAAGACTCAGACAAGTCATCTCCACGCCGCTGGTCATCTTCTCCTTTCTCTCTGTCCTCCCCCCGTTTGTCCCCACGTTCCTGGTCCATCCCATCTCATTTCCTCCGTTCACCCGTGTCTCGTCTTTCTTTCCCAGCACTAAAAGACCGGGACAGAGAGAAGGATCAGGCAGTCACGGTTACGTCTCAGGCCCTGGATGGCCACCGAGGTTTTCCCAATGCCCCAGGCATGACCGTTAGTTCGTGGGGATCTAGCACTCAGCCAACTGCCGCCCATAACACTAGCAACACCTTAGCCCCTACCTGCAGCCTTGGCTACAGCCTCCGTCACCACAACAGCTCAGGGTGAGTACCCCGGCCATGTTCTTTTTCTTTTTTTTAACTAGTTTGTTTTCAGACAATTGCTTGTGTATGAGAGTTTTTCTTTTAGGTGGAGATGAAAGGTTAAAGAACCACCACAAAAACACCTGGTCACAAATACACAGTGCTGTAGATGTTTGCAAGACCTGCTGCATCTTATAAAACGTTTGAATATTTTTAGTTTCTTGTCTTTTCACCTCATCTGATATCCTCTCTCTTAACGTAAGATGTGTATCTGTAGCTTACATTTGGATGCCAGCTGTCTTGTCTAATTAAGCATCCTTTGAAAACGAGTCTCGACGGTTCTCCAAAGGCTGCTTTTCTCCTGAAAGAAAGTGTAGGGAGACGAGGAAGTCGGAGGCACAGAGGCGCAGACGGAGAATCATTAGCTGGCTTTTCCCTCCTGCCTCACATTCAACTCTTTGCTATTTTCTGAGTACTTGCTCAAAGGTTTAATTGGGCCACTGGCGGGCTGTGGGAATGAGCCATATCACTTTCAGCATCTATGCCACCTTGGACCTGTGGTTCTCTTCCCTCAGATCTCTCCCTGGGGAAATGGACGAGACAGATGGTCTCCGGTTCAAACGCTGCAACGAAGACGCCATTTCCCTCGCTCCATCAACTGCCGAGTCCATCATCGTAGAAGGTGAGCTGATTCGCTGCCGTAGGACTTGACATTTTGTTTGAACGATTCCCCTCTTGTTGACATCGCTGACTTTCAGTGGTCTTTATTGTGGTAAAACTGTTTCCTACCTTCCTACCAAGCCCTCAAACTCCATTTACCATCAGAATGTTTCCATACAACCAGAGAGGAGTGTGTGTGTGTGTGTTGAGGGTGTTTTGTGGAGTCAGGAGTGACCTCAACCTGCCTTATTAAACTGAAGTGTGTGGGAGAGAAAGACAGGCTAACTGGACACAAACATTCCATTTTTTTTTATACCTCACATGCTCCGTGTATGGTTCAACGTTTTAGAAGAAACGCCCTTAACGTGATGTGTTTTGTTCTTTTTCCGTCTTAATGAGTACACTCTTCGAGATGTATTGCATGACAGAGGGAGAATCTCTCCACACTCCCAGTAGTGTCATTATTATGGAGTGTGAGTCAAAGTTTAGCAAGACAAATGTTTAAGCGAAGACTTCTTGGTTCTTATTGCCAAGTTGTCACTATGTTCGTATATCATTTCCAGCCTTGCCAAAACTCAAAAAGGCTTGTAGTCAGCAGTGAACTATCCTTAGACCTGGATCCTTCACAATAAGTAATTAGAAACCTTTTCGAAGCGAGTCATCTTTCGAAAATGGTGCTTGAATATTTAGGAGTGTTAGAAAAGGCTGTGACTTTCATTTTGGGTTTTTCACTGATGCCATCTTGGCGAGACCTTCAGCTTCAACTTTACCAGTTCAGATTAGGCTTTTCTTTGGTTGCCGTTCTGCTGAACTTTACCTCAGTAAACCAGTAAGCGGCATAATCCCTGGATTTGTTTCAGTGTTTACCGCCTCTGCTCCCCTCCGCAGAATCTCACTATGCAGCAGTGCGGGCTGAACTGGAGTCTGATGCTCAGGACTTGGAGGCCGATTCGTGGAGTGCGGCAGTTGATCAGCAGTATCTTAAGAAGCACTCAAAAGAGGTGGTGAAGAGGCAGGATGTGATTTATGGTAAGTCTGACTTCTCAGGTCACATTTGGATTAACAAATACTTTAATCATTGGATAGTGATGACAGCATGAAAATAAATCTCGAGATATGGTCAGTTTTTCTTTTTGTGTGCCCACAATGCCACGACAGTTTCTCTTGGAGCGCCTGCTCTTAGGCTCCGTAGCATTGCTTTGTATTGAACATACAACATGTCGTTATACAGAGCTGATGCAAACGGAGATGCACCACGTGCGAACACTGAAGATAATGCTGCGCGTGTACGTCCGAGAGCTGAAGGAGAATCTCCAGATGGACTCGGGAAGGCTCGACTGTTTGTTCCCCCGCTTGGAAAACCTCCTTGACCTTCACACACATTTCCTGTCGCGTCTCAAAGAGCGTCGACGAGAAAACCTCGTCTCACCCAGCGACAGGAACTACACCGTCAACAGAGTGGCAGACATCCTTATTACCCAGGTGGGGAGGAGATTTATGCCCTCGCATGTGCAATCATTAAAATCGTGATCTTTTCTGTATGTCAGCAACATGGCAGTGGTGCCACCCTGCAGTAGCAACCAGAACACAAACACGTTTGGGTGAAAAGGTTTTTTTTTTTTCTTTTTTCTCCAGTTCTCAGGTGAAATAGGGGAAAAAATGAAGGACAGTTATGGAGATTTCTGTAGTCACCACACTGAGGCTGTCAGCTACTACAAAGATCAGCTGCAGAACAACAAAAAATTCCAAAACATCATAAGGGTGAGATGCATTAGCATTTTTACGCTTCCTCTTCGTGGGATTTTAAATGCTTTTGCAGGCTGATGTGAAATCTTTTTTTTTTTCTTTTTTTTGTGTGTGTGTGTGTGTTTTCTTTTTCAGAAAATGAACAACCTGTCCATTGTGCGGAGGTTAGGAGTGACTGAGTGCATTTTATTGGTGACGCAGCGGATTACAAA
Source organism: Leuresthes tenuis (assembly GCF_036924035.1). Taxonomy (NCBI): domain Eukaryota; kingdom Metazoa; phylum Chordata; class Actinopteri; order Atheriniformes; family Atherinopsidae; genus Leuresthes; species Leuresthes tenuis. The sequence goes on along the minus strand of NW_027325361.1, from coordinate 15,516,940 downwards.
GTACCCAGTGCTGGTGGAGCGTATTCTGCACAACACTGAAGGTCCTTCTGCTTAAAATGACCGTCCTCGCTGCTTTTAATATAACACAAGTGGCTGTGTTGTCCACAATCAGATTTTCAATCCGTTTCTTTCTCTCTCTCCCCCCCCTCCTCCCATCTCCAGCGGGAACAGAGGAGCATGAGGATCTGACGCGGGCACTGGGTCTGATCAAAGACACAATCGTACAGGTGGATACGCTGGTTAATGTCCACGAGAAGAACTCGCGACTTCGAGACATACACAACAAGCTGGAGCCAAAGGCATTGGGAAAAATTAAAGACGGTCGAGTGTTTCGAAGGGAGGACCTCGCACAGGGCAGGAGACGACTGCTTCACGAGGGCACAGTCAGCTGGAAAGCTGCTTCTGGCAGACTCAAGGGTAACTGATGTGTACCTCTGGTTAGAGATGGGCGTCTCTATTGTCTGTTTATTGGTCTTTAGTGACGGCAGCCACAGTGACGGCACTTGAGGCCCAAGCAGATTTTTCTAAAGGGAAAATGAAGTATATTAAATTGTTTTAGATAGAAATACTTCCTTAGCAATATGCAGATATATTCTGAAACGTCTTGTATCTAATAGATTGATACTGCATCATTTGTTTAGTCCGTTATCAGCTGCTTTTCTAAAGGTATCATTTCTAAATGTCCTTCCAGATATTCTTGCCGTCCTCCTGTCAGATGTGTTGCTCTTACTGCAAGAGAAGGATCAGAGATATGTATTTGCTACGGTGGTGAGTGGTTTCTCCCCTGCCAGTACGGCACTATCAAAAACAAAATGTGTGTCAGAATAATACATTTAACGTGATACGACCATGATTATGTCAGGGATGAAGGGATAATAAAAAAAAATGGACGTCTCTGTTATCATTGTTTCTTCCTTTCCTTGCCTTTCTCCTACCCAGGATAACAAGCCGTCAGTGATATCTCTCCAAAAGCTGATAGTCAGGGAGGTGGCCCATGAAGAGAAAGCTATGTTTCTTATCTGTGCCTCCTCCAATGAGCCAGAGATGTATGAGATCCACACCACCTCTAAGGAGGAGCGAAACACTTGGATGACACACATACGACAAGCTGTAGAAAGGTAACTGCAGTTAGAAAACAAGTCTTTGCTACCAATTATTTAGGCATGCCCAAAATCACGACTGGTTTAACGTCATGCAAAGTTCACTAGAATATTTTGCGTGCTGTAAAAAGTAAAGACGTAGACACAGTATGTTGCTGTACAGATTAAACAAAGAATGCATATGAGCATTGCTTCTCTTCTCTTCTCTAACTCTACATCTGCCATGGCATCTGTCCTCTTTCCTCTATTAGCTGTCCTCACACAGAGGAGAGGCTGTTCAGCGAGGAAGAAGAAGCACGAGCTTCCAGGCTGAAAGAATTTCAAGGTAATTGCAGTTCATAGGCACTTGCATAAAACATCCCCGGAAAACACACACGATTGTCCACCAGGTGGTGCTCATGTGCCACATTGAGCTCAGAATACTTTTAAGTCAATTTTGTTTACTTCAGAGGATCCAAAGGAGTTTAGCATTGCATATATTTAGCAGCTTAGGTTGCTCAGAATACCTTGCAATACTTTGAAAATCAAGCTCTTAAACCATTAGGATCCCTTATTCGTTTTTGTTTTTTTTGGTGTATGTCTCATACAATGTAATGTTTTCCTGTTGTAGAGCGGCTGAGCCAGAAGGATGCAGTGATTGTGCAAGCTCTCACTGAGAAGTTGCAGCTGTTTGCAGACATGGCAGAGTCTGTGGCCAGCCTGGAGGACACAGCCTCACGTTCCAGACTTCTGCTTCGAGGAGATGCCTCAGACCTCCAGCAGGGGGAGACCTTGCTCAAAGGAGCTATCACAGAGGGTAGGACGATGCTGCCCAATCTGTTGTGCATCTGCCATAGGATCAAAGGCACTTCGCCGTTGCATTATGTGATGCTTGGATACAAATTTAGTTTACTTTACCTTCACTGGAACACTGTAATAAACAGTTTGTTTGTGTTATCGTTGAATTTGCTGCTTTTTTAAGGGCTTCACTTTGGGAGGTTTTTTTTTTAACACTCTTGTCTTTTTATAAACCTTAGTTGAGAACCTGCAGAACCTGCTGCAGTCTGGAGTGAGAGAAGAGCCTCAGCGCCCTCGTACAGAGGAAAGCGGTGGTTCTGCACTTCTTCCCAGGCGAGCGGACACCTTTGGGGGCTATGACAGCAGCCCCACCATCCTTAGTAAGAGTGAGTCCAGCACACTCAATGCCCTGAGGAGATCCACCCTCTAATGGATTCTTATTTATTTATTTTGTATTAAATTGGCCAATGTACATTTTTAATAAACCACAAATAATTGATAGTCAAAGACTTTCCTTTAGAGTGTTTAGTTTTCTGTGGGCGAAAAATGCAGCATTTCAAGGTAGCTGTGAACATGCATATATCTGTGTGTGTGTGTGGTGTCTGTGCACCACTTTTTATCAATGTTTTTAGTATTCAAGTGAGTTTGTTTTAATTACGTGTCACCTGTTTGTGTTGATGTGTGTCTGTGTCCGTCTCAGATGGTATTGTGAAGAAGAACTTTTCTGGCGAGACGAGAAACAGAGACAGGAGCCAGAGAGCCAGCTCTGACCCTCAGCTCAAAGACCTCTGTGGCAGCCACACCCTGGAGCAGACTGTAAGGACTCTATATACACACACACACACACTGAGTATCTTTGGATGAGTCAGTATTATTTCCTGTAAATAGCAATAATCAGGCCAAGTCATCTGGAAAGTTTCCATATCTACATGTTTACTGGTCACACAGGTCACTTCATTTGTTTATAAATAGATAAAGCCTTGCTAAACATTGTAGTCAGAACGTTCAGGTAATTCTTGTAAATCCTGCCTAAATATAACAACGTGTTGGTGATTGTGAAACAAAGACACCCTTAGTTTCAGGGTCTTATGCACGGCTGAATTACTGTGCTGTGAAAAGGTTCATATAAACTTGGCAGATTGTTCTTTTCTTCTTCTTCTTCTTCTTTCTCTATTGTTTGGATGGTTCTAACGGAGACAGAAAAACTACTGAAAATGTTTGATCGACATCGCCGCACATGCAGAATAACGCTGCTATAGCAACTCCACTCGTCTCTGACAAAAAACGAGAGATGAAAATGACATCCTAGCGCATTGTGTGGACATTTTCATGAGATCCATATTTAATTTGTATGTAATGTATCGCAGTGATAGATTTTGTCCTTTAAAAACGAGTGGATCTGATTAACAGCTGAAAGAGTTATTTGTCTTCTATTTTACTGTGAATGGGACAATAGTTTACGACATTTAAGTGATACTGTAGTGATGAAAACTTTAAATTAGCATATGATATGATCTTTCCGATCATAAAAGATGCCCCCTGCTGGTAATTAGAAAGAATGCACCTTTCAGACCTGGAGGCTTTGTCCTCTTCTTTTGTTTTAACTTCCTGTGCAGTCCAGACATGATGTTTGACCTGCTCTGTGTGTGACTGTTGTGGCTCAGGTTGATGAAAGCTGCTGCTCTCCGGTCAGATGGAACCGCATCTGGTCCGACTCCTTCCCCGAGGCTGAGGTTTGTTTCACCTTAGATTTTGTCTTTGACTTTTATCGCTGTGCCTTCTGAAAGAAACGCATGTTTACCGATTCAACCAGTTGTTGTGTTGTTTTGGTGATGAAGTGGTAATCTGACTTTGTTTTTTACGTTGCAGTTCTTTGACAGAGTGCTTATGCTCTCCCAGAGGCTTTATAGTCTACAGGTAATTGTACTATTTATGCTCTGATAACTGAAAATATATATGTACATAATATATTTCTTGTTCTGCAATAGCTAATCAGCGCGGTCTCAAATGTTCTTTAAACACTTTATTTGTGTCCTCTGTTCTCGTCTCCGTCCTCAGGCCATCATATCCCAGCAGGACAGTCAAATTGAGCTGCAGCGGGCCTCTCTGACGGAGCGGGCCTCCCTGCCTGGCCGACACAGAGGAAATGTGTTGCTGGAGCAGGAGAAACAGCGAACCCTGGCACTGCAGAGAGAGGAGCTCGCGAGCTTCCATAAGCTGCAGTCTCAGCACAGGCATGAGCAGCAGCGCTGGGAGAAGGAGAGGGAGAGGCACCGCCACCAAATCGAAGCCACAGAGGCCAAGCTACGACTAAGAGAAGAGGAGTGCAGGCGGCTGGAGGTGAAAGGCTTTTTACCGCCTTAGGGCTGTGGTGTGGATTTTGAATGGCGATGGATCCGTGCAAAAGCCTGAATTGGTTCAACTTTGAGTGCAAAGACTTCAGTCCTTATTTCTTAAGGCCCAATATGCTGATGTTTGAGGTTTGACATAACCTGATTTTTTTTGCAGGAGCATGTGGCTAAAGAGAAGGAGGAGCTGGACAGACAGAGGGAGACGTACCAACACGATCTGGAGAGACTGAGAGAATCCACGAGAACTGTAGAGAGAGAAAAGGAACGCCTGGAACACCTGAAGAAGATCAAGAGGAAGACAATTGAGGTTGGATGCCTGTAGTGGTGGAAGTGATTATGTTTCCAGTAGTTTCTTTGATAGGTCACACGGAGCACAGCCTGTTGTGTCAGACCATATCACAAACTCTTCCTGGCTGCTCTTCCTCCTTCTTTTGTGCAGGGTACACTAGGGCACAAAAGTTGGGAGACTTTAACTGGCCTAAAGTTATATCAAAATGACTGACGTGCAAGCGATTTGATGTCAGTTCTAGTATGTTTGAATACTAATTCCCTTTTAGTAAAATGGTCCGTACTTTTGCTTTGCATGGTAGTTAAAGTGTTGGTAAACTGCATTCTTTCCCATCCAGGCCATGTAGCATCTGCCTGGGCTCCAGAGCTCCAGCTTCAGGCATTACTGGGGCCGGAGCCAATTGCTCAAACTGATACAGCATGAGACCGCTATTTTCTTCCACCACACTGTCTGCTTCAGTTGATCCAGGATGGAGATGCTATATGATACTAACTGCACTGACTTAAAGGGAACTTTTAAACGTTGGTAGTTTGAATATCCGCTTGAGACGTGTTTCCATTTCTTCGTTGAAAGGGAGTTAACTAGGCTGTGTACCGTCATAAGATTACAAGAATGTAATATCCTGATTTATTTTATTTTTTCTTGACAACAGTGACCAAGTGAGCAATTGCACCATACACACTCATGTCATTGTGAAGCCCAGTATTGTTACTATCTGGGATACTCTCCCTTCAGAACATTTTGCTCTCATCTCATAATTTAGATCGATCATCATAGAAAGATGAGATAATCTGAAATCATTTCTTTACAATTCTTTATCCGTGCAACCGTCATGTTTCTGTTAGTTGAGTAACGGCTTGAAATCAACTTCAGTTTACACAGCTTGTCTCATAGATGGGTGCAAATGATAAACAACTGGATACATTTGTAACCGCTCAACCCAGGAGCCCCAACTAGTCATAGAGTCTTCACTTCCCTTTACCTCCTTTTTCCCCCTCTGTCTTTTCTTCCTCGTATCTTTCTTGCTCTCCCTGCAATACAATGCGGGCCATTGTTTGTGAGTTTCATGGGAGAGGAGTTTTGAGAAAGATCCACGGACTGTAATTTCATGCCCGGTGCTAACAGATCTGTCAGGTATCCACAGTGATGCTGCTGGATACAAACCTCGAGTGTTTTCAGAGGCCTATGCCACCCAATCACTGTTCAGTTGATTGGCTTTTTGTGACAAGCTGAGGAGAGGTAAGGCTTACCGTGTTTATTGGGAAGTTTTATCTTGATGATCTTTGCATCAGACAAGAAGAATCTAGTCTGTTTGAGAGAGAGGAACAACAACACTAGCAGCTCCACTACCTGACTAACAGCATTAGAGGGAATTAACACAGAACACTCTGAATAATGATGTTTACTCTGCTGCTTCCACAAATAAGGACAAAACCTTTAAGCGCAGTGAGTCATTGTACCTATTTTTTAATAGCAATTTATCACTGGAGTTGTTTACTGGTGATGCTTTATCCCATAGCCATGTGATTTCTGTTTGAATGGTGTCTCCAGTAATGCCATTAGTCCCTCTTCGCTGTCTTTCATCCTCTTTAGCAAGTTGACTGAATGACAGTGTTGTCAGTTCAGCCTTTCCTCAATAAAGCTACCCTGTTTTTTTTTTTTTTTTAGTTATTCTGTTTTTTACTTGCTGTAACTTCACTTAAAACTTCATCAAACAAGCAGACGAACCGGAGGCCGCTTGTTTTTTTTTTTTTTTTTTTTTTAAATGTATTTTTTTTGCGTTTCATCTTCGCCTTTCGATGCGTCATTTAAGTGGAGTCTTAAGACGTACAGACACGCAAATGATTCCAATTATCAACTCATTGCCGGCCACAGAAGGCCCTTGAATGGGGAACTGAGTCCAGAATACTTCACAGCGACTCGTGGAAAACCACATCCAGTGGTGTTTCAAAGCTTCAAAGCCTCTGCACGAACTGACTTAATCTGCTGTGACGAGTAATGTTCTTCTAATTTTAGAGGCCTTACAGAAACTGTGAATAGAGTTAGGGTTGTTTGTGACATGACCTGCTAGATTATGCCTAAACTCCAACTGCTCTTCGGTACCTCCTGAATCCCGCCAGTAATATGTGTTTTAGACGAGCAATGGGCTTTCTGAGCACGTGCACGGCTTCAGTTCTGTGCGTTGTGCTGCGGCGCTTTCTTGGCTGCGGTTTTGGAAGATTTGGATGTGTGTTTTTTTTTTTCCCCCTCTGCTTCAAACAACATCAAATGGTCTTTTCATTAGCTGAAAACCACAGGATCTGTTCCAGGCTCTGAGCCAACCTGATATCAAGAGACATTTAATCACCACCGCCTAAAATTAAGACTCATCAGCAAACCGAGGGAGCTATGATTAGCCTTTATAATAATAATAAAAAAAGAGACACATCATGTGTCTTTGGGTGTGTTTCTTAACATATGTGAGCAATAGCAGTGCAAGTTTCAGCATGCCCTTACTTCAGAGGAACCTTTCTTTTCATCTGTTATCTCATCTGATTATAGTTGGCCTCTGTTTTTATTGGCTCTGACCCAGGACAGAGCCATGTGTCTGATTGCACAATTGTCTTGTCAATGTTGAGTCATAAAGCACAGCCATTTTCAAGGTTGCAGGAGGAGATTTGAATGGCAGTAAACAGTCATATTTAATTGAAGACCTAAAAGGAAGAAACCGGTCTCATGACAGTGGGTTCAAAGGATCTGTCCCGCAGCCTGCTTTGAGTGCATCAATGAATAACTATTGCTTTACCCCTTTGACATTTTCCTTTTTGGAGATACCTTCAGGCCCCTTTTTGGTAACGACACCCCCCCTTTTCCAAGAGTTATTACCTGATGTAAGTAGCTACATAAACATGATGAAGAATGCTGCGATAGATGGAAAAGTAGAAAGGGAAAGAAAACATTGCTAATAGGTCTTATATGTGGCCTCAGCCTCTTGACTTGTATACAGTCCTGTGTTCTTCCAATAAATATATCTATTCCCATCGACACCCACACCATGTCCACACACGGATCACTACGATTAGCTTCCGCTATGATCGACCTGTAGTCTTTGCTTTGCTGAATTTAGACGGAGCACAAAGCTTAAGGTAGCAGACTTTCTTCAATCTGTCTCACTATAGCTCTTCCCTACCCGTTAAGCCAGGAGTATACTTGCTTTTTAATCAAATGTTCGTGTAAGCAGCTTGCCTTAACGTGGGTGTAATTGTTCACATACCGTTAGGATTCCACCCAAGGGCACACTAGGTGACTCTGGTCGGGGGGAAAAAAAACATGCCATCAGCACTGCCATCAATCAATTTCTCCAACATTTTTCAGTGGTAAAAGCATGTGGTAAAGATTCGGGTAATTGGTGGGACGTTTTGAGCTTGTTGGCTCGTTTCTTGGATCAAAATACTTCTCGTAGTGGAAGTTAACCGTTCATACAGTCAAACAGTCGGCATCAGAATGGTGTCAAGAGGAAGCGCTGGTTTTAAGAGAAATGAAACTATAAAAGCAATAAATCTGCTTTTTTTTCGTTTTTAAGTGGGCCAGCTGTACATTTGAGTGGTCAGTGTTGTACCTGCAGCAGACAGAGGTGGTCTTAGTTTGGAGAATCAGAATCGCTCTTGACGAGCAAGCTAAAGCTAAAAGCTACTCGGAACGAGGCCAGTAGAAAAGCAACTTTTTTCTTTCTTTTTTTTTCAATTTAAAAGTCTCAATGCCAATAGATGCTAAATAATAAATAATGCTATATTGTGGATATTTACACTGCCTCCCTTCTGCATCGGATACATAACACGTTATGTACGGCCACACGGACTGATTTGAATGCACTGCTGACAGCGGTGTTACACAGATGTGTTGCACTGGAGGAAGTGTAAATGACATTAATGCAAAAGCTATTTGACATCATTATTGGTAATCGATCACTTAAAATCCCACATTACTTTTTTATGTATGTTCAGTGAAAATAGACTTAAGACTGTATACGGCTTCTTGTATGTAAATAAGATGAGTTGAAGCTAGATTTGTAATTTTCGCTTGTCTCTTGTTTCATCTCCTGTTGCTTTTAAGGCCCACATCTTCCACTTTAAAGCCCATAGTGAGGTGCATGCAGCTGCTAATACTTAGTGATACTTATTGCAGTTATTCAATATAAGAAACAACTTATATTTATATAACTTTATAACTTTGCAGAACTTCTACATACCCTGAAAACTATAAGAAACTGAATTAAAGGACAGCAACTAAAAGCACAACCAAAACGGCAGCAGATTATTTTAGATGGTCTCGTTTTTCTCTGATCTGTGTAAAGGCAGTTTTTCTAAAGACTGGGAAAGACGGAATCAGAAAAATCTTTTCAGCTTTTGATGAATAAGTTAGTGGATCGAGCAGTTAAATGTGCGTTTGTGCGTTCTAACATAAGTGAACCTAAATGTGGCTTCCATTACAATGTGTTTACACATTGTTTACACAAATCCTCTCCTTTATAAAGCGGAACTATTTGAATTTGGATTACACGTGTTTAGCCTACATTGTTTGCTAATCTTGTTAATTCAACCCAGATCAGAGCTGCAGATGGCCCATAAAAACGAATTTACAGTCAGTGTTTGGCATTGTTACCGCTGTACACATTATCCAGTTCGGATAAGATTTAACCTACCTTTATGTCCCCCCTCCAGGCATTATGTACAAGGCAGTGCAGTGTTAGTGGAGATCTGTATGATATGGGAGGATCCAGGCAGTTTTCAGGATGAGAGAAACCTGGCTGTATAATGAAGCAGTCCAAACCCGTTATTACCAAAGCACCCTGAAAGGCAGTTATTGCTAATTGTTTATGTGCTGTCAGTTAGGGCTCTTTGAGCTGTGCAGACTACACATTTTGCTACCCTGGAAACCCGCTGTTTATGTCACTTAAGGCCGATCACCTTGTTCTGGGAACAGCTGAACATCTGTGTGCCAAGATGAGTTATTGCTGAAAGGAGAGAAATTACGGAGGGAAAGAGGAAAGGCAGGGTTGGAGAGTGAAGTCATCACGTCATGCTTTGCAGTTGCAGGTGTGCGAAAAAACATTGGCATCATGTGTTCTCTGTCGCTGGAGGAAGTGTTTATCACCACCATCCATCATGTGGACTGCTTACCAAACAGAACACATACTGACCTCAGCCAGTCTGAAACTTTGACTTACAGCTCACCTCACAGAGGTTTGGTTACATTTACTTATCTTTTTGCATGGTTTATGGCCCATTGGGTGTCTGCACTTGGCAAAAATCCCATTAAAACAGGTCAAACTGCCCTGCAGAGCCCGAACATCTGTCCTTGTAAGAGAATAAGTAATTATAACTTCTACAGTTATGATTATGTAATATATATATATATATAAATTAGAGCTTTCCACATGGCTGTAAGAATATGGGAAATCTATATCATATCGATTCAGAGAGCTCAGTTTCTAGAGGAGATCTTATTTAGTGCCGAGCTGAAACCAACAGACAGCACTCTGATGTCGGAGTTGTTTCATCCCAAACGTTCTTATTGGTGTGGTTGTGCAAAGAAGTATTTCAACATTAGCAAAGACGTACCACGAAAAGCCAGAAATCGGTCGTGTTTGATGGAACGTCTTCACCTTTAATGAAGCACAGGATTATTGTGTACAGTGCTGTTGGAAAGATTAGCTGTGTTTGGTCATTCTGTATAGCTTTACGGTTTCCGTAACGACACATTTAAATCAGACTTGATAATTATGTTGACTCGACCTCTGGATCGTCTTTCCTTCATTGTAGTGATTTAGCAAACAATGCGGTCCGTGTCTTTAATCCACCGATGTCACATAAGCTGTTTTTTTTTTTTTTCCTTTTTGTTCCACACCTGTCCCCATTGTCAGACACGCCTTTATGTGCACGGGGACCATTAGCGGTTTTATGTTTCTCATTTTGAACGCGTGTTTGTGTGTGCGTGCACGTTGTCCTCGAGCTGCCTTGAGATGAGGGTTTTTAAATAAAAAATAAATAAATAAATGAAAATAAGCCTGCTCAGAACTTGCCAAAATGCATGCTCAGCTAAAGAGTTCAATGTGTTTCTCATTCTGGGAGTTTTATTTTTTTTATTTCCCCCCTTCAAAATACAATGCTCACATATACATAACCCACAGTACAGGCTGGCTTTGGCGCACACACACACACACACACACACACACACACACAGTGTACAAACATAATTTTCCAAAACTCTTTTTTCCAAAATGAATCGGACCACAGATGCAGATAATTACAGTGGAGAGTTGGGAAGCCACCCTTTGAACTTAAATGCTAAGTTGGAAGTCTTTCAGAGATGTTTGCTTCAAGAACAAGCCCTCAGTCATGTCTCTGCAAATAATATCGAGTCTTCTTCCTCCTCAAGGTGGCTCCTCTCTCTGGCAGCCTGAACGGGGAGCTTCTCTCATCGTCTGTCCTCAGCAGCTCCACCAGTGTCTCTGACTCGCCTCTGCCACAGAAGCCCTTAGTGCGTGCCAGCCTGTCCGTCGCACCGGCCGACTATCCCGAGCGACCTGAAGTGCTGCTGCGACGGGAGGCGGGCTCTTCCACTCTTCTGCTGCCGCTGAAGACGGAAGTGCCGCTCCATCTCTTCAGCACCACCAACCAGCAGCACAAACCGGTCGGCGTGCAGCAGCAGATCCCCACCAAGCTGGCCGCGATCAACAGTGGCAAAGGGAAAGGGGGCAAAGGAGGCAAAGCCTCACATCGCACTGACAGCACTGGTAAGGACACTATCCTGTACAGTCCTGGCCAGGTACCGACACCCCTGAGTTGTTGGCATTAAATACAGCCGCAGTTCAAGAAGTTGGAGTGCTGTGCGTATCAAATGTAAAAGTGAGACTTTGCATTATTTCGTGAAAGATGTTGGCTCATCTCAATTTTGATGGTAGCAAATCTTCTCAAAAAAGTAAAAAAAAAAAAAGTGGGCCTTGTTTGCCACTGTGAAGCATCCCCTGAACGCTCATAATAAGTCAGATGGTCCCTGTACTCTTTAATCAGAGGACACGGTGTCCCATGATTTCCACTTTGCCTCAGTCTCTTGTAAATGAGCTTTGGCCCTGAGAACCGGAGGAACTTCTGACACATCGCTTCTTCTCTACACTGCCGAGCTTTAACACCGGCATTTGTGAATGGCGACTAACTTCGTTCACAGACGATGATTCCTGGAAGTGCCCCTGAGCTCGTGCAGGATTTCCATGACAGAATCATGTGGTACCACTTACTTTTCCAGCCTTTTGTTGCTACAGCGTCTAATGAGCTGCCATCTAAGTCAACATGAGCTATATTCCACGGAATATCTGACCATCAACATTTGATGTATTTTCTATGTTCTATAGTCGATTCAGTTTTGGTTCACGAGATTTGTAAATTATTGCCTTTCATTTGGAATTGGCATTGTAAAATGTCCCGTTTTTGACAACCACAACAACAAAAAGCCCTGAAAATGTAGCCCTGACAGGTATTTGCTCCTTTTGCTAATATTTGATTGCAGGACCTTTGGCGGGGCAGCAGTGCTGCTGTCAGCGCTGTCAGCCTGGGGGAAAACGCTGATGTTCATCAGAGCTGCAAACAAGTTTTGAGTTGCTTCTTGAAGTCGTAGCAAATATGCGAAAAAGTGATTGATATGAGATTCCTTTCTGCTTGTCTGTACTTGTTTTGGGAAACTCTTAAAGAGTAATTTGTGTTTTTTCCAGCAGTTGTGTGAGTTGATGTTAAGTAAGACCGACGCATTGTTTTAAAAGTTTTTAAAGATTCTTGGAGCTTTGCTTTTATTCTTGCAGGTGACGTTAATCAGTGCAGTAAACTCACTTCTCAACTGCCCCAAGCTTGACCAGATCACCCTTATTACAATTACATTAGCTGTCTAAATTGGGTAAAGCCACTGTTTATCTAATATTGGCCTTCCAGAGGTTAGATGGCTCCAGTTTAGGTGAAATCTAATTTTGAAACTGAATGACTTAAGTCAGTTTTTCTCTTGTTTTCTTTGCCTCCTTCTTTCCAACTTCCCTCTTGCTCTCAGCCTCGGTGGATATGAAGCAGATGCTTCCTCTGAAATTGTCCGCCAGAGAGGACAACGCCCTCAAAGCCAAGCGCTCCATCAGCCCCCACCAGCAGCTCCCCCTGTCGGCCCCCCCTCAGCCCCATTCCCTGCATCACCACTCAGGTATCTCTCCACACACACATACCGCGTCCTCTGCTCGATCCGGACAAACTCGAAAGCAATCTCCTCTCGCCTGTGATTGCCTGCTGCATTTTTAATCTTGGTTCTCACAGACACGAACATGTGTTCTTCACCTGGGCAAACCTGACCCCACCTGATCGCATTCCTCTCTTGAGCTTGGCTTCGTGCTGGCCTCGCCCTCTGTAAACACCTATCAATTTCACACGCTCCCCTTTGATTAATAGCCGGCTGTGCAGCTGACACTGACATTTTAATCCCATTTTCTCACAATTACAACCAACAAAAAAACCAGTGGCAGGATTTCGTATGATTGATTGAAATCTGGATGAATTAGCCCGGCGGTGCTTAACAGGGACTACTGACTAATCTGCTGTTTATACCATTTCTGGAGTAATCCTTTGTTCTCTAATGGCCTTTCTTTTTTGTGCCTGACAGATCAGCTGAGTCCTCCAGACAACACTGGACTAGAGCCCCAGCCCACCTCCTCCCTACCTCCAAATGTGCAGAAGCCCCCCATGCCTCCTCAAACTTCCATTCAGCCTCCCCTCTCGCAGGGTAGCGGGTGCCTCCACCTCCAGCCACAGAGCCTCGGTCCAAACTCTCAAGCCCACGTCCACGGGCTCGGCCACAGCGTCCCACCAGCTTACACAATCACCACAGAAGACCTGAATAAGGAGGATGTCATATTTTTTTAATTTTTTAGCACCGATTCCAAAATAAGAAGGTTAACTGTGGCAGTTTCTGGTCCCCAGTTTGTCCACAAGGCTCATTTAAAGGAGAGACTTTGGTGTGATAATGTGGCGTTGTTATTGATGAATAGTACAGTAAAGGCAGTCTAAATTTCCCAACGTTTTATTCAAGAATGTTCATCTTTTAACACCGCTTCTCCACTTTTGCTTCTTATCCGCCAATATTTAATTTAATTTGTAGTTTTTAATTTGAGCACAAGTACGGAGAAAAGAAGCTGTAGGAAAATAAAGGTGTGTGTTTTTTAAAAAAAGAAAAAAACATTTCGAATGAACTCTTATGAATCCAAAGACTTAAAGCCATGAGAGCTGGAGGGCTGGAGGAGAAAGCGCCGGATGTTTTCCTGGCGAAGAGCGCAGTCAGGCGATGGAGCCGTGGCCTTTGCAGCACGCTTCCGCTGGATGTGGGACAGCGTGAAATAATTCAGCAGAAGTGATCCCACTCTGCGTGAGGGTCCAACTACACTGTGTAAATACTCCATTCCCGACTAATGAATGAACATTTCTGTGAAGAATGCATGAAACGAAGCACCATTTGGTTTCGTTACCGGTACTCGTCTTAGTCGTGCTTATTTCGAATCGAGGTTTCACGCCTTTAGTGTCGGCACCGGGTGTGAAAGCTCTCTGTGATGATTATGCTTCATTTCAAATGAAGGGAGTTTGGCTTTTTTTTTTTTTTTTTTTTTCCCGTTTTGCTGCTTATGAGGAGTGAGACAAACTCAAAGAATCCTCTCCTGTCTGCCTCTTTCACCGTGATAGTTTGCTTTTTAAAAGTTGCTTCATTTAAAGGCATTTTTCTCAGAGTTGTCTCAGAGCATGGCTACATTTAGCGCCTTGCAAACATGATGAAGGTCATTATTGAGTTTGTCTCACCCAAAAGTGTCCCCTTCATCTCTTGTTTCGTTGTAACTGTGAGCGTAGCGTACATTTCATAACATTTCACTGCTGCTTTAAGTGCAAAGCTGACTATCAGCTGCTTCAGTTGACGGTACGATGGTAGTCATGACAAACGCAGTCCCAACATTTTGTAAGAGGAAAATGTTGGAACTCAAATGATGCATGAGATGAATGAGGAGTAACGGCAGTCATGAGATCACTTGTATCATGCATCATTCTCCCTCGCTCTTTCAGTATCTACATGTAATAAACTCAGATGCCAGACAGAACACAGAACTGAAGCAGTTTTCAGTTTGTCCCACAGCTGTCCTACTTTTTTAAAAAGCCAATGAAAAGTGAGTGACAAGTTTTTTTTAAAAGCTCGTCTCACTGGACCTCACTTTACTCATCTGACTCTTTGCAAAGTTGTCGGGTTCCTTTTTCTTTCTGCCGGCTGGTCTGTGTTTCAGATCAATATGAAGATTTGTTGCTTTGTTTTGTCTTTATTGATCGCCGATGACGTGTCAGTCGCTGCGTCCTACTGCGACAGGAGCAGCGGTCCTGCGGCAAGTCTGTCTTTCCTCAAAGAAACAAATGCGGAGATGCTCATCTGGTCTTCTCTTTTTCTCTGCACACAGAGAAATCCCATGAAATCCTGAAGTAGCTTGGCACATTACGATGTTTTGTGTCTTCAGAGGGAAAATGACAACGGCTGAACTCACAAGCTGGATTTAAAGCAGGTTTTGTGTATATTATGTATATTACTGTACATACTGTATGTGGTCTCGTGGGCAGAAGGCGCCCTTCTCCTCCACAGTCCTGTTTGAAAACAGAGATTTGACTTGAATCGAGACGTAAAAGTCGAGCGGAAGTCTGCAGATATCTGTATACACTTTAAAATACACGCACTGATGTGTATGCACCCTCTTTGGAGACTCCTGGCCTTTTACGAATCCATAATCATCTGTTGCTGTCGTATGGAAGAACGGAAAATTGAAGGTGTGTTTTTTTTAAACTCCTGATCTGTGTTGGTGTCTTTGCACTGAGGTGCATTGCCCGTTGGCTCTCTGACGCGGTTCGTGAGCGGTGTTTTCACCGGGATTATGTAGCAGTTAAAAAAAAAACAAAAAGCGGTCTGCTTGTTTCGGTGGGTTTCAACCAAAGAAACCTGCGGCTGATTCAGTTCCTCTGTGCTCTTGCATGAAGGATTAATGACACCCTGCTGGTTATGTGGTCATCATCAAAGTGTTTTTTACTGAAGTACGTGTCCATAACAAGTGTGTTTACAGGCATATTGTAGTCGTACCCGGTATCGGATCTGGTTTTTGGATTTGTTTGCTGGGTTAAGTGTCTCTTTATACTGAAAAGAATCACTTTAGAATGTAGTGTTCTGGCTTACAGTATTTAGTACGCATCTAAAGCGTGTTTGAATTATTAATTATCAGGCTCTTACACGGTTGTAGAAGATTTATGTTTATGGACTCTTAATGTGCATGGTGACATACTCGTAAATTGAATCCTTTTCCAGACTTTGGCGAAACATTCCAAGCTCAAGGCCCACTTACTAGCGATTCTTTTCCCCCTGTACTTCCAACTTTGACCTCCTAGTCCTCATTTGCTAACTTAAGCCAAAACTAAGCCTTGAAACGGTCCCCAGAACCTCAGCGATACCCCAAATGCTGTTCACACTCGTTGGCTAACAGATCTGTTTCCATGACAGCTAAGGGACACCCCACGAAGACCATCTCCAGTGGTTGAAAGCTGAGCCTTGAGTTGGGATTGCTTTGGCAAACTGAAATGTTCAGGTTCAAGAGCAATTTTCATGGGTACACTTTCCTGCTTTTGATTCTGGAGGAGAGAGGCTGTGCGACAGAAAGAAATTGTGCAAGAGCACTTTAGTTCTGCTCCAGACTTTTACCAAACCTCCGCAGGAGAGGCAGAGCCTGCCGGAGGACGCCACTGTTCGGATCAAATGAAGTCTTAAATGTTGCTGTGCTGTTCTCGAACGCTTACTGCAATGCGCTCTGTGGTGCAATGCGGGAGCAAGTCGGTCACATCGCTTTGTGCGCATGTATGTGTGTGTAATCGTGTAGCTGTGTGCGTACAACGAGAAATGATGCGGAAACACGCCGAACTGAGGTGTTTCCAGTCTTTCTCCCACACATTTGCACACGTGTTGGACCTGTAACCTGTAAATAATCATGAACATATTTTATTTCCTCGGCCAATTTTACACTAGTCACTTTGGATAGTAGCATACTTGAAGGGGAAAATGAATGTTAATAATGTCTATTATTGTTATTATTATTATTATCATTATTATTATTGTCTGTAAACTTTTATTTACTAAGACATGTCTGACGATGTCTGTAGCACACAGCAAAACTGATTTTTGTACTATTTTGTCTTATTCACTGCGCCACATTAGAGACCCGTGAGCACAAACTGCTGCCTTAGAGATATTTAGTAATAAAAAGTGTTGAAATGACTTTGTTTGTCTGAATTTCTTCCAATACGAGTTCTGAAATGGTGTTTTATGTGCAATTTTTAGATTTCTGTTGTTCAGCCCAAAGTCAAGCGTGCATCGAATGATGTGTCCTGGACTAACTTTGTGTGACATGTAATTGTGCCTCCTTACTGGGGTTGTTATTCACTGCTCATCAAAATAATCCTGACCACCCAATTAGATGGCTGACTAGCCATTTCTCAGTGTCTAGGAGGTGCAATAATGGTGGTATTGACCCCATGTTTAGGCGACCTAATAACAGCCTGCTCCCAGACAAAGCTCTATTTTCAGGCCCTGTGGTTGTGGCTGTTCAATCCCTCTGTAGACCTCACTAACAGTAGGGCCCGCCGGTTCCTGCCTTATTGTCATTCTGGCAGGGGAGACGCTACAGTAGTGGCCGGTTTTTGTCTGCTGTCATTAGTGGCTTTCCTCTGTCTCCTCGCAACAATTATTTCTCCATGCTGCTTCCCCTCGTCTGCCATTTCATCGCTCCCCGTCGCTTCCTCTCACGTCCAGTGTCTCCGATCTACCTCAGCGCGGCAGCTTCACAGCTCGGAGGCGTTTTATGTAATGCAGTTTGCAGAAAGTCCAGAGTCTTGGCTGCTCCTGCTCTGTGTCAGAGGCTGCACTCACCACAAAGTTTAACAAATAGACTCTCCATGGAGCCCGATGTGCAGACAAACCTCATAAAAAAACACCGAGGCATTTCTCAGTTTGATGAAGTCTGTGTCAGCAGTTGTTTTCTATTTGTTTTTGCTCTTAAAGTACCGTTTTGCGTAGACCTCATTTGGATTTCATGTCCTGCAGTTTTCTCAAAACGAAGTGTCAGTTTTATAGTCGCTGCAAGCCAATAATGTTTTTGTTTTCTTGTTTTTTTTTTAGAAGTTTTATGCTAAAACGTGCACGTTCTCATGTGACCTGGCTCACATGATCTCAGTTGACCCTAAATACAACGAGCAGCTAAAGCTGATGAATTGGTCACAAAGCGAAAGCACTTTGACCCAAATAGTTCTGACTAAAAGTCAGAGGACAAAACAAATGTTGAAAATAGTTTTATGAAGATCCATGAAGCCTTAAAAAAAAAAAGCACCGTTACGATAGTAACGGGGAGGATTTGTAGATCACAAAAGTCAGTATTATGCATGGTTTGGGCACCATGAGTCTGCACCAAATTTCACTGATGAAGTTATTGTCCAGATGTTTCAGTCTGGATGACTGGTGGATCATTGTCTCACATGGTCAAAGCCAAACCTGGAGAAACATTAGAAGCCAGTTTCATCTTTTCACCCCCTCGTAGGTTACCCGACGTCATTAAGTCACTGTGTCTTTAGCAACTTTCAATTTGTTGTTTTTGCAAGTGATGCTATGAAGGAATGTGTTACCGACTGCTTATCTGAGTGTAATTTCATTCCTCCTGCCTAACACAAATCCTCTATCTGTCCTCTTTTCAAACACCCAAGGTGATAACAGGAAGATAGCCAGCAGTAAAACATGTCTCTGCTTCAAACTCGGCTTACATAACCCCCTTGGTAGCCTGGAAAAAATGTGCTTGTGCAGGGTAAGACATTTTGAGTATTTCAGGCTGCCTGTGGCGGTTATCAGTGGGAGATGATGAACAGAACAGAAAAACCTTTGTATACTTCCTACAAAGTGTATCTTGCTGCAGATATTTCTCATGGGTTGTAAAAGTGCGATGTGTAAACTTGCTGTCACAGTTTTCGTTTGCATGAATGAGACTCATTGTTCCTCCAACCTGTTCAACTGATCTGTTGTTGTACATCAACAAAGGAAGTCCCTGTGTGGGGGCCCATGGTGTGGGGCCTCCACAGAGAAAGATTAAGCCAGGTAGAAATCAGATTAGATGGAGGGCCATTGTTCTTTCACAAGAGACGCCTCAGGTGAATATAAAAGATGGATTATAAAGGAAGTGTGCTTAGTGCTGACTCGCCCTTTGTACTCACAGGATTTGCACTTTGCTGTCAGCTGTAGCCTGATGACCGTCCTGTTGAGCCAGTTTTACTCCCATATGATGAATGGCCAATACTGATAAAGATCAGCCAGTTCCAGAGAACAGTAAATATTAGATTCTCAAGTTCTAGCATCCGTTTGACTTTTACTGAGCTACATCTGCCTGCTAACAATTTCTATGAAACTAGCAAAAGCGTCTTTATGGTCTGTCTGACCAAGCGAGACAAATGCTTTAACTTAGAAATCTAAATTTTCTTTTATGTCAGCATGTATCTTTTAGAATTTTAACCTTGCACAATCATATACATTCACAAACGAGGATAAAATGCCTCCCCAGACCTCACTGTTTGAATGTTCCTCATTAATCAAGTAATCGTGGGTGTTATTTTATAGGAGTCTAAAGAATACATTCTTCTGAAAGGAAAATTCAACTTTAACCATTCTTTCCAGTTACAAAAGCAAAAATCTCTGGCAAACTGTTTCTCTGTGAAACTCTCCATTGTCACAAGAGTCACATGAAAGTTTGCTAACAACGAAGCCATATTTCACCTTGGCTGGCAATGAAGCAACAATCTATTTTTGTAGAGATTTTCTCCTGACTTTTATGTTTTAATCAACATTATGGTAATTCGGCTCATTAATCAACAGAAGTTTCAGCCAAACCCAGTAATAAGCACAGTCTGTAACAGTATATCTCAGTTTTTGATGAATGGTCAAGTTTATTGGTGCCACATTTGAATTGAATAGATCACTTGAAATCTATTATGTAGATTTTATTACAGATTGTACTCCCTTTTATGGACTGTGTTAAAGAATTTATGAGACATTGAGCTCAAAGGGACGTGAAATGACATTACTGCCTTACTCATTATCCTGATTTAGCATAAACACTGGAAACAGTGGGACACAGCTTACCTGCATCTGTCAAGGAAAAAAAAAAAGACAATAACAAGCTGTCACTACTGTCTATTTCATGGTTATGTGAGTAGCCTTCGTCTTTTCACCAGTCTTAAGAGAATTAACACAACTATTTCCCAGAAATTCCTTTGATAAACTCTAAAGCGACTTGCTTAATGTTATGTAAATCATCTGAGGCGCTGAAAACTAAGTCCATTGAAGGCATTTCGTGGTATCAGGCACCATGACAAAAAACGGATCCCTGAAGTCCTGTGGGCAGCTGATGATAATCTGGGGGATTTTGAGGCCAATGTCAACATCTTGGACACTTGTCAGGTTCATCAAACCTTCCTTAACAATTGTGTATCAAGGAGCGTTAATCTGTCAGAAGAGGTCAGTGTGATGAGGTAATATTGCTTCCATGAGGACGTGTGTTTGGTTTGTGTTCACATAGGTTTGTGCTGAAGCGATATCTATAGAAATGCATGAACCCAATGTGTTTTCCGGGGGAACATTGCCCATAGCATCACTGTCTCTGCCAACCTCTCATCTTCCTGTAGTCCATCCTGCTGCCATCTTTTCTCTTTCGAGCTCAGGCACACGGCCACCAACATGATGTAAAAGAAAAAACCCGATGATCAGATCAGACCACCTTCTTGCTTTGCTCCGTGATCCAGCTCTGATTCTCAGGTGCCTATTGTGGGTGCTTTTGGCAGTGAAAATGGGTCACCATGGACTCACTGATTGATTTGCAGCTATGTAGCCCCATTCTCAGCTGCTGCTGACATTTTACTGTGTTCCTTCCTATCATAGCAGCATGAAGGGTTTCACTAGTCTGTGCTCTTATGCGGTATTAGACCACACACTTCAGTAAAGTGGGCCATAGATGTCCACGACTGCTGCCAGTTCACCAGTTGTTCTTGGACCATTTTTGGTAAGTTAGACCTGCCATATTGGAGAAACTCTGAGCCACCTCTGTAGACATCTTTTTTTCCCTCCATCACTATGTTACAGGTTTCACCTGCATGCCAGCAGATTTTATGTAGTGGCTGATCATAGTATATAAACCCCGGTCAATTTTCCAGCAGCTAAATCGCTAATAATGGGCCTGTCTACATTTTACAAGGTGATACAATCCTGCTGTCAACGGCTGCAAGCATTTTCCATCTGTTTCAGGATTCGGTATTGTTCGAGTTTGTGCAGTGTGGGAGGTCTTTGTGGCATTTTCAAAGAAGAAGAACTTCCCTCATGCACACACAAATGCACACTGTAACACATTTTTGGTTGCTAAAGTCAAATCCTAGTAGAGCCAAGGCAAATAGCCTCTTGGCAGCTTGCATGGAAAAGTCTCTTTATGTTGGAAGATTTAGGTAATTTAAGTTGCTAAGTCGAGCCCTCCTTGGAAAGACCCAGGAGCTTTGTGTAAAAGTTACTTGCCATCATCAAAGTTGTTTTGTCAACTCTGGGAATATGTGTACTGGGACTAAGATGTAGAAAAACTGTCACATGTACACAAGAGTAAAGGGGAACATGAGTGAAGGGAGAACCTGAAGGGAGCCCTAAAATGAGGATACTGATAGAAAATGGATCTAAAGTGAATATATGAGAACTAGGAGCAGCGCTTAAAACAGATGCACTTCTGTTGATGGTGCACTTAAACCTCTTTGCATCATCTTTAATAGCTCTCTGTGAGGATTTGTTGTCCCTTTCAAATAATATAGCCTGAAGTGGTGCACTTTACTCCAGTATGACCCTTTCGACATCATCAGAAGCAGTTTCTTTCTCTATTTGAATATTCTTTTTTTGTCTTCTGTGTTGTATCTTTGATATTTGCTTTTGAGTTCATTGCAGCTTGGAAACTGCCTCCTTGTTAGTGATAGTTTTTTATATTATGAGCTCCTAGAGAGGGGAATTCAGAGGGGTTGCCAAACCAGAGAGACTGAAATGAAGCTTTTAATGGACTAACAGGGATGAGAATAACTGTACACATCCTTCTTTCATCTCGGAAGAGTGGAGCTCAGCAGTGCTCGTATTGCAAGTGTAGCTATGCTCTACGGGGGGGATCTAAACACAGCCTCTCTGATTTAAGAGCTGGAACGAAGCAGCCGCCAGCCTCCAACCAGAGCTGGCAGAGTTGGATGGCTGTCTGGCTGCTGATGAAGGGGGAAAGGGAGAGGAGTGGACGAGTGGAGACAGGAAGATGCTGCCAAAAGACCAAAAGGCTACTAACTGCTGCAAACACCAGAATAAGAAAGGGCTGAGTAGATTTGTGCTCCTACACTGAATGTGAAAATCTGTGTTATATAATCACTGGAAGGTTCTGCAGTAAGCACACATCGAAAATGTTCCCCTAAAACAAAAACAACAAACCAACACAAGTGCAAAAAGAAGAGCAAATACCAGTTAAAGTAAAAAAACAAAACAAATTGTGTTTTTTATTCTAAAATAGTGTTCAAAAAGTTTTTTTTTTTAGAGTTTTATCAGCAAAACATATTTCACTAGTTACAACAGAAGAGCAAACCATTTTTGCCCTAATTTTGTCTCACAGCTTTTCATGCATGTACATGGTCTGCAAAGAGTAAAGTCTCAGCCAAACAAAGTTATTCTCTTCCACACAGAACACTCTGCTACTGAACTGTGTCAGAATTTTTTCTGTTGCCATGTAATACTTCAGCATAATACCTGCCTGGGAGCTGGTTTGGCACACCTTGCTCGACATTAAATCATGTAAACTAATCCCAGTATTCCCCAAAATAAAACAAAAACCTGTCAGTGAGAACTCCAGGGGCTTTTCAAATGTACTTAGCTTACTTAGCTTAACTTTTTCATTCATGTTGCCCATATTTACATACAGTCAGTTCTGAGTTAGATAATGCCATCTGGTTTTGTGTCAGAATAACAGAGACTGCTAGCTTCTTATAGTATACGCAAAGTGTAACTTGATTTTTATACACAAAAGCCCTTAAGGGGGAAGCTTCCAAAAGCAAACATCCAAAATCATTACTGGATATAACCATAGCAACAAGTGATACATTTAATTAGGTTTGAGTGATTTTTATGGATTAAGTCTAGGAGTTTGAAAGCTCTGGCACAATTAATTGTCTCACTACCTTATGTTGTGTATTTTGACTCCCATTTCACTTCCATTTTCCCTCGCTCTCTTAGGTTTAGGCTGGCTTCCATCGGCCTCGGGAGTCAGAACTGTGAGTCAGGAATGACATCGCACCCGAGATGACTGTTCTTCAGTTGCAAGTAGAAAAAACAGTATGGTTTGCTCATTGTTGTGCTCTGACAGGGCTTGCTATGCAAAAGAGTCACAGCACCGTACTTTCTGAAACTGTGAGGGAGATGCAGACACCCCCCTCACCAAGCAGGTGCTCGATTTGAACGTACACATTTCAGAACTTGCATTAATGCCATTTTTATTTTCGGTATGTTTTTTACTTTGTTTCTAATTACTCCCTGAGGTAATTCTGGAGATTAACACTGTTATCGAGGCACGCCCATGAATGTTGCTGACAAGGGCCTGGTGTGCAGTTTGGCTGGCACAAACCAAATGGCCAACAGAGAAGGGGAAGTTTGAGGAAGGATTGGGATTCATTTAGCTTTCTTGGTATTGTTTGTTGTGATGATGGTTTGATTAAATGGTCCGGGTGTAACGTAAAGGAACATAGACAACTGGGGATAGCGCTTAAAATGATTTTTGTACAGAAATCTTTTTGTAACCGCCATGATTATAAACACACCCCTTATTTGTACTGAATGGGTCATAGTCTTTATATAGTGGGTAATTTGTCTTGAGGGGGAGGCTGGTTGTGGCTTGTGGAGAACTCCTTGATGTTAAATGTGAAACATGACAAGTTAGTAAAAGACAGATCTCTGCCAGCATTTGGGATTCTGTGCTGCTTATTTGTGTTGTACATCTCAATGGATGCTGCCATCCTCAGTTCAGTAAGGAATTTTAAATCAGTTAAACCTCACAGAAGGAAAAGGTAATAAGGAAGTCCCACAATTCCTTGGGGTCATTGCATTTGAAGCAGTGTTCAGTCATTTTCACACAGTCGCAACAGCTGGAATTAATGTTGATGAATAATGAGGATAAGAGGGTGAAAGTGAGCAACCAGACAACAATGTTGCACCAGCCCTATTTCTAGAAAAGTCTGGAATTACAAATTAAATTATTTTCAATGTCCTCACTGACCAATTTCATTTCATTTAGAAAATTAGTAAAAATCTGACTTTGATGCAGCAACTTACTGTTGTTGGAGTCAATATGATCTTTTTTTTTTTCCACCAACACTGGCTGAAGTCCACCTTACAGGCAGACACACAAAGTGCTTATTCATCGTGGAGCTCTATTCATAGTCATGTGTTGGAGTTTTCGTCACCTCTCGACTTAACTTATAGAGCATAATGCTGTTTGGTGAGATCATTTCTGAGCCAGCACGTACACGCACACTTCAGGCTCTAAACACACCCACCCAAACACACATTCTGCATGTTTTTATTTGATCTTTTTCCTTTTTTAACCTGTGGATCTTATTTCAGTCCATTAACATGTCAAAGATTCTTGGCTGTGTTGAGGTGCATTAAGTAGGATAATAAGATAATGTGACATTAATTCCCATGAGAACCTGTCATCTAGTGTAACTTGCACCAGAACCTGTTCCGCCACAAAAGGAAGACTGTGTTATTGTTCACATTCACAAAATCTCTTCCTGCCTTTTTCTCTTCTTCTCAGTCTTTTATTCTCCATCCTCTGTCTTTTAATTATCCTTTCCTCGGCCAATCGGAGCACAGCTGAGGGGCCATCGCCTACTTTGAAAGTAACAACAAACTCCCTTTCAGTTCAGTTACAACCCTAAGAAATATACCCAGCAACAACCAGCTTTTCACGACAGTCCTGTCATAAATCATTCAGTGTTTTGCTCTCGCTTGCAGTGACCGACCCGCTCTGAACCTCCCCTCCATGAGCTGAAACAAATTTTTGTGTATCAGACAGGAACTGAGTGAGACTCTTAAGGGAATTTGAGAAATCTGAGATGAGATGCTGGTCACGATGCGGCCACATGGCCCCATCTCCCCTTGTTCAACCGGAGCTACTTGTTTGCCTGTCTTTGTATGCGTGCGTGCGTGAGAGGGAGTGTGTGTTAATACAGCGTGTGTCTGCTTCATTAGTTTTGTATAAGCCTCCGCGCTCTCCTCTGAATGAGGAGGGAGGATGACACACGTCAGCTGCAGACAGAGACAGATGCTGCTGACACGTCCGAGTATCTCTCTATTGTATTATTCATCCTCAGTGTCACATCTCATCCACAGTGGTCAACTGAACACAGATCCACAGAAGGGGTCGCCTCAAACACCCACACACACACGTGAGCATGTGGCTTATTTTCATAATTCTGTTTGGTTCGCCTTTCTGTAAAGTGTGTGCATGTGTCAGAGGGCGGGTTTACATCTGCCACACTCCAGCTTCAAGGGCCTCTCATCAGGCTGTGGAGGATGCTTTTGAAGTTTTTTCTCTGTGACAGAAAAGAGGCTTTTGATTGGAGAAGCTGAGAGGTTTTGTAGCTTTGTACTTGTGTGTTTTCATGGGTGTGTGTGTGCGTTAGAGAGAGAGAGAGAGAGAGCACGTGTGTGTCACCTCAGGCAACATATCAAACCCCTCCATGCCATCCCAACCTCCACCAACCCCCTCCTTGAGCCTTGGTTCAGCCCAACTGGGAGTTAGTCTCTGTTTTATTAATGAGAGTCAGAGGAAGCAGCAATTATGTATATATAAAAATCCCTGTTCATGAAAGGAACAAAGGGCTTCAGAGTGTCTTTGTGACTAGAGGAAGGGAAATGCGTCTTTTTGTGTCACATGAATCCAAGTATGCCAAGCTTGCCTGGTATGTCCGCTGGCTCGACTCCACTCAGGCCACAGTCTTTGCTCATCAGCTATGGTCAATGGTCGAAGCCTTTGTGTGCTTTTCCTGTGAATGAAACCATCCTCGTGTTGACTTTGTGACGTGATTGGATTTCACAATGGCTGCTTGACCAAACAAAGCACATATTTCAGATGATCCTCCTACCTTTGTTTGCAAGAGAGAGAGAAAAAATATTTCAAAAATGCTATTTTTTCAGAGAACTACACATTCATTAAAAAGAGGGCCGGAGTACACAGATTCCTCCCTTAAGTGAAACGCAAACACGTCAACATAAAACTCTTTTAATACAAGTGCTTTATAAGAGATATTCAGAAATATGAGAGGCAAATGTAGTTAAAAATTCGAAAAGCAAAAAGACTTGGTCTGTAGAAAAATGAATTATACTACAGCACAAATTACGAGGACAGTTTAGGTAAGCGGCATAATGCCCCCTTAGTTGGAAGGGACTGCCACTCCTTTGCATCAAAAGCTTAAGTAAGTAAGGCATTTATCAAGGAATTCCTTCCGGTTGTGTCATTGATTGCTCATAGCACAGCTTTGCTTAGACCGCTGCCGTCTCAGACCACATCTGATAAAAATGTACAAAACAGAGCGATGAATAGTTGGATAGTTTGTTAAGGTAGTCCAAGCCCACAGACACCAGGAAAAATGAAGAAGCAGCAATGAATAAACAAATAAGAATCCCGTTTTCTCAACGTTTCTCCAGTGTTTGCTATTATGCGTGATGTTGAATAATTAACCAGAGATATTTAACTGAAAGTGTGTCAGAAGAACCGAGAGGAGATGTCACTGTGGTGCACCTTCTAGAGTTGTAAAAAGTACTTATTTGCTGCAATGTAACTAAATTTGACCCATGGTCAGGTCCAGCAACAGGATAAGAAAATCAGCCTCTCTTGTTATCATTAAGACAACTTGCATTTTGAATCTTAGCAATAAAGTAGCTGGATGTTTGTTTGCCTGTTTCAGAGCAAAAAGGCCATAAATGGGCATGTTATGATTTGCAGATCTTCTACTGGTCGAACCCAGTGATGAGCAGAAGCAAGCAGGTAAAAGGCAACAGATATTTAAAAGGGTAAACAAAAAAACGCTCTAAAAAAGTCCAGAGTCGGGAAGCAAAAGTCAGGATCGGTCCGGTGTGTAGAACAAAGGCTGACTTTTCCTGGAACTAGGCTTTTTATGCAGTGACCGCGGCAGAGGGAGTGGTGGCTCCAAGTGGCTGCGACTCTGGGATCCAACACGATAGTGAACGCCACAAACGTCAAGCTTTCACGTGCGGACAACCAACGATCTGGCAACGAGAGAGAGCAGAAGACTTAAGTACTCAGTGAGTCAAAGAAAGTATCTCACAAACACTTTATTTTTTACTATACGAAAAGGCCTTCTGTGCACGGATGAATTGCGAAAAAGAGTGATGGCTGGTGGATCAAGACATACTTAATTTGCCATGATCACCTGGATCCTAATATGGGAAACATTTGGGAGGGTTTATTTTGTTCATAGGTTGAGCCACTGGCATATTTATTTGTCCTATGCCCTCATCATTTGGGTCTTCCTGGTTTCCTTAAAAAAAAAAAAAAGGAGATTGATTTTTCATTTATTTTGTTTGGTCTTAAAAGCGGAGATGCTTTATGTTCTGTGGAAGAAAACGAGGAATTATTGTTTAATTTGAATTGCATTTGCAGTTATGGTTTTACCGTGATTTTTGTTATTTCCACTGGAATGTTTAAACAAAATGAGCCTTTAAAAACCAAAACCTCACCTCTCCTCTCCAATTTACAGGGTAATTATTCCTTTGTATAAATGGCTATTTCAGTGGCTCAATCTTGGCAAGTCTGAAAGCGTTCACAGTGCTCACATTTCTCTCTTCCTCTCTGTCAAACCCAGAGGTCCTCGCTTCAAACACACTCCCAAATAGTGGTGGTGAAATTAATCTGGTGCAGAGAAAGAAAGAGTGTTAGTCAAAGGAATTAGTCTGCAACCCACTGTGACTGCGCGTCTGTATCAAGCTGTTATGTATGTTATATGATCGCTAATGTAAAAGTGTTAAACAGGGGTACAAGTTATCTTATCACTTCTTTTTTTTAATGTATAATGTGAACTCTTGGCTGAAAGAGCCCAGTGTCTCTTCCTTTTCACACAGAGACTCATTTTTAGACACATTCAAAGGTCTGAAGAGCTGTGCCCTGCACCTAACTATAATATCCCATTCCTATTATGCCACTTTTAATGGATTTCACCTCTGCATGTGATAAGGATCCTGCTTCGTTCCAACTTCATTCCTCTGTATATGATAAACAATGCGAGCGCACCTACTGCTTATATCTCAATATATTCATAATCCTAAAAGATAAAAGGAAATGCCAGAACATACCATATAACAGTAACACCTATGACAGGAAATTACATTCCAGACACATAGCACAATGTCTGTGACTCTGTCTGCTGTGCGTACATTCAATACACGAGCATCAGGTCTCTCTCTGCTCTCTGTACAGGCTGACCTGTCAGCTCCCAAGAGCCCCCCCCCCTCCACACACACACACACATCTCCTGCTCAGACTGCAGAAACGAGACAACCCCTGCTTTCGCTCCAGTGGTTAGACTGTCTGGCTGGATGTCTCGCACTCTGTTTACTCCTCATGTGCTTAACCAGTCAGCTCTGAAACCTTAGAGCTGCTGCCAACCAAGATGCCCACAGTCGGAGGGAGGGGTAGGGGAGGTGAGGGGGCCCGAAGATGTGGAGACACATTTCAATCCCGCAGCAGCACAAAAACAAAGAAGTGGGACAGCATTGTTTAGTCATTATTCATTCTAACAGGGCTTGCGGTGTTTTTCTTGGTGTTCGGGCCAATAAAGGACAATGAAAAGAACATCATTCGAAAGTGAGACAGAAAAAGATGGAGAATATTCAAGAGGAAGATTGACGTTTGCCTACAGAGCTTTGCAGCGGGGGAGACTTACATAAGACTGAGAGTGAAGGCTCCTCTCAGATGGACTGCAATTTTTATGATGAGGCTCCTGCTGGTATTTTCAGTACACACACACACACACACACAGACACACACATAAATCCACAGGCACTTAAACTTCACATTTGAATTCTGTTCTGTCAATCTATTTCACCAGAAGAATATCACTTTACAAAAAAATCCCACTACTGTGACTTTGAGTTATAGGTTTTTTGAAAATGGCCTAATCCCCAAAATGCATCAAACTAAAGAAAAATGTTTTAATAAAAGAATGTTTTATTTACAAGAAAAATGACACAAATCCCAGTTGTTATTTTGGAGGGTTTTATTCATTTAAAAGAGTTTTACCAGATTCTTCTTGGTTGCTTTTTTATACAGATTTTTGGATCAGACAGTTGTGAGAGCCAAAGCATTCAGATGGCATCTCTTGAGTCTTCTGATTGTTAGATTTGTTTGGGATCACTGCGTTGGTGTAGAAGCCATATTGTATACTGTTTGCTGGTAAAACATGACCGACCCACCCTCCTGTCACAGAGGTATTATTTTCACGAGATTTTGCAGACTTTTGGTCATTGCTGCCAAAAAGATCCAGTTTAACTTCAGCAGTCAACTTGTTTGTTAAGATGAACATTTTGAAACTTATGTGGCGACAACATAAGTAATATCTGTACAAGCGTGCTTGTACAGTAGGGCAGAGTCTCCTGAATGTTCCTATGACTCTTTGCAGGCAAAAAGGGTTTTGATTGTTCTTTCGGGCTGTTGTACAAGAAGTTCTTACCAAATACATCCTTGGTCTGCCAGATCTCAACTTGATCTCTGTCATTTCAGGTCTCTGTCAACTCTTTATTACATACCAGATCAAGAAAACAGCTACCTTGCTCTTCTTCAACTCTATTATAATTTTCAGAGTGGTATGCAGCTCCGGAGGAGCCAATGGTTGACTGTCGGGAGTCAGTTTGAGGAGTCAGTGTTTTTAAAACTTCCTGATGAGCAACTTAAAAGCAAATTGGAAATGAAGTTCAAGGAGCCTGATTAAACTTACTGATAGCTCTGATCCCTCTCAGACGTTTTGCTGATTTGAAGTTTTCCATTATTTTTTTTCCCTGTTTGGAATAGTACAAAACAAACGTAAAGTGAGAGATCGACTGAACTTATACTCGCAGGATCACAGCTTTTCCTGCCACTGCATCTGTATCTGGATTTACTTGAGAGGTTTTCTCTTGATAGTGTTTGCGTTTGATCAGATCTGAATAGGCCAGAAGGTCCGTATTGATCCATTACTGCACAGCAGGGGTTTCCTGAGCCAGTCTTCAGGGCCAGCCTCCGGGCCCTCTGGGTGAGGTGAGAGAAGGTCGATCCCTGCTTCAGCGAGGCGTCTTTGTCCCTGTCCAGAACAGACACAGGGCTCAGCTGGGGGTCTCAGGCCAGCAGACACACGCCGATATTTGGGTGAGGAGGCTAGAGCGGCGTCCGTGTTGGTTCCACCTCACTGCCTCCTTTCTTATAGGTTCCCATGAAGCCGTAGAACTCACCCCCTCTTCACACAAACACACATGAACATGAAGCACATACATCAGCGTGCACATAAAAACCACCACACACGTACACAGAAACTTTGAGCAGCCTCTAATCCAGGATCCAGATTGTTATGGCAGTTTGGCCACCCCGCCCTTCTTTTTTCCTTATTGTTTTTGTTTTGGCTGCCTCTGAGGCTCTTTTGTCTCTGGCCAACTTCAGATGTCTGTTTATTTGCTGTGATTTAATTGTGTCGTGGGCAACTTCTGTTTGAAATTGCCCGTTTTGCGCCTTTTGCATTATAATAGGAGCCATTGAACGACCAGCTCGTCCTGCTGTCCAGTGCCAGGTCTTCTTTTCAGAGAGGAGCGTTTCATCTTTTTATGCTCGTCTGCATTGTGTTTAAAAATCCATAAATTAACCTTTTGATGAATCTTTGTACCCGTACTGGCACAAATGTGTCCACATGGTTGACTGGATAGAGCCCGTTACTGGCATGATGTCATGGCCGCAGAGGGAGATTTTTTTCGAGCCGCCTTTTGTTGGCATCCAATTAACAGCGCACTTTGAGGTTTTCGGCTGTCTTTGAAGAGGTTTAACAAAGCTTTCGCATTGTGTCACTTGTTTCAGGGCAACCCCTAAAGACTTTATGTAATTTGTTAGACAAATAATTTAATTTTAGGGGAAGTCAGTTGGTGCACTCGGGACCCAAAGTCTTTTGAAAGGCAATATTTTAACTCTGCTTTAGCAAATGTGTAGTTTTTTTTATAGCATTGCATCTAACATTTGCATATTTTTGATATGATACTGCAGTGATCATAATGTCAGAGGAAATGTTTATTTGGTATTGAAATGATCTAGACTGCAACTTGCAAACAAATGATCAAACACTCAATAGGCTTCATCACTGGAGTCTTAAAGCTATTCATTTCCCTCGACCTCTCCCCCTTCTCTGTCTGACACACAAACATCCACTGATATAATCTTCATTCATCTGTCTTCCTCAAATGTCCTCGTCATAACTCATTTGGTCTCCATCAAAGCAGTGATGAGAAGGAAATGGAAGCAAGAACGCTGCAGGGATGAAACAAATGATGGGTCACAGGAGAGTTGGAGTAATTCTGCAGATGCTGAACTTCCATTATAACCAACGGTGTGTCCAGCAGACCAGGAGTTAGTGTCAGTGTGTCACTGAACAGTCAGATTTAAGTCAGTGTGGAATCTGATTTCTGCCTCGTGATTTGGAGTTATAAAAGAACAAAAAAATTATTTTTTTATAATAAATCATATAAAATCATGTTTTTTTTTGTCAGATCTGTGGCTGCTCCCATCATCTGGACCTTCGTAGTCAGTTGGCTGGAAAACTTGACGGGTTAGTCTTCATATTGTCATGAGATCACTGTAAAATCTGACCTGTTTGATGTCATAACATGTAAATAGTGAAGTTCTGTCATGTGAGCCTATAAATGGACTACTTCCAGCAGCAAGCAGGAGGCAGGCAGCAAGTTGTCCAGGGACTAAACTCAGCCTCAGTTCTCTGGTGCTGTGGAGACCTGAGGTCCGTGTGAATGTTCTGTGTTTTATCCTTTTCTTTTGAGAGGATTTAACACAGAGTAGGACGTTTTTTCTCCCTGTAACATCGTCGTTACGCTGGTGGAAATATGTTTCCGTAACTGAAAAAGCTTAACAGCAATTTTGAAAATGCAGCCCAAAATTTTTCTTATTTCTACATTTGGGTTTCCAAGATCAGAAACAAGCTTTCCACCCCCAACAGTTTGATTTTTGGAAAACCTTTGCAACTACATTCTCCTTTGAGAACCTGAGCACTCGGTGCAATCATACGACCATAAATACCATCAAACAGCAAGTTTCTGACTTGTAATCCAGCTGACGACTGTCTCATTTCCTCTCCCTCCTCACTAAAAGTGAAAAATTAAACAAAATTTACTGTTCAAATGCCAAAACAGGTTTAATGAGGGATAAAACATTTGACAGGGATTGTGCCAATATTTTTTATTGGTTGGTAAAAGAACTTATATTACATCAATCTAGTTGATTGGAGTTTCAAAGCTGTCTTCTCTTTGTGTCTGAATGTTCTGTTGCCAGGTCCTCTGAAGTTCAGATCTCTGACATCCATGAGAGCAGTTTGCTTTGAAACATGTGGGAAAATCTGATGAAAGTGCGACTGAAGCAGCCACGATGCCCGATTTCAAAGTGAAGGTAGACTCAG
Source organism: Leuresthes tenuis (assembly GCF_036924035.1). Classification (NCBI taxonomy): domain Eukaryota; kingdom Metazoa; phylum Chordata; class Actinopteri; order Atheriniformes; family Atherinopsidae; genus Leuresthes; species Leuresthes tenuis. The sequence goes on along the minus strand of NW_027325361.1, from coordinate 15,484,551 downwards.
CAGCGCTGAGGGCTCAATAGCTGCATCTCAAACATCCTCAAACTTTGAGTCTGCGAGGAGCGTGTTCACACTCGACTTCCTCAGTATTCCTCCCTTTCCTTCAACCCCACATCCTGCCGCATTTCCTCATGTCAACATGGCCTCTGCAGCGTGAGGTGTGGGAGAGCATCACTCCTCAAGGTTTAACACCTATAACGTGGAAAGGTTTGCACTTCAGACAACCCCAACATGCGATGGGGCTGTACAAGACAGAGCACGAACTGTTTGAATCTCCAGTGCGTACAGACAAAAGGATGTAGACGGGTGTTCCTGGGAAATACCAAAAATCTCTCCTGCCCCGAGTTAGGAAACTATGCGAAGCACGTTAAGAGCACCTGTATGATTATATGGCTGTTAAAAGTCTGAATTCCAGCCCTTCCCTAAAATAATTATATATTTTTTTTAATTAAAAAAAAAAAAAAAGACAAAACAGAGGACTGAAACTGAAAAAAGGTTTTTCAACAAGATCATTTTTATTGACAAGTTATGAGCAGTGAAACTAGAAGTAACAGCCTGCGTCAACAATAGCTTAATATATCAGTGTAACTGCTGGATACGTTGATATATTGTCGACTTGCACAGAACGAGAATGAACATTTTGGAAAGAGACGCGACTTGAAAGTATGCTACAAGAAGGCTTGGATTATTCACACTTCCCAGGATGGGTTAAGACAAAAAAAGATACAAAAACAATTAAGACCATTGAGAAGTTTCTTTAAACAGATTGTGCAAACCAAAAGGCATCTACAACTTAATTACAAAGTAAATGTACAAACTATACACAAAAGACTTCCACTATATCAAAAAACTGATAATAAATGCATAAAAATAGTAACGGCTACATAGCTTACTACTTAGGACACACTTAGCATTTGTTAATTAAATCCAAAATAACATTAAGGTTAGCTTTTTTATATTTTGGCAATATTTATAGTCTAATCATGGCCGCTGATGTAAAGCAAAAAGAAATAAATCAATATTTTCTAAAAACAAGAGACTTTCGTCACATTTGTTTCACAAAAACGGTACATTCAGAGAGAAAGGAGACTTAAGGGCAGGCAGACATCGATGTAACCCTTCCTTGAACAAAAATATACACAACCCTGAGACAAAAAACAAAACAACAACAGCCAAAACAAAATCGTAGTCTCAAATAAGATCCTGAAACAGATAAATATCTCCTTCAGCCCCGATGGGCCACATTCTCTCTCAAGTTGTGGAGGAAGGTACAAATTTAGCTCACCAAAATTGAGGGAAACCCAAGTCCAAAAGCTAAAAATACAGACAGGAAGATCATTTCGGTGCACAAAATCATACACTTCCACAAATGTCTCCTCTCCTTCTCCATGCGCCTGGCTTCACAAGGGTCTAATTCAGCCCATCAGTCCAGTCCAAATAATTTACACCTGAGTAAACGTGTCAGGAAGGAGAAAAGCACAACAGAGGAGCAGCTTCACTTTCTGTAAGACAACCCGCCAGCTGAACTGGTAATGCACCAGTGAGACGATACGTGAGTAATGGCTGAGTAGGTCAGCTGAGCAGTGCAAGGCTGATACAGTTACAGTAGCTTATTTGCCCCAAGAGGAGGAAAAGGAGACGTTTGCAGGTTTCCAAAGCAGAGATGGCTGTGAGGTCCTCGCAGTTGGCATGGCAACGAGTCTCGCTCAGACCGCAGCCAGCATGGGAAAGTTACACAAGGAGTACGAGTAAACAGATCAGGTGGAAAGAGGCCGCAGACTTCCAGTCTCTGGGCTGTTTCCAGGCCACCGCTCCTCTGCAGCTGAAGATAATGTCCATCAGGCTGGATGGAGACACAACAAGAGCACACAAACCCCCTTCTTCTTCATCCTTCTCCTCCTCTGAGCCAGTGAAGGGAGACACAAGCCTGCATACCAGACGCCGTAGCTCATCTGGGGAAAGAGACAAAGGGAGATTAATGTTTACGTCCTGTGAACTTCTGCTGCACAAGAAGCCCGGGTGTGAACGCCGGGCACATGATCCGAGGGGTGGACATTCTCAAGGGAACGGAGAGGAACGCAGAGACTTCAGTCCCTCATTCGACATAACAGCTTATCACTGTGCCATTTCATCAGGCTTACCCACATAGCATTAATAATGCCTCAGGACAGGGCATTACTTAACCAAAGTCCCCATGGCATGTGAGATTAAGCTGCTCAAGCCATTTATGTTGCTAGGTAATAAATATTTGAGGGTGGTGGTGGAGAGGACCCCCACTGTGAAAATAGGCTCCTCTGGACTCAGAAAAGAAAAAAGAAACATATTTCAAAACCATCTGCTCAACCGTTTTATCCAGATATAGCTCATACTGCACGAGGCTCTTTTCAATTTTCAAATTCCTGCATCTGCAAGTAGCATTTTTCACTACAAACACTGTAATGACATCTCTGGCTCTCTCTGCAACCTCAGATAACTCAGCATCTAATTTAACACGCCTGCTGTTTATGTAGGAATGTTTCACTGGATATTTGGGGGGGGGTTGAAGGGAAGCCTTTGCCTCCGATTTGCATGCTTTGGATGGTAAATCTGCTCTGTGGCCTGTGATGGAGGGGAGAGCGGTAACATTCAGGCTCTGCTGGGGGTCTGTTTGGATAACCTAATGAGCTCCCACTGCCATGACCGACGCTACAGAAGCCTTCGCTGATCCGTACGCGTCTGTTGCTGTTAAGAATACATTGCCTGAAGGGTAACAGCAGGACACGGGCAGAGCATTGTGCTACTGGAACAACAGGGAGGCGACAACAGGTTGCAAGTTGGGGAAAAAAAAGAAAGAAAAAAAACTGTGGCAGAAAAATACTTCCCGATGGTGCATTTAAACTTTCTGGAAGTACTGATGTGTTAAAATTGGAGTTAGAACGTTCATTCTGCTCGTTTCTTTAACCTCAAGTGTGTCGATTCTTCCAACTTTTAATACCAAAACAATCACACCGCTACAATTTAACAAAGCAGAATACATGCAAGTAGGATCTCGCCAGCATTGGCACTTCTCACACCATTGGGGGAAAAGAAATAGATTGAAATTAATCATTTCTTAAAATATACATTGAGATATGAAAAAAATACCGAAGGAATAACTTGAACAGATGTGTTTGGTAAAATGTAATCACTCGCTAATACACGATTCTGTATTAGAGCTGCATAGAAAAATATGCCTGCAAACCAATATGAATTCGATGGTTTCAGTGTGCAAAACACAAAAGCAGGTGAAAGTTGTGATGAGTCTTCTGAGACTGGGGGTAAGCAGTGTAAAATAAGATCTGACTCACCGTTACACAACTGTATTCATGTAATACGTTAGCACCCCAGGCTAAAGATGTCCCGGTAGCTTGTTTTTTTGTTTGGCTTTGGATGGTAGTCAGATCTGATTTTACTCTCACCACACAGAGCTTTGTGGCGCTCATCTAAATAATCAAACTACTGAGTCATGTTTCCTCTGTTGTGGAAAACTGCAAGACACCGAGAATAATGTACCTGTCAAAATATGCTCACGCATTCATGTTCATTCACGGCGGAAGCCATGTCTTCCTTTTGCCTTCCTCGTTTTTCTGTACTCTCCGTTTGGAATGACTAAATGCATTAGTTTCCAAGAACCCTTAAATCTTGAGCAGATTATGTCACATCAGACAGATTCTTGAAGACTGTAGATTTGTGAAATTTGTTGCTCAACTTTCACTGCGACAAGTTTGCATTAATGTTCCTTCGTGACACTGAAAAATAAGAAGATGCAGCCAGCTAAGCTAAGCTAACCAGCATTGCTTAGTGTGGACAAGTTGAGCCAGTGAGTCTGGTTCTGTCCAAAGGTTATAAAATCAACCTATGAACGGTTACTTAACACCAACTCTACTTTTACCGCTTCCTTAGGAAGGCAGCCTTAGTTGAATCACAAACAGCTGATGTGAGTTTTCACACCTCCATCAGTGTGAACGTGTACATTAGCGTGCACCTTTTGAGCCCTGCTGCCACTCGGCTGATGATGTCAAGCGCAGGTGATGGAGGAAGTGCCACAGCTGCTTAAACAGCGACAATGTAACACCTTTTCATACGAGTTGCAGCTTTACTTTAAAAAATAAATATCCATCCATCTTCTCTGCAGTGAGAGCGAGTTTTAACAGGCTTCATTCATGCCATCAGGCCACCAGCATGAGCTGAAAAGCGTGCTAAGAGTATGAAAAGCGGCTGGATTCCTCCCTGTTACAGCTTTTTAAAATTTGTAACAGAGCACGAGGGGGAAAGAAAATCGTTATACTGTGAAAATGTGTTCCATAGAAATACATTAATTCACAAAAAAGTTACACACGGTCATCAGTACTTCCTCCCAATAACACCCTCCCTGTCTCACATGATCAAACCTCAGCTCCCTCAGCCACAACAAGAGTCCTGCTGTCTTCTGCAGAGAGCTCTCACAGTCCCTGCATGATTACCTGTCACGTCAAGGTCGATTTTATGCAACACTGAGTTGTACTGGTTGCAGTGGTCACCTTTCACCCACATTTGGAGCTACAGTCATTTGAATGGACACATGTATTCTGAACTGCATTAAAGCGTCGATTCTGAATTTAGAATTCAGTTTTCAAGTTTATTCACCCTTGCTTAATAACTGCCACCCCGGGATTGCAAAGACACCTTGAGAGAGAGTGTGTGTGTGTGTGTGTGTGTGTGTGTGTGTGTGTGTGTGTCTGGTCCACTGCAGCAAACCTTCAGCAGGCTGAACAGATGGCCTGGTTTAACTGAATAAAAATGAGGAACAAAGTCCAAACTTTTGTCCAACTCTAAAAATAAAACCGGGTCACAAACTCATCCGATTTGATGCCGTTTTGCACCTCGAATCCCATCTGTGTCCTTGAGAAGCCCAATTATCCATCAAGATCCAAACCAAAAGCTAAGTCCTTTCTCCTTATAAGTCCCTTGAGAGCAACAAGGACTGTGCCATGTTTGCTAATGACCATCCAGAATACCACATTATTGACCAACATATCATCCACAGTGGCTGAATGTACACGGGTTTGGATTCCCTGCCCCAGCTGGCTTTCTTAACTGTATGACAGCGCGTCTCTTTTTAAGAGTGTAATCAAATTAGTCTAGGTGATTATTCAGCCATTTTAAGCATCGCCTTTCCTTCCCCCTTTTGTTGCTCTCGGCATGGAGAAAAGGCCAATAAAAACTCCATTAGGTTTATGCAAATTTAAGCAGCCGTGCTGAGGGCTGTAATGTGGCAAACTGATTACTCAAGGGAATGGAGACGAAGTGTGAGTGCACGTGCTAACTCTAACTGTGTATGCGTGTATCCGAGCTAAGGTGGCGGCGGCGGCGGCGGGGGGTGTTGTACACAGATGCCACAATAAAAGCCTCATTCAGTTTGTGTTCCTGGTGGCCCTCACAGCGAGGCATTAATAAAACATTAGTATTGAGTGTCTGGGGCCTCTGCACTCCTCCTCCCTGATCCCGCCGTGACCTTTCCATTTTACAGCAGCTGTCTGGGGAAGCAGAGGGCCCGCCAAAGAGTCCCTCTGTGGCCCCTGACCTCTCCAGGTGTACCCGATCACACAGAGCCGTGCCCACCTCATACGAGCTTCAGTTAAAACCGTTAAAAAGGAGAAGGCTGCTTCTGTCTGTGATTTCTTTGGGGGGGGGCAGAGAGAGGGGGGGCGGGGAGTTAGAGGAGACGAATGGAGGAGGAGTGAGGAGGGGACAAAGGCTCAAACATGGACACCAGGCATTTTAAAGCGGTTACAGTTTGGTCGTTTAAAGAGGAGATGTGCTAAACTTTTGGAAGGTTCTCCCGTTACATCCTGTCTGCCTGCCGTCTGGTAGCAACAACGGTCCACACTATACATTACGTAAAGTCATACTGGTGACCGTCAGGGCTGTCAAAATTAATTAGGTTTAGTTCCGCAGGTGTTAATCCTGTTTGAGAAAGCTGAATATGTATTTACTCCCATCTAGACCACAACAGCTATAAACCTTAGTGCCTTAACATTTACAAATACTTTTCCGTCAGCAATGGTCTCTGACTTGGCGACACAGTCTGCGGTTAGTTATGTCTGGTGCAAAGGGCAACAAACCACTGCAGGTGATGACAAAAAGAGCAGAGAGAACGGTAATCCCATTCAGGCCTGGACCACAAGGCAACACTGACAAATCTTTACTAATGGAAATGCAGGCCACACCTTCATTCCTCCCAAATTAGAGTAAGGTCGGCTGGCTCTTTAAAGAACGGGCAATGCCAGCAATGTGACTGTGTGGATGAGGGTAGTAAGAGTGGAAAACAAGTGGTTTTACAACTGCGTAAAAACCTACAATACTACTAGTGAATACTTGAACAGCTGACTGGCGGTTTTTGGCAGCAACAACACCAAAAGGGGACAGGAACACACACACACACACACACGCTTGCTTTCCTTTCTAACCCCAGCTGAAAGTTGACAGCCTCAGGAGCAATGTATTTTTAGGCAGGCGTTAGTCCCGGCTGCCAAACGTGCAAAATATAGCTTTGCTTCTGCTGGTCTTATTCACGCTCCACTTTATCTTCCCCCTGTGTGTGTGTGTGTGTTTGTCTTTATAGCCTAATGGGGAATTTAGGCTGACTTTGAGCCAACGGACAGGGACCTCCGGTCACTCTGGGGACCACCACGTGGTCCAGGCTGCTTTTTTGTGGGTTAAGTCTTGGATTTGGGAATTACATTATGTCAGTGGAGAGTCCCTGTGGGAACAAATGTGTGAGCGTATGTACGCCCTGTGCCACTTTGTTGTTTTAACATTTTTGACACTTCACCCCCCACCCCACCTTGGGTAAAAAAAGGCAGCGGCAGCGGCAGCCAGGGCAGGAAGTCTGCCTGACAAGCTGGAAACCTGAGCATTTTCCATCTCTGCTGTAATTAAACATAAATGTAGTCCGCAGCGGGTTGGTGGCTCCCGTAACTGCGAGAATTCATAAAGATGCGGCGCCTTGATCTTTCATCGTCAGCCTGTCTGTCTCCATCCTGGCACTAAAAACCCTCGGCTACCATGGATACAGCAGCCCATACCAGCAGCCTCATAATGTTAAGCCCCCAGCTCCATCATCTCCAGCTGTTTACTGTGAACACATGTCACACATAAGCCCTTTAAATGTGTCCTCTCAAACTCCTTTGCAGAAAAGAAACTTCTCTGGAGACAAATGGAAAATAACTAGATCCACAGCAAACGTGAAAAATATTTCATTTACTTCTGTGTGTATCGGGGATACTATTGGGATTTTTGTCCTTCTAAAATTTACTGTAAACTTGAGAGCCTTTAAAAAAAAAAAAAAGGAAAAAGAAAAGGCAAACGGTGTTGTTTTCTTTCTATGATCATGTGTTCATCAGAACGTATCATAAGCATAATAATACTAATAAAACTCACACTCTAATCTTATCTCTGGTTTGAAGTTATGGAAAACAAAGACCTGGTATAAAAAAAAAACCCCAAAAAACACTCAACCTACAAGGCTGCAGCATTATATTATACTACGCTACATTAAACCTTTGGGCCTATGAAGTTTCATCACTCCATGACAGATAAAACCACAAAAGCAATAAAAAGAAGACACAGCAGAGTCTGTTCTTTTTTTTTGTTTTGTTTATTGCAAATCAATTGCATTTAACAGGTCTCTATTGATTGCTTTTGTGCCTAAATCAGATCACAGGACACGCCTCGTGTCATGAAATTCAAAAACTTGTTCTACAACCATGGGGCATATGTAAAAAAAACAAAAAAACAAAACAACTAGCAAAGCTACAAAATGTCCCTGCACGTTTCCACTTTTCATTTCAGGTAGCAGCCACACTCTTCCCGTCCTTGTGCAGAAACTGAGAAACACCTCAGGGAAATATCTCATCTAACACGAAACTGTGAAAACTGCCACCTGTCTTCCCTTCAGGCAGATCGGGCTTAGTGATTCTTAAGTGGGTTGACACGATATGTGTCACCAAATCCAATTTTCCCTCTGTTGAGATGGCGTCCCTCTCTCCTCTGTCAATTTCCGAGTTCCTGATAAAATTTCGGTATCTACATTTTCTTTTCTTTTGAACATATCGCTGCGTCACACTTGTCACCGATATTGTTCTTTTTTTTTTTTTTTATTTAGTTTTTTAAATCACGTTGACCTTGGGATATTGTTTTATATTCATTAAAAAAGAATTTAATGACGTGTGTGGTAAAATATACAGAAGATTTGGGAGAGAAATTTGTTTTTCAGTCATGTAAGCTTGAGATATTAAGATATCCTGTAGACAAGATACGAGGCGTGTTCTCGAGCTTATCGTGAATGCGCTAAACACAGCGCAGCCCCCTTTATAGCTCGCACCCGTTTACGTCTTATATCAGGAAGCATTGGCCACTGCAGAGCATCCTGCTTACTTGCCTCTTGGCACTGCAAGCACAGGCCTGATCCCCTGCCTCACTCCTGTCAGTGATGGAGGCTTCATGTTGTAGCTCCAGCTTTGTAATTTTCAGCACCACTGACATTCCTCCAGCTCTCTAAACCAGGGCTCCACCATGTTTATCCAACACACAGCAGCTAGATAATGTGTAACCGAGGTAACCACTGGCAACCGTGAAAACAGTGAGGGACTTTAAACCGGCCGCATCCGGTTCAAAGTGTCTCTCACCTAGGCATGGTAGCTAGGTCACAATGTGGTGCAAGCTAATTTAATATCAGCACATACCTCTTCTTTGAAGTAAGCTCTCATATATCATCTTATAATAATAGAAGAGGCTCTGAGAATAACACCATTACAGACATCTTGCTTGTTTGTGTTGGTCTAAGAAAGCTACAATTACTCACCAAGACACCTTGGAGAGTCAGCGCGTCTCTAAGCTGGGAGATACTTCCATGTGCTGACGAAGGCAGTAGGAATGAGTGAGTACGGCACACTGGTCACACTGTCCCAGGAGTCCGATGATGGATCGTAACAGTCTAGTGTTTTACACCTCTGAGCTCCAAAGTACCCTCCAACCACATACAGTCTGTTTCCCGATGCCACTGCGTGACAGCTGATCCTCTTCGCCGTCACGTCACCAAACTTCGACCACTGGTACGTCTCACTGTTGAACCGGTACGCAGAGCTGGCTGAGAATTCTGTGTCGCCTCCGATCACAACTACGTGGTTGCCAACCACAGCCGCTGCTGTGTACCGCCACAGCTGCGGGCAGGCGGCCGGTACAGACCACCGATTCTGGCAGGGGTCAAAGCACTGCACCTTTGGGTATTTGTCTCTGTTGACGCTGGTGCCCCCAAAGGCGAAGAGTTTGTTTTTGGCGCCGACGACGGCGGCGTTGCTCACTCCTTCTCGGAGCGGAGCCACGAGGGCCCACTTATTGGTCTGAGGGTCGTACTGTTCCACTTGTTTTAGAGACACAGATGGAGAGGCGGGGAAAGACCCTGCGAGAGACGTGTGTCCTCCCACAACATACAGAACGTGGTCAAGCTCTGCAGAGCCGTGTCCAAATCGGGCAACCAACATGGGCGCCGCTTTGGACCACTCATCATGCAATGTGTCGTAGACCCACACGTCTTTGGAGGCGCCGTTCTCAGAGCCACGCCCTCCTGTAACATAAACCTAAGGCACAGGGAGAGGAATCACATTACGTACACATCCTCAAAAGACTTCACAAAATGTACAGAAACTGCAGAGTTGGAATCACATGCATACCTTGCAACCAATAGCACAGGCACTGCACTCTTTCCTGGGGCTGGGGATGTCCGTTTTCGGGGTGATCTCCTTGGTCTTGTTGTCGATCATGTAGACTTTATCACACATGAAAGTCTGTCCTCCCAGCAGCAGCAGGGCCTGGCTGACCTTTCTGGGACGCGCACAGAAGCCCGTCACAATGCCGTCGTTCTGGAGGATCCTCATCTTACACCGCACGGCGTCTTCAACTATTTCTCGGCCCACTTTGTGACACATCACCAGCTCCTCCGAGGCGACGTTCTTCAGCAGGTACGACTCGGGCAGCAGCGCCAGGCGGACACAGCGCAGCAGCTCGGGGAGTTCATTGTGCCTCCGCTCCATGTCCGCCTTGACCCAGTCTATAACGGCCTCGTACACCAGGCTCTCGTCCTCCACCTCCAGTTCCTCACTGAGGATTAGCTCCTGCACTTTGTCTCTGGGCAGGCTGAGGAAGTCTTCTGTCCTGAAGAGAGTTGCAAAGTTCGCCAGGCACATCCTCCACGACAGCTCGTACAGCCTCTGGCACTGATGAGCGTCTGACAGCAGCATCATCCCCAGACAGTTCGATGGGTGGAGGTTCTTTTCAAGAAATTCTGCTGCTGCGTCCCTGATGTCGTGGAACTGAAGCATGTCGCCCGCTTCCAGGAGCGACTCTGCGTTTTCTTCATTGATGATGATCCTGGCCGAGTAGGCGTAGTCGAGCAAGAGCTCCAGCACCTCCGGGTGGAGAGAGTCGTGGAAGTTGACATCGGCGTCGCGACTCTCCCGGAGCCCGCCGCTGAACATGGCCTCAAAATAACGGCTGCAGGAGGCCAGGACGGCCCGGTGGCCGGGGAACGAGCGGTTGCCGGCTTTCAGCACGACATCGGTGAAGACTTTTCGTTTGCGCAGAAGGTTGAGTTGAGTCAACAGGCTGTCCGCGTGCGACGTCTTGTGGAAGAGTTGGATGTTCATGGAGCCAGAACTGGAGCGAGACTTTCTGTTTTCGTGGTTGCTGACGGACATCTTGCCTTTGACCTGGTAGCAGGAAACAGCAGCAAACAGTCACTACTTCACATCAAGTCAAGCGTTTCTGATTTTGTGTTTTTTTTACAAAAGCTGGCCAGGAGGGAGGGATGCCATAAATGTCACGCAGCTTCTTTTGATGCGAACACGACCATAAACACTCCTCCCGTTTTTATGATTAAACTAAACCAGCAGCTGGTGAATGGGCAAAATAAAATGGACATGAACTTCAGACTTTCGAGAGATGAAAGGAGATCAGATCGGGAGCACTCCCAAAGAAAAGCGGTGTGTGTACACTGTGAGCCACAGAGATTTACACAGGAAGATCAATAAAACATACATCACTGTCAGACCTTTGAGAAGAAATGACCCACATTACTGTCTCCTAAGACAGCTTTCTGTAATTAATGTAAAGTTGAAAAAAAAAAAAATAATGAAAAAAGCAACAGCTGGGTGTGTTATCCTGAACCACATCTTTCTACCCCTATAAACATATCAGGGCTGTGACTCACCTCCAAATGAAGGGAGAGCCTATACATTCCTGCCAGCTTGCTCTGTTCTTCAGCTGGCTCCCATACAAGATGGTGCTGAAGGCAACGCTTTCAAGCCCACATATGATTTGACACCTCAAACCAGTTCCTGAACGATTAAATTATGTAACTCCCCCACCCCACTGCAGCAGATCAACACAAAATTCCTTCTACTGATCATCTGTAGAGGGTCCCGGACAGACTAGCCATGCTGAGAGGGAGGATTTGTTGAAAACATATTCTGTGAAGATGCAAGGTGCAGCCGCAGAAACACCTTATTTTGCCAGGTTACCTGTCGGCACAATCGTGGCACGGCACGGAGGGCTGACAAAGCCTGCACCCTGCTTGGAAACGACCAAATAAATATCTTCCGCCTTAAAGCCCCCCCTTGCACATTGTTTCAAAGCAGATAAATTTAAGTCGGCTATTCAGTGCCGCTGAAAGGGGTGGACGGGACGATGGACTCTGCATGAAACCCAGCTCGTTTTGTGCAGTAAATGCGAAACTCTGGTCAGCATTGACCCCACGCGCTCAACTTTCCTCCCAAGTTAGCAGCAGGCTGAAAACATCCAGGCTGCAGCTACAAACATCTGACTTTCAAAGGGTCCCGAGTTACAAGACTGTAACTAAGACTAAACTCCTCACATTTCGGAAGTTATAGAAAAAAAATAAACTAGCCAGACGAGCACAAATCTCCGCGAACGATACTTTGGGAGGATTATGCGTCTAATGCTTACCTTGGTAGGAGCAGGGCCGATCCGGGTTCCTTTATCTCGGCTACAACTTGATCCGTCGTCGTAAGTTGTTTGAAGGTGCGCCGCAATTTAGACAAAGCTGACGTCCGAGTTTAAAACTGCGTCGCGTCCTGAACAGCTGGTAAACGAAGGAGCCATTTGTCCGCCCTCGGACTTTTCGTTCGTCCGCGCAGGAACAGTGTGAAAAGTTAGCAGCTCCGCGGACAATAGTTACAGCCACGCAGCAGTCTGCGACTCTGAGGCGAGAGAAAGAGCCGAAGCAGCGGTGGTGTTCCCTCTGACTCCGCCCACTCCTGCCGCTGCTGACCAATGGGCTGCGTCCACAGCGAAAAGCGTTTCTTTCGTCTCCATTCAATTTGGGCAAAATATCCATCCATATTGTCACAAATCATTACCATAAATCACCCGAAAACACCTGTCACTGCTTCTTCCTCCCTTTTACGCTTGAATTCAACTTTCACTTCGGCTTTCATGCAGGAAATTTCACGTTCACCTATAGTGACATGTTTAAAGCAAAGACAAAAATTAATCAAACAGCAGAAAGTTTGTAGAAAAGGCATTAGGCAGTTAAAAAGGACACGCATTGAATAAAAATTAAACAGGAGCATAGTTTCTATAGACTTTGTATTGTTGCTGAAACTTAAATGTTTCAGATATCCTTCACTTTTTAATTTATGTACTTCAGGATACGACTAAAAATCCATTAGAGGCAATTAGAAAGTCAGCTCTGATAACAAGCACACGAATAAATAAAAATGGATAAATGAATAAGTTGACTGAAACATATAACACAATACGAATGTTGGGTTCAAATGTATGTTCTCTTCAACCTGCATAAAGTCAACCCTACACTGTGTCTGCGCTAATTTGACTGTCCATTTGAAAAGAAAAAAGAAAAAACAAAGGATGGCATGCTACTTATTTAGTCAATTATCAATCTCAATTAAAATAAAGTCACAAAAAACAAAAACAAAAATCTCACAAAGAGATCGCAGCAACATGGGAAATTACTTTATATCTGTACTTCAACTGAAAAACAATGCTGGCCACACATTTAAACACCTAACTTAGTGCTTATAAGCATGTTCGGGTGGTTCCTGCCACAGTGGTTGATACCAGGGGCAGATTTTGCAATGATGATACTCGCTTGGTGAAAACTCTCATCTGGTAATCATTGCAGAATGTATTTGTTCATAGTTAAAACACTGAGAATGCTGTTAAGCATCTTGCACTGACTGGTAGACTCCTTTGCAGCAGGGGATTAGAAAGTCTAGTGTCTATCTGCCACACCCATCACCTTTCTCACACAGATATGATCTCATTGAAATTCCAAAATCATTTACATTATCGCCTTTTGTTTTTTTAAACAGTTAACTGTTGAGTCATGCTCGCTGTACATTTAAAAAAATCAGCAAAGAAGGTCCAAACTTCACAATGCAGAGAATGAAAATTTCAGCCTTTGTATTTTACTTCTTGTGTCTGTCAAAAAACTTGTGGAACTTGTTACAAGATATTGAAACGAGGGCTATAATGAAATCTGATTTTCACTACAAGACAACCAGGCAATCATTTGAATCAATCATGATTTCATCTGGTGAGATTAAATCATGACATTATCATACACATGATATTGATATTTTCATTATCAATTCAATATCACAAGTTTCGTCAATATGGGCACATTATGACACAGGCAAATGCAATAAACTCATAAAATTAACATGAAATATTAGCTATCTCTTAATGCTTTTTAAGCAAACAAAATGCCCCCCCTTGGATTTTCATGCAAGTGTACACAGATCAGAATGGAGCAATCAGTAACAAGAATCAGCATCTCCACTCCAGCAGGGCCAGGCGTGGCTCAGCCAACTGCCTTCATGATCATATGATTGCAGGTTAAGTCCTTTGGAGAAGCATGATATTCTTTCTTCAGCTGAATTCCTGGCATTTTTTGAAGGATTTGAGTTCTTGTGAGTTTTACAAGAATTTATCAAGAATGTCTTTCCAATCCAGGCAGACTCTCAGAGTAACAGGTCAGTTCAGAGTGAGCCAAGTCAGCCAGCGCACATTTAAAACAAAGCACAACACTGAACAATGGAGGGTTGTTTGACGTGGATTTCAATGAATAGAGGTGCATGCATTTCCTGTGAATATATAAGACATATATTTAGGTCTTTGAGAAATTAAACAATTTTTTTGATTGAAAATTCTTCATGAGAGCTTGCCCAGACATGTCTCCAAGTTTAAATAATGACAATCAAAAAGGGCTCTGTTTCATTTAGGTGTGCCAGTTTCAAGGCCCGGCCATTGTGCAAGCTGCCTCTTTGGTTTTACAAATGCAGCCGAGCTATTGTTCTTGTTATTAGCTGCACCTGTGCTTTTCATGCTTTGACAGGTCAAGATGTCTGCTGTGGGGAAGCAATCTAAAAGTCACCAGAGGAGAAGAAGGTTAAGAAAATTCATGGTCATTCTTCAACGATTGGTGGTTGAAGTATCATCTTCAGCCAAACAACAGGCGGACTGCGCGGGAGAGCCTGTCTTTGCACTGAACTGACTTAGCTCCAGCAGCAGGCGCCCTACTTCCAAAGTGGATGCCACACATCTCATGTTTCCCCGGCTTCTCTCCCTGCTCTTCACTCCCTCTTACTGTCACTCAACAGCTGCTTTTGAAGATTAAAAGCCACTGCTGTTTCTCAGCTGTCAGAGTGGTTGAGAGAATATCTGTGTGTTTTTCAGATAATCTTCCCTTTTATTCACTATTGTCCACTGTTTCCACGATTCAGAGATTCATATTTTAGTGCCGCTAAGTTCTCCCAAACATCTTTTTGCTCCAGAAAACCCAGAGGTTACAATCTTTTGGTTACTCTTGGAACTTCAAAGCTTGACATCAGCAAACACACACTCGTAATTCACATTTTTATAGCATTGTTGCCCGAGCTCATTGAAGCCTTCTTTGTAAGCTGACTGGGCCAAATGCTTTCATACACACAAGTGTGCCTAAAGGAGATTAAGATTTTTAAGAAGATTAGGTTAATGAACTCATGATTATAATCTCGGGTTAATTCATTTTGCTGCACTTTAACCCTCCCCTCCTCAAGCCCCACGGCTCAACGCCAAACGGTTCTGAAGAATATATTCATGTGTGTGTGCACAAGCATTGTATAACTGGTCATTAATTACTGTACAGCAGGCACGCCACTAATCAGACCCCCCACAATTATTCTTGAAAGCCCCCAGCATTGCCATGAATCAATGAGTGAGTGTCCTTTTAGATGACAGTAACCGTCACATTATTGTTGCCAGCGTACTCACTGTAGCCTATGTTTGTTCACTCAAGGCAGGTGGTCTTCTCAGTGAGGTCATCGCGTCTGAAACACAAGGCGAGCGGTCTTTGGAGGGGGTCATCCTCATTCCCAAGGCCTCAGCAGCAAACAATGCAGAGGTTCATATGACCTTCTATTTCAGCAGCAGGCTGCTGCTCGACATGTAATTTTAGTTTTGGGTAAATGTTTTATTTAGACACTCACCGTTTTGTCTTGGTTCGTTGACAAGTGTAACCTTTAGAGTGATCACACCCATTCAATCAAGAAAGTTGACCAACCGAATTTTTATTTTGAAGTGAGATCTTTCTCTAAACTGAATTTATTTCAGATATCTACAGCCTCCTGTGAGCTAGACTGCAATTCAGCAGCGTATTAGGAAAGACTCCCAACTGGAATTTTGATTCAGTCTGATGTATCCTGGCAGTGAGATTCAGTGGAGTACAGCGCCACCTTGTGGCAAATATGTGATGCTGTGCGCGCACGCGTGTTGTTTATAAGTGGGGAAGGTGGTGGAAAGATCGTTGTTTATATCTAATCTAAGTTAATATGTTTAAACTTTGATCAGCAATGCAGTTATACATTTTAAGCTGATAAATAAATGATTAAATGTTCTTCAGTCCACAAATCAATCCACAGATATCCGTGTTTACCGCACATGAATTCTGCAGACTTCAGGGATAATTAGCGCCACCTCTCGCGCCACCTTCAGCTTGACTTTTGAGCTACTTTTGAGCTAAGTTTTGTAATTACTCTAAGTTTTAATTTAGCCAAATAGGGTGCTATTTTCTTTATTTGTTTCCTCTCCTACTTCTAGACTAAATATCAATAAGGTGTCCCCATACCCCTCAGCCTCCGTACCTAACATTTGCACACCAAAGGCCAAAATTGTTTGTACTTTTTTTCTAAAAAAGGGGAAACTAGTGAGTGCTATCGCTGAGTTAATTAAGAGATTATCTAACGGATTAGTAACAAGTGTTATTTGTGTATTGTCCACTGTGAAACTAGAACTACATTTCCCATGACTTGAAAACCCTTCTACGGAAATGACGTAAACAGACGTCCGCTTCTGTCAAGGGCATCGAAAGCTATAGATTATTAAACCTAGCTATAGCTGTCTGCACGTGTAGCTCTAATAAGCCCCATAAAGTCACATTTTTGAGCTCGTCTCTGGTAGAAATGGACGGGTTCGGTTCAGATTTCTCAGCAGGAGGGTCGGGCGGTAAAGTGGACACTGGTACCATCATGGAGCAAGTTAAGGTCCAAATTGCGGTGGCTAACGCGCAGGAGCTTCTGCAGGTAAATCAATGGGCATAGTTGCTAAGCTAGCTAGACTGAGGTGAGGATTGCATACGAGTCAACTGTTAACAGTAGGAATTGGTTTGTTTTTGGATGGATTTATTAATCTTACAAGTGAATTACATGGACACAGTCCAGGTTCTGTTGTACCTCTTGTTAAACATGGTTCATAAAAACAAGGTGTCAATGAGATGTATGAAATTAACGACTTTTAAACCAGATGAACTCTTGTTCAACACAGTTCGGCTTCAGACGCCTCGGTCTTTAGAAAACTACTTCAGTAATCAGTGTCTTTCTTTTGCAGAGAATGACAGACAAATGTTTCAAGAAGTGCATAGGTAAACCTGGGAGCAGCCTGGACAACTCTGAGCAGGTATGTGTTGGGATGAGATGAGCTGGTTGCTCTCAGATTCAGATAGACTGAACATATTACTACAAGTTGATTGATTTAAGCCATATATGTTAATTTTGGAATGTTTTCAAGTCAAAATTTTTTCTTCCCTATTTTTTAAATGTTTTTTTTAAACCAAACAGCAACTGTCAGATTAATGAATAAAGATAATAAGCAACGATTGTTGCCCAGGCCCCCCTCCCTTTTTTGTTAGGTTTATTTTTCAGCATTATTAAGGTCTTTACTTTTTCCTCCCACAGAAATGCATTGCCATGTGTATGGATCGGTATATGGATGCCTGGAACACTGTGTCCCGAACATACAACTCAAGATTACAGAGGGAAAGAGCTCGCATGTGAACGTCCCCTCTCCTCTTCTCTCCCTTCCCTGGGCTGCTGCTGACAGTGAGAACGAGTGCAGCGCAGCACTGGAGGCCGCAAGCTGTGCGCACACAGACGTATCATGGCAGCAGCACACTATTAACTTCTGTCACAATACCTCACAGACAGGCAAGCAAGGCCTGCGGACTCTTGGCCATGACAGTGTCTCTGTGGACGTTTTTTATTTTTGCTGAGGAGCAGGTCATCAATAAAGTTTAATAATGTGTGTCCTATATGTAAGAAATACAGTCACTGATCTTCTACGTGTCCTTTCCAAATGTAGTGTGACTCCGTTAATGCACTGGTGGTGTGTTTGATTGGCAGAATAATGTGACTTGAAAGAAAGGCATTTCTCACTCCTGAATCAACCTGAGCCTGAGTTTTGCTCGTGCCAAATTAGGGCATATGGTCCTCATAGCTCTAAACAGGACCTTTCAATACGCGCTTTCCCTATAACTGTGATCGGTGCGTATTCTTTAATGTTCTGATATGTGCTCAGAGAGAGACTATAGATATTTGCTCATTCACAAGTAACACAGCAGTAGTTGAGAGAGTATAAGATTCAGAGACTTATTTAAAAAAAAAAAAAACTTCTCCCAGAACTAATAAAACTCTGTTGATCAAAATGACATATTTAGATTTTTTTTTTCATGCAAATTGTTTGTATGCCTTTGAAAGTTTAACCTCAGATTTAACGCTACCACTCTGCCTCATTTAATGTTATTTTGAGTATTACACATGAGCTCCAAATCTATCTAGTTTAAAATATATATATACACACATATATGCTGTTCTTAGGTAGTCTTGCTCAGCCACACTGGCAATTATTTTCTCCTTGTTTCAGTAACGTAAAATAAATGCAGTACAGACTTTTTAACGAGATCAAACTTCGATTTTCATGTGAGGGAGGTCTTTAAAATTATCCGGAAGGATTGAGTAGCAACTTTGAGTTTTCACAGCTCTGAGTCTGACATTCACAAGCCTCCAGACAGCCTATATCAAAGTACAGCTGGAGAACAAAACTGTTTTGTCTGACATGTTTTTTAGGTGTCACTCTATCTGCTGCCCTCCACAGTAGTTGATTTGTTTCAGCAGGGGTCTGCCTCACTCTCGATGGGATATTGCACCTAAGACAGCTTAGTGTGCTGTTCGTCAGATGTTTGGGAACCTCAGGCCTTTTTTTCCTACAGTTTTTGTAGCAAACTAAATGCTATGAACATCCATTTGCCGTGTGGTTGTGAGTAAAAAATAAGAATTTTAATGGAAAAAAAATAAAGTCATGTCAATCTGGTAACTTTCTTGTTTCTCATCAGTTAAACTTATCAATGAAACATCATGAGTTGCATTCATCAAGCTCAAGTGAGAGGGTGAATCATTTAGAGCTGATTCCAAGAGGATTTTTTTTCAAATAAAACCATTTTCCCCAAGAAAAAAAACACCTTGAAGTAAAAATTACAAGCATCTTTGTCTTGTTTTCTAAGAACAGATATGAAATAGACAAGAAAATGTATCCATAAATAAACCTCAAACCCTGATCATCCACAACATTTAAACCAGCTGCCTAATATTGTGTGACCAATATTAGGCTGTTCACACTGGGCTTTTTGGGGTATCATGTGGTGTTTGGAGTCAGATTCTCGGTCGTTGTGGATTGCTTCGTGAAGCCGCTTGTACGGGGCTTCATTTAGCACACAACCTGGAGCCTCGACTGGATTGTGTTTGGAGTTTCCTGAGAGGTTTTTGTGGTGTGACGGTGTTATCCTGCCGAGGGAGGCCGCTACAGTCAGTGGTTGCCACATGAATGTCAGCGCACTCTGAAGAGATGACCAGTGTTATCCACTTCACATGTCAGTGGTTTTAATGTTGTGGCTAATCTGTGTATATACTAAAACCCACACAAAATCACAATTTCCTTTTCTTTTTTTTCTAACACCAGTTAGGAAAATAAATAACTGTAATAAATACTTCATGCATGTGTTGGTTAAGTTTCCAAAACCCACAGTTCATGATTATTTCTTCAGTACATGATAAAAGAAAATGGTCCCAGTTCAGAGAATTGCACAGTATTATAAACAGCACCCATGACCAGTTGGTCACACAGACCAATACTGTGTAAACTGAGTATATGAGTGCTGGCTTTTGGCAGGACATAAGTCCTTGTACAGTACAGTTTTGTGGAGAAGATGCATCATTAAAATCCATCCAAAAGGCACAGCTGTGGTTTATTTTTATGTTCCTCTTTAGAAAGGTAGGTATGTAGATATCCACTTCCTGACAGAGGTCAAACGAGTGTAAACCCCTGGAAAGCCAATTCGCCCACATCCGTGTCCCCAGCTGGTCACTCCGGCAACAAACCACTTACCAGAGAGGTGACGACAAGTCAGCGGGCCTCCAGAATCTCCCTGGAAGATTGAAAACAGTAGCGAGAAAGTTTAAAAGTGCAGTTATTTAATATACATCAAGATCATGCTTGTAGGTCATCAGCAAATAAAGTAGGGTTTAATAACTGATTAAGTTGGTGGTTTGAAGCAGTAGAGTATTAAAGTAGCAGTAGGTACAAGGAAAATGTCACTTGGATAGCTTTTGAGATGCCGGGTGCTTCGACCGAGACAGGAATGCGTGAGGGTTTACTTACATAAGAAGATTAGAGAGAGGGTGCAATGTGGGGGTCTGTACTTTTAAGAAAGAAGGCATACTTTTACATCAGAGAAGCAATTCCCACATAAGTGCAACACATAGTGTTTTTGTTTTCTCTATTAGAGTATCTCTCAGAGCATTTCCTACTCATATGCATTTGCCTTTTCCAAAGGCAAGTCATTCAAGTCTTAAAAACCTTTAAATAATAAAGGTCAAATTTTCCTTTTATGTAAACTCTGACCTGGTTAATTGTGCTCTGTTGAAAGATTAATCTCGGACGTGGTCTGACTTCTCAGAGGCCTTGAGATCTAGTTTAATCATAGTTCAGAGTCTCATAGCTCAGAGACTGCCAGGACCATACCAACCCCTTATCTCCAGACCTCTTCCAGGCAAGTAAAAAGGTATTACACAACATATCTTACCAAACAGGTGTCCCTGCCGCCCTCCATGAGTCCAGCACACATCATGTTAGGAGTCAGCACGTCTCCATAAGAACTTTGGCAGTCTGCTTGGTCAATGACGTTCACTGTAGCTTTCTGCAACAGGTTGGTCAATGATCCTACGGAAAGGAATAATCCTTTTTAGCACCTCATGCATTCTCACAAAAACTACATACGACTGCAACCCTTAAATATGACTTTATGACTTTTGCTGTGGTGAACTTTGCCAAACCAGATTCCCTTCACCTCCTTTGTTGCAGTTTCAGTGACAGAAAACCTTGTGCAACCATCTGCTTGACTTCATACCAAGAACAGACAAGTGAAACACAGAGCATATTTGAAAATTCAGAACCATTGATGATGTGTCCTATCATATTTACTTGTGAATGGGCCAAATAGCCCATGGATACCTATGAGAAAAACATGATCATAGAGGAAAAACTTGTTGTCAAGTCTATCTACTTGAATCTTGATTGAGAGTTTGCTCCTTTCTCGTGGGGAATGCACTCATTTTTTACACTTGATACCCAATGAGAGTGATCTCGCTCACTGACAGACCTGGTGCTGATTCTGAAAAAACCTTGCAGGAGTTGGACAGTGCAGACAGTGCCCTCCATAAAAACTCAGTTTGCTCTGATTGGTTAGCTGGTTGGTCTAAAGTGGCGGTATTCAACGCAGCTGCTCATTCTTTGTCTGAGGCGTGTCGAATCTGCCACTAGGCACGCGTTATGCAATGCATGCGTTTTTTTCATGCGGTCAAAAACTATTCCCTGTAGAGGTGGTTATTTTCTGTTGGGTTTGTTTAACTCGTTATCTCATTTATTTCCTTTGGAAACCAGGACATGGTGTCAGTGTGAGTCTACAGCTCATTTCTCACCTCCTTCCCTCATAGATCCCCAGCCTGCGATGTAGCACTCTGTGTTCTTCAGGAAGCGATGCACTGGTGAGGGGAGACACACAGACTGGATGGTGTAAGACATGGGGGCTGGAACTTGCAGCTCCAACAGAGCCACGTCATGGTCCATGTTGGTGCCATTGAAAGCCGGGTGGATGATCACTCTCTGGAGGGGAATGACCAGAGCACCTACCCCAGATCGCAGGACAGATCCCAGGCTTACAGCCCAGTTGGTGGGACCGGGGTCACTGTGGGTGTGTGTGATGAATGGATATACCGTTATAGCAGGACTGATACCATTCAAAGTGTAATGGCGGTGATTCTTCAGAAAATATTTGTACCTTTTGAAGCAGTGTGCTGCAGTCAGTAACCACTTATTGTGAATGAGTGTGGCACCACAGCGGTGAAGTCTCTGATACTGGAGACTGCCAATCCAAGGCCACTCTCCCCTCCGAGCTGTCACTCCACCTACAATCCTATGAGAGCCCAGTGCAGGACGCACACCGCACTCTGGCACACAAACACAACTCAAAAGCATGTTCTTTAACTCCAGCATACACTGCTCTGTATACACATTAACTCACCACAGTTTCTTTCATCGGCTTCACCGGGGCAGTCGGGGACTTTGTCACACTCTGGGTTGACCTTGTTAATGCACAAAGTGGAGCTACACTGGAAGTTTCCACTGCAGTTTGAGGCTGGAATATATAACCAACAAAAAAAGTAATTATTCCACTCGTCTTTATAAATTATAAAAGAGCACATGAATTTGTTTAAATTCAGGGTGATGTTACCAGGTGATGCAGGTGCAGAAGATACATCAACGTCCACAGTCCCAGGAACCGGATCAGAGAGCCCTTGTGTCGCTGGAACTGTCACAGTCTGAACAGACTGGGAATAATCATGGACCAGGCTGGGATCTGTGTGCTTTAGAATCCAGTTTCGGAGCCTGGTGACACGGGAATAAACCCCAGGCTTGTTGATCTGGGCACACCCCACACCCCAGCTCACCACCCCGGCTAAGAAGAACCTCCCTGGTGCCCCCTCACACACCAGAGGCCCTCCGGAGTCGCCCTGCACATAAAACACAAGACCTCTGATTTTATAATACAGGAGTTGATAAAACCAGCGAAAAACTTGCCAGTGATTATTGGGTGAGATTCCACTGAAGTTAGCTTTAACTGCAGGTAATAAGAGTTAATTAGTCATTACTGGAACTTTCTGCAGTCTTATAGATAATCCTTTGCTGAGGTGTAACATCTTTTCCTTTGTATCGTCATCATTTAAAGCACATAGAACAATAAGCTGAGACGATGACAAAAGATACTGTCTGCAGGGCTCTATTTTTAGGGTGGGAAAAGTATTCATGTAGAGTTTTCAGTCACATCATCAGTCTACAAATACAAACTCTGCCCCAGGACAAGGACACACTGTCGGAAAATGTCACAGGATAGCTCGTGGTTAAAAAAAAACATGCTAAAAAACAGACTTATGTGAGCTGCTGAGAGGTCACCGACCTGACATGAGTCCACATTGCCCTGCAGGAATCCAGCACACATCATGTTGTGAGTAACAGCACCTCTGTACACAGATGATTTGTTACACTCCTTGGAGTCGATGATTTTCACCACTGCTTTCTGCAGCGTGGAAGGCACTTCGACTAACCAACAGAAGAACACAGCACAAATCAATGTCTCATTCATATGAAATGAGACAGTGCCTTTCAGTATAAAGGCTTTTTTGTTTATGCGTGGGTTCTCTCAGGGTACTCCGGCTTCCTCCCACCATCCAAAAACATGTATGTTAGGTTAATTAGTGTCTCTAAATTTGTCCTTAGGGGTGAACGTGGTTGTTTGTCTCTGTGTGGCCCAGTGATGGACTGGCAACCTGTCTAGGATGTACCCCGCCTCTCACCCAGTGACTGCTGGGATGGGCTGCTAACCCCCCCTTCTTAGACTGGATGACCAGACAATTAAAGAATAATATCTGCCTTGTTGCTAGACTCAAACAAAGTATTAATAGCTGCCTTGCACTCCACCATCTGTGACTAATCGGATGTTATTGAACATAAAAGCACATAAACCTCATTTATTAAACCCTCCCAAAGTGTAGATGACCATAATATAATATTTATTTAGTAAAAACAACCAGCTCTGAGTAATTTTAAGTCTGTCAGCAAGCTCCTTTTTGCTCTAAATGACTAATCTTTGTTGTGAGGTATATGCATGCTTGCAGACTCACTACTAAACTGCTGCAGAGCGCCCCACCCTGACACCATGCAGCTCTGACCGGCCGCAAAGACGTGAGATGGGGAAGGTAGGCAGACAGGCTGGATGTAAGAGCTGAAGGTGAGAGGTTTCTCCATCTCCAGGACCGTCACATCATTGTTGGTGGTACTGTGGTCGTAGTCTGGACTCATGATTATGGACTTGATGTTAACTAATTTGGAGTCTGACTCGCGGCCGCTCACCAGTTTGGCCCCGACCAGCGCTGTCCATTCTCTGGGGTCGTTCGCTCTAACACAAGAAAGGACACAAATCGTGGAGTATATTTATGAGATAAAACCATACATGATAAGGAAAAATATATTTTCCCCTTTTATTGGGAATATGATTCTTAGAATGGCACATACAATGGCAGAAAGGAAGAAAAAAATGACAACAATTCATGCTTACTTAGCAAAACAGTGTGCTGCGCTGACCAGCCAGCGCTTGCTGATGATGGAGGCTCCGCATGTGTGCTTTCCATTAAACCTCAGACTGACCTGCCACGGCAGCTCCCCTTGCCGAGCATCCTCACCACCCACAACCCGACTCCCCATGGCGGGACGTGTACCGCAGGCTGAGAGGGATCATAGGGGTTTAGGTGGAGCGAATGAGTGAATAAATAAACAATGCATGCTCAATATCAACAGGAAGAAACAAACAGTTATGAAGCCACGGCTGACAACAATGCCTTTTGCATGCTGAGGAATTTATCATTTACCACAATGAGCCTCATCAGATTCGTCTGCACAGTCTGGGATGAAGTCACACTCTGGATTTAATTTTGTGACACATTCTCCGTTGTCGCAGGTGAAAGCATGGTCAGGACACCGAGCTGGAGAGGTAGTAAGATGTGAATAGAAGAAGAGGGCATATGCATCAGAGAAATAAATAATGAACCGCAACAACATTTTAGAGGTATTCAAAAAGCACGGTATTATTTGAGGGGTTTTTAACAAAATGCCTCAAGATGGAAAAGGAATTCTTATTTCCTGAGATAAATGAATTGATTATGTTGGCTCAAAAATGTATCTTGACAATTTTAAAGAGGGCTGCTTCTGAAAAGGTTTCAGACTGAAAATGGAGGCTGCGATTCAGACATTTCAGATTATACCACAAAGGTGTAAGAGCCACAGAATGCCTGCAGTTGATGAACAATTTCGTAATATTTGACCCAATATGAAAAAAAGAATCTCATTTAGAGTTCTAAGCAGGTGTGAACAAACACTTTGAGCATGAACTCACCTGTCTGCTCATCGCCAATTGCGTAGAATGACTTCCCGCTGGCTCCTGTAGGAAGGGGGAGAAAGAAATTAGATCCTGTGATGACTGTGGAAGCCTTGAGACAATGCGCTGTCACTTCCACTGCATTCACCTGCTGCAGTGCCACAGACAGCCAAATGCTGAAAGCAAAGTTTTACTACCTAATAAGAAGACAGCGTTGATCTCTCCAAACCCTGGCACCTCCATTGGTTTCCCATGCATTACTGAGCTGAGTCCTGCTCTCAGCAGGTCTCGAACAAAGTTATCTGAATACTGCTGGATTTTAGACACCGTGAAGACCAGTCTAAATGTTACCATCACGTCACCATTAATGTTACTGGGGAGACAGGAAAAACAGATGATGTTGCGTTTCATTCACTAGACACATATCATGGGTAAATTACCTCACTTCAGCTCCTCACTTACCCATAGGCAACAATACTGCAACCATCATAGTGACGTGAGATAGATGAAGCAGTGAAGATATCTTTGACCTAAAACACCAGAAGAATTTAGTTTAATATTCGTTTTCAGGGATATATTGTGATTTCATAGTGCTGGAAATCAGCGCTCACCTTGGACATTATAACTGAGGAAAGTAAAATGGAGAAACCAGAGTTCTCATCCTGCAGAGCAGTGCTATACTTTAGGCCTTTCAGCTCCACTGTCTCCATGAAATAATGCGGCTCCTGCACGAGATATGCTGGCAAAAAGAGGGAAGAATATTAGCTTTTGTGCAAAAGTATGGAAACAGAAGTTTGCTTGATTAGTTTAAAAATGGACTTTACATAATTTACATGTTTAAATCATATTTCTGCTTTAAAAATGTGATTTTTTTGTGAATGTCACATTATTGTGTGCAGACTCACCTATAACAAGGCCTGCAAAGATGCCTATAACAAGGAAGAAGAAGAGGCACAATATGAGGGCGATCCTGTAGCAGTTGGAGCTTGAGGGAGCAGGCGACGCCCCTGAAGACGACCACGACCCTCCATCTCCTCCGCCATCCTTCTTCATGTCCATGTTAAAATCACAGCACTGACCTCACAGCTCACAATCAACTGTTCCAAGTCTCATAATGCTTGACACACAAAATGATCCAGGCCTGGAGATAAAATAATAACTACTCTGTGAGTCATTAAAAAAATCTTAAAGCCACTCTGCAACATCAAACATGTCAACAAAAGATGCAGCTTTGAACATTGCATTTTACTTTGTTTTTTACATCTAGTTTAATTATTTTAAAAAATGAAAAATGATGAATAACACCTACAAATAGAGGTTCCGGCAAGCATAGGAGACTTTATAATTGTAGTAACAACGAATGACCACTATAACACTGTTTACAGCAGCTTTTTCGACTCCATTCAGTCAATCCAAGTCTTACTATATGACATTATAAAGATTCTCTTCTATGTAGGTATGAAGCCTTAATCGAAAGTCTAGTGTGCAGGAGGTAGTGACATCTAGTAGTAAAAAAGCATACTACAACTAACTAAACATCCCCCACCTCTTTCTCTCTCCTCAAGCATGTAGAAAATAACTCCAGCAGCCAGAAAACACAAATGGTTCACTGTGTGTCTTGTGGTAAAGGATGAGGAGGGTGACCTGTGCAGTTTGTAAATGTAAATGGTAACAAAAACAGCTAAACTTATTCAAATGCAATTCTACGCTCATGAAATATTATTACAATTATTTTCTTTTAAAAAAAAGAGCAAACTACGCATTTAATGTTAAATTTTCAATTGCTGCTGTGAAAGGAAGTTATGTAAGAAAGGGAGTACAACCTCTTTCATTTGAAGAAAAGTTACATTCAAACATTCATTAATTGTCAATAAACATCCTTTTTTTGTATAAAAACATACTTTTTGTAAATAAATCGAGTTTTTATGCAGACAATATTAGATGTGGACAAACTGAATATTTTATGTGCAATGCAAAGTTCCTTTCACTCTCAGTTTGCCTGTTTATACTATAATGTTAATACTTTTCCTGACATAATAACATATGCAAAAGCAATTAAAGCGAAAGTAAGAGTCTATTTACGTTAGTGTTTTTATTTGAGACTAAATTGGTTAATACGTCTTTTTTTTTTTTTTTTGCAAATCTATATTTCAGCCTCAGCAGTGAAAAAAATATACAGAGTCTATGCTATCTTTATTGGAAGATGATTTAAAAGTAAAAAATAAATGTGTTCCCGGTCAGGGCTCCCCCTGCAGTAAAATCATGTATCGTGTTAGTCGTGGTAGAACACAAAGTGTGTGGAGAAGAAACACATCATATATTAGGTACTACATTAAACAAAAAGTTATTCATTTTTAATACGATTAAATGTATAATTTATAATGTTCTGTAACATTGAACCCTCTAATTATACATGGTAGTACTTTAAGATGCACACGGTTGGAAAAAAAAAGTTATTGAAAAGCATGTCGATGCAGAGCATTGTGGAGGGAATTAATCCGTGCTGTGGAGAAGTTAATGCACATATTTTAGGGATTAGGGTTCAAAACGAGTCAAAGCCACTCTGAAACATCAGCAACAATTCCGCGCAGTGGACTGAGGTTGCTTTTGGTTGTGCGTAAAAGATACCAAAGAGGCCATGATGCTCAGCAATCACAAACCAGTTTTGGAAAAAAGAAAAGGTCACAAAATAACTTTTCTTAAGTTTTACGCATAGCTGAATGCCAAGGACGTCACTCTACGTACAGTGACTCCAGAAGCATCACTCTGTGCAGAGACAAACCAGACAGACTTCATGCTCCGAACTAAGCAGCCGCGCTTACCTCTTTCCTCGCTCATTGCTCTGAACACCGACGCTGACAACACTCCACAGTTCACGGCGCGCACGGCAGCAGACACACGGCTGGAAGACGAGGCGAGGGGACCAAAGGGTTCGCTATTTGTTTCACCTGCTCAGGGGCGTGTCGCGTCTGTCCCGCAGGTAACTCACCCTTTCTGTTTGCTTTAAGAGGTTCACTTTAGCCTGATAAACCCCCGTCCTACTCTCATTCCATCCGTCTTGATCCCTTTGGTCACACCCCAATGTGCACAGGCGTTTCTCCTGTCACCTGAGAGCTCCTTTAGTCTCCAGGCAAACATCAAACACCAAACACCCGCTAATCTGTCATTACACCAGAATGTGATGCTTAAAAAAGGTGCATCAAAATATCTACATGGCCTTCAGTGGGGCCCTGTGCTCCGTCCAATGGGTTGTTTGTATGGGCTTCATTGACACAATGACTGAGCAGCAGAGGAGGGGCGAAGCCTCCTGCAATCCTGCCTTTAGATCCTGGGCTCACGACACCCGATGAACCATCAGTCCTTTCATCAGGATTTCAGCTTTTTTGGACAACTCGGGGATCTTTCTGAGCTTCATACCCCATCGCTCTACTGTTCAACAGGTTTCATGCGCAATTCAACAATTTATTTCATACCAACAAATCTGTTTGTTTTCAGGTAAACTGGTGGCATCCGGTATGTGATGAGGTACCCCGTGTTTTTACAGCAGCCTCTCATCTTAAAGCACTTTTATCCGTCCTCATCAAAATATAAATGATCATAGTGTTAATCATATGTCACAATTTTGTCAAAATTAATTCTTCCAGCCTAAAAAAAATAAGAAACAATCTAAAGCTAAATAAGCAGTTACAAAATTTCCCCACCCTGCCTAATGTACCTGTGACTTAAAGCAGTTAATTCCTCAGTTGTCTCTTTGCGAGTGTGCAGACGGGCTTTAATTGCTTATCTTCTAAACACAGAAACTCCCTTTATTCCTAACACTTTCAAAGATAACAGATTTGTCTGTCACTGCATGAAAAAATAGAAATGAAAAAAGGATGGTGGCGTATCCAGTCCAGTGGCTTGTCCAGAGATCACAGGGCTGCTTACATGGCCCAGCGTTAACAAACAGCGGGTGCATGCGACTTCTGTGAGGGGCTTCCAACGGTTCTCACTCTTTTTGGCAGGCGAAGTCACACAGCATGGAGTCAGGGCTGCAGAGGACCGTATGTGGCAAATGGACAGTGAACGAGCTGCTGGTGTGTTTCACTCAGGATTCATGCATAAATATGTTAAACTGGCATTAACGTTCAGGTTCTCGGTTTACAAACTTAGCGTAAAGTTCTGCATCACAGATCATCAGTGTACTGCCACAGAAGAGGAAACCCAACAAACACAAGACGCATCAGAAACAGGATTTTTCCCTTTATTTTCTTATAAAAAGAAAAAAACAATACACAAAAAAAGAAAGAACAATAAAAAGTTTACTTATAGATAAAAAGTAAAATGTAATTAACACTTCCTAAACATACGGGCTCTTTACAACACAAACCTGCAGAATGTGCCCCCCCACGGACAGAAATAAAATTGAAGAGCATTTGAACATTATTTCACTCGATTCTTAACTCAAGACAACAGCTTTGTTGTATGAACAATAACTGTATTGCAAGTATTAAAACAAAAAAATAATACAGCACAAAAGATAGAAAAAAAGTAAATCAATTACGCAGCGCTTAGCAGCCTGCGAGTTAGCCGTCTTGCTGCTGTATGAAGGGGTTTGGTATGGCTTCCATGCCATCTTGAGGACAGATTAGCACCACAGAGGTTCCTCTGCAGACCACCAGCCCCAGCTGCCTGGTGTCCTCCGTCAGCTTCAGCTGATCATCTGGATCTGCAAACAAAGAGTCACGCGTGTTGACGTTTGTATGTCACGGCACCACAACCTATAAAATCCATTTTTGGCTTTTTGCCTTGGTTCTTAACCTCAATGAATAGAATTACAGGAGAGGAGTGTTTCTAAAGTCTTTGAAACCGAGACTTATTTTCCCATCCTCCTAAAGCTAAATGCTCAACCCGGAACAAAAATCTCTGGAAAAGGGTCTAATGTTGGCCGAGTACAGCTGCAGTGTCATCATGCAGGGCTGTTGCTCACGTCAAAGTAAAACTTCTTGTTCCTGCCATCGACAGGCTTCTATTCTTACTGTATCCAAAACATAATTTCTATAGAGACAGAGTTGCTTATCATGCAAGAATAATCTCAATGCACCCAGGTGAAAATACTTCTATTCATTTTGTTTTGGGTGTCATCTTTCGAGGTTTTGTCTCTGGTAAGTCATCTCTTTGTCTTCCTCCGTTTATTACAGCTACGTGTAACGTAGCCTATAGCGCCGCTTGCTAACATCCTTCAGTTAATTTCTTCACTCTGAACTACAGAAATTCAAGATTACTATCGAACGGCTCAGTGCCATGAAGGGAAGTTGTAGTTTTTATTTAAAAAAAGCCCAAATAGTGCTCTTTTAAACACGAACATCACCTTTAATCTCAAATCAGTCCTTTACTTAAGATTCCTTCACTTGTGTGTATGTGTCTGCTGTTGCTTTCACATCAAATTTTCATTTCAAATGTATGAAGAAGAAAAACAATTATTAACAAATGGTCCAGAAAAATTAAATGAAGGGGGAAAATAATCAGATCATTAAAATGTATTTTTCTAAAAAAGGTGAAGTGGAAAGTAGTCTTTGATGCATTTCTTAATTTAGAAAACTAAACAATATTCCAATAAAAAGTTGAGATCTGATCTGTTTCAAATACAATGACAATTTTTTAAAATGATTTTTGAAGTTGAATTTGAGAAATATCCTCCACATTTCTTGTTATAAATAATACACAACAGTTTAATAAATAAATAATGGTAGAACAAAAACAGAAGCCGTCACATCGACTCAGAGATCAGTGTCAGCCTCTATTATTCTGTTCAGCAATAACAAAATAACTTAATTAGTCTAGGTTATGGTCAGGATAAAGGATAGGCTGAGATCGAAGAAAATCAAAGAGATTACATGCAGTGCTCGATGTGTGCCCTCTCCAAAATACCTTAAATTAAATTAAAAAGGACAGGATCACCTTATCAGCTTGTATAAGTTCTGCAGTAACCTGAACGAGCAGGAACACCAAGGAAGGTGTTCGCTTCTTGACATTTTCCTACATATTGTAACATTTTGTGGTGTAACCTGCCAACAGCAGATGAGCATCATTCACAGTTATATAACTTTTACAATAAAATGACTGCTGTCGATGCTTCTATTCGTTACAGCCAGCCCAGTTTGTAGTGCATTCATTCATGCCAATATCCACTTACCACGCATATACTCGATTGTTCCGTCCAGCACCAGGTTCAACAGAGGGTCAAACCCTTTCAGGACACCGCTGGCTGAGAGGGAAAAAACTGTGTCAAGTTTGCACTAATTCTGATCAATGTAGGAACTGTACACGTATTTTACATTCACAAAATTGGTTAGCATTAGCCTACTAGCACTCTTAGTCCACATACCTTCTCGTCCTCCTTGAAACTTAACACGAATCGGCTTGTCGATGTATTTGGACAAGTCAAATATGCTCTCCTTCTTCTTCTTTTCCTTATCCTGCAAACAGAAAGCGGCACGTTGTTTTTATGTCACATGCAAGCTCACAAACAAAACTTAGCTTGAGCTTAGCTTCGCCTTGCTAACCAAGTTGGCAAATGTACAACAAAAACACCTATAACTTTGAAATAAATATTCCCCAGTCTGGGTCACCGTTAGTGCCTATCAACAACAGTGATAGTGTCACTGGGTACAATGGTACAAAGACGTTTGAATGGAGGCTAACACACTACGAACTCACCGCCATGTTCGCTGTGTGACCCGGAAGTTTAACTATGACCCGAGAAGCGTAACTTCTACCAATCAAATCATTGAGCGCACGTAGCTGATGTCAGTTAAAAAGACTTATTTGGATGGTAAAAAGTTTAGAATTGCTTTTTAGTTAAATTCTCTTTAGTTTGATAAAGTCCTGGCATCCTAGTGATTTAATTAGGTTATACCTTCCGAACTCACCTTTTTCTCCTTGCTGTGTTTTGCTTGTCAGAGCGTGAGTCTATTAATATACTCAGGCTGCATATGAGCTGGTGTGTTGTAAACCAGAAGTGGGACAGGGCAGAGGACATTTGCTGTGACTGTTTGCTGTGACATGGCCTGTAGAGCTGAGACTGAACTGAAACTTCAGGGCTGTCGATTGACACTTCTCTCTGAGCCAGAGAACAAAACAGACAAGGATGAATCTGCTTTAGAAGTGGAGGACTCTGAGCCCGAACTAATTCCTGATACAATCTTACGAGTCGAAGGAGAGAGCTTTTTTGTCAACCGCCAACATCTGGCCCTCCAGAGCCCTTACTTCCGGGCACTTTTCTTTGGCTGTGGTGTGGAGAACAACAAAAAGCAAGTGGAGATCAAAGGTGTGGGACTGCAACATTTCAAAGTCTTGATGGAATATAGCAGGTCATGCAGCCTTGCTTTGAACAGGGAAAACGTTCTGGGGATACTTGAGACTGCAGACTTTTTACAACTGGAGCGAGCCAGATTGCTGTGCTGCAAGTTCCTTGAGCGTGAGCTGCACCTCAGTAACTGTTTGGGAATGATGGCCTATGCCTGGCAGCTGGGCTTTGCTCAGCTGTACTCTGCAGCACGGCAGGTGGTGCTCACACACTTCCCTGCAGTCTCAGCTGGAGAAGATTTCTTGTCCATCTCTAAGGAGACAATAGCAGATCTACTTGCCAGTGATGACCTGGCCATTCATAAAGATGATGTGGCTCTGGAGGCCGCCCTACACTGGGTATCGTTTGACCCCACACGGGAGGAACATTTCCTGGAGCTCATAGAGCTGGTGAGGCCTGAGTCTCTCTCTTTACCATTTATCACACAACTTTTGAGCAGAATAAAAAGCTCTGATCCCCGAGCCAGGCTCATCGTCAAGCTAAATGAGCATTTCCCAGCATCTTGGTCAGTGGGCAGATCAATGACGAGGACCAGGGCCAGAGAGACCCTCTATGTTCTTGGTGGGCCTCATGATCAGGAACAACAGGCACTGTATCAATTTCACCCTCTGAGTGGTCGATGGCAGAGCTGTGCACCTCTGCAGAGGAAGAATTTAACTCAGTACTCTGTAGCAGCAGTAGGTAATGTTTGTGTGTCTTTATTGTGATAAGAATAGGAATCAAAAAGATAACGATTAAGGAGCTAAATGTCTGCAAAATGCATATGCAAGATTTCATCAGTCTTGATAATGAAATTGAATATGGAATCTTATAAAACATACCATTTATTAGAATAGTCTTACATCTTTTGACAAAGTATCTTACTTATTTTCTCATCGTTTAGGAGACAATGTTGTTGTGACAGGCGGCTACTTTCGGGACGTGCTGTGGTTCAGTGTGGATTGGGTCAGGATATACGAATGTGGGAACCAGCGTTGGGTGGATGGGCCAGACCTGCAGAAGTCTAGACACAGCCACTGTTCCATAGGACTAGATTCAGCACTATATGTTCTGGGAGGCTGTATGGATGAAGGCCTTGTGGATGACGTGGAGAGGCTGGTCCTGGGGTCAGAGGAGGGTTGGGAGGAAGTGAGCCCCATGGTCTGGGCAGTGGAGAGGGCAGCCACTGCTGCTCTGGGGTCGTACATCTACGTAGCGTGCGGCCTGGATGAAAATGGGGAGGTGTATGCTGGAATTCAGAGGTATGTGGTGAAGGAAGATCAGTGGGATGTGGTCTCCTATTCTCCATTTCCACGGTGAGTGAATCTTCAAAAATGTACAGACTCCTTAGCTTGTTTTTCTGACTTTGTCAAAAGTGAAATGGTAACAGAATTATAGTGAAAAACTAAACAGAAAAATACACCAATTCTTTAAACCCTCTCTAAGATATGACCTGGTTGCCACTGAGTTCAACGGTGCCCTCTACCTGTTTGGAGGCCAAGCCCTTCGTTTTGACGTAGAGACAGATGAGTGGACTGTGCTAGAAGAGGAAAATCTGGACAGGAAGTTCTTCTGTGGTTGCACCACAGTCAGCGGTCAAGTCTACCTGGTCAGTGAGAGAAAGATTAACAAAGCATTCCCAAACATGATGCTGCTGGACCCTTACATAGACACTTGCATTGAGATAGATGATGCAATTCCCTGCCCTGTGCCCCTCAGAGGATGTGTCACTATGAAAATGTTATGTGTCTAAATGAATGTCTTCTACAGGTCTATTTGTGTTTATGTGCATTAGAGATGCAACAAACAGAGCACTTAATTTGAGTGAAATTCAAAGATGAGAGGCTTCCCTTTAAAAATGGATCTATTTCACGCATTAAGTCAAGTGCTAATTTATCAAATAGGGGTAATTTATTAAAACCTTTCAACAGGCCACACAATAAACAAGACACCCAGGTGCACTCAGTGAAGAACAGTCAAATGTAACTTTCATGGAACATTTCTTCTGCTTTTTATATCTATAAACAAACAAACAAATATTCTGAGTCTTTAAGTGTGCCATTCAGTGGATCAGCCCTTTGCATTTGGAGTTCCATATATATATATATATATATATATATATATATACTTTTTGTGCTCCTATGACATACAACATTAAGTAGCAAACTAGAAGATTTTGTGCACACTGATAGCAGACACATACAGATCTTCAGAATAGCTGTATTTTCTGCTGCTGTATAGACAGTGACTCATACAAGACAAAAACATGTCTTGTGTTCCCAGTGAATTACACAAAGCCAGTCTATTCATGTCAAAATATGCCATACATTTTTATGAAAATCACAGATTCTCTGGTTACCAACTGTCACAGAGATTCTGAGACGTAAAGCAAACCATAAAGTTAGGTCCACTGTCTAAAATATCTCACAAATGCCTATTCGTGGCTTACCCGGGACACTGTAGCTTCTGGCACAAGTCATGTTGCAGCATTTCCCATGTGTTTGTTCAGTAAAGATAATGCACTAACACACAGAGTTCATACTGAATGCTTGTGACAAAATAGTGTAAAAACAGCAGCCTAAGGCACAAAACAAAAGTCCTGTGAATCACCATATAAGAAAAACCTCCTTGAGAAAATCCCACTGCCTGTCACAATTATAAAACAAGTAAGAAAAAGACACCAAACAAACCCATATGGTTCAGATTCATATTTCTAGGAGCAGTAGAGTTTTTGATAAAGGCATCATTCTTTCAGAAATGGTACAAGTACTACTTTGTACAGTAGGTGGCGCCATATCTATAACAGGAAGCAAACCTCAGACATATAGGATTGAACGTAACCTTGTCACTGAAAAATATAACTTTATAAGTCTAATGAGGTTTTAGCAGTAGCATTTTGAACTCTGACGCAAATTACAAAATTAAGACGGCTTCTTAAGTTAAAGGTTCATAAAAATAATCTTAAAAAATCACTACAACCAATGTTTTTAAATAATCTATGTACAATGAACAATAAAGCTTTGAGAGTGAATGAAAAGGAATAAAACAATTTCTCTCCTTGGTTATTCACAAAAAAAGTTGTTGCAACACCATGACAACAAGCAGCATAAATACAAAATCTGCGCAAACTACAATTAGTCATGAAAGACATCTCATTGTCTTTCATTAGCCAGATTTACTCTACATTTACAAGCGGTAAGACGGTGTTACCTCCTAATCGCACAGTGGTTGTGAAAATCTACAATCATCTGTGCTTGTATGCTCTATTTTTATTTTTTAAGAAAAGCAGGACGCAGACCTACCCTGGCCCGAAATCATCCATGCACACAAATCCTTATGTGTGTATCATATGGCAGAAATGAGTTTGTCTTCAGGGGATGAAACTATTTTTTTCCAGTGGAGCCTGGTGGATGTATGTGGAAAGCTGCTCTACTATCTAGCTTTAGGCATTCTGCTGTTTATATTCCTCTGGTTGGTCAGGTTGTTCAGGACACAGTTGTTTGCCAGTGATGCCAGTTTGGAGTTGATTGTCCCCTTCCTATGCTCCCAGTTGCACTCATCCCCTTCTTCCTCAGGTTCATCTTCTTCTTCGTTGTCATCCACCTCACTTTCCTCATCACTGCGTTCATCACGCTCAACCTATGAGTGGAATGTACAGGTTACGATCATCTTCTGTACCTCCTCCTCTGTCATTTACTAGTTTAACAATACTCACCTTGCCCAGGAAGACAAACTTGTAGACCATGCGGAGGATGAGGTAGGCCCAGAAGATGTGTAGCGCTTGTAGCACTAACAGCAGAGCATTGAAGAAAAAATAACCAAAGAAAGGCTGGAAGTATTCAAGAGATACCACCAGGGTTGAGTGGACCACTCTGGAAAACAGTCAGAGTAATGGGAACATAGTTTGTTATGTCCCAGGCAGGTGTTTCTTCAGTTCTACACACTTATAAAGCACAGAATTAAAGATCTTAAGGATGCAGATTATTATTATTATTTTTTACATCAGCAGCCATTATACACACTGATAAACAAAACCTCTACCTACTTAGAGTTGAAATCCAGCAACGTGACCGTTCTCTGCTTTCTGAATTGCTTAAAATCTAGTTTATGTGCTAAAGTTTCATGTTGCTAACTTGTTCTAGCCGGCACGCACGAATAAAGTTGTATCTGCTATAAACTGAAAGTATCGTATTAATTCGTCTAAAGCCAACATACCTGCAAGGAAACACCACCAGTCTTGTAACCAGGAAGACCAGAGCGAAGATGACAAACAGCGAGTCGCACGTTCTCGTCCACTCTGCATAATGAAACATCTTGGCAGACTGGCCGGGAAAAGAGAAAAATAATTCTTAGTTTTTACAAATTGCAAAACATATTGACCATACTTAAGATACACTAAACTGTGTCCACATTATACTTAAATTAGCAACTCGAAAGAAAGAGAAAGCTGTTCTGAGACAAGCGTTAAGGAAGAACCCAGTGAATATTACTGGAATAGAACCAAAAACCTTTTAGGCACATGAATATTTCTCTCACTGAAAATGCAACCTGACAGTATATGAATGAAACATTTTTGGTTCCATAACATGATTTTCTTTAGGCATATTGCAACTCAAGTGGTTTGAAAGGAAACTAGATTATTTTGCACTGTGTTAGGCAAGTTACTTTACGACTTTACTGCATGTTGTCTTTGTCAGTATCCCCCAGAGAAAGGTAACGAGCTAAGCTGCAGTACATGAACAGTACATGGCAGCAGTGGTTTTCTTCATCCAAAGCTACTTTTTTATCCTTTTAATTTAACCAATATTATGTAATTATTAAAGAAGCATAACTGCTCCAAAACCAATTTGACAGCAAAAACAAATAATACAGCATGTTATTTAAGTGTTTTGTGTGTGTATATTACTCAAAGTTTGTCAGTTTAGTTTTACTGTCCATCTATCCTTGTATGTCCTCATTATACTTCGGGCACATCCGCATCATAAACTGTAAGAAACCGCAAAACTCAGCACAACTCAAACTACAGCTGCAAAAGAATAAAGACCTGCATCTAACTGTAAAAACATTTTGAGTATGTTTGTGTTCAGTCTCATGCCAAGTGTCCGTATTCAGTATACCCAATAGGCATGAATTACCTCAGGATGTCAACATCAATGTCATACAGTAGTGCCTCCATTGTAGTCCTGTGATAAGGTAATGAAACCTTTCAATATCTAAACTAGCGGCACCATTATTTTTAGCAATACTACAGCCTAATATTGCTTCTGCACCTCCTCTTGGCTCTATGCAGCTTCAGAAAACCTCGTCTGTGACCGCAGAGTTTCACCAGTCCTTAAGTCTTTTCAAAGACATGGCGTTTCTCCTGTATCATTAACAAATGCAGATGCTCTTGTGCATCCCCTCAGATGATGCAAAGCAACACAATCAGAGGACAGACTCATCAAAAAGATAAATATAAATCAATAAACAAAATTTTCAAGAAAAGATTAGTCAATAAACTGAAACTAATTTCTGTTTCAGCAAAGCGTATACACAGAACAAGGGCTGCATCCAGTTGCTACTATATTCTTAGCTTGTGTGTCTTAGACTAACTTAATTTTTCTCTTGTATTTACATGTGTTGTCATAGTTGGTGATGTAGGTAGATTTCCCATAGAAGCAGGCTGTGGGTTACTAAATGCTTATTCTTTCTTGTCCAAGGCTGGCAGCTGAAGGAAGAGGGCTGAATCGACAGTTTTTTGTTATTGTTGTTTTTGTTAATATTAAAACTAAACATTCAAACACCCCGGGCATTGATAAAAAATGCATAGCTCATACATTGCCTACACTCAACTCGGAAATGAGGATAAAATCAGTTAATTACCAGAAACAACACTGTCGTCATACCATTATGACTCTTTATCAGAGGCCAGACAACCCCCAGCTGTGCCTGAGGTTACATGACCAGCTTTACATGTTCCTTGGCTCTGAAACGACGATGACACCCTTGAATTACAGATGCTATCAGTGACACGTTAGACCCAGGAAAATCAGCACCATGAAACCAATCATAATTGTTTTGACTAGCAGGTGATACTTTTACAGACACAAAGAATATTTTTAGGGGATTTTTTTACTATTACCCTAATGCTTCTATGTTTTGCTCATTGCACACCTGATGTAGGCTTAATATGTGTGGAAGCACGAGGAAACTTTCTCAACATTACACAAGTTTCATTTCATCATAATGATGCATTTTGCATTTCCTCCTTCCTTCTGCTTCAGCTAACAAATGAAAGATTTGTGAACATTTCTGCCACATTGTTCAGGAAGAGTGAAAGAAGGAATAACGTCATTGCTGTCATTCAACTGCCATTTGAAATCAGGCGGGGTGCTTTACCTCGAGGAGGAAGT
The DNA here is from genome assembly GCF_036924035.1 of Leuresthes tenuis. NCBI lineage: Eukaryota > Metazoa > Chordata > Actinopteri > Atheriniformes > Atherinopsidae > Leuresthes > Leuresthes tenuis. Next base: position 15,445,943 of record NW_027325361.1, on the reverse strand, counting down.
CAGAAGAATCATGCACCAGCATCACAAACGTGCCAACTCTCACAAAGTTGGTGCAATAGGAGAAACCAATGAGAAAGATGGTGGCTATATGATGAACCACCTGCTCCTTGAAATCCTGTAACACATACACAGAACAAACAAAGTTGTAGACTTTTAAGGACAATTTACCTGCTTCATTTGTGGTCAATTTCATCTAAGGTCAGGTAAAGCAGATTTGCACAGATAGTTTGAAGCGTCGTAAACAACACAAAACCACCTTAGTTGTTTTTCTACAGACTGAAGAAAACTCTCAGGAAAACTGGCAGCAGCCAGCTAAATGTAACTGATTAACTTACATTTCTGAATCATACTCTTTCATTTTAACTGTGAATATAAAATCTGTGCTAATCCCTACTGAGACTCTAAAATCTCCAACCATCCACTCTAAAATGAGCAAAAATGCAATGTTATGATGTATCAGCAGATAATCCAGTCCATAATCTGTTCAAAGTTCAACTGGTCTGGAGAAAAAGCAAAACTTTAAAAAGAAAGTCATTGGTCAAGCTCATACTCACTTTGCGCTTGACATCCACAGAAACACACAGCAGCAGGGACAAATAGAAACTCAGCTCCAAGATGTAATACCAGTAATGAGCATCAGCTACAGACTGAAGAATGAGAGGAAAAGAGTGGCAGTGAGCAAAGATTAATAATCAGTGTGAAAACAGTGGCATTTCAAACACCAGTTTATGTGTGCAGTCAGTGGAAATCATACAGTGGAAGCATTTACAGGCTTCCAAATATATTGGTGATACTGCTCCAGAAACAGCTTTGCAAATAGGGTAAGTATGTGTTGCTCAACTCGAAGCTGTTCAAGAGCTAAAACATTAGAACTAACTGATACTCCACACTGACTTTGACCTCAAGTGTTTGCTGAGAAAGATCTGGATAGTTGATGGTGGGGGTTGGAAGTAATGGGACCCCAAAAAGACTCCTTTGTCCTTAAACTACCCAGGACTCCCCACTGCCGAGCATTTGCAGCTCAGCTGAATGATCTGCATGTGAAAAAGTATAGAAATAAAGCTGAAATAATTCAGAATTGGTATGAAAATGACATCACATTCCTGCTTAGAGCATATATCAACAGAACTCCCATCCTTCTCTGAAAAAGAGGACGTGCTAAATCGTGAGTAAATTGTGGTGCACTGTCTCAAATGAAAACACTTGCTGAACAGACAACATTCAATGTTTGCAGCGACACAATGGCCGGAAGTGGACTGAAGTGTTCAACCCATAAAAACACATCCTTTCTCGCCACGGGGTTTCAGACAAGAAAGCACAGTCAGATGCACTGAGGCTTGCAGGAGCTGTTATCGGTCAAGCTGCTGATACAGAGCTGTGTCTTGGCAAAGAAGGCTGGTCTCCAGGGAGGAATGCTGCCGTGCAGTCATACCAGGCTGTCATCAACACTGCAGAGATATTAACTTTTCAAGCTGAGGGTATGCAAAATACTGTAGACATACAAAAGCAGCTTTGCTGTCAAGGAAGTGAAGAAATGGAGACAAAGTAAACAAAATAGGAGGGATGCGCTGACCAATCTGGGGTATAAATCAAAAGAGCATCAAAGGCAAATTCTCCTTTACCCAATAAAGATATGAATACTGTATGTGTTCCACAGAGCAGAGACCTGCTCAGACTGATTTTTGAAAAATTACTTTAATTCTCATTTAGTTATTACAGTTTTTTTTTTTAAATAGAGATTTACATAGAAAACTCGACTGAAAAATGCTAATCATAGGTTCAATGGGTCAAAAGTGAGATTTTAAGCAAATTTAAAAACCAGTCAGACTCTTCCTATTGTATGCAGGTAGTATGTTACATCTATGTTAATCTTCTTTCACTGGAATTTAAACAGATGTCGATCGATTATGATTTATGACATAGATGCATCATTTCTCCATTGTTTTGTTACAGCTTACCACTGGACTTCATTATCTCTGCCCGATAAGCATTAACAATGTTCATGCCAACTGATATATTTATTATTTTCAGTTCAGTTCATGGTTTGTGCTGTTGCTGTTGAAAAGACTGAAAAGGGTACAAATCTACATCCACCCTCAGAGCTCTTCACGGCAAAGCTCCTCGCCCCTCGAGGTGCTTTTTAGGAGCTGTGACTTCATTAGAGATCAATTTCCTAAAGAATGGCAGAAGAACGGAGAAGATAAGGAGGCACAAAATGGAGAAATAGGGAAAGTGAAGGTAAGTCACGCTGTGTTGCATGTATCTTGTGAGGAAACCCCTCTGTTATCTGTGCTTTTTACTATGGTTACCTGATTACCTGTTGTGTTCTTCGAAGTTCTTTCTGAAGTTTGTTAAAAACGTTCTAATCTGATGGAGAAGGTAGGAGGAAAATTGCATGGTAAAACAGAAAGACAAGGAACCTTAGCGGGAGACACTGAATGGCAATGTCAAGGAGCAGTATTTGAATGAACTAAGCAAGACCAACAACATTCATGCAGAGGACTGGATTTCTAATGTTGATGCGCTATACATTGTGAACCATGTTTTTCAATTTAGTAGATTCACTGCATGAGTTTAAAAGTTACAAATCCCTGAAAGCTCAGGAACAGTTCTGTAGAAGCTAGGTACGAGATCTGCTAATTTACCACCTGTTGTTGTTTTGGATTTTCTGCAGAATTGGATACCTCCTTTTTTTTTTGTCAATATCATTGAGTCATAGCGTTGGATTAAATCAGTCGCACTACTAATAATGAAGAATGGCTTTATTTGTGGACTTTGTTAAGACATGTTTTCTTTTTTTCAACACACAAATATAGTTCACAATTGGTTCATTTGAAAAGAAGTGAACTGAGAAATTATTTTCGAGGTTGGTCTTAAACGCTGTGCATAAAAATACAATCTTTAAGGTAAGCGTGAAGATTCTCAGCATACAAAAGAAGACCTCATTGAACGCAGGACCCTCACAACAAAATTATTATGCCGATCACCCAAATTTCGAAACGGTGAAACATCAGCTTCACATTCTCTTTGCCAGTAGATCCAACTATCCCAGCCGACCTTTGATGAGGGGCTGGAAACACTTTGAACAAATCTTCTGCCTCCTGTCTGCCCATATAGAGGCAAACATGCACACTCACAACTCTGCCCTCCCACTTTTATCCGATAGTGCTGACCGCTGCAACGTATTTATAAACTACACATACACAGATGACAAGTTTTTGTGTCTGAATTGCTGAAACTTCTACTGGCCAGCTACAAACAATTTCTAGCAGCTTATACAACCCCCTAAAGTTTTTAACAGCTTCACTGTTAAAGTTCTAAAGTGTTTCCGTCATGCAATGAGGCGTTTTCATTGTAATTCATATAGCAGGATAGACAGAATTTGTAACTTAATGCTGATGCTGATAAATTAAAAGAAAAGTTTTTATCAACAAAGAACTATTTAAATCATTCCATCTCCAACTCACCTGTTTGGGATAACCCCTCCAGCACTCTCTGTGATCCCAGAACCACGGAGTCTGAAAGATCCAGGAAACAGTCCATGAAACATTTCCTGGTCTGGATGTCACCTAAACCTCATTTGCAATCCACAATGCATCTACAGTGATACCAAAGGAAATTAAACAAACCTCCCACTTAAATCAACCATCATTCCTTTAATATTCTCGTATATTGCACAACATAAATTATCTATATGTGTTATTCAATGCAAGCACAAGATTGTCTGTGGGCAGAAGAATATGAAGAGTACACTTACATTAACTAGCGAGCCAAGCCCCGCTGTGAATGCTATGAGATAGAATACAAACCGCCAACTGCACAGACACAAATAAACAACATAATATGTTAGAAGTCTAAATGAAATTGGCAAATGGTCAGTGATCGGAAGAAACAGACAAAAAGTTGATTGATCAGTGTTATCTGTACAGCACGACTTTAAGAATTAGCCTGAAAGTTAACATTTGCGTTTAATTCCAGTTTCAGCAAAAAAGAGCAACATATTGACAAAATAATTGGAAAAACTTTCACCACTTTGTGATTACTAAAAAGCATTTTGCACACTTGTGACAACATGAGCAGCAGCACAAGTTTCATCATGTAACAAACATAAAAAAAACAAAAAACACACAAATTCTCCTCTGCACAAACAACTGTGTTTCTGTACTTCGTGTTTCTCTTATGTTCACAATTATGTATTGATCTATTTCGATTTAAAAAAGAAAAGAACGAGAAACTCACGATGCCTCGCAGAACTTTTTTGTGTTGCTGGGCCGGTCCTGGTTCCTTCTGTGTCTGAACCAGGTCTGGATCTTTCTCTGCGAGAGCCCACACTGCTTCCCCAAGCTCACCACTTCACTCTGAGTACACACATACGCAGTAAATATCAGAATCAGAAAACTTTATTGATCCTGGAGGAAATTGCTCAAGTGATAACTGCACACATGTATATACAAACAATGACAACATATTAGCACACACAACTAGTGCTAGCAAAGTACAACAGGAAAAACCCACACAGTAATAAAACGCCCAGTTATATAAAAACACGATAAGAAGTACAGCTCTTCATGAGTGTGTTGCCAAGGTAGGATAATCAGATTGATAATGCACATGAGGCAGTGATGTATTGCACAGATAATACAGTAGAAACACATAAACGAATAAACACCACATTTCAAACATGATTTACCCGCCTTTCTTCAGCTCCTTGCTGCTTTACCTGACAGTTTTGATTTCAGCAAAACTGAACAAGTTTCAGACTTGTCATGTCAATATTAGTGCTTCTGCAATAACAGATGTGCTTAATCCAACAATTAGCGATCTGTTGATGACTCCGTAACAAGAATACTGTTAGTATGATAGTTCCTTCTCTTTCTTTCTGCAACTGAATCCTTTACACAGGCTACTGTTACAGCTGAGAGGTCCTTGCACTTGCTGAAGAGTTTTTTTATTCTGAGTTGAAGCAAAAACAGCAACAAATTCAATTTTTTAATTTGGCTACACTGGTTATATGTTGACCCTTACTAATGTTGCATCAAATGATATAACAAGGTGTGCTGTGCAAAAAGAAGTTCCTGTGGCTTCCATGTAAAGTGAGTTTGTGGCCTGCGACTTACATGGCAGAACAACAAAGACATTGGCTGTCTGTCCAGGCCACATGTAAATAGTTTTGCAAATAAGTCTGAGCACATGTGCATAAACATACTAGACACACGTGCTTGCACATATGCAGACAACATTAGACAGCGCTCACAGAGCAGTGAAATTTTCCCTTGATAGGCATGTCTTGTTCTGACATGTGCACAACCCTGCTTGTCTGCACAGGAACACCAGTGCTGCCAAGCCAAGCGAAACCAAGGGGCAGATGGACACTTTCCATGTGAAGCTGAACTCTGTTGCATGCCTGCATCGGTTGATTAAGAGACGGGAAACTCACAATGCATAAAATGACAGTTTTACAGACTTCAAATTTTTCTTATGCTACTTCTAAAGCAGAGATGAACTAACTAATGAATAGATTTACAAAACAAAGTGATGATGATATAGGATGACAACTGAAGCAAACATAGCATATTGATGGGGATTTGCCTTGTAAGCCTGGGGCTATTTTATTTAATTAAACTTAAGCCTGAAGAATCTCCATAAATTTAGCCAGTAGAAGCTAAGATGCTAAGTAGAAAGGAACATTTTGACAAAAGTAATAAAAAAATGCACTGAATATGTTGCAACAGAAATGAAACCTTCCAAATGTTACACCTGTCTTCATCATATTTGCTCTCAGCAACCTTTTCAGTGATTGTGCAACGAAAAATGGAGCCAGATCCAGAATATACATGATTTACTTTCTACATGGCATTTGGAAATCTTGTCCATGAGAAACTACCACACCTTGGTGACAGACTGTATGAACTACTCATCCTCGGGGACTTCCTGCATTTGAAACAGTTCCTTGTTCTGACAAAAAAAACCATAAATGTACTTTTCCCCTATGATGAGACCACACCCAACACACATAACACTGTATGTTGAAAAAACCAACTGTCACCAAAAAGTAGGTTCAAACTAACATGTGGAGGGCCACAATCACACCAGAGAGTCACAATATTCATAGTTATTCCTTCATTCTCCATATTTTCCATATCCACTTCATCCTACTCAGGGTCGTGGTGGGCTGGAACCTATTCCAGTTGCCACTAGGAGAGAGGTAGCATACACCCTCACTCCTACAGTAATTTTAGTATCTTAGAATCACCAATGACACTACCATGTATGTTTTGGGACTCTGGGAGAAAGCTGGAGTATCCAAAGAGAACCCAAGTATGCACTGGAAGAAAATGCAGAAAGACCCCAGCTGAGATTCGAAATGGGAATCTTCTTGCTGTGACAAGACAATGCTAACCACCACCACTCCACCATGCAGCCCCTCAATAAACCAATAGTTTTCAATCAGAATTATCATTATTTTCAAATAGAACGCTATCAGATCTGGTATATTTCAGAGTGTCAACTTTGAATTAGGAGGAGTAGGAATACAAACTTGTGATTGTTGTCGACTGTTCTGTTTGTAGAAGGCTTCCAGCTTTGGTATAGATGGGGCTCGAATCCGAATGCGATCCTTGACACCTAAGTATTTGCTTAAAGGGACAGCGATGAGTCTGAGGGGACAGACAGCAGGAGAGAGGAGGAATAAGATAAGAATTTTCAAAATGGTTGCACTGGTAGAACAACAAGGTGAATTAATGTGAGATGCCATCATCAGCTGTCAAATGTGCTTTGAACTCAGTACAGTATAGAAGATGGAAATAAGATAGCTCGTCTGACAGCTTGCAGAGCTGCTCTTGTGGGTGTATTGTGTCATTTGGCCAGATAATCTTTGTCATTAGCTGATATGGCATCAAGAGACACTTGATCTGTATGTGTGCTACAGTGAGGAGACAGAGTGACAGAAAAAGAGAACAATGTGGGAGAGCAAGCATGGGTGAACTGTTTTGGTAAACGGGTGTATGTGTGCACACATCTATGGCCACGTGTGTAACTCTATTCCAGAGATAATCATCCAAAAGTGGGGGGAGAGATCAGAGAGAATGAGAAGGTCACTGTGGCTTTACACAGAGACACACACAGTCTCTGGTTACAGGAACTCCGAACATGCAAACACACCCTTGCACTCAGCTACCTGAACACGGGAAACAGCTGCAGCAAGAGCTGATCATAAGAAGATACACCTTTTTCCTCTCGAGCTGACAAACATGTCCTGAGACACCAATACCTCAAACTGCCCTGTCCATCACAACAACCAAGACTACACAGAGGCATGCTGGTATTGAGCTTACATTAAACTCTCACGCATGACTGCCTCTAATACAGCTGATATTACTGCTGATAAATACCTCACAAAGGTCCAAATAATCTCTGACAAATCTCTTCTAAATATTCTCCAATCAGCAAGGGGACCGCTCAACCCTTTACTGATAAGAGAAAATGTGGTTCTCATTAATTGATAAATATTACAGCAATCAAACAAAAATGGGTTCTCTTGCAACAAACAACATTAGTTCCCAGCAAGAACCAGAAATCTTGACAACATCACTGGAATTAGTGGATATTTGATAAACCTGTGATAAGAAACTACCTCCAAAACTTGGAGCTGGTGCTACAGTCTAAACAGACCAGTTCATTATGATTATGTGGTCCAGTGGTTTCTGAGAGGAACTACCTGTCAACTACATATCTATGATAAAACACACATTCTGTGGATCAATCCTGTAAGGTATGTTTGTTGTTGATTATCAGCCAATAAATGTTTTAGCAATGTAAAAACGATAAGACTGAATTCCCCATTCCAGGATTAGCAGTCTTGCTTAATAAGCACTGGAGGGAATTTACAATAAATCCCTGAAGTCTTTTCACCCTGGCAGCTCCCTGCGGTTTTCTCCAGCACAGGCTGTTATTTACAAAGTAAAGTGAATCAGCACAGCATCAGTAGCTATTCAGCATAAGGAAGTTCACTTGATATAGTGCAAATAGACCACTTAAATCATGGCTTTAAAAAGCTGGACCCTGAAGGGCTTTAGCAATGTCAGCAGCTAAAACTTTCTACTCAGGATCTCTCTCTGCATGTCTGATCTACACCCTCTATATAAACAGAGCACTTATAACGGGTGGAGGAGGCATTATCCCCGAGCAACACACCCAGCTTGACAGGCAACCAGCATGACCACAGCAAGTAAAACGGTAAATTAAAAGGAAACTATTACTCTAAGCCTCATGAAGTCCCTTTTATCAAATATCATTTAGGATTACAGTTGCTAGACTTAAACAAGCAATGGCAACCTAATGATTTTGCACCAGTGATTTAATTATCCAAAAGTGTCACTCACCTCTCAAAGACATATCTTAGGGCTATAAAGGCAAAGGCCAGTGGCAAGGTGTAGATGAGATCCCTGGGTAGAGGAATGTGCCCCTCACTTTTCTTCATCTCAATGTCCTTCCAGTGGGCACCGGGAGGAAGCCAGTACTCCTCCTGCCACAGCCACTCATTTAACAGGGCCTCCATCCTGAAGAGAAGAGGAAAAGAGAGAAATAGGAGAACAATGTTACACCTTGCCAAAACACTGATGTATGTTTCACATTCATACCAAACCATGACTGAGATCCCAAGATTTTAAAAGAAAGACAACAAGCCTGCATATGAACTCCATGTCGACATGATTTAAACGTGCAACTGCAGGGTAAACTGTGCACCACTGGTGTTGTTACACTGAGAAATTTCATGAACACTTGACCTACAAAAACTTTTTTTTTAAAAAAGGAGCAAACTGGTTGCAGATGAAGTTTCTCTCAATCAGCTGACTGGTTGGGCAAATAAACAGTGACAACCACAACAAAACAACAGCCATGTTATTACAACTCAACAGCAAAGAGTCTGCACACGCACTCAAGCAAGACCTGACCTGAGAAAAGCACTCTGATGTGCACGCGCGCACGCACATGCAAAGATATCCATATTTGTAGAAACACAAACAAATCCAGTCAAACACATTTGCTTCGATCCGTCCTGTAAATACGTCTTCGGCCTGTGTGCAGACAGTGATTTGGGGTTTAAATGTTGCTCCCCACAGACTCACTAACATATTGATCAGGCTGTAGCGGAACAGCGCGAGCGCTCATGCACCATCGCAGCTCGCAGGCAAGACAAACCGCAATACAATGTGGACAACAGCGAAGCGCCTTTGGCAAATACGCTGGCTCGCTATGAAAATTGATACATCAGATGAAATATTAAGAAAGAAAAAAAAAAGGCAACACCATAACATCAGTGATCATTTAAAGCAGTCGGTCTGCGCACAGGAGAAAGCACACCTCTCACATCCTCCAGCATCGAGCCGAACAGCCCTATCAGCAGACATTCCACTTTTTTAATCACAGTGATTGATTTTTACAAACAATATGGATGAGCTGTAACATAATATTGCCTATAAATATGGCGCTTACCTGTCCTGGTTCCTGTGATGAGGATGACAAATGTACAACTGTACAAGTGGGAGAGTAGGAGGAGGAGCCTGTTTGACGCACCCTGCTGAGGGCGGAGAGAGGCTGTCATCATCATCATCATCATCACATCACTGGGTTTTACATGTCACAGAGCTCGAGATAAACAAGCAACCGTCATTACTGATCAGACAAAACATTCAATGCGTTAAGACGTGGCGTCAATGGGTGATTATAATCACTTCAGTCATCTGCACGAGACATTCTCTTTTCTGTTTTGACTTTATTTTGGGCTCTTCTCGTTGCTCTGATCTTGTCGGAATACACACCTAAAACCTAAACTGCCAAAAAAAAAAAATCCGGAGCCAAACAAACATATGCATTTAAAACAGTTATCTTTGCCCACTGCTTTCCTCTGCAGTCTTCATGTTTTCTTCTTTTCCAGAAGAAAGTCCAAGAATCACCACCAGGATATCACCCTTGAATATGATCAGAAAGGATGAGAATGTGGTAATTTGTTTATCTTTTTATGTGAAAGGTAGACGAAGTGCACAATCCATAGAACACCTTATAGGCAAAAAAAAAAAAACAGCAACAAAAAAAAAAACAGCATCAGAAGAGACAAGGCAATGGTAATATCCTGCAGAAAACATGAGATAGTCAGCAGAAACAAAAAAGGCTTTGGGCAGCAATGGACCATGCAACATGGCACTCAAGATTAGGTGATGATGTCAAACCAGAAGTGGTCCAAAATCCCACTGAAGACAAAGCCTGTTAGCAATTATCTAACTTGTTTATTTACTGTAATCACAAGTAAAGGCTTTCCCACTTAAATTGATTACCGTAGGAGAAAAGATAAGAATAATTTTAGAAATACAACAAACAAACGAACATAAAGTTAATGTTTCCTAATTCCTATCTCTAACCATCTCTTGTCACATATTTACATCATTATGAACCAGAATAAACTGGCTTATAATCAAATAAAACATTCACTGTCAGTCTGAATCTGTCACGGAGAGTTTAACTGTGCCTGACGCATTGTTTGCACTCAGCGATACCTTGGAAATTTCTGGAGAAAACCGAAGGAGCCCGAATTATGTCCTACTTTCCTCTTGTTCCACTTTCAAGGGTGAGAAAAAGGAAACGAGCACATTGCAAGAAAATAGAGGAGATGGTGCTCTAATCAAGGATGACTTTGTAAAAGACGTATCATAGCACTTCCTTACAGAGCACAAAAGATGTACAAAGCAGAGGGCTGAAGAATATTGCTGTAATTTAGCTTTAAATATTCTTGCTTTAACTGTTCGTAGAGACGATTACTTGAAAACAACAGAAGTAATTCATTACAGTATAATGATAATATAACTTTAAACCACTTGTCACCATAGCCCACTGATAGTGAGTCACCTTTCCACAGAGTTTAAGAAGTAATATGGTTTGTTGTATGCCATTGTTATGATCATATAGTAATTCAGACATTTTCACTTTAATAGACTGCATTTGGCAAATTTACTAAATATTAAATTCTTATTGACAACCTAAAGCACTTTACACTAAAAAAGTGATATTCACCCACTCATACACACACACACACACACACACACACACACACACACACATATTCAGCCAAGACTTTGTAATCTATGCACACACATGCTCATGCACTGGACTTGCCAAAGAACACTTCACCATATGGACAAAAGAATTCAGGAATCCAACCACTTGCTCTATCTCCTGATTCACAGCTGGCTGCCTCTGCACGGTTTGGACCCAGGATATAGAAGCTGTCGAAAAAAAAGAAAAGAAATGTGTGGGCACATCCTGTCACTGATAATGTTTATCAATGAGTGGTTACGTTCAGAAAAGCTGATAAGACAGGTATGCTCACATGACGCTGCCTCTCATACTCCAGCAAAGTTCACACTGAAAGAGAAAGGCCTCAGGAAGAAGACTCCACCCAGTAGCTATTTATGTAAGTACAAACATTCAAAAGTGTCAAATTTCATTGGAGGAAATTCCCAATTCTTTTCATTTTCTCACACAACTATAATATGACCATATGATACAAGTGTAGTCTGGTGTCATGTATACAACCTACAAGCTTGGGCCGCTCACAGAGAGGTGCACAGTGAATGCAGGTGTACATGTGATATTCTAAGAAATTATTAGCTCAGGCCATGTATTCTTTAATCCCTTTAAGGAATAAGATAGTAGGAAGGTTATTCCAGTTGATGGAGGTTAAAGCCTTGATCCCTTCTGCCCAGACAATAACAAGCATTTCCATCTCTTCTGCATTTGCTGCTCTAAATGAAGCACAGAGGGCAGAACCTCGAGGAAATTAAAAGAAGGATATTTACTGTAACCTTAGATCTGTGAGGACAGTCTGACTCATGTAACTATCACCTCAAGAGCTGAACCTCTGCTGGATTTCAGTCAATACAGATTTCCAGGGTAGGGCTCAAGAAGACATCTCCACCTACACTCATGAGGTCACACTCAGTTGCTTTAATCAATCAAGGCTAAGAATCCCCGGCTCTTCGTGCAGTCTTTAAACAGACGTATTCCTTTACTTTTTGTGTTTGTATGACCTGCTCACATGTAAGCATGTGAGCCTGAGCAGGAGGCTAGAATGATGCTGACAGGACATGTGACTGATGATATGGCCGTGACAGAGGAGAGATAAAGAGATTTTTCTGTCTGCACTTCTGGAATTCTTAAGATACTTATGACTGTTCCTGCAAGAAGTCAACTGTGTGCTACAATTTTGCTTGAACACACAAATACATGCATTCATCGCAGTGGACGGTAAATCGTATTTTGGAATATTTTCAGGGTTTTGAAGTCATTAATGTGTTGCCTTTGCTTGAAAGAGTTTCACAACATCTCTTTGGCTGATAGACATGACCATATTACAGTGATACTGTCTCTAAATTAAGGATATTTCCCCTGACTTGGGTGTGTTTTGTTATTGTTGCATGTTTTTTTTCCAGTTGGCCCTCTGTTGTGATTTTGACATACCATAACTAATGCTTCTCATCTCCTCATGCCTGCTTGTTAACCTGTTTCCTCATGGCTCACTCAGGGACACCACTTAAATGATAGGTGCACAAGCACCTTCTCTTTTTACCCGATTGCCGTAGAAATGTCTTTATTGTGAGGCAATATCAAATCTGGGAAACATTATCATGTCATGTCACAGCATTAACTTCATCAGGATGGTATAAACTAAACATCCACACACAGATTTAACTTCTCTTTGGGATAAATAAAGTACTTTTTTCAGTTCATTTCATTTCACTTCTGAAGAGAAAAGAAGGTAACTGATTTAAACAGAAACACATGTTCAGAGACAAAAAAAATGCTTACTTCTTTTTCTTGTGCTCTCAGTGGAGTCCTGATGGTCTTTATAGCTTTATTATGTTACCATCTTCCAATCAGCTCTTCTCCCATCCTGCACTATCCTCGCCTCTAACTGCAACATGCAAAATTGATTTAGACAAAACAAAGTATTAATGAGAAATCAAATGCTGTGTAGTCAAATTCTTTCTTTCAAGCCCATCTTGATACATTTGGGTCATATCCAGGTCCCACAAAACTAGCAATAGACAAAACCGGGCCCATCACACTAACCCATAATCCAAGCCAGGCATAGTTTAAGATATTTAGCCTGGGTCAGGCTCACAAAATATTTTTCATTCATAATATTTGGGCTGTTTCTGGCCAAAACAACACTTGCTGTAAACCAAGTCAATGCCTGTTCTTGACATATTGTTCACATCCAGCCCACACATTGTTTATCATAACCGGGCCACTTCTGGGGGTGACAGATAGACAAGCCTAAGATTGCCATCTACCAAGCCACACTTAACAACATGTAAAAGATCCATTATAAAGCTCTCAGCTCTCAGCTGTGCACCCCTCTGTCTGGTCCAACAACAACACAGCCAGGAGGAATGTGCACAGGAAACCAGTCCTTAACAACGGCAGCAATGGTGGCAGCCATTGGCTGAGCTGGGTTGAGCTGCTCGAGACCTTGCTGGGATACAGTCAAGTTTCAGCCAGGGAAAGAGCGCTTTTGATCTCTCATCTCTGAACTTTGACAGTCCCAGCCATCTCCCTCTCTTTCTTTTCTTCTTTTGAATATTGGGATATTGTGGCTGCTGACACAAACAAGCCTTTGTTTAATTTCCCTGTGGAGAATTGTGGAAGTAACTCTGATAGCTTAATCCTATTTCCACCCTCCTTCATCTCGTCCCATCTATCTCTCCATTAATTTCCTTTTAGGAGAATTCCTTCTTCTCTCCACTGTTGATCCTCATTCTTTTGCCTGTTGTTGTTGGCGTCAGTTGTTCCCTGGACCCCCACAGTGTGGCTAGTTAACTGTGCAGCTCTAAGCTCTAAAAACAACAGTGCTTAACAGACTATTTATACGAAACAAGGCTAAATTAACATCTGCAGGCACACAGTAAAAATGATGATTTTGGAGTCTCCTCTGAGAGCAATGTTTGACCTCTTCTGACACAACTTTAACCCAGCAGAGGGCGCCAGATATTGCAACATCCTCAGAGGAACGATGGGATAGGACTCAAAAACACAATAAACTCTTCAGGAAAAAAAACAAAAAAAGCTCCAACTGTCAAAGCACCAAATCCCCCAAATACACATTCTATTAAACAAACAACAAAAAAAAAAGATCTGTGTGTTGTTTTTCTGAACCAGAGTACAAAGCTGTGTTTTGGTAAAACAAGGTAACTGTTTTTGAAACTGTTCACAGTCCCACTGTGTTTACTTTTCGCTTTTATTGTTCATAAAAATATGCACAAGATGTTTTCTCACAGTTTAAAGATCTTATCCATAGAAATGTAGCAAGGAGCCAAACAGCTCTAATCTTAAAGCAACAGGAGATTTCCGTCAAACTCTCAACATTACCAGTGAGATGTAAATCATTGAAAACTGTCAGTTGGTATTTTATATCAGGCATACTAATAAAAAAATGCAATCGAGCACCATCTTTTAGCATGAAAAAGAACACAGATACCTCCTTTGGAAACACTTTTCAGTTTCTTATATTTAGGGTATGAACATTAGATTAAATCTATTCTTTTATTAGGACTTCTCTGTAAAAATTCTGATATAAAAGTCTGAATAACCATCCAAGAGGTTCCCTATAACTTAGATATTACTTACATATTATAACTTGCCCTGATAATTGTTTTCAGGAGAATTGCATTCGCAGAGAATAATGGAAGCATTGTTGATTTTAATGAGTTGAACTTGTGCAGGCAATTTTGAAAGATAACTCCAGATCCACTCAACCCCAAGACGTAAGGATGTTCATCACATCACGTGTGTTTGTGTGTCTGAGAACAGATGTGTGTCATTATGGGATGTAAAAGTAATTTTTTCTTTATTTAAGTGGGGCAAAGACCATTAAACTTGTGCGAGAGAAGAAGTTTGAATGTCAAGTATGAAGTCAGCTACAAAGTCTCTTTCACCCACCTGTTTACAGCTTCAATTAACAGGCAAACTTCAAGTCAGATGGAGGCTATGTCATCGGTGGCGTCAGGCTGGGGGTCAATTTCTCATGGCTTCAGCCTGGAAGTATTTATGAGACCCACAGGTCAAAAGACTTCTCCTCCAGGAAAACCAACCAAGGCTGAGTGCTGACATCATCGTTTGACAATGTAAGGACACCATTTTTAGATATTGTGATCAGAAAAGTAGGTTGATGCAAATGAACAGCAATCCCTACATAGAAGACTG
Source organism: Leuresthes tenuis (assembly GCF_036924035.1). NCBI lineage: Eukaryota > Metazoa > Chordata > Actinopteri > Atheriniformes > Atherinopsidae > Leuresthes > Leuresthes tenuis. The sequence continues at coordinate 15,430,685 of NW_027325361.1, read as the reverse complement.
ATTTAGTTTCATTGAACTTAATCCTTTGTCGAATCTTGATTAGAATCTTGATTCTGGAGCAAAAGTAAACAATGTTCCTTCTTTCCTTGGGAAAACATTCAACCCTCCGAAATTGTTCTGTATGATTTGATCCATGTTTTCCAAAAGCACAGTAAAGGAAAGAGAATAAGTGAAAAAGTTTACTCAAAACCTGGCTTTATCAAAACTAATTAGCTTTCCTAAGTGTTTGATGTTTGGAAACTGTAAATTCTGTTTGGGGTGGCCTCTCACGCTCTGCAACTTTAAAGCTTCTGAAAAGAGAAACCAGGTGAAGTTGAGCTGTAAAATTATTGCTGTTAGCCTCTTCTTTCCCAGGTAACGGTACACTTCGCTAATGACCTCCTATTGCACATACCTGGTGCTTAGCTACTTTTGTTCAGGTTAAAGGTCGCATGTTCACAGGTAAAGGTCTGTTTTTTACGGCATTCCTCAAAAATAGCTGTTGCTCCATCTCTTCAGCTTCTCATTTTTTTGCCCATAATTATATTGGTGTTATTCTTTATATGTTAAGATCTTTTGATTTGCTGGTCGGTGTCATTTCAAGTGGAAGAAAGATCAGGAATGTTTGAAATCAGATACGAAGCATCTGTAAACTCAAAAGAACAGTGTCTGACATGAAATAGTTCTTCTGAGTTGACACATATTCATTTATACAGTACTTACATTTTAACCACATTTTTGAGCTAACCTTATTCCACATTTTTTCTTTTAGTAAGCAGTTTCCCAGTGGAAACGAATTTGTACCAATTTGTAGGTCTGTCACATTTGAGAATCGCTTCTATCCTCAGACAACAATTTTCTTTTTGAGCCCACAAACCGGTTTGGCTCAGTAACCTTCAGCCTGTAACATCCCATTTCAAGTATACTGTATATCTTTATGTTTTCCGTTTAAAAGAAGTTAGGTGTAACTTTCTCTGATAAAAAAACAAACGTGTGTAGGTCCAGCACTTTTCTAACCAGAGGCAACTCAAATGAATATATCACAAACTCTTACAGCTAAACTCTCTACAACACCAACGTGCAAATGCATGGCTCTTTGATGTGTGTCTGTGTGTTTTTTTTTTTTTTACAGTTACTGAACAACAGTGAATAGGCTACATAAGGATTTGGAAAACTTAAGAAGTTAACTGTTGTTTTTCCATTCCATGGAAAGCTGGTCACCCATTCAGCCTTATCCTCGAACAGTTCCCATGTGTTCGTGTGTATTCTAAAACAACAAAGACTGAAGCACTAATACTGGAGGACTTTCAGATTTGTCATTACTTACCATGTTAAATTTAACCTTTAACTTCTGTGCATTTCTTACGCTCTCAGCTCTCTTTACCTTTCCCCTCTTTTCATTCAATGTGTCTGTCAACAGCTGACGTGGCCCCAGACTTCATAGTGACTACATTAGCGTTTGAACAAACATTCAAAAACTTTGCATAGATAGCTCCCTTTGATAACCTCCGCTTCAGTCTTGTGGGACTCCCTTCATCTGGCTGCCCTTGGCCGCGTCCCTTTGCTTTACAGGTCAGGACGCGCACATCTGCCTCGGCTTCTCATTGTCTTCCAGTGACATCATCAAATTACTCACAGCTTCACATCTTTCATCCTTATTTTGGTAATGATTGTCATTATCGTACCGCCAGTCTGCACAGATGCATCATATTTGGCTAACTTCCTTCCCAGTGTTCAGGAACAGGGTAACGGGAGGAAAAGCCCAGTGTGGGTGGCTCAGGGGCATATGGGGTGAAGGGTGGAGGAGGACGGGGTGTTTGGAGGCCAGTGGAAAACTTCTGTAACTTACTGCTGCTAAGGGCTCCGCGGAGCTCTGTAGGCCACCTGAGAACTGTGGTAACTTATCGTATTTGGCTTTCCCTCGCTATTATCATCCAAATAAACCCCACCATCATGTGATTATCATTATCTGCCGTCAACATTCCCACAACAGACACGCCACCTATCTCTGCAGTGTCTTATCACCAGGTGCTATTTTGATTTCTTTTTCCACCACCTCACTCATTCAAGTTTTGAAGTGGTTAGAAGCAATTACAAGCTCTGGCTTTTACATTATCTCATGTTACAAGCAAAGCTCTTTGTTCTTGCAGGTAATGACTATGTTGTCAATACATTGTTGCGCACTGACCTCTCTCTGAGAGAAGAATGATGACTGCAGAGCAGAACTTTTATCAAGCATCAGCAGCAACAGGCAGGAATGTTTTGAAGCTCTTACAGACCTATTGTATTGTTTTCATAGCCCTGCTGGCAAGAGGGTGTGGCTCCTGTGGTATTCTGTGTCTTAAATGTTGAATGTTCCTTTACTTGTGAGCAGGATAAACATTATAGAGCTTAATATGATGTTTAGGTTTCAACAAATACTGCACTTTGGACAAACTAAATTAAAATTGTGATGGTGTTGCAAGCTACAACTTCTAAATGTGGAACTTTGGATAGTGATGTCCATACACAATAACTTTCAGCAGTCTTGGCTAAATTTGCTCAGCGCACCACGCCAGTGAATACTTGGCATCGCACACAGCCTCGCAATAGATGTGAAACTCGCCAGCTGAAGCTGTAGCTGTCTCCAGTTGCACACCAGGGAGCCAAGAAAGGGTTTCAGCTTTGTGTTAATACTTTTTCCCCTATTTTTAAAAACCATTCATCAGAACTTTTGGTTTTTTAGATCTACTCCAATTATATGCACATCCTCCAGCCAGTGACTTGTGCCTTCCAGCCTTCCCCCTCTTTTCCATTATTAATTCTCTTCTTAATTATCAACAGTTAAAGCTTTTTCTTGAGGCACAGAGTGGGTTCTTTTCATTTGTTGACGATGGGGCTCAAATTCAAATCAGCCTTTCCAGATTAATTAATTTGGAGGCATGGTTAAACTTTCAACTTAATTTGTTGGTTAGACTTACCGTGAAGGGCCAAATTAAGGTAGACAAGAGCAAGAGTGTGTCATTTCCAACAATGTTGCCAAAAACCAGCCCCACTTCTGCTGTAAATTTTAATTGCAGATACCCACACACAGCATGTATTATATCACCTTAAATGACATGCTTTTCATTTATTTGCAAGCTTAACAACCTATTTGGCGTACTTTAAAACAAATATTAATCTACAACACTAAGTGGATTTAGACACAACTGTTTAAGCACAGCTGTATACATGAACAGTGTTATATCTAATCTAAATCTGAGCACAGTAACAGCTGTATAACCCCACAGTCACCGGGTTGCACAGCTGGTTGTTTCTCTGAACTGGCCTCAAACGTCGGCTGAGGTCTTGTGTCAACAAGACCTGAGAGTTTTTAAACACAGTAAAACCTCACACGTCTCAGAGAAAACCCTGGACTTGGAAGTGACTCTTGTGTCTGAGGTTGCTCCCTTGTTCGGTATCATTTTGTTCACCTTTCATTGTTTTATAGTCTGTCTTCCTCAGTTATTTGATAGTCTTTGATTGTTGTCACAGACATGCAAAACACCTTAAATCTACAGGGAGCGAAGGTTTGAATTGTGTGTTTTGTCTTTCAAAGCTCTTTTGTTTGTCTTTAGGTACTTAATATGGATAAATTGACCATAACCTCTGACTTGGTAGCTAACCAAATGTAAACTAGTTTTAAGGTTCATTAAAATCTTCTCTCAAGATTCTTATGCCGATCCGGAGTAGCTGCTCTGTGCAATGGCTTCATTGCAGAGTTCATAAGGTGAGAGTCAAACAGCCAATCGTGTTATTAGGAAATGAATGCTTTACTGCTTCAGCTATAAGATGCTAACTTTGGTTGGATGTTACCATGTCAGGGAATCAATGGATTGAAAATTGCAACTATTTCACAGACTGCTGTGAGAGGAATTGGTTTACTCAGAAAACTTGTCAGCAAGCAGTTGTTTTGCACATCAAGCAGCAACATTAGCTTTCATTGAAGGTGTTGACTATTTCAGTATTGACTGTTTAGCTCTGGTTTGGTCTCTACCAGATGTTTAAGCATATATCAGGCTCTACAAGCTGCTAAATGATGTGTTAGTTGCTAACAAGGCTGATCTGCTCTTTCGTGACGTCACCTTAGTTTCACATTGTCATTTTATCATAAAAATCACTATATCAGCAGCTTTAATCTACAAAAAGATCCTTGCATCATGCAACATCTAACATGAATCCAGGAAGATACAATAGGTTTCCCCTTTTTTCATACCAATTTTAGCTTATCAGCTCCTCTCCTCTCCCTTTCCCTTGCACCATCTTGCCTTCAAGACTCCTGACCCCTGCTGGGTGAAACACTTCTCTGATCCCATTCAGGAATTTGCCCTATATCTCCATAGTTGGGGTCTGTAGCTGTAAATCACATGATCAGTACGAGGGTATGGGCATAATGAAGATGGACAGGCTGGGGAGAGCACTGACAGTGGGAGTCACATTCCTCAAACTAGTCCTCTGATAATGGCGATCTCTCACACATATCCACGATCCTTAAAACATAACCGTTTGGCTTCTAAGTCTAACATAATGCCTAATTTATAACAGACTATTCTAAACAGTGGTGTGCTCCTTAAAGTGAATGATGAACCATTTCCCATTTTGTTCAGGATCTGTCCCCCACCCCTCCTCAAAGTGTGTGTGCTATACACAATCATATGCAGACCCAAGCGATAAGGACACTCCTCTTTTTCACACTTGGTTCTCTATCAGTTGACTGATCTTGTTGGAAAGCCAAAAGGGGAAATGCCTTTTCACAGAGATGTCAAAGAATTAAGTTTTCTAAGTAGCGCTCCGATATCTGTGCAGTACCTCTGTGTGGAGCCTTTATTACAATTGGCGATGGAGAAGAAATGTAGAATAAGCTAATCAAGGCTTTCTGAATCTTCAGAGTACAATCAAACCACCGACCTCCAAGTGGTCCCAGATGCTGCAGACCAACGTTATAGAAAGCCGCACACACACTTCCTCAACAGGACCACACACCTCCACTGTCATGTATGTGACCCTTTTACTCGAAATGAACGTTACGGGAAATCTTGGGTAACTGACCAGGTTTAATTAGTATGAAATATTGGTTTCAAAAGGGTTTCTGAAAGCATTGGAGAAGGAAAAAATTTAAAGAACCACAAAAATGATGAAGTGGCAGTCGAGCCACCTCACAGGCTCTTTGAAGAGTTCATAGTCTGACTCAACCAGACACACAAAGCACCAAATATTGACTCTTCCAGTCCCTTAGTGTTGGGCTGGCAGAGCAAACAGCTGGACTGCCACAGCACTCTTTCATCCTGACAGCCCCTCCCCTCATACCCCCAAGGCTCTGTCTGCCTGTGCACCAACAGAGCAGCTTTCTCTGTTTGGGGGGCCCATGACACTTCAAAGTGGCCTGTGTCGGAGCTGAGGAGCGGTGGAGTGAGAAGCAGCTATGGCCCTGCTGAGCAGGATCGCACTTGTCAATGCAGAGGAAACACATTTAAGACTGGGTATGACCAACTTCTGCTTTCGACTGGGTTAGTAAGGGATACTTGAAATTGATACAAACAGGAATGAACATTCCTGAGTAAGGTTTCATTCACATCTCTGTGCCCCCAAAAAGCCAAATCCTATCTAAAATGCAATCAAAAACAGAATTTGTACGATTTGAAAGCCAACAAACCCTTTATTTAATGGGAATTTTTGAAAAATTAGCTCATTTCAAATTTAGCATCAGCGATATTCTTCAAAGGCAATAAAAGAAGTGAAGTTGTGGTAAGCCAAAAACATCCAGTGGAGCAACTCACAACTAATTAGTTTAACTGATAACAGGTGAGTAACCTGATTTGGTATAAAATGTGGTATCAGCCTCTGGCTGAGGCTTTCAGAGGTAAAAGATAGGGACAAATTCATTGCTCTGGGAAGGACTGCAAGAGCAAATTATTTACATAACTTGTTAGTGTCACTGCTTTCTCAGGGCCAAAGCCCATTTTGGATGAATTGAGGTGAAGAGGAAAAACTGTTCTAATGAGTTTAAATCTGACATTATTTTTAAAACAATGCACATTGCATTGAAGAGGAAAAGAAGACTTGTTTTCACAATTTAGAGCTCATCATCTGTGATGGTGTGAAGGGGCATCAGTGTACGTGACATGGGTAACCTGTACGTTGATCTGTTTTTCAGTAAAAGCTTTGTTTATACCTGCGAGACAACACCAAACCACGTCGAGCATGAATTGCAACAGCATGGCTTCGTAGTAAAAAAAAAACAGTCCAGGTGTTGCACTGGCCCGACTGCAGCCCAGACCTGTCACCCACTGGAAAACATTTTGTTTCTATAGTCTCAAAAAACACAAATATGTTGAGCATACAGAGAGGGACTTTAGAGTATCCCAGACCCAATTCTTTGAAACACTGTGCAAACATCAAATTCAAATGTAGCATAAGAGCCTGTTTCTCACAAACCAAATTTCACAGCACCAAATATTTGCATTTTTTACATCCACATCTCCCACACTTTCTCGATATTTTGGGGAAATCGGGTTTTAAATGTGTCATGTGAACACTGAGGTTTTGCTTGTAATTCCTCTCTTTAATGGTTACTATCAACTATAGCTTCAATGTTTCTTCTAGTTATTGCTGCTGAAAACAATAAAGGAAACTATATGAAGCATCCTTTCACTACACATTTTTTTTTTTTATAAATAAATGTATTTATTTTGTGGAAAATAATACTTTTAGTTGCAAACCTACACCTAATGGACAGTGGCTTCAGCCGAGCGTGAAGACAAGAAGGATTATTCTGGGACATTTTACACTTCCAGACAGATTGGTTATATGAATGTCTGCCTGTCTTTTTAATCTTTATCCTAAGTTGTGCTAAGCTTCCTGGATGTATTTTCATGCTAAATGGACAAACATGACAATGCTATTGATTTTAAGGGTCTGAAAAGTTTAAAGTAGCTCTTCATATAATTATCTATATAAAACAAAAGAAAACTTTGCAGTATAAAAGCAAAACTGCATTTTCATTTTCATAAACCTGGCTATAGACTGGTGGATTTGTGCTTCAAAATAATATTTGTTTTCAACTTGGGCCGATTACACAAAGAGCAAGGCAGAGACTGACAGAACTGGGGGTTAGTTTTATGATGTGTTAAACACAGCACGTCATCTGATGCTTTCAACCCAAACCGACCCTCTGAAATACCTATTTCCAGTGGCTGTATCTTTGTATTGTGTTTTATGTCTGCACAAACAAACATGCGATGGGACCATTTGTGTATGTAAGTGTTTCAGAGTGTGAAAACTGACTCATCAACTGGACTCAGATCTTCCCTCTTGTCTCTACATATGCTCGACTCTGTGTTTTTACTCTAACTCCCCCCTCTATGTTGGTTTGTGGGAAACTCCTGGGTGGTCCATTGATATGCAGCTTTAATAGACCTCACAACATATGCATGTCTTATGGCAATGAAAGTTTGACCCTAAACAAATGTGTGACAGACAGTCAAGAAGATTTTCTCACATTGATAGACAGAGGATGAATCATTTTCTTTATGTTTTATTAGAACTTTTACTGTAGATGCTTGTTTCTTTTACTGAAGTACAAAATAACAACAGCTCAAAAGAATCACTCTCTTGAAATGATCTTTCAGTCTTTTACATTATAGATCTGCCCTTCCTCCATATTTTGAGATTCCCAGTGAAAAAAAACTTGCAGTCAAACAAGACATGAGGATGAGACATCAGACGGAAGGACCATAGGGACGAATAAAAGATGGAAGGAATGCCGAAAGGAAAGTTGGATCTTTTATTCTTTTTTCCAAACATCTTATGACCACAGTGCAGGCCAGGCAGCCGGCTGATTGTTAGTTGGATGTCCTGTTCTCCTATTTGTCCTGTACACCTGCGTTACAAGAGGAAAGAGTTCACGAGCTTCACACTCATAAAGAGGATTTTGTGGCTTTTCCATTACACAAACCGACAACACAAGGATGAACACTTGTACTTCTACAGTATGTGTGTAAGCACAGACACATCCACATGCACAAGCATGGGTGAGACATATGGACATCCAGATGATTGTTACCATGTTGCAGTGAGGTGAGGCCGAACTGTTCCTCTTTCTGGTTGATTTAAATGATAAGTCATGATCAGTAATATACTATAATTTGGCCTGGTGAGTTAGAATGAAACAAAAATGAGAGCCTCTAAACTTTGGCGTTTGCTGCAGCCATCTTCCACTGTTCTGCACACGGTCATCGCACATTTACAGATAAACATCACGCTGAGAATGTGAGGAATTAAGATGGAACAAACACGCTCTTATGGTGTAACAAGATGGTGTATTTAGACTGAAATTCTTTTAAATTTTTGGGTTAAGCTACCAGCTAAAGTTTTAAAAATGTGCACCCAATGCTGTTATCTATGTAAGTGATCATTTACAATTATATAGGCAACTTGATCTCTTGATATAGTTTGTTGATTTCCCCCTTTTTATCTACCATTGTTATCGAAATAAGAAAAAAAAGCAGTATCTGCAGCTAATTGTAAGATATAGTGATTATTTGGTGATTAAATAGAGAGATGTAGGCATGCATGATGTAAAATCACCTGTTAAATAAAATTATTATTATTATTATATTACTGACCAGACACTAGAGCAGTAACAAGCACATGAAATGTCAGCAGATTAGTGTTGGAATGTTGGGACATAAAACTACATAATGCCCAGAAAACATTTGTTTTCCTCTTAAGCCCATTGTTCAAGGATTTATGTGAACAGTGGGAAAAAATGAAATCCCAACTGTTTAGGTAGTAAAAGGTATTTACAGTGACTTGTAGTGGATTTACACCAGGCTGCATTTGAAGAAAAAGGTAACACGTCACTACAGTCCACCAAAGCCTCACTGGACTTGTTTAAAGTAACACACTCCACTGCAATGCAGCCATTCGATGAACCACATTTTGACAGAGGGGGCGTGACCCACTTTTTATATACTTTTATTTGGCTCTTGTTCTTGCTAAATAAATCACTCCAGGCTTTTCCCCAGAGCACCTATTGCAGTTGATTGGAGCTATTTAAATCATTTCTGTCAACAGCTGTATCTGACAGATGTAGAATCATTAATTTTTAAAGTAAAAGAGGCAAGAAAGGATAAGTTCCACGATACTTATAAGGCCAATTCCATTATCTAATTAAAGAACAAACCCCTGGAGCTACAACACATAACAAAGCAGTCATCGAGTCTTGTGAATGCAGAATCATACGTGAATAAATCTTCACTTTTTAGATTTTCAGCATGTCTTTAAAACTTCTGAAACCTGAGATTACCCTGTAAATTTTAATCAACCTTGGTGTGGGGCAAATTTGTACTCAGCTGGAATGGAAAAGACACATTTATGGTATGCTTAAGTGCGAACATTTCAAGAGGACGTAAGGAAGTCTGGACAAATCTAAGAGTTTATGCACATAAACCTGCTTGACAGATTGTTCCAAAATCCGAGCACCACTTCCTACCCCTCTGATGCCCTTTCCCTCTCCCTAAGAAAGTCGAGCTTGAGAAAGGGACAAGCATGACTTGGCTTAATTTTTCTTTTTTTTTGTTTTGGAATGTGGAAAGCTACACACATTTGATTTAAAAGTATGAAGAGTCAATGCACACTAAGGACATTGGAAGAAGGGTTATGTTGAAAATAACTGGGTCTTTAAAGTCAGTGAGTTTCACTTTGTGTAAAAGCTGCTAAAAGTCCTTGTACATGAATTTCCTTGTTTTTCTTGTACTCGTTCATGGAAAACAGTGACGTATGGTAGTATTTCCAGGCTGATATTAAGAACTTGAGAGGACTTGAGAGTGTGGGACCATTTTTTTTTACACACTTGGTTCTTTTTTATTTTCACACCCCTTTTTTTTTCCACCCATTGTTTGCTTAGGCACCAGAATTACTTAGTTATGTTAAGGAAAAGATCACATCTTGAGTTTTGGCATTGCCAGACAAATTCCCAAATGCATATTAGTCTGGAAGCAAAATCAAACCCGCTCTATAAGAGATGAATGGCCGAGAGTGGCTAGCCAGGAAATTAGTTGGATGCATTCTGCCAGATCAAATAAAACACGAGCTCAGAACTTTCAGGTTCCCAGAGAAGGCAAGAGTTTAGATAGACCCATTCAAAATGTCTATCATATGATTGTTACCATATTCCAACCAAAAAATGTGACACAGGCATGAGATATAGGCAACTTTCAACTGGAAGACGCATTATAAAACACTGGGTAATTTGTTCTAAAAATGTAAATTCCTGATTATTTCACATATTTCCATCAGACTGGATTGATCAGTCTCCATCAGTCCATCCTGCTGTGACTGTGTCTGTGAAAGGAAATCAAACGAGAAGATAAATGCAACTTCAAAGCCCTCAGGATGAGCACGTAAGAGATCTTGGTGTAGACTCCCACTTATCCAGCTCATAATAATCCTAAGAGCATGAATAAGGGCAACTGGACTTCATCTGTCTTGAATACACTTTTTACCTTTCATCAGAGTTGAAAACTCGAGAACCAAGAGCCAAGAAGAAGAAAAAGAAGACCAGTTGCTCTTATTCAAGCTGCTAAGATCATATAGCATTTCTCTAATCTTATGAGGCTTCTCTCATTTATCTGTTTAAACTATTCAGGGTAGATGAGAAGTCGATTGAGTCTTTGACAGTGGCCTGATAAGTAAGAAATGATCTCACCTCATCCATGAACTTTCAGGTTACCAGCTGAGAAACAGCCTTGAACATCATTCCTATAAAACACAACATTGTATATCTTGAACAAATAAGATAAAGTGCCATTTGGTAGCTTTTAGATGTGCTGGCAGATATTTCCTGCTGATTGCAGCCTTACACTTTATTGAACATACTGATAGGAAAGTAACTCATTGCCAGTAAGTAAATAAACATATTTCCAAAAATGTCTGACTTTTGCCTTGAGGATGTGATGCTGTACATTGAGAAAAAAAAATTGCACCGGAATGACGGTACAATAGTGAAATAAACTGTCTTAAAATGGAGCCCTCGGTCTGGCTCAGGACAGTCATAATATCCAAGTTTCGAAGAATAGACAGAAAAGCTGCAGCACACCACCACCACCCCCTTCCCTTTGCAGTCAGCTCTACAGTTGGAACAAGAAATTACCTCACCCCGTCCCAGTCCCAGCTCCCCCAAGGTTTGAACAGGAAATAGAGAGAGCACAACCCCCGCCCAGCCCTTTGCAGCCACTGCAGCACTCACAAAGAGAAAACATCAACTTTACGGAACACTGTTGAGCACAAAAATTAAACATGATTCTTTTTTTTCCCCAGAGAATCACAGGCCCGTTTGTGAATGTAAAACACATAACGCTTGATGCATGAGCAAACATGAGATAAGCAATACTTTTAAGTCCTGTTGTGAATTTTCAGGCGGTGAATTCCAGCCGTTGTTTGGATTCCTCTGAGAGAGAATGTTTTATGCTCCTTTGAAAATACAAAAGACGTTGCACACATCTGAAAGCCATTAGCTCCTTTAACAGTTAGCAAGCAGGCTGAGGATTCTTTCCGCTCTCTTGGACTCTGCTACATTCATATTTGCATTTTTTTCTCTTGTCATTTCTTTCTTTTTTTGACTACAAGCTCTCTCTTTTGGAAAGTTTCACCAGAAAGTTTTACCCCACGGCACACTGAAAATAAAGACAATATTCAGCCACATATTTGCCTCTCTCCATTCCTCTCTTCACTCGATGTTTTAAGATACATTAAACCATTGCCAAGCAAACTGTGAAGAGCTACAATGTGCTTTATCACTGGGGAGCAACATCATGTGTGTAGTCGCCTCTTCCTTCCTTGGTTCCCACAAAGCAGGCTGGAGACATGTGAGGCAGGTCTTCCCCTCCTTCTCATCATCATCTGTAGCCTACCCTTGCAAAGGCGTATTCGTGTGCTGTTTTATGAGATCACATATTCTCATACCCCATGAACACTGACATCTTTTGTCTATGCCCGAGTTATACTTTAAAGCTGTACATTCCTCTCTCGCTATATCACAGGGGCAGCACAGCTGCGTGAGTCAAGCTCTGAAAAAAGTGATGCTCCAGGTAAAGTGAGGCAAGAAACACTTGCCTTGGAAATAATGATGGAGGAAGAGTTAGGAGGACATGTTTGTTTGTGTGTCTGTGTATGTATGAGGTGTAGTGATCATATTTTCATTCATGCAAGGAAAACCACAAGTGGACCACAGGATTCCCAGCTGGGATAATCTAAAGTCAGTCACACTCCACCCTGACCCCACAGGCTCCAACCACAAACCCCAAGACCATGATGACACTATGAAGCCAACCTCTAAACCCTCAGCTCCACCTTACCACAACCACACACAGTTGTGTATGCACACTCCAGGCTCACATGACCTTCAATTTAGCTTTTGCCAGAGGAGAATACAAGCTAAAGAGTAAACCCAGCATGGAAAATGTGAACTATGACAGTCGTAGATGCACATAAAACAACTTGAAAGGAATTCTAGAGTTCTCTTATTTTGGAGGGCTTTGAATCGCCAGTGACACTCTTTATTTCCACTTGATAAGGGAATCTGGTTTTATGGAGACTCAAACCATTTAAACCTTTGTTGTTTGCCTTTCTATCTTGTGCAGTACAAACACATAATTAAGTCTGGTATTTCTCCTCGAGCTGTTATTTATAAAGTGTGGATGTACTGTAATGCAATGCGGATTTCAAAGATCTTTTCCTCCTGCCAAGCTTCTAGCTAAATGAGAAGCATCACTTCTTTGGTTTGTCTTCAGCTTTGCAGTCCTGTCCCTACCATTTTATGGAAGGGATTTGAATTATGTCTGTCTTTGTCAGCGGAAGCTCTGGCATTGTCCAACAAGTGCACGGTTTGAGGTTGGAGGAGAGGGAGCTGGAAAACTTGAAATGCTGAGGTGAACCTAGGAAATTAAAGTTTATGTCTGCTGAGAGACCATTACTTTTCACCCATTTTTCCTTGGATAACTTGGTTTGAGACCTTTCTGGATCCCATCTGAAACAGTTTTTATTATGATGTTTTTACTTCCTGTTTGGTTTGGTTTAGAGAAGAAGATGACTACTATGTGGATTTAGGAATAGATGTTTTGGTGTAAAGCCCAGCGATTTGAAAGTCTGCATGCCCGTCTCACAGTGTCACAAACTGAAAGAGACACCAGGCTTTTTTGACTAAGTCACTGGAGAGATTATATAAAGCAAAGGGTCAGTGTTTCATCACTGCTGTAAATAACCAAGTGATTTACAAAATGTCCATATAGAGAACCTTCCTTCAAACTTTTGACAAAACAAATAACAATTACTGCACCTTTTAAAACTCCCAATAACCTCGGTATCAATATTGTAGCTTTTCTAGAATGGTCAAGAGTGACGTTGAAAAGACTTTTTATGTGTCTGTCCCAACCCTTCCGCTGGACAGGATTAAAACAGATCGTACCTATGGGAATGACCTTTGCCTGTGTTATATATCAAATCATAGAGGAGGATATATAGCCCATCCACATCCCCTTTTTAGCACCCCCCAAAAAAGGCTAAAAAAACCCCACAAATATTGTATAGAAACAAATCATATCCTTTAACATAAACTTCTTTAAAATAAACTTCCTGAGCTTTGTCCAGCGTCTGATGACCCAGATATGCACTGGTTCCCCCCTATGTGCAGCAGTACAGCGTGACTAATTCTGGCCATGAATCTCTCCCTGATGGGAGTCTGTCATGGAAGTGATTTAGCTCAGTGACGACTCTCCTGGCTGAGTGAATGACATTCTGAAGCCCTGATCAGGCACTGTTGGATTCCCCTGGTTAGTTTGCACTGGGAAAAATAAGGCATTGCTCCAAGAATTCAACAAATGCACAAGAGAAGGGAGGACAAGGAGATAATTTAACTTATCTGTCCACCAGTTAGCCATGGAGATAAGAAAAGATAACATGGAATATGAGTAAGAGTTAGGATGTCGAGGATGGCCAGGTTTTTTTTGTGTGCTTGCATGGAAATGGGAAAGAGTGTAAGTGTGTGTTCATGTGAGGACAATGTTCACCTCATCTGGTTTTTGTACTGGCTTGTCATTTTCTACATGAGAGACCCCAAGCTCAAGCCCCCACATCCAAGCTCATCCTGGACCAGACACAAATACAAATACCTTTTTTTTGTCATCATGCCCCATTCAGTTACTACAAAATTGACCACAAGTCTTACTGAGACCATTTTTCACTTTCGAAAAGATAATGAAAGAGACAGTTTCTTGTCATTAGAATGCATACAGAGAGTGTTTGTACCAGTGTGTCTTGAGGCAGACTTTTTGTTTTTTTTCCCTGTTTTCCCTGCTTTAAAAACCCTCACGAGAAAAGACGAGCGACAATGAAAGCACTCACTGTTTAGCCATCTCGTAAGCCTGCTCTTTGAGCAACATGTATTTATCTAAAGTTGACATATGGCATGTCTGTGAGTGTGTTTACAAATGTACGCACTGAAAAGAAAGAGATCGGAAACAAGCGAGAGACAGAGCAAGAAAGAGGGGAAGGGAGGGAAAGTAAAAGTATTTCCCCAGGCTCTGAAAGTACATTATACTCCAGACAGTGGTGTGCTTTCACTGTAGCCAGATTGTTTGGTGAAATGTGGTTCTGTTTAGTAGGGGGGGCCGCTGGGAGGCAGACTGAGTCAGTGGGACACACACACTCACACACACATACATGGGCACACACTTAAAGAGACATGAAACTAATAGGATCTAATTCTTTTTTGCTATCCATCCCAGCCTTTCATGGTGTCAGTGTGAGACAGTGAGACTCCCCGAAAACCCATCCATCCCACCGCAGATCATCCTGCATGACTGCACTGCATTACACAGGTTGATTCTACAGCATGCTGGATGCTCCCCACAGCAATTAATTGTCAAATAGAGTTTGTGGAAGTGTGCATGTAGAAGTCCAAGGGTGAAACCAGCAACTCATTTTTTTTTGTTGGAAATTTACCAAAAATGCATCCCCTGATGAATGTAGTGAAATGACATCATATCTTTTTTGGAAATCCTAGTCTCCTGGCTCACTTTGGTAAATTAAGATAAAGGCACGCACATGGTTGTAATTCTGCTACTTTGTCAGCTTTTGTATTGAAAAGAAGCTGAAGATGTCGCAACAAAACGTCTCATCCTCTTTTAAGCTGGTCAAGGGATGTCAGGCAAAATAAAGGAGGGTTTACAGGTAGCCTCTGGTGTACCTGATCTCCTATGGTGTAAAAAGGTGTTCTGAAACCTGAAACCTGAAACCTGTATCTATGAACAGACGCTGGGTGCCCTCTCCTTCACTATATGTACTTCTCTTCCTCCAAAGAGTTTGTGCTGACAAATGAGGTCTATCCACCTTGACAACCATTGGTTGTTTATAGCTCCTTTTTGGTGATTTTCACATTTTGAAACATACATTAGGTCATATATTTATCAATATATTTGATATAGGATAAGTTTTAACTTCTCCTTACTCTATTTCATCAAAGATAAGGCCATGTTATTTGGTATTTGATCATTTCATGAAAAGTATGAACTCATCTTGAATTGGTGGGCCATGTTTACTACTCTGTACCATCCTCTCCTCTTTTAACAACAGTCTGGAAACTGAGACTAACTAATGGACTTTGGGGAGAAGAATGTTATCCAATGTTATCTTGTCTGATGGAGAATTCTAGCTGCTGATAAGTCCTGAGTCATGCTCAGGTTGTTATACATGCGGCACGGGGTTTAGCATTGCCGTGCTGAAAGGCCTTCCCTGATGTAGACGTTGTCTGGATGGGAGCATATGTTGCCCTAAAACCTGTATATACCTTTCAGCATTGATAGTGCATTTCCAGATGTGCAAGTTGTCAGCTCCAGAGGCACTACTGCACTCCCATAACATCAAAAATGCTGACTTTTGAACTGAGCGCTGATGACAAGTCAGGCGGTCTCTCTGCCCTTTAGTCCTAAGGATGCAGCATCCGTGATTTCCAAAAACAATTTTTCCCGTTATTGGCTTGTGGAAGTGTTCTTGTTTTTAATGAAGGCTTGAAGATCACAGACATCCAAGGCTGATTTTTGAAGATATTAGGGACTTTAAAAAAGACTCCATAAGGAGATAAAAACCAATGACAATCCATAACTAGACAAAACTACAAAATGTAAAGAAGGGACAAATATATACATATATGTACAACAGCAAAGAGTTGTTGGCCCAGCAAAAAAAAAAGTATTTTAAGTATAACCTGGAGAACATTTAGAAAATCATATTGATCAAAATATTTATGTTAAAACTCAAAGAAAGCTTTAAAAATTTTGCATTTTCAACTCTGTGTTTGTGGCCAATCACTGCTGGGAGAAGGAGAGGATTTCAGTGCTGGATGCAGACTAAAACTGACCAATCATCCTTAACATGTTTCTGTCAATAGTAGTAAGCTGAACCTTCTTCATCAGTAAATGATGTTATTCATTTGTCAAATGTTGTGAATTACACTGTGCAATGCACCACAAGATGTTGTGATTTTTTTGTTGTTGCAAAAATTAGCAGTATAATTACAAAATAAACTGGGTGTATGTTTGAACATACAGGGGAAAAGAAATGCCAGCTTGTGGTTTAATTAATCCTGCCTTACAAAAGCCAAATTTTTCAGATTCTTTAAAATGTAATCATTTTATCCAAGAAGCAATAAGTATTATTGAACAACAATCCCTGTTATGGAAATATTTAGCATTAGATCCAAGCCATGAAGATGAAACCTGGGGAACTTTGGCCTTAAACTCTCTCATTTATCATAGAAATATACGAGCAATACCTTTTGTCACAGTATGTATTTTCCTCTTTAGGACCTCTGCAGTTGTTTTAGTTTTGAGAAGTGAAATCCGCACACAAGGTAGCAAAACTGGAGATGTGCTCAGCTGTCCTGACCTATATACCACCCAGATGGCAACTCTGTCAGCGTTAGCTTCCTATCAGCACTTGTGGCAACAAAACACAAGGATGTGTCAATCACAAACACCAGTAGACACAAGGTAGTAGATAGCAGGACTATTTGAACAGGGAGCCTACATTTGACGCTGAGCCTCAGAAAAAGTTGTGAAAATAGACTTACTCACTCAATTTACTACTTGATTTCTACAAAGTAAATATAGTGACTGATCGTGGTACTTATTTTCTAAAATCTTGAACCCTTATGAACTTGTCATCTGTCATGGATGATACTGTGATAGTTTCAGTACTGATTATTATTTTTTCATTAGGGGCTCATTTTTAGTAATTTGACCACTGCAAAAAAAAAAAAAAAGAAAGAAAAAAAAATCCAAGATCATTTACTTTGATAGAATGTAAATCTAGAATGTTATCTCATAGGTGGGGTTGCCTGAAGGCGTGTTTTTCTTTTCTGTTTTTTTCTGACTGATGATAGTGAAACCATGTCAGCCACAGTAGGTTTAGCGGCTTGGCCCCTGTTATAACAACTCCAGGAGTCTTGAGGAATGTGGGTTTGTCCTGCAGTCCGTTACTACCCCCTCTGTCTCTGCCTGATTCTGTGTCCCCTCCCCTCTTCCAAACAGGGCAATTCCCTAACTTTTCTCCTTTTCTCACAAGGCTTTGGTTCAATATTCCACTGTGGGGCACATATCCTGTCTCAAGTTGCTGGGCTCATCGACGCTAAGGCACTCCAACCGCTGCAAGGTATTGTAAGTTGCCTACTGGTGATCTCTTGATAAACTCTACAATTTGGATGTGAATAGCTTTGATTGTGAGCATTGTTTCAGAAGCCCGTTGTTTCACGGAGATTATCCCTCCATGCATGACTGCTTTATAGATGGAGACCAAATCACAAGATTAAGATGCGGACTGCTACAGAAAGTTTTCAGAAAGCATGGAAACAGCACTTTCTTTTAACCTGCTGTTGAGGAATAAAGAAGAAAATGAACACACGAATGAATCACGTTTTAGTGATTTACCTGCTCGACGTGTCCAAATGTTTTAAGCTTCAATTGAGTGTTTACTCCCTAGATCTATGTTTCCATCTGGAACTATCTTGTGTGTCAGTGTTTTCCGTTTTTCTCCATTCATAAAGTTGCGGTGGCATGCGCAAGTCTGAGTGTTGTAATACCGTGGAAAAAACGATTTGCCTTCCTGTCAGCTCGCAGCAGATTATTTTAATGGTTGGTCCAGATTTTTTTGCTGCAGCGGAAAAAAAAAACATAACATATTTCTGTGTCTCTACTGTAAAGTGTGTTTGTAACTCCCAATAATGTGGTGTCAACTTCTACACACTTTTTACTTGCCCTCTGGGAATACAACACTTGAGATCTGACATGCTTCACTTTTCGAATCACCTATAAAACAGAAGAAACAAAATGTTGTGACATGATGGAAACGACACTCTCTGCAATCACACGATTAAGTGTTAATGCAGCATGGATGCTTTAACTTATTATTTTTTTTGACAGCACATTTGCAGAACTGCTCCGCAGAGCTCCCATTATTGGGTAATTGATCATGAATTTCTTTTGTTCATCACTGATCCCGCCTCCAAAGCTCTCTTAACGCAAGCAGAATTTTTCTCGTGTTTCAGGAGATTTTGCACAACCAACCATAGTTGAAACAGAATGGGCCTTCCATCAAAGTGTACCGGGTCTAGATACACATTTGATGCACCAAAATGTGTGTTTCCGTTAAACAACTTTAAACAACTGGAACGGTGTGAATAATGATTGTGGACAATTATGCTGCTCATTAATATGCTTTTGCTCCGTTCACTCCTCATATATCCCTGTCTTCCACGAATATTGTCTGAGTGTTGCAGTGTGGGGCTGCAGTTCTTTTCCTTTTCCAGTCCAGATGTAATGTGGCTGGATCTGGAGAGCTTGAGGTTGTATATCACCAGGGGCCCACTGTTCACTGTTAAACCCCACAGTATATAATGAGGCAGAGAAGAGAAAAATAAACTTCTTGGCTGTCCAGTGCTGTTGGAGTCTGGAGTTAGGACATGGCCGTAAGACTATACAGCAAAATCTTAGTTTGACAAAAAAAAGATAATTGAATATACAAACCCAGACTCTATAAATCACATAATGAACAATAGAGAAAATAATTTACTTTGTGTTTTTCAATAGATAAGTACTTTTTTAGAAGTTAGAATATTCCACTCTTTTTCTTTTCTGGATGTAAAGCGAATGATTTGTCATCTGACTGTACTTTACTTTTGAACTAATAATGAACCTTTAGCCTCCTTTGAGATTACCTCTCTGGCTCCCTCTAGTCAAAATGCAACAATTTAGGTCCATGATTCCCACCCTTTTTTATTTTTAAACCGTTAAATAAATGTAACATCAGCGTAGCAGTAACAGCAGCGTGGAAATCATGTACTGTGGTTTATGTGACAAAAGCGGTCGTACTACAATCTTTAATATTCCTTTTATTGTAAGTTAGCATTTAACACTAAACAGCACTGGATCTTTGACTCTGGACAAATTTCTGTAATCAGTTCATAGCTTTGCTCTCTGAAGTGTTTTGTTAGTACAAACAGTATTTGGTGTCTGCTGAGTGATAAACCACTGATGACACTGGTTTGAAGCTCAGAATAGTGAAAATACATTGCGAGAAGTCAGAATTTGAGGGTCTCTTTTATTTCCTTGCGTGCTCGTCTTTATTAACCCCTTTAGTCATATGCTGCCTTTTTTCTCAATGTAGTCACTAATCAAGTTTAAAAGAATAAAAATAGAAGAAAATGATGAAATTAGGTTGTTGGATAACTGAATTACGAATCACTTTAAGGGAAGTACGGTGTACTGTTCACATTTTTTAAAGTCTGAAAATGTATGAGATGATTTCACCTGGGATGAAATAAATTGAATCTGTTCGATCAATGATATCAGACGCTTCTGTTAGAGTCATTGATATCCTCTGAGTTATTATACCCAAGAGTTGTTTTCTGCCAGTGCAAGGAGGTATAACTAGTGAAGTTGTATCACAGAGTGAGCTGTCCACCAACCCTTAAAAGCTGTAACATATGGTGACTTACAATCCTATCCAGTCTCATAGCAACCCCCCCCCACAAAAAAAAAACATGACATGGGCACATAAACAGAAAAGTTTCTACGTGTTTACAGCATCAGCCTGAAAGAGAACCATGATGTTTTCCCAACCATAACCGCTTTGTTTTTAATAGCCTAACTCTTGGTAAGTACATTTGAACACCTAACCTTTACCATGTAGTTTGTAATGTGTAAAACAGAAACTAAGCAGCGAATGAATGCAAAACTGAAGTTTTAGTCGCTTTTAAGGTTATTTGAAAACACTTGAGGTCAGGACCGGACTTGATCTTCTTTTTTCCCCGTATCATGTGACTAAAACGTTGTGACACTGTGATACTCGGTGGAGGTAATTTTATGTTCAGCTGCTTTAAAAAAGAACATCAAAAACTGTGCCTGTGGACATGGAGTACTAAATGACATGCTCTGAGAGTGGGTTGTAAAATCACGTTATGTCCTTTGCACTAGTAATTTAAACAAGTAATTAAACTGCAGTCTGTAATTAATTAGATGTGGTGGAGTTACTTCTACTGCACATGGCATCCTACCTTAAACTGACCTGAGAGTAGTTTATTTTCTGATCAGTTAGTACAACAGAATATTCTGTTGGTTATTCAATATTTCTTCATAATCTGCTGTGAAATGATGTTGCGTGAATGTGTGTGAATGCTGCTCTGACAGAGCTGTGGGTTTAGATCCAAAAATGTGTGTTATGTTACTTGAGCTGAACTACTTTCTCTCAAAATGTAAGCTTGATGTTCTCCTGTTTGACATGTTTTTCTAAGTCTCATATTCTTTCTTCCTTTTTCTAGGACCTACCCTGGAGTGCACACCAGGACTTGGTCTGGATGCAGATCTAGATCTTGCTGCTCAATCTGGGTCCACACAGTCAACATAGATTCCAAAAGTGAGTCGTAGCAAGGAGGTGATTCGGTTGGAGGGATAGCCAGGCGGACCAATGGGATCAGGGAAGCTGGCTCAGGTGTTGCTTGGATGGGCGGCGGTGTGTCTTGGGGCGTTTCACGTGGCTTTAGGTCAAACTGGAAATGGACCTTACCAAGCTAGTCGCTTTACCGGCAGTGTGGATCAGAAAGAAGTGCAGCGGGTTCGGCGCCGTGGTCAGGAGACACTGAGAGGGTGAGAATCTGTGTATGTCACTGTCCTGTGTAAATCCCAACTAAGCAACTCTTGTCTGGTACATTAGTTTTATTCATATCCTACTGCTCATGCCTTCATAAGAAGATGGCTGTAAAAAAAAAAGGTGTATAAAATGTTACAAATGAACAAGTCAGAATGTTACTATCTGGATCTGGGGAGAGTTTAGAATATAAATGTCTTTCTCCTCTCTACTCTCCTGGCAGCTTTCTGTGAACTGCTGTGCTTTCTGGGCTCAGGCCAAGCTCGCCTTACACCAAATTATCTTGCTGAATACTACTGCATTGTTTTCTCAAAACCAGCACATGTTCAGTGTGAGAGGCTGCTCACCGCACTGAATCTTCCCAATGTATTCACTGTAAATTGTTGTTTTCTCATGGGAAAGAGAGGGAAAAGCAGCTCTCTATACATCCCATGAAGGGAATATGAGCAAAAAGCATGTTCCACATTCCTCTGAGTGTATTTAAAAGTACCATGCAGTTCAAGACTGCTGTGAGGAGATTGCAGGCTCTCGCGCTTCAAGTCAAGACAGACATCTAGGTACATGTGAACATATGTGTGCGTGTGTTTTTAAAGGTGTTATTTATTTGTCTGTGTGTGAGGAGTATGGGGTTAATACAGGGATCACGTCACCTCTTACCAGCTGCAAACTCTTTCTCCCGTCTCTGCTCACACTCTAGCCTGCTGCCCAGCTCTCTCACTTAGTTAACCAAAACGCAACAAATGTGGATGTGGTAAATATACTGGTGCAGCAAAGAGTTTTCATTGTCTATTTAGCCTTTTCTTGAAAAACAAAGGATGTTTTCTTGGAGCCAGTTTTCAGTGTCTGATTCAGTTATTCCAATCAGTCTCCCATCTGTCACAGCTTATGGCTCCCCCAGTGCCAAGTCACAGGAAATGAGGTATTCGTATCACCAGAGGGGGGTATGAAAAGGGGCATTTGTCTCACTGCTGTAGGTGACAAAGCCAGTGAAGGAGTTACAGAGGACAAGAACAGCATGACAGACAAGAGAGCACATGACGGTTTAGAGAGGAAAATGTGGATGAAATTTGGAGTAAATGTGAGAAAAAAACTGGACACAGTTAATCTTTTTGAGTTGTGGCCTATCGATAGTGCTGGGTAAATCTCACATAGAGTCATTGAACTGGTGTTTTCTCTGAAAACAGGCCCACCGAGGGTCCTGGTTACATAGATGAAATTGATTTGGCTGCATTAAAGGAATTTGTCTTTTTTTTTTTTCTTTAAACAAAACTTGAAGACAACAAAACACTGAAGTTGAGGCAGTAGCTAACCAGCATCTCTGGTGTTCTTCAAGATAAAACAGCCATCACTTTGTAGTGTTTGGGGGCAAATCATCAACCCATAACATCAGATTTCAAGTGTTTACCCAATCAGGTGCTATCAGGGAGTGTTTTTGTGGCTGTTGAAAGGTTTTACTTGGCTGTTTTTGTCATTGGCCAGTAGTTATAGAAGAGAAATTGGTAGCTACTGTGTTACTGGTGTGTCTTGACACTGTCTAATGGTACATCCTTTATGACGTTATGAACAGATGGGACATGCAGGGAGAATGGATCCTGATGTTGTCTTAGAGATCTATACTTCATGGAGCCACAAATTAAATCACAGACTGACCTTGAACTGAAGCTGAAATATTTAACCTGAACAATAATTCACATTCATACATTGTTTAACATGTAGTGAGTGTCCTGAGGAGAGAGTTAAGAAATCAGGAGATCTTGAAGAATAGCTCATTGTTTCTATCATACGTGGGCGTGCGAGAGGACGTAACAAAAGCCTGCAGATGTTTTATCCTTCTCATTGTTAATTTTTGAAGACACATCAGTGTTATGAATGAGATATTCAGGCAGTTACGTAAACTGGTCCTGAGATTATTGAGCATCTTTGAAACTCTGTGTGTTACAGCTGAAAGTCTCTATTAGCACACTTAGGTTAATGTTACAGTGAGAACCAGGCACCAGACTTCTCAGACAAAATGTTTGACGTCTTTTTTGATTATTTTAACTTGATTTCAAGGTTTTGTCTGGTAACTGTAACTGAAATTGCCCTGACATTACATCCCATGAAATGATGCAGTCAGGCCAAAGCACACATATCTAATAGCTTAAATTAATTTTAGTTTCTGTTTGAGTGTTACTGCTTGAAAATGATTAAGGTTAATCTGAAATTTGGTAAAATTAGACATCTACATATAAGCCTGTTCAGTCTAACCACTTCTGGACTGAAGCCTTGTGGGTGAAGAAATCACATTTGCGGTGAGTAAATCTGTTGGCTGCTTATCAGGCTTTGTGTAATGTGAGCCAATGTTTCTTGCATAGGAGTTTTTGAATTTTATTAGAGCTTATTTTCCCCAGTGAACTACAATCTGTACAAACTCATGCTTGTATTGTTGTACTTTCATCTAAGAGTCCCCAGTCACAGGGGACTGTCAGTAACTCAGTATGGGTTGAACTGTGTGGGATATGGAGAGAGTTGGTTTAATGATGGTCATTACTCTGGCCTTGGGCTTGGTCTGCAACCAAGTTTGTTAGCTGGCTAGAGCTCCACACCCCCTGGTGTTTTTCTAGTAGCACAGAGTCTGATGCTTTCTGACTCTGATTTATTGGCTCCTACAGCACGATGCACTGGCATGAGTCCACTCAAGGGTGGTATCGGATCAGACCTCAGGCTTGTTGGCTGTCTGGACTGCTTCACTCTATTAGTGCCTGACTATCTGGTTGGTAGAAAAAGCAAGGGAAAGTGCCCCCCCTCTCATTCTTAGAGATGCCCGGCCAAATAAAAGAGCTAAATATTTATTGTCTGAAAAGACCATTGATGAATGTTAGAGAGACAAATTCTTGCCAGTTATTCTTTTGTTGCAGTTGCCCACTTTATTAAGTTAGAACTTCTTGGCTCAACTCTTTCAAGATGCTTTGGATGCTGGCTAACTT
Source organism: Leuresthes tenuis (assembly GCF_036924035.1). Classification (NCBI taxonomy): domain Eukaryota; kingdom Metazoa; phylum Chordata; class Actinopteri; order Atheriniformes; family Atherinopsidae; genus Leuresthes; species Leuresthes tenuis. Next base: position 15,406,527 of record NW_027325361.1, on the reverse strand, counting down.
GGCTGACAGTCAGTCCCAAACAGTAGATTTACATTTAGTCACTCTGACTTCAAGATCATGCTAATGCCATCCTGATGGCATACATGAGGGCCTGTATTTAGAGTATACCTTGGCATGTACCAAACCTGACAAAGAATTAGATTTTTTTTCTTTTTGGATGTTATAGAACAAACAAGGAAGGAAAGAGAAAGAGAAAAGAGAGGAAAGAGAAACTCAAAGACCCACAAAAAGCTTTAAAATAATTAATGCTTGGCAATAGCAAGCAATAGCCAGTTTCCTTTCCTGTTTTATACATTAGGTTGAATTTCAGGTTTTATGTGTCTTATATATGAGCAAATTAAGCATGGCCAGTAAAGTGTAGATTATCAAGGATTTCTGATTGGCATGTTCTCCGTGATTGAAGTGGTTTATAATTAACTCAAAATCAGATAAAGATAGTATGAGAAATGCTGCTGTTAAAAGAAAAAACAAAAAAACTTTTTGTTCTTAACAGACGAAGATTTCATTTTTTCTATTGTAAACTTAATCTAATTGCTTAAGATACACAAATTAGCGAAGTGAAATGGATAAATAATGTATTTTTAAAAATTCTACAAAAAAATTCGAAAAGTTGAAAAATTCGAAAAGCAGTGCATTCATTGGTTGTCCTCCATTAGCAACAGCAGCAACACTTGCACAAAATGGCCCAAGACATCTATCCTGTGTATTAAATAATGACACTGTTGGGTATCCGGGGCAGTGTAATGCAACACGAATCACAGGAACTGTTTTTTGCTTCGGTTTAGTTCAGTCTTGCATGTCATTGTCTGTATTGGGAAACATCGCGTGTCAGTTACTTTGCTTTGCTTTTTTTGTTACAATGAAGGCTGACTGTGTCCATATTCCCAAACATCAACATTGATTTTAGTGGTCTGTGAGATGTCGTACCTTATACTGACATGTCATAATGAAATATTATACTTAACTACATTCATTTCATGGAATGACCAAACACTGGACTTTTACATTCAGTATGATAAGACAATGGTTTCTATCCTCTCTCCCTTTAAATATTTCTCCCTTCTTCTAACCACAATCACTTTTTACACAATAATTCTTTGAAACTAGACCTATTGCATAATGTACCTGGGGAGGAGGAAACGTTATTTATAAAACTACTAAAGTAAAACTTTAAATGTGGTAATCTTCCACTATTGATGCATCTGCCTTATCTCCTTTGGTGGTTTGGTCATTTTCTATAGTCCACATTCCTACATCAGCCTTACTTCTAGATCTGATAGGAAAGCAAAAGCCCCAGGTGCTGCTGGAGGCATTACAAGAGTAAGCAGGCACCTTTGACCTATGACCAGTACACCAACACACACAGACAAGGGCACAGACAGTCGACCAGAAGCTCTGACAACTGTGAACTTCTGGTCATTGTCTTAATAGAAACAGACTGTCTGTCAACATTTTTCCATCCTGCCTGCATCAGGGATGAGCAGCTCCTCTTATCAGCATTAACCTTTGACCAAGTGAATTCTTCTTAAAAAGGACCCTCAGGCTGCAGCTTCATTTTGCAGTTTCAAATCTTTTCTACCTTGTTTTCTGAATAAAACAAATACTCCTACTAAAACCACAGCAGTCTCAGTAAAAAAAGATCCAACAAATGATTACTTGCGTAATTGATTGATCTATTTGTTCTCATGACTACTTAGACATCTGTCTATAAAATGACAGAAAGTTTCCCAGCCGAGTCTCACCAGTAAAAGAGTAGTATGTATGTTTGTTTGTATGTCAAAAATACAGTAGTGTAACAATCCAGGGGTAGAAATCGTGAGAAAACATTTTGGTTAGTTTGTGTAAGGCAGCACTGAGTTGTGTGATGACAGCTGCGAGCAATGAGAATTAAAATGTGTGTGTTTCTGTGACTCTAACCATAATGTCAACATTGTTATTATGTTGCGAGCATTAATGTCATCACATTGCAAAGAGAGTGGAAATGTCATCATCAGAGTGAACTGAACTGAAAAAGGGAAATGTGGCAATCATACATTTTTTGAGGATTTTTATGTAAAATCGTAATAACTCAAGATAAGATTGACACTAACCTTAATCTCAATTGACTCAAAATTACAAGGTAACCACAAACTGATAAACTTGGTAATTTTATTCAGTTTACTCCATGCCATAAGCTCTCTGTGAAAATTCCAATCACTTTCAACTCTGAACCACGGTTACAGTATCATTTTACTGTTGGATGCAGTGGAAGCCATTTTCCTTTTATTACTATTAATGGCAGTTAATGAGTGATCCACGGCGCGGGAGGCAACTTCAAAGGCAGCGACAAGACCACAGCAGAGTTAATCTCCTTTAGATTGAGCCTCAAGAACAGCGGGACAAAAATTGTAGATCACCCCTGGAGCTTAAACTCCTTTTCATGGCTGATTTTCATACGTGTTACTTAAGTTCTAAAGCTTCAACTTAGTGATAAGAGATCAGGCACTGACCTGGAGGAAAGGCTGAGAGAGAAGAAAGGGGAAGAAAAACAAACCAGTGTCTGATTTCAGGGGTGGACCTCCACAGGCCTTCATATATCAGCAACTCACAGGTCTGTAACAGTGGAATATCTTAAGTGTGTAGAAAAAACTCAGAGAAGAATTTTCCTTGACTGCTCATTTTGTGTTGGAATGCTAATGTCTTCCTCTTTCCATTCCTGTTTTAAAAACTTGTTTGGTTTTTGTGTTTGACCCAGAAATTCAACCCCCTCCGAGGGTCTGGCCTCTTGCTTATACTACTTTGCTTCGTTTTCATATCACTGTTTTCCGCTCCCACTCCTCCTCCTCCTTCCTCCACTTCGCAACATAAACTTGTTTTTTTTTCTTCCCCTCAGTTTTATCCTGTTCCTTTCCCACCACCCTGCCTTCCCTTCTCCTTGTCACCTTTCCTCTAGGTTTTTTCACACTTTATCTCTAACTTTGCACATTTTCTATACATGCCCCAGAAGTATTCGCTTCTTCCATTTCTTCCTCTTCCTCTTTCATTTTTATTGTCCTTCTCTGTCTGTCCACTAATTCTACCTACATAAATATCTCTGGTCTGCCTGCCCACCTGTTTGTCTGTCCCTCTGTCTCCCCGTGCCATCTGGTAATGTGGTTGGAGGTGTGCTCTGCTTTTCATCCATCAGAGACTCAAATCCCAGCTGTCATCTCCCTGGTGACTGCCCAGGGTTAATACAGTTACTGTGTGCTGCAGAGGAAAGGAAAGTCACCTGTTTTACATAGAAGCAATTTCAGATGTTTATCAGAGTCAACCCCTAACTTCCAAATGTAGGATCTTCATTGTAATGACTCTACAACTGCCATTTTGACTTTTGCCACTGCAGCTTTCTGTTTCTTTTCTACTTTCAATGCAGCACAAAAATCACATAACCCGTCAGCAGAAAATGCAGAAAATCTGTTTTTAGACTTGACTCAACAAAAATTCTTAAATATCACTTTGAGGTTAATTATGGGAACTTTTTCTACCTTTATATACGGCATATTCGTGATATGTTGAAAGAACCAGTGATGACAAAAAGTTCATGGGTCTTTAAGAGAAAATTATTTTTAGAAAATCTTTTGCCAGTACACACAAGAAAGAGCAAGTTTACCACCCATGACGTGTACCACTCAGCGAGTACTAACAACTGTAAAAACTCTTCTGAAAAACTAAAGCTTGGCAAATTCCTGAAAGAAAAATGACCTTAGGTTTGATCATTTAAATGTCTAATGAAATATACAATTAAGCTGCAACAATGGAAATGTCTCCCCCGGGGTCTCCTCCCAGTGGGACGTGCCCGGAACACCTCACCAGGGATGCCCGAGCCTAACCAGATGCCCGAGCCACCTCATCTGACTCCTCTCAATGCGGAGGAGCCCAGACACCCTGCGGATGAAACCCATTTCGGCCGCTTGTATTCGCGATCTCTTTTCTTTTGGTCACTACCCACAACTCATGACCATAGGTGAGGATGGGAATGTGGATTGACAAGTAAATAGAGAGCTTCGCCTTCTGGCTCAGCTCCTTCTTCACAACGACGAGTCGGTGCAGAGCCCGCAACACTGCAGAGTCTGCATTGATCCGCCCCTCAATCTCACGCTCCATTCGCCCCTCACTCGTGAACAAGATCCTGACATACTTGAACTCCTCCACTTGGGGAAGAATCTCATTCCCGACCCGGAGAGAGCATTCCACCCTTTTCCGGCTGACAACCATAGTCTCGGATTTGGAGGTACTGATTCTCATCCCAGCCGCTTCACACTCGGCTGCGAATCGCTAATCTAATGTTACTAAAAACAATTCTGCAATATGTAATAAATTCTGCGTTTGAGGAAGAAATAGTCTAGACTAAAGAGATGCGATCCAAGTGGTGGCAAATTACTTTAACATGAGCATCTGGACCAAGCTTTATCCTAATATATCGTGCTGTGGTCACTCAGTTCTTAGTCAAGGCATCAGCAAATGCAAACAACTAACCACTAAAACAAAAATAACCGTCATTACACGCTTTGAGAGGTCACTTAGTGCAACCACATAGTTGGAATCCTTTAAGTTTGTTTCACAGCTTTACATGGAGCTGAGTGCACACAATCTCATTTTCACTTCCTTAAAGTACATGAATTTGGGATTGATGCATATTATTATCAATCTGTCTCTGAATGAATCCTGTGCTCAGTAAGTCTGTGAATATTCATGGATTTAAAAAGAAGTGCAGTGCTCTTAACCTTAGCTTGTAAAGCAGCTGCGGACCTCAGATCGTCTGCTTGTTTGTGAGTGTGTGAGCAGAGTCAGTCATTTCTAGATGTGGTTTAGCCATTTCCTTAGAGAAAAACTTTGTGGTTAACCTGTCAGGCCAGTCGAGCACTCTATATGCTTTGATGACTCTGACATCTGTCAGACTGGGTCAAAGTTTGCTGCCGGCTCTCCACTAGGAAGAATCAAAGCTGACTGCAAGGGCTGGGCAGCACTGGATATTTGCCAGAAAACAGGACAGCCAGGCATGAAATTTGAGAGAAAGGAGGACTCTGCACATCCTGTCTTTCCATGTTTAAAATTTTGAACTGAAAAAACCCACTGTTCCTTATGTTGTAGGCCCCTTGCATTTCCTCCCCTCCTCCCCTCCCTCAAAATACCTTCATCCATCATTTGATGAGGCTTTTTGTTAAAGTTTGTTTTGTTTATTCTGAATGTAGTGACCATGCAGGACCAGAGCAGCCTGGAAAATAACTCATAACTGTGTATATTTGTTCAGGGATTTAACTGAAATATGCATGGGAGGTCTGTGTGAATAGTAAGCCTACTTGTTCCTTCTTTTTGTGTCTGACAGACCTAATGTGTGTGGCTCCCGCTACCATTCATACTGCTGCCCAGGCTGGAAGACTCTGCCTGGAGGGAATCAGTGTATTGTTCGTAAGTTCCTTCATTCTTAAATCCTCTTTGATACAATCCCACAAAGCTCAGTGGAGAAGGGCATGCATAGGATAAATCAGCTTACTTTATCATGTATGGCTGAAGACTAAATATAAAGGAACCAATTGAATTAACTCTCCTTTGTTCTCTTGTTCCTTTATCTGTCTCTAGCAATTTGCAGGAATTCGTGTGGTGATGGCTTCTGCTCCAGACCCAACATCTGTACCTGTTCGAATGGCCAGCTCTCTCCCAGCTGTGGAGCAGGAGCAGGAAGTAAGTATAGTTCCACTCACCGCACAAACAGACAGTCACTGTAACTAAAAGCTCAAGTCCAGTTTTGTCAGTAGGATTAACTATTTGGCAATCCAATATTTGGATGGACTATCTGTTATATTATATTTATGTCAGTTAACACATAAATTGGGAAAGGAAACTTGGATATTTGCCACCAACATAAATTATGCTCAAACAATAATTTGAGTAAATTCGATCAGTTGTTTTACAGCATCTATTCTGAACATTTATGGATCATTAGAAATACATTGCAACTAAATTTCTAAATGGTTTCCCTTGCTACCCTTAAACTTGTATGTAAAATGTACTGTTTCTTTATGTTGCTTGTGATTGTGAATTTAATATTTTCAAGTGTTTAATTACACAGTTTTTTTCAGTGGAAAAGCTGTTTCTCAGCAGGGAATGAATGTAGATTAAAAGTCCCCATTCTGTTCAGTATTGGAAATACATCACCAGCAGCCTCTTAGTTTGGCATTAAGACTTCAAACAGCTGGCTTGACTCTGTCAGAGAGTAACAAATGATGATCAATAATAATAATAAATAGTCAGACCCCAGTTTTTATACAAATTAGATGAACAAGAGAATTAAGATATTTTGTCAGAGGGCAAACAAAATATTGAACCATGCCAACATGAACTACATCTCTACTCAAAAAATTCAGGGGCTTCAATAATGTATTTATTTTTATTTTTGACTATTTGTACAATTCGGACGGTTGAGTTTTTCTTCAATTAAGTTGTCAGATTAAAGGTTTTTGCCAAGAGGGCGTTTGGCCCACCAACCTTGACTTAATCACCACACTGTACACTAAAACAAGCAAAAAAAAGTTGAGAACTTATACATTGCATTGTATGAAAGGTAATACCTCCAGTAGGGGTCCTTAGGCAAGAACCCCTTACCCTATCTGCCTATCTGTAAGTCACTTTGGATAAAAGCGTCTGCCAAATGCATAAACATAAACATAAATAGTCACGCTCCATTGGCTGTCAGATGGTACTGCATATAACCAGATGACTCTGTTGCAGAAATCTCTGCATGGACTTAGGAACCCTTTTGAAACCCAGCGTCAGTGATCACAGTGCATTGCATCCCCACTCCCATGTTAAAACTCAACCAAAAAAAAATCATAACAATATCCAGCAACTCTGCTGCCTTCTTTAGTTTTTCTTTTCTAAATAGGGTTGTGTAAAGTACTTATAAGTAGTCAGTATCTTACCTGCTCTTAGTTTAGAGAATGATATGGTTTCCTGATGGATGTGCAAAAGCTAAAGGCTACTCAAAAGGGGACCACCAGAAGATCAATTTTGGTCCTTAATCTTGTCCATATAATGTCTGGCACATAACAACTCAAACCTTGAGAAATATAAGAGAAGTCAAATGTGAAACGGTCAAACCTCAGCATTTTCTTTGCGGCTGATTGAGAGCTATTTCGCGGATTTTTAGACTGCTTCTTTTCCGGGTTCAGGACTTTACTTTGTCACTAAACTTTTTAACCACAGAATGTCCTTGTAGCAACACAGTCTGCAATGCATTCCAGAAGGGTCCAGATTGAAACACCATGTCCCAACATGGGATGTGTTACAAAGACCCACTCTATGTAACTGTCTGATGCAGAAGTGACGCTGACCATGGATGAGGGTTGGAGGAAGAGAAACCAGTAACAGCCCCAAATACTGCAATGCCATTTATCTCACTGCACTAAATTATGTGATACTTCAACTCATCTGCTTGATGCAGAAACTTATCTCAGACACAGAGAATTGGAATTTGGAGGGACTGACTTTCATCCCGGCCACTTCACACTTAGCTGTGAATTGCTGTACCCTGAAAGTCATGCCTTGCAGAGGCTGACATAACTGCAGTGCAAAAAGCAAAGATGCAGCCTTAAGATTCCCAAACTATACATTCTTATCTTCCAAGCTACATCTAGATATCCTGTCCATGAACACCCCAAAAAGAATTGATGATAAGGAGCATCGCAGGATGTGGACACAACTCTTGCTTTGGTTATACAAGAACCTGCTAGCCAGCAGCTAGGATTGCATTACTCTGCACAGCACCCCCTACAGAATCGGTTGGCAGACACGGCCATAAGCCTTGCCCAAGTCTACACTTGTAGATTGAATGGTCAAACTCCTGAGATCCCTCAGTAACTCCGTGTGGGTAAAGATCTGGTCCACTGTTCCAGAACCCGGGAGAAAACAACACTTCTCCTCTGGAATCTGAGGTTGGACAATTGGTCAGAGCTTCAAACATTAATGGTGAAGTTGAATCGTGTTATCCCCCTATAATTGTACAATTGGAGCAGGCGCTTCAGTCATCCATTTTAAAAATGGGGACCAACACCAATCTGCCAATCTACAGACATGGTCCCAGACCTCCATGTGAAACTGAAGAGGCGTGTCAGTCAAGACAGCCCCACAGTGTTCAGAGCCTTCAGCTTCTCCAGATGCCCTGAAGAACAATGGAAACTGCACCCCTTCCAGAACACCACTCCGGGTAGTAATCAGAACTGCTGTTTGGTGTATACGCACAAACTCGCAGTGGCAGAGGGGCACAATGACTGGGGAGAACTCCAGTACTGAGATGCTCAGCCAGGGGCTTGTGAGTATCCCCACATCCTGCATATATTACAATAGCATGACTCTGTAAAAGAGTTCAGGTGTTAAAATGGTATCTTTGTAATAACAAAACGTCACCCAGTTTGGTGCATTTTGTTATCAAGAATACTCTAAAAGGGGCTCCAAATTGTTTAGCAGCTGAAATTACACTTCTTGCTTGTTATATAATCAGAGCTCCATCTGCCTTCAGATTGTTTTTAAAAGAAGTGCTGCAGTACAGTGGTGAACCTTTTTTAAAATGCGCTGTTGGCACTAAATTTGAAAAAGAAAAACAACTTTCCTCAGTTTTTTAATCAGATATGTTGTCTTTGTGCTATAACGTTGTGTTTTTTACATTTTCATGCCATCCATGACAACACCAAAATGGGGTTGTATGTACTAAATTCCTCTAAATTCAATAAAATGGTGCCCTAAGCTATGCTCAATCAACCAAGCATTGCTTATGTAGCACCTTTCAAAGAAATCTAATGTCAGTCTAAGTGACCTAATTTACTGAGCAAGTTAAGGTGCTATCCGTCTAATTGCAAGATGTATTTGGTCCCACCTTTATACTCTTAGAGCACAAATAGAACATTTTGTACTGCAATAGTAATGAATATAGTTGCAGGTCTGCTCCCCAATCAGCCACTAACTAGGGCTTTGGGAGTCCCCCAGCAGTAGGTCACAGGGTTTGTTGGGCTTAAAGCAGAGTATCTGGCTGCCCCAGCTCAGTCTACTAAGCTTACTTACAGACCACTTAGGATGTGTGTTTGGAGGGAAGTTAAATGTTTCATAAACAGTTTGTGAAATCAAATATGTCTTTATGAGATTGCTGCTGTGTGTGCAGGTTTCAATCTAAATTTTTATGTACCAGACATGGCGAAGACAACGTTAAGCGCCACTTGGGGATCATGCACATTGTGTGTCAATAAGTGTAATAAGTAGCATACAGTTTGATCAACTTTACTGCTTTTGTTGGCCAAAGTCAGCTCATCAGTCTCGCCTGGCCCAGTCAGACCTCTTACTCATGCTCACATTCCAGTAAGCCCACAAACACACACAGAGTGTGTGCACACAGAGAGACAAATACGTAGACATCCACACTGATTTTCAAAATCATCTAGCTGTGTTTTAGTGTAAAACATGATCTGCCTCAACCAAAAGTATGGACAGACCTTAAGAGAAGATTGTGGAGGGTGGCGTGAAGGGAAACTTCCTGTGACCTGTAGATGTCCTGCAGAGTCTGTGCTTTGTTGAGACCTATATAATTATGCTCTTCAGGGGCTTCAATGGCCATTCATAGGTAAGCAATAAATTAGTGCGACAGCTATGCAGAGGTGGACTAAACTTACAGTCACACTGTGGTTCTAGACTTCCCTCACAAGGGGTTATGATGGTTTTTGTTTGTGAAATAGAAAAGGACAGAAAGATATTGAGATGCTGTGTCAGCTTTTTTTTAAAAAATTCTTCTTATATAGCTAGCAAATGGAAATATTGGTTGAATGGTCTCTTGAATTTGTGCTGCAGCATGTGATTAACACAGCAGATTAAGTGCAGTGGGCCTTTTCCTGAGAAATGCAACAATTCACGTGGTGTCAAAAATGTAATGTATCTGTCGGGCAAAAATGTAACTGGCTTTAATTATAGCAGCTTTGCTCAAACAATAAACATAATTCTGCTGCGATATGCTGCTTTCAGAGCTTTATGTATAGACTCTGTTAGTTTAAAAGTCTTCTCCTCTTTTCTGTGCTGTAGTAGTTTCAGTAAAAGTGACTTTTATTGCCTGTTGTTAGACTTTTATTAGTTCCTCACATACTCATTGAAACAGTGTTGCATCTAGTAACTACTTTATCTATAGGTGCCATGAAATAGCATCATCAAAACCCCACTACTACAAGGGCTTTAAGGGTCAAAATGCAGACCATTGCACTGTCACACTTCTGTTGGCTGAGTACTAAGAACCATAAACATTTCTCTAGAGTATCTCAGTTAAAAACCCTCTTCTGGTTGTTTTACCAGGTTTAATGAATGTCAGAGGTCAGAAAACTTTATGATTGGTGATGAAGTAAAGCTACATCATTTTACAAGATATAACCACGGAGGTCATCTTATTTGGTGGTTTGTATCTACCTATTCTGTCAAGTCTCAAATGATCTTTGTTCTGCTGATACAAAGCTTTGTTTTGTTCTATCAGAGTTTTAGATTTGTTTCAGAAAGCTAAGTTCATATTGGTTTTCACAAGATTGTCAGCCTCAGACACCATGACAAGAGAAGGCAGTTACTCTCTTTCCAACTCCTCTTAAAGGTGCCAACCTTCAATTTCAGCTCTTGGTGAGGATCCATCATTTAACAGGATACTTTAGAACAGTTGGAGCAAGCTGCAGCTCTATGTAGTTCAGTTTTCCCAAAGCTGATTTCCTCTGCTTTAATTATACAGCCTGATTCAAACACCCTGGTTGGTTGGCTTTTAGATGGTGTTTTATGTTGTGCGTCTAGCCTGTGGAATGCAGGCTAGATCAACAGTGATCAACATATCTGGGATGATTGCTTTGTCCACATGTAGTTATTTTTTCTAATACATTCAGAATATCTAGCGTCTGCCAAAGAGTAATGCAAACACATGTTTCTGTGGCAGTACTGGCAGGCTTAGAGAAATACACACATTTGCAGAAATAGAAATGGTTCAATCTTTGCAAAGCCAAGATGGTTTTGTAAGTACATGAGTCACATTTGCCTTACCGATAACCTGGAAATATGTCACTTCTGAGACAACAAGGCTTTGCACTGCAAGTCACCCTTGTAATAAACATGTTTAGAGCGGAGCAGATGTGCTGAGGATCGTATACGGTTGCCTTTATAACCTTGTCTTCCCATAACCATAATTATGAAATCATTACCAGGGATGTTCTTGCCCTAATGCAGAGAAACAGCTGTCTTTAGACTGAAAAGCATCCATTGGTGATTGAAAAGCAGTGGTACTGAGCCCTGGGAAAGTAGAGGAGCTATCTAATTAGAAACCATGTCGCTTCAACATACTCCACCTTGACTGTGTGTGATGCTCTGTCCTTATGAGGTCAGCAAACAACTTAAGTGAATATATTTCCTATTTGCCCTGAGAAATTTATGGTGTGTATGCAGTACAGGATTAACTCCTCTGAAAACACCGTGGATGACTGTATGTTTCGTGGAAGAGAAATTAGTTCTCGGATGTCAACCTTTTTTTTTAATCACATCTTATGCAGCTTTCAATTTTCCTACATTGTCCATCCAAGCTGAAACTGATGCTGACTTGTCACTGGTCCCCGAGTTGTGTGTAAATCGAGACAAAACACAACCATAAAGCTTTTCAGTTTTCCATCAGACACACATTCTTCCTCACAAACGCACTCACACTCTAGCCGGGACTTCCTGTGTTTCTCAGTCTCTCGTAAAAAACACCCAGATGTGAGCAGTTCACCGACGACACTACTAGAATACAGAGGTACATTGTGCCGCCATAATGCTACACCCAACTTCTTTTCCCCAGTGTTTGGAAGATATACACACACATACTCATGCCCATCCCCCATCCTTTTTCTCTACACGTGCAGCTTTCCAGGCACGGGTCATCGGGGCAAATCATCTCTCTCCACCTGCAGGAGATGGACTGCCATAAAGAAGGGGGGAGTTAATTACTGAGATCATCCCCTGTTGTGTCCAAATGTGCTTGTTTCCTCCACTCTTCCTTCTCACAACACAACCTTCCTGTTACAGAGAAAACAGATGACGTCGAGTAGATCTCTGTTAGTCTTACCGTCTTTCCAGTCTCATATCTCATCAGTCTCTTTCCAGAGTTCAGAGAGTTCAGTAAGAGACTCCCACCATACAAGATATTTCCCCATTCTTCCTTGACCTATTTAAAAATATGTTTTTGTGGGGAGTGGGGGGGGGTGCCCTCAGCTTAGGGGAAGTCTTATTTGCAGCACACTGGAACGTTTTTTCTTCATGGCTTGCTCCACAGCAGGGAAAACTGTAATCACTCACTGCAATCATTATTCACATTTCACATCTCAGCCCTCATTGTTGGCCGTAAGTGAAGAAAGAGATTCAGAAGTGTATGTGGTGTTAACCACATGTTGCATGAAGCTGAAGTTGAAACCTGACCTCTCTCCTGTGAACAAGAACAAAGGGGAGAAAGACAGAGACATATTCTAGACACATACTAGCACACTAACTTGTAAAAGTGGGTTTCCCTAGAGTCACAAAGTATTTGCTTTATGTCATCATCATATATTACCCCCCCCCCCCCCAAAAAAAAAAAAAATTGTATCTGTCAAATCTGCACATGGAAAGAGTCCAAGTGTTGCACATGAGAAAGTTTGCTGGAACACCTTTTAAATGCATTGAATATATGGAACAAATTAAAGCGATGTTGATTTTATCAGTAAATTACACCTCTGTCTTGAATTTACAAAAACCAAACAGGGTTCACGTCCAAGACTCATTCTATTGTGCTTTAACTCATGTAAAATAAGTCTGTCCTCCTCAAGCCTCCAGTAAGCCAGACACCAGTGATCACAACGAAAAGCCACTTAAGAGTTGATTTACTCGTTAGGACTTAAACAAATCATATTTAGTGTGCTTGGGCCCAGTTAAAATAAGCGGGTGGATTATAGTGGCTGAAATACCTCCTGTTGGCAAATGCGCAAACTGAAAAAGTCTCATTAGACAAACTCAGCAATGGGGAACCTTGGTCATTTCCCATCTGTTGTACAGCTCTGCAAGCCAGAAATGTTAAAGAGTGAAGAAAACACAAACGGGCAGATGGTAAGAGAGAGGGAAGCAGATAGACAGGGAGGAAATTAATGTTGAACTTGCGATTAAGACACAGACATAAGAGCACGAAAGCCACAGAGGATATAGGGAAAAGTGGCAGAAGGAAGAAAAGTCGAATTCCAAGAGACTTAAAGAAATCGAATATCCATTTAAGCTACTTTAAAGTGAAAAAGAAGGTTGTATGGAAACTTTTTGAGATGACAGCTATCTGTATACAGTGTTATATTGTAGGTGCATCCTGTGTTCTCCTGTTCTGGCTTAGCAGAAAGCTGCCTGTTTATTAGGGAGACCTTTGTCTTATTGGGGCTGCTCCTACATCTTTGAGATTGTCAGATTGACCCACTCACCTTTGAAAAGGAGTCTACCAGTCCTGACGTTTTTTTTTTTTATATTGAAGCAGCAATTGTGACTATTCGCTTCTCTATAATTTCTCTTTTTTGCACTTTATTGAATTTGGACGTGGCCATTCCTACCACTTCTTCATCTCATCAATTCCTCACCCAGTTTTCCTCTCCTTTAGCAAATTCCTGACTAACAGGAATGTAGGATACCATTGCCTCAACTCACTGCCTTCCCCCCTATTCTGCTTGATTAGTTTAGTTTGTAGTCGAGGGGCTATTTATCTCAGAGGCGATCTAAAGCCTCTGAGGAAAAAGAAATGTAAATCCAATGGAAGTGGAAAGGAACTCTAACAATGACAAAGTAAACATATTTACATAAGACCTGGGAGGACTTGGACTACTAAAGCACTTTTTGACATGATAATCTTACTTTGTTTTACAGTTCAGTCCTGTAATGTCAGATGTATGAATGGAGGCAGCTGCTTAGAGGACTCCTGCTCCTGCACAAAAGGATACATGGGCAGTCACTGTGGACAACGTGAGTAGCCTGCTGGAGAGGAAGCAAACATGGGCGGGGTATATAAATAAACCTTTATATGTAAAGGTGTTTGACCTTTGAAGAACTTGGATCTCAAGTGTACAGAAAAATCAATAACTTGAGTTGAGGATATTTTAAGGACCTAAATCATAACATTCCCACCACCATGTTTCACAAGTTGAATCGGCTTCTTATCCTAGAATGCAGTGTTGTCATTAATCAATACATACATTTTTTGACACCAATTCATTAACAAAAACACCCAACTTTGATGTTTCCTTTAAATGAACTAACAAAAGACGTTCACATACTTTTGCCACTTACAGATATGTAATCCTGGATCACATTCCTTGTTAAATAGATGGATAGTTTTTTCATTTGCCTGCATGACTGAGTTTTTTTTTATCTACTTTAAATCCGACCATGTTTTAGTGTATATTCTTTTTAGATCGAAAGTTAGACTATTCTAAGGGATTCACTAACTTTCAAGCACTAAAAAATGTCAAAGATGAAATGTCTCGTAGTTGTTTCTTACACAAATCAGAATGTGGTTTAAGCCTTTTCAACTTTGTTTGTTTGTGAAAAAGAGAAGAAAAAGAAATAAAGCTGACATAGTACGGTAACCCCCTCCTCTCTTCTGTCTTTGTTAGCTGTGTGTGAGAATGGCTGCCAGAACGGTGGTCGCTGCATTGGGCCCAACAGATGTGCCTGTGTCTACGGTTTCACTGGCCCGCAGTGCGAGAGAGGTGAGAGCTCGTCCTCATTTTTATGTTTAAACTGGGTGCTGTGATTCTTCTCAGTGTGTTTCTTGTAAGTTCTGTCGGTATGAATATGCAAGAGTGGCCTTCTAATACTTGTACTGCTTCAGTCCGTGTTTGGGACAGTGGGAAAACCCGCACAGATACGTGGCTGTTTTTTGACATTCATTGCTGTGAAACTGTTTCACGTAGCTCTGCTGATGACACTATAGATCAAGTGGAGTCCAACATGTGACAAATATGTGGGTTTATCAGTAAATTTGTAATTATTCGTAAATTTATATTTTTGTAATAAAAAGATAGAGGCAAACACTACAAATATTGCACAGTACGTAAAAAGTGTCATCTCCCTTAGTAAACACCATGTAGTATTTTTTTTATATGATTAGAAATCTTCTCATTTTTTGGTTTACTTTGGAAATGTATTGGTATGATAATATAAGTTCTGCGAGCTCTTGCTTACAACCAGTGTGGCCAGCCAGCTGCCTCCAGTCTTTGTCTGTACTGATTTCCAGCAATTATTGCATTCTGAGCAAAATTCTGTAATAGAAACTGAGTAAGAAAATAATGCCCAAAATATGTGTGAACAAGACGTTTTTCATGAAAAAGTTTTTATGGGACTAAAAAGATGGTTTTCCTGGGAGTAAACTTAGCATCAGAAAAGCCATGATGGACACCAAGCAGTCAGATTGGAGGGGCAGTAGAGTGTGGTTTGACACTTCCTCAGATCAATACACTCCTTACTCACGCATTTACTTTTAGCTGAGAAAGATATTGATCCAGGAAGGCTCTGATGTTGCCTTGAGGCTGTGAAGCTTGTTCCTATGAGTGCAGATTTTCTCTTGATTCAATTCTTGGTGAGAATTGTGGATGACTTCATGCACTCAGACAGACAGTGGGTGTTTATCTCCTGTGCTTTGATCCGTAGCCTGCGGTATCTGTGTGGTAGGAAGTGTTGGCAGGGTGTTGGAAGTAGGTCATAGAATGGCAGATAAAAAAAAGTCTCTACTGATGGTTTTGTTTAATTTCTGTCATGCTGTTAGAAAAAGAGAAGATGTTTTATTGTCACGAATCTTACCTGTCTCTGACCCATAACCTCCCTCTTTCCTGTACTCTGCTTCTTCCTACACCCTGCTGGCACGCACTGTAAACCTGTAATTGCATTCAATTCATCTCAGCCTTTCTTCCGCATTCCCCCATACCCTTCTACAGATGTGTGTATGCCTCTGTAAAAAAACAACCACAAACCTTCTTCTTGTAGCACACATTTGTATTCTGTTGTCCAGTGTTTCGTCTTGTTCTGTTCCTTTTATCGCTTTGAATTTAACTTTATTAACCTCTTAATCAAATTCTAGTATACTAGGCTGTCCCGCTGACGACTCTTGGGTCTTGTTTTCTTGAGACAACCAAAATTTTAAGGGCTGAGTTTGTCTGAGGGAGCCTTAAAAACATCTGGCAGTAAATACCCCCCCCATCCACGCAACATCCCCACAGGACTGACAAAATAGAGTTTCTTTGTGGACTGGTCGTGGACATTTCCTGATGAGGAGTGGAACAAGGTAGTGAAGCTCAGACAGGGGGAGGGTGGTCGGAGGGAATAGGGTGAAAATGAAAATGGACTCCCCAGCTGTGTACACAAAGCCTGAAGGAGGGGAGCCCAAATACTCCCCATGTTGGAGGAGCTGAGCGACCAAAGAACCCTTTCGGTGGTCATAAGGGAAAGGCTCATAAATCTCTTTTTGTGTGTTTGTGGTGCCAGATATCCTTCAAAGAAAGAGAGATGTTTAGCTACGTTTGTAAAATTAACATTATAATTCATAGGGAATCTTATTGATAACTAGTATGAAGTTTAAACTTCACCAGCATGCGATGGATATACATTAAATGTTAGATTGGAGAAATCAGAATTTAAGCAGCCATAGGATAGTTGTTAAAGCACCCTGAGCAAACAACTCACACGGTACATGTAAATATCTATCCTTCAATGATACATTTGTGATGACGTTGATGACATTTTTTTTCCGGAACGCCAGGTTTGGCCTGAAAAAGACTGCAGCATCCCTGGTGTATCCTTTAGCCCTTTTTGCTGTATATTGTGCTTTTAACGTTCGTGTACCTGAGGCCACGAGCCATTAGATTTACTGCATGATCCAGTGAGAAAACTTGCTGATGAGCTGCGATTACGAAGGCAGGGAAAGTCATCCAGGGACTGTGTGGATTTAATCGCGGGAAACCTCTGCGTTTGTGGAAAGTGTAGGCACGTGCAGCTCTGTGTGAGCCACTGACTGTTTGTGTGAGGCTTGATGACTTAACATGAAATAGAGCTGGAGCTGGAGTTCTGCGATCACTTGGTTATTTTCTACGGCTGAGTAGCAGTTGAGTGTGTGTTTTGTTTCTGTATGTGTATGCATGTATGGGAAGCGACATGGATTTGTGTTTAAAGCTGGTAGCAGTGCCTTTGGGATAGTTTATGAAGCTCTCCATTTTTGTCGGTTCAGCTCTTTTGGTCTTGAGTGAAATGCCTAAATTTCTATAGGATGGACTGGTGTGATTTTTGATAAATTTGATAATGTTCCTAAATCATTTGGTTTTCCTGTAGCACCACCATGAGGATGACATAAGTGTCTTTCAGTGAATCCTCAATAGCTATTGAGCAGTTTTCAATACAGACATCAAATGATGACACACACATACATGTTTGCTGCAGCTCTATAATGAACTTGCTTTGTCAGTTTTCATCTAGCAGCATCAGAGAGTTAAAATGTTAATTCGCCTTCACCTTTTTTCTGTTGAAAACATATTTTGCTGCTAAGTAGTGACATTTTCACACAATTTCTACACACATACAGCTCATGGGAACGGTCAACTGTGTTCCAGGACTCCTTCCAGGACAGTCCAGTCTCTCTCTCTCTCTGTGGACTTATACAGTCTTTGGCCAGTTTTTGTCCAGTACAGACCAAATAAACGATAATTGCAGGAGAGCAATTTGCACCCCAACAATAAGTGGCGTCAGTCATTTTGAGGTGATGGAACTGTAGGAAGTTGTGCTATTTGAGCTCTTTTGACTCTGGCTTGGAGAGAATGTCTGGGCAGGATGGCTGCGCTGGTGTTAGGGTGGGTGGGACTCCAGGTCTGTTATAGGTCACCCTGTGGAAAATATCCCCAATGACAATTCAATTGGAGTCAGCCACTTCGGAGCCTTGCTAAATTTGATCTACAGTAAGTCTATTTTGCCTCTCAATGGTGACCCCGTGTGCAGACGTCTGCTGAGAGATGCATAATAAACCAACTGAGCTAAAAAAATACAAATGTTATGTGCCCTGAAAACAGGCTGAGGACATTTTTTGCAACACTGTGTGTTAATCCATGCCTGAAAGTGTGTCTCGAGGTTCTGCTCACATAATGAGCCATGTGCTTCATCCAGATACTATGTCTGATTATATGTTATGAATTGAATTAGCATACTATGGGTTGGGTATAATTAAGAGTGTCACATTTCAGAAGCTGTTTTAAGTGTCCGATCTTCTTGGAGGCACTAAATTTTGATGATCTATCTCATAAAAAAAGATTCCAGGAAACCGTTCACTCTCACTTAAGCCAAATATAGTGGCTTTGGTTTTGTCAAATATAGCTAAGAGCAGTGTCTGATGGAATCTTTCATCTTGTTGGATGGAAATCTGACTGATTTACTCTTGCTTCAGTTGAGAAGAAACAAAGACTTCCCTAATGTGGAACATGTAAAATGCCTGTTGGCTGTTGTTGATGGAGACTGGAGCCCTCTGGCCTGGCTGCCCAGCGATGTCTGCATTCAACTGAGGCTGCATAATTGTTCCAATGCTGGAGACGAAAATAACTGAAGATAGATTTGTAAGATAGATTTATTGTACAGTGGGTGAGGTATAGAAACAATGACAAAGGAAGTGTATCATTTAGAACCTGATGCTATCAGTTGTGCGATCAGTTAAGACCGATGTGCAACGTTTTTAAATATTTTAAAAATACATCATACTGTTGGTTTTAAACTGTTTTGTGTAAACTGTGTGATCTGTTCAGTTCTCTTCGCATCGGTTAGCAGGAGGCAGGAGGCTTTCAGATCCTCAGCCTTTGTGTAGCATTTCTCCCACAGTTGTTGACCCTGTATGTGTGTGTTTGCGCTGTGTAAAACATTTAGTCACGTCTGAGTGAATCCTTCTGGAGTGGAAAAAAGGAGCAGACTCCTTGAGGAGTGATTACAGCTAAAGGAAAGGAGAGATGTCAAGCCTGTTGATAACGATAAGACTTAACAGAGACCGCTACGGTTGGCCAGGATGGAGATAAACTTTCTAGGCATGCGCACACACACACACACACACTCACATGCACAAACAAACAAACCAGCCCACACATATGAATCATTTATTTATACTCACATTAGCAGAGGGAGACACAAACAATATGCTGCATATTCCACAGGATACGCTAGACACGTGACCAGTCTGTACACACTAACACGAACGCACACACAGGATAATTTGAAAATGTCTTAAAAGGTGAGTTTAGGCTAAAGGTTTAGGCTCAGAGTAAGTCTTCCAGCTGTATAAAGTCTGGAGAAGACATCCGGTTGAAAACACACGCATGTTCACCCACATACACACACATACCCAGAGGCTTTACACATGTTATATTTCATCTCCTTATTCGTTTAACCTGTTGAACTCTTGTCATAGGAATGTATGTAAAAATGATAGTAACCTCATTTCAATGTTTTAAATTCATATTTCAAATTTCTTATCTTCCTAGACTTTCCTCCATTGGGACTTTTAGAAATACTTTAGCTGTTATTAATGAGTCTGAAATCCTCTTCTCCTGTGCCATTTCTCCTGCTCTCTCCTTCCCTTCAAGTACTCTGGTCAATGCCCAGTCCAATCTCCATGATCCCATAGTTGGCTATAGTTGATGGGAAAATGTTTGAGTTCCTGCCAGGATTAGATATTGTCTCTCATCTGCCTTTACAGCATGCAGTATCTGCCCTTTACTCTCAACTCTCTCCAGAGGAAAGAGTAAAGGTTTTTGATCATTAATTCTTAATCTTTTTCTTCTTCTTCATAAAATCAAATTATTTTCTATTGGGTTGACCTTTAAAAACATCATCATAAGAAAAAGTTGGATTCTTTTTAAGTAGGGAAGTGATACGATTGCTGATCCATTTAGACTGAGCCAGGTCAAACCGTGGTTACAGTGGTTAGATAACAACAAATAACTTAGTTTAGATTTTTATCTGCCTGTGTTTGTAAAATAAGTGCATTCTGAACTCCTAAGAATGAAAAGACTCCATTAAGTCTGACACAAAGTTGTCATTTTTCATGAATGATGGAAAATTACTTATTTTTAGGTTATGCATGAAACTGGAGATAGCTTCATGGGAGTCAGAGGTCACTAACAATTGATTCTTTTGTGGAGGAAGGAGTGAAGAGTGAATGGCAGAATGTTTTGATCTGTTCAGCTATTTAAACTCTAATTAGAGAAAATTGCTTCCAAATGTTATCAGCTGGGCCGAGTCAGGATGTTGGATTGCTCTCCATCCAATCTGCCAGCCTTTGCATTTATCCAATAAGTTTACATTCCACAGATGTGCAGACTATCATGCTCTGACACAGGGGCTAACTTCTGGACTGGTGCATGATATTTGTATTTTTTTTTCCACAGATATTTATGCACAAAAGAAACAAAACTGCTGACACATTGGGGGGCACGTCATCATTCACTCTGAGAGGGAGACATGAGACTAAATGACTAACTTGACTGTTAGTTTTTGCATTTAAAGACAACTATGATTGCTGCTCTGACTGGCTTATAGCTTGGACAGATACTTTTCCTCCAGGCATTTATATGTACACAGACAAGTATGTGCATTCTTGTGCGTTCCTGTGAGATAGCCAAGAGAGGCTGTCTCTTATGTACACATTGTAAAAGAATGTGTATGCTTATGTATTTAATTTAACACATATGCATACACTACCAGACTTGGCTGCTGTCTGTGGCTGGATGGTTTGAGCATGGGAGAGTCCCATTTATTCTTCAAAAAGTTTGGATAAGCCAATTCTTTTCTTTCACTTTGTCATCCTTCTTATCGTTTTCCCTGTTCATCTTCCTGTTCCATGGGAACATCTTTTAATCATTGAAAGATAAAAAACTTACTTCAACAAAATATTGTCAACAAAAGGGAGTTGTTTCCCTCACTATTTCCTTAAATAAGTTTACATTATGCATTGTTATATTTCTTTGTCAAGGTTTGACCATCTAGACCATATATGTCCCTATCAAACCCCACAAGGATACATGCATTTACTTACACTACCCTAATTTAATGTTCTTCAGAGATGAAATATTGGACTTTACACTCGGTAAAGGCAAAGAAAATAACTATTCAAGATCAAATAACAGTCCCACACAAAGAACAGTTAACCGTCTCTCAATGCAGACTGAGCCACTCTATGTAAAGGAAAAAAACGTGGGTGGACATTTTTGAAGCCGGCTATCCTGACATATGTTATCAGCTTTAAGACTGAAGGGGTGGAGGAAACAAATCAGAGGAAGAGAGAGAGAAAAAAGAAACAGTTAACAGTTTTCAAACAATCTTGGCATCTGCCACAAGATGCAAAATTAATCTATTTTAAATCTTTTTTGGTCGCTGTTTGCTATCTCTGGCCACCAACACACAATCTGCATCTCTGTAAATTTGTTTCAACTCCATTAAGAAGCTTCTTTGTAAAAGTTGATGTATAACAATAGAATTTTTAACCAGTTATATTCGATTGCACCATTACCTTGCACTTGATACATAACGTATATATATATATATATATATATATATGTAAATGTGTATGTCTGTGTAGGAGAGAGGACTCTTTACAATTTAAGTCAACCAAACTTGATCAATTTAAACCAGTTTTCAAGCAATTTACAAATTCCAGATGTGTATTTAGGATGGAAAATCCTTTAACTAAAACCAAATTTACCCCATCGCCCAAATTTCTGGCCGAAGTTTTCACCTGGATAATATTGAGAAATAAACTATGTTAATTCTGGTTTTCACTCTTGGATCCTTGACAAACTATAAACATCTGAAATAGCTCTTAGTCCACTGGTAAATGTAAATTCTTTTGCAGAATAAGCAGGGTGTGTCTGGCTTTTTTGTGTATTTCAGTATAAATGTGTATGCAGGTATGTAGTGCATAAATGAGCCCTGCATGGTGCCAACCAGATCACATGAGGATTTACGATCAAAGCAGACCTGAGAGGCTCCACAGAAAGTCAAAGACAGACATGAAGACTTAAAGTGGGCAAAGCAAAATGTAGACAGATGGCTGAGATGGCGAACTGGATTCAGTCCCAACCTACACTCTGTATGCTCAGTTTGACCTACTTTCTGCTCTCATCCTCTATTTTTCCTCTTTCTGCCTTTCCTGCTCTTTGCCCCATTCTCTGTGACCCTCTTCTATATGGCACAAGGAACTAATAAGGGCAATAAGTGTAGTGAGCAACTCACAGCCGACACCACCACTGAGTCCTATCTTTCCATCTCACTTCGTCCTTCAGAGCTGAGAGGCTGTCACAGCATTGGCTAGCCAACCATGCAGTTGCCTTTCATCTGCACTGTGACAATCTAACAATCTCCTGTTTTTTTTGAATGAAGGCTATATTAAGTGTGGCGCCACTGACAAGAACTTAATAAGGGTTTCTCCCACAACGGAAGCCATCATTAGACTGTATGAGATTGAAAGGACGTACATCATACAGTATTGCTGAAATGGTTTCAGCATGAGGTCTTTGTGTTTGATTTGTGAAATCCGTTTTACAGGATTATGCCATTTTAACTAGCAAGCAGCACTGTAGTTAGGAGGGAAGTTGATCAGTGAAGCTAGGGATGCTTTGTTCTCACAGCATTCTTACATCATGAATCTGTTTAAATGAGTGTGAATGGGTTTGTGGATTTAGCTTAAAAAAAGAATCCTGAATCTGTCTTACGTCTGTGAGATATTGGTTTTGCTTTTCAACACAAGATGTGATTAGCAATGCATGTTGTGTTAAGGAGTTTGTTCATGAATATTGCAACAACAGTAAGTTACATGAGTGCCATCGGATCGGATTAATAGCTAAATTTCAATAAGACTTTGTTTTTGTCAGATTAAGGTGTATACCTGAACTGAATAACTCAGTCTTATTGTAATTTAGCCATTAATCCGATCCGATGGCACTCATGTAACCCCACTTACTGTTGTTGCAATATTCATGAACAAACTCCTTAACACAACATGCATTGCTAGTGAATGTTATTGATGACTATTGTGATTAGCTGTTTGTCATTTCAATGGATACAGACACCACCACTGCTTAGCTCAAGTATTTGAATGTGCTTCAGTGTGCACAAAGACTAAATGCATAGCAGCCACCTAGCAGCCACCTATGCCTTGTTCCTGATGAAAGAAAATGTGTGGATGTGTTTGGCAGCCTAGTCTGAGCAGGATTAATAGGATGATGTCTGAAATCACATGCCAGACAGGATCTGTAATCCTGCTACCAACTCTTATCTTGTTCTGCAAAAGTCCTGGTAAACATACAACTCATAAGTGCTCTTCCTTGTAAGCAAGTTTCATATCTACTGCTAGAGGGAAGAAAGGAGGAAAGAAAGAAAGTAAGACAGAAAGAAAGAAAGAAAGAAGGAAGGAAAGAAAGAAAGAAAGAAAGTAAGACAGAAAGAAAGAAAGAAAGTAAGACAGAAAGAAAGAAAGAAAGAAAGAAAGAAGGAAAGACAGAAAGAAAGAAAGAAAGTAAGACAGAAAGAAAGAAAGAAAGAAAGAAGGAAAGAAAGAAAGAAAGAAAGAAAGAAAGAAAGAAAGAAAGAAAGAAAGAAAGAAAGAAAGAAAGAAAGAAAGAAAGAAAGAAAGAAAGAAAGAGTTAGGTACGGCAGGAAATATGCTTGCTCCATCAAAAATAAATTTCTCAATTATAGACCTTATCTGGTTTCATTTAATGCAGCAGCAGATGTGCAAGAGGAAATTAATCACAGCCTAATCATTTAATCAGTCAAATTCTAAATCAACAACCAGTTAACGAAGAATCTGTCTCTCACCAATACAGACTACAGGACTGGACCGTGTTTCACCCAGGTGAACAACCAGATGTGCCAGGGCCAGCTCAGTGGAATCGTTTGCACCAAAACTCTCTGCTGCGCTACAATCGGCCGAGCATGGGGTCACCCCTGTGAGCAGTGTCCTGCCCAGCCGCACCCCTGCAGACGAGGCCTCATCCCCAACATCCGCACCGGAGCCTGCCAAGGTTAGAGCTGGCTCTTTCTAATGTGTACACACCTGACGGATCTTCTGTTTAACCTCATGTGAACAGTGATGAAAGATGCATTTGATAACACACACAGAGGTGCAGTAATGCACGTACACAACCTCACGCAACCACAACGATAAACATTCGAACTATTACTTCATCCATCATCATCACAGCTGAAATTCCTGCTGCACAAAATCCTCAGACTAGTATCAACAACACTGATAGTGCATGTACACAGTTGGCCGGATACAAATCTGTGTTTTCCTTTTATAATCTTATTTTACAAAAAAAAGAAAAGAAACTTTCAGGAGTATGTGTTGCTATATTTGAGTTATGTCCCTGCATAAATATCAACATGCCACACTTGTCACATCTGTCTTTCTTAAAGTCCAAATATTAGTTTGTTCTCCCTTTTAGTAAAGCAAATTTGCTGCATACAGAGTGCATCCAGTTATCCAAAAACAAATAAAGGACTCCCTGAAACAGAAACCTTTCCCAGCTGTTAAAAGGGCTCTCTACTTCCTTTACAGCTCAAATTAATTTTTATAGACTACTGGGAGTAGTAGTTAGGCAATGAAAAGTGTTCTATAAAGTAATAGTGACATCACTTTATTTTTTGTTACCATCGTTTTGGCTTGGATTTCACAAGATTTAAGCAGAAATGCAGAATTAAAGAGCGAGGATGGCATGTACCAGGTATGGACGGTCTTTTGAAGCACGTGTCTTTCATTGGGACTTCCAGACATAAAGGGTGCTTTGTACTTTGGAATGTCACCCAATCACATCTCTGTCTCTTGCAAGTCCTCAAACCCAATGAAATGGTCAATCTAAATCACTGGAGTAACCCCGTAAAGCATTTATAAAGTATATACACCGCGTTTCCTCATGCTGTTCATATCCTAAACTTTGACAAATACAGTGTAGACACAACACAATAAAAAAAAGAAAAGAAGAAAAAACAGACCAGGCACTCTCTGCATATATATATATGTGTATTTGGCATATGTGGAGGTCATGTCCCCTGTTAAATTAACCCAGGCAATCTTTCTTTTGAAGCCTCTATGTCGCTCCTCAAATTTAAGGTGACATATTTTGCCCTTTTTTTTTTAACAAATTGACATAATTTCCTGAGGTCTTAATGAAATGCCTGTGACATGTTATGGTCAAAATAACACAGAAAGACATTACAGCTGCTGCTGTTGTTATGAAATTAAATTAAACTAACGGATGCATTTTTTTCACCTCTATTCAAGCTGATCACTTTAGGGGTATGGAGCGACCCACTCGACTCCACTCTTTCTCAGGGTCTGCATCTTCTGAGGTTACAGTGTGAGAGCGAGTGCAATCGGAACAAAAATAGCTTGCATAAACAAGTTTCCTTGTTGATATAGAGGCAAATTTCATTTATTCATTAATTCATACACTTATTTTTAATAAAAAGGGGTTTCAACTGAGTTGTTTAAAAAAAATGTGTGTCAGGGGTCTTTCAAGCCGACTCTACCAATTCATGCAAATGAAGTCACTTGAACCTCAACCTAATCAGGGGCTGGAACTTCACTTTGTGCACCAGTGATTATGTATGTACCTACACCTGGTAAATAGATAGACATGTGTTTTTAAAATGAACAAAATAAAAAATCTCAGCTTCGAGTTTAAGTCTGTATACATTATTTATGAGAGTATTTGAAAAACGTAATGCATCTGGAAACAGTAACTGATTTGTATTTAGCTCCACAACTTCCTTTCTTTTTGTTGGGGTTGCCAGGTTGCTCATATGCAAGAGGTTTGCCAGCGTAACACAATAACTCATCTCTACGTGGCTCACATCACATCTCCTCCCTGACTTTTCTTTTTTTTACAGTTTCAGCTTTATTCTTTCCCTGAATATCAGTTTTTGCCCCCTTCTTTCTAACTCTTCCCTCACATGCTTTCACACACACACTGAAGACATCTAATTGCCAGAGAGCCGAGAGCAACGTCTCTCTGGCAGCAGTACAAAGCACACATGACCATGAATCCAAATGTAAGGATTCTACTCCAAGCTCCACATCAGGATATTGGCAAGGAGAGGCTTTCTTTCTGTCTCAGCCATTTGCAGAGATCTTTTTACTCTACAGTATCTTTAGTTTTTTTTTTATAATTAGCAGGATATTAATGTTTTAGATTATTAGAAACTGGCTTTTCTTTATATATCATTGAGGTGTGTTTTGTGTGTGCATGCTCTTAAAATGTTTGTTGGTTACATAGCTGCTGTGTCACAATGCTTGGATCCTGATCAGGGGCCGATGATGAGGTGAATAAAAACCCTCATTATATGAATAGAGACAGGATCAAAGTATCCACAGTTTTCTCAAGAATCTGCCCACTGACTTATCCCTGATGCTGGTAAAAGTGACTCACACTGAATTCAGGGAAAAATGTACATTTAAAAAGTCATTTCCTGTTGAATTGAGAGCTGCAGTTGGTTATTCTGGACCTAGTCTTTGACATCTCACCCAGTGCCAAGCAACACCGCAGAAAATGAGGTGAATGAAGAACAGTGTTAAAGCTACAGAATAAGTGCCTGACGCAAACTGCTTTGAACAAATGTTAACTTATGAATACTTCATGTTTTTAGTTCAGTGAGATTTCTTTTTTAGTTTTATTAAAAACAAAAGATGCCATATCTCTTCACCACATTCATTTCATTAATTTTTTTCTCCTAGATGTGGATGAGTGCCAGGCAGTGCCAGGTCTGTGTTCTGGAGGCAACTGTATCAACACTGTGGGATCCTATGAATGTAAATGCCCCGCTGGTCACCGTCAGAGCGAGACCAGCCACAAATGTGAAGGTGAGTCTCATTTGAGCAGGACTCTAAGTAGAGCCGTTAATTCAACGCAAAGTTAATTTTTAGCAATCAAGAACTGCATTAAAAGTTTCAACTAAAAGTTTTGTGGCCATCTTATTAAAAACATGTCTTTCAGCTCTACATAACATTGTCTAATTGTATGATGATGAGTGATAATGATAATGATGAATAATGAAAGGGTGGATAAAAGCAGCCAACTATGAGCTTGATCTTTGAAGATACTTTTTTAGGGGGATTTTTACCATTTGACAGTCAGAGTAGGGAAAGCAGGAAATGTAGGGAAAAACATGCAGTGGAGATCCCGACAGTCACTGCTGATGATAGAGGTGCCCTTGAGGTATGCACCCTAACTGTAGAAAGTCATCTACAAGTGCTTATCAGAAGCTAGAAGCAGTAGAACATGTCTGAAAGACCATTCTCACAAGTCAGGCCTGTTAAAAATGATGTCATAACTGCAGTAATTTTGCATTATCTGTTACATTTACCTGTATGAGAGCAGCTGGAAGAGGGGTCCTTTACTTGTCCTATAGGACACATTTCACCTAATTTTGCACATCCTTCTTCCTCTATGAGTTCTCCAACTTGATTTTTTAAGGTGTTTAACAACTCCAACAGCTTGGAGGAGAAGACTACTATCGGTAACTTGCTTATCAAACGTAATGTTCAAACTTCTTTAAAGGGGGGGGGAATGGGGGGAAATCAGATTTTTATATTTTGTTGAGTTAATGGTGAGACGTTCATGGACTGTGCACTTTATAACGACTGTGGGTTTTCTGGGATCTGTCTGACAAATCTCCACGGGCACTTAAAATGTGACGATGTGTTCAGAGTTAAAGTAGGCTTGACATGTAAACATCAGCATGCACATACACATGGAAACGTGTGCACACTCTGCAGAGTAGATTCACATTACAGTGTGTTGATTAGATGGAATTTAAACAATGCCCAAACTAAACAGCCTGATAGTTAGCAAGGCAGGGGTTGTGTCTGTTGGACCGAGGCTGATATGTTCGTAGTCTTCGGGGAGGATTACAGAAAGCTCTTAAACTGTGTCAGCCAGATGACATTTATACTCTTGAACAAGACAACGGCTGTGTTGTATCACTGTAGCTGTGCATTGATTATTATCGAAATTTGACTTTTATTTGCTTGTAGCGGGGCAAAGAGCTACAGCAAATACAGGAAACATGCAATTGTTTATATTTGCTGGAAACTGGCGTCCAGATTCCTCCAGATTCATGGGAAGCAATTACCATGACAAACCAATGGGGGATTTATGTCTCAGTGAATAAAGGAGGAAATATATTGGATGACTTCTCTTAATTCAGCAGAGTCCTAGTTTCAGTTGTGGTTTTGTGGGGAATTCTACCTCGGGTAAGTGGAGAATGAGCGTTTCCAGAGATGCTGAGCTCTGCTCGAAGAGATTTGGGTGTGACTGTTGATTGACGTTTCTGCTTGTACAACTCAGCTTAGAGAGGCCAAAGCAATTGCTACACACACGCCAAGGACAGACTCTCTGTCAGGAAGAGAGATTGTGAATCTGACAATCAGGAAGTCCCGCAAGCGTTTATCATTCAAAAACTGGCTACTGATGACTTTGTGGTGTGGTTGGAAAAAAAACAGCTAATTGTGGAGATGCTAATGATTAATTGAACTTCAGAGATTTGTAGAGAGAATTGAAAATGATTTGTATTATAAAAGCATATATATAAGATGATGATAAGAGATGTGCTACATGTCCTTCCATTTAAGATGCAGAAACCTACAATAACTACAATAACTCTCATTAACTTAGAGAAAGCTACTATTGACTGAAGACTAATTTCCTGAAACAGGTCAATATAACCCATCCTGCTAATAGTTAAACTACT
Organism: Leuresthes tenuis; assembly: GCF_036924035.1. Lineage (NCBI taxonomy): Eukaryota > Metazoa > Chordata > Actinopteri > Atheriniformes > Atherinopsidae > Leuresthes > Leuresthes tenuis. The sequence goes on along the minus strand of NW_027325361.1, from coordinate 15,377,706 downwards.
GAGGCGTGACTTTCTCTAATGCTCCGGGGGCGTAAAGGACAAGTAAAGGACCCCTCTTCCCCATGTCTCAAACAGCCACAGAGACATTTGTTAGGATGTAACAGTATAAGTTAATTTACAAAAAATGTATAACGTATTCTTTAGTTTAGCTTCAGCATGGGCAGATGCCAAAGTCACAAAAACAAAAAATAATCTTAACGTTGGAGAGATAACCTAAACACAACAAAAGACAGTTACTTACCTCCCTGAGAATGAAAAAGAAATGGTAATGGTCCTTATATGCGCATTAAGTTTGAGACATGTATTTAACAAATCACAGTGCACAGTTTGGGAGCAGAGGGAGACGAGTCATTTGTAGTTGGGCTATCGGGATATTTATACTTGTGCTTTCATCCAAGGGCACATCTTGATCTGGTCATTAGTCTGTGCAGCAATCACCACTTGGCACATGCACACTTCAGTACACACATGTGACTGCACAAACAACTTAAGATTCACTGTCTGATCAAATCCTATGTTAGGAGTATATTCAAAAAGAAAAAAGCATGTATAAATAGACTGCAAAAGATTTGACATACATATTAATCATGAAGCTCCCAGAAACACGTAATACCACAGTGCCCCCCCGTCATATATTCTTCAACTACATCCTACAGGGAAGCACAGAAGAACATGTGTTCACAGGCAGGGACAAGGTAAAGGATGCTGATCAGCACTAAATAATTATCACAAAAATATTGCAGCAACTATACATGAAGACAGGTTTTTCAAATGTTTCGTGGACACCAGATTAAGGAACCTGAGCCGGATCGCATAAGGATTTGGAGCACCATTGTTAGTCAGGGTACAAGATCATTAAAGATTACTCACTTGAAATATTCAGGGTTAAGGTTCAATAACCTTGTGGATTAACAGAGAGCATTACATCTGTTGAAAAATAAAAGAAAGAGGGTTAACATCTGCCTAATAATAGTGCATGCAGGGCTTAAAGAAACAGCTTTAAGAAGTACCAGCAAGACCTGCATTTGGCCTGAAACTTTTATTAAAATGACTCAGAAAGCTCCTTCTTTTAATGTTCTGAGTTATAAGATTTATTTGTTTTCAGGAAAAAAAGGGAATTAGTGAACTGAACATATCACAATTTGATATGCAGTTTGTGCGTTTGAGCTGTCCAGCCTGAGGGCAGAAAGAGTTCCTTCTTTTCAAAGGGCTGAACAAACAAAAGTACAGTTGTGACATGTTTTTTAGGTCACGGATCTGCAGGAAACCCATGTGTAGTGAAATCTCACAAACAATCAGACCAGGTCCTTTGGGAAAAGTTTTCAATGAAATGCCTGTCTGCTGTAACTAATGCGCAATCTCTCTGAGAGCTCGCACAGTGAAATTAGTGAGATTTTAGAGCAGTTAAAATAAAGTGCGGTTAAGATGTCATGGGTGTCGGATTGTTTTTGGCACAAAGAGGCACCTGATTTCACGGCTGCCCTTTCGTCCAGACTAAGCTTAACAGACTCTCTTTTTTTTTTAAACCCTCCTCCTCTTTCTACTTTTCTGCCTCTCCTTCCATTTTCCTTCTATAAATACAGTGCTTTGGCCCAAAACCAGCTGTTAGTGCTGAACAAAGACACACTTACAGCATCTGGGAGACTTTCTCATTACACACACAGACCTCCCTGTTGCTCTGACACTCACAGCGTCTCACGTACACTTATGATACAAACACACAGTCACTGACATTTGCATTTAGACTGGATGAAAAAGTAGAAACAGATTTGTATGAAAAGTTTTTCACATACTGATGTAATGTGCACACACTCATACACACATGGCAGCTTCGATGACATTTATCCAGGTGACATACATTTCCTTCTGTACACACAGGCAGTCCCTGAGCGCTACGTCTGTGTGGAGTAATGTCTAGTGAGCTGTTGCCTCTGCTGACATAAGGTTTATTTGGCTGGGCTTTTACTGCCTCACCTCAGCCTTCTGCCACTGCTGTCAGACAGGAGTCAGCAGGGGAAGAACAGCCTCTTGGCTTCCCACACTGGGCGTTACTACATACTAAGATGCAGACACGTACCCGCAGGCAGAACATGGATAAAAGTTACATACTCGCAATCCTCTGAGAGGCACAAATACTTACACACTTTTCACTTTTTCAGCTAAGCACATAGAGCACACCCACATTACCATATGCACCACCTCTGAACTAATGTTGTAATTGTGCCCAGCAGTGGCTTAGTAATTACAAATGAATAAGCGTGACACATTGTAAAAACTCAATACTTTCTGGAACTTTACTTTGGGTTTCCCCCCCATCATGGAGCACTGAGGCCCCTATCCTAGAATAATATAACTTGATGCCGTCATAAAGCGTACCACACCGAGGTGAGCCCTGCCAAGTAATGTCCTGAAGTACTTGGAGACATCTGAAACATTACTGACTCACACCGTGCAGGTTTAAATCATGTCAGCTTATTACCCAAAACCTGTGTGATACCTCATTCACTCCTCGTAGATCTAACCTGTTAATATTACACACATATGGTTTCTTTTAACTGTAATACAGTACCTACAGAAATGATTACATCTTTAGATTGCTTCAAAACCTATGTGTATACTTCGAAATACTAAGTACTGACATTACATGAGAATTGACATACCTACACCAACATTATATGTTTTTACCTTTTCAGAAGACACCTACGACTATTAAGTAACTATACAGTGATTGCTAGTCTCTTATTTGTCCTAATTCTCTGCCAAATTAAGGGGCCTACATCTGGTGTTTATCTATCTGTCTGCTGTTCAAGATTATGCAAAAACTTACAAGGTGAATTTCATTAAACTTAGTGGAGAGTATGGGCAGAGTGAACCCATTAGATTATGGTTCAGATCCAGGTAACCTTTGGATAAAATTTGTTTTGTATGTAATGTTAATAATTTGCTGTGCTCGAAGTCAACTTGATTCACCGGGCAGTGCTGTTGCTGTGTTCCCCTCACTGATCTTTACAGCAGCTGAATTGTTTCTGTTATTTACATGTTTGCCTGATGAGTCTTTGTCTGATCTAAAAAGTGAAGTAATCCAGCTCTGATCCATTTGGTTTGCTTATAAACGGTTTATTAAACTCTTCCTGCATGCTACCGAATCTTTCCAAACAGTTAAACTTTAAAGATTTGAACATTAACAGATTTGTTCCAAGGTGGGATAGAGTGAGATGTTTATGGTCTAACTCTGCATTTCAGATATTGATGAATGCAGCACCATTCCTGGCGTGTGTGACGGAGGAGAATGCACCAACACTGCTGGAAGCTACGTCTGCACCTGTCCACGAGGCTACGTCTCCAGCACAGATGGTTCCAGATGTGTGGGTGAGTCACACAGGAAAAACAAACTTTTTTTTTTTATATCAGTTTTAGTCTCCGGTGTGCATTTATTCACCCCTTGGCTAGCTAAGATCTTCACATATGGCTGTTAACTTCCCTCCCTTTATCACTGCTTCCTGTGAGTGGAGTTGTGATGTGTCAAGCTCGCCTGCAGACCTGTGGTCACCATGTGCAGACCAACATGCTTGCACGCACTTGATGGCATTGACAACATTAATCTAGTCCAATGTTAGTGTTCCTCTGATTCACATGTAGTACATACCTCACTGACGTGTCCGTTGAAACACTAGCAGGTGTTAATGTATTTCTGCAGACCTGACTCCTCATAGCAGCTACAGTGAAACACAACCAGATGTTATGTTTTCTCAGGATCTTGCTCCAGAATGGGCAACTTAGGTTTGGTCCATTTTAGCATTTTAGCTTTAGGAGGACAGATAAACCTTCCTTTAGTATTAGCCTCAGCAGTCTGGATTTGCTTTAACTGAATATATGTGTTTTCCTCTCAGTCCCATCCTACATAATGAATGTGATATTCCTCTACTTGAGCTAGTTTTCTTGTCACCACACATCCATGGAAAATGACTGCCAAATGGGTTTTGTTTAGGAAAAAGTGTTAGAGGATCTGGGTTGAATTTATCAAAAAGAGGCCCAAATCATATGTGCTCACATGTGGCATAAAGTGCGTAAACAGATCAGGATGTAATCTTTGGGTAAAATATCACACAATAGAAAACTTTGTATTCATGCTGATAAACAAGTCAAGCCTACTTTTTTTTTCAAGTAGTCATCAGCCAAAAAAGGTTCTTTTCATGTGTCTGTTTTAATGGAAACTATGATGTTCATCTGACCTCGAGCATTTCCTTTCCTTTTTTTAAACAAGTAGTCTGTAATGTGTAACAAAGCAATTGAATAGTGACTGTGTCCAAATATTTATTTCATAGTAAAGTTACTTTAACCCTCAAAGGCCTACGCTGCCACCCACAATTAAAATAGTTGCTGTTCTAAAAATTGACCTTGGTCTTTAAGTGTTAAACATCATTGGCTGGGATGGGACTTGGACTGGGTAATTTGTCACATTTGTCAATTTGTCCTTTCATGAGTAATTCACAAAATGCAATGATGAGGTGTTGTATGTAGATATTTTTGTGTCGATTAGCATGAAAAGCAGCAAAAAAAAAAAAAATAAGTAAGGTGAAATGTGTATATACAACATGGACAAAAATATGTAGGCATTGAATATTGAATTCCTGCAATTAAACATTCAGTTTCAAAGCGATGTGCATTATCACTCTACTTTAAATACCTCAGTTTTGCTTTATTTATTTATTTTTGTCAAGTTAAGAATGAAGAAAGGGTTTTCATCAGAATGTGCAAAGTACACAGTTATTGTATGCCGAAGAAATACATTTTTCCCTCATTTGAAGCTAGGTGTTTAGCCCAAACCAAATAAAACAGGCACACATTTATATACAAAGACTGTATGTGCAAGAGTTTTTGCCTTTAGTTGAAGCATGTAGTCTAGTCTAGTCTTGAAGTTTTTACACATAAGGAGAATTGGTCATGGTGAAATATCAAAGTAAGGGAAGAAAAGATATACAAATAAAGTAGGAAAAAATTGTAAAATCAGGTTTTGGGCCAACAACATGGAATGAGGATGAAAGTGCAACACCCTTTACAAACTGGTGGAGCATATGAAAAAAGATATAAGACAGATATGTGCTATAAGTTAGTACAATAGCTGGCAGCCTTGAGTACTTTGGCCGGGGTATGTGTGTGTTGATGTGTGTGAGTTGCAAATAGTCACAGCGCTCCAACCAAAGTTCTCATCTGTCTGTCGTTAAGCCTGTCCATATTTTTAGTTTTTTCGCCTTTTTTCTCTTCCCTGAGGTAATATATCTCTCTGTCGCTTTAGGTCTCCTATTCGCACCCAATCATTCTTCTTTGTAAAGCATACATTATTCCCTCAGCCAGCATTTTCATGATTTACAGTGGAGTCTTGCTGTTTACAGTGGATCAGTGCACGTTTCACCTCCTTTTTTTATTTATTTTTTTTACTTTTATCTCTAGTAACGAGGATATTCCTACACTCTCCTGTCTTATTGTTTGGTATTTTCCTTTTCTTACGTTCCTCTTATCTCTTGACATCTGGATCCCGCTTTTTGTGTTTTATCCATGTGTTGCTCTTGTGAAGCCAACTAAACGAAAAGAGAGCTATTAGGAAAGGTAAAACAGGTACCAGACACAACATTTTCTGTCCTACTTTCAAGTAAACAAGACCAGACTGTTAGGAGACAAAGACAGGGATGAGTTATCATAAAAAATGACAGACTAAACCAGGACGTGTGCACTCTGCCTTTCGATCAATCTAACCAAAGCCACACTAACACTAAAACCTGGATATGAAAAGAGAGACTAAATAAACTACTTTGCTTGATAATACATGTTGATTAAATTACGCCTTTTTGAGTTCTTTGGTGTTTTTGTGTACAGAGCATAAAGTGACGAAAAGAGACTCATTCCTGGTTTGCTCGGTCTCATGTTTTAGGAGCAGGAAGTTTGTTCTGGTCTGGAGGCTTTATTGTGTGGACTGTGTTTTGTGAGATGTTCTGCTGCTCAGTAGTGAAGTAGCCCAGTGGGACCTGTTGGGGGATGGTTGACAGTAATCAGACCCTAATACGCTGTCGCATGATGGAAGCATGAGAAAAGAAGATCTGTCCACTTGGTCAGAATGTAAAAGCGAATGAAAGCATATGCCTGTGTAGAGGAGCAGCAACACAAGCCAGAAATCAGCAGTCTGGATCCAATTTAAGTCATCATCATCTCCATCAGAACCCCCACCTCACCCACACTGACTCCCCCTCTTTATTCCCTCTATCCTCCAACATGCCTCAAGCTTCATCATTCTTCTGAGACACTTTTATGGACTGTGTACATGATGGTGGATATGTATGAGAATGTATATCTGAATGTTAGTTTGCATGTAAATGTGTGTACTGCACTGTATGGCTCCCAGACACAGCTCAGCCCCTCATGTTCAATCTAATTGGCAAGAATTGTTCCACATGGAACTGATTAATTCCAGACTTCTGGCTCATTAGTGAGTTAATCGACTTGTGCTCCTCCCTCCATCCCCCTTCACTTCTCCTTTTTCCTCCACTCTTTCACTAGATGCACTTTAAATTATACCCATACAGTCTTTTTATTTTTATGGCTGTGTTCTTTACATACCCAAAGACTCCAGGGCTCCCTCCCCATCAACTCCTTGCACATGCTTGTTGAACCCCAGCTCCCTTCACTGTCCCACTGACCCTGACCTGGAAAACTTTTTTGGGGATGCCTGTAATAAACTGAGACTCAAAGCATCTCCTCCTGCTGAAAGCCAGTTAAGGGCAAACAGATGAAAGATTAGCTAGCATCTAATTTTGATTTAAAAACTCTTGCACTATACCACTTATATCAATGTTGTGACATACTTTGACATTCATTGTAAACTTTACAATCTTCTTTTTTTCTAAATGTTGTGCCAGAGAAGTTTGACAATAACTCGAAACATTATTCAAGATCAAGAGAAAATGTGCTTTTTTTTTCAACTTGACTTGTTTTTTTCATTTAAACTTCTGTTGTAGCTTTTCCGGTCATCTAATTATGTTGATTTATGTCATGTGCCGTCAGATCAGCGTTTGGGCACCTGTTACTCCGCTCTGGCTAATGGCCGCTGCGCTGGAGAGCTGAATGGCCAGTACACCAAGATGCTGTGTTGCTGTGACACAGGGCGCTGTTGGGCTTTAGGACAGATTCCTGAGATGTGTCCTGTCAGGGGGTCAGGTAAGTCCGCCTGATCCACAAGACAAAAGAGACGAATCTTCCATAATAGTTGTTGACAACAACAACTATGTTAACTGAACCACAACAAAGGGATGGCTTTTGACTTACACCACCTTTCAATTAGGCGAAGTCCTTCAAAATATTGTATCTTGCCTGTGACTTGGTTTTGACACAAGAAAAAAAAGAAAGTTTCACAGTCTCGATAATCTTAACATAGTAATTTAAAGAGAAAAAAAACCTTGGTGCAAGATTTCAGGAATCCAAACAAATGGAAGAGATTCAATTACCCATCATCTCTTCTGTTAAGCTTAAATTTCAAAATGTTGCTTTGCAAGATTCTATGTAATCCAATACTGATCAGTTACAGATCTGCCTCTTTCATCATTAAACTGAGATGCGTGTTAGTGTTTTGAGTCATTGTGGCCATCAATTTAAGCAAACCACAGTTTTTTATGTAAACTATATAAGTCATAGGTCTGTGTGTAGACACATACGTTTGCACACATAGAAATAGTGAATGTGTGAGAAAATGACGGTTTGCCTAACTTTCTGAACTCTTCAATTCTAGACAACTGTGTATAGATATACATACATTCAGCCTCAAATGTTTTGGTTGATTCAATACGCTTGATTTTGGATGACTGTAATAATCCACATAAACTACTTTTTTTCCAAGCTCATAACAAAATAAAGCACACTAAACATAACACACGCTTACTTGTTCTCTGTCATCTCTTTCTTTTCAAGATGAGCACAGGCGTCTGTGTATTGTGGGTGTTCCCCAAGTACATGGCCTCCCTCACAGCTTCCCCAATGAATACTTCCCAAACAATAATGGCAACTATGGATTCAAGTTCCCCAGTTTACCCAATGATAACGGAGGGAACGGAGGGAATGGAGGGAATGGAGGAAATGGAGGGAACGGTGGCAATGGAGGAGGAGGAAACTTTGGTGGCAACAGAGGAGGAGGGAACTACCAAAACATAGGTGAGCCATTCAGTGGATTTGAATGACTGTTAAATGACTCAAAATCAAAATTCTCACTTTAGATGGAGCTCTGAATCTTGATAACTTGTATCCTGTTTTGTAATTGTATTTATGTGTTTTGTTTTTTCCTAAGGCATTGTTTCCTTAAACGAAACTAATGACATGTGCAAACATTTTACCAACCTGTGTCTGAATGGACGCTGTATACCAACACCTCCAAGCTACCGCTGCGAGTGCAACATGGGCTACAAGCAGGATGCCCGCGGGGAGTGTATTGGTAAGAAATATGCTCACACGGTGTGTACTGTATAAGTGCACACATATGGTTATTCAGTCAGTGCACAAGACAGGCAGACGAAGTGACAGGGCCACCCTTTTATTGCATACACTACACTGCCATCTTCTGCCAACTTAAAGAACTTAGTACAAGTATTGGTTGATGGTGACAAGAGGAATTTGAAGAAATGTGAATCATTTTGCACCTAATCGTTATATTAATTAATTCCATGTGGGTATGTCAGTTCTTATCTTCTTGTTTTCTTTGTATAGATGTGGATGAATGTGTGAGTGACCCATGTATCAATGGAGACTGTGTAAACACACCAGGATCATACCACTGCAAATGCCACGAGGGATACCAGGGAACCCCAACAAAGCAAGCATGTATTGGTACGTCTACTCATGCTATAAACCTACAGCAAACCTATGATATCAAACATTTTTTGAAACTCTTTGTGTAAACACACAGTTGCTGAACCAATCTCAAAACCTTCTCCTAAAACCAAAGACAATAACATCAATGAACTGCCCCTATTACTTTTTTTTTCTTCTTTAGATATTGATGAGTGTATTGTGAATGGAGTGATGTGTCAAAATGGCCGCTGTGTCAACACGGATGGAAGCTTCCAGTGCATCTGCAATGCTGGCTTTGAGCTCACTTCTGATGGAAAGAACTGCATTGGTAAGGAGCAAACGCAAAGACAGAATGAACTGCGCATTAGCCTTCAGCATCATGAAACTAACTAAACTTGTCTCCGGTTCATCAGATCATGATGAGTGTGCCACTACCAACATGTGTCTTAACGGCATGTGCATCAACGAGGACGGCAGCTTTAAGTGCATCTGCAAGTCTGGCTTTGCACTCGCACCTAATGGACGCTACTGCACTGGTATGTGCGATTTATGATGTATAAGCACACACTTCAAACCTTGGAGAGAGAGTCAAACGGGCTGTCTCAGAACAGTGTTTGTAGATTTTGTGTTGAAATCCTGTAATCCTTTTTTTTTTTTTTTTTTCAAACCATGTGTGCTCAAGTTTTGCTTTAGAAGTCAGACGTTTTGAAACTCTTCCCAATTGCTCTTATGCACAGTTCAGAAATAAGTGAATTCATGAGACTCTGTTTAAAGATTTCGTCTTGAAGTTTTAAGATTAGTTGCCATTTCATTGAAGTCGTTTCATAACACGTGGAACACAGAATCTTAGAGTAATTTACACTTTCATTTGGTGTTGTTTCTCAACTTAGCGTAAACGTTTCAGTGGAAAGCACAATGTGCTAACTGTATCACTAACGTTTGGTTTTTATTGACAATTTATCACGAACATTCATGTTTTATGTCTTTGTGCTTCCCATATTTCATCTTTATCAGACATTTTAGTGGGATTTCAACTCCACTGTACTGATTTCTTTATTGTCTTATGTGACTAACTGACCCTGGCCTGTGATGTGGCGTGTACATCAACAACCTTCTCTCCATCAGACATTGATGAGTGTCAGACTCCTGGCATCTGCATGAATGGCCGCTGCATCAACTCCGAGGGCTCTTTCCGCTGCGAGTGCCCTCCAGGCCTGGCTGTTGATGTAGATGGGAGAGTGTGTGTGGACACACATATGAGGACCACCTGCTATGGTGCCATAAAGATGGGTACATGCTCACGTCCGTTCCCAGGCGCAGTTACCAAGTCAGAGTGCTGCTGTGCTAATCCTGAACACGGGTTCGGAGAGCCATGTCAACCCTGCCCCTCCAGAAACTCAGGTAACGTCTTTGTTCACAGCTATGTGATCAGTAAAAATAAAAAGGCAAAAATAAAAGACTGAAAAAAAAGAGAGAGAATTTCCGCTAACTCAAAGAGTAAATTGCTCGTTTTGTACCTTCCAGCTGAGTTTCAGGGTGTATGCAGCAGTGGTATTGGCATCACAACTGATGGCCGGGGTGAGTATATTTTACACAAATGTTAATGTTGCTACAGTGTTCGTAAAAAGAGAAAAAAATGTACTCATCGTCTATTCTACTCTGATTAATATATGGTGTTTCCTAGACATCAACGAGTGTGCTTTGGACCCAGACATTTGCCAGAATGGTATTTGTGAGAACCTCAGAGGAAGCTACCGCTGTATCTGTAACATTGGCTATGAGTCTGACACGAGTGGCAAGAACTGTGTTGGTGAGTCAGTGTTTATTTTAAAGCTTCCTTACTTAACAAAGTTTAGCCATGTTCTTGTTGTAAATTATGATCGCGTAGCTGTTTTAGACTGTTGGACAACCACTGTGACCAAAAGTTCTCAACAGAGGTAACTATATGTAGCATCAAGAAACGCAAGGCAGCAGGGAGGGATCAGCAAACGGACTAGACACTGTTATAGCTTGACAACCTTGTTCTACCTTGTGATGCAGAGTTTCTTTCAAAATAATACAAAGTACTCTCCCAATGATGTGCCAGGGATGAGGATGATTCAACTTCTAAAAACTTCCCTGTTTCCGAAATAAGCCTGGATGCTGTGTAAACCTTCAATACAAAAGCAGATTGTGAAGATTTCAAATCACTTAAACCCCTAATCAAATTGATATCAATTAGATAGATATCAAAACTACGAAAAGTTTTAGCTTTATGGTAAAAATAGTAAATTCAATGAAAGCATCACATTCAAAAAACGCTGTAATAGGAATATTTTAACACTATTAGATTCTTTTTTTTTTTTTAATGTTTACCTGAATGGTTCGTTAAAGGATTTCATCTGACCCTTTGTTTTTCATCATGACCTTTGCAATAGGTGGTCTGGTCTGCAGACAGGCCAGTTTAGTATCCAGACTCTGTGAACTGTGAAATGTGTTGTAATAGAGGCAGTAGAACATTGTTTGGCATTGTCTTGCCAAAACAATCAATCCTAATGGAATCCATGTCATGTGCACAAACGCATGATGTAACCCATGATCGTGGATGCTGATAACAAACAGCATGATCACTGTCCTCTTTAGCCTTCAAAATTCTAATTTTGATTAAACGGACAACAGGATAGTTTTCCACTTCAGCTCAGTCCATCTTAAATGAACTCGGCAGTAGCGCATTTGACTCTTTTGAGGGAATCATTTGACTTAACTGGCAGCAACAAACTGTCATTGTCACTGACAATGACTTGCAGTGATTTTAATCACAGCACCATCACACTTCATGTTTTCTTCATATTATTTTCAGTGAGATATAGAATATAAGGAGTTTGTAAATCTTTATCTACATTTACACACTGTCTCAACTTGTTTTCAGAAGTGAGATTGTAGAATTCTCTGCAGACTGTTGAAATGTTGCAACAAACAATGATCGTAATCTTCAGCCAATTCTCTCTGTCCTGCCCGCAGACATCAATGAGTGTCTGGTGAACCGACTGCTCTGTGACAATGGTCTATGCAGAAACACTCCGGGCTCCTACACATGCTCTTGTCCTAAAGGATTTGTCTTTAAACCCGTCTCGGAGACCTGTGAAGGTGAGCACTCACTCAATCACTGTTTGTGCTGCCAGCGTGTGTTTAATCTTTTAACTATTGATGTCATTTTAAGGTGACATTGTTACCAGATGGGTCACATTAAGTTTCCAGTAAGCAGGAGGCCCATTTAGAGAGGACACACACAACTGAGTGTGATGATGAATTTGAATTGGCTTCTCAGCCCTGACCTCAGGTGTGTTTGCTTCAGATATCAATGAATGCGAGTCCAGCCCATGCATTAACGGAGCATGTCGCAACGTGGCTGGGTCCTTCAACTGCGAATGCGCCCACGGAAGCAAACTGGACTCCACCAACACCATCTGCGTTGGTAAGACATCAAATACCTGACACAGCGCTGCAGCGTCCATAACACAGCATGTGCAAAATGATGACTTCACGGTAAAAGAGCCCCCTCAATTATAAACAAACACTGACACAGTTCAAATTTTCAAGGGCCATCCAGAGGCAATATTCTCCTCAGATGATCTCACAGATACACACAGTTGATTTATTAGATGAATGATTGCATGCATGGCCTTGGTTAACATGACGATTGTTTTTCTTCAAAGAGATTCGCTACAGATTCAGAATGACATGTGGAATGTAATACTCTCTGTTGAAGTTAAATTCCATTTGTTTGAGAGTTTGCTTCTTCTGGGAAATCATTCTGAAAGAGCTGCATGCTAATACAGAATACAGATGTTATTCTAACTTCAGTGGAAAATGAGTCATTAAAAGAATATGCCTATATATTGCTCGAGCTGGCTCCGTCAGAGGTCTACAGGATCCTCTTTTGTTAATTTCTGTTTAATGTTTTTGAGCCCATCACTCAGTGGAGGGAGGTGGAGAAGGTAAACTGTGGTCTTACGTTTGGGTGGCCTTGTGGTTTTTAGGAAAAGGTGCCACTAGATTGACTGAAGACTCTTTCAGTTCATCAGGAATGCAACAGTATAGGGTTACATTTTTCATATGCTTTACTGTGGAAACAGAAAGATCTAAGAACCATTTATAAGAAAGCAGGATGGCGTGTTAATTGTTTTTGTAGTTTAATATGTCCCTATAGTTAAACAAGAGATATTTTGACCTTTTATTCAAAAGTTGGCACACTTTCCTGAGGACTTAATGAAATGTCTGTGACATGCTTTGGTCAAAATATGACAAACAGGCATTACAAGTCTTCCTTTTATGACTATGCTTTTACAGCTTGCAATTTGTTTTAAGGCATGGAGTGAGCCTCCCCATCTGTCTTCTGCAGGACGTGTCTTGATTGAGCTTTGTCCTACAGGTTCAAGCGAGAATCCAAACATAAACTGGATACAAAATGCCCTCATTAAGTTAACTCTTAAGGAATGTTACTAACATTTGAGTGAGCATACAGTAAGCTGAGAGCTATTAGCATAAACAGCAAACCAAGCTCAGATTTCCACTCACAATCATGATAGAAAAAAAGATCAGAAGGCTGAATGAATGTGGGGGCTGGCGGGTAATTTAATACTTCATTCACACTCGTGTAGTAATTCCTCCATTACATATTCATAACTGTGGGTGTTTTTAGTGGCTTTTGTTAAGAACTGCTGCTTATATGGGCTACTTTTAACTAAAGTTTGTGTCTCTAATGGTGGAAGGTGGTACATTCAATGTGACACTGCAAATTAGAATTTCCAACATATTTTTCCCCTGCAAATGCAAACAGATCAGTGTATTTTCAGGTTGTGTATTTGTATGGGTTGATTTTTTTTTTTTTTCAAGCTGTAGTATTCTCCGTGACACAGAAATAAGTGATGTTTTTAAATAATTCCCGACATTTTTGACATGATCATGACTAGTCATTCCGTGGAACGATGTTTTTGTCTGTGTTTGTTTCTTGTGTTTTACTGTAGTAGCATGTGTTTAGTATAGGAAAAAAATGACTTGGCAGTGTGTTTGACATAGAAAAAAAAATGGTTGGGCAAATGTTTTATCTGGAATAGAAATGCACTTACATCATTTGTTAGGTTGGTTGTTTAGGCTATTTTGGTGGGAAACACTGACTGTAAACAGATCGGTTGTTTACATGAAAACTCAAGAGGGTATCTTTAATCACGTCTTCTCTGTTGTTTCTTTGGCTTTGCAGATAGCATGAAGAGTACTTGCTGGCTCACCATACAGGACAACCGCTGTGAAGTCAACATCAACGGAGCCACACTAAAGTCTGAGTGTTGCTCCACGCTGGGAGCAGCCTGGGGCAGCCCCTGTGAACCCTGCGAGCGCGGTCAGTTAAATATCACGCATGGTTAAATCCATACAATGTGTTTTTTTTTCCGTAAATGGTTGAAGTTAAAACAGCGTTTTAGTACAAGGTTTACATCCATTCCTTCTGGACATAAATGTAATGGTGACATTAGACATGCAGTGACTTCTTTTAATTGCTGTTTTTGGTAGCAGAATACTTGTAGATCATTTTCAGTTTACATTTATTATGGCTGTTCTGAACAGGATGGGTTGAAAACTATACATGCAGGCTGAAAAATACCCCTATACCCCACTTAGAACATTGATTCAGGGATGCAAAAAGTTCCAAAATATTTTTGTCTAACTTGCCAAGACATCTTAAATCCTTTTAGGGATTAAGATTCACCACAGCTGGTAGCTTCCTTATGCCAACATGTAAAGGATTTATTGACAGCACTGGATTGACCAGAGAGTTAACCAAGTAGGAAGTCTCTTGAAGCCATTTAAACAACTGCTGATTTCAAGAATATCAGTTCAAACAACTGTACGTGAATTACAAAGTATTGGGAGGTGTGCCAAGCTGTGGAAGACACCCAGACTGTCACCCTCTGCTGCTAGAAACCGCTGTAGTCACTGTCCACTGGCAAATGACTTTTACATCTGGATTGGAAGGCGGTCATCCAAGAAAGAAGGCATTGCTCCAAAATCGATATCTTCGAGCTCTGCTAATGTATGCAGAGGGCCACATGGACAAAGAAAAGCCTTCTGCAGGAAAGTTTTATAGTGTCCAGAGCATAATGCTACCACTGACCAAGTTTAGAGGATTCAAACTCAAGAGTATCCTAGCAACTCATGGTGGTGGTAGCATCATACTCTGGGGCTGTTTTGCTTTCAGTGGAACTGATAGATTTCACAAAATGAACGCAGAACTACCAAGTAATTCTCCGGTTCAAACTCAAAGCATTAATCTGACAGTTGGCTCTTAGACATAACTTAGTGTTTCAGCATGTGGCTGAGGAGTGGATAAAGCTTTGGGACTTGCCTTCTCAAAGGCTTGACCTGAATCCTTTCAAAAAATATGTGGACTGCTCTTAAAAGCCATGCGTGTGCCAGGACAAGTTGATCTTTCATAGCCAGTCACTTGTGACCAACAAGTCCCGTTCAGTTTAATATAATTTCAAGTTGGCATGGATGTCACAGCGTTTAAAAGTAGGGTGGAACAATATAAAAAATACTCTGTGTTGTTCAATTATCCATCATTAGTTATTTTACGGTGCTCACTGAACCAACTGTTCAAAAAAAATACAATTTAACTTCACAGTGGGAGACAAATCATGAAAAACTTAGTATAATGTCTTAAAACTTGAAACAATGTCCTAAATCTGACATGGAAATAACCACACAATTTGCATGAAGTAATGCAACCATTTTGTAAACATCCAGGCCAGAGTGAACATTGACAAAAGCCAAACAATATGCATACACACTTTGTGTATAATGCTCATACAGAAAATGTATCACATCTGCTTATCTTGTGCCCCCCACTCCCCTTTCAGACACTGCTTGTTCTCGAGGATTTGCTCGCATGAAAGGCCTCGTCTGTGAAGGTATGAAATTTTCATAACTCAGTGAAGGGTGACAAATGTGCAAAGCCCATTTGATTCACCACTGATCCTCATTATGCCTTTTTGATATGTTTTTCCTCACTGCATATTCCTTTTGGCAGAAAGTGCATGTTTTTGTGTGTTTCGCCTTGTAATAGTGATTCCTAAAATGTCCCTCTTTCTATAGACATTAATGAGTGTGAGGTATTCCCTGGAGTGTGTACAAATGGGCGATGTGTGAACACCCAGGGTTCGTTCCGCTGCGAGTGTGCTGAGGGCCTGACGTTGGACAGTACTGGTCGCACATGTGTGGGTAAGCAGACTGCAACCGTAGCACACCTTGGATGATTAAACTTTTGTTTCTTGTTACTGAACTAAAAATTTTTAATAATCGATTTTTGTAGACATGCGCAGCGAGCAGTGCTACAAGAAATGGCATGAAGATGAGTGTGGTGAGCCACTACCAGGAAGATACCGTGTGGACATGTGTTGCTGTGCTGTGGGTGCTGCCTGGGGCGTCGATTGTGAGGAGTGTCCCAAAGAGGGAACACCTGAGTTCAAAACAATCTGTCCCAGAGGGCCCGGCTTTGCTAACAGAGGAGATATTCTGACCGGCAGGTCGTTCTATAAAGGTACTATGATTCTGAACTTATGCCTTTTAGGAGTTTGAATGTTCTTCATGTGCATGCGTAGGACCTCCTGCTTCCTCCCACCACCCAAAAAAATTTAAATAAATGCATGTAAGGTTAATTGGTGATTCTAAATTGACCCTAGTAGTAAGTGTGTGTGTATGGTCGTTTGCCTGATTAATCACTGTGTTGGCCCAGTGATGCACTGGTGACCTTTTCATGGTGTACAGGGTTTATGGTGTACCCTGCCTGTGACCCTGAATTGATGGATGAATAGATTGATGCCCTAATATCTAATATACTTTATGGAATCCATACAGATCTATCTATCCACATTATTACTGCAATGGGCTTGTAAAGGAAAACAGAGTGAATTATTTGGATTTTGATTATACTACAAATGTGTTTCCTCTCAGATATAAACGAGTGTAAGGTGTTCCAGGGTCTGTGTACTTACGGAAATTGCAGAAACACCATCGGCAGTTTCAAGTGCCGATGCAACAGCGGCTTCGCTCTCACTGCAGAAGAGAGGAACTGCACAGGTTCGAATGGGGGCAGTGGGAGTAAATTTAATGTGAGCTGAAACGATTGTTTCAGCATCATACAGCGGACACTTAGTCCTAGCTCTTATATGTTCTATGCTGTGTTTCAGACATCGACGAGTGCCGTATCTCCCCTGACCTGTGTGGTCAGGGTACGTGTGTTAACACACCCGGCAGTTTTGAGTGTGAGTGCTTTGAAGGCTATGAAAGTGGCTTCATGATGATGAAGAACTGTATGGGTAAGTTTGAAGCACATTAATATGCTAAAATACACAAAACACACTATTTGGATTCACATACACATTGTGTAACCACTGTATTCAATTTTTGCAGTTTGCCTAATGTTTGCTTTATTTACCATTCTTTTAATTTATCTTTCTCTTCTGTCTTATTACTCCTTTCCTTTTCGGGTGACAGACATTGATGAGTGTGAAAGAAACCCCATGTTGTGTCATGGAGGTACCTGCCTCAACACAGAAGGGAGTTTTGAGTGTGAATGTCCAACTGGATACCTCCTCAGCAATGATGCATCTGTCTGTGAAGGTGGAGTATACAGCTTACACATACACACACACACACACACTCACACACACTATATGTGCATACACAAAGCGCTAACAATTAATCTAGTTTAAAAGCTTGTTCATTAATAACAGCAGCCTATCGTTCAGTTTCTGTGAACAGCTACATACTAATTGCTCATTCAACACTTTAATGTTTGCACTGATAAAAAAAACAAGGGAAACATTTTTATTTTAGTTAAGTAAGACTAAAGGGTCAACTATCAAAACTTCTCAGAGGAGAAGTTATCTTTATGTACACCACATTTAATATTTGATTGCCTATTCCTGCTTCTTGGTTCAGATATGAATGAGTGCCAGCTGAGTGACAACCTGTGCAAAAACGGGCAGTGCGTCAACATGCCGGGGACCTACCAGTGCTCCTGTGACACCGGATACCAGGCAACACCCGATCGACAGGGCTGCGTTGGTGAGTGGGGCAAAGTTTTACCCAAGAATATATTGTGAAGTTGAATAAGAACATTTTAGACCAGCAAAATAGCAAACTGTTGAAATGCATTTAACTTTTGTGCATTGTACCTTTTTTTCTTTGAGACTTCTGTCTAGAATAAATCTGTCATCTATAATAATGACTATTCCTTGCAGATATTGATGAATGCACCATTATGAATGGAGGCTGCGAAACTCATTGCACCAACTCAGAGGGCAGCTATGAATGTAGCTGTAGTGAGGGTTATGCTCTGATGCCTGACCTCAGGACCTGTTCGGGTAAGAGAACGCTAAAAATCTTTTAATTCAGAAGTTAAGTTCACAGTGTTGTATTATTTTTCCTGTACTTACTTGTAGCAATTATTAAACCTCTCTGTTATATCTAATAGACATTGATGAGTGTGAGGAGACTCCAGACATCTGTGATGGAGGCCAGTGCACCAATATTCCAGGCGAATATCGCTGTCTGTGTTATGATGGTTTCATGGCTTCCATGGATATGAGGACCTGTATTGGTAGGATGATAAATACTTTTTGAAGTTATTTTCCAAACAAATGCTGCCATATTTAAACCCATTCATTTTTTTTCCATCTGTCACATTGATTTATTCATTCACTGTCTGAGATATACAGATACAGACATGTTTTTGTCTCCAATTCGCCATCTGAAGGGACTTTCTCTGTCAGACTCGTTTATTGTCACTCTGACCCACCTGCCTGTGATAACTTTCTTGTGTAACCTGTGTCTGTTAATCCCCGTCTGCCCAGATGTGAATGAATGTGATTTGAACCCAAACATCTGTCTCCATGGTGAATGTGAGAACACCAAAGGCTCCTTCATCTGCCACTGTCAGCTGGGATACTTTGTCAAAAAAGGATCCACTGGCTGCACAGGTACAAACACACACATACCCAGAGAAATGAACATATGGGGCCGAGCTGTCGTTGAGAGTTCTGAACTTTTTTGTGTCCATATCTCCGCTGGGTGACGAGTCAGTTTATCCATGCATACAGTAGTTCGATATCTATAACTTAGAAATGAATTATTTAATCATTGCCAGGCACAGAGGAAGGCTAAGCATCACTGCTAAAAGGATTGAAACTGCTGTGGTTTATAAAAAGTAAAACTGGAGCATTTGTGTGCTGAGCATCACACTCCTGCTAACTATACCACTTCAGTGGGGAAATTTAATGATATGCAACATTGCTTTTTATATCACCAAAAAGAAGACAATGCTAGTTTTTCTTCATGATGTGATTGTTCTGTTGTTGTTGCATACATGGAAAACAAATCTCAAGAAGCCTCAGCTGTCAAACTGATCTGTATACTTCTCCAGATATTGACGAGTGTGAGATTGGAGCCCATAACTGTGATATGCATGCCGCCTGCGTCAACGTGCCTGGAAGCTTCAAATGTCGCTGTCAGGATGGCTGGTTGGGCAACGGCATCAAGTGTGTGGGTAAGTGGGTGCTATAATATATGAGTTTAAAAGACAGTAAACATAGAATTGTCTATTGTCCTTAATAATATGTTTTAACTGAGGTTTTTCTTTTTCATCTCCTTGCAGACCAAGATGAATGCTCCTCAGAGGAGCACAACTGCAACCCCAACGCAGACTGTGTCAACACACCCGGATCTTACAGGTGCACTTGTAAAGAGGGATTCAACGGAGATGGCTTTTCATGCTCGGGTAAGAATGGCAGTAATGATGCAAAAGTTGCATTGAGTGTCTGGTGCATTGTAAGCTTGTAGCAGCCTTTTATCTTGTGAACAATCAAAAACAAGCACTTGAGACGGACTATTTTGGAAATACAAGCCCCAAAGTAGATTGAGGACACATCACAACAGCTGAGAATGCCATTTTACCATTTTACAATTAGCCTAAAAATGTTTATATAATGTCTGCCTGATTAATGGCTCCACACGGAAAAAGATTACCACATTAATTCATAGTAAAACAATTGCAAGTTTAATGATGGAAAGGATACAGGTGCCCAACTTTTTTAAACTAAAACATCCTAAATGCTAATGAAAGTTAGCATGAAAGGGTCCTGAATGACGTGGGCAACACATTCTTCATTCAGATGAGACCAAAAATAAATTGATTGGTCTTAGAGTAGCGTAGTGTTCCAGCCTATTTGGTGTAAACCCGACCTCTCACTGTTCACTGTGGTGAGACAAAGAGGTGGGAGTGTGATGATATGGGGCTGTATCAGCACAAAATGCACTGAGGAGATGAAATTATTGATTGCACCATGAATACCTCTGAATATACCAAAATGCTGGCAGACAATTTGACGCCCAGTTCCCAGATGCTTGGCAAAGAAGGAATATTGCAACCTGATGATCATCTAAATCACAAAAAGTAAAGTGATGATTATTATCTATGTTGCCTGACTTTAATTCAATCGAAGGTGTACTTTTTGAAAACAGTAACAAAAAAAAAGAGCAGAGCATCTCTCCAGGAACTGGTATTTTCGGTGCTAAGGAGGATATAGTCTGTCATCAAAAATAAAGCTGTGCTGACTGATGTCTCAGTATTGAAAGCTTTGCTGATATTTCTTCCTACGACGGGATTTCTTTTTTTAACACAGGAAATCTAAATCTGTTAGTTTTTATTTCCAAAGAAGAGCTTACATTCTTCTTTAACTTAAAAGTAATGGTTTTAATGTAATGTCATACATTATTCTATCAATTAACATTTGACTTTTTAATGCGTTAATTTGTTCCCTTTCAGACATGGATGAATGTGCTGATAATGTCAACCTGTGTGAGAACGGTCAGTGTCTAAATGCTCCAGGAGGCTACCGCTGTGAGTGTGAGATGGGCTTCACTCCAACAGAGGACAGCAAGGCCTGTCAAGGTGCTGCACTCATTCTGCTGCAACATATTCACTTCCTTTTGCAGTTCTTTTTTTTCCAGTCAGATTGTGTAACTTGCATTTTCCCTTCGCCACAGACATCGATGAGTGTAATTTCCAGAACATTTGTGTGTTTGGAACGTGCCAGAACCTTCCTGGGATGTTCCGCTGTGTGTGTGATAAAGGCTACGAACTGGACCGCAGTGGAGGGAACTGCACTGGTATGTTTAGCATTAAAGTGAAATCAGTCAGTGCTGAGATAGAGCACACAACTTGGCTTTTTCCTAAATTTCTTTGTATCATATTGGACCTCAGGTGGGCCAAATTAGAATGTTGATAGTTTTCTTTCATGAAGTCTACAAAAAAAATGTTCAAGTAATATCAAAACATCTTTATCTCAACTAGATTTTTTGTTTGGACTGCTCTGCCAACAGTTCAGCAATATCTTTAGAACCTTTTTCCCTGAAGTTTTTGGGCTACACGATTGTAGTTTGCAGCACAAACAAGATTTTCAACGAGAAGAAGTAGAAATAAACAACTTTCCACTTGCACGGCATATAAAAAAAGCAGATTTCACTAATTTCTGGGTGTCGTGGTGTGCGCTGCAGATATCAACGAGTGTGCTTACCCTGTGAACTGCATCAACGGACTCTGTGTGAACACACCAGGAAGCTACCAGTGTAACTGTCCAGCTGACTTTGAGCTCAACCCCACTGGAGTGGGCTGCGTGGGTGAGTCACACTCAGAGGTTTGACAAATAGGAAACTGTTTGTGAAGACAACCAAATAATCTTTTAAGAGTCAATAAGTGTGTGATGAGTGATAAATGAATAAACACACAAGAAAGTACTTTGTGGCCAGTTAGGAATCAAGTTATAAAGTCTCAAACCTTTGCCAGTGCAGTCTGATAAGGCCAGCCGAAATGAATTGCGTCAAGATTATTACAACAAGCAAAAGATCAGGCACACATTTATATTTGATAAATCACACTTCCATCTAACCACACTCTTGTGCAGCTCACTAGTCCACACAGAGACACAGACAAGCTGCCATGCTTACGACCAGCTTAGCATCAGCAAGGAACCAAACAGGCATGTGTTTGGACTGTGGGAGGAAATAGGACAACTCATTACAGCTACATATGCAACAGCTTGTATACTTAAAACCAACTCTGTTCCCTAAGCCCCAACTGCCCTTCATTAAAACTTGAGTTTGAATATCTAATTGTGTGCCACACAAACTAATGTTAACTTAGTTTACATCTCACAAACTATCTGTTTCTCCCTCAGACACCCGTGTTGGCAACTGCTACTTGGGTGTCTTTGACCGTGGTGATGGAGGAATCTCCTGCAGTGCAGAGGTTGGCGTGGGTGTGACCCGAGCTTCCTGTTGCTGCTCCAAAGCAACAGCCTGGGGAGCCCCTTGTGAACTTTGCCCTTCCTCCAACTCCTGTATGTACCACAAGACTTTGAGACAATAATCTACTTAAAGTAATTACTTCAAAATGCACAGCTGCATCTTCTTCAGCTATAATATTCAAGTTGTTAGTAAAGTTTGACTTTTTAGAAATGTCATACTGGAAAGGCTGTATGTCTCTGTCTTGTAGCGGAATACAAGACTCTTTGTCCAGGGGGAGAGGGATTCAGACCTAACCCCATCACCGTCATCCTGGAAGGTAAATCATTCAACTTTGTCTAACTCTCAGTTTTGTATAAAGCAGCTTCAGCTACACACTAAGCTGAGTTGAGGCTTCCAGCAACAAAAATAAAGACAATTTAAATTATTTTCTTAGATATTGATGAGTGCCACGAGCTGCCAGGTCTCTGCCAGGGTGGGAACTGTATTAATACATTTGGTAGTTTCCAGTGTGAGTGTCCACCAGGCTACTATCTCAATGAAGAGACTCGCGTTTGTGAAGGTATCTGCTTGGCTTTTCTTTTATATCATATATGAAAGAAAAATTAACTAGCTTACTCTTACTTCATAATTTCTGTTATTTACTTTCTGTATTTTTGTCTGAAGATATTGATGAGTGTACGACTCACATTGGGATCTGTGGGCCTGGCACCTGCTACAACACACTGGGCAACTACACCTGTGTGTGTCCCCCTGAATATATGCAGGTCAATGGAGGAAACAACTGCATGGGTGAGTGGGAGAGACTCAGCTAAACATATTACGTTACTTCAAGTTAAACTTTATGTGGATTGATGCCTTCTTTCCTCCTCGTAATGCAGACATGAGGAAGAGTGTCTGCTACCGCAACTTCAATGACACATGTGAGAACGAGCTGTCGTTCAACATGACCAAGAAGATGTGCTGCTGTGCCTACAATGTGGGCAAAGCTTGGAACAAGCCATGCGAGGCCTGTCCTACCCCTGCTACCAGTGAGTTTTTGTTCAAACGTTGCTTTCTGAATGTATTTTATTACTGTCAGTGAATCACCACCGTCCTAATTCTTCCAGCTGAGTACCAGTTGCTGTGTGGTAACCAGGCTCCAGGCTTCATCATTGACATCCACACTGGCAAGTCAATTGGTAAGGTCATCAGCAAATTCAACACTGGTAGTTAACTGGAGTTCCTACCCTCAGATCAGATCTTCACTGTGTGATTTGGAAATGTCACCGTTTGCATGATACCCTTCAATATACATTTTTGCAGATATTGATGAGTGCAGGGAGATCCCAGGTATCTGTACCAATGGAGTGTGCATCAACCAGATCGGGAGCTTCCGCTGTGAATGTCCGATGGGCTTCAGCTACAACAACATACTATTGATCTGTGAAGGTTGGTCTCAAGCCTCACGTAAACCTTTCTCTATCTCATATTTCTCTTGTGTGTGTTTTCTTGCCCCGAGTCTCATGCTACAGGGGAAGACAATGCAAGTTTCCTATTTAGACACATCGAAAAATGCAAAAAAAACACGCTTTCACCTCACTGTACGCTCACTCCTGTTTTGACCCTGCAACTCAGTCAATGCACAGTAATGCACCTCATTTAAAATACAACAGATATCTGTCTCTGATGCTACTGTTGATACACTAAATCACAATATATGCACACATTTAGAAACATCCACACACACGCTCATGCAGTACAGTACACACTCGCATAAACACAGGGACTCTCATTCTCTGGCTGGGAGGCACTTTTACAAGCGTTCCACTCAGTGAAGTTAATGCAGTCTTTATTATCATGAATTATGTCCTTGTAAAGGCAAGTATAGTTGCTATGGGATTGCCTTCCAGAATCATCAATCATCCAGAATCTGCCAGGACTGTCCGAACTGCAGCAGTCAAATTGGCACAATTGGGTTTTCTGTCCTGCCGTCCACAAGCTGACAGCCTACTCTGAACAGACAGTTATAGAGCTTGTGATTGATGCCAGCTGCTTCTCCTTTTCTCCTTCTATCATAGATATCGATGAGTGTAACAGTGGAGACAACCTGTGCCAACGCAACGCCAACTGTATCAACATTCCAGGCAGCTACCGCTGCGAGTGCTCACAAGGCTTCAAACTGACTCCCAGTGGGGCCTGTTTGGGTGAGTCCAACCTGCCTCAAATGCATTACACGTGTTCATCTCATTTTAGAAGAGAAAAGAACAGATGGAGGGACTGTGCTCAGGATGTGGGAAAATGTAAAGTACATGAAATTATTAGAATTTGTGGTAAGGGCATATTTTAAAATCTGCTTAGGAATGAAGATGTACTAAATGATTTCAGTAAGCATCAGTACATGGATGGGTTAGCTTACTTTTATGGTGTTTAAGGCACTGTCTCATAATGTCGTCAGTTGTTCCTATGTTTGACTTTACTGACCCATAGTGTAATTATATTTTGATATTGGGGCAAAAAACTTGTAAGACAATATCACCATGTGCACTTGGAAACCTTAATTGACGCGTTTAATTGTCAGGGGCAAGAACAAAGCATTTCAGACAAAAAGTTACAAATGTTACTCCAGCAATTGATAGTGTGATGGCTTTTTTTCTTTTCCAGTTTAAAGCATGTAAACCTAATCTAGTAGAGCCCTCAAAATAAATTGTGAACCAGTAAATGAGCATGATATGGGCTCTTTAACGTTTCTTATTGCTTCTTCACAGATCGTAACGAGTGCCAGGAGATTCCTAACGTGTGTAGCCATGGAGAGTGTATTGACACACAGGGAAGTTATCGCTGTCTCTGCCACAATGGCTTCAAGGCCACTGCTGATCAGACTATGTGCATGGGTGAGGAGTGCAATCTAAAAACACACAATGCATTATTTTATGTGGGTATATGTATGTATATTTCAGCAAGGTGAGTCAAAAGTGTCTGTATAATATTTAGCTATTGTTTTTTTTTACCTGTGTATTTTAGACATCGATGAGTGTGAGAGACAGCCATGTGGTAATGGCACCTGTAAAAACACCGTGGGATCCTACAACTGTCTCTGCTTCCCTGGCTTTGAGCTGACTCACAACAATGACTGCCTGGGTATGAATCATGTCCTATTTTACTTCACAAAGGCCAATATGAAGGTCAATGTCTCAACAAGGGTTTTGCTGGTATATTATTACATTAAAATTGCTTCCTTGTATTTACATAAAAACATGCTGCCCTTTTCTGCTGCAGTATTTCATTTAGTTAGACACTGAATAATACTTTGACATGGAACTAGTCTTTTTTACTGTACTTTGGTTTCACGGACAGGAAAATACCAAAATACATCAGTGTTTCTTATTTCTAACTTTAAATATTTTAGAGTCAAAGGGGAAAAAAATCCATTATTTTTGATTTTCATAAATAGTTTTTCCCAATCATCTCAACTTTACCTCACAGACATAGACGAGTGCAGCGCCCTCCAGGGCCAAGTGTGCAGAAATGGACAGTGTATCAATGGGCTCGGGTCCTTCCAGTGTCTCTGCCTTGAGGGTTACGAAAACACACCTGATGGGAAGAACTGTGTTGGTGAGTCGAAAGTTTAATTCACAAAACCAGGATTATATATTTGTGTACCTTTCATAAAGAATGTTTAAATAGACATGCATAACTATTTTGTTTTTTGTAGATATCAACGAGTGTGTGAGCCTAGCTGGGACATGCTCTCCAGGAACTTGTCAGAATCTGGATGGATCCTTCAGATGTATCTGTCCTCCAGGCTATGAAGTACAAAATGACCAATGTATAGGTACGACACACAGAGGTCCCTTTACTTGTGGCCTTGTTCACATGTAAACACAACACAATAGGATTTAACTTAGTCACTTCCTGGTTTGGTTTAGCCAGTAACTTAGGGTTGGGGCTTGGAAATCCAGACTACTCGGTCAAGGGGAGAAAATTATCATTGTAAGGGGTCAAATGTAATGTTTTCACAGGGTGTATTTTCCTTATTTGGGTAAAGGAGTCCCTGAGATGAATTTGAATTGAATTAAAAGAGAAAAAAAACATTTTTCAATCCAAAATTTAAATGATAGTAATTGTTTTTCCACCATGGATGTATTACCTTTACATATGTCCCAGCTGGAAGCTGAAGATATTTGTCCTGTGAATAGTTTTACCAGCTGTAAAAAAAAGTTAATGTTCCACTTTTAATGGCCAATTTTTATACGTCACTATGAAAGGAGCTGGTAGGTTTCAGGTCTGTCAGTCAGCGCTGTTGGAGTAAAAAAAGACCCTGTTCTACACTAAGGCCAGTTTAAAAAGAGCACATAGTCTTTAGTTCCTGTCAAGAAGCAACACGTCCTCAGCAGAAGTTAGAAAAAAAATGTTTTTTTGTGGAGCGATGGTGTTTTTGTTTGTTTTTTAATGATGCTGCGATGATACACTTGAGGAGGAACCATGGTGACCATGGAATCCCAGGGCTGTGTCCTGAATCCTCTCAGAGAAGCCCAAATTTAGCCTAAAAATAATGCAGCTAGGAGTCTTAGTTGAAGAGTAATTATTAAAGAGCAATCTCAGAGCAACTCTGAGCAAAGAAAAGATAAAAACTTTCATCTTAGTGAAACCCTAGGGAAATTATAATGTTGAATAATTGTTTTCTACTATGCACATATTCCATATACATATGACTATCTATAGCTATCAATAGCTCGAAGCTGAGCATATTTATGATATAATATAAATTACATAATTTACTTTATATGATATAATTTCCCTTTGGGATAAATAAAGTTTTTTAAATATAATTTAATTGGGAAGTGTTTATTTCAGCGGCTTTTGATTTAAAAAAAAACATGAATGAGCTTTGAAGTTTTTTAAAGTCTGAACAGTGACAACATACAAAAGAGTGCAGAAGTTGGAATGAATTAAACCTGACATTTTCCATGTTGCAAGATTGTTGTTCCACTTTTGTGAGTGTCTGGGAGTCTTTAGTTCCTGTCAGTATGCAACTGTGCAAGCCCACAACAGAAGTGATTTTTAAGAACAGGTGGAGTGAAATGTGAGGAAAAAAGGTTTTGTGAACCGATGTCTTTTGTTTGTTTTCAAATGATTCTGTGATAATGCACCTGAGGGGGAACCATGGCAATCATGGAATCCCAGGGCTGTCCATAAAGCTTCTAAGAATTCTTAGATCAGAGATCCCCAAACTTAAAAGTCATGCAGCAAGGACTCTTAGCCTAATTGTTTGGTCTTAGAGTAATTATTGAGGAGGAATCTTAGGGCAAGTCTGTTTTGGGAAAAGGCAAAAAAATTATAAAGAGGTGGGGCTGACCATGCTTTTAAGTTCGACACATGCTTTAAAAGACTGTGAGAGGCGGTCCAAGGAAAAACCTACTTTGAAAAAACTGGCCTATTTTACCCTAAACACGCACACTTTTCAGGTGCAGTATTCTGCACATAATCAAATCACTTCATTTAAATAGCCAGAGTCTTGATTAACATTTACATTTTAACACCATGGAGTCAGAGACATTAGCAGCTTGGCCATCTGCTCCAGCATACAGTGTGATGTATACACATGGAGCATATGCTTTCAGTCTCACCTGCCCTCCTCTTCCCTTTTCTACTCCCGCTGCCCAGATATCAACGAGTGTGATGTGGAGCCCAACATCTGCCAGTTTGGCACCTGCACCAACACCCCCGGCAGCTTCCAGTGCACCTGTCAGCCAGGCTTCGTACTCTCTGACAACAAACGGCGCTGCTATGGTGAGAGAAACTGCTGATTGAATTAGGAAACAGCAGTGCTGGAATAAATGTGAATAAATGTGTTAGACTTGGGGGAAATGCATGAGGATATTTTTATTGTTCCCACTGTATTGACACAAAAGCTACTATCTGTTCCCAGAGAGCAACAGAGACACTGAATTGATTGGAGGTTTGTGCTTTATTTTTTTGTTTTTTTGCAGACACCAGAGAGAGTTTCTGTTTCACCAAATTTGAGGCAGGCAAGTGCTCAGTCCCCAAAGCCTTCAACACTACCAAGGCCAAATGCTGCTGCAGCAAGATGCCTGGAGAGGGATGGGGACTCCCTTGTGAGCTGTGCCCACAAGAAAGCGATGGTGCGTACTACAGAAACACAAGACGTTAAATCTCCACACTGTTTGATTGTGAAATATTAAAAAAAAGGCTGTGCTTTGGTTGTTCTACAGCTGCTTTTGACACTCTGTGTCCCTATGGCCACGGAGCCATGCCCAGACGTGATAATACTCGTGAGGGTGAGTGCTGCAATGCTGATCTACCCCTTTAAATATAAAGACAGTGGTGGGAGGGTGTTTTTGAAAATGATATAACTATCTTTTGGTGTTGTGTAGATATGAATGAGTGTCTGGATAATCCGGGAATCTGCCAGAATGGTATCTGCATCAACACAGATGGCTCTTTCCGATGTGAATGTCCCTTTGGATACAACCTGGATTACACTGGAGTCAACTGTGTTGGTGAGACAGTTTCTGTCATTGAACTATGCACAAAGATTTAATATAATTGATTTTTGGGGGGTGAAATAATAAAACTGCTGTAGCTGGTGAGAAAAGATTGTATCAGTAGCTCCTGGATTTCTGCTTGAGTGAAGGAGCTGTGACCACTGAGCTCTTCGTTGCTGTGTCACAGAATTTATTAACAAACTCAATACTAACACTCTGGGCTCATGTTATTTTGATGCAGACTGATTCTAGCTTTTTCCTGTACGACAGTCTGATCTGTTTTTGGATTTAAGCTGCTGATTCTCTTTCACATCCAAGATAATGTTGAATTGGTTTGAACTATTTTCTCTGTTTCATCCTTTGCTCACTGGTTGTTTCAGACACTGATGAGTGCTCCATCGGAAACCCATGTGGAAATGGAACCTGCACCAACGTGGTGGGAGGTTTTGAGTGTTCATGTCAGGAAGGATTTGAACCAGGACCCATGATGACCTGTGAAGGTCAGTGTTTCACTCACAGTAAAAGTCACCAGTACAGTTACACTCATTTTCAGTTTGATATAAAATGGATGTAATTTAAATCTTTCTGTCTCACCTCTTGAATCAAGACATCAACGAGTGCTCCCAGAATCCTCTGCTCTGTGCCTTCCGTTGTGTCAACACGTTTGGTTCCTATGATTGTATGTGTCCTGCTGGTTATGTGCTGCGAGACGACCAACGCATGTGCAGAGGTGAGAGAGTGCTGCAGATCAGAGATTAGTCTTGTCTAACTGATTTCTGTGTGATGCGTGATATAGATAATTCCTTAAAACGTGAAAGTGAGTATAACCCTCAGGCTTTACAATTCTCCTAATGGTCATCTCTCATTGCCTCTCAATAGACCAGGACGAGTGCTCAGAGGGAATGGATGATTGTGACTCAAAAGGCATGACCTGTAAGAACCTGATTGGGACCTTCATGTGTATCTGCCCTCCTGGCATGCAGCGTCGACCAGACGGAGACGGATGCATGGGTAAGTAAAACTGCTTCAGCAAGAGAAATAGGTCACAGTTTCATATTACATTACAGTACAATCTTTTGTTCTGTTCTCCGGCAGACCTGAATGAATGTCGTGCCAAACCCGGCATCTGTAAAAACGGCCGCTGTGTCAACACAGTGGGAAGCTACCGCTGCGAGTGCAATGATGGCTTTGAGCCGAGCTCCACTGGAACTGAATGTATTGGTAAGACTATTACCAATGAAGAACCCGCTTTTTGGTTGTGAACTCACCCAAAGAATCACAGAAACCCAAAGTCTTTAAGGGATCCATTCACATGTCTTCCTCTCACCCTATCTTACAGACAACAGAAAGGGCTACTGTTACACAGAGGTTCTGCAGACCATGTGCCAGCAGTCATCAACCAACAGAAACAGTGTGACCAAGTCAGAGTGCTGCTGCAATGCGGGTCGAGGCTGGGGGTCACAGTGTGAGCTGTGCCCACTGCCTGGCACCATACAGTACAAGAAGATGTGCCCACTTGGACCCGGCTACACCACAGATGGTAGAGGTAAGAAAAACATTATATGAAATACAAAATTCCTTTTTTTAACCTTTTCTGTGTGCTCAGTGTAAAAAATAAAGTAAAGCTGTGAGATAGAGAGCTCTCATGGTCACAAAGAGGCTATTTGTGGACTTGTGCATGTGTCTGTCCACTGCAGACCACTGAAAAATATGTTTTTTTTCAGACATCAATGAGTGCCAGGTGTTGCCAGATCTTTGTCATAACGGTCAGTGCATCAACAGTATTGGATCCTTCCGCTGCCACTGTAATGTGGGATACAAAGCTGACTTCACTGCAACAACCTGTGTTGGTAAGGCTGATCTCTGACCTGCTGTTTTTGTTTCTCACATTGTCTCTCAGTTTGGTGGCAAGGTTTTGTGATGAAAAAATGATAAAGACAGCCAAATGTCTTGCGTTTGTCAACCTCCAAACATCTAGCTTAGCTTCTCCTCTAATATTTCTCCATGCTCATCTCACTTCGTGTATATTGCAGATATGGATGAGTGCTCTCTGTCTCCGAAACCCTGCAACTTCCTGTGTAAAAACACAGAGGGCAGCTACCTGTGCTCCTGCCCCAGAGGATACAGCCTGCAACCAGATGGAAAGACCTGCAAAGGTAATTACATTCTGTTTGTAGCTGTACTGAAAAATCACTCTAGCATTTGTGGCAAATAGTTGAGGACTAGGCTCTGTTTATCGCCCTGTTACACTGATAATGATATATTCTGTGAAGGTATTTTGGCGCAATGCTCTATAATCACCTTCATCAGTTTTCATGCTTTCCTTTTTTCCACAAAGATTTGGACGAATGTTCCACAAAGCAGCACAACTGTCAGTTCCTCTGTGTTAACACCATCGGAGGCTTCACCTGCAAGTGTCCTCCTGGCTTCACTCAGCACCAGACTGCCTGCATTGGTGAGTACAACACCAAATCAGTGCAAAATCAGAGCAGGAGGACACCACAAAAATCAAAGTGAATTCAATGGGATACACGTATGGTCTAAAGTAATAAATACGGTTTTCACTGACCACATGCCTTTGCTCTTTGCAGACAACAATGAATGCACGGCCCAGACCAGCACGTGTGGTTCACGAGCCTCTTGTGTCAACACACCTGGAAGCTTCAACTGTGAATGCTCTAAAGGTTTCTCGTTGGACACCACAGGCCTGGGGTGTGAGGGTGAGCAGATGCATCATTTAGTTAGCCATATTTTAGCTTAGAGAGGCGAGTCCTTTTAAAACCACAAAGGTGTGGAAAGACACATGGAAAGGGTTCTGTGGAGGTGTTTGGGATTGAGGTTGTTGAAAATTGTGGTTGCACTCAATCATACTTGGTGTCTGCACTGGAAATGGGAAATTGAGTGTGTATTTATAAGCCTTCATTTTCACTTTCCTCAGACGTGGACGAGTGCAGCAGCAGCCACCGCTGTCAGCATGGCTGTCAGAACATGATGGGAGGTTACCGCTGTGGCTGTCCCCAGGGCTACGTGCAGCACTACCAGTGGAACCAGTGTGTGGGTGAGTTGCTGTGACTCAGTGTCTGTGAGATTTTTGTCACGACAGTAGTCATGGACACAGCTCTCTATAGCAGAGACTAAATTTAGTAAGGTATTTTAGGAGTTTTTTTTACTCTCGTAAGGACACATTGTTTATATGTTTCTTTTTAGTATGAATTGACAGTGCAGTCAGAATGTTAATCCACGAATTATTGGTGTTAAGATTAGCTAGATAAATCTGCACATACAGTATCTGCAGATAAATCAGTTTTGTTTGAAGTGACAAGAATTTACAGTAAGGAATACTAATAACACAGATCATTTTGTAATATCTTTGTAGGATAAAAGATATATGTTGGGATTAGGGCTGTCACAGTTATGAAATATTAGTAGTCAATTATTTGTCGTACAAATAAATGCGATTAACAACTGAATTCTTATGCCGCTGTCATGCTATATGCATGATAATTTCATAAAATCATCCAACACTTATAAGAAACAACTGTCATTTGTTAAAATAAATTGAAGAACGTGAAAAAATAAAGTCTGTCTGCCTCTTAGACTCTCTTAACACTAATTGCACTTAGCAGACTTGACAAGTCCACAGCAGAAGACATGGTCGCAGTTAGGTGATGTCATTAAATGGGCGTCAGCTGCAATAAAAGATGAAAAAACATGTGCTACTGCAACATTTCAGTCATTTTCATCCAGTTGTTTTCGAACAGGCAAATGGAAACAATTATAATGAAAATACAACCATTATCACAATTATCTGATATAACTACTTTTGACATCCTTAGTCAGGCTGTGAATACACACATTCATCTGGTATCGGAAAGAAGAATAAAATCTGTCTGTTACATGACAGCATCATCCTAAATTTTAATTTGCTGACTATCATCTACTTATATTAGTGTTAACTTCCTTATCCTCTCTGAACCTCGTTTCTCCCTGCAGATGAAAACGAATGTCAGTCTGGGACAGTTTGCGGCTCTGCCTCCTGCTACAACACACTGGGCAGCTTCAAGTGTGTGTGTCCCTCTGGCTTCGACTTTGAGCAGGGTGTTGGTGGCTGCCAAGATGTGAATGAATGCAGCTCGGGCACAAACCCCTGCATGTATGGCTGCTCCAACACTGATGGAGGCTACCTGTGTGGCTGTCCTGGAGGCTTCTACAGAGCAGGACAGGGGTGAGGGGGCACAGAGTAGAGATTACATTTAGCAGATCGTATTAAAAAAAAAGAAAAAAGATGGTGTCTCATTGTACCACAAGGAACTGTTTCATGTGTTGGTGGTATTAAATTTTAAATGTTTGTCTCCATGCAGTCACTGTGTATCAGGCTCAGGTTTCCCAGGCCAGCTTCTGGAGGGTGATGAGGAGGACAGTTTGTCTCCAGAGGCCTGCTACGAATGCAAGATCAATGGAGGAGGAAAGAATGGACGACACAAGCGTAATGCCGATGAAAATGAGCTCAGCCAGGTACATGTGCTGAAAAACTGAATCTGTTTGTCAGGAATCCTTTCAGTTTCAGAGTCTTAAGTGAGTAATTGGGATTTTTGTAAGAATTCACAGTCCTTTCTTCGTGTCTTTTCTTTAGGAACCAGCAGTGAGTATGGCCAGTGTGGACACCCAGGCCTCCATCCCCATGAACCTCTCGCTGGCCTCGCTGCTCAACAAAGAGCCTCTGCTCGAGCTTCTGCCCGCCCTGCAGCCCCTGGAGCACCATGTACGTTACGTCATAACCCATGGCAATGCAAATGAACACTTCCGCCTGCTGGAACGCCGCGACGGAAAGAGCGTGCTCAGGCTTGGCAAGAGACCACCTCCACCGGGTTCCTACCGCCTGGAGATTACCAGCCTGCCACTGTTTGGGCCCCGCAGACTACAACAGCTGGAGGAGCAGCATGACAGTGACTACCTACAAGGGGAGCTTGGAGATGCTCTGCGCATCAAGCTCCATGTCCACTTGCACTGAGCTCAGTGTGCGTGTGCTCTCTCTCTGGACTGAGTTTTTACCTTTAATCCAATAACCCCTCCACCCTTGTCGTCTAACCCCCACGGGACCATCCAGCCTACAGGGGCTATTAAAGGGCTATGAAAGACTGAGTCAATCAGCCCAACTCTGCCACCACTTTGTTACTGTTCAAGTTATTATGTGTTCATGTTTTGTGCTTTTTTTTTTCTTTTTTCTTTTTTTTACCCTGAATCCGCTCCTGCCTGACCCAGCTCTCATTCTCCACTGAGGGACAGTGGAATAGATAGCAGAGGGGTGCTTTTGTGCTTGGACCAAAGCCACCTCCTACAGAAAAAGTAGCAGACAGAAGGCTAATGGCTCCATGTAGCACTTTTGTAGATTAGAATAACATGAAACTACACTGAACAGGGGGTTAACAGAAATGGTTTAAGTGCTCAGAGAGGCCTGTCTTTACATAAGATGTATGGCAATGTTCATATCCAAGCACTGCATGCAAAATGTTCTTTCTGTTTGATGTATAACTGGTCTAAGGACTCTGTCACCTCTCTGTTATCTTGGGAGAAAAATCACAACACTGGGGATAAAGGTTTGTCACATTTGCCCTTATCAGTATTGTAGTATGTCATTTAATGTATTTGTGCTGTTTAAAAAATTTTATCACGAAGGACTGCAACATTTATACAGCATTTCAGGTTCTTAAGTCCGTCTCATTCTGTTCTCTATAGCTGGATACCAACCAAACATCAGATGAGAAAACAGCAAGCAAGCTGTGTTCTGCTCTGATGTCTCTTATTTTTGCTTCTTCCTGTGGGCAGGGCAAAGCAGACGTGTGCGTGTGTGTGCTGTCATGTTTGGTTACTTCAGTACCTCTCACAGAGTATGGACACCATGCTGTGATGCTGACTTTAAAACAAAAGAGGGTGCTAGCGTCCCTCAGCATCCATCATGGGCAGGGAATACACCAACTAGTAGCTTATAGAGTTTAAAGACGGTAGATCAGGTCACGTTTGTATTTATCCTCTAAGGGATTTTTACTTCAGGTGCACTGATTCTAGACCTGAGAGCCAGCTTCTTCATAAAGTGGAAAGTCTTCTTTCCCCATGTCAACTGTCATAAGCTTTTAGCTTCTCCTAGTTTTACTACAAACTCTGACACGCTTCAGAAGAACAGAGCTGTAGCTGACATTAAGCTGACTTCATCTGACTTCTTTGACTTTACTTTGAGCTCGAAATCTGAGGACCGAGCCTCGTTTACAGCGCAAAGAGGCGCTTCGGAAACAGTAGAGCAGTCTCAAAGGTACATAACATGTTAAGCTGTAAGTAAAAGAAGTGCTTTACAGAGAAAGGGCACGCACAGGTGAACACGAGACCTCATAAAAAAAATAAAAGAATACTCATCAGGTCAGACTTCATTACTCATGATTTTTTTTTTCTCTCAAAGAGAAAAAAAGGGTGCTACATAATACCATCCTATAACGCTGTACAAAGTAAGTGCAGTCTTGAATCTGGATTGCAAGCGTGACATTTTTTGCTAGGTTTTATTCATTTGTGTGTCTGTCTTTTGTATTGTCTGAAAAACCAATATTATCAAATTTGCTTCTTGAAAATTAAATTGTATATTTTTACGTGAAATGTAGATTTTTTTAAATTGTTTTTTTCCTTTTACAGTCCAGGCAAGACAGCAATAAACAAAACAAAAAAATGAATTAAGATTGAAGGCTTGAAGTGCTGTTGACCTTGTTTTGTATGAAAAGAAAACGCAAAAAAACAAAGCAACGTTGTGTTTGTCGATCAATGACTGGCATCTGTTCACCGTTCACGTCAGCCATTAGCGAAAAGAAGACCAAACTTTATCATTAGCTGTTTTATCACACACAGGGAAGCGTACACTGTCTGTAATATGCCATAAGGATTCGTGCAAACCCTCTTGGGATCTATGGTGCTAAATGATAATACCTTTCTTTTTCTTGTATTTTTTTTTTAACATTCAAGGTTGCGGCACTGTACCACAGCCTTCAGTAGACAATGTTTATAACACATAACCATTTTCTAACCGGAGAACTTTTGTATACTTTGTATCTTTAATGTTAATTTGTCATTTTTCTTTTGTTTGCCATTTTGTTTCTTGAAAAAGACATGTGCTTACTGTATCTCAGTGTCAGTGTCAAACTTGAAATCTGTTATCACAAACTGTCATGAACTTTAGAACACAGAAAAACAAGGATCAGGAAGTTTCTTTTTTTGAAAAAGTGACACCTGATGATGCCAGAGTTAAACTGTAAGCTGATGACAATCATCCAGTAACACTCACCAGCTGAAGATCAAATAAATAAATTAGCCAAGATGAAGCATCTTTTTATGTCTTAAATTATCGTGTAAAGGTGAAAAACAAAAAGTTTTAACACCAAATGGCAATCTGTAAAATCAGTGTGATTCACGTAATATTGTAAACTTTTGTCCAGTGACATTCACAGCAATAAAATATTGTGGGTTATATTTTTAAGAGTTTAGTTTTTTTTTCCTTCTTGGCTTGCGTGCTAACATCTATTGCTAAAAAGAGAAGCACCGAGTACACAGACGTAGTAAGTAGCAGGCTCTTTTATTTCATTTCAAACATGAACAATGTGGACCCCCCCCCAACACACACAGTCCAGCTATCACCTCGAATCAGAGAAGAGTAATTGAAGATTAAAATATCTTTTTTTTTGCCATTTTTAACCTGTGTATCAAAAACAAAGCAGATAGTCAGAAAAACACAACCACAAAAAGAGCAAAGCTTTCAACTTTGCCTCCTTCTAAAACAGGGCTGCATGACTACTTCAAAAATCCACAGTCTAAAGTTTGGTTCAGTAAGAGGAAGAGACAAAAGGATAGCAAAAAGAAGACTCCCAAACTTGAGTCGAGTATAGAAAAATAAAGCTTTCTTTTTCCTAAAGGTCGCTGTTTGCTTTATCACCACACTTGGCAGGCAGACTAAAGCAAAGGGCACAACCAGTTAACGTAAACTCTACTTGCAGTTATAAGGGAGTATATGTTTCAATATGGCTTCTCAGATATAGACACAGTAACACACAAAACATAGACAAACACGATTTCATGGAAACTACCTGCTTGGGTCTTTAAAAGCATCTGGAGCTGCAGTCCTGCTCAAGGATCAGATTCAGCACAAAGAAAGTGAAAGTTTGTGCTCCTTGATCAGCACTTAAAAGAGGACACTTTTTACTGGACCTTTGTTCATTAAAGGGGCTTCTGCTTCTGTGTAAACTTCATTGGAATTCTGCTTGTGTAATGCACATGGCGTGCTCTCAAAAATGCAGCTTTGAGGTTGTGAGCGATGTTCCCAAAATCAAATTGTGTTTTAATACTGATGAGCACGGGCTTAAGAAAACCTAAAACTGTGATGTTGTGGTGTTGTAGCATGTCTGACTGTTATAGTAGGTCAGGTTAAGGCAGCTGTGCAGCTCATGGTCTCTGTCCTTAAAGGTCCATTTACTGGGTTTGAGTGTTTGGCTTGCAGGGTGAGCCTCTTGTTGAATCACATTTGTGGTTTCACATTATCCTGTTGCCTCATATTTACACCAGAACATACAGAACACAGTGATTTAAACCCAGCAAAAGCTAACAATCCCATCCCCCCACCCCCTGAGTGGATTTACAACATAATGCATTGTCAGCGTCCGTCTTCTCTACAAAATGAAGGAAACAGCTCGTGTGCAAGGAAATATTCTCCTGTCCACAACAAATTCACACCCTACACCAGTGCATAATCAAACTGACCCCTCTCCAGTCCCTCCTTGTGGTCAGTCCAGGATGATGCGGGCATGCGGCTGTAGGGGTCCAGCAGGATCCTGAAGCACCTGACCAGCAGGAAGACCAAGAAGAGTATGAGGAGGCCTACAAAGGCCAAGGCGGTTCGCTGCTCCGTGTCCACCCCAAGCAAGGCCAGAGGGGGGCTGCTGCTTCCCCCACCAGGACTGCCCGGCAGGGAGGAGCTGGCCGGGGACAGCAGCAATTCATAGTCAAGTGTAGGCACATCGTTCATCCTCCACGGGACCCGGAGACAGGGCTTACACACTGACTGGATGGTTGGTGTGTTGGATGGAGGTGTGGAGAAGGAGGGGAAGGTGTTCATTAGGGGCAATCTTGAGACCTTTTATAACCTAAGTCAGTGGGTAAGTAGCTTGGAAGTAGACTTACTGACTGATGGTGTCAAATCTAGGTCAGTCACAGTGACATAACAAAGACAGCTCCGACCCTAATCTGCTCTGACAATGTGACAGACACACCCATATACACACACATACACTGTTCAATTAATATGGACTACTTTTTTGTGTCACACATTTTAGGAAGTGGCTTAAAAGCCTAATGATGCTCTATACTTTTCTTATTTGAGGGGTCGGGCCTCAGGCGATAATTTTTCTATTTATTGGAGTCACTCTGCCACATCAGCTCCTATTTTCACTCTCAATCAGAGCAGACAGGGCGTGACACTGCCTCCCGCTAATGCAAACAAACACACAAATGTCACTGATCACTATCAAGGTCAGTGAAATCTAGGAGAGTTGGTAGTGTACAGAAGGACATGCGTGTCTGGTTTTGTATCACTGAACTGAAAGGCTGACAACTGTTAAAAACTGCAATATTTGAAGCATCTGAGGAGGCCAGCAACCAGGTGTGTGTGGCTGTGTATGCACAATATGTGGGTGTTTGTATGCAGCTAATGCAGAGGTCAGTAGATGAAGTGGCATTGAATATTAAATAGCGCCTGCTAATTGCATCTGGCTAGCTAGAGCGTGATAAGTGGGTTAGAGCCCTATTGAAATAAGTTTCCTCCACCGTTTAGCCTTAAAGATGACCGTTTCAAAAACTGCCTCTCTTGACAAGCAGACAAGCAACAAGAGGTCGAAAATGCTTTGAGAACGTCTGGGTTTTTCTGTTAGGTAGGTTGAGTTGTCAGTCACAAATGAAAAGTGGCTTCATTTGAGTGCAGAATCTGCTGTTGAGGTTGTTCCAGCAGTCCTTAACAGATGTGGCTGAGGAGTATAACCAGACTTATTGTCATCAGATGTTCTTGGTTAAGCTGAGTCTGCGACCTCCACCTAAAAGAAATAGAAGCATATGGTTAGAATCTCATTCAAAATCTCTCATATTAAGCCATTAACCATTTAATATGCATTATATAATAATGCATAGTCAAACCAGCTTTGTAGAACATTCCCACTGTTTCTAATGTAGACCAAAACAAGAAAATGAGTCTATTCCCTCCTCATTTCATTATATACTTTGATTATAACAACCCTCTGCTCACTGAGTAACAGTAACATTAGCCATCTGCACAGAGAACACAGCACCAGCACTCCCTGTAATGACACTCAATTAGGAAGTTGATTATGGTATCATTATTGCCACATTAGCGGTAATGAATGCATGATTATAAACACTGATACCACATTACCTCAACCCCGATTTTTCAGTTTACTGTTGCAGGACGGCATTTGTTCCCTTGTTGACCCCGTTCTTTCATTTGCTCACATGATGGACGGAAAGACAAAGTGTTGTGGAGCCTCATTAATAATCGAAAATCACATCTCCTGTGGCAGACCAGGTTTCAAATCATTGAGGACATGTAATACGTAAACCATTTACACTTGCTCACATGTCTGAATAGAGTGGTGACAGGGATATTTGTTCAGATAAAGGTAATGCTGATAGATATGTGTGTGTGTGTGTGTGTGTGCTAACAGTGGGTAGTACTCAAAAGAGACAAAGGCATGATTGTCCTCAGGGGCAACAGAGGAAGTTGAAGCAAAACATATCAAGATTCATAGATGAGCTAAAGATTGATGAGTTTCTGTGGTGAACTGGCAGCAGCACAGTGGAGAAAAGAGAGGTTCACTGGCACAGACTGGACTGACTCTCCTCTGTTTGACCATGGCAAAGTGCCTCCACCATACACCCTCTGCCTTTGCCTCTCTGTCGTGTTCAGTTCAAAAGGTTTTCTATCTCATACTTCATCAGCCAGTGTCTCCAGGGTGCCCGCTGCACCAGGCTGGCTGGCAGCAGGGTGACACACCTGGGAGTAACACTCACACTGCGAAAGAATGTGCACGCCGGCATGTGTACAAAATAGACCTGCTGTGTGTGTGAAAGCTATTCCAGGTTTTTACTTTCAGAAAGATGAGATGCAAAACCCTTGCACATATGAAGAAAAAAAAAGAAAAAGGAGAAAATAATTTAGATATTTGTTTAAGAAACAATAACAGCAGAAGTTGTACAACTATTATTCTTTCAAACTGTTATCACAGGGAACTTTCATGACTTTGAAACCTAATGAATGTCTTAATTCTTTGGCTTTTTAGGGCTAATATGGCTACAGTTACCTGAAAACCTATGTTTTATTTTCTTGGCTGCTCGCATTAGGAACGAGCTGTCACAAACTGGAATAAAGAAAAGCCAGCAGCACTGGCTCTGAGTTCAGCCTTCAGGATGGGGAAATATGGCTGGGGGAGGTTTTGTAAAAAAAAATTTCAAGGACAAAGTACTTTAATAAGAATATCTATCAATATAACTTTTGCAGGATTTTAAATGTTTTTCTACCAAACTCTCTTATTCAGTTAAACTGGACACAGAAAGAGCCCCAAACAAGCAACAATTAAGATCAACTGCTAAAAAGGCATCTTAATACTAGCAGATGCAAAATTTCAGGTGCTCACAGCCTGCAAGGTATTTGTATCCAAGTATCGAAATCAGTTTCTATATCTAAATGTGTGTCTGAAATCATTTTTGAGGCAGTGAAAATGGAGAACGTGTGTAAACAAATGGCTCGAACATCTATATGGTTCATGCAATTTTATTTGTTGTTTGTCTGTTTAGCCCATTGAGTTAAAGCTGCAGGTTTGCACCTCCAGGACTTCTTGACTGCTTTATTTCAAACCCACAATCGTAGTATAAAGGGACAGACTCCCAGAAATGGCCTCCTCATCCAAATACTACAAATACGGACATAACAGTATGCATTGAACCGTACACAGACGACAGCTAAACCTTTTGAGACGTTTCATTGCTAGGATTGTTAGCACTGAGCAGTGTGCGTTGGCAAATGTCACTACCTTTTCACTCTGCAGAGGGAATTACACTGTATTTCATAAATATTTAGTATCACAAAGAGTACACACACACATGAAATAGTGGAGGTTGGAAAAGTGCACTTTATGGAAAACTAGAATTGATTTGGAATACAAAACTATTAAACCTATTTTGACCCATTTCATAGCCCAAAGGCCATAGCAAAACAAGTTTTGTCTCAGTTATGTCAAGCACATGTGTAAGATGTGTCTGTATGCACACCAGCAACCTGCAAAAAGCTCCCCTAAATGTGCTACAGTCATTTATATTATCATTAGTGACACTGTTTCATGGCAAGCAAAAT
The DNA here is from genome assembly GCF_036924035.1 of Leuresthes tenuis. Classification (NCBI taxonomy): domain Eukaryota; kingdom Metazoa; phylum Chordata; class Actinopteri; order Atheriniformes; family Atherinopsidae; genus Leuresthes; species Leuresthes tenuis. The sequence goes on along the minus strand of NW_027325361.1, from coordinate 15,336,609 downwards.
GTCCATTGTGAATAAGGTTTATCGTTAGTCCTGCCATGACTTCGGGGGATAGATGGATAAAATAAAGCCTTTGTTAATGTCAACATCAAAACTGTGCCTATTCTACTGCAAGTCAAAATATGAAAACCTTTTATGTTAGGCTACAATAACGTGATGCATGAAACTGTGTGAATAACAGAGGCGGAACTATTCCTGCTTTTTAAAAAAAAAAAAGGCACGTAATAGACCGGCACTAAGCAAGGAAATGCTTAGTGCAGATATAACAGAATAATAACAAAACAAAAAAAATGTGTACATTTTTAATACAAGCATAGAACAGCCTCGCTTTTTAAGTACAACTACACACAACCTCAGACGTGAATACAACACTGTGTAGTCCCAACTCGTAGTTGTAGACCATGCATTGAAATATGTAAATGTTTAACATAAGCACCGAACACCCCAATATTGAATCTTTACAGCAAACAGTGATAGTTTATTGGGTTGCAAATAGTTGTGATAAGATAGGCACGTCATCCAAGCCACATAAAAAGATCTATTTGTTGATATGACCATTAATTAATTTGTTTAGGGAGACCAGACGTCTACTAAACTTTTGCTTTTCGACCTTGAATAAACTTAATTTGGACTGATTGTCTGCAGACAAACAGAGCATTACAGATGCCTATTACATGATTTTTAAATGTCACATTGCTCTTTGGGAATGGTCGAAAGGCAAAAATGTTGGTCTCACACTGGATTCAAACATCCACGTCTCCACCAGTCCAACTGAACAACTGCTAAGTACGGGTTGTTTGAGTCAAATGCATTTTAGTCTGGAAACAAAACAAACTGACATTTAATGCCAAAATCTGCCCACAACAGACCGTCACTATCACATAAAGACAAAGATGTGCAGAAAATACCTTACAGGAGATAGTCAAACCCGTAAAAAAACTAAATTGAAAGAAAGATGGGAGAAAAAAGACAGGAAAACAAACACTGCTGAGAAAATTTAAATCTTATTTAAAATGCAAATGGAATAAATTAAAGGTATCAAAATGACCATTCTGTAATAAATCTGAGAGGGTTTTTTTTATTCAAATAGTGAAAATGATCATATTCTACACTCTTACGTCTACATGAAATATACTGAAATCATTTCATGAACAACTTTTAGTGTAATTATCTATTTTCACAAAATGGTACAAATGCAGAATTATTTTTGCCTTGCAACAAGCCTCCGTAGAGTCAGTGACCCAATAGTTCATTCATGGGCTCCTAAAGTGTATGTAGGTGTGTGTGTGTGAATAACTAATTGTGAGGTAGAGAGAGGACAGACAGAGATTGCTCAGCTTATTTTCCTCCTCGTTAAATCTCTCTCCCACCATCACCCTCCATCAGCTTCTCATGCACACACGTGCACACATTTATCAGCCTCATCGAACATTATTTTGCACCCACTCCATCTCTCCTCCAAGACGTTACCTCGAAGGCCCATTGAGACCCCTGTGATGAAGGGCGGTGAAGCAGACACAAAAATGGAAAGCCCTTAAATGGACACATCTCTCGCACATCCACACACACAGATGTATTCATATTCAAAAACTCACAATGGCATGACCACATTCAGAAGGCAAACTTAAGTGAAACACATATAGATACAGCAGATGTACAGTTGACTGCACCTCTAGAGTAGTAGTGTGTGTGCACATTCATTTGCTATCGCATCCCCTGAGCCATTTGTCAAGCTAATGTTGACAGAACTCATCAGGGTAAATGACTTGAGGAGAGCTGAAAATAATTTAGTTACCTCTCAGGTGACATAGGTGTCCCCTTTTTCCTCCTCTATCCACCACCTGCTGTCTCTCACACACGTACAGACACAGCTTCAGCGGTTTTTACTCTTCAATCTTAAGTACAACCATGTTCAATTACTATTGATTCATTGGAGAGTTGGGAACTCAATATTTTTACAATTTATACATTGTTTGTTTCAAATAGCAGTTTTAAAACACGGTGGCAATCAAAAAGAATCATGGTGATGAATCTACAGAAAGTTATTGCCCAGATCTACAGCTCCTAATGGTCTTAAAGACTATAACACGTTTCAGCTCAAGATTCAGAGTCATCACTACTTTGGTCCACTGCCACTGGGAACTGCAGACTCGTCGTTTTCATGAAAATAAATTGAAAATTTCAGAATTTAGCCAAGTTTATGATGCTCTTTTGAGGAAAACAAAAAAAGATTAGAAAAATTAAATAAGGAGTTATTTTATCTATCCAAAAGGAGTTATGAGCTCATTTGGGACAATTTTTTCTGGGTTATTTTCAGGTTTAGTGATTGTGTTGACACAAGACACAGTGAACATGGTGGACTATGCTGGCATTTATTTCCCATAATACAATACTGAGGTGACTAATAAAAAAGGAGAAGATATTTCAGCAATGATATTAACTTTTTTAGGACATTAATGTATTCATAAAAGTAACATATTGGTGATATATTTTTTCAGTTAGTTAATCATTTCTCTGACATCAGTGTGTGTTCAGAAACTAAAACGTCTGTTGCAGCACAGGACACATAATTAGGTTGCAGTTAAATTTCATCCTTAGTCTTAATGATTGTTTCATCTCCTTAAGTGTCTTTTGGCTTTTTACATTGGGGGCCTTTCTGCTTACCAAGCAGCCCCACAAATCACACTGATCTCACATTCAAACAAGACATGATCTTTTTTAACACGTCGGCAGACCATAACAGTCCACTTCTTTTAGAACCACTGATAGCCAGCACTACCAGTCTCCACAAAGTTCAGAACAGAGGCCTTGATTTATTATTATCTATAACCTGAGTAGAGCCACTCTCTGAAAGTAATTAGACTTTAGAAACAAAGAAAAAGGGAGGAAAAGAGCATCAGAGAGCAAGTGGAGAGAGAAGGAGACAGAAATGGTAAATGTTCGTCTCAGCCTTAGCCTCAGCCTGCAGGGAATTGAATTAACCCCTTCCAATTTGCTGCTTATAAAGATAAAGTGGACCTGGAGAAAAAGGCAGAGGGGAGCTGCATGTGATCCACGAGCTCAGATGGGTATCCCCATTACATCACCATAGTAGTTATGCAGTTTAGAAGACAAATATGCAGTTAGCCGTCATAACTGCGCACAAACTAAACACAAACAGTAGGAGGGTCCAATGGAAATGTATTGATACAGTCTGTAATTGAGCTTTATCAATACATTTGACTTTTTCTGTGGAGATACAAGCATGCCTGTCTTGATTCATTCACCACCTCAGGTAGTTTGCACCTGCAATGTGTCAGCGGCTAATGAGGGAAATAGCGACCGGGTCACCTTGAGCTGCGTATAACACCAAACATTTTCCTCATAACATTTACATGTGTAGCTTAAGCTGCAGTTATCAGTAATTCAGTTATGTTTTTGTACACTTTCCAAAGAAAGGAGTCACACATTTGCACATACACAAACACAATGAGTCAGATTTACCGACCCAAACACAATTATCTAACAGGTATTTTTAGCACCTGAGTGTCTGTGTAGTCACTCCTCTTTAAACTTGGCTAGCATCTCAGCTCACGGCCAGCCAGTTCTTCTGATAGCCCCAGTCATAATTAGGCTGGCAGACTGTCTGTAGCTACAGTAACAATGATAAAGCTGGGCAATTAAATATTTTAATCAAGGCCAGGCTGGTAGGCTCTGTACACACACCGATGTGGACTAAAAGATATTTGTGTGTGAGACAACCCTGTTCTTTTACTTGGTGTACATGCAAATGAAAGACAGTACTGTGTGAGGAAAACAGTCAAGGCTGCTGACCTTTCAAAACAAAAAAGATCCAGCAGCATAACAGAGTAGGCAGTACAGCTTATCTTTAGGACTTCTTCAATAACCTGAACCTTTAACATAAAAACATGCACAAAACTTCCCTACTACTAGGTCCTCACTAACTTGAGGTTTGGATCTCTCTGCCAAACATTTCTGGAAAAGCATGTCTAATCCCAGACAGCATATATACACTGTATAAATATATATCTCTATATATAAATAGATATATGAGAAATTAGTTTTGAAGTGAACAAAGGGTTGAGATACACCATGATATATAAAAGTTGAGCATGTGCAAATTTCTGTCACTCAGCAAAAGTAAGATGGTAAAATGATGGTAAAAAGATGACCTGATTTCCAAATTACAAAAACCTAAAGATAACACATTTCTTTCATACTTCAAGTTAAGTAATTTTTCCCATCTCATTCCCTCATTAGAAAGTATCACATCCCTAAAAAGTCCTAAAAAGTTCTTGCTTGAACCATTTTTATCCATCCTTCCTGCAAAAAGCTTCTATTTCTGTGAGAAGTCTTACATCACTACAAATCCTTCAGCTTGCTTTTCTTGAGTCAGTCCACAGTGGATTTGTGGGTGTGTTAAAGATAAATATCATGTTGTGGAAGCCACCCTCTCTTCATCTTCAGCTTTGTTGCAGATTGGGTGATATTTACTTCAGAATTTGCTGAATCCTTTCAACATACCAAAGCCAGATTCCCCATGACTGTGGCTTCGACAGAGGGGCAAAGAATGATCAACCCATCCCTCTGCTTCACATTAGATGTAAATGTTGTTTTCATGAAATTTGGCATTCTTTTTTCTTCACACATTTCTGCAAACTCATTGCAGTCATAAAGCTCTTTTCAAACTTGCGACTTAAACTGCATCAGGCTTGTTAGGATGCTATTTGTAAAAATCTAACACTGACATTTGCTACACGTAACTTTCCTGATGATTGTGAAGAAATGAACAATCAAAGTAAAAGTGGAAAAAAGCATAAAGATTCACGCTGACATTTGTTGACATAAATCATACATTTTCTGCCCTTTGGAGAAATTTTAATCTTCTGCTAACTTAAAGGACATTTCCCAGGATTTTTCAGATCAGTTATTGACAAAAATCACAGTGATCAGAAAAATATTTTGTGAAAACATCATATCTGTTACTTCCTTGTAGTGGTTTTCAAAGAGCAATTAGCAGCAGCAAAGAAAGCTTTTATAACGTCAGCACAGGTTGAGATTCAGGCTCGATTTAAGTGTCTGACGACATCATGGACAGGGCGCCAACATGCCCCATTTTTTTACATGTAGCAATTTCCAGTCACGGTCCTCAATATGCATTTGAATCCAAAGATTTCTGTGCCGATCAATATTTATATTCAAATATAAGAGAAAACGGCATGCAGGTTTAAAAACCCCAGAAATTTCCTTCAAACACTCAGAGACAGGAATGTTGCCTTGAGGTGCCAAACATTAGCATCTCACTGTACAGAAAAAGACAAATTGTGCTGTACACAGATGAGGGAGCAAGGGAGAAAAACAAGTCCTTTGTGGTTTTCAACAGCAACACTGCAGCGGAGCAATTCCATCTTCAGAGCGGCCTACCATCTATCATTTTATCACCAGCCCAAAATAACACCTTTTTCTTTATAAGCATACTTAGCAGTTTACTTGAATGTTCCTGTATCCACTATGAAAGAATTCTCTTTGTAAAAAAACTAACTTTCTTTTCCTAAACGCAGCTGAAATCCTCCCAAGCCAGGATCATGTGCTGCTTGATGAAGCTCGCATTGCAGTAAAGTAAAATCAGATGAGCAGAGAAAAGGCAGCAAATTTTTATTCAGTTCCCAGCCTGCTCTATCCTATCTCCTGGATGTTTGCGTCGCTCTCCTTAACAGCTTGAAACACCAGTTTGTGTGCCACTGATGAGCACCTCGATGAAGTAAATCCTGTATCTGTGCAAATAGGAAGAAACAGAACCAAATGCTCTGCTGTGAAGCAGAAGTACTAAAAGTTAATTCAAGAATGGGAAGTGGGTAAACAAAGAGGGCATGAGAGAAAATCCCACAGAGACACACAGACAGATATACAGACAATGCATATTTTGGAGAGCCTTGGTCGGCATAAAGCATTGAATTGCATGAGTTAGTCTTTATATGTATGGGATTCATAACATCTCATTCATCACTTAAACCAATATTGTTTTACTCTTAACTGACACAATGGCCAACCCAACCAGTTACCAGAGTAAAAATTTGATATTTTATAAATGTATTTTTCTTGGCCAAAAGCTCTCCCCTCATGTCACAGTGACACTTTGTTTATGCAGGGCTTTGTAAGGCTGTATTTTAATCATTTTTTTTCATAACGTAACAATGGTATATAGTACATGAACGAATATGATGCTTCATGTGAACTAAATGCATGTATATACACAACTATAATATTTCGACAGCATTTGTTTAAATAAGAAATAGGCTTAGATGGACTGGCATGCCCCGTGTGTGTTATGTAAGTGCAGCAAAATGAACGGCTCTTATCCTGGGTTCTTATGAGAGCAGCAACATCTTGCAGCACATACAGGTAGTTTGCTAATAGGGAGAAACATGCCTCCAGGCCTTAACACAGTCAGAGCAGCTTATAGATGAGGCCATGTATTATGCTGACAGTTGCTAAACAGCTGCAGTTTTCGCTGCCTGGAAGAAACAAAAGTTTGTTTGCAACTTTATGACTTTGGTTCTCAGTGTGAATTTTTTTGTATTTTTGAGTATTGGAGCAGACCTGGATGAGGGGCCAGATCTATAACAGTAACATTTTGGGATATATGGGAGCTCCATATCATCTATTTGATGAAAAAAACAAAAGATTTTGTCAAAAAAGATTTTGACAAAAGGGTAAAACAAATCAAATAAAATGTTGAAATCTAATAGCTCAAATACTGGTCTTGACTTGGCTGTTTGAATTCTTTTTCATCAAAACGTGTTGTCACCTGCAGACAAATAATCACTTCAGATGCTTAAAAGACTTTCGTGTAAGACTTATGAACTTTAAACCTAAGAATTCAACTAGTATTGACTACAAATAAAGTATAAATGTCACAGAAACTATCAGTGGCTGTAAAATATTATACATTTCAAACAGACTAAATACACACACTCACTGAATGAATTTTACTTCACTGAGTCATGACTGTAGGCTATGAATGTGATTTTCCGTCTTATGAAACCCTTGGGGTGTTTGACTCAAAGGCTGAGAGCCATTCAGAGCCCTGAAACTCATTTGTTGCCTCCAGCCATCTACCTCACTGAGTGAGGCTCAGGCCATTCTGACAAGCAGCACAGGAACCCACCTTTCTCTCCAATTCACCACCACCACCACTTTAATCAGCTCTAAAATCCCTTCTGTCCCACCAGTCAATGTGAATAAATGTCATCCCAATCATATCCAGCCTATATTTAATTCACAGACATAAAATATTCACACAGGGATGAAGATGCAAGGAGACCAGTTCACTAGTGGCAGCAGGTCAGCAGTGAGCGGATTAAAGCTGTCATTGGACTACTCTTTGTATTGATTAAGATAAAGGACTGAGAGAAGATAGATTTAAAGAATAACTGACATGAGCGTTCAAACCATATTGTTAATCTTAAAAGACCCCCTGTTGCTGTCAAGACAACAATCGTGACAGCTAACAGTCTGAAGCACAACAGTTGGAAAGATACCTTATCTATGTAAGGTGAGAAGTTCGATGAATGATGTAAAGTGAAGACCAGGTGCAGGCAAAAGTTAAGTGGAAACAAGAAAAGGGACAAAAGAAGGGAAAAACTTTGGTGAGCAGAATGCTAAATTTCTGTGATTCGTGTCTGCGTTCAGACAGAACAGAGATCTGCAGCAACCCACGGAGCATGATGGATTGGTTGCTATCAATCAGATAAATGCAGGAGTAAGAGGAAGCGAAAAAATAATCAGGGCGGAGAAAGAATGAATAAGAAAAACTGAGATGAGATTTGGGCACGATGTAAGCAGGAGAAGTGTGTGTATGCGAGGGCCAATATGAAGATGTCAGCACTCTGAAAGTCAGAAGACAGCACTTTCCTTCCATCAGGCAGCAGTTCTGTCAAGTCCACTGGGACAGAACGGAGACTGTGCGAGCCAGCCGACCAGCCCACGATGAAGGCCGTATATATATTACATGGCCTGCCCACACAACACTTGCTCAAAACCAAGGTGGAAGAGGGCTGAGAGTCAGCATTAAAAAGTTCAAAACTTTCTTGTAGACAGTAAAAGGAAAAGTCCTGAAACGTCAGAGCACACGTCAGCCAGGATGCAAAACAATGGTCTTCAATCAGCGAGGCAAAAACACCCCACCCGTGAAGGAAAAAATACATTGTCAGAGTCGGGTGGTGGGTAAATCCTGTGCAACTTTTGATAAAAAAAAGGGAGCTTTATATACTCAACAATGGCAAAGTGCTGATTCAAACACGAAAGCTGAAATCACTTTGCTCAGCAGGGTGCTGCTGACTGCTCCACTCCCCATTAAAGAAGCTACCAGTTAGTCCTGAGCACAGATTTAATTCAGAGGAAATGTAATGGCAAAACACCCGGACATATCACCTTGCAGAAGTGAGGGTAGTCAGTTCAGTTGATTTGATTGTTGGGCTTAAAGCTAGATGGGGTGTACCGTCCTGCAGCCTTCCCAGGCCAAATACTTCTGAGGCACAATAAAAGAGTACTTATCTGCACACTTCCCTTCATAGGCCATCAGCAGTTTTCTTTCCAATAAGCGAACTAGACTCAGCTCCTTTCCTTTTCTCGTATTTCTGAGAGTTAATAGACTTTTGCTGTGGGGGTTGCTATAGCATTTGGAGGTCTTTTTCTGAGCTGATAAGGAGCAAGGACAATAAATCTTGGGTCCTGAGTCAGATACCAAAATCTGATAGATAAATTTCGGTTGAATATTTGAAAAGAAATCAAAACACCTTGGGGGATTGCCTCACTCCCTCTTGTTAAGACTGAAGACCCACAGTCTTCTCCTCTGTGCTGACATGAAACTTTCCCCTCTCTGATGGAGGTGGCTCTTTGAGACAGCCAGGTGGATGTTTATTTATCTGTGTGCCAGACAATATACAAACTGAAAACTGAACCACGCTCACTGTAGCACTGCTATTATCTCTGAGGCAATACGCACAAGTAGCACAAAACACACAGGTGATTTCTTGCCTCACGTTTGCGCATAAAAAAGTGATTTCATAACTGTGCAGCATGACATTTAAATTATGTCTGTCAGAATGATGCAGCAAAGACACTTCAGTGGCTTCACCTCCTCACTCAGCTGCTTTTAAGCAGCGGCTGAACAGTGTAATAAAGCAACCACCTTGGTGGGCAGTAGAGAGTAAATGATACCAGATATCACAGCTAATAACAGAGATTGGTGGTGACACAGGGAGATAGCTGTGTAGTGGAGAACCTGATTCTCAAATGTGCGCCACGTAATGCCGTATATCCTGACAGGTGCACGAGGATGGCTTAAAGGTGAGCCCACCTGGGTTTTTTATTTCGTTGTCATCTCTTCTTTCATTACAGGTCATTACACAATGACATTGTCAGCTTCCTGCCAAGCAGCTCCACCATGTATGCTGTGTATTAATCTGAACTGGTAGACTGAGAGAGGTGAGTAAATAAAAGTAACAACAGGCCATGTCTTTAAACCTTTAATCATGCCGTTTCCCCATTTTTTGTTTCCTTAAATTGCGTTTTGTTTAAGTCAGAGTCAGGTTATATGTCGTCATTGTTTGAAATATTCTAGGGGGCGGTGCACCATTTCATTTAACTGAAACATACTTTTTGCACAGTTACCTCAAATTCAGCTTGAAATGTTTGGTGTTTGAGAGTTTAAGAAATCGAGTAATTTCCAGAAGAACGAGAGTTTGTAAAGATTGACAGATGCAAATGTTTAAGCAAAAGGCCGGTGTCTGGGTCAAATAAAAGCAATACAAAAAACCTGAACTCATTAGAAACTTCTCACTATATCTAAAATTAAACTACAAATCAGAGTGGTGCTCAGAGAGTGAGGCTAATGCCTTATTTTGCAGTTTAAAAGAAAGTCATGTGCACCAAAATCTAATAAGATTTTTCATTAGCCCATACTGCACCTTTCCATCAAGTTTGATTAAATTCAGTCTCTCCCTAATGCTGCTAACAGACAGGCAAACAAACAGCAATCAAACATATCTCTCTCTCAGCCTTCACCTTGGTGGAGGATTAACATAACACGCAGCATGCTGTAGACACCTGGGCAAATATCCTTACAACTTTCATCAAGCTGAGAGTCCAGATCTCGATCAAAACTTAGATCACTCAATACAGCTAACAATTTAATTATTCAGCAGTTGTCAGTGTAATGTGAGACAACATGAACGAAGAGAGCCAGGAGGGCTGTGGTGCATCCAATGCCTCGCACAGATTTCAGAGTCGTAGGGTAATAAACACGCGCCCATGGCGAGGAACTACATCCAATTGTAAGGAGCTGATCACGGATAGTGTGTAAAGGATAGACTGACATCAGTTTTCTTATCTCAATCAGCCATTAAACCTGAAAGAGCTAATTAAATCTAATATACACCCTGATGGATTTTTTTTTGAGAGTTTTACAATGAAATTCACCTGTATTCTGCAAGCTGTATGCATCTGTGATTGTAATGATCTGTATGCGGTTCAGGGGAAAAAACATTCACCCCCATGTCTCCGTCTGATACCCGTGTTTCCTGAAGGTGACTTGTTCAGACTAAAGGGGGAAGAACAGAAATCTGTGTTACCAGACAAGCACACTCACAGTAAGTTCATGGTGCACTGGAGCATGATGCTCTGACTTGTTTAAATTGTTGTTGTTTTGTTTTTTTTAAAAAAACAAAAAAACTTTTTGTAGTTTTAAATTAATTCAGGTAAGCAGGTTTGGTTAGAAGACAGCCAACTATACTATCTCCGACAATATTTGTACTCTTTTGATATCATATGATCTCATTAAATGTGGAAAAATAATCAAATATGCGATTTTATTTCAACAACAATGTAAAAAAAACTTGATAACATAGCAGTCACGCAAGGTTTTAGTTTTTTGTTTAAAGTTTCTAAAGTTTAATAATTTATCTTATTTCAACTTTTGAGTTTGGCTCACGAGGCTCTCCATTTCTAGCCCTCTATTTATTTCCAAAGCAACAGAAGCATTTACGGCTGTTCTTTGGCAGAAAGACTGTGATCAGCTAATAGTGGTTTGGCAGACTGGGTTGAGCAACAAAAGGACAGAACATCAGTAGTGGAGGGATAACTTATACGAAAGTTTGGCACAAAAAAAACACCGGAATCAGTGGCTTACTTATAAACGGAGCAGCGCAGGTTCTCAAACGGCACAATGACACGCACGTCACTGCAGCTTCTCATTAGCGCATGAATATTCATGTTTTTACCACATAATCTTGTTTTAATTGAGCTTTTTATTCTAACACAGACATTACAAGCAGTGTGCTTCTGTGCGTCATATTGCACCAACCTGACTCGGGTGCCCAGCATTCGCGCGTCTGCAGTGTCCGAACAGCTTCAGCCTGAAACTTTGGGACGTGCTCGTCTCTCCTCCGCCTCCTCATGTACCAACTCCAGTACCTCCGTCTCTGCTGATGTCCGTCGCTAAACTCCGAGACACGACTGGAGGCAGGCAGCAACTCTTGAAGTTCCCCACCCACCCAAGCCTCCCCTCGAGGCGCACAGCCAATCACAAAGGTAGCCTCGACATAAGGGTTTATGCATATAAAATCTGCTAATAGCAATAAGAATACTGTATTGATTAATAATTTTATATAAGTTGCTATATTATTATACTGTACTAATAATATAAATGTGTCCTGATTGAGCTCAAGTTCAAAGAGCCCTCAAGTAAATCTGGAGACTGATGTCTGGTGCAAATAGTTCGTGTCCCTGCAAAAATGAATGATGAATAATAAACAAACTACGCGTACAGCCTGACATGTGTCCTCTTCTTACAGTTAATATAACTTTTATCTTTCGATCCTCAAACCTTTTTAGCAAGAAAGTAGCTTGTTTCACACCTGATGACTGCAGACTTTCATCAAACTCCTTGATTGATATCTGAAATGTTTTTTTTTTTCATTATTTATTCATCTTTTTTAAATGATCTATTCATTTGATTAGAATAGAATTAAAGTAAAATTAGAATTAAGTACTGCAGGACAAAACGGATGCAAAGCTGAAGTTCCTCAGAGACTTTGGTATCTTCCTCCCTGGAAGCCCCTGTAGCTGGTCTTTAATTGGTATCAATCTAATTGGTTTTGGTGCTCTGTCAAATTTAAGAGGCAGCTAAGTATTACTGTGACAAAATGGATGTAGAACTTATTGCAGCCTATTTGTTACAATTTGGTACACTTGCTGCTGAGAATTTCAGAGCAGGTTCAGTAACATCGACTCATTGACTCATCATTATGAGGATGTTATTTCCGTTCCAATTTTAGGAATAGAAGAAATAAGAGGAATAAAAATGTCTAATTTGATGGAGTTTTTCAAATCTCACTCTGGCCTGGGGATACAGAGTTGGAGATTGTATTGGTTTCTTGTCCTTGCAGTCTGCTGTTGTTCTTGGACGTCGAAAAGTGTCGCACTCAGTTAAAAATGTAGGCTGCTAAGTGTTCTGAATCCTCCTGACTCATCCACATCTGTGTTAGATTTCATCTCATTATTCTTTTCCTGCTATGTGCTCCATTCCTTTCTCAGTCCTTTTCTTGACATGACCAACCCAACATGCAATCACCGTCCTCCTGCTTTTTCAGTATGAGCTGTCTATATGAGAAACTGGTGGCATTAGTTCTCCCTGCTGGGGGGTGGGGGGGGGGGGGGTGTCTTTTATCATTAAAGCATTGCAGTAATGACATTTTCAGTAAACACCTCCAACACTAAAAAAGGACAGTGTGTCCACCATTTGGAAAGAAGAAGGGAAGAAATCAAGACAAGCTAAAATTACTTTTTAGGTATCTTCCATCATGAATGTCCTTTTTACACCCACCGGTTCACGAGCTGCTGCCAACAGCAGGAAGGACATGTTACTGAACAATGTCAGATATTTCCCACTCGTTCAGCTCATGATGGCGAGAATGTGTAGGCTGATACACAGGAGTGTCCAAACCTTTGACAACCCAGCTGGACGCATAGCTACCATCACTGTGCTAATTCTAATTAAAGCAATTTTCTCTCGGAACAAAATGGCAGCTTCACATCAGGGGCTGAAAACATCCATGTATTTGAAAAAATGTGCATTTGTGTGCCTGTTCGCCCCTGATGGAGTGGCTGTGTGGGTGTGAAGCAGTATATTACTGATGTTGAGTGTGTCATTTTCCCAGGTGTGCTTGTTCAAACGTGTCAGTGTGTGAATGAGTGAGTAGGAGGTTTAGACCGGAGCTAGAGAGCACAAAGATGACGCACAAATATGACTACACATTGACAGCAGTCTCCGAGCTTGTTAAACTGACGGGAACTGTATGCATATATTCGTCCATGCTTGTGCAGTTCTTCTGCATGCAGGTGAAAATGTAACATTCTTTTTACTTCTGTGTCTGTGACTGTGGGTCTGCGTATGTGGGTGGAGGGGCAGGTGGCTTGGACCAATCAATAAGCTTGATAATGAGATCTGAGGGGCATCGTTCTGTTGGCCCCTTGGGCAAGCAGTGCCTCTTCTGTAAAGAGGATCGTTGTCTCCTCTCCTCCAAGCCAGAATGCACCTCATTAACCTATACAAATCTGAGCAGACGCCATTTATTTTTCCTCAACACACTCTGTTGTTTGGAAGATATACAGTCTGAGTAAGTTCATCTGTACAGTTTAGTGCAGTGTATTTGTAGCATCTTGGAGGTCTTTTCATGTTACTAAAGTTTGAAGTCAAGAATAAAAGTTTGTGATTAGATTGGAGCTTGCGTCATGTACCTAGCATATTCGTTTTTTTTAGTTCAGGGTTTAAAATCCTTTAATATTACCAAATAAACTGATGTCAGTGAACTGTGTGAGGCATTACTATAACAGAAATGGAGACTATCTAGGAAAATGTGCTCAATAATTCAGGCACATTCTGCCACATTCCTCCTACATGAAATCTTTAGCAAAAAAAACTTTGTTTGCTGCTATTAACATATTTTTAGACACCGGTTTGATGCTTTATGCTCCGTTTTACGGTGGAAATGTTTCCATTAAAGCAAATCCAGTCACAATGCAAAAACTTTGGAGATAATGAAACAGATGCAGGAAAGATGTCATGCAGTCTACTTTGAAATATTCTAAAGATCCTATCAGTCATGACCAATGAATATAAAACATTGTGTCTGTGACATCTCTGCTAGGCTAACACACAAATACATCCAATCAACTAAATAACCCCAATCATGTATCTCTGGACTGTCAAATCTTCCTCCTCATTCAGAACATGTCAAACATATCTCTGGCTTAATGCAGTTCTTTACCCACATGCAGACTTCAAACTCAGGCTGGTTGAATGAATAAAAGTATCTTCCAAAAAACATTTACAAGTATGGAGCAAATGCTGGGAGGGAAGGCAAACAAACAAGAGGTGGCTGCAGAGTGGAAGTGGTTTAGTCCAGGAAAAAAAAATCCCACCAAGGTAGAATTAAACAAATTAATCTAAAGCAAGACATGTCAAGATCAGATGCAATGAGACACAGGTTGAAACAATCAAGACAATCACAAGGGAGGGAACAGAACAAACACAGGATGTAAAACGGATCAAGAGACACAAGTTGCTCTTTGCACTTCACTGATTTGCATTTCCTCGGCTCCTTCATCCTTCATCCTCCCACCTGAGAACCAGAAATCGATCTCAGCACAGCAAAATAAAGGAGAGAGGATGGAGGGTTGATGAGTCTCGTTGGAGGAGCTATGGGCGAAGAAACACAACCGTGGCCTTTGCGGAGGTTTTTACAAATACACTTGATGTATCAAAGGAGAATGTGTAAAATTATGTCAGACCGTAAACTGAATTAAAATGTTAATAGATAAATTGTTGTCAATACTTTTATCCTCATCTGGCAGAGATCATATGAAAAAGCAATAAGATGTAACAAAACAATGAACAGAGTGCTGCTGTGCCAATCATATCTGAATGAGGTGTGTTTGAAGTGAGGGAAGGATGTCTTAGTTCATTAGAGACCCTGTTACCTTGACTCCTCTGTCCTCAAATCTCCTGCTTGCTTCCTCTGCTCGCATCCTGCTTGAAGGACTAACTGCTTATCTTATTTCCCAATTAGGAAACATTTGATTCCTCCCCTAAACTCTTCTCCTTAAGTCTTAGTCCCTCCCACCATGAATACAAGCAGAGAATTTGAAGACAGACACGAGGAGAGAGGAGTGGAGCAGAGGAGTGGAGCAGACATGCAGCGAACAAAATGAGACGCCTTTGTTTCACAGTCATAATATTAAACCGCAGTCAGTTAAATATAATCAGTGACACATCTGCATTATAAAAACAATATTTTGTTGCAGCTTACCACTATATTAGATTATTTCTGTCAGATGAGCATTTAATGTTTGTAACAAAGTAGATTTTATACTTTTCATTCAATTTATAATGCATGATTAACTTCTCACACCCCCTTCATATGTCAAGGATGCCTTAAAGAATTCTGCAAAGGATGCACATGTGTATCCTTATTAAGCTCCTCCAGTCAGCCTCCTCACTTCGCTCCTCTCTCCCCCAGGTACAGTTTAGCAATTGAGATGTCCTTCAAATTGTCTGTAAACAATTTCTGGGTCACAGGCAGGAGGACAGACAGAAGAGACAAAGAGGCTGAAATCAGACAAATTGGATGAGCCTTAAGACATGAGGAGAGGAATCGAGGGTGTGTGGTGTACTACCTCTATGTGGTACACCACAGCAAATAAATAAAAATTATACAATCTAATGATGTTCATATTCATTTATCAACTCAATTAACATTACCCCTTTTTACAATAATTAAACTAATCAGATTGATGATACAACACAATGTGTGTGTGTGTGTGTGTGTTTGGTTAAGATGGTTGAAGTGTTCATGCTGAGCGTGAAAATGTACTTCTCTCTGAAGCCTGCAGTCCCTCACAGCAGTAATCTCTCCCATGCTGCACATCAGCACATGGATTATCACAATAATTTGCAGAAAAACCTAATGGCCCCTGTGAAAGTAAGAAAGTGAACAGGGTGTCTGAAAGTCGTTAAAACATCTGGGAATCAGAGCTGTTATGCAGCCACTGACCTTCAGAGCCCCCTAAGTCTCCCTGTGGCGTGTTAGCGTGTGCACGTGTGTGAATTTTACTGTAAGAAAAAGGAGATGCAGTCCTATAATGGAAGGACATCAGAGGGTCCATTAGCTGTTACAAATGTCTAAGTTCTGTTGATCAAGGTATTTAATCACATTATGCTCTGTCATCATGAGCTGTTGAACATAAACTTAATCCATAAATATGAATAAAATTCAGCAAAAATGCTTTACTTGCTGAAAAAAAGATGCTGTGTCATCACCTTTTTCCAGCATGCATTGGCACGTATTAGAAACATGGAGAGGAGTAGACTTCTAATTACGTGTGGC
The DNA here is from genome assembly GCF_036924035.1 of Leuresthes tenuis. NCBI lineage: Eukaryota > Metazoa > Chordata > Actinopteri > Atheriniformes > Atherinopsidae > Leuresthes > Leuresthes tenuis. Next base: position 15,320,164 of record NW_027325361.1, on the reverse strand, counting down.
GATCAACAAAGAATTTCAACTACTTTCACACAGCAAGTACAGAATCACTGACAAAATGATTTCGCTATCTGAGCTCCAACGGTTTTCCTGAATTAAAAGGATCAGCAGGTGGGGAAATGACTATTTAAAAGTGTGTTTGTGTGTAGCAGCATGTGGGCATCTTTGTGTGTCCTCTGCTGTCAGGGCTACTGCGAGCAGAACCCCTGAAAGAATGTTTCCCGGGTTGTTTCCTTCAGGCTCTTGGGAACGTGATTGGTGGACACGGTCTTATTGTCCACCTTTAGTCCTGGTTATGGAGCAACATTAATCATACAGCTTCACAACTTCACCCTGGATTGTACTAGTGTGCACACATCCAGACATATATCACCACCAGCTCTTCCTCACTGAGCCACTCTTCACGGACCATTTGATATTCTATTTTTGTTTAATTACTCCAAAGTGTCTGACAAGGTACAATTAAGGTTTCTATGTGTGTATGTGTGAGTGTCCATGTTATGGCTCATGACTCAGAGACAAACAGTTTAGGAGAAGTATCATTGCTATGCAGTGGTCACTGCTTTTGTGCTCCACGTTAAGTCACCTGGTGCTAATTTTCATTACAGTTACAATAGTTATGCTTGGCACCAAAATGACTCTAAATTACATGTTCTTAAATTTAAGCATTCACATTACCTGATTCAACCAATGAATGGTGTGTTTATTAGATAAAAAGGTTCTAATGGTTTCAAATTAATTTTCCACAGTGATGAAAGCTGTCAAAAAAAAAAAAACAGAACTCCAAAGGTTACAAAACTGTTACTGAAGATTTTAAAATAATTTTAATTACATTATGTTATTAAAAACGTTTGAAGACCTATGTTCAAGCATGTTTACATGGCAACAGAAAAAAATAGATTTTTGTGTTTGTGCAACCAAAATGGTCCAAAACCGAGCTTCTCAAAACCTGGTACACCCAGATGGAGTGGTTGGGCATCAAATAACTCTGCATGTATACACACAATTAGACTCAAGTCCAGGCGCTCTGTCATGCGCCTCAGTTACATCTTTTGCATCTTTGTGTAAATATACATATAAGAAAAAAGCAATGCTTAAAAAGAAACAGCTGGAGGAACATGTTGCAACTAATTACGTCAATTGGCAAAACATAAGTAGCATGCTTAGGTATAAAGAGTACCTTTGAGAGGCGAAGTCTCTCAGGATCAAAGATAGGCAGAGAATCAGCTGTCTGCAAAAAAAAAAAAAAAACTTATTACAGACTTGCTACAAATTGTGTATCAATTTTAGAAAAATGTTCCTGAATGTAATATTGTGCAACTGGATATTCCATCATCCACAGAGCATAGTATCATCAAAAGATTCTGAGAATCTGGAGTCATCTTTGTGAGCAAGGGACATGGCTGAAAATAGATATTGGATAATGTGATTTTCAGGCTCTCGGGCAGCGCTGCATTAAAAACAGACATGATTCTGTCAATGAAATCATTGCATGAGCTCAGGAATAAATCCATAAATCACTGTCTGTGAACACAGTTCACCATACCGTCCACAAATGCAGGTTAAAGCTCTATCATACAAAGAAGAAGCAGGATGTGAAAGTGATCCTGAACTACTTCTCTCAGCCAAAGCTAATTTAAAATGGAATCAGGCAAAATTGAAAAGTGTTGTATGGTCAGATGAATCAAAGTCATGGGCCCAAAGTCCTAACTAAAGTGACTGACTAAAGAAAAGAGAAATGTATTGGTCTATAACTGTAACAAGAAGAGTTACATGGAGATGTTAGTTCAACCTCTGCCATTGGTAAAAAAAAAAAAATTTTAAAAAAAAGAAGAAAACTTTATAGGGAGAATTTTGTTGAATGTGCGGTTTTATTTATTCATAAGAACCTTAATTATGCATGATGTAGCAAACAAACTGTTTGAAGAGTCAGGAAATAAAAGGGAAGTAAAAGGGTTTTTAACGGCATGATTCTGAGCTCAGGGACATTTATTACTCCTAACCTTAAAGCAAAATGATTGATGGTTGTTTGATATCAGCTTTGGGAATCACGTGTAAAGCTGTAAAGATCTGATCACGCTGAAGAAGTAGACAGTGATTGGAGGGATTTGTCAGAGCATACTGCCAAAATCATTTTGTACTGCTGCTCATGGTGTAATATTCCCTCTCTGAGAACAGGGACGACAGGCGGACAGGGGTTGAATTAAATTAAAATGAGAGAACACTTGGTTCAGATAACACAGTCTGATGGATCCAGCTGACTGATGATGCACCCTTTCAAATTTTCTCCACACGATTAACATCACCAGAGGATTAATCCTGGCTGCATTTGAAGTGATCATTTCTGTGAATTAATGAAAGAAATAATAAATATATTAAAAAAGAATGAGGGATAAGCCTTGCCAGAAAGGCAACCAGCCGTGTTGCTGCAATGCATCACTTTCAAATTTGTTATTTGAATTTTTTACACAACATTGCTGGGCCTCGGTATAACACACACTTACGACTCTTTGCGAGACATGGTTTATTTTCTCACTTGGACTCCAGAGTCAACATCTGTTTAACCCTTAACTTCTCTACTTCAAAGTCAATAAGTCAATAACGCGACTCTACCTGTAATCAAACAGCAAAGACAAGGGCAAGGCCTCCTCTGATCCATGAGACAGCTACATATTGAAGACAAAAAAGCCAGGCCAACTGCCTCCTACACTAATGAAGATCTCAGATTTGGATCGGCCAAATAATCGACTGATTGAGGTCTTTTGCTAATTGGTCAGTGTACTCCCACTGACACAGATGTTGAGTGCAAATTACCCAGCAGTAGAAAGAGCATCTGGTCAGAGCTGTTGAGCATCTTGGCAGTGAGAAACTTCAGCTCCACTCATCACAGAAATCACATCGGCTCAGGGAAAAGGCCAGTTAATGGCCTGAACTTGTAATGACAGCAAACTAATGGAAATGGAAATTTTCTGTGTAATTACCATCCTACCATCCTGAAGTCACGTTTAGCAGAGAATATTAATAATGAACAGTTAATAAATGCACCTCCTCATAAGGTAATAACGGGAATTCCATAATTAATTTCTTGGTCCTCCATTTCATTTATAAATTGACAATCTTGTTATTTCTATTTATTTTTTCAGAGAGTTTTAATTGGTATTTGTGAAAGTACTTTTCAGAAGTCTTCCTCTGAGTTAGACTTAGACTTGACTCACTGCATTTACACTTTACATTTATTATTTATTCATGTATGTATAAATAATATATATATATATATTTATTTATTATCTTTATTTATTACCATGCCCAACGACACTGCAAGTAAGAGGGACTGGAGGAGTCAGGGATATAAAAAGTAAGATGAGCTGAAAGCTATGGACACAGCTGTTCTGTTGTAATTTGTCAGCCAAAAGCTGGCCACGTCTTGATACAGTGTTTTACTCTAAATGGTACCATAATTTGCAAAATAAAATGAACATCATGCAGAAATGAGGAAGTCTTAAAACTGGTGACTGAGACTATAAGGACATTACTCAAATTGTCACAAAGTTATTCAATCAACCCAGACACGGGGTCATTTTCTCATAACTTTCTATGGCCGTCGTTGGCCATAAGGCAGAAAACAAGTGTGGTGTAACACACTGCTGGTTTAATGTATAAGACATATTATGGAGCCAAAATGCAGAACTAATGTGTGAAAAAGGCAGTGTGGAGGAATCTTTGCCGATTTTTCTCGACAATGTTGCAACTGTTCATTGAGATTTTATGATGTTTCTTTTTTCACAGCTCTCTTGTGGTTCCACTGCAGTCTATCAATCACTTTTGAACTTTGGGAAATTTCAAAAGCTTTAGTCTTTTCTTTGTTGAGTCATTCTGATACCCTTTTTTCTTGGAAACACAAAGGCCCTACACAAAGTCGTTCATGGTTGACCTAAATCGATGATTTGACTCAAAACATCACCCCTCCATTACTGTTCTTGAAAATTGGTATGACATGTTTGTGCTGATTTGCTGCATTTGGTTAACTCCAAACATGGTGCTGTGCTGCCATGTTTTTTTTAGAGGCTTTGTCTTTCACAAGCCGTGCATGTTCAATATTGTCTCTAATAGTACTGTCATGAACTTTAATGCTTAACATGCTTTTGAAGCCCATGGAGTCTGAGATGTAGCTCGTGGAACTTTCTCAGTTTCTCTGAGCATTCCACGATCTGACCTTGGCGTAAACCTGCTTACACGACCACTCCTGGTAAGGTTGGCAACTATCTTGAATGTTTCCCACTTTCTCACTGTAAAATAATGGACTTCAAATTGTTATGAAATGAATTTATAACCCTTCCAAATTAATGGGCAGCAGCAGTTAGTTCACACTAACTAACTGATGATCAGTTAGTTAATCAAGTGCATTTGATTAGCAGCATCTGACTGCTATTTATCTTGGTTTCTATGGAAACAGTTAAGCTGTATTTTGCTTTTCACACACTACTTCTGTGTTTTGGTTTGGTTTTTATTTTGATAATGACATGGATGTTGTAATATTTTGTAGTTCATCCACAGTTGTATTTACCTAATTTTAAGAGCCAGCAAAGACCGGATTATTTTTGTTATGTCGTAATACATAAAACCGAAGGGTTATTATTTATTATTAAAAAGGGTTATTTTCTTTTTCACATGACTATATTTCTTTTTTTATAGAGTCTACGCTAGAACCATAAAGTCAGCATATTTTCTATTAGCTGTTTCAGATTTTTAACTCGAACTCCATGCATATGTGTACAGCCTTTCTGGAGCTGTATTTTATGCCCAAATCTAACGAAGCAGAGGTAAAGACATATGCTCTGTTTGCTCTTACCACTTTCTGCCGTGCAAATTTGGAAGATGATGCTATGACTTGTATGAATATATCAAATGCACACATACAAGTCATAGCATTCAAATTTTATTGTTTACTAAGCTTAGCTGTTGTCTTCCATCCACTATCTATTAGGAAGAGTTGTAGCTTCCCATGCAGCAACCAGACATCTCTACGAATGCACTATTAACAAAGCGATTAAATGTATACTAAGTATTTGCATCTTAAACTGAATGAACATGATCCAGTTTTGATTTGGCGTGAAATAAACAAGTTGCATCTTCATTGGAGTGGAAGGGTTTCACAAAGCAATAGGCAAGTACCCCCTTGAACAAAATTACTCCTTTATAAGCAGTAACATAATATGAACTGTTTAATCAGTTGTACTTTGAACATGCTTAAAAACATTTCTGTGGACAAAGAATCTCAGTGTCACTCCACCACTGAATGAGAAGCAGTCACTCAGAGATGTGTGGGCAAAATCAGAATTTTGCCTTTTGGAGCACACCTGACCTGTGTGAAGTGAAGCAAATGCCTTTCAGCTGAGGCTAAGAGGCACACAAAGACAAGATCATGTTGTGAGACCCAGAGGGCACTCATTAAAAATTCTAAATTGCCTCTGCTCTTTTCATCAGTAACTAGACAAGGAAGGCAGAGGAGTGAGGGGGAACCAGTTTTGATATTTTTGTCTTGGATTTAATTTCCTCTCTTTCCATATTTTATCAAAAGCCCTCTCTCCCACTTCCTTAATCTCAACCCTCTTGCTTTCATTTCTTCTTTTCTTGCCGTCTTCCTCCTGCTATCCATCATGTGATCTGACTTTAATATGCTTTACAGAGGAGGTGAAGCCATTCATCACACTGTGGCGAGACCCAGGACATTGCCATGTTGCACATTTCATAGACCAGCAAGCCTCAACAGCAGTATGGGCCAGTCGTAGAGCTGCTAATGCCTCTATTTATTCCGACAGGCAGGCCTGGCACTATCTGTCACTCCAAGCCTGACTTCACTCACTCCATGGCATGCCTTTTGTGTAGCTAAAGCCTGCTTCTAAGAAAACATCTCCCTGGTCATCTGATTGGCCATTTGTAAGATGAATGAGTAGATTGATGCAGAGAGAAAAAATATGCACACAGGGTTGAGAATAGGGGAATGGGGAAATGTTTAAGCAATCAAAATGAAGCATGAAAATGAGGGAGAGAAGACAACAAAGTGAAATGGCTCAGACTTTAATCACATTGTTGCTATGCTAATTTAATGACCCTAGGAATGGGTGGGCTAGCCTGTTTGAGGGGTCAGTGGCATATACATATGCATTTATGACATCTAATGTTTTTTCACTGGCACCATCTTAAAGTTTCTTGGTTTAAGTGAACTTTCTTGCCAATTTGAATTTTATCATCGGATGGATTGGCCCAGAAGAAATTGCTTCTATTCTAAAAGTGCAGCCTGCAGTCTTAAGCTATGAAAATGATTTTCATTCAAGCTGAAGGACGTCAAATGTGCAAGACTTTCAAAGTAATGTATTTCAATAGAAGAAGTATACATTGGTGAGGTATGTATTGTGTCAAGGTTTTTTTTTTCAAAGAAAGCCATGTTTTCCTAACCCTTACCAAGTAGTTCCTAAACTTTATGTATGAAACTATTGAAAGCAAAAGTAACCACAATATGACAAAAGTAAGATTAAAATTATATTAACCAAAAATAAATGGTATGGTCTTCGGGGTGTGTAACTTCACATCTTTTAGTCTTTTAGTCAAAATATGCACTTTTCTGCCTGTTAAAATAACAAAACAACTCCTTTGTTACATCATCAAAAGTACAGACACTATACTCCTATGTGTGCTTATTTTTGTGTCCATGTGCCTGATCCTAGGGTCCTATTCTTCCCAGTTCAATGTCCTGTTAGCGCACATGAATTCTCTCATGTTTGGGTAAACTTTTACTAGTTTAAGGTTGTTTAAATAGTTCAGTAATATTACTCTTGGGAAAGTAAGAATGTTTTGTTTTATGTTGGTTAGGATGTTTTGCTCCCATCCTAACATGGAAGCATTAGATTGTGGTAGAGTGCTGGCTTTAAGTAAGAATAAAAAAGATCAAATATATTGACAATTAAGGCATTCAACACAACTAGTTTGCCAAGGTGCTCTGGTGGCAACAATATACCTCCAGCTGTAGGCTCCCTCAGGCATGCCTTTGATCTATTCCTTTACAGGTGTGGTCAATTTAGACAGTGAAGCCCATTCACCATATAAAGCCTCTTGCTCTGGGAACATAGGACCTTTTGCTGTACTGCCAGTGTGTTCCATATGATATGAACATAGAAAAGCCCTCATTCCAAACAACTCTGATTACATTTTCTATCCCACGTAAAGATTTTGAGGAAATATCTGAAAATATTTCATACTTATTACCTCCTACCTTATTCATGTGGTTCCCAATTCAGTGTACGCTAATGACTTTGACAATGTGCTGACTTTGGTACTACGTGATCGAGAGTGAAACTGTTTAGCAACAAAAGGATGCATTGCAGTTCGAGTTGACATTCATCTTACCTCTTAGGACAAACCATGACAACTTTCTTGACTTTGCTGACTTTGATCTTGCTTCTACCAGGTCATCATTTCAATTTGTCCAATACTTTGGCTTATGCTGAAATACCTTTCCTCCTAATGTGTCCTTTGTTTGTGTAAGAACATGCTGAAAAACAGGGGTTCTGGTGTAGGTGTGACACATGGGAAGAGGGCTGTAATCCTTGAGTGGTTTGAACATTCACTTGCAGTCAGCACAGTACACCACAGAGTCCTTGCCACTGGCATAGTGGAATGTGGAGCACTGGGAAATAGGAGACTGTGGGGACAATGATTATCAAATACCATTCACGCCTTGCTTTTAAATGACTGCAATTATTCTGTGAAGCATGATTAGCCCGTGGCGGACTCTCATGAGAACAGTGCAGTGGATTAAATATGTCAGCCTGACACTTGTGTAATTTGGTAGGGGACTGCACAGAAAGGCTGCAATCCGGGGAACATACAAGTATATTAGTGTGACTTCTATTTCGAGGCTGAGCGGCAAAATCATAAAACTTTAATCAATGAACTGAGTGATTAAAGCTCAGTTCAAACTGCCGTGCAAAAATGAAAGCTACATGATAAAGAACAGATGTGTACTAATTAGCAATGCTGAACCTCTGATTGCAGGTAATCCCAGTCACAAATTCTCATGCAAGTAAAAAATAATCCTTAACACAGAGACTTTTGCTGATTAATGATCACTAATGATTCATTAATGCATGATTGACGTGTTCAGATGCTTTATCACTAGGCTCAAAATCATCCAAACATGTGACCTTTAGGTTAACTTGAGTGAGTTTGCATGTAAGAAAACTTTACATACACATATGGCCAAACACGAACATTTCCAAGGGCACTATGTATACTGTACAGCAGGTGTCTCTGCATTTTTCTGTCTGGGTCAGTTCACACTATTTGATCTTAGCTGTTCATCCATGAGCATTTTATTTGTGCATGCCCTCACCTTTCTCCACTTTCCCTATTTCACGCTCCACCTTCTGCCAAAATAAATAAATCTCCTCAGCTGTCTGTCTCTCTGGCCCTGACCTTGGTAACTATTGATGAGAGGATGGAACTCTTTATTCACAATCTCATCTAGCTGTCATGCTGATGGAGGGAGAAGACCAAACCATCTACAGTGTGCAGACACTATTAAATACCCTAATGCAGAGGCGGAGAATGAAACAAAGAGAAATACACGGATACGACTTATTTACCTTCATGTCCAGAGTTAGATGGACTATGGATAGCAGTGAGGGCAAGCACACTGGCAGGGTAGTACTTGTAGCTCATTCAGCCATCCTTTAGTTCAGCCCTGATCTGATTTACTCCTATAGATTAGCTGCCATTGGAGGTGATGCAATCTGTCACAGCCGACAGGCCCACACTGAGGGTATAAAGGATAACACACATGAGTCATGGTATACTCAATGCTAGAAATGAGTCATTTTATTATGTTGAACTCTATTCTTTCCTCTACTTGTTGATCTGTCCCTTGACAACATACACTTTAATTATGATATACACTGGAATTGCCCTCAGGTCTAGTACACAGGGTACTCATTCCCACTGTTTTTTTTTTTTATAATGTGATAAATTTCTTCAGACTGCCTTAGGTTGTTTGCACTGTATGGTTATGGTGCTAATGGCCATGCTTGACGCTTCCCCAGACAACCTATGAACCTAAATGTGTCTTCTTTAGGGGAGCAGCCTGTATTTACGGTCAGGTTTCCCTTTCCTGATGTAATATATTTTTTCCTGCAGAGGCTAATATGAGCGCCCAAACCAGTAAATCTTATGACACTTTAGACCTCTGACCAGGAACAGTAAACTCGGCTGACTGGAGGGAGGACAGAGACACCGGCTGATCAATAGAAACAGCATTTGCTTCCATTGCTTTTCCTCCTCTCAGCAGAATCTCCGTTCTTATAAAGAATCCCTCCCCCAATTAGAGTGGACTTGGGTGGACATGGGATTCGATTTTAAAAAAGGCTAAGAGGAGGGGGGGTTGTTGATGAGAGGTGGTAATGGAATTGAAATTGTAAGAAAGGGGCTAATGGATGAGAATCATAAGAATGGAAAAAAAAAAAACAGAAATAAGATTCTGACTGCATTAGAAACCATTAGAAATGTCCTCCTCGAGGTCTTCGGGTTTCACTTGTCAGGACATAATAAAAATCATCTGGTCCTTACCAGGTCTTATAATTAGATTAGCCACATATGAACCACGTCATAATCTGATCAACAAAATTAAGCAAAAATGCTGAAGCATTGTATGAATGATTAAAAACACCTAAACTGCTTCCTTAGAAATGAAGAGGGTACATAGCAGCCAAGTGCTGCTAAATCCATCTGCAAATTATTTGGAGTTCATCATTTTACAGAGAAACAAGTGGAAAACATTCAAGATAGGTGCCAATCTTCCTAGGGGTGGATGTTCAAGCAAAGACAAAGCAAAGACATTGAAAAAATCCAAAGAGCTACTCCACAGGCCTCAGCGAACATGTTAAGTGTTAAAGTTCATGACAGAACAATTAGAGAAAAACTTGACATGTATGGATTATTTGGAAGGGTTGAAGGAGAAAGCCTCTACTCTCAAAAAAGAACATGGCAGCACAGCTTAAGTTTGTAAATTTGTATCTGAACAAATGAGGCTTCTAAAACAATAACCTTTAGACAGAAGAGACTAAAGTGGTGAAAACCAGATACAGCACATCAACACAAACAACATTTACCATTTGTCATGCACGGAGGTGAAGGGGTGATCATTTTAGCTCGTTTTTATAGCCACAGATGGTTGATTCATCTATAGCCAAAGAGTCGACCATAAACTTCTTTGTATGAAACATTAATCACGAGTCAAATGTGAGGCTATATGTCTTACTGCAAAGGCTTTGCCAAAAGAAGAAGAAGAAGAAGAAGAAGAAAATGATCAAGGTGTTTTTTATTTTTTTACTTAGCTTTGGTTAAACTTAAAAACTCACGGAGTGTTATACGTCATATGTAGTTGTTCATCTGAGGTTGTTTTAACTTCCTTTTAAGACCTGGTTAGGACCAGATGATTTTTTTAAAAATATGTCCTGATATGCAAAATTGAAGTAGTGGACAACATTTGAAAGATAAACACTCAAATGAAGAGGGTCTGGGGAACCTCACTTACCCATCCACTGTCTCTGCCAGAGAAAACACTTAAAACAGCAACCCTGCTTCTTACCCTAAAAGGAGCAAGAAACCTATTACTGTCCTGGGTGTACAAATCCTCGTCACTCCGGAACAATTTCAGTACACAACAGCAGACTCTCTCTTTGCAAGGGCAAACTCTTCCGTGCATTCTGGTTCAGTAAACCAGTTAATGAGATCAGACGAGAGCTGTTTGAAATCCTCAACCTGAACATTTCTCTCTTCCGTCCATCTTTTAGAAATCCTCTCGACTACCTCTCCAGAAATGCTTCTTATTGCATTAAAAGTTTCATTTAACAAACTGGAAAAACAAGGGGAAAAAATATCAATCAACCGCTGGCTCAGTCTGGTAACAGACCTCGCAAGCCTAGAAAAAGTCCCATCGACTCCCACTCCATTACACCCGGTCACATAGCCTGCAGATGATCCAGAGCCAATTTCTCAATTCACTGCTTCACTTACTCAGATCTTTTCAATGCCAAAATGACAACTCCAAACAACTAAATGACCCGCAGCGTACACGCTCAACACAGCTCATCATGAACGATATCATCGTTATCATCATAATTAGAATTCTTCCAAATATGTGTTTCATTCATTCTGCTTTACTTACTATATATTTGTGATTTTGTGTTCACGTTTAGAGAATAATTTCATTCTGTGAACAAAACAAAAGGTCAAAAAGATGTTTCCATGGTTATGATATTAAATATTTTCTTTATTTATGTATACTAACCAGTCCATCAGCGGTGTCACTTCCATCTTGGTTACTATAAGTAAACCACCATATAAATTTGCATGTAAATGAAAATGTACCTCAAAGTCACACAGAGGAGAGACTGCAGAGAAGAAAAATAGCATTGTACATTCAGGGAATTAAAAAAAAGTACATGTGTTGTTTGATAACCTGTCCATGCCCACCGTGAGCGTGGTCCAACCTGACAGAGAAGTTATCAGCACCAGTGCATGCAGACACACAAAGCCGTGTCTGGCACATTCATTCTGTAAGAGCAATCTTTACCACGTTCATGCTGTAATGTTGGCCCGGGGAGCTCCAGCACGTCCATCTCTGGACGTGCATGTTAGGGAAAGATGGGGGGTGGGCTAGAGCACTCTCCCTGCTGTACAATGCTGGCACAAATGACCCTCCATAAATTTGCTGCTTGCTTTTACATTAATTTAGAATGTTAATCAAGAACTGTCTGTCTTCCTGTCAGTCCTTCCATCATTTATCCATTCTGTCTCACCCTTTCTCACTGACCACACATCTCCATCTTCTTTCTTGTCCCTTTTATAAAAGTCAAAGTGATTTTCATAACGCATGTCCAAAGTTTAATATCACTGTTTGAGCACAGGGGTCTGGACCAATATATGAAAATGAGATATGGATATATTGACCACTAACTTTCAGGGGAACACAGCTGCTTGAAATTAGATCTTGAACACTGTTAAAGGTGCAATAACAAGGCCAGGTTTATGAAAAGATGAAAAAGATAACCTTCGGAAGAGAAATGTAATTTTAATGTGTGGCAATATACCCAAAGAAAAGTGTCCGAGATCCATTATTGAACCGTCCTAACCTTAAATAACCAACAATACTCGTTATTTCCCCCCTCAGCAACAGTTGGTGGACATTTTGCTATAACAAGGCACACAAACATACGCTCACAGATGAGTGAAGTGGAAAATATAAGAAAAAAAATTAGATATTCGCAGAGCTCAAAAATGACAGAATTCAAAACAATGCAGTTTAATGCATTTATTGATGTGGATTGTGGGAGGTACACAGTGAGAAAACATGGAAAATGCGATCATGCAAGCTGTCTCGCGACAGAAAAAAGAAACATGCAAAACAACAAAGGACACATGTGACTCACACAGAAGAGATTTTATGTTAAAACTAAACTCCCCAGGTCTACGTATCCTGCCTATTTGATATCCAAACACGGTGTTGCAGCAGCTGCACAACCCCCTCTTACCTGTAGACCTTGCTGACCTCTCCACTGGTCTGGCTGTGGACAGCTAGTGACAGATGTGTGTGCGCACTCTTTCCTCTGCGCCCACCAGTTGGCACAGTTTTCCACTGCACCAGTGAATCTGGGTCAGAGCGACCACCCATACACGCTCACAAACACTCTTGGTGACCCTCAGCTGAGGTCTTTCATAAATGACGCAGATCATAGAGTTGCTGCAGCAGCCAGTGCTGAACTTCAGATCATGTTTGACCAATGTCATGTTGCATTAAGTCCATATGAAAACAACTGATGCATCGTGGTTTTTTTTCTTTGCTACTCAGAAGAGTGAATTGAGCAGTTATCTGGCAACACATTGTTCAGATCAGATAGCAAAATGATGCATTATGTCTGACCTGCATAGATTAGTCTGAGCAGCAAATCTATTAAAACAGATAATTAGATGGAAGAAGGATTGTAGAAAACTACAATGCTGGTTAAATCACCCTAAAGGAGACAGGGTGTCAGGGGAGCTCAAGGACAGCATAGTTAATGGGGCATCAGACAGGTGACAGAGAGGAAAGGAAACGGGGCGGATGTTGAATGAAGGGATGGTTGACTGGCAAGAAACACTTTATGTTGGAAAATGTTCATTTCTGATAGGAAGATAATAGTAACTGTGATCGAAAGACAAAAATAAATTTTAAACCATAAGCATTGGGGTAATGAACGCCAACAGTCCCTAATTTTGATACTATGACTCCGCCACTCAATCTATCATCTATTTTTTCCAGTTCAGTGCTTTCCTTTTATTACCCAAACTGTAAATTTTGATGTAAAAATTTAATTTAAAGACAGTTAAAATTCCTTATGTGCATCCCTAATTATAATATTTCTTAATGCGTGTTGTTTTTGCAAATTGCTCTTTTTTTTTGTGCGGTTGTCACTCAGCTGGTTGGTCCTGCTGCAGCTGCCAACCCGGCTTCAAGGCCATGGCAGGATGTCAGCACTCACACATCAAGGTACAGAGTGTATGTGACAATTCTGTCCGAGTTCCTTGACCTCGCACCACTTTAGTATGTGTGTGTCTGGGGAAAGATACATGCATGGGAGAGTAGCCTACGGTTGGCCAGCTGCTTAGCTGTTACTTTCTTTGCTTCTCAAACAGTGACGTCTGAGTTCCCGTCACAAAACTATCAAGTACCCGTGCTTACATGTGCACATGGCTCCAGGCTTGGGGAAAAAAACTTCTTATGCGTTAAGTCTCCAAGTCAAAGTTTGTCTTTAAACTGAATCATTTGTCAAGGTGGTTGGTTTATGGTTGGTTTACAAGGTTATGATCTTTCTTCTTCCCAAATAGACACAAAAAACCCCTTAGTAATAATAATTAGGAGGCTTTATTTTCAGCTTATTTTGAAAAAGAACTTACAACCTGCAGTACTTGCCAAAGTGGGTGTTCCTAAATACTGACCACTGCCCAAATATTTGACATGTCTTTTGTAATTTTGACTCTAAAACGGTACAAACTGGAAAGGATATTTTCATAGTCATCTTTAATTTTTCTGTTCAGATTATGTTCTACTACTCTGTAGCCTGCAGAAAACTACTTAAATAACACTTTCAGCATGTCTAATCCTGCTGGAAGCAACAATCTTTTTAACATAAAATTTGGTACGTTATGTTCAAAGTATTCAATACTTTCCGAAACCGAAAGATCGCAAACTAATTATGACACTAGCAGAGTGTCATTGAATCAATCTAAAATACAACTAAATCTTTGTTAAAGCACGGGGTATATAAAGTCGTCTCTTGATCGGTAGGTATCTGACCACAGTTTATGGCTGTGAGTTTTCCAGGGAGGCTCTGCTGAATGTCCATCTGAAAAGCAGAGTGCTTCAGCGGTGCATCCCGAGTGGTAAGCGCTTCAGTGTGGGGCTGCAGCCTCAGCATAGCTAAGGGACAGTTAGAATTCATCATCCAGGCCAGCGCAGGAAAAGTAGAGCTGCTGGTCCACATACACAGACGTACACAACATGCAAGCCTGTTTATAAGCTGCCCACCACCTTCGCACCCAAGGCTGCTGTGATCAATCCTGCTGTCCAAGAGACCACGCAAGCCCAAACTGATGCAACTCAGCATTCTGTTCTGCATCTTTGAACTGTTAAAACTAACGCTGCAGAGGAACACCTATCGAAGTGTGGCGACACCCTGCACGCACTCAGTAGGGCAGGTTCATGAAAAACTGAATCTCCAGAGGAGTCCACCCCAGTGTTTGACACACTTCATTCATTCAGCCTATTTGTGATCATTAAAAATAACTACAGAAAACCTGAATATTATCTTTGAAGAACTGAAAACTGAAAAAAAGAAGAAAACTGAGTTACCAGGCTGATTGCCATCCAAACATTTAATCAAGATAGTGGCAACTTGTACAATGGAAATAAGCCAGATACAGAGAGGGAAATACGCCTTCATGATTCCATTTTGGCTTTACAGGAAAAAGGGTCGGCGTGATGCCGCTTTGTGTATAATCTGCATGCCTTATGTAAACTATGGGTATACTGTCTGCTGCAGTAAGATGGAGGAGCTGTTGAGCCCATATTAAAAAAAAAATGTGTACAAAAGATTTGCGAGGAGCTCCAAATGTCCCTTCAAATGACTTCTCAAAGAGGGCATTCACATTAAAGGTGAAGAGCACTTTCCTGCACAGCCATGCAGGGACCAAAGACGGAGCCTCTGGGTACCATTTAGCCACCTCAACCTCCACATTTAATGACAGGAATTTTAGATTCCTCATTATTCAGAGAGCCATATGGCTCCGGTGGACACAGCAACAACATGGCACACTGAACACATGTAGAAGTGACTTCTAACCTTCAGCCGGACTGAAGGTTGAACAATATGCTGCCAGAAGAAGCTGAAGGTTAACGGCATGAAAGCACAAATTATTGATGCTGATGAGACTTAAAGCTGACAGCTGAGGAAAAGTTAAACCTAACATGACTTCATTTTGGCCATAGCAATAGCTGATCAGCAAGTTCTAATCTTTTTCCTCCAGCGCACTCCGCAGACAGTCTATTCAGGCTGGATGGTTTTTGTGTGGACCTCACTGCATTACAGGCAGCAAAATTTCACTCAAAGCAAATGAGGGCTCCTGCTCTGCTCTGCTCTGGAAACGGAACTGTAAAAATCATTCAGGAGGTGGCACTTTTCCCAAAGGAAATATCACAGCCAACACTGAAATCCCACTAAAGGATTTCATTAAAAAAAGATAATTAGCGTCTGTCCTAGAGGGAGTCAAATGACATCCTCCACAACTGGGGGCGAGCTTAACCATTAGCTGGGAAGCAGCTGAGAAAGTTTAACAAAACTTGCTTTCAAAAATATCTCTTCATGTGAAAAACAGGGTTCGAGACTTTATTTTTTCATAATAAATATAGATTTTCTCACGATTAACAATCACATTGAATGATTATCATACAAACGAGGTTGGTAATCCTTGGTGATAAAGGATGAGTGAGCACCGATTGGCACCGACACCGCCGGCCACTAAAATGACAACGCCTCCGAGAGGAAGAGAAAGACTGTGATGGATTGATTACCCAGACTGCTGTGGTGGTTTTGAAGAAACTGACATCAAAGATTAGCAGTTTTAAACCACTCCCTGACTTCCCACGTGGTCTTTTCTCACAGTCATAGTAAAATAACTGGATCTAAGTTAAATAATTTAAGTCATCCTTTAAAAGTGACGAGGGGCAGCCACACCGACACGGCACACAGTACTTCGGATGAACGTCGTTGGTGGTCTGCTGCCCTCTAGTGTCCGCCAGAGGAATGGTCACAAATAACTTACGCATTCAAAAACACAACAGAGGCTGAACCCAATGTGTAGTAAAAAACAAAAAAAAGAAAAAAAGAGACAACGTGAGGCACCTATAGTGTTGATCAACACAACTCCACAGTGTTTGTGTAGTGAAGTGAGCCCACGCCCCACTTGCTCATCTCTACATGTCTTCCTCTCCCCCTGCATATACTTCCCGGCCAGATGCTGGGCCAGTTCAGGTACAGCGTGATCTCTCCCTGGGTGAGCCTATTTTGAGTGTATCGAAAAGTCTTAGAGAATCTGCTCAGTGCTGGAAGCGGAGATGTCAAGTAGTCTCCAGGCAGCATATGGGTTGAGCTCCTCCTGGTCGCGACACAGAGCCCACACATACATCATCCTGAGCACTTTTTCCTGGAGGAATAATAACAAATGGATAATGTGTGTTCTTAATTACCCAAATAAAGCTCAAAACAATAACAAACATGTTCAATTAGTCAAACACAAATATTTTGCATCTATAAGAAGCCAGATCGAAGCAATGTTCAGCTGGTACTAATCAGATGTGTGTGAGGACCTCTAAAAAATGACTCATTAGCAGGACTTAATGAGACATTGAAGCCATGTTTAGGTGTCGGGGAAGGCTTTTATCTGGCCCAGAAATCTTTATGAGCTGTAAATCAGACGTGTCGTTTCCTCGGGGCACTTCAGGATAGTTGTGACTGACAGAAAGGTCAAGGTATCCACTCAGTATCACTCATCTGGCTCTGGCCCAGT
The DNA here is from genome assembly GCF_036924035.1 of Leuresthes tenuis. Taxonomy (NCBI): domain Eukaryota; kingdom Metazoa; phylum Chordata; class Actinopteri; order Atheriniformes; family Atherinopsidae; genus Leuresthes; species Leuresthes tenuis. Next base: position 15,303,013 of record NW_027325361.1, on the reverse strand, counting down.
TCTCAGAGTCTAAGACTACTGCCAGAGGATTAAAGATGGACGTACTGTTCTGTTGGTTTTTTTTAAGGTCCGGGCGCTAAATGACACTTTCTGCCTCTAATAGAATAAGAGTCTGTTGCATGTTTTTCAAACTTAGTTGAAGTACAAAGTCATGGTCTGTGCACTGGTAAATGTAATAAACCTCACATAATTCAACACAATTTGTGCTTTAAGGGGCTCTTTGCTTCTAACAAATGACAGATTTATAAATAAATAATAAAGCAGTGAGTGTATGTGCTTGTCTCACTTACAGGGTCTCCCTCCACCACTTCTCCTTTGGTATTTCTGATCACCATGACCAACTGTGCTTGGAAAGTTATGATCAGCACTGGACCCTGCTCCATCATCTTACCCATCGCCAGCTGAAAAATAAACAATCAACAAATGCATTACTAAAGCAATACGTAGTCAATATGATTCACTTATTTTTTTGCCAAAAATCCACATTTTAAAGACGCGTACAATGGCTAAAGTCATAATTAAATATATGAAACTAAGGCTGAAAAGCTGCAGAAAGTCTAAAGTAACTTACATCAATATTGTCTATGTCCAGAATCTTGGAGTGGAACTGAAGTCCCATGGCTTTGGCCTGCTGGATGGGATGTGCGAGCTGGCTGTATGTCTGCAAACCCAAAGAGAGACAAAGAAGATAAAACCATTTCTACACGTGTAAAGGAAAAACTGTAGATCTACTGCAGAAGCACGACTCTGTGTGTCAGCATTTGACAGGGTCAGTATGTGTGGAAGTTCGTACCGCTTCATAACACCAGTCCTTCAGTACCTCCAGCTCCCCTCTGATCATCGCCTGCATGACAACAGATCATACACAGGCTCTGATTTACAGTCCTATTCGTTCAGCCTGTTTTAAATGTGTAACTGATTTAGACACACTCATGGAAGCTTTCAACAATGTCACAAAGTCATATTTACATATAGAAAAAAAAAAATACTCTTGATAAAAAAAGAAAAAAAGTTGCAGTTCGTACCTCCAGTATATTCGGGATGATATCTCGTTCGCACTGCATGAGAAAGGAATCCTTGTCAAAAGAGGGGTCTACCTTCAAAATCTCTGTTAGCACCTCGGACATTTCTGTTTTCGAAAACAGCCCACCTAAAAACACACACAATAACAAACAAAAGACAAAAAAAAGGGCTAAAACAGCAGGTCTGAAGAGTTTAAAACAAGGTGTGGAGAGACTGAATCTAAGAGCGAAACAGGAAAAATAGATGTGGCGGAGCAAGACTTTGTGGAAGAAAACCAAAATGCTGGACTTTTATGACCCAACTTACTGCTGGACTACTATCACTGCCTCTACAGCCACTCCGAACAACAACTGCATTAATTATAAAGAGCAAAAGATTGGCTGAAGTCTCCAGCATCCCTTTAACATCTGTCTCTTACCTATGACGTCCGTCATCTTGTCAGTGACAGCACGGGACGCTCTGATGAAGGCGTTGTCGCTTTCATCATACTTCATCTTCATTTCAAAGAACCCTATAATCAGCATGAAGAGGATGGAAGAAGGAGAGTGGGTCAGACCTTTCTCCCTTCCACACGAACGCAATGAAAAACAAAAAAAAGCCCAAACACCAAAAAGCCTCTCAAACTGCAGCCACTGACGACATCAACGAAGAGTTCTCCAAGGCGTAAATGAAAGTTGGTGCCTCAGAACTTCACAGAAATGCTGATGTCACTACAAAACTATGGAAATCTACATAGCTTCAAATCTGTTGACTTTGTGCAATGTCCTGACTGCAATCCAGGTCATTTTTCACCCGTCCAAACATTATTAATCATCAACATTACTTCCTTAACTAATGTGCATAATAACAACGAGTGAATCAGCCTCTTGATGTAAATTAATTCAGCCAGATTTTACATGCCCCGGGTGCACCCTCTGTTAACTGCCTCTTTTGGCTAATGCTCACTGGCGAAGCCTCCTAAAACTTGAGGCTGAGTAAAGAGTTCACGGCTCTCGGACTAAGACACAAACAAATTGCATCACGTTTTTTGTATTACCTGTTAAACTTTGACATAAATCGGTCTATCTCACCATATAAGTGAGACAAAACCCTCTAAAAAAAGCAGCATCACAAGCAGGAAAGCTTGAATAGATTATTTTTCACCATCTATCACCTCACAGTATTTAAGGGGGGGGGGTTCTGCATAAATCTATTGCTCTTTAACTGTGCAAAATTACAAATTTCAATCATTGGGTAGAATGATAGCAGCATATCACATGTACAAGACATGGCATATGTTCACAGGGTATTTATCTCTCTCTGGAGAGGGAACATTCAAATATTTAGCAGCTCAAGGGTGGCCTGTCTCGTGTGCATTAGGAGCTCCTTGGAATTCCAAACGTAAATATCATTAACTTCAGATCTTTAACCTGCTTAATTTATAAAGAAGAAATAAAGGAAGCAGGCCAATAGACTCATAGTCTATAGTTAATTACACGTGAGCTCTATATACATATACTGGAGAGCTGTTATTCCTTCAACCCTCCTAAAATGTAGACATGGTCTATACAGCAGTGCCTAATTAAACAGGTCACTATATAACTAACTTGAAATACTTGACAAATATATGAAGAGACAAAACCGAGTGATAAATAAGTTGATCTTTCCTTACTATTGAATACGGCATTATTGTCTTTGAAGTCTTTCCACTGCTGGTACCATTTTGAGTCCTTATGGAGCACCACACCCATAGCTTCCCTAAAACACACAAAGAGAAGCGTCTCATTTTCCATTCAACCTGAACATCAAAGTCGTCTGTTTTACGTCAGAAAGGAAAGAAAAGAAAAAAAAACATTACATAAGGAACGACAGACTGAATGTAAAGGAAAAACTGGCAATAGCTACAAGGTTTAGCTTTAAGAAATGTGACTTTCATTCAGTAACACAGTTCGATTACTGAGGAGTCTGTCAATATTCAGCAGTGTGCTTATTTCTGCAAACTGCACTGCTCTACCCCTAATTGTAAGTTCTGTGGAAGTTGATAGACATCAGTGACTTGGTGCCTGACCACCTATGATTATTTTTATTCTCTGAGATTAATTTCTTGTTTTATTATGAACACAGATGACATGAGGGAGGATAAACTAGAGGTGCCAGCTATCACTGAACATCAGGGACACGACCCCTCTCACTGTCAGGGCAAGCAGCAGGCAAGCAGCAGGCATGCAGCAGGCATGCAGCAGGCAAGCAGCAGGCAAGCAGCAGGCAAGCAGCAGGCAAGCAGCAGGCATGCAGCAGGCATGCAGCAGGCAAGCAGCACGCAAGCAGCGGGCATGCAGCGGGCATGCAGCGGGCAAGCAGCAGGCATACAGCAGGCATACAGCAGGCATGCAGCGGGCAAGCAGCAGGCAAGCAGCGGGCACGCACGTACTCGTTAGCTTCGAAGACTTTGCTGTCATCCCCTGCCCCCTTGGAGGAAAACTCAGTCCTTTTTCGGAGTCTGGTTGGAGGCCGATAGGGGCCCATGTGACCAAGGTCACCAATCTCTTTCTTCACACTCTCCATGCCCTGAAAACAGATTACAAGTAGCAGATCAAGAAAAATAATATTAATATTAAGGTTTTAAATTTAGAAGTCCCTTCTGTTGTCATACATTTTTCTGAGAGAACATTCCTTACAATACTTTTATGTTCTTCCGTATTTAAAGGGGCTGAGGATTTTGGTTACGTGCACATATATCACTGATCAATTTGGGTAAAATAAAAATTTAAAAAAAAATCGCTTAAGTTAGACTTTAGTACACAAAATAGTCCCCCAGTGACTGCATACCTGAGAAATTGCTTTGAACGCGCCAGTCTTCCCAAACTTCTCTCCGCTCTTAGAGACGGATTCTGCAGAGGTCTTTGCTGTTTTGGCTGCTTCCTCCATCCCCTCTTTAATTTTCTTCCCAATCTCTGTACGACTAACCTCTTCGAGCCCCTGTTCACACAGACAAATTTTAAAGACTGGCTACACCAAGTGGAGCAGCAGATCTATGGTAACACAATCAAAAGAAAGGCTACTTCTGAAATACAAGCCGCATTCACCTCTTTAACCGTCTCAGAAATGCTTCCAAACTTCTTCTTGAGAACCTCAGAGGTTTTCGCTGTTTCCGATTCTATGTTTTTCTGGGAAAAGACAGAGGAAGGGGCCGCTGGTCAAAAGATTTAGCCCCCACACAGATTTTGCATAATGTGCGCAGCCAAATACTCACATATTTCCTTCTCGCTTGTTGTAGTGCATCTGACTCTTCCAGTTTTTTGGCCTCTTCCCGGAACTTCTTGATGTTTTCTTTCATTTCTTTGCTCTTGTTCAGTTCCTGCTTGAGGTTATCTAAAAACTCTCCAAGGAAACCTTTTCTGCCCCCACCCCTCTCTCCTGACAAGTACCTTACCTGCAGAAGAGGAGCCTGAGGTACCTTAAAGAAACACAGAATAAATCAACTGAAACATGCCTGAGGAAGATCGTTAAATTAGAAAGAGGTTAAGAGGTTAAAGCAGGTAAACCCTTTATACACTACTGTATAACAGTAACATAGACTGTGGAATAAAGTCTATGTTACTTATATATTGTTATATCTATAATTGTGCTTTTTTCCCACATGAAATAAAAGGATATTCAAACTGCTGGAAAAACAGATATATTGAATGTGACTCAAAGACTTTTCAAACCCCGCAGCAGATTCCAGAAGCAAATCTCATTTGACGTTTTAGTACCTGTGTAGAGCTTGCGAGGAGCCCCCGTGTCCTGTAAACATTTCCTCTGTTGGGAAGCAGCAGGTAAGAAGAAGGGAATGCCACCAAGCCTCTTCTTACACATATCTGGGAACAGACATATATGCCTAAACTTCAGCAGACAGTAAAATCCAAAACTGAGAATGACAGCGGTAAATCGTGACAACACGGATGACTTATTTATAGATGAAACACTGGCTAGTTTGAGAATGCACCGCTCCAGGTGAAGTAGCAGCATGTCTGAACGGCGATCAAGTTTTTGATTAATACAACAAAACAACTAAAGTAATGACATGGAGCTAGAAATCTTGGATATTTTTGTTTAAAAAAAACAATGTATTACAATAAAAGTTATCCTGAATGTGCCTAAATGGTCATGAAGCCATTCAGCCGATAATGTGCTAACTCAGCTAGCTAAAGTTACATTTAGCAGCCTCGTTATACTAGTTATAACATTAAACGGCAGCAATTCATTTGCTACTTAACATATACATAATTCAAGACGCCCTCTCTATTATTTCATGGTGTTTAAACGTTAAAAGGTAACCTACTAACTCAAGTACTCACCTGATAACACTGACATATGGGGGCCGCCATCTTGACTTCGTGCTGATGACCTTCTTCCGGTTGTGACCTTCTACGTCTACGGGAAGGGGGAAGGTCTTGAAACGTCGTGGGATACCTCCAAAGACTTGTTTGAATTTCTCATGGCTTTTAGCGAGCTTATATTGTTGTGACTGCCTTAGTGTTGATCTATACACCAACATTTACTAAATGACTCACACAGCACAAATACCAAAAGACAGCTGCAAACTGGTCAGTGCCATGAACATGTAATGAAGTTGCACAAAAAAAACACCCAAAACATTTTATAAGTTGAGATTTATTTATCAAAACACCTTATAGAACAAAAGGTAATGACAGATGGGGTATGACGGCACAGAAAAAATTAAAAGTTTGGTCTCTAAAAAGTAAAATAAGCAAAAACTAAAACATATTCACGGTTACAAATTACTAACTAAAATAACATTTTCATTGTTAAACCATCTACCAAACAGTATGCTAAAGGGCATGTCAGATAATGCAGAGTGTGTTTGGACACTAGAGACAAATGTCGGATGCATCACAGAAATACAACTCATGCGTTCCTATCAATCCTAACATCAATCTCTCTTCCATTCAGCCGATAGCCATTCATGGTTCTGCAGGCGCGCTCAGCAGTTTCAGGGTTGTCAAAGCGAACCACACCACAGCCCTTGGACTTGCCATTCTCCATCTTAATATCAGCATACTGGACCATACCTAAAAAGGGTCAATGAGCAATGTTGGGTGTTATCGCAATGTCGCAAAGAAATCCTCATCGATTTGATATTTAATTGTGCAAATACCTGTTCTAAGGCAGAGAAACACAAATACACTACTGAGGTCAACCTTTGCATCTTGGAAATGTATTTAAAAATTATGCTCTAGTGACAGAACATGTTACATGTAACATCTCAGATGCATTCACATTACACAATGCACCTCTTCAAGCCAAGTTTTAAGTCAGAAAATAGACAAATTCCTTCATTTAACATTTCTTACCACATGTATTAAAGGTGTCCTTCAGCATCTTCCAGGTGAAGTCAAATGGCAGCTGAAAAACAAAATTAATTCAATTTAGTAATCTCTTTAGAGGATACCCTTTTATAATTAACTACGCCCAATTAACCTGTGCAAATACTTACATTTCTGACAAAGATCTGGCATCCCTTCCTGATATTGCCTCCTCCAGTTCCAGGCCCACCAGCTCCAGCTCCTCCAAAGGAATTTCCACCAAATCCACGATCCAAATCACCAGATCGATCAAACTGACCACCAACACCTCCAGTTCCCATACGATCCATGCCAGAGCTCATGCGGTCAAGGCCACCGGAGGGAAAGCGGTCGATCCCCCCAGCAGATCCCATGCGATCGAAGCTGGTTCCCATTCTGTCGATGCCAGTGTTGCCCATGCGATCCATATTCATTGGGGAGCCAAAGTCCATGCTGGTACCCATGCGATCCAAACTTGATGGACCTAAGCGGTCAAACCCAGCAGGGCCTAGACGATCCATGCTGGAGGTCATACGGTCCAGGCCTGGTCCAAGCCTGTCCATACTGGGCCCCAGTCGGTCCATCCCCGAGCCCATTCGGTCAAATCCTGAGCCCAACCTGTCCAGGTCAGTCACTCGATCCATTCTGTCCATGCCGCCCATCCGGTCCATCCCTCCCATGCGATCCATGCTTGTTCCTAGGCGGTCCATTCCAGAGTTCATGCGGTCCATACCCAGAGAGTTCCCTGCAAGAATAACAAAAACAACAAGGGAAGGCATTATTAACCAAACTACGACAAGAGGGGCTTTCAAACGAATCCTGAAAATACTAACCCATTCCTCTTTCAAAGGAGTCTCCAAAATTATTGCGAGACATTCCCATTTCATTTCGCCCAAATTCCCTGTCAAAAGCACCACCAATCCCACGGTCCATCTCTGACAATGCAAGAGATGAAACCATTAGAAACATCTGGCAAAACGTGAACGTGAGTTCCACGCTTGCTTTGGAGTGCAACACCACAACACCCACTTACCATTCATTCGGCCCATCCCTGAAGACCCGAAACGATCCATGTTGTTCGCCCCTCCAAAGTTGTCCATTCCTTTAAAAAAAATAAAAAATTAAGGATTTGAATAAAACCAGGATCAAAATGGTTGCAAGCCACTACATTTGAGCTTGTGTTTAGTTTGTTTTAAACAGCAAATTTTGAAAACTGCAGGTATTTGAAAAGTTACCTCCTCCCATGCGACCTCCCATGTTTCCAAATCCCATTCCATCCATTCCTACAAGTGAGAAGAATCCCGATGAGCACCTATTCATTATTCACTTCTATTATGGGTTTAAAAAAAATTTAAATACTACAGTTTGTTACCTCCTGGGCCCATGTTGCCCATCCCTCCACCACCACCACCGCCGCCGCCACCTCCTCTGTTGAGCTGGGTAGCATCAATAGGCTGACCGCCGGGTCCCAGGCCCAAGCCCACACCACTCAGGCCGCCTAGGCAAAGAAAATAGATACCATTTCAAACTGTTGTCTACATAGGATATGACAAAATGGATAAATACGGTAATTCACAGGTATTCATCAGCATCAAACCCACCAAGAAAACCATTCTTCTATTAAACGGACTCAATATTCTAGTATTCTGAAATGCAAATGGTGCCTCGTGGCCACTAAGAAGCAATCCCAGTGTAAAAACAAAATTTAGTATAAGATCATAATGACTTGCCATTGCTGCTGGATACAGTTCTACAGCAAAGTGAAGTAACTTTGTATATGCTGCGATTAGATTTTGTGAGTGAAGAGATCCACAAATATTTACCTGTTAGCATGAATTTATAACAAAGACGTGCAAAGATGTACCGACATGAATACATCTCTCAATCTGTTTTTCAAAACAAAAAGAAAGCTTTTATTATACATACGAGGAAGAGAAGACCCTCTGTCTGGTGGTCCAAAGTCTTTGGGGAGGGACTTCTCATCCTGTAAAAGAGATGCAAAACAAACGTGAACGATGCTCATCATTGGATCAATGATTATGCGACCGAATGTAAAAACAAGAAATAGAAACATACCAGTTTGACATGCATAGTTCTGTTGAATAAGAGCTGCCCATTGAACATGGCTGCGAAGTCGCTTAGGAAAATACACGTAGGACATTCAAAAACAATGGAATTACAGTGTTAGAATCCACAGGTCAGTCAGCCAGAAGTTTTAAAGGATACAGACAGCTTGGACTGCTTCAATGGGCATGTCAAATGTTACTGTGCCCATGCCTCTGCTTTTCCCATCCTTGTCCTCCAGAATATCAGCTCTCACCACCATGCCTGCCATGCCGAACACCTCTTTCAGCTTCTTCCACCCCACTTTGTAGTCAAGCTTAAGACAGAATTTTAGTAATGGTTACTCATACAAGTCGAACTAGGTTAACGTCTCTCATTGTCTAATGATTACTGATGTTGCTGAAATAGAGATTGCAAACACAATCAATTTACCAAGTCTTTTTTAATAACAAAAAAAAAAATTATGTAAAAATATTTGCTCATCTTCCTTTAAGAAAAAAACAAAAGAGCACTGCAAATAAAATAAAAAAAGTCTGGGAGCCTCACATTTGCCACAAAAACAGTGCTTCCAATCCTGCCAGCCTGGAGACCATGGATGATCTCGTTGGGGATGTTTGGGTTGTTCATCAGGCTGGGAGGAATGCTAACCATGGGGCCATTTGGTCCAGGACCCATGCGATCCATGCCACCCATTCCTACCATCCCCCCCATTCCTCCCATTCCACCATGGCCGACTGGTGGACCTCCACCTTGAGACTTGTTGATTTCCCTCTGAGAGATGACTCCATCAGGGTCCTACGAAAGAGAAGAGAAATTATTACTCAGGCCAATTGACAAATTTGTTTTATAGCCAAAACTCCTAAGATATATCATTTTTCCACTCTTCCTTAAGCCTACCTCTTTCACTTTTAGAGGTCGTCCGTTGAGGTTATGCTTGTTGACCTTTTCCACTGCTTTCTTCATGAGTTCTTCAGTCCTAAACTCAACGACACTGAAAGAAACATTTCCAATGAGAATTTATTTTTTGTTGAATTCAGTTTCAGTACATAGTTTCCGTATGATTAACAGAGTTTATCCCATTTTGTCTAACTGGCAGATACTAATACAAAAGCTTGGAAATTGTGACAAACGCAACTGAGAGTACTTACGCACAACCCTTTGTTGATTTAGGTCATCGGGAGAGGCACAAAAAGAGTAAAAAAATAAAAATTAGAAAAGGTAATGTTTAACAGATGATTTGATTGACATGTATCAAAACAAATAGGTTCATGCACATCCAAAAAGTTCAACACACACAAGCCTACGGCTGTGGCAACAACTCCATACAAGTAATATATTAAGAAATACTCTTTTTTTACCCAGTCAGTGACAATATTGGCAAATGTAGTGAATAATTCTTTCCAACATCCAAATGGCAGAAAATCCACAGAGATATGTTTCCACACCACTGAGATATTGGAGAAGTAACTTTTCCAGTAGGCAAGACTATGACATAAGTTATGTTAAACAACCATCTAACAGCTTAGTAACAACCTCTTGCAGACTAAACCCCTTAAGATCATAAGGAGCAAATCCAGCAACCAAAAGGGACATTGTCAGCTACTACAATCCACAGGATTGCATACAAGGCAAGCTGAAGCTCTGTTTTAAGAGTATCAACCCCTCAGGATAGCCTCAAGTCAGTGCCACAGACGACACGAAATAAAACACGCCTCCAACATGTCACCATCTCACACACTCCACCAGGTTTCTGTATCTGAACAATTCCCAACATTGTAAAGAAAAAAACCAAAGCTGACAAACACAGGTTTGTCTAGGCTTATTCATATGTTTTATTTGTATGTATTTGCACTTACCCTTGATTTGCCTTCTGCGTCCATTAAGTGTTCCACGTACGTTACCTCACCCACTACAAATCAGATTCCAGAGACGACACACACCAAGGGGAGAGAAGCCGAGAGAACAATGGGGGTTTAGAGCAGAAACAAGGAGGGCGGCCGGTGACAGTGAGCTCGGACTGCTAGTCCTGAGCCTTCCCCCAGCACCTCAGCAGCACAATATGGTACAGGTCTACAAAAAATAAGCTTGACACTTTAAAAGATGAAAAAATTAATAGACTTCTTAGACTGTCCTTGTTGGATTTCTCCCAAAACACCAAAAGCAATAGACTGAGGACACCAACTGTTGAAATGGCCAACAGCCTTCCTATTTCAATATAATGCCGTGAACACCACCTATGCCGTGAAGATAATTGACCAGATAATTTCAAGTTAGAAAAGCCCATACAATGCCTCAGCCCATTTCATTGCAAGCATGAGAGTACTTTGTCAAATGTCGCCATTTTAAACCTCCAGCTAATGCATCAAAGCCTTCGACCATCAGCTGAGCCTAAGAGGAAACCTACGGCTGGAAAAATGACCATGATCTTGACGACAAATTCTTAGGAAAAGGACGCTTCTTGAACTACAAACCTATACATAATAGGGCCATATCTGATGCAATGATCTGAATTTTGATTCAGCGTCGACCACAGCTACGCCTTTGTTCCAGGTCACAGGTCTGTTCAACAAATGGACATTAGTGACCAAACCTCTGGAGACAAGGACAGTTCAAAAGAAGTTGCTTTATTTTGTAGACCTGTACCCCAAAGAAATCCCCAGCATATAGCTGTGTTTGGCACAACATGGAGATCTGCTGAGAAAACATTTGCTTGTCAAGGTCACACCTAAAAAAGAAAACGCAATTTAACTCCACAGTCAGTTGACATAAAACGAATTCCTGACCCTCCTTCAGTAAAAAAGGATTATACCCATCTTAACACATTCTTTAACTTGAAATAAATGTCAATTTATAGCATTACTAATAATGCATGAGGATATCCGATACCCCGTAACTATACAACTCTTTAGAGATGGGGGGAAATCTAAAATAATCTGTGCAGAATTCAAAATTGCTGCATCACAAGACATTTAAGTTAGACATGTCTCCAAAGAATTGGAGCAATTTGTGCATCATAAGATCAACTTTTACAAATAATTACACATTGCAACTGATAGCAACCTGGTCCTTGTTTCAGAGCAACATCGTTATACTAAAGCAAAGTACTGTATCACTTGTTTCATGGGGATAAACATCTCATTACACCATTCGAGGTCCCCAACCGTGGGATTTTCACATTAGTGGACTTGCTTTACACATGTACAACCTCCACTTCACAAAAACCTCAAAGGTTAGCGTGATCTCAATGGAGACTAGTGTTCAATCGAACATCCGGGTTCACAGCACTTGTACAAGTCTGCAACAACTCCTTAGTCGGCAGACAAATAAGAGGGACCTTGTCCAAAACCTTTGTCCCAAGTAGCTCCCACAAAATATCAAGCACCATTGTAGATACCACTCCCAAAAGTCCTTCAAAGCTGCAGCAGTCAAACAAAATGACCCTTGATGCTGCTCCTGATTTTGTATGCATGTCATGTCCGAGAATGACAAAAGTCAATCCCTTATCCAAATACCTTACCTTTTTCTTTCATCAGGTCTTTGAGGGCTTGCCATTTCACATCATAGGGGATGTTGCTGACAAAAACCCGGTATCTTTTGTTGGCGTTGCCATAGGGTTCATAACGACCACCTCCACCTCTCTTCTGGGGTCTTTCCTTCCTGCTTGGATTGGAGTCATTCTTGGGTTTTCCATTCATTTCTCTTCATACAGAAAATGTTTAACATAGTAAGTAGTGATAAAAATTTTTTTTAATAAAAACAATACTTTATACCTGCATGGCAAGACTTAAGAAATATGAAGAATTAGCCCTGAACACAATTTGAGAAGTGGACTGCACACAATCATGTAATAAGTGTAAAATATCAGTTACATTATAAAGGGGAGTACAAAAATGAAAAGCCTTTCAGACTGCAATTTTAATTTAGTCTAGCTTTTTCCATTTAGGAAAGCAAAATCAAAGGGCACTTCTGTATAGGACTCCAACAGTTACCGTTAAGGAGGCGTCTTTTAATCCAATTACGATGCAAAGCTCACCGCCTTTACTTGTTAAATTACAAAAAATACGGTTTATTCCATCAACAGATGCAGGTTAATGTATGGCGTTTCAACACATGCAATGTTTGGAAATGTTAGCGGCGATTTGTGGTGACCTGAAGTCTAGAAGACTGCGCTTCGGCCACATGGCAAGGCCGCTGTTTAGACGTAGTAGGCCTCTGCTTTGTTACTAAGTAAAAAACGCTTTACTATAATTTAAAAAAACAAAAACAAAAAAAACAGCATTCTAAATGAATAGAAGGGGGAATCGCTTTTACTTTCCCACAAAAAAATAACGATATCGTATTGTTTTGTTTACTGCAAGCGCTGAATTGCAGATTAGGCGTGGATATCTCCTGAAATTAGACGGGTCCCATGCAGAAGCACAGTTTAATGAGAGCATACAGTCCGTGAGTTAAACGGTCTCAATTTGTAAATCTGCAAACAATCACTACATCAGGGTACAATTTGTGGCGCAATCTATTAATTGAGGACAAGCCATGGTATAAAGTGAACATTATTAGTAGCAAGTAACTAGCTCGTTACAACAAAAGAACCTCGGTAGATGGACTCACCCCTGCTGTTGCTGCTGCTGTTGCTGCTGCGGCGGCGGCTGCTGCTGCTGCTGAATTGCTTTTTCGGCATTATTTTCAGTCTGCTCGCTAGACATTTTCTCACGCAAATGAGTGTTTAGCCAAACTAAATTGTTTTGAAGCAAGCTAGGATCGTTGGTATTACCGAATCGAGCGTCTGGGATAGAATAAGTCGTAGCTGGATGTTACGAAAATGGCGGACTGGGTAGTCTCTGACCACTTTTAAAATTCGTCAGGAACTACTTCCGATATTTTTCTTTCAAAACTAGAGGTCATCCGGGCAACAAACTGAATTTTCAAAATAAGAGCAACCTGGGTCGTGATGGTTGTTCTTTGGGTAAAACTAAAACAAGAAAACTTTTGTAAAAAAAAAAAAAAAAAGAAAAGAGCTATTTCTATTTGCGTGACCATGTTTGATCATGGCTGTATTTAAGAAAACTTTGTTGTATCCTGTTAATGTTTAGAATGCAATATGCGCACTGTATGCAAAGCGGTTTTTTAAAATGAAATTATTTCTACTGTAATTTAAAAAGTGCCCATTTACCGACGCAAATTTCAAACTTAAAAATCTAAAAAAGATTAAAAACTTTTAACTTCTGGCTGTTTTAAACCTACAACCCTCTTTAAAAAAAGTAACAGAAAAACAAAAGTTGGGACAATGTGTATCGTGTAAATGAAACACAAAACGATTATGTGCTCACCTCGGTTCCTTATCTCTTGTAAATGCAACTAAAAGTACAGGTAACACAACACTAAACACGTCTGCACACGTCTCTGTTTGATTAAAACATATAAGTGCGTTTGATTTGTTTCTCGGAAACACTGTTGTATTTTTCATTCTCCTGCTGTGAGACATGGTATTTCATTTCATTCATGGTATTACTCTGTTCAGGTACGTTGAATAACTATTTTAATCCAGCCTCGGCTTCACCAGTGTCTTCACTGACACGTTAAGCTATTCACGTAAAGATAATATCTACAGTACCCCGCCCCACCTCAAGGCGGCGACTGCCACTCCTTGAATGAATGTCGCCACAACGACTCGAGCAAGGGACGGAAGTACTATTGGTTTTTAGCTAACTGGCTGGGCTACCGTAGCCTTAACAATAGCTCGTTAATATTCTTCGTAACTGTGGTGTATAGCTTGTAGATATTGTAGATTTTTTTCGTCACAGTATTACAGTAAAATAAACTTTTGTTGTCGTTTTCTGGCTGTGGTTGTTTTAAGCAAACATAGGTTGACAAATGATACGGTAGCGTTAGCCTTTAGCTGGCTTCGTCATCTTTGAGCAGTAACGTACACGGAATGAATGAGCGCGCGTGAATGAATGCATTCTATTTCCATTTGACCCTTTGTGGAAAACGTTAAAAAGAAGCACAATAAACAGCGTCTAACAATGACCACTGGTGCTGATGTCCGGGATATTCTTGAGTTAGGCGGAGGGGAAAATGACGGTCCTATCAGCAAGAAAGACCTCATCAACTCAGATAAGGTGAGACAGAATAAATAATCATATCCAGATATATGGCACTACTTAATTTGATTTTGGAGTGTATAAAAAAAGTCAAATTGGTGTTTTCTGTTTGGGAGGGGATGCTCTTAAGTAAAGCATTCCCGGGGCGAAAAACTGATGAGCAGGATGTTGTTATTTTGTGCGATGTGATTAAAGCCTTTCTTTAGATAAAACATTTTGTCCGTCTTGCCTTAGAAAAAATCAAAGAAGACAACAGAGACCCTGACCTTCAAGAGACCAGAAGGAATGCACAGAGAAGTCTATGCTCTGCTTTATTCAGACAAAAAGTATGTTTCCAATATTTAGATAAGTATCAGCTTTTAATTGCTCAAGTTGTATGCCTCACTGTTTCATTCATCCATACATCCATGAGTCAGTTTGGTTTTGTGTGTATTGATGAACACCCAAGTCTTTAGAAATACTTCTTGTTAATCATATCAGAGATCAGGGTAATATCACAGAGTTAAAACATTTTTGTGTTACAAATAAAGTAACATTACGATAACAAAGTCTTGTTGTTGCTGTTTTTCTGTAGAGATGCACCCCCCCTGCTGCCTAGCGATACTACTCAAGGTTATAGGACTGTCAAAGCCAAGCTGGGCTGTAAAAAGGTTCGTCCCTGGAAGTGGATGCCCTTCACAAATCCAGCTCGCAGGGATGGCGCCATATTCCACCACTGGAGACGTGTGGCAGAGGAGGGCAAGGATTACCCTTTCGCCCGCTTCAACAAGGTACATTAGATTTGACCACTGTCCTATTCAGTCACGCAGTGAAAACACAAAAGGAATCTTTTAACTTTTTATCTCTCTGTTGTCCTTTTCAAACATTCTCACCGGTCTTCTTTTCATTTATCCATCCTGTTTCACTGGATTCTTTCTGTTTCCACGTCTGCCTTTACAGACAGTGCAGGTACCAGTGTACTCAGAGCAGGAGTATCAGATGTATCTCCATGACGACGGCTGGACTAAGGCAGAGACCGACCACCTGTTTGACCTGTGCAAGCGTTTTGACTTGCGCTTCGTAGTTGTCCACGACCGTTATGACTACCAGCAATACAGAGTAATGGCTCCTTCGTTCACCTATATGCTTGTGCTCCCTTTCACAGAAAAAGATAAAAATGCCGCTGGAAGCACATACTGAAAGTAGTTTTCCTCCATTTGTGTTTTTTCAGAAACGCTCTGTGGAAGACCTGAAAGAAAGATACTACAGTATTTGTGGTAAGCTGACCAAGGTGCGCGCAGCAACTGGGACTGAGCCCAAGATCTACATCTTTGACGCTGTGCATGAGAGGCGTCGTAAAGAACAGCTGGAGAAGCTCTTCAACCGCACGCCTGAACAAGTAAGTAACTTTAGAATTTGATTTGTGTTATAATACAAAGGTTTTTAACCAAATTATGGCCACAAGCTATTTTTAATGTTGACCATAATGCCAGCCCTCAAAATGTTTAACAAGCCTCTAGATATCACGTTTGCACCTCTCTTGTTTTTCCTGCAGGTGGCAGAAGAGGAGTATCTCATTCAGGAGCTGAGGAAGATTGAGAATAGGAAGAAAGAGCGTGAGAAAAAAGCCCAGGATCTGCAGAAACTGATTAAAGCAGCTGACACGACAACAGAGTTGAGGCGCGCTGAAAAGAGAGTATCTAAGAAGAAGCTCCCTCAGAAAAGAGAAACTGAAAAACCGGTAAGATTCGCTGGCACATAAAGGGATTTAAAGTTAACCACAAGCTGGACCATTATTACCCGAGGAAAAAAATGTTAGATTAAAGCATCATTACAGAGAGAGGAAAAAACGATCTGTAATCTTTAGAATTATGCATGTCCCACATAATACCACATGAAAATAATTTAAATTAAGCTCTGGCTCAGTAGGATATATTCATCATTTTATGGTCTTTTGTGGGGGAACAAATCAGTCACTTTTGTCTCAGTTTCTCAATCGATGTAAAATAGTAATTCGATATTTTGCATGTCAGATCTGTCCATACGCTCGTCTCTAATCATTTCTTTCTTCTTTTTCAGGCCGTTCCAGAGACAGCTGGCATCAAGTTTCCTGACTTCAAATCAGCAGGTGTCACTCTGCGCAGTCAGAGGGTGAGTGTAGCTTGTTCCTACTGAGGTGTTAAGACTGCAAAACGAATAAACGGTGTCAGCTTTAAACATCACTGCTCACTGCGACAGGAATAATCTTACAGAAGCAATTTTTCTGTGCGATAGGATTAGTGTTTTTGGATTTTTTTCAAGATCATCTTAGTTCTGTTTGAGCCACTGTTAACACCAGAGGATGTATATGGAGTGATGCCACAGTTGATCTGTATGAGTAACCACAGATTTAGGCTTAAGATAGCCATCTCTTATTATCACTGCAATGATTAATTCTGTTACTGATCAACTAATGTCTCTACAACCAGCAAGAGGACTCTTATTCATCTTTAAGACTGATGAGGAGCTGCTGCTCTCTATGGAAAGTGCATTAGCGCAGCTAAAGAAGTGGAGAGCACCTCTAGCTAATCACTCAGACAGAGTTCAGTGGATAAAGACATTTTGATCTGGCTCACTGAAGTGCATTTCATACGAATTAACAGCCCTGAGGTAGAGCTGTTTATTCTAATATTGCCAGTACCTTAAATCACAACCCCGTGTGAGTGTGCGTCTCTTTGCGCTTGTGTGTTATTCAGATGAAACTGCCAAGCTCAGTTGGCCAGAAAAAGATCAAGGCCATTGAGCAGATCCTGGTGGAGCAAGGAGTGGGTGAGTATGAATAAACATTCGCAATTTGCCAAGATTTCACAGTTTTACACCTTCAGCTCGCCTCTGCGGCGAAACTCGGTTTTTCGCATAGCAGGGAAAAGTTAATGTTAAACTCACTGAGAAATGGCTCGTCAATTACATGTAACACACACTAATATTATTTGCAGAAGAATGATGACTAATCAGTTGTTGTGAATCACATTTTGATTTATCATGCAGTGCATCAGCTGCTGATTCAGGCACTTTGCCCAACAGTTTCATGCAGTCCTTGTCTTGTTCTTACCTCTATGTGTCGTCACAGTTGTTAACCAAAATCAAAGTGTGTAAACCAAGTTTGTTCATATTTTCCTTTGTGTCTTTTGATCTAGATCTTAACCCCATGCCCACAGAGGAAATTGTACAGATGTTCAATGAACTGCGCAGCGACCTGGTGCTGCTGTATGAACTGAAGCAGGCCCACAGCAATTGTGAGTACGAGCAACAGATGCTGCGCCATCGCTATGAGGCTTTACTCAAGGCCGGCGGTGCAGCCGGATGCGGGGGAATCATGGCGACAGGACCAGCCACTCTAACACAGAGCGTGGAGCTCCCCACCATAAACACTTCCACATCATCCACCCTCGGAGCTGAAGCTCAGTCCTGGCTCAATACAGATGATATCAAAGTGGAAGCCAAGGAGCAGATCATTGATGTTGTTGGAGCACCGCTTACCCCCAACTCTGTAAGTCACTGCTAAGAACCAGACTTCGAGACTGTTTTCTAAATGCCCAAGTTATGACATCTCTATCTGGCGGTCACTTAGAATAACTGGAAACATACTTGTGAAAAGGTAATGAAACACTGTTTTGCAAATGTATTGTAGCTATGAGGATTTTTCAAGCACACAAATGATGATGTTGAATGCTGATGATGGACTGGTAGCGATTTAGTACGAGTAGACAACCGCAGCGGGGTACAGTACTTGTATTCTTACATCAAATTGTCATTCAACAACCTTATAGGGTGAGAGGGCCATTAGCGATCCAGGCGTTGTCAACGCACCTGTCTCCCCCTCAGATCTTTTTGTGCTTCAGAGTGCATTGTGTCAGCTTTAGTACAACATTATATTTTAGTTTTTTAAAGGAAAAAACAGAAAGCGCGAGTTAAACATTAGTGCAGCCTGATGTAATATTTGAGTAAAGCTTTTCCCACGTTGAAGAGAGCATCTCAGGCATCAGTCAGGCTTAACGTGGTCAGTCCTCCGATCCTTATATTCACTTTTATAGCTAGTTTGTCCAACAGTTTAGACGGCATGATCTAGAAATGGCCTTTGGAGGTGCACCCTGCCACACTCACACTTGACTATCTTGTGTATTGCATTGCAGCGCAAGCGGAGAGAATCGGCCTCTAGCTCATCTTCAGTGAAAAAGGTGAAGAAGCCTTGATGAGAGCAGCAGCTGGTGCACACCGGAGGACAAGAGACTGTGTTTTACTTATTCTGATGACAGTGGAGTCTTTTGGCTGGACAAGACAGACACAACGGTGGCAGACACCATATTACACAGTCTGTTTACGCAGAAGCACCACCGATCACGCACACACACGCACACACAAAACTTCTCACCTACTAACGAGACCTCTCCAAACCCTCCCCATCTGGCTGTGACAAAGGCAGCGACTGAGTGACATTTCATTCCATTACGGCTCGTCTCCCTGCCTCCACCGCTGGTTGGCCTTAGATGAGGCAAGAGCAACTGTAAATTGCCAGGCTGAGCTAATCGGGACATGTTGAAGAAGGTGGGAATGACTGGGTAATTGAAATGAATTGGAATGAAAGAACAGAATGAGGGAGTGGGAGGACCTGGAGCTGCAATGCTCATTTGAGCCATCTGAGTGTTTTTTCGTAGCCTAATCATACAATAGTGTTTACTGGAAATGTGTTTTGGTGTTAGCCTGCAATACTGGCTCCCTCTTGACCCTGGAGTGCATTTCGTTCTCTGATGGAGTCCCGCTTCCATCTGGTTCCCATTCTTAACGTTGGACTGAATCGGCTGATTTCTGTTATTTCTCCTCAGGTGACCTTGAAGATGCTTCAGCCAATGATTCAATAAATAGTTTTTTTGTTCTTACTTGCCCATTCTGCCCGTTTTTGTCAGTCATTTTCGCTTCTTCAGACGGCCGTGACTTGTGGGTAACTGGTGTTGAATACACATTTGTTGGGGAAATCGTAGGATCGTGACATTCTTACCTTACCTGTCATCGATGTTAAGTGACAACTAATGACTCCATTAATATGATAATTAAACACGGCCACGGAAACTTCATTAGGTTTCCCCCTCATAATATTGCTAATTGCGTGTCAATTATGTCATTTAGCCCACTTAGACATTAATTTCTATGCAAATTTTGAATTTGTTTGCCAGATAAAGCGAGCACTGTGATTTTGGGCATCCTAGATGTGTGTGTGTGTGTGTGTGTGCTTCTAGACACTTTTTTTTTTTTGGATAATACAGTTTGCACACAACGATTAAAATAATCCACATATGGACAAGAAGACTTGGTAAATTTAGAGGACAGTTGTGATGCCTTTTCTTTCCAATCCAATGAAAGACCAAACGTTAGGCAGCAGTATTTAAGTGCTGACAATGCCGGGCCAAGCTCCCATTTTTCCAAATGGGTGCAGTGAGTAAAATATGACCTAATTTCCAAAAGTTTTGAGGTAGATTACTTTAATCTTCACAGTTTTTACCAGGGGAGAAGAAGTCTTGAAGTAAGAATACACGGACACTACCCATCAAAGTCCCCCCACATGGCACTTTTCCTCCATTTTGCAGAGGTATGGTGTCCCTTTCATTGATGAAGGAGTTTCGGTCGCCTAACCCTTCAACTGCAGCATTTGAGAACTATTTGGCTTGTTAAATGAGAGCTTTCCCCTTGATCCTCAGAATAAAATGGAGCAACCACCCACCCACAAGAATAAAAAAACAGAGAGTGGAAAAGCCCAAATAAATCGCAGCTTATGGCCAGATTCAGTTCCTGTTATTTTAATGTTGCTGTAAAACGTTTCTAGTTTTGAGAGATTCTTCACCTTTCAGGTGATGCTTTCTGAGGTCGTCCAGAAATACTTTGATGATGTTTACGTCAGATGATAACCGTGGCGCGGTTGTATCTTTTGAGGTAGTCCTTTGTGAGTTTTGATATGTAATAAGTTTTAAAATATTCCTTATTATCTTGTGAAATTTGCACACCTGACCTCTCCAAATGACAGCTGTGGATGTGGCCCAAACAAGCTGTTTTAAGTTCTGGTAAATGTTGGTAAAAGGTTAATCGTTTGCTCAAAATTCTGCCAATGCTCCCTTCTTTTTTTCACCCCACTCTAAAACTGCACAAAGTTGATTTTCTGCTCGTAACGATTCATAGCAGCTGAAGGATTAACCTGGGGTCCCCATATTTTGCATGTCACTATTTTTTTTTTTTATTACAAATTAATCGATGCTAATCATTTTTCTGCTGAAGAAAACGACTAAAGAAAAAAAAGCATCTCAGTGAACTTCCTCTCCAACTTCAGAAACCTGTCAAACACTCGGTAATGTACCCGCAGAAAGCCACTGCAATCAGTCTGATCTTTATTTGCAGCTCTAATAAGCACTGCTAAGGTTACAGGAGTAAGCCCATCCACACACTGCAGGCCGCTTGATTGAGAGAGAGAAAAAGAGTGAGGGACGGCAAGTAAACATTGGTGAAATGGATTCTCTGTGTCTATATTTCATGTTGAAAATTGGCTCATAAATCCAGTGCTTTGATCTATGGAACCCGTCGTCGCCTGAAAAAACCTCCGTAAATGTGTAATTTCTCCCTTGACAGAACACAGCCGAAAGGCTATCTTTCTTTTCCCTCCTCCTCCTCCTCCTCCTCCCCTCCTCTCTGCCCTTCTTCTCTGTCTTTCATTCTCACTCCCTCTCTCTTTTGCAGCCTGGTGTTGGATTAATGCGCTTCTCCCCTCTCTCCTTTCATGCTTCTCTGATATCTTCTTTTCATCGCTGCTCATCCATTTATCAAAACTGGGGCTCCTCTCGTCTGTGCCTCTCACTAGCCAAAGCCGTCTCAACTTTTTATGGCAGGTATCTTGTAAGATGGGGCATCAAGAATGTGGAGGCTATTAATAAAATACTAGTCTAAATAGAAAATAGGTGGGCAGGGATGCATCGGCAGCCAAGTGCGAATGATAGAGATCCCCAGTAGCCCTCATGCAGCTGCCTCGCATGATCTCCATCCGGGCTGCAGTGTGCGTTCTGCAACGCTGATGTGAAAAGCATGAGGCTGAACACCACAGGAGAGTGTCTTATAATGTTGTGGAGATGGGATCTCTTTATCAAGGCCACGCCGAGGCTTTAATCATGGCCTAAGAGGTGTGCTGGCTTTTTGTCATAATTGAACTGTATCCCGGCTAATCGCTGGCATACGTCACTGTCGAGGGGTTGCTGGGCTGCACCAGCAGGCAAAAGTGATGGTTGTGATTGAACACACGGTTAAGAGAAAGGATGTGTTCCGAGGGACATAAAGTGGGAAGAGGCAGGTAACGGCGGATGTGATAGAATACTGTTGAAATACATCACGCCTTGAGGTACCTGCTGATGTATCAGTGATTAGATTTCTGATGCCCCCCCCCCTGCCTTGTAGCACAGTGCTTTATGCCCATGATGTCGCATGCAATCGCTGATTACTGCAATGTAAAGAGACAAGAATTGTGCATTAGCAGTGTGAGGATGGGTTCTAGCATTTGCTGCTTACTGCATATGTGCCATAAAGATGTCCAAAACAGACCTACACCTTCATGCCCCTCTCTCATCTCTACATCTATTCGACTTTCACCTTCCCCAGTATGTAGGTCACCTTGAGGGCAAAAACTTTTAATCATTGTTCCACATCAAATTTCACCTGTGCCCCCTGGGACTCCGGAGCTGCAACAGTGAGGACGGGAGTGGGGAAATAAAGTGCCCACAGGCCTGGACAGTAGATGTCATTTCCACTGGATTTTTTTTTTTTGCTGGTGGGGGAAGGCCTGCTGCAACACAAACCCAATCACTGGTGCTTAAGCAGTGCTTACAGCCAAGCATTAACCCCTCTGTCCACTCTCCACATTCAAGCCCCGGGGAAGCGGTAGAGAGTAGAGTGGAGTCGAGCAGTGAGTGAGACTAAATCTAGACTTCTCTCTCCCTTCTGAAAGAAGCGCGGCACTTTGGAACATCTGCAGGCAAATGTTGTTGCTCTTCAAGGTGTCCTACCTTGGAATGACTGATCGGAGCTGGAGAATGATGGACATATATTGCTATTTCAGGGTTCCAGCTCTCTTTGAAGAGTTATAAGGACAAAAGTGAACTTCCCAGTTGATTTTGGTGAGAGCTCCATTTTCCGTTTTTGCTGCAGTCCAGTAAGAATAACAAATTTGCATTGAATAGACAACTTTACTGTAATATTGTTGGAAAAATTATATAGTTATACTATGACAGAAGAGTCTCTCCATCTTTTCCTCTTCTATGATTCAAGCAAAAGGGTTTTGACTCTGGTACTAGTCTTTCCCATAATATTAACTGGTGAGAAGCACCTTTTATGTTCCTTCCCATAACAAGGAATGGGGAGAGAAGCACCTTTTCCCATAACATAACAACAAAGGTTTAGACATCTCTGGTCAGAATATCTTTACTGTGGATAGCTTTCCAAAAAGGCCTAAAGTAAAAAAAAATGACATTTATTTAGTATATGTGGTCATTTGGTAAAAATCCTCTCTCTGGGAAGGATCACGGCGTTAAAGCCTTTTGTTGTCAACAAACCGACTTTCAGTTTTTGTTATGGGGATTTTCTTACCTTTATCTAAAATCCATGAGGGTCTTCGGACATCTTGGTCTCCTAAGGGCTGTCTGCAAAAATGTTTTGGTCAGGGGTACCATAGCAACAATTTCAGCTCCCACCTCTTAAGGCAGTTATGCATTTTGATGTGTATTTTAGCATCATTATCCCGTTGCAGAATCCATCCTCTTTTCATCTCCAGCTTTTTTTGCAGATGTTGTGATATGTGCTTCCAGGATTCGATGCATCTTAATTGAATACATTCTCCCCCTGACGACAACAAAAGCCCCAAAAAAACGAATTTATCCGTCTGATGTGGAGAGGTGTTTTTTTTTTCTCCCTCTTTTCAACTTCATCAATCTAAAACTGCATCCGACTTGTCGTGATTTTTATTTACAGTCATCTGATTCAAAATTTTAGTGTGGGAGATGTGGGAATTTCTTTTTCCTGATGACTCCTCCATGAAGGTCATCTTTATGCAGATGTTGCCACTCACAGCTCAAATTAAGCACTTCCCCGGGAAAGTTTTTGTGCAAGCTTAAGAATGTGACATTGCTCTCATAGGCCTGTGCTAATAACTACAAATGATTTGAACATCTGTCCATTAAAGAAAAATTAAAGAAGCTTTAATACATTACCTTTCCAAGTGTTTAAGTGGACAGCAGACTGAAACAAGACTGACTATAATTGCACCGTCCCATGTGTCCATGGTCAAAGTGCAAATGACTTTACTGAACTGAGTTTGCTTGTCAGCTTGCATAAATCTGCATTGACCATTTTGTTTTATTTCCTATCATGTTTCCCATAATGAAGAGACAGAGACTCAGCAGGGTGAGTGAAATGCGGTCTGTTCAGGACAGGGCTGTGATTGCATGCTGACTATAAACAAGGCCAGGTTGGACAGGTCAGCATCCCTCTGTTCTCCTATTGGTGCCCAGAAACAAACCGATTTGATTTGATTTGTCAGTGAGAGATAGAGAAGACTCTGAACAATATGTGACAGAGTTACTCCACCAAAGCAGCGCAGCAAATGTCTTTCCCCCTCTCTTTACCTGCACAAGCACAATTCTAACAAAGGGGGAAGAAAAATCCAATTTACCATGTGGATCCACAGCTGTCACGGTGAGGGAATTAAACATCACCCATAACTCAGTGGGGGTGCTGAGCAGGTCAACGGATGGCAGGGATGGTAACATCACTCTGGGGTGCAATAACAAAGGATTTTAACCTATGACTCCTTCAATAAAGCTGCTAGTAGAACATCTTCCTCACCAACAGCAGTGCTCACCGGGCTGGTTAACAGTCTCTGGTCAAGTTAACGAGCCTGCTTACCAGGTACTGCTCTCCACTGAAATTCTCCCGTTACCCAAAAAAGAGGAAATTGGGAAATGTCAACAAAAACGTAATGTTTTCCACCCTGCTGGGTCCTGGAGCAGTTCCTGTGACTCTCCATAGGGGGTTGGTGGGATACTGAAGCTGCTAGCGTCCGGATGTCATCACCCACACAAACTGACTACTTGCCTGGCTGGCCCGCCACCACCAGAGCCTCAATTACCTGACTGACGTTTCATTAGCGCCTGCAGCTGATCCTGTGGCTGAGAGGCAGCGGGGCGCAGAGGAGCGTGGAGCAAGTGAGAGAAGGGGGGAAGAGGAGGCTTCAACGCATTACATTCTCATGTGCTGTCAGTGTCACAGCTCTGAGTACAGCCACACAGCCCACTCATTACATCGCCGTCATTTAGTTCATGCTCTTATTAAGCTGGACTCTGTATACTAAAATAGAGCTGCATGGCTGGTGACACCGACTCTGAGATGACATTCTCAAACCTGCCCTGGACTGCTCCAGCCGCCTGGAGGTGTGAGGCATTATAGGTGTATGTATGTGTGCTTCCAGCAGCCCAAGGTGTCTATGAGACAAATCAATTGCGTGCTGTGTACTTATCAGAAGTTTATCTTCTCTTATGTTCATCTGCCTGTATGGCTACATGTGTTGAACAATATGTGTGTGAGTGCATGTCCTGTACAGATACCTTTGTGTGTGATGTGCGTGGCCTCTTCATCCTTGGGGTTAGCGCAGGCCATGTCAGAGATGATCCAAGGCGGAGCTGAGGGGGCTTAGTGAGACCCTCGGCCTGAGCCTCTCCACACAGCCCACGCTTGGCTGGTCTCTCCTTCCCATTTGTCATCCTGGGCCAGTAAGACCCCCGGAGAGATTAGGGCAGAGCAGAGAGACTGGAGGAGTAGCAGGAATAAGAGGATCAGTTAAGCTATAAACACAGACAAGTTTGTGTCTCTCACCCACTCTGGCACAGTGACAGTTTGTAATGGCTGTCAAAAGTTCGCTCCGTGCAGTACATCTTTCTTTAAATGACTGCACTGCCTGAATGTGCCATACCTTGTGTCAGCTAACACAACAGGTACAAGAGTCACTATCAGTTTGATCATATCTTGTGTGTGCTATGAAAAGTGGGCTCGAGTTGGACATTAAACAGAGGAGTTAACTGTATCGACCCGTATTGACCCAAGCTAATGACCCAAGGCCTGGTGCAGAACAGAAAATGCAAAGATTTTCTTATAATTAGAATTCTATGGCACAAAGACCATTAGTCAAATCCTGAGAGCTCCTTCATTTCCATATTTTTGAATATTCTACTTAATTATGCAAAGGGAACACTGAGGTAGATGAGAAGTTTTAAGAAAGCCTCATAAAGTCCTTATTAAGAGCAGAGGGGATTAATGACAGTTAATATGAGGGCAATCAAACATTTAATGCAAAGGCCCTCCTGCAGGCAAACACTATTTAAATGAGTCAATTAGACATTCATTATCTCGGAGCCTATAAGTGGAGTCAGATCTGCATAAATGTTGGTGCAGAGCATCACTCCCCTCTAAAAAGGAACAAATGAAATATTAAAAAAGTTAACAAGTCAGACATGGAAAATGCACAAATATTGATAGCTAGAGGGCTGGTTACATGTTGTCATCAAATCAGGGGAGAATGCACGATGTCCCTGGGAGATTGTCTCATAAATCATAATTATTGAGTTAGCATGATCTCTCCTCCCAATTAGCTATGTAGCATTGTTGAAACAGAATGAGAGGTTGGACAGTCTTCCAAATGCTCATTATAAAATACTTTCAAATCCCTGTATATATCCCTGAGTATGTTCAGATATACCTAATCATTTTCATGCTAACAAGCCTCTTTAAAATAAGTAGATATATACAAAATAACATACATATTCTGCAGAGCATAACTTGAATAATGTACCGAACTATGTAGATATGTCATTGTCAGGACTTCCTCCCTCCTCCTCATGCAATCCCTCTTTCTTTCCTTCTTTCCATGTCTGCCTCCACTCTTGTCAGTTGCCCCTGCACACAATTACTGTGTGTGATTGCTATCAGGCGGGACGGTCGGGGAGGCTCCCAAATTAGGGCCTAAATAGGATTTCCTACATGGCGAAGGGCACAGGCCTGGACATGGTAATGAAAGCCTATACATCACAATCAGGCCGACAATCCTATTCATACTGCAACACATTACTCTCACTCCTCATAATTATAGAGGGGTGACAGACGGGCCTGTGAGGCACAGGGGAAGAGGCACAAGAGTAAGGAGGAGGCAAAGGGAGGGGGTTTACTGGGAAGGTGGAGGAACAGCGAGAGCTTCTTCTCCTCACTTTTTTTGGATCTCTTGATACCTGGAGTGACCAGATTCGGTGAGAGTCCTCCGGGTTTAGTTCAGCATAGTTCCAGCATGCGACCACGACACATATAGATCTGTGTTGGAATTGCTGAAAAAAAAAGAAAAAAAAAAGAGTTCTAATTTGGACTTTTTTTTTTCTCAATGGAATGATTCTTCCACTGAGACACTGACCACATCTTCCATCAGAGTGACTGACACAGACCCAAACACACACACATAAACACTCCCTCACACAGAGAGATGTGATGAGATGTGAGAGGGACAGCTTTGCGATCAATACCACGAGCAGGAATCAGCGATGGGAAGAATAAGACAATGGCCTATCAGATTGAGGTTGACTTCTCCTTGTATGTGTGGCAGGCCTGTGACAATAGATTGGCCCAGAAATCCGATGGCACTCGCCGACAGAGAAAAAAATGAGGAGACAGATGAAAAGAAAGATTGCTAATGCTCTCCAAGCAGGCATTTTAATCTGTGACAGAGGAGGGATTTGGTGAAAGCCATTATCACACAGCAACACCACCCCCTTCACCCCACCTTGTCCTCTCCCCTTTCTTTTCTGATAAGCAACCTTATCGGACTGCTTGAGGGAGAATGTGTGTGTGTGTATGCATCCACAGCTTTGCATGTGTTTGTGTTGCAAAATGGGATATTCCAAATGTGATTCATTGAATCCGAGAAAGCCTTACTTTACTGATGTAAATCACCTTAAGAGCTAAGTCAAACGGCAAGCTTTGCAAAGTGTATTCAGATCACAATAACCCAGGTCACCGAAGAAAAAAACATGCATGACAAAGAGGCAAGATCACGTCCATTTTAATGTGTGTTCATTGCTGAGGCCTGAGGGAGGAAGCCACCTTGATTTTGTGTGCAAGAGTGTCTGACCAGCAGGTACCTCTCATCTTATGACTGCATCACAATAGAACCTTGAGTAGAGATGAAATGAAGAAGGTGTCTGCTCATCCCTAACTGCATATTTACACGTTTCGCTCTGAATTTTTAAGTCTTTCCTTGTTGCGAATTTGCTGACACGTGAGGGCCACCAGCTGATATTGTTTAGGCATTTAAAGGTGGCTAAGGTGCTCATTCTTCACTTTACTTCCTCCCTGTATCCTCTCTGTTTGCTTTTGCACCTTCAACTGCGCCAAAACATGCCAAACACACATTCATGTTATTATTTTGTTAAGTTCTGTTTTAAATAGGGGTGGTTTAAGTACAATATTAGTGAGGACTTTCTTCTTTTACCATTCTTTCAACCAGTTTGTGACATCTATCCTCTGGGTGGTGCAGGTTGATTAGTAGGTATGTGTGTGTGTGTGCACCTATGCATATATTTGCATGTGAGAGTGCTTTACAACAACCTATCTATACTTTGTGTGTCTGTGTCTCCTCAACATGGTGTCCTTTCTATGATCAGGACAATCCATCAGGCCTTGTCGCTCATTAATCACCAGACAGACCCACATGCACATTCACACACACACACACACACTTTTAGGATCAGGGCAGGCAGTGATGAACAGTGGGGTTACTTTAGTGGAGCACTAACACCTGCACCATAGAGAGCAAGTAAACCCAACATGAAATTCCCATGGAAAACCTGCAGAGACAGCATCTGTAACTCAAGGATCTCATTTTGATCTTTATGGCTTTATGACATTTGCTTCTTTTCTATTTCTGTTTTTCAGGAATCATTCATATGATATATTCTAATTTACACATCATTACAGTTACAAGAGACGACACACATTTCCTGTATAAGATATACTGCAACGAAAAGCTCTTATTTCACTTTATTAAAATTGACAAATTCACCCATGATCATCAAAATCTGGATAATTTGTAAGATTTTAAGTCTTTAATCTATTACTCACAGGTGTCAAAAATCTGCTGGGAGTGTAATTCTGAATGATAATTTGTAGATTGTACTTTCTTTTACTGTTAGACCTAACTCACTGACCCAGTTCCTTGAATCAGGGAAACATTTAAAATGATATTATCCTGTCTTCTAACTCTATTGCATGAACTAGCACGGCAATAGACGATCCAAATTATCCTCCACAAGGAAACAACATCAAAGCTTGAGTGCGCACCCTGTTCCAGCAGTCTGTATTAATTTGAAGTGAACTGTCTGCATCAGTCTTTTCAGCATTTAAGCATAACATCCTCAATGGACTCACCATCCTGTTACTATAAAAAACTGACCTCTCTTTAAGGTTGACATTTTGAAACAGTGTTAATTCCAACTGTGTTGTTTTGGTGTCTAGATTGGGCTAATTAGCAGGTTGAAACAAGCTTAAAAACTGAAACAATACTTAAAAAAAAAATAATGACCCTATACAGGACATGAACATAGGTCTCCCCAGTGGACTTTAACATCTTTTGCAAATCTAGAAAGGCTAACAATGATCATGACCAATGGTTGAGAAAAATTACCAATATTGTTGTCTCAACAGTATTGCTAAGCTTAGGTTGTTGAAAGATTGGTCAGAAATTAGCAAAATAAAAACCAAGTTCAATATTTTATTGACTAAACTATCCATACCCTCTTCTTACCATTAGACCACAAATGAAAAATTAAATATGATTATAAACTGCCAGACAATGCACAAGTGACTTAAAGTACAATACTAATGATCCAGTTGCTGCAAAAAGTTGGCTCCAAAATATCTCTGGATTCAATAGACTCCCATTCTGAAAGTGTCAGCTTACTTTATATCATTAGCTAGATGCACTCTTATGGATCAGAGTAGCAGAGGTTTACGTTCACATTTTCAACCAATCAAGTTTCACCTTCCACAAATTGTCTTAATGGTTCCTCTTTCCTCCAAAAAAGACAAGACTGCAGTAATGAAATGCTGACCTTGAAGTTCCAAAACAGGAGCTGATTGGGTGAGATCACCCATTTCTTAGATTGTCCATTTCTTAGATACAGCCTAATATTCTAATAAATATTTGTGGCTTTATTGTTAGACAGAAATATTTCCCCTTTGCTTTTAACAGAGAAAGTCAGAATTTTCTGGCCAGCACAAATAAAAATGTGTTGCTACTGTGGAGCATACAGCTGTTTCTACTGCTGATCTTGGAAGTTGTGGTGCTTCAAAAATTCCTTGAAGATGCACTTCAACATGAGTACTATGAGCTATGGGTGGTGGATGCCACCTTCACAACCCTAAAGTCCTCTCTGCCTCTGCACTTGTCTCAAAATCTCCACTTGCTGCCTCTTACTATGGATCATCAGATCAACCCTCCATAGAACCAGTGCACTGGCTAATTCACTATTGATCCTGGACCATGGACCAATTTCCAGTTGTGTTTGGTTTGGGACTACAGTTTCGGTCACGCTCCGCCTGTCCCTTAGGGGCCAAGGAAAAGCCTCTGCTGCTCTCTTATCAGGCAGAAAGCACACACACAAAGAATGTGTGGGATGGAGAGAGATGTGGAGTGAAAGGCGAGAGGAGAGCGTTGCTAGCTTGCAGAGAAAGGAAGAGAGGTCATTAGTGGATGGTGATGAGTTCCCAAGTTTGAAAGAAAGCAGCTCTGCTCCGGCTTTGTGTGAGGTTGCTGTGTGTTAGGTAGTTGTGCAACTCCAAAGAACTGGCCACCACTGATTACTACAATACAAGAAAAAAAGGGATGTGTGGAAATCCACAACAAAGGATACAGAGGAAATCAGAGCTGCCGTGTTTGGGAAGGAGACCACATATGAAAGAACAGGCGCTCTTGCTTTTACTTTCCTTCTTCTGACTTTCATTCTATCTTGCGGAGCAGAGGCCAGTTATTCCAGAGGGTCATCAGCAGTGGCTGTGTGGGTAATGGGATGGTATGACTGGGGGCATTCATTAAGATTGTGTCACTAAGTAAATGTGTGTTGACCCAGGCCACTGATAGCC
The DNA here is from genome assembly GCF_036924035.1 of Leuresthes tenuis. Lineage (NCBI taxonomy): Eukaryota > Metazoa > Chordata > Actinopteri > Atheriniformes > Atherinopsidae > Leuresthes > Leuresthes tenuis. The sequence continues at coordinate 15,272,283 of NW_027325361.1, read as the reverse complement.
AGACACACTCTCCTGGTGCTACAAGCCAATCTCTTGCACATAGACATGAGGCATGCTTTTGAGATCAAGCGTCTCACATTCCTCTACCTTCCTGTATCTACTCACCTCTCACTCTCCATTGCCGCTGTCACCACATCTCTTCTCAGCCTCCCCACCACACCTTCCCTCCTCTTTATCTACCCACCTCTTACTCCCCATCTTTGTGTTCTTTCCCTCCAATACCTGTCCCTCCTGCCTCCCCCACTGTGGTTCCCCTCTGTCTCTCTTCTTCTTTTTCACAGTAACAACATTCCCCAGATTAATTGCAATTCTGTCAGCAGGTAAATGCTTTGTGACCAGTGGCTGACAGTCAAGCCAGCCAGAGCGCAGCTTGCCAGTGACAGTCATTGTGGGGCAGACAGGACGGCCTCAGAAGCGCTGGCAGTCAGTTAGAAGGCATCGTATGTGGATGTGGCCTCTCAGCTGAATAGTGAGACTCCAACTGTCTGCTAGAGTGTGACACTCCCATTACCCTGTCACAGAAAAAGGTAGACAGCCACAGAACAGCTGGATAATGCACTGTCTGACTGACGATACACCTCTCACACACTCTGCTCCTCACCTCGTCTACAGGCCGATGACAGCGTCAACTTGATACTGTCAGGGTAGGAGCCAGCCAATGTGACATATGAGCGCTCACACTGTTGACTCCTGATGTTCAACATTAGAGAAAATGCAAAAGAGGCTGGGTCAATAGGAAAGAGAAACTGATGATGAATGATGGACAGAAGGAGATACAGGGAGAGCAGTTGTATTTCTCCTTGTGAATTGGAACACCTGTTATGTATATCATTTCAGTTACAAAAGCCAAAATTATATGTTTGTGTCAGACTTGTACAACGTGCTTTTAGTAAAAATAAATATGTCTAAGCATAGATTCTTGATGACCACGTTCTGCTAATTAAAGCAGGCTGTTGACAGTTGTCAGCACGACCCTTAGCATGGAGCTCCCCTGAGGGTCCTGTTAGCATGCTAATGCTAATCCCCAGTGACGGGGGACAGGGCATGGCTGTCCCCTGCAGCTCCTGCTGTTGAGACCACAGGATTTGTCAGGACAGGCACAGTGATGTGTTAACATGGAGATGTCCCCATGTGCATGTCACACATCTGTAATTAGAAAAGAGGCGTGCAGCAGCAGAGCTGGAGGGGACAGTTGTTGTGGGACCACTTGATCTGTGTTCCTGACACACCTCAGAAAAGAGCAATCTGTGCCTAAAACTGGCTCATAAAAGAGCAACTGGTTTCACATGCTTAAAGAGATGATTTGCCTCCTATTAGCTCCGGAAACATGTTTGATGTAAGGGAATTTACAGAGAGAAAAGCAACACAAGGGGTGCAGAAAGTACCATTGCAATCACAATAACGTCACAGCTGAGAGAAAATAAAGGGTAAGTTCCCATACCTGTCTGTCAGTCTGTGTGTCTTTCTCTCTTCCCCTCTACAAAGGAAGGTCAAGGACACATGAATATTCATGGAGGAGCCTGGCACAGGATCGATGGCTTTTAATTGTTTTCTCTTGGTTGGTGGAGGGACGTGCCAGTGTCTATTGATCTGTTTGAGCTGAGGCCACTCACAGAGCACGACTGAGGGACCTTTTCCTGACTGAACACCGATAGTGTGTATGTGTGTGTGTCCCCACGTGTGTGTGGAGGTGCTCAGGACTGTGTGGTGATTACGATTTTGACACACACAACAACACAGGCTGCATGAAAGGGCCTCACGGGGTTTAGAAGTAGATAGACGCAAAGGTGATACAACACTGAAAAGGTGGTGTTGACAAGGGCAGCCCATAGGTTCATATGACACATTACACACAAGAAATAAAAAATAGCCAACGACCTGTTTCACATATATCTAAAGATAAAAAAGTTTCCAGTGGTGAAATTAAACTATGTGCATTCATTCAAGACCTGTAGTTATTTGCAACTCATATTATAAAATATTTGGGAGGTTGTGTAAATTTGAACTAATTGTAGTGATTTGCAATTTCTTATGGATCAATATTTTTATTCAAAATAGAACACAGAAAATATATCAAATGCTGAAAGTGAGACATTTTACTATTTCATTAAAAACATCAGCTCATCTTAAATTTGACAGCAGCAACATGTCTCTAAGTTGGTCTAATATGCTCCAACTTTTGATAAGCAACAACACTGATTAATTTTTCATTTTTATTAATTTGATCAATTTTCACAACTTGGTTATTAACCTGACCACAACTATTTCTATGTTAGGACAACACGTCTGTCACAAACGCTTTAATTTGCAGTCATGGTAAGTCAAAGGCATTTTATTCAATAGCAGTGTACTTTTATGTAGTGTTTTAGTGAGGTTTGGCTGGTAGATATTTCTAACAAAGGCTTATCTCAGAGATACTAATGTAGTATACAAAGTTAATTTAAACCACTCAAAGGACACTTTTGTCTGTCCTCTAAAGAATAAAGTGAAAAGACTCCACATTCCATGACTGATGGCAAGAAGGATAAACAAACTGCTCTCTGTTCCAGTGTAGCATTTCCCTTTCAAGGGTCTTGTATGGATTTCCTAACCAAGCCACAATTAATATGAAAACCATTTTCACAGAAAAATATGTCATTTCATTGGAATTTGAACTTTTGACAGAATTCTGTAATTTTAGGAACGATTGTCATCTGAATGTTTACACCATGTAAGGCAGATAGATGTATGTGTGCACCTGTCTCTCAGTCAACCAGATCTTTGCCTCTGCAAAGATTATCCCCTTCAGAGGTCTCTCCTCTTACTTTCATTTATTCTCCTGTAGCTGGCTGAATTTGTCAATTTGAACAGGCAAAGTTGGGAGATTGGCGGCAAGTGGGGAGTAAAAAGAGGGTGCACAGAGTGGAATAAGAGGAGGGGGGGATGAGAAGATAAAAAGATTGTGACAGTCATCCATTTGACCTAGGCTGTTGAGTGAACGCAGTCTGGCTTGTCAAATCTCTGTGCTAACAGTGAATAGCCATATCTGTGCAGAGCATAGAAGGGTGTCATGCACTATGGTTTCATGGTTCAGGATAAGGCTGGATGAAGCCATTGGCTGAATGACACACAGACAGACACACTTTCACTTTCTCTCTAACTCTTGCATCTTCTTCTCTGTCGCTGTCAAGACTTAGAATGAGAAGTATGAACACTTATTTCAATCAACTTCGCCTGTTCATATGGAAACTGACTATCAGAGAAAACCCTTATTTCAGAGAGAGGAAACCATTTCTTGGTCACAGATTAAACCCTGTACCTTCCAATTACTGAACAATGAGGACCATCCACCCCCTCTCCTCTTTCCACTTCACTGTAATAACCTCCTCATCCACACACACATACACACACAGGGTCTATTACTGGCTCATTAGCCTGAATCATACAAGAATTAGACTCCAGCCTGCTGACAGTAGCAAATAGAATGGGTCTTTTTTGCTCAGGAGTCAAGGGTTAAGTTACCAATCAAAATAGCCAAGCAGATGTATTGAGACATTTTAATATTGGCCATTGTGGGAGCTCTAAAAATTTTAATCTCTCACTGGCACCGCTGGCCCCTGAGGCAACTCAAATAAAAGAAGGGGGTTGGTGTTCTAAGAATTGATGTACCCTCTGGCATTTGGATAATTGTGTTGGAATTGCTGCCTCCTCTAACAGCTTTCGAGCTGAGCATCCTGTCTTTTTTTTAATGTCTTTGCTTACCTGGACCACACATTTCTCTGGTTTCTAACTCTGCAGTGTCAGGATTTTGTGTCTCTCTGAGCTGCTTCTGGTAGAGGAGCAGAAGGGCACTGCCCTTAAAGGAAACTAGCATACTGACTATTGATATTGGTTACTTGGCAAAGTGTGTTGCTACCATGCCACAGTTATTATAATATAAACCACCAGAGGGGGCCAGTGATGGCTGGCCCAAAAGTGTCCGCTCAAACACCCTGAAACATGCAGCTTCACAACATGTTTTACAACTGAAAAGTAGATTATTTCTGTTTCACCTGTCAGGTCTCTATTCCTTTCCCTCTTTATTTCCTTCCTCTACATGGTATGTTTCTCCTCAACATCCACAGCTTCCCTCCCCCTCTCGGTGGCCCTGTCCTCTCCCAGGGTTCAGACTAATGACTAGTGACAGTCCACTGAGGGGAGCGAGCTGTTTGCAGTCAGCAGTGCGTTTGTTGGTAATTATTTTCCAGAGTGTCACATTAGTGTCAGCCTCGTGGCTGCGAGAGGAGCGAGAGCCCTGGCTGGCGGGAATGGTGAGGCGGAGAGCATGGGGAGGGGAAAGGGTGTGATGTTTGGTGTTGGGCAGTGTTGTATGTATGTGTGCAGATTGGAGTGGTGGTGGTGGGTTGATGACTCAGGCTGTCACTGCCCTGTTTGTATTGCAGCTTCATAAGACTATGTTTTAGGGATGTAAGTGAACAGCGGCAAACACATTTTTGTATAGTTTTAACCCAACTTTTCATTTGTGGCTGGGCTGCTGAGACAGTTACAGTAATATACATCCAGTCTGAATGGAAGACATCGGTGGGCAGCACGCTGCTGCAGTTGTTGGCGCTGTCCTCTCAGAAAGGAAATATTGGGGTTTGCACCTGGGACTTTTTCTGTGACAAATTAGAGTTTTTGAATTTTATGATTTCCCTTTGGGGTAAATAAAATATATTTCCATTTTTTTCCATTACTTTCATTTGCATATAGTCCCCATGTACCTACATGATTCTTCTTACCATAGTCCAAAGCACACATTTTATGTCAATAGGATATTTTGAATTGAGTTCAGATGTTTGAGTGTGTGTGAATGGTTGTCTGTCTCTGTATTAGTGAATTTGAGTTGCTTATTACCAACTATTGGGTTTTTTATGAGCATCTGTATTTTTAAGATCGTTGATTGAAAAACTACAGTAATGAACTTTGTCTTCTCAGAGATTTATTCTCAGCAAGTAAAGATGCAACTGTCCCACCAGTTACCAATGCATCAACTTTTCACCATCAACACTATTCTCTCCCAAGCAAATCTCTGTGGAGCTTCAGTGTGACATTTGCCTTCATTTGCACAAAGTAGTTTTGTTCCATGCTACTGCAGCATTACCTGGAGTGCCCCTTGTGCAATGAGTTGTTTACATAGAAAAGAGAGTCATGTAGTGTGTCTCTATGTTTAAACACTATGCTGCTCTTCTGTCTGTAGCTTTTGTCTAACTTTGAAACTAGACATTTGAAAAATTTCAGTCTGTTTCTAAAAAACTTTTAGAAAAAAAAGTTTTCTTTTACTTTTTTCTTCTTCTTCTTCTTCTACTTGTTCTTCTTTTTTTTAAAAATTTTTTTATACTATATTTCACTCCCATTTTGCATTATCTGGATGTGTTAGCCTGGGTTTGAGAAGTCTGATCTCATGCAATTCTTAAAATTCTAGTTTTGATTGGACTCATGTGTCATGTAAATGTATTCATATGAACAGTATTCTGGAGTGAAATGTGAATCCATTTGTCTGACAGCTAGATTTAGGCTGAAATTGGGTCATACAACACAACAATGATGCAAAGTAGAGCAGCAAATCTACAACAGAACAGCTGAAAGAAAAGTCTTGCAGTCTAAACATCAACCTGATTGAAATGTCGTGGAGGGACGTGACGAGTGTCAAATCTCAATGACCTAAAGCAACATTGTGGGCCAGAATTCCTCCACAATGATGTGAGAGAATGATCATTTTCATTTATCCATCCATCCATTTTCTATGGATGTCACGGGAGGGCTGTAGGCTATCCCAGCTGCCACTGGGAGAGAAGCGGGGTATACCCTGGACATGTCGCCACTCCATCACAGTGCCAAAATAGGGACAAACAACCATGCGCACTCACTGCAAGAGTCAATTAAGAATCACAATTAAACAAAGCAAGCATGATTTTTTGACTGGGAGAAAGCCAGTGTACCTGAACAAAGCCTGCCAGAACCGAAGCATGCAGGGGATGAACAGCCAAACCACGTACAGACGGTCCCAGATGAGATCTGAACCTGGAACATCCTTCCAGTGAGGCAACACTGCTAATCAACACCGTGCAGCCAGACTGATTTTGTCATTCAGAAAATTGGTGGTTCTACAAGCTTTTAAGTCTTTTTAATAAGACTTTTTGTAAAAAGAATAATGGCAGTGTCATGTGTCATTTGTTGTTCATCTGGCCTACTTTTAAGTCCTGATATGGGCTAGATAATTTTTTTTGTCATGTCCTTTTACTTATACTACGTGTACCGTAAAACTACCTTCATTTCAGCTACGTTGAGCCAAAGTTGAGTACATGCAAACAGTATTAGCCCACTGACAGTGGTGTGCTGTGAATGTGAAAACATACAGAGGATATGTGTGAGTGTGCATATTTGTATGTGTGTGTATTTGTATGGTGGCGGGCAGTCACCAGCCCTCTCGGGAGGAAGCGATCAATGATTGAGACCATAATGCACCTCTCTGTATTCGTGCTCACATTCACGCTCATTGGCCGTTTTGGGGAGCTGTCACACACAGACTCACACACACGCACACCCCCACACTTTTACGCACACACACATTGTCACATGTTCGACAGCTCATCTCTCACACGTTCCCTTCCACTCCATCTTGTAGCTGTCTGGTCGATGGCCTCTCTCTGTGTCTCACTTCCCACTTCTTAGTCTTTGGCAGACTGCTCTGCTCTGGCACTGTCTCTCCCTATGTTAATATAGCAGCTAACCTCCTTCCACATAGCACTGCTACCAGACAGTCTCTATGTTGATATACTGAAGAAGAGTGTGGCACTGCGCTGCAAAGATACTACCCAAGTGAGTCTAGAGAACTGAGCACTCTTCATCTTTAGCACTGATCCTGGCACTCTGAGCATCCTTTTGGAGGTACAATCACATAAAGCAAAATAAATTTTTGTCTGTTTTTGTCTTTTTTTTTAATAGTTCCAATATAGTCATATGGTATGACTTATGAAGGCAATCTGCAGTAATTAGACATTGAGAGTCAGACAGCAAAAAGAAATTATCTCTAATTGGTGTGTGGAAATGATTACAGCAGAAACTTAATTTACTCCGTGCCCCGGAAAAACGAATTGGGAATGAAAGGATGGGTATGAAAAAATAAAACAATGACTACTTACTATTCACTACTCTAATTACACATCGGGAAAGTTAAAAGACTCCGTAGATGACCTCTGGCATCCTAATAAAAGAAGTGAGGAACTCTCTTAATTCACCTTCCCTCATCTCTTACTTGTTGGCAATCACACTGAGAACCACAGGAACAAAGCTGCACAATCAAAATGTTATTAAAAACGCTTGAAAATCCATACAAAATTCAATTTATTAAAAAAAAAGAAGATGAACACGATCAGATACAACAGAACTTATTGTGTCCAAATACATACATTGCAAGCATTAAGACGTTTCACTCTGAGTGTGTGTATGGCAGTCAAGAAGACGGCCAAGTGACTCACCTCCTGCCAGAAAATGAAAGCATACAATTAACATCGCATCCCATCATCCTCAGCTGAGCGGGCAGGCTTGTAATTGGCTGGCTGACCAGCCTGCGTGGCTTCGGGTGGCAATTTATTCTGGGAGCCATGCAGTTTACCCTGGGCAGCTAACGGCCCCTGTGCCGTAACCTGGCCGAGGCAGCGGGGACATCATTAACACTTCACTGGGCCTGCAGGACACATACCCATCATCTACTATACACCACCCACAGCCACTAGCACACAGGGCAAAGTCGAGGAACAGGGAAGAAATAATGATCGTAATGCCAATGGAGCCACTTCTAGTGAGTATGCTCAATGATCAGCAGGCAAATACAGATATTCCTGGTATTTCTTACTATAGCTGCATCATAAGAGTTTTCTAAAAGCTTTTCTAGCCGAATGGTTATTTTTGAGTAACCATTTTGAATGAGACAGGATTTCCTTATTGTCCTGAGCAGATCTGGTTTGGAAAATCCAGTATCTGTGAGAGAGCGTGATGGCATGTGCTTGACTAACCCTAAAACCATGTGAGAGTGAGAGGGCGCTCTTTAAGTGGAGTAATGACCTTGCCTTGTCGCAAGGAAGACATGTGTTACACGCTCTCGTATTGGTCTGAGGGCAGCATTGTTACAGAGTCAGTCTGGACTCACTTTTATAAGTCCATTTAAAGGTCTGCATTTGCTGTCTGGCTCTCCTCAGCCTCACCGACCGGCTGTCTCTTAGGTGTGAGAGGAGGATCCGCACATGGAATTCTCAGTCACACTTTAAGGAATGAAGGGTTATATGAAATATTCTGGTTACATCGCAGTTCCCTTCAGTCTAAGGAAATGTGGACAAGAGTCAATATTTATTTTATGTCTCAATTATCTGCTGTGTTTTCAGGGTGAATAAACTCAGAGAACCCCCTGATCCCACACTATGTCTCCCCAAAGCACTCTTCCTTGTGTCTTCTTCTTGGCTGTGATATTCCCAATTCACTAATTTCCCATTTCAGGACTGTGTCTCGCTTTCCTGATTACACACGCACACACACCCACACACACAAATGCTCACACACACAGGCTCACAGCCAAATGGCTGTTCATTAAAGACAGGGACCTGAGGGGAAGCAATCGTCTGAGAGACGGAAATTGCGTGTCACATTAGATTAGCGGTGTAAAGCCTCTGGATTGGCTCCGGGGAATAAGGAATTATTTCAATTACATTATTTCAAAAAGTCTTTAAGCAATACCAATACCGATAAAAACAAATTAAGAGTGATTTGGGCTGATTTGTGGCGCTCTGAGCTGTGCTTTCTGACAATGTGCTCGGAAATCAGATATGAATAATGCAGATATTACACTGTGTAATGTGTTGGACTTGAAAGCAGATTATCTGTGACAAATAACGCCATTGGTTTGCATTGTGTCTCATCAAAAGGGAATATTCCCAAGTGTCAGTCACACAGGCAGGGGGTCTGTACAGGTTGAGTGTGCCACAGAGGAGAAGATAACTCATTCACCTGCCATTCAGAGCAGTGACATCAACACACCCCCACAGAAAGTGGTGGCTTGAGTGGATGAACTCAATCTTTAGGAACATGCCTTTATTGTCTAAACTCAGAAATGTGTGTTGGATGCAAAGCCTGCAAGTTTGCAAGGACTGATGCTAGGCTGTTGTTATAGTAGTTCATTTGAGTTGTAGTGATTATAAAGTTAGATTTCCATCAAAACGTCTGATGTTTCATTCCATATTTCCTGTTATAGGCCAATGGGACACTTTTATGCCACTTCTTAATGTTTTCTCTGCAAACTCTGAACGCCACATTTGCTTTTTGACTCTATTTCACTGTATGTATGATACCTTAAGCAAGGGCAAGAAACTGAATGTGTCCATCGGCAGGCAGGTTTCGAGGGAGAGAGAGCAAAGAGGGGGAAGAGGCTACAGAGAAAGAGGGCAGGGTAAAGACGGGGAGAGGGGGGGGGGTTGTCACACGGAGCGCAAAGACCAACAGAGACAGACCGACCCGCAGCCAGTCCACTCATGGTGCCTTCATCCTGTCCAGGCACACAGCGACCACGCATCTCTAAACAACGCGCATCTCTGTCTCAACACAGCTCATACACACTCACAACATCTGGAGGAGGACCGAGAAAACCGACGCCTTTTCCCCCCTCTTCTTTTTCCAGCGCAACCGGGAGAAAGTGACGCGTCCCCGAAATTAACCATAAGTTGAAAGAGAAGCAGCGCGAAAGTGTTGGCGGCGAAATAAATCTCGCTTTGAATACTTCATCACAGTGAGTACCGACTGACGCTTCGCGATCACTCAAGCGATTACAGCTTCATTTACTTTTAATTGGTTTAATTGGTTATGTGATTGCCATGTGCTCTGTCGGGTGTGAGACTTGTAGTTTTTTTTCTAAAGTAACTTCTGAAGTGAAAATCAAACATGCAAACAAACAAAAAAAAGACCTCTAGGTGTTTTAAAACGCACATGTAAAGACGGAACAAGTAACCTGGTAAATCATTAGAGATCGCAGTGTCAGATTTTGACTTTTTTAGCGCTCGTGTAAGTAAGAAGTAGGTTACGGCTTTGAAAGCTGGCACCTTTTCACAGAATTGAGGCGGTAACATTTCATGAATTGTGCATATGAATGTGTTTATTTATTCGTTGATTTATTTTCAAAGTCTATTAAGTTTGTCACCAGTGCGCAAACGTTCGTTCTCGCCTAGATTTCGAGAGCAAGGAAAAAACTCTCATATAAGTGGGGGAAAAAGGGGGTAAAGGCCTTTTCCTAGAACTAATTCCAATGTTTTTTTTTCCGTATTTTTTTATTTTTAAATTTTAATTACACTTTAAGAGACAGAAAATCCAGAGCCTCTGACGTGTTAATGTTAAAACTTTATCTATTTATTTTGAACTATCTGTTGGTTATTGTTTTTTCTTTGCAGTCATGTCCAAACGCTTCTGTTTCCTGAATGCTTATTCCACTTAAAAAGACGAATTTAATTTGGATTCACTGGTCTCAATCAAAAGGATTTACACCTTGGTGATTCACTCAGATTAATTTCTACAAAAATAAACGAGTGGTTGTACTTTTCCCCTGTATGCGTTTGGAAATTCCCTCCCTTATTCTAATCGCTTAGACCTCACTATTAAGTTAACATTGCAGGCTCGGTCTATGTGTGTGCTTTATTGGTGGTTTATTCTGTCGTAATTATTTACAGGCTCAGTATGCCTCCTCCAACCCCTTTTTGTTGAGATCTGCCCAAAGCTGTGATTGTAAAAATGCCTCCAGAATTGCAAGCGGTGTGTTACACAACATGAAAAGATTTTGGCGTTAGGGTTCATGAAACAATTTCCTGTAAAATTAACAAAATTGAAACCTTTTCTTTTTTTTAGCCGATATCAAACACAAATCAGATTATAAAATCCAGTAATTAGTAACTTTTTGATGAAAGAGCATCTCCCACTGTGTCTTCCGGCAGTCTCAGAGGGGGGAATGGACCTCCACCGCCCCTTCAAGATGGACAGCCCCTCCTACCTGCCAGCTCCATTGGCCTCCCCCGCCCTGATGGTCCTAGCCTCTACCGCCGAGGCCGGCCGAGACGCTTCCGTGCCCTGCCAGGCGCCCAGACCCTTTGGTGTCCCTGCCTCTGTGGAGAAGGACCTCCACCTTCCCTTCCCCTCAGCCTCCTACACCTTCACCTCCATGTATCAGCGGCAGGGCCCCATGTCAGGCACTTTTCCATCCCGAGACTTCCCTGCTTCCCTGCTCCACCTGCACCCTCAGTTCACCCCACCAAACCTGGACTGCTCCACTCTGGGCATGCTTAACCACAGCGGGGTGGGCGCCTTCCGACCTTTCTCTTGCCCGCAAGAGGAAAGGGAGTCTGGGGGTTATCAGTCAGCTTTCACCCCCGCCAAGAGGCTGAAAAGCTGCTTTCCTGAGGTGGAGGGGAAGGAGTTTGACTTTGGCTCCCTAAAAGCTGGAGAGGAGAATGGAAGGAAGCTGTTCTCCATGTCCGGCCTGCTGTCTGATGGAGAGGCTTCTTCGAGCCCAGAGGAGCGCAAAGAGCACAGTGAGTATGCACTCAGCTTGGAGCTATCTGACACATCATACATTTTTATACATTGAGTATACATTCACAGCTATTCCCACCCACAGCTAAACATCCCCATCACAACTTTAAAGTACCCAGAGAATAGTGTTGAGAATAATCTTAAACCTCATGCTCAGCCTGATATGACATGGCCAATGAGATTAACATATCCTCTACAGCTGCACAGACTAAAGGTGACAAATTGAAAGGAGCTTCCATGAGTAAGCCTGACAACATTTCTCTTTTTTGCACTCTATCATCTCCATGGGCAAAGTGTTTACAGCAGCTGGCTGTGACTAACTTTGTCACAAATAAATTGAATAGTGACACTTATTCAGCTTAGTGATCATTAGCCACATATGACCATTAGGCCTATTGGAAGTCAGACTTTTCTTGGTGGCTGAGGAACACAAAAACATTGGAGCGTATGGAGGGTTGACACAGGAGGAGTGAGAGTTGGAACAAATGACATCCTGTCAGAGATAACGAGGTGGCAGAGATAGAGAGGAAGGGATGGAGGAGGATACAGAAAAAGAGAGCGAGAAAGAGGGAGACGCGGCAATGTGCCTCAGCCTGAGCTTCCCAACGACAACCCTCAGCTCAATATGGCCGCCCACACCAGCCGTCTGATTTGTTGACAAATGAGTGGGAGAGGTGTCAGTCAGCACGCCCGGTGGGAGAGACGCTCCTCATTACTCCTGGGGATAATTGCCCGACGACGCGGGGGCACAACACTCGGCTCAGAGGGAGACGGGAGGGAGTGAGTCAGGGAGGCAATGCTAGGCATGATGGGAAATCAAACCCCCTCAGCGGCGGTCGCCAAGGGGAGCGCCTGACAGATGAAAGGTACCAGAGGAAGACAGAAAGTGAGAGGAGAGAGAGCACCTAAAGGCTCAGCAGATCAGAGGGGGACACCATCGAAAATAATGACAATGAGAAAGGATGGGGGGGGTGGCAGAGCTGAAGAGGGGAGAAGGCAGGAGGGAGAGATGCTGGTGCGTGCTCTCATACACACCACCTAAAGGAAACTTTCATCCCACACATAAAGGGCGGGAGCAGGGACGAGTTGTCTTAAGAAAAGTTTGGATTGTTCGCCGTGTGTCACTTTGCATATGTGCATGTCTTTGTTGAAACTTGCTGATTTTGTCGCTGGTTGGTGGCTGAGTGACAGGGCCAGGGAGGCGGAGTGGCAGGAAGGAATCTCTATATGGAATTTTAATAAGGACAGGAAAAGAAGAAATGCCAGCCAGCATGCTGGTGTGAGAGGTGTGTCTGTCTGACAGTGTTTGCTCTGTGCACTCATGCATGCGTGCTCACCTCCTGATTTTGGGAATCTCATTTGGGGAATGTTGACAAGGACAAAAGATGAGGTGCAATAGAACACGGAGAGCATCACTCCTCTAAAAAGAAAAAAAAAGAAACAGGGAAAAATGGATTCATGCACATTGGAAGCTGCTTTTCCAGCTTTATCCAATTAGATTGGAGCTCAGGCAAACTAAGAGCTTTAATGCAGTTGAGCTCCTGGCACTTTTCTAAGTCTGACATACACTTGTTCCTCTTGAATGGGTAACAGACAGTCACTTCAGGACCCAAAAGTCTTAAATGTTAAGCTTGAAATCTTCTTTGAGTGTGCGAGTGTCTACTGCTCACGTACTGCAGTAACAGCAGCAGAGCAGATTCTCACTGAACTGCAAACTAGATCACATAATCCTGCTTTTATTCTTTTAAAGTTTTCTTCATTAGTGAAATTACTTTCTGGGTTTAGTTTGCATGTTCCCACTATGTCTTTTTATGAGTGAAATATTCCTTTTAGTGCTGTAAAGCAAAGAATTCCCTCAGAGGTTTATCCATGCGCTGGACACTGCACCTGAACATTTGGATTTGGATTAGATGTAGAGGATAAAATTTGTGAATGAATCAAACACCTTTTTACGAGACCTTGCTACTCCTTACTCTCAGAGACTATCAAACCATTTTGTAACTTGACTTTTCTGCCTACAGGAGAAGGCACTCTTTTCTATCCTTTTCATTCTGTACAAGTATTTGTGCACACAGGTGACCATGTACCTCCTCTCATACTGTCTTGTCAATCCAGACAACAAGAAAGGTACATAGCACCTCTCCCCAGCTCCCTTTGGTGCCATCTCCAGTGGCCATCTCCTTCTGTCCATTGCGTGCCTTTTCTCTGTCGATGCTCCCTCCCAGACTTGCCTCTGTTTTATCAGGGAAGGTCTGAGATGCTCGGTGTGCTCTGACAGCTGTTCAAACAGCCACGCTTGCTTTCAAAGGGCAGATGTCTTCACTGGAGCGAGTCATGCTTATTTTCCTCTGGGAGATGCTTTCCGCCACAGGCCTGAGCTGGAACGAAAATGGTTCTTTACCAGAAACACGAGTTGGGAAACTGGAGGAGTTGAGTGGCAAAAACATGTCGTGTCCAGAAGCTGTGTGTAAACGTGTGTGTGTGCGTCTGCGAGTCACAGTGGAGGCAAAGCTAAGTGAGCGCTGCGATAAATGGAGCCAGATGTTTGAGAGCCGCTGTGTTGACAAGCACTTAAATGTCCGGCCTGAAGATGTGGCTGTCCAAAAAGTGACATCTTTTACCTACAAAGAAGAGAAACTGAATATTTAGGTATTTTCTTATTAACAGTATCAGATAATTAATCACTAATTTAACTTATGTATTAAAGCTTTTCCTTGTTCTCTGGACAAAATAACATGACTAACCTGATGTCTGCTTTACAAAAGTGACATTCACAAGCACTGCTTTCACATGAGCTTGCTTCGAAACATGAGCTGTAATTATATGTTAATGACATACAAACATGGGAAATTAAATTCATCTCTACAACTGAAGATAATACGATGTGTCAGAGTCACTAACATTTAAAAAATCAAAAAATCACTCTCCTCAATCAGCTCAACATATGGAACGTGCACAATTTGTTTGATTTTTTTTCTGTGTGTCTCACCTGTGCAAGTCTGTTTGTGTAGACGTTGTTAAGTCCTTATCAGAAGTTATTATGCATAAAGGTGTCGGAGACAAAACTCTTCACTACAACAAAATCTGTGTATCAGTGCTACTGGGATGAGAAGGCTCTGACGGACTCATCCAATTTTCACCTGAGTGAAAATAAATCCTGCAGGAAGTTGATAATGGGGAAACATTTAAGCATGACACACGCCACCAGATGTGCCAGTGTGCAAGTGCTCCCCACGGTGGGTTATTCATGGGCTGTTGGTGCACTAGTGCAGCTTGGAGAGAATCAATATTACATAGATTCAGCTTAGATTTGTCACAAGGATTATCTCCGTGATGAAGTTTGATAGGTTTGATCTTGCTCAAGACACAACTTACATCAGTTTGCCGTGTGTGAAATTGACTGTTTCTTCAGGATATTACTGCAGCGAAGTAAACTAAGGAACGCAGAATTGTTTTGAGATACACTTAGTTGCTTATTCATGAAGCCAATTATTGCAGAATTAGCTCACACAACTGCAGGAGGTGTTGATCATTCAGCCATAAGTTTTTCTGGGTTTTTTTTGTACAAACTAAAGTGTGCATGTAATTTAAGTTATGTATTGAAATGACTCTTTTAGCACACACACACACACACACACATGTTGGACCATATACTCGTACTGCGCGTGTTGATTTGATAACGGGGAGAGTATGTGTTTAGCTGTCGCTGACGGTTGCTGATATTGACTGGAGCTTTCTGTTGAAAGACACAGTGTTTACATCCCCCTAGCAGACCACAAGAGATCAATAGCAACCACTCGATGCTCATGCATACACATATAGTATCTACTACCTGCTATTATTCCCAGTGTGTACGCTCCTCATCAGGCAGTCTCACATATGCTCTCTGTGCATTGACAGTCAAACTCACCATATGCTAATGCAAAGTTATTTATTTATACATTTTTTTGCTTGCTTTTTTATTTTTTGTGATTTGTCATGAACAAAGTTTATCAAAATAGCTGACACACTGTAGTTTAGAAGGTGTAAACGTGAAAAAAAAAAGATCAGGTGGAAATTTTCAGCAAAAAAATCAGATAAAGTTCAAATAGATAATCAAAAAGACGTATCCAAACTGATGAAGATTCTAATTTTGAGTGTACAGCATCACACACTGCAGCTACAGTGATGTTCCTTGTGCTTCTCAGAAGCTGAATCATTTCAGATAAAGTACCATCTGCAACCAGCTCTCTCTTTGACCACACTAGTTGCCTTGCTCTTGAGTTTAAGCGCTCGGGGAGGAAGCATTACAATATTAATGGTAGCTGTGTTTGATGTGAGAGCATGCCGTGGTTGACTGTTCCCCCTCCTGTTGTGATGGTAGTTTGTTCTTCCTAATGTTCTCCCAAGTAAAAGAGGCTTTCATCCTGGCAGGAGGGGAAAGTCTTCTCAGCTTTTTTTACCTCCTTCCATCCATCTTCTAAGGGCTGAAAAGAGGGAATGTGGAGGCTTTTCTTGATGTATTTAGATTAACATGTTGACTGTGTGGTCCTTAATGTGTTTTGTGAAGCCATGAGAGGAGCGATATCTGTGTGTGTTTTTCTGCCATGAATCTTCAAAAGTTGCACAGTGCCAGCCTGCGGACCACACTGCTTGTCAGAGACAGACAGGATTTCTATAAGTCTGGCAGTAGACTTTTACAGTAGCAGGGGGAAATGTGAGAGGGGGGTAGTGGTCTTTTTGTGGTGACCATCAGCACCTGTTTGACAGACAACAGAATGTTCTGCTGAAACATGAGTCTTAGCACATCTTGTCATCTTGTAGTTGCTGCCTTTGTCTCCCACTGCAGTCGGCCCACACGAGCAGTGTCGCTTCTGTCTGTGTATGAGTGTATTCTTACAGTATGCCTACACAAACAGAAACAGGGAGACAGAGAAATTAGAAGAAAGAGGATTATAATGAGTGCAGGGTCCAAGGGTTGTTGAAACAACAACCTTGTTTTTACAGAAACCATCTTTCCCTTCTCTCTGTTTCCTCCTCTTTCTACTTTTCTGCGCACCTGATCGACCTGCATCATAGCTGCCTCTGATCTCACATCAAAGGCATGGTTTGTATATGTGTGTGTGTGTGTGTGCGCACATGTGCATAGAGAAGGCTTGGGGTAAAGGCGGCATTTCTGTAGATTGAATCCCATGTTTGTCAGAAGTAACACACACACACACACACAAATTCACATCCTCCATCTTCTCCCCGGAGCCTAACAAATCAGTCAGGCAGATAGAGAGGGCAGGAAGGCCAAATCCTGGGGTTAAACACATGCCGCTGAGGAGCAGCGCAGACAGACAGCGAGATCACACCAATTCCTTATGCTTGAATGGGAGTCAGGAACCTACATATGTAATGTATGATATACAGTATGTGTGTGATGTTTTGTATACGCCGAGTGTCACAAGCAGACCTCATTACAGCATGTCACTTGTGCTTGTTGCAAGTCGCCCAGCTGCGGTAGAGCTTAACAAAAGCCAATACGCCAAAAGCATGCCAGGCGTGATAGTTTTACCTCCCAAATACACGATTTTGTGACATCATTTAGTGGCTTCTTAAGCAGGATTGACAGCCCTTGTTGGTTGTCAAATGTGCCATATTTTGTCTTTTTTAAAATCTTTTAAATAAAAGGAAGACATCTTCAGGGAGCTGCAAAGTGGCTGGTATAGGAAGCAGACAATGACATTTTGAATCCTGACTGACACATGGCAAAAATATCATACATTTTACATATCTTGAATGCAATGTTATGCTTTGTTGGACTGTTAGTAGAAAGTAGCATAAACGCCTTGAATTTGGATTCCATTATGGGAATTTTTACATAAATAGAATGACACATATGTTCATCTCTCAAACATGGACATTTCAGACACAGAAAGTTTGAGGCTATGTAACTATTTGCATGAGGCAGTTCCGACATGTTCACGAGCAGGAAACCGCACAGATTACTTACACATTCACCCTGAAGACCTTGGGATCAATTGAGCCACTTCCAGTGGCGATTAACTGTTTGGCGAGCTCCCATCGCCGCCTGTGCACCTCTGCCTTAAAGGTCAAAGTTTACCAGGATTGACCCCTCACCCCGCTGTGTCAGGGTGTAAACACTCCCCCAATTCTCCACAGAGAATAGCATTGGGTTTGAGCCATAAATCACAGCTCAGATAATTGGTAGGAAAACAGCAGTCCAGCAGTATATAACCTTTTACGTCGTCTCAACTCTTTATTATGGTGCTAATGAGTGGCCGTGGATCAGGGTTAGAGCCGCAAGCAAAGGGGATGGAGGGAGGGGTTCAACACAGTAAAAAAAACAGGCTACTTGCTACTTACTCACACATGTACACGCGCGGTAAGGCAAAGACACACACATTTTAGTACATAAACATGGGAATTCAGTGTGCTCTCCACAACCAGAGGGCAAGCAGACGCTCAGCTCCACACAGGAGGGCTCTCACACTGAAGTATATGTGCATATGCAAGCACTCCCTCACACCCACATGCATATGCAAACACAGGCACACACAGTGGCTGGCAGGCTCAGCAGTGTCCATTACAGGCTGCTATTAGTATGGAGATTGTGCTAATTGTCCCTATAGACCACACAGGCAGTGCTCAGCAGGCCCGCTGTGAGTCTGTGAGGTTGAGTGAGAGAAAGGACTCTTTACACATCCTTTTGTCTCGGTCGTGACCCTATTAGTACAATTACGAATCAATCACTGAATGATTATAGGATACATGCTGTGGACTGATTCAAGGCAAATGATGCTATTTTGTCTCATCGAGTAGTTCTTCTACTGAATTGCTCAAGTTCACATAAGCAAAGTCACAAAACAGCATGAAATTTTCACTTTCCCTCCTGCTGTAGCAATCTTGTTCAGAGCAAGATGAAAATAGCTATCATAGATGATGTAATTGTAGGTTTAATGAAAAGAAAGACAAAAGTGTTGCTTAGTTATAAGGAAAATTTCAACACACTGTAAATATATGAATATAGAAACCGTTGTCAAATTTACTGATGTTGACTATCCATAAAGACATAATCAGTTTTATTTCAAATTGCTGCTTAAAAAGTCATATTTTTGGTAAAAATATCTCTGTAAAATGTGTTTAATGACACTCTAAAGTCTTTTAGTACTATGTTTAAAGGTAAGTACTTAATATTTTCTCAGTGCGGTTTTTCTTCTCATACTCATATTTCACCATAAGCTCTCACTTTCAAACTCACTGACTCAGTATTTGGATGCCTTTTTACCAAAACAGTTTTCATTGTTTTTCATTAGTTTTGACATATATTCTGCTTGTATCTGTGTGAACCTGTGGAGTTGGCTCTGGGTGGGCTGTTTCAGGCTCCTGCATACTGGAGAGAGTCCAGTCTCATTAGCAGCGGCTCAAAGCTCCTGATCAGTCAAGTAGAGGAGATTGAACTGTGAGCGGCGCCTGTGTGACCCCGCTGAGCGAGAACACAGGGGAGAAGATCTATACCCGCTGGCGCTGCCACCGGGCCTCTTTGTTCTCCTGTCTTTGCTGAGGGGGGGATCGCAGGGGCGTATCGATGGGGGCTCACACTACGCTGCGCTCTCCACGGCTACACATCAGTGTGTGTAAATGATATATGTGAGTACACACTCAGAGGTGTGTTTTCAGACACATTTCAAACCTAACACAAAAGTGCATGCACAAACAATTACAATGGGGTTCTCATTCACACTAGTTTTTCCTCAGACACATGTGCACTCATCACAATTTCTTACAGTCTGTGTTTGAGGGCTGATGGTCAAGTATTCTTCTAAGTCCAATTTGTCTATATCCTAACAAAACAAGGTCAGCATGTCTGGTGCTGGGAAACCTCACGCAGTACCTAGAGATGTGCCCTTTAGTCACTGAGGAAAACAACAGCACTACAACAACATCATTTACTGCTCACTTTTGTTTGCAGTTATTGCCTAAATGGTGTAAATGATTTAAACAATACGGCAACTTATCAGACTCTTAATGTATGAATAAAAGCATTTAATCACAATCAGCACGCACAGCTACATGCACAATTAAGTCGAGCTATGGTTACAGCATGACTGTGCCATTAAACTGGACCGCTGTCCTTGTCTCAGTATACATGCACAGGAGCGAAATCGAGTTATTGACTGAAGTATGTCTGACGCCACGACGCTGTGGACTGTGAGAGTCATCCATGTAAGTATAACTGAGTTTACTGCACAGACATTTTTAAGTTGCTTGAATGGTGACTTCGTCACATGCTGCTGCCGTCATAAAATGAGGATTTTACTAGAGCAGAACGCCGGTCTAGAAATGCTTTAAGTGACACATAGTCTTAATGGGCGGATTTTCAGTCAAATCTCTTGATGTGGTTAGACCTCTGGCCAAGGAAACTAGATATCTGAATGAGAGCAGGTATATCGGGAATTTAGGTGTATTGTTGAGCGCTTACACTTTACTGTTTTTACATAAAGCTGATTGGATATATAGTGGTAAGATTGCTGCCTTTCATGTAGGTGACTAGGGTTCAACCCCCCCCCCCCCCCCCCCGAAAGATAATACCCTAGGCAAGACCCCCTTACGCTACCTGCTACTTGGGATATGAGTGTAGGCTGCTATGGATAAAAGTGTCTGCTGTAAACATAAAGATGCTTATATAAAATGTTGGAACTTTGGAGCATGAACAAAGCACCTAGGCTCAGTTGAGTGTAAATGTGTACAGTGTTTGGCTCCTCAGCCACATCATCTGCATGTGTTAGTCCTGTTTAAGATGGATAGGATCATAGGATTTTGGTTGGACTAAAATGTTTACAATTCTGGAGCAGCATGTAGGAGTTAGTGAGAAAAATGCATATTACAAACAAATGAAGTCTGCCAGCCTCACTCTTTCAAGATTGTTGGAGAAACTACAGTGGTTGTAGATAAATGTCAAAGCCTCTCTGTGTTTGGTTTGTCCATTTTGGGGTACTTTAGAAACATTGAGGTACAACAAAACAAACTTCTTTTTAATGTTATTTTGCACAAATGAAAGCATGTTTTTGAATATTACAGTATAAGGTATTTAAATGCTTCATACTGGAACATTGAAGCAAAAGTGCTTTTCCTCCTATTCACCCTTGATGATTTCTGTACTTCATACACACTGGATTAAGTTATCATCAAACATCAGAGCTTAAACTCCTGATTCCTCTCCTTTTGTGTCTGTGGGTTACTGACGATAAGCTGCTCAATCACCTGTATCTTTCCACCATTTGAAGATAAAACTATCGTCATCTGCTGTAATTGTTTGCTCATCCAGGCAGACACAATAACATCCTTTAGGAAGTGTGACTAACCCAAACACAGATGTGTCACGCAGCCAGGTGCTTGCAGTCCCCTCAAACCAGCAGCAGTCAACACAGTGTTTCTGACAGTATCAGATGTTATCTGAAGCTTATCTGTGATGATAGGAGAGACGCTGTGGGGCGGTGCCCGCTTCGGAGAAAACAACAGTGCAGATTTTATTTGAAGTAATCGTCGTGCTCTTAGTGTTTCTAGAGTGCTGCTCCTTAATGGCTGAGGTTCCTGCTGCTCACCTGCACTGCACAAAGTGCATGAGGGACAGGTGTGTGAGGGGAAAGCAGGTGGGTGTGTTTTCTTTGGAGCAGCACAGTGAATGCTCTTGTGTTTATGTGTCAGCTGCTAAGGTTTTTTTTCAGTGTGGAGGTGTGTTTTTCTGATTGTTCCTTGGTGTCAAAAGATTGATATAGACTCCCAAAATAAAATGCTAACGAACAAATCTGTAGCCGTTGCACATATAGGACGACATTATAAGCTGTTATTTCCTTACTATGATACTGAAAGATGTGACAACCTTTGCTTTTGAACTTTTCAATTTCTGATCTACTTTATACCTGATAATTGCTTCTTACTATACAATCTGGGCATCTCCTTTTGGTCATAAACATATACCAATCAGCCATAACATTAAAACCACATTGAAACATCTCTTAAACATATGTTGTATAAAACACCGCTCATCTTTTTATATTGCAGTGTTTCGCTGGGTAAACATCCATCCTAACATACTCCTGGATGTTACTTTGACACTTGCCACCAACCTTAACATTTTTGAAGACCAATCACACCCCAGTCATGGCAACAGCACTGCCTAAAATAGCAGCCTCCCCCAGCTTAACAGCAGTGGGCCCTGCAAAAAACATCTTAAAGAACACAAAAAGTAGTATTCACCTTGCTTCTAAACTGACCCTGAAATTCCAATCTGATACATCTGTAGGAAACAAGCCCAATCCACAAAGATAACACCCCACAACTCACAAGGTCCAAAGGAACAAATGCTAGCATCCCACTACCAGACACTCCTGGACACCCTCAGAATTTATTTCCCCATACTGACAGATCTGTGTTGGTGACATGCGGACTTACTCAATATTAAAAAGATGGTCATAATGATATGGCTGATCGGTATACTTCTCTCCTTGGTCTTCTCTCTCTTTCCCCTCGTGTTTTGTAGCAAGAATATCAGCCATCTGAGACTGTTTGCTGTTGGTGTTCAAGTTGTGTGCTCAAGTTTTCCAAAAATGAAAGCCAGAACAGCAAAGCTCAGAACACAGCGAACCCACAAAGACCTATTCAAGAACTAACAGAAAACAGGAAATCAAAACAGAGATTTATACACTGATTTACTTTAGCGAGAAGAAAAATTAAACAGCCTTACTGTCCATTTTCTGAAAAAGAAGCTGGCTCTCTCTGTTCTTGTGCTGGATCATCCACCAGTAATTTAGTCAGTTTTTAAAGGAGACTCGACATTTTTGAGTGAGAAACAAGCTTTTTGTTTTATTACTACTATTTATTACTATTGTTCCTTCTTTTCCCTTTGACATCTTAGTAAATTCATCTTGGGATGTAATGGCAGAATTTATATTGAGCAGTTTAGCAGAGTGCCTCTTTTTTCTTTTCTTTTCTGCAGCAATACTTATAGCATTCACCATCTGGGAAGCTCATTTGAATTTTCTGAGCATGCCTCATGCACCTGATAGCAGAAGTTAGAATATTGTTAATGCCCAGTTAGCGGATGTATTCAGCATTCTCACTTTGATCTTCTTTATTCTTTTTATAGGGTTTCAGTTTGTTATCTCTTTCACACAGTAGGTACTACAAGTTTTCCAAATTCTTTCAAATCTCTCAAATATCTCGAGCATTTTCTATGTGTAAGTAAAAACAGAAAAGCTGATTGTTCATGTGTGAATGCTTCCAACTTAATCTGATATGTGGTAAAAAAAGACAAAGCAAACCAGCTTTTTTTCTGGCTGTAATGCTGCTGATGAGTTCTCACATAATTAAACTCTTTAGTGAGTTCCACACATACTGACAAAGTGTTTATCCACAACTGTTTAGAAAAGTTGAGTACTCGTAAGCAACAGAGCGTTCCCCTCATTTTCTCCTTATTAACCACTAATTGAGAGACAGAGCGAGGGGGGGAATGAAAATGAGAGCTATGATGAGGAGACGTTGGAATAATAAGCACCAGAGAGAAGCCGAAAGAGACGTAGAGAGAGAGAATTAATGTGTATTAATCAGTGGTTCGGATAATAGTGATGTGTTTTTTCGTGCCAATCTAATTTCCCTCTAATAAGGGATTGTGATCTGTCTGTTAGCTCCTTGATGTCTTTCTGCCACTCTCCCAGCGGTGATAAAAATGTTCAAAGTATCAGAAAAAAATGGAAGCTATTTTGCCATATATATGATTGTTAGATTTTCTGAAGTGCTGTCAGTGACACTGAAGTATGATACAGTGTGACAGAGTTAGATATTTGTATGTTTCAGACTGAGTGCAGGTTTATTGCATCAGAATGACTGACAGGCCAATGGTGAATGGCACTATCGCTGTCCGCTGTCAGGAGCTTCTTCATCCAACTGACAGCTGTCAGCAAACAGATGTCAGATTTTTAGATTTGCCGTTTTGTTGCTCAAAACTCACAATTTGTTTTTGTAAGTTTAGGCTTGGGAATAATACATGTTAGATTTCATTGTTGTACAAGTTGGAACCATTCTGAAAAGAACAAAGGACAAATATACCTGATATAGGGGGGCTCAGTGGTTAGAATGGGTTGTCCAATAACCGTAAGGTTGGCAGTTCAATTCCCACTCTCGCCACTCAAAAGATTGGTGGAACTGGCAGCTGGAGGGGTGTCAGTCCACCTCCTTGCCATGGCTGAGGTGCCTTTGAACAAGGCACCATACTCCCATACTCCCTGGGCGCTGTGATTGGCTGCCCACTACTCCAGTGTATTTCATCTGTGTCTATGAGTGTGTGACCCTGTGCATGTGTGTGTTCAACAGGTGCCGACCTGGATGAGATAAAAGCGGAGGACAAAATTTGTTTATTTCTCTGTACATTACAATAAAAATCTGATCTTCATCTTAATGATGATTGATCCTAGGACCCAAACAGAGGGGAAAAAAAACCAATATTTTCATATATTTCTTTTCTGCACCGAGCCAAGCAACCACTGAAAATGCAAAGTGTGCAGCAAAAGTTGACAAAATGCCCCACATCAGACTGAAAGTACTGTGTTTTATTCCTCCACCATCCCTTCAAATTTGGACAAACCTGTTTCCTCAAACACCCATGAATGTTTTTTGGTGTGATTGTGTTCACTTTTCATGCTCAGGCGATGCAGACTGTAATACTGACGCGTTTTCCTGTCTGTTAAATGCTTTGCCACTCACAGGTCACACCCGATGTATAACAATAAACCTAAAGTTCTCCCGCATTGATTGTGACACACCACAAGATCAGACCTGACAGCGGGTTTTGCTTCAGGTTGTAGATATATTGGAAAGATCTTAGGGAAGACAACATGAGGCTGTCCTCTCAATAAGTGTGACAGCATCAATAAGTGTCATGAAGCGCCTCAGACAATATGTTTGCACATGAATGACAAAGACCTTAAGTGGCTGTCATAAAACATAACAAAAGGGAGGAGGTTGTGATAGATAGACAGGCCAAAATAATATCTGACCTTAACACAGAAGAGGTCTGTTTGTTTCATGTTTCCAATAGTGAATCACTGTTCTAATTCAATCCTTCTAATCATTCTCTAACTTTATCGACATATTTGTTACTATGACAAAGCTTGCCAACTTTAATAAAGAAGTCATTTTGACCCAAACCACAAAGTCTTTCTAGTCTTGACCATATATTCCATGCCTGAAGCTAACTGAACCTTAACTATATTACTGCTGTGTTATAAAAATCTTTAAACAGTGATTTGTAAAAGTATAAGAAAAGCACAGACTATTGTTGTCATAAAGCTTTCAGAGTGCATTGAAATCAACACATTTTTTATTTTGTTTATTTTGTAAGATTGACTTGTTACTTGAGATCATTAACTGTTGGGCACGGTTAAAGAGGTAAGCAAAGCTGGGAAGACTAGTTAGGTTTATATTGCTATTTTTGATTTGCGTTTTAAAAATATATTTTCAAGTTAGGATAACTGCTTCTTCCACTGAATCACAGTCACAAGCAATGTAGTCAATACAGTGCCACCACCCTGTGGGAACACTACGCAGTTTATTTGCTTCAAAGCAGTCAGCGGAAATGTGTCTGAATTATATCTCTACTAGGGCTTTCCAGAAGGTTGCTTCAGATGTACTTTGCTAGTGAGTCAAAACCATTGTGAAGATTAAAAAAAAATCCTCCTCTGACAGATATCATCAGTTTTAACACTATATCTTTTTGGCCTTTTAAAGAGTCTTATATCATTACAAGTACCCAAGGACAGTCCTGACTTTCCCTCTGACTTCCACTCCCGCTCTCCAATGTGGAATTCCTGATCCAAGATCATTGAGCCAAGCATCTTAATGAGGGGCAGATTGATTGGCTGAAACAGAGCAGTGGCAGGGTTCGATCTTTGCCCTAAGCCCCGAGAAGGGAAATATGGTCACAGAAATGGCCACTGTGGCACAGCTACCCAGTTCACTCACCATCAGGAATATTATTGGACACATCCATGCAGAGCCACGCCTGAGCCGAATGGAACAATTGTAGTAACTAATGTGGAAGATCAGAGAGAAAGAAGAAGAAGAGGGAGAGAAAATCTGACTTTGTGTGCTGATTGACCTGTGGTCAGAGAGGTTATATCCATTGATCGCTAGCACAGAAGAAAAGAGCTTTGGCCTGAGGTGCTTCAGAATGAATCTATTTGGGGTTTAGGATTCCTATCCATTCCCACCCAGAGCTTTTTCATCATCTGACTCCTCTAGACTTACAGCTGATGCCTCCCACTGCCCACGTAAGGCACAGAACACTACAAAGGCCAAAGGCCAATCAATGTTCTACAAGAGGTTGATACAGATCTTATTAGTCAATGAATGATCATTAGTGGTCTAACGAGGCATTGATTTGTACAGGGGCCAAAGGTTGCGGTGGTTGTGGTGAGTGTCTTTAATACATTAAACACAATTGATTGTAGAGTTGGAGGGATGTTTTGAAGAATGCTGGAATTAAATTGGACAGTGAGAGATCTTAGGTCAAGCCAGGCGAGGAGTGAATGTGGTTAGGATTGAACATGGAGCGTAGCAGCTCATTGGTCTTTTATGTATTACCGGTGTAGCAATTCTGCAATTAATAAAAAGCAGATATCTAGAAGTACTAAGTCAAAGCAACTGGACTTGCTGTTTCAAAGGCTGGAACAGCAGCCTTTGAAAGCTAAGGAAATGACTCTGCTCATAGCAGATGTGTTACTACAGGGCCTATTATGTTGCTCATTAAATACCCAACCTCTCAATAGGCCATTATTTCCCCAATAAAAAACAAACGGCGGCCTGCATACTTTCCCTTCTCCCCCCTCTGCTTCTGAGGTTAGCTCTACCTCACAGATGGCAAAAAATCCTGACTAATATCCTGCATGTGATGCTTTTAAATAGGAAGCAGGCCGCTGGATAGGGTGGGGTACAGGTGTGGCAGGAGCCAATGGATTTTATAGCCCTCCATCTCGTCTGAAAGTGTGCCAAGGACCTGCCTACACTACCCACCAGTGCAGAGTTAGCCGCCAAGCGTTAACTTTACTCCCCCCACCAATCTCTACATGCCTACTGGTTATATAGAGTCTTTGCTTGTTATGGCTTTATAGAGGGATTTCTGATGTGCTTAGAGAATTGTTTGATGATTGGGATAATGATGCCATTTGGAGAGAGTTGTCTCAGCACTTTATTGCCAATGAACACAGAAAAACAGACCTAGCCTACACACACACACACACGCACGCACACACACGCACATAAAAAAAACAAAAAACCTTCCCATCCTTCCATGGATGATCGCTTGTGTGTCCCCCTGCCATTCAAAGCCATCTAATCCTGCTCACGTCAATCAGAATTACACCACGTCTACAGGTTTGTCACCGGGGGTATGTTTGTCACCACGTCTCCCCTCCAGAACAGCCTTTTCATGCCCCAGCATAATGTCAGCGGGTGACATCCAGGCCTGATGTGATGTGGCATTCACAAAAGGTCACATTAGGCATCTCCGCTCCATCTGCATCAGCAGAACTGGCAGCCGTCATATGGGTGCTGGCATCGGCCATTACCCAGGCCCTCAAGGGGACTTGATGCTTTGAGGATTTGTAGGCAGGATTCTGATCTCTCTGTTTCAGTGGGGAGTTCGGTGACCAGGACAGTCACAGTCAATGTCAAAAGGGAGCAACGGAAATCTGGTTTTCACCATCAGTCATACAGGGGGAGAAGGAAATTGACAGCATGTTTTTGGTTTCAAAAGATTAACTTTATTATCTCATGATGCTTGTTGATAGTGGGGTGGGGCCAGAGGCATATCACAGTGTTTGGAAGAGTTATTTGCCCGAGGGGGGAATTCTCTTCAAAATCTTGGGGAGAGAATTTTATTCACACATGTTTGTTTAAGCTCACATGTGCGATTCCTCTCGTAATAACATCTTTGTACAAAAAAAGTAATTTTCTAATCTCTGCTCAGTTTGATAGATTTTCACAGTTAGAGAAAAAGCATTGATATAAAGTGATTATGAAAAGAGCATGGCCATTATTAAAGTAATATGGATTAATGTAGATTTGGCTCCTCGGATCCATACATTTGTTTCCCGTGAACTAAACTTATAGATAACCATAGAGAGTGTTCTTGTATGGGGGCTCTGGGAGAAAGTGGCAGCATGACAAAGACAAAACATTCAGGAAACAAGGTCCTGAACTGGCGAGACACAAAACTAAAAAAAGAGAACAATCAGAGACACGGAGACCGTGAATCCATTTGGATATGGGCCAGTCACACTCAGCACAGCACAGCACAGTGAGAGCAGGTCAAACCATCCGAGCCAGTTGCCGTAGTGAGAGAACAGTTAACAAGCCCCACAGGCAGGTTTTACAGCCCCTGTGTGTCTTAGACCCCCCAGGCTGAAGAGGAGCTGAGGCTGACTAATACTGACAGGGTTTATGTGGGCAGGGGTGGAGGGCAGCGAAGGGGTGGAAACGTGTAAAAAAGTGCTCATGAACCAACAACTGCCACTGAAAAGAACATAGCACAAGCATCTAGCTGCAAAAGTGTCTACGCACACACATGCTCACTCATCTGTGCATCCAAACATGTTCGCTCCCACACCATTAAAGCGGATGTCTGCGCGGAGCAGAGGTGACGGATGGGAGAGAGGCTGTAGTCAGAAGAGGGGGGGGGGGGCTTATCCAAAAAGTGGACAAATAAAACACCTGAAAATCAAATCCCATTGCTCTTATCGCGGCGCCATTCGGAGACGTTATCTATGCAGGTAATGTGGTTATAAATTCAATTTCAGCCCACAGATTTCATTGTTTACTGATGCCTGCATGTTCCGGGCGGCAGAGCGCAGAAAGCTCGGGAACGTTCAATGCGTGTCGGGAAAAGTCATTTAGGCCTCTGCAAGGGGATGCAAAAAAGGCGAGGGGGATTGGGACAGGGGGCGGGAGGGGTGGGCAGCAGAGCTGTCACACTCCCAAGGACACCTGACTCCGATTTCTATTTTCAATTCCATGTTTTATTTAGAGGCCATTTGGTCCTGTTTGGTTCCTCATTATGGGGGCTCACAACTCAACTGATGTCAGACAGCCTTTCCAACAGATAGTCAAGTTTCATGTCTCTGATCATTTTGGAACTACAGAAAAGTGTTTGTTCAGTGTTTGGATGATGCTTTCATACACCATACTGAC
This sequence comes from Leuresthes tenuis, assembly GCF_036924035.1. NCBI lineage: Eukaryota > Metazoa > Chordata > Actinopteri > Atheriniformes > Atherinopsidae > Leuresthes > Leuresthes tenuis. The sequence goes on along the minus strand of NW_027325361.1, from coordinate 15,243,471 downwards.
TAAAACTAGTAAAAACAAGACAAACTTGTTTGCAATTTTCTATATTTAAGAGAGTCAAATTGTGATTGCTAAGAAAAGTTTCATGTTTTTTTTTTTTTTTAACGTCTGAATATGGGAAATTAGCTGCATCGTGCCTACTAGCCTTTGTCATGATTGATGGATTTCAGGAGTAAATCACCTCATCTACTAGGTAAAATCTTGATATAGTAGAGCTCCTCAGGCTTCCAGTTGACTGCTTATGGTAGTAATCCATCAGTGGGGCCCAATGGGCCGAGTGGCGCTCCTGGGTAATGTTCCTATTGACAGCCTATGATGTCAACACTCTGACAGCAGGAGGCCATACCAGTGTGTCTGTGTGTGTGTGTTCTGCCTTATTTTACTCTCATTAACACTATCAATGGTACAGATGGCTCTACTGAACACACACACTCTCAGGGCCGTCCAGAGATACAGAATGTCTTAACTTAGCAGATAGATAAGTATACTGTATCAATTGAATTTTTTTACACTTCCGCTTTACTTAGATATTTTAGTTTAATTCTACTTTAGTTTTCAGTTTAAATAAATTCAGGTAGGGGCTGCATGGTGGTGCGATGATAAGCACTGTCACCTCACGGCTCAAATCCCAACTGGGGGAGTTTGAATGTTTGTATGCATGGGTTCTCCCGGGTACTCTAGCTTCCTCCTACTGACCAAAAACGTGCATGTTAGGTTAATTGGTGACTCTAAATTGTCCCTAAAAGTGAGCATGACTCTGTGTCTCGTTTGTCTCTGTGTGGCCCTGTGATGGACTGGCAACCTGTCCAGGGTGCACCCTGCCACTCGACAGCTGGGATAGGCTCCAGCCCCCCCTGCGACCCTAAATTGGGTTAAGCAGGTATAGAAAATGGATGAATGAATGGAAAAATTCAATTACACATATTGTACCTCTTACTTCATTAGAATTTTTCTGACATATATGGCATATGGTTTAGATATTGTCGTTGTGCCGATTAAGATATTATATTAAACATTTTTGACATTACAAGACATACTGGATTGTTAAAACACTAAACATCCACCAGTAAGATAGGAATACGATGTAATAAGAATGTAAAGTTTCCATGAAAAGGCAAACAGAGTGCTAGTTGAAGATGTAAATAAAAAAATAAAAAAATGAGGTTAAAACAGACGACAGGAAGGCCAACTTCCCCTTCCCCAAAAAGGCCAGTCCAGCTACAGTGGATTGATAATGAGTCAATGAAGTAATCCAATAATAAGAGTGTCTTCACTCAAAATATTTCAGATACATGCTCAGTACTGTTTATGTTACTCATTATGCTCAATTTATTATATCAATAAAATGTATTTACTTTAGTGTTTTCAAGTTGTTGTGCTGCTCTGTTTCTACACACTTTATTCAAATCTGATGAATATGTTGAAAGATTTGAATTGTTTCCTATTAATTAATGTTAATGAAAATAAATAGACAGCTCAAAACATTATTTTCCAGAATAGCCCAAAACCTCCCGAATTTATATCTGCTTACTGACTAATGTTTTTTTTCCCAGTAGTTGAGGTACAGAAAGCAGCTGGTGGCTTCCAGATAAGAAAGCATACTGCATCATGTCTCCATAGTAAGCCTAAATATTTTCTGTGTCAGCCTTCTCAGATCAGGGGCCAAGATTAAAAAGAAATCATGCTACGATTTTTCAAATGGCACCTGTAACCTTTTTGCCTTCCATCTATCCAGATAAAGTGAAGGGTCTTTATGACACCCAGGCCCCAGTGTGTCCGGTCTGCCAGGCCATCCTGCAACCAGGAGAGCTGCAAGAACACATGGAGCAGGAGTTAGCCAAACTCGCGCAGCTCCAGATCAGGTATGCCTCTGTCATCTGATTTAACTTTTGTTATTTTCTTTTTCTATTTAGTTTATTTTACATCATACCACGAGAGGCTTCATCCACAAATAACCTAATAACATCATAGAGGATCATATCATCACCTCCGCCTTCTGACTATCTCCTAGTTTCCTCCAAGCTGTCTCTTCCTCTATTTCACTATTTGTCATTTTCTTTCTGTTTTACGTCCCAGACTCTCTGTTCTGTTCAGCAGATAATTAATGGTGACAGATTTTGTATTTAGATACCCCTCCCTTTATTTTCCCTAGGTGATATCTCCAGTCCTCTCTGTCACCTGTGTGCAGTGTTTACAAGCTGCTTCATTGTTTCCTACATATTTCATATTACAGCCTCCGGCCTCGAGGCGACAACTCATACAGCAGGCGGATAATGTCCTTCTAATGGCTGCTTTGAGCCCTACACACACACATACGCAGTCTGAAATACAAATATAGACACACATACACACATTACCTGCTGCTTAGACCAGAAGAATGATTCCTCCAATAAAGACATTACACTCCAAATCTGCTTAACGACCGCTCCGTGGACAGTAATGGTTTCAAATTGAACTTTGCCCACGGGGACACTGTGTGTCCGTGTGTGTGTGTGGAGGGGGGGGAGCGTGTTTGAGAGGTCGAGTGTGCAATATCTGTGTGGCAGACATAAAGTGAGAAAGTGTACAATGAGGTTATACACAGATTCAGATACAAATTTAGACAAGAAAAAAGCAGAGATTTGAATGAGGTGACATTTAAAAGACAATATTGTGCCTGTATGCTTTATAGGGGGCTCTCTAGTTGAATTTTGCACGTGTGAGCAGTGTTGCTTTCTACTTCCAGGCCAAGATATAAACTTCTGTATTATTGTTTTTTTCCCCATAGTTCCACTTCGATGCAGCATGACCACCTCATAAGGACGCCAAAGGTGAGCATAGCTGTGATATCTTCATGACAGTTGCTCTCATCCAGCCTTTGACTGTGTTTAGCTGTTTTAACAGTACTCTGCTTCTCCTCTTATTGCCCAGTCCCTATCGCTCTCTCTGCATATCAAGCGTGAAGGAGGCTCTCCCACCTCACCCACTCGACTGTCTGAGGAAGCCCATTCAGATCGGTACCAGGTGTGGCTACACACAGTGTCAGATTGTTCAAATCTACAGATTTATCTTTGTACATATCTTTGTACGTATATTGTACATATACATGTGCATCGCCACTGGAGTTAAGATTTCCGAGCTTAGAGTAAAACAACAAGTTAGAGCCCTTATTAAATCCTCATTAAAAGCTCATCATATTATTTGTGTGGTCTTCTAGAATATGTTAACATGCTTTAATGTATAAGAATAATGTAATTATTCTCACACTTTACATCACTACAGCACATCTTGTCACCTTCTGTCTGAATGAAGCGTTCTATTTTAGAGCTTGTTTCTTTAAACAAATCTTGTCATTTTGTTTGTTTTGTGAGTTCTTTTCTTTAAGCGATGCTGTGTGAGGTACTTATGAGTAGTCAGTATCTTACCTGCAGTAAACAGTGCTCAGAGCGCTCTCCGTTTGAATATGCTTGACTGACTGCCGAACATATCCTGTCGTTGGTGAGCTGAATCCATTAGGAGTTTGGTCAGACTTGTCTGTTATCTTCCTTGTGAGCGTTACTTTAGAAAATATTTTTAAAAAGTTAAGTATTTGTGCTTATTAAGAGTTTTTAGTTTATATTTTGGGATTATATTGGCGGAATTGTCGGAAAACTCTAAAATTACTGACTGATGTTCACACATATTTTTACTTAGGCAGCGCCTAAGCGCTTGTTGTGTTCATTTCATGCTTTGGACAATCAGCAACATCATAAAAACGTTCCCCCTGGTGGGACTCAGCAGGCCTTAAGTCAAAACTGACAGATTCACAAAGAGTCAAGTCACATTGATGTAATGTGTGTAGTAAAAAACACTACCGGCTTACAAAGGGCTTTAAAACTATATTCTAAATCTTCCAGATTAGGACATAGTGGTTAAATGAGAGCTTTTGCAAAAGCAACTTCATATACAGATATTCACATAAAGTGTGCTAAATGGATAATATTAAGAAAAGGAAGGTGTGACGTGTTAAAGACAAAACCAAAGATGGATCATTACAAGGCCTGTTGAGCCGTAAATTGGTATATCTTCTAAGCAGAAAGGGTTTACTATGAAAAATTCCCAAACATATAGACAATGTATGTTTCTGTAGTGAAAGCTGCTTGGCCTTGCAGTGTTTCCTGCAGAAACGCAAAGAGCCTGAGTTTAAAGTCTACATGATAAACGTTGTCCGTTCTCTTTGTTGCAGACGTTTCTTCGAGTGCGGGCCAACAGACACACAAGACTAAATGGTACGTTGATGCATTCATGTGGGTCTAAATCTTGTGTTTTATTGCTTTCCAGTCAGTTTTTTGCGAACCGAGAGTACATCAGTCTCGTAGATCTGTACTTTTAAGTGGCTTTAAATCTAAAGGCCCTAAAGAATTAGAGTTTCCTTTGTCCAAACTCAGGCGATCAGTCATGTGTTTTGTTTCAAAGCCTTCCCTCACCAGTCATTCAGATATCTCCCCATTTTTCCCACACCATATCCACTGGCCTAGCGCCCACACGAGCAGAGGAGCTATTAACCTTTCAACTTTGACCTCTTGATATGTTAACAGTCGATGACCTCTGCTGGTGCAGGTGCTACGTCAAATCCACCCCATTGCGCCCACACAGCGCAGGAGCCCACCTAGACTGCTCACAAGCTGGTAAGAAACACAGAGAAGCACTTTTTTCTTCCCCGCAGTCATGTCCATCTACCGCTCTTTTTGTTTTCCTTACCATAACAATCTGCAGCAGTTCTCAGTAATAATGATACAATCTAGCTGACAAACTTTGTTCAACCGCGCTGATTTTACTTTGTTTCAGCACTGAAACAATTAGTTAAGGGATAAATAACTGAAAGTCAGATATAATTTGCAGTTGATACCAGAGGATAAGTGAGGTAAACCTCGTACTCTTTCACTGAGATGGCATGAAGTCTGCCAGGCTGACCTACATAGAGCTCCTTTCAGTTTCTCAATTTTAAATACAGGAACTCCTTTCCATGCACTCTTTATAAAGGCTTTATAGCTGATTGCTTGATGATTTTATCCAATAGTAATGAACACTTCATTGACTGTCAGTGTTTGACAAAGAGCATTCCTCTTTAAAAAAGTCGACTTTTCGTGAAATATAAAACCACCGTTTATTGCTCAGTTATCACGTTGGGAAGCAGGATCATTAAAAACACCATCAGTTGATGTTAAGCGTACCCTGTCATGACACTTGCTTTTACAGACTCGCAGCTGTAAATGTCATGAATAAAGAGCTGCTGCATTAATCTCTGCGGTGATGATCTGCACAGTAAGCTGGAGGACGATAAATAAAAGCCAATGGGATTTTTTTTTTACAACCCTTTTTTTCCCCTCGAAACAAAGTACTTATTAAGGGCTTTAAACTACTCTGTAAAGTATTGATAAGTTATTCATAAAACATTGTTATTAATTCATAAATAGTTGATAATTAGTGTATTATTATAAAGTAATAATAGTAAATAAAGTGGTCCTCCAACCCTAACTGCCCTGTGTATTTAACAGTAAAAAGTCACACTTTTATATGGCAGTTATTGATCAGGCATGAGACATGAGGTCCTACACAGCATCCTGACATTAACTCATAGTACAGACTTCTTGTTTTCATTTCCACTGAGATGCTCAGGATCTTAGCTGACTCCTCACACCGCCGCTGCTGTCGAGGTCTGTTAGCCTTTATTGAGCCTCGTAGCAGGACAGCATAATGAGCTTCTAAATACACGTCAGGGAGGAAACAGAAAGGAGTGGGGAGGGGTGCTCCTCTGTTGATTAATCAACCTCACTCTCTTTTTCTCTGCTCTCTGTTTGATGAGCTCTTCCTCATCTATGACCGTCTCTTTAACCCTCATTATGTTCGCTGGAACGGCGGCACTTGGGTCACGGCCACCAGCTCTCTGTGCACAACTCCGACCTACCCATCTCTCCGGGGCCACTGTCATCCAGCGGGAATTAGAGGGCTCTAAAACTTAATGTCCCCTTATGTGATCTGCACTCAGTCAGGTCACAGTGAGATAGGAGCTGCAGTTAGTGTTCTGCCATGTTAACTTTTATCTTTTCTCTGGAGAAATTGTGAGAAGACGGTGAGATGACAGGATGGGGATGGGAGGAATGTTTTCCACCTAAAGCTGAGAAAATGTATCAATTTTGTCTTTAAGGGTCTGGGTAAGCTTGCGCAGTTTGTGAAATTATGTTTGTATTTTTCAGCGTTGCATCCTAAACCTCCAAAGGCCCTTCAAATTAACTCAAGAATTATGGTCCACGTTTGTTCGACATGCTATTAACACTGCCTCTTAAATAAAAGTTGATTGTGTTAAAATCAACCTTCAGTAGTGGAAAGCAATAAATGCAATTAAATCCGCTACTGCACAAATGTATGGTTCTTTCAGGTATATTTTATTTTCTGCTTTATAATTTTGCTCCTATACTTGTATCTTTTCCTCCAATGCACTGGTAACATTTGTTACTCTCTACCTATCAGATTCAGGTGGAAGTCTCAGCAATTCTTACATTATTAGGTCATTCATTTTTGTTCTTTCAAACCAGTTTTCTGTGGATGTGAATCACTGTATTTGCAATAAAGAAAAGAAAAAGCATGGACGTGTAAAACCTTAAATGTAAATCATTTAATGCAAACTTTGAAAGATGATAAGATGTCAGCATCAATTGCTCATCTGTTTTCATGTGTATGGGGGAACTACACACAGCTTATTATAGTGGTGGTGGTGAGTGGGGCACTTTCAAATAACAAGAACGGCCCACTGAAGAATTATTTCCTTTCACTTAACCCACTAATTGTCATACAGTAAACATGTAGCTCCTCACTGCAACATGTTAGATGTAATAAGATGAAACTGGTGCAGCTTTTGTAACAGTGAAGTCCCATTTGAAACTTGATATTGGAACAAAACTTCTACAGTCGTCCACTAAGGAACAACAAATTAAAGTTGACTTTATTATGTAACTTCTTATGTGACAAACTTGAAAAAGAATGACAAGTATGACCAGACACCTCCTTCAATCAGCTCACCATGAGGCCTGCTTTCATGCTAATTATATAACTATCTTGCCATCTGTCTGTCTTCTATCTGTTTCCAGTCAGGATTGGAAAGCTGAAGAGGAGGAAACCAGAGGAAGGACAGGTGTGCCCACAGTTTTTCTTCTTCTCACAAAAGACAGATAAAGATATTTGTTTCCCTGATATTTTTTATTGAAATCAGATCAAAGATGACTGTATGTAGCGTACAGCAGACTGATCTCAGGTTGAGAGAATGTCAGTGGTCCACCGACAGATATGTTGTTGACTGGCTTTGGTCATGTGGCATCAGGATCACTGTCAGCCTACTGTGTATCCATGTGAAAACACCACCAGTGTTGTTCACAGCTATGAAAACAAAGAAGCAGATATGTAGCTCCAGGCACATGGGCATATTCATCCAGACGGTGAAGTTGTGTGCTTGTGTATGTGTGCATTTTTTAGGTGGGTTCAGCAGACTTGATGCCATTGGAGGACGAGTGGAATGAGAGGAGAAGGATACAGATGCCGTCTATAGGGTTTAAAGGTAAACGCAAATCTGTGCTCTTGCTTCTGTGTGTGTGTATGCCATGAAAGTACCCATGTGTATAATCTTGTTCAGTGGAGAGTGAGTAATGTGACTGAGTGGCAGTTGAAAATCCACTGAACTTTTCAGTCCAGATTACAGTAGAAAATGATGCCTTGAAGGTTAGCTTGAAAGTAACAGTTTCTTTTACCAGATGCTCTGACCTGCAAACTTGCTATAAGCTGACTGACAGAAACGAGGAAAAGGGCTAGAAAGACCTTCAACCAAACATTCTCTGAAGGCACATTTTCTTAATTGTGACCGAAGAAATAAGATAAGCTTTTAGCCTGTGTAGAAAAGATTTCAATTTAAACTTCTCTCACCAGGTGCTATGTTGGTGAGTACGACTTCTAAAGAGTGCCGGGATAGCGATGCAGACCTGGACGTGGATGGAGATGATACTCTGGAGTACGGCAGAGCACAGTATCCATTACAGTTAACACAGAGTGTGAAAAACACTGTATTTCACAGAGTAATTACAAGTGAAGTGAGAAGAATCAATTATAAAGTGAGTAACTTTAAAAAGAGCTCACATACTAAATGTACCACTTTTTTTCACAGGCTTTTTCTGTTTTTGTAGTTGGGCCAATCCCAGATGCCAGGATTATTTTAATTTGCTGGAAAAAAGCTTTAAACAGATTAGGTAAAAGTAGTAGTTGAGACTGTCACCTGAAAAACATCATCACATTCAGTCAGTAACAACTCCACAACTGTAAGGCAACTATTAAGTGTCATTATTGTTATCTCTAGATCTGGAAATCTTACTTACTTCCGCCCGAAACAAACCTGCAGAATAAGTAATAGCCGACTGAAAAGTAATCCTTGATACTGATGTTATTGAACCAATCTATAAAAAAAATTTAACTTCACACCTGCCAAGTTTGTTGCCACAGAAATGCGGAACAGAACAAAGCAGAACAAACTATGTATCATTTTTAGTCACAGTAATGCTTTTAAACCTTCACAAAATGGCATCTTTTGCATTTTTAAAAGAAACTAACCAAATCCACAGCAGGAGGCTTCAGAGAGGACAGGTCTTGGCAGATCCCACTTTTATATAATTGGCATTTTTTTTGTCATTTATTTTATTTACTCTGTCTGTGTTTTCATGTACTGTGAGTTGGAATGTCTGCACCGGGATGCTGAGGGATAACGATTTTGGTTCATAAGCTGCGCCACTTCCAATCCCTTCTGTTTTTCTTTTTTTTTAAAGAGTAAAATCAATCAAACTATCCCTGCGAAGTTTTGTCCTCAGCATTTTACTGGTTTGAGTCTTTGTTAGACTTCTGCGTTCCTTGACTTGAGTTTGCAGATACACCGAGACGGACATAATTCCCTGTTCAGGAGAAAGTTCTAAAGAAACAACAGCAAAGTACGTATCCTGCCACTGATGCTCAGCTCACACTGAATATTCAGTGAGATATAAACTAATTAAGGAACATGACATGGTTTTTCTTTCTCCGTGTTAATCTGCCTATAAATGTGTGTTTTGTTGTGCAGCAGCATGTTGCCAGATTCCAGGATGAACCTTGATTTTTCCAAATGGTCAAATGATGGTGAGTCAAGCCAACTGTGACTAATTTATTGATTCTAATAAACAGTAAAGGAATTACACTTACAAATTGCACGAGAAAAAAATATGAGAAGGTTTTTTGAATTGCATCCTCCAGATTTTAGCCTATAACTGTGTATCTGTTCATTTGTGTCTTTGCTCAGCGAGTCCATCAACAAGCAGTGGAGAGAAACGGGACAGCAGCCCAGCCGTTCTCCCCAAAACCTGCAAAAACACTGAAATAGAGACGTAAGTTTGGGCCTCATGATGAGCAGCTGGATCTGACGCTTCCCACATTGATAGAAATATCCTCACAGCTCATACAGCAAAGAGTTTGAACAAATAAAATCCAGTTTAGGATTCACTATATAAACACCCCCCTTGGCTAGACAGATAAAGGGATTGGATCACCAAAATGAATGTCTGTTCAACAAGAGTGAGGACTTTTTTTTCTTTTGTATGATGCCATTCTTACTGTAATTGATCAAATAAACATTTTTTAAAAAGAAATGTATGAACATTTCACAAAAGAACAAGTATCAATGACTAGAACACAGTTTCTTGTATTAATTTTGCCTTAAATCTCTTCAATATGCTTTAGCCATCATTTACAGGCCGTTCTGTAAAAATGACCAAAGTAGCCTCTATGCCAACTTTAGTACTACATCTCAATATGGACTGTGCCAGTAACAAAGAACAAGAAAGGGAAGCTTCTGTCTAACAACCATCACTAATCTGACTCATGTAGCAGCATGTGTGGGATACCTCTCCTCAATACATGTGAAATCTTAATAAAAGGGTGGGATTTAAACACTTATTCACACTTTATAACTGAGAAGTGTGAGCGATGTGGTGGTTTTCTGTGAGAATAAAGATGAAAAGTAAACAAGAAAATGTTTTGTTTTTATTGAATTTTTATTCATTATTATTTTTAGCCTCCTAAGAGGGACGGTTTTGAGGATGAAATCTTACTTTATAAAAACAAAGTTGTCTTCTTCTTCTTTTGCGTGATTTTCTAATGCACCACATCTGTCGTCAGTTCAACATCTTGTCCTGTTTTTTATTCAATAAATATGCATTTGGTTTAACTCTAAACTAAGCAAAAATCTGACAAATCCATCTTTTATGGGAGGTTTTTGTCCTTTTGGGAAAGGAGGGATGACACAGGATGAGGAGGGTGTCGTTTATCCCATCATGGACTGGGTGGCTGAACAGGTGGAAACATTTTAAGGTGTGAATCAGCCAATCAGAGCAAAATAAGTGTAACCATTCCACTCTGTAAAGTGTATTTTGGTGTCTTGGCTCTGTCAGTTCAGACTACCTGCGCCTGCCCCCCCCATCGTGATATACAACACTATATCAACGTGATGATATCATCAATCAAGGTCCTAGCAGGCGACACGAGTGTGTACACGCGTTTCATCTCACTTAATGCATTGTATCCCATCTCCCTCGCTGTACAGTATGTTTGCGCATACAGTCTATCCTGTAATTGAGCGTGCGTGTCTGTGCGTACGTCTGTTTCTGTGAGGACTCTGACACTCCCCGACACACTCACACACACACACCCAGCCTCCCGTCTATGATAAATGAGACAGCCAATGCCGGCAATGTGATTGCTGCTAAATTTCATGCTCAGTGTCCATGTTGGCCAGCGAATAATTTAATCTGTCTTCGATTTATAAATGATTCTCCAGTGCCTGCCTAACTCACGCGCCTTCCCTCTGCCTTCCTGTTCCTGTGTGTGTGTGTGTGTGCAGGCTCTCAGAGGATTCCACGCTGACAACACTGGACGCACTTAAAGCTCGGATACGAGATTTGGAGAAACAGCTGTCTAAAGGAGACAGATTTAAATGCCTCATCTGCATGGTGAGTACGAAGGCAAATTAAATCAATAGAGCATAAAGAGAGAAAGGAGCAATATCAGCGCAGTAATGCCAAACTGGTGGTATTACTGTAGGGACCTGTGTTTTTTGTCTATAAATCAGTATTATCGGTCACTGTCTTTCACTGGAATATAGGTATGGAATAAAATTCATACGACTATTTAAATCTGCTGGTTTAGATTTATATCTCTTGTGTTTTATAGTAAAAATATTAAAATCATCAAGAAACATTTTTTGAAAATGTGAAATATTTGTTTGGCACAATGTTTAATTTGCCTCACAGAGGGATTAGTTGACATGAAATTGCATTCCGTGCAATGTGTGCACAATAAAGATCGCTACATCAAACTATTACATAAAACACAAGTTAACCAAAAAGACAGCGACACAACTAGAAAAGAACTTGTGGTAAGATAGAGTAACAACGTTTTAGAACAGACAACGATTCACACAACGCAAAAAGAGAAAAAGAAAACAGAAAAGGTCATAGTGTAAACAATATCTCACAAAATATAATGTTTGTTTTTAGTTTTCTGCGTTGTCGGGCTCATTTTGGTCCAGTGTTGTTGTGCTCTGCATCTCATTCCCTCCATCCAAAACAAATCTTGAAATCTGGATCATAATCTTTGGCTTCCTTACATATACAATATGTTTGGTCACAGTTAATCAGTCAGGTAATGAGTTACTTGATCTACAAAAGAAGCAACGTCATCTTTGATACAACTATTTAATGGTTTATTAAGCAAAAGTTTCAAACATTTGCAACACACAGATGGAACGAAAGAAGCTTTTTAAATTTGGGACATCTTCCTTTGAGAGTTTTCTCAGCCTTCCTGCATTTTACATGTGGAGGAATGTGACTTCTAAAGTACAGCTGGACAGCTTTAGTGTTTAGTTACTTTACACCAAAGGCTCATGAAATACCAAGTTTTGTCATGAATCTTATCACTCAGCAGTTTATTAATGTAAAGTTAAAACAAAAAGTTGAATAATCAGTAAGTAAATCAAAGGAAAAGTTAGAGCACAGGTGTCACATGTCTTATTATTTCACTTTATTATGATCATTATTGTTATTATTATTAGATACCCGTCAGTTTATTATTAGTGAACATAATCAGCAGATTGATCCTTGAGAAAGACATTGAAAAGCTGCAGTTCAATCCATAACTACTTCAAATGAGCTCCAACTCCAGTAAAATCCTGTGTTTACATGAATGCATGATTGAAAAAAGATCTAATAATATAGTTTGGAATAGTGTAACAGCATCTTTTACCATTTACTTTCCTTTTAATACGTTTAGTCAAGTAACATTAAAGGACTTCTACTTTGTAAATGATATGATTCCGAATGCCTCCTTCACCACTGCATTTCAAATAATGAATAAGTTACTCATTAATAGAGAAAAATAACTAATCTATAGTGAAATAATCATCGTGTCAGTGCTGCTTGCTACATCAATCTCTGATGGGTAGGTGGTGATGATACGTTTATCCGTAACTCAGAGAGTAAAAGATTTGAGCAAATGATTTCACCTTAAGAATTATGAGCTTAGAATAAAGATTAAAAAAGTTTAAGGCCTAACCCATGAAGCTCTTAATGTAGTTTCACATGGACATCTAGTGGCATGTTTTGGTACTGCGGGTTATACTCACCTTTATCACGCCTGTTTCTGTCTGCAGGACACGTACACAACACCGCTCACCTCCATCCAGTGCTGGCATGTTCACTGTGAAGAGTGTTGGCTGCGAACGCTGGTAAACTCTCTGCTTCCTGCTGAGTCACACGCACACATAAAGATGGATGTCCAGAAATTCATTAAAAGTCTGATTTTTTATTCTTTTCCAGGGAGCAAAGAAGTTGTGTCCTCAGTGCAACACCATCACATCACCTGGAGACCTGAGGCGGGTTTACCTGTAACTCAACCGCTCATATTGGGAGTGGAATGGAGTTTCAGTCAGGGGTGGACCTGTGTGCAGCTGGTCTGTCATGCACTCCCGCCCTACTCACTCTCCTCTTCACACGTTCGCTCTTACCAGTTTAACACCGAACTCCTAACATCCTCTAACCTTTGAAACTACGAGGAACAGTGAGCACGGCCTTTGACCTGTACAAGATCCGTATTTCTGTTGCAGCATCGACCGAAAGCTTCAGGCACTGAAAAACTAGAAGAAAAAATGCTTTGGGACAATGTTTAACAATTTTCTACAACATTTGACTGTTTTATGGGGAAAAAAAATAGTTGGATTCAATTGAACTGCAAAGCACATGTACATAGTTTTGTGTATGTATGTATGGAGTGATGTGTGTATATGATGTTGAGTAGGACAACAACGCAGCTGTATTTACTGTACAGAGTTTGTCTCTGCTTGGTTCATTTCTAATTTGTTTAGCTGCTTTAGGTTGGAAACATTTACAATGATCTCGTTACCGTCAGGCTCATTTTGTCTTTGTCATTGATGCATTTCTTTGTGTTTAACCATTAAACCTACTTTGATCAACATTACTACAATAAAATGGGTGTCTAAAAGTTGTTGTCTATTCCTTTTCGCTGTGGCTGAATCACCTTAAACTTTATGATGTGTGGATTGTGGGTGTGCGTAGACAGCAAGTATTCCTGTGTCAGTCCAGTCCAGTCCTGACAGGCTTGTTAAGATGACTCTATGTTGTGTATTCGCCCTTTAAGAAGTGGGTCATGTTGGGATTAGCTAAGCATAGCCCATCGCAGCTCATCTGGAGGTGAGGGACGCTAAATCCTGCTATTCTGAGCCTTGACTGCGAAACAACTCAGGTCTCCATGGGTCAAGCACAATGCATGAGGAGGGGGAAAAAAACCTGAAGTTTGACTCAGAATGTTTCCTAGTTTTCAAGCTGGACTTTCATGTAGGCGTGAGAAGAAAAACAGAGTCAAATAGAGTATATGACTCTCAATTGTAGCACTTAGCCTATCAGCAATGCTTCAACATTTTCTGATCGTCTGGCCTGCAGATCAGGTTGTAGATGCAGCTTCCTGTTGTCATAGTAAAATTTCAGTGGGTACATAAAGCCTAAATAAATGTCTCATTGGGTCATGTTTGCATATATCATGATTTGTCATGATCATAAAAGGAAAAATTGGTATATTGGAGTATAAACCTTCAGTTTTTAGAGCTATTTAGGTGACCATCCAGAGTAGACTTTGATACTTAATCAGCAGATTTTTAAGGTCTTAACGAATTAAATACACTGCAGCTGATTCTGACAGTGAAATGATCATTTGTTTATGTAAATAATTTCCTCCTGTGCTGGCAAAACCAAGCCAGCTCGTTCACTTGTGATTGGTCAATGAGCTGATGGGAGGTGGTGGTAATTCAGACTGACAGTCAGCCGCTTCAGTGAATTCTTGTGACACACAAGCACACATACTCACACACACACACACACAGACTGCACACAGCCCATTAGGAAGCCTGGCTGAAGAATCATCTGTTAATGAACGTCTCTCCGGCACAGACGATACAGACGCAGTGAGAAAAGGTAAGGTGCAATTTTGACTCAACTCTGCAAGCAAGAAATAAAACTAAAGAATATTCAGATGGAACGAACTCTACAAATAAAGTAGACTGCTGCAACATTTTTATATATTTATATATTTGCATATTTGGTCTCTCAAATACTTAAATGCTGTCCACCCACAGTTTTTTGAATAACCTTTCTTAGTGAGAAGCTTGTTAAACATCACATTTATACTTTTTAAGTATGAAAGATTAAAATTACAACATTGTGCCCAATAGACCATTCTGTACTGTGATAATATACTGTGCATTACATAAGTAGATCATAATTGCTGTGTTAATATGAAAGCAGTACATTACTGTTGTAGTTGGTCAACCACAAATGATGTTTCTTAACTTTACAATTATTAGTATTCAGTGGTGCAGACTCCTGTCTCATTAAGTGTTTCAGTGTCCCTGAAACTTCATCTTCTCTTGGGCACAGTAGGTAAATGGGTCACTTGTCCTGGACCCCTTGTGTCATCTGGATCCCATCCAATTAATCTTGTTGACTGACCCGCCATGACTTCATTAAGAGGCATTCTTAACATTAAGCTCGGGTCCTCTGGCCGTCTAACAATTTAGCAATTAGGACATCTTTTAATAGTGTTATTAAGGAGAAAAAGCTCAGCACCTACTAATTATCAATGGAAATTAAAACTGCAATGATATTGGAGCAACAGCTTGTTTTTAACTGTGTTAGTGTGTGTTGGGATGCCCCCTTCTGAGTGTAATGGTAGTGTGGTGGATCAAAGGATTAGCCTCACTTAACCTTAGGTCAGCTAGTTGATGGGCTCCAGCACTGCAATGGCTGTTCACTGAAAGAAGTTGAAGGTAATAGAAACCAAAACTCTGGTTTTCTAACAGTAGCGATCTGTAACTTATACAAGAGATGGCTGCCACTTGTGGTACAAACAGTGTGACTTTATTTGGTTTCGTGGCACCAACCTGAGCATGCGCTCTGTCCCTGTTTGTGTCAAAGAACAATGTCAGGACCGAGGCCCGTGGTGCTGAGCGGCCCCTCCGGAGCCGGGAAGAGCACTCTGCTGAAGAGGCTCATGAAGGATCATGAAGGAGTCTTTGGATTCAGCGTGTCACGTATGTTTATGTGCCAACTAGTGATTGGCTTCCGTAACATCATCCTGGCCTGAGGAGGATTTAGGACGTAATGTCTAATTCTGCACAGTCACGCAGAATTCGCACCACACTGATAGTCTACAGTTTTTGCAGCACCCTACAATTCCAGTTAATGTCTTTACACGTTTGTTTTTTAATGATGCAATCCTTTCCTCAGACACAACAAGAAACCCTCGACCAGGAGAAGAAAATGGCAAAGGTACAGTAGTTGTGGCTTAAGGCTGAATTGTTGGCGACACCTTTTAGCTCCATACAAGCGAGTGGTTGATGTTTTAGCACCTTAATGCTGTATTAGGATCACCGCACTCACACAGCAAGTCTGGACTTGGATTAGAACCTGCACACCTGTGATTAAAAGGCATTTCTTTTAAAAATTGGGAAATATATTTTTATAACACATTTCCCAGCCTTCCGTTCCTACCCAGTCCTCAGAAACACTTCTTACTCCCAAGTGAACTGCACAAATTGTTTTGTCACCCTGTATAGCCCCCTTCATATAAAGGGATAAACATCTTTCTGTGCCTGTTTTGCTCTCTCCATAGGGCTGAACATTCTCCCCATGCTTCTGGGGGCTACTTTACTGCCCGTAGCAGACGTCTTTTCCTCTGAAGACTTAGAAACCTCATTTTCGTGTCCAAATGAATCAGAAACCACAGATAAAGGTGATCTCACTGTGATTCCTGATCACAGTTTTACGGCAGAGGGATGGGGGTTACTTTCATCATCCTGGCATGCTGTCATTGAATTACTCGGAAGTAGTCATTTGGTAAAAATAGAATAAAATCATTAAAAAAAAATAGATAAATAAACAATAAACTCAGCAATCAAGAGCACACAGTCTACACTTTGGAGTAAAAAGCTTTTGAAAATAGCCCCCTACGATGCCTCTGTAGTGATGCCCATTTCCACGATCCCAAAAAGCTTTTCCATTTCCCAGCACCCAGCGTGGCTGATAGAGCATTGATGATTTACATCCAACCATTAGCAACAGGGTTTAGAGATTAAATCTCTTCTCACTCACTGGAGCAATGTTGCTGTGACTTCTTTAATTTTGTCTTCAGTTGAGGCTCTGATGTTTTATTGCTGGTCATGTTTGACACTAAACAAATGTTAACTTATCCAAAATAGCTTCAAGAACAAACTTTGCTCCATTTTGACCATAATGAGGTTTTGAGCTTGCTGTTCTGTGAATGTTTTCTTATCTATTATTATATGGCACAGCCACTTTCTGTCCGCTGACTCCCCTAAGATTGTTATTTCAGTCTGGGCTACATTTCTTAATTGTTGTCATGCTAATGATTGTATGTGGTCATTCGTGGTAGGAGTAGTAATGTGTTTGCTTCTGAAATTCTACTGTTTTAGATCCCCTGAGGTTTTGATGTTTGGAAGATTTATGGATCGGGTACGGCCCCATATGATACGTTCTATAACTGTTAAACTAATGACATCTATGAAATATAACACATGAAAGCAGTTCTAATCTTTGCATGTGCATCCCATACAGAAAGAATGCGTCTGTAAAAAACGATACATTTAGCCTTTTACATCAAACTGTCTTCTGTGTCTTGCTTTTCTGTAACTTGGTTGTGACCCCTGTGATGTTTTTTTTGTGTTTTTTTTTTACTCATCGTTTGACTTGCACTACGTTTGTAATATCCTTCTCCGGAGCACAGTTCTCCTGGCAGAGCTAGATTCATTACTAATGTTGCTACTTACAGACTACCACTTCACAACGAGAGAGGCCATGCAGGAGGGCATTGAAAAAGGAGAGTTCATTGAGAATGCTGAGTTTTCTGGCAACATGTATGGGACAAGGTAAAAACACAATAATTTTATCATTAAAAATCATAATTATCATTTACATGTATATACCTTTACATTTCTATAGCAAAGTGTCAGATCTGGTATATAAAATATTTTACAAAATGTTGATCTTATAAGTATTCAGAGTCATATAACAAACTTGTAGCGTCTCATTTTGTTGCTAAAAAGAAGATATCATAGCAACATTTCCGTAAAAATACAATAAAAGAACAGCAGTAATGTGGATGAAGTCAATGTAAAAGACATCAAGACTGTGCCCTTGGACATTGTTACCAGGGTCAAGAGGATATATAATGATCTGGCGACAGATGGAGCTTTAACCCATAAGTCAAAAAGAGCGACGCAGCGGCTTAGCACCTTGTGTGTCACGTTTAATCTCTTCTTCTTATTCTGAAGATAACTCTATCTAAGTGAGTCTGAGCAGCTTGTATCAATGATGTGATCCTCTTACCTCAGGCACTACATCGGAAATGAATAAAATTGCAGGATTACATATATAATACCCCAACACTGTCAAGCCCTCTCTGTGCAGTCTTGGTTGGGTAAAAGCTCTTTTTTTTTTTTTTTTTCTTCCAGTAAGGCTGCTGTGGAAGACGTACAAGCCAAGAACTTGATCTGCATCCTTGATGTGGACATCCAGGGGGTGAAAAGGATTAAAGAGACAGATCTGAACCCCATCTACATCTCCATCCAGCCTCCATCCATGGAGATCCTGGTAAACATTGATTTTAAAAAATTACATTAGGGCAACAATCTATATCGCTGTACTTCTGTTTAATGGATGGTATTGATTAAGCTATGTGCCTGTGTGTGCAGAGTTAAACAAATATTCTAATTCCTTACAAAATTTAAATTCTCTTTTAATCATTTCTATACTCTATGGATCGCTTCTTAAAGATAATTGGCAGTGATGACATTATTTTGTAACCGTTTTTTTTGTTTTTTTCATGGTGAAGCTTTTATGTTCTGTCGTCTTTCACAGGAAACACGTCTGAGAGACAGACAGACAGAGACGGAGGACAGTTTACAGAAACGTTTGGAGGCTGCACGCATCGATATGGAGCTCAGTAAGTTTTACTGAAGCTCTGCTGAAACATAATCCTGAAGTATGGACAATCAGTGAAGCTGATCAAATTCTGCTTTCCAGGTAAAGAGCCTGGAGTGTTTGATGTTGTTATCATCAATGATGATCTAGACAAGGCCTACGAGGAGCTAAAGGAAATCCTCAATGAAGTAAGTAAAACCAAAAAATGTCCTTGCTCTTATTTGTCTCTGTTTCCGATTACAAGTTAAAGTTTTTTTTTTCTTTTCATCTCTGCCTTTCTCAACAGGAAATCACAAAAGTTCTGGAGGCAAAGTAAAGGGGGAATAATACTGCAGTGTTTCCTGTTGTTGGACCGCAGATGAAGCACTTGTGAAGCTGACCTTGATAACTCCATCAGGGCGTACAAACGCACATGAAATAGTCTGGAGGAAAGCTCGTTTTTTCTTCCCTCTCCACATTTTATGGTCAGTCGTTTGCTTTGTTTTCATACAAAGATAGACACGAAGGACTCAGAACTGAAATGTGTGTATTCTTTGGAGATTGGGTGTATGTGTTAGATTTAGTACAACTCAGAGCCGACACCTAAGAATAACAATCTTGAACAGTATTTAACTGCCACTTTGCTCAGCTGTGAAAGAAAAATAACGGATCAACTGAATTTGGTCTTTATGGCACAGTTTTGGCGCTCACGTATGCTTATCTAAATTCAAGACTAATATCAAGTAATTAAAAACGTTTGGCACATGAAGGATTTTATCTGAGAGAAAATGACTCCATAGACTAGATGTTAGAGTATGTTACATGTCATATGTATCATATGTGTGTTCAAATACAGATGGAAAAGAATAAAGAATATGAAGACAAGGACCAAACACGTATCTAAGATGTTATTTAATAAATCTTTTCCTCACTTATCTATCAGACAGATGGTTGACTCAGAATAACTTTGAGGCATCAAAGAAAGAAAGTTTTTACAATGCAATCTTGTGGCAAATCATGTAAAGTTTCAAAGAGGATACTGAGATATATGCTGCTCTATTGTGTGTGGCAGAATAACAAAAATACTTCTAATGTGAGGCAGAACAGGTGCATCGGAGGAGCGAAGCAACATTGTCTTATTGCAAAATCCAAACTTTTTGACTCATGCATCACTGTCTTGCCATTACTTAGACAAAGCTTTATCCCTGATGTGTTTTCACATGAACAAACAAGAAAATTCCAGCCCACACAATCTACTGTATAAGTACACACCGAAACTCATTAAGACGCATTGCATGTTTAAAATCCATGTATGCCATGATGATTTTAGTAAGTTGACCTTACTCCAGCTTGCCAAATGAAGAGCCACACAGGAAATGGTTAAAAAGCAGAAATTAAATTTTGCACGGCTGCACGGTATTTTAGGTGAGAACTTCTTCAGCTTCACTGGAAGAAAGGACCCTGAAGCTTTGTGCGCACCTCATCTCGTTTCTCCTCTTTCTGTGCGAGGTAAGCTTTGAGCTTGTCAGTGGAGAAACACACTTTGGAGTGTCGGGCTTTGTGTGGGATCCGATGGGCACGCAGCCACGGGTTCTGCAGACACTCGGCTGCAGTGGGTCTCCCCCTACGATGCGGTTCATCACATCAGAAAAATGTTGGAAAGTTAAAGCTCTCGCAACAATCATCTTTATTAACATTCGCCGGAGAAAAATGAAAATTCAATGGTTAATTACAATCATACTGAAGAGACTGAGAGACTCTCACCAGGATTTGTTATTCAAGCTGTTCTTCATGAAGCTTAGGGCTCCCTCTGAGAGACCAGGGTAACAGCGTCCAAACTGGATCTTCCCTTTCTTGATGTTCCTATCTTGCTCCCAGCTGAGATCTGCTTGAAACGGGCTGTCTGCACTTAGCCTGGTGATATCATATGTAATCAAAATTTGGAATATCTCAGAGCATAAGAAGATGCAATCTGTCTTTGTGTCAACACTTCCTCATTCAATTCAATTCAATTCAATTCACAGTTGCTGCTTGTAACTGGCATAAACTTTGAAAAATAATCATATGCTTGTCTCGCTGTAAATACCCTAAATATTCTCTGAAATCCGTAAGCTATAATATGCAGCTTTTTCAGCCGTGTCTCTGTGCTTACATGATGAACAACAGGACTCCGATGGCCCAGATGTCAGTCTCAGGCCCCACACCTTGACCCTCCAGGATTTCCGGAGCTTTAGGAAGGACAATATAAACTGACAAAACAGACAGAAACATGACATTATCTACAAAGAGTTGGGTTCTCTCTGGCAATGTCCTTTTCACTCACATGCTTTATGTCTGTATTCAGAAAATGTTTAGAATCAGGAATAAGAAAAAAAAAAAAGAATAAGAAAATGGACTTTGGTTTGTTAGGCTATGGTAGCTAGGCTCAGCTGAGCTGGTGAAGTTAGGCTGAGTTATTTCTTTCCATCAATCCATCCTCCCTTAAAGAAAGTGTACCTTTGCGGCAGTCTGTTGGGAGGCCATGAAAGTCAAAGGTTTAGTACATTAGACGAATCTACTACAATCCAAGCATCAATATGTAGTTCTTTTGAATGTAACTGTTACCTTTGCAGTCTGAAAGGCCGCGGATGTGCTCGATGTTGAGAGGCTGTCCGGGTATGAAGGACTGAGCCGAGCCGAAGTCAACAATCTTCAGGTGGTTACAATCGTCCACCAGCATGTTATCAGACTTAAGGTCCAGGTGGATGACTCTGCGGCTGTGAAGATAATCGACCGCGCTCAGGATCTGAACCAGCAGCTCTGCGACATGAGTCTCTGCGTACAGATCTCTGAGGAAAAAACACAGACATGTCAGTCAAACATACCAACAGCTCCGCAACCTGATACAGATTAGATAGATACAGTATATAGAAACTAAGTCATTTCCAATTAATCAATCAAATTCCAACATTTACCTTGATGAGATTTCCTTGTATATTTGTTAATAGGAAAACAATATTCAGAGATTACAAGTTCATGGAAATTGGCGATAAATGGGGCAGAATTTCTCATCTGCACTGTTGCTTATTCAAATTTCTTCCCTTCATTTTTAGTGGTGGAACTTGGGAATAATATTTTCCGTCAATTCTGTGTGCGAGTTGTCTGAAATACAGGTTCTGCACAACAAAATATGACATACAAAATACTTTCTCCTTTACGTCTAAATCAATTAAGTAATCAACAGCGGTGATTTTGACCCGCTGTTGTCACTTCACAACCATGTCAGGCCTCAGCCTAGGAACCTGAGGAATTTGTTTACCTCGCAGCGAGACTGTGGAGCAGCTCCTTGCCAGGACAGAGCTCTTCCATCAACACCATGTAGCAGCGGGTGATGAATGCAGCGTGCAGCTTAACCAAGTGCGGGTGATTCAGCCTCCTCAGTAGCTGGTACTCCCGCAGCACCAACTGTCTCTGCTCTGCCTGGTAAGGAGTGATCTTGGCAGCAAACACCTGGCTGGTCTCAACATTCCTACTCAAGGTTACGATGCTGAATCGACCCCTGAGAGGAGTGAAAACAGAAAACATTGGTCTCATCAACACACTTCAAAATTCATCATCAAACGCGTCAAAATTCCTGACTGTGTTTTGCTTGGTTGTGATGTTTTGGGTCAACAGCTGGAGCTACCTGTTAATCTCAGAGAGGAAGCTGTAGTTCTTGTTTGTTGTTTGACCTTCTGAACCAGCAACCTTTGTTCCGAGTGACTCAGTCTGAATGAGAGGAAGGTGGATCTCTGCAAAACAACAAAAATGTAGATGTTGTTGCTGTTTGCACATCGCACACTGAAGCTAACGTGTTTGTATAACACATAAAAAAAAAGCTAAATTAATGTAAAGGATCACACATGTACAACTTCAAAGATACGGCACTATTTTTCTTGCCTTCAGGATAAGTGGCCATTACAACAGGAGCTGAAGCTTCACTGAAAGGTCCCGCTCCTGCCTTTGTGATGCAGCCCACCCTGAACGCATAGGAAGCTCCTCTGGGTAAGTCCTTCACCACATGGTAGCTCTCTGTCACCTCGTCTGACAGGACGGTCCACTCCCCACCTGAGGAGACGCGAAACACACGAGACACACTCACTTATTTCATGGCTTTTTTTTGCAATGTTCATGCAACTATACTCTTGATCTCAAAACACATTGTTAACCTCCATTGCAGCATCTTCCCTACTGAAATCATTTAAAATGGTGAGAAAATATCTGTTGCATCATTCCAAACACTACAGTTTGCACATATCTGACTTTTCTTCTTTTTTTTCGTTTGTATTTCTAAGTGTGGAAAGGCAGTCCAACCCGATTAGTCTAAAAATCCATGTCAATTTATTGGAATTAAGATAGAAAAATAATAAAAAAAACAAAAAATGAATTTGTTCAAAAATTAATTTTACTGAAATTTCCTATATAATCCTTTCAATTTCAGTATTAAAATGGAGTCGATAGACATAATTTACCAGCAGAATTTGATCTCAGAAATGAAGGAGAGTTCTAGAGTCATTTTAAACAAAACATAACCATGAACCCACCGTCTGTACAGTACTGCACACAGTATGTGACAGGATCACTGGACTGAACAGGCCTCCACACCAGCAGGACTCCACCTCCATCTAACTGCAACACCTCAGCCTTGTTGGGACAAACTGGCACGTTTGGATAATGAGAAAAAGTTCAACAAAGATGCACTCTTATTGCAGAAAATTTAAGTGTCAAGTGAACATCTAAATACACAACTCATTGAGTGTTCATCTTGGTTACCTTTTGTCTTTTTGAATGCTGGTATTTTAAAAGATGGCAAGAGTTTTAAGCTTCTCTTTTTGGGACTCTCAGGACCACTCCTTCGCTCACCCTCAGCTGGGATTGACGGTGAGTCTTTTACAATTGGCCCTGCAATGAAGAAAAGATAACAACAAATGGAATAAATAATGTAATTTCCAACCATACATTATCACTACTAAGTATTGCATATACTGAGTATTATATAGTATGTATGTAGAATTCAAATTAAAGGCTTGAAACATGAATGAATTAATGTAATTCCTATTAAGAATTATTCACAATTAAAATAGTTGGCAGTAACTGACCTGCTTTATTCACATCCTCCTTACTGGAAGACCTGGAAAACAGTTTGGTCAGGCTGGAGGCTGAAGCGCTCATCTTTTTCCTGAGAGACATAGTGGGTGTATCAGGCTTCATTATCTCCCCAAGTGTGGGCCCTAACTCTGTGCTCTCCAGCTGGGAGTATGAATGGCCAGTCCAGGACTGCCTGCGGAAGATCTTCAGAAGTCCCAGTCTGGGTGACTTTCCTGTAGGTGGCCGAGCTTCAAGGGCTGGAGCAGATGCATGTCTCTGTAGGCCAGAGACCTCTTTCTTGTCCTTTGCCCTTGGAGGTCTCTCAGGAGCCTGTAGAGAGCAGAGGCTGGGACTAGGGCTGGGCATTAGTGGTGTCCCAGGCTGACCTCTGCTGTTTGTAGATAAATTGGGATTAGAACGTGTGCGATTACGTGGTGGTGCCTGAGGAAATGAGCTTCTGGGTTTCACTTCTTGAAAAGAACATGGGGAGGGTGAAATCAGGGGCTCTCCCTGTTCATCATATCCATCACTTTCTCCTGATTTGTGTCTCCCTCTGAGATGACCATGAGTCAGCTCCTCACAGGAGCCGAGTCTGCTCGATGACTCAGAGCCACCATGCTCTAAAATAAAAGACTCAGCCAGAGACCCTTGGGAGCCCGCATAAGTATCTCTCTCTGTCTGCTCCTGATCGAGCCTAGACTTCATTCTGTCTCCAGCAAGGAAATTTGTGGTAAGAGACGATCCACCGAATGTGCGAGTGCCTTGTACTGGAGCAACAGAGCCTCTTCTTCTGGTGGCTCGCTGAAAGCTTGCAGTGGCAAGTGAATTTCTGTCTGTCGCTTCATCGTCTGTGAGGTCTTCCTTCATACTCTGAGAGCCCTCTTCCTCACTTTTCTTTGCACGGGCAGGGGAGCTGGGAGATCGACGTGAATATTCATCCAGAGACCTGCTCCTTCTGTGAGGAGGTAGATTGGCGTGGGCGAGGCCCACTCCACTGTCAAACGAGCAGGACTTCTGCATGGAGGGCTGGATGGATCCCCGTCTCTGGCCCCTGCTGCTCTCTGTGTCATCCTCAACATATTCAATAAGAGGCTCATTGAGACGCCCAGATAAGCTCCTCCGAAGAGGCTTGCGCCCTCTCTCCTGCTTTTTGGCCTGGAATTTGTCCCTCAAAGACATGTGTCTTGCAGACATTGGTGAAAGCTGATGAGAGGTGTTGTAGAAGGTGCTTCGGATAACACTCCCTCGTGGGATACGCCCTCCATCACTCCCTGAACCCTCATCCCCATCAGAAAGGTAGAGAGATGGATTGCTATCCTTGCTGAAGCGACGCTCTCTCTGAGGTGTCTGTTGGTCTGTTGTAGTTGATGATGCAAGTGACTGCCTGCTCACACTCCGCTCTATTACACTTCTCCTTTCCACCATCATCTCATCCTCTTCCTCTCCTAATGTCCCTTCCTCATCCTCCTCTCCATACAGGTGGTGTTTGGCAAAAGGCTCTGGGATCTGTGCCCTCTCCGTTAAGGGATCGTATTCTTCCTCTGTTTCCTCTTCCTCCTCAGTCTGACTGTAGTGTTGGAAAAAGTCCCAGGAATCGGCCTCATCATACTCAGACGAGGAGCCACTGCTTAGGGAGGTGCTGCTGTGTTCCTGAGGCTCCCGCGACACTGTCGCTGAAGTCTCTCTAAGAGGAGCATCGAGCAGCTCAGGAATGGGCCTCAAGGTGAGCACTGAGCCTACGCATGTCAAAGAACGCTGAGAAGGCAGATAGGATAAATACTGGTGAAATAATTTTTTGGCAGAGCATTCTTTCAGGACAGTCGTCTCCAGAGCTTTAAACGACCGTCAACATCATAGGAAACAATTTAAGTCTTTTTTTACCCACACATGAGGCAACTCACCTGCCATTTCCTTTTCGAGATGAAAACTTTCAAACTCTTTGTGCTGATTTCATCAGTATCTTCTCCTGCATGTTCATCCTGTGACAATGATCACAAAGCATGTGCATCAGGGGTTCTCAGGTGATTCATTCAACAAAGCTTGAATCAAACATGTATTGTTTTGTATTTCATCTTACCTGGAACCACTCATGGCTCAAACACTCAAAGGCAGATGGCCGTTTCCTGTACAGCAAAATGAAGAAATGCGAGATATTTTCACTGACTCAGCTGAAACCAGGGGCAGGGGTCAATTGTAAAGAAAATCACTGTCACCACTGTATGTGAGAACTACAACAGAAGGTTGGCAAACACTGAGTTTTGAAAAACATAATTTATACTTTAATTTATACTCATCAGTCATTTGGAAAGTTTTAAGACTATTCAATTATGTAACAGGTTAAGCAAAAGTAAAATTGCTACTATACTCTGGATCTGGCTGAAGGACCATGTGGAGAAAATTCTTGGCTTCAGGACTCCTGCACATGACGTCCGGTGCGTCCCAGTTTAGAGTTCCCTCTCCCACCCTCAGCAGCGTTGCACGGTCAGTGTCACCCATAAAAGGGCATCGACACACAAGACTGTCAAGATTTAAAAAGAATTTAAAAGACTTAAAATTAAGCATATTTAAAGTTTTTGAGGACATTTTCAAAAAGGCATTGATACATACCACAGGTACGCCATGACACCCACAGCCCTGTAGAAGAAATAAGAAATATTACCAGAAAGTTTAACTTTTAGCTTTAGTCTAACGTACAACAGCGATTGCAACGCTTTTTCTGAATAAAAGTAGCTTGACAAATGAATATTCAGAGACAAATTCACTGTACATTTAGGCATGACACACAAAAGGTATTTGCACGAATTAACTCAGTTTAGCAGTTAAACTCACCAAATATCAGTGGCTACAGTGACGGGTTCTTGGTGAACGATCTCAGGTGCAACAAACTCAGGTGTACCAAGCATGCTGTACTGGTGCCGGGATATGTCTATTTCCTGGCAGAAGCCAAAGTCGCAGATCTTGATCTCATCTCTCGGTGGATACACCATTAAAATATTATCAGGCTAAAAGGAGAAGGAATTTACAAAAATGGAGTCAAAAACTACATAAAAAATAATGCAAATTAAAATGGATGAAATATCAACTGAACTTTATTAACTTACGGATCAACTTACTTTAATGTCCAGATGCAGGATGTTCATGCTGTGAATATGGCCAACTCCTTCGAGAATTTGAAGAATATATGACTGGATCTTTAAGAAAAACAGTGGATATTTGTCAAGAGCTGTAGGCTACGTCATATTTGCAAAACTTTGATGGTTTTGTAGGACAAATGTGTGTGTTGTACCTCTTTTTCTGAGACAGAGCCTCTCAGTAATAAATGGTCCAAAAGTCCATGAGAGCAGCACCTAGAAACAAGATTTTACAGGTTGAATGTGGGTACATGTGGTGATGCCCACACAGAATAAGGAAACATATGAAACGGAGGATACATTTCTGTGATTAGCACGAGCGTGCGTCTGGTGCAAAAGAAGTCCAGCAGACAGGCCACTCTGGGGTGAGCTAGCCGGGAGAGCAGGTCCCTCTCCTGGAAGGCCCTGGTCCGAGTGCTGCTCCGCAGTGGCAGAAACTTGGCAGCAAAGACTTCACCCGTTCTTCTGTGGACGACACGCTTCACCACCCCAAATGTTCCCCTTGAATGCAGAAAGATCATTTCATATGATATGTCTTGAGAAATGACTCGCAGCTTGGACATTCAAATGGAGGTCACGTGCACCTTCCAATTTCCTCGTGGACGTCATAGATGCTAAATAGCTTCCTCCTCTTCCCCAGCTCCACTTCCCTCTCCTGAGACTCAAGTGGACCTGCAGAAAAAAAACACTTGTAACTAAAGTAGGCACAGGAAACCGCATAACTTTGTGTTGTCTTAGTCTTTGCTAATGTTTTGGATATTGAAATGAAGTAATGATGCAGAGCCTCACAGCTCATGTCGTACCTTCTTCAACTGTAAGCTGAGCTTCACAAATGGCATGGCCAGAGTCATTGTTTGCGAAGCAGGTGTATACGCCACTGTCCTCACCCTCGGGGCATACTATGGTCACTGAAAAGCGGGCACCGTGCTGCAATATCTTCACATTCTCACTGGCTGCAAGCACCTCTCCATCCTTTAATGACAAATGAAGAGTTTACTTTAAATAGGGATACCACTCTTGACTCTATATTTGAGCCAAGAGTGAGAAACCATCGAGAAACCATTCAGAGAAACCATCAATAGATAAAAATGGTAAAAGAAATTCCATAGCTGCAAAGTCCACTTCCTATGCAGCCAATCTGAAAACACTCATTTTCAGTGCTTATACCTTGTACCAGTGTATCTTAGGAGTAGGTCTTCCTGTTATGATGGCTGTAAATGTTGCTGGTTGGCCTGGCTCTACACACAAGTCCTCGGTGGGGACCTGGATCGAAGGAGGAGCTATGAAGAAAATAAAATCAATAATTAGTTGTAGAAAATTTGACAAAACTCTTAGTCTTACAATCAAAAGACAAGAGTACCATCTGTAATTTCTTGCATTGGCTCTGAGATGTAGATTTCCTCTTCTTCCTCTTGGTAACAGGGAGGCTGCTGTACTGCAGAATCTGACACAGAGGTGTGAACCTCCTCCTCGGGACTTTAAAACAAATAAACAGTTGAGGGATTTTTTTTTTTTTTTTTCGATCTTTCAGAAAGCTGCAACATCAGTGATCACAAAGACCTGATTTCACAATCGATCCACATCAGCTGCCATATGAAAACATGAGCTCACTGGAGCTCATTCCCTGGAGCCCAATAACAGAAGGAGCCAATGAAAATAAATAAAATTCACAGGACGAAGAAAAATCTTACTGCAGGGTTGCTAACGCTGCCATTTTTGGAGAGGGAGACCCATTTATGGGGTCAACTCCAATTCTCACACTGCCCGAACAAATCCTCATCCTAACAACATGTAGCTCTCTAAAATAACCTTGTACATGCTATATGTTGAGTTGTGACACAATTTCACATTGACTTACTGTAAAATGTCTGTAAAAATGCAACTTTGCTATGATGAAGAGTCTTTGGCAGACTAGATTAAGTGCATGTTGACTGATCAAGGGCAGACTGCAACCTCAACACAACTGTTAGGATATTTTACTCTACTTTCAGTGGAAAAAAAGGAAATAAAATTGGATTGCCCAGATCCATGGTACTTTAATGGTACTGATTGTACATACTGATTACTTAAAAAATAAAGGGAGGCCACTACCCTCAAGTTATAAGTCACATAACTTACTGTTCAGAGTAACCAGGAGGAAAAATCATCTTAGCAATTGAGGTAGGGCTGAAATCAGTCTGTAACCATTTCTTGACAAAAGTTGTGGACCAGCCCTCTGAGTCAGCATCTATGAAAGCCAAAAACACCACTCAGCCAAACTTTTAAGTGTAGAGACTCAAAATAAAGATGCGCTAAAAAAATCTATTCAAAGAAAATTGTAAAGATAGGGAAAATTTTAGAAAGCACATTACCTTACAGTCCAGAGACAGTAAGAATGTTCTGTCTTTCTTACCTTGCAACTTCAGGGTTTTACCCCTCTAACCCACCATATCAACAGGACATGGGCACATGCCCACTCCTGGGCAGAAAGAGGACACTTGCCCAGCACATGACCATCTTGTGCGAGTGGAAAGTTAGCTGGGCATGCGTTGACGGGAGCAGAAAGGGGAATGTTGAATGGTTATTTGTTATCATGACAGTGATGACTTACATGGAACGGTCCATGCGAGGAACCCCCTGCTTTAGGACTAGTAAAGGGAAGATGGAAAAATATGTATGTTATGGACAATGGAAAGACAAACATGGACTCAAAAATCCAGAAAAATATATGTGCAAATTTCCATGTAACGTGGTTCGATTATATTCAACAGCTTAATTTGTTGACCCACTAAACAATGCTAACATGCACTTTACATCTTTATATTCTTTAATAATCATCACAATATTTTTTCTGCTGTCATTTTTGGGTACCTGTATAGTCACTTGTGCTCACTTCTGCAATAAAACATGAGTGTAATGGAAACACATGCTCTCTGTGGAAAGTGGAAACATGATGAAAAACACAAAAACATTCTATACAATAAATGTATCAATGTCTTTTCATGTGAGAGGATGCTGGGAACTACAGTATGATGTATATGTTGAATGGCAGCCACCAGATCCCACTAATTATGGCCACAGAGCACAGTAAATGTTATGGTTACATTTGAGGTTTCTGTCACATGACTGCCCTGTGACTGTAACAGAGTACAGGGTGTGAATTACATGCAGATGTTGAATTACACACAGCTAGTTATTAGAACAGATGAAGTGTGCAGTAACACTAAAGTAAAGACTCAAGATCAAAGCGCTAAAGTTGGTTGCTTGAGGACACCAGATGAGAGATAGTTATGTGTAAGAGTGGGTTTAGTGCAGCTGAAAATCACTGTAGCAATCAGAGAAAAATGACTGTGATTAACCACTGCCACTTACTCTGAGCAAAGATATAGTGTAATTACTATTTACACATTTCTTATCATATCGCTAACTTTTAGAGGAAAAAAATTAAAACAATTTAACTGAAATGACAACATTAAAAATGCGACGATGAGACAGATGTAGGAGTGTGTTCATCTCATGCATTGCCCAGTATAAATCAGTTAATAGCTATGAGACAACATTTGCGTCGCTGTGCAAATGGAAACAGATTCTTCTTTGATGTAATCTATTAGTCAGTCAGACAAACTGTGACCCGTGCTATAATCAGTGGAAATCTAGCGACAATTGGTATGGTAGTTGGAACTACTTATGATGTGAGTGTGTGTGAAATGAGGGAAAAGGAAAATGTACCGTAAGTATATGAGTGAAATTGGAAAATGGCGCAAACTTGCAAGAATGGATGAATGATAGTGTCTAAGATGGGAAACTGATCTAAATTGAGATGTAACATGATGTGATGCCAGAAAAGAGGGAAGGACCAGATGTAAAACTGGACAATGGCATGTGCTTTATCCCCTCTCAAAGACAGGGGACCCAGTAAAAGTGTGGACCACACATGTGAAAACCCAGTCGTGGGTTTCCATCTTGTGTGGAGGATGCTTACTTCAGCGGCCCTGATGGTCCTACCTTTTACAGGTAAGTCCTGTGGCTGGTCATTCTCAATGTCAGTCGGTGGAATGAAGGCAGGACACAGACCTGCCTTGCATTTAATGCAGCCAAGTTCATTCAAAAGCTAAACAAAACAAAACATGTGTATCTTATGATATCAATGATATTGTTTGGATACAATGTAAAATTATTGATATGGGTTTCATACCTCACACTCATATTGCCCAATATCTGCCTCAGTTGCCCCGATGACTGTAAGAGACAATATTCCACTCCGTGGATCATTGACAATGGAAAATTTATGTTGGTTGGTCAACTCTCTGCCATCTTTCAACCACCTGCAAGCCCAAACGTTCACTCTTTTATTAAAAACACAAATATCAAAAAGAAAAAAGCAGCTTTGTCTTGTACTGTGGTTGCATCATCTTCGTGCTGCCGTACCTTATTCGTGGTAAAGGTGTGGTCAGCGTTGAGCAAGAAAACTGGATATCCTCTCCTTCTATCAGGCAAGCACTCTCCAACCGACTCACAAACCTGGGTGGAGCTGGAGAGATGAAGAAATATATGTAAATGTCAATAGTAGGCAGACAAATTTATAGTAGACAGTACGATAGCAGTATTTGGGAGGTCAGTAGTTAGGGTAGTAATAAACTGTTTTAAATGTACAGTAGCATTGTGTAATCTATATCATCAGTAGCAGCGAGAAGTAACACCAGTACTAGAGGAACAAGCATTGGTCACGGAAGTATTTTGCTGTAGTCCAAATTGGAGACAAGATAATCAAGTGTTAGCGTTCCTCTGTGTAAGTGCATGCATTGCATGAGTAGCACTCAGCTCTGATGTAGCTCTGGTAATACACTGTTTCAGCTCAGCAGCACCCTAAACTCACCCTGCACCACCACCGTAGCCAGAGTGCCAGCACTGCCCATGGAGCTGGTAGCATAGCAAGCGTACTGCCCAGAGTCCTCAGCAGTGAGGCTGTCCAGGATGAGACTGCATGTTCCTGACCGGTCAGCTGTGATGATGTGACGTGGGTCATCCTCCAAAGGAAGACCGTCTAAGGGATGGTAATTAGAATTTTACTGTAAAACCATCACTTCAACCAAACCATAAATGCATGTGTGAGAATGTGTTACTCAGAGAAGTTCACTCTGTAGACCTGAGACATGACATGGAAATGGTACTAGATGTATCTGCAGCTGTATGCAGATGTCAGATCACCCTTTAATTAAATTAAATATGCCATAATATCTGATGTTCAAAATTAAAAATAGCACAACACCTGGTAGTACAAATACATTAAAACACTAATTAAATGTACATACTTTAACTTATCAACTGAAAATAAAGAGTATTTGGAGTGTGTGTAAAGAATTGGGCACCATTCTTCCTTATCCCTACAATCATCCATCCATGTTCTATAATATAGAATGACACTTTATTTACCTCCAAAAGGAGACAACCTTACAGCAGTTCTGCTTCTTACAGTTATATAGTAAAACATAACTGACCCTTTTGTATACAGTTTTTTGCATTTCTAACCTTTGATCCAGCAGATAACCGGCTTTGGAGATCCTGAGACTTTGCAGGTCAGTTTGATCGTTTGTCCGATCTTGGTTGTAAAGTCACACAGCAAAGACTCAAAGACTGGTGGGCCTGTTGATAGATACAGCAGAACTGAGTTTAGAACTTTAGAAATCAATGTTGTTCTGAAGCTGCCTTGTATGTCTTTTATATAGAAACGTCTTTCTGAAAACAGGAGGGACAAAGTGTTTTTCATTGTTATACCCTTAGGATTGACTGTTAAACAATGCTCAGTGTCCATCTCTCATCCTACTTGTGTCGCAAAGCAGGACTTACCGTTAGTCAGCTGGCTGGAGCGTTGCTGCAGCTCCTTCAGGTCTTTCAGCCAGGAGAGTTTAACAAGTGTGGAGTGGCCCTGAAGTGTGTACCTTCGAATGGAGCCCCTGTGCTCATGCCACAAGCCCCAAGACCTTTCCTCAGCACCCACAGTCTCTTTTATTTCCACATCGTTCAGCTGGATACATTGCAGGAGCGAAAGTGAGAAACACAATGAGAGTAGTGCACTACAGTCCTGTGCTTTCACTTGCAGCTCAGTGTAAAACTATCTGCAAGTTGCTTCATCTCCTCAAAGCACAAGTGAGAAAGCAGAAGTTGAAATCTTACCTTCATTTTGTTCCTGAAGGTATATGTGTCTTGGTTCATGCTGGTGTCTTTTTTCAGCTTACACAGTACAATACAATCCTTGAAGAGAAAAACTTGTCTCTGCTGCCCCCTAGAGGTTGTTTTAATTTCTGGAGATTCCTCCCACACTTTGAAGACTCCCTAAGATAGAAGGAGGTGAATCAGATTCACAAAATACACTAAAAACCGCCCTCGATGTGCAGGTGTTTACAGAAATATTCAAAACTCCAAGAGAGATATATATCATCATGGCAACATGGTGGCCAAATGTTTTCAGCTGAGTTACAGCAACTGGCTAGTAGAAAAGACAAAAACAACCTATCTATTAGATTATGTTGAAATTAAATTCCTAATGATTACAAGATTTGTATGAGTACTAAATGAGTGTTAAAAGGCACAGCAGTCGTCTTTGCTTACCTGGCGCACAGGCTCACCCAGGGCAGTAAGAGGTGCCGGGTAGTTCTCGATGAGGGACACCTGATGCAGGTTATCAGACCTCCAGGGCAAGCAGGACACCATAGAGAAGGCGTCCTCCAACAAATAGCAGCTCTGGCCACTTTTAGCTTTGTTCTTTATTAACTCCTGACAAAAACAAAATGAAAACATGAATGCAAATAACTGAAACATGGCATCTTGTGGATCATAGAAGATGTAAAGTAAGTATCAAAGGCAGAATTGTTAAACTGGTAAAAGCCCAATCCCAGGACCTCTCTTTATAGGCCGCTCGCATGTTTACACCTCAGACTGGTACCTCATATGTATGCACTATGACTTTCTCGGACCAATGATAATGCAAGCTTGACCTTTCACAGACAATCAACTTCTGTCTGTTTACACCCAAATTCTAACGGCAGCAGTACAATCTTGAATGCCTGCTGCTCTTCTTACTGTTATACACCAGAAAGGGCTGCAGGATAAATAGATACATAGTTGCACACAAAACTGTGACAAATAAACTGTATGCTGACCTTCAGTAAAGCCTGGTAGGTTTGAATCCTCTCTATTGGTTGCTGCAGGAAAGTAAGAACATCCATGACAGGAGCGTCAGCCGTGACAGGTTCTGCTGACTGTGGAAACACAACATTTAAAAAACAAAGAAATTAGTACAATAATGTTGATGCTCAACACATTTCGATGTCAATGCTCTATTTAAACCCATGAGACGCATGTTGTGAATACTTTGAAATATTGCTGGACAGTCTTGTCACTGATGCAGGCCTCTGCTTGTGCTTGTCCCGCCATGTAGTGAAGATACTTCTCAAAGTCGTCAGTGCGCTTGATCAGATGCATAGCAACATCATCATCTGTAACACTCTCTCTCAGACCAGGAAGAATGGAACTGAAAAAAACATAGAGGGATGCTTGTGGTAGCATGGTTTCATAATGATGTCTTATTTATGGCCCATTCTTCTAAACCATTTCCATAAGAATCGACTTAATGATATAAAACCATGTGTGAGCTTGATGCACTTCTAGTTTGGGTGTGTTTGTGTATTACCGTTCATGTAAAAACACAATGTCCTTGATGTTCCTGAAAATGATCTCTTTCTGGTTCAGGATGTTAATTGGGACGTGGTGGCTTGTGTCCAGATTATTTAGCTGGTGAGAGATAAACATTTTCATCACCTTTACAAACTCCTCCTCTCCATCGATCAGGCCTTGGATGAGCTGACTAAAGATACAGGGAAAGGAAAGAAGACTTGTTGATTTATTAGAACACAAATTCTGATCGGACAAACTACATTATCAAGAAACAATGAACATGAATCCAGTAGCAGCTGTACGTAACAGGAGGACAACAAACCTCAGAGCTCTCCTGTACTCTTCTCCTGTAGACCCAATTCCATCAAGATCCTCTTGAGGTGCTCTAAACTGTGGGAAGGCCTCCTGTTTAAAATGACAATCATGTATTTATCATCAAAATGCCTTTTCATATTTCATTCCTTGAAATATTAATATGGTATTGGTGTCACCAACTGAATTCATACACCACACCTTTCTCTTCTTCTCCAAATAAGCTGGACACAGCCATCCCTGTCGAGCAGGGTTGGTTTTGGTGGGTTTGGTCCTCACCAACCAGCTGTCAGGATGAACAGAGTCCAGGACCTCCACAAACTGACCCTCCTTCAGAACAAAACTGTCCTTATTTCCATTAGTGGGACTGCAGTCAGCTCGAGCCACATACATTTCAAATGTCTGAGGGAGAAAAACATGAAATACATCCCTATTTATGGCTTAGTTAATATTACTTTATCAGATTGTCACTAAATCAGATTCCATATGTTTAGACGCCACATAGCATAGACCCATACAAGCAGTATAGACAGTCAAGATAGAACATGCATGTAGAAACCTCTCGTCTGTCATCCTCCCCCTCTGACTCAGATCCAGATATAGTACTGGCTATGGGTGTGAGGGCATGATGGTGCTTTGGAGATGGTGCTCTCAATTTACTATCATGAGCCCCTGTGAATTAGAACAGAGCACAGCTTTATTATACTTGCAAAGCAAATGAAAAAAGAACTAGTGGAGAAATTATATACCGTCATGACTCCTTGGAAGCTGATTAAAATGCAAAACTGTAGAAATCTGCAAATCCTGTAAACCCCATGTCTAATTAAGCACACTTCAGAGACCTGCAATCATATGTTAAAACTGTCGTGCTGCACCTTTTTTTTTTTTTTAATCTTGAAATCGGTTTAGTTTTTCTTCTGCTACAGTTTCACTCCAGGTCTCAGTAACCAATTATCACACCTGTTGTTCATTTTGTGATTACTCTCAGCGGTCTATATTTACACTTACAGGGTTTCTTTTACTCTTTACCAGATCCTCATTGCTGTTAGACCTCATGTCACGTCGTGTCAAGTTTAGTTTTGTTTCTGCTTTGTTCCGTTCTGGATTCCTGTTTTTTTTTTGTCTACCTGCCTTGATTATCTATTCAGTTCATTCGCGTCCCATAGTCCTCCATGTGTACATTCGCTTAGGTATACCTTTACCATGGGTTATGACAGAAAAAAGAGTTTTCTTAATTTTTGGGAAAAGAAGGCGAAATGGTGAAATAAATGCTGGCAACACATTAAAAAAGAAAGTGAGATCAGGGATGGTAAGGCTGAAAAAGTCGTATAATGTTGAAAAAACATTTGGTGGAACTTGTCACAACTAAGTACGTAAATAACGTGATTGCATTAAAAAAATTATACTAAAAAATATACTTGACTGTCCTTTAGTCTGATGAATACATTTTTTAAACTTCTATATTATTATTTTAGATATAATGAACACTTCTTCCAACCTTAAGAAGTCTTAAGAGAAGAGGGATGTGCAAGTATATCGATTACTGCAAAGTTCAAGAGCCAGCTTCCTTGGTAGTACTGCAGATTACACGGGTCACTTGAAGGCACCATCAATGCTGAACAGTATAGACCGGTTTAAGACCAAATACACTGTGATAGAGATTTTATATTTTTCAAGGAGGGTGGTACATTTTTCACCAAGACAATACAAAACCACTTTTTGCACGTATTATATCAGCATGGCTCCGTAGTAAAAGGGTATTGTTGCTAAACTGCCTTGTCTGCAGTCTAGACTTGTTACTCACTGAAAAACAATGGAAGCACTTCCAGTTAACATATGGAGTATGTGATTGGTGGGCCACTTGTAACCACTTCCTATTAGGGTGACTTCTGATTTTTAAAAAGGGTTTGCCTGATGAAGGCTTAGAACAGAAACATAGCAGATAAAAATATGTTTTGCAAGTTAGAGAGTGTGCAGGAGTTTATTCACCCCTCCCCAACTCATCTGTTTCAAGAAATAGATGTTGTTCCACTGTTTTTTAGTTAAATCATAAAAAGTCAAAAGACTCTGAACTGTTAAGCTGCCAAAGTGTTTCCAAATGCTTACAAGCATTAGCTAATACTGCAGGGGAGTCTGCTGATGGCATAGATATCAAACTAAACCTTACGATTCTTAAATAAACAAACCTTACTTATCATTTCAGATTCAACATTTTTCAACAACGAAATCAATTTTTCATTGAATTTAAGTCACTTTCAATCTAATTCCTAATTCTCAACTCTTGGTGGGCTATATCTAATTTATACAACTTTAATTTAAATATTGGGCTTAAAGAAATGTCAAACTATTGAAATTTTGTTTTTAGATAAATGATAATAAAGCATAAAAAAACTAACAAAATATAAATATCATTACTGACCTTTGACCTTCAGGAGTTTCTTAGAAGGCTGTGGAGCAGCCACCTCTTCCTTATCTTCCTTTGCAGCTAACTGGTCTTCTGGTTTTGATACTTCCCTGTTATGATATTTATAAAGAAGATTTTTTTTTATCTTTATAAGCACAAAATAGGATGTGAAAATAGACATATAATGAATATAATGACATCAATTTCTTAAATGCTACCTCAGTATGACTGGAACAGTCTCCAGAGGTTCCATTATGTCCGGAGCGGTGTCATAATCAGAGGGACTTGACACTGTTGAAGGCAGAATTCAAACAATCAACCATTCGCAACACCATCTGTTTTGTCTTTACACTTAAAGAGTAAACATGTTACTCACTCGAGCTGACAGCAACGGGAGAGGATTGTCTTCTTTCTTGTAGGCTCCTCTGAGCGTCCTGCTCTGTCAGGTTGTAGGCCTCCCACAGAGAGACACTCACACTTTCTACGTAGTTTTCAGCATCTGAGGTGGGCGCCTGTGTTTGAGGCAGGTTCTGAGTCTGAGTGTTGGTGTGGGCTTCATGCGTGGGCAGAGCAAGCTGCAAAGGAGTTATGGCTGCAAGGGGTGGGTGTGCAGGCTTCTGAGCTGCGGGGCAGGGTTGCTCGGTTTTTACAACTGTTATGTTTCCATTGTAGGAGGTCACACCAAACCTATTCGCCACCTCGCAAGTGTAAATTCCACCGTCACTGTTGATCAAGTTCTTGATAACAAGAGTGCATTCTCCATTTTCTGCAGATTTAATCCTGGATCGCTGATCGTCAGTAATTTGTTGGCCATTTTTCAGCCAACGAACGGTGCTGGGTTTTCCCTCTACAATACATTTTAGAGTGAGTGTACCATGAAGGTCTGCATTCTGGTTCTTGAACACTTCTTTAAAGACTGGTCGCATGTCCTTGCGGGTTTTGTAGCCTTTGAAGGCAGCCTGGATCTTGACCGCAGCTTGTTGCATTTGTGGTTCATCCTCATTGCTGATGTCAACTTCTAGAGGACAATGGTCAGATGACTGTGTCTTCTGGATTAGCCTTCCTTCTGTCTGCTCATCAACAACAGCAACAGTGGGCTGGACATTATCAGCTGGTACTTCAGTCAAGGCCTCTGAGAAAGCTTCATCTTCGGAAATGTAGAGAAGAGGAACGTCTTCTGCCATCTTTGTTATTTGTTTTTCTTCTGGTCTTCTCATTGCTTCAGCTGCCGAGTTCATTTCCTGGTCCACTTCAGGTTCTTTTCGCAAGGGTTTAACTGGCTGTTTTATTGGATGCTTTATTTTATCAAGTGTTTCAGTGTCTGTTGTGACAGAGCGGTTCCTCTCCAATCTCGATATCTCTTCGGGCTCTTTTCCGATCGGCTTAATTGGCTCCCTTAAAGGTTTCTCTTCAGCTTTTCTTAATACAATATTTATTGACTGTTGTTCATCTTGATCTGTTTCTGTGTCTTGTGATGTTTGTTTTTCTAATCCTCCCTTCATTCTGCTTTTAGTCCTTAAAGGTGGCTTTGGTGGAATGAATTGAGCCACTTTTTCATCAACCTTTTCTGGCTGCTGAAGTGGCTGTTTGTCCAGCTGACTGATAGAGGATGTTAGTGTCAGTGGCTTTTTTTCTCCTTGCTTCACTGTGGACACTTGCTCTTTTTCAGAGTATTTTTGTTTATGGTCTTCCTCAGAATCCATCAGTGCTCTCTTTATCTCTTGAGGAATGATTTCCTCAGTTTCTCTTGAAATACACTTGATTGGCTGCTTTCCCTCTGCTTTCTTTCCCTTAGATCTTACTGGTGGTTTCAAAGGCTCCACTGCTGTCTTGTCGACTTCATCTTTATTATCTCCAGATTTCCCAACATGTTCAGTGGTTTCCGTCCAAATCAGCCTTTCGTGTTTTTTCACAGGCTGTTGTAAGCTCTCCTTAATTTCATTTTCCTTTCCCTTCTCTGTCAGTTCAGCCAGAGTGCTGCCCAAAACCCTGTCTGACTGACTAACTTCAAGGCCAACAACTTTTTCTAAATCCCCACCTGGCTGTCTTGTTTCCAGGAAAATTTCATTTTCTTTACCCAAAGGTCTAGCTGGCTCTTCGACCTTCCGGTCAACCCTATAATCCTTCCCTGCTAGTTTCATTGGCTTGTCAACTTTCTTGTGCACCTCGCTGTCTTTATCTTTATTCCCTTCCACTTGTATTATATTCCGTGCAACATCAAAGTCATTTTCCATAGAACTTGCAGGTGGCACAAGTCCCTTTTGGACTTCATTATTTTCCTTTAGCATGGATGCCTTCAGGTTAAAAACTGGCTCCACATCTTTTTCTGAATTTGTCATAGAAGCCTTTCTATTAGTCCTCTTTTTGGGTTCAGGAGGAACAGATTTGGCCTCTGGAAGGCCAGCCCTTTCATTCTCTGCAGTAAGAGCTGGTTTGGAAGCAGTGTCTTTTACTCTTGGCAATACTGCAGGAGCTTCTGCCTTTGGAGTCAGTTGTAATGCTACACAGCAGAGTGGGGGGAAAAATCACTGTGAGTAAAGTCAGCTTATTTCTCTAACTTTGCCAACAAGGAATCAAGATGCACACACCTTTTACTTGCACAGCTGCAGAGGTCTCTGCACTTCCAGCATGACAAGAGTAGCTACCGCTGTCCTCGGACTTGAGCTCCTTTATGTTGAGCTGCAGGAAGCAGCCATCCTGTTTCATCTCATACTTGCTGCCAGCCTTCAATGGCAGCATGTTCTTTTTCCACTGTACAGATAATCCAGTTTTGGACAACTGACAGTACATGGAAGCTGTACCACCAACTTCACCCTCTATATTATGTAATTCTTTACTGAAGAAAGGAATGAGCTCTAGGTAGGTGGAACAGAGCAGACCAAAACATATACGGTGTTAAATAAGTGATCAAATGCATTTTCAAGTACAAGGACACTTCTGTGTCACAGACAGATTGAGTGATGAAATATCCCATCCATCCTCCACTTACCTTTGACTGCCACATTTGCAGTGGTTTCTACTTTCCCTGCCTGACATGTGTAGCTGCCACTGTCCTCTGGTTTGAGATCCTTGATGTTGAGCTGAAGGAGGCTGCCATCCTGTTTGATCTCAATCTTTCTGCTGACTCTTACAGGCAGTCTGTTTTTCTTCCACTGCACTGCCACTCCAGGCTTAGACAGTTCACAGCAAAGGGAGGTTGCACCACCTTCCTCTGCTTCCACATTTTGCAATTCTTTTGTGAAGAATGGCGGGAGCTCTGCGATACAATGTTATAAAAAGGAGGAAAATCTTTTGCATGTCCTTGTCATGATATGAATGTCCTTAAGACCAGATGCACTACCCAAACAGGGTTATATTCGAACAAAATTGTCTTGACAAATGTGTTTAGACACAAGAAATGGAAAGAAAATTGGGTGTTGCAAAATACAGAGAGCTCCAGAGTTTTTAAACAACTGCAAAAGGTACATTCCCGTTCGTTAACTGAGAACATAATGGCATTTTGACATTAGACATTCAGCTCTCCAAATTTACAAACCTTTCACTGTCACAGTTGCAGTGGTCTCAGCACTTCCTGCATGACATGTGTAGCTGCCACTGTCCTCAGATGTGAGATCCTTGATGTGAAGCTGGATGAGGCCGCCTTCCTGCTTCATTTCATACTTCCTGTTGGCTCTCAGTGGCATCTTGTTTTTCTTCCACTGTACTGACACTCCAGGTTTAGACACTTCACAACACAGAGATGCGGTATGTCCCTCATCAGCTTCCATGCCTCCTAACTCTTTCCTGAAGAATGGAGGGAGCTCTGGGAAAATGAGCAAAGAATAATATATATATGTTGGATTGGGTTTACATATCAAAACAGGCAAACATTATAACTACCAGAGAAACCTGACAAATCCAGGTATGTCTGTTCATTGGACATAAAGTTAATTAAGTTAAGTAATGATACTGCAGTGTTCAAACAGAGCCACATTTTGCCAGTTTCACACACCTTTCACTGTCACAGTTGCAGAGGTCTCTGCAGCTCCTGCTTGACATGCGTAGCTGCCACTGTCCTCAAGTGTGAGATCTTTAATGTGGAGCTGGAGGAAGCAGCCATCGTGTTTCATCTCATACTTCCTATTTGCTCTCAGTGGCAGCCTGTTCTTCTTCCATTGCACTGGTAGCCCAGGCTTTGATACCTCACAGCATAGGGAGGCCGTACCTCCCTCCTCAACAGCCAAAGTTTTTAAATCTTCCTTGAAAAATGGTGGGAGCTCTGAGGAAATTGGTAAGAATTAGAGAAACATAATAACCGAACTTTAGCATAACAGGACAGTATCTGAAATCACCAGAAAGAGTTCCGTTAGACTCAAGCAGCTACTAGAAAACGTTTTTTCATGATTTAGAGCTTAAGAACCCTGCAAAATTTACCAGTCAATTTCCCAAATTAACAAACCTTTCACTGATACAGCTGCAGAGGTCTCCGTGCCTCCTGCATGACAAGTGTAGCTGCCACTGTCTTCAGTTTTCAGCTCCTTGATGATGAGTTGCAGGAAGCATCCCTCCTGCTTTATCTCATACTTCCTGCTGGGTCTCAGAGGCAGTTTGTTTTTCTTCCACTGTACTGACACTCCAGGTTTAGATACTTCACAACACAGGGATATGGTATGTCCCTCATCAGCCTCCATGCTTACTAACTCTTTATTGAAGAATGGAGGGAGCTCTGGGTAAAGAATGGGTAAAGAATGATATATGTATATATTTTGGGTTGAGTTTACACATCAAAATAGGCAAACATTATAACTACCAGAGAAACCTGACAAATCCAGGTATGTCTGTTCATTGGACTTAAAGTTAATTAAGTAATGAAACTGCAGTGTTCAAACAGAGCCACATTTTGCCAGTTTCACACACCTTTCACTGTCACAGTTGCAGAGGTCTCTGCAGCTCCTGCTTGACATGCGTAGCTGCCACTGTCCTCAA
Organism: Leuresthes tenuis; assembly: GCF_036924035.1. Classification (NCBI taxonomy): domain Eukaryota; kingdom Metazoa; phylum Chordata; class Actinopteri; order Atheriniformes; family Atherinopsidae; genus Leuresthes; species Leuresthes tenuis. The sequence continues at coordinate 15,201,340 of NW_027325361.1, read as the reverse complement.
GTGTGAGATCTCTAATGTGGAGCTGGAGGAAGCAGCCATCGTGTTTCATTTCATACTTCCTATTTGCTCTCAGCGGCAGCCTGTTCTTCTTCCATTGCACTGTTAGCCCAGGCTTTGATACCTCACAGCATAGGGAGGCCGTACCTCCCTCCTCAACAGCCAAACTTCTCAACTCTTCTTTGAAAAATGGTGGGAGCTCTGAGGAAATTGGTAAGAATTAGAGAAACATAATCACTGAGCTTTACCATACCAGGACCATGTAGTTCCATTAGGTTAAAGTGAATACTGTAAAACACTTTTCCATGATTTAGAGCCTAAATATGCTACACATTTTACAATGCAGTTTTCCAAGTTCACAAACCTTTCACTGATAGAGTTGCAGTGCTCTCTGTGCCTCCTGCTTGACAAGTGTAGCTGCCACTGTCTTCAGGTTTGAGCTCCTTGATGATGAGTTGCAGGATGCAGCCCTCCTGCTTCATCTCGTACTTCCTGTTGGGTCTCAGTGGCAGTTTGTTCTTCTTCCACTGCACAGACACATCAGGTTTGGATACATCACAGCAAAGTAAGGCTGTGCCTCCTTCTTCAGCCTTCACGTTCTGCAGATCCTTTTTGAAATATGGTGGGAGCTCTGGGAAAGATAAGGTCAGATTGTAATCAGGACAAATCCTAAATACAACTGAAATTATATTTTTTCAGTCTGTTTATTTGGCAGATAAGTGGTATTTGCTCTATATCAAAATATAATGTTTAGATTATCACAATAAAACATTGGAAAAAACCTAAAATAAAGTTCTCGGAGAGTCCAGTTTTAATTTTCCATGCAAATATCCAAATAGGCATACCTTTCACAGAGAGAGTTGCAGTGGTCTCTGTGCAACCTGCTTGGCATGTGTAGCTGCCACTGTCCTCAGGATTGAGCTCAGTGATGTGGAGCTGGATGAGGCAGCCATCTTGCTTGATTTCATATTTCCTGCTTGCTCTCAGAGGTAGTCTGTTCTTTTTCCACTGCACCGATACCCCAGGTTTAGACAGCTCACACTGCAGGGAGGCAGCACCTCCCTCCTCAGCCTCTACACTTCTTAATTCTTTCTTAAAGAATGGGGGGAGCTCTGGGGAAAGGATGGGAGGGCAAAATAGATTACTTTTCTCTGGTTATGAGTTTACCAACATAAAGTTTTGAAATTCTAACTTCTGCTTTACACACCTTTCACTGATACGGTTGCAGTGGTCTCTGCATTTCCTGCTTGACATGAGTAGCTGCCACTGTCCTCAAGCTTGAGCTCCTTGATGTAAAGCTGGAGGAAGCAGCCATCTTGTCTCATCTCATACTTCCTGCTACTTCTTAGTGGCAGCCTGTCCTTTTTCCACTGAATCGGCACTCCAAGCTTAGAGAGTTCACAGTAGAGGGAGGCTGATCCACCTTCCTCAGCTTCCACACTCTGAAGTTCCTCCTGAAAAAATGGAGGAAGCTCTGAGGAAAAATAAGAAAAGGATTTAGTATAGTACGAAAACTTTGGTGCAGTTTTACATATTTAACGTTCAATCAATCAATGAATTCAGATAAGAAGGAAAGTCCTGGTAATTAAAGATAAAATGATTTACCTGTTACAGTAAGTTTGGCATTACTCTGCACATCTCCTGTATCACAAGAGTATGTTCCAGTATCCTGGGGCTCCACATCATGGATAAGCAGCAGGTTGACTTTTCCCTCCTTACGCATCTCATATTTGTCACCATTATGAAGGGGAATATGGTTGCGTCTCCAAGTAACCATGGTATTTAAGTCAGAAGTAGTGCAACACAATGTAGCTGTCTGTCCTTCCATCACCACAGTGTCTTTGGGCTTCTCCTCAAATAAAACTTTATAAATGTATCCCGTTTTGGGATGATTAAGTGATGATAAACAACTTTAAACAACAGTAATGTTGATAAAAAAGGATTTCACCCTACTCACCTTTGGGCTTTTGAACAACTAGCAGGCTTGCAGAGGTCCTCTCATCCCCGACCACAAAAGAGACGGTGCCTGTCTCCTCAGGTGTTGTCATGGTGAGGACCAGGCGGTGCTGGCGACCATGGCATGTCATCTGGTTCATCTCATTCTTCTGCAAAGGGCTGGAGCCAAGCCACCAGGCACCCTCACTCACGTCTGCGTGGCTCAGCTCACAAACGAACTCAGCATCCTCTCCCGCTGTTACTGTTATGTCTCGCAACTCCCTAACAATCCTAACACGCTCTATGGGGAAAAAAGGAGCTAGATACATCTGGATTTTTAGAGAATGACTTTTGGTGTATACATAAGAATTTAAATGACAAATGTTACTTTTTCCTTTCTTGTGATTTAAACAAATTGTTCTGAAATATGAATGAATATTGGATTAAATGTAATTGCAGTATCCAACCTACCCCTCACAATCAGCTTGGCAGTTGTCTTCTTCCCTCTAGTGATACAGCTGTACTCCCCAGCATCCTCCAGATGTAACTTATTTATTTCCAGACTGTGCAAAGGGCCTTTTTTCTTTATAATGTAACGCCCTCCTTCTTCCACCACAGTGTTGTCTTTTTTCCAAGTGACAGGAACATTGGCACTGGAAACTTCACAAGACAGTAGCACAGGCTTCCCTTCCATTACCGCTTGGTTCTCTAGTTCCTTCTCAAAGAATACAGAAGCTGCCGCTGGTTAGAGAGAAAAAGGAAAAACCATGTGACTAAAGGTAATTTGCACCCAATGTATGTCTCTTGTAGATTAAAAGAACTTAGTCGGTAAAGACACACTTCACTGGTGTATATGTAATCTTGGATTAAAAGTGATACAAGTCACCGGAACTTGAAGTCAATGGGTGTTGGCTCAGATTGGGAATTATGTTTTATATTGAGCACATGTGGCATTATTATGGGTTATATATTGAAATTGTCGTTGCATTAATGCAAGGAAACAATTAAGCACAACATACTGTGATTTATTTACTGAAATTTTAAGTGTCAAGGTGTTGTGTAAGAAACAGAAATTGGGAGAATTTCTGGTACCTCTCACATTCACTTCAGCTGTCGTCTTCTGGCCCCCAAAGACGCAGCTATACTCTCCAACATCTTCTGGCTGGATGTTTCGAATGGTCATTTCAGCTATCTTTCCCTTCAGAGTCATCTGGTATCTTCCCCCATGATAGACCTGGTCCTCCCCCTTCCACCACTGCACAGGCACCCCAGCCCTGGACAGTTCACAGCGCAGGCACACGTTGCCTCCTTCAGGAGCCTCCTGGTTCTTCAGGCCCATTTTAAAGGACAGGGGGATGGCTGTGGATGTGGGGTGGAAAGTCAAAGTTTGCATAAGCAGACACATGTGCAGTAGATTGTTTTATGACAAATGACAAATGTCTAGTCATTAAAACTCCAAGAAGACACAAGTACGCCAGTCAACAACAATGTTTCAGCAAGTTAAGAGAGGGTGGTGCGACATTTTGTTGCTATCTTTGAGAAGAATACAGTGAGGAATATGCCTTTTTTTCTTGGTTGTGTGAAGTACAAATGAACAGTCAGTGCCTTACTGCGGTCACAGTGCTCTCAGTTTGAGGATGGAGAAAGGATATTTGTGAGATATTTCAATCAAATTGAAATGCTGCATTGAAGATTTTCATACTTCTTAACTTTTATATCTGTTATAAAAGGTCAGGGTAAACTAGTTCAGGTTGTGACACGAAATAGCTTTGTTGCAGGAACATTTTGTGATTGAGAGGATTTGGTGGAAAAGTAAATAACTGATGCAAAAACTACACTGTAAAATCCACAATGTGACTCTCATTTGAACCACTGAAATTTTTGAGGTTTGATACATTTCCTCCTCTGCTGGCCCCCTTATGAGCAGCAGTTAGTTTCGCTCCTTGTCGGAATTTCTCTCCAAAAACTGAAAATGTAGTGTCAGGCCTGAATTTCTGTCTAGTTTTAAAAATGCCACGGTACACGAGCATTTTCACATTTAAAATCTTCCCGTACGTGTAATTGTGACATTAGCCGTGGTCTTGACATCTCCATAGACACAGCTGTAGAGTCCACTATCCTCCAGTTGAGTGTTTTTAATGGTCAGTTCCATGGTACTGTTCCGATTTTTAATCTGGTGCTTGAAATCATTTTTCAGGAGCTCCTGTCCTTTCCTCCATTCCACAGAAAGGCCAGGCTTAGACAGCTCGCAGCTCAGCGTCACGTTGTTCTCCTCCTCCACCTGCTGGTTCCTCAGCTTTGTCTTGAACATCACTGGTGGAGCTGCAGGGTGAAGGACCAAGGAGCAGTAATTTATTCTCTTCTATTGTTTAAAAAAATGTTTTTTTTCTCTGTCAATCTGACATAATATCCATTTCATAAGAGGTAAAAAAGTTTAACTAATTAGATACTGACCATTTTAACTAAAGTTATATATATTCTGACCTTTGACTGTGAGCTCGGCAGTTGATTGGCTGTCTTCAGTCTTGCAGGTATATTTTCCAGCATCGCTCTCCTCCACATTGTTGATGATCAGTTTGGCGACATATCCGTCCTGTTTCATCTCATACTTGTAACCAGGTTTCAGGATGACTCGTCCTCTCCTCCAGTCCACAGGAGCTCCAGGTTTGGAGAGCTCACAGCAGAAAACCCCGCTATCCCCTTCCTTCACCTCCAAATTCGCAACATCCTGCTTAAATGTTACAGGAAGGGCTAAAGAAAAAAAAATGCATATACTTACAAGATTTATCGTTTTTAGTCTGAATCTTAAGTCTATTCACACTGAGGTTAAGACACATTGTTAACAGCTGAACAATGTCTATATATATATAATGGCAGTGAGGCATACCTCTTACTCTGATGTCGGCTGAAGTCACAACAGTTCCAGCAAAACAGCTATACTCCGCAGCATCTGTGAGAGTTAAATTTTTAACCAACATCTCAGCCACCCGCCCCTCTTGTTTTATTTGATATTTTTGTCCCTCCTTAAGCAGCTGTCCATCTCTCCTCCACTCCACTGGCACTCCAGGTTTAGATAGCTCACAGCGTAATGTCACGTGACCCTCCTCCACAGCTTCCTGATTCTTCAGCTTCTGCTTGAAAGTTACTGGGATTGCTGAGGAGTGAGAGCCAGTAAATTGACAAATTACTGAAAAATAACACTCATATATTTCTTTTTACATTTGCAATGCGTCTCACCAGTAATGATGACAGTCGCTGTAGTTTTTATATCGTCACAAACACAGCTGTATGCCCCACTGTCCTCAGGGAGACTTTTCCTGATGAGAAGCTCAAATGTGGCGCCGCTCTGCTTCATCTGGTATTTCTCTCCACTGGTGAGCACATTGTCTCCCTTGTTCCACTGCACTGGGACCCCAAGTTTGGAAAGCTCACAGGAGAGTGTCACTCCATTGCCTTCCTGCACCTGAATATTCTTCAGTTCATGGAGAAATTTGATGGGTCGTTCTAGAGAGAAACACAAATTGTAGATATGTATCTGTTGGAACATTTTAGGTTTCTGCACCAAGACTTTCTTTGGTGGGACCGCAATGGGGCCCTAGACAAGAAAAAATTTGTACAAATGCTGAGCTATGTGTTTTTTGAGGCAAGTGAAGAAATATCTGTGCTTAATTTGTAAACCAGGAGGTGCCAGAATATGGCGATGGTTCTGTTTTGGTGAATAAACACTTATTGGGAAGCCTTTATTGCAACAGTAAAGAAGCAAGTAGCTTAAGTTAGAAATCTCCAGCATCTATTCCTCTTATCTTATGTTAGGTCTTTGTGTGTGTTGACTGGTGCTGACAGTCTGTGTGGATTCAGTACAATGCAAGAATCTCTACTGAAGTACTGCTGCTGTTTGTCTCTTTCTTTTCAATGTGACTTTCTTTGCTGAAAATGCAACTCTTCTCTGGGCTGTGTGTCCACACTGCTGTTTGCACTTGTGAGACATTCGAGACTCCGAAGCTTCTCAGTGTCTCAGAGTCAGGATTCTGCTGCAGCTTTGGTTATGATCACTGGGAAAAAACACACTAAGTCACTTGAGTGTACTGTCGCATGACTGAATGGCTCCATAGCTGCAGGTCCACACATGTCATGGGCAAAAAAAACCTGAATAAATAAAGCCACACAGTCAGCAGGGAGGCACGTATATTACAGCGAGGAAAAAGACAGCAGCGAAACAACAACAGAGACTAATACACTGAGCGGAAATAAAACAAGTGCATGCAGATAATACAAGAAACACCATATGAATATTTTAATATTAGTAGTATTAGTAGTACCTTGATTAAATCTTGATTTTCTTTGAGCAGTCTCAAAAGGACTACAAAAGCAGTACTCACCATTCACAAAGACCTTAGCTGTTGTCCTCTCTTCTCCGCATATACAAGTATAATCGCCAGCGTCCTCCACACTGAGGTCAGCGATCTTCATCTCCACCTGCAGGTCTTTCTTCCTCATCTGGTACTTATCTCCATTCCTCAGCAACTCTCCTCCCCTCCTCCACTCCACTGAGGGAGCAGGCTTGTTGAGCTCGCAGCGAAGAACCACAATGTTGCCCTCGGTTACCTCCTGGTTAACTAATGGTAGCTTGAAACTAGGCGGTAAAGCTGTCAGCAACCGAGAATCAAACAGAGAGGATTTTTTTTTAATGTACAGCTTCTGTAAGGGTAAACACTCTGGCCAACATGACAGTGAATGAAGAATGATTTAAGTGATAGTGAAGTTGTACTCACAGGAGGTGTCATGCTATCTATTCAATTCATAATGCAATTATAATAGATTACATGATAATCCATTATAATTCAAATTGTCTTGTTAAGACAAGCCAAAAACACAAGAACAATATGATTTGGCATTGACTAGTTGGCATGTAAATTTATTTACATGAAGAAATCTGAAACTACTATAGGTTCTATAGCTATTGTTCAAGTGGCGGAAACTTGTGGGAACTTCTGCCTAATCAACCAAGACCTCAGGAGTAATGTGCAGCACACAATGTACTGTGACATCAAGCCATGAACAGGATGACAAAGTGGGTGTTTTATGATTCTACATAATGGAGCTCACACAGTGAGACTGGGTCTATTCTATCTTTTTTTGTTTTTGTTTTTTAGGCTGACCTCTTTGACGTCTGCGCCTAGGAGATTCTGTTGGATACATGGCACACAACCATATTCAAAACAGAAATAAGTTATATACCTTACAAAATCACAAACAAGATAAAGTGTGTGTGGAAATTTGTGGTTATTGTGGATTCAACAGTTTTGTCTCACCTTGGACAGTGAGCTCAGCAGTTGATTGGCTGTCTTTGGTCTTGCATGTGTATTTCCCAGCGTCGCTCTCCTCCACATTGTTGATGATCAGTTTTGCGACACATCCCTCATGTTTCATCTCATATTTCTCTCCAGGCTTCAGGATGACTCGTCCTCTCCTCCAGTCCACAGGAGCCCCAGGTTTGGAGAGCTCACAGCAGAACACCCCACTGTCCCCTTCCCTAACCACCAGGCGCCGGATCTCCCGTTTAAAGGTGACAGGAAGTGCTGTTTTAGGTGGGTCAGAAAAAAAAAACTTATTTGGTGATTGTATTTATTTGCACCCTGCCTTTTTCAGTGACGAACAAAGACTCAGATCTCTCTGCTCCTTTAGTTAGAAGTATTTAGTTCTTCATCAGTCTTATAACTTACGTTTCACTCTGACTTCAGCAGTGGTTTTCTCATCTCCTGTGATGCAGCTGTACTTCCCTGCATCTTCTGGTTGTACACTGAAAATGGTCATCAAAGCTTTTTTTCCTTCGAGCTTCATCTGGTACTTTCCCCGAGATACCTCCTCAGACAGCACCTGACCCTCTTTCTGCCACTCCACCGGGACTCCCTTCTTTGACAGCTCACAATGTAACGTCACACTGTTCCCTTCCTCAGCTTCCAGGCTCTTTAGGCTCACTTTAAATGTGGCAGGGACCGCTGTTGACACAAACACAGAAATCCTCAGTGCAACTATAGCCAGACAAAGGAGATAAAATCCAATTCTCTAAAACGAGGGAATTCAAATTTACATGTGACAGAACGGCCTCGCCATGCACATCCCTCACAACAAAGCGCAAACTTACGTACCAATAATTTTTACAGTGGCTTTTGTTTTCTGCTCTCTACACAAACAGGTGTAGACGCCACTGTCCTCTGGCACAGCATCTCTTATGGTCAACTCCAGAGTTGAGTCCCTCTGTTTCATCTGGTACTTCTCCCCATTCTCTAGCAGCTCTCCTCCGAGCCTCCACTCTGCTGGGACACCAGGTTTGGAAATCTCACAATGCAGTGTGATGTTGTGTCCTTCCTCAACTTGAAGATTCCTCAGCTTTTGCTTGAAGGTGATAGGAAGAACTGAAAGGTACAGATAAAGTAAGGTGATGAATTTATAGAGAACAATAAAAATCACCCTGGAAAACATTATTGCAATGCAAAGCACTCATGTCACTCAATGTCATTTATTCCATCCTGTGGTATGTCTTCCTGTGAGTAAAGGTGTCTCTTGTATACAAAGTTATTTAAGTGCTCGAATGGGATAAAGCCAAATTGAGTTGACTTTAAGAATTTGTTCTTTGTATATGTCGTTATATGATATGTCGTTTCATTATGATACCTTTTTTTGACACATATGACTCCACTTTCCTGTCAGATAAACAGAAGTAAGACACGGTCCCTAAGCAGTATTACCATTCACAGTTAGAGTTGCAGTGGTCTCGATGTCCCCACAGATGCATGTGTAGATGTTGCTGTCCTCAGGTGTCACATCAGAAATCCTCAGTTCAATAAGCACGTCTCTCTGCCGCACATGATACTTCTCTCCATTCCTGATTAGTTCATTGCCCCCTTTTCTCCACTCTACTGGGTGACCCTGTTTTGACAGCTCACAGCGTAGCGTTGCAGTGTTGCCCTCCTCAATCGACACATTCCTCAGCTTCTGCTTAAAAGTGACTGGTAGAGCTGAGATGTCATGTATGGCCATAGAATAGATAAATAGATAATAGATAATCACAGTCAGTTACGAAGTCTGGTGTATTATCAAGCCTTAAACTTTGGCTCATTGGTCAATAAATTCCTACCAGTGATCTTGACCGTGGCAGATGTCATCTGATCAGCACACACACAGCTGTAGATCCCACTGTCCTCAGGCACAGGCTTCCATACCAGGAGCTCCAAGGTAGTCTCTCTTTTCCTTATCTGGTACTTTACCCCATTCCTTAGCAAGTCATCCCCCTTCCGCCATTCCACTGGTATTCCAGGTTTGGAAATTTCGCAGCGCAATATGACACTGCTGCCCTCCTCGGCTTGTATGTTCTTCAGCTGGTGGACGAATGTAATGGGAACAGCTGGAAAACCGGAGAAGTAACATTTCTGAATAAACACAGTTAGGAGTCAGGGGAACAAAACCCAAAACACAACATTTCTTAACACCCAACAACAAAACATTTAAAAAAGGATATTTCTGGAAACATGAAAGCAAAACAGACGACATAATATTTTCCAAAACACACTGTTGTTGATTATCATATGGTCTGATGAATGCAGTTGGGTCTTTCTGAAATTAATTAAAAATTTTGTGATTATTGGTCCTATTATCTTTCTTAAATGTTTCCATGTTTTGCTCTTGTGTTTTTCTGTAATGTTGACTCTCTGTTGTCTCCTTCTTATAGTTGTTGCACAGGGAACACATCAGTATCTGTTCTTTTTGTATTTGATGAAGAGCTTAATGGATATGAAAAATTCTCAAGAATACTTTTTGCAAAAAAATTTGAAAAAAAGTTTGGCAAAAGTGAGAAAAATAAGACAAACATGATAAATATCTTACTGTTTACTCTGAGGCTTGCTGTTGTGTAGTGGTCTCTGCACTGACACGTATACTGTCCTGAATCCTCAGGCGTCAGATGTTTGATGGTGAGAGAGATGACTGTCTTCTTCTGTTTCATCACATACTTGTCTATAGGTCTTATACTCTCAAAACCTTTCCTCCAGTGGAACTGGACCCCAGGCAGAGAGTACTCACAGATTAAGGTAACAGATTCTCCTTCTTTGGCTTCCATGGTATTCAGAGGCTGGGTGAACTCTGCTGGGATGGCTGAACAGGAGAGACACATATTCTATATGATCTGCCACAAACCTTTAGTCCATACAAAGCAAGCAGAACATTTCAACAAGAGAAAATACATTTCTGTTCATACCTTTGACTGTGACAACAGCCCTAGTAGTGACAGATCCAGCACTGCACTCGTACACCCCAGCGTCATTGTTGCAGACCTCCCGAATAGTCAGTCGAGCTTCACAGCCAGAGCGACTGGCAAAGTATCTGGAGGAGTTCCACATCAGGCATCCATCTTTGTACCAAAGGATGTGACATGGCTTGGAAGTCACACAGGACAACACCAACCCACCTCCTTCTATAGCCTCACAATCCTCTAGAGTTTTGGTAATGGTGGGACGCCTTTCTGGTATCATGAAGTGGAGCTTAATCAACCCCAAACGAAAAATGACAGCAAAATATGCATTAAAAACTCACAGGAAAGTCAAAACCTTACCTCTAACCAACAATGAGGCGTAAGATCTTTTGTCCCCTGCCGCGAACGAAATAGTGCCGGTGTCTTTACGAGCAAGCTGTCTAAACGTGAGGGTGTGGTAGCCTCCTGGAACCACTTGGATCTCATTGAGCTCATTGGTATAAAGCAAAGTCTCATCCAGATACCACTTGACCCCCATGTAGTCGCTGGGACAAATTCGACATCTGAAAGTGACCGTGTCACCCTCGAGACACTCTGAATCCTCTAATTCATCCAAGATCAACACTTTCTGACCTGAGATGGAAAAGTGAAAAAACCCATAACATCAAATATAGAGGCTACTTAGAGACATACCTGACACCCATGGTATTTCATTGATCAGTCCACACAGTAATGACAAAAAACTTATATGTATGCATTATTTTAGGTATTGTATTGGAAAAAGGATTTTGGCTCAGAATCAGTAACAATAATCCTGTAAAGTATGTTTATATCACATATTATCTGTTGCATGGGTATCTCTTCTTTCTGCTGTTTAATATTGACTTAATGTAAGTAAATGGGGACCTGATGTGGCATTTCATCAAGGGCCAAGTTGAATTTAGATGTGAGGAATCTCACCCTGTACAGTCAGCTGTGCCCGGCTTTGCATAGTGCCAACGTCACATATGTAAATATCTGTGTCCAGTTTCTCCAGACAGTTGATGGTTAGGGACAGCACCACTCCCTTCTGCCTGATGACATACTTCCTGCCAGACCTCAGCTCCACAATGCCCTTCAGCCAAGTCACACGCTTGGCAGGCCGCCTGGTCTCACACTCCAGGGTCACCTTGCCCTTTTCCTCTGCTCGAGTGTCTCCCAGTTCTCTTGCAAATGTGTGCTGGAGTTCTGACATAAAAGGCAAAGTTTAGTAAATTGAAAAAGCTCATTCATAATTGTCAGTTAAATGTCAAAGAACTTTAAGTGTGGAGATAATCTGATCATTCTCCTCTGCAACTCACTAATTTGCTGCAGCCTACATTCTAAATGTATCATTTGTGCCAGATTTAATAAAGGCAATGATCCCAGCGACTACCTTCGAGTTCCAACTGTAGTTTTCATGATATAAATCAAGATAAAGGCTGGCAGTTTGTGTGCTTATTTACACCACATTACCTTGGTGAATCTTTTGCATTGTAAATCTATCTTCCCTTCTTAAAGACTGGAAGAATAATCTATGAAATGATCTTGTATCACGAATGGAAATTCAGGCTGTATTGAGCTTGTGTGGCTTCCTACGAGGGTCTACTATTGGCCCTCTTTTATTAATTTTATACATAAACCACGTTTTTCTGCCATTGCAATTTGTGTTGATGAAACCTGTGTTGTGCAACCAAATCTTACCTTAATGTGGTCACTCCAAAACCATTGTTAACCTCAGATGCTTGTATTGAAGTCAAGTAAATAGTTACAAAATCTGTCTGGTCGTTACTCATATAAGGAGCCATGTGGAACTTGAAATAAGCAAGCTAAAGTTCAAAATTGTGGAATAAATCGTGTTTCCTTTTATCTTTAACTTCATCATGGTAATATTTTGCTTATGTACTATAGAGTATATAAATATGGCTATATACAGCCTATAGCTCATCCTCCATTTTAAAAGATCAAAAATCTATGTTTCTTAGGACAATGTGCTTTATCACAGATGAAAAAAACCTAATTTGCATTGTTTGTGATTTATTTGTAAAGCTCAATTGCAAAAACTGTCTAGAAGGGAACCAGTACTTGCAGTTCCACCAGGGATTACTTTTTAACGAATACCTCTGATGTCCAGTTTGGCACGTGAGGCGACACCCTCTGCCTCACAGCAGTACTCCCCAGAGTCTCTGATGGTAGTGTTCTTGATCACCAGTCGTGCCAGGTTCTTCTCCACACTCATTTCATACTTTGGGCTCTGCCTGATGAGGTGTCCATTTTTCACCCAGCGGATGGTGGCTTCTGGTTTGGTGATTTCACAGCTCAGCTCTGCATCCTCTCCAGGCACGGCCTTGACATTCAACAGGTCCCTGAAGATATGCACTTGCTTCTCTAGAGGCGGAAAAACAATTACCAGTTAGGACCATTTCATTTGATAAGACTGTTCTGTGTGAATACAAACTGATTATTTCAAACTGACAATGCATACCATTCTCTAAGAGACACGATTATTCACCTTTGACAAATAGCATGGTCCTACAGCTCAGGTCTTTAATTGTGAAGACCACATCTCCAGCATCAGTAAGTACCGCATCTCTAATCGTCATCTTATACTTGCGACCACTGTTGATAAACTGCATACGACTGTTAGCAACCACCACCTGGCCATTGACTGTCCAGGAAGGCTCATCATCGAGATCATGAGAGAGATGGCACTCAAAAGTGCAGCTTTCACCTTCCAGGACTGAAGCTGTCTTCATACGCTGGAGAATGGTAACATGTCGGTCTGTATATAATGAAAATGATAAATCTGCTGTCACACGAGTGTCTTAGCACGCTGAATGCATTTCAGAGTAACTTATACAAACTAAGCATCAGATCTCAAAGATAGAGACTTGATTTCTCAGGTTTAGAGCCTATAATTTTCCTGCTACTCACCATGGACTGTAACTTTAGCTTTGGACTGACTAGTGCCCAGGTCACAGGTGTATTGTCCAGCATCATCCTTCGTCAGCGAATGGATGATGAGTGCCATGGACCTTCCAAGCAGCAGAAGCTCGTGTTTGTCATCAGCTGTCAGGGTTATACCATCCTTTCTCCAAACAGGTGTCATTGAATCTTTAGAAATCTCACATTGCAAGCAAACTTCCCCTTGCTCCTCTCCAACTACATCCTCCAAAGACCTGAGGAACACTGCTGGGCGCTCTGGAGTTCAAGTATTTGAGAAAAGAGCACACGTGAGAGTTAAATTTCTGAAAATAACAGCTCTTTTTCATGCATTTCAGATACTTCAATGTCTTACCCTTGACTTTTAATGTGGTTGTCTCTGTAAGGAGGCCTGCTTTGAAGGTTATCATGCTCTCCTGTGGCCGAAGCCTCTTCATCATGAGGCTGTGCATTGTGCCCATGTGCTGGATCCTGTTGATGACGTTGGAATAAAGGCGGACATTGTTGAGGAGCCATTCCACATTAGCAACCACATAGTTGAGTTCACATGAGAAAGTTGCCATGCAATCCTCCTCAATGTCCACTGGCTCAAGGTGTTTGATCATCTTCAGTGTTTTCACTACAAAATAAACACGCAAGTGATTATATAAAGAAACCTAAAGATTCAGCACAGATAATTTAGTTAGTACCAATTAACGTACCTTCTACCTTTACCTGTGCTGTGCTCTGAGAACCTCCAGCCATGCAGCGGTACTGTCCTGCATCAATCTCTGTCAAGCCATGAATAATCAGCTCGGCTCGCTTCCCCTCTCTCTTCATGCCGTACTTGTTAGAGATCTTAAGAGCTGTGCGGCCTTTAAACCACCGCACAACTCTGGGAGAGGGGGCAAACTTACAGGCCAGAGTCACAGAGCTGTTCTCCTTCGCTTCCACATCATCCATGTGATGAACAACCCGAAGCGGTCGCTCTATGGAGGGGAAATGTACAAGCGACACTAAAACGTCAACATTGATTCACCTTATCCGCTGCATCAGAACTGGCTTTTCGTAGCATAAACAACAGGTAACAAGAATACAAGTAAATCCATCTGTTCTGGCAATTTAATCAATATCAATCATAGACCGCAAATTGAAACAATCTAAACTCGGCACTGAGTATAAAGACAGAACACAAAGCTGTTTGAAAGTCAACATGAAAGACTTCAGTAAAGTTTGGGCAGTGCTATATGATGACTGTTATGTTTCCCACTTACTTTCACATTTTTTACAATATATTGTACGCTATTATTTCAAGCTTGAAAAACTGAGTTTTATCTTTGAATTATTACTAAAATGACAACTTCAAGTTTGCTTTTGATTTAAACTCTATACTTGAAGAAAGACGAGGTGACTCACCTTTCACCGCAAGCTGAGCAGTGGAGCGACTCTTCCCAGCCACAAAGACCACAGGCCCTGACATGGAGCTGTCTGTGGCTGTGAAACAGAGACTGTGGAGGGTGCCCTCCCTGTCAATGTTCACTGCTGCACAAGGCTCCAGAACCTCACCATTCAGAGTCCACTTCGGGGGCCTCCCTGACTTCAAGCTGGTTTCTACCTGGAATAGTGCAGGCTCTGGCTCCATCACTTCCACTGATTTCATCCCCCGCACTATGCTGATAGCCTGCTCTGCATGCACAACAATAGTACAAATTATCAAGACTGCATACTTAAGATGAACACCTAGTTCTGCTTCTATGGTTCGCACAGCAGAAATGCATGCAGTTAAACAAGTTTCTGCCTCTTAAATGTCTTCTTGTCATTTCACAAGAAAATACTCATCATACATTCGCTTTAAAAGATAAATAAAATAAATGTATCTGTAGCGCATAAACTTAAGAATGCAACTGATGCTACTACCATGACAGCAACTGTCTCACCCTCCACCAGAAGCTGACATGATGTTTTGTCATCTCCTGCATCACATGTGTAAGTGTCTTCATCTGAAGAGCAGACATCTTCGATGGTCAGCTGCCTGTAGATATCTTGACTGACTAGCTGATACTTCTTACTGGGCAGGAGCTCCTTTCTGCTCTTGTACCACCTGACCTGAGCATTAGGCCGTGACACTTGGCACTCCAGCAGACCTCGGTGACGATACATGGCGATCTTGACCCTCAGAGGACGTACTATTTGGACTGGAAGCTCTGAAGAAGGGAACCAATTTATGACTATATAGGGTACAATCTTAATTAACTCTTGTCTCATATAGTCCTAATTTTAGACAATGAAGATTCTAAAGGAATGTATACTCCATAAATCCTTTAAAAATTGCCTCATGTCAAGTACGAGATGTGTGTCTGTTGGCTCACCTTTTACTTTAAGAGATGCATAAGATGAGACACGCTCTGCAGTGAATCTGATCTCTCCGGCATGTTCTGGCCGGACTGACTTGTAGAACAGGGTGTGAGTTTTACCTGAAATCAGTTGAAGGCAAATATTTTCATAATTTGCATCTTATTTATATGTCTATACATTTATATGTATATATCTTACGGTATTGAAATATCTGTGTAAAAGTCAAGGTGTAGTTAAAAGGAAGAGCGTGAAATAATGAGAGAGGTTTCATAAGCAGTTGATCTTCTTACCCTGGTGTCTAATCTTGATGTTGTCTCCAGGTCGTATCCGGCAGTCATCACGATACCACCGACCGTCCACATCCTCCTGGTTGACCTCACAAACGAAGTTCACGGACTGACGTTCAGTCGTATCAACATCTTCCAACTCCTTCTCAATTTGGATGTCCCTAGCTGGCAGGAAATATCCAAACTATGGCTTATCTTACTGAAAGAAACGTACAGTGCTCATACATACAGTTGAACAAGTCTGAGTACATGTTTAGATTGTCCCGAACGTCTTCAAATGAGGCAAATAATTCTCACCAAATTCTTTAGGTTCTTTACAAAGCTTTTTTTTTGTTCATTAAATGAATCAGACTAAAAGGCTGTGAGGTGATGCTTTTCATACTTTGTGGCTGATATTTGATTTATACTTACAAAATGGTTGTCAAAACTCTTACTCATTTTACAAAACATATTTGCTTTATCTGAAAGTGCAAAACAGGGGTGCAGCCATATTTGATCCAGTCATCATGTTCAGGCCTTGGTCATGTGTTGACTTTGATCTGGATTTGACCTAACGTACTGGAGTCAGGGTCACAGGGTGATAATGTGACCATGGAAGTATTTCAGATAACAGTATTAACTTACCTTTGACACTGAGTCGGCCTGAGGTCTGAATGCCGTTGGCCTGGAAGCAGAACAGACCAGCATCTCCCAAAGCCACCCGGTTCAGCATAAGGCAGTGTTTCTTCCCATGCGTGCTGATGCGGCAGGTGGGCTTAGATTTGACCTGTATCCCATCCCTGGTCCACACACCTTCTATGTAAGCCAGGTTGAGAGTCACCTCAAAGCAACAGCTCTCACACTCAGACACCTCCACATCCTCCAATCCCTTCACCACTTGCAGACGGTTCACTGGCAAATACACAACATTGAAGATATAAGAGCTTCTTACTTTTTGCAAAAATCCCACCGAAAGTTTTTTTGAAACAAGAAGACTTACTTGCTGCCGCTACTATTCCTCCAGGTCTGTTGTCCCCCATATCTCCTGCTTGTTTCTCAAGGTGACTGGGGAAAATTTACTTTCTACAACAAGAAATGAGCAGCAGCTGCAAGGAATAATTGTGGATAAATCAAGTGGTGTCCAGGGCTCATATAACACCAACCTGTCTCATAAGGAACATCATTTATTAGGGACATTCAGTGTTTCCATTAATTAGTTCAGCTCGTTGTCACAAATGCCATGTACAACTCTGTATATAGTGTAATGTTAAAAACCCGCAGCAGTGCCCCATTTTTGTTTCACGTGCTAAACAAATTTCTCTCTGTCTTATAATGATAAACTGTCACTTCCAAAATGGCAAGACTGGCCTATCAAAATGGATACGCATGGTCACTGTCTCATACGGTTGATCCCTGTGATAGCATGCCAGTTCTCCTTAGCAATGAAGAGCAGAGTAATCTCTGTCACCTCACTCGGCTGAGATCAGCACCACCGATATAGACTCAGCTGTGATGCCACCTCCGTCAGGCTCCATGCAGCGAGCACAGAAACAGGGGGAGTGTTGAAGGAAACAAAAAAGAAGCCGAGTGAGAACTGACCATTACCGAATTGATTGATATGATGTTTTTAGATGCATGAAACATATATAGGATGGCTCCTCCCACTGATCATAACTTACTCCAGGAACAGGGTCAATCTACTTCATTTCCTACCAGCTAATTTGGCATTACATGATGCGTCACAACAGGACTTTATGATGGCAGACAACTATCTAGATTATCTGTAAATACTTAGTATTTCATGGCATGTGTAGCTAAAATGTAGTACAAAAGAGCATTTGAAAATAGATAAGCAAACATGATAAAAAATGTGTTTTTTAAAAATGGCAAAAATAAAAATTGAAAGCAGCTGATGGCCAAATACTTCATCTATCTGCTAAATCTTTGAAAAATTCTGTCTGTCAATGCAGTTTTGCAGGACGTTATTCAACTTCAAGAAATTTTCCACTGCAAATACCATCAAAACTATAGTCGACGCTGATGTCCGGTCAGCCTCTTTTGATTTGGACAAACAAACCATAGAAATACTGAGTGGAAACATGTCAGAAAACTTGCAGTGATTCACCTACCTTCAGCTCAGACAGGTATCTCTGCATTCCCCTCCTGTTGCTGCAGTTACAAAAAAAAAAAAACACCTTCACCTGAGAAAACTAGCTGAAACATCCACCATGGCAACGGATCAGTCCACGTCTTGTTTTGTTTCCCAAATAAAGCCTTTAAGATTAACAGCAAATGTTTAGCCAATAAAGAGCATGTCCAGGTTTTGTTGCTACATCCCAGTCCCCAAAGTTGACAGCCTATAGTGCTATCTGTTCCTTTTTTTTTTTTGCTTGCGTGATGTAGCATGGTGCTGAACAGCTGACATATCTCTCTTCACATACTAACTTCCAAAATAGCATTCTGTCAGTCTGAGGGCAAAGATAGCTTTGGCTTTAATGGTGTGAGGAATATTGTGTTCGGCATCAATGGAACCATCAAAAACAATCCAGTGTGTATCACAAGCTTTGTTTGTTTGATGCTTTTTCAGTGTGCATGAATGAGTGACTTCCACGACGAGAGGAAACCGTGTTTCTAAGTAGCTATTGTAAGGGATCCAAACATGGAAATGCAGCAATTTTTGTCATTAGTGCTCCCACACAATCATAATGAAGGCACTGAAGCATTGGTCCAAGACAGCAGCCGAGCGTTCGACACACTATAAGGCAGATGTAGTTTAATCACGTGCTCTTTACAGTCATGGCTGACATCTTTCAGTGGCTTAAACCTCAAGTTAGAGACATCAAAGTCCTTGGATCTCCACAGGGAATGTCCATCATAGCTGGAGTTTAAAGGTCATGAAAGATTAAACGATGTCAACTAATGGGAATGCTCTTAGACAAACTTATGCTCAGAGGAACACAAATGATCTGTTCTACAATGCCTGCTCTAAATCAAATCTCTATGTAAGTGATACATTGTCTTTATATCAAAGAAACCAACACTCTATATAACTGGACAGGGCCAATGTAAATGTATCTTTTTCAATGTAAAAATGGTTGACACCTGCCCACCTCTACATTATTGTTTTAACAGTGGTTTGAATTTGCCGTGTCCCATCATCCAGACTGAACAAAGCCAACAGCATCTAGCAGTGAAAACACCTTCTTTTGATGGACAGCTCCATGTGCTGCAGAGCTCTCTTAAGTCCAGTGAAACTCAATCAACAGGATAATCTCTGTGGAGTCCTGCCGGGGCACAAAAACAACTTGTCGTCACTAAGAGGAGAATGGTGGCCCACGGAAGCAAAGCAGTCTCATTTTACAGACCTCCACCTCATCATTCTTTACAAGGTTTTCATCAAATCTGATGAGCATTTGAGAGATGGTGAAGATGAAGCATTGATTTTGGCACAAAAAAAAAAAAGGTTTTCTAACGGAACTGTGAGCTAATTCAAAAACAGCGTTGTTTTCCTGGAGGGCTGAAGATGAAAACCATAAAATCAACGTCCTCTGACAGCAACCTGTTGCTTTCTGTGTGTCGCATATTGATAGTGCACACTAAGAATAGAGAAATTGTAAAGGAACCAATGCAATGTGAGGATCTGTTGAGTGAATTTAGAACTTGACAAAACAGCTGAATGCTCCACCTAAGCCTCTGGGTCCATGTTTGGAAACACCGCCACCCCTGTGTCCCACATTTCCTCTCATCCAGATTCTCGCCACCAGACCACGATCATACTGGAAAAATGTTGAGCACGTGTATTTGAACATAGTTGTCTTCACTGGAGTGACAATGACCCTGAGTTGAACGCAATAATGGAGCTTTGTACGACGTTATAATGTGTTATTTTAGTCAAAAACATCCCTGATCAGTAGCTTCGGCTTCAAACAAAATATCACAGGAAGTAGGTAAGTAAAGTTTTAAAGTAACATAAAAACATTCTTAATACGGTGGAAGGAAGGAACTTTGTCTGATATTGTTGTATACTTTGTGTACCAGCACAAAAAAAACCACACACAATCCACTGAAATATAGAAGGGAGACTGACCTGCACACAAACAAAAACTCATTTTCATTGGCTGTTTATTTTTCAATTAAGGTCAAAAACATGAAAACAAATCTATTTCTTCCCTTTCTTTTTTGCATCTTTGCCTTTAACCGGTGCGTTTTCCTCTTCCTTTCCAGCGGCAGCTTTGATCCTTTTCTTTCCCAGGGGAGTTTTTGCATACCAGTTCTTGAGAAACACAAGGGAACAACTATCAAACATTTGTAACAAAAAAATCTAAATACAATCTATCAAATGAATCTGTAGATAAACTTTTAGAGTAACTCCTGATTATCTGGTTTGATCACTTCCAGTGGTGTAACGTATCCTTCTACTGCAATGGACCCTATCACATCAATTTTGGATGTAGCTACAGGTGCATTAAAGCTTATTTCTAAACTGTTCACAAAACTGCATCAGAGAGGGCAGCAAAAGTCTGTTTCTCAGCCTGGTGATAAGCTACTCTTTAAATATAGCACATGCAACTTACTTTCAGTGCCTCTTCCTCCACCTCAAACACGGGGTCGATCTTGGCTAATGGGGCAACGAATTCAGCAGCGGTCAGCGGCCTGTTTGCCTGCTGTAGGATGCGACGCTTAGTAACAACACTCTGGATCACTTGGACCATGTGACCTGGAGTGTAGCCATCAGATATCTTGGCAAGTGAGCTGAGGTCCAAGGCCTTGGTTATCTCACCGCCTTTCTTTTTGATCAGTTGCTTCCACAAGACTGAATTTAAACAGAGTCAAAGGTCACTTTCCATACCAACTCAATAAAAAGAACATAACCATAATGATGAAAAATAATGAGCAAGCCTTTTTTCTTTTACTGTATCTTGAGCCGTAGTCAGGTCTTGGGATGAGGATGATTTTGCTGTACATTTTACACAACGACTTAATATCAGCACTTTGCGGGTCTTTGGTTGTTCCTATTATCAGGACGCGATCCTCTCCTTTGATCAGTTTCAGAGACTTGGGTAAATCTTTCTTCAGCCGCTTAGGGTCTAACTGTTCGAGCGTATAAATAAGACAAAGTGACCATTTTTGCAATGTGACAATTACAATTTGCCTTTGCCTTTCGTTTGGGTACCTCCTTTTCTTCTTTGGGAATTTTTTTGTAGAACATTTTCTCTGCATCTTCAATCCATATTATTGAGGGCTGCAGAAGTCTCGCCACCTGTGTGAAAATGGTTAGGAAGAAATTCCTTTTACTTTCTAGTCAAAGCTAGTGCAAAAGGCAGATTTATAGAATTTCAGGTGTTATTCCAAAATAACCTGAAACAAATTAATGTGTCTGAATATTAAGCTGTACTGATGGTTCTAGTAGGCATAACATGATCCCATACTGTGCTTTACAATACCCTGAATGCAACAAACAACACCTATAGGAGGACTTTTAATATCTGCATATTTTGAGGGGAACATTTGGTTAACTCAATCACAAGCCCTCCAGTTGTCAAATGAGCTGAAGAGCCAACAGAAATCCAGAGTGAATCAATTAATCAGAAAGGGAAAATGCTACTTTTGGATTGTTTTCTAGCATCTACATTCAGTTCTGCACAACCCTGCAGGTGGGTGCCACGTTGGCAGATTTTGCATGAATACAGCAGAGGTGTATACTGTGGCCTGACTATGTCTCACCTTAAACACCATGTGAAGCATCATAGCAAGGCCACTCTTGCCAGGATACTTTCCTGCTGTATTCATAGGGGACAGATCAAACAGGTTGGCACCTGTTTCCTGGCAAACTGCATGGACCAACATCTTTTTACCTACACCTGCAGGCCCAACCAGTAGCATGGCTTTTATCAAAGGAGCCTTCTCATGTACCACTTGAGAGCCTGCAAACAAACACACGTTTTAAATAACACACGCAGTATTTATTTTGTTTCTACTCCAAAATAGGTGTATATTTATGTTTATTTCCAAATACAAATGGACTAACTTTCATACCTAATGGCAAAACCGCATATAGAGATAAAACTTGTCGCACGTCTGATAATGATGGCATAGGCTCAATGTCATTTTGCCTCAGTGTGGTCCCAAGGTAGCTGTAATCACCTGAGAACAAAAGGGGCCAACAGTTAGACATTATTGAAATACTGACATATTGAAAACTAGAGCTTTAAAATACATACGGTTTACCATTTTATTGACGTTACCTGCGTAGCTCTAACAGAACATTCTGCAACAAATTACATCTTTTTGAAGTTATATTGCACAGTTTATGTTGAAGCTGATGAGTCAACTCTGTGGTAATTTGGGGGGATGATCTGTGGCACCGCTGTGACTGTACTGCATTACAGAGAGCGATGTACCCAAAACTGCTGTCTCTAAATAATCCAACAGCTGGGAAAAAAATCTTCTCGTCATAACAGTTGTTGATAATCTTCATAAAGTACATAGTAGCATACAGTAGCTCTTTGAAAAGCCAAACCAGAAGAGGGCAGCACATCATCACTAAATACATTTAAGGTGCCCTTCTCGTTTAACAAGGTTAGTTGTGAGGGTTTCATTTAGTTCCTCCACATCACTTGCCATAGATTCAGATGAAAACAAAGCAGCTAAGATTAAAAGACAAATCAATTTCTGATAGAAGTCACCAATCTACACGAACAATATTTAGTGTCTTACCCAAGTAATCCTGCAGCTTAACGTTATTTGCTTGTTTCAACAAGCCCTGTTCCACCAGCTCCTGACACAGAGACTCAAGAGTCCTGGCAAATGTGAATAAATTAGGGAATTTTATCCAAGATTTACAAGGAAAAATTAAGTGGCTTCATGCAACTCAGTTATGTGCTTAAAATGTCACATGTGATAAATATATGTGACCTTACCTTTCAGCCGTCAGATCTTTTTCTTTTTTCTTCTTCTTCCCACTCTTAGAACCTTTCTTCTTCTGTTGAGCAGTTTCATGTAATCAGCAACTCACTCAGAGAGACGTATGTGAACTGAAACTACCATCTTTGCTGTTAATACCTTGGCATTTGCTTTTGTTTTACCACCCTTGTCTTTATCCACAGATATCTTCAGGTCAGCCAGCTCTTGTCTCATCTGCTCATCTAACTGGTACAAACAGAACAGACGAGTGAGTGGCACTGTGGTCAATTTCACAAAGGAGTGATGCTGACGCGTAACTGACCAAACAACTTGCATTTGGTCTTCTATAGGTTTGTTAAATCACCGTTAATTTTTACAAAAATCCTTTACAAAAAAAAAACAAAAACAGTGCTATCTACAACTTCAGAGTTGTAGTTAAATAAATTATTGTTCACAAATGTCTTAAATGGTATGAGTTTGATACCTGTACTCGTATTTCAGCTTCAATGACTTTCCTCTTTTCTTCTTTAATCAGCTCCACTTCGTGCTTCTGGCTGAAGTTTCTAGATTCATTACGTGTTTTCCAAAAATCTGAGGGCGGAAAATGTTTAGTTTGTGTAACTATTACACGAATGCTCACTAAGAGGTGGTTATTAGCCGTTACAGAGGAAAGGTTTAATGGTACGCTGCCTGCCCACTGTGGTTTTGCAGGCCACCATTTAAACAACATAAATGTTTTGAACGCTGTGAAATTTATGACATTTTATGTCATTTTAGTATGCTGAGAGGAGGAGTTAAACAACCAATCTTTAGAGGGGCGGTAAATGTATCTTGAACTGTCAAGTGCTTTGAGTTTAAATGTAAACATACCAACGAAAATTTTGTTTCCTTCTTCTAAGTCTGACAGGAAAGCAGAAGGCAGCATCTTCAGCCCTGCCTCCTCATCCTGTGGTTCAGAATAGACGTATATTCATTCACTGAAAGCGTTTGACAGCAACAGCAACGATGGGCTTGATAAAGTGAAATATTATTTCTTACATCCTCTTACAATGCAAACAGCCTGTTACAGAATGTTATATAAAATCAATAAAACTTCTTTTAATACAGCAGCTTCCACTTACTTCCTCATCCTCATTCCCTTTCCCCTTGTCCTTTTTCCCTTTTTCTTTCTTCTCATCTTTCTCTTTAGATTTGCTGTTGGAATCCTCCTCTTCTTTAGCAGCAATCTCATCCAATAACTGAAAGAGACATACCCGCCGTTGTTCTCTGCAAACTATCCAAAGACGATACAGTGAAGCATGCTTTTAAATGAGGACATATTGTACCTGCTGAGGGCTCTTTTCAGAAAAAATTAGGTCTGAGCCACCGTCCTCTTCATCTGGATAGTCTGGGAATGCTCCTGTAATATTGCTGTAAAAAAAGACAAAAACACTTGTTGATCAATTTGATTCGTTTCAAAATTCCCTAACTAATGCTCAGACTATGACTATAACTGTGCCACCTTACCGACATTCAAAGAACCACTGTCGAATCTGGCTTTTCATGGTCTTGCTCATGTCGTGACCCTCCATTTCCCGTAGCTGGTTTGCGACGACCACCAAAGACTTTTGGTAAGCGTCCTCGTGCTCCTCTTGTTTAACTCGGGCGAGAGCTTCATTAGCTCGGGCTGTGACCTCTGCAGGGCATGGCACCAAATATTTTGGATCCATAGCCTAAGATGAAGGTGACCCAGACATACTGAATATATTTCAAACAACTTGGCATGCTCAACGATCTCAGAAAGGCTGAACAATATAGGACAGGAGCATGGATAGTTTAAAGGAAAGAAAATCTATATCTATATTACACAGCTGTGTGCACACTGTAGTTTCTCCTTTTAAACAGAAATAAAAGAACATAGAAAATATGTTTAACGTTAACATCAAGCAACACAAGTAATGGCATGTTCCAAGTTTACAAACTCAGCTTCCAGTAAAGGCACTGGTGGTTTTGTAAAAGGTCATTTTATTCCACTCGCCATTCCAAGAAAAATCATCTCTTCATCTCGAGCAATCTTTGTCTTCTTCCTCTGGATGTAGCCCCGCCACACCTGCACAAATTCAACCACAACACTGAATCAAGGATGACTCAAGCCAAAAAAAAAAGAGCCATGCGATATTAGGTTTCGACAAAGGACCTTTTGAATGCAGATGGCAGCCGACTCAGTGCCAGCTGTTCCAGCGGTCTCGGTCCTATGCCTCCTGCTCATATTTCTGCTTTCTTCATTCAACTTTGCCCTGACGCGCCCTTGCCGTGCCCTCTCTGCCACTTGAATAACATTAATGGCCTCCTCTTGAGTCATGTCCTTGGCCATTAACTGCTGCAGGGACCAATAAAAATAGTAGAGAAAACAGCAAATTATTTTTGCTTGTGAGTCATTCATTGAATGCAACAAATAAATCTAGAGTATTCATTTTGCTTTCTTTATAAAGCCCTATTTTTGTTGAACTTTTTCAAAATGTTAGCCTTTATCTAGAACACAATGAAGTGGCCACTTTTCAACTCACGTCAAGGCTTTGAGTGACTTCCGCCAATTTGAGGATATCCATCAGCATCGCCTTTCGTTCCTGAAAGTCTCTGCTTTGCTCGCTGAGAAAATAGCGAGGGATAGGGATCTCAATTTGGGACTAAAAAAGACAAATTGAGAAAACAGTTGTAACCTTAACTGAGTAAGGTTGTTAGCCTCCGTAAAACCCTAAACACAATGTAATAAAAGTAACTTACAGGTGTGAGCTTCAAATCATGAAGGACATCATCCATGTAGTGGTATTCTGAAAACTCTTTTTCCACCATTTCATTCTTCAGCTCCAACACCCGCCCTATTATACTATCAAGGATCTTCCGAATAACTCGTCTCTTCTGAGGGTGGACCATCAACTCATAGATCTTCTCCAGCTGCCTGAGGATTTGAATGTAACGCACATAAAGCAAGGCCAGCCGCTGGAAGAACACCACCCTGTCCCTTTGTGGGCGAGGGGGCTCAGCAGGTAGTTCTTCAGCTAAAAGATGGCTCAATTCCACCTGGGCATCTGCCCAGAGCTGATTGTATGTCCTGAAACAGTGTAAACAAGATGATGAACTGAGGGCCAGGCTGGGAACGTTGCACCGTAACCAATAAATGAAAGTCAAGATGAGGAACACAAGTGATCTATACAGACTTGAGCTTATTAACTGGATAACAAGGCATTTTTGGCATTTGTAAATTTTTTTTTTTTTAATATGCCATCACTTACACATACAAAGCTTAAAAATCAAAGGGCAACAGAGCCAGCAAACAGACAAGCAGCCACAGTACTGTCATCCATTCAATAAGCATCTCATTTGCTCACAGTCCCTGGGTAGCCAATAAAAATTAATCACATATATGTGTCAATTACATAAAGCTTTAATTCTATTCCTCACGTGGCTGACTAATGTGGCTTTAATGTTTGCTCCATTTAAGTGGTATCAATATAATGCTTTTAAACGCACTTTTATTGCCAGCATAACTATGCTAACACTATCACCTTGCCACTACAACTTTCTTAAATGATGCGTGAGTCCTTATACTGAAACCAGCGAGCCAAAGTAAAATTTGAAAAGCTGAAATTAAACTACCGTTGACGAAACCTCAATGAAAGCTGTGTTTTTTTTAAAAGGTTACCTTTGTGACATGTCTCCGCCTCCAGGAAAAACAAAAGGCAAGCTTATATGGGGAAAAAAAGTTGAAGAAATTACAGAGTGTTGATATTAGGTTGGCTAAAGTGTATCAAACATGAAGCCAGCTTTCCCAAGTTTGCATGCTGCTTGGCCCGTCTCCATAGTAACAGTCACATGGGATCACAGCACCCTTACGTTTCCCTCCGCGGTTGGGGTTAGTGCCGCAGGGTAAACTGTGGACAGGCGTAAGAGAGATGTCTTGCTGGGCTCAGGATGGTTGTAAGCAAATTAAACGTCACAGAATACGACCCATGGACAGGTTAAGGGTTAAAGTGACCGATATGTTTATGTACGTACATTTTTTCGTAAATGATCAAAATGATTGTTTAACTTGTTTCCTACCTTTTAAATCACCAATGCGCGCCGTGGCCATGTGTCCTTTTGGAAATTTAAGGTGCCAAAAGCATCAGCTGAGAGGCCACAAGGGGACGTCTTTAAATTCTGAGGCGTTTAAAGTTTGTCAGTAAAGATATGTTTGTCCGTTTAACAGCTTAACTAAGGGATAATAGGACATACTATATATTTGCAAATTAAATTGTTGCCCTATCATTAATCGTTATTATTAATGACGGATTAATCTGCCAATTTGGTGCAGCAATTAACCTAATTATTACTCTCACGTAGATGAGATATAGATATATAATTCTTCCAAACCCTATCACATTTATAGATTTCTATTCGGGGGGGAAGTAGCCGGATGGGTGCTTCTGGAGGCGCATTCCCTGCAGCGCTTATGCGGTCACAAGACTTGGACATCAGTGAACAAAAACATCGGCACACTGACAGGTCAGCTAGAAGCTTACAGGCCCTCAGATTCTCTTGTTCTCTGCATCCAACATCCAACAAGTTGCTCCTTTTGGACATCTATTTCTTTGCGCGCTGCTGTCCAACGGTCTCTTTTTGTCGTAGCCCGTATTTTTCAATAGACATTTTAGTGGATCGTTTTTTTTAGACCTCAAACTATCACTTTATAAGTAGAGAGGCAGCTTTTACATGGATTCGAATGGTCCTGCAAAACTGAAATTAGGGATGTTTTGGTGCGTAAAGGAGTGGCGCATGCCAAAGTGAGCGAATGCCACTGGAAGAAATTACACCGAAGATGTCAACATTGCTTTACCACCCACTCGAAATCGATTGTATTACCTTCAAGAAGGTGGCTCTCCGTATAAATAGGAACGCATTATTTCAAGAAAGACGGTGTTGAGCACAATCTGCTGGCTGTTCTTCCTCTCTCTTATCGGGTCCAAAGACAACGCCTGGAAGAATTTGCTCAAGACAACTGTGTCCGCTCTCCAGGACATAAGCATATTTATTTCCTCAACTGGTAAGTCTAGAATTTTGATTAAGTGCATTTGTTTTACTTGATGAAAAGTGGTTGCTGCGTAATCTACGACGCAGCATACCGTTTCTTGCGAATAATTCAAAATCTTGCAAGAGCTTGCATTATGTTACCTTTGATAGGGAATTTTTAAGTCCTTATAGAAATGTGGAGGATCTCAAAGGGCTGTTTTGCTGCATCTGGTGGCGTTAAACAATGTACAAAGTCTTATCTCTTTGGTTGCCAGAAGATAAATGTTTGATTTAGTTGAAACCATGTAAACCTCCCCCCATACACACACACACACACACACCACACCACACACACCCCAATCAAACTTATTTGCTTCTGTTTTCAGACAGTGAAGCCATGCAGGTGGAGAGGAAATGGCACATACTGTTGACTATCTTCCTTCTGCTCATTACCTCTGGTCAGTGTATGGACAGCAAAGAGGTCAAGCAGAAAGAAAGAAGGACCCTGTTGGATCTAATTTTGCAGGTGATCAGAGACAGCCAGCAACGGGACAAATCGGTGTCCCGGCGGTGTGGCAGTGGACTCCACACTTCAGGACAAGACGTGAAGTTCTCCTCCAGTGAAAAGCCTTTCTACGTCCCTAGGCTGGATAACAGTAGACTCATAGGTAAGCTGATAAGATTTATTTTTAGGACCTGATGATGAAAGCATAATCCCCATTTTACTGTTGGAGACAGCTGTCATTGGTCTGGTTATGCTGTTCATCTAATGTGGGAGCTTTTCTTTAGTTTGGCTGAATGGAGGAAGGTGTATGCTTCAAGTTAATTCAAGAAATCTGGAAAGAAAAAAACACTATTTCCTGTCTATAAATGGTCTTTGGCAAAGGTGCAGCATCCACATCTGTTTGTCTTGAAATACCTAGCTCAGTTTAAAGTGGTTATACAATGCATGTAATAAGGAGACAAAGAGGTCTGTTCACATCTATAGTACTTGGTGTTCTTTTTCAGAGGAGATACTTACTGATCACATGTTGTGAACATACCACTTTCTTATTCAGGCTGTAATTGATAGAGATGTGGATAGGTAGGAGGAGCATCATCATATCAAACTTGTGAATGATTCATTCAGTATGATTCATTGAACAGCCTTCACCATGAATGACCCTCTGCCCTGGGTCTTTTTTTATGTGTAAAAATCATTCTACTGTTGTGAATTTTCAAATCTTTCTCTAAAAAAGGACACTAAACAGCTTTTTTTGCTAAATCCTATCGTTTCATTTGAAATAACATCTTAGCCTGAGATGTTCTCATGCAAGTAAAAAAAGAGCTTGATGGAACTCTGCCTTTATTGGCTCATATATAGCATTATGTCCAGACTGCAGTTAAGCCAGTGCTATAAATCTCTTCATACTTATAAGATCTGAGACAGAAGGTTCACCAAGATGTAACAAAGACAAGATATTTTAAAAAATACCTTTATTCAAAACAACTGTTTTCTATTGCTGCAACAGAAAACATCACATCAGAGAGTATTTAAGGGTTGTGTCTTATTGGTCTTGTATGCTTTGTGAACGAAGCAGTTTTCTTTGAAAATTAAGTTTCAGATTTTCTGTTCTATCTCTATCAATTAGATCATGTCAGAGTGATATTGCACAGGCATCATACGGCTCAAAGTGTTCGCCCTTGACTTGCGCAGTTGCAAAAGTGCTTCTCTCAGACCAATGGGTGAATGGAATTTATCTTTTGAGGATATTAAAAGCAACATATTTGCACTGGTGCGTGTGACGCCCCGAAAAGAACCACAATCACGCAAGGATAAATGTTTTGAACACACTGAGCATAGAGGGAGGACATCTGTAAGCCCACTGCTGTGTTCCCCCCAGAGTTGTTCCTTTGTGTTCTCAGCAGCCATAGCTGCGTCATCAGAATGACAGCAACGGTGACACAGACGTATTACGCAGAAACACATTTATTTTATAGCAGGCTTCATCTGTAACAGTTTATCTTGTCACATGTACGGCATAAAAAGATAAGCTTTAGACTTGCAGCTGAAGAGTTGCTGCTCATTTTTGGATGCTCAGGAAACACAATAGGCTGCGTGTAGTGAAACCACACTGCCTGCCATTTTCAATCAACTCATCTGGGTTTTGGCTTGATAGCAGGATTTCCTTTTAAATGGATGTCACAAACTCTTTTTTATCATGTTAAATATATGTGTCAACACTTTTACATACTTTGAACACTTTTACATTGTCTCCTGTTTACCTGGACTTCAGAACTACTTTATTACTTCCTTTTGGTTAACAAACTGACTAAATGACTTTCATTCATACTTTGTCTGCTGTTACAACATTACGTTCACTTGGGTTTGAGGGGTAAATTGCTGTTAGCCCAGTAGCTACTTACATGGACTTACTTTGATCAGCATTAAACTCCCATACAATAATCTCTTTAGGCTGTTAGCATACCCAGTATGTGGTAGGACCCCTGCCTGATTTACTTTTGTAAACGCTTACAGAAGAATACATGACGCCATTGCCTCAAATTCAGCCTCCCAAAATGCCTTCCAAATGTTAACCAGACCACCACTGAGAGATGTATTTGAACACAGAACTACTACAAATGCTGTGCTACTGAGGAACAGAACCACAAATGAAGGCTGCTCATATAAGATGCTGGGGTTTTGAGATGCCAAAAAAGATGAAGAACATTAGCCTTGCGTGACTGTGTAGCCTCAAGATGTTCTTTACTTACACAAAAATCTCCCTCAGGCACAAAAATGAGAGCCAAGAAGGAAGTGATGTTGATGATGACACAGACATCATGATTTCAATTCTCAAATGTTTTCCGACAACCTAACAGTGGTTTTCTTTTCCAGATATTGTTCCTAGAGATGCAAACATGAAAGGAAAATTTATTCAACATTTTGGAGGTAAGAAAATCGCCATCAAACACAATCACATCATGAGTGCAAATGTCTTTATTATATTCCACTGCTGCCCTTTCCAGACATTGCAAAACTGTTTTATCTGGCAAACAACTTTAAGAGCATAGTTGGCACTTTTCCCATATAACTTTTGGCTGGAGGTTCTTAGTTTTGCCCCTCTGAGAAAGTCTTTTTCATTCCTCCAAGCCAACGTACAGTATGCTGAAGTCATAGACAGCTTTGTGAACACTGGCACTGCTGTGGGTCAGGAGGGGGTCGCCTGGCTTAGCTGTAGGGCGATAGTTTAGAGAAACAGCACATGGTCTGAAGCTGACAGAATTAAGTTGAAGGCATTGCTAAGTTAAGCTGATTATTTGTCTCAGGTCCTGTGAGCAGACTTCATTATTGGTATGAAAATCTGGAAGCTTAATCGTTGGTGCAGAAACTCTCAGAGGTGATTATGATTGAGGACTCGATTCCCCTTCACACTAAGTCCTGTTGAACCCCGACCCCTTAACAGTGTCTGTGATATCACACTGTTCACTTTCACTTTGATTTGTTTTGACAGTAATTTGCTTCTGTGTTGATTACTCATAAATTCAATGTAGGCTTTCAGATATGTGACTAATAAAAGGAAAAACCTACAAAAAGTGTTTCGGTACAAGGTTGGGCCACCATACCAGTTTCCGTGTGCCTCAGCATTGATTCGACAAGTGTCTAAAATTCTACCAGAGGGTTGGAAAAAAAGATATTCCCTCATTTGGTGTTTTTATGGTGGTGGTGGAGAGCGCTATCCCATCAGTCCAAATTTTCCCAGAGGAGTCGAACTGGGTTGATATCTGGGGACTGGAGGGAGCATAGCATTTGACTGAAATCATTTTTACGATCATCAAAGCATGCAGTCATCCATTTTAGTTAGTTTGTGGAGGTAGATAATGTCGTTGTGGAGCAGGCGACTTCCACATGTTTCATAACAAAAAAATCTCAGAGCAACTCTGAGATTTTTCAGTGAGCCCTCCCAAACCCTGCCAGCAAAAAGGCCCTTTGCAGTATAACAGAGTTAGTCAAGGCCTTTTTTGTAGTTGTCAAGGTTTTTCCTTTACTTTGTCACTCATCTATAGGTGTGATCTAAATAGCCAGTTGAATAAATAGTAAATTGTGTAAATTGAAACCCTTTTCATTTTACCTGATGCGGCCTTTTCTATTAAGCAGGACAAGTCAAGTTCTCGTCGGAATGTAAAACACACTTTCATAGACTCTATCACAACACAAGGGATTGCTCAAGACCAGCATGTATGTATGCCTCTTTCCTTTTCTGTACAGTAGCCATTTCATAAGTGCACTCCGTGTCACTTGATCAAATATGTAACATTGTTTTGATAATCTTTTGGACGTGATTTTACACGTCTGTGGTGCTGGTTATTGTCACTGAGATGTTCGTTTGTTTTTTTCTGATTTATCAGCCTTTACTCGTCTTTTTGGTTGTAACTGTCACATGCAGCTTTGAGAATCTGGTTATTTTTTTAATTTATTTTTTTAATCAAAACTGATCACTGCTTAGTCCTGATGAATCAGACCAGTTGTTTGTTTTTTCAGTGCAAAAAGCAAATTATAACTGAGGGTGTTTTTTTCAAAGGCTAACTTTCATGGTTTCGTGGTCAAGTCAAGGACACTTTTAAAGCAAGTGTTCAGGTCCATAAGGCTTGCTTAAACTATAGAAAATAACTTTGATTTGCAGATTAATGTTTTGAAGTATGAGTAAACAGGGCTCCCTCTGATTTAAACTTACAGAATTTAGACTTATAATAAATCTTTCTTCTGAGTGGATGCAGACCCTTGACAACTTGATGATGTAAAGTATTGCTTTGCAGTCTAACAAGCTTAGGACTTGCAAGTGGATATTGCAAAGCTGCATGTACCCATGACCCTGTACCTTTTCAACAACTTGCATATGTTTGTCATTTGCAAGCAGTTCAACTACAGAATTCCCTTCAACAATTAAGATCCAGTTTAAGTTGTTCTCAGAGCTGTTAGCACTTATTGCCACATGAATTCTTTCCTCTGGGGTATTACAGTTTGAGACCTAAAGAGATGGTGTCAAGCAGGCATCACAGAATAACTGCAATCCATGAGTTCAGTGCTGACTTATACTTGATACATGTCACTGAGTAAACATTCTTGTGATGCCATTTGCAAGTCTTATCAAGTAAGAAATAATGTCGGCAATACTGGCAACTGAGTTACATACAGGAGGCATTTGTCTGTTGATGTGGTGATGCATAATTAAGGTTAATCTTTTTAAAACTAATTTACGGATGATGTTAAAGAGTACATCTGTATTTGATTGACTTCACACAGCTAAAGGGTGATTTTTATTAGAATCAGTGCTTTTTTTCACTCTTTGATCAACACTATTATTTATTGATTGCCATTTATTACATATACTTTAACGTATATGGAGCCTTATGTAATATTTGAAATGATGATTATTAACATTTCATGTTGAATATTTTAAAGACTGTCTAAATAGAATATTTTTTCTTCCAAAGTTTGATTCTTGCTATCCTGATATTAACATATTAATGACCTTTTTCTCATTGTGTTTTTTAGATTACAAAAGATGTGCGAGATTGCTAACACGATTAGCAATGAGTCCACTCTGCATGCAATCATAGATATTGCATGTGAGTAACAGTATTTTTCTCTTCTTTAGTGAAGTTTCTTCAGATTTAGTTTGATTCTTTTTGCACAATTCTCTGATTTGTTAGAAGAAAAATAATGACTGGTAGAATAGAATAGAAACAGATGAATCTGACAATTTCTGCCTCAGTTTGATGTGAAGGAATTTCTTTGCAGCTCAGGAAGGGTATTTAATTTAATGTGCATCTTGTGTTTGAGTGAACACTGATCTTCATATAATCTGTAATGTATCTCATGAACATCTGTCCAGCATTTTTATTCTTTTGAAAATAAGAAAGAATCTTTTATGTATTAGCTCTAACTTCAAATGTTATTCATAGTTAGTTGACTAAAGTTGTAGACCAAAAGTCAGAATGAAGGGAAAAGAAACAGATTTTACACTTTCAGTCATTTAAAAATCATTATGTATAAAATATATATTTTGATCTAATTCACTATATTGACCAAATGACCTTGTGGAACAGAGCAGTTACATTCGACCCCAGTGTGTCCTGTCATGTGTGTTATTGTGAATTTATGAATTCTTCTTTTTTTGTCCCTGGAACGCGTGTTTCAGGCTTTTGAAAATAATTGCTAAAGTATAAGCCACTCACAACTGAGTCACAAAAACGTTATTTATTTCCACAACATTAGAAATAAAACTAAATAATGCCCGGTTCTTGGATATTGTTCGAAAAACTTGGTCTATGTGATCCTTACGCTGACCTTAAACACACTAAACACGGCTACTCTCAAAGGGAGGACAGAGGAAGGACTTAGAATGTCGTCAGTGGAGAAATTTTTGGACGTATAGTCATCCTTTTGTTAGGGTGATCTTTGACGACAGCAGGTCTCAGGCGTTCTCTGCTGTCTGGTTTTAAATCTAACATAGGTAAAAGCATGTGTTCGCAGTGAATGCAATTAGGTCGCGCTGACGAAGAAGAGCTGCAAAAGGATTCATCTACACAAGGGGTCATTTCAGGTCATTGGGTATCGGTGGTTATTATATCATTGAAGAGGCTGACACATTCTCAGAAATCAGACAATAAGATCCTGCTCGCACTGTTCAGAGAGCTCAAATGTATGTCACAATCGGCAAGGCATTAAGTGACTCACGATTTAGTTAGTCTGGTAATTTCTGAATGAGCTTCACTAACATTTAGGAATGTTGGTAATGGCAGGCCAGTAATGACCGTCTTTAGAAGCTGACAATACAACTTCCTTAGAAAGATGTCAGGTGTGACAAAATGCACAGTGAAAAAAGTACTGCACAAGACAATTTTTATTTCAATAGACTTTAAAAACTGCAAAAACTGAACCTGCTTAACCTTTAATCAACTTTTTCTGTTTTTGCAATTTAATTTCAGGTCCCAGTATAATGGAAGAGGGATTAATGTGTTGCCAAGGAAGTGCCTTTGAATCCACAGCAGTCATACAAACATTGTTGTGTTTATAGTGTCTCTATTTTTGCTGTTCTTGTTGTCATTATTGAACAATATTGGTTGTTTTTGAATGGATTTCTTTTTATCCTAATGGGCCTGTATGTAACATGTATTTGTAAAGAAAGTATTAATTTAATATTAAATGCACCTATTTATTGAAAGGATATGTATATAATTATTTCACAATCATTCAAAAGTGGATATGTTGGTTATAACAGTTATGATGGAGAGGGAGCTTTTTTTCTCCTTATATATGAATTTCACTTTCACTGTTTTGCTGATGTTATGCTCCATCGCTGTCTTCATTACATTTTATTTGGCACTTGAGTGATTGCTGACGATGAGAACACATGAAATAACAACAGTGGTGATATTGCACTGCACTATTGAATAAAGAATATTGAAGCACAGCAGATTTTGCGATTATTGAGGAAGAGGGGAAAGTAGAGTCAGGTGGTGTGATGGGTGAGACCGCAAATGGAGCCCAGGGGAGTGGACTGCTCATTATTGGCAGAGTGTGTGGTGTGTTTATCCCAGTCTCTTCTCTTTTAAGAGAAAAACACAGTTCTATGCTCATCTAAATTTGTAAAAAGCTCTGAGCAAGACTGGGTTTCATTAAAAATCGTGTGGCTTTGGGAATTCTTTTTTTCTTCTCCTTTTGGATCAGACATATCTTTTGCATTTTTCAGCACCTTTCTGATTCATCCTCCGCTGTCCCTGCTTCTCCGAGCAGGTGTTACCATTACAGCATTCCCTCCTCTGACTGGAGTTCGTTGCAAAACATCTGGCAGATTTTTGTGTTTTTCTCTTGCAATCACACACTCAATCATAGCTATCAGATATCCTGGACTCAGCGCAATGTTGAGCAATCCAAGCTCAACAGAAACAAATATACACTACTTTGGTTGAGAGCAGCAAAGGCTTAGTGAGGTCCTAACATAATCAGGAGTTTGAGTCACGTGTAATAATTCACTTTTAGAATGAGATCATTTATATCCATAAACTATATATCATATTTAATCAGTAAGAACATTCTATAAATCTTCAGGGGGGCATGGTAAATTTTCAAAAGTAGTCAAGGGAGAAAAATTGTATCAAGTAAATTAAGTACTCCTGAAGTTATAGACCTCAAGTTTCAGAGCACTTTTTACATGAGAATGAAATGTGATTCTAAAATCACATAGTGTTCAAGTTGACTTGTCCTCGAGCCAAACAAGGAACATGTTTATTTTCTCTCAAAAGATCCCACATGTTTTCCTTTCAGGCTCCATAAATGGAAAATAACAAACACTGTATCAGATTTTGAGGCGGTTAAGACAAGCAAAGCTGTAATTTCCTCACATTAACTTTGTAATGCGAGATAAAGACCTCAGAGCTGCTGTGTAATATAACTCTAATTGGTAATTAAGTATTTCTGGAAGGAGTTTATATGCCCTTACAGCGCCATAAAGTCCTGAGAAAAATAAAACGATTCTAACATTTCTCCTCTCGTCATGTACGGTCTTGTTCTGCAAATCCTGCCAGAGGAATAGTGACAAAGATTGTTGTTTTATTTGGGAGCTGAAATAAACAGTGAACTGCACACACTCACATACACATACACGGGGATGCTGATGGACAAGCTTCTGAGAAAACATATACTACAAGCCAAAGATTACAACAGCTCAGTTCTCACGTCAACTTGTCTCTACAGACTTAGCAGGAGCGCTTAGTTTCACCGGGTCATGCATTATTCACCAAAGTTTGGCTTATTGTGAGACTATTGAAAGCTCATCCGTGGAAGATATCCGTTCAAAGACTTGTGAACTGGAATTTCATGCCTGAAAACCTGACATGATGGTGTTGAGATCCTATCAGTGTGAGTGTGATCTCTGTGTTTGCAGTGTTTCCAGTCTGATATGAGGTCGCCCTGCACTGCAGGGCTATAAAATGGGTGATAGCCTCCCCCTCCACAAATCAAAGCATCTTCATGAACAGAGGAGTTCAGCTTTGAAATTTATGCTCTTCCAAATGCTCCTACTGTCAAACCTGCTAAAACAAATTACCACCGAGTGACTGTAACATTTTTTAAACCACAAAGATGAAGCACTTCCTTGTGGCGTGCTGTATAATGATTACCTGGCCCAATTATGGAAACGGCTGATGTTTTCTGCCTAAACTATTAAAGGATTAGGAAGCTAAAAATACAGCGTGCACCTCAGGGGGAAGCACTGGGGATCCCTTTCCCTCCGGGTGGGCAGAGCAGGGACACCGGATCCTAATCTGAGGAGGATATCACTTATCTGGAGACAAACTGCACAGATTAGGAGAGGAGACAGAAGATGCACTGGGGACAGCATGTGGGAGGGCTTTAACACAATTACACACAAGCACCAAATCCTTCCTCTGGCACCTCTGAGAAATTCTGGTGTAATAAATAGTAAATAGAGACCAAAGCCATGCCATTTCCTTCCTGTCAGACTGCACCCGGCTCCACCAAAGCCCAGGAGCAGAGAGGGGAAACACCGTCACCTTCAGATCCACTGTTGTGTTTGTTCTTCTGTGATTTGATCTGACAGTAACATTAATCTAAAGCAGATCCCAGTTCTTGGTCAATATCACCTCACAGTTGGAACTGATAGTCCTAGTTCCCTGTCATTAACTGGCTTTGAAATCATGCCCACATTTGTAATTTGGTTGACTAACATATTTCATGCTAACTCCTAAACATGGCTCCTTATGACGTACGTTAAAACACTTCCCCCCCCAGAACACAGAATTTTGTTGCAAAAGTAAATGCTATAATCCAATTTTTGAGACCCCAAGGCTTCATTCAGGCGAACCACCATATTTATAGTGATCACAGTAGCCTTGGTGGCTGTAAAACTGTCACAGGGGGTTCATTGATTCACTCCATGTCTCATGATTAATTCATTTCTCTTTTGTAGAATGCACAAATCCTACATGAGTCACCCATAATGCACATCATGTGTGACGACAACTTTAACGGAGGAAAAAAAGTCAAACAGCTTCTGTTCTTTGAACGAACACGTCCTGACAAAAGGCACCTGGAAGACTTATCCTGGACTCTTCTCAGTTTTAGGGGAAGCGAGCTGCTGCAACTGTGTCTTATGTGCCAGCTGCAGTGTCTTTGATCCCGTGTTGCTGGAGGTGTTGGCACTGCGGCCCTGCCACCCCCACCGTGTGCCCCACACTGTGTGCGCTATGACGTCTGTCGCTGCTAAGACAGAGCGCACCAAATAACTGCAAAACATGCTTCAGCCGAATCCTTTTTTTTTGTCCTTCTCCATCCTGACATGCAACACAATCAAGAGGTAATTCACAAGTTTGTTTTCTACTTCGGGAAATACATATTAGGCGACTTAAATAAATGCTCTTTTATGAGATTAGGTTAAAAACAAAAGCATCCCTGCAGAAATCTTTCCTTTCCTACAGTAATGTGTCTGATGATTTATATTCTGGTCTGTTGAATGATTCGTTTCTCATTCACGTTTTACAGATCCATATCTTAAAAAAAAAAAAGGAGCTTCGCTTGAGCTGCAATGTGACACCAAGTGCCGCAAGCAATCTGTAAGGCTGGTAGTAATAATAATAATAGTAATAATAATAATAATAATAATAACATATTTAGGACCAATT
Organism: Leuresthes tenuis; assembly: GCF_036924035.1. NCBI lineage: Eukaryota > Metazoa > Chordata > Actinopteri > Atheriniformes > Atherinopsidae > Leuresthes > Leuresthes tenuis. Next base: position 15,162,982 of record NW_027325361.1, on the reverse strand, counting down.
CCTCTTTCAATTCCAGTCACAAATACAATTACATTCAATACACAGAGAAAAACCAACTAGACTGATAGAAGACCTACAAGGCCTAACATCTTTATAAATCCTACGTCAAACGGCACAAAAGCAGTCAGAACATTGTCATCTGCAGATTGTCTGTAGATAACACTGTTCTTTCTTTTTACAGTTATTTAATGTGAAAATGTGACATCATCACAGCCGTTTAGAAACGCAGTTTTATTAACCACTTACTCTATAATTCGCAAGAGGTTTTCTTTTTGCATTGCATATGACATCAGGCCCCTCATCTAAAAGAGTTAAACACACAAAAAAGACCACGATCCATGACTGTTTGGAGGCAAATTGTTATCAGTCCATCTTAGAGGTTTAATAAAAGTAAAGATTCCCCAACAGTATATGGATTCACTGTTAAACGCACGTCAGTATTCATTTCATCTGCTTGCTTAACAATACTTCTGGGGCTGATTGCATAAAACATTCCTGGTCCAAAAAGTTTTTCCTAGTAATGAAAGATCAATAAAAAATTCACAGAACTGGAAGCGTTTCCCCCCATAAGATTAAAGAGTAGGTCCTAGTGATGATAGCAGTTATTCATGAAGCGATTAATTAACCCTTAAAAGAGCATCCAGGGTGAAAAGCTGTTGAGTATGCAGGAGTGTTAAGAGGCTTAGGAGTTCCTAGAGGAGAGAAGAATATACCGAAAAAAAAAGGGGGAGAAAAGATGTGCTCCAGCCAATGAATGACAGCGAGTTGATAAAAGGACACAGATTAGATCATGCTGGGCTTGGTTTTGTAAATCAATCGGTCAGTCTTTATTTTCATAGCACTTTTTCCAGCAAAACTCACCTCAGTGCTTGATAAAGCGTGTCGAAGCACACAAGCAAGGTCGGCGAGTTAGGAGCTCTGCCAGAGGATTATCAGGATTGTTTTTATGAATACTGACCCCGAATTGCAGCTGAAGCAACCGATCAAAAAACATTTCTTATTTGAATATATACCCGCCCAAAAAGTGAAAAAGTACAAAACAGGGACGACAATTTGCGATATCTTTATGTTAAAACAGGTCCACGGTAAAAGGCCACAGTGGTGAAAACTGCATCTTGCACCAAATTTCATAGCAACGTTATAATACATAAGATTTTATCCAACTTATTATTGATCACATGTATTCACCCTTACTTTATTTTAAAAAAAGATATTAAAACTAAATGATATATAGATGACAGCATAGCCGACGTGGTGCTCCATTTCTCAGGGTGGTCCTAAAGCTTTCCAGCTGCCAAATTTGTCCTCGACTGCATCTCAAATGGAAGAAAACTAAAGTCATATTTATATATATATATATGAGTGTAAAAAGTAAATATACCAATAAAAATGTTTTAACAACTATGCTGGTGATGCAAAACAGCTATTGTTTAACTGGCTCTGAGCTAAGACATGTATGACTCAGAGAATGGGTTCTGTGTCATTCCAGCTGACGAATACATCTTTCCACCTGAAACAGAGGGGGAAAAAAAACAGTTTATGAGTAGTATACAACATTATCCAGGATCTGTGGCATTTGCTCTGCTCATGTGACAATGTTTGTGAATTACAAAAAGGAAAAAAAAACTAATAAAAAAAGAAACAAACAATGCCCTTACCTTGTTCGGATACAGAGCTCTAGAGGAGGAATGAGATCCGTATCACCTTCCTGAAAGCTCTGGGTCAATTTCCCCACAGCTGAAAAATCAATTTGTATTTTCAGTTTAGGTACATGAAGACGCAGCGTACTAAAGAGAGAATCCACGTCGTTCACAATGAAAACAATAAGTCGCCACAAAAAGTTGAACAAAACATCAAATTAGTATTTAATGCATGTTCACTTGATTAAAACTAGATCAACAGAGATGATCCCCTTATGCTTTCTCTCAATTGTCATTTAATTATTAACTGGAATTAAGGAAGCAAAACCAACACAATCATCTGATAATCATCTGAAGCCCGAAACAAAGACGATCGAATCGAAGCAAGAATACATACAGACAGTCAGATGGATCTCCTCCTGTTGATTGGCCAGTCCATCATAATAGTAGAGGTCAAACTCTGTAACTCTGTCCTCATTGGTCAACAGCTCCCTCTGCAGGCCAAACAGCACGCTGAAGTGGCTTTCGCTGCACACCACCCAGATCGGGTAAGAGGGAGTCTTCAGGAAAGCTCCTACCTTAGTGGGAAGGAAATAAAGCAGAGCAGAGCAGCCTGTTGACGTGTAGAAAATATGTCAATAATAAGAGAGACATTTTGTTACAGTCAAAGAAATGTTTTTATTTAAAATTTTTTATGTTTATAGACTTCAAAGCACAACAGCTTTGGATTCATATAACCATTCCAAGTACGATGCTTCTCTGCGTCAGCACAGGTTCGTCATAAAATGTGTGACTTACTACTTTTATTTTTTTTATTAGAAAACATTACAGCAAAATCTGTCACTGTGTGAGGATGAGAGTCTCAGATGTTCTTCAACGTATTCCCTCTAAAACCTTTCATTCATATGTCCACAATATATAATCGATCTATCTGATGCTTTTCACTCCAACTGGTTAGATATCAGATCCTATGACACTAATTGAGATTACTGGAGAGGAATTCAGTGCGGTACTTGTGTGTGTTTGACTCTGATTTGAATCCCTATCTTGGCCACGCTGTAAACCATCAACGTCACTGGCTTGCCCACAATTACTCTTAAGAATGCCGCCCCAGGCCATGTGTCTTCACTTGAATCTAACTAGTCTGTCAGTGCCATTTGTGACAAAAAGCCAAGTCAGTCATGTCACTCACCTTACAGATGTTATAATGTTCAAACAAGGACAGCAGACCAACATCGCAGTGGCCTTTAATTCCTTTAAGGAGCGTTATGTTGCCATTGCCCGAGTCCAACTCCATGTTGTTGTCAAAAACGTTGGAAGCTGCTCTGCCGCAGAGCAACAGGTTGACCAGCTCCTAGTGAACACAGACTGTTAATGTCGTAATATATTTCATGCATAATGTAGTGATTAGTAAGCAGTGCTGATAACTCTTAGTGTTGTAACATCAACATGCTCCTCTTAAGTTTAAGTAACATGTGGTGTAACGAGTGTTTGGCGAATATTTCAAAGAAATGATCCAAACCTGAGTGCAGTAGCCATGGGCACCAATAAGAGTGGTGGTGGGCACGTCCATATCTTCTTTTACTCTAAGGACAGACCAAAGGAAAAAAGAAAAGACCGGCTGGCTCAAAACAATGCGTGACGATGCATCTTTTGTAGAGGAGTATTAAAAGTTTGCATCTACTTTTCAATGGATCGAGAGAGAACAGCCGATATGGTTAGCAGGACACATCCCAACATCCCGGTTTCAAACTGTGGCGGGAAAAAAAAGGAGAGATCCTAACAAACTCGACACAGTCAAACATGGCACATGTTTGGACATCTGACAGGCAAAAATCACACTGAAAAAGCTGATGGGGATTCTCTCACCTGCTCCATGTGCTGCTCCAGAATGAAGTGCAGATCCTTGATATTATCCACAGTGAAACACATTATCTAGAGCCAAAAGATGATCAGAAAACCCCAAACAGTGATCACATTAACTGCAGCCTTATGTACACACAGAGAAACAAATAACAACCGATTAAGAACTCAAGCAAAAAGTTAGCCAGCCCAATTAATAAAATACAGATGTTGGTTAAAAAAAATGAAACTCTATATTGTCATCTTGTGCTGCGTATAAAGGGCATGTCTGTACCTTTTCAAGCACTCCTTCAGATCTGAAGTGTCCACTTGGGGTGAAATGGCTATTCCCAGAGTTTCTGTTATCCGAAAAGATGAAATGAAAACAATAGCATGCAAAACTGTTTAACTCTATATTCCATCTGACACGGCAGATTTATCAGGCACATTGGAGATTAATAGATTTGACAGTCGGTGGAGATGTGAGCACTGTCTGATGGGGATTGCTTATATGAAACTGACATACTGAGCCATCCTGGCCTACAGTTCCGAAACAAAATTTTCCCATGCATTTGACATAAATACTAAATGACAATAAAGCGGTTCTGTGTATTGGGGAGAAATCTGAATGCAGAGGATTAAGTAACCTGAGGTCACAGCAGATGGTATGTTACACAGAACCATCTGGGAAGTTGTTATTTCAAATTGTTTGGAAACAGGCAGAAGCAAAAAAAAGAATACCGAGCAGGTGACTGGATGAGACGTCTGTTTAGAACCGTCTATCATGTGCGAGCTTCAACAGATCAGATCACTGGAGTGGATGCAGTTGGTAGAATCAAAGGGAAACTAAAAGAAGAAAGTCCTGTTCCATGCATCTCTTTGGAGGAAAATACACTCCACAGCAAAAACCTGTAGCTGCCGGTATAGGATGCCGACTTCTCTAATAATACTTACCTAATCTGACAACACTCAACTCTTGTAATCTAGATTCTGTAAGAACCCAACTGCCACATGGTAAAAAATGTAGCTGATAAGGTGTTATCTTACATCACGACTGTAGCTCGTTTTTCCTCACCAGCCCTCCACAAGACTTCGGCCATAGCTGAAATCAGACACTGTCTTCTGGTGGAGTTGGAAGGTCTTAACCTCCTGAGAAAAGTGGCACATGAAAGAAAAATGCAGATTTCCCCAGAATATATCAAAGCACAAAGCACTCCTTGATGTGAATTAATAGCTGTAGGATTCAGTCAAGTGACTGGAATATGGTTCAGAAATGATTACATCATGGGATAAAGCTCTGAAATGAAAACTGACTTACTGAAGGCCACTATCACTGCTCTCAGTGTTTTCAAAAAGAAGTTTCTTCAGAACAAATGCCTGAATGGATGCCAAAACTCCACAAGGGCCGCCCTACAAATAAATCAACATCGGGCACAAACACAAAACCATAAAGGATAACATGAGAGTAAAAAAAAAAAAAAATCATAGAAGAATGAATGCACTGCTTTATTTCAACTTCAGAGGATAGCATGAATAATATTACCTTTCTCTGCACAATTCCATATCTGAGGTCATCTGAGAATGTGAAACCCTGATTCCTCCATTCAACACTGAAATTATTTAGGCTGGAACCAAGAAGAACTGCTTTCAATTCCTGGAGAAAAGCAAAAACAGATATCAAGGTAAGAAATCAAAAGCAGCAAACCCCCCCCCCCTCAGTTCTCTGCAGTAAGTAACCCACTGTGGCGGTGTGTTGGTCCATCGGGCAGCCTGCATACTGTCGTGTCATAACAGTCCTCTGAGGAGATACTTTGGAGGATTGTTGCAGATCATCATCATCAATGTCATCTGTAAATGGATTAATACACGTTAACTTTGGCAGAACAAAAACAGCAAATAGTAACTCTGACTTCCTTCTTTCTATTTTCTGCAGGACTTACCCAAAACCATCTCCGAAACATTTGGATCACGCACAGTCGGCCTGGTCTTTAATCTAGGAAATACAATGTACATATACTTGTGAAAAAAGCTCTGCAAAACACACTTGGCGCATGATAATCGTTTGTCTCACTGATGATGTGCGAGGTGTGTCAACTTAAAGCTATTCACTTTCTCGTTTTCGGCATGTGTTGTTGTCCTGTTTTTCCATCGCTGCTCTGACTCTGAATTCTCCCCGATGTGCTCAGCAACCCCTGATTCCATCCAACACAACTGGCTGAGCTGTTGCTGGTCAGACTGGCTTCTAAGTTTTTCTGATGTATGCCTGCCAACAAAAGCCCGTCCCGAAACTGCTTGTTTTCCTCCTCTTTCCTGAACAGCGGCTGGGACACTTCAGCCCTTCGACCTTGTTTTTTTCTGTTTGAATCCTAAAGGTGAAAATAAAGTCAAAACATGTTCAACAACATGAAAGGATATCAAGAGACTTTTATGAGTTAGAAGCTCAGCAGTTAGTACCTGTGGTATTGGTCCAGCCATCATGCCTCGTCTGATGCGGTTCGTTCTACTTCTCTGGGTGCTCTCAGTGCTGAGTGTTGTGCTTCTGTCCGACTCTCTTTGGACGATGTTCTCATTCTCCTGTCGGAAAACCATCTGCATCTGGCCTTTTTTGTAATCTGACTCATGGGCCGGGACGTCTGTTTGACGATGAGTGAACAGTCTGTCTCTCTCAGACAACAATGATGCACGTGTAGGCTGGGGGGGGCATGTTTCTTTTATTTCAGGCCTGTGAAGGAGAGTCCCCTATAAGTTCAAATAAACTGTAAACCTATGCGGGGAAAAAAAAGAAAAGAAAAAAGACGTAGAATAAAAATTTGCATTTGAAATACCTCAATTTGGTGTGTTTGCTACCAAGAAAAGCTGGTGGGGTTTCATCTGCTTTTGCGTCATTCATCACTGACGGTTCTCCTGCAGAACAATTAGCAGATGAGCTGATAGTTTGGACACTCTGCAGAGAATCACTTTCACTTCTGGCGAGCATGTCATTCTTTAATTGCTCAATGTGATGTTTCACAATAATCTCCAGTAATGTTTTCACGGGGGAATTTTGAACCTGCAATTACAGAGAAAACAGTTGCATACTTTATGTTATGCATTTGCACAGCAGCAACCATTTAGCCGAAAGACTTACCTTATTCTTTCTGTAGAGATCCTCTATGTTGAGCATTTGCCTCAGTTGTGACCGGTTATTGATACTGGCCTCTGTGCGTGGATGCTCCTCATCCATACAAGCAATAGTCCTCCTGAGACCCTGTGCATCAATGGCAACAAGTTTACTGTTAAACGTTGTTTTCTGTGACGAAACAGGCCGTGACAAAAGACAAATGCTACGTACGTCTCGATGTTGTACATACAGCCACAAATACTGTCAGTTATCATCGAAAAACTGGTTTCGTGTTCATGTTTATGGGCGCCATAGCCGAACAGAAGCTAACGTGAGCTAGCTGACTCGCAGTGAAAATATGCGTCTATTCTTAAGTCGTGCTCACCACACGGTGTTAGCTTCCTTACCTTTCGACTCAGATACTCTCGTACAAGGGACGAAGAAACCTCTTCGACCGAAGCAGCCATGATAGCAACGCGTCCAGCTGCAGAAAATTCATCAGAAAAAAGCAACCATTGTCCGGGCGAAACGACTGAGGGGTGTGCTGCTTAAACCTTCGCTGATGACCAGGCAGTGTAAACTGGCGAGGCTAAGGTTCTGGTCCTACAAAAAGACGAACCTGGCCCGTGGAAACAGATTAGGCTGAGGTAAGGGGAAACCAAACTCCACTTCTCTGCTCCCGAGGATTTCACATCAAACAGCTGAGCCGCACCTTTCACAAGTTCACAGCAGGACTCGAAGATTGCGGGGGTTGCAGCGTATGAACTAGAGATCAGTGAAACTGCGCGCGTGAGGCTCAGTTGTGTTGTTTGCTAATGTGCGTTACCATGGAGATGCTTGCTGCGCCACATTCCTTGCCGCGAGGAGGTACACAAACATGGCAACATATCTTCACCGGGATAACATAAAGCTAATTGATTTTTCTCTGGAAATAAATTGTTTTTAAATGTTGCCACTGTGCAGACAAGTTACTAAATTAACTTGCTGCTTACCACAAACAGGCGTTATTACCTTGTTCTGCAGAACTTCTCCCCTCACAGATGAACAAAGCTGTTTAAACTCATACTGTGACTCATACTCGTACTTTTTAAACATAATACTCCGTGTATTCACGATATGATTCAAATTCAGCTACTTTTGAATGAGGATACCACCCCAAATGCTTTCCAGCGTCTGAATAAACATTGCTTTGACGGATTTGACGGATCGTCAAACTGGAGAAAGCAAGAATATCAGACAAAAACAACAGCATGCACTCCAAATTATGTTGGATTCAAAACTTTGCATTAACATGTTAAATGATGATGTTTCCTAAGAGACATTTTATGTTTGTTTTATTTTTATTTTGGGAAGAGATTAGTAGATAGTGTCAACTTTTGAACAATGTTTGGCTAATTAATAAAGACTTTAACAGGAAAATAAGAAATTTGGCTACAGAATATGATGATTAACAATATCTTGATTAACAATTTCATTTATCTTGATACATTTTTCTTGGCTGGGGTCTTTCTGTGTGGAGTTTGAACGTTCTCCCTTTACCTGTGTGGGTTTTGTCCAGATGCTCCAGTTTTCCCCCTCAGTTTAAAAACAAGCAGGTTAGGTTAACTGTCGATGCTGAATTGACAGTAAGTGTGAGTTTCAGCGTGCCTGGTTTTCACTGTGTGTCAGCCCTGTGATCAACTGGCCAGGGTGTACCCTGTCTCTTCTATAATGTCACCTGGTATAGAGGCGGAAAAGGACAAAGTATAGAGAATGGATGGACAACACATTTATGCTTATAGATGCTTTAAATCTTAAAACAATAGGTCATTCAAATGCAAAGCAAGGAAGATTAGCAAAAATCCACTTTCCATTTTTTCAATAAAAAAAAAAAAACATCACAACAACACTATAATTTAGGTTCATTTTATTAAAACTTGTTTTCTATTTATAATATATGACAAATATTCAGGCTAGCATACGTTGTTTTCAATTATCAAACGTTAAAACGGTTGTCCTGGACAGCCAAATGATGACAGCTGCATCAATAGCGTTACACTTATTACATTCAACTCAAAAAGAAAAGAAAAAAAAGAGAAAAAACTGGGCGGGTTTATGAAAATCAACATTCAATTGTTTCAGATGCTGCTCATAAAAAACAGGATGTGCACATGAGTTTTGTTCCAGCTAGATGGGACTCCCGTTACATCATTATCAACAGACCCTTTGGTGGTTATTGAAAGTATTACCTTTCAATGTACAACCAAGGAAGTATCATAACAAACTACATACTGATTAATAGAGACATTGTTGAGCAGTGGTAGAACTCCCAAACAACATGTAAGGTGTTTTGTAGATTTCATTGATATTATCATATTGTGTTCATCAATACACACTCATATTTCAGGTTTTACTTATTACAATACCTCAAACATAACATTTGCAATTTATGGACCATAAAGTGTGATATTTACAATACAATATCAAAACACTTAAGAATTGCTGGTATCACAATTGTTGTTGGGGCCTCGTGGTAAAGATACCGCGATTTTGAAGTTTAGTGCAACCATTGGCTTGGGAACAAGAATCACGTCGGTTTTGGCACAGGTATCATTCAACATCCTAACAGGGAGCGCAGCTTTACCATTCAGCAATACGTAAACAACAATGATGTGTGTTTGTGTGTGCGTGTGGTATGTATCTCTCCTTTAGGAATGCCAAGCTCCCCTCTGCTGTTTGAACATACCACGAAGGACAACGTTTTACAAAAGGAGTGAAATACAGTAGGGAACATCTTCAGAACATGGAGGGGCATCACTAGTCATAAGCTGCAAGAAAGAAACAGAACATCTGTTATCCACATCTGCTTTTCGGCCTCAGCTCACAAGGAAGAGGAGCATGCGATCCACTTCATAAAGAGAGATGAATTCCAAGTCAGAGGTATCATGCAGGCATGCCATCACACCAAAGTAGTCTTACTTTCTATTGTGAGGATGCAAGTACTTGCTGCTGTGCCTCTGCTGTTCACAGCCTTGCACATGTACTCTCCCTCATCCTCTGGGAAGGTCTCGGGCAGATAGAGGCAGTATGTTTCTCCTCTTTCTATATACTGATAGTCCTCACAGTCCTGGAGCATCTCCCCCTCAAACCACCAGGTCACTTCTGGCTTTGGCTCCCCGGTGATCTTAACGGTAAACCTAACTGGCTCAGAATCAACCACTGACTGATTTTTGAGGGGCTTTTTGAACCAAGGAGCCCCTGACCTGGCATGATCTTCCTCATCCTCATAAGCTGCAGAGCCGTTGATGATGCTACCCTCGTCCTCAACATCATCCTCCTTCTTCTGCAAACAGATAAAAACCATCACAAACTCTTGCCCGGGTCATGGCGACCTCAAACCAGACTCTTGCTATGCCATCATGCATTACGAATGATCTTGCAAAAATATTTAGTCGTAAACACGGGGGATTACTTTTTGAAGGGCAGCATCAATCTCTTGCTGTTCAAACTGCATTCTCTGCAACTTCTGATCCTCTATCCTCCTTCGCTCCTCTTCTTCTCTGGCCTTGGCCATTTGTTCAAATCGAGCTCGCATGTCCACCTTCTGCTTGAACGGTGACTCCTCAGGTCTTGCTGAAGTTGTTTCTCCTTCTTCTTCCTCCTGAAAAAAAAAGCAGCAGTTATATGTGTCACTGAGATAATCCCCTATTAATAAAAGAAAAAAATGCTTTGTTTATTTTAATTTGTAATTCAGCCTATTTGATTATTTCTATAAACAGTCTTAATCTTTATTCTTATTATAAGAATAGGAATAATTGACCCACTCAATGTCTTTTTGGAGAATGTACCTCGCTGTATGACATTTGGCCTTTCTTACCTCCTGAAACCTCTCAGCTTCTCTCTGTTTGATTTCATCATCAATGGCCTTCCTCCTTTCTCGCTCCATCTCAATCTTTTTCTGAATCTCCTCCTCGGTCAGCTGCTTGATCTTCTCAAATTTGGACTTGAGATTTTTGGCTTGAATGGAGCCGGTTCTCTTGAGCTTCGTGAGCTCTTCATATTCTTTGCTCACAACATCAGAGCTTTCATTTACCACATCCTGTACAACATGAAAACAATTGAATCAACAGAAACCGTTATCCTTTGGTTTAGATAATATATATTTTTTATTTAATTGTATTTCAACCCCAAAAAAAGAAAATAAAAGAAGGAAAATGAAAAAGAGAGAAAAAATTTTGTCAAAAAAGAGGTATCTGACTACTTTATAGATTTTGAAGGAACATATTTGTGGTATGCAATGTACAATGTAGGAACTGTGGCTCCAAACATAGCTTTTTCCTCTTTTTGTTAGTGGAAAATAAATAAATGTCTTGTGCATAAGCACCCCAAAAAACATTTGTTTGAAATTATAAAGACTAACCTCGCCCATCTCTTGTCTGAGTTGTTCGAATTCCTGCTTCTCCAGCTCCATTTTCTTTTTGCGCTCCTCTGCCTTGCGTCTCCTCTCAGCTTCCTCTTTCTCTTTCAGCAGCTCCTCAAAGTTGATCTCCAGTTTTCTGGGGTGCAGAGCTTCCTGAGACTCACTCTTCACCATTCCGTCATTATCGTCTAGCATCTACATACACAAGAACCCAAAACAAAATGGTCATCACAGTGAGAGTCAGATATATAACTGCATTTGTATCCATGTTCAAATACAATCCAAAAAGACATTGTCAAAAGTCCAACATCTACACAACACAAAATCACACTGTAAAACCAGCAATTACTGCACATTTAAAGGCAACATGCATCCTCAACAACAAGTAAGCAAATGCTTTTATCTGCGTGGACATTTGTACCCTTGTGCATACAAGTAATGCATTCCTTTTAACATTCTGCTTTAAACATTGTTGTTTCTGCAGAGTTTGCTTTTTTTTTCCAATTAAAATAGTGAATATTTGAAACTGAAAATATCTTACTGTTTCATCTCCATATGCAGACAACTCCTGATCCATGCCAGGGCTCTTAAAGATATAATTTAGACAAGGGAACAGTAGTGCAGGTGTACCATTTGAACCCAGTAGAATAATATGTAACATATAACAAAATGACAAACGTAAATGTCATTTGAATCCAAATATTGATAATTTGAAATATATTGAAATATTGATTGTTTGAAACAGGTGTTAGTTTGATGTATACCAGATTGATGTTAGTTTAACTGGTGTTTTTTCTATAATCATTGAGCAAATATTTCTATATACTACACATTGCTGTAAACATATAAAGTTTATGTATGACTTTCTCCTTTTGTATAAAGGCTGAAAATCAAACCTTTTTTCACAGGTTTTTTCACAGGTTCTTTAACACGGGAAAGCTGAGCAGCTAAGAAGCAGCAAATTAGCTTGAAGCCTGAACAACATTAATACCATTCTAACATGTTGGTACTCACTCAAATACATGCACATGTGATGGGATTTTTGGTCACCGAGTCACATAGACTCACCATGCTCTTGCGGGCCTCAACATAGAGCCTCTTTTCCTCTTCCAGTCTCCTCTTGGCCTCTTCCTCTGCCTTTCTCTGCTCTTCCTCTCGTCTCTGCCGTTCCAGATCCTCAAAACTCGCACATATCTTCCCGGGTTTGTTGCCTTCCAGGTTCAGCAAGGCCATCAGTACCTCATCATCCTCATCTACGAGCTGAAGATGAACAACGTGAGCTCACTTTTATGCCAGTTTAATGTACCCAACACTATGCAAATGTACTTGACAATTTTCAGAGGAAAATGTTCTTTGTTTGTTAACACCATCAACACTGACCTGTGAATCTTTCAAGCAAAATGAATAAAACCAATGTTGTGTTGAAAGTCAACTTAGAACCAAGTACTCCTTGGAATATATGGAGAAGTCAGGGGTGGCTCAAAGCTTCTGCACAGTACTGTACATTTTCAAAATGATTCTTATTTTTAAGAAGTTCAAATTTAAGCTACATTAAAACTAATGACTCAGCACTTTAAGAGGCCTTGCTGTTTTGCCATTGGGCAGAAACAATTGCTGAAAAGATTGATAGGCCTGCCACTGTCCGTGTGCTAGCCTACATATGACGCCAGAGCTAGCAGCCAGTTATCTTAATTTAACACAATATGCTGCTGGCCTTATCTCCATATCTTATTATCCAGATCAGTTTTTTTAGTTTAGGGGATTACTAGCGTTTGGAGTGAAACTTCAAGAGATTGTTGTGTGACTGGTACCGGCTTCTTAAATAACTCTCTGCTCAAAGCACATAGGTATAAACATGAAGTATTTACCAAACTGTTAAGCTATTTCCTCTCGGGCCCAATTTATATACTTTGTAAATTGCTGTGATGTTACCACCAGATCTTTCTGCAGAGTGATCATTTTCCAAGTTTACACAATATTATTTAATGTGGTATCTATCAGAGGGAAGCATCTTGACCATGCTCTTCCTGGCTTCAGCAAAAGCTCTTCTCTCCTCCTCCATTCGTCTCTTGGCCTCTTCCTCTGCCTTTTTGCGCTCCTCCTCTACCCTTTGCCTTTCTAGCTCTTCAAAGCTCAGTCTCAGTTTCCCTGGACGGAAGTCCTCTTTGTCATCTTGAACTGGCTCAGAGCTTTCCTCGTCTTCTCCCTTATGAGACACAAAAGTAGTCTGAATAGCTCAAACATCCAAATTCACTATGCAGCACGTGTACACTTAAAGTTTATGATGTGTAAATTGAATCCAAAGATTGAGGATGTGTCAGTTTCCAACAGAAACAAAGTGGTTCATAAATTAGCATTCCTCCACAGAATATAATATGTTTTGTTACCAATCCTAGCCGGGCCTGTTCATAGGCCTTCTTCTCCTCTAACAGGCGCCGTTTTGCTTCTTCCTCAGCCTGCTTCTTCCGCTGCTCCTGCCGATCCTTCTCCAGCTCCTCAAATGTTAGCTTGAGCTTTCCGGGAGCCACCGACACCTTCTCCTCAGGTGTCTCCTCTTCATCCTAATTAAAAAGAGAAAAAGATTACACAAGACATTTAGATTTGAAAGATCCAACACACCCAAAACATTCTTAAGCATTATTATGAATTATTGTGTACCTGCTGAACAGTAGAGCGTCTCTTGGCGTCCCTGAAGGAGCGTCTGTTTTCATCATATCGTCTCTTCTTCTCCTCCTCTGCCTTCTTTTTCAGTTCCTCCTCGCGGTTCTTCTCCATGTCCTCAAAGTTCAACTTGATTCTGCCCGGAGGTCGTGATGGCTTCGCTGGAACCACACGCACCAGGATTGTGTCATCTCCTTCCTAAAATGAAGATTAGCCAAAGTAAATAATGAATCATTTAGAAACATAGACCACATTGGCAAGCCAAATACACGGCTTATTGAGATTGATGGACACACTTCGTCTTAATTCAGGTCACTCAGGGAGCAAATTCTCACCCAAACTGGGCGTAAGATAATGTGTATGAGCAGGGAGCAAGTCTTCAGGGTTAATGTCACCATTTGCAGCAGGTCAACGTGTTAGTGTCAGTCTAAGATAGCGGAGTCTAATTCGGTCGCAGGAGGGAAGTCTAGAGCTAATTCTGTCACTGGGAGGTGTGTGAAACAGTTGGCAGTCATGTGCTGTCTACACCTGGCAGCTCTGTTCCAGTTGTTTCTAGATCACCACCATGTGAATGCCTCACAGGACCATTTCAATTATCAGATCTAAAGCATGAAATTCCTATAGCTTTTCCCTCTGCTTTTATAGTGAATTTTGGAATAATCACAAAAAGGATATTTATGTTTTCATGTACATTTTTTCATGACGCTCACCACCATTTTCAAAACGACTGCAAGTTTCTTTCATGGCTCCCCTTTTGTTTGTCTATGTAACCGGACTTTAAGCTGTCCGATGTGTTAATCTGTTTCAAAGTTAATATTGTAATCAAAGAGTGAGTGTTTTATCCAAGCCCAAAACAACAAGTTAAACCATTTAATAACTTCCAATAATATGCCAGGATTGCAATCCTGGTGGTTAAAAAAGTGGCCCTAAAATAGATAGATCAGCTTTAACATGTAGGATGTAATTCTTTCCAAACATGGCACAAATCCATTGCAGCATGTAACAAGTCGTGACTGCCTTAGCAGTATCCTGTTAAAGATTTCCATACATTATTCTTACGGGACCGTTGATGTCATTCACGCTGTACTAGAGCAGAATTAGGCCACAGAGGTAGCAGGTAATTGCCTGTAATTGCCTTTCTGGCCCAAGAATGCTTGCGTAACCGTTCCAAAGAACTGAACTATACCGAGTGTATACTGTAATAAGGCTAAAAGCTCTGCTCTCATTGTTCCGTCTGTCCGGCATTTATAAAAATATTTATAAAATGTATTTCACACCATTCTCCAAACAAGTAACACAGTGGCATGTAACGGAGGTGACCTATTTAACCTCAGGTCACAGTATGGTCATGTCAACAATGCTACTGTTGGTTTCAGACCTATATCCAGGCCTTGCCAACTGTTCAGATTTCGAAAGCCACTTAAAATAACTCATCCAAGTGGCAGCTGAGGATTATCTTAATCATTACAGATGAAAGTGCACCATTCTCACCATAAAGACCACACTGGACCATCCAGACAAGCTGCCCTGCTTCCTAATAAACTATGACAAACTTTACAAGTAGGTCACCACTGGTTTACTGACCTCAGCGGCTTTCTGTGCCAATTCTTTCTTGATTTTGGCTTTCTCCATGTTGTCCTGGGCCTCCCTCTTCTTCCTCTCTTCTTCCATTCTCTTCCTTTCCTCCTCCTGTCTTTGTTTCTCCATTTCTGCAAACTTCCCCTTTACGCTACCTGAGCATTTCACAAAGCAAGATAGCAGCCGTCAGCCACCTCTTCCCTCCACATATTTAATCTTTTTTTCTACTATTTGCATCTCTTTGCGTGCCTTACCTTTGATTTTGGGGACGTAGGACTTTTCCACCTTTGCCGGCTTCACCTCTTCTTCCTCATCACTGGAGGCGAGTAGTTCTTTTATCTGTGGCAGATCAGACGGAGAGTGTGTTCAGGTTAAGATTTAGCTGGGATCATCTCTTCTGCCACTCAGGAGCCATGCTGGTCCCAGCAAGAACAAGGGCCTAATCCCTGCTAATAGCAAGGTCACGTGGCCTGCAGGTGGGCCTCTGATTGGCAGATTCTGTTGTTGCACAGGCAGGGGATGAGCGTAGGTGTCTGAGCGTGGCCAGCTTTGGCATGATGGTACATAGAAAGGTTGTGTCTATGAGTATCACTGATAATCCACTCACTAAACACCATATCATTGCATTTATTGTACTGCGGTAAATCTGAAAGAAAAGCTGTTCAGCCTTGAATTCTTGATCTCCAACTTTCTCCTACACAACACACTCCTACACCGAATGTCAGTCTCTTACACAGTGAAACTGATAAAACATTCATTCATGTGGTATCAAGCAGTGTAATATAGATGTTTTGAGTTTCACTTTATGGTATTTATGGCTGAAACTAACACGTTTTTAATTTCTGAACTAATCTTTTTTTGTTTACCTAGTCAATGGATTAATGCATAGAATGTCAGGCAATACACTGCCTGCACCATTACCAGACAAATGACTATCCCAAGCTTGTCAGAATTTCTCAATTAAGTTGCAAACTGTACGATAGATCTTAAATGTGAAGTCACTAGGAACTCACTATCCTCCAGTGCCGCTATATTCTACAGCAGCACCCCACACACAGTGTACAGAAGCACAAAGTATCAAATGTTCAGAGTAATGGCAAAGGTTAAGGAGGCTTGAACGCAACAACTACTGATTAAGATTTACAGGCATAAGCATTAACAATGAACCAAAAAAAATAAATGAAAACCAGCCTCAAAGATCTTATGGAAAGATTAAATGAGAATGGCCAGCAGGGTTGAGGATGCAACAAATTCACATTTCTAGATTGTAACAAGAACCATTTGCGACAATTTTCAACATATGAAGTATCCCCTTTATCATCGATTTCCAACATTCAGGGGAACTGCTCTATACATGCATAACCCTAGTTATCATTCGGTGGCTGGAGGTGATGCACTGGCTGCAACAAGTGGGAAAATTCCAGCAGGGAAACATCACTCTATAGTTCTGGCTTATCCATATCTAAAACAGACCCTGTGGGTGGCAGGAAGATAAACACCAGGCTCCAAAACATGAAACTTGTCTTCAAGTCCAACCTCTACAACTCGACTACGATACTAAAAAAAAATGTATAAGATACCCAATAAAATACATTCTATTACAGAAATCTTTATTTTCCATGTATCCCACCACTGTTATAATACCAGCTCAGGACATCCTGAATGTCTCTCAACTCAGACTAACATACTTGAACCATTGATAGCTTTTTTACATAAACTTAGTGATGCTAAGTTTCTGGAAGATACTTTCTGCAGGCAGTGGTACAACAAACGTCTGCAGCATTCAAGAGGACCATGACCTAGAGCAACGTAATTGGTTAAGCAGGCGTCCCATGTACAGAGGCTGAAGGTCCTTGACACAGCTGGCCAAGGTTCAAGTCCTGGGCTAAGGCCCTTTGCTTCCCCTTATATCTCTGTTCCCTTTTCCTTTCCTTAACTATTGTCAAATAGGCCAATAGTGCCAAAAAACCAAAAGGCCATGACCTTCATGCTGAGCAATGCTCCATCCCGTGCATTAAAGTCCACTACTGCTTGGTCAACTAAAGATGGTTTTAAGGATGACTGAACAATGGTCTGTTCCCCTTACGCACATGACTTAAAACATACTGAGAGTTTATCTGCTCTATTCAATCAAGATTTACTCAAAGGGAAGCCAGTACACCTCTTTGAACATCATTTGTCATCAGGCTGTAGTTTCTGCCACAGCAAAAGGTCAAAAATCCTGTGCACGTTTCCTCTGAACTTATGTCTGAGAAAGACTGAACTCGTTTTTTCTTTGTTCACCAGTGAAAGTAATTGTGATATATGCGCTTTTCCCAAGACTGTGCACACAATGAAATAAAACGTATCCATCAATAAATGCTTGATGATTGATTAATCAACTATTTTTTAGCACTACGGTGTACTGATGTCCTTGCTACCCGGCCTATTATATTTAGTATATGGTTTATCTGAGAGTTTGGTAAGTTGATCAGTGTAAGTCTACACAACACATGATTAAATGATGAACCCACTGGAGGGTTAGTTGGGTTCATTCCTTTAGGACTCATTAATATGATTAAAAAATACCACCTTACAAAAAACACAAACCAAAGTTGAGTATTTGAATTGAACACAAGTGATTAATGGATCAATCCTCTGAAACACAATGTGAGTGATATTAGTACACTGTGTGAAGGACTGAGTTCTCACTCATAGTGGCTGCTTTGTCTCCCCCATCATGCCTCATGCCATGCGGATCACAGGTGGAGGTTAATGGGGTTATCGCTCTTTGACCTGCTGCTTCCTGCGATTCCACTCCCTCTCCTTGACAAATTGGTCCTTCCTCTTCTGCTGCTCATCTCTGTTCCTCTGCCGGCTGCGCTCCTCCCTGGCCTTCTGCATAGCCGCAAACTTACTCGTCACATCCCCCTTTTCTTTGTTCAGCTTCGGCACGTAGCTTCTGGCCACCTGCTTTCTGGTTCTGAGGAGTTTCTGTGGTTAACAGAGACACAATGATCAGTTATTTCTATGATCATGTTTTATGTTCATATGAAGGGGAATCATTTAAATATGACTGCGTTTTTCATCTTATTTTTTCTGCTTTACCTCTTTCTTAAGTGCCAGATCAGAAATATTCTGGGTGTCGTTTGTTTCCAGTTCTGGATCCTCTTCCTCCTTTGTTGAAACACCGTTAACAGCCTCTGGTCTATCATCTTTCTCATTCCCTGTACCATTTTCTTTGTCCTCCAAACCGTTCGCATGTGCCTTCTCAGTCTCATCGCTTGTTTTATCAGTCATGTGGTGAGATTTTGTATCTTCTCTCTGCAATGTTGTCTCTGTTCTCTCCTCAGCATCGCTGACCATCACATCATCTTCTTCGTGTGTCACATCGTCTTCTTCGTGTGTCACATCGTCTTCTTCGTGTGTCACATCGTCTTCTTCGTGTGTCACATCGTCTTCTTCGTGTGTCACATCATCCTCTTTGTCTTTTTCACTGCTCATGTTGTGTTCATTTACATTTGTGACATCTTCCATGTCGTGGGCTTGCAAAGCCGTAACCTGCGCCACCTCGGTCATGTTTCTGCCACTATGACAAGTTGACAAACAGGATCTATTATAGTTTTACCTGCAAAACAAAAGAACCATGGTTCAGTTACTGCTGTCGCTCAAGTGATTGACTGCCAGTTCGCTTTAGACATAATAAAAGTTGAATGAGCCACAGAAACATAACCAAATTGTATAAATGGTGACTTTCATTTCATTGAATTACAGAATATATTATTGGGATTAAGAATGATTGATATGCAACTAACTGACTGATGTCAGAAAACAAAGATTCTTCAAATAAAGAAAAGTGTAAAATAGACTGACTTTGCAGACTGGGTTTCTGTGCTTGTACTGCACAGTTTAATTCTTTATCCAAAGTATTAAGCACTTTATGAACTAGATTCTTCATTTTGACTGTTTTGAAAGGATAGTTTGCCTACATTTTCCAGTTGGTATATATACCAATATATAGCTGCTATTTTCTTGTCTCTTTTTTTTTTCTTAGCAACAAGCATGTCTTAAATCAAAGGCAGAGGCAAATAGAGGTGTTTTGCTCCTCAGTATGTTGAGAAAGAGTGCAAGGGAAGCTTGCAGACTCCTATTTATAGCCCACTTAAGGGTCCAGAACATGTGATCATGGCTATTTCTGATAGGCAGTTGGACAAAGATCAACCTGGCACCCTCGTGTCGCCCCGCAGACCCTTGACAAAATGGCCAGACTAAGAGCTAAACCATTGTGTGAATGAGAGCTGTGTGGGCTGTTAGTCACCCAAGACTAAAACTGTTACTGTTTATCAGCATCCACAAATACCTTTTCTATTCAGGTGTGGTGATCGTATTGTGGCTCAATGCTGCTGATCAGAAGCTCTAATATTTCAGTGTGTGACCTACAGCCAACACAACGAAGCGTGTCTATTGCAGGCCTCAACATCCAGCCCACTGCAAATGTAAAATCTTCAAAGAGTCCACATATGAAGCACATATGTGTCGCCTGTGTTTTGGTTCATGGAAACATGGCTAATTTGACCACTGTGCTTGTAATTCAGTCGCTCAGGGATTTATTGAATGTCCACCCTTAGTCCTGTGAAAACAGAGGTAAATGTTGGGAGACATACCGGCCAGACCAACAATTATGGGATCAACAGCTGTCATTTTCCAAAAGAGGCCTGTGACAATGTCTTCTGCTGTGCATTGTTAGGTCTAAACACAATGTCATGAGTATATAATTACGTAATTATTTAGAATGAAGTTGTAAATGAATATAGTCACACAAAACCATCTACTTCTCCATAATAAATCATGAAATAAAATAATCTATAATCTGATTAGAAAATGGGAGGCTTCTCACATATAACACTAACATAAAGAAATTCTACAAACACAAAACTTTGGTTTGGACAGGTGCTGTCCTATTTCTGTACACAGCTGACACAAGAAATCACACAGTGCCTGAAAAATAAACGAGAGTTTGACACAAGCTAGACAGAAAGGTGCATGTGTTAACCTGGCAAAAGCTTAATTTGATACAATTACAGTTTCAGTCTTTCTGTTTCGTTACATCTGCTCAGTGTGGTCAAGCCACGAATGGCAGGATGAACCTTTTTAGTTCACTATTCTCTGATGCTTAAAGCATCTATTTTTTTCTCCACGCTTGTGAAGAGACTAATTTATGGTTCTGCATTCCTTAAGGCTAAACTTGAGCTTTTAGAAGAAAAAAAAGGCTTTACCTGCTCACCGTGCGGTCGTCCTCTTATTTTTCTTTAAAAGAAAATCCTTTGTGTAGATTAAAAACTCGAAGAAGTGAAACTCTGACCAAAAGAGACAGTCCACGATATGCGACCACTCGCTGCACTAAGTCGACCGGCTGCTGGCTGCGGCTTGTGTGACGTGAGCCGTTTCCATAAAAGTACCGTTACTTTCTACAGGGCACTGCATTCCGCGCGCGCCTGCTGCAGGTTCAGCTGTTGCCCCCTCGCGCGTCTGCGCACACATGCACCAGCGCCACACAGACCCGTCCTGGTCATTTGTTACAGCTGCATAAATAACAGATATTAGTGATTCGTTGGTTTTAGCTTCGAAAAAAGATATTTTGACAAACAAAATAATCACCGTGGGATTTTTATTTTGCAAGATCACATTAATGGCCACAAAATAGTCTGAAACCACAAAACCTACAGTTAGCATGTTTTATATGTGGGCTTACAGTTATGCTATGCTGTCACATGTTTGCCAGGAAAGCAAATGCAACTTTGATTTTGCAGAGTTGCATCTGAACAAACAAGACTTCTGGAACAATTTCCATTGGATGGACCAAACCAAAGTGGAGATGTTTGGTCATAATGACACATTGTTACAAACCAAACACATTATATTAGCACAAGCACCTCATACCCGCTGTCATGCACGGTGGTGGAGGGTTGATGATCTGGGCTTGTTTTTCCGCTAAAGGACCTGGGCACTTTTCAGTCATTGAGTCATGAACTCCTCTGTATACCAGAGTATTCCAGTGTCAAATGTGAGGCCATGTGTCTGACAGCTATAGTGTTGCTGAAACTGGGCCATGCACCAGGACAATGATCCCAAACACAGCAGCAAATCTACAACAGAATGACAGAAAAATGAAAGAATCAAGGTGCAATTGCAATGGTCCAGTTAAAGTCTTGATTAAAGTCAACTTGATGAAAGGTTAAGAGACCTTAAGAGAGCTACACGAATGCCCACAACTCTCAATATAAAGAGGCTGAAATTCCTCCATGATGTGAGAGACTGATACTGTCTTATAGAAAATAAGCAATTTGAGTCGTTACAACTAATGGTGATGTAATTAGTTTTTCACATACTGCTTCTACATGTTGACTTAGTTTTTGTTCAGTAGATAATATAACAGTGTAATATGTTACATGTTTGTTCACCTGAGGCGTATTAAGACCTGGTAAAGATCAGATCATGTTTTTTTATGATGTTCTGAAAATAAAACCATGAAAATGAACAGTGTGTAACTTTCTTTTTCACATGACTGCAGTGGCCACAGTGCAACAATTCATGTTTATTATTTAGCTGTTAGAGTTAGAGCAGTAGCTTTGTACGGTATTTGATAGATACGATTGTGTCTGATTAATTATGCTAGTAGGACAGACCATTGTCTCACAGGTTATCATTTACCACTGCCTGAAATGTCTGGTAAAATTTAAACTGGACACTCTTTTTGGCCACAACTGTTTGGGAGTATTGTAATCTAAAAGCAGACAGTGATGTTGTTATCTGCTTGTTGGCCTTTTAGAGCCTGGATTCCAAACTTATCAGTAAAGAGGGATACCAGTTTGCCCTTTGTTGTTCAACAGTAATCTATGTTTTTCTGCTCACCATGCAACCCATCCAGGTTTTCAGTATAGGCACATGTGGTAAGATATCTGAGATTCTTACATTTCAGACATCAGAGGTCATACACAAGCTTACAGTATCTATCATAGTGCTGATGCGCCACGTCATTTGCATGAGAATGAGAGAGTGCCTCTCCTGTTGTGCATGGATGTAAATAGAAACCTTGCTACAGACACATTTAGTCTGCTCTAATGACTCCATGCACAGCTGCTGACTCATTGACCAAGAAGGCATCTAGTAGAAAATGCAGAGAGAAAAGTCCTCACTCAAGTATTTTGGGAATGTTACAGGAACTTTTTGAGAAATGATTCACAAAAACTGTGCTAATTCTGCTGCAGCTTTTGTATTATTAGTGTCCCCTTGTTTGTCACACTAATTCCAGATTACTAGAATGTGGTCGTGTTAGAAGTAAATGTCCCAGTATCGTAAAGCGACTTAATTTCAGCAATCACTTGCATCCAGTCAGAGGTGTTGCAGCTTTTTGGAAACCCCCTAACAGGAGGGCCAAAGCTCTGGCTAATACTGTACTCAGAAGTGAAACCTGAGAGATGCTGTGTCATTGGAAAAGAGAGCTGCCTGGGAAAACAAAGAAAGAAACAATTATTTGGCACAAGAGAATAAAACTTTTTTTAAAAGTCTATGCAGAAACGCCTCAGTTGCAGATAATTCAACAAAAGTGTGCACAGATTAAAATCTAAACACAAGAGAATGTGCTGTAATAGACCTTCCATCTGATGTAAGTCAAGCTCACTGCACTTCTTCAAAGTCGCGACGAAGCTTCCGCTCGTCTTTGTGTCATTCTCTTTGTGCATCATTCTTCATGAATGGCATAAACACATTTGGTGTAGAATAAAAATCCAGCCCTTTTAAAGCGATATATGCAGCGTTATATGAATTAAGTCGCAAAATGCGCAACTTTATTTGGAGGTGGTCTTTTTACTTCCTGCTCAGGTTAAAACATTTGTTGGGTTAGGGTCTGCTTAGGGGCATCAGGGACGACAAGGGCACTGCTTTAAATAGCACTACAGCTGTGGCAACCGATCAACCCTGGAGAGACAGCTAACCTGAGTCAGACTGGGCCTTAGCCTCAGCTGCTGTAGCATAACCCCGACATCCCTCTTAATACATTTGTGGTGGTACAGCCCTTAGCCCCCTGAGTGTCAGTAGACTGGCTCAGTGGGTCAAACCTGTGCCAAATGCTGGTAGAGGGACACACCTGGACTGACAACATTTATGTCCATAAATATCAGAACACATGGCTTTGATTGTGAGCAAATCGCTGAGGATTTGAGGTAGCACCTTCTCATTTTGAAACAACCACATCACAAACTCATAATCAAAATAGCAGGTGAAATAATTTGTGTATCCTCTGACTCTGCTCACTAATGTGTTTCTTGCCCATCAAAATACCCTTTGACTCTGTCTCATTAATGTCTGCCATATAGTTACAGTTACAGTTGTCTTGGTGCTCAATCGTGTTAGCTGTTAGCACTTTCTTGACTGTTTCTTTAACGGTATTGGTGCCAGACTGAACGTTCTTGGTATTTTGTACAGAAATAGACCGTCATCACTGGTGTGGCTATGAGAGTGAGCTAACCGAGGCATGGATCCCAAAAGGCACGGACTTGTGGCAGAGTACAGTGATCTGGAAACAGTCCACGCCAAATGGCAAGTGCAACTGTTCATGGCACTTACAGTAGTTGCGATTCTTGAGTTGCATTGTCCAGCTGTTGCAATCTCTGCATTGCATTTAAAAAAGAACAAAAGGCAGAATCATAGCGTGACATTTTTGTACTAATTCCAAGCAAAAAGATTATCTGTATTTTGAAGTTTTCAGAACTGTTTATCAAGCTCTTGTTGAACTTATGTGTTCTAACCAGACATGCCGTGACCAAACACCACACACATTTAGTAGATAATGAACTCTGTCATGCCATTGTCTTTTGCCTAGTTATGCACAGTAAACTGTGATAAAATATTGGATTGCTCAAGGGTAAGGGACAACTTTCTAATCTAAAAGCCACACAGTATTAAATGTAATATGGGACAACCCACACGCTCTCTTCTGTCTCCTACTCTCTACATGTGTGAAATCGGAGTATTGTGCTCTTCGCTTTGAAGGTATAGAGGTTGAAAGATACTGCATTATTCTTGTTCATTGTAGAGTTTCACAGTCCCTACATGACATTAGGAAAAAGCAGTATCATGATTTCCAGTATCATGATTTCCCAGTTGTGACTGCTGAGCGCTCAGCTGCCATGAATAAAAGCAGCAATTTTGCCACAGAACAGGTGCTGCCTGCAGACAGAGCAGACTAAAGTCTGACCATGCTGGTTTTACAAAGCACACAACAAATCTTCTTCAATGAGAAAGGCAATTAAAACAAAAAAATCTTTCTCAGGGTACAGTAAAAGTAATTTATATCAATGTTGTTTACAAAGTGAAAAATTAAATCAATACCTTCAAACAAACTAGAGTCAGGCCCATCAGTTAATGTTATCTCTATCAATGGCTTGTTTACAGCCTTCTAAGAGATGGTTAACAGTGTTACACAAATTCACAGGCAGCAGCCAAAACCTGGTCACCGGCTCGGGGTTTTTAAATTTGCTTCTGCAACTGCTCGATCAAACCAAAATGTACAGTGTCCCTCGGAAAGTCAGCCGAAGTTCATGCTGCATTCAAACATCTCTCACTGCCCCCTAGCGAAAACATTCACCTCTGACAAGATACCTCTGTCTTTGAAGCTGCAAAAAATATAAAACAGTCGATATCTGTACGGTGACAGATCATGAACTGATATGAAATTGATATTATCTTTTATCCTATATTACCCTTTATTTATGTATCCCTCAGTTCAAAGTGTGACAAATGGAGTTCAGTCTCATCACAGGAGTCCCGTTTATGCATATTGACATTGTGACTGTCAGTTCATGTTGGGTTGTCTAAACCAATGATCAAGTCATGCAAAAGGAATTTAGATCAGATGATTAAGCTCATGCCCTGTCTTGCTGTCTCACACAAGCAAGTGAAATATGGGATATGATTTTAAAAGGGCCTGAGGTTTCTCCTCTCAGAATGTTTAAAAATATTTATTCTAAATATATTTTTCTTATTGGTTCCTCAATTAAAAAAATGGACCTTCGTGCAGAATATGAATCTGAAAATCTATTTTCAAATTAATCAGCCCCAGGAGAAAGTCAACAGAACTCTGACTTGAAGGCACTTATGCATAATGCAGATGCAGTGTGGAAACTGGCACATCCAGTGCACACAAATTTTCTCTTAAATTGGAGACATTTTAAATCCATTAATATCAAGTTCTACTTTTAAGGTGAAGCTTAAAACCTTTTTGAAAAGTGCAAATGGCAAAAAACTCACTACTCTTTTGCTTAACCCTATAATCTTTATCATGACTTTTTGCTTTAATTATTTGCGTTGATGCTGATATGTTAATGTTATTTGCAAATTGCTTTTACAGGTGTGAATATTCAAATATTTTAAATTATGATTGATATATATGTATATATATATATATATGTGTGTGTGTGTGGGTGGGTGTTAGTGATAAGATCTGTTGCTTGTTTTCTTTTAATTTGAAAAAGGTAAATTTGTCTTTTGATGAGATTGTTTTTTTAATACATTTCTACCTATATCTGGATTGTTTTGAAAAGTAATACTGTTGAACTGTTTATGTACATATGTAATTTTATGTAAGAGCATTTCTGAAAGTCTATCTATAAACAAAGTCAGTCACTCCAGCCACCAATGAAAATTAAATCACTTCCATGCACAATAAAAAGCGCAATACATAAAAGAGAAATGTTGCTGCAGAACAACACATACAGGTTCTGAACAATGTATATGCCAAACAGGGTGAAGTCTTATTCAGGGAAGTAATTCGATACTTCAGCTACACATTGCCAAACAAGATTCTACATATATTACAGTAGAATGAGTCAAGCACTTGAATTGACTTGTGAACAGTCTTGTTTAAGCTGCATCATCATCAATAATACCATTACTATTAATAATCATAGTTTATTAATAACAATAACAACAACAACAACAACAACAACAATAATAATAATAATAATAATAATAATAATAATAATAATAATAATAATAATAATAATAGTTACAGCTGTTGTTTTATTATTGTTAAAGGGCTTACTTTACTGTTGACTGTGCAGTGAATACGCATTATGGTTTTATTAATTTCCGGTGTTTAGCATCATTTTGAAGTATACTATATTTATAGGGAAACTATAAAGGATAATTTATGGTTTCTCATTAACTAAAAGCTGAATGGAGTTCCGAGGACGGTTTCTACTTGCACTCATGCGCACTCTTGACAACCTCAGTCCCGAGGATTGGAGCAACTTCCTGGTCCGGAAGATTGTGACATTATCGCGATAGACAGACTGCGATGCAGTTAAGTGGCGGGGGCCTGACGCTGGAATGCGAAACTACAAGTTATTTAGCCGAAACAAGAACATTGAAAAACGTCGGCCCATTACTTCAGAAATTGCACAGCTCCTGTCGGGACTCAACTATGGTCCGAAACATGAGGGAGATTCATAGCATATGGTAAGTTTTACGAAGCGCTAACGTTTGCTAGCTTTAGCATAGTTAGCTGGCTAATCCATCAACACCCAAGCTTCTGACAGCTGACCAGTAGACGGGACTAAGCTAAGGTTAGCATTAGCAACATTAGCTGGCCGGCAGTTGAGGAACTGAGTTAATCTTGTTTAAACAGATGTCTTGTTTAGAGGATTGCAATGCTGAAATTAGTTACAAGTGACATCGTTGAATCTCCTGAGGATAGTAACGCTGTTTCTGGTTGTAGCCACACAGCAAACAGGTGCGGTTGTTTGTTTGAGTGATGTACGGAGTGATGATACTGATAATTAGCCTGCTAGCTAGCGTTGGTATGTCGTCGTTGCTTGGTGCAAAAGTATGGCTAAACAAATAAAAACAGACTGACAGGCACCTTGCTAGTTAGCACTAGTGTGCTAATGTCAATGAGCACTAAAATTTAGGCTGCTTTTCTCTTTGATATTCCTCGTTTTTTATCAGGTGAACAGATCGAAATGTGTTCTTTATGGAAACTCACGTTGACATATCTTACAAAGACTGATATCTTTGTTTAGATTACTGCTGACACATAGGGTATGTAATCGAAATTTGGCAGGCCAACAGTCTTCACAGGTTCATTGCAAGAATCTATGTCAGGTTTGCCGTTAGCATTGTTGATCATTTCTGCATTTTCAGGGGATGAGACGCGATTGGTTATTTCGGCTTTTGCTGCTTTGGGCACGTTGACTCTCTGTGTTGGCTCAGGATGGCGCAGGGAGGCTCTCAGCTTGACTACCACATCCTGCAGGACCTCAAACAGCGTTTCCCAGAGATTCCAGAGGGGGTAGTGTCACAGTGCCTTCTGCAGGTAAACACACGATTCAGGGCTACCTCTTAATGTATTCACTTGTGTAGAGGTCTGTTAGTTTTGTGCTCCAAAGCGACTTGTCATTCAGTAGTTTTTCCTCAAGGTTTTAATCTTTTGATTAGTTGTTGACCTTATTTATTTTGTTGGACAAGTATACTGCAAACAAAGGGCATGATTGATCTACTCAAGCAAACAGACTAGGCAGACATAATAGTGTTAAATGAACATTGAATCATTATTTTTAAGTCATTGTGCTTTGATCACATGCTTAAAAGATGAAATTCTGATAAAGTGCAACATAATACTGGTGTCGTATCTTGTGCATCGACTGCCATGCTTTTTTAATAATCAGTACTGGTCAGTGATAAATCAGTATAGTTTGACCACTGATTACTAACCTTGATTATTACCCATTATGATGATCTAGACTACATGGTTGCAAGATGATCTCTTGAACTCTGATACTTAAGAAGTACTGAACAGGTCACTGATACTGAGACAACTTTCTGACTCTCTCCCAGAACAACAATAACCTGGATCTCTGCTGCCACCTGCTGGCTCAGGAGAGTAACAGATACCTATATGGAGACTTCCATCACAGTCCGGAGGAGGTGCAACTGAACCGAAACCATATGCTTCATATCAGCTTGTGCTATCCAGGCTCGGAAGCAAGCAAATCTAATGCAGGAGGAGCAGGAGTGGGGCGCTCCCTAGTGCACAGCACAAGTGACAGTCACATTGATCCCCAGCGCCCCAGCTACCCTGAACCACTGTCGGCTCCAGCCACCATGGCTCCCTCACCTGGGTACAATCCTTTTTTTATGAACGATCAGAACCGCTCGGCCAGCACGCCCACCCCTCCACCTACAATGCAAGGCATGTCCCCCACGTACTCCCCTGTTCCACGTTATTCTTTGAAACCTATAACAGTCGATCTTTCGCAAACTATACCTAATGTCCCACAGGCTCTGCAGATCCCTCCTGGGCACTATGCTAACAACACCAATGCCGCCATATATATACGACCCTCACCTTCTCAGAGTCCACAGCCAGCATCCTGGTCCTCTTCGGGGGCGCCTCTCTATCAGCATTCGCAGTCCCCCTATAGTACTCCCACATATGGCTCCCCTTACAGCTCCCCACAACATCAGGTCCAGCAACAGCCCCCACCGCAACCCCAGCCACAACCCGGGCACCAGCAATATGTCTTTCTCCCTATTAACTCTCCAAACCTTTCCAGCATGCCCTATCATCACCAGCAACAACCCCAACAACAGCCAGCGGTTTACAGGCAGTACCACTCAAAAAACCCCCTAGCAAAACAAATTGAGATTACCCTTGAGGGTCCTCGACCTCGCAGCAACTCACCTGTGCATGCCCCACATCCCCAGGGAGTGATTGGCTACATGGCTACCAGCCCCTCCCCGAGTTCCCCTTCAAGGGGCATCACAATGAGTGGACCAGGACCAGCAGCTTTTCACCCTGGGATATACTTACCACATCAGAGCTCTGGAAGACCTCGGCCTGCCTCTTCCCCTCAACCAGGCCAGTCGGCCTATACCTTCAAAATTAAAGTGTCCCCTGGAGGCCAGGCTCAGAGACAACTAAGCTCCCCTCCTGTTGCAGAAGCTGAGTCTCTTCTCAACATGGTGGACCAAGGCGAGCATAATGCTGCCCCAGCACCCATCCTGCCCATTTCTGCTCTGCCAGGGCACAATGCCAGTCAGTTTCCGCCAATGCCCCGACGTTCAAGCTCTGGTTCTGATGACTATGCTTACACACAAGGTAAAGGCTTGTTTTTTTTTGTTTTTTTTCTGTGTTGGACATGTGAATATGTGTTTGGGCCTATGCTAAAATAGACAAGGTTATCATGTTACGTGACTTCCCTTTGAAGACACTTGATGTCTGAGGATTTTGTGTCTTTGTGGTTAAGAAAAGTGTCCTAACCCCAGCATCCTGTGCCTTTGTTGTTTGCAATGCCCCCTGTTGTACCACGTGTTTCTTTGTTTGAATCCGAATGATGGCTATTTTTTTTTTCATTTTAAGCGACTGTTCTTGATAGATTGATAGATACTAGTATTGGTGTGTTTGACTGCCACTTTATTTGTTGCAAATCCGACAAATCGCCAATCTAAGTCACTGGGCTCTGAGTTTGTATTTTATTTAGTAATACCATGAAAATAAGGTTCTCACTGTAAGAAAGTCTGTGAAATTATAGAAGTGAGAGCTTTATAATGAGTAGCTCTTACCATTCATACCATTTGTATGAATCTGCACAGTCGTGAGTAAAATAGGAGAATAAAGATCTGTATCGAGCAGTGATATGATATTTATATTTGCTGATAGATGAATTGGATCTGTTTAATCTTCTCATTTCTTGGTGTTAAACTGTATTTTTGTTTGCATGTTTTCCTTTTGCTGACATGGTTCTGTCATCTGTGACTTTTTTGTGCTCTTTAAGTATTTTTTTCAATTTGTAAATGGAATAATTGTCAAACTTCTCTGAGAGTCGAAACATCATGATTTGTTTGTGTTGCGTTGACATGATGCAAGTGTTGGACTTTCGTTAATTGGAATGCTGTAGCAGTGAGGCCCTGGAGTGAGTTGCAGTTGCAAATTCAACTTTGATTTCAAACGTTTCATGTTTGGTGTGTGCATCCCTGTAGCTCTTTTGCTCCATCAGCGAGCGAGGATGGAGCGTTTATTGAAGGAGCTACTGCTGGAGAAGAAGAAGCTAGAGCAGCTGAAGGCCGACGTCAATAACATGGAATACGACGCCCTTCAAAGACGCTTTCGACGAGTGAACTCCACAAATTTTATACCCAGGGTGAGGACTGAGCATGTGCTGAGACTTACAATTATAGCTTGAAATCTTCATCTTCTGTTTTTTTGTTGTTTTTAACTTGTTGACCAAAGGTAAAGCCAAAGTCTGTGGTAAAATCATTGATTTAAGAGAAGCCAAGAAGAACATTTTAGACCTTCTTTATCCTCTGTTTATCGCAGCTCAGTGGGCTGCAGAAGTTATGTTGTGAATAACACAAAGGGACTAAATCAGGCGGTCGATTTTCATAAAGAACGCATAAGAAGGAATAAGATTTTATCTTGGAAAGCAGTTGCATCTAAATTGCAGCGAACTATGCAAAGCAATGTCAAAAGCATTTGGAAATATCTCAGGAAACATGAGGTTAATTTAGTGAAGCGTATTTGTCTAAATGGGTTTTCTGCATTGACCACAGCCTGAAGAGATGACCCGACTCCGGAGTCTCAACAGACAGCTGCAGATTGATATTGACTGTACACTGAAGGAGACGGATCTACTGCAGTCGAGAGGTATACACATGAGCATGCATATGAATGCACCATCCAACCTAAACCTTTGAAGTGTGTTTCTTATTTATTTGAAAGCATTGATCTTGAAAGAGCCAAGCCCCGAAGCAGACAGAGTGTGGACCAAAATGATGAATGAGGATGTGTCACTGTGCATACAGATGCAGCGCTCAGAAATGACCAGCTGATGTGTAGCGGGATCCAGACCGATCCACGCCTGACCCTCAGTGTGGTCCGTGCAGAGTTTGGCTTGTTGATTACGTATTTGATAACAGCGTTTGCCACAACCACGGTGTGTGGAAAGTTATTGTCATCCTTCATCTGTTTACCAAGGCAAGGCACGTTTATTTGTAGAGCATCATTCGTACACAAGTCAATTCAAAGTGCTTTAGAGCTACATAAAATCACAAGAAGGCAAATAAAATCATTCCATAAAACATAAAAAGAATCCTTAATGAACTAAATTAAAAGTGAAGAGTGCAGATAAAATACCTTCAGTTGTCATATGCACAGCTAAATAGAACTGTTGTCAGCCTGGATTGAAACATTGTCAGACTTGAGGTAGGAGTGGGCGATATGGAAAAAATATCATATCACGATTTAAAAAAAAAAAGAAGAAATTTCGATTTTATCACAATCTTAAACTGAAAAATGAAAAACGGACAGTGTTGCAGAAGTATTTTCGTCTGGGCAGCTCGTACCGCGGGTCAACTACCTGAAGCAGGCGTTCGAACCCGTCCTTTTCTACCGTCTTCAACGGTATCGTATCTTTTGCCAGATAAAAGGGAACTGCTTCTGTTACCTCTTTCTGTCGCTTGCTTGCCTTGTCGTACGGAGTGCCTTTGTCAAATGCCTTATTGCCGTGTTAATGTTGTCTGTTCTGGTCTTACGCTAGCTGCTGCCTCCGCCTGCGGTGCCGGTGCCGCCGGGCCCCTCGCTGTTTGGCTCTCAGCATACTGTTTGGGATGCTTCTTCTTCAAGTGATTGAACAGGTTCGTCCTGTTGCCACCTGACGTGCGAACCGTTTCTGTGCAAATTACATTTGCTTGTGCTTGATCAGTTGCGGAAAATCCAAACCAATTTAGCGGCCAACTCCTCTGTTTGGCTTTCAGCAATGGCTCGCTACGATTGGTCGGTCAGGTTGACGACGTATCCCACGATCTCTGCAGTTTGACAGATCGTCTTCACGTTGTAATCCTTCACGATCTAATACCGTCATATCGCCCACCCCTAAGTTGAGGTCTGTCTCACATCTTCTGGAAGACTGTTCCAGATTTTAGGAGCATAAAACTGCAACGCAGCCTCACCTTGTTTAGTCCTGACTCTGGGCACCAGCAGGAGACCCCTCCCTGAGGTTGGCTCATATGACTCTAACATGTCAGAGATGTACTTTGGCACTAGACCATGAAGAGATTTCTACACGAATAGAGCTGTTTTAAAGTCTATTCTCTGAGCGACAGGAAGCCAGTGCAGAGACCTGAGCACTGGACCAGTATAGTTACGAGGTCTGGAGATGTCGGAGGCTGAAAGAAGATGTATATGGCTGGAGCCTTCAGAGTGTGACCAATTTATTTGCAATCAGCTCAGTGCCACTAAAGTTTTAGGCAATGGTCCTCCTGCCTAAATAAATCCTCTCTGAGGTCGCTGTTTATCCTGCAGACCGTGGTCGGGTTTTCTCCAGGAAACAGCTGCAGTTTTCCGTGTCTCCCTGAGCCTTTCTGGTAAACGCACAGCCATAAACTGAATGTGATAAATAAAACCCACAAACACCACGACAAGTGTACAATGTGAGCTGAATGAATTGGACTCGTTCTTTTAGAAACAAAGAATGCCTGCTTAGATAAAATGAGATGCGCATCCTCTTTATGGGAGTTGTTTTACCTGTTCTTCTGTTGGCTGACTACTAACGCTTCTATTTCTTCTTGATACTGCAAATATTTCCAGCCTCCTCTGAATCTGACGCTTTGATGATGCAAACCCTTCAAATGAACCGTGTTGTTTCATGTTGTTAGTTCACAAGGTCCCATCTCCTGACAGTGTGTGAATAGGGCTAATTTCATTTTGGATCTGTGATTCTTTGAGAAACCAAAAGCTGTCCTGCACTGGAAAAACACAGGGGAACAGTGTTTGTTGGGGCTCAGTACTTGAGGTTCTGGTGTCGAGATAAAATACAACCCAGAACACTTTGCAAAGTGAATTCTGATTCCACGAGTCAGGACTATAAGACCGGGAGAGTTTTACAGCAGAAGTTGCCGTATTTGACCTCCTTGTTATGTGCTTCATAATTAAGATGAGAACAATAGGCATGTACTTGCAATTGTTTGCTCAACATTCATTCCAACGTTGCAAAAACTGTAGGATTGAAGTTTTTTTTATTTTATTTATCTCTATGTTGTATTATTTTTGACAATTCTGAACTGAATTTGAAGCAGCTGTGTTTTAAATGTTTAACTGTCTTCCCCTGCTAACGCTGCCCAAGTCGGTCAAGGAGAGGAGCTGGAAGCGAGACAAATTGGACCTCTGCCTGGAATGGGCACTCCTAAACAAACGCATTAAAGCTGTATCTGATGTCTGCTCTCTTTCACAGGGAAGTTTGACCCCAAAGCAATCAACAACTTTTATGACAACATTCAGCCGGGTCCAGTGGTGCCGCCCAAAACTGGGAAGAAAGGTAACTGTGACACACGGTTTTAAGACATGAAAGGGATTTTTTTTTTTTTTTGTCATAGGTTGTGTAAAGAAAAGATTAATTTGAATTCTACAGGATAGAATCTGACAATTATACTGTTTCTTAGATACAAGGTGCTTCTCTAAGTCAAGGAAGGATGCTCAACAGCTGCCGTTTCTAGAAAGCCACATCATCAGGTCTCGCTAAAGGACGATTCCAATGTCAAGTATTTAGGATTCCTCTGTGGGTCTTCTGCATTCTCAAAACACCCACGATCGTTTGCACATGTGTAAGATACCCGAGGCAGAAGAGGGGTCAATGTCTGCACAATATGCATTTAAATGTAACTAAGTTTGTTTTCACTGTATTTGTTGTCACCTTAAAGTCGCTATGAGCTGTTAAACAGCCTTGTCAGTTTTCTAACCATTGCTGTAATGTTTGCCCACTTGTTAGAGGTGTTCCATAACGTTGCTCTTAAGATACAAGGACGGTATTTTTTCTAGCCTAAGAGGGACGTGACTTGAGGAAGCATCTTTGATTTTGAGACTTTGGCGTTTGAGCAAAGGATCATTGAGATCCTCCTTTATGTGCATCTTGTTTGGCTCATGCTATTGAAGATTGTTCTGTTTGGAAATCAAGGCTGAAAGCTTAGCTGTCTTTAGTCTGTGTTGGCCTCCAGAGATCCGTTGGCATGGTAACGAGATGTGAAGCCTTGCTTGGAAAGTGAATGTCCACCGTCACTTCACGCTTAAATGCATGCCTAACTTGTCAGTGTGACACCTGTTGGTAATTCCACGCCTCAGTTGATTACACTGAAATAGTTGGTGCATGCGCTCTATTACATGAACGAAGTTGTCCTGTATTTACACTTAACATATCTCAACTCTGTTTTTTTTTTTTGTCTGAAGGGGAGCAGGCTTCCAAACCAGCGCCAGCGCTCCAAAGAGACGAGGACTTTGAAGGCGCCCAGTGGAACTGTGAAAGCTGCACCTTCCTCAACCACCCTGCACTCAACCGCTGTGAACAGTGTGAAATGCCACGCTACACCTGAACTTAGCACTGCGCTGTATTGCTCCACCCTTACCCGTCCCTTGCAAATCCTTGGACACCGTAAGCCCAACCCTCCACAGTCTGTCTTGAGGTCTACCCCCCCCCGTCAATCAGTATATAAACCCCTCCTACCTGCTGAGAAAGAGCCACTGTGCCCCAGCCCCGCCCTGCTCACTTGTCCGTCCATCATCCACTACTCCAGTGCACTAGGATCTGTGTTTTCTTTGGCGGCTGATGAATTTCTTTCCAATCTATTGGAGACTCTTTTCGTGGCAAATGTCTAAAAGGGGTTGTGACTTCCTATCGACTTCGACATTGAGTGGGACAGACTTCAGCAAGGTCAAGCAGTTTAAGGTTTAAGGAGAAGGAGAAGGAGCTACGGTTTACCTAGCGAACATTCCATGCAGAAGTGAGTGACTGCCCTGTTTACATTTGCCCTTTCCTGAACTCAAAATGGAGGCACTTTCATCTTAATCCAGGACCCCTGGCTCCCTTTCTGATATAAGAACAATGAAAACAGTGGTATATAAGTGGTGACTAATGCGAAATGTAGACTGTACACTGTATCTGGCTCTGTATTAGAGCTCATTTCACTGAAAGAACACTAAAGACACTTGCATATGAGTATATTCCTGGTACTTTTATGCATATTATGCCACCATGTATTACGTGTTCAAAAGATGTGGATTTCCTGTGCAAATGCCTCAACTTGCTGTACTTAATAAAAGAGCTGATTATATGTGACTTGACCATGAACAGCTGTGTAGTTTATCATAACTAATGAATGTTTTCCCAAATCAATCAAAACACAGGTTTCCAGTGCATGTTTATTATGTTGGTAGTTAAACCACCGGTAACCAGAAGCACAGCAGCAAACAGAAGTTACATGCACACACTCACTTTAAGCAATGTTTCAAGAGGGAGATGGAGAAGATTATGAACACCACGAATGAGATTTAAGAAGGTTGTCTTTACCAGAGGGGTGCAGATTGTCCATTCCACGGCCCTCATCACACAACTCATAACGCATCTCGCACTTCGATATCATTGACCTTAACTTCGATGCCAAAACAAAGTAAGCCGACCCCTTAAACTACTGTAGGTTTTCTCTTTCTGAAAACAACTGCACTCTCAAAGGTGTCTACTCTGCTAAGAGCATTCACATTTCCTGCAGAGTGGGTAGATAAGAAGGCATCACATGGGGAAGTCTGCGAGCACATGCTGGGTAGCAAAATCATGCAGACACGTGCACTCAGCAGACATGGTCATTTGCCATTTTCCCACCAATCTGCTTGGCATGAATATTGCTTTTTTTTTTTTAATGCATTCTGCACATACTTAAATATAATACACCAGTTTGATTAGGTGGGTGTGACTGGGGCTATGATGGTGGAGAATTAAACGCGACTGTCGTATGTGACAGACTGCTGATCATTAACTATTAAAAATTCCTCTCACCAGCATGATATCGTTTGGAAGATGTCTATGGAATGTTCTTAGATATTGGGTAGCTCACTGTATAATCAATACTCTCAAATAAGACGGGAGAAAATAAAGTCAGTCCACTTGCTTTCTCTGTTAATCTCTGCTGGAGGAAGGAGGCTTGGCCATGGCCCAGATGTGAAGTATCTCTGGGGAAATGTAGCATGTTGCTCTGTCTTCCTCACTTTGTTATCAGGATATCGCGTCAATAGGAAATGTTTCCCCTCTACATTGGCTTGACTTTACATCAGTCCTTTCCTTCTTCACTGTGACTGGTTATTAGTCCACCAATGTGTGCCGGTATGGGGTCACAGACTCCATCTGTTCCCTTCGGATTTTCTGCCCAAATCCAAGACCTACCGGAGTTTCATTTAAAGGGGACGCAGAATAATCCTATTGGTGATGTTCTCTTCCAAAACTTCTCTCCTGCCTGGTTTTGGATTTCTTTTTCACAGCAGGGCTTGCTGCCAAACCTCCTTAGAAAGCTCATGGGCACCTGTCCAATATGTGAGTTTAGCCTTTGAGACAAAAAGTTCACAGTATCAAACAGAAGAACTCCTGTCCAGTCCAGACGCTATCAATAAGCATTTGTTTTCGTCTTTCCAGTCATTGGTTGAGCACTGTGGAGCTGACAGAAAATTCCTATTACTACGTGGACAATGGGTAAGGCAGAGAGCCCTAGGTTTCTTCTTTTGTCTGACATATTTCTAGTAGTAGTCTTCGTAGTTCTTGGGGTTGAGACAGTAGAGGATGGCACCTCCAAAAGAAAAGATGGTGGAGCCCCAGGCCAGGCCGTAGCCCCAGTTAAACTCATGGTATACCCTTAGACTGACAGTTTCTATGAACTTGATGGGGAACAGGACCAAGCTGCACACCTGAAGTACAACTGAAAAGGAAATGGAGAATGCACAAATATCAAAATGACTTGGATGAACAGTTGCAGAGAGAAATAAACTGAACAAAAAACAATGGGTAGCAGGCTCAAATTGAATAGAAAGCGACACAGGGCGTTTGGATGTCCTCTAAAACCCTACAGGGACAGTTGCAATAACGAAGGCCTTGAATCTTTCTCCTCACAGCACAGAGATGCATTTTTTGGAAACTGGTCAGCCATTGTTGTGTATTTTTGGATGATCATTCATCACTTCCTTGTTTCCAACAGAACTAAATCTTTCTACGTACCTGCAGTGAATAGCATGACGGCCACGGGCTTGTAGCATCGACTCCTGGAGCCGAAGCACAGGGACACCAGTGCCACGAGGAAGGAGAGGAGGGTGAGGGCTGCTCCCCCCACCAGCAGGGCCAGTGTGGCAATCTGCCAGTCTGAGACAAACACAGGGACAGAGTAGAGGGAGGGAGGGAAGGTGGAAAGCCATGAAATCACACTG
This sequence comes from Leuresthes tenuis, assembly GCF_036924035.1. Classification (NCBI taxonomy): domain Eukaryota; kingdom Metazoa; phylum Chordata; class Actinopteri; order Atheriniformes; family Atherinopsidae; genus Leuresthes; species Leuresthes tenuis. The sequence goes on along the minus strand of NW_027325361.1, from coordinate 15,125,495 downwards.
AGACACAGAGTGACTTAGGTAGCTTGAAAGAGGCTACTCTGAAGAACCGTGTCGGTTCTGCTGTCAGGTGGGACGACAGTGTAGAGACAGATGAGGGGGGATAAAAAGGAAGAAGAGAAGGCAGTAGAATGGGTCATAGGCCATAGTGGTCAGCCAAAATAAAGCTACAATGCTCAATCTCACATTTGAGGGGAAAAAAAAGGCCAACACACTAGAACTTGTGGTGAATCTCCTCAATGTAAACACAAACTATTTGTGGTTTGGAGGTTGGGAGAGCTGCGTACTCTGAGACGCTGGTGTTGTCTCGTGATGTTTTGATGTGAGCCCCTGGCCCGGTGGCAAAATGAAGAATGTGAACCATGCAGCGAATAACCCCTCAGTCCAACCACAGCACTTTCTGTCTGACAAGAGACAAACACATGCTTGGTTGCACGCAGATTTCAGCAGTTCCGTAATGGATCCCAGTGCAGCAGAAAGGCAAAGTGATTCTGTGAGGTGGCCCAGATAATGAGTATCCCTCCGTCTCTGGCTGATGCCAGCACAGCAGCATTCTCAGCATTTCATTGAGGTTCGCTCCAAAAACACTCAACTGGAAATAACTGCCATCTCGGTCTCGTTTTTTTTTATACATGAAGGGGTACGAAAGTGGAAACAAAACATTTGTCAAATACAAAAAAAAACAACAAAAAAAAACTTTATAGTGAGGGTTTTTGTTCACTTTGTGCCAAAAAAAAGCACTTTGACCGAAGAGTGTGTTTGAAAAAAAAGCTCAAGAGTTTTAATTGGCCATGGAGGACTGTTGAAAGAGCGTTTTGTTATTGTTTAGACATTAAGGGTCTCTTTCTTAGCTTTACTGTGTACTTGCGGAAACAGGAGGTCTATATGTAAACAGGCGAAGGATATTATGGCGAGGAATTTGATTACACAGGAGGAAATCATTTAAAGTACAGTGGGTGGAGAAAAAACAAACATCAAAGCGCAAAAGGGACTGCGCTTCAGATATGCGATTCAATATTGCAGCACGAGGAAAGGCTCACATTGATAGACTTCAGTTTGAATTTGTTTTGTCTTTTTTTTTCCAGTAATAAAAAAAAAAAGATTGAGTATTGCCAACAAAATATTCTCTCTATTGAGGCAGAAAATCAAAACATTCACCAACGTGGAGAAAGTGACAGGACTTAAGCTGCTTAAAATACTGTTTCCACTCTTACTTGGGGGGGAAACTTTATTCCAGAGGCCAAGCAGCTCAAATATAAACAAAAATCAACTATTCCTTCCCAAATATGGTCCAGGATTTGAAGTTTATAAATGGGCCCTGTCACCACAGGATGTTGGAAGGAGCCCACAATAAACAGAGCACCCGTTCCCTCAATCTTTTACAACACGAGGCCCCCTTGCTCACTGACCCCTCAACATTTGCTGCCACGGCTTTACAGGCTACCTATCGGCAAACTGGGTTACTGTGACTTGACCTGCAGCTGTCCCAGCTCACCGCCGCTCAGACATTTTCTGTAGGTCTGCTTGGTACCTTCAGCCCTGCCAGCATGCGACTGAGAGCTTTATCAGGGCAATTGTGCAGTGCAGAAAGTCATCTCATCTCAAATCTGGAACAGAGCCTGTTCGCTGAGCAAGAAACACAGCCAGAGTTAGGGTGCTTAAAGGCTTTGACGAGCAGGAAGCGCCAAACTATTAATCTGAGCCCCGCGTGATGACAGATGGAAAAGGAGATACAGAACACAAGATCCAATCTGAGCATTAATTATGGTCCCCCTGTGTGCATGTCAGGCGCTGCTGAAGTGTTTATCGAAAGAAAAAAAAAAAAAAAACAACCTTCAGGGCTCTGGTTCAGTTTCTTTGTCTGGGACAACAGTGGAAGATCTGTGTCACAGAAGTGCCCCGAGAATCTATCTCTTGCTGTCACACACACTCAGCCTCACTGTCTCAAGGAAGCAGGATGGAGAATTGTTCGTGGCAGGAAGTGTTTCAGTCAGCGGCCTTTGGTCCAAGCCCTCCACCACCTCCTCTATGTAGCCAACACTAAGCTGTGACAGTCCACAGAGAGAAGACAAGTTCCCAAAAATGGAATCGATACGACATTAAGATCGTGCCTCACCATCACCTCAGCTCACTAAGTCGGACTGTCTCACACGCTGGCTCAACATTCGTTCCCTCATCTCACACCACCCTGGTATCAACACACACTGCTCACACATTGCCGCTCCACATTCCGAGCACTGTGTCCATTCTGTACCTTTTAAACTTGACCTCCAACCCCTGCCTAACTATTTGTGTGCGTGTGTTAGACGGAGAGAGCGAAACATAAAGGGAGTAAGGGCTACCATATGCGTCTGGATATTTCAAACACATGAGCATGAACTGTAACAAGGCGATACCTCATGTCTACTTTCTAACTCAGAGGGAACATTATTAGCATTTGGAGAACAAAAACACACACTGGCCTTGCAGAGCAGGTTGAAATACATCTAAATGGCCAGCTGCTGTTTCAAACTAACAGGATTTATTTAATGCCCAGAGCGTGACACTGAGCAAAAAATATTGGGGGGTTGAAGGGAGAGAGATATATAAGGTGTGTGTGTGTGTGTGTGTGTGTGTGTGGGGCAGGGGACGACTGATTACTGTGATTCAAATCAATAAGCCTAGCCAAGCACAAGCCTGAGAAAATGGGAAGTTTGCTGTGTGCATTTACTGTGGTATGCTGCTGCTGCTGCTGCTGAGAGCTGACATGTGGACTGCATGTCTTTATATGGCACCAAAGTGCACTCTGCCTCTGCTGACAGAGGATGAACTGGGCCAGTGTGACCCACAGTTGCTCATCTCAGACAGAAAGAAAACATTTTGTCAGACTAACAAAAACACAATTCAGCACGCAGGAGAAGGCCAGGGGCAGAGAAAAAAAAATGAAATATTTACATGTACACGGGGGCACACAGACACAAAATGTAAGAGGCTAAAACTGGAGATATGACAGGATGAGTCCGTGTAGGCCCTACCTTCATTTACATTGTCATGATCCAGGTTCAAGCAGTATTGTGGCTGATTAAATTCCTCTGAGATGATTTAAGTTACCATGCTTGTATGCAAGGAAACATACTTTGATTAATTTCAGCTCTTATTACATTGTATAATGCTTCAGTTATTTTATGCATCCTACCATCCACGCAACCTAACACAGAAATACCACAAACGTACAACATGACATACATACATACATACAAGAAAGATGAACTTTAACGCCCATATTTTAATTTATGGGCCCAGAAAAAGCTCACTGAGGGAACTCCATCAGGAAGAATCCTTAATAGAGAAAACCTGCATTTTTTGGAGCGCTTCAATTGTTTCCCTGGTAACTAATCTCCAGGCATCTGGATCTCTGGGGAGCCCTGTGTTCTGAGCTGCCCTTGCTCCTTGGCCGGTGAAGAAACCCACACAAAGGCTCATTTTGTAGGCAACAAAAGGCCAAATGAAACCCCAGCTGGACCGCTCCTGGTTAGGAAGAATTCCCACATCATTCTGCGGTGCACTGGGTAAATGTTTCAGGAAAAAAGAAAAAGTTAACAAGCCTAAATAGGAACCCAAATCGTGTCTTATTCATCAGACTATGGGACTCCAGGATAAACTTTCATTTCTGTAATCGATTATTTCCCACTTGGAAAGCAGGGCACAGCCCATTGTTCAGTATCTTATTTCCTGTAGAAAAGTTCTGCAGTTTAAATTAACCAGCCAATAGCTAATTATAAAGTAATTAACATTTAGCACTCTCATGGGTGATGTTTTATAATTCTCACCCACAGAACAGATTGGTTCAGCAGTGCACAGCCTGCGGGGACCCTTTGTTACCCCTGAGCGCTGTGTATCTGACTTTCATTTGAATATGAATGGGGGGTGTCTGCCTGCACCCACAACTCTGCCATTTTAGAGGTGACACATCCACAAAATAACAATCAAACTGGTTCAAAGATTTCAAACCAATATAATGGCGCATCTGCGCATCACCCAGAATAAGTGTGGCTGTGCAGGTATATGAGCGTCTTTCTCACCGATGGTCAGCGTGCTGTTGCAGGACCAGTCCATGGAGCTGACGGGCTTCCAACAAGACTCCCATAGGGACAGGTAGTACTGGTCATCTGCCGTGACCCACGCCGGGCTCAGCATGGCCCCGACATCCAGGCACAGGGCGAGAAAGACGCACACGAGTCCCACGAACTTCAGGGGCGTCAACGCCGACATCCGGACCTCCTCTGTGCCGCTCACGGATGAAGCCATACCTAAAGTATCTTAATCATTCAAAAACAAAATAGTAGTGGAACAGAAACAACATGTGTTGGGTCTGTGTCGTTCCTCAAGTCCATAAACTGCGTCCGAGTTAGGTTACGGTTGCCCTGCTTTCCGTGGTCGTGCCGTGGGTTGCGGGATGGGGAGCCACCGTTCTCTTAGTGCGCGCGTCCTGTGTCAAGAGGACGCCACTGCCTCCGCTGTGGACCCAGCGCTCTGCTGACAGGACTGTGCTGCAGATCTCTAAAATAACACGGTGCTGCACCTGCTGGGTCCTAGTGCCACGACCAAATCTCCCTCTCTGTGTCTTCATTCTCCACTGATTTAAAAGAGAAAAAATGGTCTGAGTCCATGTCCGTTTGTCTGGCAAAGGTACCTCGTCTTCAGATCTCTGGGGTCAAATACCGCATTGTTTATTTTATAGAGATATATATCAATTTGTTGTTGAATCAGCAGCTGGCATAGTAGAAAGTCAAAATAATAATGACAAGAGGACTTCAGCCTTTATATTTGCACATTTTTGGAAAGTTATATCGTTATGGTTTGGAGCAGCATGGTATAGCTACCAGTTCCTTAAAAGTGATGAAAAGAATAAGTCATCATCAGTAGTCTAACCTTTCAGCAAGTGGGCTGCTGAGTAAATGTTGGAACCAAGTCAAACAATGGGAGAGACAGATGTTATAATCTCACTGCATATGTCTATAAAATGACCTGAAATGCATAAAACACATTCCTCAGGTCTAACAAAGTGGAGTTTGGGGACCACTAGGGATTTTTCTAGGTGACTCTCAGTAAAATTAATTAACTTGAGTCCAGTGAGGGAAATCAGGCTGTTAGAACAATTCTTTTTATGACTCTAGTCATATTACAGCCCAGTTACAGTTCTCAGCACTGACTGGTTTACTGGCTGTTGACTGGAATGATTTAAAATGGGCTTTGAACTTTAAACTTTTACTGATGTTAGTGTTATTGTGGGAGGGAAAAAGCATTAATGGGCAACATTTATTTATTGCTTTTCTAATCTCGTTGATGACTCAAAACAGTTTTAGACTACAAGCCACACACATCCATTCACATACAAATTCATACAGCTCTTTTTCTCACACTCCCACACTGGCGAAGCCGTCAGTCCTGCCCAAGAACAGTTTGACACGTGGAGCGGGGATGCCAAGGATCTGACCATCAACATTACAATTAACTATACCCCTCTGAGCCACAGCTCAGTTTGTTTTGGTTGTTTTAATCTATGACATAAGAATGATGGAAATAAACTCTCATGTTTACAGAAATGAGAAATGTGCCTTAATGTAGAGCATGATATTGTTAGCTGAAAGAGACGATGAAAAATTCAAGCAGTTATAAATAAAATTGAAATGATCAACATATAAGCTGATTTACAATGAAGGGAAACAGTCCACACAGACAAACATATGAAACACGAAATAAAACACTGTGGAGAGAATGGTTGGGAAAATGTGAGATGTTTAGAGAAAAGAGTTTAAGAATAATGATGACTTCTTTCAGAGTTCTTATGTCTTACAGTTATTATGATTTTTTCTCATAATATGATCCTGAAGAGTGAAGAACCTGTATTGTAGAATTACAACTTCCAGAATACAAATAAAAGGCTGCCACAATATCAGATTTTTACTACATGATTATTGGGGCAAAGAGCAACAATAATGTTGCAATATCAATTGAAAATTAGAAAAAAATAACTCAAAATATCATTCTGCATTCGATAATGTTTTGATTTTCTCAGCTGAGATCAACTATTTTCATACGTCTAACATGTTCAACATGATATTTAGAATTCTTCTTTATAACGGCAGAATTATTGTCGATATTACAACCACCTTATACTGCATAACGCGCACATTTTGAGAATTGGAGCCTTATCCTTATGGTATGTACTGCATGCGTTCATGGCATCACGTGTTGGGCTAGTTTACTTCAAACAAACTGATCATTTCTGGGTTTAGAGTGTAGTATGAGTCCATGGGAGGACGTTGTGGTGCCTGAAGACAGCGCAAAAGTAAAGGTCTTTAAAACTTTATAGACATTTGAGTGGTCCAAAAAGAGGGAATTCTATATGATTAATGGGTTTGCTCTTGAGTTCTCGAGGAGGAATGTTGTATTTCTGAGAGATATTGGCAAACTTACAGCCCTCAAGGATGAAAATAGAATTTGTTTTCAGACCAGCAGTTTTTCATTGCACACCTCTCAACTTTCCTTCCCCTTGATTTTTTCACAGGATGCTTTAACACCCCATTCTCTGTTTCTCATGAAACACACACACAAATACACACTCCCTGTGAGGGGAGCTTACACAGCTCATTTCTTCCCTAATTGAACTTTGATAATTCTTTGTCTTCGGGGAAGAACCTCAGAATTAATACATATTGATTAACACACACTCAGACACACACAGAAAGGCAGACATTTTTCAGGAGGTAACGTCGTAGTTACGTCTTAATAGCTGGTCAGAGTATTGGTGATTTGCTGTAGGATGAGGGTTACTGAATGTCCTTTTTTGTGGGAGGGTTGATTTAAAGAATGGGACGGTTATCAATGGAATGTGCGTGTTTCTGTGTGTTTCTGTTTAAACACGTCCGGTTTCCACTGATTGCAATCTGTTCTCACCAGTAACGATATTGTAAGACTTTGCCATCAGGGGCATTTGTCCTATACTCCTGTGAGACACACCACACAAATGCAAATACTTCTCAGAGTTAATGCGCTGCGGCGGAGCTGTCAAGCACACATTTGATTGCTATTGTCAGGTGGAAAATGTCTATCTTTTGAGTGTTTCACTTGAATGACCCAGAATAACAAAAGTGAAATGATGTAAAAACAATGCGAACTGGTTTCCTCCTGTGCCAGCACTAATTGGAAAATGTGATGATATGGGCGAAAACTAAATGAAAGCGGAGAATGGGAAATGTCAGAAAATGCCGCACATGTTTTTTTGTTCGCAGTAAATTTATTGGAAGTGATTATTTTTCATCATCTTACGACACATTTCACATAAGTCCTAACTAACCGGAATTGGAATGACTCGTTCAATGTTCTACTAAGTAATATTCACACAGCAAGGAAATCTCAATTAAAGCCAAACTGAATTTCAATTTCTAATATCTGATCCATAAAGTTTCTGCGCTGAACCCACTAAAGAGGTTAATCCCACTGGAAATGAAAATGGCAAATATGATTGTTCCATTCTTAATTAATTGTGGTTAAAATAAACAGTTATAACCCATGACATTAAAAAAAAAGAGAGAACACATGGACTGCCACTTGGAAGTTGTTAATTCAGCCATTTGATTGGGGAAAAAGTGGAATATGAAATATTTCATTTGAATATGATAAACTGAATATAATTGTTGTAATTAATCAATGGCTTTTCTTTTTAAAAAAAAATCAAATAGAGGGAAAGGTCATGGAATCATGAACCAAAAAAAAATTCCCAACTAAAATTTTGCTGCCCTTCCTCAAACCTTTTTGTGACGACTCAAATTCTTCATTAATCATAAACAACATTCTTCCTGAGATCCAGACTGTTTGCTGGGCATGTCGTCAGGCTGATATGTCTTCCCTGAAGTTTCAACGCTCTTTGCTCAGTGGAAAGATGCATTATCAACCTGAAAAATGACCTCAGCTACCCGTGCATTTGCTGTAGAGGTAAAGATATTCCCTGATCCTTTATCTGACATGAACCTCATATCATTAATGATTTGGGAAATTTGCTTTCTTTTTTTCAGGCAGTCCTCTTTATATGTTTCATTGGTCCTACATCATGCAAAAGTTCCGGCATCATCTCCTTGTCCAGTGTTCATAACTGAATATCACTTTCATCCAATCATCCATGACTGCTTCTCTTTGGCCCACTGTAGCTTTTGTTTTTCTCTGTTAAAGTGTCACCGACGGATTACATTTGGCTTTTCTAGATGGAAATCCCATCTTCTTCAGCAGATTCATCTTCCAGTTCTGCCCATTTAAAATTTTTTTTTTACATTTTCTATCTCTTTTGTTGTGCATTTAATATTCTTAAGGCAGATTGCTTTGAGTTTTCTATCCTACACTCTTTGGAGGTTTCCTTGGTTGAAAATTAACATCTTCCTCCAGCATGTTTTATATTATTTTCCATTGTTTCATCTGACAGTTCTCTTGTTGGAGCCACGTTTCCTGTCAATCAGCCATGTGCAAGTGCTCCTCGGGGCTCTGCAAGCACTCTCTTTGAGCTGCAGACTGGTTTGCATATTAAGACGTAAGCATTGATTTTAGAAGTGCAATTTACATCGTGTTTCCATATTTTTTCTCATGACTGGGTGATTTCCATAAACTTTTCCTCTGCTTGATCGGTTGTAAAATGTAAAAGTTTTGGGTGCTGTTTTCCCCTTCAAACTGGATTAACATAATCCAACTCCAAGAGTGATTTGATATTTTTTGCCAGATGTTGTGTTGGTCATGTTGGCAACAAAAAGAAATGTTGCCACGGCTATGGAATAGCCGATACACACAAGGAGGGACCCAAGAGCAGACTGACACAGAGAGATGGGAGAAAGAAACTGATTTATTAGTTGTAATGGTGTGAGGTAGGTCCACAGAGAGCCAAGTCTTGCAATATCTCTAGGAAAAGAGGAGGAACGGTTAAATGGGTCCAAGGAGTAATCGAATAATGATTGTTGTTTTCCCAGTGAGGGCTTACTATGTCTCCAGAAAGGTTTCCAACACAGGAGGGGTAGTGATGACTCTGGCTGGGGTATGTGTCATCAGTGAAGAGGCAAGGTTACACTGGGGAACACAGGTAAATGAACAATAAGACATAGGAAGGTTTTATGAGCAACACTGGGAAAACACTGGGGAGTCTGATTACCAACAGAGACAATCTGGCAAAGTCCAGAGCTCCTGCATGTCCTTAAGAGGCCAGCTCTAACGATACCTGCTTGCTCCCGCCTGGAACTCAGAACACAACCACAATACCACAACCAAGTGCAATCATGACAAATGTAAAGGTATTTCATTACCGTTTATTACAGGTGCCATAAAAGAACGTAACATACATCTTTACACACTTTACTGCTTAGTTCTATTTAGTTGATAAATCATAAGTCTGGGGGGGTATTGTAGAAGTGACTTTCCCTTCCATTAAATAAGGGCATTACCACAGTTTTCACATATAGTAATAAAAATGTATAAACAATCAAACAAAACAAACTAAAAAAACTTTTCTAAAATAACATAGATTTAAACAAATTTCTTGCAGTGGCTGATATAGTTCTTAATCCGTAGTTGCATCGGACCTTAAATGACCAAGAGGTAAAAAAAAATCATGGTCCGATTTAACCCTGATACCCCCGCCTCTAAACACTAATCTCTGTGTTGTGGTAGCTGAAGTTATTTACGGTCTTCATCTCTATTTGACCCAGACTGTCCCTTTAAATCTGGGAAATGGGCCGTTCAGGGACCGCTGTCACAAACAGAGTTGTGCGCCTGCGCACCGCGCATAGCAACTCTTTCGGGCCACGGAGACGAAGAGGGCTCACGAATGCACATTTTGGGGACGGAATAAAGGTAAGACGAAGCTATATTATGTAAGCTGCACTAAGGGAAGCTTATATCATTTGATGGAAATCGAGATCTTTCCCTAAGAAAGAAAACCGTTCGTTTTATCCATGCGTCGGTCCTCCGAGGCATCCGAGGCTGAAGGCGCACTGATCCTACAAATCATCCGTGCATGTCAATACATTGGACGCTAATCACTTCCAACCCGATCACCGACCCTCAGCCGTACGAACGAGATGAAACCGTTTGTAGCCACGGTGGACATCGCCTTGAGAACAATTCCGTACCTTTCCCTCATCTCTGGTAATTGTTGTAACGGGGCGGCGGCGCTTTGTTTAGGATGTGTCCGCTACTCGTCATCTATTTTGGGCATTTGAGAGCAGGATTCCGGTAACACATTCATGTATGTGTGCGTAACTCTGGTCAGCAGCCGCCATTGGTGACTGTCAGCTCAGCCAAGGATGGCTCGTGTTGGCAACACAACGACGCCTTTCAACGCCTGGCTGTTCAGAAATGTTGGAGGTGTCTGAATATTGAATTATAGCCTGTAAGAGCATTTTTGCTGTTACCGATTTGATCTGCAATTACTCGCCGTTTCCTTTGCAAACCAAGTTAATAGTCTTAATGCACACTATCTCCTTTTTCAGTCTTTTGTAAGTTTATTTGAATTCCTTGTCGTCAAACAAAAGATGGAGGCTTTGGTTAATTACCCTCTTGTGTGTATCAGTGGGTTCAAAGCTGCGCATTAATGTGTGTTTTGGTTTTTCTACAGATAAATCCCACCCCAAACACACTGGCAGGAATCATGGGGAGTGGTAAGTTTCTTGACACAGCACTCCTGGTTTCATCCTGCAGGCAGACATTTGCATGAACTGAATCGCTGCCAAATTGAAGCAGAAACTCCTCTCAGATTTCTTCTTGTTCTTACCTTACGGGTTGATCTGTCGCTGGCATGTGACCCTTTTGGGGTTTTTATTGTTGTATTTAACACAATAACGGTTCCCGGTTCCTTCCTACATTTGAACTCTCCTGCTTTCTCTCTTGTACTAATCATATTCCTTGAAGTTCTTAGTCATGCAGATGCTTATTAATATTTGGAGCATTGCAAACACATCCCAGGGCATGTTGCAACATATTGCGCACAGTTTCTGTTGGAGAGGTTATTTTTTTGTGTGTATTTTCTTGATTAGTGAAACAGAGGGGTGCTCTGTCTCTCAAAGTTCATTCCACTTTCTCTTATGTGGCCCTGGAATGGATGCCTAAATCAAAGGAGCTTTTGTTTTTATGCAGAAATGTGGGCACAGAGCAGCGCTCGCCTCTGCTGCCTCTCTCGCTGTTCCATTTTTTTTTCGCTTCTTACTTTTTTTTCCAACATCTCTGTCCCTTTTGCCTCAATACACTCTCTCTTTGCTTAATTCCTCTCGCTTTTGCTTCCACCCACATGCTGCTCTGCTGACTGACTCTTGCGCTGTTTTCCTTCTTTTCTCTCTCATTATCTTGTCTCTGCTTGTGGTTGCGATTCGTGCATTTTTTTTTTTCTCACACTTCTCTCAGTCTTGTATCCTTTCCCTTACGCTGTCCTTGTCTCTGCCCTCCCGTCTCCCCCCCTTCCACTCATCTCCTGTTGCTCTTTTCACAGTGTTCCTGCCAGCAGATGCAGCCCATTCGGTGCTGAGTCGGCTGCGGAGGGCCAACTATCTGCTGGAGGAGATGAAGCCGGGTAATATCCAGAGGGAGTGCCGTGAGGAGATCTGCACCTATGAGGAGGCCCGTGAGGCTTTTGAGAATGAAGAGAAGACGGTCAGGGAGGAAACACATTACATCGAATATTTTTAGATTAGTTAGTTACCAGTTGTGATACTAATGTATGGATATCAACTCGGGCAGGCAGTTGTGTGAATAGATTGAGCAACAACCCCCCAGGGCAGAAAAATCAAGTAAACACTGTAGTCTCAAAGACTGCCCCTCCTCTAATGGCCCCTTTAGTTTGACTCTAAAAGCGAACCAATCCACATTCACTTCCAGGATAAAATATCATATCAGGTTTGCAGCCTGATACAAAAACTGTTCCCTGTGGCTGATTTTTATTATTTTTTTCCCTGTCATGACGACTGAAGAAGGGGAAACTTTACGTAACTCACATGTTTTAATTGCATTAAGGCTTAAAGGTAGCAATCTCAAGGACAGGGCTGGTTTTAGTGACGGGTGAATGCCGCAGCTGCCTCCAGTCTAGAGCCGCCCAGTGTCCCCAAAAAAAAAAGATTCAAACTACTCCTATAAAGTGATATTTCGTGAGGTCATTTTGTCCAACAGTGAAATCCCAGAACAAGAGAGGCAGCTTGTGGAATGTGCGTTCTTTCAGGAAGTGATTTTTATCAACAGGAAGAACAGCCCAGTGCATGCTAGAGGGGGGAGGCATATTTGTGAAACCCATTGTAAGTGGCCAGATAGCACAGTCACGCAGATGTACGTACACAGTCATGTGGTCGCTTTGTTCGGCTGCTGTTGTCTCCCGCCTTTGTGTTGCAGTGATCCAGATGAAAAGCATGCATACTGCGGCCAGTGTGTTTGCTGGGACTCGGCTACTGTTTGTTTGATGGTGTCTTGATGGGGAAATATTAGTCAATTAAAGCGGTTTTCACAGCACACGTGCCTGTGTTCTGATTCTGCAGAAACGGTTTTGGGAGGAATATGTCCGGGAAAGCAGTCCGTCTGGAGGCCTGGAGGCGGCGGTTGGCGGCATCCACTCTCTGTACCTGATCGTGCCGTTGCTTCTGGTTTTGCTCATCATCGTCGCCATCGCCATCACCGTGTGGCGCTGCCACTCCCGTAAGCGCTCACAGCGCAGCCCCAGTCTGGGACACTCGCATCACAACCACGTTCTGTCAGTGGTCTCCATGGACCAGTGGGGGAGGGAATACCACCACCACGGTGACCAATCAGAACTCAGTGTCCACAGCAGCCCAGCTTATCCCGGCTCCGAGATAACATCGGGGAGAGGAAGCGCGGGAGACCCGCCGCCATCTTATGAGGAGGCTGTGGGCCATACAGATGTCCAAATAGGGACAGAGCCGCCGCCACAGTATGAAGACATCGTGAACAACAGCTCCACTAGAATCAGCGGTGGTCCAGGGAAGTAAATGTGTCTCTTAGCTACCACCCAAACAGAAGTCCTAACCTACACTAAGACCATCTTATTGTTAAGCAGTGCTACTACTGCGGCATCACCAGCCTTCCCCCAGTCAGCACACACAACAGAAACACTCCATAACTGTTGGGTCAGAGGACTAATGCAATTTTTTTTTTTTTCTGGTGCCAGCTCTGAAATTTGCACTAACCTTTCGTCACTGCGGTGAAGTGACGGCAGGACGGAGCAAGTGATTCTGCAATACCAAAACCAGTCAACATCTCTGCTGCGTTTCCTCACAATGCATCGGCGTTGTCACACTGCACTTAGATCATGTTGTTCAGCGAACATGAGAGAAGCCGCATGTGGCGTGAAGAAGAGACGGCTCTCTTTGCCGTCGTCAAGGACAACCATTCTAAGTGTAAATGGGGATTGGATCGATGCTTTATTGTTAGATTAGTGCCAAGTTTTTTTGTTTTTTTTTAAACTTCATTGGGCAGCATCTGATATTTTGTACATAGTTTTAAAATCTTTAACTCTAGCCCAGATAATATGTATAGTTTTCCATTTTAAAGTTTGTATTTTGTAACCAATAATCAGGCTGTTTTCAATTTTCATTAAGCCATATATATATGTGTAACCATGAAGAAGCAGAAACGATCCAAAAAAAAGATGTTAGTTTAAAATGAGTTCGTCATGGCTAACCCTGACACCAGTCCGTTAATAAATCACGTACTCTAAAAGGTAAACCGCTTCCCACATACTGTATCAAAGGTAAATTAAGACCAAACCGCACAACAGATGTTCAGGCTGAAGATGACAAAACAAAGAAGCATTCAGTCAAGACTCTATACATTCTTCCATTGATGTTTTAATGTTAACAAGCAGCTATTTAATTCATTGTTGGTCATCGAAATGATGTCCTAATGCAGGTTTAAATGGTTATGTTTCCAAACTGATGCATCAATCCAACTTCATGATATGCTTTGGAATATCCTGGAGATTTGAGATCAGGCCATAAGCTGTTAAAAAGGGTCGGTGTTTCGTATACAAGTGTCAAATTTACTTCTATCTTGGTAACGCATGAAGCTCGGCCTGCACATGTGAGGTTAGGACTGTCTCTGCACTGTATGAGGCTCATACCCACTTGTGGGCCACTGATGCTTGCTTTGATTGTGAATCCCCCCCCCCTCCTCAAAGCAGTTCTACTTCTAGTCATGACTACAGAGTTTTGCTCTGTGCTACTTTCATGAGCTGTGCAGGGACTTGCACTGGAATTAGAGCCAGAAAGCGGCAGAGACAGGAGCTTGCTGGATGAGATGAGATGACATATCAATGGGGTGTTCCTGTATCAAAATGTCACTGTGGATGAACTCGATGTTTAGCATGTGCAATGCGCCTCTATACTGTATATGTGTATAGATTGTATGTGTGAAAGTTAAAAAAATGAGATTGTTATTTTATGCCATAGTTCAGTTGAATGCATTGATACTAATGTGACTGTGATGCAGTAGTTTTGTGAACAAATGAAGGCACTTTGAGTTTACACTTCAAGTGAGTCATTTAATGGAAAGCAGGGCGGTCTGGTTTTTACACCATCAGCATCGGTCTCAGCAAAAGCGATGTTGACGTAAATTCACTGGAAAAAAAAAGTGCTCATAATCTATATGCAATTTTGCTGTAAACACGCCAAGACCAAAAAATACCCACCGATTCATCTCTGACACCGACAAATGTATCATATTCCCCGTCTGCACCTGGCAGACTCTGAGCACTGACTATTATTATTATTGTATTTGCGTTTTGAGTTGACCTGTGAACCTCAGCACCTGCTGCGACACTGACCCGAGCTGTGCTGGTCGAGGTCGTCACTCCGTTTAGGTCGGCGGTTGAACTGTTACTCGTGCAGATTTTCTGGTTTTTACAATGCCTTACAAAACAAAATGTTCTACAACATTAAATGCAAGGGAACTTGTTATAAAAACCCCGACTTGTGCAAAAGCTTGAATTAACATTTGTAATAAAACATTTACAATGTGCTACGTGTATTCGTTTCATTCGCTGGATCATTGTTGTCTTGTGAGTGTAAAAGCCTTTGACTGTGTTTCTTCATGGTGGATTTTATTGAGGATCATTTACATACGATATAACACCGAGTGCAGACCGATTCCGACAGTTGACTTGGGCAATTTTATATGTAGTGGTGGTACAAATATGTGTAATATAAAGGGAAAATTACATCAAATATATTAAATATAAAAGGAATAGCTTGAAAACATGTGTTTTAAGTACATTCTTCTGTCTTCAAGTGGACACCTGGCCTTTGATTCATATTTATCTTCAGTCAAACACGATCCAAAATCCACATTTACTGCTGTTCAAACAAAGCGGGAGGTGACTCATTAACTTCCATCGGGAGAAAAACCCACAGAGTACACAGGGCTCAGGAGGGAACTGCTTTTTGTAGCTGGAAAAAAAAAAATCCATTGTTTTGAGGAGGCACAAGTGAACGTCAAAACTAGATTTATTGATAAGTAACAGCAGTGGTCGCATGCACGCACGCTGGCTCAGTTCGTCCTTTTTTCCTTTCGGCGCTTCATTAAAAATGAGTAGAAGAGAGAACAACTCTTGACAGCTTCAAGTAGAGCAAGCCAAATTTATCCCTGACATATATATTAAAAAAAAAAAAAAAAGGAAATGCCAACTCTTGCTAAAAGGAGCAATTCATCAGAGTGAGTGGACCTAAAAGCAGGTCACCGGTGAAGGTACAATATTTGGTCTGTACTGTCCCAGACAGAGAGAAATGGAACAGAGCTCATTAATCGTAAACAACAGCGTCTCATCGTGTTCGCGGTGCAGTAAACTTTGAGGCTGATTTGACAAAGTGTATCAGGGAAGAAGGAAAAGTACCGGACAAACAAGTGCAATGTAACGCGATCGGGTAAATGTGGTGTTAAATGGAGCTCTTGTCAAACAGGTCAGAGGGTTTTCCTGGAGGTTTTTGTCTGTTTCCACACATAAACACTGAGCTCACACCCACTCCTTTGGGTTTCTTAACACGTCCAGCATATCGGCTTCCTTGGTACCTTTGGCAGGCTCATGCATGTACTCCCACCTGAGAATGAAAGAGGAGTTTGTTACCAGGAAACGCAGACAGCGTGTTGTCATCACTCAAGAGCAGGGATTTGTCAGCTTACCTGGCAGTGAGAGGGAGCGACATGAGGATGCTCTCAATTCTAGAGCCAGGCGTGGCCAGGCCGAACTTCACTCCCCTGTCATACACCAGGTTGAACTCCACATATCTACAACACAAGCAACAAAACACCAACTGGAGACAAGCTTCATAAAGTCAGATTTTTACATATTTGAAGTGGTCTGCACGTGAGGTTTAGCTCAACTGCAATCAAACCTTTGGATTCAATCATATTTTAAATCAAGCTTTCATTGGTTTCAAATGGAACATTTTATGACTACAGTCTGCTCTCAAATCTACATTTAGAACAATAAGAAAACAGCAGTAACTCTATACCGTTACGGAAACTGCTGTAAATTGATCCTATTCACAATACAACAGTGACTTGAATGAGGCTTAGTGGATAAGGAGCTACAACACAATATAAAGAACAATGGATACCGCTGGTTACATCTACGCACATTTCATTTGGGCTTTGTAGTGCAGCAGGACAAAATATCACAGAAAGCACCCCCCAGTAACAAGATTTTCACTTTCACTTGTTTTTTCTGGGATTATTTCACCCCTCGGCTCATTTTTCCCCCCGACATGGTACTAAAACACCATATTATGTTTGTCAACTTTAAAAACAAAGAAGAAAAAAAGATAACTACTTGCTTAACGTTTCACTCTCAGGGTTGACATGACAAACACACCTCCAAGTCTAGTAAATGCTATCCCTGATGTAATAAGCTAATCTGAATCATTTCTAAACCGCCTGTAGTTTACTGAAGTTCACGAACGAGACTGAACCGGGACTCATTCATCCCCAGTACTTCAGCCCAACCTCCTACCACAAGTCAGCCAACCAATCAATGAGTGACTTTCTAACTCACTACAACACTTCCCCTCATTCATAAATTAGCCCTTTAGCTCATTCTCCAACTAAATGACTCCCTAAGGAGGTAGTGAGCTCTGCCAGGATCTGCACTGGCTTTGAACCACACAGGCAGTGGATGGAGTCCAAGGCTGAGTCGATTAGGTTTGAAAACGGCAGCTTCAATTACTGACCAAACAATGAAAGTGAAAGTACTTTAAAAAACAAAAAAGATTCTACATTTGAAGTGCTGTGAACTTTGTGACATTACCTGGAGGAACTGAAAGTGAGAATAAATTTGGTCAAATCAGTGAATCATACTTTGAACTCAACCAGCTCCCCAGTACAAAGTCAGATTTTCTGACAGACATATTCAAGGAATGACACGACTATGTTTATTACCAAATCATCAGCTACATGACAGCAGGCTACATGTTGCATTCCCTGCCTGCTGAACTCTTCCACAGTGCAACCACTTGGTTAAACCAAATGGAGTATTTACAGTTTAAATAGAGCCCCTGACTCAGTGAATCTCTTGCTGAAGTCGCAGAGCTAAATCGGGAGACATCGTGTGTGTGTGTGTTGTGCATCCTCTGCTCACCTCCCCCGGCGCACCTGCTGCCAATCCTTCTCCTCATCTGTAAAGGCGTCATCGAGATGTTTGTAGACGATGGGAAGGTAACAAGGCACCACAGTGCTAGCACAGCTCTTTACGAAATTGAATGCTTCTTCCTGATTCGGGGAGTCCAGGTCGTCAAAGAAGATCCCACCTATGCCGCGAGTTTCTCCTCTGTGGCGGACGTAGAAGTATCGGTCGCACCTGCATGACAAAAGCATTGGACCACAAAATTACTCACTTCAATCTGAAAACAGTGAACGTGGAGGCAGAATAATCTTCCTACAAGTATTTCTGCAGTTCAACCCAGGCTGACCAGCTGCTGCACACAGCCTCACATTTACTGAACAAATCAGTCTTCTTACCCCACTCTTGCCAAGTGACTAATGCATTTCCCAAAATGTTCCACTATTTCTGAGATTCAAATTCAAGAGTTTGAAGAGTTCAAGTTCAAATCATTATCAAAACTGCAAGCGACATCAGATAAAACCACACCCATCCTGTCCATATCCACACTGGTCATTAACTTGGCTCTCGTTATTGCTCAACGGTTTTTCTGTGTATGCAGATTTTAGGCAGAGACTTCTTCTTATCACCATCCAACAGTGAGGATACACCCATTGTAAAGGCGCACACACACACACACAAATACAAAGAAATCCAGCCAGAAGATGCATACGTGCTGTTACTCACACCCACACACACAAAACTGATGTAATGGTACCATTTCTTGAAGTCAGGGTAGTACTGTGGGTGGTGCTTGTCACAAGCCTCCTTCAGGGTGTTGTGGAAGTGAAAGGCATCTTCTTTATCAACATAAACTGGGGTCAGGTCTGTTCCTCCACCAAACCACCACTGTTTAGAGCCTGGAAAAACACACACACACAAAGACGAGGAAGAAGGAAACACAGCTTATCAGTCATCAACACGCTCAATAGTGTCACTGACACCAAGACACATCTGCTGCCATAAAGGGCTGACACTCTGGTAGAGTTAAATTCATTACTAGGATTCGGTAAGTTGACACTTTTAAGCACTTTAATTCTTCTTAACAAGAAGGAGAAAACTACTCAATAAAGATAAAAAATGATGCTCAGAAGGCGGTTGTTTTAAGCAGCATTTCACTTGAGTGAGTCGCAGCTGCAGGAATTCTTTCTCATCTCAGAACTGATTTAGAGCTGTTCTCAGTTTAACCCCGATGATCCCATTCCTCACGGCTTCGCTGAAGCACTCATGTGGTTAATGACGACCTCGTTGCATGATAACAAACTTTTAACCGGAACATGACACTCTATATTATGAAATCAATACATGTGATTCAGTTTACCGAATCCTAGTCATCACTTTAACGCCAACACACTCACCGTCCTCCTCTTCAATCTCAAAGTATCTGTAGTTGAAGTGCACTGTGGGTATATGGGGGTTCTTGGGGTGGATGACGGAGCTCACACCCATGGCACAAAATGGCAGCTTTCCTGAAAGAAACAGAAAATGTGTAAATTCAAAGCTCAAATGTACACAGCCGAGACGCGTTTAGGCCCCGGCTGAGCATTTCTTTCTTTCTTAAATTGGCTAATATCTTAAAAATAAGTTCTTTCTATGGTGTGTAGCTGAATATAGGTAACCACCTCTGGCCAAAAGCAATATTAGACCTTTAGCAAAACTCACCATCTTTCCCTTTGAGTACTTTTCCTCGGCTCCTCATCTGCTTTGCTGCTTCCTCAGTCAGGTTCCCAAACACCACCGACACATTAACCCCTGCCTTCTCAAACACCTTTCCATCCTGCATCACGCAGCTGATTCCTCCACCACCTTACACGAACAAGCAAGGATAAAAAAAAAAAAGGAATTCATTTGAAGACATTGAATGTGTTGTTCTGTTTCCTGGTAGCTCCACATTAGGCCTGTGTATGGCTGTATTAGAATACCTGCAAAAAAAAAAAGATTGATTACAGAAACTCATAATTACATTACAGTGAGATTAAGATTTCAGTGAGTCTCAGTTTAGGCTAGTCCACTACCTTCCTTCCTATCCCACCGGTCCACCTTGAACCTCCCACCGTCCACCTCTTGTAAGGCTTTGCAAAACTCGGCCTGCGTCTTCATGATCAGCATCTCCATTTTGGTACTCATATCCTCCTTTCTACCCTGCAGCACACCGATGTCGGTCACTGGATGGGACATGAACTCCCGGCATCTCTCCACGATGTCTTCGTCTTCCTTGCTCACCTTGGTTGCCATCTCTGCACGTTGGAAGTGGTTCGAATTGGCCAAAAACCCCGCTACAGCCGCGGCAGCCGTCACCGCTGCGGCTCCACTGAGCGCCAGGGCTCCCCTTCTGGTTCGTCCAGCTGCAGATCTGCCTGCGGTCCCATGGGACATGAAGCGTAAGCCGGTGCCCCTGGAAAACCATCTTGTTCCCGGAAGCAAAGTCACCGACGGGTTATGAGTGGTGGGTAACAACAACCCAGAGTCTCCTGCTTTAGCGAGGCCCCTTAAATGTGGATTCAAACATCGTCTGGTGGTGGCCTGAGCCGTTTTCCTTACCGAAACAAAGACAGTAGTGGCCATTGTTAAGATAAAGACCCGCTTCTCTGTCAGTACTTGACCAGTATAATAGGTAGACGCAACATTATCAGAAGTTGAGCCTACGTGCTGCTATCTATTTCAAAGTCAAGCAAATGGGCGTGTGGTTTCTGAGTACTGATAGCGGGGAATGAGGGAAACGTAGTTTTCTTTTCCTCGCGATGCTTACAACGCTGTTATATAAGCCTATTGTAAACTGCATTACCCAGAGTGCAGTGCGTCTAAACACGAACGTTGTGCTCAAGGATTTCTCATGTGCCCCGTGGTTAACCTTATCAGTCATTTGTAAACCATCCTTGACCTATTATTACTGTTAGGGCAAAACTGTTGTCAAACGTACCATTAATCATTGTCTGCTTTAACCCATGGTTTGAGTGACCAGCAGTCAAATTCCTGTGTTAAACCTCACACGTGGTTTAATTTAATAAAATCTCTTAATGGTCCAATAAAACAAAACAAAACACAAAGAATGCGTTGCAATAGATATGGCCGGAAGATTCCAATCTCCCCCTCCTACGAGCGCCCCCCCCCCCCCTTCTTCTTCTTCTTTTTCTTCCTTGGGCTTCTTTCGCCACACTTATCAATCGTATCTGTTGAAGGGGTCCGTTTCGAAAAAACAAAACAAAACTAAGATTGGAAAAATACGTATTTGTAATATTTATTTATACATCTATTCATTTAAAATATCCTCTTCCATGAGACACGTCACTCCTGATTGATCTGGTTTCCACCAACAAGCGTTTATAAATCTGAATAGAAAGCAGTTAACTGCCCCAAATTTAATATGCCACGTGCAAAGATTATATCAGTCAGATATATGGCTGGTTTTACATTGCTGTCTTTACTGTTTTACTTGAGTAGCTGCGGGATATCACCTCCGTCAGCCAGTTTGCCATTTAGGTCTAAATTGGCGGTGTATATAGAATTGATAGTAAATCATTCTACCACAACCCAACATACACACGAATCTGGAGACCCGAGACGCGTCAATTTGACGTTTCCAGTCTCTCAAATAGTTTTGACATCCACTGTCTTTCATACCTTAAGAGACACTTCTGTGAATATTTTTTTATGAATACCCTTTATGTGTGTTTGTTATATCGTTGGTGACAAAAAAAAAACAAACAAAAAAACCCCAAAAAACGAATTTGGTTGGTGTATATTTTTTTTGCGCATGCGCAAGTAGTAAAGCGTGTTGTTGGTCACTATGGCGACAGGTCTATTAAACCTTTTAGGGCTGTAGAAGGACTCGAAGCAGATTATGTGCATACGTGCTGGTCCACAGACTGCCAGGCAGTGTGTGGGACAGCTAAATGGAGAAATAGTCAGAAAAACAAACTGGAAATTCTGTCACTGGTTCGATTGAACGAGAGAACGGCTGCTGCTGGTGAGTTAAACAGCAACAAACAACCATACTGCTTATATCTTTTTACCGCTATTTTTTTAATCCATGGGGAGATAGAAAGGAAAATAAGTTAATAGAAAAAGATTAACAGGATTTTTTACATATGCACTCTCTGCTCTTCAGCTCATTTCTCTGTCCTGTTCTGTCCTATTTTAAATTTTTTTTTCCTAATCCACAGAGCTATAAAAACAAACTGGATTACACAATAAGCTTTATAACTAGTCTTGGATCCATTGAAAAAGGTTATTAGTTACAGTATTTATAGAAGTGAACAAAAAATAACGTTAAACATTGCCATTATGTTGTTATATTTGTTATTAAAAACAAAAATACGAGATAACAGTTAACCGTGCAGTACTGTTGTTTGCCAGTAGATGTCGACAAATTACAGGTTCAGTCCTGTATGGTCCGAATAGCCCTGGTTAAAAAGTGCATTTTATATTTAGGTTTGAAATAAAGTGTCTATATAATTGACTTGATTTAATTTATGCCACAGAAATAAAAATGTAGAAGTGCATGAAAATAAAAAGTAAATAAATAATTAAGGATATTTGGCTTGTACTTGTTTTTTTTTTGGTGTTGTATATTTGTTGAAATATCCCGTTCTATACTTCAGTCATACTTCAACATTTACAGTCTCCTATTTCAATGGATCTCTGACCACAGTCACTCATCTACAAAGTATCCAACTATGCTGTCACGTGGTTGACCTTATTCCATAGATAAATGCATCTCTGCCATATTAGAAAACATTTTGAAAACATTGAGTTTAAGTACAAGAATATATTCATGTCGAGCCATGTATTTCATATATAAGCTTTTCATTTTGAGCCAAGATGTAAGCTTTATCCCGAGGCTAAAAGTCAAACAACCATAAATTTCAACATCACTTTTGTACATATGTCTTCACGGATCAGTTTGGGGTCAAGAAGATTATTCTGACATACTGACGGTGGCATTAACCCCCAGATGAATAAGACTTGTTCTACTATAGTTAGTTTTTTTGAGCCAGGGTTAAGTTTTAGATAGATTTGCAGTATATTGTCCTGGACTGACTAAATTGAATACATTTTTTTGTCTCCTTTCACTTGTGTAAAAAAAGTAAAACTCCCACATTTCCATGTTTTTTCTTTCATCTCCTTGTGGTAGAT
Organism: Leuresthes tenuis; assembly: GCF_036924035.1. Taxonomy (NCBI): domain Eukaryota; kingdom Metazoa; phylum Chordata; class Actinopteri; order Atheriniformes; family Atherinopsidae; genus Leuresthes; species Leuresthes tenuis. Next base: position 15,102,703 of record NW_027325361.1, on the reverse strand, counting down.
TATGACTGAGATTGTTTGCACAAGATCTCAGGAGGAGTATGAAGATGATTTTGAAAAGGATCTGGATTGGCTGATCAGTGAGGAGAGCAGAAGTGAGGACCATGTAAGTCTGGCCTTACTGCACAACAAATTTGCACAAAACTTATTGCACATATTTTTACTTCTTTATTGATCACACTGCTTATAGTTTTATTGAATGAAATTGCATGTGGAGTTCTGCTCTAGTTACTGCAGACTATGTTGGGCTTGTTTCACTTACCCATAGAGCTCTCTGAAAGTGTCACAGTTGATAGTGTTGAGTTACCTGACTGGACACATCTCACTGTTTGCATTTGAAACCAATGCTGGTGACATACAGTGGTATACTTTCACTGCTCCACTGCAATATTGATGAGCAAACAAACATATCTGTTATCACACTAGCACACTATTACCTGTGAAGTGTTGATGTTGCTCTTTCATCTACATTCAAACTCAGGTAATGAATGCACAGTGTGTCTGCCTTATCTACCTCACAGGGCCCTGACTACGAGGACATAGAGGCAGAAATAGACAAAGAACTGGAGGAGGATGAGAAACAACAAGGAGGGAAAAGAAAGGAGAAAAGAGGCAAAAAAACTGAGCAGTTGGAAGAGGATGATGAGAGGTGGCCTTCGCCTATGGAGCCATTGGAGTATGATTCAGACCGAGATAGCCCAAGTAAATCATTACCTGTAGTTCCACCTCCTCCAGAGATTGATGACCAGACCAACGAGGAAAAGAAATACATACTGGATAAGATCCAACAGGCTAACAGGGAACTGCAGGAACAGGAAACTCCGGATATGACAAGAAGGAGGCGGCTTCATTTTAAAGAGAAGCTGGTGGACCTAGTGGTGCCTCCACTCCAGTTTGAGAAAAATGGCAACAGTGGGGAGTTAGAAGGCACGAGGGCCAACAAGGATGTGCGAGCCAAGGATGTAGATACAGACACTGAAGTGTTGGGGAAGATGTCTGAGTTAAAACTTTCCCCTCGTGATGAAAACAGGGGATACAGAGGATCAAGCTGTGAGGGAGGGCAGGGATCAAAGGAGGGCAAAGTGCTTGTGGAAAAGGATGGGAAATTTGACCTTGTTAGCATGAAAGAAGTGGAGAGTCTTCTCCCTCCTATAGCAAACAGTTTTAGTGACTGTTCCCACTCCTCAGCATGTATCCAACAGCAGACTGTGAATGCCAAAAAGACCCAGACTTCCTCCTCCACTGCTCAAATGCGTATCAGCTCTTCCTCTTTTCACCTGGGTGTCGATCACCTTCGGGCCCCGAGACCTCCAGCACAGCCCAGGATCAGGCCCAGTTCAGCAGGCCAAAGCCAGAGAGGCAGCCAAATGAGAGACAGCAAACGTCGGGTGCAGTCTGCCACTGGAACACCCTTCCAGGCCACCTATACCCTCTCCCCCCAACAGAAAGACCTGCTGCAAAGGATCCAGGAGAGGAAGGAGAGACTGGTCAGAGAGGTAGGGAGTGCTTATAGTTAACGAGACCATAGTAGAAATCAAGAATAAAATAAAATATTATTGATTTGTACAGTCTCTCTGGCCTTGGTGACCTGCTTTACTTACTGTGTAATTATTAGCTAATGCTTGCACTTCTCTTGTTTTTAGGCAGAGGAGAGAAAACGTGAGGGAGAGGAGTTGAAGAGGCAGGAGAATGAGCAGGCGTTCAAAGCCTGGTTGATGAGGAAAAGAGAACAGCTTCAGGTGGAGAGAAGGATCATCCGAGCCCAGGAGTTAGAGAGGATGAACTCTAAAGTATGACCACAAGAGGGCTCAACAATCTACAAAAATACAAATGCAAAGTTGGAGTGAGGACACCCGAACTGAATGTTGTTATGCCACCAAATTGATATATCACTTGTTTTCATTCCCATAGATATGGCCAGAAAGTTCCGATCTCCACCTCTTACGAGCTTAGTTGGGCTTTTTTCGCCACACTGATCAGTCATGTCTGCTACTGTTGTAATTGTTTGAAGGGGTCCGTTTTAGCAAGAGCAAACACACTGTTGTGTTGCCTTGACCAAACCAAACAATGACAATGAACATGAAGTACAAAATGAAAGTAAAACCAAGGTAAAACAGAAAAAAACAACAACTTACTGAAAATAACTACATTTGTTGCCCAAATCTAACCGAACTGGTCAGATTTGACAATGGCAAGTTTTACGTTTGGGTCTCTGCCCAAAAACAACCCTTTCATCCCAAGATTTTAGTTTTAGGTGCTGTATTCATATGTGAAAATGGCGTATTTAGCGGGTTTGGAGAGGGCACCTCTTGGCCATATCTATGTGACATAAACGCTTCATGTTCTTTGAATGAGTAGATAAGATTTGAATCAGGTGATAAACCTCTGAATGAGAAAAAAAGCCTCTATGAACTGCCTTTTTAGTAATTGTTTTGTTAGACAAAAATCCAAATATTTTGTGTTACTGTCCCTGCGTTCGGACTCACAGAGAGAAAATGATTATCTTCAAATTGATCCTGCACATTTTGCCCATAGTCTTTTTAAGCTCATTCTTCATTCTTTTATGTAAAAACAAACCTCCTATTTTAAAAAGGAAAAAAGAAAAAAGGATTTTCTTTTAACGTCTGCTTCCTCTCACAGAGAGACTCCGTTGACCCAGAGGAAGCCTTCAAGTTGTGGCTTCAGAGGAAGTATGAACAGCAGCAGAAAGAAAGGCAGCTTGTGCAGATGAGGAGGCTTGAAGAGGACGGTGGTTACTTGTTACACAGTCGTGAGGAGTGTGAACGTGCCTTCAAACTGTGAGTTTGATCCTTTTTGTCTTTTTTAGATGAGGCGTGTAGTAATGAAACCTTTGTTACCTGTTCAATGATTTAATGCTACAGTAGTAATCTCTCTGCTCTCATTTTCCAAGTAAACCAATTTATTAATTACATCTTTCTTTTTCTCGCTTGACATTGAGTTCAGTTGGGTTCTGCAGGTTGAATATATTCAGATTCTGTCTGAGTCCCCGGAAACGATGAGGAAGCCAGTTTTGGAACTTCTGTTATTATGGTCCTTTAAAAGGAAAAACTGGAAGTTTGTTACAGTCCAGTGATTTGGAGGTTATTTTTGAGTTGGGGACAATTGTAACATCTTATGATGCATTTTTGTGCCTGTATTTTCAGATTTAACAGCAGACATATCCAGGAAATAAAGAAATAGGACCACTCTTCAGCTTTAATGCAATCACACAGATCAGCAAAATAATAAAAAAATAGTAAAAATAAAAGAATGATGATACAAGCACTCACCTCACAGGCTTCATTAGGCATTTGGACTGTAGGTCAACAAAATGTCTAAGCTAGAATTGAATTAAGCCTTGATAGATCCTATCTTCTTCTTTCCTCAGCTGGCTGAGGAGGAAACGGGCAGAGAAGCGAGCAGAGCAGCAGTTGGCCCGAGAGCACTCCCGCAGGTTGGTGCTGGAGGAGAGACGAGCACGACGCATGAGAGACCTTATGTGCAGCGTCAATGAAACCAAATCCTTCAGGTTTACTGAACAGCTGGCCTACCACTTCTGAACAAAACTAAACAAACATGTCCTCTGAATTTCACACTTCATGTGGATTCGTTTAAATGAATAGATTCGAATCTATTCCTACAGTAATTCAACCACAAACTGAACAGCACAAGACGGAGTGTGAATTATTAGGCACGTTTGTTTTGTTTTTTAAAATTTTTTTAATTCTATTTTGTGCTGTGTTAAAGCATATTTATAAAAATGGAAACCACAGCGACTTCTTCTCAATGTAAATATTTATTGGTACATAATCAAAGTCCAAATGTTTACTATATATTTATGTTGTGGTGAATGTAGTGTTAGATGGACCTTACTTTATTTATATAGTATATCCTAAGAAGTAAACCATTTCTTGCTGTTTGCCTTTTCATCAGTCTTTGATTACTTGTTGGGCATCTGGAAAGTGTTCAGTTGTCCCTTCAAGGCTTCCACAGTTTGTTTTTATGATCATTTTAAACTAGATTTATTTCAATCTCCACAACCAATCAAACACATAAATCTCCTAATGCACAAAACCAGATTTTTGGAACCTCATATAAACTTAATAGAAATGAAGGACCGAAATATTCTATTTACATAAGTAACGAGACTCTTTGTTGCTTCTTACAGCTAATAGCGGTCCTTTTGATGAGTTTAGAATTTAAAATCCAATCACTTTCATGACCTCACCCACATTGCAGCAGGTCTGCAAAGTCTTCCTTGACTTTATAAAACTATCTCTGCTAAACTGCTACTGAAAAAAAAAAACAAATAGCAGAAAAACACTGATTCGTGCCGCTGTCTCTCGCTCAGAGAGCACAAGGCTCATAGGTTTTTCATGGCGGCACCTGCTGGTATTCACTCTCTGCCCAGGGCAGAAGGTCAGTAAGACCAGGAGGCCATCAGGTTTCTCAAGACATGAGCCCCACAGCTCTTATCGTTTGGACGGTCCTCTGGCAGCAACTGACGGGTGGAAGAAGGGGCTGTTAAGCAATGAGTACTGCTCAAAGAGGGCTAAGCCCTGGCAACTGCAAAATCTAGCAAAGTGCAGGAATTGACTAACGACAGCAGGACAGAGAGATGACATGTATAAATAAATCTGCTCAGTCATATCTGCTCATATTCACAGTGTCTTCTGGATTAATGGCTGGAACAACTAATCCCATCTGATGCAGGCTGATTTATCTCATGATATGTCTTGTAACAAATGCATAAAACAACCTCATGGACATGCTAACAAGGTTAAAATATCACTTTTAGGGTAGGGGAAGTTTAACTGCAGTCCATCAGGAACTAAGTACATGTATTAGACTTAATTAAGAGGGAAAATACTATATAAATCGCTGATGGTTTCTGTCAGAGTAAAAATCAAGTTGTGAGTTGGATACATACATACATATATCCGCAGAACAGAATTGGGGAAGTATCCAAGAAAAGCATTTAAAGTACCGTAGAGAATATTGTAGACGGGCAGCTCACAGTGCAGCACTTCACCCACCAGGTCTTTACAGGAAGTGGCTAAACAGAAGCCATTCCATACTAATAGCACAAGACAGCCCATTGGTAGTTTGACAAAATGCACCTGAATGAGTTTCAGACCATGAGAAGGAAACTTCACTAATACCATCCCTATGGTGATGAGTGAAAACCTTTTCAGGGAGCTCAGGATCTCAGACTGGGATTTATGTTGACTTTTCAACAGCGAAACGATCAGAAAGCATATCAGCAAGTAAACAAATAAGTGGCTTCAGTCAAAGTGTTGGAGTGGGCCAGGTCCAGACTCTGGATCTAAACCCAGCTGAGTCAAAAGGGCTCTGAATATGGACCTAAATAGCTATTCAGTCTTTCATCTTTCCTATGACATATGACACGAATGAATAAAAACAGTACTCAGTTGCATATAGATGTGGAAGACTTGTTTGCTTTTTAATTTACACATACACATTTTTGTGTGGTACAGCATTTCATGATTAAATATCAGTGAGACGAAAGTGGCCAACCTAATAAAACAACAGGATTACAGTTCCTGTTAGCACAATGAATTTGTGTAGAAAAACAAAGTTACTCTTTTACGTTTGCTTTCATGGGGTTTACAGTGCACGACTCGACCTCTCATCTGAATCATCAACACAAATATAAAGAAACAAAAGACCGTACAAATACATATTCCTTGAAACAGGAACGATTGGCATCTTTTATGAAAAAAATGTCCTCATATTAAATGCAGACAGGAGCTGTCTAGTATTTAAAGACATAAATAAGTGTAAAACATAAACACACACACACTCACCATGTCCTCACATCAGTGAACATTCAAACCAGTATTCTGCTTTGTTATTACGAGTGAATTGAAAAAGAAGTGCTATTTCAAACACCAAAAGCAGAAAAACAGTGCACTGCCTACTTAGAAAAGAATTCATACTGGCACAAGGAATGTCAAAACTGAATAATGTAACGTTGTTAGTAACATGTTTAACAGTACCATTTGTGAGGATGATAATGAATATAAGTTAAAACTACTGACCACTGAAAGTAAGGCATTTTTCCAAGAACTACGTATAGATCATATTTTCCAATAATTAAACCCATTGGAAATATTGTCCAGAGCAGGAGCACGATCCAAAGCAGTGAAACGTTATCTTCACAGTTCAGTGAGATTACAGGTATGAGTTGCATGAAACACTCCATCCAGGCTGTGGCTGGATGCAAAGACAAAGGACCAAAAGGCAAACTCAGATTTGACAAAAACGAAAAGAAAAACAGAAAACTGAAAACATCAAAAGGACAATATCATTAACCTTGCACTTCAAACAGTACAAAAATAAAAATGTTCTGATCCAAAGGTCATTCAATAAATAGTTGAAATACATATCTATCTATCTATCAATCTATATATATAGATCTATACATCTATCTATAGATCGATATATAGATAGATCTATATCTATCTATAGATCGATATATAGATATCTATCGATCTATATATATATGGAGGGGTTTAATTGAAGGGCGTGCCTCTACAGTTCATCTTTAGGGTTGATGTTGAGGCCTTGACCCCAAACAGACTGCGTGTCCAAAGCTTGGATCACCTCATCTGCCTGTAGCCTCTCCTGGAGAAGAAAAATAAAAGTGAGGGTTAGGGTTATTGAGAGGAATCCAACAGCTTTATTTAGGTTAGAAAGTATCTTTTATAGATAGTTTACAATTATCGTGACTTGAGACTTTTCAGATGTACATTTAATCATGAAATGTTATATTTAGCTTCTCAGTGTGATATGGTACTAATATTACAAAACTTTGACAGTGTGAGTAGTGATCACTGATCACTTCAGCTGACAATTTGACAGTTTCTCACAACCACAATAGGTCGCTTATTCTTTGATATTAATCATGGGTCACAGCATGAATGCACAACCATTGAGGATGTATTTGGGAGGAGGACAGTATCCAGATGTTTACCAGTTCTCTGAAGAGTGGGTCCAGGGTAAACCACAGAGCCACTGCACACCTCTGCCCGCTGGTGACGGCCTTCACGCCGTGCGGATTCTCCCCCCCTGATGAGAAACCCACCATCCTACCACACTTGGGCTTCACTGATGCCTGGAGAGAATGACACAGACATGGAACAGGGACAGTAGTGAGCTTCAAATGATCTCTTCACTTCAGCCTTCTGTTTTAATTCAGCTTCCACAAGTAGTTCTGTATGAAGGCGCTATGGCTGAGTCCAACAGGGCACAAAAACTGGTGAGAAATTATATTTCTTTTTTATGACATGTGCCGTTTATATATTTCTTTTGCTATAAGTACACAGTTTGATTAAAAGGTAAAATCAAAATGTCCTCACCTCATTGCCTTAACTTCTTAACCTTTATATTTAAATGCTAAACATCAAGAAGCAAAGTCTAAAATTAAAAATGTGTTTGAGACTGGCTAAAATCTGGAAGGATGTATTTCTGACTTGATCAGTTAGGGTAAAAAAAAAAGCTCTTTTAACAGGGTTGGGGGGATGGGTGTCATTGTAATATATTAATAAGGGATCTGCGTTTATATAAAGCTCAGTTGCAATAAGTGATCCAGTGGTTATGCTTTCCTGTACACTTAAAGGGGAACTCCGGTATTTTTAAACCTAGACCTTATTTCAGACATGAAATTCAAATTTCTACTCACCAAGAACAGTTTGGCGAAAGTCGGCGTCCTTCGGAAGCTATTTAGATAACTTGCAATCCATATAACGGAGTGAACGGGGCAAAGACAATGCAGCCTCTAAATAAGGCATTATCTGTCTTTGTTTCACCAATACTTTAAGACGAATGAATGAACGAACACGTACTATTGCTCTGTTAGCTCATAGCTACTTTTATGTGGCTACTTGCAGCTATAGGAGATTGCGAATTATCTAATATAAACATTATTCATGCCAGAAATAAGGTTTAGGTTTAAAAATACCGGAGTTCCTCTTTCACATAAGTAACGAGGCATACTTTCACCTTGAAGTAAATCTAATCTTACTGTAATACATTCTCACCGTGACTGTTTTGGCATCCATTTCGGTGAATATGAAGTCCCCTCCCTCGAAATCTCCATTTAGATATAACAGTGCACTGCAAAAAGTAAAGGAGAACAGATCATCAGTGCAGGGGAATGAAGTATTTCACAATGGGATATATTATGAATAAGAGTTATCACAGTGGTAAAAACAAGCGCAGCACCTGTAGTCTCTGTAGGTGTATGCTGGTGGTTCCTTCCAGCACTCATTGGCATCAGGGTCCAGCAGACAGTTGTCAGCATGGATGGGATGGCTCAGGTCAGTCCTGTGATCTTGTTGTCCTAAGAACAAACAATCACCACAAAAACTTTTAGAATAGGATATATGCAACAGCACCCTCATATGCAAATGACTATAGTATGGGCTCTTTAAATAAATACAGATGCAATAAGCGGCAGATTTCCAGGTTTTTACTCCTGCAACTGTCTTTACTTGTATGTACTGATAGATTGATATGACTTGTTACGTGTACTGGTTATAAATTAGTTAACGGCTATTTTCAATCACCGAAAACACAAAAGGTCAGCTCTAAAGCCAGTGTTTGGTTTATCCCTTCTGAGAAAACAAACTGGAGGAGGGCAACCCTTGGTGTATTTGGTTATAAATAATATGTTCAAAAGGAAATTAAAACACACATTTTTGCATAATACTACATAAATAGAAACACATAGTTATGGATTTTTGCCAATAAATCACCCCGGCTGTCTTTAAGAGAATCAATTAAAGACACAAAAATGAATTACTGTGTGTGTGTGTGTGATGGTATGAAGTGACATGTGTTTCTTTGCATCAGTCACCTGTGATGGCTGTCCGACACACAAGGTGTGTGTAGGAGAAGTGCAGAGTCGAGTTCAGCATAAAATAGGACTCGACAATTCGCCTTGCTCGCTCGCTGGCATCGTAGAAGAGGCGAGCACTCCTCATTGGCACTCTGCCCTCATAACCATACTGCAAGGAGGAGAAAACGAAAGATTATAAAAAGCATTTAAAGAAGCAACAAGACAGATCCAGTTCACATCTGCATGAGTTGGAACACACGACGTGCTTAGCAATGACACTGTTGTAGCTTTGAAAACAATTTGGACAGATTTCTAGATGAAGTCATGTAGTGGAGCTCAGGGAGTTGTTTATGCTTCATAGTCAGTGTACCTGCAAGGTTTTGAGTACAGTGGCTCCTTCAAACTTCTCATTGGGGGTGTGTGGAGACATTCTCCCTCTGTAGCCATCTCCCGCCATGGTCACAGACTGGAAGACAAGGACAAAGCCACAAATAACCTTAAAACGCACTTTACTGAATCATAGACATATTTTTGTCCATGAAAAGTGCTTCTTTTCCCATAACTTTATAATGTCCTTACATGTGCCAGGTTTCTGAGTTCTGTACACTCCTCCTCAGATATAACATGATCAAACAACACTCGCTGAGTCCCGTTCAAGGCCACTGAGTTCTGCACCAGCTGGACACTGTCGTATACCAAGGGGCCACCTGCACAATCACAGCACAGAAGTTAAAGACCACGACTTGCCATCTATCCCATCTCTTAGCAATTCAGCTCAAAGTCCAATTACAGTCCAATACAGTCCAATAAAGTCCAATACAGTAACTGCCTAAGGACAGAGGGTTACCTTCTCTGAGCTGTTGTGGGGCAACAGCAGTGACATTCTTCTTCTCTGAGATGGGAACGTACTCCATCCAGCCGTCTGTGCCAGTGGGAATCCTGGGAGAGGAGAGAAAAGAAAATCCAATCATCACTATGACTTTAATCTGCAATAACTGATTACTTTAGACACTGGGGCAGATATAGAGAAATATTAATATCCATTTGAACTTTTAACTTTGCCTTGGTCTCAACCTACTCCTGTGGGAGGAAAAATACCTCTCTTTTTCTTCTAAATACTCCTCTTGTGTTTTCCAGTTCATTACTAACACCATTAACTCTAGATGCTGAGCATTAAAAAACTATAAATATATAGTTGGGCTTTTGAGCCCTTTACAAATAGCACCTTCGTGGTGACAGATTACACCATAAATCACGGTTTCAAGAAAATTACTTCTGGCTCTTAAACCACTTTGGTTCAGGACTCTACCCACATGGATTGGGTGCAGAACTTTTGAAGGCATCAAAAAAGATCACAGCTGTCGCCTTATTTCCTTTCATGTTATTATCTTTTTACTGTAGTCTATTTCATAAAATCACACAAAAGCTATCTTATTCTGATTTTACATCTAAAGTTTTTTTTTCTTCTTATAATAGAGAGTAAACTACATAAAAGTACACAAGATACAGAAGAAAAGGCTAAGCTAGCAAACTAGCCGTCATTACCATCAGTGACGACTGGTACCCTTTTAAATCAAGAATACTTTTTCACTGGAGGCATATGCATACCTGCTCTTTCAGACAGTAAAATATGGAAAAACTCTGAAATAAGCATTCCAACAAAACTATTATTTTTATTTTGAGCATTGAGGCAACTTACAGTATTTGAACTGCTCAAAAATAGTAATAATATCATTCACTCACAATTTACCTGTGAGGGTTAGTTTGCATTGAATGATTGTGGGAAAAGCTGCTGAATGCCTTAAGTTACATTTACATCTTTTGATACTGTTTTTAACTTAGGCAAACTGCATGTTAATCTATTGAAGAGTTTACAATTCAGGTCTTTTTACCTGTTTGAGTCATCCCTTCCACCTGTGCTGCTCCAGTAATTCTGCAAGAGAGACAAAGGGAAATCTGTAAGCAGCTTATATCTCACTGTTAGAAGCTTTGGTTAATAAATACAGCTATAATACACCACAGACAGGGTTCTTCTAATTATTTAGACCTCACGAGATGTCGTAAAATCCTGAGAACTTTAAAACGTGAAAGGTCTTGGCATGACCAGCAGGTGGTGGTATTGGTTGACCAAACAGTGCAGGGCAGCTGTGCCAGACACCTGTTACCCTGCTACCCTGCAATGAGTCAGCTGGCAGCAGGGGCTCATTGAAGCTGTTACACACTCAGCAGGAGAGCTGCACCACATCAGAGACATGTGGACTTACTTAATAATAACCACATCTTTTTTCTAGGAAAAATTCAGAATGCAAGGGTTTAGGTTTGCCACCAAATTCTCACAGTGATCCTCGAGGTTTTAGATATAATTGAAAAATGAACACAATTCTGGATATTGTTGTATTCTGTTAACTCACCCCTTCAGTGAACTCCACACCCATTATTTGGCTGCCAGTCAGAAGGAGCTCGAGTTCCCGTTTGTGCCTCCTCAGGTACCACTCAGCCCTCTGTGGACCCCACACACATACATCAACCCAAATGGTTTATGACAACAACTGCAGTAAAAAAAAATACATTTTTTTCTCCATTTTAGCTTAAGGAATTTTGTCTTTTAATTCTTATAGCTTGTGTCTTTCCCAGACTAAAATAAAAGGATAAGTAGAGCAGAGCTCTGGCAGTGTAGCCCTATCTCAGAATATTAAAGAAACTGAAAATGTATGGGTTCTTCCTTTGTCTGTGCTTCACCTCTTCAACAAGGTTAATGAAATTCAGCCTGGAGTTTTAAGTTTTTGTGTGATCTTGTTTACAGAGAGACAAATGGTACTGAAATCATACATAGAAACAACAGCTGCTGCATTTAGCTTTGTGTAAAGGTGCTATTGTTTATGATGGAAAAACGGGCAAAAAAAGTGTTAACATCTGTGGGATTTCACCAAAGTTAAGAGGCTACGCTAATGTAAATATTCTAAAGTTGGCAATAAACTCGTCAAGGACTCAGTTAAACTTTAAAAGCATCTTTAAGAGGAGTGAGGTTGTGATGAAACTGTGGAGAAAGCTACATTTTTCTTTTCCGTCATCCTCCAAATAACCAGCTCCAAAATTGTTTAAGAGACTTCTGCAGGCACTCTGACCCCACTTTTCCTCCTCCTCCTGAGTTCCTGAAAAGCAGATTTCTTTGGCAGGGAGGCAGGTTGGGTCTGGCATCTAGGACTCCACAAAATGTGCTCCCTGAAGCGGGGGGAGAGAGGCCACAGGGAGAGGAGGCAATCTGTGGGCCAATTACGGCGCAGTAAACTGACGGGACCGGAAAAGTGGGAGAGCTGGAAAAATGTAAGCTATAAGTGAAAAAATGTAAACATGTTGCTTTTTGCTCTCTTTATTTTCTCTCACACTTTATCACATCCTGCTGGGAGCCTTGCTAGTTCTAATGAAAAGCTGGCTTTCTAAAAAAAGTATTCCGTGTATTTCGGACTTCAACAAAGTACTGCTTTCAAAGCGAAAGGGAGAGATGATCAGCCCGGCAGAAGAAACCTTCTTATAGGCACACACTCATACTTTAATTCCTTATTAGAGTAATTTTGTTGTTTTAAACAAACTAGCATAGCAAAAGGTGCTTTAGAGACACAACTGGATTGAGAACATATTTAATGGAAAATAAACTTTATAAAGGCTAACTCTGCCAAGTGGCTATTTAATAAAAGTTTATCCAAGAAATACAGCAAAAAGGCTGCAACCTCTCATCTCCTGTCAAATGAACACCTTTCTCACAATCTGCACTATGTCTTCAACTTCTCTCCATCCTTCCACTCTGCACTCTACATAATAATATTTTATTATTTTCAATTTGATATTTGAACATCATTGTATTCTATTTTCAGATATACATTACACAGTGTATAACCATTTGTATATATATGACATATGGCCCTTTGCTGCATGTCAACCCCCCTTTTTTATGTTCTTTCTCTCTGTAATGGGAAAAAAAACGAACTACTGTATCTTTCACCCACCCGCGACCTCAAAGCTACCTCCTCACACACAACAATGGCATAGCAGATCCTGACCTCTCGTGGCTTGGCATCATGCCCCAGAACCTCTCTGTAGTGCTCCATGTTGTCCGTCATGAATTCCTCTCCCTCATGGAACAAAAGGTAGGTCAGAGCGCACTCCAGCGCCTCCTTCAGCCTGTCCACTACACAGAGAAAGAGAGACCAAAAAGCAGTTTAAGGAGTTTCTCTTTATGGTTTGCATGTGGATACGTCTCTGTAGTGACACATACACACGAAAAGCGTTTTGGAGTATTAAACCATCTGCTGGATGAACTGGATGACTTGCTTATGTGAAATGTTAAAATTTGCCTCTATTGTGGCTGACATTCCTACACTATTACTACAATGGAGTAAAAGCTGCACTCTGGTTGACATAGTGGAAACAGCACACACACACACACACATCCTCGGGGGTGCTCATTACAACAGCAAGACGTCAGTGATAAAGTGAGACAAAAGGACTGCAGGGCCATCAAACACAAATCCACAAACACACACCTCCTACTCCACACATGCTGCTAAGTGCACATACAAACACATTCTTTTCTGAGATTTGTTAAGGTGCAGGGTTAACCAAAGACTTCCTGCCTTGGCCGAAGCAGCAAATCTTGTGGTGGGGGGGTCGAACGTTCCCAGGTCAAAAAGAGTTCAGAGCTCAATCAGAAAAACTTCACTGAGAATTTGTTCAAGAAACTTGAGCAGATAAAGCGCAACAAGCGACTGCTGAGTGATGGCAAAGGTCCAGTATGGCAGTTTGGTGTGGACAGTGTAAAACAAAATAAGGCCACAGCACTGCTTAGTGCTACACTGAGCCAGTGATGCTGCTTTTTGGGCGAATAACAGATTAACTGAGACGTCTTCAGCTTTTGGCAATAAGTATACTGGCATTTAAGTTAGGACAATAATTGCTGGACACACCCCACACCCATCAACAGGTGTTGGGAGGCCTGTTTTCAATGTGTTTTCACAAACTTACTGTTCCACCTTTCTTTATTAGAGCCACATGCTTATGTCTCATTAGGTATAATTTAATGATCTTACATCAACGTAGCACACTGTCTCCCCCAGGCGGCTTGTTGCTATGCCAACCTCCTTTCTTAGAAGAGCTTTTTCAGTTCTTTCACCAGCCCAAAAACAGATTCACACACACTCATTTTCTCCCAAGAGCCTTAAAGTCACATTGCATTCAGCCAAACAAATGCTCAAGCAGCCGTGTTAGATAAAAGTCAACAGAGATAAATTTCTAAAAGGGTGTGGCTCTCTGACTCAACCTGTCTGCAGCTCTTTGTGGTCACCATGATTACTTGCATGTGCCTGTATGTATTTGGGCGTAAAACCTATGGGTGTATCCCTCCTCTTTGTTTATACTTGCACCCAAGATTCCGTCAGATGCCTTATCTGAGAACTTCAAACTCAGTTTGTCAAACTCTGAAAATTTGATTCTCTTTGCTACAAAGAACAGTGGAAAATGAACCCACTTCACTTAAATTTCTGTATATCCTCAGACTAATTTTGACATGTTAAAAAAAATTGCTAAAGACCAACAGCATCCTACCTTTGAAATAGGCAAACTGAAGGTAGTCGTAGTGCAGAGGCAGGTAGTTCTCAATGGGTGAGAGGCGGCCTGGCCTGGTAGCAAGATCTCTGACACACTCGTGCTCACAGTGCAGCACCTGAGTGAAGTGATCTGCAACAAAATGGTTTCAGGTCAGTTTTTCAGATGAACAACAGTATTTTGAGTACAGTAAGTGCTTAGTTTGACAAGAGTTTGTTTATTGCTGGCTTTACTAATATAATAGTTTGATTCCTAAGTTTTAATCTATTAAATGTGGAATAACCACAGTTTTTTTCCAAGCCTCCAAAACCTTGGATGAATTGGGTTTTAGCAAAGGGGAGATACAGAATCACGCCACTGAAAGACAGTGACATACAGTATATACCATATATCACAGCCCTGAGGATTAAAGAACATTGTGATGTGTGCTGATGCTGGACATAACAGAGAACATGACATGAACTACTCTCAACATGCATCTTTGGGGGTAAATCTTTTTTCTAATGTCTAGTTTTGCTGGAGGGTCTGTTTAATTTGTCCAAACACATATTTGTGGATATAAAACAGCGGAATGAGTTTGTCTGGATGAGCTGTATCAAATCGAACGCAGCTAGGCCAACATCACGTAATTCCCTTTCAACAGCACAGAGCTTTCATGTGTTAGTGTTTCCCACAGGCGAGGATAAGCCCTGTTGTTTGTTCATCCTTTGAGGACTCCAGATTTTACAGGGTGCTACATATTACTTCCTTATGTCCAGAGCTGAGAAGATAGCCAGCCCTGTGGGTAACAGCATACTTGTCTATATGTGCGTGAGTGTGTGTAGTTAGCATGTATGTACAGTGAAGTCACTTTTGAGCAGCTGCAGCACTACTTTCCTCACTCTCAGATGAAGGAGTTGTGGTATGTTTCAATCCACTTAAGGGACTCAAATGAGTGGAAATCAAAACTGAATCGTGCAGAACTGCAAAGGGATGCGGGTCAAAACATGAAATTTAAACTCACACAGGCAGAACTAATTCTATTAAATCCTTTCTTTTTTATCCAAATCACGTAGCAGATTATGTTACAATCACAAATAAATACATCTTTTCACAAATGAACATTATGATCACAAACTCTTCCACAACAGTGCTATGCAAAATAATTCCTTGATTCTAAGTAAAACAAAGCCTTGCCAAAACTAATTAGCCGTCATTCGGTGTTTATGCAACCCGGTCATTCATATGTGAGCTAAAGCACACCTGTCAGTAATTAGGCTGCAGCTACTGCACAAGACCTGCGTCAGTTTCCAGAGAAAAAAGCCTGACTCATGTCCACGTGGTGCCCCTGACCAAATCTGCTGCTTATGTCTAACAATATCATCATGTAATTATGTTCTTCTGGAAGAGTTTTGCTGTGGATACGTGTCTTTCCTCCACATCAAACATGCCCGGTGCCAAGCAGGAAGACAATCAGGGAAAAAAGACTTCTTTTAGCACCACTGTAGTGAGGAAAACAAATGGTGTGCAAACAAAACTAACTGATAACACAGGCTGTAAAAGGCGAGATTAGGGCCTCTTATTTACAAGCTTCATCAAAAATGCATGACTCATATTTTGTCATTAAACAGTACTGTCGCTCCTCTCTGTCACTGCCAGTTTGACGAGTGCCAGTTGTTGCTGTGCTGAGCTGTAACATAAACAGGCTGGAGTTTTTTCCCCCCGAAGAACTGAAAGATTATTTCAGCACTGGCTCTTTTATTTCCACTGAGGTTTAAGTTACAGGGTTGATAAGGCAAATTAAGCCAGTTGAAGTGTAAACGTTTCTTCTCACTCGAGTGTTGAGACAGCGCTGGTCAACTGTCTAAACAAACAGTTAAAGCAGGGAGTGCACTTCAGCTGTATTAACATAAAATCACCTCGATTAAGGTTACACAATTTTATTGGTTGTGAGTGATTTGACCACTAGAACATTACCGCAGTGAAACTCTGTTTCATAACCCCTTGATCATGATTTTTGCTGTTTCTTCTCATCTTTTCTGGAGCCTTTTCTACCACAGCCACTTGTGGGGCAGACTGTGTTCTCTCAGCTGACTTAGAAAGTACATGAATGACCGAGTTTTACTTATTTTTCTTTCGAATAGTAGCAACTACTCCTGTGGTACATCATAAAACTAACAGAAATTTGTGGAAACTAAACATGAGATGACTGAGACAGAAAGACAATACTCAACCAATCTGACATCCCAAAGGATTATTTCTGGTCCATGGAATAGATTCCTGCCTTCAAAATGACTTCAAATAGTTGGACTGCTTTGTCTACAATCAACGGTTTTAAAAATGTTTCCATGTGGTGATTTTCAGGTGCAAGAATGAGGTTCAAAAACCTGAATTCCAAGATGTAGCTTGCAGACATTTTTAATTTTTCCACATACAGAATTATAGAAATAGAAAGCAAGAAAAAAGACACAGAACATTAAACCAACAAAATAGAGATTCAAGAAATGAAAGTCTGAAAGGAAACAAGATGATGCTGGTGGAAGGAGGGAGAAAAACAAATTATTTTCAGGTGTCTCAGTGACCTTTGACCCCTAGAGGCTGAAATCACTTCTAGATACTACAAGCTGAAAGAGACAAACTGAAGTAAGGCTCAAACATAAATTGATATAACTTCAATTTGTACAAGATAAGCTAAGACATGCAATAAGACATTTGTGTTCCTCGAAGAATAAATTCCATGAATAAACGCACAAATTCCAGAAGAGAAACAAAGCCACATGAGGCTGAGTTGTTGGAATAGAGAAGAAGACAGTGGTCTTGTAGTGAGTCAGCGCACTCAAGCTGCTCTTTCGATCTGACTTCAAGTTGCTTTCCTGGACCGTGAAAGAAAGTAATAAAGCGTGTCTTTTAAATTCCAGAATTGAGCATCACAGCTAATAGTTTTGAACGGCTCTCAGTACATCGTCATTCACTGGTACTAAGCCAATCCCACAATTGTTTCCTTTTGGGGTTTTTTTGTTTCATTCTCAAGAAGCTGTGTACAGTGAGGTCATCTTTCCATCTGGGGATCTGAAGAGTTTGCTAAAACATAAAGTGTAATCTCAATACGTCCAAAATCAATATGTTGATGGGTGCAGACAGATCTGCTGGATCTGGTGAGTGCAGTGACTGTTCAACGATGAGGTCTAACATGTCTTAAAGGCATCATAAATTGCTTTAGTGCTGCAATATAATCTAACCCTTTAATGCGATGTCAATAAACCCAAAATGCAAACCAGGATTAAGTAATAAAAAATAAAAAAAGTGTGCCAGAAAACATTTCTGAGTAAAACCATAAAGTTTATTATTATTATTGAAATTCAATTTCAAAAGCGGCTTCATTTTTTTTTTTTTTCTGGCACATTTTCCACCCACTTCAGAAACTAAAATCTCTATTGCTGCTGTGGTAAAGCCATACAACAACAACACATAAAATTCATGGGGGTTTCTGGTAATCCTGTGAACCTTGTAAGTTTTTTTTTTTTTGGTAACACAGTTGCGTGCACTGTTGAGTCGAGCTATGGTTACAGCTGGGCCATTTAACTCAACCACCATTGTTATGACAGCTTACATGCACGGGAGCAGATCTGAGTTATTGACTGAAGAATGTTTGACGGTGCAACGCTGCGGACCGGGTGAGTGAACGTTCAACACATTCTGCAGCTTCCAACTTTCTTAGTGGGAGATCATCGCACACGTAAGTACGGCCAAATTCAAGATGCAAGATGTTTGATTTAAGTTACTTAACTGGACATATGGTCTGCTGATGCTATAGCTGTAAAATCAAGATTTTATTAGAGCAGAGCGACAGTCTGCAATAGTTTTAAGCGAGTTGACACGTAGTCTTAATGGGCAGATTTTCAGTCACAATTTCTGACATGTTTAGCTGTCTGACAAAAGAAACAAAATAATCTGTGAAAAAGAACTATATTAATGTACAATTACACTTTGCACTGAGGCCGATTTGAGCCTAAACTGAATGGATACATGCAGAGTGAATAATCCCCCACAGCATTATCTGGGTGAGTTAGTGTTTGGGTCAAAATAATTACTAAGGATTCGGTAAGTTGAAACTTTCAAGCACTTTACTTCTTGTTATCTTGTTACAAAGAATGGAGAGTGCAGATTAAACTGATGCTCAGAAGGCGGTCATCTGAGACAGCTTCTTATAACATGAACACAATAGTTGTTTCCCATGGGAGTTGCTTGAGCAGTAGTTTCCCACCTGCAGGTTATTTTCTGTTGTGGCTGCAGGTATTCCACTCAGTACTGACCTTGACTGCATCCACAGCTGTTCTCGGTCCAACACTGAGAATTGTTCCATAGAATTATCACATTCCATACATGGTCAGGAGATTTTCAACTTGGTTAAGGACTCATGAAGTTAATAACCTACCAGTCACATAATACAAAATCAATCAATGTGATATAATCATAATTTTTCTATTTTAGAGAAGCACGATTTCATATAGTTGAAACACATTTTAAAAGTTTGGTTTTGGTCAAACTGAAAATAATTTGTCTCTTAATTTCTGTCTTGAACTCTAAATAATTAGCATTAAACGCAACCTCATACTTTGTGTTGTTCCATTGAAATACCTTTCTGTTGAAATTAATTCTGTAAAACTGTTCACATGGGTTTTCAAAGTTTTCATGTGCAATAGTCTGGTCATAAATATTGCTGAAGGACTCGAGAGTGACTTGAAACCCGCTTAATTCTTCTTCTCAATACCTCCTTTCCCAAATGTCTTTCTCTCATCTGCCCCTGACCTTGTGTCAAGAAAATATCAGGCTTATTTGAACACCTCCTGAGCATGAAGAGCTCCGTTTCGCCTTGTCTAAGCTTGCCCAGGCTCTCTTACCACCACCAAATCCATCTTGTTCACAAAGCCATGCAGTATTTCCAAAAGTGTTGATGGAAGAGTCATGATAAACTGATGAAATGACCTGTAATCCAAAGCTTGTCTTTTAAACTGTAATGAACCTCATCAATTAATGCAATTTCACATTACATTTTACATAAATGAAGAATGTTGGTTTTAGTGTTAGCGGAGAAAAGAAAGAAAGAAATAAAACATCACACAATGATATTACAGTATAATTTAAACCACAACATGTTAAAAACCTGTATCAGCAGCTGCCACATCAACGCTGATTCAACATCAGCCTGCTTTGGTTCACAACATAAACAATATTGACTTAGATCTAATTAAAAACATAATGTAGGTTTTTAATTTCAGTCCATAAAAACAGCTGATTGAACCAACCAATCATTTCATGTGGATGCCTGTGCTTGAATTTTAATGTAGGATGTAAGACTGAACCCTCTTGTTAACCCTTGTTCTATGTTACATGAAGATAAATAGAGGCTGCTTTCTTTTCCAGTTCTTTGCTCTTACCTGATACGAGTTCATGAAGGCTGTAACGGTAGCGGAGATGATCATGGCTCTCAAACCTCTGTGGACCTTGGCACAGGGCCCGGCAGTCCATATCGGCTTTATAGTATTCCACCAAAGCTTCCTCGAAGAGAGCAACAGCTCCTTCATAGTCGCCTTTATCGTATAATCTCACTGCCTCTGTGAAGGAGCGCTGTGACAGAGAAGAGAGAAACAATGATGGTAGAGATGAACCACAGCGCAAGCATTTACACCTTTAAGCGAAGAGATTACCCTCCGAGTTCTGTAAATAAACCTGCAAATAGTTCATAAAACTTTTTACAAGCCCTCTGGTGAAGATCAAGTTTTCTGCAGCAGCTTTGGAGTAAACAGGAGGAGGGGAGAAAATGTTGGCCTGAGCTGCAGCCTGAAAGACATACTAAATTCTTAAGAAATGAGTATGTAATAGTACATACAGTACATTTATATATAGTCCCCAGAGATTGTTTTGGACAAGATTTCTTTTATATATATAGGTAACTTTTAATAATAAGATACAAAGCCACTGATATATCAGAAAAAAGGCAGAATCACAATGTAGTTTTTCACTGAGTGAATCTGAATTATCTTCCAGACGAGAAAGGAAAGAACTCAAAAGTATGAGATAGAAGGGCCAGAGAAAGAAACAGCTAGCGCTGCAAACAAAAGAGCCAAAACTCTTAAGCATTCAAAGCTTCATTATAACAAGTCACTTAAAGGCCAAAAGTTTCCATCCATTTAACTCTATGGACCATTTACACAAAAGCCCGCTTATAGAGAAACAGTGGCTGTACCCTTCCCCCCTTTGGAAAGAAGAGAAGCAGAAAAAGTGAAAACACAGGCTAGACTTTTTTTTTTTTTAACAAAATCTAATAAAAAGATGTATAAAGGATCAAACATCACACAAAGGTTCCACAAATTAAGATTTTTCATCTTACCAGGTGAGGTCGGGCTTCTCGGTCCACAAAGTGGTCCTCCTCGATGCCTTCAATGTCTTTGTACTGCTCCAGGTTCTGGCCCATCTCCACATGTTCTGGATTGGCCTGAAAATATGTGTGAGCTGCTGCTGCTGCCTTGTCAGGCTGCTTCAACTAGAAAGAAATAACAAGCAGAGAGAAAGGAAAGCAAACAGACATAATTAGAATTATAACAAGAGCAGACGTAAACGCTGTGGCTTGTTAAAATCACTCTTCAATACATTTCCATCTAAAACAAAATTAACCTATATTTAAACGTTTCAACAGAAACAGAGGGGCAGGTCTCCTTTAGTAAAAACTGTTCAAATAAAAAGGCTAATTGTACATGTTACTTTGAAGCAGTTAGCAAGTTTGCATCTGCAGGAAGAAGCAGGCCACTTGAGAAAAATAAGAGTGCATTCAGACCTTTCTTAAAAACATTTGTTTTGGATCCACTTCAAGCAATATGTCTAAGTTTTGTTTAATCAGAACAGAGAGAATTATAGGAGACTTAAGAGGATGCACTGTTCCCATCCACATCCTGTTATCAAAACTGGTCTGTCAACATTATGGCTAATGTAATGGATGAGTTCTTTGCACTCAAAGAGCACACACAATGACTGTAAGTCATTTAATGGAATAGTCACCACGGGAATCCCATCTGCCTCCTAAGAAATGTATCTTACTTAAACACAGGAAGAATTTATTGCTGCGTTGGACAATTTACAATTTACTGCGCTGGATGCTTGGAGAAAGTGCAAAAAGAAAAAAAAATGCCATAAATTGTTATTAGCAGTAAATAACTTTGCTCTTTGACTTCAAGTGAGGTCCTTTTTGCCATTTAAAAAAAAAAGAAGTTGATGCACTTCTTAGGCACCTGATGTTACTCACGCCTGGCTACGTGTGTGATCAGCTGTTTTGATCTTGTATGAAAATAAACAATACTGGTTTAAAGTATTGTTAGCATCTTAGCATGAAATCTGTGTTCACCATCAGAAAGATAGGGGGACATATCAGGCTGCAGAATGAATGTGGGATTCGTCACATAGCTCTCTGATGGCACGACTGAAAGAATGCTGATATCTATGGAACCTAAAACCTCTGCACATACAGCAGGGTACATCACATAGAAAACAGTTGAGCTCGTTTTTTTTTACATTTACATACAAAGTGGCTAAAAGCTTTGAGCTCTGTGGTATGATTTTTCTTCCGTTCCAGTCATCCTTTGTTATATAAAGTTAAAAACCAAGAAACCTTTTGAAAATCACTTCCAGTAAAAGTAGCGCTGTGTGGTGTTTGACAATGACTGAACTGGGTAATAAGTGGAGAGATGTGAACAGATAGCAGAGGTGGATTTTATGAGGACTGTAAGGAAATAAAAAACAGATACAGCAAGGTGAAAGTAGACAAGGCTTGAGAAAGCTGTCTGTTGAATATCTCCTGCAGAGACGTTTGACAGCATTTGCTTAAACCCTTCACCTTTCAACAGGGGCGAACTTGTAGCAGATTGCAGTGTTTCACAACCTCTCCACTGACAGTTGATATGGTCAGTCTGGCTTGGCTGCCAAAAATAGGATTGACTTCTCCACACACTCCCCTCTGTGTTTTACCACTGGCTAATATTCGCTTGCAAAGGACATATTTTTACAAGAAAAACCTTTGTAATGCACTTCTGTGTCATTTTCATGCGGTCAGTTGGTGAGAAGCAGCTTATGAATCCTAGCTTTCATCCTCTGGGATTTGGGGAACCCCTATTTTTAAAAAGCAGAATGTTCTTTTCTGAAGAAATCTGAAAGTACATGAAAGTACATACTGTTGATACAGCGTGCTTTGTGTTTTCTGCAGGGAACACGAACATGTTCCAAAAACTCTGCACAACGCATCATGAAAGATATACTGCTCTGATGGAAGAAGCAGAAAGTCTTCTTCCCACAAACAGACCACTTTACTGTGATGAATAACGACACTGTGTTATAACTTTGGTCCATTTGATGCGGCAGAACATGAGGCCGAAGAGAAAATCCCAGCAGGATATGCTCGATTAGCCCTAAAAGGATAAAGGAAGAAGTTGGTGCTGAGAGCATTCCTGGCAGGATCACCTGGCTGGAGCCACCAGGAGGGACTCAGCATGGCTGACCAAACACAAGGGGAAAAAAGAACAACCATAAGACCAAATGATCGATTTCCTTGTCCAGTTTTTAGATGTTATATCAAGTATGAAACACCAAATCAACAGACTCCATGGGCCAGATGATTGGTGAGCTTGTGTTAATTTACTGGCTAAAAAATGTGTTGTGATAGTTGTAAAGAATCCATTCAAAACATCCCTTCTGATACTTATACCGCATATCCAAGAAACACAAGTCAACAGCACAGATGTGGAAAATACTCCTGACACATTAAATTAATCTACTTTTTGTACACCTATCTTAATCAATCACACGATTTGTAGCTTAAATTTCGTTCTTCCCATAAGAAGATAAGTGCCCCATTTCCATTACAGCACCTTTAAATTGAAATCAATATTCAGCATTCTGAAATGCTCTTGAATTTGAGACTCACGCATCAAATAATATTGCAAAATGTAAATATATGAAAGCTAGTTAAAACCAGTTTTTGCTGGCACCTGTCCTCACAGTAGAAATAGACTGACAGAAACCTGAGTAAATCAAAAAGTTGTCTGGAACACTTTACTGCACAATAAGACCTGGAATGCATTAAAAACAGATGAAATCAGTGAGGGTGGATTTTTTCCTTTAACTGATGGCCCAGCTTCAAGCACACACACAGACACACACACAGCTATGACATACGTCCACAGGTCCTGCATTCTTCACGTCTCCTTCAGATAAGTCGGGTAGAACATCTTTCTGTGGATTTGATTTTTATCTGTTGAGATGTTTTATCACCAAAGACTAAACAGAAAAGACCAAGTGGCTGTCCAAGGAAGAAAAATGTGAGGGCGAAGTTTGTGTGCAGCCCTCATCTTCAACATCATCTTCCTTCTTCCACACCACTACACTAAACATGCAGCTTTGGCTGACCAGGGCTAAATCAGTTCTTCAGTGGACTGACATCCCAACCAGGGGAAGTCCTGAAGGTTCTAGATTAATCACTTTTATCGTGGCATAATCATGAGAACAGCAAGCTTTTCCACTGTATTTGTCAGAAATGAAGTATTACAGAGTGAGTTTAGCAGGAACTGCTGTTTAAAATCATGAGAAGCGCTGAAGCATCCTTGAACTAAACCCTGATTTTTTTCTCTTGAATGGTTTAGAAAAAAAGCCCAGATGACCAACACTCAATAATGGAGTCAGTGACATTTTCTTGCATTCAGACATATGAGATGATCACTTTTTATTTAGATTGATAAATCACAGAGGTTTTACTGTACCAAGCTGTGAAAATGCAAGAGGCCAAAGCATTAGGATTGTAAATTGAGAACACATGCTCCTATGTCAGCCTGAGCACAATGAAGCCCTTAGGATGACAGGAAACAAATCAGTCATGTGTTTTAAGTTGTGTGTAGTGAGTAGTGTGATGGAAAACAATACAGTTTGAAAACGGCTTTGTACATATGGGTAAAAATGACAGAAGAGAGAATAAAGACACCCTTTAACACTTTGAGCTGTAACTGTGTATCATCAGCCACAAAACAGCATAATTCAATATTATCATTTAGCATATTTTCAACTGCTAATTTATGCTTAAAAAAGTAAGAATGTTGACTTTTTGTGGTCAGTCCAGCAAACTAAATGTGGTAGTAGAATATGAAACTACTACATTTGCCCACAAAAACTTTGCAGTTACACAATAAACAAATTATACTACAATTCTCTTACTTTGTTCCCTACACAGATCCAGTTTTAGATTTCGATTCGTCAGCATGTTAACGTTCTACAACTTCCCAAATCATGATGTTCACTTTCAAAGTCTAATAGTGTTCATTTAGCCACAACTGCTTATGAAGAAGAGGGAGGTTTTCATACAGAAGGTTGGTATGAAACTCATCCTGTAAAGTTATTTTCTACACACCATGGACATTTCTACTTCCCCTCCCAATTGTATGTCTGAATGTAAGAAAATGTCACTGACTTACTTTTTTAATTTGAATTTCTTTTCATGTGGTTAGCTCTAGACGTTACAAATAATATATTCAAACTATGACAAAAAATTCACATTAATGGGTTGTTTCCCAACAGGAAACAAGAACTTCTGAGTGCCTCATAATTTATAACCGTACTGTAGACTGCGAAATACAACTTTATGGACATGTGGACAAACATTTCCATCAGGCGTCCTGCGGGATATTTGTAACTCCATTTTATTCACCTTTTTGTCTTTATTTTGTCTTAGGAAATCCGAGACTTAACTGGACAATTTGAGAGTTGTTAGAAAAATTAGTTACATGAATAACAAGTATTAATGTAGTGTTGATGTGTTGATGGAATACCCCTACTTCACTCACATTGAAACTCTTCCAATTTCATTTAAGTCACTCTTCTTCAAACACAGTTTGTGAAAAATTGTTGTTGGCACAACACAGCTGGAATATTTTAACTCTACGCAGTTTGTTTCAACTTTAATCTACAAGATTTACAATCGCAGCACCGCAAACTCTGCCAATAAAAGCAAACTTTTGAACATATTCAGCGGTGTACAACTTGTACCTCATGAGCAAATTTTTCCTTCCATATAATTTAAAAAAAAAGTCACCTGTAGAGATGAATAACTACCACTCAGTTATACTCCTCAGTTTGGCCCCTGAGAGAAGAACTCTTGATGTGGGCACAGTGTTGGGCCAAGTCAAACGCACATTAATATGCTCCTCCAGGCCTCCTGCTTGATCCACAGGTATGTAAATAGGTCTGAGATGGCGTAACAGTAACAGCAAAGGCACTGTGACACAATGAAGTCACTTACACAAATCCTGAGGCAGAGCTTACATTATGACCCCAGAAAAAAAAAAAAAAAGAGACAAGCTTGCAGCAGCTGTTCACAGTGAGTGGTCAAAGCTGTGCTGAGCCGAACATCTGAGAGACAAGTCGCTGCAAAGGTTTCCTGTGGCTCCCAAGAAGCTGGAAACTTCTAGCGAATTAGACAGACATCAGTATTCAGGTTTACTGTGGGAAAAAATGCAGTTCTTGTGAATCAAATATTCACAAGAGGTGAAGACGTTATGGTGAAATCAAACAAATCGCCTATTCTTTCAGGCCTTGAAGTGAAAGTGAAAGTGAATGGCTGCTTTACCTAAAGTAGAGGTAACTACTTCGAATTCATCCATCAGCTTCTGCTCAGTGATAAAAGTGAGCTTTTTAACTCATGTCCGAACTGTCAGACACATGAAAACATTACACGCAGAAGAGAGAAGTGGCGTTTTCCTCAGAAAGTCAATGCGGCGAAGGAATGTGCAGGAAGGAAGAACTGTCACAGGAACACAAACCTAAAGATCACTGCGGCAGATGTTGAGTAAGGGGTGTGTTAGCACATCACGACACATAAACATGCATAAAGATGGTTTCTGGGCCCATCACCAACTTCATCTGTCATCATGTCTATCTCTAATCTATTTGGTATCAAACATGAAACGTGTCCAGCTAAACTCGATCTTGTTGAGAAACTGCTGAAGTTAGAGGATGGACAGAAATTGTCTTTAAACCAGAACATAATAAAATGTTCAGCTTGCAAATACTCAGAGAACTAACTCTTCTAACACTGATAACACGGATTTGTTAACGCTGGTGAAGACGTTTTGTCTGCCCAAAATGGTCCTCAAACATTTCAGTCGTCTTAGTGGAGCTCCCTTCCATTTGTACGCATCCGGGAAGCATTTTAAATGGAAACAAAATTTACTCCTCTTTAAACACAGAGGCCATAGCAAGTTTACTCTTACTGAACAAATATTTGTGTGTGAGGTATGTGTGTGTGTGAGAGAGAGGGGGGGGTTCCATTAAATATGTCTCTTTGGTTCAGCAGTACCTTTTAAGTGCAGATTTGTTTAAAGCAGACCAAACTAACTCACAAGTTACAGCAGCTCAGATACAGCACAAGGTGACAATTTATAGAGTAGAAAATAATAAGAAGCCCATGTTACAGTTTATCAAGATGATCTTGACAAAAAATGCCTTGACAGTGGTTTGCTGCTTGTCAGCAGCAGAATTATTAGTGGTGTTGGCTTTCAAAGTCAACACTTTATTGGGATACTCCCAACATCTGGACAAATTTACACTCTACTTATTCTCTAATCTGTCTACGATTTAAATCATGCGTTCATTATCTTAAAACTATCAAGCCAAGGCTTCTGTGCTTGTGTTTAGTATGTGTTGAGTTGAAGATGACTGAGAAGATTGGATTTTTTGAAAATATGGTTTCCAATCCTTCATTTTTCATTTTTATGGTAAGACAACATCACCTCATCACAGATTCCTTTAGGTAAAGTCACTTGCTACAGACACAAAGGCAGTCCTCTTGATGAACTAACAACTTACTGGGGTATAAATCAGGAAAATGTTATAAACAGCTTGTGAAGGACTAAAGCCACCATGATGTCACATAATGTCACATGATGTTCTAGAATGGTGCCCCACCAGTGGCAGCCTCCTGCAGTACCTCTGGACATATCATGTTTGTCTCTGCGTGTTCTTAAGATTTTTCTAACGAGTTCTTTCTGTGAAAACACATATTTTTGTTGGTTTGGATGCTGCACTTCTGGACTGATTTCTGCTGGCAACTCTGGCACTTTATTTTTTGTCTGTTATGACACATGACTATGGCAACAGGGAGGCTATTTGCACGTGGGATCAGCTGATTGAGCTTTCCAAAGCCTAGGTAATGCATGGAAAAAGACCCAAAAATCCAGATGATTTGAAGAGGAAGTGTTTTGGATGCAGAACAGGAAAGAAAATGGAAAAAAAGTCCAAATTTCAAATGATTTCTTCCCCCGATAATTGTGGGAAGTGTGGAATTGCTGGGGGATGGAATGGACAAGCTTGGAGCACAGACAAGAACGCTGCAGGAGTTGGCTGTAAATTCCTGTCCATGTTGTCCACTGAAAGAGTTCATCTGAGTTACCTGCAAACTCATCAGCTAAGTTGTTGCCAAGGCACTAAAAACAACACCCACATTCATTCATAGTGATCTCTTGAGTTTTCCACACTTCAGCTTTCTAAATGTTTGTCACATGATCTTTATTTGATTGTTTATTTGGTTTTTAATTTGAGTCTTTATGTATAACAATAGCATATATTTACCAATTTTTTTCCCTTTAAGGATATATACAGTATGGGAAGTGTCCATTATGGATGAAAATGAGAAATGATGTTACTTTGTTGATCTACAATTTGGTTTAAGAAAGCAAAGCAAACAAAGACTTCAGTAGACAAACTGTTTGTATAAGACAGTGGATAAACAGATGGATTAAATAAAGAAGCCACATGTTTTTTAATAGCAAATCATGCAAAACTGCCATAGATGTCCCAAAATAATAAAACAAAGATAAAATACATAATTAGAAATGAACTAAATACGCCCATTTTTAATTTAACTATGAGCATCTTAATTTGAGTTTTACCCACTGTATGTACCAAAGATGTCAAACATAAACCACCCTTAGTTTGGAGTGTCTCATCCACTTCAGCCAAATGCTGAGTTTTTTATTTTTCCATCAACAAAAGTTCTGTGAACTGAAGTTCTCCCATTATGAAAAAATATGTCAGCTCCCCTATCCAAACAGACAAAAAAATAGAGATTGTCAAACCAATGACATCTATTTAATGGCTGTTTGTTTTTAATGATTGCCTTGGAGAAAAATGCATCTGTATAAGAGGCTTTGAATCATCTTGTTGGAAAGAAGGCTGAGGCAATTTAACAGTACTTACAAATCATAAACAAATCATTCAATTAGGATAGGGCTCCCACTGACTATTAAGCAAAGTCGTGTACTGCCTGTGATAGCTGCAGCAGCTATGCTGAATCAACATGTTGGCACCAATGCCTGGCAACAGGAACTTACATTTGTTAAGTTTGTCCAAATGGCTGATTGCCTTCCCATGAGGCGAACACCCCACTTCCACTTTCTCTGAATTATTTCAAAAGGCACACAGCAAGCACTTTGATTGATGATTCAAGGAATCCAGCAATTCCCAGAAGTCTGGCAAACTATTTATGCCTGTTTTTTAGGTGTGTGAACTGAAGTTCTGAAGGCGAAACCTTTCATTCAGCATACATAACAGCAAAAGAGTCAACACTAAGAGTAAGAGGGTGCTTATGATTTATGCGAGATACTAATTGGGGAGAAAAACATTAAAGGTTTTCCAGAGTAACAGCTACATCATGTACCTTTAAGTGTCATATAGATACCTCTGCAGCTCTCATGACCAAGAAACTGCTTCAGCACATGCTCACAGGCCACATAATGTCTTTACTGTAGCCCATTGCTTCATAATCTCACTTTATAAACCAGAGAAGGGTTTGTGTACGCACCACTGATAAATCAAATAACACTTTACACTCAATGTGACTCACGATTTTTTCCAAGCTAGTCAGGAAACCAGTCAGCCAGACAAGGTATACATTACATGCAACATGGCTAACACATTAAGCACATGCTGTGGAAAAAAGCGAGTGATGTCATTAGTTAAAACTTTCTACTTTGATGTTGTCCCTCCTTCTCTTCACCGTTCTGTCCATCAAGCCACCTCTCTACCGTTCCTCTGTCTGTTCTTGTTGACAGCTCTACACAGTGACCTCTTTCTACTAGTCCCCGGCCTGAGCGTGTTCCTCCTATAAGGTCACGTCAAAGGAATTCCTGAAAAAAAAAAACCTTACCGCTGTCGCTGCTAAAAAAAAGGCCTCTTTCATTACACATGTGAAGACACGGGAGGCACGGCGAGCTTGTGAAGATGTGCCCTCACTTCTGCGATTACACACACCTCTCGTAACAGCACAATTAAAAGAAAACAGTAGCAGCATAATAATGCCACTGTTCACAGGAGCAAATCTTGACTTTGGCTTGGTGTTTAAAACTGCAGCTTTGTGTATGTAAACGGCTGGCTTTGATTAGGGGAAAAAAACGAGTGAACATACTTGACCACAGCAGCCTGAACTCACAGAGAACCCAGAATGTGAAACAGGCACTCATGATCCAGAATCTATTAGTTATCAAAACATGGTTTGTGTCTAATATGAGCTAATGGGGTGTAGCCAACTTGAGCTGTGGAGGCTGATTGTACATCTGTAGCCAGGTCTGCCCGGTGACTGACATCATCTGGCTGGAGGAGGGAAATGAGTGCTCCCATTATCCTTGCCATCTTCACTGACTTCACAGTTAAGCTTGCTGGGACTTAATGCTGAGAAACTACACAACCCTTTCCTCAAAGTTAAACTGAGACCACCTAACACCACATCAGCTACTGTATCCTTGGTCAACCATCACACTTTTTTTTCCCATGTCCAACTTCGCTTCCTGGGATGTTTCAGATCACACAGGGCCTTTGTCTAGGAACTTCAAAATACACAAGGTGTGTACATTTTGAGAGTTGCAGACAGGGTGGAAAATCACCCATAATGTCTTCCTCCTCCCATGCCATTTTTATTTCCTCCTCAAACACCTTTCTCACGTTCCCCTCTGTCTGAAATACAGCAACACACACTTCTCTCTCTCTGGAATTTCCAAAAACAGACCTAGTAAGCCAACATCTTTTTTTAATCCCACAATCCTCTCATCTCACACCCCATCGGTTTCTATTCACATAAAGGTGCCCTTTTCCCAACTGGAAAAACTCTGACTGGTCCTAGAAATTTGAAAACAGCAGTGTTTTGACTCTGTCACTTTGCCTTTGGTTGAGGTTGAGAAGTGTGTATTAAAGGTGTATACAGTCTGGAATAAGAGCCCACGCAGGGGATATTACAGATACTACCAGCTGGGCTTTTTTTTTTTTTAAATGAAAACATGTGGGAAAATTACTTTCCTGCCAAGACAGGGATGGGAAAGATTTATGCCATTCTTATTTTTAGTGCAGGTCTTTATTGACTCAAAGGCAGAAAGGTAACATGAAAATTAAATTAAATTAAAAAGACACAATAAAAAACACAACAAGACTGAAGGTAATTAAATACTATACGTCAAGCACGTCATAGATAGTTTACATATTTATATGGTACAAAGTGAAAGCCAGTAGCTTGTTAGCACGGCTGCAACTGTGACTTTGTAATGTTGTAAAGTGGTTTGAGTTTATTTTGGCCTCTCCTGAGGAGTAGTTACTGATCAAGGCTTCCTCATTGTATGTCTCTCCTTGTTCTCTCCACCACATTTAGATCTGTCACTGAGACTGAGAGTTTGTTAAGCTGCTTAAACAAGAAAACCAGTTACCGGTTGGTTGGCAAACACAACAAGGAGTGATTGGAAACACAGATACAGTTGGCCAGATAGTTTATCATTACTTTGACAGTTTGTTACATGCAAGTTCTTAAGTTATTTTCATCACTTTCATGAATGCATCTGAACACATCAAAAAGCAACATAAAGGACAATGTTATACCTGTTACTCTTTAGTATCTTTTCACTTAAATCTTTAGATCTAACATCAACTGTGCCTGTGATGGACTGGTGACCCATCTATTGTGTACCCCACCTTTTACCCAGTGGCAGATGAGCTCCCTTGAGTTGTTGCTGTCAGTTTCAGAGCTTCCATATGAGACCTTACAGTCAACGTGTGTTTTTGAAAAGGAAAATTGAGATGCAACACCCTCAATAATTGATTGTGTTCCTATTAGTGCTGATCAAACCTGAAGCTGATAAACACTTATAACTGCTGCAGTCAATTGAAGTGGGACTGAAAACTGATGAAACATTTCTCCAATGAACTCTTTCTTTAAAATAGTTGAGAAATCAACTTAAATGTCACAAGTTTCTCAACATGCAACCACAACACTCAAAACCTTTGTCAACTGTTCACTTTTTTCTCCCAATAAAGCTTCAAAGACGAGGGGATTCCCCGTCTAAAAGGAAGATTACAAGGAGCAGAGGATTTGAAGGAAACATTTACAGCCCTACCCATCAGACACAGGGTCAAAGGTGAGTCTTTCATATACGTGTGGGCACACTCAGCCTTTCCACTTATAAAGACATCAGCCCACAAAAATAAGAAAATAAGGGGACGATGTGGCGTTTCAGTGTTAAATCTAAAGTATACAAATGTGGAACTGTCCACAACAGGGTCTACAAAAGAAGCACAAATGAATATATGCTTAGGGAAACTGTGTGTAGGTGTGAATCAGATAGTGGGTGTGAGTGCCCCAGTGGACAATGCCAGCATTCAACCAGCCACCCTGTTCTCACCCTGTCTGCCCCACACACGCTGTAGAGAACAACCGAGGGCGCTTAACCTAGAGACTAAAACACCTCAGAGCATAAGTGATGGATGTGAAAATCCCCATATCTTTGGAAACCATTGGAAGCCATCGAACACATTAACACTTTAAATTTGATATGATTTTACATAAATTACTCCTTTTGTATAGATGTGCACTTAGATTGAACTTTGCATGTCACTAAAAAAAACATTTGTCAGCACTGATGATGATGACAGAGTCGGTGTCCATGACAGAAACATCTTCAAAGACAATCAATCTGCTGGATGTCAACTGAATTTCTTACTTATTAGAGTATGAAGGATTTAAGTAGCCTGAAGGAGTATTTTCTGGTTGAAACTTCAAACAAGATGTAGCCTAACTGTCTGGTGAGGTCATGGACCCATCGTTTTCCGAGCTCTAAATCAAACAGTGACAGAGCAATAGTTTCCAATGTTTTCTCACAAAATCAATCCATCAATCAGATCATCAACGTGTGGGCCTTGAAACATGAATTCCTCCACTTAAGGCTATTCTATGAAAGAGGCCAAGGGAAGTAAGAAAAAACAGTTCAGCCAGCGTGAAAGCCGGCAAGAATGCGTTTCATTCAGTTGCTTTCTCAAGCTGTTGGTGGTTTGCAAGTTGAGACTAAGCAACCCATACCCACAGTCACGCATAAGGGCTACAATCAAAGAGGCCAGTAGCACATTATACAAAGCCAACTCAAATGTTTTTGAATAAACTGGCCCTGCTGTGGGTCCATTTACCCATGAAAGAAACCCCCCTTCCCCTTTACTGACTTTACACGAAGATGTAGAGTTTTCAGTGTCTTTCCCTAATTTCTTCTTTTTCACTACCTCCCCTGGACTTACACAATTTGAGTCCCCTGCTAAGACCAGTGCTAGAGAGAATGCAACTAGATACAGCAGATTTGTCCCTTTGGGGTTAAACAGTCAAGAGTTTACAGGGTGGGAGGGGGTAGAGGAGCTTATGAGGATCAGCTGTGGAAAGAGGAGACAAAATGTTAACTTTCAACAGGAGGCAAAAGGGAAACTCCAGTTCAGAAAATATAAGATGTGTGACTTTTTTATGTGAGAGTGAGAGATAACAATGTTTCCTATGATGTGGTGTCTGGTCTTTCTTATTGTACCGATCTCTTCATTCCTTATCAAACAAAGAACACCTGTTGCCTATGTTTGTGGTAGTTCAATCAAGATTTGTTCAGTGATGAAGGGGGTGACATGAATCACCAGATAAAATGACTCAACCTGCTTTTTCTAGAGGCCTCCAGAAGCTCATGAGTTTGGAACAACAGCGGTAGGCTTTCTAAGATGCCATATACGATTCTAAAAAAAACAATCCAAAATCACTAAGATCTGTTTTGGATATACAGAGAAATTATGCTGCATTTATGACTCTGTAACAGTTTTCAAAATGTTTGGTGCAAATTCCGCTGAGAAAGCTGGAGGCATTGTTGTGGAGAGAAGAAATTCCTGACATAGCTGGAAACCAAACTAACTTGGATCTAAATACTTAAAGGTCCAACAACAGAGATATGAATCAACTATCTCTCGCACTGTTTCGTGTTCACCAACTGGGAGATTTTGGCAGACTCCTTGCATGTGACAGCAGGAATAACTCATCTCTATTAAAGTGCATTTTCAATACACTCAGGAAATAATGAGATGCTACAAAGAGACAATAAATCCTCAGAGGATGACATTTTCTCAGCGTGTAACCTCTCGCCTCTGAAAGAAAGTCTAGCCTAGCAGCTTCGTCCGGGAATCACACAGCCACATTTTCATCAGTGTCTTTACATGTGTTAGCTGACTGGAGCATGTGTGGACACATGGAGAGAAAAAAAAAGCAACTTGTGAACGTGTTTGCACGAGCCAAAGGTCAAATCTGTCAGCTGGTGTGC
The DNA here is from genome assembly GCF_036924035.1 of Leuresthes tenuis. NCBI lineage: Eukaryota > Metazoa > Chordata > Actinopteri > Atheriniformes > Atherinopsidae > Leuresthes > Leuresthes tenuis. Next base: position 15,068,587 of record NW_027325361.1, on the reverse strand, counting down.
GAGCAAGTGGCTGTAACTCTTCTTTAAGAATTCATAAACACAGAGTGGCATGAGACAGCTTTCTTACAGCTGAGGGGTTAATTAGTGCCTGTTTTTATGAAGCAAAGTGAAATGGGGATAAATGAAACTCTGGGAGAGATCGTTGTGTTGAACGTCTTTCTAGTAATTGAAAACACTGAATACAACTTTTTGTAGCCGTCTAATGATTTAGAAAGTTTCAAAACATTGCTGCAGGGATTTCAGGATCAGGGGGTTGGATAACTTTAAACACGTGTTTGTTACACAATGTTTTTGAGGCAAGCATGAAAAGGCAGATCTTTAGCTCAAGTTACCAGGTTTATAACAGGAAACTGTGTTCAAGGCGGAAAATATTATTCTAAGCGGATCTTTTTCTGCTTATCTTAAATTGAACTTTTGGAGAGAAATGGTCTGCTTCGCAGTCTCGCCACCAATTGACTTTCCACCAGCCTGTTGGCACTATAAAATATGGCGGTTATAGGAACTGCAGTCAGTATGTTGTTGTTCACAATCACATGCATGTAACATCCCATAGGAAGACAAAAGCAAGCATATACAGGCCAGAACTGTGAGAAATATCACTGACCTAAATCACGTTTATAGATCAGGTAACAAAAATTACATGAGTATCTGCGACTGCAAGCTACTTTTGAGACTCTCCAGCACAGAAGAAATGAACGCCTGCGAGCCCTCATCATCACAGATACTCATGGACGATTTGTGTTGTGCTTGGAGCTGGTCATTGGATGACGTTTGCACACACGGTTTCTAAGCTAATGTTAGGCTTCAGGGGGATAAAATAAGACAGCTTATTTATGCATAGTTTTAAGTTGAGGATTAGAAAAAGGTTGATGGAAACCTCAAAATTTGAAAATGCTGTCAACTTTACAAAAACGCTTTCAACACTTGCTTGGAGTGATGTTTTACTTGGCTTCTAAGAAATAAACATGGCTACTGCTTGCCAACACTGAGAGCAAAAACAATTTGAGTATGGCCAAGTTTTTAACCACATTTCGTTTCAATTTTGTACAGCCAAATGTAACATAGACTCTTCTGATGGAGAGAATTTATTTGCAACATTTAGCAAATGCAATGCAAATTTGGACTGCAACACAGCAACTGAGGCAAAGCACTCCATATTGAGGATATTCCCCACAATGTTGTGATTCTGCTTTAAAATGTCTTTAAAATGTCTGGCATGTTGATCAAGGAACCTAGAAAGTCAGGCTCCTTTATGAAGTTAAGTTGCAATCTTCAAACATTTGCCAAAAATACCCCAACAAGATTACTATAAAACACATATAGAAAGATACAAAATGCCATTACCTATCAGATATTGCACAGAGAAATAATGCAACCCCATTTTCAGCTTAACTGGAGATGATTATGGACCACCCACAGAGAGACTGGATTAAATCTCTTTGCATGCTTATGAAATGATTGGTGCCCTATTTCTAAACATGACATTTCACTGCTGAGGCTGTCACATAGCACAAATCTAGCATTCTTGACACACAGCATGCTGAAGAGAATTCAGACCAAACTGGTAAAAACCCACAAACACGCACATAAAACACACACTAACACACGCAACTGGATCACATGATACTGATGACAAGGTATTTTCCTGAGATCCTTTTAGATCTTTGGACAGTCTTTATTTGTGCCTGAATGGCATTCATACAGTTGTATGTCATTTCTATAAGCAGATGTTTTCAGAACTGTAGAATCAACCGGTCACTTTGTGCTGCATTTGTTTTGGGAGAAATGTTACTCGCCTGAGGTTTAATAGGCTCTAAGCAAGAGTAGCATTTAAAAAATACTTCAAGTCTGTGCTTGTCCGTGTCTTTCTGTCTACAGTTAAATCCTATGCACAGGCAGCCGTTCTGCCCTCGGCCTTTTCCCTTGATGGAACTTGCTGTGAGCGGCTGGACAGTGCTCAGGTCAGGGGTTGTGTGGGTGCCAGGCTGATGACCTAGTGGACAGACGTTGCTGGAATGAGCATGCCCCACATTCTCAAGCGGTGACACAGAAATTCAAACAAGACTCAGTGTGTAGGAGGCAACTTCAGCCCACTATGAGACGAAGTGAACTCCACTGTGTCAGTTCCTGAACAGAGCCTGAAGTCAGCTAATAAACTGGAAAAAACAGGCAGCAAAATATACTGTATGAACATATTTAAATATGATTTTTTTCTGTTCGATTTGCTAACATTTCTTTGTCTCTAGTACCAGTTCTCTTATTAGCAGAGATGAGTGAGCTAATAAGTAAATGTTGACATTTATATGTATCCAGGTTATATTCGCATAAAGTATTTATGAATCAATTATAAATGCGATTTCTGTATTGACAGATCCCTTAAAAGCATGCTATTGATTTTTTTGATTTTATTGATTAATTTTCAGTTTGAAAAATATGCAGATATAGTGTCAGATTATTCAGAAGATCTGTAGTCTATTTAAACTTATTTATTTAGGAAGACCTGCTGCCATTAATCCCCTAAAGAGCCTGTAAGTCCACTGCATCACGTGATGCAGACGCAACAAATCCTTATTGAATGGACCGTCTCCTGTCTGTAAAGTCTAAAATTCCATAATGTCATGTATTTCTGACTTTGCCGACATCCCATACCTATTTTCTTTTCTACAGATGTTCATGGTCTGCAGAAAATCATCAACATCACATCTGATAACATCGCTATGAAGTTCTCACATGTGGGTTTGAGTACAGAAATCTCTGAATATCAGTACAAATGTCAATTTTCCACTCAAATTGTAATGACTTAAGTAACAACCTCTATTCATTTCATGTTCAAACACCATCAGGCAGGACACAACTGTAAGCACAGATACACGCCTGGAACATTTGACTCTGACTCAATGTTGAAGACAATAAAAAGAAAAAAATGCTGAGGGCTCAACTTTTAATATTCAGCTAGGAAACTGTACCTTTTTCCTTTACTCTTATAGCTTGAAGATGTTTTCCTATCTGGAAAAGTGGATGTTTGAAAAATCTTATCAAAAGCTTGAACAATCCCAATCCGAGCTGTGACGTTGCTGCCTTTCGAAAAACCAACTGAGATCTGCAGGGAAACAATGCTGGTAATAACTAAGAATATGCATTCTTAATTGCACTTAAGGTACATATGATAAGATAAAATGATATACCAATATCTTACAGACTTAATTTCAGAGCCAGAATTTACATGATGTTTTCCATCCCATGATATAAAAAGCTGCTACAACTTTTCTTCTGCGCTCCGTTGTTCTTTGTTGCAACGGCAAACTTTACAGGCCTCAAGTGTTGAAGTTATAAAACTGCTGGTAATGTGGGTGCATGCTAATGGAAACCAATTGACCCAAGCTTCAGTCAAATTCTGCCCATTTGGTATTTGTTCCATACCAGTTAAAGAAAGAATAATGTCTGTGTCTCCATGATTGGAGCATTTAAAGAAGCTGAGCTCTTGTAAACCACAGAAATGCAGTCTAGACCTGTATTCTCTCCTTCGCCAAAGGTATATGTGGAAATAAAACTGTGCCAGATGTGAGAAGTCTGTTTGTAGTCTTACACTATTTGCTTGTCTATTGATAACATCATTTAAATTATATTTCCTGCTGTAGCAAATCCAAAGTGGTCACACACTGTGGCGGCAGTGCGAACTTCTATTTGTGTCGGATTAAATCCATTAGATCCACTTGGCATCGTAACCACAAAATGTTACATACTAAATAAAAAGACTCAAACCTTATTTACTCATGTTTTAATGTTTTTTTTTTCTTTTTTTTTGTCAAACAAAACACCACTAAAAATGTCAAAGAATAGCACAGTGGGAAAATATATAGATATATAATAAACGAGATTCTCATTTAATGGCATTCTCCACCTTTACAGCTTAATGTTTCCAAATCTAAGACGCTGCTCCTTTAGAGCAATACTTTCTGACACTGAGAAGAAGAGGGAATTAGATTGAAATGTTTAATCAGTGCAACTTGCAGGTCCTTCTCCATCCCTCTGTGCTGTGCTTCAGCTCTGCCTCCTACACTCTTCCATAGAAAAGAAGCTGCCGTGCACATGTGGACTAGTAACCGTGGCAACTATAGGCATGTCTTTTATTTGCAATGATTATAGACTCCTGCTGGGTGTGACTGGCTCTTTCACTATGCCACAGCGGGTCATTGCAAATCACTTTGGAAAAAGCATGATGAGCAATAGGAACCAGATTTTTATCAGACTGCATAATGCAGTTTCAGAAAATATGACAAAGAGTCTTAAAATCTTAAAGCTGAACTCATAATAACCTAAATAGAAAATCATGGTTCCCAAAAATTCTGCTTTAAGGCTCAGAGTTATGTGTGATTAAGAGCATGGCAGCTATTATGTGTACATGCAATTATTCTTGACTTCTCACATGGCTACATTACTTGCCATCTCCAAAAATGCAACATGATTATGGCCAGATGAGAAACTCAAGACCTCAAAATGATAGTCCTCAAACAAATCTGTGTTGCGACTCCCTCCATCCCTCATCTGCACTGCAAACATAGTCAAAGTCAAAATCATCGTAGTGATAAAGGAAATCAACTAACTCAGTGGGCATCAACATTTGATTGATTTAAAATAACTAATATTTGTTTTGATATTTCAGTCTGAACCAAAGAAGACTGTTAGACCAATACTGCCATCCTTAGAGTAACACCACAAGCATGGCTAAAAAAAAAGAAAAGAAAAGCATGTCTATCTTTGTTGTGACTCTTACAAACTTTATTGCTGTGGGTGCACATAGTTAGCGGGTGCTTAAAACTCTGGTTTGCAAAAATATGCAAATAAAATTCTACGATCTTTATTACTTAAAACTTCAAGCTTCTAGATTTGAGTTTAAAGATTGCTTCAGAGACAGACCAGCGGACAGACTGCCTGGTTTTAATAGCTAAACTACTTACAAGATTAAGAGTAAGTCTCTTTATATGTAATTGTCTCTGTATGTGCCATTTCCCCAAGAACTGCCCATCTGTTAATAACTGACAGCAGTTCAGGCCTCAGCACCAGCCATCCTGCAACTCTTAGTGAGATATCCATCAGCACCCCTCGGTCTGCATGACAGAGGAGCCCACCTGCATATGATTTCCAGAGTGGTCATGTTGAGTCCGGTTGTAAAATTAACTTACTTTCTACTGTACAATCGAACACTGCCCTCTTCCTGCAAAGAGCCCTCCAGGATACAAATACATGTGAGATAACCCACTAATGTTAAATCAGAAACACTGATCAGCTTGGCTTGAGAAGAGAAAGAAGATATGTGTGTGTGGGCAGGAGGAGGAAGTATGTATTGAGTTATTGAGTCCCACTTCAAACAGCTTCCCTGCCTATTTGTGCAGTCTTGCATGCGAGGTTTGTTTGAAAATCAGTGCGATTGTGCACGAGTGTGTGTGCATCCACACGCCCAGCCATTTGTACTCCAGCCTCCCTGCTGGGGTAAAGTGCTCACAGATTACAAACCCGTTTGGGAGAATAAGTAACGATGAATGCCAGCTCTTGAAAATGGGCACAGATGCTCCTTAAATATTTACACATTCTGTCAAACATCTCCACCTACCCAGCAATGCAGCACAGCAGGCGGACAGGCAACACAAGCCAAGACCTCTTCATTCACGAATCTGGAATGTTTCTTTGCCAGTTCTGACACTTCACTCTGCATAAAAACGTATTTTCAGAGCTGTGACTTTTGGCAGGAAATAGTCCCAGCTGCCACATAAAATACTTTACAGTGCTCCCTCTGGGTGACAAACTGAGGCGAGTATTTTGGGACATATGTCATATTACGTAGGTCAGAACTCTGCTCATTTGATAAACTGTGACAGAGTTGTTTGGCACAAATGACACATGGGAGTGTCGGAATCAGATATCTGTTCACTGTGAGAATCCTGCTTCTGTTCTCCTGAGAAATGCTTTCTTAGGGTTATTTGGACTGAGCCAAACTGGACTTTGGAAGGTAAATGAAATTCTGCATGTTGTGTTTGCAAGTCTGCCATGCATTTGTGTTAGATCGGGTCAAAGATTTTGAACATCTAAAGACCTAACGGTTGCCTAACAACTATCCGTTCATTTTCCATACCTGTTTAGTCCAAATCAGGATCGTGGGGCGGACTGGAGTCTATAACATCTGTCATTGGGTGAGAGAGGCTGTACACCTGGACCTGTTGCCAGTCATGGCCACACACAGACAAACGAAACAAACAACCACGCATGCTCACACTTGCTCACATGGTCAATTTAGAATCACCAATCAACATAACATGCATGTTTGTGGACAGTGGAAAAAAATCGGAGTACCCTCTTGCTGTGAAGCCATAGTGCTAACCACCTCACCACCAGCCCCACATAACGCCTAGAAAAGTAAGAAAACAACTGTATAACACTGTGCCTTTCATAAAATATGTGAATAACCAGTTTACTTGCATAAACTCTTGCTGTGTGGCAGCAACACAAAGACTAATTTCAGCTATAGAAGTAAGAATTTTGCTCTTTCTCACAAACTTAGAAAATTAAGTAAATATTAAATATTATGAATATTCTGACAGTGAGTACAGTTACAGGCGCTGCTAAATTGAGCTGAAATGGGTCATTTAACTGGACCATCATAATTTAAACAGTATACAATGCCACAACACTGAGGACTGTGAGCGAAAACATTCAAGACATTCTGCCTCCTCTAACTTTCTCTGCGGGAGATCATTGTACATGTAAGTATAATCAAATTCACTGCACATACATTGTCTCTAAGTTACTTGAATGAGGATTTTGTCAGATGATGCTTTGGTTCTAAAAGCTGGATTTTATTAGAGCAGAACGACTATCGAGAAATGCTTTAAGTGAATGCGAGTTGGCATCAATCTCTAATGCCTTCAAATGTTTTTATAAAGCAAAAAATGTGAATGAGAGCAGCTTTATTGAGGTTTCGGCTTTATTCGGATACACTTATGTTATATTGTTTCTTAAAAAATATGTAAAAAGAAAGATTTTTGAAGCATATATAGAGCGCCGGGGCCTAGCTGAGCGTAAACATGCAGGAGTGATTTAACCTTATAACCTGGGTGCGTTAGCCCGGTTTTGAGAAGCTCTATGTTTTTTCTCCCCAAGTGTCACTCTTAGTGTTAGAAGTTTAAATGAAAAAAATCATCTTGCAGTGTGACCGCCGCTAATATCAAAGTTGATATTCAATATTTATATGACACAAAAACTGGCAAACAAGACACTGGTATTCTCAAAAAACAACAACAACAACAACAAACAAACAAAAATTCCAACAAGATTTAGGTTGAATGTGCAAAACAAGTTGCTAATTTGACTGGTCGAAATACTCCACAGGGTGAGACATTTAAAAAAAGAAAAGAGTTCACTGATAAAATGAGAACATGCCAGGAGAGGCCTCACGCAGGTTGCAGCAATATGTAAATCCCATGAGCACATTCCACACAAATAAAGACAAATTGTTTCCCTTGTTGTTCTTCCACTGCAGGCACTAAATGAGATAAGCGTTATAAGCGAGAAGGAGGAAATGATGCTAAACTTGGACAAGAATCAGTTTCTGAGTCAGAATACCAGGAGACAGAAAATTCCACATACGGCAGAGACATGAAATGGCAAACAAGGAGTAAAACATGAGAGAAGCAACGCTGGTGTTCAGATATTTGTGACTAGCTCCGTTTGGCTCCAATATAATATTGCTTTCAGTCTTTATTGGATGCACAAGTCCCACATTTATTTTCAGTGCCTTCCAAGATTTTGCGACTTAATTTCCCCTTTCCTCTCATCTTTTCAGTGTGACCGCATGCATGCCTATGAAAGCATATTTAGAATGTCATGCTGCAGGAGGAGTGTTATAAAAAGTATTTGTAGGGAGGAGAGGAAAATGGCAAAGTTAACCAGAGTTCACCCCACACAGCTGTGAAACAAAAAGCCCTGAGGCACAGGTGGCCTATTCTTCAATCAGTCTCCTTCAATTCCCCTTACAGCACACAATAAGGTCAACTACCCTTCGGAGGAGCCTTATATGACACGGGGGAGACTTTTCAGACTTTTATAGTGGAGTGCAACACCAGAGACACCTCTGAAAACATGATTTAAAGACACGAGAAGGGCAGGACATTCAAAGTCGATTTAAAGCACATAATGAACAAAACATCAGATTTTAGCAGCTTAAATGACAGACAATAGTTCAACCATCATTTTAAAAGCCTGTCGTGCACCTCATTTAGATGTTCTTTGATCAAATGTTGGCATTTTTATTCATCGACTTTCACTAAAACTGTGTTGGCTTGTGTTGAACTTGCTTCTTGGTGCACCTAACAGTGAACAGTTCAGCTCTTAGAAATCATTACACATTTCCCAAACTATACTGGGCCCTATTCAATAGTAGTGTTTCTTTTGTACTTGAAAACACTTCAATTCTTTTGAAAATATGTGACCTCTCTTTTATATTCTTTAACTCAGCCATTTTTTTGACCAAAAAGCATTCCAGAGGCTGTAATATTAGTTTCCTATTGTTCAGACCAAGTAATCCCACACAGCTGCTATAGTTATAGGAGAGAATGATCAATCTATTTTCCTTTTTTTTTCTTTCCTCTACTAGCATTTGAACAACCAGCAGTACAACCTAATGACTCATGATATCAACATGGCTTAATGGAACTAAGTATTTAATGTGAAGTTAGAAAAACTACTGTCATCAGTAATCTAAAAGGAAGAAAACAGGTCAGTCACTGCAATGAGGTCTTTTCGCAGCTCAGATAACAGGATGTCCCCGGGGAAGGAGAGGAAATCCCCAGCAATCTGAAAGAGAAAAAAAAATCCACCAGATCTCCCTACACAAAGCTTTCTGGAGAGCTTGACCGACACCTCCATTAACAGCTGAACCAACCGACTTTTACAATGTGACAAGTGGAACTTCATTTGTCAGGACTCGAAGATGCACTGTACCTCGTATACAAACAGAGGGAGTTGATAAAAAGAGCCAAAGATATACATCATCATTATTAGTAAAGCCTGCGTGGGGGTGTTTCCAAAAAATGTGAAGCCTCTGACCTCGTTTCCTCCCTGTTCACAGCTGCTTCATAACAATTCCCTGAGAAAGAAATCAGGGCCGTTTTTTCTTGTGTCGCCTTCGTGTCACTGTTAAACCAGCCAGAGATGTGACACTTCATTGAGCTAGCCTGCAGCCACAACAGTTCCAGTCCACTTCAATATCCACTGACGGGCAATATCCCAGTGACAACCCTTACTATTGGCTTTAACTATCGACTGCAATGCCAGGAATGATCAGTGATCTGCAATGCGTGTGATATTGAGAAGAAGAGAACTGGCAGAGAACAGGCAGAATGTGAAAAAACGACTCACAAAACCTGGACTGTCACGCCAGTGGAAAAACTGACTTGCACAATGATTGTGATAGCCCAAGGAGGTAAACAGGCTTCAGCATGGATGTGTTAGCAGCTGAAAACAGCATTTAGAAAATAGACATACCGTAATTCCCAAAATACAATGCCTTAATTACAAAGCAGAAGGTAACTGGTATGTGCCTTAACTTTCACTGTGTGCTCCGCAAAAGGTGTTTACTTACATTTACATGCCACAAGTGTTGGAATAAGCCTCCTGTGAAGCAGTTAATTATACCTCTTGCAGTCTTCTCTATGCGCAGGATAAAGGATTGTTTGGAGTGTAAATTTCAACACTAAGCCATGACATCTGTAAGTAGTGAGACTGACAAAAGCAAAGCAGGCTGAAAACATTCCCAAGGACATTATAAACAGTCACCTTGCCCAGTAATCTTAAGCAGGTGAGGGAAAGACTTCCCTTTACTTGTAGGAGACAATGGATATCACACTTTGACATTTAACAGTTCCCAATTATGTGTGATCGCTGTTTTTCTTTACATCATGACGTTGTGCAAAGCACTTAAGAAGGGGGCGGTTTAGCATTCATACTTCTGACTCCTCTATCTGAGTGTCTTAAGGTACTGAAGAGCTGTCTGCAATCACCCTCAGCACACACAATAATACTCTGAAAACACAGAGGACGGAGGTTTATTTTATTTTGAAACAAACCACCTGACTGATGACAGGGAAGTAAAAGATCTATACTAAGCCATTTATATTCTACCACATATTCAATTAGTGTATCTACCAATACTGACAGAACCAAAAAACATAGCTGAAATGGTAAATGGACTGTCCTTAGACAGCGCTTTTCTGCTCTAGCTGACCACTCAAAGCACTTTTAGACTACATGCCACATTCACCTATTCATGCACACGGCACGTCTTAGTATATACAGTTTTAGAGGCTACACGGTGCTTGTTTCTCTGTCGTACACATTTGTACACCGACGGATGCATCGGTAGGCAATAGGGTTCAGTTTTACAGTATTAGTCACTTCTTGTTTTAGTTTCCTTTCCTGCATCCTTGCTTGCTTTCCTTCCTGCCTTTAGTATCCATCGATTGATCACCCTTTGATATTTTGTTTTACATATACCGCCTGGTTTAATTTGTTCCCTGCTGGACTGTGTTGAACTTCAATATTTCTTTCTTTGTTGTAGTAAATGTTTCCCAGTGTGTTCAGTTTGGAATTTTTGGTTCAGCTTCAGATACCAGACAGAATTCCCGATCTATTTGAATACCACTAATTCACATCAGCTCATTCTGCTCTGGGAGCGGCGTGATATCTGATGTCAAGATAGCACTCGCACATCCCATAACTGAACTTCTTGGCTAATCCTTCCACACCACACATGCGGCCCTAATTTGAAGCCTCCAACTGGCTGTTGGTGAACAAAAAACCTCACCTCCTCCATCAATCACAGCAAGAATATACTGTAAGAGCATGGAAAACACAGATGGCAAAGACTTCATTGTATGTATGACAGGCCCACATGTTAGTAAAAAACACAACCAGCAACCAGCAAAAACCAACCAGCAAGTAACAGGACAAAAGGGCTGTGTTAGTAGTGCCTGGGAAGGAGCTGCTGTAGGTGCTGGCCTGCACAAGAGCTTAAAAAGGAGGAGAAAGGGAGATGAAAAGGCTGCTTCATACAAAGAGCATCCTCAGAGGAAAAAAAAGTTAAAGAAAACATACTGAGCTATTTGAAAAGGTTACTCACTGAAAACAACCTGCTATTCACGACAGCAGTGTCAGCATTGTAAAGGATGCCCACTTGTTGAGTTTAAAACCAATGAAACTTCAGCTAAATTGGAAATCCAAAAACCCGTAGCAACATTTTCCAACTCAAACTACGTAAAACAAAAGACAGTGGTGTACTTTCCAAGATGTACATGATGTCATGAAGCCATATCTACATGGTCTTACAATGACTCTACTGTACAGATGCTTTCCAGTCTATATTACAAACTCTCTGAGGGAATTAACTTCCCATTTCCTCATAGTGGCACTTTCAAAAATTCAGTTTTTTTTCCCTCCCCAAACCATGTTAAAATTCCTATTTGATGAAGAGATGCGACACAAGCCAAAAAACCAACAGAGCAGCCACCCTGTCATTGCTTCTGTTTGTTTCCCTGCTGCTGCTTAGAAACAGGCCCACAAGGTGAGCTCCTGCGCTCTGCTCCATTAATTTGTGGTCCTTTTTGCCAGGATGTAGTAACAAAAACACTGGGGGCTTTTTCTGCTGTTGCGTTGCTCAAATGACATTCTGCATCTAATAGGACGTGGTTCACTTTGTGAGAACTGCAGTTAAAGTACAGAATGCAGTTAATTACAAAACACTTCAGATTAATTTCAGCTGTGCGGAGGAACGTCCCACTTTCACAAAGATAAGTCATGGCACGAACAAGTAAGATATTCTTAGGGTGTATAATTAACAAAAACCGCTCTGACTACCATGCACAGCTTTATATAGACCATTAAAAGAAAACATGTTGCGCCCTACTTTACAAGAACTAGAGGTTGGCCAGTAAAGCCACATGAAAGTAAAAATCTGTGGATTTCTATACGTCAGCACTTTAAAGTTCCATGGAATAAAATGCACAGTGCTTTGAGGAAGTCAAGTAAAGCTAAATGAATGTCTGCTCAATAGCTGCTTCAGAGAAAAGAAGCTGCTTCGGTATTAAGGTGACAGAGAGACACCGGGGAGTCGAACACAGAAAAACTGACAGTGGCGTTTTACAGATTTTCCAAGTGATATCTGATACAGCCATGAAACTGTACACAAAAGGTGCATTGTTCTCAGGGACTGCAAACTCACTTGTTTTATCAGCACGTTATTTTTTCATCCTCACTGCTATCAGCTACACACTTCAGCAGCACAGTCGCACAATGTGCAACCTCTTAATGGCAGCATTTTGTCATGGGAGTGAAAATCAGGAAAGATAACAAAATATTTATCATCAGTTTGGAATCTAGAGTTTGGAATCATTATCATTACTACAAGACAACAGCTCGAACTTCCAGAGCAAAATTTTCATAACTGACTTAATATATATGACTTATTATCAGTTGTTTACGCACAATGTGCGCAAGTGAACAAACTTAAACTCAACCACACTTATGCAAACAAACAACCTCACATAAACTTAACTGATAGAATTAGATTGATAAACATGAGCGTTAGTTAGGAAAGTCAAGTTTAAAACGAACTAGAGAGCCAGAAGCACTTGGCCAGGTCTCCTGGATGACAGTCGAGTTTTCACCACAACATCCAAATACAGATTTTCATGAAAAGTCAGTTTCATAAAATGCTGTGATGATGCAGTCTCCAAATGTAATCATTTTCATGTCCGTGTGCATGAAAAAAAAAATTATTGTGTGACGCTCTGCCAGACTGTTTTCGTATCCCAGTAGTGAAGCTTTCCAGCCATTTGTTTTTCTGTTGTTGCGGTTTGCTCATTGACGATTTCTGGATTTAATCTTGCTTGCCTGCTTCGGTTGCCTCACTGACTGATCACCTGTGTTTAATTTCATCTGGGAGAACTGAGCCGTAGATTCTGGACTTTTACACCGAGTTGTTTCCAATCTTTGCACAAGTCTGTTCACCTTTATTGCAGCTTTTAAATAAGTTCTAAAAGGTGCTTTAAACTCATTCACACACACACATATTTTGCAATTGTTATTATGCATGTGCATTCCTCTGTATAGGCAGCATTTCTTACTTTATAATCTCAAACTGATGAACATAAAGGGGGAAATGTGGGAGTTTAGTGTTTCGCCCAAGGACACTTCAAAAAGGGGAGTTACTGAAGATCAAACCACCAGTCTTCCAACTGGAAGTTGGAAGGGAGTCCAAGTTGGAGTGAGTCACATTGTCACATTGTGCTGTTCCGCTATTGGAATAACCGAAGGCCATGAAACACATAAATGAATCTTCAGCTCTTTCATCAAACTTCTGTAGTGTTTGGACTGGGAAGCATGCGATGGCCATGGCCTGGTTGAGGACTCACATTCTATAAATACCTCTGAGCTGAGCCTAAAACACCCCAAGTGTTTTGCTTACTCAATCGAGACGCACGTTAAGCCCATTTCACCGGTCATATTACCACTCCAGGCAATGGGATAGAAACAGATACATGTTCATTTTCCTGAAGGCAAACACACAAACTTGCTTTTTGTTTGTTTGTCTTCTTTTAGTATGACATTTGTGTAAACATCATAATAGTTTGCTCTCCTGTACAGAAGCCAAATATCTACAGTGTTCCTCCAGCTAATATCTTCCAGCTTATCTTAGTAGGATGTAGAACTCATCAAATAAATTAAAAGGACAACATTTTTGGCTTGAGGTATGAGAATCTTCACAAAAGATATATCATATATCAACATATTTGTCCACATTTACATTTTGCCAAATGTTGCGAAGCTCCAGCAGTTCACTACGTTATCCTCTGCATGGATGCCACACAGTCTGCAGACTTTCTTTTCTGCAGAGCTGAATGAATCTTTGGTTTTGACTGAGTCATGTTGTTTATGATTACAGCAGAAGGAAGCATTTATTTTCTCATATTCTTGTCGCCACAAGTCAGATGATTACATCTGCATGTAGACACCAAAGGACACTGATGCCTTCCCTTTTATTAAGTACATGTGCTCAGACAGAAACGCACAGAAACGCATCTCAAAGAGGTAAATCTGTTTTCTCCTAAATTAGCAACTGGAGCCAAAAAAGTTCACGTTCTTGACGAGGGTCTCTCATTGTCTGAAGTTATAGAGCTTTGAAGGTCTTATACTTCCAAATGTTCACTTTAATCACTCACAGCTAAACTGGAGAACAAAGCTGAACATAAACACTAGGAGAAGCAAACAGTACAAAGCTGTTGTAAAATCAACCACAACCTGGAAATGGGAAAATATCAATCAGTTTCACATAGGCCTCCCTTTATGTCTTCAACGTGGTGTGTATCAACCACATTCCCAGTGCTGGATGACATATTCACAAATCATGTGACTAAAGCTAAAGTTAAAGCTTTAAACCTATAATCCAGTGTCTAACATTAAGTATTTCTTACAGCTCAAGACCTGAAAAAACAATATTTCCACTCTTAATAATATTGGATTGTTTTTCATTTATCTGGCATCATAGGGAATTCATGGACAGCGGGAACCTTTTCATGGGTCATTTAACTATTGACTTAAGTTCCCTCTTTTTTTTTTTTGCTTCTTCACTGCAAGAGCTGAAGCTGACGGTAGCTCATAAGACTTTTTATAGGGTCTTTTTTTTAGCTCCAACTACAGAGTAGAAGCTTTCTTAACACGAGGGGTTCATCTGTGACGTGACTGTACTGCGATGGGCGAGTCTGCAAGTCTGCAGTGATTGGTTGAATGTATGATGCAACAGTGGGACCTGGCGTCACAACAAAATTGCAAACATCGGTCAGATAGTGTCCCAATGAACATCAGCTGTAAACTTTAGTCTTTAAAAACTCAGACTAACATGAGTTTAACAAGTATTTATACAACAGAGGGCTCACAATAGGATTTTGACCAATCTGTTACCTGCAAGCTGGCCATTACATAATCCCAGCATTAAACATCTGCAGTGTAAATATAACCCGTTAACCAGGTGTTCTCCTTCTGGCAGTCCGACAGCCTACATAACCCTATAACTGTTTGACAGAAATGTGACTCATACCATGATAAACACTTAAAAAACCAAAGACACTCTGAAAGCTGAACTGTATACAACTTTTTGAACTCTACACTCAGAGGAACGTAATGTGAACATGATCCTGAAAATGTTCTTCTAAAGCTATAGAGAGATTATTATAATATCTCTCTTGGTGACAATAGATCAAGTGACTGCTTTATATTTGAAAGAGATTGCTTGTAAAGATTAATCAGCTTTATGCGTCTTTTGCGACATGTTTCAGCTCACTGTCTTTCTTTCAAGTCTTTTTTGTAACAGCATTGATTTTAGTCATAGCTTTAGATGACCCATCTAGCCTGAAAAAGCAGACAAGGTTAGCAGCACTGACATATCGGTCAGTGTTGTATCCATAAAATGCCACTAATGCCACTAAATGTGCACCCATTTCTCATTTAAAGAAAATCAAGTCAATATCTGTGTTTTAATGGACAATATTATACCATGAATTATCAGAATAGAAGCTTGATCACTGGTTCATTAGTTGAAATAGATGTATTCATTGGATCTGTCCAAGTGAGGGAAACATTAGGTGACTAACGGAGTGTGGAGTGGTGTTCATCTTATCTGGGGCTTTACACTGCTAAGTTAACCCATTTGGTCCACTGTCTATCATCATGTAACGTAGAGATTTTGCTTTCATTCCACGCCTCTCGTATTCTCCCACCATCCTTTCCTCCCCCGAGCAGCTGCTTTGTGGCAAAGTAGGTGCACCACAAATCCTGTTGTTAGAGAGCTGTAAAGGTCCTCCTACACTGTCCCTCCTTTTATAGGTTTCAGTTCATAGGTTGCTGCTTAGACAGACCAGCAAAGATGCCAATATTGAGCTAACGACATTTTGCAGGTTCATATTGGTTTAATGCTATCAAATTTATTGAAATAATTAAATAAGAGCTATTTATCAAGATATCTAGTTCGATACATGCTTCAAGAAGATTAATTCATATTGATGATGTTGTGTTGAACATTTATTTGACAAGGCAACGGTATGTCAAGGATTTTTAAGTCATGAGCAACTCCTTCTGTTTCACTTTTTGCCAAATTACGCAACTCAGTTAATCTTTAAAACAGGAGAGGAGTCAGCAGAAGATGATGCGAAGCTGAGCTCACTTCAACGTTTGGCAGATGATAAACTCCGGCTGCTCTGGAAAAATCCTGAGTGTACGGATGAGGGTGTTTTAAGGACATATGGCTCAGTGTGCTTGTATGACAGGAGATCAACACACACGGATTCTCTGCATTATCGTGTTTATTCTTCATCTCCGGAAGCCAATAAATATGATCCATCCGGATGTTCGAAGCCCAAACAAACTAAGAGTGTGAGAGACTAATTGGTAAAACAAAGTGTTGACTTTAACCAACATGATTAATAGTGTAAATAGCAAAGGTTAGCTTAAAACAGATCAAACTGATCTGCGACAAAACAGCTATGTGTTTAGATAAATGAGACAGACGTTGAATAAATATCAAGGGCAGCAGTATTTGAGAGCCATGATCTCACCTGACCAAGAGATGACTGTGTGTGACCAAAAAGCAAGAAAAAAAGCAAGATCCTGTCACACCACTTTGATGAAGTAGGCAGGCCTGCATGTGGTTCCATGTGTCCAACTCACTGTTATTAGATGCAAGTCAGAAATTTGAACCAGATGTGGAGATACTGTGAGGTCAGTGTCAGCAAGGGGTCGGGTCAACATAGGATTGAAAGCCACTCTGAAAGCTACTCTGTCCTGTCTTTTAGATAGGTGTAACACTACCTGCAGGGAGAAGCCTCTCGGGGAGATGTGGATGTCCAAAGACAGAGACAAGTGGGCCTCAGAGCAGCACAGAACAATGGTTGGAAATCCTGGCGTTATGTACTGCTATGATGAACTATTCTTTGGCAGACGTACATCGGGGGAGGAAAAAGGGGGAGGATATGTACAAATTGGAGCAAGAGAAGGGTCTCTGTGCCAGCTGTAAACTGGAAATGTGGAGCATGAACTGGACTCAGACAGCTGTATGTTCTCCTTTTAATGGAGAGAAAAAAAACATCTGTAGTGGAACGTGTTTAATACAAGACAGGTACAACATGGCTGAGGCACATCTCAGGTCTGACCTTGTTGGCCTTTTGATGTAATAACTATATTACAGTCACCCAATATTCTTGTATTCTTGTAAAACTGCTGCATCAGTCTAACACACACGGCAAATGTGACTCATCTAGCACACGTCATCCATGCCTCATAAGAACTTATTTACAACAAAGTTATCGCGTGAACCGTTCCTTTAAATATATTTAACAATATTTACCGTTCCTTTATTGTTAAGTAAGTACAATATTAAGTAAGTACACAACTGACAGCCCTGACAAATACAGATCTAGTTTTTTAAAATGCCTTTAATCTAGCCGCCTCCTTCCTCATTTCTGTTCTCACCTCCTCTTCTTAAATCTATGTTAGAGGGGACTGAAGTCCCTGTTATATCTTCACAGAGACAACCATCACAGATCCTGCAAACACAGTATCAGAAATATTTGATTTGTGGTCTGTTCTTGGTTGTAGTGCTACTGTTGTTGGTCCTTTAGCCTAGTTGAGCTGTCGAAGAGATGTAAGTCAAAGTGGACAAAGATCTGTTTTGTGGTGGAGTGAAACGAAGTGTTATAATAATGTAGAGTGTCCAGTGCAGCTGTCGACTGAGCTTTTCAGTTATGCTTCATTGCCATTTGTAGTTTTTGGTGCTTTATGTTCTTTTTTGTGAAAATAACTGTTATCGGACCTTCCCAGCTCTAGCCAGATCCAACTAACTTTCAACCAAGCTGCATTCAATCAACGTGTAGAGTAATCTCCAGAGCCTATGTTTTGTAAGCTTTTCGGAGGGCAGCATGTCTGTTTGTCTGCATTGAAAAAAGATGGCCTTCTGCAGAGACTAAGAGTAGACTGAAACCTCTATGATGGTATAAAAGGGCCCTAAGACATGAGAGAGGAATTGAGAATGCACAAATTGAGGATTCAGGACCAGATGTTCTCCCCCTTTGATATAAAATAATGCTGCACTAATTACACCTTGAAAATGGGAGGTCAGATGACAATACTATGTTATTTTATCATATATATATAATAAAAATAAAACAATCAGTTTTTGAGCACTGTATCTGTTCTATAAATCCGTGTACAGTGTCGAAGGACCAATCGGTAAGAAAAACTTTTACAAGCATGCACATATACGTTCTTGTGTTTTTACATCAGATTTAATCTCCAGTACCTGCTGCCCTCTCTGTGGTTTCTACTCCAAAGCAAAGATCTCAATCTAATGTGAGGAAAGGAGCAACTTGAGCACACTTTGTAGCTCACAGTTTTAAAGAATACTCTATGACATGGAAACAGAACAACCGAGGAGCAATCTTCATTTTGGGTGGGTTAATAGGTTGCTTAGATCTGGGCAAAGAGTTATATCAAAGTGTTTATTCTGAGATCATTTGCATATTACATATTTTTCAATACATGCAAATAAACATTTTGTTAAAAAGAAAATTAACAACAAACATCAATGTCCACTGAACTTTTCCATCTCCCCTTGTCGTGTCATGAGGGATAACAACAAACTATCCAAGACAGACTTGAATATTTTACTTGATAAGACGAAGCATTCAGGCATAGGAAAAGTTCATGCAAACACAGTTTTCCTTAGTGGGCACGATACTTGAAGGCGATAAACATGTTCCAAGTTTATTGAGCAATAGCACTTTTTCCTTGAGTAAAAAAAGTTAAGTCTGCTTGTGCCTGCAGCAGTCAACACACAGTTGAAGTTATAGTGAAGCTGAACAGATGCCTGGCAAACTTATCTTTTTCCATCCTTTCCCTAATTCCCCCACACAGACACCCAGGAGACTTTGTCCAGACTGATAATCACAAAACATATAAGAAGCCATGCTTGCAAGCACACACACACACACACACAATGAGCACAATTAATCTACTGTGTCAATAAGTGCTGCCAGTTGCATGTATGTCCTACTGCTGTTCTCCAGCTGCTTGGACCTTGATCATTAATCTTAGTCCAAATCTTTGCTTAAGTGCAAGCGATGTATGATCCTCTATAAGTGACGAATACATTGTGGTCACTGTGATAAATGTCTCAGTTGAGAGCTTTGAGCTCCTGTTTTTAAACAGTGTGTTTGAGCTCATCTGAGCATTTGATCTTAACTAGACTTTTACAGATAGCAAAGTCACCTCCATGAAGAGTCTATTCGCAGGATATGAACAGCTGCTGTGTTTTCAGTTGCAGTGCTTAGCTAGCCTCCCGTAGCCTCCTCTCCTGCAGCCATTTAATTGTTAATCTGGCCCAGCACAATATAGGTGCCACAGCATGCCCCCGCATTCTTGTGTGTGTGTTATCCACTCAGATCCAGTCATGCAGAAGACCTTTGGCACAGGCAAGTGCCACAATGTCTGACTGTTGGGTTACAGCATTCTAGGTTAGGGGAGCCTGGAGAGAAAACTAACAGCAGTGCAGGTGTGTGAAATACTAAACCCAAAATTTTAACTGGAGCAGTGTCTCTGCACCATCCTGTTTTTCCATTATTAAGAAAAAAATATTACCCGAGATTTGTTTTTCTTGACTTTTTTATATGGAAATTTATATGCCATACCGATTGTCTATCTAACAGCGTCCCACCCAAAAGTAACAGAATTCACCAACAATCTGCAGAGACCACAAGCCCAAATTATTTTTTTAAAGTATCCAGACTGATTTTAGAAAGTCAGGGAAGCCAAAACCAACATGTAATCCTATTTTTGCTCATTTGATTCACGGTGGTTTGAAATGTGATCACGATTTGAAATCTATATATGCATTTCCATCTGGCTGCTCTGTCCATGAGGTTCAGTGTCTTTTGCATCACTCTCAACATGACACATGAAGACAATGGCAAATCTAGAGAGCAAACAATGCTGATCAGAATCAAGGTGCAAAATGCAGATAAATTGGTGACATCTGGACACACAAATCTCATCAGACTGTTCACTTAATAGTGTGAACAGTCTTTTCAGAAAACCTCATTTGAGAAACAATCCTCATCCTCAACTGGACGCAATCGTCTTGATCTTTATGAGCAAAGTCATGCCTCGGAAACTCTCGCTGGCTGTTTTCAATGAGACACAGAGCAGCTAATTTGAGTGAACTTTTAGCGTTTTCTGCTCCTGCACTACTTCTCATCC
The DNA here is from genome assembly GCF_036924035.1 of Leuresthes tenuis. Taxonomy (NCBI): domain Eukaryota; kingdom Metazoa; phylum Chordata; class Actinopteri; order Atheriniformes; family Atherinopsidae; genus Leuresthes; species Leuresthes tenuis. The sequence continues at coordinate 15,048,238 of NW_027325361.1, read as the reverse complement.
CTCTTCTAGGCTCCCATTCACTTTCCAAACAGGCTGACCACAAAACAGCTCTGGGGACACATCTGAGATATAAACTTGACTTAGTGCCGAACAACATGCCTGCCTCCAAGTGAATGGCAATGTTTCTGCGTTCTTTTAATCACTCAAAAATCAGAGCCCTCTTTCTCTGCATCTGAACCCCTAAATCCCCTCATAATGAGCAGCAGATGCAATAACATCATCTGCAATTCCCATCTAGCACACAAACACTCACTGCTCTGTCAATAAAAAAAAAAAAATTCATTTTCTAAACCTCCAACATTCCTCACTGGGATTTAAGCTGATGTGGAAGCCGAAAACTGGAAACAGACATTTCACCCCCACAGTGCAGCTTCTGCTTATGTCCGGTTAATTCTGTCAATCTCTCCTCATTTAGGCCTTTTCACTTTCTCCACACACCAAACCTCTTCAACCAAGGCAGCAAATGTTATCTATCGTAACCGCATAGCATCTGAGGTGAGAAAGACTGTATGTGAGTCACAGCCTGCCTGCTGTGTTGCAATCAACTCATATCAAGAAGAAGTTATACTTCTAGCATCAGTATGAGATGTTTTCTAAACAAAGTGAAGATAGGATGATTGAGCTTTGTGTCACAATCCCCAAGATAAGTCAGATCCACAAAAAAAACATGCTTACGTTTTGAAATTCCTGCTTAATCTCCATATTTTTCAGCATCTTTGTTTCTCAACATCTAGAGTGGGCCTATGCTACATTAACACTGACAGCTCCCATATGTTGTGAGAACAGGGGTTAAACTGAGCACACTGTAGGGTCATTACACATCATTACCAACCCCTATAATTACTGGTAATTTAAGTCCAAAGCTCCAAACCTTTAAGGGATGAACTGGATCACTGAAGGTTGTCAAGAGAAGCGAGCTGAGACAAGCACCACTACTGCCTATATATCTATATATATATATATAAATGTAAAGTCTAAAGCATTGTGAGATTAATGCAAATATAAGTATCTAACAACACTGCACAGTTGTTCATAAATTGGATTGGATTGGCCAAGTAGAGAAGACATATTTCTCCACAGAGGCTTATAATGGACAAAACTCTGGATAGAAAATTTATCAAACTCAAGACAAAAAAAGACTAAGTTGATTTAGCAGACTCTGGAATGGAGGTGTACTCTTATGTGTAGAAAGGCTTGAACAAATAGGAGCTTCATGGAAGTTTTCAGAGGAAAAGCAAACATTCCTGTATCATCACCTCAAAAGTCACAAAAAGCAGTTTGCAAATGACAGTCGAAAGAAGCCCGATGTATTTAGGAAACAAGTTCTGCGGCCCGGTGACGTCAAAACAGAACTTTTTAGCCACCATTAGCACTGGTATGTTTGCCCAATTTCTGCCACAGGTGTTTAAAAATAAAAAAGATGGAAATAAACTGAACCTGCTTGAATTATTAAAGTAATGTGTAGTCTTTAGGTTTATCTCCTTAAAAAAAAGCAGGTGCAGGTTACAGTTACAGTAACTTAGCTATTCTCAGTAACATAAATTCTACTTTGGGTGCCCAAACTGGACGTGTTACCCTTTATTTGATCGGCATAAAACAACCTGTCTTTTGCCATGGCTGCCACTGCAGAGAAGCAAGAAGTTAAATCACAACATAGAACAAATAATAATGAGCACTGCTTTCATGATCAGCTTCCTGGAATAGCAGCACTATTAGACCAACCAAATGAAGAATAAAGAGAGTGTAGATACCATCTCTTCTTGCGCCTGAGGGCAGTTCAGGTCAGGGCTTTTGATCCTCCTATAGCTGGGTGGATGGAATGACAGCCGTGGCCAAAGGCTGAGATCAGCCCACTGGCAGCTACAGAAGTCTCCCTTTAATACCTGCAAAAGGTGGCACGCCTCTCTTTTTATAGAAAAGCAAACAGACCACAACAGGAAAATAAAATATTTGCCAGGCTAGATGATGGGCGAGCTGGGGACATACGCAGCAGCAAGTGAGGAGAACAGTTGATGACTGTGCAGCAACTTCTAACAAGCCCAATGGCAGCATTATGCCAGAGACTGTCAAACAGAGGGTGTGTGATGCTGGAATGTTAAATACTGCAGGAATGTTATTTATTTTCATAAACACTACCAAGCACACCCCTTAACAACATATATATGTTGGTGCTTGTATACATATACATTCAGAATCAGATAGTGGGTCTGATGAGCTCAGATCAATTTGTGCACAGGGAACGGTGCAACTCCGCCTCTCCGAACTGGCAGTGAAATCTAGATCAACGCTCTCAGCAATGATGCGCTCATGTGTCCTCACCTCATAAAGACATCAGCAAGCCCAGAGATACAATAAAACAAGTGAGGAAGCTGATCTGCTTCGACATTCAAGGGGGCTTTGTTGTGACAAAAAAAGATGTGTCCTTCCTTTCTCCAACTACTCTATGCTTGTGAAATCAAAACTCTTTATTACAAAGATGAGTAATATTTTTGCAGCTGGACAGACATCCGTGTGTACGCCTGTGTCTTTGCTTATGTCTAGACAAGAGAGTGGACTTTTATGAATGAGCTCAGCTCTCAATCTTCCTCTGCTGATTCAGACAAAATGGAGAAACCATTTGCCCGCAGACAGTAACAAGACTGATGGACTTCCTTCCACTTCTGAGCAGTGGAAGCTGTGTGTCACCACCCAGGCATGTGAGCCTGGACTGCAGTCAGCAGCAGTGGAAGTTGTCTGAGTCTCAGGTCCGTGTGAGGATATGGTGCCAGCTTCCCGAGTGAGAGCAAACTAGGTTGAAATGTCACTCAAAGGGTCTGAGATAATCCTTTACATGCTGTATTACTGTTTAACTCTCTAACTCAGGAAGCCGCTGACATTTTGTCTTGGTTGCAGCTACACATAAAACTGTGCCTCCTCGGTGAATGTCTAGCTCTTTGAATCTGTCAAACGCTGGTGTAGAGACACTGATGCTCCTGTTAGAATATATCTTTATATCTTCTGGTTCCACACAAAACATGTAAAGGAAAACCGACAATAATGCTACTGGACAACTCTTACATGTGAAAATATCCATGAGTATTGTTTGTGGTTTAGTGAAAACATACACATCCTGGGCAACTATTCTCAGAACACTGCAGGCGCAACAAAACTATTTGCTCCTGGGGGATAAACAATACACAATAAGTCACAGTGTCTGAATAAGCTCTTATGTTCTGTTCCCAGCTCTCCTATTCTAGCTCTCTTGGTTTTTTCCCACGCCTTGCACTCACCAAAAGTCCAACCAAAAGATTAATCTCAGGGGAAGTACTGCTTTGGAAATGAACGAGAATGTAAAACAAGTACTGTAAAGTCTACTGAGAATAGTTTGTACACTCGTACCAAGTGTGTTTCTAATACAGTGGACGTGGGAAAAGGAGGGAAAAGGTCACCCTACAAACATGCGTTTAAAACTAACTCTAACTAGGGAGCCAGAAAAAAAACTAAAACTGAGGAATTAAAAACTAAGAGCTGAAGCAAGTGCACAGTCATCTAAAGTGAAGAGCTAAACTTCGCTGACTCAGCTACTGAGCTTTAATCCAGTTGTTAAGATGAATTAGATAAATATAGATTGGAGAAAAAGAGGTCTGCATTTGATTTACCATGACAAACAGACATTATTCAGGTTACAGGGAGAATTCTGAGCAACAGAGGTGTAATGTTACTGAGTACATCTATTCAACTCGTGTGCTTAAGACAGCCTCTTGCTTACTTGTATTTTCCTGGTCTCTTCTCTCCGCTTTGGCTCACTGACTTTTCAGAATGAAATCAGGGACTTAAATGTACTCTTTAAAACATTATATCAATCTGACAGCTAGAAAACTAGCAGAGAACTATTTTGCTGTCATGACAACCTAAATAAATTAAGTACATTATGGCAACTATATCTACATTTTTTTTTTCATTTTAGATAGCTTTGAACTGCGGGACTTTTACTTGTATTAAAATATTTGAGTTGTGGCTAATTGTACTTTAGCAGAATATCAGCCCACCAATAATATCCACAGAATCCTGTATTACTTACCTGTAGCCTATTTCTTAAATCATACATTTACTCTCATGAGCATAACCGGGAGAGAGGATGCTCTTCTTTATAATACGCTCTTTTTTTTTTTGCTCAAATATAATATTTTCTTGTCTCGAGATGGGTGCACTTGTTCTGATGATAAACGATACTTTTCCCACATCAGATCCTGCCAGCATATAGTCTATCCACGTCCCTTTGTAAACCACACTGCAACACATATATTGAGTACGTTTCTTTTTTGTTGTTGTTTGAAGATATTAAAAATACAGAAGCTCTGACCCACATATGTGGTTGAAATGTGCATTTGGAAAGTATTGGCACAAGCACAACATCGCATGATCGACCCCCACATGCCCTGTGCAGTAACTGTAACCTGCTCTATCCTCTCATGCGTCACGCGGCGGGGCAGCAGCAACAGCTGATGAGGAATGCAGCAGGTAGTAATGTTTGGCGAAACAAATCGCTCCCCGCTGAGTGGACAACAATAGAGCTAATTTAGAGCCTGCTCCCTCGGATTCGCTCGCAGAACTCCTACCTTCTGATAAGCCATCTGGAGATAGTTGTACGGGATCCTCCTTTGGAAGTCTTGCACCACATCCTCGCTGACTTTATGCACAGACTGGGTGCCAAGTTTCTCCTCAATACATGTGTTCATACACGCAGCCCTATGAAGGACTACGTCGAAGAAGCGCAGGTCCGAGAAGGTTTCATCAAACGGATGCTGGTCCTGACACCTCAGCCGGCACCGGACTTTGGTGCGCCTGACTTCTGTGTAGCTGCTGAGCGCTCCCTCCATGTAGCGCACCACATTCTCATAATCGCTGTTGTAAAAAGCCTGCACAGCATTGTCATATAACAGGTCATAAGGCTTCAGAAACGCAGCTGAGGAGAGCAACACAGTGGAAAGCAGGACTACTGACAAGATCACAGCCGGAGACAAGTTTCCATCCATCCTATGCTTCGGGTCAAACTGTCAGGAGCGACGGATCGGTCACAGTAATCAGCTCAGCCTCGTTTTGCAGTCCATTTAACTGCACAGATATTCAAGACGACACCGAAGTAGGGGAGAAGTACAGTTGGTCGACCGGAGACACACGTTTTGTTATGACCCCCTGGCTCAACTGACTCCTCCCCTCCTGGAGATGAATGGCCAGCACAATCACGTCTCTCTCCTGAGCAAATAAGCCAGACCGTGGGGAGTCACACGGGTGTTCCAGTGAATCCAAACAAGCTTAACCCGATTTTTTTTTCTCTCTTTGTTCTTCTTGTCACTATATTAAAAGTTGCGTTTGAAACTTCTTAAGTTTGAGAAAAAAGTTTAAAAAGTCAGATCGGTCAGATGTTGTCAGATCGGAGAAAAGTCTCGAGGCTGGCGTGAGTCTTCAAAAATGTCCTAAAGTGCTACTTGCTGTATTACACTAAACCCACCGTACCATGTGGTAGGTTTAGTGAAATTAAAGCCTACAAAACACGACGTTAATCATGACTTAGTCGTTTCTCAAGCAATTTGCGTAATGATAACTGTGCTTAACCATTTGAAATATATACTCAATGAAAATATTGCGGTAGTGATGATGAAAAGTCTGTCATTTAACCCTCTAAATGAATTATGATCAATCGCGGGTGCACACTTTCTGCGCTGAAACTTCTGTTGTCAGCAAAAGACAACTGCACCTGAGTGTTTGTGAGAAACAAGTTTCTTTATAACGGAGGCTGACGCCCTCTTCAGGTGATTTCAGTTGCAGCTTCACATTCTTTTAAAACATGACCAGGCACGTTCATTATTCAACACAAACATCACCACCTGAATCTAAATAAATCCATTAACAACACCCCGACTCCTTTAGCAGCTGTAAAGGCAAAACTATGTGAAACTGCATATGGCAGTGTGCTGGCCATGTGACAATTTTAGTGTAAAATTTCAATCTGTATATTGCTAGTTTTTGTTCCTTTGTCCATGAATCCCAATAATGGACATGGCAGAGGGCCAATCCATCAGGGGCCCCTGGTCCATTGCCTACATTTGAAGAGATGGTTAAACAATGACAGTTGGCAGGGACATTAGACTAGCTGCAGAAAGTAGCAAGGATATTCAAAACACTTACAAAGAGCTCCATGAGGCACATGTTGAACACATATTTGATTAAAAATTACTCTGAGTAACTACAGAGGTACAGAGTACATTAAAAAGGTGCAAAACTAGTAAACGTAAACCAAGTGTAAGCTCATCAAATAACAGCTCCAATGAGAAATTTAACAGCCAGAAGACACAGTGCAACGTGCTAAATCATCACAAAGATTCAAATCAAGCACAACAAGATAAATAAAGGAGAAAAGAAAATGGAGAAGAGCAAAGCAAACCAAAGACAGAAGCACAGGCACAAAAACAGTGAAGTTACAAATTCACCAAAAGAGGATCCCACTGACACAGCAGATGGAGAACAACAGCAGAGAGGCACCCGGGGACCACAAAGAGACAAAAAGCCACACAACTACAAGATAGAGAAGATGTAAGCTGATACCATACAAGTGCAAAATTCATCCAGAGGCTCATTCACTGCAAATAGAGATAAAAATTATAATAAAAAACACTCTAAGCTACACTAATGGACCACAACTGCTGTAGATATGAAATAACTGAAAACAAATGAATATACTCAGAATGGCCAACAAACCAAGAACAGACAATAGATCCACCCACAGGTTTTTCCCAGCCCACACGTTTCTATTTGTGCCATCAGGGGAAATGATATAAAATCAACTCTTCTTACTGTACTTGAGATCATATTTTTGGATGACCAGTCACCACCAACAAAACAGAAAGAAAAGCACATCCCTGGCAGGTTTTTTTTGGTTCATTCGGTGATTCCTTTAGATATGCACAGTTAAGATACATCACTTTACAAGATTATCAAGACAATTTTTGTCTTAAATTTGCCTAGTTTCAGCTTGAGTTGGTGCTGCATCCGTGGTAAGCATGGAAGTGGAAATTTAAAAACTCTTTTGCTCTTGTTTTTTGCTTCGAAAGTAACATAACATTTCTCCCATCAGTTACACAGTTAACTTAGCTGGCAAAATGAGCTACCAGTATTCAATTCAGTGATTTATATCCATATAAGAAAAATTTCTAATTATTGTTCTTTATTTTTTACTTGTCAGAAGTAAGGAATTCCAATTTCCTATTTGTCATTCCATGCGCATCAGCGCAGCACCAGTAACAGTCTGAATGGTCCAAAACAAACATCATAAGCAACGGTACTTACACATTATAATAGAATTTACTGTAATAAAAACGATTCAGCTGAAGTACACAATCTGCTGTAAAACTAACTGATGATATTGGTGAAAGTTATACAATGATAAATGTGTTGTAAAGCATAGTATCAATGTTCATCAGTTAGGTTTTGTGGTCTGAGCTCTCAGGCTACTTACTGTACACTCTTATACCATAATAACGTGTTAAAAGGGTTTTCAAGCACGACAGATCTCAAAAGAGGCAGACCCTGAAGAAGAGAGGGACAGAGTGGGGCCGAGGGAATCACCCAATGCCCCTAAAATGATCGGCTTGAATAGAAGTGTGAATATTTGCAAGAAAAAGCAACTTCTGCTCTGTTTCTGTGTTATTTTGACCAAAGCATGTCACAGACGTTTCATTGTGACCTCGGGCAATTGTGTCAGCTTGTGAAAAAAAGAGCATGGTCGAGCTCATTTAAGTATTTTTGCATGTAATGGACTCAACTTACCTCCTTGTAAAAGTTGTAGTGGAAACATGCAGTTCACTCATTCACAGGCTGTTTAAGTTTGTGGTTGCTGCGGTCTGTATTGCATTAGGGAAAACGGACAGGTTTTAAGCACTGTTTATTTATTTTTTGACTTTCAAGAACAGGTCGACTTTTTTCCTACTGAAGTTAATATATATTGTCTGATGGGAGTCAGACAGGAATGCTAAAGATAAATAAATCCCAGTGTGTGGTATTTCAAATGCGGTGCTGCTTTTTAGTGAAGAACCTGCACCATTTTCACAAAGAGGTACGTGGAGGGTGTCAGAAATGTAGGGTTGTAACAGAGATAAGAGTTCTCACTACAATAAAACACATAGAATAGGAAATATCAAGTTGTTTAAGCTTTGCCTAATAACTGAGAAATATCTGACACACAGCTAACTATTCTATCCCCATTGTACTTTTTCTGGGAGTTAAGGGAGGGTTGGTCACAATCTGGGGAGCCGAGTGTTCTGTGAAAGATAGTTTACATCCGCTGAAGACACAACACTGCTCCTGCTGTTTGTTGTTTCAACTGAGGAATGAGGTCATTTCTCTTCCAACAGACTGATTTTTGCCAACTTTAAAGATGCTTCTGACTGTCGGAAGACCCCAAACATGAAATGAGTTAATTAGTTAGTTAAATTAAAGCGTCTCATTTCTAAACCTCCAGGTGATGTCATCAGACATGGCATTCAGTCATACTATATCTGTTCCATCATCCGAAATCCACCACTCTTTGGTTTAGTTTTGTATGAGATCCAGTCATTTTTCAAAATCCTTTATTTTTGGACATTATCTGAAAATAGTTTTAGGGGTTATGAAAAGTTCTCTCTTGTCAGCTGCGGTGAGTTTTTTTAGATTTGTTTAGATTTACACTTTTTCAAACCACCCCAAGTGTCATTATTCAAGTTAAAGTCTTCTTATGAGGATTTTTTTTCTGTTATATGATTATGTGAAGATATATCAACCAAGCTATATGTCAGTTCATGTACAACATTCTGTTAATGTGTCATTTGTTCAAATGTTCTGTTTTCACCAGTGATTTCACAAAACAATTTAACCTGAAGTGATTCATCTTAACGTAGTGTTTCACAAAAGAAAATATAAACCAAATGAAGAAGCCAAAATCATTTTATTTTTCTTGTCAAAACATATATACTTTTACTTTGAAACCAACATATAATGCATAAACAATAAAAAAACAACCAGACAAGTTACAAGACTTAACATATTCAACTTTAGACATATAATTAACAAACATAAAAACAATCCATATTAACACCAGAGTGAAAAAAAAGGTGTGTGAAGCAAAGTACAGTGTTATAACTTAGAAAAGTGTTCTTCAGCATTTATGAAAGGGAGCCTTCATGATTTCACAAGTATACACAGTGTGACTCAACTTGTAGACTTACAGAAAAAGATTTTTTATTGATACTTAAAAGCCATTTTAATACTGAATCCTTCACATTCTTACAGCTGAAAGCAGTAGAAACTGCAGCTATAGCCAAACCACTACATGATGAGTATAGGCAGTGTTTTCACAACTCCACGGTGTGATATTTCCTTCTCCTGGATGTGCCACTAGACGTAATTGGACTTTGGTTTCGTGGTAGAGAGGAGTTCGTTGGAGCCTATAGACTCAGATCTGGCCCTGCAGCATCTCTGACAGCTCAGGAAAATGCCACCGATCACAGTGAAGAGTCCACCACTCCAGCTCACAAACACTGCATTACCAAACTCTCGACTGCCAAGACACAGACATTAAGATCCATGTGTTGTCAACAACAAGAGCATTTTGTGTGTGTGTGTGTTCTGTGAGTCTGCATTGCCTTTGATGGCTTTACCTTTGTAGATGATGGGAATCTTTGAAGGTCTGAACAATAATTGTGACATACCAGGAGGTGATGATAATTGCCAACAAACCTAAACAGAGAAAAGCTATTTACGTTGTTTTCAATGTCAAGCAATGTGTTGATGGTTTTCTTGAAAAATGATAACCTGAAAAGTCCTTCATTCGATCCTCACTCATGACAAAGGTGTAAAATTCCTGCTTGTGTGTGACAAACAACTCAAAACGAAATATGCCAACGATGCAATGTAATTAAGAAAAAACAGAGAGCAGTATATCCTCACATAGCTTTCCTCCAAAAACATTTAAATGTTCATCAAGATCATTTCCGTTCATTTTTAAAGTGATCACGTATTTGACACATTTTTACATCGTTGCCATGACTGTTTTGAGTTTTTTAAGTTCTTACTTCAAAAACTCAAAACAGTGTCATTTCTAACATTTTAACATAGCATATAATTTCTAGCATTTTCAGAAACAAAAAGAAGATTTGCTAGATAGAAACAGAGCATGCCTGATATCAGCATCCTTTACTAATTGCACTAGACCCTTTGATAACAGTGGCGGCATGTAAATGTTTATTTTGCCCATCTAGAAGATCCTTGCATCTGCCTTCTAAAAGCTTGCTTCGCTTTTCCATTTTTATGCATTTAGACTCTTTTCAGTCCTTTTTGGAATGGCTGATTTTCTGCTCTCTCCAAAGGCTTTGAAAGGAATTTAGGTCAAATTCAATGCTTACAAATTTAAAACAATCCGTCTTTTCCAATTTCAACCACACTTTTGTGCAGTTTAAGTTGTGCTTTGGACCAATGTACTGCTAAAAGACACAAGTTACTCACCTCAGACCAAGTACTCTGACACAAGGTAGCACAGCTTTACTCTAATGTGGCTTGGTAACGATCTGGCTTAATCGTGCTATTGATACATCATCAGTGTATTGATGCAATCAGTGCCACAGCACATCAGCCCCACAGCATGATAGAACCCCTAACATGTTTTACTGTAGATAGGGTTTGATTGCACTGTCTGTAAAGAAACTGTATTCCCAAAGAGATCTTCTCTGGTTCCCTCTGGAGGTAGAACACTATCCCACAAGGACTATATATTATCTGTGTCCTCATTTGCCATTGCCCAGGAAACCCTTCTTGCAGCATTTGACACAAGCTGAAACCTCTACACTAGATTGCTCGAATCAGCCTGAACTCACTAAACGTCTAACTTACTGCAGTCTTACTCCAGAACTCATAATCGCTACGATGGTAGTTATTATAGCACAAAACATGGCAGTTTCACATTAATGGTAAAAACATAGTAAACGGACGACAAATTTAAGACTCAACGTGACTGTGTTTTTACATTTTGTGAAACTGTCACAAATATAATGTTTACCATTTTTAAGATGGCCAAAAACATGTCCATGGAGATAGGAGGTGGCATTAATCCACAACCAGCGTTTGAGCATGTCTGATGGTAACAGACAGCTATCATTCACTATACGTGAAATGAAAATGTGAAAATAGCCAGTTTGTTTTGCTGCAGTAAACCCTCATTCGTGGGTTAATGTGACGTAAGTCACGTAAAACACTGAAAAGTAAGCACAGGTGCGCTTTTAGTGATTTTAGTTTGGTTTGACAACTTAATTTGAATTTATGACCTAAATTTATAAATTATTGATCAAATTTATTAAAATATTTTGATTATTCAATTCAGTTTCAAATCTATCTATTTGTTTCTGGAGATATCTTGTACTTACAGTACAGCAATTCAGGTGCTGTAAATATCAATATACATATATATATTTAATACAAAGTCATGTTTGGCCCACATGAACCCACCTGAAACTATAAAGATGATCCCTCCAATCAAAGCTATCCTGGACTTGCTCTTGGGCATGCTGTCCATAAAGTGGGTGCATTTCATTCCCACAGTGGAGACCATCAGTGCCACAGCAGAGAGGAAGAGGCTGATCAGCATCACTGCCCTGGTTGCCTGGACTTCAGCTAAAGAAGCACAAGTGCAACAGTTTATACATACAGAGGATTTTATCCTGTGATTATCTTTGCCTTTGACTATCCTTCGACAAGAGAAAATGTGTTTTCTGCAGCCTTTTAAGAAAATATTCGAATCGAAATCATGATTTTAGAAATACACAAGAGGATCAGTGTGGTAACAAAGTCCAACAAAATCCTTTTTTTAGGTACAGCTTAATCAGACTGATTAAACAAACAAAAAAAGGTCAATCCAAAGTGGTTCCCGCAAAAAACACTTCTGGCTAATTATAGCAGCTTACTTTCATTGGAAGGTATCTCAGCAAGCAGTATCTGGAAGATACACTGAGACGTTTAAGCTTACTTGACAGCTTCAGCACTGACTGGTGAATTTCGCAGGTTGTTCTCTCGGTGCCGCTGCAGGTCATCCATAAGCCCTCATAGACACGGTGTTTGCCTTGAGCCTCCTTCCTCCACTCAACCATGAAAGTAGCGGCTATAGTGACAGCGACTCCAACCAGAGAGATGAGGAAACCGAGGAGCTGCAGTGCAGAGCTGGCCATCGTTTCCAGATGACAGAACAACAGATGAGTTTAATGGCAGAGGCCGTTTCCAAACGACGTGAATGCAAGAACAAATTAGTAAGGGCTGTTATTGTCCGTATGCGCTGATTAAGTGTATTCTTCCTCCTGAAGGACAATCAGACTGTTGCGATCTGCTACCGCGGCTATTTAAAGTCCAAGGCGCATGACGCATGAGGTTCAAACTCCACCACCAGCGGTTGATGGAAACTGATGTTATCAGGAAGTCTTCTCAGCCAAATGAATAGAAAATGGTCGTACAGACAGTTCTGAATAGTGAGCACATTTAGGCTTTTGCATTTTCAGTTGTATGTATTCTTATCAGCCCAAACAGATTTAATGAGCAGCAGTTTATCCACGTCAGCCCAGATGACGATCAGAATTAAGGCTTAAATTACGCTATTAGTATCAAAAGAAAAGTTGAGAACTAAATACATTTTTGCTCCAATCTTTGCCTTTGCATGGGATTTTTGTTCACGTGTGCCCTTCTTGTACATCAAGATGTCAGACTCACATCTGCCTGAATGAAGCTGGTGGATGCTGGTGCATCGTTCAAGTTTATGTTAAGTGGGTTTTGTAGGCTAATTATATAAAAGTGAACTTCAAACATACACCTCTAATCTCTGTGGCAAAGAACTGGGTGCATTTAGAAATATGCATTTTGCATCATCTTTTAATCTGTTTTAGATGGCATACACCTCACTTATAGCATGCTGTATGTAACCTGCAGCAATAATTTCACAAAAAATGGATCAAAACATGCAGAAGCGTGCATGATGATGATGATGATGTTAATCTGTAAATTGTTTCTGTGTGGTTTGCAGCAGTTATAACAACACAGAAGAGTAAAAGGGAAACAGTGCTCACTCAAATAGCTGTTCGGGTGGCATACTCAATTGTCATTCCTCTCCTTAGTAATTTACAGCAGCAAGCCTGTGTTTACACATGTAAACTCTTCATTTCACTCGGACAATTATCAGATTATTTGACCGTATTTGGTCAAGGGGATGCCAGTTTATAAACACTTGTATTTGTCCCTGAGATTGAATCAGCCTCCACCCTTTCCTGAAATAATCCTGCAGCAAAACATTTCACTGCAGCTCGCGTCACAGTTCCCATCAGAACTGACCTAGAAAAAGAAATCCCCTAGTTCATTTAAACTTTTCAATTATTGTCACTTCCATGGTTTAATAAGGTTACCTATGGCCAAAATTGATTGATAGCCATTTGAGGAAGGCTGCTTCTCGGTTAAACAAAAAATTAAAATCAGTATTTGAATAAATTAATGCCCTATCAAAACTTAGCAAATTAAATGCAGATATCAGAGGCAAACTTGCTCTTATGCTTTGTGCAACTAGAATGTGAAGGGGGATTTGAAAATACAATGTCTCACCTGCTACTTAAGAAATCTGTCCTCCCACATTAACAACATATCCTTTACTAATCATTTGTGTTACATGACGCTGTGGCTAACAACCTAAGAGGATTCAGCAGTATGTTGGTAAACTGATTTGTAATTGTGTATTTATAAACCATGTGTGATGCTCAGCATGAGTGGGACGTGCTGGTGTGTGCTTTCTGCGCATGAGGTGTTCATGAAAATGAAAAAAGAGTTTGGGAAATGCGTCACTCTTTTATAGCTAAAGTGCTGTTAATGGATCAAATATATTATGGAAGCTTTTAGGTCCCTTGGTCCCTTTTAGGAGTCAAAATAAGCTAAAAGTTCTTATCCTCAAACTCGAGATCCTGTGTTATGGAAAGGAGAAGTGGAGATAAAGGGCGTATGAATCTACAAATTACTCAGAAACTTTAACATTTGTGACACACATTTTCTTGGAATGAAATTAAAAAGGGGCAGGTTCAGTGTGTGTGACATTTCCAATTACAGCCAAAATGGCCAACGTTACTGTGATAGTAAATTCTCATCAGCAGCTACACCCACTCCCTGGTGTCATAAAGAGTCAGAGGATTTTTGGGAAAATGTACTGTTTGAACATGCACATGAACATATCAAGAATGTCAAATTCTAATGGTGTCACAATTTGATTAGCATCAATTTTTAGCAGCAAATCTGTTTTCTGAATTTCATGAAACACACATTTTAATGCGTTGTGTTTCTTCAGTAGCCCACAGCAGACAATCTAAACTCCGGCTCTTGATAACTCTTGGTAACCAAGAGAGCAGCTGGATTGTGGTGAGATTCACAAGATAACGATCATGATCATGAGAAAATCCATCTGTTCAGGCTCCAAGCTAACTGTTTGTGGCTGTATCACAGAAGTTCAGACCCATCAGTGTCCTATACAGGTGGATATAGCTGGATTTATTGCATAACAATAATCAACAATAGGGGCTCCTTTTCACTTAGTGGTTCCTTGAGGTTCTGCTCGATTCATATTATTGGTTGAGGTTCACTTGTGACTTTGAAAGACAGATTCCACATCAAATTAACTTCTAAGTATATTTTTGTTGAAATGGCGTGCCCTTTGACTGCCCAGTTTCCACATAGGGCTTCTAAGGTGTTTCTGTGAAAAAAAACAAAAAAAAAAACTAATCAAAACATCTGGTTCTTTGGGTTATCAAGAGAGGTCATCTTACTTATTGAGTGGGAAATGCAATTTGTCCTACATATTAGAAGGGAAGGGTGAGATGGGGGATATTCAGTTGATTATAATCTGGAAATGTCCCTTTATCATTCACACTGGGCCTTTATACATGTATGTATACATTTATATTAATGTGTCAGCTAGCTTATACTGTATTTAATGTTTGCTTTGAAGTATATGATTAATTCTGAAGTGTACAGGGATGTACTGTCTACTTAGTTACAGACTCAGCCCTATCAAGCTGCATTTCTGAAGGCAAAACTAATAGCAGAAAAACCTACAAACACAACCAGTGAAATAAACTACAGTAAAGATTTAGAGCATAGAGTTGTCTCTATGTATGAATACGCAGGAGGATGAACTGTGACCTATTTAAAAGGGTAAGATAATATCACAGGAAATATTCACTTGAAATTAAAAACAGACATTTACCTCTTCTGCTGAGAACAAGTAGTAAAACCGTATCGCATGCCTTATCACAAACAGAGAAAGAGGCAGTGTTTACAATCATCATCACAAATGAGCAGGCTGAGATTGTTTCTTGTAACAAGTAATTGTCTGAATGTTTATGTGGCTAGGAATTGAAATGATAAAAGGTAAATTACTGTTTTTTTTTCTTTTTTTGTTTATAACGATTATAAAACGTCTCTCAGGTCAGTAAACTTGTCTTTGTTTTTTAAAAATAAGTTTTAGGCTGCCAAGTCCCTTCAGAACCTTCTTTTAAGGTTTTATGTTCTTTGAATCCTTTGACCAAAGTCTGAGTTTCTTATCCGTTACCTATTCCATTTATCGTATGGTGAGGTGTCTGAAGATCGTCGGGATGTAAAGACGACACAAGGCATTTACCGTCATTCAACACAGTCATTCCTTTATCATTCACTGGATTTTCTGCTCATTGGTTTACTATTTTCAGTGACATGTGTGTGCTCCAAGCAAACCTGGCAAAAATATTTGCCAAAAACTGCAAACAAGTGAAGCCGAGTGGTAGCATGCACAAATGGTTTAACTAAATAAAAGCCCTAATCCAGCAGGCCACAAGAAATGACATGGCACAAGTATGCAATTATTGATTTCCTTAAAAGTCTTAAGAGTCTTTAAACTAAAGTAAATTTAAGTCACCACACATGTTCAGATGGTGATCCAAATGCAACTACATGTACAAATTCTGAGCACAACACTCACATATAACCTGACCGAAACTGTTACTGGACCAGACCAGGAAAATCAAAAATGTGCTGATGCCACAATGCAGCTGAGTTTGCTGATGCTGAAATTCGAGAGATTATCAGATACACAGATGCCAAAATAACTACGCTGGATAAAACAAGGATAGATTTCAGTGAATCATATATCACCAGCTTAACAAACGCTTTTCCAAAGCTACTGACAAGTGATAAAACACACCATGTTGATGTGGCTCAATACTTGGCCAAGGATTAGTCAACAAGAAAACTGATTAGCAGATAACTCCTCTCCTTCCTGAGTCTAAACTTCAGTAAGTTTAAAGAAATACAGGTTGTCAAAGTCATTTTTGGGGTGGATTCATGAAAAGAGGTCCTGCCTTTGCTTGGGAGTGACTCATGCGTGCTTCCTGCAAGTGCTGTCTCATGCTTGTCATCATCACACACAGGGGGGGGGGGGGGAGCAAGCATCAGGGAGAAGCTTCAGTAAACTCACTTCTGAAAATGGAGACAAGCCATTGGAGTTAATTGCACAAAAAATATCCATTCAGTTTGGTTGCTGATTAGAGAGAATGAAATCAAAGTAAAAGGTTCAAGGGGGCGTGCCTTTCTGTACTTTCTGAAGGATGTGACGAAAGATGGGCCGTTTCACTCAGAAAAGGAACACACAGAATTTCTCAAAGACAAAGCCTGTATAAACAAGAGTGTCAACATGACTGCAGGCCAAGCAAAACACGCCCTCAAGTATGAAGACATGCTGCAAATGAGTGGAGCTGGGATATGCAGTATATTGTAAAAAGATGCCATCTTGTGGTTCCTGTCAGCAAAAACAACCTTGATAGCAAGAGTCACTGAGGGCATGCTGAGACACCTGTTAGAACACTTTGTACCAGTGACTTACAGTTTATGTATAGTTTTCATTCTAGCCATTTGCTGACACCTGTTCCATTTCCCAAAATGAGAGTGAACAAAATGCACTGCTCATTTTTAGGTAAGTAAGGTAAGTAGCAGAGTTTGTATGTTGATCATACTGAAATCTGAGGGAATGACTGTAATCACTGGATTATCTAATTAATTGTACAATCAGTAGTATAAATGCACAGTATCAAGACTACATTTATTTGCACATTCTCAAACTCAGTGCTATGACGCCTACAGGCCCCCATGTGGTTAGTTATGGTATTCAAATTAGTCTATTCTACAGGGTTGATTGGTTTGATCTGGAATACCTGTTGTACCAGGAAGTCTTTCAGTTACTTAAGTTCTGACTAACCAGTTTCTCCCTGCACTCCTCGTGAGGTACTCTGCCACCTCAGTTAAGTTTTGTTTGCACATGACAACACTTACATTTAGACTCACCAGCCACTTTATTAGTTACTCCTTGCTAGTAAAAGGCTGGACCACTTTTGCCTTCAGAACTGCCTTAATTCTTCGTGGCATACTTTCAACAAGGTGTTGGAAACATTCCTCAGAGATTATGGTCCATATTGACACGATAGCATAACGCATTTGCTGCAGATTTGTCGGCTGCACATCTATGATGCGAATCTCCCGTTGCACCACATCCCAAAGGTGGTCTATTGGATTGAGATCTGGTGACTGTGGAGGCCATTGGAGTACAGGGAATTCATTGTCATGTTGTGACATGGTGCATTATCCTGCTGGAAGTAGCCATCAAAAGATGTCATAAAGGGATGAACATGGTCAAAAACAGTACTCAGGTAGGCTGTGGCATTTAAACAATGCTCAATTGGTACCAAGGGGCCCAAAGGGGGCCCCCCACACCATTACACCACCAGCCTGAACTGTTCATACAAGGAGTTACCTTCCTGTCATCATCTGCCCATTCTCATCTGACCTCTCACATCTACAAGGCATTTTCATCCACACAACTGCTGCTCACTGGATGTTTTCTCTTTTTCAGGCCATTCTCTGTAAACCATAGAGACGGTTGTGCGTGAAAATTCCAGTAATCAGCAGTTTCTGAAATACTCAGACTAGCCCGTCTGGCACCAACAACCATGCCACGTTCAAGTCACTTAAATCCCCTTTTTTCCCCCCATTCTGATGCTCAGTTTGAACTTCAGCAGGTTGTCTTCACCATCTCTACATGCCTAAATGCATTGAGTTGCAGCCATGCGATTAGCTGATTAGCTATTTGTGTTAACAAGCTATTGAACAGGTGTTCCTAATAAAGTGGCCGTGAGTGTATATCCTTACTCATGCATACCACACACCACTGATTTGATTGATTTTCACACCCCCATGATGTAAAAATTTGCTTTTGAGGGTTAATTTGTTCAAATTTGGATTAAGAAATGAGTCTTTGTTAAGTTTTACGTGTGACATGTACCCTCTTTAGTTGTGGCCATTTGAGCCAGGTGTTTCCTTCACTTTTTGTTGACTGCAGTTTGAACTCATCTGCATCAAAATTTATTATTTTTAATAGTCTGATATCTTTCTTACTTATGTCATTTCTCCAGATCATTATTTTTGGGTTTGTTCTGCCACAAAAATGTCTTCGCCAAACTAAAAAAAAAAAAACAGACATTAAAGAGAGATGTAACAGAGTCCAGTCTGGTCTGTTGGTGTTGTGAACATTAGTGTATTTATTTAATTATTTACTGTAGCTCTTGCAGTTCCACCAGTCTGATGTGTTTAGAAATGAATTCAGTCGATAGAGAAATAGTTATGGTTTGTTACTAGGAGGACTGGGGTTTGGCTGGTATTAAGGCCTTCTTGTGTAAGGAAGGTTTGACGAGTTAGACAGGCGTAACATTAATGATTGTTACATTCCATTTTTTTTTCATGAGCCAAACCTCTGATGAGTTCCATGCTAGCTCACATGAATTACTGATAACTGGATGAAACCGAGCCAGTCAAATGTGCTGAAATACTCCTAAGTCAAAAGAATATGTGTGTTTGATACAACATATGGCAATTGGCACAGTTTTGGATATTGTGTAGAATAATACAAAAGCTCAAAAAATCATAGAAGACTGGTCACTTCTTTCTTGTTAACTGTGCAATGTTTTTATACATATACTTAGTCTGGTTTCACTGATAGTTGATAGATATTCCACTCATTCAGGCTTGCTTGCATAAAATGTATCACTAGAGGACTGAGAATGAAGATTCAGCAGATTTTAAAATACTTTTAAGATGTTAAAAAGCATTTGGAAAGTATCAGATGTCATCATTTATAACACCAGAGATATTAAAGGGAATTCAGAAGCAAAGATTGTGCTCCCCCCCTTTTACCTTAATGGAGTTCTGCTCAGCAGTATGAAATCAGACGGGTAGCTTAACTCTTTGTGGTCCTCTGCTGTCAGTGGACCGATCCTTTTCAACACAGCAGTGTCATTTTACACCCTCCTGAGCTATGATGAAACATGATTGGTGCATAATTCCACAGGGCACTTGTTAGTAAAATCTCTCCCCTGTGCAGCTGTGTGGATGGTCAGGGGTAGCAGTCCTCTGTATGCAGTGGCTCTCCATCACATGAACAAGATTTATTTCCAAACCTTCCAGAAGTTAGTCATATCCAACTGCCAACATGCATAAAAAGCTGCTCCGAAAGGGCCCAAAACACCCTGATCAATGTTTGATCTGACAGATCTTTTTTTCTGTAATACAATTGCACACCTTAGCATACATATTTGTTACTTCAAGAACCTGTTACTTGTTTTTTTAATATGTGTAAGATACACTATATGCAGCTACACGCATGTCTCATATGAACTTTTTCATGGCCACTTGCTTTTGAATGCAAATGTACCAGCTGACTGATATCCTGAAACAAATTCAGTAGTTCTTTGTCATTTTGTGCGTGCTTAAACAAAACCCTGCTGACTGCCTTGGCGTACATTGCGGTGACTCCCTGCATAGACGGGCCTGGCTGCTGCTCCAAACCAGTTCAATGTCATTCCTGCATCAGTCAGAGCACTGAGTGCCTTGAGGCTTAACGGCCTGGTGATTTTTTTTTTCCCCCCAACCCACGATGAGAATGTCTGCTGTTGTTCCACATGCCAACATTTAGGAGTAGAAACTTGACAGGCCCTGGTGAAGGACTGTGAGAATTTCATAGTTTAACTAGAATAGGATGATATGATAAGTGTTGATGTAGGATGAACAATAAAGGAGCATGGAAATAATAAGAATACATATGAGTAGGCCTACAACTACAAACTAAATAAGAGTCTTTTTGCATTAGCTTGACATATTAAGAGCACCCTTGGGTAATCTGATGATAAAGTGATTGGACATTTGTATGTAAGAAGAGCTCTATTCTGCAAAATAATGCAAGTTTTACTTATAATTCCAGGGGTGTTTCTCCTAATTTTTAAGTCTGTTTTAAGACAGCAATAGTTTTTTTTTTTTTTAAACAAAAAGCATGAAGTGCTCAGAAAAGAAAAAGAAAAAAGCAAGCTTAGCTTTGACTTTTCACCAAGCCTATTCATGCTATGCAGCGATTTGTTCTTTGATAAAGTCAGTTCAGTTTCGGGTTTTAACTGGCTGTGGTGACTCTTACAAAAGCAGAGCCTGGATTTACTCTGCTGAGGGTTGAACCGTTTGAGCACCTGACAAAATAGTTAATTGACTACCTCCACCGGTTTTTCCTGAAGATGCGCCCCAGGCATTTTCAGACCGAGAGCAGAAAATAAACTTGCAAAAGATCGGACAAAAGAGGACGGGAGCTTTTAAATCTTTCTCTCCCCTGCCCGTTTACACCAAAGAATCTTGAAATGGAACACTTGCATCGATCTTTCCACACAGTATTCGCATTCTGATCATTTGGATAGACAGAAACTTGGGGAAACGATAATGAGCAGGTAGTTTCCTCCGTCTCCCTCCCACCCCAACTTATGGGTGTGTCTTCATGTTCTAACACGGCGTGCTCCGACCGATAGACTGCTGCTTACACATTTCTACCTGCCAGGTGAGACACGGAAAAAGATCAGTCCTCAGCTACAAGGTTTTTTGTTTTTTTTCTAAATATTCCCAGGTCAGCTGAAAACCGGAACGATTAGAAGACATCGACCAAGGACAGGTGAGCTGAATGATCAGTGATTACATTTGATCGCGTCTGTGCTTTTAGTCTTTGCAGCTGTATTTCGTTCGGTTTGCAGTGGAAACACCTGTTGCGCTTGGCATGTGATTACTGGTGCCACACATGATGTTAAGTCAAAGCAATCGGGTAACATACCATAGACTCTGAGCCTGTATAAATAATTGAACCGCGCCTTTAGACGGTTCCTTTCTTAATTGTATTAGTCAACCAGCAGGTAAAATATGTTTTCCTTCTCCTTATTAAAATCCCATTACAGTTATTTCTCAGCACTTCTGTTACCCGCACAGCTGGAAACTTTGCCTGGGCATTTCTCTGTTTTAAAATTTCAGTCATTGTTTCTGGTCGTGTGTGTAATATGCATCCTAAACCGAACTGGGGAGCCACAGTGGGACTGTTTGGAGGGCCTTTGGAAGGCAGAGGTGCAAAATGCAACTCCTGCTTCTGGAAGCAGTCTGTATCACATGATTATAGGGTTTGTTAACAGGCCTCTCAGTCAACACGACTCAAAAAGATATGGTTACATGGAGGTAGGCCTCTTTTTTTGTGGTTTCCCTTTAAAATACACGTGCCACCCAATCTACTGAGCACTTTAGCTGCTCATATAGGAAATTACTGGAGCCTCTGGGTGTGAGGCAGATTATTATTTTTTTTAAATGTATTTTTCTCTGATTTCACCTCTTTGTAATCTCTCCTCAGCAGCAACAACTTTTTGTGTTTAGAGTTTGTTTGCTGTAGTTCAGTTGTCTTATATCCCGCAGGAGTAGGCATGGCAGTGGTGTTGCCACATGCACACAAACCTCCAGTATGTTAGGTATGTTGGTGAACCAGATCCACTCATCCATTCTCAGACTATGGGTGTAACTCTGTGCTTTCCTTGAGATGCGGCACAATTGTAATCAAAATCCTGTCGTAAAGACTACTTCCGCTGACGGTAAGCGGGTCATATGAGGGAATAGTTGTACGCTGAATACACTGAGCACATGGATGACATTAAAATGAATGAAAAGTTGTTGTGCCAAAGGAAGAAGTCATGGATGGAAGCACCGTTTAAGGAAATATGTTGTAAATTATCTGACGGTTTCTGTATTTGTTCCTATGATCAAATAAAATGAAACAAACAAGTCATTGTGTATGTCTTAACTTGAATTTGTGCATTTGCGCAAACACCTGGAGGCGTGCACGTTGTCATGGCAGGTTTCTTCAAACTGGTTGACCTTTCAGTGAATATTGCTGAGTCTCAAAACTAACTAGAACTGCCAGGTGAAGAACACGTTGTATAATATTCACAATATCAATTGAAAATGTAAACGTTTGTGCAATAAATGTATTAAATTGTCAGGTGAGTTACTGCAGGTAAAATTTGGAGTGGAAAACGCAGACTAAAAGCACCTGTGGGTCCCGGGAAGCTTAAACCTGTACAACAGGTCATTGTGTCATCTGTGATTTAAAAAAAAAAAACAAAACTAGGAAGTCTCATTCAGTGTTTAAACGTTTCTGTGGCTTGAACTCGTCCATTTCACTTATACAATGAGTTAAAAAAAGTGTCTCAGTGGAAATGCTGATAAACTTTATTATATTTTCAGATGCTATACATAATAGAGCAACCTCATTTTACTCAAAATGATGATACAGCAAATCCCAACACTGTCAATTCATGATTGGTATATTGCATACAAGCCCCTAGATCAAAGATTACAAACTTTATGTATGATGCAGACAACACTAAAAATCAATGTTATCCCTGATGCACAACATCCAAATACAAAGACTCATCTTGATCACATCAGTTTTATGACTCTTTAATATTCAAAGTGTCAATGTGTCCACAAGGTGGCGCTCTCCTCAAAGAGTAAATCAGGAACCCCACCTTAAGTGTGAGCACTAATTCTGCTACAACCACAACTTGGAGGTTTTCCCACTTTGAAGTCTCTGGAAAGTTAAATATATGGCACACATCCCATTCTGTCAACAGCAACTAGCACATTATGATTCAATTCAACATTTTCCCCCGTTTCTCTGGCTCACACTTGGGTAAAAAATAAAGTTTTACATGACGGGAAGCTTGTTTTGGAAGCCGATGTACAATTTCAGCAACTTTTTATGACATTGCAAGAACTTGAATGCTGCACCGACTGTTTAAAGCGTGAATAATTTTGACAAACGTGTAAATAAACTTGGAATTAAAACAATCGTCTCCGTTTTCCCCTGTGCAATACGAACAAAGTTTCAGACGGGTCAATTTGAGCAGTAAGTGAACTGAGTTCCCCTCATCCAGATGGAGTTGTGTTGTGAAAATGTTTGTTTTCTGCAGGCAGGAAGGGATGTCTGCCTTTGAGTTTTAGACAAATAACTGGAAGTGACAGCGGGGAAGCTGGTGGGGCAACCAAAATTGAGGGAACAATGTGAGGGGAATAAACAAGATGGAGTAAAAAAATAAATATAAAGGTCCCTTCTCAAAGAAAAAATAACTTGTACAAAACAAGATTTCAGGACCAAAGAGAGAATCTAGGCTCTCCACAATGATTTGACACAATTTGATAGCACAAGTTTATAAAAACGCACGAGTTCTGAATTCAGGATTAAAAGGAGCAAAGTACATGCATTTCAGTTTCGGATTGTAAATGAAAAGCCGATATGAAAGAGCTGCAGAAGTTTTTTTTTCGTTTTTTTTTTTCTTTAAACAGCAGTAGAATATAAGTGAGTAGATATTTTGTCCATTCACAAAGATTATTGGCTTTTTGTAGCTTTAGCCCTTTCTGATTATTAAGAATGAGCCAGATTATTGACACAGAGCTGAAATGCATGTACACAGTTTTACACTCTCAGTAAGCATGCACAGAGAAACAGTAAGTACAGTACAAAGTCATGGGGCTAAGAATGCCCCCCCCCCCAAAAAAAGCAGAAAATGACAGCATACAGCCAGTTAATGTCCATGGATGATCACCAAGCTCCACCTCATCTGCACTGGACCCCGGTGGAGCATATGGCAGAGCCAGAACTACAAGCACCGTGATAAAGGCTTGGTGTTGTTTTTTTTTGTTTCAGTTGAATACAGCAACAGAGATGAATTCCTTCAGAGTCATCGGCTGCGTGGCACATGGATGGGGGCTGCTTGTTGCACAGCATGAACTGCGGCACAGGTGTACAAAGCAGCTGCCATGTTGTAATCTAAGACACTGTAGCAGCAGCCATCGTGCACCAGGCACACATGTCCCGTGAAGAGTTATGAGGAAACTGCATGGTTATAATATATCCAGCTGAGGCTGTTAAGCCCATGAGATGGCGTGGTCCACAGATGGGACAAACATCGGCACACAAGAACCACAGCAGATGAGGAGTCAGTTCCTCCAAGAGCTATGAATCATGGGAGTTTATTTCGCAATGCTGCTTCTTTAAGCATGTCCAAAATGTCAAGTCAGTTAAAAGAAAACATAACACTCACAATTTAAAAATAAAAAAGGAGGAAGAAAAAGGAAAAAAAAGAAGAAAAGAGTGGTTCCAGCACTCTTAGACCCACTTCCTCAATGCTGGGCCAACTTTGGAGGGTTGTAAAAAAACCAAAATAAATAGATAAGATTCCCATTTTATACTCATTGGATTGTCCCAAAGGCTTTTGGTCAACAGAGTGTGATTGAATGATAACAAAAAGATAAATAAATATTTAAAAAAGTAAAACAAGAAAAAAAAAATACAAAGAAGAGGAAAAAAGGAAAAGGATGAATGACTGACAGCGTATCCGGACATTTTCCAGAGTCACCGCTTGTGATAGGCACCTAGAAAAAGAGGGAAGAGACAGAGAGATTAATCAGCAGGCCGATTCATCAGATATTTATTTACTCCGTGGTCGCTGCTTCTTATGCCAACTGCTCCTCTACCATCACTTATGTTTATGCTTTGGTGAAACTCATCACTTCCTGTGTGCCACTGGTCTTTTCTGAGGAAATGCCTAATTATGTGTGTTCATTCAGGCACAAATGAAGTTCGCAGCAGTGCTGTTTTTGTTTCTAACGAATATCAAACCCTTTTTACATGTTTATAGACAAGATGAGTGAAGGAAATAAATTTCCACTTAGTATCACTTAACCGCATTCGCGGTTTCTCACCTTTTTAAAGCATATCAAAGACGAAATGATAAACCAGTGTTTTAAGACAATTCTATCTTCAGTTTTGGCACAAAGGACTGAAGATTTTCCAGTTAGCACCAGAATCACAATATGGTCAATTTCACTCAATATGCTATCCTCTATGCTAATGGAAATCCATCTTGATCCCCATTTTTTTTTTATCTTAACATTCCATCCTACATGTGCAGTCCTGCCAGTTGTGTGACGAAACACTTCAAGCAATAAGAAATGCTAATATGACCAAAGAATAAACATAGGATCTGCTACAGAATAGGCATTAATGTATTAGATAACTAAATACATTGGTGTGGTCCTTAAACAAGCAGCACATAATACAGTTTTCTTTATTAAGAACACACTGAGGTACCTTTGTAAGCAGCCTCGGGTCTTGTGGGAGGGCGAGAGGCAACGGGGTGATCTGAATAGCCATAACCAGAGTTCACATTCTCATAGTCATGTGTACGAGGCTGAGGAGGCCTGAGACAGACGGGGAGAAAACAAGAGCCAAAACATTAATGATATGGTAGGGGTTTCTGCTTCATGACTGACTGGAAATATTTGGTCTTGTACCTGGCAGGCTTGCTGTGATTTTTCTGCCTCTGGTAGTCGGCCTCCTCTCGTGTTCTGGGCCGCACAACTTCCTCTGGGTTTGGCTGCAAACCAACAGAAATTATGGTCCTAGTGCTTTCAGGGGAAGCCGACGTTTATACACAATAAAACGACAGCAAAAATAATTCACCACAAAGCACATGATTCAAAAATATGTATGATTGTGGAAAATTACCCTGTATTCTCCCTCTTGCCACCTCCTCTCCATTGCCATCCTCTCCATTGCTAATCTATCCCTCTCTCGTTCCTTTTCCTTCTCCCGTTCTCGGTTCTTCCTGTATTCCTTCTTCTCTTGTTCCATCATGAGTCGGGCAATTTCCTGCCAAAGCAAGAAAACCGGATAATGTGCACAAGCAAAGAAAACACTTCATGTCCAACAGGCTTTCATATATGGCCTTAACACATTTTACATTAGATAATTCCCACTCAAAAATATCAGAAAATACTCATTCGTTTATCTAAAACAGCACTAATTATGGATTACATAATGTCTGGTTTAGACCTGGATTTTATAGGGTTAGATGTCATAAAGCTGACTTAACTGGCTGAACATGGGAAATGAAAGAATATAAAAAGAGGACAGACGGCATAAAAGTTTCCAGACTTGCCCACTCACCTCATCTTGTGCTACTTGGGCTGCACGTACATGCATCTTGCTTGCCTGAAACCAGGAAACAATCACAACATTACAGTTTTACACGCATTATGTTGCCGTCCCAACATCATGTAACATAAGAAATTACTGATGGAATTTTTTTTTATTTTTAAAAAGGCTTCAGATTTGACTTATGTGCCAAATCAAGCGAGACAAATCAAAATCAGACTCCATATTGAATTTGAAGAGCCAGTCAGACGTTCTTTTTTTCCCTTTTGTGGTGTTCCGTTAAAACAAAGACCTCATACTTGCTACACCACACCTCTTATGCTCATGTTGGACCTCTTCAAAAGTAATGGAAATTGGAAATGGATGAAAGAAGAAGAAAAAAAGTCTATCATCTGGAGCTCTATCAAGATAGTAAGTGACAAGGAAACGCCATCCGGATACTTTCCATTCTTACCCTTTCCCCTCCATGACAGGATGGACTTTGTGGCATCTGGCTTAGACCTCTCGATATAAAGATACCTTCTTCACCTCCACACATGTGGAATCCAAAACATAATTCAGCTTTAAAAGGAGACTCATCTCCCCAGAGAAGTAAAACAAGCAAACGTTTCGCATTAGGCCTGACTGCTCTGACCACTCATCTAGTAACGAGGCTTTAGAAGAGGTTCAGAGTGACTGTGTACATCCTGGTCTTAGGCATAGGTGTCAATATTCAGTTCTCTCTTCTTGTAGTTTTCAGAGATACCGAATTGAAGCGTTTGTCACTGTTTCTTAGATTCAGTGTTTCATTTTTCAACAATGGTGCACATAACTGCCCACCTTACATGTTAATAAATACACAAAATGTGACGCATGTAGTTACCCTTCCCACCTTGATTTCCTCTTCTTGCAGTTTTCTCGCAACTTCCATATCCTTCAACTCCTGCTCACGAAGATCGAGCTTTACCAACCCCTTGGTGGCCTCGTTCAGTCCGTACTCACTTTCTCTTATAACTGCTCCACTCGCTTTGTTCACGATACGACCTGCAGGTGCAGTCAAATCACACAAGCATAAGTATATTACACGAGGAAAAAGAAAAAAGAAATAAAAATCAAGGCTGCAAAAAATTTATGATTTCAAGGAACAAACAAACATGAAGAGCTGCCTCTCTAATGTCACACGATTGTGAGAAATTACAATTACCAAGAAGCAGTGATCGTGTGATTTGCTCGTCTTGTCCAGTCACAGTTGAAAATCAAGAATCATAATTAGTGATTTACATGACGTCACAGACAGTCAGAAATTCCTGCATTTGTCTTGATGAATGAAATAATCACATTGATTGAAAGGTTTAGAGTCCACTGCGTGGTTGATCAATCAGCAGCTTGTTCGCCACAACTGCATCTGATTGCAGTTGCAGTTAAAGCCCCGAGAAACCTCAAAGGGCTTCGATGAATCTCCGCTGGTGATTATCATTGTGTTTTGTTAATGATTTTGTCAGTGAACAGCTTTTTCCTTTTGATACGATGACACAACCAGATCAGCAACCCTGAAGCCCCTTTGTAAATGCCAAGCCATGGTTCATTCAAATCCATGAAGCTACTTCTACTGGAAAACCACAGCACACGTCAGTTTCAGCAGTGTTACAATTCAGCAAAAAAAATAAAAAATAACTGCAAGAGAGAGCGAACCCCACAGCACAACAGCAACAAATTATTTCACGCTATCAAAACCTGTTGTAAAAAAAGGACTTGGATCGTGGTTATTTAAACAGAGAAAAGCAGTGATGTCATTAGTGACTGCCGTGTTAGGTTGACCCACCACCAGAGATTGCCACAGCAGAAAGCAGCACACCACACACACACCCCTGCTGAGCCCAGAGGGGTGCTCAGGGTGGTACCTGTCTCTCTGTTGGGATGACTATGACTGCGCTCCCTTCCGGGATCCTCCCCCTGTCGGGGACCCCAGAGCTCCCTGGTGTCCCCTCGTTCTTCAGCGCTCCTGAACTCATCAAAAACCTCGTTGGGGCTGGAGTGGGTACGCTGCCGGCTCCTGGCTCTCCTCTCACCATCATCCTCTTCCTCCTCCCAGGAGGCCCTGCTCTCCCTCGGCCTGTCTCTGCTGTGTCCCGGCTCCGGAAAGTCATCTTCAATTCCTCTCTCCCTGCTCCTGGTTCTTGCTCGTTGTTTGTCTTTTCGTCTTTGTCTGTCTCTCTCTTCATATCTGTCCACGTCACGTCCTCGATCTCTGGATCTTTCCTTATCTCTGTCGTGCTCCCTGCCTCTACTTTGGTCTTTTCCCACATGCCTCTCCCATTCCTGATCTCTGACCCGGTCTCGGTCATGCCTATGCCTCTCTCTACCCCAGACCTTGTCTCTTTCTATTGGACTCTGTGGTGGAGGTGGTCTAGCTGGTCTCTCCTTCCTCCTCACCACTCTATCTGTGTCCCTGCCCCCTTGGTCCCTGGCTCTGCTGGTGTGTGCAGGCTCATACTCTGGATACCTGTCCCCATGCTTGCCTCTGGAGGGCAGCAGGTGCTCTGGATATGGATCTGCATGCCTGCTACGTCCTCCCTCTGCTGCTAGGTAGTGCTCAGGATATCTGGAGTGGCTATGGGGTGCTACAGAATCCAGTTTCGGGTACCTGCTCCTTTTGGGCTCAGTTGAATAATGGTCTGGAGAGTAATCTTGTCGCGATCGCACTGGAGAGTACGTATCATGTGGACCAGGGGAACTTGATTTGTGGCGGGTACGTTTGTCCACATCAAGGGGTCTTGCAGCTGAGCAGGACAGAGTGGAGGGATTGATGATGGTTCATGAGAACATGGAAATGTGAAAAAGAACATCAGACAGGGATGATTTAAGCTAAGACAGTTAGTAAGCATTAAGTTAAACACTTGTGAGGAGAGTTATGGTCAAAGGACAAAGATCATGCTGTGGATTAAAAAAAAAATGCAGGTTTTAGATGCACCAAAAATGTTCAGAAATGTGTTCACCAAGGGAAATTAAGCTTATTTCACACTACAGAGCCAATATATACTGTAATATCTTAGAACAGTTTGATTTTGATGGACAACTGGAAATGAAGGCACACAAGTTCAAGGAAAGAAAAGCAAACACTCATCATGAAAAGTGCATGACTGCGTTTAAAAAAAAAAAAAATCCATTAAAACCAGTCTGCTGGGTGATGGCAGGTGAAAGACAGAAGTTCAAATGAAAACAAATGAGTGGAAATGCACATTGAAAAAGCACAAAGCACAGGCCAATCCCCGCTGGTCTGACTCACTGCAAAGGAATTCCTGTTATCCAACAGGCTTCTTCAAATCGAACAGATTTAAAGAAAAAGAAAAAGTTAGAAAAACACCTTGACTGCCAGTAGCCTCCCACAGTGAAAGGATTAGTGTCTGTTTGCCCTTTTTAGTTCATTCTCATTGGAGATGTGTGTTCTGCCCCCATGATGGTTTGTGTGCAACTGAGGTCCACGAGATAAAGTCCAACACAGTCAGCAGCCCCTCATTTCCTGAGAGGAAGAGCCGATTTCACCACATGAGCCCTCTGAGGTGCGAGCGTAAGTGCAAATGAGGAAGAACTTTCTGCCATGAACAACACGCCTTCACACACAGTGGAGGTATTATAACCTGCATCAAATGTGCATCTTTGTGACATCACAATTCAAGATAAAGAGTAAACAAAGGAACTCCATCTTTGTCCTGTCTTGAGCACATTCCTGCTCATCCAGTTCTAGTCACACAGAGACATTATACATGAGCGGTTACGTAACTTACAGTGCTGGAGAAAAAACACAGTGAGGTCGCCGGTGTCAGTCTAGTGCATGCAGTGAAGAGTTGCTTATTTTTTGCTTCATACCGAGCACCTGCTACAAGGAGCTAAGGCACCAGAGTGGACTGCAGTCCACAGACACAGCAGCTCAGGCAGGCTGACTGCTGCAGACACTGCTGCAGACACTGTTTACATCAACAGAGAGGTCAACGTCTGTGTCTATTCAAAGCTGTATGCACTTCAAACGCAGTCCCAAAACTACCCGAGTTTCAGTTGCTGTGCCACTAATCTGGCAAAGTAAGAATTATTACGTCTATGTAAAGCTGCAAAACCGAGAAGAGATGCACTGTAAACAGTGATTGTCAGTATGAACAAAGAAATGACTCTCCTGACTGATCACCACCTCGGAGTTAAATGAATGTGCTCTGAGGAAAAAATAAAAATAAAAATCCAAACCGTTCATGAAAGAAAAAACAAAAAACAAAAAACAAAAAAAAAAAAAAAAAAAAAAAAAAAAAAAAAAAAAAAAAAGGGAAATAATCTGCCACATTAAATTCAAGAGGAAGGGACGGCTGCGGAGAAAAAAAAAGCTGAACTTCCTCCAACACTCGAGAGTCACACTTGCGGTGAGGCCTCGCTCAGACCTCGACCGACACTCCACGCTCATCTTCTACCAACGAGCCACGCTGAACCTGCATTCCTATAGAGATTATGCAGGACTCGGGATCAAAGCTCCAGGAATATTTTACAAAGGAGTCGCAGAAAGAAAAAAAAAAAAAAGGGATTAAAATGAACCTCAGTGGGATGAATCATGCAGTGTGTGCGTGTGTCTTTGTGGGCTTGTATGCTGGAGGTATACAAATAAATGGAAACATACAGGAACAACTAATTATTTGTTGTGTATAATTATCACTGGGGCAAAACAAGAGGTTCATTTTAATATCAAAGTCAGCATCTGATATGAAAGCAAAATAAGCTGTATCTGGAGCACTGTTGAATCCATTTGCACCAGCAGCTGCTCTTAAATGGGAGCAAAATGGCAAATTATTTCTCGGCAGGAAAACGCAAGTCTTCCTTCAAGGTTAATTACGCGGTTATAAATGCATCCCCATAATCTTTGCCTGAAGTCAGCAACAATCTCCAGCTCTGTGGAGCATCGGAAGCACACCCTCACACATTCAAGGCTAGAGGGATAAAAAGTCCACCCATTCATCAGTTCTTCCACATTAGCTCACAGAGGCAATAAAGTGCATATGAAGCAAAGGAGTGGACACACACAAACACACACACAGGAGAAGCCACGCATCAACACGAGTGAGTGATGCTCTCCCCACCTGCGTGATCCTCAAAGTAGTCCTCGTCAAAGTTCGTTTCCAGCTGCTTCTGTCTCTTCCTCTCCTCTTTCATCTCCTTCTCCTGCAACTTGCGGGCAATGGCCTACAAACAAAAAGGAATGTGGAAAGTCACATTACAGGAGTGGTGAGATGCGTCATCCATTGATATTTAGACAAGAAGTCCAACATGCATGTATTGCAGCTCCCTATTTAGGCAAACAAAGAAGGAGATTTCCATCAAGTTCAAGAAGATAACGAACATCATCCGAGATTTTCTGAAAATGCACTTGTAATCTAACAGTTGATGGATTAAACCTGAACATCGGTTCTTTGTCCATGCTGATATGTGGAAAATATACTGATTTTAGAGCTCTTCTCTTTAACAAAATCGTGCCAACCTGGTGTCAGTAAATCCTCAAATATCTACTTTTTACACAAGGTGACACATACATTATAAATAGGACTTTGAGAATAAAATAGAGGCATCACAAAGACGAGACTGCGTGCACTTGGTAACAATTCAATATGAATGGCCAAATCATTCCAGGACACCAATACTAAGAGACAAGGCACCGACATGTAGACGCAGCCGATATTGTACCTAGTCAGGCAGAAATGTGTGCGTTTGTTCCTTACCGCATCCTTCTCCTCTTGCTGTCGCTGCCACTCTGCCTGTCGGACCAGTTCTTCCTGAATCTCCTGTGCGATTTCATTATCTTGACGCTCACTGGTGTTCCCACAGATTCGTGTGCATTTATTGGAGGAGATTGAACAACAGAACATTAAGAACACATGCTAAAGTAGGGCTACATCGAACGGATTATGTTATGTGAAGACACTTAAGCATGATTCAATTAAAAATCCCGCCTTAGCCACTTAATTGACAATGAAATACATTAAGTGGTCATGTTACATAAGGGAGGACGGCTTTGAAGTCGTCTTGCATGCAGCGAGATAGCGGGTGAGCTTCTGGCAGGAGCTTGTTACGAGCTTGATTTCAAAAGCTTGCATTGGCTCACTCGTCTCCAAACAACATGATGAAAAAACACCATCTGCCTGGAGGTCTGCTATTCAAAGATCTCTTCTCTGGGAACACACATACACGAGTGTGATGCCACACTGGCAGCAGCTGAACATGCATGTACCCTAAATGCACCTGAGTGTTAACGGCTCAGGAGGACGCTGGCAAAAGTAAACTAACTGCAGCACGTCACTTAGCCTTCAACACCATGAACAACAACAACAAAAAAAAAGTGTTGCCGCATTGCCGTGTTCCACTTTCTTGAGAGTGGGTGGCCATGAGGTGGCATTAGCACACGCAGGCTGGATGGCATTATGAGCTAGCAGCAGGACGAGCAGCACAGGCCTGCATGAGTGGTGGAGCATCTGGTCTCTCTCCGGGGGTCCCAGCTCACCACTAGAGCGGCCTATGTTTGTACATTTGAAACTGTGATCTCACTGAGTCAGCGATATTGTCTTGATAAAAACCCAAAGGGCTTTAACTCCAAGTGGCCTTTTATGAGCCTCTGTCGCAGCCTAAGGTCTGGACTGAAAGAGAAGCGACAGAACACTTTTCTATGTTGAAACTCGCTTCCCGCAACAAGCCGCTGTCGTTAGCCCGTGTAGATGCAGCAAAACGTTTGACAGGCAAAGGCCAAGTCGCCCACTGAGGAACTTAAGCATATCTCATGGCTACAGACGGTACCGCACAGACACCAGAAGAACTGGAAAGGATCCACTTAAACTGCTTGCAATATTCTCTGCATGTTTGTGTGCATATGATATATCAAACTGTCAGACAAATATGCCTCATGAGAGCCAGCGCAACATTCACCAGCTCAGCTGCTGGACAGCTGCAGCTGCTCTTTAGCACAAAGTGAAGGAATCTGCTGCATCTTACGAGTCCCCAAATCCATTTCGAAACCTTCTGAATATTGTTTTTGTAACACAAACAAAGTGACATTGCCTTACTGAGAGGGTTACTGAGACCCTTGTTAGCTAATGAGAAGCTACCTATAGTGGGAGTGCTGGATTAATGTGGTTTGGAGTAATAATGCAAATTCAGACTAGTTGGAAACAACGTTTTTCAACCCAACAACCACGGACCTCAGTTATTACTTACGGGTTTACTTCAGGACATTCAATTTCAGAGATGATATCAAACAGATATAGACTTACAGTTCTGTTGATTTCACTTTAATTTATTGTAAAAAATGAACGAAAAGACTGAATACAGTCACATACATCTTATCTAAATTTTCACCAGACGACTATGCTGCCCTGTCTTAAGTGATCCTTGCTCCTCATTGGCTGATCTGTTGTGTATGATTTTAGTGCCCATTCTTCACTGGTGTGTGCGTGTGTGTGTGTGTGTGTGTGTTGGTGCATGTGAGTCACCCACATTTCAACATGTTGTTTCTGGTTCTGGATCTTTGCTCTCTCATCCTCCTCCTCTTGTAGTTTCTTTGCCACTAGCAGGTCCTTCTGCACCAGGCGGCTCTTATGGACATTGGAAGCCAAGTGGCTCTCAACTACATAAGGAGACAAACACATAAGCGGCGCTCTTAACAATGTGTAAACACAAACCAGGTCGGACAGCACAAATAATGTGGAATTGGATGAATAATGAGGTTTATTTACAGGTCTATACTTTTGTTTTTTTCCTCTCAGAAAAACAGTAGCGTGAAAATTGTCTGCGGAGAACAAGATAAACGTTGAGGAAGTAGACATTTCAGTCTTGTGTGATGAACGGAGCGAGCGCTTCGTTTCTGAGAAATGAAGGTTTGCAGCTGCGGCGTCATTCCAAGGTTGTGTGACAGCACGCTGTGGCCATAACTGATAATAAATCTCGCCTGCTGACGCACTCCCAACACTTTGCAAGCATGGAGAGCATCACTCACTCGCTCAGCTCTGTTTCACACATCTATTGATCTGTTGCCAGCTTTCATGTGAAAAAGGAGCAAATTACATTTGGCAATTTAACCATGAGAAGCTCCATAACATTTCTGCTTCTGACTGGTGGGATTGAAAAAGGAAGCCGAGTCACGGCTGTACCAACGTGATAAAAAGTCAAAGGGTTAACATTGATTTTTTTTTTTTTTTTGGTGGCGGTGTCATCAATTGTTTAAGTTTATGACACCTCACGAAAAATATCTGAGGGCATGGCGGATGTCAAAAGCCAAGATAAGGCTATCATTTACCCACTGCCGTGTTTGTTCAACAGGAAAACCGATTCATCTTTCAGGGGGAGAAAAGTCAAAAAACATTTACCAGACATTCAGTCATTTTCCGTCAGTCAACTAACAAAAGAAAAAAAAAAAAAAAAGGGTTAAATGGAGAAAGGCCAAATGTGTGAACCTCAGGGACATCAGAGAGCTTTAAACCCAAATAAAGGCAGCAGACTGCAGAAAAAAAAGAAGAGCAGAATACTGACACAGCGATACAAGAAATGTTTTCCATGTTTGCATGAAAATAAAAGGCAGCTGTTTCTCCTCATCACCATTAAATTTAAGTGTTAAAAAAGACTTATATATCTATAAGATTTACATCAGCCTGCAATCTCCTCATGAATTCCTGGGTCAAAGGGGTAATTAAACCCCCCCCCCCAATCATCTGTGTTGGAACTGTCTGTGGCAAAGGTCATTCTAGGTGTTGGGTATAGAATTTAAGCTCTCGACGCTAACGTTAACTTTGCCATTCTTTTATGCATGAGCTTAAAGAAATGTGCAAACCAATCCGAGTTAGTTTGACACAGGTCTAGACACATTAAACACACCTAATTACGCTAAAAGCTGACCTTATAAAGAGCTGCTTTTATACAAACATGCTTTTTTTACCTTATCAAATAATGTAAAAACTAAAATCCTTTCTGCACTGCAAAGTTACGTCCTCTAGCATGGAGGCTGTTCGACCTAGTTTGCAGGGAGATTTTATCTCTTTGGTGTGCTCAAGTGCAACTTTTTTAGCCCACACAATGGCAATATGAGAAAGCATGGGCTACTTTGCTGCCACTGGTTTCTGAAGCTGGTCTGGTGCACAAGAGGCTTTAGTTTTAGTCCACTAACGCTTAAAAGGGTTCATAATACAAGGGGCAAGCCAAGCAATCGCAGAGTGATTAAAGCTGATGTGCGCAAAGGTTATGCTTAAGTGACTTCTGGCCTTTTTTGGCAGAGTTTGTAGCATAATTAAATTTTTTATGGTGCAGGGAAAGAGGCGTATTTGTGGAAACAGAGAAACAGACTATTGTTCAGTGCAGTGAAGTGACATCTTCTGTTTTCCACTATGAACTCATCCCCTCTTCAAAACCAAACATTCAAATCCTAACGCCGACTAACTCCTAAGACCCACTTAGAGAAGTAGCCTTTTCCTTTTGGTTCCTGTTATGATCATTTTTAATTAATTAACAGGTTAAATATATGTTTTGTCTGCTTCTGTATTTATCTGCGCCCCCAGGCAAACAAAAATGTCCTTTCAGCCGAACACAGCAGGAGGCAGCTAACCCTACAGCAACAACGCCCAAGCAAAGGAAGCCTCTGGCGAAAGAAAGAACATTTTCAAAAGCAATAAAATCACGAGGAGCTGCTGTTTCATCGCTTTTCTGCAAAAATCAGACGCATGGATACATCCCCTCTTTTTTTAAAATCATGTGCAAAATAGGCAGCAAATTATTTACACATGTCCTCGCATGAAAAGCACCATCAGATGACCTAATGGGGCAAGGACAAACGCGTAGCTGACTAAACACACAAGTGCAGCGCACACGCATGCAGTGGAGAGACTACAGAGTGTTACTCTGGCCAACTTCAGATCTAAATCAGACCTTCTCTGTACAACAGCTGCAGCACACAAAATTAATACGATCCAGACAAACCACATGCGTCAGTTCACCGATTCCACAGCCCTGCTCTCACACCGTACCGCTGCGGCACCCTGCGCCATTCACTCACTTAATTGTGTGGCTGAAGCAGAGTTTGTAACAGCTCAAAGAGCTCACAGCCACCAGCACCGCAGTTTACCCTGTTATACTGTGGACAGAGATGAAGGCAAGAGAGTCTCTCCGCCTGAAATCATTAGAACTCACAAAATGTATCACATATTTGAATATCTCACCGGAGCCATCGTGGACAACCAAATGTTGCTCCCATTTAAGTTACCCTCTGTAGAAACAAGACGACTTACTCATCTCTTCAGGCGAAAATATGGGAATTAGGGGAGGAAATAAAACACGGCTTATCTGTACTCTCTTACTTTCTTGTTCTTGGAGGTTGTAGGCCAGGGAGTGGTCCTCCAGCACAGCGAAGTCTCGGCACACTGGAGAAAAGAAAAAAAGAAAAATGAATGAATCTGAAATTAATTGAAGTGACAACATTTAGGATGCTTCAACCATACATCCTCATTCAAACTCTGAGCTACGCAACTCGTGCCGGTGAAATCTGCGACAGATGAGATATTAAAATGATCTTCATTGCAACATCTGGTCCACCTGCCTACACTAATGAAAGATTTATCAATATGTCGTTCAATTAGTCAGATTATTCATCGTTTGCTGATTGTTTCATGAAATCAGTGAATCAATTATGAACGCAGCCACATTTGTAATGCGAGCGTCAGCATGGCCGTTTCAGAGCCATTTTTATACAACCCGTGGACGCTATTCAATTAACAGACTGAGATAAGTGCACCGCACGCAAAATATGGATCTACTCAAGCAAACAGACACAATGCTGACATAACTGCGTTTGTTTGCTGGCCCCAGGTCACAGTGAGCTCTAATCAGGACAACAGGAGAATTTTTTTTGCAAACCTGTGCTGTTTCGTGCATGAGCCGATAAGAATGCAGCCTGGCAAGGTTAAGAAAAGCCACAGCGTAGCGTTCTCATGAAGCTCAACTACTCGTCTCAGTGTGATGTATGAGGATCGTGTGGACTGGATGAAACAAAGTGATAAGAAAATTCAAAGTCAGAATCAAAATGACACTGTTTCTCGGGCTGATAGCTCGGCCATCTGGCATGTGGTTTGCTCACATTTGTCAAAAAAAAAACAAAAAAAAAAAAACTGCATGACGTGAAACTGAAGAGGAACAAGAGTTTTTGCCCTCGCACCAGAAAAAGCCCCAACAGATGCACAAAGTCATATTAGATTATTTATATGCGGGGTTATTTAGAGATGAGAATTTCCTGCAAAGTGAGAGAAAAAAAAAAAAAACTGTTACTGATGTGCTGCTTCCTTAAAGACATTTATTGAATGCAAATCATATCCGTTTAAGCGAAACCCCGTTTCAAGCCAAGTTCTCTAAACTGCAACAACAAAAAAACTCACAGCTGTACCTTACTTATTCATTTAAACCTTGTCTCACAGACACAAACAAAGGACATTATTTTCAGCATCTTCAATGACAAACTTCTTCACATATAGAAGAAAATAAGTGGAAAAAATAAGTGGGGAAAGAGGCTTGTTTACCACTGTGTCCCATAACCCTGCCTTTTAATTCCACTCTTTAACCGTTTGGGGACTGAGAATATCAATTGTACTTTTGCCAGAGTAACCTGTGTGCATTCTTTATGATTACAAGATTTCAGCAGCTTAACAGTTTGTGGTTATCCGATTCTTCTTTTGGTGATGCAGACCGTATACCATCTATGGAAGACAGGTCTGGACTGCAGCCAGGCCTATAAGGCGCACACGCTGTCAATGAAGTCATGTTGAATGAAGTCTGGCAACAACAAACCTCCCATAAAAATATGTCATCTGGATGCCAGCACATGTCTTTCCAAAAGTCTAATATGTTCCTCTTGCTAACTAAAAAAAAAAAAAAATAGTAACATCCAGAGAACTTTCTCCAAATACGATAGATTTTCTTAAATATGATGGAGCCGGTCGGGGACGACACTGAAAATCAGGAAACACTGACGGCTGAGTCATATCAACAGTAGCAGGGATTTTATGACATAAAAAAGATCAGCCATAATTATCACGATGCTCATATGAAAAGTGCAACTTCTATCGCTTCGACCACTCGAACGCTCATCTTACATTCAAACAGCCATTTCCACTAAAAACAAACAAACAGCAGCAGCTAAATTTCTGCTTTCAGTTTTACTGAAGATGCCAACATGCATTCGTTATGAAAACAATTCTTCAGAAAAATCGTAGGCGGGGTGCTTTCCTCAAAAAAAGGCCCGACAGCACCACAACACATCCACCTTTAGTGTTTTCCGAAACTATACCGACAGCTTTTCCCCATTTGAATATTTGGTACCGACTGCTCTTTTTGAGGCAGGCAACTAAATGTGTAGGAGAGCTAAGGGGATATTTAAGACCTTTCTCACAACCTCCGCTAATTAACAGATGGGGAGTTATGTCGACATAGGTAAAGTACTATCCACCGTTCATCAACGCCCCCCCCCATCTGATGATATACATGTCCACAATATTACAAATAGTCCCTTAAATATAATCATCTTATAATCTTCAATTTAGAGCTTTCCTCTACAGATTACTCACACAGATATAACATAAAACAGCGACTGACAACTTTCCATGTATGTCGGTGTTCATCAGAAAACACACAGAATTATCTCCTGCTCCTTCTGAAAAGTAGTACCAGGAAGCTCAGATGGGCTGGTAGCAGCAGTAGATGGCAGATGCATGCCTGAATGGAGACAGACATGCTAAAAAGAGGAGGGCACGACCTCCACAAAGTCTCCCACTGACTCCAGCCAGTTTGGAATTTGATTCAGAGTGTTTTCCCACCATATGCTTAATCTCCTTAACCAAGAAATGTTAAGACATCTTATTGCTGGTTTATCTTGACATAAAAGTAGCTTTAAGTCGAGCTCTACTTTTAGAGCTTGCAAAAGGCAACGCTTAGCACACGGCTGTGTTTAAAACAACACCAAGCTACAGGTCACATACGCATTATAGCTCACAGCTATGGTTTAGGCTCCAAATCCATCATTTCAATCACTTGAGGGGGAAAAAAAAGGCCTACCATCACTGTCAGCATTGTGCACGATGACCACGAGAAGCTAGTCTTTTGTGTTTCATGTGGCAGTGGGTAAACAAGCTCAGCTAATCCTCTGGGGATAGAGCGGTTAAGTGACAACTAAAAAAAGGTTTTTACCATTTTCTCCAACATATGAGGGATGGAACTGAAACTTTGCAAGCAGCTCTGCAAGTCTTTCCCACTGCAGACTGGATAAGCAGTGCAAAATGCTGGATTCTTCTGTCTCTGACCAGAATAACAAGCATCCTGCTGAGCAGCTGCTTCACACTCACAGGATGGGTTGTTTCAACCAGAGCAGCAGCACATCAATGATCCATTTCATACCAAAAAAACCTCAGCCGTCCACTCATTAACGTGTGGACATCAGAAGCAAAAAGCAAAGTTTGGGGACGAGTGCAATGCTTTTTTCTTTTAAGGACAAGGATTTTGAGTAGAAGCGATTTTCCACAGACAGAGTCAAAACAAAGCATTAAACAGCATCCTCAGAACTAAAAACAGGCAAAAAAAACTCAATGGGATCTGTGCTAAAGCTACAAGTCACCTGACCCCTGAAACACTGCGTATTTTCACACTGTTGTCGTGACACATTCCCATAAACCATTTTACTACAACTTAACAATATGGGGACACAATATGCTACCATGCTGTGTGTGTGTGTGTATAAATATGAAACTAGACTAATTTTATACCATATTTTGACTGGGATACAGAAAGCTGGCGCGGCACCTGCACCAAGGCTAAGGAGTGTGATTCGTGTTGTCATCTGTCTTTTGTATGTAGGACTAGTTTGTTTGCTAGCACTAACTAGCCGGCTGAGCTACGTGCTATCACAGCCACAGAGTCTGAGACCAAACACAAACACTTGTTTTCACTCGTTAAACGTTATCCCCCGCTAGAGTCCCCCAATCAGCTGGCTAGCTTCAAATTTAGCTGTGAAACGTGGACATTACCCTCTTTCACTCCTGGTAGTTTATTCTTGTCGATGCTAACGTTACATTCAGCCATGTTGTCACCGATAATAAGTAAAAAAAAAAAAAAAATTGTATATAAATTAGAAAAAAAAATAAAGGTTGACGGTGAATTGCACTTCCGCGTGTCTTCCGAAGGTTAACGGCAGCCCAGTGATTGAACGCCTTTACTCATAAACCCGATTGATGGTTCAGGTGCTGGACGGCCCTTTTGATTAGTTTCGGTCGCCTCCCTCTGCCGATACGTCGCTGCCGAGGCTAGCGTGTCAGATTTTCTACGAGCGTCCCTCCTCCCTGACCATAGACGCTTCCTTCAACCAGACCCACAAAGGCGACGCAGTCGATAAACACTTCACTTCCTGTACAGGGATGTCTAAATAAAAGGCTTAGGGTTATTTACATAAATTCTTTCTTTCTCTCTCTCTCTCTCTCTCTCTCTCTCTCTATATATATATATTGTGATCATTCAATAGCAAATAGCATGGACAGAGGACCAAGGGACAAGGGCCAAAAGAAGTCAGGGACACGTTTATCCAAGAAATGGACATGTTATCCCCAAAGCAGATGTAAAAACGGAGTTTAAAACAAAGCATTGGCAAAACAATGCCAAGCTGCAATATAAAGAACAAGAGTAATACACGTCCCAAAGACAACAAGAAGCTAAAAAGCCAAGAGCTGAATGAGGTCACAAAAATATGTAAAACTGACCAAAATGAAACACAAAACAACGAAAAAACGCAAATGACCACAAGTACATACAGCACTAGCAAACAGATGAGGAATTTCCAAAATCAGCCAAGAAATGTCCTAAAAAGAGGCAAAATGAAAAAAACTAAAACAAAATTACCTCCAACAAAAACAAGAAAAGACAGAAAACAGCCAAGATTCAGCCACAAATTGACCACAAAGATAGGCTAAATGATCAATATGAGACACAAAATTGTTCAACAAAAGAATAATAAATAACCTTGATGTTACCCAAATGCTTGCATAAAAACTACGTAGATACAAAATCACCACAAATTGTATCTTTAGGAATTGTAATGTTACATTTCTCTTAGTTTGTCGCTTTCATTTTAATTTTCATGGGAGCATTTTCAGGCCCAGAGATTTGCTGCTTCATAATCCATACAAACCCAAATCAGGCAAGTGTTGCTTCGATAAGTCACTATGAAAGTCCCAAATTATGCAGTCAATATTCCTCAAAGGTCCAAGAACTGAATACATTCATAAGAGAAGAAAAAAAAAAAGCCTATCAGCCAACACTGGTTACCTCTTTACATAAGTTGAAAGGCTAAGATACTTCACTTCCGGTCAGACTGTAGTGACTTGTGAAAATTGATGCAGCTGCACTGCACGCATCGCTGTTGACATCTGCAGCAGCTTCAGGAAGTACTCATGAGTCTGCCTGGGAATAAACTGTTATCTAGATGAACAGCGATGCTTGCGGCAGTGTATGCGGACAATATTGCAAGATTATTATTATTATTATCATTTGTTTCTACGACGGAGTCACAGCAGACTATGATCACATGTCTTTCATTGAATAAATGTGAGACACATTCAAAGGTGACGAGCTGTTTCAGCACTTATCTCGTTTTCTCCGTCGGTTGCACAAACGTGCTCGCGTGTCGTGTGACGTCACAGCAGCTGCTTTTGAAATTACGTTAATGTGATTGCTCCCTCTAGTGTTCAGCAGTTCTAATGGCACGTTGTCTGCCACACCCGCAGCTCACCTGTTCCAAAGTAGATTTCTAATGCATCATAATTTATAATGAATAAACAGTAGCGATCCATTTGTGAGCCAGTTAGTGACAACAATAGACCACAGTCTCTACTCAACGTTAATATATCAATACTTTAAATCTTACTGTTTATTTTACAGTGAAAAATGACATCTGTTGGGAGTGATGCAGCGAACTGGTTGGGCACAGAAACAGGATTTATGGGTTTGATGCACCCATTAGATTGATTTCTTTAGAAAAAACTGAGAAATTGGGAAACTCTTTGAGCAGCTCTGTGTTGTATAGGGACAGAGTAGTGTGGTTTCTAAATTATAACGCTATGAAAAGATTCTATGCAAACAATTAAGTGGCAAGAAAAATCATAAAGTGCAAATAATAGACTTTCCTATTTTTTACCTGTAATGTTTAGTTTGTCTGGAATTGTGACAGCTAAATGTTATTCTATCACATTTGACAAAAAATTCCAAATTAATCTCCCGATTCTTTTGTTTTTTCCACATTAGTCGTCTTTTCTTCAGGTCTTTGAGGTACTGTGGGATGAACAGCTGAATGACTACTGCTTTACATCTGTGCACAGTTCTTGAATTTGAGGCCCATATGGTACATCTAAAAGGACTTTTGTGAACCCCTCACCAGTCTAATTTAGCAGGTGGTAGCCAGCTCATCTCCTTAAGACTGGATGAACACAATGCGCCGCTGACAGAGGTGTGAGCTGTGATTTCCTTGATGGCAGACAGCGGTGACCTTGGTGGTGTTGGGTGATGGGCTCGATCTCAGTGATGGATGTTCCCTCTGCTCCACATCAGTCCTAAAGCCAAGATTGAGGAGCCCATCTCTTGCTATGGTGCTCTTAGAGACTGAATCAATTTACTTACCTTTCTTTGCCCAGACCAACACAACCATATGTGTCTATCTAAAGAACCAATTAATGTAAAAGACAAAGACTCACAGGTGCCAAGAACATCTGATTGTGGTCTTTCATAACCAGCTGGCTGATTGATACCTTCCTTTCTGTTTGATTTGCCCATGTCAGAGTGATGTAGGGTTACTGGCCTTCACTGCAACGTCACAGCCAGTATTTCATTCAGCCGTCCACAGTCCTTGTAAAAAGTAGGTTGTTGACGAAGCCCCCAATGACTAGGTGACAAGGGGCTGACTGGCCCCTCCTCCCAGCCAAGAAAGTATAAATATATTGATGGTATGAACTGAAGGGAGCGGACTGCTTGCATTGTTTGAAGAGGATCATATCACGGGCTTTCTATAGGTCCATACACTGAGTGCCATGGACAGGGTTTCAGTTGTGACATATGGTTTAGGACTTATGGGTTTGTTACTACTGCAGGGAATGACCAGTGTGGAGGGGAGGAGCATATTCAACTCGGGTGAGTGCTCAAAAATGTTCATTTCAATGTCTCTACAATAAAAATGCAAATGTTTTGGGTTTTTCTTTCAGCAGATGTTTGTAAATGCTGCATGCAATTAATATGATTTTGAAAAAAGTAAAAAAAAATATACCAGGTTAAGAAACACTCAAGACACAGGATGATCTAATTTACTGTGTTTGTTCGACTTATAGGGACATTTTTATGTGCTTTATATGTGCAGGAAACCATGTTTTTGATCTTAAAGAGGATGCAGACGGTCAGAGCAAGATTCTTGCTCTACTAATACAGAAAAGTTTAGTTCCTGTTGAAAAGGACGATTCTCTGGGTGAGAAACTGCATGCGGAAGAATGCTAACTCCATTGTAGATATTGCATTTACACATTTGCTAGCATATTAATGGGACTTTCTGTTAGCAGGTATGGAGCTGGCCAATAAAATAGCTGAGCTTGAGCAGGTAAGGCTTCTTTTTTAGCTGCGGCAGTTCATGAAAAACTAAGGATTAGGCAGAGGTGTTAAGATGTGTCTGCAGTGTGCTTGAAATGGAGTGCTGGCAACTGATTTAAATTGCTCCAACGCTGTGAATTAATTCCAAGTAGAGTAAACACAAGGCACACAATGAAAATCTCTTAAGCAACTTTAAAAAAAAAAAACTTTGAATAGATTGAGTATCGATAATAAGATGAATGTGTTTAATCACTGTGATCTGTGCTTACAGCTGCGGGCACTGAGGGAGGACCTGGAACTGGAGAGCAAGAATACAGCTAATTTGGCAGAAGGCAAATCCATAACTAGAAAGCGGGGTGAACGTGAGTTAAATACACACTTACAATACCTGAAGTTTCTCTTTTTAGATAAGCTGAATCTAATTCTGCTCAACCTGTATCTCCTCCTA
The DNA here is from genome assembly GCF_036924035.1 of Leuresthes tenuis. Classification (NCBI taxonomy): domain Eukaryota; kingdom Metazoa; phylum Chordata; class Actinopteri; order Atheriniformes; family Atherinopsidae; genus Leuresthes; species Leuresthes tenuis. The sequence goes on along the minus strand of NW_027325361.1, from coordinate 15,003,710 downwards.
CAGCTTGCTTCTGGAAGTACTGTGTTTGACATGGACGCATAAGGAGGAACACTGTGAAAACTTGCTGCAAAGCCCAACATAGCCTTAAAACCTGCAACACCAGTAATTTAATCACAATATATTTATTCCAGCAATATGGAGTTGTACCACAGTCCGTGTCATCAATAAAAGTTTCATTTTTGTGCACTAAAGTTCTGTCATGAAAGCTCTAACCGCCATAGCTGTACATGTTGAATCTGTAAATAGTCCGCTTCTCATGGGAAATACTTGAGGGTCAGATATAACACAAATCTATTCGACTCCAAAGATGTATTCATATTTCACTGTGGATTTTTATTTGTCTGCCTCCTGTGTTTTTGTCGCCCTCTTGTGGCACGCCTTAGCATATTTTGTACACCACCGCCCAACGATCACCTGTCACTGCTTTTAGAAATGCACTGTTAGTTTTACAATGTAAATAAAATGATATCTATATGTACTTTTTGTTTGAAATGTGTAAGAAGGAATTCATTGTCTGAGGAAATCTTTTTTTTGTTTGGAACTTTTAGAATGACATTTTTTCAATATTTTCAGACCTTCAGTAATTCAACTGAAGATGAACTTTATATCGTTATTCTACCAGCATGAAAGAGACGCCAAAGATTTGAAACTGTGCCAATGAGCACGTGCACGCACATGACAAAGCTGCTGTGATGGGTGATTTACAGTCCAATGATATTCATTTGACTGGATCTTTTAGAGGAGGCTCACACAGCTGAGTCACAAGCTTAGTCTGAACAAAGGCAGCGCCGCAGTGAAAAGGTGTTTATTGTACAGCACATGCAGAACAGAGGAGGGTTCTGGGAAACCAGACTGAAGATACATTCACAGGCTTAAACAGCAGCATCCAATAAAGTGATTACTTTGCTCTGACTGAGCTGTAGTTTCAGCAAATATTAGTCACTCGCACACACACATAAACATCATAACCATTCCAGCATTTCTTCATACTGAAGATTTTGTACAGCGAGACAAAATTAGAACATAGATGCCTGCATTTTAATTTTCATGGTTTCAAATACTTCAACAAGTGAACTGAACAATCCACTACACTCTCTGAGATGGAGCCTGAGATGGAAGAATAATCCTCTGGGCCTGTGTCTGTCCTGTCCTAAGTGTTGCAAGATGGTCAGAAATGTAAATAGTTTCAACCTCAGAATTCTGAAATCATTTAATTATTAATTCTTTCCAAACTGTGTCCTGGTGCCTGCTGCGTTGCAAAATTAGACAGACTTTCATTCCAAAGCGAACAAAGATTCAAGAGTTACAACAACAAATCTGGAAACTGGAATAAAACTGGAAACAGTTATCTAGTCTAGGTTAACCAAATATAATATTGATTAGATTTCTTAAAGGGGTTTGTTGAACCAAACTGCTGCCAAATGTTAAAAAGTTAATTGAAAAAAGCTCTTTGGAGCCCTCTTGCCACACCCATACAGCTAACCACTAGAATGTGAAAAATCTGACACATGTGCAATGAGGCATCAAGTAAGTTTCCCCCCTCAAACATGTAATAATTTATTCCAGAAACATAACAATAATCACAATAGAGCAATACAATTACAACAGGGCTTCTGTATGTTGATGCTCCAATTCCAATGAATAAATATATGAATAGAAATGAAAGTCTATGTAATCATGTACCAATTAACTGCATTGTCTTGTAACTGGTCTGTTAAAACATAAAAATTCTATGTTAATGTCTAGTTTCAACAAGCATCCAGAAATTTTGGAAGACACGATGAATGAGCCACCTATGACATATGCTATCTGTTTGTACAATGAACTCACTGTGCATTTAAGTCACTTGCAGTCACAGTGTGACAGTGAAAGCAAATTTGTGGATCAGTTGGACTTTTTAAAAATATTTTGGTTGAAAAATTTGATATCAGCGATATCAGAGTTGGATTCAACCATCCAACTCTGCTGTCACCTTAAAGCAACAGGCACAAATCATCCCAAGTGAGTCGCTTCAGAAAAGGTTTTTATTTTATTGTCTCAGTTCAACTCACGAAAGGGACGCAGAGCAGTCTGAGACCCTCCCTGTCAAGATAAGTTTGCTGCAGGAAATAAGCCAGCACCATTTGTGTCACTCAAAAAAAACATATTTTTTTTATGGTTAAATATCACATAGGACAGACTTTGCAGTTTTATTTTTAGACGGGAACAGAAAGATAAGTACGACTGGAGCATTAAGACAGCAAAACTGTCAAAACCATTTCAGAAAAAAAGCATCCCACTCCAACAACCCCCCCCCCCAAAAACAAAAAAACACAGAATACAACAAAATAAAAATACAAACACAAAAAAAGGCAGAAATGATGCAACACTAACATTGTAATTTGTCAGATGTTTATGTAAACTTTGCAGTGTTCATTTTGTTAAAAAGCTTAATAGAATAAGTTCTTCCATAAGTCACACCGTAGTTATATTTTTAAAGCCCTCTGTGGTTATGCTTGTCTGTAAATGTCAAAACTTTGCAGCATGAAAGATCTGATAGTCCTTTGAGCTGACATGTCAGTGGAGCAGAGGCAGGACAACTTGACAGACAGAGGCTGCACATCTATTTAAGATGGCACAAGACAGACAGGCAGCCCAGAGCACAGCAGAAAACAGACGGAGATGGATGCCCACTTCAGAGGTTAGTAGAATATCTAGTTTACATTTTCATCCAAAATAGTTAATAGCTTTTTATTGTAATTGAAAACAATATCTGTTATGTTTTACTTGTCATTATTCTTAAATTAAATTAAAAAAAAATAGTTCAACTTAAAAGATGTCTTATTTTTCTTGGACTGCACAGGGAATTTGGGGGTGATGCTCATCCTGTCCATTCTCCCGCTCCTTAACTGTGAAGTGTCTTGCCCCAGCAGCTGTATATGCAGTTCAGGTATCGTCAAATGTGCCGGGTACACCATCAAAGACATACCACAGCATCTGCCACTCCACACTTACACTTTGCTGCTAAATAACACAACCATGAACATCATAAATGAGCGGAGTCTGGCTGACCGGGACCTCTTGCTCCGTTTCATGCTGACTCACAGCCATCTACACACCATTCATCCTCTGGCCTTCCATGTAGCTCCTCAGCTCAAGTCTATCATGCTGTCGTTCAATGATCTTTCCACCCTTCCAGCACGAGTGTTTAGTCCACTTAGCACTCTGGAGGAGATTTACTTAGAAGGGAACCAGTTGGAGACACTTGCTCCTGACATGTTTGAGGGGCTTGTCGGGTTGCTGGTTCTAGACCTGACTCGCAACAAACTCACCAATCCTGCCTCAGACATTTTTGATGGACTGACCAACCTCACTATTCTCAACCTTGGTAGGAACTACATCAAGAAGCTTCCACCTACCATCTTTCACTCCCTGACAAAACTTCGACTGCTCAGGATCTATAACAATGAGTTGGAGGAGCTGGAAGCTGGAATCTTTGATAAACTTGTTAACCTCGAAGAGTTAATTCTCCATCAAAACCAAATAAAAAGCCTTCCAGCTCAAGTGTTTTGGTCACTGAGGAGCCTGAAAACCCTGACCCTGTCCTCCAATCAACTCAAGGTGGTTCCACACAAGAGCTTTTACAACATGCCCAAGCTGAGCAAACTCACCATTTACAAAAACCCCTTATTATCTTTGCCAGATGAGCTAATGGGTCACATGCCTGACATGAGAGAGTTTTATCTGTTTGACACCAACCTCACCACTGTTCCTGGAAATTTGTTTGCAAACATGTCTGGGCTGCTGTACCTGAACTTCCACTTAAATAAAAAACTGAGGGATCTTCCGTCGGATCTCTTCCACCATCTTCCCAACCTTCAGAAGCTCTCGCTGAGATTCAACAACCTCAGGTCTCTTCATCCTCAGCTTTTCTCCACCCTAACTACACTGGGCATACTTCTCCTAAATGACAATAAATTGAAGAGCCTACCTGAAGACATCTTTCAGAACCTTACAGGACTTGTAACCATGGATTTGACGAGGAACCTCTTAACGACTCTTCCAGGAGATATTTTCCTCTCAAATGAAAATTTGAAGGATCTTACCCTGAGTGGTAATCCCTGGAATTGTACTTGTGATATTAGAGGCATTGCAAGATGGATAAGACACAATGAGCATGTTGTTATTGACAGAAATGACGCCATATGTCACAGTCCAGTCTACCAGCAGCTCCTTACTGTTGGGTCTCTGAGTGATGAGGAATTCAAGTACTGCGACATAAAACCATCCAAAAGCTATTCTACAACACAAACCTACTTCCACAAGCCAACACGACCACTGGACATCATTTCAACCACTCCACCTCAAAGACCAACAACCTCAGTGACCAAGACACTCTCAACGTTGTTTGACACTGTAGCCACTGCTTTACCTGATAAAGCTTGCCCTGTCTCAGCTCTTTTTCATGATATACTTGTGGTTGAACATGGACCTGAGTATGTTCACCACAACCATTACAAAGGCTGGGTTTACGTGTGGTTTCTACCCTCCAATACAGCTTTGGTGGGGTTCCTCATGTTTTGTTACGTCCTTCTCTTGGCTATAGGCTTGTCACTAATTCTTGGAGCCATATATGGTATGTATCGCCTCAGCATGAGAATGGATAAGCTGAAGGCTGTGTGTGCCCATAATGACACGAAACACTGTGTTATCAAGCCTGGTGCACACAGGAAGATCAACTGCAGAGGCTCCACTTGAAAATTAGTACTATTGCTTGTTTCTTTTCTTGATTATGTGTGGAGCTCTTCCTTGATTTGTTTCTTTTAGGGGTGTTGAACTTGAAACATTAGATTCAGAATATCGTAAACCTTTGTTTCAGTCTTTTAAAAATAATGTAGAATTCAGTTAAGATGACATAGCCCAAAGGTGTGTAAGCAACAAAAACATGTGGTGATTTAAGACAGCTTTTTCCATCAATTCTTTTGTTCTCAGGATATAATAGCTTTAGGGATTTCATCAAATTGAAACATTTAGGGACATTCATGAAGTCAGAGAGTTTTTGATAGAGGATCAGTTATCATCAGTCATCTTGATCAGTTGTGAGTGGCTTTTTAGGCTTTTTCCACATTTTTTGGATGAAACAACAAATTGATTAGTAAGGAAAACATCTGGAAAATTACTCAGAATTTAAATAATTTCAACTTGAAGCCTGTCTTTACATTTTAAAACATGAAATAAAACTTTTCTTTCTTTTTGCTTTAAGGTTACACACTCGAATTATATGTGACGTGTACATATTTTCCATGTTATTTAACAGTTTTTTTGTGTGTTGAGACATGACTGATAACATGTGGAGGGCTTCATGAAGCAAAGTCACTGCTGTGAGGATTTGTTTCCATTTAGTTGTGGACCTTTGAAGAAACCTCATCACCTCAGAAAGGCTTTGTTGCCATTTCTGAGGGATGTGCAGTGGTGGAGAGAAGCACGACAACTGATTAATAAAATGTCCTTTTGACTGGAATTATGGTGTAAGACATCATTAGCTTGTTTATACTGATGCATAAATATGTAATTGGTGTGTTCCTCTTGTAGCTTCTGGGCATGGAGATGTTTGAACTATATCAAGAGTTTTATTTGCAGGTCTACCAGATAAATCTGGAGGGTTTTGAGAAGAATAGTATGATGGCGAGGAAAAAAACAAACAAAGCTTTCAGCTTTTTAATTTAAATTTTAATAACATATCTGATCGTTTGAACATTCATTTGAATTAATGCTGTGGTGTTCAAACGTTTCTCTTAAAAATCTAACAGAGAAAATGAAGGTTTATAAAGCAGGATAAAAACAACTGAAGTGCAAGTAATTGTGCAAGTAGCAAAATGACATGTAGAGACTTTTAAACTTGCGTATGTGTTCTAATTTACTTTAAACTACTCATAATAAGGTTTTGAAGATGATGCTTGTTAGAAGATGTAGAAGTTTTGTATGTAAATACCTCTAATGTATGTCATTATGATGTTATCCTGCCTCTCCCATTACTATTTTGGTGGTTTTATTTAATATCTGTTTGAATCTGACCAAGCCCACACTTTTCAAATTTCAATACATATTCAGTCAGTACATATCCCATGTAAATTCACACACCTTGCATCAATAAACAGATTTCAGTGCATGTTTGAAATGTAATACTTCGCAAACTTGCACCAGAAATATCCTTCTTTTCGTTTTTCTCTTATCTGTCTCTGAATAGGAATGAGTAAGAAAAGTACTTTCCAGAAGTGAATCACATCTTAGGTGCAGGAAAGGTTAGGACATCATCATCTTCGTAATAGCTATCATAACAGGAAGCACATCTAACCATGAGTCAGATTACACAAGCTCAGTGAGGAAAGCAACTTTCACTCTTTTGCAAAACAGCATCCCTGTAATTTTGCAAGCATCCATTTTAAGACAAAGCCACAACAATGTGTACAGAACTACACCCACCACAGTGATGGCCATTTTTTGTGAACAGCTTAAGATCATATGTAACAATGCTTTTTTTTGTTTGTTGGTTGTTGTTTGTTTACCTCGGGAAGGTATGAGAAAGAAAGTTATTTCATCAAATTATTTCTCAAGTATTTTCAATAACTTTGTAAAGATTTAAGAAGAGCTCATACAATTAAAGACACATTTGTAACCTTTCGTGGGCCCTCTCAATAAAAATAAACTTATTCTGATGGCCAAAAAAAGTTCAGACCTTTTAAATCCTCTCAGAGTGACGATAGATGCCTCAAATTCCATGAGAAGTGATCAGGCTTTAAAGCATAAAGCAAACAAAAGAGGATGAATTGGCAAACAAGTTCATTGCTATGACAACGGGTGATTGGGCCTTTCCAGTACACTGAGTTCACACAACAGTGGGCGCACACGCCAGCACACACTGTGAGAGGGTGAGCATGGGAAGAGGAAACTGCACTGCATGAACACAAGAAATAACTGACAGTAGTGGAAAAACGAAAAAAAAAACCTTGTTGATTCATTCATTTGAGATAAGAGTTTGGTTTGTCTGCGATGAACTTTCCACAACTTGCTGGGAATTGTCCAAAGCACACTAAATCTGGTCAATGCCACTTCACAGCTATAGAGTAAAACCGTTGTCCTCTTTAGCCCTTTGATTAATTGTTAACAGCAGTTTAGACACTTCAGCCAAACGATGAGATGCAATGATATTAGTGTGAATTGTTTGTTGTACGTCTCAGTTGGGTTTTCATTCGAATAGATATGTTTCAGAGAACAAGGCACAATATCTAATAACAATACATACACTGAATTTATTTAGTATGAACAACAAAAATAAGTGCCTTTCTGTACATTTATCCTTTGAATGTCAAATGAGAGTAAAGTAAAGTATTTCCTCTTATGAACAAAAGCAAATGACTGTAAGACTGTAAAGACAATGAAAGCACTAAGCTAGAAGGTTAATGCCAGAATAAGCTCGGATCAAAGAATTTAATCCCTAAAAAAATTTCAGAATACTTGCAGTGTCAATTAAATGTGTTCTTTTACAAGAGCCCTTTTACATAGCACCAAACAACCCGTGAACACTGGTTCTTTTTCAGTTTTGACTCTACAAGTTGCGTGTGTCTTCAGATCTACATCCTGGCCCCGATAGGAAAACAATCACAGGAGGAAATCAAAAATCTAGACTTTAACCATATGAAAGAGGATACGGGAAGATTAGTGACCAATGAAAAATGAGTGGAAATGCAGTCGCTGAAGTGAACAGGAAGTTTAGAAAGACCCCATTAATTCTTATCTGCAGTTACCTCCCCGCTAAAATTCCATGAGAGACTTGTTTCGGGAAGTTCACTAATTTCAGTTTCTGTAACAACTCAGACACTGCCAACGATGTTGCACAACATCCTATACGGGCGGCATTAAAGAGGAGCAAAGGCTTTCTTACTCTTTGGTACCAGACTGTAAAATTAAACCTTAATGAACGTTTTATTGAGAAAACAATACAACAAACCTCTCAAGAGAAATAAACAAAGAAACAAAAGACAACAAAAACAGGTATGCAGAATGGAAGAAAATGTTTCAAGAAAATTGTGCAACACTGGTATCCAGTGTAAGAAAAGTAGTTCCTGTACCGTGATACAGTTATGAAACAGATCTGAATAATCTGGGTGTATCCACTTCTATTGTGCCACAAAAGTGAATATGCATCTTAAAAAACATAACCGTGCCTGTAACCCCAACTCTAAAGGTGTGCTGTCCCACACGTGTAACAAGTTATTTACGCATCATTATGGCAACTGCCAGAGATGACCTTATGTTCACTCAGGAGCTCAAGGTACAACTGAAACAGTCCTTATCATTCAGCACTGACATCTCTAAACAGCATAGCACAATGCAACTTCTCAACTGTTCACCCAGTATTTGCTGTTGGATTGTGTGTCCTTTTATCACAGATTGGAGACATGTAGACAAATAGACAAAACACCTAAAGTAAAAACTAAAGTTGGGAAACTTTGAGAGAGAAAATATAAGACAGATGGGGACAAAGTTCCTATTTGCTATTGAATGTAACATCATTACATTCCAACATGGTCACATAATGTGCTGGAAATGAGAAAGAGATATCGGTGAATATTAGTCCTGGTGTATGAGCTAAGTTAAGTCACGATGATGCATAACCACGGTCTTAAACTCTTTTTCCTTCAGAAAGTCACAGAAACACCATGTGTCCCGTGTAGGTTTAATCGCAGCAGCCTCATCTGAATATACGTTAGCTCCACCCTTGTTATCTGTTCCTGAGTTTGAACGTTGAAAGCAATTCACCACTCAACCTCGTTTTTTAAAACTAATTTGTAAAAGAATCAAAACAAATTTTTAGCACCAAAGAAATCTGCATTAGATTTATGTGAACAAAGCTATTTTATTATAAAAGTATTGTATATAAAACAGTTTTTGATTCAGTCAGCTTCATACACTCAAACACTGCGAACATACAAAGGAGAGTTCCATGGGAAAGCAGGAAGAAAAGACTTTTTTTTTCTCGAATTATACAGTGCCGGCAGATGTTTCTGCACAGATGTTCATTATGGAGTATAGTGAACAGAAAACATATTACCTTTTTTTTCAGTACTAGTAGGAGTGTATTTCTGGCATGTTGAGGGCAGTTAAGAGCCAGTTTATAAACTTACTGCATACCAGGGATGTCATACCAAAAACATGTGCAGCAGATGATTTGTACATCCAAAGAAACACACATGTACACACAAGATGTAACATAACAAACCAAAAACATAAAACCATGTTAAAAAAGCCAATCTCTCCTCCACCCTGTAATCTTAATCTCCCTCTCATGAAGTAAAATCGACAGAAACAACCTCCTCATAAGCCAGAAGAAGCCTAAGATGACGTACAGACTGCTCACCCTCAAACATGCACTCAAATGCCCATACTCACACAACAAAATCAGTTCAGGCACAGTAACACAGCAGGGTGGGGCTTGATCCCCCTCCACCACATTTGACAAATATGTGAGTGTGTGTGAGGCACAAAGGGGGCAGGGGACAGCAGAACAGTGCCACTGGAACCTCAGAGAAAGAACCTCCAAATTTCACGTGCTCAGACTGGGAAAAAAAACGCTGATTTCTGTAAAGAAATTGAGAGATGATTCAGAGCAGGAATATGTAATAGTGAGAGGGTTCAGGGAGAGCTGGAAACTTTCAGAGGATTAGTGAGGCTGTAAAAGGAAGGGTGGAGGCATTGCACATGAACAACAACAGCACAAGCTCTCTGTATCTGCTCACTGACGGTCAGCCTCGACTGGAGGTAAGTTCCTCTAAACGGCATGCTGTCCTGCTTTGCACAGTGCTGATTATTACTAGATTTGAACACATTTGTGAGGAGAGATGTGGTGGAAAGATGTTTCAAATGAACCAGAAACAGAAATAGTAAGGGAACATTAAGTAGAATAATGTTCATATTTTATACTTGTGTTTTAATGATATGATCGTTTGTAGCTAAATGAACATTAGAAGCGTTTTCATGTGTAAACTCCTTTCCAGCAAAAAGGACTCTTAATGTTATCATTAAGTGAATTTTCTGTCAAGGTTATGTGTTTTAGTTTTGTTCCTGCCCTGTTTTTCATGACATACACAGTTCTGATTCTATGGGTGAGGGAAAAATTGAAGTAATTATTGTTGAACTGGAAATGTTTTGTCTAGTACACAGTAATGTCAGGACACATGGTTTAGCTGTCATTCTAAAAAGAGCATGATTAAAATCATACTTGTGATGACTCGTAGCTCAAACAGATAAATAAGAACTGGTCTTATGTTTGGGAGTTGTGATGTAATCACATATCCTGTGTGCTTTTTCCTTGTTGTAATGCTTTCTTTCGTGCCAAATACAAAAAAATGAAGTATACTCGGATAACACGTTACTCAGTGCACATATTCGTTAAATTTTCTGGCTTTTGTGTCATTTGAAACCCATCCTAGACTGAGGTCTGACCTCTGCAAAGCCATGCACATAGAAGTAAAAAAAAAAAAAAGGGAAGTACTGGTACTCTCGAAACTACTGGGTGTTGAACCACAAAATCTCAAATAAGGAAGGTTCAAACTTTGAAAGGAATAATTTTTTTAAATAATGTAAACGTTTTCTGACCTCTCCAAGCAATGACTCATTACAACAACCCTTTAATTGAAAGCAGAAGGGTATAAAATGTACAACAAATGTGAAAAGCTTTGAGTTACCAGGATGTATTTTATGGCCGTTCTTTGATGTGCAGAAAGAAAGAAAGAAAGAAAGAAAGAAAGAAAGAAAGAAAGAAAGAAAGAAAGAAAGAAAGAAAGAAAGAAAGAAAGAAAGAAAGAAAGAAAGAAAAATGTTTTACCTCTGCAGCTGAGCTCAGAGGAGCCTCTTTAGAAAGTTACTTCCTTTGAAAGACTCTTTCTGCACCCTAATACGTCCCAGCCTCTCAGAAGCTACTCACGTATGCCAGCCTTAAGTTCCAGACTGGATTTGCATGGAGAAGCTGGTCTTTATGTTGGCCCAACTTCATTCTCTGAGCTTCCAGCTGCATTACAAAAAGGAAGAACAGGTTTGGCCTCAAACATGTGCAGACTGTCTGTAATGTTGAGATTTAGACAAAAAACAAGACAAAAATATTTCTTGTAGTGGCAAACTATTACGATCTCCTTTGTGATTTAGAAATTTGCTTCCCCAATTTTTAGTGCCAAAGCCGATTCAGTGTCTTACCCACAGGCAACACTGAATTGATCTAAAAAATGGTCCCTTTTAGGCATAAAGAGTACAATGCTAAGGCTGCAACATGCAAACACTGTTACTAATTACAGTTTTCCTGAGGTATAATTGCTTTGTTATGGCAGTGATTGAAAGTGCAGCGTGTCGTCCTCTGGCATAGAAATGAGAAACAGAGAGTTGTTCACAGAAAACTCACAATTATTGTTTCCATGGAGGAAAGCAGTTCTCTCCATTTTCCCTAATAAATGTTCACTGAGCAGTTCAGTTTGCTTCATAAGCCAGCCATCACAACTTGAAACTTCAGGAATTATCTTCCATTTACACCTTGTTACTACCTCAATAACATGTTATGTCATCAGAAAGTTTTACATAAGGTGTTTGCACAAACCTGCACAAAGCTTGGTATGGACTTTTTGGGATAGTTTCTGGTTTTTCCAAATTCCTTCTTCGGTCTAAATGATAATTGGGATAAATATGTTTGGAGTTCAATACTGAGAGAGACAGCAACCACAAATAATGAAATCTAAGCGACAGTTGCTCACTACAAATTTTAAAAGTCCTGCTTTCATTCTACAAATACCAGGTCAACTAAATAACTTAATTTGATTATAATGAACTCCTTGCAATCTACAGCAGCTCTCTTTATTCTTGAATACACTTGGTAAAGATGTTGTAATTTAGCTTTTCTTTTCCCATTTGACCAGCAATGGTTATCCTGTTCAAACTGTTAACTGTGTTTTCATACAACTATTAACTACTTTATAATGTCCACATCTAGCAAAGATAAAGAGCTTTTTGTGTTGTCACAATTAAGGGATGTGCAGATATAAAGCTCTGTAATCTTTAGTAACCTTTTCAATTACAGAAAGCTATGTTTTCTTTATTAAATTCCTTTCTTTGTCCTTTAGGAATCATACTGTATATGTTATATTATCAGACACTTGCAATAACAATCTAAGTTGGGCATATTCCAAGATACAAATGCTAGGATCCACTGGCCTCAAATTTTGAAAAAGTGGTTCAGGGAATATGAGACACCCTTTTCATGCATGGATTGGTCACCACAGAGACCAGACCTTAACCTAATTTCTAGCATTTGGACAGATTTAACCTCATTTGTAGTAGCATCATGCGAGGGGAAATCACAAGGCCTGTGTGTTCAGTTTAAGATGTTTTGAGATCTATAAACCAAGGGTTTATGAGATTACTTAAGCAGGGCTGAATCTTTGTTCAAATATGAATTCAACATTTTCTTTCAGATATGAGGCCCCTGTTGAAGTGAATGTATTCCCTGGAGATATTAATTGACATATAAAATTCGATTAACAAGAATATTAGTGGGCTACGCCTGCACAGACTAAAATCAACATTTAGGACCCTGACAGTAACATATCAAATTCCTTTCCTAAATTTCTGATGTAAGACTTCTAACCAACCCTTCTGTTTCTTCTATTATAGGACAATAATGGACCTGCTATTGCCTCATCACGTGCTCCTACTTCTCTGCTCCCTAAATGCTGTAGTTTGGGCATGTCCTTATGGATGCACTTGTGTTGAAACCAAAGTCTACTGCAAAGGCCTCTCTGACTTCCCCTTGTTTCCCTCATTTACCACTGAGGTCTACTTGTTGGAATGCAGTTTTTCCTCTCTGAAACCAGAGGACCTCACTAATTTATCTAATGCTCTTAGCAGCTTTCTAATTAAAGACACTGTTTTGAGGGAAGTGCACCCTGGCACATTTGATTCCTCTCTAAACATGGGTTCCTTAAAGATTTCCGGCACCGAACTAATGGATCTTCCTGAGGCCTTGTTCCAAAATCTTCAGAAGCTGCAGTCTCTGCATCTGATTTTAAACAAGCTCTCAGTAGTGCGGCCTCAGTGGTTCTCCCCGTTGACAGACCTGAGATTTCTTGACCTCAGTAAGAACCTTTTCACTTCTTTGCCAGTGGAAACGTTTCATCCTCTCACCAAGCTGGAGTACCTTTCCCTTTCTGGAAACAATATCAGTCAACTATCCAGAGAGACATTCAAGGATCTGTCTGAGCTCAAAATTTTACGCCTTAACAAAAACATGCTACAGGAGCTCCCTGTTGGTAGTTTAGATGATCTTGTAAACTTGGAGGAACTGTCTTTACAAGACAATGAAATCACTCACCTCAACCATGACATCTTCTCCAAGAACCTGAAGCTCCAGAAGCTGTTCCTCTCCAAGAACAGGTTGACTTCTCTTCCACAAGGGATCTTGTTATACCTGCCCCTCCTTTCCCAGATCTCCCTGTATGAAAACCAGCTGACAAGTCTGAGTCCAGGGGTGTTTGGGTCCATGGCCCTACAGGAGTTGTGGTTGTATGGCAACAAGTTGAGCCGTGTAGATGACGACACCTTCAGGAACTTGACTCAGTTACGTCTCCTAGTACTCAGCCACAACCAGATCAACTATGTATCCACTCATGCATTTAGAGGTTTGGAGCAGCTTGGAGAAGTATCACTGCACACTAATCTGCTCACAGTTCTGCAGGCGGGTACTTTCCAAGAGCTGCCCAGGGTAGTGAACATTTCCTTAGAAAACAACTTCATCAAATCCCTGCCTTTGGGTTTCCTCCAGGGTCTGCACCACCTGGGAGAGATAGACCTCCAAAACAATTCCCTGCATCACCTGCCACAGCAGAGCCTAGATTCCCTCACTGCTGCAAAAACGGTCCTTCTGCAGAAGAACCCCTGGAGGTGTGACAAGGATATTTTGCCTCTTCGGAATTGGCTGAGACAGCACCCATCTAAGGTCAACCAAACCCTTGTGGTGTGTGATACTCCTTTCAGTCTGTCTGGTGAGATGATTGCATTGCTGACAGACAACAGCCTGATGCCTCTCAGCTCTACCGAAGAGCCTGTTTTAACTTCGACAGAGAAGAAGAGGAGACCCAATACATCTCCACCCAAACGGAGCACCCCCTCAACTGCTATCAAGACCACAACTGCCTCAGGGAATGAAGAGGTGACCAGCAGTGGACAAGGGGATGGTGGAATGATTTCTAATGATATTTCAATCATTTTAATTGCCATTGCAGTAGTATCCACTGTCATTATCATTGCTGTTGTCACCAGCTGTGTGTGCAGGAGAAGGAACAAGAGAGGCAAAGGAAACATAGGCAGCAGGAATAAGAACTCTGTGCTGTAGACGAGAACTCAAAATATTAGAAAGCTAGGAACATTTTGAGCCAAAGGAAATGGCTCAATGACTATCATTTACTTCAAAAATAGGAAAGTTGGCTTTAGAGCCTCAATATCATTAGGAAAAAACAATCAATTCATTAGTTTTCAGTTTTAAACAGATCTAGAGTACAAGAAAGTATTTCTAGTCAATTATTTCATTAAAAGAGGAAGGACGACTCACCCACTAAGTTAAAAAAAAAAAGAAAATCTCATCTCATAGCCAAGCTGGACTTTTTTATGAATGGAAACTCAATGAAGTGAAGATGTGAGCCTCTTTTAGTGATTTGAAGCTGGCCTTTTATTTTTTCTATTTTACTTACGGCTGTTTGATAATGACTTTTGTACTAACTGCAATTTACTGTTTTGACAAAAGGTTCATATAGTACAAATACTGTACCATCCACTATAACACAATGCTATGCAAAATGTCTCTGTACACTTAATAAAAGCACAGCTGTTCTCCACAAGCTTATATTGTGTTTATTATTATGTTATGATAAACTGTCTGGAGTACCTGAACTTTACATATTTGAATCTGACAGCATTCGATCCTTCTGTTTACATATTTTGTATAAAATTCATAGACCACAGCTTGCAAATATGAGTATAAAGTTAAATCATAAAATCAATTGCATTACACCAACAAACTCCATTGTGCAATTACAAAAGGTACAAATTTACACAGCATACACCTATAGCATGAAAAATCATTAATACAGAATGTTGCAGCTGCTCTTTTGAGGTTTTATGTGAATATTCAAATAAATGAAAATCATTTTTTAAAAATATATATATATATTAAAAAAATCATTATATATATATATATACTCCTTAATAGCTTGTAACAACCAACCATTTGATGCTCTTTGTAACATCCAAACAGATCCTCTGATTCGTTACCCTAAAAGGCCAGTTATTTGCCTACATTGTTAACAAACGGTAGTTTTGTTGTAACACTACTTCTGGACAGCAGTGGCTTTTTCCAGTGCATGTCAGTTTTGTATAAACTCCTTCCGTTTATATGACACCAGTAAGAATTACCTGCATACTCAGGCATAAAATGCATGCATTTAAAGTGATTTATTTTCTTTTAAAAGGTCCGCTCATGACTGAACTGATTTGAAATAGAATTAGGATAATTACACTGTTTCAGAATCTTATTCAAAGAGAGTTCAGCCCTGTCAGTTGCATTCTATTTCCATCTAGTGGAAAGAAGGCAGAATATTGTTAGAAAACATTTTTGACTTGTCCTTCCCAGCATTGCCTGCGATTTCAGAGACTGGACAAAACAAATGAGCCATAGATGCTGTAATGGTTGTATCCCCTTGCTGCAATGTATATCTTTAAAATGACTAAATGCTCCTAGACCATGAGATATAAAACACTTTGATATTGTCACAGGATGGCCACTGAGCGGCTGGATCACAGTAAAGATGACATAGGCAGGAGGAACCTCTTTCAGGTGTGTCTTCTTGTAATGGCGATCACCTGGAGTTGCATTTGCTGCTGCATGCCTTTCCATCTCTGTTCCTGGCAAGATAAATCCTTTTCCAGCTTTTGATATCTGGTTGTCTGGGACTGGATCAAAGATTTTACCAACCCGGCCAGCTCCTCCAATCTATCCTCTGGACTGGATGCTCCAGTAGTCCCTGGGTCTCCTGATGTAGAAGCTCCTGCTCATTCACTTGACCCGACTTCTTTCCACCTCGAGTCATCCTTACTGTGGAATGGATATCCCACTTCTAACACCACTTGTCACAGGACGGTCACTGAGCGGCTAGATCACAGTAAAGATGACATAGGCAGGAGGAACTCCTGGCAAGTTTTGTCTTTTATTTCCGTGCAACTATTATCACAGGCACCAAACTTCCATACACCTGTCCTCTATTTAAAGTGCAAAGTATTTAAAATGCAGCGTACCCAATTAAAGTGCCTCACCACTACAAACATTCATTAACAAAGAGCTCCTTTGTTACAGACATTGTGAGTGACTGTCTTCTTTCTTCTTTTTTAACAGTCCTTTTCTCATAAGGTATGCTTAAGGAGTTAGTAGTAAAATTTAAATTATAAGGGAAATTTGAATATAAAAGTATATACTCTTACATACTTTTATTGTGCTTTTATCATACATTTTACAACACATCTACTCCTTCATATGTGTAAATGTAGTGGACAATACATTAGAAACACGTTTTGATATTGTATCCAGTAGTTTACATCAACACCATTGCACATGCCCTGATTATGAATATGTGCCCACATCTTTTATGAGGCTGTTCAAACCTCAATCTTAGTGTCTTCATGAAAGTAAAACAGTAACTGAGCTTGTGTTGATCTGCTATAGATTTTACATGTGTAAATTATGAAGGAGCCACTGAATGTAAAATATGCAGGGATGGCAGAGGGCACTGTTTTCCTCAACAGAACTGTGGAAAAAATGTTAGAGGCTACAAAAATTACAGAATTTTTATTTTTTTCTTAAATCTTGGTGTCATGCTACAGAAATGTGCAGTAACTGCCGTCCCTGCCCTTATCTCAAACTACAGAAGTACACCACGCCTCTCGTGCCACGCAGCTCATTTCAGGTCAACAGGCTCATTTCATAAGATAACTGATGAGTCTACAGTTGTTTGACACTACACTTGTTTGTCTTATCCACGGCTCCGTCCTTGGAGAAGGAATTTTCAGGTAAAGAAATTGCATTTCTCTCATTTTATTGTTTTTTTTGTTTGTTTTTGACAGCACAGACAATGGGTAGTTTGAAATGACGTTGATATGAAATTGATCTCTTCAGTTTTTAAAAATACAAATGACAAAATTGTTTTCCTTTTTCTAGAGAATAAGAATGTCAAGAGGGGAGATCTCTGTATTTTTCCTGGCCTTACTGCTTGAATTTTCATTGGCACAAACAGGGGAAAAAAAAGACAATCAGGATGTTTTTGGTGAAGATATTAAAGAAATCCCACGCTCTCCGAGACCTGGTGTGAGAGAGTTTTTTTTTGTGGATAGTCCGATTAAAACTGTCCCTAAAGGAGCCTTTTCTGAAAACCCACAGCTGGAGAAGGTGGAGTTCATGAACACTAACATAATGTCTGTTGAACTGGGAGCTTTTGAAGGTTTGGTAAAGCTCTTGAGCATTGAGATCTCCAACACGCCGTTGATGTCACTCCCAGTGGGAATCTTTAAGGACAACAGCAATCTGGAGACAGTTATTCTAAAGTTTAACAAGCTCCGTAGACTTGAAAACAACTTGTTTGAAGAACTTAAAAAATTAAAAATACTCCAGGTCCACGGAAATGAAATTGAATTAATTGAAGACGAGACGTTTGATGATCTTAACAACCTTGAAATCCTCAATTTAGGTAAAAACAATCTCACATCTGTATCAACCGAGTGGTTCTCAAACCTGAATAAGCTGAAGACTCTGCGGCTTTATGAAAATCAGCTGACAACCATTCCTGAGGATCTATTTATGAACTTACCAAACTTAGAGGAAATTGGTTTGCAAGGAAATCAAATAACCACATTGTCACCCAATCAGTTTCCACATAAAGACAAACTAATGAAGCTACTTTTGGACAACAATCTTCTGACAAGTTTACCTGAAGAATACTTTGTTGGCTTCCCCAAACTTAAATCACTGACCCTACAGAAGAACAAGTTAAGAAGTCTGCCATCAGTGCTTTTTGGAGAAATGCCTAAACTGACTGAATTAAACCTTCAACAAAACAATCTAAGCACCCTTCCTGTAAGAATATTCAGTCCCCTGAAGAAAATCAAGAAACTAGATCTCTCGAAAAATGACTTTGTGACTTTGTCTGCTGATTACTTTGATGGTCCGGAGAAGCTCATCGAGTTGAATCTGCAGAACAACAAGATACAACTGCTTGATTCACATGTGTTTGAAAATCTGAAGTCACTGAGCACACTCAAGCTTGCTCGCAACAACCTACAATCACTTCCTGGGGATATTTTTGAGCCTTTAGCCAAACTGAAAAAACTTGACCTCAGTAACAACCCCTGGCACTGTGACTGTAATCTGATAGATCTTCACTCATGGATGAAGGCAAACTTTGCCAAGCTCTCATCTGCTGTGCTCTGTGAGTATCCGGAACACCTGAAAGGTCAGGAAATCAAATCATTAACCGAGGATCAGTTGATTTGTCCCACCCTTCCACCCACAACCACGATTCTAACAACACTCCCAACCACAGAACCAACAACCACCGTCACTACTACCACAGCACCCCCCACAACAACAACAACCACCACTCTCCAAACCACACAACCAATCACCACCATCCTTACCACTACAACACCAACAACCACTTTGCACACTACAGTGACAACAACCACCCCTATGGCTACCACAATACCAACAACCACACCCACAACACCCATTGTGACTACCATTCCAACCACCACCACAACAACAACTACACCCATGACCACAGCTATGACCACAACACCCATTGTGACTACCATTCCAAACACCACCACCACAACAACAACTACACCCATGACCACAGCTATGACCACAACACCCATTGTGACTACCATTCCAACCACCACCACCACAATAACAACTACACCCATGACCACTATGACCACAGCTATGACCACAACACCCATTGTGACTACCATTCCAACCACCACCACCACAACAACAACTACACCCATGACCACTATGACCACTGCTATGACCACAACACCCATTGTGACTACCATTCCAACCACCACCACCACAATAACAACGACACCCATGACCACTATGATCACATCTATCATCACAACACCCATTGTGACTACCATTCCAGCCACAACTACCATCATCATGACAACTGCACCCTCAACCATGAAGACAACAATTACAAGCACCACTACAACGGCAAAAACAACAACACCCACAACCACAACTACACCTACAACAGCTATGCCCACAACTACCATGCTCAGGACAAACCCTCCAACAACCACCCGGACTGCAGCACCTCCTCTATCAACTCTTTCAGTGAGCTTCACCTGTTTCTTTGAGACTGGTGCTCCAGAGTCAACATCCTCCTACCTGCATCAGACTAGTATAAAAATCCAGCAGTGCAAATCTCGAATGATGATCTATATTGCACTGCTGCTAGTGGAGATTACCTGCACAATGGTGCTTGCTAAGTTCACTTTGTCTCTTTACCGCCTGCTTCAACACAGAGAGAGGGTGAACCACAGGATCAAACTAACCCACTTCTCCCACAGGAGAGAGGTCATCCTGAGGCCTGTGCAAGAGACAGAGACTCGAGGACTTTAAACGACTGCAAGGTTCCAGCAAGGCCACAGTTTCAACAGTGTTATAGCAATTGAACTAGTAGAGGTTATGTGATCTGTCAAGGCATCCTGAAACCTGCAATAAACTATTTCTAGAATGTGTTGGTAGATGAAACACATCGAAGCTTGAAAGGATTACTGAACTGATCAACTGTGCTCAGTCCAAGCAGCGCCTGCTCAAAAACATTTGTCATTAGTCAATGGAGCCAACAAAAAAGGTACAAAATAATTGCAAATGAACTCAAAATGGCTCGAATGCAAAAAGAATCAATTAGGTTACCCAAAAAAACAATCACAAATAAACCTAGAAGAGACTTAACACCTAACTCAACATGTTTTATACGACTTTGAAGTAAGAGACTGCACTTGTGTAATGAGCCTGTAACACTAAATCATCTATTTCATACCAGCTACGAAGTACGTACTGTGCTAAGGCTGTTCATTTTTTTTTCTAATTGTACTGTCATAAGGTCATCATTTCTAATATTTCTTTATTAGTAAAAAAACATTGTGACTTCAAAGAAGAAGCAATGAAGTTTATTCATGTCGAGGATTTTATTCTTGTTTATGTGGCTCATTGTTTTCTTCACTGTGGTTGTTCCCTCTTTTTCATTGTTAAAGCTTTTAGATGAGCTTTATTTTCTGTTTTTACTCATAATACACAAAAGACCTTTTGTCAGTTTTAGTTTGCTTAATAAAATGCTTTAATTAGTTGTTGAATGTGGTGCGTCTCAATTTTGTCATTGCCTTAACAGATCAGGTTGTGACAAAGACAATGCTATGAAGTTGTATTGCACATCCAGAACCGTCAATGAAAGAGACTGAATGAAAGTTACGTAGCTTTATATTGCTAGATTTACCCAAAGGTTAAATGGCAAAACAAACACAGACAGAGAGAGAGATGACTCATTTCCACCAGATGTGGGTGTTCTAACACTGGACAGATGACGAAAAAGAAACTATAACCCAATGGATAGAATGCAAATATGAATCCTCTTTCAGAATTAATTTTCAAACCAACCACAAACCAACCACCAGAGAGGTGAGCAAAGTCAGCAAGGAATGACACAAGGAGAGAGAAGGTTGAGGTTACTTGCTCGTAAAATCTTCTTTTTGCTGGATTTTGCTATAAAATATGTCTGAAAACTACATTAGTCATTACCTGGATGAGAATTGACACAGGAGACAGTTAAATGATAAAACATTATCAAAAAGACTGATGATAATGAACTGGTACAGTGGCCCAGAAAGCTTAATGCATTACATTTAAAAAAACACCTTCAAAACTCAATCAATTTGACAACACCTGTGTAGATGACGCCTCACAACACAAACAAATGCAAAACAGAAATATGCCAGCAGTACATATGGAAATGGACAAAATTCCAGGGCTATAAACCAACGAAGGCTCGATGGAGCAACGTCCACTTCACAGGAATGCTTCATTACACAATGTTTTGTTTGCAGTGATCTATTCAAAGCTCAAATTAAAGCTGCACAGAAGAGTAAGCTATTCAGCTGTGAGACAGCCATGCAAAGTCCCGATACTCCACTTCATTGTGTAAGGCAAAGGGCAATCATCTTATACCAGACATCCCCCAGATGTCAAGTACAGAGGTTGCTTAAGTTCATCAGTAATTGGTCATGAATGAATCAGGCGTTTTTAGACAGACTCTGCTAATTAGCAAGCAATGTGTGTGTGTTTGCTGAAGGAAGCGGCCTCATTTACTGACTGTGTAATGGTGGAAATAGATATTGTTTCAGATTTTTGCGTTATAAAGACCCTACAATACTTTGTCATCTGTTTGGCAGAAAAATGTGTGAGACAAGTAGGACCTAACTTCCTTTAGGGTACGTTTTGAAATAAGAATTTGATCTAGTTCAACACTGCTCTTTAATTTGTGCATTTTGTAAAGAATTAGTCACCTGAATGTACCGGTACAGTGACATTATTGTATTTGGCTGTATTTCTAGTTAAATATTTGTTTGTAGGCAGGAGCCTCTATGCTTGTGTCAAATCTATAAAGGAAAAGTAGAGAAAGTGACGTAAACGTGACAGGCGAAAATATGGGAGCATGACTGGCACCTCATTTGTTTTCTAAAAGCAGGAAGCAGCAAGGAGAGTTCTATGGGAAAGCAGCAAGAAAAGCCAAAAACATTTTTTTTCTCAAATTATACAGTTAATATCACACAAGAAATTCAGTTCAGGCACAGTAACACAGCAGGGTGGGGCTTGAGCCCCCTCCACCACATTTGACAAATATGTGAGTGTGTGTGAGGCACAAAGGGGGCAGGGGACAGCAGAACAGTGTCACTGGAACCTCAGAGAAAGAACCTCCAAATTTCACGTGCTCAGACTGGGGAAAAAAACGCTGATTTCTGTAAAGAAATTGAGAGATGATTCAGAGCAGGAATATGTAATAGTGAGAGGGTTCAGGGAGAGCTGGAAACCTTCAGAGCAATAGTGAGGCTGTAAAAGAAAGGTGGACACATTGCACATGAACAACAACAGCACAAGCTCTCTGTATCTGCTCACTGACGGTCAGCCACGGCTGGAGGTAAGTTCCTCTAAACGGCATGCTGTCCTGCTTTGCACAGTGCTGATTATTATTACTTTATTATTATTATTATTATTATTATTATTATTATTATTATTATTATTATTATTATTATTATTATTATTATTATTATAACACATTTGTGAGGAGAGATGTGGTGGAAAGATGTTTCAAATTAACAAGAAACAGAAATAGTAAGGGAACTTTATGTAGAATAATGTTCATATATTATACTTGTGTTTTAATGATATGGTCGTTTGTAGCTAAATGAACATTAGAAGCGTTTTCATGTGTAAACTCCTTTCCAGCCAAAAAGGACTCTTAATGTTACCATTAAGTGAATGTATTTTAGTTTTGTTCCTGCCTTGTTTTTCATGACATACACAGTTCTGATTGTTCTATGGGTGAGGGAAAAATTTAAGTAATTATTGTTGAACTGGAAATATTTCCAGTACACAGTAATGTGAGGACACATGGTTTAGCTGTCATTCTAAAAAGAGCATGATTAAAATCATAACTCTTGTTACTTCCTTTGAAAGACTCTTTCTGCACCCTAATACGTCCCAGCCTCTCAGAAGCTACTCATGTATGCCAGCCTTAAGTTCCAGACTGGATTTGCATGGAGAAGCTGGTCTTTATGTTGGCCCAACTTCATTCTCTGAGCTTCCAGCTGCATTACAAAAAGGAAGAACAGGTTTGGCCTCAAACTTGTGCAGACTGTCTGTAATGTTGAGATTTAGACAAAAAACACAGAAGTATTTCTTGTAGAGGTAAACTCTATGACTATCTTCTTTGCAACTTAGAGATTTGCTTCCCAGATTTTTAGTGCCAAAGGCCTGCTAATGGTCTTCCCCACAGGCAACACTGAATTGATCTAAAAAATAGTCCCTTTCAGGCATAAGAAGTACAATGCTGAGGCTGCAACATGCAAACACTGTTACTAATTACAGTTTTCCTGAGGTATAATTGCTTTGTTATGGCAGTGATTGAAAGTGCAGCGTGTCGTCCTCTGGCATAGAAATGAGAAACAGAGAGTTGTTCACAGAAAACTCACAATTATTGTTTCCATGGAGGAAAGCAGTTCTCTCCATTTTCCCTAATAAATGTTCACTGAGCAGTTCAGTTTGCTTCATAAGCCAGCCATCACAACTTGAAACTTCAGGAATTATCTTCCCTTTATACCTTGTTACTACCTCAATAACATGTTCTGTCATTAGAAAGCTTTTACATAAGGTGTTTGCACAAACCTGCACAAAGCTTGGTATGGACCTTTTGGGATAGTTTCTGGTATTTCCAAATTCCCTCTTCGGTCTAAATGATAATTGGGATAAATTCTGAAAAAGTGGTTCAGGGAATGTGAGACACCCTTTTCACACATGGATTGGCCACCACAGAAACCAGACCTTAACCTCATTTCTCGCATTTGGACAAATTTAACCTAATTTCTAGTAGCATCATGTGAAGGCCTGTGTGTTCAGTTTAAGAAAGTTTTGAGATCTGTAAACCAAGGGTTTATGAGATTACCTAAGCAGGGCTGAATCTTCGTTCAAATATGAATTCAACATTTTCTTTCAGATATGAGGCCCCTGTTGAAGTGAAAGTTTTCCCTGGAGATATAAACTGACTCGAAAAATTTAATTAACAAGAAGTATTAGTGGGTGTGATGGAAATTTCTGCAAACAAAGCAATGTAAATATGCATCAAGTTTCTAAGTTTATTGTGCTTCATGAAGGAGAGTCATAGCCATTGGCTGAAAACTCTGAGGAAGTCTGAATTTACATGATACTTATACATACGAGGGTGGAGTGTTAAACAAAGGTAGGAACTCTGCATGAGACAGATAAGATTATTGCTGACTATTACCACTTCAGCTGCGCAAGCAACCGATGCAATCAGGAAACTTCATTTGTGTAAATCATGTGAAAAACACAGGATGAGGCATCCTATTGTTTGTAAGAGAGACTCAGCATATTCTTAAAGAAAGAGCAATACATTTTCCATCACAGTGGGTTACACCTGCACAGACTAAAATGTAGTCCTAGATTTTACATGTGTAAATTATGAAGGAGCCACTGAATGTAAAATATGCAGGGATGGCAAAGGGCACTGTTTTCCCCAACAGAACTTTTGAGGCTACAAAAATCAAGAATAAGATATTTCTTTTTTTAATTGGGGTCATGCTGCAGAGATGTGCAGTAACTGCCGTCCCTGCTCTTATCTCAAAGTGTCTTACACCACTCATCCCGTTTCAGATCAAGTCTACACTTGTTTATCTTATCCACGGCTCCGTCCTTGGAGAAGGAATTATCAGGTAAAGAAATTGTATTTCTCTCATTTTATTGTTTTTTTGTTTGTTTTTGACAGCACAGACAATGGGTAGTTTGAAATGACGTTGATATGAAATGGATCTCTTCAGTTTTTAAAAATACAAATGACAAAATTGTTTTCCTTTTTCTAGAGAATAAGAATGTCAAGAGGGGAGATCTCTGTATTTTTCCTGGCCTTACTGCTTGAATTTTCATTGGCACAAACAGGGGAAAAAAAAGACAATCAGGATGTTTTTGGTGAAGATATTAAAGAAATCCCACGCTCTCCGAGACCTGGTGTGACAGAGTTTTTTTTTGTGGATAGTCAGATTAAAACTGTCCCTAAAGGAGCTTTTTCTGAAAACCCACAGCTGGAGAAGGTGGAGTTCATGAACACTAACATAATGTCTGTTGAACTGGGAGCTTTTGAAGGTTTGGTAAAGCTCTTGAACATTGAGATCTCCAACACGCCGTTGATGTCACTCCCATTGGGAATCTTTAAGTACAACAGCAATCTAGAGACAGTTATTCTAAAGTTTAACAAGCTCCGTAGACTTGAAAACAACTTGTTTGAAGACCTTAAAAAATTAAAAATACTCCAGGTCCACGGAAATGAAATTGGATTAATTGAAGACGAGACGTTTGATGATCTTAACAACCTTGAAATCCTCAATTTAGGTAAAAACAATCTCACATCTGTATCCACCGAGTGGTTCTCAAACCTGAATAAGCTGAAGACTCTGCGGCTTTATGAAAATCAGCTGACAACCATTCCTGAGGATCTATTTATGAACTTACCAAACTTAGAGGAAATTGGTTTGCAAGGAAATCAAATAACCACATTGTCACCCAATCAGTTTCCACATAAAGACAAACTAATGAAGCTACTTTTGGACAACAATCTTCTGACAAGTTTACCTGAAGAATACTTTGTTGGCTTCCCCAAACTTAAATCACTGACCCTACAGAAGAACAAGTTAAGAAGTCTGCCATCAGTGCTTTTTGGAGAAATGCCTAAACTGACTGAATTAAACCTTCAACAAAACAATCTAAGCACCCTTCCTGTAAGAATATTCAGTCCCCTGAAGAAAATCAAGAAACTAGATCTCTCGAAAAATGACTTTGTGACTTTGTCTGCTGATTACTTTGATGGTCCGGAGAAGCTCATCGAGTTGAATCTGCAGAACAACAAGATACAACTGCTTGATTCACATGTGTTTGAAAATCTGAAGTCACTGAGCACACTCAAGCTTGCTCGCAACAACCTACAAACACTTCCTGGGGATATTTTTGAGCCTTTAGCCAAACTGAAAAAACTTGACCTCAGTAACAACCCCTGGCACTGTGACTGTAATCTGATAGATCTTCACTCATGGATGAAGGCAAACTTTGCCAAGCTCTCATCTGCTGTGCTCTGTGAGTATCCGGAACACCTGAAAGGTCAGGAAATCAAATCATTAATCAAGGATCAGTTAATTTGTCCCACCCTTCCACCCACAACCACGATTCTAACGACACTCCCAACCACAGAACCAACAACCACCGTCACCACTACCACAGCACCCCCCACAACAACAACAACCACCACTCTCCAAACCACACAACCAATCACCACCATCCTTACCACTACAACACCAACAACCACTTTGCACACTACAGTGACAACAACCACCCCTATGGCTACCACAATACCAACAACCACACCCACAACACCCATTGTGACTACCATTCCAACCACCACCACAACAACAACTACACCCATGACCTCTATGACCACAACTACCATGCTCAGGACAAACCCTCCAACAACCACTCGTACTGCAGCACCTCCTCTATCAACTCTTACAGTGAGCTTCGCCTGTTTCTTTGAGACTGGTGCTCCAACACCCTCCTACCTGCATCAGACTAGTATAAAAATTCAGCAGTGCAAATCTCGAATGATGATCTATATTGCACTGCTGTTAGTGGGGACTGCCTGCACAATGGTGCTTGCTAAGTTCACTTTGTCTCTTTACCGCCTGCTTCAACACAGAGAGAGGGTGAACCACAGGACCAAACTAACCCACTTCTCCCACAGGAGAGAGGTCATCCTGAGGCTTGTGCAAGAGACAGAGACTCAAGGACTTTAAACGACTGCAAGGTTCCAGCAAGGCCACAGTTTCAACAGTGTTATAGCAATTGAACTAGTAGAGGTTATGTGATCTGTCAAGGCATCCTGAAACCTGCAATAAACAATTTCTAGAATGTGTTGGTAGATGAAACACATAGAAGCTTGAAAGGATTACTGAACTGATCAACTGTGCTCAGTCCAAGGAGCGCTTGCTCAAAAACATTTGTCATTAGTCAATGGAGCCAACAAAAAAGTTACAAAATAATTACAAATGATCTCAAAATGGCTCGGAAGCAAAAAGAATCAATTAGGTTACCCAAAAAAACAATCACAAATAAACCTAGAAGAGACTTAACACCTAACTCAACATGCTTTATACAACTTTGAACTAAGAGACTACACTTGTGTAATGAGCCTGTAACACTAAATCATCTATTTCATACCAGCTACTAAGTACTAAGGTACTGTACAAAGGCTGTTCATTTTTTTTTCTAATTGTCATAAGGTCATCATTTCTAATATTTCTTTATTTGTAAGAAAACATTGTGACTTCAAAGAAGAAGCAATGAAGTTTATTCATGTCGAGTATTTTATTCTTGTCTATGTGGCTCATTGTTGAAAAAGAACACAGTGAAGAAAAAGACTATTTTCTTACCAACAAGAAGAAAGATGTTTGATGCTAATGAAACAGAAGATGACGATAAACACAGAGAGCTGTGGCTCTTAATATCGTTCAACTCTGAATTTGTACATTTAAATGATCAAGTTAATCACTCTATCAGCAGGTAAACAATCCCATAATATAAGAATATTCTGCAACCTTCATTGTTTTATTCATTTTGCTGAGCGAATAGCGTCAAATTTAAATATGTGTATATAAAGCACTAGAATCAGCTATTATTATACATATTTTATGTACAGTTTATTAAAACTGTTGTGAAAAAAAGAAAACATACAGAGGGCAAAACCTTGATGTAGTCACTGGAGGCTATGGTTCTTCCCATAATAATATGCAAGCATGCATATGAACGTGTCTATGTTTTCTATATTTTATGTTTGTGGAAACTTTGTTTCATCCATCCAGTTTATAACTAAAACCTAAATCTATTTCTACAGCCAATCACTTTCTGACACCCCGTTGCTAGCTCGTTATCTCATTTCTGCACAGATGCAATTCCTCAGTGCAACTGTTCTATTTGCCTCTTATTTCCTTCCACCAGAGAGACGAGCAAAGTCGGCAAGAAATGACACAAGGAGAGAGAAGGTTGAGGTGAGAGGCATTTGACATAATCAGATATCCTTGCTTCAGAGCATAATTTTAAATCAGCGTTAAATTGAAAGGCAACTGCATCATCAAACCATTGTTTGGTTGAAGCTTTTGACTTTATTCAGTTATTTTTGTCAGATGAAATCTGTTTGTGACAGAGCAGATATTGACCTAATTTATACTGTAGGATGTATATGCCACGCCCACTTGGATGCCAAAGTAACTCTTGCATGAAACTTTCCATAATTTCTCATTTACTGATTGCTTCTACTGCTTCTACTACTTCTACTTGGTTAAGTTTGGGCATTTAAACTGCTTATTGGGGTTAGAATGCCTTAAGGCAGACTCATAATGTCTGTCTACAGCATAAGAGA
Source organism: Leuresthes tenuis (assembly GCF_036924035.1). Taxonomy (NCBI): domain Eukaryota; kingdom Metazoa; phylum Chordata; class Actinopteri; order Atheriniformes; family Atherinopsidae; genus Leuresthes; species Leuresthes tenuis. The sequence continues at coordinate 14,975,334 of NW_027325361.1, read as the reverse complement.
AATCGTCATAATCTCTTTCAAAGGGTGACCACAAGTCCCACCCCATATGCAAAAGATACAAAACGTTCTACAGATATGAGGAAAAATTTAAATGCAGTACTTTGAAAGTTGAGTGAAAATTAAGTGCATCTGCAGACTGTCTTCATCTGCACAATTGCGCTGGTTTTTAATGTCAGCTGAAAACTGTTTTAGAGTCTGAGTGAAGCTAATTCCAACTAAGAATAGTTTGAATGAAAACACATGCAAAAAGACTAAACTGTGGAGCCAGATGGTTTGACTCTCAAATATTTAGATACTCAAAAATAACGTGATGGAAAAGCTTTGTGTAGCATTACATAAAATGCTAAATATTACGTAAAATCTTCTTTTTGCCGGTTTTTGCTGTAAAATGTGTCTGAAAACTAGATTTTTGCTTCACTGAATATAATGATAATGTTTAAAAGCAACCTTTCTGTCCATCTTTACTGAGATTTGACTCAACACAGTTAGTGTTCGGGAAAAGTATCCATCGGAGTTCCTTTAATTACACTCACAGAAAGCCGAATGAGCTCTGAAACCTTGTTCTATCACCTATCAGATACTGCTTTTTTCCCCCACAGGGACAAAATGTGTTTTTCCAGAAAATACACAATTTCTACTTTTCCTATATTCGTAAAGTTTCAGGAAGGGAAACACTGAGCAGAAGTCTTGGACTGGGATTTGAGTTTGGAGGGGTTCTCTCCTTGACAGTGAAAGATTAACTACATTAATTAGATTTTGACAGTGGGGCGGGATTAAAACAGTAGGCCAGACTCATTAACCTATTCGCGATAACATGTGTGCTAGTTTATTGTACAAACTCTGTGGCTGACCCCATAATTAAGTTTTTAGCTTTAAGACCCTAATGACTATAAAATGAACTATGGGATAAATTATAATTTAAGGGTGTTTAAATTTACACCCCATGAACCATGTCAACCTTTTACCCCTTTCGGTAAAAACTATTAGCTCCTTCAGAACATTGTTCAGACTCCTGAAAGCTCAACATAAACAAGTTGATATGGCAAAATGATGAAAGAAAGTATTTTCACATTTTTAATGATTAATCCTAACTTCACTGAATTGATAATTGAACATGTGTCATGCACAACATACCAAACTATAGCTAAACAAGTATATAATTACAATATATTGGATCAATAAAGCTGTATATGAATTATTTTCTATTTTGCTCTACTGTCATAAGATCACATTTTCTTAATTATTTTCTCTTTTTTACTTTTAAGTGTGAGTTGGGCAGTAAAACATTCTGACTTTGATGAAGACAGAAACAACAGAGAAAGGCTCTTGATTTTTCTTCATGTCTCAACCTGTATATCCTGTCAAGACATAAAGTAAAGACATATTCGTCATTGTGATCTTGTCTTTTTTTCATTTTAGTCAGTAGTACTAATTTCACCCGCCAACTGAAAATCTTAGCTGAATCTGAGACACCATCAAAAAAACACACAAGTAATAGTCATATATGGTGTTGAATGAAGCATTGGAAGCCTCCGGCCCTCTGTGAACAGGTTATATCAACTACAAACTTTTTCTCTTGCTGTGCAAAAAAGAAGTTGGATAATATGAAGAAGCAGAGACAAATCTCTTCCACTAGAGGGCACTTCATGTATTAGATAAAACAGTGACACATTCAGCACTTTCACATCTTAATATCCTTCTCCATATAAAAGAGGAGTTGCCTATTTTAATTTGAAAAAAAAGTGCCATGGAGATTCAAGTAAAATTAAGAAAATATTTGTATGTAATGTGATCTAAGTTAAGACTATCTCATACATAGAAAGCACAATTCAATCTGGAGTTACAGAAACCTGTTCTTTAAAAGAGGAAAACACTATGAAGTCATGGTGCACAGCTAGAATAGTGAGTGAAAGAGACTGAATGAGGCTAACGTAGCTTTGCTTTAGCCGATTTACTTCAAGGCTACATGTTCAAACAAACAATAGGACAGAGGGAGATGATTTAGTTACATCAGATGTCTTCTGATGCTGGAGGGATGATGAATAAGAAACCATATTGAAATGCATAGAAAGTAAACCTAAATCCTTTATTAATATCAGTTTGTTAATCACATAAAACACCTCTTGAATAATCAGCAAATCAGACCAGCAAAAATCCAACAAGAAGACAGAGGTTGGCTCTGATGAGATATAAGATGACAACAAACACTGAGTTGCTCTGAATAATTCACTCAGCTCTGAATTTCTGTCATACATTTAGCTTTTGTTAAAGTTGCATCACAAAGCATTTCTCTTCTCATCTTGTGGTGAGCAAACATCGTGTATTTTAATGTGCATCTATCAATTACAGGTGATGCAGCTTTTAGGTTTTATTGACGGTCTGAAAGAGACAACAAAACAAAACCTTCTCAATTGTTGTAGCTAATTTGCTGAAATAAAGGCATTCGAATTCCAGCAAGAGTTTAAAAACCACTGGAATTAACTCGTACACCAACATAAACACCCACATTTTATTTTTTCCACCATAAAACATCCTCAAGAATACAGAGGATAAGACCATGACATCCCAATGTTTATGTTTATGCATTCAGCAGACGCTTTCATCCAAAGCGACTTACAAATTAAGCTAACAATAAACTACATAGAAGGAACCCTCTCGTCAGACTCTGTCAGAAGTGACAGAGTAGAGATAGAGTGCAGGCATAGAGGAAAGTACAGAGGGATAAAGTGCAGAGATAGAGGGGGTCTTTCGTGTGGTGTGGGCACTGCCAGACGACAATCCTGCGTCGACCGGAGGGACCAAGTTGTGACATAAGCCTTTGCAAGAGCATTCAAGTAGATGGGAGCCGTTCCATTAAGCACTGGCTAACATCAGTGAGTTGAATTTGATGCAGGCAGCTAAGGGTAGCCAGTAGAGTTCAATGAACAGAGGGGTGATGTGTGCTCTTTTAGGCTGATCGAAGACCAGACGCGCCAATGTCTCTTGGCCTGCTCTGTAGACAGCTCCCTCATCGTAGGGGCTGGTTCTCATGTGCCAAGTCCAGCATCCCAACGAAATAGACCTTCACTGAGGTCTACAGCAATTCCAACAATGTTTGAGCATGTGCCCCAATATATATTTCATTAGGGAATAGAGAGAGAATTTCAAATATTTGTATGTGTCAGATTTAGCTAATTTCCACAGAAACATATCATAAATGTAAGAAAATAACATCTTAAAACATCTTATGATATTTTCATAGTTTTTATGTTAAGGATTTTTAGGGTAGTACTGAAATCTCGACTCAAGTGGATGACATACATTTAAGTGAAACACCAAAACTGCTACTTGCTATACTGTTCTGAACGGGCATTAACTTCAAACTAGCCAACCTATGTCATATAGCTGTGTATCTGACAAATAACTAACAATTCAGTCTTCATCATGAAGAAACATCTTCCCTAAATGTCAGCATTTGTTTAACTTTGGGAGGAATATGAGAAAAATGACTGATTTTGTTCGAAAAGCTGTAAGGATTTTGTGCAGAGTGATAAGGAGTTTAGGATCACCACCAACAGTGGCAGTCTTTCATCAGAGACAGCTGGGATTAATAAATGCTCTGCGGTGACCACTGCTCATATCGTGATTGACACTCTCCATTCCCAATTGGTCTCAGCATGGATATCTTGACTGCAACAATGACAGGACTTGCCCAGTCGGACAATTTTGCAATGTTGGTAGTCCACAGCTGAGAGGTGACCAAAATATTCAAGATCTATATACAGTATAAGCTGTCAGATTGGGTTAAAACAAACTCAGCTCTGCTTGGCCAGTTAGTATTTGGGCTGGTCTGAGAACAATCAACCAGAGTCTTCAGTAAACACACCTTCAGTATATGTCAGAGCAGAGGACACAGCTCACTTTTGTATAATTTAGAAACCTTATCTTATATACCTAAAGATGAGTCTGATCATTAACATCTATTTTAACACCCAACGCAACATCACAAACGTGTTCTTCAGATTTTATTTTAAGCAGAACTAATTGAATTCCATCAACTCTCAGCTGATTCAAGCTGACTTAACATGGGTCGGCTCTTAATGACTATGCTTAGAATAGAGTCTAATAACTGAAGTCTTTCTCCAATAATTATCAACACTTTTGTTTATACATAGAAACCCAATCCCATTTTATTGAACTGGCTTTAGTGTTGTGACAGCTCCAACTATGCATTTAGAACAGCCTCTGCTCTGTCCCTTTTTAGTGTCTCCTTAGAGCTTTAACTTAAGAAATAACCATTGAAATCTTCTAGTCAAGCAACACCCTGGTCAGCCAAGCACCAACTTCATTGTTCTTGAATAGTCCAAAAGTTTCCTTTAAAAAAGCACAATATTTCTCTTTATCCAATTTTGATTAATTGAACTTTCACTGAACTTTAAAGTATTGCTGTAGCACCTTCTATTATTAACCTATTATGATCTGGAGAGACACATACGTTGCATCAACATTTTCAAGACAAACTGTCTGAATAATTTTTTTACAGATATTGATAAACATGAGGGCAAAGTCAGTAAGTTACAATAAAAATAAAGGGTTTAACCTCTTAAATGGTTGATCTTCCATACTTCCAGTAACTTCAAAGGCAGAGAAAACGTTTTTGTGAACTGTTTTAAGGTTTTTCAGAAACCCTCATAATTCGAAAGGCTAACTTTAACAAAGCCTTGGGTGCGAATGAGATTTTATCATAACATAAAATAATAGGTTTTAATTTTTTTTTTCTGCCGTTTTTTTTTTTTTTTTTTTTTTTACAAAGACCTAAAGCTGCAAATGCCCAAGTGTTCACACGAACAATAGATCTGAATATTAGTTGTAATTAACTCACTTTAAAAGGTCAACCAGGAGCAGTGATTTGGGATGTGCTCAGAGCAGAGCTTCTGCTCAACATCGAGAGAAGCCAACTGAAGTGTTTTGGACATGTCCAAACAGCAGGAGACCCTTTGGCAGGCCATGGCATGCTGGAGACAGTATGTACGTTGGCTGTTGGCAAACTCCTCAGCGTGCTCCTGGAAACACTGGAGGAAGTGGCCAACGACACGGAGGCCTGGGTAGCTCCTCTTGGAATGCTGCCTGGATGGATGAAAACAGGTGACCTTGCCATGAGAAACTGAGTGTGAGAACTCACTGAAACTGTAGACTGAAAGTGGAGTTTTCAGCTCTGATCTGAAGATTATCTATCTAAAAAAATGCTGAAACGGTTGAAGTTTAGCCTCTGCCACATGTGCTTTACTATAAGCAACTGAAAAACACACAGTGAAGTAGTGGTGCTCATATACTGCTGTGAGGCTTAAACCTTTTGGGGTTTAATCTTACTGATCCCTTGTGATGTTGAATAGGTATACAAGAATCTGTAAAAATAAAAGAAGTCAAAGAGATTAAACTATAAAGAGGAGCATGAAAGTTGAATTAGAACATCAAACTCACATTTATCCCGCCCAAGTGATCTCTTCTATTACCATAAAGGTAGCGCATGAAGACAAATGATCTGAATGCTGTTTGCTTTGAGCTGATATTTTGGAATTCTGGAATAAATGGAACAAGCCTGAAAGTTCTGTTAATGAGCCTGAAATGGAGCCGAGGAGATAATTGTGTGTGAAGAGGGCAATGTGCTGAGGAATATAAGAGGCCATAAAATAAGGAGGTAGCCATTACAGCCAAACTAAGATAGCTCAACTGGAAAACAGTTTGACGCAAGCTGGCAGATTTTCAGCTGGGAAGGTACAGATGATTACCAGGGGTTAATTGCCAACCAAATCTATGCATAGCATATGACAGAGATATGGTTGGGTGATCTTTGGGCAATATAACTCTCATTCTCACTATACTTTCTTGTTCTATGAAGCCCTAAGAAAATGATTCTTTTTGTGCTCAATGGTGGCAACAAAATGGAATCTATGAAGAAAGTAGGAAAGTAGAAGGAAACTTTCAGAGATTTCTGATACTTCACATGTTGCTATCTATTTATAAAAAGGGGAATTGTTTTGTTCTGGACTAAATGTCACAGTGTTTAAAATGCTCATGTCCCTTGAATACCTAAAGCAGTCCGGTCTCACAAGAAAATGTTCTCATGTCTAAAATTACGTAATGTCACAATCCAGGACAAAAACTATAAGATGACTATAAGATTGGTCTCATCTTGTGGTCTCTTGGATGAGATGCAGTGTCATAAAACTATCCTCAACATCTTCACATCCTTATTAGTGAGCAAATCAACAGCAGACTCATTTTTCTTCACCGCCAAATATTTTGATGAATGTCTCCTTTGACTGGAACGTACCAAGAAGAGATTGAGGAAAGAGGAGACTTACCGGAAGAACTATAAGTGAGGACAGATTGATGTATCCTTAGAAGAGGTTTTTTATCAGTTCCTGGAATGTCTGAAGGAGGAATAGCACATTAATCCCACACTGTAAACTGAATCAAAACAAAATATCTTCTTTATCTCAAACAGATTTAGGCTCATCTAACAGAAAACTCTAAATAAAGTGTTGGGCTGTAACAAAAGAATATTTAGATAATGCAGCTGTCTCATACATCACAAAGAATCACAAAGCCTCCTCTGCTTGTCTCTCTGGTGGGAGAGACCAAGACAGGAGTTGAGTGGAGGAATCAAGTGTGTACAATTTGGGAAATGGGATAAGTGGGGTGAGCAACTGTGTTATGTAGCAAGATGCTGCAGGTTAACAGTGTCATCATCAGCATGAGTGTAATTTGAATTGTCATCACATAAGCTGTGGCTCCCTCTTGAGTTAGGGAAATTAGTACAGAAAACCTAATCAAGATACAATTCTTTAAGCTTTATTATGAAATGGTAATATTTGGTGCCAATGACCATTATAGCTACTACATGTTTATTGAGAGGACGATCAGAAGACATTCTGACATATCAGCAAATATGGTGGAAAAAGCAGGTTGGGGACAATTGCAAACAGCAAAAAAAATATTAGTATTAGTTGTAATGTTAGTGTATATATGAGATGGCAATAAAATAGTTATTTTTCTTCACTGGAGTCAACTTCTAGGTAATAAAGAACTGAAACAGGATGCAGTGCTTGCTACTCTTCTTCTGGACTGGAAGATAAAAAGCTTGTTTTGTTAATGCTGTAAATGCAGCTTCCGTCGCTACTATAACTTTTCCTCTGACGATTCCCTGATGCTGGCCTAATGTTGTACTGTATCAATGTGATGCTGAGCTTCCACATTGGGGAAGGGGAATGGCAGCAGATTATCAAGATAATATATCTTTCGCAGATAAGATCGGCACCCATATGTGAAAAAAGCAACACTATCAATATGTTTGCAACCATGTTTGTGCTACAACCCAAACTAATTGCATTATGTCGACTATACACATATTAAGGTTACTGTGACCAGCCTGCACATTAACAGCAGTAGGATCAGCATATGCTCGTCTTATTGATAGTTGTTTATCAGTTGTTTTTTCTTTATGAAAGCCAGTTCTAATCAACAGAAAACTGAGCTGATGAAGAAGAATTTTTTTCTCTGTCATTGTCACTCAGTAGACTGAAAAAAAAAGATTTAATTCAAGTAATCATACATAGGAATGAAAACATGCATCTGGTAAAACTATGCCCCCTTGTGGTGACAGTGTTGAAAGACCAAAGTTATTAAATCTACCTTTGATCAATACTTTTAAAGATTAAAACTTCATAAGCTGGATGTTTCCAGCTCTGTTCTCATTGTGGTGACAACAGAAAATAAATGCTAGATAATGATAAATAAATAATAAATGAATAAAAAAATTAAGAAACATGGCCATTTAAAAGGTTGCAACCAACCTACAGTAAAACACAGAGGTTATATCATGTTTCAAGGCTGGAGATGATGAATGTAATGCACAGGGAAATCATAAGATCACAGAGTTTAAAGAAAAGAAAAACTGTTTTGAATTAGCTAGTGAGATGTGACTGAAATCACTTTAAAAACCATCCTCTGTTACCTCTGTAGTTGAAAACTACCTTCAGACAAGTGCAATCAGATTTCTAAATGGCTAACATAACTATTAAGGGGCTGTCATTGTGGCTAAATGCTCTTCAACTTTCAGTTTGCTTGTTTGAGTTTTCTCTGCCCTCCGGTCAAGCCAATTTTTCAAGAAACAAATGGTAAACGTTCAATGCATTTATGACTTAAGTAACGAAGTTGAGTTGAACAGATCAACTCAGCGGCTCCTGTGTATAATAGAAACAAACCACTCTTGGAACAAGATGTCCACTCTTCAGATATACCAGAGATATAACAGTTATCACCTCCAGGATTCAAAAGCCATTCTCTAAGGGCTTCAAAACAGTCAAACCCTGCCACTGTCAATATTAGATTCTGGGGGCTTGAATTGTATTTTTCCACATTGGACCCTCACCTAGCTGCACTATTAAACATTTATTAAACCAAACCTCATTTCTAAGTTTTCATTTGCTTATAGACACGCTTCAATCTAACTATCAACACCACTTTCCATTATCCAAATTCTGATCTTACGACAAAATTCTATAAATCTTTCAATGAGTAAGGAGCAGCTTGCCGTTTCCATCCACTGAGCAGCTTCCTCGTTTCCCTTTCGTTGTTTTATTCATTCAGCTAGTCGGTTTGTTTTTTGAGGTGATTGAGTTCCCACCCATAAACAGCAGCCCACATGCGCATGAGGCGTCTCACATATGTAGAATCTGCTGAGGGGCAGCTCTGGCCTCTGGCACTGGAAAAAACACCTTGGCTCTGGTGTCGTTCGTATCACAATCCCCCAACCGAACTCCCCTCCTAAGGACTATACAGCAGAGCCAGCTGAGCCCAATCTCTGCCTGCCAGCTGCACCCCCCCAGGCAGACTGCAGCACCATGGGGCTGAGGTCACCATAACACCTTCTCATGTGCTGCTAAAGAAGGAATCTGCCAGTTACTGCTGCACGATGGCAACATGGACACAGAGCATTCTAAGTGTTTTTTTTAATTGCGGCTGTTTCCATCGAGTGATAAGCCCAAGTCAGTCTTGATAAATAGTTAAGTCCCCGAGGGAAACAATAGATGAATAAATTGCATTCAAAGGTGAAAAAAAAAGAAGAAAAACAACAATTCTTTATTGAAGCATTTGATTAAGCAGACATGATCACAGCTACACAAAACAAAAAACATACATAAAGCCAAATCTACCATATAAAACTAAATCTACGGTGTGGGAGTAATAAGGGGCCACCTTCCTGGGCCTTTTGGAGTTTTGCTCACATTCAGTGAACTGTCATCAAAACAGTTGTACTGAGATTGCTGTGAAGCCGTGACAATGCTCTGTTTGTTTTAGATGTAAGAAAACTGAACGCAATGATTTACAAATCTTTGAAAACAAAACAATATTCACTATAGAAAACCCATCAGATGTTGAAAGAAAATCTCCGCTCATCTTGAATTTGATGGGAGCAGAACAACAGTCCATAAATATCAGAATGCAAATTATAAGTCCTATTTTTATGTAGATTTTACACAGACCGGCCACCTTTTTCACAAAAGGGGTTGTAAATCCAAATATTATGTTGCTTAACATCCTCAATGAAGACAGACAGGGAAGTAAAACCAGAAAAGGTGCACTAGCTGCTTCAGAGAGACAAAAAGCCACATATTATTACGAGAAAAGGTTGATGATATGTTGACAAACAGCTAATATGTCACGCACACACACAGTTTATACACCATAATGGCTGCATAATGCTTTAATCTAATCCTACAGTGCTGTCTGCCTCAGTGAGAATCAATATATTAAAAGTTCATGGAGCAAATCTAATAAAAGAAAAAATAGAATCAGATGTGATTAATGTTCAAGAACCTAAGTTGATGTGAAGATGAATCTTGCACGTTACTCTGAATAGCGATGCCAGCGACCCAGCTGACAAAACAAGGAGTAATGGCTTTAAATAATGAATTGTCAGAATTGGTATGAAGAAATGAGACAGAAATAGCCCTGCTTGAGTAGAAAAAAAGAGGCTATTTTTAACTTTGTCCTCCTCTCCTTTGTCTAATTTTGGTTAAAAATGACTCTCTCTGACTGCTCAGGCGCCACTCTCATCCATCTGCAAATGGCTATTGCAAGTATCAACAACTCTGAGAGTAGTGAACATTTCACTCGCCAGGATTAAAGTGCACATTCACATATGCATAGTTCTCATGGTCACATAAGTTTGAGACTTTATATTAGAGAGAAGCTTTAGATGTTTTTGTGACCTCTCGGAGTCTGATGTCAGCCTAAAACACACGAGAGATAATGATGTCATTGACTTAATGAGAGTTTTCACCTTCGCAACAGCCCCAGAGTACAGAGAGGCATTAGCTCAGAATGCTTTTCCTAATTTAGGGAAATAATTTTTCTCTTAATTGGCCATGTGCAATTACAGCAATTTATTCTGTCCTGAAAACAGACCCCATGGGAAAATTTAATCGCTACTTTGACCAACAGATATGCAACTGTACAAAGTTATACAACATTGGTGTATGTTGTGTGCAGTATTCCCAATGAAAATAACTCGCTACTTCAGCAATATTTTCAGCTTTGTTTTGGTGAGTGGTTTTCAGCACACCATGATGACATTGTCAAAGTCAAATTCAATAATAGTAGCATATCCAAACAAAGTTATCATTACATGGACATAAGGAGAACAATCTCCAAATGAAAGTTACTTTTTATTGGGTGAAGAAGCATGCAACTTCAGACATTTGAACCCAGATAGCTGTAAGTGTTGCTGTTTTTTAATTTAATTTAGATTTTCTTCTGCCTTGGTGGCAAACGGCAACCGCTGCTAGTTTTGGGGGCTTTTTTGTTTTGTTTTGTTAAACTAACAGTTAATTGCACTTATTACAAGCTGTTTCCACTCACAAAAAGGCTTTGGATCGCAATGTCTCAGTAAAACATATCATCAATATCACCATTCACTTGAATTTGTAACAACATATATATATATATCGATAGATAGATAGATCAATGTTTCTGAGAGCCGAAAGAAAACCACTGTTTGTAATACAATGAATTACTCAGAAGACAATTTCTCTTTGAAATACCTGCAAGCATGAATTATATATTATTTAAGTTAGTTACCTCCATGAACTTAATGTACTACTGTATATTTCTATAATTACAGACTTAAATGGTACAAACTCCCTATTGCTGTCTATCAAACATGAGCTTTTGACCATTTGAACATCTCACCACAACACTAACAGTTGAACATTAATCTAAGTCACTTAACTGAATTGACTTGATAGTTACTGATTTAACTGACATTAAATCCTAGATGCACAAACTTTCCTTAAAACTAATTATGCCAAGTCGGAGGTTATTCAATTTGGCCCCCCAAATTCTTTCAGTCCTACTGGTTTCTTGTCTTGGCTATTTATCAAATGATATCACCAAGGCTTCTAAAGTCTAGGAATAATATCTAAAATTTGACCGTAGTTTTGATGCCCAATGCTGATCATCTTCAGTAGCTTAAATTGCCCCAAACCTCTTAGACTTAGTGTCCTTGGTTGTTCCTTCCTGACTATTGGGATCTGCAAATAGTTCCCTGTTAACTATTCCCAGTTCACTTTTTATAGAAAGGCAAAATATAAAAAATTTCAAATCCATTGTAACAAATTATATTATATAGTTTGATATATTTTTGTATAGTTATAAAGACTTGAATATGTGGACTAGAATGGGAAAAAAAAATCTTTCATTATTAGACAACGCTATAAATGCCAAATGTTTCTCAAGCAAAACTAAAAATGTGCATGTCTAACTTATTACAAAAACAAAAAATAGAAATATGTCCATGACACTGTTGGTGCATCAATGTGAACCCCTCTTACTTCTGTCTTTAAACATATTCTGCATACGTGAATTAGAGGACAGCTCAAGTCTGCCACCAAGATTGTGCAATCCCAACAAATATGTGAATTTGCAATCATCCACAAAGAGCCTCGCACACACTCTCTGTTGTCGACAGACAGTAACATCAAACAGACTGAACCAAACTCAATCCCCAGCCCCTTTGCATGATGAAGTGTTGTTGGGGAAGGCAGTGAACCCCCACAGTGTCCCCGTTTTGCTCCTCCATGTGTGATTGAAGAGAATAATTACTTTGCTGTTCTGTGTGAAAGTCCTGAACCATCTCTAGTTTCTTTATATTTTTCTTTCAAGGAGCAGACTTTCTTGTAATCTTATCAATTAATCTTGAGCAAGAGTTCTCCAAGCTTTCTGAAGATCTTTCAGAGTTTTTCTTTGGATATTGATTGCTTTTTAACACATTTTCAGTCCAGCCCTTGTACCTGAACATTTTCAGAAGAAACAAGGTTTCAAAGTTTATACCAAAGACACCTCAGCAAATAACCAATTTTATATTTGATCTGTAGACATTTTGTTAGGAGCAGCCTTATTGCAAAGGTACCATTTTTCCAATTACATTTGTTGCATCCACGAAAACGCCAGAAATAACACAATTTGACTGGTATTTTTGGCAACCACGAGGGGATTTCCAAAGAGATATTAGCAGAAAACTTGATATATCTCAGCTAGGTGCGCAGTGTGGCTTTAAAAAAATGAGGAAACTGGACAAGTGTTGGACAAAAGAAGAAGCACTTGGCCTAAAAAAACAATGTACAGCAAATGAGCAGTCTCTGAAAATGATGTCCTTAGGAAATAGGAAAAAAAAAATCCTGACACAAAGACCTGACACAGGACCTGATAGATGCAGTTGATCCACCTACTGTTCACTGACGCCTCCATCAGAAATAGTCTCGGGTGGCTGTCAAGAAACAATTCTTAAGAAAGAGACACAAGGTGACAAAGCTGAGGTATGCCAAGTGGACTGAAAGTCAGTGTCAGCATTTCTTATGGAGTGATGAATCCTCCTCAGAGAACTGACCTCAACATTATTCTTGTGAAAGAGGTCGTGGAGGCTGTGTTTAAGAATAAAGGTGGTCATACCAACAATTGACTTACAAGCTATGCTTTTCTGGCAAGATATGAAGGAACGAGGGGTGGCTCAAGACTTTTGTACATTACTGAGTTCTATGGCTATGATAAAAAAAAAAAGGCTATCACTATAACAACTGCAACACAAAAACAGGGAAGATGTATACAGGTGTTTTTATATGGACCAGTAAAGCTTTTAAAATGAGTAAATAACAGCAAGCAAAATATGGTTATCGTGTTAGAACACAGCCAAATGTTTGGTCAGGTTAGAAATCTATTTAAATACAGCAGTTTTTGGCACAGATGGAATAATTCATTGTGTCAAATTTAGATTTCAACAGCTCCAATGTGCCGTTTGACATGTTGGAGGTACACAGCAGGTATTGAGAATGTATTCTGAGATAACATAATATCTTACAAATTACCTGATAAACCTGATTTCTTCCAATGTTCATTTCTTGCCTTATATGCCTTTTGCCATAATAGTTATTGATTTAACACATTTCTTGATCTTGACTAAATTGTGTAAGAATCAATCTATCCAACTTGCATAGAAGAATCCCCAAAATATTGCACTGAATGAAAAGAAAGACTTTAAAGAGGAAAGTTGGTGGCTTTGTAGTACTTCCTGTTGAGAACCTTTTCTTTCTATCCTGTCTTCTGACGTTGCATTTTCTTTTTGCCGTGCCCTGAAATGTTGAGGTAGTTTGCACCTCTAGACGTTTGATTGGCGGTGTGTAGCTCGCAGTGCCTCTTTGTGATTTCTCAGTGATACTGCTGGGCGAGATGACACAGCAGGTGATGTGGGTCCCTGTATGCAGTCATCGTCAGATGGAGTAAGACTTTGCACAATAACATCTTCCAGATGATTTCTTTCAGTAAATCAAGTTTTGATGGTCAGAATGTCTAATTTCAGATATTAACTTGAAGCACAATACTGACAAATTATTCCTTGTTTCAAATAAATCTAAATTACTTTTTAAACTTAATCAAGTTTATGGTCAGTACATGATCTGGTAGCTCAGAAGTTGATTCTGCTGGCTCTGAGACAAAAACAGTATGGATGTCTCTTAGGTCATCCTGAGACTGATTGAGGACTGCCAAGGCAAGGCACCGACTGGCTTTGGAAAAAGCAAAAAATGTTTCAGTGTCCCACTTCTAAGGCACAGCAAATGCAAGCTGAATTAACTTAAAGTTGGAAGATGTGGAGGCTGGATAAAGCAAGGAGTACGATGTACTTTTCCCCAACAAATGCTCACAGAGTGAGGTATTTTCAAACTTTGGGGAACAGTTTTTTTAATTACCAGTAACACCATACACCCAAACATGCTCTGAAATGCAAAAAGTTTGTCTCCTTCTTTTTTAATAATATGACCCCTTCAAATTGACCACAGCATATAGGAAGTCACACCTTAAAATGGAAAATTGCTACACTGTAATGTAACTCAAACACAAGCAGATATTTAATGAAGACAGAGAATGATTAATTATACTTATCCCCTCATTAGTCAAGCATGAGTCAGGGTAAACGTGTTAAAGATCTGGTATTTGTAGCCAAAGATTCACAGTTGTCAGTTGACTTCTTTGTATGTAAAGCTACATGTTTGAGAAAACAAAAGAGACCGATTATGATTACTGTGTGTGTAATTATAGCTGCTCAAATCATAGCACAACCATTCTCGTCAACTGAGACGGATAGTGGTTTTATTTGAAGCTGCTGTGGTTGTAAATGACAGATTTTGTCAGAGCAGAACCACAGCCTGGAAATGCTTTAAAAGTGACAGAATGTTGTTATGTAACCCTTAATGGGCTGCTTTTCTCTCACAAGTTTTACTTGTTTAATATTCTGCCAGCAGAAATGGAAAACATACTTTTTCTAACTGGGAGGAGGTTTATTGGGGATTCTGCTGTGTTAAGATAAAGTATAGGTGTGCGAAGGTATTAGGAGTGAAGTAAAAACAGAATACAAGGACAGAATGATAAATAGACTGATGTTGATGCTGAAGCATGTGGACTATGACTCTGTTTTGGCATATGCAGCAAATAGACCAAGTTCAGTCCTGATTTCAGTACAAGAGAAGTGGAGAAACAATGGGAACAGGAAATCGCCAAGTAAAACTGAAGTACACTGTACAAGTATTATCAGAGCAGCTCTATCAACCATGTCATTGCTCATTTGTTATTCAATCTGTTACACTGCAAACCAAGGTACCCATAGCCCTCCATTGGCTCATATTAAAAATCTGCCACTGGATACTTGTTAGCTCACCATCGGCACAGATGACATAACACCTTCCGACTGTTTGAAAATTTGTTGGTAGCCCCTCCTCTTAGGAGATGGTGACCATTGAGGTATTGAAGTCAGCAGCAGTCCTTACTAAACTTTTTGATCATTATGATCACATCATCATAGATACACAGTGCGCTGAGAGAAGCTGTAGTTTCAAGTGAGGATGTGCTTCATATGTAGCAAGACTAAGTGCAGAAGTGATTTAATCACAGGCTGTGGGAACATTGACCCTTGCATTAATGTAAGGGTGCATTTCGATAAAGTCCCGATAAAAATTAGTTGGTGTTATTTCATTAGTGTATTGCTAGCAATATAATCAAGAGCCAGACATGATTGAACATGTGGTTTTTGGACACTCACTGATATTACAGTGGCTACACATACTTATTTCATGCAGTCTATAATTGAAATTAAGAACAAAATCCGATCTTAGTTCAACAATAATCACATCAAAATAAAAAATGCACTGTGTCCACCATAATTATTTTCTCTTGTGCTATCTTTAAATACACACTCATTCTCACATGCTCCTCTCTAAACATCTTACTGACATTCAGTTAACCCAGGAGGAGACATCTTGATCTTGTTGGCCCAGTGTGTGTGTGTGTGTGTGTGTGTGTGTCGGGAAGGGGGGGTGGGGGGGGTGGGGGGGGGTGTCTTGTTGTGTTAAGGGAGCTCCCTGAAGTTGAAGCACAAGTAGCAATATAAATGGAAATTAAACCAGTGTAGAGAAAATGCACAAAGACAATATATGCTTTAGATTAGTAACAATGATAAGGATGGCATATATATTACTGTTGTAAAAACCTCACAGTGAATGGCTCATTTATTTTTGCATTGTGTTTCTATTGTTAAAATCTATTAAATTATATTGAGCTCTATCAACATTAGGAACAACTGATAGATATGTTATATTTGCCGATAGTGCACACTCACATAGAGAGAATTGTTACTTATGGGCACCTGGGAATACTATATTGTTAAATACATGAATAATTATTAATGAAAGGGAAATACTAGAAAGAATATCTTTTTAAATGTGGTGAGGCAGATGGAATTTTAAGTGTAAACAAGCTAAATATACTAATTTGAACATATTTAATCCCAAAAATACCCTGCATGGAAATGTGTTCATTCACTAACAATGTCAGAGAATGTCACTGAATAAACTGTGAGTCAAATGAAGGTGAGACAAAGGTCAAGTCAACTGATGTACAACGTGACAGGTTGATGCTGACGGGAATCTGTCAGGCTGTAGCCATCTTAGTGACAAAGTAAAGACAGTGAAAAGATAGTTGGAGCCCTGGCAGAGAAGGAAAACCTATAAAGTGTATTCAAGCTTCTCAATCACTATAATAAAGCCATAACACAGAATTTAGATAAGAAATTATTCTCTGTGTTTTCTGAAAATGGACGCAAGTGACTAATACAGTTCAGCCTACATGGTTTTGCATGTGCCTTCAGGGCTTCCTGACAAAGACCACAGTGAGACAGAAGCTGAAAAACCTGGTAAATGACTGCGAGTTCACTAAAGCTGAATCCACACTCTCTCCTGTCAACCTCATGGCATGACTGTTGTCAGGCAGTGGCAGCAACCACTGACTGTCTGCAAATATCCAAACATTTATGATGCCATTTTACCGCCATTAACTAACCATTTACAAGTAAAAGACATGATCTTGTAACTTAAACATATTTGGAATGTGCCTTTATAATATTTTATTTCTGTCCTCTTTATCTATTTTCTTTTGTCTTACATCTAAATTTTTTTTTGCATTTTAGTCAGTCATGAAGGTTAGCATGTTTAAACAGGAATAAATCAGATTCAGTGAATTGTGTGAGCTGCATGCTTCACTGGTACTGACTTATTCCTAAATGGAGAATACAGTTATCAGCATCAACAAAAAAAACATATAAGCAATGATATTGAGTGATCTTAAACAGACCTTTAACAATGAATGTGTGTTCATTCACTGCCGACCCATCAAGGTTGAAACTCTTTTCACCCTCACTGTGAGCTGGGATATGCTGCAGCCCTCAATGACCCCACGCAGGATAAGCAGACATTGAAAATGGATGGATAGATGTTTGCTGTTGTTTGTGTCAAGAGGGGAGCTTGATTTAGAGACCAACCACTGGGGACCGGCAGGTTAGAACAGCCTTTTTTCACAGAGCTCTCAAACATCACATAACAATTTCACACCTTGGCGTCACTGCTCTGCCACATTTAATATGTTTGTTTACCAGTCTGGGGTCACACAAAACCTCCTCCTCAATAAAACAAAACCAAGGCATTTTGAACAATAGATAGTTTCAGCTTATGTTTGCAGTTTAATAGCTGAAAGTATGTAAACTGCTCCTCGCACAATTACACCAAAGCAATCATCACAGCAAGACCCAAGAGCAGAGCAAGAGGGTTAGGGGTTTTTGTTAGAAATGAAGAAACCGAAAACATTCAAAACACATTTTCATCAGTGGGAAAACTGGATTACAACATTATGAGAGTGTAACTATCCATCATCATCTGCAGATTTAAATAAACGTGTGTCATCTCTTCACTTAAAAAACTCCATTCTACTGAACATTGAAATAAATAATGGAAGAATCATCTGTAATAGCACACTTGTTAGACAAGCAGCAGACTCTACTCTCTAATGTCCTGCACATCTGTGTTGATACAACAGTTTATGTTAGCTGCTGATGACTTTTAAGACTTGTACATCTCCATTACAGGGACATATCTAGGTAATGTCTTGCTCCATTAGAATCTATATTAGCGAATGAACATATCCACATACATTTTCCCCATCTATTTCTTCTTGCCATTGCCACTGATGACAACACTCATAAAACATTTGACGTGGTCCAGGTGAGACATAATAGCTGAGTCGCCTTATTTCTAAACAAGTCTTACTTTTTATTAAAGCACCTGTCACAAACAGCATCAGTTTATTTATAAAAATAAGTTTTCACCAGCTTCAAATTAGCTCATAAATCCATTGGTATCTGCAACATTTATCATTTTTGATTTAATAAAACATGGAAAAAGAATAATTTATGATGCAACCCTTAGACTGCAGCCACGTCTCATCTCTACCCTCATTTACTAATTTCGTCCTCACTTCTAAGAGATTTTTGTTTCAACAAGTCCCCAGTGAGATTAATTACTTGAGGTGATTAGTAAAGACTGCGGGCTGCACAGCACTGGCAGCAGAGTGACAGAGGACACTTCAACTGTTGGATGAAAAGTATTTGAAAGTTTATCTGTAATGATGCTGGAAACTATGACCAAAACAGAGAGCATTAGAATTCAGCCTTCACCCTTTCTATCCCTCAATCATTTATCTCAGTGTCCGTCATCGGCCTGTCACTGAACCTTGATTCAAAATTCACACACATCTATATATTCAAGGATTTAGCTTGGACTATTTGGGATAGCTTATTCAAAAAGCTGGTTCATAAGTGTTCATATGTCTCATTAACTCTCAGGGAGAAAGAAGCTTTTTCACCACAAGGGACTATGAAGAATAGAATAGAACAGAAATTTTGTTTATTATTTACTGTGATGAATACTTTCCTTGGCTTAACAAATACAGGGAAGACAAACACAAGAATGGGGCATTTAATGTTTTTCTTTACCTTGTAACTGGGCCCCAAGACACTGCTGACAACGGCCTTTGCTGATTGATGCCGAGTGTTTTTTGACCCTTTAAACACAGTGAACACAACATGTCTGCAAGAAAGATCCCATTAAAGAGTTCAGTGGTAGAGAGGAAACCTGCCAGTGTTCATACATGTGAATATGTGATATGTTTGTTGTCTACGCCCAGGACACTTGCTGAAAAAAACAGAGAGACCAGCTGTGAACTCCCTTGAAGGCGATAAAAGTATGCTTTCTGATATCATGTGGGGCAGCAATTGTTCTTTTGAAAGACTCATATTTTTGCTCTACAATCAAAGATAACCTGTATTACATGCTGAAACGTCCGTAGTTTGGCTTGCACTTCAACACGGTTGAATAGATGGTCAACATTTATCAAATTTTTTCATAGTTCTTGTAAAAAGAAGGGTATTTGCTTGTAATCACTAAGAGGCTTAGCCCCCTGCTGTGAGAGAAAGTTATGTTTATAATCCCAACAGACACGAGTTTATCAGGGTTATGTGGACTTGGCTGTGAAACATCATCCCAGACAGCCCTTCATCAAAATCAATTTAGACTGGTCAGAATGGAAAACCTACAGAGGACTTAAGATCGTTCAGAAACACAAAAATGATTGCTTTCACTTGCTCTGTCTGTCTTTATTTGATGTTTTTTCCTACAGATTATGACATCAGGCACTGGTTATGTATAACAGTTCCATCAGCAAATTATCTATTGGTGTGGCTGTTTTTCTGCTTTCTTGTGGAATCCATTGTTGCAGAGACAGGATGATTCTTAGGATTCATATTCTAACTTTTACTCTGCCGAAACCCAGGCACATTTAACCATCTGTGACTGTTTTCAGCTAACATTCTGTAACTCACCGTCACCAGTCAGTTAGAACTGAAAAAGCCCATTGTGAACAAAGACATCTTGTTGCCCTCAATTTAAGCACTTTAGTCTGTCATTACCTGGATGAGAATTGACACAGGAAACAATTAGATGATAAAACGTTATCAAAACATATGCAGTCATCATTAAAGGGGAAATTAACTTGTACAGTGGCCCATAAAGTTTAATGTATTACATTTGAAAAAAATAAAACGTCTTCAGAACTCAATCAATCTGACAACATCTGTGTAGATGACACCTCACAACACAAACACATGGACAAAATTTCAGGGCTATAGACCAATGAAGGCTCTGTGGAGCAACGTCCACTTCACAGGAATGCTTCATTACACAATGTTTTGTTTGCAGTGATCAATTCAAAGCTCAAATCAAAGCTGCACAGAAGAGTAAGCTATTCAGCTGTGAGACAGCCATGGAAAGTCCCGATACTCCACTTCATTGTGTAAGGCAAAGGGCAATCATCTTATACCAGACATCCCCCAGATGTCAAGTACAGAGGTTGCTTAAGTTCATCAGTAATTGGTCATTAAAGAATCAGGCAGGATTTTTAGACAGACACTGCTAATTAGCAAGCAATGTGTGTGTGTTTGCCTCATTTACTAACTGTGTAATGGTGGAAAAAGATATTGTTTCAAATGTTTGTGGTATAAACAATACTTTGTCATCCGTTTGGCAGAAAAATGTGTGTAACAAGTAGGACCTAACTTCCTTCAGGGTATGTTTTGAAATAAGAATTTGATCTAGTTCAACACTGCTCTTTAATTTGTGCATTTTGTGAAGAATTAGTCACATGAATGTACAGTGACATTACTGTATTTGGCTGTATTTCTAGTTAAATATTTGTTTGTAGGCAGGGGCCTCTATGCTTGTGCACAAGTCTATAAAGGAAAAGTAGAGAAAGTGAAGTAAACGTGACAGGCGAAAATATGGGAGGGAACAGAATCTGTCACTTTCTCGCATGACTGGCACCTCATATGTTTTCTAAAAGCAGCAAGCACAACAAATATCTGTTTCTGCTTACCTTCTGCTTTTCCTTCTGCTCAGGCATCAAAATGGTGACAGTGGGCTCAGAGAGTCAAAGACAAACCAGCAGAGAGAATCAGAGTAATATGTAGGGGGTGGGGATGGGTTATTTGCTGCATTGCTGGGTTTTTGCTAAATTATTTCTCCATCTCATTTAATTTATCAGATAAGAAAGGTGGAATCAACCAACCTTGGCAGGGACTGTGCTCACCAGTCATACTGTGTATCTGAAATCACATCCAAGTCAGAACACTACCAAGATATTGCAGAGATACGATTGTTTATGTTTTCCAGCTGTATAGTGAGCTATATATTACTGATGAACTAAACTAATCTTTTGCAGCTAAATCATACAGGCAGGTAAATGTGTAAAATTAAGGTTTTGACTTAAAAAGCTTGATGAAAGAAGAAAGATTAGTGGTTTTTGTGTCCGGTAACTTCCGGTTGAACTCTGTTTTCAGTGTCACAAAGATAGTTCAGTTCTTACTGGGACATTTATGCTGAAAACTTAACTATAACCAGAGCAGGTTATGTAAGGATACGTTACGTAAGGATAAGCGATCAATATATGTTAAAGAACCACCTACCGACCAGTCATCTCTCTTAGGAAATGAAAAAAGAAATAGAATATTTCTGTGGATAATGAAGGATCTCTTCACTCACTAAGCAGGAGACGTCTGGATTCTCTGGATTTTCATAATAATCATCTACAAGATAGAAAAATGCAGTTTTGCGTATCTGAAACAGAAACTGCATAGAGCAGTTCTGATTGAACTAGTTGACTTTGTGTAATCTGGATGTGATATTGAACATTTTATGAAAAAATAGATAAATAAAAAGAAAACATTTTTACACCAACATATTTTTTCCTGGGATGAAAAAAGTGTGATATTTTTCCCTTTGTGGTTTATTCCCCTCTCTGTGTTTACCGTTTTTCTTTGTGTTTTTCATTGTGTGGTTTGTTAAGCCCCCTGTTGCATCCCCACAGGGTTCCCTGTGGGTGGTGGTCTCCTTTTAATGTTGCAAACTTGGTGGTAACACATTTGTGGACTTTGTTTTGAACTCTGCCTTTTGCCTGCTCCCTCTCTGTTGTGGTTGCCACGCAGGCTGACCTCCACGTGTGATGATCAGCATCACGATGCACGATGCAACATTATGAAATTTTATCGTGTGTTAAAAACTAACATGCTGATTTTCAACAGTTAAAAATCCATCCATTTTCTATACCGTCAATCCGTCTGTCGGGTAGCGGGTGGGCTGGAGCCTATCCCAGCAGTCATCGGGCGAAAGGCGGGGTACACCCTGGACAGGTTACAGTTAAAAAATTCTCCAGATTTTCTGTCTTTGCTGTTGTGTTTTGTGTAATATGGTTATGTTTTAATTCTCAGAAACAGCAAACATCAGAATTTTTGCATGTTACCTACCCTAGTAATTGACTTGTTGACATTTTGAATGTAAGTTAATGCTAAAGCTAAAGTTCATAGAGTTATCACAAGTTAACATAGCTAACTGCGTATTACAAAATGTTTAATCTCATCCAGTTGTATCCCATAGAACAGCAAATGCCACTCAGAAGATAGCCATATATAGAAAAAGTCACAACATCATCAAAATAAACAGGATTCATCATGTGGGAATGAAGACTGTCTGCCTTTCATAGAAATAATTAAATATATTTCAGTCTGCATCAAAGGGATCAACAAGCTAACACGGCAATCCAAAAATCTCAGTGCACGCGAACAATGTCGATAATCTTCCAGTACACAGCCCACTGCTAATGTGTTATTTCAGAACATTCATTTCTGACAGAGCAACTTACTGTTAGACCAGATGGTCAAATGATTAACATGCACTTACTTGCATGTTCAAATCCTCAGTGTCATTTGTAGCACAAAGACCAGCCAGCTGTTGTGGTGTGTGGAGTCAGTGCTGGATTGCAGTGACTCTGTATGATACCACACAGCTGCCAAAGAGCTGAAGAGTGGCCACATTGAAATGGGTAAGCTGAAATAGCTCAATGAAACAACATCTAAACTAAATTATTAATATTCTATTTAGAACAAATAAAAATGAGATAATTCTAAATTAAATTCTATCCATGTGAAAAGCACATACAAAAGTAAACTAAATTTGAAATTTTGATCTGATGATTTAGTGATAGAGTGTTTCTTGTTTTGCAATGTGAAAGTTTCATAGTCACTGATATGAACCAAAACAGGTTATTTTTTCTAATTTTGAGAAATATTTATATGAAAGGTGCAACACTGGAAACATATAATTCATCCATGTTTTGTAAACCATCCATGGTGATTCTTAATGGAAAACACTTCACTTTAACTTATTGACTTTGAGTGTATTTTTTCTAATTAGAGCAGCAGCAAATTTTCAGCTTCAGCCACATCCTGGAGTACTAAATGGTTTGTGACTGGTTGCTGATTAGGCCAGATATCACAATCAAGACATCCCACCAAATACACTTACAGGCTTTTTTGTTTGTTTGTTTTATCCACAGTAGTGACTGGAATATGTTTTCGGTCTGCATATGACTTACATATCATATACATATTGTATACATATACTCTGCTCTTATTCAATTACCACTTTGTCTGGTTGGCTTGAAAGCAACTGATGGCCAGACTGGATCTTGAAGTCCCAAAAGATCTTAGCTTTACTCCTATCAACCACTTTCTCTGATGATTTCCAGCAGGATGGTCTCGGGGCATATTCACAAAACTTGCACTTTAGGTCTTGATTGTTGTGAAACAGTACACCAGTGATGCTATAGATGTGGTATTCCCCAACAAACAGATATCTGCATATGACCATGCAGAATCTTAACTAGAATTAACTCTCAAAACCACCAGCGATTGTCTGGATCAATGTTGATCATGATAAAGAACAACACCACTTCAAGTATAAATTAGTAGTTTCCTGTTACCACTGTGACCCTTAAGATAGGGTGGCAGTCAGTCCCTCAGAAGAAGAGCCTTCCAGTTGCTTCCTAGGTGAAGGGCTTCTTATCTTGCTGGTAGAAGACCACAAGGCAGAACCAGGACATGTTGGAGAGCTGAACAATAAATGTCTCCTCACATTGCTTGCTTTACAACTTCTCCTAACAAGGATGTGACAGAAAGGATGCAAGGACAGAGGAGCTAAAACTTCTTCGTGAAAAATCTTTGCTGGCATTGTGTCAGGCTAAAGTAAAATTAAAAAATGTACAACTTGTGAAGATACAGAATTGAAGATTGACATGTACTGTACACGTGTCTTTATTCTGAGCTCCTCCAGAAGTTTAGTCACTACTTGTTACCCCGTTGTACATTTAAGGGATAGGAAAACCCTGTAATGGCATAGGGGAAATGATTTCTGGGTCATTGCCTATGACCCACAAGGCAGCTTCATTTAACAGGATAAAAGACAACCTTTGTCTTTAGGCTGACTTGAAAATGCCTTTGTCTCACCATTGAAAGGCTGGAGGAGGTGGGAGAGGAAGAAAAGGTCTGACTGGCTCTGCTTAAACTGCAGCATCTGTGACTCAGACCAAGATAAGTGGTCTTAGTTTAGATATTCATTATCTGTTGTGTTATCCACCTACCCAGATATCTGTCGGCTACATCAGAAGCCCAGAAACTTTAGACATTTCCCCCAGATAGTGAGTCAGCTGAAAATAGCCAATGGGTTACAAAATAGTACATCTGGTGCTTTAGGTGCAGGTTGCAGGTTAACAACTCCAGAGACTAGCAAGTGAGATCAATAATGAGTTTAACAGTAAGCATTGTGAACGCACAAATGAAAGTTGAGATTGAAAGTTTAACAATGCTGTAAAGTGTGCCATCACATATGAGTATGATAAAATAGTGGCTGTCACTTAATTCTGGAGTATCAGGCCACAAAACACAACCTAATGCCAAAAGATTAACTGGCATGCTCTTATGTTAGAAAAGAAATGCGTACAATTCACAATCCCGACTCTTTTCACACATCACAGCACTCTCCGTCACATTTGTTGTTATGGAAGTGTCAGTGAAATCCTGCCTCTTCACCTGCAAAACGTGCATCAAGGCAGAAACTTCAAGTATTTTTGACAACAAAACATCTACTTAGGATCTGTGTGAGACTTTAGTACGTTTATGTCTATTCATTTAGCAACCGCTTTTATCCAAAGTGATTTACAAATGAGGATATAACATTACAGCTAACATCAAAGCTAACAATAAGCTACATAGAAGGAATCCACTAGTCAGACTGTCAGAGGTGACAGGGGTGACAGTGTAGACATATAGTGCAGGCATAGAGGGAACTACAGAAAGAGAAGGTGCAGTAGAGGGGGTAGGGAAGTACAGGGTAAGTGCTAGGATAGGAGATGCTCTCTGTAGAGCTGCGTCTTCAAGAGTTTCTTGAAGATAGACACCTGATAAGTAGTAGTAACCTCCTGCAAAAAAAAAAGTAACAGCCTTCAAACAGCACACTCTGGATCCCTCCATCTGTCTCATTCTGCAATTCTTTTCATCATATGTCAATCTCTTTGTTCTGCAGGTGTGAGGTTTCTAATTATCACAGTGAGAATGCAAGTGAGACAGAAACAAAAGGGAGGGACAGATCAGATAGAGGAAGACCAACTGCTCACTGTTATGTTACTGGTTTGCATGCTTGCCAGACTGTTTAACCAAGTGAATTGCAAAGACAGCTCTTTAAACATCTAGTTCAATGGTTGAAAAGGTGTAAGATATGGGATAAAGACTCTCACAATGTTATTTGTTTAATATGACCACTGTTCATTATGTCCATTCATCCATGCACTGCTCCAAAAGAGGGCTATGTAATGCAGATTTAAATTGTTATTTCATGTGCATTTGGTAAAATGAGTCACATGTTTTTTGGGCCACAAGATCTCTCCATTTTACTGAACAACATGTTTTAATTGGAGGTCATTCTCATTTGAATTTTCCTGTTTTGTTTTGCAGTTGCATCACCTTCGGCACTAAAGCAATTCTACCTAAATTAATTTAGCTTTTATTGATCTTGTAGAAGCCACCAACACTTCTAAAGTAACTGAATTAAAGAAATACATACATTTGTAATGTCTTTGCTTTTCTGTCACTGTGTTAATGTGTGTGTAGCACAAACTTTAACAAAGTCAAGTCACCACACAAAGTCAGTTATCAGTTCAATTGCTGTTAAATGTGCCACTTCTCAGACAAAACCAAAGCCAAAAATCCCCCATATCCAAAACCTGGATTAATCTGGCAACCGTTACTCTGTCAGAATTGGCTTACCAAAAGGTAGCTCA
Source organism: Leuresthes tenuis (assembly GCF_036924035.1). Classification (NCBI taxonomy): domain Eukaryota; kingdom Metazoa; phylum Chordata; class Actinopteri; order Atheriniformes; family Atherinopsidae; genus Leuresthes; species Leuresthes tenuis. The sequence goes on along the minus strand of NW_027325361.1, from coordinate 14,949,198 downwards.
TGCTGAACCATACCATTGTGAAATCCCATTTAGCCTTAATTGGATCGATTAATTTAGCTATCTGAAAGTTATCTGTTGAATTCTTGTCTTAGTTTTGCACATCTGGTCTGAAAATGGTTTCAACATGTAAAACAAAATGTCATTGTCAATGCAAAACTGTTATATGCATGCTCAGGGGTGGGCGGCGTTTTACACATTTATTACTAAATCATGAATTTTTAAGCAGTATATTTATTGAATCAGAAAAAGAAGAAAATCTGCTGAAGTATGTTCAAAATTCTGTCTGCTCAGATCATCTCCACAGCTGTACAAAATGAGGCAGTTATTTTAACATTTAAAGAGCTTATTACTATTTTCTACCTCTAGTTATGGGCATAAGTGGTGTGACATCATGACATATGCCTGTTACATCAGTGTAGGGACAAGCTGATGAGGAGAAGCAACTGGAGGTCAGAGGAGTGTTGTATTAATTAAATAAAAAATTTAAAAAATGAAATAAAAAAATTATATATTCTTGGCATGACATTACACAGAAGCATGGAAATTTGTTTTTGGACAGTGGAAAAGCACAGACACTTAAGAAATACTTAACAGATGACTGGAATAACCAGCTATGACCATCTGGCTGGAGTGGGGCCAGAAAAAAAGAATGGTTTTGGGAAAATTCCACAAAATATCATCCCAACAAGTCTTCTGTCTTGTTCTTTCCACTAAAAAAATGCTTCTCAGTTTGACTATAAGAATCATCACTCATTCTAAATGATTTCTTTTTGTAACTTATCTAAGCTAACCTTTTACGAGTTAAAAGTTTTGAGTGGCAAGATGGATTCTGTCACGATAATTTCGGAAGAATCCATTTGCTTGGCACGGTAAGATAATTGCGCTATGAATTACAAACTTCGATTGTTACTCACTCTTGCCGTAACAAATGAGGTCTCGATGTTCCACGATTAATTTAGTTTACACCATTGTGATGGCAGAAGTCATGAACTTCCAATCTAAAGACAGCAAATGCAATTATAAGTTGCATGATTTGCTTTGGAGGTGCTTTACGCAGGTTTTATAAAAGTTCCAGACCACCAGTTTTCAGATGTCTACAATTACATGTAGATGTGTGGATGCTGTCTCTGTCTTCTTTTATATTTTGAGGGATATTAGTTCACTCTAAAAAGGTTGGAGGGTCCAATTGAACTAAGACTGAATATGTGATGAAACTTCAACTTCAGAGTCTACCAGTCTAATGGTTAAAAATAGCTTTATCATTACTGGAAGGGTAGGTGTCACTTAATTAACCCTCGTGTACACAGTGGAGAGTGAAAAGTGTGTGCAAGCCTTGCATCTTAAATTCTATGATATGACTACAGTGTCACCCATTCACTGTTCCCTCATGAATTTTTCATAACTTTCAAATCATTCCCAAAGATGGAATCACAGTGAGTTGAAGCTATGAATGATAGTCAGGAATCATTTATTTGTGTGTACACCTGATTAGTGACAGCTGTCCATATGCATCAGCTTTGTTGTGTACATACAGATATATGTACACTTAATACGTGGTCCGTTTGTATAATTGTAACATGCAGACTAGCTCTCAAGGGTCTTTTGCTCACTAATACTGCTGCTGTTCTTGCTGCCATTGTGGTGCTTTGTTTTGACTCTCAAATAGTTTTGTACTGTCAATAACTGGTGCTGTGCTTGACTGCTCTATCGTTCTCATACGTGTAGTTTTGCTGCAAACAGATAATCCCATTTGTGACCACAAGGGGGCTCAGCCTACTCCCACTTGATGAGAGGTGGCTATATCCTGTACAGGCCTTAAAAGAACACTGTTTGTCCATGGATTCTGCAAAGAGACTGTACAGTAACACACCCAGACTAAGTACTGATATACAGCACACATTTTCTTCTCTCTAGGTTTTCCCTCAGATTGTAGCCACAGAGGATTTTTGATAAAATGCAAGAAATCCCAATAGCTGCAGTAATTGACCTTGACACAGTGAAGTGTGCAGATTAAAATAATGAGGGGTCAACATTGTTTGGAGACACTCTCAGTTCAGCGGGCATGTGAATGCAACCTGCTTTTATTGACCACCTTACAACTACGTGTAAAAGCAGACAGCTGTATTCTAAGCACACTAATAATCAGAGGATAGGGACATCAAAGCCCTGCGAACCCCTTGATCCACTTTTGTGCTCATCAGGAAAAATCCTGCTTCTACCATTAAAAACATACTTCTGCATATGAATATTCCTATATTGGTTAATCCAAAACAGTTCAGCTGACAATAAAAGTAGGTGTCTACATTTGAAATTAATGGGATTTCTGTGTATGCCTTGACTGATCTGAGGGAATATTTGAGAGTCATGAATTATGAATCCTATGCACAGATAACGGTAGTAATGAAGCCGAAACAACAAGAAGATTGGGTACATATTTAAAGAGGCTACTTCCTTTGTGGACATGTCAACTGGGCATTAAAGATTCAGACGCTGTGATAGCCCAACATTAGAGAGGACTGCAGGGCAAATGGGTTAGAGTCCACAGTGTTATCTGGTCAGCATTACTGAGCTGATGATGCTCGAAAGAAACCAGAGCTGCCTGAGCAAGTCTAAGAAAATGGCACCAACAGTATAAGCTTTGCAGTGAAGAGTCCATAAACCAACTTCGAACACATCAAAATGTCCTGAATTCTTAATGTTGCATATTCAGAATTGTAAAGATTTTCACATGCATAAAATAAGCAAAAGCACACACGCAAAAGGAATTATTTATTGCTTCCAGCTTCACATCTGAGGTAACCTTTTTGATTCCACAAAGCAAAATTCTAGCAGGTAGTAAAATCCCCCAAAATGAAAAGCAGTCCTCAGCAAGACTACAAAACGTTTCTCAACAAAAACAGCACTTACATAATGCAAATGTTCCCTATTATCTGTAAATAGGTGCACGGGAGTTCACTAAACCAGTAACCTATATAGGTATACGTGCTGTAGTTAACTTCACCTTAGCCTATGCTACCATATTTCTACAGCTGCCACGTAACCTCTACCTAATCCTTGTCCTGTCTTTTTGTAACCAGGGTGTTGACATGAATTAGGATATAATTTATCAGAGTGTAACAAGACCACGGCAGGCTGTTTAGTCATCCAATACATCATAGTTAACCAGGTGTTTAATCAAACTCCAGCCGGAGTCGGTTAACTGGAGACACTAATAAAGAAACAGTATAGTGCAACAACTGAAAGACAATGACTGTCAATAATGCAAAGCGAACTGACACAAAGCGAGATCTGCTTACTGCTGGATGTCAAGATGACTGGAAACAACGTCACCTCTTTGTGTTTAGTACACATCTGAAGTTGTGCTTGGTCAGCCTGAACTTTTCATGCACATAATTGATGAAATCCAGCTGGCGCCTCTTGCATATTAGATTAAGTTTCAACTCAAAGCACATCTAAATGTGTTCTTAGTCATGCTTGGAGTGAAAGTCGATCTGTTAGCAAGTCCACAATTCTCAGCAACATTTGGTTAGATTGCAATTAAATTTTGTGAAGGTAGTGGTAGTTTTCAAAACATGAGAGAGACTGACTTTAATCCCTCAGTTTTCTTTTTGTAGCCATGAAGTTGATATTTTTCTTTTTTACTGAAACCACTACAGGAAGCATTTTCGTAATATTTAGCTTACACATTCATGAACCGCAAACTCTTTGATGCTTTACTTAACATATAGTACAATCCTCTGACCAGCTTATCTAATATCTTATCATCATTAAAAATATTTTAGAACAAAGCTCCAACAACCTCATGAGCCTCAGCTGTACTTTCTTTATGAATGAACATAGCTGTAAAAACACACTTGCTAAACATCAGTATGTGTGTTATCACGTTGATGTGATATGTATTTAGCTCAACTTCAGCATAGCAGAGCCTGGCTGTCATCTTATTTGCATGTGTGATTATTATTATTATTATTATCATTTATTTTTCCTGTAAAAATTATGACAAACTCTGTGACCTGAAGATAATGGTGACCCATGAGAAACGCACATAGGGAAATCATGTAAACAAGTATTCCAGTAAATAGCAATCAGTCTGTTAACATTGACATATCCAGTTATAATGGTAATCTTATTATACACTACATTTCACAAAAAGCTGACATATTCCTTATTCATGTTCTAAGGCACAGCAGAAGCTCAAAGGAAAACATGCTTGTTGGAGTGTGACTGGAACAAAATGTCTGCCACTCCGGATCATTTGACATAATTTGTTTGCTCTGTTAGCTTTTTGTCATTCTCTTCTGCAGTTCTGCGGTTCACTGCTAATGACTTGTCCTCCAAACAGCAGAGCTGCACCATTTGCTAAATCAAAATGAACCACATTTTGTTTGAGGTGACCTCATAGAACAAGAATATTTTAAGTTTTAGGATACCAAGCTTTGTGGAGACAAAAAGTAAATAAATAAAAGGATAACCATCGTGTGAAATCATAGTGAGGCCAAATAGAAGTACAAGTATCAGCTCTGGCGAGGACAGGCAGTAATGACGAAGGTTTTATTCAATTAAATAGTAGGTGCCAAGGCAGAATGTAAACCAAAGATATAAAGTAAAGCAACTTACAAGCAAAAGGGCTGACAGACTGACTTGATGGAAACAGAGGCAGGAGACATCAATGAACTTGCAAAGAGCAAAGGAAAACCAAGATAATATATGCTTAGGGTGTGATTACAAAATGACCGGCATGTGAGACAATCATCAATGGAAACCAGATGTGACAAAAGTAAGCGCAACAGAAAACACAAAGGGGCAAACTCTACAAAATAAAACAGGAAACAAGGAAATTAAAAAGTAAGACATACACCAAAAAGACACAAAAAAACATGACATATTTTTTGCTTGTTTGGCTGTTTTTAGCATGATTAATGTAAAAAAAAAAAAAAAAAAAATTGTAGGATTTGCATGACAAATTTAACTAGAGGTGGAGTTTAGCCCATCTTAGAAGTGATTAAATTTCAACTAGTAAAAATGATCTGATGCCAGACTCTACTTACAACTGAAGACCAAACCAATGATGGTAAGTTGAACCGTACAAAGTAATGGAAAAGAGCCACTGGAATATAAAAATAATGACTTAGTATTTCATTATTTTGAGATACTGTAAATGAAACACTTTTCATCCAGCATGGTCTTTCTTGTTGAAATTTAATCTATTTTGCATTTTTTTGTGCTCTGTCTTATTGTCTCTATTTATCTGTCTACATATCCATCCATCCACCTCCGCCATAGTCTTATTTTTGAAAATATACATTCTCATATTGCTGTGTGATACCAACTGAAGGTCAGGCCACTGTCAGGTAAACAAAGCTTGATGATGACATCATTGCTCTCTATTCCATAGCAAAATCAAACACACAACAGACAGGCTGACAAATAGCCAAGGACTTAAGACTCCAATTTCTGTTTGAATGGAGGTGCAGAGTTGTGTTAACTGTCACTGTGACCTGTTGCTGTGAAACAACTGGATGCCTGGACATCACCTACTGGGGAAATGACAGCTATTCTTAGGGAGTGTGGACACATTTATTTCACTGTGCTTAAGTGAAAGAAATGTATCATTGAATCTAAACAATAAAAAACTCTGACATGTGACTGAGATGTAGTCTGTTATGTATGACACTGTGTAGGCTTTAATGATTTGAACAGTGTAGTAGCTACATGTAGTTTTTCTGGGACTGTAGTGATCACAGATCGTGACAATTCCCAATATGCTTTTTATGCTCGCGTTCAGCTGTTGCATTTGGAGACAGTTACATGAACTGCAATGTCACTGACACACTTGTCAGCAAATAGATGATACATTGGGACAAATATAGATTTAAATTTAAATCTTTAATCACCACATTTGTCAGGTATATATTTAATCAAGGCCTGCTCATGGGCGGAAAGGTAATGAATCTTTTTTTAATTTTTCAATTCATCTAATGTATTTTAGCACTACTTTATCAACTATAAAGCCCCACATAATTACATTCTGATATAACTCAGTGTCCTTAAAAGCTTCTTTTTTTTCAAATTATCGCTATTACTATCTGCACAGCATCAAATACTGACATGTAATAACTGAATAATAGAATGAGTTGAAAAAATGTTTGATGAATCCACAACTGTTTAAAAAAAAAAACCTGCTGTTGTAAATAAAAGTTTTAACACTAGTAAAAAAAAAAACTCCAGCTGCTGATGGCACTACATGCGTGTGTTCAGGTCGGGTATTTCACAAAAATAGGTAAATGATGCTGTATTGTGTATTGAATAGATTCTGGACATATGACATCTTCAGATATGTTTATTGATTGCATGCTCCTCTGTTATGATCAGTGAAAAAACTTAGGATACATTGGCTCCTATCCAGAGTCAATGCAGGATGAACTTTTTAACTCAGTATACTTATGAGGTTTAAAAGTGAGCTGTGAGACTTGAGAAATGCATCTAAAATTCTGTGGATATCATTCAATCAAATGTGTGTGTGTGTGTGTGTGTGTGTGTGTGTGTGTGCATGTATAAGAGGGAAAGTTGAAAGCCTTTAAAATTCATGTGATAATCATGTTGATTCTCTTGCCGCTGGGTTAGATTTTTTTTTATCTGTGGGACATGGAGTATATCAAAACACCACACATGGGCAGGAATGCTGTGTCTCTGTTGTGGTAACACGTACACTACATGTTTGAGGTTTTGATTCTTGCCACATAGGAGCATCATTAGTATTGGCAGTCAGTAAGTTAATTACTGCAGAACACACACACACACACACACACACACACACACACACATATATATATATATATATATATATATATATATATATATATATATATAAATCAAATTCCCTAAGGTGTTAAACCACTGAACATAAAGAATAAATTAAGTTAAGGTTGCACATACTGATGTGTTTTGTAAAATACCTCCTGCCAGGTGTGATCAGTGGTTATAATCAGACTGGGCTCCTTAATTTTTTTATTTACCTCTTGATATGGATATCTAAAGAGCATTGCATGCATTTCACTTTTGTTACATTATATGATTTTTGGATTTTGAGATTTTCTAATAAAGTTGCCCAGTGCAGCTTTAACTAAACTACTTCGCTTAATGGTAGAAACTCAATGGAGTGTATATTAGATGTCCAGATGGGGGCTCAGTCTACGTAATTGGTAATGAATTCTTGGTACATTGTGATCCTCTCCTGCTCGTCGAACTCTAATGAGTCTCTGGAAGCTCAAGTCAGGGTCTGTGTCCAAAGCAGATGGTGAATGAGTTGAAGTGGTGGATTTTCTTCAGTTAAGAGTGGCAATATAAAGAAGGAGTGACTGGATCACAACAGAGTGAACACAACAATCAACCACTGAGATTATTTCCAATACGCTGGCTGATACAACATGGTGTACTTGATTATATCTTGTATTTCAAAATAAGTGAAGTTCTATGGTAAATAAGTTGTTGTGCTTTTTCTTCCTGGAAGACATTAAAATGTACAGTTAAAGGTTATTGTATTTAAAAGACAGGTATTGCAGTCAGCACACAATTCCCAAGATCATAATTATTATTATAAATACTGTATATAGACATTTACTGATTGGTAAGAAAAGAGCAATTACACATTATATGAAGAAGGGACTCCTTTCAAATTTCAAAACTTTGAACTGAATCTGAAGTGCAGCTTGAAATTTCTTGCCACTTTGCATACCTTGGACAAAAAGTTTTGAAAAAAAACACTGCTTTACGGATGTTTCTCATGTGGAGCCATGTTGCAGAATACACATTGACACAGCCTGTTGGCTCTGTTGGTCACTGGTCATTTTACAACAATTTTCAGATAATTGAAACTCAGTTGTTGTTGATTTTGCTTGAATGATGACATATTTTCTAACTTTCAGAACATTTAGAAACAATGTCAGTTAATGAAAGCACTATAGAGGCTAATCAAATATGAAAAATGATAATTGTCTGAAGATGAAATACCAGAATCAATGCCAGTATTGACAGGCCATTAAAATTTTGAATCATTTGATATTTTAATGCACAAGGGTTGTACTTTGCATTAAAAACTGTTCTAGATTTGATACTATGTGCTTTCCTTTGAGACATTCACATTTTGCACATACAATTGGTTTCCACATCCTAAGTCAGTAACGCTGTAAAGACTAAACCCATATTCAAAATAATTTCCATAATTATAGTGAAACTCGTTATTTTGTGTAAGAAATACACTTTAGGGCAATATGTCTTTTCATTCTTATCCATAATTAGCTACCTAGAAACTAGTATACATCTTGCATGTTTTTAGTTATATAATTGCTTCTTCCACTAATGAGGGAGAACTGGGAACAACAGCTGATGCAAATAACACACTCTCAGACATAACATGTACTTTTACAGGGTTTCGCTGGGGTCAATCAGAATAAGCAGAAATGTTTTCAGCATAACCAAGTTAAATACATTTTATATAAACTTGCATATGAAATCGAAATATACACAGTAACTGTTAAGGTACTACAAGCTTTCATAAACTAAGCTGGAAATAACTAAATAACCTGCACTTTGGGGAATTTCGAGTGCAATTTTCCGAACATGCTCGAGAGTCAGGGAAATGTGCCTGTGTGCCTCCTTGTGGAGTGGATACGTCAGCACTGGAGGAGGCACCAGAGGGCTGGGTTAGAAAGGGTAGTTGACAAACAGGAGAGAGGAGTGCACTTAAAGAAGAGAATGAGCGACAAAACATTTAGCCGAGAGAGGAGGGGAGAGGGACAGATGCTGGAGAACTGGAGTGCGTTTACGATTAAGATTTAAGTCACGAAGATTTTTTTTTCTATCTCCCACAAGGACTGCAAGGCTTCGCCTTGCCTTCACAAAACGGTGCTTATTAAAATCCAGCTCCATCCTTCAGTGAAGAATCTGCAAGGTTTTGAAAAGAAAAGTACGACCCACGTCGCACTGACGGCGCGCTTGATTGTCACGGCGCACTGAAATCCTGGATGTGCGCAAAGTGCCAGCTTCAGCACCCGAGGAGAGGACAGTTCCCCTCTGTCTGCTCCTTCGGACCTCCTGTCCGAAAACTGTGCTGCGGCTTTTCATGTCTACACTTCCAGCCTGACACTCTGCTCCTACCTGCTGCAAGTCTGGAAAAAGTGTAAAGATCCGCCGACGGAGAGATCCGCGACCGACTGTGTGCTCAATATGTACCAGGGGCATTTACAGGTAAAGTCGAGCTCTGTTTATTGTTCATTTAACATGACACGTAGTTGTGGTGAAACAAATTAACTGGTGTGAAAAGGACGCACTTCTTCCTGCAACCTAGTTTAAGTCAAGGGCATTTTTTACCCTGGGGAATCAGGTAATCAAGAGGCAAGAGGAGATTTTAGACCTCTGTTCAACTGCTTTTCTCCTATGGCTAAATACACAGCAAATGTAGGCAAATAGTTTCAGCTTGAAGGAACTGTAAATGCACGTCCACCACTTAGTCAGCTAGCTACATTACTTCCAAATTCCTTGGGAGGAGAGATACTGAGAGCAACTACTGCGTGCCTACTGCACGTGAAGGTTCAAGACCATGGTAAAGTCAACACCAGGGCAAACTTGGCGGTGCTGCACATCATTACTTTTTTCATACTTTTGCATAAGAAACGCTGGCTTGACGTCATGCAATCTGACGTCAGTTTTCATACGGCAAGTTCCAGCAAAAGAACAAATTCAATTTTGGTTGAGGCATTAAATATGTGAGGAGAAAGCACAAAACATGACAAAATAGTCGATAATGAAAAATCCTGCCTTGCCTTGGCTATGTTTCTTCAGTTGAAATCAGGAGGTTGCAGCAGATCGTCTAAAACTGCATGTTTGATCTGGTATAATCACACGCTGTCAGGCGCAAATCTTGCCAAACAATAATCCCTCCCGAGTGGTTAATGAAAGCCTCTTTTCTATTCTTGATGCATGAATTGAAATTTATACTGTTGGTTGATACAGACACTCCAGTTCTCAGGCATGATTATGTAATATAAGACTGTTCCTGAGTCAGTCCTCTGGAGCATTGAAGGCTAAAATTGAATATTTCATGATATATTACTCAAGCCGCAGTATTCATTGAAAATGCATGAAGAGGAGGCCAAAAGTTCTTGTCTAGAGTACCACAAGGGTCTTTGTTAACAGTTACTGAAACGTCATGTGCATTATATTCCCTTTTATATATTTTCCATGTTTCATCCATGTTTGAATTATTGCACACTGAATGTTTCTCATCACATGCATGCAAGTTGTATCACTCTGTACAATGTTAAGATCATATCACAAACAAGATAATGCTCCTTCTCAGCCATTATATTGGGGTAATTAAGCAGAGCAGATGCTCTATCTGTCAGTAATTAGAACTGATGCCTTCATTTTGCTGCTGACGACCCTTTCTTCACTAATGTCAAATGAGTTTGCTGGTGTGTGTGCGTATGATATCTGAGTGACTTGAATTTTTGATATCCCATTGGATCTTTGTCAGATATAGAACCTGAAAGTTATGTGATCGCATACATATGTGATGAAAGGGTGGGGATTGTTGTTTCATGCTAAGCACATATAAATTTGCTTCACTTATAGAGCAGCCTGGTAGTAATGAAACGCTTCTAGTTTAGAATAAATGCAAGAAAACAGGCTCAAACTGTATTTCATTATTATCTCGATTTGATTGTACATATTTATCCTACAGATACATGCTTTTAGAACCTGTGGGTTTTTCCAAGAATTCTGAAAAGCTGTTTCGATCTTATTTTATGGCAGATTTATCGTAAATCATTACATGAGTGTTGATTGCATCTGCTGAAATTTTCTTTTTTCTATTTTCCATTGTTGATGTGACCTCTAAATGGAAGCTCAGGGCATAAATAATTGACAGCTGTGGGTCTTCATAGATAGGAATTTTAAATGACGCTCATACATAGACTTCTTGATTTAAAGCATCGGTCATATGCTCTGAGCTATCAGATTTCCTTCCCCAAAGTTCCTACACTTGTAAGTTGGCTTTTATTACACAATTGTCAGTCAACAAGATTTGTCAGCTTATGAACCTTGCAGCTCAGGAGGCAGCTATCTGGGGGAACAAGATAAGGGTATCCAGTTTCCATTCTAGTATTTCTTATTTTATAACTCTTTCATTACTTTGATAAGCTGTTGATCGAGCGTTTAATCAATGACAGTAAGGTTTTTCCATGCACACACTCACGTGCTATGCAGAAGTCTTATATGCATATAATAATGCAGTTTTGGATCAGATATCTTGGCATGAGCAGGGTCTTGTGAACGGCGCCAAACGTTATCCTCGAGGTTGGCTGGTATGGATTGGATTCTGAATGGGTAATGGCAGAGCTTGGCATGATCAGTGCTGCCTGGCAGAAACACAATGCTGGGCTCAGGTCCTTTGTTTTTTTAAGTCATTCTTTCTCTCTTGAACGTATCAACGTCCTCTTGTTATAACCAGTTTGTGTTATGCATGTAACCAATGCATGTATTTTGTGCGGGGAAGATTGGTGCAGTTAAAGAGAAGCTGTTCAGAGGTGTGGATGTCAGCCTCATTTCTCTTTCTGCGAGGGTGCAACTGGAGATGCTGTGAGGTGAGCTGATTCAGCACTGCTGCTCATCTTAATCAAACAGAGCGCTACAAGACATATTGTTTCAGTAACTCTGCCACATATATTTGATTCGATATACTACTGTTAAGAAATACCTTGAGATTAACTAATTTCATATTCCTTTAGATGACAAAATTCTATAATATTTAACAATGTAGAATAGCTGTGATGTTTTTATTCTGCTTTGGTATTCATATTTACAGTGACTCTAAGCACAGGAGTGCTTGTTCTGTGTATTTAAAAGATACCCTGGTCTAATGAAAATGATGCATTTCGGCCTTAAGATATTTGCTCTGTTAAGTGCAACATGATTACATAATTTGATTAGCATATTCTATTCCAAGATCTTGGATGGATGCAAGCATTGATCATAAGTAGTTCAGGTCTCTTAAGATCGTTGTGATTTGCATTACTATTTCATTAGATTTCAGCCAGTTTGTTTTGTTGGGTGAACATTGTTATCCCTCAGCCAGTGACACAGTCTCCTTACCATGTTTTGTGGTCTGTTTAGGTGGTAGACATTTGGAAGATCCCGGTACATCCTTTTGTGTTTTTAGATTTGAATGCCAATGTGTTCAATACTTACCCAAAAGGCTGTGCTGACACAACAAAATGCAGAAAATGCATGTAATCAGATAAGATAAAATAATATGTCCCAATGATATAATACCCATCAACTGAACAAAAAAGTAATCTTCTTTAGGGGCTGTTATGATGATAATAATAATAATAATAATAATAATAATAATAATAATAATAATAATAATAATAATAATAATAATAATAATAATGATAAGAGAATCAGTTAAAAAAAAAAGGAGCTGAGCAGTCAATTAAATTAATCAGCTGACATACAGGGATGATAGTGCATCACAACACCTCCAGGAGTCTATTCAGACATGCTCCTAACACTGTAGTACACAAGTTCATGAATCAAAGTCAACCAGGTCATCATTTGTTAGACCTCGGATTCGGGCAAAACCTCCTTCCTTTCTAATGCTGACAGAAAGTCTTCTCTGACAGCCGTGGTAGTCATCCTCAGTCGTGACAAAGGAGTCCTGGAAGCTTTCTTTTAAAGTCTCCTTGCTTTAATGAAGCATGGTTTTGATTAAGAACAATTTAATAGGCCTGACTATTTCAGGAGCCAGGATAATGAATTAAATCAGGTGGTATCCGGCTGGAACGAAAGCTCCGCAGACACCACTACTTTCCTTGTTGAACATATGAGTCCACAAGAAACATAGATGTGTCACTGAATTTGGAAGCCCAGTTTTAGTGAACTGTGAGAATGTAGCAAGTCTCAACATTTTTGACGCATGATTTTCCCCCATCTATTTTCGTTTAAGTGCATGTAGACATCACATCCTCATTGTTGGACGTTATCAGTTTCTTCTTCAGGAAGAAAAAGAATTATTAGAATTCAGACCCATTATCCTGCAGGATTTTAATAAGTTCACTGCTCCTGTTTCAAATATTATTTAGGATATTTGGAAGCATTTGTGAGTTTTAACTAGGTTTAAACACGTAGTATCAGTCTGTAATTATGGACTCGATGTGTGGCTGACGGGAAGTCTAAGTCGAACCTTCACAGCACAAATGTGCTGACCTTCACAGCACTCGCTTAATGGGGTTTCTGAAATAATGGGAAGAGGGAGACATAATGGCAACTAGTTTATAGTGGAAAATAGGGGTGAAAAGGTTATTTCAAATGAAGGTATGCATTGTGCTGTAACTCTAATCCTACAAGATTTTGGGTTGAGAATCAAAGCACAGCAGAGACGGCATCTCTGATTGAAGTTTGAACTATCAGCAGGAGTGTCTGCATAAGTGTGAAATGTATTATGTAACTTCATTCACTCTGCTGTTTAGGAATTTAATCCCTGGTTAATATCCTGGTTTAACAGTGACAATATCAAAAGCTGTGATCGGACTGAAATGACAAGATGTTACATCACGGATCTCTTCATGAAGCGGACAGTCAGAAATATCAGGGACTGTTTTATATAGTTAGTTATTACATAGAATTTGTAATATCTTAAAGGACGAAAATATTTAGTTAAACAGGGTGAGATCAAAACTAAACATTTAGGAAAATTTTGATGTCATGATGCCTCTGATTTTCACAGCCATGCATTTATCTATTTATTTTTCAAAATCAATTACAATAAGCTGTTGTAGTTGGATTTGGTATAAGAAAATGGTTAGCTTGAATCATTTATTGATTACAGGTAAGCTCACAGTCTGCGATGTGAACATATCAAATATTCTGAGTCTTGTCTCATTTCAACATAAAACTGAGCAGCAGCAACAGAACCCACGCTCACCTTGGAGAGTGGCTCCAACAGATCCCATTAACATCATAGATTTGAGTTCAGAAAAGTGCAGTCCAAGGAATGGCTAATGTACTGCGTAGACCTGTCAAGTTCCCAGGCCTCAGGTAGAGGACCTGAACTTGAAAGGGGGGTGTGTGGAGTAGAGTAGTTGATAATATACATAATTTAACAGTAAAACAGGGAAAACAAACACTATGTGCCTATTAGTTTTGACTGCTCAACAGATTTTTACCCACCCATAAAAGTCAGTGCACACAGAATATGATGATTAGAAAATCTAAATTATACTAAGACTTTGAGAATAAACCTCCCTCAGAAAACATATGTTGCACGAAAATTTAAAAAGCATGTCTCATTTTAAGATTAAATTGGGCAGCAGCAAAAAAATTCACACTCATCTCCACAATGTTTGGAAATTTTATTGTGAACATAAGCGTATAGCTTCAAACTGTAGAGTAACTGTGCCAGGCTTTAATCACCAAACAGGGAAAACAAAAACTATATGTCTGATAGTTTTCATTGCATGACAGATTGTTACCTACACATTAAAGCTTGAAAAGCTTGCTTGAATTTATTAGCCTTAATTCAGTTCATGGATGCACCACTGTAAATAAATGACGTGATGCTTGCATGTTTATGTGTGTGTATTTGGGAATACCAAGCAGAATACTTGAGAGCAACGTCAAAGGTAATTTGATAAATTATTCATTAGAAAGGAATGAAGTGCTGAAATGTTGTACGAAATAGTTTTTAAGGGTAAAGGCAACGACATCAAAGCGGGGTATAGAAAGCTGGGAAAATCAGGCAAAGGCATATGGTATGAAACCGCTCTTAACAGAAAAGACGGGACTGGAAAAGAGTTGTTTAACTATAACTGAGCAGCAGTTCATGAAGCTTGAACAACATTGAATTTCATACTAAATGTCAACGGACTGGCCTGAAGTAATGACACAGACATGCACACATTGCAAAAGTCTGCACAGTTTAGCAAACTTTGTCAAACAGCAAGCCAGCATCTTAGTAGTGATTGAATCAATGTGAAGAACCCAAATTCAGTTTCATAGCTCTACATCATCATCTCTTTTGGTAGATTTCCTCTGGGTGCATTTCTGCTCCACGAACATTAACACGACTGCCCTCTCAGCCTCATACAGTGTCCCCTGAGCTACTGTACAAAGCCACATTTTTCCACCAACAAAAGTAGGACAACCTCCGGCATCTCTGTCACTAGGTGCAGAAGAATGGGTAGCTTTATCCATCTCCAGCCCAACCCATTCATAACAGTCTGCTCCAACTGGGAATTAATTTGCTCAGCAAACCAGGCATCTCCAGGCCTCAGTGCAGAGACCATGAGGCTGGTTCTCCAGGGAAGGATGAGCTAGCATGGATGAGAGGTGTTGATAAACAAATATATCCTTCATTGTGCCAGATGTGAGCAAAATTTTCACCTTTAAGGGAATCGGTGATGATTTAGTGCCAGTCTCTCCTCAGTTGATTTGCAGGCTACTGAAAATTCCCATCTCGTTCATTTAAGGCCGTTTTAAACACTTAATTTGATATTTTATTCTGTTTCTACCATTCCTTACATGGATTAGAGAAAATACTTTTCCTCTCATCTGTCAGTGTTTCCATCATTCTGCTTATAACCCAAAATTAAGACCGAGTAGTTGGGTAGAAACTGGAATTTTAAGCTCAATATAGCTCAACAATCACTGGATTGCATGGACAGATAACAGTGAAAGCACAAATATTAAAGAAAACATTATCTAACTCCATGTATGTCACAAATAAGTTACATTTCCAAGCTGTTTACTGAGACAAAACTGGAGACTGCTGCTGAGATGATTTCTCCTGCCCAGGCTCTGTGCTTCTCCAAAAATATTTGAGCAGATATCAACAGAAGGACTATTAAATGAATTGGCTGCAAATTACAGCCTAGTATCAATAATGGATCCTTTTCCAGCTTTAGCAGAACAATAAAGTTGAACAGTTATGTTTTATTATTGTTATAGTCTATTATTACTGTATCATTACTGGTACTGAGAATTGAGAAGAACTTAAGAGGCACTGTCAAGCCATCCAACTATGAGAGAGGAAATAGAATTATCAGATATGTGGCATCTTTCATGGTTTACAGCCTAATTTGATTGTAAAGAATCATACACTTCACCAGCTACTGAAGAACTCAGAGCCACGGTATGAAATCCCATCAAGAACTCACTTTAAAAATAGAAGATTTGTAGACGTCTGATCGTCTTAAATGAACACGTCAATTAAATGTGGTAAACTGTTGTGCAGTTGAATCATTACCATCAATCAATTCAATCAAACTGAACTCAAAATGTGGTATTAGTGTGATGTTAATATATACCGGTGCAACCTGTCAAATGGACCAAATCCTCATCATTTCTCATGTTAAGATCTCTCGACTTGAAATAATTTATGTTTACTTCGGTCTACCATTTGGTAACATTAAACTCACTGATTCTGAATAACTGTTTATCCATAACTTTTAGAAATGATTTGGAATGATTAAGCTTCCTTTAGCTACAATAAGTTACTCATTGTGTGCACAATCAGTTTCCTGACAAGTTTTAGGTAAAGCAGGAACAGATACTCATGAATCTATGATAGTAGAATTTATTTCTATGTATACTTCTCAGCTCTGTGTTAGTGACTCTTTCTGTTTCATTTGCCATTTTAGAGGATAATTGAAGACCCACTGAGAAAAAAAGAAATTAACTGAATTGTTTTTGTTGTCATTTAAGATTATTCTGTTCATTAGTCAATTAGTTGTTGTTTTTTTAATATTGAAGAGGGAACAACAGCTTATATATGTGTTGTTGTTGTTGTTTTGTTTTTTTCAAATGACTTGATAGAATCCTTCCCATGCTCCTCTGGCCATTGTGGAAGTTTCCCCAATAGTACAAGTAGCCCTGGATGTGAATCACTGCTTTAAGGGCTATAATAGTTACACTAAAATGAGAACAGATAGTGAGGAAGCATTGAATCAAAGTAATGGGGCCTATCTGTTAGGCTGTTACTACTTGATGAGCTAATGAAAAACTGCTCTCATCTTCATTGTGGCTCATTCTCACTGCTGTGTATAATGTGAGAATTCTTTTCTGGCCCCTGAGCAAGAGATACTCATCTTTTGATTTGCAGACTCTCAACATTGTTCTTTCTGATTCAAAGCTACATAGCAACTGTCTTCACCCTCAGCCTTACACAATAGCTCTCCCTCTCTTAACCAATGATCTTGTCAGATAATTGCAGGTGAGCCCTCCACATAAACCAAGATCTCCATATTATCTCAGCAATTACTATGTACCCACAAAACCAATTACATCCCTCTCATGATCACCATTTATGACAATTCCAACACTCTATCACAACCCTGTACTTTCAACTAAGTACAACCCAGCATTTTAGAGCATGTTGGTTCTAACCGTGCTGATTCTTAATTTTGAGAGCTTTGTGTCACATGACTACTAATTCCTTTCTAAAAAACACTTGTGTAAGACTATGGGGGAAACAAGAAGCCTTGATGTTATTTGTACATGCTGAAGACTGGATAAACTGGGGGGTATAATGATATTGTAGCTTAAAAATGTGCCACTTTAACACTTAGAGACCCAGAAAAAATGTGAATATGCAAATTGCTGAGTGTTTGGTGGTGGGTGAATTTACAGTAGAGTCTTCTAAGCGCTCCTTTGAAGGAAAATGAAAGTAAATTAGGTCAGAGAGATTACATTTTAACACTTCCGTGTAGTTGATGAGTAAGTGTATCCCAAATCTTTTATGTCAGGTGTTCTATAACTTCTAGTTTGCTGTAAGCGGGTTAGAGGGGACTTGCAGGCATTGCTATAATTACCTCTCATTGTAGTTAATGAATTCCTTAGGAGAATATGAGGGATGAATGCAAGGCGGAGCTTAAATAGGAGGTAGGTGTACAGATGGGATGCATCTGTGTTCAAGGGTACACCAGCTGAGAGGTCAGATGGCAGGAAGGCTTTTTTAGCTGTGCTTGACCAACTTCTCACCTGGGGCAGTCCTATAGGCAAATCTCTAGACATCTCACTTCATGCTTGTCCACGTGTAGGTACAAGCTTATGGTACCATAAATACACATGCAATACCTGCATGCAAGCATGTGCATGTGTGCTCGTACGGCATATGTCGCTAGATATACAGGCATTTTTACACAAGTGTACATAATGAGGCAAGGTGTGGATGTGTGATTCATATATTTCTTCATGAAATTGCAATGTGCCAAAGAGGGGTTCAACATACCTTACCACCCT
The DNA here is from genome assembly GCF_036924035.1 of Leuresthes tenuis. NCBI lineage: Eukaryota > Metazoa > Chordata > Actinopteri > Atheriniformes > Atherinopsidae > Leuresthes > Leuresthes tenuis. Next base: position 14,930,901 of record NW_027325361.1, on the reverse strand, counting down.
GGCTTTCTGCTGATGGCTGGACAAACACTATCCCTCAATCCCCCTAAAACACGGCAGCAGGCATAATTGAGAGATAGGGCCAAAAGGAGGAATTTGGATTTAGCCTATGTACCTTGCTGCGCCTGTGATTGACTTGTTGGTACCAGTGTCCCGCAGCGTGTTGTGGGCTCTCTAGAGGGAGTGGCCTGCAAAAACTCTCTGGATCCCAACTTCATGGGCTCACCTTAGACAGTGTTAAGGGTGGGACCATGACAACAGAAGTTATACTCTTCAACATTTAACCGATAGCTGTCAGGCTCATAAAGTTGAATGCAGTTTGGTACAAAATTCCTTTGGATCAGTATATCTCGAGAGCTAAACAAAAAATGTCAGAGGTCTACTCCATACATTTACATACTCAGCAAACTATGTACTTACCTAAGTAAAAAAATTAAGAGGATGTTTTTGCCATGTGCCAGTTATTTTCCTTCAGCTACTGAAGCTAGGAGGGTTAGATTTGCTATGCATTTATGTAGCATTTAATTTTTTGCTCCAAAAACATACTCCCAATTATAGAAAGCACTACAGGTATGAAAACTGATCACCCGAACCTACAGGATATATCTAACAAACACCTAACAACCTTGACTCAAGTCTGACCCCGCCTGAGCAGTAGTTATTCCTTTTAAGAAAGAAACAATTATATCCTGGCTTTAGGCACAAGGAACTTTATTTTGAAGTTAAAAGACAACAGTTTCTTTCAGGAAATTACCCTCTGACAGAAGTTGAAGGATTCTGATTGAATCATTAAATTTAGTTTCAGGGAGTTTTAAACCTTTGTGAAGCATGATTGACTGAAGGGGAGAGAAGGAGAGAAGGTAATGGGCCGTACTTTGAGTGGGAGCGAACACCTAGTGTTTCAATACAAAGTGGCATTATTGCACGAGAACAAAGAAAGAGAGCAGTTCAGACAAAAAGCAAAACTAAGGAGCATTTCTTTGTGTCCCAAGGTGAAGGGTACCTACTCATTTCTGGACTGCTCATCTCTTGTGGCAAGAGGAGCATTGTTCCATTGTAACTTCCAGTTCTCTCTCATCTCAGTGTAATCCATCACTGACAAAAGCAATGAGAGTGTAGGATCCTCTGTAAATCTGTGACAGTGTCTCTATATAAAGGAAGCCGCCTGTGCTGCTTGTTGGCTATGAGAATGTGTAGTTAAGTTAATGTAGATACCAGACTGTGTTGATATCTGTGACAGCTGACACCTTCTTGGTGTGTTTAAATATAGTTTGTTTGTGCTAGCTCTTAAGGCATTCTCATGAATAAGGTTATTGGACGGATTAAACGGCACAGTCCCTGTGGCACTGTTTCTAACATGACAGCCGTTTTACTTGTAGATACTGAGATAACGTATACTGTAAATGAAAGCCAATTGTGGCAGCTTCAGTTTTTTTTCCCGTCATCATAATCAACTTTATTCGCTTAGGGGGCATTCTGTTTAGATGGGTTTGAAAATCATCTAAAAAACATCTAAAAAACTGCAAGTTGGTAACTTTCTGAAAGCATTAGAGGGGTGTTTTTTTCATTCATTAGAAGCAATTTGCTCTGACTGTGAACCAATGTCAACATGCCAGCTCTTTTGAGGAACAAATTAAATGCAATGAAGGTAATCTGCCCCAAAATTTCTCATTTCATCGTTGGCTGAAAACCAATTCATGATAGTAATTTAATTAAATTTGGGTTTAAAATACATGAATTTCAGGTTGGACTGTGGGACAGTTTCACAAAGGTTTAATGAATTTTAGGAACATAATAAAGAGATCGTATTCTAATTAAATCCTGCTGTACTTAAAAGGATATGGGCAAATCATATATTAAGAACATGAATTATCAAAACAGAGGTATACATCTGTGCCTATGGAAAAAGAAAAGTTCCTGCAAATCAAGGTGAAGATATCGGTTGAGGTTTCATCTGGTACGTGTGTATACTGAATTATTATAATACATGAACATGAAGAGACATTCATACATGTGCAAATACACCTGTGGAAAAAAAACCGCAGTAAAGTCTGAAATTTTGCTGGTTCTGTTTCTAACAGTACAAATCCAGTCATGATGCCAAAGTTCTTCATGACTAACAGATCAATCAAACATCTAATAAAATGCATTAAGAAAAGAACGAGGTTTTAGGATTTAGGAGGTATTTCCCGTCTACTATTCACATAGCCATCTGGGAGATTCCTCATACAACCTGGCACAAAGTCAGACTTCTGCTCTGCTCAACAATCTCAAGATTACTGTAGGAAACACCTTCCACTGGTTCACCATGATGTGTGGATGTGTGTATTTTTCCAGCTATTTGAGTGATGACCAGTGTGAGTTTTAGACCACTGGCGTGAAAACCTTTGAAAACGTGCTGACATTTTTTGGTCCTTACTTCAAAGGGCTGTTATCAGGTTGAAACTTGGTCATTGTTGATGATGGTTAACATTTGGGTAAGAGGCAACAAAAATATTATTTTAATGTACGCCCTTACAACAACAGCCGCATAAATGTGTGTGTACAGTATCTAAGTGTTCAGTCAGTCATTCCATTCATTTGTCCACCTGTCAGTCAGCAAGTCTGTTATTTTCTCTTGTCTATGGTTTTTGCTTAACCTGCCTTGGCAGTGCCTTTTGTTCTTTTTAATAAAGCTACCAAGACTATCTCTGCCTGTCTTCACCTCCTTCCTCTGAAAGCCCTTAATTTTGGTCCAAACCTCAGTAAAACTCAACCCTGACAGCTTATTTCCTATTACAATTAAGGTCATATTAGCACAAACCGCTAAAAATTAAATAGCAAAGTTAAATATTTCAGATGCAATTTTCAGTTCAGGTCAAAAAACACTATCAGATCTACTCTGATAGATAAACTCATCTTTGAACGTCATAGAAATTTCACTTTTGAGTTTCACTACATACAAATTTGTTGTTGTTTTTTATGGTTCAGGATCAGACACATTTATATCATTAGGTATTATTCCAGAAAATTAAGCTATGTGAATATAAACCTGCTTGTTATTCTCTGCAATGATGCACACTCACATGAAAGTATGTGCAATGATATTCCTACAGAGGTTATGATGTTAAACAAAACAAGCTCACAAAATAAATCCTCTGCAAATTCCAGGCTGTTGACTCTCTGTCATCTAATATCTATGACTAACAACCTAAGAATTGTTTTAGCAAATGTGCAGTTGCCAAGTTGTCCAAAACCAGACAGAAGAAAGGTATTTAAGATTTCTTGCTCCTTTAGCACATACAAAACATATATTTCTACATATTTACATCAAATTAGATTAATAAATAGCCCAAATATTTGCTATCACAAGTTATGAAGGGTTAAATGGCATCAAATATGCTTCTGTAACATTCCAGCTTATTAATGCTGTACGGTATAAGAAAGTCATGGGGTTCATCCGCACACATAACCAGAATCACTAACTGGAGGCATCTGGATTGATGACTGGATGGAAATAAACTCCCAGTACAGATAATGCATCACCATCCACTTCTATTTCTGGTCTGCTGGTCCACTCCCCTCTCTATGGACATTAACATGCATTATAACTGGGCTATTTGTGAAAACCTTTCACAAATTTTCTTAATTGAATTTAAGAGGCAGAATAAGACTGACTCAACAAATTTCCTTTTGAGCTGAGAGCTTACACGTAATCTTGTTTATAGTTTATAGATAAGCAAGCTCTTGAGATAAGAGTTGCATTTCTGTAGTACTTAAAGCATACCAATGGTCAGAGGAGTACTTTCTCAGGCTTTGCATTACTGTTCTTCTTCCACTGAACCATAGAGAATAAAGTGAAAAGGTCACAGAAAACAATCAGATGCATGCAGTGAGGTAGTAAAACATGGTTCTACTCAAATAATTCAAAATGACTCCTAAATTGCTTTTAAATTGACTGTCCAATCACTCCAAAGTCGTCTTTAACCTCTTATTTCTTTAAAGTCGGGAACATTCGAAAAATGTAATCTGCAATCTAATTCAAAGGTATAAACAATGACCACATCATCCTGTGGTGATATTGTAGAGAAAATCCACATCCTAGATCCCACCATTCTTTGATTTAAACTCATAAAGAGACATTAAGCTGCCTGTGACCTTTTAACTTTCAACATTTCTTCACATATCTCTCGTGTCACCCCTCCCAATTTCAAGAATGCCTTCATGTCAATTAAAGCCTATCTGTCTGTCATATACCTGAGGGTACTCAGACAGAATACAGCAGAAAAGGTCAGTAAAAAGCCTTAAAGATTGTGTCGGGAGAGACGAAGAAACTGAGACGAAGAGATGATGTTGACCTGAAAATACTCCAGTATATCAATTATAATTTACTGGGTTTTCAGGAGTATCAAAAATGTTCGATCCAGTATGAATTTTGAGAATTTCATTCACAAATATGTAATAATGCACAGCCATGCAAGCAACACATCCTATGCATTGCATTAATGTCTATGATCATTTCATGGCAAAGTATCCTATGCCGTTTGAGATATTTCACTTTGAAACAAAGAGGTAAATAGTAGAGAAGCAGAGAAGGTGCAGATTCTGTGTGTTTAACAAAACTGGCACACTGTCCTGCAAGCATGTGACATTCAAGAACTAATGTTCACCGACTGAGTCACAGAAAAGTATTCGAGGAGGAAATCACACTTTAGAGTTTAGTTCAAGAAAAGTAGATTTTGTTGACATGAATATAGTTTTGAAAGTAGATCTTTTGTCTCAATTTATAAACAAACCAAACATCACATACTGAACACTTTGGAGTAAATTAATGTATTGTTGCAATTCAAGAAGCTAGAAGCATGGGCCTACATTGGTATCCAAATAAGTAGTAACAAGAGGCCAGGGACAACAAAGTGTTTAACTGTATTATCATTTTTGGCATTAAAAGAGATTAAGTGAATTTTTCTATTTAGACAGTTTTTGCTCCTGATCTCTAATTTTCTGCAGCTGATGAATCGTTGCACCAATGCCGCAGAACTTAGAACAAACTTCTGTGCGTGACAAACAGGGATGAATGTGACAAGTAAGACATTTTGAACATTTAAGAAGTGAAATTTTAGCTACAATGACAGACTCAGATTTAATTTCACAGCATGATCATTATTTCAGTTTGTTTCTCTTTGCATTGATTTGTTGTGTGCTCATTTCAGCATCAAGATAGAGTAGAGATTGAAACTGTCCAGCATCGTAAAGGGAAAGAGATGGTTAAAAAAGAAAAACCCTAAGCTGTATGACGTGATTATGCATGCCTCACAGCCTCTTGTGTAATCAGCCCTGCTGCCCATATCTAATCTAGTGTGAGGAGCACTTTTCCTACCCCACCACACCCCAGATACGCACACACTACCAGCAGCCTGTTCTTGATGACCAGCAAAGAGATTGCTTTTTGATGATGAACTTCTCACTGTGGCAATATGTGCTGGAAATCTGACATTTATATGAAGAAAGCTACAACAATAGCCCTTCATCAGAAATAGCCACTCTCATCTGGCTGAGAGGTCTAACATGAGAAAATCATCGAACTGAATGTCATTTCTGCGATGATGAAGGTAGCTCTTAACCAGTGATTGGTAGGTCATAACATATTTCACACCTGCTATTATTATCAAGTGTCAAAAAAGAAAAAAAAAGTCAAAGGCAAAGCTTATTTGGTCCACAGTTCAAGATAGAAATCCAAAGTAGAAACTCACTGGGAAGCTATTGGGAAATCTGAGATCCCCCAGTCACTGGTTAGGCATGAGGCAAGTCCCTGCCCGAACATTCTGTGCAGAGGAATTCCTTTGCTCAGTGACTATTTGTTTCTACCCAGAAATAAAAAGTCTCTCACTGATACCATTCTCTGATGATTACAGATAATAGAGGTCAACCTATTTAATTGAAATACATTCTCCAGCTCAAATTAGCTCAGTTTCCCCTGTCATATTCTTCCTCTGTTTCAGTCAAGGAGGAAAGACAATGGCATCACTCCTTTATGAGTAGAAGCAATGAGACATCATGTCAATGTATTCTTGATTTTACTATACAAATGCGTCCTGTAATAATCTTGCATAGCATCTGTTGAAGTGGGACTACATGCATGTTTGCCAAAGGGTAAGATTATAACAGATTAGCCTAATTACATGTGATGCTAATGGGCTGCTTTGCACTGATTCATTGTTTGACAATGATTGAAACTAGAGCTATGCTGGCTTGCTGATGTGGCTGGCAGCTGCTTATTTTAAAAAGTACAAGTGTAATAAAGCTCCCCAAGGATACAACAAAAAAATTTGACTAAAATCTGTTTTAAAAGTCTTTAGGATGACAACAAACAGAGGCAACAGAGCCAATGTGTGTAGAATTACAAATAAATGGTGATACGTTGACATCGGTATCTTACCTTGTACAGCTGTTCTGCATGAACAGCCAAAAATCTTGTTTTTTGTTTGGTTTAGCATTGGCAGTTCTTTTAGGACATCAGTCTTGTTGTGATGAAAAGCTCAGGCTGGTATGAGTTTTGCCAAAATTGAAGATGCAACACTGGCTGTGTTTTCAGTGTCTACTTTACTTGTAATAAACTGTCTGGCCACAGTGACCCTTGATCATAGTTTGATTTATAATCAGGATTTAAAAAAGGATTACTGCTGATTTTAACCTAATAGCCTAGAAATGTTTAATCTTAAAAGTGGGATACTAAGATCATGTCATGATGTCACCTCTACATTTTGATTAAATTTCCTGAAAGACAGACTTAAAACCGTGGATTGCAGCAGTGCCAAGCAGTGTTGCATTGGATCGTATCTGGCCTCCGCTGAGATCAACGATGGAGAGAGAGGGCATCCATCCTTTTAACACATTTCTTGTGATTGTGGTTGACAGCAACTGTGGGACAGCAACAGTCGGCTTATTATCTGTCTATTACAATTTCTCCTTATCGCACACACACACACACACTTAGGTGCACAAATCTGGTCACTTCCTCACTCTTATACACCCATAAACACTCAAACATATGTAGAAAGATAGCCATTATAAAGCATTCTCACAATAGAGAACCATCTATAACAGCTGGCAGCTCCCATTTAAGACCTGCTCCTCTTTTAGGGTCATGCTTTGTTTTGATAGATTTGTACCATTAGAATAGAAAGTGATGGTCACAGTACAGCCTGGATATGGTTGACTGCACCCAGTCATAAGATGAAATAACTTTGCATGGCATGCATATATTCTGTCATGAAAAAGTCTGCAAAGTCATTCATTCTATTGTGTCATGAACTAAGTACATGTGACAAGAAGCACTTCACTATCAAAGACCTGAATAGTTCCACTTTCAAGGCGATGTGAGGTCACACTCTTGTCTTAGTTGTACAGCTTGCATTAACTGGACCTGCTGAACTAGTACAGTAAATGCTTTTAAAGCATTCACGGATGATTTGCTAAGTGCACAATGACTGTCTAATGATCCCCCTGGATATGCTATTGCATTTGGTTTGCATTTTCTTTTTTCTTGGCACTGGAAAAAATAAAAAATCACAACTCTGGCATGTTTCTAAATTGATAAACATCAGTGGTTTCCTCTTTGAATTAGGTCAACCCTTTCCAGTCAAGATCACCAAGAAAATGTATACTTATATCTTCCTCTAAGTTTTATTATATTGATGAAATAATGTCCTGATATAGCTTCAACAACCGGCTTGCTTCAACAGACAGCATCAACTAATTTCCTTACAAAATGTAAAAAGCCCCTTTTTAAAGAAATCCTGTCTGACGTCATCTTTGTGTATTTCAAAAGGGACTCTGAGCTTGTGTATAAAGAGAATTACGTACACACACACAAAAAAAAAAAGATTTAATAGCTGTCTGCTGGCGGTCTGAGGTGTAATCCTGTGTCGAGCTTTTAATAGCTTTTTTTAAAATATTCACTAAATCACTTGGATCTGTCAGAATATTGTGGAAGTCCAATGGACATCCTGGTAGAGTTTTTACTGATTACAGTATCAGCACAAATGGATACTGGTCCAGATAGTGTGTTTTTTTTTTAATGCCCAATCCCCCAAACTGTTCAGTTCAAGTAATGAGAATCACTTACAAATTCATTTCACAGCTTGAAGGAATTTTTTTTCTCTTCTTATGCTGCCAAATTTTTCATTAATTACATACATTCCCCAATACATTTAACTGATTAAAAAAATGGAACAAAACAAATTATTCGTACCACATGTAAACTTGTAAATAAAATCAATTTACTCTAAATGATTGCTTCATGACGATGGCATCAGGAACTCCCATCATTTCATGATACTGGATGTAACAGCTTCCATCAAAAGAGCATTAATATCCTCCCACAGCATGAGTGAGAATCCTCAAACAATAAGCCATTACTGGCAGCCTGTCTTGTTTGCACAGCCAGACTTGAAACCATTCCAGTGAGCCAGAGCCAGGCCGGGTGATAGCAGAGAGGTTGAGTTGGGTGTCAGGACCTGATGAGGCAGTGTCACACCATAATCAGGGCGGGGGGGCGACGAGTGCAACATAATTTCAGGTACCTACATTTGACCCGCAATTGCCAGATGATACACAATCACTAAAAACCTGCTTTATATTGATCAGTTTTCCATATTTCTTCCTTCACGCATGTTATCCAGACATAATGGAAAGCTTTTGCTGCTCTAATAAAGAGCTTTGAAGGTGGATTTATTTATTCACTTCTTCTTCACACATGTGCACACATATGAAATTGCTCAGTGATATGAACATCAATTAGCTTTTCTTTTATGAGACCTGACTGGTATGTCACTAAATGCTTAAAAGGGAGAGATGTTTCGAAATAGGTCTTGATCAGCAGACTGGGAAGCTGTTTTGGTGATCATGCTCACACCGAATAATCATCCCCCTCCTCTTCATCCTCTTTACAATTCTTTTTCTGCAGCTGCCGTTTTCAAAAGGCATTAATTGACCAAAGTCACTTAAGGTAACAAGGACCTAATGGGCCTGCGCCTGTACAACCTGCTTGCTATGTATGTGTTTGTAACTGTGTGTGTTTGGCAAAGGGACTGCTACAGGGGCACTGAAGTCAACAAGGATGACATGATCATTTTTCATCACAGCAAAGTCACCTAAAAAAAACTTTTGTTGATATTACATAAGATTAATAATAATAAAAACAGAGTAATATTTTAAACCAGTATCTATGGTGGACTATAGTATAGACACATTAGTCACATTGAGCTAAGTGCAGGGCTATAAGCAAACAACTTTCATAGAAATGAAGATAAAGTTTGTGCATTAACAGGCAGAGTAGTGTAGTGTTGGGTATATATTATAGTATATACCCACCCCTAATACCCTCTGGTGTACATCACATTTAGTAGTGTACCACAAGTCATATTTTCTAAAATGTATTTTCCGATGAAGGGCAAAGACATGACCGATCCTTATCTACCTCTCACTGGGTAGTAGTAGCTACCTTAATTGGATGGGTTGTATAGGTTTCCACATTATGAGGTTAGAAGAGCAGGCTTCAAACAGAACAAAAAAAAAAAGTGTCGGAAGAGATGTATACAGTTATGTAATGAAGCAACTCTGGTTGTTTTCTGGCCTGTGGAAAAGAAACCCCATCCTTCCAACTCAACCAGCTCTAAAATGGCACATGCACCTGCAGCCCAGAATACGCACCTGGTTGAAGTCGGTCAAAACAATGGATACGAGGGGAAGGATTTTGGGTTCTTTATCATTGATGCAAAAAGTGAGACAGCTTGCCGACACTGTATAAAGAGATGTCTCACTCTACAACTCTACACTTGGGCTTGAAAAGCAAAATGTAATGTTTGCATCAGAAATAGCAGAGACTGCATGTTAGTATTGCCATCATGAGGATCTTATTTTGCCGACTTCAGCATTTAGCTCAGAGCACTACTGTGTAAGCTACCAGAGCTTTTAGCATGGCTGCATACTCTGCGTCTTGTGTGTATCTGGTTGTCTCATCTCTTTCTCTCTCTGTCTCTCTCTCTCTCTCTGTCTCTCTCTCTCTCTCTGTCTCTCTCTATAAATAGCTCTGGGTCTATCTCAGTACCACAGACACTTGAGACTGAACAGACAAATGAATGGGCCTGGACTGAATTGCAGGTATCCAAATGATAAAAGACAATTTGATGGTTTAAGTCTATTTATTAAAAGGTTCTTGTATGATTAGCTCTCGGCTTTGAAGTTGCAGAATATGATCTATTTTCCTCTTGCAGTCAACATCTCAGCTGGAGCTCCCAGGGGCAAACTACTCAGCAACATCCTTGTACATCTGGACCTCCAGTGTAAATACATAATTAAATCAAAACACATTTTGATGGACTGGCATAGTAATGCATAAAGAGGACATAAATCCAAGAATTCAGGGGCAGACAACAGCCTGATTGCCATAGGTAGGCTACAACAGCTTACAAAAGCTCAATGATAAACTCATCTACGGAGAGAAAGAAAGAGCAGCTGCTTGGATTTAGGACAGTTGCGGGCACGAAGCAAGTGTCTCGTCTGCAAAAAGAATGTAATGCCTGCTTTTCCAGGCAGCCATTAGTAATCAGGTTATTGTACCCTCCTGCTCAATGCACAGAGGGGATCCTCCTCCTTTTACTGCCATCCCTCATCATTAGCAGCTGCAACCCTAGCTGCCCGTAGCGACACAGCTATAGTGTAAGTAATGACTTGGGGTGGCTCTGCAAGAGGGGCTCGTTGTCCTCGTTCTCCATAGTTTTCCTTAATGGGCAGGTAAATGAGCAACGAGGAAATTGGCCACTGGGGCCGGGAAAAGGCTTTTGTTCTGCCAGAATATGAGGAGTTAGCAAAGGGAGTTCAAACTGAGGGGGATTGTTATCGCTTCGTTGCCTATAAAACTTCCTTTGTCCTTCAGTGGTGTTCACCCTTAACATTGTGGCCACCCCAGCAATTACAAAGTGCCCACTAGATGTGTTATATAAGCTGGGGAAGTACAAGGAAAGAATTTGTTGAACTGATTAATATTAGTTTTTATATGTTAATTTTATAGCTAAAAATACATTTTAAGAGCAGAAGAATTTTGCAAGAATAATATTTACTTCCTTTTTTTGTTACATTTAGACCCTCAAAGTGTAAGGTACCCAAATTATACTGCACATCTATATCCAGCCTTATAGAGGAGATAATGAGGTCCTATACCACACAACTGTGGAAGTGACTGATTATCAGTGTCATTATTATTATTGATATTAGTAGTAGAAGTAATAATACTAGTAGGGGTATTTCTTAATTATTATTTTTTTCTGAACACATCTCATTGGTAGTGGGGTTTGAAATGGCTTTTCCTATCAATCAGGATTCAGCTGAATTTAATTCAGTTTGACGACATTTGGTAAGTTTGTGTCAAACAGAGAAAAGCAACTTTGTTTAAAATGGACCAGATGAGTTAGGGGACTGTGTAATGTCTCTTTACAAATGTGTTATTCTGTAGGTATTCTTACTTGGGAGGAATCTAATGTCTGGATAATGAATTAACTCACCAGGCTCTTGTATTCGCTGGTCACTTCTGTGCATTCATATTTTAAATCTTGGTTCGGATTCATAATATATGTAATCTCAGCTTTATATTCAAAACCAGATGAGCATTACATTAATGGTAAAATAGACAGTAACCCAGGGCACAGGAGTAGTTTATTGGGGGGGGTTATTTACCCCCCCCCCCTTTTTTTTTTTTTGGCAATCAGCATCTCTTGCTCTTTCAGCATAATTTTCCTTGATGCAAACATACTGACCTCTGAAAACCATTAACTACTGCAAATAAGTGCTTAACACCATATGATGCAATTCATAAAAGAAAACCCTGCTTTGTGAGCAGGTTTGTTTAAAATAAAACAAGCCGACGCTGCAGGTCATTAGTCCTAGCCGACAGAGTGCACCGAGGGGCAAATTCATGAGGAATTGCTGAGCTGCTGGTATTTCACAAGTTTGCCACCTTTTTCAGAGGCTCACAGATGGCTCATGTGTTAAGTGCTGGTTTGAATCTGCTGTATATAGAGATGGAGGAGAGAGCTGACTCACAGTTATTTGTTGCCCAGCTAAAATTAAAATTTAAAATAAAAAAAAATTAAAGTTCTATCAAGGCTTGCTGCCAGGTCATGTGGGCCTCTTTATCATTATAAGAACAGAATAAAAGCCTCAATAAAAGATTGTTGTTTGTTATTGCACTTATGCAGGGACAGATTAAAACATTTTACAAAAAGTTAAAGTTAAAGTTTTTTTTCATATATATATCTATTGCTGTAGAGGCTGCACAGTGGTGTGGTGGTTAGAACTGTCACCTGGTTTGAATCTTGGCTGGGGCCCTCTCATGTGGAGTTTGCATGTTGTTCCCATGGATACTCTAGCTTCCACCCACAGTCCATGTTAGGTTGAATAGGTCATAAGGTCTATCCTAAGCTGACCCTAGGAGTGACTGACTGAGCATAATTGTCTGTCTCTGACTGGTGATGAACTGGGTGTACCCCCGCCTATCGCCCTGGCTTGAGCTCCCCTGAACTGGATTAAGTGGGTATAAAAAAATGAATGAATAGATATTGCCTGAAGTAATATCTAGTATTGTGTGTGTATTAGAGGGCATAATAAGTTAGAATCACTGATTTTTTTCTTTGTTTGTTTTACTTCTACTAAGTTTAAAAGTGGCAGGACTTACAAAAGAGCCTGAAGAACTTAATTTCCTCCTTCAGTCCTCAGTGGTCATCTTTCCACACTTTTGACAATTTTCTTCCTGTAATAGTTGTTTTCGATAGGCAGCCTGGTTTAATCATCCCAGTTTATCATGAACTGTCCACTTAGCTCATGTACAGAACCTGAATTTATACTACAGTACTGATGGTGGAGTTGAACGACCATCAGTCATGGAAATAGTTTAATTCATTACTCTGCTAGAGGCATGGAACTCCATTCTTCCGAATCGCATTCCCTCATTTTATATTTTGATGATGGAGAACCATATCAATTTTCCTACAGATTTTCATCTTAAATGAGATATGTTGACTACAAGAGCTATAAAAGCTATACATTTGTGAACTGTACAAATTTAAAACCAGTCAGAGACCCACAGGATGAGACCCATAGGGGAAGCGAACACTCACCCAGAACACTTTAGTATTGATTTGCTGTGCCCCTTCCTCCTTAATAGACAACTGGATCCAAAGCATATTTGACTGATCACTACTCCAGTACATATAATCTTCACTGGGTTTGAGTTTGCAATAAAAGAGTACTTTAAATCACCCTGGGTATTATTTAGCTGTTGAGTTTCAAATTTGTCATTTGCTTTAAATAGCATGTTTAGCCTGAGCCCACTTTAACTTCTACCCTTTTATATGTGTTACAAATGAGCCCACAAGGATGTCCTTGGCCTGGGCCACAGCCACGTACACGCTGATGATGGAGTGCATGAGGCTGCATCAGTACGTTGTCGGGATAAGGTCAGGTTGGAAAACATTTGAGTGAGGCGCCCAGATGGCAACACCATGCAGATTAGAGGATAGACAAGGTTGGTTTGTAAATGTCATTGTTTCCCATGTTGTACAGAAGTTTCAGTCATGGTAGCAGTAAGTGAGGGTTCCTTAAGGGCTTGGTCAGTCTGAGGTCAATCCAGTGTTAAAGTCAATGAAAAATAAAGCTCTCTTTGTTGCAGAATGACTGAAAATTATTTATCAATTCAGAGTTGCTTTGTCTGGCAGCTGTTTTAACAAAAATCTACTTTCGTGCCACACTCAACAGTAAAGCTGCTATTCTCTCAGATCAAAATTCAATAGGTTATCAGAAAATAAAGAGCATTGGTCTTCATACGCTTCTGTCTTTGATGCGTAATTTGTAACTATTCAAAATCATAATTGGTAGCAGCAAATCAAGTTATGAAATTAAGAACAGTAGGGAAGCTGTAAAGAGTTATTCCCATTTGATTCTAACCCTAACATTTTAAATCACCTATAGCTTCAATGATTAAAAGCCCACCATAGGCCTTGCAAGGATGTCTTGCTTGTCTGCTAACTATCTGGTCATGAAAGCCTGCTTCTTGCCCTTGTGGCTGACATGACCATAAAGAACCATCATTGTGTTTTTTTTCTCCAAAGCAAAAATGATCTTTGCACAGGTGGAATCTCACCCCTCAGTCAGGAGACACAAGGAGTAATCAAAAGAACCAGTGGAAGCAAAAAAAATAAAAACAAAAAATAAAAAAAATAAATAAAAATAAAAAAATCAATCCTCTGCCAAGAATCGTGGAGGCCTAAACAAAGCCCCATTATTTTGAGTCGTGTTACCTGATAGTGGAGTCGTCTCCAGAGACAGAGTACAGCTTTAAGGGGAAGAAAGGAAAGAGGAGCGTGTAAGAAGGAAGGTAAACACAGCACAGACCAACTTATAAAGTGTGCATTAGTATAAGCTCATCATTGGGAATAAGATTAATCATATACAGTTGCTGTAAATAGTCAAATAAAAGTAAATGCCACACAGGTTACAGAAGTGTTCCTTCTGTCACATTCAAATTATCATTCAAAGCTACAAATATAGATTAAAGTAGTTCCTGATGGTTTGTTGCGTAAAGGAAACCTAATTAAACTGACAGCTTTCAATACTTTACTTTAGTATACTGTACTTTTAGCCAGGATATTAATTCCTTGCATGTGCTCTATGCATATCAGTGGCCTGTGTTACACAGAAAAATGTTACACGAATGTTAATATATACAGTTATAACGAGAAGTTTCAGTGTATTGTCCACCACTCAATCAAGCACACCAGCAACCTCTACAAAATAATTGTTGGCCACATTTGATTCTTGTTGATTAAATGCTCATCTGCCAAAAAAGATTCATATGCAAGTACTTGAACTGGGAAGGGCTCTAAACCGTCTGGAACGAACACCAGAGGCCACTTTTTACACTGATGTCGACACTTCTTGAGATGTTTCTCTCACCAGTTCACAAGTGTTTTCAGTTGCAATGTGGATACAGTGTCCAGTGTGCATACATATTCATGAGTCGTTCATGTATCCTCTGGTGTAGATTACCAGTAACCCCTTGAGCCAAGTCGTTGTACAGCCTGACTCAAAACTGACATGCTTTTTACATGCTCTGTGATCTAGTATTAATGTTTCATGAGAGGAAACCTGCTTTTCATGTTCATCTTTCAACATAAGCCTATAGTACCCACACATTTCTTTTTATCCTGGTTTGATAGTTTGCAGTGAGTATCATGTTGTGCTCTGTCAGCAGCTGGTTGTTTTCCCAATTACCTAAACCCCAGGTCAGTTCATGCCACAGGACCAGTGTCCTCCTGACCACTAGCCCAGAGTAAAGAAAATCACGATAGTGTCCTTGAAATTTTAAACCTTGATTATAGAGGAAGCATTAATATTGTCGTCTTTGGTTTGTCTCCAAATACACAATATATGTAAGCAGACTTAGAGCTCAAGCCAAATTAGAGGCTTTTGACAATACCCCAAGTATAAAAATGAATGAGGATTTTGGTATCTTCTGAGAGTTACCTTTCCCAGATGGAAAAATACTCAACCAGTGCCTGACATAAGAAAAACTGGTCCCACCACATCTTACCCGTTTGAATTTTTAGCGAGTTCAAAATTTAAAAACAGAAAAATACAAGGTCTAGATACTTTAATGTGAAAAAAAAAATCATGAAATTCATTTTTTAGATCCTATGAAGTTTGGGGGGTACTAGTGACCAAAGATTTTGGCAGACAGAATGAAAGCTTATTTTCACTGCTTTTAGCAAAATGTGTGCACTGAAATATGTGTCTCTCTCATCTGTTCTGTAAACCCAAAGAATCCTAAGAGTGAAACATTTTTTGTTGGATTTTGTCGTTTTAAAAATTTTGTCCAGATGTTCATTCTTAAATCCAGACAACTTAAATTCAGCTTTGGTATCACATGCTCCTCTTTGGCTGATGAAGACAGTTGCTTATTTAGGCATTCTTCAGACTGCCAGATCAAGTCCGTTTTGACTATTCAGAAAGTTTGAACGGTTTTGCACACCAGATCTAAAATGGACTTGGAGTTGGTTTGAAATGTATAGTAATCTAATCATCTCTGCAGGTGTATCTTAGTCTGGAGACTCTGGCCTCTTAAAGCAGTTTCCTATGCATCTTTTCAGTCACACGCAAAACAACCCAACAACAACGCCATCAAAACCAGAATGACAGAAGAGCCATGCAGCATTTCATATTTGTATTTATAGCAGATAACCATGGAGAAAAAAAAACAAACAGCAATCATCGGTGGATGGATGCTAGCATGAAGTGTGTGCTGGAACTCACCAGAGCAAGTCAATTAATCGAGTTAGAAAAGCTGCAATCATCAGTGTAGCAGCATAGCTACGGCAACAAATATAAATGCATACAAATCCTATCCAGAATGCAAATATTGAGCTTTACAAATTTCAGTTTGTTCATTAAGAAGGGTATACATAATGTGTCAATATAAAACTGTGCCCCAGTTCCATGGATCAATTATCTTTGCCAACCAGAATTGGTTTGGCAGGCCTGTTTAAAAGGTTAAATATTTAGAATTCTGCCATCAACTACTGAAACAAATTCAGGCCTGTTTAACTTCCTTTATCTGTTATATCAGCTTGAAAATCTAGGGCTCTACTAATTTAGTCACAGTGTCTGAAACAGAAGCTCAAAGTCTCTTTTAGACCCTTAGAGTGTGTGTGCCTGTCTGTGGATATTTGTGAGGCCAGCTAATGGCCTTTTACATGTCTGCTGCATGCAAGGACACGGTCTGGTTACATCGTGAATACATTCGTCTTATTTGACTGGTTCTTCAACTGAGAGCCACAAATGTACAGTAATGGATTACAAAGTTGAACAATCCATATTATGTCATTTATGGAAAATTATCATAATGTGATTAATACTTAGATTGATGGAGAGGTTATTATAGACAATGAGGTCATGAGACCCTCCTCTGAACTAATGGCAGAGGGTCTTGTGGTTATCAAGTGATTCTTTGCATTCATTCATCATTATTAGTGCAGCAGCTCAACATTCAGTCCTAGTATTTGGGGTAAAAAAAAAAAAGAACCTGTAAGCTTTCATCTTTTAAATTAGTATGTGCTATTGAATTTCATGGCAGACTGCATAAATTCTGTTTCAGGCAAAAATGTTGGGGAACAAAGTGGTCTCAAATTTGGTCACTGGCTTGTGATATATATACATATATATATATATATATATACAGAGAACATATCACAGCTAATTACATTGATTTCATTCAGTTTTGTTTACACAAATTGAAAGATGAGGCTCAAGTGAGCCAGTACTTAATCTCTTTAAGCAGATACTTATGAATATGGAGGCTGAATAGCCCGGATATCAACAGGCACTCTGGAAACCCAGGAAGATTAGCCACAGTGGCATAGTCATTAAACCATAACCAATGATTTCTGAGATGGGCAAGTCCTTTTAGATAAAGATTAAATATTCAGTAATGAAATACAGTATGATAGAGGTACCTATGTTAATTCTTCATCAGCTCCAAGAAGTGATCTTAACTGAACATGTTACAGACATCCAATAAGGATATTTTTCACATAGAACAGAAATGTAACAGAGCTTTGGTGTACTATTAAAAAGAAATGGTGATTTCCTTAACTTTTAGACTGAGTTTTAAGTTTAAAACTTAACCTCAATCTTCTATTTCTTTTTAAACAGGTAATTATCTGCACTTGATAACACATTGTGTATACTCACCTATCTGGTAGTGGCAGCTGTCCAGATGTATCTGTGCAGCAGCTGTACAGCACATTGCACTGCCCCACAGTATCGGGCTGTATATTTGCACTCTACTTGGAACAGTTCACACTTAACTACTTTGAAAAAGGTCAGAACGCCATTTAGCTGCTGTACAACTATTACATTGTTTATGCAGATCTTCACCTTTGTGCCACAGTAAAACAAGTCTGACGTAATTTATGAGCAGCAGAAAACTGGACAAAACTAAAAAAATCAATGGAATAACTTTTCAGTCGGAATTAAACTGAAACTAAAAATCAATGTTAGTTTGCGCGGCAAAGTTTTGAACTTTTTTTGTCTGTAATCTTATTGATCGCAACTTGCAGCAGGTACATTTGTGTATATTTGGGATACCATGCTATTGCATGCAAGCACTCTGACGCCTATGTACTGGTTCTTATTTTTGACATGTCTGCTCAGGGATAGTTTTTCACCATCTATCCCCATTATGGGGTATTACTGTCCTCTGCCTTTCCCAGAGTGTCACTTCATTTTTGTGAAAGCTCTGCCATGGCACATCCTCTCCATAATGAAATACATCCAGCTGCTCTTTTCTGAAATTAGGTTTACAGGGAGTCTGGTGAATGATGACTTTCCGGTGTGTAAATCTAATCGTGGACAGAAATCGCAGGGCTTCAGTGTTGATGAAACTGAAGTTAATCAACTCTCGATTTATAAACTGAGTGTTTAACAATGTTGGATTCATCACAAGTCATGCAAAACTGTACCCCATATGCAAGTTTATGTATTTTTTGATCAAGTGCACAGGACCAGGTTCCCCAAGTACCCATGCACAGTGACACATGTGCCCATCAATGGTGCCATAGAGCCAGGAAAGAAGAAAGAAGTATAGTGGTTACCAGTAAACACCAAGGTGAATGACTTTGGATTAAAACTTAAAAAAAAAAAACAATGATAAATCAAATTTCAAAAGGATTTTTGAAGAAAGATGTGCAATTTACAGAGGACCAAAGTATTTGAATAGGAGATTCTACCTGGCCATTTACAGTACCTGAATCCACATTTTAGTTGATCATTTGTTTACCCTGGATTTCTTCAATTGGCTGTCACAGCATTACATATGTGAGGTAAAATCCTCTTGGGAGCAGATTTATACACTATAAACAAGATTACATGATGGCCTTCGACAGCATGGATTTCAGGAAATCCAGGTTGACATGGCTAAACTACTGGCTGCAGGCTTTTTTTTAATATGCTTTTTTTTTTTAATTCACTCTCCTCCTATGTGCTCCAATAGGAGAGAGTAAAAGGTTTCTAGGTGTCGTTGCTTTCTACCATCAAAATTGAATTAGCCTTTTTCACTTTGCTTACCCTGACACATACATTTCTCAGTGTGGCCAAGCGATATTAAACCTAGACAACCCAGAATAAAGCCTACTCCAAAAATATACATTTACAATTAAGTAAGATGCTTTATAAAGGTTAAATTGGCAGTGTAAACATGAAGAGGAAGGGAGCAATATTTCTATTCAAATATGTTCAGCAGACCAACAAAGACATGGACCACAGAAAAACAAACAAAGGGAATCTGACATTACTATGGAGGCTGTGGTAGAGAAATAAATAGTGGGCTAAATAAGCACCAAACGTGGGAAAAAAATAAATAAATCAAGAAACCAAAGAAAACTCCATAAATAATGGTACTTCACAACACAGCAAAACACTCGCAAAAAAAAAATACTCTCCCAATTAATCCGCCTCCTTCGTACAACTAAATGTCTCAAACAATCAAAGAAAAAGGTCCATTCAATTGGTCAGCAAAGAAAACTCCAAAAACTAAAAGTGTGGAAAACAGTGGTTAGCACCACTGAAGGTGACTGAAAGCTGTATAAAGCACAATGTTAACCATCCAAGAAATGTATATGAAAAATAAATAACTTCTCCTGCTTAAGTATACTTTATTTCTTGGCTGTTTTGCTTAAGCAACAACTCCTAGTTTTGTGATCCTCACCAAACATGACTCAAATGAACAGACAAAGGCTGCTGAAACACTCCTCTCAGATGTGTCAAGTCAAGAAGAGAGACCCAAATTAACTCTCCGCCCCTTTTATAGCCTCTTCCCCTTGGCTCAACTCTACTGCCATGCATACTAGTAACACACCTTGCCACATCGGTTTGAAATCATCCTTCATATTTTGGTTTTCTAGCTGACTTTTACACTGAACTTGGCTGTCCTACTTAAGTTGAACTGTTGAACTGTAACTATCAAGTGCCTTGAGATAGTGATACTTTCTTCTCTTGCTTCTGTTGTTTTTACAGTCTTACTGTTTGTGCAAATCACTTGACAAAAGTGGTTTTAAACTGGATCAAGGAAAGCCTGGATCAGCCAGTTGGTCTTGGATCTTTTGAAGTGGTGCATAGAGAATTGGCTCCAGGGAGTTTGGGGTTTTCACATTTCAACAGTTGATGATATTAGTTAAGTGACATTGCTTTGACAACAGTAACTTTCACCCAAAAGACTTTCAGTGTCCTGACATGACAAATGGATAATAAGAGGTTGAAATTATTGTTATCACTGCCTTTTTATGAAAGAGATGTAGGAATTAAGTCTAACAATCGTGAGTTTCAATGCTAATCAAATAACTAATTTAATATGAAGTGAAGTGCTCTGTGTAGATGGTAAATCAGAAAAATGTACACAAAGCTGAGAAGTGTGGTTATCGGTTAGCTGCATGGAGCATGTGGCATCACACAATATACCGATCACTTAAGCTTTCACAATCTTTCACAATCTGATTTCAATCTGATTTCAATTGTGTTGTTACTAAAAGTAGAAAATGTAACAGTGTGAGACTCCCTGTTATTATTTCTTGTAGTTTTTGGGCCAGTCACACAAACAGCATGTGACATTTTAGCAAACTAAAGACAACTAAAGGAAGTTTTTTTTTTCCCTTGGATCTGTTTCACAGATAAAGTTTGACATGCCAGTCAGTAGTTGAATGCCGAGGGTGCAGAAATGCAGCCACATGGTGGCTTTCAGTAAAACACCTGAAGCCTCTTTTGTTGACGGAAGGATTCAAAGTGTCACAAAAGCTTAAATGCATACAAACTTGTCACAGTAGCTATGGGTGGCACTACTAACACTTCTACACAGATCACTGGCTGAATGCTGCCATACAAAAACACTCAACCAAATGAATTGCATATACTTTTATTTTCTTAAATGTATAGGTTTTAATTTTGCCTTGAGGCAAAAACTGATGTAAAAGATAAAAATAAAAGGGGGGGTAATATAGTGCAGCTCAGCATAAAACCTGGAAACAATGAGATACTGCCAAGGCTGGAAAACATGGCAAAAATCATCCGTCAACTTGTCTTAAGTTTAAACATTGACAGGTTATATCATACATGTGTCAAATCTACCAAAGTAAAAGCATAAAGACAAGATGATTTCTTATGAGTAATAAATACAAGGGCTGCCGTTTCATCTCGTTTAGATTCTTTGTGCAGAGCTACTGTGAGTGCTTCTGTTATATGTTCACCACACAGATGTGTAAAGGTTTGGATTTTCTCCACTTTAATGTTTGTGAATCCAGTGATACATAGATTGGTGTGCATCATACTGCTGTGGATGACATATAAAAGCAAGATACAACTAACAAGAGGAAACTTTGCTGCGACACTGCTTCTTCGAAATCAGCCTGAAGTGCACTGTTATCATAGAGGAAGTTAAGTACTATAGCCAATAAATATATCTGTTGTGCTGTGTTTCAGGCTTATGATTATGTGTACATTTTAATAATTACAATCAAATAGGATAACTTTGCCTTCAGCACAAAATAAATGTACTTTACAAAACCTTTCATGTCCAGAATATGAATGTGACTTTAAATCATTTTAGCTTTCAACAGCGGGATTATGTCTAGAGCTGAGACTTGTTTATTGAGCTGGCAAGTCTTTATAAAATCATGAGAGAACATGAGTGGCTAATAAGCAAGTCCTTTACAGACAAGCCTTAGCATTCAGGGCAGTCATCTTTTGTTTCATTCAGAGCGTGATTTGTGTTAGCTGCTATTGACAAAGAAATCTCTTGTCTTTGATGTGAAGCTGTTACAAAGATTTGCACACTGTTGCACAAGCAGAGAGTTTTTGATGGTGATGTATGTGCAGCTGTATGAAAAACAAATAGTTACCATTGTTTTTCAAAAACATTAGGTTGTATTTTCTAGTGACATATTGTGTTTGCTGCCAATGTTGCCCATTCATTACCAGACCCAAACCCCATAAAGTCTATGACAGCCAATAAAAAGTGGCAAAAAAGTCTTACACTGATGGAAAACCTTCATGAATTAAAATGGCAGCGGTGAAAATGAAAAACCAGGGTAATATTCAAAGGGATAAGCCTATCCTATCCAGAAAATAAGCATCACTGGAAGTCAGTTATTAACTTTATTATCATGTGTGCTCAGGATCTCAGTGTGTGCATGAGTGAGTCATTTTTGATTAAATGAGACGGAATTGTCATACTTTTCTTATCAGTCTCGTGTGAATGTGTGATTAGGAGGGATAACGCTGCTCTTTAAAAACATATTTGTCTGTTATTAACTCTGGAACTCATTTTGGAATAAAATTATACATGCATTTGAATAAAAATGTATATAAACTGTAGCACTAATCACTGCAGGAAAACATCCGTTTCAGTCGAATTTATGTTTATCACTGTCTGAAAGTACAATAACAGCCATAAACAGCATATTGAATGTTGAAATCGGTCTATTGTCTCAATCAAATGGGGATCTGGGGAGTTTGTCGAAAATCCCTTGTGCTTAACATTGTGTTCCTCAAGCCATTCCTTAGAGGCTTGTGTGGTGTGTCAGAGCGATTCCTTTTAAGGGACACATTTTGGGATGGAGTGCCTGGCTTATTCATGCAAACAATCTTTTTCCATCACAGTAAGGATGCTGCAGTGGTACCCTAATTATTATCATCTGCAACCATCAGCTCACTGCAGTCAGTATTTTCCTCTCAAGTCCACAGAGTATAAGCTCATCCCTCGCTGTGATCAATTTTCCATTTGCAGAGAGGGACCCAGCAATTGTTTGTGGCTTCTCTCTGAAGCCAAGAGACAAGCAAGAGGTGAGAGGCTCGAGGTCTGCCAGGAGTGCAGAGAGATGCATCAAGAACTGCACTGCATTATCACAACCAGCTGAAACTGTGGCATGGAGCAAACACGGACAGTAGACTGTACACTACGGGCTGGCAATTCATATGAAATATCCTTTTCCTCCAGCTCCATACCTGAATATAACTCCTGTGAGATGAGATAAGCAAATATCTATTCCAGGAAATGTTCTCTTCCACATGTGACAGAAACTTTTGAATGAAACTTTTAGGGGTCGTCTACCAACAGTCTTTATTTCAGTAACAATTTTTGCCATCTTGTTGGGCTCTTGATTTGTTCACATCTGAGAGAAAATGTCTCATGTCGAGCATCCTGTTGTGATGAGCTACTAAGAGGTCAGAAAGCCAAAATAGTACCATGTAGTCAAATCCTATCAAGTCAAAATGCACCCATGCACAAAGCTGCTAAAAGAGAAAATAGTGTGCCCCAAATACACCTTCCCTGCAAGTCTTTAATCTCTCTTTTCCAAAATTTCCTTGACGCTTGATATTTGGTATTGTTTTGTGAATACTCCAGCAGAACAATATATCAATTAACCAATTAATCAATTAACCTTTCATCAGTAAGCGTCACTTTGTTGTTTGGATGTCGGACAGTTTCACACCTTGTAATTATTAACACAGTCAACTCTTCTTTTTTAATTCAAATGGAGAGATAGACACTGAAAGTAGGAATCTGCACAACAAATGAATAGTCACAGCTTTGTGTGATGCAGCCTTAAAATGCCACCCGAGCTTCGTAAATTATATAAAGCTCAGTGGCAGTGGAGGTATCATAGATTTCATCAGATTTACTGTTCCAAACAGGTTAAAGTTTAAGTAGATATCAGATACCTGTTTATATTCGGTGATGAGAGGCTGTGACTTGAGTCAGGTTGCGTCTCCGCTGTACGATGCAGAGAAGAGTCTGGCACAACTCCCTAATCACTTTAAAAAAAGCTTTAAAAGTTTTGGTTATCTGAGTTCCATCCCCTGAGCATAAGAACAGTGTGAAGGTATACAGAGACAGAACATTAACAGCTTGTGGAAAACAGCACATCTAATGATTTGATAAAACTCCACAATGATGCAGTTAACTGTGGATGATTATTTTTGAAATTCATTTTTCTAATTATATTTCATTTTATCTTTACAGAGTAGCAACAGGATGACTGACAGCTTTAGTCAGTTATACCCCAACAACAGTAATCTCATGTTGTCAGACAAATCCTGAAATTATTCATTTTTTGTGTTAGATGTTGTTGATTGTTCCTTGCCTTCATGTGCTCACCCAAAGGAAAGTCGTAAGTAGTTTTTTCAGCACAAACAAGAAAACACAGTTGGAACAAAACAAGGGTTTTTGTAGTCTCATGACAGCTGACCACTGTGCAGAGTGACGTGAAACACACGGATATGGAAATAGAAAAAAAAAAGTCTTCATCATCTGGAATATTCACCCACTACTTTTGAAGTACCACAGTGCCTCTGTGTACAACTTTGCATCACTTTTCAAGATTCTCCCCAGTTTCCAGGGATGTTTGAGAGTCTGCTATTTCTGTGGACAGAGTTTATATTAAGTGTCTTTTCATGTAATCGCTGACTCTATCTAAAACTTTTTGACCTGGTATAGTACCAACAACCTTTGAGACCAGCAGATACTGCGCTGCTCACCATTCCCAGATGAAAATGTGTTACAAAAAGAGATTTGGCCTTTTCCAATAAAGTCCTGCCTCATGAAAATCTTCCCATTTAAATCAGGCACACCAAGTCCGAAGCTGCCTTTAAAGCCCTTAAAACTTTGCTGATTAAAAAAGCCTTTGGCAATGTCCAATTAATTCAATGTAGTGTTTTGTGAAATATCCATTTTACTCTAACTCACCTTATCCCCTCTTGCAAAGCAATTCGTCAAATTGTTAAGAAAAGTGCTATCCAAATACCACTTTGTTATTGTCATTATCTTGTGGCATAAGGTGGTTCTTTATGCCTGGAAAAAGACTGATTTGGATTAGAGAAAATGCCTCCCTGACAGCACAGTGTGTAAGCCAGTAATCTGATCACCACTAATATGCCAACAGTTTTCTGTGTATGCTCATAGAGAAAATTCCAATCTCACAAAATTTGATCAAACAGTATTGTAAGCCAGTACAAACAAACTTTGTGCTTAATCGGTGATTCTCAACATTGTTAGCTCTGTTTATACCTGCACATTTGGTACAGAAGGAAGATTCAGCTGATGTCAGATTGTATCATTTGCCACTTAGATTAAACAACTAAAAGCAAATGTTAGACTTATTTAGACCTTTTCTGAATAATCCGGGTGGTCTGTAGACTGGTTTCCACCTTGCATCAAAGCAAGCTGTGCTGTCCATTTTTACTGACTGAGTCTAAGCGACAGTCGAGAGAGGGAGCAGGTGCTTTATTAAGAGCATCAGACCTTCGGGGAAAGTGTTCTCAGGGTTGGGTGCATGCATTTTATGACATAATCAATTGAGAAAATCAGTGGAAGACGAGCCTAATTCATTTTTCTGGCAAGTTGAAATGAGCTAAGACCTAATAGGATTTGTCTAAAAGGCTTCTAGCGTGCTTCGTGTTCTGAACAGGCAGCCTCCCTAAGTCCCTGAGCGTGATGAACAGCTGTTTTTGTCTCTCTGTGGTCAACATATTTATCTCTAGGTGGAACTGCTTTTTAGATGAATTGTGCCGTCTCTTGTGAAGAGGTGATTCTGTGTGTGTCTTAAAGTGATTAACAGCGTACAGTATAATCTGTCTTCTAGCCGAGGGCATACTGTGAAATGAGTACATGTCAGTGGGAAAGCAAATAGTCTGTGTGCCGTCCAACTTTTGCAATAAAATCGAGACAAATAGGATAGCAATAGGCCAATAAAATCAATTTCACCTCTTGTGTAATCAATTTTTACTGTTGTGTAAAGAAGCACCTCAAATTATCAGACAAACTCAGCACATTGTCTACCTTTTAGAGGCTGCAGGTTGATACATGAAGGGCCATCCTTCAAAACGTAGGCAGTGATCACGAAAACAGTCAATTTTTTTTAGGAGTTAAGGGGGGAATCTTTTTGTGTATTCTAACATGTTTGAGAGAAATTGACTCTTCCCCCTTTTAAAAACATGTAAAAGCTCAATCCAGAATTAGAGTGGGTATCGACTGATCATATGATATTGTGTCCAACTCAGCTGAGCCTCAGGGAAGAAATTCTGATGTCATATGTCAGTTATGAAAATGTTCTGTCCCAGTGATGATTAGAGAAGAAAAGCAACACACACTCCTTTGTTTTTTCATAATTTTCTCATTTTCCTATAGCAAAAATACGGATCAGCCGGCTTTGAAAAGATAAGCATGTTAAAAAATTCTGACAAAAATCCTTATAAGTAACAAATATTCCCCAGTAGCGAAATTGGAAACGTTTGTTTAGCTGTCTAACAAACAATTCATTTTCAACAATAACTGACAGTAAATCAGTAGTGAATTAATAAATATATATATAAAGGACAATTTGATTTAACGTTGTCAATTTTAAGTGATAAATGTAACTATTATACAGTATTAATAAACTGATATTCAACATTTAAACCATAAAAAGGTTGTTCCATCAAGGAAGTACAGTATGCCATTTGCCAAAAATGAACCCCTCGTAACCATAGAAAAGGCTGATTAAGAATCTCTTTTTTCAGAGAAACAGTTCCACAGCCAACAAATAAGATGACAAAAAACACCTACTTTCCATTTAAGAAGTTGTAAGAATCCAATTTGTCTCTACTTGTTGCAGAACTTACTGAGATTAAAGTTGATGATTTGTTCAAACCAAAGTGTAAAGCTTTTATTTCATGTCTTCTAATTGCTAACATTTTTATTTCAAACTGTACAATAAACTCTGTATGTTATTCTGCCATCATATTGTGGCAGTAATGTATTGCTTCAGTGGGACAACCATACTCATCTCTGTTAGACGTCTACATTGTGCAGTGATCCTCTTTTCATCGCCATAGTCTTGTGGAAATGTCCTCAGTTGATGTTTTTGCTGTTAGACAGCCCCCACACACATAATAAGATAAAGTCTATTTTCTGTAAGATCCCCTGGATGGGGGCAAAGAGCTATGAGTTGTCCAACTGTCCTGACACAAGTCATTGTTGATCTCACTGTTGTAGGGGAAAGACTCTAGGGCTGCAGATAAGACTGTTGCCATGGTCCTGAAGGAGATACCAAGTAAGGCGTCATCAGAAGGGAAGCCCCTCCTCACAGTGACTACCAAGGTGGGCAGATCCATTCCAGAAACCTCCCCTATGCCCTCAACCCCCCATCTTAAAGTGGAACTTCCTCCTGTTTTGGTGACACTGAAACGCTGGCAAAGCTTTGAGTGTCCAATAAGTGACTTTTACAGTATACTAACTCATTACTTGAGCTTTTTGAATGTTGTATCTAACCAATATTTCCCTATTATTTCATTTCCAGCTGCTCTATGGGGTATAAAACTTTTTAACAACCATACACTATTTACTGAATATCTTATGATCTGCAAAACCAGCCTAAATTTGTTGATCTAAATCCTTTCAAATAATCCCTTGCGAGATTCACGGTGCCCTTCTTTGAATTCATGCTTGGTGTTTTTAGCACTGTATGAAGGGATACACGAGAGGGTCATCGTAAATTTCCCCCCACTCCTAATCGGGTGTGTACAACTTCTTCATTAACTTTTTACACCTCATAAGCAGCAGAACAAAGAGCGTGTGACCGCATTTCCAAAATGCTATACCACTCAGCATGGCAATGAAATACTGTCTGAACTCTCTCTGCATTAAATACTGCAGCAAATTACCCTCGCCACTGCTGAACCTTCCACTCCTCTTTTGCTATATAAGTGTTAGAGTGGGATGGAGGCACCATCTAGACACAAATATGAACTTTGCTGTTCTGTGCCTGATTGCTTCTGTACTGTGTGTGTGCGCTGCTGTGTCTGCGTCCGTGCTCCCTTGTATATCACTCTGTTTTAATAACCTGTGTCATGCTTTATACTTGTTCTATTTTCTAATACAGTGTCTGGTTTGATAAGCTGTCATGCAAGCAAGATAATACTCCCACTCAAGTGGAAGTGAAGCAATTAAAGATCAGCATTTTTTGTGGGTTTGTTTATTTGTTTGTTTTTTCAGATTGTCGGCATATTCACACCAACGAGTTGTGACTTTATATCTTTGCAAACTGTTGAGCTTACGGTCTGAAATGTAATTAATTATAGCTTAAATTATCGTATAAAAGGGCAAGAAGGACTGAGTCAGAGATAAACAGCTTTTCAAGGGGAGCAGTTCAGTTCACTTAAGCCTAAAGCCTTTTTTTCTGAATTCAAAAGACTATTTATCCAAAAGTGCAAGCAAAAAAGCCTCTGTTAAAAAAGATTATATCTATACACACATATATACATATATATGGAGCAGTTTTGTTCTGGTCTGTGTCATCATTAGATGCTGTAAAGTGCAGTTTTAGAATTAACAACCAAGGCCAGTATTTTTTTCAAGTAAAACTGCATCTAGTTGTTAATGTAGGCCTGTAAATGAAAAGCTTGCTGAATGAGTCAGATCGGTCGTATTCTGAACTAAGCATCGACAAACATCTCACTTAGCAAGCGTCATAAAATTGTTTGCAAAGTTACATAAACTATCTTGATCACTATCGCCATAAAGATTAAGTTTTACGTAAGCAACTGTTAACTCATATACATAGGGGAAATATTGTTCATTCAGCATTAAACTAATTTCCTTTGCTCTCCAAGAAATGAAAAACATGGCCAATTAATCCTGTTTTGCCAGTCTACTCCCAGTCATTCTTTCGCTCAAGTTAGACTGATGCAAAAAGACTGACTCACTGTCCCATCTAATGGTACATGGACACAAAATTGACTGAAAAAAACATCAGTTATTCAATATGTTGAAAATACATCCCTGCCACAATGGAGAGTCAGACATCGAATGAACACCAACAAGACAAATTACTGGGAAAGTTGCTCTGAATGGCCTAATGCATCATACTGAGAATCTAAAATGTTGCAATCAAAAGTGTAATTGTTACCGTAAATAGCTATTATAAAGTAACACCTCAGTTTTTTTACTAGGGCATCAGTCATGATGTTTTGATTAATGATTAACAGTCTTGATTAAGTATTAGATATTTTTTCTGCAATTTAATCAAACTGGCTTCTTTGAGTAATTATGTTGTCCCTTTTGATTCGACTTAAACCCAAATGAGCCAGCAGCCATGCTGTGGTTATTTGCTTCGCATCACAATCAACAATATTAATGATGATAAATGTTCAACAAAATTCAGTGGTTTGCATTGTAGAATGTACAAAACTCACAATAAAAATCCGCCATTTCTGTTTGTTCAGTTCAACTATATAAGTGAATGGAGACGGTTAAATACACTGGGCAAAATGATTGCTGTCGACTCAAATAATGCTGATCAGACAGTAATGTAATAACTGTGACAGGCCTACATTATGGATGTCTTTTCCACCTATATTTAACGATGTTGTAATTTCCACTAAAGTGATAATAGCTCTAACAACATGTCACATATAATCAGCAGAAAACAATCCTGACATGAACAGAGAAAAAATATGTTACTTCAATAACTATGACTCATGAGTAATGATCAAGTGTATTGTTTATAGATTATGTTGAAATCTTTGAAGTTGATTCATAAACTAAGACTAAGGAAAGCGTCCTAGTTTTATGACAGTTGACAAATCATTGGTTTCTCTCCACTGAACTGTAGAACAGGTTTTATTAGCATGCGGGGCTGTGGAATGATATTTCTATAATGACTTTCTTGTCTACAGGTAAGAACTCCAAAACGAAACAACATATCAACAAACTGCCACCAGAAGGTATCAAACTATTGTTGTTTAGACTTTTTCTTCATCACTACAAACATTTTGCAATCACAGCAGGAGATAGCAGCTGTAAGTCAGCATTGTTTTGGGGATGAGCTGATGTTTAATATCACATGCCTGAGATGAGAGAATGAAGATTTTAAAAAAAAAGTAATGTTTCTGGATGTTAACTTTCTTTAAATCTTTCATAAAAATTAAACTGAACCCTTGTGGTTCTTTCCACGTGAGTAAACTTAACTCATGTTGATGCATCAGGTCCCAGATTGATGCTTTAGAGCAGGTAACACAGGCAAAATCGCAGGCTGCAGCTTCTCATGCCAGGCGCCCATTCAAGTGTTCTAGCAAAGGGTCCCAGTGGAATTTACCATGTTCTCTTTCCCAAGCAGTAAAGGAACAATCACACCATGCCAAACCCACAAAAAGCAAAGCCCCACTGTCATATTTATCTACAGAACGAAATGACTAACTCACAATCATTGTTAACATTTTGTCTTTATACATGGGTTCCATGAATATCCCAGGTCTCCAAGTGAAAACATGTTTGTAACTGTAAAACACACTTATGAGTATGTGTTAAACTAAATTTCCTAAAAACAACCCTGGGTTAGGACAACCCAGAGAAGTCAAGGAATACAACAAAGGGCAGATTTCAATTTAAAAAAAGAAAGAAAAACGGTGTAAGATTGCGTCGAAAATCCCAGCCTCGACCTTTACTAAAGAAAATGAGTTTACATTTCAACTCAACTATCCTTTTTCACAATTTTGTTTTCCAACTTTGCAGCCCGAGGACAAATGAAAGCTCATTATGATGAGTCATAAAAGAATCAACAACAATACAACAATCTGAACTCCAGTATTCAGGCCTGTGGGACTACATGGAACAGATCATTAACACCCACAACAACAGCTTTAAAAACTGCCATCAGTAAACAACTTGATGCATCACAGAGACATTTTATAATAGTTTCTAAGAAACAATAAGGCCAGTTTTTGTTTTTTAAAAAAAATATGCAGAAGAGTTAAATGTGCTAAAATTCCTTACCACAACATTCTCTGCATGTCAACTTAATAAATCATAAGACTGGCTGCTATCATTTTTTCTGCCAACCATCCATTTAGCCTCCAGGTTTTATCTAACAACTGCTTTGATTTTCTCATACAACTTTGCCTTTAAAAGTGTTTTCCATCCTCTCCACCTTCTCCCATCTTCACCCCAGCCGCCCCTCCACCAAGGCTCCGACAAGTATAACTGGTGCACAGCTCCCTTGACAACAACATCTGAGAGATCTCTTGGAGTCAAGCCCAAGCGGCACAATTAGCTGAAGTTTTCCATTACATAATTTTTAGATTACTGCTTGAAGCACTCATAAATTGAATGGCCCAGCATAGGAGAGCAGAAGAAAATGCTATAACAGGAAAGGGGGGAAAGAGTTTAATGGGCAAATAGCTCAGGAAGCTCCTGTCCTGAGTGAAAAGTCAAACTATAATTACATTTTTGCATTGTTGTGGACACACATACATAGTTGATCTTTTGTCCCTATTATCCAGGAAAATAAGAGGGGGCTTGTCATTCCAATAGTGATCAACAATGATCCTTTAAACCAGAAAACCTGAAAAAAATACTGAAACTCACTATGTGAGTTGACTGTTAGCGTGGTTATGAGTCATACTGAGGGGTAGGAACAAATACTTTTTTTTAAAAAATTTTCCTATGCAGACAAGCTGATGTTATTTCAAACATTAAGATTAAGCCAACTTTCTTCCCAAGATTATATCACGCTATCCTCTATCATGAGGCTGCCAGGATGTATGCTCAGATGTGAAAATGAAACATGAGCACTATTGCAAATGAAACTTTAAATCAGACTCACAGTTTTTAGTCCTTATTGTAAACCAATACTTTCCTAAATAACCCTAACCCTACAAATCTTCGTTGAGTATTAACGTGCTAACATTTGTTTATTACCACGTAACTTAGAGTGAGGCTTTGGCTCTCATTGGGGAATGTAGAATTTTGAATAGCTTTGCAATCAAATGTTCCATGAAGGAAAATTTAGAAGATGAATACACAAACCATATTTTACAGAATTCCAAACATACCGTAGGAAACTTTTTCTAAAGAGCAATAGAGCAAATTCAATTGGCCTTAACTTCAGGGGACCGTCACCTCTATGGTGTATTACATTATTTAAATGTTTTTTCTTTCGTGTGTCAATCAAGGACCACTTGGTTGAAATTGATCAAAATAATCCTCTTGTTTCATTAGTGAATACACTCATATTGCCAACTTTCAGCAGAATATGACTCAGTGGGTCTCTTAGCCACTGTGTCAGCCACTCATTATTAAGTAAAAACTTTATGCTATCTGAAATTGAATAAATGCATTACTTGAGGATTATGCTATACTCTCAATGTCCACGACAGGAATGACCTCCAGTCAGTCAGTCACAAATAAATAAACAGAGTGGAGAAATCAGGGTCACCTACTGGAGCACATAGAGGGGATTCAACTTAAACTTGTTACTCATAGATAGCTGCAAAAGATGCTTTTGAATACACTGAAATCACATGAATTGTTATGCACAAACAGATGTTTTTCTGGTTATTTTCCACTCAAATGCTGTGAATACGTGCATTCATGAATGTTATTTATTATTATTAAGAGATTTTTTTTCCGTCTGATTCCATCTGATTTTCCATTCTTCTGTCATCAAAGAGGCCGTTTGTAAATGGCTTCATATGATTCAATTTTATTTCAGACAGATGTGATGTGATAAATGCAACAACAAAAACAAAAAATACATAGAACAAGAACAGAACAAGAGAACAAGTTTATTTTATAGCTATTACCTTCACAGATTTGTACTTATATACTTCAAACGGAAGCAGCAAATCAAAAGGTCTGATTTAATGTTCTCAGACATTTTAGTTTTTAAATGCAAAACTGAAACTAGATTAAATACTAACAGTAACAGGAAGAGCCAATAACATTGATTTCGAGCCATATTTTATTTGTAATGTGAACTTGATTTAAACAGAATATCAATTAAAGTAAGCAGTCTAAGAACTAAGAACTCATAAAATGCTGGCACTTCAAAAATTAATCATCATACAAAATTAAAAATGTAAGATACTGAATATTATAAATGATGCCAAAGAAATAAAAAACACCAAACTGGCACATAGTATTACCCAACAAATTACTTGAACAATGAATTAGCAATTAAGAGTGATTTCTTTGACAAACACTCTGTTTCATTTATGGAGTGCTACATCACAACAAATCATCTCAGGGCACCATACAAAGACAGTAGAAAATTTTAATTCAAGTCCAGTTACACATAATCACATTTAGTACAGATCAATACAATCCAAATTTGAGGTTACAGAGGAGAAAAGAAAAAGGCTTTGTCAGCAAGAGCTCATTATTTTATTCAAAAGCTTCCTATACAGGTCAATTAACACATCCAAAATGTCAATAAACAAAACAATTACAGTATAACAATGAAGCAAGCAACTCTCATCACAGTTTCAGGATTATCATTAGCTGAGGGGAAAACGGTTCTTTGTTCTATAAGATGTTCTGTCTGTGCTTGAGAGAGGAGAAGAGACGAGTTAAATTATTGGGGAGAACCGCTTCAGCACTTAAAGGCTTTCAGCCATCAGTAGCTATTTCAACAGTGAGTGGCAACGTAAGCCTTGAGAGTTAAGTGCAATAAAAACTTGCCGTTGAAAATTGTCTGAAACAAAAGTTGGGCAGATATCTCTTATGTCTGAAAGTCATCTTTACACCATCTTTACAGAACAACTAAATAAAAAAGAAGGGGCCAGCAGATTAATATGTTGTTGTTTCAGTGCAGTAAATGCTGGTTTATTGATTCTACAGTATCTGGAGAAGTTGGACATTTAGGTTTTGAAGTAATTCATAAACTTTTAAATAATTTTTTTTTTCCACCTGAGAGTTAGATTTGTGGAGCTCTGAGCTGTTCCAAACAGCCATGCAAAGGCTGCCATGGTTTAAATTATATCTCTAAGAGAAAAATTATAATACAGCAGATTATACCTGCTTAATTTAAATACTTACTAAACTGTTCTACTAAACTCATAATACTTTCTCATCTTCAGATTATAACACTATACAAGACGGGCAAATGTATCTATAATAGATCATGCTACACGATACACAGAAAGCTTAAAACAGACCGTAACTGTTGTTTAATGCTGCAGATCAATCCTCTGTTAAAAAGACTAACTGATAGATAATAAACAAATTTTTTCAATTCTGAGACAAATATTGGCAAAAACAGACAAATGTCTGATCTCCCAGAACAAGTGTCAGTCTGAAAGACAAAAACAACAACATGTGCCTAATTTAGTGTTATTAAGATTTTTAGATTGTTTTGCCAATCTGTTCAATAACAGATTAAGCAGTAATTATGATATATTCATTATGTTTGATTGCTAAGACAGTTGATGAAAGTTATTATGTAAATTTTTATCATAAAAAAATGAGAACGCTATAACTGTTTTCCAGCACACAGGGCAGTATAGAGTAAGTGAGAGCACTATATTCCTTCTGGCTGTTTTTGTTTTCTCTGCATGACTTTCTTTCCTCTCACTGCCAGGGCTGGGAAATTATTAAGCACACCCATGTTTAAGTTGGCTTTTTAATCAGATGGTGTTTAGTTGACAGAGTAAAAGTTGTCCAATTAAAACAGCAGAGGCTATTTGAGATGAGTCATTTCCTCCATTAGAGCCAGCGGCTCAATGGTCATTATTCACAAAGTTCTGAAGCCAAGATTAAATGAAGCTTGAACTTCGTTCACATGACTAACAGCTGTTAATGACTCAGCATCAGCTGATAAACAAGCAGTAAACAAAGTTTGTAAATCACACAATAAGCCCAACCTTTAAAAACAAACAAATCCATCTGTAGTAATATGCAGTTACTGAGGGTGAAATCCGGTTACTTCCTGTGAATTAGATTCTTACTTTGACACCAGAAGAGCACAAAGCCTCATGCACTCTAATTACTTGTGCTGGGTCAGCATTCATGCGCAGTAATGACCCTCCCCTGTGTGCTATTTATGTGCCTTTTCAAATGATTCGATCATCTATCGATCATCATCATAGATAGATCGATAGATTTGAATAGATTTATGTATTTTTCTTCTTCTAGACATATTTGTTGGTGACTTTTGCTATGAAATGCACATTCAGCACTTTTTCAGACATATGTCAGGTTGCATGCAGTCCATTTCATGTGTTGTAATTAAATCTTTTTAAACCTTCATTAAAATTCTGCTTGCGAGTGTAGCCTGAACAGCTTAATTAGCAAATGTCATGTTTCCTTTCAGTCAGTTTTATACACACATGCTAGGCTCGCAAGGGTTGTATTGCCTTGCACATTTTAATGGGACAAAACTGGTTTTCACCTCCAAATTATGAAGCATTGGCTGACAAATTGTTACCAGCTGCACCTGGAGTATATTGAGGCTTCAGAGTGTCGATAATGAACTGGATATGACCTATTCTGCAGATGCACTGGCAGGCCTCCAAACTGGTGCATCACTGGCAAAAATAATTAACATTTTCATGGTTTGGAAGGTAAGCTAAGCAGTAACAGTTAGTAATTATTGTTAGGCCATTTTCATTGAGTATTTCTTGGTGAAATTGCTGGTCTACCGTAACTTAGTCATTTATCTGTAGTATTATGAGTTTTTAAAACAGAAACATAAAGTTTTTTTGATGTGTGATGTAAATGTAGTGTGGTGTTTGCACGTTACCATAGTGATGTGATTCCCTGTAAACAATCATCAAACACCAGCTCCGTGTGGACGAGATAATTAATCACATATTAATGCTGCAAAACAACTTTATGCAATTTTTAAACATCACTGACACAAGTCAATCCATAAAGAGTGACCAATGGGTGTTTCTGTGACACATAATAAGCAGTGTATGGCTGAATGTGATTGAGAGTTTATAGCTCCTTGTTAAATGCAGAAATGTTTCATTTGACTCACGTACAATCAAGTATAAACTATCAAAACTGTTTCTACATTTCTACATTCTTGTCTAATACTGCTGTCAATTTTTTTTCTGTCAATTAAGGAAAAAAGACAAAAAAAAAAACTCTTTTATGATACAGGGAGTTGTTAGTTAGATACTGCCATGTGAATCATAACCAAAAAGCAGAACTTCACTCTAAGTTAGCAAAGCCTTGGGGTATTTGCAGAGGATTTGATGGAAGTTTCACAGGGACATGCCGAGTGAAAGCCTGAATTGTCTCATCCATTTGTCCTTACAGCTGGTGAGCGAGCAACAAGAAAGTCGGCCGCTTCTCAGCCCGTCAATAGATGATTTCCTCTGCGAAACCAAGTGTGATGGGGTTTCCCGCCCAGTGACATCCAACACAGCCGGTATAGCTTCTATTTTTCCGTCTGTAAAATTTTTGATAACATGGCAACATATATTGTGCTGATAACTCATACGCTGTGGAAACTTAAAGTGATTTTAATCTCTATTAGATACACCTGTATCATTAAGTCCAGGTTTTATGTTTAAACAGTAATATGAAACAGAAATGTAGAATTGGGCTCCAGATTAGAGAGGGGTGTTATTAACACATGAGGGATGATATTGTGGATGCTGCCTCCAATTGTTAAATTTTCATCAACACCTCCCCTGGACAGGATGTTTTTATTTTATTTATCTGTATTATGTGTCTGTTAAATTACCTTCATGCCCATCACTGTTACTGGCAGAAAAAATCCATGTTGTTTATCCTAAATAAACAAAAAATATTAAGGTTTTTCTCTTATCACATTAATTGGATTTCGAGGCAATATTGTATGCTTTCCTGACGAGATATAGCTGTATATCTGAGGTACATTATAAATGCAATGCCACAAGGCATCTTCCTTCTTTCTGCTTTAAAGCTAAGGAGACATTGTGGGTTTCCATGTTGCTTTGGCTTTCTGTGCGTAACATACTTAGAGAATATTTAAAGAGGAAATAACACGGTTATTGTGATTTTCTATCACATTTCTGATCAAAATATTGACACACATTTTTTAAGATATTTAGGCTTCTATCCACACAGAAATTTGACTTTTAGCAAGTATTGTACCAACATAAGATAAATCAAAATAAACCTTTTCTGAAAGGTGGCATTAAATTATTGAAGAAGCAGAAGCTACAACACTATGTGATCTAAATCTTCAAAATAAACTTTCAAATGATCGTCGTCACAGTACACATTCCCTATAACCTTTTAAGTCTGCAAAATAAATGAGCTAAACTGACTGACTGACTTTAACGGATGCCAAATGCCATCTTAGTTTCCACATGGATGGGATCCTGATCAATGAGCTGTA
Source organism: Leuresthes tenuis (assembly GCF_036924035.1). Classification (NCBI taxonomy): domain Eukaryota; kingdom Metazoa; phylum Chordata; class Actinopteri; order Atheriniformes; family Atherinopsidae; genus Leuresthes; species Leuresthes tenuis. The sequence continues at coordinate 14,893,681 of NW_027325361.1, read as the reverse complement.
CCATCTTCTGAGTGATAATTTGCAGAACTAGACTGCACAGCTGATGTGTCATCGCCAAACAAGCCACTGACTGCTTTGATTCAGCTGAGAAAAATATGGAGAAATTTTGTGCAAAGCTCACAACCTTCTGTCTTCGCAAAGCCTCATGCTGTTCCTGCTGTCAGTGCAACACAATTGGTTATGAGACTCAAAGTTATATCTATCTCTCTCTCTATCTATTTAACTATCTATCTGTCTATCTATAGATATCAGCAGACATATTGGATAGGTAATTGTTGCTGCTCACCAATCTGGGAAGGATTATAAAACTATTATTGAAAATTATTAGAAGTCCATCATTATACAGAGAGGAACATTATTCCTAGTAGAAAGCATTCAAGATGGTTCTCAATCTTCCCAGGAGTGCTCATCCCTACAAGTTCCCCTCAGGTTAGACTATGGAATTCTCAGAGAAACTGCAAAAAAATTACATCCCAGTCTCTACAGGCCTCAGTTAGCGTGTTAAATGTTAAAGTTTGTGACAGAACAATAAAAAAAAAGATCCAACTCTGGTCTATGGTATGGATTGTTTGGAGAGGTTGCAGGAGAAAGCCTCTTCTCTCTAAAAAGAGCATAGAGCATGGCAGTACAAGATTTGCAAAGTTACACCTGAACAAACCACAACATGTCTGAAACAATGCCATTTGTACAGAACAGACCAAAGAGGAGATGTTTGGTCATTCTGCACAGCACCACATTTAGAGAAAACCAAACAGAACATGTGATGAGTTTGGCTTGTTTTTTTATGGACAGCTTGCAAGCATTGAGTCAGTCATGAACTCCTCTGTGTAACAAATTATTCCAGAGACACGTGTGAGGTTGTCTGCCTGACAGCTAAAGCTTGACCAAAATTGGGTCATGCAACAGGACAATGATCACATGCACAGGGGACCAAGGAAGTCTACAGAAAAATGGGTGAAAACTTAAAGAATCCAGGTGTTGCAACGATCCGGTCACAGTCCACACTTCAGCCATCAAAATTTTGCAAGACTTTAAGAGGACTATGCACCAACTAATGTCCACAAACCTCAATAAACTGAAACAACTAAGTAAAGAAGAGTGGGCCAAAATTCCTCCACAACGATTTGAGAGACTTATAAGAGACTTGGTATGGAAAACAATTACTTCAAGTTATTGCTGATACAGTAAAGGTGGTTCTACTAAATCATGTGGCATACTTACATTTTCACATACTGCTTCTGTAATTTGGCTTTGAATTTGTTAAATAACTAATAACACAGTTGTATTTACCTAATTCTAAAACCTATTAAGGACCAGCTGAATTTTTTTTTAAATCTATGTATTTATTTTAATTATACTGACATTTAATCATTTGGACTGGAAAAGCCAGGGATCTAAACACCCCTTGTCTGACAGACCCAGCTGTCTTTCCTTTATCTTCATCACTTAACACCATCTAACATACTTACATAAAGCCTTGCCTACAGGCCGGTTTGCCAAACCTAAAAAAAATCATGGTCTTTACGGCTGGAGCCACAGGGCTTTCTGCCAGAAAGACTTTGCAAAGTTAGCTCAAGAAGTTAACTTAGCATACTGTGACAAATGTATTGCATTGCAGGGCCGTCAGTGAGAACCCTGGGGTTTCAAGTTCTACAGAAACTGAGGCTATTTCATTTTTACTTGTAATTTGCGCCTTTTTATTATTACGGTATTCTGAACTTTCGCTCACAGATAGATTAGGTTAAGGCAACAAATCCACTTGTTAAGCTTACAAAAACCTCCTTCCAAACCAAGCATTAGAAAGACTTTCTGACAAAAAAGCCTTATCGCTATCACCCCCCATCTGCACAAGCAGCTGCCTCACACTATTTCATTTTTCACCAATGAGATGACCAAACAGAGCAGAGGACCTTGAAGGAAGGTTTCAGGCTTGAATGTGTTAGATGCAACGTATAAGTAAAAGCTTTATTTTATTTTGTCTTTCTTTTTTTCACATTAAATTATTTAAAATCATCAAGTGGATCCTTCAAATAAGATAACGAACCTTTAAATTAGCATAATTTGAGATTTTTAACAGGCTGGTTATTGCTAAGCAGACAGACGTCTTTCTCACCATGGTTAGGATATCAATCAACTGTCATTTACGTATGTGTGCTAAAGCTTATTTATTCAAGAAGAGCCTCTGATCACCATCCCCGTAATGCATTAGATTATCTCAACTCATGAAAAAAAAATCTTTTATTGGCCTTTTGCTTGCTGATTCAGGAATTTCACCTGCAATTTCTGTGATCTATGTTAGCGTTTTTTAATTCATTACTGACCAAATATACACTTGTAGATCTAGATATCAATATTTCCTACAAATCATACACTGAAGATTGAAAGATGTAGCACCTGTAACTTACAGAAGTAGAATTTTTGTTTAGCGATTTATTGATATATTGGCACGCAGACCTTTTCCAATCGCAAAAACATTTAATCTGACAACCTACAATCATCCTCCTGTATTATAACACTCAATCAAATAAACAGAAATGTATTATTGCCGTGACATTTTATACAAACTTGTTTGTGTGATATTTTTCCAGTCTCTGCCTTTTAAGGAGACAATGAGTGACAAGACATTCCTAACATCCCTGCCTTTTCTCCAGCAGCTTTTGTGACTTTTAATGCTGAAAACTGCTCCGGCATCCATCCTCATGAGTGTTTCTCCTTTGATTTGTAATTGTACATGTCATCTAAAGAGCACAAAGTATGGATGACAAGCATACTCTCTAATTACGCAAAGATTTCAATCAACAAATGCTCTCAGTTGGTTGTCATAAAACAGCAGCATGCCAATTATGCAGTCATGTGCCTGTATTCTTTTTTTTTAGCTTGTGATCAACTAAAGAAACAGTCCAAGTCCCTTGAGGTGAGCGAGAAAGCTTTGTAGTTTAATCAAATAACCAGGGCTTTGAAATCCTTCAGTAATTAATTAACCTGACTTGTTTTGGCACCAACTACAATGACTTGTGTTTGGTTTAAAATGTTTTCTGTCCAAAACACATCTACACCAACAACAAAAATAGTGCTCAATGTGCTTTATGTGCACAAGACCATTACTTTGAGTTATATTGTTCACCTCAGGGCAAAAAATTATCTAAATTAATTTAATAGAAAATGTAATTCAGTTTAAATTAAAAGGACATTATAATTCTCCGGGATGCAGAACCTTTTTGTGGTACCAATTACTTTTGAATGGTGTTATTTGGTGTTATTTGGAGCAGGAGAGACGGAAAAAGCAGAAAGCCCATACGAGCCCAGTGCCGTCCATCCAATTTGTCAGGGCGGGGGAGAAACCACTATCCTCCAAGAAATGGCCTCCTGTAAACAGCACCATCATGGATGATGAGGGTGGACCTAGGGAGGAAACTCCATTTTCTCCAGGTTGTCCAAACCTCTCTGGGACCTGACCCAGTCGTATGGTCTGAGGAGGCCAAGAAGATCATCCTGACTGAATTAACGGTCCCTTGGGAAGATGGATGTATCGAGGCTTCAGAACGTAAGATCATCAAATACCAGAACCTAGTCCAGCAATGCAGAGACAAAGGGAGGGAAGCCTGGCTATTCCCGGTCAAGATCAGCTGTAGGGGCTTTCCTGCACAGTCGGTCTGGAGGGCCTTTACAGTACTGGGAATGGCAGAGAGGAAGAGGAAGATGGCTGCTCGCAGGTTGGGCGAGGCAGCTGGGAGAGCCTCTTGCTGGATATGGAGTAGGAGGGAGGAGTTAAGCTGGAAGCCGTGAGAAGATGAGCAGTGACTGGCCATCACACATTTTTGCCTGAGTAGAAGAGGTAGAAATATTTGCTTGAGCACACGATCCTCGGGCACCACAGTCAAAAAAAAAAAACTGCTGAAAGTTAGCAGGCTAATTTATCTTTTACCATATCTTAAAAATGTATGACATTAAGCCATCAGTAGGACAACAAGCCAACTTGAGAACACCGCAACAAGTCAAACTATGTCCACAAAAAAAGTTAATACACAAGATGCGAAACAGAAGTTCTGTAAGTCTAAACAAAAGTCTTTGTTGTTTTAATGCTGCTCAACCAATTTGAGACTAAATTACTTACCATCCTGGAGCTCAAGGGACTGCCACTTTCCTCTTAGAATGAGTATTTGCCATATATATATATATAGATTTGCTATAAAAGAGCAGCAGCATTTTTTTAACATGTCCACCCTAAAGGGAAAACTGCATCTTAAGTACCCTTGACAGCTCAAATCACCATGTCAGAAACCGTGTAGATCAGAATGAAAGCTTCATGTAGCACAATAAGTGAAACCCATTGTTCTGCATAATTACAAGGAGAAATTTTCATTTCCACCAACAATGATACAAATTTTGATGTAATACGAAAGACCTCTGAGTAAGGAGGAGAATAAAGTCATGGTTGTAAGTATAATTTGAATTAAAAAACCCTGTACCCTGCCTCTCAACCAATGACCAACCCCTGCAACCCTGAACTGGATTAAGCAAATAAAAAATAAATAAATAAAAAAATCTAAGAAACAGTATAAACTCAATGTAATTACACTCAAATAAAAAGAATACATGCAAATAGATAGGTTGTGGCCCATTCTGTGAAAATTTTACGGCTCAACAATCCATGCAATGCAACATTAATTTAACCAATTCTTATCAAAATGGCAATATTAAGAAGATCGGAAAAAAAATGAATAAACTGTACTTAACTGGCACTAGACATTACAAGAATGAAACTCCTCCAAGCAGCTAACATGGCACACCAGGTGGTTACGTAACAAAATCTGTGAAGTCATCCATTGAAATTGTTAAAAAAAAGGCCGGTGATTCAAGAATAAATTGCAGTTATGGGTCTGGATGAAGCAGCTGTCTATTGGTGTGTATCACAGGCAAACAATGGAGTTAATGAAGTCAGTGGAGCACCAGTTGTTGACAAACTCTAAAACCTTCAGCATCATTCTATGTTATTCTTTCAAGAAACTATCTCCAGTTGGGATATAACACATGGTATAAACGTCTGCAAACCACTGCAGGAGGCACCCATTTTTGACAGATGTTACATTTTAAACCGAAGACTATCTGCCAATAAAGGCAGCTGATTGGTCAGCACTGTCAATCTTTTGCATGAATCTCATGAGAATCTAACTGCCTGACAAGGTTAAAAGGAACAAAGCTTATTACAATAACATGAACAAACAAAAGTTATGTTTATGTTACCCACCAACAGTAGGTACATTATGTGTTAATGTGTGATCTAACATGTGTGTTGAAAGTAAGTTCCTCATCATAAAACATGCTTTAAATCATGCTTTAAATCAATCAGTGGTCAAGTTTCATTTTACAGTTGGGATCTCTGATAAAGTTTATGGAAGGTGTGAAACCAAGAGAAAAAAATTCAATCGATTTAGCAAAGAAAAACTTGTGTGCTTCCTTATACACACATCAGGTGCCCAGGCGTGTGTCGTTATTCGACTGTCTGTTGAGGTCATGTGTGACATAGCCTTAACAGTCACCTGCTGAGAACACTGCACAGCCTATTTCATTCACGCCAAACCACAGAAAAACCTATTCAGTGACATTTAAAAGTTTAGACTCGAATTTGCGGTGACACTGGAAAACACAGTATACAACACAGTTTTCTTGTGTTTGAAGTCATGCTCTTCATTGCCTTTGCTCAGGTAATCATGTGTAGAAACATTCATCATTAACACAGTAGAAGGAGCAATGCTACCCTGTCATTTCTCCACAGTTCTGTCTTCAACACTGGACCTGCTAGATCTCAGTGAACCCGGCGAAAGGAGAAACAGCAAGGACAGGAAGTGTCCTCCGTTATCCCGGGGCAACAGCCAGAAGAACAACTCGCACAAGAAAAAAACAGATGACACAGAACTGATCCAGGTGGAGGTTGAACGGACTGGACCAAGCATGGGAACCGCAGAGAGGGCATCTATTGACTCAGGTAGAATTACTATTTTCTACATAAGTTAATCACAGTTTTAAAAAAAAAATAAAAATTTTAAACTGCCGGGGAGCAAACAGGTTTTCAAAGTTTTGATGCAAAGAACCAGCTATGAGCCACAAAATGCTTTGACATTTTATGCTTTTTTTACAATTTGTTTAAACGACTACAATGCACTTTATTCCGGGCTAAGTCGAGCATCACTTGCTCGTCTACAGCTGTCTCAGAATGCTGCTGCTCGGCTCCTAACTGGTATAAAAAACACAAGCACATAACTCCAGTTCTGGCATCGCTTCACTGGCTGATTTTAAAATTCTTCTTTTTGTTTGTCTTTGCCCCACAGCATCTGTCTGATCTGTTTCAGCTTTACGCTCCTTCACATTCTCTCGGGTCAGCAGATTAGTTATTGCTAGTTGCCCCTGAAACAAAGAGAAAACTTAGAGGAGATCGTGCCTTCTCAGTCACTGCCCCAAAACTGTGGAATGAATTACCTTTGCACCATCAGGCAGGCTGACTCACTTATTGTGTTTAAGTCCTCCCTTAAACACATTTTTTCTCATTGGCTTTTCATTCAGTCTGAGGTGTTGACTTTTTATTGTTTTTATTGTTTGTTTTTAGTTTTTACTTTGTTTTTATTTCATTCTTATGATTTTTATGTTTCACTTTGTATTATATATATATGTCACTAAGGCCAACTGTGTTGTTTTTAAAGCGCTATACAAATAAAGTTGGATTGGATTGGACATGACCACAGAAACTTTATCTGATCTATTTTGTGATGTTAACTTACATGCACCTATTAAATGACATAACCTTTATTGCTGCATTCTGGCATTCGTCTCTTCACCCCAAAGCTCAAAATCTGTAATTCTCTCGCTCCTCACCACAACCTTCTTACCTTCTCAACCTTCTATAACTGTAATCATCCGCTGCAGAACTGACCTCACACATGCTCAAAATTGGCCACAGGGGGATCAAACTAATTTACTGTAATGACAGCAATCATCTCAAAAAACATATCAAAGAAATGGCCAATTACTTTTGTATTTGCCCACTGAAAAGGTTAAAGTGACATGTAGTAGTGCAGAGTGAGTCAAATGTCATGGCAGTGAGATTGATTATACTGGACTACTGGTGGGGATTTTTCTTATTAGGAAAACCTGCTAGAAATGTGACCAACTGTCTTTGTTTTGCTTTATAAGATATAAACAGCATTGATTGCTTCGTACACTGAGGTGAAATTTAACAAAACCAAATTAGCATTTCTCCAAATTAAATGAGGGGCAGGTTTTGGTTCACTTGGAACTTCTATGATCAGCTCATGTGATCAAAAAGTGATGCTATGCTTTTATGATGTTTTATTTTGATCATTTATCATTCTTATCATTGCATTATTGCCACCAGCTACCATTGGCTCATTGGATAAATGGGAAGAACTCAATCCCAACCCGGAGAGAAATGGCAACAGAAAATGGAAGTTGGAGAGACGGCGTTCTTCAAAAAATTCATCCAATGAGCTTTTGTGGTAGGTTCAGCTCTTTGTATTATTCTGATCAGAAATCAGTGTCATAGCAAAGTCATTCATGAGAACAGCAACATACTGACATTTTAAAACCAATCCTAGCATTTACCAAATGTTGGGGGGGTGCTAAACATACTCCTGTAATTACGGTTTTCATATTTATATCCATAATCATAACCATCTTCTTGCCATTATGAGAATACTTTCATTAACAGGCTACATGGTAATTTGTGCTATTTATATTGTTTTGTTTTTTTTTTGCTTGAAGAGAATAAGACCTTAGCCTTGGCTTAAAAAAGGAAAAGCTAAAATATAATACTGTGCACTACCGGCACATCACAGACAAAAACAAAAAGAGACACCAAGAATAGTTTTATTCATCTATTCATTCTTCATCCAAAGAGAAACATTTCTGTCGGGTCAGCTTGATGAGCTACACACTGACAGAATCTGCTGACATAATCACTTATTGTACTGGCTCATCATTTGTCACACAACCAGAATTTTGGTTTTAATGTTTATCATATCATGGTTTCCATTAATGCATTATCAAACTGTTTGCAACAGATTTGTGTCCAGACGTTTGTATGTTCTCTATTCAAAAACATGCATGTTAGGTTCATTGGTGATCTCTAAACTGTTGTACCCCACCTCACACCCAGTGGCAGGTGTGACAGGTTCCAGCCTCCATACTTTCACTCAGTTAATGATATGTCCTTCTTTGCAGCAAAACTATTACAATTTACACTTAATTAGTTTGAATAACAACTTAAATCAAATTATGCTGTGACAACATTAAACTTTTTTAAATCAACAGCTCTACACATAACCATTTGAACTTTTGGAAAATGAACACTGAGCCTTTGTAAAATCTCTGGATATATTTAGAAATCTCCTGATAGTTTAGCCATAATCAAAATCGTATGAACTTAAAAAAACAGATACATTTAATGAATGATACAAGTCAATTAACACACAATAGCTAGAATTATGGAACAAGTGCTTCTTTTTTTACCACTGCTTGTATCAGAGCAGAGAAATCAGTTCACATCCATCCATCCATTCATCCATTCATGTATCATCCTATCCGGCATCGCAGGGTGGGGCTGGAGCCAACCTGCCATCGGGCGAGAAGCAGGGTACACCCATGACAGGTTGCCAGTTCAATTCAGATCATTAACTTTCAACATTTTTACTTTTGGATAATAAATTAAAATACTTGTGAATTCATGACACTTTGCAAATTAATTTTTTAGCAGCCTTTTTATATAGGAATTCTTTAAAAAATACATCTTATGGTTATACAAGTCAGTTCAGTTTACGTTTGTAATTTCATGATTCTTATTTCAAAATATGGGAGAAATTTGTAAATTCTATTCAACTACGGTAAAAGTAAAAAAAAAAAAAACTGATTGCCATGGTAGCAATCAGTGTAGCAATCTAATAACAACTTCATGCCTTCTCTTTTAGGTCTATAGACTGTAAAAGCCAATCAGAATCATCAAATAAGAACAAGTTGGAAGCAAATACCAAAGTCGAGCCAGAGTCTGCCCTCGCCTCACAAGTAAGTTCTCAGTAAGACAACAGCGGGTATTAATCAACATTAGTGGATGCTCTCTTCGTGCATTACAAGCGGTTTTTCAGTTTTAAAAACAGCTTCATATACATGAAACATGTTTCTTCAAACATATTGATTGATGGTGAATCCATTGTATTAACTCCATGAAAGGGTGTATTTGATTTTAACAAATGCATGATAACCCGGCCTTGATATTCAAGTTTGTATCTAATAAGTCACCCTGTTGTGTCATTGTTAACCCATCATTTTGTCCTAACACCTATAATTCTTCCATTTCAGCTCAACAGGCAGTATATTAGTGGAAGACATGTAAGCCTCCCTATGTATCCTTTCATATAACAATGAAAGACTTATACATTTGCACCAATACAACAGCATCACGGCATCTTGTAAATTTCTACATTAAAAGGCCAAAAAATACGACTCTTCTGAAACCAAAAGGTGCCTTTGAAGAAATCCTTGAGATTGTTCCTTCGTGGTGCTATGAGGTCCAAATGTCAAGCGCTTTCCTCCTTCGTTGATGTCTCTATGTAGGTCTACAAAGGGGTCTTGTTTCCAGACGCCATTGTTAGATTAATAGGCCATGAATTATTCAGCTGCCTTACTCTGAACCCATTAGTGTTGATCTCACCAAGCTAGTTAAGCATATATCACCATTTCAGTATTCTCATAGATAATACATTTTGGATAAAATGACAGCAGTTAGAGATGGAGGGTAGTTACTGGCAAATAAACATTGTATTTGTTTCCATCTGGGGTTACATAGTAACTCACTAACAGAGATATTGTAAAGAGTGGTTTTAGTTTCCTGCTGGCTTATACCACACACAAACACAAACAAAAAGTGCATGCAAAGAAAACGTGTCTTGCATGTGATGTTCACACTCTGAACTAACAAAAGTGTTTGCCTCAAACAATTGAGCTTAAAGGAAAAATCCACCCTTAGAAAGTTGAGTTGTGTTGGAAATAACAAAAGCTTCGAATGCACCACAAGAGTGATCAGGTGGTGATGAATACTTAAGTTTATTCTTGGTATTTAGATTAAAATGTGACATATCAAAACTCTGGCTCTGTTAATTAAGAGATTAACTAAGAGATTTGAATTTTTATCATCGAATAGAACTAGTAAAAACTGACATACATGTTATTATTAATTTATTATTAATTTTATTGTTTATTATTCTGGCTCATGCCATATTGGATCATAAACTAGATGAAGCTGGAGGAAAGCTGTGCTGTGATAGGTAACAGGGTTCAAACACATTTGAGGATTGGTGGTTAGGCTCATTTTTGTCCAGAGTAGTAGCAACAAAATGAAAAATTATGCGAGCTTCGCAAAATGTGAGATAGAAGGTGATAAAGTGATAAAGCAAAGCAGGATCAAAAGCCCAAAGACCAGGGTATGAGGGCAGACAGGAGGGAACAGGTATTACTAACAGAAGCTTCATATGAAAGATGGACATACCCACTAGACCTGAAATGTGAAGCCAACTGTCACGATTCGTGGTGCGAGAAGGGAGGACCCAGATGCGGATCTAAAAAAAAAAACTGAGATTTATTTACAAAAAACACGAGAAAAGAACAAAGGGCGCGGCAGAGCCGGTTATCAAAAATACTAAACTGTAAAAAAAACAAGACAAGGCAAGTATGGAAATACATGAACAAGACTATGAATAAATAACGTGGGGCAAAAACCTGACTTGACAAACGTGGCATGGAAGGTTAAGTGAGGATTTCGCAATGACTGTGAGTAAACCTGGAAACTAAATACTGTGGGGAGGTGATTGGTGATGAGGTGCGGCTATAGAACAGAAACAGTTGACTTGAGTAAAACTAAGTGACAGGGGAAAAAAAACATGATAAGAAAATAAACCAAGAACCTGAAAACATAACAAAACAAAACTCCAAACGTGACACCAACATGCCTTAAACTACAATCAGTCACTGGGTACTGGCTCAAAAACTTTTAAAAAACGTTTAAAATCGATCAACGTCCCTCATGAAATGCAAACTCGATACAATTTTCCTACAAATGATTAGGAATCATAAATTAGATCATTTAAAGATACATTTAAAGTATCATTGCCTTGGTCCAGCTTCTTATGTATGGTCACTTCCAGCTCAAAAAAACACCTAGATAGAGGTGACCAAAAGCTAAACTCTAATCCTCAAAAGAAAACTTCATTAACCGACATCGTGGTGGCTATGTCCACTTTTTATGTTCTTAGTCAACACTGTGATGTTAAACAAGAAAACATAAAACATGGAGTTTTACATAGATCTAGCAGCAAAACTGTCTGTACTTTCATTTTTAGAATTTCAAGTTGATTATGCACCACGCGAGAATATATAGTAACAATAAAAGTTGTGGTCTGTCTTTACGATCTCCACAATGTAATTCCAACAACCTTAAAAGAAGAAATGTGAAAATTATGATTACACTAAGGGCATAGTCTACTAAACCGAGGATCCAAAAAATGCTTAATTTCAAACACATTGAATGCTGCATTGCATTCTGGTCTATTGAGTCTTGTGTAAAACAACAGAAATGATGGGTTCAGAATGAAGCCATATTTACTTCTGAAAACAAGCACCAGAGTCTAAAAATGGTCATGTTTATCTGAGGGTTGTTAAAACATTTGACATTAAACTTTTAACCAAAGCTGAATTGATACTATCCTGTCCTATCCAGAATATATATTAAAAAAAAAAAAACAGAAACATTGTAAAGACCAGAAAGCAACAGGACACTTTTGTATTTGTTATTGGGTGGATTTTTCCTTTAACAAACCAACTGCATTTCTTCACACAAGACACAAAGAGCACTGAAAATATGACAAGATTTTATTTTACACAGCATGCATTTTGTTCTTTTAAATCAAAATGTAGTTATACACATTTTTAGTAACAATGGGCAAACAAAATTAATCTTTAATGATGGTAGTCAGCAGTAATGAGGATTTTTACAGGTAATGGCCAGCCTGACTGCCAAGCAAGGAAAACAATAGAGCAGTCTTGGTCTCTGTAATGGATTTGCTAGCTGTGGGATACATATAGCCAGTGCTATTTACAGTCAATCTGGTGCCATATCACATCTGAGCATGAGAAGAGAATCTGAAAATCGTTTACTTCCACAGTTGTAATATGATATCATGGAAATTATTCAGTCCAACATTGAAAAACCACCAAAATTGGTCAGTTTCCATTTTCACAGCAGGACCAAGCTTCATATCCATGTTCGTCACAGAGAATTTATCAGCATTTCAGATACCGCATGTGCAGGTGCACAGGAATGGGCAAGGCTCGGGTGGAGGGTGAAATTGAGAGAAGCTAGATAAGGAGCATGTTGTCCAGATGAGCAGTGGGGCTGGGTGGTGGAGGGTGGGGGGTGGTGGGGTTGCTGCTGACAGAAGTGATTTTGCTGGCCTTCCTAAGCATGACAGAGGCTTTGTTGAGGCAGGGATATTTACTCGTCCCTGAGACAGCAGAGATGGCTGACCCTGCACACTCTCCCTTCCCGCCTCTTCCTCTGGCTCTGTATGCGTGACGTTCTATGCAAATGAGTGTATGTTTGTATGTTCTGAGTGAAGGTGGATATGTAATGGATTTTGTTTGGCTTAAATATTCATATTATGAAATGCTTGTGTGTGACAGGCTCGCTTAACGAAGGAGAATCGCTGGGGGAGCTCCCTCCTGTCCAGACATCAGTCACTGGAGGAGGAGTTTGAGCGAGCCAAGGCTGCTGTTGAGGTAAGCCAAGGGCAGCTCAGTACCTCACCTAACATCAGTCACCTGTCAAAAAACAACTATCTTTACCTTTGCTTTCTAATTAGACTTGACAGGAAAGGCCAAGTATGTTTCTCATTTTTCGTGGTGGAAATTTATTTCATCAGTGGGACATCCTTGTCCACAGTATTTTTGTGTGTATATGTGTGTGTGGTGTACAAGTTGCAAAAAACTTTCCTTTGGATAGAACACTGGGATCTGGATCTTGTCATCAGTACACTTTTGATATTGCTTGCCTTAATATTTATATCTTTCCAAAAGATACAAAAACTTGTAATTCATTTCAAGAGATTTTTTTTTTCCTTTTCATGAGCAAGACACTGGATCTTAATAGGCTCAGCTACACTGTCCCTCTTACTGTGACCGCCAATCAGTTAAATCCATACCTTATACCATGGCAGAATTGACTTTTCAGTTACTTTGTTTGAACTGTTGATGTTCAGGGGGAGAATTACTGTATTACACACACTACATTTCTAATAGGAAAAAAACAATAATTTGGTGCAAAATAAAAGCTTCAAACTTAAGCATACACCATGTATATATATATATATATATATATATAAGATTAGAGAGAGCGTAAGAGAGAGATGCATACACAAATACCTTAAATTATTATTTCAGTGACCTCATGATTCTTGTTTCTTTATCACAGCTGGTAGTTTCTCTGTGCAGCACTCATTGGATAGATTACCAAACAATACTTAGAAAGAAGTGATTTTCTCAATGTAGATCTGAGAAATAGGACAGTAGGTTTAAACACTATCCAGGAAACCTTCTTGGAACTATTACAAAACACCTGAAAATGCCAAACATATGGTTTCAATCAAATGTTCAACAGTACTTTTTGAAGGTGTTAGGTGAGTTTTATGTAGGAATTGACTGATGAGCTTGAGAATTGTATTTTTTAAATGACTTGATGTAGCACTTATTAAGAATTATTCTATCTAATACAGAGAAACACATCTTTAATATCAACTGGCCTAACTCCAGTTTATTCTTTTAAAAAAAGGGGGAGGGGGGTCCCATTAGTTATTGTAGAAATATATGGGATAATGCAAAGGCAATTCTGAAAAAAAAATGAAGCCATTGAAACTTAAACAGAAACATTTCCAAAATCATTGCCCATGTAGCCTCATAACGGCTCTTGCAAGACGTGCCACGAATCCAGTATCTACCTGAAGTTCCATTAAGTCAATTTCCATTTGACTCCTTCAGCCTTCCTCATCTCTGCCAAATGATCGCTTTTGTTCAGCCTAAAATGTATTCATCCCTGTGGTGCAAACTGACAGTTTAATCGTGTGTGCTAAATCTACACATTCGAGTTCATGAGATAGTTGACCTAAAATGATATTCACAACTCTTGGCTGCCTAACAATAGCAAGGTAAATAGGTCAGTCAGTTTCGCAGCCAGACATATCGGATATCACAGGGTACAGCAGAGTTATGGTAATTAGAGATGGATTCACTCATCTGTGTATTGACAAACTAAATGTGTTGAGTTGTGTAATATCCCTGATATTCTTTTACAATCCAGGTACACAAGAGAGTTTTCCAAAACAAAAACCTGGGAAATACCCTGAAAACTTAGATGACTGAGGAAGAGGTAGATTTTTTTTTCCTTTTGTGCTCAAAAGCTTTTTTCATCACCTTTCCCTCTTCAAAGTCATTGTTCATTTTTGATTCAATGATCAGATGGGCAAAAAGAAATGAGATTTTCTGCTCAAACTATAATGAGTTTCTATCCCTCTATGAAATACGGGTGGACACTTTCGTGTGATAGTTTCGAAAGGCTACATCATACGCAGATACCTGAGAACCAAACGGTAGAGTTTCAGTGCTTTGTTCGGTTCAGAAAAAAGAAAAAGAGATTTTTAGGAAAACAGCTCTATCACACAATGGACATATCACTTCCAACAACCTTTGAGCTATTGAGTTACATCTGCATTACACAGGGTCGCATCGCATACTGAGCAATGTGTAATGGTCAATAAATAATAGAGGAAGGATGGAAGACAGTGAGAAAGTGAGAGGAGCAGCTTCAGAGGAGTGGACCGGCACTCTTGGGGAGCCCGTCCCAAACTTAGCAACAAACTCCCATTTCGTATAAGCTGCATACAACCAAGTAGCTCCAGTTTGATTATACAAAAGGATCTGCTGGTCAGGTGAGTGATAATATTCAGAGATGCTCCTGGATAAGTGTCTGAGCATGGAGCATCGATTGGTAACAGTATCTTTCAGCCTCAGTCTTGTGGCCTCAGTGTCGACTTCCCCTCTAGGCAAGCTCAGGTGCAAGTGGTCAGCCATTCTGCTTTAATTGTCAATGTCAAAGCCTTAAATCACATAATTCACATTTAAGGAGCCGCACATACACGTGTTCTCTCATACTCAAAGAAATCCTTAAAGAAATTGAGGTAGAGACAGAACAGAGGGCATTAAGTCAGCACATAGCCTCACTTCCATGTCATTAGATTAAATGAGGGGGACAGACATAAGGAAATTAGGGCCCAGAAAAGAAGCAGTCAAGGAATTAGCTTCTTAAATAACACCTATTTTATAAAGCTGTCTTGATAAGAAACTACAGGTTTTATACTTTTAGACATAAAAATCATTGAAAAGGGAGTGTGAAATGGCAATGATGCAACTGAGGGAGCATTGAATTAATTCACAAACTGGTTGATAAAGCGATATTTGAGGCAGATAAACGACTGTGCATGTCAAATGAGGACACTGTCAATTAATCTAAGTAAGAGAAAGTATAATACTGTCACTAAATAGCAAACTACAGGAACATCTGTAGGCTAAGCAGTGACTTTGGGGAAAATGTCTTAAGCTGAGAGGCATGGGAAAGCGCTCCCATGGTGGTGATAAAGATGAGATGAAGGTGACTGTGAGGCCTCCTGTTTGATTAAAATAGCAGCAGGGAAATTTCTCCTTCAGCATCTAGGATTTTGAAATAGCCTTGGTATGATTTGAGATTGCAGAGTCAATTCAGTTGGATGCAAGTTAGAGATGCAGCTTTATAATCAGAAAGTAGAAGGTAGAACAAAAAAAAAAAACAGTATAAGCAGAAGGTTTTAACCAAACACCCAGCATGTCCAAATCTAAAAGCAGCTTTAACAACAAAAAGAGGAAATGAATTTGAGCTCAAGTGAACGCACTGCAAAAAGGTGCTGAGAAAGCAAACTGAAACAATATGTGCAAAAGTAAATATCACACAAAACAAACACCTTGCCCTCTCATCATTCATATTCAAGCGCACTGCTGGCAGAATATATAAAGGGCCTTTGCATTTGAAGGATTTTTGTGTGCAATACACTGTTATTATATTGAGGAGTGAGTGAAATCCAGTACAGAAAAAAGAGAAATACAAAACCCAGTGAAATATGTTGATATTACAGGTCAGACTTTGATTGATACTGTGTTTGATGTGCATTACATTCATAACTCACTGTAGTTACTGTGGATGTCTACGACACAAGAGTACAAGTAATTCCCTGCCAACAGTAGCTCTACATGTTGTCATCAAAGACATCCATACAGAAGGTAATCCTGTTCTATGCCAAAATACATTCATAGCTCTGTCACTGTCCACTGTAATGTACTATATTCTTCCGCGAGTGACATTATCGGGGCTCCGGCCTCCTATTTTTATCTCACTGACCACGGACTTAGTCGACGCAGCACAGCAGTGGATGGCTAATTAAACATTAAAAGGCCAGGCCAGCCCTGCTCTGGAGATGAAAAGATTTTTTTTTTCAATTGTCTTTTTTCTTTTATTTCCTTTATTTTCAAAGAGGGCTGCTGTGTCACAGGTAAATAATGAGACTTTAAATGAAAGCCCTTTGGGCAAAGTGACTAAGTCACCCAAATCCATGTGGTTGTTTCAAGTTAACACAGCTCAAAAATTATGTAAACAGATATTGTTACAGTAAACTTTAGAAGCATTTGCACCAATCGATCAAGGATAGTTTGCCTGATCCAGATGTAGATTTTAATCTATTAATACAATCCTATTACACATTCACAATTTCCTTTTTATGATAATCAACCACTGGCCATTTTGTTCCTGTCTAAATTCTATAATTGAGAGTAAAAACAAACTTCTTTAATACATAATTTAACTAGATGTCCATAGTGAAAGAACGACAACTAAATAACTGCAAAACTGCATCTTCTCTCACTCTCAGTTAGAATAATCCTAATCCCAAGAATAATTTCTGGGAAGAGATTTTTAGGAAAAAACTATTGCAGTATATCCCACTTTAAGATTAGAGACAGGAGAGGCTGCTAATGTTTTTGTTGATGCACTTTGTAGATGGTTCTTGTGCACTTGTCTCACAGCTGTCTAAGCAAAAAGACTAATCATGTTTGTCCAAAGACAGTCCACATGCTATTCAGTGCTGGTAAAACTGGCATCTTGGCATTCACATGGATGCTTTGGATACTTTGACGCTTGCCACCGACCCTAACAATTTTGTATGCATCGGAGCTCTTTTGACAGGAAGGGGGAGGACATGCTCAATATCAGGCAGATGGTCAAAATTTTAGGGCTTACCTGTGTATGTGCTAATAACTGGCAGTTTAATGTGATGTTGTTTTTTCCATAGGTCACCTTTCACACTTCCTGTGAAATACATTTTTTGTTTGTTTGTTTTGTTTTGTTTCATCTCAATGGAAATTTACTCTAAGATCTAATTGCGATCTTGGGGCAAAGTGAAAAAATAGATTTCTTCTAAAAGTGGAGGAGTTTGTGTTGTTGATGCAACTAATGAATCCCCTCCAAACCCTAGTTCATTTCTAAGTAGCAGTGATGTGTTTTGCTGCAGGAAGCTTTCTGTCTCAGAGCAGCTGATATTAAAGTCACAGATATTGGTTTCCTTCATAGACACACAAGAATCTAAATTACCTGGCTGTACCTCGGCCTTGTTACTTGTAATTAAACTGCCAATGCTCGTGTTAAAAAATACTTCACAGCATTATAAAGAAATATGTATTTTGAGGGAAATAAAGATACATCCACATATGTGCTCCATTTTAATTATGCAAGCAATTTGTTGTCATCCTGTGGGCCAGATAAGTTACACTCTAAATGGGGTTTCACAGCACAAACAACTGACTGTCTGTAGTCACAAGTAATGAGATGATGAACCAAGTCATGGTGCAAACATAGGCCCACAGCACAGTGAAAAATAATGAAAATTATTAAAGCCACATTATGTAAATTACCATAATGGCTGTAGCTTGAGAACCATTCACACAAGCATCAAGATGAAGATTAAAGGCAGGCAGGAAGACATTATGCGCTGTGCAAAGACTGCCAAAGGGCTGATATTTGAAAATGTTGGTCACAGCTATTCTTTTCATTGTGACTTTTTACCACACATTCATCACAAACAAACATTGATGATATGATTGATATGAAATATCTGGTAAAAAAAAAAAAAAAAAACTGGATAAACTTAATCTGGATAATGAGGTATTTTCTGAGTGGTTTTGGTTTGCTAATAAGATTACTGTACTTTTGTGTACTTTAACCATTGTGAATCCAAGAATCCCAAATTTCTTCTATTAAAAAATCATAACAATATGAAGTAAGATTCAGAACTGCATTCAAAAGCAACAAGAACTGTACAAAGACATAATTTTTGATGGCACTCAATAAGTACTAGGGCTCCAGCGAAGAACCCCAGCCCTATCTCGATGTGTAAGCCTATACTCTAATTGAAGTTGTAGCAGCAAATTCTGCCTCTTATACCACACTTCCTGTCAGAGCCAACAGTGGATTCTCTCCTTCAGGCAGTTTGTGTCAGCGTCAGCTCCTTGCAATTACCTGCCATCTCTCACGATCAGGGGCCACACTACATCCTCAATGTCAATCAAAAGCCTCATCTCATGTTGAGATGTAAGGACCTTTGACACAAACACAAACCCCCTTACAATATGTCTCTTTGTCTTTGCTCCCATCTACAGTGTCACTGCACACACACTAACTGTAAACCGTGCTGCCGTGTACTGATGAGTTTCTGGCTACAGAGGACTCAGTAAGTCACACAAGGCTGTTCTGCTCTGTTTGGCATTATTCTTGCCAGTTTGCTCTGCCTCTGACAGTAAGACAGCCAAGAATCATGATATCAGCCAGCTGGAAAATGAAAAACTGTGGCAATTTGTAGCACACAACTTTTGAGGTCACAACACTAAATGTGACACCAGTGACTGTAATGTGCATGTGGAGCGATGGCACCACTCATTAAGATCTGTTTAACTGCATATATACAGAAAGATCACAGGAAAAAAGAAACTCTTTGTGCAACAACAATGCAACTGTGAAACTTGATCCCAACATAATGTCCAATTCATACAAACTATGTTGGTATAACTAACAAAAATAACCTTTTCCTGATACCGCACAATGAGAAAATTCTGCAACTGCTGTATGTTACAATGACAGTGATTAACAACAAATCATCAATTTACTGTCTAGTGGTTGTAAAGCTTAAAAAAGACCCTAACAGATCATACTTTACAGGATCAACCACCAGACATTGCCACTCTAAATCCCCATTATCATACCATAAAAGAAGAAACAAACAAAAGCAAAACAATAACTAAATATGCCATAATTCTGGTGTCCATATATTTCCAATATGTCAGTATATGTAATTCTGGAATATATCAAAAGTTTTAGTCTCAAATACAAAAAGGAGAACAGATGACAATAGAAAACATGTTAAAAAAAAGGAGATGTATGGTCCAGTCTCATTGTTTTAGTTAGACCCCTTGGTGCAGATTTTTCAACATATTGATGCTCTTCCATTTCTTGGCAAAAGGAGCTAAACATTGTAGTAGCCAAAGTGAGAGGAGACAAAGGCATGTATTCTCTTTGTCCCAGAAAAAATCCCTATGACTCTAGTGTACTTTTCCAAAGTCTTGCTGGGAAAGAAAAAAATATTTTAATTGATTTTTAGCATTACATCAAAGCCATGGGTAAGAAACGCACACTAGACGTGTGTTTATATAACTAAGTAGATAAGAACAGACTGAATTTGTCTGGAAACCAAACAACAGCTTTAGTTTTAAAAATTTCACAAAAACAGAAAACCCCCTCAGCTGTACAGTTTGTGCCTTCTGGGCTACTATGGAAGCATGATATTGAAACATGGTGAACTCCATGAGAGAGGAAGTGTAGTTATGAATTACTCATTCTAAGGTTATGAAATGTACAATTAACTGTATTTGCACAAAAGCTTACATTGATATATCCCCCTACATTCTGCACGGCAGAACTTGAATTATGATGTAATGTATTTCCAAATCTTACCGTTTTATGCAATGAGTGCAATAAATTCATATATGAGCAAAAAATAAATGAATAATCCAAAGTAGGAACATTTGTTGAAAATTTCTCTGCTCCATCACGACTGTCTGCTTCTTCTTTGCTTGCTTCCATGAACAATGTGTTTTTTTAACAGCTTGTGTCCTTTCAGGTCTGCCTTACCTGATTAGTTGTATGAACACAAACAAACACTCACTTAGAGCTAATCAAATCTGTTTCAGGAAAAGAACAAATGTAAAAAAAAGCTATTTTTTGTCAATGATCTTAATTCGTGAAATGAGGCAAGCTCATCATCCAAGCCTTCCTGTGATGAAAATCATTAGCTGCACAGTGGGGGCCTTTTCAGAGGCTGTCTGTATTTATGGCAATAGTTCTGAAAGGAAGTCATGCACTGGATTCATATGGAAATGTTTTCATTCAAATGAGCTGTTAAAGACTGAAAGTTTTTATTTTATTTTTTATATTGTTGAACAACCTTCATTTGAAGTGTTTGCTCTCCTTTGCATATAGTAATAATAGCATCCCATCTTATGATTGCAAAACAAGGCTGACATTACACAAATCATGCTAGTTGATAAAGGAAATGAAATGACAAATTTAAGCTTTTATCGAAGAGGTTCAGGCTTAGCTTTCATCTCAGACTGAAAATGAGAGAGCTATTACAGGAAGTGAATTGGCAAATCAAACTGCCGGGTTTTCCGTCCACAGTAACATTTTAGTCTTTGGTCAGCTAATTAAATGCCAGCAAATGACAATTCAAATGTCAAACTACTGCAGACTTTTAAGTTTCTATCTGATTTTTTTTTTTTCATGAGCAATGAAGAAATTCTTATAAATTCAACAGATTCAGTAAACGTTCATACCGAAGATTTAAATAGTTTTGTATTATACTAATTTGTTTTTTCTTTTAAAATACAATTGACCTGGGGCTGCATGGTGGTGTGGTGATTAGCGCTGTCATCTCACACCAAGAGGGCCCCTGGTTTGAATCCAGGCTGGAGCCCATCTCTGTGGAGTTTGTATGTTCTCCCCATGCAAAACTGAATCCAAATTGTCTCTTTAAACTCTGCCTTGACATACAATGATGATGAGTCAGCAGGAGTGTGGAGTCTATATATTTCAAAGCCTGACAGATGTGACATTTCCAACAGTAGGGTGATGAGAAATGTAACCAGAGCGGTTGTTCTACAGCACACTAATCACTCATTCCCTCCTGTCTCCCTCCTCTTCTTTCCCATCAATCCATCCTTCATCCGTGCCCTGTTTCCCCTCTCTCTGATGTCTCCAGTCAGATACCGAGTTCTGGGATAAGATGCAGGCAGAGTGGGAGGAGCTGGCACGACGAAACTGGCTGACAGAAAATGAACAGTCGCAGATTCCCTCCACTGTATCTCCACACGAGAAGGTCACTATTGTTTAAAGGTTACACTCAGCATGTGCAGAAATGTATTGCTGATGTAGAGATATACAAAAGTTATAGCCTGTGTAGTGTAAAAAATGCATGTATGCTTAGCATATCTTTACGTAACATTTACCCATATTATGAGCAAATCTCCTCGTAAACTCAAAAATGGTTACAAGTACATGTTTTAAAGGAATATTTTGGTTTCTTTGACGTAAAGTTGTATGAGCTACTTTTACACTGCAAGTGTATTACAAGCAATACATTAGACTGCATTCTGCACACACCCCAGTCTCGAGAAACAGGAAACAGGATACTGGGAAAAGAACCCATCTATCTAAAACAAATCAGTTTAAGTGTAATTTAAAGTATTTTCACGCTTTGCCTTGACGTTAGAAAGCCCTTTCAAACAGAGAACTGAGGCTTTTGCATCACTCTATGCCCTCTTCAAAGCCACACGACTCATTTGTCTAAAACAATAATCTAATTTTGCAGAGCTCACAAGCTGCTACCTTGAGTAGTTCATTAGCCAGTTATTACATGGCTTTGATGATTTAAACCAACCAAACCACAAAGTAAAGGTAACAGTGCGCCAGCAACTTCTGTAAAATATTTTTTATTTTTTTACTCTATGGAATTTGGTTGTTTTTAAAGAGAGCAATATAACATTGTCAGTTCCCTGTCAAAAAAGGCTTTTAAATAGAGCTTGTTGTGAAAATGTTCTAAATATAGTGCACATCATTATTTTTAAGTCAGCCCTTTTATATCTACAGTGACTAAAATACCGTCATTGTTATTCACATAATGAAACATGTTTATACAGTTTTCAAGTTTACCCAAAAATCAATAAACTGGTTACATTTTACTTTAAATGTACTGAATGACCACTGTTTTTCCAAAAAGTAATTAGTAAGTAAACAGTTTAATTCACCCCACAGCTGACCTCAGAAAGCCCAGAAGTCTGATCTCATGGGATTTCTGATTGATCTCAGCGCAGAGCCAGTTCTTACAGAAAAAGCTGTTTCAAAGTCATCAAGCTCAAACCCATGCAACACACGAGGGTAATCTCAGTTTCAAAATGCAAACTCTAACATTTAAAGAGAACAGGCAAACCCAGAGGAGCTGGGCCCAGGCTTGATGTGAAGCAGAAATGATCGATTCCTGCTGCTGGGCTTTTGCTTAAACATACAACAGTGGAGGACAGTTTCGCTGGTTTGCATTTGAATGTGGACGAGAGGAACTGACATTGCCACTGTCCCTGTTTTTGTTATTTTTCTGCTGACAGGGTTACTACTTCCACACAGATAATCCTTATAAGGACTCGCCTAATGCTTTTGAAGAGGGACTAAAGAAATCTCGAGACGGAGACCTGCCAAATGCTGTGCTTTTGCTGGAAGGAGCCGTCTTGCAGGACCCTCATGATTCAGAGGTGATTCCATTTAGTACACACACATGCACAGACATTAACATGCACACTTTTTTTCATTCTTATTTGTCCAAGTTAACCATTCATATTTACACATACAATTTATTTTGAGAAAGGAAGTAGTTACATGTTAAAGTACAGCTGGGCACTAGAACTGCAGTCTAGCAAAGATCAACACAGGATCAGCTTGCGTTTCCATGCACTCCTAAATCTAAATCCAACCCTACTTACTCCACCTCACGCTGTGAGAAGCTACAGAGGAAGAAAGACTCACTGACCACAGGCTGTGTGAAGCTGATTTAGGAGGCAGCACCCACAGGCTTGACGCTGATTGCCTGTAGCAGACAAGGGATCTTTTGTGTGTGTGTGTGTGTGTGTGTAAAAAGAGTTGTTTACTGTAGAAAAAATACTGAACTTGCTCTTGATGAGTTTGCCCTCCACCCATTTCAAAAGAAGTGACCTCTTTGCAAGCTGAAAGAGCAAAGCCGTCATGTAAAGTGCTCTCAGAATCCACTGGAATATACAGAAAAGTGCCAGTTATTCAGAGGAGAAGATTATCCCACAGTATATGGAACTAATACGATTCCAAAATTCCTTCTTGGGCGCTTAGTGGCTTATTGCCCCACACTGAATCATTCAGAAATAATGTTGTTTCAAAGAATCAAACAAAACAGCATCAACAGAGATGAGCTTCACAACAGGATATTAAATGTGTCTTTACACACATAATAGAGAGGAGAGATCTCTTAATATCACAATTTGGATTTCAGTTAGTTGTGTTATTGTTCGGATTGTTGTGATGACAAATGGTGGCTCCTCCCCGTCACAGAATCTAACTGCCGTGCCACATGCACGCAGTCACATTCAAAGTTTATTGAGCAGAGGTTAAACAAAATTCACTGGAGTGAAAACAGCTGATCTATCAGCTAACCAACAGTAATGGAAAATATGGATATTAATGGTTCTTGTTGTTACATTTCAAGCCATCTAGCATTTGTAATTTTATTGGAAAAAAAACAGATAACATTTTAACTGGATGCGATACAAATAATGCAGGTAATGTAGTTAAAGCTGATCACATTTGCAGTGATGGACATTTACACATTAATAGAATTTGTTGCGTTTGAGGCCCTATCAAGGCGAGTTTGTGCATTGCTGATGAAATGTTTCAAATATAACCTGAGAAAACCACAGCTTGTTGCACTAAAGCAGCAGAATTTCAGTCTTATACAAACAAAAGACAAAACCAAACAAGAAAAAAAAAACTTAGCTTGGAGCCTGGACAGTTTTGAATTTCAGGGTATATATATTCTGGTCACATCTTATTCTTTTTGGGAGGTGTTTCAGCTGAAAAGTGTGGGTATTTTATGATCTTTTCTCTACCACTGTATGATTGCCCCTCCTTACTCAATTGCCACAGAAGTCCTGGATAGTTATTTAGTCCTTTACCTGGGCTTAACTCTGGATGTGCAATGCAGGCGTAGATGCTTAGCGTGACTTTTGCAATGGAAGCTTATGCTGTGGCTGCAAAATCTTTGATCACTAGTAAAAATAGGGTTCCTTAACAATGAAAGTTGCCTCAGATTTGATGATTCTATTCTCTCTCTTAGAGTTGGAGGGCAAAGTTGACAGAACTTCTGCAATTTATGGCTGATTTGTAATGCTGGCTGCTTTTCTTGGGGTTGGTGATATTAGTTTGAGGTGAACAGTTCCCCATATTAGTTTTAAAGTATTCAATTTTGCAAGGCACTTCATTATATATTCTGTGATAGCTTCAACAATCAGAATTAAACACCTTGTTAAATGCACTATAGCTTTCTATCTGGCATCTCTAGCACCACTGGCATCGTGTGAACCTTATTCCTTGCTCCTATTGTATTTCAGCCCCTTGAAAAGCTATGGAGTTTCCAACCCGCTGTTTACTGTTGCCTTTATTCTTTTTTTTCCCCCTGCAGGCCTGGCAAGTGTTGGGGACCACACAGGCTGAAAATGAGAATGAGCAGGCAGCGATTGTTTCTCTTCAAAGGTAATGAGAAACAACAGTGCACTCGGAGATGCAGCACAACTGTACAGTGCTACTGCTCAGTAACGAGGGCAACGCTGATGCGATGTGTAAAAAGAGGCACCCCAAAATCATGTTTGCCCAGAGGCATATACTAACTGTCTGATGGTAGTATATCCAGCTTAAAATAAACTCAAAGGCATACTTTTTTTCTGTTACTGTTATATTTACGTTAATGGCTCCAAGAACAAAGGTACCAAAGTTCTTAAACCAGCAACTCGAAGAAGAGGCTCTGCAATTGGTGGTGCTTGCAAAAGTCAGGCTCTGACTAGAGTTCTCACTGGGAGGTGGCCCACTTTCATTCATAACACTGCTGAAGCCCGAAATTGCACCTTTCTGGGAGTGTGAACACTGTTGAGTCAACTGAAAACACTGGAGACAGCTATTCAGCAGAAAGCATCCTTCCTGTTCCAAGTGCTTCAGAAATGCTCTATTCTGTGAAATAAATAACATTAAAAAGAAAAAAAACATTCTTACATAAATGGATTAGAAACAATGCCAATCATTTATTTTTCATTCCTTGCAAGAATCTCACTTAATCCTATTGGTTCAGGTATATTATTACCATTTAAATCTCAAAAGTGCAGGATTCATATTTTTCTTTGATTATTATGTATTCACTCTATCTCTGAGGTGAGTAGTGTAGTATGATGTGAGACTGGATGTTTAGCTGGCATTAGTACTGTTGTTGCTACACTGGTATCTGTTCAGGTGGAAAGCATCACGTTAAAATGCTGTTGTACACATGTGTTTCCTGAATCTCTTGAAAAACTCTATATAATGTGAAAATTTGTATTTCTTTAATAGATGGCTCTACTTGAGCATTAGTGCATGTCTCTGTAGCTCTATGAAACAGATACTTTCTTTGGATTTTTTCAAATATCCAGTTCAGTCCCTGAAAGAGATGTTTTGTCACCCTGAAAATAGAAAATACGGATTACCCAGATTTCATTTCACCGTAACATTTTGTAAAAAGAATATCCGAGCCAGTTTTTTTCATTTGTGTGGCATGAACCAGCATTTGTGCAATCTTTATCAGTAACACTTAACATCAGGAGACTGAAATAATTTATTTGGTCTGATATTAAGAAGTTTTAAGGAAGTTGGCACATCAGTTACAGCAAATCAGGCTTAAATCTTGATGAAACCCAAATCTTGTTTTGGCTTCTCCAAGTCTCTTAACTAATCCTAGTTATTCATCAAAAGCTGTTCTGTTCTATACTCTGTTTTTCAATTACAAAAGCCAGTGTAGATCTGAGTGGCAACCGTTCATATATCAGTGATAAAACATGAGCAATCATCTCAAACACACTCCCCATCTCTGAAGCGATCACCATGGGTGTTTTTTGCCTAAATGCAAAGCTAATTCAAATCACACAGCTGTGGGCAGCATGCAAACCTGTTTTTCAATAGCAGGGGAAGGACAGGAGAGGTGCAGTTCATCCATCCTGACGTAGATGTCATTAGCATCAGCCTGATGTTCCTCTGCTTCGGCTGTCCCAATTAATGCCTGTCAAATCTAGATTTCTCTTTGAAGTGCACAAATAACACCATCTCTCGTTTCCCATGCCTGGATCTTGTCTCCATCCAGGTGTTTGGAGCTCCACCCAAATAACCTAACAGCCCTCATGGCTCTGGCAGTGAGCCTGACCAACACTGGAATGCGTAATGATGCATGTGAGGCCCTACTCCGCTGGTTGAGGCACAATCCCAAGTACAAGCACCTGCTGAAGGGCAAGACCCACCTAACGGGATCCCCAAACTCTCAGCGAAGGATGTCATGTGTTCCCAACATGGGCAGACACGAAAGGTATAGTATTTCAGCTGCGGACTAATTACAGTGAAAATGGACCACCATGATGTACAAATACAGAACAAGAAATTTCATTTTTTTAGATTGTTGTGGGGAACAATAAATACAGTAAAACCTTTGTTTGGAAACTTTCCTCTCTATTTTTTGGCATTGGCTATCTGGTTGATTAGTCAACTGATGTATTGACTGAAACCATCAGCTGATAAAATCCCAATAAGATCATTTTCAGAATAATGCGAAATTGTAATAAACATTTTTTTTCAACAAAGACATGACTTTATGATTTATGATTTGACACTGAGGAGCAACAAACAAGACTAAGATTCTGCAGTAATCACTTGTCAAAATGCTTGCTGATCAATTTCCAATGTCAACAGTATTGTGTTTTAGCAAACAAAGCTGCAAATGAATAGGATGGATTGGTTAAATCTGATATCTGTGTAAGTACTCGTATTTTTCAGGCATTTAAATCAGTGTTTTATCCTGGCCAAATATTTCTGTTGGTTACTACGTAAAATGAAATGTTCTCAACTCATTTTCCAGTAAGTGTGTTGTATCACGTAAAGGTATCACAACATTTACAGACATTATATCACACTGTTCCTTTACTCTCAGGAAAGTGATGATGATGAAGATATCAAAGGTGTGATGGTTCTCAGGAAATTGAAGAATAACAAAATCAACAAAACTATAAGGACTGCAACATTTCATCAACAGAGCACGACATTCACTTTTTGAAATATGTTTTGTTTTCTGATATTCTGTCACATTTCCTGTTTTGTTATTGTGTTTTCTGCATTATCTACTTCTGTGAAATAAGTCATCTGAAAGTTGCTGTTGTGTCTTTGTCTTCTGTTTTGTGGTTGTCCTGTTTTTTTCCCTTGTCCTGTCCAGCATTATGGCAGCAGAATTGTTGTCTGAATACCTTTTATGCCAAACAGATTTGCTTTGCCAAGGAAAGCTTTATAAATGTAAAGCCCCCCTTATTTTTGTTACAATATTTCACATATAATAGTGCCGAACCAGACCGGGGGACAGGGAAAGAGAAAGAGCAGTCCTTTGTGAACTATCTTTTTTGTTGTGTTTACTGAAATATGTGCTCTGAGATGCATTTACTGGTATGTCACTGGAGCACATTTTCTCAATTTGTGTTCTATTTTTGGTTTCGTTGCGTTTTGCACCAGATGTCCACTGTACAAAATGTCAAAGACAAGACTGATCAACTGTAGTGGCTATTATAAAAGAACAAGGAAACTGACATCACAACAGAATCTCAGCCAGTTCTAACGGCCCAGAGTCAATAAGAAGTT
The DNA here is from genome assembly GCF_036924035.1 of Leuresthes tenuis. Lineage (NCBI taxonomy): Eukaryota > Metazoa > Chordata > Actinopteri > Atheriniformes > Atherinopsidae > Leuresthes > Leuresthes tenuis. Next base: position 14,865,459 of record NW_027325361.1, on the reverse strand, counting down.
GACAAACATAATGACAGATCATGCCTCAAGTTGCACTCTCAAAATCAATATCTTTACCACCAGTGTCAGAAAGTAATTTATTTTACTTAAACTCCCATTACTTTGAGAGAGAGGCTAAACTTATTTCAAGGTCCCCCAACCACAGCTGATATTGGCATAATTTCACTGGCAGGGTGCCAAACATGGATCTACGAGTATCCATCTTGTAAAACAGCTCTGACTGCTGTGGGAGGAAGGCTGTCTGTGTGATGTTAAGCCCAATGGATGAGCTTATTGGGCATATCAGATTTAAAAGGCCTAATTCTTCTCTCAATGCGCTTTATCAAATCATTAATCGTCTAGTCAGTGGAGAGAGTCAGGGAAAGATAGTCAGGTACAACCCAATTACTGTGCTCTTCCCTCCAGACCATGCAGTATCAGCTTTTTCACTTCTGCTGCACAGTCCATCTGTCTCTCTCTTTATCCCCACTGTACTCTTGGTCATTCAGCCTCCCTTTCCTCTTTCAGATGTCTTTTGCTTTAGCCTCCATCCTTTTGTCATGCTCAACGAGGTGGAAACCAAGACATACCATCAAGGGCAACTTTTATATTTAACCAAAAGCAAAAGACCAGGTGACCACTGAAGCAGAAATCATTCATTTAGGTCTTTGTGTTTTTGTGCAATGGTTTCTGGTAGCAGTACAGGGGAGTTAGGAGTGGGGAAAGACACATGACAGATGATAAGAGATTGGCTGGATGTATAATACAACCTATAAAAACTTCCACCAAAAAATGTATATGAATACAGTGTACAACACTGTAAACCTACAGCTTCCACACATAATCTTTTTTTACAAATATTACAACTTCTGTTTCACAGAGGATGCACCTGATGTACACCAAATAAAAAGTACCTCCTTCAACACTACAAGCCCTTCTTTAAGCTAATATCTTCTAATATCTATTTTTGCCCTTCCCTCTATTCATCATTGACTAACCTCCCTGTCACTCCCTCCTTTCCTCTCACTGCCTCTCTGTTTCGTTCACTCTCTCTGATGCAACCCAGTGTACATCATAGCTCTGCAGTCTTAAAGTGTGCTCACTCAGAAGCCTAAATTAACTTTAATCCTTACCTGTGTCTGTGTGTTTGTGTGTGTGTGTGCGTGTGTGTGTGTGTGTCCACAGCTCGTTGCTACCGGAGGTCAAGGAGCTCTTCCTGGAAGCAGTTCAACACAACTCTGACAGTGTTGACCCGGACTTGCAGACAGGCCTCGGGGTGCTCTTCAACCTCAGCGGAGAGTTCAACAAAGCAGTGGAGGCCTTCAACACTGCCTTGTCAGTGCGGCCTGAGGTAAAAACAAAATAAAAAAACACACACATAAACACGTGTACGCATAGAGGCATGCAGATTAGACAAAGTGGAGTCGTAATCGTGTCCTTGGCTGATTCAAGTCTCAATGGAGAAATAACTGGTTGTCAAAACTCACATTAAAAACATTAATAATCAAAAATAAGATATCAAAATACACCATTTCTAGGTTGAATAAATCTTAAACTGACCAATACCATATTCATGAGGACAAACTGCTGTAATTAATCAGTCAGATCCCTTGCTCTCTAGAGGACAAACTACACTTTGTGTATGAATTATCTTTAGTTACTATGAATGGATAGAACATGTGAATGTACATTTCTTTAGATCTGGTGCGATGTTTGCAGTTTTCTACTTTATAACCAGATATGATAGAAATGCATTCCATTAGACCTCATCATTTTCAAGGCCAGTAAAAATTCACTGAAATCCAAATGAGGAAGACAATAAGCATTCAGGTAGCATCAGTTTTTAACATGTGTTTGCTCTATGTGTCTCAATGTGATGTTGAGCAGCTGAAGTCCTAATGAAACCATTCTCTTTCAACAACACAAGTTGTTTTCTGTAGAAAAAATGTGCTCTTGAGGCACTTCTCCCCAACAGAAAGCTATGCCTTGTCTGAAAAATTTGCAAGATTTTACGCTCAGTTTTGTCAGAAAAAGATCTGGCAGGAAAGTTGCTAAGTTGCCCACTACTCCAGAAGGAGAGTCAAGATGAGCTGTTCGTACTGTCGTTTGCGCTTGTATAATAAATCAGTACACAGTTGATAAAGACATATTCCCCCCTTTACACGATTCAGTAGTGTTCAGGCTCAGAGCCAAGATGGCTCAGAGCTATGTTGGCCTGATATGCTAACCGTAAGCTGTGGTTGGTGAACACATGGGATGCGCTGGTTTCCTTGGAGAGGTAACATGTTTGACAGCTGGTTGACTCCAGCTGGGACTGCAATATGCCAGTGATGTAAACTCGGTGTCTTTCATGAAACGCTATTTATGGCTGATCAGAGGCTCATTCAGATGTTCATCTCACAGATGAAACGTTTTCCAAAACCGTAACTGTTTGTTTTCCCCTGACTGGAGGTCCCAATGATGATTGCATATCTAAGCTGGCTGATGTTGATTGGTTGATACATATACATACAATGTTGTGGGATCTGATTATTTGTCCAAAGTTATTGTATTAGTTATGTTATTTCTGTTTCATTAATCTCCAAACTAGAATCAAAACTGGACAATGTAAGTCTTAAGAATGAATATATATGATATATACCGGTATATATATTATATGAATATATAACCAAAGATTTTATTACCTAGAAGAAAGCAAGCCACTTATTCACTGAGCTGGAATAAATCCCAATATGATGGAAAGTATTTTCCAAATTTACAGAATAGTAATGTTCACAACATGACAAAGAATAACCAAGATTAAAGGTATATTCTGTTGCCGCACTCATACGCATGCTTTGAGAGATGTGATCTGCCACACACCACATGTTCTCAATCAAACCCAATCAGCAGACATGAGGCCCTGAAGCAAATACACACAAAATTATGACATGAAGCCACAAATATCAAGGAGGAGATCGTGCAACCAGATTCAGTGGGGCACAGCAATATGTGAAGCACCTTATGAGCAATCGACACATATATACTCTTCTCACATCGGATCCCAGACAAGGTTTTTGAGAATGTTTCACCATCTTTATTCAAAGTCAGATGCTTTTTATTCGAGATCATGATTTTTTGTTTTCAAGTTCAAATACAGTGATGCTTTACCTCAAACCCTGCCTATTCAAGCCCCTCGCTGTCCACACATTTATGCTGTCTTGTGTATGCCTGTCTCTTATTTTAACTGCATCCAGGTAAGTTATCTTTCCCTTGATAATGCCATCTCAACTTTTATAGAAAAGTGAACAGAATGTGAAAGTGAACAGATTCAGTTGTTGAGAGATTTGAATTACAGATAAGAGCAGGAGCAGAGATCTTAGAGGATAAATTTTACCGACAAACAAAGGCAACTTGAGCATAAGGAAGCAGGGTTAAATTGCAGCAATGAAAATGTTTAGCTCTGAGCTGGGGGAAGTACACATCTGCAGGGACTATTAAAGTGTCAGAATTCAGTTTCTTGGGGAGCGTTCTCCATTTATGAACATAAAAATATGTGAAGACAAGTAATAATTTTCTAAAACAGAAGAATCATGCTTTTGAATTAGGATGATGATATATAATACCTGTTGACAAGAAGAGTTGATCAAGAGGTCATGCACACAAATATTTGTGCAGGAAAAAAAAGCATTTTGAAGCATATCGCCCTCACTAGAACGCAAAGATACACTGCAAATAGAGACAGAAAGTAACTCAACAACGGACTTTTGTTTAGATTTCCATCATGCAAATCAGTATCCGTCCTCCGAGCACTGTCCCAGGCTGGCATGAATATTACTCACTGTTAAATCCAGCCTTCCACATTTGACTTGGTAATATCTGCTCCCTGGCTGGAAAAACTGCTCTGAGCACAATGGGGAGATAATTATACCCCACTGCCAGGCTTAACCAGAGAGGAAGGACCCCTATACTGTAACAGACCACTGACCTCTGTAGGTTCCTGTCTTCCTGCAGGAGGGAAACAACGGCAAGGACACTCAGTGTTATGTAACTCTGCTCTCCTTAAATTACCCTTGTTGGGCTACCTTATATCAGAGAAGCTGCAAAGTGCTTCAAAACATGTCCTTGTTATTTAGGTCTAAGGAAAACAGAAATGGCCAAAAATTGTAGTTTTCTGATCTAACACTGATTTCTCATGCTGTCACTTAAGACACATAGCTGAATGCTTAAATTCAGCCGAAGATTATTAACCTCTATTTCATTTCCACTTTCAAAAATGGAAGGCACTTAAGCAGAGACATGAGTGTTAAGTTAGAATGACTAAAAAGAAGCAGTTTCAAAGTATGTTCAATGTAGACAATGGCCACATTATATAGGCCGACAGCTTCTAACAATACACACCTCAGTGAACTTTATGAAAACAAATCTTCATCGTGACCATTTGGCATCCCTTAATAAACCCAATGCTTATACTCGTTCCAGGACTACTTGTTGTGGAACCGCCTGGGAGCCACGCTGGCAAACGGGGATAGAAGCGAGGAAGCAGTGGAAGCTTACACTCGAGCCCTTGAGCTGCATCCAGGGTTTATCCGGTCCCGCTACAACCTAGGCATAAGCTGTATTAACCTGGGGGCACACAGGTAGGAGACCTGGGGTTATAAGAGTGGGGGAGACCCGATGTAGTGTAGTTTGATGCTGTGAACCATGTACAACATATACATGCATCTACCTTTCAGACCTGGAGCTCCTTTTACATGTTTTTTACTTTTAGGCTCATTATGTATTTTGTATTTTCAAGATGAAGCAACAATAATTTCTTCAGACTGTTTAACCACTGTTTCTTCAGAAGTGGAGAATATCATTCTTCCTTGCATTTTAAACCATGTTTTCTTTTTAATAGGCTTCATAAGCTGTCTTATGTCTGAATTGCCTTACAAGTGAAGCAAATAGAGGGAAAGGTTAAAAAGTAATTGGAATTACAAGATGTGTGACTTGGAGCACACCACCTCTTCCTTTAAGTTTAAAAGAGTTAAACAGATTTATGGACATACAGTATACTGTAAATTCAGCCTCATTACAGTCATCATATCCAAAGGTAATCACATTTCACATTTACCATAATGAATCGCTGAACAGAACCATAATGCAACTGCTAGACAACAGCATAATGACAACAAATTAGGCCACAGACCTCCACAATAAAGCTTATATCGAAGATTAATGTACACAAAGCTTCAGCACCAGACACCTACAGCAAACACCAATATATAGCCAGGTCCAAGCAATAGCTCCAGCAAGCGGTCATGCTGTAACAGACAAGCATTCAGAAGCTGAGGGATTAGAGGATATAATCATGTGTTGTTTGATAGGAAAACAAAAAGCAATTACACTAATTTAGCTTGGTGAAGAGAAGTGGTGACCCTCAGCAATTAAAGAGTAATGTATCTGTGATTTAATTATCATGGTTAACAACTGAGGTGACTTACTTGAGGTGACTCTTTTATCCTGACACAATCATTTATTCACAAACTTCCCAGATGCACATAAAGCCCAAATTTTAAAATCACGCTAATGTGGGAATTAGAAGTCATATTTCGACATCACTGATAGGTAGTGCCACAAAAAATATAAGTAAAGCAAGTAAATGAATAAATAAACAAATAAGTAAATGTGTAAAGGAAAAAGAAAATTAATATGGAAATGTTGCTGTACAAAGTGGGAAAGTATAAAAAAAAATGCATAAAAGAAGAAATTCATTTTATTTCTAATTTGTTTTGGTATAATTAGATTATTTATATTTATATTTATATTTATATTTATATTTATATTTATTTATTTATTTTCTTGTCTTTATTCTTTTCATATTTGCTTTGCTCATCTGTTTCTTTATGAATTCTTTGACCTTTTTTCTTTATTTTATTCTCAGCTGTTTTTTCTTTTCCCAACTCCAAATAATTTTTGCTAATTTCCTGCTGCATGTGCTGCTCTCCAAAGTTAGTGCACATTTACCAAATCCTGTTCTCAAACCTGCAACCCCTCATTAAAATAAATATATATTATGCTCTATTTCATATATATTTACATTTTCTATAGTGTTTTTCCAATATACTAACAAAAGAGTGCACAATCTAGAAATATATGAGAAGCATGCTGATGTCACACTTTGAACAATTTTTCATAATAACACTTTTCACACACTTTGAAATAGTTATATTACTATATAGTACTATATTACACTTTATTGGAATATATTAAGAAGATATACTTTAAGTTAAAATTTTCTGCAATCACTAAAGTGTATTTCATTTCAAATGTTTTGATGAATATATTTTGTAAAACTAAAATCTGTATTCTCAGGATAATTATCATAACAGTGCACTGAAAGTATATTTTCTAATGAAGGGTCAACAAAGATATTCAAACACTTCCCATGACGCATGTCCACAAACTATAATAATCCATTCTTTAATCAAAATGATTTGTTGCATTTGCTTCTCTAGAGAGGCGGCCAGTAACTTCCTGACTGCCTTAAGTCTTCAGAGGAAAAGCCGCAGTCGCCAGCAGTCTCACCAGGTGATGTCTGGAAACATCTGGGCAGCTCTGAGAATAGCTTTATCCATGATGGACCAGCCTGACCTCTTTCAGGCTGCAAACATCGGCGACCTGGATCTCCTCATTCGAGCCTTCAACTTAGACATTTGAGGAATGAGGAGCGATGATGGCATCTTCCCTGTCTCACTCTTTAAATTCTACCCAACAGCCAAAAGCCGAAAGTGAACACGACAGAGTTGACGTATGTTCAAGACAACAGTGCATTCTTATGCACATGAAAAAAAATGAAGTAGAGTTGTCAAAGCTGTCATATTTTTTTGACCTACAGCACCTTGGAGCAGTTCTGACGGCCGGTTCTTCCAAGGATTCGGAGTGACTGTTTTGTGATGGAATTTGCACTGCAATTTGTGATTTCCCTAAAGAGCACAAGGACGGGCAAAGATTGTACGAGCAATGCCTTAGAGAACACATCAATTAAAAACTGACTCATCCAGTGGAACAGAGCTGAGCCAGGAAAGACAGCCAGTTTTAAGACTCCCACAGAGAAACCCTCACAAGTCATTTGCAGCAAAAAGATGAGGTTTGGACTGAAAAACTATTGACTGGAGATTGACTGTCCTTCCTGAAGCGTGGATTTAGTGAGCAAATTTTAAAGGCGGCACCTCATAACTTGGAGCTCCACATTCTTTTCCTGGCTTGTTCTCATCTTCCGTCAGTGGAGAATTATGATATTGCATGAATAAGCATTTTCAAACCAGGATCCTTGTTTGAAATTAACCTACTTGTTGAAGTTTTCCTATTGCATTCCAGACTAATAGATGACTCCTTTGATCCAAGTGGAATGTGCAAGCCAGGTTGTAAAGCCTTACTCGAATGCATGCGACCAACAATATTCATTTATACTATTTTTATGGCAATACAAAACCGCAAAGCCATTTTCAGACTGGTTTGGATTTCTTTACATAATCGCTTCTGAACTTGAAAGCTTTCTGGGCCATTCGTTTTTTTAGCCCCCTCTTTTTATTTCTTAATTTGTGTTTTTATTTTTGGTCCTGGCTCAGGGCTTCTCTTTGTTTGTTCCCTTTAAGCTGAGTGGCTAATGAAATACACAATATAGCCAGGTAATGCTAATGTATGAAAAAAACATCATTATGGGTTTTTGAATTATGAAAAAGTTGTTACAAGTCTAAAAAATATCCCTGTCATTTTCCTCTGCAAACTTAGGGGTTTACTTCAGAAGTTGTAGCAACCAATGTACATCATATCCTAATTTTTAGTTTTGCTGAGTGTATTCATTTCAATGCAGCATGATTGCATTACATTAAACGATGTGTAGTTGCAAGCCAAGACCCGAGACAGCAGCTTGGTGAATTTCCTAATGCAATCATTTGTATCTGCTGTGCCTCCGCAAGCCACAAAGCTCATACATGTAATCAAATTAGTTTGCCTCAGCCATCATGCATGATTTAGATATTTATGTTAGATCCAGCAGAATACTGCACATACCTGAAGAACTTTGGTTGTTTGTTTAACCACCTGCAAACTGCAATTCACATTAATATGCATCAACAGAAGATGTTGTTTTAATAAATGTAGGGATTCTCCCAGTGCAGATGAATTTGCAGCACCTCAGAAGCTTTTTCAGGAACATCCTTTTTAGCTGACAGCTTCCTTTGCATCATTGTTGCTAGTTTGAAAGTCTATCTGTAAAATGAACATCATGTTCCTTGCCATGCAACAGAGTAAATGATAGATAATCTGCTGTACTGTCCAGCTCAGCACATTTTGGTGTTTATCAGGCATGTCCACAGCCTGGATCTGCTGTAGAAAGTGGTTTTTATTGTTGGCTTCTATGCAAAAGGTCATGTTTCATGTTGCCATTCTCAATTGTCAGTTTGTCCCTGTCTGCCTCAGTAGACCAAAGGAAAGTGTTGATTGTGTGTTTTGAAAGAATGCTATCAGGGGGGACCAGAGACCAATATGAGAGCCATTCATCTTCCAAATTGTGCAGCTGGGATGTCACGGTCCGTGAAAGAAGAAGTGTTTCATTAGAAAACTGTGGGAGAACACACCAGCCACCCAAAGTGGCATATTAATGTTTTTTTAAGGTTAATGCACCTGCCAAATTCACAGTCGTAGATATTTGTGTATGTTGCATATGTTGCATTCACTCTCCTGTGAACTCTCTCACAATTTAAACCCTTTAATGACCTCACAGAGAAAAAAAAACAGAAGAATGCTTTGCATTTTTCCCACCTCCTTGGGGCAATGATAATTAGAATCAATGAACAAATAGCATAACGTATTCATTGTTAGCATTACAAACCAAGCAGTAGAGATGTTTCTGGCAGGATTACTTCCAGAAACATCTGATAAAAAAAACACATCATATATTGACTCAGTGTACTCACCAAATATGGCTGTAGGTCATGTGGAGGAGCAGTCGTCTGATGATTCAATTCCTGTTTTTCCCGGACCACATGTTGAAGTGTCCATGGGCAAGACACATTGTTCTGTGAATGTGTCTGTGAATCTGTCAAACAATGTTTGACAATAGCTCAAGTCATAAGTAACAATTAGTTATTTACTGGCATGAAGACCAAGATTGCAGCCAGACTGTGACTATAAACAATTTTTGTTCCAGGCGTTTCTTGCTTACCAGGACGATTTATTGATCAATAAGGCACTGAGACAACACATTTATTTAAAAAAACATATCTAATGATCTGCACTGGAGTGAGGCTGAGAGTGGACTTGTAATGGCAGTGAGGCCAAGGCAGGCGAGAGTGCACAACTATACTGATTCAGACAGTTTGGATGATGATCAAAGCAGAGTTTGATGGATGATTTGCGGTAGCACCTTCTATCTGGTTATTTTTAGCCATGCTTGTACCATGGCCCTACCAATAGCATGTGAACATATTTGCTCCCAGTGCCCTATTTTCACAATTATTATGTTTGGGTCAAATCTGATCAGTTCATTTTTTAGACTGTACATTAAAGATAGAGAAAATCAATGGTGCCATAAAGATGTAATTTTGGAGTTTCCCCTTCCCCATGTCCGTTTTTTTTTTTTTGTTGTACTTTTGTTATTCTCTCCCACAGAGAACACAACCCTTCAAGAGCCTGAAATGTATACATTATCATCCAAGTTTTTTTTCCTTTACTTCATGACAACTCCATGAAAAACATTTATTCAAAGCCTACTAAATGGGTCATTTTTCAAAGACTAAACAGCTACCTGTTTGAGTTTGAGAAAAACGGGCTTCTTGAGATAGGAACTAACAAAGATTGTTTTATATAGATGACAAAACCTCTGCATTACTGAACAGTACAAGGGGGGAAAAGTGCTTTGAACATTAAAGTAAGACTTTTACCTAAAGTTCTACAAAATGTAATTATGGAACAGTGAATGAGCATATAAGGGGTCTTTAAAGTTCAGCTCCACTGATGGGTGGTAGGCACAGTGTCCTGTAGTCTTAAATATAGGAAGTGCCACCTTCTCTTATGCACGACTAAGTCAGTAAGTTTTCCCGCAGGTTTTTAGATGTAATTATCTAACCTCAGTTCCTTTTGATCAGTGTGCTGGTAGTCCTTCCGTGAATACCAATATGTATTAGTTAGTTGTATTAGAGCTTCACTGAAACTCCTGGGCAAAAACGAAGCACATTTATTCTCCAGTGAACATGAGTCAACAGCTAATTATTCTTATGCACCAATATTGTTTTATTTCATTTCTTGGTGGAGTTTGGAAATAGAACCTCAAGCATGGCTGACATGTTTGTGTCTGATTTAAAGCTGTACAGCTCCCCACATTTTTTTTTTTTTTGCTTTCTGTTGACAGTAATAATCATTATGGTCACTTGTGGTGTATATATAATAGCTTTGACTAGAGGCACACATCATCACCATGTCTGTTGAGCATGATCCACTGTCCAAGTGTCCGTTTAGAGACCCTGGTTTAAGTCTCCTGGTTCTAGTTCCCCATGTGATCTTTTTGCAAACTCACACTTGTTCTTGAGGCCAGTATTCCTCAAATTTAAATTCTGAGCATATACTCAGTTACCATTCTTGCCAGCTGTTCGCTATAAAACAGAACTATAGAAATGTCTAGTAGCTCTGTGATTTCCAAATCCAGTCTAGCTTTCTCATCTGTTTGTAGGCCTTTCCCTTTTTTTTTTCTTTTTTTTTGCATTTCAAGATGCCGTAGATGTGATAAAAATGAAAACAAATATTTATTTTTCTAAAGGAAACTTTAAATAGTGCATTGCAATAGGATGCCTGTGGTGACATTTTCTTTTTGTAGAACCAACTACTATACCTTCTCAGGTAACCTGAACTAGCTTAGCGCATGCTCTTGAGGAACAGCATGAGGCTGATCGCATGTTAAATTCTCTACATTCACTTATTTTTGTTTTAAGTGTTACTTTCATCTGTATGCATGTAAGTACTTTCTGCTCCCACAAACATATATAAATCAAGCATATAATGAAGTTTCCTTGCAATATTTCTACAATGCACTGCAACATAAAGTGTTATTCAAGACTATATGATATTTCTTGTATAGAGCAGGCAATGTGTGTAAGGCTCAAGCAGAGAAGTGATTTTAGAGAATATCACATTTACTTTGAGCTTAAATCCTGGTACATTGCTAGAACTGGTTAATCAACAGTTATTTTCTGTAGAAATTTTGTAACTGCAACTTCTGCAAATAGTGAAACACACTGGTAACCTCTGCAGTAATCCCAACCTGTGAAGCTTTCTAACTATTACTACTGCACCTCTGACACACTTTCATCACCTGTTGGAGACTACTTACAGTTGTGGTTTCATACGTCACAAAAATCCCTGCTTGTGATGTGATGAAATATCATTTAGAAACATTTGGTGAAAAATAGATATTTAGAATAGATACCTAAAAATAGATACCTTTACACAGCTCTGCTCAGAAAATGTGTTCAGATTTCGGCAAATATATACATCTAAAAAATATATATATATATAAAAAAAAAAAATGCATTGAATTTGCATTTCACTGCTGAAGAAGCAAGCACATACTGTATTTTACTTCTTTTAATTCAAACTCAACTGTTCATATTATCTTCTTGCTATATTTTGTGCATTTAAGGTCTCCCTGCCTGTAGAGCATGTGATAATCATACATGTGCTTCTTTCTCCGTTGTCAAACTCTCAAACTCATTTCAAAAACGTTTATAGCTGCTTCATCAGTTGGGGTTCATAAAGGTTACTGATCCAAGTGGTGTCCATTTCTTTTCTCACTCCCAGTGTGTATAAAGACAATTTGTTCTAGTTTATTTATCAGTGTATGAAAACTTGTGTATCTATTAAATGCTATTTTGATGTATGGAATTAGAAATGATATACTTTATATACAGCCACTTATTTATTAAGACACTGACTATAATGCATATAAATCTCCCTGTATAACCACAAGGAAAGCATTAGCACCTTTGAAACTTATATTATGAAAGCAACCTTTTAAAATAAACTGTTGTTATACATTCCCTGATCTTGTGTCTTTTTTTTATTATTATCATTAGTTTTATGTATAAAATCAGAAAAGAGGCCAAATCTCAACAAAGGTGTTGTTTATTAAATTATCCAAATATTGTAAAGTAAAGAGTTTGTACTGCCCTGACTATTCATGTACACTGAAGCCACATTTGGATAAATGCCTACCTTACAAAAGTCAACTTAAAATAATTCCTTTCAGGAAAACTAATGAAAACTAAAGAGTTGGCACAAAGTCGTTTGCAAAAAGGCAGCTGAGTAAAAACAAGTGGAGAAGGATTTTGACATTTAGTTAAATGAAAAAAAAAGAAAAAAAAAGAAGAGAGAATAAAACTCACAAAAGTACAATTGTACAATCCAAATGACTAAATGTCAACATCTAGTGCACATGCTAAGAGTGAAACACCTTTTCTTTTTGTGACAAATTGAACCGTTACATTTAAACAAAAAGAAGAATGGAAGAGACCGAGGAGCAGGGAAAGCTGAGATAATGAGACAAAAATACAAAAGACGAGAACATAACCAGGAGGTTGAGAGGAACAAAAGGTGCTGCGAAATAAAACATATTGCTCAGAATATTTGGACACAGTTGTGACTACCTATCATTCAGCAAGACAGAAAGCTCGTCAGTCACTCGCTGATGGTGATGACGAGGAGCAGAAACATAACTTGCATAGACACTTTTAGTATTTCCAAGTGCATAGACAAACACTGCAGCAGTCTAATAAGAGGTTAAGATTAGAAATCAATGAGGTTTAGGCACAGAGTTGTTAGTCACTGCAGAATGAGGATTGTTCTGTATCATGGACATTTATCAGAACGCTATCTTGTTTGTAAAGCTCTTGATCAAGGAGAGACCCATTACATTTTCAGAGGTTAATCATATTCCATCCACTAACTTGCGACATTTGATCTATGTCTCCACACCTTCTTTCAAATAACCTAAGAAATGTAGATTTACTGTCAGACGGCTGTCTTCTCGTTGACTGTGAGAGCTAATAACTCAAAACCGAGCAGGACTCGGTATTTGCTTAAAAGCACAAGAAAATGTACTCTCAGCAGAAGTCCTCTAAAATAGGCGCTCTGAAGTGCAGTGACTGACAATTCCACCTCATGTCAAGGTCACTAATGCCAACTCCTTGTAAAATTGCCCTGCCTGTTTGAGATGCAGCAAACAAAACCAGTTTTGAGTCCAGTCCTATACAGTGAGAAGTAAAAAAAAAAGTTAACTTAAGTAATAATAAATATTGAGATGTTTGAGCTTTGTTGTGCCTTTTGTTTTTTTTTTCTTTTACAGTCACAGACTTTAAATCCAAGAAGATCTCACAAACAAGTATCCACGTTAATTCCATCCTAAATGTTCTGGACATACTGAATATGTTCATTGTGGTTTCTGAGCACTGAAGCTGATAAGGATGTTCTGTTTGCAGTGAGCACCATGAAGTTATACATTCAGCACTGCGTCAGATCCATCACTATGTTCACCATAGAGGAGATGCAGATCGCTGTGTAGCTTTTAACATGTCGTTGGTTCAAGAGGGGATTTGGTACTGTATTTATTGCTCATTAATATGGAAAATGTTCAGATGCATAAATGAACCAACAACTAGCCTGTGAAGTGGCAACAAGTCATGGAAAACATTCATTTTACCTTTTGGGTCATAGTCTGAATCTGTCAAGAGTGATAAAGGAAGCAGCCTGTAGCAGGTGCGGCTGAGTTCAATTATGCCCAGAATGCAAATATTTTTGCAATTTTGGCAAAAATGATGATATAAGAAAAGTTTGCCGCAAGACTGAGAACATTTATATAACTTAAATGGACATTGTTGACTTCACAGCCATCTATAAATAAATCCAAATATATCAAATGAGGTGTTCATTTAATGCATAACTGTAGTAGGACAAACCAGTTAAGAAATTTTAAAATCAACTTAAAATGTCTTCAAACTTAACTTTAAATTTGCTTGCTTGCAGTGATGAATATACATGTTTGCGTCTACCTCTACTGCATCAGGTGCAGAATATGAACTACATTTAGTAGAAAAAAAAAAAAAGTGCTTTTGGGAAAGGAAATAATACTTCTTACTTGATACCTCAGCCGGTGCATCAGGGTGCAGAGACTTTCTCATTGAAAACGACAAACTTGCACATCGTTCTCCAAGTTAAACAGGGGCAGTAATGAGCTATTATTAGGTCAGCATTGCTGTACAGTCTACAGTCTATATAGAGTCTCATCAGCATCTATCTCTGACCCACCAGATGCTCTCATTCATTCTGAAATTTAAATACAATGCGTTTGTGATTTCTCTAAACTAAACTAAAAATAAGTCATTCTGTGTGTCCTTTCAGTTGCCACAACATGAAGAACATTCATTGCAATTTAAACTAAAATGGAAAAACGCCACCAGCGGTCATTTCTTCTGTTGTTGCAGTTTCTGAGCATTTCATGGCTTGCAGTATGAGCACTGCACTCTGTATACATTTATAAAATGTAGCACTTTGAAAGAACGGCACAGTAGCTGAAGGCAGAGAGAAACAACCAGATTGCGTTGATATGTGACATTACTTTGTGTACAGAGCACTCGAGAAGTAGAAATTGCACGCATCCCTCCTTACTTACACTGACAAGAATTTTCCTTTTTTTTTTTCCTCTCTCCTTTCAACTAAACATGAAAGAAAACATTTAAAGCATAAACACAACAAATGCACAAAAAGCACATTGCTTTCCCTTTCTGACCAGCGTTCCTAGTTGCTCCTGAATGACATCACGATAAGGCAAGCAGCTGGTCTGAGAGGTTTCTTCCATCATTTCCATTGCCGCTGTTATTACAATTGTCTGTCAGTCTTCTGGGTGAAAGACTGTGGTTATTTAAAGATTTCAGAGAGGAGGGGGGGCAGTGACTTTAACTGCTTGACAGTCGGTGGTAAAAGTAGATGTAGCCCAAGTCTTTTGGAGGCCTTTCTGACAAACACACTTTGTGGTCGTTGTAGATCACCCACCTGCATCAAGGGGAACATTTGACAAATTATTTTGTTTTTCCTCGAGGAATGCTTTCAAAGCAGCCCTTCTTTCAAACCTGACGATGTGAAAAGAAAACTGGCCGATTTATGTTTAGGATTTACTTTTTATTTTCTACAGGGTCAAAAAAAAAAAAATAGGCTGTCCCTGTGATTTTCTCCTTTAATGTAAAAAATAAATAAAATAGACAAACTTATAAGCAAAATCGGCAAATGTATATCTAGATAGATCTCTATCTAAAAGCTTCATAAAACTTATCCTTAACCTCAGCTCTAGGGAAGTCTGGATGTCATAAACTTTGTTACACAAATAAAACTCAATCATTGTAATCGCAGCCCACAACTCACCTTCCCTCCTTTTTGATGTGACAAACATAATGTCCAGACATTGTGGATGCTCCCATGTGGCTGATGAAGGCAAAGAGCTCATATCCTGAGATATGAAGATAAAAATCACGACAATGAGAAACAAGCCAACAGCACCGTTACACAGCGTAAACAAACAAATGCATTTCATAGCTGCTCATCGTCTGACTCACAAATCTCATAAAAAGGACAGCAAAATAGGTTAATCTACTTAGATTAAATTTTTTATGTGGCTGGTGATTCTAAAAGGCATTCAGAGGACATTTCACTTTACACTTCTCTAAAAGTAAGACATTATTACTTTGGTAACACTCTCCAATGACTCCTTTTGTAATGATTAAGCTCATCCACACACATATTTTCATAGAAAAATAAATTTAAAAAAAAAAATCATCAGGACATGCTAAACACTGTTTCTATAAAAAAAAAAAAAAGCAACATTAGTATGTCCTTTACAAATCCATAAGCATTGTCATATTATTTGTACAGAGTGTGAAAACCGAGGACTTAAAATGGTGCCAAGTCATGTTTTCTATTCCACTGTGCTTTAAGGTAGTCTGGCCAAGCAGGCTGGTGCCCAGCAGCATCAGAGCACCTTATCTATCACTGTCAGACACTATTTAGAGCTGAATTGGCAGTGAGAAGTGGGAAACATCCTGGTAAAATTAAGATTCAGGGGCAAAAAAAATCCTCTGAAATGTTTTGGACACAAGCCCCCTGTAACGGTCTGGGTTGAATGAATGCAAAATAAAACAACCCACTACTAGGCTGGATATTTCTGGATATTTTCTATTTTTTGAGCTGCTTTTTTTTCTTCTTCATTTTTTCCTTAGTTATAATGGTCGCCAAAAAAAGGCTGATGAAAGAAGATTAAGATGAAAATTAAGGTCAACAGCAGATAAAAGTCAGGGGCAGCTACAGTCAGTGAAACCACTCACGTCCAGGTCCGTCTTTGACTCGAGGGCCTGGTGCGGCTCTGTCTGGAGACAGCGTTGAGTCACTGTGCGAGTTGGCGTTGGAGAAGGCGTTGTCATTGGGCTCTGTGTCAGCCATGTCTGAAAGGGCATCACTCTCCTCCTCCTCTGGGTGGGAGAAGATCCAGTCGAGTGCTCGTTCAAGATTATTGTTCTGGAAAATTTTAAAAGCATGCCAACTATTGTGAGCTTACTTACATGAACTCGCAATGGTGCTCATGGTGCCGACTGCACCTCAATGGCTTTTATTTCCCATGAATGTCAATTTTACAGATGTGCACGGAATCCTAAGTGGATTCTAGTGTCACAATAACAGCACTTTTGTGAAAGATCATCATCGTCATCTTAGAAAATTCTTTGCAGCACAAACATTTTAACAAATAGTAGTAATCGTAGCACATACTGTAGAATTATTATGGCTCAGAAATTCAAAAGGAAAATTAGAAACTTTTTCATGTTTTCTCTCTTCTTTCTTACTTTCACCACTCAGCAATATCTTAGCAAAACTCCTGGAGGAGAATAAAAACAATCACGTGCTTGAGGTGTTAAATGAGCAGTCATTTATTGAAAAGGTGGGAGGCATCTGTGTTCTATTATTATTATTAATTATAACTGAAGGATGAGTCTAAGGAGCACATGGTGAGATGGTCTGGATGATACTGGCAAATCTTTTGTCTATGTGAGGTCACTGAGGCTGAAAAGATGTTCATTGTACTAAATATGGCCTGACAATGTACCACAAGTGAGACCCCTCTCTGCTTCACACCTCCATCCCTCAGGAGAAATATGTGTTCTTTGGCGGGTTTTTTTTCCACTTCACCAGTTCGTGGCTGGCAGGGAGCTTCGTGGCATTACTAATGATAAACAAGGAAGCCTGGTGTCTATTTTTGTTTCTTACGAACAGTTTGCAGGGCTATTTTTGCTGAGGGGGCAGCTTTAAATATGAAGCGTGAAATGTGAGAATAAGGGGCCATTTCAAAACAGGGTAACCAATAAATGTGCCGCAGCTACATTCTTAGACCTAAAACAAAATATTTCAAATTTGGGCAATACATGTATTTGACAACCATTTGTGCGATATGGCGTTAAAATGGCTCCATGTGTAACTGAGGTGTGTGCTCGTGCTGAGCCAGAAAGGCTGCAATTCTCAAGAGTGTTCGTGTGCTGCTGTGACTATTTGTAAACACCATGTAGAGCATCTTTAATCTCTATGACATGTAGGACCTATTAATTTTGCAGTTTGGAAAGTGAACAAGTAGGCCAGTCAGGCTCTTTTATGACTTACAGAGTTTGGTTTTCATCATCTTGCCCTCTCTTTGCCCTCTTTTTAAACTCCAGCTCACTTCATGCGCCCCCCTCCTGCTTTGTCAGGAATTCTCGACATGTTTTTTAATCCAACTTCTCGTGTCTGAGGTGTGAAGGTGTTAGTTTTGCATTTTCTTGTGATGTTGAGCTATCGCCATGCGCTCCTCAGGGACACTTTTGTAGCTCTTTCTTCTTAACATTTTCACTCACTCAAATCAACCTTTTCTACTTGTCGTGTAACTATCAACTATCTCTGTGAGAAGCAGAGAAAGGATTGTGTACCACCTACAAAAACTTTACATCAAGTCAGACATAATGACCATCTCTGCCCACGCTCGTTGCCCAGCTCCCCTTGTTTTCAGTCAGAATAAATTACTGTTATCACTTCTACAAACATTATAGAACAGGGAAAGTTGCTGTTCTTTCAAGCAGAAAATCTAGTGGCTCCTAAATTATGGCAGATAAATAATAAAATCCTAAATCTTTATATGAAAAGTGAGTAAGACTCGTCTGAATTATTGAAAGCAGAACAACATTTCTCTGTAAAAACTGTGCTTTTGCCAGTAAATAGAAAAAGTGAACATTGTGGGCAGAAGACTTACCGTGGCTTTGAGTGCATGGATGCTGTGATTGCGGGGGAAGCCCATCGACGTGAGGATGGAGATGCTCTCTTCAGGGGGCGAGTTATCCAGCTGAGTGGCACCCATAGGGCTGTCACTGGTGGAGGGACATGGATCCATCATGGAGGGCAGAGTGAGTGGTTCTGCAAAGTCTGGGAAGATATGGAGAATACAACAATGAGATACTGTAGCATTCTTATTTTTCTTTCTTTTTTACTTGAAGGTTCAATTATGCCAGAGCTATATATTATATTCCTTAATGTTGTGCTTTAATGTCGATTATATGCTGCACATTTCGAAGTCCGTTAAAATGATTGGCCACTCAAATAATAATCTAATAATGTAGTTTTCTTTTATTCTTTTTATTTGAATTTATTGGGTGGACTGGACTAAGTGTGAATCCGTGATGGAGAGGCATGCGGAATAAAACCAAAGAAGATAAAAATTAAGAGGAGAGAAATTAAATTAAAAGAACTGGAGAGCAAAAGATGTGGCGGTCAAACAGACTGTGTGGTCTGGTTGTTCACATACCAGGTGTGCAAAGAAAGACCCGACCATGGATTTTAAAATGATGGCAGAAATCCATGAATTTTCTGCCACTGGGAAAAATTAGAAAGAAGAACATTTTGGTCGCTGCATCTGTTACTTGGCAACCAAACTGCTGAATACTGCTGAACTACTAGATTTCTTGATAGAATAATGATTATCTGTAAGCAAAAAAATTTTTTTTGCTCCATGTTTTTCTTATGGAACCCTGCCAGGACAAAGAAGCCGATGCTTCTTGGGCCTCTCTGCTTTAACCCATCACACTATAAGCATCAGATTTACCTCACCAACAATTCAGCATAGACATGAACACACAAATGCCATATTATAAACAAAAAGTGGGATGCCCCGAGATACTTCTTTTGTACTGCAAGTGGTTATCTGATACAAATGCAACTTATGACATTTTCACCTCAAAGTCTAAATTCCCACACAACTATGAAAACGCCTGTTTGCCTGTTGAGACTCTTCCCTCCTACAAGGACCTACTCTATGTGTAACTGACTTATCCACACATTAATAAGAGTGAGTTATAAAGGAAAATCTGCTTCCAGGAAACCCAGAACAATGCATAGAGGAGCTAACATTAAATCTGGCAGCAACCTACATTTTAACCCTGAAAAGTTTGAGAAACACAATCCATTCAAAACTAACTAAAGTGACCCTCAAACCAGGAACAAGGACACTCGTGCCGGAATTACTCGACTATTGCTGGTCATAAACAGAGCCTTCATTACTGTCCTTGCCATAAATGAAAATGCATATCACTTATCTCCCACTACCATTCCCATCTCAGCCTCCTTGTGCTGTGTCCTTCTGGCTGCTCATAATGCAGCTGTTTTTATGCCACAGGATGCCTACTCTTCAGGCACATAAATAAAACATCAAAACCTGAACATCAAAATGCGTGCATGTTATTATTCAACTTCTGTCCTGATCTTTAGCGGCTTTAAATAGGTGTTTAATCTCATCATGGTCTTTATCAAAGACATCCGTGATGGGTAAGTTAACCCTGACTCACATGGCATAGGCCCAGTCGCTAAACAATATTCTTATAAGTACATAAACATAACATCTTTAACATCCTTTTGCTCATGCCCCTCATTTTATAGGAAAAAAAATAGTTTGCTTTCTTTGTAAATAAAGAACAAGGACAACTGCTATTGTAGTGTTGAATAACATTATGACTTCAAAACTGGCTTTTAAAAAGGTTTTGTGTGACTTTTTCCACCACTGCAGAATACCAGGGGTGTATATGTCATTAAAAACATGTGGGAGCCATGCAGCTGCAGTTTTCTGAACTACACATCGTAGCTACTTTTCTCTGGTTGTATCAACTTGGAACGACCACTGAAGACACAACTATGCCCTGATTGGCTTGAGGCTTTACTGACACGTATAATGTGAGATGCAATATTTTTCTCTGACCTTCACATCCATTATATCCTCTGGTTATCTCTCTCCCAGCTTTTACTTTTTTCACTTCCCTTGATTTGGGAGCTCAGTTTCTATACTTGTAGGGATATTATACATTCATTCTCCTTTCCAGAAGAGAAGCTGTAAAAAGTGTTTTAATGCAAAAGTAGTAAGGCTCTTATAGAACATATTTCTTCCAATACAACTCTTTTCCTCTTATCCTCCTGTAGGTATGTATTGATATCCACAATTATAAATCTTAATGTAACAGACCTAGATTATAAAAGATTTGCTCTAACAGGAACAGCCATTGTTGTGGGTGAACTCAGACTGTTCAAGTGTAGCAGTATAAGATAGATTGTAAATAGATTGGTTTATCAAGTTAATGTTGACCATGTAGCCAGTCTCAGTCAGCTAAAGCTGAAAACAAGCCCAGACAACAGTTGGCATGGATGCAACATCAGCATCAGTTATATTCAAACTTGATAAAATGTATTTGCTTGTTGGAGAACAATGAATAATTTGAACATTTTTCTTTTGACTCCCACTGACAGACTGGCTCAGCTAGTCGTATTTTGTTACTTTGTTTGGATTAGGTTTGCTCATAAAAGTGCCTGTGATTTCCCAAACTGTTTCCATGGAAGCTTTCCCTGGTGCTTCTATGCAAATACCATTATTCTCTTTATGCTGCTGCCTAGTGGCCATCTCTATTGATCTGCACAGTTTCATATTCATTGACAATTCTCTTGTTGAGCCGATTCTTTCTAATAAAAAACAGATTCGATATGGGCTGTGCTTTCACAATATCATACAATAGCTTGCCTCCAGAGTCGGGATAGAGTGCAAAAAAAAGTCCACAGAATCCTGAAATTGGCAGAGGGATAAAGGGAAAAATAAGCAATGTAAAAACAGCAATTTTGTTGAAATGATGGGCTGAAACGATGCTCATGGGAAAATAAGAAGAAGGAAGTTGAGGAAAAATTTTTTTTTTTTTTTTAAACTTCGTTAAGCACACTTGTGCAGACTGTTTTACTGGAGATATTGATACGGACTGCAGCCTATTTTTGAAGATGCATCAGTACCTTTTAAAAAATAACCGGCAGGGTGGTACTCTTATTTCCATCCACTGTAGAGGCTCTTTACAACCAGCCAGGGAAATAAAAGTGACACGAGTCAACTCCTCGGGGGGGGGGGGACAGCTCTACCGCTGTGAATCTCTGTGGCATCCCTAATCAGCTCCCACAAAGTTTCTGGTGACGATCTCTCACACAGACATGCACATATAAACTACTGCAGTCCACAAAAGAGACAAAGTCTAGCACCGATCTCTCTATGAGTATTGGAAGTACATGAGATGTGATGTGTCTCTCACTTTAAATTACCTTTGTGTTCAAAAAGGTCCACAACAAATAAACTTGCCTTTGCTCCATGTCGTGACACATTATGTGGTGTTACCTCTTGAAGTCTTTAGAGTCAGTGTACAGAAACTCTTGCAGAACCAAGCCTATTTTCATTGCACCTGTTCTAATCATTTGTCACAAGTATTTTTAGTTTCTCTGGGTTTAAGTTTCCACTTAACCCTCACCCACACTCCTTGCACAGCACCTTGTCATGATTATTTTTAAATCACTGGAAACTTTTCAAGAAGCAGTTTTCACAACTGGACACTTGCAGATCATTTAAAAAGGAATTTATCATTGTTATTATCATTTTGAGGGACATCAAACCTGGAGGGATGCACACGCCATAGCAACAGACACCAACTTTATCATCTTTTCTAAAGGGATTGATTAACTTGAGGGCAAAGTAAAGAAAGTACAACAAAAGCTGAAGGTTTTGTCCCTAAAGTCGGTTTTATTTTACCATTTTAGTTGCTTCAAAGGATGAGAAACAAAAGGTTTGATTGGATAGTTTCATGTTTTCCAGAAAAACAAAACTGTTTTAAACAAAAAACAGCCGAATGGGTTAACAACCTTACGCAGTATTTATTCTAAGTTTGTAAAAACGACTGAACTGCAAAAGTCCTAAACCTTCCAGTAACACTTAATGGTGAAAGAAAGTGAATCAGGACCCATCAAATGGAATGAAAATAGTGAAAAACCACAGCACTCTTAACTCTGCATTTTGATAGATTGCATCACAATATGTTGCACTGTGATTGATGCTAACCAATGGAGAAATTCCCCATCATCCCTATATGCCTCCCGGTTAGTGTGTTTTTGTGTTTTCATTCCATATTTTATTCAGTATGTTTTTAAAAGAAACAATAAGGCATTTTTTAAACAAGCCAAGGCTGCATCTATTGATGCATAGTTAATAATACATGTTCATGACCAACAGCTCAATATACAAACAACTCAAAAGTTTTCCGAAGAATTTGAGAAGATATTCAAACTTGTTATGACTGCTAATTATCTTAGTTCAAACGTTTTCACTCATTATACGCTGGTCAAACATTCCCTAAATGTCTAAATACAGTATTCTCAAGCTTTGTATGGTAATACTGCCTTACCAGGCTCCTCCATGTGTGCTATGATCCAGTTGAAGGCCATTTCGGGGCCCATGTTGCCTGTATAGTACACTGCCTTCCTACAGGCCTCCAGTGGAAAACCCATCTCTGCCAGCTGCATAACCGCCGCCTCGTCTATCTCTGGGGCTGGAGACATGGCAAACCAACATCAGTAGCTAAGCACACACTCACTGATCCAACACTACCAATAACCTTCATTCTAAACAAGCAACCAGAAATATGGAGACTCCCTCTTTGGGACTCATTAAACAAAGAGATCAGAAGAGAATCAGCCCCAGGGAGACATCTCTATTGAGGGACGATTTATCAGGGAGAGAAATGAGCATGGCTAAAATAAGCAAAGCTACATGGAAAAGTTAAGTTTGTTTAGAAGTAGAGAGCAGCTGCAGCACCTGCTCAGTTAGTCAGAAGTTTAACTCAGCCGCATTCATCACTACCACCTGGAGCTGAGAGTACATTTTCCACTGTTCTAACTTACATGAACACATGTTTGAAGAGCATTACATAGAGGAGAAATTAAATACTCACAGTCTGAGGAGCTCATTGAGTTATCTGAAAAAAAGAGAAGAACAATTTTTAAATGTGACAGTGCACAGCCAGATCAACCATCACCAATTATGTTTTATTTTGTTTGCACTGCTGCAGTGTTGTAAGGAGAATGTAACCCCGAATGTTTTCTGTAAGTACAATTTACAGATGTTCCTCAAACATTTTGCATGCAAATTGCTGTAAAAGCAAAACAGACACACGCATACTGACGGCACTTTGAATAGAGCATAGCTGGAAGGATTCACTCACTAAACGGATCGTTTGTGTTGTGTCACTGCTAACAAACACAATACACATGAAGCAAATCATAGTGACAATGCATATGCTAACCAAGGCAGTTGATAAATTACAGAAACACGCCCTTGCATTAATCATCTAATTTCCCCCAAATGGAATTTCAGTCTTATGTGTTTTGAAATAATACTTTTTTAAGTGTGTCTGCAATTTACTGCAACGTTTCACACAGGCTGAATAATTAGTTGTCACGGTTTCGAGGGGGCGAAGGAGCAGGACCCAGATGCAGACTAGGACAGAAGTCAGGAGTAATTTAAAGGGTTTTTTGCAAGAACTCAAAATCACAACAAAGCTGGAAAAATAAAAACTAGAAAATGCACTAGGCGAAAAACTAAACTCTACAGAACTCGGGAGGAAATCTGGAAACATGAAAAACTCTAGAACTAACAAGGATTAGACTATGGGGGTGACGGTGAGGATCTGACCAAGACTGAGTAGACAACAGGAGATTAAATGCTGTGGAGAGAATGATTAGTGATCTGAAACACCTGAGGAGACTTAACACAGGAGATGGAGGTGGAACTGGAGACTGACAGGGAACTGAGGGAAACGGGAAATGACAATGAAAACTCATCTAAATCGACTAGGAAACTAGGATACAAAACAAAACCAGAAAAACACAAAAACAAGGATCATGACATTAGTTGTGTTGGTAGGTGGTGAAATCTCAATTTATTTTACGTTTCCTAAATGCCTCACACGCTGACCACGACTTCGGGCTGAGAAGTGTATTTCCTTGGACCGCCAGCATTACACACATCTATTCTTAAACAGATCAAATGAACTACTGACAAATAAAGCAAAAACAAACACAAACAACAAAGATTAGTTAGATTTATGCTGAAGTGCATTTATTTTTTTGTATACAAAATCCTAATTTAAATTAAATCAAAGAAAAAAAGAAAGAAATCGCATGAATCTTGCAGTTGTTGTAGTATTCTAATACAAAAGGTAAAATTACTGGAAAAAAGTTAATCTGGGGCTGCATGGTGGTTAGCGCCGTCACCTCACAGCAAGACGGTTCGAATCCCGGCTGGGGCCTTTCTGTGTGGAGTTTGCATGTTCTTCCCGTGTATGGGTGGGTTCTCTCTGGCTATTCTGGCTTCCTCCCACAAACCCAAAAAACATGCACGTTAAGCTAAGTGGTGACTCTAAGGTAACCCTAGGAGTGAGTGTGCATGGTTGTTTGTCTCTGTGTGGCCCTGTGATGGACTAGCAAGCCGTTCAGGGTGCACCCAGCCTCTTGCCCAGTGACTGCTGGGATTAGCTTCAGCCCCTCCGTGACCCTGAGTTGGATTAAACTGGTATAGGAAATGGATGTTAATCTGTCCCAATGCCACTACCCGCTTTGTTGAAGCAAATCCAAAAAGAAAAGTTTCCCTTTGATAATCAAACTACAGTTGCTGTATTAACGGCATTTGTTCTTCTAAATTTGGCAATATAGGTGCGCCAATAAATCATACTGAGGACATCCATTTGCAGAAGAGACAATTCATGTCAACTCTAAACTGGGATCAAGTCAAGGAAATCATTTTAGTAATACCAAATATTCCAAAGCACCGTAATCTCTTCACTGAGTCATGCTTGTATAAAAGGGTCATCAGTAATCTGGTAAACACCATTTATTTTACACAGATATGACAGCACTGGGAAGTCCAGAAGAAGACCATGCTTCAGGATACGGCTGCCATATTCTTGCAGAATAAAAAGTTTCTTTGTAAATGACACAACAATTGTTTTTATCCTTCTTTTGTTGGTGGATTTTATCTGCAGCCAATTTTAGAGCACTAGGTTTTTGGAATTAAATAATGACTCTGGCAGTTGCTGTTAATTAGTTTTAGTTTCACTGTCCCAGACAGTTTAATTCCATTCAACACAAAAGTCATTTCAGCATGGTTTACGTAGACAGAAAAACACTTCAACAAGATCAGTCACACGGCCTCTTTTTTGTTTCCTCTCTCTTCTACACTTTGACCATCGGAAAAAAAATGAAAAAATCGTGGCCCATCATACATAGTCTGTGAGATTTGAGTTTTTCAAATCTAATACTAAACAGGAGAGGAACTCAAACCCGGCAATAAATATCCAAATGTTCAAAGCAGAAACACAAAAATAAATAGCTGTTTTTTTTCTTTTCCAAATGGTCTGGAATAATTGACTGAATAGATGATAAACAGCCCAATGAGTAACAATGTGGTTCAAGCAGCGAACAGGAAAACACATTTGTCTGGTGCAATGTAATCAATGAAAAGCACTGAAGCCTTTTGGAGACAGAAGGGTGACCAATGATTCATCACTCCTAATACCAGACAGAGGATAACAGGCCAGTGGTTCATTTGCAACCAACAAAACTCATTGTATCAATGTGAAATAAAAAAAATCTGAGAATGTATTGAACAACAGCAAGTTATTTCTTTTGACCTCTTTTCATTTCACAGTTTTAACTGTGTTATTTACACGAGGAAAGATGTTTTAACATCCTAGTAATTGAAATAGAAGCTCTTAAGGGAACAGTCGAGGGATTATTCAAAATACTATACCATATAAAATTTGCTGCTAATGAAAAACATTTAGACAAATGGTCATGCATTGAGTTTTACTACAGTTCTCCTGGATAGCTGGATAGGTTGTTGTCAGGTATATCAGGCCTACACAAGGCAGTTTTTGGCTTCAATGTGCCACACAAAAATGTTAAGTAGTGCATCCAGAAGTCCATTCACTGTCTGCATGTCTGAGATAACAGGCACAGCATATGCTGCTCAGTCCTGAAATATTAAGGTATACGCAGTCAATTTGTGAATGTATGAAGCACAGCCAAGGCTTTTGTCAGATGTTCCTGTCTTTGCAGTGTTGCCTGGACCCCCTCTAGTATTTCTCATCTGTTACACAGACATCTTGACGTAGATGAACTTTAAAAAGAAGGAAGAGTGGAAAATGCAATCACAGAGGGGACAAAAAAGACAAAGGAAACAAAGGAGGCTTTTGGCCTTTAAGAAAAGAAGGCCTTTAAGAAAAGAAGCTGACATATCATCCACAGAAAACTCTAGAAAAGTACCAACAACATTTTCTCGAGTTCCAAAACATGACTCACAACCTTCCAGTAGCTGTTTTCCAGAGCATAGCTGAATGCATTACGAGCAGATCTCATTAAATCATTAGAACTTATTAGGCTTAGCCACAATGTGAATACAACAACTTTCCAGTAATTGGTTGAGCTTGCCTTTCCTGTGGGATTCCTTTCAAGATGTCCTTAAGTGAGAACTTGGGTGGGTTTGAGCAGAATATCATATCAAAGACAATTTCACAGATGAATTGACTTACAAAAATACTCCACACCTGCTAAAAGGGGTGTCACATGGTTTCTTATAGCAACCCTAAGTATCTTCTAGAAGGAACAAAGAGCTATCACTTTGTCAGAGTCATACGGACTCAATAGAGGGACCAATAAGTTAGACAAAACACAAGCGCTCAAGGAAAACCGTGTCCTTTAACAGTGACAACAGAACTGTAAAATTAAAAATGAACTACAAAAAAATTACGCTAGTAGTTAAGGGTGCCATTTAGCATTTCCTTCCAAGAGTTTACGCATGGCCAGCGACATCGCTTTGGGCCACTGCTGGTGATTCATGGGAGCCTGTGACCAGGAAATTATGGTCAGTGAAGTCTAGGTGAGACAAATGGAGCACCGATACCACAACTATGTAAACAAATAAAAAAAAAAACCTGTATCCAAAAAGTTGGAATGTTGTATAAAATGTAAATTAAAACAGAATGTGATGATTTAAACAGTTGACAACCTATATTTTACATAAAATAGTACAAAGATAACGTCAAATGTTGAAAGAGTCTTTTTAAGAAACTATGTGCTTAATATTTTATCTTAATATTCCATGCCATCTTTTCTAAAAAAGTTGGAACGGCAGCTAGAAAACACTTGGTGAAACATCTCGATATTAATTAGGTCAAATAGCAGCAGGTTAGTCGCATGTTTGCGTAGAAAAAAATGCATCCCCGTTTTAAGCTCATAATTGCTGAACCATTTTTGTACCGTAGGTTTTGCAGCAACTTACGCTGCCCTTCACTGGGATATCTTTAACCACAATCTACATGTGGCGCAAGAGCATGACCCTGTTGTAAGAGAGGCAACACTTCCCTGCCAACAGCCCAGACCTGTTTCTTATTGAAAACATTAAAAGCAGTAAAAGGAAGCAGGTTGTTCGGCTGAAATCCTTCAGCACGCAATATTGGGAAGCTTCAAAACCACAGCAGCACCATTTACAATCTATGATATTCACCAGTTCTGATCTGCATACAAACGCACAGGGACTAGATCTACATGAAACCATGACTGATGGTTGGCGTCATACCTCTGGTGTCTTCAGGCAACACTATGGGAGGCATGAGATCAGGCAGCTCCTCTTCGCCCGCCTGCAGCCCTGTAGCTCTGAGCCGGTTCAGATCCAGAAAGTCTGGAACGTCGATGGCTAGGTCTGCATATAAATATTGAATTCAAGTGAGAAGACTAAGGTTTTGAGAGAGTTTTGACTACATGTCCAAAACTGCATGTGAAGTAATTCTTTATTGCTTTACTTGGACACAAACTTCTCTTGCGACTGTACTATATGTGCCTTGTGGACTGTAGTTTGATGGTGCCCTCTGCTGGGTATTTTTAGTACTATTAAAACTTCAAATAACTAAGTCAACATTGGCAGAAGTGAAAAAAACAAGCATCTTTATTCATAATTATTATGCAACACAATAGTTACCAAGCTTCTTTGGCACCCAGTCGACACCGAAGGTGAATTTCTTGATTTGCACGACCAGATACTCTGGGAATGAGGCAAAACGGGAAGTTCTGCAGGAAAACAATTAAAGGGGGGATTTAAAAGAAAGTTTACAAACACAACAAAGGTGAGATGATTTAAAAAAAAAAAAGTACTGGTGCTTACTTGATTCCAGCTGACTTGGCCTGCAGCGCTGAGCTCCAGAAGTCGGGGACATTTTCCGGCTCTGTGAAGGCTTGCAGACAAGCAGTGAAAGGGATCCGTGCTCGCACCGGTTCAGGTGGAGCCCGCATGTTCTCCTCAGCTTCCTTCCGCTTGGCCTCATATGTCAGCAGCTCCTCTGATGATAAAAACACTGAGACTTGAGGCCTCCAAAATATTCAGCATGTTCAGAATCATTTAAAGTGTTCAGGTAATACTTAAAATAATGGCTGACAACTTTGGCAACCCTTTACTTGCAACCACACTGCATCGGGCTATAAACTGCACCACATGTTAACATCATGGTTCCTATCATTAAACCATACATATGTTTCATTGTATAGTACATTGGGTAATGACAGCTAATGTAATTGGTCATAAGAGTTAGTTTTTGTTGCAAATATGTTTCTCCTTATTCAGAGCCAAACATCTTTTCATTTAACCAATTCTCACAGCGGCTCGTGCCACCTGAGGTCTGTAACAGGAATCTGTGCAAACCAGAGGCAGCTGTGGCTTCAAATTGCAGCAACTGTGTTTGTGTGTGTATGCCTGGGTCTAGACTCCTTTACCTCGATTGGTGGCCGCCTCAATGGGAGTTGGCAGCTGGATGCAGTAATCCACCCTCTGAGTGTAACGAACCCGGCGAGACTGACAGCACTGAACCCGCTCCTCCACCAGGAAGCGGAAAGCATCGCTCGGATTCTCAGAGCCTGCACTGTTCCTCTGCAGAAACAACAACACTTAGAGCTACAAGGCACTGAATTTTAATTAAAGCAGAAGAGGGCATGTTTTATTGTGGCGTTTTATTCATTCATTAAGGGACACATACTGAACAGGGAGCCAGTTCATCAGAGGGGCAGTATTGTCCCACGAAATAGCAAATACTGATCATTTCTTGCATGCTAAAAGCAAATGTAGGTTTTTCTGTCAAAAATAATGTAGATTAATGTTCTGTACTGCCATCGAAACTGTGTCATCTCTTTTTCTTTCTATGTTAAATGATTTATTTTCTACAATAGCCTTATGCACTGATAATCTCAGTGCTTAATAAACTGTATATCACGAACATGACAGCCCAATGTTATAAATGTAGCTGTGTCTAAATGCTGTGGTCTATTACAGTCTCCTGGCATGACCCAGGACTCTTCATGCAGCAGCTCAAAATGTCAGTGCAAGTCTTACATTTAGAGGCTCAATTAACCCTCCATTACTGAGAAAGTTGCATCTCTTTAGAAAATGAGGACACATTAATCATTATCTCCAAGCTTCACCATGTTCTTTCACTGTTCACGAAGGGCTGGGTCATGGAGGTTTTACACTGTTTATTTGAAGACCGTGATGAAGGATGGCATCACGGCTTAACACATCATTCTGCATGACCAAGGCGTTTCTGCAACTCAGCTCTTCTATTCTAAGACGCTACAGAAATACATAAGTTATAAATTTACTCCATGTTGGGCCATGCATGTAAGGAGACTGATGGTGGTGGCTGTAGTCAGGTCACCCATGTGTGGATAAATCAGTTTTACAGGCAGTTGTGGGAGGCGAATTGGGAGGAGAATTTGGCAAACAGACATGTGCAAGCATACAAAATTACAGGGGATGCGAGAATCAAGTTTCTGTGTTTTGTTGACATCCACAATATGGGAGACAGGAAGTATCAGGTCCTACCCAGACCAAGTATCATGGTTGAGGCAGAATGGGAAGCATTATCTAGCCACCCTGTGTAACAGATAGCAGTGAGCTATATATAAAGATATAGCCAGCTTGTGAGAGACATTTCAGAGAACCTTGTGTGTCAGAACCAAACATGAAGGCAGTGTGCTGTGTTTAATCAAAGCCAGATCCTACCTTTCCAAACTCTGTCCCTCTGTGTCAGGGGTCAGAAGTGGCTCCCAACATTTATAAGAACGTTACGATTTCACAGAGGAGGAAAGTTTACTAAAGCAAGCTTGTGAAAGGCAATATCCTCTTCTTTTGTGTTTTTAGTGTTTAAAGTAGAATTATTCATCTCTTAAAGACACTTAACTAGCAAGTTTCAGTCATTTTTCAAACAAAGGTTTGGGAAAAAAAAGGCAGAAAATGCTGCTGCTCTTTGTACCATGTGATTCAAAATAGAATATATTTGGTTTTTGAACTGATTATTGGACTAACAAAAAAACATAAAAAACATACAGGATGGTTCAATAGACACTTATATAGGTTCCTGCAGACTATGCTGATGTATACTGGTAACATCTGCATCCTTATAAGCTCAGGATAATAACATTTCAAGAATGTGATTTTGAACCCTACACGAAAGCATAGCTTCACTCACCTCCACCAGGTTGATCATGTGCAGCAGGTACTCATGAGCATCTTGTTGTCTGTTGGAGGAAAACTCCTGGTGTCCTATGCTGACCAGGGACTTCAACATTCGAGGAGAGATGCCCTTATGCAGGTGCTGAAATGAAAAAATGTGGACGTCACACACGCCGACTATGCATGACCACTCACTTGTCTCAGAGGGAGGTATGACACAGGACAACAGTTGCTCCAGTAGATGTTACAGAGTGTTGACAGAAGCCAGTCTTCAAGTTTTCATGCATCAATAGTTAGTCAGAAATGTAATCGGAAGAATTTCACTAATAGTCGAATGCCAATCACAGTCTGTCCTGTACGGAAATGATGACAAGTTCCTCATGTAAATACAGTTTCCCTTCCTATAGTTATAGATGTTCCAATATTTTAGACCAATCAAATGGCTTTTTGTGTGAACAGAGATCAGTCAGTAACACGTTGCATCCTTCCAGGGGGAACAAGATGTAAGAGGTGTTCAGATGTGAAGAAGTCAGATTTTTTTATTCAAAGAACAAGCGTTTTTGGAGTAAAGTTCCTGCCCATCTGTTTCTCTTATCTTTTTTTTTTTTATTTAAATTTTTTTACATGCACAGAAGTGGGGAGTTTGTGGTATAATTGGCAGCAGCACCAGCTGTTATTGTACTTTTATAGCTGTAGAGAGGAAACTTGATCTTACACATTGAGAAGTGTTCAGTCTTTTTGAGTGAAGAATTTGAATGATTATACTGGGATATTACAAATATTCTCAAAAGAGTGGACAAATATGATGCTAAAAAAGAAACCAAGAGCGACAAATGCTGGCTCTAACTTCAAATCTATTCCCCAGTAAAGGGGTACTGAATAAAAAGACTCAAACCTTTAGTTAGCATCCAGAATATAAATAAATTTGATATGTCCGCTCGTGTCCTCAGAGATTCAAGTATAGTTTTCACACAGTCGGGTGGCTAATTAAAGCAGATATCCACATAAAGCCTTGACATGCTGAAAGTAGAGCTTCAATGCACCTTGATATTAGTCTGTGAACCTCGGATACAGTCTTCTAAAAGACTGTAACATATCAGCCCAAATTCTCAACTGTGTTCAGCTGGGTTGAGACCTGGTGATCTAATGTCAACAGCAAAATACTTTTATCGTATTTATCAAACCAGTCAGTGACATTTTGAGCTAAACAGCTCCAAAGGATGGAGGTGTTCATCAAAGGATAATGAAATGAAAAATACTTTATTTATCCCCAAGAGAATTCATATGGTTTCAGTAATCTAAAATAATATTTTTAAGGATATAGGTGATCATTGAGATCACCTTACTGGCACCCATCCCTCTGGAAACAAATGTACCCTTACTCGTCAACAAAATGCCGCCAGTGCAAAGAAAAGCTACTGAATCTCCTCAGGGTCAAGGTTTCAGATTGTTCCATCAATGAGTCACCTGACTGTGTGACTTCATGGTTAAAAATGGGCTGGCTAAATATGAAGCCTTATGCTTTCATTTGGGTCCAGAATAACATATTTTCAGACCAGGGAGGCTCCAAACAAATTGATAGGGTTGCATTATGTTGGAGCTTTTCAGTCGATAATTCTCTGTGACATCAGGTAAGCTGGTTATGTTAGCCATTAGTACAAACACTGGAAATCTGAATGCTCTTGAGAAAACAGCTCCCTAAAGGCACAGCTGAAGTTCAGCAATTGCCATATTGTCTCTAATTTGGTTGAACAAAAATTGTGAAATTGAGAGGGGGAAAAAAAACAAAAACATGCAAGTTGTAAAACCCATAATCTGTTCCAGTTGGATTTATGTCCTACACTACAGCTCGACTGGGAGTGGTTACCAAGGCCTGGCAATCAGCAG
Source organism: Leuresthes tenuis (assembly GCF_036924035.1). Taxonomy (NCBI): domain Eukaryota; kingdom Metazoa; phylum Chordata; class Actinopteri; order Atheriniformes; family Atherinopsidae; genus Leuresthes; species Leuresthes tenuis. Next base: position 14,832,626 of record NW_027325361.1, on the reverse strand, counting down.
AGAGATTCCCTGATCTTACTGTCATCACATTATTCATCCTAAAAGCAGATAAACATACTAACCAAAATGTCAAACTATTCCTTCAATTACACTATCCCAGCCGGCACACTGTCCAACAGAAATTAATTCCATAAAGATAATATGGCTTTTTGTTGACAATTGATTCACAAGTAAATACAGCAGCATCATCTGGACATAATGTCCTAAGCAAGCCAACTGGCATCCATACAATCTAAGGTGGTGCAATTAATTTTGAAAAGCCATTTCAAAGAGTTTATAATTGCAATGGGTAACACTGCCTCTGTGCGAACTGAACACAACATGCCAGCACAAGCCCAACCCCCCATATCCTCACAGCTGTCAATTTGTGTCCAAATTTGACTCCACTATCACATGTGTAGGAAGTTCAAGATCAGAGCTCTGTCCTATCATTTACCAAGACTGGTTAAAAGAAGCTCAAGGCCTACAGCACTACTGTTGGGTCCTTTTATGCTTTAGCAGCTTTCCTCCTCTGATTTCCTGGCAGCTGTGCACTACAGTAATGAAAGTCCAATTTTCACGTCAGGTACTTTGAAATTAGTAAAGCAAACTGAGAGATAATCAAATGGACTAAACTTTGGCTAATATCTGTGGCAAAATTAAGCTGTGATATTGCAGTGTTAGAATCCAAACACAGTACTTGAGATGTGTCTAGAGCTGTTGTGGTAAAAAAAAAAAAATAATCAAAGTTGCACTTTTGGGCCTTTGGTGATGCTATCAATGGCTATTTTCAGAGTAACAAGAAAACATGGAGGCACAAAAACATAACTATGATATCAACACATCTCAAGATCAAATAATCAATTCAGTCAATCAATCAACTACTTCAAAAAGATCAAAAGAAAAGCCAGTTTTATATTGCCTTTTGATATTGGTTAAAAACAGAATCAGAATTAATGAGATGCTGCAGCTAAACCTAAAACAACTCATTTTGTCATCCTTCATTATGAACATGCTTCTCGTTGTTGTGGACCCAGTTTGAGAGCTGGACATACCCCGTTTAATACCTTGTGTTCTTCTTTCATCACCTGTTCAATGAGCTCAGATTTCATGGGTGGTTTGGAGTACTGGCCTGAGAGCAGCCCGTGTCCCAGTTTAGCCCTGTCGGACGAAAACACAGGCACAGACATGAAGTCGAGCCAGTCTTGTTTTAGTCTTGCTGGGGTTATTTTCTGGCTGACACACTGATGGCACAGTGCACATGAACACTTTTAACACTTTTGACAGTGCACCTGGGGCCTGCCTGGCAAGGCAGCTAACTAATCAATTTTGGATCTTGAGTCTAAAAAAGCTGACTCAAGCTCAAAGAGAGAAGTGTTGCAGTGGGCCATACATGAAAGATAAAATAAAAGGTCATGAATATGCTGTCCCAGTCAAAAGTTCAAACACTCCAGTTGATTGAAAATGAATAGGTAGATGTGTCCAAACCGTTGACTGGTGCTGTACATCATTGTGAATATTCCTTAATTCTCCCCTAAATTCTTCTAGCGTACCATTGAAGTGTTTTAAGGTGGCTGTGTGGCTTCTTTAAATTCATTAAAGCTGAAGTGTAGAGCGAGAGGTAGCTCAACTCCCCAGTGACCCACTATCTTCTCCTTCGATCAGTTTCTTGCAACTTTCTAAATTTAAAAAAAAATTAATTAATTTAAAAAAATAAAAATCAACTAGTGCCCAGTAAAAAAACATCCTAAAATAGAATAAACTATCACTGGCCAAAAATCATGACATGACAATAACATTTGGTGGCAAAGAGAACCAGAAAACTGTTCTTAAAAAGTGCACGTGTGAGGTCCAAAACGTGCACCTCCACAACCAATCCACTTTGTTGATTTTACAGTCAAGATTTATGTTATTGCATTTTTACAGTACATGCGTCATTGTGCAGGTTTTTCCTGTCAATTATATTTGTCTCATCTAATTTCAGTCAGAATGCATCTGAAACATGCAGCGACATTTCCGTAACTCACCTCATGCCAATAAGGAAGAAACGTTTCTGTGGCCTTTTCAGTGTCTTTAAATCAGACAGAGGGTCTGATGCCCGCTTTTATCTATCGAATAGGCTTCACTATGACGTTCTATCATTTGATTTACACACTTTTATAACTCAGATCTCTGCACCAAACCGGTTTTTAACGTCCTCGACACGTTTACCTGTCAGTCTATGTATTGATTTTTAGAGCCTTTTATTGCCTCATGATTGAATTTAGGTTTCACATGCCTACAGTGCTTAAAGTATCACTGCTGAACGTGCAACAGTGCACAGGTAGATTTTGTTTGATCTTGTTTTTTTTCTCTAGTCAAAATTAATTTGGAAGATGTTTTTTTTCTCTTCTCTTGTACTTTGCCCCCTATACCCAGTAATATCAAACTAAGGATGCAAGGTAATGTTATTGCTAAGGATAGCAAGAAACATGAAATGTGTTCGGACTTGCCTAAGCTCCCATTAAGACGAGGTCCATTGTAAATCATAACACTAAACCAAATAAACTGATTATCTTTCTGAATGCTCTGCTTTTTTGTTGACAGCCCACATTAAATAATAACTGTGACAGGAGGTATAAACATGTTTATCTGGCTGCATGTCTCAGATTATGACACAGTCACACAGCTGATATTGATTGCATCCCTGGCGAAGACTCACAGCATCTGACTCGTCTCTTGCTACACACCGGCATATGTGATTTAAAAAAAAAAAGAAAAAAAGAAACAAACAAGATTTTTTTTTTTTTACGAGAAAGTGGGAAAAAGAGGTCTGTGATTAAAATACATTTTGCTTCAAATACAAGCCCCTTGGAAAGATTTGCCGACTATAAAACTCCCTATCATTAAACATGGTGGTAAGTACATAGCGAAATATCTACCACTTTTCAACCTACTTCAAAGACAGCAAGCAGCAGCTGCAAAACATCTTCTCTTCTAACACAGCATTATGTAACTAAGGAGTCACTTACATCTGTGTGGCAAAGTCCTGGGTGGGGTCAAGTGGCGAATAGTCGAATATCCTCTGAAGATTACCCACATACCTGAAGATCAAAACGCATGCCGCACACCCGCATAAGATGACAAGACAAGAGATGCATGGAAACAGAAGGGGTACTGGAGAAGCCCCCTCTACTGGTTGCCATATTGGTCAGCATAAAGTAATCATTAAATACACTGCAATAAAAACATATCAAGCAGTTCATCATATAAGGACAATGTTTTGGACACCGTTTTAGTACTGATAAAGCCTGTCAAAGAAATTATCAATATGGCTTAAGACATAGGCTTTTGGTTACATGACGATACGTAATGTTGAATGTTAAAGTTTTGCTTCTAATATTGTTAAAAAAATAATAATAATAAAAAGACTCAAGATTAAAACATATACTGTAATTACAAAAAGCTATGTGAAGTACTCACATCCTCTGGAAGTCTGGGATGCTGAAGAGGACCTGCATTACTGTGCTGAGGTAGCAGCTGTTGCCCAGATTTTTGATGCCTGTGTAACCAGAACCATACACCACCTTCAACTTCATACCCGCCTCCTGGATCACCTCCCATTCACTGACCCGCGGCCGGGGGTTATTGTCTGTGTGATGCCCATTCTCTGTCTGAAAAGTAGGGGTGGGACAGTTTCGTTTGAAGACTTTTTATGGTGGTGAGGGGGTGGCATAATAGAATAATAGACGCACTGTAGTGTATCAGCCCTTGTTTTCAGTTTCGAATAAGTAAATCCATTTTGTTTTAAGGGCTCCAGATGCTTTGGGTTAGATGGTGCCGATGCAAAAGGAAGAAGCGAAATGCTCAACATACTCTTTTCTGCATCTGTAGCATGTCGATTCCAAAGTGTGACAAGTGCTCTGATATGTGAGGGTCCAGCACAGCTTCTTCCTCCTCAAATGAATAGACATCTGAAAATAAATGGCCAGTAGGTCACAACAGTAAGTCCAATTTTTAATCCAAACCTTCAGAAAGGTTCTACGCCTTAGTTTCAGTCAATGATTTATATGGTTCTCCTTGGATTTAAAAAAATCCAAATCAAATCTAGGTTTAAAACAGATGCAGATCACAGTCTGGTTTGTTAACATACACAAGTTAAAATGTAAGAAAACAAATATCACCTCTATGGCAATATGCAGCACTGTGATCATTACATACACAAATCCTGAAGATTTTACTCCTCATTACAGATATTGCAGGTCTGCTGTATTGCAGTGCTGAGTCTACTTAATGAAATGAGACTCACTGCATATTCCATTGTTAAATCACACAGTTTCAACACAATTTGATAAAAAAAATTTGGCTCAGTCTCTTTTTTTTTTTAGATTTAGATATGACAGATAATAATATTACCATCTTGACATTTTATGACAACAAAAGAGCAACTTGTGTAAAAACCTAATGAAAGAAGTCAGATTCTAGATTCATGCAGCACATCAGGTAATCACGCAATGTGTCCCAGACCTGCTCCATCTGGGGTGATGGTGTCCAGTTTAACAGCCAGGGGGTAGTTGGTTTCTCTGTAGTGCTCCAGAGCGTGGCCATTACCCCCGCTCCCATCAAAAAACCACTTCCCGCAGAACACTGCGCCATCCGTCAGGTTCAGCCACAGGTTTTCTCTCATCTCGCACTTCTGACACTTCCAGCCACTGATAGCAAAAGAAAAAACACTGACTTGTGTTGCTGTTGTACTAAAAATCATGATTTCGTAGGTCTCAAATAAGAAACAGAAGACGATCCTTCACAAATTCTCAGCCCTTCCTGTTTGGAGTCCTTGGAGCTTGAATAAAGCAAATGGAGCTTGAAAAAGAAGTTCCGTTATTATTTAAGCTCCTAAGATTACTACGACCAGGGTGACTTACAATCTAGACCAACATATTTCTCTTAGGAGACATAATCAAAGGAGTTCTACAAGTTACACATCTCGAAAGCTGCAGACAGAAAATCATGCAAGTGGATAATATGGGAGATTCCATGAATGGATTTAATGATTATGATATAAATCAGAATCAGTAAATGCATCTTTCATGCGTCTTTTTCGTCAGTCATAAGCTGATTATTTTCACTTTTTTCAACCCCTGCATTTGGGCATTATCCAACTTTTCCACAATTTGTTGGTTCTGTCCCAACTTTTTCAAATGTGTTACTGGCATCAAATTTCAAATGAGCATTTATTCAAACACAAAGTGTCAACATTTGATCTGTTGTTTCTGGGGGTTTTTTTTCAATCATATTAGTTTAAATTATTTGAAGTTTGTACCATTGCCATACAGGAATGTGGGCTGACATCAAATCCTACCTGGGTGGAATCCGCACGCCATTATCGAGCTGTCTCAGGCTTCTGGCATGTCTGGAGACCTGGATCTCCTCCTCCCAGGACTCAGGCTCCTGCTTCTTGTAAGCTGATGATGCATTGAGTACGGCATCACATGCAATGGTCACCTGGACATTGGATGGGACAGCATATGAGTAGGTGTGTGTGATGTAGCGTTCCTTAGACTTAAAATCAAGGCTTGCAAATTTATTTCAACAGCCAAGTAGCCATTTAATTGTCACCAATGAAAATAAACAGAGGAAACACTCGCATTCAAATAGCAAAATGAGAGGTCACACACGACTTATGGAAGAAAACATTAAGCTGTGCTGCATCATGTGACTGATGCAGCTTAAGAAGATAGTTCAGAGTTAAGAAAAGCACACATCTAATGCTTGAGACTCCAAAAATAAACCATGCAAAAGACTTGTTTACCAGCTGTTCTCCAGCAGTGCACAATTATTCAGAGTCAGAAATCTAGATTTTAAAAAGTAAAGTCTTTTGTATAAAATAATACAGTCATGCCAAAGCCAAGCACTAAACACAAACAACAGCACTGAAGTTTCAGTTTTGAACTCCATGCAATCATAAAACACAGAAAAAAAATTCCAAAGTGATAAAAGGCACCAACATGTGCACTTTGTGGTTCCCCTAAATGTCATATACGGCAGAGACAATAAAAGCTTCTGAAGCAGTTGAGGACGTATAAGGTGTTTTAAGTTTCAATAGAACAGATTTTCAAAACACAGATTAAGACACACTATAAATTCAGGCTGAGCAGCATCTCACTAACAGAGCCACTGACCTACCTGCCCTGAGGCCGGGGAACCACCGAGTGCATCTTACCCACAGGCATGCAGAGAGACAAAAAGCACTACATCACTAACCAGAGCGGGCAGCTCCTCAATATTTGGTAAAGGGATCTCGAAGTGGTCTGGAAAAATGACGAGCTTGGCCTCATCCTCATACTCATAGTCCTCTCCGTTAAAATCACGGTTTAGCTCTAAATCTTTAAGGGAGGAAGCAAACTCTCAGTCAGCTGCAAGTAAACAGTGACTGCTGATAAAACACTGCTGACTTATATCTTATCATCACTCACTCAAAGTTTGAGTTATTTTTTTCTGTTTGTTTTGTTCTATTCTGTTTGAGTGTGATGAATTAATTCCTTGATAGCAAGGGATGGAGAGAGTACATCACTAGTAACTTTAAGGTTGAAAAAGTGTTATCTGGTGCCAACTGAACCAGGGATTCACAGGTCAAAAATCTAATACCGTTTTTCTCTGTTGGAATTAATCATGGAGAAATCACAAATATTAGAGCCGTGCTTTTAGATCACAACCACATTTAGGTGGGTCAGATTTGGAATTTTTGTCTTCAGATGTTAAACAAGATTAGGGGGTTTAAAAAGAAATGTTTGCTCTTGTGAAAGGTCTACAAGGCTTCTTCGTCAGATATAGTCACAGAAAAAAAGCCTCAAAACACACTGCAGGAAGATGCAAGTGATTCTTTACGGACTTTACAGACAGAAATTCACAGAAAAAAGCTAATCAAACATATACACCTGATATTTGTCATCTTATATTATACAGAATCTTTCTGTAAAGTTTCTCCTGAGTTAAAAAAAATGCACATTGGGCAGATTTTCATACATTGTTGAACAAATAGAAATTAATAAGTAAATAAATTTCACCAAATGAACAAAAAGATCCCACAATATGGAGTATGAACAAGGTAAAAGGTGAAGATCATTCAAGTTATAAAATAAATTAATTCCTGAAATTATGTTAATTTTACTACTCATTAAAGGATAATGATTATATTAATTCTAATAGTCATTAAAAGACTAATAGCTCTTGTAAAAGTATATATAGTAGAATAATATCCAAGAGAAGATCTAACTTAACTGATAGACTAAGTGAATTTGCAAGGTAAGTACTTATAACAATTATTATAACACTTTTTTTTTTTTTAAATCTTATGTTCAACTTTGCAAATAAGGTCTAAATATGCACAGAGTTTTGTATAAGGTGACAAAATTTCACATTTTAAACACCCTAGTGTGTCTAATTTTCACCAAAAAAAAATGAATCAAACAAATTAAGGTGTGGAAACTACATTTACACGGAACAGCCCTAAAGAGTAATGAAAAGGTGTAAATCAGTGTTGTGTCTGCAAAGCAAGGGTACTTTAAATGCATTAATGATCACTAAACACAACTGATCAAATTAGAGCTGCAGCTTCCAGCTACTTTCCTTTTTAATTAACCAGCAAGTTATCTTAAAGACCTGTTGTTTGATCCATCATTTGAAATTTGTTCTTAAAGACAAATAATTGCAGGTTTTCTACAATTTTGCAATATTGAGATTAAAATTTTCTTTTCACTTTCTTTAATTTTCTCACTCAGTCAATATATGTTTTTGTGCCTCAACTTATTCATTAATTACGGATGCACATACATCAAATAAATAACTCTCCTCATGCAGCTGTCTGTTCAGTACTGCAGCCAAAAGTCACATAATGACTCATGAAAAATAGGATCATAGGTTATCTCTGGTATTGTTATTATGAACTCTGGTTTCACCATGGTGAAACATGGCGGCAGCAGCTAGCCGCTGGATTAGATCACAGAACTGGTATAGGGATGACAGCTGACACATGCAAACCCCATCGGAGATGTTAAAGAGACAACAGTAAAACGTGTCCCAAAGAAGAAGTTACTGAAAAAAAAAAAAAAAAAACACACAGTCAGAGGTAGACCAGGGAGGAGGTGGGAATGTACAGCAGTAAAACTGGAGGCAAAGACCAGTAAAAAAACAGGTTCACACAGCCTGAGTGGAAGGAATTCCTCCAGCAGAGGGGAAGGGGGGTGAGAGAGAGGCAGAGAGACACCTGGTCCTCTGCGAGGAGCGTCATCAGAAGTGCCTCGACTGGACGCTGACAGGTGGTGGCAGCTGACAGGCCAGCAACTGACAGGAGGCGGCCCCACTGTAAACCAACCACTCCACACCCACCCCGAGGATGGGGAGGAGAGTAAGCCAGGCTTTGATTTAGAACAGTTACCAACCACACATACAAATAAATGGGCTATATTTAGACAACAGGAGGAGGGGTTGGGGGCTCATCATGGGAATATCAGACACTTCTGGCAAAGGCCAACAAGAGGGGAAGCGAGTGGCCAACAGATAACATAACGTTGTAATTCAGGGTGCTCTATCAGCAGAGAGAGATGTCTCTGACCAACCACATTATATCACAAGTTTAATTAGAAAACTGCATAAAGCTATAAGAGCTCCACCTTTTTTCAAACAGCTTATTTTTGCTATTAAAGAAAATAACCGTCGCTTTGAGTGTTTAGTATTGCAGTAAGTGGTTTAGGTCTACCCCAAACTGAATATAACATGATTTATTCAGTTATAAAGTACACATACATCACTATATATACGTATAAATAAGTATACTTATTTCCATATCTATCTTTATACTCTGCTATAAATCTGAAGAAGATGTTTGTGTAGATTCTTAGTCATCCAAGTTATGTCAAGAGCTCTTGTAGACCAGAACTGGACCTGTTTTAGGTTCTTATAGACATTTCACCACTCATTCAAGACCTATTTTCCATCAGAATAGTGCCTGTATGAAGCCAAAGTGATTAGGATATAATGTCACATTGCTTTACATTATCGGTGTCTGGCAACTGCCTTAAGGTGCTACACTGTCACCTACTGGACTGCTCATGTTAAACAAAATGGCAGAGTATCTATTGCAGGAGCCCCATAGACGCTGACGTCAGAGGGTCAGCACCCGCTGGTGCTGTACACCGAGTAGGCGGAGTCTGCATTTAAAGAGGGCCTATTTGCCGTGTTACCAGCTCAGTTCCAGCGGCAAACGCGACACATACACCCACCTCTACAGCATGATACATATGCATGCCAGGCTGTGTGTTAACCGGCACATGTCAAACCCCATCAAAGATGTTAAAGACCGGCACGTGACTGCTGGTATTTTTCATTTTTTTCCCCCCTCAGTGTCACATTTATCTCATGAAATGATAAACCTTGATCACTCTGACTGATCCACTCTTTTAGTACAACATCCCCTTATGCCAGCAAACTCTTTTTTTCTCCATTTAAGAAAATATGCCCCTTCCATGCCACTCAACATCACTTCTGGTCTACTCGTGCACTGGCGGTCAGAAAAGAAGACAGTTTCTAGAACGTTGTGCCATAAAAGTTATGAACTAGTCAATTTCTAGCATGACCCGAGGTGCAAAGCATAATATATGTAACATGGAGAAATTACATTCAGCTGTTTGGGGTTTTTTTGTCTTATGAAATGCTGTGTTTTCTAATTTGTTTGCTGTAATATTTTGAACTTTGGGGCGACAGCAAAAAATTATGCATCAGCTCTGCTGAAACTTGAACTTCTGGAAACTATATGAACTTCACTACTTGTGTTTCTGAAAAACAGTTTAATATTTTCTGCTAGATTTTAACACAAATATCTGCATGTTCTACTCATGTTTTTTTCATTTTCAAGAGGTTCATTACTTTTGTTTACATTAATTTGATAGGAAAAATGACTCATTTTTCATCTTGCATTATTGTGAGCTTCCCAACATCTAGACTGATTGGACGGGACAGTAATATCTAAATAAATACGCCGATCCCTTGATTTATCCATCAGCACACAACAGACATAACAAGATGTCACAGCGTAGCATAACTTAGCAGACAAGAGAGAGACTCTAATGGAAAGTCAATGACAACTGTACTTTTTCCATTTTTACTTGAGTAAATGAGTCTTATTTTTCCTTTTTTATGAAAAGTATATGTACTTCTAGGACTGGGAAACACTGCTCCAACCTACCTAAGAAAACTTTTCCATTTCTTCGTCTGGGGATGGCACCTCCTGCAGCTCCTGTGGCTTTCTGCAGGAAGCAGAAAGAGGAGAGAATAAGCTGGATCAAAGAGTTTCGATCAAAATAAAATCGCAATCTTTTCCCACCTTGGATACATTTCTTCGTAAACCACTGAAAAGTACTGTGAATTGGGACTATATGAATGAAATTGCAATTTACTGAAAAAAAAAGTTATTCAGTTAATTCTTTCCTTCTCCCTCTATGCTGTGGAAGATGGTTGTCATTTTGTTAGAAATAGATGCTGCATGTTCCAGTTGCCAGGTCAGGTTACATGCAAGCGGAAAAACCCCCCTTCCAGAGGCAGGGTCAAAATGACAGGCTGACTAATTGAACTGTTGCCCAAATTGATTTGTAGACTTGGACAAATATGAATTGAAGTCCATTTAACAACATGTGTTTGGGCTCGTCTTTGCCAGCCGGGTGCGCCTCTGCGTGTGTCTCTTTTTTTTTTTTGACCCATGAAAATCTCTTCACTACATGTTATCCTACGTGGTAAAAAGCCAATACTTTCAAAAATAACAACAGCACAGTTCAGTATTCATGTGTGGATTAACAACAAACGAAAACACACAAAACAGTGACCTTGCGTTTGTGTGTATTTATGTACAGTTCGATCAGGGGCTCACTCGACACACTTGATACTCATCAGCCAGGCAGAGTTGAAAGACTGACAGTGCTGACACACTCAAGACAAAGTGGACTCAAATGAAAGAAAAACAGCAAACACAGGAGCCTGCAGAATGTGAGCAGCTGTGTCTGGTCAGAAAAAAAATACAGCATCTCCGGCCTTTGTTGTTCACCATCAACTTTTTAAAGAGAACAAGCATGTTTGGGTCCAAATGTGATTCGTTTTCTTCAGACTGCTCTGCTGGGATGCCATTTAGACACACTGGTATGGACCAAAAAAAAAAAAAACAGTAACATTACAATTTTTACATTACATTATTCAGGGATGCGGTTCTCCATCCATCCATTTTCATCCGCTTATCCGAGAGTGGGATGTTGTTCTGGACTGTGTTAGACAGTTTGATGTCCCAGCTAGTATGTTCACACTAGTGTTAGAAGCGTTTTGAGTGGTCAGTTCGACTAGAAAAGCGCTATACAAGTACAAGTCCATTTACCATCATAAACAAAATATTCAACGATGTTCATCCCATTCATTTTTCATTGGATGGGTTATGGGCTGTTATTTTAAGATGATTTTCTTAATAATCTCCGAGAGTGTTAACTTGGAAAGAACTACTGCATGGGAATTTGTCCTGTCAATGTTCACCTAAAACCAGTCATTTATCTTTCACTTATCTCTCTTCTGACCAGATTTAACATTTTTGCATGTTGGGTTGACCTGTTGCAGACAGTGAATTTTAATCATTTTGAATGCAAGTGAACCAACTGAATACTAACCCTAAACAAGAAAATTGTATGGAAATGACAGCTAAACACAGAAAGCTACAAGGAGACTGACAGACTGTCTGTAAAGGAACTACAGATGGACCGATACAAGCTGAAAGCAGCAGCCATCACCCACAAACCTTCAGACAGCATCACTCAGAAGGCCATTATTGCTAACAAATGCAAGTGGGAGGGGTGTTTAGAGTAATGTCTTCTGGATTTATTAGCTCCATTTTGTGGCTTTCGTGCTGTAAAATTATAAATGTGCAACATTATGTCAGGGTAAGAGTTCAATGAGTTTAAATATTGCGCTTTTACTCTAGTTGTATTTAACTTTTCTGTATGACTGCATTGCCTATTGTATTCATATAAATGACTAAATCGATGTATTATTAGACTGATTGCAAAGTCCATTGTAAACAGCATTAATAAAACACATTTATTTTCCTTCTAACTGCGACTACTGCTCCTAATTTGACTTGAACTGCTAATACTGGCTCTATTTGAACAACCATTAAAAATAGACATGGCAGGTGTAACACTTACCTCTCTGACATGTCGCTTGAGGTGCATATAAACGCTCTGTCCTGTTTTGCGATAATGTCTCTCCACATGTTCTCGTCCAAAGCCCAAGAACGTGTTCATACACACATACAGGCCTCCCTCAGACTCCTGCAGACCAAAACAAACAGCAACAATAAGCATCTGCACAGGCTGAGGAACAAATAACTCGTGTTGAAAACCACAGATATCCTTTTGGATTTACCTCATTGTGTTCAAGACCTTAGAATTGAGCAGAGAGGATATTATCTACTACATGATTAGCGGTAAAAGAGAGGCAAGACTAAAGATTTTACAGTCAGCACTGTCATCACAATAGAAATGTAACAATAGAGCCCTGCTTCAGTCCACAGATATGTACTGTATTGTGCTGCTCTTTCTCCACGTAAGCTGGATCCACATGCAAGGCACAGATAAGAAAGACATAATTCTGCAATGAAATCTAGAGGAAGATTGTCTTGCTCAAAGAGGGATTTGAGCGCCATGTCAAACAGTCGGAGATCCGTTCCAGCACTCATTTCGAATCAACAAGTGAAGAACCTGATTTTTGCTGTGCAAATTGCAAAAATCACAGTGTCCCTTTACATATAATTTAAGCCAAGGCAGACAAAATGGAAAAAAACATGATTCACTCTTACGTTTATCATCTTATAGCATCCCATTATAGGCAGTAATTTGGAAAATCAATTTTAACAATGAAATATTTTTGATTTTGGTGAACTGCCTGCAGATCTTCGGCTGACTAACTGTGTCTAAACACTGCGGTGTGTTCCAACATACGACAGATTCATCGTTTTGTTGTGTTCCTAAACAGTCCACTTAACCTGTGAATAACTTTTAAGGTGCTGTAAAAGGCGGATAACTTGGATTTCAGAGGTGCTTTTTGCTGTTGGGAGAAATAAGATCCTCCAGCATTTTAGACGAGAACGGTCAGAGACTAAATACCTGGAAAACTCCCCTTCAGAACTAACCTAAATCTGCAATCAGTGCAGGCTTCATGAGCCCCAGTGTTAAACCTTTAAGTGGCACAGAGTGACATATGAGCCTCAACAGTGCAAGGATAAAAATAAAGCAGTCCTCAGGCCAACATGATGAACTCCAGACAGCTGAGTCACCTTTAAAAATGGTTTCAGTCCAGAAAGTTTAACAAGAAAGCTTTTGTAGAAAAAAAAAATATATATATACATTTTTATTTCTTATCCATCACAGGCCTCTTCAACTGTAAGAAACGTCTTATGCGTCAAACCAGATTGCTGAGACATCTAAAAGTTCAAATAAAGAAAACTCTTCAGTGTTTTGATGCCATCACTATGTTCTAATTACTGACGGGGAAGAATTAAATGAAATCATGCATCAAAAAGTGAGTCAGTAATAAAAAATAAAAACAAAGCATCCAAAAATAAGCCTCACAGACTAACTTCTAAATATAAAAAGTGACTGGATGAGTATTTTGGTACAGCTACATGAGCTTTTTTATTGTTCAGTGCACACTCACTATTGATGCCAAAAGTGAATTGCCACCGTGAAAGGCTGGTACAGGCTAAACAACACAACTGGCACGGGAGGGGGAAAGGTCACATAAGTGCACTCTTGTGCAAATTATGTGGATAGACACGGCTGCCATTTGTTCACCTGAAATCCTTTACAGGCAGATTACAGACAGAAAACCCCCCGAAGTGACGCAGGAAAAGTGTGCAGTCAGAGCTGCTGGAGGTTCCTCAGAGCTCAGCCAGGTGAGTCCATTTACTGGCCTGCTTGAAGCCACGGTGTAGCCTGAAGCGCACAAAGGAAAACCCCTCCGGCACTCTCTCCTGAGACGTAGACATAATTGCATTGTTTATGTCCTCTCAAGCCCGCCGACGGGTACGCGGCCGTGGACACACGCATTACAGCGGATTCACGTGGGTTGTTCAGCCCCGCCACAGCTGACCGCCAGCCAGCCTGAGACGCACATTCCCTCCCCAAACAAGCCGCTCGTGTCTCGGTGTGTGCGCGAGTGTGAGTGTGGAGCTGAGACTGTCGGGCGCACTTACGGGAGAGTCGAAAGAAAAGGCACACTCGCTCTTGAAAACCCTGTCTCCTGTTCTGGGGACTCTGATGGTGGGCATGTAAGGGACCAGAAGCTCTCCTAGGTCTGCAGCCATCTTCGCATTCCTGCTTCTCGCAGCACAGTGCTGCGGAGCCTCCGGAGCAGCGCTGTCAGAGGAGAGGATGCTATTTTTAAAGCACTCCGTCTCTACATTCCTCCAGCCAGGGGGATGTGACGCTGAAAAACGCAAAAATAAAATGACAGAGGGGTGGAAGCTGGCTGCTGCTCAGGCGGCACAAAGGGCAGCGATGGTCTTTTGCTGTTGTCGCTTTTTTCTTTTTTTTTTTTTAATTTAGTTTTCCCTGCAGAAGGCATGGACCTGCGCAGAAATCACACAGCTATTGTTGAGATGGTGACGCTGGTTTGCCACAGAGAGAAAATTTACCAGAAGGGCCACTCCCACATCTGAGGATGATTCACGGAGCCATCCACATTTACTACAGAATGTTTTCCCTCCAGGATTCTGAAAATGCTTTTTTTTTTTTTAAAGAGACTTTTTAATAACAACTTAAAAAGTCCAATAAGCTACTCCGTATTCATATGCACGAAACCTTTTTGTTAGATTTTTATTGTAAAAGGATTGTTCACTTCGCTGTATTTCCCAACAGCATTTTGCGTTTATGATAAATAAATATCGGGGTGAATGATGTCGCAGAAAAAAGATTTAAACACCAGCCTTTTGTCCATTTGACAACATCTGCGGCGTTCTGCCACCTCGTGGCCGCTTTTGGTCATTGCAATAAATATGAACAGATAAGTGGAGGATGTCGTCACACAACACCCGGAAAATGTTCAAAATGATCAGCGCTCAGTGCAGAATGATGTCTCCAGTGACTCTTCCACATTTGAATATACTCAGATTGTTTTCTATCAGGTGTTAGAAGCATGAATCATTATCATTATGGATCAATATGCGGTGCGTTTTCATTCATTTGGAACCTGTGAATAGCAACTACCATTTTCCTCTTCATAAACAGAATAATTATATCATGCAAACTTGTGGTTTTGTTGTCTGGGTGCCATCAATAATTCTAATTCATGAGCTGTCCATGGTATGTACAAAAGGTAAATGTAGTGATGTAAAAATTACTTCACAGGGTTGTAATATAATGGCTGTAACAAGTGATTTTATAAGAAATGACTCAAGTACAAATACCTCAATTTTCAAGTCAAGTTCATGTACGTAGATGCTGAAAATCCTGGATAATCATGTAATCGACAAATAGCCATATAAACACTAATATACACCTGGATTGTAGATTTTTACAGAATTGACTCCCTATGTTTGAGTTAGAGTCTGTAGTTCCCCTAATTATTTTTTTTCCTTCTTTCCTATCATGTTATGATGGAAGAGAATGCAAAATAAATCCTTTCACACATGGAAAGCACATGAAAAACTCCATACATGTCAGAGCCAGCTGTTAATAATAACACAGGATCTTCTTCATCTGTGGCAGCCCGCCACCCTCCCATCTACTGTGATGCCAAGTAATATAGTTGGACCCACTCCAGGGGAACATTTCTGCTGTTTGACACCTGTAAATAAGCTGAACAACCAAATACTAGAGTACATATAGATACTTTATTTACGCGAGGGGGAACAAATTTACAAACAGATTAATCAGCACAATGAATGCATTAATTGTCAGGTGTTGACTTTGGGCTGTTGTCAATGAGCTCCTTGTTCAGGGTGGGCACCTGGAACCAGGGTCCGTCTCCCGTCTGCCTCATGTGTCGACGCACCTCCAGCTGCGTCATTCTGTTGATGACAAAAAGGACGTGAATTCTAAAACTAGACTAAAACAGGAACAAGAGCAAGTTGTTAATCCAGGAAAAATGTAAATAACACAGACTAATGTCATAATGTTGAGGGAAAAACGTGTCAAAGCTGCAATGCAAATCTGAATTTTAAAGCTTAATAGTGCTTAAATAATTACTTGTGCCTAATGGAGAAGTTGCCTAATGGAGAAGTGAGCAGTCTTCTCACTTTCTCTTCAGTCATTCATAAATTCTCCCCATTGCTGGCTGGAAACAACTCCTTTCATTATGAAATCCTTGATCTCGGTAAAATCTAGCTTGACAAGAATGAAGCTTGTCTAGCAGCTGAAAGTATTTATGCCCACGTGCTATTAGTCCTAACCAATCAGGTCTCACAAGGCTAAGAAAGATCTGCCATCAGCAACAATCCTATCATCAAAACAAAGCATGTTGCTTTAGGACCAAAACCTATCAATCTTGCATGCTTGCACACATCAGCTATAGTCTGGGGACTCAGCTTCTGGGAACAAGAAACAGCCCTTCTGGGCCTCAAGTGTAGCCAGCATACTTTATCCAAAAGACAAATAACAAAATATATGGGTCAAAACTTCCCGTTAAGTGCACCAGTCAGTGATCACATGACTGATATGGAGTAGGAATTATATCTTTCTATTCACTGCTGTTTGGGGCCATGGTTCAAGTTATCCTCAAGTTTGCAAGGTGAATTTTTCAAAGTAAATCTGCGAGAACCAGTAAGTTTTATTCAGCTGAGGCAGAGGTTACACTTGGCAGCCTATTGCCAAGGACAGTGACGTAGCTGTTTTCAATTGAGATTGGCAGATTTGTGTTTGTTGCATGAGCTTTACTCACATACGCCTCACCAGCTGATGCCTCAGTTACCAGCCACAGGTACACATACTTTTGCTTTCAAATTATGTTATATAGATGGCGCAATTAATTTTTTGAAGATACACAAATAAGTTTTAAAGACTATTCAGTTTTGTTACTGATTAACTAATCGAAAGACATACCACCGTGTCAAGATGCCATCTTGGCCTTCGCACATCGGTGTCAGAGGACAAAATAAAGATACTCACCTCATGTCTGCCTTTTCCTTCTCCATCTGGATTACAGCCATCATCTTTTCATAGTCCTTCACTGGAGAATCATATATGTTTCGTGCAATCCACCGAGTGATGGGGTGCTGCAAAGAACAAAAAAAAAAAATGCTGAAATGCCTAATGCAAACCAAGAAAGGACTATGTTTGCATCAGAGTTCTACTTTGTTGAGTAATAACACCAAATAAACTATTCTATAGCGTTTAATGAAAAATTGTAGTCTCTCCTTAATAACATATCACCATATTACTGTGCATTGACAATACTTGAGGCCTTATGAGGTCTTAAAACTTAACCAAGCAGCCCATAAAACATTCACTGGAGGCAAACGCACATGCTTTAGTGGTTGGTACTGCCTCGAGGGAAAACAATGATTATGGTTTGCACCTGCTGTGGTTTTCAGTTCCAAATATAATGCATGCGTGAGCCTCTCTCTCTCTAAGAACCAGGTTTCAGAGCAAAACACGAAGAACCAAATAAAAGAGCTAATGAAAGAAAGTTACATACCTTGTAGTACTCCCAGTGGTCAGGATCGTATCCCTCAGGAACTTCAGTGAGCTCTGCTTCACCTACACAACACAGTGTAATCCAGGTTTAATTCAGAGTAACTTACTCTGCCCTTTTCACTTTTGCACAAACCAAGACAGACCAGAAGAGAGATTTAAAACCCTAAGACACACATGTACTCACCAATGAAGATATTCACGCCTGTGACAAAGATAGCCACTGGAATACCAGTCAGCAGGATGTAAAATTGCTGTGAGAAAAACAAGCAAAAATACAATGACTACATTGTTGTTCTGCGAGTCTAAAGCGTAGTTTATACTTCTCCATCATTTCCACGGCGTAGCATCGTGTAGACGCTGACCGTAAAGGCTGTGATTGGTCCGCTCAGAACGTAATTCCCGGCAGTTGCTTTTTCCGGTCTTAATGGCTGTACAAGCTCATCAAATCGTCCCGTTGACATTCCAAAGTATCGAAAGTGCATTTGTTTCAACATTTGCAATATAAGCATTTGTTCTTCAATATTGATAAGCTCCAACTGCAAATACAGCTGCTCCACCTCGGATGCCATTGTTTACTGTTGTTAACTCTGACCGGAAGAAAAAGCAAAGATTCGGCTATAACCCCTGAAACCACACAAACACACAGCCACACACCCCTAGCGGCATGGTGAATTGCAGAGCAACACGTTCTCTCGACGCAGAACTTCGAATGCTCAATGACATATCAGAAGCTTCATAAACTAAGCTTAACCGAGCCTCGGTGTCTGCTACAGTTCTTGCTTTTTTAGCAAAATGAGAAGATTTACCACACAGCTCTTCTTCTTTTTTTTTTTTCACTATAATGCAAATCTGCATAATATAGAATGCAGCCGCAGGAATAATTTAGGCCAAAATATTTTCTACTTTGGGGTTGATATTTACACTGTATGATATTATTTTTTAGCCTTAGCAAAAAGCTAGTCCTTCTGGGGTGGTCCATCTTCAAAAGTTAAACAGAAATATAATTACCACATTGGCAAGCACAAATACCGATGTTTAAATGTTGTTTCAAACACAGACTCACCAAGTAAATCCCAACAGTTTGATATTAACAGAGACAGGATAAGGAAACACTACTATACTACATTTCAGCAAGGCAACTTTTAGAAGAGTAGGGTCGCTTTGGTTCCACTTAAGTGTCTTCATTTCTGATACACAGCAGTTCATAAAAAATTATCCTTCCATTATCCAGCTCTTTTGATTACAGTTCGGCAAATGAGATGTTGTAGTACTCACCAACAACCGCAGGAATCTCCTGTCATAGAAGTCAGTGGGCTTGATGACAAACATTTTCTTTCCATGACCCCAACGAACGGCCACTGCAAAACAACAGTTGCTGTCATGACCATTTGTCTATTAAAATACGTCTTACATTAGTATACTGATGTGATGAGACTACTTTGAGTGTTACTCGTTACTCGTCACATTTCACGCCATTCACACTTATTTCAACTTTAAAGATCAATGTTACTTTTCTGTTGTATCTGAGTTAAATGAATACTCAGCATGTCCCTTTCTACAAGTCACTGATAGTTACATCTCTTGATAATAAAGGATAATAACTTACAGAAGTATATTTTAAAATCTTTATTATGAATTCCGATTAATCTGATGGTGTTTAAGATGTAGTAAAATAAAAATATAGTAACTTGTGCATATACATACATATATAGCCTACTCCATGATGTTACTAGTTTCGCATTTTGGGGCATTTTGACTTGATATAAGGAAACTGAATGAATATGAATCAAAATTCTTCTCAGTAAACCAACAAATATGCCTGTGACCAAACTTTTGCAAAAAAAAAAAAGTACGCATCTGTTTGTTAATATAAAGCTATTGTTGTTTCTGTTGACAGCAGAACGCTATCAGCTAGCTCATGTTAGCAAGCTAACAAGTCCAGGCGCAAGGTCATCAGAGAAAACGGACACTTTTAGGGTGAAACCCCTAATATTTTAAATCAGCTGGGGGTGTCTTACCTTTGTCTGCTCGTGGGATAGTTCGAGTGAGTAAATTCGCAGCAGTATTTCCAGATTTTAGTGGACTCAGCCTGGCCGCAAAGGCAGCGGCAGACCGAAGAACACTCATGCCCACCATCGCAACTGTGGGATGACAGTCCAACAACGCGAGCTGTGATTCGTCGAACAGAAGGTGAAGCTGAAACGGCCATCATTGATAAGGGCGTAAAAAATGTTTTTAAGTAAATAATTGTATAAATGCTTTTTAAAACGTTATAAATCTGAATGCAAAATTAAAGCTATTTATTTTATTGTAATTCTTTTTAGGGGAGGGGGCAGGAGAACGATGCATGTTGGGTAATATGTGAAGTGTTACGTTAAAGATGGCGGCGTCCTCATCTTCAGGACGCGTTTTGACTCTGTGCAAGCAGTTTCAGAATTTTTTCAGGATATCTTCAGTCATATCTGCTCAGCAATGTGCTGTAAATCCGGCTAAATACCAGAATAATAATTTCAGGTAAGTAGGTTGTTCCAGTGCTTAAAGCATTTAATCTTTAACCGGCAAAGCAGGCTATTAGTGGCGTCCGAATTTTTTTTCTTGCTGTCATTAACATTTAAGAGTTCTCTGCTGCTCCTTGATGCTTTGCGTCAACGATTAATATATAGTAAAATCAGTTTTCACGAAGGAAACATTTTAAATATTACATTTGACATGTTGATAATGCACCCGGTTGGCATCTGTGGTGTTTGTGTTCGTTGACATTTTAGAAGAGAGTCGACGGGCTTTAAACGTGCTCAGTGCTTTGGAAACTACTTGGTGGTGATCATAAGGGCTTGAATAAGGGCAACTGGATTTCTTTTTGGATCTCGAACACGTTTCACCTCTCATTCAAGCTCTTATGATTACCATGACCTGGAGAATCTTCATCAACATGCTTGTTGGTGTTTTCTCAGTATACCGACACGGTTTTTTGTTGTTGTTGCTGTTTTAGTTTACTGGGCCTCAGAAAATAAAGTCACCACAAAGATTAATCTGTCATCAATTTTATTTGAATGTAACAAGTATATCTGCACATGTAAACTTGACTTTTGTCAAACAGATGTCGGACGGTGGTCTGATAATTTGCAAATTAAAACTCTAGCACTCATAATATCAAATTTATAGTATACTAGTTACCTTGAATTAAACTAACTTCACATTAATTAATGCTTTATTTTAGTGATTTTTTTTTATTGACTAAAAAATGCCAGGCCTTTTGCTTATAGTTGAAAATCATTCACCATGTAAGTGATTGAATATTTCTGTGTACATTTGCTCCTTCTAATGACTGATCACGTATAATAGGATTATTATTACTGCAGTGAGTACTTTTGGATATTTCTGATTCATACTTTCATATATACAGGACCTTTTTATGTTGTATAATATTAGAATGATGTGGTACATTTTATGTAGTGAAGGATCTAAACTCATGTAAGCAATATATGTTCAAGCACTTTGGGAGCAGTTTTTAGGGCTGACTTTCTGAATTGACAGTTTGATTTTATTCTTCTAAGTGCTGAGCTGTGTTTTTAGGCAAGTATGTTGTAATAGTGTTGCTTGTCCAGTTGTCATCGACTGTACACAAATGCTACCTTTCATTCA
Source organism: Leuresthes tenuis (assembly GCF_036924035.1). Lineage (NCBI taxonomy): Eukaryota > Metazoa > Chordata > Actinopteri > Atheriniformes > Atherinopsidae > Leuresthes > Leuresthes tenuis. The sequence continues at coordinate 14,811,306 of NW_027325361.1, read as the reverse complement.
ACTTATTTTATTATAATTTGTGAAATTGTCTGAGTGCCCTACTAATACAGTAACAGACAATTTTTTTCCACCTCATTCAGATTATGTTTAGGATTAAATGTGAAAAACATTTCAGGAATCGTACTGATTTAATTTATTTTACATCCACCAGGGTAAGGCCCTCACTGGTCACACCATCTTTGATCACTCCTATCAGCTCTGTGGGTCAGTATAGATCTGTGCATACATCCATCAGCAGGAGAGGACTGGAGGAGTTCTTCGACTCCCCTGAGAACTGGGGAGAGAGTACTGTGAAGTCAGGTAAACTGAGGTTCTATCACAGATTAAAGGATAATAAGAATTTCTGAATACATTTCCAAAGAAAGCAGACACTGACAGTCATGCTGGTATCTTTGAAAATGGTCTAAAATGCATTGAGTCCAACTTTAGGACTTTACAAACTTGATAAACATACTGTGGCTATGGCTAGATTTTTAAATCTGCATGAAGTTGGCTAAAGCTTGTTTGTGATTATTTATTGTATCATAGGTGCACCGTGGACTGCCAAACAGCTAAGAGCAAAGAGCAATGAGGACTTACACAAACTCTGGTTAGTTGTCGAGTGTGGAGATGACATTTGTTCTTGTGCTTCTCAGTGAAAACGCATCACTGATTGTAACACTTTACTTCTGTCTCAGGTATGTGCTGCTGAAAGAAAAGAACATGGTGCTCACACTGGAGCAGGAAGCGAAAAGGCAAAGAGTTCAAATGCCAAGTCCTGAAAGGATTAGGAAGGTTGGTTTCATGCTTAATTGAAAAGCTTGGCTCTCTTGCTAGAGATGAAATGTGATTTGAGTGTTGTGAAGTTTATATTTGAAAGATTGTGAGCTGTGGTAAAGAAGGAAGCCTGATTAAGGTCAAAATATCTGCATTCTAATAGGTTGAGCGGTCGATGATCAGACTGGAGACAGTGGTGCAAGAAAGGGAGACAGCACTGCGTCTGCTGCAGACGGGACAGGAGAAAGGCCGACCAGGAGACTGGAGGAAGAACGTATTTGGATACATCTACTGGTGAGGGGAGAGTCCCAGTCTATATCATGTGATGCATACAAAGAGGAAGCGCCTAACTCCTAATATTTTTAATTCATCCATTCTACCCCGGTGATGGCATGTACATCTCATCAACTTAGATTGATACTTAATATTTTTTAAAAAAAGGGGGAGGAGGGGTCGTATCGATGCTAACATAAAATCTGTGATTTATGAAAATGAGATACAGCCTCACTCATGTAGACATTTTTGCCCCCAAGGTATCGATTCAAAGAGTACGCAATTCCCTGGTACATGAATACAAGATACAAGCGCAAGAAGTTCTACACACCTCCATTTGTCCAACCACATATCAGGTAAGGTGCTGCTCATACACAGTATCATGCACTATTTCTTAGCCATTTTTTTTCTTTAGTTGTAGCGATACAAAACTTTCTCTTAACTTTTTTTTTTTCCCTTCTTGCAGACTGCGTATTGAGAAGTACATTCGGGATCGGACCAGGCAGGCAAACTTGAAGAAGCAGCGTCTAAACAAATTAAAGGAGAGGTTTCCTCAGATGAAGGTTCCTGCATCATGAAATCTTCAGCTATTTCTTTGTTTTTTTGTGAATGAGTTTTCTACAGCTCAGCAGTTTGAATCGGCTCATGTGTATTAACCAGTCCAACGAGATAAATTATGTTGTGTCAACCTCAAATGTGTTCTGTTTTCATGCTCTGAATCTAACTAATACTGGAAATCTCCAGAATTTGGCTTTTACAGGTACAAAACTAAATAAGTAAACAAAAAAATGACTTTATTTTGAAAAGACCGTGTGCAGGCAATGACAAGTAAAAGTGAAAATTAAATACAGATAAATTTTAGTTGACAAGTTAATAAGGACAGGTAAGAACTAACTTGTTGCTGTTCTGAAGAAGAGTTTACCTGCTTCACAGAAAGGGAGTTGAACAAAGGACTATTTAGGCCATATGGTCTGTTCTTTCCTCATACACCAGACACAACACAATGTTCTCAAAATTTTTTGTTTTGTTTTGGTGACTGTAGTCTCCCAGTGTAATCAGAAACATGCCTTTTCTTTTTGATGATGCAATGTTTTCCCCCAACATTTAAAAAAGTTAAGGCAACTGACTGACTGTATGCTCAGAAATTAAGGACTTCAGAGTGTAGCTGTTCGATTTCCTCAACAAGTCCCAGACGAGCCTATGAAGCAACTCCGTTTTTAAAAACAAATCGTACAAAATGAGAACGGGGGTGTTCCTCAGTCCGGGTCAGAGGGGAACGCTTGACAATGTTGAGCTTGTGGCAGAGAAGGGTGTCAAATCAAGGGCACTTCCTGTCCACACACTGCTTCCCACCCTCCTCGTACTCTTGTTTAGAAATCCACATCTGCTGGAAGGTTCCCTGGAAAACAGAAAACATGCCGTCAAGCATTAGGAGGATGTAGACACGTGAGATTAATTGTCACACTGCTCTTTTTACTGTGGCAAGAATTACATTCTGAATCAGAACTATTTTGTAATTGGGCCTCTGTGTGTCCTTACAAGTGAAGCCAGGATGGAGCCTCCTATCCAGGCACTGAACCGGCGCTCCACAGTGGTGCTGTTGGCAATCAGCTTCAGCCTCATACTCTGCAAACACAGAGCAGCAGTGTTGCATTTTTAGAAATCGCATGTCGACATCCAACAGAATTGTGTTCTGACTTTAGGCCTCGGATGTTAACATAAATGTATTTAGCAGATTCTCACTGGGGGTGTTTTCTGGGATAGTTCTCTGTTCAGTCGGTCAGTGAAGCCCTGAATGAGCGTGTTTCCTCCTGACACCACCACGCTGCCGTACAGACCCTGAAATACACAAGGAAGGTGAGGAAGTGAGTTTCTGATCTTAAAAGCAGTCAAAAGTAGAGGAACCTAACCTGAGAGTGGAGAGCAAATGCTGTGATTTAAATTTACAATCAGTTAGTTTCAGGAATTATTCTAATTAAATACCTTTGTCAACATCACTTAAACATGCTCCTACCAAAGATCAGGGGAGACTATTACAGTCTGTATTAGAAATATCACATAACTGAAGGGTTTCCAAACTTCTCTGCTTCTGGCCCCCAAAATAACAGTGCCAAACGCATTGTAACCCCCCCTTTATCTCCGTAAGTGGTTTAAACAGCCAAATGTGGACACAAAAAAAGTAAAAAAAACATCTCATTTATCTTTTGTGACCTGTAAAATTAAAACATGACATTCTTAAATCTTTTCAAATGTCTTTCCTTTAGCTCATCTTTTTTCTTTGCGCATTTTCTTGAATTGGGACCAACTTAACTAATAAGGAAAAAAATAATAAAAAAATCTTTAACATGCCAATACTCACTGGTCGAATATCAATGTCACACATTCCTACACTTGTTGTCACCACATGGCCAACTCCTAACATGGTGTTCCCAGAAAGGCCCTGAAAGGGATTAGACCAAACAAGAACATTTTTATTCGCATAACGGCGACTCACTGAAGTAAAAGCATTTAAACACTTCTTTAATACATTATTCAAAGCAGTTCCTGCGTGCGCTTCGAGCGCATACCTTGGCATTAGAGGGGTCGAACAGCCCCTCTGGGATCTTTAGCCTCTCAGCCCCAAAGTCACAGTTGTAGCCATTGGGCAGCTCGTAGTGCACCGTGGGCATTTGGGCAGCAACTCTGAACAGAAGATGAGCAACTTGTGAGATGATTTATTACCTTTAGAATGCAAACCTCTACAGATTCTGTAGTACATAAACTAGAATAATGCATCTGAAGCTGGTCATCTGTATAATAATTCATCCCCCACTCTATTTGTAGCTGTAACTAAAAGCTATACAGAGAAAGTCTCGGGAAAACACCTTTTTGTGAACATGCAGCTCAGATACTTCAGGTTTTAATGACTGCTGTCATTGGTTATTTGAACCTATTAAAACATCGTCCAAACATAATGAGAATGAATAAAGTTAAACAATGCTCTTACTGTTCATCGTATGGAGAGTCTGATACTTGCAGCACAGATGCCTGGAAGTCCTGGATCACACACTGCAAAGAGTAATGTGCACAAAACGCTACGCATCGAATTCACACCCACCAAAGACATTATCATCGCTACGCTGCAAAATAAAGAGCAGGCTGCCTACATTACACATGTAGTTGTGCCAGGAGCGCGTGACTTGAGGTAGTTTCTCCTTTTTCTTCCAGCTGGCTGGGGCTCCCTCCCGCACTGCATCCTGTAACCAATACACACGGTAAATACTTGGCGAAATGTGTCAAATGAAGCAAAAATACTTTGAAATGTGTGATTCACCTTCGACGCAATCATGTAAGGAGGGATTATTTCAACATTCAACTCTTGAAACAGCTCCCTGCACTGCATGCTCATGAAGTCACCAGCCAGGGGAGATTTGACAATGCCTGTTGGAGAAAGCAAATAAAGCATCTTCAAAGTTCATTTGGAAAGGTGAAGGACCAAACTTAAGATCATCATTTTCCCTATAACAGAACAAACACTTTTCACGCTCAATCAACTAGATAACCATGTCTGTTATGTTTTAACAACCAAGTTTAGCATTTAAACGGAATTATTATTCAGGGTGGGGCTGTTAAGAGTGGTGTATGAGTACCCAGGCAGCTACCCAATGAACAAGCACAGTGTCCTTGAGCTCAGCATGTGATGTCTGCCACCCAGAAACAAAGACTAGTAGTCCATAGACCAATGAGTGATGTTGCAGTGGTCATTTCTTCTTGAGATTAATTGAGATTATTTTCAAATAGAGGTAAAATTGCTGAACATTGTCAGAACGAACAGTAGAGAATATCAAGCCTGGTGAGTCGTTAAAGAACAAATGTTCAGCTACCACAAAACTGAAGTAGGCGAGCATGTGTAAGAGTTGCCAAATGGCTGAACTACTTTCTCCAACCAGAAGATGGCAACAAAGTAGGAAGAAGAGAAGAACTTGCATATTTGGGATTTAGACGACTTCTATTGGTTATCTTAGATCATGAATTTCATCTCTGGTTTACATGTAACCCAAGTAAAATATTCAGATTACTTTCTGATTCAGCGAGTGATTCAAATGAAGGGGTCACCTTGCTGCAAGACGTAGCCGTCGTGTACTGGAATAGCTGTGGTGTGTGTGGCTCCACTGTCCAGGACCAGGCCTGTAGACCGGCCATTGGCAAAGCTTGGATTTTCAAAGTAAAGGTAACACGACATGATTCAACATGCATAATGATCTAAGCAGATTTGTCACGAGATGTAAGTCCAATACCATTACCAAACAATAAAGTGACTTAAATCAACTCTGCAGGCTCTGTCAAATCTTTTTGGGGATGAAACAGAACGGTAAAGGATACGCAGACAGCACCGCTGATTTACAGAGGAAAAAGGCGGGAATGTTGTAATGCTCAAACATCAGCTCGGTTAGTTTCTCCCGCTTTGCTCGTGTGTTCCACTGCAAAGACAAAGCAGACGTTAGCGCACTTACAACAAACTGTCACCGTCGGATACATACAAACTACTATAAATCCAGTAAATAAACTACGGTTCAGATCCATACCTCACCACACCCTGATTACAGCTGAAACACAAATCATCTCAAAGATCACCAGCTTCCACAGGACTCAGATTTAGCAGCAAGTTGCGTCTGGCCATTAAAGTTTGACTTAATGAAGATGGTTTTGCCTCAGCAAAACAACAGAATGTATCAATGATGTTCAGGCTCCAGCTGAAAGAAAAACAAACTCACCGAAGCTTCTGACATGAGCACAGGATGCAGGCTGGGTTCAGACTTGAAGTGCATCTTGTATGTGTGATCCAAAATGGCCTGGAAACTGTCCCAGTCCTCAACTGTAAGTCAAAGTCAAATCTATTTGCATTGCGCATTTCATAGACGAAACAATTCAAAGTGCTTTACATAAAAAAAAAAAGTATTAAGAAGAAGAAGCATTAAAATATGTAAAAGAATATAAAAAGAAAGAAAGAAAATAATTCAAATGAATAAAAACAAGCAACAGTCTAGAAAAGAATTAGAAGAAGAACTGTAGGCGAGGTGGTGGAGAAAACAAGAGCATCGTTAACTGTCACATTAGTGTGAAATGATTATCGATTACCGATTTTGGGGGATACAAAAGACAGGTTACTGCCAAAGTTACACAACGTTCCACCCTTAGTTTTGAGAAAATATGTGCCGTTATGGGAGGAATTTTTACACAAGAGGTTCTGCTCTGCTCACACGCAGACATTCCCAGAGCAAAGCAGTTACCATATGCCCTTACTGTGTAAATGCACTGCATTTGCGGCTTTACAACTCAATATCGCAAAAAAAAAGAAAGAAAGCGCTCTCTTTTTTCATAGTCTCGGCTGGGTCAGCTGGCAGAGAAATTAGAGTAATGACAAATTTTTTTTTAGATAACAATTTGAGCGCCAGGCACCAGTGTTCCAGGCCAGCCCTCTAAGGGAGCTGGTGGTCCCACTGTGCTGTTCTGCTGCAATTAAGATGGGTGTCACGCTCGTCTCTAAATAGCCAAGCAGACAAACTCCACTGGACCAAATTCTGATGAGCACCATCAGCTTATCCGGTTGCCTGTTTCACATCTGCTGTTGCAAATACCTGCAATGCATTTGCAGCCATGATGTTCCTCTGAGTAATGCTGAAACCAGTGGCGGATGCCACAATTACACATAAGAGAAAATCTGTGAGTGCCACGAATGTTAATGCCAATTTAAAATCATTAAAATATAGATCAGATTGAGACCCTATAACATCGAAGACCCTATAACGATTGTTTTTAGGGCAAGTGAGCGTTTAACTCAGTTCGGCGCCAATAATAGCTCTGGAAACGTGTCACGCATCTGGCTTTGGATGTTTGACATAAGCACAGTTTAGGCAGAGAAGGAAAATACAAGCACTTGAGAACAGACATGGTTGTAAACCAAAGATTCAAAGATGCTATCTTTATTCTATATTCTATCAAAACGACACCAAATGAACTCGATAATGAGCTGCCTTGGGCTTCAAATACTCTCATCAATATTTATGATGAACAGCAGTCATCTGTACGTCAGTTATGGCTGTGACGAGCTCACCTACGAAGTCGGCAGTCGCATCAAAACAGCGTAATTATGGATATGGTTCATGCTGGATTATAAATATGCATTGCTGAGTTTGCGTCAAGGACTTGTGTCATCGTTTCAAACAACCTATATACTGCATGCTCATTTCTATAACCTAAATGTATCCTTTTTCAGTAAACAGTTCGTTCATCCATTTTCTATAATCCAACTCAGGGTCACTGGGGGGGGGGGCCTGGAGCGTATCCCAGCCGTCATTGGATGGGAGGCGGACACTCTGGACAGATTACGTTCATTATATTTGGAAGAACTCCACCTGTCTAAGCTATCACGTTTGAATCAATCATTCTCACGGTCAAGGACAGGGCGGCAAAATAAAGTGACAACATTGAAAACTCACTCATGCCATTTTTGAGTGGAGACATGACCTCCATGTTCTCTCTGGGTACCCTCAGTTGATTGGTATCGATGTAGTAGGTGGTGCCGCTCTGCTTGCCCTTGTCACCGTCAGTCTCCATAGGTGTGCTGCCATCCTCCCGGTCAAGAGTTACACCTATGACTGTGGGAAAGTCCGCCTGGACCGAGACAAAATTCAACACAACACAAGTCAAGACACGCTGTCACACGCTCCGTTTTACAAGCGTCAGCTTCCTGACAGTGATGGGGAAAAAAAATAATAAAAAATTTCTGTACAAATCCTCAGTGCGCTGCTCATCACCCAAACTGAACAAATTTCCACTTTTGTGAAACACTGAGGTGCTGAAACGTTAAGCAATACTCATCTGATTATTGGGAAACACATTACAGTCATTTGGAATCTCTAAAAAGTACCTGCTTCAAATCTTTAGCTTACAAGTTTGCATTGACCTATTCATCGTGTAATAAAAGAAGAAAAACTTTTCTCTGTGATCAAAGTTGTGTGTCACAGTGTTTCCTACAGGTCCAAATTATACTTGAGTGGGATTAATTCCACAATGTTTTACTGGTTTGTGTCCTTTGTGAACAGTGGCAATTTAATGTGTCAACTGTTCAAAAGGGACCGTATTGATTTCAACGACCCCAACTAACATGATTACAATGGCGTGCTCCTAAAGCAACCAGTTATGCTAAACCATGCCAGTGTTAGAGTGTGGCTGTGGTGGTGGGCAGCACACACATCACTGTTGAGACCAAAGGACAAACCAGGAGAACGGAGAGAGCCCAGAATAAGGGGGGCAACTGTTAGACTGCTATGATCAAGAAGACCTGCGATGCTCATAAAGCTATCTGCACAAAATCAGTGTCCGATTGACAAATGAAAATGTAATCACTGGCTGGGGCGCTTTATTCACATCAACATCGCCACCTAAAATGCGCAAAACCCTAAACGGAGGAGTGCTCCAAAAATGATCAAAACTTCATTTATGGCGTCTGTCTCCTGGGCGAGAGTCCTCATTTCTTGACACTGATGTACCACCACAGGGAAGGTGAAAACACAGAGGAAGCAAAGACAGTTAATTAGGTCACTTGAGTGGATCCATTTACCTTGGGACAGTCTTCTCCTGCGTAGCCGGCTCTCACAGAATAAGAGCCAATGTCGAACACCAGAGCTCCCACCTCATCTGCAGATATGAGGCAAGCATACAAATGTGATTCAAACTGTGAAAAATAACATGAAGCAATGTGGAAAAACTTTGTGTACTTCATGATTCAATAGCTTGTAGAGGCACCTTTAGCTGCATCAAATTACTCATCTGTAGGACACTAAGTCCTACAGTCCTACACTTTGTCCTGCTCTTCTTAATAATGTTGCTTCAATTAATTGAGGTTTGTGGGCATTTGTTTATGCACAGCTCTCTTGAGGTCCAAACACAGCAGTTTGCAACACTTAGATGATTTTTTTCAGCCATTTTGTAGCAGATTTGTTGATATGCTGTGGACCATTGTTCTGTTGCGTGATGCAGTTTGGACCAAACTTTAGCTGTCAAACAGATGGTTTTAATATTTGACTTTAGAGTACTTTGGAACACCGAGGAGTTCATGGTCGTCCTAATAATTGCAAAGCGTCCAGGTCATGTCGCTGCAAAACAGTCTCATCACTTTTCCACCACTGTGCTAGACCAAAAGTGGTGTTGTGCATTATGACATTTCCTCTTTAGTCTCATCTGTCAAAAGGACATTGGTTCATTGTTTCATAAATCATTTGTTCAGATGCAAACCTAAGTCTTCTTACTTTATAGTTTTAGAGAGAAGATGCACCCCCCCCCAACCACTGGCAACTGTTTTGATTGTTTTTAACAAGTGAATATTATTTTTCATTGAAGAATGATGGGATTCAAATTGCTTGACAATTGCCTCATAACCCTCACCAGACTGATGGACAGCAACAATTGCTTCTCCAAGATCACTGCTGATGCCTTTCCTCATTGACATTGCATTAACACAAACCTGCCTGCTTCAGGGCAGCAACTTCTAAAAGATTTGCTTTTTGTTAAGTAAATGGCATATTGTAATATGTCATATGTTGTTGTTCATCTGATGTTGTATATCCCTAATTCTAAGACCCAATAAGGACTAACCAATCTTATTTCATAATGTTCTGATGCAAAAAATTAGCTTAGAATTGAAGACGGTGTACTTGCTTTTTCACTTAACTGTAAAATGTCCACAGGTAATCAGAAACATTGATCTACATGAGTCATATATATTAGGCTGCCTGCAACAGTAACATGCAGATGTGTTGAACCAAAAAACAGGCAGACAGATAAATAGCTAAAATGCAGAACCTACAGACTGATCTCCCATCTGATATCACCAATAGTTTAAATGGTCTTTGAGAAATGTGCAACTCTGTTACTCAGAGTAAATATAGAATGTAGTGTGCAAATACACACAAAAAAGTAATCCCATACTCAAAGTTAAATTGTAAATAAACTTTTTTACTTCCAAGTTAAAGGTAAAACATATCCTATTATGTTCCCAAATCTTCTGCACTGAGTGTACTTGAAATGGTTTTTCAGCATTCCAAATTCAATGTTTTAACAACCATAAAACATATAAGGGCATAATGTTGCTGACATTGATGCATATTTACATTACAGTGTTGTGTTATCATGATCGTAGACAACAGCTACCACAGAATGATGCTCAACTCTAGTTCTACCATTACTTTTCTGAGAAAAATTAATGTCACCAGAAAGGAAAATAAACAGGGGGAAAGTGTTAAATACAGTTTAACATGCCTCATTGATCATGTGATCGTTGAAAGCCTCAAAGCGGACGTTATATCTATCAAACTGAACGGGATCATTTTGGAGCATGAGCTCGGCATGCTCACTTTCATTCATTTCCTTCTAGCTACCGGTGCTCCTTAACATGACTGTAACATAACCTAAGTCTCAGTCATAAGACGAAGAACTCCAAGCGATAATATAGTTTACATATTCTTAAACCAGAGACCATTGTAATGCCAGCAAGAGAGTATTTTTTGATCCATCGCAGAGCTAGACGTTAGCACAACTAGCATAGCTTGCTAACTACAAAGCTGGCTAAAGCTAGAGAAGAGGACAACGTGGGAAACATTTTAATTAGACTTAAATCAGGTCTCACTCACCGCCTCCGTACACTCCGCCACTCATCCTTTAACGCTTGATGGCTGAAAATGACTAAATAGAAACTATTATGGCAGAAGCACAACCGCAAAACGGTTAATAACAACAAAAGAAATCTGTTAGCATGGGTCAACCTAACAAAGCGGGCGCCACAGTGCGTCGCAGCTCTTGTCCAATCAGAATACAGTACAGCAGTAGTACTTCCGTTAAGTGACAGCATTTTCTTCCCTGCTCTGGAGTGGACGTGGCCTAGCTGATTTCATATCTACGTGAGTTAAAAACTAATCAAAAGTAGCACAAACTGACTTTTCAGGTTTATAAACTAATGTGCATATGCTGTAGCTGCAAGCTTGATTACAGTGTGGTGATGTTTGTGAGTATGACTTGCGGGACCTTGAGACACGGTCGTAAGTCTGAACAACATAGATCTCGGCGACCATGTCACCTCATGTTGGTAAAGAAGCAACTACACCATGTCGAATTCTGCGTGTTTGAACTCCTAAAATGCAAATTGCAGATTTGTTTTATAATTAACGTGCAGTGACCTTAGAGGTGACACTACTGTATAATTAATAAGCGTGAGTGCATTTAGTCCAGTGTTGTTCAAAGTTGGTTTTATTGCGCAAGCGCATTCGGTAGATATGGTTGAGTAAGTAACAGGTGTGACTTTAAAACCTTGGAGGCTATTTTGAGGCAAACGTGCAACTTCAAAGAACAGGTTTTATATATATATTTAAAAAAACACTAGCAACCTTTGCATGGTGCATAAGTTGTGTCGTGTATTTATTTACCTTTGCTGGGAATTTTCCATTCAAAAAGATTTTAAAGCTCTATTTTATGTATTTCCCTGTTAACTGCTTTTAGTAAACTAAATTCCATTTGCACAACATATCTGTAAAGTTAGGTAACAGAGAAACAAAACGTGAAGTCCAGGTGCTGGACCAGTGAATCTTTGTCATTGTGGGTTCATAAATTGTCATACAATTAATCCGTGATCAAAAAGAAAAAGCTGAAGATTGATTAAATGATTCACTGTTTCAGCTTTGATAGCAATGTTCCAGACTTAGACTATACGATATAAGATCATTTTATATCCAGTTTGTCAGTGAAAACTCCTATAATTTATTTTGTGCAGTCAAGTGAACATCTGTTCAACATATTTGTTTGCTGAAGGTCATGTGCACTTTATTCTGTGCTGGACTTTGTCACAGCTGAAGGTGTTGATGGGTTATTGTTTTCCCCCCTCCTAAGTTACTAATTTCAATGTTGAATTTGGCTCATTGTGGCTAAATCTACCTCAATCATTACTGCCTTAGTAATAATTTCAATAAGCAGTTTATTACTTAGTTAAGTTAAGAATGCAGCCATCATTAAGGCACCTGCACTCATCCTATTTCAAGTCAAAATGTCTTTGCACTATTTATATTATTGTATATAAAATTGTGACTATAAAAAAAACATTTTAGAAACTGATGGATCGCTACATAATAAGTGGTTGAAGTCTTTTGCAGGCCTCAATCTTGAGAGGAGATTTCTCTTTGAACAATTATTTATGAACGTCCTTCCAACATGTCAAATTAAATTTTAACTTTTTTTTTTTTTTTTCTCCAGCACCCATGCAGCACTGCTTGACTCTGACCCTTGCCCGGCGCAGCAGGCTCCTTTTGAGAAGTAAATTAGCATTTGTCCACTGCCAGCAGTCAGCAGCCATGTCAAGTCTTCTCATCAACCAACCCAAATACGCTTGGCTGAAAGAGCTGGGTTTGTCTGAGGATAACCATGGAGTTTACAACGGAAGCTGGGGAGGCAGCGGTGAGGTCATCACATCATACTGCCCTGCCAACAATGAGCCCATCGCCCGGGTTACTCAAGCTACTTTGGCAGAGTATGAAGAAACTGTCCAGAAGACCAGGGAAGCCTGGAAGTTGTGGGCAGATATTCCAGCTCCAAAACGAGGAGAGATTGTAAGGCAGATTGGGGATGCTTTAAGAAAGAAGATTAAAGTGCTTGGAAGCCTAGTTTCCCTTGAAATGGGCAAGATCTACGTTGAGGGGGTGGGTGAAGTTCAGGAGTATGTTGACGTCTGTGATTATGCTGTTGGCCTGTCTAGAATGATCGGTGGGCCTATCCTTCCTTCAGAAAGACCAGGCCATGCCCTCATTGAACAGTGGAACCCGGTTGGTCTCGTCGGCATCATCACTGCCTTCAACTTCCCTGTGGCTGTCTATGGTTGGAACAATGCCATCGCTCTGACCTGCGGTAATGTCTGCCTCTGGAAAGGTGCCCCAACCACTCCTCTCACAAGCGTTGCAGTTACCAAGATAGTGGCTGAGGTGCTGGAACAGAACAACCTGCCCGGTGCTATCTGCTCCATGACCTGTGGCGGCGCAGATATTGGCACTGCCATGGCGAAGGACGAGCGTGTGGATCTGGTGTCTTTCACTGGCAGCACCCACGTTGGCAAGATGGTAGCCATGATGGTACAAGAAAGGTTTGGACGCAAACTGCTAGAGCTTGGAGGAAACAATGCCATCATCGTGTTTGAGGATGCAGACCTGAACCTTGTGGTGCCATCTGCTGTGTTTGCTTCTGTTGGAACCGCTGGTCAGCGTTGCACCACGACCAGGAGACTGATGCTGCACGAGAGCGTCCATGACGCAGTGGTTGAGAGGATTGCAAAGGCTTACAAGCAAGTTCGTATTGGAGACCCCTGGGACCCCAGCACCCTTTATGGCCCTCTGCACACCAAACAAGCAGTGGACCAGTATCTGGCTGCTATTGAGCAGGCCAAGAAGCAGGGTGGCACTCTGGTCTGTGGAGGAAAGGTGATGGACCGCCCTGGAAACTATGTCGAGCCCACGATCATCACAGGACTGGCTCATGACGCACCCATCGTCCATACTGAAACCTTCGTCCCCATCCTCTATGTCCTCAAGTTCAAGACGGAAGAGGAGGCGTTTGCCTGGAACAACGAAGTCCAGCAGGGTCTATCCAGCAGCATCTTCACCAAAGATTTGGGCAGAGTTTTCCGCTGGCTGGGTCCCAAAGGATCCGACTGTGGTATTGTGAATGTCAACATTCCCACAAGTGGAGCTGAGATCGGAGGAGCCTTCGGTGGTGAGAAACACACAGGAGGTGGAAGAGAGTCAGGCAGTGACTCTTGGAAGCAATACATGAGGCGTTCAACATGCACAATAAACTACAGCAAGGATCTTCCTCTGGCCCAGGGCATCAAATTTGAATGAAGCCTTCAAGTGTCTTTCTGTTCAAGCTCAAAGGACAACACTAAATAATTTCATGGCAGTGTTGCCAAAAGCAGTGTTTTTCATTAAATAAAACCTCAAAATTTAAATTTAAGAAAACAATTAGAATAATTTTGAATGTCTTTATTTGTAGTTGTTGATGCTAATCTTGGATTTGAAACTTTCAAAAGTTTTATGTTAAAGGTCAAATGCTATTCCTTCAAATGTTGATGCACATTTTTCTATAAGCACTTAACAGCTTGTGAGCAAGATCACTGTACCTGATACTTTATACTGTAAAAGAATAAATAAATCTTACCTTTATTTTGGAAGAAAAATTGCAGTGGACAGTATTTATTTATTTGAAGATCCTGACAGACTATACGAAGCCACTGTTTATGAAATTTACCACATGAAACAATGGCTACTTCAGCCAGCTCTCAGAAATTGTGGATTTAGATAGATAGTCTATGAAATCATTTGGATTTTAAGTCGGATATGGTACTAGATTTTGTATTAATTCCCATACTTTTCCCTGCCCTTTCTGAAAATTGGTGCTGGAAATAATTAAAGAATATTTTTAAAAAAAACTCAAAGACAACCAGGTAAATGGGTGCGAGAGTTGCATCCAAAGAGGGACATCGTGTTAATACAACCTCTCAGCAAATAATTAGAAGATGTGAAGAAAACACATAAACCTACAATGCATCAGAACTTTATAGATATTAGTAGCTAAGCTAGCTAAGCTAAACGAACATTAACTGTATTGGAGACTAATAACAGTTTGGTTGTAGTTGTTGACCACTGCTGTTATTAAGTGGACATATTGGAAATATGAGCTTTGCTTGTGGCTATTAAAAACAAAGAGATTTTTGCTTAAAGGGATTGATTCAGTCAAAGTATAGTGATTGCAGGCAGGTGCCCTTTCAAATAAGCTGTATTTATGCTAGATTCATTCACACATGACCAAAGACATGGAACATGGAATAACTGTAAAATTAACCTATACTTCATCTTAGAATATATGACAACCATGAACTATATCTTTAATGATGACCAGAAGTTATATTTGATGAAAAAAATACATATATTCTGAAAGTTTGGACACACCCACTCATTCATCTCACTCAAGACAAGCTGTCCAAGAAAGCTAATAAACTACACAATTACAGAAAACCTAACAAACTTATTCCTATTTTATTTCGGAGCTCTGTTGAACTCTAAATCCTAGTTGTTTTTTTTCACTCTGCCGGTGATGACGGATGCAGCGATTTTTTTTTGGTTTTAGTTTTTTGTTTCTTCTGTAATAAGAAAGCTTTGAGTCTCCATAATGGCAAGGACTCGCTTCCTTGGCCTTTATTCAGTTCATTTAGTTTAATATTTTAAATTCTTGCAAGAATTGATTCTATAAAACGTAGCTGCATCACATTATTTGTGATGGTTAAGGTGAGTGTTTGGTATTCTGATGAAAAGATAAAAGAGATACATTAGTGATTACTTGACCATGCAGCTACCCCGGAATAATTATTTCAGATGGTAGCGTGCAGTTTCCGTATCTTATTTAGTCATTTCTTTAACAGTAATGTAGAAATCAGCTCTGTCCCTTTAATGAAAATACTACTCCATCTCCCAACCTCGGTGGCCAACCCCATATGCTCACCCTCCCACTCCGCAGCTCTCCACCTCATACTCCTGCTCTGCCTTTCTCTCCATTTACTGCTTCTCCTAGCAGCATCTACACTCACTGCTGAAAGGAAGAAGTGAAACCACAGCGCTGTGTGCGACTCATAATCCATGCCATTTAGGACGTATGCAGAAAACGCCCACTTCCCCTGCAACTCCTCTGCGCTGGAAGAAGGTAGAAAAGCTTTAATTGTTTTTTTTTAAATATATTTGGGTTGTTTGGGGATTTATCTTCTTTTTTTAATCAACACAGTAGTTTTCATGTGATGTTATTCATCTGTGATGTTCTGCTACAGCATCACAACAGCCAGACTAACGCGTTACATTTAGATAAAAGTATCCAAATTAACATTCCTCCTGTTTGGAAAAATACATTTCGACAAATCCGGAGAGCATTGTTTCTGGTTATGAGGTATTTACTTGAAAGTGAAACTTCAGTTAAAACAGATAAAAGATTCGTAGATCTTAAAACAGTTTAACAGCAACTGCAGGACTATCAGAGGAACGCTGTGTAACTGTGGCATTTTAGGTGAGCTTGTCAAACTCATCTGTAAAGGGTTGTATTTGGTTTTCAGGCAGCTGGGAGGTAACACCTTGGTCTTATCTCACGTTCACAACCTGTGGTGCACCAAAATGTCAAGTAAAATAATTATGGGCTCGTGGTAATAAATTAATAATCATCTGGTATCATAGTGGCGCAGCTGTGATGGGAGGCATTTGAAAAGGGTGGCATTAGCACACCAGGGTTGTTCCTCACTTCCTTTAATTTTCCCCCTCCCGAGACATAGCTTGTGCGATTCACTTCTTAAGAAACTCGGAGCATGTCAGTTCATGCTTTTTGACGCTCACTGTACCCCTGGTTTACAGAAGTGTCTGGGATTCCCCTAAACTGAAACAATCTCACTTCTTCACTTTGCACATTTCCTCTGCAGCTTCTCCCTGAAACAAAAGCTCCACTTCACTGACGCCCTCATTCAGACGTTAAACCGACGTTTTGTCAAATTTTGCACGACAGATTTTTGATTTTTTTTTCTCCAAAGGAACACATGATACGATAGACACTGCCTCCAGTTTTACAATGTAATTTCAACACATGCCAGCATGAAAATGTGTTTTTTTATATAAACTACATATATATTTGTGCTGATATGGGTAGGTTAGTCATTCTGTTTAAAATAATGTACGCACACAAGACTTCAGAATTGTTGCTCGACCAAAAAAAGTATTACCCCGAAAGTTATCATGATAACAATTATGAGCAGGTGTCGCAGCATCTACTTAAAACTTCTTTGTAGCATGTTCATGCTTCTGTCTCACTCTTGTCACGTTGTGCAGCAGCTGTAGTCGAAACAAACCCGACTCTATGTCCTGCAGCATTATCGCAGAAATGATGAGGGCTCTTCACCAAGCTGCCGCTGTGATAGTCTCTCATGGACCAACAATAGCACCGAGATTAGACAAGAACTCAGCACAGGGGCAGAGTAAACCGCTTGTAGTTGTAGTGCTGGTCCAAATTATTGGCACACAAACTTTTAAGCACGATGAAGATCCTTCAGAAATAAATAGCAACCAAGCAGTTCTGCCAAGATGTAGAAAAAACCTTTGAACATTTGGTGATAAGAAGGCGAACACGAAATGCACCCATTTATCGCCATCTTTCACTAAGAGGAGAGTGTAGAAAACATAGATGGCAGATTTCAGCTCTCGCGCAGGTTTCAAATGGATTTAGATGAGGGGCTATTGATGAACGGTTTCATGACTTACATCAGAGAGTCCAAATCAGAGTTGAACCGAGGCTACTGTGGCAAAGATTTTTGGTTACATCAGGTACGCACTCAACTCAGTGAGCCACAGGTCACTCCTCTTTTAAATTGCTCCTTTGCACCATCATATATTTGCTTCAGGTTTGTTATACTGCTGAAATACCCAACACCTTTACAGGAAATCTGATTTGCTGATTTTCTAAATACCTTGCTAACCTTATGATTTAATCACTTCTTTATTCTCAACAGTTCGAGTACCATCGGCAGCAAAGTAGCATCACAGTGTGATAGAACCTCCACTGTATGTGTAGTGCAGGCGTTTTTTTTTTTACATGTATGGTCTTCGTGCCAAACTCATGAACTGTATCCTCTGTTGTGGTTTCCTGTGTTCACAGAACATCATTCCAAAAACAGAGGGCATTTGCATTTTGCATTAGGATTGCCTTCTTATGCCTATCTTTCAAAAGTGTTGTCTTTTTCGCTCACTATTCCAGAATTTTCCAGGTCAACATACCTCTTTACATGTGATTGTTTTCATTGAGTTTTATCTTAGCGCTACATCCTGCAAAACCTCTATACAACTTTATGACATTTAAACCTGATGACATTTTTGAACCGTTGAAACAGGAATTTCAAGATCTTTTGCAACTGCTCTGACTTTTTTCTTTCGTTTGCTCTCTTTTTCCTTCTTTTTTTTCATGTTTGCCATTGTAAAAATGGCTGTGTGAATGCTTATGATTAAGCCAAAGATCTGTTTTTTTATATATATATATTTTGCTATGAAGAAATAATGCATTCTTTCCCACGATGGGGAAACAACTATTACTGTCCAATAATGAAAAAAAAAATAGTCTGACTCAAGATGGATCATTTTCAAGAAGACCAGCCCAGCTGTGCCAGTCAACAATTACAATCTGAAACTGAAATCTATTTTCTTCATCACAAAGATGGGGAGGGGGAGAACTGGTATTTTAAGTCACTTTGCGCACTTCAAGAGGACCCTTTTTTCAATATCCATTATGCATAGCAGCTCTGGCTCTCCCTGGTATTTCTCCTACCTTCTTGACGTCAGTTGCCATTTGTGAGGGTTACCCTGGCAACGGCCAGCCTCCCCGGGAGATGTCTAGTGGATAAGACAGCCCCGATAAAGCCTTTTAAGGTTCTACTGTTGCTACACCTTTTAATTGCCTCTAATACAGTGTAAGTATGATATGGGGTTTGTGAGGGTGTGTTGCCGCATGTGGGCAAGAAATGGGAGCATGCAGGTAAAAATGCGCCTTTAGAAGCTGCTTCAGATTGATGTCCCAGTATCTCCACTTGATTTGATCACCCGCATACTGGGATAATCTTTAAGCGTCTTTTGAAACTGAATTGGACATGATAGCTCCATTTTTGACGACTGTTCGCTTTGGCCATCTGAAACACAAAAAACACAAGTGTGCTTCCCATTTTTACAACATGGCATTGTAGTATTAATATGCTAAGACAAGATCCAGCTAACTGAAATGCCTCAAGAGAACATGTGTTTATTAAATAATACTGAAAGCATTGTGTGGGTTATTCATGTTAACCATTAAACCCTAAATCCCCATTTGGCTTGCAAACTTGTCCATGGACATGTTATCTTTTTTTTTTATTTGCATTTATGCAAAAACATCAGCTTACAAGCAGTAGGATAAAGAAAACATAAGCAACCTGTTTATAACTTTGGGGTGGATTCTGGTGAGAAACAAATGGATAGGTCAGCATGAGATGTTTTTACTGAACCACCCTCACATTCAAATGATGTAATTCATTTGCATGACTGTTATTGTTCATTGAGCTATGCTACTTATGCGCTACCAATGCTGGATTTGCATTGATGCAAAATTGTCTCTCACGCAGGCAACAATACAGTTGTGTTACTGTACACGATACCTGTTTCAGGCTCCAGGATGCTATTTATAGCCTCACCGACATGTGTGACTTTCCTTTTTTTCAGACACCAGGCTATTGATGTGCTATTTTTACAGTGTCAATTTGCTTCCTCCCTTCCCTCTTGGTTGCCAGGCAATGGACCAAGGGACCTGATTGGCCAAGGATGTGCTTTTGGACACGCTGACTGTGATTCTCAGCTGGCTAATGAATTTGTTCAGAGAGGATAAGACCTGACACCTTCTTAGTGTTTTCCCCCTCAAATAGTAGAATGACTCTCTGGCTCAAAAAGCTAAAAACACTACACTTACAGTTCACTAACTCAGAGTTTAGTTATCCTCAAAACAAACAAGTTTCGTTGTAGCAAAGTGACTGTTGTGTAATTAGTAGAACATTTTTCTGAGGAACCTCAGGCATGACCTGACAAAAAGCTAAAAGTAACCGAGTATTACGTTGTCTTTAAAACAAGTTGTGGCAAAAACCTGCTTATTCTGCGCTATTCTGAGTAAAAAATAAAGATAACAAAAAATACATAAATAAATAGAAACTACATTTTGATTTATTATGATGTGGCATTTGTGTTTTCCAGTTTCTCTGTAGCCATTCCAGTGAACTGTATAACAGCAGAATAAGAGTTTTCTCAATTCCCAAAGCAATATTTTATGAATGAATGAACACATTCTGTTTTTACAATATATTGTCACTTAACAATAGCCCGTTTCCAGTTTCCACTGATGATCATTGGAAATGAAAGAAAAACAAAACCCCAGCTGCACTGACGACAAAACAACCACAACATACTGTCTCCCTCTGCTATCGTGTTAATTCTAATCCTCATAATCTGTTTAGAGGGAAATTGGTCTGACACACCTAAACTACTGCTGTGTCAGTGAATTCAATTAGACTTAATCTGACCCCATACCTCTCCGAAAGGAAACCAAGGGCTGGGAAACTTTCATCCTCCCTCCATTGATTCTGGCTCGTGCAGAGATATGGAAAAGCCTATCCCACTGCTCCCTTTCATTGGCCCCATTAAAAATTCATCTTGTCCTAATGGTG
The DNA here is from genome assembly GCF_036924035.1 of Leuresthes tenuis. Lineage (NCBI taxonomy): Eukaryota > Metazoa > Chordata > Actinopteri > Atheriniformes > Atherinopsidae > Leuresthes > Leuresthes tenuis. Next base: position 14,790,947 of record NW_027325361.1, on the reverse strand, counting down.
AGAGATCCTTTTCAATGAGCCCACTGCAGGCTAACCACGGTGTGCCGGGTGAGACATGGCACAGGTGTCTTTTGGCACAATACAAATCTTGACATTTGAATTGATGTTTTAGATGTTTACTACGAAAGCTAACTGATTAGTCTGTTTTATTCTTTGGCTTTGTTATTGAGTTACCTTCTAATAATGAGCTAACATAATCATCTGTCTTAATTTTTCTTGGTACATTGTGACTCTTGTTGATTATTTCAACAGTTATAATTTTTATCCATAAAGTGTGACACATTTCTGTTACAAGTTCCTTCAGCCATTGAGGCCATTTAAAGATTTTTGATTCAAAACCCATAAGGTTTTTCTTTATGTCAGAAACCAAATAAAATAAAAAGAAAGTTTGAGCGGCTAGAAGCAGATATATTTGATTTAGTTTTGCCATTTTTTGCCGGTAAACTTACACACGTTTGACTAAAGCAATACACAAATTTATCAAATTTACTAAATTTACAGTTTTGTGATTGTTATAACCCTTTTTTAAGCTGTTACACTTAATTTCCAAATTGATGAGTTGGCCAGATAATCGTGACACTTTCGCTGTGCCAAGAATGGAATCTGCATCTCTACCAGAATTATTTGGCTTTTTCAAGATACAAATCCTGACAGCTACATTTCAGTATGCATAAACTTAAAATAGAAATGGATCTTCAAAGTTATCTTTTTATATCACATTATGCACCTGCTTGTACACAGTTTGAGCTTTTGATGTGTTATATAAAATATATAAAATACATATAAGGATACATCTAACTTGTCTCGGATGTTCATAAATGGAGTACCCTACTTTAAAATATAATTTCCTCTCCTAAAGCTTCTGATAGTGGAGTTTCAAAACAGTGAATTTTGGTATAAAATATAACTGGTATATAAAGGAAATAAAAGAGAGGAGTTTGGTTATGAAAATCTCAGGTGAGCTCTAGTTTTATCACTGTGACTAGGACTTTACACTATTATAACAAGCTTTACAGGTCTAATATTTGTTTCCTGTATCCCATTCGGTTCACTTTTGTTGAGGGGTTGACAGACCGTACCATTTCGCCCGTAGGGTAGACGATCAGTTTCTAACATTTCACAAGCATGTTAAGCATGAAAATTAAACTATTGTTAGCGATTTATTTGAAGTATTGACACAAAAATAAACATGTTTATTAAATGATTTATATATTACAAGTTACTGTATTTGCTAGAAAATGAAAACATACATTCGTCCGCTACCACGCACCCCTCTGGGTAGGCTGTTGCCATGTTCCCACTTTCATGGGTGTGGTGATTAGCTTGCTTGGTGAAAATTTTAGTCAAATCCGACACGAGTAGTCCTCTCCTCTGGCTATTTAAGCTAGTTAAATTCTCTTAAAAATTTCTCGGCATCTGCTTCAATCTTTCTCACAGCTGATAACATGATTGTCGTGTGAAAACGGATCGGCGTGACTCGGATTGGAAGGACAGACTGAGCCAAAAAAAGCCTGTTTCAGGTAAGGACGTACAGTTTATCTTGGTATTTTTGTGGCTGTAAGAGTATTTCCTGCTTTGCTCATGTCGGGTTTATTTTGTTTTACTCTGTGGATGAGATGCGAATATATCCGGGAGCCTGAAACTGTCTGGCAGCAGCGGTTTGGCTGTTGAAACAACTGTTCCTTGGCTACTTATGCCTCAATGCCGTTTTTCCTCTTAAGCAAAGCTTCCCACTGCTTAAAATCCACCGCTATCCAAACGGGGCCTTTAACAGGCTGTCAAATGACTCGGGCGGAACTACGGGGACAAAACCTGTTACTAGTTGATGTTTACTCTCGCGTTTTTCTATTTAAGAAACCAAATTCGATCGTTTTCTGGTTGCAAAAGCCTATTCCTGCATAGCTTTTTTTTTTTCTTTTGTATTAAATATTCATGACAGTCCGCCCTCAACCGAGCATCAACTGGCAGCGTGACGAGGCGCGAGATCCTGCAATTTGTAGCTTGCATCAGAAACGTACCTCGAGTCATCTTTTCATGAAGATCAACACTCTGATTTTCTACAGTCTCTCAATATGTTGTAACTGATGGTTTCCTGGTCGACAGTCAGTGTGTAGGTACAGTGATTAGGCCATCATCCTGCTGGTTAATACTGATCCACAGGTGTTAGTAGTTTTGTACACCATAAAATGTCTTCTTAAGCAAATATAAGGCTTAAACGCATGTAATTAAAGTCAGATGTAACACTGGAATAATGGGGCAGGCATAACCTGCATCGTTCTTCTAGATTAGATGCAGAAAGTGATACAAATCAATTGTACATATTTTAGAAGCTGAATCAGTCAGCTCATTTTGGAAAAGAAAATATTAGCAATAGCTGACATGACTGTTTAATTATAGATAAAACGCCCTGTTGGGCTAAAATGTGAATTTGTGATTAGTATGAGTCTCTCCGAAGTGAGGATTTTCTCTTGAAATAAATAAATTTTGGTCTTGGATTGTTGCTTGGAGTAGTCTGAACATGTTATACAAAGCTTTTGCGAGGTGTCACTTGTACATTAAAATGTTGTGGGTTATTTGAACTAAACTATTTCTCAAAATTCATGGTTAAACTCTTTTTTTTTTTTTTTTTTTTTTTTTTTTAATTAGATTAATGGACAGTGAAAATCATCAGGGCTCAGTCCAATACTCCGATTGGATTCAAGTGAAAATATTTCACAATATTCTGATGTAGAATATTGGACGTAATCCTATTATGTCAGTGTGCCCTGGGCTTTGGCCATACTGTAATAAATTCACCGTATCTACGTTTGACTTTGTTCCTAGGTGTACCGTCATAATATGCTCATTATGGGGAAAGTCTTACAAATGGGTTCCTCATTGAGATCAATGATTCTTAACACATTTACCAACTAAATGACATCATCGTTTTTGCATAAACGCTCTTTAAAGTTTATGGGGCACAGCGGAACACCTGGCTCTGCATTATTGTTGAAACTGTTTCAGGTGTTGATTCACATTCGTGTTGCTGCATGTAGTTTACTGGAGCTGTTGAATTGTGTATCATACACAGACGTGCCTCAGTAATCCAGCCTCCCTCGCCAACTAGATACGGTGGACGAAATACTAGGAACAACTATCGGTGGTGTGTGTGCGTGCGCCGTCAATATCATGAAAATGATTTCCGCTGTGATACCCAGCCCTTGTGTATGATATCCTGAAACTGTTCGTTTTCTGTTATCAGTTGCACGATTACGCTTCAGCTGTACCACACTAGAACTTGTGCGGTTGCACTAAAATCCCAACTAAGAGGAGTGTAATTCTGTAACGGTGTGGTATAGGTGGGGTGAAACGTGACTCAAGTAGGTCAAACAGTCATTGCAGTAATGACGGGCAAAATCAACCAATGGTCCAAACGGTGGTTAATAGGAAGTCAAGTGTTCAATCCTCAGTGTTGTAATTATCTATACATTAAGGGCATGATAGGAATTTTTGTCAGCTGAGCAAAAGGAAGACATGTGGCCTTTTCCCTTACTGGAATACTGACAAGTATTTCCTCCATTCTCTAGATGTTTGGAATAGTCATTGGGTCACCTGAACAAGTTCACACCTGGTGGAGTTGCCTTGCTGCGTTTAGTTTCACAATCGCCAATCTATAGCGAGTTTTCTGGTCAGTTTGTAGGGCCACTGATGTAAGACTAGAGGTATAAGTTTGCTAAACAACATTAGAAAACTGATCTAATGAATCATGGGCATATAAACTCTACTTTTGTAGAGTTTATCATTAAAAACGTAACAGCTGATGAGGAGATGTGTGGAATCTGATACTGGCTGAAGACGAGGGAGACAAGCAAATTCGCTGCCTCGCTCCGTTTGACAGCGGAGGGGAAATTTCCACTCATGTAAATATATTATGAGGGAGGAAAACATGCTGAAAGAGCGGATTTACTATTTAAAACTTTTATAAATGTCCCCTTGATTTGTGACTACTTGTTTCAAGCTTTTAGATTTTGATTTTCTTTATGGTATCATGGACCATTTTACTCCAGACCTGGTTGCTGAAAGTGGTAACTCCTTCGCTTCCTGGTCATTTCTTTTTCTTTTGGCCTTTGAACCAGAGCATTGGAGGCAGATGTACATGGATTCGTAAAGGATGTGTCTTAGAGGGAAGCTCTTACCTGATAATTCATTAGTATGAACTAAGTTTGTGTTAAATGTGAAGCCAGTCCTCTGGAGTGCTTGCCGTGCTGTTGCAAAAGCTGTGATTGAGCATGAACATATGATAAATCAACGGGAACATCGATTGCATCTCATTTCAGAAATGTTTATTGGTAATTTGTTACTATGCAAACATATTAAAGCATACAGGGAAGAAGTTGGAGATTTCTCTGTGCTTCCTTCTCTCTCTACATTCCTGATCGTAAGCGGGACAAAATGTAAAAATGAACGTCTGCATGCTTCACTCATGCGAAATGCACAAGTTAGCCTTGATTAAAATTGAATTAGAAAAATTGTGCAACTGCAGCCAATGAAATATTGACAATTGATTTCAAACGATATATATAAAATGGAAAAAAATCGTTTCTAAATACTATTTTCCTCAAACAAATTGATACTCTAGGATGTAACTACTGATTATGATTTCATCTGACAAGTATTTGCTTTTACTGTTAAATAAAAGTGTAATAGAACTCCACATTATAAATGATAAATTGCTTTATAAAAGATAAAGATTGTAAGGGTGCCTGTGTTTCCGTATGTCTTGAGCATCCACGGTTTGATGGGGGCGGTCTTTGTCGCAGTTCAGGTACAGTGGTCTTGTGTTGGCTGCTGGCAGCACCAGACTGAACTGGTTGGATGTTGTCAGCAGCAGAGCATTAGCAACTGGAGCCTCCTGTGGCCTGTTGCAAAGACTCAGCTGTGGCCGTGCCAAGCATCCCTATCTACTGTAGCTGGCAGCCGCATGCTATACAATGGACCGCTCCGGCACACAGCTCTGCCTTTGTCGCCCCAATCCTGTGCAGCGCGCTGGGCCTTTGTTGGCTGGTTGCATGACTCAAGGCACACAACTAGAGAAACGACGCAAATGCACACAATGAGGTTTAAAAATGATAAAATTTTAAAGGTAAACTACAACTGGCACTCTTCTAGTGACCACTTGTATTTTTAACAAATTCTTTTATCTGCCAATGGTTGACTCAACGGTTCTGTTTTGCTTGATATTTCGTTTCAAAATGTGAGCAAGTCTGTTCTTGTGGCTCTTGCACAAATTCACTTTTCAGATTTCTGCAAACTGATTGAGCTACCCTCAGTGTATTTTATCCACCACCATTTATGAATGACTTTGTCTGGCGTTCTGTTGTATTTCAGAGCATATGACGCGGACTGACAACATTTGAGCGTTGAGGGTCATATTGAGTGTTTTGTCGTCTGCTCGTCGTCCTGCGCAACGTGGCAGAATTCAAAGGCATACGGCGTTCTAGATCCATGTCATAGAGCAGTTGCACATCACACGCTTGGAGCCTCTCTTCAAGCGGGTTGCGTCAGCTACATGTAGAGGAGATTGTGACGTCACTCCTGGGCAGCTGAAAGCATTGCAATGCCTCATTACTGTCAAAGACCCCTTTGGAGGAGACAAATGAGTCCACAATGGCCAGTCCATTGCATCCTCACTGTCAGTGGAGTAGCAGAGGCGTGGTTTCAACTAACTGAGCTCAGAATTTAAAGAGAAGCTCTCTGTCCAGATGGATATCTTTAAAAAGGAAATTGGAGCAACATAAACATCACATCAATACCTTAGATTTCTTATTTCAAATGCAAAAAAACTGATGATAAAGCATGAAAGCGTTTTCTTTGCATTCAACTGTTTTCCTGCGGAGAGGACAGGCTGAACGCTGTCTAATTGTTGAATTATAGAAAATGGAACTGAAAATTTAATCTCAGAGGGTTGGACTTCTGGACTGCAGACTGTAAAACACTGTGGAAAATCAGGAGGGGTGGGGGGCGGTCCAAACATTTCTGAGGAGTGTCTAAGTGCTCTGTGACCCACATACAGGCTCCCCAAGGTAAAGGAAGTGGTAACTGGCACGTGCATACACACTCACACATGCATTTGAAAACAAATGCTCATTCTGACGAGCTTAATTCAGACGCGTACGCTCCCATGATGTGCACACTTCCCTATAAACATATGCACATATGTTTTCTCTTTCATTGAGACTTATTGTCTGATAAACTTTCCAGATCTGCCTACAGTACATGGCAGAGGCTAATTCAGCACACGCACACAAGGATGTGGGCCGAGCAAACAGCGCAGTGCAACAACACAAAAGGCTGATTGAGTGAGGAAAGGTCAGGGCCTAGTTCAGATGGCCTTTTGAACCACACCGAGGGTGTTTGAAGAGCCAGACCACCCTCCAAGCCACCACCCAGTCTCACCATTCCCCTGATGGGTCTGTGCGGCAGTGGTGTCCCGTCGCATCCGCTCCCAAACAGGATACCTATGTTTGTCTGATGGAAGCGTTCCCATCCTTATCTATCTGTCTGGCCGTTGAACTTAATAGCATTTCTATCTCTGTCTTGCAGGTGTCCACTAGTAAAGTGTGGGTGTGTGTGCGGGCGCGTGTGTGTGAGTGAGTGTGTGTGTGCGTGCGTGAAGGCACGTGTGTTTTTCTCGGCCCAACCGGCATTTGGAGCAGTGTGATCTGAACACATCTCGGAGGGACAATGAGTGAGCTGGAACAGTTGCGGCAGGAAGCCGAACAACTACGCAATCAGATCCGGGTAGGTTTTTTTTTTTTTTTTTAGGTTTTTTTTTAAAATCTATTTTAAAACGCACATACAACTACATAAATAAACATGTATAACTTGACGGCTTCCTCCAACTTTCTGCAAAACTTAGATTCAGAAAATTGATGTGACAATGTTTTTAATATTACCACAGAGGAGATTTTGTTCTCTTGATAAGTCGTCTATCATGGGAAATGTGAATGTGTACAAATGCACTTCTTTCTTCAATTGATCTTGTCTGTCTTTGTGTTCACATGCCGTAATGAGAGAATAGACTCAAATTTGTCCCTGATGACAACAACATTTGTTGGTTTCTGTCTTGTTGCAGGATGCCAGGAAAGCCTGCAATGACTCCACTCTTTCACAGGTAAGAGAGACTATTCTCTAAACCTGAAGATTATTGGGATATATATTTATGTCAGTTTTTTCCATCACTCGTTGCAATTCTGTAGCTTGGACTCTCCTCTTAACAGGTTTTGAAATAGACTTCAGCTCTCTGTATATACAAATGTGTTATTACTACATCCATATAGATATTCCACAGATGATATGTGTGGGCTTCATTATCATGCATGTTTTTTGTTTTATTGTTTTTACCTTATTACATTTGCCTGTTTTGCAGCCTCAGCTCGTGTCCATTTGTGATAAGTGTAGCCGCTGACGCCTCTTCCTGTGTTTTGGCAGATCACAGCTGGTCTGGACTCAGTGGGCCGGATACAGATGCGGACACGACGCACTCTCAGGGGCCACCTGGCCAAGATCTATGCAATGCACTGGGGGAGCGATTCCAGGTAGTTTGGTGTTATCGCACGGACCACACAATCAGAAACTTATGAGCCGGATTTAAAAGGAATTAGTTTTTCCTTTTTCTGTATTTATGTGTTGTGGATGTTATTTACTTTCTTATTTTTTTTATTTTGTAAAAAGGCCAGAAAACCTGCTCTTAAAACATGTTGCAAAGCCGCGAAGAAGCAAAAGCTTGTCAGTTTATCAGATTTTTTTTTTGTCACAAAACGTTTTTTTTCTTCTCTTTAGCGATGTTTTTGTCTGGTAAAGAGGTAGCTCATGTATGTTTGCTGGCTCTGTGTCTTTTGTCTTTCCAGTCCCCAAACACACTTTAGCCAGTCCATTAATTTCAACTTAAAAAAGAACAAAGACATTAATTCCTTGTGCCGTTGGCATACTTTGGGTTCTGGTCTGTTTGTTAGGGCAGGTGCATGTATGCCAAGGATGGGTAATAAAATCCCACTGAGGTCTAATGGCCTAGAGATTTAACAGGATAACCACATGCTGTGTTAATGTCTGTCTTAGACAGGTTCTCTTCACACTCCTGAATGAAGTACAGCTAAACTTGATTTATATCTTTCATCACTGGTACTGAAGCCTTTCGTTTTCTGTGTTTAATATGTGTGTCACTCTTTCTTTCTCTCTATCCATCTGTCTCCCAATGCAATGCACTGGGTCAGTGACGGCAGTCCCAGGTGTGGGGCTAAACTACTATCTGTACTACTTCTACTACTACTCTCCTACTAATATGACTAATATCACCCCAAATGACTGTCACTACTGCTATCACTCTGCATCTGAGCACTAGTACTGTTATTTCTCCCCACTTATGAGCACAGTGAGCGATATTTGCCCGACACGGAGACAGACAGCCACACCAGCTTATTTTCTTAAAGATGCAGTTTTTAAGATCTCAGATTTTGACAGCTGTTGTAGTTAATGAAAGTCCATTAAACAAGGCTTTCCAGATTGCAAATGTGATCTTACAGACTGCTTTTTTAACGGTTTGCTGCAGTTGTGAGCAACGGGATGGCATGAAGAATTAACAGTTAAGATTGTATTTCACCCTAAGTTTGCATGCAAGTGCACTAATCTCGATCTATTGGATAAAAGCAAATTGTGTTTTTGCAAGGACAATTTATTTTTTTTTATTATTATAAGAGTTTTACCAACTAAAATCTCTTGAGTCTTGCGCTGGTAGCTGATTTTCAATCCTTCTTACTCTTTCGGTTGTGGGTGTGCCCAGCACCCTCGAGGTGACCCTGCAGGAGGCCAGTGTTTGTTTTGTATACATCCACTGACATTTAGCACGATGGCTCTCCTCTTCATTGTAGTGCAGCCCCATCAAACCACTTCCTGTCCCTGGAGAGACGGAAACACCCCATCAGGATGGGAAGGAGGGGTTCCAGCTGTTTCTGCATCTGCGCCATCTACAACCCTCACTCTGTCGTTCTGCCTTTCTTTTTCTCGCGGTCCCAGCTTAGCTTCTTTCTGGCGCTTTCCCAGCATGTCGGGCTTCAACCTCCCACATTGGGGACTTTTACATAACTGGGCTAATGAATATTACATAGGGGTGGGACATTAAAGGTAGTTTTTCTGGATGTGGAAACGTCCACCGGGCAAGGGAGAAGGAAAGAAGGTGAAGGGAAATGAGGACTAGGAGAAAGGAGCAGGAAGCTCGTGTTGAATGCTGTTTTGTTTTTTTACACCGGGCACCTTGTAATGACAGTATAGCACAGTAGTTTGTAAGGTGGCTGCGTCTCATTGCTTTTAATAAATCAGATGCATGTAGCTCAGATTTCAAGAGTTTTTCAACTTATGAGCCAAGTGTCATGCTGTTCTGCTTTACTTGTCTCTAGGTTACTTGTCAGTGCCTCACAAGATGGAAAGCTGATCATCTGGGACAGCTACACAACAAATAAGGTGAGATCATTGTTGTGATATGACTGATGATGCATGGAAATCCAACCTGTGCTGCACTGTTCAGGTTTTACTTGAGAATAATTAATATTTCTTTGAAGACTGCCTCTCTTAATCCTCGTGTAGTTCTGAACATTTTCGAGTGGGGGGAAAAGTTGCAATTGTAACCTAAAATATATTGATTTTGAAAAAAGTATGGCCACTGAAAAGCTGCAGTTCCTCTCTTAGCTATTATTTATTCACAAATGTTTCAATCTAAACGGGGTTGTTTGAGCCATCAAGATACTGTCCCTACCAATGTTTAGGCATCCATATTACAAGGAAATGCCACCAGACTGTCCTGGAATGATCTGTAGCACTGATTATTAACTTATTTAGTCTTTACATCCTCTTTGCCATGAGATTATTACATCACAGTGTTAGTTATTGGCATAGATCATCTGCAGCAGCATGACTTTGATAAAAGAAAGAATACATCTTTTATTTGTAGTGCAGCAAAAAAGGTAAACATTTTTTTTTTTCCCCCAGGAACTGACTCATCTAGAAAAGTCTAAAATTTTAAGGAATGCCTTTAACAACTTTTTTTTTGTTGTTGTTACTGGGCCACATATTCGTAAAGAAATCCCAGGTTTTGCAATACAGATCATAGATGAGACACAAACGTTGAATTTGATTTCATGGGCAGTTAAGTTTGCCCAAAAACTTCAGATTAAGTCCTCTTCTCTGTAATAAAGAAACCAATCTGATTCTTGTCCTAATCAGATGCATGCCATCCCATTGCGCTCTTCCTGGGTGATGACGTGTGCTTACGCCCCCTCTGGGAACTATGTGGCCTGCGGAGGTCTGGACAACATCTGCTCCATATACAATCTGAAGACCCGAGAAGGCAACGTGCGTGTCACACGAGAGCTCCCCGGACACACAGGTAGGCATGGGGCTGGCCAAAATATGATGCAAACTAAATGGACTCAGCTGAGCCTCAACATATTGCTTGCTTTTAAATTTTTAATACGCTCCAGTCTAATTTGCTTCTATATTGTTCTACAACCTAAGTTCAACTTTCCATCATGTCTAATTTGGCTGAGTGTACTCAAAGATTTCAGATGAGTGTGTGTCGTTTATTTTTAGACTAAGGGAAGCTGTAAAAGCTGTTGGTTTCCTTTGGAACACCCTGCCTGAAGAGTAAATTTTCTCTATCATTCTTTTTTTTTTTCCCCTACTACAAGTGTGCCTTCCCCTGTTAGAAGAAAAAAAATCTCTATTGATCACAGCAGCAGTGAAGCTTCAGGCATGCTAGGCCACAATATGGGTGGTTAAAGACTTTGGATCATTGCCCAAGGCCAGAGTATGAAGAGCAGCTCTGTCCTTATCTGATATGGATCCTCTGCTTATCTCCAGGTTATTTGTCCTGCTGTCGCTTTTTGGATGACAACCAGATACTAACCAGCTCCGGAGACACCACCTGGTGAGCAGCCACCTTTGTTACAATAATGTAGTTCTCTTCATGATGGAAATATTCCATTTCTACCATAGTTTCAGCCCCAAATGTTGAATTAAAGACGCTCTTTGGTATTATATGAAATGTTTGTGTGTATTCAGCATCAGTCCTTTTACTCTCCTGCAGTTAGACTGAGGCGTAATTCTCCTCAGTAATTCCACTGGAGTTGCAACACTCAATGAATATTGGACATTTCTATCTGATTGATTTTAAGACTATCATGGGGATCTTCAAAGAATTACAAACAGCTTGTTCTGTACACTTGTAGAACTCTGAACATTTTTACAACCCTGTCTCTTTCATGCAGTGCATTGTGGGACATAGAGACGGGCCAGCAGACCACCACCTTCAGCGGCCACACAGGAGACGTGATGAGCTTGTCTCTCAGCCCGGATTACAAGACCTTTGTGTCAGGAGCCTGCGACGCCACCTCCAAGCTGTGGGACATCCGTGATGGCATGTGCAGGCAGTCTTTCACTGGCCATGTGTCCGACATCAACGCCGTCTGCGTGAGTACTGAAGCTTCAGACCCAAGTCAAGAGGACGATGGCGTGATTTATAACGATATGTAAAATTATGATGATGGTTTTTAAACGAAGGGTATTAGTGCTGGGTTTACATTTGTTCGGTTCAATCTTTTTTCACTTGATGCCCTTATTGAGTCTTTCAGGTTTTAGATTGGGGGGCATCTTGAAATAGTATTTTTAACACAAGCGTAGGCCTTGACTTCACCCACGTATTAACTAACAACACCTTCCTTTCCTTTAATTTTTTTTTCTTGCTCGACTAAAAAGCTTTTCTCTTGTAGTTCTTCCCCAATGGGAATGCGTTTGGTACGGGCTCAGATGACGCCACCTGCAGGCTGTTTGACCTACGCGCCGACCAGGAGCTGATGATGTACAGCCACGACAACATTATCTGCGGCATCACTTCCGTGTCCTTCTCTAAGAGCGGCCGCCTTCTCCTAGCCGGCTACGACGACTTTAACTGCAACGTCTGGGACACTCTGAAAGGAGAACGCGCAGGTATGTGAGGTCCGCTTTATAGGTTCCCACAGTTCCATTTGACCAATGTAAGAAGACTGACCGAAAAGGATGTGATGTAGAGCCAATAGAAATATGATACTCCAAAGTTAAGTTAGAAAACTAACTCTACACAAACGTCACAAATTCAATGAGGACGACATGATCTGAGCTTGTGTCACTTAAGTGTTTGTAATTGCTTTTTTTTTTTTTCTTTTTATTTGGTTGATGAATGAGATGCATCATAACTTAACAGTAAACTTAAAACTGTCTTGTCTGTTTTAGGAAAAAAAAACGGCATCATTTGATGTGCCTAAATGGAATATTTGGTCAGTTTGCTCAAGTTCTGTTTGAGAAAATAATCAGTATAAGATTTGATTATGTGGTTCATGAAATACCAGAATGAGGGGAATTTTCTGAATCCAAGTTTGCTGAATTTTGTTCATAAATGGTACTAAAAGCTGCAAATATCCAGAAAAATCCAGGATCCCCATTGAGTGATGGGAGTTTTGCTTGGTGTTTTTTTTTTTTTTTTTTTTTTTTTTTTTTAAGTAGCTTGACAGGAAAGTGGTCAGAAAAAGGCCACAAGCTGGTACTTGAATCCTGGCTGGGTGTGTCAAGAAGCCTAAGCCTCTGTACAAGGAGTGCTCAGCCAGTTGAGCTGTCCAGCTCCCGATTTTGGCTTTTGGGGTGTAGATATTTGTAGACAACCTTTGACTCTGCATTATTTCCTTTCACCTCCAGGAGTGCTAGCAGGCCATGACAACAGAGTGAGCTGCTTAGGAGTAACGGAGGACGGCATGGCTGTGGCCACCGGCTCCTGGGACAGTTTCCTTCGGATCTGGAATTGAACAAACTTTTCGCTTGATGTACTCAATCACTGCCCACCACCTCAGTCTCACAACCCCACTCTACATATCCCATCTCATCTGCTGGGCTGGACCTGAGGGGTGCACGTAGTGTCAGCCAAAACCCTTTTTACCCCCCTCCCCCAGCTCTCCTCACTGCTGGTGACCTCCCCACCTGTGCAAACTCTCTCTGCCTAGTTTTTTTTTTTTTTTTTCACCCAGCTTTCACAGATTGATTACAGAGTAGAGTCGTCCAATCAAAACAAAGTAAGCCTATAAAAGTTCAGAAACCTGACGGATAAGAAGTAGAGGATTTTGCTCGTACCCAGTTCCTTTTCGGGGGCAATAAAGTCATTTGTTGCCATGAAAAACAACATTAGCATCGATGTAAATGTATATATAAAGACAGTATATATGTATAGCATTATGTGTGTATATATGCATCATATATGCATATATAATGTGTATGTATATATTTTTGTAGTTCATTTCCCTTCCTTGAGGTTTTTTTTTTTTTTTTATATAATTTTACGTTTTTATTATACATGAAAATACGCATCGCGACATAAAACCAGAAACGATTATTTTTGATTCGGTTAGAGTGAGATTGAGCAACGAATCTTAATTTATGTAAAAAGTCTGATTTAGAAGTGATTGTGCTTGCTGATTTTTATTTTTTTTATTATTTTTAACTCCAGCTTCACTCACCCGATTACAAAAGATGCAGCATGTAACTCAGAACTACAATTCGGCCAAACTAAGGTTATGTACACATGAATGCGAGTATTTTATTTCTTTTTAAAACTGGGTTTTCCACCTCCCTTCCCATTAAAAGAAGAAAATCGCATCGACTTTTTTTCTACATTATGCCACAGCAGTTTCCTGCATTATTTCAGTGTACGGGTGGAGCAGCTCAGTATAATTCACCTCATTCTCTAAGCTGCTTCACCAACTCAACTCCTTCTGGTCCAAGACCAGTGCATTGGATGTTGGCACCGAGCTCCCTATCATTGGATTGTCGTCTTATGTAGCAGCATACTCCAAAATGGTGTCTGTTTCGTATTGTAATCGACTTTTAACTGAATATTTATGTGCGAACATGTAAAAAGTCCCGTTAGCAATGTTGGCACTGTCCTTATTTTGGCTTAGTTCATCGTTGCCATGAAAACAAAGGTCAAAGCGGTTCATATTTGTGATATTAAGCCAAGGAGATGGCAGCACAAACGCTGACATTGCAAGCCAAAAAGAACATTGTCATTCCACGGATTAACGTGACGATCAGTCGGTGAATATCTTCTCTGAAATGTTCAGTTTCAGTCCCCAAAAACTGTATAATACAATAGGTGCAAACACTACAGAAAAATCCTCAGTGATCAAAATACCCACGCTCGTGTGTACAGGACCTAAACTCACTTTCTTCATTTGCTTGTGTGTCTTAATATTAGGCAGAGGGCATAAATCCACCATCCTGTGCTTCTTGATGTAGCATCATGTGAATGATGGTTTTCTTTTTCGCAACAATCTGGCCCCCTAACATCCTCGACCACGTGTATTTGTTTTGGAAGGAAACTGTGACTGTGATATGAGAAGGAGCCTCTCATCCGACGGGAGGCCTTTAAAGAGTTTTTTTTTTTTTTTTTTCGTTTTTTTTCTTGTCCTGGATCGAGCTTTAACTCCAAAGTAGAAAGTGCCGAAATATAGGCATAAAAACGAAATCTACTATCAGAGGCCCTCTCTTGGCCCCTAGGAAAATGGGCTGTGGTGTGAACGCATAAGGATGCTGAATATCAGAAGACCACGTCCATTTCATGCAAAGCCGCTGCAGAGTGACGTGACGGGCAAACGGAGGTCATTACATCCCCACCCCGAGCCTGCAGAAGTTGAGGAAAGCGTCTGTTGCTGCCCTACCGTGAAACTGCACAGAGAAGGACGAGCCAAACCGAGGCTTTTCTTTCCCTGCGATGCTGCAACTGCAGAGGCGCGTCAGGACATCCTGTCAGGACCATAAAGGAATCTGTCCGCAGCTTCTGTGGACCTGAGAAAAGATGAAGACAGGAAAAAGATGTCTTTTAGAGCTCGCCTTGGCATTGTTTTTGGTTTTTTTTTTCTTCCTTTCCCTACATGAAGGATCAGAGTCCTTTTTGTCATCAGCGAGGTGTGAATTAAGTGACTGCACGAAAACTGAACTGTTAGCCACTCCTAAATCACACCACTGCCACCACAAGACTGTTTATTAAAAAAGAAAAGACGAAAAAAAGAATGGAAGTAAACAAACAAGGTTTTAGATTTAACACTTTCAGCATCTTTTTTTTTTTTTTTTTCTCTCACCAAAAACATGTTATTAACTGTTAATATTTCTAGTGAAGAAGGGTTCACTCAATAGACAGAAATGTACACTTAGCAGAGAGCTAGAAATGCACTCACGAACTAGTAGAAATGTAAACCATTGTGCACATATGACTTATTTACCCATAGAAGTGGTATTTCTGATTTTCAAGTATTTTCTCATCATGTAGCTCAAAATTATTTTGGCTCCCAAAAAGACTTTAAAAAAAAAAAAAAACACACACCCTCATGATGTGTGAGTTGGACCTATTCGTCGGCCGTCTCAGGTGCCTGTCTCTCTAAACCTAAGCGTTTTGAGCCACGTGGGCTGGATAGAGGAAGGTTTCTGCGCCCGCGAGACGCGGCACCGTCTCCATTCTGCCTTATTGTACCATTTATGATAAGAGGGTCATTTTAGAATCGACTACAGTAATGTTTGCATCAAGTGATTCCTCTTATTACACACTGATTAATAAGAGTGCTACTGGTGTTTGTTTTGTTTTATTTCTGGATAGAAGCACATTCTGATATGAGGGAACACTAAAAGAAAAGGAAAAAAAAAACCCACGTGCTTGCAGAAAACGACCACATGCAGCTCCACACTGCTTCTTAAAGCATCACTTTTTAAAAAAAATCTAATTCTGCTCTCTATTACCATGAAGTCTGTCGTACCTAACAGAGTTCAATCATCTGTCAGTGAAACCAATCTTTGGCATACCGTGTTTCTGGTGAACCTTATTTAATGTTTGATCTGCTTCCTCTCGGTTTTCCATTAACAAATTCACCCTGAGAGAATGTTTGACTGTGATAGTTTTTAGCCTGAGAATATCTCTGAGGTGTGTGTGTGTAATTTGTGGATGTAAGTGGATAACTTCTACATTTTAAGTGTTCCGACTTTATTTGTGCCAATGTTATCCACAGACCCCTGACCTGTGAACTGAAAATTAGTCGGTGTAAGGAAAACAAAAAAGGAAGAAAAAAAAAAAAAAAGACTTTCTCATGTAACTCAAGTGCCAATCTTGTCCATTTTCATCAGATAGTCACATCAGTGTCTCATTTTTAAACCCAGTCTGTTGGCTGATCAAACGAGTCAGCTGCTTTTGTCTGATGGTGAGTTGTTGTTTTTTGTTTTTTCTATCCCCAGCTGTCATTTCGCTGACAGGGATCATTAGACTCAAGTTTCTATTTCAGCCAGCAGACACCAGATGTTCACGTGTCTCGCATCCAGATGATGAAACAGATGTTTTTTTTCCTTTTTTTTTTTTTTTTTTAAAAGAGCAGACCATCATCGTTTGCTTTCCGACGGGTCCGAGTTGGAAAATAACTCAAATATTATCTCTGGTTCGTTTAATCAACAGCGCGTTTGTATTGGTTGCCAGGCAACGTACCCTGTTGACCATCGGTGATGATATTTTCTACGCGTTCTTTGTTGTTCCAGATAACGTTCGCCTTTGAATGTCATGTGAAGCAGGTAGAGCTGTGCCGCTTGCCTCTGCGTATTTGCATGTTTTCTGTAAAAGCAGAAGCTGGGGAAACGGCCTCCTCCTAAATATCAGGGTCCAAAAGCTTAGATGCGTCTCCAAACGGGAAACGACTTAAGTCCATAGTAAGATGCCCAGAATACGACTTGTTGACATATCAAACAGAAACACTTCAACGTCAAACTGGATTTTGTTTGGATTTCAACATTTGTGACAGTAAGATGCTATTTGTATCGTTTAGTTACATCGGGGTTAAAATTTCTGCTCATTTGTATCTGAAATCGTGGATCTGATCAGCTTTACCTGGAAATATTTCTGCTTTGAATAATCACCCGAGGTCATTCAGAGAGTGCAGTCTCTACCAAGGCCAGCGCATATCTAAGAGTCGTAATGAGGTGCCGCTGCAGCACCTCCATCAGGTCTCACGATATTTGGCTTTGTGGATTTTGCTTGATCTTGCCGGCAGACACATGAACAAACAGTACAGATGGCGTTTTCTGCTGTCACATTACAGTAAGGATCGGACCCTGTCCATATTGCACATGCAGAAACTGAACAAAAGCATCTTACACCTAGATGTTGTCTGGTACTTTTTTTTTTCTTTCACCCGCTTTAAAGGTTGAATCATATAAACTGCACCCTCACAGCCACACGCGATAGTCCCAGAACTCATTTTAACATTAACGGTTAGAGGAAGCCTTGTATTATATGCTGAGTTTTGTATTATCAGAACCTTTTCCAGCTGCAGCTGTGGAAAATAAAATGATGATTATCACAAAACACCATGGTCCTTAACAGGTGAAAAACGGGGATCGCTCACATTAGGCAGTGATATTCAGCAGGCAAACATCCAGCACTTTAAGAAGCTGGAACCTGGAAAAGAAACACTTCCATGTGCCTGTGCCTGTTCACTCATGCAAGTAGCTCAGTAAACTCAAATCAAGAAAGGTGCTTGATGTCATTGAACTTTGTATCATTGTTGTTTTATCGTATTTTTCCAGATCATTCCCCCATCTATTCAACTGATAATCAGCTTGCCTGATATTACAAAATGTCCACATAGGAAGCCTTTAAGGTGCCAA
Source organism: Leuresthes tenuis (assembly GCF_036924035.1). Classification (NCBI taxonomy): domain Eukaryota; kingdom Metazoa; phylum Chordata; class Actinopteri; order Atheriniformes; family Atherinopsidae; genus Leuresthes; species Leuresthes tenuis. Next base: position 14,773,199 of record NW_027325361.1, on the reverse strand, counting down.
GTACCAGAGCCTGAATTCGACTTGTCTTTAATCCTTTGAGTGGCAACTTCATGCATGTTTGACACTTGAGTACTTGAGCCGTTTTGGCTTGTGTTGAGCCTGTATGAGCAGATATGTTAATGTCACTGCTGCACAAGTTCAGCCAGTATTTATGGTGTTTGCTCGAGCCCTCCCCTGTTTAATCTGAACATGAAACATTCTGTGACTCCCCACCACTAAAGTAGGTTGCACCACATGACCACCATCACTGCACTGCCATTCGACTCCTCAACCTACTGTTCTGACATTCTTTTACACTTTGAATTTTCTTTTATTTATTGTCTTATGTTTTAAGCCAGTAAAGACCGGGGACTTGGTGCCATGATAATTCTCTTACAGTGCTATTGTGTGAAATTATAATCACTTGTTATGGAATAATTTTTATAGTCTTTTTCACACCAGAATTTTTTTTTTCTTTTTTTTTTTTTGTATTTGTACAGTGGCTTGGTGATACTGATATGTTGCCATGAGTTATTGTAACCAATAAAAGCTTTTAACCAAGAATGATATTTATGCTGTTTTCTTTTTGTTTTTATTAGATTTTAACTTCTTCCTTGGTGTTTCAAACTAAAAGACTTAACTTTACAAAATCTTTTTTTTTTTTAAATCTAGCCTTTGCTTTTAGATGGGATTACTTGCATTTCCAAATTTGGTGCAATGTGGCAGAATTAGAGCCTGAAAAAGACAGTTTAGCACAATATTCTGGTCAGTTTGCTACCCAGCTTGTTAATGAGCTGTGTTGTGAGCTGAATGAGTTGTAAACAGCATCCATACCTTTTTTTCTTTTCCGTCTTATCGAGAAGAGTGAGAGCAACACAAGCTCAGCCAGCTAAGATCCAACTGTGGATGTTATGTGTTACATACCTGAACCATCAGGCCATCAAGGACACCACCAAATATTTATCAATCATCTTGTGGATCGTTCTACTTTAAACCCAATATGTATTTTCTGCCTCGTTTGCTTGCCAGGATTCCTGCACCATCCTTCAGCAAAATAAAAATATTGTGACACTCCCATGACAGATTTCCGTCGCCTTTGTCAGCCAACATGATCGTATGTCCCCGAATAACGTGTTGCTGCCGTCTGCTGCAGATCACCGATGTACCTTTCAAAGCATTTGGTTTTAAAGGTACATCGAGGTGAATTTGTGGGGCTGCTTGCAGAAGCACTGCAGGCCTCTAAAGCTTCTCAAATAAATGTACAAAGTGTCCGCTTTAGATTGTTTCAGGTTTAATACAATCTAGAGGTATTTCAACACGCATTCAAGAAACAAGAAGACAACTTTACAAAAAAAAAAAAAAAAAAAAAATCTCCTGTAATTGCCATTGTATTGTCTAGTATGTATAAATAAAATAGAATATAATAAAATATCTGATGTATACAGTTTGTATTGTTAGAAAATAGAACTCAAACTACAGTATCTTAAAGACATGCATTCCCTTCCTACTCAGACGATTCTTCTCGGTATATTTAACTCGTGTCTAACCATTTTAACAGTAAACCTATTTATCTTTTGTTTTTATTCTTAACGTACAGTTGAGCGCGCCTCTGAGCAGATGCATCTCAGACACACAAACTTCATTTGCTCCACAAAGGTATTCAAAAAAAAAAAAAGAAAAAAAGGCATATTCACAACTAAGAGTGACGGCAACATTAGTGTCGGAACACAGCACCCAACCAGCAGCCCACTGACCAAGAATATATCGCCACCTTGTGGAGTGTATTTGCACAACGACAGTCCGTGTGGGCTGTTGTGTTTCAACAGTTTGTTCTCTTCGGCTTCATGATCATCTGAGGCACCTGGCTGGCTGAGGAAGGAGAGAAAATGCAGAAAGTGTGTCCGGACTTATCCAAGTCTTTGTCTGCTTTTCACTATCGACACATTTTTTTATTTTTATTCCAACAGAGAAAATGGACTCAAAAAGAAAAATAAAATTAAAAAAAAAAAATTGTTTCGTATCACAACTGAAACAAAAAGATCAAATCTTCTTATCGGAGACGCTGGAGGAGTTCTGTACTCGCGTTTGATGAACTCCTGGCGTTCCACTGGATATTAAAACACGTAAAGTTTGTTTCAAAGTTGTTGGACCGGTCCATTTTTTTAGGATTTTCAGCACCACCATCTTGCGTGAAGCGCTGGTGCGACACCGGTCTTCAGGAATGATCGGCGCCAGAAGAGCCAAACTGTGGAGCGACGAAGAGGAGCAGCTTCACTCCTGAGGCTGCAGATACTGGTTAGTGAATTCCTCCAACTGTTTCTCCAACTCTGTGGCTTTATGCCTGCACAGGAAACAAACATGCGTCAAATGTGGACCAATTTTATTTCATTTTTGAGGTCAGAGTGAAGCTTCTCTGAAGTTCTGTGAAGGAAATGAAAACTAACTACATTTCTGTGTCGCCATTAATCTTCAGGTTTACCATGACAATCATGTATGCCGCAATGATGCTTCAAGAATTTATGCAATGACATATTAGTATTAGTTTCATCCGTGTAAGGTCTTGCTGAATCCTGACAGACATGTCAACTCTCCCCCTTCTCCCTGATCCGTTTGCTGTCCTCAATGAGAGAAGAAGCTGGACTGACCGTAAGCACTTGGAGCGGCTCTGGACAGCTTCCAACTGTTCTATCTTGGCTGTCAGTAGACGGATGTTTGCCTCCAGTTCTCTCTGCGTCTGGTCCACCTGCTGACAGAGCCGAGCAAAGGTCGTAGCCATCTCCCTGGCAACACAGAGGGCACAGCGTCGCGCTGCTTATTTATTTAGCCCGGATACTGAGGCGGAAGGCCCCGGGAGGGGCTGGGTTATGGGTGTGTGTGTGTGTGCGCACCTGTGAGTTTTATGTGCACATTAGACACGTCGTGGGGAATCGGAGTCACCCAAACAAAATTTATGCAAAATATTTCACTCAATAAACACTCAATTCCACAAATACGGACGTAATCCGACCATTTCTGCATCAAAGCCGAACAAGAAAAGTGTGAAATTATCTTGAACTGCCATCTGAGCTGGAAAAAAAAACAACAAACATTAACGTGATTGAGATGCTTGAACTAAAGGGCAGATCGGGACTTACTGCTGGACCTGGTGACTGCAGTTTGCACTAGTAAAGCTGACAATTAGCTGCAGTTTGTCAGATGCGTAGTCCACAAACTGGCGCTTCAGAGCGCGCTCCTTTGCTTTCGTGGTCCAGGTGAGCCTCTCATACAGGTACAGCAGGCCGTAGAGCGAGGCTGACAGGCCAATGAGCCTCCAGCCAACTGCTTTCCACACCTTAAAAAAAAAAAGACTTATCAGCAAAGGATTTCTACCCCAACTATAAAGAGGCTTAAAGGTTTTAGAACCCTCGAGGATTTTTTCCATTTCTTCTGTTCAAGAAGTAGCAAAAAGAAACTAGAAATCAACAAGACAAAAATATAATTCAACATGCGTTAGTAGTATAACGTTTTGGTCCAGCTTGCTCTCACGGATGAATGAAACCAAGGATTTTTAATAAAAAAATGGACGAAATCTGTTCCCCGTTAACCAGTTGTGAGCCGAAAGTAGGTCACGCTGTGAGACGACCCCGAGCACACGGGCAATAAATGTTTCAAGAAGAACAAAGATAACGTTTCGAAATGGACAAGTCAAAGTCCTGACCCTAATCTAACAGACTGGAAGGTTCTGAGTCGGCGGTTTATGTGGGAAAACCCTCCAACATCCCGGAGCTGAATCAGTTCTGTTCAGAGGAACGGGCTAAACTTCCTCCGAGCTGATGTGCGACATCGATCAAAAACTTACATTGGTCAGTGAGGTAAAATAGAAGTTTTGTAAAAATAAGGAAAGCTAATGGCTTCTTACACAATAAGCGTAATTTGATGTACAGAATACACGTCAGACAGTTTAGGAAAGAACCTACCACTCCTCCAACGACGATAACGCCCATCGAAGTGCGGGAGGTGAGGGATGCCAGGTTGGTTGCCATGGCTACCATCAGGTCTTCCTGGGTCATGAGGGCTGTGTCGTTCTGGGGCGGTGCGGCAATGGAGGGGGGTCCTGACGAAGGTGTACGGGCCTGAGGCAGCGCTGGTCGAGATGTCTGCAATAATGAGCACAGTTTTGGGGTTTTTTTTCAGAATCCATGCTGAACGTCAGTCCCTGATTTTAAGCTGATCCAACACAAACACACTGGGTACCTGGAAGTTCTGGTCCACCAGTTTGAGAGCTCTCTGTGCATTAACAGATCCCAGGAAGCGGTGGACTAAAGCTTGCCAGCCCAACGTAAACTGAAACTCGATGTTCTCCTGGAAGTCGTTGCAAATCGTGGCGCAGTTCAGGTCGTAACTCAGGTCAAACGTCCTGTTTGGCACAAGCAGGTGGACCTTGCTCTGTTCCACGGAGGGAAGCAGGGGCAGCATGCTTTCTGGAGAGCGAGAATCATGACATGAATCAAAAGATGTCATGGAACGTTTGCCACTTAAATTTGTGTTTTAAAGCAGCACAAACAGATCCACAAACAAAAAGACACATTATGGACCTCCTTTATTGCCCCTTTAAAAATAAGCTAAATAAATCAATATTACTACGCAATTTAATTTTCACCTGAAGCCTTTTAATCAGAGGGCACATTAACGCCTTTTCTACATCAATGTCACCGAGCACAGCTCGCCTGCATGCCTGAAGCATAATGAGGCATGTGACGATGGCATTCAGCGAGGAGGGTAAATATAGCCGTGAACTGGGTGTCACAGAACAGTCGAGAGCCCAAAAGGCTCTGACTAAGTTTAGCGACACTCTGAGAGTGAAAAAACAATAGAGCACGGTCAATTCGGGCTGGGCTTCTACGAAAATACACAATTTTAAAAAGGCAGAAAACATTTCATGTTCAGCTTCAGACTTCAGCTGTCGATCTTCACTTTTCTTCCATACGCGCGTTTTCAAGATTTCTGCTTTAGTCAGACTGATAAACGCCATACATTACCAGCTTTTCACCGAGACGAACACGTGTAAACTTACATCTGGGATTGCACATGTTGTGTCGGCGATCAGTTACCTATCATATATCTCTGAGAGGACTGGACCGAGGCGTTGACGGCATTGGAGCAGCGGAAGGCCAGGTTCTTGCCCATCCCCTCCTCCACATGAGCCAGCAGCTCCTGCCGACAAAAACAGGGTTCAGAGGTCCGATGGAAACCGGAAAGCAGTGCTTAGCCGTCTCTCTAAAGGCAGGTATACAGACTTTACACCAGTCAACCTACAGTATGAGTCTCATTCTTTTTTTTTTCTTAATGGAACATTGCATCCAAGTCAAGAAAAAGTCTGAATTCCCTTTTCATTTGGGCAGCTTTTCCAAAACAAACAAAAAAAAGTTTCCCGTTCAAATCTCAGCTGGGGGCTTTCCTGTGTAGTTTTGCATGTTCCCCCTCTGCCAGTGTGAGTTATTTCTCCCAGAGTCTAAAAACGTGCATGTTCTGAAGTGACTGGAGGGGTGAGTGGGAACTCGCACGGTGGTTTGTCTGCGTTGGCATCGGAAGCATCTGTTTTCCCAAACAAATCCTACAAAAGGTCAGTGAATTCCCGTCGGAGTAAAGCTTTTTTTTTTTCCCCTCTTCTCCCACTACACTCAAAAGGCTTTCTCAGTTTAACAGACTTCTCTCTCAATTGCCTCTCAAACCATATTTGCCTCTGTAGGGGCTTTCCCATGAACGGCGTTTGGGAAGAAAGCCGTAAAACAGTTTCAGCACCGATCAACAGAGAGACACAAAATACAGATTTACTCATGGAATTTGCCTTTGGGATAAAGAAAGCAGGTTTTCGTTTTGTTTTTTATTTGTAAAGTATGAAAAAATGAAGTTGTAGTCGAACATTATTGATAATGCATCACCGCTAATTACTTTTCTTGGTACATAAAATGACAGTACTCCAAAAATAAAGGTCTGATGATTCTAACTTTTAAAGAGTAATATGATAATTTGATCTGTGGACTGATCTGTGTCACCTGTTGGATCTTAACAGTACATTTCGATGAACTGTCTTTGTCCTCCTCCTGCAGTATTATGAGGTTACCGGCTGACAACAAAGTCTTAATGACAGCGCTTTTACTCACAGACTTGTAGATCTTAAGGATGTGAGGTGATGGATGGAAATCGGAGTGGAACTCGTCCACAATCACGTGGAGACGGCATATCTCCTCGCCCATGGCAACGGACACCTGCATAGAACACAACGAGGGTTCTAAGTCACCATCTGCAGCAGATTAGGGCTCAAACCAGGATATTCAAAGACCATATACTGTTTTTTTTTCTTCTTGTGTTCTTAATTTTTGTCCAGACAACGATAAGTTTGTTTGTTTGCCGTCTCCTAAGAAGACAAACGGACTCTGTAAGTCATTTTTCTTTCATTATTTTCATTTTTTTTTTAAAAGCCATCTTCTTTCTGACAATTTTCAGGCGTTTCAGCAGGACATTCGACGGTTATTCCACCACTTGTCTACGCTACCTTGGACTCCACCTCCTCACTGATAGCTTTGATCTTCTTTTTAATGTCATCGATCAGCAAGTTGAGCTGATTCTTGACAAACTCCAGCCGGTCCATTTGGTACTCTCTGTCCTCCAGTGCTGCCACTCTGAAATCCCACCCCACAGAGAGGAAATATTGTGACACGTGGCAGACGAACAACTGGGCAGTCAAAAAGAATTAGGGAAACATTCAAATCCACTTAGAATAGCGCAAGTAATTGCTTAATTTATTGCATTATTTCTAACTTACAGTACGCCAACATATCTATCTTCTCAGGTGATTATAGTTTACCTCTAGAACACCCTTATGGCATTGGCGGAAAAAAAGGACAGTATCAGTTTAACATTATTAGTAAAACTCTATGAAATGCTTTGCTAACGCACAACTAAAAGCACAGGAGAAAGAAATGGGTGGAACCAGATGCTCACCTCTTCTCCGCTGCCTCAATGTTGATGGTGTCCATTATGTTCTTGACTTGCTCTGTGATCAGCTTGGCCCTGATAGTGTGCTGCTCAAACTTTGTTTTCACTGCTGACTGCGAGATACACTCCTGCGAGGCCATAACACACAAGTTACTGTGACAGTTCTAGTGGCGGCTGCTGGACAAATGGAGGACAAGATACACACCCCCTGCTGCTTTCGACTTAAGGGAAGAGAAAAGAAATGAAAACACAGGAGTGAAAACGACAGCAGCAGAGTGTGTACCTCGTGTCCCACAGCCCACTTTTCTTAATGTCACAGTTGTGTGTCGACTTAGCCGAAGCAAAAATCAAGAAATCATATTGAAATTACATAGAAAAAGAAATGCGACAATGCAGGAGTATTGTGTCATTTTGGGCTCCAGGAATTGAGAAATCCTCAAAACAGTGACGATTTCCTGGGAACTTATTCATCCGTTTCAGAACGACAGTTCTGTCTTGGAAACCACTGGTATTTGTGATTAAAGCCAGACATCTGGCGACCACTGTGTGAAAATGGCCAGTGACCGACATCGGCAAATCAAATTAAGAGCAGTACTACGAGTCCGTTTTGTGCGTTACTATTCGCTCAAATAAGAACGAATGGAAGAATTCAAGTTGTTCATTTCTACATCAGAGCAAATAGTGCAAATGCGCCATCAATGTCTCAACCTTCAAACTAGAAAAACTATGGAAGGCTATTGCTATGAAGAACCCACAAGAAAACCATGATCTGCAAATGTTAGCTTTGAAGTAACTGGAAACGTAATCAGCACCGAAGACTTAATGTTACATAAAGAGTTTCAGACAACTGCCTGTACTGAGCCCTGCTATAGTGTGAGGTGTCGGTGGCCGACGGTGAAGACAGGCTAACCGTTTCTAATTTCCTCATTAACAATGTAAATTTGTCTGAGGAAACAAATGCAACGGCGGTATAGATAAACCTGCTATGATCGCATGAACCACGGGTGCAACCAAATCCGCATCGACAGAAAGCTTTTAAATATTCCGATCGTTCCCTCCCAGAATAGACACAATACGGCTCCCCCTGGTTAAAAGGAAAACATCTCAATAAGATGCAACAAAATACACAAATACAAAACAGCAATGAAAAGTGCAAACAGAGAACAAAACCAGGGTAAATGAAAACAAACCCATGTCCTCACCTAAGTGAATCTAGATTTCAGCAATGAAGACGCAGGTTGATGAAAAGGCACGCTAATCGCTCGCGAATTGCTCTGAGGGTGCCAGCTTGAGACGTCACAGTCTGACAAAAACCTAACAAGAGGCAGTTATTGACCGCTTCGCATCGGCTGTTACCGACTGGAGGACGTCAGCTGCTTTTTTTTCCCCTGTCACTCACACTGCAATCATCCTCCAACAGACACACTTTTACCAACGGGCACACACACAAAACATTTTTGGTAAGCGGCTGAATTTCTCAAGTGTTCCGAAGGGGAACGGTGTTAGCGAAAGAGGAAAGAACCACAGCAGTGAAACGAGATGATAAAAATCTGCTTAGCTCCTCATAAACTGTAGCATTTATCTAAAAGGCCCAGGTGTACAGTCAGACTAACACTGCAAGTGTCAACTGTAATGACGAAAATGACATTTTAGTTCCCCTCCACAACATGTTGGTTAACCAAAGACCAGAATGCAGCACAGCTTAGTTGCAGAGGGGGAATAAAATGGTGAAAATTGAATAAGAGGATCAGTTTCATATAGTAAATGCCGTATCTTTGTACCTGCTGGAAAGTGGTGTATCGGTGTTATGTGAATCTACTCTAAAATGACTCAAAACTGCACCCCACGTCTTCAGAAAACACACATGCACACACCTCAAACCTCCTCTCAAAGCTCTGGAACTCCTTCAGTCTCTCCATGAAGCCCTCAGCCAGAGCTCCACCTGTTGGGTGAAATGATCACATCAGATATGAAAAGATAAAAAGATTTTTTTTTTTACCTTACGTCCAACGAGAAACATTTGTCGTTTAGAGCCATTGTTTAAATCATCTGCATCGGTTGAACATAAATGACGTTTAATGCTTCCTACCAGTTTTCTATGAAGTATCTAATCAATCTTACAGAACAGATCTCCATTCGACAGAAAGACGTTACTCGACCAGTGCGCTCACCCGTTTCGGGCATGCCCTGCGCACGTTGCATGCGGGAGTTGAGAACCTCTTTTGCAGAGACAAAGAAGATGCGGTTGGGTGCCTGTTCGCGGTCGACGACTTTCAGCTCCTCCACCAAGAAGTTCACACAACGGTCCGTGTGTTGTTTCCTCACCTGCAAAAACAGGTGACACGTTCTCAAAAGACGGTCTTCGTACCGCAACGTGTTTAATCTAAGTAATGAAAAGGATGCTTCTGACACCGGGCAAACGAGCTCATCCTTCACTCACATCCTCCATGTATTCTGGTTCGTTGGCCGAGGCGTCCCAGCGATTGTTCAGGATGAAGATGTTGGGCTTTGAGAGACGTTCGTTCACTTTATGGAAAAAGTGTTTTTCCTGCGCGGAAGGGAAACATTAGGGTTAGCGTCGGTGACGTTAGAGCGGCTTAGAACAGTGAAAATCAATCTTCTGTCATTTACTTCATGTCTGGTTTATTTCCAGTCGAGAGGGGAGTGCGAGTTTGCTTTCCCTTTAAGAGCTGCAGACGGATCGACTGGCTCTGCGAGCGACTGTTTAGCCTCGCATTGCGTGAATGCCTGAGCAGACAGAAACAAGTGGGGCCCTGACTGCGGCCACATAAAAACACAGACGGCTGCACTGTTACTGGCTCAGCATAGAAAGCGTACACACTGCACTGTTTAGTAAAGATAAGTGACTGGCATAGCTGAAAACTGGCGTCGCTTTGTTTGAGCTTGCAATGTTAATATTAGTGGTGAAAAAGAAAAAAAGAAACTCAATTAGATGCCTACAGACCTAAGGCGGAACATTCCGTCAAAACTATTCATACACGTATGCTACAGCTGTTAAATATAAAATCAATAACTCAAATGAATCAGCCTTTTAAATAAACACCCATAACTGAAGTTAAAAGGATGTGTTTCTCCAAAAAAATGCTAAACTTTTGGGGAAGAAAAGGCTAAAAAAAAAAGAAAAAAGGTACTAAATCAACACTGATGCCTTTACCACTGTGTCCATTCATAGAGAGGATGCCGACCTCTGAACTGGAAAAACCATATCAGCTCCAGTCAGAAAGGGCAAAAGAGTGACTTCACGTCATTAAATGAGTGATGCAAACTGTTTCACAGCGAGTTCGTTCAAAGGTCACCTTGTCTATTCCTGGCTCAAGTTGTTCACCAATCATGGGTGTGTGCTGAACCCGTGAGCTAGAAAGGACAACAACGGTCCGACCCAGATGCCAACGTGTGATGTAAATCCGACGGGATATTGGCCAAACACGAGCTTCATGAGGGTGAGTGTCTTTACCGTGTTCATGAGTGTGGACTCCGAGTTGGCCACCAGCACGAAAACATCCGCATCCAGGCAAAACTTGTCAATCCAGCTGTCCAGCTGCGACGTCACATCTGTCCCTGGACTGGTGAGCGGCAGGGAGGCAAACATGTCAAACACACAAGAGTTTCCCAGATTTGGGGGAACAACGAGCACATTTTGAAGTTGAAAACACAATCCCAGAAGCTGTCAAACAAACGTGTGCGTGATGTTGGACGCAACGGTCACCTGTCTACAAGCACCAGGTCATCTCGAAGCAGAGCACACTTGGTTTTCGGCCAGAAAACACGGACGAGGCAGCCAGCGTCCAGGCTTTCGTCCATGTGAAGCGCATGAGCCAGCTGGTTTACAGTCTGCAGAGGGGTTGTAAATACTGGTGTTACTGAAGGTAATCCAATCACTATTCTTAACGTAAAGGTGCTTGTTTTGCAGCCAATTCCCGTCATACATTTCTCAGGTAATGAATGTCACCGAGGCATGCTAACACAAACATATATTTAACAGATTCATTCATTTTCTTCTAATCTTGGCCCAACACGGACGGTTTATCTCTTAAACATGAAAGATTCCAAATGAACACACAAAGTAAAGAATGAACCAGCACCACAGAAAAGAAAACAGCCCGATTATACTAAACTGTTTAAGTTGCGCTTTCATCCCGCCGGTTGAACCTCACGTCAACTTCGTGCACTTCTAGAATTCACAGTGAAGTCTCCCACTCTGGGTTTTCATCTGACGCTGCAGTGAAGATCCTGCGCCGGCGCCACAGGTCGTACAATCAGGATCTGCCTGCGTTTGGATCTGCCTGCGTTACTAACGGCACTATTTTTTTCCAGTAACGACTAATCTAATTAATTACTTTTCCCATCGTTGCAACGCAGTTGCCGTTACTGAGAATGTGAAGTGGCGCGTTACTACAATTTGGTTGAATGAAGCGCAAGGCGGCAGGTTTTGGCCACGCATCAGCTGCCAGGAGAGGGCCGGGGTGGGGTGACGATTGGCTGGGTGGGCGGATCACGCCCTGCTCACGCTGTCTCACTGGCGACGGGCCTGGGAAATTCAAAGGTAGCGTCCTCATACTGGAAGCACTCGGCACTACTTCTCGCCTATTTTAACTAAAGCCAAGAATGTTTATGTAACATGCAGCTATGCATGCCTCAAGCACCTCGAATCATATGACGCACCTCACATCAACACATTGTTTCTGCTGCTGCTAACCCAACCCCAAGCCCAAATATATAAATATAGTGTTCCGTTTATCGTCCAGTAGGCTGAAAATACAGTTACAGAGATTTGCTCTACTTAATGGCCAGATTTTCCTTTGTTTCGTTTTTCCCAAGTTTACGCGTGTTTCTTTATTTTGCTCTTGAATTTTATTTTCAAGATTTATTTTCAATAGGTTTTTATTTCTATGTCATATGGCAGTCTGCAATCTATTTCGTTCAAATAAATACCAAATGTTCTAAAATACTGTATATAGTGTTTTTATTCTTCTGTCAGTTAATATAAACATCTTTGACGTTAAAGATGTTATAGAACGTAATAGCGTATAGAACATGAAAAATAACATCACAGCTACTTTTCTGAGTAACTAATTACTCTTACAATGAGGTAACTAGTTACTAACGCAATTACTTTTTGGGAGAAGTCATAACTAATGTAACTAATTACTTTTTAAAAGTAAGACGATCAACACTGCCTGTTACACGACTGTATTACATAGTAGAAACAAGCATATTGTGAGTAGAATCCCACCAAGCCTTAATCTGCTTCCTGAAGAAGAATCACCGCCGTATCATAAGGAGCAACCGTAATCAGCTTGAATCCTCAACAGTGTGACCTCCTTGATTAACACGACGCTTCAAAAACAGTAAAAAACTACGTTATTTCCTGCTTCTCCGGCTTCACTTGGCCAGACAGCGAGCAGTCGCCCGTGCTCAGCGAAGATGCACAACATAACCCCTTCGACTTCCCATCATACGTGGGCTGTGTGTGGCAACAAATTAAAGGCAACGGATGGTCGCATCAGTGAACATGGCCGGCGTGTAGATGGCGTTCGTCTTAAACCTGGTTTACAATCTGCCAGGAGAATAAGAAAGTCCTCAGCAGTTGCAAACCATCAACCAACATCGCCCTGAAGTATCTAGACATCTTCAAATATAACTGGGAGACAGACGTAAGCTTACAACAGACACTCAGTGCCACATACTAGGATAACATTTACCTTAATGCTCTGCTCCTCCTCAGAGCCCTCCGTCTTGAGGTAGGCCTTGTCTTCATCGGTTCCCTCCACGCTCAGGAAGCAGTTAGTGGTGTGGCCAATCCCACTGGGCAGCACCCGATCCCTCAGCATGGCGTTGACCACTGTGCTTTTCCCATTGCTGGTCCTAAAAGCAAACGAGGCACACATTAATGTCCATGGAGCCAAACACTACTATTATCTCCTTTGACAACATGTAAATCAGGGTGTTCTTTGTTTGTTTCCGTGACTGCGTCTGTCACAGTCTCAGAAAAGAACTGTTTATCTAACATCAGTTTGGTAGACGAATGAAGAAGGACTTATCTGTATCACACCAATGTTAAGATAATGAAAGTGAAAGGACAACCGCCTACATAATGGAGCAGAATTACTTTACTCTGACGGGACATGAAGTCTGTGTGTGAGAATTACTCTGTTGAAGCAGGCAATTTGAGATCAACTATCAGGAACATGTAAGAGTGTACAATCCAGGGGAGCACTGATATATATTTACCTGCCAAAAAAGGCCACCTTCATGTGCCTGCGTGCAAGCACCTCCTTTATGACAGCAATTTTACCAGCATAAGACAGAATCTTCGACTTCTGATCCTGAGTGGCGATGTTCTCCAAAGATTTATTCCCACTGATGTCTGTCAGCACAGTAACACAACATGAAAACAAACTCAGACAGCCGGCAACATGGTCTTACTTTAACAACTTCTCTTCTTTAACTCTTGATGGTGACCTTCCAGCGACGCAAACGTCGACTGGCGGAAGAAAACGCGCTCACCTCCCACAAACTCTGAAGTCTCTTTCACGTAGTTGAGCAGCTGATCGAACACATCGCTGATCTTTTTCTTGGCTACAACAAAGTTCTTCAGGGGGGAAAACTCCCCCCGAGCTGAGTCTGTCCGCCGGAGTTGAGGCGCTGCAGCCATGGTGCTCATTCTGGAGCCGGGTGGGGGGGGTCAAACACTTATGTCAGTGGACACGTGATACCAACTTAAAACGATGATCACGATCGTACCACTAAGTTCAAGCTTATTATAATAACTGCAGTTGCACGGCCTTAAAGGTACGTCCAGGAGTGCAAATGTATAGGTCAAAAATATTTACACGTGAAGTTATCTGTGAGCGAAACAAAAACAGAAGTGACACGTGACATTTTAAGATAACATACAGTGTGTTGCTGAGCACCGTTTGATCAAGGCATTTAGTTTATTTTGTTTACCTCTCAGATGATTAGGATTAGTTTTAACACTCAAAGTGTCCCATTTAACAAGCGGTCACGAGCTGATGTCAAGCTAACAGGTACAGCTAGCTGACCAGCGGCTATGCTAGCATAGAAAAGAAAAGTGATATTTTCTCTCACCACAGTTCTAAAAGAGCCAGCGTCCGCTTCTCATAACACAAACACTATTGACTGGTGTGGACAACACAGGAAATCCCTGCCCTGGATCAAATATTATTTGCTGTCAGCTTGGCTAACCTTCTGTTTGTATCCTGCAATGCCACCAATGACAAGCTAATAACACAAAACAGGACACTTCCGGAATAAATTCAAAAATAAACCCCCACAACGTGACTTCCAGTCGCACAGCGTCTCACTGTGAATAAAGTCATGAATCTAAAAGAGCAACTTTTCATGATAATATCACTGTAGAAAACAGGTTATATGTCAAATTTTGTTCCCAACAGACAAAAAGATGCATCTAAACACAAAACACAGTGTCTGTTTTGTTTGTTTTTTAAAAGTAAGTGTATATCAGTTTTAAACTATCTGTATTACAGCTTTTTTCTCGTAATATGAGTCTTTCGTGGCTCATTGAATTATATTTTACCAATATAGTTGTATCTATAAAGTTGTGCCACACGGCAGTAAATGCTAAATGACTTTAAATGTCTTATAAGCACACTTCACCATTATAATAATACTGCACGATAAGTGTACATTTTATATTGAAATTTCAAGTAGTACTTTTCCTGTTTTGTTAACCATAGCCAGCTTGATTCTACCGCCCGCTGCATCCGGACAGGTGGGCGGAGACAAGTGATGGATCGGGTGGCGAGCAGCAGCCAATCATCGAGAAGAGAATGCGTCCAACCCCGCCGCAAGTACGGGACAAGTACAAGTAAAGTTACAACACAAGTTCACCGCTTGAAAAGCAAAGTGATACCCTCAGAAATGTCCAAAAAGTAACGCTAGTAGTAATTCATAATCGCTCCTCGAATAATATTTCCTCGAATAATTTGCTGCAATGGGATGTAGCACCACTGAAAGAAAAGCAATATTTGTACAAAATGCAAGTAAAGGAAAGAAACTGATGACTAAATATAAAACCTAGACGTACGACTGGATAGAGGTGAAATTTAGCTCTATCTAAAGTTTAGATGATACGAAATGTGGTCATAGGTTTGATGTTTTGAGAAACATTTTATTCAGAAAAAGGGGGGAATCCAAACCCGGCGAATCGCCCCCTGCACACGTAATAATGCGGTGGTGACAACATTGGGGCATCTGTGAGGTTTGATGACTTGCAGGGACACTAATGCTGTGGTTATGTCTGACACAGTGAGATGGACCTGACCCTTCATTTGAAAATGAGAGTTTGACATCAAAACAGCTGGGAAATAAAAGATGCACTGAATATATATATATATATTGTTTGCAAAAATCTCATTCAATAGGACTGTCTCTGTGTTCGTCAATGCGAGTGTGTGTGTGCGTGTGTGTGTGTGTGTGTGTGTGTGTGGAGGTGGTGGGGGTGGGGGGTGCTCGCGTGTGTGTGGCTGTCTCTTTGTGTTTGACTCGGTGTGTGGTACCTTAGTAACTGTGGCAATCATCAGTCAGAGCAGCAGCTGCTGAACAACCTACAGCAGAACCTCCAGCCTCTTGTTTGGCTTTGAGATACTCAATAACTGCTTATCCTGACAGGAGCTTAGGGTCGAACTTTATCTGTTCTTCTTCTCGTACAATATCTTTTTTTTTCTTATGGTTTTGTGCAGATTTATGATGGAGAACTAAAATGGTGAGGAAGAAAAAACTCCAAGTGTATGAGTAAGTATTTCTCTTCTTTGCATTTAGTTTGCATTGTCAGTGTGAGTCTCAGCTACTGAATTATTACGGTTCACATTGACATGATGAACATTTACATGTGCTTTCATTACAATTGCAGGCAGTTTGTGCTGTTGGACTTATAGTTTGATTAATAATACAAGCCCTTTCATTTTCACGGTGGCTTCAGCCTCTTATATTATTTATGGGGTGGATATACTCACAGCTCTCCTGGGTAGATATAGATTTCCCTCCATATAAGTGTAACTTTGGACCAAGCTAAACTCTATGTTTATGCTGAATTGTTTGAATATGTTTCTCTGAATTGAATAAAATGCTGATCTTTCATTAATTTTCCCAAGTGATTTATCATAATATAGCAGCAGAAATCATTAGCGATAATACAACTGATATAAGTTTACAGGAGATTTTTTTTCTCCCTCTCTTATGTGAATAACTCACATAAGCTCAAACTGAGCTTTTTCTGTCAGCTTCCCCATTGTGTTGGTGCTATTGTTGCAGCACAGGTGACACAAGAGCTTACGTGTGTATTGTCTGTGAGTGAGTTGGTGTGTATTGTATGTGTGTGCATGTATGGGTGACCTTTATGTTGAACTATTCTATCTAGCAGTCTCTTCTCTGAGAATTTTGTTGTTTGTTGCTAACTGTATCACAAACTAAGCAGGGAATATTTCTTTGTTTTAGGCCTTAAAATCAAATTTTCTAATCTCTCAGCGGATTCGATGCATCTTTGCTTTGCAGGCGACAAAAAAACCTCTTCTCTGTGTCTTTTATTTTTTCTACTCAGAATTTGTGGAAGCATGATGTGGGATGGATAAACAACAACAAAACTCTGCTGTAAGTAAGCCGAAAGCCTGGCAGTATCATTATGTTTGTTTATATGAAAGTTGAGAGTGGATATGTAATTTATTTATAGCTGCAATTTCACTAAATTCTGACAGTGGTATTATGCTAATGCTGCAGCTAAAGGCTTTAGAAAAGCTTGACTGAAAAGGAAGATTTTGATTTGTTCTCAACAAGTGTGGCAAGAAATTAAATGTACTTTGAAAGGAGACAGATTTTAAACTTAGTATTGAAGAGCTCTGAAATGGCAATAATTCCATCCTCGAAGCATTTCATTTATCAATTTACTCCAAATCTCTCTTTGTCGCTCTCTGTGTTAGATGGCCTCAAATGACCCTGACCTCCCTGACCTCTCTGGTGACCCCCAACCTGGTGACCTCATTGAGATCTTCAGACCAGCCTATCAGCACTGGGCTCTCTACCTTGGAGACGGTTACATCATCAACTTGACTCCTGTTGGTCAGTAGATGTCATCAGTCCACAATGTCCTCCTACCTTTGTCCAACTATGAGTGCAAGTCTGGCAGCCCAGCAGCATCAAAGTTCCTATCAGTAGTTAAATATGATAGTTAGGATGTAACTTTGTGCTTGTGTGTTTCCCCTCTTACAAAGAGTTTATTGCTTAGATTGTTGCAAACTTGTAATCCTCTTTAAATGCAGTCTTGAGTATTTTGACCTCGATTTCAGCTAATTTTAACATAGTTTCCCATTTGTTAGTGGTCAAAACATCATTATCTCTGCTTCAGTGCATCAAGTGATGACCTGGATTACTTGAAATGGGGTTGTACAATGTACTTATCCATGGACATAGACAGTAGATGGCAGCTGGCATGTCTCTCTTGTTTGGAAAATCAGGAAAGAGTGAGCCAAGCAATGTGGTGCTATGAACAAGAGCAGCAGCAAAACCTATTTAAGCAAACTACAAAAAGACCCGCTAGGAGGAATCACTATTAAAATACAATGGATCCTGCGTTATACATATTTTCACTGCTTTACCTTGTCAACAGACAGCCTCTTTCTGTTGGTAACTGAAGTTGTTGAACTCTCCTCAAACCCACAAGACACCATTGACTCGCATGACTCCACAATCTGTTTAGTTTGTTAGTGTTATGACCCTGATGAGGGTGACTTCAGACCAAGCTGCAGCCTCTGGGGCTGAAAAATGAAGCCAATGCAGATTTGTCAGAGACAGTTCCTTCAGTGGCCACTTGAGGTTGGCTCCAAAAGCAAGTCAACCTCCATTGGTATAGCAAATTTCCCTCTTCATGACAACAGCACAGGAGAGAAACTTTCGTATAACTCACACATTTAAGCTGAGTTTCATGTTTGAGTTTTGTCTCCACTTTCTCAAACAGATCTAAATGACTAACTGGAAGCTTAAAAAGTCCAGAAGTCAATGGGTGCTCCCAGTTAATGCCTTATTCCTTTTCTACCTGAACACCCAAACCCAGTGTCTTAAACTCGCTTTTGGTTCCTTGCACAGAAGTTTTTTTTTTCTTGTTTATTCATCTCATTAATGTTTATGCTAAAGAATCTAACAGAATGCACTCTCCCCCTCGCCCAAAGATGAGAGCCAAGCAGCCGCCATGTCCAGCGTGAAGTCCGTCTTCAGCAGGAAGGCCGTTGTGCGCATGCAGCTGCTCAAAGAGGTGGTGGGAAGTGACTCGTACCGTGTCAACAACAAGTATGACCACAACCATACACCTTTGCCCATCTGTGAAATCATCCAGCGAGCTCAAGTCCTCATCGGCCAGGAGGTGTCTTATGACTTGCTGGGGAGCAACTGCGAGCACTTTGTTACCCTTCTGCGCTACGGGGAGGGGGTTTCCGAGCAGGTCTCTAACTGTTTGTTTTGCTTCTGTCTCATGTGCCATCCAATCAAAATACCGAGCTTTTACCCATTAAGCCACAATAATTAATGAGTCTTTCATGGTATAACATCTTTAGAAAAGGAATCTTAAGTGGCGAATCAAAGGGGTCCATGAAATTATTATTTTTTTTCCCCGCATTTGAATATCTGAGTGCTGTAGAGTGGTTGCTTTATGTTTCCCTAAATGAATGACTTTTTGACTTTTAAATAAGCCTGTTTTTCCATATAGTAGCATATCTCACTAAAATGAAAACTGACATTTGCTGTATTGGTCAAAACCTAAATGGACACTTAAGACACAAACTAGGATGGTTTGTTAATTTTTAATTGAGTTTAAGTGCAAGTTTGGGTGTATGGTTATAGCCTGTATCAAATATAGAGACACCAAACTCTACACCAAACTTAAGAGCAAAACACGCTATCCAGAGCCCTGATAAGAGTCTAGTGGGTAAAGATTTCACCATCTGTGACATACAGAAGTGCAAAGATACATTCTTTATCAACATTATAGCTGAGTTGTTGAACTTTATAATACTGTATTTACCATGTTTGAAATCAGGCTGTATCATGGATATACAACAAAGTCCATGTGTCCTGTTTAGCTCTGACTTCTGCTGTTCCCGTTCGGTAATTCTCGGCCCACGTCCTGTGCTCCTCCTTGTCTCCACAGGCTACACGGGCCATTGGAGCCATCAGTTTGGTGACGGCAGCAGCCAGTGCCTTCTCTGTCCTGGGACTGATCAACACACGGTCCAGAAACAGGCCTTTCTGACAGCTGTGATCTTCACTGAAGGGTCTTGTCCCCCAACATTCATGTGGCTGTAATAAAAACAAAATGCAATAAAAAATTAACAAGAATACAACTTTGTGTTACTTGTTCATGAATTGCAGGCATATACTGTATCACTGATTAATGAACTAATTCATTCATCACTAAGCAGTGTTTACTTTCAGTGGCTTTGGTTGTTTGTTGGTCTAACTGAAGAAGATCCACTGACATGATAGGTTTCTCTCATAGCGTGAGACTCTTTATTTATTGCATTGTCAATATCACCACCTAAAGAAAGCCCTCATTTTACCGTAGATGGTATAAAGTCAGGACCATTATCCTAATTTTATCATTTAAAATTTGAGACACCTTTATGGTGAGATTCAATTTCCCATGATGTTGCAATCTCACAACGAATCTGTTTCTTATCTACATTATCATTAACATTAATTTACATTTACTGATGCATGGTTTTACACATTTTGAAATTTTTATTGTAAATGCTGTTCTATTCCAATTTTACTAAGGAGCCATTCAACAGGTCATTTCACTCAGTGGCTTTTAACTGGCTACACACACACACTTGCACAGTCTTCCATTCACTGTGTACTGTCTAGTCCTGGACAATTTACGGAACACCAAACTCAAACCTTGTGCACCAAGTAATCCCCGTTCAAATCTCAGAGAAGATGTGACTTGAAAGGACTAATACAGAGCAGTACTACTAGGAAGTAGTTCTAACAGCCTAAACTGATAATATGTACAAACTACAACCAACTATTCCGCTTTAACTCTTTAGAACCTCTAAAAACATTTAAAACAATAGCAAAAGAGCAGCAAAAGATTTAAAGCCACAATGCTTCCATTCAACTTGTCGAGTTCACGGACAAGGTGACCCGCTGTTGGATCAGAAATTAGGATGCACTGTGTGCCGCTGACAACAGGTGGCGCCACGTCCCCAGAATAACAGGGGAACAAGACTTTAGGTCGGAGAAGAAGAAGAAAATAGTGTGACGTTAAACGTCTGCGCTGGGACGGCCACACGTGTAGTTGTCATTAGGTCCGACTAGTTTGGATATTTCCGTGCTGGGGTCCAGTTGAAAAACACAGCGTTAAAGATGGGGAAGAAACTGAAAGTTGGAAAGACCAGAAAAGATAAATTCTACCACTTGGCTAAAGAAACAGGTAGTTTACCAGTTTTACAAAACACCACACATAACAGCCTTGAGGTTGTGCTAGCATCCGCAGGCTGGCTACCTCTACCACATTGAAAAGCTGTGGAGTTGAGAGGAATTGTGTGTGGCACCTATTTCAGTTCATGTTTGTTTTTATTTTCTCAGGTTATCGCTCTCGTTCCTCCTTCAAATTGATTCAGCTCAACCGTAAGTTCCAGTTTCTACAGAAAGCCAGAGCTCTGATCGACCTGTGCGCAGCTCCTGGTGGATGGTAAGCAGGCTGCCAACACTTTCATCTGAGTATTCTGTCCCCTCAAAGTTTACACCAGGCGTGTGCAGTCATAACGTAAGAAAAGGAGAATAAAAGTAAACTCAGCAGGCCAGTAACTCCCCACACGAATTCCATTGTATGTTAGATGTAGCTCGTTGAATTCAAGTTGTAACTCGGGTCATTTTATTTTTCTAGCATACACATATTAGACCAACCAACATGAGCATACAACAAGCAGTGATGAGTTACCGATGCAGAAGTCATTATAAACCTAAGAGCTCCATGATAGACTGTCTCTAATGCATGTAAACATTGTGAGGAAGCATGCAGGTAAACAATGTGATCATAATCCAGCACAGACATGAAGGTAGCAGCAAGTCTCCATTTGGCTGAAAGACCAGACTTAATTAATTCGGTTATTCATTAGAAAAACAGAAACGGATCCAAATATGGACAGCTCATTAAGATACTGGATTGTTTTTTGTTTGTTTAAATCCCTCTAGGTTGCAGGTGGCGTCAAAGTTCATGCCTGTTTCAAGTCTTATCATTGGTGAGTGTACTGTCATCAACATGAATATGTAATAATAGATTCTTCTGTCCCTGCTGAGGCCGACAAAGCAGTTGGGATGATACTGAGATTCTGTGTGTTCCTGTCAGGTGTTGACTTGGTCCCCATCAGGCCCATCCCCAATGTGGTGACTCTGCAAGAAGACATCACCACTGAGAAATGCAGACAGGTGAGGATGCTGCGCCTTCATTTTCATCAATGTACCAGTCACCACAACACACTACACTGAAATGTAAAAGTGTAAGTGTATGTTTAATGAGTTTTTGTTTGTTCCATGCACAGGCGCTTCGAAAGGAGCTTCAAACTTGGAAGGTGGATGTTGTGTTAAATGATGGAGCCCCGAATGTGGGAGCCAACTGGCAGCATGATGCCTTTTCTCAGGGTAAGATGTAACAAAAATTAGTTTAACTGTGAATGAAACGCGTCTCTCTTTTAAGCCTATTTATTCCTGATGTTTGGCCTTTACACCTAACGTCCAAATTGTCTTCACCCTCAGCTCACCTGACCCTCATGGCCCTGAAGTTGGCCTGTGACTTTCTTACCAAAGGTGGTACTTTTGTCACCAAAGTCTTCCGCTCCAAAGACTACCAGCCGCTACTCTGGATCTTCCAGCAGTTCTTTAAGAAGGTGCAGGCCACCAAGCCGCAGGCATCCAGGAACGAGTCAGCCGAGATCTTTGTCATCTGTCAGGGTCGGTGTCAGTCGCGTACCGACCTCCATTTGGATTTTCATGAATCAAAGAAGTGTTCTATTTCTTAACAACCTCTGCACATCACATCCATACCAATTGTTTGTTGTCGTTACCAGGTTTTGTTGCACCAGACAAAATAGACAGTAAGTTCTTTGACCCCAAACATGCGTTCAAAGAGGTTGATGTGCAGGCCAAGACTGTAAGGGACCTAATTCCTGTCAAGAAACCAAAGGCAAGTACACTGATGAGTGAATTTGTCACATACAAATTCAAGTAAACAGTATGGCCTTCATGTTCTAATCAGCTGCTTACATGTGATTTATTACAATGTTGTAAAAGTGTACTTGTCAACAAAGATCCAAGATAATTACTGACCAAGCAGCTGATCTTGTGTTTTTAGGCGGAGGGATACACAGATGGCGATCTGACACTCTACTACAGTTTCACAGCAACAGCTTTTCTGAAAGCCGACAACGCTGTAGACTTTTTGTCAAAAGCCAGCGTGGTAAGATCTCTACGTTTAAGCTTAAAGTGTCTGTTTTCCTTTCCTACAAACAGACCAGTTTCTGATCATCTGTAAGAAAGGATTTTTAAGGAAAGTCTATTTAAATTTCTGACAGGCTATCCAGGACCTGATCCTGTTATGTTTGCATCCAAAGTTCAACGAATTCAATGTGTGTTGACTAATGTCATAAGGAAAGTGACAGTACTTGTTCTGTCTTGTTCTTACAGATCACCTTTGACAATCCAGCCCTGGAGTCTCACGCAGCCACCAGTGATGAAATAAAGGAGTGCTTCCGTGACATCAAAGTTCTGGGCCGCAAAGAACTCAGGTAAGCCATTTATTTATTGATTTTCTTCCCATTTGTGCTTTAGTTGAATACCTGTTCCTTTATACCTGTGAATATGAGGGTATCCCACTACTCCTACTGCATCATCTCTTATGATAAAGCAAAGCTTGCAGAAAAGGGGTCTCAGTGCAGTTTCTTCTGAAAATTCTGAAAATATACTGACTTTGCATGTTTGGTTGTTTCTTTACCTGTCGTCTCATCTGAAGGCAACTCCTAAACTGGAGGACCAAGATGAGAAGGTACCTGGCAAAGAAACTGAAGGAGGCCAAGCAGCTCGACCAAGAGATCAGGTACACTCTTTTTTAAATTTTTTTTTTACAATAAGCCACAGAAATATCGGCCGGGTTATCAGTCACAAGTGAAAAAAATCTGATATCTGAAGATAAAAATATACGATTTATAGTGAATAACTTATGGGTAATATAAGTATGTTCCTGTTGGTTGTAATTCAAGAGAAGTTTACTTTACTACATAAAGACTACAAATACTGCTGTGGTCCTCCACAAGAGGAGAAATTCCCAGAGCTCTTCTTTTGGATTTACTGTTATCTTTTGGAATATTGTGGATATTATATATCTCAGAAGATGTCATGTCACTTTGTTTTTTTTGTTTGATGGCTTAGACTTAAAAAAAAAAAAAAAGGCCGGTCGTATCATCTTGATTTTGTCAGACACTATTTATAAAGTTGTTTCCATTAATCCTGATATGCATCAAGTCTTCTGTCATACAGGCAAAGAAGCAACCTCATGTCTAATCTTATTGAGCATGAATGAAAGTTGTTTCCTTATTAACATCTTCTAAATGCACGTCAGAAATGGCCACGGAACCTTTTTAATTTTCAGAGGATTTGATGAAACACTCTGCCTTGTTTGTAGTTTAAGTTCTGACGAAGAAAAGAATAATTCAGAAGACGAATCGGACGAGAGGAGGAAGAAGGACAACGAGGAGGAGAACGAGGACAATGAGGAGGAAGAAATGGAGAACAAATTGGCAGAGCTGAAAGCTGAGGAGGTGGCTGAGCTCAAACGGTACAGCAGGCACTTTTTTTTCTTTTCACTGAATGTGGCGCGTTTGTTTCAGAGTGTGTTGATGTGTGTGTCTGCTGTGGTGCTCCGTCAGGAAGAAGAGGAAGCTGTTGAAGGAGAAGAGGAAGCAGAGGGAGAGAGTGGAGCTGAAGATGGACCTGCCGGGCGTCTCCATCGCCAGCACCACTGACTCATCCTTGTTCACCCTTTCCTCCATCAAGAAGCAAAAGGTGAACGTCACACATTCTTTCCCGTCGCACCAAACTGAAGATGAGAATACTGCCGTGGTGTGAAAAACAAACTCTGTTATCTGAACTGCTGTTGGCCGCGTTTTCACACAGAGTTCTTATTTGAAGCTCCTTTGGTGTTTGTCTCTGTCCACCAGGCGCTGGCTGATATCACAAAGGGGGACATGCAGGCAGCGGACAATCTGGTAGATGAAGAAGATGACGTTCACCTCTCAGATGAGGAGGATGACGAGGCAGATAAGATGTCCCTGGCGTCTGATTTAGATGAAGAGGATTTGGACGAGATTGAGCAGAGGCAGACGGAGCTGGAAAAGAAAGCACCAAAGAAGAAGAAGTAAGTGGTCGATTGTGCTGAAAGCAAGTGCGAGGTGTTTATTGAACATTTGCTTTGGAGCAATTCTCTAAAGAAATAATAATGTTTCAGATCAGATAAATGGGTTTAAGCTAAAAAAACAAACGTAATGGCCAGAGTGTGTTGATTGATTAGCATTAATAACTCACACATGGAAATGATATTTGATTTAAAAAAAATATATATAAAAATATATGTATATATATAGGGAGTTATGAATTTATTTAATGTCTTTTTTGATCTAAATGACAAAAGGCAGAGCATTTTTTTTAAATGGCTACAAAGGTGATGTGATAAAAACTTTGTGAGAACCATGGAAAAAATCATTTAATGAACCAATGAGCACTGATTATTTGCTTTGAGCAGCCCAGTTCTTCATCCAATTCATAGTTTCATTCATTTAATTATGGCCATATGCTTGTCTTTTAACTGATGATAAAATATATTCCACTAAGTAAGATTTTCAACATAAGAAAATAAGAGTTGAAACATGATGAACTCTTCATAGAGTCGGTGTAAAAAAATGTTTAGCAGTGCTCGTTTAAAGTTGCCAAACATCATCTCTCCTGCCGGTGAGACGATGATTGACGTTA
The DNA here is from genome assembly GCF_036924035.1 of Leuresthes tenuis. Taxonomy (NCBI): domain Eukaryota; kingdom Metazoa; phylum Chordata; class Actinopteri; order Atheriniformes; family Atherinopsidae; genus Leuresthes; species Leuresthes tenuis. The sequence continues at coordinate 14,748,173 of NW_027325361.1, read as the reverse complement.
GTGGTTCCCACACGCGTTTGTTTCTGTGCCTCATTCACGATGAGACATTTGTGCGCGGTTTAACAGTAACAGCTACACTGTGTCCCATCTCATAAGTTATCGTTAACATTTCAGATTTTAAAACGATGTCATACCTTTACAGAGGAGTCAGTCTTCTTAATTGTGTTTCGCAGAGTAAAGTTTGCTGAGGAGGAGGAGGATGAGGAGCAGGAAAGTGGCTTGCTGGTGGAACTGGAGGGAAAGGATGAGAAGAAAGAGCGAGAGACCAACCTGTGGTTCAGCAAGGTTTGTCCCATAGTGCAGAGAACGAGCTCCTCTGATGGTCCTGCTCATGTCATGTTAACAATGCTTCAGCTTCGATTTATACTTTGGGCTGTTGCCTCCTCCTTCAAGTCACAGCTGATCTCTGTCTGTTCTCATACCTGCAATGTGCTTTTCTGCCCTTTTTTTCTTCTCTGTAGGGCATCTTTTCTGAGATTGAGATGGAAGGAGACGCAGAGAGTGAGCTCCAGCAGACGGAGTTGCTCCAAAGCAAACAGTCAGGTGACCATAAGTCCAGTTTCTCGTTCATGCACTCGCATGTTCCTCATAAATGTCCCATTCCTTCTATGAACTTCTGAATGTTTATTTATGTATTTATTTTTTTATTTAAAAGGGCTGGCTGTTCTAAATCTAAATCTGACAGATAATTGATTTGTATGTTTTCTGGGAAAAGGGAAAAAAAGGAAAGCTGAAGAAGAGGAGGAGGAGGAGGAGGAGGAGAAGAAGGAGGAGGCGGAAGCTGCTCCTCCAGCTGTGGAAAAGGCAGGACCCTCACAGGAAGCTGTGGAGGAGAGTGACAGTGACTCAGACGACAGCAGCGATGATGAAAAGTAAAACCTCATTTACGGCTTCTCGCTGTGGAGATTTTTGTGCAAATTGTATGCATTTGATAGAAGGAAAATCTATTTTAAAACTTTTGAGCAAAAAAAAAAAAACAGCAAGTAAACTTGTGCTTCAGTCCACAAATAAAGGTACAGATGAATTTATCATTATTGCCTTTTCCAGAGAGATATTCGGAATGAAAAAGGCCAGCGGGACTGGTGGGACACCAGGAGAAGCCAGTGAAAATTTCCAGGTTGTTCCTGTTGAAAGTACCAGTGAGTATGAGACTGAATTTATTCTTGCACCTTCCAGCCAGGTGCTCCCTGTCTTTCTGATACACCGTTCATCTGGTTGTCCCATTTGCTTGGGGTCATTAAAGCAACTTGGAGAAGCTGAGCGAAGAAGCCTAAAACCGTTTGTGAACCTTAAAACGATGCCCTTCTGACCTCTCTTTAAGTACGCCAACATTTGTTAAGCACATTCCCGGGCCTTAACCAAACAGTTTTGTTTTGCGGCCACTTGACATTTTTATGAGCTTTTGCTGGTGTCTTTGCAGCCTCATCAACTAATTCATGCATATAGCCGTACATGTGCGGCATTCATACGCAGATTTGTTTTTAATGACAGTGGTTTTACATCCTCCAGCTGTAGGGGGAGCCGAAGAGCAAAATATTATCCATAAAGACCAAATAAGAAATTGATTCGTCACCACAAAGTTGAGCTCTTCTGCATTTAAATGAGCCCGGTCATGGTGCATCTGGATGTCATGTTGTGTTTAATTGGGGATGCTTGTGTGTTCTCTGCTCTTCAGGTAAGAGAGCAAGGATCCTGGATGCAGAAGGGCTGGCTCTGGGCTGTCAGATTGCAACATCCAAGAAGAGAGCAAGAGACCTGGTGGACAGTTCCTTCCACAGGTGTGTGTGTGTATCGCCCCACTAAAGTTACACTAAATTGTGATGGCATTTTGATACTCTATATATATCTTACTACCAGCAAACCACACAGAAACACAAAAGCAAATCGAATTACTCATCCTTTGAGTGAATAATTTGATGTCTGCACAAACAACTCATTGTTTGCTCTCGCAGGTTTGCCAACTCGGACGAGCAGTGGGAGGTACCCGAGTGGTTCCTGGATGATGAACGCAAACACAGAAAGAGGCCTGTGCCAGTCACCAAGGAGATGGTGGAGGAGTACAAACAAAAATGGAAAGAGATCAATGCTCGGCCCATCAAACGTGTTGCTGAAGCCAAAGCCAGAAAGAAGAGGAGGGTAAGATGATGGTGTCGGCACGCTGTCTGATATTGTTCACAAATGCATGACATAAAAAAAGCATCTGGTTTCATCTTAAGGAATTTATGCTCGAACGTTAAGTCCGTATTTTTCAATGGGTCCTTTTTAGATGTTGAAGAAGATGGAGCAAGCCAAAAAGAAAGCGGAGGCTGTTGTCAACACCGTGGACATCTCAGAACGAGAGAAGACGGCTCAGCTGAAGAGGTATGTTCTTTTGGCCTGAAGTTCTGAAATGCTAACCCTAATTTTATGAAGAATGTCCTTGTAATTTTGTTTTATTCTCATTCTGTCAGTATCTACAAAAAAGCTGGGCTGGGGAAGGAAAAGAGAGAAGTAACATACGTAGTATCCAAGAAAGGTGCCGGCAAGAAGACGAGACGGCCTCCTGGTGTCAAGGGAGTCTTCAAAGTGGTGGACAGCCGCATGAAGAAAGACATGAGGGGAATGCAGAGGAAAGAACAACGCAGCAAAGGAGGGAAGGGGGGTAAAGGAAAAGGGAGACAGTCCAGCGGTGGTAAAGGGGGATTTAAAGGTGGTAAAGGGCGAAAAGGAAAATAAATTTCAACCCAAAACATTTTCACAGTCCTGCCTTTTTGTCAAAACATAAAACTCCTTGGCCTCCTGTTGCAGGTGTATATTTATATAGCCTGATGTGCTGAGATGCTCCTCTGTCATGGACAAAATTAACTTTGGTCACGGACATGAATGCTCTATTTTTAGTAGACTTGGCCAAAGTTTACTTCAGGCCTGGAGACTTCAGACATGTTCTGTAGGTTTTAATGCTGGTGTTGCATCTACATCTTCCTGAAGATGCAGATGGTTTGCCTTCTGCTCCTCACATGGAGGGGTTTCCCTGAATAGATGGACTGCAGTTTAAGTGTAAGAATAATAATTTTTCATAAAATTTTGTAAATATGAAATACACTTTTTTCTTTTCTTTTTTGCATTAAATGTTATGATCAAAGCTGTGGTTGAACCTTCGTAATCTCTTGTTAACTACGAAATTCCTTGTATGTGTAAACCTACATGGCAATAAAACTGTTTCTGGTTCAGATAAATTTTTCTACGAAAGTCATTTGCGTCCGCTTGGAGTGACACTGCTAACTAACCTATCCAACTGGTTCTGACAGTCGTGTCCTGGGAAATAACTTTCTAAGGTGTAGCTGCAGGTGAGACGAGCACAGATGGTCATCATGGCACCTCCACGTCGTCCTCGAAGGGATCATCCACCTCCAGAGCTGGAGCAGCCACAACCTCGCCCTTTGAGGATTGAGGGCTATGATAACTTAACAGGAGGGGATGCACCTGGACCCTCAGAGGCAGCGCATTAAGGTCAGGGTAGAGCCAACACCCATTGCTGTGGAGACACTAAGAACTGTAAACCACCAGTTCAGTGAGGATGAGACAGATGCTGAGCGGCATGAGGAAAGTCCTGAGGCAATGGAGAATCCACCTGCAGACTCAGAGTCTGAAAACCAGCAAGAGACTGAGGAGGAGGTGGATGGAGCGAGTGCTCTCAGTATTACTGCTAACACAACCCAATCAGCCAAACATAATGAATCAGATTCATCACAGTCAAAGAATAAACCATCAGAACGGAAGGAGAAACCTCAAATTCAACCCAGCGGAGACGGTGCAGCAGCTGGATCGCAGCCAGCAGAAGGGCAGCCTCCACAGACCGATGTTCCAGTGAGTTCTTTTTTTTTAAAACGCATACGAGATCAAATGAGGCAAACGAGAGCTTCTTCAGCATGTCTAACCCGCTACATGACCATGTGATGTTTTAATGCTGCAGCACTGTGCGTGCACTAATGGGATGGTGAATATTCACCTGGGACACAAACTGGTAAATGAGTATTTAGTTATTTTGTTTTGCATTGTATGGTGACTTTTAACCTTTAGATTTTGGTGATAGCTGATGAGCTTCACTTGTTTGTTAATTTATTCAGTAACCTCATGTTTTTTTTTTTTACTTTGCATAAATGCATGTACTTTTTGTCGCTTCCACACCTACATTTTCCTTCCGATGTTCCAAATTGTTAGCACAGTGACTTTCAGCTATCATCTCATGGATTACTCGCCCCAGGCAATTGCCTACCCTTGCCTTAATGGTAAGACCGCGTATGATTATATGCTGCTACAAGTTTTTAGATAATTTTTAAATGATTTTTAAATGCGATGTAATTGCCTTGTGTAACATATTTCTGGTGTTAACCCATCCCTGCAGGATCCAGATGCCTCAGGGAAAGACCGGACGTCCTCCGTCTCAGTTAGAAACGTAGAGACTGTCGGGGTTCCAGTTCAGGAGACGAATCCAGAGTTGTTTTTTTTTACACATCATAAAACACGATGACTGCTGAGATCATGGCCGGGTGCAATGGGTGAAACTAAACTAAACTTTGTACAAAAAAGTTTTTTATTAAGATATTTATTATTATGGTAACAATGAGGGAGAATGTTGTTAACCCTGTACAAAATGTTGTAGCTATACAGCTATTTTACATTTATTACGATTTATGCATTTTTTGTAATGTAATCTTTTCTTTAGAAACTGCACCAAACAATCGTTTTGGTCTCTGTTTCTACTTGTCTTTCATTGTATAGGTACAGCGTTGTTGGTTTGCTGTTTTTCTGACTTAGCTCTACTTTTTAGAAAATTGAAATAATAAAAAAAAAAAAAAAGGGATCAGTTTGACCTGTCGTGCTTTACCTCTCCAACTCTGGCAGCGAGATGAACCGGACAGCTCGTGCTTCACTTGATTTATCCAGCTCCTTCTGTTTAGTCCGTTGGTCCTTCGTGGGTCCTGCATCCTGCTGCAGCGGACATGGGGAGTGTCCCGGTTTTTATTGACAGGAAGATCGTTTCTTTTCATAACCTCAAATCCAGTGAGGACAGTTTGAAATATGCTGGAGCTTGAGGAGAGGACACCTTCCTGACAAATGGAAGAAATTAACACTTTCTTAGATTCTGTCATTTGCTTGATTTGGCTGTTTTCAACCTAATCAATGAAAAATAATTTTGCCATTAGGACTTAGAAAAGCAAATGACTATGTAGAAACGGACCAAGGAATTACCGGACAAAAGTTCAAGTGACGGTGGTAACCTTTCATCGTGAAGTAAATAAGTTAAATAAGTTTACAACTGCATTATCGATGAGTTGGAGCTGTTCAATGTGCAAGGTATGAGTCACTGCCCAGAGATTTCTGATCATGACTTTTGTCGTTAGTGCTTGAAATGATTTCTCAATGCATTTCTTTTTTATATATATGTTCCAAGACTAGTATTACACTGTTCTTACAGAAGCGAGGAGTTTCAAACATATGTTTATTCACATCTCAGTAGTTTTAAATGTTAGTTTTGATACCATTTATTAAACGGGGGATCCACATATCCAAGCTCATTTGTTTGAGTGGTAAAGACAGACTTGTTGATTTATTTATTTCTGAATTGCGTTATCAAATGAAGATGACAGTTTCAGCAAAAGTAATTGCAGAAAATAACTACATTTCCCATAACCCCTTCTCATTTTTCTATTTACGTAATTTACGTCTGCTCGCTCGGAGCGCCACTGCTCACTAGCCTATCCCACTGATTTTGACAGTTGTGTCCTCTGGATTTAGCGGAACATGTTCCTGTGCGCTAACTACTGATTGTTTTCTAATGTTTTCCGTTTAAACGAGGAGTTTTAACGTTCTACACGTGGCTGTGTGTATCAACGGTGCTTGGGAAATGATTTTCGAAGGTGTAGCTTCAGAGACAAGCACACCTAGCTAAAGTTTTCTGTGTGGACTTGTTTCGTTTTGCTGGAGCTCTTGTTTCGGTCGCACCTCTTCAACGAGCTAAAACTGGATGCTTGGCGGGGAAATCACCCTCCTCTCCCTGCCAACATGCTCCTCATGATCCTGGTTGGCAGCCTGTTACTGTCTGCCGTGGGTCAGCAGGTGGACAACGACTGGCTCGACCCTTATGACATGCTCAACTACGATGCAAGCACCAAAACAATGAGGAAACCTGCGGAGGTTGGTAGAGAGTGAGCGTTTACGCTTAAGACGTTGTTTGATTACTTGCTGGTGTTCTCTGTTTGACATTTAGTTTGTGTGCGTGTGTTATCCTGGTAGCCGACAAGCTATACCAATGTGGTCACCAAACGAAGAGAGCACATTATGGACCCGAGCCAGGCGGAGCTGACGTCCTGCAACCAAAAAGCGGTGGATCTACAGAGACAGGTTAGTGCTTACACGGTGTTCACATTTGTCTCTTCATGCTCCGTGGAACACAGTTTGAAAATCAGTTCAGGGTGCATGCAAGATTGCTTTCTGCATCAGCTACATTATGTTTTTCAGGTTTAGGTCTGAAAATATAACTTCCATTGTCAGATAGAAATCTACAAATGTATGAAATCATGTTTTCTAGTAGGTTCAATGAAGCAGCTCGATGATCCTATCCAATCCAGACCCAAACCCAGTAAGCAAACTGTAGTGAGTCCTTACAGGTGTTCACTTGCCGACTGAGGGGAAGTTTCTCCCAGCCTTTTGATGATGTTAGGGCAACTGCTCTGTACTCATTGAGGGCGGATGGAAAATATATTTTTGCTAAGTTTCTGAACAAGGCAGGATGTGTTCCGCAGCACTGGAACTTTCTCATGACTCAGGCTAAGGTTGAAGAGGAGCTTTTAGAAACCCACACAGCTGTTCTGCACAGGCATTCGGGACCCTGGGGCTGACAGTTCAGTCCCTCCAGATGCTATCTCACTGCTGAAGGCAGACAGTGGCAGCAGAGAAAATGTCCTGATCCACGATTGAGCTGCAGAGTGACACTGTGGAGTTGCATCAGTTTCACAGAATAGGTTTGCTAACACTATTTAACTGAACGAACCCTTGTGTGCGACACATCTGCGCACTTAAAATGTTTTGTTACAGTGAAATAAATTGAAAGTTTCTCATTTGAATCCAAATATTTGTTTGCCGTTACGCTGAATCACACTGGAAGAAAGAATAAAATGTCAAGTGATTTGATACTACTCAGTGTAATTCAGAAAGAACCTCAATCCTTTATGGAAAGATTCGAATGGATTCAGCAAAGCGTTGCAAATATTGTGCTTTGCTTTCATTCAGATCGAAGAGCAAAAGAAGACGATCGCGCTCATGTCACAACAACCGACGTGCAATCCAGTGTTCAAAAGATTTCTCAGCAGACTCTTAAAGGAAATACAAAGAGTTGGAGCGGTAGGTAACATGATGTTGAAACCTCTCTTGCAATGATGTGTCCTATAACTGACACATTTTACTCCTAATCTAACAAAAATGCTCGTTCAGTAATTGATTAATAACCCAGCACATTCATAGTCATATACCTTTAAATTTTATTTTATTTTTTTACAATTTCTTTCCAGCCCAGTGACTCTACAGATGTTTTCTATGATGCCAAAATCAAGCTGTCCAGACAAGCCATGGCAGAGATTCAGTCACTTCTGGAGGGCGAGGACAGATGGAGAACAGGGGCTCTGGACAATGCTGTCAGTCAGATACTGGTAGACCTTAAACATCACGACTACGAGGCCTGGAAGTGGCGTTTTGAAGACACCTTTGGCGTAGAGCTTGACACACTTTTAAAGGTATGTTTATGCATTATGTGTATGACTTACACTCGTATCCCAGGTAGGCACATAGCATAAGGGGTCAGGATTCAAACCCACATGAAAGGCGATAATCTTAACACTACACTATCCAGTAACCACATCAATATGAATTCATCATCAGTCTTTCGAATATCTGTCTTTTGCCATCCGGGAAAATTGTTTGCAGTCAAAAAAGTTCAATCTATTTTGCATGTGTCCTTTACAGGGGAACTTAATGTGACCTTCTGTAAACTTTTGAATGCACATGCCCCAACTATTCAATGTTTCAGTACTTTTTGCACAAGTTGCTGTTCCCCAGCAGGGATCTTAACAGCTGTTAACAGAATCACCAATAAATTTCCTGGTTCAATTACAATTGGAATTTAAACAGTCCTCCTCATCATGCTGTTCACATTTTGACATGATGAGACCAAGACGACACCTAACAATTGATCAACAATACCTCGCCACTGCGAGGCTTCAAGCAGGATGTTCTCAGACAGATGTGGCCACTGAGCTTAGACTGTCACAGAGTTTCATCAGCAGGGTGCAACAGAGATACTGTTAAAAGTCCCCGAGGTCAACCACATTAATCGTCCCTTTGATTCTCAAGAATGTCATTCGTGTTGTAATACATTAGCTCGTTGCTAATGCTAACACGCGAGTAGTTTAGCTCATTTTGTGTAGTTTTTGTGTAAATATTTACTTTATAGCACTATTTACACGTGAATGTTAGCTTCACTGCCTTTGTAGTCCATTTCTGGTTTAGTAGTAACCTGTTGTAAATCTATTTGTGAATTGATACATGTTGAGTTTAATCCTATTGTGCCATCTACTGATTAGTTAATGTTACTGCTGGCTGGATTAGACAAGGCTAATCCATTATATTGTGTAGTTTGTATAGAGTTGTACACAGTAACTAATACACATTTTTACACCTTTATTTCAGATGACCACACATACACACACACCCATTCACAAACCTTCACACACCTCCTTCATTAAACTGGTTGGAACTATATACTTGGAGTAGGCCTTTCCTTCTGATCAAGGACGACTCAGTTGAAGCGTGATCTGCAATTAGTGCAATAATAACAAACAGATACAGAGAGTCGCGGAAAGGGATAGAAGTGGACGTCCTAAATAATTTACATCAGCGTGGTCTGCGTGCTAGAAGACCTAAAAGGGTACCTGACCACACCACCAGATATAGGTGTCATTGTCTTGCATGAGCCAGGAAGCATTTACGCTGGACGAGGGATCAGTGGGACTCAGTGCTGATCTCATTATGAAAGTCGATTCACATTGAGCAGAAATGATGGTCACCAACAATGTTGGAGACATCAAGGAGAGCGCTTTGCATCAGCCACTGTTGTCACTAGAAGAGACTTTGGTGATGGTGGTGTTACGGTGTGGGCAGGTGTGTCTAGTTGGTACAGAACTACCCTACATTTTGTGAATGGTACAGCGACAAGCCCATACTAACTGAATAACACCATTAATCCAGTCATTGTGCCGCTGCATGAACAACACAGGCCTATTTTCATCTTCATGGATGAGAATGCTCCATCTCATCGAGGTCGCATCATTAGGGAACGGCTGCTGGAGACTGGGGTACCTCAAATGGAGTGGTCTGCACTTTCTCCAGACCCGAATCCTATAGAAAATCGATGGGATGAGTTGAGTCGCTTTTTTGTGCACGAGAGGCTCATAACTCTGTACCCCACAACAATGACATGAAGGCCACCCCTCAAGAAGAGTGAGATGCCATGCCTCAGCAGACAATAAGTCGTGTTGTGAACAGCATGAGACGTCATTGTCAAACTGTAATTGATGCTCAAGGGCACATGACAAGTTATTTGTTGTGGTAAACCCACCACTGTTGTTGGCTTTTGCTTCAATGAATTGTTTGAGATGAGGAAATCACCAGTTCATGCTTCTACTTAAATGCCCTACTTTCATGCTATAACATCATTGTATCGTGAACTTTTTACATATTCCATAAATTTCACCCAAAATCCAAATACCCCTACATTTTTGCAGGTAGTGTATATTGGGCAGCCTTCAGAAGCTTCTAAGCAAATCAGAGGTCAAACCTCCTTGCATCTGCAGTTGAGTTATTTTCCAGGCCACTGCTGGAAAAGAACAGGCCCCCTTCTGCATCATTTTTCTCAATCTTGCTGCGTATTTTATGCATCGACTGTTTTACATCTCGTTCAACCTGTCGCGCTTCTCTCTCTGTTCCAGATCGGAGCATTTTTTTTTATTCTATCGACCATCGCCTGCACCCAGCTGTGGTCAGCGGTCTCTTGGTTTGTGCAGCTCAGGAGGCTGTTTGTCGTCTGCTTTGTTGTCAGTATTATCTGGAACTGGTTCTATCTGTACAAGGTGAAGAAGAGCTCTTTTATTTCCCTGGCTTTTGATCAAGCGCCGTTTATAACATGTATCGATGAGATGTTTCTAATGCTTTGTTCAGATTGCTTTTGCTGAGCACCAAAGTAATATAGTGAAGATGGACAGTGTTAATGAAAAGTGCACTGGAGTGAAGAAAATTGACTGGAGTGACAGTTTGAAAGGTAAGCCAGCAGCACGCATTTTGGTTGTCCTGTTTGTGAAAAGTACATGTCTCCAAAATGTCTTTCGCAAGTCTTATCTGCTTTGATAGACCATTGTACTGAGCATCCATTTTTCTTTGTGTCCGCACTTTGCATTTGGTTTCTTTTGCTGACTGTCTTTTATCTTTTACCTGCAGAATGGGTTAGAAGTACCTGGACTCTTCAAGATGACCCTTGTAAGAAATACTATGAAGTCCTTATGGTCAACCCTATCCTGCTGGTCCCTCCAACGAAAGTAGGTTTGCCATTCTGGACTTTGTCTGGACACAGATTAGTGAGAACTTTAAAAACAACTGCAGGTACCGAACATTGTGTGTGTCCACCTCTTCCTACCAAATTAACTCTGACCCATCCAGGCATGAACATGGGCCCTGTGGTGTGTGGGTCCTTTTTGTCCTGTGGGTAGCAGGGTGGGGCCTCAGTGAATCAGTCTTGATTCAGTCTGAATAGTTTTGGAGGCTGGGTGAACACCTTTGGCTCTGTGATGGATTTTTCAAGCATTTCCTGAATAGTCTTTGTATTTTTGGGGGAGGGATCCTCACCTACTCCTAAAAACCTGCCATTCGGAGGATTGATGGTTAAATTCCCGGCTTCTCATGTCAAAGTGTCCTTTGACAAGATGCTGACTTGGCGTTTGAGTTATTTTCCAACGCTGCAGTGCTGTGACTGTGTGTGTTGAGGAGATCATCACACATGTAAATAAAGCTGACTTTACTGCACAGACATCTTTAAGTTACCTTTTGTTAGTTGACAACGATCAGATAAAATAAACGGAGAACATTTGTAATTGAGTGCAGCTTTATTGATATACACTTTACTGATTTTAACAACAAAGATGTAACTTTGGAGTGTGTGCAGAGTGCTAAAGCCCATCGAGTTTGGTTGAGTGTGAACATGCAGTGATTGGATCCCCAACCTTGTTATCTGGAAGTGTTATTCCAGGTTTCAGAAGCTCATTTTGATCAGACTATCATGTTTACATGCAGTTTAAAAAGTATCATTTGACCTCTGGTGGACACTGCAATAAGCAATAACACGTTTTTCCTATCAGAGCACAAATGTTGCCATGGTAACTGTGTCCTGCTGATTCATTTATGCTTACTATTATATTTTGCAGTACTTTTGAACATATGTGTGTGCATGTCTATAAAGTTTAATCTGAAGCTCCAACCTGTGTAGGCAATCTCGGTTACCATCACGACCTTCATCACAGAGCCTTTGAAGCACTTCGGCCAGGGAATCAGCGAGTTTCTTCGAGCGCTTCTAAAGGATCTACCAGTTACTCTGCAGATTCCAGTCCTCATCACTATCGTGTTGTCTATTTTGGTAAAGATGAATCATCACGGCACTCATGCAAATTGATGGCACTAGTCAATGTGTCTTTATACTAGTAAATTGTGTTTTTTAACAGGTGGTCGCGTACGGGAGTGTACAGGCAGCCTTCCAGCATGGCATCATGGCACCTCTGCGTCGTCCTCGAAGGGATCCACCTCCTCCAGAGCTGGAGCAGCCACAGCCTCGCCCCTTGAGGATTGAGGGCTATGATTACTTAGCAAGAGGGGATGCACCTGCACCTGCTCCTGCTCCTGCTCCTGCTCCTGCACCTGCTCCTGCTCCTGCACCTGCACCACAGCATGTTCCAAGGCACCGAGCAGACGATGCCCGATTACACAGAAATAACGTTCATCAGAGGCGGCGCATTAAGGTCAGGGAAGAGCCAGCACTCATTGCTGTGGAGACACTAAGAACTGTAAACCACCAGTACAGTGAGGATGAGACGGATGCTGAGCGGCATGAGGAAAGTCCTGAGGCAATGGAGAATCCACCTGCAGACTCAGAGTCTGAAAACCAGCAAGAGACTGACGAGGAGGAGGTGGATGGAGCGAGTGCTCTCAGTATTACTGCTAACACAACCCAATCAGCCCAACATAATGAATCGGATTCATCACAGTCAAAGAATAAACCATCAGAACGGAAGGAGAAACCTCCTCAAATTCAACCCAGCGGAGACGGTGCAGCAGCCGGATCGCAGCCAGCAGGACGGCAGCCTCCACAGACCGATGTTCCAGTGAGTTCTTTTTTTTAAAACACATACGAGATCAAATGAGGTAAACGAGAGCTTCTTCAGCATGTCTAACCCGCTAAATGACCATGTGATGTTTTAATGCTGCAGCACTGTGCGTGCACTAATGGGATGGTGAATATTCACCTGGGACACAAACTGGTAAATGAGTATTTAGTTATTTTGTTTTGCATTGTATGGTGACTTTTAACCTTTAGATTTTGGTGATAGCTGATGAGCTTCACTTGTTTGTTAATTTATTTCATTTTATTTTTTTACTTTGCATAAATGCATGTACTTTTTGTCACTTGCACACCTACATTTTCCTTTCGATGGTACAAATTGTTAGCACAGTGACTTTCAGCCATCATCTCATGGATTACTCGCTGCTGCTTATGGTGACACAGCGATAAAGAAACTGAATTTCAGCGAATAAGAATAACTTTAATGGAGTACTGTTATTTAAGAAGCTGTTGCAGCAGATTATAAGAATATAGCCACGTTGCACCTACATTACCGTCGGTATCTAACTCAAAACATAATAATTGTTTATTTTCTGAACTGACACACAGTTGATATTCTGTTCACGTTTAAATGTATCTCTCACATTTGTTTAAACATAGATTATATGCTGCTACAAGTTTTTAGATATTTTTTTTAATGATTTTTAAATGCGATGTAATTGCCTTGTGTAACATATTTCTGATGTTAACCCATCCCTGCAGGATCCAGATGCCTCAGGGGAAGAACGGACGTCCTCCGTCTCAGTTAGAAACATAGAGACTGTCGGGGTTCCAGTTCAGGAGACGAATCCAGCGGCAGTGGAGTAGACGGCTTCAGTAAAAGGCGGCAAAAATATCGCCAGTGGCGTTTGGTACCTTTTGACCGACTTAACGGAGGGACGACAAACCTGAAGGAACGTAATTTTTTTTACATTAAAATCAACACTATTGCAGAAGCACCACCCAGCAGTGTTGGTTTCTTGCTGTTGTGCGATCAAACAGCCAAAAGCAGCGCCGATCAGCATCTGACCACGATCAGCATCTCAGGATGAGTTTGTTTTACACATTTGCCCTGCGTACAGAAGAGCAAAACATTCAGCCACCCATAACGCAGTCTGACTAAAACCAGTATTGGAGAACGTTTAAACTGCGTTGTTTCACCGGTCCATAGTTTTTTACTTCGACTCTTAGAATCGAGTCTAGTTGTAGCGAAACTTGGATTTCCAGTCAACACATAAGACTCATTTCAGTGGAGAAATTTAGACATGAATTTAGTTTTAGACCTTTTTTCTTTCGTAATGCTGTAGCCTTAATCGGCCCTCTCGATAATATCCCGTTTTTTTTGCACTGCACAGAACACGAAGGCTGCTCAGATCATGGCTGAGTGCAAAGGGTGAAAGTAATCTGCACAAAAAAAAGGTTATTCTTTTTGTGCAGATTTGAAATCGGTTTTTTATTTTTTTATTTGAAAATTAAAAATTTATTATGCTAACAATGAGGGAGAAAAGTGTAAATCCTTTACAAAATGTTGCATCTCTAAAGCTATTTTACATTTATTACAATTTATGAAATATTATCTTTTTAGAAACTGCACCAAACAATCGTTTTGGTCTCTGTTTTTACTTGTGTTTCATTATAGAGGTGCAGCTTTGTTGGTGTACTGTTCTTCTGACTGAGTTCTACTTTTTAGAAAATTTAAAAAAAAAAAATTAAAAAGGGATCAGTTTGACCTGTCGTGCTTTACCTCTCCAACTCTGGCAGCGAGATGAACCGGACAGCTCCTGCTTCACTTGATTTGTCCAGCTCCTTCTGTTTCATTCGTTGGTCCTTCGTGGGTCCTGCATCCTGCTGCAGCGGACATGGGGAGTGTCCCGGTTTTTATTGACAGGAAGATCGTTTCTTTTCATAACCTCAAATCCAGTGAGGACAGTTTGAAATATGCTGGAGCTTGAGGAGAGGACACCTTCCTGACAAATGGAAGAAATTAACACTTTCTTAGATTCTGCCATTTGCTTGATTTGACCCTACTGTTGAGATGTCGTAACTTTTTATGCCACCGTTGTCCGAGACGAAGTATGCATCTCAGTTTTGTACGTGAACCCCGTTTGCCAAGCAGAACCACTTTGAAAGATAAAAGTGGGATGGTGAGATGGAGATCCACAAGTGACGGGTGTCACGTTATGTCATGTTTCAGAGCATGCGTGTATTTGTTTTAGACTGGCTCACGTGTGTCCATGATGGTTTCCATCTGGTCTGCAAATCTTTTTTTATTTATATAGCGCCAAATCGCAACAAATATCATCTCAAGTCACTTCAATAATACAGTCCAATTCATTATAATCATAATCCAATCAAATCCAGTTAATTAAATGTCATACATACAGAGCCAATTGAAAAACAGCTTGTGAGTTTTCTGCATAGCAATTTAAGCCTAACACATAGTAGATCATCACTTGGTTTCGTCCAGCACTTTATGAGACTTATATAATATAATAATGACGATAATATAGCTTGATAACATTTTATTTATTCTGTGAAAACCTGTCAAATGTCAAATTGTGGCAACATGAATTTTGTAAATATGTTTGCATGCTATGATAGTAGGACTAATAATCGGTAAGGAGACCTATTTCGACGAGTAGAGAAAGTTTGCTGTTAAAAGAGGAAGTGGCAGAGGGATGGTCAACTAAAGAAAACTTGAACCAGGGGTCAGAGAAACGAGGACAGCAACAGAGAGAGGAATGAGTAAAATAAGGAAATGGAAAAAAAAACAAAAAACAAAAAAAATCGTACAGAAAATGTAATCATTGTAACTTTTTAGTCCAGACTGGCCCATCACAATCCACGTGCAGATTCTCTGCCAACTCGGTCCGTTGAAGCCCTTAATAACACTACTATGCTGAATAATATCCCTTGATATTCTGGAGCAATGAATAAAATAAATGATGGCTACACAGTATGTTGCTACTGGAGCAGGATGGTCACTGGACTTGGCAAATGTCCTGCAAATGAAGCAAAACAGTGCGTGGCGTCCCTGACTGTATGAAAGCCACTTTTGAAGTGTGCCATCCTCGCAGCGGAAAACTTTCTGCCATTTGGGGTTACTTGTTGATGGTTAAAACATAGCTGAAGGGTGGGCTTGGGGTCTCTGGTGAGAGAGATGATGTACTGGGCACAAACCTGGACGTGAAAAGTAGAGAAATAGAACGGAATATGTTTGAACACCCCTAATATGTATGCAGATGTTTAATTGTGTAGTTAATCAGTGTTTCATTAGTTTTAACTGTATAATGTGAAATGGCTCATTGTCTCCTTGTCTCTTATTTGATGTAATTTAATCTGAAAATTTCCATAAATAAGTGTTAAAAAAAAAGAAAAGCAATAGTAGATAAACCAAAAACACCGACAGAAAAAAATAGGTAAAGTATATTTGAACAAATTGGACAGTGGGCTTGAAGAAAGTGTATTGATACTTAAAACACTTTAACTCTGGTGACCTGATTTGTAATTGTAAAAATTGTGAAAAAGCAGATCTGCATGCTCAAACCACACCTCCATAAAATAGTGGTTAATTAATCAGGATAGTATGACATTTTCCAACACTTTAGAACTAGATTCGCACCGCACGCTATCTGTAATGTCAAGTAAAGTTCATAGACTTTACGTTTCTGAACATTTCGTGAATGAATGTTTATCCTCAACATGTTAGCTGGCACACACACCTGCTATCACCACCACTAATCCCCTCCTCCCCCCTCCTGTACCACATGGCAGCGGGAGCCTCACTTTCACTGTCGGACGACAGACCGACGCCACCGCCGCCGGCCCCCGCAGCAGCAAACATGTTTATTATATTTCTGCTCTTAGCAGCATCAGTTGCGAGAGTTTTTTTTTGTTCTTTTCCCTCAGTTTTTCTGCACCGCCTTTTCGTTTTTTTTTTTCCATTTTTGCTTTCTCTTCTCTCTCACAGATTGCTAATGATGTGTCAGTAGCTCATCATTAAAGGTGATTTGACGAGGGGGGGTCTGGAAAATGTGTGGGTGGGACTACTGGGCCTGTCATAGGGCCATTGGGCCTCTTATGCGTCTTTACATACATACAAAAAAAAAAAAAAGAGGTCAGCCACTGCCGGACCATTACTGACCGTCCAACGGGAAAACTCCCGGTACTCCCTATGGCCAATCCACCCCTGAATGTAATGTACTTACAAACTTAATTTAGGATGAAAGGGAAACTGATGGAAATGCCTCCAGTTATTTTACGGTTTTCTGCAGCACTCGTGTCACTCCACAGGCGACTCTCGCGCCGTAGATTGCGCACCTGAACGCCGCCTGACACTCATTTCCTGATTGGCTGACTGGAGGCTTCGTGGTCATACAGAAAGCTTAGGAAAGGAAAGACTCTCTGCTGCGCGAAGTTTCCGCCAGCCCTGTCACAACCTCTCTCGATTAAATGGTGTCTTTTTTCACGTGGGCAATCAATCATGGAGTTACTGGTTCGTTATCTGGATAGAAGCAATTCAATAAGGTGAGTGGGTTTAAGATAATAAGCCTTTTAAATGTTGCTGAGAATTTGAAAGTACTTTGAATTCTTTTTTTGAAAGATGTTCCTTAAATAGGTTGACCGCTAAAACACCTGGTAAAACCTCGTGAGAAATTAAACCGCTGCTGTTATCAGTCGATTAAAACAACAACAACCCAGGTAATTTTTTATGAAATGATATGATTTGATGATGTGACCAAAGATGTAACCATGTAGGCTCAAACTTTATAACTCTGAAACTTGATGTTTGACAAACCTGAAAACGGAAAAATGCAGCATGAGGTCTGCACTGTGTTTGTGGTTGACAAACTGTTGGGAAAATATTGAAAGTACACTCAGTGAGCCAACCTTGGACTTGAACCTAGGCAGCACCCTGAATACAGGCACTGTACTCTGTACATAGAGTTATTCTGCAGTCCGTTGCACTAACAAAACAATTTCACACGAAATAACTGCCTTTTCACACTTTCACTTCTGCATTTTGCTCTGCATTTCTGCACGGAAACACGAGGTAAAGCATTCAGAGAAGTATTAAGTGCTTTTTCTTCTTCTTTCAGCTCTGTCATGATTCAAGATGTTATCAAAGAGGAGAACCTGAGAGATGACCTGAAATACTACTTCATGAGCCCGTGTGAGAAGTACAGGGCCCGCCGACATTTACCCTGGAAAATGGGAGTCCAGATTCTGAAGATCATCATGATCACCACACAAGTATGTTCAGCAGACTCCCCCCTTGTAGGTTTGGAAAGATCTGGAGATGGCATGGAAAATCCGTCCTGGAACAGAAGTCTAAATGTACACGAATTTGTGCCTGTGTGTGGACAAATTCTGACAATTACTCTGGGTCGTAAATAGCCAGATTGTATCATTGTGAGAGTATGAAATACATGCTTGCAACTGTCCTCACTTCTCTCTTTTTACCAGTGCTGACACTGAAGAAATTTAGTGATTCATCTCAATGCTACTGCAGAAAAAAGGTCGAAACAAAACACAAAAACTTCTCAAAAGAACCTCACTCTTATCTTACTTCAGAAGTGAAGTTAATGGTGCTTAAAAAATGTCACTTGCAGAAATAAGTAACCCTACCGTACTGAACTGTGTCGAGGTTTATTTTTTAACAATCACCCGAGGGCAGCTTTGTTAATAAATAAAGCTACTGTAGGTGCTTTTCTGTTCCACGCAAAAGTTCTCAAGTTGTTACTGCCCTAGTTTGATCTCCATTCATGAATAATTCTGGTAGCATTTGTATCAAGTATTCACTTTCCTTCTTGTTGTCCTCACAGCTCGTCCTGTTTGGCCTCAACAATCAGCTGGTGGTTGCCTATAAGGAGGAAAACACCATGGCCCTGAAAAACCTCTTTCTGAAGGACTACAGTGGGGTTGATGAGGACGACTACTGTGTGGCTGTTTACACCCAGCAAGCTGTCTATGACAGTCTTTATTACGTCCTAGATCAGGTAAGTCGAACCTGTGGATGCTTTCAGTGTTGTTTGCTGTGCTGTTTTTCAACTGTTGGCAAACAAAAACCCCAAACCTGGCCAAATTTCTGAGATATGGAAGACCTTTTCAGCAAAACAGACTCGCATTTGGCTATAAATACAGATTTTTAAAGAGTGTAGGAGACACCTTCAGCGCACCCAAAAGCCAAACTAACATGACGCATGTAAGCCACGTGATCCCTGCTTTCAGCGAACACCATGTCCTCGCCATTTCCTGATGCAGATTGCAGGGGGAAGAAACTGTTAATAATTTAATAGTGCATTTACATGAACATGTGTTCTGCTTGTTATACTGATTTCGTGTCCATACTGTAGCTAAACATCACATCATGGTCTCTGTTCAGATCCCTGTGGACAAGTTGACTGACATTGGTTGCTAATGTTAATGTTTCTATGTGCTTTTAATTTTTTTTTGCTTTTATATGGCCCTTTCCAGCTGCTCTACATTATGTAAATCACTCTGACCCAGTCTGTTTTTTTTTTTTTTTACCTGAGGCCTCTTTTATTCACAGTACAGTCAGTTGGGCCAGCTCTCTGTGGGTCCTATCAGTTATGCGGAGGATGAAGATGGCAAGGTGCAGCCTCTCATTATCTGTAAAGAGTACTATAAGAGAGGCAGTGTGCAGCCCTCAGATGAGGCCTTTGACATTGACGCCCAGTTGGAAACCGGTGAGATTTATTTTTTTCGTTTATTGATTTATTTTTTCATTTCTTTATTCATTTTAGTTTTAAGCCCAGCAGTATCATGAGTGACTTTGGTTATCAACATCTTCATCACATTGTGTTCTTCTTTATTCAAAGAAGAAATATTTCACCCTGTTATTTTAATTGTAAAGTGCACAGTACAGTTTTTCCCACTGTCTGCAATGATTGTGGATTGGATGCATGGGTTTTATTTAGCTCTGTTGTAGGCAAACTGTAACATGTATTTAATTTACACCATAATGAAAAGTTCAAGTGTTTGAGACCCCAGAAAATTCTCATTTTTCTATCTCTCCTTCGTCTCAGTCTGCATGTCTCACGATCCAAAGACGGCAAACCAATGGAAAACAAAGAATGCATCCTTTTTTGAATTGGACTTTTACAGGTACACAGTGCCAAAATATACATGCTGCTAAGATATATATTTCCTTCACTCCTCGAAATCACCTCTTCACGTTACCAGCCCCACTTTCTTTTCAGGCTTGTTGACATCAAGGCAACCTTCCAGCTGAAGGGAATCAACCTGCAGACAGTTCGTTCACGGGAGTTACCCGACTGCTACTCCTTCTATGTTACGGTATACATTTCCAGGAATAAAAACGTGTCACACTGGGTTTGAAATGGAACTGACTGGGCGGTGTCATGATTAACACTTTGACATTTTTCGTCTTTGTTTGCAGATCACGTTTGATAACCAGTGTCACAGCGGGAAGGTGAAAGTATTCCTGGACATAGATTCTGAAAGCAGCGCATGCCGAGACTGGAAGATATCTGGGACAGGTAGAGTGTAGCTCTCCATGTTCAAAGGAAATGTATAAATGAATAAACACAACAAAGAAGAAAAGCAGAACAGTTTTTAATGACAATTCAATGTTTTGGCTTTTCCAAAAATACTTCTTAATTATGAGAAAGAGTGACTCAAAACCTTTTAAATAACAAATTTTGTCAATAAATCCTATTTTTTTTAATTATTTTTTTGTATTGAACTGGTAGTTCACCAAACCTGGCCTTTTCTTTTGCCCTGAAACAGATGAGGACGGATCAATTTATTTGAGAGCCGTTTAGCCCCAAAAGTTCTGCTTTCTCTCAGAAAAAAAAGTTCATAACTGGGAGTTTTGTCCAGTTACAGTTGACAGTTAGGAAGGTGTTTCCTTTCAGAACCATATCAGCATGAGTGTTTGGGAGTTATGTAAGAGATAAACCCTCTCACCGAAGCTCTCACTTTTATTGTCTGTTCCAGCTCAGAAGAACACCCACTATCTGCTGGTGTTTGATGGCTTTGTGATTCTGGTTTGCATCACTTCTGCAGTGCTGTGCACGCGCTCCATCGTACTGGCTGTCAGGCTACTACAGGTCAGCTGCTCTGCTCGCACTGCAGGACTTTTTTTTTTTTTTTTTTTTATCCCTGAAACTCTTGGCTAGTCCCTATTGGCTGAAATCATCAGTCATTCCTGCACTACACACGTAATACTGTTTTTGCACACAATCTGCTTGCTTTTTCCTCGTGCAATGATAATGGTGTAGTGGTAGAATTAATATATTAAATTAATTCAAACGGTTATTAATAAATCCCAGAATAGGCCTGCTTCAGTACCTCTAAAAATATTGTCTTGGTTTGTATCTTCAGAATTTCAGATGAGCTTTTTTTTCTTTTGAAAATCCAGAACCAGGAATATTTTCTGCTAGTATTTCTGGATTTTCTTTTTCAATTTTTTTTATCATTATTATGCATGATTATGCCAATGGGAGAGTTGTTTGCATGGGTCCTACAGTCGGATGCAGAGTTGTAACGAAAACGGAGAGATGGAAGGAAAAAGTTTGAACTTCATTCTTCCCTCTAACCTCATGAGATCGCTAGTAGATATAATGAGCAATGCATGGAGCCCTAAGGAGGAAGCAGCAGAAGGCAATGTTCTTTGTTTCATTGAGACGTGGCTGCAGGAAGGACTCTGTCACCTTTCTACCCAGCTTTCAGACTGCAGACAGAGAGGTAACAGTAAAGGAGGAGGGATTACAGAGCTTGTTAACAACAGATAATGTGGTCCATTATTGTGAAGGAGCATTTCTGCACCCCAGATCTTGGACTGTTGGCTCTGAGTTGTCTGTCCATATTGTCTACTGAGAGAGTTCATCTTTGTCATGTGCTGACACTGTGTGGGACACCATCAGCCTAGTTGTTTTTTGCCAACCTACAACAACAATTTTATGGCGGTTTCAACCCCACCATTGCCCATCTACACTTCAAATTTCCAAATGTCTGTCAACTGATTTTTTTTATTATTTCTTTTTTTCATTTGGGTTATCAGTTATACAGTATAACTACACTTTACTGGAGATATATACTTTACCTTCTTAGATTAAAATATTATTGAATTCAGTTGAATTATTCATGAAGCACTTATTTTGAAATGCTGTCTTTTTTTTTTCAAGAGATTCTCCCGATTCCTTGATGAGAACTTCAACCGTAAAGTGTGTGAAGACGACCAGCGGGAGTTTCTGAATGGCTGGTATGTGCTGGTCATCGTCAGCGACATCTTGGCCATAGTTGGATCCATACTAAAGATGGAAATACAAGCGAAGGTAAGCTTTAGCTGCCTCAACACAGCCTGGTTAAAAATGTTTATCGCAGCACTTATCAACGTGAAATTGAGCGCATGTGCAAGTGCCAGATATTGATCTGATCAGAGGCAGAAGCCAGTGAGAAGAAAAACAAAAAAAAATGTTGTTGCTAATGTATCTGACTCAGATAAAGACACAGCTGCCAAAATTTAAAATGGACCGAGGAATGTAAAGAGATCTAGTGCATAGTGTGACAGACAGGTGGAGATGCAAGAAAACCAGAGCTGATGTCACATGAGACGAGGGTTTTTATTACTTTACAAGCAAAAAAAAAACTTTTTTCACAGGAAACAGGCTGGATCCAGTAAAACATGGTCATAATAATCATTGTCACAAGTTTTAGGGTTGAAACTGTGGGCAAGGGAGAGACCAACATGAGTCTGTCTGAGTCAAACCACGTCAGAGAAAGGACTAAGACCATCACAGTACTGTTGTAATATAGAAACAGGAAATGCATATGAAAATAAACATAGCCAACAGAATATCAGCTATGGCTCTGTGGACTACTGTTTTGAAGCTTCTTTTGCCATCACCATCTTTGCTTTTCAGAAATGTACAATATAAGTGAGAGGAAGGTCAGACGTAGAGCTGGGGGGCAACAACTAAAAAACTATTTTTAAGAATGTTAATGAGGTGATGAATCAAATTGGAATTGTGGTTATTTTCCCCATGACTTTCAAGCCATCTGATTTTCCTTTGTAAACGGAGTAGTCGCCATTCAAAAGAACACACGTTTAAGGCACTTCCACATTGGCTTAACTTGTTAGACCTCGATTCTGTGTCTATCTTGTATGTGTAAATAAACGTAGAGTACACTGTATGGCTTCACTTTTGATTTTACATCGAGTTACTCACTCAGGAATTGCACTGCAAGCTCAGGGCATAGGGTAGCTGTTATCCTGTGTTTGACCTTTGGAATGAAATGACACAACGCAGATACGATAAAGATCTGTTTTAACCAGAGTGTGCTGTTTATGGCCATAGAAAGTAGCACTAAACACTTTCTTGTAATCTTTTAAAGTACTTGTGAGGAATAGTTTTCCAGGCTTTCTGAAAGTTTGTCTTTGGAAATCGGCTGCTTTTTTTTACCCACTCATTTTCAGTCTGTTTGTTAAGCCACTTAACACTGACCTCTGAATCATTCAAGCAAAAATGGTCGTCTACTCTTCAGTCGATCAATTTACTGTTCACTGAAGCCTCATCCACGGAAGGCTGGCTGTCAGCAAGCCATTGTTAAGGAGGGGAAACAGGGAGAAAAGGCTGAGCTATGCCAAATGACACAAGAACTGGACTGAAAACCAGGTCTTATGCAGGGATGAATCCTCCCCAGGTTCTGGAAACATTTTTGAAGCAGTTGATTCCTCATTCTACTTTAAGTTCTCACCATGTAATTAAAGTAGTCATGTCCCGATCATATCAAAGCAGAACTCTCAGTTCAAGTCTTTATATGTAGGTTAAATAACTTTCTTTATTCAATCCATTAGAGTACCTACAAGCATAGCTATTTTTTGTTTCCATCAACTTTTCAAACCACATTTTAACTTTTCTTTTTAATCAATGTTCTAAACATATTGTGTATTGATATCATCTACTGTTTGATTGTAAATGGTATTCGATTCACGTTGAGTAGTGCTGTAATGTACATATTCTTTTTTTTTTGTCAGTATTTAAAGGCACATGCTCTACTTCAATCAGTTTTCTGATGCTGCATCTCGGTTCTCTTTGTGGTTTCTCCTCATCTTTTGTAGAGTTTGACAAGTTACGATGTGTGCAGTATCTTCCTGGGAACATCCACATTGATGGTGTGGGTCGGTGTGATCAGATACCTGGGATACTTCCAAAAATACAATGTGAGTCAGAATCTCTCTTTTCCTGTTGTTGTGCAGGCTTTGGCAAAGAAACTCAGACCACCATAACAGATGTTTTCAGTTTGAGGATCTGCAGTAACAGCCTGCCTATGAATTTAAGGGACTGATGAACGGAAACTGTTGTTTTTGAAAAATTGCGTTAAGAAAATTTAAGCTATGAACCTGTCCTCAGATGTGATTTTATAGTGTTTGATTTATGGTTAATTATTACCCATCTCCTGCATACTTGTGTGTTTAGGTCCTGATTTTAACCATGAAAGCAGCCTTCCCCAAAGTCCTGCGTTTCTGCTGCTGTGCTGGCATGATTTACCTTGGCTATACGTTCTGCGGATGGATTGTACTGGGGCCATACCACGAGAAGGTAAATTGTTACGGGTTTAAGAAGAGCAGAGGCAGTCGGAGACCTGATGGTGGGACTGTTGCTCGTCTCAGTCCCTGCTCTGATTGTTGCTGTGAGAAGTGTGTGAACCTTACAGGAGGGGAAACTGTCGAGCAGTGACTAATCCTGCTTATTCACGCAGAACTGCTGACGCCAAATGTATGAAGCTGAATGAAGATACTCCTTCATTCCTTTAAATTCACTGAAGTTATGTTTCTGTCAATATACCCTAAAAATGCACTTGTCTTATCTTTTAACATTAACACCGTAAAAAATGCTGACCTGAAGTACTCTCTGAATCTGTATGTTGGTGTTTATAAAGACAAAGATGATCTTGTTGTTCTGTACAACATTTGATTAGTTTGAGCACCTACAATAGGGGCCATATTACAGAAATATTTACCGTGCAGACGATGTTAACTGTTTGGTAAGCTTCGTGATTAGGGGTACAACCAAATTTAGGAAAAGGGAAAAACGTTGCCAGGTTCAAGTTCCTTTCCTAACCTAAGATAGGAGGAATGTATTAAACAGACATTATTTCAGGATGGCTGTTTAGCTCTTCTTTAATGTTCCCGTTTCCAACAGAGAGCGAGAGCACATCTTGTTATTTCTGCTTACTTTTACACAACCACAGAAATATCAGCAGCATGAACTTGAGAAACATTGAGATGTTTCTGGCTGACTCTAATGAGACTGTGTTCTGGTTTTATGACAAACTCCTTGTTAATAAAGCTAGCTCCAGCCACAATCCTGCAGTTCTCTGAGCAACTACTTTGAAGAGGCTGACCAATCAAGATGGGTGATTGACAAATCTGTTTGCAAAAGTAGCCCATTATGTCTTTCAGCCCGACATATGTGGCAACGACAGTAAGCAATTTAGAACTCTTTTGGACGTTTCAGTGTATTTTTATAGCTTAGTGAGATCAGAAAAGCAGAGTTGGTTGCTTGAAGATGGACGATGATAATTAGTGTTTGATGGGCTTTTCATTCTTTACTTATCTGAGATAAGTCAGGATTCTTAAAGCTAGAATTCTTCTACATTTTGGTATTACAGAGGCTAAATGTACTATATTCTACTCTTTATCATGACTTAATATTTAAGATGGGAAGTTTATGGAAATTGGACCCAGGTGTGTAAACATGTTGGTTCTGGCAGCCTGATGAGTCTGTGATTGTTAAGTTTTATTAGAATTATTGTCTCCAGCAACTGCTTTTGCTGTTTTAAAATATATACTTTGAATGAGGAAGTTAAGAATAATGATGATAACAATATTGGGGTCTTCTGAGATCACTGCTGTTTTCAGTATTTTCAAGACCCTGTAAGTGGACGATGTAGCCACAAGGTGTCAGTGTGCCCTTTCTCATCAGTCCTCTGGCTTCAGTGGGCAGCAGTTGGGTAATCATGAGCCTTTAACTTCATAACAAGCATCTTAAGCCAACAGGGGAAAAAAAAAATCTGAAAAATATCATTTTTCCAGATAAGTTTTCTAAAGTGACAAAAATGGATCAAATTTATATCTATTTTAATATTGGTAATAAATAAAAAATCTGTTTAGGCTACAGTAAGCAATAGCTATGAGATTTCAACTGAAAGTCAACCTGCTTTAACAGAAATCAAGCGATTACACCATGCCTTTAAGCCCAGACAGATGGTCACATTAACTGGAGATTCCTGGACATCAAATGCCATCAGGAAAGAGGAGTATGTTTAGCTCTCCTTACTCATTAAGATAAATAATTTACGGAAGTCTGAGGACAAGAGGGCGTTGAAAGAAGTCATCCTCTGCAGAGGTAGATGCGTGGGGAACAGAGAGCAGCTGTTCCTCATCAGCGCCTTCTGAGCACATTCAAATTTGTTGATCGTCTTAAACTAAAGAGGCGTTACTTCTGTAAATACAGTTGAGTCTGGAAATATTTGGATGGCGACAAAATATTTATCATATTGGCCGTATACCAGAAGGTTTGGGGTTTACTTATAGCAGCTGTTTAAGATACTTCTTTTCAATGAGTGAAACGAGTATGAAAAGTTAACATTGTATTTATGTTGTTAATTTCTTCAATTATACTGAAGATTCTGGAAAAAAAACAAAGATTCTTCACATTGAAAAGTTAAAGTTTGTAAGTCTGCCTTCCAATTTAGATACGAATTCCTTCAAATTAAAAAAAAAACGTATTGTCGTCATATAACTGTACCTTGTTTCTGTAAACGGCTAAAATGGCAAAAATGGTGACCGTATCCAAATATTTCCAAGTCAAACTGTATATTAAAGGCAGATTTATTTATTTATTTTTTTTGAAGCATGATCATTGGACTACTTGATTGTGTCACGAAGAAATGAACAAACTGCACTTTTGTATCACTGTTTCACGAATGGCACATATTTTCGAATACTTGAGGTCTACATGAAAAAATGACATGAAATGTCCATAATTATTATTGCATTAATTGCAGTTTTCAATACATATCCATTAGAAGGGAAAAGTTATTTGTCCAACTGTGAGCCTGTTTCTACAGTTAATGTAAAATAGGTTTCAGTTCCACAGTATGCTCAGCGCTGTTTTCAGATATCGATACTCTGCGTTTACACTGCGGTGGCTGGGGGAGTCCCACGTTGTGTGCTGTCAGCCCAGGATCCTCTGTGTATTTACTGAATGAATAAACAAAGGATGTCCTAGGACTTGCCTTTCCACACGTCTTCAAGTGCTGTGCCCTGGATCCATAGCGTCGCAGAGGGGTGTTGTTTTTAGATGTTATCTCATTCTGGAGGAACATGGTTTCTGTCTTAATGTACGTGTCTGACTTTCAGACACTCCCTGAATAACTATCTGTCTCTTTGTTTTCCTCTCTGTCTTTTATCATTTCATCTCTTGTCAGTTGTCTCAGTCTTCTGCAGTCTTCTCGTAGTCCCCTTGCCGTTGCTTCACACCATTTATGAAAAACCAAGTTTTTGTTTTGACTAAAGTCAAAGATCCTCGTTGGAGAAATGAACCTCGCAGCACTGTGCGGTATAGTTTGGCTTTGTGTAGGTTTGTCTTTTCACTGAACTGTACACAGTGCATCTTATATTGAGTCGGTCCCCCTCAGAGGACCTAAAAAGCTCAGAACTGTTCAGGATGTGGACAAACACCACAGGTGTTTGTGGGTGTCTGGTGCTGAGATGTTAGTAACTGATCCTCCTTGATTCTTTGAACCCTTCCTAAGCAGTTTCGTAGCACCCTCTGCTCACCTGCCTGGGAGGAGTAGTAAAGTGTTGCTGACATGTGGGGGTGAGGCTACCCTTCAGAAATGTTTAGGTTTGACTTTTTGTTACAAGGATGCATTTCTGCCCTATTTTCCTGACTTTTTTTGTTTCATATTTCTCAAATCAAACAATGCAGACATGTTGGGATGACTGTTTCTTACCCCCCCCCCCTCCCCCACTTCTCTATAGTTTGAAGGCCTGAGTCGTGTGGCAGAGTGCCTGTTTTCTCTGCTGAACGGGGACGACATGTTCACCACCTTTGCCCAGCTGAAAGACAAAAATATTTTGGTGTGGCTCTTCAGTCGGGCTTATCTCTACTCCTTCATCTCCTTGTTCATCTACATGGTGCTGTCCCTCTTCATTGCCCTCATCACTGATTCATATGAGACCATCAAGGTAATTATGTGGTAGTTAAATGAGTGAAGTGAAAGCTAAGGTGCATCTGAATCTTGTTACTCCTAAAAAAGATAAACCAGTTACAACCAATTTTTTTTCTTTCCTCCGGAACATCTACACGTATAAATCTTGTCACATGTGAAGTGAAAAATTCATAAAATTGTTTTTTTTTCTGAATGTTCTGTTGCTTTGGAATCATGCTGTTTATATCACATGACCTTCCAAGTCCAGTTCCTCTTTTGTCTTTGCTAACTGTTGCTTATTATCACTCGGAGCTGGTCGTGGAGCCACACAATCGAGAAGATGATCTGTTTTGGGGCAATTTCAATAATGTCAGATAATATCTAGGACTCCTTGATTGAGAGAGTTATAAATTGCTTGTTTTGACCCAGTGTCTAAAATCAAACCAGTTCTTTGCATCTAAGCCGAAGAAAAAAGCAGAAACAGTTCTCTGCTAATGTGGAACCAAGAACTGCTTCTGCCTGGGTCTGGACTAAAACTGCTTCAGAATTAACATTTAGTCAAACTAACACTGGTCCATGGGGAAGTCTGTCTCTTGCAAAATAAACCAAAGGGATCTTTCAGGAACAAAAATGATATTAAAAGAAATCCAGCATAAGATGGCTGCAGAAACATTGTGCAGATAAGTGTCACACTTAAATAAGTGAAAAAGGAGTTAAGTGGACTGAATAATCCACCCGACTAACTTCAGGTTGCAATTTTCATTATTAATTTTCTAGGAAGAATATTTAATGCTTAATTACTACTGAAAGTATCCATCTGTTAAAAACCTGCAGCTACTGTATTCACAGGTAACTTGTGCTATAGATGAATAAGCAATAAAGTACGAATGTAGTAAAGATTTAGGTACTCAACAAAAATTCTGCATGTAAAATATGTCGGGCTTCTTCTGAACTGTCAATTGGTGTATTAGATCCTGTCTTTATCTTGTCTTTTTTTTTAATATTTGCAAATAGAAATACCAGAGAGATGGGTTCCCGCTGACAGACCTGCAGAAGTTCCTCCGAGAGCAGAAAGATTTTCCCGTTGTGGAGGAGAATGGCCAGTCAGCCGTTGAGCTCAAACACTCTGTACTCTGCTGCTGCCAACGGTACGATGGTGCTTGCATTGACATTGCTCTGCTTCATTAATACTTCAATCTCTTTTCAAACACTCTGCTTCACAGACATTTTAAATTTTGGAGCCGCCCTCTGCAATGAGATGTCTTTGTTTAAATTTCTAATTTAGATTTGTTAGTAAGAATTAGATTTCTGTTTGATTTGAGATTTCACCACAACAATACCTCTTTTCTTTGCTTGGTTCTGTTTGACTTCCATCTCTTTTTGAGTTTTTACATTGTAGATGGTACCTGGTGCTTATTAATTAATACTTTTTTTTTTTTTTTTACCAAGTCGACGTTTCAATCAAGTTGAGCTGATGATGCTAAATGTTTGAACAGATTCTACGATGTTTAAAAGTTTCTTTCAAACATCACAAGTGTCGCCACATGTACATGCATCATCAGCAGTTCTGCAGTTAAGATGTAGTCCTGCACACATTGCCAGAGTTGATTACTTAATCTGAAAAGATGTACAATACTTAGTCTTGGTTTCATGCTCAATTTCATGATATTTTCTTTTGAAATTAATTTGTTCCCTGTGCTATTTTTTATGGAAACCGGCAGTTGCCTCTCCTCAACTCTCCTGAAAGAGCGTGCTTCCCATATACTGAAGTCTGAAGCCAATCAGGGTTTGAGTCTGACACATGGTAATTAGTACAAAGATGGTTTCAGATTATGCCCACATTTGTCTTGAAGACAGATGTCTTTTGATTGGTCAGCACCACTGGCCTGAGTAAACACCGCCCACAAAGCCACATCAGTTTAGCTAAAACTAGAAACTTAAGAATGCTTTTCATTAGACTCCAAAGAAGTTCCCACTTTGATTATGTTCTGAAATTAAAAAAGATATTCTTTCCAATATATAAAGCAAACCACCTTTTTGTCATTTGCCCAACAAGGACAGATTCTTCTTCTTCTTCTTCTTCTTTCAGCCTCTCCCTTTATCAGGGGCTGCCACAGCGAGTCGATCTCACATCATTGATTTGGCACATGTTTTATCCTGGATGCCCTTCCTGACACAATCCCACCATTTATCCGGGCTTGGGACCGGCACTAGAAACACACTGGCTCATGCTCCCCAGTGGCTGGGCGCTCACACTCGTACCTAGTGGACAATTTCGTGTCACCGATACTATATTGCACTAAACTCAATTTTATGAGGACTTTGAATTATCATATGCTACTACAGTGTCTGTCTTTTCATGCAAAAGAAACTATTTATTTGTTCTTTTGAAAAGAGATAGCTGTTGGAAACTGGATTT
The DNA here is from genome assembly GCF_036924035.1 of Leuresthes tenuis. Classification (NCBI taxonomy): domain Eukaryota; kingdom Metazoa; phylum Chordata; class Actinopteri; order Atheriniformes; family Atherinopsidae; genus Leuresthes; species Leuresthes tenuis. Next base: position 14,718,090 of record NW_027325361.1, on the reverse strand, counting down.
ACTTTTGAGTATGTATAGTTTGACTCGCTTTTGTTTCGTTTGACTGATTGGAGAGCTGTAACCAGCCTTGATCAGGGAATATAATATGTTATATGTTTTTGGGTTTTTTGTCAGTCCTCTATTGTGAAATTAACTTAAACATACAATGAAAAGACATTGGACATAAAAGTTTATTTAAATTAAACCTAATTTTTCATAGCTTACATCTTGTTGCTAGTAGGCATATTTCCTATAAGCCTCTGTTGTCTGTGCATTCCTTTTCTATGAGCCAATCCCCATCATCAGCAGGCAGCAAGGTTTCCTCTGTGCTGTGGTTTGGCTCAGTCTTATGTGGTCTGAGAGCAATGAAATTAGTGGTGGGAGCTATGCAGACACACCCAGTGATGGACTGATTACAGAGAAACTGTGAGGCTGAACACTGGGAAGAACCCCCCCCCCCTTCCCTCCTGCCACCACCACAGCCTCAGTCTTCCACCCCACAGCTCCCTCTTTGCTGTGTTGCCTTCCAAATAAACAAGTCATGCTCAACACTGGGCTATAGAAAGAACCAGAACGGTTTTGTTGCAGCACCACGGTTGGTTGAGAAGATGATTGTTGTGAGTTTAAAGTTGAACTCATCATCTTTCTTGTGGTGTCTTGCATGGTACAATATAGTGTCGCCCTAATGTGTTTGGTTTTGTTTAGTAGATTTACAAAATACAATTTCCTCTCTTTCATAATCGCTTTGTTGTAATCGGATGACTGGTTGGACAACAATTTCCTAATATATCATAATGAGTTTGCTTTCTTTTCTTTTCTGATTTTACAAATTCTTTGAAATTGAATCTCTTGTGCAGTATCCCTGTTGAGTTTATGGCTAATGTTCAGGGAAATGCCTCATGTAAACGGACAACAAATTCAGTTTCTGGTCCAACTTTCCACTTCAAAAGCGTGGCGCTGTTTTGTGACTTAGTGCAAAATCATATTGTTTACCCCAGAAAAAACAACTACTGTAGTCATTTGTATAGTTTTGTGCAGTGTTTAGGCAAAAAACGATCATATTCTTCCTTCCAGAGCTTTGAATGTTTGTACACAGAGTAAAGTTATTCATGTTATCGTGGGAAAAGAGCTGAATTCATCAGCATTGGAAGAGTTTCCTGTCCTTTGTAAGCTCTGAATAATGCAGCTGTTTCTGCTTTCAAGGCTCCTGCATCATTATTGTTTCACCAGACGTTAACACTCAGACTCTGGAGTCTTTCCTGCACGTTTGAGAGCTGTTTCCTATCATTTGACCATCCGGGGTTTCCTGCTCTGCATGTTTAATTGTTTAAGGAAGGGTTGTCTCAGTTACAGAGGCATTATGTAATACTAATGCAACTGAATACGCAGCTTGTGGTGGAGATGAACATAAACCTGCTAGTGACCTTTTAGATTTCGACAAGTTTTGTCATTTGTGCAATTTGAAAAGACTACAGACTGTAATTGCAGACAATTGCTGTCTTTGACCAGGCTAAATAGTTCTTTAAGTATTATTGTCCCAATCTGCTGGCCAGAATTAGATTAGCAAATATGGTGACGTCTCTTTGGATGAAATTTGTTAAAATCCTTATATAATTATTTACTTTAGCATTAATCTTGTTTAAGTTTGGAAGAGTTTGCCCGTGTCTGGATTTAATTGTGACTAGTTATTAGGCGTCAATATATCACCTTTTGTCCTCAAAAACCATATTGTGTCTCAACATTCTGGTGAATCAGTAAAACTTTATTTATAAAACATTTGTTACAGAAATTGCAGTTTACTGTCCTTTCCTTGAGCTGGACAAAATGTAGGAAATAGAGACCAACCAAAAAGAGAAGGTCACACTGTTAATCCCAGATGTTAGATTTTATTGCTGCAATATTTATTATTATTATTACTAATAATTATTATTATTAGTATTCTATTGGGACCAGTGATCTCACATCTCCAATGACGACCGAGGGAAGAACTGGTTTAACCCTCTTTCACCTTCCCCTCCTCTTGAACTCATCTTGATTTTGGGGGAGCTAATCCAGGCATTTCTTTGACTTTGGAAAGCTCAGTCTGCTGCGCCAACAGGTTACCAACGGTCTTGTAACTATGGTTATGCATCATAACGGTTGTAAGAGATTGCCAGGGTTACAAGCAGAAGCCAATCCAGCAGCAGAGCATCCAAACCAACACACAAAATGTTCCAAAAATCTGCACTTCCACAGAAAAAGCTCAGTGGAAGATCCTGAGATAATGCAAAGACGGATCTAGTATCCCAGTAGCCACTGCAGGCTGCTTGTCTCTAGGCCACTATTAATTGAACAGTACAATGCTAATAAAGCACAATAAGATGCTTAATTTAGTTTACCATAAAACATTTTCATTTTTACATCTTATCTGGGCGCGGCTGTTTTTTAGTGGTTTGGCTCAGCTCAGAGATGGGAACTAGAGAATATAAAGGGACTTCCCAACTCGTAACCAAAACCACAAATCTGACAGGTCTCTCTGGTGAAAAGCCATGTAGTGCTTTATATGCTGGCGCTGTTCTGAAATTGTGCAGCAGAATTTTAAATAAATTGTCTCTGATTTATTATAAATTAACTTAATGTTGACTTGGAAGTGTGGCAAAGGTTGTCGCGGTTACTGAAATTACCATTCAGAGGCATAGAAATGTCTTTGGGCTTGAACGTGTGCACTTCATATAAACAGTATATTCAGTATGATAAAGCAGCTTAGCCAAAGACAGGATATAATATGTGAAACAGGGTGCAAAGTTGTGCCTAAAGGCTGTAGGGCTTCCTCACTGCTGAAATGCATCCATACCCTCAAAAGACTTGGACTTTTGTGGGAATGAGAATCTGACAGATGGTCTTTGGAAGATGAAACCCAGCAGTTATTCTGCTTCAAGCAGAGAACAAATATAAATAAAATGTATAAATTTGTCATAATTTGATGTATCATATGCAGAATTAGCTGTTTACGTTGAGTGAAATGGCAAAAGATGAAGTGTTTGAGACACTGCTATGATTAGATGAGAAAATTTGAACATTTTCATGTACATCTTTAGTCTTATTTAGTCCACAGTCCTCCATTTTGCTCTGTATGCTCTTTGTGCACTCTTTAAAACTTCTTTTTGAAAATGAATTTTATTTGGATTGGTCATAGAGCAATCAAGGGTGTTCTCAGTTCTTTAGATAAAATCTCTGGAAAATAAACAGATTTTTTTTTTTTTTTTAAATTGTATAATTTCTTTTAAACGATTCATCCTTTGCAGCCAACCAAATTCAGTGCAAAAGCTGTCAAAAAGGAAGTGAGATGATACTCTCCTGAGGTTGAGCTCCCGTGAAAGATCTCATCATTTCGTCTTTGCTTCTGAATGTCTTCGAAGATCCTTGTGCCCCTCTGAACTGCTTGACTCCACATTGTTGATTGCTGCCATATTTTTTTGCCAAACTGCTTGTTTTGTGGATCAGTTCTTGGAATGGGTGCAGTCAGTCACCAGTAATTTAAGAGCTCTTCTGTATCCCCTAATTGTGTCTCTGTGTATTAGTGTCAAATCTGTGTGAAGGTAGAATTACCAGGGAAGAAAAGGGCATGTTTGTGCTGGTATGTCTCCTAAAAACCGGTTAATGGTCTGTGCGGGGAATTATCCCAACAATAACACTTAAATACTTTAGAGTAAAACATACCAGTAAAACCCAAAAGCAGCTTCTGGTTTAAATTTCAGGGTCCTTGGGTAACGAGTTTAACGAGCAATTTATCATCTGTGTATTTACAGACTACCTCAATCTCTTTCAAGGTATCCTGGCCCCGAGGCCATTTCAGGACAATCCTAGAGCAAGAAAGGGACAAAAACTTCACCTCACTACCTCACTGAGGTGTGATCGATATTTTTATTTATTTTTTATATATACATAAAAACATTGTTTCAGTAGGAAGTACAAAAACATCTCGGATTACACCTACTATAAACATTCTTGAGTGTTTTTCATCTGTAGTGCTTAACCGCTATCTTTCAGCATATCTTTTCAGGTGTTTTCTTGATCCTCCTAAAAGTGCCCATTCCTGCCCCTAACAGTTTTACTTTACACCTTAAGGGAAATTCTTAGAAAACATCATAGAATCTGTTCAAAATTCCATCTGAAGAAGCCACCTCTTTGAAAAGGGAAGCCTTAGGAATACGACCTCAGGCTTAACTGATAGACATGGCATGCAATTAGTTTGAATCAGCATCTGATGTGGGATTTTCACTCGTACAGTACTACCAATTTTATAAAAACCGCATCCAGACGGTTCGTGTGAGGATGAGGCCTATTTCATAAAATCTGCATCACGCAAGCTGTAGTTCATTCGTGCAGCCACTGTCAGCTGTGTGTCAGACATTTGTGAAACACAGTGCTGCAACTCTGGATGATTGCAGCGCTTGCAGCGGCTTTTGTGAAACCAGATAATCTGAATCTGTTTCTGTTTTTTATTTATGTCTAATATATATATTTTTTTTCATTTATTTATTTTTTTTGTATTAAGGCATTTTATTAACTAAACTTTATTTATTCACGATTGGTCATTACTATTGGCTTCATGTGGACAGTATTGAATAATTTGTTGTTATACAGTGGTGTTGATGAGATACTGCCTCATACTTGTTAGAATTGGCTTTGTTCTTAGATTATTTAGAAAAATACAGAATATGAATACATAATGTCTATGTTCCTATTTTGTACTTGTCCACTCTGCTCATCCTACACAATGTATGTCCTTGAATGGTTCAGGCATAACTGGACTAAATAATTGGGGCCGAGGAAGCTTCTTCTCTATCTCGTCAGATTGGTTACATTAGATAAAACAACACACACACACACACATTGTTTATCACATCCCAAAGAACATGACGTGGACACTGGTTGGCCTGTTCATGTCACTAGTAACTGGCCAATTATACTCGGTCGTGTGTAAATTCAGCCTCTGTAAGACAAATGTGAGAAAATAAACACTAAAAATAAAAACTATTTCCAAATGTCTGGGCTCGTTCTGACGGAGGACCTGCGAGGGCTCGGTCACAGTCCAGCGCTGCCATACTTTACCTGTGACCTAAATAAATACTTTGTCTGTGAACTCAAGATTTCTCTGGCTTGTTCTTGTGCTTCCAATGAAAGAAATGGGCTAACACACTTCTTTTTCATGCCTGCAGAGTTTCGCCTAATGACGATGTCATACTGATCAGCTGATAGCCGTCCCACCTCCAGATGACCTGGTTGAGGTGGAGGAGGATGCTGGGAACAGGACTTTATCTCTGATATGGACTGATACGGACACTGCAAAATCCTGGAAAGTGTAACATTATGCGAGCGTGAGTCTGTGAAGTGCAATATCAAACGGGTTCCTCCTACTGACCATAAAACTGGATCTCAAGCGACACGGTTGGAACTGGGACCAAGATAAAACAAAAGAAATGTTTCATGTTTTAACAGTATCTGCTGGAATTTCAGGATACTGTCTAGATGTTTCCTGGGCCTTTTCAAGGTCTGCACATGCATTTCAATGCCAAGGAGCTGGATTCAGGGTTCCCTGACTCTGAGTATTGTTGCATAAATGGTTGCTATGCAACATAATGCGTGTGCTAGATGTAATTTATTTGTCAAGTGTTGTAGTAAAGATTGCAGTAAAGCTTCTCTTCTAATTTGTCTAGTGGCCAAGTAACATATTAAAAGGTATGGCATCTTGATGTAGAACTATTATATATAGATTGTGATGTAGCATATACAGATGCTAAGTGCTTGAAAGTTTTCTCTGAATTACAAATATGCATTCTTAGATGGGCTTAGTAAGAGGGGAATTTTGAATGATGAAGTCAGAGCTACAGATGAGTTAACTTGATCGTTAAATCTATCAACAAGCTGAGATATGATATGTGGAGCTGAACTGTTTACACAGTGTGACTACTGTGTTTTAAAGGTTGTGAATCTGAGCCGTTGTGCTGCTAAGGTTTTATCTCCCATTTGCTATTTTTCTGGTATCCAAAAATATCTGCTGACTAATGCAGTGCCTGAGGTGAAGGTGGTACTATCAGGACACAACAGCCCATGAAGTCTGACTCCAGAGTTTGTTTGTTTTCCTGTGGTAATAATCCTCATATATTAGTGATATTTGATTCTGAATGCAGTTCAAGTCAGAAATTGAATTATAGCAAACCAAAGTCAGAGAAGACCAGTAGCCCTGAGGGTTTTCTTTTAAAGTTTCTGTGTTTAGTTCAGATCAAACATCACTGTTACCATGTGGCTTTTATAACAAAAGTCCGTGCTGTGAGCTGCATCAAACAAAACAAGCTGAGTGAGCACTGCATTAAAGTCAAGACAGCAGTATTTTGAGGAGTCTAAATCTAGAAATGGACTCAAAAATATGCACAACGACTGCAGAGACTAAAAACAGCAATGAGACTATTTAAAATGGGTACAAAGAACCCAAGAACTACTTGAGACAACCGAAAGCAAAAATGGAAGCAGGATAAAAAAAAAAAAGTTGGTAGGTAATGATCGTTAACTGATGCAGGAAGACTTAAAACACGTGTGTTTTGGCTCTCTCAGTCTGGCTGTCTAATAATAGGTAGGAAGAATTCTTTTTAAATTGATTTATTCGTCTATTTTTGTCTGCTTCGAACCGTGTTCGTTCACAATCCGCAAGAACGGCACAGATTTCAGTAACCTGTTTGTTGAACAATAAGCAGGAAATGAGTCAAATTCCAGATCGTTTTGTTTGGAGATAAATAAATCACTAAAACATTATATGGGGGAAGTTTCTGTAAACTTCACTTCCATACATTACCGTCAGGATGAGCTCGTGTCTTGCGCAGCGGAGGAATTCAGCGGAGTGTGGGTGGTTCACGCCCTCTGCGTCACCCGGACTGAGCCCTCAAGTGACAACTCAACTCCTCAGCCTTCATTTCATGCCCTTGGCTCTTTGCTGTCACCTCCCTCTGTCCACAGATCCGATCCGAGGCAAGGCGCTGCAATGGTTTGTAACACAGCACGGGAGATTTCGCAACGTTTTGTCTGCTAGCGCGCCAGGAAAAGACGTTTCTCGCTCAGGTAAAGTCACCTGTCTGTCTGATCAGTCACCGACGCGAGTTTCATCTGGTAAAAATAATTTGTTTTCAATGCCTTATTTCGTTTCACGTAATATGCAGTATTGGTCTGAGAGAGTTTCTGTCTTCTTGGCCGGCGTTGGTAAGCCAACTCTCACTAGTTGTAAAGTTGCGTCATTAAAAAATGAAAATGAAAATCTGTAGGCTATTGTTTACATAGATTAATGTCAGAGTGTCTGTAGACTGAACCTGTCGTCTTCACTCATTACAGCAGTGCTGTGGTCATTGTCAACCTGTGATTGTAGTCGTGTTCAAAGCAGTGTGCTCACTGTGAGTTTATTTAGGTTTATGTCCTTCTAATCTCCAAAGTTATTTGGCCTTGAATAATATTGGCACGGCGCACTGAAATGATGGGTAGACTTTTTGAACAACTTTCTTTTGATCTCGCTCAATTTTGACAGACTTTATTCCTCCTACGTGGATTTGGGGCCCAAGTATTTGAATGACTTGCCTTAATTCGCAAATGAAAGAGATTGAATCGAACATTGACGTCAGGGTCCAAATGTTGGCCCCTGACTTTTGACTTCAGTGGTTATTTAAGAGACAGTGTAGAGTGAAAACACTGCGGAAATAAAACCCGTTACCGTGACTAACTGCCGAAAAATGTTATACTTTGTCCAATGAAATGAAAGATGATCTTGAATATTAAAAGACAGCAGGAGAAATGATTCTACATTCTGTTTTTGGCCTTTTCATTTCACAGGCCTGACTGTAAAAAAATGGCCCAGGATAACTACACTTGCCATTACAATGAGTCCATGGGCTTCTTTTACCGCAAAAATGGCAGCGATGATAAATGGGACAAAACTCAGCTCATCCTGGTCCAGGTGGTGGGCTCTCTCTTCTGCTGCTTCATCCTGGTCTCCAATGCCATGGTCATCGCTGCCGTCATTACCAATAGGAGGTTTCACTATCCTTTTTACTATCTTCTCGCCAACCTTGCTGCCTCTGACTTCCTCGCTGGCATAGCATACGTGTACCTCATGTTCAACACAGGTGTGGCGTCACGGCAACTCACAGTAAGAGGATACTTCATCCGCCAAGGTCTTCTGGACATCAGTCTCTCAGCCTCGCTGGCTAACCTGCTTGTTATAGCTCTGGAGCGGTACATCTCTGTCATGAACTGGAAGGTCCACAGCAACCTGACGAAGAGGCGCGTGACCCTGCTTATTGTTCTGGTGTGGGCCATCTCCATCTTCATGGGGGCTGTGCCTAGCCTAGGCTGGAACTGTATCTGTAACCTCGACGACTGCTCCAAGCTTGCTCCCATATTTAGCAGGAGCTACTTGGTCTTCTGGTCTGCTTCTAACCTGGTGGTGTTCCTTGTCATGGTGGCAATCTACATGAGGATCTACATCTATGTCAAGAGGAAGACCCTACTGCTCATGTCAAACACCAACGGCTCTATCAACCGCAAGAGAACTCCCATCAAGCTGATCAAGACCGTCATGGTTGTGCTCGGTAAGTGCAGCTCATGAAATATGTTGTTTCTTCATCATAACCGATGATGCATCGGTGAGTCACAGCACAGAAGAGTGCTGTGTGCAGCTCTGAGTCTTTCATCAAGGCGTTATCTGACTCTGCTGAGTGGGCTGGATTGCAAATCTTTTTTTTCTTTAGAGAGAAAACCCACGAGCTCGATAACACATTCATGTTTCCCGAAAATGAAGGGATTAAGGAGTCTTAAGTGAAAACAAAAAGAGTTGAATGATTAAAGGGAGCAGAGCTTCACTTTTGCAAAGCTGCAACTCAAGGCTGGCGCAGTTAAACCTCCTAAACTATTTAACAAAGTTAATCAGTTTAATTTTTTTTTTTAACAGTAGATAAGTTGAAATATTAAATATATTAGTATAAATCTTCTTTTCCTACTCAAGCTTCTCATCATAATGGCGTCACGCTGTTCTGTGCGGTGAGTGCAGGAAGTCTTTGTGAAAAGTAGAGCTGACATACCGGCACACATACCGGCCGAAAGCTCACACCAGAGTGGGTTTATGCCAGCAATGTTCGTTTCAGTGGGAACAAGCAAAGGAAGTATAACGAGGTTATCTTAACGGCATTGTAGTGTGTCTTCATGTGAAAGGGATAAAACATCTAGATATTCTGAACAGGTTCCCTTTGTTTAGGACTTGCAACAGGATACCTTACAATGAGGACGCAGCTTTTGAATGCTTTTGTTACCCTCCTCCTACTTTGTTAAGGGAACAATTGGACTATACCAATATATTCTTCTGGGGCAGCATCGAAGGTCACGAGAGGCCTTTTCTGATTCGCCTTCAATGCACAATGTGCTTAGTCGGCTCACAAACCTACAAATTACGTTAGTCTGAAGCATTTACAGAAGACTATTAAGGTTGAGTGATTTTATCTGTGTTTTCAGCTTCTTTTTCATCCAAATAAAAACAACAACAACAAAAAAAAAAAAGGAATGTAGGAGATAGTTGTTGTGACACCCCACAAAAAAGCGCTCTGTAATTTTGGGCACTCGGCTCATCCGTCCACATGGCTCCATACTGTACTGTGTGGAGCATAGGAGCTGTTTGCCTGTGCACACATTTTATTTCAAACTGCTGTGTAATTATCTCTTCCTGCAAGGACACTGGTGCACAGCCAGTGTGGTGCATCATCCACCACGCTGGCCTTCAATGAGTGTCTCCACTACTAAAAGAAAAACTCGGTTGCTTTCAGTTGCAGGTCTCCATAGGCTGTGCATGCCTTGGTGCACAGGTGTCATTCCCAATCCTCCATTTTTACTCTAAATGTTTAGCTTGTTGTTGCTTCACCTCGGTGATTGACCATCGTTTTTTTTTTTTGTTTGTTTTTATCCTATTATTTTTTAGTTTTAAGTGTGTTTGCACTCTCCCTAAAACTCAGTGGAAGGCGTGTTTGAACAGGAAGGATTTTTATTCAAAGCAGCATTTTTATGGCAATTGCTTTGACTAAAAGTTCCCGGGTAACAAATATGTATAACAGGAATATGGCAGCTGTATTCACAAGGGGGGGTGGGGGGGATCATGTTTGTTCCATACATAAAGCAGTCGACTCGGGCAGAAAGTGCAACTGGACAAACCAGTTGGGAGACGCATATTACTCACACATGCTTCAATGCCAGAATAAAATGAATGAATGCAGAAATGCTGGATATGGAAGAAGACATTAACCTTATTTGGCTGAGCCGGGGCAAAAATTAAAGAGCAGACATGTCTTGTTTTGCACAGAAATTGATTGCTCAGTTACTCAATATCTAACATGTAAGTACTGGGACCTGTCTTGTGTCCTCATGCTTACTTTGTCTTTATTGAAATGGTTTTACTCGTAGTTAACAGCGTGCAACTGACTTTATAAAAACTATTGTGTGTCTAAGAGTGTTGGGAGCTTGTGTGTGAATAAGAGAGGAAAAAAAAACAACACTCATCTTCAGACTTTGTGAATTTAACCACCATCATCTGATAAATAACAAAGGGAACATATGTTCAAAATGTGTGCCTCTAAAACGGTTTTCCTTTGTCAAAGATTAAAGAAAAAGAAAGCCCTCTTAAACTAGTGAAATACAGGAAAGTGTGTGTGTGTGTGTCTGTTTAATGGGTCTTCTGTGGATTACAATTCACTTCACATTTCTTTGGACATCAAAGACAAAAGAATAAAAAGAAAAGTGGAAGAAAACTGCTCATAAAACTGCAAAACCATTGTTAAAATGGGGCGACTCATTTTCTTTTAAGGCCATAGAGAAAGACCGAAAAAAAAAAAAAAAAAGAAAATAAACTGCGCTCAACGATCAGACCCCTGCATCTGTTTCTACATGTGTCCAGAGACAAAGAGGAGGGATCTGTTGAACAGTGCCCGTGTTTGTTTTTCAGGACTGAGGCCAGAGAGATGCTGCTTGTGCAGACAAGTTGCCACTTGTAGCTTCCTCTTAGTTACAGAAAACCCTTGGCAGCTTGCCGCGAGACATGTTTGAAGAAGATGGCTCATTGACTTCTTCTCTAACCATGTGACCTACCTTATTATTTAGCAAAGACAGAGTTAAATGTTGAGAAAGACTGTTGATTTTGGACCTGAACGGCTAAACAAAGGCACACCTCCTTTTGGTTCTCCTTAAAATATGAATCCTTTCAAATTCATGAATTGCCTGCTGAAACAAAGCAAATATTTAAAATATACAGCAGATCAGCAAAGGAATGACGCACAAGTTCGTCAACCTAGCATTCGAAACACAACCGTGTATGAAATGGGGACTTGTGTTTGAAATAGTTAAAAATGACAAAAGCGACTAAAGACAACTGTAGGTTTAATGATGAGCTCGCAAGAAACAAAAACGCAACACAGAAGCGTAATGAAGTCGTGGGTTGGTTTAAAGTCATTCCAGTTGCTGCTGGTGAATCTAATGTGCAGGTTGAAGATCAGAAAGTTTCCCCAAGCTTTGCACACTTGCTCCCGACAATTCCCACAACTTTTCAGCTGTTATGTGCAGCTGTCATGGCAACCGCAGCTAGGCTTTGGTTCTGTGAAATCTAGAAAAATGAATGTTACCCACCCCTCTCCTCTCCCATCATCAGGCCTTTCAACATGCCCCCTTCCTCCCTATCGGTCCCTCCTCGTGTCCTGTGCTGATGGGTGCTCATCTCTAACACTGACTTGCGTGTACGTGTTGGGGGGAAAAATAACCGTGTTGCTCTTCTTCTCTTCCCGTAGGGGCCTTTGTGTTCTGCTGGACCCCTGGTCTGGTGGTCCTGCTAATGGATGGCCTCAAATGTGAGAGTTGTAAAGTCATGAAACTAAAACGCTGGCTACTGCTATTGGCTGTGCTCAACTCTGTCATGAACCCCTGCATCTACTCCTACAAGGACGAGGAAATGTGGACGACTTTCAAGAACCTCATGCGCTGCATTGGCAATGGCACTCGACGGCAGCGGTCGACACGAGCCAACGCCAGGCCTCTGAACTCTGGCCAGGATCCGGGCAACAGTCAGCCAACCTCTGAGGAAATGAAGAGCGATGATCATGGAATACTCGGGACATGAAACGGGATCTTTGCTGAACTTTTTTTTTCTTTTTTCCAGAGCCGAATGGACGCACTCTGAGTAGACACAAATTGGAGTTGACTTGAAGGAGAAGCCACATACTTCATCTGCACTTGTCCTCAGTGGGTTGTTTGTCCTCGGAAAGACTTTTCCTTAAGAAACACTGCAGGCCAACAGCTGCAATGTAGAGCTGGAGTGGCAGTTCGATTGTGATCTTCTTGCATCACTGATTCCCCTAATGGATGCAAAGATTTGCTTTGTTGGGATTTTTCAATTGCTGGACACATAACTCTCATTCTTGTGTAATGGGAGATTCCTGTTGCATTTTCTTTTTTTCTTTTCTCTTCCGTATCACATCCCTCTGGGTAATCTTTTTTTTTTTTTTTGTGGGTGATAGTGCTTTTAAGGTAGCTGAAGCTTTAAATGAACACTTTTACCCCTGGAAGGGTAAGACTCTCATAAAGTGGGACTCTCCTTTTCCTAAATAAACATTTGTGTATATTTGCAGGAATGATCCTGTGTGTTTACCGGTGGTATAGCGTTAAGGAGGAAATACTGTAATTTAACTGTAAAAGAAATGATCTTGTTTGTTTTACTTCCTCCTTTTTTTTTTTTTTTTTTTTTTTACTGGGACACGGCATGTTTTTTTTTTTTTTTTTTTTTTTTGTTCGTTTTTTTTTTTTTTTTATTAAGAAAATCACTCGTAAAATCCTGTAAACTGCTGTACTTTAAGCATCTACTTGAAAATCGCGTTTTTGCTGTAATTCATGCTCGGCTCGCCCACATTGTTTTAACTGTCATTTGCATTTTGTCGGTCCTCTCTGCCATCAACTCACTTATGTAGACAGAAACGCCCTCTTGCAGCGCCTCATGGAGACCAAACTTGTTACTATACCATTTTCATGCCTCCGCTTCATCTCTCTGAATGGCCACTGAGGCCCTGATGAAACAGTGGCTCACCTGACTGTAGACGGGCTGTAAAACGATGTTGCAAGTCTGGATTGTTGTTGGAGGTTCAGCAGATAGTGTGTACCTGCACGAACTGGGGAAAACATGACATAAATTCCTTCCCACACAGATATCAGGTTTAGTCAGGCTGACCCTGATTGCTTAATCATTTACAGAGTTCAAATGACGTTTCATGGCATTAACAGTATTTATACCTGTCCAGCTGTAAAGGGCCAGACTTATTTGAAGCTATTTTGTTTTTATGTTGGGAGTTTACTCTTTAGAAGCGTGGCGATTCCAAAACTCTAAAGTGCTGGTGGTTTGATCACCGAATTGAGATATTTCCTGTTCATTCCTGTGGACTCTGACTGTCGGACTTTTAACGTCATAAACATTCACTGACTGTACAAACTTTTGGAGATTCCTGCTTTTTGTAAAGTAGCTAATTTTTCAATTTTGTGACCAAGCTCTGAGGTTGGCATCCACAATGAGCAGAGCAGGGTAAACTCATGGGAATGAGTGAGAACGGGAGGATGAGTGTGAGCAGCCTGTAGCAACAGCTTTTTATTTCCTTCTTTGAGTTCTCAATTAATAATCAAACTAATATGGAACCACCGGCTGTGTGTTAGGGCAAAACACAAAGCACTTTTTGTAGTATTTTTAGAAGTATATTTGAACAGCTTTCGTTTCACAACAGCGAATGCACATCACAGCTCAGTGTGGCTGGATTCCAGTTCACCGTTGTTGTTTTTTTGTGTTATTCCTTCCACCAAGTTCAAGCAAAAGTGCATAGAAAGAGTCTACAGGAGGTCATTTCTGTTTTTTTTCTCTTCTCTCTCTCCACTTTTTTTAAATTATTCAACTGTCCCTTATGCAAGCCAGTAGGGTAAAAGATTGTCAACCTCATGGTTGCTACACCCTAGAAAAAAGCATTCCACTTTAATAAACTTCAGGCTTTATTGATGAAGATGACTGAGTTCATAAGCTTATTAAAATGTTTACTGAGGTTCTAAATGAATAGAGAATTAGTGCCATTTTCTCATACCCTGTATCCAATAAAATTTCTTTTTTCAACTTGGTCCATCTTTGATATATGTTCTGTGGGACATCGTTTGTTTGTTGGATCGGTCTGGGCTGGATCTGTTATTCCCAGAGCAATAGACTTTGTTAATACCCAAAGTATTCCTGCACTGCTAGCACAAGGTTTACTTTTGAGCAGAATCTCAAAAATTGTCAGGAGATTTGCCTCAAAATTTTGTTACCAGTGTTTATGACCTGGTCAGGGTGCATTGTAATAACTTCTGAATTATCCTCTGTCTGTCATTCAGTCAAAACTTTCCAATCTTTAGCTTTCCTTGCCACCTGCAACATCGATGCGTTTTTATATCATATTACCTGCTTCACACCAACATGATAACTCTGTGTTTACAGACTTATTTAACTGTCAAACGCACATCTCACCCACTTGATGTCTGCATCAGCTAAACCAAACCAAAATTACTGGCAAATCCTGTATATGCTGGTTATGAATGAGGAGAAGAAGAAGGAAAAAAAGGTGACTGATCATATTAATCCACTGAAGTATTCTGTGATGCTGAGGATTTTGTTTCACTAACGTAAACCACTTCAAGCATTGTTTTACAAGTTGCATGTTTTGTGCTGCTTTGTGTCATTATTTGGGATTTCTGGCATCTTTTCAGAATGATTTACTCTGTTCTGTTTGGGACAATTAAGGTGTGACTTCTTGTTTCTATTCAGTCAGTTAAGGACCGAAAACAGTGGGAAGATTGCAAAACACCTGCATTCGTAAAAAGAACGGTTCGTGTAAGGCATTTAAAAACAGTCACTATTTAAATGGTCCACAAAATGTCCCCCATCTCAGAATTTTAACTTGGGAAAAGAATGAAATGTAGCCTGGAGGAAGATTTTGTGGATTTATAACATGCATTTTATGTGAGTACTTATAACTCAGTTTATTCTGTTTACACAGTTCCTTCTCTGTTCTTCCCAAATATCTTGTTAAAGTTTCAGACCTCTCTAATTTAAACAAGTCTCTACGCTTCAAATGCAGACCTATTCAGCCTTTGCCACCAAAGTCCCACAGACATTTTCTTTTTCTCTTAAACTGTATGTAGCCTGTTTTACAGCATTCCTAATCATATGTTGGAATTCTTTATGGGATAAAATCCCACATACGTCTCAGGGTCTGTTCCCCTAAACACAATTAGCATCACTGTAAACCCAAGAAAGTTTACAGGACTTAAAAAAAAAACTAAAAAAAACATGCAATGCATTGCCTATGATTTCTCTTCAGGAACTGAGTATAATTTGTGTTTTTTCTATGTATTTCTGTTACATACATGCTCATTTTGATTACAGTTTAGGTATAGTCAACCCAAATAGTTTCAGCGAGTTTGATCCAATTTTTATGAATCTCTCTGTCTTAACACAGCTCTCACGGCGCAAAAAGGCAGACAAAAACTCTCATATTTACAGGGCGTCGCAGGAAGAGGGTTCCATGTTTGGTTCCTGGCTGGGGCCTTTCTTTTTGTGTGGAGTTTGCATGTTCTTCTCGTTTGTGTGGGTTCTCTCCAGGAACTCTGGCTTCCTCCCACAAACCCAAAGACATGCATGTTAGGTTGATTGGTGACTCTAAATTGTCCCTGGCCCTGTACCCTGCCTCTCGCCCAATAACAGCTGGGATAGCTCCAGCCCCCCCCCCCCCCCCGGACACTAAATTGGGTGGACATATTTACAATATGCCATGGTATTTGTAATTGTCCGTATGAATGTAATTCCACCACTTTGATGCAAATATTGCAAATTGCAATCAGGAAAAAAAAAAAAATTGGGATGAATAATTCTTTTTGTCTTGCATGGTCAGTGACCCTCTCAGATTGGCATTCTCATTTTTACTTCTCAAATCACTCTTCATCACCGACTTCACTCGTGATATCACAGCTTTGCTTTTTAAATTAAAGATAAATAAGAGCCTGCTTGCTCAGCTGAACTGTAAAAATAATGGAACAAACATTGAAAAACTCATGACATCTCATGACTGAGATAGTCATTTAGCCAATGAGCTTGACAGTGCAAGGCTGGAATTTTCTTTGAAACTCATACAGGATGCACATATGGATGTTACAGAACCTCTCTTACAAGGTTTTTTTTTTTTTTTTTTTGCAAGGGTCTATGAAATGGGTTTAATATCAACTGGCCAAAATGACACTAATCCAATCGCACAGAACCTGACAGTGTCAAAACAAGATGGTCCCTGCGAGAAGGTTGAAAATGATTTTGATCAGTATACGTTTACTTTTAAAAAACATCTTGCATTAGAAGGCAAAATTAGCTCTACAAAAAGACAGATTTATTGCGTTTGATAGAGTTTGATATCAAATTGTTTAGAATTTGAAGTTGAAACATATAGATCCAGAAGCTATAGTGCTGCATACAAAAACTTTAAGGACATCATACTGGCAACAATTATACCTTTGTATTTGCTAAGTATAACTCATGCACAAGTACTCAGACGCAAGACGAAGAACAAGCTCTCTGTTTTTTCAAAAAGTTCTTGTGGTATTACAAGTATGTCATGTATTTCTAGTTTGCATATCTAAGAGAGTTCAGTTCAGTTTTCTGCGTGGAAGACTGTAAAACTGATTTCTTCTTTAAGCGCTTACCGTCTTTAAGAGCGTAACCTGAAGTAGGCGTGACCTGAAATGATTTTCCAGGTTGCAGTTGGATCTTCTTGTTTCTAACCATTTAACACCTACTAACATCTGGCTTTTGTCTTGTAACCAAGGTGAACATGCTAAATTCCCCTTGATTTCCAATACATTAACACTATCAATCAAAGAGTTTGCTACATCTGTGGCAATGTCTTAGATTTAATCAAAAGAGGTGGCAACCTTTACAGGCAAACATCTATCATCTTCGCCTATTTTTCATCCATTCCTTCCAGTAGTAGAGTAGAGTAGTAGAGCAGGTTTTTTTAATAGCAGAAGAGGTAGTACAAGTTCTTAGAAGTTCTCCCCTTTAAAGATGTCAATGACATGCAGCTCTGTCTCATTCATTTGTAGATATGATATATTTAACTGCATGCGATTAAAGTTGTGGTTTGCCTCAAGTACATGCTGTTAAGTAGTGAGTTTTGTGTCGATGCAGACCTGCCGTGACTGCTGCCTGCCGCTCTGGGTGAGCTTTCCTAAAATCATGAACTGTAAACTGCATGGTGTGGCAGCAATTCTTTTTTTACTGCCTTGCTGTAATTATACACTCTTGCAAAGCCAACTAAATGTCACAGATGTTCAGAAATGCTGTGTTTTGTTTACTTCTAAATCTCAGGACAAACAGATGTAGGCAAGGGTTCTGCTTGATATGATGTTACGAAGCTAACCCTTTTAGGATATGGATTTATGGACACCGAGTTCAAAGTATCACGCAGTTTTTCCTTAGAATAGCTTCTCCGTCAGTGTTTTAGGATACATTACTAACAACAGAAACAGTGATGTACACAGTAATCAAGTAATTGACTCATTAGAAGTCTCTCTATATGATACAGTTCATGTTTTGTGTAAATTTTTTACATCAGCAGACCAAATGTTGGTCAAGATTCGTAGAACCAGTGGCGGTGAGTTCAGCTGCACCTCGGCCCTGCAGGTTAATGCTGACATGTTAGAGTGAGGGTGAGCTGAAGCAGTTTGTGAATGGGTTTATTTTTAGCCTTTTTGACCTTTGTGGGAGGAGATGGAAATTAAGGTAATGTTCACCTGTCATGAGAAACCTTTCTCTTCTTCTTCCGTCCACTCTGTCCAAAATGAATGAGAGTGCACTGACTATGATGTAAAATGAGGGCATAGGGAGATTTGTTCTTATAATGCAAATGAACGAATACAAGCAACGGTGTCAACTAATAATATTAATACTTTCTTTTATTGACCTATTTCAATTATTGTAAAGTTGGTAATTATGCAGAGTCTAGTCACTTTTTATGGGGATATTTATCTAAATTTCACAAATAAATACCGACGCAGATTAAAGACATGATTAGAATACAGAGAGGTTTTTCAGTGATGTGATATTTTGCATGAAACATCTGTTTGATGTTAGCCTCTTAAATGACCCCTTAGAAGACAAAGATTTGCTCATTTAAGAGTAGCCCAGAGATTTCCAGACAAAATTATCTTCATTATATTTCAGCTTTCATACCCTCACAAAATCTATAAAAGAAAAGGCAACTAAAACATTTATGCTGTACAAGCTACAAAACACAATGTTACATCCGATTAGACGGAACAATAGTCATTAAGTTGATGCATTTACTTTTAACTTCTATTTTAGATGAATTTGTACAACACATTAACTCTAACATCTTTGAAAATGCAAGCTAATCTTTGCCCCTGACATCACCCGCAGGATGTCCTTCCTCCACCAGCAGAAGGAGTTTCATGGGAGACTTCCCTTCAGAAACAGGATTATTGACATGTGCTGTGAGTGCAACATCTCAGGTAACAAAAGATTTTCATCAAAACAATGGTACTTTGCAGCATACACAAGTCAAGTCTCACAAGTCAAAGCTTGTTGTCGGTTTTTGGCAAACACACATAATATGACTCCATATAAAACAGCTTGTGTACTTTCAAGACGTTTTTGCAATACAGGCACATTCTACACCTGCAGCAGTGTTATTATGAAAGCAAAGTGGAAAAACAACATCCTGCTACTCTGTACTGTATATTTTCCCGTGTCTGAACTCAGATTTCGGGCTCACGGCCTATAGAAAGGAAGACTTTGAAGCCATCAGTAATGGACTCAATTGTTTAGATGTAAACTTTGCATGTTGTCCACCAGAGGTCCTGCTGGGAAGCAGCTACAACCTGACACCAGCAGCAAACAGCAGCAAGTCTGTCTGAGTGATCAGTTCTTTAGCTATAGGGGATGATTTGGATTGTACCATTGAGACAGTTTAAGACCTGGGTTAATGCAAGTATCACTAGTGTTTCCATCGTGTCCTGGTAACTGCAATGGGGAAAAAATAGGAAATTATATCCCTTCTTCTTTAGTCCCTCCTCTCCTCAGCTGCTGCAGGATTCTGGTTGAGGTTACAACTTGTTCTGACTTTCTTTCAGTGAGCGTGACAACCCTCACTGTAGATTACAACCTTCTTTTTCTTTTTGATCTTTGCTTTGTAACCAGCAGTGCTCTCTAACAGGATTAGACTAAAGGAACAAGGATGGTTATCATGTGGCATACTCCCCTGCCTGAACTCGAAGCAGGGACAGCCGATACTCACTGACCCACTAAAAGATACAACAGCATTGAAACAAATTTATGGAGTGAAAAGGGATCTGTGTACTGATGAAGCTCTAGATGTGATGGCTCTTGATAACTTAGCTGCATAAGCATCCATTCATAAATCCATCCATTTTCTATTCATGCTTAATCCAATTCACCTTCGTGGGAGGCTGGAGCCTATCCCAGCAGCCTTTCAACAAGAGGCGAAGTACACCTTGGACAGGTCGCCAGTCTGCCATGTAAACATACAGTATGTAAATATTAGTCAGTGAGGCCTTACTTACAAGAAGTGCTTGTCTTATCGCTGCATCACAATGACGCTCACATTTGAGCAGGCGAAAATAATTCTGAATGAGATGAACCCACACAAAGTCAGTTCTGTGCAATAGATGATGAATTTGGTAATAATCCACTGAAATATAACAAAATTAAACAGGAGATAAACAGTGTCAGGCAGTGTGTGCCCGCTGGTTTGCTCTGAGAGTCCAAAACAGTTTCTGGAGAAGTACAGCAAGTATTGGGAGTCCATAGCTGTAGAAACAAAACAGAACCTACTTCAAGTGTAGTAGTGGAAGGAACTGTACATTTAGTCAGAATAACTGATGAGAAAGCTTCACACTTGGGAAAAATATAGCTGCTTGGGGTGAGTTTGGGGAATGATGTTACACAGAAAATGCTAATATTTCTTGTACGAGCAGGACCGGGTACAAATTAATTTTGTTGTATTAGAATTACAAATACTTTCTCTATCTACAGTATGTGCAAGACATAGTGCAACAACCATCCGTTTTCCATACCTGGTTAATCCAATTCAGGGCCGTGGGTAAATCCTGAACAGATTAGCTTTAAATTTATTCACATGCACTCGCTGCCATCTGCTGGAAGAGAAGTAACTTCTCTCTCACCTTCAGTAGTATCAACTGGGACAATGTACAATACTTATACCGTGAGAGATTTAGCAGAAAGCTTTTTTTTTTTACATGCTGTCCTTCGGTGGAGCCAAGAGCACAGGTAGCAAAATTGTGAAAATGTCAAAAGGTCACAAAACAACAGCTCCAAACAGCAGTAACACAAACATCAGCAACATAAAAACAAATTAAAATTTTTTCAACCATTTCTTCAAAATGTTTTCGAAATATTTAAAAGTGATAAACCCTCTGAAATTCAGTAGTGCTAAAGAATTCCACATCCCAGCTGCCTTACCTGAAATTTTGTCCAAATGTTGTAAACTGAAATTTAACATAACAGTCTCCTTTAGATGAGTCTCTTGTCAACCTCAACACAGTATAAAATATTGTTTCGAAGTCTGCCAGAGGTTGTGTTGCTAGTTTGTGAATGATCCTATACAATAAACTAACAGGGTTATCTCCTTCAAAACGGGAGAGGCCGTGTGCTTGATGGTCGAGTCCAAAATAGACATCATTATTATTATTATTCTAAAGCTTGATATGATCAAAACATATATTGAATAGATGACCTTTCCTTTCCATATTAAATAAGAATCTAAAGTCAGATTCTCTTTTTGTGGTGTCCTGTGTACTATTTCCGGTTGAATAAATTTACTCGCTGTCTTTTTTTAAAATGTTTTTATTTATTTTTTTAATGTGACATTCAATCCAAAAGAGACAGGTCCCCAGCCAGGTCATATAATCATTCGTTTCGTAGGTGATCCAGCTGGTGAATGATGCCGCTACAAGACAATAAACAGTTCTTCAGACATGCTGCCATGTTTTATATTTTTCGGTGGGTTATATTTCAGTTTTAAAATGTCATTTCAGTGTGTATGTTTCATCAGGGGTGATGGATCTGAGACTAGCGATTCCCAATACTGCATTACAGTGATATTGTTGAACTATTAGGCTGGTGCCAGCATTTCCCACCAGGCGGTGGGCTTCCTCAATCAGCTCTGTACATCACTGAAAATTGAGTCTAAAAGTAGACACCGTAGGAGATGCATGTATGTAAAGCTGTTGAAGTAATTAACACAAGTTTGATCAGCTGGACAAAGCAGGATCTTTAAATGAAGAGAAAATAAACCAACCCTGGAACCTTTATTTTAGCACAGTGGAAAGTGTAGAAAAAAAAACATTTGTTAGTACATTAAGTAAAGATTAAGTGATGTTTTACTGTTTGTCAGCGTATCTCTCTCTTCCTCTATTTTAAATTGTCTAGACAAGGTGTGACTATAGGTCAGTGTTTCCCACACTTTGTTTCTGAGGACCCACTTTTTAAAGTTGATAAATCCTCGTGACCCAATTTACATTAGAAAGAGAATTGGTGCGTTAATTAGTCCATCACAGGGCCGCACAGAAACGAATGACACAAACAATCATGCCAATTAATCTGACATGTATGTTTTTGGACAGTGGGTGGAAGCCGGAGTACCCGGAGAGAACCCACGCATACACAGGGAGAACATGCAAACTCGAACCTGGAATCCTGTTGCTGTGAGGTGACAGTGCTGACCACCATGCAGCCCCCTCATTTGTACAATTTACACAATGTATACTTGATGAAACAAAGTAAGTGCAAAATAAAGCAGTCAACACTTAGTTTTTCTCCTTATCATCAATAAAAACAAAAAGAAACCCCAAAAAAAGTTCTCCCATTTTGTCACATCCTTTATCAAATAAAACACCGAATGTTTTCAGAGGGTCTGGGCTGCAAGAAGATCAGAGCTGCGCTGTTGCGGTATATGAAGAATGTGATTCAGCATTGTCTTGCTGAAATGAATAAGGCCTTCCATGGAGGGGTGAGCACTGAACTGATAATAAACTGAATGCTCGCTCTTCTCTATAGGGTAGGTAGAGGATGCAGCGTCCATAACTTCACACGTTTTAGCTTTCTGTAAGTCCATCATAGATTAACTCGAGGTAACATTGACAAACTAGTTTCCCTTTAAATGTTTTTTATAAGTGTTCCTAAGTTTGTGAAGTAATATCTACAACGAAAAATAGCTTTTTTCTTTATTTTTACGATTCTAGAAAAAAATCTAGTGCCGCCTGAAAGTGTTTAGATCATGACAGTCATGACATTTTTTTTCTTCTAGTATTGTTTCTTTGTAAACACGCCACATGTCAAATTTTCTAAAACGTGGTTATGTAGCGCAGCAGAGTCTTTAATACCAAACATATGTGATACAGAACTATATCTGAAGTGCTCAGTCTTACTGTGCAAATGATGTAAGCTGAGACAGAGGATCTAAAACCAAAAAATTAGGCATTAAAGTTAACAGTGTGTTTTGCACTGAATAAAAAAATATCAAGTAATGTTTCGAGGACAGTTTACACTTCAGTGAAAATTCATATGGTCTGATGTGCAGTTTGTAAACTGTGCTGAAGACTGTCCAAATGTTGCATTGAAACTGGAACAAATCCAGATGTACTTTAAATGTATGTTGCATATGATGCCATGTTTTAAAAAAATCTTCCTTATATTTTGTGGTGGTAATAGTTGTTTTTTTTCTAAAAGTATTCCAAAATATACCAAAACATTCACACAGAAGCTGAAACTGATCTGAAGAGACATTTTGTAAAGCTGAGATTTGAAAAGATCAAACAACATTCAAAACCTTTCTCCCCCAGAAAAGAGACAGAGAGAGAAAAGAGGTTTTATCTGACATGTGTTTTTCTTCTCCTGGGACGTATTGTATTTTGTAATTCTAGTGTTTTATTCACATGGAAACCTAAAACCTTTTTTCGGGCGGGACCCTGGTAATAATAGGGGAGGCGTTTACTCCCCAGCCCCAGGGGACAGGGCTACCACTGCTGACTTGTGTTGTTTTGCTCAGAAGTGGCCTCAGCTGCTGTTCTCTGCCCTCCATTAAACCCTAATAGCTTTCTTTAAAATTCAGGGGGAACCATGCTTTGCAATATGACTCCATCTCTTATTCACCCTGTTTCTTTCACTTTTACTAATCCAGCAGGGTAAAGAGGAAATAACAACACAGTGGTCCTAAAGTAATACAAAAACAACAACAATAAGTTCAACAGACCCACATCTCAGAGCATCTGATTGCAGAGCAGATCATTTAGTGATTAGACCTGAGTGAAACCTCAAATGTGAAAATATTTTAATAAAAAGGGGTCAGACTTTCTGTTGTAGAGAAGATATGTGTCCTTGTGAGCTATGGGAAGAAATGTGCTGATGCAGTTAAAGTAAGAAAAAAAATTAATCACGAATCACGAATACATCTTACTGTCGAAGAGGGTAAAATAAGATATACAGTAGTACTTGGCACACATGAGAAAACCTTATCAGTTTTCTCTCATACATACTCTACCTTTGTTTCATATCTGCAGTCTAAGGTGATTCTTTTTTCCTGAATAAACATTTTAAAATCAAGAAAACCCTCTTTTACAATAGATAATCTTTTAGATCACAGTAGAGCTACCGTCTTGACAACGCAAACACATCTTTGGTACAATAACACCATTGAGTTTGTCATCTGTTGTACTTACGTGTAATATTGCTTACTCTGAAGTGCAGTTTGTCTTTTAATTTTGTCTTTATACATATTTTTACAAAAATAAAAAGTTGCAATTGGGTTTATTCCTGTGGCTATTTGAACGTATTACATGCGATACCGTTAATCTAGTTTTGTAAAATATTTGACATTTTATAGGTCTAAGAATTTGAATAATTTTGGCAAGTACTTCTGAACACACTTCACAAAATCAGTGTTCGGTCAGAATGTAGACAGAAGTGAAAACATGGCAATCGCGTGTAATTAGTAAAGTAAATAAAAGTTCATTGCATTTTCATTTGATCACGTAATGCTGACTTCTCGTATTATCTGCGTGTTCAAGGAGAGAGTCTCAAACCACAACTCTAACGTAATTAAAACACATTTTAAAAATGAATTAAATGGCATAAAGAACGCTCGAAGTGCCGCTTTAGCCGTCAGCCAATCATATTGAGCCGTGTTTGGTTGCTAGACAACGCGTGGGCCAATTAGCGCAGTGTTTGGTTCGTGTGCCGTGGTCTGCTCTGTCAGACGGACATGGGATAAAGGGCTTGAAAGCAGCAGCTTGGACATATACCTAATGAATTAAAGTAAGTTCTCGAAACATTTTGTAATTTATTTGTTTATCAGGTAAACACTTCATACGTATTATGTCTTATCTAACTTATCTACTTGTCCGGGACAGACGGCCGCTGATATTTTGTTATGAGGGGAACACTTAGCAGCGGGGACCGTCAGTCTAACGGTGGATGATGATTGGAGAAGTAAATAACGTTTTTGTTTTCATTTAGTTAACATCACTTGTATTCCAAAGCCCTGACGTATTCGTGGTGCCTAACGTTTTGGTGCAGTTCAAATAACGGATACTAAGATAAGGGGGCACAGCTAGCTTTTAGCATGTGTGACTGTTAAAAGGCTCGGATAGGTCCAGTAAATTAACCTGAGTTTGTTAACAATTCTCAATCTGTGATCTTTGTCAGTGTTTCTATAACTTTTATGGCCGGTCTCAGCACCAAGACGGTTTAAAGTCGCATGATACAGTCCCATGTTCTCTTTGTGATGGTTAACCTAAAACTTTTTGTAAAACAATTGTAGCATTTGGCTGACCACACATTTCTTAGTAAAATAACCAGTGTAGCAGGTATTACTAAAAGTATATCCTATTGTATTTATCAGCAAGGGATAAAAAATATATATATTTCACAATGAAAAAAGTCTTTACCCTTCAGAAAGAAATTTTGCAGAAGTGTTCAACTATTAAACTGTAGCTACCCAGTGCCCCTCAATCAAAACAAACAACAATATTCCTCCATGCATGCATCCAATGGAAACTTAGATTAATCTGTCTGTGCACAGTTTCAAATTTAAGATTGTAAATGATGAATTGATGAGTTAAAGGTTAACACTTCCTGAGTAGTGAGTCTAAGCTGGGTCTTGGCTTGTTAAGCCTTGTGGCTGTGGAGGGCCTGCCATCTGTCTCACCAGACTGATTAATTATCACTGAAAGCAAACTGTGCATCATCTGAATTCAGTCACATCCTTCTCAGTAGTAACACAAAAAGATACAAAGTGTGCAAAAATGGTTGTCATAGCTTTGTATGCTTTAAATGCACATTCTGCTCAATTTTGTGTCTCTGTTGTTCCAAGATGATGGTGGTAAATAGTGCTGTAAACCTGTTTTGGTACTGTTCAAAGGACAGGCAGACATGTCTATTTCCCAGACATGTGAAATAACGTTTTCATTCATACGTGTTTTTTAAAATATTTTTTTATTTTCTCTCTCAGCGAGCAAACCAGCAGGTTGTCTGTCTGGGATTAAGCTGATCAGCTGATTAGATAAAATGGCAGTCTGGTCCCAACCTGTAACTTTTTAAACACCATGAAACTGTGAATGGGCCACATGAATGACACTAAAAACACAAGAGTAATGATCTTTGTAAAAGGCTCCTTTAATATACGCTCATTTGATGCAGATTTCTAAACAATCTAATACGGGATATGTTGTCCACAAACTCTTGTTAATCACTTTGCTGCGTGTTTCCACGCGTCACCACAGCATGTCTACTCCCAATGCCTTGTAATCCATAAACTGTTGAATGGCCACTCCTAATCTGAGCGTCTATTTCAGGACAGCGTAGGTGGATCCTGTGGTCAACTTTTGTTATCTGCACATGCAGTACGTGATCCAGTCACATAGCCTGACGGCTGCACTGTAACAATGCCAGAGTCTTCCCTGTGTGAGTATAGATTTTTTTAATACTATGAGGACTAGTGAGACTATGTTGTGTTTGAACAGTTGCTTGTTCTCAGCTGCTGGCAACATGGTTAGCTTTCTCAGAAGCTGTACAGTATTTTGTGGGGTTGCTTTGCATTTATGTTGGGATCTCTCTTGTCCTCTGTGTCAAGAATTGTGACAGATGAGTACTATCCTAAGTAATCCAGAAAGGAGTAATTATAATAAATTATTTGACATATTATTTTGGATGAGAATGTTTTCTTTTATTAACAATTGTTAAGTCAGCATTGGGTAATTCATTGTATACATTTTGACATACTTTTCTACTATTCAAGTCAAGGACATTGGCTGCAGCTCTGTTGAATGTAGAACACCCCCCTTGAGGCCATTCAACCAGTCACCACTGCATAGAAATCCCCACATGCTCAGTACCTTCTGCACAGAGCACAACGTGCAAGAATGTCTGTCACACATCAATCAGGTTAGTGTCCTTTCGTGCATTTCTGATGTGATATCAGTACATTTCTTGCAAATGCATGTGCCTGGTAAGCTACTATCTTGATTAAAGGTACAGTACATATAAGGCAATCTCTTGGTTTCAGCTGAGAATGTTTGTAACTCTTAATATTATTAAAGTAATCATTAAAACCTAATCAAAGATCTTGTTTTCAGGCACTTTTCCAGGAATATAATAGATACTGTTTATATCATGTGAAGAGTTAAGAGTCTCCTCCGTGTCTCTTTCTTCCTTTACAGGAGGTGTCATCGCTGGGCCTCTCATCAGTTTGGACAGAGTCAGGTGGCAGCGGCTCAGAGCTGAATATTGTGGCTGTGCTAAATTGCACATATGACCTGATTCAGTTACACCACCGGGGCCTCAGAACACTGGAAAACATGGAAGTGGAGCAGCTCAAAACCAGCAGCAAAGTTGACTATCTGCAGCTCACTACCACTCGTCTAAAGGTACGAGAACTCAGCTCATTATTGCTCTGTTTATTTGTGTTGTGTCGGAATAGAACAAATGATATTTGCTTTTGTAATACAAGCTCTGATTAATGAGTCCATTCTGAATGAATATTTGAATAACATATAAGCAGATTTACTTTTCTCCTTATTTGAAAAAATAGTACCTTATTATGAGATTGCATTCCAATGACATCAGCGCTAGAAGGCTTTGCTGACAGTCACTCTTTTCCATCGTGCTTTGCAGGAGGAGATTGAACTTTCCAAAAGAGAAAACACGGGACTTCTAGAAAGAGAAAGACAGCTCCAGATGAAAGTTAAGAGTTTGCAGAACTGCCTGAAAACTGAAAAAGAAGAGGTGTGATGTTAAGAGCTCTGACAATGTGGAATGAATTTATCTTCAGGTCTTTGTGCTTTTGCTTTGTGTGTTGTCTCAAGAAGTATCGGCTTGTTATTCCCTCTCACCAGGTACAAAAACTTCAGAACATAATTGCAAGCCGTGCCAGTCAATACAATCATGACATGAAAAGGAAGGAAAGAGAATTTACCAAACTGAAGGAGCGATTGAATCAACTTCTGGCTGACAAAAAGGAGAGAAAACAAGGTGAAATGCCAACTCTTTGTACCAATGTTTAACATTTTTTTTTAATTAAAGGCTTACCAAATGGTTGCCTTTTTGCAAACTCAGTATTTTAAGTTGGTCGTTCCTCTCTTGTGTGACATACTGCTCTGGTGTGTAGTATTTATGAAAAGGAAGAGAAACTCACCCTCTGCCTAAACGTTGCAGCAAATAGGAAGATACTTGTGAATACCCGCTGACATGGATGCGTTTGCAGGGAAATACACCACTACACACTTCTTGTGGGTCACTTTGTGTTAGTCGGCTTAGTTTGCATTCAGATCATTTTATCTGTTTGTTTAAAAGATGAAAAATTCCCATAATGCATTTCTAATTTTTTTATGTATTTCTTTTATTTGCCTTTCAGCCATTGATGTTCTAAACAACATCGGTAGAGCTGATGGAAAGAGAAGTCTTTGGAAAACCGAAAAGACGGAGGCAAAGTAGGTTTGACTGCTGTTTTTGACCCATCTCATCAGTTTGGCTATGTTAACTTTTTTAAAGGGACTTTTAAATGAGAAGTATCTAGGAGCCAACCTGAAGGAATATGGGAGAAAGAAAGAATTACCGCAGCTTTCTCTCAGTGAAATCGACTCCTCCTTCACTTTTCTAGTTGACACAAATTTCATTTTTAGAAGGATGAGCCAGAGAAGGCACTACTGGGCAATCTTTGGAGCTGAGAAGCCTCTGAAAAATGAGACTGTAAGTGACTTTAGTTTTATAATCGATGAATAAACAAAGGTGATTGTGTTTCTCGTCCTAAGGCATGAGGGAGAGATGTATAAGACGCTGCTGAGCAACTACGACACCAGACAGCAGGAGCTTATGCTGGAAAACGCAGAGTTGAGGAAAGTGTTGCAGCACATGAAAATAGACATGGTGTCTATACTAAGTGCAAGAAAAACAGCCCTACAAGGTGACAAAAATGAACACAGTGGTATACAGGTGAGACAGTCTGTTTTACTTGTTTCTTTCAATGCTTCATTGCTTTTATAAGCTCTCTGCCTTTCGCTTCTACTATTTTAGAATACAAATTAGATGGACTTATTCCCATAAAAGTAACTGCCTGTTACTCAGCGTTTTTACAGACGTGCCAACTTATTGCAAAGTATTTTCATCCTCATTTCAGGCTGTCTCTGAAGAGGAAGACGAAGAGGTGCTTGACTCCAGTAAGGAAAGCATAGAGCTGCATTGTGTCCATGCCCGGGAAAAACTGACCAACAGTATTCGCCTCCAATGGAGGAGACTCAAGAGCCATGTGGAAAGACTAGACAGTCAAGGTAGTTTGATCTATCACTGCTTCCCTGATTTCTGTTGACGTTTAAGGAAACTTTTTTAAATTCCTCTCTGACCCATAAAAGCGGTTTGGTTTGTTATCCTTTTTTGCATTTTTGTATCATTTGCATGGCAAAAAAAAGTAATGGCCGACATCATGACTGCAAGGTACCCAGGTTCTGCCCCTATTGGCTGCAAAATGAGCCGGAATCATCATCCCTCCACCTCCATGCCAGATAGCTGGTATGAGGTGTTTGTGCTGATGCGCAGGAGTTGATGTTAAGTAAAGCCATTATGCGTTCTGATCAAACATCTCCATTT
This sequence comes from Leuresthes tenuis, assembly GCF_036924035.1. Classification (NCBI taxonomy): domain Eukaryota; kingdom Metazoa; phylum Chordata; class Actinopteri; order Atheriniformes; family Atherinopsidae; genus Leuresthes; species Leuresthes tenuis. Next base: position 14,688,818 of record NW_027325361.1, on the reverse strand, counting down.
TAGTCTCGTTTGTCCAAAGAACGTTCTTCCAGAAGTTGTGAGCTTTTGTTTGTTAAGATGCAACTTTGAAACTTAAGCCTGACCTTAGTGTGAACTTGCTGGGGTCATGAGAAGCTTTAAATGTTCTTTCTCACTGTGGATTGAAGAACTCTAAATTGTTCAGAAATGATCTTATAACCCTTCCCAGATTGATGGGTAGCAACAGTTGCTTGTCCATGATTGTTTCTGATTATGGGGAATGTACGTAGAGAAGAGTAAGGAGGGGAGGATTGGCTGATTTATTTTTATTTTTTTTCTGTGCTGCTTGTTTTAGTTTCTTTAGCTCAAATGGATGAGAGTAAAAACAGTGACTCTGTTCCACGAGAGACTCATGAGGAGGAGATGAACAGACTGAAGCTAGAGATCCAGCAGTGCAGAGATTTTATTCAAACGCAGCAGCAACTCCTACAGGTAAGGCGGAAGTGATTATTTACAGTTGTGTCAAAGTTACACAGCAGAGACAAAGTAGGACGTCAGTTTGATCTTTCAAAGTACTTTAAAGAATAGCTTGCAGTAGCTTTTGTTATCAAGGAGTTTACGAAGAACACGTTATGATGTGTTTGCTCCTAATCTGAACCTAGACTGAGCACCTGATGTGAAACCCAGTTTGTGCAATGGAGGGAAGAGAATTTACTTTGAATACAAAGCGATTCCATAATTAAATCATTGCTGAACCTGACCTTAGCCTCTCTTCTTGTAGCAGCAGCTGAGCTCTCCATGTGATGAGGACACCGCGTCCCTGCTGAACGACGGCTACATGCTGCAGGAAAAGGAGCGACTCGGAGAGGAGTGGAAAACCTTAGAGGAGCAGAGAAAGATCTTTGAGAAGGAAAGAGGGAACTTCACTGAAGCAGCTATTAGATTGAGCCACGAGGTGATTAGAAGTAGGATTCAGAACACTGCTAACTGACTCCAGCTTAGACTGTTTTTGAAATGACTTGTTTCTGGTTTAAATCTCAGAGGCAAGCCTTTGAAGAGGATCGGGCTACATGGATAAAACACCAGTTTTTATGCCTGAGTCCATTTGGAGACTCAAAGAAACCCCTGCTGTCTACGTCTACAAGTGCCTTTTTGATAAGTGAGTGTTGCTGCCTTTCGGTTTCCCCTTAGGAAAAAGAATTTAAGGCATGTACCAGTGGGTGACTAGTGAATGTTATCAAATTGTTATGTTGACTGAACACTAAACAAAGGTGTTTCAGAAATACTTGCAAGTGAATCAAAGCGGATTTATAATAAAGAAAATAGTTATATGTTTCATAGTTTTAATTTGGGTGATTATTGTTATTAGAAATAAATAATTTCTGATTTCTTTTACCAATTTCAAACAATCTTTAGGTTATTTTCTTATCTCTGCAGCAGAAACAGAAGAGAGTGCACAGGTGTCTCCAGAAAAGCTCATCGAATGCCACTCAGACTCAGCCTCCTCTACACCCAGATGTGCGCCGCTCACATCACCTTCCACAGCTGAGCCGTGTCACACATTTTGCCTTATTCCAGAAAGCAGGTACAGTGTCCATATTTGCTCTGTGATGTCTTAAATAACAATGTATGTGTTTCAACTCAACTGTAGCTTATCGCTCACTGTCTGTCAAATGTGCCTTCCAGCTCCAAGACACCAAAGAAAAAGACCGAACACGTTGAAAAGTCGGACACCCTCTGTGGAAATGGTGCCGTCCAGCGCAAACGGTGGAACGACAGCAAAGACCTCGGCTGGAGCTCTCTCGCACAAAAGAAGAACAGCTCTACATGGAGCCCATAAAGTTTATCATTTCAATCAAATGCTGTTACTGTCCAACAATCATGAATGATTTCCCAAATATATCTGATAGATGAATGCCAACCACCTGATTCTGGGATGTAGAATGACTGACAGCTGTAAACAGTGGAAGCCAAACATGTTCTGTTTAGTTGGTTTTGTTCTTACTCTGTGCGACTGGAAAGAAAAACTCAGACTAATTGTGACTTTTTGATTGACTTAGTTTTTAACTCATAGAGTATGTGGTAAATGTATTTATTTATTTATTTATGCGGTACTGTAAATGTCATTTTGACAGGATAGAATTTGTGAGTCAGTGCAGGTGTGCAACAAAAGGTCACGTGTCCCGCTGATGAGAAGTTTCTTAGCCAGCTGATGCTGCCTATACATGGACTTCTATGTCAGAGCTTGTGAAGTTACAAACTGTCATGTTGAACTTGTCAGCTGTCAGTTTTATAAAGTAGGATTAATGCTGCAGTTTCTCATAATGCAATAAGAGGCTGGAGGAAATAGAATAAATGATGTGTGTCTATTCAGTTTCAGTTAGGAAATGGTGAAATCTGGTTTGCAGCATTCAGTTTTGGTACATGCTGCGGTTATATTTGTGATGTGACAAAAGACTATAAAATTGAACTAAGTATTTCATATATAGAAGTGGTCAAAGTCTTTGGTTAGACCACTGTGGGGGTAGTCTGAATGTAAATTTGCCATTTGTTTATGAGAGAATGGCTTTGTACTGACAGATGGGTGTCAGTTGAAACTCTGGACTATGAAATTACATACTATAGTAATGCTTCTATCTGGAATGGTACATTTGTGAACTCAAAAAGTATCTTGACATTTTACCTTTTATTAGCTTGTTTTTATGTTCTGGTTACTGATTCTTTTCCATTCTGCTGTGTTGGCCTGTGACTGACAAAATGTCCACAATAAGCTCTGAATAACACAGTATTTTCCTGTCATTGTCATGAACAAAGGGAGAGTTTGCTATTAGTATCATCAATATTGATATGATAAATATTCCAAACTCATTCAATCCAGCTTCTCATGTTCCAAGCTGCACTAACACTTGTATTCACTAGGTAAACAAAATGAAAAAATGTGAGGATCAATTATATGCAGGGCTGATGGATGGTCATATACATAATGTCTTTAAAAATATTTTGCCATAAGAGAGCCCAGTGTACGGTAGGTGCCAATACTATATGAGCTAACAACAGGCTGCATGCCAGAGTGGTGGTTAGCACTGTTATGTGACAGCAAGAAGGTTTTTGGTTCAATTCTCGGCTTGGGCATTTGCATGTTCTCTCCAATGGGGATTTCTCCAAATACTTTGGCTTCTTTCGACAGACTAAATACCCATGTCTTGTAATATTTGAATTTTTGAACCATTAATCAGCCCTGTGATGGAAACGCAACCCCTACCAGGGTATAACCTGCCTCTTGCCCAATGATAGCTGTGTTCATAAATTGGTTTTCCATTAGCACCAATCTGTGTGTATTCTACTGAATATGAGGTATTATACTGAAAATTAGTTCACCAATAAAGAGATTAAATGTCAAAAAGCACATGAACCACTGAGTTTGAATGTTTTTGCCAGAGTTATATGCACATTTCCAACTTTAGCTGTTGGTGGGATCCATTTGACATCTACAGTCATAACTCCAAGAAACTGACTCACAATAAAGGTGAACTGTCCTTTCTGAAATGTATGTAAGCCTCCATATCAAATCCACACACTGGAATAATCAGTTCAGGTAAAGTATTTTTAAACATGCACTTTATTTAAAGTTTAAATGCATTCATACACGTGGTGTCAGTGAGTTGTGTATGAGTAGTGTTTTTTTTCAAGCACACTGAGCAGTACAGCTGCAGGCAAGGTGAGCTTCTGCAGTTTCCCTCACGTCCACACTGCTATCGAAGATGCTGCTCATACTCTGAGGACTGGAATCTGCATGAAAAAGAAAGGTTAGGAACGGAATGGGTTTTTTTTCTACTATCTCATGATTTTATTTGATTTTTTTCACACACTCACCAGCAGGCAGACAGGTGAAGCCAACAGTGACGGAGGTGGTCTTCACCGGGAAGCAGCCGGGCAGACAGCGCAGCACGGGTTCTACAGAGAAGCATGTGGACTCCTCACCGTGGATATTTACCTTCTTCTCCAGCTTCACAGATTCATGCTTCAGACGGCATTCTGTAAGATAACAGAGTTGATTGATCAGAACGCCGTACTGTTTGCCTAAAAATGATTGCTTAATATTTTTTTCTTACCAGTGGTGTCCCTGCAGCTCTCTGCTGGCAGAATCCAGGAATGAGTGAAGCTGACTGCGTTCTTGGTCAGGCGTCCGTTGGGTGTGCGGTATTCCTGTCTGACCTCCCCATCGGCTTTTCCGCAGACTCCACAGGTCTTGCCTTTCATCCAGTCCACAACTTGAATCTACATTACAGGATCAGATGAGACAATAAGGAAAACAAACATCAAATATACCTGCCATTAATGAAAACATGATGCGCTGCTGCTCTTTTGGTTTTCCCAAAGTCACAATTTAACACTTTTCATTTCTGCAGGGACGGTTAATAATGCATAGTGTTGCATTTACCCTCCATGTGTTCTTCTCAAAGTAGACTTCATGAAGACCGTGGCTAGGTGCATACACAGAAACGCCCTCTCCACTTTGTCTGATCTCGATTTTAGCTGTAAAACAGGTTTAATGATCAGTTCTTACTAGTAGTTTAATAGTATTTCATAAAAACAAAGACAATGGGGGGTATAAATTGATAGTGGCTGTAATGGAAAAACAGGTACAACTTATAATTTGCATTATTAGATCTAATGTTGCACCTGTTGGATGCTGGTAGGGCAGGCTGGTGAGGGGTATTTCCATGTTATTGACCTTCACAATCACTTCACTGTTCTTGGGGTAGAGGTCAATATCTCTACAAGAAGCAAAAAACCTTTTTAGTTTAGTCAACTTTTGGATTAAAACCAGCCATTCTTTCTAGTTTTATTTGGCTACTCACATGTCAGCAATTTTGACATTGATGTGGTTTTGCTCCATGGAATCCCTCTTCTGCAGAACCATGAATTTCAGCTCCTCAGTGCAGTCCTGTGCCAAAACCTGGTAGCAAGAGGATGCCATCTTGTTTGTGATTGTCCGGTTGTTGAATGTGGTCAGTGAATCTCCAATGGAGAGGCATTCAGCTGGCAAGAAAAAGAAGGTTTTCATTTGTTAGTTGCAGGACAAAATCGAAACAAATGTGTTGAATTTTAGATAGCAATAGCAGCTATTACCTGCCAAAGCTTTGGCAAACATATAGTGGACTTTATCAGGGGCATCTTCAAAGGGGGTGAGGCCTGTGATCTCATCAAGGGGCATAGAGACGGGAAGACGCGCAGTTATGTTGTAGACAGTATTCTGTAGGCAGAAAGAAATTAAGTTTTGCTTTTCAAAAGCAATGATTACAACTTTATTTTGAGGGAGCAGCATGACTTTTCATACCATTGGTGTTTTTGCAATGAAGTCAACAGTCCTTTCAGATGATGCAACAACAGTGAATGAAATCCTCCTGGTGCTGTTTGCACTCTTTGTTCGAATCAAGTCAGACAGAAATTTAGCAGGAATGTATTCATACACCCTGTAAAAAAATATCAAATGTCAAAAACAGTCAACATGGCATGTGAGCAATCTTTAGACAGTACACAGAAAGTTTCTTACATCTTTCCATAGCGTTTAAGATCAGATGGAAGTGTTTCCCAGGACATTCTGAGACGAGCTGCAGGGCTTGGACCAACAAGACCAGTTTCGGATGTAACCATGGTGTCGTACTGCTTGCATTCTGCTCCCCAAGTGATTTTAGCCTATGAAATAAACAACAGACACAAGTATAAGGCAGCTTGTTTTCATAGGATATCTTTCTATTTCTAGTAAAATGCAAGACCGTTTCTTACTGTCATTTTGTGCTTGCTCAACAGAACTCCATCGGCACAGAGCTTCCACTTGTATTCAGAAACCAGGGAAGCAATGGCAATCTGAACTCTGGCAGTTGGTTTGTCAAAGTAGGCAGTAACCATATATCCCTGCTTCCTCTTATCAGCTCTAACAGCACGGAAGATGACGGCTAAGGCTGCGGTCTCGTTGGCCAGGAATTTATTCTGTGGGGACAACCATAAGTTATTGATCCAAGAGCGTGCATTTAACCTGTTAGGGAAAAGATTTTTTTTTCATTTTTCACCTGTCTGTAGATGGCTTCAAAGCTTGAGGCACTGCTGTTGCTACTGGAAGCTGCTGAAGAGGTGACACTCTGCAACAACATGTTAAGATAATGAAGCACCTGGTAAAAGCTGTGACAGAGGTTGGCATATTTTCATAAAGTACGGTATCTGTTTTGAGGGGTCATACAAACATACCTGCTTCCTGTGGTCCCTCTTGAACTTCAGGAACGAAATCACTTGCTGTTAAGAACAAATATTATTGTCAGCTCCCACACAGGCCACATGATGTGTAAGAATTCTTTCCTGCAAAGTTAAAAATATTTTTAGAAGTTTACCTTTGAGGCATGAGAACTGGAGCGAGAAGAACTTGAACCGGCACTGAAGAGTGATGCAAGGCTTGATGCAGAGCTGGTCTTGGATGAACCACTGGAAGATCTTGAAGATCTGAGTCTTCTGCTGCTTCTTTTGCTGCTGCTGCTGCTGCTGCTGCTGCTTTTGCTGCTGCTTTTGCTTTTGCTGCTGCTGCTACTACTGCTTCTACTGCTGGACCGAGATAAGGAACTGGAAGAGGAGGACTTGGAAGGATGCTTTGAGGCAGAACTGCTGGAGCTAGAGGAGGATAAGGAGCGGTTTCTGTTAGGAGCCAGGATTTTGTTTAGCCTCATAAGGATTGGTGCACTATCCAGGATGTCTTTGGTCATGTTGATCTGTGTAACGAGTCTTTCGACAGCCTTTGACCCCACTTTAATCTCCATCTCCAGTCTCTCAATGGCTTGACCTTCAACTGAAAGCATCATAAAATAATGTCATTAGTATCTGACCTCTATGTACAACGCTTCTATGAAATTCTCAAAAGTGTTATTTTCTTAGTGCTTACTTGGTGTGACAGAGAAAGAGAAATTGTACCGTCCAACCAGTCTGTACAGGGCTATGTCCCGAATAGAAGTGCCATTTTCAGAGCCAACCTTGAAACAGGCTTTGAGTCCAACCCCAACATACTTAACGCAGTACCTCTTGGAAAATGCACGAGATTTGTTGAACTTGACAACCTCATCCTCCAGGGTAATCATCTCAAATGATGCTGACTATAAGGAGAAATACATCTTAATGATAAGTACAGATACTATTGTAAATATCTGAAATTCTGTAGTCACCACACATACCTCAACAGAGTCGGCAGCAGAAGAAGCCTTCATAGACGAGATAACCTTCCTTGAGATGGATGGCAGGACTTTGTTAGGAATGAGTGGAGTGATTCTCTCAGCAGCAGGATCCTCAATGTTTCTTGCAACAGCAAAGGTCTCGATACTGTGGAAGAGAGACATGAAAGTAATCATCCAGGTTCAACAGATAAAGCTAGAGTTGACAATAAATCTTTTCAAAAGTAAACAAAGAGGCAAATGTGAGACTTACTTCAGAGATGTAAGGTTTTCTGGCACAGGAACAGGAAGGACTTCGATCTTAAAGTCACCATCTTTGATGTTAAGTCTTGCAGTGATTTTAGCAGGTACAGTGTAATTGAGTCTGACAGTGTAATTGAGGGCAGCCTGAAGAATGGCAGTGTTGACTCCCATCACAGCATATGTGTTCATGGCAAAACTGGAGAACAAGGACAATTTTATGTTCAGTTTTGTTACTTGAGACATTTTGGGGCTCAGTTCATGTCAATCAGTTTATGTTTGACATTGAACCCACCTTGTTTTGACTTCAGTCTCAAGCTCTATGTCTGTCTCCAGCAAGTGTCGGAGGTGGAAGTCTTCTGGCAAAGGTGGTGAAGTTTTGGGCTGGACTAAGAAAACAAATGAGATCATTATTTACCCTTATGCATAATACTGCCCACATAGTATCCTTTTTTTTTCCAATGGAGATTTCTATTTCAAATTTTATTTTGTGGATTTAAAATTCCTTAACTTGGAATAGATTCAAATATTATGCTTTGTAATATTTCATCAGTATTTTCAGCGCTCAAGTCTGAGCGCTTTGTTTGTTTGTTCATTTTTTGACTCACTTTTAACCACAGCTGCAGCTACAGCAGCAGTGTACAGACTGAGCTCCAGTGGAAGGCCAGCAGCAGTAGGAATGATACGTCGCACCTCAGCGGCCAGAACAGGCTTAGCATAGTGGACGTTGACACCAGTCAGCAACAGAGCCTTGAGAGCATGTATTCCATATTCCCGAATTGTAGGACTTCTGGCCAACTGTAGGTGAAGAATATAACATACATGTTTTGTCTTGCAAAACTGTGATTAATCTTGAGGTTGATAGGTTGCTGTTTGTATCATACCGCAACAGCCTCTTCAATCATGACTTTGTCGATGTTAGCGAAGGCAATTTCTTGTCCTAAGAACTTGACACTGATAGAAGCCAGAGGCTTGCTGATGCTCATGGACCTCCACTGAGAGAGCTGTGGACAGAGAACATGTGGTGTGAGCTCCATGTGTGAGTGTGAAAGAGTATATTTTGTCGTTGTGACTTTCTTGGTCTCTTACAGCTTTAATGACACGCTTCATCTTGGTGATTCTATCAGCACTGTCAATAAGTGCAGGGTTTTTCAGAAGAGCCTCTTGTAGTCCATCAGTTCTCACTCCAATCTAAGAGAAAATCAGCAATGTTAAAACAGCAGCTTTCAAATTCGCTATTGAACAGCTGAACAGATTCTCATGTCCACCGTATACCTCCAGAACATCAGCAGCAGCTCCAGCAAGGAAGGCTCTGGTCTTGGCTAAAACAGACCTCGGCAGAATGGTGGCAGCGTCATTGATATAGAAAGCGGTGGCAGCAGCGCCAATCATCAAGGAACCTGATGAGGTGTTTAGTGAGATGCAGTCAGCTGATGCATCAGCAAAAATAAAACTCAGATAAAATGAATTTAGATGTGACATAGGTCTTACTGTTGTAGGCATCCACATGGACTGCTCTGCTGTAACGTAAACTCAGTCTGTCCAGCTTTGGACCCAAGATTTTCATGGCAACACTGCAAGCAGCAGCACTGCAATGGAAGCGTAAAAGAGATGATGCATTGTTTTGTGCAGACAGACTTGTAGATGAATTGGCATTAGACAGGGCTCTTACACTGTGGGGTGGATGGTGGAGGAGCTCCTGCTCAGGGACTTCATGTGAGAATAAGTGAAGCTGGCAACCTGCAAGTCTTTCTCTGTCTTCACATTGTTGGCAACAGTTATCACCAATGCCATTGAAGGCCTTGTTTCAAACAGGACGATGCAGGAAAGCATACGAAGCTCTGGGTAAATATCTTTGTCCATGTAGAGCTGAAGAGCCAATTCCTGGACCTATTTGAGAGGAGAAATCAAACTCAGTATGGAGTTCAGGCTAAAGACCAGCCCACTTTGAAAAACTCCTTAGTGTTCAGAACTCACCATTCTTGACTCCTTCTTTGCAAAGTTCCTCAGGGCCATAATGGCTTCAGCATGGACTCTCATTGGCAGAGATGCAGCAGCAGTGCCATGAATGGGCATGATCTTTGTGATTGCCTTGAAAGTAGCAGGGTGTCGCGCATTTCCCAAAACCTTTAGAAACAGGATGATGTTCTCGGTCTCAGCCTTAGCAACAGCCTCAGCAAGACGTTCCTGGATGGGCTGTTGAAGGAAATGGGAAAATGGGATCGTCCATTTCTTACTCATTCATTTTCCTCTATATTTGAAGCCCAGTAAAAAATAACAGGGTTATTTCACCTTTATGTACTCAGTAGGACAGACAGCTAACTCAGAGCAGTTTCTGAAAATCATGGTACCATAGCCAAGGAGGACAATCTCACGCAGAACTGGGCTTTCCATAACTTTGTTGTTGACTGTCAGGGTCTAGAAGAGAGCAAATATCAGAAATATTTCATGTGTTCATTCTCCTTATTGTAAATGTAACTTACGTTGGGGTTCACCTACCTCCATCAGCTTGATAGTCTCACTGTTTGCCGACACCGTGTGAACAGCTGCAATGAAAGCCTGAGCTTCCTCAGCAACACTCAGTTCATCAGCCAAGAATTTCTCCTTGACTAATCTAAAAGCAGCAGGGGTTCCAGCGACAGGGATGGCATCCAAGAGCCAGCGTCTGTAAAAACAATTGTAAATGTACATATATAAGTAGTTATACATATAGTATTTTCTTATTCAAAATTCAAATCACTGTAAGCCACCTGTGGGAGGACATTTGTCTGTACTGGTTCCAAGACATTTCCAGGTCTTCATAGGTAGCTGCACGGAGAATCTGAATCAATTCCAAAAATTTCCGAGGGGCATGTTCACTGACACTCTCCACATTGTGGGTAACCAGATGGTTGAGAAGCTCTGTAATCTAAGACCACAAAATTGAAAGGGTTGTCACTAGAATTGGTCAAAATGTGCACATTTTCATTCATGACTTCACTTATATTTTGAAGTATTGTGAAAAAAGTACCTGGGCCTTTGGGTTGCTGATCTTGATAAGCTGGAGAGGTGACTGAAGAAGTTCAGTAGAGAACTCATACTTGAGGGATCCCCGTTGGCGATACTCAACCTGGGCGGATGGAATCGGGACTTTCTGAATCTCAAGGAACACCAAGGACTGCCTTTAAAGTAATGTGAAAAAAAGGCTAAGTCGCAACTCCATTTAAGCCAGATACAACTATTTTTACATTCTCTTTTCTTTTGACATACTTGGTCTCCATTTGAGCAGCTCCATTGTGCTCGGAGAAAGGTGAAAACTGGATCAGCTCATTGACGACTGCCTTCAGGATCATGACACCACTTGCAACTGGTTTCAAGGTGTAAGTGAATGATGAGGTACCTCTCAGGTTTTTGCTGTCCTGTAAATACAAACCACACAGTCGCCTGTTCATGCAATGGTATTTTTTTCACAGATGGATGCGTGGTGAAAATGGACTTAAGCTTACCTTCTGGCACTTGTCACATTTCTCAGTGTATGCCAACCCGATGTCTTTAATGATCCTTTCCTGACAGTGGTTCATGTCCCTGGTCTTGGTCAGAAGGATGCGTTCAGCCTTGATGTCTTCACTGATGGAGTAGAGGGTCTTGCACACACCCTGAGTTCCGTTCTATGGAGCAGAGCACCTTTTTAGTAAACAGATTAAATCTCTTGCATTGTGATTCATTATAAATAGGCTACTTTGGGATCTTTGACCAACCTCCTGCAAATCATACACATTGTGTGTCCTCTTGATGTTGAGCTGAAGGATATTCAGGATGCCTCTGTAGATGTTCAGCACCAAAGTTGAAATTCTTTCAGGTGCATGGATTTTTCCCACAACACCATTGGTATATTCAAACTTGATGGGGATCATGAGCTGAGGTGCCAGGGCTGCCGTCAGCTTGGTTGCTGGGATTGGAGCATCATTTGGCCAAATGCCGCTGTACTCAAAGAGCTCAGGTTCCGCAAGCTGAAATATAGGAATCAGATGTAGAGCATTAGAGATTTAGTGCATTTCCAAGGTAAAGTAGTTGTTGCTTGCTCATTACTTTACACTTTACCTTCAGCATATATGTGTTTTGGGCTTCATTACTGATCATAACTTTAGACCTGATTTTGAGTCCGGCCCTTGCCCAACCTTCCTCAGGGAGACCTCCCAGGAGGAATGCCTCATACTTGTACACATAAGTCTTTCCGGCAGCAAAGTCAGGGGCTGTAGGCACAAATTTGCTTAGTTATACGGGCTCCAACTTATCTAAAGAACATTGCTAACCTTAGCTGCAGCAAATGTTGGATAATGATAATGTCTTTTAAGGTTACAATAAAGTACTGGGCTTACCAAAAACAGGACTTTGTCCAGCTGAAATTGAAAAAAAGAAAACGCATTTCAACTCAGTTAAACATGTGACTGGAGTCTGTTCTCATGCATTTCAACGTTTTTAAATTGTAAAAAATGCTATACAAGTTGTTGGAGATTTACTGCCGGTCAATAAGCACATGCAAGAGAGAAACAACAAACATTTCTAAATCTAATTAAGCAACAAATTTCAGAAGAGAGAAAAGAAACAAGTTGAAACATTCCAGGAAATGAAGGCACTAAACAGCATACAAAGAAAACTCTCCAACTCAGCAATTTCAGTAAATACCAATTCATGACTGTCATAAATGCTGACAACTGCGTGCTACTATTGCACGAAAAAAATAAGTAACATTTAACATCTGATTAGTTCTCAATAATATTGCATAAAATAAAGTAGTTTTCTGTGCTTAGATTAAGGTACTTGAAATCAGTACAGTTATTCCTTATGGCAATGTAAAAGCAGCCCACTTTCAGAGATGCAGAATCCAACTTACACACAAAGGCCAAAGCCAGGGCAAGCACAACCGCTCTCATGGCTGATGGGGCTGTAACAGTCTGTGGTGACACAGAGCCTTTATACGAAAATTTTTTGTGACGTAATGCAAGTATTATGTGAACCATGGCACAACTCTGCTGCTCTTCATTTGATAGATAACATATTAAACTTTTAGACCACCACAGGGAGAAAAGTTAGGGTCACTTGACATTGTCAAAAAGGCCAGATTGAACTTGGACATCTTGTTTCAAAATGTTTACTGTGTTTCACGATTGAGCAATTATATTTAACTTACTCGTGTGATCTACTGTAGGTGTATGTTTGATTAGATTTTCATTTTCATAAGTCATAATTGCCTTTAATGCCTTTATTGTCTTTAATTATTCTTGTGAAACGCTCTGAAATATCCCATCAAATAAGTTTCAAAGTTCAAACAGAAAGTGTCACCTTGACTCTGCTGTTTGCTTGCTTTGTTTGTTTTGATCAGGGTGACCACTGAGGTTGTGACATCTTGGCAGACCTGTCGTGTGATTGATGATGTTGGATCTGTGGGACTGAAGTGATCATTATTATCATTTATTGACAGACCATGTTTATTCTACTCATGTCAGCTTGGCTCCAAATATTTTGTGGAAATGCAGGCTTATGCTTCTCAGTTGTGATTGTTGCTTCAACTAACTCCAAAGAACCACTGTAGCACACTGAACATGACATGCACAGTCAGCGTGATATTTAGGGAAGATCAGCTTGTTAAAGTAATTTATAGCAAATTCGAAACAGAATAGCCATTTATGTTTTCATTTTATATAACGGCTCAAACACTTATATCGAATGGTATGAACGGTATAAAGTTACCTACAAACAGTCTGTTATGCACATCCTGATTCAATGGATTTAAAACAAATCTCATAATGATGTTAAAAAACATAAAATGTGCAGTTCCCCGGTTTTAATTACACCTTAGACATTACTACTAAACACACACACACACGCACACACACACACACACTAGGTCTTGGGGATTGGTAGCACTGAGTGGTATCTGGTGGGCGGGGCTCTTTGGGTATGTAGGCTGCCCAGAGGGCCGTGCTCCCAGTTCTACAAGGTTGGCTGCCCCTCAATTTTAATCACTCACTATTAGAAAATATTGAGGAGCCAGAAGGGCGAGGGAAGGGGTCTTCCCACACCCCTGTTCCCTGGGGCGGGAGGGGTCGGGAGGATGAGTTGTTCTGCAGGTTTGGAGTCTGTGGTGGCTGGGGGGGTTGCTGGCCCCCTGGTGTGCTCGCTGCGCCCCACCCCAGTGGAGTTAATGGAGGGGGGACATGTGCGGATGTATGTAATGTGCAACTGTGTGTGGTGATGACTGGACCTGGGTCTGTGACTTGCTGTCCTCTGGCCTGCTTGTGCTTTTTCCCGATGGGAGGGGGCTTCACCCACCTGTGGGCACGTCTTGACTCCTGGGGCACTTGGCCAGGGGCACTGGGACATGCGCTGGCACACTGTGGCTGTCTGGGGCGCCTGGCCCTCTCAGGTATTGGATGGGGCCTCTGCCAGGGGGTTTGGGGGTGCTCGGGTTCCGAGCCTAATTCACTCTAAATTCTTTTTGAATAGCCTTGTAACCCTTCCAAGATTCATACTCTATATTAAGTACACATATGCACCAAGGTTAATGTTATGGCAAGAACTTACACTCACATTTAATTTAGTTTCAAGCAAGAACAGATCATTCAGTTCAGTTTATGAATTTAGTAAAGCATAATAAAGAGAGTAAAGCATAAATTAATCAGTGGGACCAAAAGAAATTAGAAGAAAAAACAACAAAACCAGTAGATGGGGCAGTTACCTTTTCCTTTGTGGTGTTTTTTTTCTTCTTTTCTTTAATCAATTCAACTGGTTTCTCTCTTTGATGCTTGGTGCATGGCAGGAGTCATGGCAGGCCAGAAGTGGTGCAGGTGGAGGAAAAGTTATGTTGGTTCAGCGTTGTTTGGCTGGATGCTGATGTTAGAGCAGCCGGATGTAGAAACGATGCTAGATGTTAGCTGATAGGTGAAATGATAAATGATGTATACATAGATACATATACACTGACAGTCTATGTCTGGATGGAGTTTTCTTGCCTTCCAGTACTACTGTTAGAAATCTTTCAGTTATTTTCCACCACAGTCTGTCCTTTCACTTGCATATGAAATAGGTCTCTAGGACTGCCTTCTTTCACCATTGTACTATTGTCAAAGTTAGGAGCATCCTGTGTCAGAGTGATGCAGAAAAACTAGTGCAAACATGTGTTACTTCGAGATTGGACTGGTAGCTTGTCCAAAATTCTGCAGCCAGGGTTCTGATGAGAACTGGCAGAACTCACATTTTTCCAGTTTTAGCTTCTCTTCATTGGGTTCCTGTTAAATTCTGAATAGAACTGTGGTCCTCACATGTAAAGCTCTTAAGGACCAAACTCAATGATATCTTCTGACTGCAGACTTACATTAGCTTGTGTTTGTCTTTCTCAGCAGGTATCCCTGGCCTGGTGACATGGTACTTGTTGTCCCCTCTTTCTTGGCTTGAATTAGACTGTCTCTTTGAAGTTCCCTGAGAAAACATCTGGTCTGATTTGGCACTTTGTATATAAAATGGAGTTGTATTTAACTGATGTTGGCTGGGTACCTGTATGAGTAAGGGTTAATCAAAATGTTTCAGTAATAATGCTTCTATTTCAGTGTTTGATGACACATCAAGAGCAAGATTTTGAAGCTTGACTGATGCAGTTCCTTGTCATTCCCTCTTAGACTTTCCCTCTAGCTAAAGCCTTTTAGTTGTTGTAGTTTTTTTGTAATAATTTTTTTGTCCTGATTCTCCATGTCAACAATCAGAAGCTTCCTTTGAGAGCAGCACAGATTGTTTTTCTAAGAAACTGACTTTGTTGAGGAGCTCGCAGAGGAAGGACACATTCTTCATTAATTCTTCTATTAAGTGAAAGTGAAATAAATCATAGGCTTCTCAGAAGCTTTAAGTGTTTTCTTACTTTGAAAATTGTCTAGGGAAAGAAAATGAATACAAGCCCAAATCCAAAAAGATGGCACACTGTAAAATGTAAATAATAATAGAATGCAATGGTTTGCAAACCTCATTGAACCAATATTTTATTTGCAATAGCACATAGAAAACATATCAAATGTTGAAAGTGAGGCATTTTTACTATATCAAGAAAAATGTTAGCTCATCTTAATGGCAGCAAGCTTCTTAAAGAGGAGAGGGACCAACCAGCTTGTTATCAGCTCTGAGTTCAAAAGTCTGCATCTCTGATGGTATGGGGGTACATTAGTGCCTATAGAACTGACAATTTGCATATCTTCAAAGGCATCATCAGTGCTGAACGGTGCATACCAGTTTTAGAGCAACATAGGCTCCCATCCAAAGGATATCTTCTTCAGAGAAGGTCTTGTATATTTCAGCAAGACAGTGCGAAACCACATACTGCATCTATTACAAATGCACAGCTTTGTAGTACAAAAAAAAAAAATCCTATATCATACAAGAATGGGACAAAGTGTCACAGTTTATTCTGCTTTTCTGCATGGTTTGGCAGACTACATTAAGGATGAACTGGTTTCCTATCCTCTACCTTCCACACTGGACAGTCTCATTGAACTTACTGTTCGGCTGGACCTCCGCATACAGGCTCGGAGAAGGGAGAGGAGACAGAACACTCCTGGTCGTCTCTACCCAGCCCGCTGGCCAGGTTACTCATCTGCTTCCGGTTCCTCTTTACCCGTTATGGATAATGGTGTAGAGTCTGAGCCCATGCAGGTGGGCCGCACCAAGCTTACATCTGAAGAGAGAGGGCGCCGCCATAAGGGAAATCTGTGTATGTACTGTGGACAAGCTGGACATTTTAACTGCCCGTTAAAAGACAGGGCTTCAGCAGTGAGTGAGGAAGTCCTGGTGAGTCACACGGCAGCAAAGTCTTCCTCCTCAAGCTTACGCCCTCTGTTCCAAGTCAAGCTCCTACTTCTTGGTGGTGCACACACCCTGCCCACTTTTATAGACTCTGGTGCAGATGCCAACATTATGGCCGAGAGCTTAGCCATACAACTCGGACTTAAGAAGATTCCACTTGACACCCCAATTCCTGCCAAAGCCCTTGATGGCCATCTTCTGGAGACTGTCACTCACCAGACTTCTCCTGTCCACATGCTACTTTCCGGTAACCACCATAAGACCATCCAGTTTCACCTCCTTTCATCTTCCAACATTCCACTGATCTTAGGCTACCCTTGGCTACGTTGACACAGCCCCCACATCGACTGGGCCACAGGGGGCATCCTCGGTTGGAAGAACTCCTGCCACCAGGTCTGCCTTAAAGAGGCCTCTGTACCCCAGCAGACAACGCACTCCAGTTCCTGCCCTGACTTGTCCAGAGTTCCTGCCGAGTACCATGACTTCCGGGAGGTGTTCAGTAAGACTAAGGCGACTTCATTGCCCCCTCATCGGCCTGATGCCTGGCACTTCACCTCCCAAGGGGCATCTGTACTCCCTGTCTGGTCCTGAACGGGAGTTCATGGAGTCTTACATCAATGACTCCTTGGCTGCTGGTATTATCCGACCCTCGTCGTCTCCTGCTGGGGCAGGATTTTTCTTTGTAGAGAAGAAGGACAAGACCCTGCGCCCCTGCATTGATTACAGGGGACTTAATGACATCACTATAAAGAACCGGTACCCTCTTCCCCTCATCTCCCCTCTCACAGCCCTGACATCCTCCAAGACTTCTTTCCGATGGTCCCATTCTGCAGATACAGCCTTTCAGACCCTGAGGGACCGCTTCGATTCTGCACCCATCCTCCAAATTCCTGACGCCGAACGGCAGTTCATCATAGAGGTGGATGCATCTGACATGGGTGTAGGGGCTGTGCTGTCCCAGCGAGCAGCCAGTGACCAGAAGATCCACCCATGTGCCTTTTTCTCTCTGCGTCTTTCCCCAGCCGAGAGAAATTATGACATTGGTAACCGGGAACTCCTTGCTGTTAAACTGGCCCTGGAGGAGTGGCGGCACTGGCTGGAGGGAACCAAGCAGCCCTTCCTGGTTTGGACGGACCACAAGAACCTGGAGTACATTCGAACCACAAAGAGACTCAATTCTCGACAGGCACGATGGGCCCTCTTCTTCACTAGGTTCAATTTCACCCTCTCCTACAGACCCGGCTCCCTCAACGTCAAACCTGACGCTCTGTCACGTCAGTTCCAGAGGGAGGATGATTGGATCAGTGCTCCTGACACCATCCTTCCGTCCCCGTGTGTTGTGGCATCCCTGACTTGGGAAATTGAGGAGAAAGTGAGAGCTGCCACAGAGGGTCAGCCTGGTCCAAATGCCTGCCCTACTGGTTGTTTATTCGTGCCTGCAGCTCTGAGGTTGGATGTACTCCAGTGGGCCCATGGTTCTAAGTTGACCTGGGATCCAGAGATCCGGAGGTCCTTCTACAACGTTTCTGGTGGGCCACGTTACAGGAGGACACCTGAGAGTGTGTCAAAGCCTGCCAGACCTGCAATCAGAATAAAACATCACGTCAAGCACCATCCGGCCTCCTGCAGCCTCTCCCAGTGCCACATCGCCCCTGGTCCCACATTTCACTGGACTTTGTGACAGGCCTGCCACCATCAAATAAGAAGACGGCTATTTTTACCATTGTGGACCGCTTCTCTAAGATGGCACACTTTGTGTCCTTGCCTAAGGTCCCGTCAGCTAAAGAGACAGCCCAGCTGCTCCACAACCACGTCTTTCGCCTTCATGGGATTCCTGTTGATGTGGTCTCGGACAGAGGGCCCCAGTTTTCATCAGTGTTCTGGCAGGAGTTCTGCAGCCTCTTGGGAGCCACCGCCAGTTTGTCATCCGGGTACCACCCGCAATCTAATGGCCAGACTGAGAGGAAGAACCAAGAAATGGAGACGGCCCTCCGGTGTATGGTGTCACAGAACCCATCCTCTTGGTCCCAGCATCTGTTGTGGGTGGAATATGCCCACAACACCCTTACCAGCTCCGCCACCGGTTTGTCTCCTTTCCAGCGTGCCTACGGTTACCAGCCTCCTCTCCTCCCAGCCCTGGAAGGGGTGGCCTCTTGCCCTTCAGTTCAAGCCTTCATCCATCGCTGTCGTCGGACCTGGAGCCATGCTAGGGCCTCCCTCCTGAAGGCGGCAGACCGATACTCCTCAGCAGCCAACCGTCATCGCTCTCAAGCTCCACAATACCAGGTGGGCCAGAAGGTTTGGCTCTCCACCCGTGACCTTCCTCTGGGTGTGGAATCCAACAAGCTGGCTCCCAAGTTTGTTGGGCCCTTCGCTATCGAGAAGGTCATCAATCCTGTGGCAGTCCGGCTCAAACTCCCTCGGTCTATGTGGGTGCACCCGACAATCCATGTGTCCAAGGTCAAGCCGGTCAGCGAGAGCCCGCTGGTGCCTGCTGCTCCACCCCCACCCCCACCCCCACCCCCAACTCGCCTCATTGAAGGGGGACTCACATATGCAGTGTGCCGCATCATTCGCTCTCGCCGACGTGGAAGGGGCTGCCAGTACCTCGTCGACTGGGAGGGCTACGGTCTGGAGGAAAGATCCTGGGTTCCTGCGCAACACATTGTGGACCGGGGTCTCATCCAAGTCTTTTACCAGCAACATCCGGACCAGCCCTCCCCCAGCAACATCGGCAGGGGCCCTGGCCATAGGACGCCTGCTGCTGGCCCTTCCACTGCCCCGGACCAGTGGGAGGACTCCCTGTCGGAGGAGGAGGCAGTGGACCCGCCGGCGAACTCGCCTTCCTCACAACCTGAGGACAGGGAGTTCCCGGGTTCTCCCGAGTTTTAGCCCGCCTTCCTGTTCCCCCTCCTCCCACCCTGGTTCCTTGGACTTGTTTTGGGGACGTCAGGGGCCGTCCCTTGAAGGGGGGGTTCTGTCACAGTTTAGTCATCCAACCATCAGTAATTTTCCATTGATCCTGCTTCTGCCCCACTCAGCCTGTCAGCCACACACACCTCATCAGTTCACTCCACTCACCTGTGAACACAGCTGCCTCTCATCACATACAATCAGCCCAGCATATAGTCACCAGCTCCACACTCTATCCTTTACCAGATTGTTCTTTGCCATGCATGTCTTTCCAGCGTTCTCCTGCCAGCTTTACCGGTACCGACCTCGCCTGTCCCTGATTCCCTGCTTCGTCTGCCTCCTGGTAATTCGACCCAGCCTTCTGTCCCTGACCAAGAACTTTGCCTCTCCTCTCCTGATTACTGTTTGCCGGTTTCTAAAACGTTTGTCTGTCTGCCAGAGTCTCAGTAAAGCCTTGAACTTTTTACCAATGTCTTCTGACTCCTTTGTACTGCAATTGGGTCCATACACCACCCGTTACACAAAGATTCTCTCTATAAGTCCAGTAACTGGTCTCCTCTGTTTGTAGATGTTTGCAAACTGCTATTTTGCTGATGCTAAACAAAATGGTCTTGTGCCAACCTTTTTTTAGACATGTTGCTGCCATATTTTTCATGAAACAGTAAAATGTTTTACCTTCAAATTTTGATATGCTTTTCTATGTTCTATTGCAAATATTATATTAGTTTATGAGGTTTGCAAATCATTGCATTCTGTTTTTATGAAAATCCACATTATACTGGGTCTTTCCTGTTGAAATCAAATGTTTCTCATTGTTGAACAAATTAAAAAGGTACAAGTCACTAGTTTTCTAGCATTCTTGGCTTATTGTCTAAGTCTTCATTTTATTGTTGGAACCTGTTCAAAATCTTTAATTTTAGTTGATAAAAGTGACCACATACAATAGAATAGAAGAATAGGAAAAACACCTTATTCATCCCCCACTGGGGGAAATTCAAATGAAGAAATACTATAAATATTTACTTTTATAGATTTAAGAATAAAAAATTAAAAAGCTGGTAATTGTTGAGTAGTCGCTATCTATGGTTAGATGTTACAGCACTGTGTTGGACTATGTTTGATCAGAAATGACCATTCTCTGGTAGTTCTGCCTTAGAATCTTTTGTTGGTGAATCTGGTATGTGTCTTATTTGCTTATTTAAACTTTTTGTTTTAATCATATAGTTTATCTGCATATGGGCCTAAATTTACAAAAATGATTGGTCGTTAATAATCTTCTCTTTTGGGTTTAAATATTCCAAGTTCAATATGACAGTTGTTTAAAACTGTGTCGTGTTTATTTATTCATATAGTTTTATTTCAACATGAGGGGTAATGATCATAAGATCTGACTGATCTCACATAGTGAATAACTTTGCACCAACACATTTCACATTCCAATTTTTTTAATTTGCAGACTTGCACACAACATAAACTAAAACTTGATATGATGAATGGCAACAAGATTAAGCACACTGAGCCGTGCAGCTGCAGGCAAGGTGAGCTTCTGCAGTTTCCCTCACGTCCACACTGCTATCGAAGATGCTGCTCATACTCTGAGGACTGGAATCTGCATGAAAAAGACAGGGAGAGAAGTTAGGAACTGAATGGGTTTTTTTTCTACTATCTCATGATTTTATTTAATTTTATCACACACTCACCAGCAGGCAGACAGTTGAAGCCAACAGAGACGGAGGTGGTCTTCACCGGGAAGCAGCCGGGCAGACAGCGCAGCACGGGTTCTACAGAGAAGCATGTGGACTCCTCACCGTGGATATTTACCTTCTTCTCCAGCTTCACAGATTCATGCTTCAGACGGCATTCTGTAAGAGAACAGAGTTGATTGATCAGGACGCCGTACTGTTTGCCTAAAAATGATTGCTTAATATTTGTTTCTTACCAGTGGTGTCCCTGCAGCTCTCTGCTGGCAGAATCCAGGAATGAGTGAAGCTGACTGCGTTCTTGGTCAAGCGTCCGTTGGGTGTGCGGTATTCCTGTCTGACCTCCCCATCGGCTTTTCCGCAGACTCCACAGGTCTTGCCTTTCATCCAGTCCACAACTTGAATCTACATTACAAGATCATATGAGACAATAAGGAAAAGAAACATCAAATATACCTGCCATTAATGAAAACATGATGCGCTGCTGCTCTTTTGGTTTTCCCAAAGTCACAATTTAACGCTTTTCATTTCTACAGGAACGGTTAATAATGCATAGTGTTGCATTTACCCTCCATGTGTTCTTGTCAAAGTAGACTTCATGAAGACCATGGCTAGGTGCATACACAGAAACGCCCTCTCCACTTTGTCTGATCTCGATTTTAGCTGTAAAACAGGTTTAATGATCAGTCCTTACTAGTATTTTAACAGTATTTCATAAAAACAAAGACAATGGGGGTATAAATTGATAGTGGCTGTAATGGAAAAACAGGTACAACTTATAATGTGCATTATTAGATCTAATGTTGCACCTGTTGGATGCTGGTAGGGCAGGCTGGTGAGGGGTATTTCCATGTTATTGACCTTCACAATCACTTCACTGTTCTTGGGGTAGAGGTCAATATCTCTACAAGAAGCAAAAAACCTTTTTAGTTTAGTCAACTTTTGGATTAAAACCAGCCATTCTTTCTAGTTTTATTTGGCTACTCACATGTCAGCAATTTTGACATTGATGTGGTTTTGCTCCATGGAATCCCTCTTCTGCAGAACCATGAATTTCAGCTCCTCAGTGCAGTCCTGTGCCAAAACCTGGTAGCAAGAGGATGCCATCTTGTTTGTGATTGTCCGGTTGTTGAATGTGGTCAGTGAATCTCCAATGGAGAGGCATTCAGCTGGCAAGAAAAAGAAGGTTTTCATTTGTTAGTTGCAGGACAAAATCGAAACAAATGTGTTGAATTTTAGATAGCAATAGCAGATATTACCTGCCAAAGCTTTGGCAAACATATAGTGGACTTTATCAGGGGCGTCTTCAAAGGGAGTGAGGCCTGTGATCTCATCAAGGGGCATAGAGACGGGAAGACGTGCAGTTATGTTGTAGACAGTATTCTGTAGGCAGAAAGAAATTAAGTTTTGCTTTTCAAAAGCAATGATTACAACTTTATTTTGAGGGAGCAGCATGACTTTTCATACCATTGGTGTTTTTGCAATGAAGTCAACAGTCCTTTCAGATGATGCAACGACAGTGAATGAAATCCTCCTTGTGCTGTTTGCACTCTTTGTTCGAATCAAGTCAGACAGAAATTTAGAAGGAATGTATTCATACACCCTGTAGAAAAATGTCAAATGTCAAAAACAGTCAACATGGCATGTGAGCAATCTTTAGACAGTACACAGAAAGTTTCTTACATCTTTCCATAGCGTTTAAGATCAGATGGAAGTGTTTCCCAGGACATTCTGAGACGAGCTGCAGGGCTTGGACCAACAAGACCAGTTTCGGATGTAACCATGGTGTCGTACTGCTTGCATTCTGCTCCCCAAGTGATTTTAGCCTATGAAATAAACAACAGACACAAGTATAAGGCAGCTTGTTTTCATAGGATATCTTTCTATTTCTAGTAAAATGCAAGACCGTTTCTTACTGTCATTTTGTGCTTGCTCAACAGAACTCCATCGGCACAGAGCTTCCACTTGTCTTCAGAAACCAGGGAAGCAATGGCAATCTGAACTCTGGCAGTTGGTTTGTCAAAGTAGGCAGTAACCATATATCCCTGCTTCCTCTTATCAGCTCTAACAGCACGGAAGATGACGGCTAAGGCAGCGGTCTCGTTGGCCAGGAATTTATTCTGTGGGGACAACCATAAGTTATTGATCCAAGAGCGTGCATTTAACCTGTTAGGGAAAAGATTTTTTTTTTCTTTTTTCACCTGTCTGTAGATGGCTTCAAAGCTTGAGGCACTGCTGTTGCTACTGGAAGCTGCTGAAGAGGTGACACTCTGCAACAACATGTTAAGATAATGAAGCACCTGGTAAAAACTGTGACAGAGGTTGGCATATTTTCATAAAGTACGGTATCTGTTTTGAGGGGTCATACAAACATACCTGCTTCCTGTGGTCCCTCTTGAACTTCAGGAACGAAATCACTTGCTGTTAAGAATAAATATTATTGTCAGCTCCCACACAGGCCACATTGATGTGTAAGAATTCTTTCCTGCAAAGTTAAAAATATTTTTAGAAGTTTACCTTTGAGGCACGAGAACTGGAGCGAGAAGAACTTGAGCCGGCACTGAAGAGTGATGCAAGGCTTGATGCAGAGCTGGTCTTGGATGAACCACTGGAAGATCTTGAAGATCTGAGTCTTCTGCTGCTTCTTTTGCTGCTGCTGCTGCTGCTGCTGCTTTTGCTGCTGCTTTTGCTTTTGCTGCTGCTGCTACTACTGCTTCTACTACTGGACCGAGATAAGGAACTGGAAGAGGAGGACTTGGAAGAATGCTTTGAGGAAGAACTGCTGGAGCTAGAGGAGGATAAGGAGCGGTTTCTGTTAGGAGCCAGGATTTTGTTTAGCCTCATAAGGATTGGTGCACTATCCAGGATGTCTTTGGTCATGTTGATCTGTGTAACGAGTCTTTCGACAGCCTTTGACCCCACTTTAATCTCCATCTCCAGTCTCTCAATGGCTTGACCTTCAACTGAAAGCATCATAAAATAATGTCATTAGTATCTGACCTCTATGAACAGCGCTTCTATGAAATTCTCAAAAGTGTTATTTTCTTAGTGCTTACTTGGTGTGACAGAGAAAGAGAAATTGTACCGTCCAACCAGTCTGTACAGGGCTATGTCCCGGATAGAAGTGCCATTTTCAGTGCCAACCTTGAAACAGGCTTTGAGTCCAACCCCAACATACTTAACGCAGTACCTCTTGGAAAATGCACGAGATTTGTTGAACTTGACAACCTCATCCTCCAGGGTAATCATCTCAAATGATGCTGACTATAAGGAGAAATACATCTTAATGATAAGTACAGATACTATTGTAAATATCTGAAATTCTGTAGTCACCACACATACCTCAACAGAGTCGGCAGCAGAAGAAGCCTTCATAGACGAGATAACCTTCCTTGAGATGGACGGCAGGACTTTGTTAGGAATGAGTGGAGTGATTCTCTCAGCAGCCGGATCCTCAATGTTTCTTGCAACAGCAAAGGTCTCGATACTGTGGAAGAGAGACATGAAAGTAATCATCCAGGTTCAACAGATAAAGCTAGAGTTGACAATAAATCTTTTCAAAAGTAAACAAAGAGGCAAATGTGAGACTTACTTCAGAGATGTAAGGTTTTCTGGCACAGGAACAGGAAGGACTTCAATCTTAAAGTCACCATCTTTGATGTTAAGTCTTGCAGTGATTTTAGCAGGTACAGTGTAATTGAGTCTGACAGTGTAATTGAGGGCAGCCTGAAGAATGGCAGTGTTGACTCCCATCACAGCATATGTGTTCATGGCAAAACTGGAGAACAAGGACAATTTTATGTTCAGTTTTGTTACTTGAGACATTTTGGGGCTCAGTTCATGTCAATCAGTTTATGTTTGACATTGAACCCACCTTGTTTTGACTTCAGTCTCAAGCTCTATGTCTGTCTCCAGCAAGTGTCGGAGGTGGAAGTCTTCTGGCAAAGGTGGTGAAGTTTTGGGCTGGACTAAGAAAACAAATGAGCTCATTATTTACCCTTATGCATAATACTGCCCACATAGTATCCTTTTTTTTCCACTGGAGATTTCTATTTCAACTTTTATTTTTTGGATTTAAAATTCCTTAACTTGGAATAGATTAAAATATTATGCTTTGTAATATTTCATCAGTATTTTCAGCGCTCAAGTCTGAGCGCTTTGTTTGTTTGTTCATTTTTTGACTCACTTTTAACCACAGCTGCAGCTACAGCAGCAGTGTACAGACTGAGCTCCAGTGGAAGGCCAGCAGCAGTAGGAATGATACGTCGCACCTCAGCGGCCAGAACAGGCTTAGCATAGTGGACGTTGACACCAGTCAGCAACAGAGCCTTGAGAGCATGTATTCCATATTCCCGAATTGTAGGACTTCTGGCCAACTGTAGGTGAAGAATATAACATACATGTTTTGTCTTGCAAAACTGTGATTAATCTTGAGGTTGATAGGTTGCTGTTTGTATCATACCGCAACAGCCTCTTCAATCATGACTTTGTCGATGTTAGCGAAGGCAATTTCTTGTCCTAAGAACTTGACACTGATAGAAGCCAGAGGCTTGCTGATGCTCATGGACCTCCACTGAGAGAGCTGTGGACAGAGAACATGTGGTGTGAGCTCCATGTGTGAGTGTGAAAGAGTATATTTTGTCGTTGTGACTTTCTTGGTCTCTTACAGCTTTAATGACACGCTTCATCTTGGTGATTCTATCAGCACTGTCAATAAGTGCAGGGTTTTTCAGAAGAGCCTCTTGTAGTCCATCAGTTCTCACTCCAATCTAAGAGAAAATCAGCAATGTTAAAACAGCAGCTTTCAAATTCGCTATTGAACAGCTGAACAGATTCTCATGTCCACCGTATACCTCCAGAACATCAGCAGCAGCTCCAGCAAGGAAGGCTCTGGTCTTGGCTAAAACAGACCTCGGCAGAATGGTGGCAGCGTCATTGATATAGAAAGCGGTGGCAGCAGCGCCAATCATCAAGGAACCTGATGAGGTGTTTAGTGAGATGCAGTCAGCTGATGCATCAGCAAAAATAAAACTCAGATAAAATGAATTTAGATGTGACATAGGTCTTACTGTTGTAGGCATCCACATGGACTGCTCTGCTGTAACGTAAACTCAGTCTGTCCAGCTTTGGACCCAAGATTTTCATGGCAACACTGCAAGCAGCAGCACTGCAATGGAAGCGTAAAAGAGATGATGCATTGTTTTGTGCAGACAGACTTGTAGATGAATTGGCATTAGACAGGGCTCTTACACTGTGGGGTGGATGGTGGAGGAGCTCCTGCTCAGGGACTTCATGTGAGAATAAGTGAAGCTGGCAACCTGCAAGTCTTTCTCTGTCTTCACATTGTTGGCAACAGTTATCACCAATGCCATTGAAGGCCTTGTTTCAAACAGGACGATGCAGGAAAGCATACGAAGCTCTGGGTGAATATCTTTGTCCATGTAGAGCTGAAGAGCCAATTCCTGGACCTATTTGAGAGGAGAAATCAAACTCAGTATGGAGTTCAGGCTAAAGACCAGCCCACTTTGAAAAACTCCTTAGTGTTCAGAACTCACCATTCTTGACTCCTTCTTTGCAAAGTTCCTCAGGGCCATAATGGCTTCAGCATGGACTCTCATTGGCAGAGATGCAGCAGCAGTGCCATGAATGGGCATGATCTTTGTGATTGCCTTGAAAGTAGCAGGGTGTCGCGCATTTCCCAAAACCTTTAGAAACAGGATGATGTTCTCGGTCTCAGCCTTAGCAACAGCCTCAGCAAGACGTTCCTGGATGGGCTGTTGAAGGAAATGGGAAAATGGGATCGTCCATTTCTTACTCATTCATTTTCCTCTATATTTGAAGCCCAGTAAAAAATAACAGGGTTATTTCACCTTTATGTACTCAGTAGGACAGACAGCTAACTCAGAGCAGTTTCTGAAAATCATGGTACCATAGCCAAGGAGGACAATCTCACGCAGAACTGGGCTTTCCATAACTTTGTTGTTGACTGTCAGGGTCTAGAAGAGAGCAAATATCAGAAATATTTCATGTGTTCATTCTCCTTATTGTAAATGTAACTTACGTTGGGGTTCACCTACCTCCATCAGCTTGATAGTCTCACTGTTTGCCGACACCGTGTGAACAGCTGCAATGAAAGCCTGAGCTTCCTCAGCAACACTCAGTTCATCAGCCAAGAATTTCTCCTTGACTAATCTAAAAGCAGCAGGGGTTCCAGCGACAGGGATGGCATCCAAGAGCCAGCGTCTGTAAAAACAATTGTAAATGTACATATATAAGTAGTTATACATATAGTATTTTCTTATTCAAATTTCAAATCACTGTAAGCCACCTGTGGGAGGACATTTGTCTGTACTGGTTCCAAGACATTTCCAGGTCTTCATAGGTAGCTGCACGGAGAATCTGAATCAATTCCAAAAATTTCCGAGGGGCATGTTCACTGACACTCTCCACATTGTGGGTAACCAGATGGTTGAGAAGCTCTGTAATCTAAGACCACAGGATTGAAAGGGGTGTCACTAGAAATGGTCAAAATGTGCAAATTTTCATTCATGACTTCACTTATATTTTGAAGTATTGTGAAAAAAGTACCTGGGCCTTTGGGTTGCTGATCTTGATAAGCTGGAGAGGTGACTGAAGAAGTTCGGTAGAGAACTCATACTTGAGAGATCCCCGTTGGCGATACTCAACCTGGGCGGATGGAATCGGGACTTTCTGAATCTCAAGGAACACCAAGGACTGCCTTTAAAGTAATGTGAAAAAAAAGGCTAAGTCGCAACTCCATTTAAGCCAGATACAACTATTTTTACATTCTCTTTATCTTTTGACATACTTGGTCTCCATTTGAGCAGCTCCATTGTGCTCGGAGAAAGGTGAAAACTGGATCAGCTCATTGACGACTACCTTCAGGATCATGACACCACTTGCAACTGGTTTCAAGGTGTAAGTGAATGATGAGGTACCTCTCAGGTTTTTGCTGTCCTGCAAATACAAACCATGCAGTCGCCTGTTCATGCAATGGTATTTTTTTCACAGATGAATGCGTGGTGCAAATGGACTTAAGCTTACCTTCTGGCACTTGTCACATTTCTCAGTGTATGCCAACCCGATGTCTTTAATGATCCTTTCCTGACAGTGGTTCATGTCCCTGGTCTTGGTCAGAAGGATGCGTTCAGCCTTGATGTCTTCACTGATGGAGTAGAGGGTCTTGCACACACCCTGAGTTCCGTTCTATGGAGCAGAGCACCTTTTTAGTAAACAGATTAAATCTCTTGCATTGTGATTCATTATAAATAGGCTACTTTGGGATCTTTGACAAACCTCCTGCAAATCATACACATTGTGTGTCCTCTTGATGTTGAGCTGAAGGATATTCAGGATGCCTCTGTAGATGTTCAGCACCAAAGTTGAAATTCTTTCAGGTGCATGGATTTTTCCCACAACACCATTGGTATATTCAAACTTGATGGGGATCATGAGCTGAGGTGCCAGAGCTGCCATCAGCTTGGTTGCTGGGATTGGAGCATCATTTGGCCAAATGCCGCTGTACTCAAAGAGCTCAGGTTCCGCAAGCTGAAATATAGGAATCAGATGTAGAGCATTAGAGATTTAGTGCATTTCCAAGGTAAAGTAGTTGTTGCTTGCTCATTACTTTACACTTTACCTTCAGCATATATGTGTTTTGGGCTTCATTACTGATCATAACTTTAGACCTGATTTTGAGTCCGGCCCTTGCCCAACCTTCCTCAGGGAGACCTCCCAGGAGGAATGCCTCATACTTGTACACATAAGTCTTTCCGGCAGCAAAGTCAGGGGCTGTAGGCACAAATTTGCTTAGTTATAAGGGCTCCAACTTATCTAAAGAACATTGCTAACCTTAGCTGCAGCAAATGTTGGATAATGATAACAGCCTTTTAATGTTACAATAAAGTACTGGGCTTACCAAAAACAGGACTTTGTCCAGCTGAAATGGAAAAAAAGAAAACACATTTCAACTCAGTTCAACATGTGACTGGAGTCTGTTCTTATGCATTTCAACGTTTTACATTGTAAAAAATGCTATACAAGTTGTTGGAGATTTGGCTGCCGGTCAATAAGCACATGCAAGAGAGAAACAACAAACATTTCTAAATCTAATTAAGCAACAAATTTCAGAAGAGAGAAAAGAAACAAGTTGAAACAACTACGGGAAATGAAGGCACTAAACAGCATACAAAGAAAGCTCTCAGCAATTTCAGTAAATACCAATTCATGACTGTCATAAATGCTGACAACTGTGTGCTACTATTGCACAAAAAAATAAGTAACATTTAACATCTGATTAGTTCCCAATAATATTACATGAAATTAAGTAGTTTTCTGTGCTTAGAATAAGGTACTTGAAATCAGTACAGTTATTGCTTATGGCAATGTAAAAGCAGCCCACTTTCAGAGATGCAGAATCCAACTTACACACAAAGGCCAGAGCCAGGGCAAGCACAACCGCTCTCATGGCTGATGGGGCTGTAACAGTCTGTGGTGACACAGAGCCTTTATACGAAATTTTTTTGTGACGTAATGCAAGTATTATGTGAACCATGGCACAACTCTGCTGCTCTTCATTTGATAGATAACATATTAAACTTTTAGACCACCACAGGGAGAAAAGTTAGGGTCACCTGACATTGTCAAAAAGGCCAAATTGAACTTGGACATCTTGTCAAAATGTTTACTGTCTTTCACGATTGAGCAATTCCCACATTAATTGAAAATCCCTTTATTCTAATACTTTTTAATGACAGTTGCTGTTAGTATTAGTTATAGACATATATAGACGGACTCACAGATGGGAAAGCTGTTGCTCTAACGGTAAAGTGGTAAAGTACTGATCCTCTTTCATTTGAAAGTTCATTGGTTTGATCCCCAACTTCCCCAGTCTTCATGTGTCCTTGGGCAGAATACTGAATCCTACATTGTCTCCCAAAGTGTTCCTCACTTGGAAGTTGATTTGAATGAAATGATTTGCTAAATCAATTGACATAAAAAAGGTAAACCAAGAAAAAAAAGAAGCAAGGATATAAATACAATTTGTCCAAGACAGCAGCAAAAACTCATTTGAAAGAGGAGCTTTTTTGACCCATAGGTTACACTTTATGACTTTATGTTTTACTGTGTGATTGACTAAATAAAGGCTTTGATTAAATGAAAGAGTTATAATTTACAGAGTTAGTTTAAGTTTAAGTTAGTTTTTTTGCTGCAGTTATATTTAACTTACTCGTGTAATCTACTGTAGGTGTATGTTTGATTAGATTTTCATTTTCATAAGTCATAATTGCCGTTAATGCCTTTATTGCCTTTAATTATTCTTGTGAAACGCTCTGAAATATCCCATCAAATAAGTTTCAAAGTTCAAACAGAAAGTGTCACCTTGACTCTGCTGTTTGCTTGCTTTGTTTGTTTTGATCAGGGTGACCACTGAGGTTGTGACATCTTGGCAGACCTGTCGTGTGATTGATGATGTTGGATCTGTGGGACTGAAGTGATCATTATTATCATTTATTGACAGACCATGTTTATTCTACTCATGTCAGCTTGGCTCCAAATATTTTGTGGAAATGCAGGCTTATGCTTCCCAGTTGTGATTGTTGCTTCAACTAACTCCAAAGAACCACTGTAGCACACTGAACATGACATGCACAGTCAGCGTGATATTTAGGGAAGATCAGCTTGTTAAAGTAATTTATAGCAAATTTGAAACTGAATAGCCATTTATGTTTTTATTTTATATAACGGCTCAAACACTTATATCGAATGGTATGAACGGTATAAAGTTACCTACAAACAGTCTGTTATGCACATCCTGATTCAATGGATTTAAAAGAAATCTCATAATGATGTTAAAAAACATAAAATGTGCAGTTCCCTGGTTTTAATTACACCTTAGACATTACTACTAAACACACACACACACACACACACGCACACGCACACGCACACACACACGCACACGCACACGCACACACACGCACACGCACACGCACACACACACACACACACACACTAGGTCTTGGGGATTGGTAGCACTGAGTGGTATCTGGTGGGCGGGGCTCTTTGGGTATGTAGGCTGCCCAGAGGGCCGTGCTCCCAGTTCTACAAGGTTTGCTGCCCCTCAATTTTAATCACTCACTATTAGAAAATATTGAGGCGGGAGGGGTCGGGAGGAGGAGTTGTTCTGCAGGTTTGGAGTCTGTGGTGGCTGGGGGGGTTGCTGGCCCCCTGGTGTGCTCGCTGCGCCACACCCCAGCGGAGTTAATGGAGGGGGGACATGTGCGGATGTATGTAATGTGCAACTGTGTGTGTTGATGACTGGACCTGGGTCTGTGACTTGCTGTCCTCTGGCCTGCTTGTGCTTTTTCCCGATGGGAGGGGGCTTCACCCAGCTGTGGGCACGTCTTGACTCCTGGGGCACTTGGCCAGGGGCACTGGGACATGCGCTGGCACACTGTGGCTGTCTGGGGCGCCTGGCCCTCTCAGGTATTGGATGGGGCCTCTGCCAGGGGGTTTGGGGGTGCTCGGGTTCCGAGCCTAATTCACTCTAAATTCTTTTTGAATAGCCTTGTAACCCTTCCAAGATTCATACTTTATATTAAGTACACATATGCACCAAGGTTAAGGTTATGGCAAGAACTTACACTCACATTTAATTTAGTTTCAAGCAAGAACAGATCATTCAGTTCAGTTTATGAATTTAGTAAAGCATAATTAAGAGAGTAAAGCATAAATTAATCAGTGGGACCAAAATAAATTAGAAGAAAAAACAACAAAACCAGTAGATGGGGCAGTTACCTTTTCCTTTGTGGTGTTTTTTTTTTTCTTCTTTTCTTTAATCAATTGAACTGGTTTCTCTCTTTGATGCTTGGTGCATGGCAGGAGTCATGGCAGGCCAGAAGTGGTGCAGGTGGAGGAAAAGTTATGTTGGTTCAGCGTTGTTTGGCTGGATGCTGATGTTAGAGCAGCCGGATGTAGAAACGATGCTAGATGTTAGCTGATAGGTGAAATGGTAAATGATGTATACATAGATACATATACACTGACAGTCTATGTCTGGATGGAGTTTTCTTGGCTTCCAATACTACTGTTAGAAATCTTTCAGTTATTTTCCACCACAGTCTGTCCTTTCACTTGCATATGAAATAGGTCTCTAGGACTGCCTTCTTTCACCATTGTACTATTGTCAAAGTTAGGAGCATCCTGTGTCAGAGTGATGCAGACAAACTGGTGCAAACATGTGTTACTTCGAGATTGGACTGGTAACTTGTCCAAAATTCTGCAGCCAGGGTTCTGATGAGAACTGGCAGAACTCACATTTTTCCAGTTTTAGCTTCTCTTCATTGGGTTCCTGTTAAATTCTGAATAGAATTTAAAACTGTGGTCCTCGCATGTAAAGCTCTTAAGGACCAAACTCAATGATATCTTCTGACTGCAGACTTACATTAGCTTGTGTTTGTCTTTCTCAGCAGGTATCCCTGGCCTGGTGACATGGTACTCTTTGTCCCCTCTTTCTTGGCTTGAATTAGACTGTCTCTTTGAAGTTCCCTGAAATGGAGTTGAATTTAACTGATATTGGCTGGGTACCTGTATGAGTAAGGGTAAACCAAAATCAAGAGCAAGATTTTGAAGCTTGACTGATGCAGTTCATTGTCATTCCCTCTTAGACTTTCCCTCTTGCTAAAGTCTTTTAGTTGTTGTAGTTTTTTGTAATAATTTTTTGTCCTGATTCTCCATGTCAACAATCAGAAGCTTCCTTTGAGAGCAGCACAGATTGTTTTTCAAAGAAACTGACTTTGTTGAGGAGCTCGCAGAGGAAGGACACATTCTTCATTAATTCTTCTATTAAGTGAAATAAATCATAGGCTTCTCAGAAGCTTTAAGTGTTTTCTTACTTTGAAAATTGTCTAGGGAAAGAAAATGAATACAAGTCCAACTCCAAAAAGTTGGCACACTGTAAAATGTAAATAATAATAGAATGCAATGGTTTGCAAACCTCATTGAACCAATATTTTATTTGCAATAGCACTTGGAAAACATATCAAATGTTGAAAGTGAGGCATTTTTACTATATCAAGAAAAATATTAGCTCATCTTAATGGCAGCAAGCTTCTTAAAGAGGAGAGGGACCAACCAGCTTGTTATCAGCTCTGAGTTCAAAAGTCTGCATCTCTGATGGTATGGGGGTACATTAGTGCCTATAGAACTGACAATTTGCATATCTTCAAAGGCATCATCAGTGCTGAACGGTGCATACCAGTTTTAGAGCAACATAGGCTCCCATCCAAAGGATATCTTCTTCAGAGAAGGTCTTGTATATTTCAGCAAGACAGTGCGAAACCACATACTGCATCTATTATTTTTGGTTATTTTTTATTATTATCTATAAAAAAAAAATCCTATATCATACAAGAATGGGACAAAGTGTCACAGTTTAGTCATCCAACCATCAGTAATTTTCCATTGATCCTGCTTCTGCCCCACTCAGCCTGTCAGCCACACACACCTCATCAGTTCACTCCACTCACCTGTGCACACAGCTGCCTCTCATCACATACAATCAGCCCAGCATATAGTCACCAGCTCCACACTCTATCCTTTGCCAGATTGTTCTTTGCCATGCATGTCTTTCCAGCGTTCTCCTGCCAGTTTTACCGGTACCGACCTCGCCTGTCCCTGATTCCTTGCTTCGTGTGCCTCCTGGTAATTCGACCCAGCCTTCTGTCCCTGACCAAGAACTTTGCCTCTCCTCTCCTGATTCCTTTTTGCTGGTTTCTAAACCGTCTGTCTGTCTGCCAGAGTCTCAGTAAAGCCTTGAACTTTTTACCACTGTCTTCTGACTCCTTTGTACTGCAATTGGGTCCATACACCACCAGTTACAGTACAATCTGGCCAGACATGGACCCAGCAGGACCACCCTCACCACAGGATCGGTTTGAGAGCATTGAGAACGCGCTCATGCAACATCAGCAGAGAATGGAGGAGGCTGATGCATACGCCAGACGAGCTGCAGAGGCCAACACCTCTCCGCCCAGTTGCAACAGCTGATGTTCACTCGCCCTCCTGCAGTTCCAGTCCCCACACTGGAAACTCCTGCTCCAGCTCTGCCACAACCCGGAATGATCTCCGAGCCCAGAGTGGGAACCCCTGAGCGATATGATGGAAACCCTGAACTCTGTGGTTCATTCCTGACCTCCTGCTCCTTACTCTTCGCCTGCAGCCATACACGTTTGCCACCGAGGAGGCCAGGGTGGCATACGTAATTAGCAACCTGACCAGCAGAGCCCTCCTCTGGGGAACAGCAGAGTGGGAGAGGCGGACTTCCGCCTGTGCATCATTCCAGGCCTTCTCTGAAGAACTACGCAAGGTGTTCGGGTTGGGTGCTTCCGGACCTGATGCCGCCCGTGATCTGCTCTTCCTGCACCAAGGGAACCAGTCAGTGGCTGACTTCTCCATCGACTTCCGGACCAGGGCCCGTCGAAGCGACTGGAACACTGTGGCTCTGCGCGATGCTTTTCTGCATGGTTTGGCAGACTACATCAAGGATGAACTGGTTTCCTATCCTCTACCTTCCACACTGGACAGTCTCATTGAACTTACTGTTCGGCTGGACCTCCGCATACAGGCCCGGAGAAGGGAGAGGAGACAGAACACTCCTGGTCGTCTCTACCCAGCCCGCTGGCCAGGTTACTCATCTGCTTCCGGTTCCTCTTTACCCGTTATGGATAATGGTGTAGAGTCTGAGCCCATGCAGGTGGGCCGCACCAAGCTTACATCCGAAGAGAGAGGGCGCCACCGTAAGGGAAATCTGTGTATGTACTGTGGACAAGCTGGACATTTTATCTCCCACTGCCCGTTAAAAGACAGGGCTTCACCAGTGAGTGAGGAAGTCCTGGTGAGTCACACGGCAGCAAAGTCTTCCTCCTCAAGCTTACGCCCTCTGTTCCAAGTCAAGCTCCTACTTCCTGTTGGTGCACACACCCTGCCCACTTTTATAGACTCTGGTGCAGATGCCAACATTATGGCGGAGAGCTTAGCCATACAACTCGGACTTAAGAAGATTCCACTTGACACCCCAATTCCTGCCAAAGCCCTTGATGGCCATCTTCTGGAGACTGTCACTCACCAGACTTTTCCTGTCCACATGCTACTTTCCGGTAACCACCACGAGACCATCCAGTTTCACCTCCTTTCATCTTCCAACATTCCACTGATCTTAGGCTACCCTTGGCTTCGTCGACACAGCCCCCACATCGACTGGGCCACAGGGGGCATCCTCGGTTGGAAGAACTCCTGCCACCAGGTCTGCCTTAAAGAGGCCTCTGTACCCCAGCAGACAACGCACTCCAGTTCCTGCCCTGACTTGTCCAGAGTTCCTGCCGAGTACCATGACTTCCGGGAGGTGTTCAGTAAGACTAAGGCGACTTCATTGCCCCCTCATCGGCCTTATGACTGTTCCATTGACCTGATGCCTGGCACTTCACCTCCCAAGGGGCATCTGTACTCCCTGTCTGGTCCTGAACGGGAGTTCATGGAGTCTTACATTAATGACTCCTTGGCTGCCGGTATTATCCGACCCTCGTCGTCTCCTGCTGGGGCAGGATTTTTCTTTGTAGAGAAGAAGGACAAGACCCTGCGCCCCTGCATTGATTACAGGGGACTTAATGACATCACTATAAAGAACCGGTACCCTCTTCCCCTCATCTCCTCAGCCTTTGAGTTACTTCAAGGAGCCATGATCTTCACCAAGCTAGACCTCCGTAATGCTTACCACCTTGTCCGCATCCGAGAGGGGGATGAATGGAAGACTGCTTTTAACACGCCCACCGGACATTATGAATATTTGGTGATGCCATTCGGCCTCACCAATGCCGTTTTCCAGGCCTTGGTCAACGACCTCCTCAGAGACATGATCGACAAATATGTTTTCGTCTATTTTGACGACATCCTCATTTTTTCTAAGTCCCGCAAAGAACATATCCACCATGTCCAGACGGTCCTCCAACGCTTGCTGGAGAACTCCCTTTTCGTGAAGGCCGGAAAGTGTGAGTTTCACTCACAGACTGTGTCATTCCTGGGTTACATTGTGACTCAGGGTCACCTGGAGATGGATCCTGCCAAAGTGGACGCAGTTAGGTGCTGGCCAGTCCCTGAAACCCGTAAGAAGCTGAAGCAGTTCCTGGGCTTTGCCAATTTTTACAGGCGCTTCATCCGGAACTATAGCTCCATCGCTGCCCCTCTCACAGCCCTGACATCCTCCAAGACTTCTTTCCGATGGTCCCATTCTGCAGATACAGCCTTTCAGACCCTGAGGGACAGCTTCGATTCTGCACCCATCCTCCAAGTTCCTGATGCCGAACGGCAGTTCATCATAGAGGTGGATGCATCTGACATGGGTGTAGGGGCTGTGCTGTCCCAGCAAGCAGCCAGTGACCAGAAGATCCACCCATGTGCCTTTTTCTCTCGGCGTCTTTCCCCAGCCGAGAGAAATTATGACATTGGTAACCGGGAACTCCTTGCTGTTAAACTGGCCCTGGAGGAGTGGCGGCACTGGCTGGAGGGAACCAAGCAGCCCTTCCTGGTTTGGACGGACCACAAGAACCTGGAGTACATTTGAACCACAAAGAGACTCAATTCTCGACAGGCAGGATGGGCCCTCTTCTTCACTAGGTTCAATTTCACCCTCTCCTACAGACCCGGCTCCTGCAACGTCAAACCTGACGCTCTGTCACGTCAGTTCCAGAGGGAGGATGATGGCACCAGTGCTCCTGACACCATCCTTCCGTCCCCGTGTGTTGTGGCATCCCTGACTTGGGAAATTGAGGAGAAAGTGAGAGCTGCCACAGAGGGTTAGCCTGGTCCAAGTGCCTGCCCTACTGGTTGTTTATTCGTGCCTGCAGCTCTGAGGTCGGATGTACTCCAGTGGGCCTATGGTTCTAAGTTGAACTGTCATCCTGGGATCCAGAGAACCCGGGAGGTCCTTCTACAACGTTTCTGGTGGGCCACATTACAGGAGGACACCCGAGAGTGTGTCAAAACCTGCCAGACCTGCAATCAGAATAAAACATCACGTCAAGCACCATCCGGCCTCCTGCAGCCTCTCCCAGTGCCACATCGCCCCTGGTCCCACATTTCACTGGACTTCGTGACAGGCCTGCCACCATCAAATGAGAAGACGGCTATTCTTACCATTGTGGACCGCTTCTCTAAGATGGCACACTTTGTGTCCTTGCCTAAGCTCCCGTCAGCTAAAGAGACAGCCCAGCTGCTCCTCAACCACATCTTTCGCCTTCATGGGATTCCTGTTGATGTGGTCACCGGACAGAGGGCCCCAGTTTTCATCAGTGTTCTGGCAGGAGTTCTGCAGCCTCTTGGGAGCCACCGCCAGTTTGTCATCTGGGTACCACCCGCAATCTAATGGCCAGACTGAGAGGAAGAACCAAGAAACGGAGACGGCCCTCCGGTGTATGGTGTCACAGAACCCATCCTCTTGGTCCCAGCATCTGTTGTGGGTGGAATATGCCCACCACACCCTTACCAGCTGCACCACCGGTTTGTCTCCTTTCCAGTGTGCCTATGGTTACCAGCCTCCTCTCCTCCCAGCCCTGGAAGGGGAGGCCTCTTGCTCTTCAGTTCAAGCCTTCATCCGTCGCTGTCGTCGGACCTGGAGCCATGCTAGGGCCTCCCTCCTGAAGGCGGCAGACCGATACTCCTCAGCAGCCAACCGTCATCGCTCTCAAGCTCCACAATACCAGGTGGGCCAGAAGGTTTGGCTCTCCACCCGTGATCTTCCTCTGGGTGTGGAATCCAACAAGCTGGCTCCCAGGTTTGTTGGGCCCTTCGCTATCGAGAAGGTCATCAATCCTGTGGCAGTCCGGCTCAAACTCCCTCGGTGTATGCGGGTGCACCCGACATTCCATGTGTCCAAGGTCAAGCCGGTCAGCGAGAGCCCGCTGGTGCCTGCTGCTCCACCCCCACCTCGCCTCATTGAAGGGGGACTCACATATGCAGTGTGCCACATCATTCGCTCTCGCCGACGTGGAAGGGGCTGCCAGTACCTCGTCGACTGGGAGGGCTACGGTCCGGAGGAAAGATCCTGGGTTCCTGCTCAACACATTGTGGGCCGGGGTCTCATCCAAGTCTTTCACCAGCAACATCCGGACCAGCCCTCCCCCAGCAACATCGGCAGGGGCCCTCGCCATAGGACGCCTGCTGCTGGCCCTTCCACTGCCCCGGACCAGTGGGAGGACTCCCTGTCGGAGGAGGAGGCAGTGGACCCGCCGGCGAACTCGCCTTCCTCACAACCTGAGGATGGGGAGTTCCCGGGTTCTCCCGAGTTTTAGCCCGCCTTCCTGTTCCCCCTCCTCCCACCCTGGTTCCTTGGACTTGTTTTGGGGACGTCAGGGGCCGTCCCTTGAAGGGGGGGGGTTCTGTCACAGTTTAGTCATCCAACCATCAGTAATTTTCCATTGATCCTGCTTCTGCCCCACTCAGCCTGTCAGCCACACACACCTCATCAGTTCACTCCACTCACCTGTGAACACAGCTGCCTCTCATCACATACAATCAGCCCAGCATATAGTCACCAGCTCCACACTCTATCCTTTGCCAGATTGTTCTTTGCCATGCATGTCTTTCCAGCGTTCTCCTGCCAGTTTTACCGGTACCGACCTCGCCTGTCCCTGATTCCCTGCTTCGTCTGCCTCCTGGTAATTCGACCCAGCCTTCTGTCCCTGACCAAGAACTTTGCCTCTCCTCTCCTGATTCCTGTTTGCCGGTTTCTAAACCGTTTGTCTGTCTGCCAGAGTCTCAGTAAAGCCTTGAACTTTTTACCACTGTCTTCTGACTCCTTTGTACTGCAATTGGGTCCATACACCACCCGTTACACAAAGATTCTCTCTATAAGTCCAGTAACTGGTCTCCTCTGTTTGTAGATGTTTGCAAACTGCTATTTTGCTGATGCTTAACAAAATGGTCTTGTGCCAACCTTTTTGAGACATGTTGCTGCCATATTTTTCATGAAACAGTAAAATGTTTTACCTTCAAATTTTGATATGCTTTTCTATGTTCTATTGCAAATATTATATTAGTTTATGAGGTTTGCAAATCATTGCATTCTGTTTTTATGAAAATCCACATTATACTGGGTCTTTCCTGTTGAAATCAAATGTTTCTCATTGTTGAACTAATGAAAACGGTAGAAGTCACTAGCTTTCTAGCATTCTTGGCTTATTGTCTAAGTCTTCATTTTATTGTTGGAACCACATACAATAGAATAGAAGAAAAGGAAAAACACCTTATTCATCCCCCACTGGGGGAAATTCAAATGAATAAATACTATAAATATTTACTTTTATAGATTTAAGAATAAAAAATTAAAAAGCTGGTAATTGTTGAGTAGTCGCTATCTATGGTTAGATGTTACAGCACTGTGTTGGACTATGTTTGATCAGAAATGACCTGTCTCTGGTAGTTCTGCCTTGAAATATTTTGTTGGTGAATCTGGTATGTGTCTTATTTGCTTATTTAAAAAAAAAAAAAAAAATGAAATCATATAGTTTATCTGGCCCTGTGATGGACTGGCGACCTGACCTGTCCAAGGTGTACCCCGCCTCTCGCCCAATGACTGCTGGGATAGGCTCCAGCCCACCCGTTACCCGACCGACGGATTGACGGTATAGAAAATAGATGGATGGATAGTTTATCTGCATATGGGCCTAAATTTACAAAAATGATTGGTCGTTAATAATCTTCTCTTTTGGGTTTAAATATTCCAAGTTCAATATGACAGTTGTTTAAAACTGTGTCGTGTTTATTTATTCATATAGTTTTATTTCAACATGAGGGGTAATGATCATAAGATCTGACTGATCTCACATAGTGAATAACTTTGCACCAACACATTTCACATTCCAATTTTTTTAATTTGCAGACTTGCACACAACATAAACTAAAACTTGATATGATGAATGGCAACAAGATTAAGCACACTGAGCCGTGCAGCTGCAGGCAAGGTGAGCTTCTGCAGTTTCCCTCACGTCCACACTGCTATCGAAGATGCTGCTCATACTCTGAGGACTGGAATCTGCATGAAAAAGACAGGGAGAGAAGTTAGGAACTGAATGGTTTTTTTTTCTACTATCTCATGATTTTATTTTATTTTTTTCACACACTCACCAGCAGGCAGACAGGTGAAGCCAACAGAGACGGAGGTGGTCTTCACCGGGAAGCAGCCGGGCAGACAGCGCAGCACGGGTTCTACAGAGAAGCAGGTGGACTCCTCACCGTGGATATTTACCTTCTTCTCCAGCTTCACAGATTCATGCTTCAGACGGCATTCTGTAAGAGAACAGAGTTGATTGATCAGGACGCCGTACTGTTTGCCTAAAAATGATTGCTTAATATTTGTTTCTTACCAGTGGTATCCCTGCAGCTCTCTGCTGGCAGAATCCAGGAATGAGTGAAGCTGACTGCGTTCTTGGTCAGGCGTCCGTTGGGTGTGCGGTATTCCTGTCTGACCTCCCCATCGGCTTTTCCGCAGACTCCACAGGTCTTGCCTTTCATCCAGTCCACAACTTGAATCTACATTACAAGATCAGATGAGACAATAAGGAAAAGAAACATCAAATATACCTGCCATTAATGAAAACATGATGCACTGCTGCTCTTTTGGTTTTCCCAAAGTCACAATTTAACACTTTTCATTTCTGCAGGAACGGTTGATAATGCATAGTGTTGCATTTACCCTCCATGTGTTCTTCTCAAAGTAGACTTCATGAAGACCGTGGCTAGGTGCATACACAGAAACGCCCTCTCCACTTTGTCTGATCTCGATTTTAGCTGTAAAACAGGTTTAATGATCAGTTCTTACTAGTAGTTTAATAGTATTTCATAAAAACAAAGACAATGGGGGGTATAAATTGATAGTAGCTGTAATGGAAAAACAGGTACAACTTATAATTTGCATTATTAGATCTAATGTTGCACCTGTTGGATGCTGGTAGGGCAGGCTGGTGAGGGGTATTTCCATGTTATTGACCTTCACAATCACTTCACTGTTCTTGGGGTAGAGGTCAATATCTCTACAAGAAGCAAAAAACCTTTTTAGTTTAGTCAACTTTTGGATTAAAACCAGCCATTCTTTCTAGTTTTATTTGGCTACTCACATGTCAGCAATTTTGACATTGATGTGGTTTTGCTCCATGGAATCCCTCTTCTGCAGAACAATGAATTTCAGCTCCTCAGTGCAGTCCTGTGCCAAAACCTGGTAGCAAGAGGATGCCATCTTGTTTGTGATTGTCCGGTTGTTGAATGTGGTCAGTGAATCTCCAATGAAGAGGCATTCAGCTGGCAAGAAAAAGAAGGTTTTCATTTGTTAGTTGCAGGACAAAATCGAAACAAATGTGTTGAATTTTAGATAGCAACAGCAGCTATTACCTGCCAAAGCTTTGGCAAACATATAGTGGACTTTATCAGGGGCATCTTCAAAGGGAGTGAGGCCTGTGATCTCATCAAGGGGCATAGAGACGGGAAGACGCGCAGTTATGTTGTAGACAGTGTTCTGTAGGCAGAAAGAAATTAAGTTTTGCTTTTCAAAAGCAATGATTACAACTTTATTTTGAGGGAGCAGCATGACTTTTCATACCATTGGTGTTTTTGCAATGAAGTCAACAGTCCTTTCAGATGATGCAACAACAGTGAATGAAATCCTCCTGGTGCTGTTTGCACTCTTTGTTCGAATCAAGTCAGACAGAAATTTAGCAGGAATGTATTCATACGCCCTGTAAAAAAATGTCAAAAGTCAAAAACAGTCAACATGGCATGTGAGCAATCTTTAGACAGTACACAGAAAGTTTCTTACATCTTTCCATAGCGTTTAAGATCAGATGGAAGTGTTTCCCAGGACATTCTGAGACGAGCTGCAGGGCTTGGACCAACAAGACCAGTTTCGGATGTAACCATGGTGTCGTACTGCTTGCATTCTGCTCCCCAAGTGATTTTAGCCTATGAAATAAACAACAGACACAAGTATAAGGCAGCTTGTTTTCATAGGATATCTTTCTATTTCTAGTAAAATGCAAGACCGTTTCTTACTGTCATTTTGTGCTTGCTCAACAGAACTCCATCGGCACAGAGCTTCCAGTTGTTTTCAGGAACCAGGGAAGCAATGGCAATCTGAACTCTGGCAGTTGGTTTGTCAAAGTAGGCAGTAACCATATATCCCTGCTTCCTCTTATCAGCTCTAACAGCACGGAAGATGACGGCTAAGGCTGCGGTCTCGTTGGCCAGGAATTTATTCTGTGGGGACAACCATAAGTTATTGATCCAAGAGCGTGCATTTAACCTGTTAGGGAAAAGATTTTTTTTTCATTTTTCACCTGTCTGTAGATGGCTTCAAAGCTTGAGGCACTGCTGTTGCTACTGGAAGCTGCTGAAGAGGTGACACTCTGCAACAACATGTTAAGATAATGAAGCACCTGGTAAAAACTGTGACAGAGGTTGGCATATTTTCATAAAGTACGGTATCTGTTTTGAGGGGTCATACAAACATACCTGCTTCCTGTGGTCCCTCTGGAACTTCAGGAACGAAATCACTTGCTGTTAAGAACAAATTATTGTCAGCTCCCACACAGGCCACATGATGTGTAAGAATTCTTTCCTTCAAAGTTAAAAATATTTTTAGAAGTTTACCTTTGAGGCACGAGAACTGGAGCGAGAAGAACTTGAGCCGGCACTGAAGAGTGATGCAAGGCTTGATGCAGAGCTGGTCTTGGATGAACCACTGGAAGATCTTGAAGATCTGAGTCTTCTGCTGCTTCTTTTGCTGCTGCTGCTGCTTTTGCTGCTGCTTTTGCTTTTGCTGCTGCTGCTACTACTGCTTCTACTGCTGGAACTGGAAGAGGAGGACTTCTTCCAGTAGGAAGAATGCTTTGAGGAAGAACTGCTGGAGCTAGAGGAGGATAAGGAGCGGTTTCTCTTAGGAGCCAGGATTTTGTTTAGCTTCATAAGGACTGGTGCACTATCCAGGATGTCTTCGGTCATGCTGATCTGTGTAACGAGTCTTTCGACAGCCTTTGACCCCACTTTAACCTCCATCTCCAGTCTCTCAATGGCTTGACCTTCAACTGAAAGCATAATGAAATAATGTCATTAGTATCTGACTTCTATGAACAGCGCTTCTATGAAATTCTCAAAAGTGTTTTTTTCTTAGTGCTTACTTGGTGTGACAGAGAAAGAGAAATTGTACCGTCCAACCAGTCTGTACAGGGCTATGTCCCGAATAGAAGTGCCATTTTCAGAGCCAACCTTGAAACAGGCTTTGAGTCCAACCCCAACATACTTAACGCAGTACTTCTTGGAAAATGCACGAGATTTGTTGAACTTGACAACCTCATCCTCCAGGGTAATCATCTCAAATGATGCTGACTATAAGGAGAAATACATCTTAATGATAAGTACAGATACTATTGTAAATATCTGAAATTCTGCAGTCACCACACATACCTCAACAGAGTCGGCAGCAGAAGAAGCCTTCATAGACGAGATAACCTTCCTTGAGATGGACGGTAG
Organism: Leuresthes tenuis; assembly: GCF_036924035.1. Classification (NCBI taxonomy): domain Eukaryota; kingdom Metazoa; phylum Chordata; class Actinopteri; order Atheriniformes; family Atherinopsidae; genus Leuresthes; species Leuresthes tenuis. The sequence goes on along the minus strand of NW_027325361.1, from coordinate 14,645,374 downwards.
GACTTTGTTAGGAATGAGTGGAGTGATTCTCTCAGCAGCCGGATCCTCAATGTTTCTTGCAACAGCAAAGGTCTCGATACTGTGGAAGAGAGACATGAAAGTAATCATCCAGGTTCAACAGATAAAGCTAGAGTTGACAATAAATCTTTTCAAAAGTAAACAAAGAGGCAAATGTGAGACTTACTTCAGAGATGTAAGGTTTTCTGGCACAGGAACAGGAAGGACTTCGATCTTAAAGTCACCATCTTTGATGTTAAGTCTTGCAGTGATTTTAGCAGGTACAGTGTAATTTAGTCTGACAGTGTAATTGAGGGCAGCCTGAAGAATGGCAGTGTTGACTCCCATCACAGCATATGTGTTCATGGCAAAACTGGAGAACAAGGACAATTTTATGTTCAGTTTTGTTACTTGAGACATTTCGGGGCTCAGTTCATGTCAATCAGTTTATGTTTGACATTGAACCCACCTTGTTTTGACTTCAGTCTCAAGCTCTATGTCTGTCTCCAGCAAGTGTCGGAGGTGGAAGTCTTCTGGCAAAGGTGGTGAAGTTTTGGGCTGGACTAAGAAAACAAATGAGCTCATTATTTACCCTTATGCATAATACTGCCCACATAGTATCCTTTTTTTTTCCAATGGAGATTTCTATTTAAAATTTTATTTTGTGGATTTAAAATTCCTTAACTTGGAATAGATTCAAATATTATGCTTCGTAATATTTCATCAGTATTTTCAGCACTCAAGTCCGAGCGCTTTGTTTGTTTGTTCATTTTTTGACTCACTTTTAACCACAGCTGCAGCTACAGCAGCAGTGTACAGACTGAGCTCCAGTGGAAGGCCAGCAGCAGTAGGAATGATACGTCGCACCTCAGCGGCCAGAACAGGCTTAGCATAGTGGACGTTGACACCAGTCAGCAACAGAGCCTTGAGAGCATGTATTCCATATTCCCGAATTGTAGGACTTCTGGCCAACTGTAGGTGAAGAATATAACATACATGTTTTGTCTTGCAAAACTGTGATTAATCTTGAGGTTGATAGGTTGCTGTTTGTATCATACCGCAACAGCCTCTTCAATCATGACTTTGTCGATGTTAGCGAAGGCAATTTCTTGTCCTAAGAACTTGACACTGATAGAAGCCAGAGGCTTGCTGATGCTCATGGACCTCCACTGAGAGAGCTGTGGACAGAGAACATGTGGTGTGAGCTCCATGTGTGAGTGTGAAAGAGTATATTTTTGTCTTTGTGACTTTCTTGGTTGCTTACAGCTTTAATGACACGCTTCATCTTGGTGATTCTATCAGCACTGTCAATAAGTGCAGGGTTTTTCAGAAGAGCCTCTTGTAGTCCATCAGTTCTCACTCCAATCTAAGAGAAAATCAGCAATGTTAAAACAGCAGCTTTCAAATTCGCTATTGAACAGCTGAACAGATTCTCATGTCCACCGTATACCTCCAGAACATCAGCAGCAGCTCCAGCAAGGAAGACTCTGGTCTTGGCTAAAACAGACCTCGGCAGAATGGTGGCGGCGTCATTGATATAGAAAGCGGTGGCAGCAGCGCCAATCATCAAGGAACCTGATGAAGTGTTTAGTGAGATGCAGTCAGCTGATGCATCAGCAAAAATAAAACTCAGATAAAATGAATTTAGATGTGACATAGGTCTTACTGTTGTAGGCATCCACATGGACTGCTCTGCTGTAACGTAAACTCAGTCTGTCCAGCTTTGGACCCAAGATTTTCATGGCAACACTGCAAGCAGCAGCACTGCAATGGAAGCGTAAAAGAGATGATGCATTGTTTTGTGCAGACAGACTTGTAGATGAATTGGCATTAGACAGGGCTCTTACACTGTGGGGTGGATGGTGGAGGAGCTCCTGCTCAGGGACTTCATGTGAGAATAAGTGAAGCTGGCAACCTGCAAGTCTTTCTCTGTCTTCACATTGTTGGCAACAGTTATCACCAATGCCATTGAAGGCCTTGTTTCAAACAGGACGATGCAGGAAAGCATACGAAGCTCTGGGTGAATATCTTTGTCCATGTAGAGCTGAAGAGCCAATTCCTGGACCTATTTGAGAGGAGAAATCAAACTCAGTATGGAGTTCAGGCTAAAGACCAGCCCACTTTGAAAAACTCCTTAGTGTTCAGAACTCACCATTCTTGACTCCTTCTTTGCAAAGTTCCTCAGGGCCATAATGGCTTCAGCATGGACTCTCATTGGCAGAGATGCAGCAGCAGTGCCATGAATGGGCATGATCTTTGTGATTGCCTTGAAAGTAGCAGGGTGTCGCGCATTTCCCAAAACCTTTAGAAACAGGATGATGTTCTCGGTCTCAGCCTTAGCAACAGCCTCAGCAAGACGTTCCTGGATGGGCTGTTGAAGGAAATGGGAAAATGGGATCGTCCATTTCTTACTCATTCATTTTCCTCTATATTTGAAGCCCAGTAAGAAATAACAGGGTTATTTCACCTTTATGTACTCAGTAGGACAGACAGCTAACTCAGAGCAGTTTCTGAAAATCATGGTACCATAGCCAAGGAGGACAATCTCACGCAGAACTGGGCTTTCCATAACTTTGTTGTTGACTGTCAGGGTCTAGAAGAGAGCAAATATCAGAAATATTTCATGTGTTCATTCTCCTTATTGTAAATGTAACTTACGTTGGGGTTCACCTACCTCCATCAGCTTGATAGTCTCACTGTTTGCCGACACCGTGTGAACAGCTGCAATGAAAGCCTGAGCTTCCTCAGCAACACTCAGTTCATCAGCCAGGAATTTCTCCTTGACTAATCTAAAAGCAGCAGGGGTTCCAGCGACAGGGATGGCATCCAAGAGCCAGCGTCTGTAAAAACAATTGTAAATGTACATATATAAGTAGTTATACATATAGTATTTTCTTATTCAAATTTCAAATCACTGTAAGCCACCTGTGGGAGGACATTTGTCTGTACTGGTTCCAAGACATTTCCAGGTCTTCATAGGTAGCTGCACGGAGAATCTGAATCAATTCCAAAAATTTCCGAGGGGCATGTTCACTGACACTCTCCACATTGTGGGTAACCAGATGGTTCAGAAGCTCTGTAATCTAAGACCACAGGATTGAAAGGGGTGTCACTAGAAATGGTCAAAATGTGCAAATTTTCATTCATGACTTCACTTATATTTTGAAGTATTGTGAAAAAAGTACCTGGGCCTTTGGGTTGCTGATCTTGATAAGCTGGAGAGGTGACTGAAGAAGTTCGGTAGAGAACTCATACTTGAGAGATCCCCGTTGGCGATACTCAACCTGGGCGGATGGAATCGGGACTTTCTGAATCTCAAGGAACACCAAGGACTGCCTTTAAAGTAATGTGAAAAAAAGGCTAAGTCGCAACTCCATTTAAGCCAGATACAACTATTTTTACATTCTCTTTATCTTTTGACATACTTGGTCTCCATTTGAGCAGCTCCATTGTGCTCGGAGAAAGGTGAAAACTGGATCAGCTCATTGACGACTGCCTTCAGGATCATGACACCACTTGCAACTGGTTTCAAGGTGTAAGTGAATGATGAGGTACCTCTCAGGTTTTTGCTGTCCTACAAATACAAACCACGCAGTCGCCTGTTCATGCAATGGTATTTTTTTCACAGATGAATGCGTGGTGAAAATGGACTTAAGCTTACCTTCTGGCACTTGTCACATTTCTCAGTGTATGCCAACCCGATGTCTTTAATGATCCTTTCCTGACAGTGGTTCATGTCCCTGGTCTTGGTCAGAAGGATGCGTTCAGCCTTGATGTCTTCACTGATGGAGTAGAGGGTCTTGCACACACCCTGAGTTCCGTTCTATGGAGCAGAGCACCTTTTTAGTAAACAGATTAAATCTCTTGCATTGTGATTCATTATAAATAGGCTACTTTGGGATCTTTGACAAACCTCCTGCAAATCATACACATTGTGTGTCCTCTTGATGTTGAGCTGAAGGATATTCAGGATGCCTCTGTAGATGTTCAGCACCAAAGTTGAAATTCTTTCAGGTGCATGGATTTTTCCCACAACACCATTGGTATATTCAAACTTGATGGGGATCATGAGCTGAGGTTCCAGGGCTGCCGTCAGCTTGGTTGCTGGGATTGGAGCATCATTTGGCCAAATGCCGCTGTACTCAAAGAGCTCAGGTTCCGCAAGCTGAAATATAGGAATCAGATGTAGAGCATTAGAGATTTAGTGCATTTCCAAGGTAAAGTAGTTGTTGCTTGCTCATTACTTTACACTTTACCTTCAGCATATATGTGTTTTGGGCTTCATTACTGATCATAACTTTAGACCTGATTTTGAGTCCGGCCCTTGCCCAACCTTCCTCAGGGAGACCTCCCAGGAGGAATGCCTCATACTTGTACACATAAGTCTTTCCGGCAGCAAAGTCAGGGGCTGTAGGCACAAATTTGCTTAGTTATAAGGGCTCCAACTTATCTAAAAAACATTGTTAACCTTAGCTGCAGCAAATGTTGGATAATGATAATGTCTTTTAAGGTTCCAATAAAGTACTGGGCTTACCAAAAACAGGACTTTGTCCAGCTGAAATTGAAAAAAAGAAAACGCATTTCAACTCATTTAAACATGTGACTGGAGTCTTTTCTTATGCATTTCAACGTTTTTAAATTGTAAAAAATGCTATACAAGTTGTTGGAGATTTGGCTGCCGGTCAATAAGCACATGCAAGAGAGAAACAACAAACATTTCTGAATCTAATTAAGCAACAAATTTCAGAAGAGAGAAAAGAAACAAGTTGAAACATTCCAGGAAATGAAGGCACTAAACAGCATACAAAGAAAACTCTCCAACTCAGCAATTTCAGTAAATACCAATTCATGACTGTCATAAATGCTGACAACTGTGTGCTACTATTGCACGAAAAAAATAAGTAACATTTAACGTCTGATTAGTTCTCAATAATATAGCATAAAATAAAGTAGTTTTCTGTGCTTAGATTAAGGTACTTGAAATCAGTACAGTTATTCCTTATGGCAATGTAAAAGCAGCCCACTTTCAGAGATGCAGAATCCAACTTACACACAAAGGCCAAAGCCAGGGCAAGCACAACCGCTCTCATGGCTGATGGGGCTGTAACAGTCTGTGGTGACACAGAGCCTTTATACGAAAATTTTTTGTGACGTAATGCAAGTATTATGTGAACCATGGCACAACTCTGCTGCTCTTCATTTGATAGATAACATATTAAACTTTTAGACCACCACAGGGAGAAAAGTTAGGGTCACCTGACATTGTCAAAAAGGCCAGATTGAACTTGGACATCTTGTTTCAAAATGTTTACTGGGTTTCACGATTGAGCAATTCCCACATTAATTGAAAATCCCTTTATTCTAATACTTTTTAATGACAGTTGCTGTTAGTATTAGTTATAGACATATATAGACGGACTGACAGATGGGAAAGCTGTTGCTCTAACGGTAAAGTGGTAAAGTACTGATCCTCTTTCATTTGAAAGTTCATTGGTTTGATCCCCAACTTCCCCAGTCTTCATGTGTCCTTGGGCAGAATACTGAATCCTACATTGTCTCCCAAAGTTTTCCTCACTTGGAAGTTGATTTGAATGAAATTATTTGCTAAATTAATTGACATAAAAAAGGTAAACCAAGAAAAAAAAGAAGCAAGGATATAAATACAATTTGTCCAAGACAGCAGCTAAAACTCATTTGAAAGAGGAGCTTTTTTTACCCATAGGTTACACTTTATGACTATATGTTTTACTGTGGGATTGACTATATAAAGGCTTTGATTAAATGAAAGAGTTATAATTTACAGAGTAGAAGTTAGTTTAAGTTTAAGTTAGTTTTTTTGCTGCAGTTATATTTAACTTACTCGTGTAATCTACTGTAGGTGTATGTTTGATTAGATTTTCATTTTCATAAGTCATAATTGCCTTTAATGCCTTTATTGCCTTTAATTAATCTTGTGAAATGCTTTGAAATATCCCATCAAATAAGTTTCAAAGTTCAAACAGAAAGTGTCACCTTGACTCTGCTGTTTGCTTGCTTTGTTTGTTTTGATCAGGGTGACCATTGAGGTTGTGACATCTTGGCAGAACTGTCGTGTGATTGATGATGTTGGATCTGTGGGACTGAAGTGATCATTATTATCATTTATTGACAGACCATGTTTATTCTACTCATGTCAGCTTGGCTCCAAATATTTTGTGGAAATGCAGGCTTATGCTTCCCAGTTGTGATTGTTGCTTCAACTAACTCCAAAGAACCACTGTAGCACACTGAACATGACATGCACAGTCAGCGTGATATTTAGGGAAGATCAGCTTGTTAAAGTAATTTATAGCAAATTCGAAACAGAATAGCCATTTATGTTTTTATTTTATATAACGGCTCAAACACTTATATTGAATGGTATGAACGGTATAAAGTTACCTACAAACAGTCTGTTATGCACATCCTGATTCAATGGATTTAAAACAAATCTCATAATGGTGTTAAAAACATAAAATGTGCAGTTCCCCGGTTTTAATTACACCTTAGACATTACTACTAAACACACACACACACACACACGCACGCACGCACACACATTAGGTCTTGGGGAGTGGTAGCACTGAGTGGTATCTGGTGGGCGGGGCTCTTTGGGTATGTAGGCTGCCCAGAGGGCCGTGCTCCCAGTTCTACAAGGTTGGCTGCCCCTCAATTTTAATCACATGTGCGGATGTATGTAATGTGTAACTGTGTGTGGTGATGACTGGGCCTGGGTCTGTGACTTGCTGCCCTCTGGCCTGCTTGTGCTTTTTCCCAATGGGGGGGGGGGGCTTCACTCACCTGTGGGCACGTCTTGACTCCCGGGGCACTTGGGGCATGCGCTGGCACACTGTGGCTGTCTGGGGCGCCTGGCCCTCTCGGGCATTGGGTGGGGCCTCTGCCGGGGGGTTTGGGGGCGCTCGGGCTCCTGGGGCCCGGGTCCAGTGCATGGCCCATGTCTGGGTTGCTGGGGCCTCGTGGGGTAGGTGTGCTGTTGTCCCTGGTTCCCGGGGGGGCTTCTTCCCTATGCTTATGGGGGGCTACACTCATGGGGTACACTCATAAATAAGCACAGTTATCATGTTGTATTGCATGTTTATGCACACACACACATTCCCCACAGAGGCCATGGATTGTCGTCTGTTTTGTTTTTACAGGTGTAGCAGCCGGTTGTCTGGTTTTTCTTTCTATTTTTGTTCAGTTTCTTCTTCTTTGCTCTTCCTCTTTCCCTGTCCCCTGGTCCGGTTCGGCACTATTACATGTTAAATATTGTAACAAAAATAAATAAATAAGCAGTTGATGGGCATCAAGGGGAGCTTTACATTCATAAAGCTTCCCTTGGCAAAGCAAATCTGTTTGGCAGCAAAGGTATTCAGATTACAATTCTGCTGCCATAATGCTGGACAGGACAAGGGAAAAAAAACAAACAACATAAAACGTTGTGCATGTATGCGTTTAATGTTTAGATATAACACATTTTTACATTAATGCAATAACCAGTGACCTTGGACTCGAATTACGCCACACACTGAATGAAAAGTCTTAACAGTTTTATTTCCAACATGGGGTAGTTTGAAAGCTGGTTTCCTGGGTCTCATCTGCTGCCTCGAACCACAGCTGTAGGTGTGACTCTCGAGGTAATGCTTTCCGGAGGTGTCGTCCACCAGAAGAAGAGGTGGGTATCAGAGGAGTCGACATGGTTGGAAAAGTTAGAGGTGGTTGCTTTCAGCGAAGGTAACTGCAAGTCACACACACTGTTTTGGAGGGTCGTTGGCCCACTCATCTTTACAGTGTTGCTTCTGTTCATTGAGGCCTGTGAGCATTTTTTTTTCATGCATAGCTCTCTTGAGGTCCTGTGACATCTCAGTCAGGTTAAGGTCTGGACTTGGACTTGGAAATTCTTTTACACACCTCCAAGCACACCATCACATCTGTCATAGATGTGATGGTGTGCTTGAAATCAAGTGCTTGTCCTGTTGCTTTACAATTTCAGTTGGGAACTGTTTTAAATGTTTTTTGCGTGTGAATTATATTTCTCACTACGGCCTAATTTACTCTAAATTCTTTTTGAATAGCCTTGTAACCCTTCCAAGATTCATACTTTATATTAAGTACACATATGCACCAAGGTTAAGGTTTTGGCACGAACTTAAACTCACATTTAATTTAGTTTAAAGCAAGAACAGATCGTTCAGCTCAGTTTATGAATTTAGTAAAGCATAATAAAGAGAGTAAAGCATAAATTAATCAGTGGGACCAAAAGAAAGTAGAAATTTGAAGAAAAAACAAGAAAACCAGTAGATGGGGCAATTTCCTTTTCCTTTGTGGTGTTTTTTTTTCTTCTTTTCTTGAATTTTCTTCTCTCTTTGATGCTTGGTGCATGGCAGGAGTCATGGCAGGCCAGAAGTGTTGTAGGTGGAGGAAAGGTTATGTTGGTTCAGCGTTGTTTGGCTGGATGCTGATGTTAGAGCAGCAGGATGTAGAATGACGCTAGATGTTAGCTGATAGGTGAAATGGTAAATTATACATACATAGATACATATACACTGACAGTCTATGTTTGGATGGCATTTTCTTGGCTTCCAGTACTACTGTTAGAAACTTTTCAGTTATTTTCCACCACAGTCTGTCCTTTTACTTGCATATGAAAATAGGTCTCTAGGACTGCCTTCTTTCACCATTGTACTATTGTCAAAGTTAGGAGCATCCTGTGTCAGAGTGATGCAGACAAACTAGTGCAAACATTTGTTACTTCGAGATTGGACTGGTAACTTGTCCAAAATTCTGCAGCCAGGGTTCTGATGAGAACTGGCAGAACTCACATTTTTGCAGTTTTAGCTTCTCTTCATTGGGTTCCTGTTAAATTCTGAATAGAATTTAAAACTGTGGTCCTCACATGTAAAGCTCTTAAGGACCAAACTCAATGATATCTTCTGACTGCAGACTTACATTAGCTTGTGTTTGTCTTTCTCAGCAGGTATCCCTGGCCTGGTGACATGGTACTTGTTGTCCCCTCTTTCTTGGCTTGAATTAGACTGTCTCTTTGAAGTTCCCTGAGAAAACATCTGGTCTGATTTGGCACTTTGTATATAAAATGGAGTTGAATTTAACTGATGTTGGCTGGGTACCTGTATGAGTAAGGGTTAATCAAAATGTTTCAGTAATAATGCTTCTATTTCAGTGTTTGATGACACATCAAGAGTAAAATTTTGAAGCTTGACTGATGCAGTTCCTTGTCATTCCCTCTTAGACTTTCCCTCTAGCTAAAGTCTTTTAGTTGTTGTAGTTTTTTGTAATAATTTTTTGTCCTGATTCTCCATGTCAACAATCAGAAGCTTCCTTTGAGAGCAGCACAGATTGTTTTTCAAAGAAACTGACTTTGTTGAGGAGCTCGCAGAGGAAGGACACATTCTTCATTAATTCTTCTATTAAGTGAAATAAATCATAGGCTTCTCAGAAGCTTTAAGTGTTTTCTTACTGTGAAAATTGTCTAGGGAAAGAAAATTAATACAAGCCCAATTCCAAAAAGTTGGCACACTGTAAAATGTAAATAATAATAGAATCCAATGGTTTGCAAACCTCATTGAACCAATATTTTATTTGCAATAGCACATAAAAAACATATCAAATGTTGAAAGTGAGGCATTTTTACTATATCAAGAAAAATATTAGCTCATCTTAATGGCAGCAAGCTTCTTAAAGAGGAGAGGGACCAACCAGCTTGTTATCAGCTCTGAGTTCAAAAGTCTGCATCTCTGATGGTATGGGGGTAAATTAGTGCCTATAGAACTGACAATTTGCATATCTTCAAAGGCATCATCAGTGCTGAACGGTGCATACCAGTTTTAGAGCAACATAGGCTCCCATCGAAAGGATATCTTTTTCAGGGAAGGTCTTGTATATTTCAGCAAGACAGTGCGAAACCACATACTGCATCTATTACAACAGCACAGCTTTGTAGTACTAAAAAAAAAATCCTATATCATACAAGAATGGGACAAAGATTCTCTCTATAAGTCCAGTAACTGGTCTCCTCTGTTTGTAGATGTTTGCAAACTGCTATTTTTCTGATGCTAAACAAAATGGTCTTGTGCCAACCTTTTTGAGACATGTTGCTGCCATATTTTTCATGAAACAGTAAAATGTTTTACCTTCAAATTTTGATATGCTTTTCTATGTTCTATTGCAAATATTATATTGGTTTATGAGGTTTGCAAATCATTGCATTCTGTTTTTATGAAAATCCACATTATACTGGGTCTTTCCTGTTGAAATCAAATGTTTCTCATTGTTGAACTAATGAAAACGGTAGAAGTCACTAGCTTTCTAGCATTCTTGGCTTATTGTCTAAGTCTTCATTTTATTGTTGGAACCTGTTCAGAATCTTTAATTTTAGTAAAAGTGACCACATACAATAAGAATAGAAGAATAGAAAAACACCTTATTCACCCCCCACTGGGGGAAATTCAAATGAATAAATACTATAAATATTTACTTTTATAGATTTAAGAATAAAAAATTAAAAAGTTGGTAATTGTTGAGTAGTCGCTATCTATGGTTAGATGTCACAGCACTGTGTTGGACTATGTTTGATCAGAAATGACCTGTCTCTGGTAGTTCTGCCTTAGAATTTTTTGTTAGTGAATCTGGTATGTGTCTTATTTGCTTATAAAAAAAAAAAAGAAAAAGGAAATCATATAGTTTATCTGGCCCTGTGATGGACTGGCGACCTGTCCAGGGTGTACCCCGCCTCTCGCCCAATGACTGCTGGGATAGGCTCCAGCCCACCCGTTACCCGACCGACGGATTGACGGTATAGAAAAATAGATGGATGGATAGTTTATCTGCATATAGGCCTAAATTTACAAAAATGATTGGTCGTTAATAATCTTTTGGGTTTAAATATTCCAAGTTCAATATGTCAGTTGTTTAAAACTGTGTCGTGTTTATTTATCCATATAGTTTTATTTCAACATGAGGGGTAATGATCATAAGATCTGACTGATATCACATAGTGAATAACGTTGCACCAACACATTTCACATTCCAATTTTTTTAATTTGCAGACTTGCACACAACATAAACTAAATCTTGATATGATGAATGGCAACAAGATTAAGCACACTGAGCAGTGCAGCTGCAGGCAAGGTGAGCTTCTGCAGTTTCCCTCACGTCCACACTGCTATCGAAGATGCTGCTCATACTCTGAGGACTGGAATCTGCATGGAAAAGAAGTGTAGAGAAGTTAGGAACTGAATGGGTTTTTTTTCTACTATCTCATGATTTTATTTTATTTTTTTCACACACTCACCAGCAGGCAGACAGTTGAAGCCAACAGAGACGGAGGTGGTCTTCACCGGGAAGCAGCCGGGCAGACAGCGCAGCACGGGCTCTACAGAGAAGCATGTGGACTCCTCACCGTGGATATTTACCTTCTTCTCCAGCTTCACAGATTCATGCTTCAGACGGCATTCTGTAAGAGAACAGAGTTGATTGATCAGGACGCCGTACTATTTGCCTAAAAATGATTGCTTAATATTTGTTTCTTACCAGTGGTGTCCCTGCAGCTCTCTGCTGGCAGAATCCAGGAATGAGTGAAGCTGACTGCGTTCTTGGTCAGGCGTCCGTTGGGTGTGCGGTATTCCTGTCTGACCTCCCCATCGGCTTTTCCGCAGACTCCACAGGTCTTGCCTTTCATCCAGTCCACAACTTGAATCTACATTACAAGATCAGATGAGACAATAAGGAAAACAAACATCAAATATACCTGCCATTAATGAAAACATGATGCTCTTTTGGTTTTCCCAAAGTCACAATTTAACGCTTTTCATTTCTACAGGAACGGTTAATAATGCATAGTGTTGCATTTACCCTCCATGTGTTCTTCTCAAAGTAGACTTCATGAAGACCGTGGCTAGGTGCATACACAGAAACGCCCTCTCCACTTTGTCTGATCTCGATTTTAGCTGTAAAACAGGTTTAATGATCAGTTCTTACTAGTATTTTAACAGTATTTCATAAAAACAAAGACAATGGGGGTATAAATTGATAGTGGCTGTAGTAGAAAAACAGGTACAACTTATAATTTGCATTATTAGATCTAATGTTGCACCTGTTGGATGCTGGTAGGGCAGGCTGGTGAGGGGTATTTCCATGTTATTGACCTTCACAATCACTTCACTGTTCTTGGGGTAGAGGTCAATATCTCTACAAGAAGCAAAAAACCTTTTTAGTTTAGTCAACTTTTGGATTAAAACCAGCCATTCTTTCTAGTTTTATTTGGCTACTCACATGTCAGCAATTTTGACATTGATGTGGTTTTGCTCCATGGAATCCCTCTTTTGCAGAACAATGAATTTCAGCTCCTCAGTGCAGTCCTGTGCCAAAACCTGGTAGCAAGAGGATGCCATCTTGTTTGTGTATGTCCGGTTGTTGAATGTGGTCAGTGAATCTCCAATGGAGAGGCATTCAGCTGGCAAGAAAAAGAAGGTTTTCATTTGTTAGTTGCAGGACAAAATCGAAACAAATGTGTTGAATTTTAGATAGCAACAGTAGCTATTACCTGCCAAAGCTTTGGCAAACATATAGTGGACTTTATCAGGGGCGTCTTCAAAGGGAGTGAGGCCTGTGATCTCATCAAGGGGCATAGAGACGGGAAGACGCGCAGTTATGTTGTAGACAGTGTTCTGTAGGCAGAAAGAAATTAAGTTTTGCTTTTCAAAAGCAATGATTACAACTTTATTTTGAGGGAGCAGCATGACTTTTCATACCATTGGTGTTTTTGCAATGAAGTCAACAGTCCTTTCAGATGATGCAACAACAGTGAATGAAATCCTCCTGGTGCTGTTTGCACTCTTTGTTCGAATCAAGTCAGACAGAAATTTAGCAGGAATGTATTGATACACCCTGTAAAAAAATATCAAATGTCAAAAACAGTCAACATGGCATGTGAGCAATCTTTAGACAGTACACAGAAAGTTTCTTACATCTTTCCATAGCGTTTAAGATCAGATGGAAGTGTTTCCCAGGACATTCTGAGACGAGCTGCAGGGCTTGGACCAACAAGACCAGTTTCGGATGTAACCATGGTGTCGTACTGCTTGCATTCTGCTCCCCAAGTGATTTTAGCCTATGAAATAAACAACAGACACAAGTATAAGGCAGCTTGTTTTCATAGGATATCTTTCTATTTCTAGTAAAATGCAAGACCGTTTCTTACTGTCATTTTGTGCTTGCTCAACAGAACTCCATCGGCACAGAGCTTCCACTTGTCTTCAGAAACCAGGGAAGCAATGGCAATCTGAACTCTGGCAGTTGGTTTGTCAAAGTAGGCAGTAACCATATATCCCTGCTTCCTCTTATCAGCTCTAACAGCACGGAAGATGACGGCTAAGGCTGCGGTCTCGTTGGCCAGGAATTTATTCTGTGGGGACAACCATAAGTTATTGATCCAAGAGCGTGCATTTAACCTGTTAGGGAAAAGATTTTTTTTTCATTTTTCACCTGTCTGTAGATGGCTTCAAAGCTTGAGGCACTGCTGTTGCTACTGGAAGCTGCTGAAGAGGTGACACTCTGCAACAACATGTTAAGATAATGAAGCACCTGGTAAAAGCTGTGACAGAGGTTGGCATATTTTCATAAAGTACGGTATCTGTTTTGAGGGGTCATACAAACATACCTGCTTCCTGTGGTCCCTCTTGAACTTCAGGAACGAAATCACTTGCTGTTAAGAATAAATATTATTGTCAGCTCCCACACAGGCCACATTGATGTGTAAGAATTCTTTCCTTCAAAGTTAAAAATATTTTTAGAAGTTTACCTTTGAGGCACGAGAACTGGAGCGAGAAGAACTTGAGCCGGCACTGAAGAGTGATGCAAGGCTTGATGCAGAGCTGGTCTTGGATGAACCACTGGAAGATCTTGAAGATCTGAGTCTTCTGCTGCTTCTTTTGCTGCTGCTGCTGCTGCTGCTGCTGCTTTTGCTGCTGCTTTTGCTGCTGCTGCTACTACTACTGCTGGAACTGGAAGAGGAGGACTTCTTCCAGTAGGAAGAATGCTTTGAGGAAGAACTGCTGGAGCTAGAGGAGGATAAGGAGCGGTTTCTCTTAGGAGCCAGGATTTTGTTTAGCTTCATAAGGACTGGTGCACTATCCAGGATGTCTTCGGTCATGCTGATCTGTGTAACGAGTCTTTCGACAGCCTTTGACCCCACTTTAACCTCCATCTCCAGTCTCTCAATGGCTTGACCTTCAACTGAAAGCATCATAAAATAATGTCATTAGTATCTGACCTCTATGAACAGCGCTTCTATGAAATTCTCAAAAGTGTTATTTTCTTAGTGCTTACTTGGTGTGACAGAGAAAGAGAAATTGTACCGTCCAACCAGTCTGTACAGGGCTATGTCCCGAATAGAAGTGCCATTTTCAGCGCCAACCTTGAAACAGGCTTTGAGTCCAACCCCAACATACTTAACGCAGTACCTCTTGGAAAATGCACGAGATTTGTTGAACTTGACAACCTCATCCTCCAGGGTAATCATCTCAAATGATGCTGACTATAAGGAGAAATACATCTTAATGATAAGTACAGATACTATTGTAAATATCTGAAATTCTGCAGTCACCACACATACCTCAACAGAGTCGGCAGCAGAAGAAGCCTTCATAGACGAGATAACCTTCCTTGAGATGGACGGTAGGACTTTGTTAGGAATGAGTGGAGTGATTCTCTCAGCAGCCGGATCCTCAATGTTTCTTGCAACAGCAAAGGTCTCGATACTGTGGAAGAGAGACATGAAAGTAATCATCCAGGTTCAACAGATAAAGCTAGAGTTGACAATAAATCTTTTCAAAAGTAAACACAGAGGCAAATGTGAGACTTACTTCAGAGATGTAAGGTTTTCTGGCACAGGAACAGGAAGGACTTCGATCTTAAAGTCACCATCTTTGATGTTAAGTCTTGCAGTGATTTTAGCAGGTACAGTGTAATTGAGTCTGACAGTGTAATTGAGGGCAGCCTGAAGAATGGCAGTGTTGACTCCCATCACAGCATATGTGTTCATGGCAAAACTGGAGAACAAGGACAATTTTATGTTCAGTTTTGTTACTTGAGACATTTCGGGGCTCAGTTCATGTCAATCAGTTTATGTTTGACATTGAACCCACCTTGTTTTGACTTCAGTCTCAAGCTCTATGTCTGTCTCCAGCAAGTGTCGGAGGTGGAAGTCTTCTGGCAAAGGTGGTGAAGTTTTGGGCTGGACTAAGAAAACAAATGAGCTCATTATTTACCCTTATGCATAATACTGCCCACATAGTATCCTTTTTTTTCCACTGGAGATTTCTATTTCAACTTTTATTTTGTGGATTTAAAATTCCTTAACTTGGAATAGATGCAAATGTTATGCTTCGTAATATTTCATATTTCATCACTCAGCACTCAAGTCCGAGCGCTTTGTTTGTTTGTTCATTTTTTGACTCACTTTTAACCACAGCTGCAGCCACAGCAGCAGTGTACAGACTGAGCTCCAGTGGAAGGCCAGCAGCAGTTGGAATGATACGTCGCACCTCAGCGGCCAGAACAGGCTTAGCATAGTGGACATTGACACCAGTCAGCAACAGAGCCTTGAGAGCATGTATTCCATATTCCCGAATTGTAGGACTTCTGGCCAACTGTAGGTGAAGAATATAACATACATGTTTTGTCTTGCAAAACTGTGATTAATCTTGAGGTTGATAGGTTGCTGTTTGTATCATACCGCAACAGCCTCTTCAATCATGACTTTGTCGATGTTAGCGAAGGCAATTTCTTGTCCTAAGAACTTGACACTGATAGAAGCCAGAGGCTTGCTGATGCTCATGGACCTCCACTGAGAGAGCTGTGGACAGAGAACATGTGGTGTGAGCTCCATGTGTGAGTGTGAAAGAGTATATTTTGTCTTTGTGACTTTCTTGGTTGCTTACAGCTTTAATGACACGCTTCATCTTGGTGATTCTATCAGCACTGTCAATAAGTGCAGGGTTTTTCAGAAGAGCCTCTTGTAGTCCATCAGTTCTCACTCCAATCTAAGAGAAAATCAGCAATGTTAAAACAGCAGCTTTCAAATTCGCTATTGAACAGCTGAACAGATTCTCATGTCCACCGTATACCTCCAGAACATCAGCAACAGCTCCAGCAAGGAAGGCTCTGGTCTTGGCTAAAACAGACCTCGGCAGAATGGTGGCAGCGTCATTGATATAGAAAGCGGTGGCAGCAGCGCCAATCATCAAGGAACCTGATGAGGTGTTTAGTGAGATGCAGTCAGCTGATGCATCGGCAAAAATAAAACTCAGATAAAATGAATTTAGATGTGACATAGGTCTTACTGTTGTAGGCATCCACATGGACTGCTCTGCTGTAACGTAAACTCAGTCTGTCCAGCTTAGGACCCAAGATTTTCATGGCAACACTGCAAGCAGCAGCACTGCAATGGAAGCGTAAAAGAGATGATGCATTGTTTTGTGCAGATAGACTTGTAGATGAATTGGCATTAGACAGGGCTCTTACACTGTGGGGTGGATGGTGGAGGAGCTCCTGCTCAGGGACTTCATGTGAGAATAAGTGAAGCTGGCAACCTGCAAGTCTTTCTCTGTCTTCACATTGTTGGCAACAGTTATCACCAATGCCATTGAAGGCCTTGTTTCAAACAGGACGATGCAGGAAAGCATACGAAGCTCTGGGTGAATATCTTTGTCCATGTAGAGCTGAAGAGCCAATTCCTGGACCTATTTGAGAGGAGAAATCAAACTCAGTATGGAGTTCAGGCTAAAGACCAGCCCACTTTGAAAACCTCCTTAGTGTTCAGAACTCACCATTCTTGACTCCTTCTTTGCAAAGTTCCTCAGGGCCATAATGGCTTCAGCATGGACTCTCATTGGTAGAGATGCAGCAGCAGTGCCATGAATGGGCATGATCTTTGTGATTGCCTTGAAAGTAGCAGGGTGTCGCGCATTTCCCAAAACCTTTAGAAACAGGATGATGTTCTCGGTCTCAGCCTTAGCAACAGCCTCAGCAAGACGTTCCTGGATGGGCTGTTGAAGGAAATGGGAAAATGGGATCGTCCATTTCTTACTCATTCATTTTCCTCTATATTTGAAGCCCAGTAAGAAATAACAGGGTTATTTCACCTTTATGTACTCAGTAGGACAGACAGCTAACTCAGAGCAGTTTCTGAAAATCATGGTACCATAGCCAAGGAGGACAATCTCACGCAGAACTGGGCTTTCCATAACTTTGTTGTTGACTGTCAGGGTCTAGAAGAGAGCAAATATCAGAAATATTTCATGTGTTCATTCTCCTTATTGTAAATGTAACTTACGTTGGGGTTCACCTACCTCCATCAGCTTGATAGTCTCACTGTTTGCCGACACCGTGTGAACAGCTGCAATGAAAGCCTGAGCTTCCTCAGCAACACTCAGTTCATCAGCCAAGAATTTCTCCTTGACTAATCTAAAAGCAGCAGGGGTTCCAGCGACAGGGATGGCATCCAAGAGCCAGCGTCTGTAAAAACAATTGAAAATGTACATATATAAGTAGTTATACATATAGTATTTTCTTATTCAAATTTCAAATCACTGTAAGCCACCTGTGGGAGGACATTTGTCTGTACTGGTTCCAAGACATTTCCAGGTCTTCATAGGTAGCTGCACGGAGAATCTGAATCAATTCCAAAAATTTCCGAGGGGCATGTTCACTGACACTCTCCACATTGTGGGTAACCAGATGGTTCAGAAGCTCTGTAATCTAAGACCACAGGATTGAAAGGGGTGTCACTAGAAATGGTCAAAATATGCAAATTTTCATTCATGACTTCACTTATATTTTGAAGTATTGTGAAAAAAGTACCTGGGCCTTTGGGTTGCTGATCTTGATAAGCTGGAGAGGTGACTGAAGAAGTTCGGTAGAGAACTCATACTTGAGAGATCCCCGTTGGCGATACTCAACCTGGGCGGATGGAATCGGGACTTTCTGAATCTCAAGGAACACCAAGGACTGCCTTTAAAGTAATGTGAAAAAAAGGCTAAGTTGCAACTCCATTTAAGCCAGATACAACTATTTTTACATTCTCTTTATCTTTTGACATACTTGGTCTCCATTTGAGCAGCTCCATTGTGCTCGGAGAAAGGTGAAAACTGGATCAGCTCATTGACGACTGCCTTCAGGATCATGACACCACTTGCAACTGGTTTCAAGGTGTAAGTGAATGATGAGGTACCTCTCAGGTTTTTGCTGTCCTGTAAATACAAACCACACAGTCGCCTGTTCATGCAATGGTATTTTTTTCACAGATGAATGCGTCATGCAAATGGACTTAAGCTTACCTTCTGGCACTTGTCACATTTCTCAGTGTATGCCAACCCGATGTCTTTAATGATCCTTTCCTGACAGTGGTTCATGTCCCTGGTCTTGGTCAGAAGGATGCGTTCAGCCTTGATGTCTTCACTGATGGAGTAGAGGGTCTTGCACACACCCTGAGTTCCGTTCTATGGAGCAGAGCACCTTTTTAGAAACAGATTAAATCTCTTGCATTGTGATTTATTATAAATAGGCTACTTTGGGATCTTTGACCAACCTCCTGCAAATCATACACATTGTGTGTCCTCTTGATGTTGAGCTGAAGGATATTCAGGATGCCTCTGTAGATGTTCAGCACCAAAGTTGAAATTCTTTCAGGTGCATGGATTTTTCCCACAACACCATTGGTATATTCAAACTTGATGGGGATCATGAGCTGAGGTGCCAGGGCTGCCATCAGCTTGGTTGCTGGGATTGGAGCATCATTTGGCCAAATGCCGCTGTACTCAAAGAGCTCAGGTTCCGCAAGCTGAAATATAGGAATCAGATGTAGAGCATTAGAGATTTAGTGCATTTCCAAGGTAAAGTAACTGTTGCTTGCTCATTACTTTACACTTTACCTTCAGCATATATGTGTTTTGGGCTTCAGTACTGATCATAACTTTAGACCTGATTTTGAGTCCGGCCCTTGCCCAACCTTCCTCAGGGAGACCTCCCAGGAGGAATGCCTCATACTTGTACACATAAGTCTTTCCGGCAGCAAAGTCAGGGGCTGTAGGCACAAATTTGCTTAGTTATAAGGGCTCCAACTTATCTAAAGAACATTGCTAACCTTAGCTGCAGCAAATGTTGGATAATGATAATGTCTTTTAAGGTTCCAATAAAGTACTGGGCTTACCAAAAACAGGACTTTGTCCAGCTGAAATGGAAAAAAAGAAAACACATTTCAACTCAGTTCAACATGTGACTGGAGTCTGTTCTTATGCATTTCAACGTTTTTAAATTGTAAAAAATGCTATACAAGTTGTTGGAGATTTACTGCCGGTCAATAAGCACATGCAAGAGAGAAACAACAAACATTTCTGAATCTAATTAAGCAACAAATTTCAGAAGAGAGAAAAGAAACAAGTTGAAACATTCCGGGACATGAAGGCACTAAACAGCATACAAAGAAAACTCTCCAACTCACTAATTTCAGTAAATACCAATTCATGACTGTCATAAATGCTGACAACTGTGTGCTACTATTGCACGAAAAAAATAAGTAACATTTAACATCTGATTAGTTCTCAATAATATTACATAAAATAAAGTAGTTTTCTGTGCTTAGATTAAGGTACTTGAAATCAGTACAGTTATTCCTTATGGCAATGTAAAAGCAGTCACTTTCAGAGATGCAGAATCCAACTTACACACAAAGGCCAGAGCCAGGGCAAGCACAACCGCTCTCATGGCTGATGGGGCTGTAACAGTCTGTGGTGACACAGAGCTTTTATATGGAATTTTTTTGCTGACAAAACCCACATGTGACGTAATGCAAGTATTATGGGAACCATGGCACAACTCTGCTGCTCTTCATTTGATAGATAACATATTAAACTTTTAGACCACCACAGGGAGAAAAGTTAGGGTCACCTGACATTGTCAAAAAGGCCAAATTGAACTTGGACATCTTGTTTCAAAATGTTTACTGTGTTTCACGATTGAGCAATTCCCACATTAATTGAAAATCCCTTTATTCTAATACTTTTTAATGACAGTTGCTGTTAGTATTAGTTATAGATATATATATAGACGGATTGACAGATGGGAAAGCTGTTGCTCTAACGGTAAAGTGGTAAAGTACTGATCCTCTTTCATTTGAAAGTTAATTGGTTTGATCCTCAACTTCCCCAGTCTTCATGTGTCCTTTGGCAGAATACTGAATCCTACATTGTCTCACAAAGTTTTCCTCACTTGGAAGTTGATTTGAATGAAATGATTTGGTAAATTAATTGACATAAAAAAGGTAAACCAAGAAAAAAAAAAATGAAGCAAGGACATAAATACAATTTGTTCAAGACAGCAGCCAAAACTCATTTGAAAGAGGAGCTTTTTTTACCCATAGGTTACACTTTATGACTATATGTCTTACTGTGTGATTGACTATATAAAGGCTTTGATTAAATGAAAGAGTTATAATTTACAGAGTAGAAGTTAGTTTAAGTTTAAGTTAGTTTTTTTGCTGCAGTTATATTTAACTTACTCGTGTGATCTACTGTAGGTGTATGTTTGATTAGATTTTCATTTTCATAAGTCATAATTGTCTTTAATGCTTTTATTGCCTTTAATTAATCTTGTGAAATGCTCTGAAATATCCCATCAGATAACTTTCAAAGTTCAAACAGAAAGTGTCACCTTGACTCTGCTGTTTGCTCGCTTTGTTTGTTTTGATCAGGGTGACCACTGAGGTTGTGACATCTTGGCAGACCTGTCGTGTGATTGATGATGTTGGATCTGTGGGACTGAAGTGATCATTATTATCATTTATTGACAGACCATGTTTATTCTACTCATGTCAGCTTGGCTCCAAATATTTTGTGGAAATACAGGCTGATGCTTCCCAGTTGTGATTGTTGCTTCAACTCACTCAAAAGAACCACTGTAGCACACTGAACATGACATGCACAGTCAGCGTGATATTTAGGGAAGATCAGCTTGTTAAAGTAATTTATAGCAAATTCGAGACAGAATAGCCATTTATGTTTTTATTTTATATAACGGCTCCAACACTTATATTGAATGGTATGAACGGTATAATGTTACCTACAAACAGTCTTTTTTTAAAAGTGTTTTTAGTACCATTAGGGATGTAAAACAAGGTGTGAAAAAAAAGTTTTTCAATCTTTATTCTATAAAGATAGAAAAATTTATAATTCTATATTTATCTGTCCACTCAAGTGTTCTTCATGCATTTTGTATTGTAAGAATTATCAGTGTAATGACATGGTAGTTATGTAGATGTATTATATATAGTTGGTATTATGTTGGAATGGTGTTTCTTCCACTACCCTGTTGGCCTCTCTATTTCAGTTTTTTTGCCCCCCACTAAGCGTTTTTATTTATATTTAGGAATGTAAAACAAGGTTACAAAATAAAGATATTGTCACGGCCTCAGGACACAAATGCAGGGTCAGTTCAGATTCAAAGAGGTTTATTTTCAACACAGCAAGGCAGGTTGAGGATCAGAACAGCAGAACAGCAGAACAGGGCTTTGAACAAGGGAGACGCAGACTATTTTAACACACAAAGGACCAAGGGGAGCAGGTGGAAACACTATGGGAATCAGGGAAGACAATCAGACACTTGACACGGGAAGAAGGGCAAGATACCTAAAACGAGAGGGGAAAGTTAGTGAATTTCAAAATAAAACAAGATATGACGAGACAAAACATTAAACAGAACGTAAATCGTGACAGATATATTCTCTCTGAACTGAGGATAGTGTAGATCCTCATAGTATCTTCATTGCAGCAGGTGTTTATCATATTCCTGTCAAGTCTCTGAACTGTTAAGTCGGAACATGAACTGAGCATCTTCTGTCCTCATAGTATCTCACAGCATTTATGATATATTTCCTGTTAAAGCATGCTTGTTGCTCCTTTTTTAGACTATTTTCTATGATAGTTGCCAAAGCATCTGGAGCACAAATTAACGATGGATTAAGCAGGTATAGAAAATGGATGGATGGATGGATGGATGCATGGATGGATGGATGGAACATTGGTAGTAATTGACATTGCATTGAAGTTGAAACATAGTTAGTGATTCCTGATGTACAATTGAGTGGACAGTTGATTTATTGGTATTTCCACCAAATATAAAATCAAAACTTGGAAAATCTTTACAAAATCTTAGATGTTACTTGATGTAATAATATATATATATTTCCTTCAATGGCATAAGGTAGAAACCGAAATAGCTGAGGTGGTTGGTCAGGGAGAACCCTGTCTGTCGGCCATCTTGTTTTCACTACTTTTGCTACATTGCAGTGACCTGCCAATGGGATTTTTTGTATGGGATGATGCAATACCTTCCACTAGATTTGATTATGTGCAGCAGTGCCCAAATTTACAGGCATATATAGAAAAAACACTTAAATATTTGTACACTATAGTGACCTCCACGCATGAAAGGGTTAATGCAATGACCAGTGACTTCGGACTCGAGTTACGCCACGCACTGAATGAAAAGTCTTCACAATTTTATTTCCAACATGGGGTGATTTGCAAACTGGTTTCCTGGGGCTCATCCTCTGGCTCCGCCGTAACCACAGCTGTGAGTGTGACTCCTGAGGTAATGATTTCCAGAGGTGTCGTCCAACGGAAGAAGAGGTTGGTGAAACACCTCACTCTGTTATCAAAGAACCAGGGATTACGTGAAGTAACCCAACGTTCTTTTTCTAACTTCGCTCTGTGTTTCACTATGGGAGCTATAGACCACTCCCGGAATGCATAATCTCCTGAAGTGATCTGGCTCCTGACCCAGACTGGGATGGCATCAACCAGTTTCTGAAGCCCCAGACTCCAGCGCTGCATGAGCTAGAGATGTATCTGAGGCATCCAACCTATAGAATCTCACGAAAGTGTGCGGTGAAGCCCAACTCGCCGCCGCACCAATGTCCTCCACCCTAATTCCTTTAAATAGAGCTATGAGGTAGTCATGCTCCTGGTGGAGTGTGCTTTCAAACCTGCAGGGGGCTGCAGGTCACTCGCTTTGCAGTAGTCAAAGCGAGGAGGAGAGCAGTCTTGAGTGACAAAAACTTCAGACCCACCCCCTCCAAAGGTTCAAATGTGTGCCGTGAGAGAGCATCTAACACAACAGCCAAGACCCATAATGGCTCCATAGGCCTTGAAAGTGGAAGTGTCCGGCGCACTCCATTCATAAAGCGGCACACCAACGGATGCTGGCCCGCCGGCTTATCCCCCAAGCCTATGTGGCATGCTGAAATGGCCAGATATACCTTGATTGTGGAAAAGGCTTTACCCTTTTCCAGCAAGTCTTGGAGAAAACATAGAATGTCTCTCACTGAGCACTGAAATGAGACAATACGTCTGGAATGAGACAATACGTCTGGCCTCACACCACTCCTCAACACTTGCCACTTACAACTGTAAAATGAGCAAGTGGATGAAGCCCTCGATCACGTTCTGAGGCAGTCCCACAGAGCCCAAATTTAACCTCTCAAGGGCCAGGCCCAGAGAGCCACCTGCTCCAGATGGGGGTGGCAAATCTCCCCCCGAGCCTGAGACAAGAGGTCCCTCCGGAGCGGCAGGGGCCAAGGTTGACCCGATAGTAATTGAACTATCTCTGCTGTCCAGTGTTTGGACGGCCACCGTGGGGCTATCAAAACCACCGTAAAGCCCTGATCTCTCACTCTGGTCAGTGTGGAGGAGATAAGACCGAGAGGAGGAAATGCGTACAGTAGGACGTTTGGACAACAATGAACAACAATGAACAATGAACAACAATGGCAGGGAGGATACAGACACAAGTCACCTTATTGTGTTGTGTATTTGCTTTCCTAGGTTTTCACATGGTTTGAATTGTTTGTGGCATTTTGTGTATTATACTTTGTCAACTCAGCTGAAGCAAACTATGTTGCCTTCAGTGTTAAGTGTTTAGAACCGTGGCCTTTTTGTGCAACGCCCACAGTAGGGCTACAGCACCACCTGCTGGAAAAATGAACGAAATTACTCAAAAACAGATTCGTTCAAGTTACTTTTCAAGAGTAAAATATCTCAGTAAAACTTCCCAACACTAGAGCTTGGAAAATCTAGTGGTGGTTGCTTTCATTGAAGGTAAACAGAGAAGTTAGTGATGACTAAGCGACAGGCTGAGTGACGGGATATGTAGTCCATAAACAATGGTCAGTATTTCTTCAGGAGAAATAACTGGAATCCAGACATACTGTTTGGGGCAGGCAAGGAGGCAAGGTCCAAGGACAGGCAAGGATCATCAACGAGAAGGCTGAGGCAGAAAACAAGGTCAAAATACTCTGTGGTTGAAAGGCTGTGATAACGCTGGATTGCTGAGCAAACAGCAACAGTCAATCTGGCACTGGCGCGATGACAAGAGGAGGTAGCATGAGAGCGATTGCAAGGCACAGGTGGACATGATTAGGATCATGGTAGGAATCAGGTCGTGACAATTAAACATATTTACATATAAAAAACTATTGTCACACCATGGGGATATTTGATGAAAAATAATAATCTGGTATTTATAGGGTCTTATACTTAAATAAATGCAACCTCATATGAACAGCAACACATGACATATTACACTGTGATTATTCATTGAACAAAAACTAAGATAAAATGAAGAAGCAGTGTGTAATGAAAACTAAGTACACCCCATGATTCAATGACTTGTAGAATCACATTTAGCAGCACTAGGAGTAATCATTTTATGCATGATGTTGTCAGTCATACATTGTTTTGGAGGATCGTTGGCTCACTCTTCTTTACAGTGTTCTGTTCATTGAGGCCTATGAGCATTTTTTTCCATGCATTGCTCTCTTGAGGTCCTGTGACATTTCAGACAGGTTAAGGTCTGGACATGTTTCTGACAGTAATGTTGCATAGTGGCACATCTGCCTCTTTGGCAAATTGATAGTGTGGTTCTGGTACAGCACTGTATTGGACTATATTTGACCAGTCTCTGGTAGTTCTGCCCTGGAATGTTTTGTTGGTGAATTTTGTGATATGTGCCTTATTTGCTTATGTAAGTTTTTTTATTTTTTTATTTAAATCTTATAGTTTATCTGCATATGAGTCTAAATTGACAAAAATGATTGTTAAATACTAATCTTCTCTTTTGGGTTTAAATATTACAAGTTCAATATTACAGTTGTTTAAAACTGTATGTTTATTTATTCATATAGTTTTATTTCAACATGAGGGGTAATGATCATAAGATCTGACTGATCTCACAGAGTGAATAACTTTGCACCAACACATTTCACATTCCAATTTATTTACATTTACAGACTTGCACACAACATAAACCAAAACTTAATATGATGAATGGCAACGAGATTAAGCACACTGAGCAGTGCAGCGACAGGCTAGGTGGGCTTCTGCTGTCTCCCTCAGGTCAATACTCTTCTCTGAGATGCTGCTCAGACTGTCAGAACGGTTCAGATTTGAATCTGAAACAGTGAGTTGAATGGAACAGTGAGACTCTGTTGAACGGAACTTTAGTTCAGTTTTCTGAATGCTGTACTTTCTTGCGGACTCACCAATGGGCAGGCAGTGGTAACCGACAGTGACGCCGGTGGTTCTCACAGGCATGCATCCAGGCAGACACTGGAGCACAGGCTCAACAGAGTAACATTTGGACTCCTCACCTTGTAGGGTGACCTTCTTCTCCAGCTTCACAGATTCAAGCTTCACGTAACACTCTGGAAAAATGTATAAGTTTAGGGTAAGCAATCCATTCATGACTTTTTACATTCAGAAGGTCTGAGCTTTGACCATATTCTCATATTTAATGCTTCTAGGTTGTTTGAGGTTTGTTGTAATCATATAGAATTTCTTTAAATCATGGCTTTCTACTATTATCAGTATTAGTCTACAAGACAAAGCTCAAATAGGCAGTTTTAGTACTACCAGCTGTGTCGCGGCAGCTCTGTCCTGACAGAACCCAGGAATGAGCGAAGCTGGTTGCATTCTTGGTCACCCGTTCGTTGGGTGTACGATACTCCTGTCTGATTTCACCATCAGCCTTCCCACAGAGTCCACATGTCTGGCCCCTCATCCAATCTACAACTTTAACCTGGAAAATAAACCCCGTCCTGGTTGCAGTGTTACCAATGTGTATCTTAAGTAATGTTACATGTCCAACATAATCAGGTTTGTTGTATCACCTTCAGAGCGCTGAAGCTTAAGAAAACCTCTTGAAGCCCATAGACTGGCGCATGGAGAGAGATGCCCTCTCCTCTCTGTCTGATCTGTGTGTTTCCTATAATGAAGGAAAATATGCCATGAGAATTTTTAGCTTAAAAAAAAGAATAATGAATAGATTTTATGAAATACAAACCTGCTGGATGCTGATACGGCAGGTTGCTGACAGGGATTTCTACCCCATTAACCTTCACCATGATCGCACTGTTCTTGGGATACATTTCGACATCACTGGAGAAATGTTTAGAAAGTGATTAGAAAGTGATGTTCTGGATTTGCAAGACTATTGTTATTTTAATTTTATTATAGTATTTTTTGGAGGGTGGTGGGGTATGGGGGATGTATGTCGAGATATGAATACTGGCCGCAGTTACATGTTTTCAATCTTGACATTGATCGCGTTTTCTTCCTGTGGTTGGTCCCTCTTTAGGAGAACCATGAATTTGAGTTCTGATGTGCAATCCTGAACCAAGACCTGGTAGCATGAGTGGGGCATCTCAGTTTTATATTGCCTCTTGTTGAATGTTATCAGTTTGTCTTTAAACATGGTGCATTCAGCTGGGGTGACAAAAATAAGTATCACAAGTTAGCTGTTTAAAGATTGATCTATTCTAAATTTTCAAGAGATAAAGTGTGAATAAGTTTCTTGAGTATTTTTTTTAACCTGCATGGGCCTTAGTGAGCATATATGACATCTTTTCAGTCCAGTTGTCTGGATATGCTTCAAGCTCAGCAGCAGTGTCTCCAACTGGCAGGGAAATGGGAAGACTCATTCCAAGTTTGTAAATGGTTCTCTGTGACATTCAATCACAACAAAAAGAAACCAGTTATACAATGTGAGTAAAACAACCATCATCTGTAATATATCTGTAATATTATCTGATAAGAAACATATCAAAATACCCCACCTTTGGTGACTTCAGCACAACATTCACGCTTGTCTCAGAGGCAACAGCTACAGTCAGTTTGATCTGTTTTGGGGCATTCTTGACCTTCGTTCGGCTTACTCCATTTTCCACAGTGATGTGGGAAAGGTACTCAGAGAACCTAGACACACAAGCAGTTTTAGGTTTTTAAAGATCTAGTAAAAGTTTATATCTACAAGTCAAATTAAGTGTGATACCTGAAGGACAGGTGAAAAATAAACTAGTTCCCACATACTTCTACATCCAAGTGAAAAGAATTTGATCATTTTCAATTGTTACTTTGTATGTGACATTACCTCCCTACGTATCTCTTCGTGCTATCGGAGAGTCGGCCCCAGGTCATCTTCACACGGACGGCAGGGTCTTTACCCACAAGGCCAGTTTCAGCTATGATTGTAGTGTTGTGTTGCTTGCATTCAATGCCCCAGGCAATCCTGGCCTGAGTGAACAGTTTCAGTTGGTTACTTCTCACGCAATATATTATTTTTCTCAAAATTGTAATAATTTCATATTAGGTTTTTACCATCATCTTGTGATTGCACAGCATCATGGCATCAGCACAAATTCTCCAGTTGTCATTTTCAGTCAGGTTGGCAAAAATGACTTGCACTCTGGCATTTTCTTTGACATAGTAAGCTGTAATTTGGTATCCCTGATTCTTATGGTCGGCTCTCACAGCACGGATGAGAATAGTAACAGCAGGAGAGACGCTGTTAGAGAGGTACTTGGCCTGAAAGTGCAAAGAAGAGATTAATTTAAAACCAAGTTGTGATTCTTCATATTGTTTTTCCTTTTTTTTGTTGTTGACGTTTTTGCAGTTGAACATATTAGTTAATAATGTCTTATCATAACATCTTGAGCTAAAAACTCACCTTATTGTAGATGGATTCAAAGCTTTGGGCACTGCTATTGCCGTTGACACGCTCTGCTGAGATGGAATGCTGCAAATGAACAGAAACCACAGATTTAGCCTACTTAAAAAAAACTGCATGATCTAATTGCTTTACTCCATCTGAAAGTTACCTGGTGGTGGATATGGTTCTTGGTGAAATTCATTTCATACAGCTCTTCCTGTAAAAGGAAGCGCAAGTAAATTAGGTCCTACACAGTCTTTTACATCTAGCTGTGTTTATAATAATGGTGAAAGTAACTCACCTTAGACATGGAGCTGGAGGAGCTGGAGCTGGTACTGCTACTGGAGGAACTGCTGGAAGATCTCCTTGACATCTTGATGATAGGGTCAAGAAGATCAACCATCTTTCTCATACTGTGAGAAGAGGAGCTAAAGGAAGACTTGGATGATGCAGATGAGGAGGAGCTTGAGCGGGAGCTGCTGGATTGAGAACTGCTGGAACTGGATGAGACTACTGTGCTGTTTTTCAGCCCGGGAACCAGAATCTTCTTGAGTTTCATCAGGACATCCTTTTCCTCGAGAATTTCCTCCTGCTCACTCATGTTAACCACTTTAATGATCTTCTCTGCTGCTTTTTCTCCAACCTGAACCTCGATTTCAATCTTCTCCACAACAGGTCCAGCAGCTGAAATACAAAATAAGTAAAAATATCATTTGCAACAACTTCTTATGAATTACTTTGTTTCATAACTTTAGTTAATCCATGTTACTTGCCTGGGGAAACCTTTATGGAAACCGCATGATTTCCAACTAAGGTATAGAGAATGCTGTTTCTGAGGTAGGAGGCATTGCGTGACTGAACCTCAGCGCAGAGCTTAATTCCAAATATTTGACTTGCAGCACACATTTTCTTCACAAAAACTTTGGGGATTTTCAGTTTGGTGATAATTTGCCTTGGCAGGTCAGTCGGAAGGATTTCAGATGATGCTGACTGTAAAATCACAATAGAGGGTCATAACATTAATTTGGAGTAGGATGATTATTTGTATTGGAAAAGGTGGTCAGTGAATCCAACTCACCATTCTACTTTCCATGAAGTATGCCATCCTTGAACTCTGTGAGGTGAAGTTCTCCCTTAACGGCAGTGTCACAGGCTCAGCTGGGATTATTGGTTTGATTTTGGCAGCCGCAATGTCTTCCACATTTCTTGCAACAGCATATGTGTCAACACTTTTGGGGAAAAACAAAAAGAATAATGATAATTGGACCAGCTCAAAAATGATTGAGCACCTATAACTTGGTGATAGGGATTTATACACACAATGCAGATGCAATTGTATTAATGCCCTGAACGGGCAGGAACTGGAAGTTGAAGTAGCCCTTAATCATGTCAAATCTTGCTGCCATCTTTGCTGGAACAACTGTGTGGACTTTGGCTCTTGACAGCACAGCAGCTTGGATGAAAGCAGTATTCACACCCATAACTGCATAGGTATGCATGGAAACACTGCAAGGAACATAAGAAAAGATTTTGAAAATGGAACTCTGAACAATTTTCTTCTTCTTTGATAATTTAACTGATAAGGAGAAGCTTTTCAATTTGTCTAGTACAATGCAACTAGGTCACCTTGGAGCAATTGCAGCCCTGACAGATATATCAGATTTTAGAAGTTGAGCAAGACTGAAGTTTTCAGGTAATGCTGGTGACACACTGGCTTGCACTGTAAAAAAGGAAGACATCTTTAACATCAGTGTAAATGATGCTTTCTGATCGATAACTGGTAAACTACATCAGTGAAATTTACCTTCCACAGATGCAGCAGCCACAGCAGCAGTATAGAGACTGAGCTCCATGGGAAAACCAACAGAGGTGGGGAAGATGCGACGAACCTCGGCAGCCAGCATTGGTTTGGAATAATGCAGTGTGTAACCAGATAACAGAGCAGCCAAAGCCTTTCTGCCATAAGTGCGAATTTCAGATCTGTTCACTAACTGCAAAAACAGATTTGCATATGAAGCAAGGTTTTCAGTTTAAAAAAATTATAAAAAAAAAAAATTGAATTAACAGCCAAATTAAACTGTGGGAGATGCACTACCTGAATAATCTGTTCAACAATTGTTTTGTCAATGTTTGCAAATGCAATTTCCTGTCCAAGCACTTTCACATATGCAGAGGCCAGGGGCTGACTTGAAGGAGAAGTCTTCCATTTAAAAAGCTGAAACAAGAGTAAAATTGCAAGTTAAAAACAGCTTGCACAAAGAAATTGTTAATTAGTAACAAAACACCCATCACTATGGTATTTGTTGTTGGATTTTGGGCTTAAACTTACAGCCTTAATGGCTTGCTTAACCTTGGTGAGCCTGTCTGCGTGCGCTGGAACATCAGGGATTTTCAAAAGGGCTTCCTGTACTCCCTCAGTTCTTACTCCAAACTGGAGAAAGAAAAAAAGGTTTTAAAATTATTGTTCATATTTGAATATCCAACGTTTACATTGCCATATTTGCCTTTGTTGAAGACAAAAATGGCATTCTTTGAAGGCACACACAACAATATGGACAATTTCAGCATAAAGAAAATTGTGTTGCTGTGTCTAACATTCAGTGGACCATGGGCCTTTATGACCCTGGGAAATAAGTTGAGATTTAGCCATAAATTCTGAATGCTGATTCCTCTTTTCACTCTTATGATTGAGCATTGTGTAATTATTCAATAAATGGGTTGCTCTGATCTGATCTAGGTCTTTACAAGACTATATTTGTTTTTACAAAATAATGTAATTTGTTTTCGCTGTTGAAGTTTTTTTTTTTGTTTTCAGCTTTATATGCAGGACATATTTCTCGTACCTCAAGAACATCAACATAAGCTCCAGCCACGTAAGTACGAGCTTTTGCCATTATAGCTCTTGGCAACACAGTTGCAGCATCATTGATGTAGTAGACACTGGCAGCTGCACCCACCATCCAGGGATCTGACCCAAAGACATAAAGCGTCAGCCCAAGCGTATGAATCTGAATTCTATGATAGTAAATCTTATTTTTTTTTGTCCTCTTACTGTAATAGGTGTCATAATAGAAAGCTCTGCTGAAGCGATAGCTCAGTCTGTCAAGTTTGGGGCTGAGGATCCTCACAGCAACGTTACAGGCGGCAGCCCTGGAAGGAGAACATTTAAAAACATATAAAATGTTTAAAATTCTAGCTGCAGATGTGTTTCAATTAAAAAAGAAAGGTCATTGGAAGCATGACAATTATTAAGGTTCTTACACAGAAGAATGGTCAGGGGAAGTGGTCTTGGTAAGGGCCTTCATGTAAGAGTAGACAAAACTAGCGACCTGAAGATTTGATTCACTCAAGAGGCTCTTAGCAAGAGTTGTCACAAGACCCATGGGCAGCTTAGTCTCAAAGAGCACGGTAGCAGCAACCATACGGAGCTCTGGGTGGAGGTTCTTATCCATGAACAGCTGGATGGCTGTGTCTTGGATCTAATTCACAAAGGTTAACGCTATAAGTATAACCACATTTGAAAAAAAGAGAGTAAAGCCTTGGGTATCTTCACTGTGTATAAAACAAAGAATGAAAATGTGATCTCACAAATCTGGGCTCCTTCTTTGCAATTTTCCTCAGGGCCAGGGCAGCATCAATATGAAGTCTGTGGGGTAGGGTGGTAGCAGCGCTGCCAAAGCCAGGCAGGACCTTCATGATTGGCTTCAGGCTGCTAGGATGTCCAGCGTTGCCCAGAACTTTCAGAGCCATAGTGAGCTGATCATTGTCCTGTCTTAGAAGAGCCTGGATAAGGAGTTCATGGACAGGCTGTGGAAGACACAAAACAACATTTAACTTAGTGGTGTAATAAATAAGTACGGTAATAGGCTAATTAGATAACTCAAATGTGCAAACAATACATACCCTCACAAGCTCAGATGGACAAGAAGGATTCTCTGAACAGTATTTAGAAACCATGCTTCCAAAGCCCAGCATGGAAAGCTCATGCAAAACTGGATTATCTTTAATCTTAGGGGTCATAGCCAGGCCCTGAAGAATGGAGAGAAAAAAAGAGCTGGTTATATGTAGCCACTTCAGTGTCATTGCAAATATAAACCTTTAATCACTATCTTGCCTCTAAAAGCTTGATGGCTTCCAGGTCAGCTGTCACCAAATGCACAGATGACAAAAGAGCTTGAGCACCTTCAGGATAAGTCAAATCACCAGCAATTAACTTCTCCTTGATGAACTTGAGAGCAACATGTGTACCAATGGCAGGGATGGAACTCAGCATCCAGTGCCTTGGAAAGACAAACCCACTATTAAGGTGACTATCCATAGCATGTTTACTTTACAACTCCTCTCTGATTGAAAGTGGTGTTACCTGTAGTCGTTTTTATCTTTGAACTGACTCCAGAGGGCTTCGATACTCTCATATCTGGCCACACGCAGCAGCTGGATAAGCTCAATAAACTTCAGAGGGGAATCTTCTTGGGCCTTGCCCACATTGAGGGTAACCAAGCGGTTTAATGTCTCCACAATCTGTCGTGAAGCAAAACCTTTCCCATGAAAAAGATGCGGCTGTAACATGAAATCAACAACTACTTGACTGCAGATAATGTTTTCAGGACTACCTGAGCCTCTGCGTTGCTGATCCTCAGAAGCTGAACTGGTGTCTGGAGCAGCTCGTTGCCAAATTCGTACTTCAGATATCCACGGGGAAGATAGTCCGCTTTGATGGGCTCCACTGGGATCTTCTTGATGTCCAGGAAGGTCAGGATTTGCCTATGGGCATATGTAAACATCAAATCAATCAGCTGTGTGAAGGTTTCTCAGGAGAGAAACGCTTAAAAAACTGTATTGCACTCTTCCTTTTAATTCAAAGCACATACACGGCCTCCATCTGTGCAGCACCGTTCAGAATGTTGAAAGGTGAGTATTGTATGAGCTCTGTAGCCATTGCCTCCAAGATCAGGGCACCAGAGGTTGAGGGCTTCATGACATAGTTTATTGCAACTGCTCTCCTCATTGTCTTTCCTCTCTGAATGAACAAAATCGACAAGATTATCATAACAGAAGTTTCACTCCTGTCTGAGAATATGAATTGGGAAGAAAATTGCACTCACAGCCTCACACTCAGCACATCTCTCTGTGTAACCTGCCAAGCCTATGTCCTTAAAGATTCCCTCTTGGCAGTGATTTAGGTCCTTGGTCTTTGTCAGATGGATGCGTTCAGCCTTGGAATCCTCACTGATGACATAGTGGGTCTTGCACACTCCATGAGTTCCGGGCTATTTTGTAAAAATCAAAATACAGTTTGCCAGTCAGTTTTGTGGCATTTTGTGAGAAGATCCTGAAAAAAACTAATCATTTGCACCTCTTGCAGCTCATACACATTCTGTGCCTTCTTGATGATCAGCTGAAGGAGGTTGAGGATTCCCCTGTGGATATTCAGCACAGTTTCAGAGACGCCTATCGGTGCAAACACTTTACCAACCACACCGTTGGCATATTCGAACTTGATGGGTGTCGAGAGCTGAGCAGACAAGGCTGAGGTGAGCTTAGTGGCTGGGATGAAAACCTCTTTGGGCCAGATGCCACTGTACTCATAGATTGCAGGGTCTACAAGCTGCAAGAAAAAGTGACAGTTTAGGTGAAGTGTGATCAAAAGTTAGTTGATGACATATGATCCTGGCTTGATGATGGATTAAGTTTTGGAACAAATTTGCATTAATGATGACAAACATTCTCTACCTTTAGAACAATGGTACCGGCAGCTTCTGCACTGATCAAAACTTTGCTCTTGACCTTCACCCCCGCTCGTGCCAGGCCCTCTTCAGGCAGGCCGCCCAGAAGATGTGCTTCATACTTGTACTCATAGGTCTTTCCAGTATCAAACTCAGGGGCTGTAATAGAAAAAGTGTATTTCACTATAATTAAACACACTGTTTATTCTATATGATACAATAATAAAACAACTTACCAAAGTTGACTTGGTTGCCCGCTGTAAAGAGCAATTAAATATTAGTTATGTCTTGATAAAGGTCAAATATATAAGGCAAAATATATGTTTGAATTGATTAAGGAAAATCAGTAAAAGAAGATTTTATTTTTCCAAAACTTGTCTTGTCTCAAGTCTTGTGTTTTTTTTGTAGCTAAACTTAATTAGATTTAGTAATAAAATTGCATTTAAACATACTCACCCACATGGGCCACGATGAGAGCCAACACAAGTGCCCTCATATCTGTTGAATGTGAGCATATGTGTAACCAGACGCTCCCTTTTAAAGACACTTTTTTTCCGACAGAATCCATCAAAATGTATGATTAACTAAATAGTGGCTTACCAATGTTACGGTGCCCTGATCATGGAGATTAGACTGAGTAAATAACATTAACATAACCAACAAATGGCTACAGATGAGAAAATACTTGCCTTACATTGACTCTGCTCTTCCTGAAATTGCCAGAATTTTCCCAGATATTAGGTGTTTTTGTCAAATGTGGCCTGCACATTTTGAACTGAATGAATGCGCTACAGTTTATTCTATCTTCCAATATTACGAATCTATCGTGTTCTTGAAATATATACAGTTCAATGACTAACATTAAATTTGTACCATTCATCATACAGTAATAGCATTTTTACTTACATGTGTTATCTTTTAGTAGGTGACAAAAAAGCCTGTAAAAAACTGTAAAATCAGGACGCAGTTAGTTAAACTCTTAATTTAATCTAGTAAAACTGAAAACCAAACATGCTGAAAACAAATATTACAAAAACTCCTGTTGCAAAATTGTCTCGTGTCTAAAGACAATTACATTCCATGTAGTATTAGGGTTAAATGTGTCCCTGTCCTGACCTGAAATATCTTTACATTCCTGTCACCTGGCTCCTGGGTGGTTGTTGTCTCCCCAGTGGCAACAGTCCAACATGTTTAGTTAACCTTTACAGTCACAGTGTTTTCAAACATATGACATTTAAAATTAGTTCGAATCTAAATCAAGTCATTATTGCTCTTTTTTTACTTAATATGCAAATACTAGAGCCTATCCCAGCTGTTATTGGGGGAGAGGTGGAGTACACCCTGGACGGGTCGCCAGTCCATCACCAGGCTAACACAGAGACAACTATACACATCCATGCTCACTTCTAGGGAAGATTTAGAATGACCAATTAACCTAATATGAATGTTTTTGAACAGCGGGAGGAAACTGGAGTAGCCAGAGAGAAGCCACACTTGCAAGGGGGAGAACATGCAAACTCTACACAGAAAGGGATCCCTTTCTGTGAGGGGACAGTGCTACTATCCCTATGACTTACTTTGAAAAATTCATTGTCAGTGGTTTTTGCAAATCACTACCTAAAGAAGCCTGATGTATTACAGCAAGTAATGTGGACTGATCAAGTCAAAATAAAACTTTTTGCTGAAAAAAAGCAACAAAAATGTCTGAAGGAACAATGGAAGCAGGATTTCATGAAAATGTTTTATTTTCCAACTGTTAAGATGTGGAGTGTATTGGTCGTGATCAGCCAGTGCTACAGAGGGCATGTCATTAGTGAAAAAAAGAATTGAATCATTTGAATACCAGGAAATTCTGGAGGCAGTCACCACACAAAACAGCTGAAGATGAAAACAGTGACTTCAACAACAGCATACGATTTCTTCCTTTATGAACTCAATGACATTATAACTGCATCTTCTTTTTTCTTTTTAACTACACCTGGAGGGTCAGGTATGGGTGGGTCAAAATTACCTCTAAATAGCAGGAAGTTTGGGTCATGCATGACATGCCCCATCACCAATATGCAATATTGACATGAAGATTCGTTTGACCTACTCTGGCGGTCTAAATGTTCTCTTAGTTCAAAGTGTTAATTAAATGCTGCAAGGCAAAGGAAAGAGTATGTTCATTCGTTTTCCGGATGTCTGTATTTTTATTTATTTATTTTTAACAGTATGAAGATTGTCCCGTCTTGCACGCCGTACAAACGCATCACGAGCCCACAAAACAGTTGGCTCGATTTCATCTTAAACTGCACAGGTTTCCTACAAAATGATCTCGTTTTGTTTTTTTTTTTCGTGGCTGCTGGTTGTGTGTGGGTCCACCGTGTGTCCGTGTGAGAGACCGGAGCTCTGCCGGCAGATCCGCGGCGAGAGGGACTTTGAGGTAACGTCGTCAGCTGATCAAAGTTTGCACAACAAGCTCATGGCCAACTAATTCCGATCACAACACCAACAGTTTAGCGTTTTAATACACAGTTCGTCGATTTAGCTTTTCTGCTAGGTGTTAAATAACATTGAAAGTATAGTCAGTAAACGGGAAGATGGCAGGTTAACACTGATTTGATCTAATTTTACAATATGAGAATCACTGACTCTGAAACTACCCTTAAGTTAAAGTATTAATGGTGTGCGCTGATCTTTCAGAAACTACCCAGAGCTCAATTCACTTCAAATATTTTACACGTTTTACTAGCCTTTTTTTCTTTGTAAATTTGCTGATTTAAAAAAAAGAAAAACAATTGAAGAAATGGACGAGACAAAGGTTGCTGCATGGTGCTGACAAACCCACATAATGCGCACAGTAATAAAAGGCGATCTTGGCTGGTAGCGTCATAAATATTGTCGATGAAAGAGTGAACATCCAATCTTTACTGGAAATTGCGCAGACAATGGCCAAATCCCAGGGCAAAAAGGGGGAGGAACTGGGTCTGCGGATGTCTCTTTTTTTTTTTTGTACAATGTGTGGTATTTACAGTTCCAGTTTCGGGACACATCTGGACACACAGTTCGCCACAGAATTGAGAACCGAAACACCCTTCTGGTAGTTCAGTACCTTTACAAAGCCGTCCTAACTCTTCCAGACTGTAAACATAGTGGACACACTGACTTGTTAAACACAGGTTCAACCTTATGACATGGATTAAAGCTGCATTCCAAATATAAGGCTAACCTCAGCCCAGATAAAGTCCTGCACTGAGGTAACACTGATCTATTTATGTTTAAAAGGTGCTGTGAAAACAGCAGACTTTTTTAAAAAAAAATTTAAGTTTAAACAGATTTAATGAAGCGATCTGTGCAAAAAAACAAAAAAACTGAATATAATGCTTGGCAGGTGAAGGCAGAAACAACAACAGGAAAGTAACTTGTGTGTGGGGACTGTGTGTTTTCAGGTGTTTGTATTTGATGTGGGTGGAAAGACATGGAAATCCTACAACTGGAGCATGGTGACCACCGTGGCAACGTTTGGAAAATATGATGCTGAGCTCATGTGTTACGCTCACTCCAAAGGTGCACGAGTAGTCCTCAAAGGTACGATGAGTTTCTGTTCTCACGACAGTGAGAAATAACTACAGATTACTGAGTGTGACAAAAGCCTTGTGCTAATTTAATTATACTATCCATTGCTTGTGTAATAGTTCAGAGAAGCACCTCTTGACAAGGTGTTAATGTATTTTAAACATTACTGTCTATGTTCATTGAGCCGTTGTCCATCTCTGTGTCCTTGCTGGGAAAAGGTGATGTTCCGCTTTCCTACATTGTGGATCAAGCCAACAGGACAGCATGGATAACAGAGCAGGTCAACTTGGCAAAGAGTCAGTTCATGGATGGGATTAACATTGATGTCGAACAAGCGGTAGAAAAGGGCTCTCCAGAGTACCATGCCTTGTCAGATCTGGTCAAAGAGACCACTGAGGCCTTCCACAGGGAAATCCCAGGCTCTCAGGTGAAGGGAATACTTTAACAGAATCACTCTAAGCAGGCACAGTAGAGACAGGAGATACCTTCCTAAATTTCCATTCATATTCACCTTTTCCTGATCTCTAGGTCTCTTTTGATGTTGCCTGGTCACCAAAATGTATCGACAAGCGCTGCTATGATTACGTCACCATCGCCGAGTCTTGCGACTTGTTGTTTGTGATGTCCTACGATGAGCAGAGTCAGATCACCGGGGACTGCGTTGCAATGGCGAACGCCCCAGTCCGTCAAACTCTAAGAGGTTTGTTGTCCAGATGCACATGAATGAATGAAAGCAAATCAACTTGTTTATGCAAAAACTACTCCAGATCCCCACTGAGATACCTTTAGTCTGTCCTTTTAGCTTATGATGAGTATTTGGATCTAAAGATTGATCCCAAGAAACTGGTGATGGGAGTGCCGTGGTACGGCTATGACTACCCATGTGTCAACCTCTCCCAGGTATGTTAACGTTCATTAAAAAGCTTCACACATGACATGTTTTTTAACCTGATAAAAGACTGTTTTCTCGTGGACACTGATTTTAATGTGGCTGTACAATACTGTTGTGTCTTTTCTGGTATCAGGAGGGAACATGTTATATAGCTAAAGTTCCTTTCCGTGGAGCTCCTTGCAGTGATGCAGCTGGACGACAAAAAACATACAAGTGGATCATGAAGCAGGTCAACAGCTCCTCATCTGGCAGGATGTGGGATGACGAGCAGAAGGCTCCTTACTTCTATTACAAGGTAAATCATTTCTAAGTATCCAACTTTGAGTTGGATGTTTAATTTATTATTCATAAAAGGAAAGGGGGGGAGTTTAATCTTAATAATCTTCGCTTATTCACTCTTCTAATGAACTACAGCTAAATAAATTCAGCAAAGATTTCAGACACGAGTTTAGAACAGCATCATCCACCCAAGCTTCTGTGAAGCTAATCGTCCTTCGAAACAGCAGTCGAACATTCCTTATAATCCTGGGACGGAGGGAAATGGTTTTACTTTTTTGTTGCTTCTTTCACTGTTTTCTTCAGGACCAGAATGGACAGATTCATCAAGTCTGGTATGATGACCCACAGAGTATTTGTCCTAAAGCGAACTTGGTGAAGGCTAAAGGTTTGAGGGGCATCGGCATGTGGAATGGCAACATCTTGGACTACAGCGATGAACCAGTTGCCAAGCAGCAGGCCGCGATGATGTGGAATGCCTTGTTAGGATGCTAGCTGGGAAACACTCACCCCTGCTGCAGGAAT
This sequence comes from Leuresthes tenuis, assembly GCF_036924035.1. Taxonomy (NCBI): domain Eukaryota; kingdom Metazoa; phylum Chordata; class Actinopteri; order Atheriniformes; family Atherinopsidae; genus Leuresthes; species Leuresthes tenuis. The sequence continues at coordinate 14,606,326 of NW_027325361.1, read as the reverse complement.
TTACACCATTCCGAGCCCTCTCCTGTTTGTTGCTACGTCCATATATCCATTTGCCGCAGTAATGGGGGTTGGCTCCCCTCTGACCTCAGGGATGCATTGTTGCACAGAAGCGTTTATTGTGGCTTTTATTGCTTATGTCCTTGAATGGGATTTCCGCTAAAATACTGCGATTCTCCCACAAAGACGACCAATTTGTTTAGTGCGACGTACCCTCAGTTTTAATGATTATCAGCCTTCCTGATATTTGAAAACTTTGAATTTGTTCATAAATGAAATGATTTCTTATCGATCTGTTAGAATCACTCATTTTGCATGGCTGTGGTCATTCCTTGTGCACACATTTAAGGATAATTGTGGCATTAGAATTGAAAAAAATCCAGAATAATTTAAACCTAAAAGAAACGACTACATATCTGACACACTGATCCATTTTTAGACCATGAGCATAGTCTTCATTGCATTTTAGATGGAGCTGCTCTGGAGTTGTGGTCTGTCCCGGGCAGGTTTTCCAATCACTGCGGGATGAGATGACTGACTCTTCTTCTGGGCCAGCTCAGCCTTCAGGGCTCTCAGCTCTGTCGCAGCCTGCTTCCTCAACTGCACAGACGTTAGGGGGGAGGGGGTGTCAAGTGAGGTAATATTTGTCAGGCATCATATGTTTTATACTCTTTTAAAGTTTCGAAAAAGAAAATCGCTTACTTTAATCTCTGCTGTCAGCTTCATCTTGGCGTCCTCTACCTTCCTCTTTAGGTCGTCAATCTCGTAGTTCTCCGTCATGATCTGAATGACGAGCTCGTTCTGAAATAATTGATTACAAGCAGATCACTCAGAAGTTTGGTCCTTCCGACCTCAACTTGACTTCCACTGTTTCTATTAAGCTGAAAACACTGCAGTTTTCACGTAGCATTGTGTGTTTTAATTTTCAGTGTGCTTAGAGGTGCCCATCGCTGCTGATTTTTGGGACAAGATTTGAGGCATTTTAAGTGTTTATAAAGCTTTGAAATTTGCATCACCTTGTCTATACTGAAGATACCAAGTGATGGACTTGGTAGACATTATACGAGAGACTAATTTCTGCTTGACTTTATGCATCACAGTAACAGAAATAATGACAAGATGTTGCCCAAAGTTGAGCATGCCACTGTATATGCACTGTTAAGTTGACAATTTGCGTGTTGTTGTGTTGGTGGACTCATTAAGTTCCAAAATTCTTTATTTGAGGATTCATGATCAACAGAGCTTCACACTATTACTCTAAATAAAAGAGTTCCTCAAAGCACACATGCCTCATGTGTCTTCATGTTCATTTTGAAATTCAGTATGTGCTTTCACAACAAACTGAAAAATGCGATAAGACTGGACCTTTACTGAGGATCTCCCTTGTCGTCGTGGCTTCCCTCTGTTCTCTCTGGCCTGGAGCTGATGTAGGAGTTTATTGTAAAATGTCTCCAGTTCTTGTCTTAAGTTTTTCAGGTTGTCCTCCAAAGGTGCTGTGGTCTTCTTCGTTTCAAAGTATTTCTTCTTCCAGCTGTCTCGTGCTTTATGTTAACAGCAAGAAAAGGGATGCAGTTTTAACAATAAAAGAGGGGTTTTATTTTTTTGCTTTTCTATCGCCAATATTATGGTGATCGTGTGGGGTTAAGTGCCCACCTTGGTTCCTGCGGTGTCTATTTTGGGCTAACAAGTCTTTCCCTTTCCTGAGCAGTTCTTGTCTTGTCCACTCTAGCTGCTTCCTTTCCTCCCTCACCACCTTGATTTCCTCGATGAGAGCCTCTCCTTACAGAGATAAAGACACATATTTGTATTCAAAGGTATGAGCTTCACGCCTGGGGATGTAATCACTGCGAGGGGCTTACTGTTTGTGTGACAGCCTGCAGGAGCAGCTTTTTTGTTGGTAACTCTGGCCGAGTCAACATCTGGAGGTGGAGAGGAGCAGCAAACAGGCTGAGACAACACTGCTGGACTCTCTGTCACCTTAGAACAAACACACAAAAAAAAAACATGACTAAAACAGACATACGCAGGCCTTTCTGTGAGAATGCCATGCATTACCTCGGCTGTAGGTTTTTTTCTGATGGACCTCAGTATTTGTGCATCTTTGGATTTTCCAACCCTGCAAAACATAAACACTGTTATAAGAGCAAGCGGCAGTGGCAGTTTTAACCTTATGCACAATGTTGCAATAGGACACACAGTATGATGGTTGCTTAGTACCCATCTGTGAGGGAGAAGCCTGAATCTCTGTCCTCCAGAGACTCAGCTGCTCCAAAGAGTCTGCCTCTGTGTCGCGGGTTGATTTTTCTGCAGCTTTCCTCTCCGTCTGTCTTCAGCTGAGCTGAATCAGCCTCACGTTGTTCTAAAGCTGTGGAAGTGGAAAAGCTGATGGGTTTAGGTTAGTCATTAATATAAGTTTCATTAATGTCCAAAAAATATTTTTATCTCAGCTGAGGGGCAGATACGCAAACATCGTTTTCAGAATCTGAAGAAATAAACAGGCCATTCACAAGGAAGATCAAGATAAATTGGCCCTTTTTGACACATTTAGATCTATTTAAATAGAATAGCAGTTTAGGTGCCCTCTGTATTCTCTGTATCTTAAACATCTCTCATTTATTGTCTGTTATCCTGTCTACCACTGAACTGTGTCCTATTATCCCATCAAATATCTCTCTAGTCCTGTGAGTTTGGCAAGAGATCTGGTAATAACTTAGTCCACTGTAAAGAAAAATCACAATGGCTGTGAAGATATCAAATGACCCAGCCAGTGCAGTTCAAGAGTGGACAATTTGAAACAAAAAGAAGTCTCCAAGAATCTAAAACTTCATCCCAGAACCTGCAGGTAGCTGTCAAGTTCTGCAAGAAATCACACAATCTCACTGAAAAGTTGGAGGGAGCTTAGGAAAGGGCAGATACAAGAAAACCTTCAATCATCTTGCTACTGAAGGATTTTTTTTTAACCTTCATAGAATTGTGCATAATTATGAAAAATGCCTAAAACAAGCCAGGCTGTACTAGCTTCTGAGGTAAAAATGCTCTCTTTCTCCACAGGAATAGCTCATCTTTTTTTTCAATGTGCTGTTTAAGAGGGGATCGTATCATCCAAATGTTTCTTCAATGCGGGGTTTAACTATGAAAGACTTTAACAGAAATGTTTCATCTTAAATTCAACCTTTTTTTTAGTGAACCGAGCTGCAGTGCTCTTTGATTCTGAGCTGTCCCTCTGCAACTCTCCTGCTCTGCTTTCCTGATGGAGGACAGAGCTTCCTCGTCATTCTCTCCCTCTGAGGAGCTGCAGCTCTGGTCATCTTCTTCGTCGTCTTCGTCCTCCTCCTCCTCCTCCTGTTCCAACCTGGGGGTGGGAGGTGACTGCTGGGAACTCTGGGGGATGTGGGGAAATTTAACAGGCTCCTTTGTTCCCGTTGGCATGCTGCACAACTTGAGAGGATTGTAATAGATCTGCTGGTCTGGGGAGCTGCTGCTGGTGTCTGGGGTGAAGGACCGTGAGCAGAAACTGCTCTCCGCCTCCACTGCCGGCAACAGGTAAAGCTCTGGCTGTGCAGCCTGCCGACAGGTGACAACAACTCATTACAGGAGCTAAACAGGTTGACAATTAAGCAGAGTGACAATCTGATCAGCTTGACAGCTTGAACTGTGTGAAACATGGACTCGACTTACATAGGGTGGGGCAAATGTTTTCACTTTCAGGTCTCTCTCCTGATTACTTTTCACCTGTAACATACAAGACTTTAGTTGTTTTGTGAAGCAAGGCAGTAAAACTTGCATACTCCCCACTCTCACACAAGCTTTTCACTACCTTTAGTGTGGCCTGCCTGAATGGAATGCTGTCTACATTGTTTCTCTCCACTGTCTGCAGACTGACACACAATCAACTCTACAAAAGGCCACTTAACTGCCAGCGGCGCTCACCAGTGCCAGACTGCGGCCCACACATTTCAGGAACGAGTATTTGTTGACGCTCCTCTCGGTGCCAAGGAGAGCGCTCAGCTCTCTCCGCAGAGTCTTCAGGGTGATATCAGGATAAACCCTAACATCACAGCAAGGGCAGGGACGAACACACACACATTTTCTCTGCTCAGGGTTTTAGTGGCATGTTTAAAAGATGAAGGCAAACCAGAGTACACTGCAAAAACGCCTGTTTGTGTAATAGTCTTATGTTTAGATGTTAAAACATAGTTTATGATTATGATGAATACGGTCGACTTTTGCACACATGGATGATTTAGTGCTTTCTAAAGACAAACCGTTCACTTAACACAAGTCAGATATGATTAGCTTTTGTCTTGATAAGCAAATTTCCTTTTATTAGAGTTATATTTGAGCTATATATAAATACAAATCCTTCTAAATGTTTATTTGACATAATCTAGACTAAGCTATTTTTTCATGATGTTCTTTTTTTAAAAATCTCATTTCAACATTTTTCTGTGCTACAATCGACACTTGCACATATTATCATATATAGGGTTTTAACAAATGTCCATTGTTTAACTCTCCAATTAACGATCTAACGATTCCATTTCAATATTTCACCTGATGAAGCCGGCAGATATGAAGCTGTCTGTGGCTTCAGATGAAACTTTATTGAGTTTCATATCCCACTGTTCAGCTGGCACATACAGCACGTGGAGCTCCACAAACTACAAACCAAAAAGAAATTGACAGCACATTTAATTCATAAGTCCGTGACGTTTAGCAAACTCCTATAAAGTAACAAGTTCTGCAATGACAACAAACTCAGTATACCTTACAGCTGGCCGGTCTCCTGCTGTCCTCTTCATATCTGACAGACTCGCAAGACAGCTCCATTATCAGCCCAATTCAGCTTGAGGAGAGGTAGGAAAGACTCAGAAAGAAGTGCTTTCGCTCGTTTGCAGGAAGATTTGCGTTTTCATGCATCCGTGAAGCCTCAGACTGCTAAGTAACAATCTGCTGCAAACACACTCAGTCGTTGAGTGGAGTTTTCTTTTATGAGAGTGCCAGCAGTGGTTGCTCTGGTGCTCCTGCTGATGACAGCTGCTCTCATCATCTGTCATCATCTGACTCCAGATGAATTTATAACCTGCAGATTGCATTTGTACAATGTTTTCAATCGCTCCATCAGCCAGTCATTCTATAACCTTATATTTTTGCTTGATTTATGAGCGTATGCCGAAGCGTTTTCACCACCAGGGGTTGCAAATTTTCATTGAACTGGTGCTGCTTTCAAGCACCTGGGATTTGGCACGGCAAATTCAGTGAGAAACCCAATTTACACCTATATGCCGTTCGTCTTGTCAGCTATGCGCACGGAGTTTTTTTTTCGTGTCTCTATTATGAAATCAAACATAATGGATTCGTAGTCGGTTACTACCTTTAGAAAATAAGTTTTGGTGCACTGCACTGGATAATCTCAACTTGCCTACTTTGATGCGTGTAAATGCACCAGTTTAAATATTCTACCCCTAAGATTGAATAAATGTATTAACATACCAGCACACATTTGATGTGCAAGTATACTTCTTCTCCCACATCTTTGTACACTCACTGTCCCTCCCACAGAGACTGGTTTCTCGTCTTTAAGCTGTCGTCCCACGGATGAGATTCATTTTAAAATTTACTAGTACTGTTTTTGACTTTGAAAACAAAACTTTTGGATTTGCAATGAAAATAAGTTTTTTTTATGTAGAACTGCTAAAACAACTTTGAGATTCCAAAATAAACCCGTTCACTTCTCGTTTCTGTCACATATTTTAATCTCATTTGCAAACATGTGAAGTTTAGAGCAATTTTTGACCCGTGAAATAAAAAAAACAATAAAAAAACAATACATTTTTTACAAGTATTTAATAAATTCAAATGTCAACGTAATAGTAATAAATACTTAAAAAAGGAACCAATTAAGTTCAAATTTCTGAACATCACGTGAAGGCAGCACTCCGACACTCCTTTAAAGAAAACCGGAAACTCGTTGAAGAAGATAGTTAGCGAGCTAGCTATCGACAAGGAATTCTTTATCAAAGTTTTATTATTTATCGCCTCAAGTCCTTCCAATCCTCCACAATGTCTGGGCCATCCAACATCGTAGCGATGAAGAAAATTGTCCAACAGTTACGTCTTGAAGCTGGTATAAACAGAGTTAAGGTAACGCTTCGTTTCTCTTCTAGGGCGTATGTCTTTCACATTCATAACGGGGCTTCTCTACATTTGTTTAAATAACGAGTCTGCACCGTGCTTATAGCAGCTTGGCAGTAACTAACTTCCCAGGGCTTGGTTGCTGTCCACAGGTGTCCCAGGCCGCAGCGGACCTCCAGCAGTTTTGCTTGCAGAACGCCCAGCAGGACCCTCTGCTCACCGGCATGTCGTCCAGCAACAACCCGTTCAGACCGCAGAAAGTTTGCTCCTTCCTATAGCACCGACAGGCCGAGCCTCCGCCGCTGTGAGTACCACAAGCAGCTCATCACTTCTTTACAAGTAACGTCAGTCCACACCTGCCTGTTACAACCTCGACGATTCCATCACCAGTGCTCAGTCAAACAGTGTCTCTTGCTTTGTGGATCTCAACAAAGAGTCTTCTTTATGGCAACAAGTGGCATTATTATTTGCCAGCCAATTGTGGAGATGGCTCACTAGTTCACCATTCACCACCTCAGTCCGTCCACATCTTATTTTGTTAGGGTGCACATTTTCCCCAAAAAGATGCTAAAACATTTTCCACACTGAAGGGAAGGGAATCTGAAAGTCTGCCTAAACTAACATAGAGTATCCATACAAAAGTACAACCCACAATGCTGATGTTTAATGTAATGTGCGTTGGTCGCCAGTGCATCAAAGGGCCACACTGAGACAAACGCCTAGGGACAATTTGGAGACACCAGTTAACCTAACATGCATGCTTTTGGACAGTGGGAGGAAGCCGGAGAAACCGGAGAGAACTCACACATACACGGGGAGAACATGCAAACTCAACACAGAAAAGCCGCAGCCGGGGATCGAACCCGCAACCCTCTTGCTGTGAGGCGACGGTGCTTCTCCGTGATTCAATCAAATGCAAACTCTTGAGGAGATTGGTCTCTGACTTTAGTGTAAAGGCATATGATGTTTGCAAATCTGGAGTTAAAGGATCGAAATTTCACTTGCGACACAAAGCACCGCACCAAAGAACGGGAAACTAGTAAAGTACAGAAGTGCTTTCCAAATGTGCGCATACAAAGCAGAAAGCCACAATTTCTGCTGTAGCTGAAAGGAATGTGACTAATTGAGGCCATCTCACATTAGTGTAGATTTAGTTTGCATTCTTTTTAGTAGCGGGTCTAATATTCCACCAAGAGGCCCCTGGAAAGGGGAAAAAAAAAAACCTCACACTCTGTCTGAGTTATCTGAAGTTCTACAGATCAAAAGCTTTGAGGTGATGTGGCATTTTATTGAGTAAAATGCATCATGTTGTTTGCTTATGCCAATGCGCTTAATATATATATATTTTTTTTTGCAGGTTTTGGACGGGATGCTTTGTCAAAATGGGCTGCAGGATCCTGCATTATGTACTGGAATCCCCTCAGGAGCGTTTAGGGAATTTGGGCCAAACAACTAACTTAAGCCTTTTTTTTTTGTTTGTTTTTGGGATAACCTTTGACTTTGTAAAATCTCAGACATGTTTCCTGGTGCTTATGTAGCACAAGAAATGTCTTAACCTCTTACAGAGAACTAACTCGTATGAACACATGTGCCTTTTTTTTTTTTCATGCCATATTAACAATAAATGGTATTTCCACATTTTAAACTTGCTTCCAGGCGTTGAGTCGTTCAGACTTTTATTTCTGTTTGTAACTGAAAATGTTGTCGTATTAAAAAGCACAAAATAACGGGATAAACGTGCCTTGTCGGGTTCCCAAAGTCAATCTTTACTGACGCGTTTCCCTGCACCTCTACATCAGGATATGCACCGGCATTCATATTTCAAGCTCTACTGGACTAATATAGAGGTTCAGTTCTCCATTTACCTGTTGCCATGGCGAGTCTCGGTACTGAGGCTTTTTTTTTTTTTAAGCATCATTTCGAGTGTCTCCAACTCTTTTAACCTTTGACTCAGGCTATGTTCCAGCTGTAAGCTCTGTGGATGTAGCTTTATATAAACCATTTCCCAGAGAAAGTACAACTCTTCAATGACACGATCTCATCTACAATGCGGTAAAGAACATAAAAGGAAAAGGATGAACAATGTTACAGTTTCCACAGCCTTTCTTCTGAGAATCTGCGATATATTATAAAGTCAATTTGCGCACATCCACAAAAAAATCTAGTTGTTGTAAGTTGGATATTGGATGAGGACAGCCTCATCAGACCGGAGGGGAGGTGACCATTTCAGAGTTGGAACTTCCGTCTGCAGGCATCCATCTCGTGGCGCTGAAAACACAAAATATATTATTTTACTTTACAAACCAAGTGCAATACAGCAATTCGTTAATTTAAGCAGCATTTTATTTCTTAAATGCACTCGATAAAAGTTTGTATACTCGGAAACTGACAGCAGACAGACTGCAACGTCTAGATCTTGGCAAACGAATGCATCTCTTAACAAGCTGACGTCTGCGAACAGAAATGGTTTCAACTCCTTCGACATGAAGCAGACTCACCTTCAGCACCCATTCATACTCTCCATACTTGGAGTCGAAGGTGCCTTTCTGCAGAGATCTGAGTTTGAGGGTGAAGCGTGGTCCCAGTTCCTGAATACCAACTTTCTTCTCATTTTTGAAGATGTACCTTTTAAATAATGACACACAAAAAAAAAAGTTGTTTATTCAGCCCTTTTAAAATATCACATAAAACACTCGGGGGGGTTTTCAGACTGGGTCTCCTGTGTGTAGCTGTAACTTATCAATGGGCACACAAATCTGCATTTAAACCCATACCAAGTGAATGAATATTCCTATGACATAGTTGATTGAAATGAAGGCTTGAAGAGTAAAGCTGCTCACCTGTGGAATCTGAAAAAGATGAAGTCTCTCTGGTTGTGGAAGGTGACGACCTGCCGGCCCACAAACTGAGGGTTTTGCGGAAAGAGAGCGGCAAACAGCCGACCGACGCTGTGTCCCAGGCGGGTGCTGAAGTTGTTGAGTATCACCTCCGGAGAGTGTTCCGATGGATCTTTACCTCGTCTCTGCAGAAAAGTCGAAAATAACGCTTAGAGGCCGGATGCAGCGATGGTGCTGAAATCATTCGGTTTCTCTGCTTCCCGCAGTTTGAAACTGAAAACCCCTTTTCATTGTCTGCGTGTGCAAGTAAAACGCTACGTGAATTCAGGAAATTTCGACTTTATTGCTACAGGGATCACACTGCATTTCTCCACCAATGTGAGATGATGAGGTATGAGATCAGTGCAAGTCAGCAAGATCATGCAAAAACAACCATGTTGCATTATTCTGGGTGGAGAGGCATCAAGAATTTGTTAAGATTGCAAAATACAGCATCGGTATTGGTGCAGAAGACACACTAAAGGTGGTTTAACTTGCCTTTATCTCTTTGCGTAGTCGAACGTTGCTGATTTTGAAGTGTGCGGTCGGCCCGTCGGGAAGGTGACAGAGAACCAGACCATCTTAAAGCAGCGGTTAAGGAGGCTTACGTTGGAAAACAGCGAACCAAGTCAAAATATGTGTGATTTTTTTTACATTAATCAATGGGATTCATCTAACGTGATCATGACACGTCCCGGCTTAATGAGACTGTCATCTCTCCTGGCACAGCTGCCTGTGAGGATACTGGGCGCTTGGCGATCCTCGTTGATGACCATGAGGTAGGTGAAGTTTCTGGCAACACACTGAGGAATGATCCTCTTCAGAGCCAAACCTCTTCTGTAGTACACGTGGGCATCTGGGATCACCGTTGCCAGCTGCTCACAAAACCTCGTCGTCCTCTGCGAGACACGAATCATACAACAATTACCGTGTCGAACGGCAAGAAAAACGCAGGGAAAACTCTTCTGTGTTGCCTCAGCTGAACGGCATCTTTAAAATATCATGCCACAACACCAGAAGTCTTCTGATTTCATTGATGCACACCTTCCTTATTCTTATATTAGTCTATATCGGTAAATCATATTGTGGCATCTTTAATTAAAGGGACAAACAGCAGCCACTCACCCCTCTGGGTCTGTCTGATGTTGTGATCAGCACTTTGGGATTTGTCAGCCCGTTGAAGTAGGCAGAAAACTCATCAGTTCCTTCGTCAAACGCAACCTGGATATGAAACACGCACATCAAAAATCTACAAAGCCCTGCAGAACTAAGAATAAATATCAGATGAGAGTATCTGGGAAAGATCAGTTGAAAAAGAGTCCACACCTCTTCGTCTTGTGGGTCAACTGTTGTCTCGTCAAACACGCGCTGGTTTTCTATCGTCTTGGGGACCTCCTTTGGTGGCGCCTGCGTCGGAGACGGAATGAACAAAGTCACGAATGTCCGATTAAATGGACACACACTTCATCAACTGTTGCCGTGGTTACGGATGGGAATATGCACCTGGAGCAGAAACACACTCACCTTGTCGCCTAAAGCTTGTCTTTCTTTCTTCTTCTGTTTCCTCAGCAGCAGCTTTTGCTGAAAGAGACGGACAGAGGAACGATGCAACGTTACAAACACATTCCAGGAGAGGTGTGTTTGTAACCCGTACCAATCAAAAATGATCTGAACAAACAAATCTTCAAGTAAAAAGACAAGCTTCTCTGAATGTGCGGCCATGATTGAAAACTGAATGAACTATCAGCCTTTGCACCACCTTTGTGCTCGTGCCTCACCTGATTTTTCCATAGTTGCATTCTTAACACAGGGATTTCTTTGTGTCAAGTCAAATGAAAAGAATAGTTAACATTAACATCAGTAACACTTGTGGTTCTGCTTACCTTCGCAACAAGAGCACAGTCCAAGAACACTTGTTGCAAACTCCTACTTTTCAAACCTCGCTTAAGTTAAAAGGTCTATGTACTGCCAACTAAATACACTTAAAGTCAAGAAACGCAAAAAAAAAAGCAGTCCGTCAGTACCATATTTCTAGGTTATACTACGGGATTATAAGTATGCAGTAACATTAAAACACACTGCGTTTACACAACGTCATTCAGACACGCATTTTATGTAATGGCGAGTATAATAACATATTAATTCATTTCAATTATATCATGCGTGGTTTCAAGGTCCAAATCATCAGATAAATGTTGTAACGTACAATACTTCCTAATGAAACAGAAACATTGATTGACAAAAGTGGGATAAAGTGAAGACATTTAAGAAAGTGTGCAGTACTCAAGCACATGAGCTGAGCTGCTTTACTTCAACAGACTAGATATCTTAATAAAATGTCTGTTCAACCTGGTATAATAATGCGGTCATTAGATTTACCTTTCTTTTCTCCTGTTTGAGTTTCATGAACATAAAATGCCTTCGTTGTTTGTTCTTGATTTCGGACACACTGAAGGTGGGGGGAAACGCAGGCGCTGACTCGCTCTTCTCCATCTTCTCCTCCTTCTTCTCCTCCACTCCGCCGCCCTCGTTGTTTCCCTCCTGAGCCGCGCTCTTCTTCATTGGCTTCTTGTTCTTCTTTTTAATACCTTTGCTGTCTTGGCTCGTGGGAACTTCTGTAATGTCCATCTTGTCTCAGCTGTCTGTTTTTGGACTGTTTTCTCACGTGTGTGTGTGGCGCAGGATGTCTGTCCGTGCGACTTCACATCCTGAGTTGAGCTGGAAGAGGCAGGCGATGAAAGTGTGGGACCCCTAGTGGCGGGGAGGCCACTAGGCGTTTTAAAATTTAACGCTTTAAATGTTAAAGTTAGCACTTAAAGTTATGGATTAAAGTGTTCAATATTTGTACATGCACACACTTTTCTATGCATCTTACTGGAAATACTGCTGAAGTACAACAGAGATAAAGAGATGTAGGACTCTCCTACACATTTATATTTCCGTTTTTATTGTAGCTTGCACTCTTTGAGTGCTAAATTATGTGTTTTTGCGCATCTAATTAGCAAATTATTATCAAGCAGTGAACAGTAACGTCTTTAGTTGTAATATGTTTTTGCTTTCAAAACAAAGAAAGAAAGAACTCGGGGCTAATTAAATATCCAGTATAGAGGATGGGGGGACATCTAGTGGTTCAAATTGTAAACTACATCTAGATAAATGCTTAACATCTCCTTAAAAAACCGTGGAGACGTTTAGTTCATTTTGGTTCACGGTGGAGCATGGCAGAGCAAAATACGAGTAACCAAGAAAATTTGTATTAAACAGAAATCACAGACCAAGCCAACACTAAGATTAGAGCCCTATTAGAGCTTGCAAAATAAAAAATGGACCACAACTGTGTCCATGTTGCGAGAAAAGTGATGCAGTACTGCAGGAATTTGGAGCTTGATCATTATTGAGCGTGCATCCAAAGCTTTTAATTTACAATAAATGGATAAATGATTTCAAAAGAAAGTAAATGAATAAATAGCATACTGGAGGTCAGACTGTGTTGCAGTGGTACCGTGACATACATCCTTCAATACTAATTATTACATCCTTCAGTACTTATAATTGCAAGCTTTCTTTCTTATAATATGTGCCATAGTGGTACAAAAAGGCAAACTGCATTTAATTATTTTGTAATTAGATATAGTGACTATCGCAGAAACAGATACCTGCAGTTTTTACACAGCGAGGAAACTGAAAATAAAACTATCTGAAGTTCATTATATGTACGAAGCTATGAGTCAGCAATAACATGCGTGTCTAAATTTGTTAGTGTCACTCTAAAATTTGTTGAGCTTTGTCAGTCCTGCAATTCACAGGTGAAAAGCATATTTGAAAAATAATTCAAAACATTAAATAAGAATTTTGCCACTTTTATCATACCACACAAGCAACCACACATTATCATACTGAAATAAAAAGGGAGTCATTTATCTACATGTACAATTATAATCTCTTAACCTGCTGATGTTCTTGATGATGTTGGAGCTGTACCTGTTTGTAACTGTTAAGCAGCATATATTTTGATGTCATATTGAAGTTGGAATAATTTGATTATAACAGTGACTCGAACTGAGGAGATACAGATCTTTAAAGTGTCCCAAAGTCCGGATGTATTACTGAATAAGGAAGCCACCTTGTGAATCCTCAACTCCAGATAATGCAATAAGACCAATATGTGTCAATAAGTGAACCTTTTCGTCAAAAATAAAGGAACAGGAGCAGGAAGTTTAGCCAGTGACATTTCCTTAGAACGAATGGGAGGTTTACAGGACTGAAAAATGTCCAGTAATGTCCAACGTAACAGGAAAACACACTGTATTCAGAGAAACTTTAACTTAACTGCCCTGGTCATTTTAGTTTCATTCTGAAGGTTTTGCATTTAAACAAAAAGCTCATCATAGGCTACGTTTCACACAAAGCATACCTTTATTCATGGAACACATCGAGTTATTTTTAAACACCGGGCCATGCCATGTTGTGCTCTGAATAACTGGAAGCGGCCTGTGTGTGTTGCTTAGTTTATTAATGACTTGTTTCCGTACAGATTTAGTATATTTCACTTCCACTTGGCCTTTAAATAAAAAAGGCAAGCTCATATAGGAAGCCATACAAAACATAAACTGCCAGGTGATGCACAAAAATACACAAGTTAAAATACGTGAGGACAAAAAACTTCATAAAAGGAAAAGTACACAAGTGTTTACATCTTAAAAGGCTCAGTTCAAATGAGGTCTGAATATCCTAAAGTGAGAAAAATGTAATAAAACAGATTATTTTTAAAATTGTACAATATTTCTTTCTGATGAAGTATAAATTACTCCAGTGAGTGTCACATTGACATATAATGTATGAGAGAAATAATATAAAAATGTTCATATAATATCAAATAAAGCATTTAGGTTTTGTTTAATTAAAAAGGGAAAAAAAACAACTTAAAAAACTACTATTTCAACATCATCATTCAGCTGTCTCCTTATCATTCTCTTTAATTGTCTCTTTATTGCAACATTTCATTGATTGTGGGAAACCTCTTGCTTTTACCTCTGCTCTTACTAAAGAAAAACACTCACTAATCACTCGGTGAGTCCTGAATCTATGCTGAATGGGTGCAATATAGATTTATTTCTAATAAATGCCATGCTGTACTTACAGTTGTAGCCCTCTGAGTTTCGACCAGTCATTTGACAAAATAAAACTAAAAACTAAAAACCTAAAAGGGCACCTTTACTTGTTAAACTGTTGCATTCAGAAAGTATAACTTCAGCAACGAGTTCTTACATTTGGCTTGCAGTAAATGTTTGTTCTGTTTTAGATATCTATTAGATATCTGCATTCTGATTGTTTTGTCTATGTTTGTTAATTCTGAAGCACTTTATCTTATTAATGATAAAAGGTTAAAAACAAATAAACTATATCATTGTCATTATGTGTGCATGGGGAATATATTCTGACCTGTAAAAATAAATAAATAAATAAAAATCTTTGCACAGACGGTAAATGATCGAAAAACAGAAAAATAAAAGATGCACCACTGTCCTCGGTCTCGTATTTCACCATTTGCTTGTTCAGCTTTTTCTCTTTACAGTTAAACTAATGTTTAGCCTTTATAGCTCTCTTCTTTTAGCAGCGTCGTGTGGCTTTCTACAGTCTTCATACTTTGAGATCAATGCCCTGAAAGAGTTCACCACAATAGGGTCTTGAATGCATATTGCTCCCCCACCTCTGCCCATCTGGCTCCTCTCTCTGTTCATATCAGCGATGCAGGTCCAGTCACCAGCTGAAGTCACACACCACTTGGAGTGATCCATCGTGGTATTGAAGGGCTTCTGCAGAGGGAGTTTTACTTCCTGCACATTGTAGACGTGATGAGGGATGCTGGAGCTGCAGTTAGAGGGCAGAGGTTCACGCATCTTTCCCCAACTCTTAGCAAACAGGTCCTGTGGCATATTGTTTGTGATAAGGCCGGAGTAAAGATCTACAGTTCAGGGAAATCAAAACAGGGAAAAAAAAAACAACACTGATAACTGCCATTTTATAGGGACTGCTTAAGAGTACACCTTCATAAAATGTCTATTTTGTCAACACACGTTATCAGTTCTGTCCTCATAGTAAAATTAAATTGGACTGCTGTGTAAAATGTGTATAAAAAGCATATAAAATATAATTAAAATTCTTTGACTAACTGTAAAAAAAATTTGAATGAGGAACGTTTACCACTGTGTTACATCCCCACCTCTTCTGCTTTTGATATTGAAAGCATAAGGAACAGCGAGAGGACCAGTTGCCGTAGTTTTCAAAGCAAAAACTGTTGTATTCTTGCCTTATTCAGCAGACAGTAACAGGATTTCTATTTGTCTATTTATTTATTGCATTTTTCACTGCTGAATCTTAACTCCACACACTCACCATCACCAAATCGTGTGTATTTTGCAAAGCTGAGGAAAACGCGATTCCCCATGGAGGTCAAATTCAGCACATTAAACCAAGGTTCCCTTTTTGGGTAGCAGCTTCGCTGTGCTACACACTTTAACTCTTCATGAAAAAATGGTGGGAGGTCAGAGTCATATGAGTAGGCATGGATGTACTTCAGCTGCAATCCTGCAAAGAAAAAAATTTGCCTGATATACACACGTATACAAATGTATTGTCACACAGAATAATAGCCAAAACAGTTAACCTACCTATGTGTTTGAACTTTTCATAGGCAAAAGTAACACAAAGAAATGTTTGAGCATTAGCGTTTCCACTGTCTGGCCAGAAGTCTTTGCTTTGAAATGTTGGAAATTTCGGTGTACTGTGTGAAAGCCACACTCCAGTTTTTTTGTCCAACATCACAACCCCTTCAGGAAAAAGAAAAAGCATGAGCCTGTTACATTTGGATTTGTCAGACTTTTTTGCGTATTCCCGCTGAACATTGTTGCGCCCACCTTTACTGTGGCCAAATGAAGCTGACACTGTCTTTTGATTTGGAGGCTGATCGTTGTAGAGCAAGAACCCGAAGCCCTCCGTCTGAAATAAACATAAAAACAACAAACAAAACTCTGAATTTGTATCCGTGTCAAAAGAGAGCCATTTATTCTTTCATATATTACCTTTCTGTCATAGAAGTCAAGAAGAGGTTTCAGTGTGTTTGCCACTGAGCCAGATTTACTATTGATTTTCTCTTTGCTGCGTTTCCACCCATCTGTGTGCTCATCCATGTAGAAATATGTCAAGCCGTCATTATCTCTTCTGGGTAGCTTGTATAAGATAAACCTAATGGTGGGGAGGAAAAATGATTGTACAATTTTCTTTTTTTTTAAATTTATTCAGCTAAAACAGTCCGTAGATGATGAAAATAAACACCGCCACAACTCAAAATCTGCACCAACCAGTCAACCTCTTGTCCTTTGTCATTCCTGCATCTCACGTCTGAACGACACCCTTCAGAAAGGATCACCACACTTAAGAGGACTCTCATTAACGTTGTCTGAAACAATCAAACATATTCACATCAGAATAAACAAGTAAAAGAAGGCAGTCCTTATTTCTTTTCATATGATGCAGGTGGTCTTACTGGCAGTGTCGTGGACTACTGTATATCTATTGAACTTTCAGTAAGACCACAGCACTGTTGCCTTTGGGCAGGATACTATAAATATAACACATTTTAGCTTTCAGTTTTGTGAGTAAAACTAGAAAGCGTCAGTTCCTAAATGTGTAGTTTAATTTTGAACAGAAATTCTGGATGCTCCAGTAAGGTATCGAAGGGGTGTGAGAATGATCAGGGGAGAAATATGGAGTGAAACCATAATTCTTTTGTATTCTTTTGCAATACAAAATCAAATTAAGATTATGCTGATCTTAATTTAATTTAAAATCAACTTAGATTGTTTTTGTTAGTTGCTAATAGTAAAGAGAAACACTGCACCTCATATTCAAAGTTTAGGGATAAGAATAACACATAATGTATTATAAGTAGCCTGTATGAATTCTGCCTCATCATTAAACCACTTCCTGGACAAATGCACAACCACTTCCATATTCAAGAGCATATTTACAAGCCAAACTTAACATTTGTCAGATAAGAGGACATGCTTTCAAACTTTGCAGAAGAGAAGTGTACAAACAATGCTCAGATTCCTAGATTACTTCTGTTCTAATCATTAATTATTTTACACTGTAGGCCAGTGTATGTATTTACACTTCATTAAAGCCTATGCATTCATCTGTTGGCAGACTGGAATGAAGGTAAAACATATAATCACATATTTTAAATTCAAAGCTTCATGTAACAATCTTTTACAAACACTCTGTATTACACTGTATTTGTACTCAGTGCAGTACTGTGACCATTGTGTTCAAGTTGCCTTCTAATACAAAGGTTTTTAAACTAAAATATTAAGCCCTACACAACCTCAGATGAGTAACTCTTATTTTTTTGTATAGCGTTTTAAGCATTTTACTTACGTGTCCATCCATCTTCATTTCCCGTCCAGCTCTCTGTTCTACAAGCAAACCTGCTTTTGCCACTCTTAAATGGAACTCACGCCCACGTCTCCTTTCTTTATATCAGCTGCTTCCTCATTCAAAACCGGTACTATCAATGAATGAAGTCTTTTACTTTTGAACTTGCCTGCTGACATTCCTGTTGCCACTGTGGGGGGGTACGACCTGCTATTTGAGCCCAGAAGAAAGAAGTTTGACTTGAATGTGCAGGAACAGGCATGTTTATTTGTAAGAACAAGTTATGAAAGTGAAACAGCATTTGACACACTCTGAATTACTGCACCCGTCAGACACTTCCTTGCCATTACAACACAGAGGAGCACAAACCGTCACTGAAATCCCTTTAAGCATCCACTGGATAAGTCACTGTGCTGGCATGCAAAACATACTACTTCTCTTTGTCTCTGCTCATTTAACCAGTTTCAACACATAGACTGTGAGAGCACAATCATTCTTAATCGTCTGTAGTAAGATTCACTGTACATCCCACCACAACTGTGTCACTCTTCTGTTGTATCTCTGCTTCAGTTTTATATGAGCACAGCATCTGAAGCGAGGCTGAGAACACGCAGGGTCACAGTGAAACATGGTGTAGTAGGACAGTTGGATCAGAGGTCAGTCAGAGTCCTGTGGACAATAAGATGGCACAGACTAAAATAACTGCGATACTCAATAAATGTATTAAAACAAGCCAATGAGATACAATAATACTCAATATGACTATAGTCGTCTGGCCACAAGGTGACACTGTTTACCCCAGGGCAATAAATACTGCTTAAATCTCCCAAACCATCATAAAATAAAAACTGGGAGCCATTGAAACATCTGTTTCTTGCATCTGCATTAATTTGACACGATTGATTTGTAGTAGTATGAACTTATGCCAATGCTTAAACTATAAGTACTATAAGTAAAAAGAAAAAAGCAGCACATTGTACTATTTCAGCCTTTTAATATGAACAGGATGATTTAAAACTCTGTGGTAAGTCTTTGCATTCATCTACCAGTAACAGCAGGGATTCTCAACTGAGGGGTGAGGAGATCATTTCTGGAGTTGTGGAAAACAAATGACATACAATTACATATGTGTAGTATTACATTTTCTGTGCTAGTGATATAATTTGAGATAGAACAGATCTTATTGAGTGTCAAAGTGTGCATGCTCAAGACTTTTACAGGGAAGGGCAGGTAAAGGGAAGGTAGTTTCACTCGACTGTGTAATGTCTTGAAAAGGTTGAGAATCACAGACTCAGAGAAATACATGTACTACATACTGTAAAACTCAACATTTCATTAAAATGTCGCAATTCTCTTCTAGTACAGCAAAAATGTTTGGCCCAATAAAGGCACATGTTTGAAATTTCCAACTAAAACATACAATAAATGTGAGTAAAATTTACTAGAATGTAAGTTTGTCAAAACATTGTACTCAATTAGGGTTCAAATAAATATGTAGCTATCATAGAAGCGGTGTGTTACAACATCTGTTGCTGCTGTTGGTTTTCAGGGGAATTTGTTTGTTTCGTGCCGACGATTGCATGTAAGCTGCTTTAACTCTACAGCAACTCTACATCTTCTTATTTGGTGCCGCAAATTCCAGATTCAAACCTGATCATTCCAGTCATCCTGTCATTCTGTCTCGCTCAGCAGCCGATGTACCAATCCACCGCCTGTCTGAAAGCCTTGTAAATCACTGGGTTGTAGGAGCAGATGAGGCCCCCGCCACGCCACAGCTGGGCCCTCTCCCTGTTCAGATCCCCCAGGCAGGTCACCTGGTCCTCATAAGCTTGAGACACGCACCACTTTGAGTGGTCATAATGTGAGTGGAACAGGATGGATGTCGGAAGCTGAATCCTCTTGATGTTCATGGCGTGTTTGGGCAGCGAGCAGTTGGAGGGCAGCTCGTGGCCTTGTGTCTGCCAAGACTCCACGAGAAGGTCGGCATTCAGGGCCTGAGCCACCCAGCCTGTGTAGATATCTGAATGAATTCCAATGAGCTGGTTAGTTGAAATGCAAGATGATTTAAAGAGTTCAACTTACGGAACATAATTTGGGTCTTCATACTGCTCTTGATTAGGTTTGATATTCCAAATAATATGAAAATGAGCCACAAAAACCTTTACTGTACAAACACAACTCTCTTAAAGTAACTTAGCAATTAGCACACCAATAAAATAAAGGAAAATTTACTGCTGCCATTGTCCACATTTGTGCTCAAAATGGGTAAAAGAAGACCCTGCCGCATTGTAAATGGTCACAAGTCAAAAACAATTCGAGTAGGAAATACTGAGCCGGGTACTGCTGCTTCCTCCCACCGTCCAAAAACATGCATGTCAGGTTAACCGGTGTCTCTAAATTGACCCTAGGAGAGAGTGTGACCGTGCATGGTTGTTTTGTCTCTGTGTGGCCCTGAGATGGACTGGCGACCTGTCCAGGGTGTACCCCACTTCTCGCCCAATGACAGATGGGATAGGCTCCAGCCTGATCCTAAGCTGGATTGAAAGGGTGTAGAAAATGGATGGAATACTGAGTCGGGTGTGTTCAGTGTTTTAAGATGATGGTGTGTCTGCACCTGATAATGAGCCCATGTGTCAAACAAGAGAAAAACCCAAAACCAGCAAACGAGAGAAGTTTTGCAGAGTCCACAGCAAGCAACTAAATGGCAAGAAAGCCAGTGTAAAGTGTAAATGACCAACAGTACATGAGTAACACTTACCATCCACAAAGTGTTCAGATTTGACAAAACTGGCAAACTTGTTCCCCTGGAGAGAAAAAAGCTGCTCCGTCCTCCTGTTGGAGGCCAGCGGTGGTTTGGAGCCCTCACACAGCTGGGCCAGCTGTGGCAGGTCGGCCAAGAACGCGGTGGGGACAGAGCAGTTATAGAAACGTGGGTACAGATAGACCAACTGCTTCGCTGCAGGACAGCAGAGAGAGAACAGATGCTGTGTGTTCGACAACTAAACAGAAAACATTCTTTATAGCCAGAAAGAACATTTGAGCTTATATCTAAATGTTGGACATTATCCGAGTAACTACTTTTCTCATATATAGATGTCAAATGTGGTAATATTGTGCATCGGCTCAATCAAACTGCCGTCATTATAAATGCCTTTCCACATTCAGCTGAAATTTTGAAAACATTTTCTTCTCAGCAAAACAGTTATTATGTAATCAAAGGCTTTATGTATGTCAGATGCTCCATTAGCAAAACAAAACACAGCAGACCAACTGAGTCTGAGTCAGACCAACTCTTTTTAAAAAGAGGCTCAAGACTCACCTTTTTAATCAGGCTTTTATTTGATTTCCTTTATTCTTTATACTTTAAATTTTGTTCTATATTATTTTAATCATATGTTTTAACTCCATGTTGTAGTTAGACATTTTAACTATAAGAGCTGAAAAGGATTTTATCTATTTTGTTCATTTTACACCTTTTTATTTTTATTTATTTTAATCTTTTAGTCTTTCAGTTTTTAGCTCCATGGGGGCCTACCGCCCTGGGTGCTGCTTTTGGTCCACTGACGGGGCTGCTGTCCTGTGGACTGCTTTGGCCCGGGTGGCTGGAGGGCTCCGCACCTTGGTGTGGGGCCTCTTGTTTGCCCGGGTCGGGGACTGTCTCTGTGGCGGCGTTCCTTGTACTCATGGGCCGGGAACCCTCTCAGTGTGGTCAGCCCCTAAGGGTGGCTTTTTCCTCGGTGCCCGGCCATGTCTCTCTCAAATAGGTGCAGTGGGTCTGAGCTTGTGTGTTTGTGTGTGCATATGTGTGTGCGTGTCTCTGTGTCTCTCTGGGTATTTATGGGGGTGGGAGGGTTGGTATGTTTTATCATTGTTGTTTTTAGCCTCTGTGAGGCACTTTGTGTTGCTTTTAAAGTATGCAATTTGCCATATAAATAAAATTTGATTTGATTTGAGAGGGACCAGAGATCTTCTAAACATCTTTGATCCCAATCATTGAACTGCTGGACACTCTCAGCGTGTCTGGACCGCACTCGTGTTGATCAGATACACTTGGCAATGGTTTTCGACTGGATTTTACAGGGCTTATCGTGTAAGAAATGTCGAACTTAGCATTCACTCACCTATACGGAGGAACTGTGCATACTGGTAGGTCACACACAGGGCAGTTTGACCGTTAAGTTTGCCAGAGGAGGGGTACAAGTAGCCCTTCTCAGGGAATGAAGGGAAATGGGGAATACTGTGCGACATCCAGAAACCTTGGGAGTGGTCAAAGAGCAGAACCCCTACAGGATGCACACAAACAACCCTTTATGCACAAAGGTCTGTTAGAACACACACACATACAACACACATGCAAAGCAGCACGGATGCTCTCACAAATTTCCATCAAAGTTGTGTCAGAGTGGTTGGTAACTCTAAAGTCAACAGCGGTTATCAGGCTGATGCTCTTTGGCCGTTTCCTCCCCCCTGACCATATTGATCTGCTCTTTCTTGCCGAATCATACGGTAGCACTGCACGGCTGGACTATCAGCCTGGAAAAGATCCATGCTAAACACCACACACACACACACAAAAAAGTGCCACAACATCATTATGACTCGCACTGCTGCACTGTAGCATTCAAGCAAATTTTTTGTCACAAATACAACAAACTTTTTAAAACTTTACAGTCACCGTGACACTGCAACTCTTTTTTTGAATCCAACACAGGTTTTCTGATACTGTCAGGCACACTCTCCCCAAAAATAAACATTCTGTCCCCTGTGTAAATCTTAAAGGGACGACATGACGTTAGCTACAAAACCTCCAAACTTAAATCAGCTTGCATCTTTTCATATATGCCACAGACATAAAATTACTGTTCTGTTTTTGACCTTTATAAAGAGCACATTTTAAGGTATAGAGTGTTTCTGCCTCTCGAACAAAAACAATTTATTCTAATATAGACGTGATTTCTTTTTCTAATTCACTGTACCTTTCGTGTGTCCATATTCTCGCATGTATTTCAGGACTGGTGGTCCATCATTGTAGAGGGCGTAGACTGAGCTGTTAGACTGGAAGAAAAGCTTATTTCATAAACCGTATTTGGAGAAACGCACCTTTGGGCAGGGAATTTGTTCCTATCGTTTTGTTTCATTTGAAGGATGAGAGGCTTAATTCTTAACTCTTACAAGAAAATGCTGTGAAACCTTTAAGGGGAAAGTGACACAAAGAGACAAAACCGGGGCCGTTTGAACAAGTTAAACAAATTATATGGGTAGATATAGATCAGCTTGGATTATTTTCTATAAATATGGGTAAGTTTTTTTTACTTTTTTTTCAATTTTGTATTATACTAAACTGCTGATGGTTGTTTTGTCACATTTGCTGCACTTGTAACAAAGTTAACCATTTCCCCATCATGTTTAATCAGTTGTTTGGTCTTGTTTACTCTCTAGTTGCTGGAGATCAGAGCCAAAAGCTAAAATATAATCATTATTTTCAGCTTCATCTGCTTGGGAAAGATAATTAATGTCCAGCTTCACTTTAACTTAGTTCCATATAGGAAATGAAGAAAAGCCAACTCAGTAAACATCTCATTACAGAAACAAGGGTCTCACTCAGGGATCCGTGTATGAGACCCACATGAACAACATGGACATGATCTCACCATGTAGGTCTTTCCCATGTACAGCTGATTGAGGGTGTTGCCTATGGCTCCTTGGCTGCTGTTAACCATGAATTTACTCATCTGCCAACTCCCTACTGATGAGTCCAGGTACATGTACTCCACCCCACTGCCAACCTCACCGATCCTATACCTGGGCAGTTTGTAGATGATAAACCTGGAAGAGAGGGAGACACAATAAAAACACCGTAACTGAAACCTCAGCGGTTCAACTATTGTGCTGTTATGTAATACATCAACTCACCAATCAACTGGTTCACCGGCTTCATTTCTACAGGAAATGTCTGCTCTACACACCATGAAACACAGCAGTGTGTTTGCAATGTGGAAGCACAAAGTGAAGAGTGTGGCCATCCTGATCAACTCGTATGGCTGATGCGAACACGGCAGAGGACGAACTACTCTATCTGTTTAGAGGTAGTGCGATTTATGGTTGAATGACTTAGAAAGTGAATACAGCACAGCTGCTTGGACATGCAAAACAGGAAGTCATGAGACGTCGTCACATGACAGGGAAATAGCAAAAGTAGCAAATGTGTAAGTGAAGTCATTTAAATGTGGACTCATGACCACATCTACCTTTATTTATCCACTTTTTTTTAATTTTGTGTGAGTGTGCATTTTACAGCACAGTTGTTGTTTTTTTTTTTTTTTCAAACATCAACTGTTGGACCTTCTCAGCACAACCACAGTCATCTTTTATAATCAGCAACGAGGACGCAAATCACTGAAGTGAAAATCGTTTGGGTGAAAAAAGATCATCTCACCAATTTAACCGCCAGAAAGCCGTGATCAAATATTTTCATTTGAACAGTTTTAGTTGAACGATTGAATAGGAGCCATGTTTTAGAACTGAAAATCATACTAAACTGAATAAGTCGTGCGGTCACTTATCTGTGTTTCAGAACACTAAACGTGGACTGTAAGATGGTTAAACAGACAACATAAGAATGTCTTCAAATGTTTTGTTTGATATGACTTCCTAATGCAACATGACTTATTCAGGAAAATCTCAAATATAACCATAATCAGCATTTCTTGTGTGTATATATACTGTGAATTATTTAAGTTAGAGGATGGTGAACTGTCTCCAAATCTGAAATTGTTTAAACAAACCATGCCCATTTCAATTGTTCCTATATTGTGTAAACCAGTTCTGTGCCTTTCAAGACACCTCAGTTATCATTTTCATCTCAGTCTGTCGTTGATCTCGCATCTAGAAGCATTTTTCCAAATTTGGACATCTGTTAAAGACAGAAAAGGTAAACACAAAACTGCTTATAGCATGTTTTTTTTTTTTAGGAGTTCAAGATGAGCAAATCCATCAGATAATCTCCAGATAGTTTTGATCCAATCACTTCTGATATGACGTCTAAAATGGGTTTGAGGAAAATGAAGAGAACGTAGCGATATGACAAACTGAGAGAAGAGCGGCGACGTTGCCTGTGAGTGAAGCTGCTTTTGAATTAATTGCAGAAAAACTTGATTATTGTAGCACCACCCAGTGATGAAGTACATTAGGTTTTTGGTCCCAGCAATGGGGGAGAAACTAGGAGTTTCCAACGCTCTGAAGTTTCCTGTTCCGCAGTCATATGGTTTTACTGCAAAAACACTTTTAGTGGCGCAAAGCAAACTGAAATACAACAAACACAACTGAGCTCCAGCAGCGTCACTCCCTGGACCTCACAACAATAACAATGTCAGCATATTAACATCAATTTCTTTGAATAACAACTTCAAGTCCAGCTTACAGAAATAAAAACATTCATATGTAAAATTGGTGAGGATTTCTTTTCTTTGCATTTAGTCCAGATGAGGGTGATTATATTCATCGATATTTTCCCCGTTAAATGATTTAGTCCAGTTTTTCTACACTAGCCCATTCTGGATTCTGTTTTTAAATTAAATTAACAATCTTTTTTCCCTTAATATGGAGCTCTGTCGTTTACGGTATTTAACCTTAAAGCGTATCACTGTGCTACAGTACAGTCTTTGTGCAAATGATCTCAGTAACATTGGAATAGCGAAAGAAATCTCTTCTTTCGTGCTCATACAGGGTGAATGATTATCTTTGTGGAACATTCTCCTTTTGTGCAGATAAAGTACAATTAATCGAAGTGAAAAGGAAAACATGGTGTGGTGGATTTGACAATCCAAAAGCTGCCAACCTATGGAAATCTGGTGAATGATGTTTGATTTGATCAGTTACCCCTCAGGTGATCTATTTAAAAAGACTTCTACCTGAAACACATCAGTAACAGCTCCGCAGCTGTAAGGCTGCTCTGAACAACATGGATAAAAGATGCCTGCAAAAACTTGTAAGCAGGTCCACAAAATGCACCGCAAAAGAACTGAGGAAGAATGCAAATTAACACTAATTTTTTATTTGTTAGTAAGCGTCATACATAAAAGAATGTACGAAAATGCGTGTTTGTGTTTGAAATGCTGGCAGATCCAGTGCAAGAGGTTCTAGGGGGAAGAGGTTAAATACATGACAATTTCCACAGTTCAATGATACAACAAGGAGATCAATAGACGATAAAAAGAAAAATAAACTTGGACTGAGATAGGAACTTGAACTTGTCCCTTTGGATGCGTTTGTGTGTGCATGTGTGAGAGGGAAATTACGCGCACGGAAAATGGGACGAGCTTTCACCTACAAACTCCCAATAGCTTGAGTGCAAGGTGGCAACACCCTCCACAAAAATCCTCCCTTATTGGAAAGGGAAACTTTTAGCTGCCGACGGAACAGCAGACTGAGCTCAGACACAGAGCAGGTGAAGGGGAGGAGAGCACCATGGCAACTGCTGCAGATCAGGTAACATTTCATTAAGTTGTGCAGAGACGGATTTCTCTCTCTCTCTCCCTCTCTCTTTTTTTTAAAGAGCCTAATATGATTGAACTTTTCTGTTGGTGCAAATCTATCCTACCGTACTGGATTCAGTACTGGAGTTTACCTCATTATTTGAGGTCAGCGACCACACGGCCAAACTATAACCTGTTGGTTTTCAGAATTATGAAACAACTCAACACTCAAAACACTGTCAAATAAGTCCAAATATTCCTATCAGTCATGATCTATTTCAATATCTTTTATCCTCACACATTAGTTATTTATTTATTTTTTTTTACAATTCTATATTTCATTGTCAACTGAGCACAACTTATGTTAATGGTTACAGAAATAGGTTGAGTTAGAAATGTGCAAATATAACGCACACATTTCACAAAATTCAAATTGGGCACCTACAAACTGTCAAAACATCAAACTTTTAAGGGGAAGGCAGTCAAGCAAAAGGTCTCATAATGCAGATACACAATCATTAAACGTGCTGTCTTGGCACAGAAACAATGATACCACTGGGAGACGCTTAACTCTCGCAAATAAGCTGCTCGTCTTCCACAGAATGTGGAGTTTGTGCGAACAGGCTATGGAAAGAACTTAGTGAAGGTGCTGGTCATCAGGAGACAGGGGAGCCACCACTACATTATCGAGCTGATGGCTAACGTGGAGATCACACTCAAGTCACGCAAGGACTACCTAACGGGAGACAACTCGGACATCATCCCCACCGACACCATCAAGAACACCGTGCACGCCCTGGCCAAAATCAAAGGGGTGAGTCGAGCATCACGCCAAGGAACCAGACAACGTACTGAAGCTTGTGCCCCAATGAATCAAAGACTGAGAGCAGAATGTTAAACTCATTAATTAACATGTTTATTCATTAATTTATTACTTACAGAAATGAATGGACAGTGGGACCTTGAGGTTAACTATAGTTTGGACTGCTCTTATTTCTTATGATACCGTCATTATTAGGCCAAACTACTGATTGCATGTTTCCAAAATGACGTACCATTTCTTAGTGAGCTTTACAGTTTAACAGTAGAATCGTCTCCTGAAGCAGTCTAAGCTCTTGCAGTATGAAAAATGCTGTGAGGCCGCTGCTAAAAGTCAGCCTTAGCACAGATTTAAAGCCTCTGTAAGCCTAAAATGGAACGTTTTGTCCCCTACAAAAAGAGACTGAAGGAGATTACAGAAGTTATCTTTGGAAACAATGAAGATGTGCAAAGATGTGATTTAGAATTTTGCTACGGCACGCTGTTCGTGAAGCTGGCAGCCATGGGGATGCTAATGCTCCTGCCTAACGAAGTCATTTGAATCAAACGAGAAAGCACAGGCGAACAAATTTGTATCATAGTTTAGCGAAGTGGCTTTGTCTACTTCTAAGGTCAGAGCAATCTTTGTCGTCCAGCTTTAAGCAGCTGCAGCTCCACAGAAGGCTGGGATCAACAGAGATTGAAAGGTTAAAACAAAAGGTTATTTTCAATGGCTTGTTTCTACTCAATGAATTGATTTGGTCTTTCAAATGGATTGAAATACAGAAGTATTGGTGTCATAATCCCAGAATATTAGAGAAATCTTCTAGTAGGAGTGAGATGAAAACAAAGTGCCTCTCTATTTGTTTGGGAGCGAGACTCCAAATATGACACATATAGATAGATAGCTTTTATTTATAGCTTCTTTTTCCAATCTGTTCAGGTGAAGACCATCGAGCAGTTCTCCCTGGACATCTGCAATCATTTCCTGACCTCTTTCAACCACGTGCTGAGGGCCAAGGTTTACATGGAGGAGGCCCCGTGGAGGCGGTTGGAGAAGGTGAAACACAGGGTCAAATGACCAAAGCCGGAGTTCATTTAAGTGTTTGAATTTCTCACGGCTGTTTAAGCAGCACCACTAATCAAGTGTGCATTAACCTGATGGAATGTTTTTTTGGTAAAAAAGAAAACAAGAAAAAAAAACACATACCTTGTTTCTTTTTTTTTTTTCTTCTCAGAATGGGGCAGAACACGCTCATGCATTTATCTACAGCCCAGAAGCTTTTCGTTTTTGTGATGTCGAACAGACCCTCAACGGTAATCACACACACACATAAATGAAAGTGAAAGTGAGTGGAATGCATGTCCAAAAAAAAACCAAAACGCGATTGTAATTCATGCTATGTGTGCAGCTAAAGTTTATGCAACACATAATGTCTGTTCTGCGTACTCTTGTGGCAGCTCCAAGCTTCATCTCGCTTAGCAGTCAACAAGTGCAGTTTTGATCACTCATATGTCAGTAATTCAGTGAATATCACATACAAACGATGTCAGGAAACTGGATACTAATTTATTTGTGCCCAGTTCTGACTTCTCTGGCTTATTGATCAAATCCCCTGCAGTTTGGCAGTGGTGCAAATACTGTCAACAAAGGGATCTATGGATGTACAGCTAAGCCTTTGGCTTTGCTCAGTGTCACTGAGGCTTATGATTGGCTTCATTTCCATGGAAACATTTGAAACATTTCCTGCTTCTTCCATACTCACCAGCTCTGTGCCCCACACAGGATCCCCAGTAGTTCACAGCGGAATGAGGGACATGAAGGTGCTGAAAACCACCCAGTCTGGTTTCGAGGGTTTTCTCAGAGACCGCTTCACCACACTGCAAGAGACCAAGGACAGGTGTTTCTGCACATCTGTCTATGCCAAGTGGCGGTACAACAACGTTCAGGATGTTGACTTTGACGCTGCATGGTAATTATATGTTATTTGTGAGGGAAAACGCAACATTCACTGCACTTCTTCGAATGAGCAGCGGATTCAGTGTGACCTTACTTGCAGTGAAAATTCGCAAAATAAAAGCACCACATTTCCTGTCTGATAAAACTAAGATACGCCCTCATAGAGAATTCCCCTCCCTTATAGGAAGACTGTGAAGGAGACAATCTTTGAGAGGTTTGCCGGCCCCTATGATCGTGGAGAGTACTCACCGTCTGTGCAGAAGACCCTTTATGAAACGCAGGTTCTGGTCCTGGAGAGAATTCCTGAGGTGCTTAAAGAAATCACGACACTCATAATATCCCCATAATCATCTGTTTTAAGTCGCTCCCAAAAATCTTGGACAGGCACTTCTTCTAACTAATTTCATCATGTAAAAATTAAACATGCCTTTACTGTGTGGGATTAATCTTGTCCTCCATATTTTCTCCAACATTTCTACTTTGCTGCAAATATTCAATGTCCATTAACGGCCACATTAAGACATCCAACAGGCTTATTCAGGAAAGCCTGACTGAAAAGGACGTGTTGTTTTACAGGTGGATGAAATAGAGATCGTCATGCCCAACCAACATTACTTCATCATAGACATGACAAAGATGGGCATCGCCAACCAAAATGAGGTAAGTTCTGTTTTTACATCATGTCGTGCAGGTTTTCTTGGATCAAGGGCTAAGTTGGTGACTGATGTGCATTCTTCCCTCAATAGGTGCTTCTTCCTCTGGATAGCCCATCAGGAAACATCACGGGGACATTGCGCAGGAAACAGCGAGCCCGACTTTGAGAGCGTTCTCACTTTCCTGTAAAAACACTGCCGCTGTAATTCAAGTATTCACCTGAATGAGCCACCTGACTGAAAAGCTCATTGCATGCAAAGTAGACAGTTCAATTCTGAATATGATGGCCCTTGATGATTCAAATCACATCTTGAGATTGATGCTTCAGACTCTGTCATGTGAATATGTAACATAAAGTGAAACGAGAGCGAGAACCGCTGCGACAAAAGTCCCAAAATGTTGTTGTTCTTTGGTGAGAAAAGAGCACCATTTATTGCGAATCTCAGATTCAGATATTCAAACTCCAGTGTTATGTTGCACATATACATTGGTCATACACACTTCAGTACAGTTGTCTGTGTGACAAATCTGAAAGCACCACAGGTAGGTAAATAATAAGGATATATACACAAATATTTCATACCAAGAGCCACAAGCCTAAATAATGTAGGTGTGCAGAAACAAAGAGGCTTCTAGTTGGGTTCTTGTGTCTAGGAAACTAAAATGCATCACTGTTACATGCTCAGGACAACTCATGGACTCAGATGCAAAGTTTAGAACATAAAAACTAAATTTAGACTACATCTGTATGCATCAAAATGATTTTCTGCAAGTTATCAAAGTGTTCAGGTATGACAAAACATACAAAGAATTCAATTATATATCATCTTCTGTACAAATACTTTTTTTGTTTTTTTTTTAAAAACCATCATAGGTCAATTCACTTTGCACAGACATACACCACACCGACATATATAAATGATACCTGCAGAGTCTTATTTAACTCCACTTAAATAAAACACACAAAACAAAAATACGTAACTCAAGCAGCAGAAAAAAGAATGGCTGAAAGGGTAAACAGCTGAATGGACGCCATGTGCAGACCATTTTTGGGGTCCACGCTTATAAAAACATACAGCATTCAAATCCTGTTAAGGTGCCACTGTGGGCAGAGGAGTCTTTGTGAAGCAACAGCTAACCTGGGGGTCTCCTGACATGATGATTGTCACTGAGGCGAGAGGTGGGACGGCCTGCGGAGCTACGAGGCGTTGCTCTTCAGGTGCTGAGTTTGCAGTGGCTTCACGTGGTACTCGTAGATCTTCAGCGCGGGGCCGAGCTTTATCGACAGCCCCGTGAGGACATCGTTACGCGTCATCAGGAGCAGGGACTTGCCATCGATTTCCTGTCAAGAGGAGGCAGAAGTATTCGATTAGGGATATTAGTTTGGTAGAACGGCACGACAGGGATTTTGTGTGAGTAAAAAAAATGGCAAACAAAAAATAAAAACACTCCAACCTGATCCTGGAAAGCTGTGGCTTGCTCCTCAAACCCTGTTGCTTTGAAGTAATTGACAACGTCGGCAACTCCCCAGTTGGAAGGGTCCGGCAGCTGACCGTTCTCCACTGGGCTGCAGGGTGAAAAGTCAAAGTCTTAAAGTTAACGCACACTAAAGAGGGACAGCGGTTTAACCAATGATTTCAAATCTTTCTTAGAAATAAAAGCACAATTCTCGCTCTTATTGCAGAAAATACCTTTTGGTGTCAACTGAGCCATTTGCCTTGTCTTCCATGCCGGCTGGGGGAGAAAATAAAGCATGAGGTTTTTAGAGATCAGGACTGCTGATTTTTTTTCTTTGTTTGCATCTGAGAAATGTAAAATAAAATAATAATAAAAATTGACAACAATTTTTTTTTTAAAATTCTATTTTAACCCCATTAAGTCAGATTGGTTAAAATAGCAAATAATGCTTGATATGATACGTCCTGTTTGTTATGCAGGCATATTGGTAGTATAGGAGTATAGCTATATGAGTATATGCAAAGCATATGTCGTGCATATACTTTACGTATGAAAAATAACAGAATTGTAGCTATTCTCTGGGGTATTTTTATTTAGAAGTTTAGAATTTGGAAGTTTTTGGGAAAACAAAAAGTGATGCGATATCTAGGGTGTAACATTAACGCAAATTCTGATAGCCTGCAGATATTCACACTGAAAAACAAGAATAAAGTAAAATGGTCATATCCCTGCTTGTGAGAAAACCGGCTGATGAATTACAACGACGGGTGTCAGTTCTCCATCTTTCAGGGATCGTCAGCAAACACAATAATAACATCAAACAAATGGATAGTTTTACCCAAAGGTCGAAGCAGTTTTTTTTACGTCTTTTAAAAGCACTGAGTTTTATGTGTGCATCTGCAGGAGGACTATCTCAGTCAGAGAAATAAAACCGATGCTCCTACAGGATCTATGGTGCAGACTTTTTGGTCTTTCCAATAAAGTGTATAGAGTCCAGCATGTCCAGTGTGTCAGATTTAACCTGGAATATACCGATGAATCCTTAGGGCATTTTACACAGCACATCATTTGTGATGTTGAACAGTTATGTGCGTATGAGCTAAGCTTGGTCATTTATAAAGGGCTACAGATTTTTCAATAAGAAACTCTTCTACACACGTTGCAGCTTGTCAATAAAGAGGTTTTTTCCCCCCCTCTCCTCAGCCCGTGCGACTTTTAAGTTGAAACATTGAGAGACTGGTAAAGAAACTAAATAAATGATTGCTCTTACATTCCGTAAGGTTGCAGAAATTTTTCATCAGATGTTTCCTCCGGGAGAACTCAGTGTGTTGGCAGTTTAAACACCATCATTGTTTATCTTTTATAGTCTGGCAGTCACTGGACGTCTTCCCTGGGGTAAAGAAAAAACTGTTACATTGTGAAGTAGTCAATACGGTGGATATGGTTGATGAATAAAACAAATCAGATGTTTTGTACAGCGGAGAGCTGTACTGTAGGAAAATGACGACCTAAAACTCACGTTGTTAGCTGTATTAAAGATAGAGTTGCGATAGAGTCATAAAATTATTTGCCGTGATTGCAATAAAATGAAATATAGGTTAAAAAATACAGCAAAATTAAGAAATAGCGTCATCTTAAACGACAACAAATAATTAGTCGTCCCTTCTGTTTTTTATCATTTACTAACACTTACGTTAAGCTAACAGCGATAGTTAGCTACGTTTGCTAATACCAAAATTAACAGTTACCTTATTTTAGGATATTCTGGCTTGACAACAATTGTTATTCCAGTCTGTGTACGTCATTCAACAAAAAAGGACAATCAGAACCCACGAGATATTTTACAAATGAATAAAAAGCAGTATTTAATCGACAAAATCAAATTATAATCAACTAAAGCCAACTAGCACCTTCGCTTTTGCTTCCTTCGCCCACGACACCAGGGAATCATGGGAAATGCAGTTTAACGTAGTTTTAATGCTGGTGTTTACGGGTTAAAGGATAACTTGCCTTTACATCACTATCTGCGGAAAAAAAATCATTCCTTTTTTAAAGAATTCAATACAAACAACAGTAGATTTTAATAAAAAGAATTTATTATAGTGACATATCCTTCATTACATAAAATCTGCTACAGCAAAGTATATTCCCCTTGCAAACACAAGTAAATATGGGTGGGAAAAACGTGTCAGCCTTCTAAATGATGTGCAATAATTCCACAAACTAAATACAGACACATTTGAGATTATTGATCCCATACTGGCACATGTGACTAGCTACAAGAACTCATAAACTGATTTCCTTCAGTCAGGAGTGTGAAGTGGCTCAGGGAAAGGTGCCGTCATTTACATCAAATCCAACAAACATTACACACATGGAAGAGGGAGAACAGATGATACCAAAGAGGAGCTGTGGATCTCCAACACATTTTCTCAGAGGATTTACACACGGGTGGCTTGGACAAAGACAAGTTAAATTCACAGGTGTAATTTTCAAATTTTGTCCAAATCAAAAGCTATTGTGAATATTTAAGGATTACCATCTGTTCACCCTTCAAACTTGGAAAATAATTCAGAACTCTGGATCTCCTTTGACAAATCTGATTTCGTATGAAAACAAAACATTAAAATAAGTTTTTTGAAAAATCAAAAAAATTTAAACAGGCATTAGAGGTGTGAATGTGCATAATCTATAAATGTTTTATCCCTCTAAGGGCAAATAAAACAACGTACAAATAAATAATCCAATATATTCACTGTTTGTAACACTTTTGAAAATATTTTGAATCTCACTGTGTATATATATATATATATGTATATATATATAGCTACACAGGTTTAAACATAAATGTTATTCTATTAGACATCTCTAAATATAAATAAAAACAGCATAAAAAACAGTTGTGCCTTTCAAATTAGATTAGGGCAAAATAAATTGTCACATCATGTGGTCAGACTGAGAAAATTCTACAGTTCAGGCAAAACATTGATTTCCCGAACAATTTTCACATTTGGTTGTCTAAGATTGCTGAACTTGATTAAATTGCTTTCCTCCTTATATGCAAATACTCGAGTGTCGTGTCAATTAATGATTAAAACTTCCGAGAAGTTGTGAGGCTTAAAACAGAAAGACAGTCAACAGTGCTTCTTCTTCTTCTTTTTTTTTTTTTTTTTCCAGGTTTAGTGTGAAATGTAAATCTGTAATTTCTCCACAGCCCTGAGAGACCATCCTGCAGAAACGACCTAAAACTCTGAATTCTCTGTGGATGGCAAGCAGAAACAAGCTTTCCTCTGGAGGAATAAAAAAACAAAAACAGAAGTTTTCCGCCATCTGGAAGAAAGAAAAGCCAACAAGAGGACACCGTGGCTGCATATGTAGGTACTAAACATCTGAGAAACAGATTCTTTAGAGACACTGTGTTGAACTGACAAGCGGGAGTGGAGTTTGAGGCCGGGACTACATGTTAGCAGCAAGGACAGGCTATGCGGGACAACTAATGGGTCTTGGATGTTGCCAAGTGTGGAAGAATCCCTCGTGAAACCTGCATTTTTCTAATAGGAGAAAATATGTATTGAAAGTGCAACACTTTAAGAGGAGTGGCTTACATTTAAAAAAAAAAAAAATTAAATTAAAAATCCGATCCTGACCTCATTCTCTGAAAATCATAGCTTCTGTCCATCAGCACAAACTGGCCTTACTCAGCTTTGCAAAGCAGAATGAGCAAATATTGTTCCATCACAGTGTGCGAGTTGTTTAGAAAGTTATGCAGAGAAAACGAGATGCAGTCGCACAGATGAACAAATACTTCAAGGTTACGATATTTGCATTTTCCGTTACTATTACGAAGAAATGGTTTGACCCTTGCTTTTTATAGTATTACGTCACCGGATTAAAATGACTTCTCTAACCGCCTAAATGTTCAAGGCTGTGACACAATGCAAAGGTAACGGAACCATCAAACGAAACCAAACAAACCAAAAAAAAAAAAAAGGTGGGAACACCATCAGCTTGTAATGACACTGCTGTACAAACGTAAACATGCAAAAAGTTGAAAATGAAACGAAAAAACAAACACGGCAGATACGCAACGTAGACCGAGTGCTCGGCACAAACACAGCAGTTTCAAATGGAAAAAAGCAACTCAACAGGACAAAGTTTGTCCATGTGAGCAACACTGCTTTGCATCCATATTATATCCTACAGATAATCAAACAAACTGACCTTTCAGCTATTGAAAAATGCCATGTCAATGCACTTGTGTATATACTTCGAAATGTACCAAAAAACAGTTGATCTGTTGTGTGCAGACATCCACGAATGTCCTCAGATTCCTTTATTGTGAAATAGAGTTGTACCTTAAAAATATACCATTTCATACCACCAATTACATACCACGCCAAAAGTCTGAGGTAAAAAGGAAACGTCCTGTGACCAGATATGGATAAACAATGCTACAGCGGATTTGTTTACATAGTACTGACACACTTCTGCTTCCTGTTATCACTCGTCACTGTTAATCCATCTTTTTGAGAATCAAATGCCGGAGTGCTAAAACTGTCAATGATCGTGTTCCTTCACTGGACGGGATCTTAAATTTTGGTCATGCTTAAAAAGGAAAAAAAAAGAATGAAAAAAAAGCAAACAAACAAAGTCTTGTAAAAATTCTATGTCTCGTGTATTTATATGCTTATACGAACACACATGATTCTAGGTCTTAGGGACGCCAAAGTGGCGCCTAATGGTTGTCGTTTTGATCAATGAATACTGAACTGAACCCTAAAAGACACTCAAGCATGTAACAGACAACAGATAAAAATGAAAAGGTATATATATAAAAAAAAAAAAAAAAGGAATCCCTTAATTTTCCCTAAGCTTAATCACAATATGTGCAATGCCAGCTAATACAATCACTCTTTGTGCCGCTTGACAATGGGAGTAAAATTTGTTTTTCATGTTGCTTTTTTTTTTTTTTTTTTAAAATAAGAACTTAAATAGGAGAAAGGGAGGTGGCAAACGCAGAAAGTAAAAAGGTAAAAGACAAACAATGAGAACGTGGTCAACTACTTTGTGTTGCAGCACGAGGGGTGTCTGCATAATGTGCCTGTGTGTAGATCAGTGCTAACTGCACGCAGGATCATGGCAAAAGGGACCTCATTCAGCTGTGTGGAATGACGGAACGAGGCATTTGTTTTGAGCACGTGATAGCCTCAGTTCCACCTTAACCCTCTACAGAGTGCAAATATCCCAAAACACCGGAGCCCACAATGGGACTCTTTCCTGTTCACTAGAAGTCGGCAAACTCTTTTGCACACTTTTCCGTTTGCGAGACGCGAATGTCCTCCTCCTCATAGTCGTCAAAGTTGCTTGTGTCTCCAGGTCCTCTGCACTTCGGCAAGAAGGGGGCTTCGACCTGAGAATGTAGAGGGGGCATAGGCGCAGACGCAGTGTCACAGCATGACTCCAGATTGACAGGAATGCCACGGCTCAAAATAAGGACCTACCTTTCGCTCGTAAATGGCAATCCAGTCTGTTGTGGAGAACCACTTGTGATTTTTAATGTCATTCACGCCGTTTTTCAGGTTGCCAAATCTCTTTGTCAGGTCTACCTGGAGCAGGTTCCTCAGCAGGTCCTTCAGGTCGGAGCTAAAGTGAGAGGGGAATCGTACCTGAGGAAAAAGACAGAAAGATGAATACAGAGAGAAAATTCAAAAATTGGAGTTGAAGTTCTCGGTATGGTTTAGCTGTATCAAATAAGAGAAGATATCACTACACACATAATATCAATTGTCATTACAGGCAATGTTCTATTTTTGCATACCTTTCCAGATACAATCTTTTCATAAATCTGGATAGGCTGATCAGCAAAAAAGGGAGGGTAACCAGCAGCCATCTCATAGATAAGAACTCCAAGTGCCCACCAGTCCACAGCTTTGTTGTAGCCCTAAAGGACAGAAAATAAACACCCACACAAAAACAATCATTTCAAAGTTTTTACCGGAAGAAGGCAAAACTACCTCCGATAACAAAATCTTGCATACTGTTCACATTGGATTATAAAGATCCTGCAAAACCCTGCCAGTGACCTGCCAGTGACAACCGTACAGAGTTATAACAGATAGGTCAGATAAATAAAGTGGACTCAAGTTCAGGATTAATCAGGCGTAGATATCAAAGTTGCAGTTTACACTTCATTGTCCCAAATTTTAGAACGCAGGACCAAACCAATAAAAACCATCTCACTGTCCCGACACCTCTCAACTACATTGTAGTCACAAGGCTGGGGACGAAGGGCTGACCTTGCTGAGGATGATCTCTGGAGCCAGGTACTCGGGAGTTCCACACAATGTCCAGGTCCTGCCTTTTACTCGTTTGGCAAAGCCAAAGTCTGTGACCTGAAGCCAGAACAAGAAAAGGTACACTTGTAAGCCATAGATATGAAGAGCTACATGAGCCATGATATTTTCCAAATGCGACCTTCACTCGATGCTTTTCTGTATTGTCCCTTTGTACACTAATATGTCAAAGGGCCACACAATTACTCTGCCTGGCTGACTTCTGAGTGCAGTGTTCTTGATAACCTCCTCAGTTTCCAATGGCGTAATGCTGATGGTTTGATTGACTTCACGTCGACTGAGTACCTGGATATATCCGTGTTGGTCTATGAGCAGGTTTTCAGGCTTCAGGTCTCTGTAGATGAGGTCTAAGGAGTGAAGGTACTCAAAGGTGAGCACTATTTGAGCTGCATAAAATCTTGCATGTTGTTCACTGAAACAGAGAAACCAAGGAATTCAGACGGTGGAACAAAACTCCCCCCCGTCAGTGAGACAGGCAAACGAGAGAATGGATGAAACGAAACACAAAAGCATCACACCTGAACCTTCCAGTGCGTCTGAGGTGTGAGAACATTTCTCCACCCGGCACGTATTCCATCACCATGTAGAGGTTTGAGTTGTCCTGTCAAAAAACAAAACACATACAACTGGTTAGACTAACCTATCGTTTTCAACTGGCGAGCACAATCCAGGAAAAGCAATGCACTCTATGTAGTGTATGTTTCCAGCTGAACCGTATCTTGAATTCATCTTAGTTTCTCAACTATGTAAAAAAAAAAAAAAAAACACGACTCGTACTTCCTCAAACACCAGTTACAGCACTTTTCTGTACTTATGATGGTAAATTAGGCACAATTAAGCACTTGTGAGCTTTGCCAATCAACAACAAGCTTGACGAAGGACAGCTGCAGCAGACTAAGACAATAATTGCGGTTACGTGCACAGTAGAGTTTGGACCACCCACTTTGTCCCAGCATGTACAGGAGGGGTATTGATCTACTGACCAACGTCTGTCTGAGTGAGAAAACATTCAAGACATCCTGCCTCCTCTTTTGCTCTGTGGGGGATTTTTTGTACATTTGGGTATATAGACATACATATATATAAGATTACCGCTGTAATAAATTGAGACTTGACAAGTATTCTTAATGTACTGATTTTAGGTCACCATTTCCCCACACATTTAGCATCTCAAGAAACAGAAAAATAATGAACGAGAGCGCCTTTATTGGATATTTGGCTCTATTAACATAGCTTTTCTTTTACAGAAAGATGCAAAAACATGAATTTCTGGAGCATGTACAGAGCACCTAGGCCCATTTGAGTCCAGCTTCGAATCCCCCACTGGAATATCTGAGAAGCTCAATCTTTGCTTTCTGTTGGTCCAACATGTTTACATGCATTTTAAAGTCACTAAAGTCACTAATTGAATTTTGTATGTAAGCTTTGCCAACCAAAAATAGACATGCAATTACGCTGATTTGGAAAAAGAATGTACATCGGTTTTCAAACTCAGCAACGAAGCGCTCAGCATAAATGAGTACACCCCACCAGATTTGTCAGAAAACCTTTAGTTTCCTTTCAGAATCAACGTTTTCTATGAGATACTACACGACAAAATGCTCCCACAAATGTGGGCAAACATTGCAAAGAAGATTTTTTTTCATGTGCACACACAAAAAAGTGATTTTCCTAACCAATTAATTCAAGCCCATGTTGCAAAAATTAGTACACCCCAATTAAAGTCTTAGGAGACAAGCCAAACTTAAGTCTAAAAAGTTCTAATTAACAAGAATTCGCTCTTCTAAAGCCCACGCACAAAAAAAGCACGCCTAGAATTTGCCAGGGCCCATGCTGAAAAAGATGAAGACTACTGGGACTCTACACTCTGGAGAGATGAGCACGGTGCCTACAGTGAAACACGGTGGTGGCATCGTCCTTATGTGGGGCTGCATAAGTGCTGCTCGTGTCGGGGAGCTGCATTTCATTGTTGGTATCCTGAACTCACAGATGCGCTGCTCTACACTGAAAGAGAAGATGCTACCATCTGAAGAGGCAAGTTAAGCATCACTCGCCATCCAGCAACCAGGCTCTAAAAGAGGTAGTTCTTGAAGAATGCAAAAAGTTAGATGTTGCAATATATCGCCAACTTGTTCATTCAATGCCTAGAAGACGTAGTGCTGGCCTTAAAAATCACAACGGTCATACAAAATACTAGATGTAGTAGTTTTGTTGCGGGGTGTATTCATTTTTGCTTCAACTAATTTGAGTAAAACTGAAGATTTTGGGATCCAAGTGATATTATCAACCTTAATTTCATGTTATGGAATTAAACAAAATGGCGTATAGAGTTCTATAAAACTCAGCATTGTGAACATTTTGGAAATTGTTCTTGTGTTTATTGAGATATTGATTAAAATCTTACTTTTCAAAGGGGTTGTACTCCTTTATGCTGAGCACTGTATCTTAGACAAGCAACTGTTGCTGCTCATCAATCTGGGAGGGGTAAGACATTTTACAAAGAATTTAAAGTCCAACAGTCTACAGCGAGAAAGATGATCAACAAGTGAAAAACACTCAACACAGCACCAGACCTTCCAGGAGTTGGACATCCCAACTAAATCACCCCAAGGTCTGACTGCACAAAGCTCAGAGAAACTGCAAAAAACCCAAGAGCTACATCTCAGACTCCACAGGCCTCAGTTGTTGAAGTTGTCAAATGTTGAAATTCACGGGAGTACAATTAGAAAAACCAGGTTCGCAAAGTTACATGTGAACAAACCTCAAGTATTCTGGGACAAATGTCTCTTTGGACAGAATAGACCAAAGTGAAGATGTTTGGTCATAATGTACAGCACCGTGTTTAGAGTAAAATAATCACAGCATATCAGCAAACACACCTTATGCCAACTGTCAAGCACGGAGGTGGCGGGCTGATGATTTGGGCTCGTTTTACTGCCACAGACCTGGGCACCTTGCACTTACAGAGTCGACTGCGGTTATAGTCAATAACTGTGATCATCTCTGTATACTAGAGTCAAATATGAGACCACCTTTTGGACAGCTACATCAAGCTGTCATGCAACAGAACAATGGTCCATACCTCAACCTGATTGAATTGTTATCATGGTACCACAAAGGAACTGTGATTAACTGAATGCTCAAACATAACATCATACAGAAAACGACTATGACTCAGATTATGACTGATCAAAGTGGTTCTACAAGCTACAGAATCCCTACTTCTGCTTGTTTTTTCATTTACTGCGTCTACATCTTGGCACAGCTGTTAAATAAATAACGAGGCGGAGTAACATGTCACGTGTTCTTCTTCATGCGAGGTTGTATTTCCCTCATTCTTAAGACCTGTTAAAGACCAGATGATGGTTTTATTATGTCCTGATGTCCAGAATGATTTGGCTTTGCATCATCCACTGTGGAACAGACGCCCACGTTGTGGGAAGTGTGTAAAAAGCTGCTGGGCCTGTTGCAGCACCAGAAACAATACTATGCAGTGAAATGGGAACTCCGTGTATCTCTTCAGTTGCCTCATTTGCCTGTGTCATCATGTATAACAAGACACCAGACCGAGGAAATTACACTAGAGCCTGCTCCTCATAACAAGGCAGCCTAGGTTTGTGAGAATGTTGAAAACATATAATCCCAAGGATGAACCACTGAGCTGCCACTATTTTGAAAAAGCTTCATTGTTCCTTTTGTGAAATAAACAAACTAGAGAATATTGCAACCCATTCATTGTCTATCACTGATGCTTTATTTAATAAATTCACTTTTTAACAAAATAAAGCTTGCTCATCACACGACAAGTGCCGTTTTAATTGTTTTTTTGCTGAGATTGCTCATATGAAACCCAGCTCCATTGTGAAATAACTCGAACTTTGGAGATGTGTTGTGCTGTGACAGACGGACAAAAAAAAAAAAAAAAACCAACATAAATTAAAGCTGGTTACTTCTGTAAATACCTTGAAAGCGTATACCAATCTGACGAGGAAGGGGAAGGACACGGCCTGTAGTATTCGCTTTTCATTTAATGTGTGTTCTATCTGCTTCAACTTCACCACCTGAAAACACACAAAGCAAAAGACAAGCAAGTAGGAATGATAGCATGTATGACTGCGTGGTACGATTAATAATTTAAAAAAAAACAAAACGTGTCTGAGCTAACTGATAGAAAACCAGTCACTGTGAACACCATGCTAAAGTCTCTCTTACAGATGCCGTTTTCACACAGATGTTCGGGGGAATGTGCGGCCAATTTGATCGGCTCTTTTTCCGCAGCTGCTGTTCACACAGCAGCGGGAGGATCGATCCGAAGATGCATTGCAGACAAGCGGCACACAGGTGAGCAGAAAGGACTAAATCTCATCAGCTTGCACGCACTTGCTCACTCGCATAGTGGCCGCGAACGCTCCGAGGCTTTCCGACACGATCGTACATCGTCTGACAAAATGGGTGGAAAATCTTAGCAAGAGTCTCATTTAGGGACTCCAGCTTGCGCGTGAAAGCAGCAACAGTCACGCGGCCCGAAAGCACGACTGACTTCTGCAAGCTGAATTTGACCTTTTTTTACAAAATGTAGTAAGACATCTGATACCGCGTCCACAAAGTACACAGGAAGAAAACTGATGTAAATCCCGATTGAGTACACAGATGGTGAGATGTTAGCACACAATGAGACAACACATGGCCGTGAGATCTACTGCGATGCCAAAGTTGTAAGCTCCTTTAAGTTTATTTGCATCTTGCTCTGAAGTACTTTAATGGAAACTGATGATCGCTTGTAAAGCAGCGGAAGCACAATGACGAGCCTGGAAAACCTTTAACGTCCATTAAGAAAAGTGCATCATAGCACACATAAGCAGTACTCGTGATGAAAATGTGTGCATTATTTGTGACACATGGGGTGAAAACCATGCAAATACACAATGCCATCCCTTTGATTTTACACTCTAAATAATACAAAGTCTGAAGACTTCTGAGAAGAACTAATGAGAGGTAAATAAAAAAAAAAGGACCGTGATGGAAAAAGAAAGACAGGGAGGTTTTGTAGCTGCTGCACTGAACTAAAGCTGAAAGTCAGACAGGTTTTCTGGTTAAATTCAAAGGAACAGAGCAGTGCAGACCCGCAAACCTGCCTCGACAACTTTCATATCACTATTTAAAGATCAAAACTCTCAAGTGAGTCGCCTTTGAGGCTTTCAGAGATAACAGGCTAGCAGTGCATGAGAGGAAGCAATCCATTTCCTTTAAGGCCATACACAGAATATGCTTTTAATGTTAAGCATTTTGTAGAGTTTTAATTCTCAACGACACCAGCTCTGATTGATCTCATTGAAAAGAGTGCACTTACTTTTTGTTTGTCCAAGATCTTCATGGCATAGAACTGGTTTGTTGCTTTATGTTTCACAAGCATTACTCGTCCAAACGAGCCAGTGCCCAGAGTCTTGAACCTGTCAAAGTCGTCCAGGCCCGTTGTGCACTGAGGAAACACATCATCAGTGGAAATAAGGCAGCAGGCTGACGCACGCTCACTGTTTTCGACACTTTCAGCTTTTATAAATGCCGATAATTTCTCTTTTTTTTTTTTCCTCTCTCTCTTTTTTTAAATCACTTTCATGGAGTTTAAAGTGAAAAC
This sequence comes from Leuresthes tenuis, assembly GCF_036924035.1. NCBI lineage: Eukaryota > Metazoa > Chordata > Actinopteri > Atheriniformes > Atherinopsidae > Leuresthes > Leuresthes tenuis. The sequence goes on along the minus strand of NW_027325361.1, from coordinate 14,563,550 downwards.
ATATAAGCTGGATGGGGATATTTTTAGAGCAAATGCCTCTTATTTACAAGGCGCAATTATGCAATCAGAGAGCATTCAAGTTAACAGGATCTGCGGCATCTGAACAAGAGGAAATGGCTATCATAACAAAATCTTATCTTTTCTTTTTTTTTTATGCCTTCTTTTACATAAAACACGAGACCTCAAGGAAAAACTTGCAATGAAGAAAGTAAAGCACAGTAGAGCACAACTTACCTGCGGAGGACACTCCCATTTTCTTAAAAAATCTTCTTTGGCTTTAGCTAAGAACTCTTTCACTGTGAAGAGACAGATTTGTAAAAAACAATTAGAGTGTCGGTCCTCACAGAATGTCTTTTAACATGTTCAGGGAAGCAAACCGGGGCAGTTGAAAAGAGTGTTTGGGGGAAAAACGGAAAAGGCGGTTCACACGGTCAGGGCAACAAATGCTGGTTTTAGGTCAGGCAGATGCCAAGTATTGGGGAGGCAGGACTATACTTGAAACCACAGCAAAAAAAATATTTCCATAACCAAGTCTAAACTACATGCCTAGGCTGGAAACTTTGATTCGTAAAAAGTGATGCAAAGAGCTCTGTGGACGTTACAGAATCGGCCAATTTCAGCACAAGCTATTCTGCATCCCTTTCAGGAGTGGGTGGGAATAAAGGGCAGAGGCCAGTATGCGGAGAGAAAAAACTAAATGCACAACATAACTAAGACCACAGGGCAGGCAACAGAAAGACGGTGCATTGTGAAAGCCACAGCAGACACGAGATGTCCAAAGTCAAAGAGTCACTGGAAGGTATCTTAAAAGTCTCACGAGTGGCTGTACTGACAAACTATGTGTTAACTGACATGGCTACTTAACCTGACAATAGCTGAATATTGTTTAATATAGAAAAACAAGGGTTTAAAACTAAGAGCAACACTTATTCAGAATGGGATGTTTATAAGTAAATCAAACCATATATTTAACTGAAAATAGTGCACAAACATCAGATGTTGAAACTGTTTTTCACTCATTTAGCCTCTTTCCAAAACATGCTCATTTTCAATTGGATTCCAGCAAAAGCATTCAAAGGATTTGGCATTTTGGGCAACATGCAACGGAGAGAGTTTGGCCATGCCAAAGTTGCAAAGAAACTACTTTGTTGTCCGTAACAATTCAGAGATTCCAAATACATAGATAAACAGCTGCCTTAAAATCAGGTTTTCAAGAAGAAATCACAGTTTGTTGCCACAGGTACAAATGGAAGATCTACCGTCAGAAAAACAAGGACATCTGTCAGTTTCAACAACTGATATGCTGTTTGCTGTGTGTACAGGTACTGTTTTCAGTTACACATGGGGTTTGAATTATTTGTAAGTCAGTGCTATTATCGTTCTCCTTTGGCTGCTTTAGCGAGCCCGGTACGTCTAAACTGCAGTGGAAAACGTTCGCTCTTTGACTTGGGACGTCTCATGGAAACATGAGCATACCAAAAGTCTCTACAGTTCACCCAGGGTTTGCAGGAACATTCACCCACATGGATGGAAATGATGGAGAAGAGAAAGAGAGGAAGAAACATTTATGAAGAGCTAAAAATCAAGAACATTTGAAGATTGACAAAGCGAAACAACACTGGAGACAACGTGAGGCATCCCTGCCATCTAAAACCAACAGTCATTAAACTATTCATGACTTAAAAAGAGAGGACTTTGGTTCTTCTATTGTCTTTCAAACTGTAGCCTAGAACAGTAATTAATGATACTATGACACTGTTATGCACAATCAAAAACACATTATTTGTTGCTGTTTATCATTAAGAAGCAAACTGAAGTTTCTGTTCTGTCTTTCGATCGGCACGGTGTGTAGTCTTCAGTATTGTCCTCTTACTGTCTCTTTCCTGTCACTACTGGAGGCTTTCATTATTCCAAAAAGACAAAAAGAAAACATTCACTGAAAAGACACAGTAAAAAGCCCATATATATATATATATATAATAAAAAAAAAGAAAGAAAAAGAAGCACATTTCATACTTACAAAACAGCACGCAAAAACAACAGGGCACACATATCAAGATGGCATAAGTGACTTGAAGCAGCACAAATGGTCTTCACAACAAAGTGTTATGCCTAAACTGATTTCACTAAAGTCTCTGGTGGATCCAGAATGTGTGCAATAGCATCAACTGGGAAGCTGTAGAGGAAAGTAACTGCAAACAGAAAAAGTTATTAAACTATATATACTACACATATATACACATTAAAACAGAATATTTCTCAAAGTCTTGACACGACCTGTGCAGTTTAAGCAGACATGCCGATCGCTTGATGTAATAGAAGTCTGGTATAACAGCATATCAAGGCAAGCTGAAACCCATCCTGCTCAGAGCAGTGAACACACTAAAGAGCAAAAGAAATGCACCGCACTTACTCAACTTCTCCCACACGATGGTGAACTCAGAAATTTGAGGCCCCTCACTCTCTTGTCCCTTGTGCTCTTGTCCACTCTTAAGATATTTGTTGATTAAACGGCTGGCAAAGGATTGATCCTTTCCCTGGGCCATTTTCGAGGCAACTAACTTGACGTGTGGGTGAGAATGCTCGCAGACAAAGTAACCGTTTTCAGACTAAACACTAGTCATACTAACTTCCTGCAAGCAGTGGAGTGCTCTGCAATGGTTGGTTAACCACATAAAGTTAAACTTCCTGTTCAAGTGCACGGCTGCAGCGTCAGGGGCCGAATGACTGTCCAGTGTTTTTTGGCGTGGTGTCATTTGAAAGTGCTTCTCTGAGTCTCTCACGTAAGTGGCGATATTGTTTTGACAAAGGTGCACAAGATAAGCAGAAAGCAGTCGAAAACGCAGCCCAGCTCCTGTGAATTCAAAGTGCTGATAAGAAAAACTGTTTACACCCACCAACTAACTGAAAGAGAAGTTGTCTCCGTGTTACTGTGCTCCCTGGTGGTTATGTTTCACAATGCAGTTCTTCGGTTTTTCTGATGATCAAAGTCACTCTTATACCCTGACCTTTTGCTGTGCTCTTTTGAAAAGTGGTAATGGGGCAGAAACAGGAGTTAATTCAGAGTGTAGGATCCAAATTAAAAATCCACATGACAATAATGTCCCTCCCCCCTCACTTATTTCTTGGTTTGCCTGTTCTTTTTGTTAAAAGCGTTACTGCAACGAAAAAACACCTTCCTGCAAAGACCACAGGTGGTTTGAGTAACAAGTCTGCGAGCCTGTAGGAACTTCTGCCAATCAGAAAGCAGGTCAAGATCTGGGCTCTCCAGACAGGCCACTTGGTGTGGCACAGTTTAGTGGATTAGGCTGGTCACAACTCACAAACACAAGAACGCCTCTGGCTGCGCCTTCCGTGTAATTAATAAAGCAGTTAAGACTCCAAGTGATCATCAACAGGTGCAGCTGAACTAAAAGCAGAGCGGCCCGTTTTCTCGACGTGGAAACGCCAACTCCAACAGGTTAATGTCCTCGTAATAAAGTAGTGATCATTTAGATAGACACCAAACATGCTGACGGGAGACTTGACAGATTGTTTTTCTGGAAGGGTGGACTGTTGTGCAGCCCTTGCCTTACAAATAAAGGAACTAGATAAATACATGTATATTGTAATAAACAAACATTAGTCTAAATTAACCACATAAAGCACCCTTTTATGCAGCTTGACTCCTCGTCATTCTCAGCTACCTGTTGTAAGCAGTGAACAACAGTCATGTCCTGCAGCCTCAGTGGAAACCTGTGTTTGCTGATGTTATCGTTCAAGCACGTGATACGAGCTCTTTGCAAATTAAACAGGTATGTCCTGATGACTTCAGTTAAACGAGACAGTGTGTAACTATTTGAATTAAATCCAAGACCTTCCTTTGCATTCACTGCTGTGAAAAACCTTCACCGAGGACGGTGAGGACCACTCCGTCATATCCTCAGATGTCACTTTGAATAATGAGCTGGCTGCATCATTTGTGGCACAGTTTTCAACTGAGGTCAGCAAACAGACATCGTTACGACAGGACACACGCACGTTAACTGCCCTACCAAAGATGGTTCGTGAACGCAGCCCATGTTACTGTGCTGTCTGCTATTATTGTACAAGAACTGCGAAAGGATGCTCTCCGCTTAATTTGATAAGCAATCTCACATTGTGTAACAGTTCATGTTAAATGGCCAAAGGCTAGCTGGAATGGCTTCCAGGTGCTCACCGCTTTCTTGTTCATTGCCTTTCTTGGCAGTTGCTGCGTTTCCCATCGTAGGAAGACAGGGCGATCCACAGCTGGCTAGGGGCGATGATGGTGGCCGTTAGCTAACAGGGTCCTCCGTTAGCTAGCTAACAAATTTCAGCTTGTTCCAGCTGGTTGGCTAAAAACGACATCAATGTCTTCTCTTTGTGGACTGAACCTCGACGTGCTCTGCTAACCGCCTTGCTGATCTTTATTTATAAGGCCCTTTGTCGTTCATGTATGCCTCCGCTGGAATGACAACATGATCCAGACTTTTCACCTCTGCCTGCTGTCGTTCCGTGCTGCGTTCACGTCATATGGGAATACCCATGGATAGACTTAATAGGTGAAGCGCTGCCTTCGTAGACCCGTCGAAAATAGTATATACAGACAACATTTTTGAGGGGAAAGTATTAATAAAGGTTAGTAAAGACATCTTTGTAGAATCACTTTATATATCCACAACATCTTTAAGGGCGAAAAACGATGCATTACAGTAATGTATGGATGTGTGGTTATCATCATAATTATTGTTATACTTACTGTTATAGTTATTTCATACAGTAGGCTAACAACACCAGTGGGGTGTTGCTTAGGTTGAATGTTACTTTCAATATTACCTGAAAGAAAAATGTTTAAATATATGTAATGTGGTTATTTTACATTTTATTTTCTGGGAATTTAGGTCAATCAATGGATATTTGAGAAAACTACTGCAACTATCATAACTATTATTAATACTACGATTATTATTATGACTGGTACTAACACTGTGGCAATTGTAATGAAAATCACATGAATGTATCTACCTTATTTTGTCGCCAAATGATTAAAGACATCTATTATAACAGATTACAATTATTGGGACCATGTCACCCTTGTTTATGCCATGTCATGTCCGCCCAACCCCTTTTTTGTTATAATTTTTTACTTTATTGTGTCTACTTTTCCACTTCTGTCACTACTTTTGCACCAAAATCTGTAGTGTCTCAGCCTAACTTGTAAATATCTCCTCTGGCGAGTCTGTGTGTGTTTGTCTTAACTATCATTGTAGATATCAATATGTGTAGGTTAGTCTTTTTATGACTAGTCTTTATTTGAATTATTTGTGTCTTTTGTCTTTAAAAAGATTTTCCTTCAAATGCTACATTGAATCATCCTTTGATTTTTGTGCCATTTGCTTACTGCAACACAACCTCTTCCACGCTAATGCAAGCAAAGACCACTGCCTACGCTGAGGTACGGTTCCTTTTACTCTGATCTTTGAAGAAGGACCCCAAGTGCTTCACTTACATATCCTATAGGAATCAGTGAATTGATACAAGCATGGGTAATTACACAAAAAAAAAACTGGAGAAAAATGTGTTATTGGTGTTTAACACTTCAAAACTAATAAACATGTTGCTCAGAACAGCAGAATTGGTTCTCACCTTAGGGGATTGAATGCTGAATGATTTCAAACCCATGTTTGAGATGTAAAACTAAATGTGGGTATGAATGAAAGACTAGTTAAATGAGAGTACAATCTAAATATTCAACTATTTTATGCCTTAGTGTTAGCTCTCAGGGGTAAGAAACCCGTGTGAAAACTAACGCGTCAGGTGGATATACAATGAAATGAGATTCGGCAAAAAATGTATATGATATTAAGGCGATTGTTAGGCACAATGATGAAGGGAATGGCACGTTAATGACCTCTGAGCGGGACGCGCCCATCAGGAAGAGGGTTGGTTTTAGCACCATGGTCAGCGACACAGTTGCTAGGTAGCTACTCTGTGTTTGTATCAGCAAGTTGTAGAGGAAGAACCTGCTCAATAACCTGTGTGAAACACTGACTTCAGGGTGCTCGAAACATAACTCACACTTGCGGTAAGACCTGTGTTTCCACTTCCAACTAGTTGACCGATTAATACAAAATGTGCTGACTCGACAAATAAGGACCGAAGTACGCTAAATGTCACGTTGGTGCCAAACGGGAACTTCAGCACTTCATTCAGGTCCCCCTCTTACACATGTGAATGGTTTTGCCCATGGACTCGCTCCAGCACTCCGCACACAAGAGGGCTACAATATACAGATTTTTTTTTCTTGTCTTTCAGTCAATGTCAGTTTTCAGTAGTAACGGCGTAACACACCGCGACCACTCAATAGTCTTGGCCATTCTTGTAGGAGTGAACGGTTTCTTCACAGAGGACTCCGTGTCACTGAGCGGCAGCTGTGGCGTCCGGATGAGACCCAATTCACAGCCTGCGCCTGAAATAAAATAAGGTAACGTTAACGGGTTACTCCGTTTGAGCAGTCTTTGCTAGGTTGTGCGGCTAAGCTAACTTTGTGCAGCCCAGGCTCATTATTTTCGTTTCTAATTGTCATACGATATCTCACTGGGGAACTTGCTTCTTAATTGTTGCTGCAACATTAAACGAAAACGCTATCGTTTGATGTCAGGCACTAACATTAACTGTGTGTTTCTTTTTTTTACGCTGGAAGTTAACTGGATGCCCACACTGCCAGATTGCTTCCTTGTTTGTTTCTTCCACCTGACCTATGCAAGTGGTTAGCATCCTAACGTTAGCAAGTGCTTGCTAGCAAGCAATTCATTGCAACAACACACCTGCTTCGGCTTTGGGACATTTTATTTTGTGAGCGCAAGCAGTTTTCTCGGGAAGCCCCATCATTAAGATATTATGTGAGATTAAAGGACTCCAGTATGCGCTAATCCTGAAAAAAAAAGACAGGATATCCACAGGGGCATGGCCTACAATCCCTCCAGTGATCTGGAAGATACCATATTGACTACTTTGCTGTGACTGCCATACAGTGGGTCTGCTGCTGGTCTTAGCAGTACAGCCTCTTAGCTGAGGCTAGCTTTGCTAAAAACCCTTAATATGGCATGTCTTTAACATGTAAGCCAGTTGGTCACGTTTAGCAGAGCAGTGGGCATTCAGAGCCTGGCTAATTTCATGTGAGATGTGCTGTTTGTGGATTTGATTTATTGGGGCCTGCTTGTAGCCCAGTGTACCACTTAAAGACCACATGCTGACAGAGCACCCTGGAGATGACCATCCCGATAGAGCAGATGGATTATATAATAACAGTTTAACACATGAGTTCTGGCTGGCATTCTGACTCCTGGCCACAACCCAGAGATACGGCTTAAGATGGATATGATACATATAATCTTTCCATTTCACGCTGACACATCTTTAAAATCACAGCTCTTCCTATTCTTAGGATGCCTGGTGTGAAATGTTGAGATCATTGAGATTATTCTGCAAAAGCATGGTCTGGGTTCTGACTGGTCTACTCATGAGGATAGACTGTAATATAGTAGTAGTTTATGTAGTTTTACTGTAGTGTTAAGGATTTTGTATGCACTGTTATTTGTACATGACAGACTTTATGAAAAAAAAGAAAGATATTTTACTGTTAATGAAGCATTTCCATTGATAAACTTCTTTCACAACCGTGGACTGATCAGTATCAAAGCTCTGATGTCCCTTCGCAGCCCTTTCCCACTTTATACACATGAAGACTATGGTTCATATAAAGGGTCAAGTGCATTTTTAGGTTTGAGCATTGTTCCTAAATCGCTGTGAATTTATAAAACATTCAGCAGTGTGTCGGCGTATTTCAGTACCCTGTGGGCTGATAGCTCCCACACTTGTTCCTCATCTTATCTGGAAGAAGGCACAAAGCCAGCGCTGGGTCACTGGCTAGTGCTAATTTTAGATCCACTGGGAACTCAAAACCAACTGCTTATCCTGTGAGAGGAGTCCACAAATTCAGCTATCATTTGACCTGGGCAGACAACGTGGTGGCAGTGGTCAGATAGATCATTACAGAGGAAGATTAAAAGTTTTTCTTTTTTTGTTAACGTATAGGTAACCTTACGTCACTGTGTGGCTCTTCAAATATCCAGTGGACGCAGTTTATAGTTTCTCTTACAAAAGGTCTATTGGCTGCTGCGATACTCTTTGTTTACATCGACTTCTCGGCAATGGAGACTTGTTGTAATTGTACCACGTGTCCATTGTTTGTCAGTGTCTCCTTTTGAATGCTTATTCAAACCCTGACGTCCCAGCAATGACGTAATGGTGAGTGCGAGGCATGCTGCATGTACAGAACAGAACTTGTATCTGCACCGGTCCTGTTAGCGTAACACAAAGCAAAGTGGTATCTCCTGACTTTTTGCTGTTAATTGTGTATTTGATGATTGCTTTCAAGATGACGTTTCATGTCAGACAGCGAAACATGAAACAAATCCCCTCAGGGATGTACAACTGCTGTTAAAGGGCCTTGTGCGATAGGTGTGATGCTATCTGTCATCTCCAAACAGAGTCAGCTTTTCCTTTGACACACATCTTGTGAAGCTATTTGGGCTGTCTTTGTGCTTTTGCTTTTGATGCAAAAAGGAGCACCCCCTGACGTGTTCTTGTCCGTTACCTTTTAATGGTTGAATGATATATGTGTGAGTGTTATTTTAGTAGAGCTTTGGTGTATAAAAAAGCTAACTCCTTGAAATGTTGTCGGCACAATCCAGCAAACAAGGCAAACATGTATATTCCTCGGACAAAAGGAACGGCGTGTGGTAACAACCTGTGCTTGGATAAGTATGGAAAAACTGCGTGGCAATGCCCTTATGGACAGATATGTGTTTGTTGTGCATCTAGGGCCAGTGAAACAGAGAGTGATGCAGATGAGCAGCACGATGAGCTGACTATTCACAATGAAACCTTTCTGTGTTGTCTGGTACGGGAAAGGCATGAGCTAAGCATTCATTGGAGTGCTGCATTCGTAGGAGCTCTGCTCTGATGGTCCTTTGGCTCCCTCTGTTGGTGGAAATGTGTCTGCACCGGTGAATTCCATGTCTGACTCCATGTTTAAAAGAAGGGATTTAGTTAAGATTCTGTGGTTTTTATTACACTGAGGGAGTAATGGTGATTATGTTTTATGTAATCTCACTTGTAGAGTATAATGAGAAGCAGGGATTACTTCTTCTAAAACCCCATTTTTGTTGTTGTTCCCACGTCAAATCGTGAATCAATTAGTAGTAATTGCAAAGTGTAGTAGTGGTGGGTTCTCTCCGGGTACTCTGGCTTCCACCCACTATCCAAAAACATGCGTGTTAGGTTAACTGGTGAGTCTAAAGTGACTGTAGGAACGAGTGTGTGAGTGCATGTCTCGCTTGATGGACTGGCGACCTGCACAGGCTGCACTCTGCCTCTTGCGCGATTGGCAGCTGGGACCCTGAGTTGGATTAAGTGGGTTAGACAATGGATACAAAGAGGACAAACAAAAAGAAAACATATGAATGAAATGCAGGGAAAGCAGCTCAAACAGGCTTTCAAAGCGTCATCGTAGTAAGAGTGTGAAGGGTAACATGTACAGTAATCTGGAGTATAGCTGTTTCCCTTTTTCTAAATGCAAAGGCTGAAGCCTTTTTGATCATACGAGTTGGGCACTTTAAACCGACTGGAAGATTGAATTGAGCATGACACGAATTAACTGACTTCCGACTTGCGATGTCACAAAAGAGGCAGCTTATTGAGATGAAATGACATTGAAATCTCACCCCTCTCAAAACCAGGCCACCTCGAGACAAATGAGTAAAACAACAGAAGGCCTCTTTTTACTGGCTCATCAGGCAGCGTGCTGTGGAAGTTTGACTTCACATGGTATCCAGGCAAACAAGCCAAAAAAGAAATCTGTTGCCATTTAATCACAATACCAGTGAAGACACTCGAAAATGGAATTCATACATGCAGCTGTTTCTATTTTTCAATCTGACACAGCAAGTGCTTCTGCCTTAATGATTGTTAATAGAGCAAAAATAACATTATGAAAACACTGTGTTTGACACATGTACTCTCCTGCGGGGAAACAATTGACAATCTGGTGTCCTTCTGCATTCTTTCGATTTCGAATAAGCAGCCCTTTCCTTATTGTGCTGCATAACTAGGATTAACATCACAGCTGTTGTTTGGGGATTTTTTCGGTGTAGTAATTTTGAATGACCTGCACCAGAGAATGCGTGCACCCGCTTGTCCAAGATGTTTTTTTTTGGGTTTTTTTAGGCTTTAATTGAAGGCTTTTTGCCTTTCAAATCTGCCATTCTCCCTGAGGATTTACACGACACCCTGGGCCAGTGCTTTTTCTCCTTTAGGGACATTGCTCCCTGCCTCATACGCAGAGCCAGCAGAGCACACTACTGGGAGGTGGGGGCAGATTGTCAGCAGCACAGCTTGCCTCACTTTATCGCTCTGACTCTTTGTTGTTGCTCTTCCATTCTTTGCTGAAGTCATTCTAGTCAGGATCAATGTCCTGCGCAGACCAAGAGTCTCACAGCAAAGACAACTGAGTGATCAAACAATGCAATCAGATTGTTTCCTCATTCGAGCTTGTCCCGAAGCTTGTGTGCGTATTTTCTTTTGCTCACATGTGCTCACTAATCCCACAGTAAAGTGGATGTGTGGACCGTAAAAACACCGGTTGGAGGGCCATGGGCTTTTCTCTGCACTCTCACCACTAGAGGCCACTGTTGATCTCTTTATGAAATCCAGCGACACCAGACGACTGTACTGTGGATGATGTCTAACGTGTTTATGCCACCTAGCATTCACGACTGCTGAGTACAAGAATCCTAAATAAAACGTTTTTAAAAAGACCTCTTGGCTTAGGACCAATAAAAAAAAAAAAAGAGACATTGCTCTTTTTAACAGTTGTAACCGTATAAGCCAATTAGAGCTGGGCCGACAGGGGTTTTTCTGTCTTAATATGCTGGCCGATATCATTTAGATACATATCCATGACACATCCGTTAATTATTGTACCAGTAACGTATTTCACAAACTTATCTGCAGCTTTTATATGTATTTTAAACAATTTGAGGTGCTTTGCTGGACAAATGATATGATAATAATTTCTAAAACACTCCAAGTGGCTTTATGTATTACGTTCTTTCATAAAGATTTTTATATGAGCAGATTTTATTATTATTTTTTTACTTTGTTTTACTTACTTATGTGTGAGAGAAACATGATCATCTCATTACAGTGAAATACATACTGGGAAGTTTAGAAAATGAAATGAATGCAATGCTTTGAAAACAGTCTTAAGTTAGGTTAATTGTAGGTTAATTTAAAATAGAACAAAGACAAATATTGAACACTGAAATGATATGCCTCTCACCCGATGGCTGCTGGGATAAACTTCAGCACTCCCGCGATCCCGGGTAGGAGAAAGTGGGCATGGAAACGAACGAATGAATAAATGATTGCTCATTTGAATTTGATGCCACCAAAATGCTTCTTCCATGGTAAAATGACCTCTGCGGTTAGTCTATCTCTTTGTGTGAAAGACCATGCTAAATTGAAGACTTCATGAAAGGGTGTTTTACAAAAGAAGAAGCATTTTGGTGTGAAACGGCATCATTTTACTTCAAACAGCTACTTCTTTATATCTGTGTTCTGCTTTATATTCCTGGCTGAGTAGAGTTGTTCACACCCACCCACCCACCCACACCGTTACATGAAAAACTTACCTGTGCCCTCACTGGACAGGCTTTATCAGTGTTTGTTTCATCAGTTTTAAGTGCACATTGATTTGCTTCCTATCACCTGTGTGGTCAGGTGTTCTGAAACATTATTCTTAAACAGCTGAAGTATTTGCCCAGTCAGGCTTTACCACAGCGGTGGAAAGACTCGATCTCTCCGTGGTGCTCTTTTTACACCCAAAGCGCCCAATGACATCACTGACCTGTTTCCAACAAACTATAAAACTATCATTTCTTCTTTTTTAAAGCATTACATAATTTCTTCTTCTTTTTTTTAAAAAAAAAGTGTTTTGGGGGAACAGATTAGGATTGAAAATGTCTTTTTCCCAAAAAATTCAGTTTCACCACTTAATATGTAATCTATACACTATTTTTTTTAGTGGGGTAAAAGTTTGAGATGGTTGGCAAATGATCACATTCATTTTTTTTAATCAACATCTCACACGGTGCCTTAGCTTTATTGGAAGGAGGTAAATTGTGTAATAAAACAGGGAGTTTGTTTACAAGAACATTAGCATCTGTTTTCTTTTGTTTCTTCTTTAACGTGCCTATTTACACTTAGCATCCCTCCACTCTGTTTTTCCAAGCAGGACAAAAATGTTGAGAAATGTCAAGAAAAAATGCACACATGTCACAGTATCCTGGGTTTCGGTTTTGGCAGGTTTTAGTTTTTCCACAACTTCAGATAAGATTTGCAATGCATAGCCATGTAACTCAGAAAACATCTGATCGTGGCTGGGATACAATCTCAAGTGTAAAGATATTCAGTTTATGGCACAGCGGGCATCCCACTGGAAACATTCACGCAAATTTACACGTTTGTGCAGTTTGGGTTTTCTCTGCTCCGTTACACTTGAATAGCGTTAGAGCACCAGGAGACGCAAAACTTATAGAGGAACATGCAAAGTCCACCAAGTTGGACTTTTGAAAACCCGTCTCCCTCTAATAAAGCAGTTACAGTTCCACTATGCTGCTCGAGCCGACAGAAAGGACATCTCCACGATGGCTGATTAGCTCCGAAAAGACACACACACACACACTGACCACAGCCAAATAACAACAGAAGTTGGCTGGTGATCGGTATTAATTTCCCCTCTGTTCATAGCTGGGGGTATCTTTTTAACGAACTACTGTAAAGATGCCATCTGTTTGAATGTAGTGATTTTTGCAGACACACAATTAAACCCAGCTAGCACAGGCACAGTGAGCTACTGAGAACACTTGCACTTGACGAGCACACAAATACTTCAAAATTATTCCATCAGATGCCAATTACTCTGTCGCACAGCTGTAGAATGCGCTCGTTCGGAGGATTTTGTTTTGCGGCGTCGGAGCTGCTCTGAATTGCCACATCCAGCGTCAAATGTAGCCTGCGTTAGGCCTGCATTCTGCCGTTGATGCTCCAATTCACTCCAGTGCGGTAAGAAATTACACACTGATCCACACCGTGCACTGCAGTCACTCTGTGATTGGTCAAACCCCTACTACTGTTCTGCAGCTGTGAAGTATGTTTTCTCCTCTCCTCCACAGGTTTTCCCACCCCCTCTGTCCACCCCCCTCCCTCCCTTTCTCCCTCTGGGGTTGTAAATAAACTTGGGCTGTGTAGATCCTTGAGGAGACCTCTCCCCCCTCCCCCCCCCTCACTCCCCCACCGCTGCAACCCTTTCTGACTCCCCTGCCCACTCAAACTCCACTGCTTATGCTGCTGAAGGGGGGCGAGGAGTTGCTCAGATGATCCATTGGGCGATTCCGAACCACATCATCCACTCCGTCTTGGACAGGGAAGAGTAACTAGTGCAAGTGTGAGAAAATCCTTGGAGGGTGCTGTGAGCCCTCTGTGAGGCCAGCCCGCCAAGCCTGGCAGAAAGCTTGGCTTGCCCCTTCCCTCCTGTAGCCCCTGAGATGCCCTCCCCTCCAAATGATGGAGGTGAGTAAAATAAGATAATCTCCCTCAGGACTGACATTGTCATTGTTTTAGTTGGCTAGTCTGTATGGCCTCATGCATACAGCATTGCATATATAAGCACACACGCACTCACTCAGACATCATAATTTAAGGATCATGATGCATGGAGTTACCACCGGACTTGATGTATAATCCGCTCACATTATAGCAACCTAAACAAACCCAACTCAATCCCCTGCAGACACGAGGAAAGTAGATTAGAAGACTCCTTTCCCCCTCACGTTCAGAAGCACAGGCTGTGACTATGTCTATTGTTGTTGTATGCCTTCTCCTCCAGAGGATCAAGGAGCGTCCCCCGTGAACGGGCCATCTGTGGGCTCCTACCAAAGCAGCGGGAAGAGGAAGGTGCACACAAAAAAGAAGAAAGGCACTATCACTGCCAATGTCGCTGGCACCAAATATGAAATCGGTATTGTCATTTCCTGTAATATTAACAACACTCTAACAATGTGAAAACCGTTTGTGAAAATGTCAACTAAAGATGCAGGAATGGGAATGAAAACAGTTGCCCGTAGTTAGGCTGCATTCGGATGAGAGATTCCTGTGGCTGAGTTGCTTTTCGTGGCATGAAAAAAGCCTCGCTCTTTTCACAGATCATAGCTGATGATGTCCTTTGATTTAACAGAGAGAAGAAGCGCGAAACTCCTAAGCATCAGTAAATGATATCGGGGCTTTGTTACATCCATAAATATCGTTCTCTCAGTGTAATACTCACACAGACAGGTGAGACGTAGAATTTCCATTAACAAGCACACAATAAATGGTAGTTTGTTTCATTAGATTCACCCACATAATGATAGTTTAAATGAATTTATGTTCATGGTCCCCATAAAATGTCAAGACGAGCATTTTGTGTGGTCTCGCAGGTAATGTTTATGTCTTGTGAGACAGCGAACTGAATGCTAATTTTGGGACCGAGTGAGTCCCTCAAAACACCGGGAGTACAAACCAAATGTTGCCTCAAAAAAAAAATCGAATTTGCTGTGGTGGATTGTTTGCAGGAGTTTGTTGTATTTATTGCCCTAAACCTAAAAAAAAGTTGCAGTCCAGCTTAAAAGGGTTCACACAGAGACAGCCCAGCCTTATATACATACATAAATCTTTGTTGAGGTAATTTAACTTGGCAGTAAGGTCTTTTTTTTTTTTTGTTGAGATTGGCTAAAAGAGCATTGTAAGCACTCCTCACATGTTCAATATATTGTATGGCAACAGAGCTCTCTGGGGTGAGCTACAACATGTGAAACTAAGGAGTCAGCAACAAGAAGGAGTTGGAGGCTGCCGGGATTCTGTAGGTAGATGGAAGCCCAGCTGTGAGTCAGTCAGCTAGCTGTGACGAGACCCTCACAGTGGCCATTCTGAGAGCAGTTCAGGTCTATTTTGAGGGAAAATTAACACCGTGGTCCAGATGGACGGCGTGTTTCTTCTGTTGTTGTTTTTTTCTTTTCTTTTTTTTTTTGCACCTGTCTTTTTTCATCATAGAACTGAAAGTATCTATAGTAAAGGTTAAAGGTCTGGGAAAATGATGTTGGGAATCTTCTGAACACCCGCCGAAGAGGGAATGTAAACGTTGGTTCCTGTTTTGTAAGATGTGTAAGAAAGGATCGATTATTGCTCTGTTGTTACCTTACTGGTAACCGCGAGCTCACGCCTGCTGTGGTGTAAATCCTCCAAGTTCCAGTTAGGAAAACTCTGTTAATCTCTACTGAGGTGAACAGATGGATGAAGTCACATCGGAAGCATCTTTTTCCCATTCAAGTGCCATCACGCAACATTAGGCAAGCCTTCTCCAGGTTTGTAGGAGCTTTCAAGAAATTAATTAATACCTTGTTTCGTTAGGGCATATGAATTTTTCATTACTCACTGAATAATGAATACTTGTTGGATTAATGTCCAAACGGTCTGCCACCTATCTCTCATCCTATGGGGTTCCCTGTGGGATTTGAATGCATTACAGCCAATTAATTTATCTTTTTCAAGAGAGGCATTACAACTCGCTGCTTTGCAACCATACCATGAATGGTAAATATCGCTGTTAGCTTTTTGATTTATAAGCTCCCAGACTGAAATCTCTCATTGAATGCAAAAAACAACATTTAAGCCTTGCAAAATGTTTGAAGGGAAATATTGATCTGTAAAGCAGAAAGTCTTTGATTTGCGGCTCCTGCTGATATTATATTCCTATTTTCCGCCGGGAAGGTTCCATCTAAGTTGCTTTGCAGTCACGAGTATAGCTAGTCGATCCTCAAGGGTTATTTTGGAGAAAATAATTTTTTCTGCGCTTATTTCGCCGACTGCATAGCTCATTCTGTCCCTGCAACGCAAGCTAATTTGAGTGATTGAGTGTTGTTTTTTTTCTCGCAGTTCGTACAGTCATCAGTGAGATGGACTTCATCAAGGCACGTGACGATGACGAGACTGCCAACCTCATCTGGAATGACTCAGCTGTGCAGCATGAGAAAATTGCTGAGCTCAGGAACTATCAGGTACTCAACAGTGGTAAAGTCTGAGAGTGAAGCACTTACAGAGGCCTCAAGGCGAGATGTGGATTTTAACCTTTGCTAAAGCAGCTCAGCAGCCGTCAGCTGGAGATATAAATGTGATGTGTTTAGCTGATTTAACAAAAGAAAAAAAAAAGAAATTATTAAACAATGTTAGTGATAAGGGTGATTTAGGCAAAGAGGGAAGGTCAATCAGAAGAAAGGATGCAAACAATGAAACAAACACGACAGCTACTTCAACCCCACATGTACTTCTTTTCTCTTTTTTTAAGCAGATTTGAACTTAGAACAAAACAAGGCATATCTAGATGCGTTTTTTTACACCGTTGGAGCAGAACAAATCACTGAAACCAAAATTAAATGTTGCATTTTGCACAAGGTTTTTCAATTATTAATGAACAACATAACCATCAACAGAATCATCACTTGCATGTGTGAACATTTAAGATGTTTACTTGCTGGAGTGTGAGCCATAAAACATTCACCAAATCCATGACTGTCTGAAGTTTCAGCTCAAATGAAAACATTAATTAAAGCAACGGCAAAATTTCAAGTTTCTAAAAACAGTGCACACGCACACGAATAGAATCTGAGCATCTCCAGCCACCTCTCGGGGTGGAGTTTGCATGCTCTCCCTGTGCATGAGTGGGTTCTGGGGTTCTGATGGACTGGGGACCTGATCGGGATGCACCCCCCGCCTCTGTGATAAGCTCCAGCCCCCTGCGACCATGAATTAGAAATCAAAAACGGGAGAGATGGATGTATGGGTGTGGACAATTCATGTAAAAACATGGATATACAATAAAAATTAATGTTGAGGAAGCTAAGCTGGAGAGATGAGGATTCGCTAACACTCAGTTTATTAAAATCAAATTGGTTTGCTCTTTAAAGATTTCGCAGAGGAAAAACAAAACAAAAAAAACCCCCCACCGCTCAATCGTAAACAACTAATATTGATGTACTGGCAAAATACCATATTCATATATGTCTACTGAGGTGATGTGTTCAGAGAGTGGAGACGTACAGAAGAAGTTAATCAACTGTATGATGTAACTCACTTTCAGCCTGTGCCAGAGGTGAAGAGGAGAAGGAAATGGAGATGAGAGCAGATTGACGAGCGGGGGGTTTATGGAGAAATGTGGGACAGATGTAGCTGGAAAAATTGATTGAAATTGAAGATACTGTCTGAAGGGTAAATACGAAAAAAAAAGGGGGAAATTGTAAACATTTGTATGGGAAGAAGATTGTGAATTTGCACATCTGCTTTCGCTAAGAGAAGGAAATGGCGACGGGCGCAGTCGGAGGCAACATTGAAATGGAGGGATTGACAGGTGGACTGACAAGCTGTGAGCTGCAGGAGCTGGTGAGGCTAGTTTCAGGTGTCACTAGTGTTGCTGATAAGATGAGTCTAAACAACAAGGCTTGCTCGGAGTTCTTTGTGCTGGTCTGAGAGTGATTTTACCTCTGTTTGACCCCCCCTGTCCTGCTGAATGAACTCGGCTGCTCTCCCTCAGCTCTGAGCATTAGCAATCCATCTTCCCAAGTGCTTATTTGATTAGACTGGGCACTAATGATCGATTAAATCACAGGCCAGTCAGAAAGAGTATGGCTTGTTAGGATAGGGGCAGCAAGAGTTCAGCTAAGTAGCCTGAATATTACAAATAGCGTAACAGCTTAACATGTTGTAATGTTGCTAATGTTTCACTGAGAACTGATGCTTTGCTGTTAGTTTTTTTTCTTTTTTCCTTGGTTTCTCATGCCGCCACGGCGTTTCATGAGATAATTTCTCAGAGGAAAAGTAGAAGTCCCCTAACAATTGGTTTTGATTTCGGCTCACTCGCCATGTAGTCTTGTGGCATAGGCATAATTGTGCAATCTCTTTCGAATCCCTAATTATGTCTGTCTCGTTTGGATAATAATCAGGCATTCCTTTTACCCTCTGTATTCTAGTTTTTTCTCTCTTCCCTTTGCTCCTTTTTCCTTTTGGAATAATTTTTTTTTTGTCCTCTTTTCGCTTTAGTGATGTACTGTGAGAGTTTGCTGTCAAACGTCAGTTCATACGAGCCTAATTAACGCCCCTGTTCAGGCTCATTTGGTCAAAGAATACAGAAAATTCAGAGTTTTTCCTTTACATCCACCCCCCTTTCGGCACATTCAAAGCAATTCATTCAACTGTCACTGCAGGAGCCTGCGATGCAGAACCAATTACCTTGGCCCCTCTGAGTTGAGATTGATTGTTTTTTTTTTTTTCTTGCCTCTTCCCTCCCCAACCTTTAAAGTATATGAAAAAAAAAAACATGGTAAACTAAATAAGGGTCGAGAAAGGTCTCAGCGTCACCTTTTTGTTTTGAGTCTGTAATTGGGCATAAATGTCAGAACATTGTAAGCTCACTTCAGGTTGCTGCCTCTAATGTGCTCATTTTTATAAAGGGGTGGGGGTGGAATTGAGTGGCGTAATGGCCCTAACAACATTATTATGTCTGCCTGTCCCTCTGCAGAGAATTAACCATTTCCCTGGCATGGGCGAAATCTGCCGCAAAGACTGCCTTGCAAGAAACATGTCCAAGTAAGTTTACCGTCTCACTTAACACATAAATGTAACTGCCTTGGATCAGTTTTAGGCGCAGAACATACAGCTGGGTACTCGTAGCACTCCACAGTTCCAGCCAAAATAAACAGGCAATGCTCTGACGCGAAGCGTTAATCTTTAAGAAAACTACACCGCAAAGCTAAGACTCAAGATCGTTTTGAATGTAATGTAATGCAATGTGGCTTCGAAGTAGAAAGTACACTTTCGCGCTTGTTGTTTTCTTGGTTTTTGCAGAATGATCAAGTGCCAGCCTCAAGAGTACAGCTTCATACCCAAAACCTGGATCTTCCCCGCTGAGTACACTCAGTTCCAGAACTATGTCAAGGAGTTACGAAGGAAACGCAAGCAGAAGACCTTCATTGTCAAGCCGGCCAACGGAGCCATGGGTCACGGGTATGTCAGAGGATAGCAAGTGTCCCAGCATGATCTCTGAATATTGACAATAAGACTCGCAGAGGGGAGCGAAAGAAAACGAGGAAGGTAGGAATGAGCAGTAGAACAAACAGAGAAAAAGAGAAGCAATTCAAAAGCAAGGCAAATAAGAGGTTTGTGACCCTGGCTTGGGTGTCAATGAAAATGGCATGATGGCTGATACCAGATTGAGTGCTGGAGCTAAGAAGGTGGGGTGATTTTCTTTGTTGGCTTCATTGTCCTCGATGGTCACTCTTTCCATAAATCAGAGGTTATCACTGCCAGTGGGAGGACACACACACGCACACATGGTCCCTGGCAGTTACTGTAGTTCCTTCCCTGGAGGTCTCTGCATGTGATTATTTGATTCTTTTATGAGGCACCATCAGCAGAGACCAGTCAGACTGGAAAATGGACAAAGATGGCTCCTGCAGGGGACTCTGTCTCTCAATAGCATCTCTTTATCAAAAGAAAAGCCGGCTGCGGTACCTGAATGCATATTTCATACCTGCAGTCCTATGAGAGAAACCTCGGGCTGTGATGTTGCATTTTCATTGTGTATAGTGACTTCCTGAGAGTCAGAATCATTAACTATTTATTCAGCTTTACCTGAACTGCAAGAATGGTTATATGGCCTTTTGTAGGTATGGATGCAAAGTCCTGATAGTTAACACAATTCGTGTTTAAAAGTTGCATATAAGTGTGTTACTACTACTACTTGAGTACTTTTCAAGGCAGGAGCTAATAAAGGTGTTGATGTTATATCTAGAGGTGTTATTATTCCTCTGTCTTTCTAATGTGTGTAGTTACGAAAACAGTATCCATCCAATCCAACATTATGGTTCATCATACGGTCCAAATTCATTTCACAGCTAGCGCTATCAAGGAAATGAAACATCATAAGCCTGGGTGAGTGTGGGAGCTGTGCTTTACGTGATGGAGACTTTGATACTGATCATAAGGCTTTCTTACTTTAAAAAGAGGCAGATGAGCCGGATAAGGTTGGGCCATTTGTTAACAAAGCCCCCTCGCTTTTGGAGGTTTTCCACCCACTGAGAGGAAAGGAGCAGAACCGGAACACCTTGTAGAAATTAGGCAGCTCCTGGGGAAAGGAATATCGGGGTGGGTCAGGGTTTCGCCCTCTCACCACTGACCACTTTAAGGGGGAAGAAAAAGGCTGAGTGCAGCAATTAATTTAGCAACACGTAATACCAAATGACAAAAAAAAAAAAAAAAAAGTGAAAGCGTGTGAAGTTTTGTTAACAATCCTATTTCCTGAAATACAATTAAAAAGAAAGACAGTGAATGTTAGTTTTTGTTTGAAATATGGAACCCTTTGAAAATAAATTGTGGCTTTATTAAGCGCCCGAGAACATGTTGAAATTCCTCAGATGGTCAGATATTTACTCTGTATTCTTTTTAAAGTCTTATTCTTTGAAAACCTCTGACGTGTGTACATGAAGGGTGCCGGCTTTCATCACCAGCACCAATAGGTGGGGATATTGAAGTACAAATAGCTGTGTGTGTGCCTCACCTCTCTCTCTAATTCTCTTTGAATTTGTCCTTTCTGGTATAATGTGAGCATTACTTATAACTCCATGCTGCACTAAGCCCTTATTTATTAAAGAATAAAGGCTGAATTATTGCAATACATTAAGAATATGAAAGATGATGAGTTTAGCTCGACCACTCAGTGGCAGGCGGCTCACAAGATTAGATTTTTCTCTCTTTTTTTCCATGGTGTGACGCGGCAGGAAATTAAGTTATATCTACCCCCTGTAATTTATTTTTCCGACGGCCAACTAAATGAAGTTATTGTTTATGTCTGAGGCCCAGCTTGTTATAAGGGAAACAAAATAAAAGCGCGTGCAACGCTTAAAAAGGCGAGCTCCCCTCCGGTGCCAAATTAAATAGGCAGGGGAGAGTGGGCTGTGATTATCTGACACTCCGGCTCATCAATCATGTCGTCTCCTCCTCAGCGACTCCTGCTCGACTAACTAACACTGTTAACCCTGTCCTCATTGTTCAGCTTGCTGTCTGCCTCACATTGTCGGTCAGCCCTCAAACAACTGCTCCCTGCTTTTTCTTCGAGGTGCAGGGAACGGAAGCAGGCCGATGAAATGCTCATCTGTTGTAGAGAAGCTACTGAGCTGGCAGGAGTAGAAGCTGACTGACACTTGGGCCTACAAGTTAAATCAGACCTACGAGGAGAGGAGTGCTGATCCCAAACTTGATTTACGCTCTTCCAAAGCCTCTTTTGAAGCTTTTCAGCAATGCGTTTGTTCTTCAATACAGCTAACTAAGCAGGTTAATTATTTGGTTGAATTACAACAAGGTACACTGCAAAGGAACCTAAATAATGGTGACTTTTCGGTGCCACAAAATCTATACTTTTTGAGCAGTCAGGTCCGTGCATTTTGACCAACTCTTATGTGTGTGTGTGTGCTGCGCTCGCTTGGCTTTCATGTCTGCAACGGAGCCCTTCAGGCTGCGCATGTAACCAATTTAGCCTGTGCCTGCCCTAACTATGAGTGATGGTGATATAGGTCAGTTGCGTTGCTTGTACATAGTAGAAGATTGTTTCGAAATGACCCCGCACCCTCCGTGGCACACAGTCCACACACATGCAGGCAGACTCACAACTTTAAAGATATAGCCCCCCCCTCCACTCCCGCACAAGCACGTGGATGTCCACAAACTAACACAACTCATTCTTTACTCCAGCTAGCAATGGTCTGCATAATATAAGAGCTGAGTGCCAGTGACATGAGACCAAAGCAAATGTATTCGAGTGGAGGTTGAAACGGAGCAGTGTGTCTGCTCTCGTTAACCTGTGCACAGTTTAAAGACCCTTTCCAGAGCTTTTGATGCAGTGTGCCATTCAGACAGAGTGAGATTTGGCTTAAAAAAAACCAACAAAAAAAAACGCAAACACACGGATATTCTCCAGATGATCACAGAGAAAGGCTCAAACAAACATAACCTGTCTGCTTTGTGTGTATTTGTTTTTACACTGTGCCCGAAGAGATGGCCGGTTAATGAACACAATAACATTTTTAGAAGGTTGATTGCTCCATAGAGCCAAATAGTTTGTCTAAAGTGCACTCATTTACTAGTTTCCCTCAAGATTCTATTGGTGTAGAGGGTCACATCAGGGCAGCGTACCTCCAACCCCTTTCACTGCCTAAGGCTGAATATCTTCGGTGTGATTGTTGGAATGATTCGGCGCACAGATAGGACACATTTTAATATCCGCTCCCTATGAGTGCATCTATTGCTCGTCTAATTTATGGTTATTATCTGTTAATTGAGAAAATAGTAATACGCCAAAACTATTCTTGGGATGGAACGACTGAAAGGATCGGTCTTCACACCCCAAGTAGGCAGATGTAGCACCCCAGAAATATGTCCCCAGCTTTTCCAGAAGACTTTCAAATGAAATATCATAATGAAACGCATAAAATCAGTATCTTGTTTGCCTCCGAATTTGGCTTCATCGTGAATATCAGACTGTGCCGATGTCATCCGTCATCTTCATGGTCTCTGCTAAGCTCCCATCTTTCATTTTTTTAATTATCTTTCTTTTTTTTTTTTTTTTTGCCTTTACCATGCCATGTTTTATTATGCTATCATAATATCCCCCCCGAGGACTAATAAAATTTCTGTCGATCCAGGATCTCGCTTATCCGAAACTGCGAGAAGCTGCCAGTCCAGGAGCACTTTATCGTTCAGGAGTACTTGGACAAGCCCTTCCTGATGGAGGGCTACAAGTTTGATCTGCGCATCTACATCCTGGTTACTTCCTGCGACCCTCTTCGCATTTTCCTTTATAACGACGGCCTGGTTCGCATGGGCACGGAGAAGTACCACGCACCCAGCGAGGCCAACCTGGTAAGGCGCACACACTCACAGTGGCAGACACACACCTTTTAGTCACAGTGAAGCTGTTTCTGCCTGTATGTCAGTGTCAGATACAATGCTCCAATCACACAGTGGGAAATTATTGTGGACAGAAATAGAGAAATCGACGAGGAAAAAAGCCATCTATAAATTATCACTAAAACATGCAAGTGCTCTCATAGACAGACAGCATACTGAGAAATGTAGACAACCTTTGCTTGTGCAGCTTGGAGTTCGCTGTATGAGTGTAGGTATGGAATGGGTGAATGAGAAATGCATGGGAGGCACTTTTTAAAAATCTAGGTTAAAAAAGGTGCTTCGGTGGCCCAAGTGGAGGACAATTTTCCATTTGTGCACGTGTGCAAATTGCTCCCATACACACAGACATGCACACAAACACAGAATGTCCTGTTATGCACAAAAGCTGGGCAGAAATGTCCACATGCCAGATGTCTTTTCTGTAATATCAAACCATTCATATTTGCCTTGAGGTTCTGCACCTGCTGGAGCACAGACTGTTGCTGATGAAGGGATGTACAGCACTAACACACACACACACACACAAACAGCTTCCTATCAAGCACGATGCTTATCTAAAATATGAACACACACACACACACACACACGCACATAGACATCCTGGTTCCCTGCTGAGACACAAGTTTGTATTGTCTTAGTCTGCGTGTGACACATGATGGAGTGAGTCACGCCATGGAGATGGATGTTCAATCCCACAGAGAGTGGCTTCCAGACAGCCATCAGGGGCACAGCGTTATAGCCCTGTAGGCTAAGGACAAGGATGTATTGTCTTCAGCTGTGAGGGATGGTGTTTAAAGACTGGAATACAACATGGGTCATATACAGTAAATGGTTATAATATGCAAAGACACATTTTAGCTGTGTGCTGTGGGAACTTGTGAAAAACTTGCCACTGTAGCTTTGTCTCATCTCATCATACTGTTGTGCTGCCCAACCTTGTTGCTTCAGTGAACATATGTGCAACTCACTATTGGATCGATCACTATTTATGCAATTACCAAGTATGAATGCACTGCAAATGAGAGTCAGAAGCAGGCGACAAAGAGTTGAATTTTTCCATCAGCATAGACAAAGGAAATAGAAGAGAGGGAGTTTTAATGCATCAAAAAGCCATCTGCTACAAATATGATTTGCTATTGCTGTGATTTCTTAAAACGTGTTCCGAGCTTTTAAAAAGAGATTTACTTGTTTTACAAACAATTGATTCATCAGTCACATTTTGGTGACTTAGTTTTCTGAAGTGAAATTAACAAGGCTGATTTGAACTCGTAGATCTTGCCGTTGTGTAAACTGCCCAATAAATTCAGATTTTTCATGCCCTAAATGTGAAGAGTGGATACATGAATAAAGTTCTTTTGTTTGTCTCCACAGAGCCAGCTCTACATGCATCTGACCAACTACTCAGTCAACAAACACAATGAGAACTTTGAGCGAGACGAGACGGTGGACAAAGGCAGTAAGAGGTCTATCAGTTGGTTCACCGAGTTCCTCCGCACCAATGACTACGACGTGGCCAAGTTCTGGGGAGACATCTCAGTGCGTTTGTAGTGCACGCAGTCGGTTGCAAACAGATACAGTTCCACGCAGACACGTTACGTCGGATCTGTGCTTTCACAAAAGCAAAGGAAGCGCAGAACGAGACCAAAAACTTAAATTTAAACAACATCCGCACATGTAACCTTAACTCTCATTGATACACAGGCTGCTTCTGCCAAGCAACACATTGCTGCAGACAACACACAAGTGCACCAGCGAGGGTTTGATATGATTTGTTATGACAGTGATTCAGGGAGCTTGTTTCATTCCAGGAAGAGCTCAGTGGAAACATCATTCCATGAGGGTGAGCTTTTCCTGTCTTGCACTAACCTCGTCTGATTAGAAAATTCTTCAAATTTCTTTCTACATGTAACCATTCATCCCTGTCATGGGCCTTTTTGTCTTCTCTTTTCGTCTCTTAGTTGCTTCTTTATTTTTTGACCCTTCTCTTCTGGGGTGTGTCCGTGTTTTTCTCTTTACTTGTGGGGTCCCTCGGTGCGTGTTCTCTGCTTTTCTATCCAATCTCACGCTGCACTTAACCACAAGACACGTCACTGGTTGTTACCTACTTCTCGATGGCTTTTTACCTTTCTTGATGCTCACAGGGTCCGTGCTTTACCTGTTTGCCAAAGTTCTCAAATGGTTAACGCTTCGTCTTTTTTCTTTCCTCTCTTATCCATCTTGTGTAATCTGTCCTTGTGCTGTTTTGTAAAAGTATTAGCATTTCTTCTTATCTGTACTGTTTACTTTTTTCACCTTGTTTTTTTTTTTTCTCTCTATTCCATATTCCACATCCTTAGTGAGACACCAGAGTATCATCATTTGACGCAGCCAGAATGACTAGCTCTTATCTCCCTCTGTCACCATTTTCTTTTCTCTGCACTTTCCCAAGTTGCACCACTTTTTGCCGTCCATTCACACTCACACACTTTGCTTTGTTTAAACCCAGCTCGGTCTCCTCTTCTCTTTTCATTTAATGTCTTCTGACATTCAGTTCCTATACTGACCTTGTAGGCTCACCAGACTCTTGCTGCAAATGGTCACGGTCAGAAAGTCAGGGTTTGTTTGCCAAAAGATTGTCTGTGGGGGTTAAGAGGATTGTATATATTTTTTTCATGTGAAACACTCACCCCTCTTTTATGTTGAGATGTTATTGATGTGCATGCTGAATGGAGCCAAGGTTTGAGCAGCAAAGCTGCAGCTTTTAATGTCGGTGTGAATTTGAGAGCTCGCTCTGACTACAAATAGGTTAACTATGGATTTTCTATTTGCTAACAAACACACACAAACGCATACTTGCATCTTAAATTTTTGCCAAGGTCTAAGAACATGTCTTTTCCTTTGCGTTTTTTTTTTTTTAAGCTCTTTACAAAATTTATTTGAGAATTTTGTGGAGACTTAGCTTTGCCTTCGTCAATACAATGCAACAGTTACCTTGGACAATACTGTTAGAGAAACGTCTTTCACATTGTGTTCTTTTTTTCCTTTGTGAGTATTTGGTAATAACAAAGGCTTTATGGAAAAACCTTTATCTCTTTATCTGGCAAAGTTCTCATGAATATATTTAAATAGAGAGAACTGTACATCTTTTTTTTTTAAAAATGCACTATTTTCTAAGCATTTCGATATAATTTGTTCGGCCTTGCTGTCATTTCCAAAAAATGTTTTCAGCAGTGTTAAAGGAGCCCATGGTTGAGAACTAGTTTTTAGGAACCCAAGGCACATCAAAAATAGCCAAAAGATTCAAAATTCAAAATTAGATTTACGATCACGGAACATGAGATTGCACACCAAAGATAGAGATGTAGTCCTTAACCTGACAAAGAAATATACAAAGAAAAAGAGAATAATAATGATAATGATAAGTTGGTGGGTGAAAAAGCAAGAATACACGGTCTGACCGACCAAAATGAAGATGTGGGCTTCTATTGGATGCGGTATGTAAAAAAAAAAAAAAGAAACTACATAAACCAATCTTTATATTTATGCAGATAAATAAAACAAATGGAAAGATTTTTTTTGTTTAAAATTCATAGAGGCTCGTAGAATCAGTGAAGCTCAGAGACACAGGCACACATGCACAGACATGAGGTGCGAGGCAGTGGCCAATGCTGGAGGCCCAGGATAAGGAGAGAGGTGATGTGGGCAAGGACAAAGGACACGTACACACAAATATACACACCAGCCAGTACTTGGGACTTTGGGCATAGATGTGGAAGCGGGACCAGGTGTTTGAGCTGAGCAGCCTTTGGGTCAAACAAGTAAATGGATTGACATATAGATGGAGGTGTATGAGCAGCACACAGACTGAAAAGGGAGGGGGGCGAGTTCAGCCTTATCAGGCGAGGGCCAGACCAGCACAGCCCCCTCTCCTGCACCCAGCATTCAGACTGGACTGGGCAAAACTGCAGGCCAGCAGCACAGCATGAGGATTGCCTGGTGAGGGGAAGCTTTGTGCGTGTGTTTGTCAGAGTGAGTACGTTTGCCACAGTTGCACAGTGGGGGCAATGCTGGAAGGTAGCAGCCAGAAAACATAAGGGCAAACACAGATGCACACAGGTTGGGCGCCACCAGCAACACAGATGGTTAAACCACCCAACACTGGTAAAAGTCTGTCTGTGCGGGAAATTCCAATTTCTTTTTTAAGATAGTAGTGGATTGGGATTCACTTCTACTTCTAAACTTACAGAGACACGCAAGAACTCTGCTTAAACCTTTGTTTTAGTATTGATTGTGTCCCCAACTCTGTGGAGAACGCATATTTGTTTCGAGCCCAAGTCTGTGGCGTTCTCCAATCTGAAGGTTACAGCCATTTGCCTGCGATTAAGAAGACGAAAGACTTTTAATCAGCAAAAGCCCGCGACTTTTTGATGTAAATCAAACTCAATAAAGACAACAATGAAGATGATGTTGTCTTTGTTAGTCCAGATGGGTGATTCTCTCTTTGTTTGTGTTTGTCTGTTCATCCTGCCAGGAGTTGGTGGTGAAAACACTGATAGTGGCTGAGCCCCACGTGCTGCACGCTTATCGTATGTGCCGCCCTGGCCAGCCACCAGGGAGCGACAGCGTCTGCTTTGAGGTCCTCGGCTTTGACATCATCCTGGACCGCAAACTTAAACCTTGGCTGCTGGAGGTACAAGTCTGAGAGTAGAAAAAACGTTTTTTTTTTTGTGTGTTTTTTTAACCTTCCCTTCTGCCGCTGCTGGAAAAAAATATTTCATTTGTAAGAATTTCTTTCACCCCTTTTCCAGATAATTTCATGAAACTGCTCCGGTTTCTAATTTGAGATATTTTTTTATTTCTTAAGTAATTATTTTTTTTGGTGACATTTTTTAACACTTTTTTTTTTTTTTTAAGTGAATGAAGTGACGGCAGCAAAACTGAAGTAATGTGGCATAAGCAGGAGTGAAGGAGACAGTTACCACACCCTGACAGCCAGCAGAAACATACGGGGATTCTGCCGGCACGTCCTTGTCCCCACACACAAAAACACCCACGTACTCCGTGGTGTCTGTGCACCGCCGATCAACACATGCACGCGCAGTTACATCCACATAAATGCATACAAAAATGCATTCATATGTAGCCGCTTTAAAAAAAAAGACAAGACAAAGGCTCACTCGAACAGGGCATGGAAATTTAGGTCAGGATGGCAGGTTGACTAACAAGACAGCAGCTCCTCATTTGTTGTCAGTATTACTTTTCCAAGTGTCAGTCATTCCTGAGATGGATTCAAGTCCACTCCAGGATTTCTGTCTTGCTGTTCTGATGTCAGCCAGTCAGTTAAAGTGTGACCTAAATCCTTTAACCCAAAGTGGCTGCACACCCCCCACCCCCCGCCCCCTTCCCACAAACTGCTCAAAGATGGGAAATGCCGCGGGAATAATAGTTTGTTTTTCTCATCGTACCAACCCAAAATAACGTTTATTCTTTTTTTAGGAAGTCCCAGATTTGGAGAAAAAAAAAAAAAAAAAAAAAAGAAGTGACATTTGTTTGTTTTTTTCCACGTGCTTTTGTTTTCTATCATCGAACAAGTAGAGTTCTAATTGTTTACCTGTCTCTTTTTGTGTAGCTGAGCAGTTACAATCTAAAAAGAAAGTGATGCAAAAGGGAGCGCGAGAGGATTGCGTTCCTTTTTTGAATGCTGGTGCACTGTGACCGCATGCGTGTGTGTGCGCGCGCGTGCGTGTGTGTGTGTGCGCGCGTGCGTGTGTGTGTGTGTTTGTGAACGTGTATGACACATAGCAAACAGCCGTGAATGCAGTTGTTCCACTCCAGCAGTAATGATCCCCCCTGTGCTACTAGCAGCTCTCTATAACTCTCATCAATTAACATCCAATGCGCACACACACACAAACATGCACAGCCCTGCTTCTCTTTCACGCAACATTTACAGCGACAATCATTTGTTTCCAAAATTCAACTGATTAGTCAGGGCGTAGTTGCAAGCATAGAGGCAGTGTCTAAAATCCTCACTGCCAAGCCTGAGAATAACTTCATTACCTCCTTTTAGCCTGTTGGCTTTAATTTCTACTCTGCCGGATCGCAGCAGGCAGGCAGGCCTAAAGGCGAGTTGCCGCAAACAGAACCCTGTGGCAAGCCCCCAGGTCTATATGTTTTTTTTGCAGCATTTTGCGTAAACAGAATCTATTTCGCACCATTTCACCATATTCAGAAATATTCGTTACCCCGGAGTCGCTCCAAAACAGTAAAAAGTGTGTCAGGAATTGAAACACGATCTAGGCCTCACAGGTTTGTTTTGAATTTGTGGACTCCGCTGCTCCGGTTTCCTTGTTGGTGTCACAGTGAATTATGCGTGCCACGCCTCGTTGGGGCTTTACCCAGACTGCTGTTCCGACAATGTCCTCTCTTACTCTTTAAGACGTCAAAGTTAGTTGTTGGACAAGAAAACTCCCAGCCAGGAAATGAAAGTTCAACCTGTGTAGACTCAAAGTCAGTTGGGTCCCTGAAAGCTAGATGGTATCATATATAAGAAACTGTCAAATGATATTACTTGTGTCCTTTGCTTTTCATTTTTGTCAGCTGTCCTCTGAGTGTATTTAGAAAGATGGCGACGGGAAACAAACATCATAGCCTTCCACATCATCCAAATATTTTTCCAGAAAAAGGTGTTTTTTTTGGTTGATCGATTTTTTTCAAATGATTTTTTCATTTCATGTCATCTTTTAGAATTTTATTTAATTCGGGGGGTGACTCCAAACTCCTGTTATTAGAGGACAAACTTTCGTCTCAACGTGTCTCGACGCAAAACTCAACCACGAAGTGAAATCACTGCAAATATAGCCATAACAAATACACATGCTCAAGAGAAAATAACCCACAGGCCAGTACGCACACCTGCTAAATAGCTTGTCACGGGTGAAAACAGAGGATACACGAGGGATGGCTCTCAAACCAAGGCCGGGCATCAAACAGACGCATTGTGCTCAAAGCGAGTATCGAAAGGGGAGACGAGGCGGGAAAAAGAGAGAGACGGGCTTTTGAGTGATTCTTATCTTAATTCAGCAGAGTTTTCAACACAAGTTTGCCTCCGATTGACATTCAAAACATCAGCACTAAATAGGCAGACACACATACACACACACTTGCTCAGATGGCGTAACCCGAAACGTTCACTTTCATTAAACAGCCCAGACGGCATCTGTGTCTCGTATAGGAAAGGCGTTTCATTGAGCCGTGATCTTAGAGCCGTTACACACACACACACACACACACGCGCACACACACACACACACACGCACACCGGTGCACGCACATGCCTACAATCTGCTTAGACTGTAGTTTCTTTTGTCAGAGCCAAGGCTTTTGCTTTGAGGGGTTCATTGAGTATTTTCTTTGTCTTTTGAGAGCAAAATTAAAAAAAGCAGAGAAAACATAATCAATTCACATTTATTCGGCTTAACTCGAGAACCTCCTCATGACAAGCTTCACTTTTTATGCGTTCCGCATGCAAGCAGTAGCGTCTTCAAACTGGGGCGTGTGGGTGAAAGAGAACGGCACACAGCTACAGATCCTGTGTGAGCCATAAGGAGTGCCTTTACTCAATAGAAAAAGAAAAAAAAAAATAGAAGGGTCAGGGACAGCATTATCACCCTTTTACACTCCCCTCTTATCCAGGATCCGTGTGCTGTAAGCTGGTATGACAAATGGTGTCAACTTCTCTGTGGAAAATTAAAAAAAAAAATCAGAAGTTTGGAAGGGGATGGGAGAGTTTGAGATAAATACACACATGCACACAAAAACGCTTGCTTGTATCTGAACCAGAATCCGACAAAAAGCCGAACTTATCGTTCTCATGAGCTCCTTACGGGTATCCACAAACCCCAATGCAATGCCAGTGGATTGAGGGTTAGTCTCATTACAAGCTCTGTCTCGCGTCATTTGATTTTTTTCAGTTGTTTCCTCATATGAGGCATAAAAAAAGCTGGTCAACTCTAAATAAGAAGCAAGTGTTTGTAGTGAGCACGAATAATTAGAAACATGCCTGGTCCCTGCAAAGCTTTCTCACTAGTGGTGGGCTCTGTAAGGGCTGGCTGGCTTGCTTGTTAGCGCTACAAGTCAGTGTGTGAGGATGTGCATGTATGTGTGCATGGAAAGAGTATTAGTTTGCATCTGTGTGGCGTTTGAAAGCGTGGATGTGTTTGCTTGCACAGTTAACACATGTGTTCACGACGGACACGTCTTAAGATGTTTCTGTTTAAACGTGTCATCTCCCTGTCTCTGTGTGTGTGTGTGTGTGTGTGTGCATCTGGATATCTGGACTTAGTCCCACAGGGAATAGCCCTCTGTATTGTGTGCACGTTTGGCCATCCTCCCGCCCGCAGCCCATGTCTTTATCCACTCAAAGAGGCAGAAAAGAATTCCGCTTAAAACCAACAAACAAGACAAAGTCAGGAAGCAACGATTTAAAGAGAGGAGGCCAACTTTCATGGTGTTGTACACATCCTTGTTCAGGGCTGAGATACCATCACACAAAGGGCAGTTTGATTATTGATGACAACAAGTAAACTACCATCTCCTCCTCCATTTCTTGTGCTTATTCTGCCCCCCCCCCCCGAATCCCCTCCCCTCTGTGCAGAGTGATTGGCAGCTAATGAGGCGGGCTCGGTTAGGTCAACTGTGGCACGGGTTTGTTTGAGTCTCCCGAGTGTTTGTGTGCGAACAGGCATCCAGACAACACACTGCAGCTGGACTGCTTCCCCAAGGGTGGTGATTCTTCAACCCTTCCTGCAACTTTCCCCTCTCTTTGTGTTCCGTCCCCAATTGTTTCAAGATGAGTGTGGTTCGCCTGTCCTTCCCTCTGAGCCAACATAATCCAGACTTCCTTTCCTTTTTGAGTGGGAGTGTGTGTGTGTGTGTGTTTGTGGTGGGGGGAGGTATTTGTGGGCAGTAATATGCATTTGCAACTGTAAACAGATGCCACGACACACACATGACCATAGAAACAAAGCAGGGATAGTTTTCACTCTGCCCTGTCTCGCCAAATCGCACACACACATACATCACAACTGAGTTTCAACCGCTGAAAATGTTGTCAGTGTCTTGTGTGGAAAAAAAAACAAAAAAAAAAACTTCCATCTTCAAAGAATGAGATGGAGATTTTTGCGTTCCTGTTGGTTTTTTCTCAAAGTGTAACACGGGGTAGCCATTCAAAGTGTCACTGTTTGCTTTGGAGTTCCAGGAGGGGGATTTAGAGGTTAGCCTGCCTCTCGTGTATTTCCTCAGGAAATTTGAGAAGAATTTCCTAACCCCTGCAACAGCAGAGTCAAGCATCACGGGGTATTCAGTGTGATTAAGGAGGAATTTACTTACTACTTGTGCTCTACAAATAATTTTCATCCCCTCATAATTGAATTTTTCTCGGGTGAAAAAAGAGACTGGGGAATAAATGCACTCTGATATACTGAATAATCTTTTATCTCCCCCTGCCTTTGATTCATTTCTTAGCACTTTGTTGGATTCATTCTTGTTTAAATGCACATGGATATCGCTCTAACCTCTAAGGGGGTGTTTTTCTGCGCGTGAACCCTAGGTGGCAGTAGTGGCCTGCGAGCCTCTCTGACTGATATGAGGTTTATTAAAGAATAATTAGAATGATGTATGGGACTGTCTGTCTCTATCCACATCCATTTTCCCCCAACATGACTATTTCATGGAATAAGTATCAAATTAGGAGAGCACAGGCTTTGTATGTGGGGCAGTTGAAAACATACCCCAACATTTAGTCATTCATCATCAGACATGTATGGCAGTCAGTGACCGTGTGTGTGCGCGTGTGTTTGTGCATATGATTGAGCGGGGGGGTATAGATTGCACGTTTATTGAGTGACACATTGAATTGTATGGTGTATGATTTAGGATTTCTGTATATTTGTTTGATAGCACTTCGGTTGGTGCATATTTGTGCGTTACAGGGTCATCACATCTGTTTATACCTTTCCTGGGCAACTTTGAAGCACCTTTTGTTTCTGTGTGTCTGATTTCTATCTCCGTTTGTCCTCAAAAAAGCAACTCTCCCCGCACCCTTCCTTCCAGCCTGGCGGGTCAAGCTGAATGGTGTCTAAGCTAAACACTGGCCCGCCCGCCCGCTCGCTCCCAGGACCTTTACCAGCAGCTCAACACGCTCAGCTAGAGTTTCCCTGTGTCCGAGTGGACCACATGAAACGCCACGAAAAAGAACAGAACAGTGATTGATAAGACGGCTGAAACAAGAGAGCGACTTAACAGGGCGTCCAGCTGTCTGTCTTTCTGTCGCTCTGCTACTCATGCTTGCTTTCTCTCTCCCACTCTGCCTCCCTTTCTCATTCCACCATTGTGCGGCAACAAACACTCCATTCTGACAGCGGCTGAACTGTGCCGATACCCTTGAGTGTGTGGGGCAAAATGGGAGGCTTGTCAAAGCAGTGGTTGTTTACCCTCTGCCAGGAATAATAAGAGGGGGTCGTTTTTTCTGTACCGATTAATCACGAGCAGCCCTTGTGCTCGTTTTAAGGAGAATTCCAGACACAGAATAAATGTCATTGTGGGAAAGCAATTTGTTGTGAAAACAAGGCAGCCGATTGTTTTTGGCCTTGTGTTGTTGCTATATTATTAAGGGATGTGTGGCACAAGGGAAGCCACAAGTGCAAACTTCTTGATGTCCACTACACTATGATAATCATAGTATTTTTTTTTTTCTTACTAGTTCTATTCATGATGTAAATGATAGCAATGAATGGTTCGAAGGAAATGGAATCTGAGCTATTTACAAACAATTCTGTTTCCCCGTTCCTATACGATCCTGATATTATTCTCTGTGGGTGTGAAGAATGGTCTATGTTCGTCTTCTTCTGAGGGTTTGATTTAGCTGTTTTGGCCATTATTTACTTATTGACTATCCTTGAGCAATACACTTAGTTCTCAGATGCGCCAGCGGGCCAGACCTTATTAGACAGACCCGGCATCCAAACCAGAGGCTTTTTCTCTTGGAAATTAATAGACTATATCAAATTGAATAAGCCATTTAAATTTGCTGTTTGCGTCTCACCTCATCTGTTTTTACTTTGCCGCCAGTAAAGATCAGTAGACACACTTGCTGCTTGCAGACAATTCAAACCAAATGGACAGTTGGGAGAAAGTGTAATGAGTTTTACCTACAACAATGTTTATTTCACAGCTACTTTCATTAAAAATTGCTGGTTCCATTTGCATCTCTATCACTCATTTCGAAGAGTAGGAAATCAAATCGTTACCCGTCCCGTTTAAATATTTTAATGTTTTGGAGCTCGCGCTTTGATCTTTATGTATTTAGTAGGACTTTCAGATGAGGATAAACGTGTCCTGTGAAACATTAAAGACCCATATTCACATTCTGCTTTTAAACCGAGTGATACTTTGGCTACACTGATGCGATGCTGAAACAAATCAAAGAATGAGTAAATAGAAGGTTCTAATCTTTCCATCTGACGTTTTTATTGAACGCGTCTTGGTGCAACCAAGAGCTCTTTTAAAACCCTGCCAGAGTCACTTAAGGAAATCAGAGTGGGGGGTTTTGGGATCCTGCAGGGGTTCATTAGGAACAGACTGATCCAACTTCCTCTGCTAGGGAGGGAAAGAAGAATTCAGAAACAGGGAGAGAGAAATGCGGAGAGGTAACGACTACGGAATCAGAGATAGCAAATGAAGGGGATGGAGGAGGGGGGGGGGGGGGGGGGAGTTCAACTATGACCAGTCAGAAAACATTGTGAAAGAAAGCGAGAAATAGAGTGGGGATAGAAATGAAGCAGGAGAAGAAGAGTGTGGTATTCTGGGAATAGAGGGAGAGGAACAAAAAAAAGTCGAGGGAGAGCAAAGGACAGCGAGTGCCACGGTGCCATTCTATCCCGTGACAGCTTGACACCGCAAATCAAACTAAGAAATGAAGACAAGTAACGAGACAACCGTCTACAGGATCACTGGCAGTCTGTCTGTTACCTTTTCTGCGGCACTCTTAAAGCTGTACTCTTTTCATTGTGGCTGTCACACAGGGGAGTGCCCTAAATGAAAACAGAACCCTTTTTTTTTTTTTTTCTCCGGCAACACTTTGAGGTACGGTACTGTAGGTCGAACTGCAGCTCTGTCCTCTTTAAGACACAGAGGCATGTCTTGTGTACTTCTTTCCACTGAGTGAAAGAGTTGGATAGGATCTCTGTTCCTTTCTTCCTCTTTGAGCTGGAATACATTCATCACCCACCTTCTGATAAATGGTTGCTGTATAGAAAAACACACACATGTGAGCGCTCCCACAAAGACACATCCATACAAACCCTCTTTGTATTGGTGAAGATTTAGTAGCTCACCTGTGGCTGTGACAGCCAAACAAGCCCTGAGAAGGTTATTTAGATACTTCACAGACAACTCCAGTTCAGATTAAGGTTTCTTGAGCTTGTGTGCTCTCCTTCACTCATGCCCCGTATACACAGCTACACACATTAAAACATGAAAGCTTCCTCGTAGCACCATATTTGCACACTTCTTAAGTGTTTGAGGTTCAGGTTTGTAGCTGAAGGTTAATTTGTGTGAAGCCATGGATGGCAAAGGGAGCTTTACTGGTTCTCTTAAATCTGCCCAGACTTTTCTTCTCCTTCACGTTTTTTTCATTTTTTTTTTTTCCCGTTGACTTACAAACCTAATGGACAGTTGCCTCCTTTTTTGGGCTACACGCCCCACGGCTGGCGAAACGGTCAACATTCTGGCTTGCTCAGTTCCTGGGAGTCTGGCTGTGATGTAAATATTATCTTAAATCACTGTTTCCAAACGTGCCACACTGCAGCAGTAAGCACATTTGTGTCTGGATTAGCGATGGCTAGTCGCTGCAGGCCCTACACATATCTGTGATAAATAAAAAAAGGGCAGTGGGAGGGGGTACAGATTCTCAGAGAAAATTCTTTTTGCTTTTAAGTGGCTTGAAGTTGATTTTTTTATTTATTTTTTTTGCTCAAATCTATCTCTTTGGAATCCTACTCACATTCTTGATTGGATCACTGGATCATTGGTGAAACATTACTGAAATCATTTGTAAGTTGCTGTTGTGCTGCGTTGTGTTCGACAGTATTCAGTTCGGGGTGGGGGGGGCAGGACAAATAGTGTTTCTGACACAAATACTCATTCTGACCGCAGGTTAGGACTACTGGGGAGATTGAATTTCTTGCGAGACTTCCAGAAGTGTTAGCCGTCATTTAAATCTGTAGAGCAGATGTGTTTAGTTCTGTGGCTTTTGTTAGTTTTCATAAATCTGTTATTTCCGAGCTATGGGTAAACGCACAGAAGACACTAATTAATCTGGAGATAAAGACATTATGCAGACATGTGAGGTCATAGTGAGGAGGTTACTTGTTAATGTGACGCGCAGAATGAGTTGATTTAACACACCAGAAGGTTTGTTGACTAGCTACTGACACTGCATGTTTTATTGTAATGACTTACAGCAACAGGGTGAAAAAAAATCTCCACTACTGTATACTTCCTTCCACAGCTACCTCAGTGGATTATATGTCTTTTTGCATGATATCCAGTTTTACCCTTTTAAAGCCAGTTATCCATTTGTGCCTTCAAGACATTTATAATTCTGACAATTACTCCCTAAAACTCCTTCAACAAAGTCACTTTTATTAACCTATTGAAATTCTAATAATATCAAACCACCCACCGTGCTATTGTTCTCATATAAAAAAAATAGAATAGATGGTTTAGGCATTTTGGATGACGCCAGGAGGAGACCTGACTTATCTCAACAATCAAGGTTTATCAACCCAAGCCAGCCTTTTGGTGTGCATCTGTTGCTTTGTCTTTTGAAGTCACCTCATAGGAAGACGCCATTCCAATCACTGTTGCCAGTTCTTTCTTTGTTGGTTCTTTTGTTGTCTGACATAAGCTATTTCTCAGCATGGGAGGGAGACATAAAGGAACCTAACAAAGAGGAAAAGAATTGATTTGTTGTGTCAGGGATAATAACTGATATTTGAATACTTTGTACCGGTGCTTGGATTTGTTCTATTGAAAAAGGTAAGCTGCTCTTGAATTATTCCCTGGATGATACCAGCTTTTGTACCTCAAATCACAGGTGGATTATTTCTTTCTTGTTCGGCTGTATCTCTCTGAGCGCTCGTGATTGTATGTGATGGAACCGAGCTGAGCGATGATAATTCTCTGTTGCTCTAAAAGATGTTATTGGTGGCAGTGCTGTAATCTTAGACTGTGAGAATACTTAGGGTACTGAGTTTTTGAACTGGGTCACTTAAGTTACACGGACTGTTTGAGCGCTCACACATGGACCAGCAAACACACAGTTCGACTTAGGCTAAAAAGGCTAAAAAGAGCTCCAAAACAGGAGAGGAAAAAACCCCCAAAAATGTTCCATCTCATTCATCCTTTTCTCCTCTTTCCTCTTTCTTGTGGAAAAAGTTTTTCTTTTCCCAAAGATTACTTAAACCACTTCTGTAACCGCATACTATCTACTATCACAGTCTGCTGAATTTTGGAAAAAAAAAAAAAAAGGTGCTTATTCTTTGAATGTATCTCGTATCTCTTGTCTTTTCTTTGACAGATCAATAGAGCTCCGAGCTTTGGGACCGATCAGAAGATTGATTACGATGTGAAGAAAGGGGTGCTGGTCAATGCTCTCAAACTCCTGAACATTAGGTATTGTTTTCCACCACAGTCAAACACACACGTGTGTATGAAAGTGTGTATGACTGTACGAAGGGGCCCATTAAGTGTAGTGTGCAGAAGCATGTAAAGCTCAAGTCAAACCTTTTATTCTATAGTCTAAATGTTTGTAGATTTCAGTCGATTATTTTGGTTTCCCTGAAAATGACTTTTGATGCATAGTTCAGCCCTGATCTCGCTTTGATTTCAGACTGATGAGACAAAAAATAATAATGTGAATGCACCCAGAGGTTTGAGCTTTGAACACATAAATTACTGTCCTTCTAAATTTGTGTGTCGGCGTTTCTGTGCTGGATACAAAGACAGATAATGGCCAGCGTACAAAGCAGTTTCTCTGCTGAGTGCTTTGTGTGCCTTTCAATCACTCATGCTGGGAATGTGTGTGAGTTGTGTCATTTTTTTACCTAAAAGTTGTAAGAAAAGCTTCCTGTTTTGCTTTTCTTCCTTACTTTGTGGGTGTATTTGTTTGCCTGTTTTGCTTACGCTTACTGTTCTTGTTGTGTAATATATATATATATATATATTATTTTTGTGTGTATCTGTGTGTGTGTGCCGGCATGCTTTTCTGTCCCCTGGCTACAATGGCCCTGTTCACTGATTGATCATTGTACACCAGACCTCTGGATCTCTGCTCTCTTTTTAGCTTTCTCTCAGTTTGTCCTCTTCTTGCTGTCCTAAATATAGGCTTAAGTCTACTCGTCACACACAAATACGACACACACCTAAACACAGACACACACATGTACAATGGATCAATTACATGCGGCGCAGTAGATCTGGTTTGACCGAACGTGGTGCAGTCAGCCCACATTAAAGCTGACTCTATCCTGCCGCCTGTCTTCGGGTGGAACAGACAAATCTCTTATCAAAATGATTTGTTGCATGGCTGAAGTTTGCTGTTCCCACAGATTAAAAGGGAAGATTTGGTTGTTTAATTCATGACAAATAAATCGTAGGAGGTCTTGAAAGGCAGCTGGAAGCCCTTTCTCCAGGGCAAACTGCTTATATTCATGGGGTAAATTAGGGCTGTACTTTACTCACTTTTTCCTTATATAGTAATGATTTTACTTCCTCAAAGGAAAGGATTAGTGGTGTGCAGAGGTATGGTTGGCTTCTGAGTCTGCTCACAACCAACAGTATCAAATGGTATCAATTCAGACCCATCCAGGCATGGACATCGATAAACCTCAGCCCCCAAAACAGCACTCAATATCCAATTTAAGGGGCCAGTGATTGACTAAAATGAACTGCCCTTTCTTCACCCTGTAGACGCCAACTCGTACAGAATAAGCTGTCTGGTTGTATTCATCCTGGTGTTGTTTGTGTTTTGGCTCTGTTTTCGTCCTAGCAGTTTTGAGTGTTATGTGAGAGAATTTTTCTTTTCCTTTTCTGATATGATGATCAGATTCACATCGGCAAGGAAAAAGCTCTAAAGCTGTCTGACATCATTAAAGTTTGCATCGTTCTTGAAAACTTTTTTTTCTTTCTCGTAGTTTCTACATGCAATGTCCAAATACTTTCAAACAACTACTAAAAGAAAATATTATGTTGATTGATTGATACAACAGTTGTGAGTTTTGAGTAAGAGGAAATGGAAAATCAGCTATCACGGCTTCCACTCTAAATCTACTTTAAATGGAGTCTGAACCCATTCCATGTGCTCTAACTAAGGCTATTTTTTTGCTATATAAATATTTCTTTGCTATATTTTTTTTCGCTGATCCAGGGCTAGTGATAAGAAACGCAACCTGGCCCAGCAGAAGGCAGAGGCTCAGAGACGACTATATGGACATGGTTCCACGAAGAAACTCTTAGCAGCTTCCTCAGATTGGGAGAAACAGCGTCACACACTGGAACGAAGAAGAGAAGAGCTGGTAACTGAGTTTAATTGAATAATACATAATAATCACACTTTATACCCAAAGAGAAATTATATTGTTGGAGTATCAATTATTGAGGAAAAATGACAAAATAATTGCAGAGTAGAAAGACGTTGGAGTCTGAAATATGTTCTTGGTGAAACATCATACTGCATTCCTGATAGTCCCACTGTGTCCTCGTCTGTGCTCATAGCTTGTCCATTTTTTTAACTAGGAATCTCACATTCCCCATGATGATTAAGGAAAGAAACGGTTTATACTTCCTTGTGTTTGCCCTAGTTTTACATTCATAACATCTCCTTTCCAACTAATCTGGAACTCGGGTCTTATTCTGTGCATTACTTGGCCTTTTTGAAAGCTCAATTAGCTGCTCTCACTTACGAATTAACTTCCTGTTGGACACATGACTATGTGCCATAACAGATGTGGTTCCAGCAGCACAGTCTCCAAACATAGATTCAATTACATACACAAACTTTAGATTTGACAACTTTACTAAACAAAGATTTGCTGAGATTATGTCCAGTATTCAGACGTTACATCCTCTTGAGATGTCCTGAACTGCGGACCACTGACAAGCTGCAGTGCAGCGTCTGCGATGCTCAGCTGCCGTACAGCGCGGTGCTGTTTAAGTGTGGTCAAGGGAGTTGAGAGCTATACTCAGTCACATTCCCACCTAGACATTTAAAACCAGCCAGTGGCTTAAAACAATGACTGAACAGTCAGGAGCCGTGATCGTAAGTCATGAGATACCTTTGGAGCTTTTTTGGCCAGCACAAAAGTTGGTTCGGGTTCAGTTTTTCCAACTACAGATGTACAGTGTGTTCGACACTAGTCAGTGATTGGATTTCTTCAACTTGCCCCATGGGAAGTTTTAGAAGCTTTGCTACTCCAGAAATACACAGCTGGTCTCTTTTTGATGGACACTGTTTTAACCAACACAGACTAGATGAGTGGAGCGTGAACTCAGATACTGGAACACCGTAGAGAATCAGGCCAGTTTAGAAAATAGAACCCTCTGTGCATACTGCTGTACATATGCCGTATATCACATTACAACACCGACAGAACGTGTGGTCTAAGCTTGCAAACAAAGCAGCCACAGGCTTTTAATCCTGGATAAAGACAGGTTCAGCACTTGGGAAACTCAGGATGTTATATAGATATTTAAACATACATGTGTTTCTGAAAATGACCTGCTGAAGTTTTGTGGGTGTGCAGCAGAGTTATTTAATACAACAGAAATAAGCCATTTTGCTCAACTCAGTATTACTTGTGCGTTTGGGCAGATGATACACTCCCATGTCGGAAATGTTCTCATTGTAAAAATATTAATCCATGTCAGAGTGGTATTTTTCAAAGTAATATTGCAAAGGATTTGGGGATTTGGTCATCTATGGTACATAATATCATTAAAAGATTTAGAGAATCTGGAGAAATCTCTACACTAGGGACACAGTTTGACCAATACTGATCTTTGGGCCTTCAGGCAGCACTGCATTAAAAACAAATGCAATTCTGTCGTGGAAATCCCTACATTGGCTCAGAAACATTGGAAAGAAAAAAAAACAACATTGTCAGTGTACATGGTCTGTTGCTGCATCCACAAGTGCATGTTAGAATTGTAGCATAAAGGGAAAACAATAGACAAACAGATAAGTTGAAGGCTAAAACAAAGAGAAAGGGTGTAAAAATTCAGTTTTACTTACTTTTTACTTCTACTACTTTTTCTGAGGCATGCATACCATTCGTTATTTTCTCTTTGAAATGAAAGCGTCGGGGGAGCTTTACTCATCTATATGGTGCCACAAGTGCTTTAATGCCTCACACCCTCTTTGATTAGCCGTTTGATAGCCATGGCAGCAATCAGTGAAAATAAGGAAGGCGCGGAGGCGCTTTTTTTAAAAAGGCCACCACCTCATTTCTGAGAGCCGTTTTGGCTGAATTGTGAGATCAGGTTCAGGTCTGTTGAAGGCACATTTCACTCTTTACTCAATGCTACTCGTGGAGTTGTCCCCTCCTCTCTGCTTTATGGCAAATTGGCCAGTTGACCTCCACAATTACACCTTTGTAACATGCTACTGAGAGAGTAAAAGGAAAACATTATGAGTGAGACTCGTTTTCTGTTCACTCTCCAGCTTCCCTTGCATTTAGAAAAGCTTAATTCTTTCTAACCAACAAAAGATGTGGTTTAGGTGATGCAGACTTTTTGTTTTTCTGCTTCTAGAAAGAGCGACTTGCACAGGTTCGCAAGCAGATTTCCAGAGAAGAGCATGAAAAGCAACATCTGGGCAACTACAGGTAAGAAAGCGGAAAGCAGCTGGTGAGAGGGGGCTCTTCTCTCCCGGAGCTCCATCCACTTAACTTGTGCCAGCTCGCCTTCAGTACATCCACAGGGTCATCTGCTCAGGGCCAGGCTCACACAAAAGTTTTTATTGCTGCTGTTGATAGAGACCACAAAAGAAAAGACACAATTTTCTTAGGAAATGTTAAAGGGTAGAATTAGGATGAGATAACAGAAGAAATAGTTTGTCAGAGGGAGAATAACTTTGCTGTATTTTTGAAACTTAAAGGCAAACTTCGCTCACCACCTGCAAGACATTTCCTCTTTCTCCCACACTTGTTTTCTTTTCCCTTCAAATTCCAGCTGGGGCTCTGGAAGACATTGGGTGTGTAAGATTTTTGACCTTACAGATGGAGCAGATTTACCTTGCAGAATGACTCAGCCACACCAAGTTCAGATTTACTCCTTGTCCCTTGTAAAATGTCCATTCTCCTTCAGCGTGTAGCCACCCACACTGCTCTCGGTTTTCTTACTTTCTTATTTGGGCTCTTTCACACACAAAAACACACGGCGCCATACACAACTCGCTGACACACACTCAGCCTTCGAGCCGCACAGGTTTGAGTGACTTCTTGACTCATCACTTGACTGAATGGTTAGTGAGAATGCTGCTCCAGGGCTGCATGAAGTGCTGTCACCTCCTTCCTCTTTCTCGACAGGCTGCCAGACAGTCAATCAGCCAGGCTGAGGTCTGTCTGGAACTCCCCTAATAAAGACCTCTTAGCATTCAAATGGTGCCCCGGCGCTGTGCTGAAGTCTGATTAACACACTGCTTCTCATTAGATGAGTACGGGTAATGAACTCACTTACATTCTGCTATTAGATGAAATCTGTATCAGGTAGAGACAAGCCAGGACCCTGTGACATCCAAGGGAAACCCAGCTGCTTGTTGCCGGTTTAGCATCCTTCACACAATTGGAATCGAGAGACTCTAAATAATACAGTTGACCAAAACAAAGGTGGTTTTATGAATAGATGACTATGAATATTAGTTCTTCTTTTGGCTGAAGTAGAGAAAACGTGGAAAGAAAATCAGCCCCAGCACAGGCATTACATAAAAAAAAAAACAATGAATGATTAAGGGCCACCAGCATATAAAACGCACATATGTTCAAACTAAGTTTCTCAGAAAAGCCACTTATGCTACTTATGTTAAGTTGTGGCTGTTTATATGATTTCAATTAATCTAATCTATTGAAGACACCACTTTGCTATTTTTTAGTGCATCTCAAGGATGTGAAAATAATGATATTCATGTCCATGTACCTTAAAGATAATGTATCTGAGTGAAAGTATTGCAGTTGGAACTTTTCATTTTGGACTGTGCCAAGTGGAGGGGCTTAAGTCATTGGTTCATCT
The DNA here is from genome assembly GCF_036924035.1 of Leuresthes tenuis. Classification (NCBI taxonomy): domain Eukaryota; kingdom Metazoa; phylum Chordata; class Actinopteri; order Atheriniformes; family Atherinopsidae; genus Leuresthes; species Leuresthes tenuis. The sequence continues at coordinate 14,520,053 of NW_027325361.1, read as the reverse complement.
CAGGTCTCAAAATCCAGTAGCTGCTTGATCTGAGCTGCAGTACCACAGAATTGGGTCAGCTTCTCAACAATATTGAAATCATATACCCAGACCAACTACCCCGCATGAGATTATTTTTTTTTTGCAAATGGCGTGTAGTTAAAGTTTCATTAGTGAAATGCTTAACCTTTATTTAACATTTCATTTGCATTAAAATGTACTACTCACATGCTGATATGTGAGAGGATCTCAAGAATAAAAGGTTATTCATCAGTATTTCTAAATAGAAAAGTTGCTTTCATTTTGTTGTGTTGATTTTATGCACTGTGGACACTTCATCCTTCAGTATGTTCATGTGTTTTTACAAGGTCTGTACTTGTGTCAGTGGCTTTTTTTAAAGTCCCTCTCAAACAAAAGGCCAACTCTGGAGGAGTTCAGCTCTCAATATTTGTGTGTAGACGGCAGACGATTTTTTTTTTCCTGCTTTTGCAGTCGCACTGGCCAATGCTTGTTTTAAATTAAATGCCGACATTGTTTTGATCTGATGGCTAAAGCGATGACGCGGGGGACTTTGCAGATGTAATATAAGGATAACGAGGCAGTGGTTTATGCTTGGTTGTAATCCCCTCAGGCCTTAGATCAACACTGAGCACTTTTAGTTTAGTCTTGAGGGCGCAAATGTGAAATGTGTGAAACATTCCTTAACAAAGAAAGCAAAAAACAGTAAAGTGTACATCTCAGTGAGGGCTAGTATGTTGCATCAATGCATTGCATCATCTGAAAAGACTGACTAAATGACGTTTGTACAGTTTCTTGACTCAAGGTCTCCAGTAATACATGTCTTTTTTGTATTCCCTTTTTTTCCCTCCTTCTTCAATCTTTTCCCTTGATGCTGCCCCTCACCTTTTACTTTGTCTATCACCTTTCACTGAAATATTTTGTGTTTCTTGTCTTGCTTGCTCTTTTTTCTGTCCATCCACCACTCTCACCTGCTGTGTCTCAACCTCTCTCTGTGCCTCATTTCATCCACTCTTGTCTATACTTTTAACATTTTATTTTCCTCCGCCTTCTCCCACCTCTCTATCCATGCCCTTGCCTTATCTCTCCATCTCTTTGCTGATCCTGTCTCCTCCTTGTTCTTCTTTTGTTTTTATGCCTTACTAACCCCTCCACTTGTATTCTATTCCCACTCCTATGTCTCTTTTACTTAATCGTAATGCCCCGCTCTCTTCTTCTCTTTTGTTTCTTTTCCTTTTCGTGTATTGCCTCATTCTCCTTTTCCTTACTCTCCGCATTGATAACTCTTCTCCTTTGCCTTTCCCTTCTCCCTATTTTTCCACTTCTCTCTCGCTCTGCTCGCCTCTCTTTCTCTCTGTCTCTGCGGCCTACAGACGTATTTACCCCCCAGACGACAAGCTGCTGTTGGAAAAGTATGAAAGCCTGCTCTCGGCCGCCTTTCAGACCTTCCTCGCTGGGCGAGCTGCCTCACTTCAAAAGGAAATGAATAATCCTCTAAAACGAATGAAGGCACGTACGTCAGTGGCAGACTGTCATGGACAAACACACGCACATACACACGATAGAAAGCTGCGGAGTCTCACACCTGAACACACACACACACATATACAGTATTCAGACACGTGTGGACAAGAATAAAAAGGAACACACATTTCTATTAAGATTCTGCCCACAAAGACGAATAAGCATGTGCAAATAATACAGAAAGTGTGTAGCAGTCCTTGGTTTTTCTTAGAAATGTTTGACGTGTCCTTCTCCTCACTGCTTGCTTTGCCCTCTTACAGCCATTCACTGTCTTTTCACAAATATTTATTGTACTGCACATGAGCTTTCGAAAAGAATATCAAATCCCACACAATGTCATATACAATGTCATCATTTCACACGCAGTTTCCATCCATCCTCGGTCTTTATCGCTTGTTTTTTTCTTCTTTATCAGTTTTGAGTTGGTAAAAGCTTCTGTCAATACACATTTTATCATTAATTTCCTGACAGAGATTGACAGTTGAACATATAGACTATAGACTATACAGACAATTGACACATAAACAAATAGAAATTGCATGCACTGCACAGTAAGGTCAGGAGTCAATGTAATCCAGTGGCAAGAACAATGTAGCTTCTGCTGAGCTCTTAATGTGACTATATGAGGAAAAAAGTACAAGTAAGAGAAGCTGATTGGGAGATAGGAGTGTTTGAATGATGCTCAGTCAGAAAAGAAATATATAAATTTGATGAGACAACATATAGTTGTCGAGTCTTTTCCTAGAATTGTGCAAAAAAAAAAGTATTAGGGACAACTTGGGAATATTTAAGCCCACAGAGGAATGAAGCAATGCTAGGGAGGAAAGATGCAGATGAAACAAAAACTTTGTTTCAATTCTCTTTCTGATCCAACAACTGCAGTTTTTGTAGAAACTTCCCTCCTACAACTGTTTTCTTCATAGTTACTTTTCTCCAAGAGTTTCTGTGTGTCCTTTTAAGAATGGAATCTGTGCCCAAGAAACTTTACAGAGATATCAATCAAAGATCAGGCTGAGCCGAAACACTGTTTTTTAATTTAGCCAGCACAGAGATGTGGACTTTGTTCAAAGCAGGAAGCGAGAGAACTAGCTCTGCTGTTTCCTATCTGATAACAAGATCATGAGTGACAACTGGACTGTCCTTACGGAGTGTAAGATACTAATCTTGTCCATTTATGAGAGAAGGGAGGTTCTTGAAGTTCAGTATATAATCATCAGACCCAGATAGAACATTTTATACGGATATTTCTTCCCCCATTCTTTTTAGGAACGTGTGTGGCTTGCTTTCATTTACTTTCTTACATCAATTTTGAAGGCACACATTCACAGTGGGGACACAAAATTCAGCTTGAGATGTTTAGTGCTGATACTGAGTGTGGATAGTGTAATAGGTTGGACTTTGGTAGGGGTTTAACATAGCAAGTGTCGTGTTTTCTGCTGCCAAACGGTATAATGCTTTAGGGTTGTCTGTCTCAGTCTCGCAAACTCAACATCTTAAAAACACGCCCACGTAAAATTCCTCCCTTTGTAAAGGGATTAAAAATACTTTCATGTATTTAAGGACAGATTGATTGATAGAGTTTTCTTCTTTTTTTTTTAGCAGTGGCCATCGTGACAACTCAAAACACAACATTTGGCTACACTACAAATTGAACAACATTTCACATCAATGTCTTGTGGGATTCAACGATGATACAATTTTATCACTAAAAGCAAAAAGTATTCTTCTGGCAACGAGTCAACACCGTAGCTTGGGAAAAAGAAAGGAGACTTAAACAACAGCGAGATGTCAGTAGTTGTAAGAATGAGCTGTTTGGCAGTTGAGCTTAATCGTCCCCTTTTTTTTCTGTCTTTGCTGTATCTGTACATTAAATCCAAAACTCATGCATCTGTTCGAAACATGAAAAGGTTTATTGTTAAATCTTTTAGCGTGGACTGAGGAGTGATCGAGATTAGCACTATAATCTCAACCACACTAAAGCCCCAGTCCACACTAATATTAAAAACTATTAAAACATATCTAAGTCTAACCATTTAATGACTAATCTTAAACTTGACTATTATTTATATTGCTTAACAAACAATACATCATGTGATCTAGTTTGCATGTATGGGCAGTTATTGAAGCATGCGGTCAACACATGTATGAGGTCTGACAGACACTGAACCCACGGCCCTTATGTTTGCTCCCTTTGTGTGCTTTTCTTGGCCATGAATTGAAAAATGTAATGAACTGTCACACTATCAAAGAAAGTGAAGCATGCACTGTAATCCTAGTGGTAGCAAGTTGATTGACTGCAGCGCACCCTCCTGATTTGAGCTGCTGTGCTGCAGACTACCCAGCCGTGGGTTACACTTGTTTCTACAGGGTTTGCATCACCCTCCTCCCCACTTCTATTCCAGTTAGGTTGACAGCTATGCATCAAATTGTTATTTCTGTCGTTAGCTATCTTATGTTTTCCCACCTAATCAGCTGATATTTTCCCATTCCTGTTGTCAATAAGATGTTGTCAAGTAGGTGGAAGCGCAATAGGCTTGTCATGTTCTGCCAGTAACACAAAGCAGGGCAAAAGTGCAAGTTTTGTTGTGGCACACTTGAGTCAAGGCGGATCCTTTCAAAGTGGCAAAAGCAGCAAATACATAAATTAAGCAGGAATATGAAGAACTTGAAAAGGTTCATCATTTTCACTTTTCTAGAAATCTAACTTCAAAAGGAAAAAAAGGCTTTCAAATAGAGTATTCCACTTGAAAACGAGCGAAGACTTTAGATAGATTCTCACCTGGATGCTGTCATCTCACAAATCACAAACTTCTGTGTTCTGCCAACACTTTTCGCCAAGGTTTATCGCTCAGAATTTGCCAGTAGTAAAAGACAGTCAAAATGAAAGAACGCTCTAGTGTGCTTTGATAATGGATCCACGAGGCAGGAAAAAACACAGCATTATAGATGTGAATTACCTGAAAATGGGAGCAGCTGAATGCAGAGCACTTACGTTGTGTTTGATCCTGTCTGACCGTTTCTGCCTGCTTGCAAAAATAAACAAAACAACCACAAAACCTAACATCTGCAGGTATATAGAACTGTAGATCTGCATATATGCAGCGCCTATATGCAATAAAAAGGGAAATAGACCTAAATTTACCCTCATAAAGTAGAAAGTATCCACTCATTACACTGAATGCTTTTTTTTCTCTGTATATTGTATATTTCTATATATGTATATTGATCCAGAAAAAAAAGACTTCTCAAGACAATTCTTAAAAAAAAAAAACAACGTTGTTTTTACGCTACAGTTTATGACTTACACGAGCAGAAATTATTAGCAGCAGCAATGCGCTGTAACAGATTGGTTCATATTGTTCAGGCTGACATACACAAATAGGGTTAATTTGTAAAATTAGCATAAAGAAACAATGTGAAGTTGAGAAATCCAATGAGGTGACGGTGTGGCTTTAATAGAAAAAACAAGAGCGCTCTGCAGCGCAAACATCTGCAATTAAGAGAAAGTAAATTGCTTTATTTTATATGTAGTTTCTTTACATATGTCAGATTGTTCCCCATCCCATAAAACATGTTAAACATCCTTGTAATCCACTTTGTGCTGTTTAATAAGGTAATGGGTCCCCAGTGATTCCTAAACCACTGTTGGTGTGGAAGCTTAATGGAAGGTTTGTGACTAGGCAGCAGACTTTTATTGCACAGAAAATACCTGTAATTTGGAAATTATTCTACAAGGCAGGAAAAAGTACCATTTTCTCATTTTAGTTTAAAAAAAATTGTCCAAATTTATACAATCCATTCAGTGCATAAAATGTTATGGTCTCAACACAGTCATTTTAATGAGGGGTTTTCTTTCTTTTCTTTAACACTTCTGGTTCTCTTAAGATATTTTAGCATTTGTCATCTTAAAGCGAAACACGGCAATAAACCGTGATACAGTCATCTTCACTTTTTTATTTAGTTTCTCTATAAATAGATAATTAATGGCACAGACGATGCAGTTCAGATTATACTCTTCTATTTTAACACTCTCAGTAACAACCTGTTTGCGCTCACTGCAAAATGTTTTGCAGTTTAAAGCTTTGATGGAAAAGGACTCAGTTTGCTCATCTGTATCTGACACACAAGCTCAACGGTAATTTAAAGAGCCACACAACTAAATAGCCCCATGACATTTAGAAAAGAGCAAAGGATGGATAACACTGAATGCATTCAGAGGTGTGACATATAACGCAACCGCATGTGAACATCCTGGCGCGTTCTTCTGCGTTCGGTTCTCCCTCTCGTGGCCCATTGATGCATTCTTTAACACATAAGTATTATGTTTTCCAGATAAGGAATGCTGAAGTAAATACATACATGCACAGTATGCCACAGCACACATTCACACATGCAGATAAGCACGCCAGTGCAGTGAGCCAGGCGCCAGAAAGTAATCATTTTGCATCTGGATTTGAGCCTTAAGTTGCAGTCCGTTATGTCCCAGTCATAAAGCAACATTAATAACCTTTGCCTGCATTTCAGCCACAGCCAAATGGACAAGGTCTCTACATGTTGGCGACAGCCCTGAGGATGCCTTTTCCAAATTCAGCCTCAATGACCGCTGCCAGCGAGCAAAGCATGTTGAGCCAGTGCCTCCTTGCTATTTAATCATTTAACATCACAGTAAAAAAAGAAAAAAAAGAAAAAGAAATCAGTGCAGTTTATCTTAATCCTTTGTATCATCGAGATTTAGCTACCCCGTTTGCACATGCTTTTGACTTTATTTTCCATATTCAACCAGATCTTTGGCATCTTGTAATTCTGTTATTTTTTTTTTTTTTGTATCAATGCTTAGGAGGAAGACATACTAGATCTATTGGAGCAATGCGAATTGGACGATGAGAAGCTGATGGGCAAATCCTCCAGGCAACGAGGCCCAAAGGTGGGTTATAGGGACACATGGAGATAGAGGTCCACACCTCATGGGACTTACAGAAAAGAAGGGTTGTCAGAGAGCAAGAGGGACGGAGGAGGGAGGTAGTCAGAAGCCTGGAGCTACTGCCCACAGACAGCACACCGAACGTGATTCAGAAAAATAAAGAGGGGGTTGCAGGTTAGGGAAGAAAGAAAAGAAAGAGGCCCAAAGAAAGGACCCAACTCCCCAAGGGGACAGCTGTCAGGCTGTCTCTCTTGCTCTCTCCATACTATCTTCCTCTCTGTCTATCACCCTCTTTTTCTCTCTCTCTCTCTCTGTCACTTTCACCTGTAAAGCCTCTTTGATTTCCTGCGACAGCACATTACTCCCTCCATCACTTTGCTTCACCCTCCTCCTTTCACCCCTCCATCTCTTTCTTTCCCTGCACATTTACATCCATCCCTCGCGAGAGGTCTAAATTGGCTGCAACACTGGAGGACTGTGTTAGGGGCCCAGAGAGTGAAGTTCAGAGCTGTGTTTGCGAGACCTCAGATAGAATAAGGACTCGATCACCGTTGACCAAATTAATTTGGGGCCCGTCGGTTTAGATGTTTGAGAGTGTGTCTAGGGAGACATCCATAGCAGGATGTTATCAGCGCTGTGACGGATAGATTCACTCCTCAGGGTTTGGTGCTCTCAAGCCATCGGATGAAACCAAACCAACTAGTGTGCGAGAAAAAAAAATCAAAGAGAGGAGTGGGGCAAATTGACTGGAACGAGGAATTTGTGGGAAAGAAACAACACTCTGAGGAAATGTTCTGGTAGACAAGGCAAACTTTTGAGAAAAGGGAAGGCAGGGAGTTTTTGACTCCAGCTCTCTTAATTTCGATATTCCACCTATGTCCCTTGTGATGTTGCCCTCTTTCACTCTTTCCTTCTCCTCGGTTGACTATTAGTGAGCTCAGCATGGCTGTCACTCTCACATCCTTCTCCCCTTCAATAACATCTAAAATTTCTCTCTCCGTTAACTATGTTTTTTCTTGTCTTTGCCTTTGCTCTACGCTGAATATTCACTGTCTGTTCTCGTGTCCTTTTTATCCGCTTATGTCCAGAATCCTTTTCTCTCTGTGTTCATTTCCGCCTCTCTTGGTCTATTCCGTTTTCACATCTCTGTTCTTCTCTGCTGCCGTGCTGAGACTCACCTTGTCCTCCTCTTTATGCCTCACCTCATCAATCTGATGCACCCATCTTCCCTTTTATTCTTCTCTCATGTATTTAATCTCTTTCTGTCTCTATCCTCCTCCATCGCTCACCCACACAACTACCCGGCGGTGACTGCGTAAGCCCTGTGATCACTTCCTGCCAATTAATTTGCGTGGCCTGACAGCACTGCCCGAACTGACTGTTGAATAACAGATATAGAAATACTTTATTAATGTTAGCAGTGCGTCCTTTCCAGTGAAAGTGAATGTAAAAGTAGTGAAAGTATTTAACTTAACACTGAACAAAAGCTTAGGTTTGTGAATTCATGCATCACACTTGAATTCGCATGAGTATTTTCACCTTGTTGTTTTTAATAGATGTCGTGAGGTTCGTGTCAAACGAGCACTTACTGGCTTCAACAGCTCTTCTATGCTCAGTACAAACAGAGATGGAAAACATTCCCCATTAAAGAATGAATAGAAATGCTTTACCATGACTTTAACCTTTCCATATTCAAGCAAATGAAATGTTTTCAAAGATGAAGTCCGTCCTGTTGGTTGTTACAGTGACAGCTTTTAAAGGGATGCATGTATGCCTGAGAATTAGTGCATCGTGCGCCTGCAGTCGCACAAACATGGCTGTGAGCTTTAGGTGAGGGAAGGCGGACAACAACCCGACATCTTCATATTTAAGTGTTCATAAATGTACAAGTGCCATTGTACAGAAGTTGCTGTTAGTCTCTGTTTGAGTTGTACACCTTTAGAAGGACAAGTTTCTAAAATGAGGCCATCTTAGACAGTTCAGATTTTGGAAACAAATTAAGTCTATGCAAGGTCCCATAAGGACGAAAAAAAACCTTTGGAAGTGTGTCTATGTGCTTGTCTTGTTAGTTTTCTTGTGTCTTGTTAGTTTTCTTTGTGTATGTGGCTATCCTGTGTGTGACTTGGCGACTTATCTTTGCGTATATTCGGGATTTTGTCCTTTCTAGGAATTTATTTGCATTTCAACATTCTGCTTTTTTGTGCCTAATGTGTGTGTGTGTGTGTGTGTGTGTGTGTGTGTGTGTGTGTGTGTGTCCTTGCCAGCCGTTGAGCGCCATGCCAGAATGCAGTCAGACACCACGACGTCAACGACCAGATTACCTGGCTGACTTCACCAGCGGCAGCAGCGGAGACAATTCCTGCTCCTCGTCAGATGAAGAAGAGGAGGAGAGAAGAAAAGCAGGAGGAAGAAGTGGAGAGAAAAGAGGGGAGAAGAAAGTTTCCTACGACCTCAGTGAGAGCAAGGAGAAGAACTTGGCTGAGCGCTCGGGTAAGATGTATGAAAGTGTCTGGAAAGTTTTCATTAGGAAGTCAGCGTGTGAGCGTTTTGACAAACACCTTGACTCCTTTGTTGTTGTTGTTTTTGCTCATTTCGCTCTTTTTTTTTTCTCAGCACTGTTAGCTTAATTCTTTATTTGTGTTAACAAACTTGTTTTTCGGATATGCAATGCGAACATTGCAGACACGTACGTATTGATGCACTTTTTAATATTTTTGGATTTACATTTGTGTCGTTGAGAGCGAGAGAGAGAAAGAAGTGCAGAAAGAATTGATATCGTGAGTCGTAAAGGAGCTCAGTTTGCAATCTGCTCCTGCGTTGCTGAGATGATTCATGGGCACATGGTAGTAGTGTGTGAACATTGATTATCGGGCCCATTAGCATATAAACTCGTTGTAGTTTGATTGAAGTAATACACTTACCTAAAAAAACATCTCAGGCAGCTCATTTATGTGTTTACATTTCATCATAGTTGAAAAACAAACTCTAAGATAAAACAAGATATGCAAACTTCTTGGCTGCAGGGAGTTCATGCATTATTCTTTAATCTACCCTTTCAGATGACTAGTGCCTTTATTTCTCTGACTGTGTAACAAACATCTGAGACTATGAGAGGTAAAAAACATTTTAGTGGTTAGATTTACGATTTTATTTTAAATTGTTGACTTTGCCTGTCAATGTTTAGTAGTAATTAAAAAAAATGGTCAAAATGGAAGCAAATGATAGCTAAAAATGTAATATGCGTATTAATATTGATATGCATCTTGTCTAAATAGGTTAAAGAAAGTGGAATCCAAGTGGTATTTAATCTATCACTTCTTAACCTAAAAATAACATTCCAGCCGAGCTGGTCTTTTGCTCGTGGCAAAAACGGACAACTGTATCGTTACTGCAAGCAGCTCAGGGTGTAGAAAATGTACTAATCTCCGAGGTGTTGTCACGGATGTGGAGGTGAGGACCCAAATGTAGGACGATAGGAGAGAAGAGCGAGGCGAAAGCTGGCAGATGGTCTGAGGCTTTTTAATAAAATTCACCGGGAAAAACTGAAGCAAAACAAATAGAGAAACCCGGGAAATCATGCAGGAAACGTGAAGAGCAGCGACATGAGAGGAAGTATGAATGATCTGACGAGGAACTACTGAAATCCAGGGGTAGATATAACAAGGGAGAAAATTACAAGTGAACAGCAGGTGAGACAATCAATAAAGGAAACCAGGTGGGACACAGGAAGTCAAACAACAAAATGCACATTGGAGAAAATACTACAAAATAAAACAGGAAGCAGGGTATAAAGTGCAAAAGTATACCAAGAAACCAAAAACAAATCCAAACCCAGACCACGAATGGTGAAAAGTTAAATGTGAAACATTTTCCTTCGTATTCTCAGCTAGATTTGTGCAACAGTTTTGTTCTGCACCGTTACAGCAAGATAACTTTTGACAAAGTCTTCCACTCTGAACAGCGTTTCTCGGCTGCTGTCATCATTTCAAAAGGCCACATGTAAAACATCAGATGAATGAGAGAGTGACTTCTGCTGCAGCATAGTAATCCTAAATGCACGACAGAATCCACAATTAACTAACTGGAGCCTGAAGGTTTTGTCATGTCCTCACACTCCCCCAAACAGAGCATCATGATAAATATATGGACAGACTTCTGAAGAGCAGCTCATGTTAGATGGCACAAAAAAAACTCTCAAAAGATTACAACTCTCCCTTTTATTTTTTTTTCTCTGTGAAATGTTGTAATGATAAATATATGAATGCACTCTAGCATCAATTTTGATCAGTGATGTGCGATCCTTTGCATGTCACTTTGTATTCTTCCATGGAAGCACACATTTTAAGCATGCACACATTTTTAAATACAAGGACTGGGATTATATTATGTTTAGTGCTTATATTGCATGCACATCTGTAGTACTCAGTAGCACAGCAGGTTGGGAAAGCTAGGGACATCAGGGGCTATGCTACAGATGTTCATCAGCTCCATTAAGTAATTATGTGCCTAAGTGACATGATAAATGCAACAGTTTCCTTTCGTTTTGATTTAAGTGGGAACAGAATGATCATTGTATTTCAGTTGTGGAATGTGAATGGAAAATGGACTGTACTTGAGTGGCGCTTTTCTTGTCAATCTTTCACACAACATGTCACATTCACCCATTCACTCACACACTCATACAGCACGCTACACGGTGCTTTTTATTCTAATCATTCACACACTTCCATAGCAGGTAACCTGCTATGGTAACCGGTGTCTTGCCGAAGGACATGTAGCCCGGAGAAGCCTGGAGTCAAAGCACCCACCTTCCGATTGGCAGGCGACTGCTCTTCCTCCACCTGAGCTACAGCCATCCCAATGTGGATCTTTGTTGCTGAGTTTGCCTGTAAACGAATGTTTGAGAGGCACAGTTGGGGACCCTTGCATACAGAAGACGTTGAAGCGTTATGAAGTACTTGAGGAAAAGAGAGCTCCTGAACAGTGCAGTTCTGCTGAACAGAAGGTGAAGGTGGAGGCATACATGAAGAATAGAAGAAATTTGATTTGTTGTGCACCTTGAAAATACCTTCAGTTTAATGTTGAAATATCCCGTGTTATACCGAAAGTGATAAGCCTCAAGCATTCCCTGAAATTCGCTCAAGTTGCATACATTAACTCACTTTAAGCTGTCAGAAGTGAGAAAGAGAGCTCCTTTTGAAGCACTCTATGTACTGACCTTGGAAAAGAAGACATTCTCTGGTTTCATTCTGAGTTGACAGTTTTATTGCTCAATAGAGGACCATGTCATTCTATTTTTAATAAAATAAGGGGGAAAAAAATCATGGAAAGCCCAACTTTATGACAAAGTATCTGTGTTTGTGTGTGCAGAGATGGCAACCTTGCCAAGCCCCTCTCTATACCAAGCCACCGAAGGGCTGCTACAACTAAGCCCCATAATGCTCTCATTTGGCAATGGGTAAACCTTGGAAGGTTCAGCAGCCATACACACACGCGCATACGCGCACACACACAATTCTAAGCATGCTTGATTTGGGACACACACACTAATGCACTGGCTGGTAGACAAGCTGGAGCAGTTTCAAGGGTGATAGAGAGTGTCAGTATGGGTTTTCTACTTCATTTTCTGTACGCCTGTGTGCTTGTCCAATGTGTGTGTGTGTGTGTGTGTGTGTGTGTGTCAGAGAAAGAGAGACCTCCTCTTTAATCTGTCCCCAAACCAGACAGGAATACTGTTTAGTTTTCTGGTTTTGACTGCACATGCGGTGGTCGTAAAAACACACCCTGGACCACGGTGACAATGGTAGAAAGCAGAGAGAAAAGCTTGAAGGTGGCAGGGACTCTGAAAAAGGCTCAGGAAAGAAAAGAATTCAAAGTGTGACAGTTATTCAGTTTACCCCCCTGTATCTCCAACTCCTTTTCCATCTCCTCTGTTTCTATACAGGTCGCATACACTGGAAACCTCCAATCAAGTCACTGAAAACCAGCACAGCCCCATCTGCCTCTCCGACACTTTCTGGTCCTATCCGACGCTCCATTTCCTGTCCTCGCTCTATAGCCTCCCTTTCATCTCCCAATGAGGTGCGAGCATTGTCCAGCAGGCCCTCTCCTACAGTTCCCATGGCCACGCCTCTTGTCAGGCCGAGCTCAGCTACGCTTCGCTCTCATTCACTGAGCCGCAGTGGCTCCGCCCACCGTGTGCCTCACAGCAACAGCCTGGGGACCATCCACACTAATATAGTAGGATATTCAACAAACAGACACACACGCACATGAACATAAACACACCGATTTATCTCTTTATAATTCTGAAACAGTCAAATGAGTATTCAGAGGCAGAAAACAGTACCTGATTCAAGCAGTCGTATGGCTGCATTTGGCAGTCCTCTGCTTATGTACTTCTCCAAACAGGTTGAAAGAAACAAGGATTGAAGAGGCGTGCATTTTTTGCATCAGTCATTATAGGTTTTTATCTGTACCCATTGATTTTCTCTTCATCAGGAATGTACAGTATCGCGGCGCGCTGAAATTCTTTCAAACTATTAAATCAATACTTTGAAATCCTACCGTGGCACATCACAATAACCTTCCTTTATGTGACCATATGTTGCTTTTTGCTCGCCTCCTCCATTCCCCTCCCTTACGCTGGGAGTCGTTGGATACAGTTGAATGAAAAATGATAAAGGAGTCATTTCTGTCACTGTAAACAGAACAAAGTAGAGAATCTTTACACTGAAAAAGATCAGAGAGTACACCAAATAAGTCTCCTATTCCATGTATAGAAAAAAAAAATTCTGCCTTCATTATCTGAGCCAGCTGCTGTGTAAAGACCTCTAATTTATTTTTCTGATAAACATCTGATAAACAACTACACACAACTTGAAAACCTGGCCTCGTTCTGTAGATCATGTAAATAAAAAAGAATCTAATGCATATGTACACTTAATGAATGAAAATAAAAGAATACAGTGTCAAAAGAGATCTCTGTGCAAATATATAAAAAGCTATGTATCTGTATAAAGCAAGGAATTGACGCACTCTACTTTTACCATATCAAGCAGTAGGATGGCTTTGGAAAGATGCTTCTTTTTAGCCTCCCAACTTGAGCAATCAGACTTGCTGTGGTCGCAAAAACACACGCAAGACCTTGGTGACAACGGTAGAAACCAGCAGTCTGGTTGGGGAGTTACTGGGATGGATGGAGTTCCTGACAACAGTAGTTAGCTTCTTCAGCGTAGTGTAAAAGTTGTAAGAGTGGAGAACTGTCCTGCAGAAGTGTTCAGCAGAACGACTGCAGGGTCTTCCACACGAGGAACAATAACTTGAAAAAGATGATTGTGAATCTTTTTCAGACTCAGGTGGAAAATGGCGTCCACACCGCGGCGTACGATATTGCGATATGCAATTGCCATATGATCAAAATACAGCTGGGATCACACTCTTTCGTCGGGTTGAAAGATGGACGACTCAGAAGCTTGCCCTTGTTATCATTCGAATTTATGATGGAAAGCAAAGAAACGAGCTAAATGAAAAATCGATGAGATTTGTTCACAGATGACAGAATGTCATCAAACAAATGTTGAGACACATGACAGTAGGTATAAAGTTTTATCTCAAAAGAAGACAAGTCTCATAAAAAGGTGCTAGATACTCGTAACTCTTCATGAACCCACACCATTATGGGTTTTTTCCCCTTTCTCTGTGCAGCCTGCAGCAGTAAACAGCAGTGACACTCACATCCTTATAATCATTGTTATGGGTGTGGACGGCGTTTAATGTACACAGTATGCTAATAAAACATAACCCATGTCCATGAAATTTAGCTATAATGCTTACATGTTAACTAATAAATGTTCAACATTTATTTGTGAAAGCAGCTTTATACCTCTTACATTCTAGCCATTATGATTAGATGAATGCATAAAGTTGAGTTCATTGAAAAAAGGACAAAAAAACATTTTCCTTTACAAAACTTTTACTCATATACAATAAAAAACAGAGATAGTCTTAAACACTATATTGCCAGAAGTATTCACTCATCTGATTTTACATGCGTATGAATTTAAGTGACATCTCATTCTTAATCCATTAGGGTTAAATATGACGTCGGCCCACCCTTTGCAGCTATAATTGACCATTCTTTCAGAAGCGCATTTGTGAGGTCAGACACTGATGTTGGACAAGAAGGCCTGGCTTGCAGTCTCTGCTCTAATTCACCCCAAAGATGTTCTGTCGGGTTGAAGTCAGGACTCTGTGCAGGCCAGTCAAGTTCTTCCACACCAAACTCGTTCATCCATGTCTTTATGGACCATGCTTTGTGCACTGGTGCGCAGTCATGTTTCAACAGGAAGGGAACATCCTCAAACTGTTTCCACAAAGTTGGAAGCACAAAATTGTCCAAAATCTCTTGGTATGCTGAAGCATTCAGAGTTCCTCTCACTGGAACTAAGGGGCCAAGCACAGCTCCTGAAAAACAACCCCACACCAAAATCCCCCCTCCACCAAACTTTACACTGCCATATGCAGTGGACAATGCAGCCAGACAACGGTTCTCCTGGCAACCGCCAAACGCAGACTCGTCCATCAGATTGCCAGATGGAGAAGTTTGATTCGTCACTTCAGAGAACACGTCTCCACTGCTCTAGAGTCCAGTGGTGGCGTGCTTTACACCACTGCATCCCACTCTTTGCATTGCACTTGGTGACGCATGGCTTGGAAGCAGCTGCTCGGCCATGGAAACCCATTCCATGACGCTCTCTACGCACTGTTCTTAAGCTAATCTGAGGGCAACATGAAGTTTGTAGGTCTGTAGCCATTGACTGCAGAAAGTTGGTGACCTATGAGCCTCAGCATCCGCTGACCCCGCTCTGTCTTTTTACGTGGCCTCCCACTTCATTGCTGTCATTCCCAATCGCTTCCACTTTGTTATAACACCACTGACAGTTGACTGTGGACTATTTAGCAGCGAGGAAATTTCACGTCTGAACCTGTTGCACAAGTGGCATCCCATCACGGTACGGCGCTGGAATTCACTGAGCTCCTGAGAGCGAGTCATTCTTTTCCAAATGTTTGTAAAAGCAGTCTGCATGCCTAGGTGCTTGAGTTTATACACCTGTGGTTTAAACACCTGAATTTAATTATTTGGATGGCTGAGTTAATACTTCTGGCAATATAGTATGTTAAAAGAATGCAAAATATGTTTTGAACAGAGGGAAAGCCACCCTAGTATGAAATTAAATGTTCTGGTTTCTTAATTTGACTGTCACTCCTACGTGTTTTCAGGGTGATCCTTTGATAAACTTGAGGAGTAAAGAGCAAGAGGCCGAGCTAGTGCGTCAGACCCTCGCAGCGCTCACCGCCATGCGGATCAGGTTTCCAGGCAAAACCGAAGAAGAGGCCGAGGCTGTTCTGGATGAGGTGGGTGCAAGATTTCTATCGGCCATTCGAAATGTAACTTCTGTGTGCAATGCTGCTATAAAAAGAAGGAAATAAACAGGAAAATGAAGCACAAGCGCACGAGGAGGTCATTGTCAAACAGAAATCCCGATTTGCCGTATTTCTGGAGCCCCTCTGTGGCCAGGTCGAGTCGCTCTGTTACTAAAAGTGACCTCCTCTCTTGCCTGCACAATAGCCTGTCCGCTCTAGCTTGGTTCCCATTGTATTTCAAATGACCCCAGCGACAACCTGCACGTCAATCGGCAGCACTACGCTATTCCCCACCACACCTTTGGATTAATCACTGTCCTCTCTATTTCTGGACAGAAACCGAAGTCATGCCATTACTGTGTACCTGTTTACACATATGTGCTATCACACAATTTCTGTTGGAATGTCTTTTAAACATGGGAAACTGGCTAATACAGCTAATAGAAATATACCAAGGTTTTTTTTTTTTGTTGTCAATGAACTCAAAGTACTATGCACCAATGCCAGTTGGTAACAGCCAACATTACTATTTCATTTTTTGCACTGTTTGCAACTACGTCATTGCATTGTTTGCTATATAAAAACCTTTCAGTGAAAGTTTAATACATGGATCCTCTGTCCTCTGAATATTTTCATCTATTCTATGGAGCTTTTTTTTTTTTTTATGAAACTGTTTTAGAATAAGTTTGAATGCATATCGAGTTTTGTCAAAGTAAAAAGAAATGAAAATAGGCTCTCCAGAAAAACAGAGACCGAGGCTCACCTTGAATTCTCACCAGAAGTGACATGTTTACAACATAAAAACACTGTGAAAGCGTCCCTTCTACGCTGATTTTGACCTCCATTACTGCTGTCCTCTGAAGCAGCTGTCTGTTCAGTGCTGAATCTTCTACAGTGCAGAAAGGACGGCAGTAGGCCAGTCATTTATCACAAGGATAAATGACAAAAAACACTTACCAAACTGGACAAAATGTGTCCTTACAAGGATACATGTGAAATATATATACAAAGAAGTACAACACAGTTGGTTATATTATTCTTCTGTGTCACATTCTGGGCTGAAGTGCAAGGTCTTTCTCACTTGGCTGTTTGTCTTTAGAAAGTTACAATGGAAGATGCTGCAGTGGCTCTCTTAATGTGAGACGGTCAGGCATCGGGAAAATGAAAGCTTTCGTTCCTCTCCCACAGGTTGCGTTGAAGGCACAGATACACTTGTTTGTTTGTTACCACAGCATAAACAGAGGATATTCATTCAAATGAATAAAATTTCCTTCACCTGAAGTGTCTCAGCCTTACAAAAGAGGCACATCAGATAGAAGCATGTGTTAACATGTTTTCGGTGACATTTATAGTAAAGATAATAAAACCTTTCTAACAAGGCTCTAACAAAAATCTAATTCTTTTTTTTTTTTTTTTTTTTTATTAGAGCAAGTTGATGGCAAAATGCAGTGTCCTCACAAAATCATCAAGAACAACATTAATTTGTGTTCATAACATCTGGGTGTGTCAGGTCTGTGAGAGACAATTACCACAACACCTGTACTGTTAACAAACACTAATGAGAGTACCATGGAAACACAGATGAGCGACTGCACCTGTACCGATGACTCCTTGCCTCAGGAGAAGAGTGTTCACTTGGCATGAAAACCGTTTTTGGCATTTTTTTGCTGTCTGTGATTTTAAGTCGAGGTCTAATTGGGCTGATGATGTGTTTGTTTCCCAGTAATTTATTCCCTCATCTTCACTCAAAATCTTTTTCTTCTTTTGTCACAGTTGGATCCAGCGAAAGATGCAATGTATCAAGTGGATTTTTTTGTTCTGCCTTAATTGACAGTAATTTGTGTATGCATGGAATACGGTGTGACAAATGAGCGGGCAGTTTACCAGGCGAAATAACAAGGCGCGTTTGTGACGCGGTGCAGTCGGCGATTACTCCATTTGTTCATGGGGGTTCCAGCCGAGAACTTCGTGAAATATGAACAGAGTGTTTGCTTCTATGTCATACCGCTGTGTCTTACAGTTATTGTGCATATTGTGGAGCAAAACAAGTGTGCAACACGTGGAAAAAACGGATTGTTTTGTTCGTCCGACCAAAACTGAGCTTTTAAAATGCATCTGAACATGTTAGTCTGACCAAAGCTATATGAAACTGTGCCAGAATTTGTGGCTGAGGGATCAAATCACTCCCGTACGTATATCCTCAACTGGACTCAATGGGCCTGCGTGCTCCGAAATTTTCATTTTTGTGTACTGACCTTGGAAAAGAAGAAATTCTCTGGTTTCATTTTTATTTTATGAAAAATAGTAGAGTGTAATTATGTATTTATACAGCTAAATTCCCAATGAAGCTGCTCTCATTTTTGTTTCCTTTTGTTTCTTTTGTCAGATGGTTAAACATGTCAGAAACTGTGACTAAAAACCAACCCCAGCATCATAAGACAATGTCACCATTTTGAGTAACTTAATGGCAACATCTGTGCAGGGAATTCTGCTCTACCTACATTTTCGATGATCTCCCGCAGAAAACGTTTGAAGTAGGGTTCACCCCCCCCCCTCTCCTTTTTTCTCTCTTTCCATCTCTTCTCTTCTCTACTAGATTCGGCCGTTGTTAGCCCATGGTAAAAAGAGAGCATTCCTCTCAAGATGGCGCTAACTTTGCAGCATACAGCACGGCACAACGTATTCTCATTGGGGGAGGGACCGATGTAGCGTATGTGTGGGCTGCTGGCCAAAGACAGAGAAAGAGGGGCTGAATAGATGCACTGCAGAAGATGTTGATATTTTGAATAGTAGTAAATATTTAAATTTCAGACATTTATCTCAACAATTTAGGGGGATAACACGAGTTCTCTCCCAGCCTCCTACTTTTGTGCCTCTCATCAGGTCCACTTATTCTCCCCCACATGCAGTCAGCGCTCTTCGAAGAATGTTACACATTCAGTGTATTCTGTGTATTCTGATGTGATGGCTGGACACATTTGCTGTCGTCACATTTGCATATATCGAGTTTTCTCAGTTCTGGTTAATGTAGACTAGGGGTGAAAAGGTATACCGTATTTCGGTATACCGCGGTGTTGTAAAGCCACGGTAGTGACACCGTGAGATTTCCAAGCTCACGGTGATGGTAATAAATTAATTATTTTAATGTGTATGTGCACTGCTGCCGGCAGCGCCGCATAATATTAAAATAATTAATTCATTACCGTGAGCTTGGAAATCTCACGGTGTCACTACCGTGGCTTTACACCCCCGCAGTATACCGAAATAAGGTAGACCCACCAACAAGTCAAGATAGTGTGATCTGAAATAATTGCAACTCAGCTCTTTTTCTGTTTGTGCATGTGTGTGTGTGTGTGCGCGCACATGTGTGTATACACTTGAGTTTACAGAGGAGCTTCCCAATGGAGCCCTGTTTGCAGGGGCTCTAGCACGCTAAGTGTCATGTATGTGCACCGGTGGGGAAGTGTAGGCTAAGTCAACATAACAACAATAACAGGGCTTGTAGGTACACGGTAACGCTGGCACCAGGAGCAAGTGCCTGGGAACATCCAGCATGAATTTCGAGCATAACAACACATACCCAAAGGATTTTTAGCACATGCCTCACACACAGGGTTGCTGTTCTGAGACTTAACCATTATCGCCTTGCTGTGCTGGTAACTTCAACAATAAAAAGGAGAGCGATGTTGGTATCGCATTTTAAATGATCAGAAGCCTACTAGAGCATCCAAGACAGCGAGGAGAAATTATGAAGCAAATATTTAAATGCTCTGCTTTGATTAGAGTGTGGAAAGGCAGCACTCTGTGCACTGATGACAAGATAACAAGACGGTTTGTGATGTGCTGCAGTAAACAATCTCTCACCTTGTACCTTCCTCCGTCGCCTAGTTTGATGTGCCAAATATTGTGCAAGCATTGCAGCCCTATGTGTAATGGCTCCTTTCATGTTTGAACATGGAACTTTTCCAGAACAACGGCTGACACGTGAAGACACAAAACAATTAGATGAACACACTTAACCAGGAGTGCTACAGATTCCATATTTGGATGTGAACGCCTGCCAGAACAAAGAGAAACACGAGAATGAGCTCTTGAAGTGATCCCTCTCCCATTTCTTAAAATTTGATGGTTTTAAATTTCAATAGGTACAGCTTTAACTGTCCTTTAAGCCTGGCAGTAACGAGTTGCGGTAGAGTTTAAAAAACAAAACAAAAAAAAAACAATGAAACGCACTGAGGAAGGTTTTATCATTTTACTTGACTGCAACTGTCCATCTTGAGGATTGACATTTTTAATTTTTAAAACTCATATATTTTTTGCACAGATCCTGGACAACTGGAAATACCATAAACCAAAGGTGGCCTCCTATTGGCTGGTGAAGTTGGACTCAACCAAACAGCGGAAGGTGAATTTCTTTCAATAATCCAAACTGCAACGAATCAACACAGTTTGAGAAGTCTTCGGCAACTTTGTTTCAGCAGAATGTGTATTTGTTGGAACACATTTAAGACTCACTGTACTCAAATCAGTTGTTTCTGAATTGTCTCATTAATCTTAACTCCAAAAAAAAGTAGAGGCAAACAAACGTGGCTTCGAAAAACAGAAAACGTAGTCGTAGCCTTTGGATTTTTCCTTCAAACTGGACAACCTTTAGACAACCGTCTCTCTGAAACGTCTACAGACGACCAACAAGGGGGTCTAATTTTAGTCAAACAATTCATGATGTAGTTTTATGTTTCACCATTGGCAGATGGGATAAAGTTTTCATTTTGGAACCTGTCTCAGAGAAAATGCTTCATTTTTAATGTTAGTTCTGAAAGTGTTAAAAATGGTGCACATTTATCTTTTGACATCTGTATAAATTGCCTGCCTCTGCCTTTGCTGTCACAGGTTCTATACTGTCGCCCCGCACAGAATGGACGTTGTTAAAGTCGGTGAATATGACAAAATGTCACCACTCCTACCAGTTTCTTTGAAAGCTTTTGAACAACTTTTAAAACACAAAAATAATCGTGAAATCAAACTTCAGAGAGAAAGAGAGAAAAGGAAAATAGTTTAAAAAAAAAAAAAAGAATAAAAAAAAGAGACAAGCATGAAGATCATTACTGTGTCAAACCGTGAGAGGCAAAGACACCAAATAGGATGTAAACAAAATAGAAGAGGGGACAAGACGTGAAATGGCATTCGGTAGGCGTGTCAGTAATGATGTGAACTCTCAGGCGCTGCTTCCTGCACAACTGTGCTCAGCTGTGTAGTGGGCTGTGGTGGTGTGAGCTGATGTTTATTTGGAGTGAAGCAGCCTAATGAGCAGCAGGCAGAGGTCAGGAACGTAGTGCCAACCGCTCTGCCATTTGATTACCATACCAAAACATATCTGTGTGTGTTTACTGGTCTGTGAGTTTGTCTGCGTGTGTATGCATGTCTCGCTCGGCTCGTATCGCTGTGGGGAAATCTCAGTCCTCACACAGCAGCCGCACACGCACGCACAGACGGATGGGCACTTCAGTAATGAGGAGCGAAGAATCAGAGTCAAAAGAACCTCAGTGCTGCTCTGAGCCGGGTGAAAAGAGGAAGAAAAGAGAGGACGAGAAGGCAGAGGTGGGGAGGGATGGGAAAAAGGAAGAGGGGGAAGATGGAAGGCTGGCGCAGGTGTCCGTAGACCGCCCGGGAACTTCTGACACCTTATCTCTAAGACTGACGTTGGTGCAGCAATTAGTCCTTTCCCTGGCTCTCCAGTGTCTGCCCTCACACTTTTCGTGCTGCCTCAGTCTACCACAGCCTCTCACTCTCTCTCTCTCTCTCTCTCTCTCACACACACACACATACACACACGCAAATGAGACACAGGCTTCATATTTGTACATGCACACTTGTATAAATGCACAAAAAAACTACTGAAATAGTTGATACATTAAAAAGTTTGTAAGATATTTAAGTATTTTTCTATGTCACAATGTTACGCATTTGTCTGAAATTCCTCATACATTCAAGTCTATTCTTAGTGAGTTTATACATCAGCCTCTTTTGTTATTCGATTTGTGGAAAGAGCATCAAAAAACGAGAAAGAAATTATAGTTGCAACAAATGGTGTGTTCTTCTCCTCCTCTCCAACTCTTTCTTTGTCTCTCAGGTGTTGGATATTGTACGTACCAACGTGCGCTCAGCACTGCAGCGGATATGGAGGGAGCCAGATGTAGATAGCCTTCACCTCTACCGGCTTTTTAACCGTGTCTTCAACCGACTGCTTTGGAGTCATGGCCAGGGTCTGTGGAATTGCTTCTCCAACACTGGGTAGGCCAGTCTAAGCAAGGCTAAGTTTCCCTCTATTTACCAAGCAAATTTGATGTGAACTTTTGAAATCACGCTAAATAGAAAACACGCAGGTATGTTTCCATCACCTGCTTCCGAGCAAACTTGGCTGCATTTTTTTTGTCAGAAGGTGGCAGTGATGGGCAAAAAAAAACCAAGAACAGTGGTCACTAACTCTGGTTGATAGGCAAAGGGAGGAGAAACAAACAAACAAAAAAAGACATAACCGATGACGGAGAGAAAGTGGACAGTAACTGAAAATCAGACTTTGTAAGAAAGAGCAGAAATTGTTCGTTGTAAGCATTAGCCTATCAGGATTAGCCTTGCTAACCTAAAGGGAGAAATAAGACCCACTACCTTGGGCATACAGGAGAGAAAATTGAAGGTATTTTTTATAATTATGTTTGAATTATTCTTGTCGGCGAGTGTTGACTGTTGATTGTTCATTTGAACACGCATTACACAGCTCTTTTTTAAGGAATGTAAAAAAATCCCTTTTTTTTGCGATTTAAAAAAAAAAAAAATTCCGTTTAATTATTTTTTTTGGCTTCAGAGCTTTAAAATATCAATTTAAATCTTGCTACACGATGAAATGTCACATTCTAAAGTCCAGAGAAACAGTTTCCCTGGAAAGATGCAGCGAAGGATGAGATGATAAATGAGAAGAGTAGCTGTTTAGAGACATAAAATGATTGAATAGTTGCAAAAGTGAGGCGCAGTCCTGGTTATGTTTTCACCTTTGGACACCTGGTCAGGAGGTTGTGATAGGAGCAGGTTTCTGCACACTAAGAAGGAGATTACACGAGCGTTGAACTGAGAAGCATCTATCTCCAAATGGAAATTAAAAAAAAACAGTATCTATAACCTCCGTGTAATTTTGATTGATGACTTAAACCAAGATCAACCAAGAGAAAAATACACATTGAAATATTGCTCACAAGCAATCACAAAGAACTCCCTTGAATGAATGAAATCTAATTCCTCAGAATCGACACAAACAAGTGATCACACTGCAGGCCAATTACCACCTTATTCATGGCATAATATCCCTCTTCCATCTCTGTAACTAGACGCTCATGCACTAAGCAATTTCCTCATTCCCTTAAGCCCTTTGTTCATCAATATACTCGTTCCAGCGTAAGCAGGGACATTTCATTCAATATGTCTGTGGAAGACATGCCATCGGAATTACGGAGAATGAGCGAAAAACAGAGCGGACCCACTGCACTTTCCTTGAGCGCTGCATGCTAGTCTGTGAAGACAGGTTACAAATTAAGGTCTCAAATAGTGGCTGTTAATCAGGACTTTTTCCAGTAATTTTCACAGGTGAGAGAAAGATGAAAGAAAAGGAAAGGATGGGAGCAAGGAGGGGGTGTATAAAGGCCTCTTCGGTACAAGTTGTTATCTGGTCCTTTTAAAGTTTTATTGCGGTTTCTTACTTTTTTATGTCTTCACTTTTTACTTTTCAAAGTGCCAGAAAGTGACAACATGCGTCACTGCAGATACGTCTATCTACACACTTTATTATTTTCTTAAAAAAAAAAAAGACCACAGATTGTACTTTGTTTTTCTCTTTCTTCCCAAAAGCAGCCTCAAACAGACTCTCACATACATGTGAACTCACGCACACGTACAAACCCTACACGCAGGCAGCTGCTGCACTGGCTGCTTCTGGGTGCGACCTTCTCACATCTCATCCTCTACATATTCTTTACAGTTCAGTTGCTCGGCGGCGTGCTCCCCCTGACACAGAGGGCTCAGACGGGGGTAACTCGAGTCACTGTCCACAGCTCTCCGTTTTTCTCCTCCCTTACATCCTTGGTATAGCTAATTGAGGGCGAGTGTGAAAGGGAGCGAGCAGGTGACAGAGATGAAGTAGTTGATAAGCAGAGGGAGAGAAAAAGACAGACCCGGTGACAAAGAGAAAGTGGAGAGTGATTGAAAATGAGACGGTTTTGGGGGGGGGGTATTGACCTATGAGGATTAGCCTAGCCAAGCTACCCCCTGTATGTTGCACCCCATGCTGCCTTTGTCTAATCGCAGCATGCCGTGGATCATACAGCTAGCTTGCTTGCTTGCTTATCGTCTGGCCCCGCCCTACAACATGCCATGACCCCAACATGGATGAACCCAACAGGGGGCCCAGTATCACGCGGAGACAGCCAGGCGGTGCGGCTCTAAAAGCACACTCCAAATCTGGGGTGAAGCCCCCCCCCTCTTTCCTCTCAGTCTCTTGTTTGATATTTTATCTAAGGGACTTAGCAACAATCAAACAGCCCAGCAGCTATTGTGGGCGATGAATTCAACAGGCTTTGAAAACGACTTAGGAAGAGGGGAATGGAAACACACAGTTTTGAACCCTTTCAGTGAAAGCACATCCCACCTCCCAAGGAGTGAAAAGGGGAAGACATCAAAAGTACCCCCTAGGGTTGTGTGTCTCAGTTGTTGAGCTCACTCACAGTCAGGGGTATGTCCGGGATTGTTAAGGGGGTTAACTGTACTTGGATTTGTTTCATCCATCCATTCCTGTATGTCTGTGCGTGTAGAAATGTATGTGAAAAAATATGCACACTTTTACTGTGAAATAGCTTATGTATTTACATGTTCTGTCGTGTTGCATACACATTATACATTAACTTAAAATCTGTAGCTCTACATTTTTACTTTCTGTTCTCTAGTTCATCATGGGAGACTATCTTCAGCAAGAGCAGCGAGGTGGTGTCACCCCAGGAGCTGCAGTGCTGCCGCCGGCTGGTCCAGCTGTGCAGAGACTGCCTGTTGGTCGTCTACAAGTTTGTCTCTGAGTCCCGGGGCTCTCTGAGTGGGCTCAGCCCTGAATGGGATGACACCAGGTAAGAGAATTGACTACATTTTTAAAAAATATTCTTTCGGCATTACTGCTGCGATAGATTTGAAGGAGATTCAAGGATGTAACTCAAGAGTCTATTAGCGCCCCAGTTCAAGCTGGACTCAGTCAGTGTCCTTGTGTATCATGTTGAGCTTTAGTTCTGCAAAGAGTGTTAATCTGCTATAAATGCCTGAAAAGCAGACAAAACCCCAGACTTATAAAATGCATTTAAACTTGTTATTCTGATCAAAATTGTGCAAAATCAAGGTCTGCGAAACAGGATCCCCCCCCCCAAGAAAATGCAGTTACGGGTCACATCACTCCTACACAATTACGCTCAACGAGACTCAAATGGGTCTCGGCACTCTCTACAGGCTCCAAACTTCCATCTTTTTGCAAAGTGAATAGTGAGTCTGTATTATACAGGCAAACTCCCAATAAAGATACTCTCATTCACATGTTTTTCTGTTTCTTTAGTCAGACAGCTAAACACATCAGAAATCGGGGCTGAAAAGCAGTCCAGTAGGACTACACGTCACCTTTTGGTCACTAAAAGCATTTCCAGACACTCTGCTCTGATATAATCATGATTTCGTAACTGCAGTGTAATCTGACAAAATCACTGTTCAAGTTACCTAAACACCAGTGCAGTGAATTCAGTCACCATGATGTCCCATGATCCTCCACCAAGAAAAGTAGAAGCAGCAGTATGTTTTGAATGTTTTCTCACAGTCCACAACTGTAGCTCGCCTCAGCTGTGAATGTAACCTTACTGGCTGATAGGCGACGTTAATAACATTCATCATCTCATAACACTGCTCAACCGTTGAGAAACCCTGTGATCTGGCATTCCATTTACAGACCATATTCCACAAAAACTGCAAGACCCAAAGGATCGGACACCACTGGACACCCCCAGGTGGCTTTTAATGTGGTGGCTGATCGGTGTATTGCCGTAACAGAAAAAACACATTACAAAAATTACATTATACACACTACATGGGCAATAAATGAAGCCTACTGTGATTTTAAACTTGTAAAAATAACAGGACACATCCCTCTTGAATGATTCCTCTGATATTTAGGTCCAGGTGGAAAGTTAGTTATGGCAGCCTGAACCACAAAAGTGCCAAGTAATAAACTCCCTTCTGAAAGCACTGTCAAACACATTGTTATCATCAGCTATCATCATTAAACCTCTCTCTGGAAACATTTCTTCTCTCCCCTCTGTGGAGCCTCGGAGCTATCCTCTTCTTCATGAAACCCTGATAAAACAAACAAGCAAAAATCAGCCTCATTCTATTTTTAACGCGGACCCCCACGGGGGACAGCAGCTCAGGTTGGGAATGAGCGAACTTTTAAATCACACATGCTTTGGGCTGGCAGACAGGGTGGGAGCTGGTTTTTGAGAGGGAGAGAAGGAGTGTGCTGTTAACAGGAAATAATGGCCCACAGATTAGCGCTCAGGTTAGCCCGGGGCCCCTCGAGGCCTTCTTAATTCAATTAGAGCCCAGATGAGCCTGAGCAGCAAATGACCTTACAAGAGAGAGAGCTCCTTTTTTTCTGGGGCCTCGCTTTACATGATTCATAACTCTTGCACATATTTTAACAGGCTATCACTTTGTGCATACTTTATAAAAAACTCAGCTGTTAATAAGAATGTGGGTTTTGTGTACAGTGACAGAACAAGTTTGGTTTCATCTGTTCTAACATTGTTAGTATGGATATATGCATATAGATATGTATTTTTTTTTTGTCTTGCAAAAATATGAATTGTCAGTTGACCATTTGAATGCAAAGATGTTAATATAATTGGACTTCATTTCTCGATCATACACAGAACCATGTATTTGCTTTAGGTTTGAGTGTAGCTTTAAGCATGCATTGGTCTGTCTCTCCTTATTTCCTTTGTGTCTATATATGTGTGTGTAAAAAAAAAAAGCTTACCATTTGCTGCTGGACCAACTTCAACCCATGGCTCCACTCCTGCTGCTGTCGCTGCCGCTTCTTCTTCTTCTTCCTCTCCTTCCGTCTCTTCGCCCCTCGACGCAGGTCTTTGCTTGGTTTAGTTCTGCTAAACCCTCCCCCCCTTCCTCATCCTCAAGCACCGCCACGATTCACTGCTTTCTCCTGCTACCACCACCCTCACAGCTGTACCAAAGGCTTGATCCCACCTGCCCTAAGATGGTTGCCTTGGCAGCTCAACCAACAGTCTGGCACGGCCTCCTTCTCTTTTCCTCACTAACAACAAAATAAGGAATATTGGGATTGATTAAAATGGCACGAGAATGAGTTTCAAACTATTGGACGACTTGTTGCCCAAAACTATACCCAGTGTACTCAGAAACAGCGATCAAGGAGAAGGAAGCACATTCAGACTGTTTGGAGCACTTTGGGTCAACACTGCAACCATTCAGCCAGCTTGCAGTACATCACCAGCCAATCACCCAGCTGCCACAGCCTGTTTCACTCAATGCTTTATTCAAGAGCATCGCACAGTACCTTGAGTGCATTTTCAGCACAAGTGGCCTCAGTGAGAACTGAGCAGCTCACCTGCACAGCATCAGCGCCATGATCGACCTAAGCACCACTCTCTTCTTGTCACAAGAAGACAGAAAAAAAGGTTTGGCTCACATTGTGTGGTTTGCAGTTCAACAACACGAGTGGCTCACATCTCTCCATCCGGCATGCTGGGGGCCGTCACGACCCACCACCACTTCAGATACAGTAGCTGAGAAGCAATTAGGACTGTTGTCTCATTGACACATATGTTTAACATGAGGGGGGTGATTGTG
Source organism: Leuresthes tenuis (assembly GCF_036924035.1). Taxonomy (NCBI): domain Eukaryota; kingdom Metazoa; phylum Chordata; class Actinopteri; order Atheriniformes; family Atherinopsidae; genus Leuresthes; species Leuresthes tenuis. Next base: position 14,492,233 of record NW_027325361.1, on the reverse strand, counting down.
TGTGTGTGTAGAAAGCGTGTAAGTGTGCATGTTCATGTGCATTACTTTGACACATCTATCATCACAGTGACACTCCAGTCGACTTCAAATTATTACAGTAGCTGCAGAGAAGTATCTGCCTAACTCCGACTTGTAACACCAGCTTAGCTCCAGCTAGACTTCTGCTAACATTTTTTTAATGAAAAAGTACAGAAATGGACTCTGTGTCTTATATTAAAATTGCGTCAGTCAAGACATAAGCAATAATTTATTAAAGAAAAAAAATGACAATGTACTGCGCAAATGGGCAAGTGAGCAGCGTTATTGTGAGCAGTCCATGAATGAAAACATATTGAAATATAGAATGTTTTTCAAATGCTGTTCAAGGCATAGCTTCTGTAGAAAAGGACAAGGACACAGAGGCAATTTATGTCAACATGAATTCCCTTTTAGTGTGAACAATTCTATACATGATTATGTACAAAAGAGTCACTGACTTGCTTTACCAGGAAACAAGTTTCAAAGTGCAAAAACCCCCAAAACAGCAGTTTTTAAAAATGCCCCAAATGCAAGTTAATTCCCAAAGACCTCCATATTAAAATGGAAACTTCTTGGCAAAAGTAAACATGTTTGCAGCCTAATAAATATCCCCATTCTCTCTTGGGGGATGGATATTTTCTTTCTTAACTCACACATTGAAATTATATTGAGGCTTGAAGTTATACAGAATAAAAAGTGCGGTTGCTATGAGGGATGACTGAGCGCCATCAGTGCTGCCCAACAAGCGTGCAGCGTCCTTGTATTCTCAGTCAGATTCATCCCTCACACCTCGCATCTTCCTTCCGAAACACAATCAGTGACTTCGATCCATCTTTTATTTGCATTCTCTGGCACACCTCTGTAGTCTGACTACATGAATATTTTTTTTTTTTTTTTTTACATTCAACACTAGATGTCACACATGACTTCTTGTATACCGCTCCTCTAAATTTAACATACCCACATTTTGCACGTTCACGCCTATGCAGTCTGTAACACACAGAGTAGCAAAGCTCTGTGCAGCTTTTCGCGCACAGGTCAAAGGTGGTCTGTTAACTGGGGTCCACAGGGTCTCCATTGTTGACCACACCTGCCTGCTCTTGTTCAAGCACCCTTCCTGTGTGGAGAGCTCTGATCAAGTGTGTCAACAGCCTCATGAGTTGGAGGAAAGTCATTCGGCCTGTGTGGGCAGATGAGAAGAAGTAGCCAAATACTGTAGCCTCACTAATGACTTTCTTCTTAAGCCTGGAATTACTGTCAATACCAAAAGACAATTTTCCCATAATGACAAAAGTTTCTGATTCTATTAACTTTCATTTGTCTGAGGAGTGTGGCAGTAATTAGAGTTAATTGGGGTGTTGAACAGAATGTGGGCTGCAGATACCCCTTGAAGCCTCTTGGTTTATGATTGCGTCAGCTTCCTCTCCATCCTTAGTCTTTCTTTTTTTTTGTCGGGCCTCCTCTTAATTTTCCGTGGAACTTGCATCTCAATGGAAGACTTGAGTTTGCATACCTGTCAGGAGAAAGAGTAGTTGATAGATGCTAAAGATGGGAGCACAGGATCTGTCCGTCTCCAACGATGAGCTGAAGTGAAGGACAAGTCCACGAACATGCCTGCCCCTGGCTTTCAAGCATGCACGTAGTTGCTTGGGCCTTCTTTAGTGATCAAAAAGGAGGACGAACCTGGAAGATGCTGAATGAGGGTCCAATTAAATATAGCCTGCAGAGACAGCAGCAGCCTGGACGTGAACCTCCACACCCCTCACTCCACCGCTTGCCACTACCACCAGAGTGATTCTTTTTATGAGCTGAATAATCTCAAAGTGAATACCAGAGAAGCTCTGAACAACACACACTCAGCCCCGCATGAATGTTCAATATTTGATTTTCCTTTCTTTCTTTTTTCTTCTTCTTCTTCATTTTTCCCCCCTCTACCACCATTTCCATGCCTAGGCTCGGTGAAATCACACCACAAACCCATGAACACAGTCCTTACAGATGTTGATAAATCTCCTTGACGAGTGCAATGGACTATGAGGTGTGGGGAAATGTAGCGGAAAGAAACAAAAAAAACAAGGTAGAATTGAACCCATAGCTGACGCTGAACTTATGGTATGAAATCAGTTAATGCACTTTCAGCTACATAATGGAAAGAAATGTGAAAGGCTGACAGCAAAGCTTGCCCACTCTGTGGAGTTTGAGTGGAGAACTTTGAGAACAAGTGCCAGACTGATCCATTGTTCACCCAGCCTGGTCATAGACTGTGCTGGAGGGATACATACAGCCCACTTGAAGCGGTTTCAAGGACACTCTCATTGGGCTAAATCAATTTAATTTGAATCCCCCCTAACTCTCTTGGGTCTGAGACTGTGTTGAAACGGATGCCCTCAGCGACATGTCATTTTTTTTCTTTCCAGTCGACTTCGGGAGAAGCTGCTCGGCTAATTTGTCCAGGAGCTGTCTGAGAAAAATGTGCTATCACTACACAAGCTTTTAAAGAAGATATTATTCCTTTGTTCTGTAATCCTCAGCCCCAGTAGGTCCCTTTTGATTAGATTGTCGCATCTTGAATGCTTCCACAAGGACTACATCCTTCGACCACTGTACTTGTTTAACTAAAGGAGCATTAGATATATTTTTTCATCAGTTAAAGATCCTGGCTGAAAAAAGTAGAAAGAGGTTCACTGAGTGTGTCATTTCGGGGGATAACTCTTCTGCAAAAAGCTCATAAATGTACGTCACTGATTAGCATGGAAGAATTTAAACTAACTTATATTTTACCTCAGCTTCAGTTAACCCTGCTCAGGATCTGATCATCTCATCTGACATTGTTCTTAAAAACCATATCTGACTCATTTCTAGTTACTAAGGAAGATGGAGCAGGGTTCGGCCCCTCCTTGACTCTTATCTCAACCTGACACTGGTCTCATTCTCAGGTACTGGAACGCTGTTAGCAGGAGCTGCCTCACTGCTCTGTCTCGGTGGAAGGTGTCATAGAAAAGTCTTAGAAAGGTACTGACGTCTATGCCTCGGAATGATAGGTGAGGATTTTCTGTTCATGATATCAGAAATGTAAGGATCAAAGTTGAAAAACCAGATTGTCCTGAAAGATAGTGTGAGGGTCACAGTTTTATCACTGTTTTCTGCCCATCCACAATTATTGCATAAAACCAAATTAAATAGGTCTGTAGCTCAGAGCCCCTTTTTACAGTTTTGAGTTAATGCATCACACAAAAATAGAGCTGCAATGCTAAATCAAATACGGAAGTCTTGTCATTCATAGTATATATAAAAAAGAACATCTTTTGGTCTTTGCACTGTTGGTGAAAAGCAAGAAATTTGGAGAAATCACATTGGTCTGTGGCAAGAGAAACAGGTTCGCTGATAACGTCAATGCTTGTTAATTGCATGATACGAAATGCTTCAGATAAGTTCCCGATGTTTTTCTTTCCTTTATATTCCTCCTTTCAAGTCTAAGGGGTGTCATGATATCTTGACATCACCGGGCTTCTTAATAAAATTGAGTCATGCAAATGGCGATGGCCATAAATGGTAGTGTCAATATTTAAAAAGTGGGCTATATGCCGTTTCAATGCCTACTAAAGCGCCCCGACCTCTAAATTGTGACCTTTGCAGGACTAATCCTCTCATTATGTTCATCTTTTCTCCTAATCCCTCCATCCCTCACTCGTATCCGTCTGGTCCAGGTACCTGCTGCCAGTGACCTCCCAGTTCATCATGAAGTGGCCTTCGTCCAGCTTTGGCCACATCTCCTCAGCCGTGCCACGCTCCCGCAGCCTTTTAGCCGCCAGGATGGACCACTTCTGAGGTCACCGTGGCAACCCTGGCTCCTGACACTTCGCCTTTTGACCTCAACCACTTCTTCTCCCATGACTCTTACCCAGCCAAACTCAGATCTTAGTAATCCCGGTATGGATCTGATTTCAGAGCAATTCTGGACACCGAATGGGGGCCTCAGCCTTGGCCAATCGCCTTGTGGAAGATCAACAAAGCAACGTAGGACAATTTGGGGTTAATAAAGGGTGTTGTTCAGTTTAGCTTAGTTTGGCTCTTCTCAGACCAGCAGACCACCGGTATCCTCCATCCCTCTCTTCAGTCACAGTAATATCAGATGGGGGGGGGTTCACCTCTCTCCTGTCATTGTAATTGCTGTATCATATGTCACTGTACAGTTACAAGTCATAGTACTGTAAAAGAAAAAATAATAAATACTAAACAATGCAAGGATTATTTATTTCTGTACTAATTAATTTTGTGAGGTATTCCATGATTGCAATGAATGCTGGTGCAGAATTTAGATTTGGAATATCAACAAAGCTTTTATTCATTTCAATGAGTGAACATGAAAAGCTCATTTTTGCTGGCTGCCATCACTTACTTTGTTTCCGTTTTCACATTTGAATTTGTTTCATAACTTATATCAGAGGTTTTATGTCGATAACAGTCACTTTATGTTGTTTTTGCAGTTTGAATTAATTGTGAAGAGGTGATGCCCGGACAACTCAAAATGTTTTAACTTTTGAATGCTAATGCTTCTTGTTTTAATTGTGTGATATTAAGTGCAAGCGCAATTAAGCGAAACGATGTTTCGAATGTCAGTGCAGTAAAGCCAAGCGTCTTTGCCTTCAGGTGCACGAGCTGACTTGAATGCCACAGAGTGAAGAGCCAAACCCCTCAGAGGGCGGCCACTTGTTCCTAATATGCACTTTGCAGTTTGTCACAGAAAGAGAAAGCGGCTGCACATTAGTAGAAGATGCATGTGTAGACTTTAGTCTCTTTAGACCCAGATATAGTGTTTAGACAGAAGAGCTGCGTTTGGAATATACTTGAAGTTTTGTGTTGTCATTAGTCATTGTATCACTGCAAAGAGGACATGTCACTTCCGCATTTGTCGTCTGGATTACTGATGTCTTAAAGGCAACAGGGATGTGTTTAATGATTCAGATTGTTTAGCACGTTGAATGATTTGTGTCAGCTCATATGTACTGTAACAGCAGTGATCACCTGGTATGAGCAGCTTCAGCCTTTTTTCCCTGCTGCATTAAGCGTACAAGTGCCAGGGGTGTCATGGATGTGCCAATAATAAGCCCATCTACCACGTGTTGATTTGGGTTTTATTTTTAGGCTAATGTGTCACAACCTTCTGCAGGACCTCAGTTAAAGTATTAAATGTTAATGAGAAGAAACACAGTGTTAAATGTTTAGTAGTTTACTTTCTCTGTGTACAACTTTAAAGACGGTAGTCTGTACAAAACAGTACAGTGTAAATTTTCTAACAATTTCCACTAGCAAGTGTAGCAGTAATGCTGTGCTAAAACTGCTCAAAGTCAAGTCTGAGTTATTTTACCCCCCATATTTTTATTTTACCATGCCAAATTGTTTTTTTTTTTAATTTTGCCTGATTTTGTGTTATCTAAGAGCAGTTTCTTTTTCCTTAGAGGTAAAGGATTTTTAATTTTACATAGCAATAAAATGTTTAAACAGTTTCAACTTGTTTTCTTTCTTGAATTAAAAATCTGGGATCCACACTTTTAAAAATGTTCTTTTTCAAATTGACACATACAATTATTTCAATTATGTTAGGGTGGGGGAAAAAAAAGGTTTCACCGAGTCACCTTTTGGTTTTGCAAGATTTCACTGAAATACAGTTGTACCATATATACAGAAGAATATCCCCGCTTAATTTCAGTTTGACTGCATGAACATTATCGTAGGCCACTTTAGAGCTACAGACTTGGAACATATTCATCTTATCTAACCGAAGCGTACATCTTGTCGTGCACCTCAGCTTGTTGAGTGAGCGATCAAACATTCTCTGGGGAAAACTGCACGGCTGGCCTGCAGGCTGACCGGATAATTAGCTGCCCGGCAGCGGCACTTTTAAATAGCGTGTAAATGTACCTGCAAATGTCACTTCAGTCTGGGTTCGATGCTTGCATGGTCCTCGTTCTTCAACATCACACTGCCTGGGACATTAAGGCAACAGAGCCCAACAGTCAGCTGAGAAGATAGAAACATCAGACTTTTGCTTGTTTAGATACAAAACTGTCAACAATACATTTAAATCACATTATGTGACAATTATGTGTTAACATTGAGGGACAGACTGTTAATTATTTAAAAGTAATTGGAATTGAAATATAATAGAAAAAATACTTTATTCATCCCCCCAGTGGGGGAAAAAGTAATTAATAATTACTGAAAGATCCTAAAATATCTTAAGTTACAATAAAAAAAGAAAAGAAAAAAGACGGCAATATAAGTTTAAAACAATTCACTGAGATTGCATGGATGGAGGTAGGAGAAACAAATGAAAAAGTCAAGCCGGACTAATTACAACACTTATTTGCTACTGAACTGTGATGGTTGTAAAACTTCCTCCCTGCTCGATATCCATTACTTGAACAGCTCTCAGGCTGTCTGGATTAACCTCAGTGGCTGCTCATTTCACAGCAGAAGCCCCTGTGGACGGGTGACACTTCTGACCTGTCACTCGCCTCAATAATGAAAGTGTGTGTACCCAGCCGGTCTTTTTTGTTCCATTTTGACCTGAAAGCCGGCCTACTCTGATGCGTGTGTGCGTGCGCAAGGAGAGCATTGTCAGTTTTATTTAAACCTGTAACTGCAGCATCCAGTACAGTTTGTTTTGCTCTCTCCAACCCCTCCGTCTCCTCCTGTCTCTCAACAAAAGAGTTGCAAGGCTTGACCTCGATGCCCTCTGGCCTTTGCCTTGGCCCCTGCAACCATAAGAGGGGGCAGGGGCAGTGACTGTCTGGCGCCGCGACCTCAGAGTACTGTCCAAAAATATCTCACGCAGCCACAATACTGTGCTGTTCCATCCTGACCTTTCCACTTGTCGCTCCCCTCCATTCAAACAATTGCTCTATCCCTTTCTCAACTACCTATCTGTGGTCCACGCAGCTTTGCAGCCAGTGTCCAGCCCCAAACATTCACTGATTTTTTTTTTTTTTTTTGCTTTTTAAACACCCAGATGACCCAGTTTCCGGGCCCTAAGCCGACCGACCTCTGGATTGGAGACTAAAAAAAAAAAGCTACTGGGAGCTGTGTGAGAGGTGGATGGTTCAGATGAGATAAGGAAGCACACTCTCGTGCAAAACACAGATGGCTGTGCCTCAAATCTGCTCTTAATCCACTATTTCAGATGACATGGTGGAAAAGAGCAGCACGGTTTATTCTGTAATTACGACTGTCTGAGTGAGGTGTCCAGAGGAATGGCTGCCCTCCTTTTCCCTTCCACTGAAGCTTTAAAAGTGGAGCTGGAGGTGGTCTGTGTGCTTTCAGATGACAAACGTGACCTTTCTTATCAGACAAATGTATACAGCTTGTGTATTACAAGGGGTGTGTGTGTGTGTGTGGATTATGTATCTGTCCTACCCACTGTGTGGGCAGCCTGCAATGTGCGATGCATGGATGAGCCAAAACATTACAGCCACACCTGCCTTCTTTGCTGTTGGTCCTTCGTTTGCTGCCAAAACAGCCCTGACCCAGAAAGGCAAAGGCTCTACAAGACCTCTGAAGGTGCCCTGTGGTATCCGGCGCCAAGGTGTTAGCAGTAAATCCTCTAAGTCCTGTCAGGTGTGATGCGGAGCTGCCATCAATGAGGCTATTTCCAGCACATCCCCTATCATAGGTTGATATTTTGTCACTCCTTGGACCCCTTCATGAGATGCTTCAACCCGGTCGTCTGGCCTTTACACCAGCCCACCTCCCCTGCATCCATCACACTAGGAGAACATATTGTTCACTTATTGTCTAATATTTCCCAAACCTTGACATGCAGCGTCGTTAAGAGATAATCAACGCTTTTTGCTTCACCTGTGAGTGGTCACACTGTGTTGGCTCATTATTGGTGTATGTGTGCAAAGCAGGCTCACATATGTTCACTGCTGCTTTATTAGTTTTCTGGGCCTCACACCTGCTTCATTGTCCTGACATTTGCATGTGTTTGTGGGTTTATTGCGTATTCTCGAAGGGACACATTCACTGATGCCCGCTGCAGTACATCATGTGTGGTGCCTTGTTTACAACATCTTTGCTCTCAGCAGGGATCCAACAAGTAACTGACACATAAACCAACAGATAAACACATGCACACAGAGGAGTCTGGATGATCTTTACTCAGCTCATCCTTCTGGTTTGGGTTATTTACTGCACATGCAATTTTTCTCTGAAAAACACTGGCAAGTTTTAAAGCCTATGAGTTGTTTATTTTACAGCAACAACTTCAACCTGTGTGTGAATCAGATCAAATTGAATAAAATGAAAGTCGTTTGCTGATTTTGAGAAGTGTGTTGACTATGTGCTTTGGCATTTCCCAAATTCCGCTGCTATTCTGATTTATTACCACAATGTTATGTGATCAATCAATGAATGTGACCTGCTGAGCTCAGTCACACAGATCCTGATGCATCTCAACCCATTATCTATGTTGTAACTAGGACATGTTACTGAACATTGAGCCCATTCTTTAAAGTAAGGAATTAAAAACCATTTCTGCTGTGAAAGATAATTTTCAAAACATATTTATCTAATAAGAAACATTTTTTCTAACGGAATATTATATCAACAATATTCAGATTTGTTTTTAAAGACATTTTTACAAGCAAAAGAGGAGGAAAAGGGTTCTCACAGCTCTAGCAGCTGTTTGAAAAATAAAAGAGGCGAATTTTTGAAAAACAAACCACCAGAAGATTAACAGCAGTGATCATCTCTTTCACAGCAATGTTCTGCTGGCAAACATTGTGCTATGGTGTTCATGTGGATATTATTTTGACAAACCACCAACCTAAAAATATTGAATCCAAGCTACATGATGTAAAATTCTCTGGAACAGCTCAGTCACAGCAGGCACTTGAGCTGACCCAACCTCTGACATTCCAAGATGCCAAACTGAGCGAAGAGGTGGAGGATGTAAAGCAGAACCTTATCGCGCCAATTTTTTTTTCTTCTTTTTTGCAAACAGGAGCAACTGATAAGGCTTTCTAAAACCCAACTAATTCCCAGAAAGTGACCCCAAATCTCAAAGGAGCTGAAGATGAAAAGCTGTGAATGTTGGGCAGGACTAAGATGAAGAAAGAGGTGAAAGTCTTCCCTCATATCCTCCTGGAGTATGTGAGATCACTGGCAAGTAAAATGGATGAGATTGGAGCGCTCAGCAGGGCAAGGCAAGAATAAAGATTCTGTTTTTCACTGAGACATGACTGCGGGAGCATATATCAGACTCCAACACGTCTCTAGCACGCTTTTAGATGATATGAACAGACAGAAATATCAAAAACAGTAGCAGAGGTGGAGGTGTTGCAGTGCCTATTTACAGCAGATGATGTAACACTGGATACGTCTCTGTGAAAAAGAAGATCTGCACCAAGACACTGAACTGTTATCAAGTGAGCGAGCTTATGTCTATACTATGTACCAAGAGAGTTCATCTGTGTTATTCTAGTTATAGTGCATTTCTTACCCTGCGTGTTGTTTGTGAGGTCATCACAAATATGACAAATGAAGGACTATGTCTGTCCTCCATTAGGGTAATCAAACCACAACCTGGTATTCCACACCTCCACTTACATATCCATAATTCAGCAGCAACTTGACATCAAAACAAATTTATGGAGATGGTCTAAGGAAGCTGAACAAACTCCTACATGATGCTTTGAGGCCACAGACTTGAATGCACACTGAGAGCCACATGAGGAAGGCATAAACATCTTTGCAGGGTGACAGACTACATTACCTTCTGAGGGAAGAGCGTCATCCCCACAAGGACAGCACATCCTGGGTCACCAGTGACCTGAAAAAGCTGATGAACATAAAGAAGATACTCTTGAGGGAAGGACACAGAGAGTCATTGAGGAGTTCTTCAGAAACAGTAGAAAAAGAAGATAAGAGAAAGCAAGGGGTTGTACAGAAAAATCTGGAACGCAAACCGAAAGAGGGCAACATGAGGGATGTGGGTTCAGGCCGAAAAAGATCACATGTATCACACTGTCCCTGAAACCACAACTTCCCCGTCACACTTGTAGACTGTCATCCTGCACCTCAGGGGCCAGATGGAGACTTTGATCCTTAAGTCAACACTGGTGCATGCACAGTTAAGTTACAGTTGCATTTTGAATGGTGAATTTACTGTTAACATTCACAGAGTTGACACAGAGTCTTAATAGGTTGATTTTCAATCATAGTTTCTGACGTGTTTTGTTGTCTGACAAAAGAATGTGAATATGTGAATGAGAGCAGTGCATTTGGGAATTTGGCTGCATAAATATACACTCACACTTAACTGTTTTCACAAAAAGAACCAAAAAAGATGGACCTATGAAGCACGTACCAAGCATCTAGTTCCATTTGACTGTTGCTGAGTGTATACATGCAGAATGACTTGGCCAGGAACCATATCATCTGGATATATTAGCCCGGTTTTGAGAATATCATACAATTCCACTTCAACTAATGCGTTTACATGCATTTTAAATTCAGATTTTGGTCAAACTAACACAATATTTATTTTCTTTCCAAGTGTCATGTAACCTTGCTTAAAGTTTGCAACAAGATGTTGCGTATCTTCTATAACTCTGTGGGGGAGAGTGTCGTCTGATTTTCAGCCATCTGTTGTTGCAGCCAGTCACTGGAAGAAACTGAAAAAAAAAAAAACTGATAAAGAAGGCTGACTCTGTGCTGGGGACTGCTTTGAGGAGAAGAAAAGGGCTTCACAACTTGCTAAACACAAAGTATGTTCATCAATCATTAGACGGTCAGAAAAAATACTACTCCTATAATTCAGTTATAAATGTGGTCATTGATTTCCAAAGAAAGCCAAATACTGTTTTTATTTTTTTCCCCACTGTCTGCACATACTGTCTATCAATGGTTGATGGCAAGGTCTGGTCTTTGCCTGTATATTTGTGAGATGTGACAGTCAATGAACATAAACAATTATAAAGATGTGACAGTTTCAGCTTTGAATTCTGTCATATAAAATGACTCATTGAGACAATGAACAGTATATTCATTTACTGTAAAATGAATGTTTGCAGCTCTATCCGAAATATTTTTTTCTAATTATAATATCCAAAGGCCATTGTGTGTTTGTCACCATACCCTTGGATTGTCCTGTGTGAATTTTAATGTTAGGCCAGTCGGTTTGGTGTGAGTCCTCCAGTGTTTTCTCCTTTGATCCACCCATCAACCATTTAAATTTATTTATATATTTTTTGTATTCATCAGGGAGGGGCTGTGCTGAGCATGCATGCTCCTCCAGTTCTGCATTGTTTCACATTGACTTATTAACACACCGCAGTGACCGCTGGCTGTTGTTGGGTGCAGAGTGGTCATGTGACTGTTCACTGTGGTGAATTCTAACAGGGGTTGCTTGAAGAGGGCAGAGAGTTAGTCATTCACCTTCCCTGTCTAATTTTAACACGCATACACATGTACTCCCATGTACATTTAAACAAGTGACCATCTACTTATAAACCTACTTCAGTAAGCTTTATGGACCTATCAAACCCAGCTGGGCACACTTCTATGTGCAGCCGCCAAGTCACACTGCACTGCACCACCTCCAAATGATAACCTTGGTTGCAACACTCAAGGAGCGCACTATACTTTGTTCCAGCCACAGGGGGTTATAGATGAGTGCAGTTCTGCATATGGCCATCATTCACAGCCCCGGGCTCCCCCTGAGTGTGTGTCTTGAGCGTTTGTAACAAATGGAGCTGAGCAGTAAAGGCATTAATGTGAGGGAACAAGCCCAGTAGTGGAAGTACAGCAGGAAGTCACTTTCTCTCACATCTGGCCCCTAACAAGATGGAGAGGAGCAGGCAGGTGTGAGTGGTGGTCTGCACCTCTGTTGGCTGGATTAGCACTTCTGATGGGAGAGAGGAGATAGGGACGATTCTCGATGCCGGCTGTCATTCTCTCTCTATCTCCTCCTCATACATCTCCTCGCCTCCCGTGTGATCATTGCTCTCTGGCCCTCGTTCTGCAGTGCGTGTGAGAGGGGAGACTCAAAATGAGAATAAATGAAGTGTGGGGGAAAAGCTCGGGCAGTGTGCCTGTTTGTGTGTGTCTGTGCATGCCTGTACCTGCCTTCAAGGGTGTTCAGATCTCTTGCTCTGCTGCAATGTCTAGCTGTGGAGCGAAAAGACCATCCAGGGACTCTTCATCCACTTTCTGCTGAGCGCCCCAGGGGATGGATTGAGCCTTGCAGGCTGGGATATTATCAATACAACCCCTCCAGGCAGCCTGGGAGACAGGAGACGAAGCCACTGACTCACTTCGCCTATTAGTCTACTGCTGAGCATCAGTGTTAGGGGGAAACAGCTAGTTTTACTGGAGCCTCTGCCAACTAGTCCTCAATCTTTGTCTCATCTTGACTTGCTCAAAGTCTCTCTCAAAGACCGTGTCACTCTCACGTCTCACGTTATGTTCTTTTATTTCCACATCCATTGTCAATTTACTGTCCATGCCCTGGCCTTGCTCCTTCTTTCACTCCACACTTTCATAACTCAGTGTCATGTCAGCATCATTTCTCCTGTATTTTAAATCTTCATCCATGCTTTGTCAGTGTTGTTTGATATTCCATTTGTGCAATGAGAAGGCCGACCTTGTATTAGCACTTCTGAAAAATATGCAAATAGTTTAAACCATCCAAGTGCTGAATGAATGCCAAAGAACTCAGCACAAGATTTCAATGGAAAGTAGTTTGCTATGATTTTCTGCCCTTTCTATACACTCATTGTGAATGCTCTGCTTCTTCTGCTCTAAACTACAATGTAACACAGAAAGAAAAAGTAAACAGATGTCAACTCAAGCAGTATCTCAGCAGCAGCCAACTATGATTGGAGGATAATAGATGTATAGCTCACTAAAGATACAATCTAATGTTCAACCTTTGGTCATTTTCATTATAGATGAGCACAGTTCTCATTGCTGCCAGCGAATTAAAAGCGAAATCACTCCCAATTTTCACTTCACCCTTGATGATTCACAGGGGCACAGATCTGGCTGATCTGCCTGCAGCTCCTGCACGTAGGAATCTGGAAAAACCATCGACAGAAACCAGGGCTCAGTCTGTGGAGCCAGAAACCGTTCTGAATTCTTCTCAGATGACTTAAACAGAAGTGTGATCTCATCTTTTTCTAAAAAACCCCAGTAAGGAATAGCTGAAAGCTTTGTTTCCAGTGCCCGCAATCCCTTTATCTTGTCTGACTTCACTTCATGTGTTTGACTGTATTTTTTTTTACAAGTCCCCAGTTTAGTTTTGTTCCAACCATTATCCTGCAACAATACACCAAACGCAGGTCACTGGTGTTTAATGACCTCTCTGGTGGAGTGAAGGGAAGGCAAACATGGCTGCTTTGGTAAATCTCCCAGATTGTTTCACCTCACACAGTTCAGCACTGCCAGAATTGGATTTAAATATTTTGTATTTGAATGTGGAGAGTGTGGCAATTTGTGTGACTTTTTGTTTTCTGTTCGCAGTCAGTGTTGTCTCATACAACATGATGGTGTATACCAAGTCACAGCTTTGAGAATATATAGACATCATGGTTGCAACTTGTTGCAAGATTTGTATGACAGATGTTTGTATGTGTTGTGTATTTACGCAAATCCTTGTTTGCATTTCATTGGCAGCATGGTGATGTTGTGTGAAATCACTTTTGTAAATATAGCTGTTACCTTGGTCCCATTTCGTCTCAGACAGCCGGTCTTTTGAGGGTGACATCTTAAACATATGTAACCCAGGAGAATGACGTGCACCACTCGCAGTTCCTTAGACGTCTGTTTCCTTTCAGCGGTGGAAAAAGATGGTACAAAGAACTATCTTAAGTAAATACATGACTTACTCTCACATTCAACACCAACGTTAATTACCCGAGGTGCTGAATGGGAGCAAATCGTTCTAGAGTATCTGCGGCTTTTCACTGAGTTCACGTTTCCATAATTAGCTGAGAATTCTCACAGTCGTTGCTACTGGGAAATAATTGGCTTCTCAAACTGCTGGTGTGTCTCCATCTCTCATCATCTACAACTTCATCCTTGATACCTCATCTGCGCTGTCCCACGCCAACGCCAAGTGACATTATCAGCATGACAGAAAAGCATCTACATTAAAGAACTAAGTTTCAATGCGTAAAACCTTAAAATAAATAAACAGACTCGATTATTAAGAAATTGAGAGTTTCCATCATCTGTTATTCCAACTCTACTATATTCCCAGAGCATTATCATACATTATAATTGTGTTGATATGTAGCTGTAGTCATTAGCAGTTGCTTTCTAGATCACAGTTCACACATGATGTCCAAAGCATACGTTTCAATGTTAACAGCAGATAAGAGTGGTTCTGGCTAACTAACAACAACATAAAATACTGCTTTTATGAAATGATGAAATTAATCAAACACAGTGATACAAGACTATAACATGAGCATTTACACAGTAGATAAATTTTGTCGCAAATGCTTATATGTTTGTACTTACAGTCAGAAATTTCTTTTTGTACATTTTAAAATGAACAAGAAAAAGGAAAACAATAATTTCATTACAACTGATTGCCAGTACAAAGCAGGAAGGAGTTTTGTTGCTACAGCATCACTTGTTCTGGTTTGGTCGATCGTTGTTATCTAAAATTGTTTTGTCACCGTTGACTTTGGGCCTTTTGTAAGGACCTAATTTCACCCTTGACAAGGAAAGTAATCAATATCCATTTAATACTAACATCTGGCATATTTCCTCAGTGAAAAAAAGGTGCTATCTGTCTTATGACTGTGCAGTCAACTGTTAACTGGCCACTCAGTGTGCTTTGGGCCTTTTAAATTTGGCTAATGTCTGTGAAATCTAATCATTGTGACATGAACATAAATGTAACAGACACACCCAGCTTGAATCCATAGGTTTTGTTGGCTTGTATTTACAGGTAAACTATTCCTTAATGGACTCCTTCACCTGCTAATGTGGATAGGGCCCATGTGCTGTGCGTCATCGTGTTTTAGCATTTAATACTTTTCCATAGTAGGGAGTTGCACAATAAAGTCTGCTGACGGTTTACAAACATCTACAAAAGCTTTAAATTGAAAGGCAATATTTTCATACACTGGTATTGCATTTTATACTTGGGCACTGAATACTACTAATAGCTGGACGACACAGACTTACAAAGGAAACTGCTGTTAGTTATTAACCAGGCATTTAATACTATGAGCTATCACACCCTCAACGAAGATTGATTAATAAACTATTTATTTTAGCGTGACATTTAAGGTGCTCAATACACCCATCAGTACAATTTAACCAGACTAATCTCATAATACTTAAGAGTCAATCTTTTAAGCATCAACAATAAACATAGCAGCAGTGTAACTGAGCTTACTATACAGACTTAATGTACATAGTGAGCATTTCAGCCTTGAAATTATGATACCAGCTGTAACTTGTAATTGCTCAGATAAATTAAAAGCATCCCAGTTTGGTACATGCTAAATATTTAACACCATTAACTAGGTGAAACTACAGCTTAGTAGTGAGAGCCAGTTCTCATGCAGCACATGAGCAAGTATTAAAGGATATGTCTGTTAATATTCTGTGCTGTTTTTAGTGCCAACAAATCTCCCGTAAAGAATAAAACCAACATAGATTTAATCCTACTAATAAGTATTTTCTGTGCCATCAAAGCTTGATTAACTTGCTGCTCTGAGCCACAGAGCCCCACGGTTGTATAGACTATTTAACACATCAATAAGTCTTGGTGTTGCACAGGTTGACTTGTTTATTTATTTCAAGGAACATGGGCATTGCAGTTTATTTTGGGTCAGTCTCACATAATACGTCCTGCTGGTAAAAGATATCACGAGTGCACCAAACTGATATTAATTCACAGCTGAAAGTAATTCCCATCAAATGCACAGTTGACTCCTGTTCATTATTTTACAATTCTGCTAGAGGTCAAATAATACTCCAGATAGCAGCTGGTTAGCTTAGCATCGTAACATTGACTCACATACACAAAATCCTACATATAGATCACAGATAATTCATATTTTGTTAACCCCACTTATAAAGTGCTGTGTAATCAGTTATCTAGTTTTAATGGGAGTTATGAAGAAGTTCATTACGCAGCTGAAAGCAGTTGCCAGGCAACCAGCGTTGACTCCAAGAAGCTAGTGCTGTCAGCCAAGACACATATAAGCTGGAGCAAGATGGCAAACTGTTGCTCTTACCAACTGTTTTTGTGTGTGGAATGAAACTAATTTACTAATTACATTACTGAAAGACAAAACAATGTTAGTTTTGCACTTCCACCTTGAAACCAAATGTTTGCTGTAAGGCACAGCTATGTAGATTCCTGAAAAATTCTTCCTTTTCACAGGTTCTCCTACATTGTTGATTAAATGGATAATATTACTATTACACTATTAAAACTGAGCTGCATTTCCCTCCCAATGATTGAAAGAACATTTAAGATGATTATGTGTTTAAATCTGCAGAGGAATTCAGAAACTGGCATGAATAGGATGCCAGGCTAATGAGTAAAAATGTCAGAACAACTGAAGCCATGGGCTTCCGGAGTGTGCCTTCTTCAGCTGTAGCTGTTTTTTCTTGCATACATTTTCACTGGAAGATGAATGACCAGATTAATAACCTATTTCTGTTCTCTTTTGTCACTGAGGAATATCTGCACTTATGCCATAGGCTGTGCACTCCAAAGAAATTGCAGAGAAGAGTTTGGTGTATCAGAGGGATGACAGTGTAAGTGCATACATAGTATACTCAATTTCAGAACTTGATTTAAAGCAAAAAGCAAACAAAATGTTCATTTAGATTTTAAAACATTGTGCTACAATTTCACATACCTTGCACATATTTTGGCACCATGATAGTAGGAGGCAAAAAAATTGAAAAGCCGCCTTGAACCTTGCACTGTGCTCTTCAAATGCACGCAATGATGGATAATTAATCCCCATTCTCTTCTCTCTTTTTATCTCTGTGATCAAATGCGCTCAGCAGTTTCACTCTACTAGGAGAAAAAGAAAAGACTTGAAGGAAGACACAGAGACAAATGGTTGGCTTTGTCTGTCAAACAGAGGGAGAGACAGATGGGGAGCAATAGATTTTTTTTCCAGGAAGTAAACATGCCAATACCCAAGTAAAAAGCATGACTGGTACCCAAGTGATGATGCCAGTGCAAGACTGTGATCTTAAAAACCTCTTTGGTGTGTCAAGTTGAAAAATCAAATCAATCAGACACCTGCCTGTGCCTCTATCTTTGAGTTCAGAGTCAAATAACTCTGAGCTGGGCACCGGCAAACTTTTAATAATCTATTGATGATCCAGCGTTTGCTGCTGTCATGGCAACGTCCCACCGTGCTCTATCCACTCTTCCCGAGGTGAAAGGATGGTGAATTTCCTTGGCTTCATACACTGAACATGTGGTGTACTTCCACAGTACGAGTCCAGATGGAAAATACAGAAAGATTGAGAAATAGTCAGAGGGCGTCAATAGAAAGCCAATAAGAAAGGATGTGGAGTAGTTGTTCATTCATGCAAAAGGTTAGCCTTTTTTTTTCTCTCTGATCTTTCATTTGATCCATTTTTTTTAATCATAAAATGTGCGGGTTGCCAATTTAGCTTCTCGTTCCAGTATTATAGTATTGATAGCAATTCTCAAAATAGCAGAAATAGAGTAACAACGTTAGACATTTACACTATGGCTTCTATATTTCAAAACTACATCAAAGACATCCTGTTTTTTCTCCATCACTGTGTGCTACAGGCTGTAATCTACTCAGTCACTGTAGCCATGGGGAAGAAGTCAGGCAGAAAGTTTACATCCGACCCAAATCTAAACTTCATAAAAAAATTTGGTTCACACACACACACACACACACACTAATACGTCATGCTTCAGAACTTGTATGAGCAAAGTCTATCATCTATGAACACAGAAAAGTTGTTGTGATTCTTTTTAAAAGAAATATGAAACTAGAAATTTGTGAACTCTAGAAATTTTTACATTTCTACATAAATGACTTAAAAGCTCATCGTCACAGTAGATGTAGAAAACTAAAGTAATCAAATCAGACAAAAATGTTTTCAAAGTGGTCATTAATTTAACTGTAAGTGGCAAAAGTATGCGATGGGATTTTGGATTGTCTGATAGTGAAATTAAAGTCTACCAGTTGTTTTATGTAAAGAACAGGGAACTATCAAAGTCTGTTTGTGTAAACTCCCCTATGGAAGTCAGAAAAAGGGGGAAATTTAAGACCAATGTTCCCTACTTTACGGAGTTATGGACCAGCAAAAATCATTCAGAAAACAAGGCGTGTAATAGTCCATGATGTCACAATTCGGGAGATGAATTGAATCTATTTGGAGGATTGGGCTGAAATTCCTCAGAGCTGATTCAAAGGGCTGACAGGTGTTACTTGAAATTTCAGTTGCAGATGTAGAGACTGTGAAGGTGCAACACTCCTGACATGGATTAAAAACAAAAACAAAGAACTCAACTGTAAAAGTAAAAAAGATATGACTTCAGAGGGTGATCCCACATTTGAGTGTAGAAACACAATTCTGAAGTTAAAATTCAGGGTCTGTAAATACACATTCAGAACAATATGACATCTAAACAAACCATTGAGAGTCACACCAGATACTTATAGCAAAGGGTCACAGTCTTTTGCCACTCAGTGAGATTCTGTATATGTCTCTTCTTTACTCAATATAGAAAGAAGTAAATATAATATTTGTGTCATTTGTGTAATTGGGGTTCTCTGTATTTGCTTTTAAGGACAGTGTAAAAATCTGATGTTTTAGACTAATTTTACTCAATGGTGTGAAAAATGTCCGTCATCACTGTGTGATCTGGACATCGTTTGCCTTTACTGAACACGTTACTGGAGCAATGGCAGGAAATGGAAGGTGCAAGATACAACAAAAATCCACTGCTAAATGTGAAATGAGGACATTTTTTTTTTTTGAAAAGTCAAGGCTACAGATTTATCCTCTCACCATCTCAGGAGACAAAAGCTACATCCTTCACTACTCATCTGACAAAACTTTAAACCACCACACAAAACCTCCAAGAGCTCCACCACAGTGAGAACATGAGACTATGGTCTTGCCTGTGGCTTTGTACTGTGCCTCGATGTGAGATTGTGTGGGTGTGCATACTAAATTTGCATGTACTGTACCCAAATGTGTGTGCTGTGTCACTATGAGTGTGTGTTTCTTTGAAAACAACATGCCCTCTATGAGCAACTGAAAGTGGATGAGCCCGAGGGGTTGGTAAAAATAGCCCCGAGGCTTATTAGGAGTGAGGCGGCAGGGGGATTTTAAAAACCTGCTCATTACTGCACCTGTAAGGCCTCTTTAAGTAGCCCTTCTACAGAGCCCAGATGCTCACATCTGCCAAGAGCTGCTCACATCCTCCAGGGGCGGTACATCACCACGCAAAATGACGACAAAACTGGGTAAAAACTCTGGCCTCAATACATTCCCACACAAAAAAAACTAATTTTATCTATGCTAAAGTGACATGCTGCCTGAATTTTTAATAACATCCTCATTTGATTATTATCATTCTCCATATGGAGCCAAGTTTACCATCCAAGATCCAAATTAAAAGTTAGGTCGATCACTTTGCAAGCCCCAGTTTGCCTTCATCTTTCACGTGGACGCTGTGAGGAAAGTTTTATGACCAGCCGCACCCCCCACCCACCTAAATAAAAAACTGACAGTCTTAAAAAAAGAGAAATGACTTACTGCTCCTTTAAGACAACAAGACAAACAGCTCAACCATGGTTGATTAAAGCTGTCCTCTATAAAGGGTAAACAAACTCCCCGAGAGTGGTGCTCGGTGCCGTTATTGAACCAGCAATCTGTGGGGTCTGAAGAGGCTACGCCCCTCTGTCAAAGTGCTGCGATGAAGTCTCTGCCTGCCTTGACCCCGGTTGACTCCCATAAGCCCTCCTGCTGAGATGGTAAAACAAACTAACCCCCCCATAGACAGGCTGTTTAGAAATGTGCTGCGCTGAAGGCTGTCCCTGTATAACACCGTGAGTGGGAGACAAAAGAAAAGACAGATACAGAATATCACTATGATCATGACATAAAAACTACTTTTGACAAAATTCCAAACGTAACCCGACAATTCTTAAGTTGAGTGTCAAAAAGGTTTTCAAAAACAGTGCTTTCAAACATGAAGATAAACAAAGTGGTGTGTTTCCTTTGCTTGGATTAGCCCAGTTTGTTGTGGAAACTGCACAGGGATTTTAATTTCAATGTTTGGACATACACAGAAACTAAATAGGTGGATTTCTAGTTATTGGCACTGGTTTCAGCAAACAGCTGGGCTTGGAATTAGTTCAGGATGTGCTTGACTATTTGAACCTGCTGCCATGATCTCAGTCATTCGTGTTTTCCTGCTCTTTTACTTTATCTTTTAATAATTTCAACCCACGCATTAACTATGCACAGACACACAGTCACACAGGAGATTAAGGTACCATTTCAAAATGCAGCAATCTCTTGTAAAAAAAACCCAAACACAATCAGTAGCAATATTCTAGTTATTTTTGACAAAATTATTTATGTCTTCAAAAATTCATTAAAAGTGGACTAATGGGCAGTGACTGTTGTCACATAAAGGAAGCGAGAGCTTTGCTTGACAGAGATTAAATGACACACACCAAAATGGTAATTGGTCTGCACACTCACTAATCTTCACATATATGTTTTCTATACAGACATGTATTTAAATATCTGTATTCATCAGGTCAAGGACACCTGAGCTTACTCATCGTTAGCCAGATGTCCATGTGATACATATATTTCTGACCGTAATCTGCCCACTGTAATTACAGTCATCTTCTTTTCGCCTTCCACCAATGTGTCATTCCTCCACATTATATACACACACGTGCAGTATTCACATTCCCCCACACCTCCTTGCACACAAGTGTCAAACACAGTCTTTCCATCCCTCAATCTCTCATCCATCCTTTAAATATTTTCTATCCTCCCTTTCTCACTCCTACAGACACGCACACACTGGCCACAGCTGTATTCTTTCACCTAATCCCGCTGTCCTCTCATGTTATAACAGCTCTGAACCCGGGCCCTCAGAGGAGGGGGCTCGCCCACGCCGTGTTTTTACAGACCGCAGCATCTGGGCTTGTAGACGTCACTCCTAAGGTGTCCTGTCTGGGGTCAAGGACACATTGGAGGATCAAAAAAGAGCTGCCATATATCACTTGCTAAAGATAATATACTCTGTAAGAGATAAATGAGTGAGGGATTACGTGATGACATGTTGTGAAGAATGGTTCGAGTCCTGCAGGGCATGTGATTTTCTTAAGAGTTTCGGAAATCCCAGTTTCTTATTCTTATCGGTTTGCCTTTTTCACACTGTAGCCAGAAATGAAATCTATGTTCAAACAAAGGTCATGTAAATTGCACAAGTGACTTGGTCTTGGTAAACTTGGTTTTCAAGTCCTCTTCCAGTTTGTGTTTATCTTCATCTCTATGTTTCATGGTCTCTTCGGTCTTTCTCCATCTCCATTCTGAATCACAGTCCTCCTGACCTGCTTTGTCCAGAGCACACAAACATATTTTCTGTGATGTCTGCCAGCTGCCTGGCTTATCTAGGCTCAGCCCAGCTCAGCTAAGCTAAGGCTCCATTTTTTCTGATGACCAGCGTTGAACCATCTGGCCTCTCTGAAACAATCAGATGGTCCCCAGCCTTTTCCAGGCATTTCCTGGGTCACCTGAGCGCCGTGTAGCTCTCCCCTCTCTGACATCCTCACACTCTCATTCCCTCACTGCCACTTCCTGCCTGGTTTGGAAGGTCCTGAGAGGGGTCAAAATGGCCTGGTGCGTGAGTGGGAGCCATACTGGGGATATTTATTATTTAATCTAAGACCTCCCTTTGCTCTGGAGAATAGAGGGACCACTGGTGGCTTGCACGAGTTGAAATGCAGTTCACAAGGTGACTAGGTGAACTGCTGAACTGCAAACCAGTGCTGTGTGCGTGTGAGAGAAAGAGCACTCTCAAAAAAGCTCAACAACTCTAAGTTTATATGAAATGATACATTTAGAATGGAGAGCATGACTGCACATGTCCACAGCTACACAGCCTGGCAGAAGGAAGAGTGGTGTCTTTTAGGTAATTACATGATTTATCTTATGTTGTGTAGAACAACACCAACAAACCGCACAGTGACATTTGGCTAATTTGTAATGAGATGTTTAAGATCACCAAAGGAACTGCGTAAATCTGGGAACACTTAAAATGCTGAGAGTCCAGCAATACAGGAAACAGGCGCAGTAAGGTGATCAGACAGATTTTTAAACAACCTTTCGGGTTTGCCAAACTTTATTAGAAGAAAAAGCAAAGATTGTGAGACAATTATACAGCGAAAATGAGCTGGAGTAACAAATTCCTAAATAACTTTTTCTTTATCAAGAATTATTCAACATTTTGTTCACTTTTTGCTTTACCTCTGTCAAATTATATGACCATCTGGTAATACATCACCAGTATTTGTTCTAACAGAACGTTACATGGACAGAAAATAGGTAAACAAATTCTTAATTCTTTTCTTTTTTGGTGGTTTGGTGAGCCATCAGCCATTATACAGAAAGGTGACAGGGATTTCAGTTATTGAATTTTGTTGTCTTTTATGTCCCTGTACCGCACAAATTTCAGGATTGGTCAAATGATTTGTCAACATACTTGCAAAGAGAGCACTGCTCACCTTAGGACACAATTCATCAGACATCAGATACAATTAATGGTATTAAAAATGTGAATCAATATTTCCTGAATTTGACACATGGGTTTTGGTGCATTTTATGTGTAGTGCAACAAATCACTATTCAGTGCAGATGACTTCACTTAACTTCGTTGTAGAGTTCTGAAAGTTTGAATTTCATGGAAATTTACTTTGATGTAACGACAAAAAAAAACAAAAACAGCCAGACCTTAATCACTGAACAAGTCTCTATTGAAATATGAGCACATTTCAGAAAGGCCAGGGAAAAGAAATAAAGGTTTATATATTTTTTGTTTTGTATACACAAGCAATTGTGTGAATGGCTGTGCGTTTGCACATACATATTTTCATTATTCGTGTCTGCAATGTAAACTGCGGTTTAACCTGTTTGGGGAAATTTCAGTGCAGTCTGGCCAATATCAGCTCCTTCCTCAAAGCCAAATGGAAGCTAGCTGGGGAGCCTGGGCATGACAAACCAAAGCAGCCTGGAGTCCTAACATCATTAAAGGGCTGAGAGAGGCAATAAAGCCAAGTCTTTTGAGATTACCTCTGCAGCAGCCAGTGTACAAACCCATTGCTTTCTGTCTTGCCCATGTGATCTTTTTGTCCAGTCTTGTACGACAACATGATAGATGATTTAGTCTCAGGGCTGCATGTGCACTCTTCCTGGTTTTCAACACCAGGAAAACCAGCTGATACATTTATGAACCACTGCTTATTGCAATTTTAGGCCACAACCTTAGGGAAAAAAAAGTAGAAGAGTTTTTACAAGAATCACAACAGCCTTTAATTTCGGATTGTAACGTGTCAGCATGGATGTGAAATGAGTCAGTACAAGACGCAGATGAAGGCATCACTTTGCGGAACAAGACAGGGATGGATTCCATCTGCAACCGGTTGCTCCCGGGGAGAAATGAGATTAATGATTTTATGAAGATGATGAATAGCTCAGATCAGTGATGACAGGCTTTGAGTGACATGTTACAGGTGTAAACTCCCCCAATTCCCCAAACTCTTAACTCTACAGTAACTCCCCTCCTCCTTTCTCCATCTGTGGAAACAAATGCGACAGCCGCTCATGTACGTCAAACCGGCTTTCCTCTCTGGCGAGCCAAGACAAAATGCTCTGCCTGAGGTTATTAGGCGATGTGTGACCTCTGACCCCATGTAATAAACACGATTATCCACTTCTATGAAGTCTGGCTGTTGGTAGTCACCAGCTGAAACCCTGGGACTTTGCTGCTTGTTTGCAGCACTCTGTCTTTGCCAAGTAGAGAAACAGTTAAGCTGTCACACATCAGAGAGGACAAGTAGCAGCTTTTTGTGCAACACAGTACCAGTTGGCCCAATTGTCGAGAAGAAAAAGTTAAATCAAAGGGAGGCAAAAAAACAGCTGCAGATGAGGTTAGGGTTACAAAATAAAGATGACGAGTACCAGACCAGACTGTGGTCATTTGTGGGAGACTGAAAGTCGAAGTTTAAAAGCCATTACAGACTTGCTGGTATTCAAGTTTTGACAAGATGTCACCTTTCACTAACTTTTGCTATCAACGTTGCTTCTTATTTGGAGTGACATCAAAATATATGTGACAACCGAGTAAGCATTCAAATAGTAATTAAGGCCTCCTCTCAGTTCACTGTGGATCTCTGATGTAAACATCTTTACTGATTTTGCTTTTTCTTTAGTCACTAGGTGTCACATTTCTTTGATCAGTCCCACAGGTGAATTGAATGGCGTCTTAATGAGTGGCTTGGCATATCCCTTTTATGTAGGCTTTTATCTGATATAGCAAGGAATCAAATAATGTTCTCATTTAATGAAAAAATAAAAAAGCAGTAATAAATGTTTGTCACAATGTACTAAAACTGTTAACTGTTAACATTTGATGGATTGTTTTAGCTCTAGTTTCATTTAAGGATTTGTTCTCCCTATATGCTCCCCCCTTTTATGTATTCGTAGAATATATACTTCAATTGATTATAGACTTGAGCCTCTCTCAGACAAGCACTCTCCTCTCTTCCATTGATCTGGTGCCATCTGAAAGTGTCAGCTTCATGCTTGAATGAGCACTCCGGTCATTCTTCCATAAAATCTTAAAAGTCTTATTGGGGTTGGACCAAGTAACATTTTCACATCACTTTCATAACGGCACAGCTCTTAACAATATATAGTCACATTAAAGGATAAGTAAGCATACATAAGTAAGGATAGGTAAGAAGGGGTTGGTCTTAATGCAGGATATATTCTACATTTCAGATTAATCTAACAGATCTTATCATCATATAAAAAAATCACTACACTATGGTTTTCCATCCTGATTGGGTGCAGCAGCTGGACGTTTTTTTGTGTTATTTTTGCTTGTTTAAATTGGTTTTTAATGCTAACACACCTGCTAAAAACAAGCCGATTAAAGCTTTTCCCATTGCTTGTAGTTACAGGTTTATCATCAGTGCCCTGAAGGCTTAACTTAATGGTCCAGTATACCTCTTTCTCCCAGCGGACAGATGTGTCAGTAGACAACATGGAGGGGATGGCATTACACTGTGTCTTACAGGCTGGGTTTCTGATAATCATGACTCTCTGAGATAATCTGAGATAATCGGGTTAGTTTACTTCTTTAAACTACACTGCGGACATGATCCCCAGAAATGGGACAAAAATACATTTCCAGCTGTCCTGATGACAGATTAAAACAAACAAACAAACAAACAAACAAATAGAAGAAACCCTCAATCTCATATTCGTGACTGGTTGCTGTCAGCTTCAGAACATCCACACTATGGACATGTGTTTCTGTAAAGTAAACATGAGTTATGATCATTTTTAGCCCCGACCACAGCATCCTTGCAAAAATTAGCATGTACACTTTCAGCCAAGGGGGAGCCAATAAAGACCTGCATCTACAGATGACTCACTTGATTGGCCATCCAGTAAAAGAGACAGAAAAAGAGCCATGTTGCATAGGCGATATTTGCGATTCACGCAAAAATGGACAGTACTTATAGTGAGCTATAAAAGTGTTTATACAGTCACAGTTCTCACGCAACAACATGTCATATCATCAGAGCAATTCATATTTGCATGCCAAGCACCTGGTGCTTGTGCAGAATATAGGAGTAGTGAATGAAAGCAGCAGAAAACATCAAGTGTCTGCACGATAAAGCTTGTTAACAGTCAGTGTTTTACACCTGAGAGTTTAATTGCACTGCTGTGACAGCACAGTTGTTATCAACTCGAGAAAAACACGATGTTTACATCACCTGAGGACTGCCCTCACTGTCAATGCTGTTTGTCTGAAAAGATGCAGCGCCACACTAAACTCCAAGTCCTTTTTAGTTATAATTCACTCATAAAACGTCAATTCGCCATTAAAAAAAAAAAAAAAATCAAGCTAACAAATACTGTTGAATAAGATGGGGATGGATGGTATCAGTTGAAACAGACAGAGAGCAGAGGTTTCAGGTGCAGCTCAAACATTTTCAAACTGTTTTCTCTTGTTTGTATAACACACAGAAGCTGTGGAAAAAAAAAAAAAAAAAAAAACTGAGACTGAGACTGCAGCAGGTCGGACTGATGCTGTGTTGAAAATGATATGTATAGTGCTGGTTAAAACTAAGTCAGGTTGCAGTCACAAAACATTACAGGAAAGCACCAAGAGGTTAATTCATACTTGACGCTGACAAGTTCAGTTGCCACTAGATTAGTGGAGAGCAGTGCGTGTGTGCAAGGGGCTTAGGCGTCCTTTAAAATGTTCAACTGCTCCTATCACACTCCTGGTGTGTTTTTCATAGCCACAGCGCAACTGTTGGGCTAATGCGAATCATCACAGCAGCACAAAATATTGTGATAAGAAATCTGACTTAATATGTTCCATGTCACCTCCTGTTCTGTACCATCTCATGTCAAACATGGAAAATATGGAGTAGTGTAGCTTTCTGATTTAACCGTCATTGGTATGCGTAACAGTAACCTATGTAGGCAAAACACAGTGCTGTGAATTTCAAAGGGCTTTCTTTATTTACTTTTTTCGGATCATCTTAATTTTCATGCAAATCGGTTTATTAGTTTGTGAGAAATTGATGTACATAAGTACATATAAACATGTACATCTATCAAAGTAAAATCATTCTGTATTAGAGCCACGGCACAAGTACGATATGACTATACTTGTGTTGGCTGGACACCAAAAAAGAAGTAGTGTATAACTAAGTGATGATTATATTTCCCTAAAAAATATCATATTTTTCACTCTAAAGGGAATGAATGGTTTTGGACTGGATTGTTGATATTTGTGTAGTGTATAGCCCAATTAATTCACTTGTACGTACAGAAGTGGGGAATCTGGGAGACAAAAAAACAAACAAAAACAAAGAGAGCCGTCTGGACTGGACAGAAGAAGAGAACAGGGAAAACTATAAAAGCTATTGTTCTCTCATGAGTTCCGTTCAAATCTACACATGCTGTACTTTTTCCTGTGAGTCAGAATGAAAGGTAGCAGCAGGGAGCACAGGGGCCTGAAATACGCCGCTCTGTAAACGGACCTGACAACCTCTGATATTGCATTCTCTTTTTCCTTTTCCGTGAAACTTACTGACTTTCCCCCAGCTTGCTCACCCTCCCTACGTTGTTCTTTCTGAGACCCTGCAGCATGCAAGCATGCAGTGGCTGCGCAGTAATTACTATGATCTGATATCCATGTATGCAGGATATATCGAAAATGCACCAACACTCGCACAAGAGCACACCGTCAGCATTGAAAGAAAAAAAAAAAAGAAAGTCATGAAAAACACATATAGGCCAGCTGAAGGAAAGCCAATCTTGAATTCATCGCATAAACTCTTCCTCCTGCTTCTGTTTCTGCTTTTACTAATGACCATAAGACAGTGAGTAATATGCAAAGCAACGGCACAGAAATGTCAATTTATCTCTGTAACTGAATAAACTTATAGAAAGTAGGACAATGGCGATCAGAAATGCCACCACCCTCTCGATGAAAATAAAGAAAGGCAGCGGTCACCTTGGATACCGTGAATCTCACCCTCCAATTTTGTTTTAAAATCACAAAAGCATGTATGTACAATCCCACACACCTGCAACAAACAGAAACACACTTCAGCACAAAGATTTACCCGAACTCAAATAAACTTCCATCTCCTCCTCACGTACACACACACAGACACACACACACACACACACAACACCACAGGGAGGCTTTACAGAATGCCCGCTTCGATGTCCAACCTCGCCGCTGCACAGAGCTCATGAAATCTGGCTGTCATGCGTCCACTTGACAAGTATCCTTGACAAAGCAAATCCAAATCTATATGCAGCTTGGCAGGCAGGGACCTTGTCAAATGCTAATGCCAGGGACACTTTAGAGGTTGATACCCTCTGTGGTTATTTTTACAAACAGGGCCTATTCTGTTTGTGGAGCAGTACTGGAGCGAGCCAGCTGGTGGCGGTGTCTGCACTTGCTTCATCAATCACTCCCTTTTGCTTTCTCTCCTTCTGCCCTCACTTCTTGTTATTCATTAAAGCGCCTCAGAATAATAAGTCCCCAAGAAACTGGGAACATGTGATGAAGTCGTAGTTAATAATGTATACGCCTCCCCACCCACCCCTCTATCTTTTCCCCTCTCTTCTCTCTCTGCCTCTCCTCCACAACTCTCTCCACATTCACCCCTGTTCCACCACACAACTGCGGGCTTCACCAGCATGCCCTTGTGGTAAATGGAGGTAAACATGGATTAACATATCTTAAACCCCCATCTGAAACAAACAAAACAACAACAACAACAACAAAAGAAAACATGGAAGATGTATGGACTCATTTCAAAGCCTTTCACACTGTAATGCTGCTCCTAAATGTGTTGGTGAGCTCTGATGTGCCCTCAGTATCCTCCAGGAGTGGTCACTTGGACATTTTTCCTGTTGCAAATTTCCTATTGAAGGCATAACATGCTGATATTAACTCCAGTTCTTGCTGTTGCTCAGTTTCTGGTGGCGTCTGTGGGGACAGATTTACATGTGCTGTGATTTGCCTGAGAGCCCCTCTCTCAGTGATGCTATCTGTGACACGAGCACCACACATTTGATCACACAATCCCATGCTGAATGTTTCTCACAATGAGTTTCATGCAAATCACATCTGATCTTAAAATGGAGCGAGTGAACACCAGCAGAGAATTTTCTTAACACATCAAGGTGGCTCTTTTTTCTTTTTGTTCTTCTTCACTCTTTTACATGGAATCTGTACCCTAAAAATATTTTGGCTCAAATCAGTATTCAGGCCCCGTGCTAGCAGGGCAGACCCAGGGATGGCCATATCTGAGTCATAATCCATTCATGTTTTGCTGATCTCACGGTGAACTCCTTCACTCTGTGCGTATTGCATAGGCATCATTCAGGTTTCTTCCCTGTGTTTCATCCCAAGACCTTAAGGGACACACTTTCCACAGCACAAATGGGAACAAGGGGAACGTCATTGTTCTGCATTGGCAGCTCAATTACTGAAGCAAAAGAATCAATATAGCTCCTCAGTATTTTTTATAAGAAGCTGAGTAATGCATACTGCTCATGACACTGTCACAGGAAATGGAAGATAATACTGTGTATACTGCGGAAAAAAGCAGGCTCAGGAGAATCCAAATCGATTTAATTCAATTTAGGTCAGCCTGTCTTCTTTCAAGATTTTTTTTTTTCACTTATGGAGAGAAAAAAAAAAATCTGGACAAAGTTGCTCCTACTCTCCTGCCTGCTTCCCCCTTTTCTTTTTCCATCTGGAAAGAAATAAAATAATAAAAGGGATAGATTATTTTACAAAAATTTACTGTATCCTTTATGCTTCTCTCTCATTCTCCCTCCTTCGTTTTTTCTCTCTCATAAGCTCCACATGCAAATGTGACTGTGTGTCTTCCCTATAAATAGCAGTCGCCAGAGGGTTTCTTCCAGGAGTCAGCCACACTTTCTCCAACCTACCAAAATAACCAGGGGAGGGGGAGAGTCTGAGAGCAACACTGAGGCAATTCAGCCATTCTCACATTCAGTCAGAATTCTCTATCAGCATAGAGATAAGTAAGGAGAGGAAAGAGGGCGAAAAAGTTTTGAGTGATTCGTCAGCACCATCTGGAACAGGATCCTGATTGGATGCCTGCTTGATGATGCTTTCCCATGATTGGTTATTACAACCTGCCCCAGTTTGGTGCAGATTTTTCCCTTGCGCTTGGATACTTGACTTTAATGAATCCCAAAACTGTCCATA
Source organism: Leuresthes tenuis (assembly GCF_036924035.1). Classification (NCBI taxonomy): domain Eukaryota; kingdom Metazoa; phylum Chordata; class Actinopteri; order Atheriniformes; family Atherinopsidae; genus Leuresthes; species Leuresthes tenuis. The sequence continues at coordinate 14,462,139 of NW_027325361.1, read as the reverse complement.
GTTGTATGAAGTTCACAATTAGGCTTTAAATAATGCTGTATGCATTGAAGCGTTACATTTACAATGCCTCGCAAAGATACCAGCACCACTAACAATGAGCTGAAAAATTTAGAAAATTGCTAGCATTGTACTCTACTGTTGTGATTACATTTATTTATATTGGTATCTGCATTGCGAGGGCATTTCATACTAAAAAGTGGGGTCCAATCAGGCCTCAGTGTGCAATGTTTTAGAGACTAAACGCCTGAATACATGATTTCAAGGTGTCATAATTAAAAAGTGAATGTAAATCACCAACTTCAATTGTTTCACCGTGATCATGAGAGAATTACAGATGAATATATTCAAAATTAGTAACAAAAAACGCTTTTGAAAATAATTCATAAATAAATAAATTAGATCATATCAAATAAACTTTGATTTATTTTTTTCTTCTTAAACTGCTTAAAATCTATTCTGAATAAACAAAAAAATTGTGTAGTATAGTTAGGTTGGCGAAATATTCACTGAAAATAATAATGACTAGATAGAAAAGATTTTTTTCAGAAAATTTAACGATTTTTCTTGTTTTCTTTGCTGCATGAAGGCTAATGTGATAAAACAAATGAATGTCCATATTCCTAATAAATGTAAGAACATTTAGACATGAAAATAAAATACAAAAAAATACTGTAATTGCATTCATATCCAAGATGTATCTGCAGCAGAAATGCATTTTATGATGAGAAAACAGTAGTAATACACAGAAAAAAAAATATATCAGTCGATAGAGCTGTAAAGTACTGATATATTATATAGAATTTTTCTTAAAATCTCAGCTTACTCTCGAATTTCCTGTCAGTCCTTTAGCTATTGCCTTTTGTACAAATAATATCCACAAGTCAGAATGGTGCCAACCATCTTTCACCACAAACGCTCATCATAATCAAACATGTAATTGCTAATTAGATATGAAAAATGAATTCAACTGCATTCAAGTGCAATTTAAAAGAAGGGATTCAATTTTCTGCTCAAAAGTTGTTAACTGTGACACAGACTTTTTCCAATTTAGAAAAAAGTTAGAGATCAGACTGACTGTGACACAAACCCTCGGTCTCGCTTTGTCTGATCTTTTTTTTTAATGTTCATTTCAGTGGCGAAACACAACTGAATGAGTCACCATGTAGGTACACAGTTGCACACACAGTTCTCGCCTCTCTGTCCTCATTAGGAAGGCTGCATTGTTTCACAGCTGATTGTGAGGACTGCACAAAATTATCCTGATGAAGTCTTTATTTTCCATCCCAGTTCACTAATCAATTTCATATTCTCCGTCTCCCACATAACACACACCCTCCTCTCCGTCTCTATCCACCCCTTTTCCAGTCTCTCTTCCTAAAAGCCTGACACTGCGCCAGGAGTGAGACAAACACCCATGGAAATCATTTCAATAAAGACTGCCATCATATATCCATGGTGCTAACACTGTGATAGCAGGATTCATAGCAATTTAATTAGCAAAAATAAATAGGGTGATGGAAACATCCCTGCATGATAATATTTGTTTTACTTGCCAGGCTTTGTAAAACCAAAGAGAAATGTCTGAGAAAACCATTTCTTTCAAGCAGAACACAAGTTATTTTTTGAAAATATTCATGCAGTTCTCATTTTGTGGATCTTACAGGCATGGCATGGGTTTATTCATACATTCAAATATAGTAGAGTGCTAGAGGAGACGAGGTAGGGTAACTTACATGGAATACAATTGAATGGATGAGGATGAAAAAGTATTAAAGATAAAAAAAAAATCAAATGCACACAAAGCCATTTTGCACGAGTAACCAGAGTGCAGCCATGCACAACCTAAACATTGGCTGTAATGCGCAATCTAAATAAACGGCTGCCCCTTGTTACTTTAATGTATTCGTTCAAACCAACCTGAATTGCATTCCGAGTGAATGATATCACTGTTAATGAAAATGCATGAGTACTCGTTCACAAGCCCAGCCTCTCAGAGACTGCAGAGGCTCTTCCCTGAAGAGACTGTACTCCTGAATTGTTTAAATCTCCAATTCTCTCCCTGTCGACTGTTCCCAAAACACAACGCAGACACGAGGCCCGTGTCGCAGAGGAGTCAAGCTGCTTGAGTCCTGAGACAACGGCCTCTAATCCACTGGTGTTTTCAAAGCAAGATGAGGGGGCAATGGAGTGCACACAAGTGCAGATTTTAGTGGAGCAGTTAAGCTATGGTAAAATATTTTGAACCAGCAAAGCACGGATTTTGCTTCTCAAACTGCACGCTCCACTCACACACATTTTTAGGGGGTGTGAATAAATGGATGACATAAAAATTTGTCAGATTGGGTTTGAGCTCATTTCTCTCGTCTTGCCTCAGGAAGGGTGGGGTCTGCATGATAAGCTAAAACTATGGCAAACTCAAACCGTTGCCCTCTTTATTAAAAACGAAAAGCATCCGTTTCTAAATATCTAAATATTCAAAAATATATGTAGTCAACCTTAAACTTTGAGTACAAAACTGCCGCAAAGAAATTATACTTGTAGTTAAAAATATATGTGGAAACACTGGAGCCACATAAAAAAGGTTTATAATAATAATAACAATAATGAATTTGAATAATTATTACTTGTACATATACAATGGCTGCTTCTGTAATGTCTTGCTTGGTTTCTTTTAATTCTGCGGGGAAACAAAACTAGATTGATATCTAAATCTATTTTGCCCACAGAGGCTGCTGTGTGCTTGCTGCCTGCCATTTGCAGCCCTCTGAAGCTCCATTAGCTGGCTTGGTGAGCTCCAGCTATGATACCTCACGGGACAGCAAATAACAGCTCTGCAGAAGGCTCTTTGAGAGTGACCGATCATACGTTTGTGGGAAAAAAAAAGCCTGCAGCTGATAAAGAATTCCACTGTGATTGTCCACATTCATCGGAACCGAGGCTTATTCTTTCTTTCTTGACTTCTGCACCATATTTGCAAGTGATGAAAATGAGATTGTGAACTCCAAAGGATATTTCTGTTACGGGGTGGGCGATATGTATCTCTGTGGGTCTGTTTACTTTTTTCACTGGCAGCAATATTAACAAGAATCCAACATTTAGTGCTCTGGTAACCCCAGTGATTAAGACCTGCTGACAGTTGAAGGTAAAGTTTATTGTTACTCGGGGACCCAGGGTGCACTGCCATATTAAAAACGGGCTCCGCATGCAGAGCTGGCCGTGAAAGCAGACACAAGGAACGAGGTGAGATCAAAGAGCTGCCCAGTGTGTCTCACCACCACAGTGATACTATTCAGACGGGGAATGTGTGTTTACGTGAATGTGTGCTATAAGAGAGTCGTGCTGTAGATTAATTTGAAAATGAAAAAAATGAAAACTACACAGTGTGGGAACACTTTATACTTTAAAAGATTTATCTGATGGTCATCGAGACAGCCCGAGATAGTACGCATCTAGTAACGACCACGAAAAAATGTCTTAAAAGGCTTCCAACATTTTTCTGTTTTGGATAATTTTTTTTTCATTCGTTAATATCAATATCAGTGATCTGAAAAGAAACATGCAAAGTCAATTTGAACCCCGTGTGTGCCGTACAAACTGGTGTCCGAACAAACCAGATAGCTAGGGACATGCCTTTCAGTTCATAAAAACTTCAGATAATAAAAACAAACAAACAAAATTTAATTTAAAAATACAATCATTTGTTTTTACATGCAAAAAATACAATACAATCAGGGCACAAAAACACAACCCATGCTGCAATGCAGTAGCATTCCAGCTGTACAAACATTATCCACGCCTCCCCCCACACTATTTCACCCAATGTCCAATCAGATGCTTAGGTCTACAGATGAAATGCCACAATAGCCCCAGGCATTTCATTAAAAGAAAAAGTGATGCCGTATACAAGTGCATGAAACTATCAAGTCAGAGGTTATCAGTTTTTCTCCAAATTTCAACATGTCCTTGACTCAAGAGCAAGACGAACGGACAGAAAAAGAGACAGAGAGGGCCTGTAGGATTAGGCCTTTAGGTGTCACTGTACTTTCAAAAATACATCTTACCCCCTCATACAAACACACCCACGCACTCTCCACTGAAATGGTGTCACTTTGGGACATCTATTGTTCAAGAACACTGGGTCTGCTTTTCAGTCGGTTGTGGCGACATACAGAAGGCCGTGTGTTACGCCAGAGTTCTCTTCTCCAGAGATTGATGATTAATGGGTGAATTACCGTTGTTCACAAAAAAATCAAATTTCTCACTTAGACGTCAATCTGAACCCCAGCTTTGGCTGCCATCAAGTGTTTCTGCCATAGCACACATGGTGAACAAATTCGACTCCCTTTTCTCTTAAAAAAAACAACAACAAAAAACAGCAAATTCCTACAACTGCAAGAAAACTGCAAGCAAAGACGTGGTTTCCAAAGTGTAATTGTGACAATTTTTACTAATGTTTACCGGTAATATACGTCATAACTCAATTCTTACAGAGCTACATCCTTGTCTAAAGAATCGGGGAAAGTAGATAAAACAAAGATGAAAAGAGGCTTTTTTAATAAAGTCTCATATTCAACGCAGAAACAAAGCGGTGCCATAAATACATCCATATGCTCTCTGTTTGTGGCTATGCATATTTCTATTCAAGGAAAATATGCGGTTTTATGCTGACAGACTTGCTATTTTTAAAAAAACCTTTTGCAGATGAGAAGATTTTAAACTGTTTTCAGCCCCACCCCCCCACCCCTCACCCTGCTCTATGCTTCATATCCTTCTCAGTCTACCACTGTGATTCTGAAGCTGTATCACCCCACACCTAGATCTACCGTCTACGCTGCGTTCAAGACTAATCAACCCCTGCCTTGCTATGCTGTTAATGTTCAGACAACTTTTTGCCAAGAAAAAAAAATAGATAAATAATCACAGGGCCTGAGAAGCAGCAGCGGAAAACTTTGCCCGGCTGACTACAAATACCAACCATAAACACATGCTAATAAACACAACACAGGTTGTTTTGAGTATGTGATCTAGGGCCTCGCTAAGGAACATCTCTCAGATAGAAATTTGTGTGTTTATTTGTTGGGCTTGCTTGTGTTGAGTTTGTTAGGACCACTTTTTGTGTTCAACTCTGAGCATCAGGTGAAAGCTGAAAAGCACCTGAGGATGTCTCAGTGGAAAGCTAAAAAAAAAATGGAAAGGTTGCCAGTTTGGGGCGAAGACGGTCATGTGCCTCTGACATGCTTGATAAACAAGCAAATCTCACACTGTGCTGTATGCAGCTGGCTATTCTCAAAATGCAAATGATGGTATATAAAAAAGGAAAAGGAAACTGTGTTGCCTGCTTGACTTTTTACCCTTCCAACCTTCTCCCTGCATCGGAACCGAAATGTTTTCTTTATCACCAGAGAAGTGAATGTTGTTTTGGGACAAACAGCTCTGCCTGCTGAGCTGAAACGAACACTTCTGACAAGATTGGGTAAGGTGAGGTTACTGTTTGTCTCTCTGCTCTGCCTAGGATACTGCTACAACTTTTCAACAAACATTTAGCAAAGCAGCAAGTAGCAAGCAGAAACAGCAGTTTCCTTACTTTTGCTTCCTCTCCCTCCCTTGCTTTCTTTCCCACATTTTTTTTTTCTCTTTCTACTTTGTGCTTCTGTTGGAAATTAGCTTCAAGACAAAGAGGTTATGTGTTGCGACATGACATGCCTACTGTACCTGTGCGGTTGGGATTTCCGGAGCGCAACCTTCCAGGCATGGCTGCACAGGTAATTAAAACTCTTGGATTCTTTCTACATCTCTGCTGGCAGGGTTGTTCAGGGCAAGACTTCAGGAAACAAAGGTTGCTTGGCACATTTTTAGAATGTGACTCCAAATCAGCATGTGTGGGAAAAGAAAGAGGAAAAGGAGTGAAACTAGAAAGGGGATGTTCTAGAAGGTGGATGTGTGCGTCTGTGTGTGGAATAGGAAAGTCAGAAGAGTTTAGGGGGTGGTGTGTTTGAGCAAAGATAGGCACCAGCCTGTAAAGGAGGCTTTGCGACCTATATTGAGGTGGGAATGAATGATAAGCATAGAAAAGCAGTGGAGGGAACGAGAGGAGGTGGTTTGGACACCAAAAAGAAAAAAAAAAGAAAAAGAAAGTAAGTAATAAAGAGGTAAGAGACAGAGGTGAAAGACAGAATGAAAGAGGATAATTTCTTAAGAAAGAAAAAGGAGGCAGGGACAAAAGTGTTAGGTTTCAAATCCAGTGCTCTCAACAGTGGCACGCCAGATGACCTTGGGCATGTCATGCTGCCATCTGTTCCTTCTGTCTGGCCTGTCAACATACCTCTAACTCCAGCTAAAACATGACATTCCAGCTTCCATACACACAGACGGGTAGCCGTTGTCACCCCGAGAGAGCAGGATAGAGACACACAGAGAGCAATAGATAGAAAAAGAATCCAGGGAGGAATCATGAGACGGAGGGAGGGAAGGCAGAGATACAATGTGGGCAAGAAAGGAAGTGACCTTTTCTCTAACAGCCCATCTTTATGAGCTGATATTGTTATCAATGTATTACTCCCTCGATGGCCACTAGAGCTACAATAACGCCATTGAACTGACAGTCCATCATCGTAGGACAAAGAGGGGCGCTAACACTGACATCCTATGGGGCACTGGGTTGCAACTGATTGCACTCATAAATGAGCATGGCTCTCATAAAATCATGTGGTAACTGCTTAGTGGTGCACTGGGCAAATGCTTTTGTTTGAGCATCAACAGCCCGAGTGGTGCGTTGGGATTGCTGTTTGCTGTGGTGTCCATTGGCCGGCTTGTGTTTTCAGATGTGAAGTTAATCATGAATCCACTGAGATGTGTTATTGCAACAGAGATGACAGGAGAAAGATTTCAACTGTAAGCTTATTATTTTCTCTATTACTTTTGCATTTCAATAATTATCTTAATGACTTTCCGAAATTACAATTTTTCTGCTTTTCAATGTGAATACTGCCTTTGCTGGATCAGCGTGAGCTACTGTATGCAGCACACTTCCTTTTTATTGAGGCAGCTCGAAAGAAGGGGCTCTGATGGATTTCAATCTTCGCAGGTCAGCAGGGTCCTGAGGCGGTGGACCACATAACTATGTCTGGACATATGTTTAGGATTTTATTTTATGTGCTAATAAATGTTTATTAATTGTTAATGACTTGGGCTAGGTGCATGCATGGTAAAAGATTGATGCCAGAATATGAAAGCTGTGCACTGATGTTCTCTAGTAGTTAATTTTCCAATATTAAACATGAAAATGAGTTGTCCTGAGTTTGAGGTTTATGATATGCGAATGCTTGAGGTTTATTCCATTCCAAACTTCTCTTTGTCTGGTCTATTTTGACAGTTATTTAATATATACTACTGGCTTCGCAAGACCTTGCGTAAACTTTGAGGATGTGGAGTGACAGCAGGAGATGAGGGGATTTACATCTTTATTATGGTTAATGATCACTGCAGTCTACACAAATGTCTGCCAAGCAGAAAGCTCTATTCTTCAGATATATTTAGACTTTTTCAAGGAACAGCGGGCAAGTCAAGCATTAAAGTACTTAATGTGTTGTTTAGTTTGTTCAATTAAGACAATAAATATCACCTATATTGGTAATAGAGTGAAAGCCAATAAAACTTGACATAGGTAGCATTTTTAAAAGGGGGGTTATTCAAATGACCATTCAATGAATTGAATAGGAAGTATGTTTAGACCTTTCACTCAGCAGTCAGAGGAGAAGAGACAGGGGAAAGCCTGCCATTTGGGTCAATGAAAAAAAAAAGACAAATCAAATAAATTACCCCTTTTCTCGCAAGCTACTTAAATCATTATAGAGCTCTTTCCAGGGGTAACATTTTACTTCTACCTGTAATGTATTCCCTTGCAGGTCCTGAGCAAAGCATCTGAGTTCCCTTATTGCTGCCAAGTGAGGTTGCGTGCTGGCGTTAAAGAACAACTTAAGAGAAAGCATATGGAACTGTGCCAATAACAAGAAAGATAATGACACCTGTGTTTAAATTCCACCCCAATTACGAATAGAATAATTACATTTTAAGTTGCAGACTGAAACGTACAGTCTCTGGTTCAAATTTCCCCTCACCTAGCCTCATGCTCTGCCAAACAACAGCCTACTTTCCGTGCTGTCCTTATACTCTGGGGATTAGGGGAGGTAATTCTACAAAGACCAGGCCTTGCACTCTCCTCCTCATCCTTCAGTGACTGATATGCAAGAAAAGTGGGACCCTGACCCACTCACGACTCAGGGAAATTGCTGTGACCTCTCAGTCATTTTGGGCGGAAGCCAGATCTGGCACATAGGTGCACTGGTGCTGTGGCAGCCTCTTTTGACCTCAAGGACCTTTAGTTGGCTGACCCCCTCTAGCCATTTATTCACACACACACGTAGCTCCTGCTAGATGGATTGGGTTACCGTTAGAAGCAATGGCTGCCTCTGTTTTGCATCCTCTCCCCATTTTCATCCCGGGAGTCGAGCAGTGCCCCAGTCATTAACACCAGCAGCCTGCCTGTACCAGCAGCTAAAAGGTCTGCATTCATGAAGGACATCCTGGAAACCAGATGTGCTTGTGCTGTGAGAATATGTGTGTTTGTGTGAATGTGTAGATGTGGTTGCTGGAATGAAATTCAAAGTGTTCAGCAGCAGCAGATCAGGCCGCGTGTGTGCTTGAGCCCCCAGGGTCTGAGCGGTGCACAGGTCACCCAAGACAAAGTGGGTGAGGTGGATCACATACACTACTACACACAGTTGGGGAAAAAAGAACTATGTGGATTAATGTTTCAATTGCCAAATATGAGCATCCAAAAGAAGAGTTGCAGGCCCAATGAGCATGCTTTATATTTTGTCATGCCTTTGCCTTATATTCCTAAAAATAAATGCAGTATAAATTAATGTAGCTTACTCTAAAACATGTTGAGAAACTTACTAGAAAATTAAACAGCTGGGCATGTGAATTATCAATGGCCTTAAAGTGAAAATATGTTTCTTATTGTTTTGATTAAATAACCCTGTAACTGTAACACAAATCTATATTCTGTAAATTTACATACTGGGTGTGAATTAAAGCTCTAACACTAGCAGCCCACATATCCAACCTTTCCTATTGGCCTCCCTGGGGTATGTAATGTTTATAATTTACAACCAATATGTTTTCCCTTAATTCAGTCTGTGGGAGTCACTGAGGTAATTTTTACAAGGAAAATATCATACCTGGGAAATGCATCTGAACATAAGCTATAAAACACACCAGGATACTGTGAAATATTGTCAGCAGTACTAATTATGGTGTTTCATTTGAATTCTTACCTTTAATTCATTTTTTTTCCAAAACAAATCAAAGACTCAAGATATCAAACAGTGCCAACAAATTTTTGCCACCCACAGAAAATTAACACTACTAAAACCGGAACTAAAACCAAAAAAAACCCAAAAACCATTATTTTCTTCCAGTCAGAGCCCAGCAAACACTGGGCAGAGCTGTCCCATTTTGAAGAGGCAATCCATTTAGACTAAGTGATGTCACACAGCCTGTAACATTAGGCTGCGTGAAGCAGCAGGCCAACAGCCCATCTAAACCGCCGCTGTTTGTTCATGGTGGGGACAAACGATATCTTTCTCATTTGGAAGGAAATAATGGGGCAAAAACCTGCGCTGGCCACCAAACAAAAACTGCGCCTCAGAGCTCCACTGAACCAAGGACACCAGCTAGTCTTTCTTTTGCTTTTAATACCTTACAAAGCCATACAGACAGGTTTTTACTCAGCTTTTGAGTTGCTTTTTGTTGTCTGAGGCTGGCCAAGTATTCACAGCAAATTGGTAGTCATTTCCACTGGACAACACAAACATTGCAACACTGACCTTGATTGGGAAAGAGAAAACCCCATGGCCTATTTTGGTCACTACAGTCGCATATCTATTCTGACTATTCCAATTTTCATGACATGCACAAGGAAATCTGTATACTGGAGACAGCTTCATTATTAACGTGGTTTGCACAGAGCTCAGTGACAGGATATTACATACAGGAGCATATAACAGCTGAGCAATCAGAGTTGGGCAGCTGGGCATGCAGGTATTGTAATTTTAATTCCCTTCTCAATTCCCACGTCCCTGTACAGTGGACTGTTGTTCTTCACAGACGGGTCTGTGTTAAAACGTCAATGAAAACTCTCTGTGTGCCCAAAATTACGAGAGCACCAGAAAAGCAAGTTATACGATTTCACATAAGATTGTGTTCAAAGTAGAAACCACTCACTGATTGCCACCATACCCGCAACTTTGGCCTTATTTCTCTGATATTGTCAAGCCTATCATACAATAGTCACGAGAATGAGAGTAAAATTATGACAAACATGTAAAGGTTTTTTTTTTGTTTTTACTGAGGCAAAGAAGATAGAGAAGAGAAAATAATTACTTGGCAACCCCGTCTCTGTTGCATGTATGAATGTACATAAAGTATACTATTCCCAAAGAAGTTCGAAGAATTAGCATAAACTGTCAGCTTTTTTTCTTTCTTTCTTTATCTTGACTACATTTCAAATACAAGATAGCTTCTGCTTCCATCACCACATTTATGGAGTGAAATGCCTCCCTGTTATCCACCATCTAAATGGCCATTAGCTAGACTAACCCAATTAGCGGAACAAGATCTAACACAGCCTTCCATTGTCCTTCCATCACAGGAAACAGTAGAAGTTTGCTGCATTCTGATCAAATGTATGGTGATTAATGACTCTGCTTTCACTGTGTTGACAGGCTGTAACGGCTCTAAAATTCTGCTCCACATTTGCACCGCACATGTTTGTCTGTAAAACTGACACCTGAATGAATAAATTGGGAAACAGCTCCATCACCGACCTCACTACCTTTACTCGTTTTTTTTCTCTCCCCCCACTCCAATATGAACAAGAGGAGTGAGATGCTGTCAGATCTATGTTTCCTCCTTGACAATCAACATGTATGCTTTGGGAATAATGACCAGGCTAAAAATATTAGAAACTCAGCAACAAAATGCTTAAAGGTCATTTTAATTATACGGATGGTCTGTCTAACCGTCATACTTGACTGGAAATAGAAACAAATGATGTAATCCTGATGTGTCCTGAATAAGGAGTTTGCTAATAGCTTGGTGGGCACAACCACAAGGAGCTTCAAAGCATGATGTTAAAGTATGGGAAACTTGAAAAACAGAAAAAGCCACAAATTCTCACAGAGATAAAATCTGAGGCAAGTCGATGAAGTAGAATAAATGTTGGCAGTTAAACATGCTTCATGTACCGTTTTCATTCAGATTTGTGAGCTAAATCTACAATGCTTTCTGAGACTTTTTTGCTCTTAAGTGAGTCTGTAAGGACAGCAGAAAGCAGAAGCTATGTTGTGTACTACTTTTCGAAACTGAACTGTATTGAAATATGTTGTTAGATTAAACCCTTACAGGCAAAATATTACGGGGAAAAAAAAAACTGACTGAAAGAAGGAAGGAAATTAGAAAAGACCAGAGCAGAAAAAAATATGGCTGAAAAAAAAAAACATGAACAAAGAGAGCAGAGCAGAAGGAAATATAGCGATGGAAAAAAAAGATCTGTCTGCTTGTGAGATGCGCTTAAATTACACCCATTTGATAAAAAAGAAAAAAGTTCTCAAGCCATAAATTCATAGACTAGGAACTTTTAGGAAAGTAAAAACGAAATAACAAACACTAAACGTCATGCTGCTTTGAATGTCTGCCGTCTTTCCCCCACACTGCAGGAGTTCAAAAGAATAATAACTGTGCCCTCACTCATCACCACCCAGAGAAGCGTTAGGGCAGCTCGTAATATTGTTTCTTTTTTTCTTTTTTTAATTAGTAACTCTGATCTGATCATTAGGGGCAGAAAAACTCAGCATATCTATAGTACAACTGTGAGCCAGGCTAATAACTGAAGTGACGGCGGCATCATAGTTAGAAGACTCACATCTGTCTGATGACACTTTCTGCCATCTCCACCAGATTACGTGCTGTGACCAGAAGGAGCAAGGGACATTAACAAGCAGAAGGGAAAATGAAATGGTGACAAAGATTAAGTGCACGAATGCATACGGTGGATCAATAGGATGTGTGCTACATATGTGTTTTAGTTTAGCAGCTGGACTGAACAGTAAAGACAACTTACAAACCTGACATGTGCAGACAACAAAAAGGCAATTTACTTTTAAAGGCTTTATAATCTAACACTCTGCCACTCAGGAACTGTAATTTGTAGTCAAACAGCTACATCTTGAAAACATTTTTAAGCTAGAAAACTTAAGTGTGTGGTTAGCTTGTTATGCTTGCCAGCTTGTTTTGTCTGCATCTATCAGAGTAATGATTTTTAGCCTGGACATAAGTGTCTGTTTTTAAAGCTTTTTGCCCCTGCTGCTACTCTGATGAGCATATGAAACACAGTGTATTGATCCTGAATGATGTAATAATGCATAAATCATTCAAAGGCTTCCTTCAATACCAGAAAAAAAAATCAAAAACATAAAAGGATGAAGCATCTAGCCGCAAAAGGTTAAGAGATAGTGAGAATAATAGCCAGAAGGAAGGAGGATGGAGGTAAACCAATGAAGTGGTAATGTAAGGCCACTGATAGAGAGCAGATGGAGAGAGCAGGAGGTTGTGATTAGTGCTATACGAGGACTAGGACTCAGAAATGTCCAGTGGTGGTTGGCCCTGAGGCAGCGGCGTCCTCAGCACTCATTTCCCTCCCATGATACAACCGTCACTGGCCAGAGAATCCCAGCATGCCTCCTTGTTCCTCCATCTACTGAGTGCTGTGCAACACCGAGACCATTTCTCAACATTCTGGCATAAACAAGACGTCCTGTTGGCATGAAAGCGCCCCTGAAGGAATTACACGGTTGGTCTCATCGTTTACATCTCCATGCTGGATGAGTCTGAAATTTACTGTGTGCATTACTGTTTGCAGCTGCATATTTGTAACAATTTCACCACAGATATTGCTTCTGCTTTGCAATTTTATTTATTTATTTTATTATTACTCTGATCCATTTTTATTTGCTTTCTATATCCGATCTAGCGCTGACCCCCCTAGCAGTTCCAATTCAACCATCACTCAGCACAGCACAATTTTAGCCTGAGTTTCAGCCGGCCGAATTAGGGTAACTCGAGCTCCTCCAGATTGTAATCAAAGCGAAAATAATGAGTCCATGACAAAGACCAACGGTATTACTCTAGCCGGCTTAACATTTCTCTCTTAGTTTTGTGTTCTTTTCTTTGCTCTCTCTTTCTGTCTCCTACTCCTCCCTTAGAGTCCGGAGAAAAACAAACAGCAGAGCAGAAGTGGGGGAGAGAAAAATAGGAATGAACAAGGCTGGCAGCAGAGGAATAATACAGAAAGAGGGTAAGGGCCGCACAGAGGAAGGCAGAGTGTGGGGCAGCGGGGCTGCGCTAGCCTCAGCCGCCGGCGACTTGCAAATGAACTAATCACCTGAGGGGATTCTTCTCAGCTTACTTAAACAACTAGTAAGTTAAACACACATGCTTCAGAGTCATCACAGCCTGTGTGTGTGTGTGTGTATATGTGTGTGTCCTCATGGGTATGTGAGCATTCGTGACCTGCTGCCCAACTGACTGAGGCAAGCAGCAGGCCATCAAAATAAGAAGACATCTGCTCCAGAAAATCCTGGCAAAGGTAGAGATGGTTAGTGAGATGAACTGGGAAGGAAGCTGGAGCCAAAGATGGGACCGGAGTACAGTGGCTCCCATTCGAGGTTTTCTGATAGTTTTTCTTTGTAATAATAAAGTGGACCTAAATGATATGTGACTGCAATTTGCAAAGACAACATGGGGTCTGCTGCAAATTAGGCATGCTGCTCAACTTCCACCTAACTTCCATGTAAATAAAAGTGGCTTTTAGTTGTAACAAAGAGACTAAAGAATAAAACAGGGTCAAAGTGAGTAAAAGAAATAAGCAGAGAAGCACTGAAATAAGCTTGCCTATTTTTGCCTGTTTTCATATGCTCATCTTTGAAGCTTGCTCTTTAAAATTCAGGAGCTATCACTGATTTTGATGGTGTTTTGGATTGTTTCTTTTCTTTTGTGCTACTTGCTTCACCCAAAAGTGCTGCAAAACTAATTGAAAGACTGAGAAGAATAAAAACAATTTAACCATTCAAAACAGTTGAAGTCCTATCATACAAACAAAAATCAATCACCACTCAATTCTCTCATCTATCTGCATTGTAGTATGTTGAACAAAAGCTGGCAAAACATCACATGTGAGCTCTCGCACTCCCTCTTTACAGCTCTATAGTCTTTCTCTCTGAGCTACTCTCTGACAATGCTATGGTGTATACGAAAAGGCAGCTGCACCGGCAACATGAGGAATTCTGTAAATTTCACACTCTGCTGCCTGCCAAAAAATCCTGGGCCCAGATTCGGTGATTTGGCCTCTTCGTTGTCATTCCACCCCCACCCCCTACCACACACTCCTGCCTGCCACCAGCAGAGGACCCTGCTGCATTCCAGCTTCCGCAGCTCCCAGAAAACATCTTGAAGTCGCCAGCGATGGGGTCATTTTGAAAATATTGGAACAAGCTCAGGTCTGTGGCACAATCTGTGTTATGCTCAGAGAGGCCAGAAGGAAACCATTTACAGAACATGACGAAAGAAACACAGCAGTTTAAAAAAAAGCAATTCAACCAATGTTTACATTTAACATCATGAAACATTCTTCTTTCAGATAGAACAATTTTTTATGTGCAGACTCTGACGTTCTGTTTTTGTGCAATGCCCTATTCAAGTGAGGATTTTTTCATAGATCTCATATTGATATTTTCACGTCGTAGGTGCTTCAACTTAAGTATCATCTACTGGCCATTTCGCTGTATTTCCATCCCTTTTGTCTCCTCCTCTTGTGACAACATCTTTCTAGTAGTGCACTTGAAAAAAAAATTGGGAATTGTTGGGAAAAAGAAGTCCTGTGCCAAGTAATTTACAGGACCCTCTTTATTTCCATTTGGGGAAAAGAATAAAGTTAGTTAAGACAGTGAATCACTCTGCGCTGTGGTGTGCATGGTTACCAGCTGGGGCCCCTCTGCATACTTTCAGGAGGAGTGTTTATACTTTTGTGGGATAGAAAAAATATATGAAATGGATTAAATTAAATGAGAAATGCATAAGGAAGGAATTTGTTTTCAGTTTTAATGCAAGTATAATTTTTTTTGTATGTAAAAAAATGCAAAAAAAGGACAGAAATATGGAAGAATCACACTCACAGCTCCTTTAGGCATGCGTGTGTTTGTGTCCATGTACAGCTACGCATGACTAAACTGAAATAAAACCCACATTTTTTCCAACCAAACATATTTTGCCTTTTTAAAACATAAGCCATTTTCAAGTACGCAATTTTCACTTATAAAGAAACCACTAAATATGGTTTTGTGCAATTAAATTACTTCCAATTTTACAGTCTCTGGAGAGTTAATAGCTGGTTACATGTTTATGTTGCATGTTATGTGGCATATTTATTGTGCCACTGCTTGCACGACTGTAAAAATACATCAGCGCTTTAAATGTGAAGACTCGCCAAGCCACAGATCCAACACAATAGATGAAAAATAAATTCAATTTCCATCTTAGGCTTGAAAACAAATCAAAAGGATTTATTTAAAGTAATTTTAAGGAACATAAAAATATAAGAGAATTATTCTATCTGCTAGAAACTGCGCTGTCCCGGCCGCAGTATATAAACATTGCTCTCTGCATTTGTCAACTCACAAACCTCTGTGGTTTCATTTGGAAGACAACAGCATCTTGTATGGGCAACCATTGGGTTTTAATCAGGAGCTGGATTTGTTATGCAGAATCCCAGTAATTAACTGATTGATAATTTCTGGTTTGGTTCCCCTTAATTACAGGGCTGATTGAAAATGAAAATGGTGATGCAGTCAAATGGAAGTAACCTACACAGAGTACAACACCTCTTCCAGATTTCTGCCATGTCTGGTTCCCGCCCATAGTCAGCTGTGGCCACCAAAATGCTGTTGAAATTTTCTCCTGTCTGGCCCTCTTCACCACACTTTCATTATCACTTGAGAGAAACTTGGAGAGCTAGCGTTTCAAGTAAAAACACAAACAGTAATTATTTTCTATTTGAATTTCTTTAAAGGTTCATTGAATTAGTTTGTTAGGAACAACTGTAAATATATCTGTAAATATATTCATTACTACTATTGTGCAGCCAGGGATTTATATAAAGAAGCACAAAGTCAAAGATACTGAGGAAAATAATCAATATCTTAAAGCAGTAAATAACAGTATACGCACAGCTTGTGGTGAAATGACATAGCCTGAAAAGGGGGAGACAGCATGCTGTCATGGAGTGGCGCTTTAACAAGACAACACAATGTTCTGTCTCACATTTAAACATAGAATCAAGTTTTTAAAGGTACATTTATATGCAGCAGGTAGACTCCAGACCCATCTTGTAGTTTTCCACATTTTTCTCTCTGCACTGCACTGAATGTGTTTGCAAAGAGTTCAATGTAAACATGATTCATTAAATGAAAAAGGTGGATTCTTCTTCATTTGTGCTGTGAAGCAGGTTCATTGCTATTAATAATAGTTACATAACTAATTAAATTAACTGTTTTAAATACCCAAACACCCTCCTGAAAAAAGGTACTTTTTCAACTTTAAATGAGTCAACAATAAGCCAAACTGCACACCTGCAAACACTGCAGCCTCTCCAATCTGGCAGCCACAAGCTTCTTCACGTAACGCCTCTTCATCACAGTGTCCTGCTCTGATAATTAGCTTCTATTTAGCTTGAGTGCATGCATTGGTTTCATAAGTTGCTATTGTGCTGTCATATCAGATGTTTCAATAAATTCAATAAATAAAATGTCCAAATTTTCACAGTTGAAATAATTACATTGCTTTCAGCAGATGAGAGGATTGCTGCCTCACTCTATCTAAAACTAAATCCTTCATTTAGCTTTTTGGCAGGTGACTGCATGCTCTAATGTGTCACATGTGCAAGTCAATGTAAAATACTTTCTTAAGAAAAATAAAGTTATAGCATTCTGACCATTCAGATACACAGCATAATTTTTATTAGTAATTGTAATGCAATTGTTGTTTTGGGAATCATGATCCCCGACTATTCACTTACGAAATATTATGAAATATTACGTTACCGCTGCACTTTGTTAATGTTACAGCTTGGAAAATATCAGTTTGTCAATGGGGAACTTTCTTTTACTTTTTAAATATTATATGTGATTGACATTATAGCCCAAGATGTTACAAATGTGGCAGCAGAGGATGGGGAGTTGGCAGGTTGTACACGAACCAGTAGACTATTGAGTCATTCTGCCGTGTTCTGAAGCGGCTGCAATTACAGACTTTATGGCCACCATTTCTCCAAGCTAATGGGGAAAGCGAAACCTTGTTATTATAGTTTTCTGACAGGGATCAAGGCCAGTAAGACCTTTGAGTTACCCAGGATCAAGTTGCTCAGCTTTCAGTGGCAACATGACAGCAAGAGAGGAGTTAGGAGAGAAAAATAAAAACAATACACTCTACTTTGCGTGTTTCTCTTTTAATGCTCATAAATCAGCAACAGTTATAAGGCAACTGTGTTTGTAATATTTGGTAAGAAAACTCAATTTCAAATCTTGTGGTACTTCTAAGGTATGGGGCTCATTTTGACTGGAGAATGGCAAAGTACATCTGAGCTAAGCTTTGCAGGCTTTTCTCATCTCCTTAACATATCCTGAAAAACTATGTGGATAAGCTTCTGGTAAACAGGGCTAAGGGAAGGACAAGAAAAAAAAAGTCAGGCCAGGATAGTGCACAATGGAACATATGTCTGCAATTCAGTTTTAAGTCCAGATGAAGTCACAGTGGAGCTTTGTTTACTGTATCATCAAAATCAGACCATGCTTTGGCAATGCTTGCACAACTGCAGAACGATCACATCATTTGTGAACATGTGAAAGTGTTTTTCTATCTCTCAGCAGGGAGAAATTGTCTCAATGACTCATTGTTTATCATCTGAAATAAATTAGACAAAAGCTAAGGGAAATTTCAGACAACCTGCTTTATCTCTGAAGGTGTAAAAATAGGGTTGAAAGAAGCGAGCATGTTGCACAGGTAAAGTTTGCAAGAGTGGCCCTGAATACCAAAAAGCTTGAGAAATTCTCGGGTTAAAAAGATTTTTCAGAGAGCACAGCAGGAAAAAAAAAGCGTTTACTGTAAACCTGTATCTCTTTGAGCTGCAGCCTTAATCTAACAGAAAGAGAGAGAGAGAGAAAAAAAACTTAACTGCCTCTCTATTCTATGAGGGAACAAGGAGCCATCCATCACCATTTTCCACAGTGCTTTACTGCTCAAACTGCTCTCTCAACATAGAAATTAGTGCTATGGCGCTGGGCAGTGAGGTTTAGGCCCACAGTGAGGTATATTAAACAAGCATTATAGCAATGCCTACAGCTAAATAGAAGCAAACGATTGACAGTCTATTTGCTTACAAAGTAAGTGTTAATATGTCTTATAATTAAATGCGTTTGTCACAAAAAACAATCTTATGTTCACATTCTTACTTAAGTTGTGTGAGGCCACATTTTTCTCTTGAAGAGTGATATTTCTCTTGAAATTTTTTTATGGGATTTGTTTTAAATGATAAAAAAAATGCAAATAACACAAGCCCAACTAGCAACAACAAAAAAAAATCACTTAACTTCGTATGCATAACATCAAACCCAACCTTAGGTTAAGTCTCGGTCAACATGCTCTTCTGTCAGTGTTAACAGAATCAACAGTAAATTATACATGAGAAGCAAGCTTCTACCTAACCTATTAAAAAAAGAAACAAGAAAAAAAAAAAGACAGCCTAACCTGCAGGTCAGGCAGCAGACAGCAATAACAGAATCTACCATCGAACCTTTCCTCATCATGTCAACTGAGATAATAAGGGCCTCGGCTGGGGGCATGACATGAACACATTCTGATACTGCAGCGGAACAAAACTGGGGCCACTGAGCGTCTCTGTCAAGTGCCAAAGAATAGAAATACAGTCCTCGGATAGCCATGCAGCCAAATCCAGGACCACAGCCCCACCAGACAATAGGTGTGGTGCTAATCCCCCTTCATGGGGTCTGCATCCCCTGTCATGCACAGTGGTGAACCATGCTGAGATGCTGCGTTGGCAAGTGACATCTCGACAAAGGCTGCGTCCCAGGATGCTGTTGGGCTTGCGTGCTCTGCACTGCTGTGCATGGAATCTGCATTGGGGGGAATAAAAGAGATGAGCAATGTGTTAAACAATAGGCTGCCTGGGTACTGAGACCCCCGTCAAGGCTCGGTGTGGCCACCCATCAAAACTCTTGAGCCGAGCGTTCGAGGCTGGAAGACAGCCCAACTCACGCCCACCCCTTCTGCTATCCACTACTATCAGCCTTGTGTCTGCGTTCGGCTCAGGCTAGACCTGTTCCTCTGTCTTCTGCTCTGCTCTGGTGGATTTGACAGCTGTTACCGAGAAAGGTTATTCACTCAGCGCATCTCTCCATACACACACAATGACCCTATAGCCCCCTTCTGTCTGGCCAACCGGCTCTTATGCTGTGCGACCAACAGACAAGGTGGAGAAAACGAGCTGACAGTGTCACTCGTCCGCCACTTGCATTTCACGCAACATATGCACCTGACGACAGCTCTTTTTCACCCCGAAATAACTGAGTTGACTCAAATACAGTGATGGTGTTTGTACTGTTGTTTTCTTTTACACATCCCAGACAACGAGGCTGAAAATAGGTCAAACATTACACAGATGTGGTTCAACTGAAAATGGCTGCCACGGAGGGTGTGTTTGCTGGAATGGAGAGATGCAATAGCTCTTAGAAGAGGTGGGCGGCGCTCTAACTTTACCTACAACATGGTCCACATTGAAAATAAATGAACATAATTACCTTTCTGTGGATTGTGAAAGCTAGAGGAGAAATGACCACATTCCTGAACTAACAAAAATACATTTTGTAATCAACGTAAATGCTCAGAACTTAAACACAAGAAAATCCTCTCGTAAAAACACTGTGACATGTATTCTTCTCGCATTTTGAAAAATATCCAGGCTTTACAACTCATCAGTAGTCTGTTTCATCCTCATTTGTGTCCATAACTTAGACTTTTTGAATCAAGCTAGGAGATGGTGACTGATGTCCTCTAAATTCAATCACTCTGTTTAAATAAGATAAAAAAGACAAAACTGCCTGTTGCTATGCAAAGATAAAACCACACAGGGTCAGGGTTCTGCTGCCCTTCCCATATAGGATATGTTTGCTTCTTATTTTGTTGAGCTGCAGAATGAATGCCTCTAATTCACATATGCTGTTATTTTCTTGCATGGGTCTCGGTATGGGCTACCATACCACTTCATTAGCTTTAATGCATTTTATTTGGCCTCAGTGGAATTGTTTCTCATGCAGTGCACTCACAATGATCTATCCTTCGTGGAGTCTTTTACTGCCTGGTATTGAGTTTCTTCTTATTTACAGATAGGAGAGGAGGTGCATTTCTGGCAATGTATAGCAGTTGGTATTTCTATGCTGATGTGGTATACGGCTTGTTAATTGGAAAATAATGAGGGTAATAATGGCTTGCCGTTCATTAAAATTCATCTGTTGCATTCTTTTTTTTTTAGCTAAGTATTGAGCATAAATGAAATGACATGGAGACAGAGGATATTAGAATTTTATCTCATTATATTGACACACTTAATTATATGAAATAAGCCACTGCTGGTGCACAACCTGAATATATCTTTATAGTTAATGAGCATGTTGTAATTCCCTCGAGTAAGCCACATTTTGTCTTCACAGTGTTAATCAAATATGCAGTTGTTTAACACCAGTTCAGAAATACACATACAGATATAATGCAAAGCTCTGCTTCTGTATATTTATTGTATTTTTTATGAAAACAACTGGTACACCTGACTTAATCTTCATAATTCATGACCGCTAAATCAAGATTTTGACATAGGAACTTTATGACTTGACACAAAATAACAAAAGTAAAAATATGGTAGCTGTGTCTCACACACACACACACACACACACACACTGTGCTCAACAGAAGACAAATATTGCCTACAGGATGTAATATGAGTAATGACCATTCTCCATTTGCATGTTGTTCTAGCTCACAAGAGCCAGCGAGTAAAAGCATTGCTCTTACATGCAGTATCAGTATGAGCATGAACATGTTTCTACACATCATATTTTTTATTCTGAATCCAATCATGTACATTTGTAGCAGTAAATGCAAATGCACAGAGACACAACACTGACTAATTCACAGCCATCCCTGCTCTAGTTATCATCATCACCACCATCCTCAGTATCAGCTGGGTGGCCATACATGTACAGCAACAGTGAGAAAAGACAGCTAATAATCCAAGAGCACACATAGCATGGTGATATAAAAACACACATACTCTCTCAAGTGGCAGGCCAGTCGCACAATGCTCCCTCTGCTTCCATCCCTGATGGCAAAGCTGTATTGTCAGTTTACCTTGCCCCAGGACATCCATGGGACAGCCTATCAGCCTTCTCCCCACTGCCAAAGACATGTAGCCCTGTTTATCTCCTAATTGACTCTCAGAGGAAGGCTGAGATTGACAGTGTTGCTCCCGCATCACTTAAGTTCTTTTTAGCCAAGCAAACCCTGCATGCCTTCACCTCTTAATAATACATTTCAGGAAACTTACTTTATTGATAAGCACCACTTCACCTCGCATTGTAGTCAAATACAGCCGAGAGAAGAGTTGTTAGAAGCAAATCACGCCTTCTCATTTGAGGAGATGGCTTTCTGTGTCTCTTTTCCCAGCTCTGCCTCACATCTTCCATCAGAAGACGATTGAGCTTCGGACAGGCTAGTGGGAGCATCATGTCCTGACAAACCCAAACAAGTCTGATGTTCCATTTGTTTTGTATTCCCCCAGTCGTGATGAAACGTAGCCACACTCATTTTGTCCAGTGTACAATTACGCAGAGCCTTTGCTGCCAACATCTGACAGAAATGTTGAGATAACATATTGCACAGTGTATTTATTATGTGTTGATGGATGGGAAGACAGACTAGAGTTGCCATAACAACTTTAAATAGAAAAGACGTAGTTGATTGAGACTAATTGACAGCATGAGAAAGTGGAGGGAGGGGGGAAATCAGGGTGATGTGTTTAATTTTTCCTTGCCTGCCACTTACATGTCATCACCTGACAGGAAGCAGCTTTCCCTTTGAAATACATGCTGTGCATTTGACACCTTTCCGATTGCCCAGCCTGCTTAATGTGATTGCAGAAAATGGGGTAAAAGTGCACTGGTTAGGCATGCATGCCAAGATGGCCCTTATCCTTGGCTGTCACAGATTATTTTGTGGGTTGCAACTGGCATGTTGCCGTTTTGTCAAGTACCACTTGCAGTGATGTCACAACGGCCACCCTTACAGGACTTTGGTCAGCAGGGTGCCGTTACTGAGCCTCATCACATCTCAACTAAGCAGCCTGTGATTTTAAAAGCCTTCAGGGAGGAGAGATATTGACACAGCTGCATATTCACATGATCGACAAGTATATTGGAAAATAGTTGAATCACAGGGTCTGCTCTGAAACATGTAAACAAATTACTCTGTGCTCCTGGATAAAACTCAAAGCTGTCAAGATGAGATAGAAAAAAGGGAGAGTTGGTGTTCAATCAAAGTGTTGAATAAGCAGGCTCCACAAATGCAAGCGTGAATAACTTCCCTTTTATCACTTGTTAGACATCCCTGTACTCTGTGTTGACTCCCCAGGGTCTTGGCTTGTCTTCCAAGTTTGCAACAAGCCTGCTTCTGTTCGTTTATCACCACAACAAGTACATCAAAACCCATTTCTCTTCCCTATGATATTTGTTTATCAGTGGCTTATCAATTAAAAAAAGGTGAAGGCTTTTTCATCTTGCAGTTATTGTCAGGGCTGAGATACTGTGTAGGTTTTGTCCTCAAATGTCTGGATGTCTGGAGCCTGGTGAATGTATAGCTCAGATCTCCAGCATGGGTCCTCATAAGAGTAACCGTCAGCTGCAGAAGAAAACTTTCAAGACCTTAGAACATGACTGTCACGGTGCCAGAAAGCTTTGTTAATGCCACTTTTTTCTAACTGTGTTGTACTTCAAACATGCACAGAGACAGTGGACTCACCTGAGGAGAAAAAAAGGTTGTCTGCAGCAGAGAGAATCTGATTTCCGCACTCTTGTATCCATCTCCTTAAGCCATCACTTATTGAGGATATCCTCCTCACTGCCCAAAGTGCTTCAGCTCATTATACGCTAATGATCTGTCCGCTCTTTCAAAGTGTCCTCTTTGATTACTCGAGAACGGACACAAACTTCTCTGAATAAAAAAATTGAAGTACATAAAAATGACTTTCACTTGTGGCAAAGAGCTGGTTTCTCAGTGGGCAGGTCTTTAAAAAGCTTGAAAGAAGCCAAGCTATTTCCTATTTTCCTGTGAAGATGGCAAAGTAAAATACCAAACGTAATCTTCTACTTATTTCGCTTCAACACATACACACACACAGGCATTCCAAACTACAGGCATCAGCCTCACCTTGTGTGTTTTCTTCACCTAATTTCTGCTGTTCTGCACTCCAGTACAGTGAGTTGTTACCAATGGCACACTGAAAATTTCCTTGTGCCACTTAAGTGTGCAGGTTTCTGTGTGTGTGCGTGAATGTGCTGCGTGGAGTGTGGAGGTGTGAGTGTCTGTTGGAAGGGGAGGGGTAATCTCATTCTCCTTTTCAATCTGGTAATTAACTTGACAGCATGACAAATGGACACGATCAGCTGTCTGCCCCCATAAGACACAAATATGCCGTATTACACGCTTCTATGAGGGATTCCACTCGCAAAAAAATACATTAGAGAGTAGCTACTCAAATGGAATCAAGCTGAGTTTTTTTGTTGGATATTTAGAGTTTCAAGTGTGTTTGTGAAAGCATCACAGAACAAGAGAAACAGAACAAACGACTACGTAGCCATATGCATAAATACATGTAAAAGCATAAAGCAGGCGCACACTAACGCAGATGCCCCTGTTTATTTGATAGCAATTCTCTCTTTTACTTCTACACTATGCCCCCCCCCACTCTGCCTCCTGTTAGGCCTAATGGCACATAGAAGTCGACTCGTCTAAGTAGAGCCCACTGTATATCACTGCACTGTCTCTCCCCATATCTGTCCCTCCCTCCGCTTAACTCTCCCTCCATCCCTGCGACCATTAATCATCCCTCGATCTTGAATACTTGATTTGGCTGAGAGCTTTGCACTTCACTACACAGCAGCCTGTTCCTAAGACCCGGTGCACTGTGAACCTCAGGGGCTCACGTAAAAACACATGCACATTATTGAGGACTTATCTAATTAGCAACACATACACCCAACAAGAAGTCAAAGCTAAAAGCATGGACTGACCTGTGGTAGCTTGCTGTCTGATAGAATGACGTGTCTCATTGATATCCCATTTTGGAGCATACACCAGCTCCCTGTATTTTCAATGTCACCTGCATAGGGTGTCGCAATAAAGCACAAAACAAACAGGTCTGCAATATAATAATAATGCGTGAAAGCATCCACGGACAGCATCTCCTGATAATTAAAGGCACGGAGTATCATCTTGAAAGGACATGTTTTGAAAGCATCAGAACAACAACCACAAAAAAAAGGAAAAAAAAAAATCCCTTACTGGCAAAAACAACCAGGCATGCTCCGGTTACTGATATTTACACAGTACAAAATAATAACAATGCTAATGTCAATAGAAACACAATAATGTCCCAATCTGATTACAGAGACAGTGTGTGTATGGTAAGTAGAAAATTAAATTTGAAATTTGAGAACTTGCCTCTGTCTGTGATGTATTACTGTGGGGGTTGGGGGGGGGGACTGGTGTTGAGGTGGGGGCTGGGTTGGAATTTAATAAACCCGCCAAAATTTTTTAAAATGCATATTGGCGCGAGATAAGGTGGAGACTGTCCTTTTTTCTAAAGTAATTATGAGATTTTATTCATTTCTGTCATTAGTCAAACTGACAGCTGGTCCCTGCAGGCTGGACGTGTCCCATTCTCCTCTCCTGCTCACCTATCTGGGAAGGAAGCCCATAATGAATGTTTACAACACACAGGTAACAGAGTAAATATTGGACTCATCAATTACAGAGGGTGAGGGAACTGGCAATCAAATCCCATGATTATTGTTACTGTCGGAGGCAACATGAGCCCTGACAGCACCTGGTGGTCACACATGCACAGACACACATACATGGATTCACCTCAGACAAAAAAGAACACACGCGCCCTCTCACCCTGTCATTTTGTGGGGCTGTCTCACCTACACGAGATAGGACAGGAAAGGAGAAAAGGAGCTTGTTAACATTGTGTTGTGGGGAAAAAAAAAATGGAGCAAACTGGGGGAGATAATGGGAGAGAGAAAACATGGAAAATGGAGAGAGAAGACATTTAAATGATACCGTTATCATTAAGGCCAGTTGCTCTCAAAGCAAAAGTTTGAAAAAATTTATATGGTTCACATTTCTAAAAAGACGTATAAATATTTATAACCTCACTGTGCCTCGACGAGCAGTGATTATTTGCAAAACAAATGACAAACAAGGGGCTTTGTCTTCTTTGTCAATGGTAGAACAGTCCTTTGGTGTTAAACTTAATCAACAAACTGTAGAAAAATAGCTTATGTCCCTATTGTTACCGACTCAGTAAGAGTGTGTGCTTTTTTCTTTACTTCATAATAGTCTAGAGACTTCATTTGTGTGGTACTCAAATAAAACTGCATGTCTAGGCATGGCAACTAAAACCCCCTCTCGCTAACTTTGTGCTGATGTTTGCGTCCTTCGTGTTATGACAACTCTCTCTAGCTATTCCACGTTTTGGACAGCAGGATCCACAGCTGTAAGACAATAAACTGACACCATCTCCCAATTTCCCCCCAAAACTCCCTCATTACTGCAAAGGATTGCTGATGGGGCTTTGAATCCAGTGGTTTGTTCAGAGCAGGTAGGTGTAGCTTGTACAGGCGTTCCCTTGTCTCCATAGATTTTTTTTTTTTTTGCTTGGTCAATTAAAATCTTCCAGCGTGAGCAAGACCTGCAGGTGCTTATAGTCTCCAACAGCTACATTACTTGTTCATTTTCTTTTTCTTTTTTTTTCCCCTCCACAAATACAATGAATATGTCTTGCAGGTTGCATTTTGCAGGGTAAGTGTACCCCAACATCTGTTTTGTCCTCAGAAGAAAGCTGGTGAGTTGGGAGAGGAGCAGGTGCAGGCAGTATGTAAGCCTCATCACAGTGTTCTCCCATGTTTGAGCCTTGATAAGACAGCTGCTATTCTACTCCAACACAGCTGAAAAAAAAGAGGTGGGTCATTAACATGCAATTACACACAAACCAAGGATTCTCACACTTACACACGCACTGGTCACACTGCAGCAAATACTCAAACTTCTCCTCCCAGAGGGACCAATCTATGTTTTATGTCGAACACCTGTTACCAACGGCACATGTATTGTATAGTCAGAGCCGTATGAGCAAACCAGGCAGAGGGGCAAAATTACAGCATTGCTTCAGGTTAATGTGACCCACAAAAGCATGAACCACAACAATGTCATCCAGGTTTGCAAAACTTGGTGTGTTATGGTCAAATTTGTGAATTAACCAGAGGCACACTATGAATACCCCAAATTACTCCATATTAGAATAGTGGTACAGCTGTGACTCAGCCATTGAGTTTGCTAAACTGCCAAGGGCTGAGAACACACACTCCCCCACACACACACACACACAGTCGTGCTTAGCAAGCTAATAAATTGCCCTGACACACCCTTTGGCGGCAGCACAACCCACCATAACCACATCCCCATGTCCACATCCAGTCTAGCTCCTAATTTAGCTGGGTTTAACAGTGAGACATAGACTCCCCCATCCAGACTACTTTTTCATAGCAGGAAGCGAGGAGCTGAGAAAAGAGGGACTGTCAGTGCTCTGAGGAATCTGGAATTTGAATTAAACTCTTTCCACTTTTGAACACCCATTTTGCCTAAAACTAGAGGGAAAGGCTGTAAAAGTAGCTGAAGGATGTGATGTGCACAGATGTGCACATACAAACATGATTAAGGGAGGACTAAAAGAAAGCAGCTGAGTGGACATATATCTGATTTGTACTTTGTTCCATCTGCCATAATAAAGCTAGACTGACTTACGCAGAAAGGAAAGAATTAATGGCATTATCCTACATATAAACATTAAGAGCACTAAGTTTGTGGTTGTAAGACGCAGCATTTAGATGAGTTCAGTATTCTTAAAATCAGCAACACTGAATGTTAACTTGTTTGACCATATCTGGTAGAAAAAGTGTTTATACCTGCTGCACATGGCCCCATCAGAAGGAGCAAAGAGCCTGCTGTCATATCGCAATGCTGGAAATATATACAAGCTCCCTTCTCTGCATCTTTTCTATGTTATTGTAGTCTCGATGTAATGAATCATTCAAACAGAGACAAATATGCTCACTTATGTCTAAGGTAATAATGGTAATTCACTTCAGCATATATGGAGAAAGTAGTTTAAGAAAGAAAAATAGAACTTCGTAAGTTCACAATCTATTTCATCAACAAAATCGGTTTAGTTTGAAGGATACTGACGTTTCAACTATATAAAACCAGAGCAGACTACAGGAATCCAGTCTTTAATTTGAAGAAATGAGAAGCAAAGTATATGACCATTGAAAATTGTGCATCCAGAATATAAGTATGTTTTTTGGTTTAAACAGCATCATCATCATGCACACTGGAGTCCATATCCTTGATATATCCAGTGGACCAATTTAAAGTGTTCATATTTAATAAAAAAATGTAGCCTTTTAATTGCAAACTTTTACTCTAAAAAACATACTCTTGATTCAGGACAGTTAGCTAATTAAAGAACCTAAATCAAATCTACCTTTTATGGCTGAAATTTTTGGAAAAATTGTTACAGCTCAACTTTATGGAGAATTACCAATAATCTCCTCTTAGCCTCTGATAGCGGACTTGTCTGTTCTTCTCCTGTTGGATCTCATTTAATGCGTCTGCTGCATTTGATACAATTGATCACAACATTCACTTACAGAGGTTTGATCATGTTATTGGGATTAAAGGAACTGCATTTGGCTGGTTTATGTCATATTCATATGGAAGCTTCCTTTTTGTTCATGTAAATAGAGAATCTTCCTCTCAAGCCAGAGTAAATTCCACAGAGTTCAATGCTTGAACCAGTTATTTTCACTTTATACAATGCCATTAGGTAATATTATTCGACAGCATGGCATACTTTTTCATTGCTAATCTGATGATACTCAGCTATACCTATTTATGAAACCAGATTAAATGATTCAGTTGGTTAGACTACAAGCATTTCTCAAAGACATAAAGAGCTGGATGACTCTAATAAATTCTCTACTTCTAAATTCAGAACTAAATTCAGGATTCAGGAACATCAACTGGAGTTGTTGGACCTGAGCTTCAGAAAGGAAATGTCTAGCTATAAAGTTACTCTAGATGACATTTCCTTGGCTTCTACTGCTACAGTGATGAACTTTGGAGTTATTTTTTACCAGGATCTGTCCTTTGACGTACAAACGTAAAAACAGGTTTCCAGGTTGGCCTTCTTTCATCTTCGTTACATTGACAAAATTAGGAACATCCTGTCTCAGAGTGATGCAGAAAAACTGGTCCATGCATTTGTTACTTCAAGATTGTCCTACTGTAATTCTTTATTATTGGGCTGTCCCAAAAGATTCTCTGAAAACCCTCCAGCTGATCCAAAATGCTGCAGTCTGAGTTCTAATGAGATCTAACAGGAGAGATCATATTTATTCAGTTTTAGCTTCTCTTTCGATGCAGTTTATTGGTTTCCATAGCTAGGCAACATTGTTTTTAATTATATCTGTATGAATTGGACCAATTTGGAATTGGATTTTAATTGGATTATGATTGTGTTACAATATTCTGGATTGTGATTTGGTTTAATTGGACTGCATCTTTGAAGTGCCTTGAGATGACATTTGTTGTGATTTTACAAAATAAATAGATATAAATAAAACTGAATTTAATTGAAAAATTATACATGAAATAAAAGATTTATAGAACCATTCCAGTTCTAATTTTTTTAAGTTTCAGAATAGATTGCAAAATTTTAATATTTATCTTTTCAACACTTTCTTTTTTCAATTGGCAACGTTTCTTTGCTGCATGTTTCTTTGGGCTACAGTCCAATTACATTTTAATGTTATTGGAGATGTGACTAAGTTGCTTCTAAAGTTAGCTTTCACTTCCAGAGTTTACTCAACGTGCAGCCACATAAAATTAAGCAGGAGAGACGACCAGACCCACCATCCATTACATCATCCACCAGCACCCAGAGTTGAAAGAAGTTGAACAAGTTTTAGGTCCAATGTTTTTGACCAATGCATACTGCACCCTTTTACCAAACTTCAAACAGCAAAATTCTGAACAGTCAGAGAAAATTATATCCATCTTCTGTTTCATGGCAAGACTTATACCCATAAACACAGCTTACACTGAAAGCTTTAATTCAATATACATACAGTCATACAATCACCTTCGCACCTCATCTGTACAAAAATATCAAGTGTGAGAAAGTTCTTTTTTTAAAAAATTTTTTAATCTAATTTGGTACTGTTCTGTTTACATTAAAGTGTGCTTCAGGAATTGTTTTCATAAATTGTATGCACTGTTTAAGAACCACAGAGCTGAACTTGCCATCCGTAACCATCGTGAGCTTGTGGAAGAAGCAGCGACAACACTCTTGTGTCTCCCTGGCTGCTAAGCATCTTCAGACAACTCAACATCAATTTCCTCTCGGCTCAACTGCACCTTCTTGTCTTCATATCCTCAACACAGCTTGGCTGCACGCTCTCTCTCTCTCTCTCTTGGTCACAGAAGGCAAAATGTGTGCATGCATGGCATAGATGGTCAACAGTGTAAGGTAATGAGAAGGATCCTGCTTGTATGAAATACACAGACACCAACATGTAGCCTGCATGCTGCCTTACGACACCTGCCTTCAGCTGGGTGTCACATAGCTTCAAGTTTACATTAGTCAAACTTGTCAGAATATATGTTAATAGAGATCAGTAGTAGAGAGCTCAAAGTTTATAAGTCTGAGTCCATCTTGGGGCATTCTACGTCTTCTTCTTGCATTCTAACATATGTAGGCTGAACTTTATTTTTAAATGATATCACTTTAAACGCTTGAGGAAATTCCCACATTAAAAGTGCAAAATTTTTGAGACGCAGTTAAATTAGCGAATGTGCAGTTGAATGTGCACCAACATTCCAGCCCTGATCCATATGAAATTTTAAATACAGAACCTTCATTAGAGTAGGTACACTTCTTGTAGTCTCTGTTTTCGAGTTCAGAAGAATAGAGTCCAAAAATAAGCACTCTTGTACTAAATATGATAGTTTCAAATAAAAAATCTTCTTGAAAAATCTAGAACCAATTAGAATCAAATCATCACTCCCCAAAAAGGAATTAAAGTGGATAGTGTGATACCTAAAGATTTTTTTTTAAACACATTCCTGAATTTTACTTTAGTGTATACATCTGGACTTAAAACCACAACATGAAGTGAGAAGTATTGGTTTAATTAATCCTGCATGTTCTCAAGCAATTCAATAAGGAAAAGATTTCAGGAATTGTTCAGATTTTGAACACAAAATCACTACATTATTGATAGTCTTACATATGATACAGAACAGTGTTTACATCTCTGATGGCTGTGCATTTCGATATCCTTCGACTGGAGCAGGGCGGTGTACTGAGACGTATTAACCCCTTGGGATAAAATACCGGTGAAACTGGTGAGGCGTGAGACTATCCAGAATGCAGCCTGCCTGAATTTAGATTAAATTCTTATTTTTCCTCAGACACTCAGGGTTTTTTCCTCTTTCCCTGCCAATCACATTCAGTCAGTCAATCACTGACTGCACTTCTCTGTTTAGAATGGCAAGGTGAGGTGACTGTGCTCAGGGGGACATTTTCGTAAGTAGCCAGAGTGTTGCAGTCGTAGTCTGAAGAGTTCACAAAGGAAGGCAGTAAGGAAGGCGTTGATTATTCAGAGACTTGGGTTTTGACAGACACATTAGTCAATAAGGACTTCACAAAGCTATGTCAAATGTTGGGGCATTGAAGTAGGCTGAGGGCTTATATTTGAAGGGAAACTATGTCTTAAAAAAAAAGAAATTACAAGGACAAACTGACACAAACGTGTATACACACACTGATGCATTTCATTTTAGTGGCTGGATAAGTTAAAATCACCAGCAGCATGCATGCTAAAAGATCCAGACCTCATGGGCAACATCATATCTAATACATTTGTCATTAATCGCAGCCTAAGGGGACATTTTTTCTTGAATGTATTAGTCCTCAATATTTTTGCAAATACAAGGAAATGTGACTGATAGAGAGGCATGGTGGTCTGTCTTTTATTTCAAGTCTTTTTTTCACCATTGTCTGGTTTAGCGTCATCAATCTGCCCGTTGGCTTGCCTCTATAAAAAGCCCCCAGTGAACACAGCGGCATTATAGGAAATGCTATATGACAATGTAACACAGTAGCCTTCCATTATATGTGAATTGTTTCATCTTTCATAAATGTCTGCCTAGAGTCGAAAAGAAAATAAGGAGAGTCACTGGAACCTTATAAATCCAATAAGTGAATTATGATACGACAAGAAGGAAAGCATTTGTCCTACCAAGACACTAACCACACACTAACAAGCAGAAACAAACTGAGATGGAGAGGAAACAAGACCAAGAAGTGATCATCACCAACAAGGACAGCACAGTGCAACAACATACAGTAGCTGCCTATAAAGCTCACAGCATGGGAAAAAACACTCTGTAGCAGTAGATCCATGCTCATTTGTACTCCAGAATACCTGGGATTACCCATAAAAACCTACACTAACAATGCTGTGGTCTAGCAGTACAAAATGTAAGTCTTTGCTTTTTTTGTGACAGTCACTGTCAAAACATTTAGAAATGACTGTGTAATGGGATTTAGAAACAACTGTGATTCTCTTACCAAAAAGAGTAACCAAATTAAATGATTAGTAAAGAAATCCTTTCTATCTGTCTAATTTCATAAAATTCATTGCAAAAATGGGTTCCAAAGAAATGACCTTCTCGAGCTTTTTCAGTGTGTGCAGAGGTTATTAAAGTGAGTCAGCGTAAAGTGTCTACAGCATTTGCTTAGCTGGCCTTCATTCCCCATTAAAGATTAATTTGTCAGGGGCTTTTAGTTGGATTTGTAGCAGGCCTTACACTGTTTTGCTTGGAAAAACAGCAGCTGCTGCATGCCCCCCAAAAGAGTGTCATGTAGCAGCTTGAAAACAGAGCCTTACCAGAGACCTACTGTAGCACAATAATTAACAGCATTAGGGATTGTTTTCGTTAGAATTTGACACAATGTTAAGCACTCTCTGAGAGTTAGGGTCACTGGATAAAGTTTCCAGCACTGTGTAAAAAAAAAAATCGAGGATGTTAAACACCAAATCATGTTTGGAACATAGAAGTTCTCATCAGAGCATGTGACTTGTTCACTTGCCATCGGTTACTGAGTCTTTGTGTTCATTTGATGTCTTTACAATAAACGTCAGAAGTTTGGACACATTTAACTGTACATTTTAAATGACTAGATGAGAGTCAGTACATACGAAATGTAGCAGCCATTGTTGTAGTTTGTAAAGTAAGAGGTAATGTATCTTGCATTCCTTAATAAAACATTTTTAGATCTGTGGATTATTCGTTTTAATCAGTATTAAAAGCCTCACTTTACATGGTCACTTGTACCAAACAATATAAACCAAATGATCATCTGAGTTTAAGTCAGTTGACAAAGTTTTTGCTGCAGATCTTACAGTCAGTCGCAGTCAATGTGAGATTTCTGTATCAACATGAAAATGAGTCCACACAATCCCCGTCCCAGTGCATGTCAACATTGTGCCAAATGAGCAGAGCCTGCATACCATTTTAACTTCATACCAGCCGACTCGCACATGAAATGCACTGCTAAGATGCAGCAGAGAAGCCATATGCACACATATATGCCCACTCACATTGCATGCAAGAAGAAACAAATATAAGCACGAGTATGAGCTCATGCCCAAAAACTATAAAATTACAACATTCTTCATTACATTACCTTACATGCCTATGTTTTCCTGTGAAAATGATAATATGACCACTTTTTGCAGTCAATGAAACTGTCACAAAAGTGATATTGGAAAATAATGACATAATTAGAAAGAAAAAAAAAACGGAGGAGGGGGTGGACAGAGGTGTTACACCACAGATAGTGAGACAAGAGAACCAAGTTTGAGACCCGTATGACACAATACTGACAAGCAACTTTCCAGTCTTTTATTTATCTGTTAGGCGTTGTCTGTTAGGCCTATACAATAGTACATGGTTAGGTTTAGATATAAACAAATATAGTGGTAGGCTTAGGGAGAAATAAAATGCATAATTAGGTTTAAACGTTAAGTACATGGTTACAGGTTCATGAAACATTGCTTTCCTATGTAGAACAACTGGCAACAAAAACTTACCATCGCACAATTTCTGCACTTTTATTGTGCTACTATTTTGTCTGGGACATGTGGCTGCCATTCCTATTGCATGTTTTCTTGTGGCAACTAGATTTGTATCAGATTATCTTCTAGGGGAGATACACACCTTGTGTGACTATTGATTAAAAAAAAAAAAGTATTTGGACTGACTCCGGACACTGAAAAGCTGAGTTTGAAAAGTCATGCAAATTAACGAATAAAGCTGCTAAGCTGTCAACAGACAGAACCAAAGCCTGAAATTCAGATGTGATTAAAAAGGAAGGGAAGACAAAATTAAGATGGTATGTTTCTCGTTCATATCTGCAAATTGTAACTTAACACCTACCAAACAAATATCCAGAGTCGCAAATTTAGTCTTTTTGGTCGAACAAAAAATCTTCTTGTCCAAACGGTTCGACAACCACTGAACTAAAGTGTGACATAAAAAAAATGTCATACTCTTATAAGAAATCTGACCGGATGATAATTATTAAATACATTTTAACTTAATAAGAACAATCCATGCAGCCTTTTTATTCTTTAACAGACAAGTTAGACATTTTTCAAAATATAGCGTTATAACCCACCAGATAAAGTAGAGGGATCGAGCACAGCTGCTTTCAAAAGAAAAAGCAGGTGCACGAAAAAAATAACCCTGGCAGAAACAGGTATTTCAAGGGGAGAATAATAATAGTGGAAAGGATGGAAAGTCAAGCAAGTCATTTGTGAAACTTTCTTTCCAAACCAGTCTTTGGTACAACCACTTGGGGCGATCGCCTGCTGTATTCATGCTCAGTCAACTTTGGATCGGCAGCCACGTCCGTCCTTTAAAACCAGCACGCCAAACATGGCTATCAGCTTTCCTACAGCTGCTGTCTATCAATGTCATACTGGATCAACAATGCAGAACCTTTTTTGACTCTTCGC
Organism: Leuresthes tenuis; assembly: GCF_036924035.1. Classification (NCBI taxonomy): domain Eukaryota; kingdom Metazoa; phylum Chordata; class Actinopteri; order Atheriniformes; family Atherinopsidae; genus Leuresthes; species Leuresthes tenuis. Next base: position 14,427,472 of record NW_027325361.1, on the reverse strand, counting down.
TCCCCTGCAGCACTACTGCAACCCCTCCACCTCGACACCCACTTTCTCTCCACACATGCTACACTCAAGCATAGTCAAGGGCAGGTTGTGAACTCAGGTGTAGTTGACTTATTTATTTATTTGTGTAACAGGCACAGAGATCAATACGAGTATTCTGCTGCAAAATAAGGCTCGACTGTCCAGAGACAGATTAGGGCAGACGCAGCTTGGTGCTTCTCAGCAACCCCTTTTCACATGGCTTGTTGTAGGTGCACCATTGACCACGCATGTGCATGTGCCTGTGTGTATGCACACAGACACATGGAAGTAAATCTATCTATCTATCTATCTATCTATCTATCTATCTAATAGATGGTAAATGCTCTGTTTTTATATAGTGATTTTCTAGTCTAGTTGATCATTCAAAGCACTTTTCAACAATAAGCCACATTTGCCCATATACACACTCACACAGCACTTTATAGTCTATACAGCATTACAGCCTATTCAGTGCTTTTCTTTAACATAAACATTCAAACATAGATCAATGCATTGAAGGCAACCGACCCTTCAATTGGGAGACGACCTTTCTTCCTCCTGAGCTGCAGCTACTTCAAGAGCTTTCTTGATGAATAAATGACTTGTTTTGTCTGTAAAAGTTTCATGAGTACTTTTCAGGACTGAAAGTACTCATCATCGCTGTTTTGCCCAACTTACAGTCAAAATCCCAATATCTTCGCATCTGGGATGCATAAACGTATGGTCTGAACGTCGATGTACACAACCTTTCCGCGGGTGCTCGCAAATGCACGTCTCGATGTTACATGGGGCAGTCTTTGAGTTGTGCTTTTGGATGTGTTAGCATTGTTGTTGTTGTTCATTTAACTTTGCTCTGCTGTGAAAAAAACAGAGGTCAAAGTATTAAATAATTAAGATTGTTCAGTGCAGCTGTGGGCACAGTTTTCCCCCTGTGTGTCTTTTTGCTTTTTTGGGATTTGGTGTTTTGTCTTTTTTGTTGTGGAATCGGTTGTTATTGGCCTCTCCGGGCTCTAATTAGTCAATCAGCATTCACTCAATGCGTAATGTCATCATCTGAGCCTATGTGTTATTAGCTTTTTGGAGGACTGCACTTCTATCCATCTGCATGGAAAAAATGGCTATCTGAGAAAGCTGAGAGCGCACACCTCTAAGAAGGTATTGCCGCTTTTACCCGTTACCCTCTGCTAATCAGCTAATCAGCAATTAAACAATTTACATGGAGGTTATAATGCATGTGTACTAAAAGTCTAAATTAACTGATAGGCTGTCATTAACTGCATCATTAAAACTCAAATTACAATTATAATCAATATTGTCAAATCAAAGGTTTGGAGCTTTGATGGGTCAACAGTGGTCATGTTATTTTGTAATCAAAATGTTCTTTATGTCGCACAGAAAAAAAAAGACTGATGACACAATTATTATGCAGCAGAGTCGGCCTAAATAACAGACATGCTGAACACAATTCCTTGACATCTACAAATGCTCTAATTTAATAACACAGGAGAAATGGCATTTTGATGAGTTTTTCTTTCTTGCCCCTTTTAAAACTCTGCCCCCATCCAAACCTCCCAAAGCCTTCATGCAGGGTACTTTCCCCAAAAGAGAAAAAAAATCCTCCCTGTCTTAATATGAAAATGTAATTAATTTGTTATGGCCTTGACCCCTTCTTTCTAGCCAGTTTTTCAGAAACAGTGGAATGCCAAAAAAACTAATTAAAAGATAGCCCAAACCATTAATTTCTCTCTCTACAGTGCGCACTTCAAATGTAAACAGGATAGAAAATGCAGAATAACTGCAAAAGTTAAATTCAGTGCTGTCTACTGTAATCATACATTGATCATGAAGGTTTGAAGCATTTATCAACCTCTCTAAAACAACTCTGTGGGCACTCAAAATATAGACAGAGCAAAGTCTTTGAGAGTAAAGAAATATTATGGCATCTCAACTGATTTACCTTGTTTTTGGTATGCAGTTGGAATATTAGTAATGCATCGAATCGTTTACTGAATTAAAAACGTTCAACTAATCTGGAGCATCTCTCTACTTTCTACAAGAAATCCAGCATACAAAGGATCTTATAAAATTCCCCGATATAGATGTGTATAACAAAGCTAAAATTGCTCTCAACCCACCCCACTTCTGTCTGTCAATGTTCACTATAAGATAAATAGTAGCCACAGTGTTACTCCAAAGAATCATTTTACAGATATTATGTGTCCAATTGGAGACTAAAAGTGTGACAGAAACACATGTCGCTGGATACTGAAAAGTAATTTTGCTCTCCTTGATACCATGGGAACCCAAACACTCACATGAAAGCTGAAAGTGGCAGCTGGGAATAAAAGGGCCATCACAGTGATCCCGTGCACCCTCCATCTCCCATTTTGCAGGAACACCTCTCAGTTTCACTTAGAGCGCAACTCCCATAAAACTTGGTCTCCATCATCACCGAGGACGACAGGCCAATAAGTTGAACGGCGCTCTCAGGAGAGAAGCACTGGTGCCTCAACCACCCATAACAATACTCTCCAAAAACAGTGAATTCTGAAGGGACAGCATTGTACAGGGAAGCCAACTCTCTTCAAAGCTCTCATTAGACTTTTACATTAAATCACAGCTTGAGTGTCAGATGAGCATGCAGCCCACTCCTGACACAGCGAGACGGTGTTCGGAGATGAATGAAGAAGTGAGAGTGAAGAAGGAACTTCACAAGTGTCAAAATAGAAGACAAAAAGTGAAAACAGAAAGCGCTAACATTTTGCCAGCCAACTGGCTAAGTTCAACATCTTCGTTAACAGGGGCTGTGGAGAAGAGTTACCCCTCCAGCCATTCTCGGGTGAAAGCATTCTGCCCAGGCTCCCTGTTTTGACAAGAAGGAACAGCATGTTATTTTACACATAATTGCAACTGTCAGCAGCTAACATCAGTTCTGAAAGAACAGTAATGTGACATGACTACAAAATAAACTCCATTGAAGGACATCTGTAGGGCCCATTAACATAGTGTATGGTAAGCAGTGGAGCCTAGCAAACGGCTGGGAGTATAACACCGGCAGTGCCACCTTTGAAAAAGACAAACAAAATATATAGCCTGCGTTGACGAGGGATGGTAGCTGCACAGAGAAGTGTGTGTAGTAGTTAATGGTATGTCACTGACAGGGAGGAGAGGTCAGACCAAACAACTGCACAGGGAAGCTTGCCGCCTCACAGTAAACACACTCACCCCACAACAAAGTCTGGTGTATGTCATCATTTTAGAGGGTGTGGAATTAATTCACTGGTGACCAGAATGCCCACAGCTAGGCCTGGTCAAAAAAAAAAAAAAGCTAGTGAATCCATAAATAAAACATGCTGGCTGGTATTTTTCTCCCCTTTCATCAACTACTGTGTTATGCACATCATGCCTTGGAAAATGAGGAATAGCAAAGTAAAAGAGATGAATAAAGGAGAGCGTGGACCCAACTTATTCCCTCCACTACTACATCATTAACTACTAGAACAGCATATGGGAGATGAAACTTTGTTACTTTCAATGAATTCAGCAAACAAAACTTAGAAAAGAAGCTGAGATAAAGGTTTTGTTACATGTGTCAAAATATGAATTCCTCCCCATCATGAAAGAGACCAATGTCGGTTGTCAGAGCCATTTAGGTCCTCACTCATTACTCTTGCTTAAGGGGACCTGGCAGATTTTGAAATTTGGCACAGAACAACTGTCTTATTATTTGCCCTGATTTCCCAGGGTTCCACATTTCACTTCTCTGATGACTCCAGTTGACAGAGGCACCCGTGTAATGCACCAAGTCAGGGTTGAACTATTCATTTGACTGTTTCAGCATTTTAATATTGACTGTCCATCTGGTGGATTTCACTCATTAGCACTTTTGCCTTCACAGAGACGGGAAGAATGTGATGTGAGATTTCTGAAGACTATAATAGAGTGTGACTTTTGTCTTGTCAAAATGGATGAAATGGGATCCAAAAGGACTGAATCACACATTTCTAGCAGAATTTCAAGTAGGTTAAGTGTACCAGAATAAAAAAAAACAGACTTTATTACCCTTTAAACAACTGTACTGTCACGCAGCTACGCCTGTAACTTAACTGTAACAACGCCAAAGCCCCTTTCTCACATGCACAGCTTTCCATTAATCTTGTGACAATAGAACGTGTCAGTGTCATGTGTGAATTCCCCTTCCCTGATGCTTATGTAAAACATTTTGAGATGGCAATTTGACTAGATCAGACTTAAAAACATATACTTATCCCTCTCAACTTGGCACAAATCTAACCTGCAGCAGTCGTATTAACGGACAGACATATATGATCATATGATCATATGATCAACTGTTCAGAAGAAACCAACAGATTGTGTTATTAATTATATAAAGAATGCTTTACACGCTGACATGCTTTACATTACTATGCTTACTATACATAACTCGTGCATAGTTGTTATTCAAATATGAATTCTTCTGGTCATGTGACATGTGAGAAAACTGTGCTTCTATAAAGACTACTGTATTACACCTCACTTTATGTACTGTCCAATCTCACAGAAATGGTAAATTTTACATACACATGGTGCATTCCATCACTGTTACAGGCATATTTGAATGAGGGTTAGAGACATTGATATAAAAGTGACCGATGTCTGAATGTTATTGCTTTTAAAGACCGATGAAGCCATTAACATTTTGTATCTCAAGCAAAAAAGGTCTAACAGTCACAGAAATTTACCTACAAATATCTGACACTCAAGTTATACTTTGATGTCAGGGGCTATTTGCATGAATGTAGTTGTGTTGAATTAATGTCTTAAAGCAGTAGGAGACTTGTGAATTTTAGGTTAAAAGGGTATTAATTGCATTTGAGGCGTACAGCTACTCAGCTTTTCCCTGTGGCTTCTTTGCTGTAAATGTCCTTCTTTATTCTCAACTCAGAATAGCTTTCAGTTATTAATTCAGCAGAGACACGCTCCATATATTGATTGCTACTCTTCCCTAAGACTCTGTATGCTGGCAATTCAGAATTTATAGAAAAGGTGAAATGGCCAGGATGGAGCTAGAAGCTAGATAAAAAGTGTGTGTGTCAATGGCAACTAATTAAACAAATGTTCACCTACATGCATATATCAACCAGGAGCTAATACCAAGCTATAGAACTGAACAGCCATTGTAAACAAGGTAATTTTAACACTAAGTATAATTCAACAACAGCTACCTTTAAGCGCAAAGTCCATCAGTATTAAGCACCTCTAGCTGTGATATACAGAGCCACAAACAATGTCACCAATAACAATGTTATTTGAGTGTCACCATGCCACACCATCCCCATTTACTTCTGAGTGATATCTCACTGTTGGTAACATTGTATACATAGCTTTCTTGATTTACAACCACACATTATGTAAAGATTTTGTAAAGATCTAGAGTATACAACCTGACTAAATTATACTCAGCTTTTAGGCTCAATCATATGTGACCTGAAATATTTACAAAGCTACATATAGGTTCTGAAAACCTAAAGAACAGTTCAAAGTTCCCTGTCCCTGCCTCTGCTAGGCAATGACCAATACTAATATTGATGTAATGCAGCCAAACACTTATATATCCAATGTGTTATGACTGTAAGTTAAACAAAGCTCAGTTAGAAAATAAATAAATGAAATCAGATATACATCTTTGAACCAGAGAGCAATTCTCAAGAAAGTGAACAGAATTATACAGGGTCAAATGCAAGTGGAAGTATAATAATGGCAGCGTTATCACTTCCAACAATCCAGGAGAAAGCTCATTCAGTGGCGCTTGCTGGCCAGGTGCTCCCCAGGTTCTTGAGATTAGTGGCACACAGCAGAGGCAACGCTATGCGAGGAGCTGTCATACTCGCTGAGCTGTGTGAGCCAAGTGAACGCTTAAAACTGCAGAATCCCAAACTAAGTGCAGCCCTCTGTAACATATATTACTGTGTATTGGATCACAGGTGGATCAATTTATGACTCTGCATAATTTTCAAGTATCTACCAGGATGTTTACAACTGAACCTGCATTTAATTGCAGCTTCTCAGTTTTGGGAGTGGTGCATTGAATCGCAGCACTTTACTGTAACACTTTTATTTTGTGTTGTGATCAGTTTAGGGCTGCATTTAACTACTATTCTTTTATTCAATAAATCGATTATCTTTTTGATTCAACAATTATTTTCTAATAAACTAATGAATGTTTTCTGTTTGATTTATTATTATGACTCCATATTATTAATTCATTTACCGATAACTAACAACAATAACTTCCATCTATCTTTCTACCTACATAGGGACTGCTTGATTATAATCAAAATCATAATCATTATTATTTTGGTCAATTTTGTCTTGAACAGTACATCTTGAAGATTGAGGATCTGAGGATGAAAAGGTTCCTTTATATGATTGTTTCTGTAAGTTTTTCTTTGTCCAAAGAGTCCCGTAATAAACTCTGTCCGTAACGTTGACTCAAGCTGAAGTAACCATCCAAACAGTAAGAGTCATTTTGGGCTTTAAGGGCGAAAGTGTAAAAGGGATGCGCTGTAACAGAAAACAAAATGGAAGTATTTTTCAGAGATGGAATGCGGCAATTCTTTTATACTAATCATTTTGTTTTTATAATCATTAAAGTTTAAAAGTGAGTTTGTATACAACTTAGAAATGGGATTGACAGCTTTGCCATGATTTCCATTTGCATTTACCAGCCTATAAGGAGTCCTTGAGTAAAACTCATGTTGTTTTAAACACATTAGATAATCAGGAAATACATAGCACGTCTGAACCTCCCTCTCTAGTTGAAAGTATTGCAGTGTTAGTATTCTGAATTTCTAAGAAGGACCACAGTACAGGGAGACAGTTAATCTTCAGAGAACAGCGTTTGCCTCATTTTTCTGCAAAGCAGTGCCTTACAATCACAATACAATACAACTGTATAAATGCTGTTTTAAACAACATATGTTAACGATAAACTCTTCATCCAAATGCAGACTGATATTCAAGAATAATGCCTCAAATTTATACATGCTGTTTATTATGAGTACAATTTTTTTATTTTTTTGGTTTCCGTAAGCCCACTTTATGCCCCTGACATAAACGGTTCCTTGCTCAGGCCCAGCAATGATATGGTGCTGGTGCATTACTACTGCTTTAGTGCTTTTCAGTCCAAATAAGAAAGAACTGGTTCAAAGTAAGGGCACTGGCTCTGAACCAGCAAGCGCACAGCTTTGGTGGAAAATTGGTCAATTTAGAATCCCCAGTGAACCTAAGATGGATGTTTTTGGACTGTGAGAAGAAGCCCTAACATTTAGTACCCAGAGACAATCCATGGCAGAGGGCGAAAATGCAGAAACTCCACACAGAAAGGCCCCAGCTGAGACTTGAAGTAAAAACTTGGAAGAGGCTGTGCTCACAACACAGGAACTTCCAGGTCAAGCTGACATCTGTACACCACAACAAAAAACCCTACTTCATGATTTGTAAAGGGCCCCTTTTGACCGTCTTGTAGTGGGGCGTGGTGCTGACACCGGCACCGGAAAACCGTTTAAAAAACACAGTTTAACTTATGTACGATAAATGTAAACTGAGAAAAGCTTTGCAGTTTGATCATGTTGATCCATGAATAATTGATTTAACTTGGCAGAAGATTTTCTGTGATAAAAGTGGTATTATGAAAGCTTCGAAGGGCAGTGTTGTACTCAAACCCACAAAAATGACTCTTAGAGCCTAAATGTGCTGTTAAACTCAATCAAATAAAGTCAGCTATGCACTAAAAACAAATGTCACAAATGTAGAGATGAGCATGAATCTGCTCCGATATCACTATAAAACCCTATATGGAGAAAATTTGATTTGATTGGAGATCATAAAAAAATGAGAAATGAGACTGTAAACTTAGTTCAGGATTTCAAATAGTTAACTGTGAACATGAACTGATTCCGCTGTGCGAACTGAAGTTTGCACTCACTCGTGTGAACCTGCACAACAATGGTGACTAAAAATAATCCCACCAACATTTCTCTGTAAAGTAGGATAGAATATAACAGCACTTAACCTGCCCACTTATTCTGACTGAGTCCCTATAGTTCACACATTTCTTTATATTTCTTAGATTACTAGTTGGACTTCTGGATTCTGCGCTGATGCATTATCAAATGCCGTCTGTAAAACAGTCATTAAAAAGAACTGTCTATAAAACTTGACTAAACAATGAATAGGCTGACGACAGAGGCCTAAATCTGAGAGAAAATAAGGGATTGGCGATAAGGATGCAGTCTTCTGCATGATGTGCTCCAACACATCTGAGGGGATTAAATTAAAAGTTGAAAGTTTTGTGCAGTAATCAAATAGCTTGGTATTTGCACTTTAGTAAAGTTTGAAGCATTCTGAACAAACCAAAGACTGAATGGTCAGTTTCCCATCATCATCTCTGCCGTCATATCCTATCAGAGGGATTTTTGTGATTGTATAAAAATTTGATAAACTGTGTTTTAAGAAGTTTTCAGACTGGGAATTTATTTTCAAACTTATACTGTTTTGAATTTATTGAACCGCGTGTCCCAGTTAAAAAGACTGCGGCAAGAATTATCTCATTTCTGAACATCTTTGATCTTAAAACACAAATTTGTACAGTCCTGTGGAGCAACAGGAGAGACGCCACTACAGATTTAATGTGTCCATTCACATTTAATTTGAGGAGTTTTTGATGATTCCCTTTCAATTTGTGGTTAAAGAAGCTGCAGCCTCACTGCCACCCAGAGACTGTATGGACGATTCATCCCACCGGTGGAACTAGTCCTCTCACACTCCTCAATGTTATTCTTTATCTCGGGATTGAAATACATTTCTGCGGTAGCTTGAAATCAATAACTTGTTAATAAAAAAGTATGCAGCCTAAAATTTCAAACGGTGTATTGTCTATGATGCCTCCAGTTGTTTCAGTAAAAACATAATTTGTAATTCTTTAACATAAACAATTCAATACTAATCAAATAATACAGAAAATGTGGAGTCTCATCAATATTTATCTTGCCGGTCCTCTAACTTGGGACTTTTACACTTATAGATTTCAAGTAGCACTCAGTTTTAATAGACAAACAGCTTCTGTTTTATCTGTGAACTGCCTCAGGCGTCTACATGCAATACATCTTTTCTTTAGCAGCATAAAATGCATTGCAAGGTAAAGTTCCAGTTAAAACTTAATTGAAGAATTATTTTTCATTTCTTGTTTTTGGCTAGTAGTGTATATCGCAGCAATAAATCAACAGCAAGCATGTCAGTGTTAAATGAGCAATATTTTTTGTGACGTTAACTTCATGCAAAAAAACTTCCTGGGGACTCCTAATTTGTATGATGGGAAAATCTGTAAACCTCCATTAATAAGCAAAACAGAAGTAGCCATCACAGCATCAATAAAAAGACTGGACTCTGCCCGGGTTTCTCTAAACTCATTCTGAAATGACAAAATTAAATTTTCCTTTGATAATATTTTCAGCAATTTTATAATCGCTCTGCCTCTCCAACTGTGTGATATCATTCAAATATAAAATATGCTATACAACAATGGCAACAACTATAGGTCATCTGATTCTGTTGATTAAACAAAAGATGAGCAGAGGTGTGTAGCACTGCCAACTACTTGTTGCTATTACTGCATCAGTTTTCCAAGATAAAGCACAGAAAATTTGATTTAGCTTTAAACCAAGTTGCGGTAGATCTGTTTAAAATGGTAACAAAGAAAACTACATTACTTTTAACAATGTAGCATAAGTTACAAAGTTGTTTAGGTAGATTTAAGTGGTCTTATTATTTACCTAATTTTAACAAGCTGACAGCCAGAGTTCTAGGGTTGTGACTTTGAGTGGGTTTGGTGTGGGCGGGATTTCAACTCTGCAAGTCCAACTGCTAAAAGCTACTGTGTAGACTCCGACTCCAAAATCACATCATGGCAGTGCCCGTTGGGTCGATATTTGGGCCTAAAAATTGCACAGTGGGAGGAAGTGGAGCCGTGTTGTTCATCTTTTTCTTTTTACAGTCTATGGGTCTCGCGCATCTTCAAACTGACATATTTACTTACACATCTCAAAGTGGGTAGGTGGATCCTGAACCTTGGTAGCTCTCTTGTTTCACTTCCCAAAGGAGGCCATTGAATTTCACAGTAGCAGAGCCTCCTGCTGCACTCCATTACTGCAGGCTGTCTGGCCACAGTTCAAAGCCTCAAAGATAGAGGAGTCTCTTCCAGAGGGCCTGTACTACACACTGTGCAACAGGCATGTCTTAATATCACTAAACCCCAGCAGGAGAAGCATTGCAGCAGCTGAAAGTGAGGTCAACTAGGGTGTTAACAAAGGAAATATCTGGAATAATACAGCACCTTATCAAACCCGAGATATGAGCAATAAGTGTGAGAATGATAGAGTTTGTTAGGAATTTATCAGTGACATGCAGAATTTGTTTACGCAATTATTCCAGAAACCCTGTTTCTTTGATTGATGAACTCCATGGCAACGCAATCGTGACAACACATTTCTTGTGCCGGCACAATTTTTTGTCAATAAAAGCAATGTGATTTTAAATTTCTCTGAGAGAAGATGGAGGACAGAAGAATGGGTGTGTTGACGGCTGACATGATATGGCTTGTAACACATTCACGAACACATGCACTTCCCATTGTCTGATGCAGCCACACACCGATAAGGTCTTGAATTGCACTCCCGTTCAAGTAAACCACAAAAAGCTTCCTTCCTCTGCTCCCCCACAGTGAAATGAGAAAACCAGTAGATGGTTGAAATATGGAGAGAAATTCTGTCGAGAGACAGGATGGAGCAGTTCACAGTAGGTGAGTTTTCTTGGTTGCGAGTGCCAGACAGATGCAGACAGGCAACAACAAGTCCAATGATATGACTTTATGACTTTTCATCTGGTCATGCTGACACTACGTGCACCGGAGTTTAAGGCGATGGCACTGCATTGGGGAACAATATATTGAGGGTGTTCCATTCACTAAATGCTTCCTCACATTTATCTAAATTTATTTTGATTTTACAGTGGAGTAACGTTCCTGCTCAAAAGACGTTTGTTACTGCTTAACTGTCATTACTATATCCCAACTATAAGTGCATTCTTTTTTTGAGGGCCAGTACAAATGATTATTTTACAACACACTAAACTGCTAGTTTTGCATTTAAAATTCTGTTTATGTTTCATCTTCACATGAAAAAAAATGTCTTCAAACATTTGCATAATACAATTCCCTTATCATAACATTTGCTAATTTTCCTTCAATTTATCAACTAACCTTTGCAGCACCAATAATCATTTTATGATAATTTTGTGAACAGGGGCAATGTCTATAGTTTTGTTCAAATAAAGAACATTACTCAGCAACTTCCTCTGCCACAGTGCTGTCTGTACAGTCTGCTCCATTTTTGCACAGATGGGAAACAGTGGGGAAAATTACTTTAAATCTTTTGCCTCTCAAAAATATACTTTTCATCGAGACTCATCTGTTGCTTATACTTGGACTTGTGGTTGGATAAATGCATTTAACATTTCCTTGTGATAAAATACAAATAAATCTACAGGGAAGACCGTGGGTCCAATTCAGCCTTTGCCTCCTACTTCTCCTATCGTTGACATCAAAAGAGAAACACCTAATTTATAACGATGTGTAGAAATGTCATTTTTGGTTTCCAGCCCTCTCAAAGGAAAGCTCTTTCTGAGACAGCTGAGGTAATAAGAGATAGAAAGTTCAAGACGATTCAGCACCAGGGCTTATCCAAGACCCTCTCAATAAATGACAGTTATTGTATTAAATGGAAGCAAAACCTTAGGAATCCACCATGCAGACTTTCAAAGCCAAGTAATACGACAAACTCCCTTTAAACCTGCTCTTTTCTTCTGTCTTCCAAAGTCAATAATGTATCACAAGCATACTGGGTAGCATCTACATTTAAACATTAAATGAAAATGCACATTTGGACGGCTAGTAAAACTATTGAGGGCTATTTCAACTTTTTTTTTTTTGTATTGTGCAGGCACACAAATACACACAAGTGTGCACACATTCTTAGATATTGTGGAATAACCGTTTTTTTTTTTTTTGCTGTTGTACAGATCAACAGTTGATAGTGGTGAAGCAGAAATGTGCCAATACTGTCAGGAAAGAAGAAGACTGGAACGTTAGAGGGAAAAGCTCTACAGCTACATGTGAACACCACTTTTTTGCTTACCTTAAATCCTCAGTCATTCACCCTGCAATGACTGCAGCGTAAGCCAGTCTTTATTAAAGCAAAAGCAACATACACCATAGAAAGCAATGCAAATAATCTAATTAAACAATGTCTTACATGCTTTAATACAAAATGTAACGCTTTGACTCCCTGCTTTGAACCTGAAATTTCAAGCAGTCACAGCAGTGTTAAAATCACACTTGCACAGGGCACCATTCAGTTCAGATTGTTGGTAAACACAATTAGTTTCAACCCACTTGTTCTTATACACTCTAATAGATAAAGGTTTTATACACAATTCATCATGACTGCATTGACTTTTATTTTATATTATGTTATAGGGTCATAGACAAAAGAGCAGGAAGGATGTTCTCCATGGCTGCAGGGGAAATGTTAACACTGGAGCTGAAAAACAAAGGATAGAGATCAATGGTCCTCTTTATCTCCTCAATAGTTCTGAATTGAGTATCAGTTCTGAATCAGGTAATGACAGACAAAAAATTAAAAAAATTTGCAGCCTTAGCTGCATCCAATGCAAAAAGCTACTATTCTCCGTCCAAATTGCCAGAGATGAACTAAGAGACAGCCTTTAATATCAGCTTGCATATGTTTTCTCTATCGCTCCTTAGATTTGTCAATGACAAGAACAGCACAGTGAAAGCAGTTTGCCAAACCAATGAGGTTCTCCAACAGCACCAAAACAGCATGCATTATGCACCATTGCTATGCACAGTAGAGGTGACCAGCAGTGCCTGTACCATTGATCATATAAAGTGTCACATTAATGTAACGTTTAAACCAACATCGTTGCTATATCTCAGTCATCATTATTAAACCTCAGAGGAATAAGATTCAGTTGAAGAGCGAGTACTAAAGAACACTTTACAATGCACTTAACCCAAAAGCCACTGAAGGGGAAACAATGGCTCAAAAGTACCCTAAACTATTTAATCATAAATTTGTTGTGAACTTTCACAAATTATTTAAAAAACAAATAAACTGGCAAGGAACTTCAAACACTCTACAGTTTTATTAACTCTCTCACTTTACATCTAAGCTCGTTATGAGTACCTGGCTCTAGGAAACCATGCAAAGGCATGTCTTAAGTATGTAAGACTTGTGCACAGTCTTATGCTTTATGCATAAAACCATCTAGCCTAAGTTACCTCCGCTATCTGTAATCTTACAAATGAAAATTGTCACAGCGAGAAGCCTAGCTGCCAAACAAACATGGACTCAGGTGCAGACACCTCGTACCAGAACTCGAGAGGAATCAGAGAAATTAGTATTCATTTGTAAGAGGAGTTTGTGGAGGGTCGAGAGCTGAATCCAGGAGGACGTAGAATTCTGAGGGGGAGGGAGAAGGTCAGAGGGATTTTCTGGGTTGGTGTAAAGTTCAAAAGTGGTTGATTTGTCCTTACTTATTTCCAGAGGGAATCCAAGGAGGAGGAGAGCGCGCTGGCGGTGGTGCAAGGTTCCTGAGTTGGCGGCGGGGTGAGCAGTCAGGTAAGTGGAGCTGATGAGAGGAATCCAACCATGGATGTCGATACTGGCATTGGAAAACCAGAGCACGGAGAATGGATGAGGGAAAGAGCAGTAGGAAACAAAGGCAAAGTAAATACTTGGAAAAACTCGCAATGACAAAAACACTGGAGCCGGCCTAATTACCACTATGATAGTGAGACAATCTGGCATAGAATAGTTGCTCCTGCAGCTCTTAAAAAGGAGTCCTGATGAGGGCAGATGAGAAGCAGGTGTGACAGCAGGCGCAATCCAGACTCCGCCCCAGGCTCCCAGGAAACCTGCCCAGCCCCACATAAGACTCAAAAACCAAAGCAACAACACAGCCAAGCATGACCGTGACAGAAATGGTAATACTTTGTTCAAAACCTATTTTTTTTTCCAACAAGTTTCCTTTAAAAAGATTTAAAGCAGTTGTATTGACATAAGTAAAAAGGACACTCATAAAGACATCCTTTCCTGTGCGCTCTACTGTATTGTAAAGACAGTGTACTTTAGTTATTCCTTTTATCATAGTCTAGCTAAATGCCTTCATGACCTACAGCTTGCTTACTGAAAAGTAAAGCCTTCAGGGGAATACTATGGGATGTGGAAATTAATCTTGTCTGGCAAGATGAAAACTTATTTGACAAATTACCATTGTCCTGATGTCTTTCCACAAAAGTTAAACCATTAAGTTACAGTAATGAACCTACAAAACTCATGGCTACGTTTAAAGTGTCTACCCCTTAGCTGCTGACAAATACAGTCGTCTCCCTGAGAGACATCATTAGGGGAAATCAGTCAAAACAATCCCTCTTGGAAAATAGCTGTGGAACAGCCTCTTGTACTGTTGAACCAGTGTGTGTGAATATTAACTAAGTCTGAATCAGTAAACCAATTATCATGTGCTTAGCTCCAATGGAAGCTTGTAGAAGTAATTTAGTTGGTGTTTTTACACTGTTATTAGATAAGATTGTGTTTTTCATAATGACGCACAATCACATGTGGCGAACATAATGTTGCTTTTGCATAAAAAAGCTCTTTGTTCTGTGTTATTACACTGAAACTACACTATTAAAACCAATGAGAGGATATGCATTTAAAAGTGCCTTCAGGAGAGTATTTTGGTTCCCACACATGCTCAATTTGTACAAATGGGGCATATACAAAGCTTTTGAAAAAAGGAAATAGTCGTTCAGACAAACAGAGGAAACGCTGAAGAGCAGTAGTAACAACCAACAAGTATGTGCTTTGTTCACTGAACCATAAACGAATTGAGGAAGGGAGAGTGGTATCAGGCTCACCATGGCTGATTACATAGCTTAATGGTCTTGGCTTCACCTCATGTTTTACAAGCCCAAATGGCCCCAGTAGTCTGATAAATCATCGGCGTATTGAGTCGATGAACTCTTGCCATTCCCAGGTTTTTAACCAGGGTAGCAGGCCAGTAAAAATAGCCATTTATGCTGTGCAAATCAAAAAAAGTAAAAATGTTCTCCCTTATCCTCTTGAACCTTGTGAGACAGTTTTCATCTTTGAATCTGTACTTTTTTTTTCAGACTAAATCTCTTAACAGTTGAAAAAAAAAAAGCCATGATGGCTTGGCTAAGAATCTTTGATTAAACACAATACATTGCCAGGAACACAGCTCTACAGGTGGTCTGTGTGTGGGAATGAAGCTGTGAAAAGGTTAAAGCTGACAGCTCAACAGACTGCTCGTTATGGGTACAATCTTCTTGCCTGAGCTTTGCTCTCATGTTAAATGCCATCAGGGAAAGTAAGCATCACTGTATGCAATGCAGGTATTGCATATACCTTTATATATATAAATAAATATATATAAACTTTTGTGAAAGTAAACTCTTGTGATGCAGAAAGCATCGGTAACAAAAGGTAACTGTGGCTGCAAAAAAGCTGATAATTACAGTGCTACTGCCCTGACTTCTAATGTCAGACATCAAATGCTTTCAATGCATTATATGCTTCAAAGTCCTTTTCCATGAATATTGTTTGGTGGGTAGTTAAACACACATCACATCCAAAGTACCAGGTAAAGATGAAAAACTGACACACTGCATTTCAATAAGCACAGAAATAAGTATATGCAGACCTTTAGATTTAATATGTAGGGCTGCTTCTAATCTTTACTCTTATGCAGAAGCCTCAACAGCTGTGAAAGTAGGCACACAGGCACAACCCTCATTTTCACATGTAAAAGCTGCATTTCTACATGTTTGTCAAACAAATTTAAAGCAGGCTTTTTAATCATTGCCAACACTAAAATGCAAATAAAGCGTGTTTTTATTCAGCAGTTTGGAGATATAGATCTGTTGCCTAACAAGATTTGCAGCCCAGCGTGAAGAAGCGGGAATGAGAATTAGCAACTCCAAGTCTGAGGTCTTAGTCCTTGGTCAAACGAGGGTGGATTGGACACTCTGGCTTGTGAATGAGTTGCAGCACCCAGTCAAATACAAACTTCTCTAGGTCTTGTTCACAACTGGGAGATGGCTTCATATAGAGTAGTTTAGTACCTCTGCTGAGTTAATAAATTGGTCTGTGATTAAAAGTGCAATAACTAGGATAAATTGTGCTAGGCTTTTATATGGCCATAAAGGTGCTCACTGCATGTGGTTACTTTTGGAAAAGATGTAAAGGGAAAAAAAAACATTTTTGAGAATGGCAGGTTTGGTCTTTCTCAGTGAAGAAAGGGCAAAGACAAAACTGTCAATTTACCAACTGACAAATGTTCCAATGAGCTCTATGAAGTGATCAAAAGAATGACATCTCAAGTACAAGTAGCCAGAATGAGCTGTCTAATAAGAGTGGCTACGTTCACTCATGGGGATAGGTTGAGGAGTTTAGTCATCTGGGAGGGGCTCAGTGTATAGTTGCCGCTGTGGATTGAACAGAGCTAGTAGAGGTGGTTCTAGTTTCTGGAGACTACCATTAAAGGCCTCTGGACAGACCCATAACTCAATGGAGAAATAACATCTTAAGGCTGGTTTGGGAACGTCCCGTGGAGAGGGAGGTCTGAGGATCTCTGCTTACACTGTTGCACCCATGACCCTGCTCCAGACAAACTGCAGAAAATGGATGGATGGGTGTCAATGCAACAGTTAATAAGGGATGAGCGGGGGATATTCTATCTGTGATTCCACTTATTATCCTTTCATTGTCAATTACAGACTCTAGAACAGGCTATGTAACGAGGTAGAGCCAGTACATTAAAAGGTAAACATTGTATTTGACCAATTTCAGTTGAAGACAAGCTCAACAACCATCAATCATTAGATAATGTTAAAAAATCAACTAAATATTTATCAGCGATACTGCAGTTATTCATATTAGAAACATGCAGATGTGACTCATGTGTAATGAAAGCCATTTCTGAATGTCAACAAGAATATGCAAATCGACACAAAGTGAGGGCTTATGATTAATCAATACACACATCCAGCAGCCATGGCCAGCAAAAAATAATGATGCCCAGTTAAATTACCGTAATGTCATTATAGTAAAGAGCCTCTTATGAGTCACTTACATGGGGACACATACTATCATCACAGGAATTTAAATAAGTTCCCATTTTTGAGCAAACATTTCATCATCTTTGATTATAGAGGTATTGTTGATCTAATTTATAATTAGTTAAATGCCAGTTTCTGTTTGCAGCCTTGTCTGTGACAAAATCTTGTTATGGTCAGTGAGGTGTTCCACTGGGGTTCCAGACATCTTTTCTCTACCTAAAACACTGAAATATAAAGAATATATTTGATTCTGTTCCAAATGTCATCCTACTATAAATGCAGTTGAGTGACAACTTTAACCTTATTATAAGATCTCATAATAGCAACATTCACCAACAGTTCATTCAAACAATTATCTGAATACTTTTTCCATAGTGAATACAGAATGAATGTAAAATAATTGCTTTATGGATAGTTAAAATAAAAAGGACAGAAAAAAAGCAGACAAAGTTAGTACCATGACCAAAAATGAATTTCCAAATCTCATGATGTTTCACATTACAGGCTATTGCTTGTTGTTAGGTCTCATAAATGTAAATGTTTCAGTACTTTTTGCACAAGTTGCTGTTTTCTAACAAGGAGCTTAGTGGCATAATTCACAACAGCTGTTTGATCCATGAATGGACCAATAAATTTCCTGGTTCAATTACAATTGGTATTTAAACAGTCCTCCTCATCATGCTGTTCACATTTTGACATCATGAGACCAAGACGACACCTAACAATTGATTAACAATACCCCGCCATTGAGAGGCTTCAAGGAGGATGTTCTCAGACGGATGTGGCCACTGAGCTTAGACTGTCACAGAGTGTCATCAGCAGGTTGCAACAGAGATACAGAGAGACTGGAAGAGTCACAGAGAGGGATAGAAGTGGACGTGCTATGGCCACGTCCCACACTGATGGTCGCTTCATTGTGAGCAGTGCCCTGCAGAACCGGATGATGAATGCCACTAAACTCCAGGCACATTTAAGGGAGGTGAGAGGCCCCCAAATGTCACGTCAGACCATTCAAAGTCGTTTACATCAGCGTGGTCTGCGTGCTAGAAGACCTAAAAGGGTACCTGACCACACCACCAGATATAGGTGTCATTGTCTTGCATGAGCCAGGAAGCATTTACGCTGGACGAGGGATCAGTGGGACTCAGTGCTGATCTCATTATGAAAGTCGATTCACATTGAGCAGAAATGATGGTCACCAACAATGTTGGAGACATCAAGGAGAGCGCTTTGCATCAGCCACTGTTGTCACTAGAAGAGACTTTGGTGATGGTGGTGTTACAGTGTGGGCAGGTGTGTCTAGTTGGCTGCCCTACATTTTGTGAATGGTACAGCGACAAGCCCATACTAACTGAATAACACCATTAATCCAGTCATTGTGCCGCTGCATGAACAACACAGGCCTATTTTCATCTTCATGGATGAGAATGCTCCAGCTCACCGAGGTCGCATCATTAGGGAACGGCTGCTGGAGACTGGGGTACCTCAAATGGAGTGGTCTGCACTTTCTCCAGACCCGACTCCTATAGAAAACCGATGGGATGAGTTGAGTCGCTTTTTTGTGCACGAGAGGCTCATAACTCTGTACCCCACAACAATGACATGAAGGCCACCCCTCAAGAAGAGTGAGATGCCATGCCTCAGCAGACAATAAGTCGTGTTGTGAACAGCATGAGACGTCATTGTCAAACTGTAATTGATGCTCAAGGGCACATGACAAGTTATTTAGACACTGACATTATTTGTTGTGGTAAACCCACCACTGTTGTTGGCTTTTGCTTCAATAAATTGTTTGAGATGAGGAAATCATCAGTTCATGCTTCTACTTAAATGCCCTACTTTCATGCTATAACATCATTGTATCGTGAACTTTTTACATATTCCATAAATTTCACCCGAAAGCTGAATATCCCTAACTTTTTGTGAGTAGTGTATATTGTAACAATATAAAAGGTCATTATGAGCCACAATAGAGCCCTTTTGACAGTGGAAGCATTTCAGTACACCATTTTCTAGATATAAAATGATATGATTTGATCTATTAACAGCCATGTGGGAATGTTAGAATGCAATAGTTCTCCTGTACCTTTCAGCCCAAGTCAGACATTCACTCCACTGAGAGCTGGTCGCTATTCTGACAAATAAAGAACAGTGGCTTACAGACAACCAACTGAAACATCCACCCTGTGGGAAGCAGTATAAAATCTATGCTTTTTGAAGTTCACATCTGTTCTGCATCTTCTCTGCAGTGAACCATAGTCTTGCATTTGAAAAATGCTTTTGGCTTTTATTTGGTAGCATTTTGTTACACCTCCACAGTGTGAATAAAGTATTTGTAAAGAACGTTTTGAATATAAAATATAAAAATACAGACAACTATGTGTAAAACACAAATATATATGAAGAAAAAAAAAACCCCACAAAACAAAAAAATTTAATCTTGAATTGAAATCCCGCTGAAAACAAAGGTATTCAAACACAGAAATATTAGTGCAATGATTGTGGCTATCACACTAATGTAGAGAGCAGAGAAACATAAATTTGCAGGATGGCCAAAGGCAAAGAAGGCAGAAAATGTGCGGTCTAATTCTAAACTTAAATCTCAGAGAATCAAGACCAATTTTAATGATATGTAATTAAGGCCTAAACAAATTTTCCCCAACGGATACTATTAATGGGGAACTTATTACAGAGTATGGCACCCAAGGGGGTAATACATTCATACTAATCTCATGGCTGTCAGCCTAGGGGCTTCACTGCTATTGAAATGCCTTCATATTAAGGGCACGGGTAGACAGGAGGTAGGGAGTCCAGGGAGTTGAAATTAGAGGTATAATAAATTAGTAGCACTGTTGCTTATAATGTTAAAACAGATGACAGTCACAAACTACAAAATAACAATGTATAGTTGTAATTCAATTACAGCCAGAGAGGACAAACAGAGTATGACAGAGAATATGAGGATAAATATGTTTGTGGAAGGTCATTGCAGCTGCATATTGCAGATTACACACAGATAATAGCAACCAAGAAAAAAAAAGAAAAAAGGCAGCACACATTACCGGAAACAGTTCTACGCCTTTTTTTTTTCAATGCCCATAGAAATGGAAGTAGCGGGCAGGATCATAGCAAAACCCGAAGACAGGCAGAATCCCCACATCAACCAAGGCTGGGTAGTTTAGGAGAGTTACATTCCATATAATGATTATGTATCACAGAGTATGACAAATCACCACTTTTGGCATTGTGGTTGCATTAATTGCTTGCACACAACCAGCTCCATTACCCCAGCTGGGCGGTTAAAAGCGTGCAAATAAAAAGTGCCTCTCAAATCTTTCAGTCTGCAGACAAACTGGAGACAGAGACATTGACAAAAAAGTTAATGTCAGAGGAAAGCTGCTGATTGATGACTCCTTACCTGAAAGCTTCAACAATGTCTGCAGCACTGAAACATCCCTTTACATGAAGACAAGAGCACTCATGCAACTTTTTTGCATGCTTTAAGTTGGAATCAATTGTGGCAGAAGCACCCCCTCAACAGCAACATAGATTGGCTACAACTCTTAGATGCATAAACATTTTATTCCACAATAAGCCAATTATAATGTCACATTTCAAATCTCTATATTTCTGGTTCATCACAGTACAACATTCAACAGAGATCATCAACAAATATATGTTTATTACCTCTGCTAAGTGGATGGAATGGCAGAAACACTTAAATTTAATACCTCCTGAGTAGATGAGACCCCAAATCAAAAGTGTGCTAATTAGGACCAGTTTTCGATAAGCTTCCATAAAGTAATTAACAAGCTGAGTGTGGTTAAGGCAGTGGCTGGCAAAGATATTTTGAACATTTTCCACTGATTTAATAAAGTGAGAGAGAATAAACAGCAAGCCAATGATAACCGTCAATAACTGTGGCCATGACTGGATGCTTATTTAGCTGAGGTGCCAATTAATTTAATCTGCTTTTAGTTGTCAGCCTCTGTGAGTTAATGTACAATTTTTGCATGAAAACTACTTTCGATAAAAACAAGATGTTTAAATGGTCACAAGTTATTTTCTTACAGTAAAAAAATAAAAATTAAATACAGTGCTAATCATAATAATATTATTATTATTAATAATAATAAAAAACACATTTGAATAAATATTACAATATCTGACAACATTCTTTAAAAGACATTCCCTCATTTGGTGTTTTGATGATGATGTTGGATAATCACTTCACTCTCACCTGCCCTCTGTTTGGAGCAAGGCTACAGGTTTTTTACTTTCATTTGTCATCCGTTTGAGTTGCCATATTTTGTATGATTCTTGACACTTTCCTTGTTCTAATCTTTGATAAGCTCTCTAAGTTAGTCTTCTTAAAACAAATCAAGAAGTGGATATTAAATCTCCATGTTTGAGTCAAGTATTTCAGCCAAATACAGTGCATCTTCTGCTGAAGCCAATGGTAACTTCAAACAACATTTCAACAGAATAAATACCTGATTAGAAAGCTTAAAGGGATTGTCGTAACTCAGCTGATTGACCTTGCAGAGATCTCCATAAATGCTTCTTCCTGCTTGACCTGTTTCACAATCCCTAGATATATCCTGTTGTTTGCATTATTGTCGGAAATGCTTGGTTTCCAAATCCAAGAAACACTGGCCGCATCTTTAACAAATAAATTGCCCTATAGGTCCGTACTAAGGCCGGAGAGTAGTTGCATATGGTTTTGCTGGCCCCCTGAATATCAAGTTAATGGGCTAAATTGCTTTCATATTGAAGGCCAAGTATTATGTCTAGGAAGTGAAAAATAAACATGATAGATGAGATGATGGTTGGGGCAAGTATTTGAATTAGTCCGAGCCACAATTATCCTTGTGAAGCACACAGGCCTTTACTCTTATGTGTGAATGCTGCGTCTGAGTTATGTATACTGGCCAAGTTCTTAAATAATGCGAAACTCACTGATACACGTGATGTAAAAAAGAAAAATGTAGAAAAACAGTACAAATGAATAAAAATGTCTGTGGATGGCTTCATGTAAACTGTATTTCCTCAAGGAAAAACTGTAATTCAATTCAAAGCTACGGCCCTTATGGATAGCGGTGGGGTTGACATGAACAAAATGGGGCCAGCCCTGAATACAAGCCGAGAAATACATGCTATTACCAAATTAATAATAATAGTAATAGATTTTTAATCAAGTCAGTTTAGTGGAATAATCATGCTGTTTAAATCGCACACACTGTAGTTTAACTTATGCATTCCACTTCAGATCAGTACAGTAAGCTGTTATCGTATGTATACACATCTTTCATAATAAAAGCTTAGCTAAGAACAGAAGGTTGTCAAGCTAGTAACTTGTTGCCCTGTCCGTGGGAGGGGGGTTGCATAAAAACTTGCATATGAACATATATATATATATATATATATATACACAGGTATGTGGAAACAAGGCACAAATGATTGTAGAAAAAATATGACAAGCCATAATGATGACAATTTAAGACCTGCCTCCATTTGAGGAAATATGGTGTGTATGTAATCCTCTGAGAATGGCCAGTGAAGGTGGAACAACATTGGACTCAGATGTGGACGATACTGTACTGTATACTGATAAGGAAAACTGAGAAGAAGAAGTAAGTGAAATCAACAGAGCTTGACAAGAGGCTCAACACAAAGGCATCATCTACCACAACAAATAAAGATACTTCAGAAACCATCTTATGGAAGACTGTACAAAAACGTGCTTTAATTCAGTGATCCCATACATAGAAAGGCATCTTAAGAACTAAGGAAAACTAAGCAATGGTATTGAGAAAAATCAAGTGGCATCCTCTGGTGATTGCACCACAAACCTCAAATAGCTTTGTTTTTTTGGGTGAAGGGACATGCTGGCTTTTCCATCCCTAATGTGTTTTCCACTGCCTTTGTGACAGCCCCAGCATCTGTGTCAAATTATCCCCACAAAGGCAAAGCAATGGTGGCGGCGGCATTGTATTTAAGATGGGAGTTTACTTGCTAAAGCACTTTGCATATTCCCATGAAGCCTGTAGAGTGAACTCTGCAGCCGATGCAAGCACAATCAGAAAACACCTAATAACATTCACTGACAGTAATCACAAGGATATGTTGCAATCACTGCTACACAGCAAGAGTTCTGCTTGCAAGAAACAGCATGAGGTCTAGCTAGTGCACAGCAAGAAGCTCGCCTTCCTGTCAAAATCAATGCTTTTTGACTTACTTATTAATATACATGGCCAATTAAGTTGCAGAAACTATTTGCCAACAGTTTGGATCGAGTTCCCCTTCAACAGTGCACAAAAACTGAAATTGTTGTGATACATTCCGACACAGTGATCCTACTATAATGTCATTAAACAATATTTTACCATTATTATTTATTTTTTTAAAACAATGACAATATTGACATCGCTCTGCATACAACACGGCAACAAGTACTCTTTTGGTTTAGTATATTAAAATAAAATGAATCAGTGAGAACAGTCTTTTAGTCAAAATACCAGGAACTCATTATTCTCTTTGTGGAACTTCCTACAATAACCTTAGTTTTTCCTCAGACTATTTGTCACCAAGTTGACTCTGTAACTTACTATTTCTAAGTGATGTCCCCATTGCAAAGACTGGCAATAAATAAAGGCACTGGTGAGGACACCAGAATTTTAAGCCTCAGGCTCGTCAAAGTGATGTTACCTCCCTTCTGAAACAGATGAGGAACGTTTTATTTTCGTTTGTGGAGTTATCTTCTAATCTAAGGCCATGGAAACATTCAGTTTCTTTGTTTTTTTTTTTGAGCAGGACTCAGAAGTATAGAAAGCAACATCCATGATAAGAACTGGTCAAATCATTTTAATATAAAGGAAAAGAGCTTCAGTACTCCTTCATTATCCCCTGAAACACAGGAGCACTCTTTATAAAACAAAGGACATAATTTTTTTCACATGATTCCTTACAGCCCCAACTTTCAAAGTAATGCTCGATTAAATTCATCCAGTCGCAGTACCTGAGATAAATATGGATCAACATTAGGAAAGGAAGGTGAGAGCTTTTTACTTTCCTTTCTTAATACAAAACTCGACAAGGACATAATATTCTTATTTTAGTATGATATATTATACACTAAAAATGAGGTGTTGGGTTAAGCACTTTCTGTAGAATATTTATTAAAGAACTGTAGCTTCAGTGATGCAGATTGACATCATAGCTTCGTGCAAGTGTGGTCAGATTTCTTATTGCACCGTGGTCATCTTTTCCACATAAATTTCTACAACCACTGCTCTTTAACCCATTTACCTAAAAGTAGTAACTTTTTTCTTTTTTTTTTCCCATAACCGCTCGAGCATATGCATCATTTTCAATTACACAGCAGATTCACGCATTATTCATTTTCTGACAATAGTTGCTTTAGTTTGTCTTATTCTTTAATCAATTTTCTTCACACAGATAAAAGCTAACAATTTGGACAGAAGAGTTGTGTATGTAATGCATTTCTGTATTTTAAGCTGTGTAACAGATACTCCACCACATGGCATATAAATTGTGCTTCAGGGATTTATAACAAAAGATACTCGCCTTGTTGGTCTCAAATGGGTGCTTATGACTGCCGTGTTACTGTTGTTGAATATTGTTTAAAACTTAATTTATGGGCTTCAATGCAATAAATGTGTGTAATATTTCTACTGTGGTTAGTCCTATATGTGATTAGTGGGATTCCTCCATTTATTTATCATATCTGTAGCGATAGCTGTCACACCTGCACCAAAGTTCATCAGAAAGCACAGGTTTATAGTATTAATCTGGGACTATTCAAGCAAACTGGGTCTGTATAAGGTTTAAATTATTGATAAGTACAAAAATCTGTGAAATTTTGAACCATATTAAGTAGAAAGGCTTATGGAGCTGCAACATAATAATATGAAACAATCATGTGGGATAAAGAAAAAGTGCTTGTAGCTGCAACTAACAGGCTCAGATTTAGTGTTACAAGTATCTGACTGCATAATCGAAAAGATCTCTACTGAATCCTTACTACTGTTAAGTATTTTGTATTTGAATTTGAAGTAGTGGCAGATGTGGACAGTCTTTGGCCTCTTTGCTCCGATTGCTAAAGCTCTGCTCCTCTCCTCAAAGTTTTAATGCAGGGTCTCCCAAGGCCTCTTACCTCTTTATTTCCCCTATCCTCCAGACTGTATTTTTGCCAAGAACTGGTCAAGATACTGGGGAGTTCTACCCACACTTTCCACAACCATTGTATTCTAGGTAGCCTGCTCCAAGGGCTCAATGGAAAAAGTGCAATAATATTACCGACTGTGCTGTTGAGTAGTCCAACATTAATGCAAGGTCAATTTCCTCACTGTGACAGACGTACATAAAATGCATGTCAAAAAAATATGAACTTTACACTACATTTGCAGGCATGTAATGCAAACTTTTACATTTCAATTCTTGCTCTGTGTCTTTGATTGGACTGATTCAAAAAGGAGGATGTCAGTTTCATCAGACATGTCAGGCAGATACAGTAAAAAAAAAAAAAACAGTTAATACTTGGTTGTGTCTCCACAGAAAGGAGAAGAGTCTAGCTGTGGGTGATTGGCAATTCACACTAGTTGCATCTGTCATTTAAAACCTGTAGCATAAACTGGACACTGCATTAAGTAGTTATTGTATAAGAATCTTCACATCTTGGGAGCACATGCAATGAATTGACAGCAATAAAAGCCATGACTGGGGGAGTGCATGGTGGCGATGGGCTATAGGACAATGGTATCATGTTTTTTTCCTAGTATCATGGCATCATAGCACACGATGTCACCAGGAAAAAGAAGCTTCAGGAATTCTGGGATATGTCATATGCTGAAAGTGTAGGCTGCAATTGAGAGGTATGGGTGCAACATCAGTCAAGATATTAAAGAATTCCTCCAGATGATGTTAAAGATCAGAGCCAACAATCAGTATCCCCAAAACTCAACATTTTCAGAGGACTTGAGCAACAAATTGAGGTTTGCAGCCTCTCCAATAGCCTTGTAAATAGCCCGTGCAACAGCTTCACAGAAAAAGTGAGAGCTCTTTGTCTCAGTCTTTGTTGTTTTACCCATCTCTGTGGCTGTTATTATAACCCTGTTTGGAACAGCCATGAGGTTGAAGGAAGCACATAATTTCAAAAGCTGGTCATTTCATCATTTATCTTCAAGGTGAGTGTGAGAGAGGCAAATGAAACAGAAGTAAGAGAAGCAAATGGCAAAAGGTGGAAATAAGACACAGGGTCTTTTTTTTCCATTTCATTCCACTCCATTTCACAAACATCCACATTTTAAATGTCGGGTGAAAGCACGAGCCCAGGGTACATCTATCCACAGAGCATTAGTACAGTAGATACAAGAGATCGTAAAAATATGGGCAGAGGCTGGCGAGAAGCCATTGTCAGCAACAGCAGAATTTATGCTGAGTGCTGTTCCATTGTTCAATGCACACAAGAGGTGAGGCGAGGGTGATGATGTGTGTGTGATTGTTAGCACACTAGTGCATGCGTGTGAAGAAGCGGTTATTCCGAACTTTGCCGTAATGTGGTATATTTCTGTCAGGCATCCACAAAGAACATGCTATCACCTGCTGTTGTTGCTTTCTTCTGCTTTTGCATCGGAAAGTTTTGATGCATTTTTAATTCCAGTGGTTACCATGGCAATGCAGAGTTCGCCTTTTTTTACTCAGGTGCTTGGGAAGGGAAGGGCAGGTGCATAACTGGGACCCAAGGTGACATGAGCTGAAACGCGTTCAAATGATTCAACAACTGCCAGTGCCCAGAAGCAAGGTCACAACATGTCTATTCTTATTCAGATGGAATAAACTTAACACACAAAAAACAACCTTATTATACCTGCCAGTTTCAGTATGAAGATTAAAGATGAATTGTTTGAAATAAAGGCCGAGCCCTTTATTTACTTCATCATCTTTTATTAGGCCTTTATCTAAAATTTTCATTGTTATTAGTAAGACGTCATATTTTTCTACAATGCCTTATTTCAGTGTCTCAAAACAAAATCTGGAATGATGCATATAAACACCTGTAAAAGCTTGTTTCCAGATACCTGTGTGTATATATGTGAGGCAACTGAAAATCTATTAATTCCTATGGGGAGCCAAGTAATCAGGGCGATTACCCTGCATGTGAAACACTGCGTCTCTGACAAACACCAAAACCAGTACAACATATTTAAGACAGCATGGCCATTTCATTGAACTGATTAGATAAATATGATACAGCCTGGAATCCCTAATCTTTGGTATACACATTATTAAGACAGGTATGCGTTTGTTTAGTTTGGTGTATTTTTGCATGGCCCCTCGATTTCTACTCCACTCCGGCCATTATAAAATGTCTTGCTTTTAAATGAATCCCAATTTTTATTTGAGGAAATATAGTAATTGTGCTTTGT
Organism: Leuresthes tenuis; assembly: GCF_036924035.1. Classification (NCBI taxonomy): domain Eukaryota; kingdom Metazoa; phylum Chordata; class Actinopteri; order Atheriniformes; family Atherinopsidae; genus Leuresthes; species Leuresthes tenuis. The sequence continues at coordinate 14,399,725 of NW_027325361.1, read as the reverse complement.
CGACAATGAAAAGGTTTTCACTTGTCCTCTACTTTACAGAAAACTACAATCCATTAGGCAAAAATCAAAAGATCAAAAGTTAGACTTGTAAGAAATCAAAGATCAAACTGCACTGATCTCACAAAAAAACAGTTCACGGTTGTCTGGATGATATCTGCCCTAAATTTAGCTGAAATAGTATGTTCTATGTATGATATCTATTTGGTCATTGATTCATCAAGTTCACACCCTTGAGGACTGTGTACAATGAATCATCTCAATAGATTCTGACCAGAGATAAATGACCAGGTTCAAAGGTCACTGATTGTGAGGGGGGATGTGAGGATGAGAGTGCAAGGGTAGTGAAACAAATATAACACTCAGCAAATGAAGGAAAAGAAGAGTCACAAAGTAATTTTATGAAGATATGCTTCTAAAAGCAGTAACACATCGTGCAGTCTTGCGAAAGAAAAATAAATCTCCTCTGGGCCATCGGAGAGCCAAAGTTACAACTCTGTTTCCTAAAGATCGGTGCAAATTTTACTGTCTTGCCATTTCCTGTCCAGGTCATATTTCGAATCTTTTCCAGAATAATTGTAGCTGGTGTCAGCTGAGTGTTTGTTTTGGTGATGTGCCAGTAGCACCCAAAGCGTGTCTGAGAGAAATGGGAAAAGCATCTCCAAGGAAGACAAAGCATTACTGCACTAAGCCTCAAGGGTCCCTCAGGCCATATTCTAAGTAGGCTAGAGGGTGCATATAGCCCTGTACACTCCATTTGTAAGTTCTATGGCTTCCATTGGTTGGAAATGGCTGACTAGATGCTAATAAGCTTGCTCTGTCATGCTTAGACGGTCAGACCTGGTGCAACTGCATGTTAAGATAAAGAGCCTACATTTGGTAATGCCAAATCCCAAAGGTCCTAGATCCCACTTGAGTTTTAGCATATAAATGAGCATACAGAAAGTAATGCAAATATATTTCCAGCAAACTTTGTCCATCCTTCTTCCCCTCTACTCAGACTTTGGGAGAAACTTCTCACTCAACATAAATCCATCTCGTACCCAAGCTGGTGTTTCTGCCTGGAGATAGCTTTTGTTCATGGCTGGCTGGCCTTACATTTTGTGGTTGGTGATTGGCAGTGTCCAGTGGGCCAGTTCCTTTAAGACTCCCCCTGCTCTGTCTAGAGGTCCTCTGCTATTGATTTCCTGCTTGCGCTCGCTGCTTGACCTGCCAATCAATGGTCAGAACAGTGGGATGTCATTGCGAGCAAGTTGACGACGTGTGATGTTTGGCAGACATGTAACTGATGGCACTGAACGAGCACCACATATTAGGTGCAGAGTGAGAAAAAGAGACAGCGAGCTGGGAAAAACATAGCTGACATTAAACTTCAGAGTTAGAGACAGAAAAAGTGAAGTTAATCTTAAATTAAAAAGCAATGAAGTGCTTATACATTTTGGAGAGAGATTCTCTGAAATTCTATCATTTCTGTACTGAGTCCCTAGGCTATGTTTCAGTCATGGTTATTTTCTTTCACTGTAAAGTGCATCAAGTGTGACCTATTGTACTCATTCGATTCAAGTAACAAGTGATTAGCTGTGAAGAATAAATCTTTGAAGAAATGTATCTGAACTGCAAACACTGGAGTAGAACAACTGAGAAACATCACACACCCCAGAGGTTTGCTTTTGAATTTTGGAGATAGGCTTCAGGGAGGGCTTGAATAAATAAATAACATTTTCTTGTAAGTACCACAGCGTGTGGAACACATCTTTCTTATTCAGTGATTTTGTGGCATTGCCACTCAGAGTGCTCTTTGTGTGACAGCTGACTTCCTGAGACACTGGCAAGCAAATTCCTGTGGCAGTGATTAAAACACTTGGGTTACCACATGAATCCCCTCAAACCTAACTAAAACTATCTTGTTCTTTTGCTTTTTTCCCTTCTTAGTCAGTACAAAGGAAGTTGCGGGAACCAAAGCTGTGCTTTTGACTTTGAACCTAAATGGATTTAAAATATTCAAGTATTTTTTAGAGGAAACCTAATCTCAGCTGTCTACAACGTCTCAGATTTGGCAAAGCATAAATAGGGGAAAATATTTATAAGATCTACCTCCATTGCTTTGTGACCAATATATCAATCAGATACCAGCATGTACACACAGAAGCGGAATATCTTCTGTTAAACTGGCACAAATAAGGTAAACATGAAAAAAAAAAGACAAATCCTGATTCTAAATTTCAAAACTGGTACGTTTCCCTATAAATCTATATATGCAACTTAAAAAAAACAAAAACATTTTTAACTTACTTACTCTCCCATTTCCAAATAACAATGCAAGACCTTCATTAACACTGGGTTTAAAGTAATTTGTTCTCAGAATTACTGTAAAGATAGTTTCAGTATTTATCTACACCTTTTCAATTTCTACCTTATAATCCAAAACAAACTTTTCAAAACAGTGTTACGTAGTGATGAAGTGAAGCTTGTGGGTTACAGAATGTATAAGAGCCTAATTCAATTGTAAAATACAAAGACTATTCAACAGGAGAGCTAAAGATGAAATTCCAGACATGATATTCAAACAATTTAGCATAATTCAAGCTGTAAATGTTGTTGCTAATTATCTTCTGACATAGTTAACAGAGTTAAGCAAGAAAACATAATTAATTTTTCATCAGCTTGTTGTTGTAATGGTTGCTTCTCTCCATTAATGTGTCCTTCTGTAATCCTTATGGACCAGTCAGCATGAAATATATATCCCCATAAATACTTTAGCGTTCTGCTGATGTCTGCTTCACACCCCACACTTCAAGAAGCAACCCTTTAAGTGTGTCAAAACAAAGGATTATCCCAGACATATAAAAAACTTACTTATCCCAAAGATTTATCAAGCAGATATTTAATTGCTGCTTATTTGCTCAGTGTTAAGATTTTATTTCTCAGTCAAACTTGTACTTTCTAAACAAGCGATTTTGAAACTTTTTTTTATTTTTTCAATAATTTTGCAAGGATGGCCGAGGCAGATGTTCAGCTGATACAATGCTATTTTGTTGTCAAGGGTACTTGCGTCAGCAAAATCAAACGGCGGTAGACCTAGCATCAAGTTGTCTGCAAAGGAAACACTTTACCCACAGCTTCTTTGACAGTTATGAGAAACCGCCATTAGTGCATTATGCATAATTGTACACGCACTACTATCAAGTGTCAGTGAAAGACAACGAGCAGAGCAGCTCTCTGTTGACGATTGCACATTTGTTGTTGTGAACCATCAGCATTTCTCTATGTAAATTGAGTTGCTACAAAGGGCCATTTTCCAATCTGCTGCCATGAAATCATTCTACCTACCCCTGGTAATGACCAACCTTGGAAGCGGATTTCCACTCAATTTATTTTATGAAAGACAATAGTCTGTGAAATACAAATCTCCAACCTAGAAAAAAAGGCTTTTAAATACAGATTCTTATTTCTAATATTCTTTAATGGGCAACAAAACACCTGTGTCAGTGATAATGGATAGTGGGCATAAATGTGAAAGTAAGTACATCATTTTGCAAAGCTCATTATTTTTAGGAACACCTTACACAAATATCTTTCTCTTACCTGGGGTTTTGGTTCAATTAAGCTGCTGAAACCACATAAAAACCTCTCCAAGTGTCTTTTTATAGGTGCACAACTTATTGATTGACTTTAGAGTGTATACTCACCCACAAGTCCCAGTCAAACACACCTACCCTGCCTGTCTCTATCCTATGAGTCTATATACACACACACACACACACGGAACTAATGCAGATAAAGTAACAGAGAGTGCATATGACTCCTGTTAAGGGTATCAAGGTCATCTTGAGTGAGGAAAAGAAAGAGGAAAAGAAAAGATCTCAGAGGAATGCACACCCTCTCTCAATCTCACAGTCTTTTTGATTAGTTCTCTCTGGTTGCTTTGATCAACAGCTCATCATTCATGATTGGCCATGATGTGTACTTGACAGTCCAGTGTGTGATTAGACAAGAAAAGAGAAGCATAGCAGAACATGGAGCAGGAAGGCTGCGGGGCACCCTTCCCATCAAGACGTGCTCCAGTGTAATTAGACATTAGCACCCAGCAGGAAGTCTGCTAACATGAGCTGAACCCCGATTAGAATGATTATCAGAGATAATTCACTTTAATAAGTACATAACAGACCACCGGACTCACGCAAGTAGAGATAAAACTGGAAGCTTTTGTAATTACTACTTAATTGGTGCATGCAGGGCAGCTGATTTTAATGTAGGGTTTCAAAAGACAAGCCTTACATTTCATCTAAAATATTGGAATTTGTCATCAACATCTTACTGGCCAGAACTAAGTTGAATCACCAAGCATTGTAAGATTGTATGTATCAATTTTTTATCTGTACATTCAACTGTATTTTTTTTTTCAAATACCAGAAAAATATTACAAATGCAGTATAGTACAATACAGACACAATAAAAGGCATTTTCTAATAAAGCTACATGTAGCAGAGACACAATGAAATTCAGATCTTATGATAAACGCTACAATTGGTACTTTTTAGTCTAAGTGCATTCAGCTTGACATGGGAAAAATGCTCACAATATTATGGCAAAAAGAGCGTCTTTGTTGGAGTGAAAAGAAACCCCTGATGGCCACCTCAGAGATAGTGCTCTTTAATATCGAAGGCCGTTAAGCGTAGCTCGAAGCTACAGACATTGACAAGCTAGGCCTGTCGGGACCCGAGGAGATAAGCGTGGCACACTGACAAATACAGCACTTGACTTTTCTTGATCATCAGCTACAGCTGCACAGGGATTACAAAGTCAATGGTTGTTTTTCTATTTTAATACAATATCTATTTAGAAGTAAGAAGAAGAAAAGAAAAAAAGAACATTCCACTCCCAGAAGAGTGGGATCAATCATCAACTAATTTTACTGGACTGCTCATGTGAGACACAGCTGGGAGCCCAGGCTCCCCAGACAGGCCTTAGTGTGCAGGGCTGCTGCTCCGAAACACTGCATTAGGGTTTACAAGCATGATTAAACTGTTTGTGTTTTACAACACATGCCTCTCCACACATACTGACAAAGTGAATACAATATAAATGCTGTTAAAATAAAAACCTGTGGAAGAAATTTCCTAAATAATCAACTATTAATCCATAAGAGTGCATTTTCTGTTTTAAAGATTAAAATGTAACGGAGAAGAAGAAATTTAAAAACAAAAATGTGTTATAACAGAGAAAAATCAAGTTGCAATGTTTTCCACAATTTTTTCCATCTTCTTACATTCTTTCCATCTCTTGTGGCATTATCTGATAACACCTACAAGGACACCTCATAATGATTTCTCCCCAGGGTGCAAGATAATACCTGCTGTCAACTTTCCTTTTGTTTCTTCTTTCTGCATGTTGAGTCACAATGCTGTCATGCTCTCATAGTGCTGACCTCTTATGAGACCACACTTATTAAAAGCTAATTCTACTATATTTACCTTATATTTAAAAAAGAAAACAAAAAATGCTGGACCAGTCTTTGACTGGACTATGTGTGCTTGCTTGTGGCCATGATAAAATGTGAATTACACTTGCCCCTGCGACGTTTGACTCCACAAGATGTTTGAGTTGCTTGTCTTGCCCCATGTTATGTGAAAATGAAATCTTTCCAGTCAATTATGCCAGCAGCAGTGAGCGCCTTGACACTTTAAGGCAGACACCGACATGTACTCCTTGCTACCTCATAGACACACACACACACACCCGCATATATAAACAGTGACACATAAAATCATGAGATTTTCAACTCGGGCGAACTGGTAGAAGCAAAATCTTATGTAAAAACTATGCATCCCCCAGTGTTCTGTCATGCACAGTTCTAATGATTCACTGGTGTGGAAACGGTTATAAAATATTGCACAGACACAATGAAACATGGACCCTTGGAATTTTTTCTTTAATGCCCTGAGTCAGATTTATATCCGTTTTTGTGTCTTCGATCAAATATTACAATTAAGCATGCTGTGCTTTACAAAATTTTTTTACATATTCCCTATGCAAATCTGTATGGACTGAGATTTTAAATGTACAGCTGATCTCATTCAACAGCCCTCTGTGGATTTTGCCATGTTAACTTATATCTGTACCACTTACAGAAAATATAGCTTCATTCCAAGAGGACATGCAGCTGATGAGAGACACATCTGTGGGGGGAAAAACAACAACAATGAATTACTTGTAGAGGATGAGCAAGAAGAAATGTCTTTCTATTTTTGACAGCTACTGGTGGACTGCAGCAACTTTCAAAGAGTTTTATGTGCTGGCTATAAACTTATTCCACCGCTGCATCTAGAAAAATGTCTGATGCCCATTAGACCTTTCAAACTTTGATACAAGTCAATAGATGCAGTGGAATCCCATTAAAAGAGCAAAGGAAAAGGTGGAATGAGCAACTCGGCACATTCCTGAACGTTATAAGCCAGTTTACTCTTTCTTATACTGTTGCTGGCAATTATATGAGGTTTTTATGTTATAAATATTTTTGGTATGACACATAGATTTACTTTCAAGGAATATCTTTTTGTAATATGCCAAAATTAACTGACCTCTCAAAGTTATAGGCCACAGTCATTCATATTGTGTAAGTAATGTCAATTCTTCATGGTACTTTTTAATTAAGAGTTCTGAAATACAAAAATATATCCAGAAGTCTGTCAAGGTTGTTAGTTTGCTAGAGGCCAAAATCATTACTCATTTAACATTAGAGTGGCCACATTTTATGACTGTTTTGAATTGAGAAATGAAATGTAATTAAATATCCCTCAGTGACATTTTGTACAACTGCAAATAAAGTAAACAAAATTATAGAAAGGCCTCATGATTTAGTTAGAGCCACGTGCCAAAAAGGTTTCCATTTTTGTGTGAATCTCCAAGACTGAGCAGACTCACAAAAATCAATTAACCGACGATTATAAAAATGTACTTTACCTTTTCAAAAGAAAAATTATGCAGTCTCAATGTCCTGGAAACTCCCAAGTGCTAGAAATGTCAGCTATTAGTCATCATCTCATACAGAAAAAATAAGGTCAATTTTGTTGCATTATCTTTAACAAGTTAAACGTATACTTTAGTGGAAAATACATGTGTAGCTGCTCTGAATATATACTATTATTTTTTTTTTTATAATCTTTACATGAATGTACCAAATGGAACATTCTCATCTCATCTGTACACTAGAGACATGAATCTCTGCTTGCCTCACGAATGGATTAGAATTCACTAGTTCACCTACCTAAGTATTGTAAAATGTCACATACAAGCCAGTCGCCTCTGATGTCCACAAATCTCATATAATGGCTATTTGACTAGCTTTACTCATTAAAGTGCATGTAGAGCCATTATAGTAAGGAACAGTCTGCTTACACCAGGCTCCAATAACTTCAACAGGTAGCCAAAGCCTAAGGTTCTCTACAAGCAAAATGTCCATAGGTTCTTCTCTCTGAAAGCTGCCAGAGATTTGGCGATTCTCCTCCCTAACTCAGAGTAGAAGCATGAAGTTTAATAACACCTCATTAATTATTGACTGACTAGTAAGAGAGGCTGCATACCTTGAGGTTGCAGACGTTTGGTCCGGGCAAAAAGACAGATTTACTTACCATGTGTATTTCAAAATCCAAAGTGAGTCCAGATTCATTCTTTGCTTCTTCTACTCCTTCTTCCATCACAATGCGTGTAACTTTACTGTTCCAGTGAGGAAAGTCATGGTTTTTATGCAATAGTTTAGTGCAGGCTTCAAATTCTTGATGTTTCGTCTCTACATCGATAAAGAATTGCTCACGCCCACATCGAGATGCATCTTACAATGAAAATATTTTCACTCTTCTGCTGCATACAGCAAATGATTTATGTTCACTGGAACAGCTACCCTGTTTAATTAATGTTTAATTGTTTTGAAGCTTTAAATTAAATCTTTGTTTTTAGCTACATAATTCACACGTGGATGGAGCTGTGATACATCCTGCAATAAATATTTTTTCCTATCCTTTTATTCAATTACAATTTTGTAATTTGCACATGGACATTCATCAATATGAGATTGGGAGTGCAGATACAATATTTACATTCCAGGCAGCACCATGTCTCCGTTTTTGTCTCACTCACAACCACATCCTTGCCAGCTGCCGTGCAGCTCCTTGATCATTCTGCCATTCACTGAACTATGGTTGAGGACTTTACAGCAGCATCTAAATTTGAAACCATACCCATGTTATAATCATTATGGTAATGCACCTATTTAAGATACTCCCACTCTAAGCCTCGAGACCAGTGGAGCAGCACAAAGAACTGTCGAACTAAAAATGTTTAAAGTTTGTTCAAAAGGATGCTACATTATGAGCTAGAGGCTTTTCCCTTTTTTACTAAAGTGGCCTGAAAAGTTACTAAATCTATTTGTCAACAGTGTAACCTGTAACCTGTGTGAGCGTTTTTCCCACACATGATTTTGCATTGATTTGGTGTGTATAAGCATTACGAGGGGAGGGACCAATGTAAAGTATGTGTTTGTGTTAGGAAGTGATTGGGTGAAATACTGCTCTGCACTCAGTTCTAAAGTAGTAGATCTTACATTTTCGGATAGACCACAAAATAAGTTTAGGATTAAGTTGCTAAATGTATTTGGGCAGCCATTTATATACCTGGGTGGTATTCAAATGGATCAAGTTTTCATCATGTCATAAGTGCCCCTTTAAGCTGAGTTGAGCATATACTTTTATGGGTAAACTAGGCCACAACCATATTGTTAAGATGCATTATTCCAGTTTGGAGAAACCGGTTTTGGTCGAGTTATTTTTTCAGACAAACGTGTTGACATGCATTTTAAAATTCCGGTTTTGGTCAGATTACCACAAAAACTCAGTTTTCTTTTGTGATATGTACATGTGCTTTTTGTGTAAGAAAACTTGCTAGCATAATCGAAAACAGTTGATTTATGAAAACAATTTGTTTGTATCGATTAAAACGAAAGCAAATCTGTTTCATCTAAAGGAAAATGGACTCAGAGATTCAGCTGAAACTTGTGTACATTTGTGCCTGAGAGAGAGAAACCTTGCGAATAATAAAGAAAGTATAAATCAAGTATTTACCAAACGATGTAACTTCTTTGGTCTTCTGAATTTTTTTTTAAAGTATAAGTAAGTAGGTAAGAAGTGCATCACAAAATACCAACATTTCTTTCATAAGTCCTAACTTTGTCATGCAACAAAACGGTACCCTATAGTACACCTCAAAGCAGTACAAAAACTTCTGAGGATGATGGGCTATAAATTATATAACTCTCAAATTACTCACTACCAGGATGATCAGAGCATGCAGAGGTTTGATCAAAGCCAAAGGTGGTTTCTTGAAGACTCAATAATTAAATCTCTCTTTTATTGACCTGCATATTCCCCTAAAACAGATTCTTGCTTTATCTGACTTTATTGTATATCAATCATTTTCACTTTAACAAAAGTTGTGCTGCATAACGTGATATATTTTGTGCATGGACCAAAACTGATCATTTAAAAAGGATTCAAGTCAGTGTCAAGTTATGAATCCCAACTTCAGCAAATTCATTTGATCTATTTCAACTTTAGAACAATGTCTTGCAGAATGGGGCAAACTTAGGCTCACCATTAAGTGTAATACTCTCTCAAAAAAATGATGATAAAAACATGATGTCTTCTTCTGTTGACTGGTTTGGCAGAAGAGAGATGGATGAACACACACGAAAAAATGGAAATATATGAAGAAAATTTTTTTAAACAAAGCCCAAACATGAAATATGTATTTAAGGAATTAAATCATTTTAGTCTTCTGGCATTCCTTGACTTACATTAAGTCATGCTTAATGTTATCCTATACCATTAATATTGATATGACAATAATGACTTCATGGCATGACTTTAGCAGCTCTTCATATTGTTACAAAACCTTCTCAAAACACAGGACTGGCAATGCAAGTGATAAAAAAAAAAGGTCAGCAATGACCCAGAGTAACTAGATTAAAAAATCTAAAGCTCTAAAGTTCCAACTTTTTGTAAAACTAAAATGCAAGTGCCTATTAATACATCACAATTCCCAATAAAGCAGGACTCATTCACATATCTAAGCTATTTGCATAATAAACTGAGACTGAAAATATCCCATTAAGACAATGTGTCAACTTGGGCTTGCTAAAAGCATTTCAAGACAGTCGTCAATTTCAGCTAATCAATACATTCCCGATAGGTCATGATAAATTAAAAGAAGTCCACCTCTGGATTAGAATAAATAAATGATTTTACAATTGCTTCAGTTGGTCAGGTCAAGGTTATGTGCTCAAACAAAGAAGTCAGCTAACTACCTGAATATACCAGCATAAAACTGAAATAAAATAAAAGCATAAAAGCATGAAAATATCAGCGTTCATTCAGTCTCAATTTGTCTGAGTGGTTAATCCAAGATATGACATAATTTTCCAACAAAGACTGGCCACCACAGAGTCAGGACCTTTAGACCACTGAGGATATTTGGGGCATGATGGGAAAGTAGACATACTTTCCTATTATCAACGCAAATATCGAAAAAAAAAAAAAATCAGTGCAATTTTGGACAATAATAGATGCTGTGACATTTTCATATTTTACATAAACAATGTCAGACCAAATGCTTCCTAAAATCAAAACTGAAGGTGATCTTACAAAACATAGGTAATTTTTTTCTTCCTTTTTTCTTTATTTTTTTGGCCAGGTAGTGTACGTAGCTTAAGCCAAATATTTAAGAGATTCCTTTGGCAGCAGAGATAGCTGAAGCTTAGCTAAAATTCCAAACCCTGCAGGCATGCATGCTGACGCTGACCACAAAATAAAGCAGCTGGAAGGTACAACTGTAAAATTTGACTCCTACTTACATTGCTTAAGCTTGGAACCACGTGTTTTTTTGTATCGCTTTCATGCTCCGAATATTTGCAAGTGAACCTAAACAGTTCGAGGATAAGTAATTGCAACCTCAGCTCCTATTTATTTGCTTAATTCCCCAAGGATTTGGAAAGCAAACAGCAACATTATGAAGACTTCCATTCAATGTTCATGTTTTCTTTTTTCTGTCATCTCAACTTTTATTTATTACCAAGAAATCTTGAAAAGCCTCTTATTTAAAAATTTCCAAACACTCAGATCAAAGTATGCTTAATGTTTGCTAAGAAACTCCCCAAAAAGATCTTTAGACAGACAGATTGAGGTTAAAAACAGAGCTAGGGCAAAGGAACAAAAAAAAAAAAAGAAAGAGAGAGAAATAATTCATATACTGTATTCAACATTTTTAGAGTCAATCTCTTCTTTGAAGTCCAAGTGGTTTGACAGTTAATAAAGTGGACACTGCTGTCAGTTCCGTGTACCATACCAGGACAGAGCAAATGCAGAACAAATAAAAATCAAAGTCTTTCAATTGATATGCATTGGATGTATCCCCACTGTTCTGATAGAGATGCCTCTCCAAACAGTGGTTTGAAGATAACTGGCAGGCCTAGCTGTGCTTGCTGGAGTGATAAAATAGCAGCAAGGGACATAGGGTCACCGTATTGATATGAAACTTGACAAATCTTGTTCCTTGCTTTTACTACCCAAGACAAGGTATGTCCACGGAGAGAAAGCGAGCTACAGAGAAAGTGGGAGGAAAAGAAAGGCAAACAGAACTGGTGCCTCGTGTTTATTGCTAATGGACTACAATGGTTGTGTATGTATGTGTATGTGTGTGTGTGTGTGTGTGTGTGTGGGTGGGCGCACGTGTGCTAGCAGAAACGATGGGGACTTGGTCCAGGACTGATGAGATGCTTCAGGGATAATGCCAGGCATAGAGTTGATATGTGATTTGGGAGAAAGCTTTATGCAATTTTTTACTCATTATTCTTAATCACATACTTCAGCATTTTCTTCACACTCCCCACAACTGCCCCCCACCCCCACCCCATTGCTCCCATTCTTTCTGCCGCCTTCTCATATCCTCAGTCTGGAGGCTGACAGTGACAAATAGAGGAACACCACAGCAGTATCTCCACATGACTGGAGGGACAAATTATAACAGGTTATTTTCCTCTTCTTTTCAAAATCCATGGTTATTCGTGTGAGTCTGTAGAATATACAAAGTCTTTCATCTTAAATCCTTTATGACAATCTATGGACAATAATGCATTGTTAGTTCTCAAATATTGCTTGGTATTTCCACACAATTACGTGTCCTTAATATCTGACAGCTGACTCTCACAACAGTGACTATGATGCTCAACGTGCTCCTCATTGAAAAGACAAGAGGATACATACATATAAGCATATAAACTTAACAATAGTTACAACTGAAGAAAAAAATCTTTTGAGGTAAATTTTCTCAATCAAACAACACTGAAAACATTCACACACCGAGTCTACAGGCTTTCCAAACACTTAACATTCATCCTGTGCATCTGCTTAAAAAATGAGTGGTATGTCCTGATTCAGTTATAATCTTTTGCATCCATCTGCCATTGTTTGACAATCCATATTGTTGAAAAAGTGTTAGAAATTACCCTCAAGGTTAGTTCCTTTGTATGCACTATGAGTGGCCTATTAAAGATCTTCGTTGTCACACATCTACAAAATTATTAAGCACTTTGGTTGTTTAGTGAATCTGTTGGCGAAAAGAATATTTGATATATCTTTTCATTCAGTTATTCAGAAAATAGTTCTCTCAGTCAGCCAGTCAGGGGTAAAGGACAAATCTGTATTACAAGGTGTGGGTCCCCATCAGGCGAATAACTCATAAACATGTCATCTCTTCTTCAGGGAAAGCGCCGGGCAGCTGAGATGCCACGCTAGACAGGAAACTAGTGGACTGCATAATTTTCTTCGCTGCAACTGACACCTTTTCCATATGTAAGCAGTAGACTGGGCTTAAGTGTGATGGCTATGCATCATTATGCCTTGGAAATAGCGGGTGCAAAAGTGCACTCGCAGTGACTGGCTTACATTTGACAGTTGGCCTTGTTCTACATTAGTCACATCAATTCAAATCCCCTCTCTCAACAGAGCAGGAGATCAAGTGCCAAAGACTTCAGTAACTCAAAGAAATAATTCATGTGTCTAAGACAACTCAGATTTAAAAAAAAAAAAATGCTTTACAGCTGTTGATGTGATACATTTCCTTGTAACCATTTAAGAAGGGACTGTAATTATCACTATTTTATTGTGCCACTCAACAAAACAGTCAAATTAACACCTGTCTGTCCAGACTCATGTGTGCATATATGCACATATACAGTATACGCACATACACACATACACACACACATAAAGTAAAAATCATATATCATAAATCTTAAATCATATGTATATATATATATATATGATTTTTTTACTGCTTTATTCAATTATGGAATGATTTCATTTGCCTTCTTGTGATTCTATGTAGCTGCAAAACACTTCGAATTGTATGTATGAATTGCGCTCTACAAATAAACTTGACTTACCTAATATTAAAGTGATTTATATAGTATACATATAAGTATATGTAGAAAATAGACATAGAAGCTACACGATTGCTTCACACAAGAATCCCAAAAGATCCATTAAAAAACACCAGTTTCAAGGTTGACACACAAAAGTTTCACCAGTTCCGTTCAGTGTCTGATGTAATGCAAATTACAGTTGTAATCAGGGCATCAAGGCTTGTGTTGGCACATACACATAGCTGAAAGAAAGGTGTGCTGTAATTTTAGCGAATCATGCATGAAGAATCACTTTCAAAAAAAGTAACATAAATTCTTTTTTCTAATAGAACAGGTTCCTTTTTGTTAAACATGAGCTTTTCTTTCCACCGTCGCCTTGTGTTTACTCAGGACAAGGGAGTGAATTGAAGAGATGCTTCGATGCAATCTGTTGGTTTCCTTAGCTAGGTAACTTTATTTTTAATTGGCACTGTATCTTCTTCTTCTTCTTTATCCTCGCCTCTCCTGTTATCAGGGGACACCACAGCGAGTCGATCTTGCATCATTGACTTGGCACGTTTTACGCCGGATACCCTTCCTGACGCCACCCTCACCATTTATCCGAGCTTGGGACCGGCACTACAAACTGGCACTACACTGGTTCGTGCTCCCCAGTGGCTGGGCGCACACACTTAATTGGCCCTGTATGAATTCCACAAATTTGGATTCTAATACATTTTATGTGATTGTATTATGATTGTATGATAGTAAAGTGGATTATAATTGGCTTGACTTGGACTGCATCTTTGAACTGCCTTCAGATTAATTTTGTTATGATTTGGCACTATACGATTGAATTGAAATGAAGTGACTCAATAGAATTGAACTGACCCTATTCTTTCGGCCACTACCCAAATCTCGTAGCCATGGGTGAGGGCTAGAAAAAAGATGTACCAGTAAACAAAAAGCTTCGACTTGTGGCTCAGCTTCCGCATCAACCACGGACCGGCACAGTGTCCTTATTACTGCCGATGAGGCCTCGATCCATCGGTCCGTCTCTCCCTCCAACATAGCATCACTCGTGAACAAAATCCCAGGATACTTAAACTCCTCCGCTTGAGGCAGAGACTGAACCCTGACCCAGTGAGAGCACTCCACACAACATAACACAACATTGTTTTCATGAAAAAAATAGATAAATGAAACCAGTTAAGGTACTCAATCTACAGACAACTCAACTTTATCAGCTGTTCTTTATTCATATTCTATAGCATGTGCCAGTATTGAGGGTCATTGCCTACACCCACTCCACTGAAGTTTGAAACTCTGTACACAGTAGGGCTGAATAATATGAAACAAAAAAACGTATATCTGTATTTCCATTAAAAAACGTCAATAAATGTAAAATAATTGGATATTTATGTGCACACTTTTGGCTGGTACTGTACATATCACTATTTTTTATAATATAAATAAAATAACACCAATAGTAGTTAGAATACAAAGCATTAAAGCATCACAACAGAATTGGGCAATTTTATTTGCTCTTTGGCTTCTCATACAATTGTAGGGTGCAATGTCACTGTCGTGACAGCAAACCTCCATCTGAGCCGTGCATATGCACAGGTATACATGTGAATTTATTGACATGCTGAAGAGACCGACACCTTCAGGAGCGATCAAAAATGTAAAGTGACTATGTGGTATAATGTAAGTGAATCTAACATAATATTGCATATTTGTATATACTATGATACATGTGATGACCAATAGTGCAAAAATAAAATGTTCCAGTTAATCTGTTATACAGTTTGCTTTTTCTGATTGACATTTTTTTTAAGGAAATGAATATGGCATGTGTGTGAAATCAATACATTTGCAACATAATGCACATTGCATATAATACAGTGCCATGTACTACAAGATAGCAGAGAGCATTTTGAAAGACCGCAATACTATGTTATAATATTTTGATGAGAAATTTGCATGAGTGGATCAAACTTTTTTAACTTAAAAATAGCTTAATTCCATGCAGGTGTGAAAGAAAACTGAGGAGGCTAATCATCAGGCTTCATCTGTGAGGCGGAGATGATTACAATAAGGTTAGAATTTACATCTCAATATCTGATGAATAGAATAACACAAATGTTGGCGCTGCTGTTGTGAAGTTTTGTATTTATCGTTAGACATGATGGAGAGCACTAAATGTCTGGAGTATATAAACATGTTTCATTAGTTTCATTATGGAGATCAACCACAGCTTTAAACTTCTCTGATTCACGGCCTAAAGAGAGCAGAGAGAGAAAGGATCATAATCATATTCTTTTCAGTATTTCAAATTTGCACATCAGCAACTTTACTGACAGTGCCAGGCAAAGCAAACCTGACAGAACAAGAGAGCTAATTAATTAACACTTACCAATAGTAACAATAAAGCTAACTCTGCGTCCATCTTGCTTCCTGTTGTGTCTCTGAACTCTTTCCAGATGTAAAATCCAATCTGATGTTTATTCTTATCCTTTGTTTTATTCAAACACTCTCTATTCTTCCTCACTGCTTTCCATTGTGTTGTCTTTAGTCACTTTTCTACATCTGCCATTTTTTTCCTTTTTTCCTTAAACTCTATTTGCAATGACAACGATGTCTTTCCAATTTTCGATTCACATGCACAGCATCTACAGGTTGGTGTTTAACTGCCCCTGTGTCAGGTATGTTGATTAAAGTCACCAAACCACCAATTTCCAATCCTGCTTTCTTCATTCATATTCTTTGCATGACAACAAAACAACAATGGATAACTCATTGGCTGTACTGTTAGATATCTGTCCTTTGCAGTTGTGACAGTTATCCTGCTAATGTTACTCACTGCATATGTAAGGGCGCTGAAAAGTCATGCTGAGATAGCTTTGAAAGGGTAACTGAACAGCAATTCAGTTTAACTGACTTCTACTCAATTCATTGCATTCCTACTCTTCTAAACTAAAATGAGTCTAAAATGTTAAGTCTCTAATTAGGATACTGTCGACCTGAGACAAATACAGATGACTACAGGGTGGTATTTATGGGGTTGTTCAATGAACTTAATGAGATTTGTCTGACAAAAGCCTTTGTGTTTGTGTGTTTAATAACGGTAATCTTTTTGGCCACTGATGCATTAATGTATTTCTTAAAGAAGAGAAAGAAAGAAACAGAAACAATGGAAGCATAAATATATGTGTTGGCATGTTGAGAAATAGCAGTTTGCTGGTTAACTAATTCATCCTGCAATGAGGAATTAACCCAGAAAATCCATTTTTTAACACAAGATAGGGAGAGAATTACCAGAGGGAGTAATTACTGTCAAATTTTACACTTGTCCCTTCAGCCAATCTATCTTCCAGGACACAGAAAACAAATTCAGATTTTGCCTCTCAGAAATAAGACAAGGCAGTGTTACAAAAATATGAAAAACAGATTAATTGTACTGTACCTTATGTTAATACACTAGCATATGAACTTTTTAATTGTACTATATCAGTGCTTCATTGTAGATTTTGATGTTAAATGATTAAAGATCTAAGAATACTGGCACCTATAATTGATCAAAGACAGCTTCATTTTGTGCATTAATTACTGTTGTGCTAATGAAATGGCCCATCACTCTCCCCTTAAACCAGTAAACAGTGGAGCAGAAGAAGCTATCCTTCTGGCACAGGCCTGATTATGCTAAAACACTGTTAATCAGCCCTATGATCCTTGGGATTTAGTTTTCTTTTCCCTCAGTTGCTTAATGTTTATCACAGTGAGATGTTTTATTTATTAGTTTTGTCACAAAGTTGCGTTTCACTTGAATTTGGCCACTCAAGCATGTAGTATGTAGTCAAAATTATCATCTCATTAATCGCAATAATTAGGCCAATGAAGGCCAGATGTTGAACGTTTGATCTATGTATGTGCAGATAGCTGGGCCTAACTTTTTTATTACTGTCTATTAATACTATATAATGAAGTTTTACTGTCAGCTTAAATTGCACAGCTACCATGAGAGACAAAACAAGAACATTCTTGTTGTTGATTCACTAGAGAGTTGTGTATGCAGGGTTAAATGAGTGCAGTGCTAATGAAGTCTTATATCAAGGGTCCATAATCGGATTTTGTATGTCAAAGAGAGAAAAACAAAATCTTTCCAACCCCTTCCACGTGACTAAGAGGTTGGATATGTAAGCAGATCATGATTATGTTCAGGGCCGCAGGGTAGGGTGATGAAAAATGATGGAATAAAGCCCTTTTACCACAACAAATTTCTGACGCACAAAGAGTAACCTTCTAAAAGAAAACAGCAGCTTCATGAACAGGATCCAACACTTGCTTTAGTATTTGCTGTCAAGCTAGGGAAGCTATATTGAAGGAAAGGATACCTTGAATGTTCTTATCAAAGGGATATGATTTTGTGAAGTACTTCTGAGTAATTAGCCTCTTACCTGGAAAAAAGAAAGAGCCCGAGTGCTTTCAGTTTGAAGGTAACCAAGCCAACTTCTGTTCAGAATAGTGGTCACCAAAAGGACTATTTTTCACCATCTTTAACAACTCAAATTTTTTAAAAATGTCATAGGCACACATCATAGATTCTTATCATGCCAGTTTTGTATTTGTCTGTTATTTATGTTGTTGCAACATTTTTTTCTCACACAATGTAGTAGGCCCAAGTAGAATAGAACACAGACTACAAGATTTTCAGCATCACTGAATCGTTGTGTTGTTCACACTATGCAATGTGTTTCTCTTGTGGTAGTTTTAAAGTTGTAGTGTGTTCACATTACATGAGTGACTGGTGGCAGAAGGTCACACATCACAAGATTTCCCCCCCAGACTTAACTCTCAACCTATTAGATTGATCTTTATCAAACAGTTAAAGCTGTCAAGCAGCCAAGTTTTTCCTTTCTCATCATTAACATTACAATATGATACAAGTAGCTCCTGGTAAATCAGTCTGTTTTGCGTCTGGCAGTGTCTCTTCATGGCTTCGCTCTCATAAGTCACAACATTTATTGCATGCTGGAAAAATCAAAGAGGCATGGATGTCCTCAGTAATGTTTCAACACAGTTGTTAGTTCCCTGACAAGCAGACAGTCCTTTCTTAACAACACCCTTTATCATGGTTGTTTGTTTTTTTTCCTGGTTTCCTTGTGTCCTCTGACCCCATATCTCGTGCTGTAATTTGCTCTACCTCATCACTCACCAGCTCCTCCCCTGCTGACTGCCCAGGAATATCAAGCATACTAGACATGCAGTCACGGACCTGGTCATGTCTGCAAGCCTCACATAACATGTCTTTGAAACATTCACATAAAAGGTGATTGATGACTTCAGATCGATGCACTAGTTTTCTTCAAATCTGAGCCATTTGTTTGAGCCCTTCAACATTTGTCTCCAGTGTGAAGATCAGACTTGAAATTCTGCTGTGTGAACTTGACACAGTCCGTGTTGCAACATACTGTTACACGCAGACTGGGGTATGTGGACCCAGACTGTCTGTCCGTGTGAGATAGTGCACAATATAGCATTTGCTTGAAACATGAGACATACGATCTTTAAGGTTCCAGTTGTTCTGGAAAGTTTTTTCTGCTCTTTTTATGGCCTTGTTCTGAGCAGCGGTTAGCTTGGCTGCTGTGACCACTCACAAGTACTTCAAACAAAAACATATTAGAAACAAAAAAAAAGAATGAAAATCCCTTTAATTCCATCAAAACTTTGAAAAATACATTGTTTGAGGTTTAGCAGCGCAGCTTCTAAGTCTAGTTAACTAGTAAGCCTTTAAATCAAAGGGTTGACATTACTGGCGACTTCTTTGTCAAGGCTTTATTACCGCGTAGCATGTGCTTTCATTAATAATATTTGCCATTTGCCAATAGAATATGCTTGAGACAATGAATGACACCTTTTTGATTAACTGAAACCAGTTCAATAAAAAAAACAAATCTGATTGTGCTTAACCTTCTGTGTTCACATGACCCAGCTTGACTCATGAATGACTCTTCAACTGGATAAAAAGGTTGTTGAATAATGCATTTATCTTCTATATCATAAAGTAAAAAACAAAGTAGCTACCTAGCCTAACACAGGTTTTCGAAAAAAACCCATTAAGACTAAAGCAAGACTAAAAGGCCACTGCAATTTTTTTTTTTTTAAAAGGGGCAATATATGATCTTAGAAAACTACCATCTCTCACTTGAACAGCAGCAACTCAGCTAAACAAACACAGCTATAACTGAAAGTGAGAACTAATGCGCAACCATTCAAACACTTCATAAATTCCGCCATCTTGGACAAAATGGGCCAATTTCGACTCTGATTGTACCCTTCTTTTTTGTCGTTGAAGAGACAAAAGTACAATGTTAAATGGAGGAAAAGCAAAAGCTTGAAAAAAAGACCATCAAACATGGATATTTATGTTCATTTTGTGGACACAGGGATAAAGAGTCTTGTAACAGAAAAACGTGTAAGCAGGAAATATGACACAGGCAGCAAGGGAGAGAGGTTGTGGTATGAACATCTATGCACTGCTATGTCTTCACATAAGTGAATAGTTGTTGCTGTATACTTTAACCTTTTTTTATTTTATTTTGCCTGCTTTACTTTCAAATCAATATTTAAAAGCTATAGCGTTTTCCAGTTTTGTTAATCTTTTACATTTTGTTTCATTTCCACAAATGTATCTTGGGTTGCACTTGAACTGCACTTTGCTGCATCAAGCTGCGGCATTAAAGTTTAGAATATTACATGTCAAAATTGAAATTCTTTTCTCTGTTCTTAAAATTATCGTTGTGTTTCTCTGTTCAGACAATTCCAGGAGAAAGCGCACACCCTTTTGGACGGTGGGAGGAAACCAGAGTACCTGGAGAGAACCCACACACACCTGCTCCAGCTCTCCTTGATGTTGATCATCCTGAAGTATTGAAACATTTTCTTGTCATGCAAGCTCCACACTGGAAGGCCCCAGCTGAGATTCAAACCAGGAAACCTCTTGCTGTGAGGCGACGGTGCTAACCATCACACCACCATGCAGCCCACGCTTGGAAGTTGGAGACATTATTTCTGGACAAGTACACTGTGGTGATGTTCCCCTTTTACAGAAAATAAATAAAATGGGGACCACAGGGTGGATTACAACTGCGGAGGGATCACAACATTTTCAATCTTACGGAGAAAGTCTATGCCAATTTAAGAGGGGAAATGCTTTTTTTTTTTTCTGGTCAAGTGATATAGACGAGTGCTTTATCCATTGAAGGACATTGGAGATATTCCTACAGATACATGGGAGTAAAATGCATCCTGCGGACTTTGAGAAGACTTATCACTGTGTCCCTCATTGTGTACTGTGGGAGATGCTTCAGGAGTGTGGGGTTTGCTGAAGGTAATTCTATTCCTGGACAGATAGTGACCGCCCTGTTCACATTACTGACTCGTTTCATGTGGGTGTTGACCTCTGCTAGCTTTACTAGCCCACAAATTCTGTTAATAACTTTTATGGAAAGAATTTCTTGGCACAACCAAGGTTCATTGCGCACATGCACTCCAGCTATGTCAATCCCTCCCTTCTGCATATACATTCATATACACAGAGTCAATTTGCAAGGAATCAAGACTTGTTGAGTTAACGCTCAATCCATTCAATTGATTTTTATTGAATGAGTTAATGTCGACGTTTTGCGTGATGCAAGAACAGATCTACACAGCACCCGGCTTCGTGTGCTGTGGCTGTGCTCTGTGCAGAAGTTAAGATCATTTCAACTTTCAACTCTGACAACATCTCCATTTGGATGGAATGTCAGATTTTAACACGTTACCCACTTCAAACAAATTGCAGTGATGCAAAATAAATTTCAGACTTATCTGAAAAGTCTCAAATCATATTTTCTATACTAATGGCTGCCTAAAGTTTGTTCTCATTTTGTACATTTCCGAGTGTCACTTGCAGCAGGCTGTTAAATTACCCCCCTACCCAGTCTGAATCATACCAGGAAACAGGTATTGTACTGGTACTGATCCTGGATGAGCTTAAACTCTCCAAACTCTGGTTTTGCCCAGAGAATATTATGAACCCACACTCTCTTAGCTGCTGCTCATCTCCTCCTGCTCAGTAAAAATAATGCCAGGGCTTACCTCAGACAGCTTGACCTGCATCTCAGCCTGCAACTAGCACCGAACTTGAACGCGATTTGTGAGTATATACCTTTCTCCAAGGCTTTGTGCCCTACCTCCACCATGAGTAAGCACTCAGACCATTTAAGAAACTTAAAGAAAAATAAAGGCTAGCAACTTACTGATTATGCTTACTCTAGGCAGAGAAAGGAAAGAGCTCACCCTATTGTGGGCACTTTTCAAATATGGAGGATGCCAGTTTTACCATGTAGAAGTTGCAACAAACTTCACATCGGTCTCTAAAGGGTGCAGTAGAATCCCAACTAACAAGGACAGGATTGTGAGTGACTCAGGCAAGACAAAGACATATTGCCTATGTATGTATTTGTAAATACATATAAATATAGGTTTAAAACATTTTTAAAAATCACCGTTACACACACACACACACACGCACACACATAGGCTCCATAATAAAATTCTAGACTGTGATCAAGATCAAGTTGGATCAATAAAGAATGACATACTATTTTTTGCCATATTGCCCAGCCCTAGTTCCAATCATCATCTCTGCTCATGAGTTCTGAATAGTGACTCAAAAAAAATGAGATTACAAGTCACCAAAAACAGCTTCCTCCAGAGGATGGCTGGGCTCCCTACTAAGGATAGGGTGAGGAGCTTTATTCGGAGTGCCTCAGAACATAGTTGTTGCTCCTTGGCTTTGGAAAGGAGCCAGTTGAGGTTGTTTGGGCATCTGATCAGGATGCCTTCTGGATACCTCCAAGTGGAGATGTTTCAGACATTTCCCCACTGGTAAGAGGTATCTGGGCAGGCCCAGTGCCAAGGTGGACAGATTATCTTTCTCAGCTGGTGGAAAAGTTAGAGTAGGTGGCTAGGGAGGGGGAGGTCTGGGGATCTCTGATCAGACTGCTGACCCCGTCATCCAGTCTCGGATAAGCCGCAGGGGGTAGGTGAGGCGGTGAGTGGATGGATGGATAAACTATCCACTGTCAAGTTTAGGTTGAAGGCAAAGTGCTTGGGTGTTTCCAATAGTAGTCAGGAGGACCTGGTTCATTTGAAGTAATTTTATCCATAAACAGGTTTATAATTGATTTTCTAGTAAGATGAATTATATGTCACAGAGAATACCATGAAGTTTTGCTTTTATTACCTAATTCTAATCTTGATAGCAGACAGAGTACCTACACTATACTGCATGAAGTTAGTTCACTTTATTTGTTTCAATTTGTAATGACGATAAATGGAGAAAATCACTATTTTGCTCCATCCTAAAATAAAGTGACCCTCCGTCATTCAGACAGCATACAAACTTGAAATGTTGTCACGTCCCCTCCATTAAGCCATGCACATTTACCATCATCTGACACTGAAGTTGACAGATGAGGATGAAATGAAGTGTGTCAAACGCAGTTACAGTGATCTCATTCAAAATGCATTTCCCCGATAGGATTTATTTCAGTAATATATCAAATCTAATTCTTTAGCTTTTCATTTGGTTGTGTTGCATCTAATATCATCTGCCACCAACAATGGCAGCCAAACACTGCTAAATTATTGACTGTCATGTGTCTTGAATTTGATTAGCAATAACATGACATTTTTCTTTCCTCAAAAAGTGTACTTCATCTTCTCTATGGGCCACCCCTGCTTTGTTTGGTCTGTACTGACACTAGTGACACTATTACACTTTTATTAAACCAATCTGCCTGAGTAGGCTGTCTCTTTTAACTTATCTTTTTTTCTTTCATCATACTGAGCTCATATCATGATGCTTACACTGAACCCCAACTGCAGTTTTCAGTCTATGTTGATAGCTAGTCCCAAGCTTTACAAATAATCTTTTGTATGTAACAAACATTAGGTAAGAGATCCATCCAAATCCAAAATATTACATCAGCACAGAATGACACAGTTCAAAGCCATTATTTTCCAATTATGTAATGAAAAAGAAAATTATTATAGTCAAAGTGATATTACTGTCAGTGTTATGGGCTGTTATCACCATCAGTTGCAGTGGATGTTTCCAATAACCAGGGTCCTCTGGAGAAGAATCATTGGTCACAATATTTTGTATATTTCAGTGTTTGAAAAGCACCTACCGGGTTTTCCCCTCACTGGAGAAAGCTAGATTTAAAGGTCACTCTGTGCATATCACCTTTTCAAAAGCTCACATTCAGCCTGTATTATTCTGTTCAATGCTTTGCTTTGCAATGGAAATCCTCCCATTCGCTCTTATGAAAAAACTTTTTACCTCTCACGAGGATACATGAATACTGCATGACATACTGGATACACAGTCCAAAGTCCCAGCTTCTTTCTCAGAATATTGTATGGGTATGGCTAACTAGGGGACTTCCTATAGACATTGATAGAATGATAAATACCCTCATCTTGAGAAAATGTCAATTATCAGCAGACTCAGCAGCAGTGCTGGGGGACCTTCTGGCACGATAAAGATCTAACATTAATAAGACATGCTTATCTCTGGGAAGACAGCCACCGATTGATTTTTTGAGAGAAACCTGGAAGAAAGGGAGCAATAAATTATTTAAGGAGAAACATATTCCACCAAAGAGAAATGTAATGAAGTACACCAAAAAAAAAAAGAAAGCCATATGACTGCATTATATTAGAGTTCAGTGCCTGCTGGGCATCTAATGTTTCTCATCCATCAGCTCCTGCTCCTGTGCCCCTCCTACAGTAGCTCTGAACATAACCCAGACAGCATTAATAGATACTCAGAAACATTAAATGAGACCCTAGGTCACTACTTCTATGTGTTGGCAACAACAAGACTTTGAACAGATTTTCAAGTTTGACGACTTCTAATTAGTCTCCAGAGCCTTCCTTCTGTGTTCTTCCTCTTGTCATATAATATTGGTTTGCTGAACAATAAGGCTTACCAAAGGGTGCATGGGAAATTAATGAACCATTTTAAGAAAAGGGAAGGGGAAGGAAAATTGTCTCAAGCTGGCAACAAGTTTTTACACACAGATGGAAAAGGAGATACATTTATGAGACACATCCAAAAAAGATAAGCAGTCACTAAACACTAAATTTTTCATAAATGTTAACTTGTTTGTGTACTTCATTTCCTGAAATGCAATTCAATTTCTCTCTCTGCTGTGGACGGACACAGTCAATGTGGCAGACATCACCAGATTGCCATTTGAAGACCAATTGTAAACCTCTCACAAGTAGAAGCCCCAGGAAGTGTGCAGCAAGCCCGGGATCATAACGATCAGAGAGAAATGTTTGTCGACTGAAATCAATATCATCAGGGTGCCTGGAAATTGCTATTAAAGATCCCCATCGATTGCGTGGCAGTAGTTCAGTGACTGTGCAAGTGGTCTTGCTGACTTACATCGTTGAATGTTTCCTAGGCCAGTTGTTATCTTCAGAGGGATTACCTTGGCTGAAATGTAATCAAGTCAGAACTGTGTTTTGGTTACTGGGTGAGGCCCTGGGTGAATTGTAATCTGCTACCATTTGAAAAATGACCACAAAAGCAAAGGTATGTGAACATGATTTAAACTGCTACGAGACTGGGGAAACTACTTCAAAAAGCACTTCACTGGGCTAAAACAGTACAAAACCCTCTAGTCTGGAAGTCTGAATAAGAACCACATAATATTAGGAAAACATAAGATATGCAATATCATTGATGAATATTATGATTGTGATGATAACATTTGCAATATACAGTACAAAAAAATACTTCAGTATAACAATTCCACCAAATTGCAAATTTCTTGTGCAGCCCGAGTCTGAATGTGACATATTTTAACCAAAGTGATTATCTAACTTTATAACAATGAAATGCGGTTTTAATGATGACAATAACAAAACATTTTCTTTGCTATTATGCTCCCTGCAAACTCATCTAATCATACTGGCACTACTACTTAATATTATTAAATATCTCTAATATTTAATAACATTAATGTTATCGATATTAAATACTTGGTAAGTTATGAAGCAAAATTAATTTCTTTACAAATTTTCAGAAAGGCCTTTTGATGAACTGGCAACCTGCCCAGGGTGAATGGAAGCCCCAGTAAGAAGAAGAGGATTCCAATCCAATTAAATTCAGCACGGAAGTGTTAAGTGTGTATTAAAAACTGAATGAAGTGACCTTAATACTTCCTTTCCACATGTGCGTTCAGTCTATAATTTTGTCTAATATTTTGTTTATGCCCCCCTAGTTTTCATCATAAGAATATATTTTTTTCTTTTTGGTTAAATGAAAACTTTACTGCAGCAATGCAAAAGGGTCATTTTAGCAATTTTATGGATTCCATGCATAGAATTACTGCAGCAGAACAAAGTTAATGATGAAAAGGGAAGAAACAAGGTCGATCTGCCTGTGTGTATTGTCATTTGTGAAAGGCACTGTAAACATATGCAATAACCACTATGCTTATGCTCCAACATGCTCATATGTAGCTAATAAAGCTTATAGTTAAATAACCTTTATATAAAGTAACGTGTATAGAAATGAGGTGAGTTTATGTCCACAGATCAGATTTTATTTCAAGGCCTGAAAATATGACAAGTCACAATTAGCAATAAAGGCCTGCCTTTGGCACCCGAGCCCAGCACACAGCCAATTCAAAATAGCTAACAATGCACAGGCTCTGAAGATGACATTACGCGATGATTGAATGCTGATTCGTTTGCTCAAGCCAGCCACGGCTGGGAGGGGCAGACAACAAAGAGGATGAAGTGTAAAAACCAGAAATAACAAAGAAGCACTGGTTAAAAGCTGAGACAACAACGGCACTGAACAATCTTCATCATCTTTACACTTAGTTTCACTCCATCACAGAGCAGATCTTTGTCCTCCTTTCTTATGTCCTTTCACAGCAGAGTAAAGCTAAAGGAACAACAACGACTCTAACACAATAAAGAGCAGCACATAGCTAACATTGTTCAGCAAAACATTATAATATGAAGACATGCATTTGCGAGGCACCAACAAAGAGTGTACAGAAATCTATATCAAGCAGCTCAAGTGTTTTGGGAGGAAATACAGAAGTTAATAAAGATATATTTGTATAAAAAAGAAAAAAGTTGTATAAACCTATCATTTATTAATAGCACATTTTCCATACTTTTGCAGTCGTAGAAATCAATATTCATCCCCCAAAAAAACTGATTTCATCTAGCAAATCAGAACATCTACTTGTTTACTTAGGTTTACTTATGTAGTTTTCCTACCAAAGCCAGCCTTGGAAAAAGAAAGTTTCTGTGAACCTAGACTATGCTGTGAAACTTAAAATGAAACTTTTCTGGGTTCTGGGTATGTTGCGGTCCATTTTACAATATTATATATCCAAATATGTTCCATGTAGGATTAGGCCAAACTTGCTTTATTGCTTTCTTGCTACAAGTATGTCAGAAAAAAAGACAAGAGTTTTGATACACTGAACAAGACGCTATTTAAATGTTTTCTTTAACATACAATTCTCACAATCATCGAACAATTTAAACCAATATTCTTTGTACATTCTTCAAGGAACACCTTATCAGACTTTAAACAATTCCTAAATCATGCTGATCTATGCCTTTAGTCACCTCACTCCAAAGCTCATAGGTCTTTGACGACATCTGTATGTCATCATTCAATATCCATTACATTCCCTAATACAAAGACGTTGGCAGCTTCTCTTCCTGACTCGCGTTTCTTCCGCTGGGCAGAAAATTGGTAAAGTCGGAAGAACTGTTCTCATCAGTGTGGAAACTTTTTCTCAACAGGGTATCGTATCTCAGTAAATCCCAGAAGTTAATGACCGCTGTGCCACGGAGGGTTGCTCTGTTTTTCACCAGATGCTAGATTTTTGGAATTCCCCAGATTCTAATGTGCACCAGAACAGCAGTTTTCCAGCTCAAAACCCAGGCAGCATGTAGCATCTCATTAGCTCCGGTCACTGATCGAGTGTGACAGACATGAAACCTGACACATGCTGCAAAACTCCACTATACATTTCATCTTGTTTCCCATAATGCTCGAAAATGGCTTTCTGCACATGTAATTATTTTTCTTCCTTGGTCCTTGCCTCTGTGTTATCCTTCTCCACTTGTGTGATTCGGTGTCTTTCAATACTGTTTCCATCTCAATAGAAATATTCTGAAATCTGGCAAGGTCAAGCAATTAGGTTTCAAAAGTAATTGAAAACATACAGCCACACTGGAACCATAAAAATAATGTTATTCCGACTTTATCCCTCGTCCTTTGAGATAAAAATGAGCCTAACTCCTGTAATACATGCATTTTTGTATGGCTTATATAGCTACTAATACTAGTATAGAATCAATAAATTATTTATTTCATACACTTTAAAAGTACCCCAAAAAAAGTGTATTCTAGGATGCAGCAGGCCCAATAATCTTAATACTGACAAAAAGGCTCGTAAGAAGTTAAACTACTGCAGAACAAGTCGCAGGATTTGCATAACACTTGTATGCGTGAACACACAGAAGCTGGTAAAAAGACGTGCACACACTCGCTCCCCACAAAAGTAGGCTATAATACCGCAGCCAACTGGCCCTTGAGCGCCAATGTGAATGGACTGCAGCGTAGGCTCTACTTTATCTGCTCTTTCCCTTTGCCTTCACCCCCTTAGCACTGACAGCTGCTTCCTAACGAAGCCCACTCTCATCCAAGCAGACCCTGTGATAATGAGGCTCTGCCCAGAACTACAGGCAACCAGGGAGCAATGTCAACAGCTTGGAGCTGACCTCCTGAACAGGCTTGCCTCTCCTCGTTCACAGAGAGAGCAAAAGCTGCACCTCATTGTTTGGGTGGAGAGCGGATCCTTGCCTCAGGGAATTATCCATGTCCGATACTTACACTGAGCTGAAACAATGTAGAGGTTCAATGTGCATAAATATGTGCGTATTCATGAATGTGCACTCACCGGCGAGATCGCTCTTGTAGGCAAGCAAGCAGTGCACACTCACACACATAGACTGTAGAAGAGAATTAGAAGTGATATATCCAGCCACAGAAAGTATTTCAACTGTGGTAAACCTCAGTTTTACTACAAATTTAAACATACTGGAGAATCAGCAGCCCTCACCTGTATAATATTTTGCAACAACAATGAATAAATCAAACCACTGTTAGCAAAAGGGAACCAGCCAAAGACAAAAATCTTCATGGAGCAAAACCTTCAGCATTGTTTATACATAATGTTTATAGAGTGGGGTTCAGAATAAATTTTACTGCTCATGCATCACCTGTGCCTGTACAGATCATTCTTGCCAGTGTGTCCACACTGCTATATGTCAACATTCCTGAAACATTTCTAGTGGCTGAAACAGAAAGAATGACTAGAATTATTAAATTACTCATGAGATAGAGCCTGAATAAAGCCAGAGTAACACCAGCATGTAATAAATGTGGGAACTCTTTGGCTTTATCTCTTCATGGACAAAACACGAACACAAAAGGTTCCCATGATACACAGCCTGCAACATATTGCAAGTCTTTCTCTCCAATGCATCCCCTGGTGGAGAGGAACCTTTAAAAGACCATTCTGCATTTGCTTTGGGTGGTTCCACAAACCCAACATTAATCACACCAGATAAGCTCTGCAATCGACAACAGACACCCTCTGTAATGAATAAGTCAACTAATCTGTGCCAGTTTACAGACTGAAAACTGGAATAAGAGCAGCTGAGGGATCACTGCACGGAAAATGGAGTAAATAAGGACTTTAAACTCAACAGTGTGTCTGGTAAACTGGAGGTCTCAACAGACTGTGCCACTTTTATGAAATCAATCGACTTTTTCAGTGAACACTAACAAAATATTTCATGGAAAATATACCAAGAGCAAAACCACATCCAGCTTTGTTAATTAAACCTTTGCAAAGTCAGTGGGGATAAAAAAAATCAGCCCTTTTATTAATCTAGTCCCTATTATTTTAATTGTCTTTTTTTTTTTTTAAATAGTGTGCTGTACTTTCAAAAGGGCAACGAGCAGAGTTTGGGATATATAAACAATTTATGCCAGTGAAGCATTTTACGCAAAGACATTAATAACCACACAAAAAGCAATGCTGTAAAGAAAGGCTTCAAGGCTGTTGAAAACAAAGCATAACCACAGTGACAGAAGACAAATAATACAGAGGCCAAACTGAATTAGCATAAATGAATTTTAAAAATTCATCATTTAAAAAAATTCAACACATGGCAAAATGCAAGAGGACTTGCCTTACCACGAAAAGTATGAACGTTCTGAAAGGTACATTATTCAAGATCTCAGACAGCAACAACCATGGCAAAATGTGGGAGAGCAGACAAGTTTGATTTCTGAAACATTCCACAACACATGACAGCATCGCCAACGGTTTAATAAGAACATACAGGCCCTATTAAGAGAACGAAACAAACAAACAAACACAGGAAAGGGGACTTACCTTAGAGCAGCTGTGGGCGTTCAGTGTGGCCTGAGCTTTGCGCACGTGTAGGTTACACCTCAGGGAGCCAACGCGCTGCCTTGGCCCCCAGCGTGAGGCAATGCTGCTCGAAGTTTAGAAAATATTCTTCAAATGATTCAAAACACAAGTCAGTGATAGACTTCATCCCAATAAATCCCTTCCCTTTTTCGCAACCAAGAAACTTTGTTTGTACAACTTTGTATGATTTGCCTGTCTGCTGGTGATGGTTGCGCCCTGGCAAGAGCTCAGGTGGAAGAGGAGTCGACTGGCTACACCTGACCGATGCTATCCGCTGGGGCGATAGCCGTCTGGCTTAGACAGACGTCCACATCCACAAGCTGTGATTGCCTTTCTTACACACGTCATTTCCAGTGTTCCTCCCGGGTGCTGTAACACTTGGCTTCATTTTTTACAAAGTACACCATGAGCCTGTCTGTGTGAAAACGTGCGTATTCCATTGGTTTGAACCTTGGTGGCCTAAATGTTGGTTAATCAGCAAATGACGGAGGATTCGATTGGACTTCCTGTCGTACCTATTGGGCGAGTCTTCAGCTTCACTAATTTCACAAGATTTGTTCAGAAAAATCTGCCCTAAGCATGATAAAGTAATGACATACTACGAACTATCAAACACATTTTAATCAGCTATTCTGGAGGTAACTTATGGTGACTTGGACTAATTTAGATTGACTATTATATGATGCTTTCATTGACTGGATCAATTAATGTGATTTCCTCTACAAATGTACACTTTGCTGAGATTCTTAGCTGCACCATGTTATTTTATTTAATCTCTTATCTTCAATCTATTCTTAATTTATTCTGCCCTTGGAAGTCCATGGATGGAAGTCCATCCATTCATTTTTCAATACCAACTTATTCCAACTTAGGCTGGAGCCTATCCCATGTGTAATTACGTGAGAGGCAGGGTACACTCTGAACAGGTCACCAATTTTCTATGTGATGATGATTATAACAATAGATATAATTATAATACAAATCAATCAATTAAAAAAAAAGAAGGAAAAAGCAACACTGAAATAATATTGATGAAACTTGGATGGAGAACAACTCACTCACAATTTCAGTGCTTTAGACGTTACGTATTTGTGACATACAGATATGACAACATACTTTACATTGATAATTCTGTATCTCCTCTCCTGTCTGACCATCGCAAAATTCACTTAAATAGTCCCCACAAATAGTTCCCACTTTCCATTAACAATGATCATAGCTCCCACTGGCCACTTCCTCTATAGAACAACATTAAATCCTCCACAGTGCAGATGGCAACACATAAGAAGATTATGGTGGAAGTACAGCCATCGTGGTAGCAATTCAAACAGTTTAGAAACCACTTGAATTAATGATAAATCCTTCTGGATTGGTCTGTGAGCAGATGTGACAAGTTGAATTATTCCCCCTTTTACCATGAAGCTTTGCAGAGATTTTGAAGCATATGGTGCCTTGTGTCTCCATCTCTGACTATAAATGTTACAGGGGAACACATATTCCTAATGGCCTCTGAGTTTGTCAATGAGGGCTCTGACTGCTTTATGATTTTAGAGTCCTCTCATTTATGTCCAATCATCAAAATTATGACAGTCTAATTCAATTACTAAATGTAGAGACCTGTTTGGGGCTGTCAAATGTCAGAAAGTAGACTTACTCAGCCAGATTTTTCTTTTCTGACAGCAGCTGTGTTTCATCTTGGAATACTGGGACTCCATTATCTCCTTTTGTCGCTTAAATCCGTTCAAAATATGTCTAAATATGGCACATAATTAAATCTGTGCCAGATGGAAGTAGCCTCAAGCTATATATACCTGAGAGAGTATAGCATATATGAGAGATCTGGGGCACTGCGAATAAGATGGCAGCAATACTGGTCAATGCAGTCCTACATCTGCAATGCACAGTATGATAATTAATGTGACACGGCACATAGAATAATGATAAGATACTCCTCAGTCCAGCTTGAAATATGACTCAGATGAACGCCTTTGTCTTTCTTTTTCAAGGCAGTTTCAGATGACAAGCAAATGCAAAAAGTGAAAGATGATATAACAAACTTTACAATGTATTGTATTCCATGAGGATGAAAGTAGGCAGCAGGCACAAAACTTAGAAACCACAGATGCTAATAGGCTAAAGATGCTTTATTCTGTTGGTGATGCAAAACAGACAAATTTCCTGTAAGTGCTTGCTCATAGAATGGTAAAATATGTGGTGTGTTGAGTCATTTAGTTCGCAGTGTAAGAAAATATAAACTTATGCATTGTCTTCCTGGGTGCTCACTGCTTGCTTCCTGCGTTTATGTTACAAACAAATGTGGTTAATACAGCATTTCCTCACAAAGGAAATCTTCATATAAATCATATTGTGTATCAACAGCAGGAACTTTCCTATCAGGTTACATTGTACATCTTGACACAAAAGGGAAAGACTTCTAATTTCTGGTGTCATCACAGTAGGAAGGACAAATCAGTGTAACTGCTTATGTCTCTTCTTTCTGGCTGATATACACCTTTTGCTACTTTACATACTGTAATTCAGTAAAATTCAACACCACTAAATGTATTACAATACCTTCCAGAGTCTGACTTATATGGGTAAACAGTTGTAGCCAGGAGACATTTTATTGAAGTGTTTGTTAACGACAGCAGCAGCCTACACTTATTCTTGATAATGGAATATGTAATTGATATACTGTGAGGCTACTTGTTTAATTTGTAATATTACATTTATGTATATACTTCTGATAACTCTCTAACATTTTTAATTTCCTGTCAGTCACCTCTCAATCAAATCTGCATGACCTTTTGTAACTGTACCTTTGTGGTGACACTAGGACTCATCTCTAAAGTTCTGTGGCTGAATTAATAGTGAAAAATACCTCTGAGTGAAACAGGATTGGATACATCAATTTTAAATCTTCCACATCGTGTTCACTTGCTGAAAAGACATAATAAATTATATGGCTCATAAAAGATTTAATGTGCAATATTAACTTGTTGTGCTAAACATATTTATATTCTCTTTTCTGGCTGTGGGCGACTATATTTGACTTATTCAGTCTCACAAAAAAAGACTTTTTACTTTTGTGAAAACTCTATTTTCACAAGGTGGAACGACACTGAGTGTACGAATTGTCTGTCCGGTGAGCTGCAGGAGGCAAAATCTTGCCCACAGTCTCAGGCATACTGGAAACCTGTCGCCATCCTGAATGAATAATTTAATCCTCAAAGTGTACTTCAAAGCTGCTCACCAGGTGGTTAGTCTCCCCAACAGCTGCCTCACAGCCCAGCAGACAGTCAAAGATCGAGAAAAATGATTTTCTCCAAATGTTCAACAAAACTGTATCCAAGTGATAACATTGTGTTGGAGAACAAACATACCTGCCACCAGACATTCCTGTCCATTGTCTTTTCCCGCTTCTGTTCAAGGACACTACAGTGAAACAGTGGCTTGTTCTCATAAAAGGGAAAGCTTAAATTGAAGGGGAAGGTATCCACTTGGAAGATGATTCTACCTCTATTTGGCAAAAGGCTGCCTTGTGGCCTCCCAAGATCAACAGCACATTGTGTAGAACAGACGTTGTTCCGGTTCCAACACTGGGTTGAGGACATTTACTACTGTCCCAGCAGATGCTGGCAGTATTTATCTGGACATCACTACCTCCATCAAGGAGATGGTTTGGCTGGATTGGTCTGTTTGTTTGTTTGTTAGCAGGATTACTCAAGAAGTTGCAGACATATTTGCATTAAAATTTCACCAGAGCAAGAGCATGGCCCAATTTAGATGGGCATTATTTTTCAGTGTTATTCTGGATCTAGA
Source organism: Leuresthes tenuis (assembly GCF_036924035.1). NCBI lineage: Eukaryota > Metazoa > Chordata > Actinopteri > Atheriniformes > Atherinopsidae > Leuresthes > Leuresthes tenuis. The sequence continues at coordinate 14,365,849 of NW_027325361.1, read as the reverse complement.
TCTGGATCCATGAATTTCATGTTCAGTCTTAGTACATGCTCTTGTTTTAAATTCCACAGTGGATGATTGGTTTGTTCTATTTCAATGAGAAACAAAAAAAAAAACAGTACACCACAGTTCCTGTCTGAAGTTTCCCAGCAAAAGGATGAATGTTGATGAGCACAGCCAAAACCAAAAATTCTACAGGAAGGAATCATTTGTACTGAGCAGGCGTATTTGCCAAATCCGACTGTCTTCATTTTGACAGACTGTACCTTGCTTTCAAACTTAAGGCGAGGTCGTAGACAGAAAACAGCTAAATATAAACCTCATTATACTCCATGCCATCATGGTTTCATTGACAGTTAAGGCATGAGGATGGAGGTTGGAACATAAATATGTCAGGTGGCAACATGAATGAAAGTGATGGTATCAAGAGCACACTGTAAACCATAACCTGGATCCTTACAAGCCTGTCAGTCATTGTTGTGCGAAACATAATGCATTATATTCATAGAAGTAATGAATTATTCCACAGACAGTTGTAATTTATGATTTTAAGCAGCATTAACACAATTTCATGGGTACACTGGATTCATATTTTTTAAATGCATTAAATAGAACAGTATGCAAAATGTGGAAAATATCAATGTATATTTGTATATGTATATTCAATAATTTAGGATTGTGTTCATAGAGTGAAAAGACGATCCCACCAGTACAGCAGCAGCATTAAGTGCACTTGACATTGGATCGCTACATAAATGGGATTTGGTCATGTGACATGAAAAAAAAAAGAAGAAGAAAAAAATTAAATGAAAATTGAGTGAGGTTGATGTGTATAAGCAAATTCATGATGCATTGAGCCATCTTTCATTTCCATTGACTTATTAAACTGAGTTACTGTGGAAGGCAAATGATGGAACTCCACTGGAACTCACTATATCTTCCCATTTAACAGGGAGGCAAGAGCGCGCCAAACCCTGCAGGCTGACAACGCTCACCAAACAAATCACAGCAACACATCCACAGGCAGTCCAGAGTAAATTGTTGTATTAACCCCAAGGCAAGGGTCCCCCCTCAACAATTCAATAAGCAGAGACACATTCCTACACATCCTAACAGAAAACTAAGCACTTGTCAGTGTTATGTGTAAGTGTGTTAATTGTTTTCAGTTTCGGGACAGTTATCTTTTATCTCTGCTGCAGTCATCACGTTGCATTTTGGTAAAGACAAAATAATTGAAGGAAATGATTGTCATTACTCAAAACCAGTTGTAATAATGGTGTAAAACCAGTTATAATGGTGAACCTTATATTATGTGCTACTATTAGTGTGCTATTTAGCCAATTTCTAGAGAACTAAAATTGCTTATCGATAGCATACAGTTCAGCTTTATTCTGCCAATTTTCTTATAATATATTGGTTAAAAACTCCACTGATATTTGCTAGCTATGACAATCTTTATTCCAAATAACTATTTAAAGCCAGATTGGCATAAGAAACCTTTCCAATCAAAGGCTACATAATCTTAATTACAGTGTAGCTCAATCCACAGATAGGTCTTACTGCATGACTCTTACTTTGGGACGAAATCTGAAGGGTCAAGGGTGAAGGACATTATTTTGGCTTATGATAATCTCCAAATCAGATTAGGTTTCGCTCAAATTAATCTAAAGTATTATGAGTTCTACAAGTCACATCTCCCTGCCAACAGCTTGTTAAACTATCAAATATAAATACTGTTGCTCAGTCTAATCACATACCCACCAGCACAGGTTCTTTTAGAGACATTGCTAATTAGATAAAATGCATTTGTGTGAGGGGCCTTCGTGCAAACCTGACAACACAAAATTAACTCAGCCTCATCTCACTGCTAAATTCTTTTTGTCTTTTGTGACATAAAGAAAATAAAACTGTTGATATTCACATTCAATATCATGCCTCAGTATGACAGTCTCTTGTACAGTATTCACTATGTGAAAAACTTAAAACTGGAGATAAAATTTCCAATTAGCAAGGTATGGTAATGTTGACATTTTACTCTTGCATTAAGTAATGTCTTATCTGCAGTTCTCCAACATGCTTGTTTTCTAAACTCTTCCGTTGCTCCATGGCTGTATAACACCTTGAATATGATGAGATAAAAAAGTGAGAGTCACCTCGGGACGTAGGCATTGTTTTACACAGTCTGCTATGTAGTTGATATTTGAAACTTGAATGGAATGCAATTAAACTTTTAGAAACCTGTAAAGCTCTTTATAATGGGCTTAAGGTCAGTGTTGTCAGGCAGGTGATAGTCACTTTGGATTATAAAACAGTCAGCCCTGCCTTAACTGTTCCCTGTTTGTAGGCTATAGCAGTATTGGAAAAAATCAGAAGTGAAAACAAAATTCAATAATAATACAATTAATAATAAAATTATTCTTATTATTATCATTAATCATCATGTGAAGATATCTTATGTGGCTTGCAAAAGACCACTCAGGGTGTAGCTTGCCTCCTGCACAGAGGCAAATGGAATAGGCTTCAGCTTCTCTGTGACATTCAGGTTAAAATGTGCCTATAATGCTGCATTTCCTACCCACATGGACCTCAGAATGTTCAACTCTAAACTTAAAAGCATTATTGAAAATGGCAAAAGAAGTAGGATTTACTAGTGACTCAGGGAAGGTGTGGCAAGATTGACTTAAGATTATTTTTTTTTCATTAACTTACCCAAAAGGCAGCTTATTGGGTACATGTGAAATATATATTTCTTATTCTTTATCTAATAGCGTGTTGTATTAAGTGCTGCTTTGGAGCACTTTATTCAATGACTTTCTTCAGTTAAGTGGATTATATATAGCTGCTGATTCAAATTTATGTTGCCAGCAAAGCAACAAAGCAAACCTGAGGGCAGTCATGTTATTTTGTATGTTACTTCATTTACAAAATGAAGTAACATTGATTTCCAAACTCTTACCTCAAAATTTCATTGCGTGTAGCACGAGAGCCTGCGGCACACTGAGGGGATCAAAATCTTTCAAAATTTTTAGAAGGCTTTGTTTTATATCTGCAAACACTTTCAGTGCATCTGATATGGGTTTATTTTCAACCATATCGTTTAGAAGTAAATTTAGAATGAAACAATATTTTCTGGCTATGGTTAAAGCACCTTATGTAGCTCGGCTGATGAAAAAGCCTTTAAATCGCTCTTGGAATGAAAAACAACAAGTGACAGCTTTTTAGTTTAAGATATATCATTGCTTTTATGTCATGAAGGCATTATTCTTATAACTCAACATAAATAACCAAAACCCCTTGCATGTGAAAGTAAATATAACATAAATGAAACATTTTTTGTCACTCAAACTATAAACAAGAATAAGCACCAGTTTCTGGAAAAGAAATGAGAAATTTATAGTTTGACAAAAAAGCAGCCCAGATGAGATCAGAAATGTACTCAAATTTTGATTTAAGATAATCACTGCCTTTGTATTGAACCTACATTGCAAATTCCCACAGCATTATGGCAGCAGTAATGATAATGATTTAGTCAGTATTGGCCATAGATCAGTACGGAAAGGCAAAACTTTTTTTCCCCACATGATCATGGTGATGATGGAATTGAAGTGTGCCATCGCATATCCTTCTGTAGACTAAAAAAGTCTTAATACTTTTAAGATTTATATTTGATATGTTACCCCTGCAGTGGTAGGTAGATAGAGCAAAATAACAAAAATAATACAGAAATACAGAAGGCAGATAATACTGTTAGTACAAAATAGTTGAAAAAGAGAACAATGTAAGGAAACATTTCCAGCTGTGGGATCTTTTACCCCCACTCAAATGTTGTGCTGTTTGCTATGCTTTATGATTCTGACCATTATTTTGTGCCAAATGACTGTGTGAAAACTGTGAAAATTGTTACAGTCACATTTATTTAATTAAACTTGTGCAAATGGTCAGAAGGTTGAAGGCAACAACAGCTATGTTGGTAATAACATATATCATCATGTTATGAATTGCTTTGGCACACTCAGCCTTCAGCTACCATTTTGATTTAAATGGTCAAATATCAAGAGAGAGTGTGTTTGCCTTGTCAAGGCAGACTTTAGAACTCCATTCTGACTGCTCAGCTCTCATGAAGGCAGACAATTTTTTCAGGTGCCGTTTTTGTCCGCCTTCATCCCCTTTTTCCTCCCTTTGCTATTGAGAACCTCTTCTCCTCTTATAGAGATGATCTGACAGGAAATCTTTGAGAGGCAGCGCTGTGCTAACTGCCCAGAGATTTCAACTGTCTGTTCTTGCTGAAGGAGAAGCTGAACGCTGGCCTCCTATTAGTCTAAACACATGGATCCCCCCCAATCCCCTGTCTGCCTTCCCCTCTCTCTCTTACTTTCACTATTCCTCTTTCTGCCTCTATCACTTCCTCTTCCTCCATTTTTTCTCACCACTCATCCCAGGCCTGGCAAGGGGGCTGACAGCTCTCGGCGTCCCAGCCTGTCAAAAAGGGCCTGTTATTCAGCACCCTCCCTCTGGGACAGGAGGAAAACACACACGCACACAGATCTGGAGACGTGCACACTCACAGAACACGCTTTTACAAAGGCCTTGTACACAACACACACCCACGCACTCTGTCTCCCCGCCTCATGCACACACAAATAATGCTCCTCTGCCCACAAAATACTTGCACATACAAAAACTTTTGACTGCTCTTAGACGATTCTCTGCTTGTTGTCAGCATTTCTAAAAATGTGCTGACATTTTTGCATGCACTAATCAGGATCAAATATATTATCCATACAGACACACTAATTTACTGAATCTTCGCCTTTAACACAGCAGTGCTGACATAAATCCAGTTTTTTTTTTTTATAGAGTCCTCTTGTCAATCCAAGTGATTGGTTGAAATTTATCAATCACTAGCTGCAATTTATTAATGCCTGACGAATAAGAATAGCTGACAGGTATCCAATCAGGAGTCTGAAATAATTCCTTAGAGATTTTTAGCGCTAGCTTGCAAATGAACCTGCAGATACCTTCACAGCTGTATTCCCAAGTCCATCACAATACGATGTGCATACCAAGGAGCTGAAATTGCACACTGCTCAACCAGTTGTCTTTTTTTATTTTATATTTTGAATGGTACCATGTGAAATGGATATACATGTTATGATGAACCAAATCCTTAATACATCCACAAAAGAAATGGACCAATACTTGTACTGAAATATTTGTCTTTAAGCATTAAATTTAGGTACATACTTTAATGATTAAGTTTTTAGTGTTTTCTAGAGTAATCAGTCAGTGAGATTAATTGGAAATGTTCATGAACAATATGAAAAAGCTGTGACCTGATGTGTTTGTCGGAAAAAGCCTTGCAAACAAATGACATGATATGTAGCCAACGTTTAATAATAAATTGTAGATATCTACATAATTTAAAGATCCTTTCTCGTCTCTGCGGATCAATTAAAACAAATGTGCCTAACATTTTTTCATTCACAAAGAAAACAATTACTTTTAAAATTAAAACACAAATGATTATAAGAAGTTTAGATTACTCTTTGTTAAATAAAAAAAAAACATTTAAAATACACTCAGAAAATGTATTTAAAAATAGATTAACTGAGAATTACATGTCATATGAGGCTAAAAAAATTCTAAATAAGACAGATGCATGTCAATTCACCCCTGGAGATATATTTCAAGAATTATTTCATGTTTATTTCATGACCTTCCAAATGTACTGTATACGTAACTGTACATATCTATATATTTCCTAGAGTGAACATTCACATTCATTAAATACATTTAAGAGCGCTGTTTGTATAGATAATACATATATATATTTCACTTCATTATAATTCAAACCCACAGCCCTGTAGTTGCTGTGCAGTGATCCCTGCGCAACTCAAAGAAAAAGGTAATGATTGTGGCCCATCGCATGTTGTGCCTCTGGAGAGTTCCAGCTCTGTGCACCAAAAGCCTTTAAAAACCATAACAGAGTCCAGGCTATTTATTACTTAATAAGCCAAGCAAAACTGTTTTGCCATTCAGTCAGGATACTGGAAATAACAGCAAAAAGAAAATGTATGGCGCATTCACCAAGTGAAACTAAATTGAGATAAAAACAAAACATTCGAAAACAAAACTCAAATGCAAGCATAGCATCAACATAGTTCCTTTTGTGAGTTATTCCCCTCAAAATGAAGCGATCGCAGCGTTAGTATCTTTTTTAAAAGAGACGTCTCAGCCTGCTAAAAAAGGAGCTCCCTTCATTTCTCTTTTCAGTGCTGGCTTAATTGCATTAAGAATTAATGGTGCATTTTTACCGACTGGCTCACAGACACTGGTTACATTGCTCTTCCACAGCGCCAAGTGCCGCACAACGTACGCCAAGAAGTGTCGATCGAGCACTAGCCCTGGTCTCATTCCTGCTCAAGGGTGAGAAACTTTGCACAATACATATGCATGAATATCTCTCATATGTCCCCAAAGGCCGCTATATCTCACCATTAGTCGCTCTCAAAAGTCTTCTGCGGCATACAATATTGACTTCTGGAATAATTTCAGGCCATCCCTGATGTGATTTATGATGATGCACATTATCGATCACTTAAGGAGATATTTAGGGATTCAGAATAAAAAGTTATGTTCTCATTATGTTGATGGCGTGAGGCGCCAGGCCAAGGAGAGAAGGGGGAAGTCACTGTACACTTTACCGGAGAGGTAATTAGCACGTCTGAGTAACAGCAGTGCTCCTCCTTTCTGCTCTCCTGCTGCTGAGGTTGGACTGACTTGCCTTAGTGTTAGCACAAATTGTTACTGTCGAACCACAGGTGGGAAACTAGCTCTCATCACTACATCACCCAGGAGGATGTAAGACACGGCAACATATATTAAACCGCTATCCTCGCAGCATGGGGCTAGTGTCTTCATGAGATATTTTACTCTTTATGGCGCCCATGGGGGACACACAAATCCAATACAGCTCCCTTTTAGAGGGGCACAGCAGAAGATATGCATACAAACAACTGGGATTTAGAGTGGTTCCACCGCCAGAGGCAAGAAAAGTGACAAGCCATTGGAGTGCTTTGGGCAAATGCATCAGCACTGGCAATGCTACAGGCCCTAAGACAATAGAAAATGAAGGAATGTACTTAATATGAGAAGGTACATGGTTCAAGTCTTGGCAACTGCAGCTATTGGCAACAAGCAAAGAAGTATATTCCTCCACTCTGTTTATTGTTGTTAATGTTTTAACCGGCCAAAATTGAAACTGCTGATGAAGTTTTTTAATCTGACAAATCACAACTGCAGGGAGAAGTAATTTACAAAGTCAGAGAGTTTGAAAGAGTGTTGAAAACTTGAAAACTTTTTGTGCATTTTCATCCACCAGCAGTTTGGCTTCAAACCAAAGATGCCATTACCCTTGTTGGAGCTTGCTGATGAGAGACACCAGACTTTGTTGGCGAAGAAGAAAAAAGACACATGTGCAACACTCTCTAAAGCTGTTAATGTTTTATCCCATAATTCACAGGCCCGGGACTTGAGAGTAGGTCTTTGTGGGAAAGCCTCGGCTGGACATGGTGGAACCAGCATCATTAGTGTCTGTCTCCCTAGGGTGGCATGTGTGGAAATTACTGCCCCAATCAATAAGCAAAGTCCAAGTGTTGAAATATTTATCCAGACAGATCTTCATCTCTGCGGTGGACTGTCTGAGCACTCTTCCTGCACCTTAAAGGTTTATTCAGAAAGCCATATATGGGCAAGAGTACACCTTTAAATCAATGGGGTGCCACTCGCTGGCTGAGTGCTGAGTGCTACAGAAGTCCATTAATTTGTTGTCAATACATGGGGAGGAAACAGCAGAGGAAGCAGAACTCCCCTTGAGGTGGACTCAAAATAGTGTCGTCACAATACTGCCTTTCTAACTTTGAAACGGTCCCCTTAAAGCATATCAGTGTTTGATTTTGTGCCAAGACAAACTATTTTCAAGCGGAACACAAACATGTATGTTCTCTGGAATGAGAGACCTCTTCCCGACACTTGAAAGAGTGGAACGGTAGTTTCTTATTTGTCTTATTTAACTTCTTCTTGAAAAGTTTCAGTTGGTGAATCAAATAAGGAACTGAGACAAATACAAATATTCCAAATTTTATCTAAAACTTTCAACCAAACTTATTGCTGCAATATGAGAAACGTTAATTTAACTCTGCATGTTTCATAAATTTGCAAAAAAGAAACATATCATGAAATGTAGATTAATTCTGTAAGGGCCAGCACATATACACCCGTCATCACAGTGTGATTCTCTCTGCAAGACTTCCTTTGAACTCCAACACTTAGCTTGTTATCTCACTTTATCTTCCCACAGAGCATGTTACGGACGATTAAAAGCTCTATGTGATACTTGGGCTAACATCTCATTATAAGAGAGAGCCCATTTGTATTGCTTACCTCCATAGTTAGAGTCCACAAAGGATGACAGCTGACTTCCCATCCTCTGCTTGAAGTACCCTTCTGAAACATACGCTCATTATAAAGCCATAAAAAAATAGCTCTCATTTCCTAATATATCATTGTCAGGACCCAGCAATAGGCTCTGGACATTGTCTGGTTTCAAAATAAAATGGGTCTTTAAGATGTGCATGTGTAGTATTTTTTTTTGGGTGCCAGTGCTTACTCACGATACCAGTTTGCCTCTGTTATTTTGGAAAGATAATTTTCTTGACGAAGTCTCAACAATTCTTAGAAGCATCTGATTCTTCTCAGGTCTATGACTTTCATCAGTCTCCTCTAAATAAATTGCAAATGCTAATTGGTCCACACTTACACTGTTTAGTGCAATTTAAGCTCATGTTAGTTTAAAAACACACTGTACAGCAAGTGTTTTTCACTCACAAATTCACAAAAAACACTTGTGTGACACCTCTTATAGTTTAGTTCACTCGATATGTGCAGCTCTTTATTCTCTGCAGTCACACACCGATAAGCATGTATCAGGGCTGCTGAGGGTGTTGAGTCTCTTGCGCAGTATCTTCGACAAGTGCAGTAGCTGGGGATCGAAAACCGAGCTTCCAATTGAAAGACTACCACTCCTCCACCTGAGCCACTCTATAAAAAAGGTATTTTATCCTGTAGGAGCACTGATTACAATCGTCCATTTGTCCACTATGCCATGATTTAGACAGTAATGGAAATCTATATTCTCCACAGAAGCTCAAATAGCGATGGTTCAGAGGGGGCTATCATGTAAAACCACAGCAGTTGCATACCTTTTGCCTCATTCCCCTAACAATAAGCTGATAAAGTTGATAGGCTAAAGGGATAAGCTGAAGGGGAAATAGTAGACCCTCATGTTGACCATAAATCTCAATACTGCTATCAGTGTTAACAACCATCAAGGGAATATATAGTGCTGATGACAACAGTGGAGGGAGTGCACAGACAAATACCACTTTCACTGGCAGGAGATTAGAAGACTCCTTGTCTCTGTTATCAAGTTGTACTTCTCATTAACTAAAAGGTCTTCATCAGCCATAGCTTTACAGTGGTCCGAGACACAGTGTTTAATTAATATTATCAGCAACGTAATTGTCATTTGTTTGCCTTGTCGGTTTAGATTTTCCAGGTCGGCGAGAAGCTGTCTCCACATGCTCCCCGCTAGATGAGCCAAGATGCTTTTTGGAAAGTTCATCAAGAACGAGATGCACACAAGGCCGTCGTGCTCAGCCATTCCACTGATCGCACAGCTGGTCACACAACTGATTAAGGATGTGATAGGCATGTGGGAAATATTTCAGAACGTGAAACCCACCTATTAAGCTCCATATCTTAAAAGAGGCAGTGTTACAGTACAAAGAGCATGAATGGAAAAGGCATTTCTGTTGGAGTTAGAGGAATGCGCTGCACAGTTTTCACGAGGAAGGATGGCATCTGAAACCAATTCTATCCACAGCATCTGACCTCTAACAATAAATTTGCTGTATGTCTGTGATTGTACCTGCACAAAAAAGGAAATGTGCTCACATTATGTAAACTATTTTTCCACAAATTCTTCGAATGAATACAGATATTCACATAATTGTATATATTGTTTGTTAATCTATATATTTTCGAGACTTTTGCTTTCAAGGGAGATCTGTTATTGTGGTCAGTTATGTGTGGTTACACATTGCAAATGTTCCACTGTGTTCTGTCTTTCATGCTTCAGTGTGGACGCAGTCCAAGGCACCCAGCTGCTTTAAATCAACACTCAATCACAGCTCACCTCATTGCAGCCTAATTCTATCTGATTCACATCGGCCTGATCTGAGCACCTCAGCGTGTCTCTGCTCAGAGTAACAGGCACCGTCTACTTACACATCCTTTCCAATATTAAGACCTTGGAAATATTGAAGATACAGTATAGTAGTTTACATTGCAGATGGATGAAGAAGGCAATTCAGCACTGAGTGCAAAATGTTTAAACCAAATGGCATCTGATAATGCAATATGCAATTAGGCAATGGCCAGATTGTACTTGATTATGTGCAGTGATCTATATACAAAATAAACAGTGTAAAGGGGAAAAAAAAGGTAGATAGGTGTTTTTATATTCATCCTTTTGATATGTGAAAGCAAGAGAAACATCTTGTGAAATACTCTTTTCTTAAATATGGTGCACATGAATCAAACCAGTCAGTTCAGTGTCTGCCTCCGGTGAATCACTTTCAGAAACAAAAACTGACTCTTTACAGGTGTGGACTACGGTTTTCCTTTGCAGATCAAGACCGTGCTTGATTTGAACATTTCAAATCTAGCAAGAATTTGTTGAGAGTGAAATGTGTGACAGAGAGCAGCGTGACAGGAGCAAGAAAGCTGCTGATAAATAATGGATCTCTTGAATGTGATTCAGAGGAGATATTTTTCTAAAAGATGAGACATATTCCGAGCGTCTGGTACATAACATAGCGAGGCCTTGAATAGGAGAGCAAAATAAGCTGAAAGCATACTTTTTGGAAGACTGGAAAATGAAAACAATAGCCATAGCTCTGTTACCATAATGTATCTCACTGTGCATTTGGGGACTTGCTCTCACAAAATGAGAAACCATAAAGTTTATTCGTCCTGTAATAAGCTAAAAAAGAGAGCCCTCCCCAAGGTGGTGTAAGCTCCCCCCTCTACCAATTCCAGATGCCGAGATCCAAGTGTGAGAATTTGAGAATCCTCAGCAGATTTAGTCACTGCTGAGCTCCTTTTCTAGCTTTTGATCAAAGATATTTGTGTTCACCATCTCCTGTTGTTGAAACAAATGAGAATTTTTACATTGGTGCACTGCCTCTACAAGAAAAACTCCTAGCATTCCAACCAGAGACGCCTTTATCCCTCTGCTTATTCTCTCAAGCATTTTTGGAGAATGAAAGGATCTTTAAGGAGCCTATTTGTGATTTCTGAAAATGAACTACCAACTCTGCAAACTTGATCATTTTTCAGATATTGTCATTTTATTGCACAGTTACGTATAATTCTTAGAGTATCACATTATGCCTGATATTAAATACCCATTCAAACATTGTGTACATTTTTAAAGGTACTTTTTATCTGTACATGTTGATGACGTGTAACTCAGCAAAACTGAAAATACTATATAAAAGTATTTCACTGTCCAGCAGTGGTAGAAGAAATCCCAGGATGTTTTGCTTGCAGAAGCTTTAGTTTTCCACCTTCGCCCCAGTCAGTGATGGGACTTTTTAGATTATTTTGTGCCTGCTGAATCTCCTCTTTTAAGTGGGGTCTACTGTGCTGTAATCCAATTCCTTCCTTGGTCCACTTTTCCTCACCACAATGTGCATATGAGTTTAATTATCCCACCGGCTTGGTATAACAAGTGAAAGGGAAAAGTCAACTTCAAGTGTCCCATCCCCAAAATACCTCCTCTCAGACCTCCAACAGACCGCCACAGCTGGAAATAAAGAGCAGTCAAAGGTCAGGAAACACATACCCACACTCACACACACACAAAAAAAACACAAACAAAAAGCAAATCTTTACGAGGGAATTTTTTTTTTTAGTTTTTATGACCTGGTTTATTCGTGGGCTATACTGCACAGACTTTCTGCATCTGAGTTTGCCTTACATGGGACAGCTGAAAATGTCTAGTTGATTAAAACCACTCAATGCAAAGACAGAACACTAGACCTCATATACTGTACAGTATTGTGCAATATACTGTCAGATAATACAGTGGGTGTGTCGTAGTGAATATGGCCCTAGATTTAAACCATGTGAGATATCTCCAAAGCCAAGATACGATCTTTCAAATCGAGGCTAATGTTATTGTTTTGTCTCTATCTGGTATTCATTGACTTTGCATGTCAATCAAAACAGACCCCCATTCCCACTCTGCTCTGTCTTTGAAGGCTGAAAATCTAGCAATATAATTATGTTTAAGAACCATTTTTGAATTACTTTCAGAACCTTAAAGCCTGGTCACAAAACAAAGGCTATTCACAGCCAGTGGTCTGTGGAGTGTGCAGCGCACATACAATACTTACCAGATTACTTGCTCGCCTTCAATGCAGACACAATATATTCATTCCGCCCTTTGCTTCTGTGCTCTGCTTGGCAGATGCCCACACAGGGATAGAGAAAGTCATTGTATCTAATTGCAATACTCTGGATTTTGATTACACTCCTGCCTTGAAAGCACAACACTGTAAAAGAGCAATTGCTCAGAGAACTCCAAACAGCAGGAGGTGCAATTTTAGCCTCTTCTTAATGAGAGAACATATCAAAAGGTAAAAGGGAGGAATTTATACTTTAATTCTTTTTCTGAAGTAATAAAAATGTGGGGCCCCTAATTTATTAGTTTATTAAAGGTGAATCTCATCCTAGAAGCAGTTTTTCCCCCTCATGATGTGTCTCAAGGATCCCTCCGTCTGGTTCTATTTTACCTGTATCTTTTGAAATCATTAACCTCAAAGCAGACTTCCCGCAGAGTCTTAGTGATGTAATGGATTAATAATATGGCTATAATGTGCTGTAGCTTCTCATAGACACACTTTTCAAATAAAATGGAACCAGCTTGGGTACATAGATAAAGTCCACTCATCACAGGGTACCGCAACCACAAACCATAGTGTGTAAAGTTGTGCATCTTAACCCTGATCATGAGCAGCTGCTGCTGAAGCCTTGTGACCAAGTCACTTCTTCATGTTAAATCCTAATCTTTACTGGATGCTGGAGAAGCTTACAACCTTTTATATGTATGATGATAAGACACTTTTTAGCAATGTACAGTTTAATAAAATAGTGTATTTTTTTTAAACAATAAAGCATGTAAACCATTCAAAGAGATTTAAATAAAATGCTAAATATATCAGCTTTTTAAGTTTTCGGGACTACAGTTCATTATTTTTATTTTCATTTTGTTTCAGTTTTCCTTTTTCTCTGTATGTAGGACTCTATTTGTCAACCCTATCTGGCCTGCAGCTGTGTCCAAAGGCAGCAGCAAGACTCCCCACTACCGCTAAAAAAGAGAGACCGTATCTTTCCTTTACTGGGCTCTCTTCACTGGTTACCAGTGAGATAGAGAAGTGATTTCACGATTATTTTACCTGTTTTCAAAGCACAGTATGGAATGGTGCCAGCTCACATTTTTGGGCTGTTTCCCTATTCCTCCTTCAGATCATTCAGATCTACTGACCAATCACTGCTCCACATCCTACTCACAGATAATGACCAATTTTCAGTCATCTTAAACTCATCTAAAGACCCACCTCTTACTGCAAGTGTTCCAATGATGATGCACCTGCTTATCTGGGTTTTATTTGTCCCCCGTGCCATGATGCTTGTGCTTTTATGAGTTCCATTATTGGCAGTTTTATCCAATCACCTGTGCTTTTGATCTCACTGAAGCACATGGATAAACTTTTGTAGCTGTGAAGTGCTCCAGAAATGGATTTGATGGAGTTGACTTAATCTCATCGAGTCTCCAGGAATGAAGAAAATGCTTTCATATAACGAAACAAACCATGAGTCGGTAATCAATATGCTTAAAAATAATAATAATTCAACTAAAAAGAGCAAGAGTTTACTGTATTTAGGGATTTTGATTTTCAGTTTATCATACATTTAGATTTATTGCAATTTACTTAAAAAAAGAGAAGAAATTGTTAATTTTTAACAATTTAATTAAATATATCTTGCAAAGCATTACTTTCAGCACTTCATTTGAGATTCAAAGTATCCTTAAGTGCACATTGTAACATAACTGTGTGGCAAATAAAATAATGTCACATTTGGGTTAATTGCAAAAGATAAATTTTCAAGATTATTCCGGTTATACATTATTAATCATTCCACTAGGACTATGTGTGGGAAGACCTATTGCAGGAGGTGAGAGTCTTCCTGCTGACAATCTCTTACATCTTTGATTGCACCGTTTCAATCCAGCAATTTTAGGTTGCTGACCTTGCTTGATACAAAAAGAGGTGATGTGCTGAATGGGTTAACATCAGCTGGCGAAGAAAAACTCTTTGTTGAGTGCTAATTGACAGATAACATTAGCCTCCTCCGTCATGAAAACCTTGAACAAAATAGCAACATGCTCAAATCAGTAAAACAGTTCATTTTTGGTCAAACACGTGTTGTGAGTGGACCTAAATGCACTGCGCCCATGAATGTAAAAATGCTTGTGCCTATAAAAATAAATAAAACAAAAACGTGCAAATCTCTTCCTCTCCTGAGCTTTTCCCACAGGTGAATTTTAGCAATTTTATGTCTCACCCCTAAGACAACTCATGTTGTGACACTGGCAGTCACACTTACACTGCTAAAAACGCTGGTGCTCATTACTGTATCATTTGTAGACAATTGTCTGTGGCATTAAAACGCATTTTTGACCTCAGTATGTATAAATGTTAATAAACACAAAGTTAGTCATTTTTGCCCACCTAAACACTTTGAAGGGCTCTGTATTGTCATGACAATTTGAATTAATTTCTTTCCCTTTTGCTTGTAAACTGTGAAATGTTATTGTGAAATGAAAAAGCCATTGATATTTACGAGATATTTTGGAACACTTGAGGAACACATCCTTTTGACAAGTTACAGTGAAACAAATGAAGGAAAATTGAGGAACTCACTGCTTGTTAAGCATTTGTTAATGACTAACTTATAACCATATTTTCTTAAGAGGTTATGTTAATAATTAATGGTTGGGAATCGATGAATTATAACTAATGAATAAATTTAATTAGTACTTATCAATAATTTTTTTTCTGAGTGATTCCCCATTAACTTTGGCAAACATCTCATTCAACAATAATCGCTAAAAGGTTCATGCCTTCGTGCAGAATAAGTACTGTCAGCAAGTCAAGTAAACAGTTGTGATTTATTTGTCAAGTTTCTTATTTTTAGT
Source organism: Leuresthes tenuis (assembly GCF_036924035.1). NCBI lineage: Eukaryota > Metazoa > Chordata > Actinopteri > Atheriniformes > Atherinopsidae > Leuresthes > Leuresthes tenuis. The sequence continues at coordinate 14,350,473 of NW_027325361.1, read as the reverse complement.
TGATAATGAATATATTTTTTTTTTTACAAAACAGCAACTACTTAATTAATTTAGCTAGTCAAATTAACTATGAAGTAATGACTATTTAGAAACTAGTCAGTATTATGTAACACTTCTTGAGGTACACAAAAACAATAATAGTAAAGCTGTTAGCTTTATACTGTTAATTTCTTTGTTCAGCGACCCAGGAACCACTCACTAAGGAAGAGGTCAGAATGATCGATTGACAGATATTATGAACAAATCATTGTCTAATTATTTGCCTTCGTAAATCACTGATTAGAGTATCTCCAAGTCTGTGCTTTTGTGATTTATAACACACAAAATAATATTACAATATGAATTGTATGGGAAACGTTATCATTTCCTAATTTACTAATCAACGGTTAATCATTAGCCAAATAATAGCATGTTACTTGAAGTTATTCGCTGATTAATTTTTAACTTGCTGTTCATTTCTTATTTGTTCCTCATCACATACACATTTACATGTACAGAAGTTGATTCCAGTAAAGTTGACTAAATTAAGTAAATTGCCATCTTGCTATGTTGATAACTCAAAGGAAAACAGAGCAGCACTGTTTGTTGCTCTTCACCATTTTAATTATGGTAACATCGTGGCTAGTGTTTGTGTGTGTGTGTGTGTGTTTTAATTGTTATTATTTGCTGCCGATGGCTTCATCTGACCAACTCTATCACTCTTGCACCAAAATTTTGCAAAGACTCACTTATATTTTGTTAGTAAATCATTTATAGCCCTATAGCTTTCATGCATCTTTACTAAACCCGAAAGAAGATTCTCAATGTATACAACACTATGGCAGCCGGTTTAGGTAGATAAGTTCAGTCGTGTGTTGTTGTGTGATTTATATTGTTTGCCTCCAGTCAACAGGCTGGGTAAACAACAAACTCAGAAAGTAAACAGCGATGATGCACCGGGGTGTACTCGTCTCGATTAATGAAAGAAAGTCAGATCTCATGCAGATTGGTGCAGCATCCGCTGTGAATATTAATTTCCCTTGAAGAGGTGTTCTCGCCCTCTCTCCTCAAACGCTGCTCAATATATTGCAGGAGGTCACCGGAGAAGGTCACAGACAAAGTTGTCTGGCAGCTAAATTAAAGTGCTTCATTAATGGACTAAAAAGGTAGCGCATCCATTCGGTGTTCAGCTGTTATTACTTTTCCTCCTTCAGCCGTCTCGTTGTCTTAATGGATGCCATTATTTTTAAACAGACCTTTCCTTTTTTTGAAAATCAATTTAAGTATTTATTCCATCATAAACAAATTGTCTACTTTGGGTTGATTGCGGTCCGTTCAATTTCTTTGTTTGAATTGTTTTTTTCCTTTAGACATTTTTTGGCTGTCCTATATTTTTCACCTCTATGAATTCAGAATTAATCATCACTCGTTTATTCTCTTGAGTAAGTAAAAAAGTGAGTTGAACTATGAGCAAATTGTCTTGAAAGCAGCCAGTCATTTGACATTACTTTTCATAAAGCCTTTCTTACTTGCAAAATGATGTGATTCCATCAGAAGTTTTGCAGCATAGAATATTTCAGCACTCTTTACCTAAAATAGCATTCACTTGCAAAATGTATGAAGACCTTGATGAAAATCTGCCCTTTGTTAAGGCAACAATGCTTTCAACGCTCACACTGAACAACACTAAAACTGACCTTGACAGTCTCTGTCATAGTACCACTCCCCCATAGTGACTGATCTGAAGAGATAGCCAGATATAAGACTTATCCACTCCTTTCACCTGTCAGTGTTCGTGAGGGGAAGGAGGAAAAGAGGCGACTTCTGCTTCGGGGTATCGGTGACAGAGTGAGTGTGTCTGAGGAGATCGGAGGTTGAGATTAACAGCTCAGTCTATCTCTGTCACCTAGTACTGCTGAACCTTGACTTAGCTTAGCTGTATTACCAGGTCACTCAAGTAAATGACATAGCGAGAACTGATAAAGGAGGAGCCAGGATTTTTTTTAGAAATTTGATGGTATTGATTAATCGGGAAAATTATGCAATGATGCCTCAAGATGTCCTGCACGATGCCCCACACAGAATGCTTAATGCAAGGTACCTCATTAAAGCAGAAAAAAAAAAAGGATCATCCACTCCCAGCCAAGGACTCTTGAGTATATCTTTTGATCTTGAAAACATAACATACCGTTTGGATTGAATGTTGCACACATGCTCTTACTGTAAGGAACACTTTTGAAAATCAATATCTCATTCAGGGGCAGCAGAGAAACACATAACATGATTCAAGGCTAGTTGGGGCTGCTCAGGCTTGGAGAGTAAATCTAAGTTTCAGCACCTTTAGCAGTGCCTTATATCCTGTGTGGTGTTGGAGTTGGAGAGTATTTCTAGTTAAACTTTGACTGCAGTGGAAGTTGTATTATGTGGGTTTTGCAGTGCCAGCCTTGCTTGGCTGCCTGGTTAATACTATCATCAAACACTTTTTCTTCCAAAGATGGAACACACACACCATGTCTGCTGTGAATCTCTTTGTCTGTCTTGACAGAATGTTGGGGAAGTAAAAGCTAGCTAAACTAACAAGCAGGTTTCTCACCAAACGGCACACTCTGCCTGTGTGTGTGTTATTTTGAGTGCATGCTTGCATGCATCAGAGCAGCAACACATGCATGCACCTGTGTTTGTGAACCCGTAGAGTAATCCTCCTACAAGGCATGTGTTGAACTGGAGGTGTTTCTACACAGAAGTGATCTGGCTCTTTCAGTATCAATAGCTGCTTCAATATCAGCTGCTGATAAGTTAGATTTCCAATAACTCCTGCTCAGCACAATTTTGAATAGATAATAAAGGAATGCGAGAAGTGCCCAATAAATCAACCGCAATGCAATGACTCAGGCTTCTTTGTGACAGAACTTGCACACAGGATATGAAAAAAAGAAAAAAGAAATCCTTGTTAGAAGTTAGTTTAACTTTGCAGCCACAGCAGTGACTCCCATATGCAGAAACGACTCGTGAAAGAGGGCTTTTGTTTCTAGGCTGTAATTGTTGGAGTGGCAATTTCATTGAAAAACCTGTCAGTCAGAAAATAATATTGAAGACCATTTGACCAAGAGTTAAGGAAAGCACAGAGGATGAGAAAAATGCATTTGTTATCTTGTGTGGAGGAACCTGAGTGGGTGCTTGTGTTGTATGATTCAAGCTGTCTTTTATATTGTTTTGCATCGAAGATGTATTCTATTAGTTTTTCTTTCGAAAAACTAATCTCATTATAAAGGGAAAATAAAGAGTCTTAAATGAGGATTTAGTGGGAAAACGGTTAACTAAATTGGCTTGGATTATGTGTGGGTGTGTGTTTTCGTTCGAGTGAGTATGTGAGGGGGAACAATCGAGTGTCTGCTCGTTCACTGCTCTTGGGCTCCCAGCAGGTGATGATAAGGAACCCTGACAAATAAACACAGCCACAACCATTTACAATCTGAATAGTAGTCATATACTGTATGTTTCAGTTACCAGTGGAAAGCTTACACTGGCATCCGTCGCTGACATAACGGGTGGCCTGGAGCTGACCAGGACAGAGTTGTAAATATCAAATTCAAATGTGTCACAAATGAGACTTGGATTATACACTTCCCTCCGTCCAAGCCCAATGTTGGACTGCAACACTTTTGTGCTGTGAGGCTGATACTACAATTCAGTTTGATTGCAATGTGAAAAGACTCCTGGAATGGCTGTTTTGCAATTCTAGGATCCCTGCAAAATACTGCGTGCAGCTGTGGAGAATGTCTTTTCCATCCCCTTCTCCATGTAGCAGTTGGATATATTATGACCAGGCTCTCTGTCTGCTTTGAGCTGAAAGATAAGCAACGTTTCTCCCCCCAGGAGAAAACTTCTTTCTATCTAAAAGCGCCGTCATAAATATAGACTTGATTTACAATAAAATATACACCTGTGGCATTCTAAAGGGCATTTAATGAGACAGACTAACAGTCTACTGAAGTGTCCATTAATCTCCTCATTTCCCCACATGGATCATGGATGGAGGGAGATGGAAATTCACCGTAAACTTTGTTTGGGCACAGCAGCCATGAAGTGATATATCCAAAGCTGCCATATGACATTACACTTTCACATATGTTTGCTGCTATTTCTCATCTAGCCTCCTGCTGTGTAGTGTACTTTTAGCCTCTCCCTTTGCAAAGGGCAAAAAGAGACGGGCTGTCACATATTCACTCGATCCATCTGGGCTTTGTGTGTTAATGCCAAAACTTTTTTAACTTGCTATTGTAATTATTAGAGCTGAAATAGACCTGTTTCGAATTATGAATTATCATCAGTCAGTGTTTGTCTCGTTTGATCTGGGATATTGTGATGACAATTTACACTTCTTTTACATCATTAAGCAGATGCTTTTATCCAAAGAAACTTACAAGTGCCGAACACACTGGACAATGAAATCTGCTCGAGGGTACTTCAACATGTACTGTAGGGAGGTTGGGGACTGAACCAGTAATCCTTTGACTGAAGGATAACCCCTCTACCTCCTCAGCCATAGTGGTCCAATGTGTAGATAGTCTTTGATTTGAACATATAATGCTTTAAGAAGTCTGTCTTTGTCTTTATTCACTGAAAAGAATGTGCATCTTAAACGACTTGTTGGAATACAACTTCTTAACTTCTAAATATACAGCAACAAAATGAAAAGTTATCTGGGAATAAAACCGAGTTTGTGAATAAGAAAAATGCATTTTAAAATGGCAGTAGAGGAATGATGACAAAATCAGCAAAATAGTTTATCCTCTAAATCTACATACTATAAACAACACGAACAGCAGTTTGGACCTACAGACAAGGCATACAATCCTTCACACACACCACCTTTCAAATCCAATCAAGAGCATAGAAGTCGACATGAAAGGATACCCTTGATCTTTATGTATTAGAACATTCAGAATTTACTGCTAAAACACTGTTTTGTTGTATTGAAATAAACAAGGTAGGTTTTATCAGTAGTGGAAAAAAATGATAAAGCATGCATGTAAACTGTAATAATGTAATAAAGCAGAGAGAATAAAACCAAAACAATATGAAATGGTGTTTATCCACGCTGACATTTTTAAGCAAACATTCTTTTTTTTTTGCCATATTTCCCCAAAATCTGTCTATTCTGTATGTGCTCCAGTAGTGCACGAAGCAGCTGTCTTGAAAAAGTGTCTAACATGAAGTTTGTACCGTGCAGTGCTGTGTATCTGTGTGCGTCTTCCTGTCTATTTGTCTACTGAATATTTTTGCTCTCTTCTCAGGAGACTCAGCAGACATTTGGTAAGAATATTTGCCATTAAAAAGCAGGACCACAGGGGACACTAAAGATAGGTACCAGGAAACAGCCCCAGTGATTCAAAGCGTATGAGTTCTGATGTTCAATCTGATAACTTCCTACATCCTGAGTTAAATTATTTCATATGGTATGGGAACAGTGAAAATCATATGTATGTGGGAAGAAACGGAAGATATGGGTACTGGACCTAAGTAACACCACATGATTTTTCTTTTTTTTGACATTCAGTATATTGTAGGCCAGCTTTCCCATTATGACCATGCTGGTATAAAAATATAATATTTACTGATGTTGTGACTGCAGTTTTATTTGGTATTCAGGTTAAAGGCAACGGCTGCAAATCAGCATGCAAAAAGGGCAAAGTAGAATCTGTTTAGAATTAGATAAAAATTCAATTAAATGTACAGAAATTTGTCAGTCATATTATACTCTCCTGGTGCACTTGGCTCATATTCTGAGCACTTCCTCTTTCAATATAGAACAGTGCATGCATACATAATTGCACACGTGGGTGAATTTCTGCACCATGAGATTATAGCGAAATAGACATGTGCCACTCATTCAACTGCGTGCCCTCAGGAATGACACAAAAATAAGCATAAATATACATATTTTAGAATATATCCAACAATCAAAGCCTAAATCAGGCTTCCACTGCTGTTTGCAAATGTTTGGAGACCTTCAATTTGGCCTCAGTTTGCTTTTTAATTATTGTAAACAATATTGAGTTGCATCATGGGACCCGTAATTTTGACATTTTTTTTTTTTTTTTTTCCTTTTTCATCACAGAAACTATCTTTAAAAGAGTAAACAAACAATGTTTTACCACTTGTTTTACAGCAGAATGTTTTCACATTTAAAAAGAACTACCTGTTGACCAAAGTGCTGTACATTAAAAGTATGGCATAAGTATAATTACTATGATGAAAAAAAAACAGGGGGGATTAAAAACAAAATGATCGAACTCATGTAAGGAATTACGAGCAAATAAAAGTGTGTGTTGAATAAGTGTTGAAGCCGCCGGACATACAGGGGTAGTTGGTTCCATAATTTTGGAGCTGCAACAGCAAAGGCTTGGCCTTCTCTGTGCCGCCCTTGATTCTGCTTAAAACAACTGATTTGTAGATCTGCGTAATCTAGGAGGCACGTATGGTTGTAGAAGGTCAGAAATATATATAGGAGCCAGCCTATTAAGTACCTTTAAATCTACTAAAAATAAAACATAAATTCAGTCATATAATGTATGAAGTGTAAAAATGGCTGGAGAATATCGTTTCAACAAGGCAACTAATGAAATGACATAAGATTTTAAAAATAATGTATTTCACCTCAAATCATTGTGTTTTTCAAACCCTACCAAGGCCATGTTATTGCATAAACCAAACCAGGAAGTGACCTATGTGTATTAGCAAAGTGTTGTCGTGTTGTTGACAGAACATATGTGGCCACATATGTGGCTCTCAAGCTCACAACACACAAAGGCCTATGGTTGAAAGGACAGCGCTTAATTGCGCCATCACCCCTTTTTCTTAAATGAAAGAGTGACCTCTGCTCTGATTTAAAAATGCTCATGTGAGTCGTATTTCCCCTCTGCCACTTTTAAGGGGCGGTACTTTACAAGACACGATCATGAGCCTTTCTAAAGAGTATGAACAAAAGACCTATGTGACATTTCATTTGGAAGATTAGTTGAATTCTGAACCATCCTGGGCATTTCATGGATTTCATAGATTTTGAAAACACTTTTCAGAGGATCTGTTGTTGGTTATCAGGTAAAACTATAAATACAAAAGTATTGCACACCGGTAATGACACATCCATTATCACAATAGTTCTGCTCAAATGTAGCAGAAATGCCTATGTGATCTAATGACAGGCAAAATACAAATACAAATGCTGGTTCATGGCAAAATATTGAGCAATGTCATAATAAAGGCTTAGAAATTGTACAGTAAATTTGTTTTTCTTCCAAAACTTCTTTACTATGATACAGCTGCCGTCACGTTACCAATGACGTTTCCACTCCTGTTGATGCCCTCGATGTAATGAACCTACAGTTGCTACTCCATTGAGTAGAGCAAAAATTCCATGCAAGGTGGAGGGAGGGTAAAGGTGATATTGGCCTACAGGGATGAGATTGCTGGTACAAATCCTGGCCTGCACAATCATTTCAACAGTCCTTTCACTTTTAACTTAAAAGTACATGGTTGTAATTAGAAAATGTTATGTTGTCACAAACTACACAGTTTAATACCTCTTGGTTGTGGCTCCCTTCATGTGAGACAACCAAATCAAAACAACTGCCAACCAAAGCACTGTTTCATTATTTTAAGCCTGGCTTGAAAGGACTCTACACATTGGATTTTTGGATGGTGTTCTTGTGTCCTAAATTCTGGTGAGAATGGGCTGCAAGTGCAGGATGTTTGGCCAAATAGTGCCAAAGTTCCAAGAGTCCTGAATGGAACCAGTTCAACTGCCACAGCTGATCTGGTGGAAAAGGGGTTTGAATATGCACCCCACAGCACAGCAAAAGCTTCTCGGGATGGGATTTAGAAGCTCAAGATCCTGATGAAATTGAATGAGAGCAGTCCTAATCTATGGAGGTCCAACTTCTCAACTCACAGGACCCAAACTTACCCCAGTACTAGACATCCCTATAGTTACTCTGCCCATGCTCATGTCAGAACTTTTTATGGCTCAGGGGAGACATTTCCAATATTTGAAAGGTAGTTTTCATAAATCTCTGTGGACTAATTTCCTTGTCTTATTTGCAGAAAACTACAGAGGGTTGTGTATGTACTTTAGTGGATCCCACGACAGCCTCATAACATTTAACTAATTAAAGATGGTATGCATGGTGTTTGACCCAGGCATAATTAAGTGTTGTAGATTCCTCAAATTAGACACTGCACATGAAACCCACATTTCATTATTGCAGCTGAAGTATAATGACTTTAGGAATTAAACCACTTTTAAAGGGAAGGAACTTTTACCTCTCACACGCAGCTGGGGTTGATGTTTCTGAATATGTAAAACAATTTTAACTCTCCTCTAACCAGTGCAGACCCTGCTTTAATTACAGTAATCATATAACAGTTTTGTGTACCTTGGTTTGTATCTGTTTCTCTGAAGTAATTTGATTTAAAAATCAAAACTAAAATCACACTCTGGATAAACAACTCAGCTGTGCCCCTCCACCTACACGATCCCATGCTGTTACAATTGTAGCCATGACATTATCAAACAGGTGGAAACACAACAAGTCTAACAAACATGTAATTCATATTGTTTGTTCCCTATTTCTAGGTTTATGTCAGCATATAAGAGGCTTTGAATGAACAGATTTCTCTTAAACCAGTCAAGTGCCCTGTTGTTTTACAATGAGGATGCCTCTAGTGGCCAGTGAGTCACCGCTTAGTCTCACCCTTTTCTGGGTTCCTGCTCATTTGTGTGTCAGCCTCTTGAATCATCGGTAATATTAAACAAGTTGCACTTGACAAGCCCAAGGGTAAAATGAAATGCATATTTCACTGTTTTTATTTGTTTATTTGTGTTTTTCCTGTAATGCTCCCTCTATTTGCAGCAGAGATCAAAATGCAACTCAAGAGCAGAAGGTGTCTCTATACAGAGTATAAACGTATCTCTTCGAATGTGATTGCTCTCCTTTAAACACACACTAAACTCACACTAAATACCTTGCTTTTTATTCAAAAGAACCACCTCTCCTGTCTGTAACTGGGAAGTAGAAAACATGTTTTTGACCTAATGCACAGTAATTTAGATGTATGTACTTTTTTCTTTTTTTCTCCAGCTATAACAGAGCAAACACGGGGGATATGCTGTATAATTGCCACTGTATGCGGTGAAAAGTTCTGCAGATGTCACCATGGTATTGTGATTTACAGACATGCCTGCCAAGACTAGGATAGTCTGTCAAGCTCTATGGCAATTGCCAAGTGTGTAGCAAAGACATGTGCGGCTGGAGCTAGGATTCACAACACCAGGTGTCTGAGAAAACACTTCTAGGAAGACATTGTGATTGTCTCGGCGTGTATATCTGCCCTATCCTGCTGCCATTCCTCAGTAAATGGCTATTTATCATGGCAGGGATGGATTTGACAGCCTCTACCTACCTCGTGAATTCAACAAAATTCACAGGAACAGCACAGGGTAAATTATGCCCTCGATTCAGATGGAATCAGCTTCATGAGGGAAAAACTACTGGGTGGCAGATTGGCCTATAGGTAGCAAGGCTGTCTAACAACTATAAAAGCTGTTGCCTCAATCTTTGGCACTGAGAAGTGACTATATTCCAGTGTTGGGATGACAACTGTTATGTGGACACTATTATACATATGTTGTCTATACTTTATTATCTCTAGGACTTGGCAACTCTGCTGAGATGCTTTCCAGCCAGTGAGAAAGCGACTGTTCAAGGAGACTTGCTTTCCAGCTGACACCAAACTTGTTTTTTCTGCAGTAATGATGTAAACAGTTAACAATAAACATCATTAAATGTCTGGTAATTAACAAAAATTAAATATATTTTTTGGAGAAATACAAGGACTGGAACGATACTCTGTCATATGAAACCCAGATGTTTTGCATATGTTCTGATAATTACGTATTATGCACAACATTAAGAAATGTTGTAGAACAATTTGATAATCTTGTTTTCATTCAAATTTAATTCTGGATGACTGCAGAATATACTATTTCCTGAAGTAATGTTTCAAATATTTTTCAACACAAAGAGAAAAAATTAAGTTATAATTTCATTACAATAGTATGCAATGTCAGCAAGTACTGGGGTAGCAATTTAGATGTATCTGTGATATCTGGAAAATTACAGCAACCATTCTTTGTAAATGATCTTGTGTCGGAAAAAAAAAAACGCAAATAACATGTTTATCCACATACAATCCAATTCTATTCTGTCTAATCCATATTTTAACATATCTTTCTATTATCAGATATTAAAAGAACCAACCAAGACTCCTATTTTTTTTGCTCTCTCATTAGTCTTATTCTTCTCATATTGACCTCATTATTCTGCATAGACCCACCAGCTTACTCTTTTTCATTGTCAACAGAAGCCACAGAGAGTGTGTGTTCTGATGTCTACAAATGTCTGTGCAGGAGGTGGGCAGTGGTCATCAAAATGTGTCTTACAAGCTGTGAGTCAGACACAGAGGAAAGAAGAGGAGTTACACTGGTGCAGACAGAGCCCTGGAACCAGAAAGATGCAGGTGTTTGGCAAAGGTGTGTGTGTGCTTGTGTGTTCACTCTAGCATAGGAATAATGGCAGCCAGCAAAATATTGAAATAAGTGTTGACACCACTCAGATGGAGAAGAACATTTTTGATGAGGAACAGAAAATGATTACAATATTAATGTTGCTTCCCTCAAAAACACCTGCACACCCCCAGCCACACCAAACACAGAGAAGATAGATGTAGTTGCCTCTGCTCCAGTCTTTGTGTCTTCCTGTCTTACACACACATAGAGTCATACCACACACTAATACATTGGTGCAGGTGGTCTGGAGGATCTAGAAAAAAAAAAACAGACTTGATGGATTATAAGAATTGCCGATGGAAGATTGATCATTACTTTTCTGTTTTTGTTGCCCCGTTTTGAACATACAAATTGTTGCTCATTTGTCCCATTACCGAACTGAAAAATGCGTCTTGATTATGAATGAGACAGTCATAAAGCATCTTGGACCACATAAAGAGCACACATAGGTGGTGGGAACTACTTACCATTAACCTCAATTTCTTTCTCCAATCTGATTTATTCTATCACATACTTTTTAACAGGATGCATCCCACTACTGGATATACTGTTCAAACATACCTCCGCTTTAGCTATTAGATTTAAGAGCAAGTTATAGGAAATATGGAAAACCCATGATATAAAAAATGTAGAACAAAATAAAATCAGTTTTTTCACTTTTTTTTGGACTAAATCTTTTGCCTTGTAAATGGATTCTTACATATTTATCCCCAGAGGAATACAGGAAGATAGTAAAAGCAAACAAATTCACAGCATCCTTAATCTCGCCATGAAAACATATATAAAAAAAAGACCCTGAAAAATATGGTTGTAAATGGGATATAGTTAGGAGCCCTGAGGTAAAGTAGTTTAATATCCCTGAATATAGATAGAAGCTGCCCAGGTTTGTCCCCCTGCAAGGCAAAACAGCAAAAATCTTTCCCCCAGAGTGGGGAGCTGCTGAGAACATTAACAACATTCCTTGGTGTACAATGCAACTTCAAAGAGAATCAAGAGTCAATAACACTTGAGGTAAAAATTAAAATAAAAAACTGAGGAACGGGTTAAGAGACTCCAAAATAAGAATGAAATGGATGAATAATTTATATATTTCAAATGAGAACACATTGATTCAAGGATGAACACATTTCAGTGCTTGCCCCAGAAATGAGCACTTTCCCTTACCGTAGCAGCTGAGCTCCTTCAAACATCCTGGATATGTGGCAGTCCCAGGAGGAAGAGGTGTCATTGGATCACAACAGCAGAAATAGTCGGTGGTTACCATGTAGCCTTCACCGGGCTACCCAGCAGTAAACATCTGTGCCATTACGAGTGTGAGCTCCAGAGGATGAGGCCTGGAAAGGATCCGAGCAGGCAATTAGACAACCTCAGGCCAGCTGCGCTACATCCCAGCAGCAGCGGGGCTTGCTTCTCTTGGAGCTAATTACATAACAAAGACAGTCTTTAATCAGGTCTTGCCTGTCCACTCCCCTATCCCCACATCTTCTAGCAGCTTCCCTCCACATCCTTTTCTGTCCTCTATCTCCCCTTCTCATCTTCTTGCATATAGTATTTTCATGCAATCTGTGGGATGATTAAAAAGGGAATAGTAGAAAAAAAAACCCTGCTTGGTCTGCTTCATGTTCAAGCAATGCTGTCCATATTCATGGTTAGTGTGCTGATCTTTTGCATTCTTAAAGTCTGGCTGAAAATTAAGCTGGACAAAAAAAGACAAGAACTCACATGATATCAGTTTAATGATTTTGTTCATGAAGCGAAGTGTTCTGAATAGAAGTGATCCGTTTCTCGATTCCTTTCAGTGAGAAGATTCAGTTATTTGCTGCTCTTTGAGATTTCTATGAAGTATTTAACATTACAACAAAATACACACTTTCTTGTCTAAAGCCATGATAATGAAGGATATGTGCCTTGAACCGTTTGACCTAATCATTCCTTTTTGAGGTTTGACAGTAAAAATTTGTGTTGGGTTCCAGAGAGTGAAGCTGTAAAAACGTTTTAAACTCAGCTGCTTTGTCACTGATTTACTTTCGTTGTTTATTGTAGCTTTTGTGAGCCTCTCTATGGTCTAATTAAATCAATTAAATCCATACATTTGGCAGCCTCAGCATGTTGCATCTTTATTTCTGTTCACAAATTACTTTGTTTCAAATAGAAGAAAATCATTTGATCAGTCATAGCTTTTATAGCATGTAACAGACATCATTGCCTTATGTTGTGCAGTTATGTTGATTTTTGCTAATTTCTTTGTTACAGTCTTCAAATTGTGCTCTGGTTTAATACTTTAAGAGACTGGGAATTGATTACATCACAAGAAAAGCAATTTGGAGGAAGTTATCACAACTCTTGTTGTGTTAACCCATGCAGCATCCATGTGACTCCCAGTGATAACTAAGTAACAGTTTATATTTTTATATTTTTTTTACACAGCAACTTAGAAACTGATGTGAGTAATGAAAAACAAAAGAACTCAATCCCTCAACTCCAGGTGGCTCTAAACCAAAACATGTGGGTTTAGTAATGATGTCTGGTGCCCAAAGAAGCAGTCTCATCCATCCCATTTACAAGCAAAGGTGATCTGTTTGTCCACCCCCTCAAATAAATAAAAGACTGGTGCAGAATAAGTTTTAAACCAGTGAAGTTTCTGAAGGCAAAGGAGGTTGGCGGTAAAGTCCTTGAATTCTCTTAAACTGTGATATGGGTGATTATCTTTTCTTTTGCCCATTAATCAATTTATCTGCTTTTCAAAGGTTTATCAGTATCAAGGTTTGATTACAACAAGGTCATATCTGATACACAATGCTGTTGTAAAACATAATAAAACATATATTTCAAAGCACCTAATGACTTACTTTCACTTTCCTATCTCACATATCCCTATCTTTCAAGTCCTCAATGTCAAGTATCATTGGGAGAATCCATGGAGGACCTCTCTATTGATATTGAAACTCTATTGAATTTTTTCTCAAGTATAATACTTGACTCTAATGTAAGATTTTATATACCTGTATATTGTTTGAATATCTATTTTCTCTACAGTTTTATTTCTGCTTCACTCCAGTTGAAATGAATAGAATAAATTAAATCAAATTGTGATTGAAAAGTTAAAAAAAGCACTAACATCACCTTCTGAATTATAAAGACAGCTTTCATGTCATTAGTACCACAATTTCACAATGAAACAAGTGTTCAAAAGGGTTCTTGTGAGTTTGTATAACATAATTTGCAAAGTCTATTCAAGTTAAAGAGGATCTGTGAACATGCATTACCAACTACACAAGAACCATGAAAACAATAGTTAATATTTGTATATCTATGACTGCATCGCATGGGTCCAATCATCAGCCCGTCTATGTGTTGAAGTGTCCTTGGGCAAGGCTGTGAATGTCTTCATTAATGTGCAAGTATATAGTCATGTAAAATTTTCCATACCTACTTTACCCTTTTGAGGGTTGGGAGGGGCTGGAGTCTTTCCCAATTGCTACTGGGTGAGGCTCATGGTACACTCTGGATTAATCAGAAGTCCATCATATGATGATGTATATGATAGAGAAAAAGAATAAGAAGCTTGGTTTTAATGAGTGTGTGAATTGGTGAATTTGAAACACATTGTGAAGCACTTGGTAAATCCTAGCCAAGGTTAAAAAGATCCTATATCATAGTGGGACATTTAAATACTTTATTTAGAATCCTAATATCCACCTAATGGCATCACCAGGCCATCTGAGCAGAGATCATTAAAAGGATTCCATCTTGATTCCCTCTTTTTTTGTCACAGCTCTTGCTGCTGAGGCACATTCCTTCTGAGTCAGGAATGAAACATCTATCACAGTTAATGTTCTTAAGGAAACTCTGGGTTATCCTAATTATCAAAAACACAGACTAGCACAATTTACTTGTTTAATCAAATTGTGTGCTTTGTTTAATTAGCTGGATATGTGCACAGAGAGGAAGGTAAAAGACAGAGTTTTGTGCAGAAGCGAGAGACCATGACAGCCAGCAAGAGAAGAGTGAGAAAAGGCGCTATGCACGCACAAACAACCTTTGCCTGAGGACACAGGGAATTAGAAAGAAAATTACCAAGCCATCGTACAATTTGCACTCAAAGCACACACACACACACAAAAATAAAAAGCCAAATTCGGGACAACTCTTGCAAAAACCAAGGTGCAATTAAATGTGTACCAAATAGAAACGTACATACAGAAAACTTACTGAATGATTTACATCATGACATGAATCCTGCACTACATGCTTATTATAAAAATAATTATAATATTGCTAAAATGATTACAAATTAACCAAACAAATGTTTTGACTTTTGTATTTATGCTGATTTATCCTTCTTTGGGATGTTAGATTTAGGTCCTGTCATCTAACAATTTGTCATGTTTATAATTACTATTAAGTCCAACAAATGTAGCCATCAGAGGTTAATTGCATCTAAACTTTTTCATATATAATCCACCATGACTTTGCAGTTTTATTTGCCTTTGTTTGATGAATTAGACAGGAAAAGAGCAGCACATTCACCCTTTTGAAGGCAGAGACAATTGTCTGAAAAAGGTTCAAATTTGCATTAGTCCACCATTAGTCACAATCATTACAATAATTACTTTGTCCTCTCAGAGTCCAGTATTTAACTCCCTGACCTTTTTAGATAAAACCAGTGAGTATAGAAAAGTATTAAAAAGATTAAAACGAAGGACAAAATCAAGACATTCGTAAAATGCCATAAACTTTTCTTCATTACCTGAATTATTGCTGCACAGCTAAAATAATAGAATTGTATTTCTTTTATCCACATCAATGTTTTAAAGATTGGATTTATGAAAGTGTGTTTTTGTAATTTTGTAATTGAGGAACTCCCATAGTAAATGCAATGATCGCAGACCTTGCTATTATCTGTTTTCTAAAACTTGACATATATGGCCTGAGTTGTCTCAAATCACATGTGCTGTAAATCTTAACTTAACCCTTTGATATCTTCTCTTAGAACAAAACAATGGAAAATTGTGTTTTTGCATTGTGATTTCATAACATATATTAAACTTTTAGTGTTGCATACATAAACCAAGGTGTAGAGGTGGCTCAGGCAGGTAACAGCTAATTTTTAACGACATATGCTATGGTCAGTAAGAATATGCTCTACCAAATGGTCGAGCAGGACATCCAAAGCTAAGAAATGAAGACAGAAGAGCAGACGAATCATGAATCAAAATTATAAGGATTATAAGAGCTTTGAGTCTGTTCTCAACTTGAGTGGGAGCTTCTGTTCTTTTCTCTGACACAATAGAGCACCAGTGAGCCACTCTGCACCCTCCTGTACACAACTTCAGTCCAGCTCTATGAATCCAACCTACAGTGTCAAATGAGACCAATTACCTCTCCCACCACTCAATCGTTCCCAGCAACTGAACCAACATCAAACTCATTGATTGAGAGCAAGGCTCGACGTACGTTGATCAACCCTTCACAACTGTTCTCAGCTACATTGATTTTTTGCCACTGCACTCAAAGCAGATAAATAGATATTGTTAGATAAAGTAAAGTAGACAACACCAACACCAACTTTGGACATTTTTGACCCAACTTAGAGAAAGATTTCTGTTCACAGAAACTAAATTCGGTGATTCTAAAGAAACTCGAAGGCCGTGGGATATCATGGTTTCAAAATCTGAAAAAAAATTCAATCCTGAAACCCAGGCTTTAATAATTTTGTATGCTTTTCTATTTTCTCCAGGCTATTTCAGCGGGAACGGGAAGTAGTTTTCGAGAAAAAGTGTCCTCATGTGGGGACCAGGGTTTATTTAATTAGCTCCTGCATGTTCATATGAGGACGCTGGCCCATGTTAAAAGAAGACAACAAATTAATGAGACCGTCAACAATCCATCAACCTCAAGATAACAGTGATTTACTAGAACAATCAAGCAAGCGCAGATAATTGCATAAACTATTTATGTTAAAAATACCTAAACTGGTAATCTAAAATGCAGTATCGTGCACAGAAAAACACAAGTAGATATTAGACATCTCTACTGGAAATTATGCCGATGTGCAACTAACTTGTTTCTCCTTAATTAAGATTGATGGACACTTAACCTCTGCCTTATTTATTAACTTGGGGATGAATGAAATTAAAAACACACACACACATATATATGTATATATGTACATAGCATGCAATATGCAGAGGGGGTTGGTGGTGAGTATGAAGAAAACAACGTGATCCCCTGAAAGCAATGGGGATCCAATGACATACTCCCCAGGTTTCTAATAAAGTTTAGGCGGAACAAACTGCAGAAATAATAGAACTGAAATGTTGTGTTAATGTCTTTTAAGTTGTGTAGCACATTGGTGGCCTGGAGAAAGAATCATGTCAAGGTGTTCAAAAAGGTGTGAACGGCAGTTATAAAGAATCTTGACTTTAAAAGACAAGCTTTCAAATAGAGAGTTGTAGATACTGTAGTTTGTTCTCTTATTACACTGCCATTTTATGAATGTCACTGAAGTAAGTAAAACTCTTCGTTTTTTTTTTTTTAAACGTTTAAACTGAACAATCATAATGTGAACTGCAAGAGCTAATTACAGAGAAAAAAAATCAGCCGTGAAAACCTAATGTAAAGTGTCATATAAGAGCTGGAAGGGAAAAATCTTCATCAAACAGCTCTGATCAGCTCAAGTGGAGAAGAAATGGTGGGAGAGGCGAGTGAATGAAGGAGTAGGGTATATGAAAAAACGTTCCCTCAATTTCAAACCCTAATATGTTTCAGAGACACAAGTGCTGCATTGTTTTGCTGTTTTCACCAAGCTACACTACGAGTTTCTGTTTCTGAAGATGAATCCAGTTTTGACTGATAAGTCAATTACAGGTACCGTAGAAATTCTTGCATATATCCCAAAGCTGCTCACTTAGTACATTCAGAAACTCAGCAGTTACCAAAATACCTTGTCTACCAACTAATGAAGTTAATTATTTATGAAAGCAAATAAAATAAGTAGGATGCAGTGCAGGGAGAATTACACATTAGACATTTTTAAAAGAACCTAATGTAATGTACCCAATACATTTCATAGCATTGTGAAACAGCATAATTTCCTTTGCTTCCTTCATGGGAAATAATTATATGAAATATGTCTATTGATTCAAATATTTCAGCCCTCTACTTTAACAAATGCTGTGCACCATTGTGCTCTCACCTCTCTCAAAGGATATGTGTAATAATGCACTTTGAGAATTTTCAACCTTGTCACTCAAAACAGTTACTGAGACATTCTGCTCTTAGGATATGCTTTTTTTCCTCCTTTGCGTCTGTATGGACTCAGGAAACAAATCTCTTGCCCTTGTCGGTGCTCAAGGACGCGCGATACAGTGTGACCAGTATTATCAAATTGTTACAAAGACAAACCTTGAGAGCCGCAGGCAATAACTACCTTGGAAAGTGTTTTGAATTTTTTATGAAGCGTACCTGATACAGAACGCTGGACTCTGAGTCTAGAGTCACAGACAGTGTTTTGCAGATGTTGAGCAGAGATAATTTTTCTTGAGATTTCAGCAGCATCTCAGACCAATGCAAAGAACACCAGAGCTGAAAGTGAAACTTAACTTGGAGTGCTGTAGCAGCTTGCAGGGTATCCCGGGTAAGCTAGATCAGTGTTGACTCTGCTCCTATGCCTCCCTTTGTGGGAGTCTTTTGAGCTACAGAATGTGATTTATTTGGTGCAGGACAATCTGGAAGTTCGCTGGCTCCTGGGAGTGCAGAGACTCACATGTACTTGCATGTATATATTGTATATCAGATCGGTTTAATCCCTATAATTATTATTTTTTTATTGTGCTTCATAAACAACCCAGGTATATCTTGACACATCAATTTAGGGTCAGTTACTTAATTTTATGGCAATAAAACTCTGAATACTATACTATAAGCTGAGCAAACAAAACCCACACACAGTTCTGTTGGTGAATTTTGAGAATTCTGTGTGTGAAAACCAATCAAGCATTATCTATATTGAGTGTGTGTCCCGAGGAGAGAAATATATAACTTGAGGGATTAAGCTATTGTTCAACCTGCATAGAAAACTTGACAAGATGATGAAAATATGAAAAACAGCCAGAATCAGTTTTAAAGCCGGTTTGAGGGCAGATGGCTGAGGCAGTAGACTGAAACATGCAAACATCAATGATCTCTTTTGATACGCAGAGTTCCTGATATCACATCACTGGAGTGTAAATTGTAAAAATCTGTATAAAATTGCTTGGTTGGATCAAACAAAACCTTTGTAACTTCCTGGCCTCTTTTTCTTTATTTCTTTTTTTTTTCCTTTTTGCCATAGAATACTATCTGTTTTAAATCCAGTTGAGCCTGGAAGCTGTAAAACTTGAGTCTGGCTTGAAGGATATTATGGGGCCGATCAGAGCAACGGCAGTTAAATCTTCCAAAACACATGTGCAACGCTCCACCAAGGTGGCCTCAAATACAGCTCCCACACATGGCAAACTGGAAATGTGATGACCACACCATAACAGATGAACCAGATGATGCAATTAGACAAAACTGCCTGCAATAAAAGGAAGTAAAATGACAGAGTGTAAGTATCAGATAAATGTTTGGCATTAATCTCCCTGTCTAAGCCAAAGTTAAACCCCCTGTTGAAGTAAGTATAATCCCCTCACAAATGTACTCGGTTTTTTCTGTCAAAGAGATTACACATTATTCCACTAAAAACTCAAAACGGCAACATGGAAATTAATATCTGACAGGAACATTTTAAACATATTGTGAAAAGTTTACTTACAAGCTGACTGCCAGATATGGGAGAAATGCAGTGATTATTAAACTTATTATTTAAAGACAGTTTTTGACTTCTGCTTCTATGTTATGATAAATTTACATGTTAGCTTATATAATGTAGAAATAGTACAACAATCATGACATTTTGGCCTTCTTGTCCTAATCTAAATGTAGTCTTTCTGGACCACCATGAGCCAAGTCTATATCAAACCCTGACCACTATGGTTTCAGATTTCAATAAATATCTTCAGACTTTAAAAATGTTCTTTATTGCTAATCTTCATTTTTTTTTTTCATTTCAAGTGAAGATCTTGTAAATAATACCACAACCAGTTGCAGTCAGTATTTATAGTTTAAGAAATTAATCAAATTAAAACACTTTTTCATCTTTCTTCTTTTTTTGTCTTCAAATGATTCCTTTTACAGATTTCATTGAAGATTTCTTTAAATAAAATGTCTTCCTTTAGCCCGGTAAAAGAAAAAGTCCAAAGTACTAAATCTCTCCACAAATCTATATAAAATAAAAACTAAATGCACATTTAAATGCCAGAGTACAGAATTCAATTGTTTGAATTTAAGTCTTTTTTTCTGAAGTGTAATTGTGAAATCCTAAAAAAAGAGATCTGATAAAAAAATATATGATAATAAAGAAATGTACCTTCTTCTTGTTGTATCCAGCAATATGCGTTGATTTCCATGTACATATCTTAAGGCCGTTAAAAATTATTTTATTAATCAGAGCTCCTCGGTACACACACCAGATATTCCAGTTTCATTCCTATATGTATGAGGGTTTTCACAGAGGAGTATGTTCATATATCATTGATGGCATTCCCCAAAACATTGCAAAAATGGATTTTTTTTGTTGACTGTATTTTCTCATTTATGGAGTGATAAACAGAGATACACAGAGCCCCCTCTGATAAAATCTGAAAGTCTGATATGTCAACAAAATGCAGCAATTCTTTTTTAATCTCATGTTATCTTATTCTTAGATTTTGGTTTTGGAAATCAATATTTCAGAAAGCTTGCTGTATAAAACAAAAATATACTATCTCAATATATGTAATAAACTGTTTAGTGGTGATATTAGATGAAAACTTTTCAGCGTAAAGAAAAAGGAGTAAACTGACGGCACAAACCCCTGAGACATTTTTCCAGTCCCATATGTTCTCTATGTCAAGACAGGGCACATACATTATCCACGGTGCAACTCCACCAAGCACACTTATGACATTTGGGTGTGTATGCTCTGTGCTACATGCCATCAGCCAATGTAGCCCAGAGCTGCAAGCCTCAAGCAGAGATGAGGATAGCGCTACAGAGCTCTTTTTTTCAAACTCCATGCTCCCTCTAGAGCAACATAAGATGCACCAACTTATACTAGACTCATGCAATAATACCACCTAAGACTTGTAAACAAACAAGGATGTGCTAAATTGTCAAACTAACCCCAGAACACTCAAAGAATCTCACTGACTGACAAACATACTATGCACCACAAACACTACTTACTTGTCTGTTATCAGGAGAGTCATTATTAAAATAGATACAGATAACAAGCTCCCAAGCATAAGATATAATATGCTCACTATTAGAAGGACAGAATTAATTGATTAGCTGGCAAGGGGCAATGCATGCTGGAATTTAAGAACCAATTAAATCTCCAGCTCTGTGGCTGAGCAAATGCTGCCCTATAAACAGACACCCAGACTTAGGGGAAACAATATGTATATGTATATATATGTAATATATGTCCAGACAGGTCCAGACAGTTGAAAAAAAATAACTAGAATAAATTAGAATAAATGTCCCAGGAATAAAAGTCATAATAGTAAACTCTTTGTGGCTGACAAGACTGACTTCTCTAATTTCAAATCTTGATTTGTGGCTTTTCAGGGGGAGTATCTTTTAAAATACTAAAAACAGGACTTACTCAAAACAGAAAAATAAATCGGTTGAAACTTACTTGTAAAATGTGTATTTGACAAAATCTGCAATTACTTAAAGTCCAGCTGAGAACTGTGTTTTACTGACCTGTAGAGCTAGACTTTTAAACTGCTTTTCTTAATATTTTTTGCCTGCGATTCCTAAGGCAGCTCTAAAATTCCTGATGAAACATGATGTAGCGAGCCTGAGTACATAAGTCAAGCAAAAACCGACCCCACCCCGTCACTCAAATGTTATATATAGACCCGCTATGATCCATTCACCTTGCACAAGCAACTACCTAGCAAACTGCCTTCCGGACTCCGGAAATGCATCCCCTATGGATGACAAAGTTTGCAGAACTTGGGCTTTTTCTTTAACTGCAAAGGAACATTTAGAGCAAGAAAAACTGGATACATTTTTTTAAGAGTCTGAATCTGAAATGCAGCACCACTGCACATTTAGCAGCACACTAGAATTCCAGCAGCAAATCGTGGAGGTTTGAGGAATATACACCTTCTAAAGCCTCTTTCACATATCGATTCCGCCTTAAAGGTAAAAAAAAAAAGGCCTCTTAATTTCTTGCAACTGTTTCTCCTCATAATTCACACATGCCAATCAGAGGCATATCATCCCAGAATCGTTGTGTCTTTACAGAATCAAGCTGGCATTGGGGAATCATTGGAGTGACAACAGCCCTGTTGTTTAAAGTGGCGCATTCCGTTATGCCAGCTTGATGTGGATAAGAGACAGGACTGTTTTGCCTCTGTTACTATTACCCTCGCCGACTCAGAGGTATATCAGTGGTGGATCAACTTCGACCCCCCCTTTCTGCCTCGGTACTTTCACACATGACATAATGTGCAACAAAGGCACGTCAGTCACAGCATGAAAAAGCATATATGAATGAAGCTTTCCAGAAACTAATTTTTATTAGTAACTACAGTCAGTGGATGCTTTTTGTGCAGAGCCATGTTAATAGAGAGTTCAGGATCACTGGCACTTTCCACCTCATTATTCATCTGCCACTACAAAACCAGAGATAGTTGGGATTACTGCATACTTTGATACACTGTTGTGAGTGGTCTGCTCATTGTGTTTTATTTGAGCTATTCTGAGATCTGTCAATCAGCATGTTGTGCAGACATGCTCCCAGTATTTGAGAGAAAATACCACTATTTATTTTCCTATTATTTTGAGGCCTAGTTCTATTTACCGAATGGTCATTCTTGTTTGGCTGAGGGGTGAAAAACATGTTTGTCTGGGATGTGACAAACTCAGAATGAAGATTTATTTATTCTTTACTCAGATTTGTGAGGGTACACATTAGGATTCTAGTCATTGTCCAGGACAAAATATAGATCTACCTTTCACTTTTGAAGTCTTTCTCAGACAATTCTTTGATGATAGTGGTTTGAACAAATATTTGATATATTTAAACATCTTGCCTTCTGACCATACCCAAAAGAAAATGAGTGGAAGTTAGGGCACAACTGTGGGTGGGTAGATGTGCATTGTTGTTGTAGAAATGCACGGAGGCTGTTCAGAATGTTATAATACCCCTTTTAGTAGATATAATTAAATAAATCAGTGACTGAAGAGATAAATGAATTTGGAGGATAGGAACCATTTGTCTTCACTGCTTCACTGCACTTATTTACCAAATCTTTGCTTTTACAAAGGTCTGTAGCACTTGCTTTAACCAAGAAGGACATGTCAGTGTGGCTTTTGTGGCAGCTACAGTCATCAGTCATCTCAGCTGGATTTAAATACTCCAGAGACATCCAAACAGCTGAAGCGTTTAATTTTTTCCAGTATTTTCCTCAGAAACAAGAGTGTACAAAAACATCTACATCTGATTGATCTATGGTAAATGGACTATACTTGTATGTACTTTTCTAGTCTAACTGACCGGTCAAAGCGCTTCTAACACTACATGCCACATTCACACACACTCATACAGCACGTCTTAAGGCTATACATAACTACGTGCTTTCTAACCATTCATACACACATTCATACACCGATGGATACATCGGTAGACAATGTGGGGTTCAGTGTCTTGCCCAAGGATGCTTCGACATGTTGCCCGGGGAAGCCAGAGTCGAACCACTAACCTTCCGATTGATGGGCAACTGCTCTTCCTCCTGAGCGAGCCCCATCTATCTATCTATCTAAAAAGATAAAAACAACAACATGGGCATATTTACAGCTGGGTTTCATCACCACTTCTTTAAAGAGCAGTTTGTAGGCCAATTGCTGTGGTTTTGAAAATGAGATGTTCTCCTTTCCTGAAAACAATATAACCCAGATGGCAACATATGTTGCCGCAAAACCTTTAAATGTTGTACCGGAATAAATGTGCCTTCACAGATTTGTACATTATGCCATGTGCAGCAATATACCCCATCACACACATACAGGTTGTTAACAAGCCAGATCAACTCTCTTACAAACACATACAATGCACATACGTCCAAAAATAGTGAACACACACAGAACCTGACTGCTCTTAGCAAGAAGCAGACTGAGAAAATAACTTTTCAGGGACCTGAAATATTTATTGTGTCCACTGTTTTGAGGTCCTTTGCTGTGTAGAGATCCTGTTCTTCAGTTGTCATCACAGCAGGGTCAGTTCACTGTATCAGAATGAATTGCTGTGAGGGGTAACCTTGATGATACAAGTGTGTCCAGTGCACAACTTGAAAGAACAACCACATGCAAGGGCGTGCTAAGCCTGATCAAATATCTATTGATCACTATGTGGCAACATTTTTCACCCAAGAACAGCAGCTTGCCAGCTCTTCACCTCCTCCTGCTGACATCACAACTTTAACATCACTTCCTCATAAATGGATGAAAATCTGCCTTCTCTTTATATTCCACAGCTGACCATGCTTCCAGGCTCATAACCATAAATCCCACCTGGCTTCTTACCCCCATTTACTTGGAGACCTTCATAGAGTAGTGCTGGCAGGGGCCCCAGTCCTGGGGGTTTGATCGGCCTCACCAGACAGATGGCCCTCGCACCATAAAGGAAAAGTTCTTAAGCTTACACATACAAAGCTTTGACTGATGAAGACACTCATCACACCAGGTTATGAGCCACTTAGTTGAATATTATGCTATTCATATTATCTTGTGAAAGGGTAAATATTTTAGGCTCATGTCTTTTCAGCTTCCTTGGCATAGTTGTTCCTTAAGTTCCACAGACGGAAAAAACACTGACACTGTCATTGTATTCTTATTTCAGAAACAAATCTTACCTTTTTCCATTTTCCATTTTACATGGTTATATTTTACATGGTTTTCATATATGAATTGTAATAACACCTAAACTTATGCATTTTTAAGGAAAAGGCGGAGCTTTGATTGACAGGTGAGTGTCATTTCTGCTCCCCAGTGAACATGATTATTGTCCTTGGGTTTTCTACCAGGTCTATCCCTCTCACATTACCTCTACCATCAACCCAGATACCAAAAAAAGAAAAAAAAACAGTCAACAAATGATGAGTGATATAATGTTGCATCTTATACCATCTTTTATGTTCCTTCTGAGCACTATGATGAATTTAAATTCAGCACCTTGAAATTATTCAAAAAATCATCTGAACCTCAGGGAGCTGATACATCTTTAAATGCGACACAATGCTGCCTCTATTTCACCTGTGATTGCTATGAAGAATATTATTATACTAATATTTCTTTGTTTAGATTAAGTACATATACATAATTTGTGCAAAGTATACACAGTATATCTTATCTACACAGCTGAGTAACTATTCAACTGCTGCTGGTCTTGGCCTCGGCACTTTTGCTTAAGAGATATTAAATATCCAAAGTTATATTTTCCTGTTCAGATACGGAAAATAAGAACAAATGATATGAACAACAATTGCAGGTGGGATCATCCACCCTGATAGAATGTGACCATCTCAACCACAAATATTCATTAGAGTGCTGTTACACTGAAAAGTCTAAATTCTGATCTGACTTCATCACATTTTCTTAAGTTGCTCGAGTGCAGTTACAATAAAAACTAAAATACACTTTCTAATGAAAACCTTTATGGCTATTACATAGCATAGTTTTTATTCTATATTACTTTATGGATTGGTTGCATTGTGTTTTTGGGGAGGTTTGCACATCAAGTAATGAAGGAAAGGAATGGAACAAAGGAACAAGGAAACATCTAGTGTCAAACTGATCATGCAGCATTACTATGAAGAAGTTGTAAAATGCATATACATATTTCCTTAATACCAGTTTAAAAAATCTCAGATTTCAAGATGCTGAACCTGAAACACATTGTGGTGTTATTTATGCCATTTTTTACACAGTTGAGTCAGCTCTCATCTGGACAAAGCAGATTAAAGTGAATCCCAACATTAATCTTAATGAATGTCTGCAGGAGGAGCTGAGTCAACACTGTCAGGTCAGAGGGCTACATTAGTTTTTGGTTTCTGTCGGAGCAGTGAGTGACTTTGTCAAATTTTAATGGAAGTGCAAGTTGTGTGCAAATCGGTGAGTCACCTGACCTGGATGTACAAAAAACAGAATTATCTTTTCAGTTCCTTTCTGTCAGGTATCTAATTGTTTTGGATATACTGTTTATAGTCCGTGATATATCTTCAAGATGGGCTTGCAGTCAATAATTAAAACGCAAAACTCACGTTTTTACGCGAAATGCATTACAAAACAATGGAACCAGAAAAGAAAAAAGGCTTTGGACTTGTCTTTCCTTGACTACAACCTACTCAAACATGGATTACAAAGCAAGAGACAAGAGTTAATCACTGGGAGGGGGGTGTTCATCCATTGATGAATATCTATCTAGATAGGGAAAGAAAACAACATGCCTCTGTTGATCATTCTGGAACTTTTGGCAGAAGTTGAAAGTCATAGAGAAAATTGCAGACTCTTCTTAATCACTGTGTGGTTTGCTCAGGGATGCCAATGTTTACAAAGAGGAGTCTGATGAAAAACCTCTGATTGCATGATGAGGATCCACGTACTCACTCTGTTAGTATTTTGAAGCTTCATACACAATAACTCAAACTTCATATCATCAAATGAATGTTCAAAAATAAACTCTGGACCACAAGGAATTTCTTTCTGTCCTGATTTGTCGTTGACAAATCAAACAGCTTAAACCAAACAGCACCTTTTGTGATGTGAATATAAGCTGAGCTTTGCTTGGCGAGCCATCTTCCGTTTGCTTTTGTGCCATTACATCACTGGGGAGATTTGTTGAGATTTTGGGAGACATTCATTCATTCATTTTTCATACCAATGTTATCCTACTCAGGGTCGCAGGGCCTATCCTAGCTTTCATCAAGTGAGAGGCAGGGTAAAACATGTACAGGTCATGAGTCCATTACAGGGCCAACACAAAGACAAACGACATAAACCGCCATGCACGCGCTTACTTCTAGAGTCACTTTAGAACCACCAACTAGCCTAACATGCATGTTTTTGGAATATGCGAGGAACAATAAGTACCTGAATGGAACAAACACTTGAGACGCTTGAGACTCAACGCATCAGAGAACATGCAGACCCTCACAACTGAGATATGAAATGGGAACCTTGACGCTGTGAGGCAACAGAACAAACCACCTCACCGCTGAGACATTTCTTCAAAATCATGTTTCAGAACATAAGCATACTACATGCTCAAATTTGCTTTGGTTAAATGAAAATCTTTTACCAGAGGTGCAGTCTAATATGTCACCCCACCTCATTAGAAGATGTGGATACATTTTATCCCCTTTAAAACATTCTAGTGTCACAATGCAAGGCTGTAAACTGTAAATTGACAACATATCCCCTGGCTGTTGCTTTTTCTCTGCAGTATTGTCAGAACATGACGGGAATTACTTGTAAAATGTATAGGCTTTAACCCACAAGAATTTTGTAACTGTCAAACAATGCAGTTTTGTAACATCTAGAAATAACCTTGTAGATGGATTCTAAGAGATGTCTCAGTTTTTGTTGCTCTCAGCCCCCACAGTTAGGTATTTCTTTCAGTGTAGATGTTAAGCTGTGCAGTTCTCTAAAAACCTAACAATGCATACACCTTATAGATAATGTGACGCATTTGTTCAATACTGATTGACTGAAAGCAAGCCAGGCAGGGCCAACAACAATGTATCTCATAACAAAGAGGACAAATCATCAAAAACAATAAGAAAGCACTGGTGAAAACCACAGACCACAGTTAACAAAAAAAACTCCCCCAACACAACCAAGGGCAGCCTGCCACTCAGATGGTTTCAAATCATTTTAATATTGCCCCCCGATGGCATCAAAAGACTATAACATGCAGACATGAGGTTGCAAAGCCCCAATACAAAGAGCCCTAAGAGGTATGTTCAGAACCTAACCCTGATCATGTCTGATTAACTCCAAACCATGAATGTTCACAGGTGGTAGTGCAGAGGAAAAGATAGGAATTGCAGTTGGGAAGGAAGTAGAAAAGTGCAATGACTGTGAAAAGAGATGTCTTAAACTAATATTATCTTTCATAAAGATCTAGTATTTGTATGTGCTACTTGGCCCTTCCTGAAAGCATTCATGGCCAAATGCAAAGTATACACCAACTTGTAGGAATACAAATTAAGACATGCTGACTAATTTGTACAAACCTTGAGTCTTTATAGTGAAACTGCAACATTTAGAGCTGTGAACCAACGTAGCTATTTCATGTTCTGTCATGAGGTTTGAATTTGAAAAGCACATGCACCCCAGGGACAGTGAAAGGTTTGTTTGGCTGCACAAAACAGACATATTATAGAGAGTAAGTTCTACCTTCTAATTTGTTTAATTTCGCTTGAACTACAATACAAACACATTCATTGTACATTTAGAAATATGTTTTATTCTTTTTTAGTCTTATTCATGCTGTTACTGAGGATACCCTTAAACAGATCTGTCTTCCGTATGCTGTGATAAAATGTGTGATACCTCAATACAGCTTTGAGCAAATGGTGGGGAAAGAGAGCTGCGCTCACCTCTGTGTATTAATTAATGCCATTATTGGAATTCATCGGTCCATCTCACTTACAGAATGTATCTGCTTTTGTTTTCTTATGTAATCTCTATATATTATTAAAAAAAAAAACTCATCAATGGTAAAGTTTTATTACCACTGAGAAAAGACACACCTGCACACAACATTCATAAGGTAAACAGGAGTTACGGCTGCAACATTAATTACATATATTAAATAAATGAATACAGCTGCATTGAAATCCACTGATATTAAATGTTTAAATGTTGAGATACTTTTGAAACTTTAAAGTAAATATCTTAACAGGAGGGAGGCAGGAGGATCCCCTCAGCTGCTCGGAGAATTGTTACCAGATAGTGAAACAAAATGAATAAATAAACTAACCACAATGACAGATTCTTCTTTTTCTTTTACTTTTTCACTTCACTTTAACTATTCTTTCTCTTTTCACAATGAGCATGTATTTCAAGTCCAAGTTTACCAGGCTATGCAAACTGTTGCTACAGAATAAATCTTCACAAGAGTTACTTAAAATACACCAATAAATTCAATGCAATGCAATTTTATTTATATAGCGCCAAATTACAACAAATGTCTTCTCGAGGCACTTCAAAGACACAATCCAATTCAAGCCAATTACAATCCAATTTATTGTAATGCAATCGTAATCCAAACAAATCCAAGCCATTAAATTCCAAATTAGTCCAATTCATACATACAATTTAAAAAAAAGTAGCTAAAGAAACCAACAGATTGCATTGAAACTTCTCCTCGATCCAGTCCCCCATCCTGAGCGTGAACCCATTTAACAGGAAGAAACCTCTGGTAGAACCAGATTCTGAGACCGTGGACATCCACCTGGACCAGCTGGGGTTTGAGGAAAGAGGGGATGAATAAAAAGAAAAAAATATACATGAAAGAGTTCAGTGTTTGTCATCTTTATGTGAGTTCTGTCAGTTTATCCTCTGGTGTCTGCAGGCAAGTGTGCATCATCTGTGTTTGTCTCAATGCAACATCAGGCAGATATAGCAGACATAGCACTACTGTTTAGCATATGCAATGAAATAGATAATAAAATCTTCAATAAAGCCCTCTGTACTATTTGCACTTCATATCATAAGGTGCTTGTCTGTCAATCCAGTTTCATCACTGGACAAAGAAAGCAGTGACATTAAATATATTTTTTTGTATCCAATATTAAATAATGTATAAATAAATATTCAGTCTGACGAAATACTTCTAGCTTAAACTGAGTGAAATAGATTGTGAAATTATTTTGATTTTAGACAGGTGCATTTCTCAGTCAAGACATTTCAACAGCAACTGTAACAAGATATACTTTAATGCATGAGTGGTCTTATTCTCAAAATGGAATATAAAGTGGTTTCAGGGCCTGAACATGCCATTTACAACAGCCACGCCTACCAATACCTGGACATTTACGGGTCACTTCATGATTAGCTTCCATCATCATTAATGATTCCTTCATCTGAAATATTTTTCCAAGACTTTGACAGTCTGTGAGCCAGTTTTCAACATGTTATTAAGGGAACTGTCGAAACAAAAACAGACTACTTTCATGGTCTTTCCAAATCAAATAGCTCTGCAAGTCATGCTTGAGGCCAAAATAACTGGGTGAGAGAAAAAAGGACTACAGGAGTCATTATTTTTAAGACGTTGCATCAGAGCCCAGATATTTTGATGTTGTTTCTAACAGGAGATTAGGATGAAACCTGAATCAAATTCCTGTCATTTCACAACTTTTTATGAAATGCTGTTCTATGTAGTGAGTGATGATTAACTTTCACTGTCAGACTGGGCATAACAAACACCTCCCTGCAACAGATGCTGGTGACAACAGTTTTAAAGTCCAACATCATTTGTTCAAGCAGATTACAAGATCTGACAACTGCAAATTCCTATTGCACGGTCCCGAGCCACAAGTGTGACGATCATTAGCCGCACCCCACAGCTAATGGTGCTTTCAGAAAAGTTTTGCCATGTTTAAAATCCCTATGTTTACCCACATACCTCTCTCCGTGTGATGGGGACCATTTGCTGGGATCGCCTGAGGGCTTTTAGAGGAATGCAGCACTGGCCAGAACTAACATGTGCAGTCAGGAAAAGCAGGGTCAGATCTGTTAATGACTGGCCCACTTTGCAGGACATGATGTTGAACTGACCCTGTTGCCCACATGCTCCGCTGTTTTTTAAAACGTCGTCCATCTGGCTGAACACTCAGAGAATTTCCACTTGGGGTGTGGCTTATACGTCTGTGAGAAACAGAGTGGATCATTGTTCTGACAAACCACAACTGTTAAATCGCCATGAGCAACTAAAATAGCAAAGGGCTGCAGTTAAAAAAGAATATAGACATAAAACATAACTATGTACAATTATATCAATCAATCAGTCAATTATAGTGATACCTCTCTGACCCCACCTGTACTTGAAGTTCTGATTTCACTTTAATGATTGGTGGTTTTGAGGTGTAAAAGGGGGTTCTTTTTTAAGTTTCTCTTTCACAAGGTTCATGAGGGCTTTATGAAAGTATCAGAAGCTAAAAAGAAAGGTACAAGTTTTACAAAGCACCTCTTTGGTGTTTTGTAATGTAACAAGAGTTTCTGCAGTCACTGTTATGATGCTGCTAGCAATGTTTAATTTCAAAATCTTATTTGCTTTTATTTGAGATCTTTTCATAGCGTTTTCGATGTAGTTTATAGGCTACATATAGGCTGAATGTCATTAAATGAATCACTGCTTATTGTTTGTGGAGATTTTGAAATGGTAGCCTATTGTTGTTTAGCCATTCAAAGGCAAGGACGTAGTTAAATGAATCAATGCTGTCTGCTTCCATGCATTTTTTACCAGAGCTCATTGTTACACTGAGTATTTAAGGTACTTTGTATGTTCACTGTTTTAGAATTAGTACGGCGGTGGTGGGTGATGGTGAAGCTTGCCGAGTGTCTCACAGTTTTCTGTCTTATCGGTTACAAAACAAACTTAATTTGTCAGTTAGTAAGTTACTTTTTTCTGTATCAGTCCTGGTAGCTTGACATGCTTTAAATGAAAGCAAAACATTGTCTCACTGTATGCGGTTTTGACATTAAAAAAAATCCTCTGCACAGCATGACTGACATCCTGTTTAGAGACTTTATGACGATACATTAATTTTGAATATTGTGCTGCTGTTTTTGTTTTGACATAGCCTAAATGGAGGCAATCAAATGTATTGTCTCCTAATATTGTTGAATTTGATACATTTTCAAGGGAACAAAATTGTTGTTAGTGCAGATTGTGGAAAACCACCAGTCAAAACATCTTAAAGCTTCAGGCTGACTGCGAGCAGTCTGAAATTATGGTATCTGTTTGTTTACACTGATAAGATTAAGCCTATAAGGAAAAAAATACTGTAAAACATGCTGGGGGTTTTGTCATACCATTAGGCTGATTTGGTACCAGAGGCATTGAACTTATCAAAGAACTCATTAAATAACAACATTATCAAACACATTTCAGAGTGAAATATGTTGCCAGTATCAGAAAACTAGCTCTGAGGCAAGGGTCTTTGGTATTTTGGTTGGAGAACAAAATTAAACACACATGCGACAACACGAAATAACGGCTGAAAAAAAAAAGATGGAGGATTTTAAACTGGCAAGCTATTCTGTCAGTTTTGATCCAAATCCCTCTGAAAATCTTTAGAGATTGGTGAAATCGATCAATGTTATATAACGAGCTTTCATGTAAAGCACTGGGAGATTATCACAGACCTTACTTGTTCTAACTCCTTTTGCTAATGTTATTCCCTTTTTTTCCCATTTGGTTTTGCATTCATGTTATGCATCAGTGTTAAAGAACACAGTACCTGATCATGGTTAGAGAGTACTGTAAAAGACTAAAGACAAGACAATAACTGTTCAGATTAGAGGAATTTGGCTTGAAAAAAAACACCAGATGAGGCACTTGAAAATATGTTGCACATATTGCATATTGCAGGAAGATAAAATGAGATTGGGCTTAGAAACGATTTGTGGCTATCTATATTTAAGTTTCTGTGACAGAATTATTGTAAAGGCTGTCAATGACGATGTCCATGTTACGTTTAGCTTTATGTCATTTATATTTATTTTCAATTGAATTTCACCAAATACAACAGTTAATTTTTCTTTTTTTATACCTATGCACATAGTAAAAAAACGTGTTGTAAGCGGCATCACATTTGATTTCTTCCCATTTTGTTGTCATCTTCTTGCATTTGCTTTGACAATAGTTTTTAGAGTTTTCAGAATAGTTAAGAGTCATATAGTACTTGTGACATTTAAATTTGACTTTTACCTAAATAAAGGACTTTTATATTTCTTCCATCATTGTAAGAACTACACCAGATAATTTATTTGGAAATAATTTACAAACAGTATATAGTCTTATCAAGTCGTCCTTTTAAGGAGGAAAATCAAACTTTGACTTTTAGGTTAATCATAAACTGTACTGTGCTCTTATCTTCAACACATACACACCAATGCTCACACAAATGGATGGATTGAAGACTGAACAAATGAGACACAACATGAACATTTCCATTATGTTGTTTTTTTCCCTCCCATGTATCGCACTGAATCACATCTTTCATGCCTGCACTTCAGCTCCTAAATATCCGGATCCAAGTTTCTTGCCATCAAAGTTGTAGATCCAATGCTCTTTTCATGTATGATGGACAGTGTTTACAGTGGTCATGATAAACTATTTCCTCATAAACGATTTTGTCACGGCCTTCTGCTGGCTGTCATGTGGGATTCCGCCTGCAGACTAAAACAACCATAATTCACTAGGTGTATTTACCTCCTCAGAGGACAGAAGCTTGACAGATGATAAATGGCCAGTGCTGACAATCATCAACACATACCGCCCTGTGTTTGCCTTGAGTATAAGTGGTGCCAGAACATGGAAATAAGACTTTGACAGATCACACATGTGGAGAAAGATAGAGAAGGAGGTGAAGAAAGAATAAAAGAAAAGAGGAAGAAAAAGAGTTGGGAGCCTCAACACTATAAGCAACTGGTTGGAACCTTTGATATGTATATTGAACATGTTTGTTTCCCTGTCTCATGCGAGTTAACTGTGTATGATTTTCTGACTGTGAATGGATTGATTCTGTTCATGCAAACCCAGCAGGGTAGCCACACCACTGTAAACTGAAGATTTATTTTTCCTCCTGCTTGCTTCTGTAAAACACAAGCCTTACAACATAAGACTGCATGAGTCGGAAGATAAAACAGTCAGGGTGATGAATGTTTGTGTCCTTACAGCATATGTACGTACAAAGACATTTCCAACAAACCTCACGACATGTAGAATAGTCACCTGCTATGCATAGCCTGCACAGTTTTAAACGTTTTCTTTCTCCCTACATGTGCTTGTTGACAGTTTAGATACAGTATCTCTGTGTGTGTGCTTATGGCCTCAGGGACTGTCTTGTAATTGAGAGCAATCTGCAGACAGAAACAATGTCACTGTGGCCAAAATCTTTAATGCGCACTGTACTGATTTTAAGCGTTTTTTGTTGTGTGTTCAGAGAAGGAAATTGATTTGAAAGAATATTGATATTGAAGAATTTAGTATCAGTACTAAAGGCAGCATTCTTTTAAAATGCTGTTGCACTCCTTTTTAAAGATGTTATCGCCGAAGGAAATAGAGGAGAACAAACTAACTAAGATACATTAGAGCTGATTAGAAAGCTCCCAAATAATTCCTGGGAAAAAAACTAATAATAATGTAATACAGACCATAGAATTTTGATGTCTTGTCAGAGCCTCGGACGGCTTCTAAAGATTATGTGGTTTATGAGCACAATTGGTCATCTTCCAGACTAAGCACGGGTTTACCCATTTCATTCTGCACATTAGTGTCACACAACTTGTCATCTTTTGTTTGAAATACTCTATTTTAGCTTAGATATAGAATTTCTTCTGTTCTTTGTCATTGGTTTGATTGATTTTGTTGAACAGTGCTCACATCTGAAAAGTGAGCACTTCAGTGAGCTGAAAAAGCTTTGAACTGCTTCTGAAAATCCATGTTTGAATAACTGTTGATGATTGTCCATCTGCAGCAGCATGATTTGCTACTGGGGCAGCTGCAGATCATTTATTTTGACCATTTAACTCCCGGCTGGGGCATGTTCTCCCCGTGTATGCGTGAGTTCTCTCCTGGTACTCCGGCTTCCTCCCACTGTCCAAAGACATGCATGTTAGGTTAATTAGCCAATGTGTGGTTGTTTGTCTCGTTTGTCTCTGTGTGGCCCTGTGATGGACTGGCAACCTGTCCAGGGTGTACGCCGCCTCTCACCCGATGACCTCTGGGATAGGCACCAGCGACCCGACCGACGGATTAAGTGGGTATAGATAATGGATGGATGGATGGGTATTATGGTCGTTTGACAGTAAAAAAAAATCCTCCTCATAGTTTCTATGATATTTTTATCAGAGCGTGATGGTGGACCCCAACATGTAAAGCCACACCAGTATTCTGGTCAATAAAGCTTAAAATATACGCTATAGTTGTACCAAAGTGCCATTTTACTTCACACGCGTTGATGTAACCTCATACTTGATGCAAAAGAGGCACCACTTAGCTAGACTTAACCGATGACAGAACAACTTTGAATGGCATTCTACTTTTGACTTCTTTTTATGTGGTGGCTCCTTTTACAACAAAACATTTTTATTCTCAGTACTAGTAAACATAGTTGTGTTGCATGTTTCCATCCCTCCACTACATGGAACAAGTATGATTCCAAATTATGAAGCCTTTCATCCAAGTAAGATACACTCCTGACAACAATATTAATTAGTAAAAAGTCTTTGATCTTCTTCTAACAAGGAATCGATCGATGTTGAGAGTCTTGAATAAATGTAGAAAACAACACTTTTTATGGATTTAGGTCTTTATTGTTTTCGCCATATTTATCCATCTGATCACAGCTGCTGCTCCCCTCGGAGTTGGATGTATAGATTTGTGAACAGAACAAATCAAGGCTGTACTGTACACAGATGTTTTTCAACACTGAGAATTGACCAATGTGACATTTAATAGCACTCAACATGTCAATAGAGAAAATTAAACTATTATACAAGCTTGTCCTCCTCCCCAATGGGTTTGTACATTGAGGCAGATACGGTCAATAATTATATTCAAAGAACAAGCAACCTCTCGTGGGCGTGAGAGCATGGCATCCATGATGGTGTGGGCCTGTTGCTAAAAGAGTGTATCTTTTTTGCTCCTACAGTGATTGTGTTTTAACCTTATCCATGTAGTTTAGATTTCTAACCATAACCTAATTATGTTACTTCTAAAGCCAACCACAAAGTGGCAAAGTTTCATGTGAACGTATTGTGTGTTCATGTAATCAACCGCAGTACCCTTCTGCCGCTTGTAGGGGCGGTACCGTACAGGATGCTTCTTATGAGCTGTAATAATGGGTATGTGCAAATAGCTGTTTATAACATATTCTAATAGTCTAATTTCCTGCTCTAATTTCCATTCCAACACAACCGCTGGCGGTTAACTCTAAAATAATGGATATCTTTCTGTGTCACTTTCTGTGTGCAGGATTAACAGTGGGAGAAAATGTATGTCAAACCAAACCATGATCATTATCTTATCATGAAAGTTTTTTTTTGTGTGTGTCCACACTTAGACAGTCAGCGTTTGAAAGTACAACTGAAAAACCAAGAGACCTACAAGGGACTCTGATCATCGTCTCTGATCAATAAACACGTACAAAAATGGCAGCATTTGTCAGTCTTGGAGTCTGGTTGATACTAAAACTATTTCTGATGTCTTAGTACTCACCTTCATCGTCAATATGATTTATTTGTCAATGAATTAGGAGATTAGTCATGTCATAGTTTGTTTCCTTTGTGTGCTATCTGTGAATTACAATCTCTGAGGGGCGTTTTTGCCAGCCAGCACTGAAAGAATTCTTCATGTTTGTATGTATTTCCCACACATACACTTTGCTTGATAGTTGGGCACACACAGGGAGCCCACAGCTGCTCTATAGTCTAAACTCTGCCAACAATCATTACAGCAGATCTGAAAGCTGATACCAGGCATTAGGCTTATGTAAGAGAATGAATTTGGTGTTTATTTAAGTCTAAAAAATACAAAGCCATTAATGTGGGGTGATTTTTAACATCCAGACTTCAAGAGAAAATGCAACTCACCCTCAAAACTGAACTTTTCCACTAAATGAAACTTAATATGTCCCTTCAGACAGTTTCTGGGGGTCAGAGTTAACAGTGTTACATCTGAAGGCACTTCCACAGAAAGTTGGTGATGCATCTCATACCAAAATAGTTTGAAAAGGGCTCTAAGGATTTAGATCACTCTCTAGATACAGTATATTTGATTTGTTCAATTTCACTCCCGTATAAATCCAAAGAACAGACGTTTTTTTCTGAATGTCAATGTTGTGTATCATAGCCATCATAAGGCTCCTTCAAGACTCTAAGGTCTCCTCAGAATCCTGCTCACATGGCGAAACGGATGATTCCCAGAGATATATGGGGATATTGGATTTACTCAGCGGATGAAGCTATTTGTGACCAATATGTCCATTTTTACTGTGTGTGCAAGGGCCATAAGAGGCAGGTTCCGACATCTCTCAGCCTAAGTAGACATGTGCTGCTGACCAGCAAAAGCTTCATATCTAGATAAAGAGAGATTACTGTGTGGCAGTGTATTAACATCCTGTCCAGCTGACAGGGTCAGCAAAAGACCAGGTGCACATTTGGGACAAATTTAAGCTTGGCACTACTTCCTGTCATCAGATTTGCACCTGAACTCTAACACGATGTTTTAGATAAAATTATTATTATGCGTGAGATGCAGCTTTAAAACAACTTGCTAATGAATTGCAATACACTTACATGCTATCTCAGCTCAGTGTTATTTACCAAAATTAAATTTGGTCAGGCAAGATATGAAAGGCATTCAAGACATCATTAAGCTATTAAAATGATAAACTAGCAAAAAAAAGAAAGAAGAAAATTACAGACAAAAATAGCCGCCGTCATCCGATGATAACATTTCCAGATCGATCAGTTCTGGCAGTAGCCCAGCACTCAGTGAGCGCATCTACTGTTCACAAAGCATTTCTTCTCAGACTGATTTATATAGGAGCAGACAGGCAGACGCAGCCATTCTTGGCTCCTCTGTGTCATTCTCTGTTCCTTGAGGAAAAAATAAAAAAAGGCTTATTGCTCTCTAAATTGCATTAGCTGCATGCCAGTGATTCTGGCCTCTTTTTTTTTTTTTTTTTTTTGTCTTTGTATTTATATTTTAGCTTGATTTCAATAAATTCCCTTTTTAGGTTAAAGCTACAATGTGACAACAGCCCTAATACCATGGTCCAGCTTCCTGCCAGAGCTACTCTTTCACAAATCTTATATTTACCCTAAATCTAAACACATCATTACCACTTTCAATTACTTCCCGAACATACCACTATTTAGCATAGTCACATAAACATGTTTTCATGTTCAATCGAAGAGCAATGAGAGGACGGGAGGAAGCCATATTCTCCTTACTGCCAGCAGGCAAGCACGTCATAGACAGATCTTGTCTTGCTGACTAAATTGTGCTTTTTTCTCAGAAAATTGGCAAGCTTTGGTTCACTGGAGGCACACTACGCTGTTGTCAATAACAACGCCTGCCTGTGGCTTATTTATTTTCTTATCTACGTTAATCAGTCTGTGTTGACAGTGACATCTGCGCTCAGCAATATCCAAATGCTACCAGTTAAGATCTGTGTACATATTTGTATTGTCTGAGGGACAGTTGTGTTTGAAGACACAATGGACCGTGTAATTTTGGGTATTGTCACATATGGTCTCCACAACAAGTGCATGTTTTCTGAGGGACCTGGCTTGACCCATAGAAACATGAATTACAAGATCTCAAAAACCTCCTAAAGTCTCAAGAGAAATATTTTCATTTTCTGTGAAAGTTTATCTTGATCTTTTTCTTCTTTCTTTTGGTTTCGCTCACTGTAAGTCTCCTTTACTTATTTGAAATTCTCAAACCAATAAAACAGAATCTAAAACCATATGAATGAGCACAGCTTTATTGAATCTTGGAGTGGAACTCACTGGATTGAATAAAACTGTCGAGGGGTATTTTTTCCTGTAAAACACTGAAGGATAAAAGGCTATTCACTCTAGATTTATAGTTGACGAATGACTGAAAGTTCAACAGAAAGAGTGTGGCCTTTTGCCCTCTAGTCTCTAACTGAACAGATAGCTGGTGGTTCTGGACAGCTCTATGATTGACTGCATCTCCACAGAGGAGCACATTTTTCCACTTTTCTGCCCGGCTCAACTGCCGGGTATGCCGAGAGGCGTTCGCCTGTCTGGAGAGGCGACGCTGGACTCGTGGGCAAATCTGTGTGTGTCTGTGTGTGCGCACACTGCTCTGTGTAGTGTACGTGTATCATCCATGTCTACCTCTCTCACTTGCTGAAACATATCCGTCCAAATTTGACAGCACGGGGGCAGACAGCCATGCTGCAGAATTCTGATCATTTAAATGCTCAGAGGCCTGGTTGAATAGCAGAGGTGTTAAAAAAAAAGAAGACACATAGAGAGGAAGATAGAGAGCAGCCCTTCACAGGCCTCCATATCACATGAGGGACTGCCTGCCACTTTCTTGCGAAAAATAATGCTCAGTTGTCAATCTTCCAAAAGCCAGTCAGATAGCCGCCAGTCCCATGGAGACCTATTGAGGTGTATGCTTTGTTTCATCTGGGGCACGCCTCAAAGGAGATCGGAACTGTTGTATCTATGAATTACCTCCAGAAAATAGAGCAGAAAAAAAGGAGCATTTGATACCACCCTTAAGCTGTTAAGTTTTGAAAACTAAATATTTTTGTCTTCTTGCTTTGTTAAATAATGCCAGTACTGCAAACTAGACAAAAAAAGCTAATATGGAAGATGAAAGCCACTCATACTGTGCAGATATGACCTTACTTTGTGTAAAACACTGTTTGAACCACTCTTCAATAGCACAATTATCCCTAAACCATTTAAAAAAATTAAGATTTATCACTGCCCTGATTACTTAAATTACCGTCCGATGATAAATCGACTAGCACGTGGTTATGTACACAAAGGCACAGTACTCCTCCAGTAAAGCAATTCTCTGTAGTCCATAGCACAAACCATAAAGGTGTCAAGTGATTTATCTATGCGGCAAATAAAGAAAAAAAAAAAAACAGCAGCTTGAGGCCGAGGTCTGCATATCTGTCCACACAAACATTTCCGTGTCACTTTGTACAACTTTTATTGCAGTTTTACAGTGCATAGCACTGAGCAAGGAGAAATCCTTTATTGTATAATGGTGGGAAATATAACTTTGCCACCAAAAAAAATTTTTGCACGTAAAGTTAACAACTAATGGCAAGGCTCTCACAAGTCCAGAGCAGCCAGCCGTGCCTGCAGCCCACAGCGACCGTGTTGAAAGAGATTCTGTCCAAAGTATCCCAGGGGCCAGCTTAAATGAGGAGGTTTATATCAGGGTATCTCACAGAGAGACTGAATGTTTTGCAAATTATTCACAGGGATTATAAATCACAGTGGTGTCAGGGTTTCCAATGATGGGAAAGGATGCTTCCTCATTTCTTAATACAAATGACATGGAAAACAACAGCTGCAGCAGTAAAATGTTCTGCCATAAAAAGAAAGGATAAATAAATGTTCGAAAAAGAAAAGCCAGGGCTCATCATTAAACTTGTCTGTGCTTTCTCAATGTCATCTCAGTGCCTGTTGTCATAGATGCATGTTTTATCTTGTCTAACTCACTGATCTCAATTGTATCTCCTGCTTATTTTTTTCTGATTTGTGAACCAATTTCTAAAGCTCTTTGAAAATATTTTCATTTTGTCTTTTTTGTCATGCATAATTGAAAGTGAGAGAGATTTTAGAATATTGTTATTGGTTAGCCAACAAAAAGCAGTACCGTTTGAGACGGCTTCATAGTTCTCATTCATCCAGCTGTCATGAAGGGACGAGCTTTAATACAGATGGTATTCCTGCAGGTACACAATACGTTGGTTGTATATTTTAACCTAATAACACCTCAAGTTTTAAGCACTGTTTGATAAAAGATGAAGGTTGTCTGAATCAAAAAGAAAAAAGACAAGAATGAAAAAGCACTTGAGAGTT
Source organism: Leuresthes tenuis (assembly GCF_036924035.1). Taxonomy (NCBI): domain Eukaryota; kingdom Metazoa; phylum Chordata; class Actinopteri; order Atheriniformes; family Atherinopsidae; genus Leuresthes; species Leuresthes tenuis. Next base: position 14,309,909 of record NW_027325361.1, on the reverse strand, counting down.
TAGACCAGTAGTGTTAACTGCAAATTTAAAATGAATAGTTGTTCTAGATCTCAAAATTATATAAAAGCATATGGCAACAACATACCTGGAATGGAACTTAATCCACTGTTAGATTGTCCTGTTAATTTGCACCAGCTCTATAGGCTCACTTGAATAACCAAAAACCAAGAGGCTGACTTCAAATTAGTTATTTAATATGGTTTGGTATCAAGATCAGTGTCAGTTGCTAGTTTTTTTCCATTTTGCAGTAAAGATAAAAATAACATAATTTACAGAGGGCAATGGGGCACAGAGTGGACAGCACAATTAATGAACTTCTTCCACTGCCTGTTTTGCTTTGAATTCATAGGATTTTCTTTTTACTGTGTACAGCACAACCAGAGATCAAACCGAGGAAGCCTGTTACATTCATCTTAACCAGCGAGGCACCCGATGATCCACCTTTTGTAACTTTCAAACAGTCTCTTGATTTTTCTTTCTGTCATGTGTTTGTTCAAATATACGATTGGATTTCAAGCAGCTCAGAGTTGAAAAGTTTAACCAAGACATACTTAAACACAAGGGGGTTTTGCAAGTATATGGAGTGCCTTGTCTTGGTGTTTATCCAGGATCAGAGACACTTCATCGATTCCTGAGAGGAAACTGTGTCACGTTACAGTGAAAAGGGAAGGATACATGAAGTGAAAATCAAAGCAAATGTAAGTGTAATTCATAATGTGAGAAATAGCTCTATACATGAGTGAGAGTATCTTAAACCACTTTCAAGACAAAAATATCTCGGATCAGTTGCCAGTCCATTGAAAAACTAACAGCTAAGACAAGGACCATGAAAGTCACACTTACAGGAATCTTTTTTTATTTTTATTTGTTTTATTTCATCAGCACCTCCTGCCTTTGGAGTATGATGACAACCCAGTCGCAGATTAATGAGTTATCTAAATTTTAAACAAATAAATGTTCTCCCGCAGCATATATATTACGACCTCACATCATTAATACAAAGGTGCAGTAGTTTTTTTTTCCCCTCATCAACACCAAATGACTAATAAATGAGTGAATGATATTCTACAGCAGCCGTTCCTCCCGAGGCAAGTCAAGTGTCACATAACCTCCCCTGCCACAATTTTACAGCAGTTTGTCATTATGCACAGCAGCAGCTAAGCTGGTTAACTACACTGAGACCGGCCGAGAACATGTGGTGACTCCAGCTAATGAAGGTGAGACACGCTGACACTCTATTTCCACATTAGCCTCCTCCTTTCCCCTCTTCATTTTCCTCTGTGGGGACCCAATCCTCTCTGTGCATCTGTGACTGCTCCATACACAGGCTAACATATGCATACTCACAGTTTCTACATGAAAAGGTCCTTTTTTCTCAGCATCATACAATTGTTTATGGCTGAGATTACTTGACAAAATTTGGAAACCACAACTGGATTGGCTTATCCCAAGCAAAAATGAAAAGATGGGAAAAAATAGCTCCAGTTTAACTGCAATGCCACTAAAAGCTGCAAAGCAATGACACGCAAAAAGTGAGACACTTCAAAGATATGAATTACAGGGACAATGTGGATTTTTAAGGAATCATGATCATTTTTTTCCTACTTACCATTGAAATGAACTTGGCTGTCATATGAGCAGCTGCTCTTCTCAGCGACACTGTATATTAACCTTAAATGTCTTCTTAAAAGGTAATAAAAAATTTGTATGATTCAATGACTCTTGCTCTCATTCAGGTTTGTTTTTGTAAAGATTTTGCCTTGATCATGTGAAGCGAGTTTCAACAACTCTCAACAGAGTTTGCTTTGAGCTACAGTATCATGGCAGGCATGCTGTGAAATGTGGTCAGAAAGACAATGATTTTATGACAGAGAAGAATTTTAAAGCTTTAGACATTGAGAGGCCAAAGGGAAATGTCCCAAAGGAACAACCTGCGAGAAGCTGCAAGTGCAACAAGACTTCTGTCTAGAACTGGTAAGTGATATCACTTTGGAACACAAATCTTTGTATTTGTAACACGTTTGTATTTGTATTAAAGCAAATAAATCATGCTGTTTTCCGAAAACTCATCTACTAAAAATATATCTTTCTCCCGATAAAGAACATTGCTGTCAGAGGGCAGGCCCTCTTGCGGTTCCTAGGGTTTCCAAAGATATAATGGGAGGTTGAGCCTTCAGCTATCAGACTCCCTTTCCTGTGGAACTAGCTCAGAGTTTGGGTTCCTGAGGGAGACATCCTCTCTGCATGTAAGGTTAGGCTCAAAACATTTCTTTTTGAGTTATTACTGACACAGGTGACCCTGAACCATCCCTTAGTTTTGCTCCTATTTGCTGGGTAACATCTATAATCTATTGGGTACCTGCCTTCTATTGTCTACTTCTTCTTTCTCTATGCATTAATACAACTATTGCAAACCATTAACTTTGTATCTCTCACATGTAGTGTGTCTGTTTTATTCTCTCTGTACCTTTATGCAAATGTCACTGTCTTGACCACTGTGTAAATTGCTATCTTTGGTTTCTGTTTTTTTTTCTCAGACACAAACCATCTCAGTCACACAGAAAGTGCAAAATGTAAAGCTTTGCCCCAGACTCTATCGCCAATTTGGCATGTTAAATGTTCAAATTCATGACAGAACAATCAGAAACAAAAATTATTTTCCCTCTAAACCGAACATGGCAGCACATCTTAGGTTTTCAAAGCTGCATCTGAGCAAAAGAAATTCTGCAATAATGTCATGATGTGATGGAAGTGATGTTTGATCATTGAGTCGAACATGAGCTTCTCTGTATACCAAAGTATTCCAGAGTCAAATTTAAGGCCATATTTCTGACAGCTAAAGCTTGGCTGAAACCGGGTTGTGCTGTGACGGAACTTTAAGAGAGCTGTACATAAACAAACGGCCACAAATCTCAATTAACTGAAATAATAAGAAAGAGTGGAACAAAATTCCTCCACAAGGTACGCAAGACTGATAGCGTCATGCAAACAACCATTGATTTAAGTTATTGCCACCAAAGGTTGTTCTACAAGTTATACTGTAGAGAAGAGCTATTGGTGCAATTCATCAACTGTTTGTCTTCATCATTCTGTCTTCATTATTTTAAGACCCAGTAAGGATCAGATCTTTTTTTTTTTCATTGAGTCATGATTCAAACCTCAGTATTCACAGCGATGTTGCTCAGTATTTTACATTACTGTACAATGAATGTTAACGTGAATGGAAAACTGAAATACAAAGAAATATTATACAAGAACACGAGATGGTGAAAAATGATGTGTAGAAAAGGTTAAGTACAAAGTACACTGAAACACAGCAGTAGGCCTCTAAGTGTACATTTCGTTTTAATCCGCTATGAACAGTTTAAATTTTCCAGCATGGAGTTGTTTGAGCTCCTCGCCACATGCCTGCACTGTTACAAGATAAATGTCCTAATCCATACTAATGCTTTGACTTTCAAACATTTTTGAGGCAGAGAAATAGCTCGCCTGCCACATGACTCCTCTAATATTAATTGACTGCCGTCAACTTTCTCTAATTGATGTAATGGGTTGTGAGAAGACTTGTGAAAGCATGTGTGTGATATTGTAAAGTATGGGGAGTTCAGCATGAAATATATGACCCCAATTAGTGCTTATCTTTGAGCACTGCTCTCCTGTGAGGCTGATTTGAAATAATCATCATCTGTTAGTACAACAGAACTTTAGTATGTACACTGTCTCCTGCCCATCATTGGGTTAACTTTATCTTTGAAAGATTAGCGTTACTTTTTATTTTAGAAGGGATTTTTGTATGTAGAGAAACATGGTGTTACTTTTAAAGAATAAGTCAGCATTTTCTTTTTCTAGGTTGTGGATTAATAACACTGAGTTTCTACTGAGGGTGCTAATTAGATGCAAAGGTGAAACTCTAAGATGCTGGAAACATTACAAATCAATATGTATTCATGAGGTTAATTACAGGATGTGCTAAAATGATACCTTTTCATTATCATGTCGTTGTCAACTGGCAACTTCCTCTGAGAGGTGTCAGATTATGAATCAGTGCCAATTAAATGAAAATTATGAATCAATACTTTTTCTCAGGTTGGCAGGTTTGTTATATTGTTGAACTTTTGTGCTTCACAATTACAGCAAATTGTTTTGATGCTGCTGTCAGAGTGTTTTTATTTACTGTGTGTTACCTTCACTGCAAATAAGCTTGCGTCGGATGTAAAAGATAAAATTAAGAGTGGCGACAGTTGGTGAGTAAAGGTGAGCACACAGTAATTCATAATTGAGCCAGCTGTGGGGAACTTTTCACTGGCTACCAGAAAAAATGTAGTTAGACCATTTGTCTGGAAGTAAGTATAGGAAAGAGTTCCTTTTTTATATCTAAAATAATCTGAACAGAGAGTAGTAAGGATAATATATTTCATCAAATCTTATCACATAGCATTTGGCTATACTTCCATTGTAAAATACATTTCAGCACACAGCAAATGGATGCAAAACCTTTTGTAACCAGTCTCTGATTTCTTACAGATGTTAAATTGGGCCGTTAATCAAATATGTTTTGGGGGGAGGCTGGAATCTTAAGGAAATAAAACACACTGATTGCTCACTGATTTACCATTGTGTTTCACAATTGGTGTTGTTATATCATTTTCACCCAACAAGTGGCTTGAAACCACGTTCATGACCAGAATCATGAACACGAGGAGCATTTCAGAGCTGTATAATCACCTCTGTTATTATTCAGGGTAGTGTACCCATTGTTGATTAATGCCTCAGGGCAAATATGTACAGTGGGTCAGGTTGATCTGCAGTGTTGTTTTAATCAAGTGGACCTTTGTTTAGTCCTGGCCATCTAGTTTGTACACCAGCTCCTCACTGTTACATGATCATTATGTGTTGACCACAGCACACATTTCCTTAACTGTTTCCTACCTCCACCCACTCTCTTCTCAAACATCACCTTTTACCTACCTCCTCGCTCATCTTTCTCTACTCTCCTTCCTCTGGGAGCATTCAGTGAGGAGCTGTGAATCTGTGGAGTATTCTGTGATTCAGCAGTGACAATGGGCACCACTGTCTGCTGCCCTGACCCCCTGCCACTATCAACCAAGTGACCCAGTGTCCTGTTAAGGGAAAACAACATTTCCTCCTGCTGCATCAAGGTCCCTGAGCAGCGAGAGGGGAGCCAGCAATGTGACTGACACCGGGTGACAAATACTTTGAACTCAAACAACAGGAAATTAATGCAGAGAGCGCAGCTCAAGGCACAACACATTGCATGTGGCACACTTAAATTGACACGTCTATCCAGATGACACATGTTGATATTGTGGCTGTGGCCTCTGTTTGGTTTGGGATTCTTTGTATGTGGTTGTCCTCAAATGCTCCTGGCATACACCGGCACATCAAGACAGGCCCTGCAGATGCTTGAACTTCCCTCTGCATACAAATGTAAGTTGCTTAGCTTTTACAACCAAAACACAAATCTCAACATGGCATCAGCAACTCTACAAACTTGATGCAAAAATAGGATTGGCAGTTGTGCAATAAAATGACCCCATTTAAAATCACTAAATGCAGAGGTAAGCCAGCGTGGGAAGTGATGGTATCTGGTTTTTTAGCCTGGAAGGGAGTCTGGAATTTAAGTGCTTAATCTTGTCTGACAACTGAACCAAAAAGCTGTTTGTTAGACTACATCTGCACTATAGCATGTGTGTGTGTGCGTTTATTTAATGCAGGTTTTGTGGGAAACTCTACAGCAGCAGTAGGAGTAACAAGTTTCCAAAGAGGAATCTGCTCACAGTGAGACACCTGAAAGATAATAATAAATAAAACTCTTCTTTCTTCACGCTCTTTTCAGATAGCCATCAACATGTGGCAAAGAGTGAAAAAGGCATATTGTGGCACCGCCTGACAAAATCAGCACAAGTGCAAGTTAATGAGCCTCTCTGTTTCATTAGTCACGTTGACATTTAAAATCTGATCATGGAGAAGGTGGGAAAGTTCTTTACTTTGACTATACACAAGCTCATTTTACTTCGTGCTTACTTAGTGTCTTAAGTATTTTGCTGTGGTCGGAGGGGTGAAACCCATTAAAAAATGTGTTTCTAAATGTGTTTGGTCCTGTGTGATTGTGCTTTTATTCGTTTTGGTACATTTTGTTTTCTCCCTACCCCAAATTAATTCTCTTTATAATGACCTGTGGTGTTGGCATAAATGCTTCCAAACTTAGTTTCTTCCAAGCTGCACAAAACTGGCACAACTCAAAACAAACTGCTGTTCTTTCAAATATTAGCTGGGGATGTAATTCCACTCATGTGCCACTCACAGCTCTAAGCTATGACATCAAAGTGAGTCATAACATGGTTCCTATTTGATATCACCGTCAAGCTGAAAAGCTCTAATGTACTCAAGACAAAACTACCATTCAACATCTTCTAGATCTCCCTGGCTATGCTTTAATACTTTTGAACAATTCACAGACACGGGGATATATTTAATATCCCCATAAAATGGACAGAAAGATGAACATTTGACATAAAGATTTTACTACACTGTAAGTTTATGCACTGAGTAACAAAGTCAGGACACAGCTTTTCATTGAAATGATATGATATGATGTAATATGCACCAATTACAGAGCTGAGTGTCAATACTATGATTATAGCAAATAAATTTAAAGCAATTTACCCTTCTGTATAAACAGAGAAATCATTTAAATATATTTTCGATTGTTGGCAGTATGAAACCCCAGTTTAGATATCATTAATTGCTTGTCCTTCCTTTTTCAGTCAAATATAATGCTTTTCTCTCTTCCTATCATCAATGTGAGCAGTTGAATCTGCAATGTAATTTACAGGATTGACAAGACATTTTATTGTCATTTGTGTGATTTGTATGATTTTCCTCTAAAAATTAAACCATGGCTCGGCACAGAAATACTCTTCTACAGCATCACCCCAAATAAGTAGAATTAATAAATAATCTGTGAACTTTGTATTTTTCATATAGCAAAACTGACAAAATATGACCATATACATATATATTTATATATGTATAGATATATATGTATATGTTTTTACATTTTAAAATTCAGCTTAGTACCAACATCATCTATGTGCATACTCTTAATATACAGTTTACTTTTTTCCCCCTCATTTTCAATATTTATTTCTTTTTTTTCCATCTTGGTTATCAAAATGAAATATGCAACCTTCCATCAAATGTGTATTTTATTAGCCCCAGCCAACAAAGCCTTGCTGTGTGCTGTCACTGACCAAGGGTGAAATAAACTGCTGATATGAATAACAAAAAAGTGCAACTGACTCTAAAAAATGTATTTTCATTTTAATAACACGTAATCAGATTTGATCTCACAACACTTCACTCACACTATATTGAAACTGACCTACAGTTAAGAAGACAATAAATGTTATAGTAATGAATTATTTGCGTATTCATGTGTTTTTCTCTCTACGATGGTTCATATATACCTTTGAATTGCTGTAGGTTTTGTTATAATTGCATGTGGATATGCAGAATTATTAAGATAATTATTAATTGATAAAGAAAACGAACACATTTCCACTCTTTTAACAGAAGCGAGACCAGAAGTGGAGCAAGCTGTTCATTTTGGTGTCTTAACTGGTTATTTCATAGAGACAAACTACTATGCATATAGGACAATGACAACACAAAGACAGTGGAAGTAATATGACAAAGATCACACGCAAAGAAAAAATGTTCTTTGAGATACTCTCTACGCTCGCACACATTTGCTGGGACCCTGTGGGATCACTTGCCCAGGATTAGCATGACAAGGTTCGTCTGCAAAAGCTCTTCTGAATCTTAATGAGAAACTAAAACCCAACAGAGACATTCATAATATATTCTATATCTTCTCTTCATAGTTCACAGTCTGCTCGCACATTTGCCACCAGCAAGGAAACTCAGAATCAATATTCAGTTCCAATGCACACTGATAGTCAAGGTTACAACTGTATTCCCTCTATTTATCAATAATGAAGACAGCACTGGGTATATAAATTATATTGCATATTTTGAATATGGCTTTCATGGACAATTATTCTTCACAAATGTATATATCATCAAATGTTATTATCAGTTTTTCATTATGATAACTGCAATTACTGATATGTATGTAGTTGTCACTTAAATGGATATGGAGAGGAGCGTCCCTTCTCACACTTTTGTGAGCCATATGAATGGTCTGCCAATGTAATCGTGTGAAAGTTTCCATTTACGCCCTAAAACCCAATCCCCTCCTAAGTATAACTTTAACCAAGTCAATTTAACACCTGAAAGTAACCAAACAATAATTGAAAATGTAAAGTCTACAACAAAAGTAGAACAGCAACTGCCCAATACAAACAAAAGTACAAAAGCTACTACAAGTTGCGCTTGTAGATGATAATGACCTACTGAACCTCCTGGAAAGTGGAGAGGGGCACTGACTAGTCAGACAAAAAGAACTAATGCAGGTCATTTAATGGGTTGATAACAACTGAAACAGGTACTTCAAGAGTATGTAAAGTATACTGTGTCATACCTGGGAACTTTCTTATTACAAGTAGAGCTGTGTTTTGAGTGTAAAATTCTTAGTATCTTTTAGAACCAAATAAGGTTTGTGAGCGGCCATTAAGTCTTTGCTTGTTCCTTCCCTTCATGCCAAATATTGAACAGAGACGCTGATGTTGAGTGAATTCGGCGGCATAATGGATTATTTTGCATGAGACTCAATATACGGTAGATGTCCTGTGAGTGGGAGTTATTTGTACTGGTCTGCAAAAGCTTGCACACAGCAGGAGCTCTTGTAGTTATTGCTTGAGGCTTCCCTTCGGCGAGTGCCAATGAGTTTATCAGACGAATATTAGATTTACTGATGAGATGGTGTCTCTTTCTGCTGTGAAGCTCTTGAACAGAAGAAGAGGACAATGCATCGTTCCTGATTGCTGAAAAACAATGTAATAAGCCATAACATAACACAATTGTGTTATATTATTTAGGAACTGGGTGTATACAATGTGTAATGTACTATTTCCATTCCTCAGGAATATTTTTGACAGCAAGGAGGGAGACTGAGCCCACTATTGTTTCATTAACATTATCATCAAAAGTAGTAACACTAATAGTATAAATAGTACTATAATCGTTCTCATAATGTGAATATATACTCAGAATATATTTATTTTCCATCGATTCTGTGTTGTAACTTTTCTCTTATCCTGATTTGACTCTGCTGTGCGGCACTTTGGATCAGTTATGTGGCATGCTTAAAGTGTGGTACAAATAAAAGCCAATAAAAGTCATTGTCTTAAAGTTTGGTTATTCATTTATTTGTTTATTTTGTGCGTATGTGTAAGTGTGGACAAAAATTGACCTGAAGTGGAGGAATTGACAACTGTGATTGGTTAAGACTTTAAATGTATTGGAAAGGAGAAGGCCTCTGGCACCAGCATAATGAGACTCTATACATATTTTAACAATTTAACAGGGTGCTGATGACTGAGAGATTATGTGATGGGTGTTCCTTTGCATAATTCATTGTTGTTTTTCTCAGTAATCATTCAAAGCTGTAACTACATAACAGGTAACTTTTAATTTCAAGAGCAAATCATGCATCAAGGTAAACTTTCCCTCTTTAAATATAATTAAGAAATGCAGATATGCTGCAACTTACTACTGCTTTTAGATTCTGAACAAGGCATGAAACTGAAACATGTTGTTAATTTGTATGTCTTTTTAGATTCTATCTTAGTTCTTCATAGTTACAATACTCCATAGACTTCATTTGTCCAACGGAGGCTTCACGGCTCTCACAGTTGCTCCGTTTTTGATAAGCTTGTTTTGGTTCGTTGTATAGGCCATCATGTGTTACACTTCAAAAGTCCAAACACATGACATACAAGAGCCTTTAATATCTATAGCTAAAATAGAATCCAGTGACCCCAGGGTTTCTGTCAAAATGTTTCTCATCCTGATTAAAATGACTTCTGACAGGTCTCACTTTCAAATTTTGTCATAAGAGTCAGCTGTTCCCTCTCGAGTTAAATGGAAACTATACTGGCAAGGGATGGTTTTTTTCACCTGTCTTTTTTTTGTTTGTTTTATTTTTTTCCTCCAGCCAGTTACTCTCATTCTTTTTTATTTGAAATCCTGCAACTCGTAATTTCATAATTATGGGAGGGGATTATAATGAAGGCGGCTGGAGCTGCAGGTTAATTGGATTTTTCACCTCGACGGGACCGCATCTAAGTCGCCCATGGGCCGCAAATCAGCACATTTGAAGTTGGGGACAGGACAAAAGAGGCTGTGGAAAGAAAAGAGAGAGCAGTTAAAAGAACCCTCTTTAACTTCAAGAGTTTGGGAAGTTACTTTTGCACTGCCAGTTACTGTTTGTGGCTTCAGAGGTTTTCCTTTGCTTGCTTTCATCCATGTTGATGGCATCTATAATTGGCAGTGTTTTTCTGTTCACAGGAGTTACTGCTGCAGAGGTTATTGATAAACTCTGAAATCCTTGAGAGTTGGGAAAGGAAGTTCCTTAACTGAACTTTTAACAAATGAAATAATGTAGACTTGCAAAAACAGTCCGAGCATGCTGTGGGCTTTTTCATTAACTATGAAATATTTTGATTCGATGGCTCACAGAATACATACTAATGACTTATTTTCTTTATTAACATGATGATATAAAATCAAAAAGTCACAGAGGTGGAGTGAATGAAAGTGTGACATCATTATTTTAATCTGATTCCATAGCTGTTAAAATTGCCTACTGTGCTAAGAGGAGAAGTAGGTGAAAAATGGAGATTTGGGCAAAAAAGAAAAAAAAATCCTTATATTTTGAAAATGATCTCCAACTTCACAATCATGGTTATCCATGTTCGACCACTTATTAATATCATGCCTCTTTTTAGTCAGGATCACATCTATCTTTAGCAGATTCACTTAGATTCTACCGACAGTATTCTTATCCTCCATTTCCAGGGGCGACTCACTCCTCTGAGGGAAGAACTGAGCTCCCGGCCCCTCAGCTCTTGGCCTACTTCTAAATAAATGTTTGACAAGGGGCAAACCTCTCCCTGAGCAAAAGACAGGGAATTAGAGGGGCTCTTTCATGGCGAGACGGCCACACGCAAAGCCAGAAGGTGCCAGGGCCACATTCTCTGTCGCAGACAAATAGTCAATCCCACATCATATTTCCTTCCCCCTAATCGTGAAAAAAAATTAATAAGCCCGCTTACCGAGAAGTTTATCCATGTCTAAGTTTGCAGTGTGAGGCTAAACGATGAAAGGGGTGAAATTGCTTGTCTGTTATTTTACAGAAAAAATTTAAATTTAGGATTCTGCTGTGACGTGAACTTCATTTTACTGTTTATAGAGGAATCCTCCTATAAAGAGTACTCCTCTCGGTTTCAGGCTGGTGAGAGGTGGTTCTTAAAAGAATTCATGCAAAGAACAAACATACAGGCTAGGAAAACTTTACAAAAATGAGGCATTGCTTTTCATTTTGACTACTGTGAAAATTTTGAAGTAAACAGCAAAGCACTTGACCACAATGTGTTTCTTCAGTTAACCTTCTCAACATAAAGCATTTGCACACCTGTACCACCTCTTCTGTGTCTGTACTTATAGTTGTTTCAAATTAACGGACAGTTTCTTACTGCCAAAAAAGATTCTTCCTTATGTATTTTTGTTGAGTTCGCTTACAATTTTAAACTTAAAAGGGTTTTAGACAGCTAAAAGCGAACTTCATGGTCAACAATGCAGCTTGGAAATCAATTTGATTTTTTTTTGTCCGTTATAATGCCTTCCCCTTCAACCGTCAACAATCACCCTAACACTTGATTCCAAACTGACATTCAGAGGTCTGCACAAGAGATCACAAAGAACGTAATTCCTCCATAACAATTTGAATCCTCAGATAATTGCTCAAAATGTCACATAATTGTTGAAAAAAGTCAAAGCAACACGCAGCCCACACAGCATTATGTGCACTGACATAAAGTGCATTTCTGCAAAGTTCTGAGTCATTTCCTTCGATGCCAAATGGTAAACAGTGCAATTTTCAGCCACCCTGCTGTGAGCTGTCACTCCGCCTCAAATGGTGTTAGATCAAAATGCTTCATAAATTAGCATTACCTGAGGCACAAATTGTACAGTAACTGACTGTGGACTTGAGGAGCAGTAGACATTAATTAGAGCAAATATATGTCATACCATGTATTATATATTTCTACAGCTGCAGCCATGTGTAACATTGACCCCTTGTTAGGCCCGTGGACTCTTCTCAGTTCCCATGTGGCATTACAACATGGTATAACAGGATTTCAGCAGTGCCAGGCCCTTTAATTGTGCCCAACCTAGTACTCATTTAATAATATACTAAGTGGACAATGCTTTGAACCAGTGTCATTTTTTTAACCTTTATTAGTGTTACAACCACACAGAGTAACATTTACAATGCAATTTTCCTACCTGAGTTTCTCATCTTTGAATCACATGGACAAATTTGGCTTCTCTAACACACACGGTGAAATGAGCTCTCTCTATTCCGCAGCGATTTAAGAAATAGCAAAACAAAAAGCAAATAAATCCTTCAGAAAACAAATTTATCAATTTGCCTTTCAAGGTGCTCGGGACTTACTTATAACCTGAGTCAAGGGTATTTTGTCCACAGCAAAATAATCAAACCTGTTTTCCAAAACTGTACCAAAAACAGAAACCATTAAAAAGCAACTGGCATTTGACAAAAATTCTCACATTTATTGTATTTGTTAAACAAGTGTTGAACTTTACATCAGTCTTAAGTGATGAGCCCCTTATGTTTACATAAAAAAAAAAACCATGAGCTACAGTACAGCATGTATACCAGTGCTGGAAAATATTCACACATTCCCCATCTATATTTTGGAAAGATTTTAATAAATAGAATATCCAAACCCGAGCGGAAGAACTACAATTATGATAAAAACTTCATCGCTAAAAGTTGGTTTTTGATTCAGTTGCGCTTGCCCAACACTCTGCCGCAACTGTTAAAAAGATCTATTTCAATCAAAATTACACAAATAACTGTGCAATGCAGAAATCACCTTAACTGGGTTGTTGCAGTCCCATTCTATTAAAGGAATGACACTTTGGCAAAGTCAAATAAACTTGTCAATGGGCGATATCAACGGAACTCGTTAAGCAATAAACACTGTTCACAAGTGACGAAAGTGATGATGCATATTTGTAATTGATTGACTCCATCTGACTTTACGTTCAAACATACTACCATGAATGAAGTGTTGGAACCATAAACACGCTGTATAACATATGTGCATCTTCTACACGATAGTCTTTCAAACGTTAAATTTTGAAATTAAAAGGTTTCTTTATATTTACTGCTTCCCATGAAGTTTTATTTTACACTGGCAATACAACAAAATATATATTTTAGCAGATTTCCTTGACAACAGTTCAAGGTACAGTTGAGAAAATATAAGGCCAGGGGCTTGATTGCTAGTGGTTATACAATCCAAACTTCATGGTGATGGAGAGCGGCCAGGACCTTATATTCCTTTTCTAAGAGTCTGATCAGGAACATTTCACAAACATGTCCATTTCCCGGTCCAGGGGTGTAGTTTTTTTCACAATAATAAAAATCAGACTTCAACTTAAATGTTGGGGAGTGTATGTACAACCTTTTGACAGGGAAACTGCTGATTGGATGTAGCCAGTAATGCCTGTTTTTTTTTTTGTTTGTTTTTTTTTAAACCTTTTTTTTTTTAATCATTTTTGTACCTTAAATTTTTCTCAATTATTCAACAGCAGCAGCACATTTAAATACATAGTTGGCTTGTCTCTTAAAATTGAAATCTGACTCTGCATTTTATATACAGTCTTCTTAAAACTTCGCACTGCCATCGCTGTGCTCCGAGTCTGTTTGTCTGCAGGTAAGAAGGTAGGAAGAGTGGTGATTCAAGGGGAAAAAGAGATGACAATGCAAAAGGGGGAGGAAAAGTTTGTAAATGGCAAGATTGTGTGACGGGGCATCGAGGCTCTCTTCAAAAACAAAAAATATTTATATATGCTTCCCATGCCTTCACTAGTGTGTCCTGCAACAAGTCAGGGTTGTGTAAGGGCAGGGAGGTTTGGGAAGATTTAAATACATTTAAAGGCTTGTTACTAACTGCATCTGTCCTTCTCGTACGTCACCCTCAGGGATGCAGTCCTCTTTAGTTATGGGAATAATGAAGCCATCGCTGCTCCCTCTGCCTATCTGGTAATAGGCTTGGAGCTGGTGGCCAGCCCCTAAGTTAGGCATGCTCTTGTAATAAACGTCCTCATTCTCACTCCTCTTGGTGGGGGACAGATCTTCCACTACATCAGGGCTGCTCTCAGGGCATGGAGAGTCTCTTAGATTAGGCATACTAGTGTACAAGGAGTCTCTGTTTGGGGACTGTAGACTATCATCGGGGTTGGTGGGTGTCAGCTGGCTGACATAGGTATCAACTCCCCCATCGGTCCTCACCTTCTTCTGTGGTGCATACAGAAGCGAGTGAGTCCGCTGGGGGATGAGCGGCGCCTCCAGCTCCTGCTGATGGTGCAGCTCGCGGCCCACTGTGTCACCCACGTGGACGAAGGACGATGCATCGGCAACAATAGCATCATCTTCGCTGCTGCTGCCACCTACCACCGTCACCTTGGGCGGAGCCCGCTCCGTGTGGTGGTGATGGTGGTACTGCGGCGGCTGCTGGTGGTGGGGTGGATGATGTAAACTGGAGTGCTGCTGCTGTTGGTGGCTTTTGTTACAGGCACGCAGGTTGTTGTGCACTAGCTCGGAGATGATCATTTTCTCGAAGGCAGCATCATCCAGGCTGAGGCCGCAGTCTACTACCTGCACACTGTCGCCAAAGTCCCCATTGCGGAGCGAGTAGCTATTGTTAAAGTTACCATTTAGCGGTAGAGTATCCATTGCACTTGTATCCCTCACCACATTGTTCAGTGAGTGCCCTGGAAAGAAAGGAAAATGTGAGGGGGCTTTACATTAATCAGCATTAATAACCACAAAAGATAAATACTAAAGTTTAATGCTGTTTAGGATGCAGTTTCACATATAAATACTCAGTTAATTTAAGCCATGCCATAAATTTGTTAGTTCGGCACAATCCTTAACATAGAAAACATAGACATGCTTTTCTTGCAATGAGAAATCCTTTTACTTTCTCATAGATATATTTCAACTTTCCCTTTATCAATTGCTGTAAAAGAGGAAGGGAGTTATGCGTTTAAGTCTGCCACAAATGTGACAAAGCAATGAAAAAGATCCCAAACAACATTAAGAAACAAACTGAAACAGTGAGCACCATCACAACACACCGGGCAAAAGTCCACAAATATGAAGCCAAAAAACGGGCAAGCTACAACACTTACAGGTTTTCTAGCAACTAATAGGTTGGATGTGCTGAAGTAAAAAAAAAAAGGACAGAGATGGGAAAATGTGACAAAGACAGAAAAGGGAAAGTAGTTATGTAATAACATGTGGCAGCCATCTTTGTTCTCACTACAAGGGGAGCCCACAAGCAGCACTCCACCATCACCACACACAGCAGGTGAAAAGACTCACTTTAGACAACTCACATCATGTCTGTCTGCTCAGGCTATCTGGTCTAAGAGCAGCTGATGTATAAAAGAAAGTAAAATGATTTATTGTAACATGAATACTCATTAAAAAAACAAACAAACAAAAACAACAAAAATAACAAAATGTAAAGTAAAAGCCTTAACTGCAACTTAGCAAGAGCAAGGGTTCAGCAAATCAAGTAGACAAGCATTACACTGCTTTCATTTCTGTGAATTCATGGTCGATAGCTGCTTTGTGGGAAATTTTCCTTTTTTCCTTTTCCTTTTTCTTCCCTTTTTTTTTTTTTTTGACTTTGTGTCGGTACACTTGCTGTCCATTAGTTGGCAGCTTGTGTACCCAAAGCTCGCAAAGGTCAGAGCTTGCCCACAGCCTGGCACTTGGCATCCGTCACAGTAACAGTTCCCAGTGAGACCCCGGTCACTAGCAGAACAGCTCAAGAAAACACAGCCGCTGCAGAGGTCAGCTGCAGTCATGTTAGGAATTTCTCAAAGCATGGAGGTCATGGAAAGCAGCGGCAAGAAATACAAATATTATTTATGCCATGATTGAAAGAGGAGATAAAGGAAAAATGTGCTCTGCTATGGCTGTTGCACCTCCTTGTACAAAAACATGTGAAGATTAAGATGGAGGTTGTTGCAGTTATTCATGCTAATGTTTGTCAGTGTCACAAAAAAAAGAGGTAGAGGGTTGGGGTTATAGGGGATACTAAATGTGCAGGTGTTCTGGAATACATTGGAAAAAGGGAAAAAAACAGAATAAAGAAAGAAAGGGAAACTAAGCAGCTGCTGCCATGACATCCGTGTGTTTGTGCCAGCTAGGTGGCAATTTAGTGTCCAGACAGGTGTTGTCTGGAAGGGTGTGACAGGAATACTACTGGACACTGAGACTGCTGAGTGCCACACGAGGACAGGCATACAGGGAAAAAATAAAAAAATAAAATAGGAACAGAGAGAAAACCTTTAAGATAAATTCTCCTTTTTAACAGGAAAAAAATGGCAACACATTTTGGTAACAAAAAAAAGCAGAAGAGAGAAAAGCAGAGTAGTGGGCATTTGCAGCAAATCTGGAAGATAATTTCAAATGACCAATGAAACCTTTTATTTTCTTTCGGATTCAATAAGAATTTAGGTGGGTAATTTTGTGAACCACTTGCTCACTGAGTGTGTGTTAATGGCCTAAAAGTAAACCAGTGATTGTGCCAGGGTTTGGGTTGTTTTTAATAAGCATGCTGAAAAAAATTTACATTTGATAGGCAAAGTTAAGTTTTACTCCCATACTTGTCTCTCTGTAGGTCACTAGAGGAAAGCAAAAGGGAAAAGCACAAAACATGACAAAAGATGCCATTTCAGTCTCAGAGTAGAAAAGCACATATAATCATTTAGTTTTTACATTGTGATGTATACTTCAATTTAATTTGCAACCACAGTGCAATGACTATTTCTTTAAAGTTCCTACTGGTATAATCTGTTATGATATATTGTATCTATAAAAAGACAATCCCACAAAACTGCGTGCAGTTTGACAGATTTTAAGGGGAAATGTCCGGCTAATGCTGACAGAAAGAAACAAATCTCCCTCCTAAGTTCAGGGAAATAAATCTTAATGATCATGCAGTTTATACTACAGCTTCAGGTCTACACCACTGTTTACATTATCTCGAGGCAGAACATGTAGTATCTCTTTCCCATCTTAATCATTATGTCCCGTTAAAAGAAATATGAGAACACAGAGGCTGGATCGAGGTGAACCACACAAATCTCTGTCGTGCCTGAAAAAACATGTGCGTTGTCACACACACATAATGTATATTGTCTATGTGCAACACAAACTACGCACACTATCAAGCATTTGGGAGACAGTGATTCAGAGGGAAAGGTGATACTGCAGAGCATCTTGCTTTTCAGTTGGTCTGCTGTAAACTCGACTGAAGTGGGACAGAAAGAAAGAAGGAGGAGAGGGAAGAAAAGCCAGAATCCTGTGAAAGAATTAAATAGGCACACCTGGCGAGTTAAACACTGGAGCTGTGGGGGTGTTACACACGACTGTCTCAGCCAGTAAGGTGTTATAAGGGTTGTTAGTGCCTTGTGGTCGCAGAAGAGGATTTGTTAGTAGATAATTCCCGGTCATTCCTGGAGTGGCGAGAAAGAGGATATGTTTGGAAGTTGACAGGAAGTTTCATGAAGAAAAGAAATGTAGAAAATATTGGCAGTTTGCTTTTTTAGGCATGTGATGTCACCATAAATATATCCCAAAAATCTGAAACTACGGTGTTTCTTTAAAAGATGTGAATAGAGATTAGAAGAAGATGAGATAAACCTTTACAAGTCCTATATACAACTTGTCTTTACTTCATTTGGTATGTGTTGCAAGTCCTTCATAACTCATTTTTTACCAGCTAATTTTCAACCAACTGTGCTCATTATTATGTTTTGTCACCAGTATGTTTCATAAGTCATATTTACTTATTATCTTAAACAGGCATCTTTTTTTTTTTAAATGTGCACGGTAAATTTCAGTGGTTATGCAAAGTTTCTCTGTTCCAGACAAGTCCAATCATAATTTCTTTTTCATGACAGACAGGTGAATCCTTCCAAGTTTTCATATTAAAAATTTCAATTAGCTATTATCTCCCAAAGCCTAATCTCCCTCATTTTTCTTCTGAGCTTGCAGTGCGTTTTAAGGATCTGAGGTATTTCCACTGCCATTCATCACCTATGTTAAATGCCATCTGTCATGTTGAGAAGTCTCCAGGGATGTTTTTAATGACATGAAAGAGCTTCTAGGATATAGAGCCCTCCTTCAGTGCACTAACTCTCCGGGGTAACTACTACACCCTGGAGTGATCAATATCCAACCTTTGCATTAACATCTCCAGGAAATGGTACTGTAGGGAAAAAAGGCCCAACCTCTATATTGTTACTGATGTATAAGCAAGTCAAAATGGGCTTCAAAGCCGTTGATGTAATGTTCTATCTTTTGGGAAGTGACATCGAAAAGGAAAGAGAATGCAAAGAGCAGAAGCAACAGAAGTAAAAGAAGGGGAAGTTAAACTACCTTGGTGTCAACCCTCTTCCCTTTGCATGCTTGGAGAATAATTTCAGAGGCAGCAGAGAGCCTGACAACACACTAAGCATTCTGGGTCAGCCAGAGTTGAACATCATCTTCTCATCATCACATTTGTGCTCAAGCTAAATAATAAATGATAGTTTTACCCTCCCTTCTTCATAAATCCCCCTTTAAAGTAACACCGGTCACCTTATATGGCAGGCAACAAATGGCCTTTTGCAGCATGTAAAGATTTTCTGAAAATAAAACGTTTTCTCCCATTTTAGTTTAGTCCATGCTTCCCCTGAGCCTGGGTTTGAACTCGGTATAGACAGCCAGCTCTTAAATAAAAAAACAGCCTTGTCCCAATATGACACTAATGTTAGCAGCAAGAATGACAACGCTGCATATAAGGATTTTTGTGGACCTCAGCTGGCAGAACAGGGAAGCTATGCTGCAAGCCTCAGTCTTCCCCTTCATTCTTTTATTAATCATACGACTGTCTTTTCAAGCTGAGAGCATTTATTACAATTACCTGCACCCTGTGTGACGGTAAGATCATTGGAAGTTGAAGGTGGTATTTTTAGCTGCATGATGAAATGTGTGCATAGGTGTGTAGAGAGATGAGGTGTGAACTGACCTTGGTTAAGGGTGGAGGTGCTGTTGATGTCACCTGAGATAAAGGAGGACTCAGATTGCTTTCTTACGGTGTCATTCCACATTCTCCTGATACGACTCTGTCAGGTCAACAAGGGACAGTCATTAGGACTCTGACAAGCGCGCTCACCTTTCAGTTCAACTTTCATGTATTTCTTATGTACTCGCTGCTGACTATATCACTCCTTACCAGAGAGGGGAGGGCAGTTCTTATGTTCACTTTCTCTGTATGAGTGTTTTAAAGATGCTTTCATGCAAGTCAACTTTTGAAAGACTTTGACTCCTTTGGCTATGGCAGGAGACTAAGGTGATACTAGAGTCTCTCTAGTAGCAAAATACATCTAATGCTCAATGTCTATTAAGGCCTATAATCCATGGATAAGACTGGGATAATTCAGACATTCAGACATCAGTCATTTTTTGCAAATGCGGCTCTCCCTGCAGTAAAAAGTGCCTGTAATGCTCTTTAGAAAGTGCAATACAGCATTCCATGCACATGGCGTTAGTGAGAAAAGATAAAAGCAAGTGCTAAAGGGGGTAGAGCAGAAAAAAGGTATTCATGCAGCACAGCGGATGCTGATTGTAAAATGTAGAATCATGTTGGTGTCTCTTAATCTACTTCTGAAGATGAAATGCTGAATAAGCATTATTTCATCAGTACCTACATGCTCATGAAATACTAAATACTGAGTACTGGTGGAAACTTTTCAGACCATTTCAAGATTTACAAATTTATTGTTTCAGATTCATCTTAAAATCAATTTTCTATTTTCCTGCCATTGGTAAAGCAAAAACAGGTATTAGGATCCTTTATTTGATACTTAATTAGGACATATTTAGCAGCAATGGGAGCCTCAAGATCTGGGAATCATCTTCCAAACTTGGTATTACTTTCCTTTAAAGTTTTATTTTCTTCTTCTTCTTTTTCTTGGACTGAGAGCCATTTCAGGTCTTTCCAGGGATACTCTTCTGGGTTTTTGTCCATACTCTTGCTGTGTTACTTTGGGAGTTTCACAGAGCTTTCCTTATTTCTTTAGTTATTTAGATTTTTTAAAAGTAAAACTTTGAGAGTTTTCAATCAGGATTTCTTTTTTTTTTCCATCATTCATCCTTCCCTCTAAACTGACATGGGCAAGCTTCCACATATAATGATGTAGCCACCACCGTGTCTGACTGTGAGGAAGATATGAATGAGGTAATGTGCTTGTTTCCCCTCACAAACTGTGGGGAATTATGGCAAGAGGGTTGAAATTTGTATCTATCAGACCAGAGAAATTTGCTTCTCGAGGTCTGAGAGTCATTCAGTTCCCTTTTAGCGAACTCCCAGAGGACTGTCTTCTACCATAAAGGTCTGATTGCTGGAGAGCTTCACTAATGCTTGTTACTCTGTGAAGTTCTTCCATGTCCACAAAAGAACTTTACATCTCATTCACTGGGCTGTTGGTTACATGTCTGACCAAAAACCTCCATCCTAAGTTTTTCAGTCCAAGATATCTGTCTGAACTTTTTCCATTTAACATGATGGAGGCTATTGTGCCATTTTAAATGCAGCAAAACTTGTATTGTATTCTCCCCCAGATCTCTCCCATAACACAATCCTTGTTTGAGTCAATCCTTCCGACTGCACTGGTTGTTCTTTTATGTGACAAATCTTATCAACTACAACATGAATGCATATAAGCATTTTCCTTGTGTCCATTAACTTCCATTATATAGGTCAAGTTGTGGAAGTATCCCAAATACCACTGATGGAAGAAGTCTAGAGCTTAAATGAGTGTCATAACAAAAAGTCTGAAAACTGTAAATTGGATCTTAAATTTAAAATAAATTGGGAGGATCCAGAAAACAGTTGCTGCTTTGTCACTGTAGATTACTGTGGATGGACAGTTGAAACTGAATTCATTTAAACATAAATACCAAATTAACGAAAATGTGCCAGATGGGTCTGAACATTTTCCATCAGCACTGTACACACTATTATGTCAATGTTTGAGTTTCATGTAGTGTAAATGAGCTGCATGATGAGTGTATCTGAGCAGGAAACACTAGGGTGTGCTCCTCTTATTTGGCACTCACTGAGTCTTTAACTGTGTAAAGGTGCTGGTCTACCTGTGTACCAGAAGAGTAACGTGCACTGGTCCGTGTGGTGGAAGTCTTTGCAGAACTGTGCGAGCTCTCAGTCGGCAGCCCTCCGCAGCAATACGTGTGGCGGAAGCACTTGCTGTACTCTTTACGGACCTGCATGAGCAAACAGCCAAGCGTTTACACAGACTGTTGACTTTAAAAAATGACTTCGCCGTGATATCAAAGCAGGCACTGTGTGGTCTTTATATTAGCATGCAGGACAATTTAGAAAACTAGAATGCTGAAATTCAAATGCCTTTCAACTTGAAGGACAAATCAAAAAGCTTTGGTAGTGCAGATAAAAAGAAACTTACTTTTTTCTGAAGAAGGCAGTGAAAAATGAAGATAAACATTCCTTGGAAGGTGTTGAATATGGTAAAGAGGTATGCCATGACAATCGAGGCCTCGCTGATGAAGAAGAGACCGAAGGACCATGTGAGACCCAGCAGGCACAGCAGGGCAAAAGCCCCCATTACCCAGGATCTTTGGGATAGAAGAAAACAAAAACAAGAAGATGACAAATCCAACTTAAGATATATTCAGTGACGGAGTGGCATCTGGGATTTCTAATCCCCACATTTAATCACTGAGAAAATTTTGCAGAAAAATTTGTATACCCTAGTTAAACTAAAGAAAAATGAAAAAAAAACTATTACAAAACGTGTCATCCCAACAAACCCTTATAACACTCTCAGTCCATACTCAATGCAGTTCCTGCCTTTAGACGGACAAGAAGGAATAAAAACTTTGATCTAGTTTTCTGCAAATAACTTTATATGTGCTAAAACATTCCAACAATCAGAGAGCACAGTATGTTGAAAAATAACCATAAAAAAGTACAAAACACTATTTCATATAAAACAATTATCTACTGCGTTATCAGAACTGAAGAACACGGCATGTATAGAAAAGAGTTCCAGGAAAATGTGTAAAGGTCCTGTGGAGCCTTCAGACACCAAGAGCAGACACAGTTCAATGCTCACACACACAACAATAACCACAACACTGGACTGATGAAAATGGTGAATGTGACCATCACAAGGACAGAGGATGAAAAGCTTTGAAGCTGCAGTTTGGGGGAGGATGAGTGGGCAAAAGAAAGAAAAAGACCGAAAGAGAGGAAAAAAAAAGGGCGATTTGGGGAGAGTGGAGAGAATAAACTAGAGAATTCTGGGCAACATGTTCTTACTTGATAAACCGTTTATTATCTTCATAGCTAGAGAGCATGATAGGCAGGAAGAGAAAAACACAATTAGATCAGAGCGCAGAACAGCGTGGGTTAGTTGGTACGATGTCTTCAACTTTGATCCAAGGGAAATCACGGGAGGCAGTGAAATTAAGGGTCTAACAAGAACTGAGATTTGTATGTTTTGCTGTTGAGGATTTAATTATAAATTTCTATTCAAAGCAAAGCATTTGGTCAGAGCACATTATCTGTGGTTGAATTTGCATTTATGCTACTGATGGGTGGGTGGTGTTGTGTGGATAAAATTATCTGAGGTGCATAGTAAAAGCTTACCCGGGCAAATCTGTATTATAGTAGCCATCACAAACGCGATAATTACTGGTGTGGATCACAGAACAGAGAGAGAGGAAGACGATGTGAGGAGAAAAGAAAGGAGAGGGTGTGCGTTAGCTTTGCCTTCTCATGCAACATGCGATGATCATTGTGCTAAATTGACTCTCAGAGCAAACTCTGGCACAAAGAACACAAAGAAAATGACCACAAAGAAAATGGCTATTAGTAAACAGTGTATTTTACTAGTATAAACAAACCTAGATTAAATCATTTCTAACATCCACGAAGAACATGTACACCAATCTGAAAGCAACCGAGTTCAGAAAACGTGGTCCGCTGTGGTTTCCTTGATAAGGGAGTAGTCTATCACAAATACACCAAGAAGTCTAAATAAGCCATTTTCTGACTGTTCACCCTGATTGCGGTTTTACCACAGTGCTGCAATGTGGTACACATTCCCGAAGAAAAAAATCTAAAATAACAAACACTGACTATAAATAGCAGCACTGCTTCTCCTACACAGAGTGGTGGCAGTTTGAACACTTACTGTAATAATATAATGGTGCAAACTGGCACTACTACTACACCCAACAAGCCCATACAACGCCAAATGAAAGAGGTCCCGAGTATCCGCTAACAAACAGCAGTAAATATTGTTCTATTGATGGATGGGGGAGGGGGATTCTTCTTATGGGAAATGATGGGGTGAGAAAGCCTGAACTATAGCAATGATGGTCAGTTGGAGTGGTGGTATTTAGGAAGATATTATTTGGTCTCTCTGGGATTACAACCTGAGATCTATAGAGGAATACAGTTGAACAAACACACATGGTAGCTGTTTTTCTGCCTGACCCCACCCTATCAAAAGCGAGCACTGCATAGTTAGGCTGCAGCCTTAAGAGTGATGCGTGTCATACCGGCGCAATTCTGTGGCTGGTGGTTTGGAGCAAACAACACAGCATGAAAAAGAGGCTCACAAAATACTTAGAATCACGATGACAGTTAGGTCACGCCAGAACTAAAACAATCTTTTAAATCCCTCCCCCCTTCCCCCCAGATTTGGATCAGTTCAACATTAAGCCATATTACAAAAACAAACAAACAAAAAAAAAAAGAAATCTATTCTTCTGTTTTTTTTTTATTATTTGTTGTGAAGGCAGGGGATGAAAAACCAGCACCACAAGAGCAAAATAACCTTACATTTCTCCAGTGATAATCTGCAGACACAAAGGAGAAGGTTGGGGTTCAGCATAAGACGCTTCACTTACTTTATATTCTCCAGTCGGCTAGAGTCTGGTTTCAGGGTGGTAGAGTGCTTCACCATTTTGTACATTGTGATCACCAAGAAGATGAGATTGAGCTGTCAAAACACAGTAATGGCAGTGTTAATTCATGAAGATGTATGGCTGAAGATACAGCAGACAGAGAAAAAACTGTTAATTTGACTATAAGTATTAAAAGCGGAGAGTCTTCACTCTGCATGTCCACAGACTAATCCAATAAAGATCTATCGTTCCAGCTAGTCTCAGACAGGCCGACTGGCGCCAAATTTAGTGTCATTCTATATCAATAAGAGCATGGAAATGCATTAAAATCCATCACTGAGAAAAAGAAAAAAAGAAACAGCCACACAACAGCAGTCTGGCTATGTCAGAAGAATATGAAAAGTAGCAGGAGAAATAAGAGAGCCTCATGTTGTACGAAACAACTGCATATCATTTTATGCACATAGTGAAATATTATAAGGTATATCCACCAACAAAAGGCTTGAGGGAACATGGTATATTTTGCTTGATTTCCCTGTGTGTCCTGATAAAAAGAGTGAAATAGAAAGGGGGAAAGGGAGAGGGAGCGTTCTTGTATGAAATCTTGAGGGAGAGGGTGGCACATATCAGGTTCAGACAAGGATACCATGTGCTGTGTTTCTGAGCACATTTATTTGGTACCTTAAAAATCAATAGTGTGATTTAGAGACACAAAGGCTGAATGGTCCAGCAAGGCGCCCCTCCAAATAATTTACTTCAAAAACATTTATTCTGCTGCAAACCAGTCCTCGACACAGCATGTACAAGCACTCACGGCAGATGTACCAAACTGTGTTTGTACTGCAAGCCAGCCATGTATAAATAATGTCAAGGAATGGCTGAGGAAGAAAAATTGAGATGTGTGTCTCCAATAGAGCATATCAAAAGATCAAATGCATGCAACAATACATCAGAAAGCAAAACACACAAATAAACACATTTGCAATGGCAAAAAGCTTTTCTTTCCTGGGGAACCTTACAAACGGTGCATTACAGTGCCTCTGCGTTATTTTTAGAGTGCCAGAAAGAAAAATGGAGACGAATTGCCAATACGAGGGACCTTTGTGAGCTGGACTCAGACCACAGCCATTCACCCTTGAGCATAAATTTCTCTGTGTTCGGGTGCACACAGCTATCAAAAGACTGCCTGTGATCAATACATCACCCCCTCCACATGCAATCAACTCATGGGGCCGCACACAATAAGTCAGGCTCTCTGAGAAAGGTAGGAAAAAAAGAAAGAAATGGAAAGAGGTAGGGAGAAAAATCGTGAACCCACTTTTATATCATAGACGGCATTGAAACTATGTTTTGTTTCGCAGCTATCAGCCATTATTTCTGTCAGCCGTCTGTATGAGTCAGACAGTGGGGGTGAGGGAGGACTAGGTGGGCGAGGACTTTTGAAAAACCCTTTCACACATGGAGTGGTGACATGGATCCAATGAGACAGAGGAGAGGGACACAGTACTTTAAAGTAACCTAGCAGCATGGCACATGTTCCCACCCCCACTGACATGCTTTCGCAGCCCTTCCCGGGGGATCCCTCTTGCTGGAGCGGAGCTGCCTTGCCTTTATCCTTCACTCTGTCTCTGAATCATCACTGCAAGCCATGCAGAAGCACCTCGCCTCACTGGGACTGGGGAGAAAGCTTTTTTCTGAAGTGGACTGTGTGTGTACACACTGAACTTCAAATGAACTGCTGGGGATAAAATATTAAAGGTGCAGATGGAGCTGTCCAGATGACAAGAACTGCTCGCGACGTGTCATGATCCAAGAGGCCTTGGGTTGAAGCTATCTCAAGCATACTAATGGCTCCCCCCCTCCACTCATTACTTCCATGTTCCCCTTTCATGGAGCTAATACCTCCTGTGCCAAGAGACAAGAGACCTCTGCCTAAGAACATGGATCTAAATGCCCACTCTCAGCTTTGGTTTTCACTCAGTATTTAGGACTCCTTTCTGCTGCATAAAAGCTGGTAAAAACATGACCACCCTTGGCCAAACATGGTTTGAGTTACATGTGGGGATCTACACATAGGCTAAAGCTGCAATGTTTTCTCCTTTTCTCTTGCTCATGTGCCTTTTCTACCCTCTCTCTCATTGACAAGGACAAAGCCAATTTGTAGAGAAACCAGGGTCATGGATGATGTCGACAAACCTCGCTATTGCACAGTCCCCCGAGGTGTCCCTTTCTGGGGTGCTTTGTCTTTTTGAGACAATTGTTGCATAGAACCAGAGGGGCAGAGAGCTAAGCCGGAGCCAGTGCAACAAAGCCTCATTCCTGTCACACATTAGCTCTGCAACAATACATTAGCTCCTCGAAGGGTCATGATTCTATCTCTCCGGTCATCACCGCTGGGATCCTGATCATCATTTCCACTGCAGACATATTTTTCATGCAAATTATTATGAGAGCAACACTCGATTGGAAAACAATGAGGCCCCAATTTAAGGAGAGGAAACATATTCCTGTGTGGCTGACAGAGCATTTGCTGAGGCAGGGAGAAATGTATGTTTGCTTTGATACAATGTTAGGCTTTCTTCAATTATAAGCTCACACATTCAAAGTGGGTGCGGGGAGGAAGCAAAATAAAAAAGAAATGAAAACAAGAACGAGGCGTTTCAGCATTTACTCGAAGACCTTTCAGGTCTTCTGTGCACTTCCTCGTCCATGTTTAAATGCATCATTGAGAGGCAATGTTTCTCTTTGACAAAACTGCGAGTCCGGTGAGCAGCTTTGTCTTTTATTCATCCTGCCACCACACACAAAGAGCAATACTGTAGCTTTGCTTTGAAAGCTCCGAACAGTCTGCCAATAATGTGCAGACACTCACTGGAATTTGACACGGCTGCCCCTTCCCTCTAGTATATTTTCTGTGTCAGCTTGATGTTCAACAGAGGTCACTGTGTCTGTAGATAGTATACCAACCATTAGATTGTATAATGAACATGGTGAATAAATACCACCCAACCTCTCTGCAAGGAAGCAAGACAAGTTTGCAGAGCTTCCTCATTCCTTGGTGTACATGAGAGCAAAGAAGACATACTGCGGTCGGCTGATATGGATATATGTAGGGGACATTGCATGCTATTTCCTTTTTTTTTTTGCACAGGGATGTCTGACTCCCTAAGGTCTCATCCTTCTGAGTCTCTCTGATGGAGTGGGAGATAATAATGTCATGACCAGTAAATAATTTCATGCCTCTTTGGGACATATGTCAATATGATAGGCTATATGTCCCTCACCTTTGACAGTCCTTAACCAAACAAAGAGGTGCCCTTGCTTTTATTCTTGCTGACACTGCCATCTGCTATTTACTAAAAAAAGTAGACAAACACTTCAGGAAACAGATGAAGCAGAGGAAGCAGGAGAGGTTAAAATGAATAATTAACTCTAACATTCCCAATCTGCTGCATAGTACTTATTTACCTAAATACATTGATCCAACATTTAACATTTTTTCTCTTTGCCATCAATGTGAAGTGACATTACCAAAGGCTATACGGTAATCTCACTTCACAGAGTTGTACAAATGTGAGGTGAAAGAGCACCATCAATTCCTGATTCTTGTCAGGCGATGAGAAGCAGAAAGAATTGTTGGGTTCCTCGAAATCTGTCTTTGGCTCAGAATTAACCTGTCATCGCTGTGGAGACCAGAGGCAAAAAAAAACAGTTGACTTTTTCCTTCAGTTCAACCATCTCACTTCCCCTATCTTCCTCCTGCATCTCTTTCATCTCGCACTCTTGATCTCTTCCGCACTCCGCCAGTGTCAGTATTCAAAGCAAAATACAAAATAGCTTACCATGATGACAAAGGTGACAGGTCCAATAAAACTCCATATGAAATGATTGTCCACACTTAGCCAGCACCTATGAGAAACACAAACTTCAGCTTTAGGCAGCATAAACAATATCACGCTCCTGTGGACAAACGGGAAATCAGGAAAATCAAATTTTGGTCACTTGAGCTGAGAATATTTAATGTGTGGACTATGATTTTTGTATCAATATTGAACCTGATGTGTTTTCACATGCTGAACATCAATGCATTTGTCCAAAACAGACGAAATACCGCAAGTAGTCAACAGTAACAGCCAAGTCTTAGCTGAGATATGGTCATCAATCTATGTAAAAGGCTTCTTCTGCACAGTGCTGTTCTCTTTAAGGGAGCATTTACAAACAAGAGGTCACAGGAGGGTCTTTGAACAGACAGGCATTAATGTAGTTGCACCCTCCAGTGAAACCACAGCGTCGAGTCTGTCAACCACTTTAAAATGACATGAAAAATTGAACAGCTGCCCATCCCTGGCAAAGGGAGCTCAAATGTTTTGGTGTAGTCTCCAGGGATGTGCAAAAGGTACGGGCGCAGATGAGTTGATTTCGCAGCTAAATCTGACACACAGGAAGGCTCACACAGTGGTACATCCGGCATGTCTGCTCTGCATTTCCATGACTTATTCTGGGGAGCGGGACTTACGCTTTCTTGGTCCCGTAGCTGCCGTAGTCAATAGCTGCAGAGACACCGACCACGATGGCAGGGAAGAGGTAGCCAGACACGTAGTAGTACTTCTTCCGTGAGTATTCACTCTCAAAAACCTCCACAAGCATGAGGTACAGCTGAACTCCTTCAAGACACATCCAGGAAAAGGAAGCCAAGAAGAAGAAGTGGAGGATCCCCGCAATGATGGCACATCCGATCTGAGAAAGAACAATGTGTTTTTTTTAGGCAAAGAATACGGAATCGAGGACTAACGGTTACAGTTCATTGATAAAGTTTGATTAGATTAGGTTATAAAACAACAATGAACATAATAAACAAAGATGAGGCAGTATCTCTACTGTGGTATCACCATACCTTACAAAAAAAAACTGAAAAGATGACATTCACCATCTCTGCTTGTCTAATTCATCAGAATATGTATCAGTAAAACTGAAAAAAAAAAGTTTCTGAATATTCATTCACCACATGGGCTCTGACTATGTAAAGGCTTACTTTTTCAGCAGCACAGCAGAAATTAAAATGTCATATTGTATAGTGACGTTACAGTTAATAGATTAGAACATACAGCTCAGCACTAGCAACTTGGATTCCCAGCAGCATGCAGTAAAAATGGTTTTGTATTTCTCGAGATTGACGGGAAAATGTGGATTGAAAAAAAGGAGTAAAAATGGTGTGTGGGCAGGCTTTGCCATTACAACGGTGGCTTTAAGTGAAAGAGGAAAAGAAGTCCTGTCAAATGTAAAACATGCCTCGCTTAGTAATCTGTATTAATGGCGCTGTCCCACTCTTGTCATGTCAGGGACAGGCGGGGAAGGTTACAAATAAACAGTGCTTAAATTCCCATCCATTTGGCCCTGATAGGGTCTTTTGTTTTGAGCAGAGATAAAGTGAAGGGGAATGAATCAAAACCAAATCAATAGGGTGAGGTCACTCCGGCTTACCTTCGGTTCTGTCATATCGATGCCAATTAGGAATATTAACTCTGCGATGAAGAGATTAATGCACAGGTTCTTATGGATGGTGTTGCGATCGCTCTGCAGGCCCCGGAAGAAGCAGAATGTGAAGATGCAGATCATGAGGCAGACGAGGGACACCACAATGCCGACACGAGTGATGACAGTAAGGAGCAGCTCATGATGATCTCTAATGTTGCCCTGGAAAAAAAGCACAAATTGGTTGTCAATTTACAAAGTATGTTTGTGTGGCGGAAGAAGCAACGACATTTTTCTTCCAACACTAGGCAGAGAAATGGAAGCAATCTTATGTTATGTACAATTATATAGTATTCTTTTAGACTCTCCGTCTAGGTTTTACAATACATTACTTAATAAAAACCCAAACACAGCAAAAAAAGTTTGAGGACACTGGGGGAACATACTGACTCAAATACAATCAATCAAAGGAAAGAAAAAAATAATAATAAATTCATACATCATCTACTGAAACCAAAAGATAGCACAACATAAACGGTCTCATCTTTGTGCAAAATAAACCTGAAAAAAAGTCCAGAGATATTTCTGATGGGGCACAAAAAATAAAAATAAAAATTGCAAAAACATCTTCCATATCTCCCAAAATTGATATTTTTTTCATTCAGAAGTTCATTCTGCTTTTTTTTTGTCTCTTTCAGTTTAATATTTAACAAACAAATGTAAAATTTCTATTTTAACTTTAGCTCAAACAATTCACTTTCTAGCTTTTCTTATTTTCAGGTGCAAGAAAAAAAGGTTGTTTTGAGCTTTGTAGAAAACTTTAAGATAAAAGAAAAAGAAGACCAAAAAAACCATGACATACTGAGATTTCACGGTGTGCCATGAGGATGGCGAAGTTGGTAAGATGGCTGCATGAGCAGGTGGTGTGTGTTTTATTGGAGTCCAGGAGTTTGCAGCCTTGGGTGGACCAGTAACCCATCATACTCCTCTCAGAGTAATTCCAGAAGGAGCAATTGGAGTTGAAGTAGTGCTCCATCTGCAGATAACAAGAGATATGGTTAAGTGTCCAAATAATTGACTTCCTGAAATTGAAGCACATGTAGAACACAAAGGCCATTTACCCCCTACTCATACAAAGTATTTTTCTACACTGATATGGATGAGGATTTTTCACTTCACAGCTCTCATGAAGCTATTCATATGTTGTATCTCATTTGGCACGTGCTTGCCAAATCTACCGAAGCATGGTTGAGTATATGAGGCCTTAATAACAGAGAGGCATAATTGTTTGATGGCATGTCTTTAGAATTGCACAATTTCTCTGATAAAGAATGGAGTCACGCACGGCCCTCTGGGAACTCTAGTGACAACTTTAAAAGAAGAAAGATAATTGGTGCTCCAGTAATTTCATTCTAGATTGTAGGGCTAATCTAGGAGTTAATTTCCCTCACTATAAAAGAAAATGGGTATCATTTATATTCCAATGTTGATTAAAGAATTAGTTTTCATTAAGAATTCACTTAGGTTCTAAAGACTTCTTTAATTTGATGTTCAATGACTTAAATAAACTGCCAACTGACCTAGCCAGATATTTACAATTTAAATCGCAGATCTCTGTCTACTGGCTGTTCCCTCCTGGTGTTTTTTAATATGAACCCTCCATTCATTCCAACAGGAAGACTCACGTCAATGTGCTCCAGGGTGAATATCACTGGTTCATTAATGAATACACGGCTGGACTCTTTGTTGATTGAGGCAGCAATGATGTCAGAATTGACGGCCACCGACACGTTGCGGCCATAAGCATCGTTGGCCATCTTGATGGTGGCATTTTCCGTGCTGAGGAATTGGCTTAGGTTTTTGTAAAGAACAAAAACCAGCCTGGCAACTCCTGCAGAGGGAAAAAAAAAAAAAGGTTTCCACATTGTACATGGAGAAAACTGTGGGGATAAAAGATGCAGACCAGAAAAGACCAGTTGACATTTAATGCAGTGTGATTGAATTTAAAATATGAAATAAATGACTACTTTCAAGAAGATAATTATAAGTCGGACATGGTGAAAGATAGTTTTTACAAGTGGTTTCTTTTTTGGTGGAAATTAAGAATGCTTTCTTACTCTAAGAACAGTGCAGAGTCTCCTCATCTTCTCATTGGTACATAATGAGGAGCAGGTCAAGCGTATTTTTTCTTGCTTGTTCAATAATCACTTTATTTGTGTCTGAGTTGTTAGAGTCAATTCCCTCTTTTCTTAAGCTTACCATTCCGACTGTTAAGCTTGACAGTATTGGCTGACAGTTGGATTGAGACCCCACTCTTGCTGGATTGTGGAAATTTAAAGTCCTGAACCTGGCCATCTGTGTTGAGCACATACACATCCAGAACTGCGAGGCAGAGGTTTGGTTGGAAAATAAATGGGAAAGAAAAAACAGAAAAGGATAGTGGTCATTAAATGATCAGATTCAAAAGGCACAGAAGAAAAAGAAAACAAATGCCCGAGCTCTCTTTCTGACAGTACAACACAAACTGTTCCAGTGAACATGTGTCATGTGAACACCAAATCTTAGTGGGAGTGAGCTATTTAAAAAAAAAAAGTCAATGACAAAGTGATCATTTCATCCTAGTGACGAATATGAATAACAACAATAAGAAAAACTCTCTCTATGTTTTGCCAGTCGAAGAAAATGACAGAAAGAAAAGAAAGAGCGGGCTGTGGATAAACAATGTACTTTTTCTGACTCCACAGCAGGCTAATGTTCACATTAATGTATAGAGTTACAAGGTCTAGACGTATACATTTATAACACAAGCGTGCGCAATCAGAGAATCTAGTCTATTTAATTGTCTGATATTCATCACTTTGTCAGTAAGCGACTCGTTAAACCTAATATGGGTTGTTTCTCTGTTCCCTCGGGGCTAAAACACTTCTTATGAAAACAATGTCCTTTTTTTATGAGGCGGCCTCATTTTCCTTTCACAGAGGTGACTCTTCCACTGCACTGAAAATAATCTAATGAACATAGCTTGCACTGATCATGGCTTGACATTTGCTCACCTCTCAATATTTGCTCAATATCTCTGCTTTACTTACTTATATTATCTGCAGGAACTTTGACAATGGCAGGTTCTATCAGGTTGTCGGCGAGGACAAAGGCCCCTTCCTCCAAAGTGTCCAGTAACATGGTGGCAGTGTGAGTTTGCTCAGTGCTGTTCATGTCCTGCCAGGACTTCAGGGCCTCTGGTCGCAGAAGGTTGTCGACCGTGTCCACAATGGCCTGTATCAAACCAGACAAACAAACATGAAAGCAACGATATCTGAGTGACTGAGGAAAAAAAAAAAAGACGAAGAAGAAGAACAATTACAATGATACGTTGTTTGTGAGCATACAGAAAGCAGGAACATGCACAAGGCTAAATGAAAAGCTGCGCTGAAGCGTCACATCTGGAAGAATCAAAATAAAGACAAACATTTACTTTTAAAAATGTGTACAAGACGGGAACATTTAATCACAGACATTTACTAAATCACAAAGACATCGTTTTGGAAAAACTGCATTGACCATGAAGGAGGAACTGCTGAGAGAGATGAACAGGCACATCACTAACGGTGAGGATTCAGTTTCTTTCTCAAGGACATTGCGCCAAGGCAAACACTTTGGGATCGCAGTGTATTGAGCCTTTCAGATCTGTCTGATAACAGAATATTAAGAGATGGCCTGATGAAAGTACCAAAGGCTGCTCTCAATTAAAACGTTCTAATTGCAAAGCTCAGTGTACAACTACAATCATCCATTAAGTCACTCTGAGAAAGGCTATAAAAAGGTTAGAGAAATGTGAGCGACATGCAAGTGTTTAATCTCTATCCTGGTTGCAAACGGTTTCCCACCTTAAAACACCTAAAAGCTCAAGGAAGACAGACGATAAATTGGAATTGGGGTCCAGACAATACAGGCTAATTTCAGGAAATAATAAAATCAATGTGTCTAATCAGGTAATCGATAATGGGGAGGTCTGGTGGAGGACTGGGGGACAGCCAATGTGATGCTGTGTCAAGTACAGCAGATGTCAGATAATGCTGACGCGACAATCACTGTCTTGCATACCCTCATGCTGTCATTAGTCCGATTGAAAGTGATTTATATTGACACAACCTGTCTGACAGTGTCACCATCTCTGAATTCTAATTTAGTTGCTGTGGCATCAGGAACAAAACGAATGATGCGACATAAGAGAGGGTGAGGTGGGATGTTTTTTTCAATTTTTTTTTAATTTTCCTGCTGTAAAGCCGTGTCGTTTAGCTAATTAACTTGATCCATTTTTAATGCCCTCCCAAAGGAGAGATTTTTTATTGCGGGGAGCGTATTGGAGACGGATGGAGGACATTGATGTCTGTAATGCTAGATGGATATATGAGGCCAAATTATTGACGGGTGATTCTTAGCCCACGACAACATTTGAGGAAAAAAGGGAAAGAAAGTTTGACTTGCTGTAACTTCAGAGGTACCTTACAAACATTTTTTTTCTTTAAAAGACGTAAAGCCTTAAATTACGGGCGATGGCCCTCGATAAAAACGAGGTTTGAATGAATTCCATCTGGACAAGTAAAAAAAAAACTGTTCTTAGCTCCTGCAGAAAAGCAAAAACCATTACCACAAAGCAGCGAATCCTTCGTTTAATGAATAATGAGAGGAATGTAAGAACAGGATGTTTCCTTGAATTGTGGTGTTTTGCATCCAGGCGTGCACTCTTGAGCAAACAAAATAAACATAAAATAGAGAATGCAGAATGAATGACAAAACACATCATAGCTGTCAATTCTTGAAGAGAAGAACAACACAGAGACACATCCAACGAAAAAGAAGCCACCACACTAATTAGAGATTACTTCTCTTTGTCTTAGAGAGCACTTTGAGTACAACTGTGTCTGTGTGTCAAGCGGATACTCAGAAAAGCAGGAAGCACTGGGAGGAGGGAGTGCATGACAGTGCATAAGATACATGCTGCTGGACTTGGGCTGGGGCACATACAGTAGTGCAGGAATAGAGGGGACAGCAGCAAGCAGAGTGGGCAGAAGCATTGCTTCAGTACCTTCATGTATGCCCTGCATGTCCTTT
This sequence comes from Leuresthes tenuis, assembly GCF_036924035.1. Taxonomy (NCBI): domain Eukaryota; kingdom Metazoa; phylum Chordata; class Actinopteri; order Atheriniformes; family Atherinopsidae; genus Leuresthes; species Leuresthes tenuis. Next base: position 14,275,069 of record NW_027325361.1, on the reverse strand, counting down.
CTCGCTTTTGAAGCTTTTTTTTAACAGAAAAGAGGAACAGATAAAAAAAAACGGAGACAGGTCAATTGCACACGTTCAAGAGTTTATGGAAAAGAAAGAGCATCTGGATGTACAAACTATCTAATAAATGACCAGAGCAGTCACACTCCAACGCCTTGTGCCACTGACCTGTTTATGTAAAAGCACTGTGGATAGTATTCGTGACAGTATTTTCTTTTCACAACTACCTGACACATCACATATAATCAGCACAGCCATATTGTGGTCATTAAAATTAATGTAGAAACACTGCCATGAAATATAGATATCTTCTTCTACACATCAGTAGCCACAAACAATCTAATTGCTTCTCTTCTTTTGGCTATTTAAATCATTAGCTTGCTTTCCTTTTTACGAATCATTCCCTGAACTTGACTAGCTAAACTAATAAAACTGTTCTCTTGTCAGTTAAGTTTCAAAGCCCTGTAAACTCTGACTGTGGAGTAATTCAGCAAGAGGGAATCAATGAAAAGATTTATTTAATATTTTCCTTAACACAGCACAGCATTTTGGTGGATCAGATTACCTTATTGAAGGTCCTTCCTGCAGAATCCTTCTCGCTGGGTTTGAGCTCTTGCAGCTGAGCATCCAGTATGTCCACCAGCTGTTCCATCAGGCGTACTGAGGAGCTGACGTCACCGGCAAATATAGGGCCTTTGGTGTGCTTGGCTAACTCGTTGGCCAAGTTAGCCGCATTTTCACCACTGCGGATCTGTAGGAGGAGAGAGTGAATAATGTTGACAATAATAGAAGAAGACAGACTCGGAGGGTTCTTATTAGCTTGGTTTCCAATGCTGAATCACACTTGAATGAGCCCTTGAAACGTGTGTGTTAAAAGCAGGGTTGATGCTGGTGATACTTTACTGTGCGGATCATGTGCTAGAAAAAAAAAAAAAGGAAGGAAAAAGAAAATGATACGAAGAGCATTTTTATGGAAATTGCAAAGCTTTGGAAATTCTTATATCAGGCCCTCAGCAAAGGAGAAAATATGATCACTTCCATGAGGTTTATTCATACTGATCAAGTTGTAATAGCATTTTATGTACTGTACGCCTCAGTGTTTTTATATCAATAAATGCTGCTTTTGTCGCACCTCTTTTTATTAGCTTTTTATGTTTTCTAATGACACATCGGTCCTCCTTTATGTTCAAAAATGCTTTTTTTCACCAATGAATCTGACCCAGATTTGTTGCCATCTTTTTAGAAGTGATAAAATCAATTCAGAATTCAAAAGAAACTTTCTCTTTCTGTGTTTACACATTCCACTTAGCAGGTGAACAGTACTGCAGAGCTCATACAAACCTTCTGGGCCACCTGGTTGACCCAGTGGGAGGTACAGTTGCTGAGATCAGGGCCTTTTGGGTGCCAGTCCCCGGTGGAAAGAACACATAAATAAGAGGCTGTGCCTGTCAGGGAAAATAAGAAAAAAATAGTCGAGTTTAATCGAGTTAAATCTTTTTTTTTCCTCATGAAGTAATTTATAGGACAACAAAGGACAAGGAAAGAGATCACAGGAAGAAACTGTCCAAAAGCAACACAGTCATATAAATTCATAATTTATGTAACATATAAAAGGCCAAAGGTTGTGCACATAGAACTATCAGCCAACACAAATATTCTTTTGTTTCCTTTTGATAGTCTAGGAGGAACATTGTGGGCAGTGAAATGTTTTAATCCAGTAAACTCCAAACAACAATCACCTGTTGATTTATTTATTTTTTGGTAAAAAATAATACCTTGCAGCTGCTTTTGCTACAAAGTGGCAACAATTCCTTTTTTTCCCTCCTAATCAGCTCCATGTCTGATGAAGTCTGAGCACGATTTCACACACAATCAAAAGAGGAATGCACGTCTTCATGCAAGCTCAGGAGAAACAAGCGAGTCAGCTCCTCCCCAACACAGCCGTTACACATTGCCTAATCAAGTTCGGACATAGAACGCCACAGTTAAATCCTAACACCATAATAAATTATTGTCCTTGTCTACCTGACACTAGTGCTCTTTGTAGATAAAAATATCCTGGTATGCAAGAATATCAAACAAATTGAGGAATTTTCTCTCGAGATGCTTTCAGCCATACTGAACACAGCAAGACACAACGCCCTGTGGCGAGAGGGGAACCTGTTTACCTCGTGTTCCCTTGGGACAAGGTCGTTCCACAAGCATGCCCCTCTGGGTCTGAGGCCACATTATGTCTCTTTTCTCGGTGGCCTTGCAGAAGCGCTCAGGTAAAGGGAAGGACTCCAGGGGAGGAGGAGAAGTGGTCTGTGGAATTACAGGAGGTGGCTTGGGTGCTCCCCTGCTGCCCTCCTTGAGCCCTGTTGTGGTGGTAGTGTTGGCCACACCCCAGTGTGCTGTGGTTGTCGTAGTGGTGGTTGTAGTTCTCGGAGGCTGAATGGATGCGGTGACTTCCGACAGCGGTGGTGCTGTGTAGACAGAGAGGGTAAAGAGGGATTATGATTGGTTGCAGCACTAACATCTCATGTGCAGCCAGTGGAGAAAACATGATCACTGCCATGATTTATGGAATATGCTTTGCCCTGGAGCATATTTATTCATCTTATGAAAGTATGATGCAGTACTGTCAATAAAAAAAACAACCAAATGATATTTTGCCATGTGGTTTTTACAGTGAGGTCAGCTCATTAGAGTGACATTCTTGGATGTGCATAATGCGGATACCCCCTGAAAATACTTGGACAGGATTTGAAAGCTTGACCCACTGTTGGCTAGATGTCCATTTTTTTCTCAACGTGTTCAACAGAGTAACGCTTATACATATCTGTCCTGTCATGTAAATTGCTGGTAAGTGCTTTGTGCAACAAGCATATTTGCTTTCCCTTCAACTATAGTTTATCCAGGGCACTCAGTCTGAAACGAACAAGACGATAATTACAGTAACATCCTCATGTCTGGCAATCTTTCTTGCCTGGGAGACTTTGTGGCAAGGCTGATTAAATTTCACTGGAGCAACAAAGACCTGTATGTATAGCCATGGTGCCAGACATTCATTTTACAGTTGTTTCTCTCACCAACTCATTCCCTGATAAAGCAGGTGTGCCGTAACTCATGCAATGCCCTAGGCAAAAACAATATGTCTCAGTGTCGGGAAAGGAGAAAATAGCACTCTCCTTACATTTAACATGAGCCACTAAGGAAAAACTACGGGGACATTTTTCATGAGATACGCAAGAGGAGTGTGAGTAACACTGTAATTACATCTCAAGAAAGTCAAACACGACCGAGTTTTCAGATGAAATGTCGATAAATATAAACTTTTTCATACAAATCCGCTCCACACCAACAAATGCAAAAAGAAAACTTACACCACCCACAAAAAAAAAATCTTGATGGGGGAATTTGAAAGGATAAGATACATCAATCTGAGGAGCTCTGATTGGAATGCGATGTGCATACTGAATCTAATCGCATTTGAGTACTTTGATTTCCTCCATTAGGCTGCCTGTAGAGCATGCAGAGAATGTGAAGAGGTGCTGTTACACTGCTTGAGTTGAGCACAGCGGTTCTCAGTAGTACAACCAGCGGTGGAAACAGACGAGAGAGAGCGACAGAAAGAGGATGAAGGAGGGTAGGGGGTTCAGAGACAGAAGCAGGACAAAGGGAACAGAGTGGGAAGGAGGTGGAAAGTACAGGCACACAGAAGATAATGACAGGAAAATTCAGAAACAATGGGGCCAAGCTCAAAAGCGAGAGGACAGTTTCTGTCGTCTGGTCGATTGAAGGAGAGGGAACCAGACTGCAGGCAACAACACCTCCATATCTGTTACCTCCATTGGATAATCGGTCTGGCTGATAACAAACCCAAACCCTCCCCAACACACACACACAACTGCTTCTATCACCCCAGGCCCCACGGTGTGGATGAAAGGCTTCAGCACAGTTGAGCTGAAGGGAAATCGCCTTTGAGGCTAGCTGCTACCTGTGGCGAATTAGGCTCTATTGACCAGAGGAGATGACTCTGTGTGCTCCCTCCTGTTGAGGGCTAGAGAACTACATACACACACACAAACACAAGCAGGTGACATGACGGTGTACACAGCTGACTGGCTGTTTTGACACTGAGCTGAAGGCAGATTTGGCTGGCTGGCTGGCTGGCTTCACCTCAGCCTCCCCCACTCTTGTCCCTCCTCCCCTACCTGCATCCTTTTACTCAACACAGTGAAATTCTCTGCTGCACAGCCTGTCACAGCGGTTAAGAGACTACCTGTGCTCAGTGTCTTTTCATCACTAACATTTAGGCGGCTAGGAGAAATGGCCGTCTCCATCCTGCATCAATACCCTTTTGTTGCTCTAACCTGCTTTAAAAAGACTATCAAGATGAAAGCAAAAGTCACCAGAAAATGAATTATAAAAAAAATATTTGAATTTACACAGTCTCGTGGCAATGTGTGTGTGTCAACATAGCCTGTACATCATAATTCTTGTTCATTTTTTTTAAACGTGTGAGTCAGAGTTGCTTGGCAAATGTCCAAAGGATTCCCAAAAAACTGTGGGGCCCTTTAAAGGTTTCTCATTACCAAAGTATTACCAAAGTTAAGAAAGATAAGACCTCAGTCTTATACATGATAGTTTTGAACAAGGATGGAAATAAAATGAAAATGAATGACTGTTTGGCAGCATGACTTAAGATAAAGCGCTTACAACTACAGACAATAAATCAAAGAGACATGTACTTTAATCCAAGCACATTCCTTCAGCATGTTAACTAACAACTGGATCTTGTCCACACCCTCATTCAGCAGGGCTGCTTGTCATGGCTTGCTGAAATGTTCAGTTGAAAAGTCCAGGTAAATGTACAATTAAACACCTTTGAAGGTTTTTTATTTTGATTTATTCATCTATTTCTTTATGTCCCTGCTATCAGCAGCAAAACTCTAAAGGTAATTAATGTTAGACTCGGTTATTATGAGGCTAAAACTAATGGGTTTAGTTCTCCTGAAGCCTCCTGTTATAAACCCCATCATAAAATGGATGGCTTTGGGGAAGTGGTGTGTGCGTGCGTGTGACTAAAAACTGTCCCAGCATTGCTAAAATTGGCTGGTCTGGATCCACACTGCCACTGAATACAGCTGTACATCAGAGAGCTTCATTAATGAGGGATATTATGAGGAGAACACATTATATAATAGGTCTAAAATAATCCTGTTGAGGTTTTCATATCATGTTTATGATGCAAAGTAATCCTCTTTCCTGTGTGAAAAAGAGGCTAATGTGAATGTAGGCTATACTTCCCAGTGAGATTTGTGCATAAACAATGCCACCTCTCTGACCACTGCTGTTCTTGTGTGCTCGGCATGTCAACCAGTAATCCTGCTAGCAACCCAATAATCGCATTACTTTTATGACTTTAATTCAATCCAATGAAAGTGGGAAGACTTAAGCCATTTGTATTAAAATGGACACTCCTCTCAGGTAGATATATGAGTGTTTAAGTTTATAAGTAGATGTTGGTAGGAGTGAGTATTGATCTGTTGAAAGAGTTGTAGCTGCCTTTACTTTTTCGGATTCATAGCAGGAACCAAACATTGTTTTCCGCTGTTGCGACACACATCTGACAGTGTGGATTTCCTTCCCTGTATAATATTCCTTTGATTATGACAAAAGAAGCAAGTTCCTCGCTTCGGTTATGCAGCAAAAACCAGGACAGGATCCTTGATTATTACATCTTTGCTACACTCTGCCCAAGGGGAAGCTTCAATTAGCTGTCACAAAGTCTGAGTGCATGGACTGATATTCTCTAAAGCACTGCCAATCAACAGGACAGACTTATTCATAACCGTTTGTGTGATTTAACACTCGCACATTGTTGTTATTACTACAGGGGCTATAAGTCTGGGATCCATAACAGACACTAAGACGGGCATTAAGAAGAGAAGGCAGGATTGTCGAGTGTTGTATGCATACATGTACCAGAACTCAGAAACACAGACACACATGGAGCCTTCAGGAGACTTAACCGGGAATGGATATTCGTGCCAGTGAGACAAATCGAAACTGAAAACGTGTGTGTCTGTTATATTATGTCTAATGGCTTTACTTTCAGTAGACACTGCAAGGTTGTTCATCAGGGTAATGTTTCACAGTCATTATCAGGTGCTGTTTATCTTGTGACGGAGGAGGAAATGGTAAGAGAACACACATTGGGGATTTGTTTCAGATAATTTGCCTCGTAAAAAGTGAAAAGAATCATTCAAACTCCCTCACGCCATCTTCTATCCCCTACTCTGTCGTGGAATAATCCCACGATGATTTGAGCCAAGGCTTCTAAGGAGATTTGCCTTTTTGTTCACATCTCTGTGGAAGAATTATTCGTGCTAAGGTACTTCATGCTTTTTTTTTAATTACACACTGAAATGTGGCACCTTAGTGGTAATCACATCCCAATGGAGGAGGAATAGCAAAAGTTAACGAGCCAGTGGAGCCTCAGACAATTCAAGGTCTGTTTCTGCCTTCAAAAGGTGTTTGGCCAATGCAAGATGACTGAGACTTGTGAAGAGAAAATAAATGAGTTACCAATCTACTTTCAAGTCATTCGACACGGAACATAGGTTAATGGAAATAAGGTGTGGAGCTACTGAAAAAAAGTGTAAATAATTCTCTGACAATGCCGCTGAAATATCTCTGTTTCACATATGCATCTCGCTTAGGCCTTTCTGTATGCAGCCTTGCATCGAAGTTTATAAGGAAATAGAGCTGTCCGTGAGTATGAAATAGTGTGATGATTTCTAACACGTTTGTGATACATTTCGATATCTACCAATATTAACAATAACACACAAAGGAAATTGGATTACACATCTTTCACTCTACGCTGCATTTGTAGCTGTGGAAGGAAACACAGCATGTGATTGCTTGTGTATCAGCAGTAAATATGAAGAAAGCTGAGTGAAAATTCATATAATTTCCCATGAGTCATGTCCTTGTGAAGTGTGTTCAGTACACATCATGTCTCAGGGAACAAAACCTAATAGCTGGATTATGTTATTTACCGCTGTCTCCGATATTTCTCACCCATAGTACAAAGGCATCGATTCATATGGACAGAGGCAGCTAGTGCTCTCCACTGACACCCACACAACCACAGACATACGTATAAACACATGTACACATCCGTATAACAACTTCACTCAAAAAACGACACGGAAGTACAGGAAACAGATACCAGACTACTGTTTTTTTTTTTTTTCCTTGGCAAGTTTCTGCTCTGTGCGTGCTTCAAATTTCAAGCATTATCTCTGAGTGTGCCAAGAAGACTGACATGTTATGCTATGCACGCAGAGGATGGTCACACACACTTTGGCACAGACGCACATCTGTGAGGCTGCTAATGCATAGGGCATGCGTGCACTTATGAACGTAGCCGTGTCACACAAAAACTTGCACAGACCCACATGTGCACAGATTAGAGAAACACAGACTCCCTCAGACACAATAATCAGGCTGTGAGAAATAGATCTCCTCAAAGGCGTGTGTCAGGCAGTGATGGGGGACCATTGTGATGTCTAAGTAATAATTCTCTTAATACGCCTTGTTTCACAGTCTGACTGTAATCAAACAAGAGACTGTGGATCCCCCTGGCTATAGGACTCAGTATAACCATAATCACCCTTCCCCCTTCCTCTTCTCTGTCTTTCTTATGTAAAACAACTCTTTTGTGACGTTATAAATCATAACCCCAGGTTTACTGTTGTCCATATGCTCGAACAATCAGTGGATATCATTTGGGCACACTGTGTCTACAGCACTTTAACTCCAGTGCTTGAACATTCCCGCAGAAGTGAAAACTAGCAGCTTGGGTAATACGAGAAAACATTATGTTGAGGTGTGTTTGGGGACACAAGGTGAAATGGCCTTCTTTATCTGGTACTAGCAACTGGCTGTAACATCACAAATTGGAGAGACAGCAAAAATAGGGATCAGATTTCAGCGAAAAGCAGTTGACCGTCTGACCTCATGTGTTGAATAGCCTTTAATGGGATCAGACACTGGATAGTTACGTTTTTATACCTTGATGTCATATAAGACAGACTGTGAACATTTTTGTGGGTGCCTTTAAGTGTCACAGTATACAGTAAAGGCAATGAATCAATCTGTCCTAAATAGGTATTGGCATTTTAAGTGAGTTTTTTTAGGTCAACTAATCAAGCCAATTAAAGTCGATTAGTCGTGACATCATCATTAAAGTAACATTAATCACCAAAGCAGTTATTTGTTCCTAGTGTTTGATGTCACATGGGCGTTTTGTTACTACAAAACCAGTCCTGTTTTGGTTCTTGTTGTTTTTGATGACCTTCCTGCTCTTTTTGCTCCTGAAGCTCAACATTTTTAATAAGCTTAATAAGCGAGTTTGCATCGCGCTGGTAGAAACCGTGGTAAGCTAGCTTCATAATGTGCAACTCATTCTCTTACTGCACAATGTGCAGTAAGATGCTTAGTTTGGTGTGGTCAAGGCTCACTTGGTGTGTGTATCCATACAAAATTAGCATGATCCTGATGGTAGGGGATCAGGTAAATAAGTAAAAAACTGCACTCAAACACCTGAAGCAACTGCACAAGATGTCTGAGTCAATTGAGATATGCAGTCACAACTAAGTGGACATAGATTTCATGAAAAAGGTTGTGTGGGAAAAAACAAAAAAACTCAGAAGACTGTTTCAGCACTTGAAACACTGTTTCTGAATGTCATAAGGAAGCTTCATGCGTGTGATGGGCATCTTTTTCCTATTGTGTGTTTACAGTTTCCCAAGAGGCAGAACTCAGGATTTACTTAAATCTAGTAATTTACTGTGTGCTGCTCCCAAAAGGCATTATTTGAGCAGCCCGGCCTTAGCTTTAGTCTAAACTCAGAAAAAAAGTCAAACAGATGCTTAAATGTGGTGACATACTCAAACAAGCAAATACTAGGATGGGGGGGGGGGGCTCAGCTCATGGACAATCAAGGCGGAGGAAGCCTAAGACGAAACACTGGTGTTGCAATAATGAAAGAGAGAAGTAATAAGATGGAACCTGTCATAGAAGACAACTATAGCCTCGAGAATAAGACAAGAGGACAGGCAAACAAAAACAAAAAGGGTGATTTTCCACACCGATAACCTCTCCTTTCACACTGCTGTGTCCACTTGGGCAGCTGACAGGAGGCAGGGGAGAGGGAGGATTGTTGTTCAGGCAAACAAAACAAACAGGCCATTCTTTACACATCCTGATCCCTGCCCTGTACCGCTGGTGTGCATGTTAAAGAAGGAAGTCTGCCATTTTACCTGCACAAATCAAATAGCTGGGAAAGCCTTATGTTGATTTTGACTTTCTAACAGAAGTTAAAGTCATCACCCACTGGTGTTTGGAGTTATGTTTTAAATGTTTGGGTTTGAGATTTTGACTGTTAACAAATAAGAATATATATGTGTGCAAGAGATAAATACACAGAAGCAGATGCCGTCACTCTGAAGTTAGCAGAATTCTGCTATGAATCCTTTCGGTTTGTCATTTTTCACTGTCGCCATATCGTTCTTTTGAAGCTAAATGTGACACGTGAGCTATCGAGCTGACTGAGAGAGTGATGCACTTCTGATACAGAAATGAATCAAAGATTGTGAATCAAAGATAGCTATTCATTGTCTGCTTTTACTCTAATAAGACAAGAATGTACTAAATAAACGTCATGAACACCAGTTCTATGAAATGATTACGAACACCTTTTCCACACTCATAAGTCCCATGGAAAAAGTAGGAGAATTTTTCCATAAATTTCTATACAAATGTCTTTTTTAAGTCAAAGGATACCCCCCTGCTGGCCAATTGAAAAGATACTTGTATAGTGGTGCCATTTTCGAGGGGTGGCTTGCTTTGAAAGCATCCATCTGTCTTTCTCATTGTCCATGTTTCAATTTTAAATGTTGCCATGCACAAGTTGACATCTGTGCAAGCACTGCAGATGACAGAGATGAGTCGTTTTGGTCCTTATTAAGGACCAGTATATTCATCCGACTGCAAGAGGTAAGCTCTCTAGGGTGACTGCTAATATACACGAATCACATGCATCTGTAACAGCTGAACATTTATGCACTGTAAAGCACTTTTTATGACACAAGAACTGCGGGAACATCGCTTTGACCACATGCAGTTTCGTAAGCTAATTGGAAACCTCGCGTCAAAGAACTTTACTTTATAATTTCTAACAAATTGGGTCATTTTCTTTCTTATAGTCGCCACTGGCATATACAATTTGAGGGTGCAACACAGTTTGAAGCCGTATGCAAATGTTTTGGCATTTGAAGAATGTCGAATAATGAAGAGGGGCCCTGATCTTTGTTGGTGTTAAGTGCAACACAGAGGAATTTTGTATGTCGTTGCTTTGCAACAGGGGATGAATAAAAGTTTTCCAAGGCTCATATGCGTCCAATTGAGGTAGCATCAGAGTCTTTTTGTGCATACTTCTTGTAAAAATAGCTTTTGATAGTGCTTACTAAGTGGTTTGAGGGCACATATCTGAGCTTCGCATGAGTAAACTGTCAAAAGAAATGGGTAGGTAATGAGTCTGGGAATAGCTCATTTAAATCAATTTAATCATCTCACATACAAGATGCGACAAAGGAATATGTCTTTTTATGAGCTCTTAGCCAGAAGGAAAACTTGCACAGAGCTGTGGATAAATGAGTGGATTATGGGGCTGCTGGTTAAAGCCAAGAGAGGGACTTACTGACCCATTTAATGTCCACTTCCAGAGGAGCTGCATGTTGGATGTGACCCTATTCACTCCCCTTTAATCCTACAAGAGATGATCTTGTCTCTACATAAGCAACATTATCAGAGTTGACAAGAACCCGACTGTCTGTCGCAAACAGTCTTAAGATCACTTTGATGTTCTGCATTCCATGACGAAGCGAATCAAGCGACTGAGATGTTTGTGCACTTGAGAAATATGGGGAAGAGAAGGCAGGAATTGCAGTGTACTTTTGCACTCAGTCTCTCTCCGAACAACTACACCATTGAGTCATCATCTATGCATAATTTGAAATTCCCTTGAAGACAAATATGGAAAAATAGAGATACAATTAACAGAACCTTTGCATACTCATAACATTTACCATTGAAAGCTTTGAGTCCCTTTGTTTGTTGGAGTGTTTTTGTAAACTTCTAGCACAGCATATGGTGATTCAACAACTATGTACATAGACAGATGACAAAAAAAGGTATAAAAAAAAGAAAAACAGCTGTTTCACTTGCTTGCACACTAATTGCAAAGAGAGGTTGCTGCTATGAGTATTTGTATCAGTTTAAATTTCTTGTGCTTTCAATTAATATATACATTTTTTTATGAATGGGCCAACATAATGCAGAATAAAGCAGCAGCATTTCGACTCACCCCTATTTAGGTCGGTGACGTTTAAGGAGTTAGTTAGCAGTGCTCTGTTGTATTCTTAGTGTCTTGCATGCGCATGTAAAAATTTCATATTTCAAGCTTTCACATGTGTTTGAAATGTCTTAAGGTCTGAACAACACTTTACAATGCTCAATTTGCAGTTTTACCACAAAAGCATACTGATAGCTTACTTTATTGCCCAGTGGTGCAGGCAAAGACACAAGCTTCAATATATCAAAGAGAAGGCGTCTTGTGACAGGCAGAAAAAAGTGCCATCATTTATGTGTCAACATCAGACATGTGGGAGGACAAGTTTATTGACATCTTGATGATCATCCTGGACCATTCTCCCTTGCTCTCATCGACTTCAATTCAACATACATTAGTCAGCAGCTGGGCCAGACTCGTGTCTCATTTGTCAAGATGAGAGAATAGAGTCCTTGTTAACTTTAAAATAAAAATGTGTGCCCCAAGGAGCTAATACAGTATGCCAGATAGAGTATGTTTCCAAACATACTTAACAGGAAGTGAAGTGGACTCTTTTGGAACCTTTGAAGCTCTCACTGTGTGAAATATTTTCTCTGCACTCAGGCTAAATTCACACAAATAACCTTTTAAATGATCTGATTTTGCTCTCTGCGATCTGTGTCCATTCAACAAATGAGCAAATCAATTGAGCACAAAGTCCTTTTGTACACAGTCGAATTCATATCAGCAAAGCTAAAATGAGGGCTGTTGCTTGATTAAATCAAAATCAGTTTATAAACTAGGAAATTTATCCTCTAAAATAAGAGAAAATGTTACATTATGGCCACTTTTGGGGCATCTGTCTGCTGGGGTACATATAGAAACAATCTATTTTTACATTACTTCATTTGAATGCATGTAATTGTATTTTTGGACTGACTAAATTAAGGTAATTTTTGAAACCTGGACTTCATTCTTTGTCACAGCAAAGCTAGCCTTATTCTGGCTAGACTGATGCTGCTCCACTGGTTAAACCCAATTTAGTGGCCCAAGCCCCTTTCCTATCAATACTAAAGTGGACGAGACATCACATTAATAAATTTTGAGCTCTTGGATAATCTGTAGAAAAGTTGCTCGACCTCAGTGGCACATCACTGACTGCATTGAGTATTAGGTAGACTTAGGACTCTGGGTGTGGAGGGGATTAGGATAATTACTGTTATTATACTCTCGGTGCAAGGGCTATCGCAGGACTTGGCTAGTCTTCGCTTAGCTTTTGACAGCTAAATTAGAAACATGCGCAGCTATCATGACCCTGGATGATTGATCCTTCTCCCTTGTGTCTACCATCTCTTTCTTAGGCACGACCCTGAAAACCTTCTGCTCCGGTTTCAGAGTGTAAAATGTTTTTTTCCTCTTTTTAATGGCCAATAGAGACTTGGAATTTCAGCTTCACCGGGGGAATCATCTAACCTTGCCCCAGGCCAGATTTTGCACTTGTTCAGGCATGTATGTTTCCAGAGGTGAGAATATACCTCTCTTTATTCCTATCTCACTCGCTTTGAAAAAAAAGGGACATGCTAGCAGTGGTCCCTAAAGCCTTAGCACCAGGGACCCAGGGAACGTAGGGACGGTAAACCTCCCCAAATCCCCTTGATACTGATCCCTTATGATATGGTAACTGGCTTCGAGGTGTTGTTTACCACAGAGCACAGCTCACTTCACTCCCCAAGATGTTTTCCTGCACTCCAAAGCTTCTCATAACATATCTAGCACATATTAGATTCTAAATTAAAAATCAGTCAGCTGTGACACCTGACACATAGATGGGGAATAGCAAAGAAATATCACAGTGCACTTGACAGCAACTAAAATCATCGTCTCAGCAATGAAGTTTAATCACTGTCTGCAGAAGAAATGCATGGGTGATGGACTCTTACCATGTGCTGGATCAGGTGGGCCAAACTCCAAGTTGTATCTCAGGATGTAAAAGTTATTCCATACATAAAGCTGGTTATCTCGCGGATTATAATCCACAGCTGCAATGTACTGGTACTGGTTGGGAAAGTGAATATCAACATATTCCCCACGACTCTGTTTGGTGTTATAAATATAATCAATCAGGCTCTTGCTGACCTCACTTTCATTGTCTTCATAGGTGGAGCGGACAACATACAGTACTCCACAAACCATGAAGGCATTGGAGGCTGAGCGCTTATCGTAGGTCGTTTCCCAGGTAGCCTCAAATCGTAGCGTGTAGGGGTTCAACTGGCTGATTACCATCATGCCATTGTTCTGCTCTGTGGCGTAGATCACCCACAGCCCATTCTCATCCACTGCAAGGTCAATGTCTGTTTTACCTCCCCACTTGTAGGGAGATGTGTCATGGTAGTTGGCGTTATTGATGATCGCCTCACCACTTTTGATTCGAGTCCGCAGGTCAAATTTGACAATGTTGCGCGTACGCTCCTTGTTGAAAAACACAGCCCCATCGTACACCACAAATCCAGTCCCATCCACTCGGTGAGGCAGCTTGTAGGTGATGGTTTGTCGAGCGTTTTGAAAGTCATCCAGAGAGGAATACTCAATTAGAGTGTCTGTCCTGTAAGGAGTCCAAGGCATGAAGTAGATTTTGTCACCAGCTTGCAGTGGGTCTTTGCACCAGGCCCCAGCTTGCTGCTCCGCTTCAAATAGAAAGGAAGGTTCACCAACAGCTTTCAGAGTCCCAGGACAAAGAAATACTAGTAATGAGAAAAGAGTAGAATGAGAAACAGACAGAGGTTAAAATGTGAAACACAAAAATGTAAAATGTAATGGACACTAGTCTTCATTTTGTTTTTTTCAGGTTGTCCAACAGGAGTGTGGACAAATACATATTAAAGAGTGACGGAAACACAACTAACATCTATAGCCAATATTCACAAGAAATATAAGGGTTTGGTTTTGTGCATCATAAGAAAATAACAAAAGAAACAGAAATGTTATCAAGCATACTGTTAAAATATATAAAGTACTCTGAAATAAATAAATAAAAAAAAGATTGGCCTCATTCACATATAATGTTGACTAGAACACAAAGGAGGGGAAACAAAAGAAAACATAATGAAACAATTGGTCCTGTAAACAAAAAATAATATGCAGCCAACTACTGTCACTGGGCAACAGACGGTAGAGGTTATGAGAGAGCAGAAGTCAGCGGAGTCTGCAAAATGTGTGTATTTGCATGTGTCTCAGTTACGCCAGCTTTTCTACATTATATACCTGAGAGACTTGTCATGTTACGGAGTAGTGCAATTGTCACAAACATTAAAGTTTTAGTATACTTTCATTAATGGTCTCTTGAGGTGTTTTGGTTGTTGCTCTGAGGTATCGGAGGCATAAGAATCAACAGAGAAAAGAGAAGCAAGTGGTCAGATGAGAATAATGGGAAATACAGTGAGAAGGGGGGCACTTGGAGAGAAAAGGGGCAGTAGAAAGCAATAGCTTTAAAAGAGGGCCAAGAAACATTGTTACCATGGCATGCTTTGGGAAAGGGTTTGGAAGCCAGGCAATATGAGATTCTGCTGAGTAGCAAAAGCACCCAGAGAGAATGAGAAGAGGATGCCCCTCTGGAATGCAGCCAATACACCCCCATTTACATCTTTTGGCTGCTTGTGTGCTGTCTTTTTTATGGCCAGCTTCACTTCCCTTGTAGCACTACACTGACCGTTAACATTACAGTTGGGGTGTTTAGGAGGAAACGTCTGCAATGTGTTTGTAGAGGCCACCATGGGAAAATAGGTAATTTACAACCAGATGCCACAAAACAAGGAGCTAGGGTTTAGATCGTGTCTGTTATTTACCTTTTTGCTCCACTTCTATTTTAAGCGTTGGAAGAGAGAATGAAAGGGGTGCAAGGGGAAAAAAAGAGATTAATATGAATTAACTGTCATCGCTATGATTACATATGCAGCAACATGTTATGAGACATGGAAAAAGATGGGTACACCTAAAAAGCAGGAGAGTTGTGAAAAAGATGACATGCGGCCGCCTAGGTCCTGTAAAATAAATTGTGTTAGATTCACACACTGGTTTATATCCCAGTGGTGGATGGATTTCTTTTTAACTGACTGCCAGTGTCATCACTGATGGTAACTTCCCTTTGATTCAATGTCAAAGACACTTAATTGTTCCAAAACAATTAGGATAGAACAGAGAGATCACCTTAACAGTAAATAATATATATTCAGAAATTATAATAATCAAATAAAACACACATTTTCTGAGACTTAAAGTTATTTTGACACTCAAAGTTATTGTGGCCTCATCTTATGGATGCTACAGGTGTGCTGTGTGACTTACAGCATAGTCATAGACCTTTCTTTTAGTCTTTCTTATAGTCTTTTGCTGGAAAGTCAAGCCAAAATACAACAATGTTATGGCACTTTAATCCACCCACCACCGCAAACCATGAAAAAGTATTGTTTTTTTTACATTATCTTTGAAAAAAGAGATACAGACGGGTGACATATCAAATGAAAAACCTGAATAACTGAGTGAAAAAAACACAACAATTCAGATTCTTCCACATTAGGGTACAACTATGCTGCTAGCATCCAATCAGGCTTTTTGTAGTATATATAGAAATGCCAGGCAGTCTAAGCAGGGTTTGATTTTGTATTAGGATGGCAAGAGATAAAGATCAACAATATTTTTAAGATGTTTCGCTGTTGAGACACAGAGTGTCTGCTTCAAAAGCTCAAATGGTAAGAGTTTCAATAAAAACACTGACTGAAATGCCATCTGCATTTAGATACATAGGAAAGACATCAATCAGTGGGACAGATTATGGTTGACAGCGTATATGATGACGCTGCAGCTGCTGCTTGTGCATTAGTGTGATATCTAAGGGCAACCAGAAGGGAAGATCTTCCTCGGGTTACTGAGAAAGTCAAATAAGGACTTCGTCTGACTGAATCAGCAAGAACAGGACATCAAAAGAAGCATAGAGAGGAACATTACAATAGGGTTGCAGTGCAGAGACACAAACTGCAAAGATGCATGCAAAGTATGTGCAATTCTGCCGACCGGTCGATAGGATATCACTTTGTTTGGTGGTCAGAACCAAAAAATATTAGTCACTGTGTCATCAATATTTCGTTCATTTACATCAACAGTTACTTGTTGGCTCTGAGATATTGTGCAGTCATGTACTAGCATGGACTGAATCCCCACTCTCTCAGCACTTGCCTTTAAAAAAGTTCATAGAACTAACATGGTTTGGGTGTACTTTCATCAAGAGGATGGAAATAAGGTAGAGATTGTAAGCTTGAAGAAAGTGGCATAAAACTACTTCAACTACTACTGTGGGCAATTGTAACCACATCCAATACAGAAATGTGAATGTTAAACTTAAATGAACTAAGTCTGCTGATGCAATTTAAATTTTAATCTTATTCATAATAATTGTACAATTTTTTTTTAAAGATGTGACAGTTTTTTTTTCCTTATTTAAACTAGAAAATAATTTAGAACTGTTCACAGAATGCACAGTATTGGATTCTTCACTAACAGAGAAGTGGAAAAAAGTGAGAAAAGTCAGATGAGTCATCTTGTACCACGTTTACCAAGTGAGTATTTGGCGTACACCAAAAGAAAGATACAGCACTAAGTGTTTGACACTTATGTTGACGCATGATTAGCTCCTCCATTTAAATAGATGAAGTAGTGCTTGATAGGTAAAAAAATAATAATAAAACACTATAGCAAACAATGACACACATGGATTAAAACTGGGACTGTTGCATTTGTTCAGTTCATTACATTTGGGTGCAAGAGACAAACCCTTTAGACAGTAGAGACAGTGGTCCTTGCCAGCCAAAATAATTTAGTGTAATCTGTTTTTGTGATTGATCAGCTGACCTTTTGTGAAGCACTCACTCCTCATTTTGAATCATTTTTGAATGTCACGTAAACATGATTGACAGCACGCCTGACAAAATTACAGTGCTTGATCACTTTCAGGATGTTCCATCTGTCCTTGTTAGCGTTACATTCATGCAAGGTTATTTTGTGCAATAAAACTGGAGAGACAACGACATTAGTTTGGTGTTGACAATGCCCTTGCTTTCAGTACACACTTATAGTGCCGACAAGTGCAAAATGTGCTTGGAACTGTGAAGACAAAGTGCTGTTTGAGTATGAAGCTATCAGGTCAGTCCTAAATGTAAAAACTTTAAGATGTAAAGACTCAATTTGTCAGTGGGGGGAAATTAGTCATAATAGTGCATAATAGAGCCCAATTATTACAGGCTGAAATTCGCGATTATTCTCATTAAGAAATAGCTGACAAGGAAATAGTCTCCAAGCTCAAAAGTAATCCCATAAAAATCCTTCTTTTGACCAACCAAAAGCCTAAAGGCTCAAATACCAATATTATTATGAGAAGAATCTAACTTTATTTTCAGTGGACAACCAGATACATATTTGGTGAAGCCACAGATTCATGTTTGGTCATTCCAGTTTTCATTTATTTTGCTATTTTATTTCTTTTTCATAAAATAAAATGTTGTTTATGCTAACCAAAGAGTCATATTATTGGTTAACCTACACTATGCCTCCATGTATTGACATAAAAGTTTTGTGCACAACATTTTAAGTTAGAAAGTCACACAATTAAGTAATACTTTTTTAGTTAAATGACATGTCTGTTATGCACTGTATTTCATGCAGCAGCATTGGTCATGTGGTAGGCTCATTGCAGAACATGCTTTTCATATATGTAACATAACATACATTGTCTGCATTTAAGCTCTAATTTGCCTGTTACTGATACTTTGAACATGATCAAACTTTCATGTGTCATTTGAACATACACCTTTACATGCACCTTTTTGTTTACTGTGAAAGGCGCTTTGCTCACTTAACTATTGATGCATCAAAGTCACACAGGGAACACTGCAACTTTATGGCAAAATCTGGAAAACATTTGTACCGGGAACAGTGAGAGAGAATGTTACTGTTTGTGTGTGTTTACTGTGCTCCCATGCTACCCTTAAGTCATTATACAGCCCATGAGCAACTATTCTACAGCCAGTACAGTTGCACACATTTTGTTTGCTGTGATGGGCAATTACGTATACAAGTTTGATGCCGTACATCTTTTGCAATTCTGCAATAATTTATTGCTGCTGTGCATTGTATGTATGTAAATTCGACTCTTTGGACTCTTTAAGAGCAGGTTGGTTGGTGTTTGAAAGGGCCAGTGGGAGCTTTTAAGCTCTACCAGACAGAACTGAAAAGAAAACGTGGAAACTTGTTTTAAAGGAAGAATTGCCATTATCCATACCGGCCGAGGTTCACTGAATAGAATACAAGGTTTGTAGATAAATTAAATGTGCATGGCTGAAAAGGCTCAATGCAGCTAATCCAAATTGTAATGCGGATAGAGCCATGTGCACCTCAGCAGGTCCCCAATCTGAATGTACACATAAAAGTAGTGATAAATCAGGCAAATCACATTTCTACAATGTCTACGCTTACAACACTTCATGTTAGTTTTTCCTTTAATTTGCCGCCCGTCTGTAGATACTATACACTAGATACCTTTTGTTGTTTATTTTACACAAATTTGATTTGAAAAAAAAACAAAAAACAGATGCTATTGCAACCACAGATAATACCTAAAAAAAGGTATCAGTTGTTTTTTTTTAAATTATGAAACCATGTATACACACAAAAGGAAGGAAAAAAGTAGTCATTATAAAATGTTTAACTGATGTACATGAATATAGCTTTTGTTCACACATGAGTGGATTTTTTACTTATGTTCTACATCATTCATTTTTGTCGTTTCAGCTGGTTTCTGGAACAAATCAGATAGAAAGGCAAAATGAATGTAGGTGTGTTGAGCAGCATTACCCCAGCCATTATTCTGAGATTTTACAGTCCAATGAATATATCATGACTCTAAAAAAATATAACAGAAGATGAATGACAGCTACTCATTTTAAACTCCAACAATAACATTCTAAAAAAAAATCAACAATAATGCAAAATACACAGATCAGCCATAACTTAAAAACTTCAAACCACTGACTGATCAAGAAGATACTGATACATCGTGGAAATCTTGGGTTCTAACAAGTACCATCTACCTAAACTTTGTTTCAGACCAAAAATCCCCTCTATCCCCAGATTGGAATGGTCTCCCTCAGTAGGACAATATGCCCAAACCACACAAATTGAAATCACAGAGTGGAAACGTCAGTATCCGGAAGGGCAAAATCCCTGTTCCTGGTCGGAAACTAACCATGTTCCAGATGCAGGTGGGCACATGTTAAACAGAACAACATCCGATCACCGTCACAGTGCCTTCATTTAAAGAGGGCAAACTCTTCTTATCACAGTAGGTGACCTCTTCTGACAGCAGAGTGACATAAATCAGAAGTTTTAATCCCAGATAAAGCTAAACACGTGACCGTCTTCATCCCAAGCATGGCTCATTTTCGACCTTCACCAGGATACTGATGTTTTCATTCAGTAAATATTTTGGAACACAACAAGAAAGTGCAGAGGGGACCACCTGTGGGATGCACCAGATTGATTCTGACCCGCTGTGACACCATCCCATAACCTACAAAATCCAAAGGAGTACCTTAACTAAAGGCCCTCACATTCATACATAAGCAATCTGGTTTTAATGTTATGGCTAATCAGTGTATATACATGCTTCCTTGATTAGTCTGAAGCCTAGGTTAGATAACAGATTGTTCAAGATGATCCAGTTTTATAATTTGTCTACTTGCCATTGGATTAGTGCATTGTTTTGCAAGAGGTATAACATAGATGGTCATAATTTGTATGCTCATAATTTGATGTATAATTTCTAACTCTTTATAACTTTTCCCAGATTCCCGTTTCACAATAAACGAGCTCAAGGACAGCAAACTTAAAGAATCAACATGCATATTTAAGGCCATATTTATGCACAATGGAATAATATGATTTTCCGTTGCTCCAATTAGTTAATGTCCCTATCAGAATTACATTTTGTCAGGAGTGGTTGAGTCTGATCTAGGCTTTAGCATCAAAAAAGCATTGGAGACTAGAAATTCCCAAGGATCCCTATATGAATACACTCCATTCCGCAGAGGAAATTCAAATGTGTTGCACCTAACTAAGAGATCAATTGTGGATGGGAAGCAAACAGATTAACAACAGTTCTCAGACACTCCCTCGGCCACATAAACAGAGGCGAACAGAGAAGCATGGCGTGAGGGAAATCTGGAAGGAAAATGAGCACATGAGAAGGAAGACCAGATGACGTTAGTAGAAATGTAAAAAATAGAAATAGCAATCAGTGTGATCAGAAATCGGTCAGTGAATGAGGAGAGTGAGTCAGATACCCGAGGACGTTTCCTGCAGATTGCACAGGGGAAGGGAAGACAGTCAGTCAGTTTTTATACAGCAACAATAGAACAAACAAGAGACACATAACAACACACATTAACCCAAACACACAGAACTTTCTCCAACAAATACTATAGGCTTTTTAAGGGGTATTCCAATTGTGACAAACACATGTAATCACTTCTAAAAATCTGGTGCTCCGTGTTGATATGGTTGCATTTCTGCTGTCCACTGCAGACTGAATTAGTTACTCAAGTGCTTAATGAAATTAGAACATTATGTAAATTACATTTAACAAATAGGAGGGGGGGGGGGGGGTGAACACAAACATCAAGGGTACCAAACACTCGTGCTATCACTCTTTTTCACAACCTTGCCATCACTGTCACGTAGAGCTACAGGATTACAGGCATTATTAGCTTGTGTGAAAAATGTTAGCAATCGGGAATATTTAGGCTCACAGGCATGACTATAGTTTTGTTCTTTCTTAATTTCAAAATAGCTTGTCTTAATAAATAAATGTCTTAGCTTTTAAGTTGCCTGATTAAAGCAATTTCTGAAGCCAATTCATAGCGTGACTCAGTGCCAAGTGAAGGCAAAAATTTACATCTTTGGCTGGAGTATGAAGATGATATTGCTAATGAGGGCAGTCCATGACAAGAACTGAAATTTTAAGCCAAAAAGAAGCCAAAAGAATGCCAAAAAGATGGCAATGTTGGAAAGTTATTGCAAAGGCTATTTACACAGAGGTGAAATATTAAAAATCGCTTGTGTGATTGTATAAAATCTTTGACAACGGAATGAATGAATAAAAATGACTTTGCAGCAATTTGCAGTAGAAAAAAAATTAATTAATTAAATAAAATATGTTATCTAATTGCTGGTTGCATTTTTTGGGACAGAGAGATTTAGAGGAGCATTAGTTGCTAGTCAAAATGAGGACACTGTCTGTGGTCCGCTTGTTGATCAGCTTAATGAGTTCTTAATACGTTCTCTTGCAAAACATCCTCTCAAGTCCTGTGCCCCAGCAAATCCGGGAGATCCTAAGCCCCTCGACCACTGTAATGTTTTTAATCACAAATCTTGGTGTTTGGCATATGATCTATTTTAGCTGAAAACCAGAAAACTGTAGTAAATGCTTTGCAATCCCAATCAGAATGCTGTAGTAAGAGTTTCTTCTGGTGTGGAAAAGTTAATCTCCCTTTAAGATTGCTTCTCTGCATTAGTCAGTTCCTACAAAATGATGTGAGTCATTGATTTTATTTCGGGACAGAGAAGACAGATGATTGGAAAGAGGAAAGCATGAAAAAATAGGGAAGTTGCCTATAAATCACACACTATCTTGGTTTACGGGAGGGCTTGAGTAGGAAAAGGCTGGACTGGGCTTATGTGGACTGAGTCAGACTGGGAGAATACTAAACACTTACCAGGGCAGTTGCGATAGGAAACATTCTGTGTTCTTGGTCCTATTCTGGTTGGGCAAGGACCTTGAGAAGCAAAAAGATGGGGCAACAGAAGTGCGTCTTTGAAACTGCTGAGAATGAAGTGAGGACCTGATTGTGTGTTTGTCATATGGGCTTTGTGAGCAGAGAGAGTTTTTGGGTGGAAGTTTAATTTTCACCACACAACGGTACGGTCGTCGCATCTTTTTCGTTGATACAAGACCGAAGCCAGCGACAATCATAACAGTGGGAGAACACGAGTGGACCTTGGCGCTAATCCTTCAATTAAGGTTGGGAGTAACACAGCAGGGCACTGGATCAATACTTAACGATAAGGCAAGAGAAAACAAAACAAAAAAAGCAAAAACATGGGCAGCCAAGAGTTTAAGGTATAAGCTACAGGATTTGGCTTCGTTCAATAGTTTGGAATCAAATGGCCATTATTGCTTATACCATCTTTAATTACAGGTCCTCAAAGGTAAACCTTTAAGTCATAATGAGTTTCACCATCTAATGACATTCACTAGAGCAATTTCATTTAACGCTAAGGGGAATAGCTTGAACCGGTATAGTTGTAATGAACAATGTGGAACAAAAGCACTGAACAGAAAGTGCGGTAGAATAAAGCTGCATTATTTCTATTTGAGCTTAACTGTCTTATTTAATTTGCTTCAAAACTAAAACACATCTAAAGACATCAGTTAATATAACATACATCATCCTACCTCTTTAACTCTAATCATTATAGTTCCACCTGATTAGGGATTCTGGCAATTTGTCTAAATCTTTGTCATTAATCAGTATGTAAAGGTTACAAGGGGAGCTTTCCTTTACAAATTGCAAATGAACATGACAGCTTAAAGGACAAAGGGGAAATTTTAACAGGAAAGGCAGTCTAAAAATTGTTTGGGAGCTGAATGGCAATGAATATTTCAGCATCAGAGGCACCGACAAAATGTTAACGCTATCTCTTTAGATGAAATATTACCTTGTTGACTTATGAGAGGAGCCATCCTGTTCTGTTACATAATGAAACATCTGTTAACATACTTCAACACCTGTTGTATGGCTGTATATTAAGCCATCAAGGTGAGCGGCGCTTTTGCCTGATATACTTCTCAGCACAAGACTTGAGAGATGAAACTCCTGCTTGCCATCACAGAGATCAGCATGACTTCCTCTGCACCCCACCCCCACCCCACTCTCTCTATTCTGCTACCTCATAACCAGGCTCGTCGATCCACTAGAAACATGGTGAGCACATCAATAATGAGGGGAGTGCAGAGTAGGAGCAAAGGGTTTTACAGGTCATATTTCATGGAAAGTTCACTGCGTGACACAGATTGAAGAAGAGACAGAGGAAAAGGGTGCTGGAAGGTGTTGCAGACAAAGAGCACAGACTGGACGAGGCAGGGGAGAAATGGGACTGTGGTATAACACTGAGAAGAGACAGAGGGCTGAGAGGAAGAGAAAAACTGAGGATGGGAGGGTGGGGGAAAAGGAGGAGGAAGGGTTTTCAATTCATGACAGAGGGGTCATACTTACTGTAGGGAACACACTCATACTGGACCTCGAGGTACTTGTAAGTCCCTGGGCAGGGGTCAGGGAAGACATCTAAACCTGTGATCACAATGCACTGGGTCCGATTGTTGCATCTGTAAATAAATTAGAAAAAAAGTCAAATTTTAATGATTAAAACTGGGGGAAAAAAATATACCTCTCAGTGCATTAAAACAACTATTCACATTCCTGTACGAAGATGTAAACGCACAGCAAATAAAGAATCGAGAACTGCAGTTATCATTTAGCAAAGCTTTTTAATCTGTAGGCAGTAAAGTAATGGAACACTTCTCTTTTGGATTTCCAGCATGTAACAAACCTGTCCTCCTGCCCAAATTGTGCCCATGTGCCATATGTTTGACAATAATTACATTCAAAGAATATGCAGCCTCTAGTGGTCATGAGAGCAACTACATTTGAAGGGTAAAGATGCCGCTTGGTCATTTTTATAGAAAAACATGATTGTTTTCTAACCCTAACCAGGTACTGTTATTGTCAAATCTAACCAGGAAGTGACCAAAGTGTGTTTGTAAAGTGTTAATGTTAATGTCATGTTAATCGTGGAAGATAGGTTGGTCGAGATCTCTGCAAATCACCCCCCCCCCCCCCCTTCTTATGAGTTGAGAATATAGGCTTTTTTTCTCATTTGGAAACCCCATATGAGTCGTATTTCCTTTATGCAGCTTTTAGCAGCGATTCTTCAGGAGTTTGGAGAGTCTGTCTCAATGTGTTCAGGTCAACACTGATAAACACCGTGTCACATTCTGATTTCATTGTAATTATGCACAGTCTTTGTTTCTGTCGACATGTGATTAAATCAAATCCAAATCAGATTCATGTTTGTTGAAACAATGTAACAACTAATACTAGTGAGGTTTAAACAGATAAAGTCTGCCGTATATTAGACTACAAATGTGTGAAAACCTCTTGCAATCTTGGAATTTGCTCTTGTTTATTGGGGTAGATTTAGCACAATCTGCATGTTTCACTCAAGTGCCTTGACTAACTTGTCTGAGTTTACTTGTGCTCTGAATCCATCTTTAAAGGAGGCACACAAAATACCATCTAAGGTCTAAACTGAAGCTTAGGAAAGTGGGTATAAGTACCAAGTAAAAGCACAAGAAAATATTATAGACAGGAACCCATTTCCCAATATTCCTTTTTCTTTATCTATTTAATCAAATGTCTTATTTTCCTCACAATCGGTTTAAAATTCCTTAGTGGGATCATACTGGACAGCTTCACATCCTGTGGTACCGTGTTCCAAGTCAACGCAGCAGGAGAAGAAAATGGCTTCTCGCTGAGCTCTGTACGCACTGAGGAAACAATAACAGGAACAAAGGACTGGGGAGTGTAGCCTGTGGCTGCTCTGTTTAGATGACACGTAGGAAGATAATTATGTTGGCAACAGACCAAGGACAGATCTGTAAATGAAATTATACCAATGCAAAAATCTGTGTATGGATAATGATGACCAGTTGACCAGAGAGTACAAAGAGAAATTGTGCGTTAGGGTATTCATAGACAATTATGAACCTTAGTGCTTCGTGATAAACAGCATCAAACATCTATAGAGAGTTGACAGACATTGATGTAAATAATGCCACCACGGTCAATAGGAGATTAAAAAAGGTGGAAGCAGCAAGCTGTTTCCTGACTAAAACCCCAGTTTTAGTCTAAATTACTTTAACAATGTTCCATGTAGGTCTTCAAGGAGAGATTATTTTATCAGTTAGGATGCATTGGCACATAAGAAGCGACAAAGTCAAATTGGGTTTCCTTGTGTGGATTTAATTGATGGGAACACTAAGATATGATCTAAGAAATCTAAGATCAGACAGATGTAACTAAATACTGTCAAATGCAAACTGCAGACGATAAAAGAGCAGGGCAACAGCGTTTGCAAGACAACAAAAACGATTGCATCATTGGGATAAATATGTAATGATGCTTCGGTTATATTCTGGCCTACATTGTTAACTTAGGTCGTAGAGAGTAGGTCCTAAAACTGAACCTTGGGGCACTCCTTTTGTGAGAATCAAATAACTGGACAAGAAACCACAAGAGTTGCACATGCTGCTCATTATCATAAAGGTGGCTAAAAAACCAGCCCACGACTTGATTTGAGAGGCCTAAGTCTGAAAGCTCCTAAATTATATACAGTGTCAAATGCTTTGGAGAGGTTCATAAAAAAGTGTAGCAAAGTAGTCTTTAGAATCCAAGGCTTCCAGAGCATCATTTAAGATTGTTGCTATGCTGTTTCCTGAAAGCAGACTGACTTGGTATAGAAAGTGGATGGACGGACGGACATCTTCAGGATAAAAGTCCTATTCAATAAAAACACTTGTGTTTTATACTTATACTTGTGTTTTTCATTTCACAAGCCCTTTAGAGCTGTGATAAGTTAATACCAGACACTGCATGTAACATCTGGGGAGCAGGGATTCTAAATTGGTTCTCAGTCTGCTCTGAAGTCCAGGTAGTTGTAGGTAACCACCCTCTAGCTCCACTGAAATCATGATAATGACATCAATACCCCAAGTAAGTTGTCTTTGTTACCAAAGGGACTTAAAATTCTATTGGCAATGTGAGGAGCCAGATCAATAACTCTGCTCTGCCAATTTAGCAGGGACCAGAGAAAATATTTGTTTCTTCTTATCACAGACCAGTCCCCCCATTTACAGCAGATCATTGGAAAATGTATTACTGGTTGCACTGTGCTGTCTTTTGCTTTGGATCTTGCCTTTGTTTTTTTGGCTGCAGAAGTAATCACTGCTCTGAGTCCAACTTTTATCAATATAATATTATGTAGCTCTGTGGAACAGTTGGTTACTGTTGAGGAGGAACAACCATGTTTGGCTGCATGTCACAAGTGCATTCAGGGCATTGTGGTTTACTGCAAAAAGCGGTGTCTAGAAACTTAAAAGGCACAAAAATCCCCACCATAGCAGGGGATGCAATGAGACATTACTAATGCTGTTCTTAAAGAACAAAAGAAATTCACCTCCCTGTTCTTTATGCTATTTCTTTAACATTGGACTTGTATGTTAATTAAAGCAGCTCGCATAATTCTCTTAAAAACAATTGATTAAGAAGACTTACTTAATATCACAAAAATCAATTAGAAAGTTAGAACAGTATATTATATCATTGCACATATTTATGTCTCCATCTGTGTGTGGATCTATGTTCAGAGAAGATCTCAAGGGGCATTTCACAACATCAGTGACCTTCATGTGTAATAACAGATGGAAATATCAGCATATTGCAGTTGTTCTTATGGAAGTTAATTACTGTTTAGAAATTAAAACATGCACCTCATGCTGGGAGCATAATACGTAGCTTGTTTTTTCGTGGCTAATATTTCATGAATCTGCAGTACTTTCCACATATTAAATGGTCACTTTGATGACTCTGTCTGCTTTGCTCATGCATAAGCATATCATGCAGGAGCAATATAAATTACAGCACTTTATCTACCAGATTCCACTGAGACCAGGATATTAATGCCTAGTTTATTTCAGGCATATGAAACAGAATAATATAGAAAAATAAAATCGCTGACACTAATGAGACACAGACCTGCCGTCATTACTCAGGCAAAATGTTCCGAACAACAGAGAGACACATTAAAAAAGCTCATATTTCTTTTAAAACAATGTTGACATAAGTGTTGATAGCTCTTCCTGATATATTTCGCTAATTTTAGAGCTGTGGAACAGGGGAGCCCTGATCTATGGAATTGTGTGACTCTCACTGCCGGCTCATCTGTGAAACCTCAGGCATCTCCTGAGACCAATTGAAAAAGCCCTAATGACTTCTTCTATGCATAGTTCTCGCCCTCATTTTGAGAGAAAGCATGTAATTGAAATTCTACCCATAAAAAGTTCAGCATTTGGTTTGGCAGGATACAGGTCTCAAAGTGCACACTAATTAAATACATTTAAAATATGATATCTCTGACTATCTTTTGATAGTCTGAGGCTATATAGTAATTAATCATCTACATAATGAAAATTAAGTCGAAGGGAGCTTTTCTTCACTTTTCTCTAGAGTGAAACATTCTACCTCTATAAATACTACAATAGCTCAACAGGATTAAACAAAAGTGAAAAGAGATTTATTTTGTCTTGTAATGGAAGAGAGAGAATAATTAACCAGTGGGAAAAAGAGCTCTATATAGTTTTTTTTTGAGGAAAAATTGTTGGGAGCCATTTTCTGCTGGGGTATTACCTGATTGATGTGTCTGTTTTAACTCATATCAAGGAAAATATACAACACCATCTGTGTGAAAGGAGCTTTCACATAACAGCTAATAAAATAAATAACTATTTAATTTTCTGTGGTTAAAAAAAAAACATCATCAAAATAGCAAGAAAATATGAAAAAATGGTTTGGTTGAATCTGTTCCTCAAGTGAAACTAAAATAAGTGAAGAATGGAACTTCATTCCAGTCTGATTGCCTTCATCTATCCCCTCGGCCAGTTAATCACACTGAAGCATTCCAAATGTAATCCCATCACATCTCTGACCTTTTGGGAGAGGCAGACATCAGTACAATTAGAGTACCATGGAAAATGCTGCTTGGATTTGATGTAAATCTCTTAAAAATGAGTACTCCCAGCTGACAGTGGGAAGGAGTACCAACAAGGTAGAACAGATAGTGCTCCTGATACCATGTAACCACATGCCATTTAACCTTTTCCACTGCCATCATAAACCATGTCAGAGGAATAATTGGACAAGAATATAATGTGCTAGTTGCATAATAAATTGGATCAAATGACAAACCTTCTACAAATTGCATATCTAATATCAGATGTAGGAAAAGCTATTTCCCATGCCTAAAGCATGCTTAAGTCTTGAAGGACTTTATGTGATTTTTGCTTGTCACAAACTTATCTTTTATAACAGATGCAGCGTCTTTGTAATCCAGGCTTTGTGTAATTGATAAACATAGGGTAACAATTCAGCTGGAAAAGAAGGAAGGTAAAATGGAATTGCAAAAATTGTGACTGTTTTGTGTGCTTGGTCACAATCACTTAAAGGTCAGATAGCAGTCCTTATGAAAAATGTAAATGTATGCTTACAGTTTACATTATCGATGTAGTTGTAAAGTACTGTTTTTAACATTTAATGTCTGGATGGGTTATCATCGTAACTTTTAGACATAAAAAATGAAATTCTAACTGGTCATAATCCCCGTACAAGACATCTTTAATGCCACATTTGAGATATTTTAAGTTTCACTGGGGTCAAAATGATTTTGTCAATATCTACGATTTTCATTCATCGTCAAACTAATTAAACAGATACCTTGAATGAACGAGATGTGATCATACCACAGATATTTCCAGGGATGTTGGAAGCTCAAGTGAGAGATAAGATCGGTAGCTGGCTATGCAAACATTTTATGGCACCGCACCTCTATCTCTAAAGGTAAAACAATTTACAGCCATGTCATAGCGGAGGTTGAATTCTGAGTTCGACAAAGTTTTGCAAACCAAACGTGTCATCGAGGAACACAGAGAAGCTCTTCACCATATAACAGCCACCATGCAAGGCTCAGACTAGTCATTGTGACATTATGTATATTTAAAACTCAAGTTTGAATTGGGGGTATCTCAATGTGTCTTTTAACTGGACAGTTATCATATCATGATGAAGCATTCTAACTAACAACTTAATCATGATTAATCAAAATTATTCAAGCCTGTTGTTGTCCGTCTCCTGTGTGGTCTCCCCAATTTAGAGGAGCATTAATTGCTGAATCCTAGATTGCTTTGCCTCAACTTATCAATCCTTCTACGCTCAGGAAGCAACCGTTTGTAATTCACAATATAAAAACTGAAAATGAGTAGCAGCAGCAAAAACAATAGCTGTGTAAGAAGAGGAGAGAAGTGACATGAGTGAGGGGAGCACATCGCAGAAAAAGGCACAATCTACTTCCTGGAGCTCCCAGTTTGAATTTCAATCAAATTAGCGTCTCTTAAACTCAAAGTGACCCGTCTAGCCCCATTTCATTTGAATGCTGATGAGGTTCATGGCACAATTATCAAGGCAGAGATCTCTCTCAAGAGGCAAGCCTGTTGATAGCAGACAGGCCATTGAAAAATTAAATCATTCCCAGGGCCACAGAATGGCAGCAAGAGAAACAATCTGATGTGAACAGGATACAGAGCACACACACACATACAATGCACACATGCAATAAGTATAATCACCCCCAGTATCAGTATATTTAGACCATTTTCTAAGGGGGTGGCCCAATAATGTTTCAGGAAATAGGTCATTAGAAATTAACCATTAGCATCCTGTTTTCAACTTGAGGTCTGACCCAATATCCACATAAGACATCCATGAAACATATAATTACTGTCATATGCTTGTGTTTATGCTATGTTTATTGGAGCTGCCAGTAGAGCTCAATTGGGGGGGGTTCAAGGCTCTTAGACAGTCATGGCAGAGGCTGTCAGGCTCACATCCGTCCACTTCTCCTATTGATTTTTAAACCAGAAGAGTTATATCGTCATCCCACTGGAGTCAATGGAAATGTTATTGTGACAGTCTGCTGGTCGAAACGCGACCTTTAAAAGACATCAGAATGCAAAGCTAGATCACCCACGCATTAGGATGACAAACACAAAGGAACAGTATACAAACAACAATATCAGTGCCGAGCCAGACCTCATATCTCAATACAATCGAAGAATTTACAGCTAAAGTTGAAAAAAATCTGCCCACTGTAAAGCTTGATTGCAGCAGTTGAGCAAATATGGAACATATCCATATAGACTCATTCAAACAATATTCTGTATATTACAGTTATCATTCACTTACCAAATTTCATATAGGAAAAGGCTGTTTTTTTTCCACCAATCAAAGTCAAAAAGCCAAATTAAATTCAGTTGAACTCAATGTCACATGACTATAAAGTTAGTGAGCTTTCTTGTTAAACAGAGCTGTCTCATATTTACAACTTCTCATCACACAACACATGATGTTGTGTTTTATAATCACATATTAAAACAAAAATCAAAGCATACCATTGGGGAAAAAAAACTCTATGTCTGAGATAATTGTTAAACGAGATACTGGAGAAATTAAAACAGCCTATCAAATCCACAGAAGTTGAAGGTACAGCTTCCAAATGAAGCTGGCAAGATCTAAGTGAATTTTAACAAATTATTCCTCCGAGATTTAGCATAGTTTAATGCTGACATTAGGAGTTGTTAGACAAATGCAAATCACTGGTGGCTGTTAATACACTTTCTTGTTTATCTCATCATCACCAATTGGTAGAGAGCAGTTTCATGCCTCATGAACTTTTGCACATCCCTCTGAAATGCCCAAGCTGAATCTGAATCTCTATGAAATCTTAATCTGCCTTGCTTTAAATAAATAGCAACAGTGTATGTACAGAGAGGAAGAACAAGGCAGAGTGCTGTCAGGCAGCAAGAATGGAGCTCCTCGGAGAGTCTTGCATACAGTGCTGTCACTGATATAAATAGTGTAAACTAGCATCCTTTAGCCTGCAGACCTGCCTCACATTTATTGATGCGGACCTGGACGATAGAGCTGATTGCAAACTTATATCATGTGGTCACTTCTACTAAAATCTCACTCAGTTTATGTGTTAAAAGTACAGCAGCACATGTCATTTCACACCCAGTTTTGTCTGGTAATAATAATTTCCCTGATGATTATCAGCTCATAGCCGTACTGTAATCTCAACAGATGAATTTAGTCTTCTCTTTCAGAGAGATATCTGCATTGATCATTTCAGTCAATGATACATCCCCCTGAAAACCCATGATCCACAGACACGACAGGAACCAGGCATGTTATGTTACAGCAATCGATGGTCTTGTTATTGAATACTTACAATGAAGCTCATTAGTCAAAGAGAAATCAATAGATGTAAGCCACTTTTCATACTGTATATCTTAATATGTCCTCCTCTATGAAAATCATCAGTCAAGGTATGTTACTGTCATCTCATTTCAACTCCTAGAGAGATAAGGACATGTGGTCAAATGCAACTTAATCACAACTAAGCACCAGATGGTTCAAGCAGACACGACGAAACACAAGACATAATAAAAATAATAATAATCTCAATACGTTTGAATTACTGATTTAATTTTGTATATTGCATCTGTGTGGTGAGAATGCGTTTGCAGTCATTAGCATTAGAGAAGTTGAGGATATATTATCATTAAAAACACAAATCTTGAAAAGAAAGAAAAATCACACCACTGAATATTATTATCAATGAATTTGTTATTTCTAACTGTATTGCCACGCAGTTTCACATCTGCAGGGGAGGTGTCCACATGAAAAATTCCTGTACAGATTATCACCCACTTGAGTCGACTAATTGCTTGCAGCTGAATGTTCTAATTGAGCCACAACAGTCCTAGGGCTATTTTCAAAAAATCATTGTGCTCATGAATATAATATGCCAGGAAGATATAAAAACAAGTTGGAGTGCCAACAGGATCCATCAAACTCAGCGGAGCTTCAATCCAATTCTCCACACTTCAGAGCCACAGCCATTTCAGATATTTAAAAGTGAACACAGTTTTCCACACAAGTACTAATGTGATTATTTTTCCCGACACGTGCAAATTAGGAGACCAGAGTAATTGTGGCAACAAATATTTGTGCCTATTCAATCTGTAATTGACATATTCCGTATGGGAAAATGTTTTGGGTTTTTTTTTATCCAATACGGTGTGTACAGAGGATTGTTAGAAAAAGTGCCAGCTGGGTTAGCCACAGCAGAAGCCAGAGTACTGAACTGAGTTTTGACTTGTGGAGAAGTGAAGGGCTGAGATCAAGTAACAAATAAACACTGCATTCCAAAAAGGCAAAAGAATCACCACATTTCTCATCCGAGGATAATTATTTGGCAGCGGGGACATTATTGAATTGCTTTGGCGTCCTACATATGGCTACTCCTGAAAATTATTGGGCAAGAGAAAGACAATTACTAATTAGTCCCATGTGCGTTCCTGGGCATTTTGTCACATTGATGTTGAATTTATTTTCATAACAGCAGACCGGTTTTGCTTCTATGGCATTTATTGCATAAAAAATAAAAAAATGTATTGCTCTGACTCACTTAAGCAATAATTTATCAGTCAGTTCTTACATTTCCATGAAAATATCTTACATTAACTTTCACGCCAACAGAAAAAAGGCATCTTTTATAAATGTGTCAGTCACTTTTTTTGCAACACCTTGCAGCGTTTTCTTTTTTTGTCATTTTTTCTTCCTGCAGTATCAGACGTACTCACATACCTAAGAGACACATCTATGCGTAGATTTTTCACTTTAAAACCTCATACAGTAGCTCAGAAATGAGACCCAAAAGCTGAAAATGCATTTAAAAGAACATCTGAACTACATCCTCTGGCAGTCTCAGGGTATGCATATATGGAAAGATTACAAGTGCTCTGCAGACAAAGGTAGAGAGCGTTTAGAAAAGTTTGTCTGGGAGACAGTGTTTGTGATTCAGTGGAATGCTTTTGCACGAGGGCAGTGTAAAACGCAGGTCTACAAGCAGGAAGAGACAATATGAGTCAGCTATCTGACTTCATCAAATAGGACTTGACAATAGCCCACCTGAATACAAGGGCTTTAGTCTTTTATTTATTTATTTTTATTTTTTTTATTTCCCAAGGCGGCTTGCGAGAGTTGCTGACGGTCTCATACCAGCCAATATCTCTCTCTGCGGCACTCATATGTCATTCCATCCTGTGCACTTTGGCTCCAATGGCATTCCTGTGTGACAACTGGTCTCACGTATTAAGTCGCACATGGGGACACAGAGTTTCTGGTGGAACCCTGATACGTTTGAATGAGTATGCGTGAGTCAATGCACCTACATTGCTTTACATCACACTTCTTTTCAGGGGTCAGTGATCAATAAGCAGTGTTACTTTCATCAATCAATACGCTACTGAAAAACATACATACACAACCCTATTTGCAATAAGAAAACAAAACTTCAAATAAGTAAAGACATTATATTTAAAAAGCACGTACTGTGAGCAGTTCTGCATCATAAAAACATGTTTGAGGTGGACGAGTGAAACGAAGTAAAACTTTTTAATACAAATTCTATATGAAATCGCACATTGCTGCACCTTGTTTTTTTCTTTCTAAAATGTACCTGTTAATAAGCAAATCTTTATCTAGAAAGGTTAGTGGGTCAGCTATGTTGTGTTATGTTGCAGTAACTATAACAGTAACTGGATTTACTGACAGTAAAGTAGAGTCAAAAGGACAATGAGCCTTTACCATTAACGTTGCAGTGTAATCATGGCAATAATACACAAAGACAGTGACAGCTGCAGTCACTGACAAAAATTCACATATCAATGTGTTTGCTCACTAAAAAAATAAGAATCACACTTCTTTTATTTAATCAAACATATTACTTATTTTTGCCATATGAGTAAAACTAAATCAACACTGTCAGCGTCTGGAAGTCTGAAATAATCTTGGAATCAGTGCTGCCTTTATTCCCATGAACCGGAAGTTTCAAAGAGCCAGTACAGAAGCTCAGGATGTTGATATGAAGAAAACGCTAAAAATGGGAGAAGTTGTAATACCACTCTAATAATAACACTAAGCTACAAAAACACGCCAGCACTCTTAGTCCTGCGCTCAACATTTACTTGAGTCCATGTACGGACATTTATTCATGTATAGAATTAAAAGGGCTCATTATTAATACTAATATTGTCATTAACAGAATTATGAACACCTTTATAAATAGATTGCTTTATTTTTGCAGTCAATCTGGTGCAAACAATCACATAACATGCATTTGTTTTGTTCTGTTTTGATTTAAAGACATTACATTGCAGACACCCAACAGACATGCATACATTCACACACACACACACACACACACATTAAACAGATTTTGAAAACAATAGTAACTTGGGCTCCCTGATAGAGCAAAAAATAGCAAATACTCATAGACTAAAGTAAGGATACCAAATTTAGAAAGCATA
The DNA here is from genome assembly GCF_036924035.1 of Leuresthes tenuis. NCBI lineage: Eukaryota > Metazoa > Chordata > Actinopteri > Atheriniformes > Atherinopsidae > Leuresthes > Leuresthes tenuis. Next base: position 14,240,261 of record NW_027325361.1, on the reverse strand, counting down.
TCTGCAGGGTAACAGCCAGACGAATTACCTTCTGCATGCCTCATCGGATATGCTTTGTTAGTTACGTTATATGAGTTCAGTTCCTTGTTTTGGAGAGGAAAAGTTCATTTGTTTTGTTCATATCTTGAAAAGTGAAATAAGTGTCAGCTCTGAGATTATTGCTGCACTCTTTTGCTGTTTTTTCTTTCCTTTTTTTAATATAGACTACTCTTGGCATGGTTTGTCCGCACTCCTTCCACCCCCAAGCGCTAATGATTTTTAAAATGTTCTGTTATTCAGGTTCATGTGCCTCATTATTGGTGCTAATATCAATATCTTGTGGGCTATCGATGTTGACAGGATGTTGTCTTTTTGTTTAGTTTAGCTATTTTTGATAGTGTAAATCAATCAGACAAGTGGACCTGCAATTCTTCCCGGTGGAAGATTTTACCCCAAAGGCAAATGATGTGGAGGAAGTGAGAGAAAAATGTATGTGGACGGGGCCAACCAGACAAAACGAAATGGTCGGCAGTGGTCCAGAACCAGGCAACCATTACCGTGCCTTATAAATTACTCTCTAAGGGTGCAGAAACTTCAGCAGACATCTCATTTTGGAATGGTTGTTTTGACACTGCACAGACATGTCTGCAGTTTTACCTTTGTGACATGATCTTGTAGGCATCTGGAAGATAGCAGTTGGTGTTCTCCATCTGGAAGGGATCGGCATCGCAGATCTTGTCGTCTGTTCGGCCGTAGTTGGCGCTTTCAATCATTATGACATCACTTCCTGGACACCGCAGATCAATGGGGTAACCCTCACAAGACAGTTCTCTGCGTACTAAGCCAAATGGCAGGGCAGCTCGACTAAATCCTGAGGGAGAGGAGAAGATGAAAGACCTCTATCAGTGCAAATCGAAGGGAGATATGTAGCTTCAATGACACAGAGAAATATGTGATGAAAGGCAGCTGACACAAGACACCAAAGCTTGATATACACCGAGGAAGTATCTCTATGCATGCGCTTTCTTGTTTTATTCAAAAGGCTAGAACTGCTCAGTAACATAAATCATGAATCAATATAAAGAGTAAAAAAAACGTGCTCGGACTACTAGCCCATATAGATCAGTATACTGAGTGAACATTTCAGATCTCAGCCGCAACAGGGAGTTAATGGTGTTACTATGTCATCCTTGTACCTTAACTGGTCCTGAAAAAAAAATCAATAATTGTCATTAAAGTCCAGTTTATTGGCCAGAGTGTTTGAAGGCTTGTACTACTATGCAATGAAACATTAACAGCAGGAGTGAAGATAAATGGATGGATGGATGGATGGATGGATCTTCTGTTTCATCTCAGTAAATAAATATTATAAATGCATAGTTTATAGCAAAAAAGTTGTGAATTTCTTGCAATGCTCATTTTTCTATACAAAATGAAAAAGAAGAACGGGCATGACAACATGAGTGTAATTTAATCCACTTTGCCGAACTGACAATCGAAGGTAGGACAACTGGGAGGCAGGGAAAAAAGACACTTTGTGAGAGGGTATGCGTGTTTCTGTAAGTGTGGGTGAAGGGGTAGGAAAAACAGAAAATAAATCAATATTGTGGCTCTGCAAATATGAACAATACCAAAAGTGATTTCTGAACTAAAAGTCAACTGCATAGATAAAATATACAAAATCTAAATATGTTCTTGGTATGAGCAGATTGCTGCAGCTTTATCATCTCAAATAGAAAAGCTTAAAAAAGATTGTCAACTGTTCTTATCTTGACTTCTTTGTCTAATAACTACCATTTCCCTGTATCCAGTGGTGACTTTGCCGCTTCTTTGCAACCTACAACTTTGTTGATGGCTATGTTGTTTCCAAAGGCTCTGTCTCCCTAATGAGGCTTAGTTCACAGTCACGGGAGAAAATAAAGAACACCCTTACTACTTCTCATGCACTAATTTGTTTGGCTCCCGGACAAGTTGGAGTGATCCATATGTGCAGTTGTTTATAATCACAAAGGACTCCTTTTTTTTTCTCTCTCTTTTCATGAGTCATTCTTTGAGATGTTCTTTGTGTGGCAGCAGTTTACTTACAGCCACTGACTAAATTGGCCAAGAAAGGCTGAGTTCATTTTACCCTATTGAATGCTTCATCAGTTAACTACCAATACAATTATCTTTGTCTGATTAAATGCTAAGCTACAATGGCAGGGGATTAGCATTCTGTATTGTGCTTCTTGCCAGGAAATGCTGCTGTGGTATTTTACAAAGGAAGATAAATGTCAGTTTGTATTGCCCCATGCTTCGTTTGTGCACCAATCAAGTAAAAATCCAACTTCTAAGGTGCACTGTGAAGAGCTCGGGGTAAACAAAGGATACATCTGTATAGAAGAGGGCAGTTCCTCTGGTCTATCAAACCTCTATTGTCTGGGAGAAAACGATCATAAAGGAAGGAGCTTTTTCTTCTTCTTGCACTTTTTTGACAGCAAACTTTCTCATGTGACCAGTAGACATGAAAAAGAAAAGGCTTCCAAATATGATAGGTTTCAACTGTATTTCATTTTCGCAACCCTTTTCTCTCTGGAGTAAAAAAGAAACGCTTAAGGTAATAAACAATTTATCAGAGATGCTGGCTGGAGAAAAAAAAAAAACTTAAGTGAAAAACAATGAAAACACAGCATGTTTGGAACAAGCCTTGACAGTCAATCTTAAGCTCATGTCAATGCATTCCAGCACTGCTTTGTCAAAAGACTATAATACCACGTGTAGTAACTATACCAAAACTATGTAAAACATCAGTCAATGCCACATTACAATTTTTTTATCCTCAGACCATGACATGAAAGTGGCAGATGAGTAATGGAGGCTCCTCTATTGCTTTTCTCTCAGCACTTGTCTTATCAAAAGAAAAAGAAGATAGCCTTCAGAATGACCACACGTACACTGAGGAACTGAAAACTTCCTGTAGTATCTGCCACTGAATAAGCAGAAGAAAATGATATAATGCTTCATCGATCGAGTATATATCAAATTGCAAATTTTTCATGTTCAGTATCTTACGCATAAAATTTGTTTCAGCTAAACTGCTGAGAATGGAACTGTCTACCTAGTGTGCCTTACTATAAAAGCAATAAAGACTCCAAATGGATCAACCGGGCAGGGTGGGATACATTTACTTGCATTGGTATAATTTGTGGCTGGAAGTGATCTGTTTTTTTGGCCATGTGTAAGACCTCTGCTTGATCTCCAAATCCACAGCCAAACCCACTTGCGCTCCATGTCTCAGCAACACTGTTAAAACACTTAAATCACTCAGCTGAACCTTCAGGATCTGCTTTTGGTTTTATGATTTAGAGCTAATGCAGTCTCTCTACCTAAAGAGGAAAACAGAGGCTGGACAAATGAGGAGATAAATGCATGCTCAAGAAAACTGCAAGACTCCTGTTGAAATGCACCAGCCACTTTTCAACTGTGTAGATGACAGGTTCTCTATAGTGGTATGTTTTCACATTAAAAAATCTGGATCTCAAACACTACTGTTGTAATCCAAGTGCTCTTTATTAGTCAGCAGGGTTTATGCATCATGGACCAAAAGCATGGTTGTAAACAAGCTCCAAAAGCCTCTCTCCATTGATTAGGCCTGAGGCTGAACCATTCTCAACCTAGTGTCAGATGGTACTTTATAGTTTATGGACAGATGGCTGACACAGACAAATCAGTAAGCAAGTTTACATGGCATTAGAAAAAAAAAAAGATTGTTCATCCAACTCAAAGTAAGTCAGATCAAAATTGTACAAAACTGAGCGTTTTAAAACTGGATTGACACAGCCATATAATGAGCTTGTAGCTTGATTTACACCACATTGATACACTCAACTAAACTTAAATGGGCCTGCACATGCTCCAAGGTCCTAACTAATAGTAAAAGTAGAAAACATTGAGCATAATAAATGGGTTAGTGTTTTAACATCTGCCCATGTATATGGGCAGGGATACATACATTTAATTTTCAACTTTCGTGTCATACATTTTCAATTACTAGCTAACATTGGGCCAAAAGCTAAAGAAAAAAAAACACTATTTTTGCCACAGTGCTATCTTAAATCTCCTGTTTATAAACTACCTTGCTTAAGTTCTGTTATATTGTATACATAATGGTTTTTGCAAGTACTTCAAATAAATCTGTTTACTTAAAGATATTATGAGGGAACCAAAACAACATTGATCATGCATTGCAGTTACAAAGTAATATGATAACATTTAATCTAACATAAACAAATCCACTGACTACTGTTTCACTTAACTGAATAATTTCATTATTCAAATGAGCCACAAAAGTAATCATTATTTTGCTCGTGCGGCCATTAGCATAATTATTCAGGGAGCACACCATATGAAAATTGTTTATTTTCCATATGGTAGCAGAAAACCATATCTGGAATATGAATGTTGAAATTCATATTCATATAGGCTCTAGTTTTCTTTCATACCTTTCGTGATCAAATCAAATCTAGAAAAAGTTGGTTGGAGCAACTGAGAAAACTTGCTGCTGTTGGCTAATGAGATAACGTGGCATCAAGTACAAACAGCAATTCTGGCACATTTGCAGTCTCATTTGTGCATGTATGTCCCTGTACACAAGCTCTTGTATAGATTTACAGAATTACATGACATGCAAAATGGTTACATTACTAATCTCAAAGGGAAATTATATATTTTTACACAAATATTTTCTTTCATTATTCACCTTAGACTGCCATTGTGTATGGCTACTGCTGCTTGCTAAAAAAATACCCATTTGTGCTGCAGCAGAGTTGAAGAAGCCTCTGACTGAACACATTTTTGTGTCCAATACTATGTTATGTAGAGGGTGGGCAGTATTGTCCATTATGTTCATAAACTGTTCACAATCAACTCCAGGGGATCCAGCACAGAGGTAGCTTTCGTTATCAGTTTATTCAGTTTGATTAGGCTTGAGGTTGAGGACAGTGGTATGTTTCTCAAGATCTCGTGTGAAATAACATGTAAAAACAAATCTTTTTGAAAAGTATTACGTGAGTTACTTGCATGAGTTGTTATTATATTTTATGACACTTGGCTGTACGGGAACTCTACAGGAACAAAGCTTTTTGTCATGGAAATGAAACCATACTCTCAATAGAGATAAATACAGTGAGAGTGAAATCTCCAACAGTTGTCGTCTGTGCATTTATTCAGGAAAATACCTTATAAGGGAGCGCTCTGACACCATCAAAGCTTGAAAGTGAGGGGAAAACTAAAGAAATGATAAACAAACTGATATTTATGGTGCATGAGCACAGCTACAGCTTGTGACGTGGTTTCCATGGTTTCAGACAGTACAGGAGCCAAAACAAGACATAGCAAGGAGCCAAGAACAGTAACAATCTCAGTAAAAATCACTGATCTTCATTCCTTCATTACCGAAGCTCTTTTTGACCAACTGAGAAAGTGAATGAGAAGTATGAATGGGTTCAAATAAGGCATTAACAATCACAAATCTAATTAATATTTTCCACAACACACTTTTACAAAGTGGATGCGGAGGATCCATAATGGTACACAAAGCGCATCATTGGTGCATCAATGAAAAAAACATCAAAGATTAAGTTATGTTTCTAACACTTGGTTTTATATGTTCAGGTCACACGTACACACACCTTTTACACTCAGAGAGAACCTTTACAACATCCTCTTCACAGATGGCACGGACTTTCAGTCAACATGTCAAATGTTATTTATTTTATGTACTTTCACTTTGTGATACAGCATCCAAACCAATATGAGCCCCAGAGAAAAAGATCTCTATCATCCACACATCTGAAGAGAGCTACCATTCTGTATAGCAATTAAACAGCAGGAACTGAAGGATATAGACATAACCAAAGCAAATATTTTATGGAAAACCTAATCCTGTGACCATAGCAACATGGTGCAGCTGAGACGTTTCTTGCCAGACCTTTATTATGGCCTTGTTGACACTCTTCCTAATCAGGCCCGCTGGTCACCCACCAACCCAGCCAACCACCACCACCACTACAACCACAAAAAAAAATAGTTCAGTTTCACATCATCATCAGTGTGCCATTCATGGAAGTGAGCACTGATTTCTGCCATTTATAAACCTGCAAAAAACATTAAGTTAAGGCTCTATTCTATTCTTCACACAGACTGAAATCAACTGAAAAGCCTATGAAACATGTCTATATTCTATAATCAACACATGAACATTCGAAACATCTGTTGTTCTTTGTTATAATACATAAGTCACTCAAGCTTTTGACATGTGCATATTAACATTGTCACGACATGCTAGTAATTGACTTTGGTTGTTACGCAGGACCTATTTTTTGTGAGTTGTAGCACTTTATTACACCAATGACAAGCCTCTATTTAAAGCTTCCCTAGTTGGTATTTATTATCCTGAGTAACCTTTGCAATGACATTAGGTCCATACACGATTTGCAGCTGAAGAACTGTGAGAAACCCTCCATATGTAAGGTGGACCCATTATGCACTGTCTCTTTGGTGCTGTAATGATTTAATTCATCTTTTTTCTCACCGATGAGCCAAATCAATTGGAAAGTGACCATCTGGTAGGATATGAGTGTCACTGAAGCAGAGGTAATGAGCAAAATGTCTTCCTATTTCACAGAAATGAGGAGTCATTAGGATCATCTTCGTTCTACCATGAAGCCAGGCATTACATGATCAAACCCAAAGGGACATGCATGTATATACTGAAGACACAAGAACATCTATATACAGTAGCAGCTGCATGCTTAATCAGGGTAAGAAATTTGAATCTTTTTCAGTGAAATAAATTACTTCACTTCTGATCATACAGCATAAATGACAAAGGAATGACTCTGCTTTTCACCAGGGCTATTTTGCATCCAGTAAATGGTTTCATCTAAAAATTTATCTTTGTAACTTGAGTTAAAAATGCTTCAACAGATAGTCCAGAGGCAAAGCAGAGACCGATCAAAAGACCTATTCAAGCACTAACGCTACCATCATTGTACCCAGATCACAAAAGGGGTCTCCAGATTATATTGATGTGAAACCAGATAATTTCTGTCGAGAGCCAATGAGAAGTGTGACAGGGACGCTCCAATGCTTGTCGTCTACCGTTAAGGCAGCCCTTTGATTTTCTACGCAGTTCAGACAAGAGCTAAACAGCTGCTTGTAAATGAGCTAGCACCTCTGCGTGGCATGCTTTTATTCTGCACTTCTGAGCGGACAAGCTAGCTTGCTGAGGGGATATTGGGTGAAAGAAAAGTGTGGCCTATGGCATTAGCTTGGAGCCACAGGCGACACAGCTTGAATCCTCCAGGTTCTGCACCTCCACACCCCACACCCCGCCATTTAAATCTATATACAAGCAAAATAAGTCTAAAAAGGACAAGAAACCTTTAATTCACAATCCTTCCCACAGTGTTGATTCTATAATCCAGAGATATCCTTTACAACAGAATGTATTCTTAAGAAGTCAGATCCTTGCAGGGGAGGAGACGAAAGAAAATATTGCATCTATCCAGCAAACAGCAGGGTATGAGGTAGACCGCTGACTCTGTGTGGCTATTGTAAAGAAGAATTACACCACTTATTTGACATATATTAACATTCTTTTGAGCTCTTTCACATTAATTTTAAGTCAAGACCGTGTTCCTATTTTTCCGCTTTGTGTGTTGAAAGCTGACGACATTTTTGGGCATGGCTAACAGCGAGCAGCAGATACATATGTAACGGTCTACATAGTAACATAGAACATCTATAGACTATTAAACTCTGACAAAAATGACACAACTATTAATATACGTGGCATAGAATATTTATATCTTAGCTCATATTTACATCTGAGATTATGCTCCATAGTAGAGAAGGAAAAAAAAAAGTTATTTCACAAATCTTATTAGCGCAATACACAGCGCTAGGCTGAAAAAGAATTTGAACAAAGCCATCGAGGTCTTGTTCAGCAGATCAGAAGCCATTATGATCAGAAAATAAAATAACATGGTGTAGTGTTAAAAGATGTGGAATACTGATTAGTGTTCCTTCCTCCCTACTCTTTGAACAGAGAGAGGGAGATGGCGAACAGAGAAAGATATTGGGAGAAGAAGAAGAGGCAAAGAGCAGCAGGAGAATAAGCATTCAAACCTCATTTGTATTCTCCACCATCAAGTTCACTCCAGTTCATTTACATCTCCGCTACTTCCATAGCAACAGCAGGGGGGCTATCAGGAGCATCTTTGATATAGGTATATGACTCTGAAAAAGATCTTGTCATTTCTTTCTGAATAGAGGTTATAAAAAATATATATATTTTTTGTTTCTCCCATTTTGGTTTAAGTGGGCCTCTTTAAACAAAAGTGTACCCTATCAGAGCCTCTTTTTTATGTAATTTATTCCTCATCTCTAGTAAGCAGCACTTGCGGAAACCTAAACCTGCACAGGAAATGCCATGGTTGCAAAGGAAAGAAATGTGATCCTGTGGTACTTAATTTAACTGTGTTCAAACAAAATAGGACACTTGGACAGACAAGCAGCCAAGAAATGTTTATGTATTTTTTTTTTTTTATCCATAAGAATTTGAACATGTGTGAGGCATCAAGTGTTGCTGTCTGACAAAGTGAAAATGTACTGCACCAGCAGGAAAACACAGCCTCATCAAATTCCATGTACACTTGTATGTAAATCAACCTTTAGGCCTAATTAAGCTCTATGGGGCTCATCAAGGTCATAAATCCCATTTTTTCATAATGCATTATTGACTTCACATCATCTGCACATGTTGGCTGACTGCACTCACACAAGCACACAGTGTCATCTCACTGTCTAATATCGGATAGCCCCGGGGCCAGACGGCGCGTGTAGGGAAGAGAGAGAGAGAGGGAGTGCTTTTTAGGTCACCAAAAAAAAGCAAGGACAGCTTCTGGTAATGAAATGGCTGCAGTGACCGTCAAGCTGTAAATTTTGTCTCATGGTCCCTAACAAATGGTCACCGGTAGATTTCAATGTTAAATTACCATACATTTCTAGATAATCAAGACAAGGTCAAGGCTTTTGGCTCTTTTCATTTTGAAAGTGTTGAGGTTAGCTTGATGCAATTTAAAAATTGCATGATGTAAACATCCTTCAGTTCACCACTAAATTATAAAATAACACAGAGTTTTGAGAATTATGTGAGCTGTGATTTTACTTTTGAAAGTGAGCTGATGGTACCATAAATCTGTAGACTGATCCTATGAGTCATGCACGGAGAATTGATAAAGCCAATTCCGACTAAGAATCTCGTACTATTTAGCAACAGCAGTCTGTTTGAACTTCTCCTCTCAGCCTTATCAGTGACAGTTTTTAAGATGTTCATTAACATTTTAATTGTTCCAGTGTTTAAATATAATAAAAGTGTGCTTTTTTTCTGACAAAGGACCTTTCAGAATGTATTTACTTTGTGTTTGTCAGCTCTGGTCTATATCATTTCCACAGTTTCCATTAAAACTAATGAAAACAATGGACTGAGACACAGTACATTGGGTAGCCCAGACTTTCCTCTCTGCTTCAGCGAAGCGTTTGATGCTCCTCAATTCAATAAAGAAGCATTCCCCCGATGGGTCACAAGTGGCAGTACACACAAATGAGAAGGGTCCATCTGCTTGGTTTGCATTCCCAGAGTACATTTCCTCAAGCAGCCCACAGCAGCGGTTCCTCTTCCCAAGACTCTGTTCTCATGTGTATGCATTTGTCCCACATTATTCAGCTAGTGCTTCAACTGACCCCCACCTGGCATTTAAATTCCCTGACCAACAGGGTAGTCATGCCCTGATGGCACGATTGCTGCTCCAGCTGAATTCTTTATGCAGCTCTTATTCAGACTGAACCAGAGACTTGCTGCCTTCCAGGTTTTGTAAAGTGTTATTTGACACAATTCTGTTCAACTAAGTCACACTGAATGAGGCATTCAAGGTTATCCTTACCTACTGAGTGCTTATATGACAAATGCAAAACAAGGGAAACAATATATAAATCCCACCCGGCTCAAGGGAACCACTTCATTTCAATCTAAATCAAAATTAAAACTGAAATTTACTTATGTTTTATTTCAGTTCATCAAATATTTATAGGGTGCCAATCTTTCATAACTAATTGTTATGAATATCAACCCCCTCTCTAAAATTTTGACTTACAGTCAAAGCCTCCTTCCTAACATTCTCACTCCACCATCTGTTTCCTGCCCTCACACATGTCACAGCAGGGGTACTTTGAAGTTCTCATTTAAGGATTTGTCAGATGTCTCACATGCTTATCGGGATTAATTGTTACTTGTTGGCTATTTCAAAAAAAATTGAGGATTTGGGAAGGGGAGGTGACTTATATCAGATGGAATGTGGAGAACAAGAGCGACACTTAATCAGAAACAATAGTCAAGATGAGCCGTGGCAATGATAGCGAAGACACACTAATATACTATGAAAGTCTAATTCAGAATGAGTTATTTAATCTAATGCTTTTTAGACCATTAGTTATACAAGAATGGGTCTTAAACGTCCTGGGCCTTGACATACAAAAGCACTCAGGGGTCATTATGACTCAAAAGGTCAAAAGCTGAGTTGTTTGGGGTCAAGTCGTTGTGGCAGAGCACAAACAGCTTGAACTGGCATATGTTAAGTTTGACAGCAAGTAAACCGGGGCTTTCTTATTCAAACAAAGAACCACTAAAAATGGAAAATGAGCTGTGGAACTTCATTACTGACCACAGCATATTTTTGCAACCTCTGCAAAAGTAAGTTTTAGACAAGAAGCTTATACTATAAAGAACGTTCTACGAGACCATTGCACAAACAAGGAAAAACAATAAATGTACCATTTAAACTCTGTAAGTTAACAAGCTTCATAAATGGGAATTGAGAGTTCCTTGAAAATGGTCCTGGTTCTAAATCCTTTATATTTATGGCCGTAGTTTCACCACCCTACTTTTACAGGAGCCTCCTCTGGATTTACGACTGCACTAAATCAGGACTGAAAGCAGGAGGACAAAAGGGATTTCACTAAGGGCAAGAAAGGATATCTTACGTCGGACTCTTGAGAGTGAACTGTAAAATCTGTGAAATCATAAGCCTTTGAGTAAATTATGCTCTCTTAACAGACTCTGTCATTACATGTCCTGCAGGCAGTTTTCTGTGCATGACATCCAAACCATATTCAGACTTCCCTGTGAGCATGCCTTTCAACAGAGTCCTGACATTGGAAATGCGATTATGTACCCTTTGAATACCTGCAGATTGTTTACATGTGGTACTTCAGCTGTTGTAGAATAGGAATACTTTAACAAACAGCAATTCAAGACTATTTTATTGTATCCCCAGTTGCTCTTTTTTTTTATCAGGAGGTGAAGGGGACTAAAAGCATCACAGTGAGAAATAAATGCAATTCAGCTTACAAAGAAAATCTGCATGATGAACAATTAAAGCATGTTTATAATTGCCGACATTTGTCCTTAAGTCACAGAAAAAGCCCAAGTCTCTAGAAAGCTCAAGAGAAAAAGGGAAGATTGGAATGCTATGATCCATGTGACCTGAACGCTGCAGTCTAATCACCTTAAAATTCCACGGTACTACAGTAGCAAACAGGAAACAAAGCTACATTTTGCCCTTTGACCAGATGAGCTGCTTCATTTGTCAAGCGCACGGTGTACATGCTGGTTCCTGTTTGAAATACCATCTACGCTGGATAATCAAAAACATTCTCTTCATCCGCCCCTTCCAGACAGCACTTCATCAGTAGTCCTTGCATGATGTCTGTCCACAGTCGTTGATGTCCACCACACAGACTTTAACAGCACAAAAATTTTAAAGAACTAAAGAGCTTGGGCTGTTTTATCTTGTGGTGTCATACAGATAGCTTTAGGTCTTTTTCACAATACACATGCTTTCATTTGCCAAGACGTTTAGCTTCAAATCCCTCAGCCAGCCAACGTTTAAGACACAAATAACAAATGTAGAACCCAGCAGCAAACAAAAATGAAACTTTTAACATGGAGGCATATCTGACAAATTGCATCCTGCTTATACGGTGATGTCAACATACGGCTAGTCACATCTCCAATGGTCATATACTACAACAACCAACAAAACAACACATTCATCATGAATAATAGGTTTTTTTGTTGTAGATCACTGCACTGGAGACTGATAAGTCGTGTTTCTTCTCTCTTACATTTGTGTTTCAAAGAAGAGATGCGATGGGTTATCAAAACATGTTTGTAGATTGTTTTAGATATAGTTGTTAAGGACCCACATGATTCTACCAGGGCAAAAACAGAGCGAGACAAAGCATAACAGTAAATAACGAGACAGATAAGGACATGTGGGTAGATGACTAATCTAGGTTGCCTGAGATGCCAACCAGCAAAGGTCTGGTGGGGTCTTCCTAAATGCCCATTATCCACAAAGATCAGCGCTGAGAATGATGGGAGAAGGTAGTTTTCATAATAAGTCTGAGCTCTGTCACGCTGAATCACTCTGCCAAACGAGTCTGGACAACCAATTAAAGACCACGTTACAGGGTGAGCGACATGTTAAGAAGCAAGGACTTTTTACTTTGCGTGAGCAGTATGGAAGACGTATGACTTCAAACAAATAGCGTCTAAGTTTATAATGGGTGGGAAAAAAGAAGGACCTTGAGAAATTAAGGAACAAATAGCTTTAGGAAATACAATTAAGTGTCTCTACTAACTGACATATTGAGGAGTCTGTTCGAAACAAGACAGTGTGTCTCCTGTCTGAACTGCTGAACTACGACAACTATCAGTGTCGACATCCCACCAGGGTCATGGACTGCAACTGCAAACTACAAACTAATGATGCTTCCCAGGGTTATCCTTGCATAAATAACCATTAAGAAAAATGCTGATACAGCCGCCCAAACCCACAGACACCTGACACAGGCTACAAGAAAGCTGTTAAAAACCTTTGGCAAGGGCAGTGAGTTACTGTTATGAGTTTCGTTTTGGGTTAGTCGAGCATATGTCGACTACCTCAGTAGCCAGGTGAAGGCAGTGTCTGTTTGGGTGGAAGGAGGAGGGTGGCAAGATGTCAGATCTCCACCAAGCTCATGCATGACAAACACTAACCTGGAGCCAGCTGTGACAAAGCCCTAATCCAGAAAATCCCTCCTTCCTTTGCTGAAAATCCTAATGAGGATTTGAAGTACTCGGCAGGGAGGAGACCCGGGGGCTGTGGTTACACCTTGCCACTGCTTGCTCACCCAGTCATTGTCTCCTTATCTCCTTATTGGCCAAGCCTGGCTGGCGATGAAAGAGACGTGACAGCACGGTGGGCCTACGTACACAGACCTCACGCCTGCCTGGCTCCACAGGGAGGCCAGATCTCGCAGTCTGCCACAAACAACCAGGAGGACTTCAAGCAGGACGTAGAAAGACAAAACCAACTAAAGTTGTTTAAAATACTCAATATGAAACAAAAATGCAGCCATTTTGCATGAACAGTGTTGGTGCTGCTTCCAAAATTATGTTAATGAAAAGGTATGAAAAGTTCAGCTTGATGGGCAAATAAACTTTCTATTAAATAAATCCCGACAAAGATATTTGGTACACTCAACCAATTAGCTTGGGGCTGGATCTTTCAAAGTGCCTTGAATATCAAATTAAAAGATTTAACTGAAGCGTGTTGACACAGTGGAGTGCTATTGTTCTCACATGGACAAGACTTTGAATGACATAAGCATCTTAAAAAAACAGGTCTTCTGCCAATGTTTCCACAGATGCTTTCTTGACAAAAAGTATTTTTGATTTTCCTTTATAAACAACCAACGTACGAGCAGATGTTTAGCGAGAGGTGCCCAGTGGATTGAAATTAAAAGCTGATTATCTGTCACAGATACAACATCTTTACCCCAGAAGCACGAGCTTATGGTTTTGGGATTTATCATTTACCTGATTGGATTCACTTGTTAGATAATCACTTTATTTCCATGCGCTTCATTAGCCTGTCCTCTTATAGCTATGTGAGACACATTTATGGGTCAGAGGAAAAGAATTTTAAATGAAAAAAAAAGAGTGGCTTGCCATCTTCATGGAGTTATATCATTATGCTTTTCTGGTTTCATGAAAGTCTAACTGAAACATCATTGGGAGATGCTGGATCCTGTTCTTGCAGGTTCTGCCTAACATTAAGCCCTGGGCTTTTACCACCAGTAATTACATTTCAGAAGACTTGATTGTCTATTTCACTCCACTAACTTTGAGATGAAGGTTTTAAGTCTTCTCATTCCTTTTCACATGATACAATAAGAGGACTTTTAAAGGTGCCCTTCCCTGTTGCCTTTAAGAATTCTCAAGTACTTCAAACATTTCAAGCTTTGAGGAGAAACAATAGAGAGGTTTCAGGGTGTGTGGAAAGACAGAAATTCTCCGTGTCCGACTTGTTCGTGCAAGTTTTTGCCCCTGAAACACGACTTTTATGACATGGTGGAACAAAAACATACAATCTAAAGAAAAAAAAAGAATTCCATCATCAGAGGAAAACTCCAACCGGCCTGTTGAATGTTCCCTCTCTGTTTTGCTTGTAAGATACTCAAAGAACATGATCTTTCACAGACTTGACAGAATATAAAATAGTGCCACATGATAAAGGGGGAAAAAAAGCCTTCAGTTTGAAAAGTATGTCTATCAAGACTTTATTCCTCAACCGGTACGTATTTGTCAAATCATTTCAAAATAGTTGCTCATCACAAAAGGACGTTAATCTGTACCAGAGCAATATAACAAAAAAAACCCCGTACAATAGAATGCATCCTTGGCACTCTGTTAAGCACGTTGTGAACGTGACCTCCCCCCATACATCTTGACACAGAATCCATGCTCTCTCATTCTGCCTCACCCTAATTCCTACAATCTTTGGGGAAGCTTTAGAAGAGAGCGTGTAGCTGAGCTAGGTGTGAATTGTTATTCTGTCGCTGATACATGCAAATCCTTGCAACCCCAACAGACCTGACTAAATTATTTCTGTAGACATGTGAGTCAATTTAATCATGTCTTGCAAGGGTAAATCATCACTGTTTTTTTTTTATTTTTTATTTTTTTTCTTCAAATCTTAAATTACACCTTCACCTCATTTCTGTTGGGTTGCTATGGTGACATCCACAGGGGACATCAGTAGGACAAAAGGAAATAAACTCGCTGATGATCTGTGTGAATGCCGGAGGGTAAACCTGTGTTGCTGCAAAACAATACCCAAGATGTAGATAGAGATTGACGGAGAGTTCTGGACGAATCGCACCAACCTTAAAGTGGTCGGTACAACCCGGATCACTGCTTTAACATACTACTACTTGGCAAAATCATTAAAAAGATGGTGCTATTTTTTTTTCACCAGCATGAATAACAACAATAACAACACTTAGGAAATTGAAATGATTAACTATAACATGTTTCTGATGCTGACTGAGTTAATTGAAAATAAACACAATACTAAGGAGGCTAAGAAACAATTTCATCTCCTTTGCAGTAACGAATATCTAACGAAGCGATTATACTTCAAACCTCTGCCTTGCCGCACCTGTCATTTTGTATGAATTCATAGAATTTCTCTTGGCTCAGAATGCACCTTTGAGGCATGACTAAGCACAAAAGTAAGCATACTTAGTTTGCCTATAGTTCAAGCACTATTACCTAATGTCACTGTAATCTTTGTATTTTCTTGTGTTTTCCTATTTTGTCTGACCATTTCATTAAAAGAATGTACGACACCTAAATTATTGAAGAAGAAAAATTGACTTGGATGTAACTCAAGTGCCATTAATCATTGTGTGTAGATTACTCGTGCTTTGCACCACAAAGTAAATAAAAGAATGTAAATACATTTACTGCGGGGAATACAAGGCACAACATAGCCTGTTCACCATCAATGCATGCAAAAACAAATATGAATATGACACTCAACTATAAATCAAAACCTGCACTCTGTAGCAGAACTCCCGTGAGCCCCCTGTGTGGGATATAAATCTGGCTTAAAAGGGCTCTCCAACAATTCACTACTTGACATCTATATAGTAAAGGGACTTCAAGAAGCAAACTTAAAAATACCCATCCGTATCATTTCATCAGAGACCAGGATAGTTTTGTTAAGTCTTTCCTCCCTTGGGTGAACTTCACTATACGTATCTTTAAGAAACCTGTAGGTAAACGGCAGAATATACATCTGTTAGAAATTATATATCAAAAGAAAAAAAATTAACATTAAAATCCCAGATAATAATTGGTTACATATAATTAGTTTTTACTATATCTGAAGTCCTTCTGGGCTTTTGTAGGGTGATCGTTAGATAGCAGTAAGGTGTGTTTTTCAAACAATCCCACTATATAAAAAACGTCTGCATTATAACAAAATGATTATCACAATTTCTGCAGACAGACCACACGTGTAAATACTGCTGATTTTGAGCAGGTTTCAAAATAAGAAAAGAAAAGGAAATCTTATCATCTTACTGCAACTATTATTCATAATTAATTATAATTAATAACAATGATGATAATAATAATACTAAAATGAACAGAGTATAGCATGGTTAATTCCATATCCTTACTTTTAAAAGCATTAGTCCTTAGGGTACCTTTGAAATTGACAACAATATCCTCTATAAATGTAGTATTCCTAAAATGAAAGCGCAATCAAATTAGGAAACTAATGCCACTTACTACTGGGGTTGCTGATTCAAACAAACCTTTTTTTTCAGGGTTAAGATGTGAGCAAAAAAAAAACAAAGCCTGGGCAATGTACTGTGTGAGAGCAAGCAAATACACAAAAAAAAATAGAGGCTCTCGTGGACATGAGTCCAAACGCTGCAGTCAAATGTGGAGGATCTATTGAGGTGGAGGTCAAATACAATACTTCAAAGCTGCAGTATCACTCTATATACAGTATGTATACATAGTCCTTAGGATAGAAAAAAATAAACAGGAAAAAATAACTAACTTGGACCTATTTACAACATTCCACTAACCCATTTAATTCAATTAGAAAAATGCATTAAAAAGATATTAGGGAGTAGAGGCAGTTTAATGAAGCATGTATACTTGGGGATATTGTTTGTAATGAACTGCTTCTGGGCTGATCTATGGATCTATGGGAGAGCAAAGAAGGTGATGGGTGTGTGGGTGTGTGTGTGAGAGGGGGGGGGGGGGGGGGGGGTGACAAGAGAAGAAGGTGAATGACAAATGTCATTATAATAAATGGGCTTATTAATTTTTTTGCATTTACTCCATCTTTACCCCCTGATTATAAGGAGGCATTTCATCCTGTACTACACTGCTTTCTGCCTTTATTTGCCAGGGGAGGGTTTAGACTGCCTATGCGCCACCCCTTATCCACATGGACCCTCATTACACGTAACTTCAGACCTATCTCTTCCCCTTAGGTATATGTACCTTGAACAGCCTTTAAGGATATGCAGTGTAGCGTTCACTTGCATTCCACCATGCAAATATAGCCAGCTGAATTCTGCAGAGTGCCTGGTGAGCACCAAAGGCACTGCAACATCGAAAAATATATATATTCTGAAACTCTGAGACCATCTTTCCCACTCCTTAAAGAGATTCTTTACCAAAACACAAGTCTCAAAATTGCAAACTTTCTGAGGTTTAGTGTTTGCACATGTTTTATCAAAGTGCTGGTAAGATATTATATTATAATAATGGAAAACGCATGATTAAATACAGTCCCTTCAAAGCAATTTTTGTGACTGCACTTTTAAAAATGTGCCAAGTCTGTAGACATCATACAGTTCTCAAATTTCCCCTTTTAAGATCACAATGATATGTGCATGATATAGCATCCATGTTGGGCACTTGCTGCAGTGTAAATAAAGCATGCTGCTAAATCATAACTTGGAGACCCTGAGTTCTACATTACTGAACTAATAAAGCAAATAAAGTAAGCAGTTGGCTAGAGCTACTACAGTTGGCACCTTTGAACCAAACTTTAACAGTCTCTCTTACATCACACTCAAAAAAATGCCAACTTTGGTTTATTCTAAATCCAGCCGTCAAACACCCAAGGTAATGCACCTCTAGTTTTGTGGTTAAACACTAATATGTCCTGGATACAGTTTAGAGGATGTGGCTTTAACACGTAACTCTTGTGGTTATAATGAAGCTGAGAATGATTCAATCAAAACTAAATGAAGCATGATAAAAAGACATTAAAGTTTTATGTTTTTTGAGGTGTGAAATCTGTGTGTGTTTGCCACGGCACAGAACATTTAAAGCAAGGAATGCACAAATAGATCCAGCTCTGATGCCACTGGGAGCAACTGGCGCTTTCAAGCAGAAAATCTCAGACAAATCACAATTTACTAACTAATGAAACCACTCAACATTATACCCCATTCGTCAATGCCCATTGTCTTCAAAATTGCATTACTGACACAAACAGTGTCTGCACACAGAGGAGTTGATTTAGCTTGGGTCACAATTTCACTGCTTGTGCTATGTTTCAAAATAGGAGAGAGGAGAAAAAACATCTGGAATTTCCAGTGAGCCTGAAATAATCCTTGTTCAAAAAATATCAAACACATAATTAAAAAAAATACTGACATATCAAATCAGTATGTTTTTAAGGAAATGAGCAAAGACAACACTTTCAGATATACTTACCCTCTGTGGATTGTACTTGAGCTAGAGTGATGAGAAACCAGCAGAAGGTGTGTAGTTTCCACAGGGAGCATGCCATGGTGCCTGGTACTGATGGTTTGTGGCAGCTATGTGTTGAGACTAACAGATTCTGATTAGAAAAGTCCAAGCCAACTGGTCTCAGAGACGCTCATTGTTGATCCTTTCACCTGTGAAGCAAACCAAAAGAAACATTTACTTCAGCTATGAAATTTATTCCACATGTGGGTTCTGCCCCAGTGCTATTTGATGGAGGAAGTCACCCAGTAACACTCGCATCACAAGGCAGTTGATGTTGCATATACATTCCACTGCAGAGCTATGACAAACTTTAAGCTGTGAAATGCTCAAAACCCATACACACCACACAAAAAAGCCCAAAGGGTCAATAATCCTGAGGAGGGAAATCCCTTAATGGCAGCAGAATGCTAACCATTTCATTGACAGGGAGGGGGAGTAGAGTAGTAGCAGGGTGGGACCACTGCTGTATTCGAACAACAGATGTGGCCTGCCCTGTTCATTTAATCTTGAGCTTAACCGTTGTCCATCAATAGATAAACTCAATTAAACTTTTGCTTTATGTCGACTTTTGTCAAATTGACCTGGTATTTTAACCATCAGGCTATTTTTAGAAACAGTCAGCATCACATACTTGAGCATGTATAAAACATTGTTTCTAACATACATAAAGAACATTCTAAATCAAATGAACGACATTAAGAGTTTTACTTCTAGATAAAGATAGGTCCAAAAGTATCTGTCCCTCAGTTTGACTGATACTGTGTGCCTTTTTCCACCCCCGTGCCCAAGCCAAACAAACAAACACCAGCAAACAAAAGGTCACTTCTCCGTGTTGTGACTGACCACAAACCACCTTATCTCTCCTACCCTTTCTCTTACATCTGTCCAAACCAGAGTTCCTCTTTCCCCACCTCATCCATAACTATCTCTGAAGTACCGGACTGAAAGTTTGTTTTGCTCTCTTTCTCTACAAAAGCAAATGGCCTCCTCCCCGTCATAGATACAGTGCTGGAGCTGTGTTGGGTGAAACCTAATGCCTACCTGCGCGCCCAGGCATGCGTTTCACACCACTAACGGCTCCCTTTTGTCTGTGTGTTTACACTGCTGGGTTAAGCTCAGTCCTCTCTCTCCCATGAACCATTAGCACATTCACCATGGGATATGGCATCACTCTGGCAACAAGGCACATAGGACCCCATTAGAAACTGTTTTCTTTCTTCTTTTTTAGCACATTCAAAAACAACGTTCCATTTTTGTCTGGAGCAGGAGATTGTTCGTTAAGATTCAAGGGACTGAGTGTTATCCATCTTACTAGCGGCTTGCAAGAAAACTTAAGTGAGAAAACAGTTAGGAATTCTGTTTGTCTTGTACAGTCAGAATTGCACAAATCAGCTTCTGCCACCACCTCCACGCTTGAGGATAACCACTGCCTGAAGGGTCTTTGATCTATTTTGTCTGAGTTCTCAGACAGTGTAATAATTCACCGCCGAGAAAACATGCGGAGCGCCCACATTAACCGACAAAGTTATAATTAAAGCTGCCATAATCAGCTCATCTGGTATGACATTGCTCCTCACCTGAGACCTCTAATTTTAGAGCCATTTAAAAGAGGTTAACAGGAGCAGAACACACACAGCCACAACGTATTTAGTTTCAATGGAATAATGTGCAGTTATGAGGCTTGACAAATGAAAGTTGATCACAGAGACCAAACATATTGGATTCCCACAAAACCCTACCCCTTGTTTTTTATCAGTGCATGCGGCACCAATTATGTTTATCGGGCAAGCGACATCCGCCTACACTCAAGGTCCATACAGTATAATGAGACCTTAAGCTGATTGTCCCCACGATAAAGCTTTATACTAAGCATATAGGCTTAAGAATCTTCAGCTGTGCGCACAAAGTCTTAGTGCTTGCTGTTTTCTTAACCTAGGAGGAGAGGCATTCCTTTGATCACACACGCATTTACAGGTATTGAGATGTGAATAATGATAATTCCATTCAATCATTAGACAGTCAGGCACAAAGGAATGTACTCCCAAAATTCAATTTAACTAAGGTGTTTACTTGGTTCATAGGTTCCCTACTAATATACACATAATTTACTTGGGTGTTTAATGGCTAAATTCATGTCAAGAAGGAGGTAGTCTATATGCAAATTGAAATGAGAAATATAATAGGAAAATGGAGAGACATCTTTGGTGTTAATTGTTTTTAAAATTATCATTTTACAATACATATTCACGCAGGCTCTAACCCTTGAGGTGTTAGTTGTAACATTGATTTAATTTAATGGATTTAATGTCACAAGTGACATAGGAATGCTGGAAGGTTTTTTTTAGTATTTCTTTTTTTGCATTTTCACTCATTTTTTGTCAAATGGTGTCCTGCTTTGCACCTGGTTCACTCCATGACTTCTGTTGTGTGTGCACAGATTCAAAACAATTATACAATTGGATGTACATGGCAATTGCAATTTCAAAGACCCACGCAACGCACATAATCTGTCTGCAACCTTGATGCAAATAAGAAAAACCGGTTATGGTCTCATTATTTGGGTAATTGGTAATGGTAAGTGTGTAGCCTCAGTTTGGTTGCAGCTGAATTATTGAAATGCTTGTAAACACTGCTGAGATTAACTCGGGCACACCCAAAATTGTTTAAACATAAGTAGGGAACAAGTCCTTGTCCTCTGTTAAATCTGCGCTGCTTCTTCACTGACTCAATTACTATCTCAAGGTTATATGAGCACATTACTTACACCGAGAAATGGTTGGAAACAGGCTTTTGTATGACGTCTTTGGTTAGTTGGCTAAAGGTGTGCGTGTTTATGTGTAAACAAACCATTGGAGTCTTAGTTTGAGATAGAGGCAGCGAGGCACTCTGATTATTCGTCCTTCCGTGTCATCGCTGCACAGTGTAAAATAAAAGGCAGCGTGATCAACAGGCATCATGTGTCAGATTGTGAAGACAAAAGACAAGATGCCTTAGACAGTTTTCCCTTCAAGGCAGTGGAGACCCCCTGCTATGAAAAACATGCAGGATGTAGATTCCTAGTACATGGGGATGGGTGTTCTGTAAATCGATGATAACAGTTCTATACTTTCATATATTTTGTATCATGCTGTGAGTGTTTAACATGCTGAGACACCAAAGGCCTAGACTGGAGGGAGACTGTCTGACTGCCGTTCTCCTCATTAAACGAGCTGAGGTCTCCCCTCTCAGCTGGGGGTTTCTTTTTGTCTCCCCGCTTTATAACAGAAACTGCTGGCTATGCCACCTTGGCTGTTTTGCTGCACAGCCATTGACTTGGGTGTGATCACAGAAGAATTTTTAAGTCTTTAACAATGCATTGCTGTGGAGTTTTGTGTGTCGTGAATACACTGAGAAGGAAACGCATCATTACTAATACGTCATATTCACTAAACACGCGACCAGCCAACATTCTGTGGTTCGTAAGCACAGATTGCAAAAATGTCAGCAGGCATCACATTGTTTGGGCTAAGTTTTAAGTCAGCGCAGACAGATGTTTAAGTACCCTGAGAAATGGAGAAGCTGCAGGGGCGTGGGTCCACAGGCTTTAAACATATGCGCACTCTATATACTGGCAATGTGACAGAATGCTTTATAATCAACAAATGAGTGTCAAAATTGTAAAATGTGGGAGTGGTTGGTCTTCTTAAGGAAAAGGAAATAAAGAAAATAAAAGGCTTAGTAACTGGGAGGAAGGGGGTTATTGGAAGGGAGGGGAGGAGGGTTGATTCAGGACAGTTTGAAATTTAAATGCAGTGGGGGTCTGAAAACAAGAGGCAGATGTGAAAAGAATGTTGGGCTTCATAGACAAAGCTCCTGGTTGTTCCCCTCTAGCTGTAAGAGGGCCACAGGAGAATAGAAGAAGAGTTAGGCCATTCTATAAAACAAGGTCTGAGAGAATAGAAGAAAACCCAGAATAAAGAACTTGATTGGGGGAAGGGGACTCGAGTTACAATAAAAGACTGACAGCTTGCAAGTCTTGCTTGACCCTTGAATTAGCCCCTGAGCTTTCAACAATCCTCTAGAAAGAGTTGGGATGTTAATTGTCACGGAACATCAGAGGGATGCAAAGGAAGGAATATGCGGGGCCAGAGATTCACTGAAATGTAAATCAGACCCAACATACCAGCACATGTTCAAATGGGGAAACACATTTGGTTTCGACTGGGTTTCCCCATCAGCATCCTCATGCATGAATTTTTATACACTATACGACTCGTTATCTCAGTTTCTGTTGACCGTTTTGAGGAAGAAAAAATTAAATACCAGTGGACAGAGAACTCAGTCAAAAAATACTCCACTGCTGGGGAAATATATCCCCAAAAGCAACTGGGTTCCTGCTTTGACTTTTGAAGATGTACAATTTGCAAAAGTAAATCCCAAAATCCACAATCTAGTGTGAAGAGATCGGTCTGGTGATCCCCGGAGCTGGAGCCCCACTGAGTCAGATGTGGGGCAGAGAGGACTCAGAGACTCACCCCTCTGCTGAGGGAATGATTGAGAGCAGCACAGGGCCAGAGGAGCTGAATGACACCCAACCAAACTCTGTGTGACTGCTGTTGGCCCAAACAGAGGCCCTGACCCTGACAGGAGCTAAGCCAGTGAAATACCAGGTCAAACATGCATGCTGCGCAACAGGGGGGGAGGCATGGGGGCTGAGGTGGTTGACGGGGGACAATGGGTAAAATATGGTTGAGTGAGCAGAGACGTTTTAAGACAAAAGAAAGCATGAGGGTGTTTTTTTTGTTTGTTTTTTAACATCTCTGCAACCTGTCATTTCAAACTGTAAATCTATTATAGCCAGATATGTCTGAGTAGAACAGCTACTCTGCTGGGCCTTCTCAAAGTCCCTTTTAGTTACACTGGCTCACAGTCACTTTATGATTTTCAGGTATTAACAAACCCATTTCCTCATTTGAGACCACATAAAAACAATTGTTCTTGATATCATGAATCATGTTAGGATTAAATGAATCATTAGCTGCCTCTGATGCGAGGCACGCTTCCAGAGAGAACGCAGTAGCAAGCAATGGTCCGAGCGTGTGACATAAGTGTGGTGCTTGTCATGCTCACTGCTCTTAGCGTTTCCTCTATTCATCATTTTTATGAGCCACTCAATTAATCGATTAGAGTACTCCCCACTGGTCGGGACATATGGCTACTAAACAAAGTAATCAATCGATACATTCACTGACAAAAATGGATGCGTTGTCAAAAACACAGTTCATGAAATGCACAAAAAGGGTCGTTTTGGATGTCAGACACTTGTGTTTAACAATAAACATTCCCTCATTTATTACAACATAAAAATGTAGGTTTTACATGGTCACTTTTTTTTTTCAACTGTTCTTTCCAGACACTCTCCTTTTTCTTGAATAAATATTAAATCCATAGCAGCATAATCACTTCAGCAGTGTAGCTGAAATCCTATTAGTGCTTAAAGATACCTACACCTGTCTGTCCACATGGATTATAACCAGATAATTTGCCACGGTAACAAAGTTTTAATATAGGTTCCATACATTTTTTGTTCTAATTTTGATGTTTTACTGCAAAGTGAAGTGGATTATCTCAAATGAAATTTCAAAATGTCATTTCCACTTGCTGATAGCACGAAACTATTCCTTTCAGGTCTGTTGAGATAAGAATGATTCAGCCAGGACTGTTAAACGGTGCCTTTGCCAAATGTTCCTCCGCTTAGGAATTAATAGGCTGACATTAATACAGCAAGATAAATGGACAGGTCAGGAATGGGAGCCCTGCCATTATATGGGCATCTCATGGTGATAGTGCCTGCCAATCAAGTCCAATAAGTCCTTGACACACCATGATTCACCTTGAAACACCCAGAGTGAGTGCAATATGCAGTATATACTCCTCTGTCCAGACACCCAATCCAATTTGTATGTGCACATACATCCTTTGCATGGTTGATGCCCAGAGAACACATAAGGACAGCATAAAATACACATTTGTCGTGTGATTCAGATTTCTGTGGCAAAATGAGTCAAGACAAATTGTGGATTAAACAAAATTAGCTCTGTATTTGACTCGTGCACTCGATTTCAGCTCCAGTTTGGTGTTTAGTTTCTACCAAAATAAATAAATGATTTAACCGTGCAGTGTGGCTGAGACAAGACTGCGACACACAACTGCGAGGGGGAAAAGGTGCCAGAGCCATTCACGATGGTGCGCTTGAAACTGAATGATGAAGAAAAAAATAAATAAACAAAAGATCAGAGATGTGCTCTTTGGGGTCACAATCACTGAATAATGTACTGATTTTCTGCTGCTTGCGTAACTTGTGTGCGTCTGCTCGTCTAAAACGACATGTTTGCTTTGCAGAAAAGGAGCCGAGACCTTTTGAAAGCCAAGAGCCTTGTTTTAGTCTGTGAAAGAAGTGTGATGTATTTAACCCGATATGCACCAGTAAGCAGCTTTTGTGACCCTCTTCCTTCCCCCCTCAAAATGAGCAGTTGAATGGTTAAAAAGCCCGCTCCATCTTTTCTATTAAGGACCTCAGCATCAATAATGCACTGTGATCATGAGGCGTTATTAAACGGGATGATTAATTTTTCAGGAGTGGGCAGCAACACAAAACATAACGAAGGTAATGGAGAAGATGACTTTTGAGAGACGCGTTTAAAAAGGAAGCAGATGAAACGGGAAAATAAACCATTTATCTACTGTATGATTTTGCTCATCTTAGCGATGAGAAACAAAGGAAAAACTGTCCAATTATCTACGACAAAAAAAAAAAAAACTGAGTAATAGTTTTAGCTCAACTTTGAATGAAAGATGTGCCATAAAGTCAATCCTCGGCTCACGCTGAAAGCACAATTGCAATATTGTGTCACAGCCCATTTTGCCAAACTCCTCGTCTCAAAGCTCCACAAAGCTTGTCACGCTACATGTCCTTCATTGTTCCTGGAATATTTAGCAATATTTTAGCGATGGCTCTACCCATAACAATTTCTCTTCATTCGCAGAAGAGAGCATCAGGAAAGAAATTCTTTCAACTTTTATTCTTAAAAAAATCCCCGCACACACTTGGAGAGCAGTAATTGTCTTTCTGTCGGGGTTGATATTTGGATCTTTGAGGGGTGCAAATTTTTCCAGACTGGAGACGTCAAACACGATGTGGCCAAAATTGTCTAATTGAGGCTTTTACCCTTTCTGTGGCTTAGTGGATGGACAAACACAGACTAAATAAAGGATGCTCCATAATCTCTATTGTCACCAAGGTAGAAAGCAATGCAAAGACAGCAGAAACAATTCTCTACAAATTAATTCAGTGGTGGAGTGGAGTGCACTGTGGCCTACATGCACATTTCTATCCCAGTGCTGCCGTATCTATTTTCAATCTTAAAAGATGGCATGAATGCCTTTGTCAGACAGGGGAAGCGGCGTATGTCAAGCTAAAACAAGGTATAGCCCTGTGTCTTGTCGGGAAGCTCAGACAAAAGAAGGTGGGTGTTGTCTTTCCTGAATGCAATCACTTGTCAGCCCTAAATCTTCACTCAGTACTACCCTGACAGGTAATGGAGCTTGTTAAATCTGATGAAGATATATTTGGCCTTTTTTTTAAACAAAAGACAGAAAATTACTAAAATGCAGTTTGCTGTTGCTAAGAAATGAATGCTTCACATGCTCTGACGCACGATTACATGAAATATATCTCAACAGAAATCGAAAGAGGTCAAAACTAGGTGGGAAGAAAGGAAACCAGCTAATACCGTGTGTGTACACAGCACCAAGACAAGAGTGAGTAATTTCAGGTTCTTTGAATTTTCGAGCTGCTTCATTAGATTTCCTTTAGCAGTGCTGGTGTCACTACTCCTTGCCCTCTCCCCACCTTCGGCTTTGAAAGCGAGAGGACAGTTTTGGGGCTGAGCCTTCTCCACACTGCTGATTTGCATAACACCGGGACTGTGAGGGGGATTGTGATGCAAAAAAGCTCAGATTGGCTCATTGCATCCCCCAGTTTTAATAACTAAGGTGCAATAGGTTCACTCCTGCCTACTCATTGTTCAAAGGATCCGCCCCCTTTGGGACTTCAAAAAAAAAAAAAAAGAAAGCAAGAAAGAAAGAAAGGGAAAAAAGGCCTAAGTTTGGATGAGAGATGCCAGGGACACAATGTAAACTGTAGCTCACTTTCAGGAGATGAGTGTTGCTGCTGTATTTTGCCATTGCCCAAATCTAAACATACGGCCCGCCAAAGGAGACAGATGATAAAGATAAAACAGTTAATGTTTGTTATGGGCAAAAATGTCTTCTTTCAAGAATCTTTCACCACTCCCAACTGACCATGATTCAGACTTGACATGATTAAAAAAAAATTATGTAAATGGATCTCTGGCTTATGTTATCATCCCCTGCCACCCACAGTAGGACAGCAGATACATAATCACTGCTTCCACACCTTGTGTATGTTGAATATGTGTTTGCTCTTTTGTGATAACGGAATGGAGGGAGGGAAACAAACAGGTTTCTTTCTTTTGTTGTTCCCTATTTTTTTTCTCTGAATAACTGGACTAAAGTCAGGGAATCTGAAGACACAAAGAGAGCGAGCCGGCAGGTAGAGGAGACTGTCAAGCAGACGTGATAAAACATTCACTGGGAAATTATCTCCCTGTCATAAGACCCTCCTGTTTTCAACAACAAAGGGATTCATACGCCCAAACAAATTCTGAGAGGCTGACCGATTTTGTGCTCTGCCAGACGATAGCGGATTGCAGCGCAGGTCGCACCTTTGAACCAACGCACTGGAAGTAGCACGATGCAGAGATTTTAATCTGCATAGGTAATCCACTGAAGTGTAATTGCTACAGTTTAAGTTTCACACAATAATAACAGGAGTGTTAGACTTGCTATGAATATGAAGTAAGTGTGATAAGAGAGTACCATAGGGACAGAGAAGGTAGTGCTTTGACAAGGATAGCTGAAAAGGATGTTTTTTTCTCCTCAGGATAACAACAAACGACAAAAGAGGTTGATTCTTGACACCATTCATAATTTACAGAATAATGAACTGAGCTGCGTAGATGAAAGATGAAGATAAATTTTACCAATATAGACAGTGGATCATATCATAAAAATTGACGTTTCAGTCACATGATAAACAATAACATACTTAGTGTATAATCTTATAGATAAGAGAAACATCTTCAACTGCAGTGAATTTGCCAGATCCAAAAACAGCTTTAATAGGCTTTTTTTTTTTTTTAAATGGCAGTATAAGCATTAAGTGTAACACACCACTTTTTTTTTTACACTGAGTAAGAGTTCAAATCTGCAATGCCGTCCTCTGCAAAAAGGGAAAATTTTGGGGGGGGAAAAATCTGTCTGTGAAAACATGAAAAAGCAGCAGCTAGTTAAGTGTGACATGACTGAGCAGGTGCAATCTAACACTCCTCACTGTGGAAGGCATTTGTGTGTTTTTCAGCACTGTGAAAACAAATGGATTTAGTGAGGACATAATGATTAAAAGGGTGAAAAAGAGAAAAGCCATTTTAAAGCAGTCTTGGATTGCAGTTCATCATCTAGTGAAATGCTATTGAGCCAAAAAAAATGGCAAAAGAAAGTGTGGAAAACAACCACCAGTTAAAAGCAGCGATAAACTCTAACTTCAAAGGGAAGCTGCTTGTCTATAGCTAATAAATATTCAGTCATGTTCTGTGAATATTTTCCCTCTCATCGTTCTACGTTTTATACACCAAAAATGTCTACAGCAACCATTAGTGCTTTTGTTTGGGACCATTACTGCATGATCCAAATGTAGAAATTGTGTAATGAAAGCATAATTAGATATTTTTGTCTTGGACCAAAATGTTTAGCTTCTGTTTCACTTTAAATACCAATTATGCACCCAGAGAAAGTCTTGTCCCAGAGACTTCAGAAAAATGTCCTCTCTGTCCCCGAGTCATGTCGGCACACCCCTGCCTTTGCTACACTGCTTCCATTATGCACAGGAGCCCACGAGCCTTTCAGGTGAGAGAATAAAAGATCCCTTTTTTTGACCCTTCCTGTAAAGAGTAAAGTGAGTAGGCGTTCTACCGTCTGCAACATTCACCATCTCCTGCTTATTGGTAGACTTAGCTGTGGTGTTTGGTAACTACATTTCAGCATCATTAGATATAGACCACGTGTTAATGTTTGGTAGATCGCTTAAAGCCAATATCAAATATTGGCTTTAAACTAAATATCAAAATAAAACATACATACTCAGATATGTTCTAAGGTACCACAGCAAAAACTTTTCCATCCTTTTGGCACGTCTTTGAGTTGCAGCTCCTCTCGCCTGCCCCCGGGCCGAGTTGATGGTAATGGCTGCAGGAGCCGCATCCTGTCAGCTCACTCCAGACTCACTAGTAATCAGCTCAGGCTGATGAGAGACAGAAACTCCACTGGCTCCCCTTTTTGCAACGCTAAAAATGCACCCATTTCTGCCTCCCCTCCCCATTTCACTGTCCTCTTTACACAGCTTTTCTTTTTCACATTTCCATCAACCACTAAAGAATAGCAATCATCACATTGGTTCAGCGGCTGATGCTGAAGCTAAAAATGAAATGTGTTGCCGGGCACAGATGCAGTAGGTAAGAGTTTTTGCGGCCTTCTCGAAGCTTTCACTCTGGTCATCGTTTAACCTTGGTCTACTACTATTACTGGGTGATTCATAAGGAGATGCACATGTTCCCCACAATGCACCCAGTGCTGTTTGGTTTGAGAGCACAACATTTTACATCGGAGAACTAATGTTAGCTTTTTTGGGAATTTTCCAGCATTTGCCATACATCAATTTATCTCCAAAAAAGGAAGGGTCCTGAAAGGATTTTTATGACACAGCAAAGTGTTAAACTGTCCATAAATACAAAACCTGAATTTTCGGAGACAAAAATATATATCGACATATGCGCATGTGTGTGTGTGTGCATTTAGAAAACAGTCTTCCTTCTCAAGGTACATAAATAATTCAAAACAGAGTGGATTAGCTGAAAAAACAGAATGTAACAAAGCTAAAAACAACGGAGAAAGGAAATGCTGACATTCTGGAGATACCGGAACTTTGCAGCACATATGCCAAATATCAAAATGTCCTGCTTACTCGTACTTTTGTTGAACAACGATGCAAAGTAAGTGTTTTGAAATCAGCTGTAGCGAACAGCCCTAAATATTAAAGCCATGTCATCAATGTGTCACATAAATCCAGCAGCTAGTTGCGTCTCTACATTTCCCTCACAGCAATAACACGTCAAATGTGAAGTAGAAGCAGCAGTTCTCACACTCATCTCAATGACTAAAGCCAGTTTGCTTGGGACTCTCTGGCTGATTTAGACAAACAGGTCGGCCTAATTGATAAAGCAGTCAGAGTATGTGTGATTTATAGCAGAATTCACACCAGCAGAGCTGCCTCACACCTCATTTAGGAGGAGGCATGATGAATTATCAGGGCAGTCTGTATATGTATTTTTCCTGTGCTGCTGCCAAAGAGATCAAATCAGTAGAGAAATGCACTGAGGTGTCAGTATCAAGCTTTCCAAATTTCATTATAAATACATTAATAATTTGACATTTCCATCCACACACACTTACATACACATATTGAAGAGCAACTTAACTGCAGTATTTAAGATGTTCATTACTTCTTCCCCACGGCAGTGGGGGTGGAGTTGGATCCAATAGGCAGCAGCGAATGCCAGGCCTGGCACAGCTGTACAAGCAAAGCTGTAAAAAGAAGTCACTGGCCACTGTCGCTCATTCTGTGTTAATCCTGCACTATCTGCATGTATGTCAGCCCCACTCCTCATATCCCTACATTGCTTTTCACACTCCTAAGTTTAATTTGGCAGGAAAGTGGACATGTTGCGTCACTCCTTCTGGCTGAAAATCCTTTCAACATGTTTCCCCTCCAAAAATCTTTTTTTTTTTTGGTTTTTGTTTTTTTCCCCCCTTTGATTTCACAATGTCTGTTTTAAAACTCCGAGTTCAATAGGAAGTTTCTTCTAAACATTTCTTGTTTCTTGAGTTCTCTTTTAGGGAGATAGTCTTTGCTAAAATAGGGTGTGTACTGCTACTGCAAATGTAAGCGTGTATGACATGTAAAAGCCTTTAATGCTCTCTTCTTGGTTGATCAGATCATCTTCTGAATGGCCTCAATACACAAGTGGCAGCGTGTGGGTAAGAGTCAAATGCATATATCTAGATTTGTATATATCTGGAGAGAAATTATGTCATGTCCCGCTCGCTGCTGTTACTATAGGTGGTCAAACGTACTAAAAAATAAACAGTATTGGTCAGGTTTTACAAAAGCAGCACTCTTAAACATTAAACCCCCGCTATGTTTTACAGACAGAATCTCATATCCAAGCTCGAACAGAACCAAATCCTGGCCCTTAGGGCAGATTTTCATTCTAACATCTCTTTTTTGGGAATGACATTTTGTCCTCTGTTTTCAAACGCTTTCCCAAGAAGCTTCTCTCCAGTTGACCCAACCAGAGACCGTCGCCTCTGGCTTGTCACGGCAAGAGGAGTGATGCAGCTCTATGGGCAACAGAGAGGGAGGCTCTGTACTGAGACAGCAGCAGGTGCAGCTGTGACAGTTGCCGTGTTGTTGCTAGCGCCACACTGTAGTCAAGATGAGGTTCACAGATGTAGCCACTCAGTGCAGAGGTTTATTGGCTGCCTGAAACAATGCATCTCTGTCAAGAACAACTCTTCCTAAGGCCATTTCAGTCTAAGAGTGCACCGTATGAAACAAGGCGTAGAAAAAGCTCATTCTGACGTACAAGGTCAATTTTGCTGCACAGCAACACAATCAAAGCACGCCTTGCTCGGCCAAAACACACAAATTCCAACCTGAAGAAATCATCAAATTGTAATAAGGGACTAGGGATGTATAAAAAAAAAATACATTTATCCAAATGCTAATTATATATAATTATATATAATTATATAATTAGCACACATTTTGTTCTAATTATTAGAATAAGTGTTGTCACTGTGTGGGTGTGTTAAAGCCCATTTCAGATTAATTATTACCAGGTTTCTCTTCAAGCATGCTTCTTAGGTCAATAAAGCACCGCCCAAGGCTGCACTTTACCCCGTGCAATTCTTCCAAGACATAGAACACTTTCAATTTATGGAACCTGGAAAAGTTTTTGCATAAATTTTCCTGAGCTTTACTTTTTTGTTTTTTTGTTTTTCATTTGAGCAAAGGAAGCAAATCCGATTCTTTCCCTCGATGGTGGCTCTCAAGGTAGTCCACAAAGTCTAGTCCAACACTGTGTTTTGTCTCAGTGGTGGAGATCTAAGATAATATGACTATTGTTTTCCAGTAAAGCACCCAGTCTCTGCTTGTTCAATTACTGGAAGGAGCTTCAATGAGGGCGGTTAAATCATTTGCAGAGACATTATCTACGCAGGGAGAGAAAGACTGAGAAGAAGAGGGCAGAGGAGGGGGAGAAAGAGGCAAGAGCAGACACAGGGGCCAAACTTTACTTTGGAGAGGAAATAGAAACATTTTTGTGGACCACACATGGAGGGTACTGAGAGGATGAGAGCAGCAGGATTCATAATTCACTCCAGGAAATTAATAGACTAATGTAGTTTGCTCTGTTTCAATGCCAAAAACCACATAATAGGAAAAAATTGTTTTCATTACAGGTGATGATGGATATCTATGTAGATTATTAAAATGTCCGCACAATTTATGAGTGAGCAAACACATAACTTCATGCTTTCTCACATATGTCGCCCACAAACAGAACCGACTCACAAGCACTCATCTGTCAGCGTGAGCAATCATTAAGAGATAATTTGATTGTTTTTTCAACCTCGGCTGTGTTTGATGTCTCTGGCATGGTGGCAATTGAGCAGACAATTATTTTGTTGATTAGCTTAGTTTTTAGCAACTTACGATGCCTGTGATATTCCTCTGAAACTCCCAGACCAGACGCTCAACTCCATCTGACTTGGCAGCTACATTACGAGAACAAAGCTTCCACACTCCCCAACTAAATACTGTACAATAAAATATCATTTGTCAAAGCCTCAGCCCTCCAAAGCATATTAACTATCTATAGTGTAGTGTTCTGAATTATCTCTCGGTTTATAAAAAAACGACACATAAAAAGACAAACAAGCAAACCATACATAGTTTTAAGTGCTTTCTTCACCCAATTTTTACCCCTTGAAACACGTACCGTTGCTTGTCATCAAGAGTATCCCACTACACTTAAGTCATTCAAACAAACTGGTATTCAGCTCACTCAATCTAACATGCATAGGAAAAACACATGAGAAATAAAGAAGTAAAATTATATCCAAATGCTGGGCACTGCCTACCAGGTTAAGACTTCTAGAGGAATGTCACGCTGAATATGCTGGGAAACGCCCTCATCCCAACATGAAATTTTCTTTTTCTTCTTCTTCTTTTAAAGGCTTAAAAAGCAAAACTTTTCTCACTTGCACCAAGTCACAATCGTCACAAAAGACAGCAGTGAATATGGGAATAATATATTGCTCTGGCATGTTTACCCGCACCATTCCAAAAATAACAGCCCTGTCTTGTTGGAAAAGGGGCTTTTAAGTGTGGATGTGCCTCGCTCTCCTATAATCCAGCAGAGACATTACTCCTTCCCCTGGCAGACGTCCGCAGATCCCCCCTGTCTCCCAGCCAGGCCTTGCTCTCCGCTGCTATGGCAGAGCCGCAATAACTGCTGTTTGCTCAGAGCCTTGACTCCCAGGTTCTCCTCTGTCACACAGAAATTGAATATTTTCCCAAATAGTGTTGCAGCTGTGCGCAGATAAGGACGAGTCCTGTTCACATGGCACAAAGAATGAGACAATGTCGGCGTGTGTGTGTGTGTGTGTGTGTGTGCGTGGGTGAGTATGAGTGTATGTTTTCTATTTTTTTATCCTCATTTAAATAGTTATATGAATATATGCCACAAATGAAATGAGAATATGAAAAAAATTTAAGAATTTACTAAATTGAATTAAAAAAAATTTCTTCTAACATGTTTTCTTCTAAGTTCTAAATTTTCAAAGTGCTGAAATGTAGCAGCTTGAATTTTTCTCTCGAAAGGAAAATAAAAATCCCACTATGCCATTAAGTTCCTATTTAATTTCCCCAACTGCTACCTCTCTATATCTCAGGGATAACCTAAACACACACTGCTCACACCACACAACACAACCCAAGTAGTGTTTTCAATATCATGTAAAATACATTTGCAGCGGTGATGAACCTGGTCAAAACAGTAAACCCAACTGTTTACTAAAAAGGCCAACAGGAGGTGTATGACCCAGTTTTGCACTATGTAATTCTGTTTTTCTTTTAAGTGCCTTTCAGGGAAGCACAAAATGAGTGAAGCATTGAAAAAGGCATGCCAGATCAGCTCAAAGAGACTGCCACTTAACCAGTGCTCAGAAACCTTACATGCGAGTCATCGGCTAATAGCCATGTTGTTTCTTGTCACCAGAGTTTGAATCGAGCCTTACTTTCCACCGCTCTGTCCTTGCAGAGTAATGTTCTGCTAGGAAATTATTTAGGCAGGCAGAAAGTTTCACCTGCCATTTCAGGGGCACCGATCTCCCGCTGCACCAGAGGCCTTTGGCAAGTGGAAACAAATGTTTCACAAAATGGCAGGGAGGGGAACACACTGACGCATAGCGTTTTACTGATTGCCAATCGTAAAATAAAATCAGTCATGAAAGGGGAGGTATTCTGGCCCACCAAAGGCCTGCACGTTACATCAAATTTGCCATAGCTTTCTTTTACAGCCTTGTTTATTCCCTTTAATGGTAAGCAGTTATCCGCACAGTATGGCTCCATGTAGGTGGTTTAGCAACAGAAAAGATTGCATCTGAAACCCACAATTTACACGCCAAATAAGCAATGGGATGTAAATCTAAATGCTTTACCTCCCCGCAATCCTCTTCTGCTGACACATCCACATCATCCATCACTTCGAAGATTTTGCTAAGGAGCAACTAACGCATCATTTGGACAAATTGCAACCGAAATTGGTTTCTTGCACACTATCTGCCAAACAAAGACGTGATGCTCATGAAGGACAAAAAGATGGAGGTTAAATTTGGTGGTGTTCGCTGTGGATAAAAGCACAGCAGAGCCACAGAGTAACACTGCCACAAAAAAAAAAAAAAAAAATCCATTCAGCCACAACGCAACCTTTAAAGAAGTCCCCCTGACTCGTCAGTCGCTGCTCACACAAAGACAACAGGCTCCATACTTGTGAGAAACTACACTACCCAAAAACAAAGTGGGTACTGGTCAGTGTGTGTGTGTGTGCTCATTTTGAATTAAATCAATAACAAATTACCTTAATAAAGCCAGAGTAGAGCTGCCTGGCTTGTTGTTATAATTAATCTGGACAGCCTGTGAATGCTGCATTATGTATATCAGTTTCATGCACAAGTCAAATATCCACAGACTGCTCGAAGCCTCAGCTGTTGTACTGAGTGGAAAACATCCCTACAGAGAATGAATGAAACACTCCATAATGTCACAAAATGTTGATGCATTCATACCCCTCCCCCCACACACACCTTTTCAAAATCACTGATTTCATAGCCTCGTGTTCTGTGACAGTGTTGTAATATAAAGTTGAGAAGAAAGCAGAACAGATATAAAGCACTGTTTGCCTCAAACCTATATAGAAGTGTGCAGAGCTGTATTGATCTGCGAGTAGAGCTGGACGCACAAGCTCAGTGAGGCTATCTGATGCTCTGGGAGATCAAGAGCAACTGCAGTTCTTTGAAACCGGACGCACTTTCCACGGAAACAAGGCTATAGACTGAAAAAGGTATTCTAATGCCAGCCTCAGTGGTAAAATGCTTATAATGGCATGACCGAGTTGAAGATATCAAGCAGCAAGACATCCGAGAAGACCGTTCCCTTCTTTCAAACGCTAGTAGATTGCATTATTTCCTTTGGGTGATGATGGAACGATTTCTCAGTTGCTTACAAATGAAACAAAAATAAAGTTTGGCTATTTTCGGATTAAAATTTCAAAAAGGTAATCCTTTGGAATACACTATTCAGAAGTTTCAATTTCGTGTTATTTTTCTTGCAAAGAAGGTTGTTTTGTTTTTTTTGTCATGTCCCCCTCGTGACAATATTTATTCTTTGTGAGTGAAAAAGCTTCGTATTTCAAGAAAGCTTCAATACTTTCTCCCACAGCCGCAAACAGGCAAATATAAGTGATGGTCCTACTTGAAATGAGGGGGAGAAACAAGTTTTTCAGTTTCACCAACACACTCATTCTGAAGCCTCTCGGCACAGCCAAAACCAGTGATAAAAAATCCGTCTCCTTCCATTGTGTAAGGATTCTGACCACTTTGATGTGCTAATATGTTCCCTCCTAACAGCTGGAATTTGCACTTGCATTAATTCAGTTTTTTCTCTCTTTTTTTGTACAAACATGCGAAAATTGAGTCCCCACAATAAAAAAAGCTTGAATGAGCAGTGAAGCTTCTGGAGTCTGATAAAAGAACCATTCCTGATACACTCCTCAAGATCCAACACAAACAGTCTGTGTGTGACTGAACAACAACATTGTTAAGTATAATGAGGGAGATTAAAACCCTTGCCTTATTCTTGTTTTTTCTTGTCTAAGGGACACAGTCTTTAAACGGGTTAAACAGTCATGCCGAACTAGTCAGGATCATTTTGTTCTGATTTAAAAACAACACAATACAAGTCTTAGAGGGACTTTCAATTCCACTAATTAACATCTAATAAATGTGTTGTACGGAGCTATTAAACACAGGCACGTGGCACATTCATGGTCACTGATCCAGTCAGGATTTAGTAGCTCTGGCTTTCTCCCCTAAGTTCGGATCATCAACCAGAATAGAAAAGGGTAAAAAAGGAACTTGGGGCTTGTGACGAATGGGCTAAATTCATTCCAATTCACAGATCGATCAGTAAAGATTGCTGCTCTGCTCCAGGCTTCCGTGCATCACCGACCGGCCGAGCAAGGAGAGAACACACCGCATGTGCACGTCTGCTGCCTGCTCCTAACACATGGTTGACAAGACACGTACGGAATCGGTAGGCCTAAATTATACATATGCAGTAAAAGGATCTAATTTTACTGGCACTCTGCGCCAGCTGGGTTTGAAATATCAACATCTGTCCTCTTTTATTTATGTTTTTATTTGCATTTGTCCCTTTACTGATTTCCACGTCACTTCCCACGCTTGTGTACAGCAACACGGGCTATATGTGGCCAAAAACTAATTACTACATTTGTAAGCGAAGCTCGAATTGTTTTTTTTCTTTTCTTTCCACTCTTTTTCTCATGCACAAATAGTCTAACCCCAATTAGAATGGATTAGCCCGTGAATGCTCTCAAGAATCACGCAGTCATCGCGTCTCAGGTCACAGCTTCTCAGCACTGCTAAATCCCTATTCAAACCAGCAAGACCATCAGTGGATTTAAACCCCTCTTTGACCGATACCACCACCAGACTCCAGCTCAGACTTGGGAGGCATAAATTCCAATTAAATGGTGCTTTACATGTTCTGGTTCACCTAAATGCGCTGCGCCCCCACTTTGAAATACTTTCCATTCAGCCAAACTCGGCAGCCGAACAAATCAATCCACATCTGGTTACGTTTTGATTAACCTCTTTTCAATTAACCACGGTACCCGTCGGACGATTTAAATCACGAACAGGGTTGTTCTCTTTAAAAGGCTCATTCATTTTTCACATTGAATTACTCCACGTTTGCGCTTGCACAATTTGGATTTGTTTTCTGTTTCTAAAAAGTTTGTCAAAGGCACTGCAGAATCGTATGCACTTCTACGTATAAAAAGAATGAGCCCCTAATTCATCAGTGAGATGAAAAGTTAACACTCCACATCGACATGTCAATAAACTACAGTTCAAGCACTGATTTATAAAGTGGCGTTAAGACTAACGTGCAGAAGAAAACTCTTACCTTTCTTGAAAAGCAGTTGCGCCCCCAAAAAAATGGCAAAATGAAGTCAGTTAAGGAGGAAATGTGAATTGCAAAAATGTGAGATTGTGGAAAGACAGTCTGATGGGACCTCCTCTGCAGCGAACGCAGTGAGTCTGGAGGTCTGAGGCATGCTCCCCTTATCTGGGACAGAAGCTGGCTATCAGGCGTCAGGTCCCCCTCTCAGCCCATACGCTCCCCTGCACCGGACACACACTTCCATGGCATGCAAGGTGCTGCTCTGCGCTCAGTCCTTATTCATCAACACCTCGCCGAGAAGCAGCTCATCAATTATCGGCGCTCCTGTGCGCATTCACTCCCGAACCAGCGACAACAAACAAGAGGAGAAGAGAAGAGAAGAGAAGCTCGGGGACCAAAGGGGGGAAAAAAAGCAAAAAAGACTGAGTGACTGAGAGGGACAAGATAGAGTTGGGGGTTTGTCTAAGTCTTGTGAAGGACAGATGACGAAAACGCTACTTATGGCCGCCGATGCTGCTCTCTTGGCTCCTCTGAACCAGACTGTGGAGACTGGGCAAGTTTCAGCGGCTCGCCTCTGGAAGAGATCCCGCTCAGAGTGTTGAGACACTTGGTAGAAACAGCGCGGAGCGGGCTTCCAGCAAACAGCGCCAGTGCAGTGCAGTACAGGCTGCCGTCTGCGGGAGCTGTCTGAGCGGAGGACTCCACTAAAACACGACATGGATTTCAAACCCACGATGACTCGGAGTGCAGACCTGTGCGAGAGCGTAATCACATCAACTTATTATCATGGCCGACAGGACTCGGCTAAGCTTTTTTTTTTTTCCCCCCTCTGCCCCACAAAGACAAGATTCAACTACATCACACAGATAAGAAGGAGGTTATCAGTATATCCCCCTTAATTTTTGGCCCTTTCTCTACCTTGAGATGCACCACTGCCTTCCTTTTGGGTATGAGAGGCCCAGGCTCTGTCACAGTAGGCAGCGCAGCCTATTCAACCAATGACAGAGGACTCTTTCTGCTGTAATACTACCAAGCTTCAAAAGGAACATGGAAGCATGGAAGTACTGACCAGGCAGCCTGCCCAACCCCCCACCCCACTCCACCCACCCACCCACACACACACACACACACACGTACACTGGCCCCACAGGGTAGCACACTGGACTGAGAAGCAGGCATCGGGCAACTTAAGTGTGGAGCCAAGCAGCTTTCCAATCCTACAATGTTTTCAAAGTAGTAAATACGTTTTTTTTTTTGCTGTTGTCGTTATTTTTCCCACAAAATATAAATATTCACCTGATTAATATATACGCTCATCAGAGAATGGAATGTGGACAAGTCGCTGTGACTTTGGCTTGTTCTCTCCTTACTGTACGCAGTATATTATGTTAGTTGATCTCATTTCATCTCAAACAGGGTTTCTGAGGGGCGTTTATCTTGAATAGAATCTAATCTTCAGTGTATGATCTGATTCTTCTGTAAAAACAAAACAAAACAACGAAATCTAATTTTTGCAAGTTAGCCATTGTTTTTCAATTCATATCAGGGCCTCTGGTTTATAGCAGAACATCCGGAGGTAAGCAAAATGTGCAGGTCACAAATGTTTCATGTTTATCTCTGTGTTTTGTGAATACTCAGAGCGTGTTATGATCTGGTTAAGGAATTCTCCCCAGAAACATCGGGCAGGACGTGGCTACACACCTGGATTCAATAAAAACTGTCTTTCAACCTCTATTGGGAAAAACGGGAGGTTGAGTCATGCTTGCCAGGTGAAGGTGAACACAGGAGAGGGGCAGACTTGTGTTTTCATAAGCATAATTTTACATAATAATATGGCCATTTTTTTTTTTTTTTTTGCAAGGGACACAAAAAGAGAAAACAGATGTAATAAAAGGTCACCCAGTGACAGCCATCCATATCTGCAGAAATGTTTATTTATAAGCCAAGACTCAAAACACATGTGGCTGCCCTGCCTGCAACAGCTTTAACTGCCATTTAACATGGATTCATTTGAATATGTTTCCTTAGGTTGTCAACAGAGGGCATACGACTTATATTGCAATTTCTCTGAATGCATACGAGCAGATGAGGGCAAATACATCAGCTAGAAAAACTCTGTAAATAGATGTTTTTTGTTAATTGTAGACCAAATTATGAGCACATGACCCCGACATGTGCATTTTTTGTGCATTTTTTTAAATTACAGCAATTGCACTGAAAATGTTTATGTGCAACAGTTTTTAAAAAAAAAAAAGATGTAATCATGTTCTTGAGATGTGGCACAATAATGCCTATAATCACTTACCAAATGGTGCATGGAAGCTGCTCGCTTGTTTTTACACAGCCCAGAAACATCCAGATAGAAAACAAAGCATAATAATCAGATTATTTTATAATTCAAACCAGCCTACGTATACTTTAAATGTAATTGTATGTTTCCATCATTGTAAACATGTGACCGTGTGTGTGTTTTTTTTATTGTTATTATTATTTTCATAAGTTGTAAATGATAGCAGATGCTTCAGACAAACCTAAGTCATCCATGGTGAGAGTAAACATGCCCCCATTTCCCATGTGGCTCCAAACTTGCCTCTTAACCTTCAATTGTTCCCCTAACAATGCTTATTGGTTCTTCCCCAAAATATTTGCACATGATTGACATCTCAGGCACACATGACCAGTCACAAGACTGCTGGTGACCCAGACAAATCTGTGTCTTTTCATTATGCAGGACAAAGATTTAGCCAGGTTCTGCTTCAGAGCACAAACAACAAAGCAACGTCTAGCCTCAGTCACTCACTTCTGTCAGTAAGTATTTCTGGTTGTCTTAATCATCTAATTCCATTTAATTTTGCTGGAGTTTACCTTCAAAACTCCATAAAAGCTTTTGGATTACTTTTTTTTTTTTTTTTAACATGTTATCATTCTTGTCTCATTAGGTAATATAATCAGGGAGGCCTCTGATCAGTCCCAAATTCAATCTGTAGTGTCACAAAGAGGAACTAGAGGTCCTGCAGCAGAACCTTGATCCCAACATCATGGAGTCAAGTCTGAGACACTACGAAGAAACACAGAGACAACTTAAACCTACAGAAAAGTTGATGCAAGTTTGTGGATATGCCCTGAACAAATTACTTGAAAAATCTGTGTGAGGTGAACCTTGAAAAATGTAATCTGTATCAAAGGCAATGGGAGGTCAAACGAACGTTGATGATAAATCAAATCAATCACATTAATATCATATACCAGAGTTTACTTATGACCTGCACTTAAGTTACTGACATGACAAAGTACATATCAGATTATTCCGAGTGCAAATGTAAGAATCAGCTGTAGATAGACAAAGTGGACTGCGTTTTTTGTTAATTTCATGTCTAATCTCATTTAACCACTGTTGATGAAAAGTTCAAAGGTATACTCAAGTGTGTGAAGTGTGAACTAGTGATGTAGCCTTTCTTGCTTCGTTTGCATGAATCAGTTCCAAATCAAGCGCAACTCCTCCAGACTCTCAGTATTTTCCCATCAATTTAGTCAAGCTAGCTGCAGTGGTCTCCTTGGATATCTAACTCTTGGAGAAGACTCGTAATCAAAGAGGGTCTCACCACACAGCGGAGTCTCGGTTGATATTTATATAGCCATGGGCAACCATGTAGCTTGGAGTTTTGGCCTTGCTTCCACAGCACTTCATAGAGCCGCTCACTTTCAGCCGTGGTTGAACCAGCTTATTTAAGCAATGGGGATTTAAAGGTCTCTCTTTTCTGTTAGAGTTCTATGAAATATACGTTCAAGTTAGAGGGTTTTACAAAACAAGATCTCCGTTGTGTGAAGTGTATAATTTCAGTATTTCAATTTGGAAAAAAAATGTGTGTAATGGAAAACCTTCTGGAATTTGGTTAATTGTCTTGTTGTCTTGTCGGTTCACATTTTGACATGTTGGTCCTCGTTAAATGGACTTTTTGTTCAAGAAGAATTTTGGAAGTTGGCTACTTTGAAAAGAATGTTTCCAGTTATCTCTCTTATTTACACCAGCATATACCTGACTGTCTAATCAATATCAAATAAATGAGTATGACTGTCTTGTGCCTTTTTACAGATTTTTTTTTTTCACTAGCTCAAGCAATCAACGTCTGCCTGAATGAAAGTCAACATGCTGGTGCTGTGAGCTGGCATGCCAAGTAAAAATATTATCAAGTTCCACTGAAAGATCTCATCATTCTACTCAAATTTCAGGTATTTAATCACTCCGTCTGTTCAGAAAATGCTCCTATAGTCAGCCTCTCTTAACGAGCACAAGGACTTATAATTGACCAAGCAGACAGGAAGCAATTAAAAAGAAGTCAAACACATGAGGGGCTTTGAGATCATATTTGAAAAAAAGCAAGGTCCAGTGTGGGCATGTTGGGCTCTGGATTGCACAACTGTCAAATAAGTTGACTTTTAAAAGACCACGCTACATAAACAAATCATTTTAAAGAAAACTGTGTCATGGTGTAAACATTAAAGAATCTTAGCACCCCTTTAACTTTGTTTTAAAATCAAACCTTTTCAGAAAAACGCTCTCATATACAAAATGGCCCTTTTGCTCTTTCCAAGGTTTGATGTATGGGACACATGCTGGTTTAAATAAGCACAGGGGAACAACAGATATAGGTGAACAATCTCTATTCAAATGTTTTATATGGAAACTTAGCCAAGTGGAAACAGATGTGCGTCACTTGTGACCTATAAAAAATGATATATGTTCACCAGTAATATGGTTCAGCAGAGGCCAGCACTTCCAATTTGCTTCACTTCGCCGTATGGTTCTCTGTGTTGTGTAAATGTGGAAGTATTTTTCAAACAAAAACTGTAGCATTTTGTGCTGTGAATCCCGGTGTGTGCTAAGTAAACTTAGTAATGACTCAGTTGAAAGAAAAACATGTTTATCAATTATTACAACACATCTAAGACCAAACCGTGGTTAAGCACAGTTGTTGTTATCACCTTGCAATTTATTCTAATTTTAATTTTAATTTTAATTTTAATTTTAATTCTAATATTCTTTCTCAAGGTACTCTGAAA
Source organism: Leuresthes tenuis (assembly GCF_036924035.1). NCBI lineage: Eukaryota > Metazoa > Chordata > Actinopteri > Atheriniformes > Atherinopsidae > Leuresthes > Leuresthes tenuis. The sequence continues at coordinate 14,197,500 of NW_027325361.1, read as the reverse complement.
TATTTTGTAATCTCAGGTGTTCTTCCACTTTATCCCACAGATTTTAAGTTATTAGGTATTCATAGGATTTTGCAAATGACAATAACACTTCAATAAGAAAAATAAAATATTTAAGATTCCTGAGTTTAACATGATTCATAGCGTGATTAACTTTCACATAATGTCACAAGGCACTAAGAAAGCCTTGTCCTTTCATATGGATTTCCTTTGAACCTGGTCTGAAATGACTAGTTCCTCGTGTAAAACAGAACTTAAAATGAAACGAATTTGAAAAAGGAAAAAAAAAAAGCACTGATGAAGACAAAAGGTTAGGTCAGTGTGAGAGCAAGACTGTGCAAGACGGTGCTTTACCTGAATGGACAATAATAAAAATCGAATTTATTAGTGAACTCTGCAAAGGATAATCTGTCGGCTTTAATACCCTCCAGTATGAGTGGGAAATGCTTGCAATTGTTCTCGCTAATGAAGATGAATACTATACCGCAAAGACAGAAGAAAATATGTGACCTCACCGGTCCCTTCAGAGGTCAATAATCTTTTCTAGTAATTGCCTGAAATTTTAATTGAGGCAAAATCTTAGTTAGGCATTCATCATTGCGGATAGACATTCCTCCCTTCAATTTTGCATTACGATTAATTCTGCTAATTTAAAAGTAACTGCTTTGTGCTCATATAAAGGAACACAATTATAAGTTTTAAATACATATAGCTTATTTCCATAAAACATTACTGTTCTAAATACAGAGGCTGCTCACCAAAGCATAAAAAAGGCCAAATTTATGCTGGTTCTCTCTGTAAATGCTTAAACTTATTACCAAGTCAACAACAATTTCCGGAGGTTTTTTCAATTTGGCAAAACTTTCACATAGGACAAAACAAAGTACTCTTGAGCGCTGATTGCTTTTCCCTTAAAGATGTGTTTTCAGCCACGCTGTTCAGCAAACACAGGGTGTGTGCAGTTGTGTAAAGTTGTATGTAAATACTGCCAGCATATCCTTCAAGGCACATTCTGTAAGAGGTCTGGAACAACACCCGGCACAATCATTTGACTAGACTTTCTATTAAGTCAAATTTTAGTCCAAATGAAAATCCTTCCAAGCCAATCACATGCTTTGCTTCGTTAGCTGTGTGTTCCTCCTGGCACTGAAGAACAGATGAATCCAATGGGTGAAAAAGACAAGGGAAGGAAGGGCAACTCTAATTTCTGAGGACTATGAACTAAATTGTTCTGGCCCAGTTTCTCAAGAGATACTTTGTAATCATGGTTAATTATTGTTGCATAGTAAAGTGGGAAAGGAACAACAGTTATTGTTTAAGACTTTCTATGAGTTTGCAAAATGAAAAGATTTTCCAAAGATTTGCAGAAAGTTCTATTACTGCACACATGAGAGTGCTTGACTTTGAATATACAACACTCTAATTAATGGGCGCACAACAAGTATATCAATGAGCTGTACTATTAGGATTCTATATATTAACACTGATATGTTAAACACAGAGGTATTAATACTGATCCATTATTATGTAAGCAGCATTTGTTGCAACTTGTATTGAGTATTACCCAAAGGAAATGTTGTGTTCTGGATTTAATTTATTAGCTCATAATAAAGTATTTTCTGTATACAAAATATTAATCAGTAAAGTAGCCATATAAGGTACAGGTATAGGGACGGCAGCTGATAACCTACTGTGCAGCATTGAAAGTGAAAGGGTGAAAAAATGCCAAAGCTTTACAATACAGTTATCGAGATAGATCCTTTTTTATCACAAGTTTTTGTCTGCCTGATGTAAAAGACAAGCTTGATGTCCTGTTGTTTGTTCTCTCACATTCTTTGGCCTGCTTGATGCATTGGCTTTTCTCTTGAGAGTCTTTGTTATAAACCCTGTGTGGGAGTTCTTTTTTCACAAATATTCTCCATGGCAAACCTCTAAGAAGAAAAAACAAATAACCTTTTCAAAAGAATCCACCTGGATTAGACCGCATCTGGCAGTTCCTTTAACGCTAACTCAACTCTGTCTGCATTAGGGTTCACCAAAGCCAATGATGTCAGGACTGCCATAAATACCTTTATGAAGGAAGTAGAACAAATAGGGGTCAGCATAATAAATGCAGTAAACGTTCCACAGGCAAAGAGAAACGGAAAAATGGAAATGCGCAATGGATCCCATCCATATTTCAGATGATGGGATAGGCTTGCCATGTTTAACCTAACGCTGGGATGTTTGATTAACTGTGTTAATCATTTCCCATCTGCACTGGGCCCCTGTCTCTGCCTTTTGATTAAATTCTGAATAGTCTTGCATTGTTCATTATGTGTACTTGTCAAATAATTGACTGCTTGGAGGCAAAAAAAAAAAAAAAGAAATGTATACCTTTCAGTCTTGATGAGGAAGGACTTTAATATCATGTCATTCACTTTGCATGGTGTGTCCGGGAGATGAGTGGAAGACAAGGAGAGAAATACCTCTGCTGTACAACCTCAGGGGGCGAAAGGTTATCATCAGTCTGGCTCATCTGGTTTTCAACAAGCCTTTTTTCCTCGTGGTTCATGTTCAGGGTCAAACGCAGTGACTTTTGCTACAACTAATTCAAAGTGTGCATGGAAGACGCATGCCTGGACTGATGATGATGGTGGGATACAAAAGGGGTAACATTAATTACAATATCTTTGAAAAAGATACATCTTTTAAGCACTCTGTCCCGGTAATTTATCAACACATTTTCACATGCATCTGCGCAGCGTGTGTGGGAATATATACTTCAGCCTATTCACTGGATGGAGTCATTGCAAAAAATTTAAGCCATTTCAGGTGTTTACTTTTTATGTTCAAGGCTTACCCTCCTTTCTTAATTGCTTAACAACACAAGGGAATCAAATCATTAAGCTGTCAGCCTTCACTAAAAACCCATACCTGCCGTGATAATGATACCTGACTGAAATGACAGCTTCATGCTGTGTAATTCCTGGGGTTCAAGGTGTATAACTCCAGGCTCTTCAGCATCATCTCTGCTCCTGACTCTTAATAAAGTCTTGTTTGTGTAGTCCTTAAGCAAGAAACACAGCACTTTGTATGCATATACACCAGGGTGACAGGCACTCTTTTCTTCAAGGATAAACTGATATCAAACACTCTTCATGATTAGCCTTGTAACACAAGTGTAGCTCAGCTGAAGTGAATGCAGAATAAAAGAAGGGTTTATGGCCATGTAAGGCTGTTTTGCAATCATGTTATGGGCCAAGATCACCACATCGGTGTGAATAATTAATTCACAAATTTCTTGTTTCAAGGCGTTTCACTCAAATCGCTTCAGTGTGCAAGTAAAATGAATTTACTTTCATGGTTCCTCTAGAACTGTCTGATCATTGACTTTTAATATTATGGCTCCCTATTGTCACCACCCTACTCTGTCAAATCTACAAAAGAAGCTGGATTTAATTAAACAACTACTTGTGGATTTCATCTCAATAGCTATGGCAACATCCTAACATCCCTTGCCAGGCTGCAGGGTTGCACTACATCACATCTTGTTGCTTCTCAGCTTTACAGAAGTAGCAACCACAGGGATCATAGAGAATCCCATTGCAATTAGAAACGAGTGCATTCTGTGGGAAATTATGTGTTGTTGAGAGAAAAACAGCCAGGAATTTCATCTATGCTATTTGTCCATATTGGAGGAGGGTGTCATACTTTTTTATTCATTGAGATTTTAGACATTTTAGATGCTATGAGCTCTCAAAGTGTAAGTAACAACCTCAGTTTTAAGCCAGTCACACTTTTTGCAAATTTTCTTGTTAGAGCACAGGGAGACAAAAATGCAAATCAAATCAAATCAAATCGAAGAGCGTCAATGGAAAAGATGGGTAAATATTTTATATATTCTGCAAGCATTTATGTGTGAGAGATTCTCCCCAAATTACAAGAGTGAACCTATAGGTCTCTGGTTTTTCATGGTAAACATGAGCTGCTGAAATTGGTTTCAGGAGCTTTCCCACCATCTCTCAGAGGTGGCAAAAGCTCAGCTACTGCTGCATTCTTGTGTGTCTTACTATTAAGACGCAGTGAATACTTTGGCGACAATGGTCATGTGGTCAATAAGGAGGAGGCAGTGGAAACAGCTCAGACTTTGGACAAGGGGTGAGCACTGGAATGGACTCATTAAGTCACAGCTGTTGTGTTTGGAACAATGAGGCCAGGGCTCTTCTCAAATCTTCCCAGCACCCAAACATTGAAATCTCAGCTAAAGATGAGCTGTGGACATGGGTGGGGGGTGGGGAAAGGGTGCAGGCTTGCCAATAATTAATAATATCTTAAAACCAGAACTGAGTAAAGAACTTTCCAGAACTTTGTGTAACTTTGTTTTTTTACTTCTTCGTATGTTTAAAAAAATGTAAATTTGAAAGGGCTCCCATTTGTTAAAAGGAAAAATAAGTTATTGTTTGTTTATAGCTAATTTCTTGGTGCAAAAAGTACAAAATGACATCACAGCTAATACATTCATCCATTGCCTATACTTGCTTGATTATATTTGTGGTAGAGGGGGAGCTGGAGCCTGTCCCAGCTGAGAGGCAGAGTACACCCTGGATAGGTCCTCAGTTCATCACAGGGCCACAGAGAAACAAACAACTATTCCTACTCACGTCCACTCCGAGGGTCAATTTAAAATCTTAAAATACAATGGGAGGACATGCAAAACTCCACTCAGACAGACCTGCAGTAAGGCGATGACACAAACCACCACACTGCTTTGCTGCCCCATTGTGACTAATTATGGGAGAAAATCTTCTCCAATATGGTTTCATTTTCAATTATTTTCTTATTTCTTTGGGCCATCTGTCTGTTGCTAGTTCTAGAAAATGACTGAGAGATAAGTTTGCCTTTGCTCTCACTTTGCCCCACCAAATGTCAATACAGTAAGATGAAACCAAAAAAAAGCAAAGCAGTGACCATTCTCTGGTCTGGGGGTCTCAAAATTATAACATCCCTCCTCTCTTCACAAAGAAGTCCCCTGCTGCTGCAGCCTTGATACTGCAATGCCAGCACCATTGCAGTCGATTGGATTATAGAGACACCTCACTGTGAGATGGAGCCCAGGCTCACCATCGGTCCCATTTCTCATGTAAATGTCACAACAGGTCATGGTGCCCGACATAATAGACTGGAAAGAACACAGTTGAAGATTCCTTTGTCTGCAAAATTACAAACTGTGGCATCAGTTGTTGAGAATCTCTTTTTGTTCACTTCTGTAAAACTCTCAGAGTGCTTGGGAAATAACCAGAGTAGTAAGTCCCTCACTAATGCATTACTCTGCTAGTGGTTTTCTTGGAGCAATGAACTCCGGATTTGTTCTTTGTTTCCTTTTTCCTTTCCATCCTGGGGCTGGCAGTGTTTGCTTTGGAGCTGACAGTTGACGTTTTAGGATTCCGGAAGCCGGCCCACCAGCAGTCATGAAATCTTAACCTGTAACAACAAAGTCTCTGCTTCATCGCATTTACACTCCTGGCACCAATGACAGCTAAAAACATCCCGCCATGTTAACATATAAACCTGTATTTCACTCTCAATGGCATATGCCTTGAAAAGATGAGACATGGAATGTAAATACTGCAAAAGTGGCTAAATAAACTCAGAGAATGAGCATAGGAAGAGGGGCTAGAGGGGCTCAAGTGCAGGTCATCAAATCTGAGAATTCACACCTTGTCTGTTCAGAGGACATGAGTAAAAAATAACAACTAGTCTTTAGATGATGGAGAAACTCACTTACACTTAAACATTTATTTGAGTTTACTGTAGGTGTCTGCAGATGCCTCCTGTTTCTTTTCAAACATTGCTTGTTTGAGATTAAGACCGCACATCTTCACATGACCCCTCGTCACTCAAGACCTCTCTCATAATAGGCTACACCTGGATTTTATCACCAGAAGTCATTGGGGCAGTTTGTTCTGTTAAAAAAATGTAATTAAACCTAGTGGTTTCACATGTGATAATCACAACAAAGCCGGGGTCTTGTGTGTCGCACTACTTTGCTGAAAAAATAAACCGCCGTTTGTGTTTATCTTTTTGAATTGACTGGAACTTTAAAATGCTGGATCTCTGAGGCTCTCTCTCTTCATTTTAATCATCACAAATCCTCTCTAACATAGCCTTCATGCTTCATCACATGCCCGTGCTGAAGCCTTTCTAAATCCTCACAAACTTGTAGTTTGTTTAAAGTGAGGGGCAATATGATAAGACATCTCGTGAGAGGTGAGATTCAGCTGCCATTTCAGTTAAGTGCAGCGGGGTGTATTGGTTAAGCTGATATTGGACCATCTAAAATTTGCCTCTTGGTGTCAGATAAACGCACCCCCCCTCTACCAACTCTCTAAACAGCACCCACTCCACCGCCAAACACACACATACACACACACACACACCACACACAGCTGTTTTCTTCCTCTGGGACACTGTTGGGGCCAACTGTGCAGCCACTGAAATGAGCTGCTAATCCCTGTACAGGCTCCCAAGCATAATACAATGCTCCAAGCCATCGGTCTATCTGCCACTGTGTGAGCGTGTGCTATTAGTTTATATGCATGCATGTGTACGTTTAGGCATGTGTCAATCTGTTTGAGTGCCAGCTGCAAAATGCTTCGCATGTGTTCATGAGAAGGTGAAAATGATTGTTGTTCCTGTCCTGCATGACCTCAGTAATAGCCATATAACCCCTACTGCAGCATTGTCTGAGAGGAGAACGGCAATTGCAGGAAAAAATGTCCACTTCTTTCCAACAAGTGTTTCCACCTCCCCTTGCATCCTTTCATTGGAGCGAACTCATTACTGGTGCTTATGAAAGTAAAATGAATGTGAGTGTAAATGGATGGATGTGAGGTCATGGCCTCAGGACCTCTGGGGGAGTGAAGATGCATAAACTCATCACCTAGTCCTGATGGGGCGCCACTCATCTCAACCACCATTTCTGTCCTTCACCTCTCCACCAAATTTTGCCATCAACGCATAGGCAAACACAAAAGTATGAAACAGGAGCAGTTTTCTACTCAATTTATCCTTAAGAACAGCCATAAATAAGACATTTGAGGGGAACGCAGTGCGATGAATGTGCCGAGAGAGTAAACAGCAGCCGCTGTGATTTCACAGGTTCTCCATCAAGCTGGCTACGCAGGCTTGATGAAGATTTGATGGACTGCCCGGTAACAGGAATGTCCCATTGATAATCCAAAAGTATGGCATTGTTTAGTGAGCATCAGCGAAGCTGCAGTGAAGAAATCACCTCCAAAGACCATAAGCAAAATTTAGAATATCCTTTGACACAAAAGCAATGAAACCCAATTTGTTTAATCAGACTACTTTGCCTGGAAAATCTGGAATTATTGAACAACAACAATAGAAAATAAAAACAAAAATGTATATTTGCACAATGCTTAGCACTCCTCATTTACATTTAGTTTCAAAACATTTGACAATAATTACAGTCCCTAAATGTTGCTTGCAGCCATGTAGAATCTTCCTGCACTTGTCTGCTGGTTTATTCTGCCACTTTTTCATGTGTTCAAGCTCTAGTTTGAAGATGCCATTTTTACAATGTCAAATATCAGCTTTCTCCAAAGGTCTCAGTGGGATGTAGGTCAGGACTCGGTGAAAACCATTTTAAAACTTTTCAGTCACCTTTTGTTTGGTGAGTGCTTCTGGCTGTTGTCCACCTTAGAGACCCAAGGTTTTCGCTTGAGGGCCTATTTTTCTGAAACAGGGTAGCGAAATGTACTCTTATATGCTGATTTAAAAATTTGCTTTGTTATGTTTAATTCCTTCAGTACCAGAGGCTGCATATCAGCCCCTGACCATGATAAAACCTCCACCTATGATTAACCTGTGATTTATTCTTGGTAGGGTGTTCTTTTTCTTATCGGCTTCATTTTAGGTTTGCAAACAAATCTACACACTGCATTGCTAAACAGTTCTCTCTTCTCTTTAATTTGTTCATAGAACATTGTCCAAGAAAGATTCTGGCTTATTGATTAAGTCTTTCCTTCCAGTGCTCTTTCAATAATGGAGTGCTTTTCGGTCTTTTATCATAGAGTCCTGTTTTGTTCTCTGTACAGCATTTGGTTCTGGCTGAAATTACTACTCCAGATTGCAAGGTCAGCCTGAAGCTCTTTAGATACATTATGTGTTGTTTTTTCACAATCTGCACCAACCTTCACTGACTTATCTCATTTAGTTTCCTCTTAGCTCCACATCCTAGACACATCTTAACAGCTTTGAGAATGTGAAAATAATTGATAACTGAAATGTGAAGATTCCTTTGAACGTGATAAAAAGGTTTCTGAGGCTCCATAGTTCTTTTGTGTATGCTGTTGTGGAAAAAGAAACAGTCTGTTGTAAAACAGTCATTCATTGGGTAATTTAGTTCATGTGGCTATTGAGAATTAAGCATAGGTGAGTTTTTGTTAATTTATTCTCATTTTGTTAAGCAAACTTATAGATTCATGATAATTGTTTCAGTAAGTGAATGCAACATGCATTTAATGTCTATAATCTTTAAAAGGGAGAATGTTATTAAAGTGGTCATACAAAATTGAATTTTTTTTTAAGCAATTACTTCAGAACATATTTCAAATTTGAAATAATTCTCAAGGGTTTTACTTTTTCTTCTTCTGATATAAAACATTTGAATGAAGGATTGGGGAGAAAAATGCTTTTTGTATTAGCAAAAATAAAAATGCATTAATACAAAAATATTTGTACATACCATGAAAACTCATATTCATGTTTTGACCATTCAAATACTGAGACTGTGACTAAAAATATATAAATATTTAAATGTTTATTTTTGTTATCTTCACCAAAGTGGACAAACTGTCAAAATGGCCTGCAAGGACTTTCTCTATTTTGAATTCCTTAGATGCCAGACTGTCTACAGGCATAACAAGGGCAATTTTTCACAGCTACCTGTCCACGGCACACTGTCCACTTATCCATCAGCAGTCCTCAAAACGAAAGCATTCACCATGATTTTTCATCTTGTGACTGTGTGTCTGGCCAGCCAGAGCACACACAATATGTTTAGTGTATAAGAGAAGGAATGGTGTAAATAGTATCCATTTTACTGGTCAAAGCAGAATAAATTGTTTTCTTAAAAAAATAATTTGTGAACTATTCTTCAACAAATTTTGCAATTTGCTGGAGAAACAACAGGTCAAGATCCTGAACGATCTTCATTCAGACCAATCCTCACAATTGTAAGAAAACCTGTTTGTGGATTGATGCATGTCAGGCAGACCTGGGTGAGACAATTGTGTATGTAATCAGCAATTACCCTAATGACTGTGCTGACATACACTGCGGTGTAGGGTTTGACGGCGTGTCATGGGGTCTTGTGTGGGGAGAAGGGCCAGGGAGGACAGGGGTCTGCTGAAAGCCCTGTCAGTGTCTCTGAGTGATGGCTTGTCAACAAAGCACTCCTGTTTCAGACAGAGTCAAGGCTCAGGTGGCTCCATCGGGCCCTTTTACTTCCAAATGGTGTGTATCGGGTCAGTCCCAGTCCAGAGGGCTGGCATTTTTCTTTTCACTCTCCTCCATCTGCAACACATTCCTCCTTTCCGTACTTTTGCTAAGCTTTTTTTCAATCAGCAACTTTCACCACCTAAACTCCCAAGTTGTGTTGGTTTTTCTCTCTGTTTTTTTTTCTTTTCTTTTTTAAACATGCGTTAATAAACTTCAAATCTGGATGTCCAAGCTTCAATTTAGTTTCCCTCTAAAATACCTTCTTCGACAAGAGCTTCAGTTATGCGGTGTCAGTCTGTTCGTCTGCTGTATTGCATACAGGTAGAAAATACAGATTATTTCAGCACTTCTGGGAATTACTGATTCACATGGTTTTCTTTAAAAGATGGCAACAAAAAACCAAAGTAAGAATAGATTCTCGAAATAAAGTAAAGTTAATATTTTAAAAATCCAGCGTAAAGGCGTAACATACAACAAGGAAGGCCATTGGCTGTTGCACCAGAGAAACAGAGTGTCAGTCTAAGTTAAACTCTTAAAGTAGCAAAACAGCTCATATATAACCATATCATGGGAAAATCTTAGAAATGTTAACTCTGGTCTTATTCCTCTCTCTATAAGAAACCAAAAATTTGGTTTAACAGGTGGAAGAAAATGTTGGAATCCATCTGTTCTGGACAATGTGTCATTGAGTCCCATGGAATAACATGCTTACTTGGCTGGACCGGCTGCCACAACACAGAATAGAGCAACTTGATTTAAGTTACAATAAACAGAAGGAGTAGGAACTACTCTGCTATATCCTCTCAAAATAAAGTTTTTGGCCTTTGTAAGGTAAATTAAAGTTAGAGTATTGTATATTCAACCCTTAGACAGCAAATGCTCTTGAAGGATTATACCTAAAGTAGCCATGGTGAAAAAAATGGGCTCCTTTGAATGTCATATAATCTTTTATAAAGAGATACATTTTTAACAAGTCAGTCTAACTATTAGAATACTGGTAGCAGGGTTGTTGGTATTTTATTGTTATTCTATGGCACATTTTATGTAATTCATCTTAAATGTACATGGCTGCATGTTTTTTTTAAACAAATTAAAAACAAGAAAGGAAAATAAACACGAGAAATGTTTTTGAATGACACTGTAAGTATAACATCACTACATCACTAGATGGCATTAAGACAAAGTGGTGGTATATAAGTTTCCCAAGAATCGGGTTTGATCAGCAGATTATTTCTGCTTCTCAATGCTCAGTTTACTTTAGAACAGACAAATGCAGCGGTCTGTCTGACAACAGAGATCGTTACCATTTCACCAAATCTGTGCCTTTTGATCAAATAATCTCAAGCCAGGACTGATGTGCCATTGTTGCACATCTGTCTCATGTGTGAAAGTACAGAGACAGCGTGACTGGTTGACCTGGATCCACCGCTGATACGCCTCAGAGGTGGCAAGGGAGGTAGCCACAAAGACAAACCAGACGCATGCACTAGGCAGAGTCGGGATCACAAAACGCAAAACTCCCCACTCTAACCAATAATACTGTGATCACTGCGTTGATTATGGAACACCAGCTTTATGTGTGTAAGACCTAGCAGCACACAGTGATGCGGCACTGAGTCCTCTAATCTCTGCATGTGGGAATTACCAAAGAGTTTCCACAGATGACTACTTAGATTCAGTTAAGCAAACTGTGAAGTCAACCTTATTGTCATATCACTTATGCAACTCTATCTCTGAGAATCTATGTTTACCAATATATTTAGAACAGAAATGCAATAGTCCCATATATCATAGTGTATCAATATTTTCTCCCCCAAATTTTATATGTTGCAAGCACAGGAAACAATCAGGCTACACAAAAACACATGACTTTATTAACATGACATACATCATGTTTCACGAAGCTGGTTAAATTCATGCAACACAAGCGTTTTTGTTCTTTGTTTTTTTTGTTTTCTTCTTAATAATTTTTTTTATCAATAACCAACTATTGTCCATGCTTAGACATAACAATGATAATAATAATACAAAAATATATAAAGAACCACATCAGTTGCTGTGGGAAGCAATATATATATTTTCAGCAAATTAAAAAAACTATGCTGTATCTACTGAAATGTCTTTCAAATTTTATATTCTTTTGTTAATTAGCTTTAGACAAGTGTAATTTCAAGGAGATGGAGTCACCTCATGTTGTGTAAAAAGTTGAGCTTGTTCAAATATTTTTCTATATCTGCATTGCAAAGCTTTGTATCTTGTGTCAGTTAGAATTAAATTTAACTACCACAACGAGTAGTTATGACCTTGACAATACACAAACTGGATTAAATCTGTTTTACACATCCTGAGAATACAGATATTTGATAGACAAAATAAGCCCATATTTTATATTTGTGCTAACTATAGCTGCGGGCCAACTACAAATAGAGCAAGTCTCATTTTGATACATCATGTAAGAATCAAATACTGAAGCAGATACACTACAAAAAAGACAAAGTATGAGAGCTCGATTGGCCATTATATGCACTTGACAACTTAAGCAAAACTATCATCACACAGGCACGCGTGCATCACTTGTTCCAATTAGTACATGTAAATTAAAGGGCCTAATAACCACTGATGAATAATTCATAGGTAACACTGGTGTCACATTGATTTGTTCATACCAAGAGTTGTGATAAAAACAGCCTCTTGATTATAAATGACCAGTGAATCACTCATTTGTGTCATGGCCTGAAGAGTGATGTGGGTTTCAGAATAGTAAGTGCTCATCAATTTATATTCAACAGGGCATAGACTTCAAATAATATTCAATAGGACAAAGAGTGAAGTTTATTTACTGACTCACAAGAAAAGAATTTGAATAGCAAACAAAGAAATCCCTGACTCTTATGTTTCCAGGTAGCTGCAATGTGTTTTGTTAAAAATACAGGCAATCTTTTGAGTTGTGTGTACTCATGAGCTCACCCTACCGTGCATGTATTCATATCATCTTTGGAAAAGTAAGAATGTGTTGTTTGCCTTGCTTTATGCTCTTTGCATTTTCTTATTGAATTTAGCCTGCTGAGTTAGACTCCATTCAAAAATGCAGTGTGCTGTGCTGCAACTGGAAAGAGGAGATATTGAACCAAGGTAATGTGCATTTCTATGGGGAAACCAATGCACTGTAAAAGTCTTTGACTTGATAACATCATTCTTCTTTCAGTGTTTTACAAGAGGTCTGCATGCATCAGGATACCCAGTCCAAAAAGATCATTCTGTAAAGACAGTCTCAGCCAGGCAGAACCTGAACCTGAATCAGAAATAATAAAAAAAAGAATAAACAAATCAAAAGAATAGAAATGTGGATGAGTCAATTAATACAAAGTTATGCCATTGTTAAATTCTACGCGTCAACATTAAAAATTCTGCTGTTCATATTGCGTTCACATTGTGTCTCTGTGTAAGTACTGATGTGAGGGAGAGTTGTCAAGCTTTGGTTGTGACAGAACTTAAATAACATTTGTTACTGACCTAATTATGGTACTTATACATTAGTAAAATATCTTAACCTGTTGACTATGAATTAGCAGTCTGTGTATTGCAAAGCTGTTTTATTTGAAGACCAAAATTGACTGTGAAGTTTGAAAAAGTTTCTCAGTTATTCCTGACAGATCAGAACACAAGAGGCGTGTGTCAAAGCAGTTCATAGATCTGTGTTGTTCAGATAAAAATGAAAACACTTACTGGATCACATAGTATACATGCAACAAGGTGGCAACAACCTCATGTGTATCACCAAGGAGACAAGACAGGATAGTTAGCTTCCTTACAAACCTGGGAAATGTGAAGAGGCAAAAAGAGGGGAACACAGTGACCAACAGGCTGAAATACACAAGAAAAAAAAGAGCATCCATCTGGAAAAAGAGACAAATGAGAGGTAAGAACTGGAGACAGAAAACTACAATAAGAAATGGGACAAGAAGAGCGAGCCACAGCAAAACATTCCATCATGAAAGCACCCTATCTCCTCTGTGATAAGGCTCTTGAAGCTTATCATCCAATGGGTAATTTCAATTAAAAGGAGTTTTGCAAGACAAGTGGTTAAATACCTCAGAGGGAACCTGTCACCATGGGTGAGGTGGCAGACTGCCTACACAAGACAGAGTGAGAGAAGAGAGGAAGAACAACAGAGTACTACATGACTGCTTGGACTTGGCCCCGGTAGTAGCACGTGATGAGCGTTATTGCATTAGCTCCTCGCCAATCACATAATGAACTCTCTGTCAGACAAGACAAAAGTCCGGCCACACCCCTGCAGCATGGCAAAAGGCTAGAAGAATGTGATCGGTAGGATTAACAATGAAGGAGCCCTGAAGGGAGGTAGAGAGAGGCCTTTTGCCAGAGAGAGATAGGAAGATTCAGGAGCTTAGTGTTGTCAAATGTTTTATTCAACCATGACCATGAGTGCTGCCAAACAGATTAGTCTGTTTACCAAAGGTTCTCATTTAAGAGATAAATCTTTAAATGTTGGATTTGGCAGAGGTAGGTGAGGATGGGCAGCATCTTGGTCACAAAGAGAAGGGAGAGGGGCTGGCTCATGAAGCACAACAATAAAGGAACTGAGGGTTAGATACAAAACTTGTCATTAGGCTGTGAATTGTCTGAATTAATGACAACGGTAAGCAGACTATAATCAATATGCTTTAGTATAACTGGCTCCCAGAGTGTAAAAAGGATCTCGCTATGTTCATACCAGGCAGGGTGAACTAGCACTGTAGATGCTGTGATTGGGGGAAGGGGAGGAGTGAAGATTTGACTTTGTTCTTTGTTGTGGCTCAGGTGAATTCTTGCCTTCTTGCCTCTCCACTCTACTTCCCTCCTGTTCTTTTTGTACTTCTCTATTACAGCAGGGTGATGAGGCTCCCATGGGCATGTTCAGCTACTAAAGCCCAGTCTCACAGGATAATCATCTTCAAGATACATCAACAGTGCAGTTGTAATTCTGAAGACTGGGGGGGAAAAGCACAAAAACAGCTGAGATGAAGGATAGAAAAACTTATATTTTTATAAATTATGTATTTCAGATCAGCTAGTTACTGTAGTGTAAGTACCTTTCTTACACTACCGTTCTTGCACAAGGCACACTCCCATCACATTTGTTTCCCTCCCTACTGCTTCTGTGCTGAATGGACCCATAGTTTGGCTGTGAAAGCCTCAGTTCTCAGGCAACTTGTTAGAAAAGAATCATGCCAAGCATTCTGCACCATTTCCAATTAATGATGCCGCTCTTGGCAGGAAAGTAGTAAATGACTACCGTGAGGGTTGTTTTATTTCCCATGATGAAGTATACACAGCTTCTGTTTCCCACTCAGAAAAGGATATCTACCTGATTCTATATGACCAACTTTCTTTCTAATGAGAGGTCATCACACTCAGGGTATAAATATCAGGGGAAAATACTGTCATTTCTGTTGGGCTATTCTTTAGTGCTTTATTGACCTTCAGGGACAAGACCACGTATTCCTGGCATGTGGCAGGTGTATGAGTTAGGGACAAAAACGGACAAAGTACTGTAGGGCAACTTTTAATGGAACCAGTGGGACCACGTTTGAATGCTTTGCCCCCGCATGAACCAGCACAGACAACAATATAGTAGAAGGAGAATATATGTAATAGAGGCAAAAAGCTGATGATAATGACATGAATGACAGTGACTGACAGATTGATAGTGATGTTGTGGAGCTGTGGGTCCAACTGATCATTACGTTTCAGAATATTCAAGACTTAACTGTCATTTCTGCCCTGACACATAAGACACAGTCCATCTATGTGCAAAACAATACAGCATTTTCTGGAAAATCTCATTTGCCACCTGTTAAAATCAATAACTACAGAGGTTATCACAGCTGCAGAGTTGGTGACTGTTCAAAATGGCAGCCACATGTTAATTAAAAGTAAATAATTCACAACAAACTCTGGATAATATCTAATAGGCGTTGAGCAGCACATCATTTTCATTCCAGACAGGATACAGCTGTCAAACTTGCTTTCAGGGTGCTCAAAATTTGAAGTAGTGAAGTTTCAAGCAGGTTAAAATGTGCAAATCTGAGAATTAACATAGGTCTTGACATAGAATAGCAGGGAGTTGTCATAGAAGATCATGAATATTCAAGCCTGTGACCCAGTTTGATATGCTAGAGCAGGACAGTGGGGTGCAGGGTAAAAATCCATCTGAACTCAAATATACCACAGCAGTGAGGTAAAATGAATCAGCGTTGGAGGGATTTAATGTTAATTAGTCAATCATATGGCAAGCTACCTTTGGAAAAACAAAACAAAACTGAAAATAAGCCATTTCTAAATCATGATGATGCCATAAAACTCTGAGCCGCTCGCGCTGATCCCCCATCAGTGATCCCTCCAAGACAAAGTGTGAACACCCTTCCTCTGAATCATGAAGCAACATACTGAAGTACACAAATGAAAAGTGTTTCATTCTTCCCAGACCATAAGTTAATAAAAAATCCACTCTGTTGGCACCAGACTGTCTGACACAAACTCAAATTGATTCATAATTGAGTTTGTATAGATTTTTATCCAGCTTTTGCTGGTTACATTAAGGCTTGACTAGTCTCATTTTGCAGTGGAGTGTAGAGCAAATGCAACCTATGCTCCAGGCTCACTGTGCATTGTGAATTGCAATAGCTTACTCAAATGATAACAGGCTTTGAAGGACAATTTTGTCTCTTTCTACTCATCAATGTGCAGCCACTGAAAGATGTATTTGGGGTCACCTTTTTCCACTGACACGAGCCTCTCTTATGACTATTAGGCTTCACATTTTGAATGTTAAATTGGACTCAGAATATTATGTGATTTTGACATAAAAAGGCACAGTTTGTTTGTTGTAATCCAGCCAAGACGAAAATGTTTTAAATATTATGATTGCACTCATCAGACTAAACACATTCCTTTCTGTTGGTCATAAATCCTAAACTGGTAGCAAATACAGTTTTACTTAAAATGGAAAAGTATGTATAAAAAAAAATAAAAATCTCTTAAAACAGCTGTTTATATTTCAGTAAACAATAGATGCACAGGAATTTTCTTTCTTTTTTTTGCCAACTATCAGACACACATTTGATGCTTTAGTTACAGCAGGACAGAGTATGTGCAGCTGCATCAAAATAAACAACAGTTCCCATGTTCAGCAGAAACCGAAAAATTGCAATTGTGTTCCTTAATATGTATACGATTTCAAGCCACAAGATCTGTGACAAGAAGACTAGTTTGTGTCAGGCTAATTTCATACTGACAGTAAGAAATTAAGTGTATCACCAGACTTATCATGTGAATGTGGTTGCTGTTCAGGTACACAACAAGCAACCGACATATACCAGCTTTCTTGACTGAGCAGGACAGTTCCAGAAGCAGGTATTTCCCTGATATACCACAGAAAGCCACCAAAGATATTCAGAGATTCTTGGCCTTGTCTCATTCTGCTCCTCTTGCCATTGCTTCTACCTCTCTTGAAGTGTGTGCTTTGTGATTAAGAAGAAGTAGGTAGGTCATTAATCAGACAGCACTGTTCGTCCTGTCATATAGATCTCTATTCAGCTCTGAGCCACGGTCAGTCTTCAGCCAAGCAGCCATCTCCCATCGAGATAAAAAAAAACGACTAATTTTAGGATTTATGGCCGATCTACAACAGGCCTGAACATCTCCTTAGGGAGGCCATAAAACACTGAGGAAAACAGAGTGTGAGCAGTAACACACACATTTGTCTTTTATGGCTTGAAGTACTGATAATGATGTTTGATTTTCCATTACGTTTGAATGAAAGGTGAGAGAAACCCAAGGCTGGGAATTTGATGTCTCGACCCTGTGCTGTAAATGCCCATGTCACTAATGTAAACTTTTCACATTTTTCCAATGGGATAAGACACCTTGAGAAAAGTCCTCTCAATCCAAGTCCACCTGGCAAGCAAAACCATTTTTAATGTGATCTGATCTGTGTGCAGTGATGTATTTCTCTTATGAGGAAACACCCAAGGAGGCTCAAAGCAGCTCTTCAGTTGTAAAAGGCAATTCAGCCACCATCACTTACCCATCCTTTGTATAATATGTCTTTGAAAGATCATGTGCATATTCAAATAAGGGTGCATGTGGTGTGCATTGGCAGTGCTTCATTAAAAGACTGAAATATTCCTATTTCATTTTCTGGAATCCCCAGTGCTGTATTTATTGGTTGTCCCCAGCAATACCATGGAACATTAATAAAGCACACCAATATTATTCAGCTTGTGGGATAATTAGGCAGCCTGTCCCAGAGTAGATGGTATATAGCGCATAAATTCTTTTAATAAGCGATATATTGGTTTAAGATCTAGAGGACGTGGATTTAAACTTGTCATGAGAGCACCTTGGTTCCATGATGATGAGAACAAAATTGATTTTAGTTTTAATTAAAATTGAAATACGTAAACATTCCTCTTATCGAATGAGTTTCCTTTTAAAAAAGTAAGTTAGATTTGATCACATCTTACCAATGCCCACAAAGTAAACACAAGTTGAAAAGACAAGTTGCCACTTTTGTACTTAGTTTGTCATAATAATTTCAAATCAGGGGTTAACTTCTCATCAGAATGTATTTATTTTTTTCAATTCTGTACTGAAGACATATTTACAACCTACTACATCAGTTCTGGGCTGAGAAGGGCTTTGGATGTGAGGTGAAACATCTTCAAGACCTAAAAAGTTGCCTTTTATTCAAGTAGTTACGATTACCGTGACCTGGATGACTTAGACTGTACACCAATACTGGAGTAAAGAGAAAAATATTTTTAGATTGACTCACTATACATGCTTATTGGAACTCATTAGTTTTAGTTGTTTGGGGTAATTGAAATCCTCAATAAAAATCATTCATTTCAATGTTGGACATTTTCTTAAATGAGGAGGAAATTAATCTGTTCCCCTCAATTTCTCAATTAAATTAAAATTTCTTGTTTACCTAAGATAGTGTAGTTAATATAGCTCTTGAATTAATTCATACTAGCATATTCAAAAACTTATTGGGAAGACATCTATAGCCAGAGGCTGAACACTGTATGCCACAACAAGTTTGAGAAGTAATGTAAAAAAACAAAACTAAAGAAGGCCAAAGTTTTTTCAACAACAAGTTGTTGTCTTAAAAAAAATGGGAATAATTGATGTTAGGAAGGAATTTAACCCATTTGACCATTTAACTTTTTGTAGATATTTGTAAAATATTTTTAGAGATACATATATATTTAGAGATGGCTTAGAGACGGCTTAAGGCCAAACACGTAATTACTCATGTAAGTCCAGGCAGCTCCATATTTGTTTTAACCTAATTCAACATTTTGGTTGACAGATTGTGATGTGCTATCTATGAAGGCTTTGCTTTTGTGAACACTAGCCTCCAAACCATATAATGTAAGCACTACAATAAAGACACCTGCCTGTGTGTGCCAGTTCCACCATGACATGCTTTATGAAATGTATGCATGCTTAAAAGTTGTCACCTGCTTAGAACAGAGAAAAGGAGTTATCTCCGGTGTTTTACAAATACCTTGAAAATAACACATTTGAATTACACCACACAGGCTTTCATGGGGATAATAAACAAATTGATAAGACATTCTCATTTACACTGCTTTTTTTGCAACTAAACCGTCTGTAATATGCATTGCAAACAAAGATTAAATCAAGCAATGCTTCCATATAATTAGAGGAAAATACAGGGTAATCTTCAGCCTCACACTATATTGTTAGTAAAAAGGATCTGGTATCTATTGACATCAATGAGCACATGCGACATGCATCAATTCTTGCATCTTTGGCAAGTAATACTGAGCCACTCATGAGATTGACAGATGTAATCCAAGATCACGGAAATGGATTTTCATAGCATCCTACAAGGTGTTCACTTTTTGCACTTATAGATCAGCGCCGGTGAAAGTTACTAATGATTGCCTCTTGGCCTCTGATATGAGACTTGTGTCTTGTCTTGTGTTTGTTCTTGTAAACAAAGAATGTTCCTCACACACCAGAATAAGTCATGGAGTTCCACAGGGTTCTGTGCTTGGACCGATTCTTTTCACTTTATACATTTTTCCATTTGGTGGTATTGTTAGACAATGTTACATCCCTTCAATATTATATTAGTGTGCTGTGCTGTTTCCCAGGTCCAGCTCCTCCTGTTCCTGTTTTGAACCATTCCGGCAAATTGTGGGGCATGAGGGGACCATAAAACGACCCAGGATCTGCACTTCACGGCTCCTTTTTGGCCACCTGGTTGCCATCAACACCTTACCTATGTGTAGACCATAGCCCTTTGTTATGTTAATCTTGGCTGCAGAGGTTTATATAGTAATGCTTGTTTAAGTTTTTCCTTAGTTTTAAATCATTTTAGCCAGATTGGCCATGTAGAGGAAGGCTGCCGTTTCGTTGACTGTAACCTTTTTCTCCTATTTATGTTGAAGTTAGGGGGGTAAGTTGCAGGTTTGTATATCTTCTTCTTTTTTTGTCCTCATAGTTTAGTCATGCTTTTTATTTATAGTTGGGGATGTTTTATTTGTTGTGTCGGCCTTGGTTCTCCCTGAAGAGATGGTGCCTTTCTGTTTTTAAACAAAGAACTGAAAATAACTTAATAAAAGAACGGTAACCTGCCAAGACTGTCTTCTTGTGTTTCCTGACTTGGATTATGTTACTCACCTTTTCCCCCAAGACAAGCCTGAGGATGTAACAGACAGAATAGCATACATTTTCATTGCTATGCTTCACGTACATATAAAATCAGATTAAACCAATCAGTAGATTAGAATACTAGCATGTCTGAAAGACATAAAGACCTGGATTACTGTGAATTTTCTGCTTCTAAATTCTATCCAACTTTA
Organism: Leuresthes tenuis; assembly: GCF_036924035.1. Taxonomy (NCBI): domain Eukaryota; kingdom Metazoa; phylum Chordata; class Actinopteri; order Atheriniformes; family Atherinopsidae; genus Leuresthes; species Leuresthes tenuis. The sequence continues at coordinate 14,177,092 of NW_027325361.1, read as the reverse complement.
TACTTTATAGTTAGATGGAATTTCCGTGGCTTTTAGTACATCAGAGAGGAGCCTTGAAGTTATTTCTGACCAGGATCTGTCCTTTGACTCACATCAACAGGTTTCCAGGACTGCCTCGTTCCACCTTCGTAATGTTGCCAAAATTAGGAACATCCTGCCTCAGATGGAAGCAGAAAAACTGGGTCATGCATTTGCTACTTCAAGATTGCACTACTGTAATTTGTTATTATTGGGCTGATCCAAAATGCTGCAGCCAGAGTCCTGACGAGAACTAACAAGAGAGATCATATTTCTCCAGTTTAAGCTTCTTGCCATTGGCTCCTTGTTAAATTCAGAAAATAATCTAAAATTCTTCTCCTCACATATAAAGCTGTTAATGATCAAGTTTCATTGTCTTTAAGATCTCATAGTTATATATTTTCCCAACAAAGCATTTTTCTCTCAGACTGCAAGCTTACTTATGTTTCCTAGAATTTCTAAAAGTAGAATGGGAGGCAGAGCCTTCAGTTATCAGACTCCTCTCTTGTTGAACCAGCTGTCAGTATATGTCCAGGAAGCAGACACCCTTTCAACCTTTAAGATTAGGGTTAAAATGTTTCCGTTTGATAAAGCTTGTAGTTAGGGGTGGCTCAGGTGACCCTGAAACATCCCATAGCTATTAGACCAAGACTGCTGGGAGACCTCCCATGATGCACCTCTCCTTACTTTGCTCTCTTTTACCCTCGATATACATACAACATTATTGTTGTCATTAATTTCTCTTTCTGAACAGGTCTCCCTGCTCTGGCGTTATCATGCTTGTTGTCTCTTCTTTCTTGTCCTCTCAACCCCTAGCCGGTTGAGGCAGATAGCCGCCCATCCAGAGTCTGGTTCTGTTGTCAGTTTTTTCCTGTTAAAAGGGAGTTTATTTCTGTCTACTGTCGCCTCGCGCAGGCTCAGGATGGGGGAATAAATCAAAAAGAGGTTGGTGATATCTGTTGGTTTCCTGGGCAAGGCAAGTTTATTTAATTGTCTTTGTGTAAATTGATCTAATTTGGAATATACTGAATTTGATTTGATTCAATAACTTTAAAGTGCCTTGAGATTACATTTTATGTGATTTAGCGCTATAGAAATTTGTGCACAATTTGCATAACAATTTGTAATTCAGACACTAGGTTTGCAGTTTTGAAAACAAATTTTCTCACTTTCATTTAGATATTTTTAAGTATTGAAAAAGATGAGTACTGAACATTTTTTACACACAATCTATTTTTAAAAACATAATGTTGGCTTGTACACTTAGAAATATAAGCTCATTGAACTTTCCCTAACATCTGAAAGCAAAACTAGGAAAGTTTGTAAACCTTTAAATTAAGTGTTTCAGGCTCATTTTGAAGTACACTGACCTTTGACATGCATACTCACGGTCCTGAAATGCTGTTGAGCGCCTAAAGCTAAAATACTGCAGTTAACAACTTTGGTTTCCAGCACAGAACATTATTGCTTTGCTTTAGAGAACCACATAAGACACCAACACCTATACAATTACACACTTTCACCATAATTAACAAACAAACAAACAAACAAAAGACACTGTCACAAAAAAGTGCAAAAAAAAAAATGTAAAAAATACGGCAGCAGATGCAATGAAGAGATCCAAAACAAAGAAGGAAGAAAGTGTAAGAGTAGGACACTGGTTGAGGATAAACATCAGACAGATTTTTTTCTGCTGGAGAGAGCTCAGAGAAAAAACAGGATGACAGACAGATGCAGAGTTAGCTTCATTGTTGTTATGAGTAAGTAATAACTGATTAGTTTTCTTGTTCTGCTGCATTTGCTTTGCTCGGTTCTGTTGGAGAAGTTGCCAACGTGAAGGCTTCAATTCATTCGAAGACTCTGATCATGATCATTTCCACCTCTGCTCTGTGTAGGCTGTAAACGAGATTGAAGTTGTGGTTGATTCCTTTAAAAAATTAATGTAAGACATATTTATGCTCTACACATTTACTTAAAGCATATATGTTTGTTGGTTTCCTAGCAAATTTCTCACCAAACGTTTCAAACGTTAATGCTATTGTACAATACAAAACAATTTACAATCTAAATTACATTGCATTGCACGTGTATTGATTTCACACATACGTCACATTCAAATCCTTCAAAAATGTAAATCAAACCCAGTTGACTATTAAGGATAAACTTGAAATTTTTTTGTTGTTGTTTTGTCTTGTTGTGAGCATTTTTGTGAATAAACAATTATTTACAAAATGATCAAAAATTTTAAATATTAAATTGCTTTGACTCCAGGCAAAGTATTTTTCTAGATAACTGCAGCAAAAAAAATTCATCTATATATACATATATTTATGTATAGTATAGTATAGTATAGTATAGTATAGTATAGTATTGAAGGAGTACTTAGGAACTTCTACAGAAAATTTTAGACATTGACTCCAAATGTAGATGAGGACAAATGAGAGCCATTTTAAAACAATTTGAGTCACCATGAGTTGATGCTTTCAACAACATTACATTAACAGTTGATAATGTAAGGGAATAGAGAAATAAAATAGTAGATCACTTTGGGAAATGAATAACAAATCGCTGCAGAATTCAAAATTATACCAGATATTTAAGGACAAACTGATACCAGAATTAAACAAAAGTGGAATGTGAAAAAAAAAGAAAATGATACTCACATGGAAAGAAGCAATATTCTCAGTCACTTCAAAACCATGAGGGAATACTGTGCAGAATAGGGACAAATACAAAAGTTAGAAATTAAATAAAACAAATATAATCAATCAATCCAAACTGGCAGCATAATCAGCCACCAGAGAGGCTTCATAACATCGGGAGAACTCCCTTATAACAGAACAAAGAGCTAACAGAGAGACAAATTGCTTTGGTGCATTTGAGATTTCGTATCAAGTACCACAAATTCTAGGATTTTAGGATAAATCAATACAGACCATGACGACACTGAGCTATGGCCTCAGCTGAAATGACAAGAAAAATATCAAATTTTGCTAAAAGATCCACCAGACAATCCTACTTATCACCATCTCTCTTTGCTATATTGATCGAGTTCTTGGCTTAAGCAGACTGCCAACATAAAGAACTTATGGGTATGACAGTAAAAAAGGGTAAAGCATAACTCTTATTACTGATGGCGTAACACCTATTCTCAAAAAAACCGACACCACCAACAGCCTTGTTGAAATATGTGATCACCTTTAGGGACTTAGGAAAACTATCTTTAAAATTCCAATGAATTATGTATCATCAAACGTGAGTCACAGATCCTAAAAACTTAATCAGAATTTATGCGCATGAAATCCTCCAGCAGTCCAAAGGTAGAGGTATGAAGGCTTTAGCCATAATAAAGTAGAACTTATGTACCGCTTATCTGAGATCTCTCTCATGCTTAAAAGCAGATTTTGGACAAGAGAATAACAACATTAAAAAAAGCTCCAAAGTCCATTCAAAACACCAAATAAAACAACGAGAAACAAGAAGTATAAAAATTATACTGATTTGTTTACAGTTCTGAACAGTTGACAGTTTAATTTTCATGAATCTGAGACATTTACACAAAGAAATGGGTAAAATCTAAGAATACAGATATCTTTTCCCAAGAGACCATTACAGAAAAAATCCAGTCAGATCCCTAAAAGGAAGTGAATGGTGTGATCCAAATTGTAATCAAAGCTTAAAAGGGAAGTAACGCAGGAATAATTTCAGATTTATTAAACCTTAATGATAAGCACTTGGCTAAATATGAAAGAGAAATGGGAGAAGGAGCTTAATATGGAAATTGAGGAAGATCCATCGCACAATCTCCAAGTCACGGACATGGAGGGAATTCTCTCTTGAAAAACTTTATTACACCGAAGATGAAATCTAAGCGATTGAACCAACATCATAAATGATAGAGAGAATGTGGATAACATGATGTGGATGACTAACGTGTCTTCAAGAAATGCCAGAAAACAGCCGTGTTTCGCTAAACAACATGTGAAGCGTCTCACACACTCACAGAAAAAGACCAGTAAATATTTGGTGACCATCCTATATATATATATATATATATATATATATATATATATATATATATACATACATATTTATAGAAACAATTATGTACAGCAAAAGTGGCAACATTTAATGGATAGGTTTGGATTGTTGTTCTACGTGTCGAACAACATTATTGAAAGGATCACCAATGATGTCTGGCTGAAGAAATAGTCTCGCTGTGAAGTCTGCGAGTGGAGATAATGTAGGAAGTGAAGAGAGTAAACGTGAGGTAAGAGCAGAGAAAACTGCCTTTAGAAGAGCAGAGTAATGGTGTAGAGTTGGAGTGCAGAAATGAAGCTTTCTAAAAACAAACAAAGGCTTGTGTTTGTGCCTTTTGAAAAGGTTGGAAACAAAAAGTGGAGCAAACTTTGCAAAGCTTTCACATACCACCTTTGTTTTGTGACTTGTGCTAAAAATGTACTGTATGTAAAACACTTCTGTCGACACTGTGCTTTGCATGTGTTCAAAAAAATTAGAAAGCTCTACACTATTTGCAACCTTTCTTTAAAGGTCACATTTCATGCCCCCTATTCAACAAATAAGTTTAAGCCTTAGACTTCTGAAAGAGTATGTATTTCAAGTACAAAAACAGCAAAAAAATATCACAAGGATACATTGGGCTGTTTTTCCACCATCTACCAGAGCTTCTTACAGGTGTTTTCAACGCCTGAAACTCAAACTCAAATCAAGCATCTGCTGACCACAGCCACATTAACAGCTTAAACATACATTTGAACCCACTTTGATGATTGCTTAATCAAAAGCCATCATGGTTATGAGATCTGGATTTCATCAGTGCAAAGTTGCTGTCTGCAAATGAACCAGATTTGTTTTAGAGTCAAACAAAAAAAGAATAAAAAAGAATGAAAGAATAAAAAAATGTTGGGGAAATGAATGAGAAGGGATTTATTAATGATCTTTCTGCATTCGAATGTTTAGACCCGGTGCCAACATTTTACTAGCATGTAGAAAATAACGAATGTAAAACTCATCCTGCCTTGTGAAGGCAGGTGGTAAAGCTGAGAGCGGTTAAGGGGAAAGTCCCAGTTGTATGAACAATGTCATAAATATGTCTCTCATGCATCTCTTTGATCTATATTGCTGACACTGGTAAATGCTATTGATCACATATTCATAAAAACTAAACTAAATTAAATCCAAATCCATTATTCTATTAACGATCAGCATTTATATGTAGAGTTTGTTTTCACTAATCATAAACAGATGACTTGAGGATGAATTAACATTTGTCTATTTACGAGTTTACGAGAAGTTCTCTCATTGGCAAAAGCACCTGTGCAATAACAGCTGCACAGAATTGATCATATTTCAGCTTGGTGCTAAAACCCTCACTGCATTGTTGTAACAGCTTTGAATTTGTAAATTGATGCTTTGGCTCTTTTTATGGTTTGTCTCAGTCCCTTTGAGCTACAAGCATCACAGTCGTCTACAAGGCTCTACCAGGTGATCTAGTAGGTGTACATGGAGAAAGTAGTGTGGTTCACAAATCAAAGGGGCAGGTCCATGCCTAGCCCTCCAGCACCAAATCTCTCCCACTGATTTGGTCATAATTACCTCACTGACAGAAAAGTGTGCAAAAGCAGGACACAGGATGGAACTGAACTGCAGCAGAGTAGCAGAGGAATAACAGGAAGGTGACTAAGTGGAGGCAGGACAAACGCTGAGGCAAGGCATGGTTGAAGAATTTAGATGAAAATAAAGGAATGCGTCTCTAATTTTCCCACTAAAATCTTTTTATGACACTATTCTGACTCATAGCTATGCGTATACACGCTGCGCTTGACTGAGTTGGTGCATTTATCTTTGAGACAGCTTTCTAAAGTCCATTGTTTCATGGACCAGTTATCCTACAATCTTCTATGTAAACCGTTCCAGACCAATTACAGTGGCAAACAGCTGCCTCACTCACACAAGTGCAAATAAACAGTGGCTGCCAACAAATGGTTAAGTAAACAGAACAGATTTTCTGAATGCCTCTGTATCTTCAAAGAGTTCTGTGGCCACCCCCATGAATTGAGGGAAAAAAAGAGGATTATTGATCAGTAGTTGAAACTAAAGAGGCAGGCTGTGTATATCATTGTATTTAAGCTGCATTCACGTACTGTTAAAAAAAAACAAAAAAAACAAAGTGAAACACATTTAACACAAATCACAACCAAACAGAAAGATCCCTGTCTGGACAAAAAAATGTGGGACTCAGACCCAACACACACACACACACACACACACACACACACAGAAGCATGCACGCACACTGCAATTTGAATGAAGCTGAAGATTTTTCATCTTTACCTTTCTATTCATACTACACATATGGTACACTTTACAAATTTGTATGACCTGGATAAAAGAGCCAGCAGTCATTAATTTAACACCTGATCGATTGATATAATATATAATATTTCAAATCTGATGTAACCATTATCATTTGTTTCACATCTGCAATGTGAATAGCACAGAAATGTAAATTGATTAACAATGATTGCGCACTGCGGCATGCATACTGATGGCCTTGTCAGACAGTGAATGATGGGCTTAATATTTGACCCACTTCATCTTCAGCAATCTAGCAAAAATACTTTAACTGTAACTGAATCTATTGTTGGCATGTTAGCTATGAATTGTGACATGTCTTTATGGAAAATGTAAGTTTATCCAGAAGTAATGTCCGTGTGATGCTAATGTGTGTTTGAGGTTTTCTTTCTTTTTTTTCACCCTAATATAATAGCACTGGATATATCATAATCATGTCTGAATAAGAAAAGTTGCAATGAAGATTTTGTTACAGTGGGCTCAGAAATAACCACATATCGCTATAGGGTCATCCTTTGTTTAGCATTTGATTTAGCTTTTAGAGAAATCCGAATTTCTAGAGCGCTGTCCAAGCTTTTGTACTCCAGAGTATCTTTACCACTATTTGATGCATTATCAAAACATTTTTTCCTACTGCAATCAGCAAGCCAAATGAACAGAAGAAAAGTCAAAATGTTGAATATTCTCCTTCACATTTGATACCATTTATTGTCAGATTGGCTGTGTTTTGATCGAAGGGTTGCTGGTTTGCTCTCCAGCTTCCTTGTTGAAGGATACTTCGACATGTAGATTTGGCAGTATACTTTGGAAAGTCCCCCAAATGTGTTTCTCACTCGCAAGCTGCTTTGCTAAAAGAGCCTGCTAAATTAATGGAAACAATACTTCAACTTCTCCTCTCGGTTTGACACATGCATTGGTGGACAGCAAATAAGTAGCGTCACATCATACCCAAAATACATAACAGCTAAAGTCACTGCTGTAGATGCAATAAAACCCTTACGGATAAAAAGCCAACAAAAGTCAATCACACCATCTGTTCATCAGGCATAAACATGTAGAAGAGTGATATTTTGAACTGTCCAAAACACCACACTGATATGTATTACACAGGCACAGTACTTGACAGTCTAAGATTATTTCTCATTGCAGTATTACAGGAAGTAGAAAGAACATTTTGCCTGTAAGCTTAGACTTTGCAATAAACTATTCAGTCTTGCACGAATGGCTATTATCATGCTCATAACGGAGCACTCTGCCACAGATCTTTATTTTGGTGTATGTCACAACTCTCCTCAGACATACACCAAAATAAAGATCTGAATGACAGAAAGTTGTCAATTTAATTGACTCATGAGGCCATTGATTTTTAAGACCGTGTGTCTAAAAAGCAAAAATAACAATAATATATCTAATCACACACATTCTCTGTACCCTGCGCTGCAGTGGTACAAAAGTCCTGTCATTGCGTCTTCCAGCCAACATGATGAGGAGCTTCATGCTATAGCTTTCAAGATGATTATATCCTCTGATCCCTATGTTCAAAAGATCTAAGTCAGAAAGAAACAATTTGTGGAGTAACTCGCTCTCAAAGTGAATAAAGACAATGCAAAGAAGTTTATTCTGACTATTTGTTTGTTTTCTCCACCTCAGTCCTCCTTCAGGGAGTGGAGTCATGTTTACAAGCCAAATGGGTTACTATCAGCAACAGTGAAGTGGTGGAGGATGCTCTTTAATGCAGGCTGAGCCAAGAAAACTGATCTCTAGCGAGAAGAATGTCTGGCTGTCTTCCCATGTCATGCAGTGGTGGTGATGGGCTGATAAAGGGTTTGCCAATGTGATTCCTTCCTTCCTGTGACACTCCTGATCAGTGACTCTCCAAGCTCTGAGAGAGGGCATCTTTATGTTTTTTTCTTTTTTTTTTTTTTGTCAGTGTGGAAGTTAAAGGACTTCAAGGATAATTGCGACAAGCTGTTAACCCCCATGACGTGGTCAAATTTCAGCAGGGCAGGGGCTACATCCTGGCTCCAAACAAACCATCCAGTAAGGAACCAAAAACATTGAAACTCCTTTAAACTATCAGGTGACTGGATCCCCTGAGACTTACCTATTTAATCAGTCTTAGATAAACATCACACATAAACTGCGATGGCTCTGACTGACAAGCAGTAATCTACCATATGTGTCCCTCGGAGATGTTGCTGAAATGTTTTCAGTGGGAGGCAGCTTTTCTTGGTTGATTAACTGTTATTCCTGGACATCTTCAAAATGAACTAAACTGATAAGCTGTATAATTTCAGGATGTTAATGAGCTCCATTGGAATCACACACATCAGGATAGAACGAGTTGATTGACAAATCATTTACTGCAAAACTACACAATCCACAATTATAACTTAGAGTTAATAAATGTGTTGCAGGTAAATGTGTATGGCTTGGAGAAAACTGTATTCCTTCATAGTAGTTAAGAATAATGATAGTCACCAATTGATTTAACAGCAGGGTACCCTGTGACACTAAAAACACAAACCCATTCTGGCCAAAAGCATATCGTTAACAGATGATTTCCCTAAGAATGGTTTGTTTGGGGGCCAAATGTATCTGAACAATGTCAACAGCTAGTTTCTCATGTCGGCAGTGTTGTATTTTTAAGCCTTTTTACCCTCTTGATTTATGATGTTAGTGAGTGACATACTAGGGTTTAATTTGTGTAGTCTTTATTTCAAATGTCAAAACAATGTGATACAAAGACCATTGCACGTGTGAAAGATAAGCCTGACTGTAGCTAAATTTAAAGATTAAACAAATATTTTTCAGCATTCGCCTTTACCTTAAGCATCCTTCCTATTAGTCTGTCTTTGTACTCATAAAAATGCAGCCCTCTCACACTCATTTGTTAATTTCCATAGTTTATAAGTTGATTTGCAGCAAAACACTCGCACAGTGGAATTAAGGTAATGACCTGGCCTGCCGCTTAACGCAGAGGAGGTGAAAGCAATTTTACACTTCGCCCACAGAGACCGTGAATGTAATTTGAATAGTCCTGTGTCTCTTGTTTTTTATTGTTTGGTCCATTTATAAATGGCGCGTGGGGACTGATGGATGTCTGAGCAAAGCAAAGAGAGAATAATGACAAATGTGGATGCTATTAATTCAGATTCATTAGAAATTTCTCCTTTCATTCATTGGACTTATTTGTGAAATGAAAATCCAGTGATAGAGGTAAAATGAATAGTGATCATTTGAAGATTATTCAGAATCTGAAGATTAATGTTAAAGACGTCTGAGGGATTATTCAATTATTCACAGGCATGCCTGCATACCCGCAACACTAATATGAGACACGCAGTTCCACAAAGTCACAGTAAAATGACAGTGAGGGGATCTTTCACTTCAATAATGTGATGTTGTCCTCACTGGTGCAGAATATGCGGGTGGAGCTGAGTTACAAGATCAAAACTTCAGCTTTGATATGATCACTTACAACTGGCCATGGCTCTGCAAATTTAATGCATGGATGTACAAATTACAGCCTTAAAACAATTACAATTATGCAACTCTGCATTTCCCCTCCATATGGGGCACTCACACATCATTTATAATTATTATAGCTGTATGCAATTTTAGAGGTTACTCACAATGTTTTCATCATCGTGTTTTCAGTTTCTGATTGCAGTTCTGATTCCACAGTATACAACATTTCTAGTAACAAGTGTCAAACTGACAAGATTGACTTGCTGAGAAACTGTGGAAAACAAATCAGACCTAAGAAAAAAGAAGAAAAAAAAATTACTGTACGTTTTAGGCACTATAGATCGTGTCAGATAATTTCCAATTCAAACTGCGGCATAACGACAACCAAAAAGATATAGCCAGAATCCTAAAGAGCAATCTTCTCTGAAAAAAAGAACAACAAGGTGTCCTGCAACAGATGGTATCAACCCCCCCCCCCAGTGAGCACAAATCTCAACAACATGGAGTCAGACTGAAATTCAGAGACGGAGACAGCTGCCACTAACACAGCATAAATCCACAGCAGAACTGTGGTTAGTGAGATTTCGAGATAGTACAACCTGCCAAATAAGATGTGGCACTGTTTTGAAGGCTAGTCCCAGCAAATATTGCCCTGTTTTCGATTTGATATACTTTGTATGATGAAAATTGAATTCTTTAACATCTCTAGACATCTAAAAAGTCCATATTCAAAGTTATGATGAAAAGGTTGTTTATTATTATTCGAAACACTTGCTGTATTTTCAGTGTGTTTTACAGTGATGTTACTTAGTTACTTACTAATTAGGCAATTGTACATCCTGATGTTAATTGAGTTATGTTAATTTGTTGCATAGAAGTGGGTTTGTAACCACTATTGCCTGGATCTAAACAACTTGGTAACCATGCCATTTAGGGGTCAAACTTGTGGTTTTCAGTAATGCTGGCATATAATCTTTATGTAACATTACACGTCTCTACCATTTTATGTGCTGCTAATAGGTTGTGATCATTTCAAAATATTATATCAGAAGACAAACAACCAAATGAATGCTGATGTTACTCGATGTGTGAAGGCAGTAGTTTGCTACTGTATCACACTCGCTAGTATCTCAGCTTTTCAAAAGCTATACTTGAGATCATGATTCCTTTTTGGAGACTCAAAGCCATGCATTAGTGGCTGAGGCAATTTTTTTTCTTTTTTTTTTTACCAATTAGTATCTTATACTGGTAAGTGGATTCCATGCGCGACAACACACAAAAATCACAGCTACTGAAGACGTTCGAGGAGTTGCTAATGGCATCAGTTATACTGGAAATGAAGTGTGCATTTAGAGAAGAGTGAAGAATAACTGAAGGTTTTGAGTTTTCTGTCTTTTCCTGACCGGCTTTGGCAAGAGTTTGATTTTAACCTGCTGGCTCCGCTCTGTTGATCGGACTGGCTGAAGAGCAATGTTCAATGGTGACAAATGAATGATTCATCCAATCACTGGCATTTTTTGGAGTGCTTGTCCTTTTTCAAAAAGATTCCAGTGACAACCTCTCAGATGGTTCTGCATGACAAACCATCTGGCATGCCGAGATAATTCTGAGACACCATTAACCTTAATACGATCAAATATTTATGCGATGGCAAGATGGCAGAAAATTGCACGCTACAAAAAAATTACACAAAATACAGTGAAGCGTTAAGATAGTAAGATAGATTGAAATAGCAACTTCATACAGGTGGCATTTAGGTAAAGCTTTGTTAAAAATGGTTGTTTCAGGAGCAAGTTTGCTGAAACTCCAGTCAGTGCAAAAGCAACACGCTTCTTTGCTCTTATGTAAACATCTGAGGCACAACAGATGGGTCTGAATCCAAAGGTCATGCCGTCATATCAGAAATGTACTTATGATGCAGACATATGCAGCAGCTCTTTTGAGCTTATGAGTCATGTTGTCTAGGGTAGAAGCTAAATGTTAGCCTTGCTTGTAATCAACCTCCTTTGGGAGGCACTACAAGCAGTACCTTGTATGAGCACGAACCTCAGCCACACACAAAGCTTCTTAACAGGCTGAGCCATGCTACAGTATGTGGTTAGTTTGCTCAGCCAAATATCTATAAAACTCGTACACCTTTGAAAATTCTTAAAGCAAACTCCTGCGTGAGCACAGAGGATAGAATCGATTGGTTGACATTCTTGCTCATCATCTACTATTTTTTCAACTCAAAAAGTGGGGAGTTAATGTGTACTGTGGCAATTAACGAAGATTTCAGTTAACTATATCTGATTTGAACTGTTCATAATGTGGAAGGTGTTGTTGCACAACTATTTCCTTGACTCATATGTAATTCATCAACAAATCTGACTTAATCTCTCAATCTAAAAAGCTGAAATTGTTAGTAGCTACATACCAGCGTGTTTCTGCCCAACCTTCCGCTCAGTGCCTACAGTGTAGGATTTAATCAGAATGTACAAATAACCTAAATCTCTCTCGGAAAATTGTTCAGTAATCTATAGAAAAAAAGCACCTACTCCAGGATAGATTCAGTGGTAATCCTATGGTGTTGTATTCTATTAGATTAAAACATCAAACATTCAGCATGAAATTCAGAGTGAATTTACCAGAAATATTTATATCAGTTTAAGGTCATAGAAACCCTCGTAATAATGATATACAATACACTTTTAGAGTAAATATAGCTCATGAGCAGAAATATATACATAGGATAAGATATAAGTAATAAAGCACCGAATAGTTTATCTTAATCACTATGATGGTAGGGTTTTTAGATTTATCTGGCAAGGGCTAGTGTAAATTATTTCGATGCACAAAACATCTTAAGGCTTGCCTCAACTTAACTCTTTTCAGAATGAGCTTAAGTTAAAGCTGTCTTTTTTTCGCCACAGGGTATTATTGTCTCGCAGAATCTCTGCTCCCAGTGAACAAGTACAGAGCGTCACTATTTTTTATGGTGTTGCTCTAAAAGAAATACATAAGTCTGGATTTCGGTGGGGTACGCTCAGGGAGTCAGTGACACTGTCACTTTACAGCAAAAAACCGTTTGTCCCTGAGTTATCTTGTGTTTCCTCCAGGAACCTCAGTTTTAGCCTAGAGTCCGAAAATGTGCTGCTTAGGTTGACTGTCTGCAAACGTGAACCTAGTTTTCTTCGTGGGTTGGCCCTGTAATACACTGGCAGGTTTTTCTTGTATTATTTTATCCAGCATGTGCTGTGGCAGGTTTTGCCTTAAACAATTGCAAAATAGGAAGAAACAGGATTTGGATGAGTATTTCTTTACCAAAGGTGTTATTGCCAGTTAGGAGTAACAGTTGCCTTTCACAAGAATTCAGCTCATAGCAGCCTGGAGGGTTTGGGTGCAAAGTTTGTTCCTTCAAAATGTAAACCGATGAGAGATAGAGTTTTAAAGTTTTAATCTAATACACATTCGTTATTGAGTTTAGATTGTTCTTATCAAATAAGAAATGCGTTTGTTGATGCGACAGCTGATGCATATGCCGTTGAAATAAAACTAACTATGCAGAGAAATTTATGAAGAAAAAACTTGCTGATAAATTTGAAACTTTCCTCTCTCAAGATTGAATAAGAAAGGGTTTTTAAGCTTATTTTTTCCTTGAGTACCCTGAATTCTTAATCTTCATCATAACGAATAGTGTGTTTACTCTTCAAGTATGTGTTTCAAACTATTTGGTTGGTTAATTTATGCTGATTAACTGTTTCCCTGGTAATTAAGCTCAAGTAATTACAACATAAATCATCTGTGAGCAAATTCCATGCACAGAAGTTTCATTTTAGTACAAATTTTTGACAAAAGATGACTCTTTAAAAAATAGATGAGTAACATCTAATTCAAGGAAATCCATCTTAAATAAAATGTTGTGTGGGCAACAGAAATTACAAAAAAGTGGGGGTTCAAATGAGAACTTAGCCTCTTTTGAATTGTGTTTAGGAGCTCAGATGGTCATTTTTAGAATCAAACAGTCTTGTTGTGGGTCTACGTGCTCAAGAAATTATCTGTGGGTCTATCAAAAAAGATAGCAGAAAGAAGTCTGCCGGTATGAGCTCATCTACATTCCTCTGACATTGCGCGAGACCCCCGGAGGACTGGACGAGATATAAGAAGACATGAATGATTTTCTTAGCACTGCAGGTCCTTACTGTGTTCAAGGAAATGACCAGAGTGTAAGAGATAAAAGCAAACGTGTTTCAGTGCCCCAAGAGTCAGGATAACATGGATGACAATCTGGATGCTGTAGACCTAGAAAGCAGAGGAGAGATGCACAATGTGTCTTAAACAGCAAGTGTACAGAAAATGTATGAAAGCCTTAGTTTAAACCTTCCGATCAGAGCAGCACCCGTGTTTTCTGAAAAATTACAGAACTCCCTTTTGTAATTTCACTGTTAATCATTTATACAGGTCATATATCTATTACCTCTCAAAGTATTGACAAAACCTACCCCTCAGAGCCTCCCTCCTCTAACCCAACAAACCTTAATTGGAGAATCGCTAAACAAACTTTTTCATGTAATCATACACATATTTTATTCATGTAATGATATGCGATAATAGCTGAATCCTTCTGTGTCAGCAGTCCCTGCAAGCGTGGCCCAAACAGAGCATCCTATAACTGAATAGATAAACAGTGTTTGACAATAAATACCAGAATGAGTCTCTAAATTTAGGACACTTAGAAATGCATATTTCTCTTCAGATAGATCCACCATGCACTTTGTCCAGCTTGACTGCACAGAATGTTGTGCCCTACTTATATCTGCACACTTGTGGGGGGTTGAAAAGGCAGCAATGATACATTTCAGACTCCTTGACAAACAACTCTAAAGGAAGTAGCTCCAAGATGGTTAAGCTGCTCAGAAAAAGCAAAAACTGTCAAGTGTGACTTGCGTGTGGTGAGGAATAGGCTGGAAACTAAATCGTACTGCAAGAAAAAAATATTTCACATCCACTATATCGTATTCTAATAAACCACATTCTCCACCAGTGGGGGGATTATGACTGTCCATTTGTCTTGGCTTGGCCACCACTGTTAGAGAGATATTCTCTCTGTGTCTTCACCATGCAAAGTTAAAAGTGACGCTGGCAACTGCAGCAAGTCATTTGTCTCTGGTAACATTGGTTCGCAGGAAGCCAGGACCTGAGCTCTAGTAGATGATACATTATTGCTATTGCTTGGCCTTGTTTAATTACTCCCATGTTTGAGGTCTGTTATCATATCCTTCAAAGTATATCCATCATGGGAAACTTTAACCAAAGTCTGTATTATTGTGTCATATAATCCTGTGTTTGACAGAATATGTGAAAGAATATTTCAGCAATAACTTAAGAAACAGTATGGTATCTCGGCAGCTAATCCATTAATACGGTTTATCGCTCCCTCAGAATATAAAATGAATTCTTTGGCTTTTTCCTCGGCTGCAAATGAATAATGAGCAGCACATGTACGTGTGCCCTGAAAAGCCTTTGAAGAACAACCTCTTTTTCTTTGAGTGAGACTTGTGTTATTTGCATCACACATCATTTAATTACATACCCATACAGGCTTTACTTTAGAATTACATTCAGGAACCTGTTCAGAGCACGCTGTATGTATTAAACCTAAACCAAAAGGGTGATTAAAAGATATGTATATAAAAACAGAGTATTGAACTGACTCAGTATAACTAATGCTACTGCCTTTGTATATGTACTTGGAAAATTGATAGATATAAGTGCAGTATGCTTTGACATGCTGATGCAAACCATATGACAGATATAGGAAAAATAGCATAAAACAAGTCCAGCAGTGAGGGATATTGCATCGATTTAAACCTCATCTTCATTTAAGCATGATGCTTTCATTCTCCTCACGAGTGCCCATGACCCAAGTTTATTTTAGTATTGTTTTTTTAGTTTTTTTTGTCATATATGAACAATACAGAGTTTCAATTACTTTATTATTCACCATGTAATAATTTTTTGCACTGACATATCCTTTGATACATGGTGTATTGTCTAAGCTAACATTTCATAAAATCAATAATGGCAACACCTTTGGAAAGAAGTCTTAAGTTTTCAATTCAATCTATGAATATTTCAGTATTCCCTATCTTTATTCAATATAATAGCTGTGGATGTCATGTAGATTGTACCTCAAGTACAAAGAAATCTGAAGAAAATGTGCTGAAATTCACCGACATATTTTTCAAAACTCATTTTGAAAGCCAATTTGTAGACAAAAACAGTGCGTGTGCTTATTTTGCCCCCTGCAGCTGATCAAAAACAGATAAACAAACGAAAAATGAGCTCTGCATGAAGGCCGATAGATTTATCCAGATCCCAGTGCTACATATCAACTTATTGGACAATTTACAGCACTTAGACAGAAAACATATCAGGTCTGAATGGGTGACTGATGGTGTACTACCAAAGCTCTGTTAAAATGGAGCCACCATAGCTGCAGTATGCTGTTTACTGACACATAAAAACAGTTATTTGTCCAACAAGGCAACACTCATGGGAATATTTGATGTGTGACTGTTGGCTTTACTGTAGTTTACATAATGTAAACCTTAACAATCAAAGCAACCCTCTCTGTTAGCACAATGCTCGGATATGTTGACAGAGTTGCCCTGGCATTTGTCATTTCTTCATTTGTAAGCCTTCCTCGTGCAATAAGTTCCTTGGGTATTCATAAAAAAGTGTGCATCTCTACATACAAGTTTGTTGTTTATCATCCTTTCCCCAGCTGATGAACTGAATAAGAAAATCCCTCTGTGTTTCTTCAGGGAGGATATTTCTCATCGTAAAAAAAAAAAAAAAAATGGCAACAAATCCACAATGAAAAATAAAATAACTCAATCTTGGTACTCTTCACTGATCCTGAGAGTGAAATAAAGCTACATTTTGAGTTTGCCACCTAACTCGATCGCTCCTTGGATGACTAATGTGTTGCCAGGACAGAAGCTTTGCAATGTGTGCTGAGATCTCCCGAGGCCTTTGTGGCTCTCACATGCTGGACATCCCCATTGAGACAGTAAAGAATAGGTGGTCACTAGGTACAAACACAATGAAACAGAACTCAGGGACTAGAACAATTGCTTGAGCTGTCAGATAGTGACAGAAACTGTAATTAATGATATTTTCTATTTTCACAGAAGAGAATGAGCAACTGACAGAAGCATTATTAATGAGCACAGCCTTGTTGAAGGGAATAATGGCAGTTTATTAGCAGCAAGACAGATTTAACAGACCTCTCTCAAACAAAGGGTTTAGACACATTGAAAAATGGAGACAATCTGTCTTTAAGATCTGCTGGGAGAAAATGTTCAATACAACAAAAATGTGTGTATTGTGATCATATTCTTTTTTTTTCTCTCCTCAAAAACCATCTGCTAGGCAAGTCAATAATAAAAGAACAATTTCTTTCACAATCTTATCTCTTGAAAAGAGGAAAAGTTTACATCAAAATACCATCACACGAGGTGTTTCTGTCTGCCATCTCTGTAATCAATCTACACAATGGGTGCATAGATGGATATACTTAGCTTTAGATGGATGAATATAAAGACTTTGGATGAGTCTTTTTTTTTTTGATTGTGGGTTGTGCTCCACAGCAAAAGTACAATTTACATTTAAAAAAGGCCGGGGCACTGTAAAATGTAAAGAAAAGAAGAACGCAATGATTTAATTTACAGAACATCTTTTTTAAAAATTAGAACTTTCTATTTATTATCTTTCTAAAATATTATCATGAATTCAATGACAGCAAAACATCCCAAAAAGCTTTATGGGTTTGTATTGGTTTTGTAAAATTTAAAAACCATTGCATTCTGCCTTTATTTTTCATCTTTTTGGGGAAATGTGGTCATACTTTTGGTGCAACAGCAAAATACCTCTGTGGATTACCAGGCCAAATAAAATGTTGTATTTCAAGAACAATAAATGTCTTGACTACCAGAGGAACGAGTATATTGAATGAAATGAATATTTCTTTAGGTTTTAGACAGTGGTAATTTAATTCATCAGGGCAGTACAAGAAGGACAATAGTTTGCGGTCACCTATCCTACAAATTATACTGAAAAACTGTGCAATTACCTTGAAATGATCTCATATTTTATCATGATATCTTGTGGATTTAGGCAAGGAATTACTATTTTTGAAGCAATGCAGATAATGGCAATATTACCACTGGGTGAAAAAGATTTGTGTAGCACATTCTGGCAGCGTTTCAACACTTACTCCTCTGCCTCATTCATTTCACTGGACTGAAATATGACTTCAATGTGATATTACAGGCTTATGCCATTGAATAGATGTATTAGATGATTTCCAGAAATGAAATGATATGATTTCACCCCCCTTCCCCCAACCTATATCGAGTTCATGTAATTGATTCTCATCCAGCAAGTTTGACTGTATTATGTTTGTTTGAAAAGTTAAAAGAATTCGGCTAATTTCTCCCCAACCAGGCAATACTTAACCAGATTAGAGTGGCCACTTCAAGCTTTGTTGATGCATCCAAGTGAGGCAGGGCAGCCCAGCTGCAAAAGCTGATCAAAAGAGAGAGGGGGAATGTGACATTAGCATCAAGTGCTTCAGCGAGTGACTCAGACAAAAACATTGAAAAAAACATCATTATTAGACAACTTCCTTTACCCATGTTTGGAAGTGAATATATCTGTTTGTCAAGCAGCTGTGTGCATCCATACATGGCATTGATTCGCACTTTATCCAGCATTATAAGGCAATTCCTCTTTTCCCTTTTGCACCCCCTTATTGGTAATATGCTAATGACATCCGCTGTGATTAGTGATTTTCTTCTAATCTTTATTCCACAGTGGCCTGAGCAATCACAGAGGTAGAGCTTCAAGATTTACAGCTTCTTCTGACTGCTCTTCCCATCTGCCCTGACTTGATTTAATTTGAATAATAACTAAGAATTTTGATTCAAAGGCCATTTAAGTGCATCACTGTGGGTTTACAGATTCAGGAAATACACTGACGAGGAGTGCTTTTCTGTCATGACCTAACCTGTTCTGAGCAAAACGTTTCTAAAAGAAAGAGTTCCTGGTTTATCACTAATGCTTAAAATGGCAACATTATACAGTTTAATGTGGTGAGTTGACACTGATTTCTCTTCGTCTATTAATGGATTTCCTTTTACCACAAAAACTAACTCCAGTTAATAGTCAAAGCCACTATTGAACAAGAAGCTTACATGTGTGATCAAGTGATATTAACTGCACAATACCCAGAATAAACTGGAAGCAGAGACTGCTATACAAAAAATATAAATTTTATTAACAATATATTTGATAAAATACTGATCTCGAGAGTGAGTGAATTATAAAAGACAAAATATAAAATCAAACCAAACATGAGATGGTTAAAAAGAAAAAAATCTGGGAAAAACAGTGATTGGCCTTTTTTAGAAGCATCTCCATTGAAAACTTTTCACCTTGGAACATAATCCCTCATTCCAGTTGGGCATGCAGGTGACTGGAGACAACATTCAAAGATAATCATTTTAGTTTTGTTGTAGAAAGAATAAAATCTATTTTAAAATATCTCAAAACTGCTTAAGCGTAACTTCTTCTTGGCTGATGTCTTTAAACAATCATCCAGTAGATCAGTCCCCTCCCAACAGAGAATGCCTACAAACAATTCATACAACAAATAAACAGCTAAATGGTAATTCTCTAGTGATCTAGTAATATTAAAATCATGCTTTCAAACATCTAAAAAGTAGAGCCTACCAACTTAGCTTCAAACAAAGCCTCACCTCAGCTGCTCCCAGGTGTGTCAGTGCAGGAAGAACGGCCCAAACGAGCCTTCCTGCCCCTTTAATTAAACTCCACCCCATTTGCCTGCTCTTAGTGCCAGACTTCCTGTCCTGTTCCTGTGTTCAAAATGATCTTCCATGTGAAGACAAGGTTATGACCTCAAAGTATTTAATTCCAAATCAGTAACTATTGATATTGGTTTCAGAAAAGATCTGTACTCAGTGTGGTACAAGGTGGTTTAAACAGTATACTATTGTGCAACAGCACTTGTGAACATAGTTAAAAAAAACTACTGTAACCCCTAAGGGTTGTCAGTGGGTCCAGATAAATATGTGCCCTCCCACTGTGTTAAAGCGTTCCAACCTCAGTCTATCCAGAATGAAGAAAAATGGATTATTTGATTTTCCTGTTAACTTTTACCATTAAAGGGTGCAAAAAAGAGAAAAGGTTACACAAACTGCTCTGGCAGAGAGTCAATTTTAATTCATGCTTAGAACATTTAGTGAAACATCATTACAAAGCTCACCCCCTACCCCCGAGCTAAGAAGCTAAGAGAAAAAAGGTCTGTCTGTCATTCTTATAATTGAAACACTTTCAGAAGTTTTTGTTAAAGTCCACCTGTTATAAAGCGTCTTTGAATGGCGACACCACAGGGGGCAGGCACTGGTGTGAGTTTGCATTGAAATGCACCTGGAATCCCCCTTAATTGGCAGCCATTTCATTTGGCTTTGATACGGCAAACCATCATCCGCGTGAGCAGAACAAGCCATTGTCTAGGGACGAAGTATGGGTAATTTGCAGGCTAATCGGCAAAGACAATGCAGGCGGTGCTGGAGAGACAGCAGAAGTTAAAGATAAAGCTATGAAGCAACTCCAAAACAGTGCCAATTACAGTGTATATTCATAATATACTGTATGTCTCTGTAAAGTTTTAACTAAGCTCCAAAGGATGTGTATTTCAAAAAGTGGGTAGTAAAATCTAACTTTTGACAACGAGATCCAAGGACCTTCTAATTAGGAGCTCTATATCACCGAGAACACGGGGAATTATCTAATGGTTCGTCGGTATGTCCATTTTTACCTGGAGTGTGATATACCAATACTTCGCAGCAGGACCTGAGACCAAGCTGCTTTATTGCTAAAATGAGGATAACCACCCCCCCCAAAAAAACAGGCACAAATAGCTTGTCAAGCACCATAGCAACTTTAGTGAAACAAATGGACAAAGTCCTCATACTACTTAGCACAAACAGCATTTTGGCTTTGGAAAGAGGCATGCTGCTACAGAGGGTGTGGCAATAGCATTACACCACCTGCAGAAGTGAAAAAAGACCTCCCGCGTCTTTTTGTGATGAGGTGAAAAGAAAAATTCGCACCATTACACTCATGCAGCTTTTTTCTTTTCCTTAGCAGTCAACCGTAACCGATCCCAGGGACTAAAGGTGCTAATTACAAAAGAATGAACTTAAGAACTTGGAAAGAAAAAACAAAATATCAACATCCAAGATCAAGGTTTCCAAGGGGAGCCCAAACTCAAGACTTTTTTCCTTCTTGAGAGGGAATTGTTTGTCATCAATCCACACCACTCCCCTCATCACTGAATATCTCATTTCTGCAAATCTAAACAATTCACTTTGAACTTGAAGGTGCAAGCAGTGATTAATTATCGGAGTTTGCTGCAGTCAGCATCAGGCTGTGCAATGTATGAAAGGGAAAGCCTAAGCATTGAGAAAATAATCCATATCGGTGGGAAATGACAGTGCGATGGCTTATTGACCAACTAAAGCCAAACAGATAATTGCAATTGAACAGACAGAAGACAGAGGTAAGGATGTCAGAATTATATTGTTCTTATATGTTGGTAGATTATTTTTCAGCCTATTACAAAATACATAGATAAAAACCTACAGTGAGTGCCTTTAATATGTGCTTTAAGCGGCTTTATTGCCGATGCGCTGACATGTTATTAAATGTAATCAACACTGTGTTGCATGTTTTGCCCAGACCTTACTTTGTCAGACATTTGTGCAACCATCTATTGGTGTGTCATAACTCTTCTGAGGGTTGAAAAATGGATTTACTTAAGTGCAGGAAGTATTATGTTTAGCTCAGGGCAAAGAGTTCTGTTGAGTTATAGCAGCCGATTACCCACAGCTCTGGTTCGGGGACTGCATGGGGTATTTGTTTACACCAAAGGAAATGAAACTATTTCCATTTAACTGCCCTGATTATTGGCCTCCTATGCTTCATTCCTCAATACATGTGAAATGTTTCCTACTGTTACAATGGGCATCTCTGCTTTGACCACAGCAGATGCAGAAAAAAACAACAAAAAAAAACAGTCCTCTGAGCGAGAGTGAGGAAATAAAAAAGGTGTGTATTACATGGAGCATTGAGGAGGAATTCTGTTTTCCATTATGACTTCATAACTGACTGACTTTTTATGTAGAGGTGCTGATTTAATTAGCTGTTCTCTTTCACAATGTGTGCCAGATCGTGCTTGGGTTTCAAAGAGTCAAAGAAACACTATCTTACTCCAATTTCAGGGGACCTTTGCTTAATTTTACCTCCTTTATCTAATAGAGTTTTTCTTTTACAAACGCCATGTGGTTTGCAGTTGGCTGAGCCCAAATAATGAACCACAATGCCTGGCAACTGGGGGCCAGAAGACTAATGCTTTATAAATGATACCAACACATTTTTATCTCAAACTTTAACAGGTTTATCCCTAAGAGTCCCCACTGCTGCAGAGGCCATTATCTATATTTCAGTTGTAAATACATAAAGTATCCTTGCAGGGGTCAGATAGTGAACTATAGGAAACAGAAATAGAACTGTGGCCCTTGCATTATGCGGAACCTCCAAAATGAACATTAAAAACACATTTTAATCAAATTTATCTACAGTTTTAATATTACTAACAAAAGTTCCATATCTTGATTTCCAACATGCATTTATTCCTCCCTCTACAGTGTCAGCATAATCCCTGCCAGGAGTAAGTGCTGCATAGCACTGCAAGAAAGCTCGGCAGAGAGATATAGTGGAGGTTGTGGGTGCTGGAAAGAACGATGAGGTTGATCCCAAGTAAGCTGGCCCGTGGCCTCAACCCTCAAGCATTTATCCGAGCGGCAATAGGTGTGAATCCGTCACCAACTGCACAGATGAAGAGACACCCCAGCTGTCCCCAATTCTACCGCCCTCTTGAGGAAACAAATTGACAGGCAAAGGAAATAAATGCATCTGTATGCATCAGTGGATGCGTTCAAGGTGGTTGCAGATATCAGTCTTTTTTATGAGTCTCTCATAGGGAATATGATCTTTAACTGTAAGTGAAAGGCATCTCTCTGCTTTGCTTGGATTTTGCAACACAGCATATGACACGAATAAATGTGTGGCATAGACCGTTCAGGGAAAATGGATTCTGTGCTTTTGATCTCCACACAAAGCAACGTTAAGAGGTAAAGGGGGAAGGGAGAAACAAAATCATTGTCTCCCATCGACATGATTCGTGATCCAGTGTTAACAGCTTTAGAGAAAAAAAAGTCTGTGTAGCAAATGTACAATCTACTGCCTCCACAATATTAAATTGTTGCCCACCCATTACACTCAGCACAGATGCCTTCTCCAATCGGCAGCTGGTGTGCCGTATATTTCCGTTAATATTTCACATTAGCCTGTAGCCCAACATAATATCAGATGATTGCTTGTCTGTTATGCTATATGATGAGAAGTGTTCAGGGCTGCTAATGTGAGACGTCTCTGTTTACCACTTTGATGGATGGCCTCCCTGATAGGACCTGAGTTACGTTCAGGGGTGTCACAGGAAAAAGATGACAGATGGGCCCAGCTGTTAAAGATATCGACACTTTGACCAGACCATGGAGACATTAATCACAGCATGGCTAACCAGCACTGAGGGAGAACGGGTGACTTCTCTTATTAAGACACAAGTTGTGACAGGGGAAACACTGAATAATGAACCATTCAGTGATCAGAAGTTATGAATATTACGCCATAACACATACAAAGATAATGCTGTAAGCTGTGAAGAACTGAAGCGACCCAAGGAACTTGTATCATGATTAACTGTCACAAGAGATTAGAGGGCAGTAATAAAGATAAACGGGGGGTTGCTGATG
Organism: Leuresthes tenuis; assembly: GCF_036924035.1. NCBI lineage: Eukaryota > Metazoa > Chordata > Actinopteri > Atheriniformes > Atherinopsidae > Leuresthes > Leuresthes tenuis. The sequence goes on along the minus strand of NW_027325361.1, from coordinate 14,153,285 downwards.
CCGTAATACAATATCAAGTGATGGCAGATATCCAGAAGTCAGTGTCAGGATGAAAAAGAGGACACTAATGGTTCTTTGGGATCCTCCATCTCAGTTGCACTATGTTGTTATGCTGATAAGACACAACTGATACTTCTAGTCTCCGTGAGAATGGATATTGTGATGTTGTGTCTGCACAGTACTTCTTGATAAGATATTTATCTATCCTGACATCATCATCCTCTTGTTGTTTTGAAAGAAATGTATTAATTAGTATGATGAACAAATATTCCTCTTAAATTTTCTGAATTCTGTGACATGCTGCTATGTCACTGATACTGTATTGGATGGTATATAATTAGATTGTAGCACATGGTCAGTCATGACCGTAAGCCCTTAAAAAAATAATAAGGTTGTACAAGAGACTCCTCCTACGTACAGTGCGACCGTCTCAGCTTACACATGCAGACAAGACCAGCTGCCTGTTACCGGTCACACAGCCTAAGATATTCACTAGAGACAGAAGAGATGGATAATGATGTATGAGTCCCCATCAATCAACAAAACGTGATGTTGTTTCTGGATATTGTCAAATTGGCCCTGAGGATTTAGTTGAGCACAGCTGAACTACAAAGCTCTATTAAAACTCTCAATGAGAAATCTAGAATGAAAACAAATCACAGTGCAACGCATTGAGAACTCAACCCATTCAGACCTCAGGCTACTTTAAAAAGTTTTCTAAAATGTGAGCAGTGTGTGAAAACAGATTCATACAGTTTTTATTTTTTTGAAAACTTGAAACTGCTCAATAATCCTAAATAAAAATTTTAGCATTAAAAATGTTTAAGTAATACATTATAGGTTAAAGATAATTAAATTGTCTGCCCTATAATAATGGATCATTTTTTATAATAATAATTGACTTTGCTCTTTTTGTTCATATATATATATATATATATATATGTCTAAATCATTGTTCAAATTCGCTCTGTGATGGACTGGCAAGCCGTCCAATGTGCACCCCACCTCTTGCCCAACGCTGGGATAGGCTTCAGCCTCTGGGTTAAGCGGGTATAGAAAATGGATGGATGGTTGTTCAAGGGTTTTGAAAATGGATGTCAGTCTTATGTCACATCAGGCTTGAAAGGCAAAAGCATGCATTACTTGCTGCTAGTCTGAGAGAGAATTGCACACATATGTTGCATCAGATCTGTATGGGTTGCAATGAACACCGTCAACATCGCAGAGTGATAACGAGAAGGGCTTAACAAGCTGTACAGTGAGCTGCCATATAAAAGTTCCTTTGTATCATCAAATCTCACACATCTCAGGCTGTCATCATGTCGTGTTTTCATGGAATCCCATGATCTGCACAGAAAAGTGATGGAACCAGCAAATAAAGTAGAGCAGTTCGATTTGATTTAGATATTTGGGTTGGGGAGGAGGGTAGCTGTAGCACACACAAAGATGGGTCATTATTTCAACACTGCAGGGGAGACTGTTAAACATTGTGCTGTTTAATTTACTTTGTGCAACAACAACATGCAACCATGTGTGTAAACCCGCTTATGCCTTATTTCAAACATTGTTTGCGTCTCATAAGTACAACTGTTTGACTACTCAAGAAGTCGTGTATTTGCTGCACAGACTGGGAAGCTTGGCATACAATAGAAATCCCAATGTTATACCGTCCCAAACTCTACAAAGCCAGTAACATCTTTTTAGTTGTATTTGTTCAAGGTCATTTTCTTTTTGCGGAGAACATCTACTCTTAGTTGTAGTCCATTTCACTTTGAATTATTTATTTTATTGGTTCCTATCACATACTTTGCAGATTAGAATGATCACATGAAAAAACGGTTTCATCAGAGAGAGAAGTCATGGGGTTTGGTGCACAGTCACCATATCTACACCGATTAATGTTTTCTTATATTCCAAATGCTAAGTGATTTCACCCAGCTGTGATAAATAGAATCAGGATGGTTTTCTACTCTTGAATTCAGTAAATTCTCATAGATCCTACAGTGGCTGTTAGCCCAGGTGCTTAGCAACACTGAAACTGAGCAGATAAAGAGAGATGGAGAGACAAAAATCCTTGCTGACAGCTGCTTTCTCCAAGCTTCTCCGTATTGTAAAGATGTTACACTCTGAACTGTACTGAGACAACTGACCCCATTGTTCCTGGTGTAATTAAAGAGACCACAGCTGAAGACACTGAGACACAGGACCAAAGAGGGCTCTTTTTAAAAAAAAAAAACAAAAACAAAATGTCTTTTGTATAAAAGGTAAGGGGCTAAATTAAAAGGCTCCATGATGTGTTAATGTACATGCTGAGTTTTAAACGAGGGTTTTCTTTTTTGTTGTTGTTGTCGTTACCAGTTTTAGGACCTTAGATTGTTTTCATTTTCACTGAAGAAAATAAAAGAAGACAAAAACATTGGTGAAGATGTGAATTTCTATATTGTTTCCTCAATTTTAACTGCAGTTCCATTTCATAAATTCACATAGGAAATGGGCAGTGCAGGCAACATACACATTTAAACCGTCACAATAGCTAGTTCTTTATAAAACTTACAATTAAGTTCATACAATGAAGGCATCATTTGATAATTTGCCAGATAAGTAAGAGTGAATCGCATGTAGCTGTGTGATGGCTTTTCACAAATTTCAGGATCTGAAATCACATTCTGCACACTTGTCCTTGAGCTTTTGCCTTATGCATCTGTTAACGTGAGTAATTCATGCATTCACGCTGAAGACAGAGTTGAAGAAAGGCCTCACAACAATGGCAAGCAAGACACTGAATCACATCCATTCGAGCTTCTATTTGATACATATCTGCATATCCTCAGAGAACAGAGTCCCTCTACAATTTGAAATATGTCCTCTTTCTGTGAGTCTGATAATAACCAGTCTGACTTCAGAACAGCCTATTCTAATTAAAGCTTTGGTCCAAGGCAAAACTACATTCCACAGTCAGCAATCTGATGGACTGGATGAATTCACATGAAGCAGGCAGCATTTCAGCACACTTTGATCACCAAGGTATTCATTGGATGTCACTCACCAAGCAAACCTTTTATTATTTTCAAAGCATTTGGTACAGTATATACACCGTATAAAATTGTGGGTAATATGTGTAGCTTTTATTTCTGTCTGTCAGAATTTGATAAACGATTGAATAATTAGATTCAATAATCTCACTGCAAGACGTTACTAACATATGTCTTAACATAAGTAGTTTTGGGTGATTTGCTATCAGCTTTATAAACAAACTGCAGCACTTGGAAGGACAGGTCCAGTTTTAAAACGTTAGGATTTCTGTGACTTCCTTTCAGTACATTGTTTTAGATTTGGGATGGAATCTAAAACCATCCTTTGAATCAAGAAAAGACACTGTCTGTTCTGCTTCAGCACGGGTGTTGTCAGAGGAACAGGACAGAGACAGAGAGAGGGTATCTAATTTTTGCAATTTCCACAGGGTCAAGGAAAAAAAAAACAAGTAAAGACAGAGCAGACCTTCAAGTTTCACTTAAGCATATATAACAAAAGACAAAGGCATAGAGGAATTTACTCTCCATAATATAAAATTATGTATTAGTCTCAAGATATTTTGAAGAACATTTGACTTATTCAGAAAAGATTTGATAGAGAATTTCTTCATGAGACCAAAAAAGCAAGTTTTTGGTTTCTGTAAAAGATTACTCCAAAAACAAATCTAAACAGAGGATATATAAACTTGACTAAAACATTACATTTAGGCTTTTAATGACTGTGTTTTAAAGGTTAAATCTGCTAAATGAGAAAGCAGTTAGTCAGTGCGATGTTATGATAGCATAATTTGATTCCCAAAATAACTAAATACAGACATTATCAGTCTGACTTCAAAATTTGGCACAACAGATCGCTGTGCTTTCCCTAGAGAGAAAAATAAATCAACTGCAATCAGTCAAGCAGGTGTGTCTTAATACAAACCAAGAGCAATTGAAATTTCTCAGTGTGCCTCTTTCTAATAAAATAATGTATTGGCAGAGGTATGTGCTTTCTTTTCACGGTTGTAGTTGAAAGGAGGACTCAAACGCAGTCAGCATACAACAGGCAGGCAGGTGAAGAAAACAAAAAGCTTTAATGGAACTAAACAGAAACAACAACGCAGTACAATGAAGTGCTTCAGGGCAAGTAATCAGAAAACTAAAGCCGAAACATACTGAAAAACAGGAAGGAGCAGGGCTACAAGCCAGAAATTGGTTAGAAGAGGAAAACAAACCAAAACCGGGTTGCCAGTACGGTAAGTAAGATGAAGATCTGACAGAAAACAGGACAGGTTACAGGGGAGGGTAATGGCTGACAAAAGACAGGTGTGTGGAGATAAAAAAAAAAAAAAACTGAAACCACGTGTGAACAAAGAACGTGGTTTCAGACATCCTATGGTGTCCAACAGAGTTCTCAAAGGCAAAAAACAAAGCAAAAGATGAAGTCTAACAGAACCCAGCATTTTTGCTTTATCATTTCAGGGAACACCTACAGCTTGAGCACAAGTAAAGCAGTGCTGCTTATATAACAACTCATTTCTGTTGCTCTTACTGCTTTCTGCAGCAAACACAGAGGTAATTATGTCTTTGTGAAGGTTTTACATGCTCATCCCCATCATCTTTAGCTTCATGGCAGGTCAATCAAAACAGCTTCACGAGCAGTCAAAGTTCTAACAGCGTCACAGCATACATTAGGATGTTTGCGACAGAATTACATACTGTGGTGATTTGAAAATAGAGCACAACCAAATCCTAATCTTTTTGCCTGCCCCTCCCACTTCTCAGAAACTGTGCCATCCATTTGAAAAAAAAATCCATGAAATCCCCTAAAAGAAAGCCTGTAAGCTATTATGAAACCTAAAGTGGTGACAGACTTTCTATGACCAGTGCAAAACACACACACATACACATAGATCTCTTCCAATGCGAGCTGAAAGTTGCATAGGAGGCAGAAAATATTTGAATTGAATATGTACAGAAGATAAACATGTCTGCAAATAAGAACAACGCGTGTTTGAAAGGTGGGACGATTACCTTTGAGATTTTTTCAAATTTATGAATTATAGCAAAAAAAGCATCACTGCTCAAATGTTTCCCGTTGATTTTCAATTCATCAACCAGCTGTGCCTTTGTGCCAAACTCTCCCAGATGCCAGAAATTGGTACAAGGTGGGCAGAACTTCAGTGCTGTTATTAGCCCATTCATCAAACTTTATAACACGTTACATCAATTGTACTTGGTCGATAGAAAAATTGAAACTGACCCAAGCACACAGTTGGTGCACACTAATTAGATCTATTATAAATGGACTACATTTCCATGTTAATTCACCTGTAATGGAACTTCTTAGTAGATCTGACTCACTCTGATTATGTTTCAATACAACTATTGTGCTCATGATTGTACAAAACACATTTTTGAAGTAGAATGGCATTCTTGTCAGGTCACAACTATAGCTCTATGCTAGGTAATTACCACAGAAATTTGGTGGAGCTGAACGTGGTAAAAGGTAGATATGCAAACACATCACATAAGAGTATATGTGCAGCGCCCAGCATGAGGTAAAGAAAACATGTGACTAAGGTTAAGAAAAGTTGGTTGTGTTAGCTGCAAAATGAAGAGACTGATAAATTGTGTAGTGATCTCTAATAGTGATCTGTTTGACACCGGGACATTATCAAACAGAACTATTTCTATAAAACCAAAATAATATGACAATATTTTATCATCATTAGCTACAGCTGCATAGGTGCGCTTGATTGACAGACCTCACATGCAGGCGTTTCCAAGGAGACAGCAACAGCTTACATTATTGTCATGGCTCCAGATTTTTCTTTCCTTTTTTTTTTTTCTTTCTTTTTAAGCATCAGCACTCGTGTTGTCAGAGGGAAAGGAGAGAAGGTGAAGGTATCTCATTTTGTGATTTAGACATTTTTCACAAAAAAAAAACAAAAAAAAAACAAAAAAAAAAAACAGCTGACCTTCGAGTTTCTTTTAAGCTTTCATAACAGAAGACACTGACACAGAGAAAATGGGCTCACCGAATCTTGTTAATCAATACCTTTGCATTAAAGAACCGTATTTGTCTCAGGACATTTGGGAGGATATTTTATATATATTTGAAAGAGATTGGAAAGAGAACTTGCGTATGAGCCAAAAAAACAAGTGTTGGTAGAGATTACTCCCCAAAAAACTAGAAGTAGCGTATATGAACTGTACTAAAACATTGCATTTTGGCCTTTAATGACTGTGTTTTGAATCTTTAAAGCACGTGAGTAAGGTTAAGAAAAGCTGATCTGTTAGCTGTGTGGTGAAAAAGCAAATGTATTGTCTTGAGCTTTATGTTAATGTTGATTTTCAGTATTTAGCCAATATCATAATTCTTACCTCATCTGAGTGTCCTTATTACTGCATCACTAATCATTGCAGATTGCAGATAAAGCATTGTGGACATTAGTAGAAACCTTATTGTGTCATTTCTTCATTTTAGGTATCTTCTCACTGAGCTACTGTTAATTACTGTCACTGATATGGTTAAGCTGAGTTAAGTTGCTCAGAGTGAAGCCTCGTGACTACATGATTATTACCAAGGGAACGTCTCACTTAGTAACTGAAAAATCACTGTGTGACTAGCAACTCTTACTTTACTCCTTTTCCCACTGTGCACAAATGCTGGAAGCTGACAACACGAGTCTTGTTTGAGCTTCTGTTAAGCACTGAGGTCAAGGTCAGTGAAATATTGCAGCGATGGTTAAATGTTATTAAACATGTTGTGTCTCATGCTTCCAGTTGCTTTAGACTTTTTTTTTTCATTTTCATTTTCAGGGATTTAATTCTAAACCAACAGCATGATCTTTCAGCATTAATAATGAATGTAAGCTCCTGATCTAAACCATGAACAACAACAAAAAAGAAAATTCTAAAAAGTTTAATAATGTAGCAATCTCAACAAGCAGATAGTGTTTGTGAGAAGAAATATTTTGATGGGAAATTAATAGAATGCCAAGGTCAGTCAACATTTTGAATCAACATTTATCAACTGCAAACATTTCTCCAATTATAGAATGTAATCCAGACAACATTATGTTTCCTTTGAAATACATTATCAGTTACAAATTAGTTGTACAAAAATGTTATTTCTCGTATACAAGGCAGGAATTAAACCATATTAACAAGATGCCAGATGTACCAAACAACATACTGTGCTATGAGCCAGAGGTGAGCTGCTGGGGAAATTTCAACATAATGCATTGATTACACATTTACACAAGCATTTGTTGGACTCTAAATTCACATTCAAAACCGTTGCGTGCTTCCTGGACTGTAGCAGTTATTTTGAACTTTTCACACCCTTGACCTTCTGCCTTTCAGCCAAAGCAAAGCATCTGACATTTGTCAGCAAGCAAAGTGAGATAAGAATTTTGCTTGCTGATGAACTGATGAATAAAAATCAGAATCATGTTTTTAAACTCGTCTCTTCCTGGTCCTTGTCTGTTTTGAAAAGACTTTATTGGAAGTACGTTTCAGTATGGCAGCCAGTGGACAGCCCCCACATCCTTAGTTAATGAGTATACAGTATTTCCTCAAGCCGGTCCTCTAATATAGGCCCGAGCTGGGAGGGGAAGGAGAGAAGAAAAAAAGAAAAAGATCAACTCACTGAAATAATCATATGGTTTAAAACATGTTGACGTATTGGATTTAGCATTTTTCAAAGTCAACTTTAGATTCCTTTATTTTAAACCACTCTGGATCAGTCCAGTACTGTTACAAATAGTATAAATTTATACCTTTCATAATAAAAGCCTTACTTAGAACAGGGAGTTTCTACCCAACCAAATACAGAATTGGTATTGGCAAGGAAATAGCTTTTTAGCCATTTCACTACGCTGTTTTTTTAAAAAAAACTGTCTAGCACACAATGCGCTCTCTCTCCACAATCCACCATCAAAGAAAAACTACCCTAGTATACCCTAGTATTTTGAAAAAATATTTTTCAAAATACTAGGGTATGCTCAGGGCAATTCTTGTCCTGATTATGGAGCTCCCCATAGGAATAACTGCATTTCCTGTTAACTTACATATAAACACACAGGTATACTTCATGTCTATATGCATGTTCCAGATTTTATTTTGAGGTAATAAAATTAGCAAAAGTAACAATAAGAATGTTAGCTAATAAAGGTCTGTCTCTAATACAGGCCTAAATAAAGAGCTGTGGAAATCTGATATATTTCTGTTGACACCAATGATTCAAGACTCCCCAGACAAACAGTTAACTAATAACTGCTTATTAGTTTCCTTTTTTAGTTTCATTAGGGTACGAATGAAATATCTTGTGCCAAGCAAAACTCCAAATTCTAAGCTACAGTGCTGTCACTGTGATTGACTTGAAATAACATATGTATGACGATACTGGAAAGATTTATAATATCAGAAAGTAATGAAGTACAGCTACAGCAAATATTTCATTATTTAAAATTAGACCCACCTTTTTAGTCCATTACCACCAGCTGAACTGATGTCTGTTCAATTTGTCAATTTCTGTGCTACTGATTAACATTTGCATCCTCAAACCAAAGGCCATCAGGTTTTTCAGTATTTTCCAATTCACTTATACCAGAGTGTCAACCTATCTCCCTTCACAGCATACTGAATGGGCTGCCAGTACATCGAGGGACAATTAGAGACACTCTTCGGAGCAATTTACAGTCCCCACTTCACCTGAATCTTCGCAGTAGACAAGGATAACTACAGCTGCCATACAACACTCAAACAGAGGACATTAATTATAGACAACAGTTCAGGCATGAGTTAACCTAAGACTAATAGCTGTAAGGCCACTCTTGTCATCTTGGAAGTAGGCATACAGAGCAGAATCTGCCACAAAAATTAAAATGATGCAGCGGTAGGGTAGGAGTGGGGGATTGGTGTTGTTTTCACACACAACGATAAGGTGGCAACGGATCTTTCTTGGGAGAAGTGACTACTTATGAAATATCAAAACATGACAGATTGTCAAAACATTGGCGATACTGACATTTATTAATGCACATATGACCAAATCATAGCCTGTTCCTTTGACATTCACTTATTTTAAACGCACATACGATGATTGCACACGGGCACTGACAAAATCAGAAGCCACAGCCCACAAGCAATTTTACATGAAAACACACAGATGTTTCAACATGTTTCGATAATCATTTTATACTGTATGAAGCATTATTGGATCTACTTAGGTAATAATGGAACTTTTCCTAAATCTTAGGTGTTATAAAATACCAACCTATCATCATACATAGAAGTTTACATACCAGAATGGGTCATCTAAGGTTCACATTAGGTTTATTCTTCTAAAAACATGACAATATGTCATCATCTTACAGCAGCATAACATATGTGGAATATGTGTATATAGTTATATTTTCCCTTAATCTGATAAATTTACAAATGATCACAGTCAATAACAAATTTAGGCTTAAATCAGATTTTTCTTCATTGGTGAACCTTTTGTGCAGTGCATTAGCAAAGCAGACACACTGCAGATTCCCACTGTTAGTCTCAACCAGTATGTAAACATCTATCATAAGAGGAGACATCTGCTTTTTGTAAGTTGCTTGTAAGAGCTGATGATATGACTACTGCTCTGTGTCTAGGCTAAAGTAGTTAGGTCAGTGGAACAATCATTTCCACCTCGGGGAAACATCTGTCATCATCAGTGGAGTTTATGCAGCACTAAGAAGCACTAATGTCAATTGCTGTGGGACACATCTACCAAGCTGACAGCAGGTCATAGTCACTTTACTGAAATTGATAGACGGGTTTCTGTGGTGCCAAATGGAAGGTTTCTCTAACCAACAGCCAACACTCATAATTGGGGGAAGGCCACCGAACATAGGTTACAGGCCTCCAGGTAGGTATTGCAAAAGAAATATCAGAAAACCATGGCATGATATATAATCATTTTTTAAAATCAATATTACTATTATTGTTCACTGTAATATTTCCAAGACAAATATAGCATTGATATACTTGCCAAATTGGCCATGTGAAGTTAAATCACGCAATTCTTCAGTTTTTGGGTCCCACCCTTCTTTCATTTTTGGAAAGATGTCTCCCGGGGACACGGATCTCTATCACTGACCCGTCTCTGCTCTTGAAGATGAAAAAAATCTTTTTCCACACAGCCCTGGTTATGCAAGTACAAAATCCGTTCCTCAAATGGGAGATAATTGGAACCTGCACAGTTTTCTGAATATATGTTTTTTTCATTTGACTGATTAATAGGGAAACATGTTGTTGCTCATACCTGCCCAACTGTAGCTCATCCTTCTTCCTGTTATCTTGGGCCTAATTTAATAACCTAAAACTCACTCAGCCAACTGTGATCCTACTGTGCACCCTGATGGTAGAAATATGTGTAAACACCTGCACTAATTACCTTCTCAGGCAGATTATTTATGAAATACATTAAAGCATGTGTAAAACGATTCATTGGTCAGAATTCAGAGCAATTTTTCACGCAACCATCCAGATATCTTCTAGCCCAGGGGAGGCAGAGCATATTTCCACTGAAACTAAATGCTATTATCTCGCCGTGACTGTTCATTTTCAGGACTGTTTGTTGCAAGGAGACTAAACAAGATTATCAAATAGACAAAGATAAGTATTGTTGTCTGCTCTAAATCAGGCCACACTTAATGTTTAGGTTTCACTTAGTGTGCTTAATGTGTTTATCATCTTGTGGACATTTCAGTTTTACACGAATTCCCCAAGATTAAAAGATTGCAAAACCTATTTTGAAATGTTTTGTCTTACATGAATAACCTATGCAAAGGAATGCTTCCTAAATATTTCCCTTTCATAAAGTTTGTGGTTGAGTCTACTGACTGCACTGCAGGTGCTGAGTAGAGGATAAAATTAGCAAGACACTCAGCCTTAAGTGTTCAGGAGGACTAATTGAGTCAAAACTTCTCAGAGGTAGACAGTTCTGATTGCATCACTGAAATGTTCTTGTCTCAAAAATGAGCTGATACTGTAGTGGCAATGAAAAAGACCATTTTTCACCATGATTAAAGGGGTGTAATAATATTTAATATCTTCTAATTATCTATGTTTAGTTATCTCATATCAGAAGTTACTGGGAGGCAGCTGAAGTGATCAAGAAAATTTGGACTAATTCTCAAACATAATGATGAATTAGAATTAATTTGAGGGGTAAAGTTTAACCCAGTGCTATCTCACCACTGAAAATGACAACAGATAATACATTTGTAGAATTAATTGATTTAACCAATTGTATAGGTGGCCGTTTCTGGTCATAGATGACGATCAGACTTTGGCATCAGTGCATGATGTGCATGATGTTAGCTTATTGAGGAAAAAAAAAGGCTGGGATCTGATCATGCCAATCAAAAATGTACCATGAAGGCAAAAATATGTTTAATTTGACCGAATAAAAAAATAAAAATTCAAAACTTGAATTTCTACTGTGTATTATGATCAGCAGGATCAGAGCTGTTTCTGGCACTATCTCAAAACCAAGCTTTTTACGATTCTTAGGTTGTTTGTGTTATGTACGCCAACTGTCAAGAAGACGCTATTCCACAATTTTAAGCTCTATAAAAACACAGTGCAGCAAACAAGTGAATTGCTGAGCAGACAAACCAAATAAACAGCAGCCAGCAGATTTAGTTGATCGTATGTCTGAACATTTCAGCATACCATGCAAGTAGAGCAACATAGAGTTTTGAACAACATGAGTGACACCTTTGACACGTGAACATCACTACTTTGACTTTTTCATGCTGGAGTTGATTCAGGGTAGTCAAAATCTAAAAAGTCTACTTTATGCCAAGCATGCACTCCTGTCTGTAAAAATTATGGTACAAATCCCATTTTGAAGTATTGGGTCAATCTTGGCATTCAATACTAACGGACGCTGATCAGGACTGGGGCCAGAAATTAGAATTGGGAAATCCCCAGAATCACTTTTAAACTAGGTGCAAGCTCCAATTATTTACTATCTGAATGTTGCAGAATCTTTAAGTCACATTTCTTGCTAAGAGCAGCATTTACTGTACTGCAAATCATAAAAATGTGCTTGCTTTGACTCTGCATTTATTAGTTGGGTGTAGCCATACGCTAGCAGGTGACAGCTAGTCAGATGTGACTGAGTGCAATATTATCCCTCAGACACACACTCCCCAATTTCAGACAGCTACATCATGAGAGGATGTGTTTGAATTATTGATACATTCTCAAGGTTGAGTGCATCATGCTTTTTAAGGGATTTTAACTGCAATGAAAAAAGGTTGAAACAAAAGGAAAGCATTCAAGTCTGAAATTCCACAATTAGATAGATATAAGCACACAGTTTTAGAATGATAACACCCACATCCCCCATCTCAGCATAGGGAGATGCAGTTTGATGACCACATGAGGCTTAGGTTTGTGAAGACATAAGACTTGTGACAGATGCTTCTATCTTCTCATTCCAGTTGGAGTATTTGATCCATGAACACTGCAGATCATGAACAGGGAATGTGATATAATTAACTACGAGAAGCTAATGCATCATACGGAGATTATACTAATTACTTGAGCTATTTTGGAGGTTCACTTTAGGATCAGAGCTCTTTGTGTGTATTTCTGTGTCAAATTTTCTCTTGAAGAAACAAACACTCTCAATTGTTTTTGATTACAATGAGTTTTTAAATGTCAGGGACAGCCTGTGCTAGACTTTGGCAATAGCAAGTTCTAAAGAGTTTCCTTCTTCTTTTGTTGGTACCTTATACAGTTTGGAGGACTTATTCTATCACATGATCTAAACATCAGTTTATAAGTTATATATTTTATAGATTTTAATCCCATGGCACCTAAGTGTTTTTATTTCTCTAAAATATTTATTTCTCTCTTCACATGAATACATTCTGACAGTTTGTCCTGCATATTTAGCACTTGTAAACTAATCATCACTCCCTCCTCATCTACCCTATAGACTAGCCAGCAAGCAAGAAGCCATTTGAAAAATGATTTAAAAATTTGTGAACTTATCCTTGAAAGTGACTCTTCATATTGAAATCATAACAACTCAAAGTTGTGAGCATAATGTGTCTGTGTTGTCGGCCATATTAACAAAGTGAACACACCATTAAACAATGTCATTAACCACCGACTCATGCTAATGTCTTCGTTTAACTATCAATGACGCTTAGCTTACTGGTCTGAAAGGGAAATCTGTTTTCTGGATTATTAGGCCAAAATAGAAATTCACTCTGCACTTTGAATGTTGTTGTGATGCGCGAGAGGGAGGGACCCTGCAGTTAAATTGAATTGAAATAATTCAAATGGCAAGGATGGGCAGTGTAGGACTACTTGTGATTATTTTTATTGATGTATTTGTGCGGGGTTAGCAAAGAGTCAATGAATTAAGTGTTCCGATTATATTTTGTCCAACGCGGTATCCCATTTAGCATTGCCCATCTAAATGCTAATAAGAAAAAAGCTGTTTTAGAATTGCTCAGTATAACTTAAGTGGTAATTCACTGATTGCTAACTAACTGTAACTTTGCGGCAATTTAAACTCGACATAAAAACCTTGAATCCCACCATCACACAATGTGCTCAGATACTTCAACAACAACTATCAGTGAGGGCTGCCCTGTTCTTGGCCTGAAGCCTTCGTACATCATACCAATCAATATAAACCAAGATTTTGTCATTTACCTCTTTATAGAGCTACTAACATTTCTCTTTCTGGAGTTCAAAAGTATCAGACACCATCTCATAAAGGCCACTAGACACTCAGCAAACATGACCCTGTACTCCCCTGAAGCACTTTATTAAACAATCTTTTGTCCACTCTGAAATGACACATGTAAGTATGACCTGAAGTCACATCTCTTTTGTACATTTTAAATGCTATCTTAGTAAAGGTATGACATTACACAGGTTAGAGCAAGGTTTTAATTCCTTCAGCTAAGTTACAAAATAAATTGTTGGCCCCTATGACTTTGGTTCCTTTGTGAGATTCACACTGAATGGCAAAGTTAATCAGCCTTGGCCCGAAGGCCTGAACAGATGGCTTTGATAACTTACTTAAAGGGGTCCAAAAATCCTCAGATAGCGCTACAGTAAACTAAACATCCATCTTTGGCTGTAGTTTTTCAATTCTCCATATGAACTGAATCATTATACACATGGCTTAGGGGAGAGATTCCCTGTCACACAGCCGAACCATCTCATCTCAAGGATTTGGATCCTTGTCATCTGTATTTCTTAAACTACTGATACAAATATTAAGTGAGCGTAACGGGTTCCAGCCACCTTGAACAAACTGACATTTAACTAGACCTTTTTTGTCATCCATTTAAAGTGACATTCAATAAGAAAACATTTTACAAGGAAGCCTTATGTATCTAGTACTGTCTGTACTATTTTACAGAATGAAGTTGCCAAATAAGGCACCCCACCCCAGCAGGCTATATTTACTTTGAACATGAGCATGCTCAAGGTAAGTTATGGAAGATGAGGTACTGTCAATGTATGGCACGCATAAAAGCACATTAAAGCACATTAAAGTGTTAAAGTTTTTTTTTTTTTTAATCACATCCAGTTTGCTGAAGAAATACATTCAAAACAGACACTTATAGTGAGCATCTAATTCATTTAGAACATGGCTTTTGAGTTGTGGACTCTTTTTCTTTGAATTTCCGTCGCAGAAGAAAGACGGTCAGCTATAAATCAGAGTCTTGCTATTCAATATGAACAGTTACACATTCACAGCTCTTTTAATTGATAGTTATTTCATTTAAAGGTCGCTCGAGTATTTGAGTAGTAATACAGCATTTAACATAGCTTCCAAATTACTAAAATATACTCACTCACAAAGAAATATTTCTTGTTTTCAGGCAGCCCAACACTCAAGGATAGGATCTCTATGCATTTCAATGAGCAACAATCTGTGCACCATGTTCAGCTCAATTTGCTCTAGTGTGAGACAGAAATGATGAAATGGTAAAGCTAAAAAGTAAATAGCTGCGATATCAGACTAGTTCCAAACCATAGTTTTAGCTCATTGTAAAACACAAACTCTTAGACTATAATTCTCCTCCACTTAGCAGACAGACTGGCGAAACATGCCACCCTTAAGGCTTCCATATTATTCCAACACAATACATTTTTTTCTGTCATGTGCCATTTACATGACAAGCATATATATACTAATAGAAAACTAATAATTAAACAAAATTTGCTCGGACTTCCATTTTCCATACAATCGGTATCTTATCTCATAACACCTAAGATTTAAGAAAAGATCCATCATTACCTAAGTAGATACAATAAGCTTCATGAAAAATGTGGACAAGCCTGGGGTTCGGCTACATTCAGTCGCCAATCAACACTTAAATACAGTTGGAAACATGTACATGGCATTCTAGTTCAGAATTGAGATCAATTTTAATGTCCATCTCAGCCCTTCGCCATTACCTTCTCAAGGCCTGCAAGTGATTTTCTTAATAATCTGCAGCCTTTTATTCACACTGACTCATTGTCATTTAAGTGCCATGCTAGTAAATTAGATTTTTTTCTAAAACCATTAACAAGCCACTACATATCAACAAGAAAGCTTAATTTCAAGTTATTTATCTAATCTATTATTTTGATAATTACCATTGTGTCCTTTGCTTCATACAATCTGCACCAAATCTCTTTATCAGAAACATGGTCTACAGCCCACAACCAGAAAAACATAGATGTCATAAAACTGCAAAAAACAAAACAAACTGTTAGAGAGACATTTCTCTCTTGTCAGCTTAATTTGATGAATCAATATTCACAGATTTTGTGTATTAATATACATACACTTGGTTATTATGATACAAGTCTAACAATGATAATAATAATTAGCGGTATCTACAAAAGGCTGAGTCTTTGAAGAGCTAAGATGTGCTCAGACTTCCTGATTATTTTTTGAAGACATGGATACCATGTCCAAAAGAAACATCTGGAATATTTTCAGCACCAGTTCTAAAAGCCAGACTCTGTAGTGTATGGAGTTGTGTTAGTGATCGTGGCAAAGCTCATTCCCACTTCAGAAGATATCATTGAGATTTAAGAGCAACATATTATGCCTTCAATGTTTTTTCCAAGGATGTGCATGTATTTTTCAAAAAGACAAAGCAAAACCCCATTCTGTATCCAACAGGGAGACATGGCGGTAGATAGACTGGCATGCCTACAGTCCTGACCTGTCCCTAATAGAGAATGTTTGTGTGGGCAATTTTGTAACAATGACGACTCCTTACTATTGCCCACTTTAAGACGTGCTTGTAGGAAGATTGGGACAAAATGACATTTGAAAGACTTCATCGCTTGGCTTCCTCTATGTCTTAACACCTTGAGTTGGAAGAAAAAATGGCAAAACATAACAAAGAGGGTAGAACTTTTATCTGGAAACTCAGACTTAGGATGTGGTCTGATAAAAGGCTTGCAAAATATTTAATCGGTAAGGGCCGGTGGTTAAACTACCAGACTGTAGAAAAACTGTTCAAAACAGTGGCTGCTGAACACCTTCAGATGATTTCTGAATACAACAGGATGAAAAATATAATATAAGAAATGATAATTTCAACAATTTTCTGTGGCTGTCACACCTTATGTTTGAAGGTTGTATGTGTTGTTTTCTGAGGTGTGTTTGCTCAAATGTGATAAAGGATGGTATATAAGAAATAATGGCAATTTCCATATTAAGAGAAATATAAAAAGAAAAAAACTGAGACGAAATTGACTGTCAGAAAAGTAGATAAGGCAATAGGATTGCACTAATACACTGAGAAATACACAAAAAAGACCATTTCAATCCTCCTCTTTGCTTATAAATAAATCATATCACATGGTTTTACTTCATACACTTTCTTTGTGGAATCATGCTGATATGTCGGTATCATACTTTCGCATAAACAGGAAAAAGTGGCACTTAGGACTTGGGACTCATGTGAAACGATCCAAGAGTTCTGTCATTAGTTCTCTCTTTACAAATCTTCCTACATGTATGTTAATGAGGTTAATGGGTAACCTGCTATTTTGTAATGTTGGTAGTGAGGTAGTTCAGCAAACTAACTAACCAACTATAAAAAAAAAATAAAAAAATCAGTCTTATCTAATGTATTTTCAAATTTTTTTGTGTAAAAGCACTGTAAAGTACATTTATTGCAGCAATAGCAGAGCTGTTGTATTGGATCACTCTGAATGTCTCTAACAAAATGGTTGGAGAGTGTATAACAGTGCTATTACACTGTTACACTCTTACAATGTCAGGGGAATCAAAGAAAGACCTTTAATAGAGCTAAAAGCCACAAGAGTAACTTTTCAGAGATTTTCTTGGTTTTACTTTCTCGATTACAAGGCACACATTAGTAATCTGGCTATGTTCCTTTAAAAGCAAATCCCTTTCCTCAGTTTAGCATTGCACCCACATTTCCACCCTCATAATACAATTTTCGCTACACCTTTATCATAGAATATTTTTTATGTTTGCAATTTATTTTTCATGGCAAAAATTGCATCTATTACAACAGTAGTCAAATGAGGCATTTAAAAAAAAAATCTTCAACACATTGGCATTATTTTCCAAGCTAACTATACACAACTGTCACAAGCTCAAGGTTACTCACAGCTTCGTGGATTCCCAAAAACTGGACAAAGACTGGTGGTCAGATGGGCAGTGGATAAAGTATTTTATTTCCACCACTGAGCAGCTCCACACCTTGAATAATAGGAGCCAATTCAGTGCAACCCATAAAGAGATTTATCAGTTCCTGTCAGCATACCCTGTAGGGTGAGGCAACAAATAAAAAAGGTAGTGGAAAAGAAAAGTGGTAGAGTGGATTCCAGCTCCCTAAAATGTTCCACCACTGCCAATGTCCATCTGCTTTTAAAAAAAAGAGAAAAATTCCCCCCTACAATTTCCATTTATGACTTGAGACATGATATTAGAGCATCGAAAGGAACGTTTTAGCAACATTAGAAGGAGATAAAAAGTCAGGTGATTCAAAGATGCTGCACTGGATGAATTTCAGAAACATGTCAAGAAAACTGTGAAGCACTGCATAGGCTACTTCGTGATAGATTAGCAATAGTGATAGATTATTCCTGTGGTTAATTCCAAGGATTATTCTTAAGGATTAATTATTAAGCAAATGTTCAGCATGAAATTCAATATATTACAAGAGTATGGCAATAAAAAACACAAAACTGCTCATTTGAAACATTTTTGTTTAAAAAAAAACAGGTAGGTTTAAATGCCTTAATTATAATATATCTGAGTGAAAATTAAAGTATCTAGAATGTTCTGTGAGCAGTTATGTTTTAGCCAGTAATATTCAGTGTCCTGCACTTCAGACTCTCTATTTCTGGGATACACCCGATTTAAGTGCAAGTGGATGAACAAACCATGTCAAATTATAGCACTCAGCCTTATTTGACAGGCGTGTCAGATTCATACTAAATTTTATGTCTCTTACCTGGCTTCATAAAAAAAAAAAAAAAAAAAAAAAGCTGACTGTATACATTGCATGGAACCTCTGGAGTTGCTATCAAAATAATAAGCTGTGTTATTGAAAATGCTTCCAATATTCCGCCTCTGCAAGACCAGGTTTACTGAATTACTGTTCTTCTTCAATTTAGAAAAAGAGTGATTTCTTTTTTTATGCCTCAAATATTAGCCAACTTTCATGTGAATAGGATTCAGTGAAATTTGATGAGGGGGGAGGGGCAGGAACACACAAGATGATGGACACTTGCGAGTGAGGCACTCCTGCGCACATTTCATTCACGGAACCACCCTTATCACTGTAGTGTACTATTTTCTCAGCATGAAAAAAAGCAAGTGAAATTCAGGAACATGCCAATGGTGATAATATAAATAATAATGGGAACAGATTTTAATTATATATCTGTACCCAGAATGAATTACTCTTTTTAAGTTGTAAAAACGACTGGACAGATAACAATCAAACTTATCAGACCACCATAATAGACCAAATATATGTATATGCATGTATCTATATATATATCTATATATATCTATATATATATATTTATATATAGATACATATATATACATAAATATAAATTCTTATTTTTTTCAATTTCAACTTTTGATTTTCTATAATTCTGAAAAGTGTCAGAGCCTCAGAGCTCCTTCACTGCATTTGCCTTATGCTTGCTGGAATAAATTGGTACCATATGGCATGATGACAGGATCACTCAATCTTCTGTGTACCTGAACACCACATTAATCATTTTTTGGGGGATATTCTTTCTCTTTCATCACACAGGAATTTCCAAATTGCCCCTGCCTTTATTTCTCTCACACATGTAGTGAATTTACATACACAGACTACACACTGCCCTTGTTAGAAGCCAGACCATTTGACCGAGTTCAAGCTGGAGCAAAACAAAATGTTAAGGTTAGGTGTCAGGTGAGACTCTCTTCCTGTTCAACATATTGACTTACTTTCATTGTAATGTGGTCAAGAACTAGGGATATTTTTTTCATCAACTTGCTTGTCTGGTTGAATCATATGTTCTAAAACAGTTTATGTTTGTACATAAAGAATAAATACTGCACATAAAAAAACCTAATAAACTGGCTACAACAATTTAGTGCATTTTTTGGTTATCATTTGTAAATAAGTGAATGATCACATAAAATACATAAGGAAAAATAGGTACTACATTAAAGGTCTGATAATTATATTTGTACCTACCTCAGCTGAGTGGCTATGATAAAACTCCATTAGTGTATGCATGGACATAAAGCTTCTTCCACTAATTCAAGCTAAGAGTTTTTAGACACAGAACGGTGAACAGAGTAAAAAAGGGTGAAGTGGCCCAGAGGTGAGCAAGAGGAGAGACGGAGAGAAAAGTGGAGAGAAAGAGAGAGGGGAAATGGGACAAAGGAGAAAGAGTGGTCTTTATAGCAATGCCCGCTTGATGAATCAGACATGTCTTATTTGTTGGCTGCACTGCTAGGGAATTTGCATTGATTATTTTCCCCTCAACAGATACATTTAAATCAATGTGGCACAGCGCAGCCAGAAAAGTGTGAGAAAATACGCGAGGCATACAGTGAAGCCCAGAGCTGTAACCTTGGTCAGACAGGAGGAGCCACAGCTCCCCCTTCATGCCAAAAGGATGAGATCAAGACTAAAAGCTACACTGAAGACAGCACCATCTCCGATATCCCCATGAAAAAACAATCGCCTCCCAGCACCCGTAATAACAATTCTATGAGCTAATATGTCTTAATTAGACACAATTCTTCTTATGCAGATACGTCAACATGTGTTTTTCCCTATTTTGCCCAAAGTAGCAATGTATATTGCTTTTAATTTCACAGTTTTACTCTTTTTCCCCCTCTAGACTTCCTTGAGCTTTCTTTTTAAATTGTACTTTTTTCTATTTAACATTCTTTTTTTGGGCTTGCTACAGTTACATCTCTGTGTCGTTATTGATCTTTGAATAGTTATAAAAAATCCATCTGAGGTAATTCACCAAAACAAGAGAAACAGCGTATTTCACCTTATCTATGCTCATATGATTGTATCCCATTCAGTTATAGAGCCAATCAAATGAAGAAAGTTTGACAAAAAGATCACATCACTTTCCAGAGCTGCCTCTTTTATTTTCTTTGTTTTTACCAAAGTCCATATTGATCTTTCACTTTTTCACAAGTGTGTTGGTGCATGTTAGTGGTGTAAATCATGCACTTTTTAACACATTCAATAAGGCTGATCTGGTCAAAAATAAGATTTAATTTGTAAAAATGGGCTTTTTCTTTGAATAAATACACAAGGTTTGCGCTGTAATTTCACCATTCTCTGATAATGTGTTTGATACTTTGACATTCACCAATGAAAAGTGGGTTAGGTTATTAGCTATTCTCCAACAGATCCATCTGCTTTTATGCAGCCCTGGCGTGGAACTGGATCACCGCTGATGCTTCATCACAAGGTTTTGCTTTAATGATGCTTTCATGGAAGTTGAGCAAAGGTATTTGTCCTCTCTAATAAAGTCCTGTACTGCCCCCTTGCAAAAACTAAACTAGATGGCTTTAGGGTATAGTGAAGATAAGATGTCCCAAAAGGGATATTGTACTTAATGTTACAATTACAAATGCCAAAATTTAATTTTTTTTTAAATCAACATATTTTTTTTCTTTTTTAGTTTGCATAGATTCCTAAGCTAGAGGCATTGAATAATTAATTTCACATTCTAATTGGATAGGCAATCTTCGACAGACTACAACACACAAGGCAAAACACACTACAACACACTATTCCCATTTCTTTTCTTTTCTGGTCTCTCTCATTCCACATCTCATTGATAATTTCTCCTGGAGCTTCAGCCTCTCGCAGTGAGATCAAAGTGGCTGTCATACACTGCCAGTGGAGGATGGTTCAGGAGCATCTCCCTACAATATATTATTCCTATGGATGCTTGATGAAAGGGTGTATACCCGGGTTGGAGATAACACTGTTATAGGGCAAGCACTGAGGGGAACAAGCTCGTCACATGGAACAGGTTTGGGAGATGACAACAATAACAGATTATTATAAATGTGGGCTACAATGTCCACTTATAAGATGACCATAACATTTGTACTCTAAGTTTAATTGAACTCATATGTAGACAACACAATGGCATTTATTTTATCTGCACACACACACACACACACAGTTGTAATTTATTTTTGAAAAATATAATAAAACATTTTAACAAGGCCTAATTTGGGCTTATTCTGACAACAAATAGTCCCACTGTTGTAGAAAAGCATAATAATGGGCAAATATTATGCAAAGTTTGCTCACTCCATTTCTTTTTCTGCTGTTATATTTTCTCTGTGGAAAATAAAACTAAAGAGAAGCTTTCCAATACCTCCTTACTGTCTGTCTTTTCTCTAAAAAGCAGATCTTAAGTCAGACTAAAGTATACACTCGTCTCTCCCCTAGGGTGCAGTGGCAGTGGTGCAGAAAAAGTGAACTGCAGAGGACCCCACTGTTTAGCAAACACTCCTACTGAGGGGAGGAATTAATTATTCAGAGCCAAGGACCAAGGCAGCTCCATTTGATTGCACCACAAAAGAAAGGTCAGAGCTTTTTATATGAGGAACCTCCTGGTTCTGCATCCTGTCAGCTGAGGGGATGGGTATAGTCTATAAGGTTGAATGCTACTCCGACTAACAGCTCAATTAAAAAGGACAAGGATGTCTAGGTGAGGATGTCCAAAAGACATTCGGCAAACGGCAGCTGCCACACAGGCTCAATATAGAAAGGTGTGGATGGCCTAGAGTTTATGATTAGCACTTGAAGAGAAATTAGTGCATTGTGCACATGGCTTTGCCAACTTCACAGGAGCTGATGTGAAATTCTAAGATGCCAAACCGATGAAAAAAATAATCAGGGGAGCGCTGGTTAGAATGATTAAAAACATACGGCCCCTGAAAGCGGTTACTGTTCTCATCTGAACAAATCATTTCTTTCCCACTCTTTGCAAGTTAGCAAATGATCCATTACTATGTTTGAATAGTTAATAGGCAAAAATGGACTTCAAATCAAATTAATAACATAGTATTTAATCTAGGGCAAAATGGCCTTCTAAAGACTGAAATATTAGTCTTCAAATTCTGCAAATACAGTATGGCAATTAATAGAGATGGAGAAAGTTTGGTGCCAGGCTCCCCACAGAGTGATCATCTGCACAATCCGATAAAATTTCACTGAGAAAGGCCAAAGCGTTTTCTCCAGTCATAGTGGAATGCCTGATTTTCATCACGTCCTTTTTGCCCACTGCGAGCTCACGACGCTTTATTTCACAGAACAAATAATGAACATAGAGTTGTAATGCAACACAATCCCGTTACAGGATCCATGGGGTTTACGCAGTAAATCTGCCATTAAAAAGTAGAACTGTTCTGAGGCCTCCTGGCACTGTGGTCTGTCACTCTAAGTTATAATCTCTAAAAAAACTGTGGAATGGTGAGCCCCCACAGAGCTGAGAATGAAGCCAAGAGAGCAAATTCTACAACTATGCAACAGGGGGCTGCCTCTTCCCTATTGGTGTGCGTGCACCCCAAACATAAAGCCTAGCCATTCTATTGGCTCTTTTCAGTGCGCTGTCAGCCAATTGTCAATGACCAAGTTCTTCCATTCCATAGAAACCAGGCTAGCACCAGTAATGACATCAACTCCATTGAGCTCTCATCTTCTCCCAGTAACTCGAAATACAATACAAAGCATATTTTCAAAAGGTCAGAAAGTAGCATGAAATAAATAAGAAAAATAACAAAAAAATCTAACGATCATCAACATACTTTCAGAGCATAGAGTTCTATAAAATTCTGTATGTCATTCAGCTCACTTGTAAATTACAAGGAAGAAATATCAATAGACTTTAATTTTATCTTTATAATTGCAAATCATAAATCATGGGGTTGCGTTTGCTAGCTGTGGTATGTTCACCTTAACAGTATGAATTAGCTTGTTGATTTATGCCTCTGCAGCATTATGGCTGAATAGACAGATATAGATTGGAAAGGGGATAGGTCCCTCCTAGGATGATTTCTTGCAGATGGCTGAGCCATTACATCTTAGTCTCAAAGATCATTAATTTCCCAGGTAATAAACCCCCATGTTGTTAGCGGGGCCCCCTTCCCCTGTTTGCCCTGTGTAGTAGGATGCAGCTGGGTGTACAGTAGCTTGTGTGTAGTTGCCAAATGGAGATGACAGTTTGCTCCATTGTTCATCAGTGAAATCACGAAGCCATGCTGAGTCTATAGCACATGGATGAAAAATTAAATTCAACACCAAAAAATTAACATGTTACAATACAGTCTGTTATGTCCCCCCACAGAGAATATAATCATCACTTCAGGTCTGGTGTAAGTGTGTCCATTAAGGCTTGACAGAGTTTTTGCAGTCTTATTTGAATTTACAGCCAGACAATATGTTTTGTTAATATTAAATATGTGCCAGAGCAGGGACACCGAAGAAAGTCCTCGGTGAAACACAGATAAAACCCTGCCTGAAGAGGATCATGAAATGACAACTGAGACCCCTCCGTCTGCATATCGCTATTGCAGATTATGCTTAAAAGCTCCTTAAAACATAGGAGCAGGTGAAGCGGAGATTTTTCTCAAATGCTTAACAAACAAAAGAACTGGTGTGCTCAACTCAAGAATCATTATAGACCATGATGGGACATTATCGGTCACAAAATAGAAAATACCCTTGTAAGCACTCACAAATAAATACATTACACTTTTGATACTGCATAGCAGCAGAAATTAGCGGATGTCTTTCAGCCCTGGGCTTTCCTGAGCGTAACTGATCCATTAGCGGGTATAACCCTTATCTAGCAGCAACCAGGGCCCTGCTGATTGACATAATTCAATCAAAGACCAACTAGGACAATCATATTAGGAGCATGCACGTCATATAGTTAATACATATATGTACAAAAATAAGAAACCTACACAGAGATTCACAAACAACCAGAGATGCAACTGTATCGATGACAAAGGTTCAGCATTTTGAGGTGTCTATGTGTTTTCTTCTGGTTAGGGTTTGAATCAATTTACTTTTCTTTTTTGTTTTCAATTAAATGTTTACCTTCTGTTGAAGATAATTATTATCTTTTATTGCATAAAAGTTGTGGATCAGATATGCTAAAGAAAGCCCTGGATCTATTATGTTTGCTAATTGATGGTACCATGCAGTATTAAAGGTGCTACAAATTTGACAATATGTACTAACAACTTTATTCACTGTTTTTACAGTTTCAGCTCTGTTTAACGTACATTAATAATGACATTTTAATTGTAGGTACTGTGAGAAACATATTTTTGTACAAAAAAACAAAAATTGTGCCTTGAATACACAAAATATGCATGAAAAAAAAGTTTCATGCCACCAGGTTTACTGGTGTTTTTTTTTTATTCTCTTTTTTCATAATGCACAAAGAAATAGGTGAATGAGCATGCCATAAATGCTACGCTAGTTTTCCCAATGCTATGGATTTGCAAATGTCTGTATTCATTGTTTCTAAGAGTTCATAAACAGGAATCTATTGAAATGCATCACAATCCTTCACTGCAGCTGGACTGATACAACTCGAGATATCTTCAGACAGATTTAATGCAGCAAAAATGCAAAACGTGAGAATTTATTCAAGTTGGCTCAGGTATTATCTGCTATAGTGAGTGAGTGTATTCCTTATCAACTTTGAAGTAAGGAAAATATGAAAGCTCCTCTTCTTGATAGCACTAACATTTCATCACATTTCACATCAGAATATGCTCAACTGGTAGCCACTCACACTTCTTTAGCAATTTTAAAGACTATTGAGCAAAAATACGGTGGGGGGGACACAATCTAACCTTGATTGCCAAACACTTCAGGGCTGAAACAGCCACATGAACTTCTATGAGGCAAAACAGCAACACAATCTTTCCACTCAACACAAGCAAGGATCTCTGGAGCCATAAACTGATTCTGAGAGCTCTCATCAATCTTTAATTCTTCCTCAGGCTCCGAGGGGCCGCTGTGAGTAAAAACCTCCCTGTAAAACCAGAACGAGGCCAGATTCCAGCACATTCAAGGTTCAAGAGGAGGCCTAGAAGACTTGTTGCTGGGGCCAAATCAACAGAGGAGACTTTTTAAAATCATTCTATTTAAGACATGTGCCAATAACCATCTTTTGTCTTTGGGAAGGTTCTTTGAAGCTTTTTGGTAAATTTAAAAAATAATACATTGTATAATCTTTAGATGACACAGTTGGGTGCTACATTCAGCCTCAATTGTGTTTTGCACCTAAAAAATAATTAGGCACATTTAGGCAAGGTTTTTGCATGTGGTATGAACTTTATACCAGTAAGAAAGGCATATTGCTAACATGCTACAAAAAAACAGATCAACAGCGACACTTTTTCATGGAACTTCAAATTGAAACTCATTACCAATATACTTTAAGACAATAAAAAACAGAAATGTCAGTAAAGAGTTAAGAATTGGCTGGAAGCAGTAAAACAAAAACTGTTGGGTGTTGTGAGGACTTTGGCACTTTTTCCGGGCATCTAAAAGTCAAGGACACATCCTAAGCTGATCCGATAGAGGACAATCTAAAAAACTGTCTGTATCATCGTACCAATGCCACAAACATCGCAGCTGCGTGTAGCCTGTGAGTTGTTGCCAAATGGATGTGACAGTTCGCTCCACTGTAGATCAGTGAAACCACGGAGCCTTGCTGAGTCTTAAAGCACAATGATGAAAAATTAATTCAGACACTGAAAAAAATTAAGTGCCTCAGGAAGAGTGTGTAGTCTGTCCCCAGAGGTTGTTCTCTGCTTGAATGTGTCTATTCTGAGTGGTACCAGGCAGCTTGTAATGCGACCTAAGTAACTGTCTGCTGACTGAGAGTTTGAGCTTTGGTCCCACCATATGTTCTCTCTGAGGCACAACACACAGCTCAGTACGTTCATGTAAACGATTACATTGCAAACAAAGAGTTACAAGGTGGCCTGAAAGTGAGAGTATGATGAAGGATCCGGTGAAACGCGTGCATGTTTGTCCGTTTCAGAGGAAAGCTCAAAGAGAAAATGTCCTGTTTACACTTGGAATGGTGGAAAAAAATGTTGGTTGGATGTCGTTTTAAAAGTAAGGCCGCTTGGTGTGTGGGCTTTGGCACTACCACCCAGAATCCCTACGTCAAGGACACAACTTAAGAGGATATGGCAGGCACTGCTCTAACCATCTGTATCATCACACTCGAGCCACAATCATATCTGTTTACTTTTAACATTCAACAAAACTACTAAACTTGCTGGAGTAAAGCCAGACAACCTCCACTGGCCATTCTAGCAAACTCTAAATCAAAAAAATTCAACTTGCCCCTGAATAATTTGGATTTGTCGTTAGAGTTGTTTTATAAAGATATAACAAGTTGGAGCAGCAGTGGGAGGGGGTCTAGACTGGTTCACCCACTGCAGAAGCAAAGCAGGTGGCCAGGTTGATGACAATGAACAGACAGCATTGGTGGCCTAATTTCCTCATGTCAAACAACACCATATGGCTCCTCTGCTCTCCTCTATCTATTTAGAAGCTGCAGCCACATAAGCATGCAACTAACATAGGCTTCACAATTAATTAAAGAAGGTAGGAAACGGGATGCATTACATTCTATATAGTGAAAAACACATCCCACTATTATGGTGGAAAAAAACATGTCCCCCAGGTGGTTATGTGTTATGCATGTCCTTGAAGGCAGTGAGGTTTTACCAAACAGCTTACTTTTCCTTAAACAATTTTGCATAAAATGAAGACTAGGCTTCTCACTATTGTAGAGCACTATTGTGGAAAAGGGGAATATGTTCAATTAATCTTTCTGACCTATAGTGAAGTTTTATAAGATGACAAAACCTTGTTCTAACCCCCCACCACCTCCACGCGCATAAACAAACACAGAAGAGATGACCCCGACATTGTGAAAATGCATGGCTTTAGACACTGTAATGACAGTTATCAACTTACAAGGACAAGTCAACCTTCTCAAATTTATAAAATTTATCATTTTTTTTCATTGATAAGATTTCACAGGACCACAATATCTTTGCTGTGGCTGTCAACATTAAGCAAACCTAACTACACATGTTATGTAAAAAAGAAAAAGAAAAAATACATCAGGAGCCTTAAAAATCTTGGACAATGACTTTTTTTTTTTTTCACAAAACTGAAGCTCAAATGGGTTTTGTGACAGCATTGCCTGCACACCACCAAAAGAAGGGAAAAAGCTCAAAGCATCACCACTTCAATTTATTCATAACCATGTGACTCATGACAGTGATTGCTGACACGAAGTCTCTCAAAGCTGAGGTGGTGACAGGTAACAGGGTAAACTATGTGCGGTGTGGAGACAGGCCAATCCCTTAAAGAAGCAGCAAGAGAATAGAGCACCATATGGTTCATATGTTGCTCACTGCATTGCAAAGTAGAGCACATGATTTATTACAGTTCAAATTTGGTGTAAATTTTCTGCTTTTGGGTCACATCAATTATATTAAGTGTCAAGATTCATATAATTTGGGGTCACACATTAGTGGTTCAACTCCTCATTTAAAGTGGATTTCTTTTCTTTTTTTTACCCTAAAGGCATCCTGCCCATATGTAGGAACTAAAATCTCCACCTTTATTCCAGAATAGGCTTGTTTATTCTGAGCAAGGCATGACAAAAAAAATGAAAATGAAATGAGGACATGACCAAAACATATCCAGTGTTGTAATAGTTATTATGCGTGTTATGATTATAGCATTTAATCCAGTTAATTTAAATTCCATTTTTGTCACACATCTAGGGATTATTCCCAGGTGTCATCTTAACACAGAAATAAGTCTGCAGACAAAAGCAGAAAGTTTTCAGGGAGACAGTGGTGAAGGACTCCTGCCCTCCCCCCTCTCCATGGGTTCCTGGTAAAATTATTCAGCAGGGGACGAATAAAGCAGAAAATGGGTTTGTGCAGCGCACAATAGCACATAGATAACAAGAAGGACAAGTATTGAAAATGTTCTATAGGGACGAGTTTGCAAAAATGCCTTGGTTCTGTCACACTGTGGAATGCCTTGTTCTTAATGGCACACAAGCTGGGGTCACCATTAAGTGACAAAACAATATCAGTAGGGAAACATTTGCATCACGGTATACAAATATTCAAGTTGTCAGGCATAGAAATCCTGGTCTTTTCAGTGTGACAGCAATCCCTTTAGGTGTGAGGCGAGTGCAGTTCAGTGGCTCAGGGAACGGCAAGAGATTTGGTGGTGGGGGACCAGTGGGACTGCGGAAGTTGCATGCAGTGAGGTGTGTGTCAGAGCACAGGAGACAAAGCAATGATTACACACAATGAGTTGAGCAGAGTGCAGCTGACACTAATGCAGTCCAAAGGGAGACACGAGACAGAGCACTTGTGACAACTGTGAGAAGGCTTCACCCCTCTGAAAGGCAGTATTATGAGCACCAAATAGAGCAAATATTGTGTTTTGTTTTTCCACATTAGTTATTTGTTAAGAAATGGGAAACTACCCTGAAATCATTTCTTATGTATAACACAATATATGTATATGTACATGTACACTATGTTATGTATGAAAGTAACTGTGCTTGGCAGCTTAGGAAAGTAATTTAACCTGTAGTATTCAACCTTATAAATCAACTTGTTCATTTTAATACACGACTTTGCAGCAGAGGCAATTAATTTCAGCCTCAAAAAATAATAGTTTGTATGCAGTTTACTTACAATAAATCAGAAAATTTGGCAGTTAGCATTTTGAACTGCACAGTGTGGTTCAGCTCAAAATCAAAACAGTGTTTATGAACAAAGAAAATTAAATTGTTGACTAGAAATGTTACTGTTGAATGAAAATCCTGCTTCCCAGTGTGTAGTTGGCATGCTGTTTAAGATGCAAATAAATGGAGAATAAAATAATTTGCAAATTATCTAAACTATAGATTAAATTCAAAATTATATCATATATTATCTTCACAACACTCTAAGGAGTCAATCAGTCAAAGTGCAACAGTGTATTGGTATTTTTGGTACCTATCTGCTGTTTTTTATGCCCTATTTCAGCAGAAACACAAGTTTGTTCATGCAGAAAAAGGCATGCCTTCCCCGAATCATCTTTTCAAGTTCAGTGCTGTCTATGGAACCAAAGATCGTGACTAATGACAAAATTGGTTTTTAACCTTGTCCATTGCATTTCCTCGGATTTTCAGGCTCTCCTTTAATGAACATACAACTAACAAATAGCCATATTAACTGTGAGATGTTCCAAATGGTATGTTTAATCTAGTTTCGCTTTTGTGTTAATCAAATCTTATTTTACCAGCATCTAATTCAAAATTCCAAACCTTAATTTTTCCGCCAATGTAACTGTCATCAGCAATACACCACCTGTATTCATTACATGTCAAATGAGTTCCAGAAGAGCATAAACTTCCAAGAGTATCCAATAATTTGGCTCTTGTCCGCAGTAAATAGCTCTTACAGTTGAGTGGGACTAATAAGAGGGACCTGGTAAGAAGCATTAGACCATGCCCAACAATCTCTCCACTCAGAGTTAGCTATTAATGCAAAACACAAAGAGGACTGCTGCAAGTGATGCTCACAGGCTAGTTTCATATCTGTGTATTTTCAGGTTAATAAAAAATCCTTATAACAAATGACAAAATGCAAATCAGCTGCTCCTTTCTTTACCTTAAATTGTCATTGAACAGAGTTAAAGATCACTCACTAGCGCTTTCAGATATACAGCAAATCATATAACTGTGATGAAAAACATACATCATAGCTGTTAAGTATTTGATAGCCAAAGCCAGTTCTAACTTCCTGATAGCAAAATACAACTGTCGCAGAAATGGTGTGCCATAAAGCTGTGTGCAACTTCTAATTCAATTTGACTGAGAACAAATGAGGCTGATGCACCATCATAGAGTATGATAGCACATTACATGTGGAACATTATTATTGAATTTACTCATACTGCTTGTGGGAGTTCCTCTGGGCCAACCTCCATATCTTTATGACAGACGGGGATCATGATGGTGTTACTGACTGAATCTCACTTCAGGGATGTGCTTAGGTGTATGCTGTATATTCAAAAAAAAAAAAAAAAAAACACCTGTCTACCTTGTCTACATTTATCTGTGAGTCAGCTATTTGAGTTCTTTTGTACAATACTCTGTTGACAGATGTGACATCTGTGCCGCTGAAATTATAATGACTTTAGTTCAACATCACCTGATTAAATGTAAGTGTGATGAAAATGTAATTGAAATGTCTTGAAATGTCTTTGAACATCAAAAAATGCAGCATATAGGTTTTTCAGCAAAGTTTTTCTTGGTTGCTTTTCCACTCGTTTTTAGTCCAGTCCTCATTCAATCATAATAAGGAACCTCTGTTGTGTCTAAAAATAACAATTTATCAAATAATCCGCTCTATATTGTATCTACAGGCCTTTGGTTACTAGCAGCTTGTTGCAATGACACATGATTTGTTCCCATTTCTTTAGTTGCATATATGTTTCCAAAACAGCTTTTCACCAAAACATTGACATATCTCAGCAGGGTGTGCAGTGTGTCCTTAAAAAGATTTGAGGAAACTTGACAAGTGGAGGACAACAGGAGAAGTTTCAGGTTTTAAAAAGTATCTCAAAGTGATGTTTCGAAGAATGTAGAAAAAAAAAAAACTCCAGTAAAGTCCCAAAAAACAGGACCTGAGAAGTGCATCTGGCCCTTCAGTTGATCAATCTACTATTCACAGAAGCCCCATCAGAAATGGTCTCTGTGGAAGGGTGGCTGTCAAGAAGCCATTCTTGAAGGGGAACAGGGAGAAAAGATTGAGTTATGCCAAATGACACAAGAACTGGACTGAAAATCAGTGGCAACAGGTCTCATGGAGTGACGACTCTTCCCTGGAGAACTTCAACATTATTGAAGCAGTGTGGGATCATCTTGACAGAGAATGGAACAAAAGGCAGCCAACATCCAAAGACGAGCTTTGGAATGTCCTTCCAACTTGTCCAAGGAGGCTGAGACAACTTGAAGAAAAAAGGTGATGATACCAAATACTAACTTTAAAGTTTGTTAGATCTCTCTCTTTCTCTCTCTCTCTCTCTCTCTCTCTCTATATATATATATATATATATATTCTGCAGTATAACATATCAGATATCTGTTGTTGTTGTATGTTTTCACCAGAGTTCATGATAATTACCATTTACAATGCAATTATAGAATATTCAGGAACTCTAGGTTCAGGTTCAAAAGATCAATCGCACTTCATGGCTTTAAACAACAAGCAGCATGAATACCTGACATCTTCCTTCCCAAATTAAGATCTGAGTTCTTGGTTACTGAATGCCTACTGCCTTCTTTTCAGAAAAAGTTTAATCTATTTCCAAATACTGTCACATAAATCCCAAAGGCAACAATGTCACACAGAGCAGAGGAATTACCACAGCAAATGACAGAGAATTCCTATCAAAACATGATCATATTCTTTATTCTCAACTAACACAAAGCTTGAGGAAAGGACTAGCCCTCCCTGAATGCCAGTCAAGGTGTCACCGTAAGCTCTGCTCTCTTATGACTCCTGACTGGTAGACACTTTTGGGAAAATCAACAACGTAGAACTCTTCATCATCTTGGCAGGTAAGTCTCTTCACAAATTACCTTTTTTCCTCCATCTTCCACACAAGGGGTTCACCTGCATCTGTAGCACAATGCTCCCTTGCTCACTTCTTTCACATCCCACTTCTCTATAGCTAATCTCATAAAAAAAGTGCGTCATTATGTCTTAAAGGAATGTCACAAATGCAGTGTATCTTTAAATGATGTGCAAAAATGTGATACATATTTAAAACTCCCTGGGGAGAACCTGAGGTTTACCTCCTTCAGAACAAATATAAAGACTGTTGTGCAGCAGGCGTACTGTATCTAACAGAGTTTCATGAATATTTCTCCAAAACAGTAACCTACTAAATTATATCAGGACTAGATAGCAACTCAAAGCAGCTGTTGAAGCTGCCACAGGTTACAATCCTTTGGTTTCATTTGCACTTGAAAGGAGGCCTGTGTCAGCCTTCTGTCAGGTTGCTCTGCACCTCATTCACGTACAGCCCTCAATGATTAAGCCAATGTGAAACACTAACAAGCACCAAGCATCACCCAGTGGACTTGCCTAATTGGGTCAATCAAAGATGATCTACAGAGACTCACAGTAGGTAGAGAGTAAGCGCTTTTGGTGTGGTGGAGTTTTTGCAGCTCTCTGCACAGACACTGCAAAGAAACATGCAGAGGCTTGTGGACATTACGATGCAGGCCTCCTGATAGCCTGGCAGTGACGCTGCATATATTGCCGCCTTTCTTTGGGTCTGACATGTCTTTACACAATTCTCTTTTCTTTTTTT
Source organism: Leuresthes tenuis (assembly GCF_036924035.1). Lineage (NCBI taxonomy): Eukaryota > Metazoa > Chordata > Actinopteri > Atheriniformes > Atherinopsidae > Leuresthes > Leuresthes tenuis. Next base: position 14,120,251 of record NW_027325361.1, on the reverse strand, counting down.
TTTTCCTCTGAGAAAAGGAATGGTTTAATTAATGTGTAAGAAAGACACTTGCGAGTCCTCAGCCCAATGTGTTGGAGTCCCATAAGACTTTTGATTCCAGATCTTCATGTCCAGTGCTTTGCATGCTGATTGACCAAGTGTGGAGGCGGGCAGCTATCAGGCTGGTAGCACATTATGCAGTGATGCATTCATTTTTCCATTTGGCTTTATCTAGCTCCTACAATGTGAAATTTTGCATTGGTATCTTATTCACTCTCTTATTTTAAAACCTTTCCAGTCATTTACAGTAAACCTCCATAAAATCCAATCAAATCACCAGAGACAAGAGCCTGGTGGTGGTGGATGATAAATATGAGATGACTGAAATCACTGTCTGGTGATTCAAGCATGTAACCCTTATCTGTATTAAGTCTAATTGGAAAGGGTTAATTTGTCCCTGTTGCACAAAGCTGGCAGCGTCATAGATTAAAACTCAATTACAGTATGAGATATAAAGAGCAAGTATACACTTACAAGCTCTCGTGTAAGTGTGGCATCACTACTGTTAATTCCACGTCACAGAGGATATTGTGCTTTTGTTTGCAGGATACTGCAGGATATACCACCGAGCAGGCTGGTGTCTGGTGCTCATCTCATCTGGTATGAAAACAAACTTCTGTTTCAAATCTGTGTAAGGAGAAACAAATCCTCCAACTGACACGATAATAGTAGTTGTGTGTTCATGCCCTTAACTACGATCTGCAGTGGCGTCCTTTAATATCTTAAATTATTCATAAGTGTTTTCAACCCTTATAATGAGATATGAAGGGGGGTTGGATAAATGGTAACACTTCCATGAGATCTTGCCGTGAGTTGAAGACCAACATACGACAACAGGTTTTTCATTTCTTTCATTTTGTTATTGACACAATAACACTTTACTAAAACATTTGACTTACTCGACTGCCACCCTCTTGGCCATTGCCATTTATCTAGTTCTCTTTGTTATATGCAAAAAAAATAGATTTTGAATTATATGCTGGATTACATTTTTACATTACAGACAGTCCAACAGTCATTAAAGGTCTCATATTCCTCAAACATTATCATCAGATGTCTCAGCCTCCATGAACAAATGCCTCATTGGGATTTTTTTGGTTGTCATGTGAGAGGTCTGACATAAATGTTGTCACACTGTGATCAAATAAAGTGTCTCCAATTTTTTAACTGTCTCTAAAGCATGCAGCCAGTTTTTAGACTTCAGATTGATCACTGTTTAGCATAATCACAGGCCTTTTGCATTCCCAACCCTACCAGCAGCATTCACAGTTGTGTGATGCCCAGAGCCCACACAGATAACACTATGGACCATAAACTGTTTGGTTACGAGATTATAGAATTTGGAAAACAGTCAAGAAAACATATGATGTGATGAGAGGGAACATGACCTCTGAGAATGATGATTTATGGGCAGCGCAACTACATTCAACATGGGCCAAGTTTAGAAATATTGTGCAACTGAAGCATTGGTGTCATCAGTAAAAAGAAGGGGAAAAAAGAGACTACACAGATGGTCCTGCTGTCCACAGGGGAAGGATTATACAAACCGTGCTGGATTTAAATATAGCATAAGAGATGGTATTAGAAAAGTTGGAAACAATTAATTACTCCAACACGTTTCTCCTTACACAGTCCAGAACCTCAAAAGGTGTTTATGGTGCATTTAATAGAAAGTGGCCTTAATCCTCCAAAATAGTCAATCGGACTGCAAGAATCAGAGACCACCGAAATCCTCAAGAAACTAAAATGCTGTTGGCACCATCACATATGACTCAGATTGCAGTTAAGAATCATTGATTAAATTCTAAAGCTTAACAATATCCTTCATAACTCAATTTTAAATAGAGGGACAATAAACCTACGTATCTACCTTTTTTATGTCAGTCACTGCATCTCATACCAATGCCTCCTGAATCTTTAATAAATGATCAAAGGAGAAAGCATTCACAAAGAGTAAAACACAATGCTGATAAATTCTTTAAAACACACATACTTAGTTTCATAAGATTATTGCACCCTGAATTATCTGTTTGAAATATCCTTAAATCACAGGTATGTGGTTTTATAGCTCCCATCTTTTGAAAGCCTTACATTTAAGATATGAATATGGTATTGAATACACCAACAAAGACATTTTTCCAAATATCCACCTAACACAAGACCAGTGTGAAACTTCTGTATTTATATAGTGTATGTTTTCAAATTGAATCAGCGACATTCTAACACTGAAATAAAATACTGTCCTTAAAGTAAAAATCTATTTCAGCATCTTCCCTCACGTCTTCAGATATGCATTTTTTCAAGTATGTAAGATGTGCTGAACATCAGTGAAAATCTGTTCTGCAATTCAAGTTTCCACATCACACCTGTCTAAGTTGGCTTTGGACTACTTTTTTAAAGATATTTTGGAGAACTTGCCACAGTTCAATGGATTTAGGTTATCACTGCTCACATATGGCCCATATGGAAGCCAGACCATCTGTTGTAGAATTTCATGTTCCTCTGGTTTCTTCTTCTTCTTCATGTTCTTGGCAGGATGTTTGTAATTCTCAGGGGTGCAAACTCATCAGGAGTGACAAAGAGGAGAAAAATGCAAACCCTGCACCAGCAGAGTGTTGTTTACTTATTTTTCAAACATAAATCACACTAGTTTAACACCATAAATTTGTTCCATCCGTACCCGCCACCTGCAGTGGTTCTGTGCCTCATCATAGGAGACTTACCTCATAGGTTGCAAACTGCTGCCCCAGAACTTTAAGCTCTATTGGAAAATGATTCTGTCTCAGTATTAGCTTTTACATGTAAATTTACAGTAAATTTTAAAATATAGATGTTAAATCAATGTAAAGATAATACAGAATAAAGAATGTAAGGGGAAGGGACACCAGAGGGGTGTACTTTGAAGTGAGATTAATGGCTTAGCGACAAATGCTGCCATGTTGTTGCTTTTTGCGGTAATTAATAAAGTGTCAGCCAATTTGAGTATTTTGTGTCGAGTAAGTGTCGAACAATGCATAAAATGGCCTTTTTTTACCTGAGAGTCCACCACACTGATGAAGAAATTCTGGTCATAAAGATCATAACAGCTGTCAGATTTGCATTTATGTCTTAACTGAGTTTTGGGTTTTTGTCGAGCAGCTTACACAAAGAGAGCCTGTCTGTGTTGTACAAGCTTTTTGTAGCACAGGTCAGGCCTCAATGCAGAGTCAGGTAAAAACATTGTGTTTAAGTACTCTGAATCTGTTTAATAAGCATTCTCACACTCTCCTCTGATTCTGTAATCTAAAAGAGAACCAGACAATGAAACGTTAAGTACATCATCACGTTGCCACAGTTCTTACATTTACTTTTATAATTTTGACAGTACAATGTAAACAAAATAACTTCTGTGTCTACAGTGAAATTAAATAAGTGTCACAAGATCATTTTTAGCTTGTGGCACAGTGAGCTTGCAATTGAAAGCACACTGAAAAATATACTTTAGGCCACATTAGCAAGCATTCCATTCCATCACATGTTACATTGGCCCATTTTGCCAAAATTTCTCCACCTCTGCCCCAAGAATTGGTCTCACAATACAAAACAAATCCAAAAACAACTTGTTTAGCAGTTATGACATGGGTGACAGTTGTGACCCATGTGATCTTTGGATTAGAATGTCTCGTTATAAGGTAATGCAAACATAACCATTCATATTTCCTCATTATTCTATCCGAATGACACCGTAGTTATAAATACTGTATAGCATTTTTGCCAGGATTCTGCACAAATATCCACCCAGTAAAGCTTTGAGTTTGCATTTCCACCCATGAACACAATTTATGTTGTAATTGACAGAAAAATGACAGTGTTAGCAAAATTAAAAGAGAAGTGCCTGAACTCCAACATCAGTAAAGTAATCTCAATGGAAATAACACAAACCAATCTGTAATGTGATGAACTGCATTCCATGAATCAAGACAGCTGAATACATTAAGAGGCTAATTAGGGTCCCAAACTTGACATGTGTTATTTAAGCAAGTCTATCATAACACTACTGGAAAAAAATCTTGCCTTAAGGCACAGAAACTGGGAGCTGCTTTTTTTTCCTTCTCTTTTTGACAGCTTAGATAGCATGGTTCAGAAACACACCTGATCTACTGAAATATGATATATGACATATTTTGGAATCAAAACTGAGATTTTTGCCAAAACATAACAAGATTACATTCAAAACATATTCATGAGTAATGCAAAGTTTTTTGGGGGAAAAAACAACTAGTATTGTCCATCACCTGCTATCAGGGCAAAAGAGCCTCTGAAATACACAAATATACAGACAACAGATGTCTTTACAGCAAGAATGAGAGGGGAACGTCACGTCAACAACTTTTGAATTTAAAGGGGAACTCTGGTCATTTCCAACCTAGATCTTATTTCTGGCATGGAATACGTTTATCTTCTCACCGAGAACAGTTTGGTGAAAATCAGCGTCCATCAGAAGCTATTTAGATAACTCGTTATCGGTATATACATATAATGGAGTGAACAGGGCAGGGACGATGCAGCCTCTAAATAAGGCATTATCTGTCTTTATTTCACCAATACTATAAGAAGAATAAATGAACGAATGCGTACTATAGCTCTGTTAGCTCATAGGTGCTGTTATGTGGCTACTTGTGGCTATAGGAGAGCTAATGGAGAGATTTCTACACAGGCACTCCTGGGACGACTTTATCCACACGCCCCCCTGGAGCACAGTTTATTTACTCCTTTCTCTGTGACAGTCAGCTAACTTCACACGGAGTTTGCTACTGCTAGTTTTGTGCAACATGGCAGGATATTTATCAAATTTTGACTATCTGAACGACACTTTGAGTAAGATGGACGTTCTCACCGGAGTGAATGAGCTGTGCTGCAGCCATGCGTGTCGATGAAGTGGTCCCAGTAGAGGTGTGTGTAGAATTCCTTCTGTTAGCTCTGCTATAGCTGCAAGTAGCCACAGAACAGTAGCTATGTGCTAACAGAGCAATAGTACGTGTTCATTCATTCATTCTTCCTAAAGTATTGGTGAAATAAAGACAGATAATGCCTTATTTAGAGGCTTAGACTTAGACTTAGACTTAGACTTCCTTTATTGTCATTGCACAAAAAACACAAGGTGAATCTTGACAACGAAATGTCGTTACTTGGCTACCAGTGTAACAGAGCTAGACCTTATTCCTATACAATAAATATGTTTTCTATAACTAAGAGCTAAGAGCTAACTATATGCAGGGTAAATAAGTATATATATATTCATGTATATTGCACTAAGTTATTGATATATTGCACTAATTGTCAAAAGAAACATTAAATATTGCACTGAGTTATTGCAAAGAGAAACATTAAATATTGCACTATAACAATTGCACTTAAGAGAACTAGAAAAGAATTTCACAGTCAGAGTAAAGTAAGTGCCAAGGAGTCCCCAGGTTCATGTTGAAGACAAAACTAGACTAACTAAGGTGCGTGTATTGTCCATGTCCATGGGGGGTGGTTTTTGTAGTGTCTGTGTGTGTGTTTAGGGGTGGAGGAGTGTTATGTGGCGTTAAGCAGTCTGATGGCCAGGGGGAAGAAACTGTTCAGTAGTCTGGTCGTTCTGCAGGAGATGCTGCGGAACCTTCTGCCGGACGCCAGGGGGGAAAACAGTCCATGGTTGGGGTGGGTGGGGTCGGAGAGGATCTGGTGAGCCCGGGATAGGCAGCGTCTGTCCGCGATGTTCTTGATGCAGGGGAGCGGAGCCCCCGTGATCTTCTCCCCTGTCCTCACCACCCTCTGTAGAGACTTCCAGTCAGAGGCCCTGCAGCTCCCAGACCAGATGGAGATGTAGCTGGTCAGCAGGCTCTCGATGGTCCCTCTGTAGAAGGTCTGAAGGATGGGGGGCGGGAGGGATGCTCTCTTCATCCGACGCAGGAAGTGCAGGCGCTGCTGGCCCTTCTTCACCAGTGAGGAGATGTGGGGTGACCAGCTGAGGTTGTCAGTGATGTGCACCCCCAGGAACTTGGTGCTGCTGACGACCTCCACAGCTGAGTCGTTGATAAGGAGGGGTGTGTGGGTGGGTCTAGATTTCCTGAAGTCAACGATAATTTCCTTGGTCTTGTTGACATTCAGGATCAGGTTGTTCCCTCTGCACCAGTCCACCAGATGCCGCACCTCCTCCCTGTATGCCGCCTCGTTGTTGTCCCGGATGAGGCCCACTACTGTGGTGTCGTCCGCGTACTTCAGGATGTGGTTGGACCTGAGGCGTGGACGGCAGTCGTGGGTCATCAGGGTGAACAGCAGGGGGCTCAGGACACAGCCCTGGGGGGTGCCGGTGTTCAGGGTGATGACGTCGGAGGTGTTGTTCCCCACTCTGACAGCCTGGGTTCTGTCAGTGAGGAAGTCCAGCAGCCAGTTGCAGAGGGGGGTGTTTATTCCTAAGGGGCCCAGTTTGCCTACCAGGTCCTGGGGGATGATCGTGTTGAAAGCTGAGCTGAAGTCCAGGAACAGCATCCGCACGTGGGTGTTCTTCTCTTCCAGGTGCTCCAGGCTCAGGTGAAGAGCAGTGGAGACTGCATCCTCAGCACTGCGCTTGGACTGGTATGCAAACTGGAACGGGTCGTGTGATGGGGGCAGCGTGGAGATAATGTGGTCCTTAACAAGTCTTTCGAAGCACTTCATGATGGAGGATGTGAGTGCGACGGGGCGGAAGTCGTTAAGGCATGTGATGGTGGTTGTCTTCGGGACCGGAACGACAGTGGCAGACTTGAAGCACCGTGGGACGACGGCCTGGTCCAGGGACGTGTTGAAGATGTCCGTGAGCACGTGGGTCAGCTGGTCCGAGCATTCTTTGATCAACCGACCTGGAATGCTGTCGGGACCTGCCGCTTTCCGCGCGTTGACCTTCCTCAGAACTTTCCGCACTGCTGATGCTTCTAGTCTGAGCGCCTGTTCGTCGGGGTGTGGTGTCGCTTTCCTCGCAGGGTTGGAGTTCAGCTCCTCAAATCTTCCGAAGAAGTTGTTGAGCTCATTGAGGAAGCTGGTGTCGTTCTGGCAGGATGAGGATGTGGGTTTGTAGTCTGTGACAGACTGGATGCCCTGCCACAGTTTCCTCGTGTCTTTGGAGTCTTGGAAGAGACCTTGGATTTTCCGGCTGTGGGCTCGCTTGGCGTCTCTGATGGCCCGGTTCAGGTTAGCCCTAGCAGACCTGAGAGCCGCAGAATCACCAGATTTGAACGCAGCATTTCGTTCTCTCAGCTTCGCTCGCACCTCCTTGGTCATCCAGGGTTTCTGGTTTGCCCGAGTGACTATTGTTTTTGTTACTGTCTCTTTTTCCATGCACCAACTGATGTAGTCGGACACGATGCAGCATACTCCTCCACGTTGGTGCGCTGGTTGTCTGTTGCAGCCTCCTTGAAGATGCTCCATTCAGTGCACTCAAAACAGTCCTGCAGTGCAGACATCGCTCCCTCAGGCCATACTCGCACCTTCTTCACTGCCGGTTTTTCTCTGATGAGCCGGGGCTGGTATGCAGGAATTAGCATGACAGAGAGATGGTCTGAGGAGCCCAGGTGGGGGCGGGGGGCTGCTCTGTAGGCCTTCTTTACGTTGGTGTAAACAAGGTCCAGCTTGTTCGCCCCTCTTGTAGCGAAGTCCACGTGTTGGTAAAAGTTTGGAAGCACAGTCTTCATGTTGGCCTGGTTGAAGTCGCCAGCAACAATAAAAACCCCTTCCGGCTGTGTGGCTTGCATGTCCGTGATGTTATGGTAGAGAACACTGAGGGCTTGCTTCGTGTTGGCGCTGGGTGGGATGTAAACAGCAACAATGGTGACGCTGGTGAACTCACGTGGCAGGTAAAAGGGTCGGCATCTCACAGTCAGGAGTTCAATGTCTGCAGAGCAGTGACTGGAGACCCAGGAAGCGTTGTTACACCAGCTGTTCTTCGTGTAGATGCAAACGCCCCCCCCTCGAGTTTTACCTGTGAGAGCGCTGCTTCTGTCGGCTCTAAATGTTGTTAGCCCGTCCAGGCTAACTGCGCTATCTGGGACCGATGCACTGAGCCATGTTTCAGTGAGGACAATGGCACAGCAGTTTCTTGTTTCAAGCTTTGAATGTAGTTCCAGCTTGAGGTAGTCCATTTTATTTTCCAGGGAGCGTACATTGGCGAGCAGCAGTGAGGGAAGCGGCGATCTGTACGGGTTAGCTTTTAGCTTAGCTGTTAGTCCTCCGCGGCAGCCGCGCTTCTGCTTCCTGTCGCACCGTCTCCGACGTCTCCATGGGCGGCCACTAGTTGTGGGAGGGACCGCTGTTTCGCTGGCCGCTCGGTCCGCTCGGCGTAGCAGTCCGAGGCTAGCGAGTGCGGTCCGCGTCTCCGTGCAGAGGAAGTCTTGGAGCCCTAATTTCCTGAGACTAATTGCAGTCTTACGGGTATACACTGTTCCTACACCATGACGCTGTGTTGTAGGTACAGGAATCGCTGTCTTAACTGCCGAAAGTAGCCTATGGTTTGCAATGCTAACCGGAGCCGAAGTAGCCGCAGCCGAGCAGGGCGCCGCCATCTTGTGCTGCATCGTCCCTGCCCTGTTCACTCCGTTATATTGATATACGCCTATCGTGAGTTATCTAAATAGCTCCTGAAGGACGCTGACTTTCGCCAAACTGTTCTCGTGAGTAGATAAACGTATTTCATGCCAGAAATCAGGTCAAGGTTTAAAAATACCGGAGTTCCCCTTTAAGACAAAGGTGATACTTAATTTGTGTCTGAAAACTAAAATTTCCCTGTACAAGCTTCCAGTGCAGTGCAGGATTTGGCATTAAAAGCTTAATTTTGTTCTAATGTCATTTAAAAAAAAGGCCCAAGAAGATCTAAGTATCTAAATTTAAAAGAATAAAAAATACTGAAAGGAAAATGTGCTCTTGTTTTGCTTGGAATCATGAAATGTTGTTCTCTATGATCCAATTTTCTTATGAACACAAAAAGTGACATCACATTCACATCACACAGCATATTCTCTGCATCATGCATATCAGCAGTCTCTATGCTGTGCAGCTTCTTATGGAAGCTTATGTTTAAGTTGTGAAAAACAACTGTAAATACACATACATAATCCTTTAATTTTTGCATGTTTCAATGGGATTAATTCTACTATATACGTAAACCATAAACATCATTTGTGAAGCCCAAATTATGCTCCAGAGCAGCTGCACAAACAGCCTGAGTAGGAGTGACTGAATTGTCTTGACATCTGATTGCCACTGTCAGCGACAAGGCCTTTAAATTTTTAAACAAACCTTTTGTACTCTAGAGCAGTAAAAAATTAATCACGACTCGACATGAGAAAGTTACTCTGTCTTCCTTTTTTTTTTTTTCTTCTTCTTCTTCTTGCCTTGGATGTGGCCATAAAATAATAGTGCAGTCACTGCTGCCTGGGCAGCGTGTAATTCCTTTTGACTTTTCTTTCCATTTGCCTGAAGGATAAAGCGGTTTAAAAACATTTCCGCACACAGGAGCATGGCTAACAGGTAATCTATCTAATTATGGAGGGGTGGGGGGGGGTTCCCCTATAAAATATTGAAGAGCTTCCATAACCTTTGTTTCACCCTCCCTGTGTACAAGCCTCTGAAATAGACACACTCCTCACTTTAGCTCTATGTCATGAAGGTTAAAAGTGCAGACGACTGCTGCTGGCTGAGTGGACGAATAAGATCTTCAGCTGCGACTTTCCACTTGTGTCTTTTCAGAAGCCAAGAAGAACATGGTATCACATGAATCAGATCAGATAATGGAATTGCAGGGGTGGGTAAAGTAACAGGAAAGCCATTTCATATCATAATCCAATATAATAGCCTTCCATTAAATATTGCAGTGTTTGTTATGTGAGGGAGCTGTTGATTTAGCATTGTGACTCACTTTCAGGTATTAGACAGCATTACACAAGGATGGGTCTGTCAGTCTGTCTTTATTCAATAAGTAGGGAACACAACAGAAAACATTCTGACACTTCTCTGTGTCAGCAATAATAACATAATCTTCGCTACAGTAAAATCTAGCGTACATTTACTTTTATATTGGCTCTTAGAGTTAATTGCTGGAACAACATTATTTACAGTTTAACAAACTTTTTAAGTTGACTGAAGAAAATGATATGGAAGATGACACTGGGGCTGTTACTTGTGTCTTTATGAATAATGGTTGTTGATTGTCCTCAAATGTCAGATGTTCTCCGATAAGTATCAAAACAATCTAGTAATGGTACAAAGAGCCCTGTGTAAAAAAAACGCAGGGTCACACTGCATGAAGAACACTGTGTTTTAGCTATTGTGATACAGTTTGACACGATATGGATAAAAAAATAAAACAAAAGGGGAACATCATGACCAGAATCTCATTTGCAACTTAGAATTTTGATACTATATCTTATAACATGAATTACATTTTGACTTAATTAAAAGTGAAACAAGCATCATCAAGAAACAAGATGAGATTTTGAGCAGAGAAATCAGTTCACAGATCCAATTAGTTAGGTGAAAACTGACCTAAGCAGACTTTATCCCTCTCTTTGTGGGTGTCTTTTAAGTCGAGGAAGGTGGTAATTTGGAGGAGGAAAACCTAGAACTTGGCTCGATCCCACAAAGACTCACATGCACAGATAATGATGCAGTGTGGTTTCAGGATATAAACAAAGAACATATGAGGGGGAAATTCACGGGGGGTAGGCTGCAAACTGTGGCTATAATATCAATGTACTGCTAAATCTTTACACAGCAAGAAGTTGTTTATTTTTGAGTTAAAGGAAACATAGGATGCTCTTTTTTCTGAAGTTACAATGTCCTGTGGTCCTAATGACAGCTTGGCGAAATACTGTGATAATAATACCAAAAGTATATTATATCACGGTACAGCTTTTAGTCATGTCTTGACACCTCTGATCAAAGTTTTAGGAGGTGAACTACTGGGCTACACTCAACTCATCTCTTCCATGGGGTATGCCTCTTTTGAGATGAGCAAACAGCTTCAAAAGACGACGCAAATGTAAATTTGGACACAATTTACCGTTTATAGCCTTTGAAGGTATGTAATTCTATGAAGGAGTGCACAATCCCTAACCTGAGAGCTCACACTAACACACACACAATAGCTTTAGAAAAATTCTTGACTGGCAGTTTTATTCTCAAATATTTACATTCCCTTGGTTGTAGTTCACTGATGCTTAGTTGGTACTGATGCTTAATTTAAACACAAGGTCATCGTGAGTCAGATGTGTTGAACTAGCTGAGGTTGGAAAAATGCTGCACTAACATGGCAACATTAAAGAAACGCAGCGGCCAGTTGGTGGTTAGAAAGCAAGTCCAAACTGCATCATCCATTGCAAGTAAATGTTAACAACTGTTCCCTTTATGGGCAAGGTTTAGAGGAATACTTAAAGGATCTTTAGTTCTTCCCTATGTTGTTTCCCTAATAGGCTTCCCTATTCAAAACTATCACAAAGTTAATCTTTTCAAAAACTTGAAAAAAATCTAGACTGAAAAACTGTCGGAGGGTAACCGACTGGACATTGTGGTGGTTGGCTAACTTTAGTGGGAGGCCGTAGTGATGGATGTCGCAATTTCAGGTGACAGCAACATCAAGATAAAGCAAGTCAAGGTGACTGAGAAACACCCAGTCCTAAAGGTGGAGTTGAATAATTGTGGGGAGTGAAGGAAATAGCGGTGCCAATGGTAATCGGAGCACTTGGGGCCGTGACCCCCAACCTGCGAGAATGGCTCCAAGGGATCTCTGGAACAACATCACAGATCTCTGTCCAAAAGACCGCAGTCCTAGGAATGGCTAAGCTACTGTTTGGAACCCTGAATCTCCCAGGCCTATTGTATAGGACCCGAGCTTGAAAAGGCCACCAACAAAAAAGGGGGGATGAAGTATCTTGTAGAACTTCATGAGGATGCAATCTGCTTTTATGGGGGCTATACCATGTCGCAAGACTCCTTGTAACTGCAGAAAGCTCTTTATTACTATGACTGTGGGAAAGATCAGACACCTCACTGATTGTTCTGTGTTTTATTGGTCAATGAAAGCATGTTCAAACATATGCACAATGTCAACTATTCCTGAACTGTATATGCACTTCAAACACTTTAAACATAAATCATCTACTTTAAACATGAATTGTACTGTGCACTATATAGCTTGACTCTCAGAGAGCCTTGACATTTAGTTGTGTAAACACCCATAGTCAACACCACAGTCAGGTGTTGATATTTCCTGGAAAAAAAAAATCACTGGGGAAATGATGTGTGTGCTTTCCTTTCAGGTTGAGGCAACCTCTATTTACTTGGACTAAAAATAGGCAGAATGTGGTTGTTACACAAACACATATCGAGAGCTACCTCTGATGATAAAATGGTATAATTACTATAAAAGCAAAATGTTTATTATGTGATAATGTTAGAAAGCAATGTTTTGAAAATACAATGTTTGCACTCATCTGCTTTGGTAACAATAAGCTGCAATGACATACTTGCCATTTTCATATTATTGATATACACTATTCAACCAGTGAGGGTTGAATAGTGTATTTTCAGTCATGCGGAAAAAAAACAACTACTTGGTTAGGGTAAAAAAACAAAGAGAAAAAACTACAACTATTTTTACAACATGGCCGTGTCTTCATGGATACCACTTTTACAATTCACATGCAGCTTCTCTTATGACCACTAGATGTCTCATATTCTCATAATATAATTGTAGGTTTTATTGGCCTGCATAAACAACATGCAATAAAACCTACAGCTTTGGGCAGAGGACAGTCTTATTTATGTGCTGGATCAAGCCTGACCAATGCTGAACCCACCTTGCATCCCAGGAAGGATCTATAAGCAGAAGACCTGCCATCCTGGTACTACAATATAAGTCAACCCCAGGGGATCTCCCATCCATACCCTGCTCAGAGCTTTGATTGATCGCAGTCAGAGGAGGACAACTGGAAAGAGGAAGTTTCAATGTCACGTCTAATGAGTGAGTAGATACTTAATGGTATGTCAGAAGTAAATTTTTCATTCTTGAAAAATAATAAAGCTAAATGCGTTTGTTGTCGTTATTTGTTAAATTCGATATCTTTTGCTAACACAATGAAGGTTTTGTGTTTCATGTTCAAGGTACTCAACAGCAGTATCTCTCACCCACCTTACAGCATATTTCACAGTTATTTCTACCCACGAGTGGGAGAAGGAGGAGGTTTTAAGGGTGTTACTGGGTTCAGAGGGATCAGGTGTAAGTATTTGACCGTGTACAAGGGGAGTCTTTCTCCGTGAGATAAATGGAGAAACCTGGTCTCAGCAGGTCATGTGTAATAAGCGTTTATGATTAATGTCTTTAAAGACAATTCACCAAGGGACTCTTTGAGCTGATAGGGAAACCAAACTGATATAATGAATGCTCCTTTTTCAGTAAAAATAGACGCTCCAGATCCTTTCCCATATGAGAAAACTTGCTTGTTGCTAATTGCCTCAGCATATAAAGTTGTTTCATTTGGTCTTTGTGTCTCATTTTTTTTCAACTGAAACATATTTTAAGTTCACATTTTAAAAAGGAAGGTGCTTTATTTTCATTGTAGTTTAATCAGTATTGATCTTTTTTTTTAAAGTGCCTATACATATATATATATATATATATATATATATATATGCATATTTCTTTCTGCCATCTTAACTTAGCAAAATCCATTTTCCATGAGCTTGAAGATTACAAAGCAGTCAAAAATCTCCAAATACTTCTTGCAGTCGATTTTTTTCTCCTTTTTTTTTTCCTTTTGGTCTTTCTATTTGCAACAACACCACATTTATTCTGGGTCCAAGTCATTCCTCAGGCTTAGTGTGGCATGATGTAAACACATACATCATCCACAGGGCTCAGCCACTCTAAATACCTCTTTGGTTGTGCACCTTTTTTAATGAGAAAACTTAAGTGCTAAATGCAATGCTCATGCAATGGTCAAATGAGATGAGATAAGGAGATCATCAACCCTTCTGAAGAGTGATCAGCTATCTGTTAATTTGCATCAGGACACAGGGATGGAGGATTTATGAAGCTGTCTGTGTGCAGTGAAGATATACTTTAGATTGGATAGTTAACCCGAATCATATATCATATTTGTCCTTTTTCCTAAATTTGGTGTGCTTTTTTCTTTTCAGTCGCATATAGTATGTATTCACAAATGTACATCCTTCAAATAGTGAGAAGTCCTGGTAAATGAAACCAACATGAAATCTGGTGTCATCAGTTCAAAAACAAAACAGCCAAATCATCTGACAAGATGCCAATAATTGCTCATATCACAAATGGCAAACAGAGCTGGAAGAAACATCATTTCCAAATACAAGGATTTTGAACCTGACAGGAGAGTTTGAGAGTGAGACTGGCAGACAAGGAACATAAATAAATGTAGAGCTTAGTCCTACTGCAAACATTTATGCTTCACTTTTACAAAATTAATGCTCGAGGCCTGACTCTCCCGCTTTAACTAGTGCTTTCCCAAGAAATCTTCCTCAGAAAATTAAAACCAGCTTGATGTCACAGAATTATATGCAAGGAGCACAGCCTCTGAATACTTGATTATGTGAGTAATTCTTTTTTTTCTTTTATTTTTTTATCTTCTATAAGAAAACACAAGGTGCCCCCCATTGTCTAACTTACCGAGGTGACAAGCCCCACCCCAGCTGATACTAAATGACAATCTCAGTGATTTTTCATGCTTTTCGTTCACAGAGCTGCAAAAATCAAATAGTGTTGTAATTATTGGAATTTAAATTTAACTTAAAAGATACTGAAAAAATAGGCTAAACTACCCTAAGAAACACTGAATAATCTCTATTTCAGTCTGCTCTGAATTTTCAACAAAAACCAAAGAAAAAGGAAAGAACAAGATGTATTGTTTGCTCATCCATTCCCATTACTCAAAATGCTTGGCCTCCCGTTGGTCGTGAGGGCCGAGGCTCTTTGACCACCACCATAACTGCAATTCCTCCCACACAGGAGAAAATGGCATGACATTTACCAGAGCTGCAAGGCGGTAATACATTTTTTTGTGAAATGGCAGGGTTGGAATATGCAGGGCTGAAAGGACCCATGCTGGGCCCCACTGGGACTCCTTCACACTAGCCTGCTAAGCTCATTCAGATGGGGGCAGTAATTACAAGCATAGAGGCAAAGCTGAACTAATTCATACAAGGTGTAAAGCTCCTGCAGACCAAATGTTGATGTGTTTACTGTTGGAAAACCCTTTCTGTCATCATCACGGCTGAGATCTCTGCACTGGCTTTACAGATTTACAGCGACCACAATTACCTCATTGTTTCAAGTGATCAGTCTCATTATGGCCTCATCAAGATTGAATTTATTTGAAAAGATTAATAATACGTCTACATTCGCATTTATCTTAACGGCTCTTGGGAAGAAAGTTTATAACAGACCAAATTGGAATAAACATGTATAGTTGTGGATTTTTACACAACTACTGGACAGTACAGCTACATGTACTTAAACAATCCTGCATGTATCTTCTCTTAATATTCATTCTTCTTCTGCCACTACAGTGTGTGACAGTATCAACTCTTTTTACTTCATGTGTGAGTGCTTGAACATCAGCACCACCAAAGGGTAGAAGTAGAAAGGTTACAAACATATTAACTTTGGCTCAGATGATCTTCAGACCACGTCTCACAAATGTTTTCATATGGATTTTTGATTTTCTGTCACAGTTAGATTGAATACAGCTGTACAGCTCAGTCTCACCAGAAATTTTGGATAATTTTTTCATACGTCCAATATGTGGTAGTTTCACAATCCAGACTTAAAACTTGTGAAAAGAACTTTGACCGATGAGAATTAAATTGTCTGTGACATTGTACTGTTTTCTAACCCCGACCAAGAAGTTAGAAACATCTAAACCTAACCATATACATTAACACCAACCCTATCCTTGGACTTTTAACTCCTAACTGTAAGCATTAGCAGGAGACAAGTAGAAAAGTAAGTATTTGCTTTGGTAGAAAAACAAAAGGACTCTTGAAAAGATTGTTGTGGTGAGATTAGAACCAGCAATCTCTCATTTAAATGTCACCAACCCATTCTGCCACCTACTATGCCAGTAAAAGTGCCAACTGTCGACATTATCACATTGCAAACATCGGAGTTGTCATGTCAGGAGTGAAGCAACGGTCTGTCATGATAGTGATCGAAGAAAAATGTAACTTCTGTTAAATTTTTGAGCCTTTAGAATTAATTTGTCACTTATTTTTCTATGGACATACCTATTTCATAATCTGTCTAAGGATGGAACTGGGACGCAAATAGTATTTTTATATTTTTTTCCCTCTATCTTCACCATAATTGGCACCTTTGTCCAGTTCAGCCAGCCGAAAGACGCCGATCTCTGGACCTCTCACAACCGAAGCCAAATATTATCTTATCACCTGTTTCATGTATTGACAGAAAACTTTCCTCCGGTTCTCCAGAAGAGCCATTTGACCACTAGGGGAACTGCAATATACAAGAAAATATGTTTTGTTTTTTTCCGATTAGAGCTTCCAGACACTTTTTTTACTATCATCAGATCAAGTTACCATGGTGACTGTGCCTGCTGAGTTGCGTGTCCCCCTCATAGCTGTTTGCAGCTACATTATAACCGTAATCAGCTCTTAATGTTGCCAATATACCTGACTACGCACAACAGTGAGAAATGCAGAGTTGCACCAAGTTACACTCCTGCTGTTATTTGAAGTCTCTCTCACGCACGATGAATTATATTTATTTCCATCAACATATATTTGTCCATGGAAATATTGTTAGTGGGACACCACTGGGAGCAGTAACCTCCAGCTCAAAGACCATATTTTCTGATTTTAATTGGATGTCTTCACAGTAGCATTGAAAGAAGTCTCTGTCGCATTACAAAGAATGAATCTGAGAACACCACAGCCCTTTCATTATTCCCATAAACACTGCAATTGCTCTGCAATGACATGATAACTTATGTAAACTTTGTATACAATACAAACACTTTTTAACTGAGGCCACAAGTGGAAGGTAACTAATCATGTAATTATTATTTGTCTACTCTCCCTAGTGTCTGCCTGTCTGTCAGTTCATATTGTTGTTTAAGCAATTTCAAATATCTGAGACAGCCACCAAAAACATCATCTCAGTAGGGTGGCGGTGAAGCAGTCACAATCAAAATCACATCACAGCATCTCTGTTATGAAAGCTGACCCCCCTGTGAACATGGAAATCAATCTCTTTGACTGGCATAGATATGCTTTCACACCCACCCCCATTACATCAGTGTAGAAATAGCACCATTTTCCCAAGGGCCTTTTTTTGTTTCCATTTATTTTTCATCCAAAGTACTTTTATAACTGTCCACATTCATAGTATGTGTATCTGTGAAAAACAGTTGTGTATAATAGCTGTTTTTCGGATAAAGGCCTCTTTTATCACTCCTTGTTTAGAGATACGACTTTTTTTAATGAGATGATTTTTAGGAATGCATTGATTACTTCACTGGTGACCAGAATAGGCAACTTTTCTATTAACGATGAACAATAAATGGTAGATTGGGCTTTGAATTATTTGTTCTTTTTTTAATGCATCAGACACCAATCTTCAAAATTGACAATTTTTAAGAAGTGGGCAAGAAGGGGGCAATATTTTTTGCTGAGGTTGCTGCACTCTAGGATATAGGATTGTTCCAACTGACTTTTTCTTTTAAGAAACATTTCACATTGACCCTCTGAAACTAAGATGAATAACTTGCAGATAAAAACAGACGGGAATGATCCATTTTACCAGTCTGTTTGACAGCTGGCAGCTCACTCTCAGCCTTTTTGTCTGGGGAAGACTTCCACAATCAAGTCAGAAGAAAAAATCCTTGCTTATTTTTTCTCAGAAAGTCATACTTATCACTTCAAGTTGAGGTACAGGCTCACCTCTGGGGAGGATTTGGCAACCCAGACCTTACAAAAATCAGAATCAGCCAAGAAAACTGCAATTGGAATTTCTGCAATATTTTTTTTCAGGACATTTAAAGGACACGGTCTGTGGCATAAGGCTGGTATGATCGACACGAATCATGACCCAGACGAAGTTCTTGTATGTGGAAGTTACTTCTAAAATCTGTCCTACTTTGCAGCACTTTCAGGTACTGCAGATGGTGAGACTTCTGTCATACAATATCATTTGGGTGGCAGCTGACCAGTCCCAGATTAATCCTGCTGTTTAAGCAATTTCAAAAGCAGCTTAAAAACAGTTTAATCCAAATATAAAATAAGTCAGAAACAACTGGAGACACAACAGGAACAACAGATGGTATGCCCCCCACAGGCACACACAGAGACCATATCTTAACATTATAACATAAATGGTCTCAGTCTTTGATTGCATAAAGACAGTAAACACTGAGAGCACCTGACAGGTTGAGGAACTGTGTCAACAAACCTTGTCAAAACTGTTTGCACGTGCAGTTTTCAAAGCAAAGGTTGGTCATAATAAGCAATAATTATATTTGATTTTTAATTTAGCTTTTTCTTTTCTTTACAAACATTTCTATAAGGTATATTGATATGTAGACAATAAGATTTGATGACGGCAGGGCTCATCTAAGTCACCTTTCCCTTTGAATCACTTTAACTATTTCATTACTAAAACATTTATAGCAGTCTGATCTCTGACCTTGTAAACGGCACTGACAAACATTCAAATGATTTTTCTAACAATACAGAAGACACAGATCTTATTTTTATCTTCTAGTCATGAAACGGTATTAAAATATCCCCATTAACTCCTGTTTAAAAAGTGCTCCAAGCTTTATGAAACTTATATTTTGTTCTTAATAATCTTTTTTTCCCATCCAGGCTACACTAAGATTGCATGAACCTTGTTAAACCCACACTGAATTCAACATATAGGTTGTAGGCTCCAGAAATGAGTGAAAACAGAATTCATGAGATTTGAGAGAGTTTTCTACGGCTTCTGAAATCACACAAAAAATATGTAGAATTTTTATATTTAACCACCTTTACCATTAGGTCTAGATAAAAATATTCACTGCTAACACGAGGAGCTGAAAATGGGTTTGAACACAATAAAGATTTTAATTTGGATCTTCACACCCTCCCACAAAAATAAATGGAACAAAGACTGAGAATCTTCACTCAATTTTCCCATTTAACTTGTGGCCAAATTTCACAGAAATAAATGCTAAAATTACTGTTTTAAAATTGTGAAAATAGGTGGACTCTCACACTCTCAAGCACAAACATTTAAACACACAGCTCACCTTCATTAAATTATAGCTAAACTGTAGCAGCTATAAAGCACAGCAAAACCCTGCTCATACCTAGATTTCAATCTGTCTGAAAGCAAAACAGGTTCGCAAACATTCCACATGTAAAATATGCAAACTTAATCTGAGCTGAATGACCAATACTGTTTAAAAAGCCAAAGTTCACATTAGTTGTGAGAATTATCTGGAAACATTCTGGAAGTAAAAAAATGTTTAATGATGAAACTCTTTACCAGCCAACTATAGTCAGGATTTGGATGGATCTGTTGTTCTCATTCATTGACTGTCTTGTTACATTTCAGTGATGGTTTTCTCTGACTTTTTATTCAGATATCACACACTGTCTTCGCCAACTTGACACGATTCAAGATGCATTCAAAAGAATACAACTTTGCTTAGTGTTACGAGCATTTCACCCTATAAATTGTCACTGTCCTGATCTAACTTTATCTGGTTCCTGAATACAGTGGAGGAGAAAATCCCTCACTTTGCTTTTTGGCAAAAGATGACAATGTCAGAATTATTTTCCAGGAACCTTTGATGCTTTTCGGGACATGTTACTTTTCTTCTCACTCTCTAGGAACGTTGAGTATCTGTGGGGACACTTTTGATGAATCACATTAGCAACAGAAGACAGTGAGAGAGAGTGTATGTCTGTATGTGAAACAATGCAGGGGAAGAAATAAAAAGCGACATATTATCATGTGAGAAAAATGAAAACTGAAAAGAGAGAGACTTGACAGTCTTAATCATAGCATGTGGATTTAATATCCAATATACCTAAGACAATTATTTTTTCACTTTAATGAAATTGCAGTATCATGCTGTGCTAGACTGAGTGCTCTGAAATGTTAAACTTACTATAACTTAATTTAAAGTAGCAGCACTAAAGTGTAAAACTTATCCATAACAAGAAAAATAGTTCTGAATCCTTTATGAAAACAGAATCACTGCCTTCTGGAATTTGCATGCATTTCTCCTTCTGTATCGGAGCTATACTATCAATCTATGGTCAGAAAAGCATTGTTAAAGTGGCACTGGCCTCAAACCTTTAGGCTATAAAATGTCATCACTTCGTGATTTTATCCTAATGGTATTTTTTGTGATATCATGTCATAATAAGGACATAAGGACATAATGTTTGACTTATGGCCATAGGTGCGTTTTAGGTCACAGTGACCTTAACCTTTAGAGAAAATCAGTACCCAATTAACCTCAAAGCTTCAGTAGATATTCCGTGCACAAGTGGATAGAATCGTGTTTTGTGAGGTATTTTGGACCTCTGAACTTTTAACAGTATAATCACCTTGAATTTAAACTCCTTCAAGGCCTTCATAAGACAAGACATTTAGGAATATGGGAGAGACAAAGCAAAGACACAAAGCCTCCAGCCACACCTGTCAGTGGTAACAAGAACATTCAGTGAATAACCAAAGACGTTATGTGATTGTCACAGTCTATCTCTTAGGATTACTCAAAGAGTGACAAACTGATTTTTGTGAAAACTTTACCAGTAAAGCAGGCCCCAATTTATAAATGATTTCTGATTTGATGTCAATCCAGATCTGAATCTAGATTATCTAGACATTTTTCCCCCTTGGCAAAGATGTGCAATCACAGACTACTTCAAAATTCAAAATGTTCACTTATTACAGTAGTTATTAGCTGTAATACCTGACGCTGTGAGAGTTTTTGAACAAAACTGTTGAACTTTAAATGAATACAATACATCATACCCACATCTAACCCTGACACTGATCCTCTGCTGACAAATATAATCCTATCAGGTTCATCAGTGGAGATGTTGTCCATGCTAAATTGCACTTAATGGATAAAGTATAGAGTTTCAGGTTCCTGTAGCTGCGGAGGTTGGAGGCCCTTAAAAGCCACCATGAGCTAGTTATTCAGCACTGATCTCCCTCCTGGCTGTAATGAATCTTACCATGGGGTTTTTCAGGAAAGTAACCCTAAGAGTGACAACTTCAAAAAGAGGAAGGACAAAAAAAAAATCTTGGACTGAGTAACTTAGTGTATTTTGTTAACCTGGAAGACAAGTGAAATATTGAGTAATTCTGTAAGTATCATACAAATTAGTCAAGCTGGATGCAATTGTGCCACACAAATACAAATGTCCATGAGCTAAGGGACATCGCTTGTTAAAATATTTAAACTTTTATCTTTTAAAGCCATAGGAATTGGTGGATTAATTGATTAGTTGACCACAAGACTTGGCAATTGTTTTGACAATTGATAAGGCCACTAGCCCCATTATTTAGGTTTCAAACCTGAAAAAAGATTAGATTCTTAATTTATTGCTTTGTACTAGCTTTTGGGGGGGGGGGGGGGGGGGGGGGTGGCAAGAGCTAAAATCAGTGTAACTTCAATTAAGTTTGCTGAAAAGAAAAGTAACTTAACTTAAAAGTTTATAACATAGTAAAACACTGCATACCTCTATAATCACAGTAAGGAGACAGTGTCCATTTGGATGTTGTATGATATAGTGACACACAGAATCAAATATAAAAAGCTGTAAAATTTTTATTCTGTCAGAAAAAAAATCTTAGGACTAGGACTGCGGCATAAGATCTTTCATAAAGAAACACATGAAATGTTAATAGATTTTAATGATTGATGCAGAGATAATTGGAATGTCAGAAATGAAGAAGTGTGGAAGAACAGAAGTGTTTTGGAGCGTAATAGTTGAGCTAGTGGCAGAGGTTCAATCAGTTTATAGCTATTTCAAACTTGATTCATAAATGACTCTTCTTGATAACACAGAATGATGAAAACCTGAGAAATCAAACTGCAGTTGAATTATTTTCTCTTTCATTCTTACCCCTAAAGCAATTACATAAAAAATGAAAGATTGATGGACAGGGCTAATGTATCTCACTGTGTTGTAAATGCTATAAGAAGCAAGTGTTAACAACTTTCAGTCAGACTCAGTTGAATCTAGAACTTAAAGAGAGATTATTTCACTCTTAATGTTAAAGTACTCAAAGAACATTCAGTGAAGACAGAGCTGAGGTTTCACATATAGAAGTATATCTGCTAAAAAAAAGCAGCCAGGTGATCACTGTACCAGTTCCTGAACACCAGAACAGCTGTTTATAATATTATATTAGCTGTAAATGATATTACAGTAAATTATATTACAGTGACATTATCTCTATGTGAAAAGCTGATGTAAAAGTTGGGAATTTAAGAAAAAAAATGCATGAACTGCATATGCTATAAAAAAGAACTGTGTGATTCTGCCATGACCACTGAATACTTCCTTGCTACCAAAGGGCCATTACTAGAGTCAGGAGAGAAACAAACAAAACCTCTCCTGCATCTAAATTAGTTTAAGACCCTATTGAATTATACTAATTCATTGAATTTTTTATATATCTGGATTGATTCTTTTTTTTTTTCACGATTGTCCAAAATGTTTACATTTGTTATTTTAATATACTTGCAACACCACAAATCAAGAGGCACTACCAAGCAAGGAGTTGTGGAGAAATTCAAATCAGGGTTGGGTCCCATGGAGCACCATTAAATACATCATAACGAAATGGAAAGAATATGGCACCACAGCAAAACTGTCAAGAGTTGGCCGTCCACCAAAACTCACAGACCAGGCAAGGAGGATATTAATCAGAGTGGCTACACGGAGGAGATGGATATATCTATCCAAATAACCACTATAAACTGTACACTCGGAGCCAGGCTTTGCGGAGTTGTGGCCAGAAAAAAAGGTTATTGTTTACAGAAAAGTTTGATAAAAGGCATATGGGAGACTTGACAAATACACGAAAGAAGGTTCACTGGTCAGATGAGACTAACTTTAACTTTTTGTCCACAAAGGAAAACACAGTGTCTGGCACAAACCAAACACCTCTCATCACCCCAAGAACACCATCCTCCCAGTGAAGCATGGAGGTGTTACTGTGTGCATGTCTTTCCAGGGACTTGGTCCACTTTTGGAAGCCACTATAACCATACAAGGTTTGGATGGATATCTTCAATGTTTCCTGAAAAGCAATGGCAGAATTTTTAAAAATACATACAGTATATATATAAAAAAAAACTCCATACTCGCTCTTCTTGTGGGTGATACCCTCCCTTCAAGCTTGGGTTCTCTACCAAGGCTTTGATATTGTCCATGTAAATGGGGTGGCTGATGGTTGTTCTTCTTTGGAACTGGTATCCATAGCCACTCTTTTGATGATGTGAATGAGGTTTAGGCCAGTGCAGAACAGCAGTGGGGACAGAGCATGCCTTTATTAGATACCACACTGGATGTCAACTTGTGCAATTTGCTTGGAATTGACCTACAGGGTTGTCTTCCACAATCTCATTGAGTTCTTGATGAAGGCTTTTAGTGTCCTGTTGATGATGTAGAGTTTGAAATATTCCAGTGTCCAGGTTTGGGACATTGAGTCATATGCTGCCTTGTAGTCAGTCCAGGCAGTGCCCAGATTTGTATGTCTGATCTTACAGTCTTGAGTGACCGTTCTGGTGATCTGCAGCTAGTGTTTAGCTCCTTGAAGGTTATTCCCAATTACTCCCTGAGGCCTGACATGTTGTACAGAGACAGGTTATTGGCCATTAATTGGATGCAACTTTCGCCTGAGTGGAATCTTTCATGTACTGTCTGACATTGAGTTAACCAGTCTGGGTGGGTTACATCCATTAGCAGCTGGTTCATTTGTGCTGCTAGGCGTTCACGGAGTGCAGTTAGTTTCTTTATCCCAGTTGGTGTGTATCATGTCAGGGCCTGGTACAGGTCTGCTCGTCATACTTGAGACTCTTTCTTGGAAGTCTGCCACCATAATGGTCACTGATTCCTGTTCTGGGAGATTGCTGTGGTCAGCTCGCAGATCCACTATCCATCGACCACTGGTGTTATGTGATGCTCTCTCCTACGTACTCCTCCAGTATTGTTAGGTATTATAGATCTATTCGCATCTTGTCAACTTGTCACTGAGCGTACACTTTGGATTATTCCATGGAGAACATGCTATTTATTCTGTTGGCTTCAGCTTCACTATGAGTCGTTGTTTGGAAGTCTCTAGAGCCTAAGGCATGGTGAGTTTGTTGTATTTCTAAGGGATTTCTCTCTTCATTGTTCTGATATCTGGCAAACATCGCTCCATGTTGCCTTGATCTTGGCTTCCAACCTTCATCTGCATGGAGGATACTACCCCTTACTGTTCCTTGTATTGTTTATCTTGTGGCCAAGCATCTCTAGGACCACCACAGCTGTGGTGTACATCAGCTTATTGGT
Source organism: Leuresthes tenuis (assembly GCF_036924035.1). Classification (NCBI taxonomy): domain Eukaryota; kingdom Metazoa; phylum Chordata; class Actinopteri; order Atheriniformes; family Atherinopsidae; genus Leuresthes; species Leuresthes tenuis. Next base: position 14,095,603 of record NW_027325361.1, on the reverse strand, counting down.
CCCTATGATGGTCTCAGTAGGTAAAGCATGTAGTGCTGCAATCACATCTTCTAGCAAACTTTCAGGTGGTACATTGTCTTTTAGCCTTGGCAAAGGGCCATGCAAGCTCCAAGTATCCAAGTTACCCATGAACATCCATCTCAGGTCAGCTCTCCTCGTGTAAAGGTTGGCACCCATTCACGGATAGTGGGCATGATGAGGTATCCCTCCTGACCTGTCGTTCTAGCTCCCCATTGCAGTGGTATCGTTGTATCTCATCAATCTTTAGTTGTGATATCAGATTCCTTCTCCAAACATTAGAAATCTGGGTTAGTTGTTTCTTAGTTTAATTAAGTTTATGTTGGGTTTCGAAATATCCGCCGGTCCCACATCATCTGCATATATCCCTTCTCACTGGGATTGCTGGAACAGCAGCATTTTAACAATGTGAGAGTCTCCACTCTGTTCCATGAATGTCTTATTCCAGTTGCCCATTTGTCCATCAGTATGTCCTGTATCATTTATTTTAGGTAAATCTATTAGACAAAAACTATCTGTCTTCACTAGTGAGACAAATTAACAAAAATGAAAATTAGGAATGGAAGATAAGAATTCCAGGATGTAGTGACATGGAATCTCCTACTTTTTCTGTCTGCGATTTTCTCCCCAGTTGTGCTAAAAGGCTAGTCATTAACTAGTCAACATTTACAAAAGAGGCTCAGTGGTAAATCTGTGGCAGGGCTACATACATATAGTTCAACACAGTTCACAGGCTTCTGTGGCATTATTTTCTGTTTAAAAAGCATTTTTTTAAGCCTCTTAAAATCCAAAAGGTTTTATTCTATTAGTGTCTTTTTTGCCAACATGTTAGGATTGACTGAATCTCCTTAAGTTATGTGTGCTGTCTGATCCTGAACCATAAAACCAATAATAAATCTGAAAGTGGTTAAACTGAACAGTGAGGTCTTAAGACATTAATGGAGGAGTTCATTTATCATAGAAGGCCCAGTAAATAAGTTTTTTTGATACAAGTCAAAGAGTGCATCCTCATCATTTAATCCGAACAGGTGATGTGGTTAATGTTTACGTGCACTGTGTTGTACCAGCGAGAAACAATCTGTGCTTGTATCATTGGTAAACCGCTGGCTATGTCTTGTTTGCAGGTCTGCTTGTTTGGAACTCTATGTGGATTATTTGCACTGCTTCTGGTAGACTGCTTTTGGTGTTACTGTTTGTAAATCAGCCAGGTTTTTGGACCTTGCCCAAAGAACTTGACATGTTTATCAGCCCTGTTGACTATATGCAGCCACACACTAATTTCTCCTGTTTGGAAATTCTGGGCCTAATAACAGTTTTAGAACAAGACTATCTTAAACATCCATACTACTGTTACTGACTCATGTTTTTCTTTAAATTAATGAGTCTATAAGTTTTGTGATGTATCAGAGGCAGCCAACAAAAGATCTGATGGACGAGTTTTAGGAGTAATTTCTAATAATACTGCCTGGCAGCAGGGGTGCTGAAGACTGGCCTAACAATGTATATTTGATATATTTGCTGCCTCTAAGCATCTTGGGAACAACACGGGGCAGGTACCCAAAGTGAAACTATGTGTATTAAAGCTGATGTGTGGTAATTGCACTACTAGTTCAAAAGCTCTGATAGTATGATCAGTGCTGGTTGCTGAGCAGTACTTTCACATCCCAAAACCTATTACAGTCATTAGTGGCCCTGCTGTGGTGCAATCGTAGTCTATCCGCAGGGTGACCATTTGGGAATTGCAGAAGCACAGCTAAGCTATAAAATTACGTTACATATATTTGCTTAGATTTCAAGTTGAATTGCTTTGTGGAAGAGTTTCCATCAACAATAACAATTAATTTTTACAGTTGGGCTGTTCAGAGATTTGTGGTTATGTTTTCTTGACTGTTTTAAAGTCTTCATTTGATGTTATAGCTCCATTCCACAGATATTTTGTTAAGGGACTTTGTGGCCTGCTGGGCAAACAATCATTTAAATTCAATTAAGACTTTGAAATGGCACAGTTGAAAACAGTCCTTTAAAAGGTTTGTTTTTCTGGAGTCCTGACCTATGTGCAATGACTATATCCAGCACAACAACACTGTATATCGCACATGACAGTAGATAAACTCTTCATTGTATCTTCAGTGAATAAAATGGAATCATTAGCGCACACTCAGCATAATGTGAAATAAACAACAATGGGATGAACCCACCGTCTCTGCCCATCGGACAATTTTATAATTAGCAATTAGCAGTCATTGTATTACAGTAGGTGCAACTCAAAGCTGTCTACACTCACTAACTTACCCAGAGGCATCCCAAATAAAACATTCCAGTGGATTCAAATGTGATTAATGTTTTTCAAAAGATGGTAATGGCAGATTAGGCATGATTATGATTGGGCTCATTTACTTTTAACATGTCATTATCTTCTACAACATTGACTAAACCAATGACCAGTGTGTTTACGAGCAAAACTCTAAGCAGGGTTTTTCTGATCATTAATACTTCAGTTTTGATAAAGTTTATATGGAAAGAAACTAAACATGTCAAGAAAAGCTATAAAAGGCACGTGTATTACGTGTAAATGCATGGGAATTTTATGTTACTCACATTTAATGGAAAATTTTATAATCAAATAATACTACCAAGTGAATGTTTAAAAAAGCCTCAGTAAAATTCTGTGATGCCCAAGGAACCTAAATATCCTAAAATTTATACAATATACTATCATACTGATAAAAAAAATAATAATTATGCAGAAATGTCAATACAAGCCATTATAAATGCTATTTACAGCACAAATTAAATCTGTTGATAGGTAATTGCAGTTTTTGCATGATAATTTTTCAAAAATGGTTAAACCAGCAGTCACACAGCTTCACCTTGCATTGTCTTTGTAGAGGAAAAAAAACTACAAACAAATAAAAGCAACCTCAGTATTATCAAACCATACTATTGTCTTCAGTGCATGTAAATCACACTTTATGAAGATTAACCACTAGCAATTGGCGATAAATACTGGCATATAATTGATGAATATATTTCCATCAGCCTTTTAGACTTTTAAAACAAATAAAAATGCACATGGCACCAGTGGCATGTCTACAGCAGAGGACCTTTAAATGAGGAGGACTTCATTTCAGGGGTGTAACCTCTATCACTCAGCTGACTATAACAAATGCAAGAAAAAAGCATGGGCAAAAAGGACTTTATTTTTAGTTTGACAGTGCTGTTTTTAAATGACTAAAGATGATTATACAGAATTGTCTTGATTACATTATGAAAATGTATGATTATACAATTATGTAATAATTTTGAGAGCCCTACCTCTAATCCAACAAAATCTCTTGTTGTTGTCAGTTAATAATGTTTTTTTACTGTCTCCCAGAACTTAATTATGAAAACAAAAATGTTCAACAGCCATATTCCTGTATTATTAGGTGTATTGTCATTAGATCAATTTGATCAATTTTGATGAGCCTGTTGAGTAAATGTGAATAATTGATAACTGTTTTCCAAAGACTTGATTGTCACAAGAAACCTGAACAAATAGAGTGAAATAGAATCATAAAATATTCACTGCAGTATTGAGCTGAAAGAATCCATTCAAAGATTGTTTTTTTTGGTGAATGCAGGTGTCCTTGTCCCTGATAAAGTAACTTGGCCATGAACTTTAAGGCAAGAAACAACATATAAGTACACAGTAGAAATGTGGTGAAGATTTTTTTTCCTCTTAAAACATGCGTCACTGCTCAAGAATGTCGACCAGATAACATCAAGGCATTCAGGCCCCTTAAAGTACAGCAAGTAAGAGCAGCAAAGAAGCCTTCAGGTCAGGGTTCAAAGGAAGTTATCTCCAGCAAACACAAAGCTTCACTCTGTCCCTGACATTTCTTTTGGTTAATGCTGCAACATATTTTGCAGGGTTTGTATTATGACACATAATGTGAACTCGCCTCTTCTGAGCATCTCACTCTACCATCACGTCACAATTGCACCATCACAAACAATGAGCTTTGAACTCAAATAAATGTCAATCATATAAGAACAATATCAGCTCAGCTGCCCCTGTTTTGTAAGCAACAGATCCTCACATGCTCTAAATTGCAAGCATGTCTTTTACTCAGATTAAAGGTTAAAGAACATATAAAAAAGATCATAATAAAAATCTATCACATCGATTTTATATTTGATCAGATTTATTTTTTGTTAACATCCCTCCACTTTTGCTATCCTTTACACATCATTTTTATATTTTTATTTATTCATGATTGAAAGGGATAAAAAAAAAAATTTAGATAAATCTTGCTGTCTCACACGATGAGTTGGTGCCACCTACTGTTAATAATGAGATCATAAGGCCTTGTTCTTACTGTATGCCTTTAAAAAAATATTTAGAAAAGAGCAGCCCAGAGCTCATGGAACATAGAAATGTTAATGTACTCTGTTTTTCTCCCTCCAGGCTTTCTTTTGTTTGTTTGTTAGTCCACAAACATCTCCATTTCCACTACAACACTTTATTTTATTATGAAACCAAGAGAAAATTTTGCTTTGTGAATGCATTCCCAATTCACATGAAATGACAGATAAAACTTTATTCTACACTAACACAAGTTGAACAACTACATACTAAATCCAATTGCATTTCACAATTTTGTGAAAATCCTGGACATTTTCAAAGGTAATCCCTGCATATCCCACAAACAATTCACCAAGTAGCACAGGTCCAGTTTATAAATAATACAATTTGCACAAATATTTTTTCCTCAGAATTTCAACATGGCACCTTTGTCAGTGAGTGTGTACTTGCCACCATGGACCAGTTGGATTGTGAGAGATGGTATTCATTAGCATTTCAGTGACACAGATTAACATATATTAACATACATTATGGCTGAATTAATCATTGCATGCAGTAAAATTTGGAGAGGCATCTGAAAACAGTCTGCTGTGAAGTTGATTCAAGAAAGACCGTTTACAGTTCCTGCATAGTAATCTCCTGCAACTCTAATAAACCCAGATAGCATGGATAGTGACACCCTATGATATCTGTGCTCTTGCATAATACTTGTTAACTGATTTCTCATACTCAGTATTATCTATGCCCTTGCCGAGGCCGCTTTGCTAATTAATGGAATCTTAATTGTAATGTAGATGTACATTCATTTAAGGGGTGATTTTACAATGAATATTGGTGCTACCTTGAGCTTGAGTATATCTGGCTTTTAGGACAACTATGAACCAATGTCTTAAAATTCTTTAATTCTTAACACAAGCTGGTGAGCTGTAACCGGCATTTATAATTGATAAAAAGAACAGTCTGAAACTGGATATGTCTGTCAAAACTGAAATAAAAAAAAGAATCCAGATCCAGGTTGGTACTGACTCTATCAGAAGTTAATGAGCTCAGAAGTTGAGCCATGTTCCACCTTTGGCAAATCTTTCTTGCAAGTAATCTATTACCTTTTAGAATATACCGCGAATGAGCAGATGAGCATACTAACCATAAACAAACAACCTCATCTCCTAATATTCATGAACATACTGAAATTATTCCTGTCTTGGTTACAAATTGATAGTGTTCTTTGATTGAGTACAAAGCTTTTGAGCATTAGTATTATACATTTAATACATAAGTATAAAGACTTTAAGGACTGATAGTCTTTGAAAGTAGACATGCAAATACGGAAAAGGAAATGTAATAAGATTCCACACCTTGGGAAAACTCCCGGTTCATTTGCATAATGTTTTGTTGATTAATAAGCTTTTTACCTATTAAGTTAATTGATTGAATACACCTTATGACAACCTGAGATTGAGGAAAAGGTCAACAGAAAAAAACTAGGACAAGATAATGTGTTTAAAATCTTAAAAACAGTTACATTATCGCATGAAGTTCCTCAGAAGCTTTAAAAACTGGCAACAGTTCAAATGTTTATTCTTTCCCTTGGAGGACAAGACATCCATAAACACTCTAATAAAGGGTTTTTTTTTTCAAATGAATGACACATCAATTAACTACAAATACACCTGCAGCCACAATTTCAAACTACTCTCAGTCCAGTTTGAGCAAATCCATAAAATGAATTGATAAAGCGAGAGTGTAAAAATAGGTGGATTGAAATAACACATTAAATGTCAGTGATTCCTCCATCAGCACTTTAGTCATAGCTACTTTTGTGCTTCACTATCTTGGTGAAGCACACAGCTGGGGTCCTATCTAAGTATGAACACAGATTCTGCCGTGGGCCCAGATAGCACTTTATGTGGCAGCACTCTCAGGGATGAACTCTAAGCGGATATTGGCATTCCTTCCAATACTCATCATTAACTCCTGACTGCCAGGCATTTTGTTATAGCCCATACTGATGCAAGGCCATATCATTGGTGGTATGACTCAGGTCCTGACCGCCTGTTCCATTCAGTTAAGGACAGTTTGAATAGTTTCTATTTAAACACTACTTTGACAGCCTTAAAAGTGCTCTTAAAGTAGTGTAATGACAGCGACATGCATGAAACCAGAAAGCAAGTGCCGGAGTGGCTTGTATCTCCTGAAAAGGGCTATTTCAAAAGAAAATAGCAGCACCTGATTGACAGCTTCTTCTCTGTGCTGCAATATAGAGGCGCTGACAACTTGAATTACATGGTTATAACACCAGTCCAGTCTAACTCGATGGCTCTGCTGACACCACCACAATAAACACGACCCATCACTCACAAATCTTTTTGGCAAGTTAAGGAGGGCCTAGGGCATACTGAAAAGCAACTCTTTTTCTACTTTCTGAATCTACGAACATGTTCTTTTTTTCCAGATACCCCAAAAAAAAAGCAAAAAGCACAGCAGCACAGTAAGAATGACATAATGTTTTGAGATAAGTAAACCCAAGTTGCAAGGCATCAGTCAAAGCAGATATATCTTTGCCTTCTTTCTAATATTGGCAACCCAGCTTCCAGAAAAGATTATACACCTTGCAGATTATATTTAAAACAAACAAAAATGGTATTGCGATCATTTGCAAATACTTTGAACCCTGTATTAAACCTTACATAGTAATTTTCTTTCCTCTCATTTTAAATTTTATGGCAGCAGCACATTTCAAAAAGGTTTGTAGCCGTTTAACAATATACATTAGAAAACGTCAGGTCAGACTTTGCAAAGTTAATTTGGTTATTTAGCAATAAACTAATATAATCAAATGGTCAACAGATGATCTAAATAAAAGATCATTTTTAAAAAAGTCATCCCAGAAATGTTTGAAATAGTTCAACAATTTGATAATAATATTTCTGATTCTAACATGGCAAATGATTTGTGAATTTCATTAATGATGCTTAAAAAATGAAAATAAAACCTTAAAAAGATTCGGGTCATTATTTACTCATCATGATAAAAAAATTTTAAAAAGTCGATAAAATCTCATATGAACAACAGTACATGACGTATTAAACCATGTCATTATCTATCTAATAAACACAAAGCCAAAACACAGATGCGAAATGTAAAAAAAAAATGGATACTAAAATGCTTGTAGAACCTAATTTAACAGCAATAACTTGAAGTAGCCATTTCCTGCATGATGCTAGAAAAGTATTTTTTCTTTGTGGAGAAATTTTGGACAAGTCTTCTTTCCAACATCGCTTTAGTTCATTGAGATTGTCAGGTGTTAATCTATGCACAATTATCTTAAGTTCTACCACAGCATCTCAATCACGCTCAGGTCTGGACATTGGAAAATTGCAACACCTTAAATCTTTTATTTTTCGACTGTTGGTTGGTTTCATTGTCCTGTTCAATTACTTAATTTCAGCCAAGCTTTAGCTGTCAGACATATGACCTCACTCTTGATCCTGGAATAATTTGGATCTCATAGGCAACTCAATTACTACAAGGTGTCCAGGTCCTGTGTCTGCAAAACAAACCCAAACCTCACCCTTCATCACTGTGCTTGACAGTTGGCATATACTAATATGTCTTGTTTGCTTTTTGCCAAACACGGTGCTTTGATTTATGGCAAAATATCCTCACTTTGGTCTTGTAAGTCCAAAGGACCTTGTTCTAGACATCTTGTGGGGTTTTTTTATTTGCAACTTTGCAAACCTAAGCTTTGCTGCCATGTTCTCTTTGGAGAAAAGAGGCTTCCAAATCTTCCAAACAAACTATCCTGACCCAAGGGCTAAACTGTCTATAATTGACTATAAATCATGGACTATGCTTCTTCAGTGTTACAGAAAAGAGGAGTCACCAACTTGTTAGCAGCACACAGTATGGTATGGGGTCACATCACTGGACTAAACCAAACCATATTCAGTAAACACTGCATGACTCTGTTGTAAATTTGTCTTCCTGCCTTCCTGACCTAACACCCACTGGAAATGTGAGGCATATTATGAAACAAAAAGTAGAGCTAAGAAGGCTTTGCATTGTTGAACAGCTGAAATCTTACATTCAGAAGGTATGGGGAAACATTTCTCTTTTCAGACTACATTAGCTCAGCTCCCAAACACTAACAGAATGATGATAACAGAAGAAGTGATGCAACACAGCGGTAAGCATGCCCCTATTCAAGTCTGCATGGTAATGTTAAAAAAAAAAATAAATAAATACACTTTTAAAAAAAAATTACTTGTATTTTTGTATTTTTTCAATTAAAGTTGGGGTTTAGATAATTAGTAATTCATTGCACTCTTTTTTTTATTTGCATTCTACCCTGCATCCCATCTTATTTGGCATTGGGGTTGTACAATGAATGCACCAAACCATAATTAAATATGTTTTGCCTCAATCTTTCAAAGTTTAACGATTTAGAATCAAAAGAAAACTATTTTAGTTTTATTTTTTCATCTGTAAACCAATCTATGCCTTGTTAACAAGGCATACATAATACCGGCACACTCATGAACTTCTGAACATTGGATAAATGTTTACGGACAATCCTCTATTTGAGAGTTTTCATTTACAGAAACCAACAAAGAAAGAGAAAAAAAAAGGAAACCTCTTAGTAAAAAACTGTGCTTGAAGACATGCGAAGGACAGAGGAGGACTGCATCCCTCTAATCCTTCCTGCACTTACAAAAAAAATTCATGAGCCATCCAAGTGTAACTTCAGTTTTGAAAATCATTCATTTCCACTAATTGATGACCTGAAGGGCCATGTTTCACATTATTAGCCAGGTGAATTCATACACCTTTGCTACCTGTAGTGTAGTGTAGCGTTAAGGACCACTTTTCTTTCTTCTTTACTTCTTTCTACTCAAAAACCGAGTCAAGGACATGCGAGGAGTTCTTTTAACCTCATACTGAAATCTCTTACAATACAACCTGTCATACGTCGTCATTTTAAAACTATTCTTTGCATGGTATTTTATTGCGTAGTTGGTAAAAGACAATGTTCACTTAAAAGAAAATAAGCTGCAGCTCTTTTAAGTTTCTAACCCGAGGAACAGATTCTTCACATCTAGATCCAGATAGAGAGAAGCGGCAGCTTATCACATGGGTACAGACATTCTAAAAAATGCCATCTGTAGAACAGTCCATTATTCCTTCAGAGGTACAAAAACAAATAAGAAATACCAAGGGGAAAGGGTTTCCTATTCGGTATTCAAGCTTTTACCCTTCAGTAAGTTCTGCATTTTCCGACTGAAGTTCTACTTTGGGCCAAATATTTTCCGGCCAAAGCAGTAATTATAAATGTGTATGATATAATAAAAATCAAAAACTGTTGCAGTGTTGAAATATAAAATTCAAATGAGTGCTTTCATACTTACTCCCCCAAAGTAGAAAATATTACTTCACAAGAGAGACTTGGTGGGGTGGTAATTGGAAAACATTGCACTTTGTGGGTTTTACTTTCACTGCTGATATTCGGAATGGATGACTGCTTTTCTGAGATAATGCGTTAACCATGGCAGTGCTATTCACCTCAATACATCTCGGCAGATCTTTTTAAAATATACTGTATAAAACCCCTCTTGCTATAGCTTGCCACGCTCATGTCTAATATGGTGGATCGTATCTATGGTGCTTTGAGTTACTCCACTTCCTTAGGGGAACGATTTATACATGACATGAAGCCAGAACCAGAGGAAGACCTGACAGCCTCAGAAATGGGAATGTCAGATATCTGACTGAGGTTTTTATGCTAGCTTTCTGATTCTACTGAATCCTGTGGTCTGGACCTGGGAATACTGAAGCCGTAGAGAGATTCAATACAGACATTCTGTGGATCAGAGATGGTCCATTTGACATTTTGACACTACTTGTACAAGTATTGTCTATTTCTCTCGTTGGCTTGTCAGTCAACATGAGAAACTACTGGAGTCTCAGGTCTATAAATCTGATAAAGCCTGATTAACCATGTGTAAAATTCTGTCAGTTAATGGTCAGACTATTGAAATTCATAAATTACCACTTTCCTGAAAAAAAAAACAAGACGAATGAATAGAATGTTTTTTTTATGCACAGTTCAGTTAGAATTGATATATACTGGGATTTTGAGTAAGAGGGCAACATGAATTAAATAAGTAAATCTGTAGACATATTGGTGGTGATCCTAACAATAGTAACTAAAACCATAATTATTTCCTTACACGATTGATTGTTATCCTACAATATTGAAGGAAAAAAATTTCAACAAAACCTTAAAGAGTTCCTATCCTTAGTGACGCCACTACAGAACATATGTCTGCACAACAACCTTTCAGTCTTGAAAAGCCAGAATAAGGAAAAAGAGGAGGGAACATACTGACTAAAATTACATGCAATGCCACTAGTCTATAGCATTTAACAAAAGAGCCATTTAATGGCATACCATGTAATTAAAATGACAGTCTTGCCCCTGCTTTGTCTGACAGGACACGCGATGGAAGCGCAGTGTCTCCTTAGCTTCTAGAGGTCACAGAGAATGAATGTGCCACGAATATCTGACACTCACTCTGCGGGGAAAATCTTTACAAACTGGGTCTTACTTACAACTGGGATAACTTTACTATCCACTGGTGACCTAAAATGCTTAGACGTCTCCGTCTCTGCTGTGCTCTGTTGACCAAATCCTTCTTACTGCATGGTGGCTTCAGACAAGAAGACATTCTCTGCCCCACAAGTGTAAATCCCAACTAAGAACAGACTATATATTAACCTCATATTGTCTCTTTATTGTTTGGGGAACAATAACAGGGACAGCAATGACTGATCAGAGGGCTTGTGAGCCTTTTTCTTTATTGCCAAACTGGTTAAAGATGTGTTGAAGTTTCTCCAGAGAGCATGATTTCATGAAGACAAAGAACACAAGTATCATGTAAAAGTTCTTGAGTAGAAAACAACTTAAAAGTTCAATCATGTTAAACATATCAACTAACTTACTGAATTTGACTGTCAATCATTCCATCAACAATAGTTTGCTTTTTTAAATATTCATACTTCAAAATGCTTTCTGAAATGTATTTTCTCCTGCAGCAAAATGATTTGGTGCAAAAATCAGCTTGTTTACCAAAGGCTCTTCAAAGTGCAGGAGTAGAGTCATCCTAACACTTTGAAGCATCGTTTTAAAAAATGCAAATTTTTGGACCAAATCATTGACTAGAGTTAGCATCAATTTGAGTCCACAACTGTGCCCAGCAAAAGCTTTGGTAGACGGATAAATAGTTCCCCGACTGTATTTGCTGCTGCCCCCCAAGAGGGAATATTATCAGGAAGGTTTGTGGTTTTATTGATTTCAAGACTGCAATCATCCTCATCTGATGTAGTGGGCTGAGGAAGGATATGTGAGGCTCCATAGTCTGTGGACAGCTCTGTTTGACTGACTTGATAACTTATGTGATAACAATGTACCAAGTAAAGTTGAAAGATTATTTCCTGAAAGCCTGAAAGTGCCATATGATCGTTCCCTTTGTTCTTTCCAATTTTCTGTAACTGCACAGCACTTTAAATATGAGGTAGATCCATGCCATGAGATGTCCATTTTCATCTTTTTATAGGCAAGTATTTTATTTATTTATTTTCAATAAATAAACTGCTTTGTATTAGATTGTATTTTCTATTCTTAGTTTCACATGACAAGGATTTTTTCAAACAATGGCCCCATTTCAACAATAGACAGTCCAAAAGACAATCAAAAAAAAAATAGGAAAACGAAAGCACAGTGTACAACATCTTTAATGGCCCCCACCAGAAATTATCTCTGTACAACTTACTAATGACTTTTCAAACCATTAAGCAATTTGCGTTGGATCAGGGCAAACAAAGATAAATTGAATTCACACTTCCTGCATTTGAAAGCTCTCAAGACAGATGGAAAAGAAATGTGAGTGCTCTGTCTGAAAGAAGAAACTGAAACATGACCATATTTGTTTTTTTAAGGCTTAATGACCAGTAATATTAACTTCAGGGTCCTTTTCTTTTTTTCTAGCATGTTACAACAGTAGAGACATTCCAAGTGGCTTTGTGAATACCAAAACAAAAAAAGAGAAAATCAATTGTCCCTCTTCATCCTTCATTCATCATCTCCATTATTTAGGTTTCAGGTCAAATCTAATACTGAAAATATAGCACAGAAGCCCTCAAAGATCAGTTGCCCTGATATGTTTATGATGACAGGGATTATATAAATGGGCTATATGTCATAAAATGTGAAGCTAATCATGATTAATTGATCAGTTGTGCTCATATGACTATCTATTTATGGAACTAACACCAAAGCCTTCTACATGTGTGAGATGCGCCATGCCAGAACTCAGTCTACAAACCTCTGGAAAGCAGTAGCAAGAATTTTAATTTCCCTTCTTTGGCATCAGCTATTCCTAGTATTTTTTTTTTTACATTTTTCTACAAAGTAATCTAATTCTCCCCCAGAAAAAATAAAACTAAATAATGTTACTAAAAGGATTACTAGATAAAATACTATTTTTAATAAGATCACAAGATATAACACACAGCATTACACATGTGAAGTTCTTTTAAGAATGTAGTAGATTATAAAAGTATATTGAACTTTATAAAGGTTACCAATTATAAAACCAATGTACCAACACTAACCAACTGGTTAGTACCAACACAATTCTGTTTCTGTAACACACATAAAACATCTTGTGATCGTACCAAAGTCTTGAAATTTAAAAATGGTGATATTTTGGAATAAATCATAGAAAAGAATTGTAATCTTTTGATTCAAAAATATTTTTGTAAATGATTCCCATAAGAGAATTATCAAACCACTCCTTTAAAAATATCAACCTTTAGCTTTAGTGCAAAATAAATCAGGAGAAATAAACACCAGAAAAAGAAATCTATAGGATATTCAGTTAATTAAACATATGGTAGTTTGTTTTTCTTCATCTTCTTTGTATAATAGTTCAAATAAATTCATCCTTTACCTTGACCAAAGCCACATGCATGTGCAAACAAACCCCTAATCATCACATTTAACGACACAGCAGAATTAAAAGAGTCCTGGATGCAGTTAAAGACTGTGCAAGCAACTCTTCACTAACAATGAATTTCTACCACCACCACCAGTAGTCATCCAATTTGGTGACAACATTACAAGCCAGTACAAACAATCAATTGCATCTGCTGCAATAACATTGAAAGGAAGTGCCTCCAATTTATCTTTATTAAATCAATAGGGATTTGGTAGCCTTACCTGAAGTCGAGTTTTTTTCCCCAACGTTGGAGCTGTAAGTGTCTTGTGTATTGGGACAGAGAGAGATCTCTGGTTCACTTGTTGTTTGTCAGGAATGGGTAGTTTGCTGTGTGGCTGAAAGCGACACTCCTAAGGGCCCACTGTGAATAGAGGTCAGGATAATAGACACAGTCACACAACAAAGACTGATAATCCTGTCTCGCCCCACAGCTCCCACGTTGCAATCAGACATTTTAAGGGCAGTTAAGTTGCAGTGAGGGGCGGCTGAATGAACTGCGGTTAGGAAAGACTCCCAAGCTCCCATTATGGACAGTAACCGGTGTCAATTCGCAGCAATTAGACCACTCAGATGTGTCAGTAGACAGGCCTCAAATTAATAAATAAATAACGTTGACCACAAGTGCTCGCTGATATAGCCTTTTGAGTCATTTGAGTCTCCCAATAGTCTATTTCGGAGCACAACGCTTAGTTCTTCAAAAAGTGACGAAGTGTACTCTCTTCTCCACTTATCCTGAATGACCTTTGAGTGAAAATTCTCCTTACCAAGCAAGTTGCTTAAATCAGCTTCCACTGGTCGTCAGATGTATTTATTTAAAGTTGCAAAGATCCTTTAATGCTGTTTCATTATCAGTTTAAAATGCTGAGTAAGTACAAAACAGTAAGCAAAGTTTTTTTTTTTTTTTTTATACCATACAGCACATGAGTCAAATGGGACATGAGCATCAAGAACGACTTGAAAAGCATGTAATGCATCAGGAATAATTTTTATTAAGCGCACACGATACATTTCTCTCGGGTGATATCAAAAACTGGTCAAATATACCGGCCTGTGGCCTTACAGGGGTAAAGAGTAGCCTCAGGCTCACCCCTGTGTTTCTATAAAAGGATCAGCACAGTCAGGGGGACCTAACCACTTCATTGGGCATGCGTTTGTGTGACCATTCTCTCTTTTTTTAGGTCCTGTGAAAACCGCACAAGAGTTATTTCTGAGTGTGACTGTTTGGCTTCAATATAAACTACAAATAGTCTCTTCCTCCTACTCATCGCAGCATAGGAATATGGCGATAATTTTGAATATATTCTGTGATAACAGCCGTATCAGCCGGTCTGGCAAGATAATTACGGTTGTTTTGTACAGCCATCTTTGAAAAAGAGTACACAATACTGAGTATGCATACTGTGCTGTGCTGCCGGACTTCAGCTTAATATCTCACCTTTCAGCAATGCATAAATAATGTGCCAACTGCCTTTGATCTGTTGGAGGTGATAACTTCACAAGCATGGACACCTTCTACTGATAGCAGAGTATCTGCCCCGTCCAAATATGTGTCAACAAGCATCACACTCACAAAAAAGCGCTGGGGAGGAACAAAGAGGGAGCTGAGAAAAGACTATACAATGGTAGGAGAGACAAACATGTTACTAGAGACAGAAAGAAGGTATTGATTTTGGAATGAAACCTCTGCACTCCTTAGGCTAGGGTTACAGCTGGAAATATTCCTATTACAGATTAATGCGTGCAATAACAATAATATTTCATATGAGGCCTGAATCCCAGAGCATAAAGGTATTTAATTTATGATAAATTATATGTAAAAAACACTGCATATACTTTGAGATGCTGAAAATTCTGACATTGGACTGATTCATAAAGAAGAAAAGCAACATTTACCCAAAACGAATGAAATGTTTTTATTAACTGAAAAAAAGTATCAAGAAGACAGGTGGAGTCTAATCCTTGAAATACAATATCACTACAGTAATACCTGAATTAGATATTTGGTTCAGAATCGTATTTTCTCTCATCAGAAAGAAAATCACATTAATGACAGCTGTCAGCACCTTTCCGAGGCCGTAGTGAACACTTCAGACGAAGTCACAGAGCACTGTCAAAGCCCTCTTGTGTGTCTGCAGAGCAGATTGGGTGACTGTTCCTGGACAGTCTGAAATCCTGATACAGCTGAAGAAAGAAGAAAAATAACATAGTAAAGTGAGCACACAAAAGCTCTCTTCTGAGAGTTCAAAGCCAACACAAGTGCCCCTTTCAGACAGAAAGAAAAATAAAAGCCTGTGTGACTTTCACCACACCTGCATTGACCAAAGTGCCCAAGCTGTGTGAAATGAAGGGTCACCATGTAATAATGGCAAAATTAGAAATTGTTATAATTGCCTCTCATTTCCATTTCAGATTTAAGCTGTGGAAATATGACCAGTAAATCTCAACCCTCACTGAGGCAATTTATCTAATCCTTATTCATTTGAAGTGGTGAAGGAAGTGAGCGCAGACACTGCAAGAAGTGATATTCAACCCTGTTTTTACTTTACACATCCGTTTGAATATTCACACATATATTTTTCTTTTCAATGTATAACTGTGTTACAAAATAGTTTGTACTGCTTTTAGAAGTTGTAGTGAAATATTTGTCAGAGCACATGCATCTTTAGCCCTGGGAACTTATTAGCAGAGCCAGGGAAAAGTTGGTTGTAATGCCATGAGCAGCCTCTACTGATAGAGAAACACTTCAAACACTGAGCCCCTTCTGAAACACAACACAGACACTACACTAATTAATACACAGCCTACATGAATAACCCATATGAGTAAATCCAGTATTCAATCTTTTAATATAATCACATCTTACGCAGCAGAATATACTAATAAAGATATACATAAAGAACAGCATTGTTCGACTATACCTATCAGAAACATGATGTATGCAGATGATATCTGTCTGTTTGTTTAGTTTTCCTTTTCTTTATTCAAAGGAAAATCATATAGGCTGTGTCAGGGGAAATAAGTGTGGAATATTCAGTTCGGATATGCTAATTTGAGCTGATAAAGTAAGGTGTCGAGATTGTCACCAAATTGCTGGGTCAGGGGAAAAATCCAAATGAGATGTGCTATGGATTTTCAGGAGGAATGACTAAACACGGGCAAAACAAACTCGGGTGTAAAATGGTAGAACATTTAAAAATAAAACAGGAAGCGATAAAAATTCCAAACCACAACAGAGAGTTTCTTTTTGTGATGCTATTGATTATTATTAGTCAGACAGTTGTGTTCCTTCTTGTTCAATTAACAATACTTGATGTACAATGCTTGTTTATTGATCATCATTCTATATCCCAAAGACATTCAGTTCGCTGTTGTTTTTGAGATGAAAAAGAATAAATTCTCACATGTGAGAAACCGGATGTGATTTAGTGTTCCTCCTTAAAATACATCTGAACTTACTTTTTAATCACTGTATGATTGCTACCAATTTATTAATGATAAACAAATTTTTTTGACCAATTGCCTAAGTGCTACTCACCATGTATGGAAGGGAACGGTATGTTAATCTTCATTGATATTCACTGTATGAAGTTAACAATAATTTTGTATCATTACCTAATCAGCAAACATAGCTCCTTATGTAAATGTCATTTTGATTGTAATTAGTATAAATGCTGGACCAACATGAGCATATTGCTATCAGACACATCTGGATATATGTTAGCAAACAAGTTTAGCAAAATTAAAATATAACAATGACGTGTTTCTGAGAGCTTGAAAATGGTTCTATTATTGAGTCTGTGCTTCTGAAAACACTGACAAGCTTATTTTTCAAACACATAATGTCTCAGTTAATAGAGAATGCAGAGCTGGCATGAGTCGCTGATTTGTTTGGATGCCATATTGTATTTTGGCTTGCTTTCAGGTTATCTTTTGTATGCACAGACTCTGTCTCTAACTTCAGAATACTATTTATATGCCCATACTGTAGGATCAGAGTCTAAAATCATATCTCACTTAACTTCTAATCCTCATTAATTATTAAATATGTTAAGTACATCTGTCCGCTTCAAGTAAAAGAACAGTGAGTTTCAGTATTGAAACGAGTTTTTATTATCTATATAGTAACAAAAAAATTCCCTAAACATGATGATGGAGTTCCATGAAATTAACACACTAACCCTAACCCTATATTTGGCAGTACGATTATTGTTTGCTTTAATAAATCAATGTAATGTATAAATATTGTAACATAACAAAGAACTGACGGACGACTAAACGCAAATAGTTCAACAAATGTTTGGAGTAGTTCCAAAACACTCTCATTCAAAAGAAAAAATATATATTTATGTGTTGTTAAGGTAAACTGCTGCTCATTTTCAACTGAAGATCAAAAACGCAAACTACAAACTCTTCTTTCCAGGCTGATAACCTGTATTATGCTCAATGCTCAAGATGTGTAAATGCAGTTTAAACCATAAAATAGGTTGTCAGGCTGATATGGGTACAATAACCTGTCAGTGTCCACACATGCATGTAGCTGTAATCTTTAGAACTTCTCAATGACGAAATATAGATATTTGTAAAAGCACTGAAGGGATTAGGCAGGGTTTTCTAGCTCCTGCGGGATATGGTCTGAGTCATGCTGAGAGCACCAGGAGTTCTGTGGAAGTCTGTTAAGGATGAGGAGGATTTGGCCAACTTGCTGCATTGTTCTGATATGCTCCAAACAAAGCCACCAGCATGAGACCAGTGTAGGGGGTGCAGCATGGTTCTGTCACTTATCCTTTCCCCTTTTTTAAGATTGTAATAATATCTCTATTAGATGAGTTTCACACATAATAAGACAACTTACACATAGGACTAAACGAGAGACATGGGATGGTGAGATATTGTCCCAAAAATATGTTGATTAGAAATATGTGAAGTATTTGTATTCTTTGGTTTGTTTTAAAATAATAATAATAATTCAAACGCCAGATTAAACATCCTTTGGAAGTGCTGATAATATTGCAAAACAAACTAATTTCTGAAACATTTCACTAGTTTATTATGAGCCATAGATAGCAGCTGATACAGTGGTCATCTGGTGAGTTTCTCTTCCAATTCAAAGCCTTTTCATCATGTTTCTTCAGCATCCCTCAATAGACAAACCAAATGCTGGCAACTGAGAGAAGCCCTTTCATTTCTTTAATCATTATTTCTTTTTCCCAAATCCTATATTTCTGTTGCCAAATACTGCACATATACATGTATTCTTCTTCTTCTGAATGGTAACATTTTTAACAACAAACACTAATTCTTATCATAGATGATTTTGCTTATTAATACAATTTACATTTGCTCTAAAACAAACATGCAAAAAAGAAAACTTTCTTACGTATATAACCAACCAAGTCCTCCAACTGAAACGGTCCTGGAGGATGTTTCATATGCTTCCATAACGTTCAACATGGCTGTAAAGTATCATGCCTACAAGGAGCAGAAGGGGAATACACATCATATGAGCATTTCCACATCAGTGCAGATGTCATTCTCAACTCTTCAAATCCTCATAAGTAGAAAGAAGAATGGGTGGATAGAGAAGGGATGCTCTTTGACCAAGGGCCTTTGTGTGATGTGAGGTCAATAACACAACAACACCTTACTAAACACTTTAGATTTAGGCAATAACATTACTTGGTTAAGGTTAGAAAAGGATTGTGGTTACAGCTAAAATTATTGTCTTTTTTATTAAATAATAGTCATCCTTATTTCCTTTTGCCGGTTTCCTTAATTACATGTAAACACAGCTCATTACGACGCAATGTTGCTACTTTCTGATTAGCTTTAGAAAAGGAGAATGACCTAATTAGGCTTAGAAATCAAACGTACTTAGATAGGATTAGAAAACAACGTGATCATATGGACATGGAGTCATTTTTATCCTTTAGCTTCAGATTCTTTTCTTTATATTATTTTCATGTAATTAATGGCAGCATCTGCCGGCATCAACGTAGTGGACAGTCTCTATATAACATATATTCTCTTGGCACATTTTGGAACATTTGATATTGCCAATTCAATTCAACACCACTCAGAGTAGTTGACACAAGCACAGCAGCCTTAAGATATTATAGGCTATTTTTGAGGGGTTCCATGCAACAACAAAAACGTCCCCCAAAGTCAGAGTGAAGATACTGCCACTTCCACAGAGAGCATATGATGTTCAAATGAGAATTCACAATAACAGCGTGTGGTCGCTGATTCATTTGTATTTTTTTGTCAATATTGTGGGACAAACACAATGCAAAACATCTTCAACAAACTGTAGAAAAAAAATTCAGCAATTTCTTCTGGTATCTTTTTGCATCATGTCCTCCTTCCTTTGAGTTCTCCCCAGGAGCCACCCCACAGTATTTCCAGTTGTGAGAGCAAATCCCACACAGACAATCTCCTCTTGTGTAGACAGAGCATGGCTGAGGGGGTGTGTACTCGACAAGGCAGTGCTGTTTAAACCAGTCTGCTCTGGTTTTACTGGAGGATCAGCAAAACAATTCCAGCTCTGCTATCCACTCTTTTCTGTCCGTTATTTTCGCTCCTGTAAGTATTGCAGTTCTCACGCATTTGATGGAGTATGTCATAGTGACGACTTTTCAAAAAATCTTTCTCATTCAAGTTAATTTATGACATCTTCAGGATTAAAAACCAAGAGAAAATCCTTATTTTTAGAATATTTACATAAAGTCCCTTATCATATTATGTAATATAATTCAACCTGATATGGGACAATATTTATAGAGACTGTGACCTTGATTTGGTGGTATTTTAGTCTTAAACCAGATTAACAGCATTAAAATCCCCTTAATTACAAATCATACATTTTGAAACTGTGTGCACTTATATTTAAAGTTGTTAAAGAGCAACCTCAAATCCTCACGAGTCTAAATAAAAAAAAAAACATTTCATCTTTGACTGGCTATTTGCACAGGGTGTACCCTGTCTCTCATCCTGTGACAGCTCAGAATTGGCTCCAGCTTCCAAATGTGAGACTGAACATGCAAGACATGATATAGAAAGTTTAGAAATGAATAGTATCTTATAGTGCCAATGTAAGATATTAACTGTGATAAATTCCACATAAAGAAAACCAGCGATGTGACAAACTGTCTTTGGTAATAGCAGCAAAGAACAGGTTAAACTAAGTTTATTCTGGCTCATACCACCATAGGTCTTAGGAGTCTTTATCACTGTGTAATTCAAGATCCAGGATTCCATGTCTCTGGGGGAAGATGAGATATAGACATTTTACTAGCTTACATTTTTGAAGTTCCAAATGTTACACAGATTTTCACCAATCAATTGTCAATTTACAGTCACCATTGATCCTAACTCTTTGAAAGTTCTTATTTAAATCCTCACTGAGCTTGCTCTTTGATATGTGTGCATTTGATTTTCTGGGGGCCTCTCTTTTTCTTCATCTCCATCACAGACAACCAACTCCCGAGAATCAAGACTCTCTATCTCATCCTCTTCGACGGAAATCCCCATCTGCTTCAGTTCGAGCACAGCATCCATCAGCATGATCAATGCTTTTGTCCCTGACTCTAGGAACAGTTTCCGCTGAGCAAGATACTGAGATATTCTCTTCACTGAGCTTCTTTTTCACATCCTGGACCACTTTCTGCTTCTTTGGTTCCACACTTTTTAGTCTTGTTTGAAACAAGTGCCATCCTAGGTATGCATTCCTGCCTAGCTTCCATGGTTATGTTTTCACTCAGTAGTGAAAAAAAAGGAACAGAAACTGATCCCTGAGATATTGTGAGTTTGACATTTGATGGGGTGGCTTCTCTGTATATAAATCTGAAACTCTCATTCAAGGTCGATTGATGATGGAGTTCGTCCCCAAGACCTGCTCATTTTTTGACTGGGTCAAGTGGCACACCCCTCTGATCTGCAAATATTACTGACTGACTAAATGAGATGTCACTGGCTTGCACAGTTACATTGCTAGTCAGCTTGTTGTTGACCAAGTGATGAAGTCATTCTCATTCTCAAGTTTTTCAACTGGCTTTCCCACTCTGAAAACATTTTCTGGCAGACTAAAAGCTTTGCCATAGCTTTTTGCAGCTGCTTTGTCCGTGCTCTTTGCAGAAATGAACAAAGTGCATGAGGTTTTCTACCAAATAAAAGGCACTCTATATGAAAAAAACAACTTGATGGAAACTGTGCCCACAGCATGGAGGAGCATCAGGTGTGTACTTGTACTTCAGTGCAGCCTGGAAAACATTTGCATTCAGAGTAATAAAATAGTCTGGGTCATATGTGTTCCAGAGCACCTCTGTACGTGGATCAAGTGATTACATTTTAGTGCAGCCTCAGTGCATCCTGGTGAAGTTACACCTGTACTCAGAGCGGTCCAATTGGGAATGGGTATCAAATTAGCTTGTTATTGCCTATAAACAGTGGTGAAAGGGCCATGTTACTTATACTATTGCACCTATACATGGCCCAGCAGTCCCACTCTCTTCAATGCTTTCTGTTTTCTGCTACAGTGAGGATGACTGATAGTTATAGCGGTTTCTGTCGTTCCACAGGGGCTCATGTCGCTGCCCACCTGCATGCCACCGCCCCAAATTCAGATTGCATCCCCCTTCTTTACAAGGACAATGGATATTTAGACAAGAATTTACAAGATCTATTTTATGCTACAACTACGGAATGCGCACAATACAGAGTCCTTTTTTCTCTTCTTGCTTCTTGAAAAACTTGAAAACATGAACAGATGTCTCATTGCTGTTTCTTACTGTAGCGATAAAGGCACTGCCAACAAGACAAAATACATCATTTTCTCATCCAGCTTGATGAGAAAGACTCTGTGTGCTTTTATTCTTTCATGCTGACTTCCTTACAGTAACACAGGGTGATATTAACTTGAGCCTTATATTAAACCAAATGTTGCGCAACATAACGGTTCATCTTTTCATCCTTTATTTATGTGCTCCTGTGATGACAGCGCATTTAGATTTTTATTTGCAACGTAAAATGAAACATTTCTCCATTACGCTGTCTATTATATAGAATTAGATATTTTTTCCTGTTCTGGCTGACAACAACAACAAAAAAAAAAAAGGAATGTGACTGACATGTGATTTACCTTTGGTCTGGACTCCATCCCCTCGTCAAGCAGTATCGTAAAAACGTCAAGTTTGAAAAATCAAATCAATAAATCTTTAAATCAAATTGATTCCATTTAGACCCACATGTAGAAAACTAAACCTATACACATTGTTTCCCACACTAGAAGTAAAATGGCATTGTAAGAATTACAATTATGCATGCTCTCAGTCCAGCGTCATCAATACTGCATGTGCTGACACAAACTTACTAAAAGGCATGTTGATTTAACTGAGAGCAATATCTAAAAAAGAGTCTTTTAAAGCAGCCTTTTCTAAAACCTATTAGTTCACACTGCTGATGTACACCATCAGCTATTAACCCTCTCAGTGATTCTCCTGAGTTAATTCCTAATGAAAAATAAATTGAGTTGCTCCCTACACTTTCATAACATTTCCTCCACAAAATAAATGGGCTCCTTTATGAGAAAAGACACACTGTTGTTAATGATTTTATAAGCAGGGAGCCCACCTGACATCCTGTTTTCTATTACTGTTCTTTATTCAATTTGCAAGCCACGCTGCAGGTGACCTAACCTATAAAAGGGCACTCCAAATTAAATTATCAGAGCTCCTTGAAATTTTATAAATTCAGAATCGGCCTCACAGAGGGATCTCATAGCAGAAACTAATGGCCTCACCTTTAGCTTTGAATAAATCAATTGCACCAAAGGTTAGAACACATCATGCCAGAATGTATCAATGCAGTTTTTAACATCATAACATGCAGTAATTCTGGAAGTGTGAATGGCAAGTGTATGACGTCATCCCTGAGGAAATTTGGGTGTTTGTGTTACTGACTCAGTTAGAAAAACCAAGAACATAAAAAGACATTTTTAAACCATGTGAGCATCAAATTTCAATATACTGATGTGAGGATATTAGCTTTGGAACATGAGATATATGTCCAATTTATTAATAAAACTATGTAAAGTTACAAGCAAAATTAATAAAGATTTATTTATTTATTTCTTAAGAAATAGAATAAACAATTTGGGAACAAAACCAAGCTTTCTGAATTTTTCAAGGTATTTTTTTTATTTGGATGCAGGACATAAGGCTCAATATTTAACTGAGAAAGTGGTGAACAGATAGATCAACACAATAATAACATTTATTAGGAGCAGCTCTAAAAGCAGACTGTTCATGTTTAGAGGTAATCCGCTGTCTCCCTTGCATAACAAGTGATGTAAATATATATTTTTAAACTTGGCTTTTTTTTTCGCAATTATTAATATTTAAACGTAAAAACACTTAATACAAAAGCAATACTTTTTTTATTGCAAAGTGGCATTGAGAAGCTTTGTCACCTCAAGATGATCCTCTTTATCCTCGAAAAAGCACAAGCTCTTTCCACTGTCACTTTGTTCCAGTTGGTAACCTAACAAGAGGTTGGTGGCAGAAAAAAAGGCCTAATCAGTAACACTTGTTGCACCTGAGAACATGGAAATTTTGGGCGTTCTGTGTTTGACAAAATGGAAAACATTGTCTTCTAAAGAAGAAGTCAGGAATATGGATAGGATCACTGAAGTGTGTTCAATCTGAGTCAGGACAAATGCTTTTACGAAGCAGTCAAGCATGAGGGAAATTCATTTGTAAATTGCACCCGACCTTTGGTAGAAATTGCCCCTTTTTCAAAGGCAAGTCTGGATGCGGAATTGACACAAAACACTCTGTTTCAAAGATTTAATCTGAGTCAAGTATATTTTAGCATTTGCCCAAATGGCACAGAACAAAAACTTTTTTCGCTCAAGTAGAGTCACACAGCACCATTACGTTTAAACAACTTTAAACATGTCATTTTGGCAGCGTTTCCAGATCTTTTCATCCTAATGACTAATTAGATTCAGCCAAGCAGAAGTAACTGCTTTTAATAATGCGTTTGTTACAAAAACAAACAAACAATGAAAAAAATATGAATGTGACACCAAATAAAAGTCTTTGCTTTCATTTTATAAACGGGGTTTCTCAGTGCAAAATTACTGTGATTGGACAGCAAAAATAAACAAAGAAAATTTGATCCCGGGCAGCCACTGTGTCGTTTCCAGAGGAACACACATCAAAGCGTTCCTGGATTCCACATGAATATTTTCCTCTGAACAAGAGAGCTCTGTAATGCATTGTGTTTTCATCTGATCATGTTTATGATAAATAACAACACAGTTTATAGACAATTCATAAGTAGAAACTGAGTGTCTCCCCAACAGAGGAGGGTTTTAAGTTTAATTTCCTTATATAGTATGATTGGCTAATCTCAAATACAACAGTGCATGCTGATTACCACTACATTTGACACCTTTTGTCTTTAGCCTTGTGATCTCATTGGACTTTCACCTAAATTTAGAGAAGTGACTGCCACACTGATGGGAATAGTTCCCTGAAATTACCATAAAGAAGTTTGTATATATCGATGGTGGATCTTAAAGAGAAAATTGAGATACATTGATTACTGTTCCCACAACTAATTAAGGAGGGAATTTACTCTACTTCAGAACCCTTTCTCCCAGGGTTATAAGACACCTGATTACAGATATTCCTTATGGCCTGTGCATTACAGCAAACAGGTCTCTGAATCCCCCTTGGTAAATATGCAATTATTTTCGTAAATCATTTGGCATTTAACAAAGTATCTACTAAATATACAGGTTTCTGTGCTATGTCATTACAGAAGTGCGCATACAAAGAGGGAACAGAAAGCAGCGCTCAGCTCGGTTTGTTTGGCAGAGTCGAGCTCCTTTACAGAGACAACAAGATGGTAAACTTAACCCATTGCCTTAAAAGATGGATGGACGCTGTTCAAAATTCCAAGGGGGTCCCGGAATTACCAAGAGCAGAAGATTGTGGATCCAGGCCAGCAAAAGAGGAGGCAGAGTCCCATGAGACCCACCATCAAAGTCTCCACAGTGCTCACTCTGTGTTCTTAAAATGCTAAACTGATCCCATGTCTTAAGACTCGTCTCTTAAAACGACATTAAGAGCATGGATATAAGCATTGGGATTTGTCTGCATGCAGTAAAGAACACTTAGTGCTTTCTCAATGCATATCAGGCTGTGCAATTACTCAATTCCAAATATGAAAACTAGCTTAGTCTGGGACAGTGACTTGAACTTGTTACATTTTTAACTTGTACCACACTGTTTATATCAATACATCCGACATCTTGGACTGCTTCGAAACTTTTCTTATAATTTGTATACAGGGATCTTGAATCAGATATGATACACAGAATTTTCTTTGATCCTTTATACAAAATTTAGTGTTCCCCAGGGAAAGTAAGAATAAACACTGCCCCCCCTTTCTTTCCCATTGTAAGTGAACTGTTGTCCTTTTCTCAGCTTAAGGACATTGTACTGCTTAGTTGCACAAAACACCTAACAGACCGAAACAACTGACCCCTGCATACTAAGTTTGTATTCACACACAGAACTTCTGATCTTGTGATCCATCCAATTACTTTTGAAATTGCAACAAGTGCTTTAAAGTGTGTTATTGAAGCCTGTCACACATTTCCTGAGAAGCCTGCTTTGACTCAAGCAACAATTTTGTAGTTTCACTGGCCTTAAATGCCTCTGTAAACAATATAAATGCATGGTCTTGCATTACTTGCTTAACTTTGATGTAGAATAACTGCTGGAATGTTGAGCATTTTACTTGTTCATATTAGTTTCTAAATAACCCATAAACATTTTAATTGTTGTTGTTTGTTTTTGAAGAAATGAGCAGTTAAGTGTATTAAATAGGACCATCTTGTTGAGTATTGTATAAAAATAAGGTAGAAATTTTAGTTATTTCCATCCATCCATCTATCCATCCATTTTCTATACCCACCTAATCCAACTGTAGGGTTTCTTGGGGGGGCTGGAGCCTATCCTGGTTGTCATTGGGCGAGAGTCAGGGTACACTGTAGATCCTGGAGTTATTTCCACTTTAACTTATTTTATTCTAATCCGTTTTTAACAGGTTTAACTTGAAATTGCTCTGAGATCAAAAACTTTTGTTGTGGCACCCTCTGCCCCCTTCCCCCCTTTTGGTCTATTGCCTGTCACCTTCAAATACAGGCATACAAAGACATTATTATATATTATCAAAATGTGGTAAAGTAACCCTTAGGCACGTGCAGAAATGTGACAGCTACTGGGCTATTTGAAGGAAGAAGGAAATGACGCTTGCTGTTTTGTTCCTGTTGTCCAGATGTGAGAAAACGAAGACCTGAATCTTACTCTTGACCACCAGGCAGCAGCTTGAACCCAGAGTCCTGTTTTTCACCACATCACTAAATCTCCAGAGACAATACAGTGTGTAAGAGGTGAATACACACTTGTGGTCAGATATACTGTAACATCACATCAAGTTGAGCAAGAGTTCCCTTCTGCACACAGAAAAATGAATGTTTAATGGTTTAAATATACTTTCCCTTCCTCCTCTTGAAAATTGCTCTGTGAATCAAACATATACGGCTTAATTGGTCTAATATAGGCTACTGCACAGCGATACAGAGTCAGGTAGGCAGTCAAGTACATTAACATGACTGCAGAAAATAAAACATTCTGTCTCAGTCAAACAAAAACTGGACTGACACACCCAGATGGGAGTCGAATTGTACGAATACATTAATATATATATATATATATATATATATATATATATATATATATATATATATATGAAAGTCAACTAAGGGAACATCAGTCCCTAATATACTACGTACTGTATACTGTTCACCTTTGTATTCGTCTCAATTTTGTCTTCATATGTAACAGTGCATATATAGTATGACGTTTGACTTTATATGTGGTGCCTTCAAATATTAGAACAAAAATTAACTGTTTGTGTGAGATACAATTACCTGTATTTTTTAGCAAATAATTAGCAAGTACCTAAAAGCCATGGTTACTGTCGACTACATTGTAAACACCTCGTTCTATAATTAGGGAACGGTGTGGTGAACAAATGAAGCCTGTTAAATCTTGTAGTTTTTGGGGGGGTAAAATCAGAGAGCAGAAGCTGCAGCTGCAGCTCAAACAGTTTTTCTTCTAGCTTCCTCTCTAAATCTGGCTCACACAAACAAAAAAGAACAACAAAAAAGAGGTACTGCAAATCATCATAGGCAATATTTTCAAGGAGGAGAGTTTTTATTGATTAAATAGTGATCTAGTCAGTCAGATTTCTCGAAACAGCTGATTAGAAGTCAAATTAGTGCTGCTTTGTGAGTGTTCGTAATATGACTGCAGAGGTTTAGTAATATGTAAATGTTATTAGGTCTGACTTAGCTGACCTAACCCTAACCCACCAGGGTGCTCATTTAAACACGACACTGACAATGTGGATAATGTTGTCATATAATATATAGATTATTACAGAAAAGTCAAAGATTTGGATAACGATCACTTTCAAAATAAATGTGTATCTACATTTGTATAGCACCAACATCCAACAGTCAAACACTGTAAAAAGTTCCATGGCAAGTTGAACATGAACATGAGTTGTGATTTTCTTCTGTCACATTGAGCCTCATTTTAAAAGTACTGTATTTCAATGAGATGCTTCTTTTATGCCAATACCACATTTTGGGTCTTTTGCATAGTTAAAAGAGTACTACTATTATCCTGTTTGAGAGAATATTTAATATTCATTAGAAGGCACCAACAGACTTCAACCAGAACACTTTGATACGAGTAATCAACGTGGGTTTAGACAAAAACTGATACATGACTGTCATCTGGTTTTGTCCAGTTCATGTCAATAAACTTTCTGAATTGTACCTGTGATTCCCTAAATGGTCATAGTCTAAATGTGACTTTGCTTTTGCTGATCTGAGCATCTGGATGATACCCCTGCTTACAGAAAGAGCTTCCCTTATATTCACTGGTTTGCTGTCAAAAATAGTAACACAGGCTGCCTTTGCCGGCCTCTTTGTACCAAAACATGGAGCTTGCACATGAACAAAGTTACATCACAACACAGAGGGCAGTACAAGTGAGCAAAAAAAAGGAACAATAGAACATTAAGTAAGTGTTCTAACTCGTGTTTTTCTAACCGCACCGCATATTTATGATGCCTAAACCTAATTAAATTGCAGCCGAGAGACCAGAGATAAACAGCAAATGATAAACAACATTAGTTTAAGTTTAGAAATTAATGACAGAACAGCAAACTCTGACCTCCTGACTGACAGTCATGTGTGTAACTACAACAAAAAAATGTTCTCATTGAAACTTTACTACTAATGCTGTAGTTTCCAATAAGATTCCAATTAGTGTTTTATGGTTACAAAAATGTAATAGATACAACGAAAAATCGCTAATTTAGTAAGATAAGATTATGGTACTGCACACAAAAATAACTCTCAGCATAGTGTTACAGCATATTTGTGAAATAGTCAGAAATCAGCTGTTGCTGCTCATTTGATATGCAAATAAATCTGGATTTGGAGGTGGGAGATGGTTGAAAGGATGTTGCTATACACACTGAGTGTTTTCAAGTAACTTGTACTCTTACTATTTTGCTGATTATTTCATCACTGTATCAATGTTTTAGGTATTAAAAATCTCACGGTTAAAGTTATAGGAAAGCATTATCTGACCCCATGTATCCGTTTGCTGGACTACTCACGAAGGCTCCAGCTCCCTCTGCTAAACTCACAAGATGTGCTGGAAACATATATATATTATTATTTATTTTGGTACCTGCAGAACCACAATTTACATCCTACAGTTAGATTTTGTATTTTAAATGTTTGCATTTAGGTTTAGTTTCTGTAAAAAGAAAAGCTGTAATGTGTTATGTTGTTGTTCATCTGAGGTTGTACTCACCTAGTTTTAAATCTGGAAACCACATGATTTTTTTAAGAATTACGATTTCCTCAGTGGGGCATAGAGGCATCCATCACACGATTTTATTTCAATAACTTACTTGTTGTACATTGGATTGACTGAAGTTACAGTATTATTAAAAACACAATCCCCTCTGACTAGTGACAGTTTACTCCCCATGTTGTTAATAAACATGACGTTTCATGAAGTACACCCTTCTGAACTGCCCTGATACATGAAATTTCACATTTTAGTGAGACTTTGATGTGTAAAACTGTTGTCTAATACACCCTTGCTGACAGAAATAGCTTTTATGGGTTTCATTTTTACAGGTCAGCCATATAGCTTGTAAAAGACCTCTGAAATTGTGGTGATTTATTGACCTTATAAGAGGATATTCTTGATCCTCTTCTCATCCCGTGACCAAAAGCTGACAAACAAAAATGAATCTCTAAATCTCATTTTCAACCAAATCTGAGTCACTCCTGCTTCCTCTTACATTGTCAGCTTTAGGATGGGTATTCCCTCTGAGGGGCACAGCCTCTTCTTACTTGATGTAGAGCCAGCTATACCTAACTGTGATGTAAATCTTGGCAGGTTATTCACAAACACAGCTGCTGACATCTGTGAATCTGCGCATAAAGCATACTTTGTCTCCCCAGCGTTGTGCACTGAAATATTCAAGAGTTCCTCACTTGTAAGACAGTTTCTGCCATCTGTGCCCCTGCGTTTAGTCCTCCTATCATTGCAGAGCATAAGGCCAACATCAGAACACATACGTGAAAAGTGTCAAAATTGTTTCTCCACTGTACTCTGTGTTTCAAATCTCAATATTGCCTGAATAGCATAAACAAGTCTTTTCTTTTGCTTAAACACACGCACAGTGAAACCCACGCGAAATCCTGCACCTGTAGAATCAAAATCTCCATATCCATGTGAGAGGAAAGGAAACATTTACACAAGACAGCCTCCACACATATGAAGCGACCTTTTTTGTTTGGTGTCATACAATGTCATTGTGGAGTAAGCAAGCTCCTGTGGGCTTTACGAATTTCTTACCAAATGAGAGATTTCCTGAGAAAAAAAGAAAGCGGAGGAGGAAGGGTGCAATCAGTCCAGGTTTGTTCTAGGCAGCTTCACTTCCTTCCTTACCGTCAGGAGAGTGTCAGAGCGAGACATTCAAATGTGGTTTTCACCCAGTACTTTCCCAGGACAGTAATGCAGAGCAATTCTAATGGTGTCATTCAAAGCAGCTGCCTTTCTCAGCAATAAACTGAACGCCTTGCCTAAGCAATTCAAACCGCCTCCACAGATTGCAGCGCACCCAACAAAGAACTTATATTTGAAGTGAAACTATTCATCAATGAATGTGTTTGTGTGCCGAAGAGTAGAAGGTGGTTTGAAAAGACCTCAGTTACACCTGAATGGCTACTTTTCCTGTTTGACTGTTGTTACTGTTTCACATTTAGTGAATTCACCTGTTTTCTCTCTGTTGTGACCATTGAATTCGACTTTAAAACAGCAATTTGAAGTATTGATGGGTGTTCTGGAAAAGAAAAACTGTAATTATCTGCTTTTGAAATGGGAGGCAGCGGCTTTTAGTGGGGAGGAAAAACTTTGTTTTGTGTGGGTCAGAAGCTCAAATAAAAACCAACCCCGCTCATTTTCTTCACTGAGAATGGGGTCATTAGTCCATGACAGATGTCAAAAAACCCAAAATAGAAAGTGTTGCTTTATGACTCAAGACACACTCCAAATGTGACTACAGCACAAAGGACCTCAAAAATTCTGTTTATATTGCCATTTTTATACAATACCACAATTACTGTGTTCATGCTCACAGAAAGAAGTTGTGTTTTAAGCCAGCATGCATGGAAAGGTGAACAATAGCGAACTTCAAAGTATTTCAACAGCTTATAAATGGAACATGGCATTTTCAATACATCACTGTTTTAGAGGAAATGTGTGAAAAACCAGACAGTTTTAAAGAAAAAAAAATCGGTAAAAAGAGTCTTTGAATATAAATGAGAATTTGGCCACTGATGAGAACAGACTTGCAACAATCAATAATTTCTTTTACTTTGGTTTTCTTTCCATTAGCACAACAATAACCCTAAAAAAAAACACAAAAGAAAGCACATAGAAACTGAAATGTAGAGGCTTTTTATCCAGTTTAACCCAACATTGCTGGCCTGGAGGAACTGCAAATCTTTCGACCTTTGTCTGAAGAGCACTGCGATGGTCACAGAAATGTGTGCGTGTGTGAATTTGTGTACCGTCCTTTGCGGAAGGGAGGGGGTCGTCCTTCAGTGAACTCAGTCTGTGTTGTTTTGGCCTGTTGACATACCCTTCTGTGTGTGTTCAAGTGAGAACAATGAAGTGAAAGGTTTCAAAATGAGGGCACAAGTCAGTGTCGAAAACTCCACACAAAAAAGTGATGGACTGCAGCCAAAACCACTTCTATATGTAGAGTAAGATGAAGTCATGTGAGATGGGTTTATGTTGCTAAGTGGTTGGTAAAAGGGCCCAAGCTGTGTGTGTTTTTTTTGAAGACAGATTAAAGATCAGGACAGGAAGGGCCAGGTTTAGGGAAACAGGAAAACTGATGCAAGGAAATGGATTACGTCACCAGCCAGCCCACTGCATTCTGCGCTGAAAGTACAATCCAGACCAAGAGAAAGTATGGAGACTTTGCTCAAGTCACCGATGAAACTTGTACTTTTCACAGGTATGTGAGATTATTTTTATATATACATATATATCAAAGGGCAGGTGTCTAAAGTGAGACAGCTGATCATACATTTCCATTCACCTCCTTGTTAACTAATGTTAGTTTGCGAAGGAAGTGTACTTGAGCTTGGCATTGCTAACGATAACTGACCTTTTTATTGTAATTTTTATGCTGCTACATAAACTGAAGTCTGAACCTTAATGTGTTCAGAGTTGATTGGATTTTATCACTGACTGCCCCTCTTCAAAGATCTTAGAAACGCTATATTTCGTTACATTTTACTGGAAGCACACATTTGAAAAAAAAACAAAAAACATCACAATATGTTGTGGGGTCTTAACGTGTGCAAGTTCAACGTAGATATGCGTCTCTTTTTGTCTTCACAGCATGGCTCTCAAGTCTGATGGACACATGCAGCCTCTCAGACATTTGTAATTCCTGTCACCAGCATGCCACTTGCAAGGCCTCGAACGGGTCTAACGCCTGTTTCTGTAACCATGGATATACTGGAGATGGAACGACATTTTGTAAAGGTGAATACAGACACACAAATCCACCCACATATTAAAAAAATCATGCTGCAGCTGAGCGAGCCTTGTGCATAGCTGCCATGGAAGCCTTGACTATTTTTGGAAGCCTTTGTTGTTTCTGACAGCACTTCATAGCAGTGCACATAGGCCAAGATTTACATGCATGTGGGTTAAGTTAACATTTTACGGTGCAAAGTAACTTGGATTAAGATGTTAAAACTATATGAATTCATGAAGATGTGTTAAAGCTTCCAAAAAATACCTGTTATACAGTTTCTGTTTGTTGTTTTTGTTTTATTCTTAAAAGGCATTGAGCAGCAGCTGTGCTCATTCCAACTGATCATTTTTGGAGAAGAGCCCTGCTCAGATAAAATATTTGATCTCAAAATAAGTCTAACAATTAAATAAACTACAGAATGAGAAAACATTTTTCCACCTGAACTGTATTCTTGTATTTGATCATTAATTAGGTCATTTAAAAGGCCTAAAAGCATCATGTCAGTTATTTAAATAAATAACTAAGATCATCTTTAGATTGCCTGGTCTCTCATTCCCTTTTGGGATGGCATTTTAAACTTGAAGGACTGTCTAGGAAGGTTTTGACCAGGTATTTTTTGCAATTGCAATTCATTATACAGAGAAAAAACTGTTAGGTAACAAAAGTATCTTCATAGCTCAGCTTTATTAGAAAGATTTTAACAGGCAAGCATTGCCCCTGGCTGACATTGTTGCTCCTGCTATGATTCAAAACTGTTTAGAATTCCTGGAACCCTTTTTGTTTCCTGACTGAATCTGATCACAATTGCAGTAAAGTCTGCACGCTACAAGGGCCAAAGTAAATGACAATGTGAGTCATACAAACATAGTAGTAGTTGAATAGGAACAAGCGGTTCAGAATTGATATCCCGCTTTAGAGCTGATAGAGTTTATCAGTGCAAAAATATCAGAGTGTGTCACCAGTTCTGTATAATAAAACCTGCTATGATAAATCAAACAAGAGATGGGGGGAAAAAAATCACCATGGGCAGTCTGGAAGTCATAGAAAAAAATGATTAACATTCAAAATTAATTTGTGTGGCATTTTAAATAAATATTCTTGGTTAAAGAGTGAATCATAAAAAAATATGTTGCATTGTGTGCAAGATTGACGGCAAGTGCCAAGTCTTTAATGAAGATATTTCCCCCTTGAATATAGTCACCTCCCTCCTCAGAGCAGAGGATTTCCCTTACAACACAGCTTTTGTGCAATAGGTACACAGGAGAGGAAGGTCTGAGGTCATTTCCAATAAATTGTGGAACCAGAGAAGGATTGCGTGTTTGAAAAAAAAAAGCTGGCACAGCACTTTCAATAATGAGTGAGCCACAGAAGCATCCGCAGCAAACTGCTTTGTATTTGCTGCCCCATTAACCTGAGCAGTAAATTCCAAAATTATTTGGAGCAGTTTGAGTAGCTCGAAATAAACAAAGGCGAAACAACTGCTCAACAATCACAGTCCTGAACAATTAAAAATGCATGTAAGCTGTAGCCAGTTAAGTCCTCTGTCTAGACTAGACAAACCATGTGGAGCCGAAGACGACACCACATCTTCATCAAGTTAAAATGGGCGCCAAAGATCGGGATCAAGTTCAGATAGTCCTAAAATAGTAACAGCGGAAAACAATGAAAAGTCATACGTGTGGCTGCTCAAAGTCAAAAGAGACAAATATGCCAAAATGATGAAAAGGATCTGCAAAGATGCTATGATGACTATGCGTTTATTGGACTGAGATGCAATTCAATCTTAAAGAATCCTTCTAAAACTGCTATCTATATGCATTAGGAACCCAAGACTAGTTTGGGTGTCTGTGGGAATCTTTTGGGGTTGTCTTTCTACTAAGTTAAAACATCAATGATTAAGATCACTTTTTGATGTCAAAAAGTAAGCTCATACTTGTAGTCCATGTTGCATCAAAGCTCAAATGTCAAAAAGAAGTTAATTTGTTTCTGAAGAAGCAGAGCTGAGAGCCAAATATCTCATCTGGGCAAAATGTATTCAAGCCAGTGATTAACTTGTACGTGGGCTTTTTTTCAAATTATTTCTGGATCACAGCATGCTGTCAGCAAAAACCTGCAGAATCATCAAATGTACAGGGCAATAATACCCTAATGGGAAGTTAAGCATGGGAGGTAAAAATAATTATATAAGAGTTACCCCTCAAGAATAAAAGGATAGCTTTCTTGACACAAAAGTAAAGGTTTAACTATCTATTGGAACATCTCTTAGGCATCAGTTTTTATCTTTGACTAAACGAAGATTGTGTTTTTTTTCCCTTATGTTTCTTAAAGTGCTGGTCAGTTAATACACCAGAAAAAAAGCTTGTTGAGTTTGCAAATGTGCTTTATCTTCAAAAGGTTTTGAGCCCACTTTACTTTTTGTCAGTCCTCAACTCACGCAATTTTCTTCCCCTCCTTTTGTTCTCGCCACAGATGACGATGAGTGCCAGAATGTGACCAATATCTGTGGGGACAGGGGCCAGTGTACAAACACGCCAGGCAGCTACTATTGTACATGTGTCTCTGGATACACGTCGACAGGACTGCCCAAGTTCCAACCAAACGATGGCACCGAATGCATGGGTAATGTCTGATTGGGAGTAGAAATGCACAGAAATTCCCACAGGAATCAGGAGCATACTGTACAGTAAGATGTACTCAGAGAAACCTCCGTACAAGTATCATGCACGAGTGAGTGTTAAAGCAGTTACCATGCAGCTGAGAGGGCATCAGGTCTGTGAATGTGCGAACTGTTTACTGACTCACTGCACAGGGGAGGATAAATATGTTGGAGGGGATTTTTTTTTCCCCCGCGACCTTTTACTTGGTTCCCATCTGCTTTTCTGTGTGTTTATTTTGTAGACTGAGGTATTTCTGCATGTATACAACACAGCAGCCGAGTTAGGATTATTGAAATGTGTGACATGGATATGAGAATCTCAGATTCCAACGAATGTACACAGAAAAAAATGCTCAGCATTTTGGGACAGGGTTAAAACAAAGACAGGTGTATGTGAGTGTATTGATTATGTCAAGCTAAATCTAAGATAAGTGGATATTGTGATGTTTCTGTTGGAGCTGACTTCTTTATTTGGATCTATTAGATATTGATGAATGCAAGTCAGGACAGGAGTGTGGACCAAACTCAAACTGCCATAATACGGACGGATCTTTCTATTGCACCTGTCAGCGCGATTTCACCCCCACTTCAGGCACTAAGCGTTTTCATCCAGAGAGCGGTGTAAAATGTAAAGGTTGGTATGAGAATTGAAGAGCACACATTCTCACACACTCACGTGTACACTTTAAGAGCACACTGCTACACACATTCAAGGACAAATGTTTTCCTTGGTTCTTTTTCTTTTTAACTTTCCCCTCACACTTTTGCACAGAACATAGAGACATACATTTTAAAGATTGTGTGGATGAAACCCATCATGTTGCGTAAAATCCATCAAGAAGTGGTGCAATCTTTCTATTGTTTTTACCGATATTGGTGACAAAGAGTGCCGTGTGACGTGGTGTCTGCCGCCTGTATTATATTTTGCAACAAACTTTATCAAGAGTTACTTTTGGAAATGCTTGTTTTCCAGAACATCCCCAAAAATATTGCCATGACAACATTCGATGCATGACGCAGGCCATCAACAGAACACTCGAATATGTAAGTACCCCTCTTCCAAAAACGGTTAAATTAGATATGGTGATGCTGCCCCCTGTTGGAGAGACAGAAGACTAACAAGAGATGGGACAGGCAGTGCTACTATACTGAATTGTAGAGAGTGAGGGACAGACAGCATCAGTGGTCTGCACACCACCTGCAGCTCAGGACCTTTAGTTGTGTCACCGTGTGCTATTGACAAGTAACAGCAGCATTAGTTTAGGACTGATGTGTTGATGTTACATAGAGCCAAAAACTCCCTATCCTCCATTTTCCTCACAGTTTACAAGTTCATGTTGAGAAAGAGAATCAAATCAAAATGATTTAAAGGCCAAAATGTAGCATATTTTCAAGTAAAAAACACTTTCTGCTCTCAGGGACACGTTTGATCTGCGAAAGCTTCTGAGCGACAACTTTTCTGTCTCGTAGGTGACAAAGTTTAGCCATGTTGGCAATTAAGGATTAATTGTGTTTGTATGTCTGAAAGCGTGATCATGGTGGGAAGATCGTGATAATCATCTTCATTCATGTGTTTGAAAAACAGCTGGGTGAAAACCGACCGAAGTGGGAATGTTTTACACCATTTTATCTCATTTCTCCCGTGTCCTCCGCTGTGGATGTGTAATACCTGCTATGTACAATTTGTGTTTGAAAACAGCCTAAAAAGCATAAAGACTTATTATTTTCTTCCATGTTCTACTATTAACTCCCAATAAAAGGCTGTTTTTCTTTTTTACGTGTTAAGTAAACTGTGAAATCAGTATTTGCCTTATGGTACTATAGCGGTATAAAAATAAGGAGAGAAAGACAATCACATTAATTAAACACAATTATCTGTATGACTAATAGTCAGCCGCTAGAATTTCCTAATCGTGACAGCCTTACAGACAAGACATCTTTTGGCATGGGAACTGAGGCACTAGAGATGGGGCAGTATTGGTAACAGATATGCTCCCAATGTCACAATGAGCCTCTCTTTATGAACATGTTATAAAGTCCTGTTCAAGAGATTTAAAGGCTGGTGGAGGACTAAGCAGGAGGATGTTTTAATGCTTTAATTTTTCTTTCCTGTTGATACATTTTTGCATTGCATTTTTCAGATGATGACACACTTACAAAACAGCAATGGCCACTGGTGAAAAGACTTTAAGAAATAGTTAAAAAGTAAACAGAATACAGTAGAATAGAATAGAAAATATTTATGGTACGGTGGGGGGAATTCAAAAATAACAGTTGTCCCCAACCGTTTAAGGACATTGATTAAATATTCGTATTGAGCCCATAATTCACTAGTCTAGGCTGTAAGAAAGGAGGCATTCAAGCAAGTTTTTAACCAGGATCTACATATCGCTAATGCCCCTTATGTCACGCTGCACTAAACAGGCTGCTAGTTCTCCAGTGAAACAGCACAGTAGTAAATGGATGGTATAAACTAGATGATCTGCTTTTGGAGCAGTCACGTCATAAATCGTAAGTGCTTTTGCATGTACGTTGCATATGCATTATAGTATTAAGCACAGTTTCTTATTCTACATCAATGTAGAAAACAGCTTCTTTTATGATGTGGAAACTCTTTGCTGGCAGCACACTTTACACATTTCCATGTTTATGCTATTTTCTATCAAACGATAAATACATTGTGTCACGTTTTACCCAAGCGTAATGGAACTTCAGGGAAAGACCTTTTCAAATAATGATATATTTATGATTTAATTTTGTTTTTGTGTTACACTTTCATGTCGGAATAAGGGTGCAATGAGGTCCTTGGTGTTCAGTCAACAGTTCAATCCCAGCTGATTCTAATTTGGAGGTGGACTGGTTCAGAATAAGCAAAAACGGTGTTCTTTTGCAAAGCATAGTAAAAGCTCTGTCTCAGAATGCAACAACGCTGAACATGTATGAAATGTTTAAGAAGTAATGAAAACAATAGTCAATCAATACCCAAAAATAAATGCTTTTTTTTTTTTTCGACCCCTCTAGATGAGCAACCTCACGGAGCCACAAAGTCTACTGAAAGAAATTGCCAAGCAGACATCTGGTGAACTTACCTCAGTGGAAGTGATCGCATATGTTGAGGCCTTGAGTCGATCTGCATCAACACTGGCTGCTGGAGAGAAGGATTACACTGTCAAACCATCTGCCATCAACTCAACTCTTTCAGTAGGCTTTGTTTACCATTGCTGTTCCTCAGTCAACATTCAGAGCACAGTTATGCTTTGAACTTATTTTTTTAAAAAACGCCCAAAACCGTCTGCGTGTCCTCTATACACCTCTGTCTTGAAAATACTTTTTTTTTCCAATAAATTTTATATTTACCATAATGAATTGTGTTGTGAAATCCCAACTTTATCTTGCACAGTGTAGACGGAAGCTTCGTTACATCCAGCTCTCAGTGAAAAGCTAAAAGAGATGACAGTCGTCTTTAAATTCACACTTTTTTCAGCACATCTCGTACTGAAACTAGATTCTTGTCAAACAGAAATTAGTAAAATCAGTGAACAACCTGGTGGAGAAGGATGAACTGGTGGCTTGGAGCAGAATAAAAGGCGAGAGTCGTGACCATACCATCACCAAGCTGCTGCATGTAGTGGAAGAAAGTGCTCTGTCTTTGGGGAACAGCTACAAAACTCCAGCTGAGCTCGAAATCAAAGCCACTGAAATGGGTGAGACGTTTGTTTGCGCAGAGTGTCTTTACAGACTTTGCAGTAATGTCAGGTTGTCCAACAATTTATTACCACATGTGTGCAGGAACCAAAGCTCGACTTCCCTAACTCTTTTTTTTTCTATCCTCCACCACAGAATTGAAACTATTTACATTTGAAGCTCATCAAATAAAAGCCAAATTGTCCGTTTCCATGGGAGGAGATCATATAAATCTAACACCCAGACTTAGACCAGAGGAGGAGCGAAATGGTAAGAGGCTTAATCTGTCTATCTAAAGTTGAGTGAAATTGAGTACTTGTGCATTGAGTCTTTATCCTTGGATACAGTGCAGCACAGTCTCTCTCTCTCTCTCTGCCATTAACTGGAACATACTTGAGGGGTACAGATTACATTTGCAACATTTCACAAGATACCGTGGAACCTGTGTCTTTGTGAACTAATTTTTGTTGCTGAATAATGTCAATTCCTGGCTTCAAATACTGTCACGTGTGTATACAAATCAAATTATTTTAAAAAAGAGAGATTTTAAAAGACTTTTATATGGCAAAATGGTTGATCTACTTTGTGTCAATACATTGTCAGTTTTCTTCCATGACTTGAGAGATAACCAAACTCTGTCGCGCTTGTTCCGTCCATCAGGAAGTGTGTCAGTGGTGTTTGTGCGATATGACAGCATCAGTGACATCCTGAAGCCCAGCAGCGACCCAGGTGTCACTGACTACTCGCGGTATGCAGAAACCGGGGAAATCACTGTCAATTCCCAAGTCATAGCGGCTGCCGTCAAACCTGCTGACGTTTACCAACTTGACCATGTCACCTTCACTCTAAGACATAATGAGGTAAAGACTTTTGTAAAGTGCTGAGGCGACATTATGATTCACTTCTGCTCATAGATATTGTATTTCTTCTAAATTTGTGCCCCCTCAGCCTATTTCTGAGAGGTACCTTTTTGGACATGAGTTGATTCAAAATCATGTGAATTTTCTTGCTCTGATTAAGAGCAGCATTTTAAAACAGTGTGAGCATTTTTTTTCTTGTTATTTTGTTCCTTGGAATACAAACTGGAGGCAATGCAGACATGACCCTGCCCAAGCAAGATCATCTGCAAGATGTGACAAGAAACATACTGATGACAAATAATATTATACTACAACACAAAGTGGCAAAACAGACACAAGAGACCCACAAACAAAGAGAAAGAAATGTAAAACATTTAGAGTGACAAAGCTGAGCTCCTGAAAGAAGAGAAAACTAAAGAGTGATGTACAGTGACAACAAAACAAATTGGCTACAAAGTGGGAAAAAAAAGAGCAGAATGTGCAAAACAACAACAAGGAGACATGGAACACTCACAAAAATGTGCAAAATAAAAAGACACAAAAAGCCTCTGAGACACAAAACTGTCACAACAACCACACAACCAGACACAGTAATAAGAAAAAGACATTTTCCTTCTCATTAAGTCTGAGTGTCTTGCTGTTCTACCTGAGGCATGAGCCCCCCCCCCCTACAGGTTTGTGCTCAGGGACCCCTTTTCTTATGATTTATCCATGAATTTACTCTGAGCTTCACTTCTGTGCTACTTTAAACTGACTGTTCAACTTTCTGCATCACATGTGAATCGTTCAACATTAACTAATAGGATCTAATTTGGTTCACTCTCCCATACCTCATCATTTACGTCAGTGTCAGACAGGAGTAATAATTGTGTTGCTGTTATGCAGTAAGAAATGACTTCCTTATTCCTAAATTGAGTCTGACGTTGAAATGGGGAACGTATGTCAACTTACATGTAAAACATGAAGAGATGATGAAAAAAAAACAGTGATTAATGAGGCAAATAACCCTAGAAGTTAGCACATAGATATTTTATTTTTTGAGTCAAATATAGGAGAAAGTGAAATCATTTTTGTGGGAGACTTCACGTTTAAGACTAACAAAAGGAGAGGATGATTAATGGGGAGCATGAGAATTGTCTCCAGACTGCCTTTAAAGAGCAGCAATCAATAATTCTGGTGTTTTTTTCCTCGCTCACAACTGTGTCGTAGCTTTCATGCGGCAATTTGCGCACATAATTCTTTAAAATACTACAGGTTTCAAGTAGGCCAAATATATTTCTAATTTGATGTCAAAAAGAAAAAAGAATAGAAAACATTAAAAAAAATGTTGAGGATTTTTTTTTTTGTTTGTTTAGTCATAACAATCATAATCATCAAATCATAATAAAACTAATTGGATTGCTGCAAATCACTAAAAAGAAGCACACAATAAGTAGCGGGACTGTAGGAGTAGTGCACCGTGTAATTTGACCCGAAGTTATGTGTGTCAATTATTGGAAAAGTAAAAA
Organism: Leuresthes tenuis; assembly: GCF_036924035.1. Lineage (NCBI taxonomy): Eukaryota > Metazoa > Chordata > Actinopteri > Atheriniformes > Atherinopsidae > Leuresthes > Leuresthes tenuis. The sequence continues at coordinate 14,054,249 of NW_027325361.1, read as the reverse complement.
AAATAATACAGAAAATGATGCTGTATGTTGCATTACGACTACGGTTGGTTTACAAGTAAAATATACTGCAACAGTCTAATTTCCCTTTGGGATTAATAAGGTATTGTTCAGCTCAGTTCAGCTAATTATCCCTGCTGTTTTGATGAGATGTGTACAATCAGTTATTAACTTCCTACTGATGTGGTATCACAAAGCATTGCATTTCTAAAACTAATAAAAGCTGCTCTGTCTAGAGTTCTAACAGCCGTTATGTGCTCTCCTCCTTCCCCTGAAGCCCATCGACACGAAAGCTGATGTGACGAAGTGTGCCTTCTGGGAGTATGAGGCGGACAGCCTGCAGGGCCACTGGGCCACTCAGGGCTGCAACACGGTCCATGTCAGCAGCAATGCAACCACCTGCTCCTGCAATCACCTCACACACTTTGCTATCCTCATGTCATCTGGGCGAGCCAACGTAAGTGATCAGGCATTCGCATGCCTTTTATGACCCGTTTTATGACCCTTTGGTTTTTTCATATTTATTTTAGAGGGTTTAATTCAACAGGTCAACACTAACAATTCCCCAATACACAGGAGGGCCGTTCTTCAAAAAAAAAAAATTTACACCAATGAGCCTTTGATCATGGCTTATAATCTTGCAATCTTATTAGTGATGGCGTTTGTATGCGTCTTTGGCAAGAGACCTGCTGCGGCTGATTGGGCCCAATAACGCGTCGCTGACGTGTGGTGCCTTTGCTGCCTCATTTGGCAGCCTAGCAGGTGAGTTGCAGATATGTTCTTGTCATAGAGTAGAACAGCTGCTTTCTCCAAAGTCAACGAACAGACTTTGTTTGTTACTATATAATTTATGATTATTTGCTATCATGCTTGTCCTCCTAGAGCTTCAACAAAAACAGGTCACAAGGGGAATGCATTATGCGAAGCTGTTATTAGAACCCCCCCCCCTTCCCTCTGTAAGAGCACGAGGCACGCTACTTATAACAGTCTGGTGTGTCTGTCAATACAGTCTTTAGTATGAAGCGTTCATGGAGTTTCGCAATTAGAGCGGGGTACTGACATTCAAAGTTTTCCCATGTTGCATGAACAGATGTTTGAACTTCAAAGAAAAAGTTACAACCTCACAACGCTGTGGCACCATGTATTTTTACTTTATGAGTGATCAATTCCTTTTGTGCTCAGACCACATCATGTTCCTGTGCTGTTGAAGAAAAAGTTAGATTTCTTTGATACGATACATTTTCACATATAATCCAGAGAGATTTCACTATATAAAATGTGCATCTGTTTGACCTATTTTAAACAAATGCTTTTAAAGGCCGGCAGCCTTTTTTTTTTCGTGAAATGACTGATTCACAGTATGGAACCATTTCTGTTCCATTTCTGTAACCCCCTTCAACACATGATGCTGATGCCAGAAAGAGTAGAAGTCTGGTTAACTACGGAGCTCAAAAGAGAGACTAGTTTCAAAGATAACATTTTTGTTTGTTGCGCTTGAGTCCAGAAAATTCCAAAAAAATTCTCTGAACAGTGGTGTTGGTTTTATTTTTAATTCTAACTGTGATTTGGACTGTGCATTTGAAAATAACTTGTCAACAAAGAGCAAGGAAGAAATAAACATTTGGAATCAGTATTTCAACAGAGGGTGTTAACATATTAATTATTCAACAGACCACATGTCTTAAATTTGAAAACCAGAGCAGATCCCGTATGTCTACAAGCTATTATACCGGGCTAACCTTCAGCCTACATCTATGGTATATGAAGTGATTCCAAGCAGCAAATACAACAAATTACAAATCCAGCATACCGTGAATCTGTGAATGAAACACCTCCTTTTCCATTCGCTTCTCAGCTGGTGGCCCACCATACCATCCTGACCCGGATCACCCAGCTGGGGATGATCATATCCCTCATCTGTTTATCCATGTGCATCTTCACCTTTTGGTTCTTCAGTGAGATCCAGAGCACCAGAACCACCATCCACAAGAACCTGTGCTGCAGCCTCTTCATGGCTGAGTTCATCTTCCTGGTGGGAATCAACATGAACACGCATAAGGTGTGGATGCACCCAGTCAAGCAAACTAAATCATCATCAACATAAGTTATCTATGCTATTATACAAAATGTCTTTCTATAACTGCATACAAATAAAATGTATAACATGCAGAGACACAATTACACATTTTCTGAATGTAAAACTGGTAAAACATCCCCTCCTCTCTTCTCTTGTCTGCCGGCAGCTGTTCTGCTCTGTGATTGCAGGGCTGCTGCACTATTTCTTCCTCGCAGCCTTTGCCTGGATGTGCATCGAGGGCATCCATCTGTACTTAATAGTGGTTGGCGTCATCTACAACAAAGGCTTTCTGCATCGGAATTTTTATATCTTTGGCTATGGAAGTCCAGCAGTGGTGGTGGCCATCTCAGCAACACTGGGCTCGCAGTATTACGGCACCGATAGAGTGTAAGCGCAACATCGTTTAGTTGCTTTTGGTGTGACAATGCGAGGCAACAAAGGCCTGACTTGAACTTCTTTTCAGACTCATTCAGCTTTTCTCAGGAAGCAAGATAAACATAAAATAATAATTATAAGCACAAGGGGACAGATTAAATTTGGCTTGCAGGGACATGAAGGAAGTTGAAGTTGCCTAAACTGTCTGGGAAGTAGCAAGTTAATTATCTGAGTTTATTAAAAGAAAAAAAGAAAAATTTGCTTACTACAGAGTCTGAATAGAAATATCTAAATAAGTTTTATTTGTGCAAAATACATTTTGAAGTGAGAGGGTATTTAAGAGACGACCTGATTGTTCAATAATGTCAGAAGGGATTGTTTTTCCAACTGTTTATGCCCATAGATATAAAAAAAAGCCTATTCTTTATTGCTGTTATTAACATTAGAGGTTGAATGCTAAACTACACATTCTGTTAAAATAAATGTCCATTAAATTACCCATTGTATTTCAGGTGTTGGCTGAGCACAGAAAACAACTTCATCTGGAGCTTTATTGGACCTGCATGTCTGATCATCCTGGTAAAAGCCTGTGTCTCTGTAACATACTTGCAATGTTAAAACATTAATTCAGCAAACAAGGATTGTTTCAGAGAGAAATATTTATTGGACCGTGTATGTCTGCTGTGTTTGTTTTGCTCCGTCCCACCTGAAGGTTAATCTCTTGGCCTTTGGAGTAATCATCTACAAGGTGTACCGACATACAGCTGTGAAAAAGCCTGAAATCAGCCACTATGAAAATATCAGGTATAATTAGCTCTACTAATCAAACCCATATTAAAAGTCAACTCCTAAGTTCCTTATCTGGATTTTGGTTTATTAAGATAATACCTGACGTCCTTGCAGTTTTAAATGACAAATTAGGGCTTTGTTGAGTCTAAAAGCACTCTGCACTCTGTGTGGGGCACTTAAGTCAGTGATATTCCCCATAGGTCCTGTGCCCGAGGTGCCTTGGCTCTGCTGTTTGTGCTCGGCGCGACCTGGACGTTTGGGGTGCTGCACATTCTCAATGAGACGACCCTCACAGCCTATCTGTTCACCATCACCAACGCCTTCCAAGGAATGTTCATCTTCATCTTCCTCTGTGTGTTGTCCAGAAAGGTAACATCCTGAAACCCTCATTCTGTTGCAGCTTCCTTTATTAATGCACTATTTCAGTATCTGTCTTATGTATCTGTGTTTCTGTCTATGAGTCTGTCTATCCATCTGTCCGTTCCTCTAGCTGTTTTTAAAAAATGTCATCTGTGTCCGTGGTTGATAGTTAATAAATTGTTCTATTGTATAGCATTGATTTTGACCCAAGTTATGCTAGTATGCTGGCTTGTAGACAAACTGCATTATATGGAAATAGTTTGGCATAAAGTGCAAAATCCTAACTACACACAATACTCAAGTTAACGCAATACAATTTAGTATGATATTGTTGTGTCATTAATCTATCTCACAAGATTTATTACTATGTCAATTACATAACAAAATGTTTAATAAGATTGATGTACATATTAATACATAATAATACAAGCATGATAATAACACAATTATAATTCCATTTTAAAAATGCACACTTCTTAATAATACATGGCTTGTGTATTTTTTTTAATATTATTTCATGTCATTTTATAATATACACAGTACTCATCAAGATGTTTCCCTTCTCTGTCTTTTTCCAGATTCAGGAGGAATACTACAGGCTTTTCAAAAATGTACCATGTTGTTTTGAATGCCTAAGATGAATTAATCCAACTAAAGCTTGACCATCTGCACTTGTACAATAATAGTCGACAGTACAGCTCTGTAATATTCTGTGACTCGTGCTTTGATTTTTATTTTTTTAATTCTTTGGGGGCAGGGGGTACATGTTGAGTTCAAATGGTTGATAAATGTCACATTTGTAGCTTCTGTTTTCTTTCCGAAGCCTTGGAATAATATATTCATCATGTTTGTTGCACTTGTATCCATTGAGACTTTTCTCACAATAAAACCAGACACGTGTAAACTTTTTATGTATATAAATAATGTTCTATTATTCTATACTACTATATTTGATTAGTTGATAAATGCTGATGCAGTTATCAGCATGAAACTGCATAGTCTCAGTTTTCGTTGCTTTCCTGTGTTTGAAATTAATTTGTAAATTATTAGAATAAATGGGGGGAAAAGCAACACGCATCTCCGCTGCTCACTTCTTTTGTGTGAAAAATCAATGTTCTTGTTTCACGCATTCTTTAATGTCTGTCTATGATCAAAACACAGTAAAGTTGTCTGCTGAGAGCCTGCATGGAGGTGATTGGATAGACCAATAGCCCCATCTACTGGACTCCATGAGGAAAATTCACTGAGCACCCACATAAACTATTAAACGGGGATGAATCTTAAAGCTGGGATAACTTTCTGAATCATTTATTCAACGTATTCCTCAACGGTTTGAGTGTAAGACACTGGTTCTAGATAATTCTATAGATTTGAATTACTATATTTTGAAGGTCTTCCGACCTACGGGAGATCTGCTTCTGAATTCAAAATCCTACAGAAGTATGCAGGATTTTAACTGATTATCAACTCATGTATTTAACATTAGTCTTCACATTTCTTGGAAACCAATTACTTGCAGCCACTGACTTCATAATAACGCTACACATAGCATATGTATATTTTACATGTATATCCAACTCTCAATTCCAGCAAAAATACTGTTATTTTACAAAACATATTTCAGCCTCACACTTTCTTTTGAACCAGATCTCTTACTTTTTTCCTTTAATCATCTGTAAATTGGAGAGCGTTTTATCTGTTTTTCACAAAATCCCACAAGGATGTATGCTGTGCGTGTGCTTCTTCAGCAGAGGCCCTGCAGATACTGTAATATACATCTATCAAACTGTGAGAAAAAGAATCAAACATCTTTTTAAAGATAAAAAGCATGTGCCACTTTCTCTTCATTTTAATGTTTTACGTTACAGTTATTCCAAATAGGTAACAGAAAATTAAACACAGGAATGTATTACAAAATAATATGAGATTGGGCTGGAAATGAACCAAAGGTGCACCTGACTTCCGTCCTTCTCACTCTTTTTTATCTTGAAACATTCAAACAACCATACAAGATCCTCAGTCCCATCTCAGGGACAATAATGCCATGTCAGTGCCATCTGTTGGCAAATGTTAAAATCAAAAAAGAAAGAAAAATCGATTCAGCAGGTTGTATGACTCCTAAGAATGAAAGGGGAGCATGAAAGCCGAGAGAATCCCCAAAGTATGATTGCTTCTGTGTTGTGCAATCTGAGCATAATTCTAACAGACAGCAAGAAAAAAAAACTAAAGATGATTGCGTCTTGATGGCGTCACCTTTCAAACTGCACTTTTGAAAGGACTGTTTGTGAAGTTCTTTAAGCCAAAACACATTTTCCAAATATGCATGAAGAGCAGCGATTCACCACATTGTGTTTTGCATCCAAAAGGAAAGTTTTATGACAGCACATTTTAATAACTTCTCTTCTTTTACTGCATATTGCTGATTAAGTTAGGGAATAGACGTGGTCCCACTGGATTTACTCCATTAAGCAGTGAAAAACTTGTTTACTTCTCTTACAGAGTAATTAAGAATTAAGTTTCAACTTAGATATTTTTCACAATAAAATTATTCAGTGTTTATGTCATCATTGTAAAAGGTACAAAACCACTGTCTCCCTTACAGAAGTCAGACATTATAATGATAATAATAATATTATCTATGGGAAAAACATAGACAAGGCCCAGAGCATGCTGGAGGGATTAAATAGCCCTTCTGGCCTGGGAACAACTCAGAAAAGTGTCACTCACTGAGGGATACCTGCGTTTTTGGGTGGTTGCCTGTCCAATGTGACTTGGATAAATGAAAGATAATGGATAAAAACAATCAAACAAAACAGAACGACAGCAGAACACAACAACATTTCTGAGAAAATGGCATCTTTTGTAAAACAAAAGCAAAAACAGGACATGTTGTAAAAGCAATTTTTTTGAAGCGATGTACTTTCTTGATATTTTCTGAGATGTTCTGTTCTCTGGAGGGTCATCATGTTACCTTTGTGAAAACCTTGTGTTTTGTGAAATGTTTCCGGTTTTGCTTTGTTGTCTCTTCGGTCTATGTTTTAAAAGAAAAAATGCATTTGGGTTTTGAAAATTGAAAATGAATTGTTGTATTATCTTCTGTTTTGTCAGTTACGCCTCATTGTTTTAGTCGTTTCTCTTGTTGTGTTTTATGATATTTCATTATGGTACGAAAAACAAAAAATGCCCTGTGCTTCGTGAAATACGTTCTCTGAAATGCTCCTCTGTAGTTTGCACCTTAAAAAAAAAGGTTTTGTATTCTGTTCTGATTTGCTGTGCTGTTTTATGAAATGTCTTTGCCGTTATCGTCATGTTTATCACCAAAAAGTTAGAACTGCTACATTTTTACACAAACTGCTGTAAATGAGTTATCTTTCACATATTTTATGTCACTCTGACAGTGACACAGGTCGACATGGCTTTACATCAGAGAGCGTGTGTTTACTTAACCTAAGTCAGCTGTCCAAATCAAACAGCCGACCTCCTGTCAAGGCTAAATGTGAAATGAAATCCTGGTCTTATATGAGGACAAATCTGAAACAGCTCCCTCTCGTATTCCACGATGCGCAGTCTCCTAATATGCTGCCTTGTGGCTTTGGCTTGTAAGTTTTCCTTGATTTTTTCCTATAATTCTACTTTTTAATATATTTAGTTATCATTTTAATCCTAATCATGAAAGGTCCTGTTATCAAAAGGACATTGTATAAAGCTTGAGAGGTGGTAAATAATTCTATTATGAAATATTATGAAGGCGTATTACTATCGATATTTACTTATATTTTGCATGTTTTCATTTCAGAGTTTTGCTAAGACAACTTAGAATATATGTTTTTTCTGTGATTGCTCCAAATTAGCACCATGCATTAACAATATCATATCAGAAATGTCTTGATACTGTTTCCTCAGCAAAGTTCTAATGCTTTGTCACTTTGTTTGACTTTTAATCTTCAAGCATGCCAAAGTCTCCGATACGGTGAGTCTATATCGCAACGTCGTAATTAGAGTTAAATTATAATGCGTTTCACATAACATGATGTGATCATGATTAACCATGTAAGCAAATTCCAGATATCAGCCTGAATCCAAAGAAGACTTACGAGTACAGATATGAAGGAGTGGTGAACTTCGGACGTGGCATGCCAGATCTTGCAGAGTCCGGTGTGAGAATAAAGTGTAAAGTCAAGATCACTGGAGTGTCAGAGAAACGTTTCCTCCTTCAGGTGAGAGGACAATGGAGGGACCTCTTCAGAGGGATTAAAGAGCTCTTTTAGTCTCTCCATGCATCAGAAAATATCACAGACAACCAGACAAAATCCATGTTCACTGTATTTTCAGAAATAAGAGATGAATCAAGCTTATGATTGAGACTTAAACCAATCCCTCTGTCAAAAAAACATCTTCAGAAGACATGTAAGGTTTGGTACATGTATGAGTATTTTGTCTTCAAATATGAAAATGAGGGAAATTAATCTATAAGTGCTCAACAGACAAATTTGGGTGTGTGAAACTCAACATTTTAAGAAAGCAAAACAGCTCAAAGTTCTTGAAAAAAACAATCGGACAAGCAAAGATTAAGCTCGAATGGATTATTTTGAGGCTCAGTCATTGAACATTGTTTTAAAATGTTGTTGGAGTTTTTGGAAGCTCTAATTAACCTCAAAATGACATCTTAAGCTTTTAAATAATGTTGACATCTAGAAAAATCCTCCAACTTTTTAGATCCTAAGAAAAAAGAAAGCACTGAAATCTAACTCAGGAGTGTTTGTAAACCACTTTGTATGACTATGTGTGAATATACATAAAAAGGTAGGTTTGAATAATCCAGTAGAATACCATGTTTTATTCCTGACTACACAGGGTTACAGATGTAATTCATATTCATTTCTCATTGGTTGACATGACAGGTTTTCTTTTCTGAGGTTTTACAAAATGCTTGTGGGTGTTGTTAAAGACTAACAAATTTTCTTGTTTCTGTTTCTGGTTCAAAGGTCTCTGATTTGGCCTTCTCTGAGTATAACGGCTTCCCCGGGAAAGACGGCTATGAGGATTCCCCAAAACTCACCAAACGTATCGCTGCCCAACTCATCAAACCTGTCATGTTTGAGTACGACAACGGACACGTTGGTGATATCCACGCCTCTGCTGAGATCTCTGCCACTGTTGTCAACATTGTAAGAGGGATACTCGGTTTCTTTCAAGTGACTGTAAAGACCACACAACGCATCTATGAGCTGGAGGAGGTAAATCTGACAGAAAAACAGCTTTCTTTCACACAGAATAAGTAAATGTGTTATTAATGTGGGAAGACTATGTTTCTAGATCGGAATTCATGGCAAGTGTCAGAGTAACTACGCCATTGAAGAAGACATGGAAACAAAGGACTGGAACATCACTCAGGTTGTAGATATCACAAACTGCAGAGAGAAAGCAGCAATGTACAGGGGATTGGCAGTTGCTGTCGTGGACAAGATGGCTAAAGAGGTTTCCCTAGTTTTTTTTTCTCATAGATGCAGCTGATTCTGCTTTTATAAATCAAACAGACTAATGTTAGCCCTGCTTCTGTTTATGTGCATCCCCACCTAGAGAGGGGAATCCATCGTTTCAACAGTGAGATATGTTTACACAGTCAAACCAACAGCAGAGGGAGGTCTCATTACGAGAGCTCACGGCCTGGAGCAACAGCACTTCAGTGCTTTCAATGTGAAGGGCGGCACTTTCAAGATGCAAGCAACGTAAGAGCAAGAAAATAACCGCTCACTCTTTCTGTCTATAATACAGTTCAGGTGCATTAAAATACTTTTTCAACAGCAAGGAAATGGTACTGCTTGGTGTGAGCGACATAGCTGGAGCCGCCACATATGGACCACTGGAAAGCAAGGGCAACATTGTTTACAAGTTTGCCGATGTAGACAAAAACTTTGCTATTATGATGCAGAACTTGGAGGACCCCGTACCAAAGGTAATAATGGTCGACTGGTTGTACTTTTGATTCACCAGAACATGATAGAATAAAAGGAAATTCATACCTTTAAGACTATGAAAATCCAGAGTGACATATGGCCCTTGCCTCTCCATTCCAGGCTATTGAATTGATCAAGCGTTTGGCCAAAGCCAATATTTACCAAACTGACAGTAAAACCACTGAGGATTCGATGAAGGTTTATCAGCTGATGCGGGTGATGCCTTATGAAGGACTGGATACTATATGGACGCAAATTTCAGGAAATCCAGAGCACAGGTGAGTATTTGATAAGAACATGATGAGGCGACCATTAAACTTTGGCAAAATTACAGCTTTTTTATGTCAAACAAACTTGGTCATAATATCACATTAAATGTGATATCATCAAGAGCAACACACATTAACAGCATCAATGGTGAAATAAGATTTTTTTAAAGATTATTTCCCTGTTTACAGTGGTGTGTATTAATATATTCACCGGTTTGCTACTTACACAGAAGTTGGAATTCCTCTGCTTTTTTTTTTTTGTCATGCTGTGTCTTTCTTACTTTGGTAAGGGGCACATTATTCTGCAGTTGCAACCCAGCCATATTCACTTGTTTGTTTGTATTTCAGAAGTTAGTTTAGCTTACTTGGTTTCCATCAGCACTGTTCTGGTTTGTTGATGAATAGAGCCAGCATCAAGTGGACAAGCATGTTATTCCATGGTCCATGTCCACAGCAGCAGTCACACTGTAGGTTGATCCTCCTAAATTTCTGGCACTATAGGAAGTCTGTCTCTGGCTAAAATCAGAAACCTGACAATGACAGTCATTGGACATCCCACACTGTCTGAAGAAGAATTCTTTTTAAAAATTTTTTATCCACAATCAAAGATCAACTGTGCAAAAAAATGTCTTGCAAATGGTTGCAAATGGTTATATTTAGGACCTAAATGTAGCTTTTATGATTCAGGGGTAGAATAATTGTAGATGTAGTTTAGACATAATACTCATCGGTCATGATTTCCATTACGTGTATTTTAGGCTGCCCTGTGCAAAACAACAGCGGTACATCGTGTTCTCTTCCTTTTCTACCAAGAATCGTGAATGTTTTGGACATTTTGGCAGAATATCTAAGATGACTTCATTTTGTGTGTGGTGTGATAGTCACATCAGGAACAGATAGTAATAGTCAAAGATAAAATCTTCCGCTCACCTTTAGAGTCAAGTGGAATTAAATGACAAAATGATAATTCATTTCAAATTGATTTTTTAAGCAGATCTACAGATTCTCTGAGACCATTTTTGCTCAATAATCAAAGCGGAAGTCTGATAAACTCTGGCCATCTGCTTTTTTTCAGTTTTATAGGATATGAAAAAGTGTCCCAAGGCCATCTAATAAGTCAAATACTGATCAACATCTGCTAATTAGGCCATAGAAAATAATCATTTCACTCAGTTCAAGAAGGCTTAAGTCTGATACTGATTAATGTCTTTCATTTACTATTATGTGAAGCCTGATGACAGAGTCAATGACTTCACATCTTTCCTCTTTGTTTGATTTGAAGATAAGCTCTATCTTAAATATTGTCTGGATAACTCAAGATTCTCTTCTTTTTTTTCATTTTAGACGTTGGTTTTTAGATGTGACTGTTGAAATTGGCGATGCCAAAGTCCTTACATTCTTGGAAAAAAGGTTTAAGGCAGGCGATTTGGCACCAACTGAGGCCTGGCATACCTTTTTGATGGCCCTTGAACATCTCAAGGCAGATCTTGAGCTGGTTGAGATGGCTAAAGTGAGTCAGTTACAAAGATGGAAAACAGTTGGTGTTCTGTAGAACAACACAAGAAAAATTTAATGTCTCTGCGTGTCTCTTGCAGGGATTCCTTGGGATGCCTTTCAGTAAATCGTCTATCTATTTGTGGCACACCGTGGTGCTTTCCTATGGCTCTCTCGTGTACAAACACTGTGCATATCATACATCTTGTCCAGCAACTGCGGTTGAGGTAGAAAGACAAATTTTAAAAAATGCTTATTTTGATAAGGAAATTGTCATATGTTCCAGTATCATATTTGTATTTGATATGTGATGAGAACTTCCCTCAGTAAGAATAAGTAACATCAGTTTTCTATTTGTAAAATTTCAATGCAAAACAACAAACCAAACATTGCGTGTATTTTACATTTATACTAGCCACTGCTGGATATGGCCATGGAGGCTCTGAAGAGTGGCAACAAGGATGACATGGTACTCATTCTGAAAGCTTTGGGAAATGCAGGTCATCCAGGCAGCATTAAAACCATCGTGCGTTTCCTCCCTGGAGTTGCAGCAACCCCCGTCGATCTGCCTCTTCGTGTGCAGAGTGCTGCTGTGCAGGCTATGAGACTCATTGCTGCCAGAGACCCTCGTACAGTAAGAGCATCAAATGACATGCAGCCTGAATAGATGCTGATATCAAATCCATAGCAAATGGGAAAATTCCTTGATTGATTCAATTTAGAACTGAAATACAAGTTCCACAAAGCATCAGACTAAAAACCCTCATTATGACAGATAACATTAACTTTCCAAAATCATGTGAAATGTGTTAGTCTGAAACAAAACACTGTCACATAATTTTCCTGTTGTGATGGTGTGTAAATAATCTTCACACACATATCTACAATGTTTACATTATCTTTCTTTTAAGAGACAGCACAGAGCAAGTAAGAAATCATTGCACCACTGGGTGGTAAATGTGTGAGTTTAGGTCCTGTTTTTTTAAACTTGTCCTCATTGTAATACTTGTGCTTTCAGGTCCAAGACGTCACTATGAGTCTGTTCCTGCAGAGGAACCTTCCCACAGACATACGCATTTTAGCCTTCAAGATCCTCGTTGACACTAAGCCATCAATGGCTGTTGTATCCACAGTAACAACACATCTACTGGAAGAAAAAGACCTTCATGTAGCCAGCTTTGCATATTCTTACTTCAAAAGTTTAGCTCATTCTAGGACTCCAGATAATCACTTCCTGTAAGTTACATAATAAGTGCTAGATTTGACAGCGAACATTACATGGTTCTTACAGTTTTTTGTTTTTTTGTGGCCTCTCCACACCGCCCCCAGCTCGACTGCCTCCAGTGTGGCTGTGAAAATCCTAGCCTCGAAATTTGGCCGCCTAAGCTATCATTACAGCAAAGCGATGCGCATGGACTGGTTTAATGGTATGTTCAAATAAAGCACTGACCTAAGATGGTGCTTTATATGAGAGCAGACCATTACACAATATTTCATTCATTTTTTCTGTATTTTTCCCAATATAGATGATTTACTCGCTGGAGCAGCTTCCGAAATGTTCATGTTAAGAAGTGCAGCTAGCCTGTTTCCCACTGAAATCACGGCCAAAGGAGACTTTCACTTTATTGGTAGAATTGTGCAGCTATTGGAGGTGCAGTGTAATACTTTGCCACTAACACATGTATTCAATTCAGACATGTTCTCCCATTCAACAGTAATCCTCTTCCTTTCTTTTTGTAAAGTTGGGTATTCGTGCAGATGGACTTAAGGAGCTATTTAGCAGCAGTAACCCTGCGTTTAAAGGGAATTTTAGCTTTAGCGACTTTGAGGCTATTTTCAATGTGGTGAGTGATTTACCTGACACTTCACAGCCAAACTCTCCAATGTATTTATGCGTAACCATAATAATATTTGCCTTTTTCATTTCCCAGCTTCGCAACTGGGAGATTCTGCCAAATGATAAGCCTGTCATTTCAGCCTATTCGCGTGTCTCTGGCCAAGAGTGGTTCTTCACTGATATTAGCAAAGAAGCCATTCGAAATATCCTCATGGTGAGAGAAAAACACAAAATGACAATATGATACTTGACAGAGCCATCAAGGCCAACAAAATGTTATAACTTTGATGTTACTTGCAGGCCATTAGTCCTGCTGCAGGGAAAGCAACCCCTCTGTGGACTGCAATTGAGAATTTACGGAAAGGAACTTCATGGCACTACACACGGCCATTCTTGGTCCTAGAGGCTCGTTACTTTCAAGCTACCTCCCTGGGTCTCCCAGTGGAGATCACGAAATATTATAATTCTATCACAGCAATCACTGTCAATGGTGAGGAGTCAACGGTTACAGAATATGACACCACTACAAATGAAGTAGCTCCTGAATTCATTTGGAAGAAAACTATTCTGACTGATGTTTTCTTTTTGTCTAGCTAAAGCTACTTTAAATCCAGCACCAACTGAACATCTTGGACAGCTATTGACATCTGAAATTTCACTGGACACACAAGGCTTTGCTGGGTAATTATATTCAATGTTTAGCTGGGGGGGGTTTAACAATAGCAAACAGTTTGCAGGGGCACATGAAATGTTGTAAACACTAGAATTATTACATATTTGGGTACAAACTAAAGTTCCTGTAAAAAAAAAGGCCAGCTTATTGTCAGAAGTATTGTAATGTATATATTTGTAACAATTATTTCATTAGAGTTGCCTGAAAATGACTTTGACCTACACACTTGTTCTTTAACACAGTAAGACACAAACATTACATTTGCTCATTTATTAAAGAGAAAACTTATGAAATGATTATTAAAATGGCCTCATTTTCAGCAAACTGCAGCCAGGGCCCAATGCTGTATAAGGAATGAGCTGTGGCTTTCCCCTTGCAGCCTTGCCAGTTTATTTATTCAACTCATATTTATCCGGGTTAGTCCCTTTGAGATCAGTGATCTCTTTTTCAAGGGAGGCCTGGCATCATTGTTGTTTAGAGTCCTCTTGATGATGAACTCATTGATATTGACAATAACCAATGAGAGAGAGGCCTTTACTTACTTAGAAGTTACCATGGGCAGTAATGAGGTGACCAACATCTAGCTCTTGTTCATTGTTGGTCAGTCACTTCAGAGGAGGGTAACAGTGCCATAAACAGTGCTATGAATTAGTGCAATCACTATTCAGAGGTGATTTTAAACCTGATTTTAAATTTCAAGTAATAAGTAACCAAGAATACTCCTTTCATTTGTTACAAGTTCAATGATGTGTGCAAAAATCTGATGTCTTTGGTCATCTTTAGGCAGAATATTCTAAAGGATTCATATACCTTTGATTATCTCTATTTACAACAAACAATGTGTCTTGGTGGTGCTTAACTCATAAGTTTTTTTATGTTATATTGTGCTGTCTTTGTTCTTTTTTAGTGTCACAAAGGACTACTGGGTTTTCTATGGGATCAGCACAGAGCTGTTCCAGTGTGGCTCTGAGATGAAGAGCAAAGTTCCAATTGCTGTGCCGTGGAAGTTTTCTGCCAAAATCAATGTGGCAGAAAAGAGATTTGAAATAGACTTTCCCCCTTGCAAAGAAGAGATTCAGCTAATTTCAGTGAGGTATATTTAGAGAGTGCAATTAAATCTGATTAATTAAAAAAAATCATTATCCTCATCTTCTACAATAATGGGCACATTTACAGTACTCAGTGTGTATTATTAACAATATGGATTCTTCATGCTATGTGAAATAATTATCAGCACTGCACTATATAATAGAGCCCCAAACTTCATGAAATAACTTGATAATGAATTTGAAATTGATTATAAAGATTAGAAAACATTGTAGGTTTAGAAGGTTTTTCATGCAACAATGCAGCCATTATGCCAACATAATATATTTACCTCTCTTTCCCTATAAAAAGATTCAACGTGTTTGCAGTCTCCAGGAACATAGACGAGCCAGATTCAGCAAAAATTACTCCAATGATGCCCACTGCTCTTGAGTCCAGCGATAAAGGTTTTCGCATGAACGCCAGTGTAGTGAAGCCTGAGTCAGAACCGGTACGGTAGGCACCTTTGGAACGCTGAATATTTCTGTGACGAGAAGCAGATTCATGTATTTGGAATTTTCCCACTCTAACAGATCGGGACACCAAACATCTGGCATCCGACTTCCAAAATGTGCGTTAAGAGTAATATCTATGGAGCGGGTCTTTGTGTGGAATACGAGTTGAAGAGACAATATTTCAACGAGGAGTACCCACTCTCCTATTTAATTGGTTACACCCACATGGCACTTACAATCGTTCCAGGTATGTAAGTGTGCAGTCACAAGCACGCACAACCTCAAAAACATGATAGATACTAAATGATTTGGGCAGATGACTCAAGTCACTCTGATAAAACTCTACAAACAGTCACTGCTGCCTCCAAGTATCACAGCATTTTGATGTTGGGCTTAGACTACAGACTAATGCATTCATGCTGCTTCTGGATTAATTTAAAACATTAATAACTGTCTTTACTAGTTGTAAACAACTGCTGCAGTGGGATTTTTTTTTTATTTGAACCCCAAATCTGTTTATTTTTTATTCTAGTTAAAGTCTAACTTTAAGATTCCGTTTTATTTCTTTAGATGGGTTTTATGAGGGACTTATCCATAGTCAATACATTATCAATAGTGTATTGGCAAACCAAACAGGATGTCATGCCATTGAGTATAAACAGGCACCTTTTCCCAAGTCGTTTTATAGCCTGAAAGGACACACTGAATTATTAAAGGTCATAGCTAGATGTAATTTCTAGCTATTTTAAAGCATAAAAAGACAAACATAACATGGACAACAATAAGTGATGAGATGTTTTGTCTTTTTTTCATATGTTTGAATGGATAAGCAATGTTCAGTTATGAACTGGTATCACTTAGATAAGGCCAAACCCCAAGAAAGCTTGGACAGTTCTTTGTATCCACCTATTTTCTCTTTAAAACCACCAGACCACTTGAAAAGAAACAGGAATTTCACCTTCCTCCACATGTGACTTGCTGGTCTACCTCTGCTACGACTGGTTAGTCAGTGTTTTTGTGTGACTTTAATTTTTTTTTTTGAATCTGAATCAACCCTTTAAAACATCAAAGTCACAGCAGCGGTGCACTGGCACCTCTGGGTACCTCAATTTATAAAATTATTATTTTTGATCAAAGGCGTCTGGTGACTTTGCAGAGAGAAACATAAAGGCTACAGTGCCCCATCGAAAATGGCTTTTGACAGAGGTGATGGAAATGTTCCAAAGACAGAATACATCAGAAAGTAAATTTTCTAAGTAGGCACTTTTAAGATGACTAAAGTAAGGATCAAACTTGAGATTGCTCACAGTAGCACCCATACCAACAACTACTCACTTATAAACTGACTGTGAATGAAGTACATCTCCATCTCAAAGAAACCTAACAAACACCAGGTAAACAAGTGATATTTTTTATCTTCTTGTGTTAACCCCTGTACATGTCATACTTAACTCTCTTCGCTAATGCTGCCTGTGCCCTTTTATTAGCAGAGACAAACAAAGTCGTTGACAAAATCCACTTTGAGGTTAATGCCAGCCCCAGCAAACATCCAGCGAATGCACGCCAAGTGCTTGAGATGCTGAGGACGCTTTCCAAGGTATTTGGCTACTCGTGCAGTGCTACTATTGCAACACCTGTGCTGGTGTTTGATTGAAAAACTCCCGTTCCTAAATTGTGTTTTACAGGAAGCAGCCCAGCGAGAAAATCTGTCCTCGGAGTCAGCCTCAAGTGTCAGAAGATCTCATCACATCCACAGTGACATCTTCATGGTATATGCTGAAGAAGCTACATAGGCTAAAATCTGTTTCAGTTTATAAGACGGATTGTTTGCAGCAAGCAATCCTGTTAAATGCCTTAACTGTGATTTTTTTCACAGTGTGCATAAAATTTATGATAGTGTTCATCTAACATACGTACAAGATTTATTTTGCAGCCTTGGGAGTCAGCTCTTATAGTCCTTGACCCATCTGCCCTGTCCATCTGTAAAAATTCCACAACAGTCAAACTAACTCACATGTACTCTGGTATTATCATTGCTTTGCAGTTGGCAAAAGGTGCTCAATACACTGTGTATTTGGAAATATACCAGCCTTCTTTCTATGTCATTTCTTAGGACTGGAACTCTACAACTGAACCTGCCTTCAATTTCAAAGCCTTTACCATGAGTGGCAACCAGAAGCCAGAGGGTTATGACGCAGCCATGTACTATACACCGACGGCTACCAGTCAGAATGGCCTGCTAATTGTGTCCCAAGTTGGAGAACACACCAACTGGAAGATGTGTGTTGACACCAGTATGGATGTCCATGCTGTGACAAAGGTAAGTGGAAGAAAAAAAAGACAATTTTAGATGAATTTGGGTGCATAACTGCATATAGGTTTTAATAATTGATAGCATCTTGACATCGGCATAATATTTATCCAGGTTACAAGTCTGAAGTGTATTTCTACATCCTCAGTTGTGGCATAAGCATATTCAATATTTTAAGAAAAAGTCTTGAGGAATAGAATATTCTAGAAGATTTTGTTTGAAATAGATGGCATGAGACCGTAGCCTTATGTCCCTGTTGGTTTCTACCACGTGTCATGGGAGGCATCACCATGGTAACCCAAAAAAAAGAACCATATTCAATCCAAACTCGTTTGCCTAACTTGAACTGCAGCTAAAAATCATAACTAAAAAACGTTAAATTGGATCGGTAGGGACTTCTTTCCAAGCATCAGCATCTGACAAGTTGGTGGTGAGAATGTTCTGGATCTTCATCCAGCTGCAACAAGAAGCTTGTTGCTGAACAAAACTATTAAAACCACATAAAAAGAGCTGTACTTTTTTACTGGGCAGCATTTTCTTTACTTGATTTTTTATTTTTTATTTTTTTAAACGCTCATTGTCATTTATTCTGAATTATATTTTCATTCTCTGTGGCTATAAATTACACAGTGTATTTTTGACAGATGTTGCTGATGATGCTCGGAAATGTGCTTATAATGACTTGCTAATTCTACAAGTTGAGAAGATTACGCTTTCTGTTTTCTTTTTAGTGAAGATTGAAAACTCCATTATGTATTCTTAATAGATTTTGGGGAGGATAGTAACGTACATGTCGTGGCTCTGCAGTTGTTTTTTTTGGGGGGGTGCAACAATACTATTTCAAAATCATTTATCATTTGTTTTAAATGCATTCTGAGACGTATATTTAGCATCTCCAGCTACAATGGGTTATGAAAGCTATAGCAAGCCACATTTAGTGTTTCTCATGTATTCCTAATTATCGGTTTCATGCTCCATTACATGAAACATTGAGGTACACACAGATGTCTTAGTGATTTCAACGCAAGTTTCCATCATCTGCCATTTACATTTTTTTCATATTACAGGTGTTCACGGCTGGGTCACTCGTTTGTAAAGTTTTACTTAAACACAGACATCTTAGATCTGGTTGAATGGCTTTTTTTTGCATAGAAAGGCTCCTAACTGAATGAAATAATCCAGAAGTATTTATGTGGCATGATAAGGAGCCTCGGTGCTTTCTTTATTATCTATTTAACCATAGGAAACGCTTGAACATGGTTTTTCAAGGAAAATAGATAATTAAAGGCCACAGTTATTTAAAGCTCCAACTTCCAAAGCAATAGTCAATAATATTTATCCAGTCACAAAAACTGGGATTTCTCTGAATGATTATGAAGACAGGACAGTGAATGTAAGCAGCCTGGGACAACTCTGTTGTGGGCTTTTTTCTTTATTTTTTTATTATCTTATTATACTTACTTTACATGGTACAGTCTCTGTGTAACAATCTGATGTGACTGTATTAAATAAAGTATCAAAGGCGCAGCTGTAATTTTATTGATATAGGCCCACATGTCAGTGCAAGTGTGGTCTGATTGTCACTGCAGTTTGGTCACCTAAATGAATTTTCTTATCCCTGTTAGGGTTTCTTTTTTTAAGTTGAAGAAGATGAGCTTAGGAAAAAGATGATAGGAGGTTTTTTTGTATAATTATTCCACTCTACCACTTGTGTTTGTTCTAGGCACGTGTTAAATGGGGAACTGAGTGTCAGAACTATGAAATGTCAATGAGCGCAGCTGCTTTCAAACGTCCTGATTCTAAGCCGATTCTGAAGGCTAAAGTGCACTGGAAAAACATCCCAGAAAACATGACTGACTTTGGGACAAGGTGAGTCTCAGTGGAAAACACATTGCGTAAGGAAAGAGAAACTAGGTGGAATGAGAGGGATGAACACTGAACATTTAGTGTTTTACAACTTTGACTGCTTTTATTGTTTGTTTTTTTGGTTTTTTTTTTCCAGAATTGAAAGATACATTCCTGGCGTTGCTTTGCTTCTTGGCTTCCACCAGGAAAATGAGAGCAATGCCAAGCAGGAGGTATCTGCATCAGTTGTTGCTGCCTCAGCAGACAGCGTCGATGTGAAGGTTAAATTCTCACAGGTATCACAGGAGATACTTTTGTTGTTGTTTAACCTCTAAATCACTGAACTACATATGACTAATCATCCAAATGTCTCTTTTTCTCTTGTGTTATCAAAAGTATACAGTGCACCGCAAGGCTATGTCACTTCCAGTGACATTTGCTGGCTTTCAGGAGTTTCAACAAAGCATCACAAACACAACAATGAATGGATTTGGACACGCATAAAAACTATTTAGGTAACCTATAGCAGTTTGATTCAGCTTGATTCAACTTTTTGATGGAACTGCATTTGTGTATTTGCATTTTTTGCAGTTTTTACAGATCCCTGTGAAAAGCAAACGAGCAAAGAACAAGCAGAAGGAGCCATGCCAGTTTTTTTTGTTTTTTTTTTCATTTTTTTGTCTTCATAAATTATGTTTTGTGTTACAGAAAGACGGCGAGGCCCATGTGGAAGTCAGATGCCTGATTAGTTGACCCAGAGATAAAACATCAACTAAAATCTAACTGCAGTGGTGAAAGTTGGGGTTATAAAAGAAAATGAGTCGTATGTCAATTATTTCCAGATTTGAAATGACCTGCGAAGATCTGAATCTATCTATCTGAGGGCATGTTAATATTTGAACGCTGTCTTTAAACAAATATTGTGTAAATGCACGTTAGTGATTATCATCATTATACTGGGTTTACTAAAAACTCCCTCGATTAAAAAATATAGAGCAACATATCTTTCTTTTACTTTCTTATTGCAATATTTGACATTAGAGTAGCTGTATTAAAATTATGGGTCTTCCCAATCGATAAAGGTTAAAATATGTTCTAATGTCTGAAATGTGCTTTTGAACTCGTTGAGGTACAATCTGGGCTCATTAATGAGCATCTTGAATAAAAAAAAAAAAAAAGTTAGACAATGATCAGGAGAGCTGATGAAACCCCTGGTAATCCTACAGCTCTAGTCATAAAATCTCATTATAAATTAAGTTAAATTAAGAGTGTTATGTAGGTCTGCTGCTAACTTTGTAGCACTCTTTAGCTTTGCTTAAAAGACAGAGCTTTTGATATCATGATATATTTGTGAAGAAGCATTCCTCTCATGGTATGAAGGGGATGGAATTGGCAGCTGTACAAAAACACAATTTATGTGAAGCTAATCTGCTTCATCTGCCAGTTTGGCAAATTAGCTGTCTTTGTTAGCAGGTCCTTTTATAATTTAAATGTCCCAAAATAACCCTCAATACTGAGGGTTTTGGGTGAGTTTTGGACTCATCCACTGTCTCCTCAATGCAAATTGTGGATGGTTTCTGCTGGAATAGATGGGTGTTCGCAAGGTCTGTGTGACCTGTTCTGTTTGTTCGGTCAACTGACCCAACAGGGCTGTTTGCAGATAGGAGTACACAATGACACAACAAATGCCCTTAAAGTTGATTTACCCTGTCACATAAAGCACTCAGTGCCCTTTGGAAAAAATGAAAATGCTTGACCAATAAATATCAACATATTGCACACCTTTCATCAGTGTCTGGCAGTACTAATATGTGACTGGATAAGATGAGATTAACATTAATTGGTGCTCGTGAACTGTTCTCACTCGCAACAAATGAGATATGCCACCTGCCAAAAACAATGATTGCATCCTAACCAGAGACTGGTTGTTCTAACAAGTTCCAGTCCCTGCCTACAGTAATATAGCCAGATGGTGTTGAATTGAAAGGAAAGGACATTGCCATCAAAAGCTGAACAGGATGAGCCTAATTATAACAGCAGCATTATGTTCCATTTTCATCTCCAGTATCCTGAAGGCTTTCAAGATGACGGGCATATCTGTCGTTTTGACACTAAAATTCCCAGCACCTCGTGGTTGCGTAAAGATTAGGGCAGCCTGCCCTTATTTTGACACGACTTCAGCTGGTGACATCAGCCTGGTAAAGAGCATTCAAGACCGACAGATCTGTTCATTTAGAGGAGGAAGGATTGGCTTTTCTCTCCTTTTTACTGCTGCTTACTCTGTAATTGTGTCTTGCCTCATTAGGTAGACCAGCCCGACTAAAAGCCATCTGAGAGTAGCTGATAGTAAAACCATGGCAACGGACATTTTTGTCCAATTGAAGCTTTTACTCTATGCACATAACAGAGGGTTTCTAGAGGCACAAGAATTAATTGCAGCTTTAATTATAGAATGAAAGTGTCACCTTATTATAGAAGGGTTGAAGACACTTTTGAGTGTATATTATGAAGGATAAACATATTTTAGGTTAACTTACTGATAGAAATTCCAATGACAGTATTTCCTAAAGAAAAAAAGAATTTGTGTCATTTACAACTGGAAAAACATAAAACTGAGGTATTTGTGTTTTAGAATGCACGAGCACTAGAGGACAGTGTTTACCAATTCTTAAAATAGGCCTGGCATGGCGCTGAAAGCTTGGATTTATTCAGTATTTGCTTAGTTCACAGAAAGGGCTATGCAGTGGATATTGACATTTTGAGGATAGATAAATATGTGACTAGGCACATTTCACAGTGCTTCCACAACTCTCTGGATTGCAGAGAGAGACACATTTGGTCCAAATGCAGTGCAGATTTTAAAGATAAAATAAAAGATAAAATAATCCCTCATTCGTTATAGTCTTTAAATGCTTGAGCAATAACAGAACTCTTCAAATCATGTGTCTAATGCATGAAAATGAATTTTTGTGATAATCAAATGGTGCATGCTTAGGGGATTTTCTCATTTTTTGCTCTAACCTAAACACAAGAGAGCAGCCCTTTGCCACGGCTGCATCATGTCAGTGTTTACAAAGTCTTTGCAAAGGGAGCTGGGCGAGTCTCAAGTGAGGAAAAATTGTTGTGAATCACTGATCAGGTAATTTGGAAGAGATTGGTAACCCTTGGAAGCTGAGAAGAGCACAGTCTCTCAAAGGAAACATTACAAATATTACTGGATGTTTACAAGCATGATAACAAGTGCTTCACCTTGTTATGTCAGCAATATAATATGCCGGGCTGTGCCACAGCATATTGCTATTATTTTTGAGAAGCCACCTCTTTTGCATAAACAGAGCTGCCAACTGAAGTTGAAGTGAGGCTAATATGAGGTCTCGTTCTGAAGGCTGTGAGATCTCCATTCTTGTCTGAAGAGCAGGGTTTCAGTTACTGCGCAAGTAGATACCATAAAACCAATCTCAGGCCAACAGAAATACAATTCAACCATAATATTAAATCCCGACGCTAATTTCAAGATCCTATATCAGGCTGCATTGAAACATTTTTTTTTCTTTCATGCTCCTTCGTGTTTCCATTACAAAATAATAGCACACACACACAATCCTGCAGAAATGACAGTTTCTCCTAATAGCTTGGCCTCATTATTTCTCTTAGCTGTAAAGTGTACTTGAGAGAGTGGTTTCAATGGAAATCGAAACTCTATTGTCTGTCCGCAAAAGATAGTAAGCACCCCACCCACCCCCCGAAACATTTTATGTATGACTGAAAACTGAGTTATTTTGTTAGTAAATTGGCCGCCACCACAAAGATGAAAAGCTGTTTGGTCATAGGATGAGCTGTCCTGGTAGAAAATGCTCTGATGTTTTTCCTTCAATAATAGCAGTCAACCTTGAAAATATTTCTTAAATTGTTTATGTAACTCTGTTCAGTCCCACTTTTTGTTGATGTCGACCACTTGCTGTACTGCACAAGAATGCCCGCTTTGTCAGCCCGAACGGTGTTATGTGTGATATTGACCTTTTCAGATTCAGACGTCAATAGTGCGAGAAAGTCAGCTGAAAAAGCGCTTTTTTGCACACTACTTTATGACACAGGAAAGATTTCTACGTATATGGTCTTATTGGGGTTTTTTTGTTCTGAAGCAACATTGTAAAGAAGAGCGGCCCAAACGTCCTCCACAACAACATGAAAGATCAATCTTTTTCACATGACTTTATGTTTGATACGAGTATATTAAAGTAAACAGCCACAAAGACAAGAAGGAAATATGATGAATGGGTAAGAATTTAACTAGTTCTCATCTCTGGAAAATGTGGATGCACAGGTTGAGCTGAACTTCCCACCCAGCTTTCCTAATACGGAATCAAATGATAAGAATATGGAAAACCAATGTGGGCCCCGATGAATCTCTGTCTTCGTCTCTCTCCGTGACTCCTCTGCTGTACCATTTACCTCCATTTTCTCAAAAACACGAGATTGTTGGTATTTTTAGGCAGCTATCGTTGTGCTGTGTTCTGTTGTGAGTGAACAAAATCTTTTTGCATCTGTGGGGAGTGGGGGTCGCCAACTGGTAAATAAGCTTTGCATTGGCACTGATTTCCAAAGCAAAGCAAGGTATTTTTTTTGGCAATAAGGTTTATTTAATGTTGTTAGGCAGAAACTGTGATGGCAGTTATTCAGATTGTTTTTCGGTCTCATGATTTCTGTCCTGGTGTGTAAGCAGATGTGGAAAATGTGTGGATCCACAGGTCACAGCTGAGCTGAAAGTGGGCAACAACCATTTTTGACCACAATCTGAGAAGCAGAGGTGGAATAGGGATATTGCAGGAAATTGAAAAGTTGGACAAGAAGAAACTGCAAATCCAAGAACAGCTATTGCAGATTAATTTAATTCAGATTCATTTTGGACTCTGTGGCTATAACCGTCAGGAGGTTCAGAGAGAGATGCTGGTAACTCTGACATCCTCCAAACAGTAAAGTGTTTTTGATGTAAACGGAAGGGATGGGAGCCTCCAGTTAGGTACTTGAACACCATCACCAAGTGGGTGTTTTAGACCAAGAATAGACCAAATTTGAGCAAAATGGATTGGGCTGGAGAGTGATAGAACAACAACATGTTGCCTTTGAGGCAGTGCCTTGCAGCCATCCGTGGCACATTTTCTGACCTGCGGTAGATGTAGTGAGAGGGTCTATTCCAAGCCGATCAATGGTATTTTCTGTCTAATCTATCTAATCTAATCTAACCAAACTGAAAAAGTGAGGTTTGAAATAAACTGAGGGGCAGAAGCAAACACAGATCTCATGGAGGTAAAGTTTTGTTTTGTTTTACGACAACCTTCTCAATCTCCTGATGCAGACTTTGCCACCCTTTCCAAATGGAGAAGAAAAAAAAGTAATCCTACTTTTTTCTTGTCTAGGAATGCAACTTGAAAGATTTTAGACAAGTTTTACAATCTGTAACAAAGGGTGCATGAAGCAAGTGTTAAGGCCTGTCCCCTTATTGACGTTGCACAAAAAAGTGATGCTGGGGGAGAATTAATCACTTGTCAATTTTGTAAAGCATGATATGAAAGTACTGAATCAACAGTCAGTCAAGACTGTATTGCTATGACATGCAATATCTGTCAGTCTTGCCAGTGCTAACTAGCGCTTTGTATTTTATCTGGCTGTGTGTGTATTATTTGAAAACACCTATTGATTTGAGCACGGAGCCATGCACTTTGAGGCAACTGATTTTTAAGTAATTTTGTCAGTTCAAAGGAAAGTGTAAAAGTCTTCTGAACGTTACAAATCCATAAAAAAGTTTTACTGAGGCAACTTTAGCTTCTGCTTCGGCTTATCCTCGGCTTTAAAGACACCAGATCACAAACCCATCAACTTTGTCAATGGCTTGGCAATCATAAGGCTCCATGAATCCATAAATTAACAAGCTGACCGAAAATCTTCTAACAGTGAATTATATAAAGTGTGTTACATGGGCAGCTTGGTGCATTAAAACAGCCAACTAAGTGAACACAAAATACAACTCCTCATATACAATTACAGAAGAAAATTACACTCAAGAATAAGCTCAGTGGCTCCACTTTCACTTCAGCTTCAGCATTCTGACATGCATAGACACTGTATTGTGAAAAAACAACACAGCTAATAGGACTGTTGCCTAATTATATTAGTATTGGATCACATGACAGAAAGTAGCTGATTGAAATAATGAGAATATTCACCTGGATTTCTGGTTTGCAATCAATCTTCATTAAGTTCACTACTCACCTGATGGTTTTTTTCTAATAAAAGCATTTTTTCTTTTTTCAAACTGTTTTCAGATAAAGTATGTTTTCAGACAGAGTATTCTAGAAAAAAAAAAACAAATCACAATTCAACACTACCTGTTGCCAAACATTTTACTCAGGATTTAGTGAATATAGGCAAACCAGAGCTTAAATTAAAGTGAACAATGGATTTAAACACCACATTTTATGCCTTCAGGGTTTTTTTTTTCCCTCAGAGAATAATGAAGCTTTTTGTGCATATGAAAGGTTTGCAAAGCTCAAAGTCTACACCAAAGGGAGTTATTATCTCCTACAGAAAACTCTGTTCCTTAACTGCCTGAAGCACCTTGTTTGCAGTTAAGACTTCCGTCGTGTTATTCATTGACACCACTGTGTCAAATATCTGCATGATTCCTGCCTATTGCAGCTGGCTCGGCACACTTTAAATGAGCAGCTACCTGCCATTCGTTTTTTTTTTAACCAGTTAGGGTTAGCTGGTTACAACATACATCTGATTTGGTTGGCTGTTGCAGCTGGTCCTTTCAATAATTTTATCATTTTACTCTTACTCTGTCAGAGGTACGATTCTGGACCGACCAAAGGTTGAGAGAAAGCAGATGAACACATCAGAAAAATAACCCTAATTCGACAAAACAAAGTTGGATGTTGTGGGAAATATCATAAAAACAGAAGACGATGATTTGCAAATCTTATGAGAAAACATTTAGTTCACAATTGAAATAGAAACACCAGATAGAAAGATGTTTTGAGCTCGTCTTGGATTTGATGACAGTAACACAACAGTGTGTAAACATCTGGGAACTGAGGAGACCCGCTGTTTTGGGAGAGGAATGTTGTCTCATTCTTGTCTGATTTCGAATGCTAGATGTTCAACAGTCCCGGGTCTTCTTTGTTTCATGGAGTATCGAATGTTTTCAATTGGTGGAAAGTCTGAAGTGCAGGCAGGTCAGCCGAGCACTCAGACTCTTCTACAACAAGGCTATGCTGTTGTTATCGATGCAGCATAGCCTTGATGAAATATACAAGACATTCTCTGAAAAGCACATCATCTGTATGTTGACCTAAATCTTGTAGATACCCTTCAGCATTGATGGTGCCTTTCCAGATGTACAAGTTCCCACTTCCATGGGGACAAATTCTCCCCCATACCATCAGAGATGCAAGCTTTTGAACTGAGGGCTGAGAACAAGGCAGATGGTCCCTCTCCTCATTAGTCCAGAGGACACAGTCTCCAAAATTTCAAAAAAAGGTTATGAAATTTTGAATAATCCTACCACAGAACAGTTTTCCACATTGTTTCAGGGCAGTGATGATGAATGAGCTATGGGCCAGAGAAGTGTTTCTGCTTCTTGTTCACATATGGCATTTTTAACCTGCATTTGTGGCACAGTGAACTGTGTTCACAGGCAGTCATTTCTGGAAGTGCTTCAGAGCCCGTGCAGTGATTTCCATGACAGAATCATGCCAGTGAAGTGCCGCCTGAGGGTAGATCCCATACATTCAAAGACGGAGACTCTACCTCTCTGTGGCGCTCTTTTTATATCCAATCATGTTACTGACCTGCAGCCAATTAACCCAAGTACTTGTAACATGCTCAGTCAGCTGTTACTTTTTGATGTTACTTACTTTTCCATCCTTTTAAGGATATCCTCTGTCCCAAGTAATTTCTACATACTGTTGCCAACAAATTCAAGATGCTAATCGACAGCTAATATTTTTCATGAAATATCAAAATGATTAATCTTTAACATCTAATTTGTTTTCTGTACTATATTTTGAAGAATAAAATAAGATTGGCTTATGAAAATTTAAAATCGTGTAGTCATTTTGGAACTGGGGATGTATGTTTATGTCTGTATGCATTTCCATACATGCGTTGATATTTTGGATTCCATTTGTTATGAAAGTGGAAAAAAAGGCTGTATTTGCTCTTGTTCGAGTCTTTTGTGTTGATAACAACTTGCCATGCTGTGCAACATGTATTCTTGGGAGCAACTGGAGCTATTTTCTTCACATTCAGGGCTGATTGGATAACACTGACTTAGTAAACAACTGACAGTCTTTCAATCCCTCACGACCGTAATAATGGCCGACAGCAGAGCACATGAAAGGTTTAAAAATCAATTCTCTTCATTGGTCTTTTGACCTCATCAGGTGTAATCAGCATTTAACCCATGGAGGCAGTGTTTTAGGGTAGAATTCATTTTTGTAACTTTCAGTTGTAATAATTTTGAGGTAATAATACAATAAAATTTCCTCAACAGGCACTCAGCTTTGATTCCCTCTGACGGGATAAAAATCAAGCCCTAAATAACCAGGAGAGGGCACTGTTGATCTTAGCAGTGACGCGAGGAGCTTCAACTACTGGAGCCCTCTATTCTATTTTTACCTCTGGTGAAAATTTTATGTCTTCCTGTGCAGATCAGTGCTATTCTCATGTTCCACCCATTTGACCCAGAAATTCATTTGTACAATATGAAACGCTTATGTCAGAATGGTTAAAGATGAATTAGTACAAGATGACAATACGGCTTATCCTTTGGCCATCCTTTTGCGTTTTCATTTCAACCACACATTTCACCTTTTAACTTCTCATTTTAACAAGCAGTTTATACAAAATCAGCCTGTTGGACACTTTTCAAACTAATGTAATGGAGATTTCGGTCAGAAACTAAAATGAACAGTTCTGCTGCTAACTCTGTTCACTCCTTGTTCCTCTGAAATAGATACTGTCTGGGGTTCCTGGATAACTGAGCAACAAATGAAAAATGAGAAAGAGTTGTGCTGAAGTACAGCTTCAAGCATTCAACAGCTAAGAATACATGATTCTTCATGTGCAGTCTTTTAGGTTCTGCATCTATGGCAAAATAAGGCCACTGATCCCTGTGACTGTGAAGAGGGGTTGCCATGGCAACCTCACAGTTTATCAAGGTTCTAGACAGCAAAGAGGAGGGTCAACTGATGTTTCACACACACACATAGACAATGGCGGTTACAATGGCAAACACATCTACAGATCTACAGATACAAAAACTACAAAATCTAGTGAATATAGTTGTAGTTTACCTTTACACCGCTAAGCAGTATATGAGATGTTGAGTGAAAACATGCCCATACGCTGTAAGTTGTACCAGTAATTCTATCTGGCAGCTTATATTATAGTTAGCAAACATTTACACACTGAGGTGAGCAGGTGGCAAAGTGACAGGGTGATTTGAGATTAGCCATAAGTGGAGGCTTGCCGGTTTGATCCCTGCAAAGATCAGAAATTACAGAAAGTAATGCGCTGAAGCTGTTTCTCAATCAACAATACCATAACAAGACGCAATGAATAATTTTCCAAATCACCTCATCAGAACCAAATGCACTTCCCTCTATGAATTATAGACAAAGCTGATTAGAAATCTTATTGTTTGTTAAAACTAAGTGTTGTTAATGTGATTTATGGAGCAAAATGTTACAATTATATGTTATATCAATTATATATGTGTGTGTGTTTGCTAAGCAATTGCATTAAAGCAAACTTAATGGATAAATGAATGTAATAGTGGGTTATTTAGGGTTATTTTGTGTCTACACATATCACAGATCTACACATCTATCACATCAGTGTTGTAAGTGTGGAGTTCAAACCAGGCAGAAGGCGGGGGGCAGAGTTACCAAGGCTCTGTCAGAGGTTCCCATCTCACTCTCGACTGAGGAAAATTATATATGTGTCAGTTAACATGTAGCATACATTTTCTCTTTCTCCTTCCATCAAAAAGACACAACATGGCTGGGTGTGTGTCTCATGTTTCATTATGGATATCATTTCTAATTTAAGCTGCTCTACAACTAGTATGACAGCTGCTTGTCCTTTCCACATGTCTAAAGAAATAAATAATCACCAAAAAGCATGACAAGCATAACGGGTACACTCAGTGTGAAACCTGAGTTCATCTCACAGTAATTGAGCTGCTCAGCTCGCAGCTAATGGAGTGAAATTGAAGCTGAGAAAACACACTCAGGTGTGTAGTTTGAGACCTGTGTAGAGTATTTACACTGCTTCCTAAAAGGTTTTCAGAACAAATGGCGTTTCCCTTTCTTGGTTCAGTCTTGCATAAATCAGAAACGGAGCTAATGTGGTGGTTGTTGAAGGACTCTTGCTTTTCATCTCGCCTCACATATACAAAGGCATGTTCAGTTTGACGTAACTGCGAAAAACGACAGTGTTTTTAGCCCTGTTCAATGGTGCTCCAGCTTAAATCTGTTTTGTTGCTGTTTCTTTGCTATTTGAACTACAACATTCTTCGCAACATGCCGTCAAAAGACAGCCCTTTTAACAGCATGTTGCCAAAAAAAAAAAAAAGACTGAGTGGCCGCAGGATGGATATCACTTTCATGGTTTGGATAAATATTTTAAATACAAATTAATAGAGCAGACATGAGGCAGTGTGTTTTCTACTTACAAACTAACAACCCAGACACCATATTGTGATATAATGAAGCTACAAAAGGACCCGTTGAATTATCTTCATTTGACACATTGCTAATGAGTAGTAGCATGATAAATTATTCTGTCACTATGTAAAAAGAAATGATAGAATTCAAATTTTGCAACTACCAAACATTTTTAGACACCCTGAAAGATTTGTCTAATCTGCACTGTGGCTGGCATCTCGCTGTAGGTCGGCTGTCAGGTCTGCTCTCTCTGAAGCAGAGTGATTAAACTAGCAGCGAAGTAACGTTTCAGACAACAACCTGACATATTGACTGCGGTAGCACAGCCTCTGACAAATAAAAGTCTCAACTGAGAAACACACTCCAGGATTGCTGCTTGAAAAACAGGCAAAAAATTGGGCACGTGAGCGTCATAATTGCCCCTTTGTTCAAAACCGACCTTGGTCAATTTCACAATGGCAAAGGTAAAATGAGCCTAGTGCAGGAGACATTTTACTGTGTTAAAGAGAGCACTTGGTGGGAAGCTGCTTCTCTCACTCCCAAAAATACATTTTTCTTTTCAAGTTCTCCATACCTGCAGTGACAGGGCCAAAGAGACTGTCACAGCATCAGCATTAATATTCTATTGTAGACTGCACATAAGACAGGAACAAAGGCAGTGTGATGTCACCCACTGTCTTTTGGGCTAGAGTTTCGAAACTAAGAGTTTTTCATGTTGGCTGTTGCCATTTTCATTTTTGGAAACCAGACATTTAGAACAAGCTACCACAGCTTCGTGGACATGACTGAGGACCTGTGAACAATCTGCACATCGATTGGACAGCAGCTAATAAATCACAAGTAAGCCTCACCCTTGACCACTTTACTCGAAATGGGAACATAATTTGCAAAATGAGCATCATGTTCTCCAAAGATGACTTGAAACTATCAGCTGAGACCACAGCTCATCAGGAAAACGTTTACAAAGATCATAAATCAAGTGAGAAGTAAGGCCATTTTCTCTTAGTGATAGACGCACATGCCAAATTCCCATCTTTATCCTTACAGACCCTCAAAGTGCATGATTGTTCAAGACTGCCCCCCTGTTAAACCTTCAAGTGCACAAGAGCTATTACACAGTCTTCTCAACTGTGATTTATGCCCTTTGCAGGCTTTTCCACAAGGCTTGCCTTGGTTAATAACAGAAAAGGCGACATATTAATGTGACTGTCCGACCGCTAACACTCTCTCTATTGTCTACGGTCAAACATTTACAACGTTTGGGGCTTTTGGGATTTTTTTGAATATTTCCCGAGAAACAGGAAGTGACTCACAGAAGCAAAATAACAGCTGCAACTTTAGAAGACTAAATGTAGGTGTGGGATGTGTGCATGATATGTGGATTATGTCATCCTGTGAACAACTTTGGGAATCATAACTATGATCAAAATTATTAGTACTTTTGAAAGATGGATGGAAACCTTGCTGCAGAAATAGGAGCGAGGAAACCTTTTTGTCCTCCAGTATTATGGAAGGTGTGCATGGAGTATTACCATAAACAACAGCAAAATCTCTAATGCAAGGGGAGACCCAGGTCAAAAGGTCAGCCTGCCAGGTGCATTGTCAATCTTAGGAATTATGCTATTAAAATGTACATGAACCACTACGGAGTTACTCTTTAAGTTACTCTGCTAGCAATGAGCTCAATTAAATTTTCAGCTTAACGTGACTTTGAACTTAAAAATGTAGCGACCAATGTAGCGATCAATTTGACGGTCAAGTTCTTTTCTCAGTCTGTTTGCTAATTTGTTTCTCCAGCTTTGTCAGAAGTCCCAAAAGCAGAAAATGTAACATACTTGAGGAAAAATAGAAGAATAAATAGATGAAATAGAATACATGGCACAGAATAGATGACCAAATAAAACAGAGTTTCCCGTAGCTTTTGGAGATTGAAGAATGACGAGGATTAGAATGAGTGGACTGCTGGTAGATGGCAATGAACACATATATGGAAACAAGGGGTTACGTTTAAAGATAATTACACTTTGGCTTTGTACCTGTTGAGTCAGACCTAAAGGCTACGCTTATCTTTTATCTACAGTCTATATGTGTGCAACTCTGTATTCGAAGTCCTGGAAAACTAACCAACTGTAACATTTACAATCAGCATGGACCCATGGAAGGCAGCGCTGCTCTGTTGGGCCTAGTGTATGTTTCTGAGTGAATCTTCATTGATTTTCAGGATATTTGATTCAGAAATGCTAGGTCCTATGCTAAGCCCCTCATTACACTGTAGTTCTCTGTGTGAAACTCTAGCTGTTTCATAAAGTGCTTTATATTTGATTTAAAAGCTCACGTTTCAAACCGGATGAACTGTAGTAATTGGGGATTGCTTGACATCAAGCAAAGTCTTAGAAAGCTGCCGGTATCTCTAAAAGTTTTAAAACAGACCTCCGCAGCTGTTTTCCTCAGAGTTGCAACAGAGGCGCTGAAATCATTTCTGAAACCAACAACAGAAGAAAAAATGTCAACACTTTCAATTTCAGTTGTGTCAAAGAGCATTCGAGCACTTAGGCGAACAAGTAAACAGTCAACAAAGACATTTGGTCGGATTACAGCAGATTCTTTCCCTGGCAAAGACCAGAGAAAATTACCCCAAGAAACACAAAACTTCAGTAATGACATAAAACCATCAAAGAAACATCTCATCTGACTGGTTTGAGTCTCCAGTCACCATACTGTATACAGAAAATGACATGGGCTGCACGAAACGAACGGAAAAAAATTGGACGTAAAAGTCCCCGAATGGCTGTTGAGGCATTCATGTTCAGGAGTATTGAGTTTGTTACTAATAGACTTGTGGGAGAGGCCCCCTTTCTGCTCGTCTTTATTTATTCATACTCCTGTTAGGCAAGCTTGATATGAATAAACTGACTCCTATTTGATCTAACAAGTAAAGTGTGTAATGTTTGCGAGCCTCAACTCAACATTTACCTTCTAATCCAAACATTTCATGATCCACATCTGCTGTGTGTTTGGGTTCAAGCTTTTAGCACTTATGTTGCTGTCATCATAATTTGATGCATGTGCCTCTTCGTGCAGCTTGTAGGCGGATCTATTGTCGGCTTTGCAGATTTGTCATTAAATGTTTACTGCTACAGCGCAGTGCAGTAGTCACTTTGCTGTGGTGTTAGTTTTCAAACGTACTTGTAATGGGGTTAGAAACTATAACATCTCAACATCCAACTGTCAGGCAAAATTAATTTGAAACATCTATTCTTTCCTCCGAGTACGAGAATGAATTATAAAGATGATTACAAGTCTTGATGTGAATGTATACAACATCCACAGACAGTATATTAGCAGCAGTCTGTCGAACAGAAGTATGAACTGTTACCGACTGGTATGAAACACAGCAGCAGCATCACCCACAGACCCATCAGGAAATGTCTAATATTTAAATAATCTCTTTGATTTTTGTTTCCAGTCAAGCAGATTTCCTTTTATGGTACAATACACCAGATTCATCATAAGATACCGCTGGTTGCTGTCAAGCTTTTTCTTTTCTTTTCTATTATTCATTGTTCTAAACTGCACCGGTCTGGACTCACATAGGGGGGGGGGGGGGGGGGGGGGGGGGGGGGGGGAAGTGTTGTCTGAAACAATCAAAAAACATTAAAGTTCAATTGGTTTTATGCTTCTGGACGCGGTGACACTGAAGCAAGTAACTAATGTGACAAAGCCTGGCCGTTCAGTGGCAGCCAGTATGATGTTCACTAGATTCAGAGGTAATCATTGCTGCCTGCCTATTTATAGATCTTTCCATGTTTTTTAATACTGTTGATCTCACCATTGTCTGACAGCGATTACAGCACAGAAGCCATGGCTTGTACACGATGACAGACTGGGGTTTGATGTTTTTGCTTCATAAAGTTTCATCTGACATCAAAGGAGCTCTGCGGCTGTGTGCTCCAATTTCTTCTTTTAACCATTTTGATTGTTAATCTCTGCCACAATGGCACAAATGTTCATTTTTGACAGTACAGCAAGGATTCAGTTGTTTGGCTTTGCTAATGATCTTGATGTTCTTAGAACTTTAAGCACTTTTAATTCTTTTTGAGCTTCACAATTTCAGCTTCAACCTGTTCTCATTACTGTGAAAAAGAATGTGTGGTTTGTGTTCACACATGAATGTTATCGAGGAAGTTTAACTTGCAGGTAGCAAGTGTTAATAGTAACAAATAATTACAAAAAACAAAAAGCTCAAAACAAAAAAAAAGTGTCCTGGGAAAAATTAAAGCATCTCTCTTTTAACAGTTTTGTTTGTTGTTTCTTTAATTTATTTATTTAAAAATAATGTATTTTCTTTTTTTTCATATATTTGCTAAAAAACACAATTTATTTATTTCTTGCAATCATAGCTGAAGCAGCAACCACAGCATTCAAACTCCCATTCAGCGCGGTGAATTGTCTCACATATGAGAAGGTCCCTCAAGGGCTTAACAGAAATGGCATTATCATGGATAAAGAAAATAGTATTCTTGAAAACTGTTGACGTCTTCATTAAAGAAAATGCACTACAGACAAACACGCACCGCCAGAGTCAATTTAGCTGAACCATTTAACCTAACGGGCATGTTTTGGGCTAGTGGGAGGAAGCCAGAGTGTCCGTGGAGAACATGCAAACTCCCCACTTGGCTGCTTCAGACCAGGAACCTGCTTTCTATGAGGCTGATCGCCACGCCACCACACAGCCACGACAAAAGCAGTAGGTTTGTTGAACTAAACTGGATTTTTTCCTCTCAAAGCCAGCAGTTTATCTTCTCTTCTTACTTCTCCTAACAGCGATCAAATGTCTGAATGCACACTGCTTACGATAACAGCTCACCACTAATTTCAAAATGGAACAATGGGGAAATAACTGGGTATTCATGAGTTGGTCTCTTAACTAGAGCAAGACATGGAGATGGGATTTAACTGTCTTTTCCCTCTATCATATTTTCTGCTTTCTCCAGTTATTGAATTGTTTATCAATTACGCAATTAGTTTGGTTTCGTATTCTTTGAGACACTAAATGGTGCCACACACAGCTGACTCACTACATCGCTACATGTTGCTGCACTCATGTCAGGTATAGTGTTGGTAAACCCAACAGATTCCCTTTACATGATTTGTACAAGTATTGATCCCTTCCTCTGTTCTCCTTCTCCATCTTGCTGGTGTCTGACTCAAAGCGGCACCCATTAGAGATGCAGCATGGGTTCATCCATCTGCCCCTTATGAAGCACTGTCATTTCACCTGTCCATAAGACCTTTGAAAAATCGGTCCTCAGGTCTTCCTTGGCCCAAATGTGACATTTCAGCTTGTGAATCTTGCTTAGAGATGGTTATGTTTCGGTCTTCATTACCTCGCTCATGTCTCCAAGCACTCAAGCATTTGTAATTTCTGGACTGTGTAAGTAGGTTATAGTTTTGGAATAAAACGGTACTGCAGGACAGCAACAACATTTATGTTTTTAAGGCTGCTGTCATTTTCATCTTTTCATCACCTTCTTTTTTTCCCCTTTTCTATCAGAAAGGCATTTTAGGATTTTCGACTATTTGATATAAGTTCATGTCACTTAAGTAAAGCGGCGCTCTAATATTTGTGCATACCTACATATCATATTTAGGAACACTCTCCCGAATAGCATAAAGAAAAATCTAAGAAATTTTAAAAAAAAATCCTATTCGTGAGCATAAAAACAACAGTAAGGTCTGAATGATAACTTTATAGGAACATTTTACAAATAAACACATGAACTTCAAACCGCAGTGTTCAGTTAGAGTGACGTCATGACTTTGGCTGCACTGCAGTGAGGTTAGAGCAGGATTTCTAAATAGATGAAGTTAGACAAACAGACTGACAACAGTGCAAACGAAGCGGCAGCTATTTCGAACCATTTCTTTTCTAAATGAACCTCCACACAGTGCCTTTCTGATTGCAAAGGTACTTTACATGAATGAATCCAATTATAAAATCTGTTTTTCAGAGGGTCTATTCTATGATCTCATAAAACCATAAGATAAGATGTATTCTTGTTGAAACAGACTATGCAGTATGTGCTGCTATATTACAATATACAAGAAAATACAAGAAAAAAAATCGAATGG
Source organism: Leuresthes tenuis (assembly GCF_036924035.1). NCBI lineage: Eukaryota > Metazoa > Chordata > Actinopteri > Atheriniformes > Atherinopsidae > Leuresthes > Leuresthes tenuis. Next base: position 14,017,862 of record NW_027325361.1, on the reverse strand, counting down.
AGGCAACTCATCTGTTTAAGCTGAATGCTTGGAGATCTTTGGGTATTTGTTTTTACTGTCCTAACTTTTGCACTGTTGGACTCTTAATCACATTATTTTAATAGATGACAATGCTGATGAAGCTCTGTATCAAATATGGTTCTTTCATGATTGCAGGCCAGAGTTGGTTAGATTTACATTATTTTACTTATATCCCCCTGAATTTCATCTCAGTGTATCCAGTGCTCCAAGCCGAATAGTGTGTCTTGTGTCTGCTTGTACTGCACATCACTCCTTTGTTCTCTGAGAATTAATACTTGCTGTTCTATAGCTATTCTATGGAGACATTTTTTAAGAGTTCCTTCCTTTGATCTAATGTTTTTACTATGATGCAACATGGAGATTTATGTGAAACCTCCGAGATCTGAGCAGATTTCAGAAAGCAGATTGTCAGAAGGGGAAGAAAATGTGATTACTTTTTTAACAAATTTCTGTCTTTCTCTGTGATGGTATGTGGAATTGTTTGTGGATAAAAACTAAAAAGAAAAAAAAAAAGGGGGTAAAAGGGATGATGTACTCTTGACTGTGTGCTGGAAATGTAATATACACATTTCAAGAGCTTCACAATTAATGCAACAGAATGCTAATGCCCAGATGAAGACCGTTGAATATGACTGCATCCATCAAAAGTACCTGTTTTTCAAAGACTTTCCCTAAGAGGATTATCCTTTCCGGCCTCTAAGAATCTCTATGCATTACACTGGAACTTGACATGGGGAAACATCTTAAATTGAGCCCTGCATTAAAATGTTTGGATTTGTTGCAGTTCATTCTACTGTGACTCCCATTTAACAAGGTTTTACCACCATTTCAACCCTAAAGTGTCTTCCCCTCTTTTACCCAGAACTTTGAAAGAAGAAAAAAAAGAAGAAAAAAAAACTGCTGTACTTGTGTCCTTCAGTGAACACCCGGGAGGCTCAGTATTTGGAGGACAAAAAATGTGTTGAAAATGGATTAATTATTGCGGTCACTTTTCCTCTTTCAGCCCAGGGGACTCACCATAGGATTGAAAGATTCACCTAGACTCCCACCGCTCCTTCCATCTGCTATGTCACACTTACTGTTACAGCCAGTATGCTGCAGCATCGAGAGCCCACAGGGCACAGGGCAGTTTAGAAATACCTGGCTTGGCACAGGATACTAGGAGACCCTGGAAGAAAAACAAAGGTAAAGGCTTAGGGTTACATGCAGAAAGGTTGAGGCTAAAGTGGCTTGACAAGAGCTCTAAAGCTCACCATGCGTGTGTGTGTGTGTGTGTATGTTAGCTGCTCCGTGTGAAAACACCACAGGGTTTGCCATATCTTTGACAGTAAGCTCTCTTCCATAGAGGGAATGTCAATGCAGCAATGCAATGTCCTCCGGCCACTCTGAGTCTTGTCATTCATTCAGAGGGCTCTTTTTTTCCCTGTGATAACACACTTCAGTCTTCCTTTTCTCTGGTTCTACATGAGTTTTCGACATGTCTCTCTTGTGAGTAAAAAATATTGATGGGCTTTCCAAGTGTTCTCGCACCAGTGCCTCTACAGCGTCCCATATTGGCACTGACCTGAATTGAGAGAGCGCACCAAGCGATGTGACCAATGTTATCAGAATCCAGCACATCACAGCTTTCATGCTCTACAGCCACATGAAATCCTGAAAGGAACTCAATCACTTCTTTGTGGGTTATTACATTTTTCAGTGTAAAAGTTAAAGGGACATGATGTAACCTGTGAAAATCCTTCCTCCAAGAACTTGCATTCATACTGTACACTGCATTAAAATTTCGTTTCATGCTGATCCTTCAAAGTGCTGCTGCATAGATTGCACCCTTTTCCTCTATCCTGTTGCGCAAAATAGGATTAACACGCTCCTGTTCAATATTTCTAAGGTTGAATGAGTGTCATAATTGATGTGTTTATTTTTGTATAAGCAGGAAACAAGAAGAAAAATCAAGAAAACCCTTACCCTTGGTAGGTACCACAGCTGAACCATCAGCTCTGCCCATTCTGCCCATTGCGGGTACTAAAACCTCAACTTTGCTACCTTCACTAATGAGCTCACCTCCATGCAGCACTTGATGAACAGGAATATATTAGTCATGTGCAGAGAAAAAACACATTTCTTTTCAGTTCTAAAGTTTAATGTATCAAGATGTTATAAAAAGTCTTAACACTGTCACAAATCCCGAGGAAGAGCAAAGACTGAGGACCCGCATTCAGGACTGTCAGAAAGAGAAAGTGAGAAAGGGCAATTGAGAAAAACAAAGGCTCTATTGAACTAAACCCAAGTCAGGACATAAAAACAACAAACTAAACTGAGAATGAACAAAGGAAAAACTAACTGACTGGGAAAAACAAATCATCAAGGAAAAAAAAAAAAAATCACAAGAAGATCAAGAAAACACATCCCAGATACAACATGGAATAGTCCGACCAGGAATAACTGAAACCGGGTAGTATATATATATATATATATATATATATAGAGTAAATAGTAAATATAGAGTAAATCACAAATTAACAACTGGTGAGACGATCAGTAAAGTGTCAAAAGGAAAGCAAGTAACAGAATACATTGGGAGGGGTTCAACAAAATAAAACAGGAAGTAAGGAAACTGATATACAAGATGAAGATAAATAACTGACAGAAACGAACGAAAATACAAAACATAACCTGACATAGAAAGTAATAAAACACAGAAACACGGAGCATGACAAACAGGCAAATATGACCTTAATGTAAATACCGGTAAGTCTCACATGGTGTGTATCTGTGTCTTTATCAGTTTCATGATGGAGACATTTTTTCAAGTCAAAATGAAGAGACAGTGTGTGGAAAACAAGTCCATAATCACTGCTTCCAGAGGAATTTAAAAGGCATGGGGCAGCCAAGTGCGGCTAATCAATGGCTGATGGAACCATGAGCACCTCTATTAGCAGAAGCTTTTATCAGTTTGCTTTTCCGGTGCACTCGTGATCTCAGAGATGCAATTGTTGCTGCCCATCAGTCTGGGAAGGGTTATAAGGTCATTTCCAAAAAGATTTCTAAAATCCATCATTCTACAGTGAAAAAGATCTGAAGGCTGAAATAATTCAAGGCATTTGCATATCTTTCTAAAAATTAACGTCCCAGCACATTCACCCCGACCTCACACCATGCAATGCAGAGAAACTGTATAAAAGCAGACTCATATCTCAGACTCTACAGGTCTCAGTTCACTGTAATTATTTTAAAGTTCATGACTAGACTTAACGGGTATAATTCGTTTGAAAGGGCTGCCAGGAGAAAGACTTCTCTCTAAAATGAACATGACAGCATGGCCTAGTGCAAAGTTGCATCAAAACAAATGTGTTTTTCACACACTGCTTCTGCATATTCCCTTTTGTGAGATAATGACGCCGTATAATATGTGAGGTGTTATTGTTCATCTGAGATTGTGTTTACCTAATTCTAAAGCCTGTTTTTTTTTTTTTTAATCAAGTCCTGATATGTAAAAACAGTTAATCTAATTTCTAACAAAGAAACCTGCATTGTATTTGTCAAATACCCCTGATTTGGAAATGCTCCTGTACCATTAATTGATACCGAAAGTAAACCAGATCATCGCTAACTGCCTCTGAAGATTGACTTTCTGAGCAGTTGAGCTAATGAGCACAAATTCATTTAGGGATTATGTAGCATGTAAGTATACTGGTGAATCTGAATTAATAAAGGTGATGAAACTGTTCTAAGAAAGGGAGCCCTGCAGCAACTGATAACAAGACGAGATAATTAAAGCAAAACCCATTTAAGAGCCCTGTTGTGGGGTTCATATTCCCAAATAGTAAACAGCAACCTAGCTCTCAGTGGTTGACACATGTTAAGCCATGGGAAATCCTCTGCTCAGTTGATAAGCAGACCTCGTGTATGTGCATAGTGCCTATTGTCTCTGTTTAAAAAAGCTATTTATTTTATGTTCTGTATCCCAGGGACAACACAAGGGCATACGGTGGCGATATAATGTATGTGCTTGGATTTGTGACAACAAAAACATAATGCTTTGTCATGCTGTAGCAGCCATAAGCACATATTACAAATAGATAACATTTGTGACTTCCCAAATACATAAAAGGATACTGGAAAAAATCTATAATCCAAGTGTCATTAAAAAAAAAATGTAGGATTTAGGATTAACATAGTCTTGTGTGACAGGGTTGAACTAATTCCATAGAAAAACAGCCCAGTATTGTCATCATGCATGAGGAATAATAGATCCTGCTGTCCCTGACAATGAATGAGTCAGTTCATAGTTCAAGTCAAATCTTTTAAATAGAGTTGAGTGAAGCAGAGAGTGAGGAAACTAATTAAAGTAGATAATGTCATATTTCTCAAATGAAAGCATTTTAATAACGCTGTCATTTGTTCTCTGGTAGCAAAGTCTGGTCTCATGCACATCTGCCTGCATTCAAGCATGAAAAGAGCACAAGGCCAGAATGGAACTTCTGAAAGGGAGACCGATCTATCTCTGTGTTTAATCGCAACACTATCACACCTCAATTGATGCTTATTATGGTCATTTTCTCCTGTGGGGTGATAAAAGTGTCAGATAATGTACTTTTACCAGCCAGATAGACACTGTTATACATAAATATGTACAAGCAGTGTGGGTGGGAAAACAAAGAAAACCAGCCCAAAGGTTTTTCCAAGCCAAAGGGTGAGAAAAGAATGACTTTGTAGCAGATCAATATTAAATCTGGTGTGAATTTCATGCTGTTTTACAGACTGCAGAAGCAATATTCAACAATCTTTTCCTCACGGTGAGATAAAGTCCTCCACTTTTCAGGAAGACTCAAAATAACGCCTACAGGCAAGCTTTGTCAATCGAGCGGTGTGAGCGTTGCCCTCACCGCAGGCAGAAATCAACTCTGACACACTCCACACGGGCACGACTGTTTATGATACACAGCAGCAGGTCTTAAAATACTGGCCCATCGCATTATCAAGATAGAAACTGTAGGCTGGTTTTGTTGCAAGCTAACAAGCGTTGCAAGTGGAGCCAACTGTCGATTTATTGATTTTATACATAACTACACAAATTGTTCATCACATTAATAGTTTTGCTTTGAGTATTTGCTTAAAGGGGTGCATTCATTTCACAATCCTAACTAACACTTCCAAAACTGAAAAAGCTTAACTTCATCACCAGATTAATGCAACGCAGTCTTTGGTGTTTTTGTTTGTTAACTCCTAGATTCTCCTTGGATAGATTAATTCAACAAAACCACATGGTGCCTATATATAGTTAACATATACTTGTAGATCACCCATCCTTATTTTCAAATATAGCCCACATAAGCGCTTCTTAAACAACATTGCGAAGCATTTTCATTTTAAAAAGAATCGAGAATCCAAGTGAGAAGGTTTGAAGGGTGATAGATGACTTATGTGCCTGTAACTGGAGGCAGGAAAGCTGAGGCTGAGACAACAGTGGCAGCTTTTTATGTTTAAGTTTCACTTTCCCTCCCACTTTCCCTTTGATAGGGTTAGAGAGTGAGAGGAAAAAGGCTTTATCAGGTTCAGGTAACAAGAACGCCTGGTTATATTTAAGGAACTAAGCTAATTGGTCACTTTTCATAGCGTAACTGGATGTTGCAGCAGCTTGTTCAAATTTCATATGACATGGCTCTTTCTAAAATCATTAGAGAACATTTTGAAAGGCTGAAAACTTGGTGGGAAATTTGCCAAAACTGTTCAAACATTCTTTCTCGAGAATAACTTATTTCGATGTTAGTCTGACATAGAACTTGGGTGGCTAACCGAGACTTCATCTGTGAGACAGAGATGCTAATGATAATGTTGGGAGTTGCATTTCAGTTTCTGATGAATTACAAAATCAGGGACGAACGCAATCAGTCACACCTTTAATCTTCTCTGATTTATATTTTACACAGAGCAGAGAAAGTAATCTTCGGGGTCATACTCTTTTCATAAAGTTATACCTGCATGCTGGCATCTTCACCAAGAGACCAAAGCAACAGAACAAGAGAGCCAATGAGTTATTACTAACCTATAGCAACAACAAAGCCAACTCTGCATCCGTCTGTCACCTTGTCTTTTCTTTGAGCTCTCTCCAGCAGTCATGCTCACTTCCCCTCATATCGTTTTCTTGAGTCTAAATGCTAATTTCTGAATGCCAAAGTTTATTTCTAATGTACATCCAACTGTGTCTTTTTCCCTCCAACTCCATTTGTAATGGCAACAGTGTAATTTTGATTATTTTACTCAATTTATTGTGGTGAAAGTGTGTTTTTATCTAACTGCTGGTGCGTGGCTTGGTAATGTAAAGCAAAAACAAAAACAGCAGAAACTAAAATTCCAAGTCCCATCTCTCAGTCGCCAGATGCTTCGGGGCAGTTTCACACTCATGAACGTGTAAAAGAAACGTTGGTGTTGTCAGAAGCACATAGTGTTGAGGTTAACAAACTACTCTAGTGTCGTTTTAGGGTAGGAAAAATTCAATTCTAAACGAATCACAGCATAATGCCACTTGATGCTACCAATGCTCACTTAATTTTTCCAGAGTTGCAAGAGCTTGGAGCCAAACTTAATATTATCCATATCATGGTTGCAACTTCTCGTTTACAACAGATGTGACGCCAAACATCAGTAGAAATGAATTTTTCCATAACTAACTGGATTAAGAGGCTGGTCTCCTGGTTAGCTCATGAATTGAACACCATGTCTTAAATGCAAATATCTTCTTCATGCATGGAAAGCAAAAATGAATACATTTTCTTGCCGTGAGAGGATTCACTTTGTAATTTAAAATCAGAATGGAGGAACATTTGGAGGAACAGTTCGAGGTGGGCATGCACATGTTTTCAAGACGTTTCAGTGTTTTGTTGACTAAAAGATTATCGTTATGGTAAATACTAACTTATCTGCAAGCCAAAATCCCACGTGTCCCACTGTCGAATATATATATAACAGTAAAAATGTAGTAAAGCATCTCATGAGGCCACTTGCTTTACTGGAAGGATTTTGTAAATGCTCTTTTGAGACCATAAACATCAATATCCACTGAAAAAAATATGGATATTGATATGTTCTCACGGAGAAGTTTCTTCTGAGCATTGAAATGCTGATAGAGACAAGCCTCTGTAGAGCTGTAAATAGTTCATGCTGTGAACCAGATAATGCTGCGTCAGCCGTTATACAGATGCATTGGCGTGGTTGTTTTGGAAAAATATGCCAGCTGGAGTGAACCACAGCATTCCAATTAGGGCTCTACCCCCTGAAGCACGATACTATAAAATATGCACCTAAAAGTAACAAAAAGATGTTGTCCCCTATAGTAGTGACATTAGTTGTCACAAAACCATTGTACTGAAGAACTCTGCACAATATTAAATCGGATGGCAACCATTACTTCTCTTTTAAAGGTTCTGGATTACATGTTGAGAATATTTCTCGACTGACAGCGAACGCAAACACTCGAGCTTAAAATATCACAAACACTGACATATAAAGGGAGGACGGAAAGATATGAGGGCGAGAAGAAGAGGAAGGTGACAGATGCAGTAAGGCAGGGAAATAAAACTGCCAATGCAGTAGAACCAGCACATAGGTTGTTCACATCCATATCATCCTTACTGTACAGTGAACCCAAAGAGATAACGTGCCATTGCAGTTGAAATCTGTTCTGCATAAATATACAGATGTCAAAATGTGCTTCTGTAGCTGAGCTTGGCAGAAACTACAGAGTGTGTGTTGTTATCAGGGAGCAGCCACCCCTTTATGCTGCATTTGCAAGAAAGAGCCGAATCTGTATATTTCCATTCATGCCCCTTGTGACACTGTTAAATTGGAGTTTTTCCGCTCTTACAGCCTGTCTAGAGGGGGTGTGTTTTGTTTTGAAAGCCTGGGTCAGGACAGGAGCAACTTAAAATCCTTTCTGCTTAAACAAGGGACCTTGGCATATTTTAGAGTGAACCGAAACCTTGTGTAAATTATCTGAACCAGCAGCAATATGCTTTCTGCACAGACACAAGACCCCGTCAGCCATTTTTACAGACCCAGCATTGAACTTGTCAGACTTGACACTGTTTGATTAAACTTGTCAACACCCCACCCGTATCTTCAGCTTCCGACTGATGCTGAACGCAATCGCCCCCGTATGTCCCCGCCGCTGCTGATCCCTGCCACTCACCCCGGGTCACTCTCATAGCATGCTGCTTTGTTCCCCGCGCTGCCATACAGCTAACCTCAGCAGCACTGGAAATACAGCATTATCATATTATTTATGAGGACTGGCCTTCAGGGATGCAGCTCAAGCAAGAATACCAATTGAGCTCTGCTGCCGTTCAGCCTGCTCCCAGGCCTCCCTCCTGGGTTAGGCACTTACACTTCTCCTCCCTGGGTAGTGTGCTATCATCAAGCTGACGTTCAGTGAGTGTTATTTACATGCCATTTATGCAGACACTATGTATACGCTTTACTGCAGGTGTCCTGTCAGTGCTTTACATTTGCAACAAAGAGGGGGAGTAAACAAACTGTACACTTGATTATTTAGTTTGAAACTGTCTCAGATCTGATGATACACAGCTAGTTCATGTGAATATGAGGACTTGGTTAATACGCCTGAGTTCCACTGGGGCTCCCTGGTGGTACAATCAGGATGTGATCTGCTGCTTGTCGTGGCTACAGACAATCCACCCGTCTGTTCACTGGGATATGAAATACAGAGTTTCTCCCAGTGTTTGGACTGACAGATTACATTGTTAGCTGAAAGTCATTATTTCCACGAAGCACACTAATCTGCTGAGACTGTCCGAGACTGAGACCTTTACTTAGCCCTCAGCCACTCGATATCATTTCAGACTTCACACTCGGATGGATGTAACAGCTCTGTGATTGAGATGACGTCAGATTCTGATCCCATTTAACAGCATGACTCAGGTAGTTCTATTATATATTAATAGCTGCTGGCCTTTTGAGAGAGGGCTGATTTTTATGCTTCGATAAGAGAGTTTGAGCCCAATTTCTCTTCAACAAAATACGTTAATGATCTTTTGATTGGTATGCATCTCTACTAATGAAATAATACAGCCTTTTAGTTTACTCTGGGTATGAAACATTACAAACATATTGACTTTGTGGCTTCCTCTGCCTCGACCAGGTGATGTTCCTGAGACTTAGTAATTACCTGTAACACTGTACGAAAAGATCTGCACAATATCCCTAAGAAATCAATTTCCAGTGATCATGCTTATTCTTTCTTTTGTAAAAAGTCATTTTGACTCATCATCTTTACATGAATAGCTTATTTGAACTAAATTTAATTTAATAAATGTGCTTGGCAACCACCAACAGTATCTTTTTATCAAACTGCGCATGCTCTATGAGTGAAAGGCTTAAAGTGTGTCCCTTTGCACCAAATCTGAAACATTTACATGGCTGAGCAGTGTAAGTGAGACAGGGTTTGCTCTTTTTTTTCCAATTTCCTCACAAAAGTAGGATGAATCCATTTTCTTCATTGTATTAACTTAAGCTTAATTAAGTTGATAAACAATACTTTTTTTTTTCATTTTTAAGAGGACTGAAAAGCATGATCAATGTGTCATTTGAAGCGATTTACTCAAATTGGTTTTACAGCTACGATGAGGGAAGAATTAGAAAACTGTAATGGTTTCACAAATCTTCTATCCTGAATAAACCTCCCTCCTGTTTCATTGCACCATCGCAACAAGCACATACCATAAGAAGGCTGTATACATGCCACCCAGGACAGATAAATGTTGACGACACATTAAAGAAATTGCCCGATCCTCCTGTGAGCTTTTTCTCCCACTGTCCTCAACTGGAAAATACTAAGAAGCAAAAGGTCGCATGGTGGGGAGCGGCATCTGAGGAACACATTGGCCCCAGCAGTCTTCCTTTCATGCCTCATTCATTCACTTTATCACCTCATTAGAAGAATGTGAAGGTGTGGAGCAAAAGCCTTGTCACCCTGAGACAGAAAGGGAGGAGCCGCACTCAATCTTCTCCTCCCCTGGCTCAGTTTGCCCCCTCAGCTTGCAAGCTGCATGCATGGAGAACAATGCTCCTGGTGTGGGAGGGGGGGGTACAAGCAGCCATATGAGCACACTTCATTGAGTGACGCACACACAGATGGTTTGACAGGTGGAGATTTGTGATTGTGAGGGAGAAATGAGAAACCGGTGTGAAAATACACAATTCCTGTTATTGCAATGCACTTTTTTTTTTCTTACGTATGTGATAATTGCAGCTCCCCAACCCAAACAAAGGCAGGGCACATCAAATGCTATGCAGATCACAAAGCCCTTTGAGGATAATTAGGGACATTTTTTGATGTTATAAATAAAAGTGAATTGACTTACTGAGCTGTCAAATATTTGTTTTTACTTTATATGTTTCATTTACTTCTCCTAATTAGTTTTGTGTGCTGTGCTTGATCATTATCATGTTGCTACACTTAGTCTTTTCATCTCATATTTCATCTCTGTAACTCAATGAGATGTGTATGTAAAAATTAACGGGACACTGTTTGGTGTGTAAATAAGAACAGAATATAATTATCTGCAAATCTCATATGCCCCAACTTGAAAAATCTTCAAAAAATAGGAAAATGCCTCACTTTCAACATTTTGATATGCGTTTCTGTGGCCACCATAATCTCAGTGTTCGAATGAAACACGCTGCGTGTGTGGTGGGTGTATCTGTCTCAAAAAACAAAAGACAAGACAACATCGGTCAGTGCTGCCCTGGATACACAACCCAGATGAAACCACGAACGCATACACACACTAACACTCCTGGTGTAAAAAAAATAAGTATGTCACCATCAGATTTAACATCAATCACATATATAATTCTCTCTTATTTGAAAAAGGTAAGGGCACAAATCATCACCATTCACTGTATTGGAGTGTCACTGAGAAGAATATATGAAGCTTTTCATTTCATGTGTCAGGGTCTCACAAGGTCTGAAGACACAGTAATGTAGGAGTTTTTGGAAGCTTTATCATCATGCTCTATCTTTTTATTGATTTCCTCTGGCCTCACATTGTCTTGAATCCCTCCACAACAAATTGCCTTCATATTATTGGGCTACAGCCCCAGCACGAGGCTTTCTGCAATCATTTATTAGATACATGCTTATTCCAAATTGCTTTTTGCTGAGAATGAACAATAAGTGGAACTAATGACGAAAGATTCCCCTTTGATGTTTGAGTTGTAGCCTTAACATGCAAATATATACACGCTGAGAGGGAAGCTATCGTGTACTAATGTAGTATAAAAACATGAATACTTTTTAATTTTTTTAATTAATAAATTCCTCGGCCCTCATAAAAAAAAACTTTAAAAAAAAAAACTTCCTAAAGTCCTTATAACTACATATTTACAGATATAAGAAGAAGTTATACTTTTCATTTTTTCACAATGCTTTTTCTTTGTAAAGTAAAACAGTATTTAATGACCTTGGAGGTATGAATCTGTACCTGATAATTTCCTAAATCAGCTCCTAAACCTAATCATTAAGGTTACTAAACAGGTTTAAAATCTGTAAGTCATGGTAAAAGAATCCTGTAATGGCCCCAGTTGCCAGCATTTCAGAGGCTTTCACATTTTGATTTGATATCATCTCTGTATCCTTCAGCTGTCCTCTACATCACAATTCATTTTGTGCTTTAATGCTTTAATGCAAACTTTATTGGAATTGAAAATCTCAGCGTGACATTTCCTCCCTGCTGTGTGAACATTCGGGTTTTAAAAGTGTCTGCATCTGAATACATTTTGGAGATCTGTAGGGTACACATCTAATATAAGTTCTGAGTATCTTGTAGTGATTTTTATTTATTAATGTGACCTCATTATAAGTGGTAGCTTCTAAAATGATACAAGTATCAGATATGTGATGAAAGTATACTTCTCATTTGGAGAGATCTCGATCTATTAAAAAAAGAGTGCACTGGGATTATTAATCGTGAGCAACCATGTTTGGCTTGTATAGAGGATAATTACCTGGTTTAGTTCAGTTTATAGATTTAGAAGGGTTATATTCTGATCATCAGGAACAACTGCCATGTATGACAGTAAGTGAGTCTTGCAGCTATGATGTGCAGTGGCTGATCACTCCGGTGATCCGTTTTACTCATGTTTATTTTACGTTAGCCCAGGGAGTTTCACTAACAACTGAATTACGATTTATTTTTTGTTGCTTTAAAAAAAAAAAACTGTCATTCTTGGTTTTCTTTTAATCATTTTGTTTTAATCATTCAATGCAATGAATTCCTTGTGTGCTCCCTCATGACCTACCAGTAATTTGCACTCTCCCAGTTTTCACCGATTATAATAACAGCCCATGAATCCAGCTGATGCTTAGTTAGGGTTTTGGTTCATTCAATATGATATTTAAGGCCTTCTTTATTGATATTGTGCAGTAAAGAGAAGACCTTTACGGATCTTTTTCCCCACTGATGGACCTGATTCAATCATTTTATTCAATAATGTTTAAGAAAGAATGCTGTAAGTCACTGTCTGAACAGATTTATTTGATTTACAACTTCTACTTCTGTTCTGGCAACTTTGGGAGCTGCAACAAGTACTTCTCTGACAGACACAGCTTGTTAGTGTTGATGAAAATGACATGTCTTAACCGTAACAGTTAATTAAAAGCAGCGAGAGTGGAAGCCTCCATCCATCAATTTTTAAAAACATAATTTCAATTAAAGTTAGATTTTTCACAATTTCAGGTAGGTGTCTGGGTAAATTTGAGGACGTCTTTATATGTCTGAAAGAGATTATTTAACATCAAATAATGTTCTATGATGAGGAAATGCTTCCAATTAAACACTGAACGCCTTTGGTTAAGGTACACGGAGGACAAACTCAGAGCTGAACAGAAAAAATTCAACTGCTGGGTTGAAGAAGAAAATTATGAAAACTGACTGTTGTCAATGTAATCTCAATAATCATAATCAAAGCATCACTATATTTTCAAAAATGCGATTAGAAGAAATCATTCGAATGAAATTATCTTCCAGAAACAATCATGATGGAAGAGTCAAAAAATACACATTCGACTTTGAAAATGTTCTCTCTAAAAAATATGTATAAAATGGCAAACGTGTGTCTCCAAGGTAAAGTTGTGCCTGTGAATACTGATTACTTCTACCCTAAGTGATTATGCAATTAGCGTGGCATTCACAGAATATCATAATCATTACCATCTGGTGGGTCTTCATCTCATTGTAATTTAGGTAATTATTCCAACTTTGGTCATTTGATATATTCTTTCATTCCAAGCAAGAAAAAGCACCAGTCACCCAGAGAGAATTGTTACTGAACCACTACTTAAAACAAAATTTGTCTAATAATAGCTTACTGGTTTTTATTAAGCCATTAAAGGAGACTACATTCCAAATGCTGAAGTGAAGAGCTGTGTTTGACTTCAGTTAGAGTGATCATCTTCAAAGGCAATGGCAAACTGTACAAGAGAAACAAAGACCACCCGTGAGAGCAGAGGTCGACATTACAGGAAAACACAGAAAACTAAAGAAAAGTGACTTTTTAAAGAGATTCAAGCGCAAGTGCAACCCATAGTGCTTCATAGAAGAAAAGACAAACTTAAAAAGCGTGAGTGTGAAAATATAATAGAGCATAAAGGGTTAAAAGCTTAATCAATTTATAAATAACAGCAAAAAGTTAAGATTAAAGTTAAGATTCAGCAGGTAAACAATGAAACACTGCACGCAACCTTTGATCTGTCCATTGTGTTGCAGTTTCTGTCGCACAAACTGTATAACTTCATTCAAATTAAATAAATTTGTTCTGCAATGTCTCTTGAGAGTCAAGCGACCGATGAAAATATGATGACTCTGGGCTAAAACCAGAAGTTTGCCTTTCATGATGAAGCTAATCATCAGTTCCCTCACTGCAGACATATTACACTGTGACCAGTGACATTTGTGGTATGTTGCGGTTCACTCAAAAAGTCAAGTGTGGATCTGCGATTATTTTCTTCTAAGTGGCCACAGAAGCCTGGTGAAAACACTTAGAATTTCAGTCAGGGAAGTAAAATCCCTGTTTAAAGTTCTGAAACGTATTTAGGGTGCCTATCAACAGCAAAGCATCTAAATAGTTAAACCATTAACCATCAAGTCGTAGGCAAGGTGTAACATCTTGTGTCCTTTACAATGAGACTCTTCGAATGGCTGACAAAAGAAAAGGCTCTTCCAGTAAGCGAAACCACCATCCAGGACAGAGATGAGCAGATCTAATCCAACACTAACGAAACAAATGGGTGTGAATGCAAGGAAGGCCGAGGCACCCTGTAGGCAACCATGACCACCAAATGCAAAACAAGTGCATCCAGTAATTGTTGCTAACACATTCTCTGATATTAATGGCTGTATATATGTGAGCAAACAGATGGTCTGTTAAAGAAAGTTGTAAATATGCATTTTTATCCATTGATTGAAGGCTCAGTGTGTACAATAAAGTCCTATTTTCTGCAGGAATTGCAATTTGCAACCGGATGATTAATGTGCATTTATAGCAAGTGAGGTAATAAAAACACTAAGGTAATGGAGGTAATACAAAAGTTATGAGAACGCAATGATTTTTTTTTTTTTTATGTGGTTCTACAACATTGAAATTATAGTCATGGATAACATATTGAATTTCTGCCAATGGGCTGCCCTAAATGCTGCTCACTGGAGCTTCTAGTCTGGTTTTACTTGGTGACACCTCCTCGGCTTGTGTGTTATTCTGCAATGCCAAGCCTCACTCTTTCAGTTATCCATGATTTCTCTATTAAACTTTTGTGGATTACATTGATTCTCTGTGATGCACTTTTAAATACGGGTGGCTAAAATGGGTTATGTGGTCATAAAGTCAGCTTGGTCCATTATAAAATGTCTCATCTTCGACTATGGAGGAACAATCCTCTGCCATACACGTTTAGGTATTTATTCTACTTTCTGCGCTGTTGGACATTTATGCAGCTCAGTTTGTGTTAAATTCAATAACACATCAGCTGCTTATCACAATTCAAAGTGATAATATACAACATTTTAAAGCTTAAAAAAAAAAAAAGGAACACCATTTGTTATGCCAGGAGACAGCAGTGTAACAATGATCTCACCAGAGTGCACAGCCTGTCTTTTTCGGGGTGCTTCATATTTCCTTCTCGTGTTATGCAGCCAGGTAGGCCAAGTTTATATGCTGAGGATGCAAGTCTCTGTCAGATGGAGCAACATTTTATACTTTCCTCCAATTTGCCATCTTCTTTCGTTGAAAGGACTCCAGCAGAGAGAGGGATACGATTCGACTGCAAACTAGTCTGATTTTATCTGCAACAGAGATTTATGAGCTGTGCTGGAAGGCTGTACTTTAGTTTCACTTTAGTTTCTCCCCTCATGTTTGAACGTGTTGGTTTTGTCTGAGCTGCTTTTGCTTTAATGTAACACCCAGTAATGTTCTGAGGTCCTATATTACCCTTTAAAAGAATCGTTATACAAATGACAATTTAAAGGGAACAAAATAAATCAACTGGGGAAGTTTCATGGTGATATCTATCAAATAAAACCTTTTGCCTCAAAGCAGTGGTTTCCAATACAGATGTGGAGAATCTATATCTTTCAAGGCTACTTTCAAAGCTGTGTTTGTTCCCCTCACAATCTGAGGAGAATCTTCACTTCAGTGCCACTTATAGATACCAAACCTTCACATTTTATTCACATCTATATTCGGTGTGCTTTCACGGAGGGGTTCGTTCATACATCATTCATAGTCTGATTTATAGGACACTTTATTCCTAAAGAAATGCAAAAATTGATTTTCCCTTTTTTTTCTGCTGACACCAACGTCTGATTTATGGAGTAATAAAAAGAGATATCCAAAATCCCCGGTTAAAAACATTTGACTTTAATATAATAACAAAGAGCAACAAGATTTTTGGATCTGGCTATATCGAATGGCCACATTCTCATTCTCGATATGTATGAAAATGAGCAAATATTTAGTCAGATAATACCCCTTAGTTTAGTTTGATTTGATAACACCACCAGGCAATGTTACTCTATCAGATCTTTACCTGGTGAGGATAGTGCCTTCTCCCGTGGATCATGCCTCATTCTTTTGGTTTAATTTTTTTTAAAAATGCATGTGTACTCAACTGAATGATTCTTTTTTTTTTTTATTAAGTCAACAGTTTAACCAACAAATGGTGCAAACAGTGTGGTAACAAGATACCAAACAACAACTCAAAGATCCATTGTTCACAACGAGCAAATTGAATAGATTAAATGAATCCAAGTGTTACATCTAACACCGTAATCAAGAAAATCCGTGTGCAAGAATGGAAAGCTTGAAATGTAACAGGACTACATGACAGGTCAATGTTCAAAGTATAAATTATGTGAAAGAAATGGTCTGAGTTTGAATATTCCCGAGTATGAGATGGGAAAAGCTGTGGTACTTGTGCTGAAAAGGGAATCTAATTAAGTTTGTTTCACTGGGAGCAATGATCTCAATCAAATAACAACCTCTTTTAATATCACCATTCCTCTCTTGGGGGTTGACATTCATTTTATGAGCTAAATTATGATTCTAACCAATACAGAATGTCTCAATCATATTCTTCATGGATTACACCTCGCTCGTCCACCATCAGTGGTCATGTGTTAGCGACTTGGTGCTCAGTCACACACCAAGACACAGGGGACAATTAGTTGACCTCTTTTAAGCAGGTTTCTGTTAATATTTCTCCTTTGCACTGACAAGATTTCGCCTCACAGTCAAATGTCCCTGTTTTGGGCACAGGTTGCCTCGCAAATCTGTGTTCCCTGCGATGTTATTTCTCCATGAGTGGCGAGCCCCATAAAGCAGGAACTTCCCCGAGGAGATGGAGAGCATTTCATTTCACACTGACACGTTCACCTCTATCCTCACCAACCCGCTGAGGGCTGCTGGGGTTGTCAACTGTGGGAAAATGAAAGAAGAGCTCAAGCTTTTGCAAAACAACGTGAAAACTACATTTGTGACCATGAAGCAAAGCTGGAGACAAAATCGGTTTCATCTCTCCAATCGGAAAAGTTATTCATGTTGTTGAATCTCAATATCTGCTCCATCTCTCTGAGTTGTGCTTGAAAGTAGGCAGAGGAAATATATCACAGTCAAGTTAAAAGTAAACACAGGGCTATAAAAACACGTTTGGCAGTATAGGAGGAATAAAACTATAATGGCTTGTTTCATTCCCCTCATGTTAAGATGGAAAGGGTGAAGAATACACTGTAGCTTTGTTTGTCTTTGGTCAAGTCAGGGTCAGCCTTCCAATAAACCACACACAGGGGCTGGCAGCAGTCAAATAAATTGGATTTTATATGCTTGTCGTGAATATAAGGCTCATCCAATCTGGAGACTGCTCTGAACATTTTAGTCTTCACGATACCCCCAGGCTTTTCATCACCAGCAAAGCTTAGGCATATCACTTCTCATTATTTCTTGCCGAATCTTCCAATCTAGCCAATTCGACGTAAAACACGGCACGACCGCCGTTTCCCCCGAGGTTGAAATAGTGAGGAATACTCGACATGGGGGAAGAAAAAAAAAGAAAAAAGAAATTATTGTTGTTCCCACACTATTTATTCAAACAATTTGTTCCTTCTTCATTCCTCTCGACAGCTATTAATGAGCTCGTTCTGTGCATACAAGGTGATACCCTTTTTATTGCTTATTCCATTACATCGGATATTTGGCTGTTAGTTGATTCCATTTGTTTTAATCTATAGAAATATTTGGCCCTGGTATATTGGCATTTAAATGAATCCTATTTCAGGAGCAAAACTCTGTTTTCTGATCATGAAAAATGTTAAATAGCAGAAGATTAACCCACACTCTACACAATATGCTGTCCCACTTTCTCCCAGGAAGTGTTTGTTTTGAGCTTGTTTTGAACAATGTTCAAATGCAGACAAACTCCTCTCCACATCACAAGAAGCTTCTTTTTTTTCTCTCTGCTTAAGAACACAGATTAACCTTAGACGTACAGTAGCATACCTCTAATAATCTTCTCAAAGCTACCAATGAGTAATCAGTGTGATGTGCTTTTTAGTATGCATATGACAAAGCAGGTTGGTAGAGCCAAGGCTCTGAAGGTGTGTCAGGTAATCTATTTCTCTGAGCCAGAAGGTCAGACAGATTAAACCCTGCTATGAAGAGGCCAGTTTTCCATGTCTGCAGGAGAGCTGCACAGCTCCAACACTGAACTCTCAACTAGATGTAAAATTTACTTTGAATCTTCTGATGTGAAGGTTTTTTGCACCTAAAAGAATATCCACTTGAGGCTCTACTCAGTGTAGCCAGCACATTTTTTTTTTTAGGTCCTCATTCAAAGGTTTCAAGCTAAAGCCAAAGGCTTCACTGTGAAACGTTTTGTTAGAAAGACCAAGAACGATTATGTAGTGCTGTAGTGCTGCAGAATGCATGATTCTCAACATCATTTCAAGTTAACCAAAGATTACATTTCTTTTATAAAGCTGAATTTCAATGCTAACACTTTAGTATGTAAGAGCTGGATTTTTCTCTCTGCTCTTTCAATGGGAAAATTCACCTTTTGGGGATAATATTTTCTACCGCTCATTTCACCCTCTGCACAAGTCACGCTTAAACCTAGCCCTTCTTATCAATATCATTTTCCTCTGGAGTAATCACAGCAAAAAAAACTAACGTTCACTGACATTAGCCTGTCAATATTATTTTTTCCTGATCCTTTTCATTTTAATAGCCTTATCTATGTAATAAAGACTCTCAAGAGCTCAAGACAGCCATTTCAACCTTTGCCCATTCATGATAGCGTCTTAAAAAATAGAGGCTCTATATTCTGTGATTATCTTTCATAACACGAGCTGTTGTTTAGAACATCTTAAAAAGGTCACATCTATGTGTTAAGATTACTTTTCCCACAAATTCAATTTTGGTGGTGACATTTAAGCCATTTTCTTTCACAAAACATCACTTAGCATAAACTTATTTAAACCAAATCTGATTTGCACAGTTATTTCATGAAGCCAGTCTAATATCATTTAAACCTGTTGGATTAAACCTAACAAAAATCCCCAAAATGTATATTCTTAGAGGTAATTTTACTGCTGGAGTAAAATTGCCAACAATGCTGGTTGGCTGTGCCATGTTAGCGCACACAATCAAAGAAAACACGCAGGATACTGCTCCTTTGCCTTTAGCAGGAATTTAAGCAGCAACATTAAAAAAGAGCACAATTCCTCTTTCAACAGTACACTGACAGAGCTTCCACTTCAGTCACACTGAAAGTATATCGTCATTTTTAGCATATGATATCCATACTTCCCTTTATCAATGCACCCTGGAGTTGGGGAGACATTAAGAATTGATGCGGGAACCATGAAGGTAGAAACGAAAAGAATAAAACTGTAAGTATCAAGCGCTTCTAGGGTTGCTACATGCAATATTAACACTGCCTTGAGGCTTTACATGCTCTAGTCAAAGAAACCTTCACTGAAGCTGTCTGAGTCAATGAAAGTAACTAAAATCTTATGCCATTGTTATGCTCACAGGCAACTGGACGTATAAGGAATGATTTGAAAAAAGAATCCAGATAAAAGAATTAGATGTCTGAGAATCAGACCTCCAGTGTACGGATGACCCTTGTTCCAGATCACCTTGCATATATACCTATTCGCCACCACGTACATGTATAGGAATGATGTATACAGCAGATGCATACCAGGGATGAAGGTTGAAAAGCTCAACTTTTTTTGGCCCCTGGTAGAATCTGTCACTCTCTTGTCAAGATCTAACTTCTTGCTGACGAATGAGGCTTATTCATAATGTCTTATTAAGCTGCTACTTTCAGGAACCCTGGCACCTGTAGCAACATAGTAAAAGTAAAGAAGTTATACTTATCTTTATCTATACTATATACTTTATCTAAAGAAAAACAACCAGATAAGCACAACTTCCCTCTGAGCGACTTTACCCGTTTACTCTGCTCAAAGCAGCTTCATTGACTACCTTTTTCACCTTGTGGCATGTCAAGTGTGCCACCAGGTAATTTTGAATCAATCTTGTCCCAGCAATCGAGGAATCGTGACAACACACACATCTCTGGCAGAGCTCTCTGCAGCCATCACATTTTCACAACTGAAAAAGTGACTAGGCTCATTCTGGCTAAAGTTTAAGAGAAACCTTCATTTCTTCTCATCAAACTACGAATACAGTTATGTTATAGCTTTGTGTTGAATTAAAAACTCGTTCTACGTATTACGAAAAAAAGACTTTTACAGAAGGATTCAGACCCTTCACTTGGTTTAAGTGCGTTTAGCATCAATGGCAGTCTCAAGAATTAAACAAATCATACAACAAGATTTCTGCATCTTTCTTTTGAATGATTTCCCAGTCCTTCTTGTCTGACCCGAGGGTTCATGTCCAGATGCTGGCTGAGTCACTTCAGAGTCGGAAGAGTGTCTCCAGAGTGGACGTTTCATGTTTTTGCAAAAGGAAGGAAGACGAGGTGTGTGAATGTGGGGGAATGCGATGGCCACCGAGGGTCCTTCGCCGTGCCGAGGGGCAACGACAAAAGCATTCTCAAATTCAGTCCCAATGTCAAAGCCACACTGAACAACCTTGGACCACAGACATGCGTAAGATTGTCATAAATACAGCAAATCTCTTTAACCTTATCACCGGGCTGATTGCAAGATCTACAGTAAGTTTTTTAAAACTACCGCCCAATAAACATAAATCTGATAGCATACAAGTCTGTAACAATGGGAGAAATATATTATAATTATTATTATTAACTTTTCTCATTGTCAAAATCAAAAATTTACCAAATTTGTTGGTTAAGCTACAACTTAGTCAGAGTAGTACAGGGCAGACTCATGTATGACAACATAGAAAAAAAAATGATACCAAATACAACCGGATACAGCAGAGACCTCCAGGGAAGGAAAAGATTAAATGCTGCTGAAATAAATTCATGTCCTTTCCCAGATCTGTGCTTTGATACAATAGTGTCACACAGGTCTATGGACAATTCTCCTGAGTTCACGGCTTGGCCTTTATTCTGACTGAGAGGCACTACAGTAAAGATGTACATTCAGCATATTCCATTATACAGTAGTGGACTCAAGTCAAGTCGCAGAAGCATCTCAAAGACCACTGATAGTAGTAAAATCTACCAGAGCATAGTCGGGAACATTATAACAAAGTGTCTGACCGTTTACACTAGATTAACGGAGTATTTCATTATTTTATCTTTAAAACATTTACAAAAAGAATACAATTAATTTTCTGATGAATGTCAAACAAAAAAGAAGCGTAAACCATAACAATGTCTACAAACTTTGGCTCAGTACAAAGTCCTCCACACCAGAGATATTTCAAGTGATTTTACAATCACATTAAGTTGGTTTCTTAAAGCAAACAGCTGCTCAAAGTGTTTTATCTTGGCAGAGATTCTAAACATTTAGAAAGCTTTTCACTTACTTGCAGGGGTGGGGGGGCTGTGTCACGTTAGCGCACACAATCGGAGAAAACACACAGGATGCTGCTGCTTTGCCTTTAGCAGGAATTTAAGCAGCAACATTAAAAAAATAAATAAATAAAAAATCCATAGGGAGCAAGAAGGCAGCATTATGCTCCATTTCCCACTCCCTGAGTATTTTAGATGATTTACACTGCAATACAAAAAAAATAATAATCTCTTCATTATAATAAATTCAGCAAGAGAGACTGTACAAAACAGAAAGGTACAGTATTTGTCTATTAAAGAGCAAAGGTGACAAAAGAGAAAGGAAAAGGTTAAAACATATTACATTTTTTTGGCGAGGACATAGTTTGTCATGCTGTCAGGTGGACATATCAAGTCGTTTTTAAAGATGCATTAATCTTTCATCTTGCGTGATGTGTTAAGCAGGTCACATTGGATGACAAACACATCCATTTTTTTTCAATTTTTCTGCTCTTTACAGTCTATCAGTCTCCCAAAGACGTGGATTTTGGTTCTCCGAGTCCCAAGGACCAAACTTCTGAAGGAGACTGTACAACGTGCAATGAAACTTGTACATATTCTGCTTCTGCCCCTCCACACTGCGGCAGTCTGATCTTCAACAGATCAAAGAAGTACAGTTGTTAGATTTCTCAGAAGCTTTGACATTTTTTTCTTCACTCCTTCTTTACTTCTTACATCTGCCAAATGTATGCAGACTTGGTTTTAAATGGGGGAAAAGTTACATGGTGTATATTTGGTTGATAAAGAAGGTGGTCAGGCACAGCAGTGGCCTTAATACAACAAACCGCTTTACTGACAATATTCGGTGTTCTTGTGCTTTGTCCCAATTAAAGGTGACACCATTTCCCTGCAGCTGTGGCCTTTTTCCTCTGACCCTTTCTAAAGAAGTCACTATCACTTGTTGTTAACACTCATACTCATGGGGAAATAAATCAAAATGTTAATTTTCTTGATTAAAATCTGATCTCAATCTTACTCTCATTAAGTTTCCTCAGCTATTAGTGGGGATCGAATGCATAGCTATTAGAGGAGCGCGCACTGGACGAAAACTATGTCAAAACTTTAGAAATAAGACTTCAGATAAAGTGCTTGATAACATGTATGGCCTATGAGCTTCATAAGGTGACAGTTTGTTATTCTGCTCTCTGTGTGTGGTCAAAAACAATCACAGCAGCATTGAACAGACCTTCTTGCGAAGCCAACTGCAAGGGATGTCTTCGGATTTATTGCCTGACTTGATGACTTCGGTAGACGTTTCTGGATTAAGGGATCACCGTGGCTGACCCTGCCCTCAAATTGGCCGCATACCTCGACGGATTCTTTTGACAAACGCGGTTTAATCAGATCTTGCCTGGTCCTCGATGTTTGCAAAGTTTTCATTTACAGTAGGATATCGTACATTCATGTTTGTGTTTTGTTCTTGGAAATGTCTCGTCCCGACTTGCTTAAAATCAGTAAATTACCAGTTCAGTGTGATGCTGGTTTACTCTGTGGCTTCCTCCAGTGTTGGTTCCCAGAGTCTCATTATTATGTAGCCTAAAGCATCCTTGATACACCACGGACCTCTCTGCACCCTGCCAACTGGGTGCTCTGTTCCAGACTGCTGCTCCACGTTTAAACAATGACATTTGCCAAGAAACTATGCAATGCTCCAATGCGATGTTTAACAGAAGCATATTCTCAACATATTCTTTGACAAGATTAACTTTTCAATCGTTTCTTTTTTATTTTTACTTGTCTGGCTGTGCTGCACATCCTGAAGAAAGTTCAGAGTGAACGCCGCTCTGTAATGACCCACGAGAGCCTTTTGAACTGCCCACCATGTATGAAATGTGCTTGGCGCTGTCTGAAAGCACAAATAAGTTATGACTCACGAGTGCTGTAGGTCTTGTCTTGCATTGCCAGTGCAGAAAAAGCAAGGAAAGGAAAGGCTCAAAAATAAATCACGGCCTGGGGTCTACATATATCAAACTTCGGAGTTCATTCAAAATGTGTTTTGTCCACTATATCTGTATTATAAATGTACATTTGGAATCTGACAGTAAGGTAACGCTTGAGGAATGTCATACATTACTCTCTACTCAAACAAGTGGCAGTTGCTGAACTCTACCATAATGGAATTTCTTATGTGAAGAACTCGGGGCAAAAGCAAGAACAGTCAGATTTCCTTATTTTGCGTTTCCGAGGGAGTCAGGTCAGCTGTTTTTTGAGAGCTCAGTTTTATCGCTGATATAGCGTCAAGTCAGAATTTCCAGGTGGACTTACCGTCTCATTTTTTTTTTTTACTGTAAATCTATAGCAATCCGTGATATTTAACATCAACTTTAACAGCTTTGTCAAAGCTGAAAATCTATTCTTCTAATAATCTGGTTATTTACTCTGCTCTGTGCTTGGCAATGTCCACTTGTTTTCATTTTTCCATTAAATCAGCATGGACCTACTGGGGTCTTTTTTTTTTTTTTTTTTTGCCTCAATTTTCAGAGTCATTAGAGCAGGAAGAGACTCACTGCAGCACAGCTTTATGAACAGCAGTAGCTGCAGATATGAGGTTGTCGAGCAGCTTCTGTGCCCTCTGATTCATTTCTGGGAGTCACAGCTGACAATACCCGCCTAATTTTACACACTATTTCCAGATAAAAGTCTGTCTGAAATCTAGATTTTTTTTTTTCCTCAACCAAAACGTGACAAACAAAACTAATTCATCGTCACATTTACGAAGACCACAGGTTTGGTCAATTATCTGGAAACAAAAAAGAATAAAAAAGAAAAACACGCAAGCTATTGCCAATTTAGAGTTACTCCCAAAGAAAAACAGGGACTGTTTCACATCAGTATTCAATTTTTTTTTTCTAATCTAAAACCCTCTCTGCAGTATAAATCTGAGATTAAAAACTATCCTCTGAATATGAGTTCAATTATCCTAACGGTCTGTGTCTTACAGTGGCTCCCGTTAACTCTGGCTGTAGGGATGTATTTAATAGAACTGCTCTGTATTTCAGTTTTTGATTGGATCGACTGGCACACTTCCCCGCTGGGTATTATCATAATTGCCAAGCAAATCTCTAATTCAGAAAAATGGTAAAACTATACTTCAGGATACAATAGTCTTCAATTTGTGCATTACTCAGGTTAGATAAGCCCATTAAAACGAGGCAAACATAACTGAGATAAACACTGTCACAACCTGCAGTGAGACGGTGGAGAAGTAATAAAGGCCCGCATGCTTAAGTCTTTTGGTAAAAAGTCATGATTCACTTGGAGCAGGCAAACGATGACAATGTGTGCTTCGGTGCTTTTGGAGTGTTTGTGCACGGTTAACGCAGATATGGCAACTGAAACCTGCCCACAAACAAACCAAATCCTCTCGGGTCCATGTTTATAGATGCTAATAATGTGAAGTCTGATGTGTATATGTTCACATTTAGCACCAGACAAAAAGCGAGCAGATTGCATGCTATGGCAACACCGTGGATCCATCACTCAAAACAGCTCTGACGTGGTCATAGTCCAGTCATGATCTCTTTTTCATAATTCCTGAGGTTATTATGTGTTAAATATTAGAGGCTGCCTAAATGGAGTCATGCTAATTATGGCTTTCATGCATGGGAAGGTACATTTCCTGAGGTAATCTGAAGGGCTCAGAGAAACAAAAAAAAAGAAAGACTGACTGACAAGCCGAGGATGGGAAATATCTTACCATCTCAGCTCAAACAGCCCTGCCACAGAACCACAGTGTGACTATATCTACTGAATGCATTATCACACTTATTAACAGTAGAGGGAGCTTCAGTTATGTATATTACAGTCGTGTTTGTGACAAGATTAACTTTTTACTCCCCTTCTTTCAATGGTGCTTGTCATGGAACATTGCTTTTTGAATCATTTCTACACGAAAATGCCTCCCGTGACCACTGGAAGCCCCCCCTTTCCCCCCCCTCTTCACAGCTAGCCCTGCAAACAGAGCCATATCTCTACTCTGACTTTCTCCTACAACTGCAACAAACGGCCGATCTTCACAAGTAAATTATCAAAAAAAAAAAGCTGTAAAAGCAACTCTCACATCACCCAGAATGAATTTACAGAGGACCGAGTTTCCTAACTTTAAATCAAAGGCGAGGCAGTGGACTAGAGTTGGTTTCAACATAAAGACTCCAGGCAAACCATGCAAGAGCCCTTAGTCATTCACCCGGACTGTGCTTCCTGATAACACCAGACAGCAATCTTGGCTCTGCGTTTTGTGAGATAAGATTCAAAGATAAGATATTAATGATCCCACAGGGGGCATAAATATTATCTTTTTTTTCTCTTCCCCCAAGGATGCAACAACAACAACATGCAGGATTCAGAATAAGGGTAGTTTGTTTAAATGTGGGGCATAAACTCTGTAAAATACTGACAGATAACTGACAAAAAAACTCTGCTGCTTGAGAATTTCACATGAACATCCCAACAGCAAGCTTACTGGAATATTCTCGAGGAATGCACATGTCCCTGAATTCATACTGCTTGATTTACTGTCTTCAGTTGCTGAACTAAATGCCAGTGATATGTCTGTGATAAGTTATGTGTCATCTGCTGTAATTCAGCAGCACCACGCCAACATGTCACCTCAAAGAAATGTATGTCATTTCCATGGTTACGACCGTACAGTCTGCTGAGTGTTATGTAGGCTAAGTCAAAAAAGGCTTAGTGCAGCATAATGCAGAGGGTTATTGCTCTAAAACAAACTTTGCAGATCAGTCCCCTGTCCTCTGGTGTTTTTTGCTTGTTGAGGTTTTCCTGGCTTATTGAAATCACTCTTATTTGGCCAAATCTCTCTATAGGGGCTTATAAGGTTGTAGTTGCGCGGTGCAGATTATTGCTTTGCATATTACACTTTTTTTTGCGGGCACAAAACAGGGTGATTTCCTTTGCAGCTACTTGTTTATAGTAGCGGGCTTAAAGCTTTGCCAGAGTTTTCCTATGGGATACACCTGCGTCACCGACGGGAGCTCCATTTCCACCAAAATGCTCAGACCGTTCATTTCCTTATGGGGGGATAAATAGGGGGTGGTTCTCCAGTCGATATCTTTAATTGCTCCCGGGTTGTATCAATACCTACCGGTTTTACTGCTCCATCACGAGCCACTGGGAACGGGTTGCCCGGGAAACGGCCGCATGGCAACAGGATCAGAGCCTGGGGGTTGTCTGCTTCTAGGTCTGCTCCCATTTTACATCGCATTTCCTCACTAGATGGTGTGCAAGCCACTGGAGAGAACACTTCCCTGCACAGCGAGCTCTACATCCAGCAAAAACAAACCCGGGAAACTATACGACGGACCACTTCTTCACGGGGCTCTGAGGCGAGAAAGTGTGGAAATAAAGCGACGTTTGCGTCAAGGTTTTTCTCTCTCTTTTTTTTTTAAAAGCCAATCTTCCGCTTTTGACGACAAGACGACTTTTTGGGGAAACAAGCGACCATATAAACATAGCTGTGATGGACATAATGATTGCGGTGCAGGATGCTTGCGTCTCTGGTCAGTGGCTTACTGCGATAATTCTCAGCCTGTGCTGCTTTCTGCCGTCCTGTTTGCCCGCCGGACAAACTGTGGACTATTCCTCGGTTGAAAGTGTGGTCAGCAGACAAGGCGACACGGCTCTACTGAGGTAATAAATAAAAAAACAACCTAACTCAACTTCACTTTCTCCCACTCGTACTCTCAGCCTTTTCTCCGAAGTTAAACAGTCGACCGCACACGCCGCTTCACCGCAGTTTGAGAGATGCCAGGGAAGTACTTTGAAAGACGGGGTTGTCATTCAGCGGCGCGACACACACACACACACACACACACAATAGGTCATTTTCCCTCCATCCCGTCCTTGTTTTTCGCTTGACTGTGGGGTAGGTGGGGAGGGGGGGCGGCTAATGCTGCGACCCCTACGCAGGACGCTGCTCTGGAGACAAGTGCAGTTCGGCTGCCTGCTAATAAAGTTTTCTTTGGTGCTTTCGCTCACACCAGTTAAAGGGAAACAAAGTCTTACTGAGGGGTTTGTGTTCGTTCTCCCTGCAGCTGGGACTCTTATCGCATGAATTAAGACTTCGCCTCGCGCTGCCTATCGCTTATGTAATTTGATCACATTGTGTCCTCCAATTCCCACCGTTTCAGGGGGTTATGAGCGCGGAAAGAGGAAAAGACGCCGAATCAGAAGTCGGCGTGCTGGTCGAGCGCCGTTTCTTGGATTTCCCTGAGCGCGCAGATGTGATGTCGCAGTTTCAAACCCAGGCAGAGGAGCGTATGTGTGGCCGCTGTTGATCTGAATCGAGTTATGGCGATGACGCGCCATCTCCCCCATTCCCCATCCCTCCTCCCTCCCCTCCCCTCCTCTCTCCCTTCCCTCCCTCCTCCCTCCACCCCTCTTCCCTCCATCACGTAGGCTACGGTGCCAGCTGCACAGACAGGTAGCCGCTCATTAAGGGCTGAATTAAGTGCCACCGATGCGCTTTTACTCCACCGCACCAGAAAGCTTGAGATTACATATTATCAAGTCCCGGCACATAATTAAAAATATACTAATAACCATAATAATGGAAATATCGTCTAACTGTTAAAAAAAAAAGTGTGAAATGTGTGCAATACAAATCTCTTTAAAGATACAAAAATGTACATCTTTGTTGTCATATTTAATTTGTGAAAAAAATAACAACAAAAACAAGCAACCAAAAAGTCACAAAATATTAATCTTTGAAGGCATGTGATAATATCTTGTTCTACCGATATCAAATATCCGCTTTGATGCCTCTGAGGAAAGGCTGAGGGGGCAGGCCTGCCCATTTCAATATGAATTCTGTGGATGTTGACTCAGAGATTCTGGGCGTGGACCTGAATACAGAGCAGCCAACTCTGCTTTGCCTTTAGTCACCGTTGTCTCATACCTCGTTGCTCCAGAGCTGAGATGTGTCTGTGGCACGCGGCCATCTTTGGCGGCCACGCGGAGGTGAGGAGGGTCAAAATGCGTTGGCACTTGTCACAAGAATTAACTTTACAACAACTAAGTTGTACTCAGTATTTTCAACATGCTCACTCGGTGCCCTGGGGCTGTTCCATCACCGAGACCCGCTCCTCTGACTGTTTCTTTACACAGACGTATCCACCTCCCTGGTATCAGTCTGACTCCCGAGGGCTTATTGTACCAGATTATCTATGTGCTGTGAATCAATTTGTTTCTCAAGTTACTTTCCCCCTTGCATAAGGCACCACTTACTCTCTAGCAGGTCGTTGCTGCAGTAAATGCCATCTAAAATAATTGTAGGAAGGGATGCAGGGAACATATCTTCCTGAAGCTTTCACTGCCAGATTCTTGTTGTTAGTTAGCAGGTTCTTCAGCGCTCATTCATTGTAACCGAGGGGGAAGTAATCACTTTGCCGTGCCTGCACGCTTTGACCTAATGCAGATATTTAACATCATCTAACCCTGACTTGCATCTCATTGTTAAAAATTCTCGGCACTGAAGTGTTGATGAAGGCCTCCTCTGTTTTCTGCTATCATTCCAAACCAAATGAAACCACGGCTCTGTCATTTTCCCTCTCCTTTTATGCGGTGCTCTTGATGCATTGAACCATGAATGAACCATCTCTTTTTGAAACTAACAGCTGAAAACAGTTCCTGATTGTTGAGTTTCTCCATTGTCA
Organism: Leuresthes tenuis; assembly: GCF_036924035.1. NCBI lineage: Eukaryota > Metazoa > Chordata > Actinopteri > Atheriniformes > Atherinopsidae > Leuresthes > Leuresthes tenuis. Next base: position 13,988,615 of record NW_027325361.1, on the reverse strand, counting down.
ACACTCCTGACTGGTAAGAGGGCCGTTTTTTTTTGCTGTGCCCCAAAGCTGATTGCTGGCTAAGAATGTGAGCATTCTCAAACACCGACTTACCCAGAAGCATGAAATTAGTCACTGCCTCTAGATTATGGAGTGGCTCCCGAGAGGTGCGTCCGCCGTTGTATGTTAATTTCCTCCGTCTCCTCAGTTCTTACTGCTGCATTTCTGCTGGCCTGATTCATGTTTGACAAGAGGTTCTGCACACATGAAATGATTTTGTTGAAGATGAGGAGTGGTCCGCATGTGCATGCTAATGTTCCCAGGGCTCAGTTGTATTCAGGTTGTTCAGTACAACCCAAACACGTTGTCTTCAATGTAAAGATGTGCATATTCATTTTTTAGTAGATTTTTTTTCATATGCTGGCAATCTACAAACTTCCACATGGAAACGCAACACTCTCCTCTTTTACCCCCCTCCCACCTGTCGTGGATTCAGTTGAATAAAGCTCGACTCTTCCCAGCAAATGACTCATCCTGCTGTAAATTTGAAGCGGACAGCAGGATGAAAAGACAGTTTCCTATCCTGTCAAGAGACACACGGCATCAATGGCTGCCTCTTCCACATGGATAAGCAGCTGTAATCAACAGCAAAGAGTTAGCGTCTGTAAATGTAGTCCAACAGACAGCTTACCCATCATATGGTTCCAATTTGTTGAAGCGTTCTTGAATGACTTGACATCGTATCTTGTGTTCTGTGCTGTGCCCATCACTGTCTGGATTTCAGTTCAACATGTATATGGAGAGAACTTTACTTCAGAAGCTTTGTATTACCCAAGACTGTACATAGAATAAGAAAATGATCCTCTCTTATTTGTGTTATTTAGTTTGACAGTTACCCCCAAGCCACAAATAAGTCTTGCGCCACAGGCCTTTTTGTCTCTGTAATAGTGCAAAATTGACCTGTCACTAGTTTGAAAGTCTGGTATTCATATAAATCTAAAATCATTGCCTTGTGTCAACGGAGCAGTTGATGAAAATCTTTTCTGGCTATACACCAGTGTAGTGGAGCTGTGTTTTGTCCTATCTTCGACAAAAAATGGTGCCATGCATCATTTTCCTCCTCTATATCTTCATTATGGCCCTGAAAGGTCTTGACATTTACTATAAGCACTTATGCCGGAGACAACATCCATTGTAAAAAGCTTAGTGTCCCCTCCTCGGTGCGGATACTGGTAAGATGGAATAGAGGAATATTAAGTGACTGTTCATTCTCCACAGTACACGACTTAAAGGAGGAATTGTTGACCGTCTCCTTAACAGGAACCTGAGTTGTGCTTTAACCGCTTTCAGCTTTTCAGCACTTTTTTTTAATTAGGGTACGGTCAGCGCTGTTAAAAAGTGTAAGAAAGGGTGCTTCATTTTCAATAACTTGCCTGGAGACGTAGCAGATATTGCATCCGATGAACGCATCAGTTACCTGGCAGATATCAGCAGTTTCATGCCCTCATTTGGGGGAAAACCTGGTTTGCCTCTTATGACACCTGTGGGGGCAACACCAGAGTCTGTCCTTGCTAATTAAACAGCAGAATCCCCTCTCCTGTTTGCTTCCAGCCGTGTTTACTGCCATCAGTGCTGCTGTCAGCAAAGTGTCGCTCTTTTTGACCGTCTCTATCTCTATTTTGATCGTCTCCATACGACAAGGCCCCAATGTTTTGGTCATAATTTGATCTCATCTTTTTAACTAGGGAATAGCCATGATCATGATTGAGAACTGTGGGCATGTGGGAAGGGGCTGTTGCTGAGAAGGGGCTCCCAGATGGAGCCATCCTTAAATAGATATTGCTAATGGTGGGAAACACACTCTCTTTAATCTCGAAAAAAAGCTAACATTAGGGAATATCTACTGTTGCTTAAGGGAAGCTGGCTAAGTATTCAACAAATTCATTACTCTGTGATCCATTTGTAAGACGTGTGTGCTTCAGTGAGGATGGAAACAAGCTAACTATAGGTGATGTGCCGTAGCAGAGGTTAAGAAGACTCTCTTAACATATGCCTTTATGGGACCTTCAGTTAACCTCTTAAACAGTCGTTAGCTTGTTGTTTAAAGCAGCCTATCTCTTCTAAATAGAAAATTACAATGTTTTACAAAGGCATGTGATACATATATCACCAGTTTCTACAAAATCTACCCGTTACTCTGATAGAAGAAGGGAGGAAATGGTCATCCGTTTCCACAGGTTCTTGGGGAAGTGTAGAGAGAGAGAGAGAGAGGGGGCCCCCAAAAGAATTCCGAAATATTATTTATGTCATAAAACTGTGCTAATTTACAATACTGTGAAAAACTCAGGGCTTTGGCTAAATTTAGTATTGCAAATGCAAATCTCGAATGCAAAGCTTGCAGTGTGGGTTTGTTTCTCGTCAGTGAAAACACGGTGGCTTTGACAGCACTCTGAAGAGGTTTTCAGCGCTTCAAGAGGATCAAGTCCAAAGCACGAATGTATTTTGGTTTTGTGCTTCGGGGAAATTTGATCAAACATGGTCACAGTCAGCAAAATGTGTAGAAAGCCAAGTACTTTTGACTACTGTGCTCTTGTCTAAGTAAGTACCGTAAGTTTAATTCACTCACTGCAGGATAGAGAACTTCAGAATGGGGGGAGAAGTGTCATAAATAGTCTATCTAACTTTAATAGCTTGGCAGTAATATAAACCAAAGCTTTAACCGTTCCTGCTCTGGTCAGAAAACGTGTAGTCACCCAATCGACCATTTGGCTCATTTAAAAATGCTCCAACAAACTTTTTCTGTATTTAGTGGACTTTCTGTTTAGTGAGTCAATCTTCGTAGTATTCACCACACTGCAGAATAAATCATGGCTCATTTATGGGTGTACTCTCACACAACATACCCGACATCCATCAGCATTCAGCTAAGACCCACCTTACTCTGGCTGGGATTTGCTCTGATCCTTGGATTTTGTCTCATACCGACCAGCTAACCAATCAGATAACTGCAAATCAAACCAACGCTAACCATTATCTTCAAAGTTGCTTGCACGTTTGAACCATAAGCACGTTTTGAGATCAAGACTTCATCTGTATGCAGACTTGTTGATACACGTATTACAACATGTTGCTGTTATAAATTATGTTCCAGCATCTTCTTTAAGCTTATATGCAACCTTAATTTCAAGGGAGGCTCATTTTAATTGGTTACATTTACAACCCACAGCGTACAACTGGCTCGCTATGGTGTGCTTGTGCCCCGTTGATGCTGTATTATTCCGTTTCAACTATCCGAATATGGGAAAAATAAAGAATTCTGACTGTAACACAGCGCATTGAGACTGGATATTGTTACCTATTCGTAACATTAAAAGCATTTAAAAGCCGCTGTTCAGGTCTTTTAAAAGCCCGACTTGTTAAAGTTGATGTTTTCTGACAAGGTCAACATGAATATACGTTAAAGACGGCAGATGTGCTTTGACTTTGGCTACGATTACGTGTAGAATGACAGCTCAGAAGAACAGATGCTTCCATGTACTTCTCATTCACATCTATGATGGCGCAAGAGGTTCTCCTCTGAGGTTTAGCCCGTCAAACTTAATTGATGTAAACTGTATTGTCTCATCCAACATCTCTTGAAGACATTTTCTGGAATACATTTTTCGTCCAGTGATACCAGCCAATGTAAAAAAGACTCCTGTGATAAATCCAAAGCTTTTTTAAAGATTACTGTTTGGCTGTGCAAAGACGGTCGGAGGCATTTGGCTGTGTGCGCCACTCTCTTTTTAAAGCAGATATGAAGAAAATCCAATCCTGCGTTGAAAGATGAGGCAACCCACTTATTTTTGACTTCCTACACAACATTTTCCAGCTTTCTGCCAGAGGTTTTTATATGTCATGATTTATAACCTCCTGCTCCAGCTATGTGGTGGGGCTGACGTGCGTTAAAAAGCCAAATTTACACACTATAAACAGTTTCCAAATGGATTACATTTGTGGCCATCATTTATCAGGCAAGTCAATCCATTGTATTTTTTAGAAATTAAGCATTTCTATTTCTAATGTATTTCAATTAGCACTAAAGTGATTGAGTGCCTTGGTGAATTAAAGCCTAAATAGAAATGCTTTCTCAAGGTAATTCCTTCCAGGGAAATAGATGCTATGCTAGGCTTGAGGCATCTCTCTAATACTCTCATAATCACTACAATTATATAGGATAGGGAAAATGATTTAGGGTGGAACGTGGCGCTTTCACTCATTGCCAGCTCTGTGAACGAGCATAATTGCAACAAAAACTAGAGGAAAATCTCAGAGGGCTCTTTTTGTGTCTTGAGAAAGCCATACGCCTCAAAATGAAACTTGACGGACAAAAAGTGGAGCAGCAATATCGGGTCGTCTTCGAGGCAATCTTAAAGAGGACTTGAAACTGAATTTTTCAGTAGTATAGGCCTGCTGTGTTTGTAGACTCCCACTTTGAGAGGACTATTTGCCCATCGATACCACTTTCTATTTAAAGGAGTATTTACAATCTTAGATAAGAGTGAGTAGAGGGATGAGAATTTCTTGCACACTGCTTTAGGACACTCGAGATGCGCTCCGATTCGCAGTAGATTCTATCAAAAATGAAACCGTTTCCGTTCCTGTTCTCATACATGTGAATTGCTTTTTTTTTCGTGTGTGGGGCATATTTTGTTACCCTTTCTGACAGCAGAGTAAATTTGTTCTCACCAGCTCTTTGTTGAGCGCTGCACAGCCTTTCACAGTCACAATATGCCATGTCTTCCAGCCTTTCATCACTGGGAGAAAGCATTCCTTAGAGCCCCTTCAATTAAAATCCTTAATCAATCAGTTAGCATCTCCTTGTGTTTCATGGTAATTAGGTGTACTACTCTGACAACAGCGAGTAATCTCATCTGGGCCTCCTCTGTTGAGCTGCGTACCAGCGAGTCTTGGCGTGCCGCTCATGTTTCGCGACTTATGGACAGAACCTGCAGACAGGAAGCCGGAGTCATTGTGGAGCACCAAAAAAGGAAGAAGCAAGAGTGTATGGGAGGTGCACGTCGCCAGTTGGCGTCTGCAGCTCTCTGATTCAGCGATGTCATTCAGAAAAGGGAATCTTTTTTTCTCTACGTTTTAAATCTATAACCTTTATAATGGCTGGTTGGGAGACTAAATCACCACACTTTCCAAAGGGATTTTCCATGGTTGTGGATGACATTAGCTTCAATACAAGATCTTTATGAGCGAGCGCGGTTGGAAGGACTGGAGGTAAACGTTAATCTGATTCTATTGGACTAGGACATCGGAGGTGTTGACAAATGGATATCTTAGCAATGCCCTTCAGTTAATTAAAACAAGCCAGAGGGATTTTAGATTTTAGAGGGTATCTTCTTGTCCTTTAATGATATTTAACTTTAGCTGCGTGTCTGGTACGAGGAGGCTTATGAATTTTATTCCAAGGAGCCGTGACTTCAGAGATAGTAGAGCTTGCTTGGAGGCTGTCCTCCATGTGTTGAATGAGACCTTTGAAATTGTGCCTGCGCATCATAGCGTGTCCGCGTTTGAGCTTTCAGAGGGAGTCACTGTTTGAGGTTCAGTTGCGGCGTCCATTGTTTAGACGTCAAAAAAAAACTGACTTGAGTTTGAATAGAATCATCTCTCGACTCACGAATATTTGTCTGCTTCAACTGATTTTACGAGACAACTAATGAAACGTTTGTCAAATTTGTCTATCAGGCAAATGAACAACAAACACCCCCCAAAAAGAAAAAGAAAGTATTGACTGACTAATCTTTTGCACTCAGTCATATTTATACAATGGTTGGTGTCTCAGAGTTGATTAAAAACCCCAGTAGCTAAAGGAGGTACACATTGTCATAATTCATTTGGCTCTATGTTGGCATGGCTGAAGCATTTTAATTGGAGTTGCTCTAAGCAGGTTATGGTTTTTGTTTCTTTTTGTCTCTCTCTTTCTGTCATCTGCATAATGAGTGTATGGATTTCAGACTGGTGTAAATGTTTGCTGCAGCGGAGTAATTGGAGTCTGTATTGGTAATTATTAGCAAATGGGGAAAGAGGCAGCGGAGCAAATCAATATCACCGAATTGTGCTACCTTTTGTTTCCACAGAGGTCAGGAGAAAAGGTAACCGAAGTGTCAACAAGACTCCTCAGAATAGAACCGATGAAGGATAATTTATGGCAGAAGGGGAAGTCGAAGGTGTACAGCAATGAGCAGCTGTAAAATTTTGCCGTGGAATTGCAGCGGTGTCTCATTGTAGTATCATAATTCTAATTACAGTCAAATATTCGTGCCTTGGTTGTAAATTAACAGTGAATTTAGCCGATAAGCAGTGGTTTGTAGATTGCTGTCGTTCCTCAGCAGAAAGTGTCTCAGCAGAACAAGTGTCATTAGCTTTAACATTTATTCTAGACGGGCAAAACTCAGTCGCCGCGAGCACAGCGAGGTGGTAGATTTATCTCAACCCCCTGTGATGGATAAACGTAAAGGGCTGTGCTACCTTTGAGGAAAGATATTGACCTACCTAACAAGCTTTTTTTTTTATGGGAGATTTACGAGTGCCTCGACTCGATTTTATGCAGTGAAATATTTCTTATTGTAAAATCGTTGTTGAATTTGAAATGTTCAAGCCGTTTGTACGTAAAGCCTGACATTGCATGACAGCAATACATTCCAGTGTGTTACACCCAAACTTAGACTGGATGTATAAGAGGGTTTGGGGCACTTGGTGTCAAAGAATGATGCCGGTGCGGAGATGCCTTGAAGTGAAATACCGCTAATGGCTCAGGGGGAACTGACTCCTAAACAATCTCTGGCTGTAACAGGGACTACGAATTTCCTAGTCAATGCACTTTTTCCAGCAGTCATAAAAGTGTCATTAGTTTAATTCACTACTTATCAGTAAGCTAGAAGTCCTTTTTTAAAGCAGAATTAAATGTCTAAGCCTGAAATTCCAAACGGGAAGCTTCGAAACATGAATATGCAAACCGATAGTTGACATCATAGTTTTAAACTGTGAATATCAGCGTTTTTGCTGTTACACTTTGCGGATGAATGGTAACATGACGGTATACCTAAAATGACTAAACTCTGGTTATTCTGTTGTAGAATGCTGAAATAATGTAAGTTTTTTCAAATAAATGACTCATGAACTGATATCCGTACAGATTTTTGTATAATATGTATCGGCTTCATTGTCTTTCTTCGACCTTCCTCTGATGGAAGCACATTTTACCACAAAGCTGTAATTTTTCTAACGGACTAAAGGGTGTTATGACAAAGGCCCCTTTTGTATACCCAGAGCTTTTTTTTTTTTTTTATTGCAGATTCACGATGGTCTCCCCACTCTTTGCCATTTTGCACAGACGGCACAAAAGGTTTGTCACCATTTACCGTAGATTAATCCGATTAACAAGAACAAAATCTCACGTTGCACAAGTGGAATTAGAAACGCTCCCAACGGCACTCGACCTATTGTGTGTGTCAAATGGCAGTGCTCGGTTGTCAGAAAGGTCTCTGACCATTATTCAATTGTAACTTATGAATAATAACAACTTGACTGCAGCCCGGTCCCTTATTGATGATTGTTGTCGTGTTGAATGTTTAAGCTTCAACAGCATCCAACCGGAATAGATTATTTAGCGTCGAGAGAGAGAGAGAAAACACACACACGCGCGCTCAGGCAGTGAATTGCAAATTCATCAATTGATCTGTTGCACTGCCACTCATCAGCATTCTAATTTTAGACGAGGGGAGCCCTGGTTGTTATTCGTTTCTCCACACTTCTCTCTTTCTTTGACTCTTTCTTTGACTCTTTTGGCAATACTTTTTTTTTTTTCCTGCTTATCTCTTGTTCTCTCTGCAATTCTCTGCCCCTTAATTGCATCTAAAAGTAAGCAGCCAAGCCAAATGTAGTCGTGATCGCTTTCTACCTAATGATGGATGAGCTGTCTGGTGTTCTCAGTAAATGCTCCCAACGTTTTTCTTCTTCTTCTTTCTTTCTCTTCTTTATTTTGTTCCGTGTGATATGCAGCAGTTGAGAGAAGAACAGTACATCGTTTCAACCGAGAACACCCTTCAGCAATGTTCTTTGGTCCTCTGTCAGTCAAGAAATACTCTCAAGTTTTAATATTACTGATACTGTAGAGGGTTATGCGCATAGCTTGAGGCCTGACTAGATGGATATAGTGAGTGGGATCTTGCAGATCTTGCAAGAATCCAGCTACTAATCCAGTGTGAAAAATTGGTTAAAATTTGAGAGCGGTCCCTTTTAGATGACCTCAACCCAGATATTACACTTCTTTGTGTCCACAGCAACAGGCACACCAAGTGTTAAAGAGACTGAATGAATAGTTCTTGGGAAATGCAAAGAACACACTCTCCCTTATACAGAAATACAAGGACTTTTTAAATTGATTAGTGTTGCCAGAATCTAGTTTGCATTTCTGTATTGTAGCTCCAATAAAGTCGAGCGTTTCCTTGAATTTTGGAGTCTCCTTCACCAGTTATGTTTCCATTGTGCCGGCTAAACTCGTGGAAAAGCTGCAGTTATAATATATGGAATAGCTCATTCTGTTGCATTCGTAGTTCTCCTGGGGAATTGTAGCCTGCATTATAATTCGTTTTTTCTGTGGATGAACATTTGTAAATGCATGTCAAGGCTTTAACCTAGTTTCGTAACACTATAAAGAGCCTCACTGGTCCCCAAAGCCTCTCAGGGAGAGCTGGCTTCGAAATCTGATTCGTCCGGATCAGAAAATGGATATACATCAGCTCAATAGAACTTATAGAGACTTATAGAGAGGGGGTTAACAGCTCTAAGCTAATAAGCATTAAACCCTTGGAGCAACATATGAATGCATTTGTAGGTCATACAGCATTCATACCTGCCACACTGCTGTCATTAAACTATGTATTTCTACTTTTGTATTTAACATGTTTCACCGTTTCATCTTACTATATTTTCTGAGACACAGTCGTGTTTCACAGTTGAACTTCCATGAGACATGCAATAAGTCCTCAGCTTACGGTTCGTTCAGCAATGTCTCGAGCAGCCAGTTGTCTTTCTTGGAAGTGTGCAGCCCATGTCTTTCTGCTGCAAATTTCAATCCAGGCAGTGGCTTTGATTCCAGCCCCCGCCACCTCCTCCTTTGCGAGTCACTTGCCTTACAGAATATTCATCCTGGATTTTGCCGGTACAGCCCCTAATGGGTACTTTTTTTCAAAGCCTTCCTGTCATCTTTTCTTTTCATGGCCTCCTCAGGGCCATTCAACAAGTTAAAACAAAAAAAAAAAAAGGACTCTGCAGTGTTTGTAAGGTTTGTTATTGCTGTTGCGTTGCATATCTGCCGCGACAGGCAGAGCTACACGTGGAAACAGGTGCTGCGCTGAATGACTTTAGTGCTGTTCACCGGCTCACTTCAGGGAATATCTGGGCCAGATGCTTTATTATGTTCTTTTAATGCTGATGCCGGCCTCCCAACACCACACAACAGAGCAGGGGTCAGGATGTTGAAGCACTGGCATTCCTGAAAATGACTTGTTTTGACTTGCTTCTTGCTCCAGTACGTTAACGTTTTAAACAGCCGCTTGATAAGACGAAGCTCCTCTCACAGAAGAATGTGACCATCCAGAGAAGACAAGCGCGGATTTCTCTCATTTTCCATCAACGCTATGGGTTATGAATTTCATTCCATGTGACCAAATCATTGCCCTTGAGGGAGTCGTAGTTTTTCACTGAAAGACGTTAGATATTCATGTGACGGGGAACCAATTTCACAATTTCAGACTGAATTGAATTTAAAGGTCTGAAACAGGGAGATGACAAACTTCTAAGTTGTTTAAGACACAATTTTTAATTGTAATTTGACCTTGGAGAGGACAAAGACATTTATTATTTAGTATTCTTTGTCAGATGCCATAACTCCAGCTGAATTATCCACAGATTGACATATTTTATAATCTCAGTCTAAATAATGGGTCAGATAGTGTATACAGCTGCATGAATAACTCATGCAGGCGTTCCTTTGTAGACATGTAAATGGAATAGAAATGATTCATGGCGTGAGCTTACATAATGCTTTTAGAAGCAGCTAATCAACTGGCGATCCTGTCGAAGGCAAGTCGGCTACCTAAAGTTCTGAGTTCATCCTCAGAAGTGCCTGCTTAAGCGCAGACGAGAGTCAGCCGGAGAATAAATTCAAAGGCTTCGCTGTATTTCATCTCCACCTCTCTCTTCTCGATCTGTATTCTTGCGATTTTCTCTCGAATGTGACACGCTGACGCCTCTCCCGGTTTATTCTGCAAGTGAGGAAGTGACAGGTCCTAATTATAGAGCGCGGGGGACCCAGAGACACTTAAAGGTTTACAGTAATATGGAGATAAAAGCAGAACATTCAATAAGAAGAATAGCAAGAGGAGAACCAAAAGGGCAAGAGAGAAAAAGAACCTGAAAGGGAATTTAAAAAGGAGTGAAAAAGGAGCGTTTTGTAAGGTTTGCTGATAAATCATCCGAGAGATTGAGTTCGTGACGAGCAAAGTCACAGTAATGGTTTTTCAACTTGTTTCAATATCATAATCTGATTTAGAGGCACATCCTGTCCGTGTATTCAGGAGGGTTTTTACATAATACTCTTTGTGCTCACCAGTTGCACAGATCAGTTATGCCTCAGCGCACAGCAACAATTTCTCAACCCATAAGCTGAACCTTTGTCCTTCATTGAAAACCAGGAAACATACAACAGGCCGTTATTAGATGTCTTCCTAACCATATGGTTCGCAGGCGTAGTAATTGCCTCGGTCGGCATTACAGGGCGCCGTGGAGGAATTCGTGATCTGAACATGCCGTGTTGTTTAGCAAACAGTTTTAAAGGACACCGGCCTTCTGTTTATGCTGCCTGCTGTAGCCCTCTGAGCCCTAAATGGATTAACGATCCTGAGGTTGTCAGTTCAAACACAGGCACAGAGGATACTGCTGATGTGTCCTTGAGTGACACCCCTAATCTAAACTGTGTCAGTTAATATCCATCTCCATAAAGGCTTTATACACATATCATAGGCTGGGTAAGTCACCCTTGATGAAGTCAGGGGAAAAGAACAATGCGAGCCCCATATCGCACCTTGGCTCACAGCACAGTCCTGGGCAGTATCAAGTGACTGCTGCCTGAATTGTTTTGCTTTGTCATTGTTTCGTGTCGTAATGCGTTCTATTAAAGAACACGCGGGGCATGAACTGTATAAGAAGAGTTCAGCTTTTCTCACAGGTTCTCAGCTTCTGTCAACAGCGTGGCACGTGGCGCCCTCCCTACTGTCTTGAAAAGGTGCGTTACACAGTAAACAGAACCAAAGTGTGTCACTCGTGCGCGGTGCTTAATCAGGCCGAGACACTTCGCTGAGTGGGCGGTTGGTCGGCCGAGACCCGGACCCCACATACACAGGGAGGAAAGTTTGCAGGATTTCCCAATTAGTGCCGAAAAGTGTAGCAGTGCGAGAGTGCGTCAGCAGGGAAGTGTGCACCGGAGGAGGTGTGTCATCAATCAGCTGCAGGCTCATGCCAAACCTTTTCCCTGTCTGGCAGCAGCAGAAGGAAGGGGAAGAGAGAGTGACGGTGGTCAGTGAATTCCAGCAATGGCAACAGAAATCACTGGGATGTGAGGACTGTATTCAAATGGAGCTCTGCACATCAAAAAAGAACCACTACATAGCTTTTTTCCATGTATTCATTTATTTATTATTGAATTATTATGCGATATATATGTTTATATGTTATACAAGTAAAGGGCTTTTTGTTTGTCCATGTCCCACATCTCTGTGGTTTTATGAAAACAGCCCTGACAGTTTTGTCTGACAGTTAACACCCCCAAAAGAGGGGTGTGGTGGTTAGAGAGGGCCCCACAGTTGGCTGGGGCCTCTCTGTGTAGGGTTTTCTTGTTTACTCTGGGCTTCTGCACATTTTCACTGGGTGCTCCAGTTTCTTCCCATGATAACTCCCAATTAAGAATGCTAAACTGATGCGTACGCGTGTAGCTGTGCATGGTTGTCTGTGATTCAAACACAAGTCTTCCTGGAAATGGAAAATTACAAAGACACTTGCAGTGGCTACATGTTGGGTTTGGTCTTCATATCCTTAAACCTCCACTTAAACATGCAAAATTAAAAAAAAGTAAATGAACACGGACGGTAAATTATTCAAGAAACAAGCTCACATTAGCTCAACCAGTGGAATTTATATGTAACCTATCATGAAACGTCACGTCTTGTGAAGTGTGTGTACCCATTGATTGCTTTCAGCAAACACGGTCAGTATGCGACGGCACGCGCCGTGACCTCCGACAAACGTTATAAATTCAGCCTGTCGAATGTTTACACTGCTTTCCTTCCCTCTTGTGTCTCCAATCTATAGCCAACTGTTCGTCCGGCTTCAGCACTGACACACTGTGTGACACTGGCTCAGAGATCTGTAATGTTTCCAAAAATGGGTACTTGGCTCAGTATGGAGGGTATAATGATAACGAAATGTTCATCATCATATAAAATGCCTCTCATTTGGGGAAAGCTTCTCGCTGCTTTGTCACAGTCTTTACAGTGTCGGTACCAACTAATGAAAGCCTGAAAAATCTCCTCTGAACAGTATCTTTGAGGTATTTTATCACGTTTGAGCTTCTAAAAGCCCCCCCCCCCTTATACTTTAGAACCAAAATTATGGTTATATTTCCGGGCACGAGTCCTTTTGTTCATTTTGTTCTCTCCGCTCTGTAACAGAAACTGTCCATGTGGAAAATACTTTAAGGTAATCTTGCCTTATATGAGGGCAGAGTCTGCTTTATATTACTGTACACCTCCCTGAGGGGCTGGGACAAGGAGAATTTAGCCAGATGAAGGAGTTTTTATAGCTTAATTCAACCTTTTCAAATATCGGCATGGCCGTAATAGCGGTTTTGGACTCTAAAGTCAGGTTCAGCTTTGCGAGCGTGATACTGCCCGTGGCTTTACGTCCAAACGTCTGACAGCCATATTTCACATCACAGTCATCACCACTAGCTGAATATTGTTTAATTAAGTCTCTTTCCTTTTTTAGAGCAATATTTAATCACCCGGAGATTTTCCACAGCGTCATTATGTTGATGTTAATGTCCGTATGATGATATTCTACCTACTACGAGCCAGTTACTGCATCAGTGGAGATTTTCCCTTATTCTGGAAACAAAAACAGCATCGTTGTATTATATCATTAAGGCTAATTGGATATTTTGTTGAGGTTTTAGAGCCAGAGTTCTTGGAATGGGATCATCACCTGTGCTGAGACATCTCGCCTTCATAGCAGCGTGCACCGAGAAGCTCGCCGTTTTAAACAAAAAAGCATCTGTGGGAGTGGAGAGCTTGGATCTACTGGTTATAGTGTCTTTTTATATATTTTTTTTTTAACTGGCAGTCATGAAAGCCAGGCCTGACCTACATGCTGTAAGGAGGATCCGTGCTCTCTTGTTAGTGTGTACTGGTGTGGAATTGAGGTCTTTTCTGTCAGGAGGTGATACGCCGAGCTGTGGACTATTTCAGCAAAGCCCGAGGAAAAAAAACAAAAAAAAAAAACAAGAGAGAGATATTAAGAGCAAGCTGTAAGAGAAGGGCCAAACTGTCAGTGTTCAGCTCGTGTGTGTGTGTGAGTCTGGGCTCATGTATGATGGTTTAAAGTGTCTGTGAGCTTGTGAGAATGTACTCTATGCTTGTATGTGTGCCTGTAAGCATGTGAATAAGAACGGAGGGGTTGACTGGCGGCCCTGTGCAGCTCCATAGATCATGAATCGCCAAGAAAAATGAGCATTCCCTTCTCTCTTTTAAGGGCTAAAAAGGCAACACTGCTGGCTTTTTCCAATTGCAGGCTGCACGTGCATGCGCCTCCTTAAGACTTTGTGTGGGCGAGGATTCGCTATAAACTTGATGTTTCTGACCTGTGTGGTTGGTTCAATTTCACTGTGATGGATGACGCGGTTATCAGAAGCTCGCCTTCAGGACGGGGGCTGTCCTATCATGCCGTCAAGGTCAGTGGTTACTAGGCTTATAACAGAGTGTCAAATTGGTGAGCTCACTGAAACACACCCTATGTTCCATGTAACATCCATCAAGTCAGATGTCAAATTCAGAATGGGCCACAAACACCAGCACATTAGCTGACAGGGAAGTGAGTGGAAAGTGGAAAGTCTTACCAGAAGAGCAGAGTCATGAGCTGCATTTTATGATGATCAATAGATTAGTTTAAGAAATAATCAGAGATAACATGGAGCCATGTAATTGTTGTTTGATTGTTGCTAAAGCTAATCAAGACAATAATATGGGTGTTAAACTTTGTATGGCTACGAGTATGCGAGGGTCTGATATGGAGAGTGATGAGATACGTCATGCTGGATTGTATACCGAGACCGGAGCTCCATCTTTTAAGGGATACTCTCCCATTCCCTCAGTTTAAGGCCATTGTTGTCCATACATGATTTTGTTTGGCTAAAGATGGTCAAATGTAGCGGAGACGAGAGGAGATGCGAGATGATGGGCCACACTAGTAGTAGCTCTATGCAAGATCTGCTAACTAACAAGCCAGCAGTGTGCTGACATCTGATGTATTCAATAAAACAATTTGAATAATCCTCAATACATTCAACAATGTGTTCGCGTGTAGTGGATTTTATGAGCGACTATATCGATAATAAAAGTGTTTCTTATTGTTGAAACTCATCTTAAAATGTGTTTTTTTTTACTTTAATGAAACAGTTATGTTTAACATTTGGTTATAAGGATTTTAAGGAATGATTTTACAGTTTGAACGTAGAAACTGTTGCACATGCACACTCCATGTGCACATTTGGAGACAAATTTAATATTTCTGTTAATTCCCCCTTGGGCCACACGGCAGGTGTCAGCTTAAACACTAAATAGCCTCGCCAGGCATTAGCATATAGCAAAACCTGATCTTTTACGCTAACCTGTCACATTTCCATATTGTGAACAACAGCAGTGAAGCAACATTATGAAAATAACTGATTAACTTGTCTTCGTGCAGAATCGGGCTGTGTTGGAAGGGTGGTAGCACAGACATACACCTCAGCTTTAAGGAAAGATATCTTCACGCGTTTAAAAGCAAATTTGCTGATGTGTTTTTTGCCCATGTGTGCTTGTCGTCACGGATCAAACTCATGATCTTTAGCCCAGTTACCAATTTTCTCGGTCAACCTGCTTATTGCATTTGCAGTTGAGTGGCATCAAGAGAAACTAGAATAGCAAGTGAGAATGAGACAAGCTCAGGGAAATGACTGTTCTTGCATCTGGGCTCTCCTACAAATGCTCTACCAGCTGGGCCAAAGCAGATGAGCCTATACCAGACTTGCTATAGGCTCACTGGTGTAACATGTAGGACAGAAAGTAAACATCTTTTGTCATTGGGAACCAAGCTCCAAAGATTCTTGGTCCAAACATTCATCCTCAATCTCCCAAAATACCCACATATACTTATTCCACTCTGAACCAGACCCATTT
Organism: Leuresthes tenuis; assembly: GCF_036924035.1. Classification (NCBI taxonomy): domain Eukaryota; kingdom Metazoa; phylum Chordata; class Actinopteri; order Atheriniformes; family Atherinopsidae; genus Leuresthes; species Leuresthes tenuis. The sequence continues at coordinate 13,973,094 of NW_027325361.1, read as the reverse complement.
TTTATTTGGCAGCTGGGAGGCCAAGCAGACTTAAAAAAAGCTGAGCCCAGGTCACTGTGGGAGCGATAGAACCAGTTTCACAGCTTTCTCCTAATAGCAATTTAATATTAACTTCCGAGCTGCCAAAACAAATCTTGCCGTCTTACCTAATGTAACACCTGGCTTTTAGACATGTATCATTCCTGTCAAGGAAGCTTTCTTTTTTTTAATTACATTGCACAGGGCTCCAAAATGTTGCATTTTGTGATTATTTCTGGAGAAGGTGGAACAGTGTTTCACAGCAGCACACCGGGGGATCTGTGAAATACGCCTTGAGGTTGTTGTTTTTTTTGGGAAAAAAAATGTATTTCTTTTTTACTCGTCACACCAGGAGGGAGAGACAATCTCAGAGTATGTGTTTCTGCATTTGTGTTGTGTGAGCGAGCGGCGGAAGGTTAAAGTAAGCCTCTCTCAGAGTCGTACCAGCAGACTTGGGAACAATTAAAGCCGCGCTGCTGTGTCCATCCAGTCGGAAGTTCATTGTCCTCTTGCTTCGCTTCACGAGTCACGCTGCAAGTTAATTTTTCAACGAAACGAGCATTCAGACCCTTCTGTGTCACGACAGTCCCGAATTGACGATAAGTTGTAAAAATAGCAGGCAGAGAAGTCCCTCCGATTCGAAATGGTTCTGCCTTTTTACGAGGTGAGAGAGGTTTATAAGATATAAAAGGAGAAGCTCCGTGAGTTTCACATCCCGCTTCTGGCTGTGGCCTAACATCTGCCCAACACTTGCAGGGATAACCAGTTTGCTGACTTTAATAAAAACTTTAAGCACGAGAAACTTGTGAAGGTAGAGACAGAATTGACAAAAAAAAAATCATTAAACTCAGTCACGATGTGAAGGAACTGGCATTCATCACCTTTAATTGTGATTATTGAGTTAAGTTATTGAGTAAAAGTGAATCTGACTCTCAGATATGAAATGATGTGTGTGCAGCTCATTGGAAGTAACTGATCCAAAAGCCAAATAACTAAATATGCCAACGATACACAGTAAAACATTAATATTTATTCATGGTATCACTACCAAAACTGCTTACGGATATCGATACTCATCACTACTCTCATCGATATCGCCCTCTAATATTAAAACAGTTGAAGAGAGGTGTTTTTTACAGGCCCATTCGCTTTGAATCAAACATGGATTCGAATCGATTTTGAAACAAATGAGTCTGAGAATTGGAATGGGATCATAGGATGCCTTAATATTCAGATGCACAATGTTCATAATTTGAGAATTAGTAGAACAAAAATGCAACCTTTGTATCGCTAAACATGAGCAGATTTTTTTATGGGAAAACATGTAGATGCGAGACGGACAGAGGCGTTGTCGTATAGGTTTGCCACCCCTTCAACAGTGTTGAGTCACCGAGAAGATAGATTCCAAGATAGATTCCAATGAATCCCTGATTTTTAATTTTTTTCATTTGGGAATATATGGGATCAGAGTTCAGAATAACTCTTGCTAAAGAATGTCTCCAACCATTCTCTTCACAGGGGGCTAGAAAGATTGCCTACGGACTCTTATGACACTTACCGCCAGATGTTTCATTTCTATTCTTCAGTGTTTTTTTTGGGGTTTTTTTTGCAAATGTTGTCCATATGTTCTTTTATTATTTAATCATTCCCTCGCTTCCATCCCATGGTGTCTAATTCACGCAGGAAGAGAAATGAAAGCATTCTCTCTCTCTCTCATCTTATACCTCCTTTCAAAGGCGTGTCAATGGGAAAACCTATTATGTTTGCCTTGAGGCCCTTTCCTATTTAACACCTTTCTCTTTAATGGGGTTATTCGATAAACCTTGCGGCCATCTTCAACTAATTGCCTCTTTCATAAACTGATAAGGAAAAAAAAAAAAAAAATCACAGGTTACAGGCTGCAGCCCATACATCTTACGATGATATCTGCACTTCTTTAGCATCCAATTTAGGAGCTTTGCCGGCTTTGCTTTTAATCAACCACCCCCCCAGCTGAAGTTTGGAGGGCTTGATTTGTGCGTACAATACTCTGCAGATCTGTGACTCCACAGATGATGAAAAGGAATGAGTCTGGATCACAAAACTGGCTTCATGTTGGATTTCGTATCAGCGCTTGATGAGGTGCGCTTGTCGTCTTGTATGCCGAATCCATCCCCCTCAAACCTCTGAAAGTACAGTATTGTATTAGTGTTGATGCTCATTTGCGATTGGCTCATATGAATGTGTGCAGTGTGGGTAATGAGCAGGCAGAGTTGCTGGGGCATAATAATGTCCAAGGAAGGGATGAGATGGATTCTCTGTTGGGTGTTACAGTTTTGCCATTATTATTCTGGTTGCCAAGCCTGTAAAGTCCCGGATGCTTGCAGCACTTACACAGGCTTAATGAACTTGTTCTCTTTGGACGTGAATTCTTCTTCTGTCGTCTCCTTCACCGTTGGCACACGAGTGGAGGAAAAACGGGGCCAAATCATGATCTAATTCCTGTTAAACTGGCTTTAGAAAATGATTGAGATCATGAATAATAAACATATCAGTGGTTAATATGTTTATTATTCATTTTTAATTGTCCCAGTTTGTTTCTGCTCTTTGAGTTGTGACTTTGCCTCTGCTTGCGTCTCAGTGACTGAATCCAATTGATCGGATGCGCTAAATTTTCTCCAGAATTTTTTAATAGGTTTTGCGTTAAGAAGATTCGTAGGGAGGAATATAACAATTGACTGGGAGGTTATTGAATAGAACCAGATTGTTTTCCGACCGCACTTGGATTTTTGTTTTGTTTGTCTTTCAATAAGTTGGAAAGGTTACCGTCACTAATGGAAAACTTAATCCCTTCTTACCAGGAAATGCTTGGCTTTCTTTCCACAACAAAAACCTCCAGACGAGACAACACGACCCTTATTTGCTCTGACAAGATAATTCGGTTATTGCCAACTGTTTTGGGTAAAGCCCACATGCAAAATGAGATGATTTAATTTGCTTTCCCTTTTGCAATCATCTTTTTTCTAACTGTCAGTGAACACTATCAGCACGGCTTACGTCAAGTTTAATTTCTGCTTTACAGCAGTTACTTTCTCCGTTAACAAAACATCTGACTAATGGCTCCCAGCCGTTGCTAGCCAATTATTTTTGTCAAGTTTCGTGCATCTTTACAGCAAGGACCAGCTCACTTATCCTATCAGACTTTAGCTATGCCTGTTCATGTAGGGAAAAGGAAGGAAAAAGACAGAGAAGAGCTTATTGAACCAAAGCAAGAGGTGGAACTTGTTCATTGCTGTAATAGGATTACAGAATAACTAAGAGGTTCAGACTGAGTCTGGGTATTTGGTATAATTTTGGTTAATTATAGTGGTCTAAGGTATACCGACTGTTTTTTCCCGAAGAAAGAAATGTTGTCTATTAGACACGATGGTGAGTTGAGAATTTCCCTTTTATTATATGTTATTGTTGTCTGTAATGTCACCAAACTAGCAAATTACACCCAGGTGCAACTTAAATTCAGCGTTTAATGTGTTTGTATCATGATTTTTAATGTTACCAAGAGCAGGCCCATTAAAAAGACAGCCGGACAAAAGTGAAGCTTGGCTCCATTTGTTGACAGGCAGCAGCGGTTTCATTTAATGGTTCAAGAAGAAACCTGCAAACTTTTCATCTCCACAGCACATGGTTGCCTACCTTTGCTCCTCAAAGTTAATATAGTTGGACAGCAAGCGAGAGGGAAACTCAGCGAGGAGGCAGAGAACTTAAAAAAATGTCCCATGTCTATCATTTAACTTAAATTGTTTGGTCTAGCTTACGTTACACGCACCACCCAGAGGTGGATTGTTTGACTGCCTCCTTAAAACTGTATGCCAGTGTTGACTCTCCTGGAGGAATTGGATTGTTTTTCACCTTGCTGACCACTACTTCAGTCAGTTAAGTGCAATAGGCTCTCAGCTCAGGTGGAGTGAGGTATACGAGTGCCTCTCCACACCATGTTGTGCCCCCCCCCCGTTCGTTGCCATCAGGAACGCGTGTTCAGACTCCTGGTTTACTGACTCTTGTCTGACTCATTCCTTTCATTGTGTCCTCATGTTAACCCAGCTGCAACCTCTATACAGGCATATTGATGTCTTTAATTAAAGTAATAGTATTTTACTCTCACTGTCGTCCTTTGGAGACCTCGCCGTGATTAAGGTAATTGCAGGCTGGAGTATTTGCTCTATCAATAAAATTACTCACTCAGATCACCGTTATGAATCAGAGACCCTGTTCGTGGGACAAAACCTGAGCTGAACATAATCCTTGCCAAATGGACTGGCGATTAGCTTAACTAAGGACTTTTTGGTCTCTGCCAGCGCACAGGCTCTGCATTTTAAGCAGAGGAGCATTCACTGAATTTCTGTATTCATCCAATCTACTGCTGCCTCCTGCCCTACAAACAGGCTAACGTGCACGTACGTACACAAATTAAACACTTTCAGCTTTTACATGCCAAATTCTACCATGACATTTAACAGACATAAACCAAAGGCTTCAAAGTGTCCTTCTACGCACCATAAATCCAGTATCAGCGGGGCTCTCAGATTACGTATTCCTTAATGTGTATCTGTAACAGCAGAACGTTGGAACACATCATGATGTTCAACCCAGTTCCCTCACACTCTCTCTTAACAAGGAGAGGACACTGTGTTTGTACTGAATGTTTGTGTGTAACACTGTGAGCCAGACGGAAAAAGAACTGTCCCTAAAGCAAGCTGGCGAGCACAAATAGGGCATGTAAAATATGACCATACCCAGAGGGAACTCTCCTTTGCTCGATGCATTTATTCCAATATTTGCAGATGACTGAAACCAGTTAAGTGATGTGGCAATTGCTTATTTCCCTTTGTCAGGATGATAAATGCGGTCGCACCTATCTGACTGTGCAGGAGTTCCAATGTCCTCTGACAGTGAAGGATTGTCCATGTGTGCCACGGACAGAGCATTCAAAAAAAAAGAAAGAAAGAAAGGTGGATAAAGTCCTCTAGGAAAGCAAAAAGAAACACCGGCTCGTTATTGTCTCCGTTTATAAGCGAAAAAAGCAAAAAAAGGAAATAAAGCGAATTCAGAGCGCAGCATTTTTCATTTCACAAGCAGTCATTGAACACCCGACACCGCCTTATATTAGACCCGATGGGCAGCATCTTTCACCTCTGAACATTCAGTGAATGTGACCTATGTCACAAGGAGATGACTGACTGTGATTATAAATGCTGTTTTCAAGCAAAACATTCGAGATGCTTTGGCACCTGTAACACATTTGTGGTTTTTACTTTTTTAGAATAGAGAGTGGAAACCTTTCGAGCAAAAATAACTCGAAGATCCAGAATTGAATGCAGAGAAAAATTTGAAACTGTTTGTCATCTTTCAGTCTTAAAGCACGTGCCGTTACGTATTCTAATCTGGTGGGAAGATTTAGGGTTTTGTCAACCTGCTAAATGTTTGCCATGAACCTGAGCTCGACCCCTCCCTTCTTCTGCAGTCACTTCATCTCTGCATGGTCCATGAAGTTCTGCTTCTGGCTGACAAGTTACTCCATCAGAGTTAAGGTTGAATGGTCGCCAAACAGTTGGACAAATAACATCAGGGTCCTGTGACACAGGCAGTGGATGAGGCTCAGCTCTGTTTTGAGCACACGACAATCTTAATTGGACAAAAAATTGCCCACCGTTACGGGGGGAAGCCTTCCGAGATTCAGCATTACGTTTCCAGACTAAATCTGAAGTCATTTTGAATTTAAGTGATGCTACCGTCAAATGACTTGTAGCGGATGGAAAAATTAAAACTTTACGTATAGCAAGTGATATATAACACGATGTTTAAAAAAAAAGCATTTTCTATGAGACATTCTTCAAGTCTTCTAATGTAATGAAATGTGCATAACTTGGTTGACATCCAGCACAGTTACATACCGCTCAGCAGGTTATTTTGAATCACAAGATATAGCTAACAGAATACAAGTGTTTGAAATTTGAAATCAGATCAAGATTTCTGCTGATGCGTCTCTATAAAACACATTTTAGAGTGTCCCCTTTGTCATTTAAACGTGTTTACGTTGCCAGATCCAAAGCGACGGCAGCGTCGAGTGGAATTTTGTTGCCACAAGCAGAAGAATATGATCCACACAACGGATGAACAACAGTCTGTGGATAGAGTGGGGGATAAAACAAATGTGTCTGCTGGCACTTTGTGGAGAAAGAATCGTGTGGACAGACTAAATATAATCTCAAAAAAACAAAGATAAACCGCCATACTTGTTTGAGGTTTGCCTGGTTTAACCCTGTTTCGGAGCTCTGTTGCTGAGCACCGTAAACTCATCTGTAAAGCCCAGTGATTGCAGGTTTACAGGCAGTGTGAGGCTTTAGACTCCACATCCAGCCTTGACCTATACCTCTGACTCCACTTCCTCCAGTCTCTCTGGCATATACTGCAGAGCCCGACCTGTCACTTGGGTGGTGAGCTGTGTGGATAAACGGCAGCAGAATACCCAACGAGGCACATATAGGTGAAAGGAATTCAAGCTTGCACACAAATACACACTTGAAAGCACAACAGAGGTAGAAAAGTCGGATGCTCCATTTAGACAATAGGTATACTGACAGTAATAACAGTTCCTTTAAAAGGTATTTGTTGTATTCAGACAACTTTCTTGGTCTTGCTCTGGCATAGAAGTCTTTTATTTCCGTTTTTGCCATGAACATGTGCTATCATTGATAATACTGGCCACTCTTAGAGCCACGCAGATTGAACAGCTTGTGCAATGAGGTCCCACCGTCATGTCTAGATGTGAATCGTCACCCTGTTACCATGGTACGATCTGTACGTGCTAACAGCACATCTGAGAGTATCGCAGCTTGTAAACGCTCGGCTCCCATTTGGAGAGTTTTACTTGGAAAAAGGCTTCTTTTCTGTGAGATTTGCACAGCATCTTGCATGGGCTGCTCTTCTGAGGACGAGCCACAGGTTTTAAATCATGTTTGGGGTAGGAAGACCGCGGGAGCCGTGGAAAAAGACTTTGCTATGCACCTTTTGAGGTAGTTCGATGTGGATTTTAGGTGCGTTCAGAATCACTGCCCTGTTGGGGAAGCCATGCGTATGAAAGATGCTTGCTACCAGAATTTACTCCAACCGAGCTGGGCCTGTTCTGTGTCTGCACCTTTTTCTCCTCCGATATGTCTTTGCTCTTTGTGGAAACTCTGAAAATTCGGTTTTATTCGGCTCGCCCCAAACTTTCATATTCAACACCGGTCATCACTAACCGCGCCCCTGATTTTGAAACGAGACCTCGGTGAGAGTCATCAAACAGCTCAGTCTTTCAAAGGGAGCAACATTGTTTCTATGGCGCCCCTTTCGTCCCTCTAAACATTGCGCGTCGCGCCGCATGTAGCAAGTGTAGTAAGCATGTGTTTGTTTGAAGTAATAAACATACAAGTTAGAGAGCGACAACTGAGAAAGGAGAGAGAGGGAGGATGACAGAGAGAGAGGGGATTAGGAGGACCTGAGCACAGATGGCTTTTGGAGGCAGATGTCCCTGCTGAGCTGTTCGGGGTACTCCCTGCCAGCCCAGAGACAGTGACAGAAGTACACAGAGCAAATACTCTACTTCTGAAGTGGTGGCTCGATTTGGGAAAGCAGATGCTGAAAAATTGTTTTGTGCTCACATATGTCACCAGAACCAGTAAGGCGTATGAAATTCCCCAAAGTACTGGAACAAAAATAAGTCACTCATGTCTTTCCTCTCAATAACTAAGTAAACTTAAGCGTTGTCTGATCAAGGCAACACCTGCAAAGTGGTCATTTATCAGTTAATGTGAGCAGCACTGGTGGTTAGGCTGGAGTGCAACAGAGTGAAGTGACTGTCAGCGCCTGCTGACCAGTTTAACGAGAGGCAGAATTCAAGACGAGACCAGCAATAAGCCTTTATCAGCACAGATGAATGTAAATAATGAAGCTTTCTGTTTGGGGAGGTGGAGCAATGACGATGCTGCGTGTGACGGTTTGACACAGGTCAGCTCTGTTTTATACGTACCTGAGGTTGCCGTTCTATCAGATAAACTTTAAAAGTTTCCTCAGTTCTTTAACTCCACGTGGTTTGAGCATCCCTTCCTCTTTTTTTTATTGGAATGATTGTGTTCTTTTGTTGTTTGGGAGTCTCTGACACAGTGTTTAATTCACACGCACCATCTGTTGGTGGAAATGCATCACCATGCTTTAAAGATATGTTAACTCAAGTAGATTTTTAGTTTTCCCAGCCTTGTGGCGTGAGGGTACACCATCTCTCCCATACTTAAAAGTAAAGTTAGCAAAGTCAAGAAAAGAACAACCTTTATGATATTTCATTGTTTAACAATCAGTTATTATCTTCCACCTGATATGCAAAAGCATAATAGTGACAATATTTAAGCAATATTTAAGTATTTCTCCTGATTCCAGAGAAGTTTGTGACTGTTTACACTCGATTGTTTAAACTCTTGCCTTTAAATACTTATTACCCAACTCGTCTTTTTGCTTTAAAGTGCCATAGGTGCAGTAGGGTGAGAACTTTTGGGACACAATCAGAGCAAAATTAGGACAGCGAGGCGCCACGTTCGTTCAACCAAACCTGGTGAGGCTGCCCGCACTGTGGTGGGCGACTTGCTTTTGATAATATGATTCAGCTTAAGTGTAAAAACAACACGATGAGCCTTTTTATCAGTATCAAAAGAATGAGTGGTCTCTGGCATGGATAAGCGATCCTGGTGGTAAGTGATCTGGTGAAGGGTTTTTTCTCTACACTTATAATGCCATTTATGAAATGAAATCAAGCATGTTTAAAAGGCTCCCAGGGCCCGGGTAACATTACAGAAGCCAGAACTCCAATGTGCTTGTCTGGGGTCTGTCAGCCACCCACTGATTGTCTCAGTTTGATCTCTGGCAGAGGCACAAATGCAGTTATCCATCATATTTGCATTCTCTTATTTTTTTTGCCCCAGCTATTGCATATAATCCTGTATCCTTTATTTCCATACGAGAGACACAGGCACTTATTCATGGTGAATGTCAAATTCCAGTCAGTCATTATAAGCTCACAATTGGTGCATTAATAAGAGTGAAAAAGCTTGCAGCTGTGAATGCCTCCTACTGTTTTAAGGAGGACCAAACTGCCTCTTCGTGAGGCGGTGTTGATAACTTTCTTGGAAAGTACGTGTCAGTCCTCAGTGATGCAGTCACTGGAGGCTGAAAGTGTCCAGCGTCATACCAGCAGCTTTGATGTGCAGGGTAATTTGATGTGGAATGCTGTACGTTGTTGGTGGCCACAAAAAAAAAGACTGAAAGGAATAAGACAGTGGGTTTTACTGCAGACTGTATGGTAGTTTGTTCCGAGGTTAGAGATGCATAGAGCTGATACACGACCCTTTAAATAAGAGTGCCTAAGGCTGTTTTTCAAACTAAAGTATTCATGCAATATCAAACGGAGCCCTCATTCGATTTTGACACATTCCGCAGCGTCAAAAAGAAAAGAAAGAAAAAATTCTGTGTTCTGCCTCTCCTGCAAACTGCTTTCATAGATGGTGTCGACGCCAGCGCAGATAAATCTTAAAAGGACATGCAACTGGATGCAAATGACTTTTTCTGCGAACGTGAGTAAACGTATCTGACAGTCTTTGTTCACACTGAACAAATCAGTCAACCGTTGACGAACAAAATGAAATTCTGTGACATTATTAATGAGGGACGGTGACCTGGGCAAACGTGGTTGAAGGCCATCGACGCCCCCTCTTCATCTGCACAGACACTGGGTACACAGTGGATCTCATTGTTTAAACAAACCTAAGTGAAGTGATTTAAAGTTGGCCTTCAGCTGGCAGGATGCTTCGTTTTCAATTTCATGAAAGAGGCACAGAGCGCCTTCATTTCCTAAATGCTCACTGTGAGCAATTATGACTCCAAGTACAAATGAGAACTGTTTATCGGTGTATTTGGTCAGGCGGTGCACTCCTGTCCTTTGGATCCTCTTGTAATGCTTGAATGTGAGGAGAAAAAAGGGGTCTGGAGTAAACTATGGTTAATAGCCCTGAACGCTGAACAGCAGGGGGGGGGTCTGTTTGAAAGTGCCGTGATTCAGCACTGACTTCATGTTTCACTTGCACCTACACAGAGGTGCTTTCTGTCAGTGATATTGAATAATTGCAGTTAATTTAGGAAACAGATGACCAGACAATGTGCTGTTTTATTAACACAGAGGTGCAGTAGACCAAATAATTTTTTGTCCACTCAAGCTTTTTTTTTTTTTTTTTTTTTTTTTTAATGTGACATTTAAGGGTGTGTGCAGTGGACACAAATTTAATGTGACTTTATTACACACTTATTCACACATTAGTAAAAAAAAAAAAGGTCTTGGGTGGAAAATGCACACCTATCATGCCTCTGCAACTCTGTGCTGTTTCAGATTTTATTCAACAGCGGACTGGCGAGTCCCCCTTTCAGTTTTACTTTCTCAAAGTCGTACCCGATCAGTCAGTGTCTAAATAAAAAAAAAAAACACGGATGAATAACGTGAATTAATCCAGAGATTACTCATGTAGTGCTTGGAATGATTTTCTGTGCTCGACTTAGTTCTAGCGGAGGAACTGGAGTTGCCTGTTGCTAAAATTGACACGAACAGCTTGTGAAATCCTCCACCTGGGTGGGGTGGAAGCGACTGAAAAAAAGCAGCCACAGCCTTTCCCTTTCATTCACAAAATAACTTCTTTGTCGTCAGGTGGTCAAGACAAAACCCATTTGTCCGGTATCTGAACGCGGTTCACGACAGACTGTATGCACTGGCGACTGAAGGTGACCCGACTCGTAACAATAACTTCTATGTAACAATAGAGGCGGGCATTGATTTGATTTTATACCTGCTGAGAAACCCAACCAGTTCATTGCTGCTTCCACAGCCAAAATCCCTTTTCAGTCAAAAATAACACTGGAGGATAAAAAATAAATAATACACTTCGCCATCTCCTCAGTTAAGTGACATTTTGGATTTTTTTTTAATGGCCATGAGGCAGTTTTTACACCCCTTTGTGTGTCTGCTATGTTCGATGTTGGTTTCATCATTGGCTCTGTGTGGATTATAGCTGGAAAAGCCTCAGATGTGTCCCACCGTTGGTCACAGTCGACAGGATTATATTACGGATTAAGAGCCTGGTGTTCTGTACCTCGGTTTCACAACACTACACTATATGTCCTCATTCTCCTGCATCCTCAGCAACAAGCCAACATCCAACCTCTTAAATACCCAACACCAACAACAACAAAAAAAAAAGCAAATGGTTTTGTAGTGTGGTGAAAGTTGTAAACAAACCGGTTGTAAATGTTCTCATTAAGGGTCCCACACATGTCCTGTGTGTGTGTATGTATACACACACATCTAGTATAGGTAATGGAAACATCTCACTTTTAGGTTCACTGCCTCTCCTAACCAGTTGGAATTTAGAAAAATTTAAACTCCACAGTCAGTAGACTTTGCACAGCCTGACACCTCCCTGTTTGCTTCTTTTTTGGATGAGTGGAGCTTTCTTCCCCTCTGCTAACTCTGAAATGTCTAAACTGATTTTGAAGCACAACAAACGTTCCAAACAAACGCTGTTGGCTCGAAGGGAAAGCACAGGAAATGTCAAGGATTGTTGGCTAACTAGCTTATCAACACGGACGCACATACCAAAGCTATTTTTCAGTGACATTATGCTTCACTGTCACTGGGGCACAAAATGCTGCGTTGTATTATTACGATAAATTACCGTTTTAAGTTAAGCGAGCTTTGCTTTTGCAGTGCCGCACTCAGGCCCTGTACACACAAACACCGGTGTTGTGATAACGATTTTTCTATGCTTTTTTGCCTGTTTTCCACATGACAAACATGACATCTGATTACCCAAATTCTCTTTCATTTGGAATGGAAGACACCAGCGTTTTTTAAGATATTTACACATAAATGTATCGTCACTGTCCGTCTCTGGTGAAGAACTCAGGCAGTTGCTTTGGAGTTCAACTGCTACATATTCCAACACAGACCCAGCTGCCAATTCCCCTGGTTTTGACTGAACTTGTTTCGGACCTCTAGTTGTCAGTGGCTGTCATGAGCTGCAGGTTTAGGTTCCCATAACGTATATTGTTATAAAAGTAGAGTCATAACATCATTTTTGTTTGCGTTTTAAGCAAAATCATTCAGCTAAATGAATGCATTTTTCATTTTTTGGGGGTGGTTGAGGCAGACTCGTACTCATGATGAATCATTGTACATGTTGTATCATTGTATATGCGTGATAACAAATTCTTTTTTGCTTTATAGGTACAGAGCTTGTTGGCAGCGGCAGTGTCTCTTCCGCGCCCCGTTAGCCGAATTCCCAATAAAGCTGCTCTTATTCTCATATCTTACCAGTTCTGTAGTAGGGTCCTCTGCTCTGCTGAAGGATCCTACATTTTTCAAGTACACCATCTTTTGACAAAACCACTGTTCATTTGGTCTGTGCTGGGATTTCAGCTATTTTTCTGTGGAAAGATTATCACTCAGAGTGAAAGTTAGAAGTGGCAGAGAGCCTCTGTTGCTCCACTTTCTCCTCCGTCCCTGTGGCACTACAGCTGCAAGCCGCAGCCTGCCTATTACTTCACTCACTTGACCGCAAGGCATACACACACAGCACACACACACACAGCACACACACACAGCACACACACACACATCAGCACTCCATGAAGTAACCAAGGTTTGCTTTAAAAGTCACCAGATTAATTGAAATTGACACGTTTTAAAAACTTTCAGCGCTGGGAGTGTCAGCATTAGCGACAGCCATGCTAAAAGCATCAGCAAGCTTTCAGTTTAATTAGCGTAATTCACATTTGGCATTCTTCACATGCCTGAAGAATGCCCATAGACTGGAAAACACTTTGATTGGGAAAAGCCCACTTCCATTCTAACTTTGTACCATCTCCACATTTCTCACCTTAATTGTTTTGTTTGTATCTACCATTATTGGAAGCGAGTAATTGTCTAGCGGATGAAATTAAGTTTGATTTGTTTCTTCAAGATATTTGTGTTTAAACAGCCTTTAGATCACACACATACACAAACACATACCAATATATAAATTAACTGATTTATTCACTCATTTTGTAAATGGATCATTTAACCCTGTTCATTTTTCAATTGCTGCTCAATAAGTCTGCAACATAAAAAAAGTCTTCACATTCAGAGAACTCAGGTGCAGCCTTTTCACACGGTTTCCTAAAGGTTAATTGCTAAGTATACATCATGGGAATGTTTCTAAAATAAAATGCCAGCGTTCTGCAAACGTTGTCTGCCCACAAAGCCTGCTCACATTATGCATACAGATGGCCTTAAATGTGACACTTATTCCGTCCTGGTGTCTCTTGCACTGCTCATGTCTTTACTTCCATATCACCAAATCCACCAAACATGCCCCTCTGCTCAATCCTTGTACGTATTAATCGCCCGGTACATATACAATCAGTTTACAAGCAATTTTTTTTAGTTTTCCTATAGTTCCATCCGAACACCGTGCCTTATTTCCATCACTCTTGGTTTTCTGGAACTGACAAAAGATTTGCAGATGTCGCAGTAGAAAAAGCCATGCGGTCATCACTCCTCGTCTTGTTTCAGCTGTGCTTTATCAGTGTCTGTGAAATGCATTTTCATTCTCACTTTGTGAGCTTTCGAGGTGGTAAAGTGTACTGCGGGGAAATCGAACGCATCCCTGTATTTATGAGTTTAATAGTATTTCTCTTCCAATTGCAACTGTTCAAATACTTGAATTCTTAAGATATGTAAAATACAGCAACGGAAAGGTCCAAATTTTAACTCAGTAGCTAAGGTTTAACCTTTACTGACTTATTTTGTTTTGAAAGATCACTCTTTCTTATCAAGCCCTCCACACAAATTTCCAGATCTGATGATTTGTCTTCATTATCTCAGGGTCAGTCTATGCCATAGCTCATAAAATCTGTTTACTGTACGGTGTACAGCAGGAATGGTTGTCAGTGTCCGTTAATGCTGCGTTCAACTCTGCAGGAAGGTGCCACTTTGCCATATTTTGTGTTGCTGGAGGTGAAGCATACCGAGTCCTTTTCACCGTCAACCTGCAACCGTGAATCAGAACAGGGAGAAGAGGAACGCGTCTTATAAAAAAGTCTTTGTTAAATTAGGCTCATCCTCTCCCACAACTTATATTAAAAAAATAAAAATTGACACTTCCAAAATGGGCCAAATAAAAAGAGATGTCATATCTGATCCCTGCATTTCTAAAACAGACAGGGTATGATGTTGTGCTGGTTCCCCTTTGATTTTAGGTAGGAAAAATGTTGTGTAAGGCGAGCCAACAGTGTCAACATGGCTATCTTAATGTCTGCCTGTCTGTTTGTTCTAGTTTTTACGTTGAACATAACAAGAAGTCTTACAATAGAGAAAGACCCATCCATAACAAGAAGTCTTACAATAGAGAAAGACCCATCCAGAAAGTTTTTATTTTCCTCTGCCAAATGTCAAGTAAAAAACTGATGACTGCAAACTACCAGACTGTGAAACATGAAGAATATGTTTATAAGATGGGATCTGCGGATTTGATGCCAAGAAGAAAGTTTACTCTTGAAGAATGTGGAAAGTTATTTTATAAAGCAAATAGGAATCTGGGTCAGAAGAATGTCTCAGTACCAATTATGGCATCCACTATATAGTTAATCGCTTGTCATCATTCTCCATTCATGTGATGTGCTTCAGTACCAGCGTATCACGTTCCTTTTTATTCATATTGTTTATGATCGCTTCATTTTTCACTGAAATTTAATACAAATTAGATTTGGAAATAAAAAGGCACAGACTGAGAATGATTCCTCTGTCGTCTGGAGCTGGAAATGGGGATAAAAAAAGCATCAATCTAATTGGGTAAATAAATAATTGGGCAGTGTGTATTCAGTGAGACTCCTAAAGAAGGAGTTGACATACATAGATCTTTTAGACTACTCTATACATGTATGCCATCTTTATGGACTGGTTTTCACCACTGATCTTTTCAGTCTGCACTCCACAGTCCAATTTTTTGATATCACAAGCTGCCTCAAAGGCTTGGCCCAGCAGCAGCCTAACTGTGTCACACCTGGATGTCTCGACTGCTCGACGTGTGATGAGTTTCAGTGCAGCTCCTGTTGAAGATGGCAGCCACTGTAAACAGCACTCAAGACAGTGTGCTTATGTAAAACGATGTCTTTTGACGTGCTGTTCCGGGACTGGTCGGTGAGAGATTATAAAGACCGCGAGATAACAATGTTAATCTCTAGAGGGGAAATACAAAAACCCCAGGTTGAAAAAAGGGCACGAAAGAAAAAAAAAAACAGTGAGATAACACTAAAGGATTGATTCATCAAGTGGAGCAAAAATATTCAAGTAGAAACCTGGGCAGCCACAACTGTCCTCCAGACAGACTTCTGGGTGCACGGCTTTTATTAATCACTAACTTAATCTATACTTGGAAAAGTACTTTTGACCACTGAGACTGTAGGGAGTTGTCGAACCCTTTGAGAGAGGACTGTTGTCCAATTCTTGTCAAATTCAAAATTCTAGATGCTAAACACTCCTGGGTTTTCTTTGTTTCTGCATGCTCGTCCAAACTCAGACTTTTCTACACAAAGCCAGGTCATTGTGACTGATGCAGGTTTAGCATCGTCTTGCTGAAATTTGCAACACCTTCCCTGAGAAAGATGTCTGGAGGGGAGCATATGTGGCTCTCTGTACATACCTTTCAGCACTGATGGTGCTGATCCAGATGTGCAAGCTGCCAGCTCTATAGGTACTAATTAACCCCCCACTGCCACAGATGCAGCATTTTCAACTGAGCAAACAATGTTTCCGAGACGATTTTTTAGAATTCCATTCGATTGTTGTCCACACAACGGTTTTCCACTTTGCCTCAGGCTCATTTGAGTTAACTTCGACCCAGAAAAGATGGCAGTGTTCCTCGACTGTGTTTACATACGGCTTCTTCTTTGTGCGACAGCTTTAACCCACATTTGTGGATGGCACAGTGAACTGTTTTTCCACACACTATGATTTCTGGAAGTGTTTCTGAGCCCATGATTTCCTGGACAGAATCATGCCCTCTTTTTTAATGCGGTGCTGCCGAGGGAACCAAAGATCACGAATATTCCGTTCTGATTTTTTTGTGGAGTTCCTTGCACATAGAAATGTCTCCGGTGTCGAGTATGGTGCAGAGAGGTAGGGCCCAGATGCAGTCTTAAAAATTAAACAAAAGCTTATTTCTACAAACAAGGAGCAAGGCAAAAACAGAGGGTTCAGCAGGGCCGGATATCCAAAACACTTAACTATGGCAAACTTAACAAGACTATGGTACTGTGAGAGAAAACAAGACTATGGGACATAACCAGACTTAGCTCTGAGCGTGAGTGTGGAAGGGAAAGTGAGGATTCTGAAAAGGCTGTGACTGAACCTGGAAACTAAATGCGGAGGTGATTGGTGATGATGTGCAGCTGGGAACAGAAACAAGTGATTTGAGGGAGACTAAGTGACTGAGGGAAAAAACATGGCCTGGAACATAAAGAACCTGAAAACATGAAGATCAAACATAAAATGTGACAGAACCTGAAACATAGCAATAATTAAAACATACACTGTGACATCCGGATTCTCAGAGTCTTTTGATGACATCATGCTCTGTAAATTATGGAATACTCTGTCTTTGTAGTTTCACATCGAAGAACGTTATCCTGAAACTGCTCATTAATTTGTAGCTGCATTGTTTTGTAGACTGCTGAACCTGCCAGTTAATCTGATTATTTTCAACTGTTTCCCCTTTACCAACACTTACTCCTCCAGCCTTTTCTTGCCCACGTCCAACCTTTGTTGAGACATGTTGCTGGCATTACTTTGCATTCTGTTTTTATTTACGCCCAAACCTTCTTTGGAATTTGGGGGGGAGTTCCAACTATTTAGATGGAGTAAAGACAAAGGGGTGGGGGGCTTTTTCCCAGAAAATGGGCTATTCTATCAGAGTGTTTTGAGACATCTTGGTCATTTCCAAACCATAAAAACCATTTAAGTGCATCGTAAATGACATGCATTCAAGATGACCACAGTTTCTGTTCCCGTTCTGGTGTTTTAACAGCCTACATGGACTGACTTTTCTTTCTCCCCCTTTCTGAAAGAACAATATTAAAAAAACTGAGAAAAAAAAACAACAAAACAACAGCAGCGAAATGAATAGCCACCACACCGGAGAATTGGAGAATATATTTCTCATGGTTTGTTTGACAGTGATATAATGATGAAAGCCCTGCAATTTGTTGACAAGTTATTCTCATCAGTGGGGCTTTGGGCTGCTAACAGGTGTGTTGGATTATTAGTCACTGGAGCCTTGTGATCATCGGGATAGGTAGCCAGCTTTGCCACCCTTATCACGACAGCGGAATAAGAAAACACATATCCATTTTATATAATTGTTGCTTTTTATGCCGTTTTAAAACTAATTTACCCAGGTCACAGTGAATCAAGAGAAATAATTATACTTGAAGGCAAAATATATCTACCAAATAATCATCATCATTCCACTTTTTCACAAGAAAAAGAAAAGAACAAAATGAAAGGAGTGAAGCTTTCCTTAAAGCCTTTCAAAAAATATTACCTCAAGGCTAGAGGCATCAAAGCCAAGATAGTCAATGGGCTAACTGTGAGATTGATACAAATATGCTCTAAATGATGCCTCAACTTCCCTTCTTGGTAGCTGTACATATAGCTGTATATCGTCTGTTGTTTCCTACTCAATTGTCACAATACTTTGAGGAAGGCATTTTCTCAACTGGAAGGCCAACCCGGTAGGCCATTGTCCTCTATCCGCCTCCCCGGCAGACACTTTCTTGGCACAGGAGTTAAAGAGCTTTGTGGTTGGTGCCAAACTGATTTCCTTGGTGGCTTTGCTACCGGTGCTGACAGTCTTCGTGGCATGTTGACAAGAGCTAAGGAGCCAAACTTGATTGCCTCTTTTCCTCCTCATTATTACAGAATTTGTCACAGAATGTGATGGGATTTCTTTGGTCCAGACGATGCTCATATGTTGAGGAAACTGCATGCCACTGCCTTTTGACCACACTAAACACTAAGCCTCAGTCAGTTGTTGGACTCACTGACACTCGTCTGACTTGCGTCTGTTTGCTGCGACTCCAGAAATAAGTGGAGGTGGTATCAGTCACCCAGCACGGTGTGCTTGGACTGGTCAAGGCGAATATACCAAATTTCATTTTCTCATTTTTGATATGAATATGATCATCCACTTAAGTAATCACCTGGCACATGGTTCCCGGCACTAATCCTCTCCTTTAAAAGGTTCTCAGTCGTGTTTATTCCAGTGGGAGAAGTGAGCATAAGATCATCCTGACTTATTCTGTGGGCCCTTTGAGAGGATGAACTTGGATTAACACCCTTCTCTCTCACAAGGACACTCCAGTAACAAGATATAAAGATGGGATTCAAGCACTTAGATATTTACGAATGACAACATTCGCTCCATTAGAATCACACTGAGTTAGAAGAGTAGAAGTCTGCATCATTTATTACTCTTAACACAGCTTGTTATGCATCATTTCGTCAGTGCGGAGTTCCTTTGATTCCAGTTTGTCTGCATTCACTGTGGGTCTTACCCCTTGCGACAGATTTTATACATTAATGACAAAGATCTTCATATTTAATTCAAACTAAAGGGTCAAGTTTTATGGGGCTCTGACAGTGATCGTACCTTTTACAATGTCCTTTTATTAGTCAGAGGGTAGCAAGTGATATTCTTTTCGAGTTCCCCCCCTTTACAGCAATAGTAGTTATAGGCTGGAGACTGTTCATATTTGGAACTCACACCTTTTTTGTTATATAACTTCCAATATCGCTGTGACACCAGTTCACTTCAGTATAACCGCCAGCTAGACACTGCTGCAATAATGAATGGAGTAGAATCCAGCCCGTGTCCCAGAAGTTCACCTTTGTAGGTTTAAGAAAATGTCTCGGCTTTCTGAAGCGCATCTGAAGGCGAGTGAAAGTTTCCGATTTGAGCTAAGCGGTGCACAGGTGTAGCTCATGATTTAATAAAGAGGTGACACACAGCTGAAACATACAAACGGTGACTTTTAAAAGAAGCAGTGGTGCTGAATCAGGACAGCATGAGGCATCGTTGTTCCCCAGAGCTGGAATCAGAGTCTTCTCTGCTGAAGCCTGTTGTGCTGCAGCTGATGCCACTGCCACAGGGCAACCGCATGGCTTTTTATAAACCTACCCACGGCCATGTCCTCAGTCGCTCATCGTTTCGCCGTAAGCTGGAAACTAGCTCCAGATATTTTGTGTGAAGCGTGAGCAGCTATGTCACCTGCGTGTCAAATGAACGATGTGTCGCATCGGTTCATTCTGGCTACAATGCGTTTAGCTGCGAACTGAATTAAAAGTAAACATTCAAAGTGATCTGGAAGGATGATGGGTCCAGAGCGAGAATTTCACATAGGCAGGAAAGGACTTGGAGGGAAAGAGTGGAGGCAAGGAAAGGAATCAAGGATGCACAAACTAAGAGGCGTAAAGAGTTAAGCTATTCCTGTCTTGAACCAAATAAAATCTCTGTATTAATGACTCACTTTCTGATCTAACCGAGTGTCTCTTGGTTTTTACGTAGGTGCTACCTGTTGGATGGGATCTCTAAAGGAGCCTGGCTGAACCGCTCAAGCATCATATTCGCAGGGGACGACAAGTGGTCTGGGGACCCCCGAGTGTCCATAGTGTCCGGTGTCGGAGACAAACATGAATACAGCCTTCAGATACAGAAAGTGGATATAACCGACGACGGCCAGTATACGTGCTCAATACAGAGCGAGCACAACCTACGGCCAAAGCTCCTGAACCTTATTGTCAAAGGTGCGTACAGTTAGTGCCTTTTCAATGGATGTGATTGACTGTGAAGGAATATTTGTGATCATTTTGATAATCTGCATGTTTTTTCTTTCATTCCTCTGCCTTTTTGCGATTCAACATCCTATTTTTTTTATTTATTGACAAGAGCAGTTTCTTCAGAGAGGGCAAGCTGACATTTTGCCTTTAGGCTAGGCAGCATAAAGTAGAAGCCTGTTGGTTTAAATGACTGGAGGCAGACTGTGCAGCTTTAATCAGGCCTTCCTGGGTTTTTGTCACAGCAGGTATGACAGAGAAATGTGACTCTTATGCCTCTTAGTCGTGTTTTGCTCTATTATAGGCTATATACAGAGTTTGTATGCTGGTACCTCAGAATGAAAGTGATGTGAGCTTAAAATCCTTTCATTTGCCTCATTTAGTCCCTTGAATAGTTTTGCTTTTTTAATAAAGATTTACTCACAGTCTTTCCAAGGGAGACCCCCATTTTTTATTTTTTTATTTTCATATTTCTTTCATTTCATAGTACAATGGCCCACATTCACTGCTCTCACCCTCGTAGCCCCAAGCAGGAATTAGATGAATTTAGAGTGCATAGAAAATTATTCTTATTCTGTTCAAGCCTGGCCAAGGTTTGCATTCATTTCCAAAGAGCATAATGTTGGAAAAGTATCATATTAACAGAAGAGGTAAGGGTCAGACATGCCCCTTGTAGAGGCGTGAGCAGTGATTTGTGAAATGTGGTTAGGGAGCGAGCTTATGAAGTGTTTTTCAGCCGCGTGAAGCATTTTTTTCAGTATGTATCCGTGTCCAGATTTCCGAAAACAAGTACAAAACCCCTCTTTTTGTGCGTCTCTCCCTACATTGCGCCAACCACGATATTAGAACCATCGACAGCCGGTGAACAATGATCCTAAACTTAGTTCAGTCCAATGTTTTCCGACTGATGACACATGAGGAAGCTGAACAAGACCAAGCAAAACCATGTCTGACAGCAGCAGCCCAACATAGCAGGTGAAGGCATCCTCCCCACACCGCAAAGAAAAGAACAAAAAGCCCAGGAATGGCATGAAAAACATAAGGCAAACAAGTCTAATCCGTGCCGACCCAACCCCATAGCACACACAAAACCTTGAAGATCTTCTGCCAACAATCCAGCGCCAGACACCACAGGACACGCCCAGAGTTCCCTGTAAATGGCCCAGTGTATCGGAGCTGTTGTTGTGGCACAAGAAAGAGCTCCGCTTATCGAACAGTTGTTTTCAATATCGCGGCTGACCAGTGTGTGAATCTGAGAAGCTGGTTCTTTGACCGGTTACAACGTGCTCTGATTGGCATCACTGTGGTTATTCATGCATCTGTCTTACCCCACCGAGAGTGTCGCTCACCTGACTCTCATCCAAAATGTGCAGAATTAAAACTGTTAGGCGGAGCCGTCTTTGATGAAGACTATGAACATCTACAAGGTCATTTATTGTTGGTTGACGCCGACAAACCTCAATGCCTTTGCAGTCGCAGTGAATGTTTCCCAGCTGTCAGGACAATCCCTCCCACTGCCCATGTGTCCATCAGCTGCATCTTATCTAAGCTCCCTTGAGAAAGCAGCTCTTCCCTCTCCCATCAATAATCCTATTATAGCTGTAGGCGTATGAGATCTATGCAGGAAGACATTAGATAGCAATTCTGATTGTGAGAACAAAGTGCATTGATATGGTATTGTTGCGCGAGTTTGACGTGCCAGTGGAGAAAAGGTTTGCTCTTTGTTAGAGAGATGCAGATGGTGAAGCTGTCATGTTATAACGACAGTTGTTTAGACTTGATAACATCACTGCAAAGCATTTTTCTATGACAGCTTGTTTCTTTACTGTTGCCTGTAATGTTCTGTCAAAAAAATTTAAAAAGTAATATAAATGGCCCCATTGCCTAACTATTATAACAGTTGAACTTTGGTGTTTGGTCCTGATGCGCACTGAAGTCTGGCTTTTGGCTCCACCTCAACCACATTTTATAGGTTCTTCGTGCATCTTAATGTCAGTGTGATAAACTGTAATCAGCTGCTTGGCAGGCAGTAACGGTCACTACAGGAATATCATGTTTTTTGTGGGTGTTGGCTTTCTGAAGAACACTCTGTAATTTGAATCCTACCAGGGGTGTTTCAGGTCATGGCAGCTCCTCTCCACTGGCCATATGGCCACAATCAAACCGAAGCTAATGTGCCAGCTGTCAGCTGTATAATAGGTTTTGCGATGGCAGTCTTCCTGATGGTTGCGACCTAGCAGCTAATATTTGGCTGCTAGGTCACAATGATTTGGCTTACAAATACTAATTGTTGTTCACAAAATGTAATTTCACTCAGTTATGTCGATCGGTCGATCGGAAATTTCTTTCCACACTGGCAGTAATGTGACTAATTAAAGCAGAAGTACTGTAACGGTGTACTTGTGACTTCATTGAACATTTGCAATAAAGAGTCTTGAGGCCAGAGGAGCAGCTGGACAGTTATATGAGAAAACAAGAGAGAGCAAAACTCTAACTGTGGAGAGAACTGTGGAGAGAAATCTAGGAGAGAAACGAATCTTAAAAATCTTAAAAAATTATAGTAAAAAAAAAAAAAAAAAAAAAAGAATGCCTGAAATCCCATAAATATGCTTTGTACTCCTTACATTTACTGTCATTGGCTATTAAAGCTGGATGGTGTTTGGGCTGCGTTACCTGAATCTGATACTTTTGAGTCATCAGGTAAATCTACGTGATGTGCAGGCAAAGGAATTATGGGAAATACAGATGACTCACTCCAGGTGATTAATGCCTGTGGGCGGGTTTCTGACAGGGCACTTAAGGTGGTAAAAAATTGCTTCATTACACTGCCATTCGCTGATTTATTCATGCAGTTCTACCTCATGTTTGTGCTCTTATGGCATCTCCATAATGTCACACTGTGTTGTTCCTCAGTTTATTTGCTTTGTCAAAACTCCGTTGGTTGTGAAACATTACCTGTTACTGCTGTGCGGCACTTGTGTACACACGCTCAAGCCCACTCATGGAGAACAGGAGGATTTCTTTACAGATGTGATGTAGCAGTGGAGCAGCTCTGTCATGTTGCAGAGGCTGCTGGGAGCATCAGGTTTTTTTTTTTTCTTTTCTTCGTCTGCCGGTATGAAAGACTTGAACAGAAAAAAAAAAAAAAGAAGCAGACTCTTTAATCTGGGCTTTTCAGTCCAGGCATACACCACTTATTAATAGCACAACTACTGTTGCAGTTGATGTAAAAAGGATTTCATGCCGTTGGATTTTTTGGGGCACTTTTGCTTTGCTAGGCCATGCGCTCTGAGGAGTAACGACGGGAATGGGAGCAAGAGAGGATTATTATATGTAATATTATATTCCAAGGCCTCATCCTATTTCAGGTGCGTGGCAGGTTCTTTGACCTGCTGATCCACGGAGCGATTAGGCTTATCTGAAAGACCTATCTACACGCTGCTGGGTGCCTTTTTCTTGCCTCTGGTCAAGTGATTAGAGATTTGCCAACAGATAAAACACATTTGAATATGTTTAACAGTCACCGGAGCGTGGAAACAAAAGCAAGATATAAATAGAAAATGATGGAGGCCGTATTCTGTGTCAATAAAAGCGAAGAAAGAAGATGGCAACATGAGCCACATGTAAGGTTACAAGTCATTTGTTTTTGCTCTGTAATCACATCCCATGGGGCTTTCTCACCATTACAACACTGAACAGGGATCTCTTGTTATCACCCCACTTTCTAACACACGAATCACATGCTGCTGAATCAGAAGGTGGGACGTGACTGTCACACCGCTGTCGCACAGAGACAGTGAAGGGCACAGTCTGTGCACTGGGTTTTTACTCTTTGTTCTTGTTGCCTGTGTAAGAAATCTGAAGTTTCACGTGTTGATGGCAAAAGATAAACATGCCTGATATCTGAGATCTGCGAGTGTGACACAGCATCGCATACAAAGCGTGAACGAATGTTATTCCATTGCAGCGTTGTTGCAGAATTACACCTATGCTTTGGCGGCCATATTTCCGATGAAGGTGTGCAAACGTGACTCTTGAATTATAACCACCACGAGCGGTAATCACGAGGCAGCCGAGATTTGATGAATTGCCCGAAGGCTTCACACTTCACGTTAATGCCATTACAAACTCTCGGTCCACGTGAGCCTAATTTCTGTCCATTTATTTTACTTCCTTAATATGGCGTACAGCTGGTTTTCATCTGCACATCTTCATCAGTGCCTTTACTGACCTATTTACAGTCTACCCCTAGCATTATCTGATCTACAATACCGAGGAATGAGAGATTAGTAACGGGCCCAAGCCGCTCTTCCATACATTACATGACTATCTTCTCTCTCAGCTGCCATGCCCCCCCCCCCCTCGGTTAATTAAGATTGAGGATGTGATAATGCATTAAATATGCACAGCACCTCTCATCTAAGAATATCTTGTCCCAGAGAGGAAGGGTAAAGAGGTATGCTTTCCTTCTCCACTAGTAACTGCTCACATGGGCGTTAGTAATGCATTTCAAGCTTCCATCACTCCAGACTAGACCATGGAGTTAGACCGAGGAATTCTTTAAAAGATATCCTACTGATGTAGTGCAGTTGAAAGCAGCTTTTTCCTGAATGCAGAATGCGTCTTCTCATTATGCATTATCTACCATCCTGTTTCATAATCATGCACTGTAGGACTAAAAGGCTCATTTACAGCTCCAATATGAAGATTTTATGTTTAGAGCCTCGTCTCAATGGATCGCTCCACGGGTTAACATTCTCACAAGTGCGAGGAATTATTCTGTGTGAGATTAAAATGCTTTGGATGTTAATGTGGATCGTAGCGGATCCACGGTGGCACCTCCTCGCCAACACCCCTGGAGTGAGTCGGTGTGGAAAGAGTGTTTCTCAGCAAGGAGTGAAACGGAGGGTTAAACCTCCAGGTTCTCGCTTTAATGTCAGGACAGGGATAGAGTATAATTACAGAGCACGGCATAAAAGGGCTCAGCAAATCACAGTTTATCCCTAATATGAGGTGATTCTGTCTAGTGGTCTAGAGATATGTTTTTTTTCCAAAGGCAAGTACTGAGCAGAGAGCAGAGCAGCACATGGAGAAAAACACCAGCGTCACGTCATCTATGGCTGTTGTTGATTTATTATTTTTTTTATACACAATATAATGATCAATACTCAAAAAAAAAAAGACTTAAAGAATTATTCAACACTATTATGTCACGATCTAAGTATTTTTGAGTTTTTTTTTCTGTCTGGTTTCAGTTTTTTTGCCATTTCCCTGACCTTTTTCCTCAGTTCCCTCCTGCCTGGTCATCAGCTCCACTCCCTTCACCTGTGTTCACTTATCCTCAGCTGCACTCATTTGTTCCCATGGTGATTTCCCCGTCAGTCTTGCTCCTACTCTTTGGTAATGTACAGTGTAGTTTTTCTTTATTCTCAGGTGATTTGGTTTTCTAAGTTTAGTATTCCAGACTGGCTGCAATTTTCGTTTCTATTCTAAAAGACACTGAGTTTAAGTGTGAAATGTGCACATCTGCACACATCACAGTCGGATGACGTCTTCAGAGATGCCAGAATAAAAGCTTAAGTGATTGGTTCTGAATGTTGCGCAGATGTCAGTGGGAAGCTGTGATGAAGATGCACGGCAGCATTATGATGCTGTATTGAACGTACAAACCATGACTTTACATTTAGGAACAAACACATAAGAGATAGCCTGTGAAATGACAAATCTGGTGAACAAACCAAGATCCTTTCCATTTCTGGACAGCTACTCTACTTCCTGAGCTACAGCCAGCTGCCTGAAGTACTCTTACGCATTTCTAAGGAAACATCGTAATTAAGATTGTTTGCCCCAAAGCATGTGACTTGCAGTAAGGCGTTGCAAACATACGACTAAAAAGGTAAAAAAAAAACATTCACCGTCAACTAGATTTATGGTTCCCATATTTTTTTACTGTATAAACAACAGAACAATTGATCAAATAAAGTTTTGCCCCAGGAAACAATGACTGCTAATCCATTTTGATTGTTGAGCTGTGACAGAGCGTCACACCAAGGAGGAAGCTGTTTTTATAGGTTTAACATTTTGGGATGATCCTAGTGTATGTATTTATAGTGATACATCGCCTTGCTGCAAACCATGTGAGACCCTCTGGTGTTCCTACACTGCGCTGTGACAACCACTAAGCTTTAAAGTGTGGTAAGAACCAGAAAGTTTGATTTATTTAAGTTTTTTCTATTCAGGTGACATGGAGAACAGCCACTGTGAAATCACAGTCTAAAATGCGCTGACTTTGGTTGCCTCTGAAACATTCCCAGCAAAATGCTGTCAAACAATACTTGTGATACATCTGAAATATCGTGGAGAATATATCAACTTTTAAAGTATTGCATGAAAGGGGCACAGAGCGCTGTATTCATTTTAATATTGCAGAGTATTTGAAAATGCTTTATTCAAAATCAAAGATAAAAACCCTCGTCAGAACCACCCCCACAGGAGGGGACATGCTTCAAACGGTCAGCAGCTGCGTTTGTGTTTTGGGCTGCAGCTTTGGTGACATAATCACTAAACTAACAAGGACATGGAGTGGCAGCGTAACCCCCAGAACTGTCTGAAAATAGGAATGGGTGACCCGAAATATGTCACCAGGGTGGCCTGTTGATACACAAAAACCTTAAATATAAATGAAATAAGGGATGTGGAATTTTCCACCCATCTTATCTTCGTTTTTCCAACTAAGGCCGTGGCAAGTGTTGATGCAGTTGTGGAGAACACGACATACCGCCCCCCCCAATATAATTCAAAACGGTGCTCAGTGTTATTTATTCACAACAGCAGCAAATTAGAGCGTCTCCTCATTTCTGAGAGAAAATGGAAATGTGTAAACTTGCAGGAATACACAACATAGCATACCCTGCTAATCTGACTCTACAGGTGTACATATATTCTCCTTTTTGTTTACCAGGCTTGCTGACAAACTCATCAGCGATGACATCGAATAAATTGCAGACGCCAGCCAATCTTCAAATTGCAAATTATCGTCCTGATTAAAATCGGCCAAGGGATTAATCCATCACCTTTTCTGTCACTAAGATTTCCATGACCCGAGTCCAAAACTTGTCCTGCCAACTACTTTTGAAAAGTGGCACACCGGATCGATCGGCTCAACAAACACTTTGAAAATGGCATTTCCCCTTCGTTTACTGGCGCTAGCTTCTCTTGAGGATTAGCGACACTGATATTGTGGAAATTAGAGCGTAATTGGAAACCAAGCTCTACCTCGCCTTTCGTGCAATTGAAATTGATTGGGCCGTTTGAGCATATTCATAGAACAAATTTCCATTTAAATTTGGTGTCGAGTAGCTTAAGAAGCTTAATGTTAATTTCTCTATACATTTTGTTTAAAGTGAAACGTTGTCTGACATATTGTCAATAGTCACCATTACCCTAAAATTAAACTGAATGTTACTCTGAAGGCTGCTGTTTCAATCAACATTTAACTGTACAGCTGCCAGATGGAGTAAAAACTAACAACTAAAAACATCCACATCGATTCCAAAACTTCAACAACCTGGACACGATTGGCTGTGACATTATTCCAGGTAAATTTGCTGAAACTGTTTCAGTTAGTGTGCTTTTTGCTCAGATTTGATTAGGATAACGCTTACCTTGTTAAGATTGTTTTGATGAACAAATGAGCCCGAATCGGATAGCTTTCCGTTGTTCCAGCGGATCAGATATGCCTTTGATTGATTCGGTATCATAAGAAAATAAGACACTATGGAAAAAAAGCAGTTGCATTCACCCCTTATCTTTCTAAGTATGAATAAGATATTTGTGTGCTGTGAGACGAGCTCGAATAATTGTGTATTGAAAGTATGAGATGAATAATAATGCAGTAAAGCAATGTGGTCTGCCATTGATATTGCAGGGGAAAGTAAAGAGAGAATATGAGTGTCTACAGGAGCAGATTTGCCATTATGGCCCCTGACATTTAGTTAGCCACTAATCATTGTCATTTGTATGGATGTGTGTGTGTGTGTGTATATCCCAATCTTAGCCTCAGAAAATTTCTACCCTCGAGGACGTGTTTGCGCCAGGATGTTTCACCAAATGTGTGTGTCTTCGTGCAAGTGTGTGTTGGGGATTGTGCGTTTGTGCACTCCAATGCGAGTCCTCATCATGGAGATAGCTGATATTAGCTATGGTTAATTAAAATCAGTGAGGACAAAGGTCAGCCACTCAGCTCTTGCGTCTCTCTTCTCTAGAGAGGCAATAGATACAGCTTGAGTGGAGACGAACTCGGGCACCTTTATTTGGACCCTTCTTAACTGGTAGAACAACGGTAGCATAAATGCATACCTGTATGCATCTTGCACATGTTTTAGTATGTATTTTCTAAGAATTAAAAAATCTATATAGCATAAGATAACAGTGCGTTCTGTTGTTGGAAAGCTTACCCGCACTGTGCATGTTGGTTCTGACCTTAATTTCCTCTCTGGAGGGGTGTTTTTGTGCTTTTTGAACTTTGACATGTATGTTTAAAACTGCATCAAAATGAGCTTCAGATGACAGTAACGGGGTTGTTATGGACCAGAGTTTGTAAATATGAATCAGTTTTCACGGATGTTGTGCATTTATTCCCGACTGGGTTCTTTCTGTGTGGAGTTTGCATGTTCTCCCCGTGCATGAGTGGGTTCTCTCCGGGTACTCCGGCTTCTTCCCACCGCCTGAAAAACATGCGTGATCGGATCATCTTTGTCTCTAAATTGACCCTAAGAGTGGGATAGGCTCCCTAACCCTAACCCTAACCCTAACCCTTTTTTTGCTATACTGGATTTTTGATCATCAAAACCCTAACCCTATTGCTCCCTGCAGCACACTACACCTCAAAAACATAACCTGCCCCCCTCCCTCCTTTCCACTCTCTTTTCTCTCTCTCCCATATCTCCTCTGTCCCCCCCACACCACCCAACATACATGAACCAAGGGTCTCGAACCAATGCATACATCCCATAAACAATCACCTGCACCACCAACCACGAAGGAGGCCCTGGTCACCAATTGCACCCGGCAGCACACTACGCCTCAAAGACATAACCCGCCCCTGCCCCAGTCTCCTTCTTCTTCTTCTTCCCCCGTCTTCCTGGCAGCACATAACATACACGCATAAGGACCCTGAGTCTATTGCACCCACATTCAACACATCTCAAATCGCAGTTTCCCACGGCCACCTGAGTTACTCCAAGATTATGCCAGTACATGCAGTAATTACCAGCCAGATCACGAGTTGTAGCGTGCACCCCCTTGGTTTCTACACCAAACTCCATGGCAGCTAACGAGTTGCATAGGAGGGAGACCACTGAGTAAAAACTCACAAACCTAACCAATTTTTTTGCTATACTGGATTTTTTAATCATCAAAACAGGCACATAGAATTAACTCTAACTAACCCTTAAACCTATCAAATACACTTTAATATTACCAAACCATCTGTCCTATATAGCAAACAGGACTAAGGTACTACGTTAGCAATAATTTGATCCTTTAAAATGTTTATGTATGTCTCTAGATTGAGGTAGTACAAAAAAAAAGATCAGTTTAATAGTTCATGATTATATAAAGGTCAAATACCCCATTCCGGGCCATTGAATAAACAACTTTTCATGCTATAAGCTAGCAGCTATTATTAACCATGTGTCTCACGTCTATATAATTCAAGCGACTGCCATTTTGGGATCTATGAACCTGTTGAAAGAATTTTCATAGGGCCACGCGTTTGATTTGCAAATTTCCTCAAAACTGGCTAAGCTGATCTGCTGACAAGGGTTCATTATAGGCTGTTAGAAGGATTTTAGGTTTTCAAACTTACTTCTCTGTTACAGACAAGTGAAAGTGGTGGCAGGGGCACCAAAAAGGAAGTAAGATATAAACAGTATATATAAACACCAAACTTATTTTATCGACTTAACACCTTTTTTCCCGGAGAGAGCTGTCATAAGCAAAAAACATGTTTTTCTCCCCCAATTATTATTACAGTTGGACATTAGTAATTATATTGCCATGGCAATATATTGCCCCTCATTATCACAATCACCTATATTTTGCTTTGGTTTCACTTCATGTCAGCAGTGCCTGTTGTCATGGTGAGTTATAATGTTTATATTCTCTCAGCATCACATCTGCCACAGCAGTGCAGCCATACCATCATATTAAGCTTAGCAGTCTTAATTGCTCCTGTGTGTAGACATCATGACGCAGTCTGACATGTTCATCTCACCCAGGTTCTATTTGCCTTCTTTATTACAAAAAATCTGATGTTTTAAGGCTTGTAAGTCTCTTCGAATTGCTTTTCAACAGCGGTGTTAATTTAAGGTTTTTATTCAGACACAACGGCTATTTTTCTTTGCCATTTTATATCCACCTTCAAAGCCTAACAAACCTGGATGTTTTTCATGAATGCACACAATACTCAAACGCTCAAACTCAAGGTTGGGTATGATAATATTCATGATGTTTATGATTAAACCCCGAACATCTGTGAGCGTTGACCTTTCTGTTATGGCTGAGTGGCGGAGGGCTGAGGGCCCAAATACAGAACAGCCGACCGGAGGTGGACGGAGACCTAACAGAAGCTTTATTTAAGGATTGGAATAAAAAATAATAATAAATCCGTCAACTAAACTGAGAAAACAAAACTTTAAAACAAGCCATATGGCAAAAATGGATTAACTTTGAGCTGGATACAGAAATTGGCCAACAAGATTGCAACAGGACAAAGGAGAGCTGAATATATAGTATATATACTGAGGGGGAACTAATGAGGAAGTGGCTGCAGCTGAGGTTGATTGAGTTGGAGACAGGTGTGGAAGTGGAGCTGATGACCAAATGGGGAAACTGAGTGGTAGCCCAATTCTTTGATTGGAAGCCC
The DNA here is from genome assembly GCF_036924035.1 of Leuresthes tenuis. NCBI lineage: Eukaryota > Metazoa > Chordata > Actinopteri > Atheriniformes > Atherinopsidae > Leuresthes > Leuresthes tenuis. The sequence continues at coordinate 13,942,168 of NW_027325361.1, read as the reverse complement.
AAGAACAAGCTGGAGTTCACAGACAAGTCTTTATATAGGTCACAGGTAAAGTATGGCAGCGCTGGGCTTGGTGTGACAGAGCCCTCGCTGGGCCTCCGTCAGAACAAGCCCTGATCTCTGGAAATAGTTCATATTTATCTTCTTCACATTTATTTTTACACTTACACGCGACCGAGTATAATTGGCCAGTTATTAGTGACATGAACAGGCCGACCACTGTCCACGTCATGTTCTTGTAATATTGTGTGGGACAAGTACAGGATAGGAACATAGATTATTTAGAGAAATACAAAATATGAATATATAATGTCCCCTTTCGCCCAATGACTGCTGGGATAGGCTCCAGCCCACCCGCTACCCGACTGACGGATTGACGGTATAGGAAATGGATGGAATGAACATTATAATGTCTAATGTCTAAGAACAAAGCCAACTACAATATTTGGATACTGGGAGTAATGACAAAATCTAAGTACAGGACTGAGTGCATGGACATAGACAACCGAGAACACAGAACAAAAGACTAATTTGATGATGACAGAGAAAAGACGAGGAACTCAAAGGACAAGGGAAAGAAAAGAAAAAAAAAGAAACCATGAGCGTAACCACAAACAAAAAGACAAATACAAACGGAATAAATCCCGATTCAAACCAATGACTCGAGAACACAAACCAGAAAACAGAACAGAAACGGCACACAGGAAAGCCAAAGAACAGAACAAAACTAATCGATAAGATAGAGGTTTATCGTTGTGTGTTCTGTTGATGACGCTCAGGTCATTCAGTCAATTAAAAGCCAAGCGGAAATGTGCCAGTAAAGTTTATAAATGAGCATTTACAGCTTCGCATGCAGAGGAAATGACATTTATTCTCTAACATACTGTGTGCTGAAGTTTGGACACACAGGCTACTCCGGCAAAGTCATGAGATGCGAGAGTCAGGCGGAAACAATCTAAATTGAGATTTTTCATCAGTCAGTGGTGTGAGCCCTTGGCTTTTGTGGTGTTAAACAGTTGGTTTTTAGAGGTGTAAACCACAACTGAAGCGTGGGTTCTCTCACTTTTTTTTTTCTTATGTGCATCCAAGAACAGTAGGCCCTCCAGACAGTGTTTATCATACAATGCAACCCTCATCAACAGAGGCTGCGAAACAGATTTCCTGGAGGTGAGGCACTGGCAGACATTTCAGGGATACACTGGCCTTAATTGGGCAGATAAATATCACAGACTGCGCTCTCTGGCCCCACAGCACTATTGCATACATCACCCTGAATGCAGACTAACCACCAGCAGCGGGATGCCGCCCCATTGCCTCATCCTTGGAATGAGTATCAGAGATTTCCATCCTGACTTGTAGCTGTATTAGGATCAGGTTGCAGAAGCCCTTCTGCTTTGTTACAGTCCAGAGGTCATTTTTATTTTTTGTCACGGTGACACGACACAGGGTGCATTATCAAAGACAGAGAGTAAGAGATTGGATAGTTTAGCATTCGGAAAGATTAGAGTCACTGATGTTGTGGCTGACAATCATGAGACTCTTGAGTCACAGTGTAAATGAATTGGAGGAGCCGGCATCTGTATGCTGCAGAGCTGTCGAGGGTTTTTGATAATGAGCAATATATTGAATATTCATGAATTTGGCCTTTTGAAAGCCCTCCGAGGCTGCAAATTACCCTGTATTACCTACGTGTTGTTCAGTCAAAATCCTCTCCCACCAGCCCGTGGGGCAGGCTGTGAAAATACACGGCACCATCTGAGAGTGGCCGTGGCAGCTGACACATACAAACAGCAATAAAACGCGCCATACAGAGTGCCTCTGGTGCGCGTAGGCACATGAAGCACATACGCACTCAAACACACAACGTGTGCAAAGTCCGAGAGTGAATACTCCCTCTTTAGCACCGGAACCAGAGAGAGAAAGAAAGGGAGGAACTTTAGACAAATGCCTTCACATTCTCACCCCTCGGAACTTCTTTTTTGGCTGATTTACATTTCTTTCTAAAAAGTCGAACTTCTTTTGCGGCGCATGATTAAATCATAGATTCGTATTAATATTTCAGAGTAATAGCTTAATGGATGGACGAAGAACATTGCACGTTGCTCTGAGGGCGATCTTCTGGAAGGCCAAACGAGAATGTGCAAAGAATATTTTAAGAGGCACCAGGAGCACTGAGGGCACTTTGATAAGAATGACAGTTAATGGTGATTTTGCTTAAAAAAAAAAAAAAAAAAAAACGTATCTCAAATTCTTTTTTTTTTCAAAGCAGTAAAAAAGATCCATGGGAATGGTCATTTTTACATCTGATACTGGATATTTATGAGGCTAAATGTGAGTTTCAATTAAACGCAGCCTTGTAAAAGGTCAATTATGGTGGCTTTCGGTTTTCAGCATGGGAATGTAACTACTGCAGGAATGGCACTGAAAGGTCTTTTGTCTGTTTTGAGTGCACAACATGTCTGGAGTATGACAAACTGATGAGCAAAGGGTCGGTAAAGAGCAAGTCCAAACACCCGCTGAGAGCCGAGCTCCTCTCCTATGACTGAGCGTAGTGTGCGTCTGCTAGCTGCCAACTGTTTTCTCCCCATTAATCACAACCCAGGTTCTAAAGTTTGAACTCTGACCTTTCCTGCTGCATCACGGCCCAGTGACAGATGGAGGCAGAGCTCTGCGTCCTCAAATCATCAAATCATCCAGCTCAGACACACGCAGCCCCCCCACCCCCCGCCTTATGTGTGGGCCTTAGAAAGGGGTCACTCGGTCACAATCTGATATTTTGATTTTGCAAAGCAGCATGCCCCAGTGACTGTCTCGATGTGTCTTTTCTTACATGAAATGATTCGAAACGAGCCCTTTTTGTGCCTGCGCCGACCAAACGCACTTTGTGCAGCTAATTGAAAAAGCAATGCTCATCGGTGAGAGAGAAAACAGAGTGCCCAGTGTAGAGGAATTTTGTTTAGAAGCAAGATGCTGTGACTGAAAGACGCTGATTAGCATGAATGAATTAGATAGCTTATCTTTGAATTACATGCCCAGTGCAGCTCTCCCATTGAAGATTAATTGCCTCTCACAAGCTACAGCGAAAAGTTCATTTTCATCAATGCATTTCCCCTTAATTCCTCAGTTCCCACAGAAATGCCTGAAATTGGTAACAAGCGCTCCATAATCACGCTTTGTGCATCATTAACTTCATTGGCAATTACTCATCGAATGTATTGGTTGTGACATTTGCATGTTGTTTTTGCACCATTAGGTCATGGCAGGAATATTATCATAAACGAATCATTAGTACAAGTCAAACATTCACGGTGCCCATTGGTTTGTTTTTTTTCTCAGCGATCTGCAAGAGGCGAAGCTGGTTTATCGTTGTGACCGTTTCCTTATCTTTGTGGCAATGAGTCATCCGGCCGATCAGCTTAGCAGCAGCCGGGATAAATAGTTACAGACACTTGATGTGGACAGTGTCTTCAGTAAGGGGACGCTGGTAAAATCAAACATTTACTTTTTGAAGCGTGTCCTTGCAAGCATTCCATCAAAGTATCCAAGAACCCCATCGTGGCTGAAGTTGTTTCGTTGGGTTATTTCGGGTTTGCAGACAGATAAAAAAAAATGGGTAAAATGTAAGTCTAGGGTCACAAGTTAAGTAATGGGCATGCATTCTACCTTTAGAGTATGCGCCAGATGCATTAACAGTGATACTATAAAATGATGCGCAGCAGCACAAACATAATTCTGACGCACACACAAGTTGCAGAATCCCATGTTAAAGAATTGCATATATATAGTTTATAGAGTTTTTTCGACATATGTGTCTATCAAAGACCCTGCTGCACTTCCAGTTTTCCAGCGCCATCACTCACTCATTGCAGCCTCAGGCAAATTCCTGCACTACGTTAATAGGGTAAATCACTGGATTCATCATGTGTAATGATACCATTATGGAATAATGTTCATCAGCTAATGTGCACTTGCCAGGAATCTATTTGTGTCTTTAGCCATTTGCTGTCTGCTGCACAACTCCTCACATCTCCAATCGTTTATATTAACCCAACATCTTAGCCACAAGGACATCTTACAATATGAAGAGATGCCAAAATAAGACGAGCAATAAGGACTGATGAGGTTTTATGTCTTTGCGCCGCCGTTCCAGTACCTACAGCCCACCTTCTCCGCTGCTCCTGGGCTCAAATAAATGGAGAGAAAAGGAAAACATCCCTTTTTTTTTTTTTTCGAGCATTTTTATTGCTTTTTATTATTGGCGTATGCTTCTGTGTGTGTGTGTGTGTTTCTGTTGAAAATTGAGATTGATATGTTTAATAACGTTACAAGAGGAGCAGCAGGTGATATTGGACGTACAACGAGAGTGACTTTCAAAAGTTTATGGGCCGGGAGTCGAATTCGAACTTTTCATTTGTATGAAAGCAGGTACGGCAGACGGATGAGCGCCATCCCGGCACTGTCCCTGGCACACCGTTTGATATCAGCCAACCATTTGTTACTCGATCCTTATGAAAGGATAATGTGCAGTTATTTGGCCGAACCCAAAAGCCAAAACACGGCATCTTCATATGAAAAAAAAAAGATAATTTAGAAGAGAGAGAGACATCTCTGACCCCTAAGTTTGTTAGTTTCTATCTCAGACTGATAAAAAAAAAAGCTTCATATCCAGAATTGACAATATGATAATAATTCATCTTTCTACTCGGATGAACTTTTCCCAAAGTTAAGTACAACAAATTAACTGCGTCTGCTTTATGACACTGCAAATGAAGTTAATCCCTTAGAGGAACATAATCTGTCTCTGTTTATGTTTAGTTTTGGTGTCTGACACCTAATTAACAGACTTGAAGTCAGTTCTTTTATGCTGTGCGCTGTGAGGAGAGGGAATTGAAAACCTTTAGGAATACTTGTGTGGGAACTGTCTCATTACAAAGGTTTATATTATACCCCAGAAACACAGGTATATCATAATCCATCTGTATTAGTGTCATCTCAACAAGCTGCAATGTTGGAAGGGGTAATTTTAGAGTTGTTATGAGCTACTCAAAAGTTTCACCCCTAGATCAATCAAAGCTGAGTAATAAAAACGCAAATCTCCGCCTAATCCAATTCCAAATTGCTGCATGTATACAATTAAATAATATCTGTTTGAAGATCAGTTAACGTCAGAGTTTGTGTTTTAATAAGATCGTTATATCGCATGATGTTTAGACAGGAAATGTGCTTGTGCACCTTACAGCACCTTTGACCATTTAAACGTGCATGTGGCTGAAATTGAGGGATAACTTATCTACTTCCTGTCATCTCTCCTGACTCATCGCCCACGCCTCGTACACTACAACAAGTTGCCAGGCTTCCCCTCTGGGCTCTAATTGGAAAGCTTGATGGCAGTAGGTTTTAGCCAGTAATAGGGTCCTGCAATTTGGAAGCAGAAGTCGTCCTGGAGAGGCCTGTCAGGATTTATATAAGAGCCCAGTTGCATGCATCCCACTCGGCATCCACAGAAGAAAAACCCTGCATTTTAATACAGCACCTCCAAGCATTTCGGTAATTCAAGGTGGCGTTATTAGGGGTTTATTTATTCACCCGAGGCGTCTTCCAGGAGGTAGATGATGTCACCCAGATCAGCTGTGGCAGCTCACTCGCTGCACCTCCTGCAGGGCTGAAGAAGGGAAATTAGAGAGGAATGGGCAAACATGACAATCAGAGCATCGTTAATGAATTACCGTGGAAAAAAAAAAGACAACAAGCTGTGTTGGAGGTATTATAGTGTTATTTTTTTGTTTGTTTTTTCTTAATGAAGGTATATCACAGTTACAACTCTGTGCCAAGATGCACTGAAAGGTAGAATGTAAAGATGAAAAGCCAGAGGACTGGCTTTCAACCCAGTCACTTTTCAGCTGAACATCTTCCTATATTACATATATATATATATATATATATATATATATATATATATATATATATATATAACGTTGATTCTTAGAAGTGATTGTTGGGACAAGGAAGGGTTTTCATTTAGGTAATTAGTTATCTGTGTGGGGACAAGGTCTTACGATGGGGTTTTATCGTAAAAATCCTTGGAAGATACCTAGAGTCGGCCTTTCATTTGCACGCCTCCTAAAAACAAGAGTTATGCTGTCATCTGGCACTACTTCAGTGCAGAAAATAAGATCAACATATGCTCCTGAAACATATATATATATATATATATATATATATATATATATATATATATATATATATATATATATATATATATATATATATATACACTGCCAAAAGAAAATGTGATATGAGACTCGCTAAAAGAAGAACAATGTCATCACTGCTACCCGCAAACTCACTTCTTTTATTTTTCATTTCTATTTTTGGGAAGGAAATTAAAAGCTTTAATGGCATCCGCTCAGATAATGGTACACCTTAACCTCATTCTCTGTCATTATCCTCACTATAAGGTTAACACTGGGTCCTTTCTGCTGTACTGACATAGTCATTCATGGCATTACTTACATGCAAACACTTTGTCAGCTAAATTAATATGATCAGCAGTAACGATTTAGATGTTTCCGTGAGAGCAGTTTTGCTCAAGAAGCCCAACACTGACAGTATAAAACATCATATTTTCTTTATGATCGAAGCAACGCGTGGAAGATTCCCGCTTTGTTTGCATCTTAAATGTGCCAAAAGTCAGACTATCGTTCAGATTTTTCACACCCCAAGACATCCTGCGATGTACCTTAAAGAGCGCGAGTTGACGAAACCATAGTAGAAGAACTTTAGGTAGTTAGATGGCATCTCAACCGTAGGGCATGTGCTTGTCTTTGGTAAACAACTTACTCTTTGATTATTCACATACACCCCAAATCTGTTCATGATACAAGATTTCCAGGTTATATTTTCTAACATTTCCATTGAAGGAATTCTGGACTCAGACTGCGTCTGCTTCGGCAAAGCAGCTGTGCTACAGTAGCTCTAACCTGAAAAAACACAGGGCTCATCATCTAAACCTTTGAAAAGCTCTCAGTCCCTGCCAGAGGGAGATAGGATCAGCAGACAACCCCAACATTTTCAATTTTGCGCTATCAGACACTGAGGAGATGTGTCAACACTGGGGTCCTACAGCAAGTAAACACAGGAGTCTGACAAGCAATAACCTAGATTCAACATCACCTCCGGTCCTTTCCCACTGAAGGTCCCCCATGTTCATCTCATTTAGATCCAGATCTGTTGATCAAAAGTGACTTCTATGCCCTCGGAAAAAACAGCAAACTTCTGAGCTGAGAATATTTTCACTGGAGTGCCATTGTGGGTTATCAATGTGAGATATTGGGTCAATATAGGCTGAGGTGGTGTCTTTAGTGATTCATTAGTTTGTTTCTTTAAGCCTCAGAGGTCTCAGTTATATGACTGTGGAGGCTTTAATGATGCCCCATTCTGTATTTGGCTCTAGGCTATTTGTTCTTAAAATATGATTAGAACACAGTGCATTTGGGGTATGGCGGGCTATTTATGCCTTTAATACTGGTGAAAGATTATCTATTAACAGTTGATGAACAGTGATGTTAACACAAGGTCAAATAAAGACTTTTAACGCTTTTCTGTAACCTGATTTGACAATATTTGAGGAATAAAAGCCAAGGTTGCACTTTTAATGTCATTTTATCAGTGAATAGACGTGCCTTCGTTCATTTTGTTCTTTGCCACATCCTCTGGACTGCCCCTTACAATAGAGGGCCGAGTTCAAAGTCCAGAGGTCAATGACAAAGGAGACACTGTGACTCTGTGAAAATTATCGGTGGCACTAAAGTCCAACTCTGGAAATTGTTGAATCAACTTTTCCTTTGTTGTTTTTCTTTTTCTTTTTAGCAGGCATGAGGCAGTATCAGAGAGTAGAATAGTTGGACCCAGATGACTGAGAATCCATTACTGTATAGCACAGTCCACTGCAGAAAAGCTCCCTCTGAGATTCAAATCTTGCAGATTAAAATAGTGGCTCATAAGCCCGTGTGTGTGTGCGACTGTGCACTTGCCCCTGCATGTGTGTTCAGTGAAATGTCTTTAAATGCCTTTGTGGGTGGTAGCATGTCTGTCCCTCTGTGTTTTCAGCAGCCTAAATACCGAAGCTTTTAACATCAAAGCTCCAAGAGGATTTAAGTGTCTTCAAAACTTGCCAATTATGATTGTAAGTGATGTCCAGCAGGGACTGCTGATGAGCTGGCCTCAATTGAAAATAATTGTACTTTGTTTTTCTCAAGTACGTTTTTTTTCTGGGCTTATCTGGATGCAGAATATACAGCCTACAAAGTGTTGCCTGGATTTAGATTGAATGTTTTGTGGTTGTTGTTGACTCGCGCAGAAGGCTTGGTTTGGTTGTTGTGAGTCACACAATAGAGCCGATCAGATTTAACTGATCAACAGTATAATCTGACTGGCTCTAATACCACACCTTTATACATAAGCAACCACAGTGGAGACCCTCGTGAGCCTTAAGCAGAATTTAGGGGTGCTTTCCCGTCTTTGTTGGGCTCTTCTACGACTCTGAAGCCATCTTCATATATGCTTCCTTCTTTGCATAGCAGAGCTTTAACCTGCAACTGAATGACACAGTGAACTGCGTTCAGAGACGGGGATTTCTGGAAGTGTTCCCGAGCCCATGCAGTGATATCTATGACAGAATCGTGTCTGTTTGTAATACAGTGCCTTCGAGGGCTCAAAGATCACTGTTATTCAATATTGATTGTCAGCCGTTCCCATTGCACACAGGCATGTCTCTAGACTCTCTGAATCTTTGGCTGTTATTATGTTCTGTAGATGATGGAATGATCAAGTCTTTGCAATTTTATGTCAAGAAACACCATCCTGAACCTGCTCCACAGTTGGTACACGCGTTTATTTTGCAGATCGATGAACCTCCAGCAGCTTTCGGTGGTGCCACTTCAGTAAAGAGACTTTGTGAAACACGGTGAATTCAATGAGACACTCTGCCTCTTTAAGGTTGCAATCGCATCGATGAATACATTATTATTGTCACGTTTTAGGTTTTTATTCACGTCTTGTCTCGTCATTTCCTGTTTTATTTTGAAACACTGACTGCTCCTCTCGTTTCAGGTACCTTGCCCTTCCTCCTGTGTCTGATTGTTTTTCCTGATTCCAAAGTGTTTCCACCTGTTCCCCTTGGCTCCTCTTGTGCTCAAGTAGTCTGCATCTCCCTTGTCTTGTGCCAGTGTGTTGTGACCTGTCTCGTTCCTCACTCTAGCGTCCTTGTCCACAGTCTTGTATCCTTGAGCCTGCAGTGAGCGATCCTCCTACAGAGCTATCTTTATTTTCTAACTTATTCCTTAGTTCTAGTTTAACGCCATGGTAAGTTTCATAGCCTGGTTTTGTTCCTCCGTGTTTTTGGAGTGATTTTTAGTTAGTTACCTTTTCATAGAAACCTCCTTTAGAGGAGTGTTGCGCTGTTTGGTTTAATGTTAATGTTTCTTAGAGCCTCCATTAGAAGGAGAGAGTTTTATTTTGTATTCCTACTAGAGTGGAGAGAGTTTTGATTTCGATCATTTTCATAGCTGCATCCCCCTCAAACTTAGTTATTGAGGAGAGTGTCTCAGGAGTTTCACAGCCCCTTAGTTTCGCTGTTTGGAGATCATCAACCTGTTTTATTATTAATAAACATTCTTGCCTTGAAACCGACCCTGCACTTGTGTCCTGTCTCCTGCGTTCCCTGACAATTATGTGGGAAACACAACATCGCTCAGACCATGTTTGACTCTAAACTGCAGTCTTACCATCAGGGAGCACCCTGACATAATGGCTACCCCATTCTCTCCTAGATGCTGTCTAAGGTTTCCAAAATTTGGCACCAATTTGACGAAAGCCAACCTCATTAATGGAACGGTCCCCCCTGTTTCTTCTCCCTGGCTAACGCGTAACCTTAGATCACCTGGTGGCTGTTCATATGTGAATTTGTCATCCCTCACTTTTGTTTTAGCATCACATCTTTTGTCATATTTCTGCCACCCCAAACAAGAATGTTGAAGTTAGCATCATAGATTAGACCTTTTAGCTAATTGATCGTACTAAAAACTAACTAAATACGGTGTATTGTGAAATATCACTGTGGGAGCTGGAGAGTACATTTAATTAAGGCCTTAATTAGCTTCTCAGCTGTACCAACATGTTTCGCTCTGTGTTGGAGAGAAAAAGAAATAATGTTATTTGCCGTTGGATCATTAAAAACAGCCATCTTTTGTTGTCCGTGTTAAAACGGACATGACACCCTTTGAAGTGTCCCGATACTCACAAGTAATACACTAATCAGTTATCTCCTTTTATGAAGACACATGCTCATGTTTGCTCTCTCTGTAAACCTGCTTAACACGCGCTAATCGTAAACTTGCTCCTGTAACCTCGGTGATGACTGAATCTGTCATCAGAGCAGCTGATTGGCAAGGAAAATCAAATCCTCTCCCAGGAAGAGTGTTTGATGAGATGCCATTGTGAGACAAAATCGTACAATGTGAATGTAGCGTGTTTTTAAAAAATTTTACATAGAGTAAAGTGGACATTCAAGTGTTGTATGTTTCTCTTGACCTAAAGCGGAAACCCAGCTCATTTCTCCCTAGCTTTTTTTCCGATGTAATGGCATTGGTGCTTGAACGAGAAGTTGTACTTTCAAATGTTAATCTTGTTTTTTTGTGATTTCTTTCATTTGGTTCTTGTAGTTCCTCCCAAGATATATGACATTTCCTCTGACATCACGGTAAATGAGGGCAGCAACGTGTCCCTCATCTGCACAGCCAGTGGGAAACCTGAGCCGACCATTTCCTGGAGACACATAACCCCATTAGGTGAGTTCACGTCGCCTCTCAAATATGCTAATGAATGAAAGGGATGGATAAATGGACGGATGGATAGATGAACAGAGAACGGAAATGAGGAACCATAGACGGGATCAATAGGTGACTGTATGAGAAAGAGAGAGAACTGCTAGTTATATTGAAGAGGGAGAAATGGACAAGGGAGGGGGGTGCAGAGAGACAATAGTGATTGGATTTCTCCACAACAGAAACATTGTGCTACAGCACACTGAACAAATATGCTGTTTCTGAAAGATTTCTGTAAAGCTTAAGTTCAGACTTTATTGGTCTACTCAAGCTAACAGAGGTATTAGTACTGACTGCATCTCCTAAAATGTTGTCACTAATCGATTCGAGCATTTGTGAGCATTTTGCCGACTCACCTAAGTCACTGAATTTGTATGCACCTTGAGGAGTGCTACTCCCATCACTCGGATTTACTTTGGCAGATGGTAAACTATCATTTAAGGTGCATTGCAAATTATGTCTTTATTGTTATTATCACTGTGAATAGAGAGTTAATTAAATTCTTTAAATCCCGAATCCTTCCTTTGAAAACTCATTCCAAAGCATTTAAGTGTTACTGCAAAGCCCCCACCCAGCCACTTCTAGTCCTCCCTCATTTTCATATTAATGGATTAGAGCATGCAGTGCTTATCTGATAGCTGTTAGGATGACTACATTTATCTTATGGCTGTCAAATCCCCCTCTCTGGCACGCTTGCCCTGATTGCGTTAGGGGAGTTTTCAGAAGATGATCAAAAGAGCCATCCTCAGAGTCCAAGTGGCAGTCACTCATTCTACTTTGAAGTGTCCACGCTTTGAAGTATGCCAGGGAGGGAAATGATATGCTGGTCAAATGAAAGGGCCCACAACTAAATGTAATCACAGACTGTCTCCCAGCATATCAGAAAAGAAGTTATATGCCATGGGATCTTTGAGGCAGCTGTGGTAAGGGCGATTTGTTCAAAAGACGTGATACAACGGAAAGGTTGTAATAGGCTAATTACCTATCGATGGAATTCCATTAACTGCCTTGGATATGCAGAATAGTCTGTTCCAACCGATGTGCAGACAACTTGAATATGAAGTCGCAGCCTATGGAAACATTTCTCCAGTTGAATGATCCATCATATAGTAGCTAGCGATGTGAAATCTGCCCTGTCTTCAGATCATTGGATCGTGGTCACTGTCGATCACTGATAGACGATCCGATCGAAAATCATTCCATCCCTATTACAGTCTATTATTTGTTTAGAAATATAGGTTATATCTGCACAGACAGAAGTGTCTGTGGCTCAAAATTTTATTTTGATTTGGTTATTTGTGTGAGTAGCATTCGATTTGAGAAAGTTATTGTTGTTCAAATATATGCGAGAATTTCTTTTGTGACTAAAAAGAAAAATACACAACTTGTGGTGCAGAGAAAAGTGTTTCGTAAGCAAGCAAGAAGTTGAAGAACAGAGGAGACAAAGAGAGCCTGCGTCCATGAAAAAAAAAAGATGCAACAGGGTGTAATTAAGAGTTTTAATATTCACTCCTCAGTTGCACAGATCAAAGGGCTCTGTATGCAGACATGTTGCTCCACGAGAAACATTTTTAAGTAGACAGTAAAGCACAGGTTCAAGAGATTTTTTTCTTTAACATCTTATGGCATTAAATTCATTCAAGATTGCCTTAAAGATTACCATTTGAAAAAAAAAGATCCTCCCTTCGATCGCCGATAGACGATCCGATCGAAAAATCCCTCCATCCCTAAGAATAGCAGAGCACCTGTGGACTGACATGAACTGACTCACTCCAATTATATCCATCAATGGATTCATGAGGTCTGTAAATAAAAGTTAATTACTTAATTAGTCTTATCTACAGTTTTGTGAAGTAAAAGAAGTCATGACAGTCCCTTCGCTTGTGAACTAGCTTTCTGTGACCACTTTTGTTGCCAAGGAGACACTTGGTCCAATGTCTAATATGTGATGTGGTTTCTAGTGAGAAGAATGTGGTGGCACAATGGCAACACAGATTAAGTTCTAATAGTGATTTTTAACTTGTGGCTCAAAAAGGTCATCGCAAAGCTCTTTTTTAGATGTTGGCTGCCTTTTGTTCCGTTCTCTGTCAAGATGATCCCACACTGCTTCAATAATGTTGAGGTCAGGGCTCTGGGGAGGATTCATCCTTCCATAAGATCTGTTGCCACTGATTTCCAGTCCAATTCTTGTGTCATTGGTATACCTCAGCCTTTTTTCTCCTTGTTTCTCTTCGTTACGAAAAGGCTTCTTGACAGCCACCCTTCTGACGAGGCTGATGAGATCTGATGAGGTCTCAGGTTTTCTGTCAGATCTTTTTTTTATCACGTTCGGATACTGTTCACCTGTTGTCGATAGTGTTGTAGGCCTGTCTTCTTTTGTCCAGTTTCTGTAAATGTTTGAACAACATTTTACACATGCTGAGATACGCCACGTTTTTTCCCCCCCGATAACGGCACTTTGAGAATCACCTTGTTGCTGCAAAAAACCACTATTTTATGTCTGCAAAGCTGTGTTATCTTTGGCATTTTCTGTAGCCGCAACTAAAGAAACTGGAACAAATGATTGGTCTTTGTGAAAGGCTGCTAGTAACACAGTGTCTAAAGATACAATTTAAATGGTCTGTTATGTGCTGACACAATCCTTGTTCTTTAGGATTTTTTTTCATACACTTTAATGTTACAGTTCAACTTTAAGTGGCTTAACAAACAGACTACCCATTCCTCTTAAGGTGAAAAGCACTGGACTGAAAATGAGTGAGAAAGCTGGCAATGCCGAATGGAAATTTTTTTTCGAGACCACTTTAAGATCACAAAAAAAAAGGCTGAATCCCTGGAAGCAAAATACAAAGAAATAAGGGGCTCGAGACTCGGGTTGGGTGTTGATGCAGTTTTCTTTTCTTGTATTGATGTCTCCCAAAGACGAGAGCGTTAATGTCTATAATCCTACTCCGAAGATGGTGTGGTCGCGAATTTCATCTTCTCGTGGCTGAAGTACCACGAAAAAACAAAATAAGTTAAACTCAACCGACTGTTCTACATGTGAAAAAATAAAAAAAGAAACAAAAGTTTTCTTTCACCTGTGGCACGAGAGGAGTCAGCTCTTTGCATGGCTGCTTTGTCTCCGTCGGTGTGTAATTGCCTGTGAGAGTAAATGAATAAGGCATCAGCACTGCGAGAAACACATTACATAAACATAGTCGATTTACCACGATACACACCCGGCACAAAATGTCGGTCTTCTCTATTTAACAAATGGGGCTTTCCTTGGCATGAGGTCAGGCAGGTGCATTGGCTGCAAAGTGACAAACATGTCTACCTGACAGATTTGATATTTTTTTTGGCCTCATTCTCCTCATTCACGCAGCCTTTTTTCGGAGTTGGGGTGGGGAGTTTTCACGCCGTAGATAGCTCTGCTGCAGCAGTCAGTGAAGTTTGACAGAATGATAAATTGCCCTGACTGACTGTCAAGTTCTTATTCCCACTCCAACTGTTTTGTGTTTGCATTTTTTCACTCTCTCCTTCCTGCCAACCAGCAAACTGCCAGCTTATAATAAACGTTGTGCATCCAGTGAAGTGTGGCTATAAACTCTTTATTGAGACAATAATTTGGCTTTGTATGTGTGCTTTAAAAAAAAGAAAAGTGCGTGCATTTTTTTTTTCAAGTAGATGCAAATTGAAATAGATTCCTGAAAAAAACAGTTTTAGAAGAAGGCATTATAACAGCACATGTCTGGTACTTTGATGGCATAAAGAGTCTACGCTGTTGGTGCTACAAGTTAAAAAACTTTCTGCCACTTGTCTTCCAGCAGCTGCTCCCCCAGGCTCCCAATATCATTAAAACTGGGTCTGCATCAAGTTGCATGGTGAAATAAAACACATAGTAAACGGGAAGCCCCATTAGTGGAAGCACATTGTAATAATCCCAGAAGCCACTTGTCATTTTTTTTAATTCAGCTCTCCACATCTCTGCTGTCTTTACCACTGAAGCTTCCAGTTGCACGGGTGACATGTCAGCCTTTCACTGCCTACGTACAGTGCTGCGCTTCCTCACCACACTTTCATAGGTCATACGAAGGGGGGTCAAAATAGCCTTTAACATGGTCTATTTCAATCTGGTTCAGTTGTGTGGCTGGCAGGGGAAATTGCTTTGATAAGCTTTTTCCATTGAGATTTGAATCCATGGGATAGAAGTGTGACCTTTGAAAGGGCTGACTAGAATACCAGAGTACATATTTGATTTTTTTCTTATGATAGGATTCAGCTGGGATGGATTTTTTTTTCTCTCTCCTCCCAAGTTGTTACTGTAGATTTATCAATACTATGTATACATTGCTGTGCCTTTTTATTTCAGTGCATGAGGCATGTCCTCCCTAAACAACACCCGAAGGAAAAATGCCGGCAGCATCCTTCACCCTGACAGTTTACTACAGCATGAGCACTGGAGCTAATTTAAAACTGGATCCAACTAAACTTGGTTGTGAACTACGTCACAACGGCAGCTGCTGCGCAGTACTGTAGCTCAGTCGGTTATTAGGAAAAAAAAGATCAATTATACAAGCTCGACTCACTGCTGCTCACCTTGAGTTATACCTACCATGTCATGCTGAAATTTGGCAGCTCTTAAAGAGACACAAAGACAGTTTGTGTCATTTTGCTCACTAGGAATTCAGTCTCTTATAGTTTGCAACTCATGTTCAGTTCAAAGGCTGGCACTTAAGCATCCTTTTTTTAAAGGATTGGAGGTGAGAAATCAAGACCACAGCGTTGCATTTCCAATTTCAGATATCAAAGGCAGGAGCCATGAGTAACCCCTACAGCTGTTGAACCAAATTTAGCTGACTAAAGAAACACTGAGAGCGCTGATGTTTTATCATGTTAGTAAAATGTAACATCATGAAATGACAAGCAAGTATATGATACATATATATGGATGTATATCATATACCATCGACATTCTCAAATAGTTAGCTGACAGAAGGTAGCCACCCAGCATTTTGCTTACTCTAACATAATCACTGATGCGCGCTGTGCAAAGGCCTTCTTTTTACTTGCTTCCTACTGTCACATTGGCTTTGATAATATGACCGACCCGGGGATGGTGTTACGTTGGAGTAACACAGAAAACAAAGACAAAACCAAGGCCTGCTGGAGCGATTCCTTTGGTCTGTATGAATTGCATGGTGGGAATTTTGTCACCTAAGCCGTGACATCTGCAAACTTGCAGACATGAGCCATTCTATCTGATTTGAGAATACTGCCACAGTGCAAACAATTTAAGCAGAGAGCTGTTCACACACTCTGGCGTATAAATAAACAAGTATGCATGGAATGATGTCTCAGTTATTAGGTCGGCAAACAAGTATTCTGGATGGAGATCCTCAGTAAACTATAAGAATTTGTGTTGTGGTCAAAAAAATTTAATAGTCTGACATAAACAAGTGTCAAGCCTCGGCTACCGTATTAAAAAGAGTTTTTCATCCACTGATGAAGATGGAAAATGTTTAAAAAAAGCTGGTTTTCTTGAAACATATACTTACTGGTGTTATTTAAACTCCATTGTGCACTAAGAGTAGTGATTTAAAAAAAAAAAAAAAAGGTAGATTACCATCTTGAGTAAATGGTAATGTGAATTGAATGATTCATCGACCAGAATCTTAGTGATGACATCTTTGTACCACCATACACCATTTATTTGGAAAACATAAGGTGTCATGCCGTTTCAAAATTTCACTCTATACCATTTAGTGAAATTCACTGAAAAGACTTTCTATAGTGGCCAACAACACCAGGATGGAAGGCCTTTTGTAGCTTATGCAGACTACAACTAACATTTTAGTTGCCTGCAGTCTGCAGCTTTGACACTAGAGGTCACTAAATATGACACATTGCTTCGTTGAGCAATAACATATACTACATTAAACAATATAAACATTTTTTGTTGATGCTGATCCACAAAACAGATAACACAATTTGCCTACGTACAGTGCTGCGTTTCCGCACCACACTTTCATAGGTCATACAAAGGGGGGTCGAAATAGCCTTTAACATGGTCTACATTGTCTCCAGCACCTGAAACAATGTGTCCCTACCTACAGTGCAATCGGTTAAATATTCTACCAAAAAATGAATAAAGAACATTAGAAATATGACAGTGAGGCAATTCTTAGGGTCTTAGGGTTAAAGAACATCCAATCAGACATGACTTTGGTGTCCTTTAGCCCAGTTGCGCTCTCTGCATTTCAGTGACCTTAGACTGACAGTCAGTGAGCAGGGTAGAGGTATGAATTCTGCCCCTACATCTGGCCCACACCTAGAGTTTGGGCCAGAAGGCAGCAGTGCACAATGCAGCAGTGTGGGTTGTTCTCCATTTTCAAGAGTTAAAAGGATAAATTGATGTAAAAAACGCTGCTCTGTGCTATAATGGATTCTTCAGCAATGCCTGCCCTATCTGTATATTGCAGGCCTGAAGGAAGTGTACCCTCAGCTCCTCGACACAATGTGGGAAATTGCTTACTGCAACAGCATTTAGCCAAGCATTGGCACTGAATACGGAATTAACCTTGCTATGATTTCTTTAATTTGCTGGGAGTGACATCTCCCTGAGGTGAGAAGGGCCTCTGTCAGTTACTCAAATATCTCTCAGAAAGCTCTTACACACAACTCCAGTTAGGTCCCTTGACGGTTCTCCGGTACTTACACCGACAGTAAAAGCACCTTTTCTTTTTTTCTGCATACAAGATGTTATGTGTGTTTTATTTAATTTGATGCCAAGGTAGAGCATGCAACATATAAGGCTTTCCAAACTATATATCAAGGATGGGGTTCTTGGTTAATGGCTTCCATGACCTTTGCAAAGCCCCCATTCAACTGCAATCGATAGGAATATCATTTGCAGCAGGGGCAGGATGTTGCAACTGGATCCTGCATGGAAGCGATGTATTGGATTTCATTTATTAAGAAAAATTGGAACTTCTGTGATTTTCTTTCGTTACTGGAGCATCTGCCTCTATGTATTTGTTCAGATGTAAGATTGTATCTGCTTAGGAACAAGCTCAGACATTAGCTATGCGTTCCCGCTTAAAACACATTATTATACAGGTATTATTTTTCATTTTAAAGCTACTTTGGATAGATAAATAGGAAATATTGTTACAATGTCAGTATGTTGTAAAATGTTGGTTGTTAATAAATTCAAAGATTCAGTGAACTGAAATAAACTCTCTCAGTTAAATCTGCTATGTCGTATTTGAAGAAAGTTAATTTGATCCAATCATCCTTTTATGGCAACAGGAGCATCTTTTGGATGTCTTTGATGCAAAAAGTAATTCGGCAGCAAATACATGGACAAAGCTAAAAGTTCTGCATTGTTTGCGCCATTTTCTGAGTGTAAAAGACGAGTCTTCACTGTACCGGCCTGCAGTTCATTTCCTTTTCACTGTATCCTGATTGATTGATCGGCTTATGTGCTACTTGACATTGATATAAAAAACGATGGCTATAGCTAACTATGTTTTTCTGATTTGCATAATTCACACGCTCATACACTAAGATATAACTGTAACAATTACT
The DNA here is from genome assembly GCF_036924035.1 of Leuresthes tenuis. NCBI lineage: Eukaryota > Metazoa > Chordata > Actinopteri > Atheriniformes > Atherinopsidae > Leuresthes > Leuresthes tenuis. The sequence goes on along the minus strand of NW_027325361.1, from coordinate 13,923,719 downwards.
CATTCCCCTCTTCAACTTTACTGGACAATGTGTTGCATGAGCTCTCATTAGTGAGAACATTTATAGAGTAATTTCAGCCACACAGTTATTACTGTGAGTACTGTTGGGCTTTTACCATAAAACTGATTCGGACACGTTACTCATTTGATTAAGCTTATTTTTTAGTATTTGAAGGAGACGTGTCTGTTTGTAACTCATAAAAAGTAAAGAAATAGAAATAGAGTGCATCAAAAATATTGTTAAACAAATAGTAAAGAGGAAATGTGGGACGTAAGAGCTTGATAAAAGGCTGATATAGCTAGCCGGTGTGTTGTTTTTTTTCTTCAGATTCGTAAACTGTGTAACTTTGTTAACAGCAATGCACACTTGGAAGCTAGACTATTTAGTCCCACCGGTTGAATTAGAGGAATACAAGACCTGGGAGTCATGAATGCTCTCACCTGCCTTCTCATGGCTTGCTGTTTTTATAGAGCCTTGAATTTAATATACAGGGAACAAAGTAAAGCTTTTTTTCGCATCAGGCATGTTGAAATAGATTGATTTTAAGATTCTTTTACTTTTCTCAAAGGCAGACTTGGCCTGTGTATCTCTCTGGTCGTTTCAGCTGATCCAAATGCAGGATAAAAAGTCTAGTTGAGACAACCTTTAATTTTGGTGCTCTGATGAGATAGATAAAGTGTTATATGAGGGAGGGAGGGAAGGAGGGAGGGAGGGAGGGAGGGGAGGAGGGGGGATTAAATCTACTTCATGTTCAAATTTATTCTCTCTTCCGTCTCTTTAATTATTTTATCCACATTGATTAAAAGGGACTCTAACAGAGAAGGGGCTGACATCCCATTTAAGAGATCCCAGGCATTGAAAGAGAGGTCATGTTACAGAGGCGTTTCATTCAGAGACCCACAAACACAAGCGATCGCTGATATCTAAATTAATGAGATGTGGGGAATGATTACTGTACAAAAGGTCCAGTGGGTCTCCCAGACCTGTGCTGTTTGTTGGGGAATAACTATCACATGTCTTACTAATCCTGAGTCATCCTTTGTTTCATTGATTATATCTGCATTCACTTGACTTGACCAGCCAAACTGTCTTCCATGTTAATGAAATCCCTGTTAAGCTGCTCGGGCTATTTCAGCTGGATTTATACTTAGACGTGGACTGAAATGTCATCTTATCTGGGAGTTTGAAAAATTTGCATTTGTTCTTATTCAGAGTTTTCCCTGCTTCTTTTCTCTGCTCCATATCACCAGGTCCTCACCGTTCAGCGATACAGAATATGCAGCTTATATTTATACAGCTTTCTTTTCAACTTTTTAAGTTGCATGATGAACCAAGCACAGGTTAGCAATTTAGCACCCATTGTCTTCATCTAAAAGGTCAACTTGTTAGAAGTACCATGCAACATTATATAACTCAGAGGAAGTAACTCTTTGTGCCACATAAGTGTCAAAAGGCTTTACTTTTAAGGTTAATGACAACAAAGATTTAATGTCTATCAGTGATTTAGGACTATGGTCAGGACTATGAGGTGATCACTAAGCCTTTAAAGCTGAATGAGAATAAAAAAGTTTCACCTCAGCCTACTCCCTATTTTTTAACGCCTCTCAATATCTGTTTATGGCTGCATGCGCGGATAAACCCACCATTGCTCGGAGATCCATTTGGGAGTATGTTATGCCACAGAAGTCTTCAAAGGAGAGACCTGAAGATAAGAATCCGTACAGGGGAAAATAGTGCAATCAGCAGTATACTGCAAAAGAAAATAACACTGCATGATTAATTTGATTATTCTCTTCTCCAAATGATGCACTCTGCATGGTGATCTGCCAAAACTGCATATGTAACAGGTCTCGGGTCGTCTCTTTTGTCAATCCCAACAGGAATTTTTTTTTTAACGGCAATACAGGGTTTGTGAACAGTGCAAACTGTTGGTGAATCTGCCCTTCGACGTGTTGCAGAGTTCATTCAATGCTACCCAAGGTCCTTACAAATGTTCTCCCAGGTTTCCTTTGACACTGTTAAGCAGAAGCCTTTTTTTTTTTCTCTGGCATCATCTTGTTTGAATCTCACAGTACTTGACTCCTTTCAAATTTTAATTTGTTTTTACGATGGTTGTAATTTTCAGGCAATAATTCTTTCAACGCACCCTATCAGACGAACTGCTCCCCGCTGGCAAATGGGTGATTGATTGCGTTTCCTGCAATGTGTAAAGCAACGACTGTGTCTTCCTTTGGAAACCCCAGCACTCGATTCAGCCATTTGGCAAATGGTGTTGAAAGCAGCATGAATACTTGGCCTCATGGGTCAATGCTTTTGATTTCATTGCCCTACTAAAACACACAAGCACACAATGGATTTCTACATCTTGCATATCATAATTTCCCATTGCAGTGAAATACGGCACAGCTACACATCCAGGGTAGTGTTTAGGTCAACCGTTTACTGGAATTATTTAGTGCATGCCGGGAAGGATGGTGGGTTGCGAGGGGGATCAACCGAAGGGCTTTGATCCTGCGGTTCTTTTACAAAGCGTATGAAGATAAATAAAATTTAAGTGGCTTCTATCAGAGAAGACATCACAGAGTGCTTCCAGACGATTAAAACCCAGATGTAACAGATGCAACCCTGCTGTATATGTTCTGATCTTTAGCGCTGATCCCTTCACTCAACGAGCCAAAGAGCAACCACTAATTGCCCGTAGTAGTTCAGGCATTCATTAAATGAATACATCCGATTTTAGTAGTGCTATAAGCATTCAGAATGAGCAGCACCAACACACATGAAAGCGACTGTACATTTAAACGTTCCTCTCTTTCTATGGGTTAATAATATAAAAACACACAATGGCTCATGGTGCAGATTACCACATTTGTTGTAAAAACACTGACAAGCAGTGAGGATGTTTTCTGATCTGATACACAAAAATGACTTTCTGATCTGAGACAGTCACAAATGGGAATTCAAATGGGAATTCAAACGACAACATAAATAAGATGAAGACTTTCATTATGATTATCATAATAATTACCTATGTAACCGCCGCCATGGTTAGCATACGGTGGGAAGGAAACCGGAAACATCTTGAAGTCAGGTGATTTATTGATCCATCCAGTTCCCCTGCTTTGTCCTTAAATGGATCTTTTTTGCTAGAAGGATCCCCCCCCACTTCCACTTTTCCTTCATCCATACAATTGCTGAGCCTGCACGTGATCATAATGTTATGTAATTCTGCTAAAAGAGTGCGTCATAGAGGACATCAATCATATCTGAACGTGTTTGATTTCAGAGGCATCAAAGAGACACACATTGTGCAACCAAAAAATCACCATGATGACTAATTTACCCATGTTAATGAATCTTCATTAAAACCATTCTCTATATCACTAACATCTGCAAAGAAACCTGAATGAAAATATTGAATTAGCATAAGATCATCAATACCATAGTGTTGGGGGAAGGGGGGGCAAAGTAACAAAAGAGATTGGAATCAATGAGGCTGCAGACAATCATCTTTAGTGGAGAGTTTTCTGCAACGCTGTGCGCAGGATCATGCCACAGATGTATGCCGAAGAACAAAGAAGCCTTCATATGGGCGTGCAAAACAACACGTCTGTCTTCAGGTTGTGTTTTTCCAACATGTGGTTTATTTCAGGGCTGACGTGTCAACACATCGATATCTAAGGTAAATACCATATATCTCAGCATTAGACCATCTCAGTGTGGCTCAAGCATTGATGAGATCTGGCTTCTCCAAACATACCACCGGCCCTCATTTGTCTCATTTGTCAAAACGGGGTGCTAAGATGTGATCTAATCTATGTGTGAGTAATAGATTGTAGAGAAAGAAATTTCACTTTAGCCAGCTTAACAAGAGACTTACCTGAAACAGGTGGTGCCTCTTAACTTGTAACTTGTACCATGCTGTAGCTCTCGATTGAGTGCTCTGTTTCAAATCTTCCTTATCTAGTCAAATTCTGACTGTTCAAAAAAGTGATTCATTTACAACACATAACCAGTGGTCACAGATATAACACCACGCTAAGCTTCTCACAAACGCCTGTTACATCTGATATCAAACCTGTGCCGAACCATTCAGTCGTTCTATTGACTCACAGGACTGCACTTCTCCTCCCACATCTCTGGGATTAAGCCCCCAAAAAAAGAAAAAAATATATGAAATATATAAATAAATGATAACCCAGTGGAACAAAAAAAAAAAAAACAGGCATTTCCTGCCACAGAAAATAGCAGTTTGTGTGATGTGTCTGTCTTAACTCTCTTGGTTTATTAACGGGTCTGTTTTTTAAACACACCCGGCGCTTGTTCATGGATTGGGTCTTTCAAACATTATCTGTCTTTTTCTGCTGTTTGTGTTACCATTAGTATCTTTGCCAAGACGCGTGCACTCCATTGTTGACACCACAACAATGCGAGAAGAGACCGGGAAGCTCATTATCAGCAGGACCTTCAGTCTCGAGTTTATCTTCTTTTTGTGTCGTAGTAGAATAAAGAGGAGGCATTTCATAAGAATTCATCTCATTCCCAGGAAAGACTGGCTGCACACTGTGGAAGTATTTCCACCCCTGAAGCATTGATTGTCTTGGTTCTGTCTTCTCTCTTATGAGATATTGCTGAGTCAGCGTGAGGTCTCTGTGGCTTTGTGAACAGAGTGTTGAGCTCAGTTTTGCTTGATTATGCACTCTATTTGATCCCCATGCCTGCCAGATCTGGCCACGCATCTTTTATCCCAAACCTCCAGTACCACCCTGAAAGGTTGTGCATAAACAGATTTCACACTGAGCGTCACTGGGCTGGAAATTAATTGTGGTCGAGTGAGATCCTGCGACAGTCTCTGTTATATGTGTGCAGAGCAGCCCTCTGAGATCCTGTAACAATTTGCTATACAAACACTCCCACACATGCACGGAGACATAGCCTTTGTCAGGTTATTTATTAATTTATCTAAATTTTGAACTGGTAACAATGTCCGATATGACCATTTAATACATTACCATCCCTATTACCATTTGTAACCATCTTAACAGCTGTAACGGTGTTAGTATTGTTAGGGATGTGCATTTCAAGTGAAAATGCTTTTCAAATTCCCCACCTCCCCATAAATCCTCAGTTAGTTGCCCTTACCACAACACCCATTTATTGTGCTATCGCGTTCTTTAGCGAGGCAACGCTGCCAGTAACATTAGGCTAAATGTTTCATATATTGTCACACACGTCACAAACGGCTTCGTACATTAGTTAAAGAGTAAAACAAAAGTGCTTTACTTTACTCTTCCAAAATAGTGCCGCTCGTGTTAAACTTAATGGCATGCTAGCTTTACTTGGAAAAACACTTTAGTTTGTGTTTTTTTAAAGGAGTTCCACACAGCAGGTACCGTGGGCTGTTGCCTTGCATGTTTCCTCTTGTTGGAGCACCTTTAGCATCTAAGCTCTCAGTGCCTGCCATAAAGATAAAGTACTCTTCGCTTATTGGTTCAATGGTGGCCAGAAAACAGCTCTGCACATTACTACCGCCTTGTGGTAGAAGTCCCACATTACTAGCAGCCATTGGTTAAATCACTGTAACTCCATAGCAATACGGTGGCCACATAAACTATTTGATTTCTTATAGTTCAATGACTGTTTAAAAATATCTCAGATCATTGCCTGTCCCTTGTTAGTAGATTCGATTTTTTATTTTTTTTGTTGTTGTTAATTGGAGGACTGGAAGTGCACATGTTTCAGTTTGTAGGTGAATTGCTCTCCAGCCAGTAACCCGGTCATGGTACTCTGCTGCTCTTGCCTTTGGCACCGCCAGCTAACTATAAAACTCTGACGTGTGCATTGAGCCGTCAAATCTGTCTGTCTTCCAGGAGGTAGCTCTAACTGCATGCTGTGGAGAGGAACAAATGATGAGTGGTTGGCTGGGAATACACCATTATTTCCTGCCACCATATCAATATAATTAGATCAATGCACTGCTGATCCGCTGCTATTTTAGAATGCGCGGAAGGTAATCAAGACTTCAATACGATGCCTAATTGTACTGAAACTTCTACTCAGGCTTAAGCTTGAAAGCTGTTTACCACAAATGAGAGTTCTCTAAAGGCTACAGAGAACCTTTTGGTATAGATTTTGTCAGAGTATCTGTTTGCGTGCTGTGCCTGTCTTCAATTTAGACATGTTGTAAGTACTCTGTTTCCTTTTTTTTGTGTGTGTCTCCAGGCAGGAAGTATGACAGTGGTGAATATCTTAACATCACCGGCATCACGAGGGACCAGGCTGGAGACTACGAATGCAGCGCTTTAAATGACATTGCCTCTCCTGACACCAAAACTGTAAAAGTCACAGTCAACTGTGAGTATTGCACACTGACCTTGCAACAAATAAATGAGAGAAAGGGCGGCCTGCGGTGATACCAGCGCCACGTCCCTGATGGTGCACGTCAAGAAAGTACGCCCTCAACAAGTTTGAAAAAGTAGAAAGCCGGAGGTTGAAGTTTCTAAATATTTAATGCGAGAATTCCCTTTTTGTCCGCACATGTAGGTGATTAATTCACGCAAAGGAAAGGTCTGACTGTTCTAAGCACTATTCCATTATGCAGGTAATGAGTCTTTCAAAAATGTGAGGAGAGCGTAATGAGGAGCCAGGGCATTAATGAATGATACTGGGCTTTAGCTGTCGTGGTCACATGGAATTCACCACCTGTAAAAAGGAGGCTGGAATGGCTGCTTGACAATTACTGCCATTCCCTCCCTCTTTAAAAGTACTCCTCTACTTCACTGATATTCATGAAGGTCTTTGCATAGATGCCCTGTGCTAAATCTCTCTTTTGGCACGGCTTATCAGCCAGTCAGTGAGAGATGAAGGGAGGAGGAAGAGTGAAAGAAAAAAAAAGAGGCTCCTCTTGGCCCATATATTTAGTCATATTCCGAAAGCCAATCATGGGAGTTTTCTCATTCAACTTTTAAGAAATTGGGTTATTTTTATTTCTTACACAGGTTTTGACAATTGAATTTTTGAGTTTCGAGATGATCGTTCTGTATTTCGTCCTCTCTGTGCTTAGGCTGTGCTCGTTCTGGCCTCTTCATAAAACCGAGTTTCGCAGCCATTATTTCTGCGTAATGCCCGGCTCTAATGAGCTGAACCTGAGTGAAGTTGGACAGGCCCGTTATTTATAGCTCGATTGAGACGTGGGTTCAAGGGGGAAAAGTGCTTTGACAACTGGCAGTGTCTCTATGTTTTAGAACAAAGGAGATGATTCTCAGTCTCAGTTGATAAGGCATGTCCCAGTCAGAGGCTGAGTTCTAAAGAGAGACAGCAGGGGTTTGTCAGTTTAGTGTCCAAACAGAGTCACATGATTAAGAAGACTTTTTCCTTTGCTGTCAGACAAAGTCATTTGCGACTTGAGCGCCGGAGCGAAACTTTGAGTGGGAGCGTGCTGTACTTGGTCAAGTTTTTTAAGCAGTCAGAAGCTGACAGCTGCAGAGCAGTCCCTGTTTTCCTCTTCCATGTCTCTTCCAGAGGGGACAGATAACTTTTTGGTGACTATTCTATCGTCATTATATGAATCGGTTTCAGGAAACTCACTGTAATTTGAGACGTTCAGGTGCTACGATTCGGCAAAAGAGAGAGAGGAGGTGAATTTGTAGGCTTCGATACGTAGCTCTTTCTCAATGCTCGCTCAGCAGAACTGCAAATGCACTTCTCGGAAACGCTGTATGATGTGATGCGTAAAACAGTCTGCTGCACGCGGCTATCAGCATCAGCAGCTTTGAAATGAGATTTCAAAAGTTGATGTCGGTTGAAAGTCATCACGTTAATAGTGTTTGTTGAAAGAATAAAGTGACAAGGCCTTTTGTGTGGTCGATGTTAATGCATTTTTAAATGATCTGTCGGCCTTTTTAAAGGGCTTTGTGAACTCGAGAGCTAGGAGGGATATCACTATCACTCAAGTAATGTCGTAATCCTGAAACTATGAGTAATTGTTCACCGAGGTGATAGTTGTGGCCGCACACGGTGGTCATTTCTGACTGCCTCTTTATTGCTGTAGATATATCATTATGTTTTGTCTGCTGTTTGAACCATCACCATATGGACTTATCTTGCTTCATACGCCTCATACATGAAAGTTCCCGTATTTCAGTGCAACTGCAAAAACGTTGGTACTTTCTGCGTTTGAATAGCGGCAGAGAGTCGTTGGAACGTGCAGTTTAGTCGGTTTTAAAACCTTTTTCTTTTTTTCATTAATTACCTCATCCCTCTTGTTCCTGTGTGGCAACTGGTGACACATGTGCTCATTTCCAAAGATAAAGGGAGCAGAATAAATAAATTGAAGTTGTCCATCGGAGCGACTGACTCGCCACGGCAGGCAGAGCTTGAGCCAGCTGGTGGCCTCTCTTCGCTGCTTCTTCTAAGTCCTGGTGCGACTCTCCCTCTGTGAAGTAAAAAGACAAGCGTTTGGATCACATCCTACTCTGCCGTACATCATCCATGCTCTCCTGTCACACATTAGGCTGCATTCACAAAGCACCCACGGTCTCCGTGAGAGCTGAGTGTACCAAACCCCGAATTAAGATAAAGAAGTTAGCTTTTGCTGAATGTCAAACAAGAGAGGATGATTACACAGCAAGGAGCGAGAAATGAACTATTAAAAATAATACACTATATGGGTATGCTCTTACAGCTGTTTTGCTTGGCTGAAAAACATCAGGCTCTCGACTGTGTAAAGGTTCCCTTTGGGGATTGTGCAGGTGCAGTTTTACAGTGCCAGTCAGCAGTGCGACATGTGCTTTTTAAATTTTCGTTAGGAGGATAAGCTTTTTGAGGTACCGCAAGAACGTGTAGCCTTTTTATTTTATGTTAGAGAGGTCTGAGTGATGTAAGCGCATTCATCGTGGTGTGCATTGACCCTCACTATAGCATTAGCATTGATCCTCTGCTTTGCTTGCTAATAGCAGCTCAATGAAATTAAGTTATAAAGATCAATTAGTCAAGTCTGCACTACTTTGCTTTTATCGTTCTAATAAGACAGCATAGGACTGAGTGGCACTGACATTTCATGGGTTAAGAGTTTAATTAAATATGTGCAAACAAGTTCCTTCAAAACAATGTCTTTTTTTTTTAACGCTAAGGGTGCAGATGACCTATGGGCTAATTGCAGATTAAGTCTATTAATTAAAGTAGGCAAACCAAAGTAATGAAAATAAAATTAAGCCTAAGCATGTTTGCAGTTTTAATAACAACAGACCGCTAAGCCGGCCATTTGGTTTTCTTTGATATGATGAGTTAGGGACAGAAGAATTGAAGCATTGTCACTGTGCAAGTGTTAAGTCCATTTCTCGTGACCTCAGCTTGAATTTTTCTAAAGCTCAAAAGACCCGTTTGATTGAATTACAGGCCTGAGAGGGCTGCTTGTCTTTATACCTCTGCTGATAAATTGATGCCGACTGAATACTTTTATCAGCTCAACCTGAATGATGGCAGTCATCCAGAAGGTCGCGGTGGAGTCAGATTGGCTGAGGGGCTCTGCTTTGGCCAAAAGATATTTCAGCTGTGATTTTACCCGATGAAATTTGATCTTCGACCTACTTTTCCAATTTACATATTCATCTTCACTGCAGGTGGGTACAGTGTTGGCTGAAATTCTCGCCGCACAGTGCGACTCAAAAGCATAAATATCACATCTAGGTGGCTGAGTGTGAGGGATGAATGAGAAGGAAACCGCCGTTGAACACCTCCACCTGAGATGAAAAGCCAGCGTTTGATTAATTAATGAAGCCACCCAGTTGCAGAATGAATGCATCCATCTACAGATGAAACAATCACAGCAACGTGCTCTCATTTCAAGACATGAAATCAGAGGTGCCTGACCCCCCCCCACCCCAGACAGAGTTCTCTGCTGCACAGCATCGTCTTGCAAGATGGAGTTTGACAGTTTGAGCAAATTTTTTTGTCACACGTGGAAGGAACACAGACAGCTGACTTTTGCTGCATTTCACATTCTAGTTTGAGATGTCTCAAAAGAAGTTGTCTGAAACCACACCAGATGCTTATGTTTCCTTTATGCGTTCGTGTAGTGATCACAAAGCTACCACAAGTCACTTTTCAGAAAAGTATAAAGCAGACAGGTTAGTTCATGCCACGCTAACTTCACAGGTTGATTGATGCCGGGTAGGATATCTTTCTCTTTTAGTTATGTTGAAGCGAATGTTTTCATAAAGTCAGAGCCACGTTCCTGCTAAAGTTAGTAGGTTTCTGGAACCTCTCATTGAAATGTTACAGCAGCACAGTCTTTGCTGGAGTTGTGATTGAGTTTGTCTCACGCAAAAGAAACCATCTTTGTTTTTAGCCGTTTCATTCATGCTGTCTTTATCCACAGTGAAAGAGCCCCTTATGGTTTTACCTCTCTCGCTTCAACCTTTTTTTCACCCTCATGGCTCAGTTACACTTGCCTTATAAAGTGAAACTGTGCCCCGTGTGCTTTAGAGTGTGCCAGCCATTGGTACACCTCCTTCCTCCTCCAGCACCCAGCAGCTGTGGATTCAGCTCACACATTCACCTTGGCTGTGTCTGTAAAAACAAGGGCTCGCAGTAATTGGCCAACAGAACTGTGATCATTTTAATTAATTATAAGCTGCGCATTAGATCTGCTGTAAGCAACTGCAGCTATAGAATTGATTGATATATTTGAAATGCAGGAGCATACATCTGTGAATACTTCTAATTCTTCCCATCACCTTGCCTTTTGTTTGCCCCTGTCCTGCTTTTCCCCTTAATACCCTCATCATTCGGGGCTATTTGGAATTCGGGCCCTGCCCTGTTAGATACATACTCGTCTTACTCCGCTGACAGAGTTGTTCTGGGGAGTCATGACCGTCGAAATTAAATAAGCAGCTAAACCTGTTTACTTGACACAACCGTCCAATATTACAATGTCAAGTAATGACGACAAAGCAAACAACTATTAGTGGGGTGTGGGCATGTTTGCAGAGTATTTTGCTAACAGTAATTACAGACTCTTAATTGGTGCAAAGTTGTTCATTTACTTGTGATAAAATGCAGTCTCTACATGCTGCCTGTGTGTCCAGGCTGAGTGCAGAAGTGGGTCGCGGAGTTGGATCAAAGGTGGAAGAGATGTTCATTCCACAGCTCAATAAAATCTATGTGGTGTTGCAAGTGTTTTAAAATGAGGCACAAAGTCACACTTGAGCATTTGTCGACAGTTTGCAGTATCCATTGAAATACTGAAGCTTACAATTCAAAAGAGAAGGCTTCCTAAAATTGGATTCTGATCCAATCGTAAGTAGAGTTAAAGCCAGTGCCCTCAAGCTGTTTGGATGTAAATCCATCTCTCTACATCTCTCCAAAGCTCTCGACTTGATTGCTATTTGGATTCCTTGCTGCATGATGGGCATGAATAAATGAGCGGAATCTTGATCTTCTGCAGAATAAATGTTCCGGCTTGCGCTGCTTCAGAATACCTTTGACACAAAGTGTCTTCATTTTTGTGCTTGGTCTGCAGTTCTATTGACTGATCTTATGACTTGTATTGCTGAAAAAATGGGAACGTGTTCAATCACAGAGGCTTACATTAAACCGTGGAGCATGTTACACATGTTTACACAAGCGGAGATGACCTTCTGAACCCTTACATCACTCGATTAATTATATTTCTATATGTCCCGACTGCGCCATTGTCTTCCCCAAAAAGCCCGACTGGCTTGTGTGCATCTCTGCAGACTGATGGGGATTTGTGTACCTTGAACCATTACGTCTTAAATACAGGCAATAGATTGAATCCTTGCCGTCGCTCCTCACAGTCCGGCACACTAAGTGGGTTATTTATATGCCTTGCATTGTAAAAAAACGAAGGAACACAATGTTCCCTCACCGTTCTGAATAGAAATCTTAATGAATTAATAAATCCTGGCAGTGGAACCATTCTTGACTGACAAAAAAAGCAGGACAATGAAGCCTACAGATGGCAGTGGGGAACAGTGTTTCTGTGTGTAAGCTGACAAGTCATGCACTGATGAGCCCATTCCTTAATTGCAATGAAAACTCATTTTCAAATCTGGCTGAAGAGGTTGGGTTATTAATTGATCTTTTAATTAAAAAGCCTGCGTTCTCCGGGTCCTCTTGGCAAACAATGATATGTACCTAAATAAATCACATTCAGTCTGGAAGCACACCAATTCATCATCAATAGTCACACGAGGATACCTTAAGGCATGCAGCTCAGTGAAGCCCAGCACATCAAGGTGGGCCGCTCCCTGAACAAAACCCGTCCATTAGTGTCAGACTGGGAGAAGGTCACGCTTTCTATTTAACATATTTGTATCTGTCCACCTTGTGGACACATGTGAAGCACAATCTCTGTTGTGCGGACAAGCTCTGGATAATGCAGATGCAGTCGAAGTCAATTTGCGATCGACCCACAAGTGACCATTTGTCACCCTCCGGGGGCCTCGTGGTGCTCATTTTTCTGTCACGCCCGTGCTATTCCTGGACCCAACCCCTCACCCCCCATCTGGTGGAGTCACCACGACTCAGAGCGTGATTTACAGCACCGCCACGGCATTCTCCAGACACTAAATTACCTGGATTATTGAAACTTCATGATTTTTACGGCACTATTCTGCATTCCTGCTGGTAGATTGCGCAATATATGAAGATTAAAGATATGCCAGCAAGTTGAAATGTGGAATTATTGGATTAGATGGATTTTATGGTCGTGATCTGTCTTAACATATTTGAGTGCCAAGATCTAAATTGGAAGGACTTGATATTATTGATATGCATATAAAACTATAGCATTCGGGACCACCTGCAAAGCTATGGAAGGGCTCATTTTCTCCATTCCAAAGTCAAACAAAAGGCGAATGACTGCTTTTGAAATGTGCTCTGACTGGCTCTTAGGATAACACAGATGATGATAGAGTAAAAGAAAAAGATCTCGGTCTCTTTTCATGGCAGTGTCTCCTCAGTTCTGAAGGTAAATCCTATATTTATTGATCCACCTGTACTTTCCAATACCAGAGTATCAGCACTTGGACATTATTATGAACATCGTTGCTGCTGTTGTTGATATTGGGAAAGTGTGTGTAAGAATGTATTTACCCAAAGAGCACTTCTTTTTAGGAGAGCAAAACTAACACTGTTTGAATCTAAATCATCTAACATTTTGGACCTGTTTTAAAAAGACAATCATGGGAAACTGGAAACCCCAGCTGGCACTAAGGGAAAAAGGAGTGTTGTTTAAAAAAATTGGTCAGCTTTACTCAATAAGGAAGTCAAATAGTATACAAGAATGATCCTTAACCATATATAAAAACCATGGGAATATATACAATATATAATGACTAGGATGAGACATGGGTAAATGAACGTGATGCATATGCCAACCCAAGCCCTTGAATAAAGCTCCATTCAAAGCTTCAACTGCGTCTCATCGTGTCTGGTTAAGAGAATAGGAAAAAAAATTGTCCTTTCATTTAGTTAAGACAACAATTTTTTTTTTTTTAGGTGAGCATTTAGAATATAATTTTCGTGGGAAACCAACATCTCTCGTCTTTCGCCCAAAGCACAGCACCCTGTCGGGCATACTGTACGTGTCGGTGTTCTCCATGAGTGCACTGAAGCTTGCACTGTAAGAAACGCTGGGCTCGCATACGAGGTCTAATTATCAGCTGTAGAACTCCTGAATGACAAGTGTGTCATATTCAAGTAGTTAAAGTAATCAAAAGAGCAGACTATGTTATTTAGTCACTCAAACAGTCATCATCAGGGAAAGTTTTGGAATCTTGTTTAACAGCATGTAACTATTGCCTTGTTGACGCTGTTCTACGAGTTGACACGCTTAGTTGAACGGTGTCTCTTCGTGGTGCACTCTTTGAACAACTTTGTGGAAAAATATTTAGAAAATGATCAACCTTTTCTCTTTTTTAAGGCATTCGTCCCCAGTCTGTTCCTCCCGTAACAGCCAGAATATCTCACCGAGCAGAGACAACTCGTTTCAGTCCAATCTAAATGCAGACAGCACTCAGTGAGACTGTGAAATTCTTTTTCATTTGCCTCAAAATTAATTAACCGGTTTATTAGACATTTTTTAGACCGTTTTATTTTCATTTGAGAATTTTATGGACTGGGTAAGATGGTCCAAGGGCCCCTTCTGGCTGTATTTTGCCCGTGTGTGTTGTAGAAACTGGGGATTTCTATACAATTCTGGGCCGATACCCAATTGTTGATACTGTCTGGTTTTATGATTTATTTCTCTTTAACAGAAGGCATTTTATAACAAATAGTCGGAAATTGCAGCCCTTCGTTGTGCTGTCTTTGAAAAGAGCACAAATGAATTCCTACAAAAACAAAACAAAAGAAAGAACTTTCACTTTTATAGCCGAACGAATGTCTTTTCAATGCTCACGTGGCCCAACGAAAAATTTAAAAAGTTAATGCAGCACAGCCAGGACACTCCGGATAAATATTAACCACCGTCGTTGGTTTTTATCTCTTGACACAAGACGCGCTGAGTTAGTAGTCTGCACTCACTGCGTTACAAAGTGCCTGCTGCAGCAGGTTAACGGGGCAGTGCAACCTCTGCCTTTACTAAACTCTAAACTCAAAGATTTCAGAGAGACAAAAATTAGATATTGTCCTCATATAGGGACTCTTGGATATTTTTTCTACTAACTTGTTCCGCAACAACATTTTAGCTTTAGGGTTAACTTGCATTATAAGATATGTATAATGAGTAAAAAGGAAAAAAGGAAACTGGACCATTATGTGGATTGATGGCATCGGTCTGATCTCTTATCAGTGAATAACATCACGATCAGAACCTAACCCCAATACTCAATCTGTTGATCAGTGAACTCTTTACAAAGTGCAGCAAATGGATACAGATGAAGTGTTTTGGCTGATAACCTTCGGCTTTTAAAACAACACCAGTTCTCCTGGGCTCACAGTGTTCGAGTGGACGGTAGATTACCCCAGCCAGACTCGTCTAATTTCCTTGTCAGGGATTTAACTGCCATCTGAGAAAGGAGATGAAACCGAAATAACCATAATTAGAGAATGCTTGGAGTGAAACGAAGACAGCAGAGCTTGTTTGGACAAATAGCTGATCCAGTTGGTTAGAAATGAGAGGGCTGTCCCTTTCATCCAAATGAAATACGGCAGCCACATGAAAGGAGCCCATTGATAGAGATAATTTGTCAGTGGTTGTATGTCCCTGCGTTTTAACAAAAAAAGTTACTAGCGCTATGTGTGAGGTTTCAAGTATTGACACACCTGCCTGGGCCCCGGCGTCTGTGCTCTGGTAACTGTGCAGGACGACGGCCAAGTCACCCTCATGCTTTCAGAGGCCTCAGATAATCAATGGCCCAGCTCAATGACACCAATGGAGGATTACGAGGACTCGCTAAGCTGCTGTCGGTCGGCATGCCGCATCGATTTAGTCATATTTCTGACTGATTTATAGTTCTGTGCTGCAGAGTACTGTCGCAATTTTCTGTCCTCGTTCCCTTTCTTTTCTTTCAAGTATTGTACAGGTCCGCTCGAGTGGGTATTGTTAATTGTTAAGCAGAGACGCTTCCTTGTCCTAACCTTCAACAGCACTCTTTAGTTGGTGCTCTTCTACGAAAAGACGGGTGGGGTCTATAACTTCTGTTGCGAGTTGTCTTTAAGGTGTAGTTCGGTAGGTTAGTCTAAAGCAAGCTGCAAAGGTGGAATGGATGTGTGACGTCTTGCAAGCAGAAGATTGTTAAACACAAGCGCACATACCTGCACAGCATGTGCAGTCACGAAGTCAAGGTCTACTCATACCTGCCTCCCCTCCCTTGCATTATAGCCAACAGTTCATACATTGATAAATGAACAGGAAAATTCAAGCATACCCATCGCTCTGTACACCATCTCAAGTCCTTGGTATTATTCAGCTGAGCCAAAGAAGAGGGAAATATACTGTGGGTATAATTGGCGCCAGTATGCAAGGACAGAAAATCCACATCGACCAGTCATGTGAATGTGGAGGTTGGTAGAAAGGCATCCATCATCGCAGAGCTCACTGTCACCTCACTGTGCTTCTCTTACATGATCATCCACCACATACACAAACACTCACATGTCTTTTTCCTCTCGCACAGATCTGTTGCTTCTCACCTCATCTATCCACGCTGACTCTCACAGGCTGGATATTCACACCCTGGGCCCACATGGCATTTTTTAAAATTTCAACCAAGTCCAGCTCACAGAAGTGTTTACATGTGCCATTCAGAGGCACGATTGACCTGATATACCACATGCCTGAAAACGCACATCCCAACTATCAGCATCTGTCGGGTGAAACTGGCTACTGTATTGTTTGCGGTTTAGTGATTTAGGTGGTTGCGTTGGGAGGCTGATGCAGCCCTTGCTGAGGTCATTTGTTTTGGAACATCTCAAAATGCAATTGAAAATAGAGGTTTGGAGGCACTTGGCCAAGAATTTCCACTGGATTCAGACTGACAGGTCGTTCTGAAAGCCTCATTGTCGGGATTATGAATAGTCTCCACCTCACTTTCAAACATGGCTGAGTAATTTACTTCTAGATGCAGACACTTTTTGTTTTTTAATCAGAAACGGAATGAATGACAAAGTAATTTTGCCAGCATTGTATGTCAAATGGATGTGCGTCCGCTCGTGCGTTCTGAACACTCGCGTTGGTTGTCAGGATTTGGCAAGTCAAGCCAAGTTTACACAATGCACAGTGTCTGATTGAGCTCTGTGTCATAATGACTGGTTTCCTCAGGAAATCATAATAGATCTATTGGGGCTGCTTACAGCTAACACTGCATGTCCTCTCTCTCTTTAAGAAGTCTTTTTTTTTTTTTTAAATGAAACAATTATAACGGTGTGAGAATTCTTTGTTTGAATACTTTGGCCATTTTGTTTCATTTAACAAAATGCTATTATGTTATGTCTGTATAAGATTAATGTGTTCATTTATTTCAAGGCATTGTTACTAGAAGCAGGGTAAATACTTAAAGTACCGAAGGACCGGGTTGCTCTGGAAACTGCCCATATGCAAAGCTGCCTTCATGACATTGCCAGAGAGATTTACACCACATTTCAGCACATGAAAGGAATCTCATTTTGCATTCAAAGGACCTGCCTCTACCAGTCAGTCTTTGAACTTCCATTAAGCTATTTATCACCATGCCGTGCAATTCATTTCACTCTCCTAACACTGAAGATGGGGTGCCCACTCCCCTTCCCAGCTCAGCCTCTGCCGACCCTGAGTGTTGTGTTTACTCCATGTAATGTGTGCATTGGCCCCAATGTCAGAGGTTGTCAAGTTCAACAAGCCCCCTTTTCACCACAGCTCTGCTTCTGAGCATCGCTTTAACAGTATTCTTAACTGTATCCCTATACTGATTATAGAGCGGAAACTCCTCAAAGTCGCACTTGGTTTTGGCTGAGATTATCTTTATTTCCTCCAGTTGCCCCATCCATCCACGAGATGAAGAGCCACCAGGTCGGTCTGGGACGCACGGCTCTGCTGCGGTGCGAGGCTGCTGCTGTGCCTTCTCCTACATTCGAGTGGTACAAGGGGGAGAAAAGGTGAGCCTTGTCTGATTGTTTGTTCTCTGTTGTGACTAAATGTAATTGCATCATCATCCCTTTGTCTACTGGATGTACTGTAACTGCTCAGTGTAATAGCTCCTCTGTGGTTTACTGTCAGCTGGAGTTTCTGCAGAATTTAGGGTGTCATCAAAACAGACTCTCAGCTTGCATTTTCTTCTTTACTAAACATGTTTGCAGCTCTATATGATAAGTATGGTAATAAACATTTTGTGATTGTGCTGAATAACTCCTTAGGGTTAGCTGGCATACCAGAGATTTATTCTAAATAGATTCACTTTCAAAGTGAATTTTTACGCATAAGAATGCAGGCTTCCATTATATAAAGAGAAGCAACACTTAAATCTAACTAAGGAGAGAAAAGACCTGTGTGCGAGCCTTTAGATTTGACATCCAAGGCCACAGCAGCTGTGTTGTGGATTATTCTCAGCATTTATGAATGCAATTTAGCAGCATGCAGTGGACACAGGTATAAGGTGCAGCAACAGATACCAGTGGCAGGTAAACTGAAATCATTTACCAGCCTCATGACTGAACTGATAAAACTCCAGCTGCTGCTGCAAACTAATGTTGAGCATCATTTAAAGCAAAAATTGATAGATAGATGCCATAGAATTGTCAAATTCAGAGTTATTTATTTCTTCTTTTGAATATTGTGAACACTGAGGGTCACATTAGTCTCACATTAGACACTGGAAACATCTAAAAACACAGCGTACTAATTTAAATGACTTCATCCACCAAACCCAATCCTTTGCATTTGAACCCCGTCCACTTCAAAGTGAGTGTATACAGCTGATGTGTCTGGCTCTAATAAGTTAAACAGTTTTTAGAGCGCTAGATATTATTTGGTTAGATCTGATGGAATTTGCATCGTCTTATAGCCCAACATACCCACATAGAACTTTTTACAGCAGACATTTTATCTTCTCATTGCAGAAATTAAAGAGTGTAATATATAGTGTTGAAAGTGACTGCGTTACACGTACATCCTGCTTTAAAGGCTGAATAAAGCGTAAATAAATCTACATTTCGTGTTTGTCACGTCGCAGACAAATGTGTTGTTAAACACCCACACAAACCTGAATGATTCAAACAATCCTCTGGTAATAGAATTAGGTCTCGAAATCACAGGAAAGGAAGCGGCGCTCTCTTCCTTAGACGCTGGGAGGCGTATCTATACAACACCTCGATTGATAGACCTCAGGGGAGCTCAAAAGACACACATTTACCAGGCAGACAGCGTAGATTTGGTTTAAGCGAAAGCAAACTGCTTGAATGTTAAATCCCAAATGCACACTGCAGGTATTGAATGTTTTGTTCACCTTCCAGCTGTGGACTAAGTTAGCAACATTATTGGACTGAAACTTACACGATCATGGCGTATGTTGGAGCTGCTGAGGACTGAGCCTACAGACACAGCAGGGGAGCGAAAGACTCTGTCCGGGGGTCGTAACTATTTATCGGTGTATCCGTTGATCCCAGCGATCTCTGGTAAAAGTTTCTAAAAGTACTAAGCAAATAATGTCAATGATTCTGGATTCTTACCTTTACATTAGCATTCTGAACAAACTTAATCTGCAAACTGTAGGCAGCCTTGATACTTCGCCTCCCTTAATAGGTGTGCAGCCCTTGAACTTCTGCAATTCTGAGCTGGCACTGCTGGTGTGTTGCCATATCTGCAATGGTGCCACATTTCAGCTTCACACTTCACAAGTTGATCCAGTTTTCCATGTCAAAATAAACAGCCCAAGTTCTGCAAATTCTGGCGCCCAGAGGAGACGCTTTTCCCGACGAAGGCAGTGCAGTTATCTAGCTAGCTGACGATCCAAGGCTAATGCATTGTGGTAGGTCTATGTAACATGAACATATGTTTGTCCACTGTCATGGTTTCATCCCGCTTTCATGCTCCTCTCATCCTGCCACAACAAGTCAATACAGCTTGAAAAAAAATAGGTGTTCCGGAGGCGCACGTAAACAAATTAGAATAAATGTAAAAGTGTTTAAATTTGTACTTGAAAGTGCAATCTGTCATGCTGACATTCAACAATAACAATTGAGTTATTAGGCAATACCTCCATTTGATAGGGAAGTTCTGTTTGTGCTTGTTTTGTTTCCTGAGAGACAATGCGTTTGTGTGCTCTCCCGTTCCTTCAGCCTCTGGGGAGAATCCATGAAAATGTTCCAGCAAGAGTCATTTGTGCCTTGTCCTCACCTTGCATTCTAATACAAATGTTTGCCGGCAACTGGCTTAAATCATTGGCGACACATACATCAATCAGTCCAGATTCAAGTGTCAGTTCTTGAATTTAAAAACCAAATTACCCCTATTACCCATGATTTACCCACTCCGAGTGAGCACAATTTCAATCATCAGCTCACACTGTGCTAATTGTAATTATGGGGTGGATTCAATTTATTCAAATTGCTAAGGAGGCAAGTTGGCATGATTCTAGTCTTTACTTAATTCAAGGACTGGTTCCTTCTGTGACTTTTTACGGCTAAATTGGGATTTCTTCATCTACTTGCCATCATGATCAGAACAGTAATGTAAGGACCCGGGCTCCGAGAATTGTTAGCTTCTGTACAACATTAACATTTGCTTCTTCACTGCCCACTGGGAAATTAAAGCCGCTTTTGGCTGTGTAGCAATGCAGCCAAAACATTAATGCAGCCCCTCCTTGGAGTTTCTCTCTATCAGTAGCAGAGTGACAGTTTTGACAAATAAATCTGCCTCTCGATGTGTCGCTGCTTTCATTTCTGAATGGAAGCGGGTGATTGTTTTTGCGTGCATGTGTCGGGGTGGGGAGGTTTCTTTCTCGGTGACAGAAGGGAGCACCGACTACTCTCGTGTCAAACTAGTGATGATGCCTAATACATGCTAAGATTATCTGTGAGTCTTGAGCTAAGATTGGAGCAAGTTGCAGTGGGAGAGGGAGCTACAGATTTGCAGATATTTGTTGGACAAAAGGTCAAACATAGTGTTTACGCTCAGAGCACCTCTCAAAGTCACAAGAGATTGTAGGGGGGGGCAGGGTAGTGAGGCCAAGATAGAAACATGTATTCTCTCTGGAGGATTTTGTAGTTCATAATGCCAAATATGAAACTGCAAACCACAAAGATGAAAACAAACTGAAATGTACTTTCTACAACTATCTCACTTTCAGGATGCGTAACATGTGCCTTTAAGAAGTCAATTCTAATCTCCTCAAGCTGCTAAAGGTCATCATCACCACCACCAAAGTGGACTGTTGAGTATTTGTTAATTTCTCAGCACAGATGCCAGCAACAACTAGAGTAGGATTTATTATGATCCTCTGCACCTGCAACAAAAGGATGAACAACCTGTCAAGTGGCACCCAGCTGCTTCACCTCTGGGACATTTCTCCCTCGTCTCAGTCCTTCAAAGCATCTCTCCGAAGCAGACACGGCTGACCAAGGGATGAAAAGATCTGCTGAAGAGGGTGATGAAGTACTGTACCGATGAAGACCTACTTAAGATGACATTTGCACCGTCCTTGATTCATGCCACTTCACTCCAAGCACTGTGTGTCTAGGTGAGAAATCAAAGCCTCATTTTGTTGCGATTGTGTTGTTCTTTTCAGGATTATCAAGGGTCAGGGCATCGACATCAAGAACCTCAGCTCCAGATCAGTCCTCACAGTGACCAACATGACAGAGGACCGCTACGGGAACTACACATGTGTCGCCATCAACAAGTTAGGGACGGCTAATGCCAGTGTGCCTCTTACTCGTAAGTTTTCATCCTACCTGCTTGTGGCTAAGTGAAGTGGTGAAGGCTGAAAGAGTGTTGTGGATGTCAGTGATTGGTTTGTGCCCTTGCAACCGTTTTCAATTCTGCTGCTGATTCCTTGCTCTAGTCGAAGAAAACAAAAACTAGACCCAGCGCAGGAAGTGGGTGCCCACAAAATCACCAGTAGAAGTAGTTTGTTATAGTTAATCTGTCGATCTGCTGTCTGCTGTGGTTGCGGAGTCTGTGTGGGTGTGCGTATGTCTGCATGTGTTCCGGAAGAAAACACCACCTGGATCAGGATTTTAGCTTTGCGGTAACAACATTATGATTACAAAAGGCAGCTACTCAGGTCTGTAATGGTAAGTTGAGTGCAAAGAAGTGTGGCTCAGATTTGAAAAGGTCTGAGAGTCAGGCCTTATATATTTTTTCAAAGCTTTCGGAGTACCAGCGAGGCCAAATTAAGTCAAACTGCGGGCTCGTCGGTTATATACTTTGAAGTTATTAACTATGGTTACAGAAGCATTCTAAAATAAACATTCAAATGTATTCAGACGGCACAAAACAGCTACAAAAATCCGATTATGAGTTTGAAGACGTATCAGATGACAAAACACAATAAACAGCAGGTATTTTGAGCATTTTGTCACAATAACATCATAGAAACTGTGTCAAGGCCATTATTTATTCTTTGTAGCGACAACGGCAAGGTTAACTACAGGAATGCAGCGTTAATTTAACAGAACAATCAACGAGGAACTCGCTTGCTTGTATCCGAATGGCCGTGTGTTTTTATCAGGACAGTCCTGTTTATTCTTGGCTTGACTCCTGTAGACACCCTGTCTGCATCAGCTTTGCATACAAATGAAAGAAGGCGCTACATTTCCTCATGTAGTGCTAGTTTTTTTTTCTGCCAGAACATAATCTTAAAGTTTCCCGGTGCTGTGGAGGTATATAGAGGTATATAGAGGGCTGCATCTTCTCTCCCCTGACAGGGAGTTCATTAATCAGTCAAAACAACTGCAATACAGTGGGGCCACCGTTGAAGACGAAACACAACAGCCTCAACCTAAACTCGCATTTGTGTGCATCATGACGAAGCTGTTAGGTACAGGCTCAGTCAGTTAGAAGAAGCAGCAGCGTAATTAAGCTTAAAGACAAACTCCCCAAGCAGATCTGAACGTGGCTGCATGACTCCAGGGAAAGGTTGGGTGATGTATGTCTCAAATGGGCTTTTTCAGGCCATCAACAACAGTTGATGTTGTTGACTGATATAAAGAAATTGATAAAACAACGTGATTGATTAGTACTTTACACTGGAGGCAGCCATCAAGCTCACTGACTTTAGCCTATAAAAGCAAGACTGCTGGGATGATTGATCAGTCTATTAAAGTTATATTGATGATTTTAGTGGCTTATTGAACATGAAATCTTCAGTAATTAAAAAAAAAGAGAGATATCTTATTACAGAATAGTTCATTGCTAACCTCCCAGGAGGCTCTGCCCTCACTTGTCCATCAGTAGCAGCAGGATATGTTGAGCCCAGCTGTCTCTTGTGAAAGTCTGTAAGGCAACCGAGTGTAAAATGGTCACCACTGATGCAGGTGCTGGTCGTGATCCTCAGCTCTCCATCACTGTGGCTCTGCACAAAATCAATGCACAGAGCACAACTGCAGAAACTCCAACTCGCTGACTTTGTGCGTGGTCTCCGAACACCCACAGTACAAGCTCTTCAGCTTCAGCCCTTCAATCCTCTGTACAGAACTCTGCTTCTATGAGTACCTGCATAGAACATCTGCAGTGCACCTCTTCAAATTAAACCACTTCTTCATCTCCTCATTCCTTTGCTATGCAAATAAGGAGCTCAAACTGCTCAGCTAATAGTGGTATGCAGATAAGATTCATTTTGTGTGGCTCAGTCAGCATAGTTGCTGAGTCTAATGCCACCCGTGTGTGTAAGACCATAATGTGAAGAGCAGGGTCATGTTAAATACATACTCTTTTGGGTCTTTGAGTCAGGATGTCTGACACAACTGAAAAATCCTGAACACAGGCCAACTCCGCAGCTCCGTACAAAATAGTTCTCAATAGTTTCACGCGTTTTCAGCTGTTATAGTCCAACTCATATGATGTTCCATGTGTTTCCATATCCATATCCAGAAGAAAACGTCTGGATATGCTTCACACAGACTGTTGGGATTCTTGAAAAGTTAGGGAAAACGTCACAACAGGAGGAGGAGGAGCAACAGAAAGCATCTTTTTCTGGAATCTTTACAAACTGGCATTGAGTGTGCATGACCTAAGATGCAGCTGTCTATGCAACTGATAATTAAACCCAAAGCACTTCATGAGAATCCGTGCCGTCAGTGAAGTAGTAATGTCTGCTAGAGTCCCATCATCTAGAGTCTAATTTCACCTCTTGCTTACAACGGCCAGTATTTCTGGGCTTTTAGGGAATAAGCGAATGATATATCATACATCCAGGCCAAGATTCCCTGCTTCGTTCAGCCATCATTGTTTGAATGCGGATAGATTGTAAAAACCTTGGGAAAGGTAAAATTGCTTCACAGCGACAGCTCGTGGTTTTTAAGCAAACCCGCCCCGCATCTCAAGCCCACAGCCTGGTCACCCCGAAGGAAGTATCCCCTGCCATACTACTCCAGTCACTGGCCGTTTAAATGTAATCACCACTGTGTGAGTGTGATACTCAACACGGGAAAAAAACTTTGTTTTGCCTCAGAGCCAAGGACTATTAAACTGCTCATTAAGCAGGCATGCAAGACTTTTTGGCACACAGGGCTGCGTCATAATGACTTTCTTAATTTCCAAAAAAGAAGACCTCCGTGCTCCATATGGTTTGAGTTCACTCGACAAATATGTGCATCTTTGATGCTCCGTTTAAAGTGTTTTTCAGCCACTTTCATTCCGGAAAGAACAAGGCACTTCCTTCGTGAAGTTTCTGTTTCTGCTACACCTGAGTGTGTCAGAAGGTGGAGGTTTTATGTCCCTGCACAGTCAAGCTTCTTCGCTTCATTGTCCACCTGCTGAGCAGCTGAAAAATGAATAAATAAAGCAATGACAGGGGAGGCCTGAAAAACATGGATCTCTCCGTGTTTTAGGGTGAGATCAGGTAAAAAAAAAAAAGAAAAGAAAAATCTGTTTAATGTATTCAGTGATAAAATATGAACAGGTGAATTAAATTATTCACTAGTTTGTGCCACTCTCTGATGATAGCGTTGTCCCTAGTAGCCAGAGACTCAGAGTACAAAAATATATTTCAGTGGAGTAGGCAATTGTCAAAGGAGCACTCTGCTCTCCTGTTTGTGTATGCACAAAGAACATCAAAGGCTTGTCTTAGATTCTCAAATGGAAGATCTTAATGTGACGCTAGTGAGGCCTCAAAGGCAGAGGCAAAGAATCCCTCAGAATAGAGAGAGGAGGCAGCTTCCTGAGCTGCCACCCCCAACTTCTCTCCCTCTTCCATTCCAACTCTTTATCTCTTTGACTGTCTCTCTATCATAGCGTTGTCTGTCTGATTCTTTTATCTCATTCTCCTGTTCTGTCGCTCTTTTTCTCCTCTCTTTCTCCCTTGTCACTCACTCTTCCCCCCTGTCAATCGGCTTTCCCCTCGAACACACACACACACACACATACACACACCATCTGACTTCTCGCTCATGATCTCCTCTAATAGAAGAGAGGTCAGTTCTGCTGTCGCTCTTAACAAGAAAAGACAAGCAGCCGCCGCAGCACACCACACCGGTATGCTGAGGCAAATAACAAAACCCGAGGTTAGATTTCACCATGGATGACTTTGGATTGCTATTTTAGAAGCTGTCGATAGCTATTGATGAGCAGGATGTGACGGGGGGGAAAGGAGGCATGCATATTTGATAGCCCATGATGAATTGAGGTGAATTTTAAGCAGAAACACAGTGTGGGTGGTTTTTGATTAAAGAACTACATATTTATGCCATTTATGCACTGAGAGGTTCGTTGTGGAACATCACTTGACGAAGTGCAGCTGGGGTTGTCCCCATTTTAAAAGCCACACTGAATGCGGCAATCGGTAAACAGACACAATAAAAAAAAACATGTGGTGCTCAGTTTCAGTGCTTTTGTGTCAAGATTTTAAAGTTCAACAGTTGTAAATCCTGTTTGTGTTAACCTAGCAGAGTCACTTTAAATCTCTCTAGAGAGACTCTTGCTATTATTGCTGATGAGATGAACTGTGACTCTGGAAAGGCTGCACTCGGGGAAAGTAAATACCTTCGCCTTCAATTCAGAGCAGCAAGTGCAACGCAGCAAGTGTGACTTCTGTTTCAAACCAAATAGAGATGAACAATTTGCATCCCGGGTTTGTGCTTGCGTCGTTCACATGGAGGACTCCGACTAATTTGTGTCCTTTTGAAATTCGTTGGATGCCAGCGTCCTCGCTCTCTGCTGCATTCTGTCAGCGGTGTTGGACCGGTTAGATTTTTCTCCTGTTAAACCATCAGTCGTTGGTTGTGAACTCTTCCAGCTAAGCACCACTTTAAACTGTGAGTTAAAAGCTGTGGCAGCACACAAACTGGGTCCTCTGTAGTAGAGGGAAACAATGAAGCCTCTGTCACTACTTGTTGGGGTAATGTATGCATTTTTCAAGTCTGCATGTGCGTGATAGTGCACAAATTTATGCATACATTCTGAATAACTGCAGCCATCGGTGAATGGACAAAGTAAAGCGGAGAAGCTTATAGTTACAGTAGTCATAGCTGCCTGTCCTTCTAAACAATCGCTAAGTGACAAAGTTGTGATGAATTGAGCTGGATAAGAGTTGAAAAAACTTGCTGTTATATGTTTTCAGATGGATTTTTATTCTTTTTTCAATACAATCAGAGCTTGTCTAGATATAGTTTGCGCTATAATTCGGTCAGCGTCAGTTGGATTTAATCAAAATGTGCAGTTTTTCTCTCAGTGGCGTATCTGTATTTCCACTTAACGGGATCCATTCCAAAGTGCACACAAACAGAAACACAACAGCAGTTAAAGAAGTAGCAGGTTCTGGAGAAAGATTATAGCGTATTTTCTACTTTTTGTCGCATGTGGGACTTGTTTAAGAAAAGATGCTATTTTATTTCTGATGGAATTGAGGCAGGTCGCTTCATGTTCTGATCACTCATTTTTAATAAACTACTGTGGTTGAGTAATTTACGAAAGACTGATGATTTACCCAAATAGCTCTGTGCCTTGACAGATATTTCTATTCTCTTTTGCAAAAGACAGCTGACCTGACCAAGTCCATGATTTTTTTTTTTGACACAATTTGGAAACCAGTGAACAGTTCATCAAAACAGTGAATTGAGCTGCGCTTGTCAATCAGCCGTCAGTTCAGATCCCCAACAGATGCTGAGTTTTCTGTGTTTGTTCTTGGACTGCCTTCACTCCGTCAGGAGCGCTCTGCTGCTGCACCTTCGTGCTTTTTAATGTTGCCCGTGGTGTCGTGGTACTGAACGTCTGTTAGCCACGGCTGCTAACTGGCTTTCCAACGGCGCCCTGTTTTACTGCTCCTACTGTGATGTTGCTGTTCATTCTGTGCTAAGCGTGAGCCAGCTGGCTTTGGCGGCTTCTGCATGTTTGCAGGTGATATTGAGCTACTGTCTCCACTGTTTGCCGCATTTTGTTTTTCGTTGCAATCTGTGTACACAATTGCATTGGTTTTCATGAAAACAATGGGCTCCAGTAGCAGTGGGGCTATTTTTTTTTTTGTTGTTGTTGTTGTAATTCTAGCAGCAGTTTGCTTTGGCTCCGATGCCAAACTCCTCCTGAGCTGAATTAGTGTGCACCTCTATCACCTCTATCTTACTCACATCTAAGCTCCTGCTTATTATTTAACTGGTTAGCTTGAAATAGAGAGGACAAAGCCTTTAATTTTTTGTAAATTATAGTTTCCTTTCATCAAGATGCTGTTAGTAGCTTTCTGTAATTTAATTTTAGAGTAATCAATATTATTAAGCCATATCTCAGATGAGAAGAGCTCCCTGGTATTAAATCTAAATTGGAACATGCTGCTGCTTCTCATAAGTTCGGTGCGTACTGTTTTCCTTGAATGACAATAGTTTCAGTATCCTCTTGCAAGTTTATGTGAAGGTAGCCACGATGTTGTTTGACCTCCATCTGAGATGAGAGTGGCTTTAAAAACCTACTTGTTGTGATATGATTAAACGTAGCTTACTTTTCTCACCGTGACAGTGGCCACTGCTTAGACTCTTCGGGAGATTCCTGAAACAGCACGGGCTTTACTGTATAACTTCTATTGTTTGATTCGTCGACATACAGAGCGTTTCTGACACTCGAGCGCTGGCTGATTGATTGCCAGCAGTTTGCAGTACGCTTTCCAGTCTGTTCAACTAAAGCTGAATCGAGTTATTGACAGGCCCAGCTGAGCCTAGCTGTGTGTAAAACTCAAGCCCACAACCACGTTATATAGGTGCGTTAGTCCAGTTTACAAGCTCATTTTGTTTGATTTGGGACAGACCCGGGTATTTACATACCTTTTTAAAAGTCGG
This sequence comes from Leuresthes tenuis, assembly GCF_036924035.1. NCBI lineage: Eukaryota > Metazoa > Chordata > Actinopteri > Atheriniformes > Atherinopsidae > Leuresthes > Leuresthes tenuis. Next base: position 13,895,798 of record NW_027325361.1, on the reverse strand, counting down.
ACAAACACAATAATCAGTTTTTTCTAGTGCCACGTAGACTACTTTGGTATAGGTTCTCATATAGTTGTGTGGCGCAATATTACTGTTCAGTCATCTTAGTTTAGGTTAAGGTATCGAACATTTTGGCAATAATTTCATAACTGACGTTTGGCAGAAAAGACATCCAGCCCGTCACTAAAAGAATGCCCACAGTGAAGCATGTCAGTGACAGTATTATGCTTCGGTCCTGTTTGTTTTCAGCAGGATCTGGAAATTAGATAAACAGCTTTAAATACCTTCAGAAGTCTGAATCCGACTGTGAAGCTGCAAGAAAGTTAGGCACCACGATGGTAAACCAAAACGGAAAAAGCTCAAAAGGCTGGAGTGCTACCGTAAAATTAAAAGGTTTTTGTCATTTTTTTGTTACTTTGGAATTTTAAATTTGGAATTTACCAACTGATGCGTTAAAATAAACTCGTAATTTCAGTGCGTATGTGCACCACAAACGTATCCACATGGTTTTAGCTGAGGTATGACAATCAGTAAATTGCCAATCCCTGTTTCCACTTCCTATTTCATGTGCTAGATTGAAGTGAGCTTCGATGAAAAAGACTGAAGCCGCTCACTCCAATTTTCTGAGGAGTCCTCCAGCTTAATTGGTCAAGCTCTTATCCCCCAGCCCACCTCAGCTTAGCCCTGAAGGAGATTTTTTTCACCTATTCCTTCTTTCCTCATTTCCTCTTTTCCTCTCCCACCTCCTCTCTCCAAGCAGTAATCGGAAGAGACTGATGAGGGAAAAGAAAAAAAGAGTTACCCTCGCTTTCTCCGTCACTGCTCACCCTCCCTCGGGCAGGAAAGACATTGCTGGCTAGTGGGTTAATGAACGTTGTGTTCATTTGTCATGCTTATCAATCACCACATGTGTAGGTGTCATTTTGACGCCTATTCTCGTCTGCCATTGTTGTTGATGATGTTGTTTATTCCCACCGTGGGATTATAGTCATAGAGGAGAGAGGCGGGAAAATTGGGGCTAAAGGTGAAACCTGAAATGTGGGTGAGTAATAGGAGCTTAAAATATTTTTGGGAATCGCACTGAAGCCATGTGGAGACTGGATGGCGCTGTCATGTTGTATTTATCACTGTTTTCTCTTATTTTTGTCTGAGCGCACCCTGCCAATATTCAGCCGCTGATTGAGTTTCAGTTTCAAATATATAAAGGGGAAACAAAAGTACCGTGACATCTTTCAGCAGGTTTTCATTTCCAAATAGTCGCCTACGAAAGTGTGCGAAAATATCTTCGACATTTTTTTTTTTAGGCAGAAGTATTTATTTTCCCCAAAAGCGCACTTAAAGTACTGCACCATTTACCTCATTTTAATGCCTCCATTTCCATATTCAAGCAGTGAAAAATAAAACAACAAAAAAAAAAGAAAATGCAGTAACATTTTCCAGTTTCTCAGCTATGAGGAAGCAGAATGTTCATGCAGAAGCCCAGCGGGCAAAGGACTATACACATACCCACACCACACCACACCCACCCTCACCAAGTCCTACAGGAGGCAAGATGCACTGCTAAGGTTAAAATCCCTGGACGAGTGCGCCCACACGATGACACATACACTGGCCAGGATTAAAAAAAAAAATCACATAGGCCGAATAACTAATTAGCTGGCTCGCAAATAAACACAAAATTCAACACCAACTGTTCCACAATTCTGAAGGCACAAGTGAGGCGAATGTGTAAGAATAGCTGAAGAGCTCACACAGGAAAATGTGTCTCTGCAGGAATAATAACTTGCACTTCAATGGAGTAGTTCAGCTGTATTAGACACCTACACTGACTCTGACTATTGTCCAAGTTTCTTTACAGCACACTCTTCCTGCATTTTATTTTAAGACGTTTTGATCTGCGTAAGATTAAATGCATCTGTGGTTGAAGAGCTTGGCAATGACGATTGCTAATTACTGACTTGACATTCATTAGGTAGTTCTATTGTTTTGCTTTAATAAGTGACACCCAGGTCCATAGTTTGATTGTAATATTTATATATTTTTTCCTTTTAATAAGAGCTCCTTAATACACTCGTAATACCCTACATTCCGAGCAGGGCCCCACACGAACAGTGGTTTCTCCAACTCATGGCAGATAAATCTCTCGCATTGTCCCATCCACAAAGAACAAAGAAAAAAAGCAATCCATGAAATGAAATAGCTGTGAAAACTAATGTGTTTTATCTCGCGAGCGAGCAGGCTGTGCAAAGAGGTCAGGCGACACATACAGTAGGCAAAAAAATGATGTGTCACACTCCTGAATGAGGGGGAGAGTCCAAGCCAGTGCGGCGCTACGAGGGAGAGATTGCATGTCAAAAGATATGTTCCACAGTAATGGAGGAGTGTCTGAGAGCTCATGAAATGATTCACTGGTGAATTCATGCTCAAGTATTAATCAGATAGCACCCGCCAGCCTATTTGAAGAAAGAACTGAAAAGAAACTGTCTTCGCATATCGGCTCCCCCAGGAGTGCTTAAAGTAGATACATTTGTGGAAGAAAAGATGAATTTGACCATTTCCTCTCGAATATACAGAGAGGGAAAGGCATATAATTTTTAAGTATGAATACTGATTCCTACACAATTGCTAGCCCCTTTCAGATAGAATGATGAAATCAAATGAAAGCAAATGTTTTTGTTGGCATAACAGTGGGCTCTTAAGCAGCAGCGCAGCCATTACACAGTTGTCGACGCACTTCAGAAAAGCGACACGGAAGACTTTGCGGTCCACGATGTACCTTTTTTTGCCCTGCAATCATAAGTGGTCATATTGAGTACTCCCGTAAATGGATTAAAATGGAGAGTGTGCCTCAGTACTATTGGCTGGCCTAGATACAACTGCTCCCTGCAACAGCGTGAAGTAATGTTCTTTTTGGAGTCAATATGTGTGAAGTGTAATCATGGCTGCACCATGGTTTCCCTCCTGACAGATGAGCACCTCCTCTGCCACGAAGCCTTTGGAAGGAGCCGACTTAAATAGTTCCATTTGTAGCCATATGAATAATCTGGCTGCAGGTGTAAGTCACACTGCTCATGTGCCAAAAAAAACAGACACTCAACCATTGCATCGGTTTGACTTTAGTCTCCTGGTGGAGAACAGCTTTGCTTTGCCAAACATCTCAGACTCAAGTGAGCCAATGCAAAAAAAAACAACTGGTCACCGCTTATCTCAAATTTGCTCGTTTACCAAACAGAAAGTTGTGTCATTTACGCACTTGTTACACATGTGAGATTCAATAAGCACTTGCAATGACGCCTCTATGTCAATCTAGATAAAACAAAAAAAATCCTAATGACATCTTACCTTCAAATGTGACCAAGCACGTGATCTACTCGGTGTGACATTTTACACATACACTTAAAGAGGAAAGAACTCATGCAGCCTTCATTTGACACGCTTAACTGAACCTTTCTGGGTGTCACACCGCTCCATCTCCCAAATGCCACCAGGGGCTCAGCCTGAAATGAGTTCACAAGGTAATCAGATTGAGACTCTGAGTTCCCTCCTCAGAGGGATCAAACACAGACTATAAGTTCCCCATTTTTGGTTATTTCTGTAGTCAGTTCACAGAGTCTGGCTACAGAATGAACTACTGCTAAAAATGAGGACACAAAAAATGGAAAACTGTGCTTCTATCTGTGGTGAGGAGAGATGATAGAATTCAACTGATTTGATTCAAGAACGTCCCAGGTAGGGCTAAGCAGCTGCCTGATTGTGGTTTTGATGGTGTACCATTAAAGCAAGGGGAAAAAAAGTTGTATATTATATCTGAAGTGTGGTTTCACTCGGCCACAAAGTCCCTTTGGGGTTCTGAAGCAGCCACAGCTCCGCGGTTCATCTCAGTTTTATTTATTTTAATTTTAATTTTTTTATTTTTTTTATCTGAGTTGTAACTCATGCAAATCTGAGACAGCTGGGGGAATGAAACATGTTGTTTATGAGCATGTGGAAGTTGCATCTTCCCACAGAGACATCAGTCCTTAATGCATGGAGAGGATTTGTCTCCATTCCCTGTCCCTTTGTCCTTGCATGCAGTTTTCTTTTTGTTTTACGTCTCCATTCTGTTAATAATACATGAATGTCCTCTTTCCCTCCCCTCCCTCTTCCCTTCCCTGTAGCAATTATTGAACCCACCACCACTAGTGCTGTGTCAAGCCCAGGTCAGTATATGTTACCATGCTGTACACCAAATCAGTAAAGAGGTCCGCTGCCTCATACTAACCTGAGCTGGAATCCTCCTCTCCATCTTGATTTATTTCAATTGGCTGGCTGGAGTGCCTGCTGGGTGTACAGCTTCATTGTATGTTCTTTATTATTTCTCTTAATTGTTTTGGTTTTTTTTGGGTTGGCTTCTCTAGTCTGGCTACATATACTTCTGGCAGCCTGTGTCATCACAACACCCCGCCCCTTTCCTTTCATTACAACCTCCACCACCACCCCCACTTGGAGCAAACGATAGCGTCATCAAATGGCTGTTCCATATTCCTTTTGGCTCTGATGCTTTTCATTTTACTGATGGCTTTGTCTCCTTCTCTTTCTGGCTCCCTCACCTCCACTCTCCTGCAGTATACATAAAAGGCAAGGCACTGTTAGTGGCTAAAGGGCCTTGGTTTGTTGCTTGTAAGATGGAATCTCTGCTGTCTTTGTACTTTTATCACTCCTTTCCTGTCCCCTTCCGTTTGTGTGTCACCCTTCGTATCTTCCTCTCTCGACTTTTTCTGTCTGTTCTTTCCTCTTTTTCTAGAACAATCAGTTGCCGCTCTGCCACTCTCTTTAACCTGATCTGCTGCTAGTGCTATTGTCAGTGCTATACTGTGAATGTCGCCCTTGTTCCCCCCCTCACTGTTTTCTGCTGCTTCCACATTCCAACCCAGAGTAATCCCCCTCTGCCTGGTTGTCTTTTTTTTTCCCCCTCACTAATGGTTTTAAGCAAGTCACAGAATGTAATCTCTCATGCTGGTTACATTATTTTTGTCTCACGCAGACACACGCTCACACTAAATGGCTCTCCTTGACACTGAAATGAAAACGGTATTCAATAACCCATTCTTAACCTCATCTGAGGTTTCATATTTTGTGATTAATTTGATAAATGTTTTGGTTTTTTTTCAACTTTGCTTTTGGCTCTGTAAATAGATGCCATTCTCCACCCGTCTGTATAAGCCAAATATAATTATCCATGGAGATTCTGACAGATAAAAAGTTAAAACGAGCTCAGAAACAACAAACGGTCCTGGTGCGGCACTGAACTCTCATTTGATGGAACGCTTGCAGAACAAATGACAATTTCATGGTCCAAAGGAACACCAGTGGTTTCAATCGTGAAGATGAACTCCCTCAGTGAGCCACTATTCTTATTCTGTTGTGTTTGAAGTTCTTTTTTTTTTTGATGGCGCTCTCACTAAGTGGCTTGGTAAAGCGAATTATTTTAGATCCCCATAAATAGCTCTTTGTCCCAACCATTGTATGATTAATTTAGCTAATTGATGTGAGCAGGTTCTCTATCTGCTTTTATTCCCACTGTGAATGGGGTTTGGGAAGATGTGGTTCCCCCCCAAAAAATAAATCACATATTTTCCGTCTGTAAGGTAAGCAAATCAGGTTATCTGAAGCGGAAAAATGGCACATCCCCCACAGTACCTGCAGTGCACTGTATGTTTCAGTCCACTGATCAAGAGCAAATCATTAAAAAAAAGAGAGAAAAATCAAATTACAAAAAAAAAAACAATGTTAATGGGAAACATCACTCTCTGTGCTTTTATTTCTAACCTTGATGTGCCAGAACTCCATGAATAAATAGCATCTCTGATGGACCAGAATACTGTTCTGTGGCTTATTTAGATATTAGCTTGTTTAGCTTAGTGCTTGCGTGTTCTCATCTTGAAGAAAACAAAAACGCACACATCCTTGTGACACAGTTTGTTTTCTACTCAAGAGTCACTCTTGAATAACACATTTTCAAAAAGACACATGCTGCTATCATACTCAGTTAAATCATTTTGACTTGAAGGGTATGAAATCGTCAGCAAAAAATGCACAAAACTCTGCCACGAAACTGCTTTAGGTACATATCAGTGTGAAACCTTGCAAACTCTTCTACATGCGCATAATCTCACCCCTGACAGCCACTTACTGCTCGTATCAACAAACCTAAAAATACATTTTTGACACCCGTTGAGCAGCGACACCTCAGCCTGCACCCTGTGCTTATCCAGGCAGAAGAGGCCCAAAATCAATAAAAGTGGACTGGTCAGACAACGCTGCCCTCTTCAGGAGGGGACGCGACAGAGAGATGATGATTCTGATATTGCTCGCGGGGTAACAAGCAGCTGAAAGTTTTCAACAGATAGTTTTCGTGTGAGTAAGCATCAACGCTGAGAAGAACCAGACTGGAAGTGGACATTCTGTTGAAAGGAACATTGAGGAGAAAGATGATCACTGTCCTAAATAAATCCTCCCACTCCTTACTCATTGATCTGAGGCAGATGGACTCCACTTTCAGCCACCAGCTCGTCCTACCAAAGAGCCAAGCAGAGCATTGCCGTTCGTTTGTGCCATCAGACGCCACGACAGCGACTGTGACCACAGCCAAAGCCAGCTTTGCCCCGCCGCCCCCACCCAACTCCCACTCAGCCAGCGCTGTCACACTTACTGCTCTCTTCTCTCTCTTCGCTAAAACATCCAGATTCAGATACAGTGATCCATCTATTATGCCTGTTATTTTTAGAAATAATGATGGGTAGTTTGTGTCCATTCGGTGCAGTTCACAGAGACTGGAGGGAGTGTCAGTGGACACATCCCTGGGTCTCATGGAGACAACAGTGCGATGGAACGTGGTTGAAGTTGTCCATTGTTAAACACTGAACATCACAAGTCTTTCCTATTATTTGGCTGATAATGTGTTACCTGAAACAACAAAGAGCTCATTAAATGACATACAATATAGTTTCTTAAATCAATTAAAAAAACTTAGAAACTATGAAAACTGACTTAATGCGTTGCCGGTGGTCAGGATTTGTCCCCTTTATCCGTGACCTGGCTGTCTCCCTCATTTTGAATCTATATGCTTAATTAGCCAATTATCTGCTTTGTATAGCTTCATTGACATTGTGTGGTCACAGAAGCGAATTTCTATTACAAATATTAAAGAAAATGTTTTTCAGATTATCCATAGTTTCTATAAATTTCTGAGATTCAGAAACTTATTTTTAACAAAATTTAAGATGAATACATTAGACAATTCAACAATGACAATAACATAACAGCAAAAAGGTTGGAAAAACAGGGAAACATAGAGGGCTTTGTATCTGTCAGGCATGTCTCAGGTATTTCTTCTGCTGTAAGGGATCTGATTGGAACTGGGGAGAAGCGCTTTAGCCTACAAAGTGCTTAATGGAACGGCTCCCATCTACTTGAATGCTCTCACAAAGGCTCACGGCACGACTCGGTCGCTCCGGTCGTCAAAGGGTTGTCGTCTAGCGGTGCTGACACCACACTTAAGACAATCCAGACTCTTTTCATGTGTGGAATGACCTACCAAGTGCTACAAGAACAGGGCAGACAGCGTCTCTGTCTATCTCCAAGACACTCTTGAAGACCTTCAGAGGGCATCTCCTATCCTAGCACTTACCTTGTACTTCCCTACCCCCTCTCCTGCTCTTTATCTTTCTGTACTTCCCTCGATCTCTACACTGTCACCTCTGACAGAGCCTGACTAGTGGTTTCCTTCTATGTAACTTATTGTTAGCTTTGATGTTAGCTGTAATCCTCATTTGTAAGTCGCTTTGGATAAAAGCGGCTGCTAAATGCATAGACATAAACATAAAGCATCCTCCAGGAGCAATAATACACCATTCAGTCACACATCATAAAGATGTTAGCACCCGAAACACCAATTTACTGTCTAAATGTACGTTCAGCTGATTGATGAACATTATGATTTGACCCGTAAGCTTTTTTTTGTCATGTTTTTTTTACCTCTAATAAACTCCATGTGTTTACAGCTGCCAGCTAACCACAGACAGAGAGGGAAACTCGTAACTCGGCGGCAGTTTTTTTTTATCGACTACACATTGAAAGTGTGAAAAAAAAAAAGAAAAAAATTATAATGTACTACATTTTGTTAAGGTTTAAGGTCTTAAATTGGTTTATCTTTAGCATATGGATTTATATGCATTTACCAAAGCATAAAGAGCTGCTCCAATACTCTGAAGCAGCTGGCCTTGTGCCATCCTGTCATCCCAATGAAATGTAGATCTGTGATAATAGCATATGCTCCCACAGGCTGCCACTTCTGTTTATTTACGCAAATCACCTGATGGTAGGGAAACAGTGTCCTCGTCACTGTGCTGAGCTTTAATTCTTGTCTTTGCTGGGCTCAGTGTAAAGTACTACTGCATAAAGGAATATCACATGTATTATATGTGTGTAACTCTCATATTTCCATGTGTCATGTTAACTACCAAATAGGGAAAATTTAGACAGCCCGTGTGTGGTTAAGTGAAGATGATCCAGACACACAGTTTCCCTCTCCTGCTCCTTTGTATCTGATGTAACTGATATCCAGTATTGATCTAATTTCAGAGAAAATAGGGCCGATGATCAACGTGGAAGCTGGGCATGTGAAACATTCACTTGGCCCTCCCCTGACCCAGCATCAAGCTTTTGGAGATCAGAAAAAGAGATCAATCCATGAAGCTGATGCGTCTCAGTAATGTTGTAGAGTAGCTCATAAAACGTGCAAAGATCAGAAAATTTGATTATTGTCGCATCAGAGTAGCACATCTCTTCCATTGCATCACATCTTTGTGGCACAATAAAGAAGATGAAAGTTTCTTCCCATAGAATCACATTTTCCTCACCTTAATGGAGACTATCTGACTGATTTAGAGCAAGGGTGGGTCACATGTCATTCTTTATTCAAAGTCCAGGGCACAACATCAAAGAGATCATCTACCTTATTAAGTTTTCCTCCAAACTTTCAGTCACTCACTCCGCTCCCCAAGGCTCACAATGTTGTGCTAATCAAATTAATTTAGCGAGTGTGTAATGCTTCTTTAATCAAAGAATGTATGGCTAATTTGTGTGAAAATCTGGGGTAATGTCCTCTTTAGAAAATGACTTTAAGCAAGGGTAGAGTGTGCTTCTCCTCTTGGGTTTTAAAAAAAAAAACGTTATCTGATGTTGGTTGAAGTTAGATCCCAAGGCACATTTTGTTTATGTTACCCTGCATGAGGGCATCTCAGTAAACATACATCTTTTGATGCAAAGTTTTACTTTAATACTCTCTCTTGGCCATCATTATATAAATATTAGACTAACTTTAAACTATAAAAGCACATGTGTCTGTCTTTGAAATTTGCCAGTGTAAAAAATGCAGTGTCAAAGTATTTCAATTCTTACGGAGTTCTTCCAACAATGGACAGAGTAAAATTGAACCAGAAAACTTCCAGCGTTGGTGAAAATAATCGGAGTTAACAGGGGTTTTACTCTGTCAGGATCATTGACTCTTCAGGCTGTGATTCAACACCGATTAGAACAAGATACCTTCAGAGTATTTAAAAAAAAAAAAACTCTGAAAAGCCCTGCACATCATCTTTCCCAGTCAAACTGAGAAAGTGGATTGATTGTTTCTAGGTGATGGCAAAGTTTGCTCGTGGTTTAACGCAGCTGAATTCATTCAGTGTGTGGCGTTATAAATGCACTTTAAAGACATTTTCATGGCTGTGAGAAATGTCAATACAGTATTATGCAGTTTAACATGTACCAAGAGATTTTCTCCAGCATTCAACGGAAAATGTGTTTTTATAATGGAGACTGTGATGAGATTTGAGCTTTTACATGTTATTTCATGTTTACTTGGAATACATATATATTCAGGTATGGATACAAATGTCTGTGTTTTTTCCCCCTGCAAAGATATGTAACACTGGTAGGAGTTGCTTAAAAATCAACACTCTTTGAAGTATTTTCATAATCAACATAGCGTAAAGTAGGTTTAACACTGGAAAAGTTATTTCTTAACACTTAACTCTTTAGCGTTACATGTGAGTAAAACTATGGGTGTTACTTCTTACATAGTGTAAAACTTGATTGACACTTGTTAGTGTAGTGTTATGTAATATATTAACTCTTAAATTGACTCTGGAAATTTAACTCTGTATTCAGTGTACATTTTCTTCAGATAGGGACCATATGTTCACTGAGGTAGTGGTAACATTGACTCTTTAAGTGTTATATTTACACTGGTGTTTTTACTGTGTAACTTCAGCTTTGAGACATAATGTATCTTTGAGCTGTGCTCATTGAAGTCTATTCTCTTTCCGATTCTTTCTTTATAGACTTGGCCTCAGGGAGACTTGATGTTGATAAAAGAATAACGATTTGAAGTTCAGCTTTTTTTAATTTGTTCACCCGGATCAACAGAGCCACTTCACGATGAACGAGTAGCAAGTTTTCCATGTCTGCAGAGCCACACTATTGGCAGCTACTGGCTTTAGGCTTGTAATGAAGGCAATAGCTTACATTCACAATATTAAACTTTTGTTTTAAACTGAACAGGCTCGCGGTAGCAGATCAGGGCGGAAGCAAGGCTCCCCATAGTTTAGACTCTTTGATATAGTGTACGATAGGGTTGCTATGATTATTCGTTTGCCTGGATGAATGGCAAAACCATTCAAAAGCGCTTTGCAGAACCTGGACAGGTTTTATTTTAAGAAGTCATGATCAGTCATCAGTGTGGATGACAATTTCACATGGACCAAAAGAAAAAACGAAAGAAAAAAAACAGCCACTATCTCTTAATATGGCTGAACAACATTCTTGGTTTCACTCCCGGAGCCTTTTCAGACAGAAACACCTGCACGCGGATTATATATGTCCCATTTCACAGTAGGGGTTTCACAGTCCTTTGAGACACGTTCAAAACAGAGAGAAACCTGAGAAACCTGAGAAACCTGTGAGTATGCAGACCTAATTTATTCTGATAAATGATTGAATCACAAAACAATTAAAGCAGATTAATCCACCACAGGCTTTCTTTGTCAGTCACATCAAACAAAAGATGAGACTTCAAGTCCTATTTTAAAGGAGTGTCAATTTGGAGAAATGTTAATTCATTCATAGCACTTTGCTGTATTTTCCAGGCTGATCTCAGCGCTCACTGCTCCAAAAATATATTTAAATATATATTCGCTTAACTTTTTTCCCCAGTAAAACGATGAACAGGAAGAGTGGTCCTGCTCTCGGGACTTGCAGCAGTGCATACTAAGTTCTTGCAATATACTCTGAAACATATGCTGCAACATATGCTACGTGTCCTCATGGACTACAAGAATATTCATTATTATTGATAACCTAAATACTATGTCATCTGGAATTAATTGGGCTACCTTGGAAAAGGTGAAATAGTCACAAAAGACACGGAAGGAAAAAAAGAGAGTAGCACTGAAGGTTCCTTTGACTTTAACCAGCAAAAATCATTTTTCGATGCCACAGCATGTCCTGAATTTCCTCGAGGATTATTTCTGACCTTGTGCTGCAAAATACTGACAGCTTGATATCGTGTTTCTTGAATGTCCTGGAACAAGCTGCCCTTTGTTTCCCACCACACAAACTCAATTATACTGTCAGTCGCTCTTATTTATTACACATCATCAGTTAATGTGCACGACAATATGCTCATCTGTTCTATTGTTCCTTTCAGACCAACCTCGGTTCACTTTCCATATGGTGGGTTTCCAGGCATTTTCACCCAAGCAGATAAGCAATCTGACTGTCAAATCAGAGAGTCAGAAGAACCAAACTAAACAGCCCTTTTTTTTTCCCGTCCCTCGGTTGCCTTGCAAGGACAGAGCATCTGCTATCCTCTTTCCACTTTAGTAAACTCATTCGGTAGAACGAGGGAAAAGTTCACACAATACTATTTCATCTTGCAGAGTGTAAGGAGAAACACATCACAGACAGAGGTTCCCACCCCACAGACACTCAGATCCCTACAGTACCTGCTTCTGCACCCCTTACAGCTCCATAAATCAACCCCAGCACAGCCCCTGAACATATAGTGAACTAAAAGCATTCAAGTCACATTGTGTTTCTTGCCATTGCTCAGACGTATGTATTTTAAATGTTACGGATAACACGGCACTTCTGTGTTTGAGAGATTGCCATTTCATCAAACAAGCTCGTAAAGTCCTTAGTTTCTGTGCATCTATACCTCTGATGTCAGAAGCACAAGCCAGAAGTGCTGAAGTTAAGTCGCGTCAAGTGGCAATAATTGAGTGTGAAATAGACAATGTGACTGCTAACTACTTGTGTTTGCGAGTCACCCCCAGATAACAAGCATATAAATACATTTAATTTGTTGAGTATCGAAAAGGATGAAGTATCTCCCACCTGTGAGCTTTTTATTGAGCTCTTGTGTGAGTGGGCTGGTGCTGTACATCATAAAGGACTGGACTTGTTGAAACCACTGTGTTAAACTGCTCGAGGAGCCTCTACACAGCAAACAGCCCTGCTTCTACTTTACCCAGCATGCCTGGTGTCAGACACACTGAGCTACCCACAGATAATCCTTTTGGGAAGTGCATTTTCTGCCACCCTTATCAGTTGTACGGTAGCGAGATCAAGAGCCGTGCAAACAACTTCCACACCCCCGGCGCGCTGCCACCCCAGCTCCTGGACCGTGCGGTTTGTTTTGAGGTGATATGCTGACCTTCATTTTTACTGAGTGCAAACTCCGCAATCACCTCTGGAAGGGCCTGATAAGCAGATGGCATGTCATCTATCACACTTGACCCCTTGATCCCTGGACAATGTAAATAGACGATGGATTTTGTCCCGAGCTCCCCCCCCCCCCCCCCCCCCCCCCCCTGTTGTTACAGTGATCGGATGCAAATTAAACCCTGTTTTTTTTGTCTTCACTCAAATGAAAATTATATATCTAATGAAAACAAGAACACAAAGGCCTTCAGTGACTGCATGTAAAATACGCATAATGCATTACATCATAGCAAACATACCCAGCACTTAGTGGTTTTGCGGAACTCAGCGGCTCTATAGCATGACCCTCTGGAATATCAAAGCTTGCCAGAGTTCATTGAATTGATCCACAGTTTCCATTCCCTCCGAAAACATTAGTACTGCCATACTGTTAGAGCGTATGTTTTCAGAAAATGAAAGCCATTACTTTGATATTAGAATAACACACTGTGTGACTGCCATATGATCTCCTGTTTTCTCTCTGTAATTCCTTTAATGACTATTAATCGGGTCACATTGGTACTCTGTCGCTTGTGTTAGATTAGTCATTAAAAGCATTTGCAGTAGCTGCATCGGCTCTTTTTTTTTAATTTATTTTTTTTATTACAGTGCCCTAAAACGCATCCTAAGTGCTAGTACTGATTAGTTAAAAGTGAGAGATAGCAACAACAAAATAGAAGGTTTTTTTTTTTTACTATGTGAGAAGGGTGCTCTAAACCAAAGTGATGGTTCTCTCTCCTTAATTGTTTTTGTTGATTAATTATGAAACACTTAAGAGACTGTAGTCTTCCAAAGAGGAACTGTTTTTATAAGCCTAATAAAAACAAGGCTAATCAATATTTATTATGCATTTTCACTATACACAAAACAGCAGATGATTAATGGATGTCCAGGCCACCATCCTTTGGACTCATGTCCGTTTTGCCTCACACTTTCCACAGGCAACATTCGCTGCCAGTCTAGGTTTTTTTGTTTGTTTGTTTGTTTCCTCTGATTCAAATTCAGTATTCAAATGATGAATGTGCTATTTTTTCTATACTCTCAGATGTAAGAAACTGTTTGATATGTGCTGGACTAAAAAGAAAAGGATAAATAAAAGATAACAGCAGCCGTGGCTTGTGGACTGAACGCGGCTTAACTGGCTTACTTCTTCTTTTTAAATTTGAAACACGTTTTTCTGCATTCTACAAATGAAAGAAATTAGCTCGAAAAAAGAGTCTGCAGAGCCTGTAAAAAAGAAAAAAAAAACAGTATCTGTGTACACCGCGCAGCTTCTGGCTGTCCTCGAAACATGACATAAGTGACTCCGAAACAGTAATTCTACTATGCACTTTGAGAGAGGTTCAAACACACCTGCTGCGGTTTTAGGGCCAAGAAAAGCCCGGGGGCAAATGTCTTGTAGTGTGAAAAATTTACGATAACCATCTTATAATGTGGCTGCTGCTGTGACCTCTGTCTGCAAAGCAACCAGTGTGTTGCACCTCATGATTCAGACAGTTTTATCATTGTGCTGCCTGCTTCCATCAAGCATGCCGAACCCAAGTCTATCAGGTCCATGTTGTACAGTGTTGCTTGAACTAAAGTAGTCTTTGGGTGTGTCTGTGTGCATCAGAAATATCAGATCTGGACAGGTGTGCTTCAGCATTGTTATGGTATATTCTTCCTAATCTTCCTAATTCCAGACTCTCGTGAAGCTCATTCAAAGCACATTTTAGCCTCCCACAAAAGGCCCACTTACCTCTCATCCTTCCTTAACGGCATAAACAGATTTTTATCTGTATTTTCATGGAACTTAGCCTCACTGTTCATCTTTGCTCCTTGCAAAGGCTCACTGTCAGTGCTGCTGTTCACCAGTTTGTGAGTCTTTAATACAAATGGCCACTTCGCCCTCCCCCTCTGTCAGAAGAGCATTTTACTTACCTCACATCTCTGTCAGAGTCTCTCTATCTCCGCCTGTCTTTTTCCAGCTCTGTTGTTCTCTTTTTCTCACATGTGCAACTCTCCCCTCTGATTATCTCTCCCGCTTTGCATTTCTTCGGGAGTACCAACCATTAAATGCAACCGTGGCCATGCTGTCACTCCCACGCACACAAACAACAAACACAGCAGTGAGCCCTAATAACTGTCCTGAGACGAATAAGAACAACTATTTCTTTTTTTTTCCTCTCCCCTTCATCTTTCACTCCTTAGTATTTATTACGATATGGGTGGTGAGTATTAAAATTGATTCTACCCAAGAATCTTCTTTCTCGTTCCACCACCTCACATTTGAATCCCCGTTGCAGCCCGTGCTTTTATCCCTGTCACTTTTTATTTCCAAAGGAAAAAGAACAAAAACTTTTTAGAAATTTGCAGATCGCCAGATCCCACACATCTCACGCTGCACCCAGAAGATCAAAGCCCATTATGCATTGTTGCACTTTCAGGTCTATGACTTCCTTCCCCGTTTTTGATGTCTTATTCAAAACCTTCATCCTTTCTTTCATGGCGAAAGTGCTGCAAATAAGAAGAAAAAGGCTACGAGGTGCAAGCCACAGCTACGGGACGGAGGAAAAATTTAAATCTCTTTCCCAACTTTAATTGGCACCCTCTCCACAGCAGTCAGGATGATTAATAAGACAATCCAGCTGGAAAGATGAGTTTTGGTGCTCCAAACAACAGCCAGGAGTGTGTGGTTGCAGGAGAGCTGGAGCAGAAAATGGATAGTCATTTCCTTCTATGGCCACGAAAGACTGCCATAGAGATTCAGTCTTGGTCTATAATTGAGACACCAGGGTATATTCTCTTTCTGGACAGACTCTAATGGTTAGTGCATTAAGGCGGATGATTGAAGAAAGCCACAAACTTACAGTAGAGGCCACAGTAAATCAGAAAAGATGGCTTTTTTGCCCAATTTGTAGTTTGCAGTGGGTTCACACTGTGCTGCGCTTCGAGGTCTTCCCTCTCTCTCATCTTTGCTGAGAGCTCTCTTCAGAAGTTAAATAGGTGTAATTTTGAGGTAAAAGAGAGAAGTAGTAATGGAGAGTAGGCTCTGGACGTGTTGTCATTGTCCTTGGAAAATTAGTAAATGTACTCTTCAGCCCCCTCTCAGTTGTGAAGAAGCTCTTCTCAATATCGCTCGGCATTAAGGAGTAAGGAGTAAGTTCCGGCAGTATGCAGATCTGCAGGCTCAGGATGCAAAATCCTGCTCGTCTCTTAAAGCCTCGTACATATGTTAGCTTTAATACCGACCATTTTGATGTCTGTGCTCACTGCAGGTACGAATCTTTACCGGCCTCACGATTGGACTACATTTCATCCATTAACAATTAGATTCATCTAAAGCATCCTCAAATTGCTACATAAACACGCATAGCTACTTTTTCATGAATAAACGGCATCGGTTTTATTGCCGGTGTCTGAGTGACGACGGCGCTCACTCTATGTTAGATAAGACTTGAGCAGCAGCAGCAGTCATGTAATGGCTACTTTTGATGCTGTAGTGACTTATTGTTTCATCACCCTAAGCCCTTTTGCGCATGAGATACATAATAATCGGCACATTGGTCACTTTTCCTGTTAATGTACCTCAGACAAGCCTGTGAAAGCTTGTGTGAAATATTTGAACAGAGTCCCAGTTTTCTGACAGTAACATGTCAGAACACAAAAACCATCAGGGTGAACCTTCCCATCCCGCAGCGGTTGTGTGAAACGTGGCGATGGTTGCATGGATGCAGTTGTAAATTTCCCTTTTGTACGTGTTTAAGCTTGTTGAACAGTAACAGGACGGTTGTCAGCTCGAGGAAAACGTGAGCTTTATTCCACCTGAGGACGCTGTCTCCACCGTCACTTCTATTTGTGAGAAGAGAACCTGCGCCTAACAAAACTCTTATCAGTCTGTATCTCTGTGAGTTTTCATCTCAAAGAGGATTCACGTCAAGCTAACAAACGCGGATCGTTGTGTTAAACTAAACGACGGCGGATGGGAGCTGTTCAGATCTTGAAATATGGTTAGACAGATGGAAGAAGCTTCAGGTACAGCTCAGACACTTTTCTTGTTCATTAGGCTCAGATACTGAATTAAAAATGACTGTGCTGCAGCTAATTATGTAGATAAAAACAGTGCCGGAAGAAAGTTTGGACAGCGCTGTTATTTATTTATCTAATATGGAAGCCTGTCAGATTTGTCTGAACAGCTGATCATATGTCAAATGGACCCACCGCGGCTGTTGGTACCTATTAGTTACCATGACTGCGGGAGTTCACACTTGTGCTGTGTTGAAAGTAATAACTAACTTGAAATGTTGTGCAAAAGCACCAGGGTGGAATTGACACATGACACAGACACATTGTCAGTTATCACCGGGTTAATGGAAAGCATTAATGTGATATGTGAAAGAGGCCGAAGCTTGTAAATCTCTGATGTGCATCACATTCAGTAATGTGCTGCTAGTCAGTCTTCTCACTGGCTTACAGTCCTTCCGACTATCGAGGAACTCATTTCTTAATGGACATTACTCATCCTGATACTTGAACTTACTTTCATGTCAAGCAGCAGACAATATGACAGGATGTAAATACTCGTGGCCCATTTACAGGTCAGCTCAATATAGCAGAATGCTCTTTCATGTCAGTGCTTATAATTTGTGATGGTCGCTCGAAAACTGTTTAGAAACTATGAAAAACAGTATAACCCCTTCCCTGGTTACCACTGAACCACTTTCAATATGCTTTACCCACACAGTGCTTTAGCTGGGCCAGAGTTTGGCGCAATAATGCAGATATTGTCGAGATGAGCGGAGATTACACTGCAGCTCCAGGTTCTTCAGCAGCTGATAAAGTCCAGAATTCTCCTTAACTTGCCACAGATTTGGCGATTCTCCTCGAACTTTGAAGCTGGAGGGTAATTTTGCCAGTGCTTTGATAATTCTTTACTGATTAGCTGTGCTGGGTGTGTTTCCTTGAGACTGCGCACATTTGCTCACAGTGCGTGTGTCATTAGTGTGTCATTACCAGAGTAGTTCACTTTGGGTAGACAGATGTTACACGCTGCACGCATTTAATCTATTTTGCATTATTTTATAAGTTAAAAAAGCGTTTACAGACCTAACTGTTGCAACTGCACTGGAGCTCGTGTTTCATGGGGCCTTATTGTTGGCCAGCTCTCACAAGGTGAAGACGTTTAAAATGATCATTCCAAAGGGAGAAACTAGAGCTTTAGACACTTTGTTTGCTCTAAAGGAACTGAGGGAATCTGAGAGAGTTTATCAAGACGATTGACAGTAGAAATGTAGGTCAAAGGACAGGTGGGGGTTCACTCTTCCATTAATAAAAAAAAAAAGGATAATTCTATAACTGGGTTTTGCCCCCAAACGGTGAACAGTAACTTTCAGTTATGCTGAATCAGATTTACGGTGTCTTTCTTATTAGAGTTAAGGGTGCTCCACATTGTGAGCACGAACAGTGCCGGTAACTATAAAGATATAAAGATCTTTATAGTTATAGTTTTCCTCGAGCTAAGATATATCTGATATAAAGATCTGAGCATCCACACAGCTGAGTGAAGCTAAGCAAGGGCTCCATCTCCATCTGTGCCCCAAAATGGACTTTGACAAGAGGATCAAGAAAGCCTAACATTCCTTTAGAAGAGCTGCCATTTTAGGTTAGATTTTCTTCATATTTTCGTACGAGTTAATCATTTTGAGGACATCCTGCAACTGTCAAAGAGGACATCAGCTGCCCGAAGAACAACCTGTACAGAGCAGCGTGTTGCAGATAAATTCATGCTTTTTTCTTTTTTTTTTTTTTCTCGGCTTAATACGTTAATATCATTAATAATAATATATAAGTGGCAGCTTATAACTAAGGCCGGGTGATTTGATTTGAAGGGAAAAGTTAGCTCACAAAAAACCCAACATAACTGGTATAAAGTCTGTGATATAGCTTTATTTTTTCTCTACAACGAATAGTATGAGTTATTATCAGTAGTCTCGGCCTTGGAGCTTTCCAGCTTCCAGCACCACATAGAACCATTTTTATTTGTCATAGTTTATCGAATTTCCCTGAAAGTGATGATACCGCCACTGTAGTTGTATTTGACTCATTTATTTAAACTGTACAACAGTAACAACTGTGTGTTTATAGTTATCGTTATGGTTATTGTTGTGGATGGCCTTACTGCACAGTGCAGAGCATAGAAAATAAGCTCCTGCTTCATTATTCTAGTTATGCCTATTGTACACTCTGCAGGTAATCTGCACTTACTTTATAAGGATAAATGCAACTGTAAGCCTTGAGTAAAGACCATTTTGAAGTATGATCTTGAAATACAAATGCAACAGTTGATTATTTTTCTATAGAAGGCTACATTAGCAGAGTAATTCTGTTTCATGGTTATGTTTTAATATATGTACCGGTACTGCTCTAAGATTACAGGTGCGGTAGAACTTCGTCCATGTTACCGTGATTCATGTGTGCGCACGTGCACAACCGCATGGGCCCTGCCGCCCCCTTATGATGAGCCTGCTGAGCTCTGTAATCCTCCACCGCATCACTCATCACTAATGTTAGCATAACTTTCGAGGTAAGAGCTCAATGTTGCCACTTCTTCTTCTTTAGTGCTTTAATCCAGTAAATTGTTTTAACCGTTCAACGTTATTGTTCTCCTGTGACTGGAAAATCCCCACTCCTCTATTTCACACCATATGTCTGTGTATCATGCAAACTCCCCACGCCTTCCCTCGCCTCTAGTTCTCACCTTTACTCATTGCTCTGTATTCTCTGTGATCCAGTACTGCGCAGTAATGCAGTCGCCATGTTTCCATACTCTATAATTGTTGAACAAACTTTATGCAAACTTTTGAAATAGTGTGATAAAGACCCATGCAAATTAAGTAGGCTTGTTTTCGTTAATTGACTTGCAGCAGATAAACTAGGGAAGGTAGAGGTATAAATAGAGCAGAAGGCCTAATGGTTGCTACAGAAACAAACTCAACCAGTTACCGTACTTTGGCCACGTATGAGAGAGAAATCGAGAGTTGTCCCGTGGAATTTATTTTTTATCAGTTTAGTTAGTTTAATTAGTCTTTCATGCCAACGAGTGCTGATAATAACTCGTCCACAGAGCTAAAAACGGCTGATCATTGGTGTGAGCTTACTGTTTGCTATGTGAGAACAAAAGTGCAAAGTTGTTTTCACCACCCTTTACATGCATTAACTCTTTACTACAAAGGGGAAAAAACTAGAAAAATACTCTTATACAGAATAGATTTAACAGATTTTACATATTTATCTATATTTTGATGTCCCACAAAGCCCAAAATAGCAGTAATTATATAGTTTATCACAAACGTCTTGCTGTAAAAGCTTCTTTACGGATGGATAATAAATGGGTCAAATGCTAGAAATCGTCAATTATCACACAACAGGGTAGTTTTGTTCTAATATTGTGCATGCTTGACTTTCACATCATCATTATTTCAGTATTTAAACCCTGGATTGACCTAACATTCATATGTGGTAGTTTAACCTTCAAACATCTTCTCAGGCGACAGTTGGATACATATTTATGTTGCATTATAAAATAACATCATGACATATGAAATGTTAGACGTGTTGCCCACACGGTTGTTTACCATGGGGGTTTATCACATTTTTTGAACACTGGAGATTAAAGTAAGATAAGAGGCGCATTTTCTGTAAATTACAAGTATGCAGATATTACACACCCAGAATACCCTTATAATTATTTACACCTCATTTATAGCATTTTATACCATTTAGATGAGGAACCAAGTAGAACAACTCGAAATAAAGTATTCCCCTTGAAGCTAATTTTACTGGAAACAATTCTGATGTGTATAAACAATGCATAAAAAAGTATTCAAAAAGGCATTTAGATCACATGCAGACCCCTCTGGCTTTTTTCTTATTTTTTTTTATCCATGCATTGCACACTGGTTCACTCAAAAAAAAAAGAAGATTTTGTGTGTGGGTGCAGATTTGTTCAGTGATCACCTGAGTTCAATTGTTGTGTCACCCCCCCCCCCCCCCTCCCCCCAGTAATTGAGCTTGCATGAAAATGCCTGTCAGGTCAGTGATTAGAGATGTGACTGTACTACTTATCTACATTCCATCCAGCTTTGTCTAAAGGCAGAACTGAAGTAGTTCTTCATAAAGATAGCCCAGAGACAGACAGCTCTAAATGTATTCGGTGGGAGGGTTAACTGCTGCTGTTCTTAAGCAATTGTTCACACTTTCCTTTCCTTGTCCACTGAGAGAAATTTCTAAATTGAATCCTGTTTACTTTCTGGGCTTGCTTCACCTACAGAAACACTGTTCTATCGATTAGTGGATCCATATTTGATGTCCTTATGACACAGCAAAGATTTTGCTCCACAGTCTTCTTAAATCATACCCCAGACACCCAACCACTCATTTTTTTCTATTATTCCCTTCTTATTTTCTACTTGTTTTGTAAAGTTTGATATCTCCAGTGTCTCCCTCTCTGCGCTCCCAGGATGAACTGCTGCACAGTGTTGTTTTACTCTAGTAGACAATTATCTCTGAGAGGCAGGACAAAGAGACCTGCTCTTCAGGACAATTTCCTTTCACACTAAGCAGCCTGTGCTCCCGTCACCTTTCAGATGGCACACACTCTTCTCTGTACACACACACACACACTAAATCATGTTCACACAGTCACATAACCCTGAAGTTCTTTTTATTTCTCTTTTTCATGCTGTTGAACTTGTCTGCTCCTGCTCTGAAGTTCATCAGGCACACACACGCGCACACACACACATTTCAGGTACTGTCATGAGCCTCAGAAAAAAAGCATCTCAGTCAGCCCAACAACATCTGACAGTATGTCTATTAAAAGCAAAGCATATGCGTCGCCTTTCTCTTTGTTTTCCGCTCCTCGAGAGTCTTCAAATATATTTTTATTGGCAAACCACACCCTAACGACCTTGAAGGTTTTTAAACACGGTTAGAAAAGGTCATGACATTCAGAAATGCCATTCTCTATGGGAAAACAGCTCAGATGTCGGGCCGTTTAAATAAGGTTAGCTCAATCGGCTTGCTTTCTAAGCTTTTGACGCTCTCCGTATCTCTAAAGACTGGCTTCCATCAACCAATACTAAAGCCTCTCTGTGTAAGTTGGAGTCACTCTTTATTATGGCCAATAAAGAAAGCAGAGCAGGCTTACACACACACACACACACACACACACACGTGCAAACACACACAGGGAGTACGTTCCCATGTGGTGTGTGTATGTAAAGATGCGTTAGTGGCGGATGGCTGGGATGGGTCGCTGCTGACAGTAAATGATGCACTTCTTCATGCATGCAGAGGCCCGCGTGCACAACACACACCGAGAAAAAGAGAACCCCAGCAAGCACAAACATATCTCAGCTCCCCACGTCCTCATTTTTTTTTTTTTTTACGCATCAGAGGAATTGAAATTCAAGTACTTAAGAGTAAACAAGAATTATTAACCCTTTACTACCCCCCCCTGGCTTTTCACGCAATGTGTAATTGAAGGCTTCTGAAAGGATCCCCCCTCTTTACGCTTCCTAATCAGGAATAAAGGTCAGTGAATGTGCTCAGAGATGCCTTTGGTAAAAAAAAAACAGCCTCAGTATTCAACACAACAAGAGCGTAACAGCCACTGAGGTAACAGATGACCTTTTTTTTTCTTTTTTTTTATCCGAGTCTGCCTTCCTGCCGTATTACTGTAACATGTTTGAAGCAATCAATAAGATGAGCTACCCTCAAATCTGAGTCCTGTCACCGCCGACACTGTTAATTAGCGCTGAGGAATCCCAGCCGCTTTTGTCGGAGCGCATTTGAAAGGAGACGAGCGGATTAGACCGTTTTGCTCTATATTTGTTATTCCTAATGCCATCTAGCATGCAGAGATCATTGCGATGGTGGGTGGCTCCCGGTGGGCCCTGAGCCACAGATCTGCATCCCAACAAGAAGCAGCAGGAAAGAGAGTCAAGAGCCTTTTACCAGCACAGTAGGAAATCCTAGCACAGGCCAGAGGCAGAAAAAGAAGTTCCTTCCAGGATTTGAGTGTCATTCATTTGTCTTTAGCTATTTTTAGATTAACGATGTGAGTTTTAATATCCCTCCTTTGGTACAAATCAGAAGAATCCCTAAATTATCATAGTGGAGAGGAATGGTCATGGATGGCCACCCTTCCTGAGTCTGCTTCTGCCAGAGGTTTCTCTCCACAGTTGCCTCGTGCACGTTCAGGACGGGACATTGGACCAAAGAGAAGTTTCGGTGCAATCTGTTGGTTTCCTTAACAAGGAACTCCAATGGGCTTGAATTGGACTGTATTATTGAAGTGCCTTGAGATGACATTTGTTGGGATTTGGCACAATATGAATAAAACTGAATTGAATTGAATTGAATTACACGAATAAACTTCATTTAAACTTCATTCAATTACACGAGCAAACTCCATTTGCCATCATCCACCCAAGTGCATAAGTGCCAAATTGTGCTACGAATGTTTCTCCTCTTCACAAAACAGCCACTGCAGTGACTGTCTTTTTGCTTCTCATTTTTAAAGCACCTACACTATATTTTGTCAGCAGAGTCCACAGACATTCGGGATGGCAGTTCATGTCAGCCATCGCTAATTGGAAATAATTCTTAACAGGACTACATTAAACTTTCCTGTTCTCAACAGTTCAGTTGGCAAAACTGTTTGTTATGGAAGAAACTCTGGCATTATTGATGCTTTCGTAGTTCCACCAATTCACAGTACCTCATGAGAGACATGTCTGCTTTTTAGCTCATCTTGTCATATCAGTAACATCCTCACATCTTCAGTCACATGGTCAGTGATTCAAACCTATAAACCATGATAAGAAATGGGACCTGTGGTCCATGTTTCTGATCACATCAAGGATACCGCGCTCACTTAACTTTACTGTACATTTGTAATATATATATATACATATATATATTTATATTTTTGCTAAAGCACTTCTGGATGGATGCAAACTGCATTTCGTTGCTTTGTACTCCTGACATGTGCAACTACAATAAAGTTGAATTCTATTCTATACTGTCATTCAAATTCACATCATATTCCTTATTGCAATAGACCTCCATCGTTGTCTAACATCCGGCAGCCACACAGCAGTGGGTGACAAACAGTATCTCCTTACTACAATGGGCACCATATATGGTCCCATAAACATCTTGCTAGTATTATAGGGACTAGCAAGTCAGTCTGTAATCAATTAAGACTTAAAACAGTCTCCAGCAAATTCATGTTACCTAAACTACAGAGCTGAACTGCTCGTAATGTTTAAGTGTAAAGGTTTGTGTTCGATAATAGATACATTTGTGTTTCTTTAAGAGAGCGGAGCTGCTTTTGAGAGCCACAGACAGTCTAGGGGATGCAGGATAGGATTAAGGCATTGTTTGCCTTTTCACTGAATTTGCTGGTGAATAAGATAACATGGACTGTAGCCAGCCATATTCTGCATGTCAGGATATTTCATACTAGAAAGCACTGAGATCTGAAGAGTGGTGCGCACGCGGCGTGCGGAGCTGCAGTTTTTTTGATAAATTCAGTTTTGAAGATACAAATAATTCATATGCATGAGTGCACGAAGCCGACACAATCTGTGGTCGTCAAAACTCCTGTTGTGGGTTAAGCACCGCCGTTGAATTTCAGAAAATTATTTTCAGAACGTGCGCGTTGTTGTTTTGACATGATATTTACATCCGACTGAAACATGCTGCGTTGTCTCTTTTGTGGACTACAATAAGCTTACTTACAGGAAATGGTGCTACTTGTCTTGGTGAAAAAGCAAAGATTCAATTAAAATGGGTTCATTCCTTTCCTCACACATTATACTGGGACAAATTAACAGTGCTGCTGCTGAGCGACTCTGTAATTGGATTCTGAGTCTTACTAACCAGTGAAGCAGCATTCTTAAACTGCTGCTGGACTTTTGATCATTATTTTCTAGACACATGGCATTAGTCCCTCTTATATGGCTACTTTGTGACCCTATACATTCAGCTGTAATTGCCTTAAATGGTTTGAATGCAGTATAATTAAGGTGACATTTCCCATACTCACATTCGCTGTCATTAGAGCAGAGAGTCAACTTGATGATGAATACTGTATGTAAATGGGATTCCATCTGCTCTACTTCTGCCGACAGAGGAAGATTTATGAGTGTTACCAGATGTATTGATATCTGCTGCTCCTGGATCCCAGTGAAGTTGAACCAGGGGTCAAGCAACCAGTCCAATTTGTCTGTAAACACAGACTCATTCCACTCAGTAATTCCAGTCAATAATCATGTGAAAAAAACCAGGAACGCAAAGGCGGAGAGAGTGGTACTCTCAGACTGGGGAGCTGCACTCAGCAAGCACAGTCCCACATCAAAGGGAAAGAGCTTGAGCCGCCATCACCGCCTGTGGTATTTATGCAGCCATAAAAGTTGCACATCGATAATGTCAGGGTGGCAGTGAGGATAAGCTGACTGAGAAAAGGCTAAAGTGGATTTGGAGTAAAGGGGTGAATGTGTGGGAGCAGACAAAGGTTAAGGCTTTTTTTGGGGGGGATCTGACACCTTTCACTCAGAGAAGATATCGTCTACCCCTCATCCTTACTATTTAAATTTAAACACTCAGGAGTGTTGCACAGAATTGTCGCTGCACAGAGCCCACACCGCCGAGTATATAAAAAAACGAATTGAAGTCAGGCCTGGAATAAACTTGTTTTTATTTCTAACCATTTCTCAGACGACTTCAAGCTGTTCGCTCTTGAACTGTATTGATTGCTGATTGTTTCTTAATTCTAAAGCATAAAAACTATAACTAAACCTGCTGCAAGCCTAGCCGTGCTGCCAAAGGTGTTATGTGAGGTCACTCCCAGGTGAACTACTTTAAAAGATGATAAGTACTTTTTCTTCATGACATTTTATGATGAAATATTTGGAGCGCTGTTTCTGGTATGTCTTTTTATTCAGGTTGAATATAATAAAGAAAACGGATATCAAATTGTATAAAATGAATGCTGTTACAGATTAAACCTGTGGTTTTCAACCATTCTTGGTTAAACTCTTTCCAACAAAACAGTCTCTGTTTAGACAGGCTTTTTTCTATGAAAGCCATTCTCACTTAATTAAAAACAGTAGCATTGCTATCGATTTAACTACCAAGCAATAGTTTTAATAGTCAAAGCCAATCATACCCCCAACTAATTACAACACCAGAATGCACATGGGGTGCACAAGGTTTTCAGTGCACGGAGATAGTCCAAATTAGATTTGTGCACTTGCAAAGTCTCGAAACATTTACTGGATTATCAAACGTCTGTGTGAGGATGAAGCCCTGTCAAACACAGCTGTCACAGAAGAACGTTGGTCGTTGTGCGAACGAGTGTTTAAAGACGTGAATGAGATAAAAGAACTCTTGAAAAAGCATCGCGTACAACTTTGGGCACAGCTGACACAGCTTCCCTCCTAACAACAGGATCAACAAGCATATGCAGGGTCCTTAATCAAACTTGACGCAGTGCAGATATGCTCTTCATTCAAAAAACTTAAATGCAAAGCTGGAAAGATGCCAAACAGGCAGCAACAATAATTTCCTTTTTTTCGTTTTTGTAGACACAGACTGAGAGGCTTGAGAACCACTACTTTCAAGACTCTTAAGATTTCCCAATACAGGCTACGATAGATATATTTTTTCAATAACTTTGCAGAAGTCAAGTGATGCTTGTGTACACCTGCAGCAAATACCTTTTGACTGAAGTGACTGGGTTAAGGCCTATTTACTGTAATGTACAAAAATAGCGCTACAGCCATCGTATTTCATTCTTCCCATCTGCAGTGAGGTCTTTTAAGATGTCAGAGGACAGTATCAAAGTGACATATCAAATCACCACTTTATTTTCACCTTAAATACAGTCACCGGATTAACTGTAGCTGACATTGGTGATTTAGCTACCAGCCATTTTAGTGCAGTCCATCTACACGATGACAGACGGAGGCTATTAAGAATTAATCACCAGCCCCGCAATTAGTTTGCTAGTTTCTGTGTAGAAAAGAGTCGTTCTCATTTCTAACTGCAAAGACTCCAGAGGGCCATCTCCATAGCATTAAGGCTCTCCTGTTATTCTTTTTTTGTTGTCCACAAGCCTGCTGCTGCCTTAGTGGCATGAGATGTTGTGATGTTTTCCGTCTATTTCCCAGACTTTGAACTGTTAACTATTCAACAGCTACCCCAGTGTGTGAATTAGAAAAGAAGGTTTTCACACAAAAAGATACCCGACTGGGAAGTGTTTGTAGTGCCTGCACTGTCTCAGAGTGCTGTGTAAAATACCCCTCTGGATCAATGGTGATCACTTCAGGACTCCATCGCTTTTATCTGAACCTCCTGCAGGTAGTCTGATGCCAGGTGGGGAGAAAAGTCTGGCGTGCATTCACTACTTTGGGTTCTGTCTTGGCAAAATAAAGGAATACTTCATGTGTGATCTCGTACAGCCTGTGGGCATGCACATCTAAAATGAGACTTTCAGTTAGCAATAATTAATGTAAACATATGGCGTGTGCCTCCATTGGATT
Source organism: Leuresthes tenuis (assembly GCF_036924035.1). Classification (NCBI taxonomy): domain Eukaryota; kingdom Metazoa; phylum Chordata; class Actinopteri; order Atheriniformes; family Atherinopsidae; genus Leuresthes; species Leuresthes tenuis. The sequence goes on along the minus strand of NW_027325361.1, from coordinate 13,868,418 downwards.
GTGACAGTCGTCCCCTCAGCCTCAAGTCTTGCGAAACGTCTCGGCTCGAACTGATCCACTGCACATGCTAATCGCTTGGCAATTGATCCGGCCGTTTTTGGTCCAACAATTTCTGTAAACCACTGAATTGATCTGGGGAAAAAAAATCAATTAACAGCCCAGGCAAGGTAAATATGATCAAAAAATGTGAATTGCTCTGCATACAGTGTGACCATCTGAACAAATTCTGGATGCAGCCTGTGTGCTTGTGCAGAGATGCTGAGCAAATTCCAATGAGATACGACTAGCCCCAGGTGAACTGTGATAACCAGGCAGTCTGCAGTGATAAAGTTATCTGATAACCATCAAGAAGAAAATGCACTTAACCCTCTACTTTCAGCTCTGCTGTGTTATCAGCACCATAATGGAAATGTATTAAACAGAGCTGTCTTATCATAATCCAGCATACATACTAAAGGGAATCGCTGTTTCAGGAGGCTACAGGTGAAGGAGATGAGTGGAAAAAGCAGACAAGAAGAGAAAGTTGTTCTCTGGTTAGAGATCAGATGCTATTGCCATGCATTGATGCAGCAGCTAATGGATTTGCAAGTCTGTCCAAAGACATTGTTCATAACTGGCCAGATTGTCGCCGTCATCGCGGGGGTGCGGGAGCTAGGCAGCCCCTGACTCAGCGAAATCCTCGGGCCTGAAGCAGGAGTCGCACAGAAATAAAACCCCGATAAGCATTAAAGGAGTGAGGAAAAATTGGGGGCATGGGGAATTATTAGAGCGAGTGAGTGTGAGAGACCCAAATATGAAAGCAAGATTATTAGAGAGAGTTAGGAGGAGGAGAGGGGAACTTACAACATGCTGACGCCATTTGTTTGTGTCCCTGTGCATTTTATTAAGCCTCTAACATTAAAGAGATTTAGTGAGAGCAGCCAAAGTCATGGAGTAATTATGCTTTTGGAAATGCTGTGATTAAAAAAACTCTTAGTTCACACTGTACTGCATTCTTTTGTTTATTCCCAGAACACGCTGATGTGAGTTTACCCTCTAGATTTGGAGAGCTACGAGGGAAAAATTCATAAAACAGTTTAAAAATGGAGATTTATCCATCAGGCGTGCATATAAAGTACATAATTTGCAAACTCATTGATTTCCCGCATAAAGTGTGTCCTTGAATTGATAAGTGTAATAAACATACGTTGAGGTCACAGCGAATCTTGAATTCTTTTGAAAAACAGGCTCTTTTCAAATAACGGGACAAGAAGAGAAGGAAAGAGAAACTGTAGTTATGAGGGAGAAGCCGATCGATACGGAAAAGGAACAGTCACCTGTGCCGAGAATGCCGGAAATGTCTCCTCAGTTGGGATTCCTTCCTGCAGCTCACACTGTGCTGAGGACTCTCTTAAGTGTCCAGATACCCCACAGAGGTGTTGATTAAGTCAAGCCAAAGGCCGAAGCCTGCCTGCAATCGAGAGCCCCCAGCTCACTCAGCGAGCTATCAGGTGACCCGTCTTTTGCTCATTCACTCTCCTCTCGGATTCTGATGCTGAGAAGAGCTATTAGAGCCAGCCCCAAAAGGCCTTCTGCTGGGTGTCGATAACCAGCAGGTACAAGGATGGGGGTGGTGGGGGGGGGGGGGGGGGATATAGCAGCGCAGGGAGGCAGGGAAGGGTAAATGATCTCCGAAGGCCATCTTATTAATGGAGGCTTTTCATTACTAGGACTAATGTAAATGATTGGTGGGGCTAATGAGCTCGAAGGTGTGAGTGAATGAGAGTTCTGTGGAGAAGCACTGTGTGATGATCATAGCAGGAGACAGAGGTGATGGGTTTCAACATCATATCTGGTCATGATGAACATTTGGCTTGTACAAGAACAGAAGGTATGAAAAGAGAAATGGATGAATGAGCTGATGGGTCGGCGACTCAATTGTGCATCGACTCAATATGGCAGCCTGCAACAGGCAAGAAGCAACAAGATGAATGAGTGTATTTCACTGACACTGGACTGACACGAGGAAAGGCATTGAAACTGTCTTCATCACCCTCTATAAAGCGCCTACGCTCTTCGTGTTTAAGTACTTGGAAATGATGAAGCGTGGCACATTCTTTTGAATGTGTGACAGACCCTCATCACATGTCATGAGTATTGATTCATACTCCAGTTTGTGCTCTTTACCAAATAACAGCATGGTGCTTGGGTTAAAAAAGAAATGTGTTTTGAGTTTTCAGCTCTGTGTTAAACACAGCCACGTTGGTGGCTGCTGTGAACCTTGCATGTAGAGGGATTTAGTCAGATTTGCAGCATGGCGTGTGCAGGATCAGTTCTGGTTCAGGGGTGTCTCACATGGGCTCTCTCTGGGGAGCTGTGAGGAGGAGGACCAGAGGCCACTGACTGATGGTCAAGGACACTGAACTCCTCCCCCATCCCCTGCTCTGAAGAGCCCATCTCTGAAACCATGCCCACAGGGGATTGGGATGATGGCTGGCTGGCTGCCGTCTGTGTGCTGCGAGTGTCAGCATGCTTGGACGATACAAACAACTCCAGAGATGTATCTACTATGTATCAACTGCAGAGCAAATAGATGAATTTGAAACTAAAGCCAATATGAAAGCAATCAACCTGTGTGACCGGCTCTGAGCAGTTTATCCACCTGTGCTGGTCAAACTTACATAGATGAGCCCCGCGATGCAACAAGACAATGATAACAGGTCGGCCGGGTGGGAATTATTTATTGAGTGAAGAAGACAAAAAAAAATGCCATTTGTAATGACTCTTAAGGTCAAAATTCATTATGGGGACAAAGCCATTTGCAAACAGAACTAAAGTTGGTATGAGCACAGAACCATCTCTGCTGTCTTTCAGGTTAGAGTGGGAAAATTATTCTTCGTTAGATTTAATTTGTGTTAAAAAAAAAAGAGCTCTTTGCAGTATAAAGCAGACGATCTGGTAGAGCTTCAGTGGTAGAAGCAATATTGAGAGATTTTACTGTAGTAAAAGTAGCAATACCGTCATTTATAAATACTGTGTTACATATTAGAGTTGTACATTCCAAATCTTAGTAAACTTTGAGTGAAAGTATACAGGTATCTTCAAAAAAATGTGCTTGAAGTATGTAATTAGAATTATTAGATACAGAACAAAAAAGGGGCTCTCACCGTTGTCAATCACCATTGTAGACTATGCAAAGGCAGATCCAGTAGCTTTTGCCTTTCTTTATTACAAAACAAACATAGCGAGGACCATCATCACATTGCCTGTTACAATGGCTTAGTCTTTGTTTGTAAACTCCCTCTCATGTAAATCCTTTGAAAATATTTCAGAATATTATTCACTGTGTGACCGGTTTCAAATGTTCTCACTGTCTCCAGTCATTTTCCCAGTAGTTAGAGGTAATAATCAGATACAAAGTCTTTGCCCTGGATGTCCCATATTTACAAGTGAGGGCATTTGTTCGGGATCCAGGACTAAGCTTTTCTGAGTGGAGTGGGAGTATGTGATGGTTAAAGAGCTGAAAAGAGGATGACACAGTAGCACACGCCATTGCTAATAAATAGGAAATTCTATTGAATGACAATGCAGCACTTTAGATGTCACTCAGCACAAAGTTTACATTTAGTGTCTCAGTTGTATACGTCAGTATGATTCATGATCTTTGTTGGCAGTGACGACCTTCCGGGCCTTAGCATTTGTTGTGCATATGATATGTGGGTGACAAAACTGCTGTCGATGGAGATTTGGGAGGGATAAAAGGCGGTGTACAAGGGCGAGAGAATGAGTGTGGCTCATACTTCAGCGTGCTATTTAAAGCTAATGGCTCCGGTCCAGAATCAGGAGAGAGAACCAGGAATTGTAATTTTCATATAACTCTGGCTACTGCTGGGGAGGCTTTAGTTTTTCATTTCAGTTCTGTTGCAAAACAGTAATTGAAGCGTATCGCTTTCATCTCCACTTATCTCCTCTGCTTCTCTCCCTTTGGAGCGCTGCTTGTCTTCCCAGCATTTGTGCATCTCAACATTGTTGGTTTCTCTATGATATATTATATAAAATTCTGGTATGTCATTGTAGCTTGCTGCTGATATACATGGCAATTAAATTCAAACCCCTAAGAGGTAGAGCTCAGGCAGACTCCCCCCCCCCCTCCTTCTTCTTCTTCTTTTCTCTCGTCTCTCTCCTGTCCGCAGCAGCCTCACTCTCGCACCCCTTTCAATCATTGTCTTTTTTCCCAGCTCTCTCCTCTTTTGACGCACCTTTCTTCTCCCCATATCTGTCTTTCTTGTGCACTCACTTTCTGTCTGCATGCCTCTTTCCTCTCCATTCCCTTCATGTTAATGAGCGGAGTGACGATGTTGCAGGCAGTTCCTGGTTGGGGAGTTAATTAAAATGGCAAGTAACAACCCACACAGTCAAAACAATGGAGGCTCCTGCACTTTGCAGTGACACAGGGAGATATTAAACAAGCCCAAACTCAAAGGCTTCAAGGAGGCAGCAGCACTGGATATACCCCTACCTCACTTAACTCTTCCTCTCCTAAAGCACTGAGGAGTTCATTGTTGCGCTCTCCAGATCAGTCGCCATTAAGTATAGCAGAGAGCCAGTAATTACTTTGTGAGCTTCTTGAACTACTGAGAGTTGTGTACAAGATATCAATGTTATTACTGCAGCAATTACTGAGCCAGAAACAGCACTGACACTGATCAGATGAGAAACCAATGGGTAAAAGTGACATCTGCCTATTCCCCACCCGCCACCTCACTCACTTACATAGTCACAAGCACACAGCACAAACTGCACACACAAAATGATTTGTGCTACCGTGGCCAGCACAATGCAATGCACTCAAGCTCAGGCAACAGTGGGCCGGCTGAGCAGGACAGGAGCTGTTGCTATGGTTACCATTTCTCAGCTCGCTCTCACAGCCCAGGAAAACTGTGTCATTATCCTGTACTCTGGACAGGAGGAGAGAGGACGGATACAAAAAGAGAAGATGAGGTAGAAAGGGGAGACAGAGATAAAAACGGCAGAGACAAGGAGAAAGAGGAGAGGGTCCACAGTTCGCTCTGGGCAGCCATGCATCTAACTCCTACTACCTCGTCAAAATTGACACCCATTTTTGTCTCTGTTTTCCCCTTTTTTTCCCCCCCCCTTCACGTTTGCTAGGCACACGGCAGTTTTCAGTGTAAAAATAGTGAAGCAATTTCAGTGCTGCCAAATAATGCTTGAAAATGTCAGGTGAAAGCAGAGACGTGTCCACTGATAATGGCACGGTGTTGGTTTGTTTGTGTTTTCCTGTCCACAGCATCTACTCTGAAAATTGTCCCTAACGAGTTACTGTGTCGGTGACAAGATCAGTCTTTGCATCATTTTATCTATATTCCACAGACCAGCTAACACGCAGCACCTCAACAACAACCCACGCACGTTCTTATTAGAAGAAGGCTTTTGTCCACGGCAGGTTCTGTGGCATCAGTGCTAACAATTTTTATCCTGACTACATTAAACTATGAGCCAATTGTAACCTTAGAGACACAAGGGAAAGGACTTTGAATGTTCATGACCTCATCAGTTTGTCTGCACAGCATGCTATGAGCGTGGTTATTTTTCTGTTTGTGCATTGTGAGGTCCGCATCAGAGGAGTTACTGTACATTGTGAACTAATTACGTGGCCGTGTAAATAGAGGCGCCCTGCTGATATAGTCTGTGCACCACATGATTTCCCCTGGTACAGCAGAGCCTTGCTGTGCTCTGTGTGCAGGCATGCATGTGACCTGTATGTGCAGGTATACGCGTGTGCTGATGGAGGGCATGTTTGGTAACTTGCGAGGTGAGATTTCTTGAGCCACAGGCGAGTTGTGCATATGTGATGGGGAGATTTTGGGGTGGGGGGGTGGAAGAGTAGCTGCCCCAAACAAAAGGCTGTCCTCTTCCTCCCTCCCCTGCCTAACGCAGCTCCCCAGAGAGACCAGTTCATAATACTGTGGCCATCCGCTGGTCAGATAAGCACAAACAACACAAAACAAGACCTCCTTCGATAGCAGTAAAGTACAAGTGTAGCCCTCTTTCAACTGAAGGCGTTTTTTTTTGGACCAGCTATGTAGGAGACAGGAAAGGGGGAAATAAGCTTTTTATACTCACAATTGAAGATAACTGAGGTGGAAGGAAGGTTTTCCTTTTTTTTGGACACATTTTCTATTCCTTCTGCTGATTACATCTCAACTCAGGTTACAGCCACAGTAGAAGGAACCAAACACAACAAAAACCTATTTGTAATACATGCTGATGTGCCTACCGGGTCCAGAGAGCAACTGAACAATTTATTTTTTTTGTAATTATCCTGCGAAAGCTAATCAAAATATGTCTAACACGGTTAGCACGTCTGACGCACGCATATACCCTTCAACAGCCACTGCAGGAAACGCTAAAGTGCGTTAAGTAAGTCTAATGGACTGGCCCGGGTTGTTTCTACCAGTTTACAGAAATGGTTAAGTGGGACTGGACCATCATTAAAGTCATGAAAAAAGAATTTCCTGGATTTTTAGGACTTGGCACTACTTCCCAAGGTGTTTGGGTGTACAACTGTTCAACAGCTGCAATGTAACAGCACCGAGCACCACAAAGTAAAAGTGTTTGTATTTGCAGTGGACAGAGTGACGTTGGGACTTTAATTGTCTGACAACAGTATGGAAAGAATCCTTTGACACCTTTGAATGTGTTTAGCTTCTCCCGGTCTCACTGGTATTGTACCTTTCAGTGTCTTTTATTCTGCATGTTATGACATTCCTACAAAAGCTAAAGACCCACTCGCTCTGTTCAGAGCAGACTATTTGTTTTAGTAGCAGCCTCAGAGGAGTTTCTGGTATCCATTTATTTCCACATGCCAAATATGAATATTTTCGCTGGCTTTTAGCTAGTTAAGTGGGGAATTTGACTTTGATGGCACTGAAATTTTTATTTGGTGTTTTTATTTGAGCTGGGATGCTCAGGAATACAGTTCCTATGAGTTATAAAGAGCATGGAGAGAAGCGACAGTAAAACTTTAGATGATAAGAAGACCTCACATAGACCACAGCAGGTCTCTCTGTTGCTGGATCAGGACTTTTTTCAGCAGGAAACAGTGTCTAAATGTCAATTTTCTGTCCATGAACAAGAGTTCAACTGAGCACAACTAGCCCACAGTGCCCCACTCACCCAAAGGCAATCTGTGAATATGTTGGAGACTGTGGCTTGATATTTTGCTGCTACACAAACACATTTGTTTTTAAAAAAGCAACATTTTTCCATACTCCAACCCCGTCACCTCTTCCCGGGCCAGCTCCGGCGACTTCCACTAATGTTTACTCTTTACACTTTCTGCAACAACTCACTATCTCATTCAGAGGGATTTCTGCAGAAACTTAAACAGAGATCCATGAAGTTGCAAAAGAAATCTCCATTGCCTCACCGTATTATTATATTCGCATTTTTGGTCATTCTCCAACTGCAGGGTGTAATAGCAAAATGAATTAAGATGGTCCCGACATGAACAATCCCAACATTTTGCTTACATTTTCCCCGTTCTGACAGATCAAAATGTCTACTTTTGTTACACGCTTTGATGTACTGCAAATATTTTTGACCCACAAGGATAAAAAAATCTGGAAAATTGTCTCGGCTCGCACGGCTGCAGCAAAACAAACAGGGCTGTTAAACGAGCTTTCAATCAAGTCTCAGCTGAATACATCCGGAGGCAGTCTGGGGAGAAAGCTGCGCTAGCAAAATACAGCAGTTTCATCTACACGTAGTTCTAATTATTGTTAAAGGTTAAACTGATTATTCCACAATTTGTGACCTCATACACAAAGATAAACAGTGTTTGTTGTATTTGTTTCATGTGCATTTGAGCTGCATTTCTGCCAAAGACATACTTCTTTCAAATTATTGCATTTAATTAACTTCTTGACAGTGAAATTACCACACGTTATGTCTGTGTCATTTCAACCAGCTCATTATACACTTCTGTGACTGACTGGTCATGATTACTATTTTCCAGCGAGTGTAATTATAAAGTTTTGGTCTATAACGCAGTCCACACAGAGCTGGAGTTTATTCATTATGTCATGACCACTCGGGTTCATCATGTGACCTTTTGGCAGGGACCTGGCCTGACCTGACCTGGGTTGTTGAGCAGTTAACACATGAAATTGCTGACTATCCTTAGAAGTAATGTACGGGGGGGTAAAGGAGCCAAGTTTGCAGCGCTCCGTTCTTGTGACTTACTCTGTAAAGTTTCCTTTATGAACCTGCTCAAATCAGCAGCGGTGGTACTGTAATTGCAGTTTTTGCAGTCTCGTTTGTAACCCTCAAACCAAGCTGACTGCGGATCTGGAAATGATGGGTGCGTCACAATGAGAGTGCAATCCCAACTAATCAGAGCTTTTCTTGTTTCCTGCCCACAGCACCCAACACTGCACCCTATGGGAGCACAGGGAGCGCACACATCCCGCTCGCCTGCCGATGCCTGGTCCTGGCTCTCTCCTCCTTCATCAGCGTGTACTAGCAGGGGCCGACCAGACACAATGACTGTCGAGAGCATTTATGAATCCTATTTGACATTGCTGATGGCTGGAATCCAATCTGGTGCAGTTTGTTGGAAGGCTGAGGTGGGGAAAATAATCAGCTTCACTTTGTGTGGGGAAACAGTTTTGTTTTTTTTATTTTCCGTTTTCCTTTTTGGTGAAATTTCTGTCATGTAAATACTATGATGTTTTTTATTCTTATTTGTTTTCCACTTTCTCATGTTTCTTTTTCTTTTTTTTTCTTTTCCTTTCACTACTGACTGACCACCTTGTGAATCAGTGCTCACTCTCACACCACTTACAGTCATATCAATAGGCCCCAAACCTTGCAAATGAGTTACTTTCATGCATCTCTTCCCAGCGATGGCGATAGTGCAAAATGTCCATCTGTTTTTTTGTACATGGCTTAAAAAAAAAGCAATCGTGCCAAGTCTCTCAGACAACAAATTACCATACCAATGTTGTATTGAATGTATTATGGGCTGTTGAACAAAGGAAAGACATTTAGATCCCTAACAACACAAATTTTGATTATGGAGTGTGCTTAAAAATACATGGAAAAAAACAGAAAAGACTAAAAAAAAAACTAAAAAAAAAACAAAACAAAGAAAAGAACAAAAAAGGCAGGGCTTTTTCAAAACCTGTTTTGTCTTGATTATTCAATAGTTGGATGAACAGTGTTGAAGGTGTGCTTTGTTGTATTCTGAAATGGGTCCTTCAGTTACTATGCCTGCCTAACAGCTTTGATCAGGCAGCCGTCAAAGTAGCAAAATATACTGTATCGTATCTTTATATTTTAATATAGTGTAGGCTTTTGTTTGAAAGTGGGACCAGCTTTTTCCATTCAACCAGGAACATGAACACTAATCATCACTTTGTACAGTGTGACCGGAGGAACATCGCAGCCTTTTTTGTTTACATTTTTTTCCCTTAGGAAAGAAAATATTCCAGTGCGTACTCCATACTTTTTCTGAAGTACATGAACGGTCACGACGAACTCTTGGAGTTGAGCAGAAAAAGCAGAGCCCAGGTTTAACCGTTTAAAGCTTGCAGTTCTTTTGAACACGCCACCTCCAGCAGGCATCACGAGAAAGCGCTCTGTCTCTAAATCTGCCGAGCACCCACAGATCTTCTTCGTCTGAAACCCCACAGTTGCATAATGTAGCTCTTGGCTACAACTTTTAGCGCGATACTTGGACAACCGAAACTGATAGAGCACCAGTCTGCTGTACATTTTCATTCCTTTTGAACAGTAAATACTCTCTGACTCTGACCGGAGTCCCTCTAATGTTATTTAGGAGCCAGAGACAAATTGATGCTCATTACCACAAGCATGGCACAGGGTGCTAACAGTTCTGCCAAGATGTGAGTTTAACAAACAAATGATCTAAGTTCATTAGAGTTGTCTAAAGTCCTACTCTTTTAAAAGCAGAAAAGGGACTTTCTGTTGACTAAATTGACCATATCAAGGCTCAAAAGCAGTGTTACTGCACGGGTTTCCTTTTGAAATGAGACTGTCAGCGCGACACATTCATCCTTAAGTATCCTCAGTCCATGGTTGAAACAGAGATACTGCACTGTAATGCCTTAATAGTACCATAGACCATGAAATTACCTTCCTTCAAAAAGACACTTTCAGAAATACTCAATACGGTACAGCTCATCTGTCTGACACATTGCTGATGACTGAATGTTCATAAACCATTAGCTGAGGCATTATACTCAGTAAACGGATGGCTCAGATGCATCTGATGCAAATGCTATATCTATAATTTAGGTTAACATGTTTGCGAGTTATTTTTTGGATTTGGTTATATTTTGCCCCACAGTTGAGGGACTAACTACTCGAGTTCACAGAGTATTTTCACTTGTGACCTTGCAAACCTGTAGAACAATAGCCATTGTAGTTAAAAGACTTAAAGCACAAACACTGTCATTACTTCCTTTTTTGTGGTGATTTGTTTAAAGGTCTGCTAAACATTTTCTTTGGTTCTTTTTGTTGTTTGTACTGAAATTGTTCTCGGCTTGTTTTACAAATGATGAAAATACTGCATCATATGATCTTGTTTAAGTGTTAAGGTATAATGAAAATGGGTCAGACATATATTTATTCTCTTCCTTTATGAAAACAATGTATAAACAATACATTTGAAACATGTAAAACTGGATATGTGACATTTATTTGAATGATACACAGTATGGCATAGTTTATAATGTTGTCGGGTTCATTTAGATGCCATAACTGTTGTTGATTTAGGTACTTTAAAAAGAACAATGTTTGCAATCAAATTACCTACTTTTTGAAACAGAGAGGGTGTGAGCCAATATAACAGTATTATAGAACAGAGTCAATGTGTGTATATTTGGAGAAAATAGCTACCTTTTGATCTGTAGAGCCAGTGTGTAGTCATAGTTTTCACACACTTGCGTGTTTGACGATGTGCAGAGAGTATGATTGTGCTGCATGTCAAAGTTAACCTGTGTTTTAAGGTGGCCATTTTACAGATTCTCAGACTTTTTATGAATGAAAGCAGTTTTTCCGAACTTTTGGTTCATAAACCTGGTCTGAAAATACATACCTCCTACAGATCACCAGGCTGTGTTTGTATGTGATTTATTTCAATCAGCTTTGCTGAACAACTAAAACAACTGCTCTTTGATTATGATAATGATTGTTGTGGCAAACTGGTGACAGTCTGGAGTTATGCTGGTTGCTTGTCTAAGCACTTGAGACCGTGCTAGTATTCCATATGAAATGTATTGGATGTTGATTATTTTCAGTATGGTATTAACAAGTCCCTTTTATCGAATACATATTATTTGCAATAAAAGTCTTCATGTAAAATAAAGTCTTGAGGGCAAAATCAAAACCTTTAAAAGATTTCTCTATTTTTACTTTTTACCATCAGCATTTGGTGGGAGTCTGCCAGTCTACAAAAGCTTTCCTCTTACCTAAAAACGTACTTTCTGTGCCAAACTCCCCATTCAGCTAACATGGAATTCAGGGTCTTTCTGGCAAGGGTTAGGGTTAATTTATTGGTTTTAAACTAGTAATTTAAACTAGTAAATCACAACATCAGAATTCATTATTGTTAGTTAATAAAAGTCTTCGCTAATCAGGACAAGCTGCTTGCAGGAGAACACCTCATCAGGGTCTTCTAGAGAGATTCCACGACAGACACTCGGCACACTTCGACTGACAGATACAGAAAGGGCTCCCAAAGAGGTAGAAAGGGCCAGTTCAGGAGCTCCCCAGACTGGCAGCCTGCTGGGGTTTGCCCTGGTGTCTTGGACGGCACTGCAGCAAGGTAGCTTGTTGCTAGCGACAACCTGATGGCAGTCTTAAGCAAGAATTTAATAATTTCAGTGGAAACTTTCTGAGAACCTGGATGACGAGGGCTGCGTCATGAACCTAAAACTGGGCTAACACTGACTCGGTGTGGCTACGTTTGTTACATTTCTCAAGCTCCAGTTTCCATTTTTTTCTCATTTTTCTCCCGGGATATTATCCCTAAACTGTCACAAGAAGTATGTGTGTGTTGCTTACCGGCTCAAAAAGGTTGCTAGTAGGAAACATGCTGAACATCCCTCTCCCGCACAGTGGGAGTAAGGAATACTGCTTTCCAATGTAACAATAGTTTAAGAACCTTTGTGTTTAACAGTGTGTCATCATTACCTCGCTAAAGCATCCCAAGTTAGCATAATTTCTGGAATTGGTCTAACAGAAACATGGGCAGCAAACTGCATTATCACAAAAGCAACAAGCTTATCCTCCACGTACTTGGTTGTCAGGGTGATGGCTCCGGGCACCAGGACGTAATGTGAACAGGGCTCAGATTTTGTTTTATTCATTGAGAGGAGAACAAATTTCAAAGTGTTACTATCTCCAAAAACATCTTTTCCCCACACCCGCTCAAGTAGTTTTGGTGCGTAGAATTCTAAAACGCTGATACGGCCCCACATAGAAACTGAACCACTGTACCTTGGTTGAAATCTTGAATCAATGAAGCATGACTGCTACACTACACTTGACTCAACACATATTATGAGGAGACATACACCACTGTTTTTAAATGCTTGAAATAATGAAAAAACAATTAACCAAGTATCATTTTCTTATACAGATTAGAGAGTAAATGTGAATTGAATCAATGCTTTTGTTAATTTCACATGCTTTATAGTTTTTAAACTTTTTGTATTGCCAAATAATGTGCTACAGAATATGTTTTATTGACCATTATTTTCTAAAAAAAATCACAGTTTTACTTTGCATGTTATTGTTGGGTTTATTCCTCTTTAAAAAGGCTGTTGGGTCTTTATTTTGGCAGTTAAATTCTGGTTCCAAAAGGTTCAAGTTGGGGGTCATATCAGTGCATTTGCACAGCGCGCCTCAAGTTACTGAGTCATCTTAATTATACAGTATCATGCAGATCTCATCCCCTTCCCTCTGGCCTGGAATACTGTATAAATCCTCCTGAGCCCAGATGGCCAGATGCCACAACACATACAGTGGGATTGACCACTGCTTGCACTTCATTGTGGCTGAGTTCTCTTCACAAACATAAGTCAGAGTTTATTCCATTCCACAATGCACCTGGCCTGGATCGGACACTTTTTCCAAATTGTGCGGAGCTTTCGAGTATCCCAAGACCTGAAAACACTTGACTTAAACACCTCCGGTGTGACAGACTTCAATAAAGTCCAGATGAAAAATACATCTTATGTACAGGCTGGAAAACTGCCCACGCCACCCACCTGCAGAGATCTTTGCCTCACCTCGAGCTCCCAGCTGACAGAAGAAAAAAGAAATCTCTCCACTTTCACATTTAAGATAAGAGGATTTTAAATATTCATATTATCACGGCCCCTCAATTCTCCACCCTGAATTTTTAAACTTCCCATTTCAACGCTCTTCCCCTTGGCCCGATGTATCAGAATTGCACTATTCTGTGAGAATCTACCTATTACAAGCTTGAGTTTGTTGCATTGTGAGACAGCAGCGGTTTAATCTCAATCTGGGATAAGTACTGTACTGAACGTGCCTTCAAAGTATTTTATCAATCAGTGGAGCACCATAACCCAACACTTATTTAGAGTATTGTTGAGCCGTCTTTGCTGTAATAAAGACATTAAAAGACTGCTCAGTTCACAGTTATTACATTGCTATAGTGTCTCAAACATGGAGGCAGACAAAACCCACAAAAAGTTATACAGCTTTCAGATATCATATAATTAAAGTGATATTTATGGTAGGCCTTTGAGGTGGTTTGATGAAACATAACACCCATTTATCTCCCAAAAAAGTGTAGAATGAAAACAGGCCATCGTCATCACAGTCAAAATTATGTATCGCCCAGGGTTTAAATCTACACACAAACTATCCTCACAAAGTTGCATTCGAAGGATGTTTTTATTAATGACACGCTGCATCCGACTGTCTAAAGATTTTTCAGCTTAAAAACTGAAAGACGGCATGAATCATTTTGTGGATCATTGTTGTGTGACGCTGGAAGTCAGTGTGGGAAACAAACTGTCAAAGTGAGCCCGCCGCGCAACTCTGTGACACTGCGTTACTGTCAGTTTTCAATTTGAAAAAAAAAACACATTACAGAGTTTTCTGATTTGACCATCAGTGACTGAGTGTTTGCAGCTCTTCATCTATATAAAACACCGTTCTCCTGCAGTCCCATTACAGCAGCACGTACTGCAGGCTGACGACATGATGAGCATGGTCTCACGGTGTTGTTTAGCTCATCACAAAGGCCAGTGTGAGAAGAGAGGAGAGTGTTGTGAGTGAGGGATTCCTCCCGACCTTGTGGTTAATGAAACTCTTCCTGTGCCTTTGTCAGTTTTAACTGGGAGATTGTGTCATGCTTCACGCTGGGGCTGCTGCCTGGCTCCTGCAGTCACCATCCCACTTCCCTGAGCAGCATACTGAGTTGTCAGTATCAGGGAAAAAAAAAATCTGTGTCTTGAGTTCATTCGGTTTCGTAGATATGTTTGTCGCACAGCAGGCAGAAACTATCCCTCCTGTCAAACCCAAGCAGAACTAGAGAAAGCAAAACAAACACTGGATATAACCAGTCTCTCAGCAAGTTTGATTCAGTTCTAAATGGAAAAAGAAAAAAAAAAAGAGATGTTCATGCTTTTGAAATAGCCCTCTTTCATTTCTCTCACACCTTTCAGTGTGTACGCAAACAGCCAGTGATTCCTTTCTGGTGTGACCCACTGATTTCTTTGCAATCCTTCTCAAAACATCGCAGCTCCCACTGAAAGGTGAGCATGCTACTCTGAAGAGGTTGCATCAAGTATTTGTCAACCTGTCCCTCATTATTTCCAGTGAACTGGAAAATAAGTTGCCAGCCAATGACGCAGAGCCTAAGATAATACCCGGGTTTTAAAGCAAGATATCTGAACCAGGTCTCTTCATGACGCTGATGACTGAATCACACGCCGCTCAGTGTTTTCACATGAAGCTCCAGCGGCAACCTTCTTAAAAGATTGAAAGGATTTCTCTTGAGAAAATGACATTATTTGGGTAAATTTGATCCCATTTTGTGTTTGTTTGCTTGTTTTCACCCCTCCAAAAAGGCAGATTACATGTTGTTTGTCTTACACAGGAAGTCAGTGCTTTTGTAGCAGAAATGTGTTATTTTGGTTGTGAGTCCAAAGTTTGAGGTGCAGCATTTCCTGTTGTTTTTTTTTTTTTTACTATAAATGAATATGTACTGATGCCATCATTTTTGTTTCTTTTCAAATCAAATGGGAATGGATGCTTTAAGGCTGACAGGACCATACTGACCTTTTACAATATGTGTGGACTTTAATTTTCCCTTTTTTTAATTTTATTTATATCTTCACGTTGAAAACCGATATGATGAGAAGTCTGGAATGGAAATGTTTACTGAAATGTGTCTGAAGGTCTTTTAGCCACCAAGGGTGTAGTTGTACATTTATAGGCTCTAGATCACTGGAATGATATGTGTGGCTTCAAGTGGCATTTGACATATCTATATATAATATATATATATAAATATATATCGATATTTGTCCATAAATGAGAAAATCCATGTACTTTAATTACTTTAAAGCTTACATTGTGTATAGCACGTATGCAAGTCCATTTTCATCATGTTTGATGTAATTTTGTAGCAGTGGTTTGATACTAATAAATGGCAGTTGATGATGGAATTATAGATTGTGTTTGTGTTGCAGTAATTGTTTCATCTCAACAACTCGACCCTGTTTTTTGTCTTTTGATCAAGAGGAAATGGTGACACTGAACATATTCACTTTGTAGCCATGCTGGAATACACTCAATTATTCATGACAACATGTTACAGACTTAGAATATCTCAAATCTATTTAAAGCGAGGATACAACGTGATCTGCTGCGAGTTGCTCTTGCCTAGTAAAATCCAGCACTTGCTAGTTTTGAATGGTTTACCCAGCTAAATTATTTGAAAAAGTCACTTCCATTAAACTGTACAAAACAGTTGCAATGGGGGTTTGAATAGAACAATACACGACTAATATTCCAAAAAGCTGCTTTGTAACATGCAAATAAAAACAGAGTGCATGATAGAAAACATATAGAACATATCACTTGCTGAAACTGAGACACTTTACTATTTTGTGAAAAGTTTGGATGGCAGCAATAGGTCTTAAAGAAGTTTGGAAAGTAGGTGGTACTAAAAAGAAACAGCTGGAATAACTTGTTGCTTATAATTTGGCTAATTGACAACAGGTCAGTAACATGATTGGCTATAAAAAAGGACACTTTTTTTAGAGAGACAAAATCACAGAATAAAGATGGAAAGAGGTTCAGAAATCTGCAAAAACAGAATCTTCAAATTGCGATGTGATTTCAGAACAATGTTTCAAAGTGTGAAATTGTGACGAATATGAATATTCCATCATTTATGATACATAATGCCATCAAATGATGCAGAGAGTCCAGAGACATCTGGCTTGAATTGGACTGTATTAGTCAAGTGCCTTGAGATGACATTTATTGCAATTTGGCGCTACATAAATAAAGCTGAATTGTATTGAATTTCTGCGCACAAAGCTCTATCAGGAAAAAAGAAGTCAACTGCCATCTTTTCAGTTTTTTTTTTTTTTTAAAGAGAACGAGACAAAGTGGAAAATCCATGAAATTCTTTTTTGGAAACCATGGATGCTGGGTCATCCATACTAACTATCTAGTTTGTTGTCAGTGACAAACTGAAAAGCCTGCATCTCTGTTGGTATTGCGGTGCACTGTGCCCATGGAAATGGCAACTCACACATCTGGAAAGACACCACTAATACTGAAAGGTTCATACTGGGTTAGAGCTACATAAGCTTCCATCCAGTATTTTTCAGGGAAGGCTTTGCACATTTCAGCAAGGCAGTAATAAACTACATACTGCATCTATTAAAAGAAAATGGCTTCACAGTGGAACCTATTGAAAACATTTGGTGCATCGTGAAATTCCTGATACAACAAAGAAGACCCAGAACTGTCGAGCAGCCAGAAACCTTTATCAGACAAGAACTGAGGCAACATTCCTCTCTCAAATGTCCAGCAACTGTTCTCTTCCATTCCCAGATGTTCACAGACTGTTGTTAAAAGAAGAGGGAATGCTAGACAGTGGTAAACAGGACTCTATCCCAACTTTTTTGAGATATTTTGCAGCCATCAAATTCCAGATGTTCTACTGTGAATGTAAAAATGATTCATGAGATTTGCAAACCACTGCATTCTGCTTAAATTAACATTTTACACAGATCACCAACTTTTTTTAATTGGAGTACAGTACACAGTTCTGTGAAGCTCTTTTTTCCTTCTCCTCTTACATGCAGTGGAATTTAAACGCGTGATCAAAATTGAATTAGTGTGAGTAGTTTGGCACGAAGAAGATTAACTGATTTCTAAATGGTGTAGAGATAGAAATTAAGAAACATTCTTTTCCACATTTTTAGAATGACGACTGCATCAGTTGTGGTTTGTTGGGGAGTCTCGGGTCTTAATAAGCCTTGTTAGGCCTACAGTTAATTTCCATTAGAAAAGCTTTTTAAATACACTCAGTCCTGAAATCATGTCCCAACAAGCTGCGGTTCTTGTCTGCACTGCTGGCCAGCACATTGATCATTTGAATAATTAATGCAGGAGAAGGTTATAAGAAGACAGCGGGCTTCAGTTTGTAATGTAATTAAGAAATTGTAGTAAACAGAAACAGTGAAGGTCAAGCTGAGGTATGACAGAGGAACACTTTCAAAGAAAACTACTTGTTTAACAGCTTGAAATGAAAATCAAAACCCCCCATTTGACTGCAAAAAGACCTGCAGGAAGATGAAGACACATCTGCATATACATATGTATGTATATATATATATATATATATATATATATATATATATATATATATATATATATATATGCAGATAGATAGATATATGATATATATATATCTGCCTATGTATGATGTTGCTGCAAAATCACTTTAGATTTCAACATCACAAGTTTGCAAATGAACATCTGAACAAGAATAATACATCAAAAAAAGTGCTAAAACGCTTGTCTGAGTAAAGACCGCTGCTCTCAGCCAAGTGATGAGCATGTTTCAACAGGTAAGTCATTTTGCATGCTCATATCATCATCGACAGCTACTAACTACTGAAGCTCTTGACACACTGGCTGCGTCGACTGGATATTCATCTACATCACTGCGACAGGCCAAAATGGCCACAACTCTATAAAGCTGGCATCTCCACTGACTGCTCATTATGAAGAGAACCAGAGTCCATTATAACGGGAGAGGGGTTTTTTTTTCGATAAAGCTGAGGCTAACTTTCTGTTGTTTTATTGTTTTCTGGTCAGGAATCAAAGTATAGCACAAAATTTAGTCAAACAAGTTAAGACGATAAATGAAAAGATCAGCAAATTCAACTCACTTCGAGGACATGATCGTCTGAACTAGATTTTAAGGCACATCATACAGTAGTTATCAAGTCACCAACCTGTTTGAACTCCAAATGCTGACTTTATGTTGATACCATAAGTCAGGGAAACAACGTTTTCAAAGCTAATTCAGCTCCAATATGAATCTACTAAGTGACACAGGTGCCACTAACTACCAGTTGGCCCAACAACAGGTCAGTTTGATTCTGTTTTTAACCATAACCAGATAGATTTTTCCCCCAAATACTGACAGACAGCAAATAGAAATAATAGCTTCATATGGAAGTCCAATGCAAGACTTAAATGAAAGCCCATGAACTACACCGCAGCTCGTCTTCCTTCCTGATGTGGGTTTTGTCCTTCACTCTTAGCGCCGTCTTTGCTCCCAGTTTCAGATATTGCTGAAGTAACTGAAACTTACAAGTAAAATCTAACTATTGACACTATGAATTGTGGAAGAGAAGTTGTCTGAGAGAAGTTGGCATTTTTTAACAGGGAGGTTACTGGATGCATGTTTTAAACCAACTCCTCTTAGCTCTCCCATTCCCACATTGGCTTTGCATATAAAGCAGCTACACATTATGTGGTTTTAACTATCTTAAACATTATGTAGCAGATGTTTTTCCTCAGCTTATTCCTTCGAAGCAGCATCCTTCCTTGTTGCAGTCTTGGTATGAGCTGTAGTACTCATCACACAGACAAGGCTCCTGCTCTCACAAACTCAACCAGATTTGGTTCTTTCTTTAACAAGTTACATTTAGCATGTTTGGTTTATCATACACTGCTCAGGTCAGTATTAGTTTTTACACAACGGCACAAGAGTCCTGTTGATTAATACGTCATTTCACTTCTCTTGATGGTTAAATGGTAAATGGACTTGTACTTGTATAGCGCTTTTCTAGTCTAGCTGACCACTCAAAGCGCTTCACTACATGCCGCATTCACCCCACTCACACACATTCATACAGCACGTCTTAGGGGATAACTACGTGCTTTCTAAGCATTCACACACATTCATACCCCCAATGATACACTGGGGGAGCAACGTGGGGTTCAGTGTCTTGCCCAAGGACGCTTCGACATGTATCCTGGGGAAGCCAGAGTCGAACCACCGACCTTCCGATTGGTGTGCGACTGCTCTTCCTCCTGAGCTACAGCCGCCCCACATAGGTTAGACATAGGTGGTAACAGCAGTCAGACTGCTCGATCGTCCTCCAAATTTTCTGACACTGTCAGTTGACAGCAGTGGTCCTTGGGCCTAACTCACTGTCTGATGTCGGTCTGCAATCCAAGATATCCCCACAATTCTTTCACAATGGTCATCTTCCATCAGGGACAGCCGAGAATCCCTCAGTGTATACGAGGTTGAAGACCCTGTGGCTATATCTATATTTACCTACCTTCTATGCTGATGTCAGATGGGATCAAGTGTACTGCAAAGATGCTACCAGCTTTGAAGGAACAGTCATATTTGACACCCTGGGAATGAAAGGGTTGCTCCTTCTGTTACCAAGTTATGGTGTTGAATATTAGTTAAAAAAAGGTGTTTAGCTCACTGGTTTTGGGTAGAATTTCTGTACCATTTCATCCTTTTAGACATTTGCCTTAATTAGCATGATATTTTTTAGTTAAGACCAAAAATCAGTTTAATGAGATCGCAGTAACCTTTGTTCACTGAATATTAACTGTGGATTATTTTAATAAGTTCCACAAAATATTCTACTTGGTAACCGACCTTTTTAAATGCCTGTGTTCCAGCCAGCTAGCATCAGATGGTCTTGTCATCTTGACATTAAAAGCACTTACATGTGTGATAATATCTCCAGAAAGCACATTCTCTGGCCTGGCAAGTGATCTTACAAAAAAAAGAGTATGATTTATTTTTTTATGGATACCAATTTTAGAACGTCTCAGGAAAAAGTATCGAGTTGAGCAAAACTGCTTTTCTTCTAAAAACTGCTATTCGCAAAGTCAGTTAATAACTTATAAATTGTAACTTATGCACGTATTAACCCAAAGAACCCCAAGAACTGCAATTTTCTACTTAAAATAGTCATGTCAAATGACGAATGATGTCAGAGGCTACGGACAGCGTTAATATACAGTAAAAGCTGATGTGTGTTGAAGGGCATGTTGGAAAAGCAGCTATAATATTCACTCTACAACTAAAGTCAAGCTAACTAAAGCCATGGCACTCATTTGTTTCGTTGTGTACTGAACGTACTTCTGAAGGTACTGAATGTTCTGTACTGCCGATTTACCGTGACAAACCTATTCTTTTTCTACCAGCCCCTCTCAGAGCCAGTCACAGCTTCAGTGGGGAGTTTGATATGATGACAAATGGTTAAATCCAGCAGCGGAATTATTGACTGGAACCTAAATGTGAGGACAAAATTCCTGTGGGACAAGAGTTGAGTGGAAGTTGCTCTCTCCACTCTAATTGACCCCCCCTCTCCCCCCAACTCATTTCTTTCTTGGCACCCCCGTGTTGAGTGTTACAGAGCACTGATGAATTCTACAACACACTTTAAGTGTTCCAATAATTAAAGCCCAAAGAGATTGTCAAGGTAATGCACCACACAACAATTGGCTGCATAAATTCAAGAGATTTCAACAACACGTTTGGTCACAAGGCTTAATTGCAGTGTCTATGCAGTTGGCATAGCCTGAAACTTTTTTTTTTTTTTCTTCTTCCTTTGATGGTCTACCCTCTCACCTGAGGAGACAGCTGAGGCCAGTTCAGGCTTTGTGGCTCTGGAGAGGATATGCAAATGTGAGGAGATGGAGTTTATCATCCAGAACTTCTCTGCTCAGGGATGGAACAATAAGTGACTGCAGCTGAAGTAAGGAAAGAAGAATTTGCAAAGTATTTGTGAAATGAAAGCCAGAATAATGAGACCTGTGTGTCAAGCGGATCTCTGCTCTGACACAGCAATTAGGACAGAAGTGACAAGCTGGATGGCCCGTTTGGCTGACATCACTACCTCAAATTCTATCATTTGATAAAGCAGCTGAAAGAGAAAATCGACGTTGTTTTACCTTTAATTTATATATCTCTGAAGATGATGTTCAAATAGGTACTTTAACAGCACCGTTTCCTCATACAGTAAATATGTTTTGACATCACGCTGTCAAGATCAATTCTTTTTTTGTCACATAATGAGGAAAAGTTGCTACTGAACATCTGCCAAGTCAAAAAAACGTCAATAATCTCAGTCCAATTTTCTCTCCTGTTTGCTGGAACAAGTTACGTCAGTTCTGTCACCCAGTCTTCCTCTGTCCTCAAAGTACTTGAAGAAGATGATATTTTATATGCACATGCATCAGAGACTTATCATCTTGCTGTATAGGCTATGAAAAAAAATATCTGCACCCATCAGAAATAAGCAAAATACTCCAGCTGCTTTATAGTGGGAGATGCACCGGCAGATGTTGTGGAACTTCATAGTTAATTTGGGGGAAACCACCCTCTGATCATCAACTGCATTCAAGTGTCCTTGGGTAGAAATACTCCAACAAGCATACTACAAAGACAGGAAAGCATGAAAAATGAGACTGTTTCTGAGCAGATGGACTCCAATCATTCATATCTGTCCTGATTAAACCCAAAGTGATTAGTTCCTTGGCTTAATTTGCTGATATTCAACTTTGTGTGAATATTCATGCAGAATAACCTGAGAGCGTATGCTATGCTAACAACTTTTTGTCTTTTTACATCCTTGAAAGGGGTAAAAACTTTGATTGTGACATGGTGTTACACAGGTAAGACTTAGCTAACTGACCTACAACTGAAACGATGACTAGTTTTTATTCACTGTGCCTTCTTCCTCTGTTGTACTGGTTGGTAAGTTAATGCCACTTTTGTTACTATGTCACCCTAAACTTCCCTCAACAATCACATAAGAGTAGTGCATGGGGATATGGATAGATTTTATTTTCCAGATCTGCAAAAATATCTGTTAAAATTGACATTTTGGATGGAAATTCAGCTGTCAGTACAACACCAGCAACAGCCTCAGCACTGGTTGTTTTCTAAGCTGTAATTTAACTATCTTTTTAAGAATCTGTAAGCAAAGTCAATATAGTTTATGGGCCATACAATATATATTTGAATTGAATAATAAAATGCACGAATGATTTACATTCTTCTTCAACTTGTACATGAAAGAAACTGAAACTTGTGTAACCACCGGAGTGATTCTAGCACACAGAAGCATGAAAATGTTGAGCTGCACTGACCCTCCGCTAAACATTCAATCAGTAAACACCAGTTTCAGTTTCACTGAGATGTGGTAAAAATTCTACCACAGAGTCAGTCACCTTACATAACCATAAAGTCAGCCTGGTGGTCGCTGTCATCAAAAGTGTGCCCACAGCCGCCTTCCTGAGATGAAAAACAAATGAAACACTTTGAGGCTGAGCTGATTCCCTCCCGCTCTGCAACTCCATCTGTCACTCCCAGCGACTTATTCTGAGCAAGAGAGCTTTCCTACATGACCTCCATCACAGGGCGCAAGATGAACGAGGTGGGTCTGGTCTCTGTCCTCTGTCTTCTCTTTGCCAAGGCAGCAAGAGCACTGAAGCATCGAGAACACCTGCAAACTGAGAGTAATGAGGCAGGAGACCACACGGCCACCCCTCCTCCCAGCACTAATCAATCCTGCCGGCCATTAAGGGAACCAAGGAGAACAGCAGCCAGTTAGAGGGAGGCGCTAATTCTAACCCACGTACATAATCCATCACCTGCTTCTTAAAAGTGGTCATCTGTAGACTCTATAAGATGGCTAGTTGTTTTTGTCCCAACACATGGAGCACATCTGTGGCTTTTGGTTTTCCTAATGATTAAATAGGAGTTTCTGCCAGAATTACAGCCAATTAAAGCTAAAATGAACTCTATTTGTTTGTATTCCTTTTTTGGCCAAATAAGCCACAGTTAAAGCCAAAAACAGAAGCCAGGACTCCTTGTGACCAGAGGATTGAGTTCTCAGTCTGGGTTCATCAGTAAAACTGAATTAAATTGAATCAGTGCAGTATATGTTTATATAAACATGCTGTGGATTATTGAATTAAGGATCCTAAAGCTGGGACTTTTACTGATTACAACATAAATTAAGCTGGGGCTTTTTATGAAAATGAAAGCAGACATAATATGCTCAATTACAGCCTTATATTTTGATCCTGGAATTTCATTAAAGGCAGTTCTGCATGACTTACAGTTTTTTTTTGTTTGTTTGTTTTTGTTTTTTTTGGTTAGCTTCCAAAAGCCTGCTGAGGGGCTTTACCAAAAGCAAACTATAAACTATAAATTCTTGTCGTTGATTACAAATACAGCTTCTCATACCTATCCAGCCATGTCCCATCCAGACTTTGACAACAATGATTACAGAAGGACATCTGTGACTGGTAAATATTGTGTTAGTTTTCCTTTTTGTGTGATGTGATGCTGTTTTTTCTGTTAGAAATTGTGAGATTTTCTGATTCACATACAGTCATAAAAGTTGAAGATGCCAAAATGCAATCTGAACCGAATTTGCATTGATTAATCTTTGCATCATTGAATCTAATCTATTTTCATATTTAATGTCATAGACCCTATCACTTTATCATTTGGAAACATGACTAATAATTTCAAATCTAGATTCATTCCAGTCGGTCTCTCTTGCTCTCTGCTGTTCGTGCTCACTGCTTCTCTGAGCCAAATCTCTCGCTTCAGGCTGGTGTGGAGGTTGTGATGGGCCTGGTAAGTCACTGGTTGTCATGGCGGAGAGAGAAACAAACGTTTCACCTGACTGTCAATCAAATCGAACTGCCAGATTGATCCGTGTGCTTAAAAAAAAAGGGCCGTGCTTATGATCAAGTATACAGGCAGCACCGCTAACCTAAACAACACCTGAAGGAGGGTAGTGGTGTGAGCATTTCCCACTCGGGCTGAGATCTGCCAGCAGTATCCCTCTGCAAGACCTTTTTTTCTGTTTGGTTGTTCTTTTGTTTGTTTCTGGGTTGTTTATGTAGAAGTAAAAAAGAAATGGCAACCCACAATCCACATGTCCAAGCACCAAATATCTAAAATCATGTTGTACGTACAATATTACACTGCAAGGCTTCATATTCTTTTGCATCACATTGAATTAAAACATATTCAATCTTATTGTAGCACAGTAGCAGTGAATTTGATTGTTATTCATAAGATATTCACATCTGTTAATGGATCATTCACGCACTGATGTCTCATCAGACTAAGTGATGTAGAAGCACACCTTGCTACATATGCCTGTGTTAATCCGTGTGGAAAAAGCACTATGAGGCTTCTGAAGAGGAAGCATCCGCTATAAGAAGACATCAAAGGTAACTAAGAAAAATGTTCTTTTGCTGTATATTCACTTAGATATGACTTTGCGCTACGCCTCTCAGATGACTAGCTAAGCAGTTGGCGATGAGCTAATCATCATGTGAGTTGAAAAATCTTTGTAACCTTGACCTCAGAGCGTCGGAAGCCTGAGCTTTTGTTTACCGTACTGTTTGAAACTTAATGTAGGACCCACTTGAAATGCACACCCCGCAATGTAACATTTTCTGTATGACAGAAAATCAGAAGAAGTAATAAGTCTCCTTTAATCTTCATGTTGCAGTCTGCTTGCCGTTAGTTCTTACACGCTTCCTGAAAGATATTTTTTTACCATTAGCACCCTAAAGCACTGGTTCTCATCTTAGTACATGAACGATGTACACGAAAATGTGTTTTCATTTGGATTCCAGCCTCCCTCCTCTTTAATCTAGAAACGTCTCCTTCTTTGCGTTTTCCATTCTTATCCTGCCAGCCTGCAAGACAGGAGCCAGAAATGTGATGGAAGAACGACACACTGTGACAAGGTGTATATCCCACCTCCAAAAAGGGAAGAAAATAAATCACACCACCGTGTCATTAACCCAGCCTACACTCTCTCAGAGCAATCACATCTAAAGAGCAGTTTTTCTGGAGTTTCCTCCCCAGCACAAGGAGGAAGCATGGCTAATGGAAATTTAATCAGCAACGAGAGAGGACAGCAGGCATAATGCAACAGATGATAAATAGAAGAAAGATGCAAATAATATTAATTTTGGACAGGCCGTGCTGACAAGCCTGATAATGCCTCCTT
This sequence comes from Leuresthes tenuis, assembly GCF_036924035.1. Taxonomy (NCBI): domain Eukaryota; kingdom Metazoa; phylum Chordata; class Actinopteri; order Atheriniformes; family Atherinopsidae; genus Leuresthes; species Leuresthes tenuis. Next base: position 13,842,793 of record NW_027325361.1, on the reverse strand, counting down.
GTGCAGCTTCCCCCTGAAGCTTTGTTTTGATGGCTCAGAAGTGCTATGCAACATATTTCACAGCCTATCATTTATGGAATAAATGGTGTTCTTCATAAAAAATGTTTTCAATTTTTCCAAATGTCTCTTGTCAGTGGTGCCTGAGCGCCAGAATAGGAGACCTAAATGAATAAAGTGCGATGCAAATTGCTGCAGTAATTAGAGTCGAGGTGTTTTAGAACTAGAAACACGCAAGACTTCTTTCAATTTTTAGCATGTTTCCATATCTTCACACAAAAATCTTTAAAGTTTTTTTAGTCCTTTAGTAGGCAACTTTAACAAGTTTGATATTTGAGCCAAAACATAACATCTGAATGCTTTAATGTCTGTCTCCTTATATGCACATGTATACTTATACATACATATAGATACTGTATGTATATAAATGACTACCATCGAGTGACATTTTAGTGAATTTTTTCAGTGTTTCAACGACATTCTGAACAAAACAAATCATGCCTTTGCTGCCCACGCATGACTTTAATTCCATGTTATCGCAGCATGATCTCAGTCTGGGTTTTAGCAACTGCACAAAAGTATTTAATAAATCTATCAAGAAATCAAGGTTCCCAGATCACTGTAGCTTATTTCCTCAGCGGGTGACATTTAGAGTTCAATTACATATGTTTGATGGTTTCTGTTCAGTTGACAAAAGTATGAATGTTGCTTTTTATTTCAGTATCAATGTTTGTTACAAAGGTACACCTAAAAGTGAGTGTATAATCATTCTTTATGGTGGAAGCACTGGCTGACAAAACAATCCTTGTTGGCAATGAATAGTTCTCCATTTGTGGTCTGATTGTAGATTTGTTGTAAACACTTTAACTAGATGAACAGTATTTTTTCTGTGACTACTTCAGAAGTCCTTTCAACAGTTTTGCAGCCACAGTATTTCCATATGAAACAGTATTCCATCATAAAACATTTGCAAAGCAGAATTTCCCCTGCCTCTACAAAAGTTATTATGTTGACATTCCCTCTAAAAAGTCTGGCTAAACATATTGATTCCCATCTCGACCCCCCCCCCCTGCCTTTTACTTCTACTTCTACTTCCTCTGAAATGGGATAAATACGTACCCTGCATGGGCAAGGTGCAGATAGTACAAAACAAACATACCAGCATTACCTCTAAAGCTGAATTCATGGTTTTCATGTCGGTATCTGCTGATGTGTGCTGCTCTTTGATAAGTAAACGCAGCCATGCGGGGCATCCAGATACAAAAAGTGGATGGATCTGTGCCCCTCCTCAGGATTTGTTTTGTTGTCATTGCTTTTGTAATATAAAAAAAACCCTAAATAATAATATTTGTAACAAAGACATTTTTACATCATTTTGGAGAGAAACTAATTTTTTTTTTTTATATCTACCTTTGTTTTTACATGGCTATTTTCATGTACTTGTACTTACTGTATTGTTTTCTTCTCTCCAATAAGCATCGCAGCACATATTGTTGTGTTCCCACCACTTGAGATATGGTGTGAAATCACAGGCAGCAATGCCAAATCCAAAGCATCAACAACAACACTATAGGAGAATGATGAGTGAATGAGGATCACTCTTATAGATAATTTGGAAGGTCGACCTCAGCTGTAAGAACACACTGTAAAAACTACAAAGCTAAGCAAGTTTAATAATCTCATATTAGGCTCTAAAATTATAGTTGGTTATGTTTTGAGTAGTGGTTGAATTATCTTGTCTTTCCTATTCCTTGAGCTTCTTAACTGAAGTGAATATGATCTCCTTTTATTTTAATTGCTTTTTTATGTTGCTTCATACAAGCTTGAATAGATTGCTTAAAATTTTGTCATTTTGATTTAAATTTTAACAAATGACATTGTAACAAGAAAAGTAAATTTACAGCATTGCTTTCGTTCAGTGCAAGCTTGTTTACATTTTGATCATTTGACCATATTTTTTCAGTTCAAAGTTACCATTGAAAAAACACATGAACAGATTTAATAATTGGTCAAATGAATTGCAAGTATTATCATGTTATAAGGCAGTACAACTTGGCTGATAAACAAGTACCTTTTCAGAAGATATCATCTAACATGATGAGCTGCGGAGCAGCTGCTACACTAATTTGATCTTGTGATGAGATAGAAGTATTATCTTGTACACCATGCGGAAACTCTAAGGGGTATATTAAATGGCTGGAGACTGTTTTCTCAAGTTTTATTTAGTTAAACTCAAAATCTTTGTTGTCATACACAAAGAGCAAAACACTGCTTGCATAAGCAATGAGATTGCTGGCAGGCTCTCATTATTTTATATCAGGCTGAAAATATTAAATGTATTTGATACTAAAATAAGATATATCATCTGAACAAAGAACAGCTTTAGTGTATGAGTGTATTGCAAGCAGTGGTATACGAAAATGATATGCAAACTGCACTGGTTAATATGTGTGGTAAAGAGAGAACTGTGTGAATATGCCATGGCTGAAGTCTTGTAGCAGCAGAAAAATGTACCAGAGGTGCCAGAATATAGTTGTGTACAGTATGTATGCTTTATGTGAGGATCTGAATTGAATGACATAATGCAACATGTCAGAAATTGTGCGAAATCAACTGGAAAAGGTGAAGCGCCTGTGTGGCAGGGTGGGGCTTACACAGAAAAGTGTGTGTGACAATGAGTGTTGCATTAACACATGCAAGGGTTGTGCGCGTGTGTGTGTGTTGGGGGCTGGTATGTCAGGGAATACATGATGCTGTGGAGGGGAGGGTGTTGGTGTGAGTGCAGAGGTTTTTTCAGTGAGACTCAAAGCCCCAGGGTGGAAACTGTCCTGTAGTTTTGTGGTTTTTGCCATCACACTTTGATGCAACCTGCTAGACTGCATGAGTGAGAGGGGACATTGGGTGAATGGCCCTTGACAGTTGCATCCTCTCTGGTGTCAGGAATGTTGCATGTTGGACAAGTGTGGGTTTTCTGACCTGCTGCAGGGAAAAGCAGTGCTGTTTCCAAACCAATTGAATTCAGTAAAAACATGTTCTGCAGTGACAGCATTCTGACTGAAACAAGCAAAAATCGTGGAGCTCACCACCTGGCAATTTCAAGTTTGTTATATTGTTCACCTCTTTAAAAAGATTATATATAGTTTCTAAATGCGTTTAAACATATGGCTATAACTACTCTGATGATCTAATCTATCCGGTTTATCCACTTCTATTGTGTCTTATTGTTTATTGTAACCTCTTAGTGTGACAGAAGCTGTTCTGTGGATGGGTTCTGCAAATTTGTGTTTGCTATTAAAGTTACACTAGTTACATAGATCTATGCATTCTGTATGTTTCCTATCAAAACAACCACTGAACTGGACCATGTCCAGGAAAACTGGTTCTAAAGCAATACCAACACTTTGTTGATTGAGAACGCAGAACATCTTACATCAGGCGTGGGGTTACCATGGCCTATGGTACCAACTTTGTGTCTGCCTAATTCAAAGAGGGAGACAAAAAAAACCTCATCCATCATTTAATTTTCCTTCTCTATGATTGTTTGGCAAATCCTTTGCAAATAACAAGAGAACACTTTGAAATGTGGTTTGTTTTAAAAAGTTTTTGAAACAACATTTGTATGTTAAATCTCTTCAGGCCTTTGCAGAGGCATTATTGAAAGCTTACTGAAAAATTTAAAAGGTCATGTAAAGCTTTTATGTTGTTTTTCGCTTTCTTTTTTGTGCATGTAAAATGTCTGCAAAGTTACCAGGCTTTCATCGTGAGAACCCACTGGGACTTAAATGCTGATTTCTTGTTTGAGCTGATTGATATTCTGTCTGAACATCTGAGACTCCTTTTCTTCCTCTGCTCAACCAACTAAAATATGGTTACAACATCTACTTGTCAAAAAGTCACAAATTTGTTTGATCATTATGATAAATAATTCAGTTATGGGTTGACAAAGAAAATGGTATGTATCTATGTATTTAAGTATTTTTCCAAATAAATACTTGTAAATTGTGCTCTGCATGGAAACGTAATTTCAACACTTTTCTGATAATGTGTCATAAACACAGAGCAGTAAGAACACGTGGTGCCAAAATGCAGCTTCCAGGACCTCTTGGGAGCATTTGCACACATGAGTGTGTAACAGCTTCGGGTTGTGTCTTGAGGCTAACATCCCTCTGATGTTATCCCTCAAAAAACAACCTGGTCATCAGAAACTCATGGCCATACTGTCACTGGGGTTTCAACTGTGCTCGTCATTCAAGCCTACAAAGACCATTTGGACCGCTTCTTTCTCATCACACATGAAAAAAACAGAAGTCAAAAACATGGACCATCAAGGCTGTTTTATGAGTCATATTTTTATCTCTTTAAATTACTTTCTTTTCACCTGCCTGACAAAGTGATTTGGTAGTATTCTGAAACAAGGAATAAAAAAGAAAACGTTTTTTTGCAGGACGGAGAACAAGAGGTGCAGGAGCCCACTATGGCCCCCCTTGGTGTCGTGAGCTGACTTGCATTTGACTTTGGGTTTGACTTGACTGCAGCAGTTTTAAACTCCACCTTTTACATCACTAGCAGCTCTTGTTAGGGCATAAAGACAGCCGCGGGCAGTTATAAGTGAATCTGAAAAATTAAAGGACCAACAGCAGCACCAACACAACCAAGAGTAATACTATAAACAAATAGATGCTCAGTCCTTTATATTTCTGATAAAGGAAGTGCAGAAGTGCTTTTCTGTCTTTAAAGTAGACAAAACTGTAACATCCAAGTACTTGTACATAGATTTTATAGCTACAAGTATAGCTTTACACTTATAACAGGTGTAATTATGGAACAGACTTTAAATAGATTTTTTCTTCTTCAGAGTTGCTCATGAAAGGGTTGTGCAGAAAACACACTAACATGTATCCTGCTATCTTTGTCAGAAGTTTTAGAAGGAATATTAAACCAGAGGTAGAAATTATTTAGTAACTTTTGTAACCATTTCTTTCTCAGTATGTCAGTCTTTGCCTTGAAATCAAGATAACCGAAGAAGATATCTGATCTGAGAAGATATGAAAATGTACCACACGTCCACATGTGATGTCCTTCAATGAAGCCTTGAGCCATTCCAGGAGGAGTTGTGTTATCATAGAGCTGGATCTCAGCTGGTGGAGAGCAGCTGCAGCGCCTGACATGTGCTGACTGCAGTCACATCAGTCCTGCAAGGCTTTAATGTCATGTGACAAGGTGATGTTCTCTGGTGCCTGCTAAACTTGAACAAGATTGAATTGCTTCAGGATAATCCCGTATCACCTCAAGTTGGCAATGTGGAGTACCGCATAAAGTCGAACACATATTTTGCTTTACTGAAGAAAAGGCAGAAACCATCCTCTGAAGTCATATTCATGGTTTAACATGCCAGATTTTCACTATCCATATACTGAGGTTGCTAAGAGAGCCATCTTACAGACACCATTGTTGCATAATCAACGAGCAATTTCCCATAACTACCGCATGTACGCTACCACCAGCAGACGCCAGTTACAGACACAGACCTTACATTCTCTGCTACTTTCCATGTCCATCTGTCAATGAAATGTCTGTGGCCACATGTCTAGCAGCAAGTGTTGCACTCAAATGTTGAGCTTTAACAGGAGAGCAGTACGAGCCATGACTCAAAGTAGTGATGGTGCTGTTGTTGTCCTGCTTTGCTCAGCAACGGAAAAGACAAAAGTCAAAGTGGACAAAGATTTCATTTGTGATGAGGTAAAACTGAGTGTTGAAAAATACTGAATATTCTCCAGTGGAGGTTCTGTCTATACCTTTCATTTGTGCTTCGTTGTTATTGATCAGTTTTGGTCCTCTGTGATGATATATGTTGCTGTTGGCCCCTTCTGGCCTGAGCTAACTTCCAAGCAATTGACATTTAAACCACACATCTCGTCTTCTTCATCTGTGTTGAATACTCAAAATCCTTTACTTGGTGAGAAAGACATAAACAGATACCCACAGGTTACCATAAACAAGCCCTAAACCTGTAACTATAGTGAATTGCCATATTTCTCAAGAGCTGTGAATTTGCAGCTCTTGAGAGATGTCTTCTTTTTTTTTCAGAAATAGAGGAGAATTTTGTCTTTTCTCAAGTTAGCATGGTTGTTTTTAAATGCATTGTATGTTTGGCGCACATCAAACAAACTATAAAAGCTGTCTTGAACCCCACTATATCCATCCTATCGACTCACCAATAAGACCAGACTGAAACTTTAAAAGTTGGTATAAAAGAGGCATAAGCTCTAATGAAGTGTTCTCAACAGATGGAGCTGCAGCAATATACAATGTGTGAAATATATTGCACCGTGGCTGTAACCAACACAAAGAAGGAGCTCAAATTTACATACACAATGATGTAATCAAGTGTCTCTAAACAGTAAGGGTTGTTTGTGAGTGCTTGTTTCAAAAGTGCATTTATAGAAGCAAATGAAGACCTTGAGAGTGCTGCTTATTTTCTTCCATTTTCTGAGGAAACTGTCTGTCACCGGTTTCCTCTAAAGTGACCATAAAGAGTCATCAGTGATTTTAGATCCAGTAAAATTCAAAGAGGGTATTCACTTACTTTACTCTACTCAACTCCACAGCCATCTCTGTGGGTTTCCGAGCATTCGGAGAAATACATTTTTGTCTTGTCACCAGGTCACCAGCCTCGTCATCTCCTTTCTATTCCTGACTCATCACCACCAGTGGTCAGGTAAAGGAAGAACAGTGACGTTGTGAATTCAATGGCCGCAGTACTCTTATAAGAGATGAGTCAGAGAAAAGTTTAAAAGTTAAAACAAAAGGATAAGTACACAACCTTGAGGGTGTCGAGTCTTCATGAAGAGAGGTTTATAGAAAGAGGCTCATGATCTGGTTTCAGAGGGAGGGGTCAGAGTCGTAGTTTGTATTATTCTGTCCTGGATTTCTTTTTACTTTACAATTTACATGTGAAAGGGCTTCACTGTGCACTTTGAATCAGTATGCCATTGCACTCGTCCAGCAGTTATCCTGTCCTCCAGCCCAGGTGCATCAGTGCCACAGACAGAGTAACACAGCCTTTCATTAGCACTAATACAGCTGTCAGGGGAGCTGCAGAACTGCTGCCTGGACTTGATGAGTTGTTATTCCAGTTCCTGGTCAGAGAATCTTTTAGCCAATGGGTCTTTTTAGAGATGAATATTAAGAAGAAAAAAAGATAGCTATTCTAATGTCTATTTCCATTGTTAGTCGCAAAAACTAATACCATAAGGAAACAGGAAACAAATTCTGTCTTTTTCATGTAAAATTGAGATGTCGTTTAAGGCAGCAGCATCACTGTGAATGCTAAAAGCATGGAGCCCAACAAAGTCAAGGTAAATTATTTCTGAGGTCAACTTTTGCTTTTCCAATGCTTTTAACTTGCGAAATGATCTATATTCCTTTTCATCAGTTGGTGTTGTACAGGTATAATACACAGCTAGAGACAGATTATCAAGATGCTACACAAAGGAGACATGATGGGACTCCACATTTAGATGTCATTCAACTCTTAACAGCCTCCCATGATACTGTAAAACTCTGATCAATCTGTTGTTACCATTAAAGTGCTCTGTACATTAGTGCTCCATGTCAATATATTGGTGTTGATAATGTAGCACCGAGCTCCAACACTGTCAGCATTGTGCGCTTGCCTCTAACACATTTGTAAAACATACCTTTTTAAATTTTGTTTTCTTATTTTCTTGCTTTTCTAATTCTATTATTCAATATAGAAAAGGGAAACCGAATTAAAAAAAAAATCAGTTTTGTCTCTAGTTTCTGAAAAGAAAATCCACTGATCAAAACTTCTACTTAAATGTCTTACTTTCGCTGAATGACTTTAATCTGGTTCGCTCGCTGTTACCGGTGCAATTTTACACCCGTACAGAGCAGCATCTCTGCAGACACATCAACCAATCAAAGCTCATTTTGGTATTATACAACTAGAGGCTGGAATTCACTGAATTGTTTCGGAACTGTCGATACTGTCACATTTCTCCACGAACTGGCAGCAGAGGAAGTCATTAAACAAATCCTGACAGTGTGCGCACACAGCTTCCATTCTTCATATAACACTGTGAAAGCACCACTTAAAACTCAAATAATTGCTAACACGCTGAGTATATGATGCTTTCAAATCTTAAATCTTTAGATAGTTTTAAGCATACGTTAATAAAATGGAGGCATTCATTTACCAACAGTTTCCAGCCACAGCAATATTGTTGCAGGGAGCCTGTTGGAGCCAACCCGGGGGGGTGGGGTGATGTTGATGTTTATACTTGTATTATTTCTGTCCATCTATGCTTCTGAATTTATGTATAGTGCATGCTGCTGCAAATTTCTTTGACTGTGATCTTTTATAAATGCCTAAGCATGAAGAAAAAAGACAAGCCACCCTCTCTCTGGCTTGGAGATGTAAGAGGTCTTCAAAATGAGCATTCAGATTTCTAAATAAAGATGAATAAGTGTAAGATATGGTCTGGGAACAAATAGAGCACATTGTCCTGCTGGGATAAAACATTTCCCTGTAATGATTTCTTTCTCTTCTTAATAAGAGCAGTGAGGCAAAAACAAAACAACCACATGGCTGTGTTTCAGAAAGACATATGAGACAAATGCTGACACTGATCACACTGAGCTGTGCCACATCCTGAAAGCTCTTTGTTTAGATTTATCCTTCAGTGTCCTACTTTAAATTAATGATGAAAAGTTGTGACTGCAGATGTCAGATAAAATAGACCAACCCCAGCTCGCAGGGAAAACACGGCGATAATTGTGTTTGTTGGATGATTGAGAGGGTTTCAGTGAACAACTTGTGCCTCTGTGCTTTGGTAGCTTCCTGTTGATTAGAAAGCCATCCATTTTAATGGCTTTTCTTTTCCCTTTGTTAACTAGGCACCTTTCTATGCAACAAAATAGAATCCATATGAATGGCATGCTATTAAAGGAGAAATAATAGCTCAAAGTCCCAAAACAAAGGAAGGAAAAAAACATGGGAGCATATAAATGTTTGAGATAAGGAGCTTTGTAATCTTCTCAGTAAAATGTTTTCAAAAACTAGTCAAAACTAGTCATGTATTAGCTAGAAGTTTTTCATTTTTATGACAGCTTTTATCCTTCAGTAGCAGATAAGGCCTTTTGTGGTGAAGCGTTTAATAATTGCAGTTTTACTCTTGCGCTTTTTGTTGTTGTTATCCATCCTTAACAGCAGTAGACACAATATCAGCTGCGTCATGAACAGTTATGCCACTTCCATTTAACAATTGTAGACTGAAGCCCTCGGAGCAAGATTTAGGATATGTGTCATTTATTGGCCACATCACTCAACAAGTGTCATACAGGTTGAGGAAGGTGCCAAGGTGCAAAACAATTTATGAAATTGTTGTTGTTTTGGTGAGTTGACTAAAGTTAACACTGTTTCGGAAAACTGTGGTACATTCAACTTGGTCAACCCCTGCATTTAGTCCTTTATTCAAGTGAAAGTAGTGCAAAGAGAACATGTCAAATATTCAGAAATAGATAACAAAAAAATCTGCATCGAGTTTCAAAAAGTTGGCCAAGGACAACAAAATTGAAAAGTTGAGTGAGTCAAAACAGAAACACACAGGAACATCTCACAACTTATTAAATGTATCGGCATGATTACGTACTCAATAAAAGAGAGAGCAGCCCAGAAAGACTTTCACAAATGACAGTTGGGAGGAGGTCACCCGTCTGAGAAAGAATGTGAAGGCAAAGAGATAATCAACTTAAGCATTTTAGCTCTCAACTTAAAATCTCAAGAAATGCTTCTGTGGTGGAACTCACTTCTGAAAAATGTTAACCAATGAAGTTCATTACCACACCCACATATGCAGAATAAAACTCTACCGTGCAAAGACAAAACATACAAACATGGTCCAGAAATGCCACTACCTTCTTTGGACAGGTATCAGAAAAAAATTGGGGAAAAGTGGAAACCTGACGTTTGGTTTGATTTCCCTAAACTTTGAAAATTGGTGGGAAGATCAGCTCTTTGAGAATAAATCCATCACTTAAAAATCCATCACTTTTATGAGATGTAGAGCCCAAATGGCTCTGTCAGCACAGGAGCTGTCCTTGAGACATCCAGAACATTTAACCACATATTTGTCCACTAAGTGACTCTACGTTTAAATCACAAAATACCATGTTTATTGGTACTGAAACACATTCTAAAGAAGCACTGTGTAGGCTTTAGTGGCATCTTGCAAAGCTGTAGACTGCAAACCACTGAATACCTCTCACCTCACCCTTCCCTTCCAAGTGTGTGGGAGAAACTACAGTGGGTATGAAATATGCAAAGGACCCAGATCTGGTCTGGTCTGGCTCTGTCCAGGAGAGACAACATACACCATCCTACAGCTTTAGAGAGATTTTTCATTTTCTTAAACGGGGGTTGCGTAAAGAACTCATGAGTGTCTTACCTTGAGTAGACAGCAGCCAGAGTGCTTCCTGATGGGGGAGCTAAAAGCTACACACAAGGGAGCCACTTGAAGAGAGAATGTTTCCATCTGAAACAATTGAAACCTAAGACGTGTCACAGTGGTTTGGTGAACACTATCAATTGTTTCACTCCATACCACTTTTGCATTAGACCGTTTAACTTTGTCACTGTTTTGTCAGCCGACGGTCCTTGTTGCTCTATAGGACTACCGGCAGTGCAGCTCTGCGTTGTACTCTTTCCATTCATTAAAACATCATTTGTCATTTGATGAGACAAAAGGATAGCAGTTATATGCAGTTGCTGCCATGTCTTGTTAGTATTGGATCTACCCTCGTTCACAGCCTTCAGTTTCCACCTGAGTGGCTCGAAGCAAGACTTTTATCTAATCCTAAATCTTGAATTTAAAAATGAAAATGGTGGGAAACATAATTTGAATGTCAGAAATTTAGTCACAGGACACAAATCCAAGCAAATGTTAAATATTTTGGATACAGGCATATTCTGCTCTAAATGTTATGATTGAAAATTATTCCATTAACTAACCAATATTGACTGTGATCATTAGATATTCTGAGGTATTCAACTGTTTTTATGTTTAAAATAGTTAACTAAGTGCTAGTTGTAGCCTTATAAATAAATATAAGTGTCGTATTGCGTTGATTGTTTCAGACTATTCACTCAAACTCAAATTTACAACTATTCCTTTAAGCAGATCTTAACCATAAGAATATAAGATAAGAAAAAAGTTATAGTCATATGGGTCATTTGGTGGTTGCACTTTTACAAGCTCATAGTGGAGGTTCATGACAGTTTCTGCTGTGAGGTGGCACGGAGACGACAGACAATCAGCGACTGTACTTCCAGTAAACATGAATCAGCAGGGTGTCATGAAAAGGAGGCTGAGCATTTGCTAATGATCACCTTGTAAAGTTGGTCACATTGATCTTGTCACAGCACTGTGAGCTATAAATGAAGATCTTGTCATGACATTTTGCAAATGTGAGCTAAAAGGAACAGTGGGGATTATTTTTTCCTTTTTTTCATCTTAACTTTGGGGCAAGGTTTTGAGATTGATTCTATACATGAGAAGTTAGAGGTCCTGATGACTATTTTGATTGTCATCAGGGCATCTGTTGCAGAGCCAAAGTTAAGGGTATTGTGTAAATTTGCAGTTGTTCGTTAAAAGTACATGCTTGTGTTGCTCTAAAACTTCCCCGTCTCATCATGAAACTCTGAGCTGCCTCACACAGACTCTACACAATCTCTGTTGTGTGTGTATAATTGTTAAAAGCCGAATGTCATCCTCAGAATGCTACCTGGCATTTTCTGGGCACCTTTTGATCTAGAGGAAACATGTGGAGTGAAAAGGTTCTCTGCTACCTTTACAGAGACAGAACAATCCTGTGTGGGGAAAGCGTGTCCTCCCCCTCTGTCGTCTCCGTTTCAGAGCTCTCCCTCAGGAGAAACTTCAACAGAAAAACAAGATGATTAGAGAAGCAACCTGCAATACCAAATGAGTCACTAATCAGTTTAGCTTCAGACAAAAGCTTTTATAGAAGCTGTCGCACTTTGCCTACTGTCAGCCTACAACACACACATTTCCTTACTTTGTCACACAACTTGACATTTTCAAGCAGTTGTGGGTGTTTCTTATTATTGAGCAACTGAATTTGAGCTACAGTATGTTTTCACAGTATAGCAATAAATATAGAGGATCATTGAATCAATGAGTGACTCTCATGCTAGGTTTGGCTTGGATATGCTTATAATTCAACTTTCCATCTTGACATATGGAATGATGTAGGGCCTCTGTGTAGTGTTAACAGTTTTCATAACACAAACAGCAGTTCTCAGCAAGCACATCTCGCCTGATGCTAATTTGGCACGGTGAATTACAGATCAACCAATCTCAACTCTGATCTCCGCTGTTCAGCCACTGTTTCATGTTTTGATCTAGCTTCTTAAGATGGACTGATAACACTGAGGAATATAAGATGCCAGACACAGCAGGGGGAACCCCCTCCCTTCTCGGAGGGCTCATATCCAGCATCACCACATCAAAAGTCTGTGCTGAAATGTCACAGATGTGACAGGTGATGATTTACAATGGCAGCTTCAGGGCGGAGGACAGAGTATTGGCACAATCTCCACCCATTACATCTGCATGTGTACACATCCCTTTATGGCACAGAGGATGTTGGCTTTAGCAATGTCTCGGTACATCACGTTTATCTCATCACTGCTTGACAGCATGTTATGAACTCTCTCCAAACACGTTGACAAGTGTGTTAAGCTCCTGTGTCTCCTTGAACTTGGGATAAATGACTGTATGCTTTAAAAGCTTAACAATAAAAATGAGTGATACCGCCCAAAAGTCCTCTCAGTGATTCATGACCTTCTGCATATATATAGATATAGCTGGCATTAAATACGTAAATAGCTCAGCTGATGTGGAACAGCCCAGTGTGAGACCATGCGTGCACGCACCTGGTCGTTGTGTGAATGAGGAGCTCTCCCAGGCATAATGGGTGTGACGTTGTTTGCGGGCTCAAGCAAGCTGTGCATATTCTGAGCGTGCTGTCAACTTTGATAACACGCACACCACTTGAAATCTGTGTTATACAAATTTGCATTTGCATACAGAAATGGTTCAGGTTGATATTTTCCAGTTATTAGGACAGTGCTGTAAGACGAAAACAAAAACTGACAGAGCTACAAATATTATGTCAGTTTTAGTCTAATCAGGGTTTTTATTTGCCATGAAATGAAAAAAAAGAAATGTATGTGCTTAAGTATAACGGCATTGTTCGAGGTGAAGGTGAAACACAGCTACATATTTAGCAAAAGTAACTCCCTAACCCATAAAGACAAGCTGGTGCCACCAATTCGGGTGTTATTTTTGAATAAAATGCATTTTAAAGGTCAACTCAATTAGCCTACATCCTTTACCCAAATTGAAAACCTATTTGCATCTGCTTTTCAATACTCTGAAATCAGTCAGCTGTGGAGAATTTTTAATGTAGTGGTGGGTGCCAAAGCTTAGATATTTCTTAATTACAACATAATTGATGGCTAATGTTTCGTAGCAGGCAGGAGAGCTGTTGTTAGTGGTGCAGCAGCATGAACATCAGAGGTAAAACTCCACTCTGGTTGAGCAGCTAAAGTTATTATTTCATTAGACCTTGGGACACACGTGTGACACCCTGATTTGGGCACACAGCTATCAGCCTGGAAAATCACATAGAGACTGTGTTTACATGGTAATCGGCATTCAAAGTGCACGGGTCATGATCAGGAGAATTAATCTAATTACCATTATCATTATTTTATTATCTGATAAATTGGCTGTCTTGACAAATGCTCCCCGAGGACACAAGAGGAGTGGAAAATGGTGAAGTCTCCGTGTGAGAAAGGTTCTGCTGGAATGATCAAATTAAAGCGCAAGGACGGTATGAACTTTAGCATAAATCCTGCAGACCACAGTCCCATGATGGATGGTCATGTGACGTCTATTTTTGTGGTTTATCAAGTGATGTAATGGAAAGTTTTCTTTAAAATGATGAAAATATCTCTTAGTTAAACATGAACAAAACACTAAAACAGGAAATCAACTTATTTACCATTTGAAAGTGAAATTATCTTCAGGAGCTTGTTTTTGCTTGCTGAAATGTTCTCAAGTTGATCAAAGTGCGTTTTGTGTGTCTGTGAGTGCATGTGTCGAACTCAGAAACAACGGAAGTAATAACAGCAAATTAAATTAGGTTTTGTGATCATAGTGCAGTCTAATCAAATGGCAAATAGTGTCAAAATGACTGCATTTCTTCAGCTCTGATTAAATAAACATGAAGTCATTACTTTGTCTTCAGGTTTTTAAAGAAGCAATGCTTTGACATTTAAAAGATGTGGGACTGTTTCATCATATATATAGAATCTAAATTGGGTTTCAGTTTTTTCGTTTTTTTTTCCAACGCTCACATTAATGTTCACAACCAATAATAACTATTATATGAAACATTCAAATAAACTGTATCTGTAATGATTAGCATTAATAATTCATACAAATAATTCAAACACTTTCATTTCCCACTGAAAGGCTTTGCTGTAATGAGAACAACAGGATGCTTATTTGTTCTTTTCCACTAAGTTTACTTCTTTTTCGTACTGCTGGGAGTCTCCCGAAAATTTTATAATAAGAAGTTTGTCGCGAAGCAGCTTCTTGAGTCAACAATCATCATTGTGGGTTTGCCTGTCTGTTCCATCGAGACTTTAAATGCTCCGTACAAGTGGACACAGTAAGAAAACTAAAACACTATTATTTCTCATTTACCCCATGTATCGTATATATTTGAATCTGTATCTGTATGACATTAAAAAGTAAAGTAAAATAAAATATGTGTGATATGTATTCAAAGCCAGAGCATAAAATATATGTTCTTTATCATTTCTTCATCAACCCATAGAGGTCTTTAAGTTTAGATTTTAAAGTTTTCTGCATAAACATAACATCATTACAAGTCAAAAATAAAAGGTAAAGATAATTACAAATGTCTATAATTATTAAGAGAAAATATCAAATATTACATATTGGTTTTTTAGTAAATTGGATGATAGTCAGGTGTGACTGGAGTCCCTATTTTATTGAAATGATACAGTCCATTAAATAACTTTTTTTAACTCTTTTTTGTGAACTATCAAAAGAATGCTTTGTGCATGGGTGACACCAAACTACAACCTTATAGTTCAAATGGGAAGTGCTATGTTTGGAGAAACGAAAACGTGCATACGATGAATCTGTCGTTTTCACACATGAAACTATAGAGATTTTTAGAAGAATGTGTGGAAAATTTGCTTCACAGCTGGAGACTTTCTGTTGAAGACATGCTCTCACAGCTGGAGATGCACTGGAGGGGGTGTGGGGGGGACCTTTGTCGGGAGCACAAGGGAAGCAGGACGTGATGCAAAAGTAACACTGTAAATTAGTGTTTACTTTACAATACGTTGAGAATAGCGGATAAGGATAACTGTTGTGTTGGTATATGACGAGACAACAGCAAATACCTCGCGTGTTTGATGCTAGGTTCACACGTTGACTGGCAGCCACTGATCTTGTTGAATATTCCTAGGGGAAAATCCCTGCAGGAAGTCTGAAGCAAATGATACAAACTTTTTTTTTTCTCATATACCACCCCTCCAGGACATCTCGAGAACATTTCAGGGCTCCACTACATGTGTGAAAACAGCAACAGTGGTGCCATTGTCACACTTGGGCCTATTTTGATGAATCTGGGCCAAGACAGTTTGCCATCATGAAAGAGACTGCACTAGCAATACAAGTGTTGTTGGAAGAGTTGAAATAAGCAGCACTAGGTGAAGATGTCTGGATCGGAGTGGCTTAAGTCACTGTTCATGTTAAGAAACAAAGCTCTGGTTAAAGACGAGTGTGTTTTCAACAATATCAAGGATAAAAAAAAATTCCCATCACTGTTACAGTGATCTGAAGAGTGCAGACCCTGCACAATATATGCAATACAAGCTGAGGTTCACTTCTTACAGATGAGTGACAAGAACAAAAGTTTTCAATCCCAGATACAGTTGAACACACACACATATGTATGTATATATCTGTGCGTCTGTGTGTGTGCTTCATCCGAATTACCAGTTCTCACTTATAAATATCCCTTCATCAGCATCTAAGTCTTTTTTCTCACAAGACATAAACACACTGTCACTTAAGTGACAATAAGTGCTTAAAGTGCCAGTTCATAGCTTTTACTTTTCCATGAAACAAAAACTACCAATGACAGAGGCACTTAATTCAGGAGCCAATCAAATTTCAGCAGGGGCTGGTCTCCCTCTGGCTCTGTTCCCGAATCCATCTTTGGCTGGCTATGAGGTAAAGCTCAAAAGGTTTTTCTTATGATTATTTGATTATATGTTAGTCTTCAGCAAATCTTCCTCACTAATGTGCAGTATTCGATCCTGAACCATAAGAAAATATTACAAATTTGAATGGGGTTGAACAGAAAAGGGAAGCCTTATGACACCTGTGAGAAAGTACCAGTTTATCAAAGTAGACCTAATAGACTTTCCTTATTTTTCCCAGAGCAAAATAGCACATCTTGATATGTCAATATGTCTGCTTGTTTGCACTAATTTACGATTCTTTTAATTGACTGCTTTGGTTATTATTGCACAGCTGATTGCGCTAACATTTGTAGACCAGCACAGCTTTTGGACTGCACCTGCAGAGCTGAAAACTCCACCAACACTGTTTATGATTTACAACCACTTGTACATTCATCGGGTTTAGTAATTCTGGGCTTTTTTTTGTAATAAAAACTTCCAAAACATTATGATTTAATTTCTGAAGGATTAAAGGATTAGGTGATTAATAGTTTATCATTACCTATGCAGTAAACTTAAATCTATATCATGGGCTTGGAGATAAAGATATAGTTGTTCATTATAAAATATACCAGAGGAACTGATGAGACAAGAACTTATGGGATGGCAGTTGCTACTTTCCTCCCACTACAAAGGGTGGTGTGTTGGGTTGGAGGAAAGAAATGGATTAATCACATTTCCTGCCTTTGGAGGCTGGAGAACTGTGTGACACAACATTAACAATACATGTTTACAGGTCATTTAGCTCTGATGGGAACATTTACAGGGAACTTCTTAGGAAACAGCAAGCCTTCTATAAAAACAGAAAATTACTCATGGAGCACGAGGCCAATATAGAGACAAGGTTTGAGTTTTATGGAGTCATAATGAACCCTCTGATAGCTGCACAATTAACTCGAAGTTAGTTGTTGCTGTCCCTGTTAAATGCACAGTGTTTATTTTTTTGCATGTTATTTCTCTGCCTGCAGAGTGAGAGGCTCATTAATGATTTAATGGCAAATGTGTGAAATAAATGGTGGCACTCAACTCAACTATTCAACAGTTGTTTGACATAATAAGCAGTTAGTCACACCTCTGCACCCTCTTTAATTCACTCTCCTCGAGTGTATTTTAACCCCAGGTTTGTCTGACCTGTGGCACATGGTTGAAAGTTGCTGACTGACAGCTTGATTCATAGTTGTCCCTAATAATTAGTTTAGCTCTGGCCAGTGTAGACTACAGAGGACAAAGGATAATGGTTGTAGGAGTGATCTGAAACAACGACCATTCACATATAAATGGAGGAGACAGTGTGGCATTTTGCCCCATCATCCCACATAACTGTCTAGACATGTTTCCCAGATGTTTTCCTGAAAAGCATGACAGCACACTGCTGCAAGCAAGATGAGTCACACTGGCAGGACTTCAAACAATTCACAGTCATGTAAGTCATTATGTCTATTTATTTATTTTTGTTTGTTTCACAGTAGTTTACTCGGGCGTTTCTTTGACACATCATCAACCTGAATCAGACCTCCCACATGAATCCACTGTGCTCACACTACAAACAACAGCGCTGTGCTCAGCCTTAGTGTACCTGCAGTAGCTTTGTTTTTCTCATTTATTTCCTGTGCTGTTATTAAACTTTTCACCGCACTTTTTTTTGTCGTCACCAAAACAAAATTACACTTGTTCATATGAAGCGTTCTAACGTAAATGGGTTATTCCAGGAGGTACCTGGCATCCTGGGTGTATATTACTTGCTCCTCATTCCTTTTCAATAAGAGAAGGAGCAGCTACGAATTCTCCTCTGGCCTGTGTTAATCCAGCTTCTCAGTTCACTCTGGAGCCTTGGACAGTGAATGCTCAGGGTGAGTTCTAATGACCTGCGGATTTGCAGATGCTAATACAAATGAAAAGCCAAACAATGCAGGCTAATGAATGAGGCATTTGCTACAAAAGCAGTTTGACAGAAATTATGGTTCTTCACACACATCTTTTTACTCTACTCCTGAATATATGTGACACTGTGTTTTCTGTTCCATTGTGCAAACAATATACTGTCAGGATTATTACATAACAATGAATCCTCTTTATTGCAAACATGGTACCCGTTCCCTTAGCGGAAAACTGGTTTAAAGATTAGGCAGCATGCCCCCCTCACATAACTACAAATATGTTTCCCTGTGGTACGGTAGGATTATGTTTTTCTGCTAAATTACTGAAAATAATAACACTGCCAATTAAGTGATTTTTTAAAGAAACATCTTTGCATATATTCTATATGTGAAATTAGTCATTTCACTTTTTGCTTTGGAAAAAAACAAACAAACAAACTATCCCAGACAAACTGCATATCGTCGGATCGTAGACTCTATTCAAATGATGGGCGTAACCACAGAATATCATTTGTGAGGCCTGTGTAGAAGTGCATCAAAGTGCAATACTGCAATAGGCTGCTGGGGGCTGGTTACAACAATTCCCTGGCTATAGAAGATTTCCAATCAAATGCATTAAATTCATTCAAGAGAAACCATAGAAGCTTTTTAATGTTAGACAAAAAAAAAAAAAACTCTGGCTTTTGAGGGCTTTTTAATTGCATTCAGTCCTGTGTCAAAAAACTAGTGGTTTCTGTTTTTTATCGGCTCCAGCCAGGTGCGGCATTGATGAGAACACAACGTGTGGAGGCTCTGAAACTGGCAGACAAATCACAGACAAAAAGAAAAAAGACATTTACAGTCTGCCCTGATGTGTGGAACTGATGTCCGTGGTCCAATCAAAATAGAAACGTAGCTTAATTATCTCCGAGAGGCATGATAATCAGAAACACAGCCTGTGGGATACAATGTAATGTCATCCCTTCATGTTGTCATAGTAACATGCTTGTTCACTGGGAGGTAGAGGTACACCAGACTGGTGGGTTGTAGCCCTCAAACAATGAGGATAAACACACTGCTACTTACACCGGGAAAGGTGTTAATGGGCTTTTTAAAGCAGATGCACATACATTTAAAGAACCTGTTTAAACATGCGTCTTTCGGTGTGTAAACATTATAGGTCATTATGGTGGTATTGTCTAAATTCACCCATTAGAACTGGTTGAGCTTTTGAAAATAATTCCATAATTAAGAAGACAAAATATCTCAGACATGTTTTTGTTCCGTTAGCTTTCCAGCTCCATCGTCCCCGACAGCTCAGTCTACAGTCTGGATGTGACCTTTGTATTCGGCTTCTGTCAAGTGATTCTAGGGACAGAAATTGTAATCATTATGAAAAACCTTGGTAGTGCTGTTCAGAAGTTATTTTCGCTTTGTATATTACCAATTACTATATAATAAAGCATAGTGGATGTACAAATGAAAAAATTGTTGCCGATGACAAGAAACATACAGGCTGGTTTCCTGGTCTCCTTCATGAGGTGTGAATAAACATACTTTATATGATTCCACCTGAGTGAATATTTATTCCTGCATCTGCTTTGAATGTTTATTTAACGTCTTTTTTCTGTGAAGAAAGCTGTACACTGCTTTGCAAGATGATATTACTCCAATTCTCCTCTAACCTTCCTCACCATGTGATTTTACAATGTGAGAGAAAGAAGGAGAAAAGGAAAGAGGAACTGAGCCCTCACACTATAATAAAAGACCCATATGGATATGCATAAGGTAGATACCACTGCTGTCAAGATTGGCGTAATCAAGGTATTCATAAACTCACAATAGAGCAACAATAGAAGCAGCCACGTGTAGAGGTAGACGTGGGAGAATTTCAGCTCCTTAATTTTCTAGGACAAAGCAGCCATTTATGTCTTGTTCCACAGAAGGGGAATCTGACTTAAGCAGTAAGACATTACTTGAATTGAATTTTGGATATTGTAGTTCAAACGAAGTCACGCTGGGCTGAACTAATGTAAAATCACTGCTGTGTTGCCTTGCATACTTCAGCTCATTATGTACAGTGCAAATGCAGACTAATTGTAAAGCAGAAGACTTTAGGATCTATTCTACTTTTTAATTATCGTCATCCGAGGAGAGCAGTAGAAGGGAATAATTGTAGGGTTGTTGTTATTTTCATTTTGAAACGGCACTATTAGGGGAGGAAACAGGAGCAAGAATGCCAGGATATGGTGACAGCTTAGGCTTTTGATCAGAGGATCTCAGAGTGGCATGTTGTGACCAGCAGATGATGTGCGACTTCAGTGACAGGAAGACATTCATGCATGCAGAAACAGCAGGGAAAGGCATTGTCACATCTGTTACTCACATCCCTTCAATCAGTATATAAAACCCACTGTACACTGGTGCAGGAATGTGTTGTAAACATCAGATCATGATGGGATGTATGGTATTTGTTCATATAGTACGATGTGGCAGCAATGAATATGAGCCCCTCTGTATAAATCACAATAATGTAATAGTAATTTTTGGAAATATAGAGTACAGAAATCAAGGAGGAACCATACTGTATATTTATTGTATAACACACATGTGTGTATTCCCCACGATGTTCAGTTAACAGGCTTAAAAGAGTTTATCAGTTTCTGTTGTATTTATTTCTGCATCACCTTGTGTCTAGTTAACCCCACAAACAAATTTCACCCTGAGTGACAATGGAGCAAATTCACTGTTCCCATTGAGGAAAGGCAGGCCACTTTAATAAGCTTCGACTGACAAGAAAATTCCCACCTTCTTATCTGATCGCCTGTCAAGACAAACAAAAAAACGTACGGATCTGTATAGTTGGAAAATGTCTGATTACCAAAACATCAAAGACATTTTATACAATAAAAAAGATAACAGTGACTGATACATTTTTATTTTCAATTTCTCTGAGTCAGTGTTAGTGTGTTTCTATATGTTCATACTATGGGTAAGGCTTTACAATAAGGGATACAAAATTATGAGCATCTCCCAGGGAAAAGATGGGAAACAAATGAGGACTTAACTGCTGTCTAACCATTAGTAAATGTGTAAGTCAAAGCCAAATGCTATGCAGGCAAGTATCTCACAATCTAAAACAGGACTATTTATTTCAGACTAGCCCGCATGACATTAATTTACTGTATGTATAATGTTATCAGCTGACCACCCGCTCTGCTCAAAAATCAGCCATACAAAAAATATAAATCTGTCTGAGCAAAAAGCACAAGACCATGTTGTTGAACTGAAAGTGCGCTTGCTGGATGTGTGTGTTGCTGGAATCCACAGGACTGCATAAGCCAGCATGAACAGGAGGTAAGTGTAGCGGTGACTCCTCAGGACATCCTGCTGCTCCTTGTCGAGAGTCAAATGACCCTGCAGGTAACACCTGGCTATTGGGGTGCAAAGGGATGTGAAAAAGATGTAGGTTTAGATGACTCTTTTAGATTAGTTATGCAGATCAACGGAAGGCCAGTGCAGCCTCTGGTGCATGCCAGATCCTGTAGTTTTGAGAAAAAGAAAGAGAAGAAGAAAGTGAAGGGTGGAAGGTATGCTATTCACCCTTCTCTGTCACTATTTGACCCAAGCTGCCAGATATCCAGCATATCTTCTATAAAACTAACCTGACCCTCCCCCATAACCTGTATTAATCTGCAGGAACCACAGGTCAGGGGTTACAACCACTAATAACTGCTAATGGAGGACAGTGTGGTAGATAAAGTTATGAGTTACCAGCGAGCAAAAGTGGAAGGTCCTTCATTATTGGTTTCTGTTAACTCTGCATCAACCAGTGAACAGGACAAAACCAGTAATAACCAGCAATGGCTGGATCACCTGGGGCAAGAAACTGGACCACACATTGTCTCAGATTTGTTCATCGGTGTGTCAGTTTGTATGATAGAGAAAAAACATAGCATGGGCTTAAAATTTGAAATGCTGGAAGAATGTGTGTTTGTGAATGAATGAATGTGTTAAAAACACCTTGAGTGGTCAACAAGGCTTGAAAAGTACTTTATAATCCAGTCCAGTCATGACCAATTACTTCAACTTAAGTTATTTTCATTTTGCATTCAAGAGGTGATACATAAGACTGAGCAATTACTTGGTAGCCACTCATCATTGACAGCACAGTAAACTGGACAATATTGAAACTAGAGAGAAACCAATAGTTATATCGCTCCTGAGGCCAGCTACTGATCTGATCAGCCCACTCTGGTAACTGGGAAGCCAGCAACGGGACAAGAGATGACAACCACTTATTCGACATAGGTGGCAGCTCCTGTGTCAAACTCAGTCTTGATTGGGTATTAGCATGCTGGTGCTGATGGATTTGTCTGATAAACATGCTGATGTTAGTACCGCTGTATTGCATGGTCGAGCATGAGCAATTGCTAGATATTCATAAAGAATCTTTACCTAATGATTTTTGTTTTCTGGTAACTCATTGTTATCTACAGACTGACTGAGAATTATTAGAGAAGTACTTATTAATGATTTCTCACTCATGAAGTTGTTCCTGACTTATTCCTAACTTTTGTGTTCCTCCTCATAAAATGTTACTATATTGTTTGTTGGAACCAAGTGCAGACAGTCTTCAAAAAATAAAGGAATAAATAAATAAATAACACGTGAAACAGATCCCGGATAATGACCACTATTTTCTGGTTGTGGAGCTGTGTGTTGACAAGCAGGTCTCTTTCCTGTTTGTTTCTCATGCAGGCAAACGAGGGCGCACAGACCTCTTCATACTCCGTGGTTTTATGTCTCACATGGCTGTTGGCTGTTGTGAGAGAAATGCAGGTTTGGTGTTGTACTGTGTGACAACAGCAGCTTATTAAAGGCGTTGGTGACCAAAAACAGAAAATATGACAGGAAAAGAATATACGATCAAAACAAACAATGTGACCGCTACTACAAAAAGAATATGATCCAAACAGAAAGACTAAAGCTTGCGGTGACTCCAGCAGAATGCAGCTGATAATGAAATTGATCTACCATCAATCAGCCACTTAGAAATTAAGCATTACGTTTTAATCTCCATCTTCTGGGTTCTAACAACATCATGCAACTCTTGCTGATCTTTTGAGGTGATGGTACAGCTTTGGTGCAAAAGGTATTAGAGCAATTTGATGCACATTATTATTACTATTATTCTAAGCCCTCTTAAATGCAGCCTCTCCTTCACTATTAACCCCCTAGCAGTGTCAAACAATTCAGGCATACCCATGTTGCACTGGGAAAAATTAAGAAAATTAAGAAAACTCCACCACTAGTAGGATTTCCTTCTCTATGACTTAGGCAAGGTTTTTGCAGAGGCAACTCCCACTCTATGATTCACTGAAATGACATTGTATTGCTCTTAAACAGTAAAAGAATGCTTTTAGTTGACCTAAGGAAAACATTTATTTTCATTAAAGATTATGAGTTTTTAGCTCCTCTGTTCCTTCAGTGAAGAAAACTACTTACCAAGAGTTTGTTGTATAGAGGGGCAACAAAAAGCAAGCCCCAAGGTAGGCATGGTTTTTGTTCCACTTTTCCTTTTAAAAGCAAGGTCAAAATGTTCAACGCTTCTC
The DNA here is from genome assembly GCF_036924035.1 of Leuresthes tenuis. Lineage (NCBI taxonomy): Eukaryota > Metazoa > Chordata > Actinopteri > Atheriniformes > Atherinopsidae > Leuresthes > Leuresthes tenuis. The sequence continues at coordinate 13,818,932 of NW_027325361.1, read as the reverse complement.
AGCTTTGCTGCTTCCAAGGTCCGCTGAATGCAGCTTCAAGACTGCTTTATGTAATTTTAATGTTGTTTCCATCCTCACCTGTGTGGAGATGCTGAGGTCTATCCCTTTTATCATGAAAATCTATGATATGGTCTACCGGTTAATCCAAACAGATATTGCATTTTGGTCCTTAATTGTTGCTTCATCACTTATCTGACGTGTGGTTCAAAACTACACTCAAGCTTGAAAATATAAGCCAAGTATTGTGCCTGTATTCCACTCAAATTAAAGTTTGAAGTCACTTATGTAGAACTGACTTTTTTCTAATATATTTCAATATTGTAACTGACCCCCTACTGTTCTTGGTTCATCTGTTTTAGTAGCTTGAGATACAAATTCTGATTTATAAAAGATTCTAGTTGTAGCTCTTGATTCTAGCTAACCGTTGATTTTGCTACCAGGTGGCATGCCAGTGTGTAAGACTTATACTTATTAGACAGTCCATAGCTCCCTAGAGGACACCAGAAAAGGTCAGGGGAAATGCACTCACAGGCAAACATGGATTTAAATAATTGCATGTCCCAATAGTTTGAAAATAAGTCTTTGGTGTTTTATGAGACCGGAAATGCACTTAAAATATTTGTCAAGATAAAGGTACATTAAAGGAAAGAAAAAGCCAACTGTTAATTGAATGCTGCAAGTCTAAAGGGGATAAAATTCATTAGCGTAGTGTTGTACAGCTGCAAAGAAATGGACGGAACTTGTCTGACTATCATACAGCATCATTCAGTCTCTGACAGCCAGAGGCATCTAATTGTTGTAAATGTCAGAAGTGTTTAGTTGCTTTCCTCTCCCACTAAAAGCCATGTGATGCTATTATGAATAAGAGAGGGCATAAAAGAGATATGGCAACTCCTGAACAGACAGTTGCCTGTGGCTTTTTACTTAAAATATGTTGGTACTCATAAACACAAGAGATTACACATAAAAAAGTGCACTGCAGTGTGTGACCGTGTAGCCTAGCTTTGTCCCAGTATTGTGTGAGATATTTTTCCCTGGCTGGGACCTAAATCACTCTGATGAATAATCAATGAATCCCTAGAGAACAAAAAGTAGACTGTGAGACAGTTCATACTCACATTTGTTTCTCTTTAAGGCAGCAGCACATCAGACAGTGTAACATCTGCATATGTTTTGTCACCTACTTCTTGCAGTTTTAGGCAGGTTTTCTTTGTATATTTTTATTGTGTCTCCTTGCGCATCCATCATCTTGGTGACATTAACAAAAAGCTGCAAGTGCAGTGTATGTGAAAACTTAAGAACAGAATCTTCTACCTTAAGCTGTATTTGTAAGAAGCAAGTTTCAGATGTGAAAACTCGGTATAATTAGTATTGAAGAAATATAAAGCAGCAAAATCGCTATTAATTTTTTTAGCTCAGTACAAGCGTGTGAGTCTTAGGGAGGACAATGGACAGCAAAGGAAAAGTCATCTAATGGCAAAACAAATAATAACTAACAGCTGTTTTATGTTGAACAAACAAAAGCAAATGAGAAAAAATTCTGCACTAAATTTCTCTCATAATTATACCATAAGGATGCTTATACTTGAGCCATTTGTGGGCATTTGTTGTCGAAATAAAGGAAGCAGAGGATCAAAGTGTAACCTTCACATTTTGTCAGGTGAAACATCCTCATATGTAGAAAACCCACACAAAAAGCAACAAATGTAACGTGAATGAAAGAAACATGGTAAAAACAGCATTGTCTGGCGTGACAGGATAAAAAATCCTCCTCTCCCACTGGCCTGTAATCCTCAGGCGGATAATTAAAAAGTGTGTGCCACTGTCGAAAGAAAAAAGAAAGATTAAAATAAATAAAGAAGTGAGGGAAAGGGAAGAGGCTCCACGCACCTCCCAGGGGGATCCATTAAAGAATGTTTTCTTGAATTGAGGTTAGGTGCATTGATCTCTGTCGAAGCTGGCACAGCAGAGAGTTAACACTCCCTGTCTGAGACTCTGACTCATTTCATACATTATTCCAATTAAAACACTGCAGCCTGACTGGCTGCCTGCCTATATGTTTTCTAGGAAAGGAGGAATTGGCACCTGCCGGACTAAATCCAGTGTCACTAAGTAGGACTAAAAGAGAGATGGAAAAAAGGAGGTTAACTAAGGAAATGTTCCATCTGCCTTGGTTGTGGAAACGACTGAACATCCACCATGATATATTAGACACATTAGGTGCATGCTAATAGATGCACTGTCCTATACAGTAGACCTGAGTGTCAATGTATGATATATTGAGTGGTGGAGGGGTGAAAACAACCATTGTTTGAGTTTCTTTTTTATACAGAACACAAAAGAAAGGCTCATTACTTTGAGTTACTTTAGGTGATGCCATTTGATGCATTCCAGTGTTTCATGGTGGCATTGGCTTGGAGTATACAAAACAACTCAGCCATGAAACTTTACTGGAATCTTTTACCTTCTCTGTTTCCAAAACCTTGTACCATCATGGCCAACACGTGTTACGCTAGATGGACCAAAAACAAGACATTTGTTGTTGATAAAACTGCCTCAGCGCAAAATCTGTTAAATAGCTGCTGTGGAGAATTCATCAAACTAAATTTGTCACAGCTGTAGATTAAGCGATGACACGGTCTTTAATTAGTGTTCCTTAGCTGTAGAATGGATTTCACCTTTTGAGCCGACATGAAACACAAACAAAGTAAGCACCTGCTATGAGTCCCCCAGAGTCCACCTGAAATGTCACTCGTTGGAGCTTGATCTTACTGTCCCCTCTTTTCATTTCTCTTTTTGTCATACAATATGTTAATCAAACAGCAAGCCCTATCAGGGTATGTTAACAGGCTAGCTAACTAATATTTCTGGTTAAATTAACTCTTGCTTCCTCTGTCAGAGCTGGATTCATTTTCATAAGCACTGTCAAATATGTTGACTGCATCTTGATGCAAGCAGGTAATTGTTGCGGTTACTCTGCCAGTAGATAGTTGTGATTAACACAGGTGCTGCAACTACTATGGATGGACTCAATCCTCATATGACCATGCTTTGCATATTGGAGACACCTAACCGATAACCCTACCCTAAGCCATTATACTACTGTATATTGCAGAATGTCACAGTCTATGTTCTGTCACAGTTTGTTTTTCAGATCACAGTTTATGTTTTAATAGTTAGGTTATGTTCTTGTCTTGTTTCTCCCCTGTCACGTTCGGTTCACTCACGTCACCTGCTTCATTGTTCACAGCTGCACCTCGTTCACTGATCACTCCGACAGTATTTAGTCTCCTGGTTTGCTTTCAGTCATCACAGAATCCTCACTATCCCTTCATGCCTTGCCACAGAGAGATAAGGCTGGTTTTGCCTCATAGCCATAGTCCTGTTCGTAGTTATTTATTCACAGTCATAGTCTTGTCTTGTTTTCATAGTTAAGTATTTTTGATCCGGCTCTGCCGCGCCTTTTGTTCGTGCTCCCTGTATCAGAATAAACCTTTTGATTTTTGGAAAAGAACTGCATCTGGGTCCTACCTCACCACCAGTCCCTGACACAGAATGATGGTTTAGAAAGAATGAAACAATGGTGTCTCAAACACAAATATTCCTAAAAGGCTGTAAACAGACTTAAAAAAAAAAAGTAAAAAGTAAAAATTAATGAGAACCTGCATGTAATTTCTGAAAATATATGAAAAAATGTCATGCCAAAGACTATGAACCAAAGATCACGGTTTATGATAGTTTTGCCAGGATGAACCATACCCTGTATATAAAGAATGGACATAGTCATCCATAGTCAGATGTTAAAAAGATGAGCACGTGCACTAAAATTGGTGGCTGCGATGTGCCATCAATCCATAATTAGCTGAAGTCAGTCCATCTGATCAGTGTGCTGGTGGTTAGATAGCCATCAGCGCTGAAATATGTGTATATCAATTTCCAAGAACCACTCTCCAAAAAGACAAAGAAGGAGACGACCGGAGGCCGAACCTGAGACTTTAAAACTGCAGTTTACAAACTAATGGGTAAAGTCATGGTGACTCCATCTCTTATTAACAGTCTGTGGGACTGTTTTTACACAAACAAAGGAACATTTTTATGTGTTACTGTCAGATGCTTCCTCTTTACAACTCAGGAAAAACTTAACATTATGATATGGCATCATCCATATAAAGGCTGTAAAACTGTGTCCCTGCTTCCTTTTTGGTGTCACTATAAACACATTGTGCAATGTTTTTATACCTTCTCGCTTGTGAGCCTATTAGTGATTATTGTTAGTGTGCCTTGAAGATGCTGCTGAGACCTGTGATTTAAGGTCTGAGGCCTGTCTGTCAAGGGTCACCAAAGCAGCAAAAAGCAGCTTATATGGTTGGTGATAAGAATATATTAAACTCAGTTTGCAAAAAGATTTCATAGTTCACGGCCAGGCCAAAGTGAGGTCCCTCACAAAAACTGCTTATGGGTTGTTATCTCAAGCCAGGTCTGTTTCTTGAACCTGTAACATAATGTGGTTCTCCCAGTTGTGAGATATATTTCTATCAGTTAACTGTTGTCTTGTGAGGCTTTATTTCAACACAACGGTGGTTTTTATCAGCTAGTTGACATGCTAACAATGGCAGCATTGTCATGATATTAAGCATGTACTGCATACTTATTGTATTTTCTTGACTAAAACTGGGATTAAATAAAAGACAGTTCTTTCATATTTGCCAGAGGTGGAGTTGACATGAACAATGGAGACTGGCCTTTAACAGCTGGGGCGGGCAGGCAGGGAGCGAGGAAAGATTTTTAAAAAGAAAAAGAATTGTCATTACAAAGTCTACCCCAAAGGCAAAAACATTTCAGCCTGGGCCAATTTCATCTAATTATTTCATTGACATGATCATGATGTTTTAAATATGTTGTTGGACTGGATTTAGTATTTGCCAAAGGTTAGTGTCTGATTCCTTTACTTTAAACCACTTCTCATCAGTCCAATAAGCTGTTGCATACAATAAGTCCTGTTAAGAACAGGGGTGTTTCTATACACTTAAATTTGGAAGAGATTCTAATTTGATACAGTTGAGGAAGAGTTTTGTGGGTAGTCTCAGCCAATAATTCAGAAGAATATTTGCTTTATTCAACTCTCTGGCACACAATCCACCACAAAAGTGTCAAGGCAAATTTTGGAGGGTTTTAAAAAAAAAAAAAAATTGTTATGTACACCTTCCTAATGTCGTAGCTCCACGAAGGAACAAATGGATTTCCATTTGACTTGCCTATTGACACACAGACCTGCAAGTGTTTTAGTGCTCTGTTTTAAAGGCATTTATTTAAGACATTATGGAAAATAAACATATGACAATGTGAAATAAAGGTCTGGTACTCTAAGCTCTTGAAGATTGTTTTACTTTCTGCACCAAAAATATTCCCGACATAAAATGTAATACAGTTAGTTATATGAGAACTAAGAATGTCTTTGGAAATTTGAAGCAAAGCCTCAACAAACTTACAGAGATACTGTAGTATGGATCACATTGGTGGATCTCCACTGACCCAATCTGCATATATTTATATATATATATATATATATATTGATAAGCTGATAGCTGAGATTTAGGTTCATAAATAGCATGGATACTGGTTTATGGATGAATAACAGCTTGGATCAGCAATGTGCTGTTAAGCCAAGGCACACAGATTTCAGTGTCAAACTGGTAGAGAAATGGAAGCATTACCGTTGCCACTCATTAACACAAAAAAAGCTCAATTTTTCTGCTTTTCTCACAGGAGCTATATGCAAATGCTAACTGACAGAATAAATTGCTTTTTTCTGCTTCTTTCTTTCACCTTACCACACCCCTCCACATTGTACAAACAAAGACAAAAACACATTATAACACCACAGTGCAATCAGACCCAGCTCTGTGATTACAAGCTGAAAATGTTTTTCAGGTACTTTTTTCAGATTTGTGAGATGATGTGAGGTGCAGCTTGTGCAGAGTCTGATGCAGGCTTGTGTCAGTAGATCAGTCTGTCTTAAATGTGGATGGAAAACTTTACATAAACATTATTCATCGTGACTTCAGTGGCCAGGTGAGAAATGGGTAGACACAACACCCACATCAAACATCTCCTTTTCTTGGTGAAAGGGATTAAAATAAATGTTTTCCTATGAAATGTGGCATGTTTGAAATAATCTTGCCATCAGGAACATCAGTCAATTCTACACAGTCAGAGAGCACTGAAATCTAGATATCTCGTAGTGCTGCTGTATTCACATTTAAGGAAACATTGATTCAGCATGCTTAAATTAATGCAAGACAGATGACACAGCAAGAAAAGGGGAAACAAACTAAGACTGCATCAGCTGGAAAGAGCAGCCGGGTGAAACATTTAACAAACAAGCAGCTTTTGAATGCACATTGCTGTTGTCTTACTGGAAATGTAGTGCCTGCTGGTTCCATATTGATCCTCTGTGGCTGATGGACAAGTTAGAGTCAAAATAAGAGGGCAGGGAGGAACGATTGATAGAAGAGAAATACTAATGCTTTCAGTGAATGTAGGTCCACATATGCAGCAAACTGTAGATAGCGAGCATATGCTAAAGCCTGACTGTAACGAGCAAAACACACACACACAGTTAACTGCAGCCTCTACTGAAGGAGAACACAGCCTAGCTCGTCATTGTCTCCTAATGGGAGCAGATTGCATTGCCTACCCATAGCTGAATGAGGACTTGCTCCCACACCATGAGAGAAAGGAAATAAAGAAACAAAGCTCTTGTTAAAGAAAGGGAGGTACACATTCATTAATGGATGGGTGGGGCATATTTAGCTGCTGCGTGTAATTTGCGCGTTTCTATTTACGACATTTAAGCTCAGCTCAACTGATGTGTGAACAACACTCATCATTTTTTTGTAACATAAGTATGCAAATGAGGCCATCTTTTCACTCCGCTTATTTCTTACAGTGCATCTGCTAAATTGGCTTTCATAGAATAGAAGACAACAATTCACTGCTTCTGTGACATGTGTTTGATAACATAATTTCTCTTTCATGCATGCTTATCCTCCATTGACTCAACTGTAATCATATTACAGGCAATCTAGTGAGTCATTTGACCTTCTCTGTACCCACGATAGTCACCAAGCTGTAATCTAATGTCATGTAATCTAATGTCTGATATAATTATATCTATTGCTCACTCTAAATAACACAAAGCCCGAACTATCATATCTCTTGATAAAGAGCTAATATAATTCGGAATGCATGTGAAGCACCAAACATTAGCATTCAGAGCAATTTTTTCTTCATGCAAAAAAAATTATACTGTCAGATAAACAGCTTAAAGGAGCATGGGCTGCTTTCTTTACACTTCCCAACAAGTATTTTGAATATTCATAAAGATGAAATAGAAGAAAAACTAATCCAAGATTTTCCTCGCGCCCCCTCCTTTCAGCCTGCATCTGCAAACTTCCTGCTCGTGAAAACTAATGGAAAATGCATGCGGAGGCTCCAATCCATTTTAATCCCGAAGGCAATTACGGTGTGGGGTTTTAGGGTCAGTACTGCTGTTGATTGATGGGAAGAAAAAGTCACTTTAACAAAGTGCTGTGAACTTCAACCACCTGGCTGCAGCACAAAGGGTGTTGCTTGATGCACCGAGAAGCTTTAACGCTTTGTTAATGCATTCGATCGAAGAATACGCAATGGAGAATTAATGATTGCTTCTCTGATAGGCCTTATATGTCAATATCACTGATAAATCTGATTCCCAAATCTCTCTGAATCATTTGCTACTGTTGTCCAGGATGGATTTGGTAACGTCATCGCCACCAGCAGCATGGAAGTTGCACATTTTAGACCTAGATGGTGTCGCTGGGTGTTGACATATTTGCAATGCCTGAAAAGCCAGGTTTGTTTGTGAGTAAAATCATGTGCTTCACTGTTTTTCTTCAAGCTCCCTTTAAAGTGCCATGATCTGTTTCCTAGCAACAGGACTCATTCGCCCCCATCTGTAGTCGCTGGCAGAGAGAAAGGGCAAGAGCACGGAGCCCCAACTGACTCCTGTCGCCGTTAATACAATGTGGTTACAATCAGCTTTGGAACATGTAGACAACTTCGTGTAATGTCAAGGGCATCGATCAGAAGTCCTACTTTTTTAACAGTCTGTATCCAATACTCAGTGCAGGTCTGGGAAGTAACCAAGTATGTCTCATTTAGTACTCCATTAAAACCTTGATTTCATTTTATATTGTTTTATACATCTTCTTCAGTTTGATGTAGCGGGGATTTCTTTTTTTTTTTTTGTTGTTAATATAAGGCACTGAGGAAAGCCTTGCTGTATTGGTATGCTGGTGTGCAGAGTGCATGTTGCAAATGTTTTTTTGTTAATTTTTTTCCGTTTGTTTGTTTTGTAAGAGCTGTGTATTCTTTTCACCACTGGTGATCTCTTGCATCAACCACGCTACTAAACATAAGCCTCATCCAAGATGCCATAAACCAGGAGTCTCCAACCTCCTCAGAGAGCTAGTTTGACCTATTTAGAGGTTTTCTTATACTGCTTGATATATTTATTTTAATTGTCATGGGGTTGCCGAGTGTCATCTGATAGATAGACTGCATATTGTTTGTTGAGACAGTTAAAAGGATGAATAGTTTTCTTCCCCCTCCATCTGGTCTGTTTATGGAATTGTGTAAATTATACATGGGGTGTCTCTATTGAAACAGCTGAAATACGGTTTCAGAGGACCTGTTCATAGTCCTTGTAGTTTTATTGCTGGTTTGATGTGCACATGAAAGTTGGTTTGTCTCATCGGAGGGGCTTCCAATATAAAGACTGGACTTGAAGCGTTCAATGCACAAGAGCAGCTTGGGCCTAGCAAATACAAAAGCCACACTGCAAAGAACTTAGTTTTGGTCAAATAATTGTCTAGTATAAATTCTGTCATGATAATTAGAAGATTTTGTAGCTTAGTTTTTCTATTGCTGTTGTTGTTTTTCTGTCTCTACATTTTTCCTTTCCATAACTAAACATGTCACTTAGCTGGTGAGGAAAACAGAGTCACGCACCATGTGAAGATCTGAGTGAAGGCCTTCTGCTTCAACCAATTCAACCACTCAGCCAAATCCCATAAACATATCACATAAAAACTGATTACCAAACCAGCTGAACATGCAATTATATTTATTATTTGTGATTAAATGTGCATCAGTTACATGTAAATATACAAGGCTTGTGTTAAAGTTTTCCCACTAGCTGTAGGGTTACCCCTGTGGATGAATATTCTTTAAATTTGGTTCTGTTGGTCTTGCTCTGGACCTGGATTTCTAGATTTGCATTTTCATAACAGAGAAAAGCCTTCACAATGACGACAAGACCCAATTTACGATGAGAGTTCTTACAAGTTGCTTGGGTTTTCCAGGTGCCAGAATCAAATGACTGGGTTTTTTTTTTTTCTGTTTCCATCCACAATTAATTTAGTCATTTAAATGATGCTTTTATCCAAAGAGATTTACAAGTTAGGATCAACATTCAAGGTTCAGTACAATAAGAAACCCTGGCATAATCATGTTTTAGACATGTTTTAATTGAGGTTATACTTCAAAGTACAAGGATATTCCTTATGTGGCATCAACGCTTAATTCCTGCATTTTTGTTTTTAATCTAGTTTCATCTTGGACACCTAGTTTTTTGTGTGACCTGTATGACACACACTGAACATTCCCTTTATTAAATTAATCTTGCATGTCCATAAAAGATACAAAAGGGTACCCTCTATAAATATATTAAATCAGTGTAGAGTCACATGCAACATGTTTCAAACTTCTTCCATAAATTGTAGACTATTACCACTTCTCAGAAACTAACACAAAAGCTGGTCACCTGCCTCCCAATATCACATGAACATCTATCAATGGCTTTACAAGCTAAAATGGATATCATACTTTTCGACCCTTAAGTGTTTTTACTTCTCTCCACTCTCTGAACCCTGCAGGAAATAGAAACTACTGTATGTGCACTGAAACTGGAGATAAAATGTGGAGAATTGGTAAGGATGATCAATGGCTGAAGAACAATGTAACCCACTATCTGATCCCTCCCTCATGCTGTTTCTAATGGCCTCTGCGCCTATGAGGTAAGTCCTTTCATCTGCCCATTCCTGTGCTCCGCCTCCAGTTCCAATACCCATGCATATTATCAGATGAAGAAGAGCAACAGGATTCCAATCTGCCAAGCTGCAGCAGAAAGCCAGTGTGATTTCCAGGGATGAATCACAAAGCACTGCAGGCATGCTCTCGATTTTCTCTGTCCCAGCCTTTTAAATCTGTGATCTACAAACTACTGAAATTGTTGTGGGACAGACACACAAAAAAACGGACATTACAGAAATTTCAAAGAAGTGAAATGTTCTGTATGTTTTTCTACTTGCAAAGTACGATTTGGAACAAGTTTTAGAGGATACAATTTCTCTGCGATAGCTTGGAAAAATAAATGTCTTCTCCTGGAAAAGGGTCTGGACGGGGTCTTTACAGGACAGTAAAACTAGAGTCATAGCTAGTGAAAAACACACAAGGCCTGCTCTAGAGCCACTGTTTGATTTGTGCATTCTAGACAATGGTAATACAGGGGTTCAAGATTGGTGATGGGCGAGGAATAGACCCCATTAGACTCTTCGAATATAAGTTGCTTGCTCTAAGTGTCATGGAGTTCTGAGGTGCATTTGTTTATATTTCAGCATTTATTTAAGTTAATTTTTTTCTTTTTTATTGGTTTTACTCCTATTCTTTGTTTAGTAAGTGCTTGCCTTATTTTAATGTTCTATATTATAGATCATTTCCTGTTTAATTTTGAAAGATTTTTCTTTCATTCATTCCAGTTATCTTTTGCCTCTGCCGGACTTGCTTCTCACCTGGGTTCAGTTAGTTGATTGTTACTCATGTTAATTTGAGATTGCCCCACTCATCTTATGTACAGCTAGTTCTGTTTGCCTCTTGTCAGATGGTCAAATGGTCTCACCATCCATTTGTTTCAGACCTATTGTACGTCTGAGTTGCTTTGAAGTCATGATCCTCTGGATTTATTTCTCCTGAATCCAAATGCATAAACGATGTACAGACAATTTTGCAAAGCTTGTTCAGTAGTGATGGTAAGGTGGAAGAGCTTGAAGCTCTAAGCCTTTCCAACCAATTGTGCTGAAGTGGTTAATTTCCCAAGGCTTTGAATGCTCAGTAATACCATCAACTGATGAGCTTTGAGGTTTGAGAAATTACACAGTAAATATGTGTCAGGTACTGTGCATTGATGTAATTTCATATCTTTATTGTTATATGATATTTAAACTGCAATTGAATACCCCAAATTTGTTTTAGTAGCTTTACGCCACATTTTCCGTTTTTGTTCATTCATTCAGTCATTGTTGTTCATTCTAAAGACCATATCAAGATATTACCATGCAGACTGTATACTGTGCAGACAGTGTATTAATTTGCTGAAGATATATTTTCTCTTATCTTCTCTCTTTGGCTGTTAGTTTATATTCCAATCTAATTCTTTTTTTTTCTGCTGAGTTGTTTGCCCTGAACTTCCAGAGTTTATCTCTTGTTACTTGTTATTTCAGACATTTCTGGGTAACACTACAGTTCAGTTTGTGGTTACGTACGTGGACTACTGCGCATACAATAGAGCTGTGGTAAAAGATAACTTAGTATGCCATACTTGTATATCCAAGTAAAAGATAAACTGAAGCAAGATCAGATGCGCTTTTCAAAAATACAGCGATTCCTTGTATTTAAGTAAATATCTCTATTTATCCAATTAGAAAATTACTTGTTCTCATGTACAAGTAAAATTAATATATTTGTAAAAGAAATATTAAGAACTGTAAAGGATTACCTCAAACTGAATCATATTTCACTGAACTGAACCAGTTAGTTTAGTTAAGAAATGCATTGTCACTTCTTAGCCATGTATCTAAATATGTTCAATTATCTTTTAAGGGAAAAATACACACCCTTAACAAATACTCGGGTTTTGGCCAGTTCCTTTTTCATTTTAGAAGGTAGATTTAAAGTTTCCTCCTCTTCTGTGACGGTTTATTTCTCTGTTGGTTCCACATCTGCACTCGTGACATACATTGGCAGTTGTGTGCTCAGTTGGTATATTTGTGGGTCAACTCAGCAAACCATTACTTGTAATCTTGAGGGAGATTGAAGATCAGGCACAACATGTTAAGTGCTTTAAATGTGTAACATAACAAATTTCAACAACGTAGCATTTTTGAACAGTTTCACCCCAGATACATTTATTGGTGAATTGACTTGTTTATACAATTATAACAAAAACCGCTCTTTTGTATGTTTGAGGACACGCATGATGAAAACATATGGATTTAAAAATAATTTGCTCTCTTGTAAGGGTTTGAAGGCACATGGTAAATGTCCTTGTTCTCTTCTCATTAGAAATTCTACTCTGCCATTCTTTGTGACAATGAAAAAGCTTTCCTGACACATGAATTTCAGATACCCACAACCCAGAAGCGTAATCATAATCTATTATTTTGTCCAAACTGTCAAAGACTATAGATTAGCCATCACTCGATTAGAGTCCCAACTCATCTTAATACCTCACTGAAAGACGAGCATAGTTAAAGCCTCATTTTCAAAGTGAAAATGTGCTATGTGCTGTTTATGTGTTTATTCAGTTCATCCATTGACCACAAAGAAAATAAAATCTCAAATTGCACAGATTTTTAAGGTAAATTCTAACTTAAACTTTGTTGTACTTCTGTTGAACACTCTTATCGTAGATGCCATATTTCTGTGCTAACTTACAAAAGAAAAATGACCTACTTAATGTCTCCACTTTCAAAAAGCAAACTATTTTGCCATATAAGTGCTTTATATTTTTATAGGCAGCTGTTTTAGTCATGAGGAGTTATGGTCTACCAGTGATGTATGATATTCTGCAATCTGTTAGATTGGTTACATGGGTACACGGTTGAGTTAAGAAAAGCTCCTAGAAAAAATTTACATTTACGGATGATCCAATTCTGTTTGCTTTTGTGAACTAAAGAGCAAGTTTTCAGATTTCAGATACTACAGGAGCCATTCTGTCATAAAATATGTTTTCCTATTTCTCATCATGAGGCCAGCAGAACAAACATTTCTTCAGCTGTCATAAGTTTCATAACACTATAATATCAAATCAAGTTTTTTTATTTTTATTAAACACATTCAAAATAAACAAAGTGCTATACATGAAACGAACATACAATTTCAAAACAAAACAGATGGAGCAAAGCAAGCAGTAATCGTCCTTTAAATCCTCTTTTAATACAACAGGGGAAACAAAATCAGAGGAAAACAACATAAATGAATACAAACGTAATGCATAAGAAACATTACTAAAGAGAAATAAATGTCAGAAATCCTTAAACTAGCAGCATTAAAGGCAGTTGAAAGACAGGGAGAACAAACGTATCCTAAGCTGTTAATATCTTTTATAGAGCTTGGAATCTAAATGGGTGTAATTTTAGGCATTTTCACTTAAATGTCAGCTATTAGTCTGTTTTCACTTGCTGCTCCTCTCAAATGATTTTCACATTGTGCTGTTGTTACATTACCGCTCATGTGTGACACAAGCTGCTGATAAACTGTCCCGAGACTTATAACCACGATTTGTTTGTCATTCTGACTTTCTTTCCTTTACCCCACCAAGCGTCCCCACAAACCTTATTATTTTCCTAAAAAAGGCGATAGGTATTATCATTTCCCTGAAAGCAGCCATATTCAACATAAGTTGGGTTAGCAATTAGAAAAGCCACTTTTACTTTATCCGCATGCAGCACACACACACAGGGGTAGGTAAGTTTTAGAATTACACGGTACACAGAATATCAAATATATGTATATATACTTTTGGTTGAATATGTTTTACTTAATGCAGAAATACAGTGCATCTGGAATCTTAAGCACTTGTGTTTCACTTACATAAAGATTTTGATCTTTTAGCAGCAAATATGAACAAGACCAGTTACAAAAAACAGTAAAGAAATTAGAATATTGTATGGTTTACACTCCAACAGATCTGGTAATCTAACAGCTCTACAATTATTTTAATTACAAACAGAAATCCTTTCAGGCCAATGGCCACTCAATAATGTAATCAAAAGCTTTAGTGCTCATTACAGGCTTTATAATGCATGCTATAGACAGAACAATATAGGAGCACTACACTTTGTAATTAGATGTTGCCGAAAACATCTATAGATGCATCCAAAGTTTTGACCTGTGAAATAAGCAAAATAAGCAAAATAAGAGTGTATGAAGAGCTTAATACTACAAAAAAAGTAGGATTTTTGTCGCTCATTAGTCCACTTATTTTTACTGTGGTTGACAATCGGATAACCTGTTTTTAAACCCTGGGTGTGCAATAACAAAATGCTGTCACATGTTTATGATCACAGGTAACACCCTAACCCATGACTTAAATACTTTTTAATTTTATAAATTACAACATAATAGACATTTTTTTTATTTATTCTTAAAATCAGACTTTCTTCTCATGGTAGAGCCCCCTGTGAGTAATTGTTCTTTGTGGCATAGATACCCCAGTATGAATAATTTTCCAAGGCTTGTATTCAGTCTAATACACATCACATCTCACTTGTTACATAATTTCTCTCAGGTGTTGCCTCACTGGAAAAGCCATGCATTTTTTCCCCTCCAGATCTTGGTTGCCTTCTGTAATTTTCAGATCAAACCAATTAATTGCCTCATATCTATGACAGTAACCCAGATTTTATGGTAATAATGTCATGTAATAATAAAACTAGGTTTGCATGATACACAGTGCTCTGAAAACATACCTAGTATTGACTCAGAAGCTGCTTGAGGCGCTGTTCTATTTAACATAACTTTTTATTATTATTTGTAGGGCAAAAGATAGCGAGTGGCAAGGCCACCCTTTTAACTGCTTGTTTAATGATTTAAGGGATTAAGGGACACCCCTTTGCTTTGTTTTTGCCCTTGGTCAGTTCTAAAAGCTACTCTACCTCCTTGTGTAGTCCTCTTTCCTAACAAAATGTCCCCCACATACTTCTTTAGGTGGCCCACATGCCCCACTAATGTCTCTGCTTAGCTTTGTTGCTACTGTCATGTGACCTTAGGGCAAAAATTCGTCATGATGCCAAGCCCTCTGGAGGAAATGTCCCTTCTCACTGCCCCACAGAGAGTCAATGAACAATAAGATCAAATTAAATCAGGTTAGTCTGGCTTCTCCCGAGGATGTATTTAGGTAGCCAAACATTTACTGTGTCCATAAGTAAACAACTGACCATTACCACCTGGCTGAAAAGGTAGGCTGTGGTACTGATTCCTGCATTCTGATTTAAGTTTTTCATGGGCAAGATGCTGGGTTATGGCAAAGACAGGCAGTAGAGTATAACTGGAGAATTAGGTGGACCTGAGCAACATGCAAGCTTTTTTTTAAACAGATCTATAGTGAAACAGACAGCAAACAATGATTTGCATTTATTATGGGAATCTCCTGTTACAAGGTCCTCAGTACCCATATGCGCTCCAACAGAAATAAGGCGATTAAAATACTTACCATTGTCATTCTTTGTAATAAATTGCAATTAATCACAAACTTGTTTAATCCCAAAGTCTGTTAAAGACAGTGGTGATAAGACCACTGATTAGAGAAAGGGTTCGAGACTAATTGCTATTGCAATGTTATACACTCTGTGTAATGTCTTAGAAGTAGAAATACTGGTTGATACAAAGTTACAATGTTGTCTCTTTGTCTGTGCTCATCGGTGCAGAGTAAAAGCAATATATCAGCAATGGGCGAGGCTGCAGTGAAGACACAGTACTATGATCAGGAACCACAGTTTCTGCTAAGATTACAGCCAACAGGTAACTGGAACACTGCTACTGCTAGGGGTCTGATGCCTCTATTTAGTTTTTTTTTGTTTGTTTATTGTTTATTTTTGTTGCTTAAAGATGAATAAATACAAAACAGATAAAAGAAGAAATCTATCAAAAATAAAATGTGTGGGTTCAGTAGAAACACCCCCCCATGGGCTTATATAATATCACACCTAAATATCGTACAAGATTTACAACACAAAGATAAAGTATCAGATGTACATATCATTGTTTGTGCCATTTATCATTTACCAACTGACTACTTAATGTCTCAACATTTTGCTGTAGACATTGATCAAGTCAAATATTTTGATTGAAGAATATTTCTAAGCTTCTTTTCATTTTTTTTCTTTATGGTTTGTATGATGATCGTTGGGTGTTTTGAATGAAACAACTGATGCTTTGGATGGTGAGCAAACTGTCAATGACTGAGGCTGAATGGGTTCCTCTGGCTGATGATTCGATGACGGGTGTTCAGATGTAAAATCAAATCTATATTTTATGCAATTAAAAACAAAAAAGTTTTTTTAGGTTTATAAACGGGATGAGTTTTACATAGACTGAAGAATTGTGGCCTCTGTGGTTTAAAAGTCAAAAGCTTTGGTGTGAGAGGAAACATAAGAGATGGCCTTTTGGTCAGGCTCAAATTTTTTTTGGCAAACAGGAAGATGGCTCAGGGGAAACCAGCACTTTCGTCCAAATTGCACTCACAGAGGATGGGGAGCAGCAGACCTTGACTGGAAACGTTTTCTTTTTTTAAAAAACTTTTTCATTTATCTTTTTTTCCCCTCAACACTTTATTGAACCAAATTCATCCCCAGGCTCTGTGCTGCAAAATATAAGTCTCAGTATGAAGAGCACAAAGATGCAGCCTCCACAGTATTGGTTGCTGTGTGTTTTCTTGACAATAACAGTTTCCTTGCATCTCAAACACAGACGAAAAGGAGCAGAAGGAAAACATCCCACATTAAAACATATATGAAAAATATAAGTATAAGCTGAATGTGTGTATATATATATTTCTTTTGTTATACATGTGTATATACATATATTCTTTATTATTTTTGTTTGAGCTTACAATCTAACACGCACAAATTGACTACCTTTGGTGAGACTTTGATGAGGGAATTCAAAGGCCCCCACACAACAAAGGGCTTGCAATTCTTTACATTTTCTGACCAAATCCACCCATACGCAAAGCTTTATTACAGCAGCTTTAAATGGTCGTTCTTTCATAGTATTTAGACTTGCACTTTGTTGTTCCAAGAACAAAATGCCTCGTTGATGAGACAATTTGTTTCACTGCCACCTCTTGGCATGCAGACACTGAATGAACTAAGCAGAATTTGTACACTGATAATATAACAAATAATGTGCAGCAAAGTTGTTAAAAGGCCTGCTACCTACACTGTTTTCTACTGGCAACTGGCAGGTATTGTTGTAATGTGGAAATTCAGAGGATTGGAGGACCCAGGGGAAAAGCATTTTCAGTTGCTCAAGTCTTAGGTATTTGGCCGAAGGGGAAGCATCTTGGAGAGATAGTGGAGAAGATGCTGTGATCCTCAAAGGATGTTATCTGCCAGCCCACTAACTGCCTCCAAGAGAGGCCTGCCAGGAGAAGGAGTTGGCAGACATTCAGTGATTTTGGTTTCTGAATATGGTGAGTGAATGAAAAGACAAAAACTGGTCAAAATGGAAAATAAGCAGCTGAAATTAGACTGTCCCTAAAGCTCTTCATAACTTTGACTTTCATGAGGGATTTTTCCAAAGGTCCATCTTTGCACGAGACAATAAAGATTGATTTCATATTGACTCTGAGGGGTATGATGCTGTAAATCCATGAATAACTTGAACGTTCAGCGTTATCGATGTGACGAGGCAGCTGCAGTGATGTGATACACTCTTGCTTGTAGCAGACACCAAATTCCAGCCAGGAATTCTTGAGATGCCAGAACACTTTATGTTATGCTTTTCGGGTCTAAAACTTTTTCCACCCATTTCTCCAAGTGTGTGTGTTTCACATGTGTGAGTGCAAAATTCTGTGTGTGCATGTGTGTGAGAAAGAGAGAGAGAGGAATATTGGATGGCACAGTCGATCATTCGTGCATTTATGATGTGTGTGCAAGAAAAGCAAATGAAAATGAGTTTTTAACTTCTTTGTTACTTTAAGTTTATAACATGACAACACTTGACTAAAACACTTTAATCACATTCTGGTTGGGTTTAGGCAGTAAGGTTTGTTGGTTAGGGTTAGAAAATGATCGTTATTATGGCTGAAATCAATTCTTTTTACAATGTGCTCTTACATTCATGGACACCATTTTGCTGGTTGTCTTGGTTACATGTAAGCAGAACAAATTAAGATTAAACTTTGTCACCACCTGGTTGAGTAAGACAATTACTTCACTTGATTAGGGTTGGGAGTCAAAACTACTTGGTTTCTGTAAGAAAACATTTATGTTTAGGGCTAAACTCCATCATGCTAAATCCAGATACTATTCTTACAATTCACATGCAGTTGCACTCAGGACCACTGAAGGGTTGCACATTGTTCAAACGTAACATTAGTTCAGCCCGCATGAACAAATGCCCCATGGGGACATGTTTGCATGCAGGACAGTGTCCAACACCTGGGTGCCAACACTAGTTTGTAAGGACACTGCTGTAGTCGGGGCAAAGTTAACACAGGTCAATTTTTCTTTACAGAAACATAAGTTTATAAACCATAACATGTGGCTCTAATGAGAGATGAGACTGATTGAAAGTGTTTGAAAGAAAGCTGTCAGTTAACCCTCAGTCCTGTGTGGGGCTGACGTGTGTGGTCCAGTCAAAAATGAATAAACTAGCATAATTATTCTCGAAAGTAATTCACATCAAAAATAGTTGTCCAACACAGGATGTAGGATACAATGCATTTGCAACCCTTGATGTTACCATAAACCCTTTATTGTACATGAAAAACTGGAGATGTTCAGGAAAATTTGATGGCAATTTGACCATGTCTTTTTGCTCGATTGTTGTTCACACAAACAATTGACAGCGTGAGATTTTAAGATGAAGAAGAGTTCTCACAGCTGGAAATTTGGGGGAGGGGCTGTGGGCGAGAGTCTGTCAAGAGCACAGAGGACGCTAAATGTGATGTAAGAAGTACACTGTGGAAGCCTCTGTTTTCTTTACAACACATCGAGAATAATAGGTGAGACTACTTTACAAACAGTAGCAAAGAGCAAGTGAAAAGCAGCAAACTTATCAGTACAAAAAGAAAATGAAGCAGCAGTTGTCACCAGCACACACACTCATTCAACTTGCTCAGTAGCTGCAAATGCTGTGGACTATGGACAATGTGGATACTGCTATGTTCGCGTGTTGTGTCACCCGCTGATGTCCAATATATTTCTAAAATTTCTGCAAGAAGTCCAGAGCAAACATTGTGAACATTTGTACTGACATATGTCACCTCTCCAGAACGTCACTAGAATATTTCAGGACTACACTGCTTGGCCTCCAGGAAGAAGTGCTTCTTGACCAGTTCTGTTTTGTTTTTTATATTTCAGCCTATAAAATTGCTATACATTAGAAATCTAATTTCTTTAGATTACAGGAGGGTTGAAGTCCTGCCTCATCCCAGCACAAACATGTTGAAATAAAGGTGTGAAAAAATAGATTTAGGTGTAACAAATAAATGCACTATTATGTCTTTCTTCCCCCCCAAAAAAAGTTTTTCGAGATTTACTGTGAGCCCGAGGGAGCCGGTCTGATGTAAACGTCCTAAATGCTGACAGAAAACACTACAGCGTCAGAGATATGCAGTGTGAAATGTATTGACTTATGCTTGGGCCAAGTGGAACACGACAGTTTCTCATATCCAGCAGCTTTTGTTTGGAAGAACCTGTTAGAAGCAGAAAGCTCTTTTGCTGGTTAAGAATGTTTTAACATCAGAAATCTGTACATACTCAATGCTCAAAGCTGTCAGCAGTGTATCCCGCTTATCTCCTTAATAAACACTGAGAAAAAAAAACAAAGTCCTGCTATGCAACAAAAGGTCCCTGAAGGCATGCAGCCCTACATCTGAAGGAGTTAGCCAGCGGTTGAGCTGACTCAATCTGTTTGACTTTCTCTGTGGGGCATATTGAGCCCAGGGCAGGCAACAGGGTCCATAGGCTTGGCCCACATTGATCTGAAAATTCAGCATCAGACCGCTGGTCGACTCTTAAATATTTGGTTTTAATTACTGCCACAACCTTTACTCTGGCAGGTTACTTTTGAAACATAATCCTCAAGGGACTGCATGGCAATGGCATCGCACCATTATTCAAGCATAGAGTGGATGTCAGGCATGCCTACACCCTGGCTTTTTTATTTTTATCTTAAAAAAGGGACACAGCCGCAGATTATAAAGGCTGCCTCTGACAAAGAGCAGTGGAAAATCATGAGATGAGACACACTCCATAACCCTTAATTATACAGCAGCTACATTTGACTCAAGAGTACAGCTTATCTAACTGGAGGGGTTGGTGGATTTTTGAACTTCTCATTTGATTACTTGCCCTGTTCACCTTTCTGCCTCGACAGCCCACAGATGCACTAATGAAGGTGTGCACATTTCCTCTCACACATCTAAGGATGATTTTCTAATTTAGCCAAGTATCGTCCATGGAAAGATGATGTAGGAGAGGAAAAACCCACTATAGATCTGTTGCCTCAGGGTAACACCTGTCTTTTCCTCAGCAGCGTCCTGACAGTCACTTCACTGGACTTTTCTTCTATTCACTCTGGCATTAATTATCCATTTGCGTCACTGATGTTGAAAAAAATGCATTTTCAATTCTGAATTTATTTAGTATATTCCTCTCAAGAGATTTATTTGTTACTTTTCCCAAGGCTGTGTCGTACCACGATTCAAAAGAAATGATATATGGTGTGGCCTCGGCTTGAGCACTCATTTTTAAAAACTGCCAGTGGGGTGTAGCAAACCTTTTGGCACAGGTAGATACAATATGTTAGGTGATGAAATATTTCTCATCTACTGTCCTACTAAACTCTTTTGTACTTGCATGAACTCTGCTGGAAGACTGACCAACTGTAAAGTCTATCTTAGATACACTAATATTTTG
The DNA here is from genome assembly GCF_036924035.1 of Leuresthes tenuis. Classification (NCBI taxonomy): domain Eukaryota; kingdom Metazoa; phylum Chordata; class Actinopteri; order Atheriniformes; family Atherinopsidae; genus Leuresthes; species Leuresthes tenuis. The sequence continues at coordinate 13,797,906 of NW_027325361.1, read as the reverse complement.
TGTTTGGTGCATTGATTTCACAGCATTATTCATTAACAAGCTCCCCCTTTTGATGTGAAGAAATCATTCCCCTTGGTGTGAAACTAAGAAAGCATGAAAGGGTGGGAAAGTGCAAAGTGTGTTTTACATACTGGCTTTTAATCCTTACACTCCAATAATTGGACTTTGCCACATGTACCCTTTGATGTATTTCTGTCTGGGTATCCACAAAGCTGTGTCTACCCCATGGACCATGTAGAGACAAAAAGCTTTCTGATGGAAACATGGCTTCCCTTTTGTTACCTATCTCCAAAACCACTATGTACTGCTCTCACAACAATGATCCTCACAAATCACTCTCCAAGGTGAGCCTTGAGTATGGGGAGTGAGTTTGCTAAAGGGGTAAATATCATCTATACCTGTGATCCTATCGTGTTATGATTAAAAATGTCAGTGAGGCCCTGGAGGTGACAGATTGCAGGGTTGTTGGCATCCCTGGGTATTTTTGGTGCAGGGACAGGTGCAATATGCCTGGGAGACTTGGAGGGAGGAGAGTGCTGATGAGAGGAGGGAGGGAAGAATGGAAAGCAAGGAAGAGGGAAGTGGGAGCAAGAGCTGCTCATCGATGGCCTGTGGCTAGCCTACATAATCTACTACCTGGGCCGGGCTCCAGCTCATCTATGTCAGGCAAAGCGGCCTGGTCCTCCCAGCATGGCTGTAAAAGGCCCGTTGCAAATAGGTTTGTAAGAGGCAGCAAACAACACCAATCACTCTACCAGTACCAAAACAGGTCAGACATTTAGTACTGTAGGGAATCAGGTGTACTTTCAACATCCACACCTCTCAGTCCACATGGAACCACATCTGACAAACTCCACATGACTGCCAGCACAATATAACACTGTGAGTCAAAAAGACTCTAGAGTTCATCAGGGCTCCCTCCAAGCCCGATCCATCTGTTCCCACCGGTCACTTGACTCTGACATGTCATTCAAGGGGCAGCATGGCCAGTCAGCCCTTCTGTTTGTACTTACCACTTGAAAAGGTTAATGCTTTCTATAGAGAACAGTTTAGAGACATACTTGAGACATAGACTGAGAGATAGATTTTCTCTTTTTCTGTTTTTATTTTTTTTATTACAACACAGATAAAATCACAGATTTCTAAGAGGCCTCTCAGCTGAACATATGTTATATTATTTAACAAATCAAGTAACCCTGTTTAAAATGGTGCCAATTAAAATAGTTGATACACACCAACAAAGAGCATATACAATTGACATTTGGTCATCATTTTAATAATTTAGAAAATTAACCGAATAAGTCTCGGTAAGTAAATGCATCACCCGTTTAGATCCAACATACAAGAATCAGGGGTTCCACATTCTGTAGATAATAATTAGAACTCTCATTCAGTTACACACATATATGTATATATATATATATATATATATATATATATAAGGGGTTATGGCCTCGAATGCTACAATTACCACTGGTACCAATGATACCTTCACCTCCCCCATTTTCTCAACATCCTCCTTCAGCCCTTGGGATTTTTCAAGCTTCTCATGTTCAGCCTTCTTGATGTTCCTGTCACCGGATTGCTACATCTATCACTATGGCCTTCTTCTGTAGTTTTTCCTGTTGGTTAGCCATCTCGAGTTTGGATTTGAAACCCCCACAGAATCTTAGCTCTGTCATTCTCTACTACCTTTGGAGGTATCTCCCATTTTGACTTTGGGACTGCCACCCCATATTGACAGTTGTTCCTGTACATTATTTCTGCATTTGCTGATGGTATTCTATGTAAGATGCATGTATGCCTACATCTTACACATTGCTACTATGTGCTGTACTGTCTCAGAGGACTCTTTACACAGCCTGCACTTGGCTTGGCTCGTGTGGTAGACCCTGACTTCTATTGCTCTTGTGCTCAGGGTGTGTTCTTGAGCTGCTGTGAGTAGTGCCTATATACTATCTTTCAGGCCAGCCTATTCTAGCCACTTATACGACATCTTGAAATCAGCCACTTCTTCAGTCTATCTGTGGTATATGCCACGCAGAGGCATATCTTTCCATGAGGGCTGCTTCTGTTCTTCCTCCCCTTCCCTTGACTTTAGCTGCTTGAGGCTCTCACTTAGTAGTGCATCACAGGGGGCCATCTTCCGTATGCATTCCTAGATCTCTATTGTTTCATCCTGGAAATTGGCTCTGACTCTCAAAAGCTCCTAGCCTCCCTCCTTCTGCTCATTGTACAATCTCAGTGTGTTGGACTTGAAATGAAACCCTCCATGCACTGTGAAGAGCTTTCTTCTTTTGATATCAGTGGCTTCTATCTCCTCCTTCGGTCAGGTTATTATACCAGCAGGGTATCTGATGACTGGTAGGGCATATGTGTTGGCTTGGACTTTTGACTCTTTGATTCTTCAAGACTTCATTCTTACTCTTTGGAGGTAGTTGGTTGTGGCTGACTTCCTTGCTGCCTCTTTATGGTCACCTCAAGGTATTTGTAGCTTTCCTGAACATCTGTTCTGTTGCCTTCTGGTAATTCAAACCTTTGAGAAGTTGTGATCATCTTTTCTCTCTTCAGTATAATTTGGCTGCATGTATCTCGTGTTTATCAAGAATGACATTCTGATGTCCTTGCCATACTGTCGCCTCACAGCAAGAGGGGTCCTGGTTGAAATCCTGGCTGGGATTTCTATGTGGAGTTAACATGTTCTCCCTGTGTATGCATGGATTCTCTCTGGGTACGCCAGCTTCCTCCCACCATCCAAAAACATGCATGTGGGGTTAATTGGGGATTCTAAATTGACCTTAGGAGTGAGTGTGAGTATGTATGATTGTTTGTCTCATTTGTCTCTGTGATCAACTGGTGAACTGTCCAGGGGGGGTAACCTGACGCTTGCCCAATAGTAGCTGGGATAGGCTGAAACAGGCAGTGCATGCAAAAATACAAATATATTGAAATTGTAACATCATTACTGAAAAAAATATCTGTTGATAGAAAGAGGTGAACAATTATTCCCTGCCATAATGTTTTCCTGCTCAAGGATCACATACATCTGCCACTGTCATTCTTTGGGTCGACAGCTGAACAGTTTGGGAACCCCTAGTTTAAAGGAAATGTACACTAAGAGGTCACCGTTTCTGACTGCAGTATTTTAAAAAATTACCTTAATCAGGCCTCTTTCACTTGTAGATAATCTTTTAATGGAGGATCAAATGTTGACTGAATCTCCTTTGTTCTCTCATAAGTCTGATTGAATTGTTTTTGGTCCTCTCTTTTAGAGTTGGTTTGGTCAGAAATGCTTATAAAAAGCCCTCAAGTCTTTGTGAAGACCAGCATATAATGACAGTAAGAGCTTTTTCATGTAACTAAAAACTGTGTGAAGACCTGGATCTCTAAAAGACTGGCTACTTGATGATTATAAGTGTTACTGTATTTCGTCCCATATTTCGTCCCAATTTTATATATTTCTTATCTTATCTTTTTTCTTTTTTTTTAAAGTGGGGTTGTGTAAAGTACTTGCGAGTAGTCAGTGTCTTACCTAGACAAGCAGTCAGTGTGCTTTCAGTTTGGAAAATCAGTTCCTGACAGACTCGCTGATCAGTGACAGGATACATCCAGCAGGCTGTGTATATGCAATGACACGCAGCAACACGGATGTTATCAGGCTGAGAGAAAAAGAGACAAAGTAAACAACTGTCTGATCAAAAATGCCACAGTGTAAAATAATCGCTTTATTTAGCGTTCACTCTTACTGCTGTGAAGTTTTTAAGGGTTGAGTTGTTTTAGATGGGAAGAAGTCACTTTTCTTCACCTGTTTTTTGCGATCAAGCTCCTCAAACTGAATGTCATATTGTTATTCCACTGTGATTCTCCTCCACTATTTTAAATACCATTAAAAACACAAGCTTCATTGTGCAAATATAATCAATGGATTATACTCAGGGCATTTAACTTTAGCAACCTTGTAATGTATGGTGTTATTTATGGTGTCCTAAATAACATTTTTCATAACTTTTACCCCGTGACCTTTCTGCTATATATTATTATATATGTTTAGTAGATAATACACAGAACTGTCTTTTTGGTCTGTTAGATTAGCTTTACAATGTAAGGTACAGCTCCACATCACAACAACACAGAATTTCTTCTCAAAATCTAAACGTTTATGTTGTCAGATACAGTGGTCGTCACCTCTGTACTTTTCTTTAACCATGTGGTTTTAATCCATCTGAAGAAAAACGCATATGAGTGGAATAGATTAGCTGATTTTTCAAATTGTATTCTTTTTCCACACATACAGCAAAAAGATATATAGGAAATATAAGAATAGAAGTGCTACAGTAGTTAAACCTTGCCTGTCAACAGAAGAACTGACTGACAATGGGCCAGTGTCTGAGGAAGGCTCGCAGAAGTTGGATTAGCGTTTAGACTTTGTGATTAAGATACCCACCACCCACAGTGTCTGTGCCCTTTCAGCAGACAGCTCTCTGAGGTCTCACACATGGACATAATGATATGCCATGGTGACTGGCACAATGCCACTGGCCATTGCCTCTGGTCATGAAAGACAGCAAAAATCATCAGGGGCCACACTGGCACAAACCGCTCCTCAGAGATCTCACCCTCACATATGGACGAAAACAGCATCACAGATGACAGAAGCCCCAGTGTACAGTCTGAGGCCATGTGCTTGTGGATGTCTTTGGAAAATCCATTTCAGAGATGCGGAGGGATAAGCAATGCTACAGGATAATCCTAGATTATATCCACGGGGATTGCTTTGTATGCTACAATCAAGTGCCCCAGATTGAAATGTGTTAAACCCGCTCACTGGACTAAGACTGACCTTCTTTTTATAACTGAAAATTACACATCATAAAACAATGTTGATGTTATAGATCATATTTGATGCCCATTTCAGATCATATGAAAGAAGTGAGCACGTGCCAGTGCAAAATGAACCAAATATCAGTAGAACAAATGTAGTCGGTGTACCAGGAGGAAGTTTGTTATGATATGAGTGGTAATGTTTTCCCATTCTTTAGAAAATGCATCTGTTTCTCAAGGGGCTTGTGTTGCTCAGTCTTTCTCTTCAGAATGAAAGGTGTTTTATTGGGATTAAATTCTGTTTGAATACTAGACTGGACAATAGCTTTCATTTCATCCTTGTACTAACCTATGGAAACTAGGACTCTTTTTTTTTCTTTCCTGTATTTCCTGTGTTATTCCTGTGTCCAGGCATTCATTGTGCCATCTGTAAATGTCATCTCCCCAACACCTTTTGCACTCACGAAGACACTGTCATCACATTCCCACCTCTGTGTTTCACTGTGGGGACTTTGCCCCGAGCAGCACTTGACAGGTTCACACTGAAGAGCTTAATTTGGACCTCTGTACATTGTCGCTCACAAACACATGTTATAACGTTTTGCTGCCACATGGAGGCAGTCTGATAAATATTTAGGACAATCTTAGCTGTGGGCCGCTTTTAGAAAAGTCTTAGAAAAATATATTTTGTGATAAAATGAAAATAAGTGTTCATGATGGATTTTGTATTTCTCGCTCTTTTCATTTTAACTGACAAATCCTCAAAATGACCTGACTAACAACGAAACAACAGAAATGGCCTACCACAGCAGCACAACTGATATGCACGAACACCTAAAAATAAAACGTCCTGGGGCTGTTCGACCTCAAAACAATGAGGCGTCAGGGTATCACTGTATCTATCACAGTGAGTTATGTTAGATTGTTGGTTGGTTATTGTGTTTAAAACTAACTCAAAAGTCCCTGGATGGCGGAGGGTTGTTCGCCACAGCTTCAGGGCAGGTCTTAAGATGTGCACAAGTAGTCCTGGAATTCCAATCTTTACCTGCAGACCTCCACAGGTTTGAAAGACAATTTTAATGATCACAAACACTCTATAGCACCGTCTGTACAACTCCTGACCAATAACTGTGTCTCCCACCTCACCGTCATCTCTTTTCTTTGTTGGTGATGTTCAAGTGTATTTTATCTAACTGTTATTGAAAAAAAATAATTGAAATTTAAAAGACAGTTTAATTATTGTTGTTTTGAAAGTTTCAAAGTACAGTAATTATGATAAATGATCACAAACATAATATTGACCAAAATAATGCTATAATTGCCTGAACAAGCCCAATATAGGCTGAAAGATTAATGGAAGTCATGCTTATGACTATATGACTTCATATATATATTTTTTTCTGATTTTATCTATTGTTCTTATTTCCTTCTTTTGTTTAAATTTTAAATCGTGCTTTTTATTTCTTCTGTTTTAATGTCTCTGTGAAGCACTTTGAATCACCTTGTTGTTGAATTGTGCTATACAAATAAACTTGCCTTGCCTTATTATTCATTGGTACATTTACCAAATTCATAATCAGCTAAATACACAATAACTGACTTATCAAAAAAAAAAAGAATATCTATAGATTAATAAAATAAAATGATAATTGCAGCTGCAGCCTAAGTTCACATGAATCACGTCGGCCCAGTTCTGACTGAACAAATTTATTGAGATCTCCTTGGTCCTGGAAAATCATGATTCTTTCCGTGTTCCTTTGCAAAGTTTGATCTTGGATCCTGGAGTTTTCTACAAAAGAGCAAGCAGGGTTATTTTTTTCTTGGACTGTGTCCATAGTATTTGGAATAATGCACTGCCCTACATACAGTCAGAGCTACTGCGGAGATATAGATTCCCACTGATAACTTCTGTTCAAAGTCTGATGAAGTCTCTTATGTGCCTCCTGATTTCTGCTTGAACTCTGCTGTGAATCTGGAATATTAACCCAGTACTAATTGAATTTTAACATTGAATATTAATTCAGCTTGTCCATAGCCTCTTTTGATTCTGAAGGATGCGGATATAAGGTCATTTTTATTTCATCAAGCTAAATTCCGTTTTTTCAGTAATCACAACTTTGCCCAGCTGTGTGTAAGTTATCCCAGTTGTGATCACTTTTATTGGACCATGTTTTTGTATCATTCATAATGGGGAAGAGTCTGCTTGTCAACTTGAAATAATGGAATTAATGACCAGTGACATAATTTAGATTCATCTGCCATTTAATGGCATTGCACAGACTTATGCTCACTTCTTTTTATGCTGAAGTATTGGAGCTATATTATCTTTGTAAAGGTATCCCCATGTGGGAAAACAGCAGCCAAAAAGATATGAGAATTATGAGGGAAAAAGATGAAAGCAGGGAAAAAATATGGATACAAAGAGGAGTTGGCAAGGATAAAGAGGTACACACAATACATAAATATTGTATCCAACAACACACCCTCAATAAGCGAGGATGGGTAAAGGAGTGCCATTAGAGGAGCTGAAATGATTGAAACTACATTATTGATCAGTCAGATTGATTAGCTCATAAAGGAGGTTGTATCTGGCATGGCTTTCTGTTGTGTGATGCTGTCAAGGCCACTCCTCATCTAAGCCATCATGAGGGCTCACAGGCTTTTTTTGTCAGCATGCCCTCAGCAGAGCAGACACTCGCCTTTCAAACTCATTAGCCAGCCCCGATGTGATGAAATCATCAAAAGCATTGTAATGAGACAGAGATGTGATGAATCAACGCTCTTCAGTGTTTCCTGCTCTTCTCCACATAATTCCATACACGCAACATGATTTCAACTTAGCCGATAATGGAATCAGAATGAATTGTGAGCATGTATTTCAAAGTGAAAGTGTGCCAGGATTGCCACAGAAGATTGTCCCAACAGCTGTGAATGTTTGGATGTGGCTTCTTGGGCAAGAGCCAAGCTGACAGCCATGTCAGTTGTTCTGTACTGCACACACACACCCACACACAGACGTAGAGAAACACTCACACTACCCTAACACTCAAACACGTTTTGCACAATCACATGCCTGTACAAACACTCAGGAAGAAATATAACAGTTTGATATATTATAGGTTCAACCAATGCAGTATATGGAAAACTTACTTGCCTGCAGCAAACTCAGAAAACAGTGTTATAGCACTGCTGAAATGATTGTGTTGAGGATGGGATATTGTAATTTAATCATCAGCTTCAGGTGTTGCAGTCTACACAACCAGCAAAAACTTGCATTGCACAAAGTTAGAAAACTTAATTCAATAAGACTTTTAGGTTGTGCATGTAATCAACTTACGTCAAGCCCATTTTAACTTGAGAGTCCAATTTGCCTCAAGAGCTTTTACAGTCTGCACATATTCAGCTTACTCTCCATTATTAGAAGAAGGGGGGGGGGGGGGTGAGAGACTCTCAGATGTTTACATATCAGACAAAATGAAAAGACAGTTTGGACAATCAGAATAACAAAGTTAAACATAGTCTGAAAAGAAATATGAACAGATCATCAAGACATCAAACAACTTCCAAGTTCTGCCAAACAGACCAGAGACCACATAACAGTTATTCCCCAGCATGAAGATATGGAAAAGGACTGACTCCACAAACACAGAAGTAAAAATGAATATTAAAGCACACAGAAGTAGAGAGGAAAGAACCGTTTTACTATATATATACTGTATATTCCTTTATTCAGCCATTTTATCTAAGTGTTTGTTTAATATAGCTTTATGAACTCAAAAGTAGTGTGAATAGTACATTCACTGTTTTTCTTTACAGTACAACAATTCCATGTTCTGTGCTGGTCAAAATTAATTGCACATTAACTGAAAGCATATAATTTAGAAATAAATGGACGATTGCCAAACAACCCAGGAAACAAGCTGAGTAATTACAAACACAGAATTGTTTTAGTAAAGGTTTTGGAACTCTAAACATCCACAAAACAATTGTCCAAACCATTTTCTAAACCTTAATAACATTTGTTAACCTGTTTTGTAATCTTAGGATTTTATCATTTCTTTGGTAGTCTGCCAGTCTGTTTCTAGGCGTCAGAATGCACATTACATGTCCAATTAGCTCTTCTTTAACTCTCTTATTTGGCTTTCTATGATGCTATAACATTATCCTGGAAAGGCTCTTGCTTTTCAAGCTTTTTATGCATTATTTCCATAATCGCAACCTTGTTGGCCTTCACCCTCAGATCCCTACTTAAAACTGGCAGCTGTTACAGTTGTTATGCATGGAAATACTCAAAGTGATGTTTGCTTAGAGTATTTGCATCACAGATGACATTTACTATGGATACAGCTTGCAAGTAATTCAAGTAAAAAACAAAATCTCCCTCTCCAGATGTTTGCAAGAAGCTCAGCGAGTTTTCATATTTATCAGAGCCCTATGATTCCTACTCCCCAAGTTGGGAATCACTGACGTGAGGAATCTTGAAATATTTAAAAGTGCTTCAGAGCCACTGCTTGTTTCCAGGGCCAGTGATGTTTCTGAGAAAAAAAAGCATGGAGATAGCACTCAACTGTTTTTATACACGATTGATAGATTATCTAAGGAGATATGATTTCTCAACAACAACATCAACATTTCTCAACATCTGTACCTTTTCCTATTTGTCATAGACTCAAGCAGCACTCTGTTAATTACATATATTTTTCTGTAAATAGACTAATACAAAACAAGAAATAGCAAAATGTCATGTTTGGATGTGCATAATACAAGCACAAACACCAACAGCTGCAGCTTTAACGTATCACTACCATGAATCAGCCTTTTGAAAGCCATGAGAAAAATAAACATCCTTTCAGAAATGCAACACATTCTGTGCTTCACCTCCCTGACTGCTGTGCATTCACCAGCACCTCAGCACAGAAACACTCAGTCATGTTTCTGCCACTTCAGAGGACATCACATCCACTTTTAAGCGATTCCTGGGGACTTATACCTAACTACAACCTACCTTACAATAACCCCTTACTCTACACTTAAACCAAGTTTTCACCCTAAAATAAAACAATATACATTAAAGAGACTTAGTGCAGTTTTTTGTCTGCAGTGGGATTACACAGAATATATCCCTATACCTAGGGGATACAAGTAGACATACACCCACTTCACATCTCCCATAAACTGGATAAGCATGCGGGTCAGCATGCAATGATGGGATTCTGCTTTGTGATGAGGGGAAAAGATGCTTTGAACAAGAGTGGAAAGTGGAAAATAGGGATATGGAGTGATATACAGAGGTTAGAGACAACCAGGGAAACACATTTCACTGTTTTAGCTGAATCCTGACATTTAATTTCAGAGTTGCCATTAATGTAAGTGGAAGCTGATGAGAATGTTGGGAGAAAGCACCGGGTCGGTTGGAGGGCATAGTGGTTGCATTAAACAGCTGCAAAGAAGTTTACTATGCTCAGATTTGTAGCCATGTTGCTGATCGTTAACAGGACTTGGGACTGCAAGGGGATGTTATATTGAAATAAACAAGTCGTTCAACAGAATAAAGCCTGGTTTTATACAACAAATTGTTTCTTAATGGGATTTCCAGTTCAAAAAACGGAAACGTAAGCAAACCTCAACAAAAATTGGTATACATATAGAAAATATGAGTCGTTTTCTTACATAATGGCTTACCATGACTCCATGATGTGTTTGTTGAATATGAAGCTTCAATTGGCGGCATTAGCTAGGTAGCTGAAATCTGTATAAAGACAACAATATCCGCCTGAATCCACTCCATCAAGCACACTTATTGGTCTGCTATCGTGACATGAAAGAGGGCTTTCTTAATTGAAAAACAAGCAGACTAATAAGCACCTTTGGAGAACTAACAATTTGCCAATCAGCGGCATAGCTTAAATAATCACACTTGTCAACCTGTTGCTAAGTGTTGTTGAGCTATGGGCTGCGACAGGGGTATTTCAAATGGGTGGTGCTCACTTTACTTTTTCTGTGTGCCTTAGGCGCGACTCCTGAATAAATGGATTGTAACGAGCTACTTTCTTTTTTTCAGACTTTCTCCACGTCGTCATGGCTACACATCTGTGTTGACTGAAAATTATGCTAAATGCTAGATTTTGGAATGTTTGTCTTTTTCTTTGTAAGAGTAATTATGCAAACACTACTAACGTTTGTGATCGATAGATAGATAAATGCACAGTGATTGAGAAGCCGTCTTCTTCTTCTGGAAGTCGATCACCATTTCTCTGGTCTTATTGACGTTCAGATGCAGGTGTTTGCATCCAGCCCACTCCACAAATCCGTCCACCAGTGCCTTGTACTCCTCCTCACTTATACACCCAACAACAGTCAACTCATCAGAAAATTTCTGAAGGTGGCGTGAACCAGAATTGTACTGACAGTCTGTGGTTTATAAAGTGACAGCACAGTCCCATGGGGAGCTCCTGCAATCAGCAACACCCTAAAATAAAAGGCCAATCAATACATATTTGTGCATGTACAGCATAATACACAATTTGTACATACTTAAAACATATTGTACATCACAGAATCTAAAAACACGTCACTCCTGTTTCTAATGTCAAACAAATATTGCTTCACAAATTTTCTCCTGTTAAGCTTCACTGACTTATGGCTGAAAACAATGATTTTTTTCCAAAGTTGAGTAGCATTCACTTCTCAGGTGGTTTGACCTACCCCCTGACTGCTCCTGAAACTTTTGTGGTTCAGGGCTGTAAAATTACCAAGAAATGAAATCTTTCTAACGACGTTGCACAATCCCACAACTGGCCCAAGCACTGAGAAACACAGCTGCTGGCCTGCTTTAGGCTAGCATATCCAAAAGAAATGCAATCACATGAATGAATGTCAATCACCACATGATTGTGCATTGTTGCAGCACTCATTTCAGACTGACCCTGGTGAGGCTAAGTGATACTGGAACCAGATGTTCAACTCTTCATCAAGCACATCAGGCAAGGTGCCAAAGCTCTGAATTGTCAATGCTCATCCGCACTGGCTTAGGAACGGCTCCATGTTAGGGAATATTTTGAAACAAACAATACTGAGCTTCTCTCTCAGCTGGCCAGAAGTCCTGACCTGCTGTAAACCACATGAAAAGATTTCTTGAGCAGTTGTGTGTGATGGCGTCCAAACCTCCAGACATTGCTAGATAAGCGAGGAATAGAAACCCATTCCTCAGTACTAGATTAGACAGTATTGTAGCTCCAAGGGGAGCTGTATGTCAGTTGTAATTGGTGCCCTACAGAGCACAGGTGCCATTGGCCTTATCATCACTGTCCTGTGATGTTTGATTTCCCAGTGATCTTTTTCTTTGTTTTGACACTTGACTGTGATAAAATGCAAATATGAATTTTATTCAATTCAATTCCTTTCAACTCAGTTGGATAATACTTTATTAATCACTGAATTAACTGAATAGTGCTGCAGTATAATTTTTTTTTTATATAGATGATAAAATTAAACCAAATGGAAATGGAAATAAAATCAAATATTAATCAGTTATCAAAGTTTTTGGAAGTTTAAGTGTAGCAGAGACAGAGGTGTGGTTGCAATCTGCTGAGATCACCATGAATGGATTTGAGTGTTGTTTTTTGTAGTTTAGCAACAACTTAGTTGATGATCTCCACAAGTAATACAGATAAACTTTGTTTTTAATAGACAACATTCAACATCAGGGTGTAGAGATGCTCCTACTCAATGACATTTCTTGGATTAAACTTCTGTCTGGAGTCCTTCTCTGTCCGTAGAATTATTAAAAACGGAATATAGTTTGTTGTTATTATTGTACTTTTCCATTACAATAAATTATGGTTAGTTATGAATACATTTATTTGATAACATCATAAGTTATCGAACTGGTTTCAAATCCAATGAGTCTACATTCTGTTTAACAAGTACTTATGTATGAAAGGGTGTTTTTTTGATTCATGAATAAAGTTTTGTAAGGCCTCACAATCAAAGCCCCTCACACAAAGCTGTTTCTGCATCATTATGAAAGAGAAATACTGGACGAAAGAACTGTCCAAACTAATAGTTCACTATTAAGATAAGTGGAAGTTAATAGGACTGCTGGGAGAAGACATTGCATTTAAATGTCAACACTGATACTCACACTGCCATCCACTAAACCCAATTTTGTATCAATATGATTGGATCTTTGTAGAAATATGAGAGATAGAATGATGTTATTGTCATTTTATGGTGAGATGTGATATACAACACATTGTTACCAATTTGTGCAAAAAAAATATTTTTAAGTCTGTCTGTACTCTCATTTTTTTTCCAGACTTGTCCTTTCCTATACTGTAGCTATGCACATTCACAGACATGCAAATGAACAAGATTGTATGTTGATGGTAATGTTGCATTATAATCCAATAGTGTTTTTTTCTGTGATTAGGTATCCAAATCTAGAAGTCACCACACCCTTACACTGCAACTAAACCTGTATCTGTATCAACATGACAGGAAGTCATTTGGGAATCAGCAGAGGATAGCTATTGTGCCAGGCTGTTACAGTCTGAAAAGAATGGGTCTTGGCTCGATGAATAGGTTTTCATATTCATAATTGGCCATGCCCTATGTCTCTGTGTCGTTTCCTTTCCACGCTTATCACAACAACACAGAGTGATAATCGTCTGTTATCTCAGTCCCCAAAACTCTCATTTCAACAGAGGTTATTAGTGAGTGAAATAGCTAGCCATATAACACCTCACTATATTCCACGCACATATCCACTCTCAAACGGAGTATGAGATAAGAGGCCTCTCAACTATTTAATAACCCAATTTAACCATGATGATGAAAACATATTCCTACTCACCTGTTTGTCTTAAATGTGCTCTGTTAAACTCAAGTAGTTCAAAATGACATTTAAAAAAAAAAAAGGTTGGATCATCAACAACAATAATAATGGTGATGATAATAAAGAAAAATATATATCTGCTGGTCTAATACATCAACAGTGTCCTCTGGTGGTGGTATCGATTTAGAGGATGTCCTGTCTGTTGAGTCCAAGTGTCCCAGATTTATGTTGCTCTGCCAAAATGCCTTGACATCTGCCAGACACAATTGTGCTCGGCTGTCTCAAAAGGTGGCAGCAATGTGGCAAGGATTTGCAAGGAATTTGAGGTTGCTGATGTGGGGAGAGAAAATTGACTCTCCAATGATTTGATGGTACCCCATTAGGCCATTTTATTCTTCTGTCTATCAAGAAAACCCCCTCCAGTTTTATGTCACAATAAATGTATCATTATTACCTGAAAGAATTCTTGTTCTCATATTCAGCAAGTCAACTCATGCCTGCAGATTTAACATTTTGTGTAATAGTGATTAACAGTCACAAGAGTGACTATATGAAATATTAGCAGTGCTCCAGTTTGTTTCCTGTGACTAGCTGTTCTTTGCATCTGCAGTAGAACATAAACTTTTGACTGATCCTGAATATCTGTCTCTTTCCTTCTCCATACCACGTTACCTCACATCTGTGTCCTCCTCTCTCCATTTCTTTATTTCTTCTGCTGTGATTTTAAGGTTTCTCTCAGTGTGTGTGTGTGGGCTGGTACCCGAGTCATCCCAAATGACCTTGCATCCTCGTTATTCTTTGCAGCCAGGCACTTCAAAGCAAGCTGTGGGACGGCAGAGCAGAAATGACGATGCAGTGTCTGATCTCACACTGATTCCTGCTCAGACTGAAACATGCATGGATGCTGCTTGTTCGTGCGAATACAGTCAACATTATTACTAGGGTATGACGAAGAGAGCTTCAAAGGAGTACGATGTGTTTCCAGAAATGTAAATAATTCAGAACGTCTTGCAACACATTTACTAATGTCACTCAGAAGTAATTCAGCAGGCCTCCCACTACAGCTGAGACATGTTTATAAAATGAAGGAACAAGTATGATCCTGCTTGAGGAGCTTGGTGGAGTGAGCTGAGTTATGAAAGTTGGATGGGACTGACTTCAGTAAAAGGGTTAATGGATTAGAGTGTGCTTCTTGTCATGATTGGAGTAAAAGATGTGGGCACAATCCTTATTTAGCAGATTGTCATTTGTGCCTCTTTAAAACTGCCTCGTTGGCATTTCCCCTGGCATCCAGCAGTTTTATGAGGCAGGCTTTTTATTCAGCAGCAACTCTACAGATAAAACTTGTGGCCCACCAACACACCTCCACATTTTATTTCACACATATTTCCTTGACTCGCTCCATCTGCCTACTCTCTCGCTTTGACAGACGCGACATGGAAGTTGTAAGCCCTGTTTCTGTGCAAGAGCTGGTTGTGGTCTGTGCTGCCGAGTGCCTGGCACATCGCAGCACCTCTGCCTCAGGAGATAACGCCATTTGAATTGTATACCTCAACCCACAGAGTGCTACATTGGATATTATCATCAAATGGGCAGCAGCTCGTAGAGTGTGACACCCCAGTAATATCTGATGTCTAATGCGAGTCGAAGAGTCAACCTGTTTTCAGTGTATGTGCATGATGAGTGTGTCTTGTCTGTGTTGCGGGAGGGCACTGGATTTGGTGGTAGGCAGTGGTTAAAACAGCTGCAATGCAAGACATGGACAAAGTGGGCCAATGTTTCCTGGAGCTCTTATCAAGTAATTACCAATTCACCCATGAAATACCAGCATAGTAGTAGTACACTGGTGATGGTGGGAAGCCAACATAGGTCATCTTGTAATTATGACTCCTTCCTTCTGCCTTTATTGTCTCTGCATAATCAGCTCCATCAGGGCTGAAATAATTGATTCCCCATTTATGCTAATAGTATGGATCTGGAGTGTAGAGGAGCAAATACTCAGCCATGTTGTCTTTCGGGCCTGACATTTAGAATGAAATGAGGAAAGGGTTAGATTCCAGCTCGACAGCTGGATGTTTTTACTCTGGCCTTAGTGACAGCCTTGAGTAAAAGCACCAGGCTGCACTTGTACTAACCAGACCAGACACTGAACAGGAACAAGACCTTCAGATGTGTTTCATCGCTGCCTGTTCAGGGACCTTTACTATTGTGCATCAACTGATGGAGGTAAATTAGATCGCACTCATGCATGCAGAGCCCAACCAATTAATCCCCCCACCAACCAGGCTGTGTGAGGCTCCAGACTCACAGAGACAAACCTTATCCAAACAGGCTCACCCACAGAGACGCATATGAGCAGATTTGAAGACAGGCATATTTGCATACACACCTACAGTCCAAACAACCACATGCCAAAACAAGCACAGTCATGAAAACTTTAAAGTAGAAAAGATTAATGTACAACTAAATTACTTAAATTAAAGTAGTCTGACTTTCCTCCAAGAGGAAACATAAATCTCATAAAACTCTATAGGTGTGTCATTTAAATGTAAAACTGCTATTCTGAATACCGTCGTACTTCTCTGCCCTCTAAAACATACCACATTCTCGTCCAGTTTAATACTTTCACACATCATTTCTAAATCAGCGGTTTCTGTAACTCTCTTGAGAAATTTAAGATTTCGTTTTTAACGCAATCTCTTTGTAAACAGTTTTAATCAACCTACCTAACGTTTGGCTGATATGGTAAAATCCTTGTCAAAAAGCTAAATTACCTGCCACGGACCCTTGTCATCCAGTGGCAATGTCACAAAAATACCTGACAAAAGCTTCATGAAAACACATCAGATCATTGCCTCACAACTACCTCTGAATCCCTCAGTACTTTAATGTCAATCACCTGTCAGGTCGTGGCTGATAGGCTGCCACCAGCCCAGCAGGCTGCCTGTGGCAGAAAAAGGTAGCCCTCATGCATTGGAATTAAAGTTTTCCAGTTACTATTCATGACATGAGCAAATTACTTATGTGCCCCGTGTTTTTTCCATGGAAAGCTATTGTGAAAATGTATTAGATGTCACAAAAAGACATTAAATGTCACTTTGATGGACAAAAGGGATTGTGAGGCTGTGTAAACATCTGAGTCTATCTTAGTGTGCATTCCATTTCAGGAAATTCGCTTCAACTGTCAGCCACCAACCTTCACCATGCCAAATGGGCACTTACTAACAGCCGGCTAACAAAGACCTCATACCAAAGAGCTGCTGCCATATTGTACTCTGGACAGCATTACCCTCAGAGAAATCCCTTTTAACACAACCAACATGGTGGAGAAAGAGAACATGACTGCTCTATCTCATTCTTCCCTGCCACTCACACAGCACACACATCAATCACAGTCCGTCAGCCTCAATTCCAAGCAGCTCCTTGGATGCAATTTGTCACAGGTCCTTAGGCGCTGACATGCTTCTAAAAGGCTCAACTAATCTGCCTAAGATAACAGTCTTAGATTTCCTTGGTGGGCGTTAATCAAAACGATCTGCTCTGTGTCCAAGAAATAACCACTGGTCACTTAGAGGTTGGCTGTAATTAAACACATTGTTAAGCTAATATGAACACATAAGCACAGAGACTCTTTTTTTTTAATGACAATATAAAAGGTTGTACTTTCATAAAAGGGAAAAACTAACAAAAAGCATATCTTTGTCAAAGCAGGTAATATAAGGCAACAAGGCAAAGGTAAAAGTGAGTTCAAATGTTCAGTCTAAGTTGTCATTCTACTTATTAATACATCAACTTTGAATATTATCTCACATTCCTGAACTCACCTTTAGGATGAACACTTCAATCCCATAACAGATTACTCATGAATAAGAGCCTGCATTATTCAGTGGCTGGTGTTACATTCACCAGCCAAATGCCTCCGCCTGCATGGTGAAAGGATACTTGAGCAAGGAGGATACATGTCCCCCCTTCAAGAGCAATTGCCATTCTCAGTGAGTCCTCCAAGGGAGCAAGCTGCTGAGAGGTGGGTGTGATGGGCCCAATTTAATGCTCCATTATGCAAATTGATCATCTCAATTGACCATCACTCGGGTAATGGGATGGGTTGACTGGGTGCTGGGGAAAGTGGTGGTGGGGATGGGGGTGTCTTAAATCTTTACAAAAACATTGCACCGAAGTCCCAGGCGCTAAAAATAAGTCAGGTGAGTAAAAACATGAAGAAATGCATCTCACCTTACACCGATGAGGCATGACAGAATTGAGTGACAGCAAGTTAATGGCTGCTTTGGTGACCTCTCTAACAACCGGTTGGATTTAAAAGTCACCTGTCTTGTCTTCTTCAGAAAGCTATCAGGATATAAGGGTGAAAAACAGCATTTGCATTATGAGCTTCAGCTCTGTGATATTTGCACACTTTTACACTCGGCATGTGTGGTGCTCCACTTTGACTTTTCTACACTGACTCTCCTTTTGGTAATTCCATGATTAAGAATAAATAAGAGGAGCCGAGAGGGGCTATTTCCATTCGTTTAAATCTTACTTGGAGTTGATATGCCACAAATTACGTATCGTTGGGAACACAAATTAAGTTAGATATTCTTTACTTAATGGGGATATTTTCAGTGTGCTTATACCCCTCTGACCCTGCAGAATCACAAGACACACTTGACTTTCCCTCAGAATGCACATTGCATAGGAAAGTCAGAGTATGGGAGAATTCATTTTGTCAGTGCCTAATTGCATTTATTGGCCATGCCTAGCACCTCCTAATCCTGGATTATGATGATGCATTAACAGCTGTGACTGGCTGTTTACAAGGAATTTATCAGCTGGTGTCAACATAACGAGACAAATTCCACCTATCACATTAATCACCACACTGCCAGGACTATGTCACTGTTAAGAGTAGAGCCAGATGACGCAAAGGCCAAGGCTGCTCTGAAGCTGCTTCCTATTTTCTTGCATTAGGCGTTGCTATACGACAATCAGATTACCTCCTCAGTAACTGTCAGCCCGGCAGCAACTTGGAGACATGAAACTTCACTCGAATAAAGAGCAATGGATTGGGGAGGGTTACAGATAACAGGAGAATAATTGTGGGATCAAATACACGGTTCAGTGCATCAAACCACAAAAACAATTTTCTCAAGATAATGCTTCTAATAAAAGTCGGGTCACTTAATTACACTTTGAGCTTTGTTTATTGTGAGCCCATCTCGTCTTCCTTTAGCTCTGTGTTTCTGTCAATTTCCTATCACACAAAACAACCTTACACATTCATTTTGCATCTTCTGGTACGACAAAAAGCAGACCTTAGTGTGGTGGATTATCAAATACATTAGGAATAATGAAACAGTGATGTTGGTGTCATGACACTTCATAAATGGTCTGATTCACCCTTCAACATCCCCACTGTTGTTATTATCAAAAGAGCATCAACAGCAATGGTATAGAAATAACTACTTGTTATGATATGTTTTATCACATAACTGATCCTTATGATTTACTGTGCAAGGTTGATAGTATTTCATAGTGATAATTTTTCCTTTCAGTGTAAAGTGATGTGCAGCTACTATAGAAATAAGTGTCAGACCATACCAACTTCAAGAGATTTTGAGAGAAGCAGGGGTTTAGATATTGCATTTTATTCAGTCACAAAGGAACCATCAAGAGAGATCGCCTCTCACCTTGTAAGCACTGTATCTGTGCTACTCACTGAGCCCATTTGAAGAACAATGACTGGTCTCTGTGCCAACATCATTCCTTCAACTGTCTGGCTTGTCATGATCTGCTGGACCTGATTCATGGATACTGTCAGCGAAGGAAGCTGAAGATCACTGAAGATTAAAGTGTTATGGTCGTCACTAAAGAGCATGATTTTAATTTTGTTTTCTAAAAATGAAATGAGCACCTTAGCAAGGCAACACCTCTCCGAAGTAAAGATGAGAAAAGGTTAAGCAATATGCAAAAAAAATGCAGAAAGGATTGTTCTTGGAAAAAGACTTGGAATATTCTATGGTCGACAGTAAATAGTATCATAAAAAGATTGTGAGACATCTGTGATAAAAAGATACAACTGAAAATCATTATTGGATGTTTATGATTGTTGGGTTTAGGTGATACGGCACCAAATACAGGCTTTATTTTGTTACGGAATATATTTTCTGTGAACACAGTTCACTGTGCCGTCCACAAATGATGGTTAAAGTTCTATTATGCACAGAAGAAAACATGTGACCCACATCTGTCTTTTGTTGGCAGAAGCTCATTTAAAATGGGCAGAGGCAAAGTGGTAACTGTTCCTTTATGTGTGATATATGTGATCATATAAATTATAGTTTTGAATTCTTTTTGGAACTCATGGGCGCTGTGTCCTCCAGACTGAAGAAGAGAAGGACCATTTGGATTGTTATCAACGCTAAGTACAGACTAAGTACAGTAAAGCCTGTATCTCTAATGGTATGGGGATGCATTAGTGACAATGGAACTGGCAAATTGCACATCTGGAGAGGTACCATCAATGCTGAATGGTATGTAGAGGTCTTAGAGCACCATATGCCCCCATTGAACTTCTTCAGAGAAAGCCATGTATATTTCAAAGAGACTCTGCTAATCTTCATACTGCATCTGTTATTACAGCATGGTTACGTAGGCAGCATAGGAAGATTCAGGTTCTTTGAAACCTTTTTTAACCAGCTGAAAACATTTGGTGCATCATAAAATGCAAAATACAACAAAGACAACTCAGGACTGTTGAGCAGCTAGAATCACGTGTCAGACATGAATGGGACAACATAACACAAACGTAAACATGGCCCTTTCCCCACATTTTTTAGATGTGTCGCTTCCATCAAATTCAAGATGAGCCAATATATGTAATGAGCAGCAAAAATGGCACTTGCACAAAATGTGTTGTTTTCTTTGTTCACTTGTAAATAAAACATTTGTTTATGAGATTTGCATATCATTGCATATTGTTTTTTCTTCACACTTTACACAGTGTCCCAACTCTTTTAGAATAGATGTTGCATAAAGTGAACAAAGATTACATTTAAATGAACAGTTACAAAAAGAGAAAAATGGTTTCAAACAAACTGCCTGTATAGATGAATGCTAAGCAATGAGTGCTCTAATGCACTTACACAATCAAAACTGGTGATCTAGAGCAAGTTGTTCCATCTTGCATTTTATTACCACTAAACAACAGATTTATTACTTTCAAGTTTTGCACCCCATATCACATTTTGTGGGCTTCGTTTGAACAAGAAGAGGTGAGACTGGACAGTGAAATTCATGCTCTCTGGTTCCCAAAATGAATGTGCTTTAGTGATAAGGACCGGATGAGAGGACAGAAGATACGGCACAATGCAGTGGCACATCTCCCGGCACAAGCTGTTTCACTGTGCAGTAGTCTGCGTTATATAATTCTGATGGGGTTTTCTGGCACCTTACACTCCACCTACTGAAGGTGGGAACTCATACGGCTAATTCTCTTGCCGTGCTGTGGACCGTACACTGACATATGTGCAGAAACAATGTGATACACAAGCACGTTCCACCAATGATATCCAATCAACAAATAGTACCCAACCTTATTTTTGTTTTGCATGTGAGAAAAACATGCCCCCCCGCCACACCTCCCTTGATTAATGCTGGGTCATGATGATGAAGAAAGTGGATAGTGTGTGCCACCAGCCTCCAACTGTTCACCCTCACCCTGCCTCTTCCCTGTGGAAGAGCTCTCTGCCATCTGTCAGTACTGGAAAGTCATGGTGGCTTGCAGCAGGTTTTTCCAAACCTGCATACACGGCTGCCTTTTCCCTGTCACATACTCCGCTGTGCATGAACCCTTCAGCCGTAAAACAGCCACTGGGCTAGAAAACGGTGCAAGTCAAGCCAAAGCCTCATTTATATCCATGAAAAAGTTATCTTAGTAGTGTTATTGACCCAGGATATAATCGCATGGTGGGTCAAACTTGGCCAGAAAAGGACACAGTGAAGTTAAGAAAGCATGACATCACTTCAGTATAATTGAATGTTGTTTACCTAAGTGCTATTTAATTGCCTGATTCGTCTCTGAATCTCTCATGCAACTCTATGCTGCAAATGAGCACAGCACTGGCAATGTCTCCTTATTAGTTATTCATGGCTTCATTTGCTTCATATGTTCCCTCATTCTTTCTTAGTAATGCTGATGGCTACCATAAAGTAAATCCTGAGCCGAGATCTGTGAGCAGATAGAAAATAAGCGCTTTTGTGTGGAAAAACAGGTGAAGTAAACAGATCTCAAAGAGCACATGTAGGGGGTATTTTCCATACAATATGAAACTCATGGGCTCCATGTTATATCCTGAATTCTACAGATGAATGTCTGAAAATAATTTCCTGTAACAGCAAGAGACTAAATAAAAAACCATGCTTCTCTCTCCTCTTGAATCTTATCTTTCCTGGCCCTTAGTCCTAATAAATCATGTGAGGGGCTCATAAATCAAGTACATGTCCACCTAACAGATACATGATGACTATAACAATGTATGATTAAAAAAAATCTTGTTCAGTTCATCTCCAGAGAACTTAATTAAATAAACCCATCTGGCCCAAGACTTGAGAGACGTGCCTCAGCAATGTCATTTCACCCTGGTCAAAAATTGTCAAAAGGAAACCTCGAGCAAAGGAAAGAAAATAAAAGACTCGAGCTGAAATATCCTACTGAAACGCCTGCTGGCATGGCTTCAGGGTCACACACCAGCTGTGACAGCAACCTCCAGGGGTCTTTGTTCTTGACAAAAAGGGTGGATGAGGTGGTTCTTGAACAGCTTGGAATCTAAATTGTAGCAGTTGTTAAGTTTTACCATACGATGAATAACTATCATTTTAGCCCTTCTTTCACCCTCATTGATGAATTATCTGTCGGCAACATATGACCCACCACTTTCTGCATGTTAACTAATGTTAACTAATATTCATTGTTTTGTATCAAAGGACCGTTCTCTCAAGGAAGAAGTTTTTTCTATGTATCTTATGGAAAATATAGGAAACCTTCAGACCTGAACTCCAGAATTTGTTTAACTTAATGACAAGCTTCGTAAACACAATTCCCCTGCAGATATTAATCCAGTGTAGTAAAGTCAGATCCTTTTTTTTTTATATCAACTTTGCATGAATGTGAGCTACTTATATAAGTGTATGATTTCAGCAGAAACATTTGACAACCACATAAGGGTGTTTGTCTCACACTCTCTTTTCCCTGCTGCAAGTTAATCTGTGGGAGATTAATAAAATCAATCTGTTCCACTGACTCCTAATGGGGAGATACTTGGACGACCCTTATAAATGGGCACACGTGTATATAAGCAGGTAACAACATGCATGGCTCATTCCCAACATTTAGAGCCAACACACTGACGAATTAAAAGAATATCTCTGATCTTCTTGCGTCAGCAATGTGATGCTAGACTGGAAGAGATAGCAGTTCACCTTGTCACACCCCAAGAACTACTTAACGACAACCTAAAAGGACAGCAAAAAGTCCAACTCCAAAGTCCTGCGATCCCAACGCAGTCGAGCATCTACTGGTTATGCCCCACCCTGCAGCTCACAGGACCCAAAGGATCCTCTGCAAGTGTCCTTGAGCCAGACATTACAAGACACTCTCAGAGGTTCTGTGTCCCACAGGTTAGTGCTGTTTTTTTTTTTTAGGGGAAAGAGGATCAACACAATGTTAACTAGGTGGTTTTAATGTTTTAACTGATCCAGTTAACTGACTAATACTGTCCCGAAACACTTGTGCTTAACAGCTTTTGAATAGAGGCCCAATAATGCCTTTGTTATCCTATTGTTAAAAATGGCACTAAAAATAGAGCAGAGCTTGCATAATCCAAAATAAATCTTTATTTCCCCTTTTTCATGAGGTTCCATAAAACACTTTGTTGAAGTTGTACATTTACATACAAGTACACAGAGACACTAGCACTAGTGATGTAACTTTTCCCCCTCTCAGTAACCTTAGACAGCCCCGATCGAGATGAAAAAGTAACTGTCAATGAGCAGACAAAGCCAAATAAAACAGCAGACTCTGAAGAAAGCAGTGTTAAATATTGGTTGTTAATTGCCATCTAGTGGCCAATGCTTACCTTGCAAAGCAATAGAACTGGTCAATAAGGATTTTACACAGCTAAATTTTAATCCTCAATTTTGAAATAATTAACAACCTGAGTAGATGTAATGGTTCTCATTATTATAAATAAATTTGAAATAAGCCAGGCTAAATTATTGTAACCTGGAGATCGCTTGCCTTACGCTCAATATCTTCTTTGATATAGGTCAGTGAGGCCTTACTCCCTGAAATATCCACAAAAGTGATATAACTGTAATATAATTGGTAATGTGTCTGATTTTCAAAAGCTGATTAAATGATCATATTTTATGGTATATTGTCTCATTAGACTCAGCTGATCTTTGACTGATAAGCACCAATTTATTGTTAACCTTTATCTAATGAGTACACAACACAGAGAATATTAATACATTTGCTGGAAACTATTAGTTGGATATAACTCTCATTGTGTATGTAGTAGACGTTCTTCTAAAGATGACTTGTCCTTTGTCAAAGTGTCGTTTAGGTGTTTTCAGAAATATCACATTTATAGTCTTTTTCTACTAGCTTATTTATACATTTAATAGCTTACGTCTGTTCATGCAATACGATACGAAGTACATACCTGTCCGGTGTTTGACCATTTTTAGCGTGTAAAATCGTTATGACAATATAATTTCTTAAAATGACGGGGAATAGAGTTGAAGATTTACGAGCCACTAAAAAGTACATGAAAGCAGCAGTGGTGGGAGGCATCAACTAGCTAACTGCTGCTGCATGAACACAGTGAGCATACCTCCGTGTCAGCGAGCCACCAGGCACGAAAATGTCAGGAAAAAGTTTCCGAGTCAGCGATGGAGATTGGATTTGTCCAGATAAAAAGTAAGGTCACACACATAATCAATGCTGCATTGTACGCTTTGAGGGTTAAATTTAGCCGCAGACGTATGTTTAATTTGATGATAATGCTAACTGTCTGACAGTAGTTAGCTTAGGCCTCCTACCATTTTGTCATTGCTAATGCTTAAGAGTTAAGCAAAAAAAAGTAACTTCCACTTTTACTTGTAACTTCTGTAGCCCATCTGTATGTAGAATAAACACAACGAGTCGACTGCACACTTATGAATAGGGACCTATCTGAATTTACGTGCTAAGGTTTGGTTGTTAATACAGGCGCTACCATGCAAGTTAGCATGTTAGCTGTCTGCCGCTCGTGTGGGTTGGAGTAAGTGTCTTCACTCACTATTGTGGGTGGTGTTTACAATGTTGTCGTAACTGAAGAGCCTTTATTCAAAGACAGCTCTAGTGCTCCCTTTTAACTTCGCTAAACAAGGGTCGGACAAGCGTAGCCGGCTGCAAATGTTGGTGGGAAGGCTTTTGAAACGAGGTGTTTGACGAGGACAGGAAGACTACTAGCTAATGGTGTGGCACATGGAGAGGAGAATAATCCCACTGTTTGCAGCACACTCAATTCATTCTGACATTTTAAACTTGTTCATTCTGCTTTTTCAGGTGTGGAAATGTGAATTTTGCTCGGAGAACAAGCTGCAACAGATGTGGCAGAGGTGAACCTTTATTTTGCTTTGTGTGATATTTAATGTATCCCAAAGAAGCTTAATGCACTCATTTTAAAAAAAAAAAAAAAAAAAGAAAGAAAGAAACAACTCTTTTGTTTCCATAGAGAAAACCACAGAGGCAAAGATGATGAAAGCAGGAGGAACAGAAATTGGGAAAACTCTTGCTGAGAAGAGCAGAGGCCTCTTCAGTGCCAATGATTGGCAATGCAAAACGTAGGTGATGATTGTAGACTTGCTGCACAGACTGTTGTCGCAAAGCCTGAGAGATGCATGCAAATAGTAGTCGGACTTATTTATACAATTAATTAAAAGCATCACTGGCCGTTTTTTCAGTTTGTGGCAAAACATGTTTCTTTTAAATGTTAGAAAACTAAACTATTTCATTATTTATCTGCTTGCTTTCATTAAGATGTGGAAATGTGAACTGGGCTAGACGGTCAGAGTGCAACATGTGCAACACTCCCAAATATGCCAAGCTTGAAGAGAGAACAGGTAACCCAATAATTCTTTTTTTTTTTTTTAAATAATAATAAATCAGATATTGTTTGGTTGATGCCCATCAGCTTCTCTTTTTTCCCTGTGATGTTTAAGGTTATGGTGGAGGTTTTAATGAAAGGGAAAATGTGGAGTATATTGAAAGGGAGGAATCTGATGGTGAATATGATGAGGTGAGCCCCCTGGGATAAAAAAATGGGGAAAAGGAGGAAAAAAAATTCAGTGTTGTTACAAATATGGTAACAAGATGTCCTTGGCAGAGGGCTGAATCAAGTGGATGTGTTTGTCATGTTTATCCACAGTTTGGTAGGAAAAAGAAAAAGTTCCGCGGGAAGAGCAACAGCACGTCATCCTCCAAAGAAACCGAAAAAAAGGAAGTACCAAAAGATGAAGATGAGGAGGAAGAGGATGATGACGAAGATGGTGACGTGTCTAAATACAAATTGGACGTAAGATCAGTGATTGAATGTTTAAAAATCTGATTTGTTGCGCTGGCAGCCGAGCGAAATGCTAAGAATTTAAAAACCGCTCCTATCCAGGACGACGATGATGATGACGACGACGACAAGAAGAACAAAGAAGACGACGACAACGACGATGATGGTGATGATGACGACGAAGATGGCGATCTGTCAAAGTACGACCTCGTTGCCAGTGATGAAGACGAAAAAGCAGCTAAGAAAAAGGGCAGCCGCTCCGGTTCGTCCCGCTCCCGTTCCTCCTCCCGCTCCTCCAGCTCCAGTTCTCGGTCGAGGTCCAGGTAAAAGGGTACAGGTCAAGGGTAACTCCAGGCAAAATGTCAGTATCAGCTCAATCTTCCTTCTGATTTAATGATCAGCATCAATTACATTTGCTGTTTTGCCAACTTGTTGTTGTTTTTTCCCCCTCCTTTTCTGAACCCCTCCCTGTTTGCAATGTAAGAAACCTGATGTGTAGATTCACTGCTCTGTTGCTGGGTTTTTGACATCTCTTTGACTAAAGATGGCACGATTGCATTTTTCTTTTATTTTTTTATGTGTTTTATAGTTTGGCTTTGAAGAAATACCTGAATTTTCCTTTTGCCCTTACTATTGGTTCCTGTGCACCATTTGTATGGAAGTGATGAGTTGTTTTGTCTTTCCCTTTTGGATGACATTATCTACAGTCATACAGGAGTAATTTCTCTTTCAAACTGATGTCAAGTTAAATGTCGTTGCCACACTGAACATGCACATAGTTGGTGTCCCTATGTTTAGAAAATATTGGAAAGGTTTTATTTTTTTGTTTTTCAGGTCCCGCTCTAGAAGCTCTTCCAGTTCCAGATCTGGATCTCGCTCGAGGTCTCACTCCAGGTGAATGAGGTGACATGCACTCTCTTGCTTTAGAGAGTGTATGTGTGGGGCAGAAAGCTCCAGAACAGTCGTACTCCTAAGCTCACATTTTTAGCAGAGACTGCATAGTTCTTTCTATTGATGCACGTTTCGTTTAGGTCTGAGAGCATAAATAGTGCAAGTCTTGACTAGCTTGATTGAGCTTTACTGCTACAGCGCTCAGGCCTCCAGAATGACTTCTGGGGTATTTATCACGCCTCTCTCGGGAGTGTTACCCGCTTGATCTGGTATATTGAAAAGCAGCTAAATATTTCCTAGATTTAAAGCCACTATGAGGACACTTAATCACTAACCAATACAGCATCTCGGGTCAAACTTTCTCAGTACCATTAATTCATAGTTAAGTGCTCCTAAGCAGAGAAGCCTGATAAATATCCACACTGGTGAGACCCCGATTTGATTGTACTGACTTTAGTGCTTGGTTTATTCCTCCAAAAGATCCAGCTCCAGGTCTGGAAAGGGCTCCTCTCCCCGGAAGAGGTCCCGCTCACCCTCCTCCTCACCTGAGAGGAGACAGAAGCGCAGTCGCTCCAGGTCCTCATCTGGAGGGAGAAAACGGAGGCGTTCTAGATCACGTTCGTCCGAAAGGTTTGGGTTTCTGTGGAATACCACAATGGCACTGATTATTACTAGCCATCTGTTGGCTCGCTTATGGGAATTCAGATTCACATACTGATGTTCACACTTTGCCACGTTGTAATACTTTTCACATGCGGTGACCTTGCTTCATGTATACGTCGTGTGCTTGTGGCCGAGCCCGCTGACCGCGTCGTTCTTCCCACGATGTTTGTGTGATTTCAGGCGCAGCGGCCACTCATCTGGATCGTCCCAGTCTGGCTCCAGTTCAAAAAAGAAGTAACTTTCTTACGGCCTTTAATCCACGAAAAGGAATCTTAGCGGAATTGCATGTTATGTTGCAAAGAAAACAACCACATCCCTTCAGTCTGCTGTTAATTGTCATAAAGTCCTTAAAGTCTTACTTCTGCTCAAGAGCAACAGGCGCCTTGACTTCACCCTGTCTTTACCTTCATGCTCCCTTTTTAAAGCCACTTACATCAAATGTTTGTAACAATAGGTGTCCAATAAATATAAGTGTTTGGTCCTAAAAGAAAACAAGATGTACTGTGTAGAGGGTGTATTCCATTGGAAACCTATTTTGCTTGATATCTTCCCAAAAACATTTAAGTTCTTCGCATCTGTTGGTAAATTTGAGCAAAATCTATTTTTTTATTTTGTTATTTTTAAATTGAAAGTGAATTACGTAAGCATCCATTTAAAAATAGCTGAGATGTAGCTATAAGTTTTGGCCGTTTCCTATGTTGTGTGTTTTTCAAGGTAAGTATTTTACTTTTTGCTCGTTTTAGTTGAATGGCAGTAAACGCAACATTCTTTGGTTTAGATTTTAAGTGTACTTCATTCTTTACACAATTGTTGCCTATTAAACCAATTAGTCCTCGGCTATTCTTTAGTAGTTGGGGGGACAATTAACTTTCTTTTTTTTTTTTTGTGCTCCACTTAAATTGGGCAAGAACAGCTGAAACTTAATGGTAAAATGTGGCCGTACAGTCTTTTTATTGGTAAAAATCAACTAAAATGTACACATGTAAATAAAATACTGTCAACATTGCCTCTTTGTGATGGTGATTAATTTTACACTGAGGATGGTAGGTGTTTATGAACCTGGAAACATGCAGAGATTTGCTATTTATTTTTGACCAGTTCACACCATGGCGTTGTTGAGCTTTTAAAAGAAAAAAGGACTTTGTTATGAAGTGATAACGTTTCTGAAGGTAAGTTGAGCACAAAGATTATGAAGTCGGATCGAACACAAAGGCTTTAAGTGTGAAGATCGGCCTAATAATAGCTGCAGTTAATTGGGAAGTGGTGAGTTGTTTTGTAAGTAATCTGTGTCTCAATGGATTGGGGGAGATTAAAGCAAAGATAATGTCAAGCAACCAGACATTTTTAAAAGTCTTTAAGCAGTAACACTGATCTCTTTGGATAATGAGCTTTGCTTTAACACCATTCTATCAGTGGAACAGCAGCAACCAAAGAAAGTACCCATTTAATAGTTAAATTTTCTATATTGGATATTCCTGTTTCATATAGTTTTTTGATAAAAATGATACCTCAGGTTTAGTATTATGGTCGCAGTTAAAAGTAAACGGCTTTTTGACTGAAAGGAGACTGGGCAAAAACTTTAATCTACTTTTCATATAGTCCCTTAGGAATTTATCCCTGTAATGATTAAAATATATTTTCTTGGCTGTTAACAGTTTTGTTGTTTGTCTTTTGATGGTGTGGTAAAGACCCTTTTTGAAGACAGCCATATTTTGCTCAAATGTTTCAAATTTAGTTCCTGTGTTAGATAACGTGGCACTTGCATAACTATCTGAATGAGTCATGTTATGTTGGAATATGTTCATTTCAGAAAGACTGTGATACCATAAAAATAATTGACTCAATCTTACAAATCAGCTGGGGAGGTTTTAGAATGATACCGGGTACAAGTTTTACTTTTCACCTTCAATGTCTGCCCCTAAGCTGCCAACGTTTAACCGAACCAAGCAAGCAAAGCTAAAATTGCAATTCAGTAACTTCAGCCGCTATCCCGCTGACGTTTCTCTTAAAGTTGATATTTCATTAGTTTTGAATGAACAGCACATTGTCTTTTTATATTGCCATCGTTTGCTATTGCATTTCTTCAAAGTTGTATTGTATTTCACATGATGGTCAACAGGTGGCGGTTGTTGCTTCTCAGCTGGGCAGGACTGCCTACCCTGGTGCAGAATAAATGCCCAGTATATTCAAACTGATCTTGAGTGTACATGCAGTCAGACTAATCCTGGGTACACTTAAAGTGTGGTAATGATAAGTCAACTTGAAGTTTACTATTTCGGAGCAACTAGTTTTGTACCAAGTATATTTCAGTTGTAAATAAACTGTAAAAAAGCTGAATATGAAGTGCATTTGTTGTTCTACTTTAGTGTGCTAAAGTGGAACAACTCAAAGTACTTAGTACACTTAAGTACGTGACCGTATATGTACTAATTTGCATGCTTGGTTGATCAAATAAAGTTAATTTACGTCATTATATGTTATTTAATCAATAGTGTGCTCGATCATACATATGAAACATGTCTATTGATGAGTAAGCCAGTATACTTGGTTATTACTTTATGGGTTACAATGCAAGTGTAAAAAGTTGACTTAAAATTAAGCTCAATCGTAATTTAAGATATGCTAAAGCCTTTGGGTATTGAAATATGAAGAAAATGTACTATAGCACAAACATTTCTGACAGTGTTGTGAAAAATAGTTTAAAGCGGAACATTAGCAAGCTTCGCGTAAATCTGTAGATGGTGCACTTTTTTGCTCGTACATTGGCAATATATTGTTGAGAATGTGAATATATGTGAAATACAATAATTATGGTGATGAAACGTGCGAACATAGGCTATGAGTTTAATAAATTTGAAGTAGACTCTGTTAAACTCGGTTGTGAGCTGCTGTCAGATTAAATGACAGTTGTATAGTCATAGTACCTGTGATCATGTTTTTTTTAATGTATGTTCCCCTTTGAGTTGATTGAAAAAGCCTTTGAGAGAAATGTAGCCTAAGTCATTATACGAATGTGCACATAAATGCCGATGGAAAATGCATAGCCTAACCTGATTACCCTATATTTGACTTTTTCCTTGATAACCAGAGAATGCCTGAATATGTTATACACGTCTCCTCATCCTGCATGTCCTGCTTCTGCTTTCACGTGCTCAAAGACAATTTTTCATTACTTTTCCCAAGCTGAAAGAGAGCGTAGGAGCCTCGTTTGTTTCCCAATGTCACCCTGTGCGTCTGCCTGTAGAATCAATTCAATAGCTTTTCTTGTTGTCAAGTATATTGTTTCGCAAGAGGTACTTGGATATTGTTTCACTCTCAATTGTCACAGCCTGTGCTTGAATAAATGCAAATTCAGTCAAATGAAACATGCGAACAAAGAATACTGTATACATTTTTATAGGTTTTTTATTTATTTTTTTTTTTTTTCAGATTTAAACCAGGCAACTGTGCGCTTCCTCTGGGCTCCAAGTAGTCCCGCCTTCAGCGTGTAAAGGGCTTGACGCGCTTTTACGCACCGCATTCTTGGAGAAGCTGGGAACACAAGATGATGCTCAGGAGGGATATTCGCTGCTTATGAGCTTACATTTTCTGAAAGAATGACTGTAGACAGTTGTGATTCCCTCGGGAGCCTGACAACCACTAAAATACTCGAAAAGATGGTGGGCTCCAACGTCTCCAAGACATTGAGCGAAAGCAATATCACCAAGAATTGTGGAACTGTATCTGTTGGATTTCCAATTACCATGATGGTGACTGGCATGGTTGGCAACTCTTTAGCTCTTATTCTGGTGTATATATCTTATAGGAAAAAGGAAAATAGAAGGAAAAAGTCTTTTTTGCTTTGTATTGGATCACTGGCGTTGACTGACCTGTTCGGGCAGCTTATGACAAGTCCAGTTGTGATATCAGTCTACCGGGCTGGTCTGAAATGGGAACTTGTCGACCCATCTGACAAGCTATGCGCCTATTTTGGTGTGTGCATGACAACTTTTGGGCTGTGCGCTCTCTTCTTGGCCAGTGCCATGGCGATGGAAAGAGCGTTGGCGATAACAAATCCTCACTGGTACTCGAATCACATGAGGACAAGTGTGACAAAGCAAACTTTGGCTGTCATATGGTGTCTTGTTTTGCTGTTTGCTTTGCTGCCCATTGCAGGGATCGGTAAATACACGCGCCAGTGGCCAGGCACCTGGTGCTTCATCAGCACGGGGGACAGCGATGTCCCGGGTAATATGTTTTTCGCCATCACTTTCGCTGCACTTGGGATTTTCTCTCTGCTTGTGACACTCTCTTGCAATGTGATGACGATCCGGGGTTTAATTATCCGATGTAAAACAAAGTCTGGCACGTCTCAGTCTTCAAAGCAGTGGGAACGTCTCACCACGGAGACCGTCATACAGTTGTTAGGGATTATGTGCGTCCTGATTATATGCTGGTCTCCTCTTCTGGTACGTTTTTACGTATGTGTGTGTGTGTGTGTGTAACTGCAGCCTGTACTTACATATGTTTTAATGATGCAGAATTACTTCATACAGAAGTGACAGCCCTTGAATTAATATGAATGTAGAAAACCCTGATTTAAATGTAATATTAAAGGACACTTTAACAGGTGCCTTAACTAACAGATCAAGAGATCTGTTTTTTCTGGAGATGGTCCAGGCCAGTGAACGATTGTGAGGGCAGACATTGCAACCATAAACACACTTTATGTTCTCAATCACTTACCTCTCAGTTTATGTTTCTTCTATCTGAATCCACTCACATAGAATCCACACTCCATGTAAAAAAGAAAGGAAAAAAAAACATGACTGTCATGTGTGATCCCTTTCAAATGCTGCTGCCAATTGGCATTAAGGGGTAATCCACTTAGGAGTCCTGTTTGGGGTTCTGCTCAGTGTACTATGAGGCCATGCACTGTCAGTCACATTTAATATTTCCATCAAGAAAATGAATAGAAGACACAGCACTGTGGCAGCCACAGACTGTGAACATTGTTGTTCTTCAGTTTATTTGATAGCAACTAGAATTGGTTTAAGTTACATAATGTATTAATGTTAAATGAAACTGCATCAAAAAATACTTAAAGATCTGTCCAAACACAGGTGCTGATGCTCAGGATGATCTCCAGCAAGGTGTCCTCCCATGAATGTAGTAATCCCTCACTAAAGTCCAATCACACGTCCAGTCGGGATGTCAATCTCGACTGCAACTTCTTTCTGACAGCGATACGTCTGGCCTCACTCAACCAGATCCTGGACCCGTGGGTCTATCTGCTCCTGCGTGAGATCCTCCTGCGCAAGTTCTGTATCATGGCTAACGCTGTCTCCAACTGCTCCCTAGAGGAGAAGGAGAAGGAGACTCAGACGGCGCTGGATGCCCTTAACAAGCAGAACCAAGACAGCAACAACCTTTGTAAATCATAAAGTAACTAAGTCAACTTTTGACAGTAATCTCTATTTTATGACTCCAAGGCTGGAAGTGCTTTCAAGGATACAAAATTGTCTGGAATTGAAAACGGGAATGGGAAACAACGGAATGATTATCCTTCACACAAAGATGTTGTGTCATGGGATCCAAGTCTACATTTGTTATGCTTACAACATATTCCATTGAAAGTCACCTAACCAGCACGTGGATGCATGACCGTGTCATCTCCTGCACATGGCTGCTGTGCGGCCACCATGAACTCTTTAATTGACACTTTTAGTAACATCGTCTGTCAGACCCAAGACCTGAATGTAGGTGACTCCATACTGACAAGCTATTTGAAGCCACAAGCTAACTTAACAACATATTTTGTAAATATTTGTGAATGAAGAAAAAAAAAATCTAAATTCATGAAAATAGCTATAAATATCTTTGTTATATCTGACACGAAACATACCGTTTTGTTAAAAAGAAAAAAAAAAAGGAAGAATAAGTGTTTAATCAGATGAAAAAAAAGCAAAACTGGAGCCAGTTGTTGATTATATGGTTATTAATGTCTGTGATATGAATTTTGTTGCTTGTGCTGGATTCTGATGATGCTACCTACCGAATATCACTTGGTGTAAATCTAATGTATAGCATTTATGTGGCATAGATCGGCTAGCAGCCAGGACTGTGAAATGTGAACCTAAATGTTTGTTGCCTGTTTCCCTCTTGAACATGAAACACACAGGTAAATTGTGGTGGTGTGGCTGCTTTCTCAGCAATTTTCTTTTCGTCATACCAACAAAGCCACTCTTGTTAAAGTATGAAAGTGTAAAATCCCCATCAGTGGGGCCTACTTTCACCAGCCAGATCATAATCATTACTTGTGATGAATTTTCATTGACCAGATACTTGGAAAAAACAGCAGATTACAGCAAATGTTTTAACTTTTAAGAATTTTGAAGGTCCTGTTCAATCCTCAACATAGACAGCATAGCAGAATAAGAATATTTTTAGGCCCATTTGAAGTTGTCAATATAACTTCACATACTGTTATAATTACATATGGTGGAAAAGCACTTTGGAGTTATAACTGTACAGCATGTTTTTAAGCTATATTCTCCAGAGTTGAATAGCCTGCATGGGTCTTTTAACTGTTATGCTGAATGGTTCAGAGTAGGTAGTCCTACCTTAAGGGAAAATCACATGTCATTTGATGCCATGAAATGAAACACAAATGGCAGAAAATATCCACTGTGAAATGTGTTTCGAGTGGGATTTCTATATCTACACAACACCATGATATCACTTTAGTTGATTTAGATTTTTCTCACGTTGGGCAGTGTGGTTGTGCCTTTTAGCATTCCACCACTTCTTTTCAGTGTCAGCTAAATTCATTCTTTGTAATTCCAGTGCTACTCCAAATACACTCAATTATTTACAACCTTTAACACACAAAGTGCCATTTGTCAAAGGTCTCAGATGAAATCAATGTAGTTTCTAATGAGATGGTTTGCTCTTAGTGCCAACTTTCTAAATGTAAAAGGAATAGATAACCACTGATTTGGGGAAATGTGCCATTTATTTCACAGTGGTGTGAATCGGAGCTTTTTATGACTAGTTTGTCATAAGTAGCATGATCTGATTGTTGTGTAGATATTTTCATCAAGGTTGGTAAAAGACACTTCAAGGTGCTGTCTCTCCTCACAGCAAACTTACAACTCTGCCATGTCAGCACATCATCCAACAAAATTAGGCTAATGTTCGCCTTCTGCTGTGCCTGGTCCTTCCTCTGCCTTTCAACTGTGAGAAGGCTCTGTGATAATGGCCCTTTCGGAAATTGTTATCTCTGAAAGCCATGTGAAAGATGAGCTTTCTCTGTTGCCATGCATCTGTTCATCTGCCTGCATAGACATAAGAGATGTAGAGTTTAATATGTTTTGGTTGTGAAGCCACTCCCTTTTAGCTTTAGTGGCTCACTTAAATAATTAACCTTGTTTATTCCTCAGCAATTAATCAGTTTCACAAACATCTCAGTGGTATCACCACGACGTGAGCAGTTTTTACTTGGGTGAATTATGACACCAATTGAGCTTGTGGTCGTGCATTAAAAACATTTATCCCGAGCATACGTCCATCTTGTTCTGCAGTTATTATAAACTTAACCAGTCACCTTTATTTTTGCATTTATAACCATGAATATTCACTGACAAGTTACTGCCAGATATGGCAAAATCAGCTTTCTTTCAAACCTGCATCATGTAATTACTTCAGTCCTCTGAAGCTTCCTGCTCATCAACACAGGAAAAATAATTACAGTTAGGAAATAAGTTTAAAGCTATCTGGCCATGTGGTGGGGAGTTTTCCTGAGAAAAACATCCCACCCAACCCCCACAGTGGAAAGGAAAATGGAAAAATAGTTCATTCAAACATAATACAGTCCTTAATGGATCCAGTAAAAGCCAGCACAATATTTAGAGGGCTCATTTCCTGTTGCTCTGAAGCACAGTTTCTCTTATGAATTTTGTATGTCCAATTGGTCCAAGGGCACAACAGAGTAATAGGAGATGAAGATATCAGCAAGTCGTTTTATTGATTCACAAGGGGCAAGCCTCAAAAGTGATAATGAGTAATTTTTGACTTGATTAAGAAGTGTGCAAGAACTGTAGTCGCGTCCTGCAACAAACACATTGTTGAATAATAATGTCAAAGCAATACACAAGCATCTTAAGTAAAGCTCCTTTTGTGTTGATTTGTGTTCGGACCTGGCCATTTCAGCAGAGAATTACACACAACAGACCTGCACCAGCACTGCTGAGAGAGTGAGATTATATCATGATTTTATGAGGCTCACAGAATCTAGAAATGCCAGTTGGCTCCCTCTCACTCACCCATGTCACTAATGCATGGAAGTGATTCACTGTTTGCATGGCGAGATTGATGTCTTCAGGATTTCTAGAAACGTAAGAGAATGTCTCTGATAAAAGTTTGCTTGATTGACATTTGGTAGGTGAACATGACCACAGTTTCTATAACACACTATCAACATGCGGAATATCAATTTGAAAAGTCAACTTAATCCCAAAATTCAACATTTACTTCATCCATTTGTATAATCATCTCTCAACACAACACAAATCAACACAACACAAACAAACTCTGCTTTCTGTCAGCCTGAAGCATCCAATTTCTAGTTCTGTAGACTTTGCTCTTGCTTTTTTAAATAAAAATGTTGTGCCAGACACAATCACGGCATATAAATGATGGATAAGTTAAACAACGTCATTTCTTGAGTGTCAGTATTCAGAAACGTTGTTTAGAAGCTTAATTTTCATAACAAAAAAGTAACATTCATTGAATTCACAATTTGGTAATACAAGCTTGTACATGATAAGTACTTCTGAAATCTATGGTAAGAGTGCATGCTGGTGTCACGTGTGCCCATAAAAACAGGTTTGGCTCCCCGGCCAACATTCCACTGCTGAAAGCAAATAGTTATGCATCTTCTTTAGTTCACATGATGCCTATGCTTTCGATGTCAAACGAGGGCTACCAATATACTCCTACACGGCTGTGGTTTCTTTGCCAGTGCGCTTGTTGTTTTCTCCCTCAGCTGAGCAATGCTAGAAATGTTGCAGCCTTTTGTACTTTGTTCTCCAA
Organism: Leuresthes tenuis; assembly: GCF_036924035.1. Classification (NCBI taxonomy): domain Eukaryota; kingdom Metazoa; phylum Chordata; class Actinopteri; order Atheriniformes; family Atherinopsidae; genus Leuresthes; species Leuresthes tenuis. The sequence goes on along the minus strand of NW_027325361.1, from coordinate 13,761,018 downwards.
ATATTTAACATATCTGTTGTAGATAGGCTCATGTAACAAGATGCTGAGATGAAAAAAGAAATATCTCCCTACCACTCAAAGTGTCCTTTTGGTACATTATGTCTTTGTCCTCTACTTGACGTGTGTCAGTGCAACATGCAACACATTTTTCAGTCATTCTGTAACACTGTTGTTGGCTTATGTGGATATGTAATGCTGTAAGGAAGTAAAGATACTCTCAATATGTGTTAAACATTTATGCGTCTTTGTCTCACACTAATTAATGAGTGGTGCAAAGTCTAGTCAGATGACCAAACAATGTGTCGAAGAAACAGACAGAACGGACCATCCTGTTCCAAGACTAACATTGTAACATTTAGATTGTTAATTTTTGTCTGGAAAAACTGTAATAAATGTGAAAAGCAGAAAAAAGGAGATAATAAGCATAACTGCTCTTCCTAAGAGAAAAGTCCTCAAAACAGTCCATGATAACCAACAGAACAGAGGAATCAAAAACTACTTAACCAAATTTTAAAAAAAAAGAGATCTAAGTACTTTTTTAATATCTTGCTTTATTTGCAAAAATTATTTGACAAATGAGGATGAGGTCATCGTTTGAATGTATCTTGTATTGTGAAAAGCATGTACAGGATTCTGTTGTTTGTTAACCTTAGGCCATGTGTTTCCTATGGGACAATAAACATATTAATGGGGAAACAGTTTACTTCTAAATTATTTGTTTACATACATTTTTACAAGAGGCATAAGAGGTAAGAGTAAGGCCTTTGAAGTGAATGCAGTTTAGAATTAAATTCATAGTGAATTCAACATACTGTATACTTTTGTGTACACTGTATTAATTGTTTCACATCCCTGGATCTATCCTACACTTATAAGGTAGTATGTTTAAACCGAAAAAAGAGGTGGACATACTGTAAGCTGCATCAGTATTCAAAGCTAGAGAATAAGAGCTTGGTAAACAGTTAAAAAACACTCAGTTTTACCTTGTTAGAACCAGGTTGGGACACCTCTCTATCGGGGTAGGGTTGATGTGTGTCAGGAGATAATGTCCAGATATTAGAACAGCCAAAACAACAGATGTAGCAAAACAGACAGGGTACACATCACTGCACCTTCAACAAGTTGATAAAAGGCAGGATCTGTGCTCTCATGTTTTTAGAACAAACCCCACGATATGAGTGTTGCTGCATAAACTGAAACTCCTCTGACCAGGCAATGCTTTTCCAGTCCCCCATTGTTCACTTTTGGACAGCATCCTAATCATTGTAACCTTATTTCTCTTTTGAGCTGACAGGAGTGGCACCCAGTGTGGTCTCCTGTCACTTTGGTCCATCTGCTACTAGATATGAATTGTTATGTTGTCAGGTATGATCTTCTGCAGACTTTTGTTGTAAAAGATAATTGTAGTCTAGTAGCTTGAACCAGCTTGAACTTTCCTTTGCACTTTGTGCAAACCTTTGTGATGGTTATGCATCAAAAGCATAGGTCAGCAGTTTCTTTAAAGGTTAAATCACCTTTATTCCCCTTTTAAATGTATGTCTTGTCTTGTCTTCATACCTACTGATTGGCTGATTAGTGGTCGGCTTTTGAATGAGTGCATGAGCAAGATTTGCAAGATTCGCATGATTCTTTTGTATCGTTTTGTTTTCAGTTACAAATGAGACCTCTGAGACAACAAATCCTTTATATACATCTTTCATTGTACATTTGACTCTGAAAGCACAGACAGAGTTGGTTGTCAAGGCAACTGGGTCAAGCTGGTGATTACAAGCCTGGGAACATATTGGAAATTGTGTTCTTTTACTTTTTCTTATGTCGCAGTTTGTCGAGTGTATTGATAATCTTAGTGTTTATTTTTCAAGCCTTCAAACATTTTTAATACATATACAAAGTTTGGAGATGAAGTTTTAAAGTAGCATGCACATGCTATGTGTTAGTGTCAAGAGGATGGAGGTTCGAAGTAGAATGCAAAGAGGTGAGCACACTATTCTTTACATTTATGTCATCTGTGATTAATTTGTAAGCCTGAATTCAACCAGTCATGAATCGTGTAAATTACCTGCCTCGGTCTCCCTGCTCTGCACACCATGTAGTCATTTTATGGCGGAGTGAGAGCACAGTCTGCATCTGATGAATTCAAGTGGGCCCATTAAAAACTCAAGTGTCCCATTATTCATCACAGTTAAGTGTAATCGATTGAGTTTCTATATATTCTTTGGAGAAAACACAGGGAGAGATAATCTCATTGACACACTGACACCTTTACATGACTTTTAAACAAAAAAAATCTCCTGAAAATTGCATTTTAACAGAGAAAATTCAAACACATGTATCTATTTGTTTGCTGTTTTTTGATTATCTTGTTTTTGCTGAAGTGGAAGTGTGTCCATTCGACAGTAACATGTGATTTGCAAGACTAGATAATAGTTCACCATCAACAAGTGTTTTAAAACCAAGACAATCATGGGGGGAAATTAAAAGGTAATTTCCATCAATTTAGAGGCAGAACATCATGATGGCAAAGTGGCAAGATTTCATGATGTTTCATGTTTACTGCATGCGGTGAGTTCAGTCTGTAAGAGACTCACAGAGGTCAGTTTTATACATTTATATTTACTATCAGTATTACTAGTTTATTGAACGTATTGTATATAGCAAAAGGTGAGGCCTATTTTGCACTTCCTTTTGTGTTGATTATGATTTTACAGAACATGGACCAGTTTTTGCTTGGTGATGTTGTCCTTCTATAGACTTTTAGTCTGAGTGAGATAAATGTCTAACTGATATAATTGCTCCTTCAGGGCCTCTCAAGTAGAAGCATGACGTTAACTGAATTAATTAGGGTGTTGATGGATTCCTCTACTTTACCTTCCTTATGCTTTTAATGTATTCTCTGATGGTATAAAAAAAACAAAAACAGGTAAATGTGAAGCTGTGCTCTGTGTGTGAGTACAAAGTATCCAGAGGTCAGGTAAACAAAAAGGTCGCCCACTGGCTGCAGAGAGATCCAGCAGCGTTTGTGTTCCTGCACATGGTTACTCAGTTTGCTGTGAAAAAAGGTTTGCTGTATGTCATCTGGCAATGAATTGATTTCATCCCCAGACGCAGCAGTTTGTATGAAACATTGGTGTATAGGTGGAGATGCTCTAACTGAAGGTGAAATGGAAGTGGACAGATATGTAGGGCCAAACTCGCACACAGGGTGTCCAAATAGTACCAACAGGTGCAGATTATTTCAGTAAATTTAGGTGATAACTTTAGAATTTAAGTTAATAGGCACAATGAATTAATTGAATCATATTACAATGGCAACTTTTGAGTATGGAACACTGTCCCTTCTTGAAGTTGATCATGTTGAAAGCAGAAAAAATGGGCATTGACTTTATCAAGGGCAAGATGAGGATGATGGAGATATACGGGGATTGGTACCAAATCTGGTCAAAGGACCATTGAAATGGTGTCAGAGTCAGGGATGATAAAAGCTGAGGACTGGAAGTACGTGTGGGCTCACGGTCTGAACTAAAAGCCACTTTTGCAGAATGTTTTGAAAATCTCAATGGTTGCTATGATAGAAAGTTGTCAGAACACACAGGCCCATGCTTTGGTCATGACAAAGCAATGATCGAAGCAGTGGGTGGGATCTTTGCAGTGTTCATTTGGTCATATGTGGTTGTTCCCTCGGGCTATTATTGATTATCCAATAGGAGATTACATCACGTTATTCCCTTATGTATACTCCTATGAGAGCTCTGTCAGATACAGTAGAAAGAATTATACTATTCATTAACAGCATTAATTCATTCCTACAATATAATGCAAATAGTAATCAAAGCTGTATGCAAATTTCCATAAAAGCAGTATCACATGATTAGAAATGACAACCAGTAAAATCAAGTATGCTGAAAGAACGCTACAATTTTACAACAGGGCATCACCCTCATCAGCACCATTTTTCCTTAGTTACCTGTAAACAAAACACATTGTGATGAAACATCACTTTCTGCTTGGCTTTAGGAGGTAATATCATTTATTTAGCGTTAGAAATAAAAACTACTTGGACAGAGTTAGAAGACAACCCTGGTTAGGACTAAAATGCTCTCTTTGAACATAGCCATTTTACTGTCATAGATGTCATTTTAACACATCACATACAGTTGCCATCACAAGCACTAAAAGTCAAACATTCATTGAATATAATTATAGGTCACATCTTCCTTGCACAAATAACCTAAGGACATGTTTTAGGGCAGACAACAGTCTCCTACAGAATCTTCCTACTCATATGAATCAGTACCTGCTGTGCCAGCTGGTTCATTTTGTGAATTCTCATGTTGAAATGTTACTTTTGCATTAAAAAAAAGTGTTGTAATGTAACAGTAGTGCATTAAAGAAATGTTTTGATCCCAAATCGTACTCCTTTCCTAACTCCAACCAGATGTTGTTTCTGCCCTGAACCTAATGGAAAAATCCTTTTGCATTAACGAGTAGTTGTGAAACACAAAGAGTAAGAGCATAATCAAAGAAAGAATGAATGAAAACAAGGATGTGAAGAAACTGCAGTATCATTGCCCTGAAACTACGTCCCATGCTTTATGGGACAAAGCTGTCCAATTAAGGGAAGTTGTGCAAGCTTGTGTGTGTGTGTGTGTGTGTGCGTGCATTTTTTCCCCCATATGTATCAAGTAAGAGTCAAAACAGAGAACTCTACAGGTCTGGCAGTCTAAGGAAAAACATTAATTTGTCATTGTATCAACAGCTGTAATTAGTTTCTACGGTAACGTAGCTCCTTCTGGTAAAGCACAATTATCAATGATGAAGCATTTATTACAGTAATCAAACAGCCCCAGCTGAAGTCCTTTATGCAATCTGGCACCAATCTATGTTAACTATTTTTAACATTTGGAGAATTTATCTGAATAAATCAGACACATCTCAACAGTCTCCAGCTTTCCATCTACAAGATGACCTTTTTTCTCCTCTGCAGGCTACCCACATCAAGCAGGTTTGACTTCATAGCTCAGATGCTGCAGAATAGACTGATGATCTAGTAGATTAGAGAGACTTTTCCTCACATTTGTCTGTGTTAAAGCTCTTCTGTCAGTTTTTACGATTGGTTTTTAGTTTATATTTCAGAACACAAGGTTGAATGAGATTATATAATATGCAGAATAAAGCATCAACACTACAGTAAGAGTACCGGTTGCTCTGCCAGCTATAATGTAACGATTACATTCACATGCTAGCTTTTTGTAAAGTTAAGTGCATATCAATAAGTAACTGACAATAGCACAAAGTGGACAAATGTTGAAAGTAAGACATTTTATTTTGAGATATATTTTTACCCTTGAATTTTAGATTTTATTGCATAAATTTCATGACAGAAACTTTAAAAAACTGGGACAGAGGCATGTTTACCACTGTGTTGCATCACCTTTCCATTTACAAAGACTCTCTGAGTATTTGTGAACCTTCCTTTTGAAGGAGCGATGTTTTCAAATTGTTTTTTGGATTTAGGAAAGAAGCTGCTCAACATTTTAATGACTCCTTTTGTTGTATTCTGACATTGCATGACGTTTTTCAACAGGTGACAGTTCTGGACTGCAGGGGAGCCAGTATCACCTGAGCACCTGAGCTGATTTACTACTTTTGAGGCCATGTTGTGTAATACATGCTAAATGTGGTCTGAAAGAAAAAGAAAAAAAGCACTTCCTGGAAATATTTCTTATTGATGGCAGCACATGTCGCTCCAGACATATAAAGGGGGAATGGACAGTTCAAGAAAGCTAATTGTACATAAGAGATAAATAGTCCTCGATTGTGTCAAATATAAGGATGCAACTCAGCACATAACAAGTAGCTGGTTGATCCCTGCCTTCCCCAGAACCCAAGTCAAAGTGCCCTCAGGCAGGACTCTGAACTCAGCGTTACCTCAAAAGCATCCACTGGTGTATGAATGTGTGTTGTAGAGAAAAAAGCTCTGCATAGTCTGCAACACTGTATAGCGTAAGTGCTTTATTACAGGATGGATGTGTCTTGTAGTCTTAAATCACTGAAAGTAATCAACAAGACTAGAAAAGCATTATATAAATGTATAAATCTGCTTTACTATTTATTCAGACACCCATGAATACACCAGAGGTAACGTAGGGTTCAGTGTCTTGCCAAAGATCCCTTCAACATGTTGTCTGGGGAAGCTGCGGCTCAACCTACCGGAATTCTGATTGGCAGACCACAGCTCTTGTTCCTGAGCCTTACCCACTACGATCCTTCGAATACTTGTTGAAATATGTTTGATCAGCAAACAATCCAAGCGTGGCTTTAAAATGGACCAGGTACTGCTGTGCAGTATTCTAACAAGAGAAACCTTCAAGTGCATGTGTCTATGAGTAACCATTAAACAAAAGCATGATCCACTGCTCTATTATTGACCTTCTGTGCATTAATGACCAAGCCTTCAATAATCAGTGTCTTTCCTTGATCGATTTACAGTCTTCACTCTGCTTGTGGTCAATAAACCTTGCTGAACTATATTTGCATTCTCATGATAGAGCAATTTCTGCATGAACGTAAAAACAAATCAGTGCACAACGTTCAACGATGTTACTTCTCTCAGTCCAGCGCTGTTTATTTACATTTTGCAACACAGGGAAAGTGGAAAGTGGAAACCTCATAAACATGGTGCTAGTAGCTCCCTGATGACCAATATACACAAATGGAGGGAAAGACAGCAGCATAATAATGAGTGAGTTTCACCATGGCCACATTCTTCAGAGAAACACTGCAATAAAAACAAGTTTAAAAATAATACAGCTGCAAGACAGTGCCTGTTTGCATCTGCTTTTTGGGTGATACTCTTGTCACATTGGGCTTTTCAGCGCTGCACCCCCCAAAATAAGCACATCCTCTTTTTCAATCTGTTTCCTTTAGCTCCCCAAAAGTCATGAGAATCATTTGGCATTTGACTGTGAGCGGTTATGTGCCTTTAAAATGGTTTTGGAAAATATGTGATGAGGTTTGCATCTGTCAGTCTGCTTGGCGCTCCCCGATCAGACCAAACTTAGCCACGTTCATCTCTATGACTGCAGTGCCCTGCTCTCTCTGTGTTTGCTCTTCTGCTCCCCACCATACTTTGTCTTTTAATCAAAGAACATTTAAGATAATTAGATTATTACAATGACTAACTGGGATCAACTCCAGTCTTTGGAACACTTTATTACAATGAAGTGAAACTAAAAGTGGCAACATTAAGTTGGGCTCCTAAGGAGAGGAAGATCTAGGGTCACAAGTCAGGGCCTGCAAGCAACAAATATCATGAAACAGACGTTTGCATTCAAACAGTTAAGAAATACTGGATACATTTCAATATGCCAGAGATCAAAGCACATGTTATGGAGAAAAAGGCTGTTTTAGGCTGTTTTAGGCTGTTCTCTTTGCAGAGATGAGACTTATTTTCACTTTACTTTCCAAGGCATCATGATTGTAGGAAAAGACGCTTCATTTTACATATAAAATGGTGTAACAGGGTAGTAATAGATTTGGTGCCTTTTGTATGGCACTAGAGGTGGATTTTTGTGGTGCATGTGTGAGTGTTTCAGTGCAGAGGGAGTGTGTGTGTGTGTGTGTGTGTGTGTGTGTGTGTGTGTGTGTGTGTGTGCAGTGATTTCATGGTGATGGGCTAACCTGAAACAGGTGTGCTGGGTATGACTTCAGCCAGCTTAACTACCCCCACACAGACTCTCCTTCAGTCTCCCTCTGCTCTTCTCTGTGACATGTACCTGTGTGCTGAGGTCTCTCTACCTAAGAAACTGTAAATTGAATGTCTTATCTTGTGTTGAGTCTCCCTCTGCTCTTCTCTGTGGTGTGTGACGTGGGCTGGAGTAGTCTAAGGACGGTAGTCGGATTGGAAGCAACCACAACGGCTGAGCAGTAGCAGCGCCTTGCAGCCACGCAGTGGAGTGCAGCAGTCCCCAGCAGCACAGCATGCAGCGTCAGCAGCAGTGGTGCAGCTACACCGAGCCAGTGCACCAGTCAACCAGCCGGATCCAGCCTGCCAGCCTGGTGAAGTGAAGCCGGCCACACAGAATCCACACCTTCAGCCATCCCCCTCTAGTCTCTTTAAATCAATTTCCGTTGGACTTAATTAACTTTTAAATATTTATAGATAGAAATAATAAAGGACTCATTTAAAGTATACCTCTGTCTGGTTGCTGTATTGCCCACTATCCACTGGCCGGACTGAAAGGAACACTTTACAATACAGCATTTATTTGGCTAATTTGCACCATGAACTGTGTGAAAAACTGATACATCAACACATTCTAACTCCCCAAATATCAAATTCTAACCTTTGACCTGGGAACCTGCACATCACATTTTATCATAACAGGTGCCTCTTTCGTCTAATCTGCATAAAAATATAAAGTGTGCCTTAATTGTCTGTTTTCCTTCAATCTTAATGTAAAACACAACAAAAAAACAAGCTCTTTGTTTGTTGGCTTGATGATCATGCAGTCGAATATAGTCTGTTCTCAATCAGATGATGTCACATTCTGCTGTTTTGTCAGGACTCCTGGTGTCACTTATCACTTAATGCAGAATATAGCTAAGAATGAGACCCAGAAATTCAAATCTTCCACAAATGACAAAATAGAGACTACTAATGTATAACTTTAGTTAATTTTCTCAACCCCAGCTTCTACATTTTATTTAATTCCATGAAGTGGCAGATGAGGCAGCAAGTGTAGACTTTGATAAGCTTTAAACAAAATGGCATTTTGTGCACTAAAGTCAGAACTTAAAATTTCCGTGTTTTTCTGGAAATTTTTCTCCTATAAGGTTTACTGACAGTAACATTAGCTCACCTCTGTGTCAGTGTTTAGAAGTTAATCATTCCTAAACCACAAATTCTTACAGCTGCACTGAATTTAAAGGCTCTGCCAGAGTTGTCAGTTTGTTGATACAAAGTGCTCACTGCTGGGATCTTGCTCCTCTTCGCCAGCTCCACATCCCCCTATTTACCAAGTATATTATAAGAATTAGATTAGCACTAACTGTTTCAACCTTCTATAGAGGTATGTATAGAGTGCCCTGTGGTAAGCACCTTCAGGAAAAACACTGCATGAACAGAAATCATTAACATGCTTTAGAAGCATAAAGGGTAGATATGTCAATTAATGTAAATATAATGCTTCAAGTGGAATACTTGTCATAATTATGTGTGAGTGATCTGCTGAAGTCACGCTCATCTTTAGTCCTCACATTAAGAGCTATTAGTTTCCTGCTGCCCACACGACTATTTAATCTCAGTCCTCATTTAGCCTCTCAAGAGTATATCAGAGAGAAAAGTTCCAGACTTAATACTTAGAATAGTGAATTGAATGCATTCATTCTGATCTTGTTGAAGGCACTTTACAATGTAAACTACTTCACCCTAACCCTTAAATTGAAAAGAAAATTCCAAAATTCCAAAATTTTCTTAGTGTTTCTGCCATCAAATTTAAGATTAGATATTATATTTATATTATATTATATTATATTATATTATATTATATTATATTATATTATATTATATTATATTATATTATATTATATTATATTATATTATATTATTTTTCATGAAAAAGTAACACGTTTCACTTTCAGCGTCTGATGTTTTCTGTGTTTTATTGTGGATAACACATGGATTTCAAGCAAATCATTGCATTATTTTTTTTAACGAACATTTTACTGTGTCCAAACTCTTTTGGAATTGAAGTTGCATCTCCACACTTTGAACAAAACAAGGTGAAAGTGAATACTGAAATAACATTTATCAGACTGCCACACACACAAAAACAGGCCAATCAGATGAGATGTTGCTTCGTAGTAGAGTAGTAAACACGCAGACATATCAGGAGTTATATATTTCTTTCAGAGCAGGAAAATACTGCCAAACGTGGCTTAAAAAGTTTTGTGAAGATATGTGTTTAATTAGAAAATGAATGGACAACAGTTAACATTTCCCAAGACTAAACAGAACATTTGTTGGGAACGATCCAATCTTAGCTGCCCAATTTGAGTGCTACTGAGTTATTTACAGCCATGGGACTGTGTCAAATCGTCCAAAACCATCTCATTATGGTCATGGAAAAAATTAACATGTGTTTTTGATAGTTATGAGCAAAAAAAGTAACTTTCACGGCACGGAAGAAGAACAAATCAGGCTTTTTCAATACTGAAAAAAATCACCTGTGTTGATGTCTTTGGCCTTCATTTGTATAAGTTGAACCCTTCTGTACATGCAACATTTTTCCATTTTATTTCAAAGATACAAACCAGACAGAGGAAATTACTTGCATTCATCATTTGAACAAGACACTCGTGGGGATATTTACACAGCAGCAAAATCTTGAAGTCAGTTTATCCAGCCTCCTGAGAGGTTGTGTGAGGGAGATTCAGAGGTTGATGAATTCTAGAATTTGTCATAAGTAGCTGGTTAGCATCACTTCTTAACAGTCCTACGGCTAGTTCTACATCAGCAGCCTGGTGATAATGCTAATGCTTTTATAATCACTGTGTAATCCCCCATAGTACAGTAACAGATAGTGAACATTGAGGAAAAATCCTTGTTTTTGATCTTGTCTTTCTGCCTACTTGAAGGCTTGAACAGAGACCCTGCAGCATGGTTTAATTCTTATGGCAATGTCTTGTTTTGCTTTAGAAAAAACAATGAACCCACCGTTGTTGCAATTTAAACTTACAAAACCTATATGAGGAAAGGAAATGCATTTACTCCTGATAAAATATAATTTACAACTTGAATGCATGAACCACAAACTAACCAAAAAAAAAAAAAAAGAACAGAGAAAAAAGAAGAGGGCTGTTTATCCTCAGCATGGATGCCTGTCGTCTGCTGAGACTGGATTAGTGCTATAGGGAAACCCATTATATCTTGAAGAAAACTCAATTATAGACGCTGGGTGGTCGATTTTTTTATGTAAAACATACAAGTGTCATTAGTTAGATAAAAGCCCAAATCAATACGCCATCTAAAGAATGGACAAACCGCAGAGGATACATCAGCTGCTTCATCTGCAGGCTTGTGTTTCTGGTCTATCAGCACTTCATCATTGCCAATCCCATTAATAGGTGGGGATTTTTTGAAGAATATTTAGCCTCAGCCCGAATGATTTGTGGCAATTACACGTTCTGCTGGGTTTGTTTAGAGAGCAAAATATTGACAACTGCTGGCTAAATATCCAGTCAAATTGATATGTACGTTCACAATCATGAAAAGATCTATTTGAAACATTACAAGGAGGTTTCTTAAGTGTCACACTGATACCGTATGCATCAATACATACAGTACATCAAACAGACCACCACCACTGGTCAAAGATCTGCAAATTAAGAAAACATCTTCATCAATTGGACATCACTTTTAATGCAGCTACACACAACACTTCCAAGCAGGCAAGCATAAGGCAGCAATAGCACCAAAGTGTTTCAATGGATACAAAAATGTTTGTGCAGAGGCCAAGTAAGCAGGGATTTCTCCAAATGTAACATAAACACCAGCAGATCAGTTGCACTGGAATTTTCCAGCGATGGTTTAAATTGGAAGGTTGATGATAATCAGAAGAGTGGCAGGTTAATGGTTGACACTCAACACATACACTTAATTAGATAAAACTTGTTGTGGCGTGACATGTAAAGATCAGAGAGAATAAAAATAACTTAGTTTAGTTCATTTCTCAGCTATCTGGCGGTATGACATATGACGTACAATCACTGATACACAGAACAGTTGAGTTTTGTAGGAAACCACTGATTAACTGAATTTCAGGGATTAAAAGAGGCTGATGAGCCCTGCAGCATTAGAAATACTTTATGGAAATTAAATGAAAAAACATTTTATCCCAAAGGGAAATAACATTGTTGTAGTAATTTGTTTTGTTTCATTTTATTACGCAATCATTACAAAGCTTTCATTCTAAACGGTTATTGCTGTTGGAAGAAAGGACCTCCTCCTGTGTCTGTATTTTTTTTCTGAACAAGCCTTAAACTGATCACTGTTTTTTCAATGAGATGTTATGAATAGGAAGGTCAGTGTTGTTCCTTGTGCAGCATTTTTCTTTAAACAATCAGCTCCAGGGCTCCAGGGCGGAGTCAGCCTTGGTTGGTATATGACCCTTGCGTTGGCATGGCAACCCATCATAACAGATGTCAAAAAGTGTCCAAAATACAGGGAGAATCCACTCAAGCAGCACAGCTGCAAAAATCTATCAATGCATTAATTATTTGCAGAAAAAAATAGCTCAGTAGGAATCATAAAAAATACAAAATTCGCCCAAAACTAGCAGAACGTTCTAGAAATTGTATCTTATGCTCCTGTACCTCTCTCATGTCACATGTGTTACAGCACTGAGCCTATTGAAATTCTTGTAAGCAATTTCATAACAAACACGACTCAGGTGAATATAAAAGATGTTCATTTCTGAATAATGACACCGTTAGTTACTGAATGTATTTGATATTCTAGCTCTGCTGGAGATGTCCTGGAAACCACACTGATTTACAATCACAGGCACAGCTAGCTCATATCAGTAAAGAGCCAGGCAGGCTACCAGGAACAACACAAGTTTGTGTAGAGTAGTAAACATGCAGACATACTGATAATCAGGAGTTATTAATTTACCAACAACAGAGGTCCAGTTATTTTCTTGTTACAATATTGCCCAAATAAGCATAATGAATCAGACTAACAACTAGAATATTTGAGAAGCTTTCTTTGGTTTCTGGATATATTGCTTTTCTTGTTTTGTCTGATCAATAATCGAGAACCTAAATGTATCCCATTTACCTCTGCATATAAAAGATATAAAGCTACAAGTGGGGAGTCTCTTTTGATATTCTGCCTGAAAAATCACTTAAACACCTAACAACTGTTTCACGGTCAGTTTCCTAATTGATTAATGTGCAAATCCTTTCAGTTCCAGTTATGATATCATCCCACAACTACCTGTAAATGATTAAATGGCATTGGCTGTGAATTACATTTATGAAAGGCCTGTTTTTTCAGGCTCCATGGGGAGTTTCTGGAAGGGTAACAAAGGAGTGGGAAGACAGGAAGAGAGTCTCGTTGACACTCTGTTCTGTCTGAGAGGGAACAAAATCCTGCCGCTCTGAATATGAGCAAATAGGAGAGAAAATCAGACAGAGGAAATACATTTGACATAAAGAAGTGGCTACAGCTTACCCACAGACATAGGTAACCAAACATAATGCCCACACAGTCCTTCCCACTATCACAATGGCACAATCCCCATCTCACCTCCAGAAAAACAAGAAGAATATGGTGATGTACATTATCTTGCCTTGCCTGGATGTTGTGTATCTTATCATTCATGATACATTTTCCATGTCACTGCTTTACCCTGAAGGAAATAATTTGACATTTCTGTCTCATTGATCCATAACACCGGAGCCAGAGGTTTTTTTCATCAGCACTTCTTAGCGACTATCAGTTGTTTGTCATCCTCCCGACAGTGGCTGCTATGTGCAGCCTAATGTCTCATGTCTGCCCACTGTCACTTGCAGGATGTTTTCTCTTTGTTCTTACTGAGTGATGCCGCTTACTGAGCTGATATCAAGCTTTCATCATCACCTGTTCTGATGGCAGTTCACAAAATAACAAACACAAGTTATCATCAGGTAATCATTTCTTAAATGATCTAAAATGTATGTAACAGGGCAGTAAGGGAGAGGGACTTGGCACTAGACAATCTGAGTTTACAGAAGACTGTTTAAAGTAGACTTTTTCAGTCGTGTTAATCTGTTAATGTCTATTTCTTTGTCATCCTGCAATTGCAAACCAAGCGCCACAGATATTTCTATGGGAATTGTACATTTTTATAAACATGAAACAAGACAGGGTTGAAAGACTATTTACAGTGCACTGGGAACTGGGACTTTTTATTTGTTCTAAGATGTGTCACCCCAGATGGAATAATTGGCTAAATTCCTCAGCTGAGAGTTGGCAAAAGCTTTATGTAACAAATATGGAAAAAAAAAATCAGGGATTTCTTGATTACTGCAAACTAAAGGAAGAAACCAAGAACAAAATGTTACCCTACTTTAATCTCCTGATTACATGGCACAAAAACTTATTTGCCTCCGAATAATAGTGCTCTGATTTAAAATGTAATAAACATGAAAATAAATTATCTTTATTCTGGTAATGAAACTCCATTTTTAACTTTCCTGTACCTAATAATAACAATGGTGGGCTGAAGGAAACATTAAATATCAAAATAAACATTGTTTATGTACACTGAAGACATACTAAGAGCAAACACATATTTAAGCATCCTTTTTATGTGAAAGTCAGTAAAATAGCCAGCTTTCAAACAAATAAGCCCAACTGAATATGCAAAGAGTGATCACCTCTGAAGCTTGACAGCACTGCAGTGCATTCCGTCAAAGAGAGTAGTCTCAATAGGTTACACATTCTCAAGCCTCATGTTTTTGTTCCAAGCAAGCTGTAGATCTGATAGGGAAGAAATTAGGTACACCCAGTGGGCTTGCTTATCACAATGTAGCTCCGCACTGAACCATCTTCTGCTTTATCATCTGTAAGAATCAGAAATTCTTTATTGCCAAGTTTGATTTCATATACAAGGAATCCACTGTGGTGTTTTTGGTGTATTTACAATAAACAGAGGTAGACAAAACTAAAGAAACCAAGTCTGAATAGATATGAAAAAAGTGAGTTATATCGATGAAACATGCTATGAATGTGTACATAAGATTTAAAATGAGAGCAAATAAGGCCAGGTTATGCTGTGTCACAACTGGATGTGCAAGAAGTTACATTTTAAGTTACAGTGTGAAATGTATTAACAGAAAAATGACAGTATACAGACATGTACTGTGGTTATGCAGCAGGCTTATCCTGGAGAAGGTCACAAATCCAATGCATTCATGTATTGGGGAGTGATTGGAAGGGTCAGTGTTCTCATCTAGCTGTCTCAGTTTATGTATGAGGTGATACGGTTGCCTGCTATCTTTTCTGCGTGACTCAGTATCCTGGAAGTGTGCAGATCCTGAAGTGATGGCAGATTGTTGCCAGCTACCCTCTCGACAGAGTGAATGATACGCTGCAGTCTGAATTTGTCCTTGACAGTGGAATACTAAATGGTGATGGAAGGGGTTGGGATGGAATCAGTGATGGCTGTGTGCAAGTACTCCAGCATGGTTTGTGGCAGCTGGAGCTTCCTCAGTCTCTGCATGAAGTATGTTCGCTGTTGTGCTTTCTTGATGAAGGGGAAGGCTTTCAGCTCCTACTTGAGGTCAAGTGTGATCTTGATCCCCTGGAGGAGGAAATGGTCCACAATGTGAACTGCACTGGGTCACCAGATGGTTGATGTCCCACCTGTGGGCAGACTCTTCCCCATTAGAAATCACTGACTGGTAACTATGGGTACAGCTGTCATTTTAAACATGGGAACATAATTTACTAAATAAGCATGATGCTATATTGAAGATTGAAGAAGACATTAAACCAGCAGTTGGGACCATAAATTAACAAGGTAATGTCTCACAGACTTGAATAAACCTGATTTCACACTATGGCCACAGTCACCAGGAGATGGGAAAAGTCCTTAATATCCAGTACAGGTTTAAAGCATGTCTTTTTAATCATTGTTCACAGCATATCTGGTTAATATGAGCTTAAGATTGATTGCCATTCAAAGACAATAAAAAAATTAACAAATAAATATATTAAATTAAATAAAAAGTCAAAAGAGCTTACACCTCAAACAAAGACATTCTCAGTTGAGTGCTTAACCCAAAATACTAAATATAAACTCTAGTACAAAAGTACTCAGATTTCACTTACATCTGTGTCATCTGCTTGGTGGTCAAAGCGCATATTTCCACAGTGATGTCTCAGCTGTGGAAAATATGCGCTACAACCTTCAATACAGCATTTTGTGGCATGAACTGTATTGAAATGATATGCTGCACTACGGACAAAACAAAGTCCATTAGCAGATTTGTTGTAGTGGACACAAATTACCTTGATGAAATAAGGAATACAAATACTTCCAATCACCACACTTGCCACCAGACTCCAGCACGTATTGCAGATTTAACGTGTTGTGATCATTTTACATATATCTGTGAGATGATGGCTCCAAGCAATGTTTGAGACTGCGCTGAAATGGTGTAATGATGATTGAACAGTTTTTCCATGAAGGAACATTGGTCTTTTCGGTGCAATTATTCACAAGAAAACAAACACAAGAAGCAGACTGAAAATCACGAGCTCATAAACAGAGAAGCCAGTAGCCTGGAGAGAGCACCTTGATTAGAAGAGCCGATCTTTTGTTAGTATGAGTACATAATGATTTCCGAGGATTTTGTTGACATGAAACTGGATCCAGAAGAACTTAAGATGAATGAATTAATCTAAATATATGTATAAGTGTATACACAACTGTTAACTTTAAGATAATAAGATGCTGAGTTGCTGCTTAGTTTTTATGTCTT
Organism: Leuresthes tenuis; assembly: GCF_036924035.1. NCBI lineage: Eukaryota > Metazoa > Chordata > Actinopteri > Atheriniformes > Atherinopsidae > Leuresthes > Leuresthes tenuis. Next base: position 13,744,485 of record NW_027325361.1, on the reverse strand, counting down.
CGAGGTATCGACAGTGTGACAGCCACTGTGTTACAGTGCATGTAAAAGCCATACTCTGAAAGAAAATAAATAATGTCCAAATAAAGCCAAATCTGAGTGTGTGTGTGTGTGTGTGAGAGAGAGAGGGTTATTTGGCCTTGAGCACTGTGACTCTTTACTGAAAGAATGACATCTCAAACATCTCCTTGCTTAGTGCTTTTGAAGGGGAGGCTGTGGATGTCCAAGGTCTTTATTTTGAGTCACATGTGAATTCCCACATGAGTGCAAAAGTTTTTTGCTGCCAATTTGTGCCCTCCTACAAGGCCACTCATTAATTTTTTGTCTGATTCCCATGCGGTTTTAGGCGGCCTATAATTCCCTATTGACCTTCCATTGTAACTAAATGAATGGCAAGCTTTAAGAGGCCTCCCTTCCCCCCAGGAAGTCATGGTCTGGACTGTAGAAGAAATGTGATTAATATGAAACTGCTGCAGTAGGTGTTCATTGTTTAAAAATCTCACAAAAGTGGAATTTTATGATAAATGTCTTTATTTATCTTTTGTAAGCCTCATACAAAGGACCCCTCATGAAATCATAGTTTTCTTCATTGGGGAAGTTTTGAAAAATTTTGTTGAATTAAACAATGTTTTTTAAATTATAAGAGACTAAATTGACAAGAGTAACAGTCCAGAAAATTAAGATTTTAATGACTATTAATTTAGCATATTCAAAGTCCAGCTGAGCTATGAAAGAAACCTGAATGATCTCATCAAAAAGTTAATATCCTCACAACATCATCATCACCATTGCTGGCAAATTTAGTGAAAGAAAGATTTTTTTCCTCCATTTTCATGTTCTCTTGGTCCTTCCCACTATATGCTTGTTGTGTGGTCTTCATGAGGATGACTTTGCTTATATTAGCATCCAGCCTTATATCTGACAATTGATTCAATTGATTGTCCCCATATCATAGAAACCACAACGATAAACCCACCTATTTCACCAATTTATAACATTTCACTGTAATCTTTGAAATTAATTGATTTCGAGATGCACTTTCAAGAATTTCAGGCAACAATAGCCGACAACTGTCTGTTTGATGTGTCTAATGTCAATGCAGTAATTGTAATATTGATTGTCTAAGTGTGAAAAGAAGTACTTATGTTTTACGTCTTTTATCTAATGCCAAATTTTATTGTATAAAGTGTTTAAAAAAAGACTTCTGTTGATCAAACAGTTGGTCTCTGAAGGTAAACAAATGTTAAGATAAGTGGCTCAGTTCTTTTATAGATGTTGCTTTACTGGAAGCCTGTGTTCCACTTGTTCAACAGACGTTCAGTAGATTAATATTACTGTCTCCACTGCTGGTGGATTTCGTTGCTGGGGTAACAATAGCTGCTGAAATAGACTGAAGTCTGTAATTACTCAACTGTAATGTGTGCATAGCATAATAATCGCCACCATAATACTCCTGGGTCCGACAGCATGTTCCCCAGGTCCAGTGTTCTCCTAACTGATTTGGCACATAGTGGAATGGGAATGTGACGATGCACGTGTGAAACTTTTTTGTAAAAAAACAAAACAAAAACAAAGCTAGTTCCGTCCCTACTTCATAACTAAGGATCAGTCTCCAAGCGTCTTTCTCCATCCTACTTTCTAAAATGAAAAAAATGAACATATAAAATTAAATAAGAATAAAAGTCAAAACCTTTTCTTAGAAGTTTTAGTCTGGTTTCTTTCTATAAACATCACAGCACTGAAACTGCCCTCCCTAAAGTGACCATTTTTACTGCCTGCTGACGATCGACGGTGCTCAACTCAAATTTTTTTAGCCCTGAGTGCTGTTTTTGACATAGTCATTTATCATGTCAAATCTTCATTGTAAGAATATTTGAAATAGCATTACAGTGGCTTTCGACCTACTAATCAAATAGTCAACAACCTCAGCTCCTCTCCTGTAAAATGGTGTATATCAAGGTTCAGTTTTGGGATCGCTTTCATTTTGTTGAATTCAGTTGATTTTTTTTTGTCAATATACATTCAATAAAATGGATATTCAAAAATATAATTCCATTTATATCACATAGTGATATAAGTACATATCACTATAAATAAGCATACTTGTTTGGCTCCAAGACTCATAATATAACAAATAATTTTGACTTATTCTTATTACATTGATTCTTATTATTGCCCCAAGAAAATTAAAAAAAATACTGATTTTGTTTGGGTTGACTAATAACTCTTTGGTTATTGCTTTTGCATTACACTGAGCCCACTCATTGACCCTTAATGAACAAAGCTACAATATTTGAAGCTCAAGTTAAAAAGTTATTTTTCCTCGGCACTGAAACCATTTAGTGCTCATGATGATGTAGATGGTTTGGCACCAAAAGACAAGGACTGATGAAAGCTTATTTCGAGGCACGTCAACCAAGGCCTCACAACTGAGGTCACGTTAAGGCAGCATGTTTCCGAAAACCATTGAGGTCACAGTGTGGGAGGTGTACAAGCAAATGAAGGTCTCTCTCTCTCTCTTCTGAGAAATAAATACTTGAGAGTGGGAGGAAAATATGAGTGGTACTTTTTTGAAGACGAAGAGGAAACCATAGTTGGGCCTCTATTCACACTAATTTGACTGTGGAATGCAGCCTCCATAGCAACTTTCATCATGTAGCTTCTGATGTTTGCGCAGAGAACTTTAATTCCACTATTATATCAGAATTAACAAACATTCATCATTGGTTAGTGGAAAGAGGTCTGTAGATGAGGTCACAAAAACATCAATCTGCTTTGGAGCGTTTTCAGGTGAGACCTTTGCATGCATCTTGTTCATTTTGTATCACTACAGAAACAGCAACTTGCCAGGTTGTCGTCACAGTTCCTGTTGTCTCATTCATTTTAAGGATGACCATTTTACACCAGAATCTAATAATTTGATATTTTAGAATACAGGCTATGAATAGAAATGAGCTGTTCACTCCTCTCCTCAAGCATTTGTTACCATTTGATCTGTCATAGGTGAGAAATACAAACTGTGAGAGCTCTACTGAATACACTACTGAGTTACAACTAAAAAAAAAAACAAAGTTCACTATAAATACACACATTCTGTGTTTCCCATTTGTCTCCTCGCTGTTGACATATAATGGCAGAAATGCAAAAACATTGACTGAAAGACACACAAAACATGGGATTAAGTACATTTTAAATGATCAGTAGCTTTGCTCACCAAGCAGATGACACAAATGTAAAAGAAGGTGGACGGTCATTGTGAAGCTAATATTTCTACATCTGTATCAATTTTAAACTCTATAGTAGAAAATAAACTTTGAGTGTCACAAGAAATATGTAAAGTATATAATCATTAGAGTCATAGCAATAGGTGTGCGCCTCGTTTCCAGTAATACGCCTTATTATAACACAGTTTGAAATATGAATGTGTTTGTACAGTGTTTGTAGCTGTGCTTTTTTTTTGTTTGTTTTGTTTGTTTTTTTCTTTAAACTGATGTGTCAACATGGTTAATAGTTGCTCAGGGGGGAAAACAGCTGTTCTGCATTTGTTGCTCAGGCCAGAACGAAGCTCGACAGCTGCAGCAGAGGAACATTGAATTTCTGTCAAGTTTGAACAGTTCAGCCATCGTGTTAACGTGTTTATCGCGTCCTAAGTTTTTTGGTTTCTGTAACAATTGAATTGACGTCCTGGATAAATAAATTACCCGTGAATCATTTCAGTGGAGGAAAAGAGGAAATGGATCTTCTCCATGAATTCAACTGAATGCTTTTGCCTCACAGATGTTTGTAAAAAAAATATGATCAACAGGAGTAAATGCAATAAAGCATTTAAAATGCACATTTTAGAACTCAGGAAAAAGTTAAGAATGGAGCTGGTTTCATTTGCTTGTGCTCGTCTCTTTTTCTATATGATGCCACAACAATGACATCGCTTTGTACATTTGCAATCAAACTGGGGAAGAGAGGAAAACATATTCTATGATGGCTTTCATCTCAATTCCATTTGTGCATTTCCTGTACCAGAATTGCCCTTGCCAAACTTACATTGTTAGTAATACAGGAGAGAGGATAATGATGCAATCTAATGCCGCAAAATCATCTCTCTGTCTGGCAGTCTGCAGCAAAGTTGGAAACCTGAGGTTTTTTTTTACATTCACCCCTGCCAAGAGCTCCCAGGAGCACCCTGAAAGTCATTCTGGTTTTATAATAGCAACAGCTTACTCATTTAAAGGCCAGATTGTGTGTGAACTGAATTTTAAATATGGGATTCATTTATTTTAGAGAGTCCTTAACCACACAGGTTGCACGTCCCAGTTAAAAAATGCTGAGATGTCATAAGTATCTGATCAAATCTGTCCTAATGATTTTGTTTGAAATCACAAGCTGATTAACAATGGAAGTACACAGACATTTGATGATTTGACTGAGCTGAATGCGATGAGTCACCTCTCATTTATCAGGGTTTTAATTCAGTTCTGAAAAACATTACAGTACGTGTCAGATACTCTAACACAAGAGTCTGCTATTGAAACAACTACATCATTTGAAAGACCTTAATGGGCTTTACACAAAGGTATAGTTAGATTATATAAAGCTGAATGAAGGGAAACCTTTTGCACTCCCATTTGCTCTGATGATATAAACCTACAAAATGTTCAGTGATTGCTCAGGTGTCCAGAAGTCTCTTCACTACCCACATGTAACTGAGAAGAGCAGTAGTAAGTAGTAAGCTCATACTGCACATAAAAGATGGGGGTAGCTTGAAGCTCCAAGTTGTGCTTTTCATCACGCTAACCTAGACTTCCTTACGCTCTGCTCTGATTCAGAGAAATCATTATTCCATCTTGTGGCAATTTCTTCTCATTTTCTTCTGTCATATATGTGATTTTCCAACCTCTTTAATGCACATCGCAGCAAAGAGAGCAGAGGCTTCTTGAAGAGCTCTGAACAGGGAAACTGAAGTGTATCCCACGCACAAGTCTTTTATTAAGTGGTGTTACATATAAACCACATATAAGGGCTCTTTCACATCATGCCGATAGTTGGACGTTGGAAGAATGTGAAGTGTCTGCGAGCTTTTTCCAGCCTTTCCGCCATATCAAATTGCCTCAAGTCGAGCAGTGGGAAAGATCCCTCTGATTGGCTGTTCAGCAAAGTGAATGAAGTCGGTTGTAAGTTAATGTGATTTTAACTGTTGTTTTTCTATACATGGAGCTTAAATGCTTAAAGCATAAATGTACAAATAACCCATACAATGTGTTAGTTTTGAATTGAGAAGGATTGGAGGTTGTCTTTGTGATGTGTTTAAGTACATTTTTTTTTTCCAACACAAGAGCCTTATAACACAGAACTGACAAAGAAACCAACAGTTTTGCACATCCGACTCCTCTCTGCATCTTTGCCTTTTGTCCTTTGCTTGCATCTTTGATGGAAGGAGAGACAATGTGGTCACTTTTCTTCATGGAAGTGCAGTGGGTAAACTTGGGCTGACAGTCTGCTCAGGTCTACCAAACAGTTTACTTATCCCTACCTCGTTGCAAGTTTTCCCCACATGGGTTTGTCCCACCACTTTCTCATGCTCCTGCTTTAAGAGGGCATGCGCCTATGCGTAACTTTTCTACGTAGACATGGCCCATGATTGGCAAAACATAAAACGGCTACTAGTCTAAGGGATTGAGAATATAACAGGAGACTATCACCTCAAATTAAGGGCTGCTGATCTCAAGAAGGACCTCTGAGACCTGTCAAACACTCCAGAGAATAACAAGATAAGACTGAGAGCAGGTTAAGGAAAAGATCTAATAAAAAGAAGGAGCAACACCAATTAAACAGTCATGGATAAAACAACGTGACCTGAGGTAAAGATTGTGCCAAAAAGTTGAAGAATAGATAATGAGGTACTAGAAGCAAGTACATACACAAAGTGCCTCTGAAATACAAACTATTTGTTTTGCTGCTTCTTCTGCAGGGTTAGAGGTAATATAGGTGACACAGACAGCAGAGATCAGACAGAGCAACCACAACAGCCCTGACTGAGTGCCAGCACACCCCTCCAAAGAGTAGAGCAGTGAATGTTGAAGGAGATGAGTTTTACTTAGATTCAATATATAAGGGCCTGCCAATGAACAATGACCGATACAATATGTCGTATTCATTTTACTCTTAAATAGCTTGAAAATAAAAACAAAAATCTAAAGATGTCTGGATTTGGCTAAGCCACCAAAGTATTTCAGGTTCCTAAATAAAGCCCCTGCGGAGAAATAGCCTATGGGAGACAGAGTCTTACTCTGTTCTGTTCCCATAGGGACATTTCAGCGCTCTTTTACTTCATACACCGCAGTTTACCATCTATCACTGTCAGACTGCAGTTGCACAGCTTTGATTCATATTAAACAATAAATCCACTAACTCACTTTTCTATGAGAGAACTGCTGCAAAGCCTTGATACCAGAGGAGCAATCCAGGAGCCTTTCACAGATGACCAAAATAATTATGCTGTGCAAAGTTTATAGCAGTGGAGAATTGTGTGTGCCTTTTCACGGTAGGAAAAAGTAATTAGTCAACTGAATAAAACTTTGCTGGCTTGCTTCTTGTGTTGTGTTCTTGCAGACAGAAGATACCAGAGTATCACTTTATGGCATAAATGTTTAATGTTTAATTCAGTTAAGTGAATGTCCTGCCTTCTTCTGTTTGTGAGGGAGGGAGTAAAGCATAAAGAAGGGTTAATAAGATCATCTGTCATTTTAAAGAAGTTATAACAATGCACATAGATTTCTGGCTGTTATCCAGTTTACAGTGATTCATAAAGCCGGGGCTTACAGACATATAATAGAATTCAGGACATCCAACTTAAGATTACAGAGGGCAAGCTTCTGAAAAGATGCATCTGCTGCTTCAATGACGACCAGCTTGGTTTAGGTCCTGACAGGAATTTTAAAGTACGGTGTGTTATTCAGTGTCCTCTCTGAAGGAATTCTTCAAGACGTCTGACTGATCAGGCATGTAATCAGAACGAGAAATGCAGCACTTGATGTAAAATTGTGTATTCATTTTCAGTTTTTGCAGAGACATAGTCTGCATCTAAATGTTTTGTATCCAACGCTGTAAAGCACGTATTGAATTAGAATGAGTTCTTGTTGTCCATTTCTGAATGATCATGAGTTTTAGCATGGATTATAAACAGTGAAATGAATGAGAATGCATGTTCAGGTTGCAACGACTCCAAGGATGATGGACTCTAATGGCACAGAGTCATCGTCCCTGCTCCTCTTCCTCACAACCATCTTTATCTGCCATCGTTATCGCTGCAGAGTGAACAGATTTGTCAGAGTGAAACTGAGATGAAAGAGTGTTGGTTGATAATAAATGAGGCTTGCAGCTGTAGTGCAGTCATATGGGATGATAAGATGGTGAAAATTACACCTGATAAACATCAAAGTTAGCTGAAGTTAAAGCTTCTTGTGTGGCTTGTAACTTGTAGACATTGTTTTGCATTTGAAAACATGTCGATTTGTTTTTGCTGTTTTTTTAAATTATCGGTCCATGCAATCTATGCTTAATTTCTGAACACAATATCAAATAGCCACAGCTATGATACAGATGATGGATTTGGACATGCAGCAGGATTTGGAGGCAGCTGCTCAAAAGGATTTCCAGGAAGCTTCCTATTCCTAATATCCCACTTTTTTTTTTATGTCAGTCGGACTATAAAAGGCAAGTTCTCTCTCCTCACTCTTTAGTAGGGATGGCTCGCTGTATAAAACTCCTTTAATCCTTTCCCAAAAATTTCACCCCAGTGCAGGTGAGATTTCTTGAGAGCAATGGAGTAGAAAAGCCTCTGTCACAGTCCACCATGCAGTTAGGTCAATGGCCCCTTGTGAAATCCGTGGAAGAAGCTGAACTGTCCTGCAGCTTGTTATCACTGCATGCTTTGTGTGTGCGCTGGTGGTCAGTGAGTGAAGCCAAAGAGCCAAGAAGCTGTCAGTAAAGGTCAGGAGTGACACAAAGCAGACACAGAAATCATTTCTGTGGTTTAGCTGGAAGACAGCCTGTTAAGCTGACAGAATACTGTGTCACATAACCGTCACAGCATGTACTGTCAATATCTTGTGCAACATTACATAAATGACTGAAATAGTTATGGGGACTATTTGGTGGAAGGAGACAAAAACATTATGATATGTGTCAAATCTTTGGAAACTAGGCTTTTTCAGTTATAACATTGAATGCTTTTTGTTAACAGTGTGTAAATTAGTGACAATGTGACCACCAAGCTCCATGATGGCTTTGAACACACTCCATTTGTATGACAGGACACACCAGATTATGCATCTGCTCTTCTGTTTTACATCCAGAACTGTAATGATCATATCACCATTGGAAAGAAGATGGAAGAACCAGCCCCTCTTTGAATTTGAGGAAATATAGTGGAGGGTGTCACTACTTTAAATTTCTGGCAACACATTTCTCAGGACCTCACATAGATAAAAACACCACCTCAACTGTGAAAAAGGCACAGCAAATGCTATACTTTTGAAAGTCCCTAAGGGGAGTTAACCTATCCTGCTACAAATGTTTTGTTGAGAGCATCATCACCCATTACATTCTGGTGTGTTTTAAGGGCTGTACTGTGGCTGACAGGAGAGTTCTGGAGAGGGTGATAAAACCAGCTGAGGACACCACGGGGACTTCGCTTCCCTCGCTCAGAGACTTATAGGCATAAACAGAGTCTAATCTCTGCAGATATCCACAAAAATAATCAGATCCCTTTCAACCTCAGGAACCACCTGTTTATCTTCCTGCATCATGGAGGAGCTACTGATATATTACGACCTTGACCAACACTTTAACAGCTTATACCCATATGCATTAAAATAACTGAACATTAATTTGAAAAAAAAAACAGTATTTACTGCTCAATGCTGCTAAACACTGAGTTGCTGCTGTTTACATGTATATTACAACGTTACATGAATGTTACAATAAATGTTTAGAAAACATTGAATTATTGCATTAGTCCAACTACAACGTAACTTATATAAGTTAAAAGTTCCACTCGTAATACATCAGCTTTATCCAACTCCCAGGCAGCACAACTGAAGTCAAAATAATACACCTATGTAGCACTTTTTATACAAGAAGAAAAATGTAGCTCAAAGTGCTTTACATAATAAAAACATAGAAATAAATAAATCAAAGTAAAATGAAATATTAAATACTAAAAAAGCAACATAAATAATTAATGTGAATAAAAAAGGGGACAGCTAAACTAAAAAGGTGGGTCTCGAGCCTGCTTTTGAAAATGTCAACACTGTCTACGGCCCTCAGGTTCTCTGGCAGGCTCTTCCATAGGCATAATGCTGGAAGGCTGCCTCGCCGTAGGTTCTTGTATTGACAAATGGAATGATTAAAAAGTCGGTGCCAGAGGACCTCTGGGTCCGTGAGGGTTCATAGGGTAAAAGCAAGTCTGCAAGATAAGAAGGCGCAAGACTTAAAATCAAAGACCTTAAAAATCAATCCTGAAACCCAGTAGGAACCAATGCAGTGATTTTAATATCTGGTCCTCGTCAGCACACGAGCAGCCGAGTTCTGGAGCACCTGAAAGCGTGAGACAGATAGCTCTGTTGCTACAGAACTGAAGCACAACAGATGCTACATCCCTTTGAGTCCTAATAGTACTAGGCAACCACTTCAGTAGGACTGTGTGTTTTATAACAAACAGCCAGACCCAGCGCGGGGGCCTCCAGAGTGGAAGAGGCCAAGCTGTACAGGTACCAAACATATGGACCAATTGGGGCTGTAGGAAAGCCTCAGGATAACTATGGATCACTCTGGCTATGAGAACGTATTGTTTATAGAAAAAAGGCAGCAGAGAGCTGACAGACAATGAAGGAAAAGACATAAAAGCATGATGTGTTGCACCTCTATTATTTTAAAATAAATAGAATGTGAGTGGGGACAAAACAAGGCTTATCAAGATGTTGCCTTAGGATATAGAATTTAATCTTAGGCTTAAAACCTCCAATGAATTGTTGCTTTTTACTGCATGAATGTACCAGGCTCAGTACATTTGCTATCTCATCTAACAGGAGCAGGGACACAAAGTCCACAGATACAGTTTCAGTAGGACTACTGATCTCATACGTTTATACAAATTTGCACCACTTATGTCACACTCCTTTATTTCATTTCCTAATTTGCACGCTTGCCTGTTAGTTCTTCTGTCTTTGTCGCTCCCATGAGACACGAGAGCAAAAGAGTCAAGAACAGACATGAAATAAGACGAAGGGACATTAATTTAACTGTTTAGAAGCTATATTTTTAAGCTGACATCAATTAAATATGAAGCATTACACAATGCCATCAAAACGTTTGTCAACTTTTTTATTGCAGCCTTTTGTAATAAATCATGATGAACATTACAAATGCTTGTGACAAAGTTTATCATTTGTCATTAATTTGCAAAGTGGAATCAATGTGTGGTGGTCCTTCCAGATGTCACGGATGCATATGACTTTTGCAAAGAATACTCCTGTGTATCCTTGCTGATTGCTCTTTTGGCAAGCCTCCTCACTCCTCTCTGCAGTTTAGGAATCTGTCAAAATATTTAGCTGTGAAGGATTTCCAAGATGTAGTCAGGATGATAGAGGAGACGTGGCAGAGAACAAGAGGAATTCTCTTGTTCCTCATTTTATGGCCAGGTGGGTCAACAACGCATGTGATCCCACTGACCCTTAAACTTTTTAAGGTGCCACAAGAGCTTCAATGTCGGGGTCTCCACATCAGTCACAAGCTTGTCATATGAAATGGAAACGTCTTGAGAACATTCATTTGTTTGGGTTCTCCTCTTTCTGTAGCATCTGCACAAGGTTTTGAAGCTCAAAGCTAAATCCTGATCCAATTCGCCCTATATTACTTCCCATTGCATCCTGGAAATATAAGACGTTACCAAACATTACCAACGTTTAATAAGATTGTCAAAACTACAACACAATTAGATAGAAGAAGCATGAAAGCATGTCCACCGAAGTGATGCTGAAAATGATGACGCCATTCCCTGAAAGTACAACTGGACATTATAATTTAGTATTGATTGAACCTGAAAACCTCAAGCCAAAAGAAAATCCAAAAACAAAGCAACAAAGTGTGAAGAAAATAATGTGATTCTACACTCTCCTAACCCGATAGGAGTTTGGCGTTAAGCATTATGAGTTCAATACGTTGACGCTTTGCCAACGTGGGGCTCAGACTTTGCCTCTCCTGTTGTTGGACTACTGTTGAACTTGAAGTTCCTTCTCGCCATCCTGCTGTCACGGAAGAATGCTGGCAGTACTTCAGAGAATGAATTACTAGTGTGCACAGCTTGTCTTCTTCTGGCAGCCCACGGAGGTCTGTGTGAATGTGTAAGAAAGAAAAATCTGAAATACAATTTTCTCTGAACTCGCATGAAAAAAAAAACAAGAGCAGACAAAAAGGTCACAGAGAAACATGTTGTCTGAATATAACAAGATAGTCTGATGTTTGTGGATGGACAGATGGACAGCAGCAGTCCAGTGAAATCAGATTCATAAACAACTCATCACTCATGCAGCAGAGCAGCTTTCACAGGAGTAAATGGCTTGTCATCAATTTGGAACAATGTAGCATGCTGAACAACAAACAGTTGCCTCTGCTTATCTCCATTATTGGTTGTCTTCTGAGCTGAAATATGAGCAGAGATGGATGAAATTATAAAAAATCTAAAAATTCATACAGTAAAATCATACATTTTTACCTGCCTCCTAGATCTATTTTCCCATTTTTACAATTGGCATCATCTAAACAATATATATCTCAGCTAATAAAGACTGAAGCACAGCTTAATCACTGATCTGTGGTAACTAACATGCAATATGATGTGTACGATTGAAACCCAGAACTTACCTCTGTGTATTCATTCATGCCAATCTGATACTTTGATTGACCACACCAGTTCTCCTTGCTGCCACTGAATGTAACAGCAGAGACAGTTCAGAAATTAGACGCACCGCTACTTCCATGTCTGCTCAGTTACAAGCGCCGACTGATCACTCCCTGTGATTTTTTTTCAAGGTGCAAAGTGTCAGAATCTCAGAACGAGGCAAGAACAGGGACACCAGAGTAGCAAATCAACGAAAGCCCCCAACACACAAACACAGTCATTGTGATATCTGCTGATTTTTCAAAGCATTTTGCTGATTGTACACACGTAATCACAGTATAGGGCACCAAAACAAAACTTTTTTAGAAAACACGTTTCAGCATGAGGGTTTTCCCTGACTCAAATTGTAGTGACCAGAAAACTGGATTTTTTTTGGCTTGCAACATCGTTGCTGCTTGATTTGACATTAAAATATGCACCAAATTTTCCTTCACTAACATAGCAACGGGAGATATTAGTGAGTTATTGACGGTGCTAACCTTGTTAACAGCACTTTCTACGTATTTCAACAGAAAGGGACAGTTAGAGGAGAGAAGGCACTGGAAAGCTCTAGAGTTTATTGTTAAATAATCCACCACCAACGTCCCTTGTTTGTAGTTTCTTTTTCTCCAAACTGAAAGCACTCTGACTGCAGTCCACTGTAGGTGAGACATTTACTACTCATACCAATTGAATATTCTTTTACCCTTCATTTCTATAGAGCTTACAAATAACTCACACAGTATACTGCACATTTAGTATATAAACAACGTACCATTAAACTGAACTAAACTATTTGGGGATTTGATTCTTTGGTAGCATTTTGGATGGAGTGAGTGAGAAGAAAACAAGCTGGATGGCTGGTGTGATGTTTTGAGCTTTCCTTTCGAACTACATGGTATAAATATTAACGCTGTTTGGCTCAGTCCGAGTGATCCTTTTTGTTTTCTGTCTTTAAATTCCAACGTGTTACCTTACAACACTGCCTGTCAAAAAGACAAGAAGTAAGTTTTGAGAATTGAGACACCTCATTGAATAGTCTGTGCTTTGTCTTCTCGGGGGTGCGGTTGATGATGAGAGACCATGTGGAGGTCTAAACCGGTAAAAACTTAGCAAACTTTTTTGCCACGTCTTGTTTTGTGTCATTTAACAGGTGAAAGTGGTGGCCATTGCTAGTTGAAAATTCAATCTGCTCCCTGCTTTGTATGTTGCTTTATGCGTCTTTTAAGCTTTGTTTCCCAGCAAACAAGGGCTTTTTGCCATTTGAATTTATTAACTCAGTCACCCACACCCATTGATGCATGCACTGAGGGGAACAAAACAGTAAAAATCATGGTCAGTAAAATTATGAAAGGATGGACTTTGAATAGCCTCATTTTAGTTGTCAGCTAGCCAGTGAAAAACGTGCATTATGACCCCATTACCACTTGTACAATACTGCAGGTAATTCCCTGTCAGAATTTATTTATGTAACACTTTACTTTAATCACCTGCACCTCTTGCTCCAGGTTCATCATGCTTAGCAGTGTTACTGAACAACTATGTCGAGGGAGCTGTAGCTGATGTCTGAGGGGAGGAAAAAATGCTATAACTATTCCAGAGATCAACAACGTATCATCTAATCATAATTTCTTTATGAGACACAGTGTGCAGCTTTTATAAGAGGTTTCTCAGAAAAAGCTATAACAGCTATATACCAGTTTGTACTGTCCAGAACAAGTCAGGTCCAGTCTGATATATAGTAACCACAATGAGGGGAGGAATAGAAGTGTCACTCATTCAGTTTTATAACCACTGTGACTGAATCTTGGCCAATGTACTGAGAGTGAACATTGAGCATACACAAGTTCAAACAAAACGGTCGAATATCAGCATTTAATATTCTGTAATGAAGGAATTTGATGTCCGTGGACAGATGGTTTAATAAAGTGATCAAATCATTTTATTACCTTGCATCAGTTTTTATGAGTCCAAGCTTCTCATTAAGCATGAAAATGCTGCTAATGCCCTGATGTCACAAAGTGACAGACTGTCTTCTAATTGCTTCACAGGGTGAGGAATCATGTTCTGCAGTACACAGGGCTCTGGCACAAACTCAATCCTTGTTAACTAATCGGTTTGAGTAAATGACTAGGAGTCCTTGTTGTGATACGGTTTCTATGGATATCTTCTTGGAGAATTAACTCTCTGCACACCTGGGGTGCTTCTGGCAAAGCCGCTCCGAGTTAATGCTCTTTTAAAGGCTGCCTGCCTTATTGTGACAAGGCATCTTCAGTACTTCTGGAAAATCCATATAATCGTTTTAACTTACCATGCTTCCCCAGAGCAGTAAAATGTGACAGAATGTTCTCTTTTACTGCAGTAAGATAAGCAGCATCACTTTGATAAAAGGCATTGTCCGAAGCTATCCTGAATTTGGTCTGAATGGAAGATGTTTGAGCTTTCTTGGACTTCAGCCCTGCGTAGCAACGTAGTTCGCCTTGGCAACAATTGCTACAACGACACAGTTCAGCCCTGGAAATGCTCCATACTTGGCAGTTTGTTCAAGCACACATGGATGCTGGAATTGGGATCTAATGGAGCAGCTACAGCAACAAATCCATAAAAGTTGATACAGACTCCGTGCGCAATTATAATATGATGGTTTTTGCACGTCATCGTTAACCACTGTGTCGAACACAGGACAGAGTTAGAGATTACAGGGAATTAGGTATATGGCAGTTGGTGACTCATGTTTCAATAAATCATAAAGCAATTCCATTCAAATGGGTGACTGGCTTAGGACATAAAGAACATGGCTTTGGGGTTGTTCAGTCACCATTAGGAGGTGGCCCACTGCTTCTCCAACATTTTTATCCTGGCAGACAGCTGTTGTATGAAAGCTGAGATCAATACTAAGTGAGTCCACTCTCCATAAATAAATAAACAGGAAAAGTGAATGAGCAGCTCTGTAATTACACTTTGAACAATAGATTTAGTATAAATGGCACTTTTGCAAAGAGGTTTGGTTTATGTTGAGCACCAACTATATGATATTTGAAAATCCAGAATGATTTTGAAAACTTATCACACATATGGAGATTTCATCAATGATGATCCAACTAATCTGACATATGCAGATGTAACACTACACAGATCAAGAATGGCACATTACAGGACTTTCTAAATGCACTTAAGTTAACAGAGTGAACAATCCAGGAGCAATGCAACACCTTTAACATGATCTCGTGTGATCGTTTGATGCAAACACTGCTGGACAACAACAAATATGTATTTAGATTTAACTTTCATACATTAAATGTACTTTTTTTTAAAATACTTTCTTATTATCAGAATGCAGTCCAAAATCTTAAACAATTTTAAATAGGACTTGTATATCAAATCAAAATCATTCTGATGGTATACAGTCTCATGTAGAGAAATATTTTTCAGACAGGGTCCCCCCCCCAGTCAGGACCTGTTCTGGCAGTTTGTAACTTTCAGTGGGTGGATATGATTTTCCTCAGCAGGAACAAAGCCCTTTGCCGCAGTAGTCATAACAACAGGTTTGCCCATCAGTAAAAACTAACTAGCTCGGTGGGGTTTTTTTCATGGCAGCAAAGACCAAAGAAAGTGTTGACACAGGCTGCAAAGAAAGTGAACAAGAAGAAGACCAGTTATGAGTAAATCTCCATCTTTTCTAGCTTTTACTTATTAACAAGCTTCGTAAGTTTGCAAAACAAATGCTGAACAGGCCCTCTTGTTTTTGTCTATTTCATAATACTAAAGGAAATTAGCTGACTCACTGTGTCTCGTGTTGCAGCTCTTGCATGATCATTGAAATGGTTTGTAAAGTTTTACACTAAGTAGAATTGAGTCAACTTACGTACCATCATAGCTTTTCTGGATGCTAACAAAGTCAAAGTCATGGCTTAGGAAAACAAGTCAGCTAAAATCCTCTCACATTGTACCGTTTGATTAGGATTTGTCTCCCATTCTCCCTAAATACTCTTTGAAAGTTGTTAATCCTTGTGTCAAACTGTACTATTGAACTGATTTTGTGTTAAAATCAGCTCAAATCATGTTGCAAACAGCATTTTATTCTACGAGGCTTCTCTACATTCAACAGCTTAGCATACAATATAGGATAAAAGCCCTGCATGTATCTCAGAAGAAATTACGTTATTACTTTTATTCACCATGTTACAATAACTGAAAATAAACAGATATATTTTGGTAAAACCCTCTAGAATTGTAATATTTCATCTGGAGTATTATTATTATCTGTATATTCCAAATCAGCTTATTTACAAAAGCCACTGGGTATGTGTTTGCTGCTGACATCAGTTTTATGACAGTTATGTTGGCCTGTTCATCTTCAGCTTTACTCCATCCACTTTGTTCATTCTATCAAGTCTACTGACAGCAAAATAACGCTAGATCATGATGCTACCACCGCCATGATTATCAATTTGTTTTGTGATCTTGGTTCTGAGTGCCTAAACTCTTTTAAACTTTGTGATTCATCTGACCATAAAGACAGTCATCATCATCATCTGGACAGTCAACTTTAATATGTTGGAGTAAAAGTTTCTGTTGTGTGTCCATACTATTTGTTTCTATTTATTTTTTTAAATGATTGTATGCACAAAGCTCTGTGTATAGAAAAATTGCATTTGTGCTTCAATTACGTCTTGTCAGTAGTACTGAAAGTGAATCTGGATGTGGGATAGGACAGTCCCAAGCGTAACCTTCCATTAGAGCCGAAGATCATGGCTGTATGTTGAAGCATTAAAGAAAGGCTGCCTTTTTTCCAAAGTATGGGACTATGGTTTCCAAGGATATCCACATGGCTGATCCTATCCTTAGAAAAACCTGTGTGAAATAATGTTTTTGTTGTATTACAGTCAAATTTGAAGTGGGACTTGGCAAGACTTCAGGCTGTAGTCACATTATGTGTGTAGCTCCATGCTACATTCAGCAAATATTTAATTTTGCCATTGCAGAGAAGCTGCCAGCTGCAATATTCATTCCAAGTCATGATCATTAATTGGAAATAAAATGCCATGGAAAGTTTTAAGAGCTTCCAGCAACACTAAATCAATAATATAAGTGGATTTATTTGCATATTTGAACCTGCATGTTACCGACAACTGGAAGTTGGAGGTTTATTAAAACCAAAACCAAAAATCATGACCAAACCAAAAAAAAACGTTAACAGAACAAAAAATAAATTAAACTACAGAGCAAAACAAATGGAGAAAATCAGACCAGCAGTGAAAAGCACTTCAAAGAATAACAAAGTACGGATAACAGCAAGAATCTGAAAATGAACTCGGAAAACCACGGAGCAACGCTGGGATGGCTGATGAGGCAAGTGGATGCAGGTGAGTAGCAAAGACAGGGAACAGGTCATTAGGTGATGAGAGGCAGCTGAGGACACCTGGGATACTGATAAGTAAACAGAGCAACTGACTATAACAAGGACTAAATCTAAAAAGAATGCTGAACTAAGGCAAAGAACATGAGCAAACCAAGGACGAACCAACAAAATCAGAAAATAGAAAAACCAATACACACAAAAAAAAACATGGATCATGACTGCATTTATCATATAAACTCCATTTCATTTTCAGAAAACTAAATAAATCACCACTTGTGAACTCATTCTTGGGATTTTATTCTGTTTTAAGGATTTATTTTTTGCCTCATGAGGTCATAAGTGTGTCAGAAATGTGCTGCGTCTGCAACTAACTGCATGAAAACCTCTAACTGCAACTGTACAAGTGGAAGGTGAAAGTCTCGGGCTGCATTTGACAGCTAAATTAGATATTTGTGTTGAATCATAAAAGGAGGCATTGATTAGTTAAATATTGATCTGATTTGAGGGCTCTGAGGGTTGCATCAATATTTGAGTGAGTTTCTTTTTAAGGACCATGGCTTTCTGATAGATGTGTGTAATACCATAATCAAAGCCATTTATACTTCATCTGGTTCCGTTGCCAATCTATCCAAACTTTTTCCTTGGAAACGATGATAAATCCTGTCTGCACCCATCCAGTTTCTGTGGCACAACTTTAAAAAAAACCTGCATTATGAGGTCAGTTTTCTATGCAGGTCCTGTTTTCCTTTTTCTTAAATCCCCAGAAAATCACCACAACATCTAAACGACCGTCAGGTGACTTTAATAACCCCGGTCATCTCATTACAATTCAATTATCTGCTGGGAAACCTCTGCCACTCACATTGGCGTCCATTTGACAGAATACCCCCCTCCCTCGTTAGGACAGTAATAAAATTGTCAAGCAACAAGACACAGATCCTGAAATCTTTTTCTGTTGATGGAAAACCTGTACAACGCAGAGGCCGCCGTCCTCCCAAATACAACCCCACAGGCCATGTGTCCATGCATGATCTACAATTAAGTTAACAAAACAAAATAGCCACACTGTTTGAAAAAAATACTAAAACCATTTTCTAACCCTAACCAAGTGATGTTATTGCTTAAACTCAACCACAAAGTCCCATATTCAGATAAATGTATACAATCTACTCAGTATAGTTGCAATGTGTATGATTGCTTCTACTTTTAAAGGCACTCTAGTGCATCAGATAGTCAGTATCCAACAGTTTACATTTGAATAATTTGTCTAAGAGTCTCTTTAAAATGATGCACAACATTAATATAGTGAGAAGAGGATTTTCTGCTGTAAATTTGAATCAAAAGTACCTCATGTAGCATGACTGGACAATTACCACGCACAGGTTATGTGGAGTAACTTGACTGCCGCTGCTTGGATCAGTAATTTAGCCTGGCTCCAATGAAGAAGGAAACATTGAATATAAAAAAAAAAGATTGCATCTATGGACTTGCTACATAGATTTTTTACTTTTCTTTTTCTTTTTCATCCTGAAGGAAACCAGAGATGCTTTGTATCTACTTTCTCTCTACCTCTGATAAAGTTTGTTAAACTGAATTTCATATTGCAAGCTTACAAACCCCTGACAGTGTAATAGAGTTTAATTGTTGAACCAAACGTCCAGTTTTGTCCCTGGTTTGTGTAATTAAATGCCAGCATGGCTTTGACCCTTTGCTGACTGTAGAGGTAAAACATGCTATCCTGAATCAAACTAACTGGTCAGCTAAAGTAGTGCTAAGCAGTGACACATGCTGTAGATCCATGATCAGTCCTGACTCTAATGACTCAGAATGCTGTGGTAATTAGTGTTTTCCCCAGACATAACCTGCTCCTGCAGCAGATGGAGTCACTGTAGCTAGGGGAGACTTCAGCTCCTGTTTAAACAAATTAGCCAAGGCGAAACATAAATATTTTACTGTTCACTGCACAGGCGTGTTCATTTTATCATCCATATCAATGTTCCTGAGCGTGGCCTACTCTGTAGTTTATACCAGATGGCTACAATCAGTCAAAGCCGGATCTGATGAATGCTGCAGTTTTATTGAGTTTACTGATGAAGGTAATGGCTGTTTTTTTCCAAGTAAAAGCTCTGTGCTAATATTATACTTATTTATAGTGCAAAGAAGTCTATAAACTATAAGCCAGTGGACAAACATGTTTTTCTTTCATTGAGAGAAGCGTGTATAACAGCTGTTTGCACAAAATGAGCCTCTGATATGAGCACCTTTTCAGTTTACACTGAATGGCTTCTTGATTCATTTGGCTTGTGAATGTTTTAAGTTCTTATGTTATTTTGACTTGTAGCATTCACACTTTGACAGTTATATTCAGGAGATAAAAATGACACCTCAGATCTAAACCGATCAGACACCATGCATATAGCTCCACTTTACCACTTATACCATGGAAGTAAACATGTTTTAGGTAAGTAACAAACTGAAAACCTGTGCAAACGGAGCAGCAACCTACAGACCTGAGCGAGTTACTCCCTGGATTCTTCTCAGCAAAGCAACCTGTAAACATCATAAAAGTTCTCTTTTTTTCCCCCATGACTTTGAAGCAGCTATTTCAAGTTCTTTAACATTGAACTATTAATTGGTTAATTAATTTCTGATTATTGACAACAACTGGGTCTAGCTCACAATTTAAGTATTTGTCATTTTACTAAATTAAATCTTTTTGTTATTGTCAAATAACTTTAGATGCTTGTTTTCTGATAATACATAACTGATTCATTTATTTTTGATGATCTTATGATTTCTGTACTTCTGGAATATAAACATGACATGCAATAAAAAAACAAAAAGGTGAGTAATGGTTCACAGTTTAATGTTTTTACAGAAAATCAGCTGTTAAATCAGATACTTTGTTATGGAACATCACCTCTTCTAAAACTTGAACCATATAGTATTGCATGGTTTGTCACGGTAAAATCTTCTGACACAGCAGATAAAACATAAAGTAAACAGTTTAAGATCAGTTTTGAAGCAAGTTGTGTGCAGGTGTTCAGAAACTAAACGACAAGTCAACAGATGGTCTTGTTTTTTTTCTCGAAGGCACAACATATTTGCCTCAGATATCCACTCCACTGACAGATGGGAACTTTATGTCTCAATACATATTGTTGACAGCACAGCATGTATTAGTGTGGTGACTGATCGGAATTGCGGCGTGTGAGTCATAAATCTGACACTGGCAGGTGTGAACACTGAAACGGATCAAGGCTGATGGAGAAAAATTGTAGGTAATTAAACTCTGACGCATAATCCATAATCTGTCATATTGATTTTAGACCTGATTGCAATGAACCAGTCTCTTGTCTTTTGCTAATTTTACCCCTATTTTATACTAACAATAAAATGAAAAGTGAAAATGACACAGGGTGACATTTAGCAAATGCATTTAAGTCCAAAACTACTCAAACACTTGACAATATTTGCAGAAAAGCACCCTGATGTCCAACAAAAAAAATGTAAAGTGAGCAGTTTTACCACTTAAACTTATCTTTTGATTGATCTTATTTCCGGTTAGCACAGCCCCGATCCTTTTCGATAAAGCTATTAGCTTTAGCTTCCAGCCCAAACAGCAAAATTCAGAAACCAAAAAGGACTTTGACAGAGTAATAAATCTTAAAAAAGTATGTTATGTTCAAGGATGTTAAACATGTCTGCGGTGGAGTCAAAGTTCTAGCTTGAAGAAATAAAAGTCGGATTTCTTTCTGAGAATATGCAGCTGTATGATGGGGAATAAGATGTGCCGACAGATAAGAATCATTCATCAACTTGAGAAACTCCAAAATGTTGATGCGATCCCTGCAGAGGACTTAAGTGTTCATAAAAACAAACTTCATAGTCTAAGAACTCAGTGTCAGCAGTATACCTGTAGACGTTTTTATGAGTCCCAGATCGTGAAAGACCATTTAAGATAAATCTCAGTGACTGATTGCAAAGTACAGTAGTTTATAAATTCCACAGAGGGGTCATTTTAATTTCGGCAGGTTATTTTATATCAAACTATGTCAAATCTTACTAGACATAACACAACATCTGAGTCAATCCCATATACACTTGCAAAACATTCAAAATCTATTAAAAAAATAGTTAATTAAAACTTAGCACATTTTAAGACAAACCCACCTAATCTTACATCGTGGTAAGATGGGCCTCTTGAGGACTATGTTGCAGCAACAAGTGAGTATTTATTCAGATAAATAAGCACACTGATTAACATTGAGCCCCTTCGGAGGTTTGGATTCAGGATTCAGATGCCTGATCAAAGAGTCTCAGGTTGAAAAGGGGTTGTGGGTGAAAAAGAAACCAGTGTCAGATTAAAACTTCGAAAGGTGTTCAGAAAGTCTCAAGACCAGTACTTTTGCACGTTGTACCGAATTGCGGAGACGATGTATATTAGTCTCGGACCACCAAACTATGCTCTACACACAACAGATTTGCACTCAGCGGAAGAGCGAAGCTAACAATGTTCTACCGCCACTGATTACAGATGGTATGTATACATACAATCTACTGGAGTGCAGAAAGCCAACACCTCACCTTGGGGCTCAGAGGGCCACAGAGTAAGGGGATGCTAATTTTGGGCAGAGCCAACACAGCATTACGGTGCTCAGCACATTGATTTTGTGCTAAACCACAGTGATACAGAGCTCACTATAACCTCCAACACTTGCCTAATTTGTCATCTGATAGTTGTATAAACTGTCACCACAGACAGCTGGGGTTAGCAGATGCACCACTCCCACAGTTTATCATAGACAGATTGACCACTTATTCTCTTAAAAAGCTATCGGGCTCACTGTGCCAACAGCTCAGTCGTAGTGTTGGCAGATGATACCCCCGCCATGCAAGTGTAAGTTACACAGTGTCAGAATATCGGTCCATAGCTGGAAGATGAACTAAATATTCATTCCAGTTTTTCATTTCACATCTGAACACTTTGGCTTGGTTTAAAGGAACTCCACTGTCTTTGACCTGTTAGTGTGACTCCTTCGGGCTGGTCTGAGCTCTGTAAATCAGGGTGCTCAGTGGATACACCCCCAGCAACCAAAATCAAAGAGCACTGTTCATTTTCTTTGATTTTACAACCTAGTTATATGTACTTGATGATTGTTTTACTCAGTCACGTTCGGCAGGATGGTTAATAGCTTTCTAAGTTAATCACTAACATTCTTTTGTTGATTTGCACTTTACTCAGACTTTGATTATTTAAGATTGTTTACAAGTCTTGGTTATTTTCACAGCCTGCTTTAAACTGACACGATCAAGTCACTAATATTCATGAACTCGTCAGAGTAATCATAACTATTGTTATCATGGAGTGACTAATGAGAAATAGAAGTAGATGCAACAACTACACAGTCCCTAATGAAGAATTATTGAAGAAGTGCTTCTGAAATGTAGCTAATTATCAGCAGCCTAATTGAAAACATTTATTTTGTAGCTTCCCGTGAACTAACATTTAAGTAGCAGTTGCTCTGCACTCATTGTGCGTTTGCCCTAACTGTAACGTATCACTGTACCTGCTCTTTTTAAAACACCTTCCAGCAGCAGATTCACAGATGGTTCGGGTAACAAACCATCTGGTGCATCAATTGATTAATTAATTCACTCCAGAAAGGTATGAAAATAACTTTGGCAGGAGTTGCAAATATCAGTCATCACAAGTATGTCCACGTACAAACCTTCTGTCTGTGCTTCTGTATTGATTCAAATGTTACTTAAACCAAAACGTGAATAACTGGACATCATAGTCGAGTATCAAAAGGGTCTGATCTTCCCTCTGATTTCACAGTGTGAATGTCTTCATGAAAATATTCAGTGGATAAATTTTACTGCAAATCCAAATAAATCTCATCGCCTCTTAATCCACAGCTGTGGTTAGTGGAGCATCTCTGAAGCCGTCATGCTCCAGTGTCAAGAGCTGATCAAGGAACTCAGCAGCAGCAGCATTCATCTTTGAAACACCAGGCAGAGACAAGTTTACTCCTATGTAAATGAGGAAGGCTTAAGCACGAAAGATTTACGGATGTTTGTCAGCTTGTCTGATGCTGCAGGAAACTGCTGGTGATTTGAGATTATGAATGTCTCTTAAGCGAACGAAGGCCATGAGAGAAAATTGGCATTGTGAAGTGAAATCATTTTTGAGTTTCACCTGAACTCAAGCGTGTTGGTGCACTGAGTCAGAATAAATGGATTTTCTGTTTCTTTCACGGATGGCAGATATCTCACTTCTGGTGATTGGTCCTTTATGTTGCACAAATACATGTATATTTATACATATCTGCCCTAAGGTAACCCGTTTTTATATGATGTGTGTTTGTACCAAGATTGGGAAGGAAATACAGAGAATTATCTGCATTTGAATGGATTAGTTTCTTGTCACTATGAAAATTATGTCCGAAGGTTGATTCGGTTCACAATTTTGGGATTTTAAGAGTCCATTGTTTTTAAAGAACATAATACATTTTGACAATTACTCTTTGCTATGGGAACAACGACGTATGGCCAGACCCAAACAATAAGCATGAAGAGAACTGTAATTGCATGCCTAAAGGGTATGAGTCACTGTTCATCCATTCACACATACAAAGGAGATAATTACTCCTGTATTGATTTTGAATAACATTCATTGTGCTGCTTCTGAGACACTAGAAGCAGCACAAATTGTTGATCTTTTAAGTGGTAATTTATGTAACTCACTGATAGACAAGACTGAACTGCAGCTGGGAACTCGAAGTAGACATTTTCCATAATTTCGTTCTTTTCTCGATAATTTGACTGTTAGTCAGTCAATGCTTGCAGAAGCGTTGCTGCTATCATTTTTAATGATGTGAAAGCCGGAAGGAAAAAACATTAAAAGGACATGAAGGGCAAAAGGTAAAATCAAATGTACCTATCAAAGGGGTGCTGCAGAAACAAAAGTGGTGCTGTTACTTGTTCTTACCAGCATTTTATTCTAAAAATAGAATATTATGTACTGAACATATGAACATATCATTTTTGTCTTCACTATTGTTGCCAGAGATTTAACTTAAGTTTGAGATCCAGCCTTCGGTTATTTTTGGTTTTTGTCGTTGTAGCAGCAGAGCTTAGGCTGCAGCCTGGCCTTGTGAGTTTGTATAGGTCATGAGTGGAAAGACCAATCTGCACGCACAATAAAGTTGCTGGTAATTGTTAATTGCTGGAAACCTCTGTCCCTCCCATGCACAGAGTTCATAAATTTGTTTTAGTCATGTGTTGCTTCACTGAATTTTAGTGCCAGCAACAACGGGTAATTCAAAGGAAGTTGCCTGAGTCCTTGACCGCCGCATTTCAGAGACGATTGTGAGAACAATGTTCACAAGACCAAAGTTTTTGTTTGTTCTCTGACTTTACGCTTACTATGTTGCCTGACTCGAGCAGCCCTCACTCCTCATTTTGTCATGGTGTGTGTTTTTGGTTCTGTATTTCGTTCTGATTTCTATTTTATGGTCTGGTTTGATTAATATTGTAGTTTGTCTCACTTCCTGTTCTGCTGTATAGAGCCTGGCCCCTTGTGTTGTCTGTTTAGCTTACTTCCTGTTCTTATTTTACCCTGGATTAATTTAATTAATAACCACTTGCATTCTGTAAATTGTTTGCTTCCCCAGTATAACTACTTCTTGGTTTCCTTTGTCCATCATCAGATCCTTGTTTGATTTTTCTTTGTATCTCCCCAATGTCAGCCAGTCCTGCATTGTTGCTTCAGATGTGTCTCTCATTTGCTTTAAGATTGTTGGATCTTCTGCTTTTGCAGTGCTTTGTGCTTGTGTTGAATTAAATCCTTTATAATTCCAATTCGCTTGCCTCCTGCTCAGGAGCCTGAAAGTCCTTCACCACCTTGTGACACATTTGAGACAACAAAACCCTTTGACTAGATCACAAGCACAATGCTACGGTTGACAGAACCACAGTGAAAGAGACCCATCGGTCAGCTTGAGACCTAAATTTGAGGCCTAAGCAACAGGAACACAGAAAGGAGAATAAATGTCAATCATTCCAAGTTTGTACCTCTGCAGGAACAGTACTGGGACTGTTGAACATTAACTCAGGCTGGGTGACTACTTTTTGGAAAGATGAACAAATTCTTGTGAACAAATTTTAGCCAGCATCACAAACTGCAAACAGACCCGTGACTGGATGGAACAGCGAGAAACTGTTTGAGAAACATACCATTAACCCAGGACAGAAGAGGGAGATGTTGTCGTTCTTTTAGAAATCGCTCACTGTATAAATGTCAGACACTGATTTTATTGTTAACCAGGCATGTTTATTGCCTAAATCCAAGGCCCTGTACACACGAACACAGAAATTTTGATAACCGTTGAATTTTCTGTGCATTTGTACCTATTGTCTCTCCCTGCTGTAAGACAATGTTGCTTTTAATTATTTCCGTTTGTATGGACAATTGTGTGACGTTGCACTGAAACTTCATTTAGCGTTGAAATATCACCATGCACAGCAAAAAGCTAATATGCATTTTACTTGCAGCAAAAATCTGTACCATCACACCATGACATGCTGTTGTCTGCATGTGTGTAGTATTAAATCAAGTGTGAAATTGAAATTCTCCATCTGCTGGTTGTACAGAGTCTTTGCGTAATCCTAAAAAGTCATCCATATGTTGATGTCTGCGCTGCCTCTCTGAAGAGAATCATAAATAATGAAGTAAACGTTACAACAAAGTAAATCTTCAATAAAATAATAAGCTGTTTGTTTTAAAGTGGAAGAGACTTGATGATCATCCTAAAAGTATTTCACCTGGAACTCATTCGAGTGAACCGCATCCCCTTCTTATCTAAGCAACGAGTCTGACTCTCTGCAGTGACTCAAAGCTAACAAAGCAGCACACGACCAAACACAGAGAGCTCTAATACAAATATTATGGTTCCTGTTTTACTAAAGATGACAGATGTCTTTGTCTATAAAATAGGTGTTGTGTGCAAATATGTGCGACTGTTTAATATATCCGACAATTCTTGGGAAAGAATTACAGTTGAGCTGAACGGGTTATGAAATATGTTGAAAGAACGGTCATTAATGGAACGCCTGGTGTACTTATTCATTTCTGAGTGTTTCGCACACGCAGAGTGTGTAAACCTCAGAAGATCTGTCAGTTCTTCTGAACTTACAGTTGATGTTTATTTGAAAATTTAAAGGAAATGTAATAACAGCTACAGGAGTGGATGCAAAATGTTTTTTCACTTCATTGTTCACGGTTTAGATGAGTTTTTGGCAATTTTATACTGCCCTGTACAACATACATATTGGTAGAAGGGCAAGTATGGACATAAACTTCTCCATAAGGCCTACGATGTTGCAGCAATCACAAATTGAAAAATAGAAAAACCAGCCCATGTTACTCACAGAGTTGGATATTGGATTATTTATTTACATTCTGTTGCTATCAAATCTCTCTGACGGACAGAATGGCAATACTAATGGGATTAATGATAATCCATCTTTAAGTAACGTACAAATGCGAAACAGTCCAGTGTCAGCTGTATTAGTGAAACTTTTTCTGTTTCATATGATTATTTGATGAATATTTACACGTGTTTCTGTTTGACAAAACATATACTTTGATGACCTCTTCATGTTGTAGACTGCAAAAATGTGATGATTTGAATTAATAAGACGCTTGGAAACAGCTACAAATGTGTGAGTTTTAATTGACAAGATCGTTGTGTACTTTGTGTACCTGATCTTAGAGAAAATGTCTTTCTCTTATCCACTCATGTACTCACGGAGCACATTTAACTCACCAGTAATGGTTATGCAGAGAAAAATTATCCTAATGTTGGGCTCTAAAGTACAAACTTACTGCCCTGGACATGAGCCAAACAGCTTAGAGTACACAATAAAAATGCCAGAGATGTGATTTGCACTTTTTCTGAACTGCTGTAAAAAACTATATGTTTTTGGATGAGGACGCAAGCTTTTGTGCCACAAGCTTAAGGGCGGACATTTTATCAAGGAAGCTCACTGGACCTGCATCTGGACCTGCACATTGAACACTTGCAGTGTATTCTATCTGCGTGTGTGAATCTCACCTGGTGTTTTCTGTACAGCTTTGTAAAAAGTTGGTATAAATCTGGGTTAGATTGTTGGATCACCTTAGGGAATGAACTTCAACAGCTTTAAATCATAATGTTTACAAAAAATAAGAAAATCTTAGACACAATATGTGCTACAACAATCAACATTTGATGATACCAAACAGTGCTTGAATGTCTGAGATGTTTCACTTATTCCACACTGTCAGAAACTGCTGCATTCATTGCTTCAGCATGCTGCACTGATTCAGGATTTAGGCTCCTGTTTTTCGCGCTATATATGCAGTGAAATCAATTTTCAGTCGAGTCAGCTTGTATGCGTGTGTGTAGAAAAGACATGAAGGCAGACAGAGAACGGGAAGGAGAAAACAAGCAAATGTATTACTTCATTACGTAGCTCTTTCAAACATGAACTGTCATTGGTTTTTGTCCATTCATCCACTACTCAAAAATGTGTTCATTTATCTGTCCATTCAAATTTCCATGCCCACTTTATGAAATACAGAGTCATAGTGGGGCTGGAGTCTATCCCAGCTACCATCGGGCATGAGGTAGGTTACAACCAGTATAGGTCACCAGTTCCTCATTGAGAGAAACGTGGCAAAAAAAACATGTGGACTCACACCTACATTCAAGTTACAATCACCGATTGACCTAGCATGAATGCTTTTGGACCGTGAGAGAAAACCACAGGCACAGATAGAACATGCAAAGTCCACATAGGAACCTTCTTACTGTGAGATGATAGTACTAATCATCCCACCACCATGCAGCGTGCTGCCCGAAAGTTTGAAAAAACAATAGATAACAATCAAAGTGAACAGCCACTCAGTTTCTCTCCTCACTGCTCTCCATGCCTTGAGGGGCCTCAAACCTTTGTTATTAATATTCATACACTGAAGTCCATGTTCAAACTCTTACTCAGCATTTAATATGTAAAGCAGGCAGATCTGTTCTGTTCTACTCATCATGCCTTGTGAAGCTCTTGTCTTAATGAGAGGTGCCGAGCTCCCTTTAATGCACACTGTGACTTATTAGACAAAGTCTGGTCTGGTTTGCTGACGCTGTGTTTAAACATGTCTCATGTAGACAAAATAATCAAGAAGTGGGCTCTGCTACTAGCCTCCATAAAGCACATTGCACAATAAAAGTTGAATATACTTGTCTTTAATGGACTGCACTGTTCATTGGCAGGGGGATGTTCAGAAAAAGTTGGAAATCAGAACTACCATATTGTCCCCCCCCCTTATATTACTATTAGATGTGTATTTGTGTTGTCCTTGCAGTCAAGGCCAGTGAAGAAGTAAGGAAATAAAGGCATTTGGACATTATTTTCACACTTAAACACTAACAGGTTTGATCTACATATACACATACCTTCATGAAGAGTCAGTCTGCTCATAGTCACCAAAAATGGACATCCGTCCCTTCAGTCGCATCTTGGAAGACAGTTTCATCTGTTCTCAGCTCAACTGGTTACCATAGTTACTGAATCAGGCACATCTTAAACATAGATGAACATAGATTGGAAGCTTGAAGTCTACCGTGCCCACAGCATGGGCTCACATGTACTTTTCATTGCAGCTTCTCCCCCTCAGAACACAAAAAAAAGGCAACCAGCTGGCAAACAAATGAAGGAAACAGCACTTAGACCTATTATTTATACTAGAAAATTTATACTGTAAAAATACATTAACAGACACTGAACTGTTGTTAAGTGTTCCTAACAATGTTTTCATCAAACATTGCATATGCAGAAGCTTCAATTACTGTGAACAGTATAACAAAGCCTTTACAACATCTTGTTAGTGCATGTTAGATTCTGAAACAGGTAGTTAGATGTGATGCCCCGTTACAATAACAAAAGCACCGACAAGGGGAATAACTTCTTAAAGAAAAGGTTAACTTCTCCAGTAAAGAGAATTGATACATTGGGGAACATTTTGTTGTATATGCAGGTTTTTGTTGTAATCCAGTGTTAATCTGTGACACATACTGTACAAAGTGTGCCTTGCTTACCATGACTGGACTAAAACTAAAGGATATGTCAGTCCAATGGTTAGCTTAGCTTGATGTTTTACCCTGTCCTCTTATTGAGTCAGATTTCCTGCATGTAAGACAGTTATTGATTGACTTTCTGCTTCAAAAGATTTGAAACATGTGTATGACTTTTTTTCAGGCCCTCATGGTTATTCAAGGCTTGTGAAAATGCCAAGTCTCTTGTTTTTGACATTTAACTGCTCAATATTTTTTTCCTCTGAACACACGCGCATTCACACATGCTACTC
Source organism: Leuresthes tenuis (assembly GCF_036924035.1). Lineage (NCBI taxonomy): Eukaryota > Metazoa > Chordata > Actinopteri > Atheriniformes > Atherinopsidae > Leuresthes > Leuresthes tenuis. Next base: position 13,714,779 of record NW_027325361.1, on the reverse strand, counting down.
TTTTTGTAATATAGCACAAGACACTGCAGTAAACACAAATTTAATCAAAAGCTAAGTTGAATAGTGGATGAAATCTTGGCCTGATGTGCTCATTTGAAGTTGATGTCAGTTTTGGAGTAAAGTGATTACATTTCTGGAAAGTCAAAGACATGGAGTGACACCATCTCTTGCTCTCTTACAGTGTTGACTTCAACTTTGCACACTTCTAGTAATGAAACTGACTTAAAGCCAATATAATCAGAATTTTGCTGAATCACCACAGTGTCTGCAGCAAAAACCTTAATTGAATTTGCATTGCCTGTATTGATTTTCTTTATAACATGAGTTTATAAATTGAACCAGTGTGAGATTTGACAGCCACAGTGTGGTTTGTTTATTAAATGAAACATCTGTGTTGGCAGATGAAACACAAACCTGCTCTCACACTCTCTGAACTGTCAAATTTCCATCAGCTGGTGGGCGATGCAACAGATTTATCGTGGCCTCATGTCCTCTGTAGCCTCATTTGATGGGTTAGGTCTCTGTAAAAAATGTGTATATGTGAAGACACACATCAACTTGATTTAAGCCCAAGTGAACCAAAGCGTCTGATGTTTGAGTGAGGAAGGGTCGGGCACAAAAAAAACATCAAAGGGAAGAAAATTAAATCACACCTCAAAGTGTAAGGCAAGAAAAAAACCAGGCCTGAGCATGATGTTGAGAGCAGGGGCATCGACTGGGCTGTTAATCATCAGAAGATGAACCAGAATTCATGCGCCTGTCTTCATGCACTTTTTATTCTAATATTTCAGTGCTAAACATGGCTCAGAACGTTTAAAAATGGAGAAGGCATACCTTATACTGTAAGCAAAATGGAAGTCCCAGAACATTTTACTCAGCATCCCAGCTCTTTTGCAAGTGTGGTTGAAGCTAAACCTTGGAATTTTCACAAGTTAACTAGTGTCAGATGTGAACAGAATGACAATGACAACAATAGAGAAGATTTTCACCCTGGTGAACAATAAAGTTGTAATGTTTTGTTTAATTCGAAGCAGGACTGGACAGCTTTTTCCTCCAAGTACTGCATCAACAGCTTGAATTGAACTGAGCTTCAACACAGAAAAAAGTTCTGTTTCCGAAATGCTATATATTGCGTGATGTAATCAACAAAAAAATAAAGTTTAGGAAACAAAAAAGGGACCTCATGTGGGACAGGTACAGTGTAAACTGCAATGTTAATCTGGATGTTAACCTCTAGTACAAAACCAAACACACCTCTATTGACACACCTAGTGTCAATAAAAAGCAGGTTCAAATTATGCAAAAACATGTAGTTTTCCAACTCTCAGGCGGGAGTCAGTTCCCTAACCTCATCTTAAAAGTAGTTTCCATTTGCCAATATCACAGGTAGTGTATGAAAGATAATGTAAGAATACGTTGTTATCATTTATGATCCAGGGTTTGTCAGATACTGAGAGTCTCATCCGGGCTGTTTCACTGTGCAAATTCCCTCTATAATTCTTAGAATTTTAAATCCACACTGCAATACATGATTTGAGGCTGTAAACTGGAGTTTAAGCTTGTACAAGCCAAGTCGGCAACATAAAAGGGAATGCTTGGACATGTAGAGCAAATGTCAGTTATAAGGTCCTTGAAAAAAAAAACTGCCAGGTCTGCAGAGGTTTGTTTTTTTGAGAAAACAGATCTACATACATAATACTGGAGGATTTTTATAGGATAACCTCATTTTGAAAGCTCCTACATATTTCTGCCATAATATGCATCAAAATAAATTCCTTTAATATAAAACCAGTCTGCTACATGGCTCCAGATTGTCTCTAAGTAAAAGGAGAGACGCTGACCTGATAAGCAACAGACATGCCATGGTTAATTAATTTTGTGGTGCCCTCTGACCGGATTCATGGACATAAAATCGACTGGCTACAATGGCTGATTTGGACGTAAACAAATAGCACAGATGGATATACTATAAAGTCTGAGTATGGTAAACCCGAACATGAGAAAACATCCAATAAAGGACATATGTGTTTTACTTAAGCTGCATGGCAAAAATGTTGATTTTTATTTCAGTTTCTCAGTGAAATAAGTTTAAGAAAAGTGAACTCTGCATTTGTATCGCAGTTGGCGTATTCTTAAAATGACTGTATGAAACAAAGATGATGCCCGTGTCACATTGACACTCTTGCTCACTTTGCCTCAGCAGTGACAGATATTTAATGTGACGCATGCTCCACATTAACCCGGTGACTCTCTTAAGATTGTGATTGATTTCTGTTGCACAAAGAACTATGTTAGTACGTGGCTGTACTGACTGAACAAAAAACATTTCACAGTGAAGGAAGATAAACCCCGTCAATGCTGAATTTGCATTCCTGACAAGATTTGATGTCACCAATTTACTATGCTATTAAGAGGGCTTCTTATTCTCCTGGTCAATACAGTGGAGGAGCAGAAAAGAGTACACTTATAGATGATTTATAGATGATTTGTTTTACAGATTGCTCTGCCACACTATAAGAGTGTAATAAATAACCAGCATGCCCTGCTTTTCCTTTTACTTTCTGTTAGAGGGCAAAATAATTCTCTTTATGCTATAACAGATCATAAAACGCAGTGTGCATTCAGTCAAACTGTATCGTAAATTATTGTAATGGACTTAATTCAGGCCAAACTAACGTTTCCAGTCCAAATGTACGCTTCTATATGGCCACCATTTCTTTTCACTTTATGAAACATTATGTGGATGCAATGATTTCATGTGCTTCCAGAGTCACTGACACAATTTGAACTTAAGTAAACAGGTTTATGAATGCAGAGTAAATACTAAATGCTGTAGAGGGTGAAAAGAAAACATTGTTGTTGTTCCTTGAAAAACAACCCTCATGAAGGTGAATGACTACTGCCCAGTAGCCCTGACACCGATACTGATTAAATGTTTTGAATGACTGGTCCTAACATGCATTAGAAACAACGTTTTACCGTCCATGAACCTGTATCCACAGGGCAAACAGATCTACTGAGAAAGCAGTCTCACTAGTCCTTCACAATGCTCTCACAACTCGGATCAGAAGAACAGTTATGTGCAGTTGCTGTTCATCAATTACAGCTCCGGTTTTATTAACACCACCCTCCAAAACCCGGTGGCTAAGCTCAATAACCTGGGCTTCGACACACCTCTGTGCAGCTGAGTCCTGAGCTTCCTCATTGGCTGACCACAGACTGTGCCTATGGGCCAACACTTCTTCCCCTCCATTACTCTGAACACAGGAGTGTATGCTGAGCCCCCTACTTATCGTTCTCTACACTCACAAGTCTCAACATGAGACCAGTGGCACAGTGAAGTTTGCTGATGACATCATCATAGTAGAATCAACAACAACAGAGCTGAGGTCGAGAGCCTGGAGAGCTGGAGCAAAAGCAACAACTTCATCCTCAATACATCCAAGATGAAGCAGTTGATCCTTAACTTCAGGAGATGGAAAAATAACATAAATTTCCCCAGCAATTTCAGTGGCGAGCAAGTGGAGGTTGTACAAGTGGACACATGAATTGGTCCATCAACACCACTGCGATTGCCAAAAACGGACTTCAGAGACTCTGAATATCGCATATCGCAATATGCAGTTCAAAAGAAATTGAATTTTTGGGGTCAAACTGGACCAATATCATTGTGAGACTCAAATGAGAAGCATTTCAGGGACTGTTTTAACATTTAATTACAAAGTGCCTGACGCTAAAATCCTATCAATTCATTACTGTTGAAATAATGGTTGTTTCAAACCAAGATTCTCAAGATTAATAAGGCAGGCTCCTTGCATATTGTAGCCGTTTAAAATTTTTGGTATCTTTTAATAATACAAAACCCACACAGACTAACTGACAATGCCTGAGCTGTTTCCCGTTGATTTGTGGGAACCAAAATTGCTCTTTCCAACCGCAGCTCTTTGCTGCTTTTAGCAGAGTCTCACAGCAAGTTGCCCTTTGAACTCAACATCTTTTATCTCCAAACATGTTTAAATGAATGTCATCTGTGACTGCAGAAGTGATGAAATACAGATAGTCTTCAGTAAAGGTAAGTGGGTGGAAGGCACACACAGTCATAAAAGAAACACTTTTTGTTTATAGCGAAGACTTGTTCCACATGCGGTATTTTGTTATTGCAACTTTGATCTGGTGATAGCATTGTTATTCTGAATCAATGTATTTCTTCTGTTATATCAGTCAAAACAGACACAAAAAAACCGACGTCGTCGCAACATAAACACTCATCCCTAAACTTAATGGTGTCATCAGGGTTTTTTCTTCCATGTTTGAGTCTAATCTGATAAAAACACATTCTCCCGAAAAGTCACTGGTTGAGCTGGAAGGGACAACAGCTGAATGATGATGTCTTCCAGGAACATTGAGACATGCACTCGCTAACAAACTGTGATCAGGGCTTAAGGTTTAGGAGCACAATTTTTTTTAGCAGCAGCCCTTGCTGTTCTGGTTTCAATTTTAAATTCCCAAATTTTAACACCTATTAACACTAGACAGGTTTCAGAATCCAATGAGGTTGCCTGCTGGTTGCTGAATGAACAAATAGGCAAAATCAAACTGAGTTTTGAGAAGAGGCAGGGATTCATAAACTGATCGGGCTCCTCAGAGACATGAAATCCATTACACGCTCACAAGTAACAGAAAATTTAAATCCAACAGAGCCTAAATGTATGATGAAAACTAGTCTTCTTAAGCGAGAACTTAAAGCTTCAGTTAGAAATGTTACTGATGGTTTGGTCATCAAGATGCCAGCTAACTCATTTGATTAATTAGCTACACCCATACTGTATCCCGCTCCCCACCATGTTGACTTAATTGCTTCGGTTAGTCTCCAATGCTGACCTAACAAGTACACGAGGATGGTTGGGATAGAGAGAGAGAGGGACACAGAGACTTGTATTGCAAACAGAATTTAATGGATTTGCCAATAACAACATTGATAAGCAGATAAAAACCTAATGAGAACCCTGACCTTCGAGAAAATTCAGCTTTCCTCATCAACCAAAATCCTGACTACCAAGAACACACGTGTATCTCTTCGAGCATTTCTCCGAAATACGTCTGTGAAGACCAGCATTTGTTGCTATGAAAAAAAAAAAAAAAAAAAATCCCTTTACAGTAATCACCACTGAGAAACTGCTCCGAATACAGCATGTGCGCACCATGTCCTCCCACATGTTTTTGCTTATTTAGTCTCAGACATCTTCTTTGGAAAAGCACGCTCGAGGTTTCAGCCAAATGAAACAGATCATTTTGTTTTTCTTGTGCGTATGAAGATATTTAGCCGAAGAGACGGGGAGACATTGCAGTGCTGACTCTTCTCTGACTTTTGATCAGTAGGTCGCAGCATGAGCTCAGTGTGTAATTTGCATAGCAAACAAAGCCAGAGTTACAGTTAGGCATTTTTAGTACAACTGCAGAGCTACAGTGTTAAGATCAAGGACAATGATAAAATATGTGTTTTTGCCTCACTTCTTTTCCCTTTCAAGACACTGAATGGGACTTTCCCCTAATAAAGCCTTCAAAAAAAACCCAAAAACTTAAAACACATACAAACACATAAACCATCATAAGACAAATAAGATTATATGTGATACTCTTGTTAAGGCATTAAAAAGATTCTAATGTAAAAATTTGTATTAACAGGTAGCATTAATTGTATTTTTGCCAGAACAAACTTTTCCCTGAAATGTGCTCCTCAGTGAGCCGAGATGCCACATTTTGATCTTCAGCAGTGGAAGACTTCAGGTACTTCTTCACAATAAGCTCGGCCCCAAGGACGCCCGTTTCACTTCTTCTTTGGATGCTATTAAAGACAACAGGAAAAGAACAAAAATAACCAGTGAGATCAACATTAGTTGTATCCAGGAAGCCGCAGGCAGATATGAGACTATGGCTTATTGGCTTACTGACATTTATCTGAAATAATTCATTAAACTGGAGCTGAAAAAGAAAGGACAATCTACAGATTCAGTAAAATGCAGATTAGTGGAGGGAAAACCATTCAATAAGACGCAGCACACCCAACATTTAGTAACTTTATTAGAAATTCTCCAACACTTTGGAGAGTTGCAGATGATTAATAACCAAGTTCTTGTTCAAAACTAAGGTGAGGACACTTGACCTGCTGTCCTATCCAATTAAAAGCTTTGCCAATCAGAGGTGCCTTTTCCTGGGACCACAGACAGTCATTAGAGACATTTGTCTCCATTTAATTTCAGTTTGCTACAGATGGGCAGCAGAAGGCGTACGGCAACATTATGTGAATGCTGAGCAGAGGAGGCACAGGACACAGCTGAATGAGGTGGCGTGACGGTTTTAGGTCATTTGAACTCTTCCTGACAAGAGTGTCATCAGTGGTAGGAATTGAGGGGCAAATCATCCAAAACCAGCAAACTAAAGCTCATCGAATATGGTTTCAACCTGACAGTATCACAACCAACTTGGTTTTAAATGAGCAGTAGGATTCTAGTGATTTCAATCAAATGTTTTATTCCCTCTAAATGCATCCATCAGTTCCTAAAACTACACATGTGATTTAATTTATAAATCTTTCCAAAAGGACAGAATACCCACGATTTAATCCAGTAATGAGTTTGATGGAACCTCATGCCAGAGCAAGGCAAAGGCAGAGGTGCAATAAAAGCTCAGATGTCGACACCAGCCATTTCAGAATGAGATGTGATAAATATTCAGATGTCCAGACAAGCTCTGCCAGAGGTGAGAGTAATGGCGTGCTGCACTGCACAGAGGTGAGGAAAGCTCAATTCGAGCAATCAGCTGTACCTCTGAAGAGCCCTTGGTTTGTCTCACAAGCAGGAATACTTGTACTTTTTTTTTTCCACAGTGAAAACAGAGTGAAAAAGCATGCAGCTAATAAATCAACCACATGCCTTCTTACGTGAGGACTTACACTTTTGTTCAAACTTGCACTGAGAAACACAGAAACACTGAAGAGATTTCATATGAACAGGGATTGTGCTGAGCAAGTGCAAATGGAAGAATATTTCCTGAGCCTAGCAACGCACCGACTGCAGCAAAGATACAGGGTATGATGGATCTGCTCATGCGGCAGAAAGAGGGGGTTTATGAACACCTAACTCAATCCTGGTCTGCAACCCTTCCCGAGCTGACTCTCTGTAAATGTTCTCAAGATATAGCTTCCACTTCCCCAAACCACATTCATCTTCATTTGGACACGTCTTCCTCGTCACCAGAAAGGTCAAATACATTGTGAGCTGTATGCTCAGACACATGGCTTGAAAATAAACAAACGGCTGCTAAATTAAAATGATTCATTGGATATCACGTATTGACATCACGGTTCATCGAGTTAACTAAAGGCTGTGAACTCACAGGACTCTAGGATCACACATAGCCTCTGAAATTGTAAAGTGAACAAAGCCACGGGTCCGTTTATCGCCTGAATAATCAAGTGAGTCACATGTGCCAATCCCCTTTACGGTTTTAAGGCCACAGCACCTATGGGTGTTAAGTGATCTGTGACACAGCAAAGACTGTAACACATTAAATACCGGCGTGTTTATTGTGTGATCCTGCATCGAGTGCGATCGAGGTCTCTATGCAGTTTCTCGTTTACAGTCGGGTGAAGAGGGATGTGCAGCCAGACGAGGGAAGGCTCATTGGTTTCGGTTTACTTCCTGACATTTCCCCCCCCTGCCCTCAATATTCAAATTCTAATCATTCCTGCTGTCTTCTAATCATTCCTGCTGTCTACCATCAAATACACAAGTCACTGAAACATACAGTCGTTTCCAAGTTGATGAGTCTCAGCTAGCTGAAACCTTTACACTAAAGTTGATAATTGTAAATGTTTTAAAGGGGGGAGGAGTCCAACTTTCTCTGGTCTTTTTAGGAGAACTCCTACTGTCACCGTTCGAACAGTTTATTTAGACTATAAACTAAAGACTTCCTCATGCTCTGCTCAGGTCGGATACTTACAGCAGCATTCAGAGCCTGTTCCAGGTCCTCAATGACGTCTGCCTCGTCCTCCAGTCCAACAGAGAGGCGGATCAGTGTGTCGCTGATACCCAGAACGGTCCTCTCGTTTTCTGGCACTGATGCATGGGTCATAATCGCCCTAAATAATGAAAGAGGAGAGACATGCTTGCATATGAGATGTATACAGAACAAACATTCTGAGGTTTAGGGAAGTAAAGTGTCAATCTTGAAGTCAGTTTGTAAGTCTAAGAGGGATTTCCTCTTGATCTCTGCTGCCCCCTTGTGGTGCTACATGGTCAACAGCAGCTTAGGCTGCAATGATAACTATCAGAGCTAAAAAAAAAAACTTTTTAATAATGTTTAATAGGGAATACTTACGGATGTTCTGCTAAACTTTCATAGCCACCAAGACTCTCTGCTACTGCAAACATCTTAAACAGGAAGATAACAGAGGACATGAATCAAAACATAAATTGTATGTACACAACACCACAAATCACAAACTACTTAAGCTATTGAAATGTTATTTTCTTGCATTTGTTGTTTGTATCATTTCTATAAATGACAGTAAGCATATTAAGGTGTGTTCCAATGTGGGTTTCATGTGACAACATGCAAATCAAATCTGAATAGTCTAAATCTAAATCAAATAAGAAAACACTAAAAAGGTAATTTATCAAAATCATATGATCATAAATATGCACATTTCAGCATTCCTGTGACAATAACTTTATTCTTTTACTGCACTTACTGTGTAAAATACTGTCTCAATTCTGCACCTAAAGCCTATATAAATATGTATTAAAACTTTCAGCACAAAACAGCTGAGTGAGACTTCATTTCTATGCTAAAGCTCCCTTGTTAATGTGGTATTGAGGTGTTTTGTTTTCCTTCATGTGACCGACAGTCTTGATATCTGACCCAGTTATCTCGTACAATCCTTTAAAAGCTATATGTAAATAGTTATCTGTCAAATTACTTTAAGGTTGCTGAGGAAAGTGGTGGCATGCTCGAGTTTGCCCTTTATGTAGAATGTGATCATCCCAGGACAGCCGGTGCATTGTCTCTTCATCACCTCGTACTGTGGGTGAGAGGGCAGGCCTACGTGGGGAGGAAAAACATGAAAAACCCGTCAGCTAAATCCTCAAACTTTTAGCACAGGCAAGAAGAGGCATGTCTTTCATGGAAAATGTGTTATCCGAGTAGGAAAAGGATCTAATTTCATTTCTGTGTGAGAGGTGGGAGAAAAAAAAACCTGCAAACCTTTTATGTCAGTAACTGGTGCAAGCTCGGCAATAAGGGCAATTTCAGACCCATCAATAATAAGAAAAGCCTTCAGTTGCTTTTTGCGTTGTTTTTTTTTTTTTTTTACACACACACGTAATCGTCATCCCATTATTCAAAAATAAGATAAATAGAGATAAAAACTCTCCAGTGAGTCGAGGGTCTACCCTGAAACCTCCTACAAGAAGGAAATGTCAAAAACAACTACTCTGGGAAGAGTGCAGAGGGCATCTTTACCAGATGCCCAAACCACCTCAATTGGCAACCCAAAGGCTAGACACCCTTTACCTCCTTCACCTTTTGGCTCAACTCTCTTTACTACTATAGACCAGAGCAACACCCGCATCACTGCAGATGCTACCACAATCTGTCTGTTCATCTCCAGCTCTGTTCCAGCCCCATTTGTGCACAAGACCCAGAGATTATCAAATTTCTCCACTTAAAGGCAGTGACTCACTCCCAACCCAGAGTCGGCAAACAATCCTTTCTGACTGAGGACCACACCCTCACATAAACAACCAAGTATAATACTGTTATCGCACTTGTTTATCTGGGCTCTCTTCATCTACTTTTAGTACTTGGAAGTGATTTAGGTCATATCTATTAACGAATTTGGGGGAAAACTTTGTAAACTTTAAAGCACCAATGTAGACCGCAACGAATGTAGCTGCAGCTATCGCTGAAAAGAACGACAACAATAAAGATGAATGATTAAACAGACATAAAAAGGACAAGTTTGCTGTTATCTGAGAAGTTGTGAAAAATTTGCATATCTTCAGTAGCGTAGCAAGATGAAAGAAGAGAAAGGTCACGGCCTTTTTACTGGTATGAACATCAGAGTAAAGTGAAGAGGAAGACCGCTGATTAAACCATTCTCAATGGTTAAAGGTTAACAAGCCACACATGAGAAGATAAAAGGTTTGTTCATGAACCCTGGCTTGTTTGGATTTGCACTGATATAACGGCTGTGCTGAGACAAATCAGATTAAAAACGTGATAATCTATTCTAATAAAAGGGCTAAATTGAATGACCTGTATTGGCAACGTGCAAAGGAACAATGTCTTCATCCAACTAAGGCAGTCTACAATGGAGTATCACGTACAAAAATAAATGAAACATGTCTTAAAAGCAGTGTTGGTTTGCCCTGAGGGTCTAAGGGTTTAAATCAACATGTCACCTGGGAAAATGACACGTTCCACTCTGGGATCAGCCTCCAGAAACTTGGCAGCAGCCATGGCGTTCTTAAAGTGCCGCTCCATGCGCAGGTGCAGCGTCTTCAGTCCACGGTTACACAGGAAGCAGTCAAAAGGAGATGGTACACCACCCAGCGCTGAACCGGGGCAAGATTACATGCAAAAAAAAACAAAACACAAAGAGGTTGCAGACAAAGCCTCCAAAAACCCAGATCAGGCAAACAACAGAAGAATGAACAATCAACCTGAGAAGGTTTAAATTGGTTCAGAACTTTAGCCTCAGGCGCATGTGTTGGTTGTTTACTGAATGAAAGTAGGTCAGCTTCAACTGGCCAGTTTACCAAAGACAGAAAGGCACGTTGAAGAAAGAGGAAGCGACCACTTCGAGTGTCGAACTCCTTTAATCAAGCTTATCGATTGGCACCGATTTAAACCAGCATCAAACTGAAACCAGCAAATGTTATAAAAGCAAACGGAATCAAAGCGCTTCAGTGCTGTGGGCAGTAGGTCCAACAAGCAGGTGAGCCGTGGGTTGCACAGCGTGGCGTTTACTCACCATTCTGCAGAAACTTCAGTCGCTCATACAGATCGTCCCTGTTCACTGAGACCAGACCCATCACCACATCACTGTGACCTGCCAAACAAACGACAGGAACAACAATGTGGGACTCTGTTTGAATCTTCTTTTTCTTTTTGTTCGTTGTTTTTGGCCCAAGCCCTTGCAACGTATGGGTCGGACTGGTTAAACATGTCCATTTTTCTAATTCAAATGAATAATCTTTCAATCAGGTTAGACATTAGATGATCTCACAGACTTTTATTTGAGTTCTTCTTATTGCCATGGGTTGTTACAAATAAATTAAAATGTTGTATACTTTTAAGTTGACTCTCTTCCCACTATTATCTCAGCTTTGACCATCATCTACGGAGGAGGTTTTTAACCTGTTTTCACATCATTTACATCTCGAGATAACGTTATAAAAGCAGCTCATCCACTCCAATTTAAAATGGGTTCTGTGAATACTTTTTAAATTAGCAGGTACCTATACTCTGAGTATCTCTAGTTGTAGGTGCTATTCCCCTGTTAAGGGAAAAAAAACAGTTTATTCCCTTACATTTGCCTGATAGCTTTAGCTTCTGGCTACTTTATGAGCTCCCTAGATCTTGCCACTGGAATTTTTGCCCATTCCTCAACACTAAACTGCTCCAGCTCCTTCATGTTGGATGGTTTTCGCTTGTGAACAGCAATCTTCAAGTCTAACCACATACTCTCAATTGAATTGAGGTCTGGACTTTGATTAGGCCATTCCAACACATTTAAATGTTTCCCCTTAAACCACTCAAGTGTTGCTTCAGCAGTATGCTTCGGGTCATTGTCCTGCTGGAAGATGAATCTCCTTCCCAGTCTCAAATCACAGGCAGACCGACACAGGTGTTGCTCAAGAATATCCCTGTATTTAGCACCATCCATCTTTCCCTCCACTCCGACCAGTTTCCCAGGCCATGTTGCTGAAAAACATCCCCACAGCATGATGCTGCCGCCACCATGGATGGTGTTCTTGGGGTGATGGGAAGTGTCGGGTTTGCTCCAGACATAGCGTTTTGGTGGCTGAAAAGTTCCACTTTAGTCTCATCTGACAAGAGCACCTTCCTCCATACATCTGAAGATGCCTTTTGGCAAAGTCAAAGCGTGCCTTCTTATTCTTAACACTGAGTAAGGACTTTTTTTCTGGTCCTATGGACAGATTCTCCAGTCTCAGCTGTGGAACTCCTTCAGAACATTTTAGGGTCTTCGTAGCAAAGCACATATGCACATGCCAATTTTCTTTTTTTTCTTTTTTTTTTTAAATCATTCCTTTTTTTAATATATAGATTTTTCTCTTTTCACTTCACCAACTTAGAATATTTTGTGCAGATCAATCACATACAATAATAATTAAAAAAAACATTCAAATTACAGGTTGGAATGTAATAACCTACTTTTGATTTTAGCACTGGAAGTGCAACAGAAGTCACACAGTTATTGCCTGGCTTTTACTCTGCAACATAGTATTTTTCCAATTCTGTATGAGGGCTAGTAATTGTCTTATTCCACTTTAAAATTCACCATTCAGACTCACTTTGATGGAAATGCAATATGAGTAAAATAGGAAAACATATATCGCCTACCGTTCATGTATTTGGTGGCTGAGTACATGCAGATATCAGCTCCCAAAGCCAAGGGACGCTATGGATGTACAAGACAAACACGTTAAGTTAATCATTCCACGAGGCACTTCCACATGAACTGGAATTTGATTGCAGGAAGTGATCAAACTACTGCTTAAAAAATCAAAAGAGCGTGAAATGCACATCTGTCAGCTTCACCTGGAAATAGGCCGACATGAAGGTGTTGTCCACGACCACCACGATGTCTTTATGGTGCTCGTGCACCAACTCAGAGCAGGCCTTGATGTCAACAACTTTCATCGTGGGGTTGGTTGGCGTTTCAATCCACACCAGCTAAGCGAGAAAAAAAAGACAGCAAGTCGTTTCACTAAAGCAACATGTGTTGATGGACGTGTGAGTCAAACTAATGCCGAATTTTCCGTTATTACACAAAGTTTTGACTGACAGCACTTGCTTTGAGTCAGCACAAAAGTAAAAGACACACCCAGTCAAGGACAAAAGCAAAGCATTAGGTGTATAGGATGTAGAAAAACAAGACGACACTTTTTTTTTTCCCCCCAATAGAAGCTTTCCCTAACTTACTTTAGTGTTGGGCTTTAGAGCAGCCTTGAGCAGGTCTGGTCTAGTGCAGTCAGCAAAAGATATGTCCAGGCCAAAATTAGTTGCGATTTTCTGGAAGTAGCGGTTTGTGCCTTAAAAAGAAAAAAGAGCGAAAACACAAGAAAAATGTCTGGTGTCATGGCAGATAGTTTATGGTGTACAAAAACATCCCAAAACAGCCGGAGTTCCAAACGGGTGTCTCACCTCCGTACACATCATCCATGCAGACTATCCCGTCACCTGCTTTGAGCATGTGAGTGATGGTCAACGTGGCGGCCAGTCCTGAGGCAAGGGCAATGGCTGCAGGTACAAAAATCACAAAAGTTCCTCATGTCATTATGAATTCAAAGCAGGAATTCTACACACCGTTTGATATAAACGTGCCGATAAACTCTTCCATGCTTACATGTTACTGAATCTGTTCCATCTCCATTCAATATGTCACGACTAACAGTCTTACTTACAGTACTTTGCTCCATCCAGCGCTGCCACAGCCTTCTCGAGACAGTTTCTGGTCGGGTTTCCACTCCGGCTGTACTCAAAACCCTGAACGAGGACGGCATGTTCTTAGAGCATTTAAGTGCAACGGTTGCCCAAAAACAAGGGTGAAATTTAGCTACTGCATCACGACGACTTTTTCACAACAAGGTCAGTAGCTATCAATCGACAGTTGTTATATTTTTGCTGGAGGCCACTTTCTTGAAGACAAAATAGCAACTCCTGCTTATTTCACTAAAACTGAGGGAAGCTCAGTCTGAATGTAGTCAGGGGTTTTGTAGGGAGTAGTCCTGCTCAAGAAAACAAGCTGTTAGAGATGTGAACGGAGAACGACTTTTTTTATTTTTTTATTTCTGTAAAACTGGGAAACATCAGCAGGAGTACCCTTAACCTCTCAACTGACCTCTGCTCTCAACAACTGAATGTGCATGTCCTTTTCTGTCTGTATGCCAGGGTAGTGCCTGCCTAACCTGTAATCTGTAAACTTGTTTGTGAAAAATCCACACCATAATGATTGACAGGAACAAGTGCCTTGCAAAACAATGTACTATTACAACTGCAGGGAGAAGACGATAACGTGGGGGGAAATCGTTGCATTTTCAGCACAGACCGGCTTCAGTCTGAACTCCCAGCATAAACTCAGGGTCGTTCCCACAGTGAGGGAGAATGCAAAAATAAAGACAAGGACATCAGGTTGGTTCACTTCTGAGTTAATAAGCAACATCTGTGCCTCACACAGGTAAATTAAAATATGTTAAACATTTGTGTGTCTGCATACTAACCAAACGTTCTTGTGCTTTTCTACAATCCAGTGCTCTGTATAGTTATTTCAAACTTTATCTGTGGAAATTTCATTGGACACCTTGTAAGACTAGTGTGTATCAGAGCTAATGTACAGTCATTCCTATGATTGATTGTTTCCATTACTTAAAAAAAAAAAAAGAAAAAGGTGATAAAACAAACCTCTCGCTCCACGCTTATGTATCAGGGCCACGTAATACTATGAGTCAAATATTAGTGTAGAGGCTTGGCTGTCCATACTGAAATCTTCGAGCCCTATTTCCACATCAGTCTATTTATCTTTACTAGCATTAATTGTTTCAGAGTAGGAATTTTTAAAAGAACGTTTATAAAAAAAAATAGGCAAAAATAAAACTGAGACATCTGGATCAGGGTTCGTGATGTATTTTACATCCGCATAAGACTAAGAAAGAGACTACATCCAACACATGAATTTATTCTGTATAGTTCAAATTATAACTTCCGTTTCATGCACGTACAGATTATCGGCTCCGTCACCCACTCCTCGCCCCCACCCCCACCCCTCGCCTGAAATAACCGAGTCATGACTACTTACGGCGTGGTTTCCTGGCGATTGCTGCTTGAAGGTAGTGGATAGGGAAATCGGCGGCACTACAGCCATAGATGTCCATTGTTCCGGCTCCTGACCGACGTGTATGGCCTCTGTGGCGAAAGATTTAAAAGCCGTGCGAAAGCCAGCGAACACATCGTTCTGCTCATCTTTTTTGCTGGTATGAGCCATTGCTGTAAGTTCACTTAATTACCCTGATCACAGTGTACCCTGAACAACTGTACATTACCGCTAGACACTGAGGGAAATACCATTTACTGGGTTGCTTCGTAAGTGCTTCTGAGCCAATCAGCGCACATCAATATGGAGAGGGGCGCGCTGATTGGCTGAGGTGGAGAGGGCGTCTAGTGTAAGTGACGAAAGCACGTTGTGTACGCTGTTTTATGTGACGGTAATGATGTAACCTTGCTTGTTGTTTGAGTTAGGGTTCCCGTGTCCGTTTCTTTTCACATTATATAAAAGAGTACTTCATTAGTACAACTAACACAGTACAACTTGCTTCAGAAGTACAAATCATACTTAGAAGTTGTGAACGTGTTTTTGTTCCTCTTGGGCGCACGCAGTAAGGAAGTCTGGGTGTGATTCCTCTCCTCAACCACAGGGGGAGGAAGTGCTCTGCAGTGGTTTTATAGTCCATCAATGATAACATAATTGAGAAATGCTTTATTTGGTATGAAATCTAGCGGGTCTGAAGCCTCAGTCGTTTTCAAACGCTGGTTTGTTCACACAAAGTATGTTCACAAAATATGGAAACAGCAGTAGATCAGTATAAGTAGATCATAAATTCATTAACAATTCCAAGAGACAGCTCCTCGACAGTTGGGGGACGCTCATGAAGATTTTACCAAAAATGAAAATGTTTGATTAAATAATGGAATATAACTCATTTCTAAGGTATACAATATAGTTTGAGGCTGGGTGTGTTACTCTCCTCTTATAATCAAATTGTAAATCAGAACCGCCTTTGCTTCTGTTTTTATCAGTTTTCATCACACCAAACAATGACCTGACAATGATGCTGATGTTAAAAGCAAATGTCTGTCCTTTTCAAAAAATTTTTTTAAAAAGCATACCTGATTTTAGCAACAAAGTTTACTCGGATAACTACAAACTTTGAGAGTTTTACAATACACTTTAACAGCATACCTCTTACAGTGAAGGACAGGACAGTTACTGCATTTAGGGCATACCTGGGTGCTGGGTGTTGTTTTTATTCAGTGTTACCTTTATTGTCGTCCTTTTAACTCCAACACTAAGTTAAAGTAATCTTAAATTGTATTATTTTATCGAGAAATGTTACTGTTACTCATGTATTTCTTAGTGCCATCCTTTTACTTTTTGGCAGATTAAAATCTCTTACCTGCATATCAGGTAGATAGATTAGCTACACATTTACGAGACAATAAAATGTCAAATACAGAAAAATTTAACTTTAGCATTAGTTGGCCACTAATCTCTCTCACCGCCGTCATTTTAGAACAAGAATTCTTTGCATTAAAAGCCTAGATTTGATTGACTGATAATATTTTACAGTCTCTAATTCCCAGCATTTTGATTTGATGCAGTTTTACATTAGCAATGCTTATTTTCAGCCCGAGTCAAGATTTTTGAATCTGTACACCCCACAGGTTGAAGATGTTGAGGCAGAGTGTAAATGTTTTTTTCTTTTCTTAGATAGCACATTGCAAAAGAAAATCATTAGATAAGTACATATTCCTGCATCTGTTTATTTGTCCTTTCAATTGTATTGTTCCCACGCATACAAAAACAAAAGGACACGGTAGAAATAATATCTTCCACTGTTTTAGAATGTGTCAACATAGGAATGGAAATGGAGGCAGGGTCTTCGTGTACTTTATACAATATACTATATATGCTAATTAACACCCCTTCCAGATGAAGTCAGCCCTCTGGTTCAGACAGTTGTTAAACAAGACAACATGAAAATGGCCACACACACACACACACACACACACACACACACACACACACACACACATACGATAGTTGCCAAGACAAATTATGCCACTGCAGTCCATGGGATGTCCCATGGAATAAAGATTGAATTATGTTTTTGATGCAGGTAGCATTTTTGTGAGAGAAATGCAAGGCTGCAGGGCAACAGCTGGCACTATCTCAGGTGCACAAGGTAGGGGGCTCCTGTACTGAGAAATATTTACCTTGTTGATAAGTTCTTTTTATCAGTGTCTCTCTGGATAAAACATCTTTGTCAGCTCTTAAGCTCCATTGGGCCAAGTCATTAATGAAACTAAGGGCATATCTAAGGGCTTTACTAAATAAAGTGTTTTACCAAAATTAGGGGGAAAAAAAGAAATGTCCAAATTCTTATGCTTATTTAAAGAAGAGGGGCGTATATAGTCTGATACAAAAACATGTGTGTTTGAATTTCAGTTTTTAGTAGAAGCAAAGCTGTTGGGTGAGGTGTTTTTAACAGCTTGCCAGTGGTGGAATAAACGCAATCAATTAAAAGTACAACATTTTATTTTTAATTTTTTTAGTTGGATGAATATGCACTAAAATCCAGCGCGAGTAAGTGTACTTTATTATTTTACACCACTGAGACTTTAATTTTTGACATGCAGTAGCGGCAATTTTCAGTTAGTGACCGTTGGTGACCTTTCTTAAACTATCGCGATACTCTGAGGCGGAAGACAGCCGCCGAATCTTTCGTACTTGTGAACTGGAGCCGCTAGTGTAGTACAGCAACGACTGTTTAGGGCAGTCGGAGCGCAGCGGACAGTTTGTTTTGATTATAAACCGGTGAACGGAAGCTGCTACTTCTCCATCTTTGAACAAACGTTTTTTTTACATGTCGGGTGGATAATTAATTGTTCACTTAAATGTTGTGCAATTTCCAGTATTTGCGTGAAGACCTCCAACTGGCGAATCGCATCAGTTCGCCTGGAGGGACATCGTCAGCGACGACACCCTCTGCTCCGTCAGCGTCAACCGTTTAGAAAATGACCGGAGAGAAGATTCGCTCCCTGTGTAAGGACCAAAGGCCGAGCAAGGACGAGGACCTATTGGAGCCGGACGAAGAGGCTGCAACTGGGACTTTCACAGCTTCCAAGGGGAGCAACAAGAGCAGGGCGAGTAAAATATTCAGCAATCACAAGTTAATCAAGTCGCCATCCACTCAACAGCAACAGCCGAACCAACAGTCGCAGATTAACGCTAACAGCAACACACTGTCAACATCCGATGTCATCGACGACAACAACAAAAACCCCATCATCCGAACAGGGCAGGACTTCCCGGTGCACGAATGTGTGTTTAAAGGAGATGTCCGTCGCCTTTCTTCGCTCATACGGACCCAAAATATCGCTCAGAAAGACATCCACGGTGAGTTTACCAGCTGCTTATTACGAAGAAGGCACGACCCACGAGGAAACGTGAGGTTCTGTAATTTCAAGGTCCAGTGAAGCTTAGTTTTAGCTTATAGGCCATCAGTCTCCATCAGTATTGGATGTAGGCGAGGCTTCTGACAGCAAGGCCTGGAAAACTGATGTCTAAACTAAGTGATAGTTTAATTCAGAATAAGCATAATTGGAAAAAAAGTGTGTGTGAGAGGTTTTGTATGAGAGGCAACAGCAGCCCTTCAGACTACAGGAGTGACATGGACAAGTAATCAATGATGGTGACAAAAAAAAAAAAATCTATCTGTATGAATCGTGTTGAACAGTCACTGGGTGACTAGATGGTCTCCAGCTCATGAATGATGAATTTAGGCATTGTGTGTGAAACTTTGGGGAAACTGATAGCAGCTCTTCTGCAGGGCAAAGTCTGCTCCGATAACGCCACAATTTCCAAATAAACCCCTCCTGGACTGACAGAGCAACAGGATTGCTTGTGTTCTGGCTCACTCTCGAAGACAGAAGTCGGCCAGTACTTGTGCTCCACTTGGAATGTGGTCCGTCTTCACAAGCCTCACATGGCGTAATCCATGTGTCAGACAGGGTGTTGTTGTGGAACCTGAGCCTGTACATGTCGGAGACTTTCCCACCTTGTCATATTCTGTGGCTTCTTGGAAGGATCCCCGTATTACTCAAGCATCTCACTGAAATTAGTTGGTTTGATTCCATTATGTTGACTATCAGTGTTGAGCCATTATTAGTCTATTAATTAGTTATATTTAGTTGATTGTTTTCCCTTTAGTTATGGTTGGCAAGACACTGAAACGCGTCTGATGTATCCATGGGTGTGTGAATAGCCTGCAACACTGTATGAGTGTGTGTGAATGTGGCTTGTAGTGCTTTGAATGGTCAAATAGGCAAGAAAAGCTCTAAATAAGTACCGTGATTTTAAGCTTCCCCCTTGAGAAGCAGTTGTGCCTCATTCACCTTTTAATGAGTTTTAATGTCAAATTTAACAACCAGCATATTCATTAAAGGACTAATCATTCACCCATGTTTTTTTGTTCTTTTTTTTTTTTATTATTGAATAGCTCTGATTCTGACACACTGATTTCCTTTTTGCCTCTACTGACTCCAATTGGCAGCAAAATTCCAAAGGGATGCCATCTTGTAATTTGAGCAGATTTAACAGAAACTGTCTGCATAGCAAGATTCGACCATTTGTAGATGAAAATTTATATTTGATTCTGGTGAACTGACCCTTACGTTGTCACTAAGTAGTTGGTTTACAGTTTGCATGTCGAGTTGACGTATAGCATCTCTGCCTGAGAAGAAAACCTGTGCTCATGTGTTGCTTTTCGAGATATGATATCATCCTGTGGGATGTAGCTGAACCCCGGCTTGTATTTTCATCCATGTGAAGGCTTCTTCTGTGCAGGCATTTCTTGCCGTAGATATTTGTCCACGTCTCTCCTTGACAGGAGGCCTGAAGGAGCTGAATGGGCAGTTTGGATTCCACTGAAAGGATTCTCTAACTGCTTATGAGGCACATTTCGCATCCTGGAACGGACATTCCAGTCTTCACACTTCCACACCTCATAAAGAATATTTTCCCCGGGTGTGTTTCCAGTGTGTCACTCTCACCATGCCGTGTTAGCATTGTGTCTGTTAACAAGTCACGTCACTGTCTGTTAAATTTAGATTTTCTTTGTTTGTTGCAGTTGTTGGCGAGCAAGTGACACGGGCTGTCATGACAGGAGAACTCACAATAGGCATACCTTACCACATCATTTGCACTTTGATGGATTCTGCCTCCCAGTTTAAATGTCTAATCCACCCTAACTGTGACAATCCAAAGGGCAAAGTGCTTGTCACAGTCTCTGGTCTCTTTTCTGTTATTTTTCAAAATCCAGTATAAAAATTCTGATTTCTCCCTTTTTCAGGAAACACACCATTGCATCTCGCCGTCATGATGGGAAACAAAGGTGAGCAGTTTTAAAATAGTCACTGCCACGTGGCATTATTCTCCCCATCTGACTGTCAGTCTCCGTGGGCGTGTATGACTTGTCTGTGTTTCCACTTGTTTGTGTGTGTTTCAGTTCTTTTTTCTGTCTGTTTTAAGTCGGCTGAAGCGCCGACGTTTGTTACAGATCACCACACAAATCCCAGAAGGAAAAATGCTCATGCATGAATAAAGACGTGTTGTACATCGACTTTCTCCTGGTCAAAATTTTCCTCTTCTTTCTACCCTGTGTCGTGCTTTTCTCCAATTAATGATTCATACAAAGTAACAGATCAATCAGTGACGACAGAAAAATGATGACTGCATGGATTTTATTACAGCTCAAGTCTCTTGTTCTGACTCACGTTACTCTGCTTGCCCAAAGACTAGTAATTCAAAGCTAGTACAGGAGGTTAATATTGAATAATATTGTCTTCTTTCTCGACTTCTGTTTCAAAGTGGCAAGTTGAAACACTTGTAGAAAAGAAGACAACAGAAACACGATGTGTTTGGCACATCCTGCAACTCTGTTTTTTTGTGCTTATTGATTGAAGTCTTAGCTTAACGTTGACTTTTGGGTTTGTGTTTGATATGTCATCGTGTCTAAAAGCTTTGTAGAACTCATGGTTGCCATGTTTTCAGCTGGATTGCGCCGGCTGGACCGAAGGCATGCTCATAAAACATTAAAGCAGTGCCTCTTTGTGTTTCGATGCGTACATTTGATATCGCAGGGAGACGTCAGAACATGCTTTTGAAAAATTAATTCCCTTTTTTTTTTTTTTTTCAAGCTTGCTAGTTCCTTGTTGTGCACAGACCCATTTGTTTAGTGGCTGCCATTGGAGCACTGGTTTCGATTGATTTCACATTCACAAAGGTCAATTCCTGTCAGTGGCACGAGGCCCCTGCCACTGCCTATTGATAATTCAGCGAGCGGAGTGACAAAGTGTTGTGGTGGACTGAACGCCATTGGAATTGATTGTGCTAATGAGGTTGCCTGAGTTGCCTGGTCCTCTTGGGATGCTCAGGGCGAGACAGGCTGAAGTCTACAGTATGAGATCACTGTCGGGGTGTGGCTGTCCTGCTGGGATGCAGAGAACAAGGCTCTCTTTGTTTAAGGCTTTATGTGTGCATGGGGTTGATATGTCGATAAGTCCAGCAATGACAGTTACTCATATGCATATTGGTGGTCTGAAAAACCTGAACGGTGGAGAATCTAATGGAGTAGTGGATGAGAATCTTGTGTTGGAACAGCCAAGGTTGAGCATATTGCAGCACAGACAGCTGATGTCCTTTTCTGAGGTGTAAGGTGGTTTCTGCATGAAATCGGCCCCCTGCCGTGTTCTCCTGCAAGCTTGATTGGGTCGCTGAGTGAAGATATTTTAAAAAATCTACTCGGGTTTGATCCGAATTTGGGGGGTGATGTTGCTTATTGTTCTTTTAATTTGGCTGCCAAGAGCCTCATCTGCAGTCGGTGCACAAATGTGGCAATGGATCATTTAGATTGGTGCTTTATTTATCCATCCTGCTCCCTTATTCCTTATTCAGCGAGGGAGAGTTGTGTATGAATGTAGCAGGACCTCCATACAGCCGCAGCACATGCAGTCATCCAAGCAACCCACAGGGAGACTTTCCTCGTCAGTGCTTTAACCGGACTAAATTGGACTACAAACTGTGGCTAATAACTTGAAGGCTTAAGGTAAATGTAATCGGGCAGATGTTTTTCTCCCTGATAAAGTACAGCTCAAATAGTGACCACTATGTAAGAGTTTGTCCAGCTCTAATTATGTTAATTAATGGCGAAAAGTCAAGAGTGTTGTCATAGTATTCTGTTACCTTGTGCTTTTTGTCTGCTGGATAGATGCTTGAGCCTAAAGGTTAGAGCCAAGTCTAACTTAGCTACAGCTTACTTCATTGAGGTGCTCTAGTCTCAGTACCTGGGATTGATTAGGTACAACAAATTGTTTGCCTAAATGTTCAAATTTAAAAAGACCTTTTAAATTGTTATTGTGTTGCTAGTCAAAGCAGATGCATGCATGCATGTATCTATTGACTTAATGTTCTCTCACATTAAAGTTGTACAGAAGCCTGTATTGTCTCCTTGTGCCATAGTTGCCACAGAGCTGCACAGGCTAAGTAAATGTATCAAAAATCGACTTGATTCCAACCATAAACGGCAGGTGCTAGCAGCTGTTGTTCCAAAAGGCATTTAGCACCAAAGAAAAAGAAAATAACTGGAAAAGAAATGTTCTTTGTGGTTGCCGTGACATAATCATTTCAATCCATAAAGTCAAACTATTCAAAATGCCTCAAGTCAAGACTGGAAGCCAGCAGGTGATCAACTCAGGACAAAAGCGCCTGGCTGCTCTTCCTGTGTTTCTGTATATCAGCTAAATGTTGTTGTTGTTGTTGTTGTTACACAATCATCAGATTTAGCAGAGTGATGTAGAGGTCAAAGGACTAAGGGAATGTGAGGCTTATATCAGAAAGCTAGAGTGCATTTGTTCGCCTGCGTTTCCTCTCGATCAGCCTCTTTTACCAGCTGTTACCATCCCCCTGCCCAATCACAAGGCGGCTGTTGCATCAACACAACACAGGTTTGCCATTCGGTTTGCTGACATTTAGTTGTTTGTGATGCATTCACATATAGTCTCTATATTTCTGAATTAAAACTGATTATTTCTATAAATTTGAGACTCCTCAGCATTCCCAGGGGCATTCCCCATGATGAATTCCCATGGCCATCTTTGTACATTTTGACTCCCATTTCAACGCCTCCATCTTGAAGGCAGCCATACATTACAGCAGTGGTGTTGCTCTTCAAAAGGAAGGTGCATAGTTGTTCTGGCTGCTGCCACCACATTTCTGTATATTAATCCTTGGGATAGCGATGCCCTTTACTGTTGTGCATACGTTTAATTAGGAGAAGCTTCAGAACGTGTTCTTCTCTTTTATTAAGAATGCATGAGACCCTGGCCTCTTCCTCGTTAATAAAACATGTCGAGTATGTAGGTGGTTGATGTGGTATTGTGACAACATGGTACAATCAAAAGGCAGAAGTTCTTGTTTCAGGTTGAAACTGGTTTATTCATAACATTTATGAGGAACGAGTCTGAACAGGAGCACAGAAATAGGTTTGAACGTGACTCATAGGGTTAACTGAAAAGCTTTTAAATGAAAGCTGAGCTGTATTGTAAGCATCTGTGTGGGGCTTCTTGCCAACCTAAATGGTCACTGAAAAGTCTGGTTGAATAACTGTGGGATAAGTTACAACCCCATCAGCCAAGAACACTGCATATCCTCTCAGTAGCAGGCTGTCTACACTGAGGCTTTGCCTTGTGTTGTGTTGCTCCCGCCCCGGTGCTGAGACAGAGCTGTACGGTTGCCAGTGTTTTAATGAATGATGTCACAACAAAATTGATGGCTGAGCCGGAAACAACGGGCTTAATTTCTGGCTGGCTGTTAGTTTGTGGACAAGCTGCCTGGAGAGTTGAGGCATTTTTTGTGCTGCACTCAGTGCAGATCTCTCCACAGGAAAGGGAAGAGACGCTTTGGC
This sequence comes from Leuresthes tenuis, assembly GCF_036924035.1. Taxonomy (NCBI): domain Eukaryota; kingdom Metazoa; phylum Chordata; class Actinopteri; order Atheriniformes; family Atherinopsidae; genus Leuresthes; species Leuresthes tenuis. The sequence continues at coordinate 13,690,732 of NW_027325361.1, read as the reverse complement.
TGTCTTCCAGTTTTTGGAATTCAAGCACAGCTTTTAGGTTGACTCTACAGAGTATTAGGGGGTGTGTCTTTGTGACGTTTGACTCTTTATTCCTGAGCATCTGTAGTCATTTTATAGTAATTTACAAAAAAAAAAAGGAGAATGTTGTGGTTTCTGCGCCTGAAGGTCCCACATGGCTCACTGGCTAATGGGTCAGTTGTCATCTAAATCCTACACACAATCTGTCCCTTTCAAACCAGGATATATATATTTAATTGCTGATTTCTTACTACAGAATATGTCTCTTGGTTGTGTCAGATGTGGTAAAGGTGTTTATGCCATGATGTACAGCCAGCATCTGTATAACGGTACCCCTCAAATAGGTCAGATAAGTTTGCATCAAGAGCATCTGCTTACAGCATGCAGGAACAGGCAGGGTGGAACAAGTTAAGCTGTTGATTTGCTACAGATCTCATCTTCTCTGTGGGAGACAGATTTGAACGCAAAACTGGTTAAAATGTGGGAAACCATGGCAACGTCGAAGATGCTGAGAAGGGTTTCATAAGAAATGTGGATGTCTGTCTCAGTCAGTCGTGACTAAACTGTCCATTTGTTTTAAATTGGAGATTACTTTTGCAAAATATCACACTTTTTTTTTTTTCTCTGTCCATCTGTTTGTTGTATCTTGGAGTAATTTGTGAGACAGTCCTTCACTGTGAGAACACCTTGTGTGTGATCTTTGATAAACATGTATTGGTTTGCTTGTTGTTCTGTCTTCATGCAACTTTCTGAATGTCTTTCCTGCAGAGTGCGCTCATTTGCTGCTGGCCCACAATGCGCCTGTGAAGGTGAAGAACGCTCAGGGATGGAGCCCCTTAGCGGAGGCCATTAGCTACGGAGACCGACAGATGAGTGAGTATCTATCACAGGGTGACACTGATCTGACTGACACCACGCTTTTAAAATGCATGTAGAAGATCATTTGGTCATAGGTGCTCTGCACATGCTCCAGAGGTCTGTCTTTTTGCATCTTTGTGTACAAACAGTAAAGAATATATCAACACAGGCAGTATCAAACAGAAACAGAGCTTTGAAACCTCACAGCTACCACATAGTGCCATGATGTCATTCTACCAGCTCATTTACTAACACCACTGTGGCTTCAGCGGGGGTTCAGTTTGACAACCAGTGGCTCTGCACTTTCCTCTCCACTGCTGCCTCCTGGGAGGACCACAACGCTGGCCTGCCTCTTTTGTTTCTTTGACATTCCTCAAGGCCCTCTGGCTTTTATGCTCTGAAGAGAAGCAATTCATTAGATATTTCTCTCACTCAGGGGTCGATTGTGTTCAAGCCCATATTTTTCCCCTAGAATTTGAAATGTTTAGATTATTTGCTTTTATTTCAGCAATTATTGGCCACCTTGTTAGAAAACAACAAACTCCTCAGGGAAGCCAGTTGTGTTATTTATTTATTTATTCATTCATTTTTCTCACGATTGGCTATAAATGGATTAAGACCCAGTTTTATATATAGATATATCAGCTGCCGTCTTGCTCTGGAAAACTTTTATAGCTGCATCTGACAAATTCAACTTGAAGCCCATGACGTAAACCTTAATTTTCCAATATCTTGGCAGAAAACAGTCTATATAAACACAGATCTTATCCCTTTCTGTGTCCAAGTCTTCCTGACCAAATAAAGTTGGTTATTTTGTGGAGGAATAACTAAACCTCGGCTCATTTCTGCTGTGTGTGTTGAATCTGCGCCTGTGGCCATCCCTGACAATGAAAATAAGGAGCAGTGTTAGTACAGGCTCAACAAAAGGACTAAACATAAATGCTATGAAAACTGCTTTTCTAGGTTCATTAAGCTTTTCCTTTTTTTCTTTTGTTTAATTGAGCAACACTGACGGTCTTAAACAGGTTTTCCGAATGGAAAGGTTTGGGCTGATTAGTGTGGTGACTTGGCACAAGCATTGAGCAATCATAAAGGAAAGCAGCTTAAAGTGCCTCCATTGACTGCTTCCTCTAATAAGTGTCTAATACCACTTGACTTGCCTCTGTATTGACTGAATTCTCTAATGAACTCTGTGGTGACACTTAAGATTACCATTGACTGGCCACTTATAAAGGCTACCATACAGCTACATGTTAGTTGTGTGTTTTGTGTGAAGGGCTCAGAAAAGTTCTTTATTATATCCTTTGAAAGCCCCATGTGCCTGGTATCTGGTGTGTTTTTTTTTTTTTTTTTGTTTAAAACACATTCTGAGAGGATAAGCAGGCTTTGAAACATAAGCAAACAAAAAAAAAAACAACCCAAAGATCTCTAAAGAGCGCACTCAGGAAAAAGGAGAAATTCAAGCGAGCTTTACTTGTGCCTCTTGGATCTGAGTTCAGCAGACAGGTGCTATACTAGGTCAGTCTGTTGATCCCCAGATTCAGCTGGCAAGAGACCTCAGTCTCTGTTGCACTAAAGCAAACACTCAGCCGCTGAGAAAAGCTGTCGTCGTTTAATCTTTGCCCTCTCTGGATCTTTCATGTCACTCCAAAGTACATGGCAAGGCCGCCCTTGTGATAGCTTAGCCACAAATGGCTGATTCTGCACATTATAAAGCAAACACACTTGACCCTTCAGATGCAAAACTCAACCTTTACATCACGGCGACACTAAACAAGAGAGGCGCTTAAGTATGTAATCACTGACTATTTGCTCTATTCAGCGCAATAAATGTTGAGTCCTTCACAGCGTTGGCCTGACACAGCTCTGCGTCACAGTAATTCAGCGAGAGCTGACTCAGCATCTGTCTGGGCTTGCTAACGGAAGTGGAGATCTACAGTAGGAGCTTTTGTTTGTTTTACAGTCAGAGACATATCCCAGCCTGGATAGTGCTGAGGTTATTCTTCTCTACATGGGAGGAGTCTGTATTTCACTTACTTCCCATTAGTCATTGCATCTGCTGTTTCATTTGCACTGTTAGATTAATTTGCATTGCTCTCAACCCATATTTGTTGGGACTGGATGCATTTGTCACCCGAGTTTTGTTTCGGAGGCAAAATGCGTCTCAGGAATAGATGCTGTCATGTGCTTTGCTCAGATATATCTATTTCTGTCCTCATTTGCCTTTTACCCACGCTGCTGTGTTGTCAGCTTCGGGGGCTGGTTTAAAGGCCGTCTCTGTTATTGTTATTGGATGGGGAGCTGCTTTTCCATGTGGTAGTCAGACAATTAAGGTCTCTGTGGTGAGAATAAACGACCAGACGAGAGCAGAATCATCTGCTGAAAAGATTTGGTTGAAACGGTCTGAGTTTATGAGAAGTTTGGCTGGTCCCAGCTCCTTTACGATGCATGTCTACCCGACATGTTTAACATGTTCCTAGAGGGATACTTGAGTTTCTACTTGACACTACATAAACTGAATTATTTTGTTTGTACGACTGACACACCCAAATGATGGATTTCAGGTTCAAGCACAACTGTACATGCTCCAGAGTTCCATCTTAAAACGGTAAAGTGCAAGCGTTTGTTAATCCAGACGAATTGTGAATCTTTTGTCACATGGTTTAACTCGCCAGACATTGTGATTTTAGATCAGCCCTTTAAAACTGTGTCAACTTAGAGCTGCTTTAAACATTTCCAGATCGTCGCTCTGCTCAAATAAAATCCAGTTGTCTAACTAAAACCCCATTCAAGTAACTTCAAGACAACTCCTGTGCAGCGATCCTCCTTAACGGACAAGGTTAGGACTGGCAGTATGTCTTGAACTTTTTGTACACAGTCCACAGCATTATGGCACCGGACATATTTTGGGCCAATAACTCGAATTCCCTCCCCTGCATCTATACTGGGACAAGGACGACGGTCCAGCGAAATGTCACAGTTGAGCTGTAACCATAGCTCGGCTCAACCGTGTAACAAAGCTGAGCATCGGTTTGTGTTTGTGGAAATGTTCCTGAAAATGCAGGGACAAAATCAGGCTTTGATCCTTACCGGGGGCTCACACCAAAAGCGTCGTGAGCGGCCAGCTGCCATTCATTTTCAATGTAAGCTGGCGTCGATGAGCGGCCGGCGTTGTGAGCGGCGCGTTGTGAGCTTCGTGAGCTTCATGAGCGTTGTGAGCGTCGTGAGCTTCAAGAGTTGAGAAAGGCTCAACTTTATGCAAATGAGCAGTGACGCGACGACAGCCAATTAGGGCCGATCTGGATTCCGAAGGCGGAAAAAAGGTGGAAAAAGGCAGAAAACGGCAGAGCGCAAACACAAAGAAACACAAAGAAGGCTGAAGAGTACGATCCATGGTGAAAGAGGGAACCGATGTATGGATGGATTATTATATATATATATTCTAGTTGCTATACATATAAGCCCCGCCCCTTTGACTGCTTCCGGCTTCTCTGGCCGCTTCCGGCGGCAGAAGAAGTACAAGCGGCGGGTTGTGAGCGTCGTGAGCGGCTGTGGTCGCTCACAACGCTTTTGGTGTGAGCCCCCGGTTACTTGAATTTGATTGTCCTATTTATGGATTATCATTGACAATTATCTGCTGATTAATAATTTATTTACCTCTCTAAAGAATCTCTCGAGGCTTGATCTCCTCTGAGAACACCTTTTACTTTTACCACCTTTAACACCTTCGCATGCCCAACCTGCACTTTGCACCTCTGTATCTGCTACACTTTTACTTTGTCACTGAAACGATTTAAAAACATTTACCGTAAGCCAGGGTTTCCTGCTGCTCTGAAGCTTGAATGCCGTTCCTTCCTATTGTAAGTTGCTTTGGATAAAAGTGGCTGCTAAATTACTCATTTTTATACAAAATACTTCAACATTTACAGACCATTAAAATGATGAACAACAAAGTTTTGTAGTCCGTTCCAAGCCTGTAGAGAGTCATTTTCATAATGTTTCATGGCAATGTGAAGGGATCCTTATTGTGAAACACTGCTTATGTGTAATGTTGGCCAAAATAATTAACAGATTTATCATTTCTGAACAGAGTGAATGTTGCATGCTACAGCTTGGATAAGTTCTTATTCTTTCTAGTTATTAGTCAGATGGTAAAGTGTACCTGTGTTGGTATTAGCTGGATCCCATGATTAATTGTTGAATAGTAGCACTTTGTGGTGACTGACACACAAATGATCTTGACCCTGTCTCTATTCATAAACACGTGAAGGTGAAACTACTGAGATCAGTCGCCTGATTAAAGCCAGGAAAGTGCGATCCACTGCCGTCTACATGCGCGTTCGGTGTACATTTGGATCGAGTTAATCCGATCCGATCGCGAGTAACCCGATCTGATCGGGTTTTTTTTGGTCAGATTAAGGTGTCTACATGAACTGAAGAACTCAGTCTTATTGTAATTTAGCCATTACTCAGTCCCTCATGTAACCCCACTGAGTGTGTGTTGGCTGGGTGGTCCGTGGCCAGATGGCGAGATTGTACCCTTTTCTTGTCATGCTGAGAGGCGATGAGGATCAGGAGGCTCCCCATCTAGAGCCTGTCCACATTCGTTAGGCAGCAGGGCCACAAAGATACCCTCATCCTGTGGTTGTGTCTGTTTCTGTTGGCGCGTGTGTCGTCATGTGAATTAGTTTGTTTGCATGTCTGTGCTCTCATTCTGGCCAAGTTTTACCCCCTCTGTGGTGCTGCATGGGGAGCACCAGTAAAACAGTATGAACAAGCTTGTATATTATCACCTACCACAAGGATATAGAAGAGCTAAGGGCACAGCCGGGTGATAATACCTTATATAGTCTGTTGACTTTCGTCTCATTAAAATATAGGACAGGCCAAACAAATGTGCCTTTTAAAACTGCTTCCATAACTTTATAATTGGCAAAGCCATTTTGTCAGTTATTCCACTCCAGGCTTCATCAAAGCACCACCATTATGTCATGAGCACCCGACGCCCCCGCTCCCTTCTGAGTAGCAAATAACATTAAAATATATGCTTTGTGGTTGGATGTGAATCCAGTTTTTTTTTTTTTTTTCTCGAGTTCTCTCTTTAGCATAAAGAAGCAAGAACTGTGAATGCTTGTTAATGTGACTGGTCATGGTTAAGTCTCCTGTGAGCATGCTTTTCCCTCCCGTCATTAAGGAGGTTAAAGGCAAGCCTCATTAAAAGGCAACCTCCTATCTGCCTCGTTCACTTTGAACTTCCTGGAACATTTTGATCTCCAAGCGATGCGGCAGGATTGGTCAGAACGATGCGACGCGTCCCATCTGGCTTCAGGAAGTTGGCACATCTCTCAGTCAAAACCCTTTGTTACTGCAAACTGTGTGCCTGCAGCACTTTTCAGCAGCATTTGCATAGACAAACGGTTAAGAAAATAGGGATGACTTTAGCATTTTTTGTTTCATGAATGCAACCTCAATCGTGGCCACCTTGAAAAACGGTCTTCATGATGTTTTAGTCACATTTCAGCTGTCTAGATGTTTGAAGGATAGTGCACAACAATGTGGAGAGGAACAGTTATCTGCTGAATCAGCTACGAGTTTTTCCACTCCAGTGCTAAAATCTCCTAATTGGAGAACAGTTAAGTGTCAATCGCAGCCAGGAGAGAAAGAGTTATTCAAAAAGTTAACAGCTGTTTTGGGGGGAAATCGCATGTCATTGAGTATACTTTTGAACAATTTTCTCTCAGGAGAAGGCTCTTGAGTCAGGGTGCTACGTCGGTGCTGAAGCTTCTTGTTTTCTCTCAGTCACAGCGCTGCTGAGGAAGCTGAAGCAGCAGTCCAGGGAGAGCGTAGAGGACAAGAGGCCCAAACTATTGAAAGCCCTCAAAGAGGTATGTTGTAGCACTTCTCCTGTCATCTTATGCACCTGCTGTTTTTGGTCATAAAATCTTTTTTCTCCCCAGTTTTCTGCTTTCTCAAGCCACACATTGTTTTTTTTTAATGTTATCTTCATCCTGTTTCTGTCCCCCTATTTTCCAAGTGGGACATGACAAATGTTTCCTCAGTCCTTCTTTACTGAACACGTCTTTTCAATGTCTCTCAGCTGTATGCAGAATAATGCGCACACACAGGTTAAGAGCCGTTAAGTGCTCAGTCAGGAAGACTTAACTATAACTTTGAGTCTTTTGCCCGTAGACATAACCGTCCCTCCCAGGCCTCAGTTAAACTTTTTGTTCACTAAATATTGTCATTAGAATAAGACAAAGCCTGGAGGGGCTCCTGCACATGCATTATCAACTCGTCAGAGTCAAAGGCATTAAGGCTAATTGAAGCCTTACAGCGCTTCTGTGTGGTATGACATCGTTTCTGCACACACACACACACACACACACACACACACACACACACACACACACACACACACACACACACACACACACACACACACACACACACAGACGACTGCTGGAAGACATCCTGCAGAGTCTGAGAGATCCATGAGGCTCTGTTTGGCCTTCTGTTTGCCTAATATCATATTTACACGCATACTGCGTACACATATTCATTTAAGGGTTTATAAACCTCCGTGCTACTGCATGAGTAATATTTCTGTATGTTTTTTGTTACTAAACATGAAGCGACGGTGGTTACCTGTAGGCATAATCGTATGAAAATGTGAGCCTCCGGGTCAGCACTGCAGTACTGCCACCCCCATAAAAGAGCCTGAAAGGAATCCAATAAGCAAATTTAATACCAAAACAGACAAACTCTCAAGGACTCAGTGTCATAACACCTTACCTAACTCTATTTGGTCTTCCTACGACCAGTTTAATGTTTGTATTAACTGAAAGATGCCGCAAAGCCTCTGCTTTATGAACATGATGAGCTCATCTCCTGGGTGATTAGGCACAGTAAATGTTTCTGTCATCTTCTCTCCGAGATGATTAAGATCAAGAAGTTAATGACTGTCTGTCAGCTTAAAACCATCTGTGACAGAATGATTGAGATCGCCGGTGGTGGGGATGTGACCTTTACATCCCAGGCTTGCATGAATCAGAGGGTGTATTGAGTTATGTCAGTCAGCTGTTCCAGCTCTGAGAGGGAGAGAACACAAACCTGTTGCATTCGTTCTTAATGGATCGAATAGTCTTTTTACATCTAAATCTCATTAGAAGTCTAAAACACGCAATGAATATATCCTGCTAACTAATTTATGTGCACGGTATATATATCTAAAGGCTGGTTTTGCTTTTCATGGGATTTAATTACATAACATGAAGGGAGGCTCATCCTTTAAGCATACAGCATTTTAATGATGATTTGTACCACATCTACTATTTCACCCATGTCAGTTTACTTACAGTTGACTTTTCGTTCACAGCTTGGAGACTTTTACTTGGAGCTTCACTGGGACTTCCAGAGTTGGGGTGAGTCAAATGACACCGCCTGCAATCTTACAGCAGTAAGCTTTCCAAAGGACATAGCAGGTTCTCAAACACCTCGTAAAATAGCCACATGTAGTCAGTTAAGATGTTTGACAACAGAAGTGTGTCTCAGACAGGAAAAGGTGATGGATTCAGGCAGTGTTTGCCTGCAGTGAGAGTGAGAGTGAGAGTGAGAGTGTCACTCTGTGTCATGAGGGACATAGAGTGACCAGGAGCCACACACTGAACATTACTCCTCCTGCTGGACATGAACTGACACTCCAACAGAGACGTTCGACGTTCTAGAGTGCAATGAATATGTGTTAATCTGAGAGGCACAGTTGTTTCTCACTGCATGTTCATTTGTTAAAATTTCATAATGCAGCACCTCATACATAATACGGTTGGAGCATAATGTGTGGTCACAGACAAAATGCATCCAGTCGAATTGGTGTATCAGCATTTGCTTAGTCTGCAGAGAAATGACCCCAAAGCGAGAGTCAGGACTGACTTCTGTGTACTCTGTGAATCATTGACAAAGGGAAGGATTAGAAAATGCACACATAATAGTGATGAAATGTAACTTAACGGTATATTTGTAAATCAAGATGATTTAAAAGTAAAGGTGACAGTCTGTCAATCTTAACTTTATATGAACAGCATTCCCTGAGAGACAATAACGGTTTATATGAAAAGTCTCACTGATCCATGCTCACAGCCAATACATTTCTGGCCAGTTGCCCTTTAAGACCCCCTGCTTAGAGTATATGTGGTACTGAGCATTTCGATTTTCCACATTTAAAGGAATATACAGCTTTAGATTTGAATGTTAAAGCAAGGAAGTGCAAGGAACTCTAGTCTCCAGGGTTATCTGCTTCTGAGGCTTTGCACTGGATATTGGTCCTAATTTTTAGTGAGCTTTCTAAATTTAGACCCTTCTCAGATGTTTTACATTCTCACTGTATCTTTCCATGTCGCAGTGCCTTTGCTGTCCAGAATCCTACCATCAGATGCGTGTAAAATCTACAAGCAAGGCCTCAACATCAGGCAAGTCCTGTCAACAAACCTTTTCCACTGAATTCAGATTCTGACGGTAATCGATGATGAAAGGCACTTCTGAAGCTGTCTAAAAGCAGAAACATATTTAGTGTTGTTGTGTCAAGGTAAAAAAGAGTAACACTGTTTGTAATTACAATAAATGGTAATTAAATGGTAAGAAAGCGATTTAATTATGCACTTTGTCACTCTTTTGTCATGTTATGCTACACACAGCAACCCCTCTTCTTTCTCCATTCTTTCCACTTCCCATTTCCGCTCTTCAGCTAAGTTTTGTGAACTAGAGGAAACTGAATGGCAGTTCCTCTGAGCACCGAGCTTCTCGTCCTAATCGGAGCCTCGTGGTTGAGTAGCAACCGTCGAGCCTGCTGTGCCCATTAGCTCACGTACCAAGAGTGTCAGCCGGAATCTGTCAAACGCTGACACGAGCCGACACACAGTCACAACAGTGGATCCTCAGTGGCAGTCCGGGCTGCTGCGCTTCATTGTCTTGTGGGCAAAAAGGCGAAAGCTAAGCAGCATTTAACAGCTTTGAAGTATAGCTTGTACAGCTGTGGTTTGTACGCATACAGTAACACGTGGATTAAAGTTGTTTCCTTTATCCAGCACATACACAGATAATTCCACGTTTAGGTATCAATCCACTAAATACATTTGAATCACGAGTTGGAGTTTGTTTGTCTGTGTGCCTCTCCTGTATGAGGTAACCTTGATGTGGAGCATCTCATTATAGCCTGAAACTGCTCCTGGCTGGCTGTCTAATTTAGTATTCAGCATGCCTTCTCATTATTCTGGAGTTTTAGGGTGGTAGAGGGAGAGAGACTGTGAGGGTGAAAGTAGAAACTGTCACTGTAAGTTAATTTGCATACCGCTGCTGCAGCATGTCGGGCTTGTCATACGTACCCGTAGCACATATTCTTCACACGCAGATCTGTTATTCTCTTGCTGTCATGCTCCATTTAAGGACAAGCCACTCTGACACACAAGAAAAGAATCTTGACATTTGTTTTTGGTATTTTACGGCGGTGATTAGCATGCACACACTGTCTCTGAACCTTCGGAGTAAACGTGTGGCATCCAGCAGTTTCCTGCTGTTTACCGGTTTGAAACTGTGCTTGTTACTGGCCTATGTGTGAAGTTTTGTTCCGTTGTCATTCTCCAATTTATTCACCGTCTTCTCTTGCAAAAGCTTTTTTTTGTTTTTGCCATCTTATTTTTGTCTTCATCTCATGTTTTCACACTTTGTGTTTGCAGATTGGATACAACCCTGATCGACTTTACAGATATGAAATGTCAGCGTGGAGACCTCAGTTTCATCTTCAACGGCAACGCCGTTCCCTCTGAGTCTTTTGTTGTGCTGGACAACGAACAGAAAGTCTACCAGCGGATACATCACGAGGTGCGTTAGATCCTTGTGGCCCCTAAACTTGCCATGTATTTTACATCTGACATTAATAAATGATGCGATCCAATAAAAGACCTTTTAAAAAGGTGCTTTTTCTTCTTTTTTTTTTGCTGCTGAACAGCCTTTCACTGCATGTCTGAAACGCTCTGTTTTAGTGTCTGTCTTTTTAAGGCCCTTTCTGAAAGGCCTCGTCTGCTCTGACTCGCTAACTGATTGATCAGAAATGATGGAATTGGATGCAGCTGCTCATTTTTGGGTTGAAGTGGGGTACGACACAATTACAGAGGCGTTATGGAAATGTGTTCTGTGTAGACAAGTAGGAAGATGTTTTAGGAGGTTTGGGAGCTGTGTCCTATGTGGGAGAGAACATTTTTACGAAGAAGCTGTAACAGACTAAAGGGATAAGAAACATGTTTCCTTCAGTTTCTTTCCTACCTTCATTAAGATGAATGAGATATGGCTTTCAAGCTAGTTAGCCAAAATGCTAATAGTAAAATCACTGGTGCTGTTGCTAAATAAAGTTTCCAAACACGCACATGTTCTATACAGGCTTAGTTATCTGAAATCAGCTTTAATGTTCAGTCTGGACTTTAATGTTGACTTTCTTGTGCTTGCATTTGCGCTGTGTGTATTTTAGCAGCTTGCGTTAGGGTTGCGTTAGCGTTCCACTTCTGGATGAAGGGGCACGCTATGATGAAACACGATATAACGACCACCCTTGCCTTTGCTGACGCCTCTGTCCTGTATTTACAGGAGTCGGAAATGGAGACTGAAGAGGAAGTGGACATTCTGATGAGCAGCGACGTTTACTCCGCCACACTCTCCACCAAGTCCATCACCTTTTCCAGGGCACAGACTGGTTGGCTGTTCAGAGAGGACAAAACGGTATTCCCACCAGCTCAGCTTTGAGAAACACAGTACACATGATATCATGTGAAGCAGCACCATGATATTGATGACCATGTGGCGGCATGTTTTTGGGGATGTATGCGATGACACTCACTCTGAAAGATATTGATACATGTAGTCTTACTGTTAAAGTAAATATTCCAGAGGAGTAAGAAAAACTTAGAAATACATCTGGGCTTTATCAGATACTGTATTTATTGCTCTAGTCTTTTTTTTGTGTTCGGTTTCAGTTCCCTCATTTTTTTGGAAAATAAACAATGTGGCCAGTGTTTGGAAAGAGTCAGGCATGTTAGAATAGTTAGTTAGAACATGAATGTTGTGAAGGAACTACACAAGTACTCTTATTTCCTGTTATATCTGCCAAAGCAGGCAGGAAAGACTGCAAATAAATCAGAGGCACGGCAGTGATAACTCCAGGAAGAAACCACAGATGATAGGCTTGTGGTTAATAAGGACAAAGACAGGGTAGTGAATGAGATGTGGAAGTATTTAATTCTGTGTTCTCAATCTTTTGTCTGTTTCACATGTTCTTAGAAAGGAAATTGGTGATACACTCGGTTGACTTGGTTGTTTTTGTTTTGTTTTTTTTCAACTCCAGGAGCGCGTGGGAAACTTCCTGGCAGATTTCTACTCTGTGAACGGCCTGGTGCTGGAATCCAGGAAGAGACGAGAGCATTTGAGTGAGGAGGACATCTTGCGGAACAAAGCCATCATGGAGAGTCTGAGCAAAGGAGGGAACCTCATCGAGCAGAACTACGAAGTGAGTTGCATAACCCCGCCTCACTGTCATTACCGTTCTGACAGGGTGATGTCGTGACAAAAAGGTGACCTCGAAGTTCGAGGAACCACTTTTAAAGCTTCACTTCAAACCAGTGTGTGTTCCTGCAGAGCCCCTCCCGACATTAATTGCATTGCGGTGACAGTTAGGTTTAGAGGTCACCTTGTACCTTTTCATTACCAGCATCTCATTATAGCTTTGTGTGCTGAAACTGTATTTAGATAAGATGGCAGAAGATCAGGGTGAGTAAGGCTAGCATTAACACTTACTTTGTCCAACAGTGCCGATTGATGCCATACAGCTTGCACTCAAAGGGAGTGTCCTGCATCATCGATGTAGATTTAAGGTTTTCGGACTACTTTGAATAATTCAATTGTAGTTTTTTAACATTTTGTCTTGTTTTAAGTTGATCAAAGATATGATTTATCATTTTATTCCTTTCTCTCAACTATCATAAAAGGATTAACATCTTTAATTCTTGGTTCTCAGACAATAAAGCCCTATGTAATTCTTAATGTTAATAAGAATGAATTCATATCTTTATCTGGTCCCTATATTAACATCAATGTTGCTTTCTTGGTTTTAAAGTGAAGTGGTGCACGCCTTACAGCTGTTGATGAAGCTGTAGCAGTATTTCACCTCAAGAAGTTGACTTTTTAGGGACATTTTTGGGTCTTTTTTGTCAAAAAGTGTTAAACAGAGACTCACTATTAATAACATTTTAGATGAAAATGAAAGCAATTTGAAACGCTTGCGCTCTATTGATAAACATCCTGTTGACTTACACCTGCAGCATAACCAGCAGTCCGATCCTGAAACTGTCCTGTCCCGCTGGAACCTTGGGGTAGGACGCGAGTCTCTCAGACAAAATAAACCCCACTGTACTTGACTGCTGTATGCGTTCAAAGACCAATCCTGTAGAAACAGCATGGACTTCCTGATGGATTCTGTGAAGAAACATTGCATGGTTTATTGAAAAATTCCTGTCTGGATTCCCACTGACGTTTCTTTGATATCTTATTTGTTTCAGATGTAAAATCAGAACGAAATGTTGCCCCCCCCCCACCTTCCCTCACCTGTTTTGCATGGATTTAAGTCTCAGTACCAGTACTGCCACCCAATGGTAACAGCTTCAGTGCTGCACCTTATTTACACACCTTTCCAATCCAACCACCCAGCCCATCACTACAGTATGTTCCAGAGTTTACTTTGCAAGCCACTGAACAAAAAGCCAGTCACACAATGAAGACAAAGCATCTCAACACTCAGTGGATGCCTTTTAAATGCTCACTTGCTTTTTGTCTGTGCTGGGCTTTGTCTGATCACGGTGTCCTCTGTTGTCTGCTGTTCCACTGCCTTTCTAACTATTATGAATTCCTGCCAACCTGTGTTTAAAGTGAAAAGGCCGTGTTGTAGTGGACGCTCTGCTTTGATCTCAGCTGAGCACATGGGAAGTGTAAAACTACCGTGTGACGTAGGTGTGTTTACAGCAACGAGGGAGACCAGATCAGTGTGTGGACACAGGCAAGTGTGCGGGGCTTGATGCTATTGATGTGGGCTAAAACCTCAGGAGCCATGAAACGATGAGTAGGGAGGGGGCTGGCATACCAGCTAGCTTGTGTGTATTCTGTTCTCGTCACAACAACACACCAGGGCTGGTACACAGCGGGAGTGCGAGCGCTTAACAAGGTCGCAGGGGGGAAAAAAAAAACACCTTTGTGATTATTGCACTGTCGGAGCAAAGCTGATATATTCTCTTTGTTTTTCTCCCTCACCTCATTCAGCTGTGTCTTTGCACAGTCAGGTGGTTCATCATCCGCAACAACTGTTCACATTATCCTGCCCCAGTTACCGTACGTAACCGTGGTTTCCAAAAAAAAAAAAAAGAGGTCAACTGGTGTAATAACCAATTTTTTATAACCTGCGCTTTGGCAAGAATGAGTTAATTTTAGGAGAATATCAAATTGAAGATTAACAGGGTGGCACTCGTCCCAGATCCAGTTCAGGGTCAGCCAGAACAAGTTGTCCAATCCTAAAATAAACTGTTACTGATAAGGAACACTCGGTCAAGACGTCTTTGCAAAGACTGTTTTCCACTGGAAGGATGATTCAGTATGAGGAAGAAGTTATGACATGTTTTTACGAGTTTTTATGCTGGTGAGAAGATTCACTGTGGCTGGTCTGCTGATCAGATTCTCTCTTGAGTTTCCATTTGAAGGCCACTTTGTTATAATGCAAGTTTATACGATGGATTCGGGTTTGTATCTTTTCTGATTCATGAAGCATTTCGTGCTGATAATCACCTTGGGAGAGATTTCACATTGTTGTCGTGTTTGGAAAACCATTTTTTTAACTGTATCAGTTTCTGTTGAGTTTTGTGTTCCAGGCCATGAATGTAGAGGGTTGTGTTTTTGTACACATAAACTTGAAAATATCCTCAATCTGTGTTATGGAGAAAAGAGTAGTCGGACTCGTCATGTCAGCCTCTTATGGGGAATTTATTGAACAGACCGTCACAGAGACATGTACATTTCAGTCTTCGTCATTATCTAGACCGTGTTCATTCTGACCTCAACAACATGTTATTCGTGCAATATGTGGGTCGAGAGTCAAGGTACAATATGTGGAGCAGAGTCAAGGCTTTGCTCTCCCACATCTGTAGGTAAAGTATATAGGAAAACAGAGTAAACGACAATAGAAAAGTCCACTAATTTCCATTTCAGGTGAAATGTAGGGTAGTGGGGTATTGTAGGGTGTAGAAGATGCTGGAGAAGCCAGAGGCTGCTATGGTTTAGTGGGCGACTCCCTCTAGTGGCGTGAGCCGTGTACGCCACTGCTTTGAAGGCAGACTGACTTCCCAAACAACAACATACAAAGGCACCCCTCTGAGTTCACCCTCTGAGGTTATGACCACGCCGACGCAGTGACATAACACAGGTGTGAGGATCAATTCAAATCCCTGCTTCCTCCCTGCTCTGTGTGCTGACGTCTGTCGGTGAGCTTGACATAAGTTTAAAGATGCAGAACTTCCCCACAGCTCGCGTAGATGTCTGAAAAAGTGTTGACGTGGGTATTTAGCTGGCTTTGTAAACTGTGTCGTATGGAAGGAAACCCATTCTTAAGAAAATAATGGGGTTCCTTTGCAATCTGTTTTGAGCCAATATCTGTTTGCAAAGTGAAGCACTGTCCAATCAGCTGAGTTGCCTCCAGTTGAATCGAAGCAGAAAGTGTATCCATATATGTTTAACAGTTCTGATCCCTTCTGGCTTGGCTTCTCTTACATAATCAGAAAACACAAGTTCACTTCACCTACATTAGCTCTCGGAAAAAAGAACCAAAAAAATCCTCAAAAGCACATTAAAGAGCACCATCGGAAGCCGGGTCTGCACTACTGTAATCTCAGTATGTTTTGTGTCCACTTGTATATGAACGTAACGGTAAGTCAATAAAACTGATAATGAGAATATTAAAGCTCCCTTAACTGTGGTCTTCCTTTGATTGTTAAGTCTGCAGGTGACCAGAGCTCATGGACTCGTGAGCTGCCTGTATCACGGACACAGATGATTTGAGCTCCGTCTTAGATGACATTGAGTTTGATCATTTTATGTTGGTTTCATTGTGCCTGTGTGGGTCTGACTTTCTTTCTTTCTTTTTTCCCCCTGCTTTTCAGCCAACAAGAAGGCAATCTTTAACTCCCCCCTCACCCAACACTATATCCTGGGAAGAGTACATCACTGCTGACAACGGAAAGTACGTGTTTAACGTGTAGATTTGGCCAATAAGTGAGAGAAGATTTTATTTAATTTTAGCCAAAGTGTTTCACGTGTCTCAGATGTAGTAATAAATATATGGTGGTTTGTGTAATGAGATGCTGTAAACTCACCCTGAGTGGGCTGTTTTTAAAAAAAAAAATTGTATTTGTCTTGCTGGTTTTCCCTCAGAGCACCTCATCTAGGAAGAGAGCTGGTTTGCAAAGAGAGCAAGAAGAACTTCAAAGCCACGATAGCCATGAGTCAAGACTTCCCTCTGGGCATTGAATCGTGAGTCTTCACTTTGAGCTTCCCTCAAAATAAAAAAATCTAAAGTATGCTTAGTTTTCTCCCTGCATATGTGTAGCGGTGATGAGAAATTAGTTTGAGATGGAGCGAAAAAAATTGGTTAAAGTTTGTGCTTCTTCTTCTTCTTCTTCTTGATCTGGTTTCCTGTCTGTCATCTGTGCCCGTGTGCTGGGTTTGTTCTCCCCCAGGTTACTGAATGTTCTGGAGGTGATTGCACCCTTCAAGCACTTTAATAAACTCAGGGAGTTTGTTCAGATGAAGCTCCCCCCCGGCTTTCCCGTCAAACTCGGTAAGCCGCGCGGTAACGTGTTCGACTGTGGAAAGAAATGTGAAAAATCAGCAGGTGCTTTGGCTAAAAAGGATTCTTGTTTCCCTGCAGACATCCCCGTCTTTCCTACCATCACAGCCACGGTGACGTTTCAGGAGTTTCGCTACGATGAGTTTGACGATTCGATTTTTACAATTCCCAACGACTATAAAGAAGACCCAAGCCGCTTCCCTGACCTTTAACCTCTCGTGCTGGACTTTGAACAGGTGACATTATCCGATCACCATACCTTTTAAATGACAAAAACAAACTTAAGGATCCCCTTACCGACTCCGACTCCGGATACACAAGACCAGACACGTGATCAAGGCCTGCTTTGCCCCCTCTCGTGTCAAAGTTTTTTTTTTTTTTTTATGAGGTGTAGAGTCGCAGGTTCTGAGTCTCACCTCCAGATTTGACTTAGTGTGGCAGGAAGTGCAGGTAACTTTGAGTGTCGGGTCATATCATCAGTGAAAGGGCATTGAAGTTCAAATGATTGGCAGCAGAGCAGGTGAGTTTTCTGTAAATGGGGGTATGAAACGTAAAGATACAAGCAGTTCAGTTTAAATATTTAAATATGTAAGTAATGTTTGTAAAGGGACTATCTGAAACTGACATGTAGTGAAGCACTGATCTTACTGTGTGAGATTCTGGAGAGGAATTCCACTGAGTTCATTTTTAGGTTCTTCTTCCACTTCTGTGGCACTCTGGACAAAAACAAAAACTCCAGGTGCAAAAACCATCAGCAGTCGTTTGTAATTTTGTATTATTGAAGTCGATGGAAACGATCGTTTCATTCATTCAGTTCCAGAAAGTGCACAGGTAAAATGGTCATTTAAAGAATCCAAAACCGAAAAAAAAAACCAGTTTTGTAAGTGGAAAAACCTAAACGGAGTTTTTGTTGAATTCCTCCTGGACTCCGCACATGAGAGTCGTGACTGTGCGTGTGTAACGATGTTTTTAAAGAGCACAGAGTAGCACCACTGAGCATTCGGGCACTATGTAGGAGTCACTACAGCTACTCTGCTTTCAGCCGAGCTCACACAGACGCTCATTTTGAGATACCGAACCTCAGATCCTGCGTTTGAAATATCAAAGTTTCACTTGAATGGAGGAGGTGACGTAATGCTGCAGATTTTTACGGTACCACAGAGACTCTTTGAATGGCAGTCTGTCTTCTGTTAATCAAGCCTTTTTGTCTCTTTAACCTTTTGGAACCTTGTAACAAACTGTCCTACCATCCGAATAAAAACAAAAGTGGGGAATGGAGAATGAATAGATGCTTGGGAATGATCGAGTTCAACACTCGTGCCATTTTTACACATGAAAACGAGGCTTTTCCTTCGCACAACACATAATTACGTGTTTTGATTTGTTCTTTGTGTTATTTGAGCAGACTATTCTCAAATCTTTTATTCTTTATGTAGCATCATGTGAGCTGATCTGAGTGTACTGGTTCATCAATGTTGGCACTTTTTGTACATACTTTTTTTTTTTGTTGTTTAAATGAAATATTAATCTCTTCAATCATCTTTTCCCCTCATTGTTGAACTACAAACCACCCTCAGATGTGTTGAATCAAGTCATTTCAGCTATGTGAAAAGCACCCGGCAAGACTGAGTCTTAAACCAGGAAGAGGATGTAGTTCGTGAGCCGTTTTTGTTGGTGATGCTTTTTTTCTGTCTTTCCAACCCATGTCTAGTATCGTAACCAAATGCAATTTCATTGTTCACACAACATTCCTTAGTACAGGTAAGCGGTGCCTCGTCACTGATGTCATGCTTTCCGTTCGACTTGATGCTCCCCGCTGATTTGGAAATGTTTTGGCAGATATTATTCATCCATCGACCTGTCAGTTGTACAGCAAAAACTGTTGGATAAGTCTGCGACACTATTTTCATATAAAAAGTATTCAAATAAAAAAACAAAACCCACATATTGAAGAGTTTTGATTTTCGTGGTTTCATGTGGCGTCTCAAAATAAAATGTCCCCTCAAGCAGCTGAATGTGAGCGAAGAAAGCGTAAAGTTGTCCAAACAAAGTTATCATTACTGTTAAGAACACAAACAGACCGGAAACTTCACCTGTTTCTGTCAGTGACGCCACAAGTCCAAAGTTTTACCCAATTTTATTTGTTTCCTTTGGAAAATCTATCGCAGACGATGCATTTCATCGCAACAACACATTTCTATCTACAATGTTTACTTAAAGATGTAATGGGAGAGCTGAGACATGACAGTGCGTTACCGTTAAAAACAAACAAAAACAACGAGGTTCTGTGCTGGTCAGTGAGCGACGATGAGGGAAGGACAGAATCCCGACGAGCACAATATTTACAAATGTTCAGTCTTCTGCTGTCAGGAAGACCGAGCCGGAACAGAAAAGGCAGCAAAAAACAAGAATCGACAAGATCATAAAAAAAGTACAGCAAAGACGGGTTAAAACCGGGTTTCATGTTATTGATATTCTTTTACGTCTGCTTTTCTCGCGTCTTTACAAAAATCGTCAGACCACTTTATCTACAACTCCCTCAACACTGCGTCTACAGTTAAGACAAAATCTGTTTAACTCTGTGATCAGGCACGGACATATTGTGGCCCATATTAAAAATATAAAAAGGACAGTGGAAGTAGATCGGTTCCGGGAGCTCTTAGTCGCTCATCTCCATGTCCTCCTGATGGTGATCATCTCCGTTCAGTTTGGACTTTTTAGGGATTTGAGCCGCTTCTCTTTCCATCTCTTCCTGGCCTTTGGGGGATGAGACGGAGTCAGAGTCGCTCTTCCTTTCATCGTCATCCTCTTCCTCGCCCTTTTCACTGTCATAACCTTGCTCCTCCTCGTCATAGTCTCGCGTCACCTGTGATGGGATGTATGACAGTTTGAACTAATGCACGACTGCTCTGGGAATGTCTTCACACGGCTTAAGAGTTGCTGCATTTGAACCAGGTCCTGCATGTTCTCAGCCTGCGTTCTGCTCCATCACACCTGATTGAAATAAACGGGACGCCTCTGAAAGCTCTGCAGAAGGCTGATGAAGACCCATTCATTTGAATCAGATGTGGTGGATCAGGGAAACGAGTGAAAAGACATTGAACTTTCTGTTTCCTTTAGAATTGGTTTGTTTGCATTTCCTGACAGATCTGTGCTGCATAATAATAATAATAATAATAAAAAAAAAACAATATTCACTGCATTCAAGCTTCTTATAAAGTTGCACATATATTTTTTCATGTTAATATGCTGCTCTACACCTACCTTAACGTCACCTTTCTCACTGTCAGACTTGCGCTCGCGATCTCGCTCCTTGTCTTTGCTCTTCTTTTTCTTGCTGGCCGAGCGCTCTCGTTCATCCCGGCTACGATCCCTGTCCTCCCTCCTGTCCCTATCCCGGTCCTTCTCCCTGTCCTTCTCCCGCTCCTTGTCCTTCTTCTTCTCCTTCTTGTGGCTGTCAATAAAAGTAAATGATTCACTAGTAGCGGGTGCACTTAAGTTGGTGGTTCATTGTACTTAACTGCACCTACTACAGAGAGCACATGTGAAAACTCACCGTCTGGGTGATGGAGATCTGGAGGGCTTCTTCCTGGGGGACCGGGAAGCACTGCGACTTCGCTTGTGCCTCCTGAAACACAAATAGACTTAATTTGCTACGGTCACCAACACATACGGCAGCCATGTAAAATACTGTAGCCGCACTACTCACCGATTGATGCTTCGAGACCTTCTTGCACTGCTGTAGCTTTTAGGGGGAGTCTTGGATCTTTTCTTCGATTTTTCCTCCTTTCTCCTGTCCCTATTTAGGACCAAGAGTATTGATTTAAACAACTGAATGTCACCTTCTGCAGCAGTGACCTTTATAAAAAATAGAAGACCAGTGAGCTGCTGACCTAGATCTGCTGCGACGGCTTCTGTCCCTGGAGCGGGTCCTCCTCCTCCGCGGACTCTTGGACCTCCTCCTGCTCCTCGAATGAGATCTACGCCGAGACCTGCTCTTCGAGCGTCTGCTCAAATCAACCAGATGCACATTTAACAACACATTAAGACACTCGCACAAACAATGATGTATTATTCAATTATTTCCTGTGTTTCTTCACCTGTGTCTTGAGCGAGACCTGGACCGTCTTCGCCGAGACCGTGAACGGGACCTGGAATGTTTGCGCTTGTCATCTTTCTTGCCTTTAAAAGTGAAGACAAAGTTACACAACAGCCAGGTGGTTGCTCACATGACTCGACAAATATTTTACAGCTTCATGAGCAGAAGTGCGGCGCACGGCTGAATTTAACGCCACATAGAACAGGCGACTGCACCTGTACAACCGTATAAAACAATTACTTCCAGTCAGAGGAAATCTGACTTTGAACGCAAAAGCATTTAATCGCTGAACTCACTTCCAGGTTCAATGGCGGCAGAAATCAGAGACTGGGCCTCTCGTACTCTCTTCATGGCCTCCTCGATCTCCTTGTTGGAGGCATCTGCCTTCAGACCTGGATTCAAGTTCAGTCCAGCGACTAATGGATTCAGTCTGCAAAAGCAACGAAGCATTTAGATTGTAACAATGAGAGAAAATGTTGGACTGCAAGCAAAGTTCGAGACTGAGTACTGTTTCATACTTTGGGTCCATGGACTGCATTAGCTTCAGGAAGTCGGCAGAGAGAGCCTGAAAAAGAGGATGTCCGACGTCACCATTACTCATGACCGTTATTACGTTAAACCTGCTCTCGACTGGAGTACTTCAGCCTTACCTGTGGGTTCATGTTATGCCCTGGAATTCCCATGGCAGCCATTTGTTCCATGTTGGGAGCTCCAAGACCTCCAAACGGCGTCGCTCCCATCTAAAATGTTGGACATTTACACTCATGATACTCTACAGATGCTTTATTATTGCCTGTGTGTCAAAAACCGGCAGTATGCACACAGTCTACAGCCAACTCTCTGGCTCTTTCTTTAGCTTTATGGTATCTTGGACCAGATTTAAAACATATAGTGAAATATATTCTTGTATATATATATATATATAAATATACTACTTTGAATAAAAATGCAATGTAAACACTTACGGATGGCAGAGGATTAGGAGTCGGAAGAAGACCTCCTCCGGGCATCATTCCTGCCACGGCGTTGGCTGGAGCCAGCAGCGACATAGCTTTAGATTCATCAGGAATGACTCCTGGAGAAAAATAACAACATTTCAGCACCTGCGCCAAGAAAACGGTCAACAACACTAACACAAGACTTGCAGACAAGCCACCTTAGTCTAACTACTCTGAAGTAAAAAAAAATGTTTGTTGTTGTTTTTTTTTTTGTTTTTTTTTTTTGTCTTGTCTGTAAATCTTGAACCCTGAGACTTTTGTGTGAAAGTATAATTGTAGGATTAGCAGCTATAAGCTTGAAAGTCACAATACACACTGTGGTCAACACTGCCAAGATTTTATCACCTGTACTTGTTTTTTAAGTCATGAACCAAACGTTAGCAAACACAGCCAGTTCTCCCGTGGGATGTGCTCTCAACTTTCATTAGATGTTTTATGAACAATCGACTCACGCCGGCTGCTTCGCTATAAAGCACACAAAAACATTGAGATACAGAAAACAAAGTTCATGATTTTGGTGTAGACACAAGGGTACATTTCAACATCACTTACCATAACCACTACAAAACAAAACAAAAAAAGAGTGTCAGTCATTTTACCGTTTGGGGGGGGGGGGGTTACTTTGAACAAACCCACCACAAAAAAACACTAACTTTGCAACCAATCTAAGTACAGCTAATCAGGTACAACACTGCTAAGTTTAAACCAACAGTATATTACACGAGACACTTAATAATGCAAGAAATAATCTGCGCTAAACAATCATGAGCAACTGCCAGCAATAGTTGTGATCAAATCTTGAAAAAAAAAAATGAGTCCGAAGCTGAAGAGAATCGAACAGTGAAAATCAAAGAGGGAACTCTTATGAGATGATCATCCATGGCTGTGCAATCTGAAAACAGGCTATTTTACTGACATTTTTTTCACATTTTGAGAGAGAGAGAGAGAGAGGGAGAGAGAGGGGGAGAGAGAGAGAGAGAGAGAGAGAGACACACACCCGCCCTCATTCATACGCACAAACAGAAAAGACACTTGAGAAACGGGATAAGGCTGCAGAAGACAAAACTGTTGGTGGCATTTTCAGCAGGGCCTGGTATATAGGGCTGGCTGAACCAGGAAAAAGAACTGTAAAACACAACAACAAAAGAAACACCACTGTTAAATGTGAGATTCACTCATCTCGTTCAGAGTTATGTGTGGAGAGGCTCAATTTCTATTAAAAAAAAAAAAAAAAAAAGGCATTTCAACAGCAACAATTAGCAGAGCCTCAAGACTACTTTTAACCATGTGTGCTTTCTAAAACACGGGGAGAACAAATGGCTCAGCGTTACATAAAAACAAGTCTTTGGAACAGCAAACACGTAAATGTCAGATGCAGCGTGAGCGCACGTCTTTAAATAAATCTCCACAGCGGTCCCTGATCCCAACTGTGCAGATGAAAGTACACACCTTCAAATTCTAGTCTAGCATGCACAGCTGACTGGTTCATCTAGGTTGCGTGCTTTGTGCTTGGTGTAGGGATGTCCCGAACATCTGTTTGAACCAAATCTGAGGGAAATTCCATTGAAAACGGAGCCTACAAACACCAAGTCTAGATCCAGTATTTATATTTTCCTCTTGGCCAAGCATTTTAAAAGTTAACTCAGTCTGAATGCTGGGTCGGCAGATCTGCATAAAGATCCCAAAGTCAGACTCCAAACAGCCTCACAGGTGTTTTCACCTGCTGATTAGACCTCACACACTAAGGACCGGGTGGTCCGGCATCACCGTGAACCACCTCCCTCACTAGGTTGGCGTCCAGTTGTCGCGGGGCCACTTACACCAGGTGTTTGGCGGCCTCCCATCGTGGTACCATCCAGCGTGCACCTAAAAGTAAGCCTAATCAGCCAGCAGCTGAAAACACCTGTGAGTTTGTGCCACGTATTTAACACTTTCAGTTGACAGGGATGTCAGTACGGCTCTGTTGCAGCAGGGAATCGAATTAGGTGTTAGCAACCGTAAATACCTACTTTCAAGTCTAAATTCATCTGTTAATGCCGTTTATGTATAACACCTGAAACATTTACTCGAAAACAAGAACAAAACCCATTTTACTTAACTGAAGGTGTTCCCCCTTGTTGGTTTTCACTCCCTTGGAGCTGTATGCCATTATTGTGGAAATTAAGAATAAACTCGTCAAGCTCATAGGGAGCGTTTTGGCAGCCGCTGTGGCCAGCAGTTAAAATATAAACAGAGGATCAGAAATGGCTGGGTCTGCTTTGATTAATTCAAAGGAGAAAAAAAAAAAGAAAGAAAAAGCAGTGCGACTTAGCCTCTAACAGTTCCACCTGCTCGGGGCATCCCTGGTTTTTGTGCACGTCTACTCATCCGACACATAAAAGACATCAGCATCTCATTGAACATGTGAGGAATAGCTCTGAACCCTCACCTCCATCCCCTCATTTGATCTGAGCTGTGCAGCCCAATTGGCTTTAATAAAGAAAAGATGCCTTGGACAGAGAGGGACAAAAAAAAAAAAGTTAATGTTTTACTGCAGAACAAGAGAGAGACGGGGCTTGCGAGCCTGGCGCCATTTTTTTTTCTAATCTCCTGATGGCAGCAGAGGACCACTTTCAGCCAGCAAGGAAGGGGCTCTCTGCAAATGACTTGTCCACTATGAAGACCACAACACAAATAACAGAGAGAGAAGTTTATAGCTAGATTGTAAGACATGGACACAAATGTACATTTCCCTTTTCTATACCCTAAAGATGCCAAGCACTGAAAAGCTTAGCCAAGAAAGAAAAAGAAAACCCTCACAATGGCACAGATTTGTACTTCTACATGTGATGTACCCTTGGAGATAATCATGTGGATGTGCGGGTGAATAAAAGAGACACCCACCTTCAGCAAATGGGACCACGATCAGGGCTCTGTCCACAAAGACGGTGTTCGTCAGGTGCTGGGAGACTCCTACCGACTCGGGCTCATGGAATTTTACAAAACAGACACGTGAAGTCACAGGCAAGGGAGAGTCACTGGAAGAAAATACAGATATGTTGTGCAAAGAATACAAACGTGGAAAACCAACATGCCCTCTTTAAACTCTCACACCGTGTCCCCGAGGACGAGTAAGTTCACAAAACATTCTGACAGAGGTGAAGTGATCAGATGTACCAGATTGTAGCGTTTGTCCAATAACATCCGAGGAGAAAAATGTTTCATCAGTGGTGTTTTTTTTTTTGTTTTTTTTGTCCTCCTGAAATGGTTATAAGTTATAGCTTTTGTATTGTGGTAATATTGTTGCTAACATGTTTATTCTTAAGAGCACAACCTGAATGTTGTCCTACCTGTGGAGTGGCCAAGGTGTAAGTGATTAGAAGGAAACACGAAGGAAAGAACAATCATGTCCCACTATAGCCAGTAAGAAAATAATGTAATTTTAAGTATTGCATTCACAAGAGGCTCGTTGAGTGGGATCTGGGAAATGCAATGCAATGTTAGTCACTACAAAATAATAATAGTAATAATAATAACAGTGACTTTAAAAATGTGAAAGATGCAATTACCTTGATAAATCTACTTGTATCCAAGTGAAAAATAATCTATTAAAAAATGTGATTGTTGTGAGACTTGGAAAAAAATAACCGACATCAATTGTCAATAATTACAACTTAAACAATTTCTCATCTCTAATAACAGTATCACATTTTAAGTGTGTGTCAACTTTCTGCTCGTCTTGGAAATTATTCACCTAGCACGTGACAAGTCATTTTTAATCTTGAGCAGTCAACATATAAACCATAAACTGATGGGACTATAGATGGATTAGTGGGTTTGAGCCTTTGTGTTTTTGGTTGACAAACTCAAAACAATAAGGAAACAAACGATAGAATACATACAACTAGTGAAACGTGCCCCGGGTTAGTAATAACATGTGTTAATCACGTGTTCAATAGTTTAAGCAAGTTTGCTTTTAAACAATCTAGTTGACAGTGTGGGAACCAGTTACAAGCTAGCGTCTTAGGAAGAAGGTACTTTTAAATATGCTCTAAATATCTTGCAAAATCTCAATGAAATTAGTTAATTGACAAGGACAGGAACTAATAAGTGTATTAAATAATCGCCTACGTTTACGCTGGGGGGTGGGGGGACTAAAGACGCGGGCAAACATTCACAATAGCAATAGCATGCAGTGCAGGCGAGGCCTGCTCGTTGCTACAGGCCGCAACCAGCGCTTTGCGTTTGCCGAGTAACCCGGGAGAGAAAACTCCTTACCCAATGATAGTACAGGATACTCACTCAGGTGGAAATAACTTCATCTCCTCTATGGTTCCAAGGAATCCAAACAAAGTCCTCATTTGTTCGGACGTTGTGCTCGGCGAGACATTCGTCACCTGAATGACGTGCGTGTTAGAACTCATCTTCACGACTGCTAAAGCCACCTAGCCTTGTGCTAGCAACGTACCCGAAGCGAAATTTAAAAAGCGAGCTATACAAGGGTTATAGCTTGAAAAGCATCAGGCAAATACAAACGCTAGCATGTTTACTGCAGATAGACGAAGGCTTATTTTTTTAAGTAGACCTCCCGAAACGGTGCTGGTAGCGAGCAACAATACAGCTGCAGAGCGACCGCCACTGTCGTGACTCGTGAGACTACGATGCTGCCTTCAATGCCGTTTTTACTCTGGTAAATGTGGCTTCGTCAATGTCAACATTAATTTCCCCTTTGTATGTTTTTTTTTTTTTTTTACGATTTACATGTGGGGTCAGATATACTTGGCTAATTTTTCTCGATTAAACTTCTTAGCCCTAGTATAATTAATATATTTTGCAAGGAAATGTCCCCTTCATACAAGATGTTGATAAAGTAGGAAAATGTTGACAATTGTAGACAATAATTTGAATTTCGACGCACCTGACAAGTAAATCGTGTTTCTGGGATGTAAAATTTTGTAACAACTCGCCAAGTTAATATTCTTTGAATATATGAATTAGCTTTAAATGGAAAAGTGCAAGTTCGGAAGCTATTAAGATTATTTCACTTACTTGGTTAAACTTAGGGTTTTTGTTTTCACAAACAACGTATACATACAGCTAGATGCAGAAGATAGAGGTGAAAATATGCTATATGACATTTATGACACCGTAATTGTGGAAATTATCCTTAGACGACAGATATGGTTATTCTGACAGCACGTGAAGGCGACATAATTGTCGACGCTTACAGTGGGTGTGATTAGGACTATGTCACAGGATTGTGTTGCTAGGCTGTTAGCTGGAGGCTTCTGCAGCTGATGTTCCTGCATGTTTTCACTTCGAAACGACGTAATTATGCAAACGCCATGCTGGTTTTAAAACCACATAGGCATGCAATTTAAACGAGTCATTATAATCGACCAAACCGTGCTTTGGTGAGATCCTGGGTTAAAAAAAAACTGTGTCGAATTGCCGCTTAGCGACCACATTTGGGCGCTTGTCGCTAACGTAGCGCCCTCGTCGATGACATATCAACAGGTTGTGGCTGTGTGTGTTTGTGCGGTTACCTTTTTATTAAGTGGTACCTCACGGTGGTGTTGAATTCCTAAATTGTGTAGTTAATAAAGTGTTGTGGCGACCCTCTACCAAACTAATGACTCTCGGGCAGTTTAATCCCTGAACAAGCTGTGGAGGTGGAGCCAACGACATCAAACAGGCACGTACCTTCAGTCTTTTTCTGCAAAAGTTAAAAAAAAGTGACACTTATTTTGATTTAACCACAGAATAGCATGTGAAGTGAAGACGCTGGTGCAACGTGACACGCGAGCATGTAACTGCACAACAAAACCTTAAAACCAAACTATGAATTATGAGCACTAATTGAATATTTTTCATACAAATGGTAAAATGAGCACACAAATCTTATCTTGTAGAGTGTAAATGACAGCCACAAATCAGTTCTGAACTGACATAACATCCTTTTTTAGTATGACAAAATGTGACGGTAGCAAAACATCTAAGTTGCATCTGTAAAACTTTGATTAACCTTATTTATTTAAACTGGTTAGTACAGACTGCTGGCTTGTTAAACCCCAGTGTGTTTATCATGGGGAGCTTGCTGTGCATTTAAGTACTTGAATCATTATTATTCTTTACTTTGTTCAACTTTTACCAACACCTCTGTGTATCTGAGCTTGTACTAAAACAAGCAATTTTCTCTTACAGGAACATGTTTGCAGTTTGTGAGCGATGACCAGCACAAAATGGTGACCGTTTTCCCTCTAACACCCCGGTTTACATGACATCAGAAGGGAGATATGGGCTTCTTAAGACTGCTCGCTAGAATCATGGGAAGGATCGGTACATTCAGATCCTATCAGTTTGTGCTTCTCCTGGCTGCTGCGCTCGCTGTTGTAGCTTTTTACTACTTTGGCTCAGAGAGGCACAGCTTCTCCAGCACCACAAAGAGGATAAAACAAACCCAGGCCAACACCAACAGAAATGACGCGGACCTCACTGTGGATACCAGGATGTTGCACCTGGCTGTGTCAGATGAGCAAGGAGGGGAAGAGCGTGATGAGGCAGGGGAAGGTGTGGTTTTAGGGTCCAGGAGAGGGAACACTGAGGCTGGTGGCCAGCGCTACCATGCACTGATGATGTTCACCAAGGTGGACAAGAGCCGAAGCCTGCAGGATAAATTCAGAGTGGCCATGTTGTCGATGGCGAAACATGGACATTTCCTGGAAGGTGAAGTGTTGGTGCTTCATTTTGTGAGTGACCAGGCCAGTCGAGAACTGGGCCAGAAGATGCTTCAGGAGTTTCTCCAAGAGGCAACATTTAAATATGAGGTAAGTCTTCTTCCTGTTTTTTTCCTCAAGGACTGCAGTATGTCAGCCATCGACCTTATTCTAAATGACGATTATCCCATTTTTCATGTCATATAGGTTATTTTAGTCATATTCCAATTCACAACATCAGATCACAGTCCGATTATTATTTTTATTTATTTATTCATTTTTGTTAACCCCTGGACACATTACATCGCCCTACACCATTTCATAATGGGATGCAATGTCTTACTCAGAGTAAGGTCTTAAATCAGGTTAATACCAGATTTTTCTGTCCATGTAAAGGTACCTGCAGTTAACCACTGATTTCATCTAAACAGAAGCTTTTGGGGGGAAAAAAGGTTATTGCAGTGAATGTTTTAAAAGCATATGGTTAATTTTTTGCAGCCAGACAAAGTTTATGTTGCTCGGTTCTTGTATTTTGAATGTGCACCTGTGTGATAAAGCGGTAGAAGAGTCAGCTTTCGAGATAGGTGTGAGCGATGTTGAAGAAAAACATTTTTTGCTATATCTTTCTGCACATATGTTGCAATACACAACAGTACAGAAAGTACAGGGCTTACAAGAATGACTTGGACAGATGGGTTGGAAATAATTACTGTTTCATGCAACTTAAGGTGCAGTTGCACCAGTGTTATAAAATGAAGTAAAACCATAATAAGCTTTGTTTGAGAACCATTCGTTTCTTGAACTTAAAAGGTTCGAAAACCAAAAGAAAAAGCGTTTTAGTGCTTAGAGGAAATCTGTTGGTCACTGTCACACATGCACCGCATTACTGAATGTTTTCTAAGACACGTTCCGGAGGAACAAACACACGAGACTTCCAATGGCGGCAACATTAGCACTGAACCTGTTGCAGTGTTCACCTGGACAGGTCTCTCATTACAGCTCATTTATGTGCAGATGCAGCAGGTAATCTTTATCTCTGCGATTTTGGCTGCAACTGCAGCAGCTGTCGACTAGCTAGATGATATTTCAGATATTTCCAAGTAGAATTAGCATTGATAACAGCGCAAGAACAGTCATAGACATGAATAGAGCCCGTAGAAGGTAGGAAGTGGGGAAAGTCAGACCTCACTGTCTGTCCTCCATTAGTTCTCCGGCGTGTGTGAAAATGTGTGTTACACTTCCAAAAAATGGACACAAACGTGCATTATTCTACATCATGATAAATTTCTGCTTTGGATGATATTCAGATCTGGCATTGCACTTAACAGAAATAGCAGATTTAAATTAAAGCTGCCAATTTGAACAGCTAAACCTACTGGTCATGCTGTCTCTTGATTTGACCGCAGCTCCAAGGCAGTGTTGACGTACCTGCTTTTGCTTTTATTCTTTGCTGCACTGCACTCCCAAAAAACATTCAGTCAGAATAGACGATGTTTTATCAAACAAACTTTTCACCTCACTCAGTTTTGAGAACTTGTATCTGTAGTTGATTTGCATTAGATGACATTGTACATCTTGCAGTGAAACTGTTGGTCACCTTACCCTTTGGTAACCGTGGTTACAGTGCACCAGATTAGGCCACTTCATGGTTTTCAGGTGAACACGCATTTTGAACAGCTCATCATGCACAGCTTTATTTACTATATATATATATATATATATTTATATATATATATATATATATATATATATATATATATATATATTAGGGGAAGAAATAAAAGGATTTTCGAAAAATATAGCCAGCTGTAAATTAATTTAATGGAAATCTTAAAATTGAAGTTGATGCATTCATCATCTGAATGGAAATGTGTTGAAATAAAAAGTCTTAACAGGAACAAGATCCACTTTGAAAGCAGAGGACTTCAAAACTGAGAGCTTGTGAGCGAAGTTCCCGACTATTCATTTATGTGTATATGTTTTTTTACATTTTGGCAGGTCATTGAATGGATTAGGTGCTCTTCTGGTTTCTGAAATCTTCAGGTTCAGTCCCCAGCTCAGATGCTCTTTGGTCTTTGAGTGAAACATCCTGACCCCTCAGACTAACTCAAAAGGCCTCCTCTGGAAGTAAGACATTGGGTGCAGTTTAAAGTTGAAACACACGGGGGCAGTGTTTGCCTGCTAAAATGGCCCAAACCTAATGGGGATATACCTTTTACTTTGTGCCAAAAAAGAGGATTTTGTCCCCTCTTTGTCCATTTCAGATGTCCAGCCCAGTTTCTCCTCTTTCATATGCTTCTCACAGCACACAGCCATAAACATGTTTACAAATGACTTATTCCTTTCCAAATCCTCCCCCCAAGAGCCAAGTGTTTGTTTTTGTGTTTTTTATTATTCCCTCCTCAGGAATGTCTCATCATGTAAATCATCTGCTGTGGATGTTTCAGCTCTCTGTTGTTTTTAGGATGATCCCATTCCTGCTTGGAATGATCAGAGCTTTGTTCAGCTTAGCGTATCTTGGCATCTTTTTCGCTTGCTGGTTGGATTCCATGTCACACTCTCCAGTAGTCCTCTTGGAGCCCAGCGGAAGTGTGTGATGTAAAGTGCTGGAGAGGATGAGTAGTCTGACGTGTTGGTGAAGTAAAATGGATCATTGTTAGGCAAAGAGACGCAGAGGACCCTCTAAGGTCCCTTTTTAACACCGAGTTAAGATACAAACCACTTCTGTGAAACGGGGACAGTTCAAAGTTTTGACTGTTGTATGATTTAAAAAAAAAATAAATCATATGGGAGGGGGGTATACAACAAATGCAAGAATGACTGGGGGGGTGATATGAAGCCATAGGCCCTCTAAAGGATTTCTTCTCTGGTGTGCAAGGTATTGATGAGTCACAATGATCCTCAGATGGAATTATAAGAGTAATACATTATGTAATTGTGTGGGCAATAAAAGATTACTTGCCAACACCGACACAGGGCACAATAACTTTGGAAAGAAGCAGTTTGATTAGCATGTGTGCATGTTCGTGCCTGCAAAGGTTGTGCGCATTAGATGAACATGCTTTCTGGTAGGTACCAAAACAAATATCACTACATCTCTGATTAAGAAACCTTAAGAACCAGAAATCCTAATGAAGGCCAATCATTTGCACTTTCCCTGTTGCTCTATAAAGACTGAAGTCTCTTGCAAGGTGCTTTTTTAAAATCAAATTTACAAGCTCTGTAATTTCAAATGGCGTCTGGATTGAACTATCAGGCTGTGCGTCTGCTGCTTTTATCAGTCTCATTCCAGATGGATGCTTTTAAACAAGGTGATTTGAGACCATAAATCCTCGGTAAATGTTTCTCCATCACTGACACAAGCTCACTCACTGCCTCTTCTCACGTGGACACACACACACACACACACACACACACACACACACGGTTGTCCTGCCATAGTTACAGATGACACTGGGACTCCCCAGAGCCTGATGGAGGCACTGATCTATGAGCATGTTGACGTGCTTTCCAGCCTTGAGGTTTAATCTTTGTGGAGCACAAGAATAAGATGGCAGTTATGCAAACATTTTAACCCCCACTACCTCCCAACAGCTGTAAATTCAAGAATCCACTTGACCTTTTTAGTGAACAGCCTGCAGAGTCACTAAGGTCAGAGGCTCATTTCTGCTGACTGTTCTTAAAACAACAAACTGACGTTTTGAGCAGTTTTCCTCTATTGCTAATGGCAGAACACGATTTAAGAAACAGTTGTGATATGATTTCCAGGTAAAATTCTTATTGCTGATTATTGCTTATTTCTATTCTTTTTTCTTACCGTATTTTTGGGCTATAAAGCACACCGCATTAAGGCGCAATATCAATGATTGACTGCTAACGGGTCTATTTTCATACATAAAGCTCACCGGGTTATAAGGTGCATTAAATGAAACAAAACTCAGATAAGTCAAACTTTATTCAACTCACTTGTTGTACTGCGTGACTGATAGAATTGTGTTTGAAATCCGCTTCGTAAGCATGTCTCTTAACAGGAGCCATTTTTGGAGCTGTGGGTATAGAAAAGGAATGAATGAATGCACACACCTTAATGTTGAAGCACAGGTCGTATTACTCCGCGATGCTCTGACTACGGTGGCCGTAATGCTCAATCCATCAAGCAGTGCAGCTTCGTAGCTTAAAACATTTTGACAGATTTTTGAGCGCCGTGTACCACATAAAATCAGTTCTAGGTCAGAAACACAACCAGAATTAATTAATACATTAGGCGCACCGCATTTTAAGGCGCACTGTCAATTCTTGAGAAAATTAAAGGATTTTAAGTGTGCCTTATGGTCCGAAAAATACGGTATTTAATGCGGAAAGTGAGTATTTACAGCACATTTGCACAGTAAAAGCAAAAACCACTCATCGGGTTATAGAATGGGCTAAATCAGAAGTCGTGAAGACTTTGGTCTCTGCATGTGTGACTCGCAGTCATGCTCCCTAGTTCCTCTGAAATGGATGTTCTCCTGACTGGGACTCAAGTGTTCACATTCTTAAAGTTCTCTTGTCCCCACTTTCATACTTGGTTCAGAAGTGGAGGACTGGAAAAGTAAAAAAAAGGACATGTTGCACAGCGCTGGCATTCTGTCTGAAAGCATCACACAAAAATTGAAGCAACATAGCTACCAAACATGCCATAAAGTTTACTTAAATTTGCTTTGTGCAGGTAAATATACTCGTATGCCACTACCTAAGCTTTAGATGCACAGTTTTCTCTGTGCCAATGTAGAAAACCTTTTGTTTTTGTTCATTGTGTCCAAGACTCGCTGTAGAAGTGCTTTGTGGGGTTTCAAATCATGGCCTCGCGTCAGTTGGTTTTAGTCTGTGTTTAGAAACCTGCAAAACGCTTAAGATTGTTTTAAACTGTCTTGCATTTCCTAATATGGCAAAGCTGTAGGAAAGTAATTGGGATAAATCTTCTATTTTGTCATCTTTTGTTTGTTGGAAGTCATTCAAAAGAGCCTTTCTAGGATAAACCCTAATAAACTTTTCAGAAATGTTGGATTTAGGGGGTACTGCATTTATTCACCATCATCGCCACAGGGAAGTGATTAATTTTATTTTATTGCATCACATTAGCAGCGGAACTCCGAGCCAGATCTGATTTAAAATGAACATCAGAGACTTTACCATCAAATAAATAATCATTAAATAACCGAGGTTCATTGGCTTGGTTTGTAATATTGTCATATTGTCCAGTTTGTCTGAAGCCTCTAACATACGCTCATGGTCTGAATGAACAACCAAATCATATGCATTTCTTTCTGCTGCAAAGCTTTAACGATGATCCGCGCTTCATGTATTTTAAAAAGATCCTTTTTCTGTAATCCTTGGAGCTGCACATGATCAAATCAGAAACCGCTGCCTCAAAGCTGATGTGGGATTTACGGCTCATCGAAGCAGCACGAGGCAGGAAACTTGAACACCAGAAAGCATCTTACCAAAGCTATTAATAAACCTATATTGCACACATGTTGTCTACATCAACGGGGCTTCTTCAGAATAATTCCTCTATCGGATATCCTTTTTTAGCAAAAGCACCTGTGGTGGCTGGTTGTTTCTCACGGGTTGTTTTTTCTTTTTCTCACAGCTCTGGCTGGAAAACGTGACTTCGTCACTCTTTAACATTGGCTTCACTTTTACAGTCTGTAATGAATGATCCACCTTTACCCTTTTTTCTCTCTTTTTTTTTTTTACTAATATGTGCCATATACATTCGGTTTGTGCTACTACTTTTGAACAGTTCTGACCGCTGCGAACAAGTTCTCAGCTGTAAGCAAAACATTTTCTTGACAACAGTTGATAATTGGAAAAAGAATAGGTCCGAACAACATTGTGATACCGGTGGTCACTAAAATGCCACTCTTCTTTTCCATGTTTAAGGTTATTTACATATTAATGACAGGGAAGTTTCCCTGAAGTTAAGGGGATACCACCAGACACGTGCAATTCTTGTGTTTCTGTTGCATTCTGATTGGAGGGAAGGGGTATGTTGGCAAGGACCATCACATTTGTTATAGTAATAAGTAATGTGACCCCCATCTTTAAGGCAAGAGGAGTTTATGTTGAAATCATGTTGCAATAACCAAAACAGCAGATAACATCTAATCAAATTTACTGCAGTTTTGACCTTCTTGTTCAAACTTAATTCCACTTTGTTCATATTCCCTTCAGGTGTCCTTTCATGACGTGGTGGAGCTCACACAGAAGCTCTTCCCTATAGTGGAAGCCATGCAGAAGCATTTCAGCGCCGGCTCTGGAGCCTACTACAGCGACTCCATCTTCTTCCTGTCTGTAGCCATGCATCACATCATGCCTGAAAGTAAGACCGAGGACTTTTTCTATCACTTCTCGGGGATGAAACTTTAGATTTAGGTCACTTTGGAATAAGTTAGGATGGCCTTTAACAGCCTCACTCATAATTGTCCCATTAGCTGGCATTATAGCAGGTGTCAGTGTCTTGATATTTTGTGTCAGAACTCGTCCACATTTCTCTTAACCCTTGTGGTTAAGAGAAGGTGTTCCTTTCTAACATTGTTGCCGGGAGAGAAGCGTTCATAACAGACACATTAATATAGTTACATTGGTCTATGTTCTGTTTGAATTCTCTGGCAGACTGCTCTTTATTCAGTTGGATGTTTATTTCCTCAACTTGGCACTGCTGGTGCACAGCTGGAAAAGGCCGGCTGGACTGGTATCTAACAGACACGTGGCGCGCTGCAGAGGTCCTGGGGAGTGAGGAAGGAAGGAAGCGCTCTGTCGCTGCGGCCCACATTTGTGCCCCCTGTGTTGGCACTGACGGTGATCTCTCCTCTGTTGTACGGTTCACTTCAGTGGGTGTGCAGCATGGGGCATCACTCCACAGATGAACCAAGTCTTTAGGCTTTGAGGTTTTAGTCAATAGCACTCAGAGGCACACGTGTGAAACTTGAAATCTCAGTCTTCCTGGAAGCAGAGCGCCATCCCCTCATTACTCAAGGGTGAAAGTGTGAGGTGTGACGTAAATCTTTAGACCTTTTATCATGACTGTGTACAATAATTACTTTATTTTTATAAACCTAATTTTAAAAAAAATTTTTAAAAAGTGTAAAATGTAAAGAAAATCTATGCAATGATTTACAAATTCACAATACAACATAGAAAACATATCAAATGTTTGAAGTGTCTGTGCTGTTTCCTGAAAAATACTAGCACACCTTGAACTTGATGGCGGCAACGCGTCTCAAAAAAGTTGAGACACAGGCAACAAAAGGCTGGAAAAGTGAGCTGGAGGGAACATGTTGCAACTAATTAGGCTAATTGGCAACAAGTCAGCTGCACGATTGGTTATTTAAGAAAAGCACCTTGGAGAAGCAGAGTCTCTCAGAAGTAAAGATGAGCAGATGTTCAGCAGTGTGCAAAATAATGCTTTTATAAACTGTGAAGCAATTTCAGAATGATGTTCTTCAGTATGAACTTGAATAATCCATCATCTACAGCACATAATATCACAGAAAGTTTCAGGAGACGTCTCTGTTCACAAGGGAGATGAATGAAAATCAATATCAGATGCCTGTGATCTTCACATGATCATGATCTAGAAACGGTGCCTTCTCTGGGCCCAAGTTAATTTGAAATGGACAGAGACGAAGTGGAAAACGGTTCTGTGATCAGATGAAATCAAATCAAAATGTGAAATAGTTTTTGGAAATCATAGACACCGCATCCTCTAGACTAAAAAGGAGAGGGACCACCCGGCTTGTTATTAGCTGTCAGTCCAAAAGCTTGTATCTCTGATGGTGTGGGGGTGCATTCGTCCCTATGGAACTGGCAACTTGCACATCTGGAAAGTCACCATCAATTTTTAAGGGTAAAGGCTCCTGCACAGATGGCATCTCTTTCAGGAAATACCTTGCATGTTTCAAAAAGACATCGCTAAACTGCATTTATTTCGACAGGAGGCCTCGAATCTGATACCGGACACATCATCCCTGTATGCACTGTTGGTTAGGAGGAGAAAAAATGGGAAATTGAGTAAATGTCCCTTGAAAAAGGACAATTAATAACTGGTTCAGATTGCCGTTGCTGTCATTCAGTTTCTTTAGGTGGAGTGCAGAATTGATCAAAATGGTCTTCATCCTTGTCTTTAAGAAGCATTCACTGTCACGTGTAACAAGCAATGTTGCCCGTCACGTTTTGGCCTAAAATGATTATTGATCACGCCATGTGCCTCTAGTCTACTTTGTGTGTCCAAGCCATCACACATTTCTGTAGAAGGTAGGCTTTTATCCACAAAGAGCATTATGTGGTCGTCTCCGGAGAAGCAGAGCAGTGGGGGGGTGCTCATGAACTTTGTTTTTTTTTTTTTTACTGCACACTATGTCTTCTTAGACTGTTTTTCTGAAAAAGAATCCATTCAGCGAGCCACTCGGCAGTCTAGGAACATTGTTTCTGATTAACAACACAGAGAGAACAAAAGTGATTTCCACAAATAGAAATCACAGCTGTTAGCGGGAGGAGTGGAAGTTTGAAGTTAGATTGTGAAGATGTAAATGTCACTGTTCAGTTTCAGATGTTAAGCCACGTAAACGGTCTGAATGCGACAGAGTTTGAAGCGTGTATTTATTTATTTCGTTTTTATTAAACCTGTGGAGTCCAGATGAGTTTAACTGTAGTGTCATTTACTAGCACAACAATACAGTGGGACAGCACAGACATTTCTTTAAGGCACGATAGAAGACCACCTGTCCACCATCAATCATAATGACTGAGTAGAAAGCAGCTTTGAGACAGAATTCTTTGTTTTTAGATATTAAGAAATGGGAATGTGAGAGTACTACATTCATTGATGGAGAAAGTGAGAAATGGTTTAAAATCAGGACTCCATTTTCACACCATCTGTCCCTGGAGGTTGAAACCTATATTGCACAGTGGAAAGCTGTTATAACTAAAGATAAGGTTTCTAAGAAACACTGTTTTCATTACTGGGGAGGTGTTGCATGTTTGTGTATTCCTACTGGAGATCTCGGCATGCTGGAACATGAAGCTTTCCTACAACACGACCCTTTCTTTTTTCCAGCTGCCCCGTTGATGTGTGAAACGATCACTAGAGGAAAGGGAGATGGTTACCTGAAGAGTAACAACAGCTGATCTGTTGGGATCAAATTATGATCTCATCTGGATGTAAAACGGTTTTTTCTCCTTTCTTTTTCTAGACCGTGATGACACCTTTGAATATCCCTCGTAATTGTTATCCGTGGGCTGGCTTTTAAGTTCCTTAATATCCATGAAGGTGAAGTTTTACATTTTGGTGTCAGAGGTAATTTGTAAGAAACTGAAGTGCACTGACATTTTTCAAAAAGCCATACCTGTCATAACGGTACCTTTCACTCTGCCTCACCAGGGTTACAGGGGTAGTACTGATATATAATAGCAGGCCCGGTTCGAATGTGACCAGCATGTCTAATGAGTGGACCAGAGTAGATTCCCATAAACTTCCTAACTTTTAGGCCGATGGATAAACTGGTGCATAAAAAACAGAATGGCCACACTTAAATGCATTTTTAGCCATTTATTTGTGTTCTAGGTCAATGAAATAAATCACTTAAGTTTGTTTCATGGTTGTCTGGAAAAGCACTTAAACTGTTCTGTTTAAAGATAGATATGACCCCTTTTAAAGAGGCTCTTTAAAAAAACTAGCCTGTGGCTCGAGGACCGTGCTGTTGGCGTCAAACGGACTTTGAAGAAGGGAACGCATCAACATTTGGGTGCTTTGGAGTTCAATAAGAATGCGTATAAATGATTAAAAAGGGCTGTTTTCCAGTGACTGCTGGTGAAAGCAGAGAACAATGTGTTTTACAAACAAGGCTCTAAGTGCTCACATCAAGACTAGTATTGAGGCTTAATAAGGTTGACCCACTTACTTCCTGAAAAATGTGATGTTAGATAATGGCGTCCTTGTTGTTTTGTTGCTGAGGCTGACTCAAGGTTTAGTCAGTCAGTTGTCTGATGTGACCAGAGCCTCGGTGTTGAGCTGAGAGCCACTCTAATGACACTATTCCTGCAGCAAATGTATACCTTGAAGGCTGCCCATGATTTCAACCGAAATGGTTCTTCTTTGGATCTCAACTAACATTTTAAAGCATTTTTTTTTTCTAAAATAGTAAACTTTTATGTTACTGTGGATGAGTGCATTGATTAACACCCTTTCTAAATCTTTTTACACTTTACACCTTCCCTGTTAATGCACACACAGTATATTTTTTTTTAGCTTTGTGTTGCTAGATTCGGTGAATTTTCAGATTGAGAGCCCCTCTTGTTTACATATGCTCCCCAAGCATGAAAGGAGTCTTTCCGGGTACTCAGGCTTCCTCCCACAGTCTGAAAAAGTGGGACCTCATGCCACTTTTTTTTCATGATGATAATAGGAGCAGGCTTCAAGTTGAGGGGCAGCTAATCTGATCCAGTAGATGATGCGATTGACTTGACTACAATCTGTTCAGTGATTGGTAGAGAGCACAGGAAGCAGGGCAACAGTTGACAAAGATGTGAATGTACGTGAAACAGGAAACTCAAAGACATTCTGTTGCTTTTTATGTTATCACATCAAATGTAGATCGCACATGAAGTATAACCAAGAAGTACAGCAGAACTGTTTATCTGGTCAACAAATGTACCCTAAGATACAAGGAGCATGGCTGTTTGGAACAATGGAGGGCATGGAAAGGTGAAAAAGAGAGTTTCATTCATATTTTTTACAATCTGCACATAACACAAGCAGACAGCTGCTGCCAGCAGTGCCACCACAAACAACCTCTTAACATGTCCAAACAAAACATGTCAGGAATGTTTCTCCGGCTCTGTGAGCGAAAAAACAAACCTCAGGTTCAGAAATGTTGGCTCAGCTGCTTGCTGTTCTTGCAATGTGGAAAAAAAAAAAAACAAAATACAGAAATTTAAAAGGGATAGAAACTCTTATCAACTCAACAGACCTGGACCTTTATGGGAGACATGTCAACGCCAGGCAGTGGTTTAAAAATAGTAAAAAGGGCTGAAATTCAGCCCAAACTAAATCCCAAAGTCATCGTTTACATATTTAAATGTAGTAAAAGATTGTGTGGAGGGGAGTTACTCTTGTGCTGTCCTTACTGACTTGTAGTAACATTTGTTGTGATTTAAAAAAAAAACAAAAAACATCAGCGCGGCTTTGACCTAATCGCGTTGCGTTGAGTCGCCGGTCCAACATCAAACCCATCGCATCACAGTGTTGTATCAGCCTCGGACCCTCTTCCTGTAAAACGCACACAAGTTAAGCCCCGTCAGTGCAAACGAACAGCACTGCCCGATGCAGAGATTACTCCTCTGTGTTGCCACAGTACATGACGGCATTGTGATGAGCCGCTTCCTTGTTTGGAGAGCACAGAAAAC
This sequence comes from Leuresthes tenuis, assembly GCF_036924035.1. Taxonomy (NCBI): domain Eukaryota; kingdom Metazoa; phylum Chordata; class Actinopteri; order Atheriniformes; family Atherinopsidae; genus Leuresthes; species Leuresthes tenuis. The sequence goes on along the minus strand of NW_027325361.1, from coordinate 13,650,694 downwards.
AGGCCGCTGCTACATTGCTGAGTCGTCTTTTTCGGTCATTTGTTTCCACAGAAACGTGCACTTGGATGTTTTAGTGAACGCTTCTAGCCCTGCCATGATCTTCCTGTAGCCACATGGGAATCCTTTGCTGTGCATTTCAGAGGCTGTTTTGTGGAAAGCACGACATTTTTCCCCTCCCTTTTCTCAAAAGTTCGGCAGTCATTGACCCCAGTGAGTCTGGTCTTTGACTTGTTCTCTTTTCACCCTGATAGAACAATTAATGACAATAAAACACAATATTCAATCAATTGAATAATTTTCTGACATTTGTTGTCTTATTCAAGTTTCTAAAGTCTCATTCTGTCGTTTTTATTTTTGAATTAAGTAGATCAAATTTAAGCAAGAAAGCACATTTTACTAGTTTTTAGGGACTTAAGAACAAATCTAACAAGTTGGAGAGTGTGCATCACCCAGCCTGGATATGGATGCCACGGTCCTATCGTTTATCAGCTCTTTTTCTGGGCCTGAAAAAGTCTACAAAATCTTAAGTGTACAAAGTTTAATTACCTGGAGTGTAATACGATCAGCACAGGCCAAGAATACAGAAACGGCTCACCTAACATTTAGTTGAAAGTCACTTTTCACCATGACAAGTTACATGCCTTTTTTTCCACATGCTGTAGTGTAATATGGACTAGCCAGTAATTGCGACTCTTCCTGTTTTCCCTCTAATCACATTTTGTTGACATCACTGACGAATAACGCATGAAAATCCAATGACCTCAGTCTTCATTCCCTCTGCATTATGAAGTAATTGCTAATTCTGCGGAGGTGCAGCTCACGTTTGATCCGAACCAGGATTACGATGAACCGAATACCCAGCTGAGCTTCAGAAAGGGTCGCGATCTTGCTAATAAGATGACAACTGACCAAAGTGCGCAGCTTGTTTTTCCTTAAATCAACACCAGCTGTGCCAGTCCACAGCTGTCAAACCCAGTCCATCAGTCTCTCACAGTGGGTCTTCTGTTGCGGTTATGTTGTGCCCACGGTGCACCAGGCCTGACAGTTTCCTATCCCGTCATCACCATAGCTACCAGCAAAATATAGGAAGCTGAAACAATGAACAGATGAGGGTCTGAATATCCTGGTTACAGCTGTTATGATTTTCTCCACAAACAGCAAAATACAGTTGTTGTTTTTTTTAAGTCCACTGACCTTTACTGTGTGTGCACTCAGAGCTGCCAAGTGCTGTTCGTCTCTTTTCGAGTCTACCCAAGCGTCTGTGCGTTTTTCACTGCTTTCTCTTCACTCTCTCACCCAGCCTCCTTACTTTTAGGTCGGTGGTAGCATTACTGGAAGAAAAGGTCAAATCCACCACCGCAGAGCAGCTACCTGAGTTTGGTGGTGTAGCTCTTATTTCTTCTAATTATTCCAACTCCTGGAAGGACTCGTAGAAGTGACTATGCAGGGTGAAGAATGAGCTCGTGCTCCCAGAATTAAATCCTACATGGAGACTAATTTTCATCGTTTATCAAACCTGGGTAAAAGAATTGTAATTAATCATTCATTCACATGGGGTGAACACGATGTGCTTTATTCTTAGTTATTCATACAGATGGTTGGTTATTGTACTATTTTATTCTGTTATCTTATTGTACGTTTGTTTTGTTTTATTTATGTTTGGCCTTATTGCTATCACCAGCGTCTTGTGCTTCTCTTTTAGGTCTGACACACATGGTGCAGCTTGATTTGGACCTAAAGTACAGAACCAACATCAGAGACCTTTTTCAGGAGTTTGACAAATTTCCCCCAGGAGCAGTCCTAGGCATCGCCAGAGAGATGCAGCCAGTCTACAGGTAAGCACAGCATCACGACCACCTTTGAGCGTGCAGTCTTTTGCTTGTAATTGTCCACTCAGTGTAAATCTGTTTTCTGACTCTGACTGGATGAACAGTTTAGCATCTGTCAAATGAACCGTGGCGACCGGGGGCCTTAACTCAATTTTTGGGATCTTCCTTATAAAACAGAAAGCTGGATCCATACTTGAAGTGTATGTGTGCACACACAAAAACAGCGGAAAAGCACCAAATGGATGGATCGTATTTCTACAGCTGTACACCCGGGCACCTGTAGGCATTGTTTTGTTTATGAATTACTTTGTGTAGCTCAGACGTATATTCAAATTATTTTATTCTGCAAAAAGCAAAAATGCAAGCCTAATCCTCCTGAAGTTGAAACACATTTGGTGATGAAGGGCCAGCACCCACCAGAAATGATTCATTGACTTACTGCTGGCAATGCAAATTGAAGGTGAAGGGGGAGGGGTGTCTAGGTTTAAAAATACCGGAGTTCCCCTTTAACAGACGAGATGTTAGGGGGTCGACTTTCACCAAACGGTTCTCGGTGAGAAGATGAACGTATTTCATGACAGAAATAAGGTCCAGGTTTAAAAATACCGGAGTTGCCCTTTAACAAACTAGATGTTAGGGGGTAATGCAAATTTCTATTCTTTTTAAAGCTTTTGAAGCTGGTCCCAGAGGATCCCAGTTATTGAGCAGTTGAACATATTTGGTGAAACTGGGAAAGAGTTTTGTGCAGTTGAGATAAACTTTTACTTCAGTTAGCAAAGCACAAAGAGTGTTTTTTTTCTTCTTTTTTTTTCCCATCAACTTGGGAAGATGTTGAGTGAGACTTTTCTAGAAGTGAGGACACACCAGCCTTTCATATCGGTTGTTGTTTTCTTTCCAGTATAGATTTTTTTAGCAGATTTAAATGATATACGAATACGAAGATGTGCTTTACGTTTGGACTTTTTTAGTGGTTGTAAATGTCCAGTAAATGTATTCACTGAACTCTCCACTAGACTTACGGAAACACCATGTGTGTGTGCGTGTGCATCTGTGTGTGTGCGCGCACGTGTACGCATACATACGTAAATGAGGGGCACCCACTTTAAAGCTCTTTGTTCCCCAGCTGATTTTTCCGTCCCACTCCGAGATAGTAAAACAAACACGGCTGATCCGTTTAGGCTACTTCACTGTTTTCCACCCAGGCACGGCATCAAAACAGGACGTCACTGTGTGCATGTTTGTGTGCGCTGGTAGGACTGCATGGGGCCAGGCCGGGTCAGGTGGGATATGTCGTGTAGCAGCTGCTCACTGCTGCTCACTGGTATAAACACAGGCAGGTGGTTTCCTCTGGGCTCTTTAAGACTGTGCCGTAATGAATTATAACGTGTTTGACTGTTAGAGGAGGGCAGATAAGGAGAGACTTGCAGTTTTCTACCTTAATCTCTATGATAATTTGTTTATGGTAATGTTTTCTTTATGTTTTTAAATTCCTAGTATCTATGAGATAAAAGGACTTCTACTGACAACTTTGACTTTATGTTCTTATTGCGACTGTGTGGAGGTAATATTTAACGTGACCAGTGTAACAGTTGTACCAGTCTGCCCTCAGTTGTGATTGCATTCACATCTTTTGACACACTCGCAAAGACAATTACTCGCAAAACTATTGTCTTTCATCAGAAAATAGTTTTTTGGGTTTTTTTTTTTGTAGGATTAATCCTGTGGTCCACGTGGGTAATTACATGAGCATTTCTAGCGTCTGAGTGCTGTAGAAATGGAGTTGGAGTTTTCCTGCCAGGCTCCAGTTGGCTCCAACATCTCCAAAAAGATCTCTATCTCTGCTCCGCCACTCTACAGCTCTGCGGTTTGCCAACCCTGGGAAACCCCTGCTAATGTTGTTCCTGTGAGCCCGGACACACTCGATTTAAAGCGGACATCAACACAGCAGGAGATTGTGCCTCTTGGCTTGCACAGCATCCCTGGTTGAAACTGTGTTGGTTTTGTGCCCACCGTCTGGGAGCTGCCTGAAGGATAACTCACTCCATTGGCATGAGTTTTAAATCGCATTCCCGATACCAACAACTGATTTTTCCTGTCTACCTGAAAGGAAATTAAAAAGTCTGAATGGCAGTTGGGGTGGAGGTTTATGTCACTGAGGCTTTGGAAGGTACTGCTGTCCACCCAGTCTGTAGCCACAGCTTAGCTATGAGCATGCAGTGTCATGTGTGCCGTACTCATCAAATCATTTCATACTTTATGTATTTAGTGTTGAATCTGCACCCAAAACAAGGCAAAATTTTGTTTTATTTCGAAAGACGCGCCAAACCGAGTAAGCTTTTTAGAAACCAACCTGCTACTGGTCTGCAATCCCTGTCAGATGCCGTGTTGGATATTAGACAGAATGTTTCAAACCTGTGTGCATCCTCTCTGCTGGAGTGTTTCCCTGCATTCAACAGAGCGGTGCTCTCAGCTCCCACTCTGTTGTGGCGCTAATGGACAGAACATTATGCAGGAGAAAGCATCCTCCCACCAGCCACATTCATAGCACATCCTGCTACTGAAAAGTTCATTATTGAACAAAAAAACCCACATCTCTTCCGTGCAGCTGCTTTAGGGTTTTTTTTGTGTGTTTCTTTTAACCCAGGAGACATGGCCCATTTAAACAAGTGTCACAAATACATTTTTAATTTGCCAGGAAGGTTATTGCGATATTGCGTCTCCTCCGTCACAAAGGTTTGGCCACACAATGAGCCAGAAGGAAGTCTCTCTCTCTATGAATTGTGCATTGAATCCATTGTGTGTTACATCCCACATATTTCCTTTTTTTTGCTGTAGAGTTGTATCAAAAGATGTTATTCGTGAGCTATATTACAAGCTAACCTTGAAAATTGAGTATTTTAAGATCTGTATTTATATTTTATGATATTTAATCTATGTTGATTGATTGATTTTAACCTTCACATTTATAGCCTTCAGTGGACTGAAGCACATGAGGCCGTATGGGAGAAAACTCAACAGGATTTCAAAACCCTGATTTTAAATCAGCTGCAGCACCTCATGCATTGTTGTGTTAAGGCTCCTCTTCCCCACCAGCACTGGAATTTTCTTTTGTTTTTCATAGCAAGCTCTCAGCGATGAAAAGGACCAGACATTTCATTTATGCACCCAACTAGCAGACTTCCCTCTGACAGCGAAAGTGTTTGACACAGCTATCAGAGAGCAGGCCGTTTCTTGTCCTGAACAAATTGAAGGAAAAAAATTGGCTGAAATGGCAGCACAGAATGTCCTTGTCTTCTGCTAATGCTTTTCATTCTTTCACAAGTCAAAAAGTGGACACTGGAGGAGATGGAGGTGTGAACTGTGAGAGAGGACCAGCACCAATCTAAAGTTGGTGGGTTATATGTGTAGTTTGAGTCTGTTTCGGTGTACTGGAACAGAAAAAAATGTGCCTGACGAGAACGTGCTGTATTTGATGCTTTAATTGTGACTGTTTAATTTAATTGTAATTATAAACCTATGTGTTACTCCATCAAGCCTGCAGCTCTGCTGTTAGTAGGTCCTGGTGTTATTTATGTAAAAATATGTCTGAGAATAATTTCATGTCTGTTTAATGCAACTGATGTTTCTTTAATGACTTCAGATTAAATTAAATTAAGAGAAAACACTTTTTTTTCCCCCGAATTCCATGTCATAATACAGTATTATATTGTATTATCATAGGGAATTAGCTATCTGGTCCACCTTATTCTGTCCTGTTATGGATGTGTGGAAGGAAATCTTCTGCCTAAACAACCAAGAGTTCATCTGTAAAGTCGTGTCAATTAAAGAATGGGCAGCAACATCACAACGCACTGCACTCTGGGTCGTGTTCGCCACAGTATGCAGGGCACACAAATGATTTATAAATTAGGCCACCAGTAGCAAGAGAAAGACTCGACACCATCCGAGAAACGGGGAAATATCACAGGTTGACCAGGTGAAGATCATGTTAGACGGAGAGAATCTAAACAGCCAAACCTTGAGAAAACACAGTAACTGAATAGTGTTAATCTGTATAAGAGCAAAGTGTGGATCTCCATCATTTACCACTTGAAACCTCTCAGATGTTTTTTCCCCCAATGCCATATGTGCAGTAAGCACGTACACATCTGAGAAGTTCAGAAATGAGAAATTACTTGAAGCCCAACTTCAACATTGTCTGGGTGCAGGGTATAAAACTGACCTGTGAGAAAAGGACGTCAACACCCAGCCGCTGTCGGGGAAAGTTGTCCGATTGTTTTTTTCAGTTGTATGTTGCCACCTACTGCACCTGGCGTCTTTTGATCAGCTCTGATTGTCTTTAGTTTGAAATCTCTAAACTTTTAAGAAAGATGCTGACGTTGCTTTTTTTCGGGCAACCAGTCAAACGAGTAGAAATTGTCACTTCCACAACCAGAAAGATGGAGGATGGTTTTGTTCTCACTGTGTCTATTCAAGATTAATCGCTGCTGATAATATAAGTGTAAATGTAAATGCTCACGGTAAAGGATCATTTTAAAAATAGATGGCAAGATCATCGGTTTTATTGAAAGCAATGCTGGTCTGTGGATATCTGAAAAGTAGTATTTTCTGTAGCTGCTTTCTGAAGCCTGCTTGTACCTACACTTTGAACACGTGTTGTTGTCAAGAGTCGCCTCTGAAGAAGCCCCCCCCCCCCCCCCCCCAACCAGCAGGACATTTAAAAACCAGAATGTTGTCAGTCATATGTGATGGCCATCATTAGACAGAATTACATGGAACATTTGATCCACTCAGTACATTCTTGTGTTGAAAACAGCATCATGGAAAAGTAATTGTAAATGTGCCCTTATTGGCCTCACTCACCCTGGATGTGTCTCAGGGCACGTAGGCCCAGTGTCCTCATGATGATTAATGCTCCACAAGGGCCACAAGTCCCCAGCTGCCAACCCAACAGACTGTATTAAAAACCGTGAGGACAGGCTACAGCTGCTAAATATATAGGTCAGTAATAACAACCAACCATTACTCCGAGCGTCTGCTTCTCATGCTAGATCTGGTCAGTCTGCACTGTATATATTGAGTATATACTTTATAATACAAAGCATATTCATTCTAAACAATATCACCACATGTACTATCAGCACTAAGGAGGTCTGCAGGTCTAAGGTGATTTTTGTTTTTAGTCACAAAACTGGTTCCCTACAGTAAGCTTAGTGTATGTGTTTTAGCACATTTGTCAATTAATATTTAATCTTTAGGTTTGATGCAGCTTGGCCTGGAATAAGAATAGTTTAAATTCTTTGGCATGTGTGTACGTGTGTTCACAAGCATTCAGGCAATATTCATCCTCATGTTCAGTGGAAATAGAACAACTTCACAGCAGCTGTTAGTGTGTGGACAAGAGAATTCTGTACTCACTTGACCTGATCCACTCAACCCCCAAAAGGAAAAAAAAAAAAAATGGAACAAGCACAGAATTGGAAGTTACTGTCTCTATAGATCCGTGAGAGCTATGAAGCACCGTAACACAAACTCTAAGAAAGTGACCTTGTGTTGTGTTATTCCCCAAGCATCCTATTCAGACCCATCTGTTCCTCCTACAAGATGACAAAAAACCCATTCTACTCTGTTCTGTTAATGCCAATCATACCATCTATTTGCAGCCCGGGTGCTTTGAAGTAAATGTGGGATGAACAGAGTTTATACTCACTTCAGTATGTTGAGCTGTATTTTTTTGAACCAGGGCTACATTTTTCTTATCAGATTTCTTTTACCAGACACGAGCATCATTCATCAGACCTTCTTGTTTTCTTTGAGTAAGACTGTGGGTCCAGCAGCTCCTTGAGGGTCAACAGAAGCACATGAATGAATGTAGGTACTGTATTTGTTGACACTCGGCTGGCAGCTTTCTTACGGAAACTGCAGTGTTTGCAGTTCAGTTGGACGGTGTCAGCTTGCAATTAGCCCTGCTATTTATTGTGGTTTGTTACGGCTCATCAGTCCATTTGTCTTTTTAAAGTAAAAATGCGGTGATATTATTAGTGGGCCCTTGTTAAAGTTGTTTGGTGTTCTGCAGGTTTGCAAATGGTAACGTTTCCAGTGTTTTGCTCTTTCGTACTGGACCCTGAAGCTTACAGTGCCTGTACTGTCCAGGTTAATGCGCAGCCAGAGAATTCAGCTGAGTCAAATTTTCAAATCCAAGCAGACAGAAACCAGCCAGAAAAATATGTTTTGATACACTAGCTACACTAACTGCTTTAGATTTGGTATGTTGGCAGAACAGGGTGCTGAGTTGGCACAAGCTTCTGGCGCTCCAACATGCTCTGACACTGCTGGACCAATTCTCTTCCTGTGTTTGGCCACAGTGCTGTTTGCTCAGCAAATGTGGACTGAAACACAGATATTTCTAACTTTACGGAACATACAGCTCAAACATGGATAGACAAAAAAAGTTTTATGATTTGCGTTCAAACTAAAAGGAAAACTAATGCTGACTGCTGAACCATTTGTACAAGCCGTGTCCGTTTGCTGTTGATTTCAGCTTTTAACTGATCTCAGAGCAGGGCAGGTTCCTGTCTGAAACGACAGTCTTTGGCGTGACTCTGTATGCATTCGTACTGCAATCGGTATTTGTATCTCGTCAGGAGTTTCTTGCTGCAGGCGCGGTGACTCAGTGACTTCTCGTAGGGTTAGCTGGCAGGCGGCTGCGTTTGCGAAACTGAGTGCTTTAGTGCAAGTCACTGCATGCCTCTCAAACCTCGTGCACCTCACCAAGCTTTAATCAGTGACTCTCATGGCAGCGAAAAAATATGAATATGTAGCTAGTTTACATGATTTATTAAGCCCTCGGACAACAACAACATATCCATGTACAGTACGGTGGGATAGTCTGCTGACATCATTTGTCACTTGTGGCAGGCTGCTAATGAACCACGAAGGCGAGTGATTAAAGAAAACAAAAAAATGCATGCATGTGCAATTTTCATCTATATTTGGACATTTGGGACCTTGCACACCAAGCTGATTATTGTGTATTGAATGTCTGACTTTCTTTGTTTTCGAAGGCGCAGGTGTATATTGTACCTCCGAGCCAGAGGTCGGACGTTTTCTTTGTGGTGATCATTTCACTGCTGGGTGTCCTCGCTGGCAACGACAAGACCCAGCAGACGGCCTCTTGTTCCCGCAGGTTCTTCACGTCGGTTTGGTGTGCAAGAGCCCTTACTTAATTCTTAAGATGGTGCCACTGAATTAGGGGTGAACAAACGGTCACTGGTCTGGCAGCCCTGCTAACAAGGCGGTGTTACTAGCTTATCTGTTCCAGAGTCTCATGCGAGCGAACTTGTAGCACAAAAACAACAGAAATGAACATATGCAAGCAGTCTGTTTACAAGCTCTACAAATCTACAATCTCAAACTACAGTTTTTCCCCACTGTTGGGATTTAAACAGCCGTCCATAGTTGTTGCTGGGATGCTGGCTTTTTAGTTGAAACTGGTTGACTAATGCACACCGACTAACCCACAAAAAACACCTCTTCTTCCCTCAGACACACCTTTTGGCAGTATCGCAAGGAGAACCCTCAGACCAGAGTGGGAGAACCCTCTCCTGACGGCCTCCCGGGCTTCAACAGTGGTGTGATGTTACTGGACCTAAGTGCTATGAGGGCCTCAGCTCTCTACAACCAGTTGCTTAAGCCCAGCAATGTGGCTAAACTAGCAGAACAGTACCGCTTCAGAGGCCACCTGGGTGATCAGGACTTCTTCACGATGATCGGCATGGAGCATCCTGAACTGTTTTATTCCCTGGCATGTGGCTGGAACCGCCAGCTGTGCACTTGGTGGAGGGACCACGGTTATGGAGACGTGTTTCAGTTGTACTATCGCTGCGATGGACCCGTTTACATCTACCATGGAAACTGTAATTCCCTCATACCAGACGACTGAGCTTTGAACCGGTCTGATACTGGCACTGAAAAAGGGACATCTACAATTTATCTTAAGGGAGTTTTGAGTCCTGATTATTGGGAGGCAGGGCTGGAGTTTTATGTCAGTCATGGACCCTCCCCCTGCTGGCCAAGGGGTGATCAAAGGGCCTTCCAATACAATGTAATTTTGGAAGAATGTTGGGAATTTCTCAACTTTACGTAGGTGCAATGATCTCATTAGTGAAGGCATATTTCTTCAATGCACTGAATTTGAATCTGTAACTGATGACTTAAGTTAATTTTGAGTTGCAGATCCTTTATTTGAGAGCTTATCCGATACCAGCAGTTATTATGAAGAATGTGTAAAAAAAAAAAAAAAACGACGTAAATAAAAGTGATCCAGCTGGAACGTGTTCCTGCTTGGATTTGATCAGCCAGGACAGCATATTGGTGAAGGATGACACATTTTAGCAAAGCAAATGATGTGTCAGTGCCGCTCTCATTCAAAGATAATGAGGGCAGCGCTGTGTGTTGATGAATACAACCCGGTGCGTCGTACACGAGTGATGGTGACTCCATTTTTCTGTTCAGTCTTCATGTAATTCTTTTTGTTAAAATACACCTAAATTACGATATGTCATTTTAAGTAGGGCCAGGACTCCAGGTATTCCAGGACTCTAGTTGAACAGTCAATGCCCTGAAGATGTTGAAATACTAACTGCAAATGAAATCAGCAAGTGTTTTAAGTGACACTTCCAGCTCAGTTTATTTTCCTGCAGAGCAGAGCACACTGCGGTGTCGCAGCTCTGGGACACGCATCCAAACCTTCATTGAAAAGGTGGGCCAGATAAATGTTAATGATAGTGGCTAAGCACAAACCCACTGTCGCTGACGCACACGTTTCAGGTGGAGAAGTGACGCCAGGAGCGTGACTGCAGACACTGACCCGCTTTTAGTTTTTTTTTTTTTTTTTTATTGTGCTAAGCTGACATTTAGCTTAAACACTCCAAATTCATCTGTCAGGAAATTGTTTGTAGTGATGAAAGCTTTAGCACCCACGTACACAAACTGGCACAACTAACAACTCTATTACAGCCTGTCAAAAAATAGCAAAACAGTAATTGCTGCAGTGCTTCCACTTTGAAGGCGGGCTCATCTAAAATCTCCCCGTTGTTTCGAATTATCGTAAGATTCAGGTGTGTGTAGCAAATCGGCTGAAATATCCTCACCCGTCTGTGTCATCCGTGAATATATTTTTTGGTGTTTTGTCCACCGTCTGTCTTAAGTGCATCCATCACAGTCCCTTCAAAGTCTCATCTTAGCATTTTTAGATGGTGTATAAAGAGAATCAACGAGTGCATGTAGAAACACCATAGTTACCATAGCAACAGGTGCAAATATGTGTATCCAAGAATTTTTTTTTTTTTCTCTCAGAAACCTCTTTGTTTGTTTTTTGGAATTCAAATCTGCATGTTAATTCGGTACGTTTCCATGCACAGTTAGGACAACCTGTTCAACCAGGGCATTTAATTGGACGACTGGCTTTGTCCCAGTACACAGCTGGGAAGGGAAGTCAATTTGTTGAATAAGGTAGATGCTATAAGAAGTGATAAGTCCCCTTGCAGCTTGTTAGTTTGGGGCTATTTCTGGTTGACCTCATTCTTCACAGACCAAAACAATTGACTGAGTAGTTTAGCTGGTGGTAAATTCGTGCAGATGGGAAAAATAAAACGACTGCTGTTGGACAAAAAAAAAAAGCTGCAAGTCGCCATGTAAGTGTGAAGACCTCTTGTGATTGATGTTTTTGCTCTGATTTTATACCGTACCTGGACCACAGATGTGCGTCACTCAGGATATTTAATTTCTCATTGCAGTGACACACTCCATCAGCTGTGCTTCCTCACGAAACTAAACCAATAACCAGTGTTCTTCCAGTGTGCTTCCATCAGCTTGTGTCATGTCAGTCGCTTCAGTGGTTGTTCACACAATCTCCCCTGATATTTGTCCTCTATTCATGGTTAGTTATTCAGGTTCAGCTAAATTGTTCAGTATTTGATGGATCCAACATGGGCTTCAATCATTCTTAGAGAGCACAGGTGATGTTTTGTGATTTCTGCTTTCAGAAGTTGTTTTAATTGTACAAGGAAACTGAGCATAGTGGGATAGACACTCCAGTGCCAACCTGTGTTTTTAGGTGGTTTAAGTAAAACAGAAACACCAGCACAAAAGCTCACAATGGGCACAGCTCCAACGTGCATAATAAATCAAGACATTTCTTTTTTTGACGTAGCAAAACAAGACACGAAAACCGTTTTAGATGCTCTGTTTTGTTTTGTTGGAGATGTATTAAACTAATTTTGATTACACAGATTATTTTGTGTTGAGCTGACAGCACATGTAACAATTCTATACCGATTATACATGAATACACATTTATCCTTCCTTAGCTTTTATGGATCCGTATTATTTGACAGCAAAATGTTGTCCCTCAGTACAGTGTACACTTTTATCAATATTGCTGACGTCATATTTGGGATATTTAGGGATTTTAGTTCAGGAAACTGCCCGTTCCTTTGTGCAAAATGCAAACGGTAGCATCGGTAAGGTATTTTTTGTACACTTTCTGCCCCTCATAGTTTCAGTGGTTGGCCTTCTATGAAAGCTTCCCATTCTTACGGAATAAAATCAGACTAGCTGTAACAACCCTAGACTGAAATTCCTCCACCTTTTATCCTGCCTATATCAACAAACACATATTATTATATATTATATATAAGCATATTTTCTTTCAGGGCAGGTTGGAGAGAACTGCATAGCTGGCTGCTATAGATTTGATACAGATGCAGTATTGATGTCCCTATCAATGAAATCTCAACCCAGAGATCAGTTTAGAACTTTTGTCTGGAGTCGTTTCAGGGAAGAAAAAATAAAAACTGCTCAGCAGAATGTAATGCTACATATAAGTTGTTTACCTGTTTAACGAAGATAACTCTATAAATCTCAGGTAATCTGGACTTTTTTTTTTTTAAAAAGCTACAAATTAGGGGCAAAAAGAAGAAAAGTGACTCGAACACTTTTTCATAACTGATTTGAAGCAAATAAATGACTGCGTAGGAGGTGCAGCTTTGCAAGTGGTTGTAATTCAGCAGATGACATCATCGATTTAATCGCAAAATAGAGCTGTTACCTCGAGGAGGAAGAAAAAAAGAAAACAACTGTGGTGGTAGTTTAATAGAGGCAAACAAAGAAAGCTCTCCCTGATTACCTAAACCTCTTAGAGTATCTGGGTTATTAAGCCTTGTGCGATGCTGTCGGTCACATGAGTTTTGTTCGCATGCTCAGAACAGAAACAACTAATGTGTTCCGGCATTTTGATCTTTTCCAGGTCAGAGGTGATTCATAAAGTGGTTTCCAATCCCACTGCTGTGCATCAAGTTGTCTTCAAAGAGGCAAAAACCACTTCTAGCCAATGTACAACCTTTACTGCTCAATAGTGGATGTTGATTTATTTTAATTTTTTTCTGTAATTTTCTCCTTTTACCTTTACTTATTCACATCTTCTTATTGCAAATCAAAAGCAGCAATGGAAATTAAATTTCCTCGCCTAAGCTGTGAGTGGTTTTAAAGTTGCGGCTGATAGGTTAATGTGTTCCTTAATAAGGTACTGGAAGCTTGGTTCATCCCTCTCAGTCAATCAGTGTTAAACTGTTAATGACTAAAAGAGAAAAATGTGCATGTGTAAAATGAATATATAAGAAAAAAAATCATGCTGAAAGAGTGGAATAAAAATGTCATTTAACAGACTTGTTGACCGAGTTTATTTTTGAACATTAGGACTCTACCCGACAGGAGCTCTACATGATCTGCATGACAGGAAATGGCTGGTGACAGCATACATGAATATGCAAATGTGGAATATTTAATGCTTTGTGTGTGTATGTGTGTGAGAGAATACATCTGGCACATTGCTCCACTTGGAAGAAAAATGTAGGCCAGGATCCTCCAGACTGCTTCTCAAACATCTGTCTCACCCTCTTTCTCCCTGTCTCTCTGTTCTCCCACCACCACACTCCCCCTGACATTGCACAGCCAGTAGAAAAGGTGAAAAAATTTTCTGTTTTTTTCACACTTCACATAGCTTCCCAGCTTTTTGGGGATTGGGGTTGTTGTATAATTATTCAGGCTAACATTTGGAAAATAAAATTTGGCTAAATGTAGACACTCTAACAGCACAACTGGTGGCCATTCCTTTCACTTTCAGACTCTGACACCGTGACCCTGAGTGTCTGCATGGATTCTGTTTTTTTCATGGGAAATTTTCCCAACTGTTGGACAAACGTCTCAAAACAAAAATTACTAGGCAATCCCAGCATCTATTGATTCTTTCCTGTCAGCTGCACAGTATTGGTAAACCTCTCTGAATGCCTGCAGTCACTGGGATTTTTCTCAAAAGATTAATTTATTTTGCTGTACTGACTTGTAGTGCTGTACACTATTTCCCAGCATCTTTTGTCCATTACTCTGACCCACCTTTGTGCAGACAGTACACGTTAAAGTGTTTTATTCAGATAATTGCCACAAAAGCTGCTGAACTCTTATCATTTCCTGGCAACACAATAGTCATCCATGAATGGCCTGTGTCAAATTGGAAAAAAAAACCAAAAAAAAAAAAAAACAGAAGCTGTTGTGACAAAAAAAAAGAAAAGGGAGGAAAAATAAAATTCACGTGCTTGTGGTTCTCGTGGCTTCATCCAGAAAGCAGAGAAAGGGGAGTTTCTCCATGTTACATGTGACCATTAGACCTTTCTGACTTGATTTGTTCAGAATTTATGCCGAAACCAACAGTGAAGTCGGCTGAGAAAGCGTTCTGATTTTATAAACTCGATACAGTCACAGTTTTAAGTAGTTTGTATTTCTTTTCTTTTTTTTTAAATGGACCTTCTTTACTTCAAGCTGCTCACAATAAGAACAAATAGACTTTGCTTTTATTGAATGTGGGAATAAATATTTAATTTGTAACTTCTGGAGAACAATTTATTTTCTGCTCACTTGACAATTTGAAGAAACAGAAACCTTGGCCAAACCTTTGAAGATCACATCTTTGTCTGTCTGTCATTTTGATTTCATATTTGCATCCAGGGTTTTGAATAAGTGTCACAAGATGCAAATTAAGTGACCCTCACACACACACTCACACACACACACGCCAGTGTCTGTGGCCTTTGGAGAGTTGGAGAACTGTTTTCTGTTATGCTGTATCAGAACAGCTGTAACCTCTGAACAAATGGGAAGTTTTTTGATGGCAGTAGAGCATCATTTTATGAATCACAACAGATGAAACATCAAATGGCATGATTCAAAATTGGGCCAGTGAATGTCAATGCCACTTCTGCTGCCCATTAGGCCAGACCAGTGTGAGTTCAGGCTCTGATTCATGCTGCAAGTCGTTTACAGCAATGAAAAAACTGAAATCTGCAGACAAGCAACAACGCTAACAACAACCCTTTACAGCAGATAAAAACCGACAGTAATCCTGATTAACAGAGATCAGTAAATTACTGTTGTGGTCTCAAATCTACACATTTCCAGATGCTCTTTAGAACTTTAAATTCAATCTTTAAATATCTTTTTTTTTGCTTTTGCACTGCATAGACAGACGTGTAATCAGATCCCAAAGAGTTTCTATGCTGGTGCTTCAAACAATGGGGAAACTAGAGTTAGTGAACATAACTCTAGTTCTATGGGGAGCTTTATTCAAACTCCCACAGCACAGAAACGAGAGGACATTGGAGGCAATGGTGTAAATGACCTTTCAACTGACAGACACACAATTTGCATATTTTCAAGGGCCGAGAGGTTGCTGCCTTAAAAAAAAGAATTTCATTGTAAGTTTAGATGAACACTGAATTATACGGAGGAATGAGTGAAGAAATAAAAGTGAGGTATTCACCACCAAGACCACTGTGCCCTTTGTTAATTATAGGGGTAGAATGATAAAGTTCTACCCCAGAAGTGTTTCATTGCGACCTCAAATAATCATCTGGGCTGTTTTAGGGTCCGCATTGATAAAACAAAACGACAAACTTTTGGAATGACCATCCCACATCTGTAGTATTTGATACCTGAATTGAGCTTACAAGAAGTTCCTGTGCCACCAAACCTACAAATCGAGCTGAGCTTTAACAGAAGTACTAATCAAATATGCAACCAGAGATCTGTCAGAAGCTCACTGATGGCTATCAAAGCTTTTGGTGCACATTGCAGAGGGACAATTCCCCCAATGTTAGGTCATCTGTATTTTCAATCTTTTACTCTTTCTGTTACAGGTGTAAATTCAACAATGATTTCGCCCGAGGTTATGTCCAAAACTGTGACGACATTTGTGCCCACGGGTGTGTTGCAAACGTCCGACTGTATGTGAGCTCCTGTTAGAGCAGCGGATTAAACCGCAGGGAACACACCGTCTCAAGATGACAAGACGGGGATATATTCTGACCAGACTGTCTCAAGAGCTACACCTAGACATATTACAGCCATTATTTCACTAAACATAAAATCACAATGACTTCTGTAAGGATGCAAACTGTGATCACTCGCTGGAAGTCTGACCCATATAATATATAGCACCGTCTCAGAGAAATTAGGTCCCTGTGTTGCCCTACTTCAAAGTCTATTGGGAGAAATGTCTCTTATCGACGTCTGATCCGGTATTCAGTTATAGAATCAGATTCAGAGGATGAAAAGTTGGGTTTTACTCATACCATTGTCTTTTCCTGACCCCAATCAAGCTGTTGCTGTATCTAAACCTGACAAAAGATCAAATGAGTTTGACCAAATCAGTTTGTGTCTTCTCAGTAAAGCTTTGAGACATATTGACAGTGACTGAGAATAAGATGGATCTCCCATTAGGCTCATTAGAGAGCAAACAACCAAAAAATGAGCTGGCAAAAAAGTCAAACATAAAAGATATTATACAGTCTAATTGTTTTGTTGCTGAAAGCAGGGGTTTACTTAATGTGTTTGGTCTTAACCAGTATGATATTCACAACTGCTGTAGGGCATTGAAACTAATTTAACCCACACCATAAAATTCGAGAGATAGCTAATCAACAGAATTGATGTTGTCTCATGAGCCATGATATAACCTCGAAAGAAAACAGCATATGTAGTTCCTTTTGAATAAAAGAGACATAGCTTTGATAATGATTTCATTGTTACGTATTGATTTATTCTAAAGCCCATGAGTTGTGAAATGACACACTGATAGTTAGAGCTCCTCATAGAGTTCAAAGCTCTTTGTTTCCGTTACCTGGCATTACAGGAAACCTTCACCCTATTTTGCGGTATTTATTGGCGATATGACGTCCGATGCTTATTGAGGCCACACAGATTGCTTCTGGCGAGATCATAAGAAGGGCACTTGTGGGAGTCTGTGGAAGGAACTGGCTCCGAGGTGTGTGTGATGGTTCCACAAATACTAAAGGACAACAGGGCTTATAAAACAACCTTGATGCGCCTGTGCTAATTTGATAATACTGCCATTACACCCCACATAACACGTATATAATTGAGCTATTACATTTATATACACACAGTTACACACGAGTACAAACAGGCACGCACATACATGCACATAAATCACAACATTTATCTTGTACAACGTGCCAGCAGAAAAAGAAAGAGTAAAATCAGTAAGAAAGGTGTTGGTAATGAAGCCCGGATATATAAACCTTCTCTGATGCATGTGTGTCAGGCAGGATATAAGACACAAACAGAAGGCCACGTAAGTAGGTCAGTGGGCTACGATGCAGCAAACAGGCAGTGAAGAAGCTCCAGGGCAGATTAAAAGCCAGCGCAGCATTGTGAGACATGCAGACTTTATAAGAAGACGGAGGTCCTTAGGTCACACTTACGAGACCATCTGTAGGAGGATTCGTCAGAGCTCTGCTGGGTTAATATGCTCCTCATATTCAGGAACTGAATTAATACATTTTTAAAAAGCTTATTTCTCTCCATGAGCTGAATGTTGGTGTAATTAGCAGATGGAGACTGTGAGTCAGAAGCTCTGGATTCAAGCTTGATGACAGTGAGCAGCTGCCCTGATGAAGGCACTCAGCTCTTGTCAGTACAAGCTGTCTTTCTGTGTCGTCGGCCCCAAACCTTCTTCCTATGTCTGGAGAATGGCAACCAGATAATTAGACCACTTTGACTCTGTAAAGTACTGTAACCATCAAGGTGACTTGATGGTTACAGTCCTGGGCTCTTCCTGGGCCCATCAGCAACCTCCCATTGCCTTCAGCATACCATCCGTCATCTTTACTCATTTCAATTGTTCTCTCACCTATCCTCCCCCTGCATTTGGGTTTTCTAGTTCAGTGTTTTTCAATCCTGGTCCTCAGTGACCACTACCCTGATCTTTTAGATGTTTCCTGCTCCAACACACCTATTTCAAATGATCAGCTCGTCATCAAGCTCTGCAGTGGCCTGATAACGAGCCACTCATGGAATAAAAAAAAAAACAGATTTATATATACACATGTCCCTTAAAGAACTGAATAGAACTACTGGACTATGATATCTTAGTGGCAGTTTATCGATATCAGTCTTTATGTAGTGTTTTGGCCAGCCTCCATAACTGCTGATGTACACATTTTATATAGTTGTGTTTCCCTACAATTGCAGCGGCATGGTGCGTTGCCTGGTCAACGTTAAACCCCTGCTGAGCCTTAAATAATTTGCAATTCATATCCCAACTAGTTGCTCAAAAGCAAAAAAAATGTAAATAGAATAAAACAAATAATATGTAAGAAGAAGACATATATCTTATTTTGTTAATTCGACATTTCAGTGTTGGGGGTGATTGAGTTACAGAAAAATATTAAAACTTGCATTAAAACTACTTTTTTATTGGTCAAAAGTTTTCATTTGATTAAAATGAGTAATTCTTATTCTTTGTCACATGATCAAATTTCACTGCCATCCTAATACAGTAGCCAAGAAGGAACAAATAATACAGCAAGTCTCTTTTCTACATTTGTATAAGATCCTGCAGTTTCTGCTACTAAATGTCCTGATATCGGACACGCCTTTATGTGCACGCCTTTCATGTCATTTAGTTCCTCTCTTCTACTGTCCCATGTCCGTGTGTGTGATGAAGGAAAGAGGGTGCAGCAAAGGAGAAAATTATTTACGACTTATGTCGATGATTTTCAAATCATTTGAGAAATTAAGCGAAAATACCTGAATGAGTTGTTGATTACAGGGAAACCATGTTCTCACTTTTGCTAAAGGCCTTAAAGCTGTACCCCTAAACATACAGCAATGCTATGGTAACTATGCATCCATCCATCCACCCACTGTCGTTATAGTCAGGACCTCGATTAAAGCCAGTGGCGGTTGCCAAATGCCCTCCAGGCAGGCAGTGTGTCCAGGGCTCTGTCCTCATTCCTTGGCCCAGATGGCCAGCATCCACACCCTCTGTCTCTGGCAAAGCAGTGGTGGTGATGACTCACTAGTACTTATGAAGTCAAATAGTCAAAGGCTTCTCGTCGTTGCTCATGCTGTTCTCGGACTGACATCACTGGCAAGGAGGCATCTTAATCACCAATACCTTATATGAACAGAACGTCAGCATGAAATTATGACTGTGTTAGGGGTTGGTTGATCCTGACTGATTGAGTTTTTTCAAAGAATCAAATGATATGTGTTATATACAAAAAAAAACAACCTTATTGTTATTTTGATCTAAATATCACTTTTCTATCCAAATAAAAATCTATGTCTGTGATGCACTAATGATTTCTGACAAAAATATAAGAAACTATTCTTTGAAACTGCATGAATCACAGCTAGTATACAACATAATGCTGCATACAGTAAATAGCTTTAATCTAGCTGCAAGTTGTAGCCAAGGTCATTGTGAAGAGTGAGAATATTTTGTAGGTCAAGGACATGACCACCTGGGAAATGGTGCTTATCTCTGGATGTATGGGGTTGTTGAATGTTTGAAGTACTGCCATTTGTGCTCTTAGTAAGGCTTAATTCAATACCAACAACCTCAAAGTACACATTCATGATATATCTTTGGTCTTTCATTAATGGGAACAGCAGCAGTTAGTTGCATTGCAGTGAGGAATTTGTCAAGAGCTCAACTCTACAGACAGGCAATAATTGGTGAGTTACAGCCATAACAATTCAAGGTCTAGAACAAATCTTTCATCATAACTAACTGACTAATGTTTTTTTCGACAGATTTCTATTTGCATTTTTTCAGTTCAGTGGTAATTTTCATGTTATGATAGCAGTTATGACCGTGGTAATTTGGTAATACAACTTTTAGAGTTTTGAAGCAGATTTTGTGTTGGATGTGGAAGGCTGTTTGTTTTAGCAGTCTGATCATGTTCACTTAAAAGCACTGATCTAAATGAAAAAGAAAGAAGTTAATCGGTATTTCTTTACACACAACAGTTATCTTGGAGGGAAAGAACATCTTGATTACATCCGAAGATATATAGATATATTGATTATTATTGCTGGTTTCTCCTCTACTGAACATAGTAATGCATTAAAGGAGACTTACATAATTATTTAAATGTATGTGCTCTGGCTTCTGTCACGTTTTGATAATGTTTTGTCTTGTTTTCAGGTTTCTTGGTTTGTTTCTTGTCATGTTTTTTCCCCTGTCATGTTAAGTTTCACTTAAGACACCTGTTTCTGTTCCACAGCTGCACGTCATCACTAATCACCTCCCCACAGTACTTAGTTTCCAGGTTCACTCATGTCATTGCAAAATTGCATTGCAAAATGCAAGCCACGGTTTTCCACAGTCTCGTCAGGTCAGGTTTTTGCCTCATAGTCTTGTCTTGTTTGTTTAATTAATAGTCTTGTCTATTTATTCTTAGCCACAGTCTTGTTTTGTTTTCACAGTTAAGATTTTTGATAACCGGCTCGCGTCCTTTGTTCTTGCCTTGTGCTTTTTGTTAATAAATCTACGTTTTTTTAAAATCTGCATCTGGGTCCTCCTTTCGCACCATGAATCCTGACAGCTTCACAATAATCTCCATAATAAAGTAATAAATAAGTATACTGAGCATATCTGACAACCTGTCTGCCACTGCTAGAAATGGTCAAATGAACATGTAGTCTGCATGCTAGAAAATCAAAATATTAAGCTTAAAGATGCTAAAATGCCAAAATTGCCCCTTATTTTCTTTGGCATTGGCAGTACAAAGCTTTTGCCTTTCATTTTCACAGACGTTTTCCATTTCTTTCACTCTGCCACTGTTATGTTACTGTCTTCATGTAATTATGGATGATTAAGTATCAGTGTCGTGTCGAATGACCTCAGCAATATGCTACCAATAGGCAGCACTGGAAAATACGATGACATGTGAATGAAAACAAGAAGATGCACTCCTTGCTCTTGCTTGCATCCCCGATGCCACATTTAACACAAATTCATACACAAATCGGAAAAAAACTTGTTTATTCTCACAATTCTATATGTTTCCCCAATTTAACATAATCATAAAATATCTGTTTAGAACATAAATTCAGTAAAACGTTAACATTTCCACATGCATCTACTCATACAAACTCACTAAGTAGACAAAACAACACCTGCATGTTCCAGATGTGTCATCAGCTTTTGGGTCTATGCATTTTATGTACTACTTGTCCTGAGTAATCCTGCTCAGCCTGGGCCATATTTCTACCTATTTTCTTGGGAGAGACTCATCCACTTTTTTTCTCCTTCCTATTTATGTTCACAAGCTGGGGTTACACAATAATGTAGGTCATGTTATTCTTTTAAGGTGCTCTTTCTTTCTTTTAAGGACTTTTAAGCTGTCGCACAATTGCTTTAAGTGAGCAAATAAAAATAGAATATCCTAGAATGTCTTTATTGTCATAAATCGAAATGCAGTTCTCCTTTGAGCAAAAGAACAGCAAAAGGGGGTTAAAAAAAAGCATTGAGATGAGTATTAGGGATGAAAGAGAAACTCCAGGAGGGACTTTAAAGCTGTGAATGACGCAGAGGGACAGAGTGGGAAAAGACGAGGAGGGGGTTGCATGCAGGTGAGTAGCTGACAGACGAAATCTCTCTTGGTCAGGCTGAGGTTGAGCAATTAATGCTAAAAAAAAGTGGCAGTGTGAGAAATACGTGCATGTAAGCACACATCGGCTGGTGCAATGGCAGCAGAGACATGTAAATCTTTCCTGGCGGGCAGGGGGGTGTTTTGTGGACACTGCTGGTTAAGATTATCAGCGTCCACCAGCTTGACCCACATTCTGCATCCAAACAATACGAAGATGCTCCTACTGCCCAAGTCTCACTTCTTTTCCCCTTTTTCCTTTGTGTTTATTTCTTCACTAGCAGATTAAACCACTGAGCAAAAAGAGGGCTGACAAATGAAAATCATTCCCTTTCCTCAGAAGTTTCTTGGGAAAGCAATGGCGTTCTGAGCAAAACAGTGACGCTATTTCATCAACACAGAGCTTGTCTCTAAACCACTTTTGTAACCCTCTGGAGTGAAAACTTTGAACACACATAGAAAAATAAAAAAAAACACGGTGCAATGAGTCATTTGTTCAGTTCAGCATAATTTCCACCAGTCACGACATGAAAAGTAAACTGTAAATCTCCCCATTGATGCGGCTACCTGTTTGAATCTGAATGCAACCAAAGGGGCTTTGACATAGCTGGCTTTGACACAGGCAGCCTTTGTTGCATAGGAGGAATGAAGCTCAAATGTTACTTTGGTTTAAGGAACAGAGTGCTCTTGTATTTGTGTACCTATGTGTTTAAACTGCCCAGTGTTGTTATTGATGTGTGTGTGGAATGTGCAAATCCGAATATATGAATGTAACTTGATGCATATGTTGCTTTGCATGTGTTTCTACACAGACTTGCTTAATACCTACAATCCTGCTGGCCATCCATCACCAACAAATCTTTTGTGTGATAACCCAGGAGTCATGTAAAATAGTTCCTCAGATCAGCTGATCAGCTGCTGAGCGTGGCAGTTATGGCTTAGCTGATTCACACCAACTCCACTAGAGTTTTTTTCTTAAGTAGATTTAATCATCTTTGCGAGATGTTCTTTGCCGCTGTAAAGAGGGCTTGATGTGATTTTCTTGTAAATGTCAGGCTCTGAACTGCAGAATAGTTCCCTGAGTAATAATTATCTGGTGCACAATTTATTCTTATTGTGCCCAAGCCTCCATGCTGAGATATGATTAGGCTTCTGACTAACATATAACTTGCTTTCTGTTTAATGTCTCAGAAGTTGTTCCACAGAAACTTGAAATGAAAATGGAAAAAACAAATCCTAATAACAGAAAAGAGAAGTCACTACAGTTCAACAATAATTGCTGAAGTTTGTCCATTCGGGCTTTTCTCTGCCCAGTTCAGCCTTTCCTCTCACCTCCTGCACACTGTTCCATCCCATCGCTGCACGTGCCCATCTGTGCCATAGTGTGAGCTCAGGTGCTTGCCAATAGAAGTTTGCTCCAGCATCAGTCCCACAGTTGATGGGGTCTGACTATACATCAGAGTGCTCTTTTTTAAAAAGTAACCAGTACCATCTCATGTTAGTGTGGTCCAGTCCACTCAAGTTGAACTATAATAAAAGCATGTCTATTAGAGCTGGATGCTTTGACATGGGAACTACTCACAAGGCTATTCACGTGTTTGCATCGTACCACGCACCTAAAATGATAGTACTTAAAAAAAAAAATTCAGATCACATAAGCCGTAATTGATATGTGTGAATGTTTATTAAGAAAAACATAAATGACAACTTTTTGACACCAATAATGAGTAAGAACCTGGTTGAAGGGGCTTCAGTCTGCTTTTGTTGATTTTGAAAAGGGTGTTGTGACCCCTTCTTTATGCTGGTGTGGTCCTTTAATGAATCCAAGAAACAGGAACTGATCATTTGTCTATAAACCAATAACTCACCAAGCCATGTAGATTTAGTGCAGTTTATTTCAGAGCCGACACAGTCTTACAGAAAAATGTGGAAACTGTTTTGAGAACTTAATATGTCTGGCTTTACACCAGATTTTGTCTATCGTCACTGTTGTTGCTGCCTCTTGCTACATGACAGCAAGCTAGAGCAGCATGATTCAAGGTACTTATTTAATATCAGAATCATACCCATATAAAAGTCCTTGTAACATCCACTTAATCCAGTTTGTGCATTGTTTAACAGATACGAAAAGCCAAGCAGCTTTTTAAAAGATCCATTCCAGATGTGCATGACATACACACGAAAGATCTTATCTAGGTTTTATAGATCTAAGGGTGTTCACACTTTGAGTTTGGTTTTCTTGTCTGGACTAAAGCAGAAACTTATTCCTGTTTAACTTTGCCTTTTTTTAAAAAACATTTTGTTATTCAACCAATCCATGCCTGATAAAAGACACACGTATGAGGTCTCATCCTGTTTTGAGAGCATTTCTGACATGTATTTTGGCGACAGAACTTACAAAAGCAGTACTGTGCGTTGCACTACATGCAACTGTTGGATTCAAGAACATTATACATGTTGGTATTTTTATCAAGAGAAATGTCACAAAGATCTGTAAAATTATAATGAAGCAAATATAAAAGTGCTAAGAGTTCTTTTGCTGCACACACAAATGAAGATATGCTACAAGGAAGTTGTAACGATGACTTGCTTCAGCATTTTGAAGAAATGAGATGGCTTGAAATCATAGAATTAAATGCTGAAAGTATTGGTTTCTTTGGCCCTTGCGGTGTTCATATTTCACTTAAACTTTAAGACCCACCTTTTCAGGTGGAACTGAAGCGTTTACACTTCATGAAGTAGTCCACACTAACTGCGCTACCATCATTTTATTTTAAATTTTTCATTTTTCCAGGCATCCATTCTGTAACTCTCTCATGTCATGAAGTCCAGCGCACACTGGTTAGATGGCCAAAACGCCAACTTCTCCATCTCAGCATAGTATAAATGTTTTTAGTAATATTTTATTGACGATGCCAACTTATGAACCTCAAAGTCATCTCATTGGTGAGGGATGGATTCTTGGATTCAACACTCAAACAAGATGACATGGGGATAGAACAACGCTGCAACCATCGGTTCCACCCCCATGGCACAGCTACTTCCTCCGTCTGCCCCTGAGTGATTGCCAGTTCAGCCCTGGCCCAACATCCTGTTGAGCCACTCTGCTGTGACTGCTGCTCAAGTGACACTAGACGTGGCAACTGTGTACTTGATAAACATGCATTCCCCACATTTGTGTACAAACTATTTTGCATTAGTAGTATCATGCACTGCTCTGAGCACATTCAATGGTAATTTAATTGCCATTGTATGGTTTAAAGATGTAGTATGGGGGGTGGGGGGGGGGGGGGTGGGGGGGTGAAAATACACTTTTCTACAGAGACAGAGTGCATGCTCTCACATGCATACACGTACATAGCTGCTGTGCAAACTCACAAATGCTTGCAAAATACATATTCTTGCCGACTGCTATGTTCCCCTGCGTGCCAAGACGGCAGTTGATGGGGTGATGGTATTTGGCTCTAGAACTGGAACCACAAACGAACACTGCTGTGCTCCCAGTTAATTGTGTTACGTAACTTCGATCAAGGCTCATTATTTATGGCTAACACCACGGGGTAAGTTTGATTTATCATTGCCAGTTTAGATTGCAGCTGCTCTCATTATAGTCTGTGGTAGTGCTGCGGTTTGCGCTACAGGCTGCAGTAGCAAGAGGTTTGTTCTGGTCTGTTTGTCATCTGGTCTTAGGCTGACCACAAATTTATCTTTTCTCATTGTGGTATGGCAGAACTGAGTGGCTGTTTGCTTGGGACATGCTTTATTTCCAGCAGGCTGCACTCTGACATGTGCTCCACCAAAATAGGAAATCAGCACAAGTCTTTGTAGAGCTGATTGGCCTGGTTTTGGCTGTTTGCTGGTATGGCTTTCAATTCTTGAACTAGAAAACAAATGTGTTCATTGACCTCAGTAAACGAAGGAAACTGCATGAATCTCTTGCATTTGTGGAGTCACATTTAACAAAGAATATAGCAGCAACTAGAATAAAAAACTCTTTGTCCAATTTGGAAGTCATGAAAATACCAACAAAAGAAGTCTAAGAACTCCTATTTTTTTTCCACTTAGGGAGAAACAGATCTTTAGAATAAGTTGTTTTTTGAGAATTGAGCCACATGGTTCCACGGCAAAGAGAAAATTCAGTGTGCTTGGCTGTACAATGTGTTCTGTTCACACAGTGGATAAAAGAGGCCACAGAGATCCTGTATGCTGCCAAGTGGAGGCGCTGCAGTACTCTGATGGGAGCATTGTTGCTAGTCATGAAATGGGATAATCAATGTGCATGTGCATACATTATCCACTTCCTTTACAACTGTTCCAGAGAGTAACGTGAGGTTCCATGCTGTGTAACACTTTGCTAAATACATTTTTTGAAAAAACATGCAGCAAAAGCCTCAGTTTCAGTCTCTCAGATCAAATTTTCCTGCTGTGATGCTTTCTATTTGTGTGGGAGAATTGATAATTTAGTTAGATTGAATCTTGAATCTAGAATTAAATCCTTCATGAGTGTAAAATATTCTGTCCAAGAGACAGGGGTCGCCCATTGGTGGACGACAAACATCTATTTAAAGTTCAGACAGCTCTCTGGTATTTCACATTGATCCCCAAACAATCCGCACCACACATAATTAAATGTGACAGAAACTGATTTAGCATTTAATACACCACAGAATTCTCTAATTTCATTTAGTCCCGTTTTTCCCCGCTCCACTTTTCTCACCTGTCCTGCTCATTTTAGTAACCTTCCCACCAATTACTCATCCAGTAATCTGTTTATCTTTGGTTGACTGTTCTGTTGTCTCACACGCAACTGTCTGAAGTTCCAACCCTTGTTTTTAACACACTGACATACATTTCTGAATGGGTGACCTACATTCCCAACTCTCTGCTTCAGCCACTTACAGAAACCTCCCTCTTTCCTCCCCTCTTTTCTTTCCCTCCATCTCATCCCGTCATCCTCTTTCCCAATCACATG
This sequence comes from Leuresthes tenuis, assembly GCF_036924035.1. Classification (NCBI taxonomy): domain Eukaryota; kingdom Metazoa; phylum Chordata; class Actinopteri; order Atheriniformes; family Atherinopsidae; genus Leuresthes; species Leuresthes tenuis. Next base: position 13,623,878 of record NW_027325361.1, on the reverse strand, counting down.
CTTTGATGGTATTTAATCATCTTAAGTTTTAAATCTATAGCTAGCTCTTTAGTATGCAAGTGATCAAAGGAATGTTTCTTTTGACTAGGTTGGCCATACATATCAGACACTAAGATTTCAGAACCTTTAGTCAATTTTTCCACATCAATCCACAAATAGTACTGCACAACGGCAGAAAAGGCAATGTGAATTTTCTTTTTAAAATCATAAAACATAAATACTCTATTTACATATGTATCCAGATCCTTTGACACTTTCAGTTGAGCTCGTGTTCATCCTATTAATACAACCCCAATTCCCAAACGATTGAAATCCATCCTCCTTTTCACAAGTGAGCAAAAACAACCGTGTACAGCGCTGTGTTGTTGAATAGAAAGTCTTGAAAGGTGAACAACATTGTCATGTAGTGAAACAATTCAAATTCCCCATGAAATGAGAATATAGGTGAACATGGGTAATCAGTGTCACCTCACAGACGGATTGAAGTGAGAGTGTGGAACCCAGTCACTGCCAGTTCTTAGGAATAACTGTTGGCCACATTAGGAAATAACCTGAACGTAGAATCACAAATGACAGAGCAATGGACCAACAGTAAAGTCCTGTATGCAGCTCTGAATGTAGCTGCACAGCAGTTGATTTCACAACTTTGGATTGTAAAAAACAAAGATTTGTGAGTGTGTTGTCAAATACATATATAGTTTGGCTCGTTATTTGCTTGGTCTTAGACCACTTTGTTAACAACTTTCAAATAGTTTAATAGATTGGCTGATTTGCCTTGTGGTGCAGCTGCTAATGTATATCAAGTCTTACTGAGGATTTTCATTGATTTTCATTCAAGTACGACTCCTCAAAGCAGTGTTTTTAAACAGGTGAAATTGCTGAGTTATTACCTGCCAAAGCATGCCATCAACGCTTCCTATCTCAACATAAGAAGCTGACATACTGCACTAAAGTTTGAAGGGTGGTGTAATAATAAACACTTTTGATCATTTATACCTTTTTCATAATTGAGAGAAGTCAAATTTTAGATTATTCAGCCAGCCTTAAATGACAGTATGTTGTCCAGTGTGCAGGCGATTATGGTCCCTTTCACCTTCAGCAAATCATTGAACTGTTTGATTTCAAAACTAAACTAAAAGTTTAGAACTTCACCAATTTGGCCTTGTAAATTCACAGTCCCCTGTGAATTTACCCGAGAGACTCAATCCTTGAGAAACAAAATGCTCTGATCTGATGAAATAAAGATCTCCAATATTATGCCACAAGTTTTATTGGTGCGCATGGAGAAAACCAGGTACTGAGCATCAACTCTATAATACCTCTGAACATGGTGATGGCGGCATCATGCTGTGAGAGTGTTTGCGACATTGATTGGGAAACTATTTTAGATAGATTGAAAAAGTAATGCAGAAAAATATGGAGCAACACAGAGTAAAAACCTTTAGGGAGGTAGGCTGATCTGTTATGTCGGCTATTTGTTTTTATGTATGTGTACAAATTAACTTAATTATTTCAGCGCAAATTTACCAAAATGTGGGAAGAAGCTCATCAAACAACATGCGAAGAAACTGTATCTTAAATGCATGCAATAACATTTTGTGCCCTCATGGAAGTAAATCTAGCCTTCAGTAGGTATATACAGTATGTCTCACTCTTTCTCATTATAGAGCCTGCTGTCACTTGTGTAGTGTCACAGCCTCATCCAATTAACCTTGTTCTCAACAACAGCAGGAAGGGGGAAAAAACTAGATGGCAAACACAGTGAAACATTGACATATATTTCTTTGAGGCTGGTAGACCAAATCAAAGCTCCTGTGTGAAAAGACTTATGGACATACAAGACATTGGTGTGGAGGTCATGGACATCTAAAAAGTTACAACAGCACTGAAAGATCTTTCCCTACATGAAATGATTGTAGCTCATGAAACAGGGAAAAAGAAAAACATCTTTTGAAAGTGCCGAAGCCTTCCTCTGTTAATTTCCTTTCAAATCATTTTTCAATATCAGCATCAGTCATTTGTCACAGGATTGGCTGCCACGCTGACAGCCTGTGAACGTGATGCATTGTAATCAGCAGAGAAGAAGCTCCCCCGTCATAACATGCGCTCTACACATGCACTGAATGTGATGAGAAACAAGAGGAGAAAATAGATCTTTTCACCGCTCCTTCTGACTGCAGCTTCTACCAAACAACAGTTTATAATGGTGCTGAAGAGATTCCTCTCATCTCGTTGATTCATGTTTTGCAATTCTTCTCTCTCTTTTAATAATCTCTAAATCCTTGTTCTCTTTGTATATTTGGTTTCCTCTATCACTGTCTCTCTCTGTGGGCTGATGACTGATACCTCTTTGTGCAGCAGGTGATCAATCAACACTCTTTTTTTCCATTCCCACAAGGCTCGAGGGTGCCACAGCAGGCGGCCGTGACACGTGCCTGTGTCTTGCCCGCCCCACCACCCTGCAGTGCACACTCACAGACGCACAAGCTCTCTCTAAACTATCTGTGTGCCCTTTTTTCTGTTTGTTTAAGAGTGATTTTTTTTCCTGTTCTTGCAGCACTTTTTCACATCTGTTGTCACCAACTTGTAACTTAAAGCTTCCACAGAGGAGCTGTGACGAGAAAAGCGATCAATCAGCCCTCTCAGCCTGTTTGAAACAAGAGGTTTTTTCAGGTTTTTTGCAGTTTTTTTTATTGTGTGATAATGTCACAGTAACTGTATGTTAAAGCTCCAGTTATATTCTATATTTGCCCATCACATCAAACAGTTTCTATTATATTCTGGCTAGACAATAAAATATTGTATAAAATCCTTAGCAACAGTTTCTGTGCAGCCAGCTGGAGGCAGAACTAAAGTCTCACACAAGGCTTGGTGCTGCATAATAAGTTTTATTTCACACAGTCTTCATCCTCTATAGTTGTTCCCACACACTCTTGCAAAACAGCACACCAACACATTCAAGTTCAGTTTTCTCCTTCTGGTCAATATTTAGTTAATGTTATTTTGATATGTGTTCTCTCATAGCCCCTTAGTACAAGCTCTGCAGTCTGATTGGTTGTTTTTTGCTAATTGTAATTAGCTAATTAGGTAATTGTACTTTTAAAAAGATAAAACACACTGACACCGAGAAGATAATGACAAGTCATGAACATCAGTGAGGTTTCTCAGCTTTGCTTTGAATGGCCTACAGTAAAAGCCAAATTCACATACTGAGAAAACATGCAAGAAGCCAAATAGCTGAATATGAGCTATACATATAGATGTGACTGGTTGCATATAAAGAATAGTAATAACCATTATCAACCACATTTCTTGGGTAAGCAGGAGGATGGAAAATATCAAATGTTTTTCAAACTCAGCTTGTCACTTGATTCACTGTGTTGGCATACTGTTGAATTTTGCACCACTCGATTAGTTTCTCTCGTCTCCTCAGATGATCTGCTCTCATAGTGGTGAGACAATATTCAGTGTTTTTGCAGTCTGAGTGAGAGGTTAAAAATACGCTTGAACAAACAAGCTGAAGTCATAACTGAACCAGCACACAAAATCCTCAGGCTCAGTATCATTTTACTCAGCTACGATCAGTCTCTCCTTCACCTGATGCACAAATCTGCAGCGGTTTCCTTACACCTGGATTCACTCAGACCATACCAGCTGAATATTTACATGACCCCGATGCTAGGCGGTTATAGTTCACCAACTTTCATCCCAGTGAATGATAAACTTCACTTTTAAAGAAAGAATTTGAGCCCAGTTTACTTGTATTTGCTATGAAATATTGATAAGCACAAAAACTCTTGAAAGATCTGTCGTGTAGCGACACAAGACAAATGGCAAGATAAAGTGCTTCTATTTTCAACTGACGGGATAAAATTGTTAGTGTCAGTGCATGACAACATCGGGGAGAGGATCTCTACTGAAGTGTCATTGAGGGAAGAGTCTTACTCTCAAGTCTTGTCAGAGGTGAGCTGTTGAAGGAAGTGAAAATATGAGGGGGCCTGATGTGTAGCTTTCTGTTACCTCCAAGATAAGAAATAAACAATGGTTGTTTTCCCTCCTCCATACAGTGGCAACAAAATAATGGCTCACGCTTCACAAATCTTCCCTGCAGTAAACTTTTGATTGGGATAACTTTTCCCAGTAAAATGGGAGAACACATTCTACGTCAAAGCAACTTTTCCTGAAGAAAAGAGCAGCACAACGTTTTGGAGACGGAGTCATTTATCAGATGTTTTCTTATTTCTTTTTGTTATTAGGACAATAAGCCAGTGTTAAATACAAACTATGAATGGGTTCAAGACCAAATGTAAAACATGAACATTCTTCCACTGTGGAAATTGGGTCACAACACAAACAAGAATAGCCCCATTTTTTCTGCAGCCTTGTAGTAGCAGCTGGAATGTCTTCCTCTGCCAGGTGCTTATCTTTCGTTCCTCTCGTTCGCTATTAATCAGTTTTCTTTAATACCGGAAAGGCAGAAGGAGACCCATGACAAGATCCACTTATTGTCTCTCAGACTGACCTGCATCCTGCACCGAGAAACACAAGAAGAGCAGGAAATGGAGCAAAATAGAGGATAGGATCATTTTGGACTGATCTCAGTTTGAGTGCATGAGTATCGGAATCCAGGATTATTGGAGGACCTTTGCCAAAGATTTAATTTATCTTCCTTTAATGGGGAAGATAAAGGAGAGAGCAAGGGAGAGGGTGCAAGGCAATGAGGGGGAGACAGTGCAGGGAAAGCTGAAGAAAGGAACTACATATCTCTGCACATCTTTAAATACAGCTCAGCCGACACTGATCTCTGCAGTGATGGAGAAGGGAACACTATGTGCTCATTTTTCAGGTCAAACAGTACAGAGCAACACCACAGACACATAACTGACACTGAGAGGTGAGGTATGGAACGTAACATTTGGGAAACTATGCTGTTATAGAAAATCCACATTACAAAATGAAATAAGTCATACTGTGAAAGTCTGTGAATTATATTAAAAACATACTGTGTATCAGCAGTGTTTTGCCTTAAGTGATATTTTGGTCAAAGATAATTATGAGATTGCTGAGAGATTTCAGTGAATATATATAACAGCAGGCAAAAGTTAACACACATTTACTTTTTGTTATGCAAGTCCACAAACATCTTTAATATCAAGTCTAGATCTTGACTTGTTTTGCTTTGTTTTACAGTTTCACAACAACAAAAATGGAGGATCCTTCATACAACAGCATCCTGGATCCAGCCAGGAGTTGGTGTAAGGATCATAGAGCCTTAGTGAAATCTTCAGGGTGTAGGCCTTGAATTAGCCCATTGCTGAATTTGAAGCGTTTTTATCCTGTTGCCACCTTTTGTCATCATCAGCTGTTTTACAGAGGGTGTGGTGTTTGATATCTGAATCAGATTACATTTAGTTGAATGCTTTCTTCCCCATCAGCGATGCTCCCCATGCAGCTGGCTGCAACATGAGCTCTAAGCATCCAACCCCATTTGCTCGTCACTGTCAAATAGTTCCATCTGAAATTCAGTCCGCAGAACTGGCTGCCAAAATTTATCAGACTCATTCAGTTGCAAACATCTGATGAAGAAATTTGGGATTTTCTTTTTTCAAACGATTCTTCCATCGGGACCATATTTCTGCAGGTGCAACTGCACAAAGGAAAAATGCCCCTGCCATCAATGCCTGATAGCTGTAGCATTCCTGTTACCTTCCAATTCTTTATTAGCATACAATATGAACTGAGAAAAAAACAGTAGCTTCCTATTTGTTTACAGTTTTCTGCTCTGTAGTCGTCAATTATTTTCATTTTCAGAGCCCTTGGCAACAAAAGATGGGATGTTAGGTTATCTAAAAGCTCTAATCTCCTTTTGTCACCACTCTGTTGCTTTATACTTCTGTTATTTTTTCCCTCTCAAACTGTATAGAACAAACAGTAACTACAGTGATCCTGCTTTGAAGGTGATTTTTGTCAAACAAAACATGTTTAAAACATCAAGAGCTTTCAACAGAACTGGAAAAAGCACTACTTATGATGCTATTTAAACAACTCAGAGCTTTTGGGGAGGGACCATATTTTAATGTAATATCACTTCGTACAGGGTAACCGTGATATGAGTCACTTTAGTATCATATGACCTGCAGCCAACAAAAAAAAAAAACAGGTGGTAGTACCCAACACCGCTAATAGCAAACAAGCAAACTGCCGGCTAACACAGAACATAGATGAGCAATAGTGATGCTATGTGTGAATAACCAAACTGAAACAATACCAGGTTAACAAGGATGCATTTTTTTTGCAGTTAAGCCAATAAGTGAAGGGCCGCAGTGTTGATATGTTTTTTTTTACCTTGTTTGAGCTAAAAAACCTGAGCTTATAGTTTAATGTAAACTGTAGACTGTTATTCTCAGTTATTTTCATTTCTTCAGGGATGATTTTTTTTCAGTTAGAATGAACAGATTCAGTAGAGAATTGACAGATAAATGAGTTAAGGAAGAAGAGCTTTTTTTTAACCTTTCATTTAATAAGCTGAAAAAAAACCCACTGGTTTACAGATTAATCAATCTTGAATCGCGCTGATGAAACTGGAGTGATAATTTCATCAAAGATCAAAGTTACACTCCAACTTTAAATGTCAAAACAATATTTCCCTTTCAGCATTATGGCTTTTGCAGATTCATCTTATCTCATCTTAAACTCTCTTAGCTATTCAGTAGAATTTTTTTTTAACAAGGTGTGTTCATGCACATGCCTGCGCTTCATCAGCTGTGCACACTAGCTCTGATACTAGTGTTTAACATCTTTGTTGTTACCCAAGAAAAAAAAGACATGTTGACAGGAGGAAATGAGTGTCACTCACTCCATCTCCCCTGAGCCAGTTTGGGTTTATGTTTGTGTGACTGAAAATTTGAGTCGCAACAACAATGCTCATCAACAAAACAAAATGGTAATGTTTCATTTTAGGCAGGGGACGATTCAACATGAATCAATCAACAAAGCATATTTTCAAAGAAAGCAAAACCAGAAGTGTGACTGCAGCAGGTGACCTGTAAGGACTGTGTAACATTCCCATTTATTTGTGTATCTTCAAGGCTGCGTTTCCTGAATTTGCATTCCACACAAAACCCACACCAGACTGCAGTTAAAAAAAGGGAATCAGTCCTAGAAGTGTTATCTTGTTCTCTGTTGTTTTGGGAGGCTGTTAGCCAAGATTTGAGAACAGATTCTCCATTAAGCATGTCACGCAAACACTAGGATTTTAGTTTAATTTGTTCTGCACACAAGGGGTCAGAGGCATAAAACTTGGTGTGGTTTGATGACTAAAACTGTGCGTATGTACAAATACATAAAGGTGCACACGCATTTTTTTATAAAGCAATGAATATGAATGTTACTCTTTTACAAAATCATTGTTGAATTTTGCACTGCATTCAAAGCTGATTTCCACTCCCATCTTTAGCCATGAATGATAATTTGCATATGAATACAGTGTTTGTGGTTTTAATTTTGCATTTTCAAGTGTTTTTCATGTTTTCTACCTGTAGTTTCTTGATTTCTATGTTTTGGCCACTTTTTCTATTGTGCTCTGTGACCTTTGTTTCGGTCTTGTTTTCTTCTAAGGTGTTTGCTTATTAGTGCATTTATTTATTCCTTGTGATTCCTGTTTAGTTTTTAATTATTTTCTCTGTCTTGAACTTAGTTCAATTTCAAATTTACTCTGTCTTAGTTTAGTTATTGTCCTTAATTCCACAGTTTGGTCCTCAGCTCCAAACTCACCAATTCACTGTCAGTCAGTCACAGCTGCAGCTACTTTCTCATTAGTTTCCCATGGTATATAAGCTCCATTGTTTATCTCAGTGTTTGGACTGCTGTGTTGTGCATTTCAGTCCTCCACAAAAGCCACCACAGGCAACTGTAACATACAGTGTTTGAACCACAACTAACATGACAATAAATGCAACAACAAACTGAAAGCAAAATTTTGTTATGAAATTGAAACTGGTGGTCTTATTTTGAAATGACAAAAAAAGGAACAATGACTGCTAATATGAAAATGACTACAGGAGCGATCAGCTGTTAAAGTGTGAAGCAAAGGACCCTGCAGATGTAAAAAAAAAAAAGATAAAGAAAATGATCGTATTAAATACAAAAGGCGAACTAGTGTTTAAGTTCACGTAAACAGACTGAGAGCTTCAGTAGAACCGGTTCCTCACACGGCTCAAGAAATCCCGTTTGAAGCCTAAAGCAGCATTTGAGCCATTTTCAACAAGTACTACACATTCAGAATGTGCATAACAGGAGGATGTTGGCTTTTAAAAAAAATTAGAATATGCTGACAGCTGTATTAATATTTTGGTAATTTTCTGTATATGTCTGTATTAATAATTAAATGTGCTGCTACAAACATACTTTTCTTTTCCAGTTGTTTCTTTGTTTGCCACATCTCATCTGTGTTTTAATAATCAAAGAGTTTGAAAGTAAATTCTTTATAGATCCTTAGAAATACTTTTATTTGAAAAAGAAAAGTGACACAATGGCAAATTGAATCTTTCTACAGAGTCCTACAAATAGTGACATGTAAATCACCACATGTGTGTGCGAAAACTAATGACTTCAACCAAGACCTCAGCTGCGCAGCTCATTACATCTATTAGTAGCTTGTTCTGTCATCTTAAATCTCAATCAGCACTGTGTGTCAACACACAACTTGTACATTATTCTTCTCTCCCCTTTCTTTCAATGTATACGGTCATAGAGACAGGAGGACAACACGCTGGCTGATTGCCATCACCACCTGCCACATCAAACAGTCCCTTGACCTGCATTCCTCCAGTTACTTTTTTTCCCCTGTATATTATGTGGGTTCAACAGTTTCATAACTATTTTTCCTAGCTGGCATTTTGTGCAGACTCCTATTCAGCTGAGCTCTCGGGGGGGTCTAATGTGAAGCGCCTCTGGCATAGAAAGTAAAGTGCAAAATAAATTATTAGCTTTTGTCACATTGCTATTAGCTTTGTGTAAGAGTTCCATTTTCTTTTCTATTCTACATTTCTTCAAGTACTGACAGTGCTAATTATGTGTGGAAGGACACCGAGTCCGAGGGTTTTTAATGATTTGTCTTTGAACAAGACACAAGTCTTTGCAGACCATTTAGATAAATCTGAGGATATTCCTTCAGTGAATGGAGCTTCAGTTCAGCAAGTGACACCCAGACTGTTTACAAGAACCGTGCTGAGACAGAAAGCCTGAAAACCCCAAAAGACAGCCTCAAGTCAACATTATATTACATTCATGTTTCATGGATATATAGAAATATATATACACACACACCTGTGGAACCAAAGTAGGAGAATGTGATTCCATTTTCCATCAAGCACAATGATCCCCCTATACTGCACTTTTGTGAGCTCCATAATCCAAAAATAGCTGTCAGAGCTCATGTAGGATTTCCTACCAGTATATTGAGCCAAAGTTCTGTCCTGAGGAATGCAGAGTACTTAACACCCTCTGCCTAAATGAGATCTCATTATGGCCTCATTGGCTGGCTGATAATTTACAGTGATGCCGGGGTGAATGACAGGTCAAAGAGAGTTTTCTTAAAGCATCTCTCAGTGGATACTAATTGGTGCTCCAGTCAGCCACAGAGACTCTCTGTTGGCAGTGTAATTGGGAAAAGTGGAGTGTGGGCCAGACAAGTCACTGCTCTCTTTCTTCCCCACCGACTGTCTTTCTCATAATTAACTTGCACTTCAGTCACACTTCAGATGGGTAATTTGACATGAAAGTGATAAAGACAGAGGAGCTATATCGGTTTGAGAAAGACAAGAAAGACTTTAAAATATTCCTGCAGTTGCACGGTGATATTGAACTTGTAATTATGACATGCTACTCTTCTGAACATGTCATGTCTGTTAGATTTGTTATGTTTTCATTTCCTGGTTAGTCTTTAGTTTTTGCCATGTTTTTCCTCAATCACTCTTGCCCTCCTCACCTGTGTTTCTCCCCTCAGCTGCACTCCATCACTAATCACCCTACTCAGTATTTAGTTTCCAGGTTTTCTCATGCTCATTGCCAGACCCTAACTGTCACTGATGCCATGTCACAGATACCCTTGTCAAGTCAGGTTTGTCCATGTTTTCACGTTCATAGTCAGGTTTTGTAATGCCAAGTTTTTTTCATAGTTTAGGTTTTGTATTCCGGGTCAGCCACGCTTTTGTTTGGATTGTTTATAATAAATCAAGTGTTTTACTTTGAAATATCTGCATCTGCGTCCCTGCATTTTGTATCACTTTATTCATATCTAAATCATTACACTCTGTAATGTATGACAAGACATGACCAAGTTTTAGACACATCCAAGGAGAAAATGAAAGAATAAGAAAAACACTGTCAACCCATACAAAGGAGATTAAATCAAAACAGCTTTTCTTGAACTAAAAGAATTGTTTGTTTCAGATGTCACACGCGTTCTCGTGGATTTGATGCATGCAGCAGTGGCAGCCGAAATTAGAAAATCCTGACAAAAACACTCAAACAGACATCAGACCACATTCAAATTATATTGTGATCGGTATGCTGCTAATTCTCTTTAATTCATAAAGCCCCAAAGACATTAAATTGTCAGTCTTCCTCACTGCAAAAACATATACACTATAGCTGTCAATGGATCAATGGAAAATGTCATCATAAAGTGAAAGTGACTGGATATCTGTTAAATACTATTTGTGACTCTGAACAGGAGAAATTTTGGGGAGAAAAACAAAAAAAAAGATTTTCCGAAAGTGAGAACAGCCACTAAAAGTAAAATGGAAACACAACATAAGTTGTATTGAGAAAAAAAGTGACTGTAAACATTTAGCTGCCTAAAGACAGTTTAGACAGGTAAATGCTTAATAAGTCACACATTACAGTTTAAACTTGTTTTATTTTTGAACACAAGATGAGATTTTTTTGAGAATGTACAGATACAGCATGTAGATATGCAGGAAAGTACAGTAGTTGCTGTTCATACATGCATCCTCACAGCAAGAAATAGTCTGGACATAGCCAATGAGATTAATGTCTTTGTCAAAAAGTTCAGCTCAAATTAACACTCGGAATTCTCCTCACCTGTCGCCAGCCACACAGACTTCACACCCTGTACCCACAGCTTCAGTGTCACACCTCCATAGTGTCATTCTGCACCTCAGCCATTGCTCTTAACACAGCCTCACCAACATCTCCCCCGCATCAGGACACTCTGAAACCCCCTCTGCCTCCCCCTTCAGCCTATGTGTCCCTAGCAGTTAGGTGAAAAGGTTGCAGCAGAGACTGAACCAGAGCAAGGCTGTAGGTCCAGAATGGTGTCAGCCTCAGGGTCCTGAAGGCCTGTGCAGAACAGCTTGGTGCGATTCTACAGCCCTTCTTCAACCTTAGCCTGAGTCTAGAGAACATTCAAGTACTATGGAAGACATTTTTCCCTGGGTCCTGTACCCAGAAAATATCATGCCTCTTCCATGAGTAACAACAGGCCAGTTACCTCTACATCCCACATCATGAAAGTTATAGTGAGACTGTTCTTAGATCACCTCGGTAAACAAATGAGCACATTTCTGGACCCACTACAGATCGCTTATTGTCCTAGGGTTGGTGTTGAAGATGCCATCATCTACCTGGACATCACTGTGTGGATCAGGTTCTTTGATTTCTCCAGAGATTTTATTACAATTCAGTCTGCCCTGCTATGTAAGAAGCTGCAGAAAATACAGGTCGATGCCTCTACAACCACCTGGATTATTGACTACCTTGGAAACAAAACGCACTTTTGTGAAACTGTAGTTCTATGTCAGCATTACAGGAGCACCACGTTTCTCTTCACTCTGTACACCTCAGACTTCCAGTATAACTCAGAGTTCTGGCATGGTTTGGGAACAATCAGCTTATCTTCAACACAAACAAAATAAAAGATATGATTGCAGATTTTTAGGAGAACCACTATTTCTATTCTGGGTGAAGAAGTGGAGGTGGTGGAGGACTACAGATACCTGGGTGTTCAACCTGTTCACAACAGACTAGACTGGAAATACAACACTGCGGCTGTCTAAAAGAAGGAACAGGGCAGACTCAATCTCTCGAGAATGGTGAGGTCCCACGTGCATCTGTTTTGAAGCTATCTGTTGGGGCAGCATCATCAGAGCCAGTGACTAAGAGAAACAAAGTGATAAAGAAAGCTTGCTCTGTGCTGGGGACTGCTCTGAAGCCTCTGGAGCTGACTGTGCAAAGAAGAATGTTTCACAAGTTCATTGATGTAATGAACAATATCTCACATCCTGCACATAACAGTGAAAAAACAACAACGTTTGTTCAGTTAGAGACTTCTTCAGCACTGCTGTAACATTAAATGTTACAGGAGGTCATTTCTGCCAGCTGCAACAACCGTGCACAATAACTGTTTTATAATGACTAATAACTAATATTGATTATTTCATGTTGCTAAAATATAGTAAAGTATTACTTCAAGCTACCAAGTCCATTGCTAGATCAGCAATTGTTTTTCCCCTTTCCTCACACATGTTTTATCTTTAATTCTCCTTCCCACAAACATTGAAATAGTCACTTACACTCAGAGAGACATACTGTCTAGGCAGGATGACCTCTTTACCCTGCTTGCTGCCTGCTTGCTTTATTTTTGATCAAATTGATCAAATCCGTTTAAAGCCTTCTGAGTATTACATTTACTCATGGCTGACTGGCAGCTCACTGATTTGCTAAGCACGTGGACAAAAGGCGGAAGGCTACTGATTCAGGGATGGAGGGGTGAGGGGAGTGTGAAGTTACAGCAGGTGAGTGGAAAAACAGTTGTAATTAGATCACAGTCAGCACAGAACCAAGTGGAGGACAAAAATGATGTAACTGTCAACATTTTACAAAGCCAACGCTGATTACAAACTGCCAGGCATGGTATAGGTTTGTTAAAAGGTTCTGGCAGTAGGAAATGGACACACCAGAGTAAATTAAGCTGCCGCTGTATCATTATTGTAATAGTTACTGAGTCATAAAGACACAAACTTGCAAATTATAGCAGATAACATGATCTTTTAAAAGCAGTATCTAACCTGCCATGCCTAGCATATACATGATGGGTAAAAAGCTGCAGCTATTAGAATTAAAGTAGCACAACAAATTGATTCTCTTTGTCTTTTACTGAGACAAAAAAAAAACTATGTGACAAGACTCCACAGACACATAACAGTTATCAATCAAAAGTAAACAAAAACACTTCAAGGGAGAAGTTGAATCTCCATTTCTGTTCCTTTGTGGTTTTCTACTTTATTGTGACGATGATGACACAGACAGGACGTTCCTGCAGATAAAAAGACACAAAATGTTTGCAGTCTGCCTCCAAGGTTTACTGGAACATTGAAAAGAACACTTTGAACATTTCCAATGGTATCTTATGATATTTCTAAGAACTAACTTACAAAAGCATCTTGGCTCAAGCCCATTTTGGAATCAGGCTTAAGTGTTCACTGCACCATTGCACGCAGTAATATTTTACAGATTGACAGGCACAAAAATATAATCAGTTATTGAACTGAGATTAAAGATCTACACATACTTTTATTCTTATTTGTATGTGGATGCAATTAGAGCTAAAAGAAAAAAAGAGCAAAGCATTTAATAGATTTGTGAAGTGGGTGACAGAAATTAAAGAAAATAATCAGCAGATCATTTTGCTGCTCTGAAATTTGCTGTTTGAATTGTGGACAAAATTTGTAGACATCACCTGTGAGCTCTTGGAAATTGAGGCACAGTCATATGGGCAAGACAGCACATCCTATTTGAAATCTTTTAGGTTTTAAGGTCAAGGGTTTTTCTAAGGTTTGAATCAGGATATAAGTAATAATCCCCTGGGTCCTAAAATAAGAAAAAAATCAGGATCACTGAGACATGTGGCAAAACGGGGTGGATCAAATTAGCTTAATTGCTTACTGTGGCTTAAACACTGTGAGGTTTTCCAGAATGTCATAAGAAGTCATTGATGTTTCTTTGGTTTAGGTTTTTGTATAAATGGATGTTTTTAAATTAAAGGACAAATGGCAATTCACAGACCTCTGAAAAAAGCAAAGGTTTGCATGAAATACAAATAGATCTCTTTCAGTTAGAGTTTCTCCGAGTCAAACAGACAGACAAATTTCCATTGAAGAATTAGCCACCTTGCGTTATTCATTGGCAAAGCTGTTCTGTTAACTGCATCGTTTTATTTTCTCATGTAAGCCCATTAACCATAGCACCTGAGTCAGGTAGTGCTTGGCCTTAGATATTCCCTTTGTACCCAAAGATTTTGACAGAACTCATTTTTAGGTACTATGCACCTGACAAATTGAACGAATACAAAGTGCTTCCAAAATAGAGACACACATTTTTTCTGGTTTCATTGCTTCAAATTTTTCAAGAAGTGGAAAATAGTTTTGTGGGTTGTTTGTCTTGTGTTGTTCACTGTCAGCTATTAACGTTTTCAATGAATGTTCCTTGTTCTCATGTCTATCTTAATGATTAATGACAAATTTTGTCTGGCTGTCTGGAGATAATTAAGTCTGACGGGACAACTGCAGTTTTCAATTTCAGGCCCACCTCTGTGTAGAGTGTCTCATCACAGAATCATATTATTAGAACAACAACAACTGAAAAAACAAAGAGGCGACATGCATCAAGTTAAAAAGCACGTTTTTTCTCCATCTATTGAAATGAACGTGTCTGTTCACATGCTGCAGCAAAACATCACTGTTTTTTCAAGGCAATGGTAAGGCAAGATACAGGAAATTGAAGTGGGTAAAATGATCTATTGAGAGTGACAGAACACGTGTGAGTCATTGCATCTTTCTCTGACTGCAGATTGAAAAATGTGAACGCACATGTACAGTAAATAATTTTTTATTTGTTGTTTTGAAGCAGCATATAGTTCAGCTTCAACAGAGTGCTACGTCTTCCTTTTGCTTTATGCTGATGATCTGTACCCTCACAGATCAAGGAGGAAAAACTGAACGAAGGAAATAACAAGATTCAAGAATTAACTTTACCAGATACACGTATTCAAATCGGCAATTAACGGGGAAAGAGTGGGGAAAAGTCAGTGAATAGATCCATATGTAATGGCAGTGGCCATGAGAAAATGCTCATCATCTGTTATGCTAGATAAATTGACTTGTAACACCTTTTCATCAATTTATTCTCTTCATAAAAAATAAGAAACACATTTGCATTCTGCAATTTGTAAAGGCAAGTTTTCTCAAAAGCGCCTTTAAATCTGTTTCCTCAAGCATCTTATGCACTTTTTCTTTTTCACTGGCTTCACTGCCTCTGTGCACCAGCTCAGCTCAGCTCAGACACACCACTCAGACAGAAATCCAGCATCAAGTCAGCAGGCTAATTTGCCCAATATTCCCCGGATAACCATGGTCTGAAACAATTATATAAATCCTTGAAAAAAGATAGTGTATCATGTGTTTTAGATTTTCCTATGTTCTGTGTTTTCCTTTGTTCTGGGTTTTTCTATGTTTTGGTTTCATTGTTGGTCTTTAGTTTCTTACTTTTTCATTTTTGTCAAGTCTCCTCCATGTCTATTCTGTTGAGTTTTACTTCCTCTCCTTGTCACACCCAGGTTGCTTTGCTGATTGCCTCACCTGCCGCATATTTTTTCATTTGTCCCCTAAAAATACACATTATCTGGTGACCCTACGTATAAGCAAGTAAACAAGCAATCAATTTGAAATGACCGTCTTCATAAATTTAGCTGCACTCAAGTTGAAATTTAAAAGGCTGAGCAGAAATCATGTTATTCTCACTGTACCACATAGAAAAAACTGGTACAGTCGCAACGATTTGAAGTCACAAAACCGCATTGTCGGGTAAACAACAATAGCAGGCAAGACTAAAGGGTTCAAACAAAAATAGCTTAAGTGTTGGCTAATGCCAGTGTTAGTTTAATAAGCCATACTGATTCACTTTAGTCACAGTTGATTCTCACACTTTTCTCTAACTCACAGAGATGTCACAGTTTTATTTTAACACCACCCTTAATTAAGCCTGTGCAACATTACAGAACTGCTTATGTAGCGGTATATACTTTTATTAATCTCATTGCTATGTATCACTGATTTGTCTTTGTTTGAAGAGGGCATATCTTCAGTCTAATTACCAATCTTCTCTAGATGAGTCTGAGACACTGCACTGCAGTGAGATCACTAACAGCACAAGGGGGACACTGGGCATTCCCAAGCCAGCTGAGAGATATTTTCTGCAGTGAGTCATAGGTTTGCACTGAGGCCTCCTACTGGTGGGACATGTCTGAATGCTGCCTGGGAGGCACCTGAAGGGCATCCTGACCAGATGCCCAAACCACCTCAGTTGGCTTCATTCAGGGTGTAACAACTCAGCTTTGAGCTTTTGGCTACGGTATTTGCGCTCATTCTTTTCAGGAACAACCCAAATCTCGGGTGAAGATTAGAACATGAACTGATGGGTAAATCAACAGCTGCGCCTTTTAGTTCAGCTCTCGCTTCACTCTCCAAAGTCATTGGATTTAAATCATATGGGCAATATTACAATTCTTGAAATAAGAAGAGATGAAGATGTTTTGATGAGTCTTTGTGTTGGATAAAAAAAAAAAATCATATCAAGACACAGTTTAAATTTGCACAGTAAACAAAAAGGTTGATGAAAATTACACTGTTTATACTGTAAATAGACAATCCTATCTGAGTAATTTCAATGTCTTTTAGTCTGTATACCTTTTGTTAATTTGTTCTTTAGGCATTCAATCAAATTACCCCTTAAAAGCAGAATGCGGCTGCACATCATAATTGTTGTTCCTCACTCTCGCAGTCTAATACCAGATGGAACAAAGTCCCCGTATTTTCCAGTTTTTTAGTGTAATTGGTTTAGATTTTTTTTCTCCTTCTCTTGTTTGTTGGCTTGAATTTAAATGCAATATACTTGTCTGGATCAAACACGAACAATACTGTTTTCTCAAAAAGTAAAACTTCTTAGCATTATGTAAGGCTCAAACCTTCTCTTAAGTGATAGAGACACTGATTATGAAATGAACTACATTCAACATTGACTCTGGAAAGCATCCATTTCCATTTAACCTTCAGCTAGTCTCATTCCTCTTCACAGTGACATTTTGATCAATCTTATCGAGGTCAGCAGATATTCACTGCACCAGAATCGACAGCCGAGGACTGCAGCCCTCTGAGAGCATTCCTGCAAAAAGGGTTGAAAAGGGTAGAAAACACTTTTACTGTTGTTGTGCTGGGAGGGATTTTCCCATAGTTGATATTAATCTAAATGGGAGGAGAGTCTCTTCTATCTTGGGGCTCTCAGAATCTTTTTGTTTTGTATTGCAATTTGATAATGCGCTTATCACTCTCATAAAATGCAAAGCTGTCCAATCATAGCAAGCTAAATCTTCTAAAGCTCCTATGGCAATACGTGTAAATAATCTGTTTGTGACTTACGCTTTTTATTTTTTGTGAATTCAACCCTCCATCTCAATTCTTTTTTGATGAATGATGAATCCATATGATCAAGAAATCTGAAATTATGTTCATGATATAACAACCTCTTTATTTGTCACAGCCATAGTTTTAATCTGGCAAAGAGAACCTCGGAAACATGGTTCTGAAATGAAAGAGTTAAATTTCATATAATTTAAAAAAATCTGAAAGAATGCAGTCAAGTGTAAACATATCTAAAGAAACAAGCTTGTATTATTTTAAGTTGCACAAAAAGCCAGCTCCATTGGACGAGAGGCTGGGTGCACTCTTGACCGGTCACCAGTCCCTCACAGGGCCAAAACAAGCACAAACAACCACGCTCACACTCACTCCTAAAGTGCATTTAGAATCACTAAATGACCTAACTGGAGTGTTTTTTTGGACTGTTGGAGGACGCTGTAGTATCCAGAGAGAACCTTGACATGCATGGACAGAACAGGAATCTTCTGGTTCAGTTTCTTCAAGTCACTGGCTCTGATGCTGCTGCCTCAACAGATGGCTGCAAAGTGAGCCACAGTTTCTATCAGATACGTATAGATGATGTGCAGCACCATGCTGGAAAGATCATTTATGTAAGCCAAAGTCAAATGGGACTTTGAAAAGTTTTTAAAACGCAACTGATTGGCCGAACATAATGTTAATTTGGCCCTGGGATGGACTGGTGACCTGTCCCCGCTTCTCGCCCAGTGGCAGCTGAGATAGGCTGCTGTCTATGTGCGTGTGTGAAAACAGTCACAGCAGAATATCCGGTTATGATATAAACTATATCTCACAGGATGAAATCCATCCAATTTAGATTTATTTAGTTTAAAGATGTTATTCTAAGCTGTACAGTCCATCCTCAGCATATATGTGGTGGATAATATACCGTAAACCCTCTTACAAAAGCCTCTCGCCCACATAACACAAACTCTCTGATACACCATTAATGGTATCTTTTTTTCTTTTTGTGGGACTCAGACGATACTCTGGCTGTTGTCAATATACACCATTTGTTTTCATTTCTTGCATTTGATCACATCAGCATTTCTTCTGAGGGCATTAGTCTAAATCCCCTGCATCAATAACTGATGAATGGGGAGCACGGTTGCATTAGATTGGGAGGATCGATAGTCTCTTGAACAGAGCAAAACCTTAGAAGAGGCAGTCCTGACTCTCATCACAAATAATGAGCAAATCAAGTACATAATATAAGATAGTGCTCGTTTTTTTTCTTGACTTCAGACTCAGAGTGGCCACATTCTAAGTGATAGGAACTTTTATTGAAGAACTAACTTTTTCACTTAGATGCTCAGTAAGATGAACCCGTACTGCTCTCTGTGGCTGTTGCATTGAGCAACAACTTTTCTCACATATTCCTCTGACTCCTGTGACTCTGTTGGTGCTGATTAAGGCACCAGCTGTGCACCTGATCTCTCTAGCCCTCTGTTATTTCAAGCCGCTGAATGTGAAATTATTAGATGTGCTGATGCTCAAACACAATTAAGCCTAGTTGACCCTATCTGCTACTCTGATCTCTTTGTGTCACATGAAAGCCTTTTGGCATAAGACAAAGAACAAATAAAGTGAGCAACACCACAAGAGGCATTTGGCTTTATACACAAAGCCCTGCCCATTGTTATATAAATGAACTTGGTAAATTGGTTAAGTTCAACACATTATTTATGCTCTAGAAACACAGCCTCAACACAGAGTACAAGCTCAATAATTCTGTCCAAAATGTGTAATAGAGCTCTTTGTGAATTCCTTGTCTTTTCTACACACTGATCCTGTTTTCTCATCCAAATGAAAAAACAGTGCAAGTCAAAAGTTGAATGCACTGCACCACGAATGCAATATTTCAGAAACATCATGCATAAATTTATAGTAATGGAGACAATTTATTTGCTGTACACTACACTGATGGCTGGCATGATTAATCTGAAAACAAGAGCCCTGTGCATGCGTGCATTACAAAGTGTTTTATAAAGACCTTGTAACCAGAGAACTGTGATCACAGTAGGAAATGTGAAAAACATTTTAAATATTTCAAACCCCAACCCAACTATAGAATGAAATATAAAAGACAGAAAAACTTGAAGTTCTCTGGGGGATAACAGTGTAATGCTAGTGTAAAACCAACATGATGATGTCATCTTTAATTTAAACTAAACATAGAAGATGATTGTAGATTTTAGGAGCACCAGGAATAAGCCATTATTTCTATCCTGAGAGAAGAGGAAGTAAAGGTGGTGGAGAGCCACAGATACCTGGATGTTCACTTGGACAACAGACAGAACCGGTCAGCCAACACTGAGGCTGCTCCATCTCACGTAAGATATGTGGAAGTGAATCTGCCTGTGCCATTTCCACCACTTGGTTTTCGAATGTATATTTATGGAAAGTATTATATCGTTACTTTTTCAAGCTTTAATACTTTAGCTATGAAATGACATTCAAACAGTTTAACAAAAAACAAGGAAAAGAATACAAAGAAACATTTGTCCATTGCTTTTTATTTTTTCAGAGAAAACACTAAAACAATAAAAAGAAGTTGAACACATGTACCATCTAATCCAAAAAATATAAATGGCAGTTAGTTCAAGTTAATTGAAAAGGAAACAGACTGTGCTGTTCTTCACATGCTCACCATGCATCAAAGCTGTAACTTACATGTGACTGGACCTGTTCCCCTCTATGTGAAGACAAGGAGCTGCTAGCTCTGGCAACAACCAGCCTCCTAAATAGGACCATTGTATCCCACGTATCAATGATGTCTTACAACATCTTCATGTTTCACAGCCATATGGTGAACTTTGATCTAGGAAATTATATCTACAAACCTATAAGGACCCGGCTAATTCTTCAAACAGCAGGCACTGTGATAATGTTACTCAAGAATGTGACAGATCAAAGATATGGTAAAAACGAATGGTTTTAAGGATGTTTTGTTCATTTAATGCACATTAAAGAAGCATTTAGTTACTTTGCCAGGACACTCAAAACTGAGCTGTGGTACATCCAACTTCTTTCAGTGGTTTCTTAGATGATGGTACCATCACAGTTGGTGCATGTCAGAGTGAAAACCAACCCGTGATGTTGGGAAATGTCCTCAGACATGCAAGACTTGATTGTGTCAAAGCCTCCAGTGAAACATAAAACATTTCTGCAGCTTTGAAAGAGCTCGATGGGCTTTTTCTGAAGCAAAATAAGTCTACAACCATCAACAGAACTGAGATACATAACCAAAAAGCCAACGTTCTCCAAGTTGTAAAATGAAAGAGACATGCAGAAAGACAGCCATCATTACAGCACTACATCAGGCAGCAAAATGACAGAGGTCATTCATCACATGATCACCTGATGGGAAATTTTGTAAACAGAAGCAACAAAACCAAGTTGTTGCTCCATGTTTTTTACGGGATATCAAAATCGTAAAGGTTCTGGATGAGCGCATTAATCATTAATCATTAATCATTAATCAGACAATGCTCTGAAACATGGCATATTGGTAGAATGATCAAAATGCAACTTGAGTCAATACCACAATATTAACTCATTTAGTGGCGTGTCAATAGTGCTATTACTGTGCATATAAACAAAAACAAAAAAATGAGAAGAACATAAAGGATCTTAGACCAAATTCCAAATCACCATTCCACAGTAAGAAATACAAGTTACCTTTTGGCTAACCAGAAAGTTTTATTGTTCTTTTGAAAAATGTTTAAACTTGAGAAAAAAACATGAGATGGTCATATGATAATAAGGTTCGCAAACCTTTTCACTGAAAATAACTGACATAGATTCTACATTTCTGTATTTATTTTTCTTATATTTTACTTTCCTTTGAAAGACACTTTCAAAAAGGTGAAAATGTGTGTCATAGGAATGAGGTATGGTTTAAGAGAAGAAAACAGGCCTATATGTAGTCTATATGTTGGCCTTTAAAACACACATGCGCACACACATATATATTTAGATATTAAGAAATATTCAGTATATATATTCATTAAGCATACTGGCAATACTAAATCAGTCATTGTACTGATAAAAATAGCTTGTAGTCATTGGACATTTATTGTCTCAATTGTGTTGTGATGCTGCTGCTGCTCAGATTGCAAGTGAGTGAGCAGTGGTCCTCTTACCCTCTGGCCTGATTCGGAGAAATGAGATTAGGAGGTGCACAGCCAAATTTAGCCCCTACACAAACAAAAACAAGATGAGTGGGAGTTATGGGGAAGGCAATCTGACAATATTTAGAATAAGTTGCAGCAAGTAGAATTTAACTATTATTTATATATTATTATATATATTTTATACTTAGATAAACTGGTTGTCAGGGCTTCACAGGCAAGGTTAGATACAACAAGATACAACAATTCAAAATAACATTTGACTCCACAACAATACTGAATCAAATAGAAAAATAATATTGATTATGCGTAAAAGGAAATTTGGTTTCAGTATTAATTCAGAAAAAAACATTTAAATAAATTAAAATGTAATAATAATCAAGTCATCAAATAAAGTGTTGCAGAGAGCGGAGAGAGACCTGTGGTTATATTCTCCAAAGCTCACCATAGATGCTTAAAGGTGCTGTCTTTGTAGCATGGCAACAAACTGAGCTGATCATACCCAGCGATAGCAGGTATCACAGGTGAACTTTCTTCGTTTTCAACAGCAGGAGGAAAGCTTACAGCCAACAGTTCAATATCTGAGGTACAGAGATATTCTTTCTCATTGTCATGTCCAGGGTCATACCATTTTCTGTTAACAAGCACAGCAGTCCTTCATTTTTACTCTTGCCGCTCTGTATGGAGTCTGTTTCTGGCTGTAGTCAGACAGCCATGGAGACAGGTGTTGGAGTCTTGAATTTGTTCCTGCATCCATGCCTTGGTGAAACTAATAATAATTCTTCATTCCTAGTATTCCCTCTGTGAGTTCATCATTGGTCCAAACTTATTCAAATTTATGAAACGCTTATCACATTTCCCATGCAGATCAAGAGAAGAAATGTTGTTTCTAAATTCTAACTCCTTCCTCCATGTTTCACTCCTGTCCTACATCATAGATGTCTCCTCTTAAACCTATCAGAATTTTGGGATTAGTAGATTATGGCTGCAAAACGTCACGCAGTTGAAGTTGTTTGATATGCTTGAATAGTTGTAGCTCAAAGAAGACCTCTGATGATAACAATTTAGCCAAACTTGAACCCCAGTTTGAACTTACCAGTGCAAAAATTACCATAAAAGATTTACACATATCATTCAGAGGACAGACACATTAGATTACACACTGCAATGACTGCATTAACAAGGTAAACAGACAAATGACAAATGACAAATGACAATTGCAGAATTCCAACCAAAAGCTATTAGATCAACTGAAATTTTAAGAAATCAAACGCATAATGCATTTGGGAGATGGAGCACTCCTGCATGTATGTGCTAATCTAGACTCAAATGGGCCTAGATGTTTTGCACATGCTCCACAGTTCCTGTCCAGGAGAAGAAAAAGCCATTAACAACAAAGAAAAACGACTAGAGACAGTGAGTATCTTTTTGTAAAAACAGTAAAGTGTAAGTGTCAATACCGTAAAATTCTGGTCTAATTCGCATAGTTTTTCTTTCTTTTGTACAACAGCTGAACCTGTCAGAATGTGCAACTGTAAATCAATTATGTGTCAGCTTATAGTCACTTAAAACATTTACATTGTTGCTTTATTCTAATAAAATTCAGATTTTTCAACCACGAGATCTGAAAAAATGACCATCAAGTAACTCACAGACATCCATGCAGTTAATTCAGCTACACTTGTACATTGATCTCACACAGAGAAAGTTAGAAGCAACAGAATGTCTTGAGTGTTATTTTTTAACACAGTCCACAGAGTCGTGGTGTCAGACACACTTAAGTCAAACCGAATACGCTCAAGGACAAGGACAGAGGTCCAATTAAATGATCAAGCTGAGCTGTAGCTATAGCTTGACACAGCTGTACATGTTGCCATGCTGACTGAAATCTATGTCACCAAAAGACTGGTGGTTACAGCTCATATGTGCAAGGTTTTCAAGTATATTTCAGACCGAAATAGTCCCTTTAAGGCCCTTATACGCCAAACTGGTAACCGGCTGTTGCTAACATCTGGTTTTCCCTTAGCATGTACACAGTAAATATCAAAGCCTTATTAATATTTCAGATAAGTGGAGTGCAACTGAGTTACATATTTGACAGCAGATGCAAGTTGTTTTTAAAAGCTGACGACCTCTATGGATGGGGTCATCCACCCTGCCATTTACTAATATAAGAAACTAAGCTTTAACATCCAGACTGAACAGCTGGGTGAGATCCTGGTTCGTGTGTGTTTTCTGTTGGTCTGCATTTGTTGAAAAGTAACATACAGAAATTAGCAAAAAAACTCTTTGTTGTAATAGAGCATGGTAATTCATATTCAGAACTGAGGCACAACTACAGGATTTCATTGTGAATGATTTCATGGCACAATTAGTGCGGAGTGAAATAATTTACGCTTAATCTGAATAAATAAGGAAGTCATCTGTTTCTGTGCAAATATGCATATTTAAGATGACCTAGAAATGAAAAAGAAGAGTGTGTTTTGGCAACAGGTTGACAACATTTCTTTTGTTGTAATGAGCAAACATTTCAGGTCAACGACAACAAACAAAAGATTTAAGTCTTTTTTTTCCTTAATTTATTTGTATTACTTATTTGTATCATAGGTTGCCAAAGAGGTGCAGCTTACTTTGCCCCAATGCTTTAACTGACTGGTTATTGATAGTCAATGATTTATGTGGAGGGGTCCATTGGTATCACTAGATGCTTTTTACTGGGGCACATGCCTGAGCATTGGTCAGTTGTGGCCCAGTAAAATCTCCCAAAGCTGACAGTGTTATTTTTGGAAATGATACAAACTGAGAAAGAACAGTTCATTTATTCCCTTTCCACAATGTCAAACAATGCAGTTGAACTCAAAATACAAGATAAAGTTGGCACAAAGCTCTCTGTCCCATGGAGTTTCATGCCACGTGCATGCCAATGTGCACGTTGCTGCTGCACACAGAAGTCCAGTTCACTGGTGCACTGCATAAAACACACAACAGGGGTGTGGAAGAGACAGACTGTTCGGATGCAGTGTTTGATAGATCATGTTTGATCACTGACGCAATGGCAAGGCCTCATGACTAGAGTAAGTAGGTAACGAGGCTAATGGTTAAGGTCAGAGGGAGTGGATGGGTATTGTTGTCCCTCTGCTTTGCACGCTTGTCATCTAAACAAACTGATGAGCTTTATTATTTTAGTATAAGTTGACTCAATGTGGGTTGTTCTGCTAGAGTTTGACTTTTTTGTATATTCGATGTACAAAAAGTACACGATTTGAAGTAATGACTTAAACCTTTAATCTCTTGACAAGGAGAGGCATTTCTAAACACCGGTCCCAATAATTCACTTTATCCTCCTCTAATATACTCTTAAAAATAAGAAATAGGGGCGACCTTGTCCCAAATGGCCCCCAAAGTCTCAGTTCAAGGAATAGATGTCCACTAATCCTTTATCTCCTAAAAGGAGAGTGTGAGCAATTGTATGAGGTTTTTCTTTTTCCTTTTCTTTTAAGGAATGAGAGAGTAAGGTCAAAGTGATATTACCAGACTGCATTTCAAGGAGCAATTACCACAGTAAAATAGAAGTGTGCTACTTTTTTTTGCCCGAATGGTTTGTCATGTGTTGTATGTGGAAATATGTAAAAAAAATACTGAAATACCAACCTATTTTTTTTTTTACCTTTAACATTTGTTTTAGTTTCAGTTGCAGTTTTAAGATATTAGCATTAATTGTAGACCTAGCAAAGGTCGTTCATGTAACATTTCATACACATGCAAGCCTCAGCAGTAAGAATTTGATGTGAGCGCATGTGTCCCAGTAGAGCCTTATATATCAGCTTTAATGTTTCAGGGCTCTTGTACACCATGTCACGAACCAGCTGTGACAGCAGGGCCCCTTGCTGTGTGTTCACACATCACCAGTGCTTGGGGGGGATTGCATTTGAATGGAGCAGGAGTTTATACATTATTCGATAAGGAAAAAGAAGTAAACAAAACAATCTTTGTGTAAAGTCAGGTCTTTATTGGTTTAATTTTTAGTATCCAGTATTAGGGGTGTTTTTTAATGTGTTTTCCTCAAAAGGCCGTGCTTCAGTTTAAACTCACACATTATATGTATGCTTTTATTAAGCATTTGGCCTCATGCATTGACAGACAACAGTTGCTGTCACATGAACCAACTATAGAGTTCATTCACTACTCTACCAATTCACTGATAGACAGAAAAGGCATTGAGCAGTCACACTGAGCCATTGATGCATCACAATGATGCGTTTACAATGAAAAGACATAGACAATCCCTCGCATTGCAGATCATTTCAAAGCATGATTTTCATCGGTACACGAAGGCCCTAAAACGGACTATTTCTGTCTGAAATATACTTTAAAATCTTACAGATATGAGCTGTTTCCACCAATCTTTTGGTGACATGGATTTTAGAGCTACAGTTACAGCTCAGCTTGGCCATTTAATTGAACCACTTTCCTTGTCCTAGTACACATGTACAGGAGCAGAACTGAACTGTCTAAAGCCAGTCTGATACTGTGACGCTTTGGAGTGTTTATAAAAAATGTTCGAGACATTCTGCCTCTTCCATCGTTCTCTGTGGCAGAGTATCGTACATGTAACTGCATGTAGCTGCATATACTGCACAAGTTACTTGAATGGTGATTTTGTTGGATGATGATGCTATTACAAAATCAAAATTTTATTGGAGACAGCCTGAAAATGGTTTACGCCAACGCTAGTTGACATATGGTCTTAATGCGCTGATTTTCAATCACAACATCTGATGAGTTTCACCATCTGACAAAAGAAACAAAAAAACGTGAATGAGAGCAGGCTGCTGGAAATTAAACTTGACTGATATGAATTACATTTAGAAAATGTAACTTGACAATGCAAAAAGATAGAGCTTCAGAGCATGTACAGAGTAGCGAGGCCTATTTGAGTCGAGTTGATCATGCAGGAGTGACTGAATTCCCAACTATGTTATCTTTGTTTGTTCGGAGCGGAGCTTGATTTTGTACGATATTGATCAGACTAACATGTTTAAATGTTTTTTTAAAAGTCCTTATACAATAATATGATTCTGTTCCAGAGATATGTAAATTTACTCAGTATGATCATTTCTATGTTTATTTATTGTGATTTTGATCAATTTGAAAATGTCTCAGAAACATGTAAATGTGTGCCTGTTTTTGATGTGGTGAACAAGTAAAAAATACACTTTTAAAACAAAAAAGAATGTACAATATATATATTTTTTTCAATCTACATTAAGGATAAAAGCTAAATCAAGAAACCATAGATAAACCTCAACTTAATTCTTAAATGTGGGATTCTAACCAGTGCATGTCACGATTTGTAAACTGGGAGTTCGGTGAGGCAGCCAAAATGCCTTTGAGCTTTTTAATTAAAAATGTCCAGACCTCAAAAGGCCTGAGTCTCCATCTGATTTTCAGGTACAGCAAAGCAAGCACACAACATTCAAGAACACAACAGCCATCCAGCAAACATCATGGTATAAACCCCATTCCTAATAGGGTTATTAATAATAAAAAGGGCATAGTCATGCCAGGCTTTCACAAAGCAGATATGGCGAAAACAACAACCAACTAAATTGAATTGGGATTACGTAACTCCCCAAATGAACAAGGGCTGTACCTCCAAGTGGTTTTGTATTTTAGGCTGTGATGTAACAGAAGGGCCACAGACAACCACGGATGTTTTTTTTCTTCTGGATTCTTTTTAAAGTTGTTTAAGTCAAGCTGCTTTTGTCTGGTAACTTTATCAGACTTAATCCACCGTGGGCCTGATCTCCGAGGGCCCCTGGTTCTGAGCAGCCGTAATCCTGGAGCAGCTCATATCACACAGAAGCAGGAGCAGCAGGTCCAGGGTCAGTGCTCAGGCCCATCAACCCCTATCTCATTCATCCTCTCTGCAGAGAGTCAGGACCAAAATATAAAGTTGCTTCAAACCAAGAGGAAAGTAATCCTCCTTAAAGGCCTGGCCAACGTTTTCTACTTCTGAAGGAAGTGTGTCCTGTCCAACTTCTCTGTTACAATCCCTATTTCCAGGAAATTTGGGATGTTTTCCAAAGTGCAACAAAACCTTAAAGCTGTACTTATTTTGTTTTAACTTTCAGTTATATTCATCTTCACTGACCAACACCATCGTACTTTTAACATGAATTGATTAAATAAAAACTGAATTGAATTTTAAAAACAAATCTATAACTTTATGTCAGCAATTCACTGAAGAGTGGATGTTAGCTGTCATTATGAGACGCCACATCAGTGACATTATCACAAGTCAACACGTGATCGCTAGTGTGTCGAAACACCAATTTACGTATTTCTCATTTTGTGGTGAGATTATGCTGATGAAAGGTCAAACGTTTCACCTAAGACAGCCCAAAGTCCAGCTGTTTCCTGTGTTTCAGTTTCCTGACACTGTTTATTCATCTCCAAATTGTGAGGGTGCATGGTTGTCTTTCTCTGTAGGTTAAAACCCTGTGATGGACTGAAGACTTGTCTACAACATACCTAACATTTCACCCCTATATCAGCAGGGAAATGCTCCAGATGGATTGTTTGTTTAGTTCTAGGTGGGGGAGAGGTAGAGCGGTTGGCACCCTGGTAAATTTTCTTATCTCTCTCCTCGTCCTCTGGGCATTGTAACAATGTTGCTGGTTATTAGCTTGTGTGTTATGCTGTTAATATAACACTTGTCTTTAAATAAGGCCAGTGCTCAGTGTTTTCATCTGGGCGATATGTTTGTGGGTGAAAAATACCTTTTTATTGGTTTATTGTGTGAGTGGCTGCATCAGTGTGTATTTTGACGAAAACATTTGTTGCTCCCCTTCAAATATTGATAGGAGGTTGTTTAGTCACATTGATGCTCTGGAAGCATGAAGCAGTACAATAATTTCTCATCAGCCTGCTTAACTTGGCAGAAGTGAGAGGAAAAGAAGAGAGAAAAAAGAAGGGAATAAGAGAATGAAGGCTGACATGCAGACAGAGACACTGGAAGGAAATAGTTTACATTTTTGACAGCCAAAACATCTGAAATGGCTAAATATTTCAGGATGAATATTTCAAATATATCAACTTTGAGCAGAGTTCAACAGAAGTGCATCATTTCTGAAAGGACATACCGAGCAAGTTTATCTAAAGTCATTCATCTATTTGCTGTACTGTTGTAAAGTCATGATGAAAGATAAAATTCCCTTTGAGTAATGCAAAATCAAAGTCAATGCACAGATACATTGCCTTTGAACATGTTATCACTCATGCACGTATTCTTATGGTTCTGCAGCACACAGTTCATACCGACTGTCAATGCTAAATGCAAGGACTTTATGTCAATTATGTGGTGAGATTTGGAAGAAAGAAAAAGAGTACAGAGGTCAGAAAGGCAGATGATCACAAAGAGTTTCTAACTCCTAAAAGTTGCCTCCTTGACATTATATATCTAAAGTGCCAAACGTTGAAGCTATTAAAATTCATACATTTAGATCAACCAGAAGATAAACTGTGTGGTGTGAAAAGTATCTGAATGACAGACCGGCAGCTGAGGTCACAGCACCCTGAAATACATGTTTCAGCAATAACCTCCAGTCACTGAGTTTCGAGGAGGATTACTATTGGATTTAAATTTACCAGCTGAACAGGACCACAACTCCAGTTGAATAATAATTCACAATTCATGATATAAGGTGGGTAATATTGTGTAATTTCAATGTAATGGTTTAAACAGTGTATACAGCTGTACAACAAATTTGACACAGCTAATATGATGATTTAACCGCAAACTGCCCATCAATAGTCACAAGATGAATAAATGATCTATTAATGCATTTTTTTTAGTGTACATCCTGTCACGCAATTTAGCTTAATACATGAATTCTAATTAATTATTTTTTCTTATTGAAAAAAGGAGGCTTTATGCCCAGGACTATAACCTCCGTTTGGCATTTGGCAGTGTGGTTCTCAGGAATGCTTGGCTGTGGTGTTAGTTACATCATAATACAAGGAGCCCACTGTGAGGGATTTAACACTGATGGCCCAATGCTCACTCTGAGAAATATACAGCAAAAGATACTTAAATCAATCAACACTGCATTTGCAATCTAATCTGCAAAGCCCCTGTGCATTGGGAAAAAGCCCCCATTAACACACTTACAGTACACTAATGGCCAGATGTGAGCACTTATACATACACATGTGCGAATGTCCACACATGGGCTGCACTCATCTGACCAGAGCTTTTAGTTTGAATCGCTAAAACAGCATCTGAATGTGAGATATGCAGGCCCCTTGACTCGATGAAGGATTAAAAGAAACAGGACTTCTCTCAGGTCGTCAGGAAAAGTATAGGTTGATTCAACCCAAACTCAGTCTGTGAGTTTGCAACTTGATAAACGTAATATGAATATATCTGTCTGTGGGTTTTTGTTATGCTTTATGTTCTGTTTTAGTGTTACTTTGTCATTCTGATTTCCATGTTTTCTTTGTTACGTTAATGTTGGGTTTCTGTTTGTTTTATGACTTGTATTCTTGTTTACTGTAATCAGTCTGTTTGTTGGGTCTCGGTCTTGCTTTCTGCTCTCCCTGAACACCTTGATTCCGTTATCTAATGACCACACCTGTCCTTTGTAATTTGCTCTCTCTGTATAAATACTCCCTGGCTTCCTTTGTTCAGTGCCAGGTCCACATTGTAGCTCTCTTACGCCAATTAGTGTTGTGTGCTGACCTCTGCTCAGTTTCTTGGTTTTTGCTGCCTCTGCAGTTCCTTTGGTTTGTTTTGATAAAGTTTTGACGCATCACTTGCTTGCCACCTGTCTATGAAGTCCAGCATTTGGTTCCTCAGTCACCACAGAGCATGACAATTTGATCCAATCAAATCAAATGTTGCTGGAAAGCAATAAATTTTTGGAGCCAAGCTTTTTTCGTGTCCTGACTAGAAAATAGCGTGCAAACTGACAGCTTGGTCAACAAAAGCTGGATATTATAACAACTCTCCCGTCTTTAAGTTGAATTGTGGTAGTTTTTAATTTCCAATAAATAGAGGAGATATCACTTCACACAGATAATGTGTGTGTCTATGTCTGTGTGTGTTCTGTTGGAGCTCATTTAGTAGGAAGGTCACCTTTTCTTTCTTATGCTACAGTTTATGTGGACCTCTGAGAATCACAATATATTGTGTCATACTCAGGAACTTCTGAATTTACCAAGAACCTCTAACCTGCTGAAACCACAAACACAGACGTTTTTTTTTTTCTGGAAACTAATGCTGCCTCATACTTCCGTGAAAGTCAGTAATTGCTGTGGGTCTTCTGACCTTTCCATTATAGTTATGTATCTGTTTCAGGATGTTGCCCAACACTATACCAACTTAAAACTGTAGCTAATGTGAGAGGTGGATGTCATTATTCCAATTACTTCACCTGGGGAACACATAACAAACTTTGTGTTTTCCACTTTGTGGATAAGGGCCTGACATCCTCTCTGAATGTATATGGGTCAGAAATATGTCTGCACCAGATTTAGCAAACTCCTGCTACTGTTTATATATATACAGACAGGATGAGAAGTGATTGAGTGGAGCTTGTTAGAAAGCTTGATGTCTGTGAAGCTCCAGCAAAGTCTTTTGTAAGTCAGAGAGGAGCTTCTCTATAGGAAAAAAAGAAAAAAGAAATGATGATCCTCTCTATTGTTCAAGGACATTGTGGTGTTTACTGCTCCTCGGCAGTTCATTGGACGTACTGTAATTCTGCAAGCTTTCAGTGGGGGTCATATTAACACAGGGTGACAACCATGTCTAATTATTTTTCAGCTTCCTATTGTTAGCAAGCTAATGAGTCTGTATTACACAAAGCTAAATTACACAGTTCTCACAATGATAAGTGGAGGAGAAACAAAGTTTAGAGCAGACTAACAGTTGGGAAGGAGGGTCAACCTTCAGTTAGTCACAATGAATATCCTTCAGTCAGTGATAATGGTGATGAATTATCAACTGAGATCTGGCACGAAAAGCAACATTCTGCAAATCAGGGTTAGGGAGGCCATAAAAACAAAACCCAGTGAAAAAAACAGTTCCAATAAACTTGAAATGATACAGTGATAATCAAAACCCTGAATTGGTTGTGTCTTTGTCTATAGTGTTGGCTCCAACTCAAAGTGGTATTTGCCATTCATGCATAGTGTTATACAATCACCACTAGTATTGCTTAAAAAGACAAAAAAAGAAAATACTTCAGCAAAACTATCTCACCTTTGGCTTCATGAAACAGTCATTCCTCAGCAAGAAATTTAAAACCATCAAACCGTCATTAAGATATTTGCCTGCAGCTGTCAGAGGGAGATTGATAATATCACCCTCAGTTAGTCACTGATACGACAAGAGAACGATTCATCCTCCCACCTGTTTCATCATACTTAAAAGTCCACAATTAAAAATATAGTACCTTTTCCCTTTTTAAATCTTCCTCCTCATATCACAGTGTTGTCACCACTCCCAGTTATATTCTAAAACATGACTCCCTCAGTGGAAACTTTTCAAGGATTTTGCCTCCTTGGCAGCCAAGTCCACCATTGTCCTCTGAACTCAAAACATCTGGTTTATAAAAATACTCTTTTTAATGTCATGTTATTCTTGTTTGGAGCGCATGCTCGATTCAAGGATGATTACTTGGAGTCACAGATAGAAAGATTAGCCTCATATTAAACAATGTATTTTTGTTTTCTGCTGATCTTTTAGGTTACAGTTATAATAATTTTGATTTGATGTGAACGTTAACATTTTTATGTGTGTGAATGAGTGTAAGGGTAAACAGCTAAAACTGACCCCTTTCTAACAATATGCTTAACCAAATGGAGCTAACTCTTTTTGGTCTATATTTATAGGGTAATCCATAATGTTTTTATTCTTTGAAAAGGTGAACAATTATTAATTCATCATTCCTCCCCAAGACGATTTGTGCTCATATGACACGTACTTCCTCCTGTAGTTTCTAGGGGAGTTTCTTTACAGGACTTAGTTATGGGTCGTATTCGAGGGGATGAAGAAAGACCCTAATGGATGTTTAATTGGAGGATTTTATGTGCAAATATCATGGCAGATATTTGAGCTTCAAAAATGATGTGATTCATTAATGTGGTATTTTTGGATATAATTTGATTGACTGTATTGTAGTTTTAATATTACACACAATCATTTCACCCACAAAAGAACATCTTAAAAAAGGTGCCTGTTGTTTTCAACACGAATAAACTGGTGACACTTCATACTGACACCACAATTATACACTTTTCATACTAAAATGACCTTGTTTAAACTATTTATTTTTTAAAAAAGGCTAGCTTGTTAAAAACAAGCCAATGAAATCCTTTTCTACAGTGTGTGGTAGCAAGTTTAGTGTTGTGAGGGCTACAAGTTATCAGTCCCGTACCTTTACCTCCTAGAAGACAGGCGTGCCGCTACAGCAACACGACGGGATCACATTACACTGTATCCTACGGGCTGTTTTATTGAAAATCATGACTCTGAGATAATCAGGCTAGTTTACTAGCTGGTCTACTGCTGACATCAGCCCCACACACCGTAAACTACCTCCTGTCTTGACAACAAGTTTGAAAAAAAAATCAATCAATTAATTGATCAATCTCATCTCTCCTTGTCAGAAAATTGTTGCTGTCAGTTTCAGAGCTTCCATGTGAAACCCTATGGTTATTCAATCATTTTGTGAACGAAAAAAGGGAATTGTACCCCTTTTTCTTGTCTCAACCGCACCATCCTCAGTGAAAATTACCATGAATCCGTTTGCAGATCATATTGGTACCATGCCCAGCTGGAGCCAATAAAAACCTCTGACTACAGCAGAGTTGTTTGACACAGGACTGACTGCTGATTAAACACTTTCACACTTGGCCTAAATAGCCAGATGCTAGCTTTTTTCTAAAAAAAAAAATAAATAATTTTTACCCTTAAATGGGCTGAAGCAGTTTGTTGAAGGGAAAGATTTGGAGAAAGCCTATGACCGTGTCCCTCGCGGTCTCCTGTGGGAGGTGCTCTGGGAGTATGGGATATTGGGCCTGCCTTTACGGGTCATTCAGTCCCTGATTGTATCATCATTACACCGTAGTTGTGAAATACTAATACTAATTCAAATTATGGTGCCACTGAGAGTAACAACACTAACATGCTCCCATTGTTTGTCCCTGTGTATCTCTCTGATGCATGTTTTCATATCTTCACCCACACTCGTCAACAAACCTTAAATAAGCTTTAAATAACTTGACTTGTCCTAAACTGAACAGTGCATTTGTGTTGCAGATTGTGTTGGGGAAATAAATGGCATCAATCAGACTTAACAAGAGCATAATTAATGTTTGGTTACATAACGATCCCTGTTTATTGTGTAAAAACTCAATGGGAAATGATCACAATACTTCTAAAGAAATGCGTTCCTTTGAATTTGAATTACATGTTCTGCAGAAAACAAGTTGATAGACTAATTTGCTTCCATATGTGGTCCCTTAACTTTTGTAGTCTTTTTACATTGTTTTTTTAAAAAAAACACAGCCACAGCTTAATACCTGCTGTGAGGTAGTCTGCACAGAATACTGTTGGTTTAGCAAGGATTAACATCATGCACTCTTATTCGCAGTGGAATGCCTGAAGTTTGTGCAATGAGGAAAATCCAACGCAATTATTAGAGGTTGATTCATAGTCTCATTGTTCTTAGTCTCTCTTAGTTCTAGGGTACATTCACAAAATATGTTAAATTTGCTTTAGTCTTTTTAAAGTGATCTATCTTGTATGAGACTAATCAAATGCAGTAATGCAGCCATGTCTAAAATCTCAGCATCAGTGGCCTAAAACTCCAGAGAATCAACAACTCATTATCAGTTAATTCAAAGAAAATAAATGTGTGTGGCACCCCCATGATTTCTGTCAGAAGACCAGACATGCCATAACATAGTGGATCTGAATGTTACAGAGATGATCTTTTATTATACCTTCTGTGATTATTCATGAACAGTGAGTATTCAACTATGTTCACACTCAATTAGATATTTTTCACCCTAGACTTTCAAAAAAATGTATATGCATTTTTTGTCAGTGTAACACACATAGCTCATGACTCAAATAAGATTATAGAAATAAGGAGACAAGGTTGGTGTAATGAGGGTTCTAGTCAAAGGCCATCCAGAAATCTCCATTTATCCTCATTTTAAGGAGCTTCAGGACAAGTTCAGGGGCTCATTATCTCAGCTGGTGTTGTTGGATGCTGGCTGTGCAACTGGAGATAATGGACGGTGTAACACTGAAAATGTGTAAGTTGCAGCTACAAGCGAGAAATCTCTTTCTGAACTGCTGTTGCACTCTGGATCCACCTTAAAAAATGTTACGTGTTAAAATCAAATTTCGGTGGGATGTGGGACAATAATGACATTTCCTCTCTCACCGTATATTAGGCTTACATTGATTTTGAAGAATGTATGTTTGTTTCCACTCTAATAAAGCCTGAAACATGAACAAATTGTCTGAATGAATGAGACAGCTCATGGTGTTCCAGTCAAAATGGTATGTGCTCAGTGAGTTGTGATGTCAAATCCACATCTAGGTCAAATGCTGTGAGATTTTAACTGAATGTGCTATGTTTTCATGGTATGTTGCCAATGGTAAACAGGCCCCGATGATGTCACCTTTTCTCTGAGAAAACTTTATCAGTGAGGTCAGGTTGAATATCATGTTTGCTGTTTTCCGTCCCAGCTGTCTTTTTCACAGACTTTCAAACACAAAAAATACACAGACCGATGGTCATATCTTTCACTGCTACAGTCCACTTCACAATCTGTGAATGCATTATCATCTTAATCTCGTTGTGAGGATTTTTTTTATTATTGTCCACCCATATGTATCTGAAAATGAATAAAAATAAGGTGGAAAGTAGTGGGAACATTTCAGAAAGCCCCGACCTGAAGATGGTTTATGGGCAGAGTCTCATCTTAGGCTCACCTGGTCAGACATATTATATAAGATGGTGGCAGTCAGGCCCTCTGTCTTCCACTTTATTTGTTGTTGTACTGTTTTTAAATTAAAGGAAACGCACGCTTTGTTTTATCACCATTGACAATATGAGACTGCTTGATAATAACACAAACAAGGCAATGGATGTTGTGAGAAATTTTAATAATATCATCTTTAATAGCATCATTCATCTTTTAGTCACAACTACCCAAACAACCGTGAATATCTCCAGTGCCATCAATTGCATTTGGACAATTTAGCATAACAAAAAATAAGAAAAGAGAAAGTTGAACTGCAGCTTTTCAACAATGCAGGGTGCCTCATTAGCAACATTACTAGGAGAGAAGTTTTCTTCATCCTGTTCTAAATATCTAGGAAGCAACACCATCCACTGCATAACTACGAAACTCCAGACTCTACATTGCAGTGCTTTTCTTGATATCTTCTGTATGTGCTTTTTTATTTCTTTGAAAACCTTGAAAACTTCAGGTATTGTTGAACAAATATTTCAAAGTGAAGTAATTAAAAGAAACAAAACTGTAAATCCTAATTAGTAGTTCTGATTTACAACTCATGTACAGCATGCCTTTCTTTTTCCCCTCCTTGTAACAAAAATATTTAGACTAGTTCCGTTGTATTAATGCAGGCACATGCTAAAGATGGATTTCCAAATGCTAACACAGGCCAGGTGCGAAGTGTTCAACAGCTGAGAACAACTTTAGTTTTTATGTTGCTGGATGCACATAATCCAAGTGGTGCTGCTCGTTAGAAGCTAAAGTGAAGAACTGTGTAAAGTGACATAGCGGTAAGTTAGGCAAGTAAAATTGGCATATGTGGTGACTAATACATAATGATTTCTTTTTTTAAAATGTCCACTATTTTAATGTATCTGCAATATTAACCAGCGAGCAAAATACACGCCAGGAAAAGCGGATGAGACACACACTCTCTTTTTGTGTATTCTTTCAGGATTATCTGTTGTGTTCACAAATGACACACTTGGCATTTTTTCCAGACTTTTTCAGACTATGAATCTGACTGGAAATCTGAAAGTCACATGGTCTGGAGCAAATGTTTGAAGCCATTTGTATTCTCGCATCCAGCCCCTCTGGGGAAGGTTTAGAAAACTTTATGGCTGCAGTGCATGTGTGAAAACAGCTAAAACAAGAAATGTGACTCATTTGCACAAAATAGTCGAATGATATTTAGAAATAAGAAAACAAAAGGAAAAAAGAAACGGCTACATCGAGGCTGCATGTGACCTCTGTAAACTGTAAATTCTTTGGACCATGAAATAAGTGTATTGGATCTTACAGCTACTGGAAATATCAGGCAGTCGATGAACGTGAACAATGATTTTCAGATCTTAATTAATTCTTTCCATCAAATAACGATGAAATGTCTATTTTGTCAGAGCAGGTGTGTGGAGACCCTGTTTTGCTTCAGCAATTTTCAATTTTTTTTCAAGATTTAAATCTAACATTTTATACTGAAAAATAGTGCATGATTGTTTAGCTGTTTTTTAATTAAATTTTTCAAATGAAATACTATTAGTAACCGTGTTTATGGTAGCTCAGAGAAGTGACAAGAAATAAAAATGGTCAACTAAGACCTGAGAATGCAACTTTATTAAAAATAAAATGCTTAAAAACCTCTAGCTTGAGCGGTTTCTTCTCTAAAAGTTACTCCGCTCTGCAGTACTGACAGAAGAGAAATTGACTCCATCTGTCTTCCTCTTCAGTCAACTTTTCTTTCACACCTGCAGTTTTCTGCATCTTATAGCATAGGACAGTACAGCACTTCTATCGTTCAGGAGTTAAATTCCCTTTGGCCTGAGATGCACCTAAACTGCGAATAATATAAAATCACCCCCCCCTCTACATGATCTCATACAGGCCTCTCGTTGGGCCAACCTGAAATTATTTGATCCTCCATATCAAGGCTCTTCAGGCAATCCACTTGAGCTATTTCCACCTTAATAAGGTTCATCTTGCAGCTGTAGCTTTCTTCGGACGGCTGAGAGGTAATCTGACTCTGAGTGATAGAACTGCTCACACTCTGCAGAAGTTCACTTTCATGTTATTATCTCTCTTGGGTAATTTCAGAAGTCAAAAGTTTGTCGGGAAATCCAAAAGTAATGGATGCTCTTCATGAGCAGATATTACTGTAGATCGAGGAGCTCTGTGTGTAACACAGACTCGTGAAGCGTCTGCATGTCAGGAGTTAAGTCAGATTTGGAAATGATACAGTTTAGTTGTGTATTGTAGAATATAAATATTTTTTCTCTTTTCTCACTGAAGATAATTTAATAGAAGAAAACAAAACTGTTGGTGCATTTAAGAAAGAGCCATTTTCAGACTGCCAGGCCAAACACATCATAAATATCAGAGATATACTGAAGAACATCAAACAGCCAAATGAACAAGAGGAAATCACGCCACGTGGACTTTTTCATTAATACTTTTTCATGCTTTGAACATTATAGATCATAAAGCTTACTGCAGCAAAAACTTTATTAAATCATTCTCTCAGACCCTCGACTGACGCTTACAGAGCAACGTGCCAAGCGGATGTTGCTGAGGCTGCTCTCTGTGTAATCAGCTTCCAGCCTATATTCTTCGCAGCTGTCTCATTTACTCACGCCACATCGCGATTGCCATTAGCAGGCTACCTGCCACGTGAAAATGCCATCAGTGGCATTGAAAGGAACGCTCATAGCAACGTGCCGCCTCTAAACGTCTGTAATACCGTTTCCTGCTGTGATGGAACATTGTGTAGCCACAAAATGTACAAGGATAAAGATTAGATGTTCTGTGTCAGACACTTTATCAGTGGAATGGATTTAGACGGTGTGCTAATATCCTTGATTAAAAACATCCCATGTCACTAATTAGACTGAGTGATGCACTGCGTTTTTCCTATCTTGTAAAAGAGTGCTGTTGTCTCAAGAATAGTCATGTTTGCTCGACCTGACTGTGTGTTCATTTGTGTGTGAGTAATCTAAACGGCAGCCGTGATTAAGATGGTGAATGTTGCAATGTACACATTTCATCACGCTGCATTTACCACAACAAAGAATATACATAACCTGTCCTCCTCCTACAGCCTTGAAATTTTGTCCTTTTCCATAAACTATAGAGAGTGCAGAGGTCCTTGAAAAGGAATAAGGTTTAAATCTGCCAAGGGCCAAACACTCAGTGGATGAATGGTGCAGTTACAGAACCGGCCCCAGTCTAGGATTTTTTTTCCCCACTTTTATGTGCCGGGTGACCTTGTCTGTTCCTGAAATCCTGCAGCACCTGATCACTGCCACTGGCATCCAGATCACACTGTCTGGTCACTGTGAGCTTACTGAGACATGCGGTATTGACCCAGAGTGTAATCATTATGAAATTGATTTCTCTTCCTGGGTTTCCAATTTGAGTTAATGTTGATGGAGCCTTTGTGAACGACATGAAACCAAATATCTGTCTTACTGAAAAAATGCACTGTAGCCTCCAGACCGGACACTACAAAAGCAGATACAAACGTTTCAAATAAAGCATTGATGCTTTGACAACAAACCACATCATTACAGTAAAAAAGGAGCTTGATGAAATAATTCATTCATCAAAACATACAGCTATAATGCGATGCAAGACTGCTTATATTCATCTTCTTCAGCCTCATTGGTATTTATGTGCAAATAATAATAATAATAATAATATTCTTAATGAGTCAGTTGTTTTTGTTTTGTTGTATGAGAAAATGATTGTTTCACATCATTCTGTATCAAGCCTGAATATTTGGTTTACTACATGGCTAAAAAGAATGAAAAAAATGTAATCATTGGATTTGAATCTGTAAGAATCTGTAAGAAGTTTTTCAGATTGACTGATTATCAAACGTGTTTTAGATTTATCATCTGTTGATCAGTTCATTTCAGCTCGAGTGCCACAAGGACTTTAGCGTAGCACAGGCGGACGGAACTCACCACTGTATCTGCAGGCGAGTTAGATTTCAAATCATTGATACTGTCACGATGACCTTTACAGCATCACAAATTAGTACAGCCTGGAATAGAAGTGACATAAAGCTCTGCTTGCGGAGATGGTTGGGAGGAAATGGTCATTACCAGATGACTTACTCAAAAAATACTTACGGCTTTCAACCCAAATAATATTTTCAGTCAACCAGCTCACTTTCAGTAAGTCAGTGACTCAAATGGCGACAATCTAACAGCAGGGAATATTCCACTTAGCGTACAGAAAAAAGGACGTTAAAGCAGCAAGCCAAACAATAAGAGATGTCAGCACTGCTGAAGGTAAAACTCATGCTTACGGTCTCTTCTCTCATCTGATTTGACACTGATAGTCGTCTTTTTGACAGTTGTTACAAATGTTAAAGATTCTCTGTGGAACCTGGAAATTGTTTTTAGTACCACCTGTGGTCATTAAAAAAAGAAACTGTAGACAGAATGACAGTATTTACACCAAGAGCTTAGATTTGGAGGTGTAAGGCTGGAGGGAAATAATTTGTGGCAGTTGTAACAAAGAGTATTTACAGCTGTACAAAACAAGATGATACAGGACAAGAAATCAAAACTCTCACCTGGTAAGCTGTCTGTCAGTAGATCGTAACACAAGCAAAAACAGCTGCAACAAACCAGATAAATACAGGGATGTTGAAGATTTTTTCCAACCACAATTCTGCAACTTAGCTTGGTCAAATGCAATTCTATTTGCTTTAGTATATCAGATTATTTAAGATTCTCATAGACATACTTGAAACCAGGAGGAAGGTGAATTACCTTTTCAAAGCACTGTAATGTAGGCGTAACCTTGTGTTTGTTTGCCATTGAATGGGGAAGATATGTAGGCCACAGGAGGATGGGAGCAGTGGTGAATAGATGGGCTGGGGGCATGAAAGAGCTGCTGTATGTGCTGCTCTCTACACACTTCTGTCAGCCTTTATTAGAGTTGACAACTGAAGCAGATGTTGAAATCAGAGGAAGTAATAACTTTTCTCTGTTCCTCTCTCTGTTGAATTAGATCTTTTGGTGTGTTCATTTGGGTAATAGTTACCTGTAGCTTGAGCTTTTCACACGTAAAGTAGATTTAATCACCTGCATATGAGTCAGCCTTGAGTAATGAAGAACACAGTTTGTCCATAGAGCAATATGCTGCATTGGGGCAATAAGAAGCAAACCATTTCATTCCTTTGAAAGGTTTGCATTCATTCCAGTGATCATACAGAATATAAAAAGTGAGAGTGATCTGTCCTTCAGCTGTTCTTTTCTGTTATTTTTCCATTCTTCATCCCCTGTATGTTTTGTCAAATTTGACAAAAAAAGAAGAGTGTCATGCAGTACATTTGATTTCTGCTCATAAAGTATGAAGAGATATTTTCTCTGCCCTGACCCATATTTTTTATTATACTTGGAAACATTACATCAATGTTTTATTATCTATCTAATCTCATTTCCAAAGCAGTTGCCGGTACCTGCACAAGAAATGCATTTAGGAGTTACCCTTATCAACAAACAAGAAAAACAATTTAATTATTTCAACTGTATTTAAACAGATAGCTTTTGTTTGAAAAGGTAACTAAATTGCGATGATGCGCCTGCACGGTTAAATGTGATCTGCTTTTAACTCCCAGGCATTTCTCCTGGTCATTTTATTAAGGCTGGGATTCTCACCTGTTGTAAACTCTTGATGATTCATCTGGAGCTGCGTGCACCATAAATTCAAT
Source organism: Leuresthes tenuis (assembly GCF_036924035.1). Taxonomy (NCBI): domain Eukaryota; kingdom Metazoa; phylum Chordata; class Actinopteri; order Atheriniformes; family Atherinopsidae; genus Leuresthes; species Leuresthes tenuis. The sequence goes on along the minus strand of NW_027325361.1, from coordinate 13,582,473 downwards.
AACATTTAACATCAAGGACGACATTTATCCCCTCAGTACTCACAGTGAGGCCAAGGCATAGCCAGAAAATGAACGCTGCTGCTAAGGCTAAGTGGGGCAGCCTGACATTAACTCAACAGACGCAGTGACTGACCCTGAGGATAGCAGGTCTGGTGACGTCTATCTGATCTGCTCAGAAGAGAGATGTGTGGCCACTTTGAAGAAGAGAACCTAGTTTATAAGTTAAAAAGATTCACACAGCTGCACGTTTTATTATTCAATTTTAGTATAGTAGTTTTAGTATAAAACACTTCATTTATTATCATACGGCAACACTTAAACATCACTGAACAAATGTGCAATTAATTTGACGAGTTAAACAATAGACTGTGTGTCCTTAATCTTTTACACGTGTTGAAATATTTTTTTCTTTTTTCCAGTGTCATTTGTTTACCAGCCTCAACATCACTGTTATTATGTGAGTCTGTTTGACAGTGTGTGCGTGTCGTGGTACACTGTGCTCTCAGTGGCATTCACATTCGCAGAGACAGTTTTCTGGGTTTTAGCAAGATCACAGAAACACCTACACACTAAAACATCTGCCCTCGTGTCTGCTGCTAGATTTTAAAGACAAATTAGTGGCACAACTGTGCAAGATGCAAAATAGTCCCAAACCTTCTCAGGAGTGTAGTTCAAAATCAAGGTGTTCAAACGTGGGGGTCATCTCCACTGTAATTGCTAAATACTCTTGCATCCAAATTCTTTTGTATTTCTAACTGTAATTTTAACTCGTGAGTAAACAGTGTTGTAAAGGATTGGTGCTGTCTGAGCAGAATTGCCCTCTGGCTGTTGTGATCCCATCACAAAATGGTCTAAAGTTGTTTGTATGTCAAACCAACAACATTCCATCATAAATAAAAACTATCAGATTGAAAATAATAAATTAAATAATTATTTTATATAATGAACAGAAAATGTGGTCCACGGCAGCCAGCATGTTGTTGTATCTTGTTGAGCAGCTTGTGGCTCTCTGAACACTGAACACTACTCCTGTTCTGTGTCAGCCCTTTGTTGGAGCCATCTGCCTGATTAGGATAAAAGAACTACAAGTGGCAATGGGACAAAAAATAATCAGCTTGTTTTAGTTGGCATAACTATCGTTAAAGTACCTGTTCAGACACGCTGCTTTTAGTGTTAAAACAGTATGAGAGAATGCTTTGCTTTGCTTTCCTGAGCTAGATGTGATGAAAAGGAAAAATCCATTTTCTTTCTCAGTTTATTTATCAGTTAACCAATTAAATATAATAAACTCTTTATAAATATGAGCATTACCCATGGTAGATGATGCCATCTTTAATATCCCTTGTAGAAACCTTGTAGATTAAATACAGTTCAAAGACTTTTCACTGGAAGCACTGTGTCCAACAAGGATTGAAAGAAAAAAAAAAGGTATTTTTTATGAGTCAACCGCCATGTGCGGAAATTCCGCTTCATGCTGCTGAGTCTCTCTGCAGATGTTTCCTCTCTCTGTTGTTGTTGTTCTCCCTCAGCACACTGGGGTCCTTGTGGTCAGGCTACCATCTTTTTTTATTTTTTAAAGGAACACAGGTGGTCATGACAAACATAATATACACATAAAGTTGTTCCCTAACATGGTAATGGGAAAGCAACCATCCTCCTCACGCCCCCACAGTACAGGAAGTTACTATCTCGGCATTCCTGGTGGTTCCCTAAAATGTATCAGTAACTTTGTTGCTTATCAAGGAGGTCAAATTTTGGTAACAGAAATGAGGCCAGTCGGTCACCTATCAGCAGGCTCTGATTGGTTACAATCGTTATCTGCCCCGGCGGGTTTTGTGCAGCGTAAAGTAGGTTATCAGAAAAGCATTTTGACAATTATATAAACGAATCAACATTGAAACATTCAAAAACCTTTTTTCCTGCTTTGTTTAACCGCAGGCTAAGTGCAGTTTCACCATGAATATTAGCTGACAGCAAGGTTGTGAAAAAAGTCACTTGATTTTGAATAATGGCTTTGATGGAAAACATGCAAAAAATACCTGATATGAGCGTTCGACCTTCATCTCCTGTTACCGTCTATTCCCTGCAGCAACAAGTCACGTTATGTAAATTCTTGTGTGCACATGTACAAAAGTGATGCATGCTTTGGTGGAGAGGACATGTTGCCCTTTTCCTGCCTCACCTTTCTCTGATTCTTACTATCACGTGGATGGAGCACACAGACGGAAGATAGTCTCGTGCCTAACTGGGCTATGGAAACCAGGATCTGTTTTTAAACTAGGATTCTACGTCTTTGTGGAGGCAAATATACACCAGCTTCAAGTATTTATAGGCGTAATGAATGATTTTCTCCTGAAGCAGCGAGATCACAGGAACACGTGGTTCTAAAGATAGGGTACTCCTACTGTGTTTAACGAGGTGTCCTGATTTCCACCCAGAATAGAAACAGGGACACTCTAAGTGACACCTCAAATGTGTAGAAATTACTGGGATAGGGATATTCTCAAATAACTTTTTCGTTGAAGTAGAAATTATTGAATTTATTTGTCAAACTCATTTCTATTTATATGTATATCACAAGTAGAGAATGAAAAGAATTCTGCATTCACAAAAAAAAAAAGTCAGATGCAAAGCTTCTTGATAAAAGCTTGTTTCAGTTAAATCTTCTTCGTAACAGATGATCGCACTGTGACCAGGAATGAAGACTAATCTTCATTAAATCTTTTAAACTTAATTTGTCAATACAAAAACAATCCATCAGAAGAGGAAAGAAGGAGTTAAGATTAAAGTCTTCACAAGGCAGTAGCTTGAAAATCAAAAGCAATTCATAAAACATATAAAAAAACACAGAGACACATCTGAAAACTCATCTGATCAAGCTGACTTTGATGCATCATTTCCAAATAACTCCTGGTATGCTCTGAGAATAAGAGAGAGTGATCAAATACTTATCCATTTTAGCTTAGTGTTCAGCTAAGTGGACAAATCCAGGCTGAAAAAGCTTCAATTAAATAACAGCTTGCCATTTATGGGTTTGGTATGTTTGGACTTGTGTGTGTTGTGTGTGTGTGTGTGTGTGTGTAGCTTGTCTTGACACAGCAGGGAGTGAGCAGATCAATAAATTCATCACATGATTTCTGAGATGCTCGACACATGCAGCAACACAAATTTTTCATGTCAGATACTAAAATTCCACTGGGGGCAGTGTATTGACTAGCTATAATATACCATAAAGTACAATCAAAATGGCACTGGGGGACTGCAGTTCTTCACCAAACCTAGTGTGCTCTCATGCAGTTCATAGGCATTCTTGTTTTGCCTTTGCTTCACTTCTCCATGAAGTTTCATGAACTTCAGTCCGGTAGTTTTCAGTTATCACACAGACAACAAACCGATTAACCACGGTCACTGTAAACTTCACGAGCCACGTGCTTCCTAGCCCTAGTATTTAGCCTTGGTGGTGGAAAATAGCATGAACTTCAAAGGTGGGGCAACGGAAGCTGTGACAAAGAGGCTGTATGGAAATCCAAAGTTTCAAGTGGTGAAATAAACAAGTCAGCAAACAAACATGCGACCTTAAAACCCACGACACCAGAAGTGGGAATTAGTAAGACTAGTGTTAGTCACAGCTATATCACACCTGTAAAGTTGCTCTATTCTTAAATGACCTAGTTTTTTTTTTGTTTTTTTTTTAAATGCCAGTGTAATTGTGAAAATGTACACGTGTTCCTGTGAATGTGTGCGAGTACCGGTTGAACACTACATGTCAGTTTGCTTGAGCTTCTGTTTGTGTGTCGAAAGATTACGTAACCGTGGTATTTAGCTGATCTTGGCCTCAGGCCCTATTGGTGAAACCTCAAGAAAAGATTCTCTGAGACTAAACCGCACGGTGCGCTTCACTCTGTGGACAGTTGTGACAGTTTGTATTAGACAAAGTCATGTTCATGCAGCACGAATTCCTCCACCCTCAACCTGCACCTTAGAGGCGGAAGTTGCCAAGAGATTAGAGAAGTGACTTGTTTGCCAATAAAGGTCCTTCAACAAAAACCTGGCAGGGAAAGTTTCATACCACAAGTATTTGAATATTTAATCTGCCTGCCAGGGACCAATGATGGGGATTGTTTTTTTTTTTTTTTTTTTATTTCTGCCAACCCATACAGGGAATAAAAGCAGAGCCTATCAAGCAATCACAACTCAGACGTAGCTATTACATTTTTCCCAGAAGACATTTTGACATGTCACTGTAAAAAGTACAGGTCCATAAGTAAAATGGAATGACAGTTAGATTCCATTTATCTGCTTATGTTTGATGGCGTTGTTGTTGTGCATGTGTGCATGACAGCTCAGTTACAGTGTTGATGTTGTAAATGCTATTATTCACAGATGAGTGTGTCTTGTGACAGGTCAAAATGTCAGCGTTGAAGCATAACTGATGCCACTAACCCTAACCCACACACTGCTTCCATTTTGTACACATGACATGAATTTCAAATGTTTAAAACTAATGCGAATGTTTCTGTTGCATAATAACAGGCCTGTATGGAAAGGGACTGTCGCCACATGTGTCCTTAATTTATGACAAGATCCAGATTCACAGTGAAAATATATTTCATAATTCTCATATTTTCATAAATGCTTTCAGAACCTTATGTCTAAAGCTGCTACAATATGAAGCTCTCAGACAAAGCCCACTATTTAAAGGCTGTCTTCTTAATGATGTCCTCCTCTGTCTACATTTACTGGCTTTTCATGTGTTTGAAATAAAGTGATTATAGAGAGTACTTCAAATCCAGCTCTTGAAAAGATGCTTGCCTGGATAAGTCTGTTTGATATATGCTCAAAATTAGTTACTGATACTGACACTTTTTCACGGAGAGCTTTCAGCTCTGTCATAGAATTATAAAAGTGTTGATGTCTTAAATAAGCAAGATGTTGTGGTTGTACAGCAGTCTCAGACGTCTGCGATTTAACCTTGATATAATTTTTTTGTTTACAGTCTAGATCATCTATAACAAGTCGTTTGATTTTTCATGGACGGGTTAGCTGTGTTGTGCACAGTTTGAGTTCTGGCTTACTAGAAGACGTCCTACAGAGTTTGGCTATTTTGCCGCTCAGTATGTTTCCATTGTTTATTTTTGGCTTTGATGTCAGTTCAGAACTGAACTCAGATCAGTGGTCGCACTCATTACAGCAGGGCAAAGATAAACACTGCCAGGGGACTTCTGTGTCATTAAAGTCTCAACAGATGTTTTGATAGCAGATCCTGAACTGGGCTCAGTTTTATTATCCAGTATTCTCTCACAGATGCTGGCTGTGACCTTTCCTACTGTGCTGAGATCTAAAATGGAGCTTTGCTAAGTTAGAAATAGAAAATTACAAATAAGGAGAATTTTTACGGTCATCATTCTCTCCTGCATGCTTTTCATTTTAACCTCAAGTCTTCTCTTCTCAGTCTTCTCTAAGTGTATAATAAGAGCTTTGCTTGGAAGAGGGCTTGAAAACACTATGCCATATGGAGAACAGACCATTCCAAATTTGTTTAAGCCCTATTCTGTCTTTCAGGTTCATCTCAGATTAAATTGAACAAATTTTAGTGTATCACTGTCTTACTTCTGTCCCTCTGGGGCGTTTCTGTGCAGAAAGTGCTTCAGTCACAGGCTGGTTATAGTTAAAGTCTCAGTGGCGGGCATGGTCGGGGGTAAATGAACCCTTAACTGTGTGATTTTAGTGACCTGGGAGAGAAAATTTATTTTCTTCTTTGTATGCTCAACTATTATTGGTCTTAATTATTTTGTTGTTGCTGTGTTTGATTAAAATTTGATTAAAATTAAAATTGTTTGATTCACTTCTTTGTGTGATATTGTCCTTGTATCCCAAAATCTGTGTCTTCTATCAATTTAGCAAGTGATTTTATGATTGAACTTTTCATGTGTTTTGTATCATAGCCTGAGTATTATTAACTGGAGATTGTGCAATGACTGAATAATTCAGGAATGCTTAGACTCCACAATATTTAGAAAATTTAAAGGCTCTCAGCAAAAAGAAATTTTAAAAAGAACTGCTCGGTGCATTATATCAACCTACTGATAAATATTTAATCTATACTGTATCGACTTCCTCAAAAATATACCCATTCCTCTTTTTGGTTCCCATTACTGGACCTGCTGGCTTCCTCAGGTGCAGTTAGTTGATTTCAGCAGATTACATCAGCCAATGCATGGGAGAGGATTTGTATGTGTGGTGTGTTGTACAGGTGGCAGGTACATCCTCAGTGGGTCTTGCAGGCCCATTGCAGATGCTACAATCTGAGGAGTGTGAAACCGTCAGCTAAACAATATTTTTTCTGTCTTCTTCAGTAGCATCCAGATGATGAGGAACCACAGTGCACCCTTTACTCCTTTAATTCGTTTTAACAATAATATGCAGTGTGAGACTAATTTACTGTCAACACCACAATTTCAAGAGTTATTATAACCCTGTGAAGCTGCACACTCTATGTCTCCTTTGCCGTTTCTACACCGTAAGAAGATAAACAGGTTTTGTACTGTTTGTGTTTGCGCACGTTTGTGTGCAATTTGTCATTTTCTTTGCTGCATGTCTTTGTCATGTTAGTCTTCACTTCCCCTCAGGATTAATATTGCCAAGTCTCCCATCTTCGCACCCATTTCCTTGTATCATATATTCGTCCTTGAAGCTTGTTTAGCTTAATGTTTTGTTTTTTTCTTTTGTTCTACCTGCCTCTGTCTTTTGGATCATTTTTGGATTGAGTTTTGGCCCGTGGCATTTGTGCTCACAAGCCCCTTTGATTAACTTGATTTTTCATTAGAATAATTTTTTTGCCCTCTGCCTGGCTTCATGTCAGAAATGAAAGGCAAAAAATTCTATAGCTCCAGAGGTATTATGGTCAAGACTTTTGATTCAGTCCCTAACTTCTCCACTCTGAATGTATCGAACCCTTTGGTAAGATACTGAACATTGCTCCTTGTGTGTTCCTCAGTCATAAATTGCTTGGAAAGAAATTTTAATTTGCTAAATTAATATAATGAAATCCTACAACACTTAAACACAACAAAAAAGGTTTTAGTTATGGTGAACACTGATGCACTTTCTTTGCACAAAATAATTAAGTGAAAGCTGTGAAACAAACATTAAAACATACTAAAAAACTGCTTTCCATTGTTCAGCTGCTATGTTGTGGTTCTCCTATCGCACATAGCTCCTCCATGTCAACAGAATATGCACAGATTAAATACAAGGTTTGTATTTTCTCAATTTATTTTTCTACAAATTTATTCCAATTTGGAAGATGTGAGCCTTAATTCCACATAAAATAGATATTTTTTGGTCTGTTAGATAGTGATTACAATGCAGAAATGTCAGACTCTAGTGAGAATCAAGCTTTAGGCTTGTTAATGTGTTCGTATGAATCTATGATTATAACTGAAAGTCAGGAAAAGTAACTATTTAGACTGAAAAAGTCTCCTTCCCCTGTGTGAGTGATTATTTTAAGGAGGAAATAACAATGATTTCTCTCGGTAAGTATAAACATCTGCTGGATGTTGTGAATGATGCGATTATCAACGTCGCCTAAAATACAATATCATCTGAGTTCATCCACTCAGTTGAAAATTTGGCATTTACATTTTTTATCACTTATATAATTAGTTTATAAATGTTATCATTACTTAAGTTTTCTTTAAATAATAATATTCTACTTCCACTATTTCAGCAGCTATTCTAAAATAGATGACAGATTCTGTGTTGCAAATGATGATTTCAGCACTGACTTCATCATTTCTCACTCTGTTGATTAATTTACTATTTAACTCACTTCTATTTTTATCATTTCTTTTTCGTAACATCTGACCTTCATACATTTTGCCATTTCTAATTTCTGGAACTCCGTAGTTTACAAATGAAGCAGGCGGTAATCCTCACCTGGCTCAAAAACCACAACCTCTTAGAATTTAGTGTCGTTACAGCCAAATCTCACAACAAGACGGTAATACAATGCGTACATTGTCTAAAACGCAGTCGTATCACAACAAGGAACGGAAAATATTAGATGGTAACCATTTATTTTTCCTGTTGTGTATGACAGGGTAGTAGCCTTCTTAGACAAAACTGTGTTGGATGAGGCTCAAATTCTGTTTTCCTGGATTTTTGTATTGCTGTTCCAACTCTGAAAACAGCATAGGCGTGTTCAGTGTTTTTGTTGAAAGGTTTTGTGATGTAAGCACGAACGTGACCACACAGAGTCAGAGACACATGACAGACCGATTCCTGAAAAGGTCTTTCCGTCCTCAGAGAGAAGGCACCACTTCTCATAATATGGCTCATTATTACCCGAAAGTGACATCATTTCTTTGTAAAGCCTGGGGATAAACAGTTGAGAAGTACCAATAAATCTCTCCTCAAGCAATTAAAGGGCTTTTCTTTAAAACCCAATGAAACAGATAGTTAATGCAATTTTCCCCCTGTGTTATAAAATTATACGTGACTGAGTGGACACTAGCAAGGAGAGAAGTTCACATTCTGGATACTAATTAAATTGTTTTCAGGAAAGCAAGCTATTTTTGAAGATTAAATATTATTTTGAGAGCTATTAGCAATCAACAGATGCTTTAATTTTTTCATGTCAAAGAAAGTTTTTGCATTTCCCTCTGATGAAATAATGCACCAAGTGAGAAAAGAACAGACATTATTCACACATAGACTAACAATGTTAAACAGTGTTTGCTCTATCAAAGCTGCAGGCTGCTGTTGTATTCTCTGAATGTACTTGTCCTGTCTCTCCTGTGTGTGTGTGTCTTCTGTTTGATTAGGTGTACAGGTGTAAGACTGACAGCAGTTTCCCATCTCTAATCTCGTCCTCTGCATTGCAGCCAGATCATTGATTGGCTACAAGTTAGTTTTGGTCAAGCTAGAAATTTGCTGTTTTCTTATTGTCTGCCGGTTACTGACTTACTGTTATATTTGCCTTCACTTTTCACTGGCTTTTCACTTCTCCTGCCTCTGTACTTCCTGGAAACCATTCGGAATCTGCTCTGTTTTCCCGTCAGCTCAGCGTGGCTCCTGGCTCCCCTCCGGAGACTGCTCAGCTTGGTAACTTGTTTTGACCTCTGCCATGGCTTACACATTCTTAAACTTTATCATAAACACTCTTCCTTAATCCTTCGCTCCCTGTGTCCTGCGTCTGGGTTCACAAACCTCCACCTTGACTGCTGCAAACTAGCACAATTTTGTTGTTTATGGAAATATACTTCCTGTCCAGTTGCCACATCTGAATAGTTCAGTTTTAACAAAGACACTCATTTAACTTTTTAAGCCTATTGGAACTACGACCCATGATTTCAAGTGTATAGATTCACTTGTGTATATAGAGTCGCACACAACCCCGTCATTTTATTCATTTATTCATGTTCATCCATCCATTTTGTATACCCACTTAATCCAATTCAGTGTCACAGGTAGGATACACCCTGGACAGGTCAACAGTCCATCACATGGCCACACAGAGAGAAAAAACTACGCACACTCACATTCACTCTGACTCATAGGGTCAATTTAGAGTCACCAATTGACATGAAAACCATGTTTTGGACAAGGGGAAGAAGCCAGAGTACCTGGAGAGAACCCATGCATGCACAGGAAGAACATGTAAGCAGCACACAGAAAGGCCTCTGCCGGGATTTAAACCAGAAATGCCCTTACTATGAAACGACAGTGCTAACCACACATAACCGTCCACCCCTTTCTTAATTTATTTATCTATTCTTAAACATTTATTCAAATCATGTCTTAACTACGAAGTCTTAACTCAAATACACAATCCAAAATGAGCAGGTGAAATTAGCCATAATTCAATCAGGCAAAGTTGGCACGTGGGAGAAGAAAAGGGTATCAAAATCAGACAAAAGCTATAAAAAAAACACGAGTGGCCATGAGAGACTCCCAGAGTTCTTGTTGCAAAGAACAAAGAACTGGCACAAGGGGCGAGGAGTTACCTGTTAGGGTAGACAAAGGGGAACAGGTGATGGAGACAAAAGGGAGAGGAAGTAAAGTAACAGAGACAACCTTTTATGTCAAAAGAGAACACAAAATAACCATGAATAAAGCGAACATATCAAAATGTACTTCGCTTTGTTATGTTTATTGATCGGTTAGGACTCATCAGTTCAGAAGGTTAAACTCTCTGATTTGTGGTTCATGTTTTTGAAGGATTTATAATAAACCAGAAGGTGATATTTCATTTTAAATGTAGAGGTTTAAATGGCTCAACTTTACAAAGTGTTTTTGGTGCCAAAATCCAACAGAACACATAAGAATTAGACTAAACAAAATAAAAGAATAAAGAACACATCCTAGGTTTTCTTACTAAAAGCTGATAGTATTATTCCACTACCACTCGTATTTTCCTAAAGATGGGCTGACTAGGTGCTTGTTCTAAAATATCCAAGAGATTGTGCAGCTTGAAGACATTTCTGGAAGTTAATGCTGACTGATCGTAATAACTTGTTCAAAGCTTCCAGATCTCATGAAAAACTGCATGCTTCCTGGTCTTTACAACAGCGTCCACAAAAGAAATTCTGGTCAGTGGAACAATAACATGATGTGTTACAGAGGTATCATGACTACCTGTGTTAATCCAGTTTTAAAGATAAACCATTGATGGCTGAAAACCATTTATTCTCTTGTAAAGTCTATGTCGACATTACGTCCATGAAGCATGTATGAAAATGTTCTATTCTAATGATCTAATTCTGTTAATGACGTTAAGAAATTTGTCGCCTAACCAGATCATTTTTTTGGCCTTAAAATTTTTACTTTCTCTTAAGTTTCAAAGTGCTGTTACAAATGTAACAACAAAAACCATCAAAATTGGCCTTAAAATTTTTACTTTCTCTTAAGTTTCAAAGTGCTGTTACAAATGTAACAACAAAAACTATTAAAATGCTAATTATCTCAGCTTAGCATGAGAAAATGGGATTTATCAATAATATCACATGGACACAAACCAGTCTCGAAATCATGAAACTGTGGTCACAGGTGTTCACGATACACTACATTCAATCCAAAAGCAGTAAAACAGAATCAAATCGTCAACTCGACCTACTTAAAAATCATTTTGAGGAAACTTTGCACAACTAGTGTGAAAGAGAAGTGATTATGTCAGCAGTGATACGTGACTGCAAGTGCAAGAAATATCACTTCAGCCTGAAGGGGCTTGACATACTGCTGTAGGTGTCAACAGGTAATTTATGAAGTCACTGATCATTCTTTTTTCTCTGATTCACTGCCTGTAAGCTGAATGTGCTGGAAACAAGTGTGATATTCATGAGTGCAGTGAAAAGAGAGATGAAATTCTGTTCCTGTATTTGCCACTTCCCCTTGGGTCACACGGGGGTGACTTCACATCCGAGAATAGACATGCCCAGACACACAGTGCGGTTGAGATTACGCATTAGATTTACTAGAAAATCGGGAAGCATACAGATAGAAAGCTAGTTGGGATTTGCAGAAGATACTTACTCAGTGTAAAAAAGCAGTGACTAATGTCATTTCCAAAAATTAAACGGCTCCCCTTAAAATCTATTACATGACTTCTGCAGTGTGTATCAGTGCTTGTGTACAAATTTCTGGACCCTTGATTCCAGTAACTGGATTGCGAGGAATGCTATGCAAGCCAAATAACTTCCATTGTCATTGTGCGCCAGTGTGTGTTGCTGTGCAGGAAACATGCAGCACCCTGCGAGTCAGCTGGCAGAGGATCAAGCCGGTAACACTGATTACGGACCCCAAATTGTTTTCTTACAGTCAGCAGAATGCCATGCTAACCATTAAAATCTCACATGGAAACTGCGTTGAGTCAATGCTGCCAAAACATTTAATTTTAAAACAGTCACAGCAGCAAAGCATTGGTGTTATTCCACATGCAGAAAAAGGATGACTGAAATGGAACAATACGGATTGTCTCTTACCACTTCATAAGAACAACAGATGAGCAGGGCGTAGATGATACAGATATCAGGGTTGTGTTTGTTAGTTATTTTTCTTGTGGTTGTGTGCCTCTAAGACCAAAAAGAAACAGCAAATTGATTATGAATTCAGTGGTTGACAACCCTTATGTTTAGAAAAGGGACTCTATGACATACTGATACAATCTTACAGCCTGAAGTCTTTCTCAAGGCATTGATTCAACTCTTAAAAGTTTATTATTATACCATATTAAGACTTTTTTCTTTTCAGTTAAAAGATTCATTTAGTATTTTGAGATCTCCAAATACTCAAATTAGCTTTGTATCTCTTTCCTGCTGCTTGCTGTCACCCTTAAGTGAAGCTTCTTGAAGGATGATTTTATATGGCAGACAGTGAGACTTTCCTTTTAAAAAAAAAAGACAGTGGTCAGTTTGTAAATCACAACTCTGCAAGTTAAAATTTAAAGTTAAGATTGGCCCATGTGAAGGTGCCTTCTAAAGAGCTAGTGCTGCACAAATATTGAAAGTTTTAATTCCAGGTGCAGAATCTAAGACTGGTGAAACCTGTCCACCCCAGAAAGAGCATTTGAATTGAACTAAACCAGTTGAAGAAGTAAGCCCTGAATGATGAATCTCATTCTCATTTAGTTGGGAGTTGGGACCAGGATGATTGCAGGATGCAGTGGGAAATGTTCTACTGGGACTCCTGCAGACCACAGGCATCCCTTAACAACAACAATATTTCCTCATGCCAGTGGCCTCTTTGAAAAGGATAATACACTCTGACACACTCTGACACCCTCTGACGAAGACTTTTCCTAAGTTGTTTAAGATACATGACAGGGAGCTAGAGGTCTGAGATTGGGTTCAGAATTCCCCAGATCTAAATCCCTTTGAGCATATGTGTACTGGAACACCTCAAATTTAATCAGCTCATTTTAATGGACATTATCACTTGTTATCACATTCAGAGATATGGATTGATGATCCTCTCCTTTTCACTGTGAAAGGAAAAGTAGGATGCCACGATCCATTTTGAACTGTGAAAATACTCAGCCCAGATATTGCAAGCAATGCATTATATACAACCAAATCCACTGTTGTTAGTGTGGGAAAGACACTTTAAAAAGAATTTTCTATTTATTGTTAAAAGCAAAGTTTAGCTGGGTCCAGATTTTTTTTAAATCCACCCAATGTCCACCCTCACTTCAGAGAATGATTTCTGGATAGAAAACAAAATCAAATTAATTGTCAAGCTTTGCACCAGGACAGGGATATCCGAAAGGGTGTGTACTCACCTTTTTTGGGCACTCCTTGAAATGACTTCCGGACTCACAAATGAAAGGAAAATGCTAAACTGTTCTTCTTAAAGCTTCAGCAGGCAATAAAATCAGGCTTAAAATTGGATCTTTATTGATAGTGTTAGGGAAAATCGAACACAATTTTTTGTGTAGTTAGTTTAATAAGTGACATGTCAACTTTAAAAGATCACAACCAGATTCCATGCTGAAAGTATAATTCAAATAAAGTATTTGTAACCTGAACCCAAACAGTATCTGAGAGAAAAATTGTAAAAATTTCCTATGAGAGAAAACGCAAGCTCAAACTTGAGCTAACTGACTTATGCCCCCAGCAGTCACTGACATAATAGTTCCTATGCCTCTTGGGAAGAGGAGAAGCCTGAAGTAATGACAGGTGAAGCTCTTGATGGTGTTATAGCTTTTTACTCAGGTGGCTGGAAAAAGAAGTTTGAGACAAAATTTATACACTAAACAGCCAAAAGGCAAGAGCGTTTTTTTTTACATCACATGATCGCAGTTTGATGAACAATAGATCCACTTTCAGGGTATAGACACAGGTGACATAATTTAATATGAAACAGGGATCACACCTCTGGTAAATGATGACTGTCATACTTAGAAATGATCTGACTCCACGTCATACTGTAATTCACCACCTGATTTATGACAGCAATACATGCCTCTACTCTTGTGCCATATCATTAAAAAGTAACAGGGTATCCTAGTAGCCTGACTCATTTGCAAGTATGCCCTGGGTGTCATTTACCACCACCTGCTTTCTCTCTCATGGTCACACTGATAACCATCAGCTGTGTTCCTATGATATGTTTGTGAAAAAAACTGTATGTTGAATTTAAATCACCTTACCAACAAGGTCTGTCATAAGGGCAGAGCTTTGGAGCAGAAGAAGTCGGGCCCCTGTGATTATCTTTTACTTAGTCCTCTACTTAAACTGAGCTGCTGCTAAGAATACTATGTTTAGACTCCACAGACTCTACCTGGAGACACACCCTGATAGCTGCTACGCATATTCACACGTGATTAAAAGTGGATTCTTGAGAACTTGTTAGCAACTGTAAGCAAAACCACTAATAACAGCAGCAGAAAAATGTTGACATGATGCAGGGGTTATGTGTTCTGCCAGATCAGGGTAATGACAAGGTTGAGCTATTAAGAGAAAATAGGGGTGTGGCAGGGGAGAAGAAATGCTCCTCACACATGATGACACCTGCTGATGTGTGCTGATTTACTGTGTAAATGTTAGACAGAGCAGACTTGCCCTGTTTTATAATACATTGTACTACAAAATGACCATGAAGCTTAATCTACAGTTTAGTTCAATCTGAAAATAAAAGTGAAAAAAGCGTTAGGGTACACCTTATTGAAACTTTCTGTACTTCCCTACTGATTAGACATAAAAAGGTGCTGAGTCAGCTGTACTGCCACTTAGCACAACATCCTGTAACATCAAGGCCTCTTTGTGTTGAATTTGATCAAACAGAACAATCAATTACTTTACACTTTCAAACAAACCTCTGGGCTTCGCCACCAGGTCTTCAGCTTTAAACACCTCAAAGGGGCCTTTTTCCGGAGCCACAGAGGACACGAGCAAGATCCTGGGGTAGAGTGGGAGTCAGGATCTTCTGCTTTCTTTCAGCTGGCTCTGGACTGCATCCTGAGGCCGTGCAGGCGGCGGCTGGAAATAGCCCAGACATGCAGGCCAAGTTGGAGCTGAGCACCAGTGCTGTCGTCTCCTGTAAGACTTCCTCAACTATGCTGCTAATCAGCAGAGACACAGGAGGATACAGGACTGGAGCCAGACACAGATCAAGCTCTGTTGGGTGGGGTAGGCAACAGGCATGTGTGGTGTGTGCATGTATGCTTTATACACGTTTGTACACGAAGAGAGAAAACAAGGGAGATGCAAATTTTAACTTGGATCCTTTCATTTCCACATACAGGTGGAATAAACACACATTAAGCACAATTTTAAGGAATTCTTCCGCACTGTATTTCACGTAGATATATTGTACATCCATTTTTAAAAGCACCATATGCATAAAAATAGGTTTATGCTGATTCTTACTTTTACAATTGACACTTTTCAAACTAAATCAACTTGCTTTTGGAGGCTTGCCTGGCAATTGTTTTCTCTTCGAATCAAAATGAGAATTCTTATTACTGACTTAACACAAACCTCAGATGAGCTTGGGAAAAAAACATTTCTTTATATTAGCAGTGACATTTTGAACACTTTTAATACTTTAAGTATATGTGCCATCACCTCCATTAGCTTCTTCAAAATTCAGTATGAACTGACTTTCTTACTAAGCCAGATACTCATTTTAGCCTGTAAAAGCGATCCACAAGTGATGTTACACTTTGCTCTTTTCATAATTTTAATATTTATTAGATTAGATAAATTATATTAGATTAGTGCCTCCCATTGGCCTGGGATCGTCTCAGGATCCCCTAGATGGAGTTGGAGAGTGTCACAGGAGAGAGGAATGCCAGGATTTCCCTCTTGGACCTGTTGCCTCCACAAACCCGACCTCAGATAAGTCGAAGATGAATGGATGTGTGTCGCCCCACTATTAGTGATGCAGTACAAATTTCTTCTTGCAGCACCATTAAACTGAGGTGCAATGGTGCTAAGATGTCAGAGGTGATTAGGTTTTTAGATCAAGTTCATTCCTTATTATACTATGTAATTGTTCTTTAGTTAATTGTAAAGTTTAAAACACACACTTACACATGGCGTCTACATATAAAAATGAAGCTCCTTCTCACTTTGCTCCACAAATCCAGCCAGTGCAGTTCTCAACAACCCAACCATGCAGTATGACCTTTTATCTTTGACACCCTTCATCTTCAACCTATCATGAAACTTAAAGGCATTGAGCATTGAGCATTTCTTGGCTTTGAGTTATAAGTTAAGCTACTTTCGACAGATGACTGTACAGTGTTTTCATGCTTGGTATTTTTGCTTGTAGTTTTGCCCCAAGGAGAAATATTTACAGCAGTATCAGGTTCCTGCTCTGTGACAAGTAAGTCAAAGGAGGACTATGCAAAAAATAATTCTGTGATTTCGAGTGGATATTTGGGTGTCTGCAAACGAAATTGTAGACATTGTAAACATCCTGTGCCTCTTTTTCCAAATGAAAGCAACTTTGTGGCCTCCTATTCTATAGAATATGTGGATTAAAAGTCTACATTGTGATTTCTAGTTCGAAAGTAACACTAGATTAATCTCGGACTTTCTCACAATATAAATTTTACCAAAATATGATTGATTGTGGCATTTTGGCACTGTACTTTCAGAATATCTCTAATTAGCTCAAGCATTCAGGGAGGGCTGCATCATCCGTTGATTGTTTGTCTGCGTGTCAGATATTTATGCACTAAAGCTTATTCCACTACTGCATTCATTTAAGTCACCATGGACTGTCATCTGAGTGATTACATGCAAATTCTAACTGTGAGGGCCAGTGTTTACAGTCTTCCACACTTCCTTCTTGGCTGCAATCCAGGATTCTCAACTCTGCTGTTCCATTTGAGCAAATATTTCCAAAAGCATTTTTGGTAATAACATTGGACATCGGTCAATCATCTCCCATAGCCATTGTCTCATCTTGTTGACTGTACCAAGTCAGTTCGGCTGAATGTGTGAGTGGAAGTTAACGTTTTGAATTTTTGAACAATTGTTCACCACCTCCAGCTGACGCTACAGTCATGTGTGAGTGAGGGTTGACCCTACAGACCGAGGGAGGCAGACACATACATAGTCAGACACAAACACATGTTTGATGTATTTCTGTTGTTTACACAAAATGAGAAAAGTGATTGAGAAAGGGAGAGCTGGCAGATGACAGGAAGTCAGAGGAAAACACACATTCATTTGAAACACAGTGCATACTCCAAACCTCTGTCCTGTTTCCTGTTTACGGTGTACTGCTCGCTATTTTGGTCCACAAGATACATGAAGCGAGGCCTTCAACTTCAACAATAGAGCGCGGTGTTGAGAGCTGCAGTTCAGACACACAAAGTCACACGTGTTGGCCATTTCTTTCTTGAGTCCTTCAGGATTCATTTTCACTCCTCATCTCATTTAGCGCATTCATCAAAAACTTTTTTATTAATATCAATGGCATTGTACTGGAACTTTTTAAAGTTTCAGTACAAAAAAATAAGAAGTACATTTTTCCTACAGTGCCACTCTCAACAGTTTCTTGTTTTTTCTTGTAACATCTCATATGCTCTTGTTTCATCTTACAGTATGTACTGCCTGATATTAATACTGCTCAGTAAATTGAGATTCAGATTGAGTCTTCCTCTGGATTTTTTGTGACAAGATTTGAAAACAGAAGAAGGAAAATGTCCTCGTGCTAAATTTGGAGGCAGGTCAATGGTCACACAGGAGGTTCGAAGAGCGCAGGTCACTGGATGAAGGAAAACATCTCAGTGCAGCAATCTGCTCTGGCCCCACTGCCATCCGCCATGACGCCTGTTTATCCATTACACTTCCTGTCCGTGAAAGCCAAAATGTGCGTCTGTGTGTGGTGTTAAAGAATTAATGTGTTTGTGAACACGTTGCTCTGTCTTTAGTTGTTTTTAATGTCCCCTTATTTCTCAGGCACACACCCGCACACGTATTCCAGCAGTTTTGTGAAAGTGACAGTTCAGACCCGCAAGGCTGTTGTCAGTGTTCGAACATCTCTGTGGAGTACAAACAACAAATGGACGAAAACAAGGGACACGAACACACATGGTAACAATACATAGACAAACGCTAACCTGCAACCAGGCATTGGAGAACAGGAAATGTGAAAGCATACATTTTAATCTGCTTGGATGATAATATATTTACTCATAGAATATTCACCCTTTTTATAAAATTCCAAGTAGGACACCAATAATCCAATCCTATCCAATCCAGCTTTATTTATAAAGCACTTTACATTACCACAGGGACCAAAGTGCTGTACAGAATACATAAAAACATTAAAATCGCAAATGTCATTACACAGACATTACACAAAACATAGAATACTAAAAATAACCCAAAATACTGTAAAACACATGGAACCAGCCATGCAATAAAAATTTTTATTAAAATAAGCACAAACTGAAATCAACATCTTACATGGTGTCAAAAACCAAGGCAAAGTGATGAGTTTTAAGACGTGATTTAACAGACAGTGATGCAGCATGTCTGATGTTCAGTGATGAGTCATTCCACATTTTAGGAGCTGCCGCAACAAAAGCACTGCCCTCCCTGAGCTTAAGTTTTGTTTTGAGCACATTGAGGAGCAGCTGGTCAGCTGACCTGAGTGAGCGGGAGGGTGTATAATGGTGCAGCAGCTCACACAGGTAGGAAGGGACAAGGCCATGGAGAGCTTTAAAAACAAACAAAAGCGCTTTAGAATTATTCCTGAAATGTATAGGAAACTCTGGAGTGAAGCTAAAATGGGAGAAATGTGCTCATATTTTCATTTGTCAGATAAAAGACGTGCTGCAGCATTGTGGCAAGGAACCACTAACCTCCCCATAAAGTGCATTACAGTAATCCAGCCGAGTAGTTATGAAGGCAGGGATTACTCAAAGTCTCAAAGTGCTTCCTGAGGAGAATTGGTTTTATGCCTTAATTGATAAAAACTTGACAATTAAATGATTATTATTTGCTCTTCTACATCCTTCCTACACATTTTGTATTTTACATTGTTACCAATTTACAAAATCCAACATCAACAGTTGTTCTTTTCACCTTTTGTTGCATTCTGTACATGCAAAAAGATTTTGGTTCTGAGCTCAGTAAGCTGTGTCGAAAGACGTGTGTGAGTGTTTTCAATGATTCAGATATGCATCTATTCTGGCTTGTTCCTTTATTAGTAGAAAGGGAAGAAAATGCTCACATGCTGTAGGTTTAAAAAAAAAAAACTCTGACTAACTGACAGTAGCTCAGAGGCAGGCAGCTCTGGCAGCTCTGGCAGCTCTGAGTTGCCGTGGGCGTTCTCTGTTAGAAATGTTTGAAGAGTCGTGACCCGATGAGAAATCATATCTACGATGTGAGTAAAAGGTTCTCAGCTCCTGCCTAAATTTTCTAGGAGTGACGGGTCCTCCTCTTCCTGCTTACACCACAACCTGAAGTAAAAACTAATTTTTGGATTTCACTGGAAAAAGGGACAATTTGATTGTTTTTTTTTTTAGTTATTCTATTTTGTCTTACATTATCTTGTTTCACTGGTTCATTTGAGTCCTATATTATCAAACTCCAATGTCCTGTTGTGAAACAAAACCATGATCAGATGTGTAGCTTCTGTCAAGCCCATTTAAATATTGAACCACCAATACAGACACTGAAAGACAGAAAGAGTTTGATGTGCATGTGAATACATCCTAAAGTTCAAACTCACTCCAGAGCATAAAAGTCCATTTTTAAAGTTTCTGTAACACACTGCAGAAAAAAATGTACATAGGCATTGTGACATACTGCTGTAGTTTGTGACGAACTGCTCTGACGCTTTGAATATGTCATTTGGTCATTGCCATCGTGAGTTTTTTGCAGCCAGATGTGCAGAGATGGAATGTGACTAAGAACAAAAAGACAGGTGGTGTGTCCATTGGGTGGCAATGTCTGGCATTTAATCTAGTTCGCTCAAGAATTATATAGCCAATGTACTTTTTTGGGAACTGAAATGACTTTTTATTTTGTTTGTTTGCTTGTTTTTTATTTCTGAACACAGCTGATTTTGACCAGGTAATTAAATTTCTAAACTTAAGCATCTGACTTTTGTGCATATACATAACCAAAGAATACCCAAGGCCTACAGCAGAGTTTAACAGTGATATCCAAGGTAAAACAAGAGGACCAGAATGAACTTAAGTTTCTCAGGTTAAAATATGTTCCCTACCACCTCTTCTTCTATAGGTGTAGACTGTACCTTTAAATTAAATTTGGTACTGACAATCAAAATGTTATTTGACAGCAGTTTATTTGCCACAGTTTGATTCTTTAATTCCAAATTACAAACAACACAACTGAGCAATTTGATGCAGTTGAATAAATACAGTGAAGAAAATGCATCATGGGCAAATGCAAGATGAGCCTTTGGAGATCATTTAAGAGCTAAAAGAGCACAGTGCAGGCAGAGTGATGACTGGGCAGAAAGGTACTTGTGACCTGCCTGACTACTTGCCTGCCTGAACTGCAAGGCTCGATGAGTGTGTTATGCAGTCGAACTCTGGGGTATTGAATGACACTGAAGAAGAAGCAGAGACCAAGAAAACTCTAGGGGGATGACCCTCACACCCATGCCAAACTCCTCCAAACCCAAACCCTCAGCCCCTCCTTCTTTTCTCACACAGCAGCTAAAAAGGCAGAAGCTCAGGGGCGAGCTGTTCCGCTTCAGACACCCTGTTGGGTGTTTATTTTTAACCACCATGCTTGTGCACTGGGCAGAGTCAGCTTTGTGTGTAACTTAGCACTGAGCTCTGGCTTTGGCAAAACAAATGCAGCAAACCCGCGTTTACCATCCAGCTGTGGAGATAAGAGGGTTTCTGCTGTCCTGGAGAACAACAATGAGCCCTGCTGAAGGCACGCATGCGAGACTGACACACACTTCCTCAAATATATTCTATCTCTCCCTCTGTAAACATGTGCATCTTTTTCTCACAAACATAAAGAAATGAACAGCTTGTAATGTTCACTCAAAGCTTGAGCTATTATGGTTTGAGTAGAGTTACTGTATTTCAAATGGGATCATTCAGGAAAACGAATTTGAAGAATTTTCCTAACAATGTTTAAATTAGTCAGTCAAATTACAGTGGAAAATACACAGTCTTCTTCAGTTAAAATTCAAACAGGCTGGCAATCCATCACATCAGTATACACTCGTAAAGGGAGACACATCAGCATGAATATTACATGAGTACGTGGAAGCTGATGCTTATACTCTAGAGACACGAGTTAAAATCCTCTCTTGCAGGCACACGTGCTCGTCATCTCTTTGTCTCTTCATTCTTCACACCCTAAAATGTTTATTAAAGGTGAGGCAGATGACAGCAGAGAAGGTACAACAGTGAAAACATTTGTTTGAATGTCAGGACTTCCCTCATATCTGACAATTAGTCCTATTTCCACCACGTTGTTGTTTGTCATCTGTAGTGCAGCTGCAGCTGTTTTTTAAATTGTGTTTCTGCACATGCAAGACTTTACATAGAAAGGGTTTTCTGACCTACTTTCACCCTCTGTATAGTTTTATTCATTTCTGGCGCTCGTTCTTCCTTTTCAGATTAGATGATAGGAAGCAGTCAGAGGGAGAATGTGGGGAATTTGGAAAATGACTCAAACTGTGAATAACAATCAAAGAAAACAAAGTCAAGCCACGTCTGTGTCACAAGACTGTGTTGGATGTTAGGGGACTTGCCCTGGGAGCTTGTGAATTAATGTGTCAAACTGCTCCTGATGTATTTGAAAAGTAATGCAAGCTTTACAACCCATTTTGCTTGTTAACCATTGTTTTCAACGCCATTGTTCGGCTGAAAGAAATACCAGTGATTTCCCATGGAATCCTCTTAAGTCTGCAATGCACAGATTATTTAGGTAGAGGATTATGGAGACTTATTTTATCAGTTAGTCTGATTTAAAGCCTCTTGTCCACCATCTAGCCTGTGCGTCTGCTGTGGCTTCCGAACACAGCCTCAAGTGTTTCATACTAACAGCCAAAACTGTAACTGTCAAACAGGACATTGGTTAACTGACCCATCACAATTTAAAGTTGGGGCAACAACTAAGGGAAGTTTTTGAAAAGAGGAATTATTTATAGGAAGGATTAAGGCTGATTAAATCCCCCACCCTTCTATTAAACACTAACCTGCTTTACCTCTAAGGAGCAGCTTTCCACTTCTTTTTTTTCAACGTCAACATTGCATGATTTATATTTATGACTCTGCGTGGGTTGTGTTTGGTGTAACAAGTCTCAACTTCTCGAGACAAACTCACTAGATGTCGACAGCTGATACGATTTGGATTCTGCCTTTGCCTCTCCTTCAGTTATCTGCATTAAAAATTGTATCTGCTACAGAAAACAGTGACGTCTAATCTGCAATCTGTATGCCAAAATTTATATTTTTTTTACAACAGCTAGGATTGTGCATTTCATATTGTCATTACATACTAAGTACTACAAACAAATCAGGTATTATCAACATGCTACATCTACACCAAGAGTGAGACTATGACAGCCCTGACAAGCTCTTGCTCCCCTGTTGGACCGTCTCCTCACACTCTTTGAACTTTTTTGTCAATTTTTTCCTCTTTCATCTCTCTCTGTCTCTAAAGTTATTTGAAGAACGCAAAAATCCTCAGAAAGGTCACGAGCAGCTTTACATTCCAGCCGGCACGTGATTCCCCTGGGGACAGACGGGAAAAAGACCCAGAGCAATCCAGCTCTGCTCCCAAAACCTCCAAACCTTGCTTGCCTCTGTTTGACACGCACCAGAGATGTTCTGGGTGAAAATGGGTTTTAATAGCCACAGATGAAATACAGTCCCGTGTCATTACAAGAATCTTGACCAGCAGCATTCCTCTCACACAGAGTTTTTATAATTGGCCTATTACAGCAAATAATGGTATCTGTCAATTTCATTTTCAGAAGCTGCATGGTTGAAAAGCTTATCCTCTATATCCAGTTCAAAGTGCTGCATTTCCTCTGCTTTCCCACGTCTGATAGTTAACGAAAGTTGACGATGGTGAAACAGTTTTCTGGCACAGTGAAAATTGTTGTATGTAATATAACCCCAGAGGATTGTTCTCGTTACAGTTGAGATGCACTGCTGAAGCTTAGGGCTTCTCTCGGCTGGCCCATTGTCACCATGGTGCCGCTGCTCACATGACAGAGCGTGCTCTCAGGTATTATTGCCAGATGAACCTCTGTTCAGAGCTGCTCTGATTACCCACTGCACCTGAAAGTCTACATTACTATGTCACATTTAAGTGTTTACCGATTCATTGGTGGGAACTCAGTGACTCTACCTGATAAATTATTAGTTACACACAAATAGACACAAATGTGCACAATATGCATAAATTAATACATATCTTCAATATGTTTATGTCTATTTATCTTAGGCATTCTTAAAAAACAGCTATGACACTCAAATACACAAGAAAGTACAAGTACACACACAGACACACACAGAATTCCAACACCATTTAATGCATTTGCTTCAGGGATTGCTATTGCTTTGTTTTTGACAGATGCACCTGCATTGCCTTTGTCTGTTTTTGTGCGTTCATTCAAAAATATTTGCATATACATTTTTGTGAGGTTGTTTGTGAGGTGTCAGGGATTCTTTAAGGCATTTCCACTGGAGGAAAAGGGGGCAGTTTGCAGTAGAAGACCGCAGAATGAAATGAAGGAAACGGGAAGGAAATGACAAAGGCTTGCTCTGTGAGACTGCAAAACTGCCACTCTTTTTTTTTTCCATCCTGTATGGAAACCTGGACTCACATAAAGACACACACATACACAGCCTGTTGTTGTTGACTGTGATAAGAAGAAAAAAGAAAGCAGGATCTGAGACACAGGATGATAAACACTAAGCTTAGGGAATAAAGACAGAGACAGAGGACACATACAGAGAGAAAAAAGTCAGGCTGAAATACAAAAGACAGATTGAGAAAGAGGTTGGCTGATTAAAAAAAGAAGAACTACTCCAAATAAAGTTTGATGTTCACTTGTTGTAATCACCAGACTTTTGCTACTAATAAGATATTTTCAGAGTAGTTTTTCTTTAATTCAGTGATCATTTCGTCAGTCAGCATCCCACTATTCAAACATTTGTTACATCCATATACAAGTAAACTCTTGAAGATATTTCTGAGCAAGATCATGTGCAAATAAAAAAAAGATTACTGTATTTTTTGACAGCTGAGCAGACGCCAAGTAAAGCATTTCTGCACATTAGCTTAGAAAGAGAGCATGCATAGGAAGCCAGTTATTCCACACTGATAACCCACAGATCAGCAAGTCAGGGTGGCGACAAAAACATCTCTGTTGCCGCCACAACACGACAAGCATGCCTCAAACAGGACCTGGGCATGTTTCCCTTTGTTTGGTTTAACCAGCCAGTAACACCAGATCAGCAGCATTTCTGATATAAATCAAAGAAATGCCTCAAGAGTATTTTTCTTTGACTTCGCCATTCAAGAGAAACATGATTCATCTGCGGAGGCCAACACAAAATTAAACAAGGACCGTCAAGCTTTCAATGGTATGTTTGTTATCACACGCACATAATCGTGCATAGATCCCTCTATTTGTGGGCACACACAGTTGCATACCAATGTTGTTTTGATTGATTTTGTCTACCTCATGTGAATTTTCTGCATTTGTTTTACTGAGGAAATCTACAGGATCGTTCCATCATTTGGGCTTATGATTCAAAGGATCTTTTTCAGTTTATGATGTATGTGCATGTGTGCGTGCGTGTGTGTGTGTGTGCATGCGTGTGTATCTATGTTCACTTTTTGTGGTTGCAGGTATTTTGGTGCAGGAACTGTGTTCATAAGTGCTATTCTCCTGGTGTCCTCACATCTTTTGTTTTGTTTTATTTAAAACATTTATTCTTTGGGTGTGGCGAAAATACAGTACATTTCATTCTCTTTAGCAGTAGCAACACTACTTGTGCTTCATGGACATTTGACACCAGATAAAATTCCATGACTTATGACCTTAAGGTAACTCAAAACATTTTCTTCCATTTAGTAAAAGTATTAACAACACATTTTTAAGTTTTGTTTCAGGCAGAAATGGGACAATTAGAAAATGTTGGTCTTCGAGGGATAATATGTTCTTAATTATGGGATTATTTTCATATGGCACTGTAGCAAACTGGTCAGATATTCGATGTTTAACCACAGAAGTTTAAGCTTTTTTGATTAGGAGTCTGAGGATGTTTTTTTAAGCTATAGTGAGCATTAGTGAGCATTAACCCTTCTGCACTGGCTTCTCTTTTGAAATGCAATAATTAGTTCAGCTTTTATATAAAAGTATATGCTTACTATAACAAATAAAAGTTTCAAATTAAATAGGCTTTCACAAATTTTTGGAATTACAGATTTTTCTGGAATAAAAATCCTTGTGACTTTTATTCTATAGCATTTTCTATTATTATGATATCATTACTCATGCATTATTGTTGTTACAGTAGGATTTTTCTATAGCAATCAGTCAAGGTGGAGCTTATAAAGGCAAGAAGGCAACAAGATTTTCAGTGTACTTGGATCATTCTGTTGTTTGCACTACATGTTGTGACTGGGAGTAATTAAGCCTTGGTGTGTTCACACCACATAAATAATCTGCTGCAGGAGGTCACAGACTGCAAGATTTTTCACTAGATGTTGTCAATGAAGTTGCGCCAAAACAAGTAGCTCCAGGAGGATCAATCTGTTTTGCTCATCAGGTTGTTCAAGAAACTGTCAATTCCTCCACACACCCTCTCTCTCATTGAATCTGTCATGATATTGCACCCTGAAAACAACAAAGAGATATCGGTGCTCCCAACAACACCTCACCAGATACCGCTCAGTTCCCTCGCCCCATCTCTTGCACTCTTATTGGCTGTAGCTCTTCTTTCATTAACTCCTCCCCTGCCGACTGCTTCAGTAAATGAAACACGTAAAAATGTTTTTATGCATTTGAAGTCTGGAATGAAACTGCAAACCTAACAAACAGTGCCTCTAAAGCATTGATAAATAGCGACTAATGAGTGCTGATCAAACTTGGGTGTGCCTCAAATCTGGACCATTTTACTGTGACTGCAAACTTTTGTCTACAACGTGGAAACTGAGCTTGAAATCTTGCACTGTGAACAAATCATCATTGTTTCTATTGAAAATGAATTTGTTGACTGATTTCTCCGTTGTTTGGTTTGTTAATCTTCTTCTAAAAGGGATTAATACCATCAAAATATTCTGACCAGATTTTCTGGTAACTAGCTAATTGATCAATCGACTAATTGTCTTGGCTATACTAACAGTTATAAAATATCAGGATAGTTTCTAAATATATATTCTGTGCGCAAAAATCTTCATTCATACAGATGATAGCAACTAAAATTCTCAAATAAATGTGGTGAAGTACCTGTTCTTCACCACATTTCAGTAACTAAATGTATTAAGTTATATTCCATCTTTTGCCCACGGATAAACTTATACACTGTAGAAATGCCTGATGGTAACTGCTGTGTTTGTCCTCCAACACTGTTGCTCATTAAAGAGAAATTTGCCTCCCGCTGTAAGTTAATAAAAGACAAAGTCCAGCCTTTATAAGAAAACTTGCTGGTCTAAGCATATGATGTCAGGTTGTTCTTTTACATGAAAACCCCCTGCTGAATGGAAAAGGAGAGGTTTTATGTTCTTAGCTCCTGCAACAGGAGGATGAAACGAAGAACGACTTTTTAGCTCGGATAACATGCAGTAACAACAATGACGGCCAATATCTCTGAGAAAACATAGAAAGTGCAGCAATGATGTATAGTGAAGACAGTGTTTAAGACCAACATACCTAGAGGTCACATTCATGTACTGCCACATTAGGCCTCACCCTCGGGTAAACCAATGGACAAAGTGAGCACAGCAACAGTCAAGGACACTGCGTGTTTCCTAGACTGTGTATGGCTCATGAGACCAGATGACATGCTAATTCCATGGAGACAGCATTGTGCACAGAGCGGGTTGAGATTACGGTCTGGCCATGGAAGTGTAGCAAGGTTGCTCTGTTGTCTGCTGCAGCTCATGCCCTGTGTCTTAAGAGGCTTTAACAGGCTTGGAAGAGATGAGCTGCCATCTGGCTAAATCCTCAGCAGCCAGTCACACATGTTTGGATGGGAATATATTGACACCACTGATGTGTTGTGATGCTTCCTGAGGATGTTTAATCTGTTTCAGCTTTGAGAATGACGGCTCTTTAGTTTAAATTATGTGCGCACTTGGATAAGCTGCACCCAAACTGCACCCAAACTGCACCCAAACCGTCGGTCTTGCAGGAAGAAATCTGGAAGGGGGAATCCTTCTCTGATCTCTAGGGAGATCTTATTATTTATGTTCAACTGCAATGTTAAATAACGATATTCTTGTGCAGTTTAAACAGAATCAGCTTTGAATCGTGTATCTGCATCATATTTTCACACTACTATTGTTTTCATTTTTGTGTGACTCTGTGGAGTGTTTCAGACACAGCAACAACAGACAAACATTGCTGGGATTTCTGTGAACAAAGGACTCTGTTTTGTTTACATTCCCCATGCAGAGAGACCCATGGTTTAAAGTGCTGAAAGCTGAGAACAGGGTGAACTGGTCAGTGCGTATCAACAACCTCATCCTAATGAGCATGTGACAGTGAACTGAAAGGGCAGTCACTTGGAAAGTGCACATTAGTAAGTCACTTAGCCCACAGTAGGGATATTCTGCGGTCAACAAATGCTTGCACGTTTCACGACTCTTAACTATTGCTGTACTCTGAGCAGTAGGTAAATTGTCTCAGGCCCATACATACAAAGATATCTGATTCCCAGCACCCTTGAGAGATTTTGTAGAGATTAGTAGATTTAGTAGATAGTGTTAGATTATATTTTACATTCAGCCTAGTTTTTCCGATTTTAAGGTGACTTTTAAGTTAAGAAGTAATGACAGATCTGAAATTATAAACTGAAAAATAACAAATCGAGGACTTTTCATTTAAATTTCATCAATATCATTATTATTATATTGCATCATGTCAGAAGGTAAGGTCCTTTAGACCACTATCAGTGGCCAGATTTTCAATTGATTAGCTCTAAGGTGAGCTGTTTAAAAAATGTATTTTCGCAAAATGTTATCAACAAGCAGCAAGCCAGAGCAATGACCATGATCAGATCTCCCAGCAGCAATCTGTCATGCCAGTGCACAATGCCCTGCATTGAACTCATCGAAATAGAGAGGTCAGGATGTAACTATCAGTGACAGCATTTGTCTGTTACAGGTCATGGATTCAATGGAAAATTTAGTCTAATCAATGTGCTCTGAGCTCTCCAAGTGTTTCGGAAAATACATCCCTGTGCACAAAACCAAAGCACTGATGTAAAAGACTAATGATGTTTAAGAGCAGTTTATGTGGGGCTAAAAGCACAAAGTGCAGCCCTTTGCAATTTTGATTAAGAAATGTTGTGTTGAGATGATTATTTCTGAAATAGCACTGAGGACTTTTAATAGTAGCTGAAACAGTTATTTCATGATATTGATTCATTTGTTTATTCATATATGATATCCGAAGCTTCTTGTGCACGAGCCACACCATTTGCATAAGTCATGAGAACACTCAGACTCAGGCATGCTCAAATTAAAACGAGTCCATCGAAGGTGTTGAAACTGAGAACTGAACTGTTGGGCAGTTCATCTGCTTCCTGTTTATCCATGAAAACAGAAAAATTACAAATGTCTATTCATATATAGTTTTCTTGTATTTGGCCAGATCTGAAAAAGTAGGCCACAGTTCAATAAAGCTTCTCAAAACCCACTCAGTTTACACTTTACTCAGTACTGATGGGTAAAGTAATTTTGGATTCGGCTTTCTGCTCAGACAGTCTGTCTGTCTTAGGGTTACTCCATGATTTTGTCTCACTCCTCTGTTATTATTCCATTTCCTGCCAGAGAATGGAAAGACCAAAATAACCCTGCTGAAATCTATGGCTCTCCGGGGGCAAAGCTTTTGTGTCAGAGCAAGTGAAAAACAAGAGCAGCGGTGGCTGAATGGGACACTGCGAGATCTAGAGTTTCAAGGCCTCATGGGACTCAGCCCATGGATACAGACACAGCTCATTATACGATCAGCAAGTGTCATGGGAGACTTTCCGCATCTATGATTCACAGAGGAAATAGTACGCAATCTTGTCTGATACTGAATGATGGGTCCACTTATAAGATACTCTGCAAAGTGCATGTGGTGGACTGAAGATGTTGAGGTTTAGTTTCTGACTCAAGGAAACTGTTGGATCTCACGGATTTTTTACAGTCTGGTTTTATAGAAATATATTGCATCACCATGACCTCTTTATATTAATGGTTATGAAAAGTAATGGACAGAAATTGGAAATTGTGCTCTTGCACCACAAACATCTTAGCTGTCAGAGTGAAATATGGTTATGAAACTGAGATTTTTCAGCTCATGTTCAAGAGCATCGCCACACCTCAAAAATTCCCCTCTTATTGTATTTGCATTGTATAAATGCCCACCACTCCTGCACGCTTGTTCATTCTTGTTTTCTCTGCCCACTCTTCTCTTCCTGCTTCTTCTTCCTCTCTTCTACCTGTCTCTTCTTTTTTAGATTAAATTTCCAAGCCTGCAAGCCGTACTGATCCCCACAGATCACTGAAGGTGCAATACTTTATAGGATGTTGTGTGTCATGCTAATTAGCAAAGCATGCTAAACCAAGGTTAAAAAAAAAAAACATACCTGTAAACATCAGTATTTATGCATTCTCCACTGTTTGCATCCACATTCTCACAGTTTGGCAATCAACCTTTAGTTTTATTATATTTCTGTTTTTCATCGAGCCTGATTTTTTTTCCTTTTAGGTCTCATAAGGTCCAGCATGCAAGCCACCAGTACATAATAATCACTGACATGTATCTGAATGATTTACAGGCACTCATTGATGGATACACTGTCTTAATAATTATTCAAAGCATTTAGCATTTTCTTGTCTCGACCTTCAAATGCCTAGGAGAACTGAAGTAGTCCTTCTGGACAGTTCACATCTTTCTATGCACGGTGACACTCACACAGGACAGCTGTCATACTCAAACTTATGATGACTCTCCCTTTCCCTTTCTGTCTGTCTTCTCTCACACACTCAGCTGTCATCCTGGAAATGTCGTCGGCAGACACCAGCACCGTGTGACGCTGTGTGACGCTGTCTGCCTGTGAAGGCCACAGTCATAGCACATCACCAAGCCTAAAACAGATCGACAAAGTCCACCGCAATTCTGCCTTGAAGTTCTGCTGCAGTTAATTCTATGTTGTGTGTAAATGACCTTCAGTGGTGGTTTCTGTAATTGAGGAGTGTGTTAATTACACGTTTTTGAGCCACGAAATAAGTAGTCTGCTGCATCCAGATCCCTCTCACCTGCTTTCCGTTCAGGGGGTACATACACTATCTAATTATGAACTGGGGGCATGCTGGGACACGTTCAACGCTACTATTGCATGAGATTCAGATATAACTTTCCATCATCAAGAGAAGGTCACAATACGTCTGTGCTCTGACGTCTCTCATGCTGTTGGTGTAATCAGATATGGGAACACACTGTCAGCTCTTGTGCTTACCCAGCTCCTCTCATGCATTATAGACAAAGAGATTTAATGCCTCAAAATTAAACTGTGTGGCTGCCTGGCACTAGCTATAATCTGGTACAGCGATGGCCTGTGGTGCCATTTAACTGGTAGATAATTAGGAAGCTCTGCTCCTCTGCCTCTGTGTTAGGCCAGACTCTGACTTTGACTCTGAGTGTCAGACCCAATGACTGTTTTTCTGGGAATAGCTGAGTTTAACTGTTTTTGTTGCCACTTATTCAATAAATTGGAACTCTGTTTACTTTGATGATGTCCCATTATGGGTTGATATTGGAACTTATTACATAGCAACAGTATTTGCTCCAACCGAGTTTCATAACAAAATGTGCAAAAGTTACTTTGGTCCACAGAACAAATTGTTACAGTTTCATGGTGAGGGCTTAAAAATGGCTAATGACTATCATTACTTCATTTATTTGCCTAAAACCCATCACACGTCACATTTCTCACCATCCTTTCACTTTCCTACTTGCTTAAAACAAAATGCATATTTCTTCAATGATGATGATGATTTCCCACAGAGAAAAAAATCAGTCATCCAGTCAATCCTTAATATATTTTTTGCTTTAAACAGCTTGGCTTCTGTACTGGACAGACAACGATCATCTCGAACATGTGACGTTTTGCTTGAGACTCACATGTCTGACAGTAGGCCAAGCAAACACCTGAGTATTTGTTCAAGAAAAAGTGAACGTGACCAGTGAATGTCAAAAAGCCTCTGTAAATAAACTTTTATCGGTCAGGAACTTTGCTTTCTTCCTCGACAGCTTGAAAACGTGTTCTGCAAACACTTTCAAGCCTTTAGTTGAATGAATGGGCTGGCTGCACGAGTGGCTGACAGCCAGTTAACCCTGACAGATTGCGAGACCTCAGCTGTTGATGCTGAGGTGGGACACAAGAAAAGATGTACGAGAATGTAGGTCAGGGCGAGACATCCACCTAGAAAAGCACTGAATGGCCCTAAAAGGCAGCAACAGCACACGAATAGCCTGTTGTTCAATTGTTATGTTAATGTGGATGCTGATTATGCCATGTTGTCTTTGTAGTATAAGGGATAGCTTCAAGAAGCTGCAGCTGATGTAGATATGGTATCACACCACAAAAGGAAGAGAAGTTACTTGCATGGATTTCTGTGCTCTGTTCTCATTTTAGCTCAGCATCTCAGCATGTTTGACAAGCCATAAATAAGCCAGTTTCTATTCATAGTGTGTGTTTGTGTGGGTGTGTGCGTGTGTTTGTGTGTGTGTGCACCTGAAGGCACATCAATTCATAATGAGCTACATTGGAGCTTTTTATAGGACACACCAACCACTGGCTGAAATACATTAACCCCATCCTTCTCCATCTTATTTTAAATCTATCGCAGGAGTGCTTTTGATTTGAAGGAATACCTCACCATTTCCGATGAAGCTGTATGAAATACACAATCCGCCTATATCCCTCTATAGCAAGAGTGTTTCATCCCCTTTCGTGCCTTATTCTGTCCTGTTAGCTCAGAAACAGGACTATCGAGGTCAATATGAAAGCCATAAAGATATCGCTATCTCATCCAAATAAATTTAGAGAACTGTTCAGAATGCGTGTTTACTTGGAGCTGTCTGTGAAAGGGAAGTGGTAAGTTCTCCACATTTAGAGCTGCAGAAGTGATGTCACTGCCACCAAGTCACATCCGTCACTGATCACAGGGCACATGAGGCGGCATGAGATGTGACAGTGTCTGTTTGCCTCTGTGGGCATATCACATATCAATTATGATATGGGGACATCTAATAGACAACAGATCTTATCTTCCATTTGTAGAGGTGATCTTTAGTGAAGTCAAAGTGACAGATAGCATAATGAACGCAGATGTTCTGATTTAAAAAAACAGAGTGAATATGGGTAAAAGATACCTGCAGGTTGAAGTGAATGAATGCATGCATCCAGAGCTGCAGCATCCAGAGCTGCAGCAATGTTTTGAATCTCAAATGATTTGTGACATCTTTCTGAGTGAGGACAAACAAAACAACATTGTGAAATGGTGTCTGTTGCAACTTCTGCCGTGTCATTAAAGTATCTGTGTGATGTTCCATCAGCCACTTCTTGTGTTGACATCCTTGTGTGGCCTGCCTTCCCTGTGGCCAGTCAGAATGAATAGGCCCTTAGTACCTTGACTAAATATCTCACATTCTGTTCCCTGAAAGCTATTTGGTTAAAAAAAAAGGATATTTGAGAGACTAGTCAATTAATTACACATTCAAAACACAGACTCTGGTGGCAACCTCTTTAAACCTGTGAAAGATACATTGTTCTCTGTTTTGTCTCTTTATGACTTTGGAGGCTCTCCATGTAAATCATATTTAGTGAGAAAAAATGTTCAACGGAAGCATTCAACAACTTTATGACATTTTTTATTGATCTTTCTAGAGGTTCACATATCAAACCACATTTTTATATTTCTTAAAAAATAGCATATTCATAATTAAAACATCTTGCTTTACATCTTAATACATGAAGGTATTTTTCCTTTTGCACAGCAAAGATATGACATTTATGTTTCAGACAACATACCCACAAACATATATATGAAGTGAACACGACAGTGCAAAAATAAAACTAAAGAACAATCTGTCACAGAAGCGCCCTGACAGGGGAATTAAGGGAGCGTTTTTAGACCCACCGAAACACTTAAGAACAAAACGTGCTTTTAAAACGGAATGCTGCTTTTGGATCGACATGAGCATAATTCAACAGAAAAATGCAGCTTCAAGTTAGAAACAAAAAAAGTTAGGTAAACAAGCTTGCAGCTACAACAATCCTCTTAAATAGAGGATATGGAATTACTGCTGTGAGTCCTGAGGCGCACCCGGATTTTGTTTTTGTCGTCGAATCGGCCATCTCTCAAATGTGCACTTGTTTTTTTTCCCCACTTTTTTGTGTTAACATAATAAAGTATCATTCAGTAGCCTAACTGTCTGTCCCAGAAGCTCAAGTGGTCGTTTCTGGATTCCCTCCATTAGTCGTAGAGGCACAGATCTGACCAGCACTCTCCGACTCGGTTGATGAAAACTTGCTTGTGGAGACTCTGTGACTCAAAGGAATGTGCACAGAATTGCATTAATTCAGGCAATTCCGAGCACCTTTACCTCTTCAAGCCCATTGCTGAGTGGAGGGGGCTCGTGGTTGCTTTCTATGGAGGATTCACTCCCCGTGCTCTCCCCAGAGAGAAGTCTGGTGACTCTGAGGTCAGCTTTTAGAGTCTGCACGTCGTTTCCTATGCTCATCTCTCCTAAATCATTAATGATCTGAGTTAACTCATGTTTACCGTTAGAAACGCAACCACGGTCCGTGTCCAGAATGTCCTCACACTCAAAGTGCATCGCTTTCTCCTCCTCTTCCTCCCCGACTAAGTCCTCTGTGATGGAGCCCAGTTTGGGCGCGCTCCGGCTGCGCTCCACCGGAGGTTTGTAGTAACATTGTCCGTTCAGCAGCTTCCTGAGAGGGACCAACGGGATGGTCTGCTCGCCTATGAGCTGCTGCTGCTGGTGCCTGGCATCGTCCCTCCGTTTTAGTCTTTTGAACTCGGCCAGGGCTGTAGCCGAGGTCTGGTACAGAAGCAGTGCCATGGCCTTTGCCTTCTCGGGCTTGGACACCAGCACTGCGTGGCAGCGCAGCATCACAGCTTTGTGCTTCATCTCGTGCCTGTAAATCCAAGCGAAAATCTTGGGTAGCCGCGGATCCGCGACGCAGTAGGTTATCCGGTGCAGCAAGTACAAGTGTCCCGGCCTCCTGGCCTTGTCATCCACATGCACCATCCGGATGCCCTGCGAGCTGATGGTCAGCCTCATCTTGGTGCCGTTCTTGCCCATGTCGCTTTTGCCCCAGATCTTGCTCACAGCAACGTCCGTGCAGCCGTCTCCCTTGGACTGGATTGTGGTGGCATTCCCCAGGTAGAGCACTGTGTATGTGGGGTCCTCGTTGGTGATTTTCACCTTTTTCCTCTTTGACTTGAACATGCTGCCCACCCTGTTGAGTGCGCTTTCAGGGCAGGACTTGGCGAAAGAGGTGAGCGCAGAGTAGTTGAGACTCACCGCATAGCCCTTCTGCTTGGACTGCTTGTCTTCCTCGATCAGATCGAACTTGTTCTTCTTCCAAGGCAGCATTGTATTGCTGTTTACACTCAACAGCAACACTGAGAGAGAAAGAAAAAACTTTATTACTAAATCCTAGAAGCGTTTAATGCCTGTCAGGTCATTTATATGCTACTATTTGGGAACTAAACGCTAAGACACCGTACTTTATCTGTCCATCCTCTTAAGTTCTCTGTTCATCGCAAGGCTTCCGATCATACATTGCAGTGCGGAGTATAATCTTATGTGGAGGTGTGGGCTGCACTATATATATATACAGGAAGAAACCATTTCAGCCTGACTGTAGGGTGGGCTGAACCAACGTTTGATTTCTGTATCCGTATGCATCTGAATTCAGATATCTTTTTATTCAGATTAATGCCATTCAAATGACTGCAAAATGTCCGAATTCACAAACATGTAATATTCTGTCCAGGATAAATGTAACAATTGATGACAAAATCGTACAAGAGGAATCTGGAAATTGACATTTTCATATTGCTTAAATATTGCTAAAAACCTGCATTCCTGTTGTCTTCTATGCTGAGTGATAAAGAGACACAGACTTTATGATTATTATATAGCAGTTTAATATACACCGAAAACCCCTTATATTTTAATATTATATATATTTTAATATTAATATTATATTTTATATTTTATAATAAAATAGTACAGTTTCTTGCTATTTTTAAAATTCTAAAACTTTTTTTTATTACCATTCTTTTTATATTAGACTTTTCGTAAATATTTCAATTGAAATTAGACATTATTGGAGTTTTATGAATGAAAACCAAATCAACATTCAATAATCTTAAACCACCACAACAATAAATAGCGTAAATCAGCAGGACGTAGACCAACTTGGCTGTAGCCACATGATGATTTATGCTGCCATCGTCTGGTTGTTGGTTGAAGCGCGTTTGTTACGTTAGGATGAGGACGTTTAGAGGAAAAAGCAAACTACTTTCAAGCAAACTGACCCAAACAATTGTTGTAATGATCATATTAGTGTCTGCTTGCACTCATCAACATCTGAGGTTCCTATTTACATGAAAATGTTGTGCATTAGGAACGCTCCTCTTCATTTCCCCGTTTCGTCAGAGCACATTTAATAGCTGTACACATAAGTGGAATGTACCACAGTAGTTACTCTGCCTACAATACGTTTAGTTAATAAAATACCTAAGGAAAATTAGGAATACTTACCATGACGTTATTTTCAATTGATTAACTATCTGTTTATTAATCTAATGTTCCATTAATATCTTACGCAGTCGGGATACAATTAACCCGGATGTGTGATTTGAGTGGTTTGTTCCCACTTCCGTCTCTTACGACAACAACGCTGTGCACATGGAATACACTTGTTAGCGACGGAGAGCTTAGTTTTTACACCCTTCAGTGTAGTATTTTTGTGGTGTTTTGCCGTAGCCTCAGAGGTGGTTATGGGGAAGAAGAAAGCCGGCGGTGGTGGAGGAGGAGGACTGGGCAGATCTCTGATAAAGGAGAGACTCCAGGCTGGCCGAGGAGCCAAGAGGAACGACTCATGGGTATGACACGGCACTAACTACTAGTTTAAAGTCAACATAGAGCGCTGCTTGTGCCAGACCGTTTTAAGAAGATTATCTATAGGCAGTGTTTGTCATATAGTCATAAAACATTTTGAAGAACAGGCGCTGAGCTCGTTATTATTGCTCACGCAGTGTTTGAAATGAAACTATTAATGGGAATAAACAACCAGAACACCTACTTGCTGTCAAAGAAACACAGTATGTCTCTTTGAGAGTTAGTTTTCTTCCGGAGAGACTTTTCCGGCGGAAAACACTGCAGACCACACTAATGTTTCATTAGTCAGTGGTGCAGACCTCACCTGACATTTGTATCGCCTCTCCAGCTCCACACCAGTGAACTGAATGACGGCTATGACTGGGGACGGCTGAACCTGCAGTCAGTGACAGAACAAAATTCTATGGATGACTTTCTTGCAACTGCTGAACTGGCAGGAACAGAGTTTGTTGCAGGTAAGAAAAATTAGTTGATAGATTAGTTTTTGTGATATGTGCACGTGGATTATGACGAATAATTGTGTTTCACTTACCATGAAGTGCTATATTAATGCTGTATTCAAAGCATAGACGTGTGTGTATTTTTGTAGCTCAACGTACTACAATCTCGATTGTGAAGTGCAACTGTTATACATCTATGGACTCCTATATCCCGGACGTGAATCCAAATGGAGGTCTTTTTCTCGCACAGCTTCCCTCTCTCTGTTCAAATGTGTGACTGGTTTGTTGTTTCTTTGTGCCCTTAGAGAAACTCAACATCAAGTTTGTGCCAGCTGAAGCCAGAGCAGGCTTATTGACAGCTGAGGAGAAAACCAGGTTGAAGCAGCTTCATGAAGACAACAAGCATTTTCTCAGAATACCACGACGGTATGTTGATCAGATCTATTCGATATGACAACAATTAAGTATGCTTGGCATCCTAAAGTGTTGTCTTTCTTTGTGTTTCAAGTCCCCACTGGGATGAAAGCACCAGTCCAGATGCACTTCAGCAGGCAGAAAAGGACAGCTTCTTGCAGTGGAGACGAGAGCTTGCACAGTATGTAAAGCTCAGATCATCTTAGCTTTGCAACTAAGAGGCAAAAAGCCAATGCACACATTTCTATTATATGTTAAGGAACAAACGTTTTGTGCACAATGGGAGATTTGGTACATTTTCCAATGTGTGGCT
The DNA here is from genome assembly GCF_036924035.1 of Leuresthes tenuis. Taxonomy (NCBI): domain Eukaryota; kingdom Metazoa; phylum Chordata; class Actinopteri; order Atheriniformes; family Atherinopsidae; genus Leuresthes; species Leuresthes tenuis. The sequence continues at coordinate 13,544,955 of NW_027325361.1, read as the reverse complement.
TATCTGTCAGTAATCTAACGGTTTTATTTCCAAAGACTGGAAGAGGAGCAGAAGTTGATTCTAACCCCGTTTGAGAGGAACCTTGAATTCTGGAGACAGCTGTGGAGAGTGATCGAAAGGAGGTAAAAAATAAAAAGATAAAAATAAAAAAGGCTTTACTGTGCTGTCAGTTTACGTCTGTTCTTAATTGAGGATTGTGTTATTTTTCTGAGATGCTAAAAGCAAAACCATTGTTTGTTTGTCTGTTTCCTCAGTGATGTCGTCGCTCAGATTGTTGATGCCAGAAATCCTTTGCTGTTCAGATGTATTGATCTGGTAAGTTAATATTTTCTATGGAAACAAACTGCCTTTTCTCGTGTTACACGGTGACAGACAGGCCTGCAATGGGTTTCAGGTTTGTGTTCTTTGATGCCCTTATTTTTCATTTTGAGTTGTTTTTTTTTTCTAACATCCGTGAGTATAACTGTAGCTGAATAAGTAAAATAATCATTTCAAAGAACTTTAATTGATAAACATCCTTTCATTGTGAGTGAATTGCTGCCTGTAACCAAATGAAATTGCTTTCAATTTATGTTCCAGTGAATGTAATAGTTCTCTCCTGTCTTTTGCCACCAGGAGGCATATGTGAAAGAGGTCTCACCGAATAAGGTGAACATGATTTTGGTGAATAAGGCAGACCTGCTCACCAGGGAGCAGAGACGACTCTGGGCCAGGTACTTTGAGAAAGAGGGGCTGAGGGCAGTTTTCTGGTCTGCCCTGGCTGAGAGCAACAGGCTGGATGCAGAGGACAAGGTGAGGACGTGGAGGCTTGTTGAGCTGTATAATGATGAATAATGTTTGTGACATCCGCTGAAACAGGTGGATGTCATCAGACTGTTATCAATGATATGACTTGCCACTGCTTTTAAACCCAGCAGCCAAAGTGTGAAACATTTCTTCCTGCAGGGCATGGAAGTGGATGACCCAGAATCTGGTCCGTCCTCCTCCGATCCAGAAGACGGCTCCCCGCGTAATGATCGCAACGAAGACACGAGCCAGAAGGGGGTGGATGGAGGGAAAACGCTCGAGGAGAAGGAAGAAGGAGAAGAGAGCGATGGAGAGGAGGAGCAGCAGATAACTGTTGATGAGGAGGACTGGCACACTTGTTCAGAAGATGAGGAGGAAGCAGAGGGAGGCAGTGCCGGCTCATCCAGTAAATCCTTCCACAACTCCAGCCGGCTGCTGCACAAAGATGAGCTGCTGAATATGTTTAAGGCTGTACATAATGGAACCAAGTGTAAAGAAGACCAGCTGACAGTGGGGCTGGTGGGTAAAAACTTCAGTTCATGCAGTGATACAGTCACACTGTGAGGTTTTTAACAATCAGTTTGTTCATTCATATTGAGTGATAACACAGGAGTCAGTTGGTCCTGAGAGGCTAATCTACTTCAGGAGTTGCACACTTTGTACAGAAATGAAAAGGAATTTCTTCCTCTTTGTATTCAACAGGTTGGGTATCCAAATGTGGGAAAGAGCTCCACCATTAACACTATTATGAGGAACAAGAAGGTGTCTGTTTCAGCCACTCCTGGACACACGAAGCACTTTCAGGTAGACCTCCACTTGCCACATAAATTCAGCTCGTAAGATTCCATCAGAAAAAAAAGCTTAAAGTGTTGTTTTTGACCTTTTCTTGACATGTATCACAGACTCTCTATGTGGAGCCAGGCCTGTGTCTTTGCGACTGTCCGGGTCTGGTCATGCCCTCGTTTGTTTCTACCAAAGCTGAGATGATTTGCTCAGGAATTCTCCCCATTGACCAGATGAGAGATCATGTACCTGCAGTGTCCCTTATATCCTTTTTTTTTTTTAAAACATAAAAACTGGAGTGTACTTGTGTTATTTTTAATCTAAATTACACCAGAGGGTACTTTGACAAAGATGGCCTTAGGTCCTTAATGAATAAGTTACATTTGCCAGACAATCCCTCGACTTGTATTGGAAGGCACATACGGCATCAACATCATCAGACCACGAGAAGATGAAGACCCTGACAGGCCCCCCACCTCTGAAGAGTTCCTGATGGCGTATGGATGTGAGGCTGCCAAGCATTTGTAGAGATAAACAGAAAAAAAAAACAATTTCTTCTTCTTTTTTTAAAAAATATTGTTTCCTCCCAATATTATTTTGTTCTTTTAAATATTTTTGTGATTGCAAAGAGTTTTGTTCAACCTATAAAGAAGTATGGAGAAGAGCTGCAGAAAGTTGATTGTTCTGTCTTTCCGTCTGTTTCAGACATGAGAGGTTTCATGACATCACACGGCCAGCCTGATCAGCCCAGATCATCCCGGTACATCCTGAAGGATTATGTCTGTGTAAGTTTTTACAACCCGTGTGGCGATTGTCGCAGTAGGTGCCACAATGTCAGACAGGGCTTCAGGGCCTCTGCACGCAATACCTAACTGCTGAGGAAATCTCTTTAAGTTGAATGATAAGACATTTCTGTCATGAACAGATGAAATAAGTAAGAACAAAAGGGATTTTTATCCTCTCGCAAATCTGCAACGTTACACAACAGTGCAGTTGTGTATCATTTTGGTCCATGCATGAAGTGTAATTCTTCTGCAGTTTATGTTGTATTATGTAAAATGTCCATTTGGGAACATTAACTAATTTTATTGTTAAACAAAATGAAGATATAAAGAAGTTGAGAGAAAGACTCCGCCTTTAAGATAATTTTTCTTTTATTTAAAGTTAATTTTGAAAGCGTGTTAGATTTCACCTGGATAGATAAAACAAAATGCCGAAATTGTGACTGGTTTTTGTACTATTCTTGGCACGTGGTCTCTAACATTTACCTAAAGCAGCACATTAATTAGCCTTTATTACTGCATAACTTGACGAATGGACGAAACATTACGTGCATGAATCACAGCACAGTGTTCATCCTCAAGCAGCCATTTCTTCAGCCATTTGGATGAATGACAGAATTAAGACTGCATGACAGTTCTGAATTATTTACATTACATTAAAATCATTTGCATTTTTCTTGTAAATCATAGCTTCAAAATGTTTAACATTTACTTTGAGGATGAGCAGTCCAGCCCTTGAACGCCTTATTTACATTTTTTTGTACAAATTTAAACACACTCCTAGAAAATATCACTATAAATCAGACAGAGGTCTTTAACCAAAGAGAAGTGATTGACTATGAGCCAGCGGTCTTCAAACCACAAACATTCTTTTATGCGTCTCCTCACTGTGAATTGTTTGTGGTGGAAAACAGGTATTGATTGCAGAAAGGGGCCCCAGATGTTCATATATTAAGGTCATTGAGACTATATGATGCAAGTAGCCAGAACATGCTTATGTTCTACCAGGCAGTCTGAGGCAGCATTAAAGTGTATAACTGCTGCATTGTTTGGCAACTTAACGGTGCAACTGAAAAGCAGGCTTGCATGTGAATGGAATAAGAATTAAAGGAAACTAATCCATATTTGGAAAAAATGCTCCACACTCTTTAAAATCCCCTCTTCTCTGACTACCTCAAGCATCAACACAATGTAAAATGCTAAATAAACAGCTGGAAGCTGGTTGTTCCAAGTGTCATTAACTTGCACAGCTCCAACACTTAAAAACTAGGGCAGTTTCTTCTCTTGAATAGCTGAATATATCCTCCTCTTCCTTCAATATGGTTCTGTGGAAATCAACAGACTGCAGCTGTAAGCACCAAACTGACTTGACCTCAGGGGCTGTAAAGTTTACCCAACATTTTCTGCCTTACCCACTCTCCAAATGTTTACTCCTTACAGGGCAAACTTCTCTACTGCCATCCTCCCCCACACATTAACGCTGAAGACTTCCAGCCGCAGCACAGCAAGTTCCTGAAAAGAGACTCGGACAACGCGGAACATTCCGGAGTGGCAAATAAAAAACAGAAAATCAAAAGAATCGAAAATGTTGTTGACAAGAACTTCTTCCATCAGGTAAGATACATCCCCGGATCTCTTGTTCATCAGAAAAAAAGGCCTGAATATCATTTACAAGTCGGCACAAAGGCATCATATGTAAGCGGGACTGCAGGAGAGGGGCACTTTCTGATTGAATTAACTGTTGGTGGACTTTTCTTTGTAGGAGAACGTGCGGGCGCTCACCAAAGGAGTTCAGTCAGTCATGGGCTACAAACTCGGCAGTGGACCAGTCGGCCCCGGCAACTCTCAGACAGACACGGTCGCAGGAAAACCCTGGAAAAAACACAGCAACCAGAACAAGAAGGAGAAATTACGCCGGATTACCAAACATCTGGATGCATGACAATGTTCTGAAATCTCCGCTTTATAAATCAGATTGCATCAGATGGAAGGAAGAAGCTGAAAGTGCAGCTCATATGTGATTCCAAGGGAATTGTTGCCGAGTTGTAGCGTAGGAGGATGAAGGCCCTTTAATACTGCGAGTACGGAGAGGTCTATATTTTAACTAATGAGTTGCAGTATCGATCATATAATGCGCTGGTTTGAAAATTATACCGGTGCAAAGCATTCCATCAGGTGGACCTTCATGACAGCGGCTGACCTACTCAACATCCAGAATGTGTGAAATTTACAGCGGTTAGAAATAAAGTTTCAAGCCACCAAATTGGGTTACAAAATCAAACAAATGTTGTCATGTCGGTGTTTAACTTCTTTTCCACATTTTTATTGTCTTAGTAACGCGTCACATTTGAGAGAGAAAAGTATATGTTTGCAAATCATTTTGAACTTTTAGGGGACGTTCACTCTATAAGTGGAAATAAAGTGAAAGTGCAATGATACAAAATAACTGCCGAGATCCTTTTATAATCAGAAAAAAATGAGTTGTTCTTTCCTTCTACAGCCATCGTATTAAAAAAAGCAACTTGACCCCCAGTGTCAAAACCACCTCTTTTTTTTGCATCATCTTTTGAAAGCTTTAACATTTGAAATGGGATGCTAGTACTTGTAGTGATTCTGAGCATTGAATCCAAACGACTCCCCCTCGTGGAAAGTGATAAACCCGGCTGTGGAGCCAAGAGGTGCTATCTGTAACTATATTGTACAATCTAACCATATCAAATAATGGTGAAGTGTCTTGGTAAGATAAGCATGTAGGCTACTAATATTGTATAATTGGAATTACATCTAGTCATAATGTTTGCTCTGCTTGTTTTCTTTTAAAAACCGCATTCAGTAATGATGCTATATTACAGCTCATTCTCCAACCGGGAAATGATTTGAAGCAATTCAAGTATTTGATATTTTAAAAAATAAGTATACAAACTGTGTAATGGTCGTTTCTACAACTCCATTTCCTTAAAAGTTGTGATACTTTGTAGAATATTAATAAAAAGGTTTGCAATAATTCTCAGATCTCATAAGCCAATTTTTTTTAACACAATAGAACATAGAAAACATAACAAATGTTGAAAGAGAGACGTTTTGATATTTCTTGGAAAAAGTCGTTCTTGATTTTGATGGCAGCGTTGTGTCTCAAAAAAGATTGGACGTTGGCATCAAAAGACTGGAAAAGTGACTTGTACTAAAAAGAAACATCAAGAGGAACATGCTGCAACTATTTACGGTAATTGGCAACAGCTTAACGACATGATTGGGTGTAAAAAAAAAGAGCACTGTTGAGAGGCAGAGTCTCCAAGAAGTAAAGAACTGTGTTTAAGAATTGGACTCAATATTCCAAAAATAAAACATCGGTTTGAGATTTGCAAATCCTTGTATTCTCTGTTTAATTTAGGTTGTTTCTCAGTATTCGTTCCTTTATGTTTCTGTTGAATAATAAGACCTGTATGATTCAGATTATGATATTTTTCAAACTGTTGGTTGGTGCACTTTGAAGAGCCGTGGAAATAAGCAGCTCATCGATACATATGTGCGTGTATGAATGAATTATACTCAAATGACCTCATATAGTACCTGTCAAACTAGCCAAGCGTCATTCAAAGTGCTTTGCAAGCGACTGACAAACGCAGGGGATATGAAAACGAATTTGTAAGACGTACGCACTCAGAAAAAGTTTGGCAGAGAGGTAACATTGGGATGAAAGAGCCAACATAATATAGGCAATAATAATAAATAACATTTACATTTGAGTTACATTTGAACTCGTACAATTTTCAAAATTAAATCCAGCAAGTCGAATTGCTGCGGATATACAAATAAGTGAGCACCTGCAGCGCAGGTAAATAAGCCCCTCCCCACATTTACGCAGGTCATTCCTGTGCGTCAGGAGGCGCACGTCAACTTCTTCTCACTTTCACGTAATACAAAAGTATTTGCGAAAATGGATGGCAGTATAATAATCGCGGATGGTGACATCAAAGTAAGCTCCGACTATTTCCCCGCAAGTCTGGTTTCTTTTTGGGAAGCTTCGGTCACCACCTGTTTCTCTCATCACGCGGACAAACTTTGCGTCCCCGCTGGTCTCACCTTAATTTCTGCACTACTTTTACTGCTGTCGTGCCTTCTGTAAGTAAAGTCCGATTCTGAATTGACCCCTCCCGTAATTGAGATACGAAGGTCTCGCATCAAATCCGATGTATCTGTTTAAGGGTCGTCTATCAGAGAGGCAAATTCCCAGGCGAGTACACCGGAGAAACCGTCATAGTCCTCTACTGCCTCCTCGGTGACCTGTGCAGCACAGTGGGAGCCATTCTGTCCAAACAGCTGCATATACAGGTATTATGATTTGACTAAAGTAGTTTTTATCTGTTGCATGTAGTAGCCTAGTGTCATTTGTTTCTCTCGCTCTAGATTTTCATGAGTGCTTTTACTGCTGTGATGGATGTGGTGAATTGCCTCATGTGCTGCCTCCCAGTGTTCCTGTGCTGGAACTCAACAGCACGTAAGTTAGGAGCAAACGTTACAATCCCTTGACAATTCCACAACCTCTACTATGTAAGTGCAACAACTTAGCATATATGTATGTGTAAATATTGGCATCCAAGAGGCCAAACCCTTTAGGCAAAATAGAAAGTAAACTTATCAGAGAACCTCTACAGATAACCACACAAATGAACAGTGAATATGTTGTAACTCTGTCAAAGTTCAGCCATGTTCCCTGCTGTTCTCCCTCAGAAAGGAGACTGAGGATGATGAAGAAGCGCAGAAGGCAGCATCTCCTGGCTGTGGGTGTCTTGATGGTGGTTGCAGGAGGTTTCCTGAAGTCCAGAGTTGATGATATTCCACCAGTCGAGCCTGTCAGAGGGAGAAGACTGCTGCGAGTCCTTCTGCAAGTCTCCAGCTGGAGTCCTTTAATGGTGTGGTTGCACAGTGTTTAAAGATGTGCGATCTGTTGTTTTTACTGTTGACACACTGTATGCACATAAACTAAACTCATCATTTTCTACAGTGCTGAATAATGTTTCCTTTAGATGGTAAGATTTAAAGGCCCTGGTTTTGCAGTGTGGATACAGATTAGTTCTGATGTCCATATGTTATAGCACACATGATAACTCTACCCTGTTTTTTCTATAGGACAACAGCAAAATTCTTGGTTACACCCTCGGGCTGCTGTCCCTTTTCATTGCTTGTACTTCCAGGTTCCCTGCACTCTGTAAAGTGGTAAGTGACAAACAGCACACTGGAGTCGGAGCCACGAGAATCAAATTTCTATGGTGTCAAATCGAGAGTTGATTGCATTTACTTCCCTTTAGAGAAGAGGACAGAAGTTGGCCAAGGCCTACATTTCCTCCGGATTGCTGTGCTCACTGTCTGGTACCCTCTACACCATGGCCATTCTCCTTTATGACACTCATTTTGGGTTTCTTATGAGAGTTATGCCGTGGCTTCTGTCATCAATAGGCTGTGTCACCCTAGACCTGCTCGTATCCTTGCATGGAGCCGTATGATCACGTTTTATTCTCTCTGTTTGGAGAGTAGCTTGTCTAACTCCATTTTGTTCCAATCGATGGCAGCTCAGATGTATCTTAAACTATTAAATTCTCAAATGTTTAAATCAGACGTTATAAACAACAAATTGAGCAGGTGGAGGATAATGCAACGTCAGATGTAACCTAAATATTGTACTTTTTCTTTTAAAAAGCTGATTTCAGGGAAGCTCAATACACCAAACTGCCAGAGGACTAGAGTGAACTGTAACTTTGATGTGTTGTTTGAATGTAGAAAAATAGTTTGATAGGTTTGATGTGTTGGCTTTTAACCCAGCAATGTCAGATTTTAGTCATCCACTGGTGCAAGAGAAGAACCACGCAGCGGTCGATCAGACTTTCTCCGGACACAGAGAGCCTTTTGAATGGTTCAGGTGTCCAAACTGAGGAGCAACAGACGAAACAGCAAACACCATCATCAGCACAAACAAAAGTGAGTTTATTTTGCTGTTATTGCTGCTATCACTTCTTTAAGAAGCCTTGATATCTATGGAACTTCCAAACTAACTTAGTGACTTGTATGTACTGACAGTTAAGCCCAAAATTATTCATGAGGGAGTTTTCGCTTGACCAAAAGGATTCCTCTGTCTGGAAATTAGCTAAACGAGTGATAGTAAGACACGAGATGTTAATGACAGATTTTGCATATCTTTACTGAAGTGACAAAGAACTGGCATTCCATTCTTTTTTTTTACCCTACATGGTGAGGACCCTTGGACAGTTAAAAAATTAAAAGGACTACATTAAAACTGTAAGTGGATAACATCAGGTAGTGTGCAGTAAAACATGTCCTTCGTATTCCAATAAGACAATAATCTGAAACACCCAATCAATCAGTGGTTGACATCATCACCATGTTCCGGCTCAGCCTGAGTCCTGACCCAATTCATACAAAAAATCTGTGTAGAGAGTGAAAGATCAGAGTGATGGCAAGGAAACCCTCTAAGTTCAAAGACCTGGAGATAATTAATGGAGAGCGATGATCCCCAAATTGCAGTGAAGACATGTAAAAAGCTTGCTTTGTAATTATAAAAAACATTTGCTTGCAGTAAAAAGCAAATAAAGGCTTTACCACCGATTGCTGAGAAAGAGCAATAAACATGGTGAACTTGGGATTTTTGTAATAATTGTAACAAAAGTTGTTTGTTTTTTTTCTCTTATTTTATCACTAGACTTTTGTCTCTTATGCTCTTTCCAACCTGTAGAAACCTTCCATCAAACATTCTGGGCGTACCTGTATGTCATTTACACAAATCTGTGCTAATTTGATTTGTTCATTGTTTTTTTGTTTTTTTTTTACTCATGTCTTGGATTGAATATTATAGTATTCAACCTTTTCCTCAAAGACAAAAAATGCACAGAAGACGACTGAGATGGGCGACTACATGGATGTGAGTTTTCAAACTGCTAGAAAAGTAAGCTAATAGCGGCTTTTGCCACACACACAGCTAATGTAATCTGTATATGAAATCTTCCCCTCTAATGTTTTTAAAGTGCTTTTTTTTCCCCCTCCAAGCAAATGTCCCTTAAAGAAGTGACATTGTCTAAGGAAGGTGTGGATGACGGTAGTCTCCATAAGGTGGTGCGAGTGATCAGAGTGGACAGCCTCTGCTCCTCAGATATGTCCTGTGACTCGTCACCAGTCAGCTCTGATCTGGAGGTGGGTTGGACTGTGTTGTGGAAATTTCTTTCATATGAAATCAACTTAAGTGAACCAACATGTCGTAGCAGAAATGCAAATGGCATCTAAAACAAGATCTTGTCTTCGGAGCCAGTGAGTTATCAACCATGTGGAAGCAGAGCAGCAGAATTCATCTGAATTCATCTATCTGCTAAGTTTATTTTAAGTTTATTTTGCCAGCTGTCTTTGAATAATGTCATAACATTTTCACGAATAATATTGTCTTTGACAAATTTGATTGCTAAAAAATCTGTAAGATTTTAAGATTTCAAATTTGTAAGATTCAAGCAATAACTCCCAAGTCTATAAACAAATAAAGGCACAATGTGCACTTTTGACAAAATGCCACTAGGTGGAGACAGCATATGGAAATAAGAGAGCACGGCTGCTTCTGCTTGTGTCATGTAGTCACTTCCATTGAACTGTTGTGATGACTTTGTTCTGCACCATTTGTGTCCTTTTTATGAACCCTGAAGTTTATCATAAGGAGCAAGTCGGGTCTGATGCTGTTTAATGAATTTTAGACAAACTCGAGGGATTTGTTTTTATTCTGTGGTTGAGTTCCCCTTTAAGAATTAATCTTGTTTGAATTGTGGTCTCAAATGTATGTACTAAAAATGGGCATTGAGACTATTGCTTTAGTGCTGCTGGATTTCCTTATTATCATGATTATATATATTATGGGGGAATTGTATTAACTTGTCTGCCTCTTAAAAATATAGCCATGTAAAGAGCTCATAAGACAGAGTCACAGCGGGGTTTGTATGGTAGTCACAGACAGTGACTGCAGATCATACTCACTGTTTTTCACATGTGACTCTGGGGGGAAGTAAGTCAGAAGACAGCAGAGAGCAGTTTTTGTAAGAAAACAGTCAGCATGTTCTTGGTTGAATGATGCGACGTGTGCATGTGGGAAAAAGAGCAGAGTGGACCAGGGATTGTAATTTAACTTTCCCCCCACAGTGTGCAGTTGTGCCTAAAAATCAAATATTGGCAACACAGCAAAACGAGTCCTGTTTTAGACTGTTGGCATTTATATAATTTTCCCTCTTTAAAATGCATAGTTGGAGATTGCAAGGGGGAGTGAAATTCCAACTTTTTTTCCTTTTTCTTAAGGCCTTGAAGCTCACAAGCAGAAGAGAAACTCCCTTACTGTGCTTTAGTGGAAATCCAGTCTATGGAGGATGTCATTTAATCAGAAACAAAGGCAAATGGTGCAAGCACAAACAATTGCTGGTTGATATTGTTCACCAAACAGGAAAAAGCAATTGACCTGAATGCCCTTAGCTAGTTTTTGTTGTTAGAGAAGTAATAGGGATTTAACAAGTGCTCCAAATGAGCTGTGAGAATGTATTCTCAGCTGTGAATTTTCCTTTCTGAATTAATGTAATCTCAACTTTGATTGGGTGATCAAGATCTGTTAGCTCTGGCAACACAGCATTAGTTCCCAAATATTAGGTGTGTTGAGGGCAGATCAAGCCAAGCGTGTAAACTCATACCAGCAAGCTCTTGTGACCAATGTCGATCTTTAGTCAATAATTATTATTTTTAATCAGAGACCAGAATTCTAGGGTTAATTCCATCGCTAGGCCCTCCCTCTCCGACACCCGTTCTACTTGTTTGTCAGAATTAACAGACACTGTTCACTTGGTTATATAATAGAAAGATAGTTTCCTCACAAGTTGACTCTGTGTCTAATGTTTAATCTCCACCAAATGATATGTGAGACTGTTACTTTTTAATCTGGTTGCAGTGCATTTGTGACATGGAAGCCCAGAGGTTAACTAACCTGCTTGAAAGAAAACTGAGAACGAAGAGAAATGGGCCACAATGTTTCTACATCAAGTATGTGCCCACGTGTGCTGCCTTTGAAACTGAACGATCACTTTGGCCAGCAGCTTGAAATCTCTATTGTCCCGTGTGTGTCGTACACATTTCTGCTGAGTGCTCATTCTTGGCTGGGGTGAAGCTGAGGGGTACAGTGCTGGGTGGAATTGTTTAAGATTTGACATGTGGTCCAATTGTTCTTTTGTAAAAAAAAAAAATCTTTGATTAAAGACCATTGCTGGGCTGGGTCTGTCTGCCTAGGAAGTGGTGCAAAATGTTTGCCTTGTCTATAGGGGGACAGTGCTACCCCCTGCTATTTTGGGAGACGTTTATGGTCTCTTGTGTGATGCCTGCTGGCCAGGAATTCGAACTGTGTGTGAACAATACAAAACCTCTTGTATTGTACATGTTCAGTTAGAGCTCTCCGTGTAGTTCAACAAAACAGTTGAACATACTTTATGGATTTGTAACATTACAACTACCTTAGTGAAATGGTTTAAGGAGCAGGGCTTCAGAAAAGCCCTATTGTTTATCATTGTGCTCTGATAGAGAAGCGCTACCTGAGACATATTTGCGAAAGTGGCTGAGCAAACAACTGCTTAATAATGGACCAGCGTTACATAATGGAACAAGAGTTCCTTTCCAAACTGTTCCTACATGTGTCATTTTTTTGTGTGAACAAGGACACATATTGCAGAGGCTGTCCGTATTCCTGTCAAACATTTCACATTATTCTGCCGAGATGCATAAAGATGTCACATACCATGAAACGCAACAATATGGCAGAGCAGAAAGCGAGAAGGACTGACATGATGCAGGTTTTAAAAGGATTAATTCACACGCCATTTGTTTGATACATTCTGTCTGAAGTTATCTTTTTTTGGATGGTATACAAGATGTTTTAGATGAGTAATGCTACAGTCCTACTGAATTATTGGAGTGTATGGATTGTAAGGACATAATGTATAATATCTTCTGAATAAATGCAAATAATGCATTTTTATGTAACCATTTTTATGAGGATTTTCAATGTGTCCTGCAAAAATAATTATTGCCACCCTTTTGAGCTACCCAGCATCCCAAAATAGTTATTTTTTTAATTAAGAGAGTTGTCCATATCTATGTGGAAGACATTTGGAAATGTATTTTTCAAGATTATTGTCAAGAGGTTTCATAGATGTAACACTTTTAAGAAATCTGTGTGGGTTGAAAAAACAGTGAAAAGCTTCAGGCTGACTTGGAAATATCTGGGCTGGTTCGTTTCAGCCTGTATTGTGCACAGAACCAAGTAGGTTCCTGTATTTGAAAGCCAAGTTGAATACAACCGATGAAAGAAAGGAAAAAAAGAGGAAAGATTAGTGCTTGCAAAAGTCTTCCCAGATAAGCCTCAGTATTGCTGGGATAATGTTCGAGGGACAGAGGTTCAACAAACAGTAATGTGGCAGAAAGTACCAGCAGATGGCATGGCGCTTCTAGGAGTCTACAAAAACATTTATTTATGTATCTACTGATTTAATAATAGCCTGCTGTTTTTACCAAATGATGTGAAACCATGTCTGCATGTCTGATAACACAAAACTGTCTCATTTGTATTTATTTCTCAGGATATTGTGAACTCTGTATTTACTGTTCAGGGATGCCAAAAATTCTAACCAGGATTGTAGCTACTTATTACACCGCATATAAACTTAGACGACTACATTACATAACATCACCCTTCTACTGTAATTTTCCATTTTCTAGTGGGATTTTGGAGCAGCCATTTCACAATGGAGTAAACCTGCAGCAAAACCACAGGAGGGGGATGAGTTTCCCCTTCAAGACTGGCCAACAAACCCCAAACCCTTCAGCGTCTGCATGCGCTCCATGTCTGAACTCCCACAGAATACTCCGACTGCACCAAATGAGAGTGGCTCTGCTGTAAGCTGAACGCTCCTTCGACCACGTCTGGCCTTACAACTTGTGAATTAATAAAATTGCAAACATTGACCTGTTATTTGTCATTTTATTGCCTGTTTTACAGCACTGTTGCCTCAAATGACAAGTGTTGGTGAAATGATGCTGAAGGGTATTGGTCTGTAAGTGTATTGTGCTGATTTGTCTCCAGCTATTACAGTAAACAGTCCTGTGAAAACTATGATCTATTGCGAGGGTTTTACAGAAAAGATCTTCCCTAATAAAACACAATTACTCCCCCTGCGGCCATTTAAGGTTATTGGGTGATATCCTGTATTTTGCTAGTCATCCAGGGTTATCAGGGCTGGACTGGGAAAAGGGCCGGCAGAGCAGATAAGCACTAGACTAGACGACCAGGGCTTGCCCGTTCTCCCCATCATTCAGCGGACCTCTGTCCATCAGCTGGCTCTTTGGCTTTACGGGATGATGCTGGAACAACATAGCAGAGCATTTTTAACTGAACACACTTCCTAAAGCCTGATAACTAAACAATACACAGAATAGAGAAGAGATATGAACCGCACTGAACTCCTCCCTCTTACATTTCCTGAAATGACATATCTGTCTGAGAAAAATGACTGTGAAACAACTAATGACATGTAACAAAGCAATTGCTGATATCAGCAGTCCATATTAATGTACCTGAACACTTTGCTCTGCCTGTAAACATGACCCAGTGAGTCGGCCGGGAGATAATTCTATGCTGTTTGTTGAATATTGTGTGAGCCGATTTCATGCCATTCTTCAAATGTTTCCAAATAATTAAATCAACGATTTTGTGCCAGCTATAAAACTAGTAAATTAGGCAAATAAAGTTGGTGCCAAAAATATGAAGAATCAGGTGGCTTGTGTTTTGGGATGTTATGTATTGCCCTCATGTGTAGGAGGATCAATCATTACACAAAAACTGTCAGTTTCCTGGAGCATTTACTTCTAAACTATTTCAGTATTCAAACTATGACCCATCTTGAATGTTCCAAAACACAAGTTGCTGTTTGAAGGAGTCTGAGTCCAAATGACAAATGCTGAGTTAGCATTGCTCAATCTCTGGGCCTCATCTCTGTCCCTTCTGAGACCGTGCCAAAGAAAAACAAACTGAGTGTCACACAAAAACGTGGAATTCTGTTTGCAAAGGTGGAGAAGGGCCTGGATTAACACATCTAAAGCAGCAATGGGGAGCAGGCCTTTCTGTTTTTCTTGGCCCGTGCGTCAGAGCTCACTCCACTGCAGAGGACGTGGAAGATGCAGGACATTTTGTACACCTTGCAAGCTGGCCAGAAACGGAGGAGGGAGAAGGAAAGGTGTTCAGAACAAACACAATAGAGTAAATATGGTAAACCAGGAATAAATCAGAAACTAAACCTCTCATTAATCAATACATAGTTGTTACTAAATAACTTTCACTGGAATACAGGATTATGTAAAAGTGAGTTGTTTGACTGCTTTTAAAAAGACGGAGGATAATTTGACTTGTAAAGATCAGAAAAGTTTTCTCACCACATCAACACCATGCTGGTACAATATAATACTGTCAATGGCTCTGGAAGGCTCATACAATATCTTCTTTCATTTCTTTTCATTTTTTTTTTTTATAGAAAATACTTCTTTATGTGAATACAAAGGGAAGCTTTTGACAATAAAATGATTTAATGATAGCATCTTACCCGAATAACCTGCTCTTAATCAATTCTGAAACAGGCCCACAATAAACCAATAATATCTTTTAATGTTATTTTTTTCCAGGACAGCGTGTTTGCTTTATTATAACATCACCACTGCGTATTTTGAGGCGTAATTATATTCACTTGGGATGATGGTGTCGTTCTTCTTGGTCCTGCGTGATGTCACGACATGTCACTTCCTGCCGTCACACAGCCAGTTCAGGCCAGTTCACCGCTGCTGTAGTACTCAGTCTGTCTCAGTGAGCTGTCAACACACTGCTACTTTCCACTCCGGGTGTCTGCTCTGACAACATTTTTCTATTAAACTCTGTCCCGTTTTCTCTTCAGCGACGTTTTCCTTCAGATAACAGCTACTCTCTTCTCACTATGACTCGAAGGTGATCTTCAGAGTGTCCAGGTGGTTCTGGGTGAGTGTGTTACTCTGAGATATGTTCGCGGCTTGCCTTTATCGCTGTCATGATCACCCATGTGTCAATAGCTAACCAGCGCGGCTAAAGCAGTAACGTTAGCATTATAGGTGCGTGTGTGGACGTCAGTCTCCTTACTGTGGCTTTGCCAGGGAAAGTAGCCAGCGTTGGTATTAAAACACAGCTCGCTCCAACAGCGAATGGAATAGAAAGTAAGGGAAAGAATGGGAGACACATGGACTAAGTAGGGGGCTATTATTGTAGCCTAGCTAACATTAGCCAGCTAGCAAACACCCAGCGATGTCTTATAATCCACCCGACGAGGCACTTCCCTGGCTTACTGGGGTTTGTAACAATGATTCATGGTCAGCAATTCGGCTGCTAACACTGCATGGTGTTATCGTTTTTTTGCTAACACGAGCATATGGAAAAGAAACACAGGCAAGTGTGTGACCCGATGCAGTTTGAACCTCCCGTTGGGAGAAATCTGATTACGCACATGTCATTATTGTTACTGTTCTCGAAGATTTTTGAATGGTTTGATAAAGTTATCGTTTACTCTCCGAGTTTCCATTAATTCTGCCTTACAGTAATTGTTGCCACCAGTACGAAAACGTACGTGTGATGACTTGTGTCCATCGAGCACGACAAACCCCTTTTCTCGCAGCTTCTTGGCTCTTAAACACCTGCCACCCGGCGCTGGTCTCCACCTACCGAGTTTAATTAAACTGTTTGTAGTCCCAATCAATAATTAATAATAATAGTATGACTTTTTATTGACTGATTTACATAGGTTGTTAGTTGACAGCGTTTTCATTACATACAGCATTGTACAGTGAAACGCATGCAGCTTGGAGGCAAATGTACCAGTAAAGATGTAAAGGAATTAGATTTAAGTGCCTTGTTTACTTTATTCTGTGACAGCGTTGTTGTGATGGGGACGATAGGTTGCGGATAAGAAAGTGCTACCAGATTGTGTCTTCTGTTTGAATTTAATTGTATGATAATTGTGCAAAGTATTTAGAACAAATGTTATTTTGCTTGCATTAGAAAATCTAATCTTTACAAATTAGTTTCCTTAGTTATACCTTTAAGATACTATATAAAGTTGTTGATAAGCTTGGGAACCATACCTGCCCAGCAACTCTTTTTCCATTTCATATAGAAGATGTCATCTGACCATCCTCCTGTTCAAACATATTTTACATCTGGCCCTACCTAAGATGGGTCAATCACGGCCATCTATTTAATATGGAGCCTATTTGTTATGATAAGACAATAAGAGGGGCGCCATAGAGACGCGTTGCTCAGTGTAATGACCCATGTTTCGCTGCTTTGATTGTTGGTCTGTAGTTGTACATAACGTCTGTTTCAAATCAAAAATGAACTGAGAGGTAAAAGACTGTTTCATTTTTGAGCGTTTGCCTGGTGATGCTGGTCTGTTTTATAAGAGTGAGTCTTTAAGGGCCTCTGTTGTGCCAGATTACAAAATGCTTAAGGAAACCAAGCATCAACAAGGTATTTGGCTTCATAAAACCAACGCCATTCATTTAATGTCCTGGTTGAATTCCGATTCCTTTGTTTTGCAGAAATATGAATCGTACAGAGCAGTTGAGGACAAATGTATTCATTACTTATTCACTTTTCTTTTTAGCTGTTAACGGAGACAGCAGTGTTGGCTTGTATGCTTCATCTTGCATGTCCTTCATGCTGTGACAATGAGGCCTTCACGATAAATAGTTTTTGTAGCTTTTATGAGAAAATTACTTTGACTTAAAAAAGGATGACTTACACACACACACATAGTTTTTTTTCTCTCTCTCTGCAGTCCATATCCCTGTAGCGTTTCGCCCATTTTAGGATTCAGACGTGATATGTACAGGTCTGTTAGTCCTCTAAGTGGAAAAGTAATTTTAAGTCCAATTTCTGATCATCTCAAGCTGTGTGTGCGTATCATTTAGATATCCAGAGGTATGGATAGAGATATCCAGCTGGTAATTCAAGAAGTCCTTATATTTCATTTGGTATCGGCACACCAGGAAGTGTTTTTCAAAACTGAGTCAGTTAAAGCAACAACAGAAATCATTGATATTGGTATTTCTTAACTGACACAGAAAGTTTCATTCCCGGAACCAGGAAACTGAGAAGCTGAACATGCCCTTTTATATCTTTGAAGTACCTTCTTCTCTGTGAGAGCTTGTCGTCTTTTCAAATTGGCATTTGGAAGCGGTTTAGTCTCAGTAAAAGAGGTGTTGCGCTGATATTCCACCGGCCTTTGAGCCTCAAGATTTTTTTTACGTGTGAGCTCAAAGACATCAGCCTATGATGGAAGGCCTGCCAGTGTTGATTTAGAGTAGAGATGAGAAATATCCTGACATGGTAGAAGTCCTCTTGACTGCCCGGCTCTGTTTGATGTGGGAGCCCCAGAGCAGTGTGATAGAAAAACAGACCTCTGCAGTGCTGTTATAGCGCTTCGCCTCCAATAAGAGCAGGACGGCCCAGCGGGCCGCATCAGTGAAAGTGAGAACACTTTCAGTAAACATTTCAACAACTGTAAAATTTAACAGAGTAATGCAAACCTGAGAATAGAGATATCCCATGGATTTTAAGATTACAGCTACGGCTTTGGATAGCATGGCACCTAAAGGTCAAAGCTTTTAATTCCTACCTAACTAGCTTGCTGTTTCATAGTCAAGAACATGTTCGCTTCATCTGTTTTTTGTTTTTTTTTCACCTCTCATATTTGGTCTTCAGTCTCCATTTAGATTTTGGCTCTGGACGGTTGGACATGTTGAATTATTAAGTGTAGTCTGCAAGAGACAGCTCAGGGCCAAGCTCTTGATTGGTTCTTCCTTAAAACGGTGCTGCAGATTTAAATCGAGAAGGAGCCGCAGAGATCAGATAATATCAAAGCAGGCATTTTCCATTCCTCTTTTCCATACCTGGTTAAAATAAACTACCAACCAGATGACAACAGAACAGACGTCAGTGGCACCACTAACCTCCCTGGTATAATGACAGTAACTTTCATTCATACTCGCTGCATATTGCTTGCGTAATTGCTGAAGGTTTAACTCTAATTTTCTGTGGAGTTATGGAGCTCTGACTGGAGTGAAGTGACTTTTTGCTAATAACGTGGAATACTTCCAAATGCTTTATAAGCTTGTGTTATAATATCACTCCACCTCACCAGACGTTACCATCCCAAGGTTTACTCTGACTATGTCAGGTAAAAAAGACATATTTATCTCTTTAGTCACCAGGTTTTCAATAGCCAGCACTATTATATTTGCTTTGTCGCTGTATAACTAGATGCATTACACACTTTGTCTGCAATGTCCTCATTAAAGCTAAGCTAGACAAAATGTTCTTTGAAAAAAAAAAACAAAAAAAAAAAACTAAGCTTTCTTTGCACTTTTGTGCACGACACTGCTTGGGGAGAACATTTAGTAAACTTGCCTCAGTAACATCAGCTAACACTGATTAAGCGGGGCGTCCTGCAGACAATCTTCTTTTATTGTTGCTCAGTATCTTTAAACTGCATTTTACCGGTGTGACTAGACATATATCATGTAGAAGTGGCATCTCCTGTGGAATCTGTATCAGTGAGCAAAAAAAAAAAAAAATGGAAATGTGTTTTAATCTCTTTTACAGTGAAAAAAAAAGCAGTTTTTCATAGTTTGTTAAACAGTTCCCAGTTAATCCAAAAGCATGTGGTCAGACTTAAAGTTTGATCTGTGGGATTAAGGTTTTTTTTCCCAGCCCCGTTCCCCATGTTTCCTTCTCATAATATCCACATTGTAGGACTCTTCAACTTTCTGATCTCATCCATTTGAAGCTCTCCTCTTTCTCTAATTATACCGGTATGTCATTGGTGTAGTTTTCTGCCCTCAGCTGTTCATTTGGCTTGTTGTCGGTTAAGAAAAAACTGCCTCTAAAGGGTTCAATATGGCAAGAGCTCTCAGTCAGGGGTGTTCATATGCATCAAAGCCTCGAGAAAAAAAACCAACTAGGTTTTATCAATGTTTTCTCTGTATTGATTGAGTGCTGTCAGGGCAGGTGGTCAAAGATTTTTAAAGGAGGCCAGTAGCAACAATGATAAAAATCCCGACTTGACTGGCTCATGATGTGAAACAAAGCTTGGCCGTAATACCCCATGAGTAGGAGGGGAAGTGATAAAGAAAGCACATTGAGTGCAGAGTATGATGGCAACAAAACACTTTCCTCCAAATGCTTCCATGAATTATAGACTTCTGTCATTAGGTCATGGTTCATTGTTCACTTTTTCCTTTTTGTCTATGCGTTGAAGAAAAGGACCGAAGTGGAAAGGAGAATATGTCTGGTCTCTAATTAATTTATTGTTGTTGTTAATATATTCAGAACTTACAGCGCCGACAAATAAGTTGCTAATTGATTGTGTCAAGTTGTAATCCTGTCATGATGTATCCATCATTAGGCTGTGTGAAAGCTCTTGGACTCTAATAGTTTTAGTTAATGTCACCGCCTCTGCTGTGGTTTCATAGGCTCACATTCAGTGGGTTCCTTTTTTTAAAACGGACATGGTTTTCTTTCCTTTTTTTCTCTCTTTTTTTCCTGGAACAGTGATGATAATCTTGTTTAAAAAAAGATATTAACGGCTGCCTTGTTTTATTTTGTTTTTTTCATGCCAAGACTGCTTATGAATACAATAGCAGACTAATCAAATGAGAGACAACAATGTGGCCTTAGGCTGGGCTCGAGGTCTCTATAAATAACACTGAAGTCATGAGGACTCCTAGAGGCCCCAAACATGGTCCTCGATGTTCCTGTAAGAACACTGCTTTCTTCTGTTACTCTCAGTTTCCAAAATGTAGATTGTACACTTTGGGCGGTACAAAAATGTAACACAAAGCCTTGTGGAGGAATGAGAATCGGGGGGGAATCACCTGACTGTTTCTGCAATTATTTCAGTAGGAAGCTGGGCAAAGTTCTCGAGGCATTTCGTGTCATCTTGACAACTGCAGTAGTGTAAGGGTCTTTTGTCACTGTGGGAAATAATCACTGGGAATGAAGTGTAAAATTAACAGGGATTAGCAATGTCAGGAGTTAACGGGACCGTAGGTGAACTTTCATCAGTCCAGTCCATGAAATTCTGTTAAAAGACCGACAGTGGCACCGTCAGCTGTACTATTTCAGCTATTTTTTTTTTACTACAGTTGTAAAGACACCCAAAGTCTGGCATATAAAGTCAATAAGAGCAAAAATGAATGACATAAATGACCATAATGCTCTATTACAAGACTCTGATCTCATACTTTATTGTTGGATAAAATGAAAAGTCAACTAGGACGAGTGAAACATGGTTAGAAATTAATTAATTATTGATCCCGCTGATTCACTTTCAGCCTTAGAAGCATTGGCATTGCAGGAAGGCCGATTGAATTAAAGTTGAGTTGATTCATTCAGCGCTGTGGCCGAGAGATCAGTGCACAGAATGTCCAAGGTGAAAAAAGTCATGGAAGGACTATGCTGACACTGAAAAGACCAAGTTTACACACTCTTCCAATTCTTACCGAATTGTTTGTGATGCTTTTTATGCTCTTTTCACAGGGTTTCACAATCGGTGCACTGTTGTATATTTCATTATCCAAAGGATTTCTTGGGTTGGTTTACAATGAATTTAGATTGTGACTTTCATGAGAACTGTCAGGGTTGTGAGTCATCCGGACCAAATAAAGTGATGGGCAGAGGGTCCTACTTTGGATTTCCAGGAGCTGTTGAAGTTCTAGTCACAGTTTACAGCCAATCCAGGCATCGTCTCGACTCAGAAAAGGGATTCTATGCAGTGCTTGCAATCTAAAGAGCGTTTGATATGTTATTGTTTTTCTATTTTCTGCTTAGAAAACCTGGATCTCATCACACTTGAACCATTTTTACGTTTTTTCCATGGGAATGCTATGGCATTGTGCTGTGACGGTTAATTTCCAGTTTATAAATTTAGTCAAAGCCCCTGAAGCTTTGAAAGCTTGTGTTTGTAACATGAGCTGCGTTTTTTTCTCCTCCCAGGGTTCCAGGTTGGTGTTGTGAGAGAGCAAGCTACCTGTGGGGAGGTGGACCGCCTGGGGCATTGCGTCCCTGGCTCTCAAGGTAGGAAGGGGCTATATCCACATTAATCAGTCAGCTAATTATTAATCCCGGTGTTTGGCTGTTTTTGGATTATCGGATCTGCAAATGATTTGTTAATTCACGAAAGCAGCTGCAGTGAAATAATGTTTTTGACTACTATGTATCAAAAAAGAAAGAAGAAAACCTGTGGTTGGCATGAAGTATCCATCACGGAACACAATACTTTCTAAATATCGGCAACAAACATTGAAAAACACATGAAAGCTGACCTTAAGTAGGAGCACACACACTAACAAGAAATATGTCAGAAAAGTAAATTTTATGTTATTTCTGCATTAAACACATTTCTTTTACTTGTACTGTTGATTCAGTACCAGCCAGTACGATAACCATTAATCTTCACAGAACCTCCAGGCTTTTAAGTCAGTTCTTTGGGCACTGATCAACCTTGGGCTACTTATTCCCTTTGCCTCGTATGTTTAACCAACATTATTGATTTTTGTTATCCCGCGTGGCCTCGTCATCCGCAGAAACCCTCTTGAAATCGCTTAACAACGAGAACGTAAACCCTGAGCTGGTGATTCATTTCTTATTTTTAACCTTAATCTTGTGGTCTACAGCTTCTCCAGAAAGTCTTGCTCACTGTGCTATTTCAGGCCAAAGAACCTTTAAGCGATCAGTTCTTTAATTTTCACTTGTCCTCAGTGCCTTAAGATTTTTCTACTGGTTATGAAATACACAGTCATTTATGAACGTTTCCAATCCTGTGGATGACCTAAAGAAAACTGTACCTTCTGAGTTAACATCTAACATGTTGGAGCTGTAAACAGGGTTAATATGGCTCGCTTGGGACAGGCCTGTCAGACACATGGCTTTAACTTTGGCCCGTTGTGTGCTTGCAGTCTGTAATTACAAGCTCCAACCCTCTGTTATCTGAACAGGCTCCGTCTCAGCAACCACACTGAGCCCAGCTTGGTACTTTGAAATCCTTTTTATGAAAGATGCTTTAGCTGCATTTTTGTCTCAGCCATCTGCAATATTTCTAAACTGGAATAGTGACTCAGTCAGTAATACACTGATGTCTGCATTTCCAGTCATAGCACAAGTTTGGGAGGGAATGTTCTGGTTGCACGGTTCCTACTGCCTAGCGCCGGCCGAGGGAGGGGCGGTGGGGGGAGCTGCCATTGTAATATACAAGGAAGGGCTTGGTCCTAAGCAAAATATTCCACAATATGCCAGAGAAAAGGTTCTCCCGGGTGTAGCTTGCTGATAAGATCTTAGTGCGGGGGTAGTGACACAGGATCAGTGAGTGTTGAAGGGGCAGTGGGGGGGCAGCAGAGGGGTGGCACCATGCCCTGACACACCATGGCAGCATTTGTCAGCAATAACTGAGGTCAGGGTACCATAACTTCCCCACCCCGTGTCTTTATATTTTTTCTGGTCTGTGTATGTACTCCCTCTCTTTTTAATCATTAGTCATCTTTGACTTCTGCTTTTGGTCACCTGTAAAAGAAAACTTAACTTTTGGAGAATGGAAGTTGGAACACTAATCATTGGAAAAACCCTCTTGAAAGTGTGTGTGAGCACGCCGAGCTGAGACCAGCAGATGCTAGTTTGCTGAGTCCTCTGCTGAATTGAAATAAATTCTTTGCAGAAACAAATCTTCCAGTTCTTTGTTATTTTTTTTGCAGCCACAGAGATAGTCTGCAGCGTCACTAGTATTTCCAAGGATGTTTTTACACAGTTGCCCTTATCTGCTCATATTAAGGCAGAGGTGGCCCTGTTACAGCTATTGCCAAATAGCAGTTATTTGAGCTAATTATCATATCATTATCAATAATTATCAAGCATAATCATTAGAATCGTTCCTATGAATCTGTATCATAACAGAATCTCATTTCCATTACAATTTCCATGTCATTTTCCACTGTGTGTGTCTCCCTCTCTCGCTGTGGTGTAATGGCACCAACTGTTTTTCTCAAGGCACTTAAATTGTAATGTTCTCCTGAATGCATTTTGATGAGCTTCTATTGACATTAATCTCATAAACAAAAGCCAAACACCACAGTGTTGCCGTGGGAAAAATCTGAGCCTCAGATGGCACCATTAGTTGGGTTTGCAACAAAAAGATGGCAGCCAAAAACAGCTAATACTACTAATGTAAAACCTACAGTGACGTGGTATTCCTAAAGGGAAAAAGTCAGTATGATTCTAATCGCAATCAGTTGTAAAGTGAAATTTCATCACTGATAGCCAGTGCTATTCTGTGGTAAACAGCCAATGATGGAGGAAGCTAAATGATGAAAATGCTTTAAATTCCCTTTATTTTCTAACTAATATGCGTCTTCATAACTGATATCCCTGGAAAAGTATCTTGTGAGGCCCGTGTCTTGAACTTTGACCTTCTGATGTCTTGCCCTAGCTTTTCAAAGACTGTTAAGGCTGACACTTTGTTCTTTGTGCGTTCAGTGACTTAGGAAGGGGCTTGACAAACTGTTCTGCAACATGGAGAAGGGAGACGTGAAGGTCCTCAACAAGGGGGAGGAGGAGGAGATGGTATGACTTTTTTTTTTTTGTAATTTGCCGTCATTTGCGCTTTGACACATTCCTGTCTGACTGAGCACACCGTGATTCTGTTTCTTCTCACATCCTTAAGGAGCTGCAAGGCTACCGTCTGTGTCATTGGCGGTTGGCACTTGTGGGCTTCGGGGTACTGTGTACAGGGGGCTTCCTCCTCCTGCTGCTCTACTGGATGCCAGAATGGTGCGTCAAGTCCACCTGCACCCGTACCACAGCCCGTGATGCCGAAGTGGTGTTGCTGCGCTCCACGGTAGGTAGCAGCATGAGCCCGACTGATCCTGGCTGTCCTTTGGACGGCTGCAGCACTCTCTGCTCAGTCGTCACATGTACATTTGTTGCATGTATGGTAAACAGTGGAATTTACTGAACATCATGCCAGGATGCAGTTTATGAATTACCCCCAGAATATATTTATGAACAATGTTGTCAAACAAAAAGTGGCAAGTAGAGCATCAATATAACTTTAATTGGCCTATTAACAGTAATTAATTTGTACATAATTGATGAGTCATGTCAGACAAAGGGCATAATTAGAGTGTATTTATATGAGTCTACTGTCAGTGGCTTCCCACAGACCATAACTGAATGAGAATGTAGAAAAAAGCATATACAGGGCCGTGTTTCAGCTGAGATCTTTTCTATAAGTCTGCGTGTTATTGTCTACATGCATGCCACATTTCACGTTCAACCATTAAAAGCCCATAAAAGTAGCTGGATGGTAAAGAAGGGTTTATTCATAGAACTTCTCTGCAGGCCTGCAAAATGATATAGTTAGAATAGAACAGTATCAGCCGTTTAAACAGAACTATTCTTGTTACCTTTGTTTTTATTTTTCAATTAAATGATGTAATACTGTTGTTTCAAGGAGATTCTTCCATTATGTTGTGGAATTAAAATAATGGCAGGATTAATTTAGTCTCATTAAGTCAGTTTTATGCTGGAGATATGAATCTAAAGCTCGTGTTTAACAGCTTTGCATGAATACAGCTGAAGTATCACAGCAGCACAGTAAATGCATTTCGGCTGGTTTATTCATACGGTCTGAAGAAGGAACGCACAATAATAATATAATAATGCAATATATCAAACAGCTTTATGAAAACACAGCGTTTTCATAACGCTGTTTGATACCGTGTGTGTGTGTTTGTCTGTCCGTGTGTGTCTGCATTCCTTTCCCTCTTGGTTGATCTCGTGCTTGTGTTTTGTACTCCTAACTATTTCTGACCATCACAGTAAGAATTTGACATGTTTTCATGATGATTGAAGCATAATGAACAACCCACCTGCAGTTATGTTGAAAACATTTAGCTACTGTTCACTTTCCACAAAAGTTTGATCAGAAATGGGATTCAGTATTTATTAATTTTTGTGTTTCTTATTGGTTTTTGCATGTGTTTGATTGTGTTGCCATCATTTTCTGTGATACTGTAATGAAAGGTGCAATAGAATAAACGGAGCAGAGAGATGTGGCGTCTGAGGGTTGTCAGTTGGTGTGCATTAGATGCCAGGAAGTGCACCACCGGCTGACCTGCCAAATTACTTTACTCTTTAATATCCTTTCAATTCGGACCAACAAACGGACCAACATTCAGAAAGATGAACCCAGCTGATATGTGTTGCCCTTTAGCCTTAAACTTGATCTAAGGGTTCTTTAAAAAACATAAGTAGACCTACTTTGTTTGCGTGTGTGGTTGACCAGGATGAGTTCCGGCGCTGGTTCCTGGCCAGGGTGCAAGTGATGCTTGCTCCGGGGAGCAACCCCTTCCACAGCCTGGACACCCAGACCACCTCCCCCTCCTCCCCTTCCTCTCACTCCTGCTCCCTCTCCACCTCTGCCTCCCCACCTCTGGCCAACGGACACACTTCTTACCCCACCGATGGCAGCCCTGCTCAGGATTTGATTAGAAGATTTTCCTACTACCAGCCCACTCAGGTACACTTGGCACAGCACTTATTTCCACAAGATACTCAAAGTACTGTTAAAACAGAACACACGGATGTTGCTGACTGTCTGTCTTTGTTGGCTTTGGGGTTTTGATGCTGCAATAATTTGCAGTGATACTTTGTATTGCTTAATACACAAATCTAACCCTATCACACTTATTAAACATTTGGTTAGAATGCTGCCATGGCCCTGAGCCTTTTTTCAGTCGGGTGCACATGTGGGCGGTCTCCATTGACAGCCTTCATTGCATAACATCTTCTCCTATTTATGAACACAGTACAGATGATGACATTTTCACCTCAGGATCAAAGTTCTTGCCATTATTGACTGTTTCCTTCTATACTTGATTTAAACTTCATGGACACAAATTATTGAAACATTTCTCAAGTTCGTCAACTTTGACTTGAACTCTTTCTTTTGCCCTTTTCCTTTTCTGTTGCCCTCAGATTCGCTACTTTACCTTCCATAGCACAAAGTATTTTTGGAACGACGAGGTTCAGAACTTTGAGGTTTTAACGTAAGCACTCTTTAAATACTTGCAAAATATTCTTGCATAAGCTTCAGGCCAGTTCATGGTTGTAATCGCAACTAAGATTCAGTAACAAACAACTAAACAGTTTTTTTTTTTTTTTTTTTTTGTTGTTTTGCTTTGTTTTTCAGCGGCCTGGAAGATCTGCAGATGAGTTGCTCCACCCTCCACTCGGAGCACAGTGCAGGCCTGACCGGGAACCAGCAGGAGTACAGGTAACATCTGTTCAAAGGACAGCTCTCGCAATAAAATGTTGCAGTGCAGGGTTGGTGCAAAGGGCAAAAGGCCTTACAACTGTAAACCATTCATTCCTGGTGTAGCTGTTAGCAAAAGTCATGCTTTGGCATGTACTTCGGTTTTGACATCATAGGTTGATGTACCTTTCTTTAAAACAGCAACATAAATAAGAGCAAAACGAACAACAAAAAGCATGTGGAACTCTTTTGTTAAAAAAAACAAAACAAACTATGAATATATTTATACAGTGCAGTGCAGGAAGTCTGATTAAACTGACTGTCTTGTCTTGTCCACAGCATGAATACTTTCCTTTTCTGACAGTTATTTAGATTCCAGGCTGAGCTGAGGCAAGTCTCACTCTGAACCGAAGGCCAAGTTCCTGTTTGGCACACATGACGTTAAAAGGGATTCACAAAGGTCCCAGAGAAGTAATTCTAGACATGCTACACTGTACTTATTAAACACCCCTCAGAAAAAGAGGATTAAACAGTTAGTGCAAATTAATCAGCTGGTTTCAGAGTCCTTCTCCTACATAATGGTTAGCGGGTCGATCCCCGGTCCCTGGGAGCCACACATTCCCCCGATATGTTCCTCGATGTAAGATTGCAGAGAAAAAGCACTGCAGAACTGTATGTATCTGATAGTATTGTTGAGACACTTATAATCTTTGGTACGTTGTTGTGGAACTCTGCCATGTAGAGTGTGTGTGTGAGTTTGAATATGCAGGTGTGTTTTACACCACAAAACACAATGCTTTTGTTCTCTTGTCAGGAGACTGTTCTTCGGAGTGAATGAAATTGCAGTGAAAGTGCCTTCTGTTTTCAAGCTGCTTATCAAAGAGGTAGAGTCCAGTTTTCCATTAACATTGGCTGCATGGTCTTTTATTTACTCTGACTGTCCCTTCTGTGCTCATTTCATTGCGCATGCTTTCCTTCAGAACCCAGATCTCTACTTGTGTCCTACTGATTTTTATAGCTTTGAAAGAACCAATAGTTACTAGTGAAGAAAAAATAGATTTTTGTGTTCATCACTCTCTTTATAAGAAATCTGATCTAACCTTTAGTTCCGTCCAGCTAGTACATACAAAGACCTTTATTGTCTTATTTGAAGTGTCCTTCATGTCCTCCAGCAGACACCTATGTTTCCAAGCTCCTCCCTGTAATTACTACAGTAACTCCTCCTTTTCTCCTCTCGCAGGTCCTCAACCCTTTTTACATCTTCCAGCTCTTCAGTGTGATCCTGTGGAGTGCCGATGAGTATTACTACTATGCTGTGGCCATTGTTTTCATGTCGGTCATTTCCATAGCTACCTCTCTATACACCATCAAAAAGGTGAGAGCCACAATGTTTCCAGTCCTCCTAACTTTTAGCACTTCTATTTATGTGGCTGAAAATATAAAAGAGTTGCTGCACAGAGCTGTAAGTTTTGTTGTTTTTCTTTTTAAGTTGCTGTAATTAGGATTTTTGTGCAATGCATTTCTGTATAAATATGGACTCACACAAGTGCTCCCAATATTTAAAGATTAAAACATCCATACAATCAAGAATGAGTTCATGTATTGTAATAGTCATGGATTGACTTATGGATCCGATTGGCTTTATATGTGTAACATTTGAAGGCATACCAAAGGGAATTAATTCATTGCTCTTCCTCCCTCCCCTTTTGGAATTTACCCATTGCTACGTTTGTCACAGCAGCTGCACTAAATTAGAGCGATGACAGACACATTTGCTGCCCCAGTCGTGTCTAATCCAGTGTTTTCAGGCAACCAAAAAAAAAAAAAAAAAAAAAAGCTCTTCTCTGCACGTTCTGCTGCCCCGGCCTCAGCCAACTTACTCGGATGAAAACAGCCTTGCAGTCACTCAGGTGCTTATAGGAATTAATAAGCTCTCTCATCACTGTTTTTGTGTCTCTCCAGCAATACATCATGCTTCACGACATGGTGGCAGCTCACAGTATTGTCCGTGTGTCTATATGCCGAGCCAATAATGGTAGGCTTTATTATTTCTTTCTTTATTATCAGTAGTATTATTAACTGTTTTTCAGATTGTCATTAAAAGGTCTCACACAGCATGGATGGCTCTATTTACTTTGCTGCTTTTCTAAGGAGTTTGTTCCAACCAAACCTTACAGTAGGCATTTTTTCTGCCGCTGTACTGGGCCAGACTCGGGCACAGTGACCCTGATCTGGCTGTCATCCAGATGGCTGCTGCAGTGGGACACTGCAGAGTTGAGATATAACTCTGCACACCCTTCTGTATATTTTCTCATGTTTTCAAACTATGTTTGTTGATGTCTAAGTACTGACATTCTCAGCAAATTGTATCAGATCAATTCCAGTGAAGCATGACAGTTTGAAGCTCATACACTCCTTTAAAGCTGTCTCCACTCTCCTTTCTCAACTCATTTATCAATTGTTACTCTTGGCCTACAGTATTTTCAACTGTATTCACACTGCATTTAACGCACTAATTAACCTTCCGGACAGATATTGAAGAGATACTGTCAACTGATCTCGTGCCTGGGGATGTGATGGTCATCCCCGGCAATGGGACCATCATGCCATGTGATGCTGTCCTGGTCAGTGGCACCTGCATCGTCAATGAAAGCATGCTCACAGGTAAGAGGAGACCTCTGTAAACTCAGACGTAAACTTAGTTAGGTGAATTGTTCCTGTATACAGCGCCAGTAGCCGATCCTAACAAGTGTTCCCTCCATCAGGTGAGAGTGTTCCTGTAACAAAGACAAACCTCCCAAACCCAGTGCCAGGGGAGGAGGAGGAGGAGGCTGATAGTGCCTACAACACAGAGGAACATAAGAGACACACTCTCTTCTGTGGCACCAATGTCATCCAAACCCGCTTCTACACAGGCGAACTGGTCAAGGCTGTGGTGGTCCGCACTGGTCAGTCTGAGGGTCTGGACTTAAGAACTTTAGTGTTGGGATGATGTTGTTTTTATTTTGTGTAAAAATATCCTTTGAAAACACCCCTTGCAAATACATTGCTACTTTGACCGTGAGATACTGCATTTATTTCTCTAGCTCTATAAATCTCTGTTTATATCCTGCATACAGTTAAATCTCTTGCCATTGAGTCAGCTCAAAAAGCTTCCAAGCAGTAAAGTTGTTTACTACAAGAACAATGCAGCACCTCAGAACCTTTTTTACTCGGTCATCAAGCATTTTATGTGACCTACTAAAGCAGGTGTCAAAGATTTAGAAGTCTCGACTAACCTCTCTTCTTTGCCCAGGTTTCAGCACAGCCAAGGGCCAGCTGGTGCGCTCCATCCTTTATCCCAAACCCACCGACTTTAAGCTGTATCGTGATGCCTACCTCTTCCTGCTGTGTTTGGTGGCTGTGGCTGGAATCGGCTTTATATACTCCATTGTCCTCAGTATCATGAACAAGGTAATCCAGGAGAGGACAAGTGCAGCCTGAACACAGTACAGTGGGATGGAAATGAAACATCAAGGAACAATACTTGATTGCTAGTCTTAAATGTGCTCTTCAATCTGCTGTTTGACAGTAGAAGATATTTGTAAAACCTAAGTAAAAAGCAAGGTTACTAATGATCTATTTTAGTGACAACCTGTTTCACACCTTTAATGGTAAACGGCGAGACTTGGAAAATCGACCCAGTTTAGTCTGTTGACCTTTGACCAGCTTACTACGGTGGAGAGTTAAAACTGAATTAAGAGGTTTTTTTTTCTCCCTCTACTTGGTAGAATTACTTGAAAACAAGCTCACAGTTACAAAGTCCTTCATGTACTTACGCTGTTGTGTTTTTCCTTCATTCTGATGAATAAGTGTTATGCTTATCCGGTGTTTTGGCTCCGATTTTGTTTGCCTGCTCCTCAAAACACGATCAGTATTATTTTTTTACTTGATTCACTCATTTAATTTGGTCTCGGCAAGTACCACAAATCCAAAAAGACGATTTGGGGGTTTGTTCAAGCTTTTTCAAGAATGATTACATTTTCACAATCAGGTGATTTCCTTTTTTCAGTTCAAGTCTGTTCAGTAGTTAGTCTGTTGAAATGTTGAAAGCACGTCCTCGGTTGCACACTCAAGTAGAAATTCCCCCAACAACATTTAGTGCGGTTGTTAATTTCTGGATCTCTTTGTGCCTCCAGGAGTTTAGCAGCCACTTCAACAAATGAAAGTGAACCTTTGATAGCTTCTTCTTGTAGGAATGACGACCAAAGTCAAAGGCAGAGACTAATATGTTTTACCTTCCAGGTGCCAGCAAAGACCATCATCATTGAGTCCCTGGACATTATAACCATCACTGTGCCACCAGCACTGCCGGCAGCCATGACAGCGGGAATAGTGTACGCCCAGCGACGGCTCAAACATATTGGAATTTTCTGTATCAGCCCACAGAGGATTAATATTTGTGGTCAGATCAATCTGGTCTGCTTTGACAAAGTGAGTCTCTTGTACAGTTTCTAGAGAAATAGAGAAACAGCTGCATGAACAGTGCTTGGAATAGATTGTTTTAGGTGACTAAGGAACTTGAGTCATTGCTTGTGTTTATGTTTTTTATGCCACGTTTCTTCTTCAAGACTGGGACTCTGACAGAAGATGGATTAGACCTTTGGGGAGTTCAGAGAGTTGAGAATCGCTGGTGAGTTGGTTTGATTTATATGATTTGGAAATATCCTTGTGAGGGATTTTTTTGCTTCAGATCAAGTCATTTTATTGTATCCATTGCTAAGCCCTTCTGTCTCTGCCGATTACAGTTCAGTTTTTCCCTTATTGCACCTGTCACCCTCTTTTTGGATGAGTAAAGTGTTGTTGCCATTCCTCCTCCACCATCTGCTTCTCCCGCCTCTCCAGTTTTCACCTGTCAGAGAAAAATGCCTACAAGGAGAATCTTGTCAAGTCCCAGTTTGTGGCTTGCATGGCCACCTGCCACTCTCTTACCAAAATAGAAGGCCAGCTGTCTGGAGACCCGCTGGATCTGAAAATGTTTGAGGCTACAGGCTGGGTGAGTTATCCGTCCATAAGCATGGTGCAACGTTTGACTTGTTTGATCAACATGAGAAGTTGTACAGCACTGTACATTTTGTGGATCTGTAAGATCGAGGGAATCTGAATGACACTAGGTCACTAGATCCAATATCTCCACCCCTTTCAGACATCCTGCCCTCTCTGTTAATAACCAGGCTGGATATGTTTCCATGGAAGTCACAACAGCTGTCCTACTTTATTGGATGAGGTTACATTGCTGTGTAACTTCCAACATGAATCTAAGTCTCTCAGAATGTAGGGATAGGACAGATAGGAGAGGTGGCATCTCATTTGGTATTGAGATAACTTTGGGGCTCAAAGGAACTTTAACCAGATTGTAAGGGTTATACTGTCTTGACTTCTATGTTCTATGCCTAATATTATATTTCTTTTTTTTTTTTCTGCAGATCCTGGAGGAGGCCACTGAGGAGGAAACATCCCTCCACAATCGCATCATGCCCACTGTAGTTCGCCCCCCAAAGCAGCTGTTGCCACCAGAGCCCGCTCTGTCACCAGAACAGGACATGGTATGTACAGCAACCCAGTTGTTAAGCCGTCTTGAGGAAAGTGTAGAATTATAGAAATGCATCAAATCTGGCATTTTCTTGCACATCATAACATATTTTTGCTATGAATGACTGGTTTATGTTTTCAAATGTTTTGTTTCTGTTCTATTTTACAGGAACTCTATGAGCTTTCAGTAAGTAATCTGTATCTTTTTGATGATTAAATGCATCCTGACCCGAATGTAAACTAACAATAAACATTTTCCTTTGTTTAGACTTCAGGCATTTGTATATTTTAAGGGGCTGACATGTTTGAATATGTAAAAACTTAACTGTTAAGTATATGGGAAATAGGTGCAGGTTTTTTTTTGCCAACAAAGAGCTCGGTTTAACAAATATTCAACCTTTCGTGTACATTATTAATTTGCATTTAGATTATGTACATATTTGATATATTTTCTGTTTACAGTAACTCAAGAGTTTTCTTTTGCCTCTGTGTGTGTGTGAATGTGCAGTCAGCATACGAGATAGGTATCGTGCGGCAGTTTCCTTTTTCCTCGGCACTTCAGAGAATGACTGTGGTGGCGCGTCTACTGGGAGAGAAACGTATGGACGCCTACATGAAGGGGGCACCAGAGGTGGTGGCTAGTCTCTGCAAGAAAGAAACAGGTGAGGTGTCCTGAAACTGTAGCTGATGTGAGGACCACTGAAATACACATCTAAGTTCATTTCACTGTCCTGATAAATGCATGCAAATTGTAATCTGTCCTATTGATTTGGAGTAAAGATTATGGGGAAAAAATCTAAATGTTGCTCAGTTTTGGTTTAGTTTCTTTTTCGAATTCCCAAAAATGAGAAAAGGAGGCACAGTAATTCTAAAATGAATCATCTGCGTTGTATATCAAAGGAACATGGCTGTCTCCTTAACTTGCTGGCTAACGGTATGTATTTAATTTGCAGTGCCAGAAAACTTTGCAGAAGTTTTGGAGAGTTACACCAAGCAGGGCTTCAGAGTGATCGCTCTGGCTCATCGTCGACTCGAATCCAAACTCACGTGGCACAAAGTCCAGAACATCAACAGGTGGTTTTATGTATAATATTCAACTCTGTTTGGAAAATGTTTGCGTAGAAAGTTAAACAGAAAGCAGTAACTTGGCAACAAATGTGCACCTTTTATGCATTTGAAAATATGTTCTTTTTGACTTTCACTTGTATGTGATTACTATTAATCTTTTTACCTGTTCAAGAAAACGATGCTAAGGTCCATCCTGCTAGCAAAGATCGCTTCTGTACTCCCATTTTTGTGAAGGAAAGTAATTAACCTGGTTTTATTCTGCCTTATATTTGAAACGATGTGTGTTTCTCTTTGAACTAGGGATCACATCGAGGCAAACATGGAGTTTCTGGGTCTCATCATAATGCAGAACAAGCTGAAGGAGGAAACCCCAGGAGTGCTGCAGGACCTTCATCAAGCCAACATCCGCACTGTTATGGTTACAGGTGCGGACAAACCAGTCAACGTTTTAGAAGCTCCGTGCTTATCTCCTGCCTCTTCAGTCCTCAGACCTTTGGGTGGCTTTGGGGTTTAATTTCAGTTCACCATCAACTATCAATTCACAAAAAGCTCAACTCTGATGCAATGATAACAGTAAAAATGATATTTATTTATTCTTTTTATTATTTCTTTTAATGTGCCAGGAGAGCATTGTGGATTGCTCTGAGGTGACAGATTTGAGCTTTTTGGTGAACTGTTGATTGCTAATGGGAAACCATAATGAGAATACGTTGTGTATTATTCCACCATCCTCTGTCAAGGTGACAACATGCTGACAGCAATCTCGGTGGCTCGTGACTGTGGAATGATCCCTCCTGAGGATACGGTCATCATTGCTGACGCCCTACCTCCCCATGACGGACAAGCCGCTAAGATCTCATGGAGATACGCTGACAAACCCAGCAAGGCGACTCGAATTGAGGTGAAGCGATGTTAATGTTAGATCTTGCTCAAGCTATTTCGACAGTTAGGCCTTTTTTTAAATTTTATTTGAACCACGGGAGCCAGACCTGCACAATTGGACTGAATACGCTGCCAGCTGCTGTGGAGACCTGTAAAACGGATCAATTACATCACATATAACTGCATAATTACATATAAACAGACATATAACTCTGTTTTTGAACGCTTTGGTCTCTATACGAATGTTTAAAAAAAAGGAAAAAGGAGCGTTGTAGTCACTCCTTGTCGGTATGAAAAGGCCTATTGTGAGGCAGCAACACTCAAGACACACAATGTGACAATTTCAACATTAAGGCTGGGTTCATGGTTGTGAACCTGGCTTAATCCATGTTTATTTTGGACACTAACACTGGGTGCACCACTTTTCTTTTATTCCGATACTTCTCTTCATAAGAGACCATTTCAAACACGTTAGTTTGGCAGCTTGATATGTGGACTGAAAGTCACTTTTGTCTAAGAATTGTGCTTTAAACTTACACCAAAATCTACGCTTAGTTATCTGTTATCTGTGCTTGTAGTCGTATAAAATGTATTTGTTTATTGATGAGGTTGAAATTTACATCCGTCTAGAATTTCTGTCTCAATTAAAATATTTCTCAGTGTATAGAACTAAAAGAAAGTTTAAGTAGAATACAGCAGCGGCTCTATAGTAAGAAATGTAGTTACAAACATCGAACATCTGTATCTTCCAGTGTGTTAAATTCTGTCTGTACTTCAATGCTTCAACAGGAAATAAACATAAGCCTAGAGGATGTGTGTCACGTAGATGAGCCCAAAACCCAGGAATTGTACCACTTTGCTATGAACGGAAAATCATTTGCAGTGATCGAAGAGCATTTCCCAGATATGCTCCAGAAGGTAGGAAGTGTCTTAAATTAAACTGAAAGTCATTCTGAGAGGTTTTCTGTGATTAGAGAAGAAATGCTACAACCATTCTGAGGGTTTTTTACGACTGCGTCTCTGCCTTACAGCTCGTGCTGCACGGGACAGTGTTTGCCAGGATGGCGCCCGACCAGAAAACCCAGCTGATTGAGGCTCTGCAGGGAGTGGAGTGAGTATCGAAGTAAAACACATGAAGCTGCTCTGAAAGCGTTTTCTGACAATTCCACAAAAGGCTTTTGTATCTCCGGTTTTGACCTGCTCGATACTGTGAGCCATTTAATCATGAGGTGTAGAGTCGCCCCTCAGCTGGCACCAGAAAAATGATGAACAAGTAGATCGACAATGATCATTTTTCATTTGTTCGCAGCTACTTTGTGGGGATGTGCGGAGACGGAGCAAATGACTGTGGGGTACGTACAGCTGTATATTGATAGTAGTGTTGCTATAACTCCTTACGATGGTCATAGTCTGGATGTAAACGCAGTTTTCTGTCCTCCCTCTCCCAGGCTCTGAAGAGGGCGCACGGTGGGATCTCTCTGTCAGAACTCGAAGCCTCAGTTGCCTCTCCTTTCACCTCGAAGACCCCCAACATCTCATGTGTCCCTAGCCTCATCAGGTTGTCTTTCATTCTCTCTTACATACTGTACCATGAATAAGTAAATTAACTAAAGGAGTACATTTCCAAGGATTTAGATTAAAATGAGCTTTTAATTAAGCAGATGTACTGTAGTATTTTTTTGTTGGAATATAGGATTAATGCTCTTTTGAGTAAACATTAGGTTTCCTCTCTGCTGCTGGGTTAGAAAAATAGAACATTATCAGCTTATTAGAGGGCCGATGGTTTGGGTCTACGATAGTGTACCGTTATATATCCACAGACAAATATGTCACACTTTTAAATGATATGTTGGTTAGAGACATGAAAGAGTTTTTGCTTCTCTTTACAGGGAGGGACGTGCTGCTCTTATCACATCCTTCTGTGTGTTCAAGTTTATGGCTCTCTACAGTATCATCCAGTACATAAGTGTCACTCTCCTGTACTCGGTACGGAATGTGGCCTCGTCAGTCAATATCAGCTGTGAAGTCGATGAGAAATCAAGTGTATTTACAAATCTGTTCTGTTGTTTTTCTGTCTTAGATTCTAAGTAACCTCGGAGACTTCCAGTTCCTCTTCATCGACATTGCTATCATTCTCCTTATTGTCTTTACCAGTAAGTACAGCCAAACTGACAAAGATCAGGTCATGCTTTTGTTTCTTAAATGAAATGATGTGTTTAGTCTCATGCTTTTACTTTTCTAAACTGATGCTGGATCTGTTTTCTGCCCATCCTCCTCATTTCGCCTGCTCCTCTCCAGTGAGTCTGAACCCAGCGTGGAAAGAATTGGTGCCGCGTCGTCCCCCATCAGGACTGATCTCAGGGCCTCTGCTGTTCTCTGTGCTGACCCAGATCCTCATCTGCTTGGGCTTCCAGACCATCACATTCCTTTGGGTTCAACAGCAGCCCTGGTACACCATCTGGACACCTCTTACAGAGTGAGCACCTACTATTATCCTCTATAATGTCCAGCAGCTGACACACAAAAACATCACAACGCTATGTTTTTGTCGTGATTTGATATTACATCTGAAAAACGCGCAAAGTTAGGTTTCTTTCCCAGGACTATCCCTGAATCAAACTTTGTCTTCATTCAGTGTCTGCAACCGCACATCACACCTGAATATGTCTGACCTCAACGAGACGGAAGTGGACGACCACAACATCCAAAACTTCCAGAATACCAGCCTCTTCTATGTCTCCTCCTTCCAGTATCTCATTGTTGCCATCGTTTTCTCCAAAGGCAAACCTTTCAGACAGCCTAGCTACAAGAATTGTAAGACACCCTCTTCTGAACC
The DNA here is from genome assembly GCF_036924035.1 of Leuresthes tenuis. Lineage (NCBI taxonomy): Eukaryota > Metazoa > Chordata > Actinopteri > Atheriniformes > Atherinopsidae > Leuresthes > Leuresthes tenuis. Next base: position 13,507,798 of record NW_027325361.1, on the reverse strand, counting down.
TTGATAGATGCTGAAATGGTGACTATTTGTGTTGTAATGTTTGCGGTTGGGCTGTCTCCTCAGGGCCGTTTGTGCTGTCTGCTCTGAGTCTGTATGTTTTCCTGCTGTTCATCATGTTTCACCCCGTTGAAAGCATCGATGAGTTTCTAGAGGTAGGTCAATATATTCCATTACTGCATCATTTCTGCCGTAGACTTGTTTTACCATATAAGAGATTGTTATGTTAATAATGTTTTATATGAAGGCAGAGTCTGCTGTTTCAGGAAGGCTTGAATTATTACAGTGTTGCATAAAGCCTTACATAAAGCCTTAAAGCAAATTGTGTCTCAGTCATAGTTTGACTTGATGAATTTCTCTTGTCAGCTCAGTGATTCGCTTTTCTTGGTCTGTACAGATTGTCTGTGTCCCTTTTGATTGGAGGGTAAAGCTCTTCTTGATCATCCTTGTCAATGCCGCTGTGTCTGTTCTGGTGGAGGTAAGACGAACACGACGACATTTGCAGTAACAGTCGATGTTTTTGTCACGTTCACTTTTTTTTTTCCTTTATTTCATGCAATGTGCTCATCTTTGTCTCGTTTAGCCGGACAGCTGGATAAGTCCTGTGTTAGGAGAAGGAAATACGTTTCCTTTTTAAGATGTGGCATTTTCAACAGTTAACAGCAGAAAAATGTGACTTAGCTTTTTTTTTTTGGTGAATTGTGTGCATTTGTGGGGCTTCCAAAATTTTCTCAAAATGACACATTTTTGAACAGACACATGCTTTTTAAGAATGTACAGTAGTTTTTCCTGTGTAGCTGTAGTAATGGATAGTTTATCCTGACCTGCTACACCCGGCGGCACAGCATCACTATCTCCACCTTCCTTTTTCGATGGCTGCCCTCACGTACACGCCCTGCTTAGCGTACACCTCAGATGTTGCTTTTTTCCTGAGCTACCAGAGCAAATTTTACTAATCTTTAAAAGTGAATGAACTACTTCAGCTGAACCTGTTCTGCATAATCAAAGATGTTCAGTATTCTACGAGTGTCCACATGCATTCTTCTTACTAATTTGTTTTCTACCTCACATTTTATGAATAACACACAGTTTTAACAGAAGAAGAAGTTGCCTTACATGATCTCCTAAAGCTTTGATACAGTTTGGCTCAAAAATCAGCTGAAAAAGAAGAAAGAGAAAAGAAAATACCAGGAGCAATGTGAAATCAAATGAGCCTGTCTGTAATTCTTTCCCCTGCCCACTGCGCTATTCCATAGACCATCATCCTTGACATCGTCTTATGGAAGCTTGTGTTCAGCAGAGACAAACAGGGCAACTTTGGCGTCACCCCTGCTGGCCCGACACCACAGGTTGGGAAAATCTGACACCTTCTTCACTAGCCCTCTCCGTCTCGTGTGTGGTGTTCTTCCTCTCTGTCCTTACTTCTACCTTTAATGCTACGGAGCACACCTTTCTAATGCTACTGCTTATTAGGCCATGCATGTGAGACCAAAGTCTCATCCTTATCTGTACTCCCTTTCTTGTACACCTCTGATTCAGGGCTTGATAAGTTCAACTTTTACTCAAAGGCAAGGGTTTTACTCATTGAGGTCTGTGAAACAGAACAGTTCGATCTTATGATGGGCACCGCGGGGCATTTGCAAAGTCCAAATTTTGTTGTCAGTTTTTGCCTTTTTGAAATTTCTCTCCTTAAGTTGACGGTCACACAGCAGAAGGACATGGAGCAGTTTAAGGGCAATGGGGTGAAACCGTGCAAATAATTGCACAATTTATTTTCAAGCCATCTCCCACACAAATGAGAGGCAGCAGGAGAAATTTCCAAGCATGATGGCCTGTAAAGCATCCTCAGCCTTCTCTTTGTGAAATTAACCCTGCATTCTGGTGACTCCACTTATTGTAAGTGTAGCGTTGATGCCTAGTTTGAATATTTGCCTCCAACACTGTGCATTACTTGTTAATTAAGGATATGCTGCTATACAGATTTACACTACGCACTGCAGAAGAAATAATATAACTGCAAAAACACATCATTACAACCCCGTTTCCAAAAAAGCTGGGATGCTGTGTAAAAATGGAAATAAGAATAGATACCGTAAATTCCGGACGATAAGCTGCTACTTTTTGACCAGGCTTTGAGCACCACGGCTTTTTTTCATGATTCCAAAAACATTTTGCAGAGTAACATCAGACCAATAAAATGAACGAATAGTTCACAGTGGTCCAATGAAATTGTACGATAAATCAAACACGCTTACACTACTAAATTATTTTAAATCAGTCATTTGTACTCGCCCTCAACATGGAAAACAAACGAAGAAACGCATATGATGCGGTGGGTGACGAAGTTCTGAGGCTGTTCAATTCGGTCACTGAAGAAGATGACTTTGATGGTTTTAGTGCGCAGGAGGAAGATGAAGAAGGTGATCAGTGACTTTTCATGGTAGGCTACTGTCTTTTTTTTTTTTTCTTACCAGCCTGTTACAGGCACTGTTTGGAAAAAAAAAAAAGCATTTACGCCATATTTGTGCGTTACGATAGGTGTTTAAGTTAAAATCATCAGTGTTACAGGCACTGTTCGGAAAAAAAGCATTTGCAGCATGTATTTGTTTATGTCACCATATGCATTAAATTAAAAGTTTAAAAATCCTCACATGTAAATATCTCGTATTAAATGTAGACACCCACGGTTTATAATCCGGAGCGGCCTATACAAGCACAAAATGGATTTTCTTTTTAAAATGAGAGGGTGCGGCTCATATTCTGGTGCGCTCTATAGTCCGGAATTTACGGTAGTTTTTGTAAATGAAACTCACAAAGGGCCCAGTAACTCAGAATAATGTTATTCAACATAAATTGTCTTAAGAATGTGAGATTTTCGTCATCTGTCATACGTGGGAGCGTTAAAACATTCTGAGAATGCAGAAAAATCTGTGAATGCAAGCGACAAAACCAGTAGAGCATGATAATGACGGTGATAACAGTTTTTCTAGTGGAAATCTTTCCATGGTTTTGAACCCTCCTAATTGTCGTGTGAATACAGTTCATCGCTGCATCCATCAATGTAGGTGAAAATGTACTTTGAATTTTGATTCACTGGAGATGCAGAGTTCATTTTGGAAATCAGACTCTGCATCCTCTGGGCTTGAGAAGGACCGAGCAGGCTTTAAATCCTGTTGGGATTCATTACTGCACATGTCAAAAACAACTTTTAACTTGCTCGCCTTGTACTATTTGCTGTTGAACTTTGGCTTTAAATGATTTCCCACTGACAGCGTTCTGTTTTTTTTACACTCCGCATCCAAACTTTCTTTGTAAACAGGGCTGCCTTATCTTGTGTTAGCCTTTGATATCTTCTGTTGCTTGCTACTCTTCCTCCTCTGTCTTCTGTGCCTCCACTTTCCACTCTGAAAGTGTCCGTTTTCTGCGCTTAGCTTTTAGTTCCTCTGTTGGGTCACTCGCCACTATCAGCATTTCCCATCGAGGACATTTTGATTAAAATTGAGCCTCACCTTAAATGTTTTCAGAGTTGAAGGGTTAGTAAAGAAAAAATCTCCCCATTTTCTTCTCTTTTTTTTTTCTCCAGTCTGTGAAGCTCTATTGTGGAATCCTTTGTTTGTTTGATCTTTGACTCCATGAGCTTGTTTTTAAGGAGTAGGCTCACTGTTTAAACTGTTATCATGCTGAATTTTGACTTGAATGACTTGCATGCAGGAAACATGCCTGTGTATCACCCAACTGGGTCCTCTTATTATTTGCATGCAACAGATGTAGCAGCATGCAAATGCCTGGTTTGTCGTGAAGTTTTAGAAATCCTGACCAAAGTATGAAAGCACCTCTCCCCCTTGTTCCTTTTTTTTTTTTTTCTTCTAGTTATTCTATTAATTGTGTTCACTTTTTACCACCATGATATTTTCAGGGGGGGATTGACCTGCGAGCATACAAGTGTCTGTCCTGGCTGTGCTGCCCTCGCAAGATGACACCCAAAGCACGCTATATGCATTTGGCCCAGGAGCTCAGTGTGGACCCCGACTGGCCCCCAAAGCCAACTACCACCACTGAGGCCAAGCCCCGCCCAGAAAATGGCTCTACTAATCAAATCATAATCAACTCCTAGCACCCCCACTGTCAAATCTCCATGTTTCATACAGGATGTAGATGGAGGAGGTTTGTTAAGTGGAAAATATTCACGCTAGTCAAATTCTGTAAAGATAATTGCTCGTCTCAATGGTTTGTACGTCCAAAACTACAAAATGTTTAGGATTACATGCAGATACCAAATGAAATAGCATTTTAGCTTTCTCAGTACTATTTCTCTGTGTGGCACAGCCCCCCCACCAAAGCTCTCAGGTCTCATTTGCTTATGGTTACTTTTCATTTAAACACAATTAACATTTAAGTGGACAAAGGACAAAGTTGTGCATTGACTCGATCAATGCAGGTTCAAAATCCGCTCATTTTATCTGAAAGAGGTCGTAACGGAGAATCCAAGAACATTTCAGAGATACGCTCTCAGACACGCCTTCGGTTAGAAAATGCGTAGAGGGCATTGAATGCTACAGGTAAATATTTTTATATGATTGTCGCAAAATGACAATACAAAGTAATCTGATGTTTTTACCCTCCTGTTAGTCTTTAAGAGAGCACTGAAACGCAACACAAAGAAGTGCAGCTTGGGATAGAAGACATTCTAACCGAGAAAAAAAAAAAGAAGAGTTTTGTATTTTCGGCCCTGTCTGACGAAAGATAGGCGTAAAGATTGGTTGATTATAAAAGTCTGGAGGACTTTGAGGTAAGGAAAAGCGGTTGCACTTTAAAGCAGAATGCTGTTGATGGATGGAATAATGGATAGATGGCTCAAACTGCAGTAAAACTGTCCACTCTGTGTTTCTGAATGACGTCTCCATCTCTTTGCTGATGTGAGTAATTCAGGTTCTGATTGCTACCGTGTAGTGGTCTTATACAACTAATATGCATCGAGTCGTGTTGAGGTTTGAGCTTAGCCGCCTGGTACGTCCTCAGAGAACACAGAGAGCTGGACAAAATGCAGTTTTAAAGATGATCACGATGGCCGTGGGAAGCATAAAATGACCCATCTGAGACCAGCATTCAGTCCGTGGTTGCAGGTTTAGAGTCTTATCATGTCTGGTGGCGGCGTCTTGTTCAGTCGCACGCCCAAGGGAGAAGTGCATCATCACACTTTGAGGTAAACACCAAAATATGCATATCCTGTTGTCTATTAAAGGCAATGAACAGGTTCTGAGAGGGTTAGAAATGGCACCATTCTTCTGTGAGAATTCATGTCTTTGTTTTGTTTTTCTTTTGGTTAGAGCTGATGAAGCCTGTTTAAAGTATTTGTACATCTGATCATGCAGACAATTCTTTGTTGTAAGTAGGCTAAGTAGGTCTGGGGAAAGTAGATTTTTAAAATGGCATGACTTTATCACAAAATGCTCTGTCACATCACTAATCATCACAGATTGACAACCATACAAAAGATGGCATTTTTCACTATGATTGAGTTAGAACGTTAACAGGCGTAAAGTCTGATATACATGCTCTACTGCTTATGACCGTGAGGTAGACAAATCTACTGGTGCACTTTGATCCCAGTCTCTCTGTGGCAGGGTCCCTAGAAATAAATAGACTCATTTCCACTAAGTGTTTTTTTTTTTTTTTTTGCCACACTGGATTTGTTGGCCAATTTAATGGAAAATGATGAATACTTCATATATCACCGTGAAATTTAGGACGAACATGATTCAAGAACATAGTCTTCTGAATATTTTATACATATATTTAGACATATATATTTGTTTTGTTTTCATAACCTGATACCTCTTTAGCAAACGACTGAATCCTCAAACAGTAGCGGCATTAATGCCCGTATATAATGTTGACACATTAAATGTTCTCATCATGCTGAGAAGCCTGGCGGGCACAACTCATTCCTTTTACCTGCACCTCACCTTTGTCTATATTTTATAAAAGGCCAACTTGGCTTAAACTTTAAGTTTATCAGAAAATATCTTCTTGCCTGTAATGAACTTCTCCGCACTCATTTGCATTTATTTATGTTCTCGTTTTTCTTTGCACCAATGAGCCGCCTTCTGTCGGCAGAAAACACACAGACTTGCATGAAGCTAGCTGCCTATCGTCAAGTTCTGGAAACCCAATGATTGTAATCCTAGGATTATTCTACGACGTTACTGTCGGACTAAGAAACATTTCCATTGAGGTTAGTTTGCCCCACAAACAGCATGCATCAGCAACCGTTAACCACACGCATGACACTGTATTAATCATAGCATCGTACGTCTTTAGAGTCTTTTCAGATTGGCTGCAGAACGTCATTACTGATTGAATTAGCTCTTTTCTTTAAAGCAAGATTGCTTCCTGTGGAAGAATTATTAAAAGTGTAATACTGTAGTGAGGACCTGGAATTCTGCATCTCATCTGCTTGGAGCTCTTGGCTTTTCCAGAATATTTATGAAAGATGGATGCTGATAATAAAGCTGTAATTATGTTTTATCCATATCCGACTTGTGTAGAGCTAAGGGCTTAGTTTTAAGTGTACCGCTCTTTGGCTTTTAAAGTGAAACTACCTGTAATCTATTCCTGAACACTCACCCTGAAGAGACTCACATGACTCTTAGAACAGCTGCAGAAGTTGTGGTTTCTTTCTTAAAGAGAAAAAAAAACTGATGTGATTCATTCATTCATCTAAAAAGCTTCTACTTTCTGATACATTGAGCAAACTGTTGTACAGCAGAGACACGGTTTCATTTGCACTATGAGCCATTTGAACTAAGACTACGGCAAACTCACACGGCAACATTTAAAGCCATCCCAGTTGGTGTTAAACATTGAAAAGGAGATTCGAAATGACACGTTACTTTAAAAACAAAGCTGACGTTCAAGAGCCTGATTGCATAGCAGCCTGCCTTTCATGGATTTTAAAGTTTTAAATATTTTCTGCCCAGGTTTAGGTCGTAGTGTCACCATGTGTAAAAAAAACAAACAAAACAAAACAAAAACTGTCAAGCTCAATATAACGCTTCTCATTCTCTCGCAAAATTGGACAAATAAGTTCAAACGTCCGGCATCGATACTATACTATCTGACACGATCATGTACGAGGCCCAGCGGCATGTTTATCTCGTCCATTTATTATCAATCATTTCATATAGAAAAAAAAACATAATCACAACAGATTATTTTATATCATATTAGTAATGGCCAGAGTTTAAGGTTCCTTGCTTATAACAAGAACATCATTGTCTCTGCGTCATTTGATAAATGAGTCGGTAAAAGTGCTCAAATGTGATTCACTTTTCATTGTTGCATTGTGTGTTTTTTTTGTTTTTTTTTCTATTTTGTTGGTTATTTCTGGTGTTCGGAACAGAAATGTTGACGTGTTGCATAATTGACATGTACAGTTGACTAACAGAGTGACTCTCTCGCAGCATGGTGTCAAGATTTACTTGTGTTTGATTTCTACACTGTTGCCGATGAGGGGCATCGTGTTCCAGTGACGCTCGTTTTTTGTTCTTTTTTTTCTTTTTCGCTAGATATATACCTACTGAGGCTAAGATTGAATGTGTTGTTCTGATGAAATTTGATGCGATGCAATACTATGATTATTGATTTGATTCCCAAAGACATTTCATCACATTTGGACAGGTTGTTTGAAAATAAGAAAATAAAAAAAAGAAAAAGTGGAAAAAAAGAAGAAAAAGAAAAGGTGAAAGTAAATGTTAGATTTTTTTTTTTTTGGCGTATGTTCATATCTGCTACAGATTGGACATGTTAGAGGTGGATATTAAGTGGTGTTAATAATATTCAAGGTTAAATCTGTATATTAGAGATGTACATTTCTAGTGTGTGCATAAAATTCTGACGATTTAGCTATAAAAATGTATTGTTTTTGAATTATCAAAGGGCTGGCGCGTCTTTTTCTACTGTTTTGGTACTGCTACAATCAGCTGTCTACTTTTGATTTATTTCTTCTTCTTTTTTTCTTTTATTTTTTTACTGTCTTTTTGATTTATTTGTACTTTTGCTTTCACGATGGCGTTGCATAATCTTTGTTCTTTATTTGGACACGAATTGTAGGCATTCGTGTCAGATTAAATCGGTCCTTGCAAAGTCTGGCTGACATACTTGGGTAAACAACACACAGCCAATGTCTGTTTCAGTCATGGAATTACGGTTGATTTTAAGCACCCTCGACTCAAAAGACTTTCCTCTTGGAGTTCCAAGTTCTGAGCTATCCATTTTTATTTTTGACACAAGAAGGGAATTCAGCCATCATAAGTTCGACACCACCATTTGGTACATTCAGAATTTGTCTTATTACCCACTGTATGTCTTGTGTTGACAGGATTTTCCTTTCATTTTCAAATGTAATCGGGAGGCAAATGTGTGTCGCTGTTCAGCATCAGTGGGCTATTATAGAAATGATTATATTGCTGCTCTGAACAAAACTCGTATGCATCTCCAAGCAGAAAAAAAACAACAACTAAAAGATGTGCAACATGTAAATATACTATTGCTTTTCTTCAACAAATGCTACAAATCTGCCTTTTATTATGACACAGCTTTGTCAAAGCAATGGATTTTTATGAAACCTCTGCGCTCCTCTACAGGTACAGCAGACTGTGTACACAGACTGTTCACAGTCAGCATCGGCCTCGTCCTCACGTGACGTATTTTAAACAAACTGTTGCATGGCATTCAGATTGAATCCGCCTCTGGGTAAATGACTCGTGGATGTTGTTTCCTCAGGGAACCGTTTCCTTTTGTAAAGACAAATAAACAAAAGTTGAAAGCCAAACTGAATGCAAAATATACCATTCACCTATCATCATTGATATTATTAGTACTGTTAAAGTCCACCTGCAATTCAGCTCAGTTTATTTGGCGTGCTTCTTTTTCTGCACCTAAGCAAGAGGCTCACCTGATGTGTGTGTTTTCTTTTTATTGGCAGAGATGTACATTTTTCTGAAAATTTTTGTACTTTATAATTTATTTTTTATTTATTTTTATTTCTTTTTTTTTTCTCTGAGGATTGTATTATAGCTTTATTTTTGATTTATTTTCAATAAATGTCCTTAAAGCAGCCCGCTGCATGTCTTCAAGTCATTTCCTACCATCGTGATAACGATGCAGCAAAAGCCCCATAAGAGTGAAACATTGATCGATACAGGAAGTCTCAAGTTGCCTATATTTCACACACATTCAAGGTATATTGCTGATAGTGTTCACCTGTTCAAAGAGTTTAAGTCCTTGCAGCACCTGGTAAATGTCAAGTGGTCAGAAAATGCAAGATGACAGCGACTACTTAAGTTTAACATACAAAAAGTATTGTGGAATATGTACACTTGGGGTGATGAACCAATTCTTATGAACTTGGATCAGTTGTATCCAAAGCAGCAACAGATACCTAACATTAATAGGGTAACACATCAGGGATTTGTCACAAAGGGATTGGAAAGCAATTTCATCACAGATACAACATAAAGGAAGCAAGATTCCCAATGGGATGACCGTGAGAGAGAAATATGGTAAAGTATCAAACCTACAATGAAATGTGAGGAGGAATAAGGGTGTTTTGCTTGTTCTGGAGTTCCACAGGTGCCCTGAAATGACTCCACCTTGAACAAAGAGACGTAGCACTTCATTGTTGTTGCTGAGCAACACCCTGTGGGTTGCATCTTAGTGGAGAGGGATTCATACTGCACAGAATGATGAGATCAAGTGCATCAAAGCTTTGAAGACCAATGAGTGCTGACTGTTGTGGACTTTCTTCCACGGTCACGTGACCTCAACAACCTCTGAAGATTAGTGAAGGCACTTAAAGACCAAGGGAGCCAAGCATTTCTGACATCACAAGAAAGTCACTGGAACATGGCAGAATAATGAGTGATCAGTTATTGGTTTTACACAAACAATTCAACTCCATTCAGCTTGAATGCTGCTGTCAAATAAGTAAAAGGGACTGAAAATCAACTTTTTGTAGTATTAATCATTTAAAGTACTCATTTCCAATTTCAGTGGAGTAGTGAAACTACTCAATACATTAAGTGAATTGAGTAGCTGTCTCAGACTATTGGCCTACATATGCCCTTAGTGTTCTGAGCCAGTTTAACCATTGGACCAAATGAATCGTCTACATAAATGGATCTGGATCATCATGGAGTCATCTTGAGTAGCACAAACTCTGTTAGTTTTAAACCCCATCTTCACTGCAGTTTGCTTTTACAACCTTTGAACTACACCCGTTTTATTCAAATTGCTCTTATCAGTTATCTTATCTATGTCGTCCATTTAAATGCCCAGCCTGCAGGAAGCACTCTTGACCGTTTTTACTTTTCTCCGTTTTCACTCCCCCTATGTTTACAAAGATGCAAACTTTGCTTGCGGGAATTTGATATAAGTCATGACATTTTGGAAAAAATCCATTTTTTCATTCGAAATTTGCAGCAATTAGTTGTTCTTTGATACAGTGTAATTGCAGTGTTATTTTATTAACATCTGAAGACGTCACAAAGTATGTCTCCAGGGTAGTAAAGTTGTATCATAGTATCAAGTGATGTGCTCTATAAGCATTTAGAACTAAACTTTTAATTTATTTACTTACTTGCTTAATAAAAGGACAGATTCACTTCCAATAACCTACGATTAAAAATGTTGAGGATGACTCGGATGAAGAGAAAATGTTTTCTAGAACAAAGTTTACGCTACAGTTAATGTACGGCGCTCAACAAATGTCGCAATACACTGGAATCAATTTATGGAAGCGTTTTCTATCAGGACTGATTTGAATGTAGTACTTTTCACCGGAAGTGGACTGTCATTCTGGCTGTGTCCTTGTTAGCTAGCATTCTAGTTAGCTGCCATAACAGGCAAGCAAATGTGTACCATTTGGAAAGATGAATTAAACTGTGCCTGAAGAGTGAATTTGTAAGAGATTGACCCACTGTTAACAACACCATGTTGCGTGTCGGGAGCAAAGCTGCCTGGTGAGTTTCTCTTTGCTGAAGGTAATGGTAACGAAGCTAGTGCTAACTGTAGTGTAAGGAAAGCATAAGTAGCGGATCCTTATGTCAGCTGAGGACAACTAGCTCTGTGTTGATATCGTTAGCTGCTGATCTAGAGAGCAAATACACATATTTTAGATATTTATGTTAAGAGTATGCTTTGTCATTGACATTTTTCTTTTTAATGCTGTTGATGTTTCCATTTGTGCTGGTGTGGAAGTTGACGTGACTACTAGCCAGCTAACTGACCTGCTAAGTAGCTAATCTAGATGTTTTGTCAGTGTGTTCTTGTTAAATCTAGACGTGGTAATCAAGTATTACTTGAAACCAAGCTGACTTGCTCTCAGATTTCTGTAATTACGTGACTTTTGTTAAACGTTAGTGTACGCGCAGCGAAGTGTTTGGTTGTGTGTAATGGATGTCAACGTCACTAGCTGACATGCAGTGTTATCCCAAGCTCAAACTATGTTCCGTTTTCTCTTTGCCTGCGTTGCAGCTACTCTTTGCTAATGAGTGCCTGCAGTGTGTAACTGATGGCTTCACTTAGGTGTGACAGACTGATAGCTCGTTATACTTATAGCTTCTGATATTTGTCTTCTTCTTTCTGTGTCCGTAAGAAGGTTAATTCTTCACCCAGTGATAAAGTCACAGACCAGAAAATATGAAATCTTCCATTTGGACAATATGTCAAGTGTAAATAAAAATAATTTTAAAAAAGCAACGACATGCTAATCATCTTAAAAAACACATTTATTGGACTTAGTTCGATGTTAACCAAGTTTTGAAACTCAGAAATTTTAATCATTTTAATATTGATTGCCGTAACGATTAAAAAAAAAAAAAAAAGTTGGAGCCTCTGTATAGAATCACCTCTTAATTAAAGCACATAAAGCAATAAAAGGAAGCTAAATACTGTAGTTTTCAAAAAATGTTTTACCATTGTTGATTGACAGTCTGAGGCCTCATTTATTGTTATTTTTCATTTTTAAGTATTTCACTATGGAACCGTCCCATTTTAATCTTTGGTTTGGTACCTTACTGGAACGAGCAAGGCCTTTCCTGACAATAAAAAAGCCATGTCCACTAATGAGGCCCTATACCTTTGTGAATGCTGGCTTTTGAACCGTGCGGTAATGCTCACTGCCACTGGTTTTCTAAATTGTTTGTCTGAAGAACTCTACAGTGCTGTTGTTCAGCCTCACACTCTGTGTACAGAGATATCTCTATAGTGTCTCAATGTTTGAAGTACATTATGCACCTTATGAAGTATTTCTTCTTTTTTTTTTTTGCCCATGCATAGCACAAAATGGCAAACCCTTCCCCATCTCCATTTCTGAAAGACTCTGCCTCACTTGGATGCTCTTTTTGTGTCCCTAATAGTATTATTCTAAAACTATTCTAATCTTCCTTGCTCCTGTCCCACTTTTCGACTACAGTTTATCCTCCTTTGTTTTATCAGCGCTATACGCCTTACATTTCTCCCTTATTTCAGCATGGCCTGTAGGAACCTGGTCTCTACCAATATGGGGATAAGATTTCGAGTGCCGCTGCAGAAGCTTCACCCTCTGTCCCGTGCCATCCATCATCGCTACTCGGGAAACGCTAACCCCCAGCGAACTCCTCATCGTACAGCAGCCCGATATTATACCTCTATGTCTCGGTTGCCCATGCGACCTCCAAAGCCCCCTCCGGGTTCAGGTGGCCGTAGCTACCAACAGAAACGCAACTTCTGGATGGTGCGCCTTGCAGCTCGTCTACTAAAGCTCAGATACATTCTGCTGGGCTCAGCGGTGGGAGGAGGCTACACCGCTAAGAAGGTCAGTGTTAAGTAACAATATTTTATTGTTGCACACTCTCTTAAGTTAAACTGAATTCTACGCTGGGTATGTTCTCTCCATCAATGGTTGCAATGCAGTGATGTGACATTTTAGCTGTGATTGTACACTGGTGCTTACCAGAAATGGGCTACAAATACCAAAAATGTGTTATATTATCCTATCCGCAGACCTATGATGAGTGGAAGGATATGCTGCCTGATTTTAGTGAATACAACTGGGTTATTCCTGATTTTGTCTGGGAACTGAGTGAACAAATTGATCTTGGTAAGTGTTTTTTCCATTTTCGTTATTAATTGGCTATATTTCCAATAAATGTGCTCATACCCTACTTTGTCGTCCTCCAGCCGTGTCATAAGATACAACTCCTGACTATTAGTCTTCTTTCTTTGACCCCCTATCTAATTTCACTTACAGATAAACTGGCCAAAGCTCTACCAGAGATAGAAGAAATTGCCAAACTGCTCCCTGATTTCGACAAGATAGGAGAGAACTTCACTTTCCTTAAAAGCCTCCTCACCCCTGGTGAGTAAACAAAGTATCAATAGTGCCTTCATAACTGTATGTTGGATAAAACAAACGTGTTTCTAGGTCTTTATAAGAGTAAGGATTGCCTTTTTTACACTAAATGAAACCCAACCTCTACCTTCATACCTTTACCATTATCTGAGTACTGTATGTTTTTGGTCTCTTCTGCCACTTAGTGACTTCAGGATTAAATATAAACTCAGAGCTGCAAAAAGATATGCAGAAGTAGCCTGCTTCATTTTTGTTTCTGCTTTGCTTATGGCCTCTTGCCTTTTGGTTGTGGTTATTATCTGCAAAACTCAAACATTTCATTTTGTGTGCACTGGCTTTTGTAGCATGGTGTCACAAAGAGTTGTTATTTCAGATGGGATCGAATGAATGTTGCTGCTGCTGTTCTTGATGGACTGATACCAAATCAGATATTTCAATGTTCGTTATTTCACCACATTCGAAATTGCTTTGTGTCTCCTATAATAAGTCATTTTGCCACAGTACAGTTCTGTACACCACAAGAAATTGTTTGGTCATCTTACTCCAAGTGTTCTTTATCAGTTCACAGCAGAACTGGTGATCTGGGACGTTTTGGCACATTGGCAAACTGATGAAATAATAGATATCAGATACTTCAGTCCACAAATCTCTGGGCATTCAACAACAAGTTTTTAATCAGAGTAAATCCTGATTTGCCGGTCATGACTAAATGAGAATTTACGGTCTCATTGAGGGTCTGTTTACATCTTTTCTCATTAACTGACCACTTCACTTGAAGCTGTGGCACAGCAGCAGCTTTTTAACAATTCTCATCATTGAGCCATGTTCCTGCTTTGACCACCATCCCTCTGCCTCTGTCTTTTATGAGTTTTATCTTGTGTTATTCTTCCTGTCTCCCCCTCCCCCTCCTGTCCTCCTTCACATTCTTCACAGGTGTGAGTTTGGGTAGTGAAGTCAAAGGAGCCTCTGGTCTGCATCTGTTGTTAGGTGTGTAAACCTCGCATTTAGTAGCGCTGCCCACTCCCCTCTTTTCCTTCTCTCTCTCTGTTTGACCACTTTGCCGTTGGTAGGGTTGACACGCTAAGTCTCTGAAGGTGGCACTGGTCCATCTGTACAGGTTGCAGATGAATGCTGTCGTCAGCAGTGACCTCGTTCATGCAGATTCTTTACTCAGTTGAATGTTTGTAGAAGGTTAAAGCGTCTCATCTGGAACTTAGTTATTTTAGGAGTACGCTTATTTAAGCAGACGTCAGTTTTTACAACTTCTTTGCTGACTTCTGTTTACTAAGTCAAAATTCTTAAACCTCGAAGGGTTATGATTTTTTTTATTCTTGTGTTCATTTCAAAGCACAAAAGCTTCAAAGAGAGTTCTAAAAGGTTTCTCGAGAGAGTGCTTTGATGCAGGAAGTCGTTGTTTGCCTGTAGTATGCTCCCCCTTTTCCTTTTCTCTGATTTTTTTTAACCTGACTGTCTTTGGCTGTATATTTTCCTATCTGTGTGGTTTTTGCCTCCTTTGACTTCCTCCCTTTCTCTCATCTGACCGGTATGGGTTTCTGTTTTCTCTAATTACAGTCTCATTGCTAACCTTTCTCTGCCTCTGGTCATTAACACACAAATGTTTGGAAAATGTACACAAAATACAGTTGGAAACCCTTAACTGCTTGCTTGGCCTGATGGGACCACGGCTCGGCTGTGAGTCATAAAAACGGCAAAGGAGCACCCACGGTTCTTTTTGCTTTCTTAACTTTCTTTGTACCTTTTCATGGCTTCAGGAAAGTATTTTTCCATTACTGTGAGCGGATTTTTAAACAAAATATATATATCCTACTTGCCATAGATATTATATTTGGCAGTGTAAACACTTCATAAAGACCTGCCTCATTTACAGCGAAGCAGACTTCCATGCTGACAGCAGTGACAGCGTGTTAACTGAATAGAATTTAAGTTGGTCACTTTTGACAGTGTTGCTAAAAAAATGATTCAGTTAAAAACCTTTGGCTGTGTGTGTCATTTCAGCTTCAGTGTGTGTTCATCACCCTGCACTAAATGTGATTCTAATCCATGAAAATGTATTTATTTAAGTAACAATAACCAGTAAAGATGTAAAGAACATGTAGATGAACCTTTATTGCATGCTTCTGAAGCTACCAATCCCAGCTGGATTATATATGTGACACTTTTGGAGATTATATTTCTGGATATTTCTTTGTTCTCTGCTCAACTTTATTAGTTGTGACCAAAAAAAAATGTTGCAGTCAAAAGAAAACGAGTCCATTGCTTTTGTCAGTTCATGAAAGAATTTGATATCCTGACTGGATTGCTTTGGATCTGCCCCTGAGATGTACATTTAGCCCATGTAATGGCTTTCTTGGGTTTCCTATAGACTCATTTTCCAAACATTTGAATTTTATCACTGTGGTGTTTGTTTTGCTTATCGTAGGCATGCTTTACTGAAGACTCACCCGACATCTCCGACATGCATCATTTTCTCCTAACCTCATATTATATGGGACATATTTATTCTTTAATAACGCTTTGTTTTCGGGTTGTCATGTCTCCGCTGACAGACACTCCAAGTGATCCTGCACTAAAAGCTTCCGATTCTTCAACTTCAGCCTCTCCTGATGCCAGTGACAAGCAATACAAAAAGGCAAGTTTATGCAAACCGTCGACACTTCTCAGCTTTTTTTTTTTTTTTTTTTTTTTTTGCTCTCTGCGCCACAACAACGGTGTCATTCAGCTCATTTTTTGGCAGTTTGGCTACTTTTTCACCTCATGAAACTGCAGTTAGTTGAATCAAAATGTCCTCAATTATACATTTATGGCTCCTGAAGCACCAAGCTTCAAAGATAAAGTTTTTCTCCTTAAGTTTCACCCTTATTTAAGAGTCATATAAATGCATGTACTCGCAGGATATTGAATACAAGTGAAAAATAATGAGTATTTTGGGGTGAATTTTGATTCAACCAGCTCTCCTGAATGTGAAATATTTCACATAGGCTGACAGCCAGTTCTATAGGGAAGCGTCTTAGTCAAGGCAATGTTATAGTGGGAAATGTTATTTTAAAATTTGGGAAAGGTTAAATATATGGTCAAATTTGATGTGAGTATTAAATTAGACTTTAATACTAAGACTTTGATATAAAGTAAGACGATATGCTTTACCATTGCCTCAACTGTGCCGTACTGCTTATCATGCCTCTGTTTTTTTTCTCTAAAAGGTGTTAATTCATAGATGCGATCCCTTCTTTTTAGTTTTATATTATGTGTCCATCTCTGACGAAGCACTTGATATTTCCATTTGTTCAGTTTTTTCTTTCTTTCGTTCAGTCTTCATTTTGTCTTTCATCCCGAACAGTTTCAGTTTCTCCATGTTTCAGTTTTTTATGTCTTTTAAATGTTTTTGTCACAGTACAACCTTTAGACAAAGGAAATGTTAAAAGTGTCCCGTTGAAAATCAAGAAAAAAAAGGTGCTTTTAAATAAACAGCCTCCCCTTCCCTGCTTTTTAGCCTGCAATCATGGTCTCCAACATGTACATAACGACTTTTGCAAGTTGGTGTTTCTCGTCAGTTTACTTTTAATTGCTAACCATTCTTACAATTCAGCGAGTTAAAAAGCAAAAAGAAAGCACAGAATTAGACACCCATGTCATGTTGGGGACCTCTGAACTAAGGCAAATTTCACCTGCTTCGCTTTGATAGATCAGTATTCCATTGCTTGCTTCGCTTGTTGAATCCTCATCTTCGGCATCATCAGGCCAGTTGTTGAGAGCCATCTAACATTGTGCCGCAAAACATTAAAAGATTCTGCTCAGAACTTCTCCTGCAGCTACAGTACAACGTGAACTTCACTTGTAGCCTGTATGTTATATGTATTGTCAGAAGTGACCTGAGTCATGGTGGGTGAGCGTACGGTCATGAAATCGCCCAAGATGGTGACGAAAGGCAAGTTGCCACTTGCTAAGAGGCTCTGGTTGTGGTATTAGTTGCCTCTTCTGCCTTCAGTCTGGCAAAGTTTGTGTTTAAGAGATACTGACTTTTTTTGGGTTGCACTGATGATGATGGCAAGATTACCAAAAAGAAAGATCTTGGTTCTTTCAAACGTAAATCTTGTCAGAATGACCTTTCCACTTGAATAACACCAGTGCCAGTTTCCCAGGCCAGGTTTCCTGTGTTGGGATGCAGCATTGGCCTGCATGGCTGACCGGCCCAGTGGCCCGTTGTTGTTTTTTTTTTTTTTTTGCTCCTCCTTCCTCTTTCTCACTATGACGTACCCCAGCAGGGTCTGCTCGGAGAGCTCATTCTTATTCAGCAGCAGATCCAGCAGCACGAGGAGGAGGTCCGGCGGGCCGCTGCAGCCAATAGTGCGCGTCCCCCACCGCCAGAGCCTGCTCCCAGTCCGCCTCCGGACCCCAGACCCCCTCAACAGAAACGCAAGGTGAAGGTCCCACCCCACTTAGATCCGCCCCATCCCACCAGCGACTCCCAAAACACTGCAGCTAAAAACGTAGAGCAAGACTTTATGTTGTAGGACAGTTTGATTTCTGCTTCATCACTGTAGCAGGGGGAGATGTTAACCCGGTGAAGTGACATGATTTTCAGCTGGTGGAAAGTTTTATAGTTTTTTTTTGTTAATATTTCAGTAGAATTACTCTATGATTAAATTATGTGTGATTTGCATTTTATTAGATGTTCTTTGTTTACTGTTATGAGTAAACAAATACATGTTTTATGTCTAACCAACATACAGAGATAGGCGAAACAACTACAAACGGCCTCAAAATGACCCATGAACAGTTTTTCCACTGCTTTGGCCACATGCTTAATGCGGCCTGTTTTACATCTAAAGTGATTAATTCCTTCCACATAAAAAGAGCAAAAAGATCTAAAACTAGAACTGAAAGCACATTATTCAACTAACTTTTGACCGTTTGTTGGATTGCACATACATTCGATTGCGTTCCATTTTTTGTGTTCCAGGACTTGTGTCTTGAACGCTGATTAAGGATATTGAGTGGCTTTTGAAGCTTATTTTTTTGTTTGAAAGTTGCACAGATTTAATGGCCAGTCAGTTTACTTTTGTCACTTCCTGACAATTCCCCACATGGCCTACACGCATCACCCAGTAGCTTCTCTGGCTGCATTAAGATTTGCCAGTGGTCTGTAGAGGGACGTGCATCGACCTTTTACAGCTTAGTTTCAGGAAAAACAGCAACCAGCTGGACTTCACTCTGTCATATTAGTGGCTGGATGATCATCAGCAGTTGTCAGTTAATGTATGGAAGCATAGCATGGAGTTGAGTGCCAACCCGCTGCATGATGTGAGCTGCACATTTTGAAACTAACGTGAATGAACCTAACTTTAACCAAAGGTAGAAGCCTTAAGGTCTTTGCAAGCAGTTTTGTGTTGCCTTTCTAAGTATTTCCATTTTAGAGCTGTAAAAATGTTAATTTCTTATCGGCTACATTTACATTGAAAGCACAATCCTTGTCTTAGTCTTAGAAATAGTTTTGGTGCTGTAGTTTGGTGTCTGTCAGTTGTAATTCCTTTTTATGCTGTCAATCCCATTTGTTCTTGAATGCCGTTTCCTGCTTTCTGTCCTGTCCTTTCATCCTGACATGGTGGAATTGTATGAAATATATTGATAATCACATTGATTTGCCCAGTCATTCAAAAGCATCTTGTACTGGCTGAATCATTTTGTGAGTAATTTCAGTCGATTGTTCAGGGCACAATCTGTGATTCGTGCCCGTTTGGGAGTCATTGAGATTAAATCTGAGTGATACCAGAATGAGCGCAGTCTGCCTGAAATGTTTTGTTTCTCTCTTTCTGCATTAACTTGACTTTCTACTCTGGTTCTCTCTGTAATACAGTTTGCATGCACTGAACCTTTGTGGTGCTGGTGGGAGTTTTTTGAAGCTGCACTGTGAGATTAACTGGAAACCCATTATTCAAAAGCAGGACAGAAGCATTAACACTACATGCTGCTGTTCTTCTTCTTTGTGTCTACTTTGACTTTTAGTCCTCAGACAAAGAAAGGCTAGACCAGCTTCAGGAGGAGTTGCTCCGTACTCAGGTACTCTCTCTTACTTTCTATCTCCTGAAAGCTGAATTTCTTTGTAGCAAATCTTGTTCAAGAATAAGTTTTAGACTTTGTGCTCAATTCATTGTGACAGAATTCGCCCTTAAAAATGTTCAAAGAATCTTAAAATTTGCACCTCTGGGGAAAAAAACCTGTCACCAGGTTTTCTGCAAAAAAAACAGAATGTTTAAAAAGTGGGACTGGTGCTGATAGGGTCCTGATGTTTATGCCCTAGCTAAAATACCAGCGCATGCTGGAGAGACTGGAGAAGGAAAACAAGGAGCTGAGGAAAGTGGTGCTGCAAAAAGATGACAAGGGGATTCATCAAAGGAAGGTGAAGGTGAGTTACGCGTTAAAGACGGTGCTGTAACGCATTTTAATTCGACCATTGTTAACATCGATGTTCATGACAATTGTGTCTTCTTGTGCAGAAATCCCTTATTGACCTTTATTCCGAAGTCCTCGACATCTTATCCGACTATGATGCCAACTATAACACCCAGGACCACTTGCCCAGGGTAAGGAGTGAGTTTAAGCCCCTTTCACGCATGCCATGCTTTCCATTAATCTACTGGCAACCAAACATGTTGTGTAACACTTTAGCGGAATCCAACAGGTTGTGATATCGGATGACTGTTTTTTTTTTTTTTTGTGGCACAGCTTGTCTTACAAACAGCGGTGATACTATGGAGAAGGTCGCCTTGTGAAATAAACATCACTTTCTTGTTATATTTCTACAGTTAAACCTTCACATTGTAATGTTCAACATGTCAAGAAAGGGACACTTTCAGCTGCTGCCATCCCTCGCTGTTTTGTTTCATACAACAATGAAGCCATTAACGTGATGCATCTCATGTGTGAAAGGGCTGTAGTTATGTTACTCATTGAACATAATGATTAATATTACTGAAGCCTTTTTAGGGAACACTGTAGTGTTCTGTGAATTAATGTTTGATGGTAAATTGGACATTTCAGTTTGTATAACTGAAGCAAAGACTTTCTAAACACGTTATCTATTCGTTAATCTGATGATACTGAAACCGTGACAACATAGTGCCCCCGTGTTTCCTTTTCTGCTGACCTTACGCCACTGAGTGTTGCATTTCTCTCATCTCATCTTTTCATTCCTCTCTTTGCGTCCCATTTTCTTGGTCTCACCCATTTTCTCTTGTGCGTTTCAGGTGGTTGTGGTTGGCGATCAGAGTGCTGGAAAGACCAGCGTGCTGGAGATGATTGCCCAGGCCAGGATCTTCCCCAGGGGCTCAGGAGAAATGATGACACGCTCTCCTGTCAAGGTGAGTTTTGACTGAATGGCTTCCATTTGACAGGACAGAAAAAGAGATTTTCTCTTGTAAATTTACCCAACGCAACGAGATGTGGTCATTAAAGACCACAATAAACATTTAGCTCAATCGGAGCAGACACTGGTTCTGTTGACTACCGTTAGCAAAGCGATACTTTAGGAACACACATAAATTCTAGATTAACCTGGTATTAATAGATTTTTCTTCAATATTCTCTGAACATATAAACTTTGAATCTTCTTGCAGGTCACTTTAAGCGAAGGCCCCCACCACGTCGCCATGTTCAAAGACAGTGGCCGAGAGTTTGACCTCACTAAGGAAGAAGATGTAAGTCTCTAGACGATTGATGCATCCGTCTGTTTGGAATTAGACCTTTAACCGATTGGCCTCATTACACCATTTCTTTGTGGTCTTTGTTCCAATGTGTCCTGCAGCTGGCTGCACTGAGGCATGAGATTGAGCTGAGGATGAGGAAGAGTGTGAAGGAGGGCCAGACGGTCAGCTCCGAGGTTGGACACAGTTTCAGTCAGATCTCAGATTAAGCTTTACTTCCTGATTTACTCCTGTTAGGTTTCATGAAATAATGTTTCTTTTTTTTTTTTTTTTTTTTTTTTTTGCACGTTAGACCATATCCTTGAGTGTTAAAGGCCCAGGCATCCAGAGGATGGTACTCGTTGACTTACCAGGTGTCATCAGTGTGAGTATATATTGTTGAATTAATAAGGAGATGAGTATTTACATAGTTCTTTCAACTTTCACTGGTGTTGTTGTTTTTTTTCTCCCAGTGCACTATTTTAGTTTTAGGAATGAGTTTAGTGTTTGTGCCTAAAACCTTAATGTATCTCTTTTGCAGACGGTAACAGCAGGCATGGCATCAGATACTAAGGAAACCATCTTCAGCATTAGCAAGGCCTACATGCAAAACCCCAATGCAATCATTCTTTGTATCCAGGGTGAGTTTTATGCTATCTATCCACATTCATATGAGCAGACGGCAGGAAAGGTAACGAGCAGGGAGATAATCTGTCATACTACTGCCTTTCAGGACCTCACACACTAAGCAAAGAACCAAATCCTGGTCTTTGATTATTTTCACATCCACCCTGACCTTGTTTCTCTTCATCCAGATGGCAGTGTGGATGCAGAGCGGAGCATCGTAACAGACTTGGTCAGCCAGATGGACCCTCAGGGGAAAAGGACCATCTTTGTCCTGACCAAAGTGGACTTGGCTGAGAAGAATCTGGCCAGCCCGAGCAGGGTAAGGGAGCCGGACTGTCCCAGCAAATTATTCAAAAGGGCTCTTTTATATGTAAAGAGTTTACGCTGACTAATGATGGTGGAGAATCTGTTAAAAGTAAATAAACACCCCAGCAGTGCCGCTTTCACAGTTTGTGAATTTATTGTTGAAAGCGATTAAATCTAATTTTTATCATTAGAATTCCTTTTTAAATTGAAGATGCAGTGATGGAAATGTTTGTGAAGTTGACTTCTATCAATAAATCTTCTACATTTGAATGATTTTTTTCAGTCTACTAAAGCTATTTGCACCTACTCCACAAGAGGGAGCTCAGTCCTTTTCAGTTAACCTTATGGTTCCACTGTAACCAGGTTTCACTGTTTTTTGAAGACTCACACTGTTAAAAAGAGAATTTGAGTCCTTTCTATGACATCTTCTGTTTCAGATCCAGCAAATAGTGGAAGGAAAGTTGTTTCCCATGAAAGCCCTGGGCTACTTTGCTGTAGTTACAGGAAAAGGTAACACCTATTCCCGAGTTATCCAGCATGCTGCATTTACTTCCATGCCATTTGATGTTGACTTTTGAAAATGAATTCTAATGTAAAGGGAGCACCGGTGAAAGCATTGACTCCATCAAAGACTATGAGGAGGACTTTTTCCAGAACTCAAGATTACTGCGGTAAGTTGAGCAACGTTTAATACTTTCAAAAGTAAATAATTTCGTAGTTAAGAATAAGTTGTGTGTCACTAGGGATGGCATGCTGAAGGCTCATCAGGTGACCACAAAGAACTTGAGTCTGGCCGTCTCTGACTGTTTCTGGAAGATGGTTCGAGAGTCTGTAGAACAGCAAGCCGATGTCTTTAAAGGTACGACCTCCTCTTCAGGACTAACGTTAGTCCCACAGAGGGCTGATTGGTTTGCATGTCTAGCTATTTATAACTATTTAGTAAATGGTCATGTCCAAACTTACTTGTATTGGTACATCCTTTAATAATGCCAATAGGAATAGGATTTTAACTGTTGAAAGTGACGTGAGCAGGCAGTGCTGCTCGACTAGTGACTTTTGAGTCTTCCTCAGCCCACCTCGCCACACTTTTCCACCCCCTCCGTCCTGCTTTCGAACTACAATTAGTCTAGACAATCACAAGCCATTGCTAACAGCAGTGGAGATTTATGGCTATGAGACCACAGTTCCCATAGGTCCATTGTGTTGTGTATTGATCTATATCCCATCAAATCACGCGCAGCCGGCTTCTATCCTCTGTTCTTGGCGCCAGCAAAAGCTTCACAAACCAGCAATTAGACTAATCTCCACTGTGGATAGGGAGTTGAGGAAAAAGGCTGCAACCTTTGTGTGTTTGTGTGTATTATCTCTCTCCTTGTGTGCATATGTGAGAGCTAAAACTCTGACTTTTGATAAAGAATGTGTTATTGGAACCATGGCTTCACCTCCTGAGGGACCAGTTAAGAGAGTAAGTGTGGAAAGTGTCCGCAGCCACTGTTATTAAATGATGGAGACCATTAGCAATCTGAGAGCAGCCTTTATATCACAGCAGGCTCTGTCTGTGTTGGATTGTTGCCTGTGGATTATGGAAAATTACCTTTTGATGCTTAACATAAGAGATGAGAAAGCAATGACCAAACGTTTGAGATGAGTTTTTATCCAACAATGACCTTGAAGTCGAGCTAAAATTTCTTCCATTCATTTAGAATTTGCCCGGTGATTTCAAATGTAGAATTGAGGACTGTTCCCAATAAGTTCGAAGACGAATCGAATGTTCTTCACGACCTCTTCTTTCTGCAGCATCACGGTTCAACCTGGAGACAGAATGGAAAAACAACTACCCTCGTCTGAGAGAACTGGACAGGGTAAGAACAAAAGAAAAAAAAAGGTTTATTATTGAAATGTCTGAACTGTTGCATGTCAGAAATTGCCTCCAAATGCATTTAGTATTGATGGAGGTAGCACAACATTAATATAACGTTATTTTGTCTGTTTACAGAATGAACTTTTTGAAAAGGCCAAAAATGAAATTTTGGATGAAGTCATTAGCTTGAGTCAAGTGACCCCACAACACTGGTAAGTTTATGATATGAGGGCTTTATTACTGCATTTTCTGTCACTGCAGTTTTACTATTGCTAGTGTTTCATTTGTTGAATGTTGTTCTTAATGAGATGCCTCCTTAAGGGGACTGCACAGTCTACAGATGTATGTGTGGGCTTTACCTGCTGGCTGGTTTGCTCCCACTCCACCACTCTATGCATGAGTGCAAAGGTCTTTTTTTAAAACAAACTCCTGATCTTTGTTATTGTGCATTTATCTGACTGAGAATGTATAGTTATACCTCACCCACACTGAGGAAAAAAAAACTTTACTTAAATTAGATGTATTTATGGTTTTGTGGCCATCCCCTGTGTGCGTGCCTTCAACTTTCCCTGATCAATAGTCTGATGAATGGCCCAGGGACAGGAGCAGGGGTGGCCCTGTTAGCCAACCAACCAGCCAGCCCAACACTATTGGAGAAAGTGTTTATTGACAGTGAGGAGAGCTAGCTTGAACAAAAGGGGGCTAAATGAAATATGAGCGTGTGCTTATGATAAATGAGAGAGGTGTGGTTTGTGCAGGAGCAGTACTTCGGATGACAAAAGTAAAAGCGTGTCAGCCAAGAACAATCCCCTCCACAGCCATTGTTTTTCCGTCCCGGCGGATCACTTAACTGAGCTCTGTTGGACACCTAAGGAAATCTTCTTTTCAGACAGTGCTGTTTGTTGGATCCATTTCGCAAACACAAGTAAAAAATGACAGCCCAAATCTCGAAGATCTTCTTAATAACTATCTAAGTTAAGGTTAGGTTGTCGCTCCTTTTGAAGTGTTAGTGGAAAACTGAGATTGGAGCGGCCGGTTATAGAGTGCAATACAAATGCAATGCTTCTTCTTTTTTTTAAATTTCCCCTCACAGGGAGTCTATTCTGCAGAAGAAGCTGTGGGAACGCGTTTCCACCCATGTTATTGAAAACATCTACCTCCCTGCTGCCCAAACGATGGACTCTGGCACCTTTAACACCACTGTAGACATCAAGCTCAAGCAGTGGACAGACAAGCAGCTTCCACACAAAGCACTTGAGGTAAAAAAGAAAAAAAAAGACCATTTTTACAAACACTACTATCATAATTCAGTTTGTTAAGATGAGAAGGTTATAATTGCATAAAATAAAGTCTGTTTATTTCTTTAGTTTCTTTTTGAACTTGAGCTAGTTGGAGGGCATTTGGTGATTTAATAGTGAATTCGATTTAGAAATGAATGAATTCCTTTCAAAATGTAGCCGTTTATGACTGGCACAGCTCTCTTGAAAGAACTTATGTCAGTTGTTGAATTGAGCCCTCCCTTTTAATCTATTACCTTGGTAACCTTCAGATTGCCTGGGAGACATTGCAGGAGGAGTTTGCGCGCTTCATGGCTGAATACAAAGGCAAAGACCAAGATGACATTTTTGACAAGCTGAAGGAGGCTGTGAAGGATGAGAGCATCAAGAGGCACAAGTGGAACGAGAGGGCCATGGACGGCCTGGTAAACACAAAAAATCCACTCATCCTTGGTGCAAGGATACGGAGAGCACACACACACACATGTTGATTTGATTTCTCACATTGGAAACAATTTTCTGACAATCTGCATCAAACACAAAGAGACCAGTCTTGCTAAATTGATGCAAAAAGGTTTTTGTTCTGCCATCAGTGCAACCACATTGCAACCTAACTGTTAATGTAATTGTTCTACTTAACTCTGCGTATGTTAGAGGGTGATCCAGCACAATGCCCTGGAAGACCGTTCCATCACAGACAAACCTCAGTGGGATGCAGCAATCCAGTTCATGGAGGAAACCTTGCAGTCACGCCTGAAAGACAGTAGGTCCACTGATCACTGGCTGCTACTTATCTGTGATTTTAAAGTTACTTTACAATTAATACTGCTTCACAGATGTTCAGATCAGTTGGAGAATTTTAAGTATTAAAAACATAAACATTTTATGCTCCAAAGACAATGCTCTCTTCAGACTTTGCAGTCACGTGACTGTCCTAACCACTTGTGATATGCTAATGGTTGCTGATTGAGAAATTTCACGATAATCTCCACTCGCATGTTGTTTCCTGTACAGCTGTCCAGAACAGGACCTAATGAATACCCTCAACTACTGCAGAGTTATTTGATGGAAGGTTTAAAGCAAACCGTACCCTTTTCCATTAAAGAAAAAAGACAGTTGTTAGTGAATGTTGTGGGGTTTTTATCCAGAAAAAAGGAGCTTTATTGGCCCTGCTTTTGTATTGTCCAAGTAACAAAATGACTGCTGTACGCAAAGCACTTGTAATAAGGATTGGTATCTCCTTTGTTTCTCTTGTCAATGTTTTAATGTTCTTTTACCCGCTGCTTCTCCTTTAGCTGAATCAGTAATCAGAGACATGGTTGGTCCAGACTGGAAGCAGAGGTGGCTCAACTGGAAGAACCGTACACCTGATCAGGTCAGAGTCACAGTGTTTCCTCTGATTGTGGTGATGTGGTCCCTCAAGTAGAGCTGAAACTGTAAGGTGCACAGTCATAAAGATATTACATCAGCCGTAACGCATTAGATATTTCACCATGTCTAAAATAGGATTTTGCTGTCGTAATAAGATAGTCCTTTATTAGTCCCACAGTGGGGAAATTCACAATGTTGCAGCATTAAGGACAGTAAGATAGGAAAGCCAGTATATATACAAACGGAATAAGTATGGATTTATATTTACAATTTATTTACTGTGTCCCACTGATTGTACATGGAGATATGTCCATGTTGGGGATGAAACTGCACATTGTCCCGTTTTTAACGTTTAAGCTTTACATGTAGCCTTTGGTCTACTGAGAACAGTGCTAACGGCTGCAGGGAGGAAGGACCTGCGATTACCACTCCTTCAGACATTTTGGGTGTTTCAGCCTGCTGCTGAAGGAGCTTCCCAATGACAGTCCTCTCTCGCTTCTCTCTGACCCTGTAGCACATTCGTAATGAAACAAAAAATGAGCTGGAGCGCTTGCTGAAGCTACTCGATGACCACACTGCTTACTTGGCCAATGATGAGGTCACCACAGTCAGGAAGAACCTGGAGGGACGAGGGGTAGAAGTCGATCCAGTACTGGTGAGATCAGAAGTCCTGAGGGATTATTGTGCAAATCTTTGTTTCCCATTTTAGTTATTTTTTGCTCGTTAAATTCACAGAGGATTCTGAGAGCCATTTCTTCTCCCATTCTGTTTCTATTAACTGCTGAATTTCTTCATACCTGGACAGATTAAGGACACGTGGCATCAGCTGTATCGTCGGCACTTCTTACAGAAAGCACTATCCCACTGCAACCTCTGCAAGAGGGGTTTCTATTACTATCAAAGACACTTTGTTGATTCCGAGGTATGTGGAGAGTATTAATGATCAAACGCTTGCCTTCTTTTTCGGCTGTGTCAAACCTGCATTCAAGTTCATCTTCGTTCCTGAACGTTGCAGCTGGAGTGCAATGATGTGGTTCTGTTTTGGAGGATCCAGAGGATGCTGGTCATCACAGCCAACACTCTCCGCCAGCAGCTAACCAACACTGAGGGTAAGGATGGACACTTAGAATAGAGGACCATTCTAAAAACTCTGAGTTTTTGTGGTATATCTAAGTGAAATGATGTTGGTTGTTTTTCACTGGTGCTTACATTGCAAAGTGTTTTAGAACTCAGGTGATCTGTTTTTCTCTGATTGAGTAAATACTTCCATTAGGGGCATTTTTATTTAATTTTTTTTACTGGTGGAAGTTTTCATAGCTTTGTAACAAACCCAGTCATGATGATAATTAGCAGCCATTTGAAAACAGACAGAAGTGGTAAAGCTTTGTTTGACCCAACCTTTACTTCAGGCTCAAGGTTTGTGATATGATTTACTCAGATCCTTAATATGTATTCAATGGTAAAATTGATCTCACAGCTAATCTGCTCAGAAAATGCCCATTGTTAAAAACAGGCAGCTCTTTTCCATCAATTTATTGATGGCAAAATGTTTCGATGACATAATTCAAACAGAACGCCCACAGATCAATTCAGTGTATTGTCACTAATTTAGCTGATTTTTTTCTTGTGTGTGTGTGTGGTTTGTTTATTCCTCTCAGTGCGCCGGTTGGAGAAAAATGTAAAAGAGGTCTTGGATGACTTTGGGGAAGATACGGAGAGGAAGACGCAGCTCATCACCGGCCGCAGAGTCCAGCTAGCTGAGGATCTCAGTAAGACGCACACACCTTTTCTTTTTTCTGTTTTTTACACCGCAAAATCACACAGGGTATACTCAGAGTCTACAATTAAAAATATTAAGGAAGCAGATTGATCCTTTTCATCATTACACTGACTGATTATGTGGCATTCATTCTACCTGCTTACAAACTTCCATGCATTCTAATATGATCACTCAGCTCATTATATAGCTCGTTTCCTTAGGTTCATGGTTATGTTTGAGGAAATCTCTCATTTGTCAGTAGGTGGCAGCAGTGCTTCAGAAATCTGTATTGACTGATTGAGGTCTGCTTTCGTTAATGCATCAAGATGATCGTACAGGCAGGCTGTAATAAGCGATGATGCCAACTGTATTTGGAGAGTCTTATAAAGAGGGATTCACTTTTCAGTTCCCCTAAAACTCTCTGCAGTTCTTTATATTTAAGCCCCAATCCCCCCATGTTGTAAATGTTGTGCAAATGGCAAACAAGTGTAGCACTTTTAATGAGCTCAGCCTACATAGGGACTATATGTATTTAATTGTATCTAGGCAGACTTTGAATATCCGTCTGTGATGAGATCCTTTATATGTATAACACTGAATTTTTACTCTATATTTGTAGACTTGTGGGTTAACATAACCATGCTCTTAAAAACGCAGAATTCCCATATTATTAAGAGGCAACCCTAGAATCTCTCTTTCTCTCAGACCCTTGGGACTCACGTAGAAATATCAGAATGCTGTGACTGCATTTTATTCTGTGACAGTGCATGTGTTGCAATGACATTACCAGATGTTGTGAATATAGTTAATTAGCTTGAGCCACTTCAAAATGCTCCAGTAACTTTAGGTAGTTTTGCATGTGTCCAAAGTGTTGGCACACATTTTTGGAAAAGGACTTTGTTGTTGGTTAGTGCAAAAGCTATGTTGAGTTACGTTGATGTTAAAACGTAAATAAATAGTAGGAAAAAAAAGGGATTAAGTCACTGAATCATGATTTTAAAGAATCTTTTTGTTGGCAAAGGTCATGAACCAGACCCAAACCTATGTTTCAAGAAAACGTTGCATTTGTCGTGTGTGGCTGTGATGAGTCAGAGCATCAGTAATCCTGTGGTCTCAGGTTGAGCCCAGTGTTAATGGTAACCAGAGATGGATGTTGAAGGTTTCTAAGCTTCTCATGATTTTTCATGCGGACACACTCACACGCCACTAACTATTCCTCTAGTTGTCGAGTGTTATTCTTGGACTGTGCGGAGGTAAGACGTGAACTGAGCTAAGTGGATATAATTTGGTGTTTCCATGGATATCTAAATCTTGACAGACGGTTGCCCAAAAACCCCACACAGCAGGAGTTGGGAGTATTATTTTTGCTTGAGTTTCCCCCAAAAGATTAGCAAAGTTATCAATACAGGTGACTCATCTTCTCATTTCTTCCCAGTGGGATGTGTGAAACTCATGCTTACTTGTCGAAGCACACTGTTTTATGCTGTTTGCATAAAAGATTTCAAGTTCAGTGCAGTAGCCTTTTCCTTTTTTTTAACCTTTGTTAAGCAAGCCTTGAGCTATCGACTGTTTTTGCTCATGGATTGTATCTGCTCTTGTTTGAAAGCTTCCATTGATGGGGGGTGGTCAAATATATTTGGCAGTTTTTACATCTCCGCTTTCTTCGTGTCCCTAACTTTTTGAGGCTTTCAACAAATGCGCACAATCTCTTTTGACTCCCCTGTTCAGTTACTGATTGGGTACTTCTGTTGTCAAGGAAGGCAAACCTTTCCCCTTATAGTATCAGACACATGAAGACTTAAACTCATCATCTAAGAACAAGATCCATCCTGTGATGTGCATTTAAGTGGACAAACAGTTTGAGACCATTCCAGTGGGCTCATACGCAGTCCAACTGCCAGACTTTTCATTTTCACTTTGTTTGCAGAGAACTTAGGTTTTCTGTGACACCAGCTTAGGGTAGAGGAGTAAAAATACACACACACACAGTCTGTCTCCATGCCACACACTGTCTGAAAATCCCTAAACCTGCCTGGCCTTGCAAATTCCATGAGGCAAGTCAATCCCAAACTTTTCCAAACAAGCGTAACATTTCCACTTCCCGACACCAAAGCCTCCCTTCACTCATGGATGTGGTTTGAATCTGTCACGGGATCTTATAGGGTAGAACCACACCTGTGCATACACACTGTAACCTCTTGTAGGCTTATGGGCTGCATGGGAATTTTGCTGGCTGGTAAATCTCATCCGTCGAACCCACTTAGTAGTTTTCTGAAGTTATGACAACACCAGCACAGTCTTTTTTTTTTAGGGATTCTTTTATTCGTGTCACAGAATAGGTGTTTCCTGTCTCCACTGTATGTTAAATTTAGCCCTAATTTTCTGCTCGGGTCAGAAATTTCTTGTCTGCCTACTGAGACGAATGTATGTTCCAGAGTTTTGGTTTGTTGGTCAGTCGGGTTGAGTTTGTGTGTGACTGCAGGGTCTGGGTTATTAGCTGTCTGACACTTTGCACAGTGCTCCGTGTGGTGCATCCCAGTGTGTGGGCATGGGTATGTGGGTTCATCAGTCTAGACTAGCCTGCATGGCTGATGGGGCTGACTTGGTGACTGGTCTGAAATCATAAAGTGAAGTAGGTTGTATTCCAACTTCTGGTTGTTGTCAAACTTATTTAATGGTCTTTTTGTTTGGCTTAGTTATGTATTAATGTTATGTTCACATTGAGATGTCCAGAGGCTACCTTTAATTGGAAGTATATGGGGTTAGATTTAGCAGTTTTAGAGATATTTCAGCTGTTAGCATTAATTAAAAACTGTTAAACCTGCCCTCAGAGGAGTCTGCTTAGCAGAAATAACTCTTCACCACAGTTGTTTTCAGCGTGGTTATTTTAATCTGGGGTTAAGAACACTTGACAGGAGTTGCACACACCTCTTTCTTGGGGATCTTTGCCCTACAGGAATTGGGATTTTGTCAGTTTCTGTCTGTGAAGCAACCTTACTCCTGCTATTATGAAATCATCCTCCCTCAGGGATGTTAATCCTTCTTCTGTGACAGCTGGTCACATTGCCTTAGGCACAAACTATGACCTGAACCCACAGGTCAGCCACTACTAGACTACTTTTTTTTAGTGCTTTTTTAACTTCACAGTCTCCCTGATTTTTTTCTGCCCTTGTTTCAGTGCCTCCCATCAAATTCTGTCCAGGTCAACTCACTCTTTCGCCTCGACAGAGGGAATGAGAAAGGAGCGGAAATCAGAGAGGAGACCTTTACCTGACATCCCCTTCTATTAGAAAATGAGGGAGGAGAGGAGGGAAAAGAGGGAGAGATAAGAGACAGGGAAAGGATAAACACACTTAACAAAGGCAGAAATGTGCTCCCAGGGGCAGTCTGCTGTTAAGCTCCATTTGCCCCTACTTGCAGACAGGCTCAACATTGCTCAGGTTACAAATAGAGGTCAGGTGCGTGTGTCAGTGAGTGAGAGTGTGAAAGCACCTTTAATGAATGGTACAGTGTACACTGCAAAAAGGTGTGTGTGTGTGTGTGTCAGCGTGTGCCAGACCAGCTGTATGGCACAGTGCCATCTCTGGAGCAAGGTCCAGGCCTAATGTGTGAGCAGAGCAGAGGCCACTGGGCTGAGGCCACTGGGCTGTCACCTCTTCACTGGCCTACATGGAAATTGTGCTTTGTGTGTGTAATGTCTTGCACTGGAAAAGGTATTATATTCTCTTATTTGAGAAAATACAGAACACCGTATTGTTTCCAGAGTCCTGGCAGTTTTTATGACATGTTGAGTGTTCTGTTTAATATTATGAGCTTCTAAACACGACCCAGGCTCATGGACACAAATCCCCACTTCACCATTTTGCTGCGTAAATGATTTCTTCCAAGACAAATCTGATTAACATCAATTCATTTAGGAATTCTTGAAATCCTCGTTGACAGTACGAGATTTCTTCTCCACTTGGAATTGTGCATTTTGTCACCCAGGAATCGGGTCTGTAAGTGTCACAGTTTGTTTGTTCGCACATTGTTGCAGGAGCGAGCTGATTCACATGAACACCTGGCTGCTTCACGGCGTCTAACAATAACTCCATAATCTTCAGTGGAGGCTTCTTGCTGATGAATGCAATAACGTGTGGAAAATTGATGGATTTCAGCTTTTGTGTTGCGAGGTTACCTGAGGGGTGAGGAATCAGAGGTGTCAACAGAAGGTCCTCAGAAAATCGTGAGAATGTGTTAATTGTTTGCATGTTTGCGCATGCAGTCACTTTCTCCTTTTTCTGGTGGAAGTAGAGTACAATAAAGCTCGGGTTGTCGAGGCTTGCTCACGGGAATGCCCTCTCAGCCTCACGCTCACTTTGTTTCCTTTCATCTCCTCCCCCTTGTCCTCCTTTGAGCAGCTTCCTTCAGAGTGATTAGTGAGGGCTCAATGAGAAGTGCTCCTCTGCCCCCCCCCCCCCCCACCTCCTGTATGGCATGACGTATCATCTTAAGGTGCTCTGTGCACGTGTGACTGCATTCAGGAGAGACGGTGACAGCGAGCGTTGTTGATTGCTCAAACTTCTCAGCGAGTTCACACTTTCCATGAGGGCATGTTTGATAAGGCATGGAAAGTGTTTCTTTGTAGTTTTATTGTTTTCGCTTTGCAGTCCCAATGCAGCGAGCTTCTAGATACTCCTCCATTGAATAACCCATGTTCTTAACCCACAAAAAAAGCCTTAAATACAGAGAGGGATGAGACTTGGAAATGGAGAAATCTTCAAGTGGTTCCGAAATAGGATATTCTGCTATATTGTGACATCTAGTTGTTATCTGAGTTTCTATGTTGCACATTTATCAATAATACGTCAGTTCTAGAATGACATTTATTGGATTTATCCTCAAGGAGCCTTATTTCGTAAGCTAT
Organism: Leuresthes tenuis; assembly: GCF_036924035.1. NCBI lineage: Eukaryota > Metazoa > Chordata > Actinopteri > Atheriniformes > Atherinopsidae > Leuresthes > Leuresthes tenuis. The sequence continues at coordinate 13,474,601 of NW_027325361.1, read as the reverse complement.
GGCAGTATCACTCTTTGCACAATATGCCTTTGTTGGATGTTGCTGTTCTGTTTTAAGGTGTGGGGCGGACTTGAGAGGGTTAAAGTTTATGCACCCCTGAGCCGGTAACAGAGGCAGACGCAGAGGGAAACTGGTGTGTATGTGTTAAATGAGTGAAACCATGTTGTAGCACACCATTTTCACCAACAAGGCTGCTGTGACAGCTGATTCAACACGCTCAGCTTGCTGTCTTTGCAAAGTGAGCAGGAAATAAAGTGGAACATTATTTTGCTTGTATTATTTCTATCTCATTGCACTTTAATTTTGTTTTATTTGTTTATAGATCAGAGCTACTACTAATGAACCTGCTAACTAAATCTGATCATAAAATGAATATGTCAAATCACAGCATGCACACATTTTTAATACCACTATAGAGTGTTGGTAAACTGAACTAACTGATGGTAATCAGCTGATTATTATGATGGGGTTAAGGTTTGGACTGTGTGGTGGCCAGTCTGCGTTTGAAGATAAAAATGTCTCCTGCTCCCCAAACCACTTTTTCACCATCTGAACCTGATGGATTGTGATCGTGGAAGTTGACCCTTCCCTCAGGGAAAAAACCTCGCATTCAGGTAGTCAACTGACCTCTTCTTTTGTACACATATAGACCTGACCAACAGAAGCAAACCTAGATCATTTGCTTAGTTAGATCCAGGTAGTTAGTAGAAATATGGACTGATCAAAGTTCTGCTTTCCCTTAAAAGGATTTTGAACCCAATATGTCCAGTCTTGCTGTTTACACACAACATATAATTCTGGAGTAAGAGGGAGTTTTTCTGCTCTTTGGCACTTCCTTCAGTATGACCTTTACCAACTGGTCTCATCTGTTGATTTGTATCTACTCTCAGTTGGCTGTTGCCGCTGTCTCCATCACACGCTGTTGCACACTGTCTTGCTTTTGTATTTCTCTCATGAACCTTTTGCTCCTTCTACCTGTCATTGTCTTTTTGTATGACACATCCCCCACTGTAAATCATTCTCTGAATTAAATCTACACTGCCTCGGAGTGTAGTTCTGAGCAGGCTTAGTTTTATTACAATATAAATGTTTTCCACAGAGGAGTAAACCTCAGGCTGCTGCCAAATGATCCATTTTCTCCTTGGGTGCATCACACACAATAACAGTAGATTCAGAGTTGTCATAACACTGGCAGAGATTTGGCATATATTTGATTTTCTTGAACAGCTTTTCAGTGCAAGAGCCTCTCTTTCACTTTTTTTTCTCCTTCTGTTCTCCTCTTACTCTCCTTCTCTTCATCAAAGCTCCAACAAACCAGCTGCCACCATTTACCAAAGTCATGACCTGCTTCTCTTTCCACTTTCCCATCATCTGTCTTTTCCCCTTTATTCCCTCACGACTTCTCACTTCCTCCCTGCACTCCAATCCATCCATCCATCCTTCCTCTTATGTCAAGAACTCGGAACGTCTTTCTTTTGTACACACACACACACACACACACACACACACACACACACACACACACACACACAGAGTCAGCTGTCCAGCACCTGATTGCCAAGCTCTGACAACACAGCTGCTGGTCATGATAATAAATGCTTTTGCAGGGAGAAAAAAAAAAAGGTTGAAATGATCAAATTGTAGATTTGAAACGCTCTGAAAGTAACTTTATTATTTCGTGTAAAAAGTTGCTGAAAGATTGTGCTTCTGAGTGCCCACCCCCTCACCCTCCCAGAAAGAGACTTAGCAAATAGATGCAGTGGATGTGGGAAGCGAATGGTTAACCTATTAAAGGGTGCTGATGGAAGCGGTGATAACGAAATAAAACCATACAGGAGATTGTGAGGCCGTCTCTCATCCGGCTCAGGGAAAGAGAGGGTGCTTGTGTGGGAAAATGGGACGGGCAGAGATGTGCGGTGATCGGAGGGGAAGTTCAGCAGGACTTCTGTTCACATGTTCCCAGCACAGTTGGGCCACCAGGGACCCATTTCCACCCATCATCCCGTCACTCACACTCACTCACACACACATGCGCACGCAAATATCTGACATCAGGTGCTGGTTAAGATGAGCTAATAGAAAAACCACATATCCCTTCTTCTTAACAATTGTAAACTGCAAACTTTAGCGGCCACTGCGTTCATGTTATAGCCCCACTGACCTAACCCCTCTACCCCCCTTCATAGTGGTCTGGTTTGGAAGCATAAAATGTGGAGCTCGTTTTTTCAGACAGTTTTGTGGCTGTTCGGAAGGGACAGACTGTTTTGTGTGTGCAGTTATCAGCATAATGCAAAACCTACTTGGAGAAAACTAAAAGAGAAATAATTTTGCTGTAATCCCCATTTTGCAATGATGCTCCGGTTCTGTCTCACCCTTTTAAAGTGATGTGATCAGAGACTTTGGTCAGCAAAAACAATCATCAAAAGCAATTCTGGAGACACATTTGTCTCAGAGTGGGTGTTCAGTTTAAAGAAAGACTTGATTTTGACATTTTGAATTGCTATAGAACACTTTTACAATTTTTAGAACGCGTTCGTACAACCTTCTCAGACTTTGCAAGTGAACCACCTGCAGTCCAGTAAGTACAGCCTATGGGCCTGAACAGGCGTCTCCCAGTGGCTCAAAGGGTTTCCAGGTGTGTTTGCCATCTTCTCAGTTTTTTTATGGATGAGAAGGTGTCTGGAGTCGAGAGCAGCTGGGAACACCCGAGGGTAACAGGAGGATGAGGCCAGCTGACCTGTCTTATCTTTCTCTGGCCCTTTTCAAACACATGATTCATGATAGTATTTGCTTCACCAGTCTGCTGTTGCTGCAGCAGCTTTCAATTATTGAGCCGCGTGTCACTTTTATTTTGATGTTTGTCTCTGCGTACTCCATGTTTGTGTACTCTGCGGTGCACATGCAATGTTTGCCCTTACATTAGCTGAGGTCACAGGTGCTTGAGCTCGCAGTTTTTCCCACCGCAGCGCGTCATAGCGCAATGAAAAATGCACTGTGGTTGTTTACTGGTGGTGGATGGGAGTGGCTGAAATGGCTGATTTTCAACCAATTTTTAGGTTGTCCAACGAGCAATTTGATAAAGGACTCTAAAAGGTGTCATCTACAGGAAAACATTACCTGCTGGTTGTCAGGAAATGATGTTAACATCGCAGTGTCTTATTCAGAATCAGGTTTTAACCGGGTTAATGTTTCTGTGTGAGTGCACATATCCAATGTAATCCAACCTGGTGGCTGTCACTACATTGACAGAGAAGCACTCATGATACACATTGAGATGTGGAGCCAACACGTTCAGTTTTTATCAGAAAACAAAAAAACGAATGTTTGATAAGCTTGCCTGGGGTCAATTTTCAGAAAAATGGAGTTGTTGTCAGGCCTAGATGTGTTTTCAAACATGCGGTAGAGCTCACTTGTATGTGCTTCCTATGAAGTTCATCAGCTGTTAACCTCTCTGTACACCTGTGGGAAGCGGAGGGGAGTTTCTCTGAGGGATCATGAGACGATCTCACTTTAAAACAGACTTGTGAGCATCAAATATTCAGGCTCATGTGGATTCTCAAGATGGATTACCATTTAGCCTCAGTACATGCCTACACTGGAGTGCAAAAGGTGACTCTTACAAAACTTCAGACTTCTGACTTACCATGATTTATACTGTGAGCAACAGGCAGATTAAATGTCTGATACCTTTTTTTTTTTTTTTTCTTTTAAAGAGTAGATATAGAAAGTGATGCCAACTGTTTCCTCATACATTTTCATGAGTTTTAAGTCACGGTTAATTTGTGTTAAATTGAGTTTTGTTTCGAACTATTTCATCAGCACAGAGAGGGAGATGCCGGGCTGCTCGGTTGTTGGCCGTTTTGTACAGAATCAACAAAACGAATGAAAACAATTCAACTATAGGATTTTACACCTTATTATTTATTGCCTCTTTCTCCAAAAGCGCAGTAGACATGTGTTGCTTTAACTGCTGGAGAAAATGAATGATCACTGCAGTGAGGGAGAAGGGAAAAAAAAAAAAAGAAAAAGTCTTCAAACACAACATCAGCAAAAGTTAAATCTGCGAAGCCTTCTGGTGAACCCGCTCTCTTCTAAATGTTCGTGCCGCTATCTTCATCTTTACAACCTCCTGCCCTAAAATTTTAATGTCTGGCTCTTCAAAGGCGCAAGCAGTGCTCGTCAATAAAACCTGGGCCACAGAGCGCAACAGCAGTCGTCACCTGGCTCTTTTCAAAGATTTTACTACCTGCATTTTGCCCCCTTTTTTTTTTTTTGTTTGTTTTGTTTTGTTTAGTCTAGTCTGCCCTCGGGCTGATCCCAGGCTTTGACCCGTTCACACCCGTGTACGTCTCTCTCCAGATTGTGCTGCTTTTTCCCAGGCATCTGTTTTCTAGATAAAAAAAAAAAACCAACCCATGAGTGCGAGCTCTGATTCATTAATCTGTCACTGACGTGCTGTTTGCGCCGTCGACATGCTCCCTCTCCCTGCGACCGGGGCTCCCCTGGCTGAGATTTTATAGCACAACGATCCAGATTCAGTGACAAATCAAACAGCACGCTGAGGGAAAGGGCTTTTCTGTTTGTTACATTAAGAGATTGACTTTCAAAGGCAGAAGAAGCCGAGCATTTAAACGTTCACTGTCCCCACCTACACTGCACCCTTGGCAGTCATGAGATATAAAGAGTGTCTTTATGAATGATGACAGCTTGAGAGATGGACCAAACCACTCCCCACACACTCTGGAGATCATGCTGTGAACTGCTGCTTTCTCGTTAGGAAAACCTTTCAGAGCAGCCTGCTAAAGCTTCAACCTTGGCTTTATGTTGCCATTTTTCCACAACAGCCACCCATTCTTCCCGGTTGCTTCCTTTCCCATCCTGTGAAGAAGAGTAGCCATCTATAGTAAGACTTGAATTAGTTTGCAGGCCTTCTTGCCCTCTCCCTCACATCTTTTTCTCCTCTCTATTCTCCCTCTCTCTGTGTTGGTTACTTGTCCAGCAGGGCCATGCAGTCTAATTACAGATCAATTAAAGGCTTTCTGGCTCAGTCCTCCCTCTGCCAATGCTCTGGCCATAGCAGACTTAGGGGGACTCTACAGAGTGCCAGTGAATGAGATATCATTTCATGTGGAGATCAGCCGAAAGAAGGGCTTGAATGAGGGGATTTGGGGGGGGGTCTGGGAGTTTCCCTCTCTTTCTATCAGTCTGCCAGAGTCCCTCCACCCTCAGCAACTCACACAGCACCAAGCATCTTAAAGAAGGGGCCTCTGGGGTAGAGGCCTAGAGGATTATGGGAATATTCATGACCAGATAAAGGGGTGAGCGGTTGAATGACTGTGTTTTGGGGCTCATCTCTAAGGTAAACAGGAGCCTAAATGGAGTTTTAAATCGCTACTCCCTCTGCACAGGGAGGAACAGGCTGTGGTGACTCTGTCCACTGTTTTTTGTTGCATTTCCACAGGATGGTGAAAAGAAAGCCTTGTCATGGCCTTTTCTTTATCATGCTGTGGTCTATGGTAGCAAACAGATGGTGCAGGAGGAAATAAATACCTTTTTCTCACAGTTTGTATCCCAGAATATTGGCTGCTCTGAAAGACGCCATTCACACATACCCGTGGCCTCCTGGGCTCATGAAAGCTGCCGAGGGCTCATTTTTAGAGTCATTAAGCATCTTGCTGTCAGGGAATAGTTAATGGATTTTGCTGTTCTTATGTATGCCATCTTATCTTCAAAATATCATGGCAGGCATTTAATTAGTGTGTTGTCTGGCCCAGGGTTTATAACCGGGCATTTTAGCCCATCCTACAAGGAAATTAGAGCAAAGGACTGCACCAAATGCATGTGCAGTGATTCGACAGAGGTCAGAATCTCTGCCCACAGCTGGCAGGTGGCTCAGTGTTTTTTTTTTTTTTTTTTAAGTGGTATATATTAGAAACCCTGTAAGCACCATGTGTGTCATCAGCTACATCTAAACCCGTGAGAAACTTTGAAGCTTGAGCCAGGGGTTTTCCCATGTTTTTTGATGATCTGACAGCCACTGCCCTCCTTTCCCCGCTCCAACCTAACCTCCCACCCACTCATACTTCACATCTCTTTCTTCAGGTCAGACAGATGTTGATAACCCTGCTCTGATTGGCTCGGATTGAGCTGTGTTGTCTCGTGGTCAGAGCATGTAGCCTAATCTGTTTGCTGCCGTTGAGCTGTGCCCTGCGGCGGGCTGCGTGTTGCGATGGCGTACCGCAGGGTCATGTTTCATTCAACCCCACACCTGCTGCAGTGACATGTCAGTGTTTCCCCTCGACAGGCCCCTTTATAATGCTGCCATTAGGTGTAGTAATCTCCCCCTCACGCCCTACCATTTTGTCCGAGTGTGTTAACAGAGTATCAAAGGCTGGGAATTTTTTTTTCCTGCCCACCTGCCAGTGTGGAGCATGTAGTAGGTGAAATGAGGTGGAAGTGGCATGACTGTACAGCTCTTGTCAGATTTCAATACACGAGGATGAATGTGTGTCTGTAGCTTTCACAGCCAAGCTTTCTGGCTCAAAGTCAGTTTTTCCCAGCTCTCCATACTTTTGTTTTATAGTTTTTCTTGTATTATGCAGCTCTTCTTAGCTTTGCCAGTTTAGCAGGGTGCAAGTGGGGGTGCGGCTAAAAAAAAAAAAAGGATACCTCAACAGCAGTACTCCCATCAAAGGGGCTTACACAAGCCCTCTGAGTACAATATTAAGTTTCAGTCCAAAGCACACACAGTTATCACCTTTGTGCTGATGTGAAATGGACACTTAGGAGACTGGTGCTATGAGGTCCAAACCAAAATGATTTATCTTCCTGAAAAAGTCTTTGAAAAGCTGTGTTTTTAGTTGGCCTCCTCGTAGGAAAACAATCATCAATAGTTCCCCTCGGGATCTCGTGTTGCTGATTGATCAAGATAGAGCAGTGTTAGTTTGTTCTTCAGAGCTGCTGTTTGAGTTTGTGCTTGGGAGAGATCCAGACAGATTAGCGAGGGTGACACGGAAGCTGAAGAGGCAGCCAGGCCCTGAGGTGCAGCTGGCATGGCAAGCCACGGCTTCTTTTCCTCTGTCTTGGCCCACAGACTTGCTTCAGCCTCTGTTTAATCAGCGATTAAGACTGCTTTAGATGGCTCGTTCGTCTCGTGTGACGGTACATGTTGAGTGGAAGGATTGCTCATCGTATGCAGTCTCTGGACAATGGGAGTTTGATCATGAAAATGAGTGAGTGACTGTTTTTCCAGCAGATTCTTTCCCAATTGTTGTGATGGTGTCTTCTTCTGTCCATGAGCAATGTGCCCAGGAGGTACACACTAAAAAAAAAAAGGGAACGGTGAGAGCTTTGATGTGGGTACAAAAGCCTTCATCATCAGATGTGTGAAGGAGGTCTGCCTTGAGGTTTGGCTGTCACTGTCAGAGGGGACCATCTGGTGTTTTGGTCAAAAGTGTGGGGGGGATTTCTACCTGCAGATACCAAAAAGGATGAGAATTAGGTTTGAGTTAGAATTATATACAGGTATAGATCAAAATCATCATTTATAAGATTAAATATACTCTTTGTTAATGAGCATGTTTATAAGCAGCTACCCATCTTAGTGTAAGTTAATTTAGCCCCTGCAGTCAAGTGAAACAGAACTGTGCATATCAGGACATAAAAAAAGATAAACATAGAAATAAAGAAAAGAATATCAGGTCTTAAAATTCAGTAACAACAAATACAGCACGGCATGACATATATTACACAATGTCATTATATATGAAATGTGTGATATGACTGAGAACACCACACAAGAATCTGCTTAAGCAGAAATAACTTGAAATAATAATTTTCTGTATGAAATGATCAGGCTTTTCACATCAATTATGACTCACTCTATCCGTCCATCCATTTTCTATACCCACTTCATCCAATGCAGGGTCTTATGGGGGCGGGGCCTGTACCTGCCACCGTAGGGCAAAAGCCAGGGTACACTCTGGATTGCTCGCCAGACAGGGCCACACAGAGACAGATTACACAAACAACACACCCCACAATTTAGAGTCACCAATTAACCTCACATGTACGTTTTTGGACAATGGGAGGAAGCCGGAGCACCCATCCACGGAGAGAAGATTTTCCACTTGTGACCCATCTTTCTCTCTGTAGAAAGATAAACTCCAACTTGTTTGGGTAAAGCCTTGTAACCCTTCCCAGATTGATGGATAGCAACAGTTGCTTCTCCAAGATCTTTGCTGATGTCTTTCCTCCTTGGCATTGTGTTAACAAATGCCTGAATCCTCCAGATGAACTCCAGCAAACTGCTAGAACGTCTCCTTTTATATCGGTGCTCACACTTACTGATTATCAGTTAATCAGCTGCATCTGATTGGCAGTACCTGACATCTACTTATCATTTTAATTCTAATGGAAGCATTTGTGGCGCGATTAGTTTTTCACTCACAATTTCTGCATTTTTTTCAAATTTTTTTGCTCAGTAATTAGTGTTTTGTTTCATCTGATAAATTTTATTGCTTTTTTAAAATAAAATAAAAAAATTATGTCCTGATCAAAACATGATAAGTAACAACCTTAGTAATTAAAATCCATGACTGTATGTTTAAGTCTCTGTTTAACCACAAAAGCTGCAAAAAAAACCCCCTCAAAAGTGGATATTCACATTCAGCCTGGATGATGACCATTTTCAAAGACTGTCAGTTACTCTTTTTTTGTTTAAAATTAGAACAGAGTAACTGTTTGATCGACACAGTGTATTAAAAATGTTTTACATCGCGCTCATTACTCATCGCAATACCAATAGGCGCAAACATCGGTATTGTAAAAGACTGCGTTTTCCTTCCAGGCAGTTCTGTTTGTGCGCACGTTCTACAACTAACCAGCATCCACAGGTGAAGGTCTGAATGCATAGTCTTACTGTTCATCACTGTCTACATGACCAAGACATTTTGTTTTGGGCCGCAACAAACAATTCTCTTTAAAGCTGGCGCATCTAAAATGATACAGTCAATTAATCCATTTGTATTTTTAAGCTTGAAGATGATAGTTGGCCATTTCAAAGGTTAATATGACATCTTTACAGTGTTGTTTTGCCCCAAAACAATCCAAAACCAAAAGATATTTGCAGATTGAAAGCAACAAGAAAAAAACAACTTTAGAGTTCTTGGTATCATTTCATGTTTTTTCTTTTATTTCTGCCCAAAAGATGTTTTTGAATTTGCTTGTGATACACCAACCCACTTCCTCTCTTCTTTGCAGAGAAAGTTCGGGAGATCCAGGAGAAACTTGAAGCTTTTATAGAAGCTCTTCACAAGGAAAAATAACAGACCCAGGTATTTGTCTGTGTGATTACCCCGATGCTGTGCTTTGAATGATTACTCTGTTGGTCCTTCCTCTTAATAATTCTGTTGCCGAAACATTTTTTGGATCACAGCTGAGGAATGCACTGAACAAAGAAAACACATCTGTAAATGACCGTCAACGCCCCGTGGCCCTGCCTCATCACTCATCTGATTTTACCATCCACTACTTGGCTTCCCGTTCACTCTTGGACACTGAAGGAGGGGTTGACCTAAAACAGAAGCATAAGATGGAGGAACCGCTTCCAGGCTTTCTCTTTGATTTCTAATTTCTCCTGTTTCTTTGGGACAAGAGGGGGACTTCTGCACAGAAACTCGAACCCAGTCAGATCAGAAGGAAATGACGAAGCTTGCAGTGTGTTGTCAGAACCACTTGTTTTCAATAAATGAAGATTGTGTACATGTTTTATCTCCAGCTTTCTTAATTTTGTTTGGCTTGCTTTGTGTTTTCTTTGTGCATAGGTGACTATACGCATTTGTGTGTTCACTGATCTGTGTACAGAGCCACCACTGGCACCTCATGGGATACATAGCCTTGAATTTCATAACTTTTTCTTGCCTGGTGCTCTGGAAATCTGCCAGGTTACCTGGCTGGTACACACAGTATCTTACAGTTAACGCGTGACATTGCTATAGTTGCACTTAGTGGTAACTTAGCACTTCAGTTACCCCTCCAACATTTCAGTGTAATCTCAGTTTGCTCTGTATTGACGGAAATTGGAGCAAAAGACTTCCCAGTGCAATACTCAGCTCTACAACCATAAACACTCGCGACTGTATCGCCACAAAAATGCTAATTAACAAGATTAACAGAATAGGATCAGCTGTCGTTGTGCTGGAAGTAATTTGCTGTATTAATTCTATTTATTTTTCAATTGGTTTATTAGACGGAACATTAAGTTTCTACGTCGGCCAAATTCACAGAATGTCCTGGTCATGCTTCTTGCTGTTCTTTTTTTCCCTGTGAATCTGCCTGCTCTGTCATTGTGTATCAACATGTCATTCATATGCTGCAGTGTTAACGCATCCTCTCTTCAGACTGAAAGTTAAATGAAACACAAATTTAAGATGTTTGAGAATCGCTGAGTCCGGTAACATATTCTGAAGTGTAATTTTATAAAAATGACATCAGTAAAAATATTTGTCATTAAGGTTTTGAAACTCTTCTCAGCCAGTTTGCAGATGCATTTATCTTGATTTTTCTGAAACTGTCACATGAAACTGGAGCTGGTCTAGTTTTCAGTTTCACATACGTCAGGAGTTTGTCTTCATGTTTTTCCGAGTCTGACCCTCTTTGTCACTGATGTTTTGTCTCTCTTTGCCCAAACACAGATGCACTTGTATGCATCCTTTTTTCTGTCTGCGGCTGGTTATTAAGCTCTTCTGTGGCAAAACTAGGGGATAAAAAGTTATCTCACTTTGTCCTCAAAAGTCAAGAAAAATGTCCAACGTGCAAGTGAAAACGTGTGCTTCTGTCAACTCCCCAAAATTCTCCTTCCATTCACTGTTCATAGCCAAACGTTCACAAGTGGTCCCACGAAATTCATCTCCTTCAGCGTTCTCATCTTAAAGCCTCTCGCATCCACACACTCTGCACCTTATTCATTTGGACCATTCTGACTCTTCCCATCTCCCACATAGGCTCATTCTTCCTATCTTGAAAATGATTAGATATATTCAACTAAATGGGGTGAGATTATGTTACCTCTAATCATTCATTCATATGTGTATATGGGTAAATATATAAAACATGATGTGCATTCTGCACTGCTAGTGTTTATGGGGAGTCATGGAGCTACTGTCATGTACAGCACGAGAATGCAGAGTGAGCCGCTTGTGTATCACAAAGTTGGTCAGGTGGCTCAGAAACATGTTTTATGTTGTAGAAAGTAATATGTGCATGGTGTACCCCATCAGGTGTGCTTTATTTATTTGATTTGTGTTTAAAAGAAAATTGGAAATAAAGTTGACATAAATAAAAAAAAATGAGAGATTTTCTTTTCTTTGTCGTCGTCGGTTTGTCCCACCAACGTTAGACAAAGGTATGAAGGAGGTTGCTTTCCTGCTGACATATCGCCTGAGATCATGATGTTTGTTGGCATGGTAACATGTTAACCCTAGAGTGGTAAACGATGCTGGTGCAGCATCTACATGTGTGAAACCTGGCAATAAATGATGGAATCGCCAAACTTGGAGTATGTTTAGTCAGTTTTTTTTTTCGTTTTGACAAAAACTAAAGATATCTATTATTTGAAACGATTTTGTGAAACACCTCAAGAAATTGTCATTTTGTACTCTTTTATGACAGAGGAGCTGTAATCAGTAATTAAGTCTGTTGAAACTTCTAACACATTTAATTACTCACATTGCAGTTTTTGAATAGTAAACTGTTTTGCTTTAAGTGTACATGGGCTCTTCCTCATTTTTGTTACCTCACAGGGACCTTTTCCAAGACCAAGTGTGTTTCTTATAAAATATCATTGTTTGGGTTAGAAGGAAGTTTAAAAAATTAAATTACACCTACCACAAATATCAGAAGTCAATGCAAAAAATGTTAATGAAAGTAAGATGCTCATTCTCATCCCGTATGCTTTCTATGTACACGCATACCACTGTGGGAAAAGCTATATACATGTATTTTAAAAAAAAATATTTTAAAATAAAAATTTTTTTTTTTTTTATGAGTGCTCATCGTTTATACATCTCTGCCCAGTTGTGGAGGAAAACCTTGCGGTAACTATTTACAGAACTGTTACCAAGCAGCATGATCAGACATTTATGTATGTTTTACCTATCTATATTTTGCTGAAAAAACAACTACAACTAAAGCATTATGTCAAATATTTGACTTGAATGTCCCTTTACAGTTTCACTGTTGCCTGGAACATATTTTAGCTCTTTTTACCTGAAACCTTCTGGAGTTTAAACTTGTAATATGGAAGGGGAAGAGGCACTTTACAGAGAATCTCCTTTGATGCATTGTTTCACTTTCAACCCTGGAGACCTGTGTCGTACATACAGTATGTTTGTATATGTATGTATAGTTTACTGTTATCTTACAGCTGGTTGCTGCTGGATGCAGTGACCTTTGTGCTGATGAGCTGCCTGCGCTCCAGGTCTGTGCAAACCCTCAGAGTATTTACCTCTGCAGGCTGTTATCTCATCCCAGAGCCGGCTGAAGGTACGCCGCTGCCTCAGGCTGCAATGAGAGGCAGGCAGCTGAGGGTCTGACTGATTAATCAGTCAGAGTCCAGAGGTCCTCCACTCCCGGGCATCATCTCTCATTTCACAAGGGCCTGGCTGTTACTGCATCTCCACCTTACTCAAAGGGCTGCTGGAGGTGGGGGACGGGCCTCATCCTCATCACCTGAGGCCTTACATATGAATATGTCTGCTTTTTTGTCAAATTGTTGCTTTCTGTGCTTGTATTATTTTCTTAAATTTTCTTAAAAATAGAGTGAAAAAAAGGCCTAATGACTTTGTAGCAGCCATGAAAAGAAAGGGGGAAAAGTCAACCTCCAGCAGAAGGCCTTTGTGCTATCAGATAGCCACGCTCTGCGAGGAGGGAGGCCGGCCAGGACACACTATAAGCCATTAGCATCTGTAAAGGCCGTCACGTTGACTAATAGCCAGCACCACAACGGCACAGTGGCTCAGTTTGTGTTTTCCTTCAATCCCTTTTATTCTGGTGACACAAAGGCAGCTGGGCCAAACCTGTCAAATGTGCCACAGAAGAGGATGTGCACAAAGCGTCATTTCTAGTCTTTCTGAAGAAAAAGAAAGAGCCGGTCTTGTTGCTTAATTTTTTTAAAATCCCCCCTCATCTAAATATACAGACACATTCATGGTCTTTTGGAAGGGGTGTGGTGGGTCAGTAGATGATGAAAACCTTGAATACGTCTTAGAAAAGGGCAATAAGTTGTGGGGATGGGCGTTTTCTGGCAGGAAGAGCAGTGTTAGCATTTGTTTGCCTTCTTGTTGGTGCCATTGCCTTTGTTGTCTTCTGTCTCTCCCCTCTGTTAAAGAGTTAAAGATCGTTGGAAGTTGCGGGATAGGCAGAAATCCAGGCAGCAGGCAGATGTACGCGGCTGCAACATGATTAGATCTTGACAAACATAGAGCTGCTTTAAGCAAACACTGATGGATAGGGCTTTAAGAAGTGAATGATTAAGACTGCTAAATTGATTGCTGCTGATTGGTTTTAGGGAATAAAATCTTGCAGGATACTTTTGGAAGTTAAGAAAATAGAGAAACTTAGATCAGATTTTGTGTGACAATCATTTGCATTTAAAACGGAGCTGATTCTTGTTGGTGCACTTGAGCACATTTTTTATTGGCAGCTCTTAGCATCCTGGTGACATTAACTATCACTATCTTCCATCACTTATCATAATGCTGTACAGACACTTCTGAAGTAAAGATCGGGGCTGTTGGGAGGTTTTGTTATGTGCTGCAGTTTTGGGGTGAAACACCTTCCTAATGGTGTAGGGAACAGGGACACAAACCCATGTGCCACACATTTCAAGATTTCCGTATTTTGAAGAGATCGGAGTAAAACGTATTCTGTCACATCTGCAGCTCTTTTAATACAGCCATTTTAATATAGCATTTAAAAAAGAAATCTTACTAAAAGCTGTGAATTATTTTTCCTCAATCAGCTTTTCTTTGTGAGCAAATGAGTTCAACAATAATACAACATTTTCTGCCAAAGTTTAGACGATTTAGGTTATTTCACATTAGATTTACTTATTTGTTCTTAAGATGAGCTTTTCGTGCTGGTTTGAGTGAGCTGGACTCAATGTTTAGGCCTACATTATTACTTTTAAAGATACTTTTGCTGCTTTTTTAGACTTCTATTTGAACAAAATACAATGGAAGATAATGGAGACAGGTAAGTCTGGGTACATGATGCACACACTCTCTCTACCAAGCACCCCAAACTACATTATTTCTGTTCATCAATTCTAACAGTGCAACTGGGGAAAGAGATTATATTCCAAACTTAACTTAAAAAAAGTATATCGTATCATGGCAATGATGTTACCTTTGGCCAGATTTGAATTGACTATGGCAAAGACTTTTTCCTGCACTTTTTTTGTAATTCCATGTGCTATTATTTCTTGTTTAATGTGACCAAAAATCATTCTTGTACTAGTGTTGTATTTCATTCATAGATAGAGCAATCAGTTCCGGGATTGCTGACTTCAGTTCACTGATCATAACAAGTACTGACAACACGTTAGAAACTCTGACTATCAGTTCATGACAAATACCATAATACCAACAGTAAAAGGCTCTAATTTGGCTAATGAGAGTCACTTATCAGCACTTCAGTCTACAAGTGCAGATAGATACAGTGGATGTAACTCTGACACTTTGTGCCCCAGGGATAAAGTTCCACTGTTGGGTCACCACTGATTAATCTTATCAGAGGCTTGTTGAAGCAACAGGCTTCCTTCTCCGTTTCAGCCGACAAAACCCTCTACTGTCCCCGGGGCCTGACGCTTTCTACCCTGCAGAGAATAGCTTCACAATTGGCCTTTGTGCTCATTATGTTGGAGCCATCTTCCCATTGCGCTGTGGGGTCCATTCCAATGGTGAACTAGGCCCATGGGGATTTTAGCCAAGTCACCAAGGTCAGCGACCTTCCCTGTCATACCCACAACACACACACATATAGAGCTGTGTTCTTACTCTTTGAGAGCTATAAATTATCACAGTGCTTAAATTTTAGGAACCGAAGGAGAGTAAAGCGTGTGAATCCTGTGGTGGTCCTGTATCTTCCTGTTTGAGTGTGTGTGTGTGTGTGTGTGTGTGGCATGGCAGAGGAACGCTGCTTGTTCTCACCATTCAAGTCTGACATTTACCCTGAACGCATCCATAAAGTGACCTCATCATCCCACACCACAGGACGTCATCAGTCAATCAGGCTATTGTGGAGGAAAACTGCCTCTGCCTCTGGTAAATCCCTGATGGTCAATCTATGTTTTCTTACTCTGCTAACAAACAAGATCACACATGCGACAGAACAAAACAGCTCATCACTGGTGATAATAAGCTGAATAGCCCATCTCCTCTTTAGCCCAGGCTTTTTTTTTACCACTTGGCTTAGCCTTAGCCCATCACAAGTGAGCTCAGACTCAGAGAAGGTGGCAGGTTTCTGGCTGTTGTTTATGTTTTCTTCTTTGCATATAGGAGTTTTAGCCTCTGTTTAAACAATATTCTTTAATCATTGACTTATTCACTCACACAAGGTTTTTATATTGTGACAAAACCCTTTCCCATCTTTCATTTTCAGAGACTTGCCCTCGCTGAATTCCTTTCAAACCCAAACATGTTGCTAGTGTGTTGCCAGTTAGGCGAACTGGGAGATGCTCCAGCAGGAGTGTGATTTTGTTATTCCTTTTTAACCCAACTTTCCCCGTCTTTAGTTGCTACAGTCCCAATGAATGTGAAACAAATCGATGGCATCAAATAAAATATTTAAACCGAGGCCTTTCTGTGTGGCATTTGCATGTTCTCCCCATGTATGCGTGGGTTCTCTCTGGGTTCTCTGGCTTCCTCCTTCTGTCCAAAAACATGCATGTTAGGTTAATTGGTGTCTCTAAAATTGTCCTAGGAATGAGTGCGAGTGTGTGTGTGCGTGTGTGTGTGTGAGGCTGTGACAATGATATACTTACTAATGTGAGATCATTCAGATGCAAACCAGGATGTCATGCAAAGCGTCAAAGCACACTGAAACAAAGCCAAAGAGCTGATTTTATTTCAAGTTATTTCTAGGTCTCCGTTCTTGAAAACATATTGTTATATTCAGGTTTTTTTAATATTGTTTAAAAAGTGTCTACGTTAAGAATTGCTTTGAAAAACAATCGTAATTGGTGTACTTGTGAATAAGTTTGTCTGTACTGTTTGCCATTGGTTACATATCCTAACACTTGGTGGCAGGAAGGCTGTGGAAACAGAGGTAAAGAAACTGTGTGTATGTTTGTGTGTGTAACAGCAGAGGGGTGGGAACTTTCCTCTGCAGAATAGAGATATATGCAGAGTTGCCATGGAAAAAGTGATCATCACGAGAACTGTTTGTGAATCAAGTGGAGGTCTTGGTGTGAGGGAGGGATGTGGAGCTTTTAGCACAAGAAGCGGCTCTGGGCTTGCATGGACTTAGTGGGATTATGTGAGCTCTCATGGCAACCAGTGAGGCCAGCAGGTGAGGACTTGGTTCAGCTGCCTTTAGCCTTTAGGTAAACAGAGAGCAGGGTTGCCAGATCCTGGTTGTGTTGCCAGGCTGAAATTGTATCTGTCCACACTACTTACGTCAGTCAGGCTGATCTGCCTCCTCTTGCAGAGTGATGGTGATGGATGGAAAGGGGGCAGCACTTGTTGCTAGATTGGGGGGACGCTGAGGACCGGCTTTCATCATCTAAGTGCTGTAGTGAGGCCAGATGAAAAATGGTCGGGTGACATTACTTGACTGGCCATCAATAGTATCTTAGCGGGCACTAAAACCAAAAGCAAACACAAAACGACGACGAGTGTGAATGTTCGAGGCGAGGGTTCGAATCAGCAGTAGCATCACATGCTAAAGCAAAGCAGACATGACAACACAGTTGGTAAAAGTATTAAGCTTCTGAGCTTTTGTCTCTTCTCAGGAAGTCCTGATCTTATTTCCCTGAGCTTATAGTTTTAATTAGATTTGCATTTTCAAACAGGCCTGTTTTACATGTGTTCTGGGAGTTAAACAGTAAAACAAGCTTATGTCACATGAATGGCTCAGTGTGTTTTCCCAGAGCACTTGGACTTCAACCTGCCTGACATCACACCAGATTAAGACAAGAAAATTGCCACGTTACACACTCAGAGCTGTCAGGAATTCTTGCACTTTTGTTTCATGCAAACAAAAAAAGCTCCTAAGACTGTTTTTTCACATGACCTTTGCACAGATGAATAAGAGATAGGATTGTAGAGGACTAACTGAATGATGAACAGCGTATAAACATGTCTTTTATATGAGAATATTTTGTCCTGATTTTTTCTGTCACAGGCATAAAATCCAAAAAAAGAAATGAAACCGCGTGAGCGAATGAACACTTAAAAAACATTCTGGTTATGAATGTCTGTAACTTATTGGTCCTTTCCTCAGTATTTTATTTAATAATGTAAACTCAAAGCTTTTGTAGTGCTCTTTGTTCACCTGTAGACATGATAACACTGAGCGTTCTGACTGACATCTCCCTCTGGACCATCTCACTGCACCCTCCACTGCAGCCTCCCTGTTTGTTCACCTGCTGGTCAGTGGTGTCCATACTGAAAGGGCATTGCTTTGCCCCACTGACCTCCTGATCTCCTGCAGCCTCCACACGCCTCCTCTCTGGTCCAGCAAATATTGAACCAGTCAGTCAAGGTTTCTCTGCTGCCCACTGAATGTTTGACTGTTGCAGAACAGCTTTACTGCCATCAGACATCGGCAGGTCAGGGCACGTCCCTGATGTTGTTAAAAGCGTGGAGGGCAGCATCAATTTGAATCACATTGTAAACTTGCATTTTCAATTTTGCTTCAACACTTTAAGCCAAGTTTTAAAGTAAACATTTTTCTTTGTTTAATGCAAGCATCACTTTAATTCTCAAGTTGTGCATCAAGCTTATTTTTCTCTAACCTAAAGTTTCCATTAAGCTTCAAATCAGCACAAATATGTTTTTACCACAAAGTGTACAATTACTCTGTGCTCAAAGTTAATTCTACATACTAACCTAAGCAAATTTTGAGCATATTGGGTGTTTAAATTGAACAAACCAGCAAACATAGCTCTGAAATGTCAGAAGACAGACTAAATTCTCAACTTTCATTGTTGTGCTGGAGGAATTAAGAATACAACAGCAGGGAGACTGCTAAATACAAGCAAAGGTAAAATAACTACTGGCCCTCTGTGACTTACAACTCCAAAGAATGAAACACTGTTATTTTATATGTTAACATGTTTGCAGATTTTTCATGAAGGATGCACAGGTGCATGTTTGAGTTCTTTGGTTTTATATGCTGATGAGATGTTTTTCCAAGCTATTGCCAGGCTTTATGTGCAAGTCCCCCCTTTACAATGCGTGTTTGTGCGTGTGCAAGTGTGTGATCCTCGGTGCTCAGGAATGTTTGCTCTGCCAACACTCACTGACTGTAGTCGTCGTCGTCACTCATGCCTTGAGAGAAACAGACACTCTGCATCCTTTCATCAGCCAGACACGGTCCGTCCTCTTAAAAGGAGGGAGGTAAATAAGGACCTTAATAGGTGGATAATGTGGTTGCAAGGCACAAGACTGACTGTCTCTGAGCAAACAGGGAAGTAGCTGCTCACACAGACACACTTACACACACACAAGGGCCAAATACTTTCCAAAAACAGTAGATAGGAAGAGCTTAACGAGAAATAATTTAGTTTAGACTTTTATCTTATGGAATCATGAGTTCAGCTGCTTTCAGGCGTTTAACACATGTTCAGTCCATCGGAAACACATTTTCGTGGGAAGTTAGTGTCAGTTTGTCTTTCTAATGTTTGATGAACAAGTGATACAAATTTAGATTTAAATCAGTTTCTTCTTTGTTTTTGTTTTTTCTTGTAAATCTTTATTTTCATTACTTCACAAGTAGGATTCATTGGCTTTTTAATTTGCAGTTTCTTTTAGCTTGTGTCAGTTAACTTTAACTAGATTTATATAAGAAGGTTTTTGTTTCAGATTTAACACCCATTTGGTCACATATGGACAGTGACAGACATCAAAATAGACATCATATGAAGGAACAGTAGTTACTAAAACAGGGTACATTCCTAATGAATGAAAAATATAATTTGATTTGAGATTCAAAATGCTTAAAAGGTCTTTTTGTAGTTTACAGAATGTTGTCTCCACCCTGGTTTATCTTGTACAACAAAAGACTTTCACCTGCAGGGACTCTCTTCCCTGTAGAAACCATCATCATCCTCTCATACCACATCTGTGAAGATACAACAGGTTTATCTTCTCATACATACACACACATAGATGTGTAAACACCAACAACACACACACACACTTCCTGAAGTCTCCAGAGGCCAATTAAGATAGTCTATCTACCTTGAGGCATATGCACCGCCAAATCCCCCCACCCCCGCCCCTCGAGTCACCACCGTCCACCACCTCACTCCCCCCACATACCCTTTGACCCCTGACACACGACCTCTGTGCTGAATGAGTACACACAGGGGTGTCAGAGCGAGACCCTCAGCAATTATTGCTGTGCCATGGCACACACATACATGCACACACAAAAACATACACACAAACCCCTCTGGGTGTGCGCACTGAATTGAACAGTAAAAAAAAAATGGACCACTGGTCACACACAAGGCGTCTCACTACACTACCTCCTCACTACACGCATAGACACACACACACACACAGCTGTACGGTGAGAGGTTAGCTGTGGGTCGCAGGTTAATGCAGTCCAAAATGGAAAGAACAGCTGCAAGATGCAGGGGGCGCTGTGGAGATGTTTGTTTGTTCCCTGAATATTTTTGACTAAGTGAGACTAAAAAGAAGAAGATATTTGACCTCACAAAGTCTCTCGTAAAAATGTGGAAAAAGAAGAGAGGGAAAAGACCAGAATGATCCAAATAAAAAGATCAACTTAGTGAAAGAAGGAAGTAAAGAAAATATAAACGAATGATTAAAATTATACTAAAAATCTTTTTAAAAAAAATCTTTTTCTGTGCTTGAAAGCATATCTTTGCATGTCTGAAGTTATTGTAAAACTGTAAAAATCTGCAAAAAATATATATTATAGCTTTGTTTGGGGCTGTCTAGGTCTGAAACTCCAGTGAGTCGATCAGATTTTCAGAGTACTGTTTCACCAGTTTAGAGCACAATTATCATGTGATTATGATATTTTCTTCTTTATCCACGTTTTGTTGTTTCGACAATAAAAAGGCACTTGTAAAAAGCTTTTAAATATTTAAGTCAAACTTTTAAGTCGAAATCAAATGCAATCGAGCTTCCCCAAATTGGGCTAACACAGCCAGATAATGCTGTTACTGAATCACTCCTGCATGCATTATGTTCTGTGGGTCATTCTTTTCTCGATGAGGCATCAGTAAATCTTGTTGTCAGATAAATTATCTTTGTAATGATCAATTTCTAAAATCAGCGTGTCATGTGAGTGTAGTTTTCGGAGTTGAAGTTAAGTATTCTCCCACCCACATTGTTTTTCATCTACACCATAAAAGAGTTTGTCATATTGTAACCACATCTGTTACATTATCTATGTTCCACATCACCTTTTCATCAAATCCAACACAATGCTTCCAAATTTTTGGAATGGAGAAATTTGAATTGTTGCAATCTGGTGGTCAGTGTATGAGGACATCAAAGGGATCAGCTCAGTGGTGGCAACATTGGGAGGAGGATAAGACCAGACCCAGCCAACAAAACTAAGCCCAACCTGAAAGGCAGGCAGGCCCGGTAATACGGGATCATCCCTGGTGTAATTCCTCCCTCCTGGTCCTGAACAAAGACACCAGGGACAAGAGCTGCACATGTGGGGGAGGGATTGGTGTTTTAACGAAGGTCCGGTGGTCTGACGGCCACTGACCAGGTCACCATGCCAACAACATAGATCCACATATACACACCCACAAACTACTGCCTGCAACAGTCCAGAGCCCTCTTGCCCTTTTTCATCCCCACATATTCTAATCAGCCCTTTTGGGCCATGCTTTGTG
Source organism: Leuresthes tenuis (assembly GCF_036924035.1). Classification (NCBI taxonomy): domain Eukaryota; kingdom Metazoa; phylum Chordata; class Actinopteri; order Atheriniformes; family Atherinopsidae; genus Leuresthes; species Leuresthes tenuis. The sequence goes on along the minus strand of NW_027325361.1, from coordinate 13,453,495 downwards.
CTTGGACGTGTCCAAACATGGCGGGAGATCAGAGGTCAGCCTGGCCGCTGACCTTGGCCCCTCAGAGGGATGTTGTTGGATGTGGGTGGTGTCAGACCATGGCTCTGCCCCTCTGTGGCAGGTCCAGTTCCTAATCGGCTCAGAGGCCAGTTAGAGACCGGACGCCTGTCGGTATTGTCCAGCTGCATCTGAAAGGCTCGGTGCTGAAAGGCCGGGGCAGGACAGGGTCAGATGGGCCGCAGTGCTCTGTTGCCTTTCAAATGCCATCGATACCCTCCTTCATACTGGTCAGCTCTGCATGGCGAGCACCCAGTCATGGAGAAATACAGACATTATAGTCTCCAAGGATGAGACAATTCAGGATCAAAGCATCGTCTAATTTCTGAGAAAACGAAAAATCAAAATGTATAAATTAGTCTTTAAAAATATTTTTTTGATCTTGTAACTAAGTACATTGTACAATATTTCAGCATGCTATCTTCGTCTCTACCATTGGTTTTCATTTGTGACCCAGATATTGATACGCTGTAGCAGTTTTGCCTGCGAGATTTCAGAACTGAATCAAGAATGATCAGAAATGCCTTTCAATTTCCTTTGATTCAATTAGATCTTTTTTATGTTTCTATGTTCACTTTGACATTCCATTATGTATCCAATTACAGCGCAACAGAAGAGTCAAGATGAGTCAGTGGTTTCTGCAGTTAGATATTTATGGTAAAATGATTTACTTTATGGTGATTGAATAGATTAATCTGACAATCTATTCAGGTTTGCTATATCTAATCCATTTCACACACTCCCTGCTGGCTCCAATTGTTGACTCAGGACTAAATTAACAGCTGATTAAAAAATGTTGCCAGACTCCTGATTCACTTCAACTCACACAGCTGCTGATGTCTTCAGGCAGCCTTAAGAGACTGACCTGCATGAGTTAATTCTATCAGAGCCGTCTGCCAGACTAATTTCATCAAGGATCTCTGGCTAACTTCAGCTTTCAGCAAAACAAATGCTCATCAACGAGGTTAGCAGAGGGACAAAGTGGTGTGGATGGTTGAGGGTCCCTCAGGACCGAAGAGGGACTGACAACAATGTAGGGTATTTACATTTTGTGATAAATGTTCAGTCCTTGATATGGGACAAATTAATCTCACATTGCACAGGATAACTGCATACCCAGACTTGTTTACTACCTACCGTGACTCAAATTTGAGCCAGGAACTGAGAAAAAGTTTTCTAAACATGTTTACAACGGACAGGTTTAATTGAATTTTCTTTTCCATTCGGGTTGCCAATGTCGGAATTTGTTTAAAACTTGAATTGCTATCTTTTCACTAGTTTCTCTTGCTTTGTTGGATTGGATTTCAACTGATACCCTAGTCTCAGTAATTCGCTTTACAGTTTCAGTGTTGTAGATGGTGGCCAATTAACTGCAAGCATAAGACCCAAGCTATATGAAACTTTTATTCCACTCTGAAAAGCAGCCTTCTCAGCCTGTACCAACTCCTTGTAGGTTGTCAAGTCTTTGAGACAAGACAGTGACGTCGAAGAGAGTCTGGAGAAAGTGCAGTTTCTCTAAATGAGTGTATTTTAATGAAGTGGACTCAGTCCTATAAAACCTCTTCAAACACACACTCAGAGGAAGCGCGACATCCAAGACTCCTCAGCTCTCGTCCCCTCAAAGGCTAATAGGACCTGCCAATGAAACTGTCTCTTTTTCCTTTCACAGCCATGAAAAGAGAGCAATTAATTTCAATTGGAGTCTGCAGTAATGCTGGGACCTGAGCCCCAGGGGGCCCTAGCAGTCCGGATGTTTAATCATCATCCAACCTGGTTGTGGGTTCTGATAAATGGGTCTGGGGAGGGAAAGCGCTGGCTGGTCATTAATCTACAGTCAGATGGGGACAAGCACACACGGTCGTTGCCAAGTTAATTGGCCACTTATTTTAGCACGAGCAAGAAGCTAAGGCGAGAGGGAGATGGATGTTCCTCAGTTGATCCATAATTTGGTCCTACGGGGTACTAATACAAGCAAAACAAACAGAATAGGAGAGGTGAAATGAAGTGAAGTGGATAAGAGAAGTCGAGTAAGGTAGTGGTGAGGAATCTGTGTGGAGATCTTCTTAGGTCATAAAAAGTACAGTTTAGGACAACTTAAGACAGGCCAGTTAGAGTTGACATCCAGATAGGAGTTGGCTTCTTGGTGAAATTTGACACTTCTGAAAAAAGCATGGCTTCCTAACCCTTGCCAATACACGAATAAAAAAAATGCTGAGTTACAAGAATGTGCTCAGGCTTCTTATCTACCTTATCACTTCCACTCCTGTGTGTCTTCTCTGCCTGGCTGTCCAATCAGCTTGTAGCCAGGTTGAGCAGTCGTCCAGGTGGCTGCCTGCCTGATGGGTGACAGGAACAGAGGGGGCTGCCCTGGTCATGATAAGGACTCTATCTTGACAAGGGCTTCCTCTCTGAGCCAGAGCTCAGTCACACAGTGTTGACAGAGAGAGATGGATGTGTGGGTGGGAGAATGGATGGATTGATGAGGGGGAGACAGACACAAGGATGTCTCATGGAACAAGACACAACCTGTCCTTGTGTGTTATCAGTTCACCTTATGACCCCTGCACTTTTATTGTATTTTGTCTCAAATCAGCCTGAAAAGCAGAGATGTATTGGAGAGCTTGGCCAGTTGGAGCCATATTGATGTCTAGGTATGTTTAGTCACACTGGCAACACAATGGTAATATAACACCCAACTGAATGACAACATATTTTCATGGTCATTGCGGAAGTGTCAGAAAATGTACATTAGCAAACAGTAGCAAATATTCTACATGAATCATAACAGCATGGGTCAATAGTAAAAAATGTTTTGTTGTTAAAGTGGCTTGTCTGTTATCCAGACTGAGAAAAATGGCACATTATAAAACAAAATGATGCAGTTGGTCTCACTTTCAAAACACATTCAGCGTTTATTAAAAGAAGAAGTGATGAAGCACAATGGTCAACATTAACCCGTCCCAACTTTACAGAGTGACCAAAAATATCTCACAAAATGCTAGTCACAAAACATTTCTCAGTTCTAACTATGTAATATTTGTACCACTGCTCTCTCTGTGTCACTTTTAGTTCAATATGGGATTTAAATTATTTGCACATTGTTGCACTGTGTTTATTTCTATCGTACACAACAAAGTGTTCACATGTATTCAAAATACCCTCACTGTACAGAAGACCATTTACAGTTTGTAAAACCTACACAGGTAAGGTGTCATCAGTGCCCTGAAGAAGTCAGCCATCCCATCATGGTGTGTATGTAAGTCATTGTTGACCATTTTTTGTCATGGTTTGGTATGTAATATTAGAGACAGTTATCTGACAGTTAGCTGCTCCCCATCAAAACGCTTTGGTGAACAAGAGGAATTGGACTAAACATTGGGGTCTGATCAATATGATCAATTAGGCATCACTGCCCCGTGTAACCTAATTCCAGCTAATTGGGACTTTTCACACATATCTCCAGTGCAGAATGCCTTCCCTAATGAGCATGGCCTCATTCACTCTCTGATTTGAGGCCAGCAGCAGGAGTCCATTTTGGGCTGACCTGCATGGTCCCGGGTGGTCAGCGCTGAACGGGATGCAGCTTCTGGTTCAGCCACACTGAATAGTTGCTCATCCCCCAGCTCTCTGCAGGAGATCTCGGTCCTCTAAGCGCCAGGCCTGACCCCAAAGAATAAGAGTTTGCCAGGGTCAGGTACCAGAGTCAACAACCCTGGACTGACCTCCACACCACTGATGTGCCCTCTGGCCACCAGCCTCAGCGGGTGTGACCCTGCTCAGGGATGGCAAGGCTCCCTGTGGTGAGTCAGAGGGTCAGGCTCCTGGCGGCTTATTGTAGCGGCTGCTGACCGGTGATAAAAGGACTTGTGGTCAAGCCACAGGGGCCATAGTTGTTTGAAAGCAAGGGGATAGCTGCACCCCTGCCGCCTCAGTCTAATTTTGCAGGATGCTGGTATGCAAGCCGCAGATGTCTTATCAACAATGGCTCTGCACTGGTAAAAAATAATGTTTGTGCAAGGTCTCTTTCTAGGGGCCAATCTAGTCCTCACAAAGCCCATCTGGCATCAATAAGATGTCCTGAGATGCTATTCAACACATCAGTCTTCATTTTGTGTGGATTCTCAGCAAACATCCTCTGGTTGTTCAATAGTCAGCTGGCTAACGCTTAAAGTGACAGATGCTATATATCTTAAGTTTTGGAGATTTAGTGAACATATGTGAAATTCAAAACAGCTGATTTGCTGAAATGCTGATGAAGCTTTATTCGTGAATTTTCAAATCCAGCTGAAGTTGCTCTGATGTGATTGGTATGTCAGTGATTAGATTTGTTTGAATACACATCTTCTTATAAATTGCACAAATGATGGAAAAGGTACAATTAACATTACTAAATTTACTTGATGCTATGATTGGATGCTATGATAAGAAATAAAGATGAAAAAGTACAACCTTTGTATTTTGCTTCTGCAAAGGTTTTGCCTTGGCATAATGCAAGAATGACCAAGAGTTGATCAAGACCTTCACACAAAAAATTCCAATTTTCACCATGCATGAAAGATCTTTATGGCTGTTTTTTTTTCACTCACAATTACCTCAGTATTAAAGCTTACAATTTAGCTTTTCAAAGATGTTCCTAATCAGTAGTCATAGAAATGGAAAAAAAGAAATTTGAAAGAAACCCTTTGACAGTTAGCGAAATATTTGTGTTTGGTTTCCTTCTGACATTGATGACGTTATGATGTCTATGAAGGTAAACTAATAGCTTGTTAGGTTAGCTTAGAATGAGCAGCTACCCCAGTTCTTTCCATAGGTAAAATGTAAAACATAGGTATAATAGTGCTCAAAGTTTTATACTGAAGCAAAAGGTGGGCATTAAATTTAAAGACAAATGTGAGTCCTTAATCTATACAGTCAGATTAACTGGTGGCTATGTTGTGTTTTAAGAGGAATTTAAACTACTGGCCCCTCCTTGGGTCTTTTTTTCCCCTAAAAAAAAGTCACTCCACATCAACTCAAAGATGGTCTGAAGGATCATATTTATCCTATGGTGAAACATTTCTGTTTATAGGGCAGTAGTCTCTCCTGCTGAGAATACCACCATACTGAATTGTTTGATAGACATGCTGTGAAATGTACGCTATGGCCTTCAGTTACCAAATCTCAACACTGTGAGGCATTATCGTATGGAGAAATGCTGATTATGTCCCTTCAGCAGAGTTCCAGGGTCTTGTAGAATCACTGTCTGTCACTCTCATGACACTGTAGGGTACACAACATTTAAACTGAGAGAAGCACTCAATCCTTCATGTTCGTTTAATAAAAGTAGAAAATACGAAAAAGATGTTTGATCCATGATCAATTTTCTAAAATCAAACCTGTGACACATCTTTGTCATGTAATGATTGATCCTTTGCTAGAATGCTGACTGCTCAGGTGTTAATGCTACATTTTGCAAAGAGGAACAGTTCTCAAATTTTCTTCAGGATGCAGAGAAAGTCCCTCACGTACAGACCTCTCCATTCATGTATGATTCAGGCCGATATGACTCATGTCTTCAGATGGTGGAGTGTGGGAGGAAGTTTGGAACAAGATGGGGAATGAGTATTTTGTTCCCAGTGCCGGGGCTGGGCTGTGCTGGCTGGGCCGACTGGGCCAGGGTGAATAGTCAGGAGGCTAATGAATGAGAGTGAGACACAGAGAGAGCGTGAGAGTGGAGGAAGTGAACACAGCAAGTGGCTGAAAGACGCCAGGACTCGGTCCCTCTCTGTTTCTCCCTGTGTCTCTGGTCTGATCTGGAACAGGAAGTAGGATTGTTTGTGATCAGCACGTGTGATCCATAACCCAGCATGCTCGGCTCTCCTGAGGGAGGTCAGGCAGGATGTGGCCAGGCGTGGGCTGTGACCTCTGGGTAATGAGCGAGGACCCTCAGGGGGGAACTGTTGCCAGCCGCCACGTTCTCCTCCACTTACACACACACACACACACACACACACACAAACACACACACACTGGAACACACAAAGCTCAGTGCAGGCATAACCCATTGCTGTATTATATAGAGTTCTCATTAGAAGTAAGTAAATGCAGTTGATGATGCCACACTGAATACTCAAGAGGGCAGTGGAAACCTAAATACTATGCATAAGACAATGTGAATGATTGTTCGATCTAAAAGTTGGCAGCTATAGCTGTCTCTAAATGTGGCGTCACATCAGGTTCCTTTTGCATCTCTGTCAAGATTCAATAGCCTTTTGAAATTGAATAAAAACAGTCTGTTTCAGCAAAAAGGAATTTTACCAATGCTAATTGTTTTTGAGTCAGTTAGCTTAGACAGCACCTATTACACAGAAACTATAAGGGGAAAATCTAAATATAACTGACCACAGTAACCTATTTTCTCAATAGGTTTTAACAGTTATATTCTTGTTCCTGTAGTGTCTACTTAATTAACGGTCATTGCCAAGATTTGCACTAATAATGTCTGATTACAGAATACACAGAAGCTGATTGTACACTTCCACCATCATGCTGATATAATAAAACTATAATTCTGCAGGAATTAAACATTGTTGTTGGCATCACACATTATGAGATGCAGAGTTACAAAACGAATAAGCCTACCTTGAGTCCTAAATGTCAGTTTATTTAGTCCCATTTGCGTGTGTATGTGCATGTGAGTCTGTTCTTCTTGGTTTGTGCTATAGAAAGTTCACTTTGGCAAATTGCTCTCTTCCCATGCCTCTTGGCCTTTATCTGGCAAACTGCTTGTCAAGTTCTACCATTGTCGACACTGTGTGTGTCTGCATGTTGGCTTGTCAGTATGCTTGTGCGCTTATGTGCCTGTTTTATATGTCATTGTGAATATGTAAAGTGCGTGCATGTCAGTTAGTGGCCGTCTGGGTGTCAGACAGTTGGCTGACAGGCGCTAATTCAGCAGTCCATCTCTAGGAGATGGGGGGTGGCGGTTGGGGGGCTGTCAGCGGGGCAGCCAGCCAGGTTCCCAGGACACTCTCTGCAGACCACTTGAGACGAAAAGAAAGAGAAGAGAGGGAGCAGGGGAAGAGAAGAGTGAGAAGAAGGGAGCGACGTTCCCAAAGCAAAACAAAAAAACCTGAGGCCACAAGTCAGCCAGGGAGGCACTCAGATCCCACGCAGGTAGCTGGGCCAGAAAGAAGCCAAATTGTCCTTTGTGACACAAGAGCCATTCAGTGGGAACAGGATGCTGTCTGCGGGATGTCCCAGACCCCTTGGCGCTGTATTGTAGTGTGTGTTTTTCAGTGCATGTGCGTGCATGTCTGGCCCAGTGTTGACTTTTGGAAAAGATTGACGAGGGGGACTTGGCTCTCTTCTCTGACAGTGAATGAACGCTTCATAGACAAACTCAATTAGCCAGCATAAAGGTTTGAAGGAGGTGTCTCGTGCGACTATAGGGCCCCCATTTTGACATATGGCCATGGTGAATGTATGGCAAACATATCTGTTTGATGGTTTCAATACAGTGGCAGACAGATTGATGACAGTCTGTGAGACAGACAGATTAAGGATGTAGAGAGGAAAGAAAAGTGATCATAGAAGGACAGAAATATCTGATTCTGTCTGGATGAGTCATGACTTGGAAGAGGCTTTTTCTGTATTTGAGGTGATATCAAAAATCGGTTCACCCAAAAAAATGTGATATTTTCCTAAATACAGCAACTTTTCACTGATATTGAGGCCAGCAGTGAGACATCACTGAGTTTTACCTATCTTCTCTCCATATATATAAGGTGACTATAAAGGGACAAAATAACCAAAAAGTGAAATAAACAACCAGTCTCAACAACCAACAGAAAATGCAAAACAATCACAACAAAATGCTAAATAATCTAAATTGAACATCAAATGACAATAAAGACTGTAATAAGAACTATGAGGACACATAAAACAACCACAAAGAGTTGCATAACAACCCAGAAAGGATTTAAAAGAAACAACCAATAGATGTCAGACAGCCATAAGAACATACTGCACAGGAACAGATTCAGAACAATCACAAACAGAATCAAGATAAAAACAAGTATAGAAAAAAAAGTGCTCAAAACACACACAAAATCACTAAGGCAAACAGCTTTGTAAGAGATTCAAAATGATCACTATTCAGGAGGTACATGCCTTCGACACACAATTTTTTAAGTGTTTAGTGTCTTCTGAACATAGGTCAAATATCAATATTTGGCTTTGGCTTACTTGGTGAGTGTGCATGATATCCAGTGAAATAAGCATGAACGACCTAACGAGCATCTAGAGATTGAGCTAAATCAAGATGGAGATCTTTCTCCGATCATACTAAATAGTTGGCCGTGTCCTTGCTCCTTCTGATCGTCAGTAGACTTCAAATTATATTGAAGCTCTTTTTTGAACTGCTTTATATTTGCAATAAGGTGGAAACTGACAGAAAATTATGATATTACAACAAATTTAACATAGAATATCGAATCGAGCCCTGAACTTTGATCCCACTTTACACAACAGTGCAATTTTTCCCCATTTTAGAGAATAATAGGCATAAAAATGTAGTCAAATTTGAATTTCAGGGGACAGTGGTTACATTATTCTGCTTATTTATACCTTAGTTATTGAACTCTTTTTACACTGTTGTCTTTATTCAAGTGGGAAATTCAAGAGTTCCTTGGCAGATTAAGATCTTTATTTAAAAAAAATTAGTAGATAACTAAATTAACTCCCATTTTCCTTACTATAACCAAGCTGCAACATAAAAATTTTGTTTTCAGTCTTGATAAAATAATTTTACATTACATACAAAATATTTAATTGGAGAAATCCATTTAGATATGAACTAAAGCCAAAGCAAACCAAAGTTTGATGTTTTCATCCTGCATTAGATATACATTTCGAGAGAAAATGAGTCCAAACTGATAAAAACCTTTTCCCTTTTATTTTATTTCTTCATGCTAGAGTCATCAATCTCTACAAACAAGTATTGTAATGTAGGTAAACCATGTCTAAACTGTTGACTAATATAAAGGAAATACAACATTTTTGGAAAATAAAAATAAAAAAGGCTATTCACATTTGTTTTGAGTGCTGGAAACAAAATAGTCAAAAGTATTCCTCCTCTCTGTGTGTTGAATTACACGAGCTAAAACCAAATTGAGTATAGTTTTATCAGTCATGTCAAATAGAGGTACATCTTTGAGGTACAGCCTTTAGATCCAGATACTCTTTACTCAGAACATGCTGCGATTTACTGAACCGACTCTGATGGTTTGCTTTCCCAGTTTATATAGACTGAATCTTTCCCTAAATCGTGAGGATATGAGGACAATCAAGTTTCAGGCTCATGTACGAATGTCAGGTGCATACTTGTTGCACCACATGTTCCCATGTACACTTCACAGATAATTCACACTGTATGTGTTCTTAGACACTGTGATTTCCCATGGTCATATTTTACTGTGCTCTGCAGTCGGCCCTGTTTCTCATCTGTTCTCCATGACTCCTTTGAAAGCCCTGATGAATTGCTCTGGCAGTTTGTGGTGGCACAGGCTGAGTTATACTTAAGCCCTTCCTCTCATCCTCAGGCCCACACCATCATAAAGCATATTTCACTCCCGCCTCCCTCATATGACGGAAAGTTTCCTGGTTCATATTTTAAAGTTCAGGTGCTGAAAGCAGCTACATGGCGTAAGACAAGAAGGCATGTTCTGCACAAAAGAATGAATTTATGGCAGTTAAACTCAGTACAAGGAGGAGGCTGTTATATGTGTGTGTGTGTGTGTCCATTCCCATGACAACGGGGATGAAAACACGAACTTCCTTGCGCGGTGAGCCCATATAAGGGAGCTGCTGGGCCGAGCCCTGCTCAACAATACCTTTAATGTCATAGCTCAGTGACTGCTCTTTGTGAGTGGGGCAGCGCGCTGCGACCCACACAAAAACTCAAAGGCAAAATGGATTAGAATATGAGTGAAAAGATGACTGAATCAAACCCAGTGGATTGGAGGAGATTAGCTGAAGGGATTATAGGAGAAATGACACACTAATTACTTTCTGTTGGGGTGTGGAATACATTTTAGTTTAAAGGTTTTCTTTAAGGGAGATGAGCACACGCTGGACGTTTTGTGAATTGCTTTTGATACAATTTCTTCCCTTCATTTGAGTTTCATTACACTGAACAGATGAGATGCAGTGTAGGGTGCAAGAAAAAGCCGTTTTTAAGATGAGGATCCCCTAGGTTGAGTTTGGGAGGATTTGGAACATTTCTCAACCTTATATTATTTTTTAGGTTAACATCTTTAGGTTAAAGCAATCTACATTAGTGTTTTTGACAGTTGAATTGTTTAATTAAGATTATGATAGAAAACAACCCTATAATGAAAGTAACTATAGTTTCAGTTTGAAAACACTTTTTTTTCTGAAAATGCCTTTTTTCTGGTCCTGAATCAGGCCGCCAATACTTTTTTTTTTTTAAATATCTGCACTTTTTGCTCTCACAAATTGAATTTAGAGAAATTAACACACTTTATTTGGAATTTCAACAAAAGACTCACTGCTTGTATTTTGAAAAAGATCATCCATTTCTACATTATTTACAACATGCAAATTTTACCTTTATACATTTGCCCAACCACAGAATTAAAAAAGAAGCCTTTTTAATCAAGTCTGCCTCTTAGAAACAAGTCAAAATCTTTGAGTGTGAGGCAGATACTAATTCCTCATTGGAGTCTACTCGAGTACTCCAGTCCCTCCAGTTCTGTTTGCTGGGATTCAAACTCAAATACGTCAAGATAAACAACAAAAAGCCACTCAGACCTGCAATTTGACTTTGTGACTTCCAGCCATGTCAACCGAATGTTTGTCTCTCTCTGTTAATTATTTGACCAAACTGCTGTCGAGGAGCTTAGAAGGCATCTTGTCCTGAGTTTGCTCTGCTCTCCAGGTCTCCAATTAGCCTAAAAAGAACCCAGCAAGGATAGCGGAGACAAAAGAGTAGAAGGGGGAGGCCAAAAGAAAAACAATACACAACAATCAACAGGACCTCCTGGCATCCTTGTGAGGGAGGACACACACACAAACACCTCCTCCCATCCCTCACAAAACTCTGGTGTTTTCAAAGCTCAGGCCGTCACTGTGGAAACCTGGAGCTTCTTTCGTTCATTTCATGCGTTTACTTCCCTTCCTCCCTCCTTGTGTTTTTTTTTCACATCACTTGCACACACACAAACACTGACATACCCCAGTCCCCTCCTCCTCCCGCCCCTCCATTCACGCCCTCCCTTCTTCCTGGGCTAAAACAATGCAAAGGCCTGAAAGGGCTCTGAGGTAGGTAAATGTATTCAGTGACACCGGCCGGATGATTCCATTCTGTGCCAGCCCTGTAACATTTGTTTCAGGCCTTGTCTGAGGGCAGGGACAGCGTGTTGGGCCTTTTGTCCCGTGTGCCCTCTGCACAGCCCTGCAGTTAATGGTGGCCTTGTCCCAGTCTGCTGGACCAGAAACCTGCAGCCCCATGGGACGGGCAGACGTGGTGGCACGGTAAGAAACAGGGCAAGATGAGAAGAACGAGGAAGCTGTTGGAGCATAAGCTGTTCAGCTGGTGAGCTTACCTCACAGGCTTCTTCAAGATCATCCTTTCCTTTCCTCTTCTTTCTTTTCCTTCTCCTCTCCTCTCCTCTCCTCTCCTTTCCTTTGCTTTCCTTTCCCTCTCCTCTTCTTTCCTTTCCTTTCCTTTCCCTCTCCTCTTCTTTCCTTTCCCTCTCCTCTTCTTTCCTTTCCTTTCCTTTTCCTTTCATTTCCTTTCCTTTCCTTTCCCTCCCCTCTCCTCTCCTCTCCTCTCCTCTCCTCTCCTCTCCTCTCCTCTCCTCTCCTCTCCTCTCCTCTCCTCTCCTCTCCTCTCCTCTCCTCTCCTCTCCTCTCCTCTCCTCTCCTCTCCTCTCCTCTCCTCTCCTCTCCTCTCCTCTCCTCTCCTCTCCTCTCCTCTCCTCTCCTCTCCTCTCCTCTCCTCTCCTCTCCTCTCCTCTCCTCTCCTCTCCTCTCCTCTCCTTTCCTTTTCTTGTCTTTCCTTTCCTTTCCTTTCCTTTCCTTTCCTTTTCTTTTCTTGTCTTTCCTTTCCTCTCCCTTCCTTTGCTTTCCTTTCCCTCTCCTCTTCTTTCCTTTCCCTCTCCTCTTCTTTCCTTTCCCTCTCCTCTCCTCTCCTCTCCTCTCCTCTCCTCTCCTCTCCTCTCCTCTCCTCTCCTCTCCTCTCCTCTCCTCTCCTCTCCTCTCCTCTCCTCTCCTCTCCTCTCCTCTCCTCTCCTCTCCTCTCCTCTCCTCTCCTCTCCTCTCCTCTCCTCTCCTCTCCTCTCCTCTCCTTTCCTTTCCTTTCCTTTTCTTTTCTTGTCTTGTCTTTCCTTTCCTCTCCCTTCCTCCATTGATATATGCTTCCTCGTTTTCTCCTCATTGTGAGTGACAGGCTGTCCAGCTAAGGGTCCAGGTGCTGGTGAAGAGGGTGAACTTGATCACTGGGGGGGTTGTAAGCAGACACCCTGCTGCTGTCTGTCTGAAGAGGGCCCCCAGCGTTTAGCAGTGAGGGTCTCCACTCTTTCACTGCCAGCTGCTTAAGAGAGCATCTTCCCTCCTTTTTGTGCGTTTCACTCGCTGGGAGAGGAGTGGACTTCAGGTCTGAGAACTCCACCACACTTGACTCTGGTAATCTGCTGAAAGGCCTGAAGCCTCTGCTGGTCTAAAAAGAAATCGTAACTACTGCAACTTTCAGCAGAAGTGTCTTTTAGACTGTTTTGTGCATTATCATTTGCCTGAAACATGTATTTACTGTCTGGAGAAAGTCAAGGATATAACTGTTGACTTAGACAATACATGAGGCACCTTTTTTTAAAAATAATTTACCATAATAGAAAAATATACCTGCTATATTTTCATATAAGTTTTTGCACTTTCAATGGAAGTCTGCTTTATTTTTTTTACTTTACTGACTTCGTATATTTCGAACCTAAATGACAACTACTGAGTCTTACATATCTTGTGATACCTTTAGGCCACGATCAGCCACTGAGCTAACTAATAGCACTCACCTCTGAAACCATATCTCCCACTCATCCTTGCTTACTTTTAATTTCCATAAACTCCCTCTGGGATTTAAATGTCTGTCTGCTTTTATATCAGGAATCCCAGGATTCTCACCAAAGCATTTGTCTCTTTGTGTAAGTGTGGGTGTGTATATTCATAAGAGCCCAAAACCCAAATCCACTCCTCTCTCTTCCAGTGTTCAGCAACAAAATCAGCTCTTGTATTGGGGGCCACCACTACAAACAGTGTATGAGGGGATTAGTGGCTCCTTGACCGCTCCTTCAAACACATACCCAGCATGGCCGCCTCGATTATGACCATTAGATACCCTGAAAATGAGACTGAGATGAAAGGGAGGGATACTGAGGGCTTTTCCCATGGACGATTTCGACCACACGTCCAGCAAAAATGAATCTATAATCTAAAACCCAACAAAAGCCAGAGTGGAGGCTGTCCTGGAGTGTTGTGCTAGCTTGCTGAGAGAGGCTTTATGTTTCTATTGCTTTCATTGTGCATGGGAGTGCCATAATAATGATTTGAGACTTTAAAGGCTAGATTAAAGTGAGGACAAGGGCAGCTTAGTGTGTGAAGTAATTTTAGGGCAGTTGAGCAGGTTTCTTAATGGGAAAATTCCTCTGAATAACAGTGAAAAGGATGCAGGACTCCAACCAGCTTTGCCCTCAGATCAAACTGGTGCTTTGAGTGAGAAAATTAAGTTATATACATGAAATTTACTCACGCACATGCCCCTCCTCACACTACACTGACACAAACTATGTTGTCAGTGGGCAGGTCGTGTGTGTGTGGCAGGGCTGTGTGTTCAGTAAAACAGCAGGTAGTGCAAGGTGATCCCGTATTATCTGAGGTGCCTTTACTCGACAGGTGAAAGTGCTGTGAGGCAGAGGGGTTTAACGCAGCTGCTGTCGATTCACCAGACAAGGAGGTGCAGGGCACAGAGAGCAGCGGAGACATGGAGATCTCAAATGACAGACATCGCAGAAGCAGATCACACAGGCTAAGGTGTGTAAGTGTTGTGAATCCACAGCACTCTCATATCTTTAGTGTGTAGTGCTTACTGGAAACCTTCTCATCACTGTATTCTTGTAGAGTAGTACAGAGTATCATATTTGAATGAATTCTGACCTGTTATGAAGTAAAACATTGAAAATTTGTTCCAATCCCAACGTGAGGTATCAGGCATTACAGCAGGTACAGAAAGAAAGAGTCAATAAATTGAATCAAGGTTTATAAAAATGATATAATCAGCATACTGGGATCGATTGACATAATTTAGACTGTCTCCGTGATACACTCCATTCAGATGTTCTTCTGTTTCAGAAGCCTCTTTCACTTGGATGCAGAAACAATACTTAAATCTGATCAGCACAACTGCAGTAAATATGAGTTTCACAATATGTTATCTTGTCAAAAACAGTTATGATATTACCTAATTGGTTATCTTGTATCAGGGAAACTGACAGACAATGTTAAACTCGTGAAAATCAAATTACTGCTAAATAAATCCATCTGCATTCAGCATTAAAGATAAAAGCTTGACTTCTCATCCAATTATTTTATAAACAGTAAAACTGTACAACTGATATTATCACAGGTGAAATATTTCACAATGAAAAAAATCCTGATCATTCAACAAAAATCTTACACACATTTTTGAAGTATTTTATGGCCAAGCATTTCCCCTCCCCTCTCACAGCCCAGGATTCCCCTGAACTCTCCGCCAACTCCCAACTGAAGCTGATAACAAAGCCATGTGGGATGCCAACAAAGCCCCAGGAGATCCTGAAATATCCCACTACCAACTCTTCTCCCCTTCAGGCAGCATAACCCCCTTTCCTGCCAGAATTCCTTGTCTGTTCATCTCAGGCCAGACAATATGTGTTTTTTAAAGAATGTGAAACTCCATGCAGATGTGCCCTCGGGGACTCGTGCTCATCACACTGGTTTGGGATAAAGGGATATCTGGCGTTAGAAGGGAAGGTAATTCAAGCATGGAGAGAGCCATCCAGAGGCTCTCTTTTAAGGAAAATAAGACCTGGGCTCAGTTCCCTCTGCACGTGGCTTCCACACCTCCTGGCTCGGGTGTATGCGTGTGTGTCCTTTGGGAATGTTTACAGGAGCTGGGATCAGTTTGCTGCCAATTCACTTAATTCTATAAGTGAGGTTGGTTTTGAATTATAATCTTTGAGAGTACTGTATCTCTTCATATCCCGTTTTTTGGTTAATCTTCTGGCAGATCTGGCATTTGAGATTCTTCTCACGACGACACTCAAAACTTTGATTAGTCAAATGAAACAGGACATTAATTTAAAATGTAATAATTCAAGTATCTATGAAAACTTTGGATTTGTTACTCTGTAGAGCTGCTGGTTAAATCTCTACATATCTTAATGTATTTCTTTTGCAAATCGAGTTATTGTGTGTTCAACAACTCTTTCATTAAATTGTGGTGAGTTCAGGAAAGTTCTGGTTAAATTTGTTGAACTTATCAGATCCCTCATAACAAAATTCCCCCAAACATGAACACGACAATCTTCCAAGTTCAACAAGTGACGATCAAATGGTTGTAGCATCAGATTTACATGGAGATTAAAGCAGTTATTATTCATGCCTCCGCCACTAGAGGGAAGTGTTGGCTCTGAATGGTCGTTGATGAAAAGAGCGCTGATCAATGGCAGCTTCGTCTCAAACAAGAAATGTGGAGCCGTCAGCGGGTAAAAGTATGTATGCATGAGTGCAGATCATAACATGGCAAACATTAAAGAAAGTTAATATCACCCTGTCATGGCAATTACTCAAATTGCCCGCACCTGGTGCGCCTGAGTGCTGAATGATTAATTTTCCCTGTTGACGTTTTTGGATGTTTTTAACTAAATTGTTGGCTCGTATTAGGCTGGAAGAGAGGCGTTATTTTAATGGTACAGCTGACAACAACAGTTAATTCTTCCACCAAACATTAGTCAGACGCAGCTCTCACTTTTTATGTGTTTGCAGACGCCTGCTCGAAAATCCTTTTTACCATTTGAAAGAGGAAAGATTTGCGCTCTTCGCCACTTTGTAGAATTTCATGTTTTTGGCTCAGGTTTGTGCCCTTCGATGTATAATGGGTTTGCTTGCTGTTTACGTGTATGCAATGTGAGCGTGCACACTGAAACCTATTCACATTTTCCTTTTAGAGCCGGACCATCGACATGCGTTTCTGCATTGGGCAGACTGGATCATTCTGAAGTCAGCAGGCCTGTGTTTGCTCCAGAGATTACATTACCACACCAGAGGCAGGTCAGAAAGACAATCAGCATCCACACCCAAGGTAAACCCTCTCCTGCTGATGGCTGCTCAGATATTTCATAGTGTTCCCCTCTTTTCTGTGGTGTCTGTCCTTATGGGGAGTGTGTTGACTCAGATGGGACGAGTAAACAGAACCGGGGTGAGGCCATGTGGGCGCTTCATTCTCATGGAAGCCAGGACCTGTGGATTAGGATAATGCCGACCCATGAGGGGGGTGTTGCAGCGCAGCCTTCCCTGACAGGAGGTGATGGATTAGGGCTTTGTCAGGGCCCATGTCAGCCCAAGAGACCCAGTGATGAGGGAAGGAGGGAGGCAGAGGGGAGATCAGGGCAGCCCAATCCCAGGATCAGCAACATGTTGACAAGGGATTATCCCAATCGGTGTGTTACTTCAGGAGTTGAGATCTCATATACTGCCAGGGGGTAAGGTAGCAAGTGTACAGGTATTGAGTAGTGAAGAGAGGTATCCAGAGACCCTTAACCAATATAATGTGAGGGGAAGTTGCACAGATGATTGTTGTTACAGACCAAATGATATTAATGCATGTTTCTTACACTTTTGTGTAATGTAAAGACAGAATAAACTGTAGGTTCCCATGCCAACCAATGGTTAAGTCCTCTTTTAGAATAGGAGTATCATTAACATGTGGATTTAGTGACTGTAAGAATTTAAAACCATCATCATTTTCACTTTAGTGGCACAGAACTGCGAACTGCTGATTTAACGGCAGCCATAAATCGCCACGCTTGAGCAGAGCTCAAGTTACTGTAAGAGCTGGCGATAGCACCCCTCCCTAGAAACGGCGACGGCATGATATCTCAGCCACGTTTGCCTCCTTCGTCGAAATGTGGAAACCAGATTGTTTCTTTTTACGGGTTCCCTTTGAAATCCGGCACACTTGACCCTCCCTCAGCTTGGATTTTACAGCATGCTCTGGTTTATTTCTGGAAACCTCCTACACTCCTCTGCTTGTTTAAGCCGCCAAGTGTGCCTTTTGTTTATTTTGCCAGTTGGGACAAACAGTAAAGTGAGGTGATTAAGCATTTGCATGAGGTCCTGTGCAACCCAAAATAAACCAAAGGGAACATTTGGGGGAGGTATTTCAGTGCACAGTTGCAGGGACTGCTCAGTAGAGGGGTCCTTGGAAGAATGAATTTCAAACACTTGGCGCTATTAACCACTGGCCCTGTCTCCACATCTGGGTCTTGTCTAACGCTATTTAATCTGAAAAATGAGTTCTGTTCATGATGTTACGGTAAATGATACAGAATGACAGTATTTGCTTCAAGAGCTTTCTATCATTTAGATTAGAAACATAAAATGATACTCCGAGGGGGTCAGATATTTCTCATTTAATTCTGCACATTCTTGCCACAAATGCATGCCCCAAAAAAATTTGTACTGAGGTTACACTGCATTCATCTGAAACGCAAATGATTAGTTGTGCATTTTCACATGATGGGGAGGGGAGGGGAGGAAGCAGGCAGAAGAGGGTGAGAGTGAGATGTGACTGACATGTGGCAAGGAGGCACCGATCCGTCTCTTGACGAAGTTGTCGCCTCACCACGCTCCATGTGTCAGGGCCTGGCACTCTCCCCGTGTCAAGCGTGGGTGGCCTCCTGACACGCGTTTGAATGTGTATGTCACGTCCGTCTGGGTTGAAACCGCTCCTGAACACACACCCACGTAATGACACTGACACAGTGCCATCAGGCCCGCCACTGAGCCCAGACGGAGTCTCTGGCATGTTAGAACCTTCATTTCTTCACTCTGATTTCTCTCAACCTCTCACCCTTCCTGTTGCTTTCTCCTCTTGTCTGAGTCTATCACTCGCTGGTTGAGTTCAGCCACAGCCATTAACTTGCTATTTGGGCCTGAATGATTATATTTAATGTAATTATGACCATGAGTAACAGAAATTGAACCTTGGGAGCAGGCCCAGCTCTTGGACTGCACTCATGTGAAAATGAACCCTGTGCTGTAAATTCTAAGGACTGCCAGCCCATGCTGCAGGCACCGTTCATAGACCCCACTCTGTAATTGCTTGCGATCTGGAGCTGCTGTGTAATTTCTGACATGGCTCTGTGGTGGTGGCTGCGCTGACAGGAAAAGGGACTAGAGATTTAATGGCTGGCCTCGACTTTCTCCCAAGCTTCTGAGCCTCTCTTTCTACTCTATTGGTGAATTATTTTTTTCTGAATACAGTTATTTTCTGGGACTGCAGAACTAACTTGCCTAGGTCGCTGGAAGAAAGCAAATCAGCCACAAACTTAAAGCAGCTCTCGCGGTTATCCACTCGTAAAGCTGGATCTGGGACTGACAGGTGATCGACTGTTGGTTTTGCTGCAAAAAGCGCTACTAAGATCCCATTAATTCAGTGGGAAATTTAGAGCGATGTAATTCATATTCACTGAGGAAGGCCGTGTGTCTTCACATAACAGATGTCGGTCCATTTGCTGACATGCTACATATTCATTCCAGTGTATTCCTGCAGGTGTGTTTGTAGGTGGCAATCTCCCTGGGATGCACGAGTCTGCATAACTAATGGAGGTGGGGGTAGGAGGAGATGGAGGAGGGAATGTTTAGTGACAATAGCCCTCCTCTGGTTGCTCTCTGTGGGTGTGGACTGGGGACATTTAAAGACTATTCAGCCCATGGCAAGACCCCCCTAAGACGCCCCCACATTCTAAGGATGACTACCTGCCCAGGAGCTCTCTCTACCCATCTGTCCCATCCAGAGGCTGCAGGGCAGTCCCTCCTCTTCCCTCCTTCATTGAGGTGCTGCTGGATAGCCCCCCCCCCCCCCCCCCCCCCCCCCCCCCCATCCCCCCCATCCCCCCCATGCAAACAAGTGGATGATTGCCGACTCAGCTCTGCATCAGGCTGACAGTGCAAATGGAGCGAAGCAGGGGGTGAAGAGTGTGTGAGCATTTGTGTGTGTCTCTAGGAGGGTCACTGTTGTATATGTTGTGGAATGAATCTGTGTGCGTTTGTTTGTGTGTGTGTAGGAGTTACTTGGTGGGTGATTGAGCATTCATTGCTGTTGATGGATGTGTTTGTGGGGGCGTTTTTGTGTGGCTCGATGCATGTGTAGGAGGTCGAGGGTGTGCGTGGGTTTGTATGCAGGAGGAATTCAGTGGGCGGCTGTGGGTGTTTTAGTGTGTGGGTGGTGGTATACATGTAGTTAGGTCCAGAAATATTTGTCTTGCGCTTTTTTTTTTTTTTTTATAATTCCAGCTATGTACAATTACATATTCAAATTAGTTAGGTCTTTAAATTGGAGGAAGAGCTTAGTAATTTCATTTTTTAATATTCAGAGCCATCTTTTTCAAAGGCTCAAATGTGCGTGGTCAATCTAACCATTGCTGTAATGTCAACTTTCTTTGCTTTGTCAAGAATTCGTTACAGGCAGTGACTGCCTGAAGTGTGCGACCCGTGGCCATTACTGCAGCTGTTTTCTGTCCTTTGTGTCTGGGGGGTTCTGCTTTGAGTTTATCTTTAGCACGTCAAATGCAACTCAATCAAGTTATGATCAGATGATTGACGTGGCCATGCAGTATATTTTGGGTCTTTGTTTGTCTTTACTGTGAAACACCAGCACACTTGGCTGAACCTAAGCGGACAGAATCACCCTGCTTTTGTTCTCCTGCTTTTGATGGCAAGGGTCAAAATAATGACTTTTGACCCATACCATCAAACTTCTTCCACGTGTTTTACAGATTTAAGCCTTCTGTATAGTTTTTTTGTTCCCTTCACTGTGGAACAGCTTGGTCTTTGTTTCACTTGTGCAAGGAATATTGTTCCAGAATCAGTCTGGCTTTTTAAGATGTTTGCAAAGTCTAATCTGCATTTTCCGTTTTGAGACTCATGAATGGGTTTTTTTTTTTTACCCTGGAAGATCCTGTGATCATCCACCACTGTTATCCTCCATGGACGTTCTGGCCCTTTTATGCCGCTGAGATCATCAGGGTGTTCTTTCCTCAAAATCAACCAAATTGTTGATTTAGCCCCTCCTAATGTTCCCTCTATCTCTCTGATGAATCTCTTCTGTTGTTGTCATTTAACTTGCGTGGTGAGCTTCTTTAACAATATGTTGTGGGTTTACAGCAACAGGCAACAGCTTCCTTTTTTTCTTAAAGGTTTTTCATGGCCACAATATTGACAGTGGCTTGACAGGAGAGGAGTCAGAAAGTAAGGCAGATGACATGCAGCACAGGGCCACAGGCCAGGACTAAAGCCCGGGCCACCTGTTTTGAGGAGCTTCAGCTTCTGTACATGGAGTGCTCTCTCATTCAGTTGAGCTACCTGGCACCTTTACAGCTTCTAAATTCAAGTGCTACTCTTGGGATCACCTGATCTTGATTTTTGAAAAAAATACAAAAGCCAAATAAGATGCATGTTCTGGAGCTTCTGAGCTAATTTGACCCTGTTCAAGTTACAGTGTTAAAATGGATCTATATGAATCTAGATGAACTTGCTGTGATTGTGAGCTTTTATAGGAATGACATTGTATATTGTTATAAACTGCTTTTTTCTTTGTAGAATATGGTAAACCTGTAGGACAAGACAATCTGTACCATGTTTATAGTCAGAATTTTATCTGATTGGATGAAACATTTATCTGTCGGCTATAAAACGTTCTTTACATTTAGATGTTAACGTGTGTTTGCTTTCTTAACAACATGCCTTCATCTCTTTCAGTAGTGGAGTAGTTTTCTGCATTAGCGTGGCTGTAGGAACCTCCACAGTGCGACCTTCATTCCAGTCTCACTCTGCTCAGCCCATTAGTCCAATTTATTCAGCTGTCAAACTCCAAATCCACACTCTCATCCATTCTGAGAGATGCAGTTTAAAAGAAGAAAGGCATTTGGCTTTCCTCTTGCCCTCTTGGTTTTAAACCGTACAGCCTTAGCACACAAACTTACTGAATTCGATTTTATCTCTGTGGAGCAGTGAGAAACCAAGCCTCATCCCCCTCTGTTGGTGGGAGGATGATTGTAGATGAGTTGGCTAAACGCTTTCCTAGCAACTGGGCACGCCGCCGGCTGCAGGCTTGCAGGCGTGGGAAAGACCCGACTCTGATAATAAGCAGCATTTGGCCCCTCTAACCTCTGCAAGCTTTGGCTTGGACGAGTTGTCTCTTTCCTCCTCACTTGTTTTCTCTCTGTTTCTCTCTGTGAGTGGAGGACTCACAGGAGGGGAGGTCAGCCAGGGAGAGGCCCACAGCTGTGGCTGCGAGGTCCTGGTGTGTTTATTTGGGCAAGCCCAACCATAATAAGCTCCAGCCAGGCATTGCTCCTGAGGACAGGGGCCACCACCGCTGCTGCGGCGTTTTTCATCCTAACAATGAGGAAAGTACTCATTGAAGAAGGAGGGAGCTGCATGGCAGAGTTTACCATACAACAGCTGCTTCAGCTGTGGGGGAGGAAGTGCACTACAGATGTGTGTACTGGATGGATGGTTCATGTTCCCACACCTACTCCTGTCGTACAGTTGTTCACCCGTGCTCGGCAGTCAGTGAATGAGTTCCTTTGTTTAGAATACCTGCTGAGTGGAAACACCACAAGCCAAAGATCAAGAATGAGTAGTGTTGGATATTGTACATGGAGTGTTACTTGAAATTATTTGCATACAGTGTCAACTATGAATTAGTGGAGCTGTGTGTAATGTTAACAATATTCAATGTTAATGTATGTGTGAACTACAGTGTGATTGACTGATTTGTTCATAGTCAGTATTGTCAGTTGGTATAATAAAATTCAACTTTGGACCATAAAATGCATAAAATCAGGGTTTGATCCCTTGAGCTGCTCTGCTATCGCTCAGGTGATCTCTGCTGGGAGGCATCTGGCCTCTTATATGCAGAAAACAACATTCCCATACTGCAAAAGTTATCTCGCTTTTGTTTACTGACCTCTTCCCTGCCTCCCCCCCATTAAAAGAGTCACTCAACCTTAAGAAAACACGCACAGGTGTGCCTCAGGTTTCGCATGGCTGGATGACTGACAGATGCCTATCCACTGTCCCCACTGGCCACCAATCAATCCTCTCTGCCACCTCTGCTACAGCTTTGCTCATCTGTTAGGGGTTTGTTAAGTTGACAGATGATGTCCTGCTTATCATGTTTGCACCACCCATCCCACCCACTCTGTCCATACTGCTGACTTCACCATCTAGCTGTTGTCTCATGTCATACTGTAACCATGGAAGAGGCTTTACCTTAATCTACGGTTGTGTGGAAAAGGAAACCCCTCCACACCGCCACCCTGCTTTTCAATTCTAGGATTTTAATCATCAAGACATAATAAAGATCATCTGGTCCTCATTAGGTCTTAAAATCAGGTAAATACAATGTCAGATGAACAACAACACATGACACATTATACCATGTCATTATTTATTTATCAAACACTAAGCCAAGATGAAGAAGTAGCATGTGAAAAACTAAGTACACCCCATGAGTACCACCTTCAGGGTCAGTTTGGCCAACTATTCCTTCTGAGGTGTCTGTTTTTTTGTTGTTGTTTGCAGACATTTATTTATGTAAAGTTCTTTTGAGATCCCACCACAGCATTACAGTCAGGTTGACGTATGAACTTTCAGTGGGCCGTTGCAACACCTTGTTTTATTTTATTTTTTTTCAGTCATTCTGATGTAGATTTACTGCTGTGCTCATGATCACTGTCCTGTTGCATGATCCCATTTAACTGTTGGACGGATTACCTCACATTTGATTCTAGAATACTTTAGTTTGCTTTAGTCCACCATGAACTCTTCCATGGTCGACTCAATCAGTGGGTCTACATGATGAGATTAATCCGATTATAGCTATCGTTGGATTGTGCTCCTTATCTAAGCAAGGGCAATTATCCAAGTATATATGGCGGTGAATAAACCGAATCATTGTCACAAAGCATGTCATACCCCGGTACGATAGGTGGTGCTCTATTGCTAATAGAGCCACTTCTGGTTGACCTCTTCACCACCACCAACAACAACAAAATCAGGCATTTGAGAAAGATGGCGAATGAAGAGCAAGATGTAGCTACGTCCCTCTACATTTTGTTTGTGATGAGCACGCTTATTGCACAAACTGGCGTATTCTTCATCGCGTTTGTTTCTTTCCGACTGCGGCGACAACAACATTAATATTGTCTCCTTTGACTTCAAATCATCACCTTCCACCACCATACTTGAGAGCTGGTATGAGGTGTTTGTGCTGATATGCTGTGCTGTCTCTAAATTTGATGCTGTGCATTATGATCACCTCCATGTTTGTCTTGTCTGTCCAAATGACATTGTTCCAGAAGTTTGTTCTGGGGTTTGGGTTTGTTCAGATGCAACTTTGCAAACCTAAGCTGTGCTGCCATATTTTTTTTTCTTTTAGAGAGATGAGGCTTTCTTCTGGCAAACAAATCCATACTTGTTCAGTCTTTTTGTAATTGTACTGTCATGAACTTTAACATTTAACATGTTAACCGAGGCCTGTGGAGTCTGAGATGTAGCTGTTAGGGGTTTTTTGTAGTTTCTCTAAGCATTGCATGGGGTGTACTTGCTAGCATGTCCTTTCCTGGGAAGGTTGGCAATTGTCTTGAATGTTTTCCGCTTGTGAATATTTCTCACTGTAGAATGATGGATCCCGAATTGTAGGGAAAAGGCCCAATTGCTTCTCCAAGGTTGTTGATGACATTGTTGATGTCTTTCCTCCTTGGTGTATATGCTAACACACTACTGAATGGTCCAGACCAACAAAATGCCAAAACGTCTGCTTTTATAGAGTTGCTCACACTTGCTGATGATCAATTAATCAAGTGTATCGGTGTCACCTGGCTCTTAATTCCTATGGAAGCAGCAAGAGTGTACTGGGTTCTTGCACATATTGCTTCTGCATTAACGCTTGTTGTCTGTTAGAAGCATAAAGATGAAGGGCAATGTGTCTGGTGAGACCCTGATGAGGCCCAAATAATTTTTTATCATATGATTTGTAAAAACCCTGACTGATGGTTTAATTACTTTTTCTCATGACTGTACCTTGTATTTTTGACTTGTCAAACCACTCAACATTTCTTACCCCACCCTGTTACCAGTCTGTCAGTCACCACCCTAAATAAGAGCCCTGTCTGTGTTTGCCTGTTGATGCCTTCTCAACTCTGACTGTGGGGGAACCACATGGGGCCACAAAGAGAAACATGTGTCAGCATAGCAGACAGATGAAGCAGGTGTGGTGACTGGGGCTGAAGGTGGGACAGCTGTCCATCAGACTCGCTGCACCCAAACAAAGTCAAAACCACATATGGCAACTAGATCAGGGCCTGATTTACTGATGCCCCTAACTTGTGGTTACAGTCAGGAGTACTAACTTTGAAATGACCACAACTACACAGACTCATTTGCAAAATTATAGATTTGTACAAATAAAAATTTCTTTTGTTGACCAGTTTTTTTTGTCTTCCTTGTTAGAATTAATATCTCACTTACAATCATTGCCAATAAACCAAATTGTTATCCATATCTACAACCAAAATAAGCAGTTGAAAATATACAGTATCTGCCACATCTGCCAGCTCTCATCTTCCCTAGTTAGTGCTACCTGCAGGATCACATCTTCAGGGGGGTCCAATTCTTAACCATTACCCCCCACCTCCTCTGAAATTAAAATGCAAAAATGCATACAGCCCTATGAGATTCCTCTACATAATCTGTTGTCCTCCCCCTCCCAAAACCCCAGCTCCCCATCACTCTGACCATTGACAACTAGTGGGTGACTTCTGACAGGTTGCATTGATCTTCTGGCTGGGAAAGAGGTTGGCTTGACAATGGAGAACATGTGTCCATTTTAGGACAAGCCTTAACTTGTCTGACCCCCTCATTTGGGATGCGCCCACAGAACAGCCATCCCCTGGGTAAAGAGAACTATTTCATCTGCTAAGTAAGGAATTTCGTGTGGTAGATTCTCCTGGTCTGACTTGTGTAAAGGAAAGAAGACAGTTTTGTTTTCATCTAAATAATAAATAGAAACATTTGTCTTTGATTTTCCAATCTGCAGTGTTGTGCTCTTTGTGTTTGATGGATCTTCTTGGTGGGTTACACTCGGGGCTTTTTTTGGGGTTCCTTTAATGCAGCAGCAGAGGGAAATGTGTTATTGTCTGTGTGTGATTAGGAAGTTCTGTTCCATTGCAGTTTCTGTCATGTGAACACTAAATAAGAGCCAGTCCACTTCTGAAATGTCTTTGATAGATGATATGAATAGCTAAACTCTTTAATGCAGCTTTGAAATGGCTTTTTCTGGTCTCATTAATAACAGGGATCATAATGGGGACATGGCCAAGCAGGAAGATGGTTTATTTCACATTTGGCTGTGGCAGCTATAAGGATTGTTACTGCTTTGCATGTCACATTGTCTGAAAACCAGTCAGTTTTACACTCATGTACATTTAGAGAAGAGCTGTGCGTGCCTGAGATGGAATTGGCTTCAGCACATGGTAGATTTGGCTCTATCTGTTCTGGGCCTGCATGTGAAAGACATGAATAATGGATTCCCTTGGTAAAAGTAAAATGCAAGATCTGTTAGGCAGTGTATAGAAGGCTAAATCACAGAGAGGCTTTGACTTTGTTTCTAAAAACTTCTTTGGATTTAATACTGAAAGAATGACCCGTCCACATTGTTTGCAGTGATTATGAAAATCCCCATAATGAATCCATCTTTATCGACTTACTGAAATTGTGATTTCATCAGGTTGAGCCAGATGCCCATCTTCCAAGCCATCCTATCCAAGTCCTCCTGGTGGGGGCTTCCGTGGCATTTCTAAGCCAGCAGGGATGTATAAGATCAGATTTCTGAGTCACCTCCACTGATTCCTTTCCACAAGGAGGCACAGTGGGTTGTACTGTTGTAACACAGCATAGTTACTCCCAGATGTTAGTTTCTCACCGTGTCTTTAAGGGTGACCACAGCTACCCTAAAATAAAACACCCACATAGTTTTGCTCACCATGTGAAGCTTGCAAGTGTTAAAGGTTGGAATATAAATCCAGAAAATATCCTCAATATTCTGGTGCTAAACTTAATAAACAGAATTCAAATTTTGCTATTTCAAATTATATGTTTGGCATGTAAAACTTGCATGTCGTGGGAAAGAAGCATTTCTACGGCTTTGATTTGCTTTTCTGTGCTATGTCAGTGTCTGAAACTAGGATTTTGCCATTGACTATTCCTCAGTTTTAACTCGCATGTGATCTCGACAGCAGGTCAGATCTACTCATCAGCATTGACGTCTGTGAAGTACTTGCTGAAATAACCACTCACTGCTGCACGATGAAAGGTGATAAAGTCCTGATATGACATTCAGTGTCAGACTGATGGTGCCCAGAAACTCACCAAATAGTGTGAATGTGTCACCTGTTCCCAATAACAGCCTTATCTCCAAATTGTGGCATCTCATATTTAACATTCAAAATAATTACTCAATGACAACATGTGCTGAGGCCAATTAGAAACAGACAATAAATCAAAGCCAGAGAACCGTTTTAATGTTGAGCCTTTCAAGTATCCTTCTCTAAATTAAAGGCTTGTGACCTGAAAGTCAGAAGCTTAAGTTAAAACTGGACATTCTTTTCAAAAAGAAAAGCAGCTGCATTGTTTCAGATGGAACATCTGCTCTCTGTTTTTCTAATGAGTGAATTGTTTGGTTACTTGCCATGTAGATCTTGCAAAGTGGGTCAGTTGTTTTGAGATATAAAGTGTATTTCAGAGAGATTAAAAAGCCTAACAGCATTTGCAAAAAGAAATTGACCACCCTCTAAAACAGTAGAAGGATATCAGATAAGGGCAGTCCATGCAGTTTTCAGGCTGTTTTATCTATTAATGCTTTGCACACTCTCCATTCGGTCAATAAACCTTTGATATTAGAGTTAATATTCAGTGACAACATAAGACTTTGTCTTGTATACAGTCACTGTTCAGATGTAAAAAAAAAAAAATTAATTAACAAAAAAGGTTTGGATACTGCGCAAATGTAAATAAGAACGGAATTAAATTATTTGCGAATCACATGAACCAACATTTTATTCACAATAGAAAATGTGAAACATCAAATGTTCAAGCTGAGACATTTAGCTTTTTAGTGAAAAATAGCTCATCTTGAATTTGATGGCAGCAATCTTAAAATAGCTGAGACAGGCCATGTTTACCACTGTGTAGCATCACCTGTTCTTTTAAACAACAGCCTGTAAACATCTGGGAACTGAAAACCAGTTGTCGGACCTTTGGGAGAGGAATGTTGTCCCATTCTTGTCCTGATATATGATTCTAGCTGTCTAACAGTCCTGGGTGGTCTTTGTCACATTTTGTGTTTCATGATGCACCGAATGTTTTTAGTTGGTGAAAGGTCTGCCTTTCAAGCCGGCAGGCAAGTCCAGCACCCACACTCTTACAATACGAAGCCATGCTGTTGTAAAAGATGTAGGTCATGGTTTAGAATTGTCTTGCTGAAATGTGCAAGGCCAACCCTGAAAAAAGACATCATCTGAATGGGAGCATATGTGGCTCTGACTTCCAGCATTGATGGAGCCTTTCCAGATGTGCAAACTGATAGTGTCATAGCAACTAATGTATCCCCACACCATTAGAGAGTACATTTGTTTTTTTAAATGAGTGCTGATTTCCAAAAACAATGTTCAAATTTGGATTAATCTTTTTTTTATTTATTTTTTTTTAACCACTGAACAGTTTTCTGCTTTTCCTCTGTCTATTTAATATGAGCATTGGCCCAGATGCATGTTTTCGGATCACATTCTCATATGGCTTCTACTTTACATGATAGGTTTTAACCTGCATTTGTGAAACAGAGAACTGTGTTCATCGACAATCATTTTTGGACGCGTTCCTGAGCATCACAGTATTTTTTGGATTGTGTCTGTAAATATAACTCATTATGTCATTGTAAATTATGTAAATGATTGAAAAATCTCATGTCATGCAGTTTTATGCTGAACTTTTGGCAACCTACGTGTATGCTTGATTTTAGAGGAGAAAACAAGTTAATAATTTTCTTTAGCTAGAGCTAGAAATCTCTCCTGCAGCAATTTTATCTTGTCATGGCTTCCACAGTTCCCCTTAGCTGCCATTTCTTTCTTCAGACAGAGAGAAGACGTCAAGCTGGTAGTTATTTGAAAAGCCTGTTTGTAAGCATCAGTTAGCTTTCTCTTTAGATCCTCAATCAGCTATGGTTGTTGAGTGCTACCAAAAGGTCTGAAGAGGGAATTCATCAGCTTTTAATTGTAATCAGCTGACAGTAATAATGATTACTGTTGGCAAGTGAATCCTAAAGCTTTAATTAAAACCTAAAGAAGTTAGGCAATTTTTGCACATACCAAAATTATACTTTGATCTCATCAAACAAAAACTGTAAGGCTTTAAAGATAGGAGAAATGCTCTTTGTGTGTGGGGATGCATGTTCTGCAAGCCTATTCATGTCTGCTCATGCCCCTCATATACGTATGTATGTATATGCGTGTGTACGTGTAATTTTTTTTCCTTACAAATCTATCAGTGATTCAGAACATAATTTTGATTAAATCAGTAGCACATGTTTAGTTCCTGTCCTGTTGCAGCTGCAGTTATTTAGGAATTCCCATGGTGATGATGGCTATCAACTTTCATCTTATTTGTGCCCTTATAATTAGATGTTCACATGTCATTTGCAGTCTTGAGTTTTGTGTTGCTCTCAACTTCTATCATCTCTGGATCTCAGATGAAAGTATCTGTTTTGACACTGCTCTTTTTGTGTTAATATGACAGAAAACAATATTTGGAGTCATCTCCTCTTTTATGAGACTACAGCTAATTGACGACATTCCTCTTTGCGTCACTCACGACACCACAAGCTGAAGTGTGGTGAGAGTGAGTGTGTGTGAAAACACTAGCAAGTGTTCTAGTGAGAGGTAGGAGGGTGGCGAGAGTCCCTTTCATCTTTATGTGAAATGAGTTTGTGTTTCTGATGAATCCATCTCAGCTTTAGCTTCCAATCTGCTTGGAAGCGAAAGCTTTGTGTAGAAATTATTACAGTTTTATTATTATAGTTATGAGTTTTCATTTTTGATCAAGTTGACGTTGTCTTACCGCTCTTCATTTGTCATTTTGATTTTCAGGCTCAAGCATCTGTTTGCATTTGTGGTTTCAGAGGACATGATTAAATGCGTATTCATTTAATGAGGAAAATGTATTAGTTAATCTGTTTATTAAACTTTTTATAAAACTGAATTAAAGGTTTGTCCTTGTGATTTATTTTTTTAATGCAGTAAATTGGATTTACTGGTTTAATACTACAAGACTACATGGGCTATTTTTTTTTAAATTTTGTTTTGTTTTATTGAATCTCACATCTAGTCTGTGTCACGACTTGTTGAAATGTGGACCCCGGAGCGGAGAGACAGAAACGGGTGAAGTAGAGTATAAAAGTTCAGTTTATTGAGAACTTGTACACACAAGATCACCTGGAGAGCGGACACAAGTAGGTAGGCAGCAGAGTCACAGGTGAGCTTAAGCGTAGTTTATGCTTCTCCGTCATTTAGCTACGACGTCGACGTGGACCCCTACGCTGTAGCCTTACGTGCACCTCCAAAAAATTCTGACTACACGTCGCATAGACGCGGGCCGTAAGGGCTGTGATTGGTCCGCACAGAACGTAATTTCCGGCAGTTGCTTTTTCCGGTCTTAATGGCTGTACACGGCAAAGAAGCTCGTTGACATTCGATAATATCGAAAGTGCATTTGTTCATCCAGGTTGTAAATTCACAGCAGTGAATTCAACGTCTTCTCTGTCGCCAGCGCTTCAACATTTGCAATATAAGTATTTGTTCTTATATTATACAATATTGATGAGCTCCAACTGCAAATACAGCTGCTCCACCTCGGTTGCCATTGTTTACTGTTGTTAACTCTGACTGGAAGAAAAAGCAAGGATTCGGCTAGAACCCCTATAACCACACAAACACACAGCCACACCTCCCTACCGGCATGGTGAATTGCAGAGCAACGTGTTCCCTCAACGCAGAACTTCCAATGCTCAATGACGACGTCACATCGACGCCGTCAACGTTATGGACGAGTATAAAATAAGACTTATGGAGGAGTATAAACTAGGACTTAGGCACACGACATAGGTAATATCCAAACGTACACAAAAAGATTTATCCAAAAACACGAGACTTAACCTTGATACCATAATTACCACAGAAAATGCGGACTATCTGGCAAAGAATGGGGAAAGAAGATCAGGTATTTATACCTGGAAGGTAATCAGGACAAAATAGATAACTGGTGTGTCAGGGCTGCGCAGCATCCCTTCCTTCTGCCGGTAGATAGAAAACCAGGAAAAGAGTACAAAACACTGAGCGGACCCTGGATTCGCAGCCGTGGCTGTGACAGTCTGCCTTCTTCAGGGCGCCTCCACTGCCCCCTCCATCACATGTGTGACCTCTGATAACAAGAGCACATTAACCAGTCATTGTCTGGTGTTCAGCTCCATTCAGAAACTGAGGTCACACTCAGAAATCAATACCTTGTTTATGGTCTCGGTGAGCAGGCCACTATCTCCACAAACAGAAGCTTCTAATTAGTTGGAGACCCAGTGGATCGTCCAGACCTGCAGATTTCGTGGCTAATTACGTGAGAAAAAATATTTGTAGATGTTTTAGTGTTAAGAGAATTAATGTCTCCCATTGTTGAGAGGCCAATAATGAATCACTTGTTTTGCTCTTTGTCCTGTTCAATAATCATTCACCCCTTTTCTCCTGAAGACGTTCCAGTGCTGCTCTGCGCTCAGTTTCTAATCTCAAACCCATTCTTTACAGCTAAAACAAGTTCTCTGACAGGAAAACTGGTCAAGAAGTGGCATTGACTTGCTGCTGTCTGGAACAACATCAAGAAATAGGATTAGGATTATAGTGACCAACAAGATCAGCTCTGAGACTGCCATTTTTTCCTGTCTAATCCATGTTAGAAAAATTAAAAAGCTTTATTGTGGATATTAGTTTAAATAAGCACTATGGAGACAATAAGGTGCATATTTGTCTGATTTCCTTGATGTTCAGTGTCTTAATATTGTATATTAAAACTGTTCCAAAGAACAGAGAGTTTGTGAAAGCTGTTTGCATAACCAATTAAATGTCTTTTCAATCGGGTTTATAAGTACCAACTGGGAGATGTTAAAGAGCCCATACTATGCTCAATCACAGATTGAAGGTTTTATTTAGGGGGTCTGTTGAAACAGGTTAATATACTTTAATGTTTACAAAAAAAACACGAAAAAGGGCTGTGAAAAAAATGCTAGGGAGGCATTATGTGGATGTGTTCATAGCGATGTCCTCAAGTAAGGGAAAAAATTCTGGACTACAAATTTACATAAAGAATACCTTTAATTGCAGACATAGTAGAACTCTGTGGTTCTGTCCAGAAACTCCCTAGATGTGGACAGATGGTAAGGATCACGCTGTTACCTCCTGTGGTGAGAGGGTGATGAGCTGGTGCCATGCTCCAGCTTCTTCCTACCATAGGTAAAAACAGAGCTTTGGCTACTCTGTAAAGTTAACCTCTTGCATCACTTTGTGTACATCACAACATTAATGTGAGTCCTGTGGTACCAGACCTGAGATGTGGCGCTTGTGTTGCTGGTCTGCGTGAAAGCATTCTAACCTCTAACTGTGGCTGTGTGATGGAGGAGGGATGTGGGAAATGTTACCCTGAGAGGGCTGGTGGCTTGACAGCAGCCCAGGCAGGCAGTGTAGGCCATTTGTATATCTATTATCAAATATAGGTCTGGAGAAGCCTGCATAATATGATACACACATGCCACATCCTGTCTGTACCACTCCCTGTCATTGTGGCACTGCACTGTTAAAAACTGTGTTCCCCCCAAATGTTTGATTTCAAACAGTTTGAAACCAAAATGGCATCTATGAGGGTGGTAGTTGTGTTGTTAAAGTAATGTATTTTAGCCCTAGCCACTATTGTTATGATGCTGTTATGAGTCAAATGTAAGAGTATTAACAAATACCTGTGTGAGCATTTCAGTTGGGGGACTTGTTGGTCTATTAAGTCATGTTGTTATCTTTCACGGATTTAATTCCAGTTATGAGAAAATGTGGTTTCAGTTTGAGTAGTTTTCTCTTATATTTTGGGGAGTTATACTATACAGTGCTACTAAACAATACAATGGAATGTATGTGGGAAGTGAGGCCTTACCATTAACATAAACTTTATCTCTAATTATCTCTCTAGTGGTTACCGATTGAGTCTGTTACACCTGAATGGATATGCCAGAGCTTTTACCAGACTCACTGGGGGAGAACAGGTCTTTTGATATAAATCCATTCTGAGTCTCCAACTTAACCACCGGGTAAAAAGAGTTCATAATGCAACCTGTGCTGACACCAGTAAGCAGAGATTACTCCAAAAGTGGAGCGATGTTGAGAGCACATCAGTATATCATTAGCGTCTTACTTGATAACACCAGCCTGACTACCTGGGATTCAATCCATATCCCTCCCTCAGCAACCGAAAAAAAAGCTATGCTTTGATGGCTTAAAATTAATTACTAATTTAATGAGTCTATAACTTTATCTTTAACTCCAGCTTAAGCTGTATGCTGATATCTACTGCTAACTTAGGGTGATCATCAAGCACTTTTAGAGTTAATTGGGAAAAAGTGCCTGGCCAATTAGAACAATAAGGTGCAGGAGAGAAGGGTCAGCTTGGATGATAAATCCACATAACAGGGAACTTTCACATTGACTGCTTCTAATTAGTGAGTTCTCTTTTGTCTCAAATCTTCTTCTCATATAGTGTGTCTATGCTTAAATTATCAAAAGGGCTGTGATTCCTTGCCTGGTTAGTGAACTGCACCATTGTGCTTGGGAGACTGATTACTGAAGGCTCAGCGAGGGTTTTGGGAGCCACATGTCTGGCTTGTTCAAACTGCTGGTTTCCTGAGGAGAGGTTAAGGAGAGGAGCCAGCACCTCCCTGGGAGCTGCATACTTGCTCTCTGCCACCATGTCATCCATCCTGGAGCCTAATCGAGTTATCATATCAACAAATCTCCCATCAGGGGCCTCATGGTTGACAGTTTTAGAAAGACACCCACAGGGGGACAACAAATTTTGAGCAGCAGGGCGTTGCTAAGAGAAGGGACGAGGCACCTGTAAAGGTCTCCTCCCCTGCCCACAGAGAGGGCACTCCCGCTGGGCATCACGCTGCTCTCTGGCCCCTGGTCAGCCATGGAGCACAAGAGGTGGGAAGAAGGACCCATAGTTAATGTTGCTTACAATAGCACAAGAACACAATGGAAGCAGTATATCACCAAGACTGTCAATAAATTTAAAAGCAACCCACTAACAATTAGCTGAAAGGGCAGCGAGGTTTCATGGCCGTAGGCTTTGCACTTCAGGCCAGTGCAGGCAAACTGTCCTCCCACGTTCAAATAGCAGCTGGTAGTTCTGCACAGAGAATACGTTCACAGTGCTGTGGATTGCCGTCTGACCTTTAAGTGTGTCCCCCAAAAACAAACCACATGCTGGGCCATTCCACTAGTCACAGGATGGTTTATGACTTCTTGAATGTGGGAAATGTCACCCAATAGTTTGTCTTTATAGCCATATAGAATTACGTAGTTTGTTCATTTCATGGTTTACATTATGTGTAGTATGGGCCAGCCAGCTGCTTCCCTTGATGTTGTATGATGTCAGAACCAAATGTTTACTTTCTGTGATGATACAAAGCAAGTCAATTTTTTTTTCTGCTGATCATCTTTAACTTTTGAATATTGGTTTTCTTAACAAACTCCTCGATTGCGCTCTCTTGATTTAGTTAAATGAGACTAAAGTGAGTCATCAGCGAATCCCAAATAACATAATCTCCTCTTGATTTGATTTTTTGGAGAACATTTTGAAAAGGATTTGTTTTCATTGTCTCTGCAGCCCTAAAATCATTCGACATAAAAAAAAACAAATGCCATTTTTGATTTGGGTGAGTGGATATGAGGTCCATCTGTTCACAATACCCTAACAAGAGCAAAACGCCCTTCAGGGCAATCAGAGCTCCCCTGTCTTCCACAACCAGAAAACTTCTCAACTTATTTCTGAAGTTTCCTGGTTTGATGGAATCATTTCAGTATGTTGGCAGGCGATTAACAATTTGCGACAAGATGACAGATCAAGCTTTTGTTTTACTTTTGGCAACACATAGTTTAGAAACCACATTTCTAAAGATGTGAGCTTGTCCAGGTTTTGTTCATTAGCAAAAGGTTTTAGGGGAAACATACAAAGGAAAAATAAAAGATGACTCAATGACATCAGATTTTTGAGAGTAAAAGTATAAAGAAAGTCTTTAAAAAGCTAAAGTTCAAGTCAAGCCCTTATGGTGTGAGATAAGTAAAACAATAACAGATTGTGCCTTTTGAAAACCTAAAGAAAAAACTGGCCAGATTTAGGTGCAGCCTCTTAGCATTCTCTTCATCCAGCACCTCCATAAATCATTTGTCTGACCACCACTGCTCCCCGCTGCTGACCAGCTCGACCCATTGGCCAGGAGCCAGGCCCGTGTCCGGACAAGGCCCTGACCCGTGAACCTTGGCCGGATTCCTTGGACCAATGGGGTGAGGCTGTTAGAGCTACGACCCCGGCAGCCAGGGCTACCTGCTGCTCTGGCATAATGCAATTGGACACAGCCATCAGAATGATGAAGCACACTTAATTCTCCACGCTGACCACACCAATTGCTGCTACTGACCATAGCAGCTAACACTGACTTCAGCCCCTCCAGAAAGTTGCAAAAAGGTTCTTTTGATATTGTGTCACAGATGCCTTTGTGTGTGTGTTTTGAAGTTTCCTAGATGCTACAATTCTGGTGTTTTGGTGTATGGTCAAGATTGTGCTTAACTGGAAAACCCTATTAAACTGAAGGTCAGTTAAACAGCTTTAAGAGCCAGAATTAAAATATCTATTTATTTCAACTGTACTTTAATACATAAGCCTTTCATTACTAAATTTGTAAACACTTTGTGTTTGCTCCTTTTCTTACTAATCCATTTACATTGTTAGGTCTTATGCTAGGTAGTTCCAAACCCAGGCTCCTGCTGACATTTCCTGCCTCTGTCTCCACCTCTGTTTTGTTAATGGCATGAGGTTCACACTGGTACTATAATTACAAACCTAAGACCAATCCAAGAAAAACTCTGTGGGATGCTAACACCATGAAGCCTAAACTGCTGCTTGGCAATCAAGAGAAAAGGTGGGTCAGTGATTCCCTGTCTTGCTATGTGTAAAGTGCAGGCATCCTAGTGACTTCATTCAGGTGCCCCTCCAAACAAACACACCTGAAGAACCCCCTCCAAGTCAAAACAATTGGCATCCTCCATGCCCCGTGGAGTTAAACTCTCAGTGCACACAAATGCATCCAACTGACAGGCAGCTTAGGCAAATGATTTGTTTGGGGAGTGGGCAGAGGCTTTGGGTTTACAGGAGGCTGAGTGCATTTCAGCGGGAAGTGTTTGCATTACAGAGCCACGTCAGAAAGTGGAGCACCTGGGTATGGCTCACCTGATTGCACATAGGGTATACTGTGGGATTTCCAGAGAGATTTCCTATATCAGGAGTTTATGCATCCTAACTGGGATGTCAGTGAGGGTATATACAGTGAGAAAATTGGTCTAAAATTTTTACACAATTGAGTTATTATGTCACGGTTAGTAGCAGCAGTAGAATGAAGTATGTTTTTGTGATGTCTAATGAAGGAATGGATCAGCAACAGCTGCTTTAAAAATAATTGTGAGTGATCACCATCCGTGCAGTATTAGCGATGACCATCTGTTACTAATGTCATTCATTTATTTTCACATCAACAGTCATACACCTCACATTACTTGTTACTAACCTGGTGTGTCACAAACAAGCAGCCTCACCATATAATGAACCAGGCGTTTATGCATTCACTTAAAAGAACTGGAATCTAAGTTTAGTTATTTTTTATGTAAAAGTATTAAAACTTTTGGTACTTTGTCGTACCTTGTAGAAACTTCTCAGAAATTATGTCTTGAAAACATATCTGAACAAGCACAAGAATTGTATTTAGAGATCCAAATTTAACTTTCACAAAACATGAATGTTTTTTTTGTTGCCAGTTTGCCCATTTCAGCAACTTTAGATAATGGTATTGTTGTGTTTCCCTTTTGAACTGCTTATCATTCATTTCTATCTCAGAGTAAATCTGTTTGATGATTTTATTGGTTTGTGTTCCAGTTTGACTTTTGTCAGTTGCTGTTTTCTCAATGAATTAATTCATTTATTTAAGGAATGTGTTTCCTCTGTTAGAAAAAAAGTCCAAAGTTTGCCCTCACTATGAAATTGGCCATTGTGTTATCTTTCAAAAACCCCTGTATTGTCTTAAAAGCATTTTCTATCTGGGCCAGTAGATCTCATTACTCATCTTTGGAGGAGTTATTTCAGGGTCCTGTCACTTTGACAGGGGTAAGTTTGGTACAATGTCCTCTATGTCTTTTGCGATAGGCTAGGGTCTCCAAGCTGCACAGAGATGAAGAGAGTAGGAGGTGGGTGTATTATGGCCAAATAGGCCAATCTGGACAGACAAACCGATTGCAGCATCTGCCTGCTTTGTCAGAGGAGGAGAATTTAATGGAAGAGCTGAGCGCCAAACGTCCAGCAAGACTCATGAGGACAGAGATGGATGGGTGAGAGGTCGTAGGCTTCTTCTGACCAATGCGTCCAGCTTCTTATCTTTAACGCTCACTGGCAAATTGATTGGTTGTGGGGCATCACTCATCAACTAAACCCAGGTCACCGCTTTCTTCTCCATCCTTGGCCCACAGGCAAAATGTTGTCAGCCTTCATGTACGTGCCAACTTATGGAGATGGATGAATGTGCAACATTACATTAGATGAGGTCATTCTGATTTGGAAGAGCATTATAGTTCAAATGTTATGGGATGTTAAGATTAGAGGCTAAGATAATTTTTTGTATTCTGTGTTTGATAAGGCTGATGTTTTTCTTCTTTTAAAGCGGCAGTTGCAGATGGAAAACATGTTAAACTGCAACATGTTCCTCCAGCTGTTACTTTTTAGGTGTGCTTACTTATCCAGAATTTTGTTGTGTCCATCCCAGCTTTTTTTGTGATGTGAAAATAATCGTTTTTTTGAGAAAATAATAAAATGTCTCACTTTTTGATTTCAAAACCCAGTAAATGATTTGACTTTGAAGATTTTATTAATTTTTTGCTTTGAGGACAAAAAGCCAAGGCAACTTAACACCACAATACACTAAACAGCCTCTTTGTCTTATCATGCAGGTTGATGTGACTCTGTCTGTAATATTTTGCTCCAATGGAAACCAGTATTTAAAAGGCTTGAAGCCATTTCAACAAGCAGATGCCCAGAATATGTTGTAGAATACCAAGTAAAAACTTAATAGAGATCCTGAAAACAAGATAGAATACAGGTGTTTTCAGGCTAAATGACTTGGGGACTCCCTGAGGGTAACTCCATTGGGGAGCTCCACTTAGAACCTCATACTGTGAAGGACTTTTTTTTTCTTTTTACATTTGCATCATCAGTAGAACTATGGCGGTCATAACTGCTGGCCCAGAGTTGGTATATAATGTGAAATTGTGTTCCATTTGAAACAATATCTAGCATCTACAAAAAACATAGTAGTGAATCATAGTTACACACTATTTGCTGCTGACAGTGACAGCAGAAGGTATCTTATGACAATTCACAAGTTATAACATTCTAGTTTTTCATTGGTTACAACAACAACCAGTATAGAAAATGGAGTAATAAAAAAAAAAGGACCAGTTGACCATTAACCCCATGTGAATGACCAAAAAATTGAATGACAATTTGGGAAACATGACCTCAGACAGAAACCACAGTGCCCTGTAGGGTAGCCATTAGGGCACAAGACGAGGGGAGCCAAGAGGATGTCTGCACTCCAGGGATCTAATCCGGTTCCATTGGCTCTGCTTAGGAAAAGACAAGTTCCACAGCTTCTGAGCTCCCTCCAGTTCTGGCAGGTGGTTTTACTCCAGCAACAATTAACTATCCCTATGGTTTGGCTACTTTTGTGGCTGAATTAAGCTCACAGGAGCATTAGCTCTGGTCACATTAGCTCAAATAGAGAAGTCAGCAGGAGCACCTTTTTTCAGCTTGGTTAGCTTTATTGTTTCATCTTTTTTGTTGGACTTTAATAACATCCGAATCCTGACTTAGTTTAAAGGATCTTTTCATGCAATGTCAACAAAGAAGAAGACTTAAAGACTCTGCATGTGCAAGCAAATTGTCATACAAGCATTGTCAGTCAGTTTTGAGTTGATATGGTTTATATTACAATGATGGAGTAACTATGTTTGACTCCTGTCTACCACACAGTTTACTTTTTCTTATTAGTGGCCTTTTCTGTTCTCAGTTCTTTGACCTATGAACATCTGCTCGGTGCTCTTCTCAGTGGAGTTTCCACTGCCTCACCTTATAATCTTGGTTTTAGAATCAGCCCTCTTCTTATCTGGAAGCTTTGAGCTGCTGCA
The DNA here is from genome assembly GCF_036924035.1 of Leuresthes tenuis. NCBI lineage: Eukaryota > Metazoa > Chordata > Actinopteri > Atheriniformes > Atherinopsidae > Leuresthes > Leuresthes tenuis. The sequence goes on along the minus strand of NW_027325361.1, from coordinate 13,414,475 downwards.
TGTGAGTGAAATTAATTGTGTGTTAAGGAGAGTGGAATTAATGGCTCGCACTGAAACCTGTGGCCTCGGCTGGCTTAGCTGCTTGCAGATCCCCCCTGATCCTGCTTGTTACTGGAGCTTGGCCATTGTAGATGGTGAGATGATTGTGTGGTTTCAGTCTCTTGTCTCTGTCTCTTTTGTCTTTTAGGGGAGCACAGGGGTCTCTTCTTTTGTCTGCCTCCATGTTCCTTTCAGGTGGTATCACAGCTGGCCTCGTTAATTCACTCAGGACATGGTGTGACCCTACCCACCCCCGGAGGCCACTGGCCACTGTAAATGCACACACACATACTGAGGGAGACTTTAGAGGATGACAGAAAAAAAGTGGCTTGTAAGTTGTTCATATGATCATATGCAAAGCTTTACCTTTTAGATATTTTTCTAAGTGTTGTGCTAATAGTTTTGCAAAAAAACATGTTGAAGTTTCTGTAAATTACATCTTCATGCTCTACTTGACATATTATACAGTATAGAAAAGGTGAATGCGGTCAGCAGGATAAACCTCATGGTTTATACATTTTGAAGCCTTGACTTTAATGTTCCCCCTGATTTTGCTTTGTTGTACGACCAGGGGCTGCACCATGGTGTGGTGGTTGGCACCGTTGCCTCACAGCAAGAGGGTTCCTTGTTTTCGAATCTCAGCTTGGGCCTTTCTGTGTGAAGTTTGCATGTTCTCCCTGTGTATGCGTGGGTTCTCTCCCATAATTCCAACTTCCTCCCACCATCCAAACACATGCATGTTAGGTAAATGATGTCTTTGAATCCTCCCTAGGAGTTGTTTGTCTAGTTTGTCTCTTTGTGGCCCTGTGATGGACTGGCAACCTGTTAAGGATGTACCCTCATTCATGTATTTTTCTGTTTCTTTTGTCAGGCAGCTAAACATGTCTGAAGTTGTGACTGAAAATCGGCCTGTTAGGACTTTGCATTAATTTGGAATTGTTCAAAGCATTTTGAGAGGGCTGCTCTGCACCAATAAAATCCAGATTTTGTAACCGCAGCATCATCTGACAAAATCACTATTCAGTAACTTAAAGACAACATCTGTGCAGTGAGTTCAACTATACTTACATGTACTATGATCACACAGAGGAAGCTCATACTTTGGACGAGGACGGTGATCCATTAAAATGACGAAGCCGCATTGTAGTCGCAGCTCGACTCAACAGTACATGTAACTGTGATTTAAACACACATCCTTCTGTACGATGGGAAGCTCGCTTATATTAAAATATGCTATATAAGTTCAAACCTTTTACCATAGTTAGCTATTTGTCCCTCACAAATTAGCTCACCCTATTAAAACACACACCCTGTTTTATTGTCTATTTTACTCCAAATAGTAACATATTTTTACAATTCGAACATCCTGTTGTATTAAAGGAGACTATAATTTATGTTTCAAACCCAAACCTCATCAGAAAAACAAGTAACAAAAATAAAGAAGGAAGTTGTGTCATTTTTTTCAAACACCACAATATGGCTTTTTTTTTAAATGGCACTTTTATATTAGCTTTACTTTACAGATTTGGAGACATGGTCCATTTTTTTCCCTGCGATCTATAGTTTTTCTTAGTGCTATACTAGGCAGCTTATCTCAACATGGTGTGGGGGGGGTTAAGTCAGACTGAGCTTTATGTTGTTTAAGGCTTGACCTTAAAAAAAAAGGAAATCTGGAAATTTGAGTCTGAAACAGTATGGAATTTTAAAATGTAAAAAGTGGAGGAACCCTGATTTAGAGGAAAAAATAGTGAGTGAGGTCTGCAAAAACATCAGGTTGTCCTGGGGAATCCCGAACATGTGTTGTCCAGCCATCTGTCCTCTCTTAAGACACTGAGTCTTTGAGCTTCACAAAACTACTTTACAGTTAGACAATTACCCTAAACAGCTTGGTAATGGGTTTATGGTGTCTAGAATGATGGCCTGCTAAATAAAACTACAGGATTCCCACAAAAACTTGACATGGCTGTAAATATGTATTAACCAGAAAATGGGCCTTGTGTGGGATCATTTAGAGGAGACAAAGAGTAGCCCATGGACAAAGAGACAAGATGCAGTAAGAAAGAGGGAATTCTACTTAGCTAATGAGTTTCTCCATAGAAATGCAAAAAGATGGGTCTTTAGGAGGGAACAGTTGTCCTGCTAGTTTGGCCTGATAGACTGTAAAGTGCAGAGGTCTAACTACTATTCCCACTGTCCATTGTGACCATGGTTATTCACCCAAGCCCAAAAGTTATGTCTCGGAGAGTTTTTATTGTGGCATGATGCAGAAGGGTCATTATTGGGAGGAAACACTCTGATAAACCAGAGAGGGTGGAAAGAGGCTTTGTTAAGTGGTCATTCGGGAGTCTGAGAGATAAGCACCCCCCTACAGCCACAAATAAAAATAAAAACTTAGAACTTAAACAATGAAGGACCTGCCAATTTCCCTCGGGGTCCTTCAGCGTCAAGGGCCAAGAGTTGCTACTCTACCTCGTGAGAAGTGGACAGCCATTAAGAGGAGTTGACAGTGAAACTCTTGTGTCAACTGAACATCATATGAGGGGGACATTGCCTGAAATAGTGGACCTATTTATGCAACATAACAAACTTCTGGCTAACCTCTTCATTATCACATCTAAATGGGGGATATCAGTGTTTTTGTGTTGGGGAAGCTGGGGGCTTTGAGATTACACAGCCGATTGAAATGCAAAATAGCTATAGCAATTACCCATAACCTCAGTGCGAACCTTGTCTGAAACAATGCAACTGGTTTCAAAGGTTAATAGGTAGACACATATCTTACAGACACTGCTAGATAACAAGACAGCATCATTAAAGATAAGGGAAGGAAAAATATATTGCAGTGATATGTGGAAGAGATGAGCTCCCTCAGTCAAACACCTTTCTGAGTATACTTTTAGTGGGGGATTCAATTGTCTGGATAAAATGTGAGGCCAGGTCAGTTTTTGTTTTATTTATTTCAACATCAAAGAGGAGAAAAATATTTATTTGGTAAACACACAATAGGGATTCAGTTCTGTCAGGCAGCAAAGCGATAAATATGAAAGTATTTAATGGCAAGTGTAAGATTTATCTGACAAACAGTATAAGAAAAACAGATCAAAGTAGACCTGTCTGGTTGGTGTGGGGGGGCAGTGCATATCTGTGGTTTTGCTTTGTCCTGTTTCAAAGTATTCTCTTTATTGGTGGTATCACTTGTGTGTGAAATACTCCTCCCTGACCTGACATGTTGTGCCATTTCTTAAAGCTGTGAAAAGTCTGTTCAGACTCGGACAGAGCTGGATTTAACAGTTATTTGCATGCTAATGTCCCCATTACAATCGGGCACAGAGAACAGATTCGGGATCAGAACAATCTACCTTTTAAAAGAGGGCAGTGTCCCACTTTTTTTTTTTTTTTGCCAGGGAGGTCTTTTGACTGTTGAAAGTAGCAAAGCACACTCTTTCAGCCTGGGTGTTGCAGGGGTGGGGGCTGAGACACACACAATACAGTACACCGAGGACATCTAATCTCAGATGGATAGGTTTCTCTTTCTGTTTTGATGTTTGCTGCTGTCCCCTTTAATTCCAGCTCTTAATCACTCTGCCTGTCAGCACACTGACCTCAGCTTGGCCTCAGCCCACTTGAGAACGACCTCGATCCCCCTTCGAATCTGCTACACCGGCAGCTTCAGTATGAAGCGCAGATGTTGGTCATGAGCCAATCTGCTCTCTAAGGTGTTTGCTATCTCCATCCTCTCTGTCAACACGCTCCTTTCTCCGCCACTCTGTCATTCTCACAATAAGAGGCAGTGCTCTTTTGTCTAAGAAGAGTTTAGATGAAGGATGCAAATTCCAGCTTGAGCTTGGTGGATGTCAAAGGGGGTCTTTTGATGTTTGATCGGCTGATGCTGTTTGAGAAAGGCCCGGCTGTTTGGACCTTGAGTTGTGTCCGAACAAGGAATGATGTTTGCATGCATTTGCATAACTGGCCTTAAGATGAGCTTTAATGAAGAGGTGGGTTTGGTTCTATTTACATTTGAAGTGAATCGTTCAGCCGGTTGATCAACTGAGCAGCTGATAGTAAAGATAAGTTTTATCTTTAGAATCAAGTCTTTTTATATCAGCATGCCCATGTGAGCTGCAGAGGGCATGTTAAAATGCCACTGAGTGTAATATGTTCATATTTAATCATATTTAATCACATTCAGTCATTAAATACCTTAACAACAGTCTGCTTTGTTGCAGTTACTTGACGTCACTGGTATGATAATGCACAGGTGTGTATTCAGACTCTAATAAAGTCCACTTGTAAATTATTAAGGGAATTTTCTTAAAATCTCAGTAAAATTGTTACATGATTAGCTACTTGCCACGTTATATTTTAGCTACGGCCTATATTAAACCCCAGTTGTTCAAATCCTCAATCACTGCTTTTATATTCAGATTCTTCAAGTGATAAAGGTTACCTTCCAAATGTCTCTGCCCCTCTGCCCTGCACCACCGTGTCATTTTTTTCACTTTTACATATTTGATACTTTTAATTTCCATCCATTGTTTTGTAGTATTTAGTAGTTTGCAGTTTGTGCCATCAAATGTCACTTACACTCTGCGCCTTTAAGTCAGAGACAGAGAAAAAAAAGACATTTGTTCTTTGCCCACTGAGATCACTCTGGATCACAGAAAAAGATGCCTTTATGATGGCGGCAATAAGGGGCAACAGGCATTCCCTGAGGAGACAGTTTGGAAATGGCTACTGTTCTAACTTTGCATCAGCCAGTCTTTAAATATAAAGGCTAGCTGTTGCTATGTACACTTTGTCAAGCATTTAAATAACTGTCATCCTGTAACCTTTATGAGCGATGATCTGTAATCTGATCATCTACGTCAATAAGCACTCCACAGCTGCAGCTTAGTTCTCCATTTCCTACGCACTACCCAACACTCAGTGAAACAAATACATCACTTTCCAAAAGGTGAAATAAAATTGGACTGGCAACATAAAATTGTTATGTTAAATAAATTGTTATTTCCACACATCTATTAATTTTCTATACCCGCTTAATCCGTAGGTCGGGTCGCGGGGGGGCTGGAGCCTATCCCAGCGGTCATCGGGCGAGAGGCGGGGTACACCCTGGACAGGTCACCAGTCCATCACAGGGCCACACAGAGAGAAACGTGACAAACAACCACGCACGCTCGCACTCACTCCTAAGGACAATTTTAGAGTCACCAATTAACCTAACATGCATGTTTTTGGACAGTGGGAGGTAGCCGGAGAGAACCCACGCATACAAGGGGAGAACATGCAAACTCCACACAGAAAGGCCCCAGGAAGGGATCCAACCTGGAACCCTCTCAAATTGTTATTTCGATATGACAAATTAATATGAGGAAATGATGACATACTCAGTGATATACCTTACCTACCGTATGGTCCAATGTCGTATGAATGACAGATGTCACTCGTGCATCATGGTTCCCTCTGCAGCATGTCTGAATGAGGCGTGAGGAACATTAACATAGAATAATCTAGTGTCTGAACACCTTTTTTTTTTCCTTCTTTCATTGTTACATCATTCCACTTGAAAATCTTTCACGGCTAAATTTTTCTAATTTGCTTGACAGAATTATGTATTACTGAGAACCTGACTCTTGGGAAGAAATCAGGGTTAAATGTAGGGTTTTCTGCTTCATGAGATCATGGCTATAAATTTGGGTGAGGACAGACAGTCATGCAAACAACCATGCATCATCTCTTGCTGGGAAGCCCAAAGGCCTCATTGAGGTGAACAATGCCTCACTTGAGAAGATGGGTGCCACTGTTTGCAAAAGAAAGCTGTGACGCAAACCGCTGCCTTTAGCCTCGAGGTGTGAAACACATTAACACCTCTTAAGCCCAGCGACACTCTACCTGATGTATTTGAAGAGTCTACAGTAGCAGCAGGAGCTCTCATTTTGGCCATCCACTCTTCGGCCACCTCACACACCAGCAGTGCATCAGCTGACCTGCATTCCATGGTAACGTGACAGGCAGGGGTTTGTGTGTGATAATATCTGCGATAATGAGCGTTGAGATGATGAGCTGAGTCCTGTGACCCATGTGGCTACTTTATGGTCTTCCCCTGGCAATGTTCCAGTTTGAGGTTCACTTTAGCGGTGGCTAAAGGCAATAAGGTCTGGTCATGTGGTAGAGTGTTGTGATCCAAACAAGTAAAAGGACGGTGGGGGCTGAGATGACAGTAAAAAAAAAAAAGTAATATCACTACAGGGTCCTCTCAAACAAGGGGGCTAGTTGTTGAAATGTTATGAAGCAAGGAGATGATCATAATATGCTTTCATGCCTACGTGTTTACAGCCAAGACCAGGTGTGTGTGACAAACAGATGTGAGGAACATAGCTGATTTCATACACAGATGGTGGTTGTGTGCCAGTGAAAATGGGAAAAGCCATAAATTAAGGATAACATCAGTAAACCTTGATTCTTTTATATGACGTTGGGAACATACAGTAATATGAAGAGGAAACATTGAACACTTTAAAGCAGCAGGATGTTAGAAAAGCATATTCATGTAATAGGGTGGACATGTGCTTTTTTAATGTTTTAAGTAATTCCTTTTGGTAGAAGGAGTACCACAGTGGGTTTTTGGTTAGGAATGTGCAAGAAACCCCTGTGACCATCTGATGATCAATACAGGCAGGAGAATTGTTGTATGATATATTAGTTTTAAGATAAACAGTTCTACAAGTTGACTGTCTGGTCTCAAGCTTAGTCCTGATGCCACACGGCAAGTTTAGCTTTTTCCATATGTTTAATTTCACTGTTTAATTTGTTCCTTCCTGTAGTAGGTGGAGGCATACCACATGTTAGTAAGGAAGCTGCATGGGCCAAGGCAATGAGATGCACCTGCAGCAATTAAACCTCACCTAAATATGTCTCTGCCCCCTGTGTACATGCAGCATTTCAAACAAGTTGTTTCCAAGATATTGAAAGGGCACTTATGTAACAGAGACTTTCAAAACTCTTTCAAACTCTTAAGTTTCTGCTTGCATATACTTCATAATCAGGTACAGCAAAATATCCCTGAAGCAATGCTAGCCATCTTGTAGTCAGAAAGCCAGTGATAATTATTACTGTACATGTAAAATGGACTTGTTTTGTGCCTTTTTAACCTTTGCTGGATCCTACAAAGAGCTTTACAGTTTTTCCTAGTCACATGCTCACTGTGAATGAGCATTGGCGAACAAAGGGGGCTAACAAGGTAATCTTTTTCACACAGATGTAGCGAGACCACTCTTTGAAGAGGGCTTACATTTTTACTCATCTGATCTGTAAAACCGAAACATCCAGGGTTTTAATCATTCAGATGGTCTCAGATAAGTATTTTATCAAAAGTTTTTTTTCCCTTTCTCTAGTGAACAGGATTACTGTATGTAATTTCTGACAATTATAACAACACTGACTTCCTAACTCTTTGCTTGGGGCACAGACTCTGAATGTACGAGAACAGCTATTTATCGTGGTTATAGTTGGCCATAAAGTGATGATAAGTACGTCGTTATAGTGCAGCTCATCCATACTATTGATGTAATGGCTGTTTAATGTCTATGTCCACTCCAGGTTTAGTGTGTAAATGGCTCCTGATTGCCAAATGCAGACCAGGTCTCCTCCCCATGGACACATCTGGGGGCTGGTCTAACACAAGGCCAGGACCTGGCTGCATATGCGCCATCAATACCCACTTTTTTCTCTCCTGCGACTCTTTCATCTCTTATTATCCTTTCATCCATTTCTTTGTCCTGTCGTTATTTTATGAGGCAGTGTGAAGATGTTCCTTTTGGGTGAGAGGTGGCTAGATCACAAGGGGAGTGGAGTGTGCCGTCCATCAGACTGCTTGGCCCTCGCTGTCTGCTGATGATGATATCACTGGAGCCAGGCATGCAGCACACACACTCATCTTGTGTCGCCTCGCCTCTGGCTGCTTGTCTGCCAGGCTGTACAGGTGACTCACTGCGGCCCTGACAGAGTGTGTCACCATGGAGTCTGGTGCCTAGTCCAGTCTGGGTGTGTGTTGCGTCAGTGTGCGTAAGTACAGCTGAATGCACTGGTGAAATGGAGCATGATTTACCCAATGACCCCCCTGGAGTGTGTCTTCCTTATGAACTCATCTCTGACTCAACTAAAAGCTAAATCTGCCACCGATTTAACTGTGACCTCATCAACCCCCGACCCCACTGCAGGTTTATTGAGGCACGACACAGTGTGCATCACTCAGCTGGCATCCAGAGAGCAGCGGGGCCTGGATAAGCGGGTGTGGGCACAGTCGTGCACATAGTTATTGCTGACTTTAGGTGGGCTCAGTGAGAATACTTCAACGGCATTTAAAGGCAGCAGACATGAATAATCACTAATAGTCTGCAGCCATCAGCACATGACATTACCAATGAGTGATCTGTCTGTTTTACAGCCATCTGGTGACAAGACATTCATATGACTGAAGCTCATTGTGAACGATATCTGTTTGAGCGGTGCAAGCAATTGAAGGCAGTGACGTTAGATTTAATTGGGACTCACAGAAGCATAATTTACTTTATGGCCTCATATTGTGTATATGTGTGAATTAAATAGTCGGTTAGAATTGTGAGGGGTCAAAGTTCTGTCTTATCTGGTGTGGGTGAACCTGCCCGCCTGCTGCTGTTGGATGATGTTTATAGTCCTTATCAGGCTCCACAGCAGCCAAGCACACACACAGACACACACATAGACAAGCGTGCGCTCTAAATATACAAGCCTCTGCCCTCTTGATTGCTTTAGTGGGAGAGGCTAAGAAACCACACACACACACACATTTATAGACACTTCACATTCATGCAGACAAACCTATGCCCTCTTGATTGCTTTAGTGGCAGAAACTGCACTCAAGCTAAACAAACATGTGTTCAGACATGCATACACATACACATAAACACACATTTCCTCTGGCCTCCCAGTCTTTTCCCACACTGATAGTGATCAGGAGCATGCCATAAAGCATAGTCTTGCAGGGCACAACAGAGGCCCTCCTCTCCTCTTTCAGCCCATTTAGATCACTCGCAGGGCTGATAAGATGACCGCAGTGCCTCCTCCCTTCCCCGCCTATCCTCACCACTCCTGCTCCTGCCTGTCTCAGTGCCGCATTGTCTTCACCTTTTTGCCTCATTGTCGCCTGGAATTATTAGATATTTCACTTGTGCACCTCTGTCATATCTGTAAAAGCCTACAAGACAATACAGGACATTCAGCTATACTCCAGAATCACAGCTAAATCAATCAGCTGGCCAGACATTATTGTGTCTGGCCATCTTATAAAACTGAGCATCACCCGCAATAACTCTCCAGTTTCCTTGATCTCATCGACACATAATCAGCATGACCTCAGCTCCAAGAAAAAAACTTTCTGCCCCCACAGACCTGCACCTACGTCCCCAGAGCAGATTTTTAAGTTGAAATATCTCAGCTATTTCTATGATGTCATGATTTAATGCCCAATTAATGGATAACAGTGCAAAACCGAGACTGTTTAAAGCCAGTTCTGCAATTTATTTACTGGCATTTGAGCGTGTCCAGCCTTTTGCTAGTTGTAAATCATTTCCCCTCTCTTGACCCTTGCAGCACTATAAAGTCACACTTCCTTTGTCAGGTCAGCTAAGTGAGCTTTATTGGAGCCTGCAGTGCAAGTCTGAACCTGTAGATTAGTATTTTTTTGTATTTGTTTTGTAGGCAGTAGTAAATACTTTAAGCAGTTGACACATTGACTTACCTTCCTTCATTCATCGGTTCATTGATGTCCAAAGAAAGGGCTCCCGTGTCTAAGTCTCATGTGTACGTGTAGTTACAGACATGTACACACTTTTCTTCAGTTTTTGTAAGACTTAGTGTTAAATGTCAGCAATAATGATCTATACACAATTTATTCTGTATACACAAATTTAATTTTTTTTAACTTAGTCAATCAGTAACAATGCAAATTAGCATTTATTTTGCTTAATTTCCTACATAACAACCAGATGCAGTTTGAGTGGAAATGGTCATGTCAGTTATTCAGCAGTATGCAGGGTGTGTAGTGTCTTATCAGTCGGAGCATACAGTCACAGTGCTCAGTGCAGGAGTGGAAGGAGTAGACTCATGCAGTTATTCGCAATGTTCATTTACACACAGATAAAACATACAGAGCTGCCCATTAACTGTCAAACAGTGATGTTTTCTATAAAGGAGACAAAACACAAGTCAAAGTGTGCTTCAGTTTTTTGAAAGCACAACATGCCATATTTGGGTCTTGATTTACAAGTCATGCCATTGTGACGCAATAAGGAAAGTCATCTAAAATTGATGCTTTCATTAGTTTTTGCAGAGCATTTGATATAGTTTATGTCTGCGCAATTGTTAATTTACAGGCATTTTTTTCAGATTAGAGGTAGCAGATGAATATAATTGATAATTCTGTATAATGTGTCATCTTTATCCCTTTTTAAGTCATTCAGCTTGCTGCATTTGCAGCTTTGAACTTTTGGTGAATTTCTTTGCTCACTGAAATATGCCAGACATAAGCGTAAGAGTTTCTTTTTAAACAGTGTCTTTGTAATATTGATTGATCAACAGGTTAACAGCATTCTGTCAGTCAGACACTTTTACATTAGTTTTCCATCCATTCGTCCATTGTCTAGACCCGCTTAATCTATTTCTGGTTTCACAGTTGGGCTGGAGCCTATCCCAGCAGTCATTGGGCAAGAGGTGGGGTACACCCTGGACAAGTACACTATTCCTATCCTCACAGCTTCATTCATACCCAGTTCAGTACTGGAAAGACACATGGAAGCATGGTATGTGTATAATTTGCCATTCCTCCTAAAATTAGTCAATCAAAAATACTGGATTATTATGTTAGTTGCCTCAAGTCACAGTTTTACTATTTTTTTTTTACTGAAATCATGAAAATGGAATTTCTCAAAGTCAGACTAACAGACCCAAATGATGAGGTTGAGAGTTGAATTGCTCCTTCTTGTCTACATTCAGTTGGATTCTCACTGGCTTTAGAGCTTGTTGCATAGTTGCCATCCCACACTTTAACCTGGGAGAAGCATAATAAGCAGGTGTACAGAAGAAAAGAACTGATAGCAACATAATGCCAAGCGACAGCTTACATCTTGTTTGTGAAAGCACACTGCATGTATGAAATGTAGAGAGCTATTAAACTATCCAGCTGACTGCTTAGCATGGTTCCAATTTACCGCCAGATGGTTTGTTCACTGTTTTGATCTGTGACATAAAAGCTCAGCCTAAAAAGCCAGTACTAACAAGCTGAAAAGGGGCATAATTCCACCTGCTGTAGCCGAATCTGACATTTTGGTCAATAAATCAATTCCTCTCCTTTGCTTTTAAGGACTGTAGTCAAATTAAATGACCGAATTAAGCTATAACCTTTGCTTGACTTAATCGTGTATAGAAATGTACTCTATGTCTATGTCTGATTAGTACCTCTTCTTATCCTCCTGGTCAGAACAATAGGCACCCCAGAAATTCTAGTAATTCTGATAATAATTAGAAATGAAGTCAAATGAAATAAAATTATATAATTGCATAGCAGGCAACCATCCATCCATCCATCATCTACCGCTTATCCGGGGGTCGGGTCGCGGGGGCAGCAGCTTGAGCAGAGAAACCCAGACGTCCCTGTCCCCGGCCACTTCCTCCAGCTCTTCCGGGGGGACCCCGAGGCGTTACAAGGCCAGCCGAGAGACATAGTCTCTCCAACGTGTCCTTGGTCTTCCCCGGGGTCTCCTCCCAGCAGGCAACCAATTGCAATGTTATCACAGTTTATCTAAGAATGCTGGGTAATTTCTGAATAACTAAAACATTCAATTAAGGAAATATAAATAGACCCATTAACTCTGTATATTTGCATTACTTTGTCCTGTCGAACTGCTAACGTTTAGGATGAGACAACTGGAAAGATTTGATTAATAAAAGGGTCAAATAAAAAGAGTTAGTCAGTGACCACCCTGGGTTTGACTTTGATGAAGGGTTGTGTGTGAGTGTGTGTGTGTGTGTGCGTGTGTGCGTGCGTGCCCGTGATGATGGGGATTCCCAGCACCAGTCACAGAGCCAGATCTGGGAGTGTGGGAATGAGACTTAGGGCTGGCAGGCTAACAAGGTCTTACACAGGAGGGGGAGGCCCAAACCAATATAGCACAGAGACTGCTTATTCAACCAGCCTTGAGAGCCAGAACTGTGTGTGTGTGTGTGTGTGTGTGTGTGTGTGGGGGGGGGGGGGGGGGGGGGGGGGGGGGGGGGGGTTGTGTTAGTGTGTGTGTACATTTGTTCTTGTGAAACTCTTAAACAATCCTCACTGGCTCAGATAAATTGCACCCATCCTTGGACTTGCCATGGTACAACATACACACACATACACATATGATTCTTCCGCCTGTCTTTTCATCTTTCTTTCCCAGGGTTATTTGTATCTCTTTTCCATGGTGGTATTTTTGGCATTTGCTACCTTGTTTGCACATGCGCGTCATTTCCACATACTTGTGGATAGTGTACCCCTATTGTTAATTGTAAAATCAGTCTTTTTTTCCAGAATGATGAACTCCTCGTCAGCTATGGGAAAGGTTAATGTCAGCAGTTTTCACTTCCATTTTTATGGAATAAGTGCATGGAATTACCATGACAGGCCGATATTTATGATGTCTATTTATAACAGGGTTCAGTTGAAAGAGGTTGGCCTGTCTGGTAGTACTTTTTTGAGAAAGACTTTGGTAAAAGATGTATGAACCGCCATGCATGCACTTCATACATTATACAGTTTCCGATGCCATTTCAATGCCAATATTGCAAGTTTGACTGAAGAGTTTTAGCCTTTTTGTTACATTGTTAAACAAACCTCCCAACTTCTTTGCAGTGAATTCAGCTATACTTTCATATACAATGATCATCTACAAGTACAGTTCAAAGTGGCTGAATGTCTTGAATGTTTTCTCACACATACCACAGTGTTGCAGTGTTTGACATGCTTCAGTCAATAATTCGATTCTCCTTCTGTGAATTTATAGTGGGACCAAGTTCAGCTGTAATTGTAGCTCAACTAAACAGTGCATGTTACTACTGAGTGAGAAAACGGCCTTAAGAAAGCCTGAACATGTCTAAATATTCAATTCACACACATTATAGAGTGTTTGTTCTGTTCTGAAAACTAAGTTTTAAAAGAGGACACACACTTTGTGGTTTGAATTGAATACAGCTGTCATTTTTATTTATACAGTTGCTATTGCTGTGTTGCACACAGAGTTCACAGACACATCAAAGGAGGATGTTAAGTATATAATTGCCTTGTTGAAAAGGTAAAGAGGCTAAGGAACACTGATGTTTTGAGGTCTTCTCAGGTGAAAAGTGAAGTGTCCCAAAGGTCTGAGGTTGATTTTTTTTTGTGACACTCTGGATGTTACACAGCAGAAACATCAGATCTCCTTGTCCTCCTCCAGCTGGAAGATGGATCAGGAGATCTGGGGACTGCTTATGTCGTCAGCAAAGTGTGTTTAAGTGCAAATGTGTGTGTGTATCTGAACAAACGTGTTTTATGATGTGGGTTGGCTGGGTGAAGTATAGCAGGTGTAGGGAGTGTATTTTTAGGCACTGTTGCAGAAGAGTCTGGTATGAATGATACACACACTTTTGTAAAACCTGCTGACCACAGAAAGAGACAATGCACACAAAGGTCTAAAAACTGTCTATTTGTAGAGATGAATTGGAGATAGGTTCTGTTCCAGTTGCATGTAAAATGACTCAGAAATTAGTACAATACATGGAAATAACCAAAAGTGAAAGCTTCTGATGGTAACATTCAAAAACAAAAACAAAGATAAGACAGATGAAACCTAGATAACAATAAGAAAAAGGACAGTATGTAAATGTAAATACAATCATGTTATTTAATAGACAGAAACAAAAAGGTGGGAAAGAAGGAAGAGGTGATCGAAGGCAAGTGACCACACAAACTGTTAGCTTGGTGTGTGTGAAGATGCAGCAGATTTATCCTTATATTCATATTTTTATTTGGAGTATGAACTCCCTACCAAGAGGAGTTGGTTGGACTTGTGCGCTTGGTTTTAGGGAGATTTATAGTTGTATGCTGAATTTGTTATTTGTAGCAACTCTCTGCTGTTTTTGGCAAGCAGCAGACAAACTCAAAGAGCAGCCCGAGATCCTCAAAGTGATGAAAGTGGTGTACATGCAGAGAAAGATGTCAGTGCTTGTGTTTAAGAGGGAGAGGAAGAGGCAGAGTGAGGGAAACGGGATAAAGAGATAAACTCTCCGAAAACATAGGGAAAGGAAAGCCTCCTTCCTTTTCTAGGAATCTTTGTGGTTTCTGATGAGGAATTGAGAGGGTTGCCTGTCTGTGTGTGTGTGTTTGTGTGCGTGTGTGCGTGGGTGTGTGCGTGTGTGTGTGTGTGAGTGTGCGTGTTGTGCAAAACTTGGTGTTGGCAGAGAAACTGTCTGCAGGAAGCGGCAGTTCCATGCCGCTGGCAGACGCTCTCGACTCACTTCCTGTGTGCTGCGAGGCAGGCAGGCACACGCAAAAACACACACACATGCATGCACGCACACTCACGCAGGGTTGGAGCGGGGCAGGGCGCTCGCCTGGAGAGCGGTCCAACAAACTGAGAGAGCGAGTGAGGCATGCAGGGAAGGAGAGAGGGAGGGAGGAGGGAGTTCAGCAGAGAGCAGCACTTTCCCACAGTCTGGGGATTTGACACATGGCTCTCACACATTCCTCAGCCCTGCGGCCGGCCGAGCACCAGCACTCAGGGAAAGGAGGGAGAGAGAGAGGCACACCAAGACAAGGAAGGCTCCCCCTTTGGTGCTTGCAGTATGTTCATATGTATCCTGCGTGTGTGTGTTTTAACATGTGTTTGCCTCATGCAACAGTCAGACAGCCACCAAACAGACACTAGCCGTCTGTTTCACTGACCTACACCTGCTGTGGTCTTCAGCCTTCTGCCAGCAGGAAGAGTACAAACACATTAATGACTTTTCAAACTCGCTCAGATCTTCTGTCTGTGTTAATGCTGCAGGAACTGGAGGGCTAACATGTTATGATGGAGGTGCTTTTGCTTCTGAGGTCTTATATCAAATACTTCTGTGCTGGCTGACGTCCAGCTGCAGTCACACTGTCATTGTCAAGAAATCCAAATGAAAATATGTCATTCATTTCTTACAGGCTGCGTACAATTCCTTGTACATATCTCACTGACCAGTTGGGTCACTTAGAGACCAGTGCTAAATAGAAATATAGACAGCAGTTTTAAAAACAAAACATAAATCCTTGACTGCTTACCATACATGAGCAGATCTGAAGGTGCTGTTATGCTGTGAGAGTCATATTCCTGGCATGGTTTAGGTCCTCTTAACTCTTTATTGTGGTTATGCCTTGGTATGTTGATCATTGCTGTTGGGAACTGTAAGATCATTGCTAGAAAGGTTTATTCTTATACTAAAGGTGTCCTTGACATCTTACAGTCTGCTTTTGGAATAGTCAGTGCTGAGAAAAAGTGTTGCTTCTCTGCGAAAAAATATAAATGATGAGGTTATGTACAGTTTTCTGTAGTGTGTCATCTCTATCAGCTGTTGCAGAAATCTTCTCTCATAAGTTCTGTGCTTTCGAGGTATTGTTATGCTCCAGTGACAGACTTGATAACACACTTGTGCCTCCAGTTTGTTCACTCATTGTGCCAGGTTAGAAAATAACAGCTGAAATAGCACCAAAGTGCACTTGGTGGCTGCAGCAGTGACTTCACATTTGTGGCATGCCAAACAGTGACCTTAAAACAAGCTTTAAACTGCAAATTTTCCCCAAATTGTTCATGTACTAGTTTGATGAGCTTTAGCTTTGGCCTTTGCATTAACAAGATCTTAACACAACTGAACACCTATTTGAGATTTCTGTGTGATGAATTTGACAGTGCTCTCCTTTACCTTCATAACACAACATAGTATATAATATCTTTTGGGAGAATTGTGATCTATCACCCCATTAGAGTTCCACAGATGTGTAGATTCAATGCCGTGGGGAGCAGAAGCTGTTCGGATGTGGTAGCCTAACACGTTATAAAGAGACTTATGTTGGGTTTTCCTTTAACCTATCTCTTGTTATGATCACAGACACTGACACAAAGTGTCTATTTTGTTCAGTTTATTAACAAAATTAAAAACAAAATATCAATAAAGGTTAAGAAACTTTAAGAGGAGACGATCTCTGTGAAATCTATGATAATTCAGAGAAGAAAGAAATGAGAAATGTGTTTTTGTGGTTTCCCATTTCTCATTTCTTTGGTCACTTCCTCTATCCTCTCTGGCCTACCAAATACTATAAATGTTTTGTGCAGTGAGGGTTTAAAAGGAAGCCAAGGTCACTGTCCTTGACGATAACAATGCAAGCTGAGAAGAGGTACTTTGCAAAGCTGCTTCAATTTACCACCCATGCACTCTCATGACTGATTGTGTTAATGTGTGTGAGTGTGTGTGCGAGCATCGGTGTTAAAGACCTGACAAACAAGAGGGGAAATGGTTGCAAGGGAAACTTTGGGTGGCGCAAGGTAGCATGAGGAGAAGATTAAAGTAGCCAGGCCACATCTTTTCCTACTTGAGTGCTCATCCGCTATGGAGGATCCCGAATTACCAATCAGGATGTCCCATCTCTCTTTTTTTGCCACTCCCTCCTCTTGCTTTTATTCTTGGGATAAAATTGGAAGCATGCAAGTCTCGAAATGGCTGTGTTTCTCATTTACCAAAGAATCAACACAGTTGGGATGGAAATGTCTTTGATCCAGGCTGCACAGACTTTTGAATGTGGGATAGTGACAACAAAGCATCCCCACAGAGAATCAATAGAGGGACGGACCAGCCTTGTTCTTCTGCGCTACATGCCTGTGACACCTTGACACGGCAACTTCCTGCTAATTAAGAGCTAGCAGTCTCTTGCCCGTCAGCACATCCTCAGCTTGTCTGTGTTTATGTGTGTGTGAGTGTGTCAGAGGCTGGAGAGGTCAGCTGGACTGATGAGCCAGGGCAGTTGAGATAGGAAGGGATGGGTGGGAATTAACTTTTGAGTTTGAGTGTGTGTCTATTCTATGGGACTCTGTTGTGATGGCTGACCAAGGTGCAGTCTGATCAGCCTCTCATCGTGTGCCAGTTTTTGTGTCTGTTTTGTCAGTGGAGGCATCAGGAAACCAGCTGCCAAACAGCTTAGTGTGCAATAAAAGAGAGACAAAAAATGATATGATAGTTTATTCAGTCATTATAAAGAGGAGCTGAAGGCTAGAAAATAGCTGCATTTTTGCATGTCAGGGATCAAAGAGGGGATTCTTTTATATTCTTATTTAAGGATGTCAATTCTTCAATTACCACCACTGGACCAGAAAGTTACTACGGTTCCTTGAGGGATTTGGATACAGAGGATATCCTCAAAAGAGAATAAACCTTCATGGGTATTTTCATCTGGTTACAATCACACAATAGAAAAAGGTGTTTCCAGTGTTGCACTAATACTTTCAACCAGTCTGTATACACTTATCAATCACCAGTCACCTTACGTATAGATAATTTTAACTAGTCACCCAACAGCTGCGTCACAATCCTTGGAAAGTGACTACTCTGAGGAAGGAACTAATAGGGACCCCTTTAAAAGCAGTTTTATTAACTAAAATCTGCTGCACTTCCTGAAGTGTGAACTAGAAAAAGAAGAGGAACTGCCTCCAATAGTCATAAGATACATGAGAAGGCTACTGCAGTCTGAAAGGACCTTACAGCTTGTAAACATCAAGACAAAGTACTGCATATGTTGACTTGTCACATAATCATCCATTCATGCTCTGCAGTGGTTCAAGGGTGGGATTGCATGATTTATTTCTGAACAGTAAGTGTCTTACCTGCATTAGAGAGTGCTCAGTGGTGAAAAAATCCCCAAAAAGCAGTTCACTCATATCGCAATGACATTTTTTAGGCTTGAATTGTTTAAGATGGCCAAAGATTTGCTCTTCTGTTGGCAAAAGTAGCAGCTAGCATGCCTCCCCATTAGAACTCCTTCACGAGTCTCCAAAACTGAGAGCGCTCTGACCGCTGTCTTTGCTAGTAACACAAAACAAAAAAAGAAAAGAAACAATATCCCTTTAAGTAGCATTTCTGTGTGGATTCATGATATGTACACGCTATTTGAGTTTTATATTATCATTTGTATTGGTGTGTGTAAACTTGAGCGTTTGTGTTATGAGAGTTGGACATTATAGTGGACTCATTTTGGCCAAGTTGTGGCTGCTTCCCAGTGATGTCTGGTGTTTTCAAGGCAGCCGAAGTGTTCTTTTGTTTCCAGATGACTTGCTTGCAAAGAAAACGTCTGCCCTGTTCAGCCATCACCATGAGCAGATAGCAAGGGCACAATGACACACATGCACATGAGTCTTAAGATTGAGGGACTTCGCCAAGGAAGGCTTTGATGTTTTCTCAAGAAGTATTGTTCAGCGTGGCAGACGCTGTGGACCACAAAATCATTTTACCCCCTGTGTGTGAAGACAAGGGATTAGCAGTTCCTGGAGTCCTTCTAATGAAGCCTGCTTGATGTGAGGGTCCAATTACCGTATGGGAGCTTAGTGAAGGAGTTGGGTGTGTGTTCATGTTGGAAGGGGTCTATCTACTGTGGCAGCTCAGATGACCTCATCCCTTTCTCCCATTTACGCTGTTCCCCGAGTTTGCCTCGCCGTCCTCAAATGCCGGCTTCTGTTTACTGAGAGATTTCAAATATTTTGAGAGCACCCTTTTACATCATGTTGCTGCTTGTTTCACAATGGTAAAGTCACAGCTTTTATGCTCTGACAGCCTTTGGGTCTCTAAAGTGTTTTGTGTAATATCAAAGTGTAATCAAGATTGTGACAAACCTGCAGGTAATGGTCTCTCACCTCATTGTCTTCAAACACAAAAGGTTCACAGATGTACAGAAAGTTGGAACCTCATTTAAGACTGACTGGTGAAAACTCTGAATGCATATCCCTGCTGCTAAGCACAAATATTAGGCAATCTAGTATTGCCTTATAATTTAGTCTATGCATATTGTTCAACAGAGCCAAGATTTTCTCCTGTCAGGAAGTGTACTGTTTAAATTTTTTTTCTTATTCTTTTTTTTCTTTTAAATTAATTTGTTCATTCATTCATTTGATCCAGTTTAGGCATCTAAAAAAATTTAATAGGTTTATACATGAAAACTCTTATGTTAGAAAAATGTCCTGGCTTGCTTAAAAATGTCCAACTCACGATGTTGGTCTACTGAATGTAAGAAATGTCCATTTTCTAGAGTCCTGTCCATCTGCAAATGGCTCACAATGTGGGGCAGGTAGAGGTAGCAGAAACTCTAAACTCAAAGACATGACTTTCAAAGTTTTGCTGAATATGATGAAAAACATACTCAATTCATTTCCCTCTGCAAAAATAAACTTTATTTTTTTTGTCCATGCCTATTCCATTATTTACCATGAGATCAGACTCACAAATATCACTGAATATCACTGAAATAACAAAAAATGGGGGTTTTTTTGTGACTTTTGTCTTGCTTGTTGTTTACTTTACTGTTAAAAATGGAGAATTCACAGTTAGGTTGCCATTTGTGGATTGTCTTGCATTATCATCAGAATTCAATTTTCTTTTGTTAGAAATTCAAGTGCGAGTCTTCAAAGCATTTTGTATTGACTGAGAGTATTATATCTTTTCATAAACTGATCATTCTTAGTATTGAACTGTGTAGCACAGCTACTGTTGATGCAAAATTGTTTGTTTGATATGTTTGATATGTAGAGAACTGATATTGAGAACATACCGATCGTTTGAGGAATGAGATTGAAACAGGGACCCATGGCAGTAACACAAGACCTGACACGAGTAGAAAGAATATAATATTAAGTTGAAACTACAGTATTTCTGTACAGAAGTGGTTACTGTTTGTTTTGGTGCTTCATTCTTACTGACATAAATGAGGAGGATGTTTTTAGACGCAGTGCTAACATCTGTCTAAACAAAGCCTAAGTGAAGAGCAGTTAACTGCAGACAAGAATATAAGAGTTCGAGAATGAAAGAGGCTGAGGACCAAAGGAAACTGCTGAAATGCTCCCCCATCATTCAGGCGCATATCTGAACAAGAGTAAATATTTGGCTTGTGGGAAGGGAAGAGGTTGAATTAGTTAGTGAACATGCAAAGCATGAGAGTACGTTTGGCTGTGTGTGTTTAGTGCTAGTTGTGTTTGTATAAGAGGAGTGTGTGGCAGTGTGTGAATGTGACCAGAAACGTGCACACATTGTGTGTTTGAGAGCGTACAGTAAGAATGAGCAGTTACTGTAGTTAAAGAGCAACCTCACTCGAGGTTGTTGAGTCTGGTTGAAAAGGGGAGAAAAAAACCTTTTCAATTAAATTTCACCACAAAAGTACTTCTCTTACCGTTTATCCTTTAATAATTCATTATTAAACTCATTCACTCTGATAGACAAACGCAAAGATACTGTATTAAGGTGCCGTACACTACAGACCTTTGTGCTCTGAGGCACAAACCCGTAATGCTCTGTGTAAATCTTTAGTTTGATAGGTGAAGCTAGACTTGACTTTTAATTTTCATTAGCTATAAGAGGTGCACAATTAATCGGAAATAAAGATGGTGATCTTGATTCATATGTTTACTCATCTCCAATTCAGGGCAATTCTTTTGCATGTATATTCCCCTGCATTCAGATCATGCAGCATTCACATGGTCACTTATCAATTTACAACAATGGCCGATGGTGTGGCATTCAAATTTGTCGGTCACACTTACCCATAGCAAATCAAAATACTATTAATTAACCAATTAGGCCAGAGATTAGCGAACAGTTCAGTTATACAACTCGATCGCTGGAAACTTTTCATCTTTAAACGTGACAATGACGCACAAGGAATCATTATCTGCAAGCTGTGCCTTACCATCACTGCAGCACCACAAAGTAACACCCCCAATCTCTACAAACGTCACCACAAAATACAAGAAGAGATAGCCATGAAGGACGAGAAAACCATGTCTGAAAACACCAGCTGGAAGACCACACAAATATCCACAACATTACACAGAGCATCAGTAGCAGAGTTTAAGAGGCAAGATGCTATCACCTATCACTTGGCTAAAGACGTGGCTCCATTCAACCCAGTTAAAACTCTCATCAGTGTGTGTACAAAAGGCTCCCTGCAGAAGACCATATTATTGACAAATTGTTGTGATTGTACAGACTCAATTATGCTTTCACAAAATATGTCTTCTTTAGATGAAAATGCACACAACATTTAATTTGAACAAACTTAAAGAAGATAACACAATATGAAAGATTACAAGCCCATGGTGCCCATACACGCCCGTGTGTGCATCTGCAACACAGCTTTGTTGAGCTTAGGGAGAAGCTATAGTTTGGCCATAAATTAGACCAAAGCTGAACAGAAAACATTCAGCTTGTTTTTTTTAAGTAAGTCGTGTGGCTTAGGTACAGTGAAAGAAAAAAAGTGTAGGTTCTCAGTCATCCAGGTCATGGTAATCCTAAGAGCTTGAATAAAGTCTTAGATGTTTAAAACTAAGGAAGAAATCCGGATGAGAGGTGAGACGTCTTCAAGAACTAAGAAAAAGGAAAGCCCTTATTTAAGCTCTTAGAAATGCAGTTAGAAGGTTTGGACAGCAGTGTTATCTATTTGATGACTCGACCTGAAGTATTCATCTGACAAGGTGAACAAATGCCTGTCTGAGACTGATCCATTGTCACCAAAGAGTTTTTCCTCTCTTAACCTCTTAGATGGTATATTTTGATTTAAATACTTTATTTCTCAAAAAGAGAAAAAGGAAAATGCCCTCACAAATGGTTGCTTCAAATGAATGTGTGTCCCCCTATGCTTATGAAGTGAATATTGCGTGAGCCATTGCTTGACGAAAGGCAGTGTGTGAAACTACAAGAACACCAAAGATTAGAGTTGAAAATATTGAATTCAGATGTTTGGCATCCTGACCCCTGAGATCACTTGGCTAAACTATCCACCCATGCGTACGGCTGTTAAAACTAGTTCCACCTTGACCAGCATGATGCATCTGAAACAATCTAAGTGGTTGTCATTTTGGAGTGGGAGGTATTCTGTGTCTGAAACATATTATAGACATAATTTATGTGAACCATGTGACATCATTTTTGAGCTCATTCATCTTTGAGTGAGTAGTCTTTCAGGAAGCAAGATGGCTGAAAGGCACAATCTGTAGGGTGGGTGATTTCATAAACAAAGACCAGAGAGGAAGTGGATGAGATACACTCTGTGGTATGGCTGTACTGGGTCAGTGGGGGTTAGGGTGCTCAAAGGGGATATGTGTATCTGTGAGAATGTGTATGGAGAGAGAAGAGGGGGAGGTGTGGCCGGGTGTTACTGCGTGCCAACAGGGTCCTGTTTGCATCTCGAGAGAGGCCCAGAGAGGCGAGATCTTATCTGGCGCGTGCCTCGGCCGCTGTTTCCCACACTCTGCATGCTCCATTGCCAGAAGGGGGGTGAGAGGGGAGTATTATGATTATGTGTGTGTGTGCATGTGGTGTCAGCAGGGGTCCCGTCCTGTCAACTTTACGCTGTTTTGACTGCCATGACATAATGTGCCTCAATACAGTGACCCTCACCCTCCCCTCCTCACACACACACATACACTCTCTTTCCGCTTTTTCTGTCTTCTTCAAAGGTTCCGCACATCAAGAAGGGCCCCCTTTTCTGTGAGTGTCGCATATTTGGCTTTTCACCAGTGCCCCCATTTCTTTCCAAAAACACCCAGCCCCTCCCTGTTTTTTTTTTATTCTCCCGCCTATGTTTTTCACTTTGATTGGGGCTTTGCTTTGGATTAAAACCCCTTCAGCTCCCTCGCCATCTCCACCCTAGCCTGTTTTTCTTCTGCCATGTGCTATGAATGAGAAGTGATGAACCATTACAGGACATTTTGCAGGGATGAGATGATGATATTGGCAGCCTTGTTCAATAGAAAGTCTCTTCTGACACCATATTTCGTTGAGCACACAAATGAGTAACAAGCACACACACTTTCACACTTTTTTATGCAGGTTAGTTTTATCTTCTTGTTGGGATGCTGCTCATTACTGCTAGTTTGACCATTCTTGATTTCTGTACAATTTCTGACAATGGTGCTATGATTTATGACCAAACCACTCCACTTTGGTCTCCTCTGTCCAAAGGACATTTTTCCAGAAGTCGTGTAGTTTTTTTTCTTTTTGATTAAACTTTAAAACCCAAGCCATACTGCCATGTTCTTTTTAGAGAGAAGATGCTTTTGTAACTTGTTCTGTCTTTTTCTAAATGTACTGTCAGGAGCTCTAAGTTTTAACATGCTAACTGAGGTCTGTCGAGTTAGAGATGCAACTCTTACGTTTTTGAATTTTTTATTTTTTTTTCTAAGCAATGCACAATCTTAGTGTGAAATTGGTGGGACATCTACTTCTGGAAAGACAGTTGGTAACTGTCTTGGGCGCACTTGTGAATATCTTTCTCATTTTAGAATGATGGAATCTAAATTGTTTGATAAATTACCTTATAACCCCTTCTTTGATTGATTGGCAGCAACAATTGCTGCTAAAGTTGAAAATAGGTTTACTTTTTTTTCATGTACCGTAGTTTAGTGTCTGCTTTATAAGAATTGCACATGCATATCTGCAGTTTACCGTATTCCATTCAAATCAACAGCGATGTCCATGTCTGTCCATGTTTTCCTGGGTTTTTTTGACAAGCTTTCAGAGATTAGTTGAATTAAGTTTTGCAAGTTTTAGTGACTCATGCCGGGTGAGCCCTGATCCTCCTTACTGTACATCCACTGCCACCACTTCAAGGATAAGAAACTGGTGCGTGCATGTGTGTTTGCAGCCACCCCCACAGCTGGGAAGAGATCGATGCAGCCTCCACCAGCAGGCTACTGGCCTCTGGCTGCTGTTGTCTGAGAATGAGTGTGTGTGTATGTGTCTCAGTGAGGGAGAGTGGAAGGAGGGATCAAGGGAATGAGTGTGTAACAAAGGAAGGGATGAGGAAACAAAATGTGAAGGGAGGAGGAAGAGAAGGAGGTTGGGAGGGGGAGAGACAAAATATGCCTAAGCTGGCTGACTCACTCTCTCCCTCACAAAAACACATACGCTCTTTCCCCTGAGTACACACAAACATGCACAGACACAAACCTATGAACACACTTCCTTCTCTTGCCAAATGCTCCTGTGCCCCTGCTCATCTGCGTGGGGGGCCCTGCAGGCAGTCTGGGCCCTTACGTGCCCTCTCTTTACAAATACACACACAGATGTACGCACACTCACGGGCACACAGAGGAGCTGATGTGTTAGACACGCTCTGATCCTGCATGCAGATGATGAAAGACAGGCAGCCGGGCTCCTGTTTTAGTGCCAGAGGGCAAGACCTGATAGGAACGCGCTGATTCTTGATCCTCCTCCTCCGCCTCCTCCATCTTCATCACCATTGAATTAATTTGAATTTCAGCACTGTTTTATTTCACTTAGTATTTACCCCTCTCATCATAGATGGCATCCAGTCACGTTCCTCTACTTTCCATTTAACTGGATTCTAGTTGACACAATCAGCACGTCCAAAGAGGTCTAAAGTTCATTATTTGAGCTTTTTTCATCGAAATAAGGAGAATAAACATTTGTTTTCTTGTGCAGAAACACATGAGCAGTCTGATGACTATTCCCTGTATATATAAGGTTCAGTATAATGCTTCACCCAGTGTAGTGGAGTGCAGTGCTTCATGTTTTTACGTGCATAGCCCCCAGCCTCACACCTGGCCTGGCAGGAGTTCTAGTCCCACCCTTCCTCCCATGGCCCTTCCATTAAACCCCCCTCCTCCCGCTACACCACCCTAAATCTAAGAGAGGGAGGGACAGCAGGAACCCTCTTCGATTCTTCAAGCACACAAACTGCACATCAGGTCTAATTTAAATTTGTTTCCCTCTGTCCAGTGTTGTTTAGAGAGGACTTGCTGTATGTATGTGTGCAGATGGCGATGAAATGATGAAGACATAAATAATCTGGATAAATAAAGGAAGGGAGATCCGCCATTGTTCTGATGGATTGCACACATACACATCCACACAAGCTCTGAGAGTGGCACAAGCATGAAGATCACACACTCTTTTTCACCGTTTCTCAGATCAAGCTGCCCAGAGCTTCCTGTAATCCCTCCTCTGTAACATTAATTATAAACTTGTGCTTTGTGCCCTGCGGACCAACCGTGACTTTCTCAGGACAATTAAAGTTACTCAGTAGAAGAAGGGGGATTGGGAAGAAAAAGAGGGAAAAGGGATCAGAGAGTGAATCAGAGGATTTGACTAGAACTGCATCTAACAGTGCTGAAATAATTCAATTGGTGAGATGAGAGTGGGAGTTTGGAGCGGGGTGTGCAGAATGTCTAACTTCAGTTGAAACAGGGATAAGTCATAGGTGCTAGATCCTTTTATATTGTTCCATAAGTGAAGCTTTTAACATAAGCTTTGGCCCCAGAGTCGAAGGTTGGACAGGGTAGGGTCTGGGTGGGCAATTGCCTGGTGGGGGTGGAGGCGGATTAGCTGCCATCTCAGGGTGGATGGGTGATAGGCCAATGTGTGGGAAACAGAACGCAGTAGTACTTCTGCACCACAGTAATTCACGAGGGGAATAGAAATAGTTTAAAGTATCCAGGTTTCTGTTTTGTTTAGCATTTCCCATCATCTTTTTGTGACCTGCAGTTACACCTTTAAATACCATTCCAAAATTGCAGCAAAGTACCGCAGTGTTCTTTTGCTCTTGCAACAATTGCCAGAATGTATTTCCCACTGGTCGCTGACCTTTAACAGACCACCGAATCACTAAATCCTCTTTCACTGGCTTTTTATTCCCTGCAAACCATGATGACCTCTGCTGAGAGAATCTACATTGCACTGCACTCAAATTCAACAGATGGGATAAAAGTTTGAAATATGTTGCTGTGACGTGGCAGTAAACTGTGTTCCTGCCCTGTGTCCCTGCCCTGCCCTTTGCCTTCTTCCTTGAGACAACTGCACTTTTGTGGCTTACTGTGACAAAGGCAAACCCTTTCAAGTTGCTCCGGATCTCTCTGTGTCATGAGGGTTGAATTCTAGATAAGTGGGGCAGAACAGTTTGTCAGGCCAGCTAGTAAAGTGGTTCATTTGACAGATGTTGTTATCCCAAATGGATCTGATAGACTGCTGTTTAATCCTGTTGAGGCACCTTGCTCCAGGACATGAGCTTCCTCAGCAACGCCCTTTCTCTGAACCCTTGACCTCATGCTCAAGCTAACCAGTTGAACTACTCTGAGACAAGAAAACCTGCGCATATATGATTTAATCTTATTGCAGGGGACTATTCTGTATTAGAGATCCACATTAAATGGTATTATTCTTAGCTGACTCTGATTAGAATCTTCTGTATTTAATCAACAGTCTTCAGTATAAAAACTGGATTTTAGTAGGGCCACTTGTGAGTTGTTTTTGGAGAGAGGTGGTGAAGAGCTTAGAAGAAGGATAAATACCCTATTTTGCTTTTTTTTTGTCCTAATCATAGTTGTTTTCTTACTTATCCTTTTCTGACTGTGGCTAAATCCTAATGAAGAAGCTTTGACAAGTAAAAGTTATTCTGTCTAGCACCGTGTCTGCTTCTGTCTCTGAGCTTGAAGAAAGATTTGCCCCAAAACTAGAAGGTCGCAGGTTCAGCACATTAACCAAAGTTAAGTTTTCTTTTCTTTTGAAAATATGGTAAGCATTTTACTAAACTGACCTTGATCAGTTGTTTTAACCCAGTGTAGATCAAAATACAGCAAAATACAGATGACCAAACAATGAAGTCAGAGGACAATGTAGTAAGTTGAAGAGAGACCAAGAGTACATGCAACTCCTGCAATACACGCCAAGGCTGCCAGAGGCAGATTAGCAGCTCCACAACAAGTGAGAATATCTTCTTACTTGGCTTAAGAGAGCAAGGACAGGTAGTGCCTCTGTCCACGGAAATATTTTAGAATTGTAAACAAGACCTTGGAATAATATTACCACTTTCGTGTTGTCTTTTGTTTACATACCCTAGATACTCTGCACGAGTAGCGATAGAGTACTGTTTTTGTTTTTTTCTTCTTTACCTCAGAGAAAAGCTTGTGGTCATTGTTGTTCTTGAGTTTTTTTCCACTATCTTTTCAGTATTTCATTTTTCAGACCGTTTATGTTTGTGTTCAAGGACTGTAAAAACTAACAGTACACCCTAAAATTAACCAGTTACAAACTTCATCTTTCCTGAAAAGCCACTGAATGAGAGCCACCAGAACTAAAGACAGTGGAGCCAGATTGCGAAAGTTCTTCTTGTTACATCTTTGAAATATGTTGAAGGTACCCTGTGACGTCTTATGAACACGAAGCAGAAGCTGTTTTAGAAGATTGGAGGGATGGGGGTGGAATAAGTTGCAGGACTTTCTGAAGGACTGTCTGAACTTGTCTTGTCTACAACAGTTTAATGCCTTGTGAGGTCATTGTATTTTAATTTTGGGGAGGTTTACGGATAACTATTTTAATTGGAAATAGAAAAATTCACAGTTTGGATTAAAATACCTTTTTACTGGATTTTTCTTGATAATTAAAAGTTTGCAGTCTGGCACAAAGAAGTTCTGACAGAACAAAGTGGTCTTTAATTTATTGAGAGTAAAAGCAGGCTCAAAGCGATCTGCTGTGTTTTTTCATTTTCCTGAAAAATTTGTTCCGGTGTAGTGTCCGTAAGGCAGGCAATAATTAGATTGGATTTTTGGTATGCTGTTCCTTTAAGAGGACCTGCTACATAATGCTGCCACTGTCTCAAAAGGGGTTTATTCTCTGACGAGGTTAGTTTACTTGAGACCTGTAGGTGGTGCATTTATAGGGCCTGAAAAAGAACTTGTTTGTATCCCGTATGAATTATGGATAGTAGAAAAGCGGATGTTGTGAATCAAAGTAGCCAGCAGAGTCTCTGTTGCATAAATAAAGATTATGTGCACTAGATATCTATCATGTCACTGTTAGTCCATACTGTAGAATGTAGTCCCTCTGCTGGCATTTCAGAAGCTCTCTCGAACAAACCACCTCTTTTTAAATCGCTGAAATTAACACTGCAGCAGCCAACACTTGACTTCAGCACTTACATTTCAATGGCCTTTCCTATGCTCCTATGCCCAGCAGTGACTGCGTTGCAGGCTTGAGGGAGTGGAGAAGAGAAACGCACAGCTGGAACCTGCATAAGGTTCAGAGTTGCAGCCGGCAATCCCACAGCCGTGGTACTCAGCTCATCTCTTCATTGAAAGACGAAACTGAACCTGATTTGGGTGTGGCAGGGAGGGGCAGGTCAGCCGGTAGAAAAGGTGTTAACATGACTTAAAGCAACACTTTAGTGGGGACCGGGGGGGGCAGCAAGGTGAAACCTGGTATGTAGTGTTGATGAGGTCATACCTGTGTGTGTGTATGTTTGTGTGTGTGTGGCCTCAGAGAGGATTTGGTTCACAGCCTCTTGAGGCCCCATCAGTAATGATGTCATGGGAAACTATCACAAAGCCCATCTTGGCTGTTTGTAAACTCTCCACATTTCCTCGCAGAAATGTGCGGGCCCCATGAAAGCGTCAGTTTTGAACTCCTGAATAAAAACACCGCTTGTCCAAGGGGAATCCACGGTAACCTTACCAGACCGAAGACGAAACTACTGAGTGAAAATGCACTCCAACTTGTACAAGATGTAAATCATTACTTTCCTTTTGATGTTCTTTCCGTTTCTTCCTCTCTGTTTCTGTCTCCCTCTTGTCTTCATTACTATCATTTCTCTTGACCGTAAACATTGTGAACTGATCCCTGCTGCGATCCCACAAGAGCACGGGGCCCCTCTCGGTGCCATGTGTTGAAAAACAGATCAACTTAGAGGAGCTGGTAACATGAAAGGAGGGAGCTAACTACAGGGGATAAACACATTCCTCTGCAACCCGACCTGCTACCACTGCTGCCACTGCTGACTGGTGGCAGTGCAGGGGAGCTCGCAGCGAGACGCATTGTTGCCTCAAAGCAAGGTAGAAGGGGGGGCCAGCTGAATATCCCTGAGTTCCCTCAGATCTCACATGCAGCAAGCAGCACTTGACCTTTCCAGCACTAAAGGAATATGACAGCCGTGAAGCCTACAGAGAGAATGGAGAGAAAGGCAAAGGGGGAGAAATGAGCGAGAGACAAAAGCCACACAAAGTGCAGGCTGCCACCAAAACAGTTAGTTTGCAATCAACGTCAGTCATCCCTCCTGTCGGGACAGTTTGATTTTCACTTTTCAAATGAGGCGTTTATTTTTGGCCTGATAACAGGGCTGGCTAAATTGAAATTGGCAGCTCGACAATCTACAGATAATAGTCAGCTACGCAGGAGATCATGTGAACAGCCCTTTCTTTCACTTTGCTTGCGCCCCCACCCTCTTTCTCCTGTCGAAGATGAGAAAGGAGGAAATGAGGGAGGGAGAAAGAGAAAAAGGGCTAATCTTAGCAACAATCAGAGGCTGAGAAGGCAAAAAGGAGTTTAAAAATGAGGGGAAGAAGAGAGAAAAGGGGGCGCGGGAGAAAAAAAAAGATGTGCCGTGATCAGGAGGCGGGGGGATGCAGGGGTGGTGAGGTGGGGAGAGGGTGTACAGGAGAGGTGAGGATAGAAAGAGAAAAGGAGGGAATTTCTTTAATGTTTCTGGCAGCAGACCAGCTGAGGTCTCAAGGTTATCCTGGCTTTGCAAACTCCCACGGGAAAGGTGGAGTGCTGAGGGCCGAGGGAAGGGTGGGGGATGAGGGCTTGAGGTGAAATAGAGGAGGGAGAGAAAGCTGCCCTTTTTCTCTAGGAAGGAGGCAAATGCTCAGGGGGAGAGTAATCCTCAGGCCCTCTTGTCTGATAAGGTTGGCCTTGGCCCAGGTAGGAGGAGGGAAAAAATGGCTCTGGGGCCTCTCAGGGCATCTCAGCAGCACAGGAGCAAAACTTAGTGATTTGATGAATTCTAACTCAAGTCATTATAAACACATTTGGGTGATAACAGTGTAATTCCCTGCTGATTCCTCCTGTGAAAATCTTTCTGGAGCAGCTTTTCTGTATGTGGTTTGAGTTCATTGCCTTGTTCAAGGACACTGTTGCAGAGCAGGGCCTTGACAGGCCCTACAAACAAAAAGCCTAATTCCATGTTTCTGTGTTGATTTGTGAGCATGCGCTTGTTTTAACATCAAGCTTCCCTTCTTCATTTTTTTTCCCAACATTTTCACAAAAAGTCTGTTTTGCTATTGCACTCTGAACTTTTGCTTCAACCATTTGACACTTTAATTGATTTAACTATACAGGTAAAAGTCTAAGAATCTGATAGCACCAGGGCTAAGACTTAATCCCATCAAATTTCCTCAAAGATTGCCACGGTGATTTCAGACAAGTGACAACACTTCTGATAATAGTCCCACCCCTCTCCATTATCCACCAGAGTATTTAAACTTATCACCTTTATGCAAATATAAGTAAACCCTGAATATGACACGTTTTATCTGTGTGTGATGATAGGGGTGTCATCCACTGAATGGGAGAGATCAGCATTGATAGTCTGTGTTTGTTTACACTAAACTAGGCCTATTAGAGATAATGATTCACAGCATCAAGCTGTCAGTTTCTGGAGCTGCGGGTGTGTATGCATGCTGCTTTCTCAGAGGTTGGGTTTCTTATCATCAGTCAAAAAACTGTCTCGAGAGGAAATGGGGAAACTTCATTTAACTGTAATTCAAACGTTCCAGTGTTTATCGCGAGTTAACAAGGGACACTCAGAGATTCTGCAGTGCATCTTTCTGTGCTGACCCAATCATTCATGAATGAAAGAATAAAGGGGCAGAACTGCTCAGTGAAAAATGTAACGTTTGCAATGTTCTTCTGGCTACATGCTTTGATACAGATCAGAAATTTCCCACATAAACACGATAATCACTTTTACAATAAGTAATTGTAAACACGATTCCTCACTAATCAGCTGTTCAGAAACACATTACAGCATCTGTTCCTCCGCTTAATTGCTATGCAAAATTTGAGCAAACGTTTCTAATATATGTGATGATGTAATTTAATGGAAAATGTGCAACAGGTTTCCATAAACTAGTTTGGTGCAAATAGATTTTCATTGGGTGTGCATAGTGATAAATCTTTGTTCATGTTCATTTTCCAGAAGAGACCTGATCATTCATGTGATCAGTTCTGTTAGTGGCATGTTCGATATTTCAGTACTGACCTCCCTTCAGCACATCAACTCTTTTGCTAAAAACTCTGCTGGCTACTTTGATTCACAACCCTTTCGCTAAAAAGGTAGAAACAAAAAAAAAAACATAAACAAAACAAGTGAGAATAAATGTTTTTTGCTCCTTTTGGTTACTCTAATCCAAAACTGTAAAGTAAAACAGTAAGATGGAAACACATTAATCCATTTCTGCACCTCTCAGCCAGGACCTACTGATAAATCAAGAACATCCCTCACCCAAATCTTACAATATATCTAATCTCAGCTTTCAATTGACAGAGTGAGCTCTGTACACGAGTATGTCCACAGTCAGAACATCCAGTAAATGGTGGTTCATTTGCATGAGTGGCCCTCGCCCCCACCACATCACTAAAAAGCCGAAGAAGCTATATTCCCAGTTTGCTCCAGCCTCAGGCATGCTAACCGGAGACTCAGGCCAACTCACTGGTCCTCTCCCTAACCGCTTCCTCTCCACTGCTGCTGGGTTTGACTCACCATGACCTCTCACCTTCAATGCTGCACCGCCTCCCCCACACATGCAAATAGCGCTGATCTGCTCCAAGGGGGCATGAGGAAAAAAAGAAGAGATGGAGGGAAAGAAGAGAGAGAAAGAGGAGTGACGGGGATAGATGGAAACTTGGGGGGGGGGGTGGGGGTGGATGGAGGGGATGTGCGAGGTGAAGGGTGGAGCAAAGGAAAGAAAGAGACCCCTAAAGGAAGCTTCTTGGTCTGTGAAGTGGAGGGAGGCAGTGGCAGCCATCTGGGGAACCTCTGGTCTACAGCCCTGCACTGAGGCCAGAAAACATCTCTCTCTGTGTTACGCAGCCAAATCGGACGCCTGTGTCTGCAAGGCTTACAGTGACCCACGCTGATCTTTCTGTGTGTGCGCATGCTTGTATGAGAAAATGAAAGTGTGAGCGCATTCACTGTACTTATTGTTTTCCTTGCTCCCAGGCCGCTCCAGGCTCCCTGGTTTGTGTGTGTGAGGGGAGGTAAGCGATGTGTGGAGTTTTATCTGGAGAGCCTCCAAAAACCCCTCATCTCCTCTCGTCTCTTCTCCTTCTGTTCTCTCAGCTCGGAGGATCTGTCAGTTCTCCTTCTCTCTCTTTGTCCCTGCTTTGATCCGGCTCTCCAAGCCTTGGCTGGCCTCGCTAACAGCAGCTGAGCACAGGTCCTTCTCCACTCCCACTAAAAACACACATTTACGCCACTGTGGGATGATGCTCATGAACACACACACACACTTGCTGCTCCACTTACTCCCCCTCTCCTCGCTAGCACACTCTAGAATCAGTAAGAACAGAAGAACATACTCAGCTATCATTTTCTGTGAGTTGTCAGAGCTAATCGCTTTCACCTAGCCCTCTGTAAACTGTAACCCTACGCTCACACTGCAAGCAGCTTGGGTGATGGGTCACTCTGGTGTGGCTGATTGTGGGTGGTGTTTGTGCCTCCAAGCGCAGAGAAATTATTTCATATATGTATACAAAATATTGTTTTTGAAGACAAGTGCAATTTCCTAATGTGATAATTGTCTAACCATTAATGACGACTGTTGTGATGTTAGAATGTATGTAAATTGTGCCATTTTTTAGTTTTCAAAAGGTTGTGTTTAGGATTTTCCTCTAAATGTGCATCAAGCGCCAAATGCAAATGCATTTGCAAAGCCTGCAGGTGGATGGCTTGATTTCTGTTCATGTGGCCTCTGTCTCTTCTTCACTGGTACTTTGCTATTCCTGAAGAGCCTTTTATCACCTACAACAGCTGCTGCCCCCTGCAGTCATCAGAAACGTGCAGCCCATCACACCTGTGCCGTTTTTCTGTCTTTGCAGCCTTGTGTGCTTGCTAAGAAACAATACACACATATGTGGCTGATTCACAGTCTGCTCCCTTTGTTTCTAAAACATTGAAGTGGTACCAAAGCAAACTTCATAAATGCCACTAAAAAAGAAAACGTAACATCGTAACATTTCTATCAAATGATTTTGTTTGTGTAACAGTGCTGCGTGTTGTGAACATGGCGGCTCAGGCTACATCACCCACGGCTGTCATATATCGCACAGAGGGGCACAGTGACCGCTAACCGTAAACAACATCTGGAAGAAGAAGAAGACACGGGAAAAAAAAAAAAACAGGCATCTTTGGACCATTGTAATTATTCTTTCATGTCAGACAGTATTTGCCAGAGACAGCTGACCAATCATGGGATCAGTCACTACAGCAAAGTTTATTGAGAAAAGATTTTCCCATCTCTCCTAATGTCCAGGAACTATTCAACGAAAAAGACAGAAACCACCTCATGCAAGTATAAAGATTTGTTCAGCAACATTTAGGAAGTTTTATGGTTGGAACTTATCATCAGCTTTTGTTTTTTATTATTATGATAATGTAATTATTATCTCTCGAGGAATTTAACATGGGGTTTAAAGCTAGTGAGTGGATCAAAATACCTAAATGCAACTGCTTGTCTTTACTTTACTTGATGAGCTGCTTTGGTGTTTTTGTTTCCAAGCTGAACTACTAAATTCATCAGCTCTTGACCAGTAGCATACATGCACACATTGGCTAATCACTTCTGTCAGGAAAAAAAGGGGACTTCTGGTGACATGTTGACCATGTTAATTACAGTGTGGAATGTTGGCTAAGTCAAGTCGACCACTGTATTGCAGCCCCTTGGGAGAGCAGTTTGTGCCCACACGGTGCCATCCTCAAGTTTCTGGCAGTGGTACCCACATGATGCCTCAAGGCTGGCCTTTGTACAGCTTTGTACAGCTTGTTTGTCTGCTTACTTCCCACTTTATTGCCAGTCAGTGATGCCACAATAGGCATTTAAGCTTTAACCCCACCTTCCCCCAACTGAACACACTCACACAGCTGTGTGACTCTTGGTGTATCATGAATCCCAGTCAGAAGTAGTGCCATTTACCAATGGCTTACCCATTAAGTCATTGGCACTGCGTGACAGCAGGCCACACTACTTTTGTGAGTGCAGTATATCATTCATACACACATACACACACTTTAGCTGTACAATCTCCTTTCCTAATGGCATTATTGCAGTGTGTGGCGGTCTTTGGACAAGAGAGTCCAATAAAGATATGAGTCCTGGGAAAGACTATGGCAGAGGAATGAAAAAAGAGGAAGAGGGAGATAAAAGAGGAGCGGAGTGAGGAGGGATGATATATGCAACAGATAAAAGCAGTAAGAGGATATGAAGGTTAAAGGTTGCTGCAAATTAGTGTTGCCTGCATACAGCCATCCACCCTCTTTCAATTCTAATTTTTATGAATCAGGACATTAAAAAGTAATTTGGACCTTAATAGTTTAAGACTTTACCTGGTCTTGAAATTAGGTTAAAAAAATAATAAATTAAATAAATAGCAACTCTTAAACGCATTGTATCATGCATAATTGTGTATGTGACAAGTAAAACTCTTGAATCTCTTAACATTCTATACCTTGCCATTATTTATTCAATAAAAACTAAGCCAAAATAAAAAGGCAGTATGCGAAAAACTGGTAGTACATCCTTACTGCTTACATAGGAAATAAGAGGATAAGTAGCTACATCCCAAACACCACAGGCCTTTGTTAGCATATTCAATATTAAAGTTCCCCAAAGTACAATAAGAGAAAGACTTAACAAGTATGGTTTATTTGGAAGAGTAGCAGGAAAAAGCCTATTCTCTAAAAAGAAGACAATAGTACAGCTTATGTTTGTTAAGTTTCATCTAAATAAACCAAAAGTCTGCTCAAACGATGTCCTTTAGACAGACAAGACCAAAGTGGAGATGCTTAGTCATAAAGCACAGAATCATGTTCGGAAAAAAAAAACATATCAGTTCAAACACCTAATATCAACTGTCAGCACGGTGGTGGAGGAGTGATGATTTGAGTTTCTTCTGCTGTCATAGGACCTGGACACCTTTCAGCCATTAAATATGAGGCCATCTGTCTGACAGCAAGAGTTTGGTCAAAATTGAGCCATACAACAGGACAATGATCCAAAGCTCTGCAACAAATCTGCAACAAAATGCCTGAAAAAGGAAAAAAGAAAAACTTTGCAATCACCCAGCCAAAGTTCAGACTTCAACCACATTGTAATGCTATGGTGCAAAAATGAATCTCGGCATGCTTCATAAAAATGTGGAAAATTGTAAAGAAAAGTGTGACAAAATTCCTCCACAAGGATATGGATGATGTCATATACCAAACAAATACTTCAAGTTATTGCTGTAAAAGTGGGTTCTATAGTCACTGAACCGTGTGTAGTCTGCTTAGTTCTTCACATTCTGACTCTGCATTTTTGCTATTTTTTTAAATGAATAAATAATGGAAGTAATATGTAGTCTAAGGTGGTATTTATCAGGATTTAAGATCTGGTAAGAACAAGATACTCTTTTATCTCAAAAGGGTACACCATATAAAAGCTGTTTGGTTTTCTGACCTCTTCTGTCAAGGCAATTGCTATCCTATGTTTTTCATCCGTTAACCATCTATAGACATCGTGTGATCAAAAGCTTTAACAAGGGAGAAATGATCATACTGTGATACAGCATGTTTCCCACACATTTCAGGTGACACATTAGTTACACATTGCAACAGGTAACACTCTGGGGACCGACAGAGGCCAGATGCGCCCGATAAGGCGTTCAACTTTCAAGGAAAAAGAAGGGACTGACTGAGGACTCTGTGATTTAGTTCAACGCCGGAGACCTATTGCAACATGAGCGTGAGAAAGTCGTTCAGGCGGAGAGTGTTTCAAAACCTGCACTCTGTCTGTTGACCACAAGTGTGTTTTGAAACTCCGTCAGTGCCATTGTGCTGTAAAAATTACAGAGGTGCGCAGTAGACAACAATGGATCCGGCCAGAGATGTTTTGCATGGTGGAAAGAAGGAATATGGCTGGTTCTGGCGCATGTACAGACCAGCCTCCCTCTTGCCAAAAGCAGAGTTTGCAGTTTGCAAGTCGCGTGTGCGCCGTCACTGATGTTTTCAAACCACTTATTCATTCTGTCAGTAGCCTATAGCTGGTGGATTAAAAGCCCATTTCAAATAGATTTCTGGGATCTGAAGTTATGTAAATAATTCAATGGCGTAGGCACATGATTGTTTCAAGTCAAACAAAGATCACACTTTAACGCCTCAACCCTGGGAATTCGTCTGCGTGCGTCGCGACAGTAATTCAGCGCCGCAAGTGCAGGACTGGAGACAACGTTAAATCATCTTTGAGCTTCCCTCGTGTTCAGTCGAGTATCCGTAGCCCAACAACTCCGTGCCGTCTATCAAATTCACGATCTTGCGGCCAGCCGCTGGCGACTCCCCGCAGATCCAGGCGGCAAGCCGGCGAGAGGAGCGCCTTCCCCGGTCGCCTGCGCGCCACGTGTCGCGGTCTCTGCAGCAGCTGGAGTTGTGTGCACAGCAGAACCACGCACTCCCACGCAGTATGATACAAAAGTAATGGATTTGTCTCTGGTTATTGGGACAGTTACTCACTTTTATGATTACTTTTCATGAACTCACCTCTCATTTATTGTCATATTCATTCGCGGTCTCGAACAACTTGGCTCGTGTATTCTGGACGGTAATAGCCAGAAAGTAAAGGAAAGTATATACACCAGAGCAAAGCCATTATTTTTCTGTTTCTTAAAGCAAATTGTAATTATATGTCTCTCTCTTTGTTACTTTCCCGCCCCAAGATCAATAAAGCTAGTTAGTAAGAAACACGAGATAACAGAGGGTATATGGGATTTTCACTTGAAAGACTTAAATGGCCACAAGACCCCTAAACCCAGTGAGGGCTGTCACAGGTTTATAAACTTCCCTGTTTGAGTCTGCAGTTGCACAACCTTAAGAATGTAGACCTGCTGCTCCTCAGTAAACCTTTAAGAGGCAATCGTTGGCATTATTTCACTCTCTTTACGCTTGTCTGCTTTTACGTCTATCTAACTGTAATAAAGATAAGGAAATGAAATTATGACCTGATATCTACAAAAGCCTTGAACGCTGTGGGGCGGCCACAGGCGGGAACGAGGAGGAAAAGGAGGAGGAGGCGGCATCGGTGTGATCGTGTGAGCTCTCCAGGCTCAGAAATATCTCTGCTCTGGCTCACATTCCGATAAGGGAGCCCGATCCAGCTCTCTCTGTAGGCGTGGTTTTCCCAGGCTTTTAAAACAGCAGCTGCTATTTACCTTCCCCTCTAATGTAAACCACCGCCGCCGCCACATACCCTCCCCTCACCCTCACTCCCCCTCCTCCCTGGCCCGGCGGCCCCCCGGCAGCCTGGCGGCCAAACCTCCAACCACCGCGCTCATAAAACATCCTGGCACGTGCTCCACACTCACAACACCGACAGATGATTAAGTGGCAAATTTTGTACCGCAGAGTTAGGAGCTGAACTGTAATGTGGAAATGGAGTGTGCGCTTTTAATTTTTCTCCCTCTCAGGGTCAGCCAAATTATTCTGAGGAAGTATGACTGCGGGTTTTTTTTTTTCTCTCTTTTTTTTCTGAGTGCGTGTGTCAGGGCTTTAGTTCATCCCCTCATGTGGTCCACTCGTGTGCTTTTCAACTTGTCATGAGTTGTCATCCTAAGTTGTTTCCTTTACAAATTTGATTAGAACAGTGACTTAGGTTGGGATAAAAAGAAAACAAACCTGTTAACTCCTTTGCCTCGGCGGCACATGACTCAAACTCCTTTTTGCCAGATTGCCCACCATTTCCCAGAAAGAGTTCCACAGCTTTACTCGTCTGTGCAATAAGTTAACAAAAGCACAAGGGGTGAAAAAGTTCTGCAACACCAAGGAGACAGTGACACCCAGACAACCTGAAGTTAATTTAGAACTCTAGTGCGTTGCTGTGGTGCTGATTAGGGTTTTAGTATTCTAACTTAAATGTGTATCTGGCTATCTAATTTTATTTCCTGCTGTTATCTCGTGTCTGGATGATAAGAGGTCGCTCTGCCTGCTCCTGGCGGCGGTGCCCAGTCAGCGGCTCCACTGTTAATATGTAAACGCTACGATGATTGAAGACTGAAGGCAGTTTCCCCGGCTGTGCCCTGAACCCGGGCCGCGCGCCATTGGCCGCCAGCTCCAGCGGCCAAACAACCAATGGGAGGGCGCCGACCACGAGCCGTCCTCCCTCGGGCCGCGTGTCCCTCGCCCTGATTGGTTGAAAGTTACTGTGGGAAAGAAAGTTTGGGAAGTTTCACACGAGCCGTTCGCGTGCAGTGAGAGATATAAATACAAGCCACACGCGGAGAGCCCGTCAGAGAGAGACTGCATCCACCGCCGGTAGCTGCTGCCGCTGCGCATCGCTCTGACGGATTCTAACCTGATACTCGGGATTCTTTATTTCCAGAGAGAAGGGACTTTTGAATATTAACTGCTGAAAATATTCATATCCCCTCTCCTACACCAGTGGATCGTAATTTACTGTGGTCTTGTGGGATATTTCTACCAAAAGAAAAGATGCCTGCTGATATGATGGAAAAATCCTCATCCTCCCCTGTCGCTGCAACCCCGGCAAGCATGAATACAACTCCTGATAAACCCAAGACAGCCTCTGAGCACAGAAAGGTTGGTATTATAAAACCATTTATCAATGTCATCTAATCACGAAAAGACTCAATCATTTCAGTTTGGTCTGAGTTTGTGCAAGCGGACGGTGTTCAAAGCGGGGATTTTCTGCCTCCACGCAGTGATCGAGTCAATACTTTAACCGTTTGTCGTTTTTTTTGTTTTATCTTTTAGTCATCAAAGCCAATTATGGAAAAGAGGAGAAGAGCCAGAATCAACGAGAGCTTGGGACAACTAAAAACTCTCATCCTCGATGCTCTCAAAAAAGATGTAAGTTCTCAGTTGCTACTCATAGTTATTAATAGATCATCTCTGTCAAACAGCAAGAAAAGTGAGAGCGTAATGCTAACCAGGTGTGTGTTCCGTCTCCGCAGAGCTCCAGACACTCCAAACTGGAGAAGGCGGACATCCTGGAGATGACGGTGAAGCATCTCCGGAACCTCCAGAGGGCTCAGATGACCGGTAAATCTAATTCCCCAAACTGATCTGTCTCTGTGTTTTAAATCATAACTTGGACTATAAAAAAACCCGCTTCAAGACTCTCGTTTTCACAGACTTTCACATAACGGTGTCCATACGCCTCCCCTGACATGAAATCTACCTGTTTGTTTATCTGCAGCTGCCCTTAACACCGACCCCACTGTCCTGGGGAAATATCGCGCTGGATTCAGTGAATGCATGAATGAAGTCACCCGATTTCTGTCCACCTGCGAGGGTGTCAACACCGAAGTCAGAACGCGGCTCCTCGGTCACCTGGCCAACTGCATGACCCAGATCAACGCCATGAACTATCCCAGCCAGCATCAGCACCAACATCAGCTCCCTTCCTCCGCCGGGCCAACGCACCCCTCCTTCGGCCAGTCGATGGTGCAGATCCCCAGCTCATCCCCGCAGGTCCTGCCCATGAACCCGGTTTCCTGTAAAGGTGGCTCCTCGCCGGGAGCTTTACCTTCAGACGCCACCAAAGTGTATGGTGGCTTTCAAATCGTGCCTGCCACCGACGGACAGTTTGCTTTCCTCATACCCAATGCGGCATTTGCGCCAAACGGCCCCGTTATTCCCGTTTACGCCAACAACGTGAGCACGCCGGTGCCTGTTCCAGCTGCTGTGTCCCCCGGAGCCCCGTCAGGCAACACAGATTCAGTGTGGCGGCCGTGGTGAAAAGTGGAGAAGGACCACAAAAAAGACTTTGAGATTACACTTACTAGTTCACTCTTTGGTCACTGATAGAAAGTTGTTTTCAATGTTTTTTTCTTGTAAAAATGAAAAGAGTATGCACTATATTTGTACAGCTAACAAGGGAGTAAAGTTCATATTGAAATGGGATTTGTATTGTGGAGGTCCGTTCACTGCATTTTTTTATATATATTTGAGTTGTCTTTTTTTTTACTGTGTGACGCCAAAGATATGTTCAAAGCTCTTATGCTGTTCTTCGTTTTGGAAGAGAAATAAATTTGTAAAGATTTTAAAAACAAGTGCTTGTCCTTGAGTTGTTTATGTAGGAGAAACAAAACCTGATCTGCTTCTCAGTATATGCAGTTTGCTATCATTTGCACCAAGTTAACGTAGCCTACACTTTAGGCGCTGATACAAGTCTCCATCATATAGTTTATTTGCGTAGAAGCAACACAGTTGTGCCATCGTGATGTGTGAAGGGAAGCTTTCTTTCTCAGTGAGCTTGAAATCAACAAGTGTCTCCAGAGAGATGTTCTACGGTCAGAAAAGATAGAAAAAGTTTGAAACAATTAGTTCTAGCAATGTTGCAAAGACAAATGATAAAGGACTGCTGGGTGAGAAACGCCGTCTCCCCACCGCGCAAAACCAACTTTACTTTTCATTAAAAGGTACGAAAAGTATCACGTTGACGTCTGAGCAGAAAACTAGACACTCTCTCACTTCCCAGTCTGTCAGTAAACAACAGGCTAACTGTAATGCCATTATCTGAATGAGCGGATGAGGTAGGAGACAGCGGTGCTGTGTGTAATCAGACACAGGAGCGAGATCATCTGTTGGCGGTGTTTAGCGCTGATAATCCAGCTGTTTGGCCCCTTGAAACTTGTTAGCCTTTCAGAGGTCACTAACGCCATCTAGCAGCAGAAAAGGGCATTGCGGGCTGATGAGTTGTGGAGGATCAATGGAGCTGAGCTTGAATGGCTGCTGGTGAGGGTTTGACTTGAAGAAAATGTGGACAGCTTAGTCTAATTCAAGAAATACAAAAGTAAGCAGGTAAGTCGTCTTATCTTTTTTCTTCAAAAATAAATACATTGGTGCTTTTTGAGTATATGAACTTGCAGGACTTGATTACACTTATTTGTAAGGAAGGTTTTGTTTGGAAGTTTAGACTATTTAGCATTATGAAATTAAGGTAAAGAGCCACTTATAAATGCAAAGATCCCCATCAACTATCCAAGAACAATTTCTAGAACAACACTTAATTATTATGAGGATTTCTGCTATTTAATAAGGTTTCACTTCAGCAACAGTATGGGTCTCCTGACAGTATGGAACAGAGAGAAGCCTCAGGCTATGTCTTTAATCAGAGCTGAGGGATTTCCTTGATGCCAGGGGGGTTGACAGAAAAGGACACATTAAACACATCACCACTGAGCCATGTGGTAGCTCTCTGCTCTGCCCAGGTGTGTATGCCCCCTCTAGCTATCTGAGTGTGGCCCTCCTTTGAAGGGGTGTGTGTGGGGAGGGGGTACAGGTGTTTGCAATTATCAGTGCGCTAAGAGGCACAAAGTGTGGATAAGTGCCATCATTTTGAATTTCCATCACACCTTTTTACAGGGGGCCATGCATCCCTGTTTGATTTAAGCCATGTGTGTGCGTGTGTGTTGCTGGTTGTGGACATGCCTGGCTAAAGGGCACAATGGGTGAGGCACTGGGGAGTTAAAAAGGGATGGGGAAGTTCAAGGAAAGGCCTGTCACAGAGGGTAACAGCCAGCGTCCTGTGTACTAGACAGTCTCTCTACACAAGCTCTCACACTCACAGGCCTCACAGCCACACACACATACACAAATCGTTCCCACAGCATTCCAGCTGTGCTCGCACCAGTGTCGAGCTTCCTGTCCCGAGCCCTGGGGCCACAGCTGGACACGGGACGTCTGGGAGGCACGTGGTGTGACCCGGACAACACCCAGCTGCTGAGCCCTCCCACCCTGCCTCCTGCCCCCCTTCCTCCCCCACCCACCAACATCTTCAGTGGTTGCTCCCCCTCCTGAGAGCAGCTTTACAAGCCTCTCCAATTACCCAGTGCAGTGGCCGAGCTGCCGGAGTGACCGCACACATGTCACAACACGACCGGGGGGTTAGCCGCCATGCGTGTCCATTAACTTTTCCCACACTCCGCGTGCATGCAGGGAGCAAAAATAGGGGAAAAAAGCCCCTCTGCTTCCTCCTTGGCTCCGTAAGTGCTACCATATGGTCTCTCTCTCTCATAGTCCTTCTTTCTTACTCTGCCTCTCTCTCCCGGCCCATCACGAGGGCTGTCTTTGATTGCAGCCCAGACAAGCGAGAGCTTTATGATTTAAGCCCAGGGCTTGCTGTACCAAGCCCTGGACTCATTTTGAAGCCAAACTTCTCTCCCTCCCCTCCTCTTCCCCTCCATCCCCTCGCACCCCCCCTCCGCCTCCTCTTGCAGTTGCAGGGGAAGGCTGTTTTCTGGCAGGAAATGAATAGCTCCCAGATGAGCGCAGGAACCTGAGAGGTCGTGAGAAAGAGGCGAACCCCCCTCCACAGGCCCGGCTTGCTGCCAGCCGCCGGGGGAATGTGGGAGAGCGCCTCTCTGACACACGCATCAACCCCTCTGCCCTCCACCACACCGCCTGACTGACTGCCTGCCTGCCTCTGCGCTGGGCCCTGAGCCTGGAAATAGACTGACAGACGGGGCAGCCGCCACCAAGCCAGGCAGCACGGATCATCAGCCAGCCAGGCAGGGAAAGGGAAAGCTGTGGGAGGGGAGAAAGAAGTGTTGGATTTGTGTGGGC
Organism: Leuresthes tenuis; assembly: GCF_036924035.1. NCBI lineage: Eukaryota > Metazoa > Chordata > Actinopteri > Atheriniformes > Atherinopsidae > Leuresthes > Leuresthes tenuis. The sequence goes on along the minus strand of NW_027325361.1, from coordinate 13,371,496 downwards.
GGAAGTGGATCAGTGTGTTTGTGGAGTCTGAATCCTGAACCAAGTGCGTGATACAATGGAAAGTTAGATCTCTAATTTAAGTTTACTTAGTTTCGACTAATTTATGATCCATTTACACAGATTTTGTACGCAGACAGACACAAGTGTGTACACTTGCTCACATGCTTTCCTCCCTCTGTCCCAGAGGCATACATTCATTCCACAGTATTCACTCTCAGACAGGTGTTCCTTGTCAAGAGCAAAGGGCTTTCCCTTTGGTTCTCTGTGTGCTGAACTAACATTTATTTCTCTTGAGGTTGACACTGTTATGATTGGACATGGTCAGAAGTTGAACCGCAGCTGTCCAGGTCGATTTTAAGATTTTTTTTAATCATTTTCCTGCATCAGTGTGACATTATCTAATTACTAAGTGAAGGTCAGCCATTTTATTTTCCAAGTGCAACAAATACAGAGGAACATGTTTATTGGTACAGGGCTATAAGAGCCTATGTTAGGTGATATTTGCTGATGTATTTGGCTTTTGACTTAGAATAGAGCAACATGTACATTTGATACCTCATCACCGGTTGTGACCCCAGTTCAGCTATAAGTTGTGAGCAGAGGGACCAAAACCTTAATTTTAAGAATTGATTTTACTTTAATGATCTTGCAATTGGTGTTAGTATTGTGAATCATGAAAGAAATCTACACCTCTTATATGTTTGTGCATTCATATTTAGACACCTGAAAGACAGCAGGTCAGTACTGGGACTAGATGTTATGAGGAAGTTGGACCGACTAAAACAAAGTTTCCCACTTTGATTCGTTCTGTAAATGCAGATGGTCTCCAATTATAAAATTGAAACTTGTGCTGTCATGTACGGCTGTTAATTAACAGCATGTACCTGCATGATATTTGTTACTCATCCATAAAAGCTATTGTAGTCTCAAGGAGAGTCAGAGAGCCTGAAATTATGTAGTCTGTGGTTGTTTACAAAAGGGCACCCAGATCTCATGGACTTGATGTTCATTCCCCTATTATTGGTACATTACTCATTAAAGTTACTCTGTCCTCTCTCAACAACACACCTAGTGATTCAGTACCCATCTGACACCACACTGTGCACCCCCTTATGCTTCCAATCCAAGATTCCCTGTCGTTCTTTCCCATACTCAGTCTTTGTCTCTTACGAACTGAGTTTGTGCCGGGCTCCTATGGTAACCTGTGGGCCCAGTAAACAGGACAAGCTGTGTGCCCACTTTCCTTGGCTCACCCTGCATGACAACAAAACCCCCACCAGAGGCTCCCACCACCAGCCCATTCAAATGTCAGCCACCACGTTTGAAGTCGCAGACCACTATGTAAATCCACGCTGTTTCTCACCAGCCCAGCCACTCACGCGCACTCGAAAACAAGAGCTCCAGCAAAGGTGGTCCTGTGATACTGGACGATTGTTTCTTTTATAGTCTTCAGGCTTTAGAGGTCTCTTTTTCATCCTTTTTTGTCTATTCTCCCTGTTTTGGTTCGTAAACATGTTTTTTCATTGTTTTTGGTGGATGGTTGAAGGGCATGGTGACTTGAGGGGAGCAGAACATGGCAACCATTCACAGCTGTCAATTACAAAGCTGGCACATCCTTCAGCCCTGGGCGGTGACAGTGATGACCCCATCACACTGCGCCTTTGTATGACCTGTCCTCGAGCTATTCTTGAACCCAAGGCCAATTGAGTAGGAGCCCCCCCACCCACCCACCCTCGGAGACCATCACAACAAACAAATATAACAGGCAAACAAGTTCCCACCCCACTAAAGTCCAAACAACTGCCAACGGTGACAGTTTGGTTGGTTTTGATTATACACAAAGAGGTTCTTCATGAAGTACTTCTCAGTTTCTCTTTCATCCTATGAAGCCATGCTTCCCAACCTTGGGGTGAAGGCCTCAGTTGTTTTTTTTTCCCAGATGAAAAACAAACAAAAATTTCTTATATGATTAGAAATTGTTATAAAAAAAGTCAATCAGAAGTGTGTAAAATATCATCTCACCTACCTATGTCTTCTCATCTTGTTATTTAGTGAAGTTTTGTAGGCTTTACTTCAGCAAAGCTTGCCCTGTAGCTTTTCTAACAATATGTACGGTAACATGCAGCTTTGAATTATATGAATGAAAGAGCTAATCAATTATATGTTTGTTCTGTACTCAGAAGGTTGAAATGTGCAAAGCTAATTATCATACATGTGTCTTGTGCTATAGAAGTGACACAGCAGCAAATCAGCAGATTGAAACTTTGCCATTTTACATTTCTGGGAAGTACACATACACAATATATCAACCCCTCTAGCCCAGTGTCACTCCCACCTTGTTTCATATTGATGCTTTGTGATGGTTGTACAGGGTAGAGCCCTGCGCTGGACTGTTTTCTTAATCCTGCTTCCGCCCACTCCCAGTGGATCTCCGACCATTTCTGCCCACTCCCGCACATCCTGACTATTCACACAATAGTTCCATTGATTTTGTGCCTTCTCTTGTATTCCATTTATATATATAAAAAAAACATGTTTATGACATAGAAAATTGTCCAGATGTGAGACTTACTTGACTTTGGCAAGTCCTACTTTAATCTTCTTCTCAGCCCCATTTCCTAACTCTATCACTGTGGTAAAGGACTCGGAGCAAGTGTGATACTTAGACCTGCAGTTCGTTGGTTGTCTGTTTTTGTTTCACTCCTGCCTGTGGAAAACATAAAAACTGCCAACTACTGCAAGATTTGCACGGGGTCCAGAATTACGCCAAAGAAAGGGTTCCAGAGACGCTGTATGACAATCTTTTTCTTACACTTAAACCAGATATTTTGTTGCCAAGACTAAATCAAACAGTGAGTGAGATCAAGTTAAAAAAAAAAAAAATAATAATAATAGTTTGTTCCGCAAAGGACTCAGGAGAGACTGGAAAACAGGAAAGTAGGTATGGTTCCTGGTCTACAAGGCACAGTCCCATACAAGCGTTTAGTTGGCAATTCATCCTGTGAAAGTAACTAAAAATGTCAACTTTTATGGCATTGTTTTCCATATTTGATGTTCAATTCTTCCTTCAATCCGTAAGAAAAGAAGTCACCTATATGAAAATGCATTGCTTTTACTAAATAGTAATGATAAGCACTCCAGTTATGCTCCAGTGATCAACAAGGATACTTGCCTTTTTTTCTTGCCTGCCGCCACTTGAAACAAAGAGGTCAGTGACCCTGACAGAGTACAGCGTTTCACTCTCGTGTCTGCCACTCACCTGCATCCATTTTTTGTTGTAGATGCAGATGCTGAATCTGATTATGTTTTACCTATGTATGTTTCATATGACAAGATCTTGGAATGATCCTGGAGTGTGTTTTGTGCTGGTGCTGCTGTTATGTGTGTGTGTGAGACAGAGAGAGAAAAGTTACAGCAGACCCCAGCTAGCAAGTTTGCCTGCTGTGCATTCAGTCAGATATGTTTGAGTATGCTTGCATCTTACCAATTGCGAGTTGCACACTAAATCATTGTTACATCATCATGGTTTTGTCTCTCATTGTACATGCAGTTAACGTGGCCCAGTAAGGTGAAGTGTGGCATGGAGGATCACACCCCCAACACACTCAACTTATATGCTGTTTTTCAGTATGATCTACGAGCTCTGCCCTCGCGTGGCTGGTTTTATTTTCCTGTCTTTAACAGCTCCTCCATGGAGACATTGGCCCCTCTGAGATGAAGGGAAAGAGAACCCTCATTTCTTTTCTTTTTTTCTTTTTTGACCAGTGAAAACATCAAAGGGGTCCAGATGTCCAGCTTTTTTCACTCTAGTGGAGTTCAGAGTCAGTAAGTCAACATATATAATACTGTTGTATAGACACGATGATGGCGTCAATGATGTAACGTTAACTTCAAGGCCACACACGCATACAGGAGCATGGGATACAAAAGGAGGTGTCGGCCCAGAAACTGATGGATTGAGTCTTTACTCTAGTTGTCTTGTTTGTGTTCTTTGACTCAATGGCTTACACTTCAGCTCAGGAAATGATGGAAATGTGGCGTTAAAAAACAGAGCTCCTCCACTAAGAAGGAATCCTGCAGAGAATCTTGCTCTGCTGGGTTAAACTGTTGGGTGTGTGCGCAGTTTTGTGAACTTTTAGCACGGTCTGTGTTTCCATTCATACTTGTTTGACATGTTGTCATTACTTTTTTCATCAGCATTTGTTTGCTTCTAATTCAGTGTGTACGTAATTTGAATCACAGGCCATCTGACTCATGTTAAACAATTTCTGAGGGGTTTTTAATGATATAGTCCCTGACTTGACCAAGAGTTATAGAAATATCCAATAAAATGCTTGAAGGCTATTAAAGTACACAAAAAAGCTGTGAATCACTGAGGAAACAGTGTCTCTACTTGTGTGTAGACTATATACATGAATACAAATAATAACCTGCCAGTTCACACAAGGACCACGTTTAAATTGGTTTTACATGAAAATGTGACAAAGCTCCCTGCCTGCACTGGTTATTGGTCCATCCATGTTAGACCTTATTTAAGAAAATTCTGCAATCACGCCTTCTTCAGACAAGGTCAATTTTAAATTTCATGTCTTTATAAACACTATAACTGAAACCCTGGTAACACCTGATGTCCAACTCCTCTAAAACACTCCTTTTTTTAACCTGGTTAATATGTTCATATGTTGTTTGAATAAGTTAAACAACATATCACAAGCAAAATCAGCCATTAACCTCATGGTTTAGGAGCCCTGCTTTGAATCTCTAGAACACCAACTTTCACCTCAGAAAGATGAGATAAGAGAGCCTGAATTTTCTCTGTAGATAATTTGCAAGAACTAGCACCAACCAATCTCTAATTCTTTTGAGGTGGGGTTGCAATTTATAGCACAAGCTAAGTGGAGAAGCAAGTTGGTGTGTTTTCCTCCGGTTGCTGAAATGGCAGACTTGAAATGTTCTGTTTATGACTGTGATCGCATTCAATCAGATTCTGTTAGCCTTCATGTCCAAATGTGGTGCATGTTTCTAAACTTTTCGTGACAAGAGGCTTACTTTCTCAGACTTTTAAGACCTATGGCCTACACCGCTGAATCGTTTGTGTATTAGAAGAACAAAGATTACTACTTCTGCTATGAGTGACCACGGGGGTGCTTTTGAGAGTTTGAAGAAGCAAATAAAACCAGGGATAGAGTGATTGGGATGGATCTTGGATCTTTTTGGCCACTAAAGAAGAAAGCTGCCCCCTTTAAAGTCTCCTAAAGATAGGATAAATATGCTATAATATCAGTAGTATCTTTTAAGGAATGGAAGCATGCTGAGAGGATCTTTAAAAACTAAAAGGTTTTAACTTAAAATAGATGAAAAATAATCACACCTTTTGAATAAACTGAAACTGTGTAGACTATGTGACAATTTGCAAATTCCTCTGGGAAACTATTGAACATTTTAGCAAATAAACTTTATTACGACTGTGTTCCTAATTAATTTGTGTTGTATATATATATATGTATGCATTCATTTGAAGCAGCTTACATAAACTCAGACTTGCTCTTAATTTCCACTCAAGCAACCCTCTGATCTTGACTTCTTTGTTTCTTTTGGTTGGCGTCAGTTTGGTTGCTGATTGTTCCCTGTGCACTTTCTGCCATTGAGATACATTGCATCATGTTGGCATTCAGAGACATGAAATGGCATTATCCCACTTCCTCTTCTCCATCCATGCAAAAACAGTATAAACTGTGACGTGGACTAGCACTTTAATCCTCTTTCCCTTTTTGGAGGCAGTGGCGGGAACTGCAGAGGAGCTGGTCGCAGAGATACGACCACAAGACGCTGTAGACACAAAGCAGTCAGTGAGCGTGTGAGTGTTTGAAGGTCTGCACAATAAAGAGTTAGTCTATGTTATTTAGAGTGTGAGTGTATGATGGTGAGTGTTTTAGGGTGTTTTTGCTTGTCCATCTACCTTCAGAATACACCAACAAAGCCAGAGCGTGGATTTATATTGGGCTGAGGGGGTTTTTCTTCTTGTGTGAGCACTCCTGCCTCCCACCTCATCTGTCTGCATAACCTCACCTTTGTGGAGCGTGTTTCCAAACACTCCCACAAGACCCTGTTATCTCAGCTTCAGTTTGCATCATGAATAAGACAAATGTCTGTGTGTCTCTGTGTGTTTGTTTCTCTTGAGCTGGGTTCTGGAAAGCTTGTCATGGTGTCTGAATTCGTAAACCCCAGTTTCTCTGGGAAATAGGTCCAAAGTGATTATCCCAGAGGCTGTAATATAGCCACCTCGTGTGGGTAGAGCAAATGAGACCTCAAAAGAATAACTGGCATGTTTCTGATGGTACTGTGTTGAGTGGTCATGTACACAGCACATTCAGTGATTTGTTCTTTTCCTATCTGACATATCAGAAGATTTTCTTGGGTACTTTTTCTTCTTTCTTTCTTTCCCAACCAAGCTGCTATAGCCTGCTTTTTCTGTTACTACAATTGCTGCCCTCCTCAGTTCTTACAAACCTATTGTTGCTTGTTGACATAAAATCCATCGCTACTGGTGTTCAAGTGCAATTTTGCCACAGTTTGCCCCCAATTTACAGCTTCTGAGTACTGCAGAACACAGAGAGAGTCTTCAGGTTTTCATAGGCTTAATGGGCATTGCATGAGATTGTTTGACATATGCTTAAATGTAACTGACAACAGATTATATGTATAGATGTCTGTCTGCAATATCATCGACAGAAGTTTTCAGGGCAGAAAGAAAGTTAGAAAGGAAACAACTCCTTAGCTGTCCCCCAGCTTTAAACTCGAGTACCTTGAAAGTGTTTCCATGAATGTTCCATGGATTTTTAGTGCAACTTTGTCCCAAAGCCCAGTCGTGGGTTGTTTTTTTTTGTATTAAATGCTAAAATGCTGTCATGTCTGGGCCATGGCTATTACCAGAATTGAATAACTGTGATAGTAAATAACTTCATCGCTCTTTTTTTTTTTTTTTTTTGCCTCAGCCATATCTCTTAGTACTTGACACCTTGTATTTCTGGACACTCTGTCTTGGTTATGGTGCTGGATTATGGTGGCAGAGGAGTCTTACGGGCTCTTGGTAGCTTGCATATAATTTGCTGCATTTCTTCTTCATGCATTCTTTTCTGTTGAATGTTGAAAACAAAACTCAAGCTTATCCTGTGGTCACAATTCAATAATTTAGCTAATTCATTAGAGTTGTATCCACCTGAAAGATGATATAGTGCTTTTAAAATGTACATTTAGGTAAATATTTTTTCTGGTTGATTTTCTTAAGATAAGGAAGCCTATAAAATGACACCTAAATTTATTGTCTTAATCACTTTAGTCTATTACACATCAGTTGAAAATGGTAAAGGAGAAAACAATACACATTCAAGTTTTCGAGTCTAGCATTTCTTCGCTCTGTATTTTCAATTGAAGTTGTGAAGTGATAGGTTTAATCTCATTTCCACACTCAACGATGGTTAATTATAACCAGTAAGAGCTATTTGCTGTGACTAAACTTGATTTAATTTGTCATGTGCTTAATCAACCCATGTTAAACCCTTTACAGTTATCATTATCATCCTGTCATACATAATCACATAATTTGATGATTTACTAGTCTAAAGCCGCCATGTTCACTTCCTTCTCAACTCAGCCAGGAGACAGTAGTGTGACTAGTTTGTGGCATCCTAGGCTGACGTTTTGAAGACCACAAAATCTCTCATACACACACTTGCACACAACGACTGATTTTCCCACATGCTCCACTGATCCAGTGGTGAGCACTCTCTTTTTTCTTCCTGCAGCTCTGGCTGCATGCGACCCTCCACAGACGGTATCAGGGTAATTGACAGTGACTGGAAATATGCAGCATCATTGAGCCCCGAACCGTGTGACTAACAGGGTTAGGGCCTCCCCTCTTGGAGACCGGCCCCTCCTACTGAGCCATCAGTGATATTCAATTTGTGTTAAAGTTCCCTTTGAGGGGCCCCAAGGGGCCCGATTTGATTAACATATTTTATGGTGAGCCCTGGGATGTAACTGGGAGTGCTTCAAGCCCTGTATTAATAATAGTCCAAGCTCATTATGGCTGACCAAGTGGCGATGGTAACAGTGAGACCTGACAGTGGTTGACAAATACAAATAGGCAGAAAAGTGACTGGTGTTCAATGGGATGAAGATTCCTGATTTTTTTGCAAGGCCTCTGGGTGATTGTGCAGCTTCATTGATGGCCCGGCCATGCCAGCTTGAGGCTAATCAGAAGTGATTCATGTAAGCGAGTCACAATGCTGCGGTGGATTGAATTTGTTTCATCTACGGTTCTCTCCATCACTTATCAGGGCAACGAACCCCTCTGCAAATAAATGGTGTGCAGACAATAGAGGCTGTTTGTAAGGGCACTTTTCCCACAGTCCTATCTGTCATGAAAATGGACACACACTGAAACATGGACAAAGCGACAGACAGACGCACACTCGAACCCGACTTCCGAGAGTGTCTACAGTAAGAACATTCCTATGCTCCACACGCCTCGATCATTGTCTGCAGCAGCCGTGCAGCAAACAAAAGAGGCGTCCTCTCTGCCTCAGTGTCACAGAGCAGTAAAATGTAACCATGTTACTCCATAAATAAGACTCCTTTCCCCTCAGTTTTTATAGCCGGTTGATGGAATCTCTATGAATAAGAAGCGCTTTTCACTGTCTCCAGTTAAACCCCCAAAAGTTCTTCAGTAAATGCTTTCATGAGTCAGTTAATTTGAATGGGCCCCCTGTAAATCAACGCTTTTGTTTAAAAGAAAGAAAGAAAAAAACTCACCAATATCTTTCAGCTGCAGTGTCTCTCATGAAACCCATGATGAAACTGTAAGACCTATAGAAATCTACAAGATAACCCTTTTCTCTGTGTTTTTAATTTCCCTCAAATGAAGACAGACAAATAAGAGGCCTCTGAAAGGAGACTGTATAGGTTCCCATACATGAGGCAGTGAGGGAGAAATTGGTAAAAGCTTAAATTTCGCCCTGGGCCTGTAATGGTTTGAAAGAATGTAAAGCCCATGACAAAAGCGACTACGAGGAGAAACAGAGAACAGGTGGTCATCGCTGTTTCCCCCAGCCTCAGTCCAAAGACATGAAATCAGGCAAGGGGTTTAGATTTCAGTGATAAAGACCCCAAGGTTTGTTTGTTCTTTATGTCTGCAAAGATGTGTGAAAAGACGTCGGACCTCTAACCCCTCCGTAAGTCTCCCTCCAGCCTTGGGGCTGAGAATGAGAGGTTAAGGATTCCAGCGCAGAGGAAATCATCCATCAACACTCATTTGGGAAGGACAGATTGGATACGTAGGTGGACGAGGCCTTGACTTTTGTTCTTCTTAGTATCTGTTGTATTTTTGGAAATCTTAAGGCTGTGCTCGGGTAAAAAAATAAGTAAAACAATCAATCCCAGTCTTATGTAGTTGATAAAAAGGCTCGTAATATAAGAAAAGATTAGATAAAGGTCAAATTAAATGTTATTTTGATCGTCATCATGCAAGAGGAGCGATAAACTGCAGTCAGTTTTAAAAAACAACAACAAAACAGAAAATACAAAAAACTAAGTATAGATCAAATAAAGCACAAAAGTGAAACACAACACATTATGTAAACTGTGTTCAGAGATGAAGTTTTAAAACTTGTGTTCATGATTCTAACATGTTGGATGTGGTGTTTGCTGCAGAATTACTCCTAATGATAGGGCAAGTTGTCACTTTACATTAGTAAGTTAGTAAGTAACATTGGTGTAAAATAAAAAAAAACAAAGACACTGAAAAAAGAAACTGAATAGAGATGTGAGCACTCTCTAATACCTGCACATACAGGCTGAGACGAGCTGCCAGCCAAGAGAGGCATGCAGTGTTTAACTAACTGTGCATGTGTTTGACTCTCAGTGTATGTTTGTGTGTTTAACCATGTGTGTCCTCTTCTTATCTGTTCCCATCTGTGAGTGTGTGTGTGTGTGGTTTAGGGTTGTTGTAACCATAGGAGCATGATGACAGACAAGCAGACAGGAGGGGTGGCTGAGTTATTGGGCAGCAGGCAAAGCTTCAGGTGTGTGATAAAGTTGAGGTGAGATGGAAAGGATGCAGCGGGCCATAAGTGAATTTCATGGTTGTGGGTGGAGTGTGTGCGCAGCAGAGTTCTGCTTGGGTGAGCTTGAAGAATGCCCATGTAGATCCTGGCAGGGAAAGAAGGAACTCCTTTCATCGCGTTTCTCAGTGCCCCAAACCCCACCCCAGATTTTCCTGCTCCATCTACCAGTGACTCAACACTCCCTTCCTTTTTATATCTCTTGTGCACTCCTTCCATCATTGCAGGAGACCTTTTTAGGATTGAAATTCATTTTTCTTTTCTCCTGTCTAAACCTTCTCTCCCTCCTTCCCTCTCCTCTGTAGCATGGGAGCTGTCAGTGGCATTCGCTCAGACCCACAACCAGAACTCCGGCAGCAAGCCGGTCCTGTCGCTTTAAAGGGCAGCGACTAATTAGTTATAATGGCTTCCATTTTGTCCTGGCCTTGCGTCATGTCTTTGATGCTGTGATTGGAGCACCCAAGGGGGAATACCAGACAATTTTCCATGTCTGATTTGTCTGAAGGGGCGGTGGGTACGATAATGATGTCAGGGCAAACAGAAACAAAGTTAGTGTTTTTCCCACAGTGTGACATGGACATTATCCTTTTATCTTTGAAGCTTTTAATTGCAGCACTGTGCAAAAGTCTTGAGCTACTCCTATTTTTTTATATATTGCAGGAAAATGGGAAATAGGAGTAGCAATATATTGAAACATGTGAAAACATAAATGAAAATGCAATGTATTCGGCAAAAATAGATTACGTACAATTCCAACAAGCTCAAAAGTCAGTATTTGATGTGACCACCTTTATTATTCAATACAGCCTGAACCCTCTTAGATAAGCTTACTTGTTATTTCTGTGTGCTGTCTTCAGGAATAGTTCTCTAAACTTCTTGAAAGACATTCCAAAGCTCTTTTTTGGATGTTGGCTGCTTTTTTGGGGGGGATTCTTTGGGATTATCTGTATCTGCTTCAATATTCTTGTGATCCAGACCCTTGGGAGGATTCATCCCTCCATAAGATGTGTTGTCACTGAATTTCAGTCCAGTTCTTGTGTTATTTGGCATACCTCAGCCTTTTCTCCCTGTTTACCTTCCTTAAGAATTGCTACTGACAGCCACCCTTCCATGGAGACTAGTTCTGACGAGGCTTCAGAAAAGAGTAATGTATCAGCTGAAGGTCCAGATGGGTTCTCTCGGTTCCTGTATGATATCTTTGCTGGATTTTTCCTGTTTCTTAGGGAATTACCTTCACATGCTGTACATCCACTTGCCCGGCTCATGCTGAGATATGCCAGTTGTTTTTTTTTAGGCTATTAGTCTTTTGGAATCAACTTGTTGGTGCAAAATACTATTTTATATCAAGCTGTATTATCTATACTATTTTTCAAAGATGCAAATTATGTGTTTGCAACAGGCTACAAGTAACAAAGTGCCTAAAGATACAATTTAGAGGAGGGAATTTGCTCAGTTGTCTGGTATGTGTTGACACAACACCGGTTAATCTCTTTTTTTGGTTCATCTCTTGAGTTAGGTGCCTTCTTAATGCTTGAATAATTCATAGTTCAGTGTTGACTGGGTTAACAAACAATCTTAAAATGTAGAGACTGTCAGAAAGCCTGGAGAACCATTGCTCAATACCACTTTAAAGCTTTACAAGAAAGTCAAGCTCCTTGGAGACAAAATATAAAGAAATGAGAGGATTACAGAAGACATTTGCTCAGTATTGTACTCCCTAGACCATTTTTTGTATAACTTTAGCAAAACTATTAAACTAGGCTCAAAATAAGGTAAGATGGCACTAGAATATAGTTACATCTGATGTCGACCTTTATTTTGTCACGCATGCATTTCTGCTTTAACCTTCAGATATAATGTTAGCATATTTAGACCTTCGTTCACTTTCTACCTTTGTCATTGAAAATTCTTTACTGTTAGGATCATAGACATTTGGATACTGGTTTGATGGCTCCTATTTGAGATATTTACCACAAAAAAAGTTACTGTTATATAACACCTATGGACCTGAAGTGGATACTTTAGCTTTAATTCTAGGCCAAATTTGGAGCAAGGGCTTATGAATTATAGCACTGTAATAGGTAGAATAGAATAGAGTCTGGAATCTATCATGGAAAAATTGGTCTCTTCATGTTTGAAACTCTGCCAGGTCTTTTCTTGAACATTTTCTCCTCCAACATGTCCCTGGGTTGCTTTTGCATCATGTTTTGGGTCCTGGTCCATCTGTACTTTGAAGCACTGTCCATTCAACTGTTGCACTTATGTGAATCTGAGCAGAAACTACATGGCTTTCTTCTGTCATCATCAAAGTCCAGTGCTCCAGTGCCATTAGAAGCCATGCATGTCCTTGCCCTCAACTACCTCCTGATGTTTTACTAGTGTTTTTGTATACTTTAAATGACGAGGGTCAGAAGTTATAAACCTGATCTTGATTTAATTTGTCCAAAGCAATGCTGTTCCAAAGCTGCTTTAGCTTTTAAAGTTGGTCTTGTCAGAGTCTAATCTGGCAGTTATATTCTTGCCTATGATTAGAAATGCACCTTGTGGTGAGTACTCTGTATTGATCTTTTTGAAGTCTTCTCTTTAAGGTAGACTTGGCTGATAATATTCCTACCCACTGGAGAGTATTCTTATTTTGGCTGGATCTTGAAGGGGTGTTTTCTTGACCCTGGAAAGGATACTGCGATCCTTGACCTTGATCCTTGTGTGGACGGCCAGACTTTTTTAAATTGCTGAGCTAACCATTGCATTTTTTGCTCTCAGTTTGTGCCAAAATTTTGATGAGGCCACTCCTGTTCCTTTGTTTGTTTTTGCAGTCTAGGGATGACCTACCTCACCGGCACTGACAGCTTATTTGACTTCATGTTGTTGGCACTTGACAACAGGCTCCAAAGCAAACACTTGAACTCCAGATCTTTTACCTAGTTGACTGTTAAAGAAATAACAAAAGAATAACAACCCCCCCCCCCCCCCCCCCCCCCCCCTCCTGTTCGTGAAACAGCTTTGAGGGTCCTGCCCATTGAAAAGCTATGATAACAATTTTAACTTGAACATATTTAGGCATCGACATCCAAAATAGAACACTGTCTGTGTTCAATCATTTTTGGACTTAGTGCATTTGGAGCCATTTATCATAGTGAGACCACACCACCATCTGTAACCTCCACTTAGACCTTGAAACTGTCCCCAGCTTCCTCAGTTCCCTATGGATAAGGTTGAGTAGTCAACTATAGAGGCAGAACCCTTTGATCCCTCTTAACACACAGAGAAAAGACAAACAGACATAACCACAAAAATACACACACCATTGTGGCGCTAATGGTGCTTGAAGTCCAGTGCAGCTCAGCTCTCCCTTGGAGCAAGAAAGCAAGAGATGAAGGAGAAGAAGAGGTGGGGGAGCGTCAGGTTCCCCTCTCGGCATCTCTAAAATAGGTTTATCTCTGCCAGGGAGGTGTCTCATTGTGTTGCCACGCTGGGGGCTGAAGAAGGAGAGGATGCAGGCAGCCGAGAGACACAAGGAGAAGCAGCGAGCGTCAGAAAAAGCATGATAGAGGATGGAGGGGGAGGTGAGTCTTCTCTGAGATGGGACCACCTGCGTCGCCTCCTTTGCTGGGAGATTATGTGGGCACACAAAGCGATGCCGGGAGGAGAGCGAGGGCACTGGGGGAGCCGTGCGTTAGGAGAGTGAGCAGCGTGGAAAGTGGAGGTGGCGTGTGTGCCAGGGGTCTGCCACATAGTGTACCACCGCCCCACAACTGCCTCTCATCATATGTCCATTTCCCCTCCTTGTCCTCCCTCTGCCCTTTTCACTTGTCCCCCATATAGCACATAAAACAATTGAACAGTCAGATGCAGCTGCAGTAAGTTCATATTTAATGATATGTTGAGTGTTACTACTGCTCAGTTATTTATGTATGACATGCATAAATAAGATAATTGAGCTAGAACGTGACATATTTAAGTTTGTGAACAAATTGAGAGTAAGTTAAATCTAAAATAGAAAGGTTTTTAATAACGTTAGCATCTATACTTTCTTAAAAGCAGAAGAAAGCTGATAAACGCTGCAGATTAGTTTGCTTACATTTGCCTGGTTTGAAAGTGACTGTATAAAAGAGCAACACTTATCAGCACTTTATTTGTCTTTTTAAAGTTTTAATTCTGCCTTGCTGTAGGCTGGTTGCATGGATATTAAAAGTTCAGCTAATTCCAACATGTGTGTGCTTTATATGTCTGGAAATGGATAAATTCACCATTCAGGGTGTAGAGTTGCTGAATGTGCAATAACCCAGCACCTGTTGTGTGTCACCACTTGGTTTTGACACCTGTTTCATCTTCACTGTTCATATTAGTGTAACCATGACTTCTTTTCTGTATTTCTGTATTTGATGTTGTTCTTTTTCGATCTGAGACTAGAAACTTTACCATAAAAAATTAACGTTATATCACCAGAAAGTTATGGTTGTTTTACTGCTTTTTTTTTTTCTTGCTACATATTTCTCTTCCAAACCACCAAGACTTATCAAGGCGGAAAAAATTCTAATGAAACTATTGGGATAAATAGATCACTTGTAATTTCCTTAGCTTAAAGACTGGTGTTCTGGTGATGTTGGTTACTGAAAACAAATCATCTTCTTATTTTTGTGCCAATCATTCCCACAGATATTTGTAAAATTCATTCGATACTGTGACTGTCACGTGTCACAAAAGCAAGGAAACTGCACAGTCAGCTAGACATTCAAGTTAAATCTGTCCTTCTGTCTTTGTGAAATTTGTTTCTCAGTCTCTGTCCACACAGAGCCACAATTCATCCATCACTGTACTCTGCACTCAGTGGAGTTGATTCATTGTGGTTAGATTACTTTGGTCTCTTGTGTTCAGTGTCATGGATAGTCCCACAGCTGTGAGCCCAGGTCTCCCAGGGTGGACATGAGCTCAATGATTGGTCAGCCCTCATTGTTTCAGGCACTGTCATTGGTTAAGATTAATAGCTGTTTTTGGTTAATTATTCCAGGCCTGAGTATTGGTCTGCAGATGAACCTAAGCTAACCCACAACCCCTCCATCAATGACTCCATTTGAACATCCCCATTCATGGTAGCCAGCCCTTAAATCTAATTATTGCAGAGCTTCTTTTGTCTTTTTGCTGATGTGGGCTATTAGAGGAGCAGCTAGAGCATCTTGGGCCAGGTCTGGGTCGCGCCAGTTTTGACGAGGCTTTTCTGTAAAAGTCTGCCCCCCGTCTTGTCACCCTTCTTTCCATTTCAAAAGGCTCCCTGAGGAAGCTGCAGACCTCAGCAAATTCTCAGCCCAAGGTGAAAAAGAGAACAGAAGGAGTGAGAGAACAGAGGACCGACCAAAGAGGCAACCTGTGTTTGTCAAGGTCTCCCTGAATGGGAGGGTTTAGGTATTCATTGTTGCCCTCTCTTTCACCCATTCTCTATTCTTCAAAGTGCTGCTGGAGCCCTGGCTTGGCGTGGGTCTAAGCCTGCGTCCTTCCCAGTGAGAGCACTGCAGGACACACTGACGTGATAATCATAATGCCATCATGGCAGTAGCTTTGTGTGGGGAACTGAGGACTGTCATCCTGCCGCACATTTTCTCTCTGTCCCATTGGAAGGTGCCGCAGCCATGATTAAAACGAGCTACAATAGAGGTCACCCCAAAAAATCTATCCCCTTACTTTCGGTTGTGGTGTCTATGTAGGAACAAATGAGCAGTAACAGGGTTATGAGGTGTTGTTTACATGTTATTAATTAAAGGTAAAACATTATGTTATTTGGTTCACCGATAATTTTCCCGTTTCAGAAAAAAAAAAACTATATATATATATATATACGTATAGCCGCTGAAAATCTGAAATCAAGGTACAGACCAATCTTAGCACATCTTTTGAAAAATATTTTTGTGTGCCTGTCACCTTGAGTACTCATGGTTGTACTCGTGTGTGTGTTAATTATGTGCCCAGGGTTTTATTACATTAAACTTTTTTGTTAGTGTGAGTTATGTGAACTAACAACGTTATTACTGGGTTGCTTCATAATGTTATGATCAGTTGGAATAATGCTGTTTTGTTATTCATTTACGGACCAATCATTATTTTAGCACTGTTTGTAGATTGACATGTTTGGACACGCTAAGTGTTTAATGCAAATGCATCCACTAATAAACCAATCTACATCAGTGCTTGCTATACTGTGTTAGCAGCTGAGTAAAAGTAAGTATATATAGTACCCTTTAAAAACTATATTAAAGTGCTGCTCTATGAAAACAATCAAATATAAACATTAAGAATCTTAACTTTGATTAAAAGAAGAAAAAAGCTTACTAAATTTTCTAAATTACAACAAGTACTGATAGTTGTGAAAAAGCCACTAGACAAAAATGAGTTTTAATGAGGACAAGAGGCAGAGTTTACCTGTCTGACATCTCCAGGACAAAAGTGCCACATTCGAAGGGACTGAACACTAAAGGCACATTCATCTTGTTATGACCCATATTGTTTCTTCAGGTTGCTTAAAAACAAGCAGTAAAATATGCTTCATGGACTGAAACTTAGTGACAAATAGTGATACAATGTAAAAATCCACAAAATAGTGTTCAATCAAACCACTATGAAAGTTTTGAGATTTGTTTTAGATGGTAAAAATGAGCTTTTCTGTTGTCCCTCTTCTGAGCAGCGGTAAGCTTGGCTCACCATTTGAAATCCCTCCTGATTCTCAAAACTGAGAGTGCCCTGACCACTGTCTTCTGCAGGTAAGACACTGACTCCTCATAAAAACTTCACGCAGTGGCAGTTCAAATAAATAGATAAATACAAAATTTTAAAAAAGAGAAATACTCACATGATGAAATTATTCTAAAACTTGCAGGAAGTGGGAGCTGGGTGCAAGGATCGGTCAATAAAAATGTGTCCTTTGACATATGAATCTGCATTTCATATGGTGGATGTTGCGCCGATCACTTCTTGCTTCAGAGCGCATGCACGTGTTGAAAGCTTGTCAGAGATGTTTTTTGCAAGCTGCAGGTAATGAATGTTTCACCTGCTTGTATCAGAGCAAAGTACATTGCAAAAGCTATGTCTGTAAGAAATTAAATAATGTACCTAAATCTGGAACAGAAGTAAATATCAGATAATTAGCTGCAGCATTATACGGTGTGTAACAATAGTAGGGAATAAGTGTATCATATTATTGAAAACATGTTTCATTAGTATCCAGGCACTGGTGTGTGTGTGTTTTGTTTTGTTTTCTACTTTAAAATGAACAATTCATATGTTGCGTTATACATTTACGCTGAGGGTACTTTTGGAGAGCACATAGACACGTACAAGAAGACTAATGTTTGTGGGTGATGAAGAAGAAGAAATCCGTGAATCCATGGTTGTAAGTATTGTTCTGTAAAAAGTTTGAAGGGTACACATTTGAGAAATTGAGGATCATATTTATTTTTT
Source organism: Leuresthes tenuis (assembly GCF_036924035.1). Taxonomy (NCBI): domain Eukaryota; kingdom Metazoa; phylum Chordata; class Actinopteri; order Atheriniformes; family Atherinopsidae; genus Leuresthes; species Leuresthes tenuis. Next base: position 13,353,926 of record NW_027325361.1, on the reverse strand, counting down.
AATGCAAGAACAAGCAACGACCCGTGAATCAACGTCATGAAAGCATCAAATACATAGAGGTGAAGCAAATTCACATCAGGAAACAGTGTGAGTTTTCTGATATGGAAATTACTGATGAGGAGCAAAGGTCTTTGGAGTGATGCCAAAGTTATTTGCGTTCTCCAGTGGGTGGATGGCAAGATATGATAGTTGGTATCAGATAACTTTAAAACCACCTACTTATATTATACAGCTCCCCGCTGTGTGACCAAAACAGCTCGGACGCATTTTAGTATATTGTACTGGGGTGCTAGCAGCAGATTGAGGTCAGGTGGCGTGTGTGTGGGGCCTTTGACAAGTTCTGATGCATCTTTCAAAGGAGCAATCAGACCCAGGGATTTGGGAAGTTTGGAAATCAGATGAGCACCTTAAAATCATTGTGTTTTTTGGTTGTTCCTAAACCATTTCCCAGTTTGCAATTTGAGTGCTGTTACCATAGCTAGGTGTGCGTGTTCTGCAACAGTGTTAACTGTACAGCAGGTGGTACCTGTCAGAGGAACATCCACATGAAGTCCAGAATTCAAAGTTTCTCTGCAAAAAATATCACTGCAACTGCATTATCAACAATTAACCAGTTTTGATGTTTTGGCTGATCTATATTTCTATATTCTATATATATAGAAATATAGATCTATATCTATATTTGAGAAGTTATATCTCAGGAAATCATGAAAACATATTTCTGAGAAGAATCTTGCAGATAATCTCTTTAATTTGGCATTGAATAGCAGTGACACCGACTTACTGTGTTTCTACCTGTGTGAAGAAGCCTCAGACTGACATGTGACTGAGAAGCCCTTGAGACTGCTACTGTTCTCCACCCACGCTGTCTCTGCATAGACTCTCAGAAGTGTCATAAGAGGTAATAGGTGACACTGTTTATGATGACATTATTACATTAGGAGTCGTCAAACTTCTCACTTGAGAGACAACAAGAAGGTTGTAGCAAAAAAGAGGATGATTTGGATTGACGGCTACGTTTGAAATGATAGTTTGCCATGTATTTATTTTGTATTCCACACACCAAAATCATTAAGAATTAAGTACAGCAGTTTATTAAAGGCTTTTTAAGCCAGCTTTAACAAAATAATACATTTGAATCTTCATTTAGTCATAGCGTTTACCTCTTTCATTTGTCATTTTCATATTTTTTTCATCATGGTAATTGTGGCCATTCAATCTTGAAGTTTGCACAACTTAGACCACAAAATTTGTAATTTGATCTTTAAAAGCTACACTTTAAATCTAAAAATATAATTTTTCTCACAAACTAAGTGTTTATATCTAGACTTGTTACAGCTTTGAAATGGTGTCACTTTATATTCCGGTGTTTTCATCACTCACAGAGAGCCTTTTAACTTTCTAGCTGAAGGTAACAGCTAACTTCACTTAGTTTGGAAGTTTTCACTTATGTGAAGTGACACTGAATCCACACACCTAATGAAACATAATAAGTCAGTTGTCGCCATTGTATGTTCAAGTTTTCTTCTGGCTCCTCTGTGAAGAGTATGCAGTCATCATCCCCTGTGTCACACACAAAGTGTGTGATCGTAATGATGACCCTGAGGATGAGCCCACATTCCTCTCCACAGCACACTCCTCTCACGCATCTCTACCATGCAGACCCCCAGCTGTCATGTAATAAATGTTCAGTGCCTTAATCAATTTGCAATGCTTAGGGAGCATCTCTCTTGATTTAGCCTGTAAAAAAGAGAATGAGTGAGAGAAAGGATGAGACAGAACACAGAGGACAAGAAGGGTCCCTGTGAATGTGGTGAGAGCGCCGGGCAAAAAAGACGGAACAGGGGGGGTCTGTTAGAGAAAAGACTTCCTGTGGCGTAAATAGTATTCATGGATGACAGAGTGGTCATGGAGGATAGACATTGGTCTTCTTCTCTGCAGAGTTCGAGTTGACTCATTCTTTGCCTGGCTTTTCTTCTTGACGCGGCTCGCCAAGGGGTTTCTTTGTGCAAAAGCAGCAGGTAGCGATGGAGTGGCAGGTCAGCTCCTGGGCCAGCACCACAACGCCCTTCTCCCACTGACCCCTGCTGAGATTTTCTCTGCACAAGAGTGAAAGTGTAATATTGGGCAGGGGCAAGGGATGTAGGTCATGCAAAACCACAACTTTTGAAAAATTCAAATAGCTATTACTCTTGTATCATATGTTCTTGGTTTTCATAAAGTCACTTCATTCCCTGGGAAAGTTACTTCACAACCATCACTATAATAATGAAAAATGGAAATCTTTTAAAAGTGTCATTCATTTCTTTTAATAAACATACGTTGGCTTTATTTCCATCCACAACACGTCTTCGACCACAACAGCCACTGCTTCCACATTGTATGTCTTCAAACAGATTTGATGCTTTTTATCATGACTGTTTTCTTTCTCTCCCTGTAGTAGCTCAAAGTTTTCCCAGTGGGTGGTTCACTTAGCCACAAGGCTCCAGAATGGAGTTGCCCACACAGCACGCAGCCTAATCGAATAACTGCCTCAGCATGGCGCCCAGCGTGAGTGCCGTCCCCAGAGGGGAGCTTGACCGGAGGCTGCAGGTACTTTTCATTGCTGCCTGGCAAGCCGGCGCCTTTCTCTCAGAATCCTGCTGCTAGAAATTTGTCAGCCCCCTCTGGCTCTCTTTCTGAGAGTGTCATCTGTGGGGCCCCTGATGGGAGATTTGTTGATATGATAACTCGATTAGACTACAGGATGGATGACACGGTGGCAGCAAGCCAGTCAGCAGCACTCAGGGAGGTGATGACTCCTCTCTTTAACCTCTCCTCAGGAGCCTGGCGTTCAACACCTGTCCTTGCTAATCAGCCTTGCTGCCCAGGATGGTGGCTGAAGGGAAGGTTGAGATCAGGGCCTGTTTACATGTGAGGAATAGTAAAAGCCACTTTGGCCTTCAGTCTTTGAGCCTTAGAAGTGTTTCTTGCCGTGTCTTCCATTGAAAATGGCAAAAAATAGACAATTGTTAAATTAACTCTCTCTTTAGGTCAATTATATAAGTTGTTACTGCTGTAATTGTCAATCATGTGATGTACACCTCAGTAATATGTTATCGCTTATATAGAAAAGGATACAAATCTTCTAGTTGAGCTCTTTTTGTGAGAAATTTACACCAAATAGATGCAAAATGTTTCAACACTGTCACTGATCATTCAAGATCACTGTCCTCCAGTCTTCTTATCATCTTCATTTTCTTATCTCTATATCATGCACAGTCAGCTGCAGTTTGGCTACATTTCATCTATGAAATTGAACTCTCCAGGGTTTCATTACCTGGAACCACAGAGGTCATAAAACTTTCCTCACTGGTTTTCACTACTTTTAGGACAACCAAAGATACTGTCAGATGCACAATACTTTCTCTGTATCTCCTCCAGGTTATTTGCTACATGGTGCATGGGGCCACTCAAGTCAATTAAGTTCACATCCCCACTTTAGCCAAACAAGGGATTGTGGCAAAATAAGGAGCGCTAAAGGCCAACAGAAGCCTCCCCTTCCCAGCCCAGGCATTGAGGAACAGCAAAAAGGACACCAAACAAAGGGCGGCCCCTCTGTGTCTCAATGACTCCTCTCTTTGTTGCCTTCTTGGGCCCCATAAAGGAAGAGGGACGCTCTTGTTTGCCCAGGAGGTGGTTTAATGGCCCCGGGTAGAACAATGGCACTACATTCAAGCCATCTAGAGGGGCTCATTATATAGGGCCGTCCCAAAACGCACGGTCTCTGGACATTCCCACTGGAGTGCTTGGTGAATGGTCCTGATGGGCGGGGTGGGCCAGAGAGGGCATACAGGGAGGAGAATGGAGACCATTGAGGTGACAAGCAGGTTCCATCTGCCCCCAGAGCCTCCTTACCTTGCATCATGGCAGCTAGGGGCCTCTCTGTGCACAAAGGGCAAATTTAGTGTGTCGAGGTGGTTTAAAACACTCACTTTAGAAAAGTCCATTGAGGGAAATATCAACACTGTAGACTACGGAATGGTGTATTCAGCCTCTGCTGCTCCCTTCCCATTGACCAAGTTCCTTTTCCTTTCACATCTTTTCTCCTTTTTGCTCCATTCAGGCCCCACTTCTCTCATCTCTCAAGCTCTTCAGTTCAGGCCATTTTTCCCATACCTTGCAAAGGGGCGGATGACAAGAATTAAGTTAGTTCTGGCCCGGCCCAAAGGTTTTGTCCTCTCTAAGCAGTGGCAGGTAACTGTGGCTATGATGAAATGGATCATCAATCACAAGCCAATCCTCTCTGGTGATGTGACACAACCTCCAAGGGCTGTTGTCCTTCCTAACTATTAAAATACTTATACTTTTCAAGTTCATTCCATGTGATTTTCCTTATTTTTTATTGTAAATAAATATTCTGTTTGTTCACTTCAGACGTGGTATATGCTTTCATGCTGAGCACAGCTATAATTGTAGTTGAAAGTTGATGTACATTTATCAGTTTTGTTTTATTGATGGTTTTGTGATAACAGCAACACCACTTCAGCATTATAGATACACACGCAAACATGTAAAAATAAAACAGCCCCTTAGATTATTTATTCATTGGTGCAATGTCTTTTTACCTGATCTTAACTTACAATTGGTGTTCACCATTGACTACAGCTGGTAGGTTTGCTGTGCCAATATAAAAAGCGGTTATTGTCACAGCACTCATGGAGGGACTAACACACAATACAATATGAAACTCCAAAGAGCTCAGTGCAGATCTGATCTGAGGAAGACTAGATTTACACAAGTCAGGAACTTCTTAGGAGGCATTTCTAAACATATTCTAACTCTGAATCAGTTTTTAAGCATGGCGGTGGTAGCTTCACACTGTGGGGCAATGTTGCTGCCAGTGGAACTTGTTGATTGCACATAGTTGACCAAGCTTGGATGCAACTGGATTTTCCAACTTCACAAAGACCCCAAACCTACATCAAAACTGAGAACAAATAAAGCAGGCTGACATTAAGTCTTTGGGAATGGCATTCGTAAATTTATAACCAAAAAATGCTGCTTTATATATTGACATTTGGAAACTTTCCAGTGCAGTCGTGAATAGAGGTGAAATCCATCCATCCATTTTCTAATACAACTGTCAGGTCACGGGGGAGCTGGAGCCTATCCCAGCGGTCTAGAGGTGAAATGATACCCTGATTATTCCAAACATGCAATTACTGACTCAGAGATTGGCTACCTCTTTTAAAATCAGACATAAAACCAAATTATGATGACAAAACAGATTTTTATTGAGAATAGTATTCATGCGTTTTGAACTGTTTGGAAACAAGGATTTCCATCTTCAGACAAAAAAAAATTAGACATGCTGCCTAAAAAAAAAGACAAAGAAAATTTCCCCTAGCTTCTCAGTTTTGACATTTTACAGTTTGTCATCGTCCACATTGTTTATGATGATAATATGATTATAAGATGTCAAAGTTTAAAACAATTGAAATGAGGTAGACCCTTGCACCTCATGGCTCTTTCGAACCACTGTCACTCTTTACTGACACACATTATTCAAACTCTCACCAGAGATGACACCACTGTCCAGCATTCGCTTTTAAAGTCCTTTCAGCCATGTTTTTTTTTCTTTTTTCATTGGTCTCTAAAGATGAAAACGATGATTAACAGCTCTGAAACCATTTCTCAGGACCCTTCAGGATAAGGCCATGGGAAAGGCAGTTGCAAAGAAACCGACACAATCATGATGTCTTAAAGCATATGTCTGCTTCCAAAAAACGTTTGGTCTTTCTGGCCTGTCTGAGGGACAAGGCCTTCATGGTCACAACACCACTTCTAGCCTTATAGTGTTGAGGGCCGCATCTCTCAGACACCCCACTGTGCAGCTAGCAGCTAGCCCTGGAGCTCCCACTGGGCAAACTCAGCAGGGGCCACAGACAGTGGGTAGGCTCCCCAGGGGCCAGATTGCACCCATTTTGCACCAGGCTTTTGTGTATGTGTCTGCATATGTGTCTATGGACTCTTAAATGTAGAGCTCAGCATACATATGTAGGAATTAGTATTCGACTATACGTGTGTGAGTCAGAGTGGAAGGAAGATGTTTCCCACCAGATGCTTTCGCTCCCAGAACTCTTAGCGGGGTGCCAGTGAAGTCCCGCTGGGCCACCACAGTAGGAACATATATCTCGCTGCAGGGGAAGGGCATCGGCCCTAATGATGAGACACATCAGTCATCCTCTGTGCCTGGCCTGACATGCCCAAGTGTCCTGTTCATGGTGGCATATCCATGGTGAAATAATGCATATGGCAGGGGTGCTTTATGAAGCCCTGTGGGAACCTGTGTTCACTCTCAGCGGTGGAGAGCATTTAAAGACTGCTCAGCGCAGTTAGTGCAGTTTACTCGCTTGGCGGGAGGTTGTGATCTTATTTCACTGCGTGTGGTTTCCATCCAATGTGTATTTAGCTGTATAATTGTCTCGTTAACTTTTCAATCATTGTCCTAAGATCATTTGATTTTTATTATTGTTAATAAGATGTCTAGTTGCTTTTAAACTATACATATTTTGTCCAAGGTTTTCGTAACTTTATCAAAAATACAGAACTTCTGAGGTAAGAAGGCATAAAACAGCCTGAAGTACTGAAGTGGAATTTTGGTTTCAGAGAGCCTCAGAGCGGACAAAACAGGTGGGCAGGTGTACTTTGAACGCCTACGAAGGCGTCGCAGCTTACTAAGCCCCCAAACATGGCTGTTTTTGGTATTTTAGCAATGATACCAGTGAGACTCTGCTTCCTTCCAAAAAGCAGAGGAGCACATCAGAGGTCACTCTGTTCTGCCTCACTAACATCTTCCTCCCCCACTGTGCTTTTAACATATCCATCACTGGGAGCTATCTACTGCTGCAGATTATATAATGATAAGTATTTTACTTCTGGAGAAAAAGCACACCACAAAATGAAGCAAACAGAGGAGCGAGATGGAGAAGTGGAGGGGAGAGCACAGAATAAAAAGAACGAGGCCCATACACGGCTGAGGATGACTCCAGAGGTTGTTTTTGCATGAAAGACTGTTTTTCACTCACCCTCTTTCTCTTTCTTTGTTTCCATCTTTCCCTCTTTTTTTATTTCTTGCTTGCTGTTTGGAGAGCGAGTGATGCTTTGCTTGCCTCCAGCCAGGAGGTAAAACCAAACTGCAGAGCCAGGCTGCCAAATGATGAAAGACTCTGGCATCCAGGGATGCTCTGTGCCTGGACCAAGAGCTCAGAGCAGGAGAAAATGCTCGCTTTTCAACTTGACACTTTTTTCCGACTACATTTCTTCTCTTTTGCTTGTGTGTGTATGCGTGTGTGTCGGTTTTTCCATCATCAGGGCAAGCAATTTTTTTTCTTTTTGCTTTTCTCATGAGTGCTTGCACCGCAGCCTTGGAGCAAAAGCTCCTTGTGGGAGACTGGTGGATGGATGGAAGAAGTGAAGAGGAGGAGGGCAGAAGGATGGGCAGAAAGCTCAGTGTTTATGCGGGTTTGTGTGCATTTGAATTTTGCGGGTGCAAGGATGCAGTCTGAACGCGGGTGTCCAGTCTTTCATACTATTGTGCCATCATTAGCACTTCTTTCCTCTTCTACTCTCCAAGAGGTGTTTACAGAATGCAGGCAAAAAGTGTTGCAAAAATGTTACTTTTAATAATATAAAGACAGCATTTTCTGTCCTTAACACTAAATATCTATATCACGTCAAGAGACTTGATATTGTTTGTTGTCTGCCTTTGGAGTTCTGCTTGTCTTACAGTGTTTTAAAAATTCACTTATTAAACCACAGTCAGTTTTCTTTAGACCAGTTTCTCCTTTCTCATGAGGTCATCATTTTAATTTTGCCACGCCCTATTTTCAGCTGTTTAATAGCTCTTTAACAGCTCTTTAATAAGGACCACGTAATGAACATTGTAAGTGAAGTTCTTCGTAGGTTTGTGTGATCAATTTTAAACTAGAGACTTCCACTAGAGATCCTTGGTTACTTTTTTGACAACCACCTGCTCTTTGGTGCCAGTGAGCACAACTGCTTCCACTTACCTGATCATCTTCAACTCTTGTTTTCCCCACTCCTTGTCAGAGTCACCGGGTATGGTTGAGCTGTCAAATAAAAATTCCCCCTTTTGTCTTTTCCCTAGCTCTTTTCCTTGACCTCAATTCAATGAATATTCCACTGAAAGTGCTTTAGATATCTTGTGTAATGCAATACTGTCACTGCTGTTGTTCTTGAGGCTATAACATATATATCATATTAGCATCATAAGACATAGAATATGACTTAAATGTTTTCTACTTGATTGTAGGTCATAGAATTTAGTTGGAAACCTTCATAAGCAAAAAGACTACTGGACCCGATCCATTGTTTTTCCATACCATCGTATTTTTCTTGCCATGCTGCCAGCTCCGTGCTGTTTTTTTAGCTCTTTGAAACCCTTAGTTGAGAGAATGACTTGAGAAGCACATCAGAATAACCAGTGTCTGCCACTCCGTCTTGATGTGATGTGACATTTAGTAACTGTTGTGAACTGCACCTATGTAGAATTGAAAGTATTTATTTTAAAGCTTTAAAAATAATGATGAATTCAGGATCTCTTCAAATTTCTACAATGCTCCCAAGTATCTTTTTTATAATGAACCCCCTTTTACAATTTTATGGAGTAAGGAAGTCTTTACACAATTAAAATAATAATAGCACATTAACAAAGGATTACATTTTGATGAAACTATGGCACGTCCTCTTGCTGTCCCACATTTAGTGACACATTGAGTGTGTTTATGCAGGATAAAGTGTGTGCAAATCGTGGTTGAATTCAAGCACAGAGGAATTCCCTCATTCTCAGGTCAGGCTGTGAGCGCCCTGCAAAGATTCTGGTTCCCCACCGTAATCCTGTCTCAAACGGAGGGGAAATGTGATGCAAGGTGTCAGCAACACCATCAAGATTGTATTTTTCTGTCCTCACTGTAAAGCTACTCCCTTCAAAATTCCATCCAATGGTGTAATCCTCCATCTTACACCATTCTCTCTATTCATCCCACTTCATTTTTCATCCCTGTGTGAAGAAGGAAAGGTGAGGAAACTGGAGGAAAGATTTTGCTGTGTTTGTATGAGTAACAAAGAGAATGTCGCCCGCACAGAGGGGCCTCACGAAGAGAGTGTGTCTACATCTGCCAATGCAGATATAGACATTTAGTCTATACTGTCTGTGAGGAAAGCTGTCTGCAGGTCCAACAATATACTCCATCTTTCCTCTGTCAGATTTAGTCTACCACACATTTTCATACACACATGCACTACGATCATTGTAAATCGTATGTGTTCACGTCCATGTAGGGCAAAGTGAGTACCGGTATGTGTTTTTATCTTTTGTGCAAGCACTCAAAGAAAAAAATATCTCTTAGCAGTGGCCAGTGTACAGTTCCAAAACAAAATCAGTCTCATATGTGGAAGTTGGAAAAGGTGATGGTGGTGATAGAGGGTCTGCATACTATGTGTGTGTGTGTGTGTGTGTGTGTGTGTGTGTGTGTGTGTGTGTGTGTGTGTGTGTGTTTGGGTGGTGAGGCGCTGTACATCTACCGCAAAGTGTCAGTGGTGAGGCCTTAAATTGGAGCCATGCTGCAGGGGATTAGGTCTTTACTGCAACAAACATCCATCTCAACATGATTTCATCTTGTATCTAGTCTGAAGAACCAATTTTAAAAACAACTCTATTTTAATCATGTCTTTTGGGTGGAGTTGGAGCTTAGTGACTTCCGAGAAAGATTTAGTGGCTTTCAGTAGATTTTTGAAAAAAATAATCAGAATTTCTTAAATTCACCTGCAGCCAATATTCTTTTCTTTTGTATGTATCACCCCTAAACCATATGACTAAATGTTAATAACATAGGGCACAACTAATCACAACCAAGACTAAGCAAGTTTATATCATCTGAGTTTTTTCTCATCCCTTTTTCAACAGTTCCAGTCTTCCTCACAATATACCCAAGAAAAACCCAACTATGATTTTCAGTAGATGAGCTATTGGAGTTGGATTATGGACATATGTAGGGATCAGTTGTTGTGTTGATTGGAAAACAGGGAGCCAGTCATCCAGCCAGCCAGCAGGGGCCAAAAAGGATCACCACAGTCCTCCATGTGTAGCGGATGTTTTCCACAAGCCGAGCAGCCAGTTTAGCCGCAGCTGTCCAAACCACAGGCCCTGAGAGAAGATGAGGAGGAGGAGGAGGGAAAACTGGGGAAGGAGGCTCAGGGGGGCAGTGGGAGGGTGGCGGGCTTGGCAAAGGTCAGACGGGCTGAGGCAGCCGGGAGTGTGGGAACTGTCCGGGAAGGCATGTGCGAAATGCTCAGAGACGAAGTATCATCTTACAGCCAGACCGCCTGAGGGAGTGGAGCGCAGCGTGCCTGCATTTGTAAGTGTGTGTGTGTGTGTGTGTGTATGTGTGTGTGTATGTCTTCTGCATATCTCTGTGCATATGAGTGCGTGTTCGCTAACAATTGAGAAGCTAACCGATTCTTCGGAGATTCTTGAGGAAAGAGGGTGAGCATTATGATATGAAAAGATAAGGAGTGAAGAAGGGAAAGATGCGCTGAAGCATGGAGAGAAGAGGAAATAACTCTGAGACCCCTATTACACACACACACACAGCTGTGAACATTCCTGCTGTTGAATAGGGTTTTGAGTACAAGTCATGTCAGCACTAAAGACTGTGCACAGAGGTATGTAGCACATGTGTGTGACATGATTTCATGTCATGGGAGCACTGACACTCTTAACTGCCCTGTCATAGGAAAATTAGCCTGCCGCACCATTATGTTGTGGTTTGCAGTAATGCATTGCGTGTGCTATTAAACTGTGTGTACATTATAAATTGCTGTGGAGAGCCTCAGTGAGTTCCTCAAAGCTGCAGCAGTCAAATTCCCTCACGTTTTACCAGAAACTAACCTTCATAATCATCCATGTTTGTTTGCAGCTGAGGTGCACTGATGGTTTTAATGAAACACAGACATCCTTTGTTGAACTTTCGTTGCACTCAAAGATGGGATGAAAAGTGTTCACACACAGATGCACGTGTACAAACACCCTGGCAGTGGTAGTCTGGCGAGTCTGGCTTGGCTCGGCTGAGCGTAAGACTAACACAAAAAGCAGGTGAGGTGAAGCTTGATCCGCTGTGTAGATGCCTCAACATGCAGTCCTCATTCTACCACCATCACCCTCCCACCCCTACCCCATCCTCCTCCAGTACCTTCACACACACAGCCACCTTCCTGCTAATGTGCCTGTAACTCCATCAAAGAAAATGTCAGAAACAGCCAAACAAACCCACACCTCACCTAGATGAGCTGTCATACATGAGATCAACTTTCCGTGTGTGTATGTGTTTATGTGTATATGTGTTCTGCTTACTCCCACCTTTGTCTTCTCCTCCTACTCCCATCTTCCACAGGGCCAGGCCTTTGAAGAAGCCTAATCCGGGTTATTTGCTTTCCCATGCTTGTGTCAGGTCCCAGTCTGAATTGACTGTGGAGAATACACTCAAGTCTGCCGGCCGCTCCTTCTGTCCCTGATTTATCCAAATAGGATGTGGTCGATGGGCGTACATAAAGTAGGTTGAATGGTGGGTAAATATGATCTCACCGCCACTCTTTTTATCCACAAGGCAACATTCTCACTGTTGCTCAAAAACTTTTATGTAGCCTGACATCCATTCAGGGTTTGTTGCATTCAGATTGGTTCAACAAAAGGACCCTGAAGAGCGCCAATCTCACAGGGTCCTGTTCAGTACAGTAAATAACAGTGGCAGCCGTCACATTGTTTCCACAATGCAAGCTGATTTAGTCTACTTAAATAGTTAATTGTTTTAGGCCCCATGTAGCTTCCTCTCGGGGTTAGAAAATCGAATACAGGCACTGTTGAGCGTACTAGAGCACATTAACTCTCCCCTGAGGGAGGAGGGGAGAAGGAAGGAGGGAACAAGAGCGCAGCTGGAGAGATGTAAGTTTTAAGCTGTTTTACAGAGAGAAAGGTGAGGCCTGATCCGAACCACTGGGAAAGCAGAGTTGTGTTGGTTAAGAAACACAATTTTTGCGGTTTGTTGAAGATGAGAACATTTCGTCCAAGATGTGACTGCATGTGCTCTATAAATCCAGTGTGCGTGTACCTGTTTAACATGATTATTTGTGTCAACATGCTTGAATGATGCACATGCACTTTTATATTTAAATAAATGTTCATTATTACTGCACAGGACATCCCTTTTGTGTTTCTCAGGACAAAATTTTTCACAGAGTGGTTACACACTAGTCATCGCTCTCCCACAGTCACGCGATGGCCGTGACTGCCAAGGTCTCTGCGGCCTCCACAAAGCTGTTTGTTTTCCGTTCCCAGGGGCCCTCAGAGCTCCAGCCCGTCTTGCTCCAGGCTGGCCGCGGCACACCGCGTTTATGTCCTGTGTAATTGCAGACCTCAGTCTGAGCAGGAGGCCAGCGCCTGTCAAAATAGCTGTGTGTTCCCTTTAAGCAAGGCCTAAATCAAATCAACTCCTGCAGTCCGACCGCATTTCCCACAACCCCCTGCCTGACTAAGTTGGGGGCCCCCAGGCCTTCTGATTGGATAGAGGGGAAATGACATGAAAATTCCACCATGAAACTTATAAATAGCTCTCCTGCACACCAAAACTGTAGCTACTGTACTCTCATGAGTCAAAACGGCTTGACACATGCACACAAATTTCACATATGAAAATACACCTTATTTCTCTCTCATACCCCCCCCACCAAGCATGGGGCCCACACTTGGTCCCACACCTTGAGCAAGCAGGCGTGAAATGGGGCTCTGTCTGGGAACTGTTGGCAGGCCTGGTGGAAATAGAAAAAGCGTGGTCCTTGTTAGTACAGATGACGTAGGCTAGCTTGTTGTCTCTGGAGAGCAGGCTTGGCTGCTCTTGCCGCTGCCATGAGGTTGGGAGAGTGAAACATAGCCAGGTCTGAAACCAAAGACTGAAGCAGACACAGTTTAGTTTTTTTACCTATTTACCTATTATATTACAAGTAAATGCACTAATCTGTGCACAGATTTTTTTGGTTACAGTATCAGTAACTATGAACATCAACTGAAACAGAGGTCACCCAACCCACTGACCTGCACTGACCAGGGAGGCCTGACCACATGATTCAGTTGACCTGCAGCACATCTCTCCCCTCCCACCATCTTTCTCTTCCCCTGTTGGGAAACAGAAGCAGATCAAGGGATGGGTGGGGTGATGGGTGGGATGGTGACAGGGCAGCATAAGGAGAAGGGAAAATTCCTGAGCGCTTAAACCCCTTCACATCCAGCCTGGAATCAGAGAATCCAACTCACAATCTGCCCACACAGACCCAGCCCCTGTGACACTCCTGGAATGCTGAAGCTTTTTTTCTTTTTTCAGCAATTTAGGTAATTACCGCAGCGGTCATGGTGCTCAGAACAGAGACCATGACCCTGGGCGGTGCGAAGTGACAGCCTGTGTAGCTGAGGCGGCGCTCTGCTTTGTGCTGCCGAAACCAGACCTGCCGACAAATTCATCATTGACTCCTCTGCAACAGCCCATATTTGGTGGGCAAAATGCCTGCTGACTGGTGTATTGTGTCACATCGGGGATACCCTGCATTCCCATGGAGTGTGCGTCATTCATTGTGTGCAGAGTGAAATGTTTAGGTTGTTTTTTTGTCTTTTTATTTTTTCCTGTCACAGGATGTTTTGAATAACTTCTCCTTGATTTGCAGCTCTGGCAGATTTTTAATCAGAGCTGAACCAAATACTGAACCTGACACACTTAATCATGGTTAATCATTGAAAAAAAACTGTCTGGGACCAGCCCAGTGATTTTAAATCTGCTTAACTTCATTACTGTGGAAATATAGTGTGCTTTGTTACTAGATTTTTTTAGGATAGCACAGTGAGATAATCTTAATGTAAAGTTTAGTCAGAATAAACTACCAAAGCCTTGTAGTGCAGTTGCTTTCCAATCTTGCAAAGCTTTGTGAATACATACATGAATACACATCTACCTGTGGGTGTTATACAGCAGCCAGTTTTTTAGAAATGCCCTGCCAAAACTTTAAAACTCCTGTAATCTGAAGTCAACCTATCAAATGCCCTTTTTTTCACAAATGACAGTCCCTCAGGCAGAGCTTGCACTATCCTTGTACTATTAAAATCTGTTTAACCAACCTGCAGCCTGTTTGTTTTTGCCTTCAGCTATGAACCGCCAGTGTAGATGAATGTACCTGTCACATCTTTGCTGACTCATGAGGTTTTAAATAAGAAAGGCTGTTCTTTTCTGTTTGGAGCTTTACAGGCAGCTGATGTCTTTTTTTTTTTTCAACTTGTTTTTTTCCAAGTGAAACCAGTTCATATTTGTATCGCCCATTAAGACCTGGTGCAATATGTGAGTGTAGCTGTGTCCATATTTAGAGGTTGCCTTAGCTCTTAATAGGCTTAATGGGTCTTAATAGATTTGATGTGCAAGCAAATGTGGTGCAGAAAAGAAACCCGAAGAAAATAATGCTAAAATGTTGTAATTTATAGAGCCAATTGTGGATTCTGGTTTAAACAGTAATGTAAATGCAAATGTAACAATAATGGACAATTCTGCTCCTACCTGAGGGAGATGAAAATGTTGATCGATTTCCTTTGTGATGAAAATGATAATTGCAATAAATGGACCTATGGTCCCTGGCTAAATGTCAGTATTAGATGAGTTGGGATTAAAAATATATAGTTTGATCAAACTTCAGGTTTAATCACTCTAAGTCCTGACAAAGTCTCAGACAAAAGCAGGTCAGGTCTAAACCCAGATACAGTTGTTACTCACAAGCCTTGGTATGTAGGACGGGTGTGTACTGTGTCACAAGTTTATGATATCTCCCCAATACCCAGTGGCACTTATGTCAACATTGTATTACTCATGACGACAGCTATCTGTAGTAATCTTCAAAGCTATTTGCTGTAGTATATCTGGAGCCCAACAGCTATGCCCTGGCCTTGTGGCAGATTCTGCAACCCTCCATCTGTGAGGGTTCAGGTTGCATTCTGTCTAGTAAAGATCGCATTTCACTACAGGTGTTCCATCAAAGTGAGGGCTAGTACACCTCTGGACTCTGTTAGATGCCTGACTGGCTGCAGAGAGCCAGCCAGTGATTAAACTGAACGCGTGTGCCAGGGCATGATGGTGGGGCCTTCTCTGCAGCACATCTAAGCCTTGTGGCCAGAGGTGTCATACAGGGGATTCATTCAGACTGCTTCAAGGGCCTCCTCCTCCTTTTCTTTTTTGTTCCCCAATGCTTATAAGTGAAAATGTATTTATTGCAGGGCCAGAGGCTGGACTAGGAGAGGGAGGTAGTGCAGCCTATGAATATGTGGTTGAGGTGATGGCCGCAGGGTTTGGCTCCTCATCAGCACCACCAACACACTTACACAGTCAATTTTTTTCTCCTTCTTTTTAAGGCTAGTCTCTTTGTTTACTGCTCCCTCACGTACATCTAACTCTTTACGGTTTGCTTGTCTTTTCTTTCAGTATCTTTCCTTTTATTTTTGCCTCCTGCTTCTTTTATCCTTTGTCTCCTTTTATTATTCTTGATTAGGCGTGCATAAGGTCTATTTCAAATGCAAATGGTGCCGCCTGGACTAATACAAGTTCTGTGCTGCCAATAGCAATTTGTTCAAAGGAAAGTTTTGTCTATTCTAAATCCTGTTTTTCAGTCTTGTTGAGTGTCTCTGAAGGCCATCCGGAAAGAAATATACAGATTTAGAAGCAGTGAGAAGGAAGCCGAAATATGAGGTTTACAAGAAATTGAAAATTAAATTTAAATTATGTTTTTCACATGGTATCTTTTACAGGTTGTCATTCATATGAATAGTTTAATTTGTATTGATAGTATTTGTTCCACTGAAAATGTTCTCTTCGCTTACTTTCGGGTGGACCTTTTTTACGTTAACCAATGACATGACTTCGATGGGTATCACATATTGCTTCACAAATAATGTCACTTAAAGAAATGACCTCTTATCTTAAAAGCAGATGCCTTAATTCTAACAAATCAGTTTGTCTTTATATCAGCTCAACAAAAGACAACCAAAAAATCTTAATTTTTAAAGAGAAAACCAGCCTTAACACTCTGGGGCAAATCTGTTCAACAATATAATCGTTTTTATGTTGATGCAGAAATTGTCAGTTTTGAATTTTTCCTGGTCAGGAACAGTGACGGGTTGCCTCATGTCACCACATAACATGACAGACCTACATTACTTCCCAATCCAAAGTGTGGCCATTTACAATAAAGGCTCACAGTTACTACGGTTTTCTCACTCTGTTCGTTAAAATGACATTTTCCGTTACATAATACTGCACAACAGCTTGATTCTTTTTCTTGTTTGTTTGTTAATTTTGGTTTTCCATTATAACTACTCCCATGTTACTGATACTAAGTAAGGAGGTACTTTTAGCCTGTCACAGACTCATCGTCTAATAATAACTATATACTTGTAAATCGATTTTGATATTGATGTAATGAAAATACACTGTGAAGTTGAGTCTAGTCTTTCTGTCACCTCCACTTCAAAAACAATACGATGATTAACAGCTGATGTTACAAATGGGAATGAAAGGAAGAGCCATGTCATGTTTAACTGTACTACACCATACCGTACCATGTAATGGGAAAATGCCTCTAGATAAAGCTTAAGTTTGTATTAATCTGCAGGTCAATGTTCTATACCTGTTTCAACATCATGGTGTCCATTTTCCACGTCTTCCAGGTGGTCAGACTGTGATCTTTGGTAGCTTAAGCACTTTAATTCCCCGTCATACTGGAACTAAACTACAAGACAGAAATGTCTTTTCTTTCAACAGACCTCTTGAAGGGCACTCATAAAGTGTGATTATGTTTTACGAGTTCCTCTCTCATTCCCAAGTCTGGTTCATTGGGGAAAGCAGTAGAGCCACTGGGCCTCACTGCTTTATCAGGCCTGTGGATTAGTAAGGGGGAGGGAAGCAGGAGGTAAATGAGGTGCTGGGAACTTTCTCTCTCAAATCCTCCTGGTGTTTATGAAGGCACTAGGTAGAGAGACATAATCTAAAACATATGCTACATGAGTGTTGGTTCAGTGTTTGTCTTGCACATTATGCTTGCAGCATTTTTTCTTCCTGGATTTTATATTTTCCAACACCTGCAGCTCCTTGTGAGATGGCTACCTCATTCTGATCAATAGCAGGGTAAAATTTTAATCTTGAATTTTGAATATATATCTTTTGTTTTTAAGAAAATACTTTAAAAATTAAATAAAATGTGTTCTTTCTTTATTTAGTTTATAAACTGTATTGCCAAAAGTATTCACTCACCCATCCCAATAATTAAAGTCACTAAAATCGCTACAGACCTCCAAACTTAATGTGGCCTTCAGATTAGCTCAAGAACAGTGCGTAGAGAGCTTCATGGAATGGGGTTCCATGGCCGAGCAGCTGCATCGGATGAGGTGGTGTAAAACACACCGCCACTGGACTCTAGAGCAGTGGAGACGTGTTCTTTGGAGTCACGAATCACACTTCTCCATCTGGAAATCTAATGGACGACTCTGGGTTTGGGGGTTGCTAGGAGAACGGTACTTGTCTGATTGCATTGTGCCAAGTGTAAAGTTTGGTGGAGGGGAGATTATGGTGTAGGGTTGTTTTTCAGGAGCTGGGCTTGGCCCCTTAGTTCCAGTGAAAGGAACTCTCAATGCTTCAGCAAACCAAGAGATTTTGGACAATTTCATGCACCCAACTTTGTGGATATAGTTTGAAGATGGCCCCTTCCTGTTCCAACATGGTCCATTAAGACATGGATGAGCGAGTTTGGTGTGGAAGAACCTGATAGAATACCTTTGGGATGAATTAGAGCAGAGACTGCGAGCACAGGCCTTCTCATCCAACATCAATGTCTGACTCACAAATGTACTTCTGGAAGAATGGTCACATATTCCCACAAACACATTCCGAAACCTTGTGGAAAGCTTGCCCAGAAGAGTTGAAGCTGTTATAGCTGCAAAGGGTGGGCCAATGTCATATTAAACCCTGTCGATTAAGAATAGGATGTCACTTAATTTCATATGTGTGTAAAGGCAGATGAGCAAATACTTTTGGCAATACAGTGTATGAGTAGATGGTTGAATTTCTCTTCGGGGTCAAGAGCAATAAATAAAAACTCTGTAATAGTTGTCCCTTCATCTCAGTGCCACCCAATGGTACAGTTGTGACAGATTCAAATTTGAAAATGTACCCTCTTTACAATTTAAACTTTTGTAGTTAGCAGCAGGAAGGGCTACAGGGCATATTTCCTATGCCCTATTACCTCTCCTTTCCTACATCTGTCTCTACTTTGGCCAGATCTCTCACTAAACAAGTGAAAATCAGCAGCAGGGCTGCTTTTCTCCTGCTCTTTCATCAAAGTGTTGGCACATCTGCAGTGAAGGTTGCAAAATGTGTCTCCTTTGTGGAGATGTACTTGGAGGGTGGATGGTGCAGGGTTGCATGCTTTCAAATCAGCCACAAAAGATATTCAAGGCGCAGTAGTAGCCCTTGGCTGGGCATGATTATTTCTTGCTGCCACAGTCTTCACAGACACACTAGCTTAAAAAACAGCACCCATGAAACCTGTCAGATTGTTGATGAAGATAGGGGTTCAGACCATTAAATAGCAAAGTGGATAACTGAAAATAGAATGCACCCAAGCAGACCGCTGATGGATAGCTGGCAGAGGGTTAAGATATTGGCAAGTAGCAGCATGACAATGGCATTTCTGAAATAAGATAGAGAGCCTGCACTATGAAGAAATTGATGGCCTCTAGCATTGTCTGCATAGCAATTCTTTGACTTCCCTATGACGAATCCCAGTAACACAGACACTTGGCAGACCAAAGTGGGACGCTTTGCGCTATACAGGGCTCCTGCACATGAGAAGCCAAAGGAAACCTTTAAAAATGAAGCAAGATGTAATGCAGCTTTTTTATGCTCATTCTGGCCCTGTGATAGCTGCGGTGGCATGGATTTGTATCCCAGCTACACTGAAAGGACTGCTAAACTGGATGGAGCTTTAAAGTGAAGCAAGAAAGCTCTGGAAAATCGGCCCTCAAAGGCACATTTCAACTGGAAAGCATTTCTTTTAAGCTGTCACTCCTTGGTCGTTGACAATCCTATTATGGCACCAACTTATTGTAATTAAGAAGGAGAGGAGATATATGGGCACAAACACATTCATCGCACCATCTAAGATACAAAAAAACCTTCTTGTTTTTCTCTGTTTTGGGGCAAACAAAATGCTGAACAGCCAGAGCTCCTTATTTGCATTGACATGTGAGTGATGTAAACTGTATCCAGAAGCCAGTTTTCTTCTCTCTCTCTCTCTGCACCTCCGTTCCATCACTTTGAGGCACCACTCTAAAGGTTTTATTGCTTTTCTTCTCTCACATTTTTGGAGGTCAGGGAAATGGAGGCTTCAAAAGAGAAGGAGGTAACGATCCCTCACCTCATCAACCCCTCTGCTAAAGTCTAAATACATTTTTGCACTGAAATTGTGCCCAAAGCCCAATATAAAGAAGATAGGGAAGTATTGTGAGCAGCAAGTCCATATGCTGCTATTTATTGTGCCAAAATAAGAGGATTGTGTTTCTTTCTTCTTCACTTTCTCCACAATGGGCAGCTTTTGAAGCAGAGACAGATGATAGTCCTCGAGAGGGCCATCAACTGCCTTTGTAGAAACCCAGGGATGTCCTAAAATTTAGCACCGATGACAGTATTACAAAGCCCCATTTGGATTGTGGATAAAAACTGTGCACTTTTTTTTTTCTCAAGGCACAACAGTCTTTTCCTGACATGGTCCCTCACAGCAGTGATTGCGATGACTGAAAAACTGAATTATAGTCAAATAACCTACATCTACAGATTGTGTTAAGATTATTAGCTCTTTGTTTAACATGTCAAAGTATAGGGCTAGTGAGGTCAAGGGTCATGGTCCTACAGGCTTCTCATGATTTCTTGTCTGCGTATCTTTGCATCTGATACTTTCATTACCTCTTTGATCTCTATTCTCAGCTCCTTTTCTGTATGGACCTGTCCTACGTTACAAATGAAGGTGCTGAGAGGGTCAAAATATCAAGGGCCAGATTAGTGACATAGAAATACACAGAGATACTCCCTCAGTGCTTCTCTACACCTCCAGCTGCTGTGTTTAAGGAACTCACCCTCTGAGAACCTATGCAGCTGTGTCACACATGATAAATAACATCGTAGCTGGTCACTGAAGAGTTATCTTAATTTCAGAATTTTATTTCACTTTTGTTTTGAGTGATTTTTCCGTTTCTATATTGTCTTCCTGACAATTTCAATTTCTGATTGAATTTATATGTTTTATTGTTTTAAGTCAGATGGCAGGTGTTGTCTTCCTCTCCTCTCCTAGAAATTAAATTTGTGTCGGTATGACCATCTTCATCTTTATTCTAATCCTTCCATTTTTATCTAAACTAGTGGACAGTTTTAAATTTGCAGTTGTTACATGATTGCATTGACAAAATCTTTCCACAGAAAAACGTAAGCCCCTGCTGAAATACTTAAAGTGATCTTTGTTTCGTTTCTGTCAAGATTATATATACACACGCTTCATTATTAGGGCTCATAAAAAAACTTATATATAAACAAGCCTTACTGCATTCAGTACAAAATACAAATTCATATCTACACACACACTAAAACCTGTCTATATTCTAACCATTTATGGTCTGATGTCAGTCCTTTGCTTAACTAGCCTTTTGGTTTTCTCCTTAGGCAGTTGGCCTCAAATAACTGCTGCCACCACGAGGCCCAGGATTTCCAGCAAACTTTTGCATGTGTGCATGAACTCGCACTTAAATACACAAACCCATAGGTAGTATTTCTCACCAGGAGCTAAATACCCCCCCCCCCCCCCCCCCATGCTAGTGAGTTGGGCTTCATTGATTTACATTGTGTGTGAAAGAGGGTGGCTTGGTCCGTCTCACTGTAGAACACCATGAGGGAAGTAGAAGTGGCCCATAATGAATTGGTGTTAATGAGCTGTTAACTCTGCTCCAGCACAAAGCACAGCAGTAACCCCTGCTGCCTGGCTTCCAAGACAACGCAAATGTATAGTCTCACACCCTCGTACAGAGTGGAATGCATACGTTTACTGAGAAAGAAACCAGTCCAAGTGCACATACAGACATAATGTCAGCAGCAGGCGCACAGACTCTCCCGCACACACTCCCTCATACTCATGTTCACTGTCACAAACGCAGCTACACACACGCAGCTACACACACATGTATACGTCCTCAGTCCGAACACATACTCAGTCAATCAGCGTCTCACTCACAGGCATAACGGGCCCCTGGCTCAGAGGCAGTAAATCTTCCTAATGCTGACATGTACTTGTGGATGGCGTACACCCAGCTGAGCTGCTGAGCAGATCAGAGTCAAATAACATTTGCAAATGATTCTCACTGTTTGTTTTTCTCTAATGGAGAGCCAGGTGTGGGGGTTTACCACATTTCACTTGAGGTCAAGTGTCAGACACCAGCAGAAAAGTATTTAGACCATATTTTTAAAGTTGTTTCCTATATACCCTTAAAATATCTACCCCTCTAATTGTTCTGTGATGTAAGTTCAATATGTTTAGCACGGCTTCTTGCATAGAGAATGTAAACTTATAGTTGAGGGTTATGTTTACTGGTCTTAAAGATATAGGCAGCCTTTTGCATCCAATGTTTTCCAGGAACCTATAATAACTTAAACTGAACCAGCCAGTTCAAATCTTCCAGCATGTCTTTACTGAGCCGAACCTCAACCGTGATGTACTCACTGTGCTTTCTATGCTCCATCAGCTGTATAAATGATGCTCTCCTCTTTTTTGTAAACTTTTTTTTTTTAACTTGGTAAGAATCATACCGAGATTGAGATTATTTTGCAAGAGCCCCCTTCGACAAAACAGCAGCATGAGTACAAATACACTTCACAATACATAGAGATATTTGACAAATGCGAAGAAATTATGTAAGGTACATAGGATTACATTAGATTAAATCTGACATAAATATTCACTAATAAGTCATGGGTTTATGTCTGAACGAACACAATCAAGAGAAATTCCTCTAAATTTTAGTTGGTAATTAGATGCTTCTGGGTGCTGGTGGCTGTTGAGACAGGATCCCGCTTGCCCTTTGCCAGGAGCACAAAGACACTCTCTCTGCACCCGCACAATGCTAACTGTGAGCAAATCATCCCAGTACTGATGCTGGGCCAGATAAGCCTGTTTTACACTTCCTCACACTGTCTCTAACACACACACATACGTACAAACACATGCACAGCCTTGCCACCCGCTGCCTGCTTCTGCTGTGAGAAATTAAGTATGGAAAAAAAGAAGATCTACTTATGCTGTGTTTGACTCACCTGAGGGTGTGAGTATGTTTGTGGTTTCATATGAGCGTGTGAGAGCGTTCTTCCACTCTGAACGTGCATGTGTACATCGAAATGCATGCCCCCACTTTAAGCCTGTTGGAGGCCTATTAATGGAGGATGCTGTTAAGTAATTTTAGAAGCTTCGCTGGAGATTGATGGGAAGGAAGAAAGGAGGGTGCCCGCAAGGTGCTTTAATAGTCCCCAACAGCGCTAGTGCTTTATAGCTAGCAGCTGGTCCAGGTGTTACCCTCTGCCTGAGCGCACATATGTGAGCACACACCTCCTGCCTCATTAAGGTTGGTCCTAACAGGAGGGCTTTTTGCGGTTTCTAACTGACGCAAAGTGTATTTTCAGCCTGTGTGATCACAGTTTAAACCACAAGCTGCTGCCATGGAAGGGGAAGGAAGAGGAAAAGAGGCCGTGATTGGGTTCGTTGTCATGCTCAGGCATTCAAATTGCCATTTGTTGTGGCATATAAAATACCCCCAGAAACAACTGCTACGTTTATAGTTTTTCTTCCCAGCGCTGGAGTTTTACAGTCCACTGTTTACTCTCATCATTAGCCCCAAATTTGTGTGCTTGTGTAAGTGACCTTTTACTGTGATGTCGTTATTTTGTTTTTGGTTTTTTCTTCCCTCTCTTCCTAACCAGGATGTTTTACATTAGCATAAGCATAAGCTATGTTTTTACAATGTGTTGTTTAACACGTGAGTGAGCCCTGAGTTTCCTGGATAACCAACCTGGGAGGGGGTTGTTACTGTGTCATGCAGCCATGCTGTGTTTATGCTTTTTCCTTTTTAGTGTTCTCCTACTTCTGTGAACAACAAAAAGTTCCCAGTGAGTCATATTAATGAAACACTGTTGATGCTGTTCAAATTGAGTATGAGTATTAGGGGTAAACTTTGTCCAACTGTGATGGTAGGAACAATGGGGAGGGTGACCTCCACAAACAATAATTGTAATTTGGCCTTAAGTAGCTTAACCAATGAGAGGATGGAAAGGGGGCGGTGTGCTGGAAATAAGCAGCACCAAGGGGGAAGGAATACAAGAGATTATCAGTTTGAAGTGTGCAGTTTCTCCTTCTCCCACCCCTCCCCTTCCACCAAATGTGGGGCTCCCTTTCCAACTCTGAAGACATCATTCACCTCAGGTCAGCCATATCTAATGTTACTAGACCTCTTGTGGCACAATGTTACAGAACAAAGGTGCACCTTGCATTCATGTGCCCTACTCTCTCCCCAGGTGTGCTAATGAACATTACCAACTGGTTCACTGAGAAGCTGAGTACACTACCTGCTGGTATTCAACCTCCAACCCCCTGCAGTTCCCTAGGGGGATGGCAAACCTCATGGAAAGTGTTTTCTTTTACAAGCATTTCTCTTTGTAGAGTGTCCACGTTCTCATAATCTATGAAACAGGAAATAACTGTGTTGCTCATGTGTGTGTGCCTGTCATAAAACATATAAAAACCTGTTCCATTTTTTTCAATCCAATATGTATCTGCTCTGATCTTTTTTTCAGTGTAAATAGTTAAAGAATAAAGTAGTACTTTCTCAATCTTCACTATAGGTATGTTGTAAAACCAGATACTAAAGCATGCAACATCACATACCCACCTGAGAGTATTGCCCTGGTTATCCGTGCAGCATT
Source organism: Leuresthes tenuis (assembly GCF_036924035.1). Lineage (NCBI taxonomy): Eukaryota > Metazoa > Chordata > Actinopteri > Atheriniformes > Atherinopsidae > Leuresthes > Leuresthes tenuis. The sequence continues at coordinate 13,329,780 of NW_027325361.1, read as the reverse complement.
CCTGTTCTCGAATAACATTTTTCTCTATTAAGGTAATATAAGTGACATAGATAAGGATTGTACCGGCAATATAATGCTATTTAAGAATCAGTAAAATTTTTTGAATTCGATACCATCTCAAGTGCATGAGAGTGAACATGTGAAATGAAGACATTTAGTGCTGTCTGATGTGTATTCACATCAATTTTAAGCAATTATGTTTTTGATTAACAATTTACGCAGTGAAGAGTCATCCAAAGCTGAAGATGCTGTGTCCAAAGCAAACATAAGCTCTCTCTGTCTGCTCAGACATCCACAAAACTTGTGCTTTGATCCTAGCATAAAAGTGTCTATTTGTGTCACTTCTGAAACTTTGAACAGGAAGTCTAGACCGGGTTATACATTTGTTGCGGCTGTGAGTTTTCAGGATGTGGGTTTTCCGCAGGAGTCAGATATCAGATAATACAGTGAGCCACAGTATGTCTTTGTTTGTCATTAGCCCATTTTCTTTGATGGTTTTCAAATGCTATGCACTCTTACATTTAGATGTGAAACTATATGCTTATCCAAGAGAAGTTAAAAGCAGTTGATGATATCATAATATTGTTATAAGCTGACCAAAAACACATGTTAGTGGAGAGGAAGAGGTATGAGACTTGTGGATTATGATGCATTGGCAGTGTGTCTTATACACTGCAAAGATTTTTTAAGTTTATGTGCTGCTGGACATTTTGGCTCAGCAGAAGCCTCACCGCAGGCCTGTCTATATGTAACTGCATGTGTGGGCGTGTGTGTCTGGGTGCTGTATACTGAGGGGAAGCATGGTTTGGCAAAACCCTTGCAGACATGCAGGAACATGACACATAGTTCCTCCAGCGTATCCTCACAAACCACAAAGAGGCAGCATTAATGATAAGCACCTGGATTCCCACAAGTTCCCAGTTAGGTCCAATTGGCAGTAACTGATAAATTGGGAAGAGTGGGAGTTGGACTGCAGGGCTTCAGTGAATGAAACCTTTTCACATCAGGATGCAAAAGAGAGCCCAAAAAGAGAGATGAAGAGATCCTTTATGCTGGCAGTGTGTTCACATGAGAGGAGACCACACGCTTGAGAGGGAATGAGACAGAGGAGCAGAGAGAGGGACAGTGTCTTTTCCCAGCCCATGAGAATCCAATACACTCCCACGCGTCTGAGCTGCGTCTGAACTGGTGTGTGGCCTTCGCGCACACACATGCTACACGCTACATGTGTCCATGTTCATTCCCTCCTTGTAACATCAACCCTTTGCTTCCTCAATCCGGGCCACGCTCCCTGCCGACTTTGATGCGTTTTTTTACCCGAAGTGTTCGACAATAATCTTTTTCACCCCTCCAAAAGAGCGGGCCATGGGAAGAAAGGCCCTGCTCTCAAGGCTTTGCTTCATCTTTTGCCCCGGCTCTCCAGCGAGACAAAATTGCTTCACCCACAGCACAGTGCGGTTCAGCTGGTGCTGAAAAGAGACAGAGACCCAATCCCTCTCATGCACAACAAAAAAACACTGTAGCCCTTTCAGTGTGACTGCTCACAAGGAATGGCCCTTTTCTGTCCGTGGCGGACACAGCTCCCATCTATCCATCCCCTCCCCACAGATGTTGACTGTGTTTGTTGCGGGTTAAGATGCCCTTTAAAGACCATTGTTTCCCTTGTATCTTCTCTGTTATTGAGTTTTTCCTCTCTTTCTAGGCGACGGCCGGAGGTAGAGAGGGGGAATAGTGGTGAAAGACCTCCGGGTGGCAGCCTGCGCTCCAGGGGGCCTTTCTGCCCAGAGAGACCCCGGCAAAGGGCTTCATTGTGGGTAGCAGCAGGCAGCCACTGGGAGCTGTATGCTAGAAGTATTGTGTTGCTGGATAGACCCGAGTCCCTCTCCAGAACAGGGTCAAGGGTTATCCCCCCCGCACCCGTGGGCTGCTCCATACCTGCCCTACCCTGTCTTCCCCTTCCACTCACACATGCTCCTAGAGACACAGTCGCAAACAATACCATCCAGTCATTGCGCTACAAAGAAAACTCTTAAGATTGAGAGGTAGCAAAGCGGAGAGACTAATTCAGTACACTCTCCTCTTGTCGATGAATAGGTAATTCAATTAATGAGCCCATGACAAGAAACAACAAGCAAAACAGGTCAGAGGCTCTTCTCTGCAATTTACCAGGCCACATCTCAGCACTTAAGCAGGATAAAAATCTTATCACAGACTCAAAACAAAAACCTTTTGATTGCATCTCAACTATCCGCATTGTTGATACGGGTGAGAATGATAAAGGTGCAGGTGACTGTGTGATGGTGAATGTGTGGATATGCAAGTAAGAATGCTTGTAGAGAGTGTGCTCAGTCAGATATAACCCATATCGACATATTTTGAAATCCATGTGGATTTAAGGAATGCTTGCTCACATGTATCTGTGCTCTGTCATTACATCAAACTCCAGCTTTGCCCATTAATTAAATATACATGATATTTCAGCCCCTAAAAATTGTCATCTTCAACTCATTTTTTAATGTCTGTGGCTGGGTATAACTTTTCAAATAATGCAGTCCCAGCTTTTATGAATATCATACACTTCTGTAGCTAATATATGATATATAATGATATAATTAGCTGAAATAACTTTGCTTGGGAAAGTTTGATTCCTGTGAAATCATAAAAAAAGAACAATGGATCTTAGTAACTGTAGATGACTCATTTTGTTCCCTACAACAGTGATTATATAAAGTTGAGCTTCTGTTTTTATTTAGTTTGATCCCTGCTGGACCGCAACAGCTTTCTCAGTGTAAAACCAGTCTGCTCCGCAATCACTTTGGGTTAACTCTGCTTGTGAAATTACTATTATTGAAAATTAAACAAAATCCCTTCTTTCATGTCAGTGGGTAATTATATTGAACTTTTATGACATATTGCATTGCTGCCGTGTTTACTGACTTTATTCTCATCCCTCTCAGTAGCTCTCCATTGTTTGGAGAACTGGAAACATCGCTGCCGTCAGAGGTAGTGATTCAGCAATAAAGCATCAATGTCCAGCCTTTATGACAGGAAAGACTGGTGCTAGTAGTCATCAATGTTTAATGCTGTCAGTTTTGATGTATGAGTGTGAAGGGGCATCTCTGACCCCAGATTAACAGTACATTAACCCACTCCCTAGGCGAGGCTGGCCCTGCTCTTAAAACCTGACCTCTGTCCACTGACACCTCGGGGGGCCACAGTCACCACTCTCCCCTCTAAACTCTGCAAGATGCCACATTGTATTCCCCCTCCACAATTGTGAGCAGCCCTTCTGTGCATTCTACACCCTCCTCATCCCATGCCGGCATCCAGGGTATGTACAGGGCTGCAGGGCTGGAGTGTCTAGTTAAGAGTGTCATGCCAGAAGGGAGCTCCATCAGAACCTGCAGGGAGCCTTCATGGCCGCCCTTCTCTAGTATCCTGCTGCTCAAAATGTGTTGTCCCTCTCCAGGTGTCTCTTTGGGAGTGTCAACCACGGGGCCCCTGATGGAGGTTTGGTGATATGATAACTTGATTAGGCTTCAGGATGGATGACATTTTGGCAGAGCCAGTCAGCAGCACCCAGGGAGGCACTGACTTGTCTCCTTAACCTCTCCTCAGGAGGCAGCAATTAGAGGTAGTAATTGGTGAATTAGCAATGTTGCTGCATGTTTTCCCTACTTCCTTTCACTTTCTGTGGGTTGTTAGTTGACTTGAAGCCAAGCAGCTGAGGACTTGTGCAACTGGCCCCGTCTACGATCAATAGTTCTCCCTCGGTATATTACTTTTACAGTGTTTCATGAAGTGATTTCACCCAGAATAAAAGCAAGAAGTGACCAGTGAAATATTTTTTTGCAAACAAGAAGGTTGCCCATGGTCACTGCCTTTTCTTATTTCTCTCTGTTGCTTTACTTTATGTGAATTCGTGCCTGGAGTTCAGAAGAGATAATTCCATTAATGCGACCAAGGCCTGCAATTCAAATCCTGGTCTTTTTGTCAGAGAGATTTGCATTATAAAACACCACCACACAGCTGAAGGCCCTCTGACGTTGTGTGCTTTAAAAACTTTTAAGATTGCAACATTTTCAGACAAGGCTGTTACTTTGACAACAAGATGTTGGAAGATCATGGAAACATTTCATGACTGCACTGTAGATGTAAGCTCGTTACAAAACACAGACAGTCTCTTTGTAGGATTTTTTCAAAGTTTATATTTCTTATTATCAAATTTTAGCCCTAAAATCAGAGTGACAGCTGACAGCAGATGACTCGTGGAAAAAGAAAAGGTTTCCACTTATGCACCATATTAAATTTCACATTTGATTGACGAAAGAAGGCAGATTGTAAAATGAATACCTTTTCTTCTTGATCTGTTCTCAAACAGCAATCAGAGATAAATAAGAGACATTTTGTTGACATTTTTCAGTTTATTCAGCAAAATTCATTTCACTCAAGAATCCAGATTCTTATCCTGATGGTTAGTCTGGTTAAATTAAACACTGAAAACAGTTTGCAAATAGGCTGACATTTACATTGACATTATTACATTAGGTTTAACGGATGATGTTATTAACTAATCATTACTGAAATCTTATAAACCTCTTACGTACAGTTCACATTTGTGACTATTTTTCCCTCTCTCTTTTAACATCCTCTCTAGGATTATTTTGTGTTTCAGTTCTGAAACAGAAAATTGTCCTTAGGAGTGAGTGTGAGTGTGTGTGGTTGTTTGTCTCATTTCTCTCTTTGTGGCCCTGTGATGGACTGACGACCTGTCCAGGTTGTAGCCTGCCTCTCGCCCAATGACCGCTCCAGCCCCCCCGCGACCTGACCAACAGATTAAGTGGGTATAGAAAATGGATGGATGGATGGATGGATTGATGGATGGATGGATGGATGGATGGAGTTCTGAAACAGGCACCACGTAGTTTACTCCAGACAGCACTTATGTTCATGTTTATGCATTTGTAAGTCGCTTTTATCCAAAGTGACTTACAAATGAGGATATAACAGGGCCTTTCCAAATTCTGCAGTTATGCCACATCATTGGGTCTGTGGAACTTGTCATCTCTGGTGACCCCTGACCTTTCACGCATTGTGGATTTAGTCTGACGTATTCAAGGTGTAACCATCTGTGTCCCCGCCCCCAACCCCTTGTTTCTCTTTGGAAAAGTTGTCTGTGTCCAGGCCCGCTGGGCTGGAAAAGTTGCTTACAGTGGATTGTTTGTTTTGCTTTGTGAGTGTCTCAACCCAAGAGAAAGGTTGGGCGAGTAGCAAGACTCCTGAAGGACACTTGTGCTTTCTCTCTCTTTTGTCTTTTCTTTTTGTTTAACATTGCTCCAGAGATCTGTGGACGTCTGCAACCACAACTTAACTGTTAACACAATGACCACTTACACTGTGTGCGGGTGTGTGTGTGTGTGTGCGTGTGTGTGTGTGTGAGTGTTTGTGTTTTCCACTTTGTGTACATTTAGATAGTAGTGGTGGGTAGATGTCAAGTGCATACCCACATGGCAAAGGGCATGTATGCCACTACATTAAATGATTTCACTTCTTTATTTAAATTTTTGCCTGATAAACTACTTTTCAGTACAGACAAATGGTTTTCAAAATGTCCCCGAGTTCATTAAGGGATTTCATCACAGAACCTAGTTTGTGCCGTCTGACAGGCCAGAATATTATAGCTAATGAATATTCTTTTTTGGCCTTGTTAATTAAGCTAGATGGTTTGGAGATACTTCACCAGTTGTTTAGTTAGTTTGTTTTTTTAATCATTCACACTGTTTCAGTCCTTTGTTTTCACTGCTCTCGTGTGTGTGCGTGTGTGTGTGTGCGTGTGTGTGCACGTTTTCTTTGGTCATTCATCCCCGTAGTTAGGGTACTTCTGAAGTTACTGACGCTTTCAAGAGGCCCAGGTAACGTACATACAAGTGCACTTGACATATATAACCCCACCATAGAATTTTGGGCAGCCTCACTGCCAACAACTTTTTGCATACCTGAAGATCCACAAAAGAGCCACAACATTCACAGCGTCAGCCTGCAGACATGTCACTGACACACAAGGTAGACCATTAAATTGAGGAGCATCTTTTGAGGGGGAATCAGTGACGTCTGTGTGGCTTGAATCCTGTCTGATGATCAGTGTACAAATCAACAGCTTAACCAGCTAAAGCATGTCCCAAAGCGTTAACAGATGGTGCTGTGGTGTCCTCACACCCACCCAGGATGTTCCCTTAGAGTTATGTGTCACACTATAGTAATGACACCACAAACAAGATGAGTTGGACCAGACTCTGAGACAATTTTTCTCATATTCATTATTCCTTCCAGAAAAGGAACCAGTCTTGTTTTAATATGTTGTGTGTCAATATTTCTGCCCCACTCTGCCATTCATTAAACAGAGTGTGCTGTGTTTATATACGTCCACATATATATAAAAATGTTGTATTCGCTAAGATTTGGTGTTTGATTCTTTGGTGTAAGCTACTCTACTTTAAACAGAGAAACACTACCATCTAGTGGGTAAACTTGATGTATTTAGTCCTATTTAGTCCTGTCATCTGAAAACGTTTCTGTAACTGCTCCTTATGCTGATGAAATTGGAAAAGATGGCGCTTACCTCTTACTGTTGTTTGCACTGAATCTTATGCAAGCCTACCTTTATATAGACAATTCATATATTTAATGTATGTTGACAGTTTACAACAAAAACAGTAGTGCATCGGAAATGAGAACAAAGTGTGGAAATGCGTGTTGCTGTATCTCGAACCTTTATTTTTACAGTTAAAATGTGCATACATTGTTAATAGAGACAAATGAATTGACATCAATAGTATTCATTATGCAGCTTAATTTACCTTAACATCACGAAATGGGGCAAAACTTAAATTTTCTAATCTACAATTAAAAGATTCAAAGTGACTGATTATCCCTCTACTTTGCATTAGAAAATAATTTAACCCAAACTTTTTAATTTCATGCATTAATATCAGATTAACAATTTAACTTACAGGTTGAATCTACAAAGATTTTCCATGAATTTCAGAATTTGTGCTATATATAGACAACATACATGTTTGCCTCCCTTTTGCATTATTAACTGCAACACTTAAGCAGCATGCACTCCACAAGTTTTGTTGAAACCAAGAGCTTCTATGGATGCCAAGAATGTCTGGCTTTCTCCATCTTCAAAGGCATCCATTTGCTCAGTAGGGTTGAGATCAGGTGACTTAAGGAAGATCCCAGACAGTCAGCATTCATTTGTCCTCTTTGGTATTCAAACTGTTCTCATAAAAGCCACGAGGTGCGCTGGGGTTCATTATCTAGCTGAAATATGACTCTTTTTCCACAAAGAGGGAACCCAAAAGGTGCAGTGTTCATCTGAAAAAATTAGTGCTGCATCTTGATACACTGTTTTATGATTCTCTCACTTCCATTTGCTGCCACAAATGTCTGCCTTGGATTCATAAGTAGGAATATCTTCAAGTCATCCACAGTGAAATGCTGGTATGTCTTAACCAACACATTTGTTGGTTTGGGTTCTGGTCTCTTTATGGCCTGTAATACCTTGGTTTGATGCTCAGAAAGTATGCCTTTGCTTGTTATAAAATCTTTATATCAAACACTTTCACTCAGTTGTTACCATGAGCAGCATTTATCCTAAATATGTAATTTATTCTAGCATGTAGAAATACATACAGCTAAGCACTCAGATTACTAAAATATTACAGAATTTCAGCTGGAGTTGTACAGATCTTCATGTAATTGCTGATTCAAATTTACCAATGAACAGTTTGGATAATACCAGTGTTTTCGAGGAATAAAATATCCGCTCCAAAATTCAAGAGTGCCCTCTTGTGGATGAACCTTAGAATTGCATACATTTCTAAGCATTAACCACATCTGTCTTGCCTGAGTCCAGACCTTTGAATCCATCCACTCCACTAAGTTGACTGATTAACAGAATGTTATGAGCAGGAAATTCAGGCAAACATCCACAATATTGTACATTTCGGCATTATATGCAAAGAGTCTCAGAGGTGAGCAGTACATTCATTATATAGAATCTTACTATTTGCTTGCAATTAGTGCATTTAAAAATGTCTGAAATGAAAGACAGAACTGGATTCAGATAAACTATGTTTTTACTTTCAGAGATCATATCTGATAACTTGTATTGTTTTTACAAGGCTCAGGTAGAGATTTGCTCTTTTACATCTCTTTGAACTGTTAATTTTTTTCAAAGATATAACCCATTCGTTTTTATCGCCTGCCTCTGTGCTACACTTCTTTTGCATACACGAATGCATGTACAGTTCAATCCAAATAATCAGTGATGGAGTGTAGGTTAACTTTAACTTTAACCAATATATTTGTAATCCAATAGATGATTATTTACCGTTATGGGTTGCACAGTAAAGCAACTAAAATGTGCCCCATGATAACTAGCTTCAAAATCAACATAACTTTTTTTAACTGTTCACCACAACACATTTTTTATTAAAGTTTCATTACAATTAATTTGGGCTTAAAGAGCAGGTTCTTTTAGTTACTTCGAACAACTCTCTATCTGATATATTTTGACTAATCTAAATAACCATAAAAAAGATCAGTTTACACTTTGTCAGTAATTCTTTGCAGGCAGTGACTGCTTGAAGTCAGAAGCCTCTTGACTTTAACATGGCCCTAAGATTGGTTATCCCTCCCTGTGATGATATGCCAGGCCTTTATTGCAGCTCTTTCAAGTTGTTATTTGTTCAGTGAAACGTAGCCGATCTGGTTCCATGGTTAAGATCAGGTGAGTGACTCAACCGATCCTAAATAGTAAAAGATGGCTTTCACAGTTTGTTTTGGGTCGTTGTCTATTTACACTCATTTCCTATACTTCCCAAATCTATTGAGACAGCACATTGCTTTAAACTTCCAAGTTCATCTGTCTTATGCTGCCATCTGACACGTAATCAGTAAACACCAGAGACACTGGAAACCAGGCATGGCCATGCAATTAACGTCTCCAAGTGATTTATAGATGTTGTTTTATGCTTGTTTGCTCTCATTAAATCTTAACTTTATAGTGAACTTGGATAATGATAAAACCACTGCTTTAAGAATGTTTTGCACTTGGCTTGTTGTGAAAGGGTTTGTCTTTATCTGGAAACGATCCTGCAATCATCCACCACTATCGTCTTTCACTGACACACTTTTTATGTTTCAAAGTTCACAAGCATGTTCTTTTTTTCTCTGTATTTACGCACACACACCCGTGTGATTTATCCCTCCTCATCCATGACTCATGGCCTGTACGTTGCTTAAAATTTTTGATAATGAAGCCCTCATATCAGTAATAGGAAGCCAAGCTGCTGGTGTTGCTTCAGCATCACTCACTATTGTTAATACTGTTTTACATTAATCATGTTTAATAAGTGCATTACTGTTACTGTAACTAAATTGAATTTTTTTTCTGACTTTAAGAAGAAATATACTGCTAGGAATGTTAACATATAACTACTGACAGCACTAGCCCTAATTTTGATGCAGACTTTTTCATTTTTAATATTCCAGAGTAACTTTTTTTTCCAATAAGGTAACAATACTTCTCTACATCATACGACTTGTGAGAACCTGTCTGAAATGTAACACCCACTATTCTCAGTCTGTTCTATTATGTGCTGTTTAAAACTGGGACATTATAATATGTCTTCCCAGAAACACCTTTCCAGTGCTTTGTTTGTTTTTGTGTTCACTATGAGAAACAGCTCTGCAGGGATGGCTGTTTTTACTTCTTTTTGGAACCATATTTGCTGGTAGGTACTTATCATTAGAAGCATTTTTATAGGAAAGAGCTACAGAGATGTGTGTTTGGGCACTAAAGGTCAAAACTGACATTGGGAGTTAAGTGAATAAAAATTTAACTGATATCCAAAACGCATACATTTAAAGCCACTGTTCTTTAGTTGAAACAAGATTATCTTTGTTTTTCAAGTTGAACAAAAAGAAATAAACAGGAATAGTGTTTCAATCAAAGGCCTGGCTAATTTACCGGTCTGTCCTCAACAACAACTCCTTTATACGACACCTCGTGAGCCGTTTCTGTATTTCTTGTTTTGTGGATTTTTATTCATTTGTACTTGAAAAAAGGCTTCTGAGATTTTCTTGGCCAGTCTTGCACACACTGCCTTTCAAATGTGTTTGACTTGTTTTCAATTATGTCAGGAAATTATCAGGAAACATTTTCCTTTTCTTGCTCTGTGTGCATCAGCTATTTTTTTAAATTTTCCTCTTATGATGAGAGTGATCTGAGGAGAAAAGCCAAAATGTAAAATATATTATTGTTCTGGGTACAACAGGTAAAGCTACTTTAAGACAAACATCATAACTGCCATTCAAACAGCAGTTTATGGCCAAGCCATGCTAACATGTCTCTTTTTTATGGAAATTCATAAGCAGTTTCTGTCCCCAAGAAGTTAGTGAAGTAGCTTCCTACTTTTCTTCACATCAGTGTGTTTTTTTTCTTCTCATGTGAAGTTTAAAAATTGACATCAGTAATGTTTCCACCATGTCATATCCAGTTCTCATATCTCTGAGGTATTCATCTTATTGAAAGTGAATCAATCAATGTGTTTCAGGTTCTTTCTGGAGAGGAACTGCATCTAGGTCATCAGGTCATCATCTCTCCAACACAGGTCATCAGTGTTTCTCTTAACCTCCCTTAAAGGGAAAATATGTCAAATTAATATTGATGCACTGCAGCAGCTCCTTTATCCCACCTTAAACTTTTCAGTTTTAAAGTAACAGTAACAGTTTTAAAATCAAAAGATTTCCAAATAAATGTTTTTGTTTTCCTTTTTCTGGTGTGTCCATATTGCTGTTGGCGCCACTGCAGATTCCACATGACACAAATGTGACAGAATATAACACCAGGAGAACAAAAAGCTCTGTGTTAGGCTCTGCTAATGCTGTAGACTCTGTGAAGACTCTGACTGCCACTCACCTCTCCTCTCTCAAGCAACTGATATCAGAGTAAAATCCCAGGTTGTGAAAACTGTGCCTCGTCTCCTTACTCAGTTCCTCCCAACATGAACAAATTTAGTCTCAGTTGAAGATAAACTGAGCTGAACCTGCCTCTACATTTTTGTGGTTTGGTTCCCTTTGCAACCACACTTAAGAACTAAACTTATATCTAGTAAAACTGCTGGCTGTATGATTTTAAGTTTACATTGTTTATCTGTCATGGAGTGACAGACCCTGAAGCCGGATAAAATCTTCAAACACAGGTTGACAGAAGAATAACTGACTTTCAGGGATGTTTTGTTGAGAGCTTTCATTGGTTTCCTTTCAACTGCTCTTACTCAGGGCAGATATTGTTTGACATGTACATTTGATTTTAATATATATATGTCAATTCAATTTACTGTTTATTTAACCAGTTGGTCCCTTGACATATAAAGCTCTTTTTCAGGAGAGACTAAGGAAACAAGCAAGATCAAATGTATATTAGAAAGTTATCATGAAATTACAATCAGCATATATTCAGTACATAAAAATGAACATTAAACACACATCATCATGTAAAATATCTGTGACTTTTCAAGAAAAACAGCCTCCCCAAAATTCATTCAAAATTCTAACTTTAGCCACCATTGCTTTATGGAAAAACTATATCCGTGCTTTTGTCTGCAAGCCATCAATGACACACCAAGTCACAGACAATACAGTGATGAGTAAGAGGCTTTGCAATTTTAATGATACACAAGGATGCATGGACCTCTGAATCAAGGCTGTGTAAAATGAAGGAATATTCTAATGACCACAGTCAACAATTACAGGCGAAAAGGAGGCTTCCACCAGTGTTGTCTTGGTTATACTTGTCTTAGAACAATATAACTGTACCCTTCCACTCAATTAACCATCCATTTTCTATACTTAATCCATCGGTCGGGTCGTGGGCGGGGCTGGAGCCTATCCCAGCTGTCATTGGATGAGAGGCGGGGTACACCTTGGACAGATCACCAGTCCACACAAAGACAAACAGCAGCACACACACACAATTTTAGAGACACCAATTCACCTAACATGCATGTTTCTGGATGGTGGGAGGAAGCTGGAGTACCTGTAGAGAACCCACACATACATGGGGAGAACATGCAAACTCCACACAGAAAGGCCCCGTGATGATTAGATAATGATCACGTCACATAAAAATGTGACACAACTGCAAACTTTGTTAATTCTGTATAGTATGCAGTAAGTGAAATGCAACCTAAAACTCTTGCACTGACTGTGTTATAGATGGAGAATGTGTATTTACAACAGTATAGAAGTGAAGCCCTGACCTTTGAAGTAGTCATCATGCATAAAGTTTTCAACTAGAAGACTTTTTTGTTTGTCTGTCTGGGTATCTACAAACTCTAGTTTGAATTTAAGGTGCATGGTTTGGAAAGAAAGTATTGAAAACCTAATATTTCCATACACTGAGTATGTCAGTGTATGTAACTTCTGACATGTACAACGTAGAATCTTGAGAAGTCAGAACAAACATGTGAATCCATAGAACAGTTGGCGTAACTTATAAAGAATGATAAAGAGGATTTACTTTTAGCCTGTTTAACTTTACTTTTCTTTTACAGTTCGCTTGAGTCTCCGTGGATGCATTACACGAACAGTGTCGGAACACTTTAACATGTGTAGAATATAATCAAGGCTGTAAAATCAAAGCAATCCAACCAAAAACTCTGTCTAATTAACATAGTTAATTGCACACATCAGACATTTGATCGGTGACTTCGGAAACTGAAGTGTCCTCTACAGTTAGATTATGTCAACATGATGAAGCATGAGTCTGACTTTTTTTTTTTTTTTTTTGAAGAAATGCCAAACAACTTGCACACCACCCAACTAATCAATGCTCAGCCAGTCTAAAGGTCACTGGCTGGAACCTGTGTATTGGTTTTGTGCTGACTTTACTATTTGTTGTTTAATCATCAGCAAACAATGATGAAAAACACACAAAGACACAACCACTTCAGCAGTTTTATTTTGAAATCAGTAAAGGAACGCAGTGGTATTTCAAACTTGCAGCACCTTTTAATAACAAATCTGGTATGAGTGGATTAAAGGATTTAAGTCTGGAGAACTCAGCAGACTTTTGATGATTAGGGTTTCAGGGTGAACGGCTTTTTGATCTTACAGCGAAGTGAAACACAGCAGAGGCTATTGTAACAAAAAGGAGGTTAAAGTCCTTGTATTTGTCCTCAAGGTTCTCATGTCTTCTTTTCTTCTCCTTTTTTCTTTGAAAGTCGGAAATCTTCAGCACTGGAGAGGAGTCAGGACTCTTTTCCATGCGAATAGTGGGAATGAAGAGAGTGACTTCCTTGAGATTTGATCATCCACCAGCATCTCACAACTTTGAATTATTTCCAAGATATTTATGTAAACAGAACTGTACACCTTTTTCTTTCAGTCTTTATTATTAATGTTATAATCTTCTTAAAGAATGAATGTCAAAGTATTCCTAAATAAATACTTAGTGTTTAGCTATCTATTAAAGATTAACTTCATCACCTTCGAACAACCCTGTTGCAAACCGTTATTGGCGATTAGCTCCACCCACTAAATAGATAAACCAATAGAAACACGTGGTCTTCACCCTCACCCTCCCTAATGGTTTTTTCAGTGAGCGTGACGAAGCTTCTCTTCACAGGCGCGGAGGAAGGTTTGAAAGCTTTAATATCTTGTGGTAATTAAAGCAGATCCGAGCAGCCCTGACTGCGCAAAAATGGCAGAATCGGAAATTCTAACCGAGGAGGACAGGGAATTTCAAAAGCTTGTTGCGCAGATTGGCGGTAAAGAGAGGATTTATCTGGTCAGTGATGCCTGCAAGAGTATAGAGGTGGACGGAGATGACGTTGGAATATTGCAAGAGTTCATTCGTGACATGTTTCACAACAGCAAGCCTGCGATCGTTAAAGGGCAGCCCCGAGGCTCCCCTCAAAGCGACGTAGCAGGTGAACATCTCTGCATGACTGAGACCGAAAAAAGCAAAGACATACCTTTGCCCGTGACATCCAAGGATACGGTTTCGAAAGTGGACAGAGGGAATGAGGAGCAGCCAGCGCTCAACGCTCGGATAACAGCAAAGAGGAACGTCAATATTTACAGCACGAAGCGAAAGATAGAGTCTCCTGTCGTCATCTTCATCTTCAGACAGGCATTTATCTGCCAAAGTTCAAACGTGGTGTGCCTAAAAGAGATCTTGAAGGACGTAAAGGCGCGAACGAAACGTGCCTCAATCTCCCGACCGGCTCTGGTTGGATTAATACGCGCGTCTGAGGAGAGCGCCGAAACGCGTCAGTGTGCTCAAGTGCTTGAGTGTCTGATGCGCTCAGTATTTCATAGACATTCACCAGAGACTATATGGGTCGGCTCCTTCATCCCAAAGACAGAGTCCACGGTGCTCAGCATCAAGAAAAATACCTGCAAAGTCGTTTACGCATCTCAAATAACAGGTGTAATAACACTGAAGTTGTTTTAATCAAAATATGAGAGAAATAGTTTGTAGAAATTGAGTATTTTTGCTTTCTCACACATGCACGTCTGCAGTGCACATTTGTCAGTATGAAGTTTAAAACCTGATATATCAATTTGTCATGGGATCATTAAGTATTATACTGAGCTCATGGTTAATCTTTACAAATGGCAAGGTCATTGAAAACTCACTAATGAGCGGCAGTGAACGTCCCCGCATGAATATCTGGTAACGAGCTGTGGTGCTCAGTGTCATGTAGGTCAGTCTGTGACATTCACAAGACTGCACATTTTTGCTTACATTTTTTTTCTACCCAGACATGGCTGCAAAGGCCACCGCACAAAGGGGGCTTTCATTAAACCAGGCGCTTAGATAAGCTGCCAAATTGTTAAATGCTTATTATTGCCTTTCAGATAATACCGGGGATAGAGGGAACACATCTTTGTGGCCATTCCAATGTTGGTTCAGGCCTCAGAGAAGAACAGCCAGAGGCCAAAACAACAACACATCTTCAAACTGCAGGCAAAAAGGTAGCAGAAACCCCCCCAAAGTTCACCCTGACAGAGCTGGAGCATTTCCTTTCCCATAGGACAGTTTCTTTTTTCTATTCTTTTTTTATGTCCTTCCTTTTTACCCATTGACACAAGCTTATATTATTCAGGATTGTCCTGCGTTTATGTTGGTTAACATGGCTAACAGACGCAGACAAAAGCAAATATAGCCCCCCTTCAGTGGCTTCTTTTGGTCATTTCACGCAGCGCTGTACTTTATATTTTTGATCATAGCCAAAAGAAACAAAAAAAGGGGGGGGGGTGGGAATTCATACTTCTTAAATGCAAACAAAGCTGCTTATTTCAAATTGTCTAATGCTGTATCAATGTAATTAACCTTAGTTTTACTCTAAATCAACATTTCAAATATTTCAGGCGAAGCTGGAAGCGTAGAGGAAGGAATTCCCCTGAAAACCAGCATCTTGTCAGCTGAACCTCATGTGAATGGATGAGCCGTTGGAGAGCACTACTGATTGCTGTTGGAACACATCACTGGCTGCTGGACTATCACTGTGGATTGTCATGTTTTCACTGTGAATGGAAAAGTTGGCTTCCTGGTATAACAGAGCCTTACTGCATATTACACAGCTTCTTGGTGCTTGAAATCCCACCTCTGTGACAACACGTTTTCCATCCTGACAGTTCCTGCTTGACATACTGCCCTGTACATTGTTTTGGCATCTGTGTATCTGGCATCAGTTCAACATCCAAGTTTATCATTTCCTTTGGACAGATTTCTGTCAGATAGAAATTTGTATGTTGACTTATTAGACACTGACACTGCATTATTGTAACACTTGATAGTTTAAAATGTGCATAATCAAGCACATAAGTGGAAAAAAGGTCAACAGCAGAACTCCAAGTTCACTCTGCATTAGCTGGTTTATGCTCATTTTAATTAACATTTATCAGGTAGCCACTGAAGCACAATATCAGCTGACGTTACAGAGGCCTTAAGGTGAACTGAGCTTTATTACCTTTACCTGATTGTAAAAATACAGCTTCAATGCCCAAGCAGTGTTGTTTTCAATTCATAGGGTATATATTTTTTTCTGTTGTACTATATCTGAGGTCTGTTCTAAAGAAGCTCTACCTGCTGCATAGAAAACTGGAACGATAACATCTTTTAAAGGGTTTTCCTGTTTAATTGTCTCAAAAAGTTATATATATATTTTCATATTTCTATTTTGATTTATTAGCGCTTTGTGCCTTAGATAAAGACTGTTGATAGCATTAGCAGCTCTGTAATTTTTAAACTATTAAATGCACTCATATAAAAAAAGCAAAGGAAAAAAAATGTTTCTTTGGGTTTTTTTTTTTCATTTCCTTAGATAAAAGGTAATAAGAATCCACGTTTCATTACAATGGATTAAGATATCACCTCTTGGTTAAAGGATCAAAATATGAAACTTTCTGCAATACATACCTAAAACAAGTGCTAGGGGATGACCAGGCATGCTTGCCAGTTGGTAAAGCAGAACATTAAAGTATTTATGTAAGTTACTGATCTTTCCATTTATACCAATAAACACATCTAAACTTCAGTGACTACGTGGCTTTGTTTTTTTTAAAAAAGAAAAAAAAATGCTTTTCTTTCATCAGACAGAAGAAAAAACATTTGGAAAATCAGATGCCTGATGGAAATAAACACTGCACAAAATCTATTTCTAAAAAAAACAATAGGAAATTCTTCATGAGATAGGTGCCTTTGTTATCATGTTTATAAGAAATAGCACTACTTTTTTTAGCTAAAAGAAAGAAAGACAATTTAAGCAAACTATACATAACTGTACATAAAAGATCCCATAAAGAACTCTCTCTTCAGAAATCAGAAATTTTATAATATTGGTAGACATTTCATCATAGACAAATAGCATTTCATGAAAAAGAACAGTTTCATGATAGGCTTCTGAGGAAATGCCGGTTCACAAACCACTTACGTTGAGATAAAATATTATAATATAATAATAATGTAATATAACAATTGATTTTAGATCTGTCCAGAGTCTTAAATGCACTGTATGATGATGCTGATACATAATGCTTCAAATGGTAATAACACGATGAATATTATGTTCCTGTGTGGTTTTATAATCAGGCGCAAAAAAGGTTAGCCAAGTTGCAGGTCCTTTAGAAAGGGACGTGCGGCATTGAAGAAAAAGAAATTAGCAACGGCTGCGTTTGGTTCGACTACTGAGCATTTATTACATATACGATAGATTTTTTACTTTCGTTAACTCTCCAGAAATCGTGCGGAATTCCACCGTCGAATCAAGATCGTGGGGCTGAGGAGGGACTAAAGAACCAAGCATGATAACATCTGCCGGTGAGCCATGGAAAATGTCTTTATTTTGGTAGCCGCAAGTTTAGCTAGCTGCCATTGATTTAGCTGAGTCACACAGAGGTAGCATGTAGAGTTTAGCAGTTGTCTGTCTGCCGTTGAAGGCAAATATTATATGCCGACTATGTTTAGCCTAACTATATGCGCTTGTTGTAAATAAAATGCTGTTGTAATTATGTAGAGCGTAAATATTGGAGTTTAAATTAAGTTATAGTTCTAGCAGTGCTAAGACTCCTGTACTAGCTATTAGTCATCAATGCTGTGTACAGGATCCTGACTACTCTGATTGTTTTGTATCTTGGAAATGATACCCAAACATGAACAACTATTTTATAGTTGACCTGGAATTCTTGCTAAAAACATTTGCATTTTTTGTTATTATTTCCTTTCGCTTTGTTATCACAATGAGTTTGTTTTTAAGTCGATTTAAATATTAAATGTTTTTTTTTTTTTTAAATCTCTGAATTTTTGACAATCCCTTTGAGTAGGTAAACTTGTAGTTCCTAGCACCTGGCACATACCTTCTTGTCGATATGATTGCTTATACTGTACTGGCTAATGTAAGTTAAGAGGGGGATAAAAGTGATCTATTCTTACTAAATCCTATCTAAAGTTTTCCTAAAAATACAAGCATTAATGGGGAAAAACATCATATACTGTATGCGACATACATATTGTGTTCGGTATTATTATTATTATTATTATTATTATTATATTTTCCTGTCTTAGATTATTTTTATGAATTTAACAAGCCTATGTCTCTTTTTTTTTTCTTTTTTTTTTTTTTTCAAAGCGGGGATCATTTCACTCCTTGATGAAGAGGAGCCACAGCTCAAGGTAAGAATTAATTGCACAGTTGTGCTAGGGCAGATGTGTGAAGATGTGAAAGTATGTTTTCCAAATAATGTAAAATTCACACAAATGTTCAGACACTGACTCATGATGTCTTTGATAAGGAGCGACTGTTAGTGACTTGGGCATCTATGATATACCTAAGGCAAACCATTACGGTAAAACTAATTAATAACTAAACGCTGCCTGTCATGGCACTATGATGCAGGCAATTATTGTATGGCAGCAAATAAATGGCTTTATTTATCTTTGACTCATACGTTTGTGCTCCAGTACTTTATGGAACAAGAAAACAAGAGTTTGTAGACTCGTCTAGATTACCAAAGTGATATTCAAATCGTCATCATTTTAAGTACTTCTTGTCCACATCCGTCAGAGGCTTGAATAGTTACATAGAAGTTGGAACTTAGTACCGGCTGCATCTTCAACATGGGCCTTAAGTGTAGATGATCAACTATTTTGAAGTATGCACTATGACCGAAGTTACCCCAAAAATATTTTAAATGTCTGTAAATAAATGTGTTCGCCTTACTTTTGTCTCACTTGCAGGAATTTGCTCTGCATAAGCTCGACTCCGTTGTAAATGACTTCTGGGCTGAGATTTCAGGATCTGTAGATAAAATGTAAGTGCTGCTCGATGATCTTGGAAATCATAACTGATGTAGAAATGCACGATAAAGCTGCATTAACCTAAGATGATGGTTGTTTTAGTTTCAGTATTTGTAGTAGTGCAAAGCATTGATTTAACACAAAGGATTCAGGACGGTACTTACACACTAGATGAAATGCTACTGGTCAGTGTGATGTTGCTTCACAATTTCAATTTCCTGTTCTGCATATTTTACCAGCTGGTATGATTAAGCAGCATTTTTTTGTGAATTTGGCCCCTAACCAGATTTACTAGAATTATTATTTTATTTATTTTTATTAAATGTGGAAAATTACCTCAATTTTAACTATTTACATTCAGTAGTGACACACAGATACGTCCTCCAAAAGCTGCTTTTCAGTCCTATGTAACCATCTCTTGTCTACTCACAGCGAGGTCCTGTATGAGGATGAGACTTTTCGGAGCAGAGCATTTGCTGCCCTGGTGGCCTCAAAGGTTTTCTACCATCTTGGAGCCTTTGAGGAATCTCTAAACTATGCTCTTGGTGCCGGAGATCTCTTCAGTGTCACAGATGACTCCGAATATGTGGAGACCATCATTGGTAAGGAATGAAATAAAGATAATGTTGTTTGAATGCTGTTGTTTTGCATCATTTAGCTGGTTTTCTGTGGACCTGGGGAAAATGAAATGGATATTTACTTAAACCAAATGGTTTGATTCAGAAGTTGATGTATCCCGTTCTCTGCTGCAGCCAAATGCATCGACCACTACACAAAGCTGCGAGTGGAGAACGCTGAGCTTCCAGAGGATGAGGAAAAGAAAGTCATCGACCCCCGTCTCGAGGGAATTGTCAATAAGATGTTCCTGCGTTGCCTAGATGATCACAAGTACAAGCAGGCCATTGGCATCGCCCTGGAGACCAGACGTCTGGACATATTTGAGAAAACCATCTTGGAATCAGTATGCTGACACTTGTCATTCATTTATATGCTTAACAAAGGATTGGTTTGAAATATGAATCTTTTGCTGAATAGCTCTAAGTCTTGCAAGAATTGTTATGATAGTTTGCAGTGATCGCTAAACTTATTTTGGGTGACATTGACTTATTTCAGAGTGCATAATTTTTATAGAATTCTCATATTAAAAAAAAAAAACTGAAAAACAAGCTAGTGTTTTGATTGCTGTTGTTCATTGTAATTATTTTGTCCTTTTCGTAAAATTTGGTCAATAATTCTCGATTATTTCTTTCCCTCCTATATAGACTGATGTCAGTGGCCTCCTTGCCTACAGCTTGAAGGTTTGTATGTCCCTGATGCAGAACAAGAAGTTTCGTAATGAAGTGCTGCGGGTGCTGGTCAAACTCTACATGAACTTGGAGAAGCCTGATTTCATCAACGTCTGCCAGGTAACCACAACATTGTGCAAGCTTTTTTTATGTTTCATCTCCCAGATATGAGGCTCCCTCCCTTAAGCTGTCTATATTTCTGAACAAAGATGACCAAAACCATCAACATCATGCAAGTCAGAAAAGTCTATAAGAGAACACTGTTTAAAAAAATAAGACAAAAATGTCATATTTAGTCTTTTAGTTATCATATATGATCATCTATTTATCAAGGAAAATGCTACAATGTTATATTTTTTTTAATTTCGTATCAGATATTATGATCCACTAGGAGTAACGGTTCATTTCAAGGTGAAAGTAAATCAAGGTGTTTTCAGTTGATGTGGTCATAATCTACTTTGATTGTGTGGCCTGTTTTCTTTAAAGAGCCTTTCGAACAAAGTCTGAACTTCACAAGATGATTGTAGAGATAAATCATGACACAGAAGTTTTAAAAAGTGGTTGTTTTACCAAATAACTGTGCATGGCAGGGCAGCGAGAAGAAAGCCTCTGATCTCCAGACAGAACATTACATCCCATCTTCAGTTATCTAAACAGTCTGTCGGTCGAGACCAAAATATTTAGTTTAAAGGAATAGCATTATGATCAGAGGAATGAAAACCTTGTATTCCTGTATAAGAACCAGATCCCATCTGGGAAACATGGTGTCGGTAGTATAATTTTTTTTGTAAAAGGACCAAACTAGATGTTTTTGTTTCTCTTTTTCTACTTCATGAAAAACAAATTATTAAATATGTTTCACTTCATACATACGTATATATGCTGAAACTTCTAAGCTAAGGCACAGTTGTGCATCTGCTTTGTCAAACAAATTGATCTGTTCTGTTTTTCAAATTTTAATTGTCTGAAACTGTTCAGATGGAAGAAAATTTAGCTTTTTAAGGGAGATATTGATGATCTGCTCAAAGTTTTTAATAAATGAAAAAACTGAAACATTATCTGCTTTCCATATTAATTTCCTTTGGGGTCATCTTTTGATGTCGTAGTATTTGTATGTTTTCTGTTGTATAGTAGTTGTGTGTACTGATTTGTATTGTGCACGATTGTTGCCCTAAATACACCGATTTTATATATTTTCTCATCTGCCGGAGCCTGATATCGCTCTCCAATTTTCTCCCACTCCAGTGCCTGATATTCTTGGACGACCCGCAGGCTGTGAGTGATATTCTGGAGAAGCTGGTAAAGGAGGACAACCTGCTGATGGCCTATCAGATCTGCTTTGACCTCTACGAGAGCGCCAGCCAGCAGTTCCTCTCCACTGTCATTCAGAACCTGCACACCGTTGGAACTCCTATCCCAGCGGTGCCAGGTTCTACAAATACAGGCACTGTCCCCACACCAGACAAAGACGGGTAGGAGGGGATGTAGAAAATAGCAACACAACTTCTACCCAGGCTCCAGCCTGATTCATGTTTTGGTTCATCTTCAGAAGGCTTTTGTTTATTTTTTCTGCAAGTAGATTAAACCTAATTACATTGCAAGAAAAGGCTTTGTTTGTTAATCTGGGAAAAAGGTCACAGTTCAAGTTGAGATTATTCAGTGTCAGAATAAGCATTTGTTTTAGCACGCAAGGGAAATATTCAGTTTAAGTAAACTCTTGTTTATTTGTAGATTTTTGGCCCTTTTTACCCAATGAACAGTAGATCTGAGGCTGTTAATTAGAATAAACTTTGCTTGAGAGTCACTGGTGCAGAAAGAACGCGGTTGTGTTTTTCTGTGTGTTACAGTGATGCAATGGAGACAGACGACAAGGCCGGCAGCTCCCCTGCTGGAAAGGCAACGGAAACGGTATGGGACTCAGACTTTGTACTGCAGCCTTTTTTAATCGTCTGAGTAGAGCAGCGTTGATGTAGTTGTCGTCATCATGTTTCCTCTCCGACGTTTTGTAGAAGGACGAGCCTAAAGACCAGAACGCCAAGTTGGTAAAGATCCTTAGTGGGGAGATGGCCATCGAGCTGCACCTGCAGTTCCTAATCCGAAATAACAACACAGATCTAATGATTCTTAAAAACACAAAGGTGATTGGTTGAGAAGTAGATGAATATGTTCACAAACAGCAATTGGTAAACGGTCATTATCAAATGTTCTGTGGTCATCATGAGCAATTTTTCTTTCCCGCTCTGTGCTGCAGGACGCGGTCCGAAACTCGGTGTGTCACACAGCCACGGTTATAGCCAATTCTTTCATGCACACAGGAACCACGAGTGATCAGTTCCTCAGGTAAGAGGACTCTGCCTAAAATGCACAGGGATTTTGAAACGAACATTCTCCTTGTGATTTTGACCAAAGTTTTTTTTTTTTTTTTTTCTTGTTCTTTCAGAGAAAACCTAGAATGGCTAGCAAGAGCTACCAACTGGGCAAAATTCACAGCCACAGCAAGCCTTGGTGTCATCCATAAGGTAAAATAATTTCACTGTATGCGTAATGCAACACAAATTCTGACAAAACAAACTTTTTAGTCTGGATTGTTTCAAGTTTCACGTGCCATTTTGTTTTTCAGGGTCATGAGAAAGAAGCGCTCCAGCTAATGGCCACTTACCTGCCCAAAGACACCTCCCCTGGCTCCGCCTACCAGGAAGGAGGAGGCCTGTATGCGCTGGGACTTATTCATGCCAACCACGGTGGGGACATTATTGACTACCTGCTCAGTCAACTCAAGAATGCCAGCAATGATGTGAGTGATTTATATTTCTAGTTACTGGACATTTCTTGTCCAATACCAATTCCTCTGCATATAGGTTTCGTTAGAGACCAGCCGCTAGTTTAAGTCACTGAGTCAGTTACTTTGTCTTCTCTCTGACGGTGTGTTTTTCTTTCTTTCTTTCACAGATCGTCCGTCACGGTGGTGCCCTCGGTCTGGGTTTGGCTGCACTTGGCACAGCCAGACAGGATGTTTATGACCTACTAAAGTCAAACCTTTACCAGGATGATGCTGTCACTGGTAGGCCCCTGACAAGATTATTAATGAGAGAAGTTTCAGGATGCCTGTCCTTTTTTTGGCTGTTTTTTTTTTGTTTACAAAACATACTATAAGAACAAAAATGATAAATCCGTCATTTGTATTTGGACATCCTGACATGCATAGCCATTCTGTCGGGCTTAGTGAGGAAAAACAAGCTGTGTTCACAATTTAATGTGACTTCTCAGGTGAAGCTGCAGGCTTGGCTCTGGGTCTGGTCATGCTGGGCTCCAAGTCGGCTCAAGCGATCGAGGACATGGTGGGTTATGCTCAGGAGACGCAACACGAGAAGATCCTACGTGGCCTGGCAGTGGGAATTGCCATGGTCATGTATGGACGCATGGAAGAGGCTGATGCTCTCATTGAAAGCCTCTGCAGAGACAAGGTATGACTGTTCTCAAGTTTTCCACGAATGGCCTTCTCTATGTTTTTCACAGAATAGACTTCAGAATAACGAAAGAGATTGGTGCCGCCTATGTTTTTAACTTATTACATCTGAGACTAAACAACCTTAATTACCGTATTTTCCGTGCCATAAGGTGCACCTAAAAGTCTTAAAGTTTCACAAAAAAACGGACGTGTGCCTTATAATCCGGTGTGCTTTATGTGTGCACCGGATTCCAAAATCTGTCACAGATACCGCCATTTTGAATTTAGCGTGAGGAACGCCGAGCATTCATCGGGGCATTAAGCCCCCTCCGCATCACTCACCGCTCTCCCTTCGCGCCGCTCACCGACACGTTCACGTTTGCCGCGCCTCTTCGCTCTCGTACAATGGAAATGAATGGCAACTGGCCTCTTCCATCGCTTGCTTTGCGTTCGGTGTCAATCCAGGGTCAGGCGGATCCCAGCCATTCACTCTGAATGGGGCGAAGATTGTATCGAGCTGGTACTTAGCAATTGAATCTTGTCATCAATGCTTTTGCCCATGTCCCAGTGAGTGCCTGTTCTTCAGTCTGAGTTGGGTGATGCAGACCGATGTGCAGTTTATAAGTTGTAAAAACGACCGTCGGACCATTTCCCGCTGACACAGGGACGTAATAGTGCTGGCAGCGATAAACAAATCAGAGAACATTAGGTAATATGTACGCCTTATAATCAGGTGCGCCTTATGTATGGGATAAGTACAGAAATGGACCCCATAATTGAGGGTGCGCTTTATAATCAGGTGAGCCTTATAGTGCGCAAAATACGGTAATTTCCCAAAGAGAGGGAAATGCCAAGAGTATGAAAAGACTTTTAAAGGACCTTCCTTCTCATTAAGTTTGCTGCTGCAGTCTGCAGATGTTTGATTTATTGAGTACTCTTAAAATAGCAGATTGTGTTTATTTCATGTCACAGGTGAGGCTCTTCCTCTTTACTGTGCCAGGTTTCCCTCCAAGGGCTAGATTTGGAAAATGGCTCAACCCATGTTGATTTTAGCGACGCATCCAGACACCCTGCCTCAAAGCTCTGTTTTCTTTCACTGTCTACGATAGGACCCCATCCTGCGACGATCTGGTATGTACACCGTAGGAATGGCCTACTGCGGCTCTGGGAACAACAAGGCCATCCGACGCCTGCTACATGTCGCTGTGAGTGTTTCCTTTTGCCCATATTTAAAGCACTTTCACTGCAAAGAGGGCAGGTTTATCAAGCCCGTAGTGAATCAAATTCCAGGATCCAAGACTTCACAACTGTAGCTGACTTCATGACTAATGCTAATTATTTTAGAACTGCAAAAATACGTTTCTGTTGGAAGTAACTTATTTGATTACGTAAATTATTCTGCATACATTATGAGAGACATTTCACTTGAAGCCAGCCTAAGTTTATTTGTTTCAATAATTTGAATGAGCGTGGTGTCCTGTAGGTGGTGCTGTCTGCAAGCTAGATGTGTGAGAGGGTTTGATAATGCAGTTTATCCCTATTGCACTGAACCATGAGGAAACTATAATAAGACTGCTTTGCTTATCTTAATTAAGGTGAGTGACGTGAATGATGACGTCAGAAGGGCTGCTGTGGAGTCCATTGGCTTCATCTTGTTCAGGTAGGAGCCAAACGTAATTCCTTGAGCTGTGAGTAGCCTGTTTTTGACATTTAGAAAAGGCTTTGAATGTGAGGATTTAGGATAAAATTAATCTATTTACACAAAGTCAGATTTTTTGATCCGAGCTAACAAACAGATCAGTTCTTAGTATAATTCTACCTGTGCACAAAGCAGAGTCATAACTTTCTTTACAGAGGCAAAATAGTGTTTTTTTGTTTTGTTTTTTTAAATGAGTTTTTATTATTGTCATCCTTTTTATTTATTTTGTATGTGTGTGTAATGTGGAACCACACAAATTTGGAACTTAGACATTGTAAATTGCAAATTGCTTTTAGAAAAATTCATGAGAATGTTCCAGGTCCTCATGGAACGAGCAAAATGTCATTTTCACCTAGCTATCTCTCTCACACACACACACACACACACACACACACACACACAACCCCAGCTATTTGTAGGGATTTTTCATGATTACATTATTGTGAATTTATCCATCAGAGACTGAATCGTGCTTTAATGGACCACCTAGCTAGTGCACAAATATCAGGGAGTGCATGTTTAAGCCCAAAAAAGGCTGTGATAGTCTGTGTGATCAAGTGGCAGCTTGTTAAACCCTATATTTAGAAAGACTTGTGAACCAGTGTAATTCACATCGTCTGCACTTTTTTAACCCACATGGCTCGATAATGCCTCCCTCTGCTTCTCCTGCATGTGGACAAACATACATGGGAAAACTCTATCTTGTTTCTGCTTTTAATTATAAATCAGCAGAGCTGATTGAAGCTAGATTTAAAGTATAAACTTGAATATGTCTTCTGTGTTCTTCCCGAAAATACAAAAAAAAAAGGCCGACTATAAATAAATGCACAAAAAAGAAATTGCTGCCTGATACACATCCGTTGCATTTTCCCACTTTGCCCATTCAAATCTACACAGATTTATTCATTCATTAATTTTTCTCAGAACCTGCCATCATTTTTTTTAGTAACAATGATAATTTGGTTTGGACAAATTTGCCTTCTAAAGTAAAAGAAAAGACCAACAGTGAAGCGCAATGTTTGAAATAGTTTCAGTTTTCTCAGGTCGGAAAATTTTATTAAACACAATTAAGTTTCCATTGAATCTGTGTTTTGTTCTTTTGTATGTACAAACTGTTATTCGCCAACATTTCAAAACAGCAGGCTGCGATACACGAGTGCTTCCCAAAGCTCCAGCAAATGAAACGAGTGTCGTTCCAGGAGTGCAATGAATTTGTCTTTTGCAGAAGAAACTTGAGCGATCGAGTTGTATTGGCTTGATCAAATATAAGCGTGTGGTCTGAGATTTTTTTACAGCATTTTTAGACAGTCCAAGTTGAAAAGATCAGCATGGGAATATATTATGTACAGCATTCAGAGACTTTCCAGGTTGTCGTGCCTGCTGCCTTTATTTTGTGGCAGAATAACCTGTTATGTGGGATATTCTGGTTATCTTGGAGGCCCAACTAGACACCTGAACACTCAAACTGTCTGTCATGCTCAGAATACACATTATTGATATTTCCTGTTGTTTTTTTTCCATGGTATGGTCACAGAGGTTGTTTATTGGATTAAAAGTAGAATTTTATGTAAATTAAAATGTGCAGAATTAAACAAAAATTTTAGCTTCTGTTTTTTTTTTTTTTTTTGTTGGGATTAATGGACCAAAAGTCCCAGTCTTTATTTTTTCCTTTTATGGGGCAAAGCTTTCTTTTAAAAAGATTGAACAGCACCATGAATTTGAGCCACTTCCATTTAATTGGGTTTATTATTTCTATATCTCTATACACAGCTTACATGTTCGACCTGCTTAAAGTCTTCATTTTCAGTCAGAAGTATCGTGTCCAACACCACACCACCGCATGACTGTGCAGGCGCTTGCTGGCGTCTCAGTGGACTCTGGTAACTCACTGCTCCAATGCCATTCGCCATTCCCCGCTTCACGAACAGTTTTGAGTTCTCTGCCATGGTAGATTTGAATGAAATCCCCGTAAGGGTCCAGTCTGCATTCGTCGCTCTCGGATGGCGTCCCGGCCTGTGGCTTGATAAGCTTTTGTAATTGCAGGTCATGTAGCGTGTAAATGCTTCCCTGAAGGTTTTGTTGAAAAGGGTGTAGACCAGCGGGTTGATCCCCGACGACACATAACCCACCCATACGAAAATCTCCATCAGGCGGGAAATGACATTGGTGTCACATGTTTTGCACAGTGCAGAGGTGATGTTCGTTATGAAAAAAGGGCACCACATGACGACAAACAGCAGGAAGACTATGCCCAGCACCTTTGATGCACGCTGCTCATTGCTCAGAGACTGCATTGACTTCTTGCCCATCGTCGACATTCTGCGAAAGGAAATTTCGTCTCTTGTGAGAGCGTTTGTGGCTGCTGCGTTCGGTTGTCCTTGCATTCTGGGAAGTCTGTTATCCAGCATGTTCATTTGCTCAGCTTCAGCTTCAGCTTCAGGTTCAGGTTCAGTCATAGTTTGTTCCCTTTGAAACACTGTGGAGATCGTCGGGGGGCTGAAGCGCTGAGTGACCTTCGACCTGAGCAAGTAAACCTTTTTGCGCAACACCTGCACAGTAAGTAGGTAGATGACCATCATGATGGTCAAAGGGATAAAAAAGGCGGTCAGGGAGCCAAATATGATAAACTCCTTGAAGGTGTCTGGTTTCAGCAGACATGTGTGGTTATTGTTGAAGGTGATGTTGTTGGGAAGATGGTAGTTCTTAAGGCCCTTTATTGGAATTGGGATTGCGATACCTGGAAAATGACAAAAACAATTAATCCTGGCAAACGGTGGGAATTATTTTGTCATTTTTGTTACACTGAACAGATGGATTCAGCACTGAAAATCAAACTGTTTTACATGGGAAGAGTTTTTGTCCCCATCTGAAAGGGATCATCAGCCTTCAGCCTTGCACTTAACCAGTTCAACATTTAAAGAATGATTCATCATGTTAATTTTTTGCTGTCATGTAAGACTTGGTGGTTTTTGTTGGCATTTCATTTTTAATGTCTAATGAGCCGTGAAAACAGAGCAGCTACACAAGATGTATGGGCTGCTGGTGCAACTCGTGAAATTTGATTGAGTTGTGCTCTCACTACATGGTCACTAAGCATGCCAGCACCACCCTGCCCCTCACTCACACCATTTCTTTCCCATGTGCTGTTTATAAAGCATTTCCTTTTACCGACTGGCAAATATTTTTGAGTTTATACACCAGGTCTGCCATGGATCTCATATGAAAAGGTTTGAATCTTTCTGTGCAAAGATTTAATCAAAGGAAAGGTTTCTTTCATCGTTTGAAATACATTTGTATGAAGAAGAGAAAACGGAGTTAATATGCTTACAAATGGATATGAGCCACACCAGTGCAATCTTGGCCATTGCTTTGGCTCTTGATTTATACTGGCTGTGTTGGATTGGCTTCTTGATGGCAATGTAGCGATCCAGTGAGATGGCACATAGATGCATGATGGATGCGGTAGAAAAAAGCACGTCGAGGAAAAGCCAAATGGGGCAGAGGAACTCAGGAAGAGGCCATCCAGAGTCTAAAGAGAAGATGAGACGGAAATGGATTAAAACGATAAACTTTTGGCATGTTCATTAGTTATCTGTGGTAGTGACTCTGCAATTATTATCTAATTGAATGTACATGTAGAATTTGGTCTTACTCGCCACCGGTTACGGGAGATATCCCACAATGGCAGTGTATTAGAAGTAGCACTCGTGCACAAGATTGGTGTTTGTTTATTTCTGTGAGAAATGTCTTTACTGGAAACGGGAGGCTTCAGTGACTGTTTATGGAGCTAAAAGATCTTTATGGAGATTGTGGCTGAGATTGTGCTCAGCAGTTGTGTTTATTTTGAGTTCCAGGCATAAAACTGGCAAGAAATAGTTCTGGAAATATTCCTTATAACTTTGTTTTAACACGGTCCCCGTTTGTCTCTTCCATGCACCACTCGTCTCACTGGGGGAATTTCTGACTCACATTGCATTAGGTTTCGTGTGGAAGGTTTATTCATTGACAAATACTACAGCAGATTAGCGGTACCTGTTTAGTGAAATGTTTATTCACGTTCAATAAACATCGCAGCTTTCAAGGTCCAGCTTGCTGCAGACAAAGGCATATTTTCATTTAGTTGGATTAAAAAGGAGAAAGCTGAAGCCTCTGATCTGTTTAACATACAACTAATACCTTTTCTGTGTTACCCAAGCATTTTATCTCAAACGTAGTTCTTTAAAAAGGCACGGAGCTGCTTTTGTTTTTACTATTCTTACCACTTGCTCTTGACAATATCCTTGTTTCATCATATAAATAGTCGCAAGGGCAATGCATCTGCAGCAGTTTCTGGTTACACAAGGCTGTCGTTGGTGCTTTGCATCGTTTGTCTGAACAATGCGACAGCTTCAGCGTGTAGCCACAGACGCACAAAGAGACACTGCACTGGAATATTTGTTGACTTAACTAGACTGTAACCATACCTGAATTGTCTGAATTGACATAATTCACACTCAAATATCTCATCGAGTGGGTTTTTACCACTTGGTTAGCGTTGCTTAACGTTTTCTGACCCCACAATTTCAAACTGAGACACTTGGAGCAGCCATATCCACTTGGACCAGACTTTGATGCATAGAGATAGTCCTCACATTGATTTTTGTAGTGCTTGTTGTGTTAGAAATAGCAGATTGTTTGTACTGTTTTAGTGGTGATGACCTGCAAGTCAAATAATGTCAGCGTAACCTTTCCCGTGTCAAATGACTGAGAGTGTTTAATGTCCTTCAGTTTAGGTGTGAGGCAGTGATCCTCTTTCTGGCCGTTTGCCTGTCTGCATTGTCGTTAGTCAGCTCTGCTACGCTTCACACAAACCTTATGTAGACATTGAATGTGTATGTTTATGTCTCCCTGACCACCTCCTTCACATCGCAGCACTCTGTGCTCAATCTCTCCTAATTGGTGCATAATGACAGCTGTCTGGGTCGAGCAAAGTAATCGGCAGTTGAAGAGAATTTCTCTTTTTCTTGCTGCTCGAAGATTAAAATGACCGATTCACACTTTGATATAACATTTGACTATTATAATATTATTTGTTAATCAGTTAAATTCAATTTATCACTCCTTAATCTGCCAAATCCAAAGGTACATAAATTGCATTTTAATAAATCTCGCTTTTTAAGAGTCTGAATCAACTGTTTACGAATTATGAAAGAAAATTGATTTATTAACCTGTTAAACAAATTCATTGTAATGCCAAAGCCTTGCCAGCAGTCATACGTTTTAACAACAACCCAATCTAAGCGTGAGCATCGTGCACACAGACATTTATTTATTAAACTTAAATGCAACTATGAATTAATTCTGCATATCTTGTGCATTAAGATGGACAAACCTAAACCTTGATGATTGACGCAAAGGCTACAGTCAACCGTGTGACACACCATCCTCCGGCCTCTTTGTGATGGATATAATTATGGTCTGGCTCATTAACCTCTAACTGGATTAATGAAGAACACTGGCTTCACCATCACACGCAATTTTGTATTAAAACAGGGGGAACAGAAGTGTGCAGCTGTATTTACTCAATACAGTTACTGGTATTGAAGTAAAAAAAAGTTTTTGTTTGCATATTCCTCTGTCTGTTAGACAATAGCTGAGTCCAAGCTGTGCAGCTGCTACCACAGCAATGCCAGAGATCGTGACATGTTTGGCATCTGCTGCCTCTTGTCATGTAACTGTTCTTCTAGGCAAATATGCATGGAGATGCTCTGTTGTATTTTGGACAATAAGAAACTATTTATATTCCCCATTTTGTTGGTTTTAAAGCAATGTTTTTTAAGTATTTATTTGTATTTCTTTGTAAATTTATTTAGTGGATTATTTCCAGAGATTTTTTTTTTTAATATCTGTCATTTTTTCAGGTGTTTTTACTTGTTTTTGTTGAAATGACAGTTTGTGATAATTCTATTTTAATGTCATCCTATCTAGAAAACTGATTTGGGCAAAAAGACAAATTACTCCTCATAGTTTTAAGTGTTCATTGCTCTTTGGTAATTGTAAAGCTGTTGGGGTCCTAATACAAGGCCTCATGCTAAACTTACTGTAGAGTATAGTGATGAGCGCAATTGGCATCACTAAGAGTCCCACCAGCAGATCCGCCACAGCAAGTGACATCAGGAAGTAGTTGGTGGCATTTTGGAGCTTTCTTTCAAGCGACACGGCAAGAATGACCAGGATGTTTCCCCCAATAGTGGGAATGATGACCATGACTATGAGCAGGGCAGCCCATCTCAGCTGAATCTCAGGCACATCGCCTGCACGTGAGCTGTTATCGTCGAGTCGTGCCACGACTGGCTGAGACATGTTGCTGCTGAGATGACAGCGGGCCTGAGCGTGTGTCTGGGCTCTGATCTTTCTGGCGTTGGACACTCGGTCAGCATGGTCACTGGGTCCCGCAGGCGAGCGTGCAGGGTATGGTGCTCAGGGTTGGGTCATAAAGTGCATCATCCCTTGCACAGTATACAAACCAAAACGAGCGGCAGACAATCAAAGATTCACTGTTTGAAAGGTTTCAAAAAGAAAAAAAGAAGCAGATCCGGTGCAATAAACTCCAGCGTTAGAATAATCCCACCACGAGTCGTACTTCCACTCTGAGATGTTCACAGGAGTGCTCCCTCTCCCACGCAGCTGTCATCCACTGCATCCCCTTGAAGTAAGAAAAAGCACTGTTGGAGAAACGGCCAAACCGTGTTACCTGTTTGCTTTAATTTGTCTCAATGGTGACATAATAATGTGACGTTTATAGTTACAAATGAGGAGGCTTTTTCCTGTGCGATGGCCATTATTCTTCATGGCAAAGTTGTTTTTTTTCCCTCCACTATATGGTAGCAATCATGGCACTCAAGCTTTTACAGTTTAACTGATTTACGATCAGAAACAACTTCCTCACAGGTATGTCTTATGTATACATTGTAAAGTTAATGTTTTGCATAAAAAGTAGTCGACAAAGTGCTTTTTAAAATTTTTTCTTAATAAAGATCATTTAAATAATTTCAAATTAATTCTAAATATGCAACACTGGTGAGGTTAACATGAAACCTTTAGATTTTATGATATAATGGGGTAAAAATCTGTGAGAAGCAGTTTTATGCTCTTACCTTTTTTTTTCCAAGGGAACGTTTGCCGAGCTCCTTTGGCATTTCAGTTGTTGAGTATCTTTACAAGCTCCTTTGTGTGTTAACGCTCACAGCCTCGTTGGGAAAACGGCGCACAATGCCCGGTGCGTTTCAGTCTATGCGTTCCATGTAGATAATATCTTCGATCTCCTTCTACTCGGTCGCTTTTCTGTGCAAGAATTTAACAGAATGCCCTCCTGTAGCAGCGAAGCGATCCATGATGCGGTCTCTGCTTTGATTCCAGATGTTGGGGGAAACTCTAGTCTTGCTTTGCATCACCTACTCTGGGCACAGGTTTAAAACTTTCAGATGTTGTGCCTCTCATTCCTCCTCTCTGCTTCTTGTTCACAGCCTGTGATCAGTTCGCCCTCTCTCTTGTTTCATTTGCTGTCTCAAACCCCCCCTCCCTCCCTTTCTCCCACCCCTCTGGCTTCCAAGTGAGTCAGACTCTATACAAAACAGATGAATGTCTTCTTGTTGGCCTCGTGCCAGTGGTGCAGGGAGGTAATTTCCTTCAACACAGCCGTCCCACTGTTTATATTTGTCACTCTCTGTTCTCTCCCCCTTTGAAAGGAGCAGAGACTGGGGAGTAACAGTGGTTTATGGGGAGAGCCCTTTTGTGTGGTGGTTGTACTGCTTAGCTTTTCCTTTTTGTCCCAATGATCTTCCATTTTTCAGGCTGAGAGCGTCTGATCCAATCACATTTTACATTAGATTACATATGATGGCTGGCGATATTTATAGGTTGATGTAGTGGTTTGCGTTCTCCTTTGATCTGCTTGTCTGAACAGGACAGTTTACTCATTGCTTTTAAAAGCAGGTCCAACACATTGTAAGTTGTAGAAATAAACAACTCTGGCACTTTCAGTAATTACATGGTAGAAAAATGATTCGTCTCTTTGTGAGAATATGTGAGAAATTTCGAGGATACCTCCCCTTGGATCTGGCAGTACCAAAGATGAGATGTTTAGCCGAAACATGCTGTCTTAATTTAGTCAAAGTGCTCAGATCTGTTTAGTTACTTTAGTCTGATGACTGGTGTTTGTTACACTTGTCAGGAAAAAGCACAAACATTTGTAAGTGATTTCATCTAACAACTAGAGTTTCAGCGCGGTGATAAGAGGTCCCTCTTATTTTTAAGATGCTCGCTGAGCCCCTGCTCTCCCATTCGCTCTTTCTCGCTTCTTGTTTCTCACACGGCTGAAGGTGTGCTACAGTACTACAACTCTCCCTCCTGCACGTCACATTGAGCATATTTTCAGATTCTTCTCATTTCTCAGCATCTGCAACCTGTGCACCGTACGAACTGTGCGACGGCGCCACATCAGCAGATGAATGAACCTTCATTTTAGGTTGTGTCCAGACTTTTGACTGATGCTGTATAACGTGGAACTATTTGCCTTTTTTTTTTTTTGTTTGTTTACGCTTTGTTGGACGTTAATTGAACTTAAATTCACATGTCAACAATAAAAGCCCCCCCACCTCCCTTTGCTTACTAATATTAACACTGTCCAGGTGCTTTCATTCTGGATTTGGATGAGTGTTCGTAGCAGACAGGAAGCAAGCTAATGAGATCTGCTCGCTCATAGTTTGAGGGCATATTTCACCTATCACTGCCCTATTTCATGTGGGAAATGCCTCCATGTTTTTCACAGTTCTACTTTATTCTTCCAATCTTTCAGTTGATGTGTTGCCTCTCTGGCATCTATTAAAAAGTCTTCTGCATTTTATTTCTTCTAAGCTTTTCCTCTTTCTTTATCAGTTTCTGATTTCATTCTGAGGGCGAGTCCATCGCTCGACAGAATTTTAAAGTTTACCTGCAAATGCAGACGCCGTTGCTTCACTGCCTTTCACCTTAAACAAATGCTGGAAATTGATTTCTTCTTTTCTGTTGTTGATGCAAATCTTCCCATCAAGTACTTTGAAAAGGTTGAAAAGGCTTTAGATTAAAGCATTTGGATAAACCCACAGCAGTGTTTGCCTCAAGCTGAATGCTACAAATTAGCTTTCAGAGTCACTGAAACACTTCCTATGTCACGGTTCTTTCTTCTTATAATTTCTTGTCATTGCCTATCCGACTCTAGGTTGAAGGGCGTCATCTAGTCTACCAAAATAGACCAAACTTTATCCCTGTAGGTGAAATTGAAAAGCCCTCTAGATCTCCCAGTGATTGCCATTTGGGATCTTGTTAAGTCCTCATGTAGTGGTTGAGCTGAGCCTCTAATTCCACACAGGCCAGTAGAGATTAATTATTGAGTACATGCCAATGTATTACTGCAGGACTAAAGAAAAGTTTTTTTCTACACTGACATTATACTCGTGTGTGAAATAGGTGCCTAAGCTTGATTTATAGTGCAAATAAAGAAAGTAGAACCTGTTTGTTTAAAGAAAAAGAGCTTTTAGTTGCATGTAAGAAGCTGAAGCTGCCTTTTCTGATGCAGTCAGTTGTCACTGAAACATTTGATTCACTGACATTTCAGGAAAGTGGCACAAAAATTGCAGAAATGTGGCATTGCCCTGGACTTCTAAAGCTCTGAATGATCATTTTCAATTATTACTACTTTTAGTGAGAGCCTGTATGTTTTCCCTTCAGATTTCTACAGCGGATAACTTCAGCATGTTTTATTTATCTTTGACTTAATTGCTTTCAGATTAAGTTCATTGCGGAACGTTTTGTTCTTTATTGTTGACATTGGGATTCTATCGTCAGTGATCGAAGTTTCGAATAATTGAGTTCAGCATTTGTGCCACAGAAGCTGCGTGCGTAGCTTCCATACAACTATCGGAGCGCTATTACTGGGGGGGACGAGGTTTCTCCAGTTCCCTCATTTAGCTCACTCGATGAGCCTAATGATTGCATGTGGCTCTGTGCAGCCTCATGACTCATCAACTCTTTGCAGATGTTAGACTCATTTCTGTGTCCCCTTAAATGTTTTTCACTACGACTGAAGTTTCATTTTCTTTTTTTTTCCTTTGACATGGGTAAAAAAAGTTTGACTTTATCAGTTATTATCCAGTATTGTCAGCTTCTTTTAGGGCTCGTGGATGAGGCAGAAAGTCTACTTTTGCAGCTGTATCTCAAACGGCTGGACTCACTGAATTCTGCTCCATAGTAACGCAACTGTGAGAAAATCCGTACAGATTGACATTTTGGACATAAATCTACACATTTCTCATCCACACTTCTTCTTTTTTTTGGTCATAATTCTGTCACATAAACACTATTTACCCTCTGAAATGGTTCCCTTTTGACCTGAATATTATGATTGTGCACATGTAATACAGGAATAATAACTATGAGGCCCCATCGTTCAGGGTTGAGTGCATCGGTGGCACTAAAAAATGCATGTGATTTAGTTCCAGGCCCTTTGTGTCATATTCTGCTGATTAGAATCGTATAGGTACAAATTGAAAGGCCCAAACAAACATAAATCGGTGTCTGACTTATGATAACTACAGTAAAAATGGTTGATCTCTTTACTCGAGGCCCAGATCATTTTAAACTTAATGAATCATGTCACCCCTTGCGTGATTTAGGCTTTTACTCTTTATCATGGAGACAGAAAGTATACTAGTAGCAGCTTAATTGTACGCTGTGCCACATTAAAGGTGTTTGTCCTGCGTTGATTTAACGTTTCATTGGAAAAGAATGCTCCACGGCGTCATCGCCGTATGCGTTTATTTGTTACAGTGAATTATTCTTTACTTTTTTTTTTCTTTTCCAGTTACTGCCTTTGTTACCAACGGTGCGTTCGAGTGTCTCCTCCTCATTTCTTTTTCTCTCTCTTTGTCTGTCCAGGACCCCGGAGCAGTGTCCCAGTGTGGTGTCTCTGCTCTCAGAGAGCTACAACCCTCATGTGCGCTGTGGGGCTGCCATGGCTCTTGGTATCTGCTGCGCTGGGACAGGCAATAAGGTGAGTGCCTCCTTCTTTTATTTATTTCTCTCTCAGCCAGAACAGCTACTTTAACTCGCGTTTATCTCTTTTGGCGCCGAGCTTCTGTTTGAAAAGTCAGCGTCAACTTTCAAAATAAAGAGATAACTGTTTCTTTTTGACATCGGAAAGGCGTGCTTCTTCAGCTGAGTTGCATAAAGGCTAAGCCTCGACTAAAGAGTTTGCTTTGTGTCATTTTGTCCCAGAATTGAAGCCTTTCCCTGCTAGTTTGAGTCAATATGCATGTAATGTGTCCCCAGCTACTCTTTTTGTTGTCCTTTTAACCACAAAATCCACCCTTGTCCCAGTTTTCCTCATCTATCTTGTGTGCTTTCCTTTCCTCTTGACACATCTTGTGCGTCACTGATGCAAAGATTATCTGTGCTGAATGAAGGCTTTTCCTTTTAAGCAGCTAATTGATGGCTCATCTGTGAGATTTATGAGTACAGACTCACCTTCTTTAATCCACATAGAAGCTGAAGTTGAATGAACTTGCTCTAAATAGCCTGCTGCAGTTTAAGCTTTGTTTCTACCTTTTTGATCCCTGTATTCGGTAATTAGAACATGGAGCAAGATGGACTATTAAATGGACTTATCTAGCTTCTAATCTGTTGACGTTTGCTGTAATTGTTATGAAGGGATGTGAAAAGATGTGAAAAGTTCATTGCAGATTAGCTGATGAAATTATCCAAGTTGGCACTCGCTCATCAGGCTTTTTACTCTGTCCTTGTGTCTGGGTTCACTGGAGTCTTTAAAGGAGAGTGAAAAAGGCAGAAGTCAGAGGTGCTGCCAGTTCCTGAGCTGTCTAATTATGTGAGTTGGTCAGTCTCAGGTGGCACAGCCACAGCAGCAGTTATGGCTCATTGCACCTTGAGCCCTGGAGCGTCCAACTGAATATTTTGAAAAAGATCGGCTCCAATGCCTCACTGCCTGGTTTCTCCAAAATAATACCTCAAGGACATTCGGCCCTCGGTGAGAGAGATGATGTGTCAGCAGAACTGGGTCACCTATTTAGAGATGGAAGGTTTTTTTTTAGTTTTTTTTTTTATATATATACATTAGACCAGCGCTCCTTATCTGTTGTACAGCTAAAGGAAAAAGCTAGTCGGGAAAGTTGTTTTGACCGTTGCTGTAGCCTGTTTGTGCTGCCATTTGACTTCCTAACATTTCAGCTTCTTTGGTCAGTTGGATGGAAAAAATGTTGGTGGAAATTATGATGTGGTTAGATTTGTTCTGCTCCGTTTTGTTTATTTACTCAAGCCCCCAGCTGTTTTGTTGAAAAACTTGGCAAAAACTTGAACAAAATAGCCCATTAATGTACGTGGATGAAAGTGAGTTTAAGCAGCCAACCTGCCCTGCTGGCTGGGTTTGGCAATAAATACCCTCAATTAGCCCCCCTTCTACAACTTATCATGGGCAGGATGTGGTAGATCAGCACTGGCTTTACACTTTAACTGATCATCCCACAGCCCAACTGTCTCAGCCAGTTGAGCCAAGAACACTGATGAAACGTGGTTTATTTTACCTCTACTGTCATCATCCTAGTTTGTTTCTCTTTCCTCTGTGGAGCTGACGCCTCGCGTCGAGCCTGCTGGTGTTGGTTACAGCCGCTATTGTTCAAGAGAAATAAAAGTAACAGTGATGACCCGATTAGAGGAGCGGGCAGAAATGAAGGACGAGGAGGTGGTCCTCCCTCAGTCACTCCTCCTTTCACAGTAGTCATCAGAGGAGAGTAATTGTTAACTTCATTGTCAGGGGCAACCAGATATGGATGACACTAATGACATTAATTTGTGAGGTCTGTTTGCCTCTTGATAATCCCCTTTCCTGTATTCGACCAAACAGAAGTGCCACTGCTGCAGTTCTCTGTTCATTTGGAAAAGGAAAATCAATGGAAACAGAAAAAACTGTTGTATTTCCCCTTTGATGTGTGAATGAGAAAACAAATGTAGCATTGTTAAGACTGCACCTTTGGCCACAAACTGAAGGCTTAAGCTCCGCACCGGCTCCAGAACTCACCGTTGGCCTGTGGCAGGGTTCTTCTTTAAAGATTTAAGTAGAGAAGGCAAGCCCAGCTATCGTGTTCTTTTTTTGGCTGATTCTGACAAGATTCGAGAGAAAAAAAAGCCCTGAATGATTGTCTTTGCATTCAAGAAACCCCTCCTGCTTGAACTATCCATTTATTATGACGATTTCACTTTACTTTGCTTTGAAAAAGCATTATTTCTATTATTTTTATTACACTTTGACAGTATGATTAACAGTATTCACAGTTTCAGAAGTTTTTAGAAAAAAAGAAAGGTGCCTATTTTAACCACATAACCAACTTTTCTGTTTTACTTTATCTGTCCCTTTACAGGAGGCCATCAATCTGCTGGAGCCCATGACCAATGACCCAGTGAATTATGTGAGACAAGGCGCCCTCATTGCTTCTGCTCTGATCATGATCCAGCAGACAGAAGTTACCTGTCCCAAGGTGAGCGCACAGTGGAACGGGCTCTTCAGTGAGCAGCCGGGATCAAAACGTTTATTTAGGTCCTCGAGTGTCTCTGAGCTCCAGGGGAATTTTCTTCTGAATGTGAACCAGTCTGTAGAGACAAAAAGTACAGCTAACAGAACAACGCTGTCCTGTTTTCTGTCTGGGTGTCTTTTGGTTACCTGGAAAATAACAACATGCTTCAGTGACTCTGAAAATGATGCTTAGTACCTCTGAGACCGGAGCCTTTCCTGAGTAAACTTCACGAATAAAGGAAAAGGGGGAAGGCTGAAGTGAAAGCAAAAAAACATCAGAATTGTTCAGAGAGAAGAAAAGAGGTTCGGGTCATGGAAGACTTGCAGAGTGACTAGTCCAGGCATAACTGCACGTTCTCACCCTTGAAGCACTTCGGGCTTTGTCATAGACTATTAGGAAATACCAGACACATTTTCAAAGACTCCTCATCTGCACAGCAACGGTTCCTAAAGCTGAAGTTGGTATGCAGGATTGTGCAAAAGGCACCTTTTTTTTTTTTTTTCAAACGGTGGGACATCACGAGGTATTAATTACATCCGTGAGTTTTTCTTTCAGCCTTTGTAATTTGTAGTTCTGCCCCACATTTGTAGACCGCGATCTCAGGCTCATCGTCTCATCGTGGTAGATTAGGTTGATGAATATCCAGCACAACGTTTGCTCAGTTTCACTGTGGCAGCTGATGCTGGACGACCGATTGTTCCATCATCACCACGTCTGTGTGTGGCAGTGCTAATAATGCCACGATGTCAAATGTCTGCAAACGTGTAGCTGTGTTTATCTATAGAGGCTCTGTCAAGGGGGTTTGAAAGAAAAAATGTATACATCTTTCCACAATATTTATTTCTGAGTTGTTTTTTTTCCTAAAATGAAATCAAAATTTGATTTTTATTATTTTTTTTTTTTTTTAGGTGAACCAGTTCAGGCAGCTGTATGCAAAAGTGATCAACGACAAGCACGATGATGTGATGGCCAAGTTTGGCGCCATCCTGGCCCAGGGAATCCTCGATGCAGGTCAGTCTCCAAACAAAGCTGCCACAGGTTTATCTGTGTCTGTCACTGCGTGAGAGATTAAACGGGTCTGTGGTTCCGCACGCCCCATGTGACCTCATCCCTCTGGGGGATAGGGAGGGGAAAAAAAATCTGTATTTCTTAATTACACGGTAAAACAAGTGAACTGCTTTCAATGTGATGTGGGTTTGTGGTTCTTTTGTGCATGTGTGTGCCTTCTTTTGAGTCATTTAACACTCGTGCAAACAGGGAGGGAGTTAACCCTCTTATGCTGACCACCCGTGCACTCTGTCTCTGGAACAGATCATGCTAAGGTGCATTAGCGCCCCACCTCAGCTCCGCTCTGCTCTGCTCTCGGCCATATGGCCCGTTGGCCTCCCCTGGTGATTGCTGTTTGTCTGATAGCCTTTGTGTTTGTGTGTCTGTGCGGGTGTTTGTGGACACAAGCAAGCAGTTTGTGTGAGTGTGTGTGAGGTCTTAGAGATCTGTACATCATCATGTGGAGAGCTACACACTTGCGCACACGCCACACTGTACATCCACATGTATGTGCAAACCTTTCTCTGTTGGCAAGAGCACCAGCACAAAACCCCGTGTTGTCAGTCAGAAGGAACCAGCAATGTGGCCAAATGCACTTTAAGGTGTTGCTTACGGAGTCAGACACAGTTCCCACTGTTAGAGGAGCTTCTTTGTGTCAGAGTTCAGGTTTTAGGAATCTTTTATTTATTTTTCTGCTACTACTTCAGAGAATTTATTCTACCAATGCAAGATAAATGATTACTGGTGTGAGAACCTATTAACTAGGTTTTTAAGGCTGTGGATGATATGTCTGGGTTTCTGTCTGATTTGGCAATCTGTTATCAAAAAGCCGGATATCGGGGCTAAGACTTCCTGTTCCATGCTCCAGTCATTGTTTGAAAGCGGATACATTTTAAAAAGCTAATGAAAACCTGAATCATCTTCAGAGAATAGCCGATGGTTTGATATGGCATTAAAATACTGTAAAAAGACCGGAAAAACACCCATCCTTCCATTAATTTTTGTAAACCCGTTTAGTTCAATCCAGGGTCGCAGGTGAGCTGGAGCCTGTCCCAGCTGCCATTAGGTGAGCGGCAGGATGCACCCTGGACAGGTCACCCAGCCATCACAGGGCCGCACAGACACCAATGAGACAAATGACCACGCACACTGTAGCCTCCACCTACACCTTCCCCACCACCCACTCAACTTCTCTATAAAGATGACAGAAATTAAGAAGAGGTAGCGTGTGGCAACATACCGAGTTTGCATTAGAGAATACGGATGATGGCAGAGAGGTCTTCCATCACATGTCACATCAGCGCAATAAACGGCCGAGAACCAACCAGACGGACCCTGATCACTCCCCCCTCTCCCAGATTCTAGACCTGCTACATACTCCCAGCCGCTCTTCACGCTTTCATCCAAACTACCGCTCTCAGTGCTTCCGTGTTTTCAGTGCTGCACATTATTTAAACCCTTTCAGACAGGGTTCCTACTACTCGTGTTTGAAGGTCAGACATGCTCAGGCTCATGCGGTATGAATGTTTAATTATTCTGCTTCTTGTAGGGCGTTAGTAGTCTTAGAGGTGCAGGGTAATTGTATTTAATTAGACTGGCGGAAGCGATTAGAGCTCACTGGTGCTCATTACGCAGGAAATGTCCGTCTCCAGCTCACTCTCTGTATCCATGTCTTCTCTTTCTCACCTCGGCATGTTCGTCTTCCACTGACAGACGCTCTTATTGTTGCAATCCATTCACTCGCTGTTCTTCTCATGTTTATGTAGAAAAATATCCCTGGACTTTCTGCTTCTTGGGATTTAGTTATTTACTTTTTCAGCCACGCTCGCTGGTTGTTTATTTAGTCACACAACCCCCACCCACCCACCCACCTACTCGTTGGAATAAAAACTGGCCCACCAAACTGAGAGTTGGCAAAAACAGCTGGTGTGGGGGTGTTCGTTAAGTACACCCAACCCCTTAAGTATTTAAGAGACCCAGTTGTGGTACAACGAAGAGACCTCGTTGGTCAATCTAACCAACATCTAATCTTTGGTGCTGGGAGGGTTTCAACAACAGTTCAAATGTCAAACATGGCTCTTGTGATTAAGTCCTCGCAGTGTCCTCTGATCAAAGTGAGAGCAACGCAGGATGGCAGCAGATGATTTAAGTGTCATTGTTTAGGCTGAGTTCATTTTTAGATGGAGGAGCTACTCCCTTGTAACCTTTGCTTTGGAATGAAAGTAATTCTTTTCACCCCTTTAGAGATGACAGCTTCATCCTGGTTACCTCCTCTCGTCTTTTACTCCCCCTCCTTTTGTATTCTTCTGTCCCTCTTTTCTGTTTATTCTGGACAAAACCAGCATGGAACTGCTCCAACATTGAGTGTCCGCACCCGTTAATCTCCCCACCAGTTATCAAAGTATCACCGCACAGATCTTCTTTTGTGTTTGTCCTCCTTAGGAATGACAGAAGAAATGCGAATTGAGATGCTGTAACTGGTTGAACGATTTACTCATTACATCAGACTGAGATTTACTTTGTCTGCTCACACTGAAGTGATGTAGTTCCAAAATGGTTGTATGACATCTGAATGAAACCTTAGAATACAGCAAAGCTTCACCAAAATCTGAACATGGATAATCTTCATTAAAACCACGGGGAAAAAAGAGAACATTTTCTGTCATCTTGCCAAAAAAAATTCTATAAGCTTCAGAAATATTTGCAAAAAATTAAGCTGTAATACTAACTACAGTGCAGCTGGCATCCAGTGTTTATGTAGGTGTTTTTTTTTAATTTTTTAAGTAGATCAGTTATCGGTCTCCTGAGTCCCGGCTCGGGCCCTTTGCTGCACGTCATCCTCTCTCTGACCCAAAGCAACATTGAAATAAAGGCCAATATCACCAAAAAAATCTTACAAAGTCGAGTCAAATTTATTTGTATAGCACATTTCATATCCAAAATAATTCAAAGTGCTTTACATAAAATAACAGCATTGCAGCTGGGAGCGGAAAAAGCATTAAAAATATGTAAAAGAATATAAATAGAAGGAAATAAAATGAATAAAAACAAGCAACAGTCTCGATAAGTTAAAAGATATTGTGCCGATGATGCACATAATGATGATGGAAAATAAATCTCCTGTGTAGCTCAAATTT
The DNA here is from genome assembly GCF_036924035.1 of Leuresthes tenuis. Taxonomy (NCBI): domain Eukaryota; kingdom Metazoa; phylum Chordata; class Actinopteri; order Atheriniformes; family Atherinopsidae; genus Leuresthes; species Leuresthes tenuis. Next base: position 13,286,688 of record NW_027325361.1, on the reverse strand, counting down.
AATGACGATTAATGAGACCAAGCTTGTACATTGAAGTACAGGATACTGTAGACAATGCCTGTCCGGATGCAATTGGCTCGCCATCAAACCGGTTGATGCCCAAAGCCGGCCTCCTCTGGGCGGTGAACATCCTGGTCGGTGCCCTTCTTAACCCCACACTCCCTTATCTTGTTTTTTCTGTGGCAACTTGCAAACATTTTGTTTCCCAATCAGTAAAAAGAAAGAAATCTGTTTTCGATGTCGACATTGTTCTGTTTTTCTTCCCAGATTTAACTGTTGGAAGAGACCCTGCAATTTGATACAAATTCCATCCCATCGGTTTTTAGCACTAATGAAACCTGTTTATTCCCATCCTACTGTGGATGGCACACTGATGAAGCCTGCTGTGTTGTTTCTGTTTCTGTGTAGGTGGGCGAAATGTCACCATCTCTCTGCAGTCCAGGACAGGTCACACTCACATGCCATCAGTGGTCGGCCTACTGGTCTTCACCCAGTTTTGGTTCTGGTTTCCTCTCTCCCACTTCTTGTCACTTGCCTTCACACCAACTGCTATAATCGGCCTCAACAAGGACCTAAAGGTACCTAAGTGTCAAAACTTTCTCTAATTTCCCTTTGGAGTATTATTATTGCTTCTCTACTGTAGGGTGCAGTAAAGCGAGTATTAGTGGTAGACATTTATGATTTATAAACGTAGTTGTGTTTACGTCTCTTGGTTTTGTATTTGTTGCAGAAAATATGGAGCCTCTTGCTCTTGTAACGAGGTTCCTCTTCACTGTGGGATAATTCTGGCCTCCTACCACTGGCCCACTGGTGCCAAGGGATCAGTGTGACATATAGTAGTCTTAAACTGACATTAAAGAAGCTTTTCCTCGTCTTTGCTACCCGAAGCAGCAGCAGCACCTGACACCAAGGACACTGATGCCGTTTTATTAGCTGCACACGCCCAGCTTTACAAAGCACAGCAGAATATACTCGGTGTAAAGCCCCCAGATAATGCACGAGGAATGGGGTGAAGAAGAGATGTGGGGGAGGGCAGGAGGATCAAATAGATCTGCTACATCCTGGCAACGTTTGTTGCTGAAGTCCACAGCACAAGCCTCCAAAAGCCGAGCTCATTACCTTGTAAAAAGTAGCCGTACCCCCCTTCCCAACCTTTGCTGTAAAACAACATATTTTCTGCCCCCGTGCTGCAGTGAAACCGCAGAACTGTGAGTGCTCCTGGTCTCACGTTGTGCTGCGGCGATGCTCTGTAGGGGACAGTTAAATCATTTTGTTTCAGCGAACTGTTACAATATGAAGGCTTACACTAAACAGAAGGCAGCCGGTGCTGCTGCGGCTGGAGATCTTCTTTTATGTTTGTCTACGCAGAGATGACAGAGCGCTTCTTCATTTTTACATAAGCCTGCAGCAATCAGAAGAAAAATAATGAAAAGAGTAGTTACTATAATGTGTAACTGCTCAGCAAGTCGGTTGTAATTTAAAAACTTAAATAACATTAGCCAGGCTCAACCTTTCCTGGAACAGTGGTCGTTTTGCAAAAGGTGTCATCAGTCGTCTCCCCCCCCCCCCCCCCCCCCCCCTCTTAAGTGTTTATTTTGAAGCATGGACAGGATTACCTGCAGTCTCCCAACACCACAAAATGTGTAGAACTGTCACAACATGTCTCTATTTTCTTTAATCGATTGTTCTGTGGCACAGTAGATTTAGGCCAAACTCCCGAGCTTGTACGAGAAAAGCAGTTTGGAAACGCCGATGGACATTATTTCAGTCTTCGATTATATTTGACAATATTGAGACGAGTCATTTAACACAATTAATCACAGACTCTGGAAACATCAGCCGTTAATTGAGTTTAAAATGGAATAAGCAGGACAAATAAAGAGATGTCGGGGCTCGGAAATGTGAAGCAAACCGACGCTTCCAACATTTTTAAGGCTTTAATCAAAACTCTAAACCTCACTATTATGTTAGATTAGGAACTGGGGAGCCGTAAAAGTCCCGAATCGTCTAGATTTCAGTACACAATTAAATGGGAATCCAACAAATAGTTGCTTAAGTGATGAAGTGGCTCGGCTTCTCAGAGCTCCGTACGCCTCTGATTTGGCTAAAATAATCGCCACAAAATAAAGCCCCATTGAGCCGACACATTTGTTTTCTCTCTGCTCAGATGCCGAAGGTGCAGTACCGCTCCAACTGTAAGCCCTCCACCTTTGCCTACCCACCAGCTCTGGAGGTTCCCAAAGAGAAGGAGAAGGAGAAGGTGAGAAGTGAGGCGCCTGCACACATGGGCTTGTTTTGCTTTCCTCTCTCTGAAGTTACTCGCCCGGGAAAGCCGATCTGGCTTCATATTGATTTGCGAATAATTTCAAACCCACCTTGTAAAACTCATCATTTTCTTGCCCCGTCCTGTTTATTATTTCACCATCTCTGGCCTGTTTTTCTCAGATGCCTCGTTTCACATTCTTAGATGCTCTTTGGAGAATGTAACGCGAGACGTTTATTTTGTGGTTGAATAGCTTTTGTACATTTAAAGCGCTGTTTGTAGAAGATCTAAATGTCTTTGGTTTTGTTTTACGCTTTGGAAACGTCTCTGCTCTCATTCTGTCTGCGTGGCAGGTATCCACGGCCGTTCTCTCCATCACAGCCAAAGCCAAGAAGAAGGAGAAGGAAAAGAAGGAGAAGGAGGAGGAGAAGATGGAAGTGGTGAGTGGAAAAAGCTCCGAACCCGCTGCCCTGTCACCTCTACTAATCTGAGTTTACACTCGCTTAGGTTTTTGTTAAAAGAGTCGATGAATTCTTTGTTTTATTTATTTTTTGAGCTAATCTATTTACGGCTTATCAGAAAAACCGCAAGAAGTTCAGAGGAAGCGATTTTTGTTTCCGAAAACGCAGAGATCGGATGTAAGTGAACCCCATTACACGACGCCTCTGTGGGTGGTCTTGATACAGGACCTCAAAGAGACTATTTATTGATACTTTGATCGTTGGTTTATATTTGCTGTGAGGTTTCTCTTCAGTTCTGTGCAGGGAGGTATTTTGGTGTTACCTGTGTAATGTGCAGAGTGTTATTCAGGGATTGCTTTTATGACTCTGAGCGACTGTTGGCAGATTTTTGGCTTCAGCTGATCCAGCGGCTGCTTGTCTTCAGGAGGTGGTGTTATGAACTGAAATGTTTGGAATTTTCTCAGCCCTTTTGTTGGCGCTAAAATTTCATCACACGCTTTACTGACTACGCCCCCCCCCCCCCAGAGCTTAGATGGTAAAGTAAAGGCTAAACAGAAAGTTGTTGGGGTATCAGAGGCATGGACCTTTTCTCTTAAGCTCCTCCACACCGAACACACACCTGCCTTCACTTCTTTGCTGTCTTTCTTGGTCCTTTGACCCACACGCAGGCCAGCATCTGCAGACAGACCGAGTCCAGAGCCAGTATAACTTTCACTGGGATTTTCGTTTGATGCTACATCTCAGCTTTGGTGCTGAGAGACGTGCCTGGAAATGTCCGGCTTGCTTACTTGTTGAAATGGCGGTTCAAGGAAGCCTTCCCAATAAAAACTTGGGGTCATTCGGTTCAGAGTCAACTTGTCTGCTGGGGTTGTCAACATTCAGATCCGTTATTTTAGCTGAAAACTTCACGATGTGAAGGTGAAATGCCAGCACAGTCAACACTCTGATTATTCTGATTCCTTCTTTACAGGAAGTCCAGGAGGGGGAGAAGGAGAAGGAGAAGAAGGATGAAGAAAAGGAGAAAGAGAAAAAGAAAGAGGCGGAGCCAAACTTCCAGCTCTTGGAGAACCCGGCCAGAGCGATGCCGGCCCAGCTGAAAGTGCTCATAATGCCAGAGAGCTGCCGCTACCAGCCCTTCAAACCGGTAACACTATACTAGCTCAATAGGATCTGATAGAAATTTAACACTGTGAAGTATCTCAGAGGCGAGTGTTTACTGAATGAATCACACACATCAGGATCCAGCATCTTGGGTTTCTTTTGGGCTTTTGTCTCGCACCTAAAAGCCTTGAAACCTCCTCTCGAGGCCCATTAAGCAGAGCACTGCGGTCCTGCTGTAAATGTTGACGGGTTTCTGCAGTAAACGGCAGACCGACGCGCAGTCACCCAATGAGCACTAACCCCGGTCCCGTAAAGAGGAAGGATTGTTTGATTTTATGTCCAGAGAGCAAAGCTCGGAGTGTTACAATGTCCAGTGGGCCGCAGCACATGCCAAAATGTTGCCTTTGCTCGTCTAAAGTTTGGTAACGCTGGCTTCCTTTTAAGGGTTTGTTTCTGATTCAGAGACGGGTTTAGGAAGTAAGGAGCTTTTACTGTCTAAATCTTTATATCCGTTCATTGTCAGGACATTTATTGAAAGTAGATTTTATAGAGATTAATATGAGATTTTTTCTTTCTGCTTCATTTTTTACTTTTGTTCAGAAAAAAACTTCTCAAACGATATATTAATTGATTTCATGCCATTTTAAATGAATGAAACCAGTTGACTATTTATTACATGAGAACCGTTTGTATCTCCACTCTTTCTAACTTTACTGTTGAGCAATCACGTCCAATTAAATCTTTCCGTGTGGCTGTGCACATGCATCACATGCTGCATCTCAAGTGTCTTCACATTGTGGTGGAACTACTCAGCCTCTGCACGTGCTGTTTGTGCTTTGATTTTCAAGTTTGCACCTCTTAAATCTCACATAAACTGACACTGACGGGCGATCAAGCCTTGCATATATACTCTGTATTACCCTGTCTTTACGTGGCGATCCAGAGAAGATATTTATGGTTTCCCCCTTCCGCTCCACGCTGTTATTAATTCTTCCTGTCTGTCACCAGCTGCATACAGGTGGGATCATCATCTTGAAGGACACCAGTGAGGAGGAGGAGGAGCTGGTGGAGCCCGTCTCAGCTCATGGACCCAAAATAGAGGAGGAGGAGCAGGAGCCTGAGCCCCCCGAGCCTTTCGAGTACATTGACGAGTAGAATTGCGCCGACGGATACGGTGTGTTGACGTAAGTCATTCCTAATCCTTATTAATCATTCAGCAACACACAGTTTCAGCTCATACCTCACCACACTCTGGTCTCTTTTCATGGGTTTTTTAATTGTTAAGCCCTGAAGGTCTGTGTTTGGTTTGAATTTTTGGCTGCTCGCATCGTTAAAACGCTGTTGAGGTTTCACATAGTTCTCCTGTCATTGATCTCCAGGCAGCTTTCTGGCTTTAACACACTCCCACGTAGCTTTCAGGGCATTTTAATTGGAAGTCCCATTCTGTGATAATGCACAATGATTTGCTTGTGCTGTTGTATAAAAGCCCGGCTGGTTTTCACCCTCTGCTGCCTGAGGAATGTAAACATCACTGCCATCTCCAAACTCCTGCTCACAGGGCAAACCCTCTCACTGAAGTCGTCAGCAGCGCTGGGTGCTAAATGCTTCCTGCCTGGTTGCGTTTTTGTTGGATGCCTCACTAGTAGGAGCGCGTTGGTGCATGTAATGACACCAACGACGTGTCGATAACCAGATTATGACCTGGATGCATGTTACAGAGTGTCACTTCTTTGAGGTTCAGTTACTGTGTGACAGTTTAAATGCTGCAGACTTCACTGTAGGCTTACTTCATGGGTTTGATTTGGATACTGCAGACAGCACAAAGGGCAGAGTGGTCACAGTGACCCCTTGTCCTGGGTCAGGATTGATGCCCAGAACACAAATATCTCCAGTCACACAGCTTAGCCTGGCTGTGAGGGCCGGTCATTAAGTCCCTGCAGGTGCCTCTTCTCGTTTAAAAAGATCGATTTGCACATCCTTAACTATCCTTCTGACTCAGTTTTAGAGATTCTTTAAAGTTTATGGGTCCTTGTAAGAGTTTTCAACAGATTTTATCAGTTACATGGATAGATTTTTCAAAAAAAAGTTTCAGATAATTTTCCTAGAAATCGTCAAACATTAACAATGGCTGTGTGTCCGTGTCCCAGACAGCTGGTACAACCCCAAACAGTCAACCTGACATTTCAAAATGAGAAAAAAAGATCTCTCAGACAACAGATGAAAACAAATACTGTTTGTTATTTCTTTTTCTTTTTTTTTTTTAGGTGTAACATCAGCTTGAGTTTTGGTGGGGAAATCACTGGGTTGGTAATAGAACTGTGCGCACCATGACACGCTTTGTCAGAACAGATTGGATTCAGTTCAGCTGTGCACATCTGTGATGGACTTGATATAAAATAATACATCTGAGTGTTCCGAGACAAACTGTTTTTTTCTGTGTGCTTTTTGCAGGAGTTGCTTTGATTATTTCAGTAAAGCGTTTCTCTTTTTCTCTCCTCAGGCATCAGAAAACATGCAGTCCCATCATTTTGGTCTCCTTTGTGCATCAGTGTGTCCATCCACCCCCCCAGCTTCACTTCTTTTACACGTTTCTTTCTGGCTGCTCATTTGCCACCCGGGCAATGTTTTGCATTCTCATATTGTATAATTTTCAGTCCGTTTAATAAAATATCGTATATGTATATTGGAGACTGGAGTGTTTTATTTGAGTGGATATTTTACCAGGAATCTCTCCAATCCCATACATTTGAACTGGTTTTCAATTTTCAGCACCCAGCCGCAGTGTTGCAGGCCACTCAGTTGTTTCTACTGTGCAGATGTTACAGATGTTAAACAGCACTGAGTGGCAGGAGCCGAGCTTTCAGCCAGACGGACAAATATTGGTGCGACTGCAGTATGATTGATCTGTTAACGCCTCTAAACTATGAAAACATTTTTCTTTCACGCTTTTGTTTAAAGTTTTTTTTTTTTTTTTGCCTCCAAGTAGTTTTTGAAACTCGCAGCCTGCAACATTTTGTTCTGTTCGACATTTCGGTCAATTCTTAAAAACCTAAAATGTTAGTTGTCAGCTGCGTTGAGTGTCTCCTCTTTTTAATCGGTCTCCCACCAGGATTTTGAAGGGGGGGGGGCAGGATGTTTTGGCAAATGTGGTGACAGGCTAATCCAGAGTAGACATGTTTATACTCGCCTAGCATAAAGCGGTAAGAGGAGGGAAGACAACCGTGAACACCAAACAATCATGTGGCACCACTTAAAAAGTGATACTGATTCACATGAAATGACAGACATCTTGTATGAGATGAGGAGAGGAAAAAGTATGAAGTTCTTTGTTGGTTTTTGGGAGAGAAAAAGAAAAGTCGATCAATTCGATCTGGAAAGCTCCAGGACAGATTATCGTAGAAATGTCTTAAAAAATGCCTAAAGATTTGCACCACCGGGGAAATATCAGGTCGTTCTTATCCACAAGAACATGCATGTAGACCTGGTTGAACAAGTAGCATCCAAAAAGCAGATTCTATCAACTAAATCTCTGATATGGTTTTATGTAAAATTGATTGCTTTAAATGAATTAAAAAAAAAAAGAATTCTAGATATTGCATTAAAGTTGTTCAATTTAAGATGATGAAGGACAAATGGTCCTAAATGCAGAGCTTGGTCACATTGTTTCGGTTTATGACCCGCTGATGCACAAGCGTTAAACCCGCTGACGGGTAAAGTAACACTGCTTCATCTACAGTGCAGTGCTCTGCTGGGAAGCCCTGCATCCTGGCTTTCAAATGGATGTTACTTCAACACTTGCCAACATTTTTTTCAGACCAGTGACTGCAGCGCTCTCCTACAGCAGCAAGTCTGAGGCGTTCACCCAGCCTCCTTATGGCTGCTGTGAGAGCCGCGGCCCACAGAGCCCAAAGGATTAATGCACCATTAGCAGGCTTGTGCAGAACTTAATCTTTTAAAGAGAGATCCATTTCATCTGAATCATCTAAAACATCTAAAAACCTGCAGGACAGCAGCCCTCGAGGACCGGCTGTGGGTATCCCTGATCTCGGGGCTAATGTTCTGGTAACCGAAGCTTTGTCCACACCCTGACTGGTCAGAGCTGTTTTGGTGACAGCCTAATGTGTGATAGGGTTGTGTTAACACAGGAGATCTTCAACAAAGAAGCCAACAAACAGTTTTGGTTAGAATAAAAAAAAGAAAATAACAGGCCAGTTTATTATTGGCCAAACATTTGAGTGCCACTAAAAAGCTGATTCTATACAATATCAAAGCTGTAGATATACCCATCAAGAAGCTGCTATACTGGGACAGAGCTACCTGTGATCAACCTGAACCACACACAGTACAAACCCCTGTCAACAACAAACATAACCTTAAAGATATCACCACGAAAGGAGTGAACCAGAGAGAAGCTGAAACAACTTTTCTCAAGAGAATAATTTTATATTCAGTCTTTTCACAAATGCATATATTCTATTACTTGGGAGCATTTGCACCCTAACACTAACTTTACCATTTTTACACTAAAAACAGTTCTGAAGCTGCTTCTGGAGCCTTTTATAAACTGAGACATCATCTAATCGCACAGACCGTGCCTGTTTCTCCACCCAGTGTTAGGCAGGTGGTGTTAATGTTGTGGCTGATTTTACATGTCGGAAAACTAAAAAGAGACGGTACCCGATGCACGGAAAATGAAAATGATGCAGGAGAAGAGCAGCATTACTGAGAACCACACATTGCAAATCCTTCATTATGGAGCTCATCTGCGGAATGAAATCTTTTTTTTTTCTTTCTCCAGTCCTGGTATTATTTTCAGAACCTTCATAATGTTCTTTGAAGTCTTTCTCGTAGAAAGCAAAGTTGGATTATTAGTTTGAGTTATATACATCCCCCCAAAAAATCCATCAACTATAAACTGCAGAGGAATTTATTTTATTTTATTGTGGTTTTTGGTCTTCAGCAAATGATCAAGTTTATGATCTCCAAGTGGACAGTTTCCCCGGCTCCGAGTAGGATTGTATTTGGTAAATGAAGCTTCCTGTGGAAAAGTGGTTTGGGAATCACTGAGGAAATGGTAACACGGGCAGTTGTTTTCTGCATCACGTGTTGCCACTTGTTTGACTTTCAGCGCGTAACCCTGGTGGAAAAACGTCTGAAACGAGCAGCCGTCAGAGATGATTTGCTGCTTGTTCTCTGCCATCACGCAACCAGCCCACATGCTTTTTGGCCAGACATACAGTCTAATCAATTCCTCCCTTCACATTCCCACACACTCGGTCACGGCCGACTGTTTAAGAAGGTTATTGACCAGGCGGCGTTTCTAATTTTTTGGGGGGCTTTTTTTCCCCCCCTCATCTTTGTTGTCCAGGATCAAAGTCCTGATGTAGAACACAGAGAGGAAAACCCTCCTCTGAGATCCGACTCTAAGCTCAAACACCAAATCCATCACCACTGTCACACTCGGCATGTAGAACCTGCTCCTTCACATCCAACACATCCTAAATATAGAGTTCACAGCTTTCTGTTACAGGACCACATTCCTGGAGGTGCGGTAACACTGTGGATCCGAGCAGGAGGGAATCTTTAGTCATGCTCCGAACCCCCCCCCCCCATTTCCAGAGAAATGGGTTGAGGTCCGCCTCGGTCTTCACTTCCAGTACGTCTCAATAAATCACAGGTGGGATGAGCTGAAGATATGTGAAACATCTGCCTCTGTTCAAAGCCGTGGTTCATACTTTTCATATTTCCTCTATGATGAAGTCGACCTCCTCCTCACTCCTCTTTCTTTCTCCACCTCGCAGACTAACAGCTGACACGAATCAGATACTCATCCAAGAATGCTTGCAAGCGCTCCATCATTTTCAGACATTTCTTACAACAAGGCTTTATCTCATCCTAAGTACTGTACTCACTAATGCACTGGGGTCCAGAAGAACTGCGGCCTGTTCTGACATTCAAAAGCCAGCGATGCATTAATACTCGGATGCTTTTTTTTTTTAAACCTACAGATTATTATGATCGTTTCCACAAAATTGAAGAAATGGGCCTTTTCGTAGCTCAGTCCTGTAACCCACGTGCTCACAAAACAAAATCTCCAACCTCTGAGTAGGGCCTTTTAGGAAATTTGCTCCTCCAAATCCCCCCAAATGAGAACTACAAATCTCCATACAAGGGAAAGCTGAGCAGACGAAGCATGCAGTCACCGTCTGCGGATGTGCGGCAATGGTGACTGTTTCGATGAAAGGATGGAGGGTCAGCAGCACTGTTAAAGCAAACAAGAGGACCCACCAGAGAGCTCACTGGTCAGGTCAGCCGGTGTGTGGCGTGCGGACTGGATCGAGGTCCCACAGACTTCCTGGCAGGACTCGAGGGCCAGCGAGTGATGTGCCGGTGGTCCATGATGGAGCTCTGGATGTTCTCGCTGAACAAACCTCGGCCTTCAAAAATAAAGCCCCATGAGGTTCATTTGTTCCTCCTGCTGTACAGGAAACTTAATTATTCAATTTATCAACTGGTCAATCCACAGAAACTTCATCAACAGCAGTTTTATTAAAAAAACAAAACTAAATGAAGTCAGTTTGCTTCCACTTGTTCCTTGTATACAAAGTGTATCTGTAATCAAGAATAAACCAAGAAGAGTTCAGTTGCATTTTGTGGCTGTGGTGTTCATGAAAAACTCTGCACGGCAATAGAGGTCAATGAGAAGTGGTGCATTTTTGTCATGTACCATCACGCAGCAGGTAGATTGAATAACTTTAGTGACGGGAAGGAGTCAATGTCGTCCCGCCTGCGGCCGTTTTCCCACCCTGAGCAGCACATTTGAGAAGGAACATCAAGTTCTCGCCTGTTCACTCTGACGTGCTTTGCCCCGTGACAAAGGCTCGCCACGCTGACATTCACTCGGTCCTTTTGAACCCACGACAGGTGACCGACGTCCAAACAGTGAAGAAGAGTTATATAATGCTTTCCATCATGGCTGGCAACTGTCAGCAGCAGCTGTGCGGGACAAGTGTCAAGACTGAACTCCACATTTAAGCCCCGAGCAAAGCTTCACTGATTAGTTACCCTCTTGCAGCCTCTTTGTTCTGAGCCACATTAAATCCTGCGGACTGTTGAGATATTCAGCCTCGAAACCTGGATTCTGCGTTGGAGAAACTTAGGAGACAAAGAAAACAAGAAACAGTAAACTGATGTCAGACATGCAGACAAACCTTTGTTTCAGATAAAAGAAATGACATATTTATAGCTTCATCACACCCAAAACTACTTCATTATTGTTATGAGCTGTAAAATCTGATTATTTCAAATTTAATGAGCTTGGGATTTTTTGCTAAAGCTGCTTTATAAAAACTGACATGACATCATCATTCAGTTAACTGTTCAGTATGCTGAAAATCTTGACAAATATGTTCTCTCTGCAAATAAGAATGCTCCAAAATCCTAAGTCTGAATATACAGCATGCAGTTCAATTCAATACTGCTTTAACCTGTTATATATGATAGTTTCCTCCGATGAAATGTAGAAATTATTACCTGCTTTTTTCCCCCTTATTTTCTTTTTTAATGTATGTGTGTGTATGTGTGTGTGTGTGTGTGTGTGTGTGTGTGTGTGTGTGTGTGTGTGTGTGTAAGGGTGTCTGGAAAAAAAAATCTGAAGAATCTACAATGGACAACTTCTCATTAGTTGTACAAAGAAAGTGTCACGACTTAATCTTCTCACTTTAAGGGTTGAAACGCAAAGTAGCGAAGGACAGAGTTGACAGTTTACTTTTCCAAGCCAAATTCTTCATACTCTTCAGAGGACTTCTTTGACCGCTGCAGACGGTAGGCTACGGGGATGTTTTGTGGGGGGCTTTTTCCAGGAGCAGATTGAAACCCATTTTGGTGGAAGAGTGAGCGTTTCATTATGAAACGGACTCAAAAAGGCGTCCACGTTCAGGGTGATAAAAGAACTTGTCACCTGAAGAAACATGTGCTTCACACAGCTGGGTCCATAAGTATTAGGACAAAGACAAGTCAGTCATGAAATAAGATGGAAAAGGCCACACACGGTCATGAAACTCTTCGGCCGTTGGTATGACTTTTGAGCCTCTGAAAATGAACGATTTAACACAATATCCTTGGTAAACTGTTCAATTTTAAGGTGAAAGTCACCACTTTGATCTGATCTTTCATAATACCTGTAAAATTCGATGTTGTGGTGACACCAGAAGCTATTCCACTGTCTAAATACTCACCAACCTGACTGATTATGTGTCGTAGCTTTCAGAGTTGGAATGTCAGAGTTTGATACAAACATATTATGGGTAATTTCCTGGATAGAAGAATTACCGTCTCACAGCAGTAGCTGTTTACAGAGATAAGTAAGTAATTTACTGTCCTCCATCTTCACAGTTGGTTTGTGGAAATTTGAGCAGTTCTGGTCCGTTTACAAAGGTCCCTGATGTGACCTCCGGGCGGCTCTTACTGCCTGAACAGAGGAAGGACACATTCAGCCAGTGCTCCCGTTAATCTAGGTTCCTATGGGTGTCGGAACAGCTGGACACCAGACCTGTTTGAAGAGCAACAGCAGCAGAAGACTAGTTTTTCCCCAGCTGGGAAACCCGTTGGAAAGGATGACGGCCGACTGCTCACCACGGTGTGGAGCACTGCTCTCTGGGGAAGCTTCATTCAGGAAAAAAGAAAAAAGGAGGCAGCCAGGTCTGTTCATACTGGGAATGCAGGCTGCTGAGACTTAAACTAAACAAGTATAGTTTCTGGAGAATAAAAGCATGCAGGCTGCAGGCTGCCCATAGCCTCACACCTCACTGTGAAGATACTGCAGAATGAACATGTGCTTATGAGACTGCACCTATTCACGCAGTCTGTCTGTCTGTCTGTCTGTCCATTCATCATCAACATCTAGAGAATACAGGCAGGACTGTTTGGATTCTCTGCACAAGGCTGCTCCAAAACATGAAACCCAAGTCTTTCTGTTTAGTATGAGCGCGTAAACATCTGAGCTCCTGGCTGAGGATTTAGAGACCGCGATTGTTATATGTGGCACAAACGTTCGAAGCTTTACTGTAACATGCTGAGAAGTTTGTGGCGACTCGCCCCACCCTGCCATGTGTTTTAAACATTAATCTACTCTTTCGTGCTGCCTCGTTGGATCTTGCACAGATGAGAACAAATGTGAGATGCTTGTACTTTAAATGAGTGCTTCCCGTTTTTACAAAACAGAAGAGGGAGCTTTGAAAATGCATTTCATTCGTAGCAGTAGCTCAAAAACTAAGAGCGGCTCCACTTCAGGCAGCTGCAACTGCCTTCAACGTGCATGTATCAAGAGGAAGAAGGCAAACATTTTTATTACACCCTAACTTGTATTTTCACCTAGGAAGCATGTTTAATTACAGGTGTTAAGGGAAGATTTTAAAAACTCAACTACACAACTGAAAACCACAGCTTGCCCTTGTTAGCCAGGGACATTCTTTTAAATCACAGACTAAACGAGAAGCAGTTTGAAATCCTGAACTACTGAAATCAAACCTCAAATAAAATCAGTTGAGACACTGCTCACTATCCATCTTCCTCTTCAAGTATCCCCATCTTAGTAGAGTAGCTCAGTCAATCAGTAGCAGCAGAATGAAGGAAACATCTGGACAGGAACGTTGAAGTAGAAGTCATGACCTAACTTGCAGATCATATGGAGGAATATTAATATGTCAGTATGTTGAACTGAGGCACATCAAACCCTGTTGCTGAATTCAATAAAACGCTTGTTTTTGCACTGAAAGTAAGTGAAATGATCTCATACCGCAACACCCGCATTCTCTATTTGTTTGAAGAAAATGAGTCTTCAGTCATCACTGGATGTGGTGACTTGTTAACACTAATATTCTCTGCAGTTTAGGCCCTGGCAGTTGGAGCGGCATTAATGGGGCTTGGCTCTCTCGGCGTTTGCTCACATGTAGTTTTTATGGAGGGAAACGTCTCCAGCAGCGGGCCCTTCATTTCTCCACGGGCGCTCAGACCACAGACTTCCTGGAAGGCTTGAAGGCAGAATCACAGAGCAGAGTCCAGGGAGCACGGTGCACAGTCCAGATGGGACGGGGGGGGGGGGGGGGGGGCATGCACTAGTTGACCTTTAAAGCCAAATCATATGTACAAACCAGAAAAAAAACATTTACAGAAAATTTGGGAAATTTTCTAAAATGAAATAAAAATTTAGATCTGTTTGAGTCTTTAACAGACAAAAGTTTTTCACAGATTCCACTGTATTTATAAAAGATTTAAAAATGGATAAATAAATAAAAACTGATGCCAGCAACTCACTCAAAAGGTTTGTGAAATAAGGAAAATAAAGGACATTTATGGAATGTACAAGTAATGGTGTTCTGAAAGTTTCTACAAGCAACAGACAAATCTGTTGCGGGTGAGGGTGTCAGGATGGGGTATAAAAGGAACATCCACCAAAAAGTTCAGCTTTTCCAAGCAGGGTGGGTCATGACCCCTGCTTTGTGTGTCAGAGAATCTTCAATATGTTCCAAGAAAGTGAAAAACTGCAAATGACAAAGGTCTTTCAACATCTCCCGTCATAATATTGTGAAAAGAGTCTGAGAAAATCGCAGTGGCCCAGCTTAGAAAACGAATGTTCGAGCCCTCAAGTGGCACTGCATAAGAAAACGCCACATTCCTGTCATCATCCGAGCCACACGCACTCGGGCGTAACTTGGAAAATCGCTGTCAATCATCACGGGTCTCCACTCCGAAACGAGTCGGAAGCAACTTACTTTACAAACTTCTAGATGGAGTTAAAAACATCTTTGAGGGGCTTAATTATCAAAATCCAGATCTGACATGTAGAACTCTAAGAGCTACATTTGTAAAGGCCTGACTGAAGTAGAAGGGCTGTAGCAGAATGCCTCGACTACACTGTGTATCCAAGTAAACATTTGGAGACTGCTAACAAAAAAACCCATAAATGTTCTAATATGAATGTTTCTAGTTCATATGTTTGTTAATCATGTATAGAACAGAAATACCTAAACATAGAGACTGTTGTTCTATGAAGTTCATCTTCCAACATTGTTTCTGCAAAATGATCATTTCACGTATTTTTCTTAATTCTTTCATCACATTGATTAGATTATGATATAAATGAATAAGATAAATAAATGTTAAGCTGTTATTCAAATTTCCAGATGTTCTGCTCTGAAGTCCTCAACCCTCGGACTTCTTTCTGAACAAAGTGCATAAACAAAGCGGGTTACATTTTCCTTTAACCATGCAGTCAGAGCTCAACAGCATATTTCCTCTTGCTCCTTTCTTTGTGCACGTCATCCTGCTTCACTTTCATCTAGTTTGGAACAAAACAGCCAGCTAAAGCTCAGACAGGACGGGGCAGTCGCAGCGGAGTGGAGCAGCTAGCAACGAAACTGCACTGCGAGTTTCAGAGGTTGAGCTGACAAAAGTGTGTCCGGTAGCGCTTATGATCATGATTTGTTTTCAGGAAGATTAGTTTGCGGCAGACTAAACACATAAGTCCCGTACACACACATACACACGGATGCCTGTAACTCATTTGAAGTGGTGGGCACTGCTGGCCTGCGAGCCTTTCATTTAAACAGCTGCAGAAATAAACAAGCTGTAATTATTAAAGGTGGAATGAGGCTAGGTAATGTATTGATGGCACGGGGAAAGGTTCAGATCATCGTCGATGTACATTCAAAGGGAGGCCGAGGCGGTATGAATAGGCCCTTTATGTGCAACGATGGTCTGTAGATGTCTGTGGAAGTTAATGATGGCGCTGAGAAGTTAATCTGCAGTGACACTTAGAAACAGATGAAACAGAACGACGTCACTAATCACTGCAGAAATATACAAACGTGAAATAGATAGCACACCCTCTTTCAATTCAAAGCTTTTCCATATTACATGAAATCATCTGGTCCTGAGGTACGTAACCATGCTATTAAATACTGACATAAAATCAGCCAAGATGCAGAAGCCTGTGGTACACCGACAGTGAGAAACTAAGCACTTGTCATGATTTAACGGCCTAAAGAACCCACTTTTGCATTAAACTTGAAGTAATTGTTTTCAGTATGCCGTCATCAGTCTCTCACATCATTGTTGGGGGGGGGATTTGGCCCACTTTACATTTTAAAACGTTCCTTCAGTTCATTGAGGTTTGCAGACAGCTCTCTTAAGGTTCCACCGCAACAGTTCATTCACGTTTAAGTCTGGAATTTCACTGGGCCACTTTGACACCGTCCGTGTGTGTGTGTGTGTGTGTGTGTGTGTGTGTGTGTGTGGCCTTGCCACTGCTCACACCACGTTATTTAGGGTCAGACCGGGTTTTGGCCACGTACGCACAGAATGTTATCGGGAAGTATAAGAGGATCTCACAAACTGTTGTCGTTGGGGATTCTGTGTATGCTGCCATGTGATATGTTTCTATGTTGTTCCTGTTAATAAATTCCCCACAAAAGGTGAGTCCGACTGCTCTTTTCTCCGCAACATAATGGTGATTTTTTTTTTTCTGATATTTTGTTGCAAATTTGCAGCTGTTCTTGGGATCATTAACCTGTTGCATGACCTCTCAACTGACTGAAGAATACTTTGGTATAGGGTCCCGTGGCTGCAGAACAAGCCCAATTAATCAGCCCTCCACCACCATGCTTGACAGTTGGTATGAGGCCTTTGTGCTGATTTGCTGTGTTTGGATCTCCCCAAACATGCTGCTGTGCATCATGACCAAACATCTTCACTTTAATCTCTTCGGTCCAGAGGACATTGTTCCAGAAGTCTTGTGGTTTGTTCAACTTAGCAAGACTCCTGTGGCGTCTGAGATGGAGCTAATGGGTTTTTTGTGGCGATCGTTGCTTGATCTGACCTTGGGATGAACTTGCCAGGATGTCCTTTCCTGAGAAGACTGCCAGCTGCCTTCAGTGTTTTCCACTTATGAATAATCTTTCTCTCTGTAGAAAGATGGGTTCCAAATTGCTAGGAAATTTCCAGATTCCTGGGCAGCAACAGTTGTTTCTTCAAGACCGCTGCTGATGTCTTTCCTCCGAGGCATCGTGTTACGACACGCCTGAACGCTCCGAAAACCAGCAAAATGTCAAAACGTCTGCTTTTATACAGATGCTAACATTTGTTGATGATCAATCTTGATTTAGACTCGAGGAGATCGATCTTCCAGACTGGAACGCCGTGTCCTTCTTCTTTTTTTTTACTTAGTCTGGATTCTTGGACTTGTATTCCATGAAGCTTTTAGTTAGACTTGTACTTTTATGACTCTCTTGTATTTATGTTTTATCTATTAGGTGTCGTGTATTTTATCGGGTTTACTTTTTCTGTGAAGCACTTTGTGACATTTGTCCATGAAAGGTGCTATATAAACAAGCTTTTACTTTACTTTGTTCTACTTGCCCTCTTGATTGATATGGAAGCTTTAAGGGTGTTTTTCACACATTGCCACTGTAGCTTGACTCAGCCTTTGGTACATAAATAATGACAAGGTGTAATATACCTTTTTTTTTTTTTAGTGTCTTGATATGTAAACCCTTTGAATAAAAGGGAGTGTACTGACAGTACTAAAGGCTCAGGTGAAGTTTAAAACTAACTCTGAGAGCTGCATGTACAGGCTGCCCAGATAAAAGAACTTCACCTCCACGTATGACTGAGTGATAGTAGTCCTCCCTCTGGTGGAGGCTCTTTAGTGCTCCAACAATGATATTTAAAAAAATGTCTGCAGAAAAACTGAATTTAGAGAAAAAGGAGAGTGATGCCTTACATATTTTTTTGTGTAAATCCACACATTGAACTAACCTGCTCACCCGACCCGTTTGTGAAGTCCTCTCATATATTCTAACAATGTCATTCCTTCATAATCAACCCAAAGGAAAAATCAACATTAAGAAGTGAATTCTTTATGTAGTCCTTACATATTACAGGTGTATTATACAGTACATATATACTGGTTTATAGACAAGCAATACAAAATGGGCTATACTTTTCAAAGGATACAAAGAACAGCATATACAAAAGCTTATTTAATTATTCAAGTACCACTAACTTCATACTTCGATTTTCTTGAGACTTCAGAAGCATCTGTACAAAATGTACAAGAATTGTATCCCATGTTGCGATGCAGAACTCAGTTAAGATTTCACAGAACCCACTTGTTGGTATTTAAACCAGGACATCACTCATCGCTCTCAAATCCCACTCCTTCACAGAATTTCCACACATCTGTGGACACTCGGCAGACTGCATGTGGTGTATTTCTGTAACACTCCACTTTACAGGTCTGTCATTTCTAAAGTAACTTCCTGGTTTGTAAGCTCTGCGAAAGGCGTTAAACGTGCTCGGCTTCTACCACCTGCTGCTGATCACAAGTGTGTACAAACCCACTGACACTGACATCTTAGTAAACACCAATCGCGCTCGGCATTACTTTCGCATAATTACTCCGTCTGCGTGGCAGTTGCTGTTTGTGTCAGGATCCGTCATCTCAGAGAGGAATTCAGTTGGGCTATCAGCTCACACAGGATTAACTGGAAACAGAGGCCCATTACCGTTTGTGTATCTGTCGACAGATAACATCTTCATTCCTTCTCGTGGGCTGATCAGTTATTACTTCTGCAGGGTGAGTAACGGACCAATGAGGCTGGGCCACGGCGAGCTGGTGACTGAAGATCTGCATGCGCAGCATCCACTCCTCTGCCAGATAAACCAGATGTTACAGAGCACTGCTGCTGCGGAAAACCGATGACGCAGCTCACAGCATGAACTCATCCAGCAGCTGATAACGGTAAGAAGAATAAAAGGCTTTGTTTATGCTGACTGAGCTCTAAAGTTTAGAACAACAATGTGAGTTTGCTTGGTTTGTCCTTTTTATACAGTGTTTCTAATCTTTGATGACATTTTATATACATTAAATGGGCATTTTTCTTCTTTTTTTTTTGGAGCAATATGACCTGTAATTAACACCAGATCACACCGTTCCAACCCGTTCATATTTAGAAATTACAGACCCTTAAAAAAAGCGTTTCCTTTTCTTCTGATATGAGTGAAAAATCAAGAGGCCACTTACATTTATACATTATTATTCCACATTGTTAATCTAATGAGACTCAATCTGAAAAATAAATCATCCCAAAACCTTCTAATGACACAAGCTGTAGATACTAACACTTAAAAATCATTCAGAGGAACATTTAAAAAAACAACAACATTTAACAGCATTTAAAAACCTATTTAAAACCACAGATGCATTAATAGCAGGTTTGCTTCCATAACAAATGTACACAAAATGGATTGTGCCAGTAAAAGCATGAATACGCCTGCAGAGATTTCTCTAAAGCGAAACTTTCCTGTAAGAAGATGCTCGTAAAAAGAATCCTACTAAAGAGGAAAAAAGGCGACTCAACAGTCCGTCACGTTCCTCTCTTTACGGCTCGGCTGTCAGGGAACGAGATGTGACAAATTAAACTGAGTCAAAATGACCGACGACGGCTGCTCTACATTCCGGCTGAGTTCAATCGTCATTTCACTTGTGACTTTGCAAATCCTTTCAACGTTGTACCATTCACTAACAGATCCTACTGAGAAGCACAGTTTTTAAAAAAAAATAAAAGAAAAAGAATAATAACGTGTAAAAAGTGAGGTTTTCCATTCACAGATGTTCTCCTTCACTTTGACCCAAGTGCTCACAGATTCCAGCGAAAACTGCGAGTGACATTACTTTGATAAGAAAGAGCTTCGGCAACATCAGGCTTTAAAGCTGACGTTTCTAAATGATGCTGGAGGAAAAGTGGCCGTCATTCTCAGGAGTCTCATTGTTTGGGTCTATCTGACTGATAGTGAGCAACGTTTTTGGGGCCGTCAGGGCTTCTGTGGGTCATACTGCTGGTAGCGGTTCAGCTTGTCTGGGTCATTGGAGGCCATGTGGGTGAAATCCTGGAAGATGTCCTGGTAGGTTTCATCTCCTGTAACAACAAGATAAAGAGGCATGGGCAACAATAAAACAAAAGCACAATATAAAAAGATTTTTTTTTAACAGAATTCTCAATGAATCGCTCATAAATTAATCACAAAAAATAAAAAAAAAGGACAAGGGATCACCAATCAGGTCTAAAAATGCATCACAGTTGTTTGAGGGCCCATGTTTCTACTCATTACAGCACCTTGCTGCAACTACATGAAATAGAATCATACAAATACCTTGCCCAAAACAATAAAAAGTATAATTACTTCCTCATGAAAGCTGGTGTGCAGCAGAATAAATAAACATGCTGAGTTTGGAGGCTCATGCAGTGACAGTGTCAACAAGAATGGAAAAGAAAAAGTTGGCCATACCTGTGAAGCGTGTCGGCGTGGCTCGAAATACGAAACAGAACAAGGCAGAGAGAGAAAGGAGGAACAGAAGAGGCAGAAGGCAAACGTTCGAAAGTCACTCGGAAAGAAAAGCCCACAGACATTTGCTTTTGTCAACAACTGTATTGTGTTTAAAGTGCAGGAGTTTATGTACAAAAATACAGTTGTGTTGGCCTCAGCCCCCCAAAGAAAGAAAGAAAAAAATAAAAGAACAGAAGAAAGGCACAAACTCTGGGGGAGGAGAGTGAGAAAAGCAAAGCAAATACAAAACAGAGAGAAACTTTACATAAAAAGAGAATGAGAGCACTGAAGAAGAGTACGTAACAGGAGAGGAAGAGCCTTGTCTTATAGTGACAAGTGATTCTCTATCTGAATGAGCCTCAGGTGAAAACTTTTAGAACTTTCAGGCTTTTAGAACAACTCTTACGTTCCCCACATGAAAGGATGATAGAATTAAACTGTTCAAATGGCAACAAAAATGATGGAGCAACCCCGAAGATAAAGAACCACGGCTCTGCACTTCTGCTACACACTGAGTCTGGTGGAAACACTTCAGTTGAGAAAGCTGATTCTAATAAAAAGGAAAAGGAGGATTGATGAGGTTACTCCTCCCTCACATTCATTACACCTGAATATCCCTCTTCAGTCCTTTCATTTATCAGCTGATCAAAGGAGCTCATGAAGAGGCCCTTAAGGACGGAGCCGCTGCCAGAAACTAAGAGCAGCCTCTCGCAAAACAACACGAGGAGCGCTCAGCGACAGGAAACGCATGACTACGCTCCCTGTAATATACCCAGAACTCCCTCTGCTGCTCGTGCATCTCCTGTCCGTCTGTAACAGCGTGTGCTTAAACAGAAACGGTAAGAAAAATAAATTGACTCCCACTTTTTTTTTTTTTTTTTTGTTAATCAGTTCCAACTATTCTCACATTTAAAAAGCAAAAAGTGACCACAAGCTACATTCCATCTGAAGAAGCAGAAACCAGACTAATAACAGCAGCAGCGCACACTGCCCCCGAAGCAAAATGCTCTATTTCTAAGCTCCGCCCTCCCTCCTGTGGTCAGCACAAGTAAACTCACAAATCTTTAAGAGAAACTCTTCACAAAAAAAACACAATCAGTAATGTCTACTCCAACACACACACACACACACACACACACACACACACACACACACACACATCAGCCATTCTAATCATCACATGTTGTTCAGCAGGGGGAGCTGCTCTTCTTTCCATTGCCATTCAGTCAAAGTGCTTTGGAGCCCTCGGAGGATTTTGGGCAGCATGAAAGAGAGACGAGCGATGAAACTGGGGTAGATTTCAATCAGTCATTCGCAATCAGCAAATCTTGTTCCACATTCTTTGTGAAGATCTAGATTTTTTTTTTTGCAAAGCTCCCCCCACACAGTTCAGATGCATATAATCTGGAAGTAGGAGGTGATTAAAGTTTTACATGGTTGCTTGTAGATATTCTCCTAGACTATTGCACTTATTGCCTGACGATACACCGTTGCTAAATGATTCGTCTACATTAAAGAAAAAAAGAAGCCACCAACATCCCCAGCGACTGATGCGACGGCACTCAGAGGCCTTTTCATCTTACAGTTTTGGATTTCCCATGATTACGGGCAACGAGCAAACACACTTAACTCCCTATAACCAGGACACCATATCCTTATTAAAAGAAATAAATCCAGCACAATCAAAAAATGAAACAAGGGTGTGAACACAGAGTCCTCATGGCACTCTTCCCTGTGAAGCCACATTAG
Organism: Leuresthes tenuis; assembly: GCF_036924035.1. Classification (NCBI taxonomy): domain Eukaryota; kingdom Metazoa; phylum Chordata; class Actinopteri; order Atheriniformes; family Atherinopsidae; genus Leuresthes; species Leuresthes tenuis. Next base: position 13,264,728 of record NW_027325361.1, on the reverse strand, counting down.
CTCTAAATTATTATTATTGTTCTGTCACACACAGACTGGTATGTATCATCATTTACAACATGTACAGTAAGAATAGCTATAGTACAGCTCCTAGAGTCATCTTTATAAAAGAAAACTGCTCTAAAATAGATTTTTTTTTTCCTTTTCTGATCAGGCATGTAAAAACAGCAACATGTTTGGACAACAAACAAACAAGTAAACAGGCCTCGAAGGCAAGTTAAGACTAAAAAATGAGAACTTAACAGTCACAAAAAAAAAAAGGAACAGTCGTTGCATAACCATGAACAGGAATGTGCATAAATCATTTCTGACATGTCAACTGAAAAAGAAAGTTTACAGACACAGCACACCTCTGCAGACTGGTCAGGTGTAGAAAATGTCATTCAAAAGTCTTGATTATTGCCTGTAACTGTGGTGCAAAGCGCCGTCTTTCTGAAAACTGGTGGCAGTTATTGGGTATTTTTTTTGCAAAGATATAGTGACTGTTGAATGCACATTAACACAAGTATTTTAGTTTAAAAAAACAAAACAAATCAAAACACCTTTTTTTTAACCTCTAAAATAAAGTGTTAATACAAAATCTAAAAATAAGGACGAACGAGTTCAAAGTGACGCTGTTTCCTTCAGTTTTGTGCTAACAGTTATTTGACATCAGTAACAGTCACTTAAAGCAAAAGCTGGATGTTCCACTTTGGAACAAAACTCTTCAGTATAGTTCAGAGCTGATGGCTTTAACCCTGTCACATTAACACATTTTACAGCACCTGATGCTAGACCGCAACACGGTGCAGAGCTGGTGCAGCTCCTGACAGGAGTGGGACGGTCAGGCTGGATTTGTTAGGGCAGGATGGCAGGTGTACATCAGGCAGAGTTGGGCTCAGTTCACTCTAATCAGTCAGTGGAGGAAAGGTCCTCCTCACTTGGAGGTCTCCCTAAGCAAAGTTGTCTTAATTGTATAAAATAAATGGCGCATGTGCGTTTTTTTGTGCGTTATGATTCAATGTTGTATCTAATCCGCTGTTTTAAGTGAACTGAACTCAGCTTTATTGCTTTACTACTCTACGCTATTCAGGTTCATCCAGCTGCAGACTAATGAACTCCTGCATACACTTCCTGTACTGCATCTCGGTGGGGCTGTTGGAGTTATATTGACCTGACTGACTGTAGGGACCCTCGGCCTCCCGCATCTCCTCGTTCATCTTGGCCAATCGCAACCTGAGGAGTAAGAAAAGAAACAGGAAGTTGCAGGCAGCCAGAAATGTGAGCTACATTAAGTCAGTGCATGTGCAGTTGAGTTGACCAGCTTTGTCCACACATTGGAGGAGAATTTAGTCATTAACCTAATCGTGTCAAACGCTCCAACACTGAGGAATGTGTGAGAAAATGTTCAGAAGATATTCTGATGCTTTTCTGATGCTTTCTGTGGGAGATCATCAGACACGCAAGCATAGCCAAGTTCAAGCTGAACAGACAGAAACTTTTAGTTATTACAAATGACCTGAAACATCTATGCATGTTTCAAGTTAAACAATAACACAGACGTCCAACAACTTTTTTTTTTTTGTGTAGACGACTCTGTAATCACAGGACCTCAAGTCCAACATATTGAAAAGTGAAAAATCGCACTCACAATGTGACAATATCTGCATTAGCTGCCTCCACTGCTATGCTCAGGGGTGTTTTCTCATCAATGTCGGCAGCGTTCTGATTTGCTCCTCGTTTCAAGAATAAACAAACTTGCCTGCAACAGAAAACCACAGTTAGTTTTTCATATCTTTTGTACTCCCAGTTGCGTGTAGTTCTCGGTGTCACGGGCCGGCGTGGAAATGAAGGCAGGTGTGCAACGAACCCTGTGTGTCCCAGCATGGTGGCATGGTGCAGGGGTCCTCGACCCTGAGCGTCCTGCTGGTTCACATTCGCTGCATTTTGGAGCAGAAACTCACAGGTGACCAGCGAGCCCTGAAAATAACCGTCAATATCACACATATTCATTTTCCAAGTGGTAAAACCCCTTAAAAGTTACAGTGGATTTGACTTTTTTTGTCTTTACACAAGCAATCCACACTAATCAGCGTTGCATTGTTGATAGGTTACTGTGTGTAGTTGTGTCATACTGAGTGTTATCATATTGATTTCTCTTATTTATGTCTCCTTAAACCTCAGATATCCAGTATGTTCATGACTGTTCAATACCAAAAACCAACAACACCTAATCAACTGATTTAATTCAAGAAAACATGCCATCAAATCGACCCGGTCCACTGTAGCCATACGCACCCCGTGCACCGCCATAATAAGTGGCGTCCTTTTGTCCTCCTCCGTGTTCACCCAGTTGACCTCAGCTCCGTGGGCCAGTGCCTCCGCCATGTCTGGCAGGCTGCGGGCACATGACGCCCAGTAAAGCTGGAGGCCCGGGCTGTACTCCTTGGGCTCGTAGAAAACCATCTCCTTACAGGGCGATGGAGGAGGAAGCTTAGTAGGCATGGGCGGAGACTCGGCTGCTTCTAGTAAAGACAAATGTGTGTAAAGTTTGTTTTCTCTGTTTCGCATTGAGAATTTGACATTTTGCCAAAAGGCACATTTATTAAATAGGCTTTGAAAACACTAACTTGAGTTTGGATTTACAAGCAGCTAAAAAAAACAAAAAAAACCAACCATTTTTATCATCTTATACTCTCTGTAAATGTTGAGGAAGTGGTATTAGCTCACTGGCAGCCATCACATGACAGTGACCATTATTCTGATATAATCTTAGTTGTGGCATCTTGCATTCTCATATCTCTCTCCAGCATCCCATTGTACCTCTCGTTGTTGTATAAGATGCTGAGACGCCTTCAAATGCAGGAATGTGATAACTGAGGCATGTCTTACCTGCATCTGGCAGGTTGTTGGAGGGGGTGGTGGCCAGCATCTCCCTGCTCCCATCAGCACTGTTCTGAATGCCACTGTCTGCACTTTTCACTGTAATGCAAACACTCTGAATCACTATATGTGGAAGAACATGAAGATGTTCTTCACCGAAGGTATAAAATAAATGGAGCACCCTCTGGTGAGTGTGTTTAAGATTGTTCTGCTGATACCACAGAGCAAAAATCACAAATTATGTTGGCCCACAATAAGCGCATTTATGTCTGTACTGTCAGTTCGTAATATCTTGCCTTTTCTTGACAAGCTTTTAAAGTTTCAGCAGCATTTTTACAGAAGGTGATCCTTATATTTTCTATACTCCAGGCATAAAGGAAAACAATAGAAAGAGACCTGGATGACCGATACCCTCCATCACCGTAAGATCCAGGTCCCTAAAAACCAAAAATATGACGACACAGATATAGTGCAACTGACCGAAACCATGAGTGAGAGAAACACTGCCCTTCCCCTCAGGAAACACATGGTACCCTCTAAAATGCTCTGAACATGACAACAAGGCTTTTTTTTATGCAGATCTGGATGAGGAAGGAACAGAGGAGTGGATAAAGAGTTGTTAGTCTACAACCAGCCCCAAAGCAGTGAATTCAAATGAGGAGGGAGGATGGAAAGCAAGCCAAACACTCTGCTTTTAGTACTTACTGCTCCTGAGCTTGTAGGAAGTGTCAAAGTAGGAGAAGAGTGAGTCAAGCTCGTCAGGACAGAAGAGAGAGTCGCGGCGGGCCTCCGCGCCGCTGGCAGAAGCTATGCGAGGGATGGTGGGAGTTTGGAAAATGGAGGGTGTAATTCAAGTGGTGAGGTAGGGTTGGGGAGTTTTAGGGTCGGCAATATGAAGAGGGGTTAGTCCAGAAAGCACATTACAGCCGGGGTGGGGGGATGAAAAGAGTGAGAAGGAGAGATTGAAAGAGAGGACAAGGAGGAAAGCAGGGCAAAAGCACAGATAATTAGACGACTGGCTCAGCTAACACTGGAAGAGACAGACTACAAAAAGCAATGCGAGGCAAAGAAGGTTCAGACATATGCTGTTCACAAAGAACACACAGTATGCCAGTCGGTGGACATTTTCCACTGCAAAGTCACATCACTGCAGTCACATCATTCATGCAATGATGCTTGAAGTGGTACAATAAAAAACACCCAAACTCTGAGGTCATGTTTTTATTTATTTCATAACCAGCTCATAAGGTTGGAGGGAAACAGGGAAAAAGGGAAATTTATGCTGTTCCACACTGTTCCTCATGTGTGTTGGGCATTCCAGATGTGAAAATAACGGAATATAAAACCCCTTAAATGACTTGTCTTAAACCGACTGTTGAATGTGGAGTTTGCTGGACAAAGTGGTCCAAAAGTCAATACAAGCCGAGACAGTTTTTTTAATATTCATGATATACTGACCCGACTGCCCAGAGACATTAGAACCGGGGCGAAGATTTGGAGTGGGTGGAGGTGGTTTTGGCGGCAGATGCTCAGAGCTGCTGCTCAGCCTCTTCTCCTGTTTGCTCAGAGAAACCACTTTGTTTCGAAGCTCCTCGTCTGACGGCCGACGGACAAACCGGCGATCCACATATTTGGCTTTGATGTAGGCCTCTACCTCGTGTCTGTTAGCAAACCAGAGACACTTTTCGTTTATTAGGTTACTTCAGCCTTTTTAAGTGCAATATATACAACCAAAAAAAAAAAAAAACAAAGCAAATCACCAGGAAATTAACCAGGTGAAGAATATATTTTTATCCAGGCAGAAAATATCTGAAAGTATCTACAAGCTGTCTACTGCTCTTGTACCTGGGGTCTCCTGGCTGTGGTTTCCTGGCTCCCAGCTCCTCTCGCCGTGCTTCATAAATCTGGTTGATCTCTTTGTTCCCCAGTTCACACATCAGCTGCAAAATGAGCAAATTTATATTATTGCAGCGGTAAATGAGAAGGTACAGAATATGTTAAACAGAGAAGGCAGTTCAGTTCAAGTAAGATTCTGAGAGGAGGCACATAAACGACTGCACATGAACCGTGTTAAACACACAAGCACAGTCACCTTAAGTAGTTCTGGCTCCCATGTATCCAAAGTTAAAGACCGGACTTTAGAGAAATGCACTCCCAGACTCCTGTAGATGAGAGAGGAATAAAAGCAATTTCATTAAAAAAAAAGGCTCAATGTTAAGAAGCTAAACTAAGAGCCGTATTAGCGTAGTTTTCAACAGGAAGTAAACACAAAACCTCCTTCTCAGTATGTGCGGAAACAACTTCTTAGATAAATGGTTCCTTGTCCGATCCTTTGCTTTGTGATCCATCTTTTTTCTTTTTTTTTTTTTGTTAATTAAATGTGTGGCATCATCTACAACAGATAGTTAAACTCCTTGAGATGAGCAGTTGGTGCCTTGAACATGCAGCAGAGGAAGAGGACACAAATGCTGGAAGCGGTTGATGATAATGTAACATTTCTTTACTGCACAGACGACCACTTGCACAGCTCGATAAAAACAAAACTTGAAAACCCTGAGCTGTTCGAAGGAAATCGAGCTTTTAACTGCACTTTTAAGTTCATTGATACGGTGTCACACATGAGGTCGTTTGAGCAGAAATGAGGGAATCGTGATTCCTGAAATCATTTCTTAATAAAGCCACCTTGGTTGGGGAATCGCAAAACAGATCAATTATTTTCATAGGCTGAAACATGGAACACAGCCGGTTATTACTGCTTTAAATGGGGAGTGTGGGAACTGTCCAGCTCACTTTTCATCTTGATTAAATTTCATCAGCTTTGCTCCTGCAATTAAAAGGTTGTCATAACATCCCAAGCAGACTGTGAGTTTCCATAACAAGCAGTTTACATTTCAGAAATCCCCAAAGACCAACCTTTTGTACAAGCCATTCACACCATCAGGCTGATGGAAAAGATCTTCCAAAAACTAACAAAAGCAAACATCCTTTTAATCGTTTCTAGTTTCTACAAAGTTGAAATGAACTCCGAATGAACTGCACTCGTGCAAAATGCAGGAAAAATATATCAAAGTGTTGAGTAAGTTTATATGGTTTCCTGAATTTCTATTTTCTGCAAAGAGTATCTTTGAGTTTGCATTACATTTAAATATGTATATTGTCTAATTAAGAGTTCATTTCAAAAACAATATTTATGTATACATACTAGACAAAAGAATACTACGGTTGCTTACCTGTGTATGCCAGAGCACTGTATACAGAGAGTGATGCCCAGATTGATGCTGGCCCAGCGGGGGTCCGGCTGACCACAGTCGCAGCAGCAGGCATTGCCGGGGATGGCTAAGACCTTCTGCAGAGCACTCTCTCCTTTCAGTGACCTCTCTTTTGGCTCCCCTCCGGAGTCCAGACTCCCCGTCGACGTTGATGACTTCCTGTCCAGCTTCTGACACAATGGGATAAACAGAGATGGGAAAATGCAACGTAAGAGAGGTATTCTTAATGTCATGGTGTACAGTTTGTCCTTAAAACAAAGCAGTAAACTGGAAAAGTTTGGAAAAGAATGAGATTTAAAAACTATCTCCCCGCAGATGCCGAAGACCGATCATCACCATCATCGATGATGGCCCAGTACCTAAGTGATATCCTTAAGAAATCAGAAAATCCAGCAAAGACCTGACATGGCAACAGAGAGGCACATCTGAGCCTGCAGCTGGTTCATATACTGTTCACCTCATCAGAAGGGCGACTGTCAGGGAGCTCATGTTAAAATGACGTTTCTTGTACTACGTTTTTAAGCATGACAACACATGAGATCCAGTTGTACTTGTTGGAGCCAGATGTGGATCCCCAACATCAAAGTGAGCAGTATGACCAACTGTCCCAACAAAGATTACAGCAGGGCATCTCTGTTTGGACAAAACGCTCAGTACTACCTGTTTGTGTGAGTAACTCAGTGTTTCTGATTGGTCGTAGGAGCAAATAATGGATACATTTAGGTGTCTTATGTAAAAATGTATCAATACAAAGTACCGTTAGCCCCTTTAGTCGCCTTTTCATTCAGTGCAACCATGAGGAATGTGCCTAAATAAGTTTGCAGATCTAATGCCAAAACTAAACAGAGAGGCATTTGAAACAGTTTCATTAACCACCTGCGGTTCAGATTTGTGCCCTTTTAGTGATAAAACAGTCTTGATTTTTTTATACTGGGCGCATTCCAAGCTTGAAAACTTTGTGGTGGATCCTATGAATGTTAAGCTTTACCATAAAAGGAAATGCTGCCTTTTACTAATTGTAATCTCCTTCTTCATATAAATACTGAAGTATGCGTGTGAATTTCTTTGAGCTTTGAGCGACGTTTAAGGTGATAACACATCATTTTAGCACAGCAGATAAGCCGGAAAACATGTAAAAACAAGCCGTGGGACCTTTAAGAGAGGAAACGAGGTGAAAAGGCAAGAGGTATGACAAATGATACAAGAACTGGACTGAAAATCTGTGGCAACGGGTCAAATCGAGTACTGAATCGTCGCCAGAGCCCAAACGTCAACATTTTTCAAGTAATGTGGGAACATCTTAACAGAGAACGCAACAAGTTCAGGCAGCAAGCATCTAAAGAAAAGCTATTCTTGACTATTCCTGAAGACTGCTTATAGAGGGTAAAAGAAAGCTCGTCTGTGGGGGGTTCAGGCTGTGTTGAAGAATAAAAGTGCTCATACCAGATATTGACTTTAAAACTCGCTACAAACTGTACAAGCTCCGTTTCTTCCTGTATAATATATATTTATAAGTTTCAATAAACCACTGCAGCTATTGTTACTTTACCTGGCAATAAATACACTTTTGATGGGTTTATCATTATCTATTTCATTTAGTTTTTCACATCACAATAAATGTATGCAAACTGATCCATGTTTTGTTTTTTTACCTCGACGTCGTCACCCTTGTCACGGAAGGCCGTGGCGATGCTGTTCTGGACAGCTTTAATCCAAGCCTGTCGCAGCTTCTCAGAGTCCGCCTGCATCATGCAGCTCCTGACGGGGGAAACACAGACATCACACAGCTGCCGTCAGCTGAGAATCACGTATGAGCATGTGGTGGAAGGTGGACAGACTGTCACTGCTGCTCCACTTTTTTTTTCTCCTTGCAATGATATTTGAGACTCAAACTTACTTGGTGGGCGAAACCACTTCAAAACAGAAACGTCGCTCGATGTCCTCACAGTGTTTGACTGTACATAGCCTCAGGTCTTCCACCACCACTGTGGGGTTGTCCTGAGGGAACAGCACACAAGTAAGATCCACATGCCACGGCTCACTTATTTTGCTACAAAATCACTAGAAACCTCTTAAATGTATACGTTCAGAAATAGCTTTGGTGTCTGAATTAAAATGGCGTGTAAAAAAAAAATTAAATAAACAAAAAGGAGCACAAGTAATTGGGAAAAACTGCAGAACCACTGTATTAACAATGGGCAGCAACTCCTGACTTTACTTAACTAAACTAAAAACAAACACAGCAGTGGTTTCCTCTGCACAAAACAACAGTTTCTGCCTTTAAGTGAGGCTGCGGCATGCAGCTAAAAATAAAAAGGAGGGATATTTGTGCTGGAAGTGAAACAGAGGCATATTTCAGTGTGGTCGACGTGGACCGAGTCACTTGACATACCTTGAATTTTTTCTGGTAAACTAGCTGATTGTTTTGGATGGAGAACCAACGTCTGAAAGTAGATCACATGTTTATTAGGAAAAACAGTCACATGCAGTCGCCAGTGATGCTCCTAAAACAACACGCTTTAGATCCTTTTGGTGTGGTGTGAGATGAAGCTGATAAATTCACTTTGTGGATTCAGATAAATATATACTCAGTGTAGATTGTTAATGAAAAAGCAAAGACACAGACCAAGTCTGTAAAGCAAATTAAATGTGTAACGGTTCTCTACATATTTGAGCTATGGATTAGTAAAGTCTAGAAGTATTTGGATATTTTGGACACATTTTGTCATCACCATAAGAAACAAATTGGCTGAAACTAAACAAGAAAGATGTGGCTGAACTGAGTCTTACAGAAATACTGCATCAACCATCTATAACTGCTAATTTCCCCAATAATTTTGGACTCTTAAGTGACTGGACACATTACCACAGTTCCTCTACCAAAGGAAAAGCACAGACAATGACATGTTATCATGGAAGTTTGTCTGTTTCTTAGCAAGATCATGCAAAATACTGTATTACAAAACCGAATTTAAGGGAAGGAACTCTGATGCTCTGATGTACACTTGTTAGGAGTGGTAGAAATATTTGAATACACATCCTTCAGATTGTGTTTTGCCTTAATCAGTTTGACTGTTGAAGTATTAATAACATTACATATCATACCTATTCCATGTCTTGAAGGCATTACTGGCCCTCTTAAATAGATAACCCTCCATGGCAATGCCATTGTCTGCATCCACGTTGTATTCCAGCTTGGTGTCATCGTTTGAGAAATCCTGAAAAACACAGTTGGGGAAAAAAAGAGCGAATCAAAGGAAGAAAGCAGACAGAGAAAGAAAGCAAACAGACAGAGTTAGAACAATGAAAAACACTGTATCTCTGGGGTGTGAGAGACTGCACTTTTATTAAATGTGGACTGTAACTGTAATGCAGTGCAGTGCAGAGCTGCTGCTCACACCGACCTTAATGTCAAATCAATCTGTCACAACATGTAATATATGAAATTCACTTATTGATCATAAACTGAACACAGATCCATTTGCATATGTAAAAAAAAAAAAAAAAAAAGAAAAAAAAGAAGAAAAAAAAAGTCACATTACTTATTATGAAAATGCAATTTTGCTCCCAAGAAACAAAAGAAAGACGCAATTGAACAGAGACGGTGCAACACCACATAAACACTGGAGAAAAGAAAACTCTGTGATGGAATAAATGAGGTATCACATTAGGTCTTATCCCACAGTTTTACAAGTTGGTAGTTTGTGAAACGTCAGGAGTAAAGCACTGAGGCGAGCGGTCATGCATCCTCTCCGTCAGTGACTCTGTAGCTTTGCTGTAACTCAATCTCATGTGTTGTCATGGGACTGCCCCTGTTGTCAGACTAGCTTTAACTACCCGAGTAGCTGTCACACTCTCCTAACACCCACCCAGCTTTTGCAGTTCAAGTGACATTATGCACCAGCGACACAAGCACACGCGTACACATGCATGCAAGTGTGTGTGTGTCTGTGTGTGTGTGTGTCCTTGTGGAGTCAATTTACAGCAAGCGTCAGCGTCTCCACGAGCAATTACAGCTCGATACATCAAGAGCTGGGGATTCGTCTTCTCCGTCGTCCTTCCAGAAACATCCCAAGTCTTTTCCAAACTCACTCTGATGATTAAAAGAAGTATTCTAAAAAATGATGCGAAAGCCCGTTAAGATCTTAAGAACAGGATATATATTCTGGGCATTTTAACGCTTAGGATATCACTGGCTTCGCTACAGGCTCGTGATCATTTCTGCTCTCAGCTGTTTTGCACACACAGGAAGTCATGGCCATTTTCTTCTCCATTTTTAGGTGAGTTTATGAACAACTTTAAAATGCTTGTTTCACACATTGAGCACTAAATTCATCCCGTCCCCGCTCAGTCTCCAGGCCGAAGCCAAAATATCAAACGAACAATAATACACAACACACAAACCTACAAGGAACTCAGTGAGTCAAACATCTCAGTCTGGCGATGACCTCAGAGATTCAGCAGGTGGTGACAATGACCACTACTTCCCGCTAACTTCCTGGGAAGGCAACTGTGCTAAACACAAGACTTTCACATAAACCTCTTGCCAGGGGAGGAAACTGCAAAACATTTTCAATTTCTGCACAGCCTATGTTTTTGCTCTGCTCATCTGCTTCCTTCCTCAACAGCCACATCAGATGCTGTCGGCCTGAAGTTCTACCTGTCACTGATCGAATTCATACACAGAATGTGCGTTTACTGTAGGATCATAAAGTCATTTTGAACTTCATCATCACCTCTCAAAGTTTTTTTAATTCACTTGCAGTGCACCCCTGGTTGTTGTCTCTTTATCCCTGCACACCCCTCCCTCTCATTGCCAGAATCTATAATTGTAAATGGTGAACAAGCTGAACAAGTTAAGCCCCGTTTTTTCCTACGGTGCTAGCGTTGAATGGATTTTCACGCATAAACACAAAGCGATTTTCCAGCATGACATAGACTGGGAAGTCAAGTTATTTTTGTTCCACAACGGAAACTAAATGTGTCTGTATCAAGTTTCTGAATAGAAGGACAATGGAAAGTAGCAGTTCAGCATTCACAAGCAATCTTTTTGCAATATAAGTAGATAATATTAAAGCCACAAAACTAAAAATTATTTACATATAAACTAAGCACGTATAGAGGCAAAACTGCCCTGGGCTCACGACAAAGGCTTACATACAGCACAACACTGTTGCTGCTGTGTGAAAACCTCTACTGGTTCTCTTTTTTAGAAGAAGTGGTTGAGAAATTTATGTGACCACCTAGGCTTGAGAAACTATTTCAATCCTGTGGCATAGACATACAAACAGGTAGTGGTCAAGCTATAAAGCCACAAAGCTGCTGTCCTTAGTTCCTAAAACTCATTGTAAATGTGTAATGTTTGTTTTAGCTTTAAATCCGACAGGCAGAAATGTGACAGCAAAGCAACAACAAACCAGCAACCAGAATCCACGGCAGCAGACACAGACAAGAACATCAACAAAAGCAACAACAGGGCGGCATCAAAATGTTACATGCTGCTGAATTATCAAGACATTAACACTGATGCAAGTGCTGCACTTGAAAATGAGGACATAGACAAAGGTGCACATATCAACACAAACACTGCAATGCAGTCCCATGGCATGTGCTGGGGAGGAGATGGCAGACTGAGGCAGGTGGGGTTACAACACATAAGTCAGATGGAAGTCGATGCATTGACTACGTACGGAGGTCGACCTCCAGGCACAAAAGCTGCGGCAGTCTGGTAAAAAGTCAAGCTCTGTCACCTCCTAAAACGTCACAGACAGATAGAAAAGAAATGTGCATATCCTGAGGCTAAAAAGGAGGAATGCATCAGTGAATCAGGGATTTTTCAAAATAATTAAAACTGTCCACACAAGCGAAGAAGCAAAAAGAAGAAGCAAAAACAAACATACACTGTTACTATAAGTAGCCAGTGACACTGTCACATGCACTGACGCATATCTAAGTCCTTATTGGATGCACTCACCAAATACCAAACATAATGAAAACGGCTGAAAATCTTCATTTTTCACAGATTTTTGCATGTGAGCCAGGTTGCATGTGTAAGCCCGTGTTCCTGTAAGACCGACAGATGGTCAGAGTCTCAGAGCCGCCATGTGTAGCATCTAATCTTAATGACTGAAGTCACTTGAAACAGTGGGACTCATCTCTTGCATAGACTTTCACCTCATCCTCTCCCGTGGCTGTGTATCTATCTAAACATTCACCACAGCCTCAGCTGCAGCTCCTCCTCCTGGGGACTCGTGCTCTAAGCAAAGGTCACCAGTGTGTGTAAGTGTGTGTGTGTGTGTCAGCGACGATAGTGTGACTGCTGGGTCAGAATAATTAAGTGGACCATGCAGAAGAGCCTGCGCATTAAGCAAATAGAAATACTTTAGTATTCAAGTTTTTTCCCCTCACTCGCTTAAACAAGCTGAAAATCTATAGCATCTGATCCTTTAATATGAACTGAACCGTTTACAGTTCATGCCTCTCAGGCAACTTCAGTCTATTTATGAAGAAAAGCGATCAGAGTCACACTTTTAAAAACCAATGACTCCAGAGCTGTTTCTTTATAAAGACAGAAATCTGTCTTCAGCCGGTCTCTAAGTTTCTCAAAGCCACTTTGACTCTTATGTCCCTGATCACATTGATCCTGAACAACACACACAGGCAGTGAGACGGCATACTAAACACAACCTCAGGATTCTTTTTAACCCCAGGAGGATGAGAAGTTTCAGCGACAGAATGATAACTTAACGCATGAATACACAGGCTGTAATGGCAGAGCAACCTCTTTTATAAACGGGGGGGGGGGGGGGGGGGGGGGGGGGGGGTCTCAGCTCGTCTTCTATTTGGTAGATCAGCGGTTCATTCCCCAGCCCCTCCACTTATCAAAGTGTCTTTGGGCAAAACACTGAACTCCCACGTTGCTGAGAAACATATTGGAAAGCACTTTAAAGAACCAAGATACAATTAAAAAGATTTTTTTTAAATAACTTTTGGACTATTTATGAAGGTGCAATGCGGACACGGAAAATGATTTGGACAGCATTAATAACTCATTTATACCAGATTTTAAACCACATTTTCTGGTACATAACCAGCTCCTTCATCCTCTGGTGTAGAAATGATGACCAAAAGTAAATCCCTGATGTCAACAAACAGGAGAAATACCAAAAGACTATACATAAAGTATAAGTGAATTGTATCACCTGTTACTGGCTTAGCATTGGTTTGAAGTACATACGGTGCAGCTCATAAACACCGGGTGTTGACCGATGGCAGACTTCTGTAAGTTGGTCCATCAGAAGACACAAGGAACTTAGTTTAGGTGTGTATTAAAAGAGTCAGGAGCAAAAGCTGCTCGTTTTATACAGAAGGTGAACTACACAAAAAGGGCCGTTATAAAATAAAGGATTAGAGATAAAGATAACTGAAAACGGACATGATATTCTAACTGCTACTACTGTAGATACTGTAGCATGATTAAGATCTGTAAATAACTGAAACCGACTGAGCATGAGTCATCCATTGGAAGCCAAGCATAGTAAGGCACACTGGTGTCAAACACTGTAAGTGTGATGAATGAACTGAGGCAGGCTTAAACAGTCATCTCCAAATAAACCAAAAACACACATGAACATTTAAAATCAGACAGAACATCGTATCATGCATGTTGCTCATTCACTCCAATCAACAGACGGCTCATTTGCGCGTCTCTGAAAATGCAGAAATGTCTGACCTTGGACAGCATGCATCCATGCAGACAAGTGACAGTGAGAGAGAAAAGAAAGACAAAAACAGCTTACCTGCAGAGCAGCCTGGGGTGAGAAGAGGAAGAGATGCAAGAAAAGAGGAAAAGGGCAAAAGTAGAGAAAAAGAGGAGAGAGTTGGTTAGATTCGTCTGTGTACAAGCAGCCAGACGGAGAGCGGAGAGAGCGAGCCCACATAAAAATAGCATCCAGATATATTTAGGAAGGGTAGGTGGAGGATAGGTGCTCAAGGGCAGGCCCACATACCATGACGGACAAAAGAGAGAGAAACAGGAAGGGTGTCAGATAAATAATATTACGAGAAGCCCAAAAAGACAACAGCTTGGTTAGGAAGTGGCAGATGCTGCGTGCACTTGTGATGCTGCATGATGTACAATTAAAGCTGCGGGCAGTTTACCACCCCGCACTGTAACATAACAACGAGTTCTAGAGAGTGCACAGGTGGAAATGAGCAGAATTTTTAAAGTGGGTTGAAGTAAAAGCAGAAATAGTGAAAATGAATAGCAAAAAAAAAAAAAAAAAAATCAGATGGGCGTAATTGAAACTCGGTGGTGCGATTAGGGTCGGCAGGACAGCTAAAACAGAGATGGGTGGATGCTGAAACTAAATCTAGTTTGTTTGGAAGCGGGTTTCCGTCAGCCGTCAATAATTCATGTCCGTGCGGCTGAGATCATCCTCTGTGATCGCTTTACACCTGGGGTGGAGTACTACCTTCATTCACTCAAATGACAAAGATACATTAAAATGGGGAGAAGAGTCCATCAGAATGCTCTTGTGAGCAGAAAAGACTCTCCTTTAAATTTCTAGGTTAAATTGTAGTTGAAAAAATGACTCAAAAGCTAATATGCCCTTCATTTGTTTAAGGTGTAAATGACTGCTTTGCACTTGAGAGCTCGACTTCTCTGACAATAAGAGTAAAGAAATCTGCCATCCTCAGCGAGTTAAAGCTTTAAAAGCCTGTAACAGATTTGAATGGCAGCTCCCGGCTCTGATCGGAGTGTTCAGAGAGTCAACAAACAACGAGGCAGGTTCTATGGTTCAGGGAACCTGGCTTCAGTAAAGTTCTCTGATGTTACTTTCAATGGGAAGACAGCTCAGTGCAAGAAGAAAGGCTTTATGGCAAAGGCAAGAGGAATAAACTGTCAAAAGCTTACCACAGATTCAAGGTGTGCCCTTTCAAGGTTGACCACACAGTCAAGTATATCAGTGCTTTTGTGTTTTTTCAAGCGGCTGCTCAAAGAATAGAGCAAATGTTCATGCTAAATATCCACACTTGTGCTGCTAATTATGCAATACTAGGTGTTAAATTCATGAATACCATTTTGTTTGGAAGCACTTGGAACAATTTTATTTCAAACCTGAGGGAAAGAAGACAATATTGTGAGTGTGTATGCACCTTTTGTTGGATGGTGGAGTGCTTCTGCTCCATGTCCCTCTTCTCTTTGGCAGCATCAACCACCAGCTGGTCCAACTGCAAGAGACCAAACAACTGATTAGCCAAGCTTACCAAACCAACTGTTCATACACATTTCATTCGATGACAGCTTCGGCTTTTCGAAGGAGAAATATGTACCGAATTAATTTTTTGGATCTGTCATCATCACACAAGTATGGAAAACATCCCAACGACTTATCATCGAGTTCTGGCCCAATGAAATGAGAGATGGATCCTGCAACTATACCTAAAAGAGGATAGGGTGTGTAGTGGAGAGAAAAATGACCACGGCAAAAGACCAACTCTTCCACTGGCTAAACTGAGACAAGCCACACCGTCTCCTCTAAACAAAATCGAGTATGCAGCGAAGGCTCCATCGTGTGTGAAATTGGATGGGAGATGATTGATTCTCCTCATCCCTGAAAGTAACAACTGCATGAAGAGAGGAAAATAAAGGCGCTTTTGAGCAGAAAAGACTGTTACAAAAAAAAAAAAAGGCTTTTAACAGAGTGCTGGGGGTCGTACGGCGATGCTGAAAATGTGCCAGTTTGCCTTAGAGCAGTGACATTCTTTTCTGGGTCTTTTGATAGTCTGTTGCTGCAGTGTGACCTAAATCAGCGTGTCTCAATCCTTTACACAAAAGAATCAGTGTCTGATTAGAGGTCAATGTATGAAGGGGGGGGGGGCGTTCAAAGTTTCATCAGCAAGCTACAAACACAGATCCCTGCAAACTGAAAGATTTATCTACAAGTCACTTTTAAAAAGGAAAAGAACCAGAAGTTATTCTTCAACTTGTTTCTCGATTATACACATTTTATATTTAACACCGTCTTGGTAAAATGACACAGAGTTACTTTCCCCCCCCACGCATGCTGTTACAGTTTGTCTTGCTGGTTGCAGCATAAAATGCAGAGTGAGCAAAAGCTGCATTTGACTAAAGTCACTGAAGCTAAAAAGTTAGGAGCTCAATGCAAAAACATGAGCTCCAGTAGCAGATATGAGTCCCATACTTAAAGATGTAGACTCTCTCAGCATGTTTACATGCACAGGTGAGATGTGGTCAAAGCTCGACTTGGCCAGTTAATCCGACCACCGTCCTTGTCCTATTATTCCTGTCCTCAGTTATTAATCGATGCATGTCTGACACTGTGATGCATTGGACTGCTGGAATAACATTCAAGACGCCCTGCCGCCTCTAACTTTGTTTGTCAGAGATCATCATACATGTCAGTTTGTCTGAATTCCCTGCACAGAGCACCCAGACCCATTTAAGTCGAGTTAAGCTGCATTACGAAGGTCGAAATCAAACTCCGAGAAGCCCAATTTTCGACCAAACGCGTTTACAAACGTTTGTTAAAAGCCTAACTAACGCGATAATTCATGTTTTTTCGGCGTCATGTGAACCTGATCACTGAAAACAAAGCCAGACTATGCGAAAGTTAAAAAATGAAGCCTGCATCAAGTGATATGGACAAGAACAAAATTCCCATTTCACACAAAAATCTAAGCGCCGTCTCTTGTTTTGCCAGACGTGTCTTAGAATTTTTTGGACTGCATAATAAAGACAGAAAAACACATCTGTAGACCGTCGTTGGTTTTAGAGAAACCCATAAGGGCCGTCACAGAGCCAACCCCGCCCTCTCTGTATCACAACTTTGAGTTTCTGCTTTTTGAAGGTCTGCAAAAGTTTCACACATACATTCGGCTCCTTTTTGAAGGTGCAAAGATTTGCTTTTATTTTTAGCAAAACAACATTTTTTAAAAAAAAGAAGAAAAAAAAAAAAAACACAAAATGCCCTTTCTTTGGTCGACATTAAAAAAAAAAAAATGCTGCTGGCTGACAGTTAAAGAAAAGACACTATTTGAGGGGCCTTTTGTTTTGTTTAGAACGGAAATGGGTGGAAGAGAGAGGGGCAGCCTGATAACATCAGATGGGAAGTATTTTTCCCTGCTGCACCATGGCTACGAGTCCAGTGCACTCAATGCCGTCTATCTGCTGCTAACTGAAAAGTCAAGGTGTGTGTGCATCCCTTTGCATATTTTCCTGACAGTGACTCACTTATCTCCAACATCTTATTCATCAAACCCTATTGATAATTTGTCGCTCTGCTTACATCACATCTGACATGCAGCTACGATGACCAGCTTTCATGATTCATGGAAAAGCTACAGAAGATCCCTTTGACAAAAACACACTCACATGCATTCAGTCATAAGGCTCCCTGTCATGGAAAGATGCAATCTGAAAAAAAACTCTTACATCTACAGAAGTCGGCTTCCGTCAGGGCGGCAGAAAAAGTGGCAAAGTGGACATGAATCACTGCGAGTCGTCGTAAAAATCCGAACAGAACACCAGAAGTCTTTTAAAGGCAACGAGTCGGCTGACGCTGGATCATGGCGCTCCATCCCCAAACTGACGGTGACTTTTCATTTCAGTTACTGAGCCATTGTGTATAAAACCGCTCAGTGACTCAACCACAGCAACAGTACCGCTAAAGTCTTTGGTTTTCTGCATCTGCTGAGTCAAACCATCTTTCCATTTTCTTCTGCCCATCTCTCCTTTCATTGTTCGAGTTTCTAGACTTAACTGCTATTTCTTTTCTTGTCTCCCAATCCCAAGCAAACCAACCGAACTATGCATCACTTTCCATCCATGCCAGGGGAGCAGCTTTCTTCTCAAAAGCTCTGATTACACCATAGTTACAAACTACAACAATTATTTTTTAGTGGCAATTACTCCCATGATCAGTTTCTCATTGCTATAATCACAATACCAGACCTGTTGACAGCTCCTCCACACCTCCCTGCACAGCCTCTCCACCTTCTTCAGCTTCATGATGGAGAGGGGAAAAGATATAAAGCACAATCTCCTTGTTGCCGCTTCCCAGAGCTCGGCCTCTGATCCTCCTCTGCTTTTGGTTTTGCTTTGCTCCAAATTCAGTGCGACGGGCTTGTAATCCACTGCAGTTACACTCCAGTTGTTCGTTGGTTTGGCACCAACTCTCTCTTTCTTTTTTTCCCTCCCTCTCCAAGGTTTGGGTCCTCAAACTGTCTTTTCTTTTTTTTTTTTATTCTCTCCCTTTTTCCTCACCATTCCTTTCTTTTCTCGCCTTCAGTCCTTCAAGTGGCGCAGCCTCGGGCTTACAGTCCATGCCCCTTCTGTCTGCCTCAGACAGTTTTTGCTTTGAGAAGATTACATTCTGCCTCTTATCCCTTTCCTAAAATCTACTTTTCAAAGTTGTTCCCGTCTTCCCCCTTCTGTTTCCTCTTTCTCTTACTTATCACGAGCATCAGAGGACTTTAGAGAATGAGGGTAAAAAAACAAACAAAAAAAATCCTACGAAATTGGTCTTCAAACACAAAAACCCCCACAGTCTTCTTCTCAAACATCACATAAACATGTGTTTCTCCGCAGAAGTGCACACCACAACTCCTCACTCTAAGGCTACTCTCTTCTCTTCCTTGATCTTGCTTTTACGATTGAGGACCGTTGCCTGTTCTACCTCCTCAGCCTCATAGTCAACCATTTATATTCCACAACCTTGAGCATCATTCTCGAGCGTCTTTGCCGTGTCCGCTCAGCTGACTGTCGACTCTGAGAGTCTGCCTGTGGGAAAACCCTTTTCCAGCCCTCTGACCGCTTTCTTCCTCATTCCTGTCGACTGGAACAGCAACTCCACTGTGATAACAATCTTAAAGTCGCATTCAGGCGGTGTTCTGGCTCAGAGGGAAGGCTCTGTTTATCAGAGGATACATACGGATACGCACACAGCTGAAAATTCAGTTGACGCACACACGAAAAAAGAGCAACACACAAGCACACATAAACACTGATGAGATACAAGTATAAACAAATTGTGGAGATGGGAGTCGTCTGGGGGTGAAAACCTGACATTAAATCGCAGCGATGCTTATGGTTGGGTAACATCCCGTTATTCTACAGGATAGCGACATATTGCCATAACCAGAGTTTACCAACAAACATTGTTTTGTCATACAGTGACTGATGAATGGAGAAAAAAATTACTCAAACTACATGACTTATACTTATACTTATAGTAGAAGAGATCAACCATTTGTGTGTCCAATCGCTGGTAGTCAACCTCATCACTAAGTGACATAACCGAGCTCCTTCTGGTCTCCTGCTCCATCTCTGTGCACCCAATGTCACATGGAGACAAGCTAACTATGCGGCCATTTTTAAACGTCATTTTCTGGAAATATCTTCCATTTTAGAGTGAGTGGACAAAACAATTCAGTCCATATAATCAAACTATATTTATCTTGCCTAAATAACACAAAGTGTTTACTGGTGACGCTGCTCTGTTATATAAACTCAGCAAACAGTTATGCTGCAAGTCTTCTGAAAATAGCCCCACGTTTGTTGATATTCATAAAATTTGTTTATTTCATCGTACGCCAACACTGCAAAGGATGTCAATGGCCAACGTGTGTACATTTTCTTGTCCGTTATCAAACTAACAATAGAGGAAGGAAAGGTGAGGCAGATATTTTTATAAACTCTTACAACTGCTGAACATCTCCTGACCAAAACCCAAAGTGGTGACACACTTGACAGCAACCTGAACTAAGTGTGTGTAAAAAGGAGCTTGTACCTGTCCTCCGAGCTGTTTCATAAGAGGCTGAAGTTCACTGAAGAGGTCATAACCTTGGTGGAAGAATGTCAGATGGGCGTACATGAAGGACAGCATCTATATTTTAAAAAAAAGATGGCGATTGGTTAAGAAGCCTTCAAGCAAGTCAAACAGGCCATTTAAAGTGATTGAAAGGAAAACTTACTGATTTCAGTATTTCTGATCTTCTCTTAGACTGCAGCACGTTTATCTGGAAATTTAAAAAAAACGCAGCAGTGAGATGTGTGAAAAGACATGCAAAGACAAGAAAAACAGCAGTGAAAACCTCCAGAGAGGAGACACCTGAGAAAAATGCACCGAGAGAAAGTAGAAAGTATCCCTGTGAATGAGAAAAAACATTTAAAATAATAATAATATACTTTAAAAAGAAGGAGAAAGAAACCTGACATGAAGCAAAAATAGCAAATCAAAGCAAGCTGACAAGTGTGAAATGTCTAATATGGAAACTGAAAATAAAAAAGAAATATCTCCCAAAGCTTTTCCAGACAGCACTTCGTCATATGAGCACCAGGGGGAGCCTAACGTCTCGTGTTTATCTCAGCGTGGCCCTGCTGCATCATCGCCTCCCGTCTTCTCCTTTGTGTGTGTCCGCGTTAATGGCAGACTCTGCTTCTAGTTCAGTCAAATTACTATTGTGCTGTTTGTCTGGCCTCGGGGGGAGGTTATTTTAGGCTAATGTTGCTGTGAAGGGGTACATTGTGGAGGAGTTAAAAAACAGATGTTGAGCTTCATTTAGTGTGAAGCAGGCACCGTGTTGATGCGTCCCGCTACCAGGAAAAAGCTTCTAAATTTCCTGGAGCCATCTTGAGCTTATGAACTGACCTTGGCCCAAGAGGTTTCTTGTTCACAGACATGAAAGCAGGGTCGCCGCGCTCCAATGCATCAGAGAACAGAAGTTGGAATCCCTTTTTGTGGCCAGCAACAATTTCACGGTTGCAAGAAGTAAGGCAGTGCTGACCACACTTATATGTGCATAGAGATGTTAACTCCCATCCTGGGAAGGAAGCTCATTTTTCCATCTCAAAGCCAAAGTAGCTGATGCATCACGACTTTTACAAGCCCCCTCCCTCCCTTGATTACAGACAGTTAGTAGTTGTGACGGGAGCAGCACCCCGAAATGATGCAAATTTTGTTGGCATGGTGCAAGATGGGGTCAAGACATCAGCCACAAGCAAAAGTTACGAGCAATTAGCTGGTAATTGGTTGTTAAGTTGTGGTGATTTCATTCTTGTAAGACTGAGAGGATGCAGAGTTAAAATCTGCCTCTATCCAGTCATGTAAAACTTGCAAACGCATGGGAAAAAAAAACACAAAAAAACCCCACAAAGCTAAAAATTCTCACTTAAGTCCGGTAAGAGTTAACACAGCTTCTGCTTTTCTGTTTCCAAATGGTTTCTATGTTAGGGGTAATAGCATATTAGTCAGAGTAATGTCAGCTTTTACCGCTTAGAATATCTTTCATCCCACAACATCGTGTTGTTCTCCGTTTCAACAATGGTCAATCAGACAAACCCTGAACTTTAAATGTTTTATTATGCAGCTCAAAGTGGCTCACAGTGGTAAAAGAAACGTGCTCCATTCTTAAAATCTCATGAATACAAGTCTGGCTTTGCGAGCTCTGGTATATTTTTCTTCTCCTACCATCTTGTGTGTCACTTCAAACTCCACACTGTGTAATTAAGCTAAAAAAGCTGCAAAAACAATCTAAGGAGGACAAAATGCAGCTGAAATCGGTCTCAAATGTTTGCTGCGAGCGCAGCTGCAGTAGTAGGCAGCATTCTTTTAAAGTGCTGACAGCACTAACCAAATGTGAAACTTTACAGGAGATCCATTTAAATCAGCTGAGCTAGCTGCTAGCTTAAAGATTTCCTGTAAGCATACTCATAGAAACTCAACTAATTCCTCACAGCCAGGCCTAATTTTAGAGTGATTATATAATGGGCTGCAGCAGACTGTTAAACCCATGTGGAAGCCTGCTTTTGGGTTTTCTATTCACCATCTGGTTGGGAAGCAAACCGTGTTTGTATTGTTGGTTCTCTTATAAGGAGATTCAAGAAAAAGGGCTGCAGCTGTTTTTATCAGAAACCATAAAGAATTCATCGGAGCTGCTGAGGCTCAATGGATACCAAAGGCCCAGCTGACTTAATATTGCATTGTGCTTTATGATGATTTTGTTGGGTTTTTGTTTGTTTTTTCCACATAATAACTAATTAGTTTTAATATCAATACCATGAGCATTGTGCTGAGGGTACAAACTGCTTCATTCTTTTAGATAAATCCACTCAGATATAAAACAGGATCAAACAATGCTCTGGTTTATTCTTCCCTCTGCTGCATCAGTATGCTCTTTATTAAGTTCCTTATCCACATACACAATGGCTAGAGAAGTTTTGTACGTGAGGGCGTCCAGCTCAGCTTTTATTTTTAAGCTCCTCTGTTAAGAACTGCATGTCAGCAATGCTGTTACATAAAAAGATTGATTGAAAAATCACTTTCAGGAACACAATGTGCTCTTAAATGGCAATGTAGGATTTGGGCTGAAATATCTCTTATGGCGTGAATGCTTCTGTCGCTTCATACAAATGACAAAGTGATCTCTCTGATGATGATGATGTCATTTGTAAGGTACAGAATCCAACAGTGAGTCACTGTACCTGTAAGACGTAGTCGAGGACAATGTGTCGGAAGCACTTGCGCGTGGCAGTGAGGATGTGGGTGGCTTCCTCCACCTCGTGCTGCTTGTTACGGGGTGCCTGAGCGTTCTTGATCAGCGCCGCCTCCTTCTCCTCACTCACTTTGTCAAATTGTTTCTTGGCTTCTTTGAACTTACGAATGTCACTGCAAAGGAAATGAGGAAGAGAAGCTTTGTTGTTCAACTCTTTTCGAAAAAGCAGCGTAATCTAGAAACAAATCAAATTCAAGATATTCATTGATGAGAATGCAAAATAATAATTATGATTACATAAACATGATACAGCTTTTTTTTTTTTAAAGGAACAAATAATCCAATTTATCAGGTGATATTATTCACATATAATGTTATTTATCATATCACCCAAGTTGGGTGGTGCTACTTGAGAAAGGCCCATACTTTTTATATTTTTGTATGCCGAACTTTATTAATAAAGTAGTCAAAAACCACAAGTGGTGTCACATTGTCAGGCATTAAATTCGATTCTTATACAGTATGTGAAAGAAATACCTGCAACAAAAAGCCCTGCAACACATTCAGTGGGATTCTCACATAACGCCAGGATAAACTTGCAGTCATTTTTCAATACATTTCTCTTTATTCGAGACAGCCTTGTAAGGTGAAAGGTGAAGTGGTCCAAGTTATCTTTAATATGAATGAACCTAAGCATGGTCCGGCAAAAGAAGCACACAAAGGTCAGAGGTAATTCCATAAATCTGGAAAACACTGAGGGTTAAGACAAACAAAGGTGAAGCTGAAACGACTTGACCTGGCTCTAAGGAGTGTGCATTAATGAAAACGAGCCCCACACAGTTTCCTGGTGTTTTTTTGACCAGTGTGAGATTATTACACGCACCAGTGTTAAAAGGTAGCGACTAAGTAACTGTGGGGAAAGATATTTCCCAGCTTTCTCTTAGAAGCAGGAGTGCTGCTGATGTGGATTTTCAGCCCTGATGTGCCTGGGGCCAAAAACAAAAAAAGCTGTTTAATCCTTATAATGCAATAAAGCAGAGCTGCTGCTGCCTTCTGTAATTACACCTACAGTCTGAAAATCTGAGCTGAGGCTTGAAACACAAAGATATTAGGTCCCCGAATTAAAGAGACATTTCAACTGTTTTGTGTCTTCATGTTGAGTTTGCTGCACCTCCTGCTCCAACGCTCTGTTGATCATTTAAAAAGTTTTTTCTTTTTTTTTTTTTTTTTTTGTTCACACCGACTGCGTAACTGTGTTCATCTTAAATATGTCCCGAGTTCTGACTGCTCAGGCAGTTTTCTGATATTTTTTTGTGGTCAAATACTCACTCTTTCACAAATGTCTGCAGCTGTGTCTTGATTGATCTCTGGGCCTGATCGAATAATATCTGCAAAGAAAGAAAAGGAGTGAGGGGTCGCTCATTTATACTGAATCATCCATTTAGTCAGATAAGCTATTTAGGCAGAAGACACAGAGTAATTTCTCAGGAAAGAAACAAAAGGCTGATAACTATAGCCCCTTTCCCTTCGCTTTCCCTTAACTTTCCCTTTCCCCATTCAGCATCTCGGTTTCGGAGGATTTTTTTGTTAACATCACAGGGTGCAATTAAGCTGTTAAATTTACACAAACACACAGACTCTTGTAAACTCCCCTCATAAAGACATAAACACAAGAAATTACGTGATTTGCTGATTTTTGCCTGTGAGTCATATCCTCATTAACCTGCATGCCTCCTTAGAAAATAGCTCACAAGGGGAAAAAAAACAAAACACACCCACAAGCACTTTAAGTAGAGCTTTAATGCAATTTTGTTGTGAGACAAGACAATATGAGCAGTGTGGCTGAAGGAGGCCACCACTGACAAACACATTGAGCACTGTGTTTGAGCGGATCATGTGCTGAAAGATCGCTGAGTGGCAGAAACCTATCAGACTGTCAGCTGATGTGGTAACAGAACCCTGTGATGAGTAACAGTCGCAGGCCTGCACTGTGGCTCGCAGAAGCAATCAGAGGCCCACTCTGAGAGGCTAATAAGAGAACTTGGTGAGGTTGGACTAAACTGCTGAGTCATTTCCCTAACTAGTTTAGAAGGCATGCGATATCTTCTCTTCTTTCTTTCAGGGTTAAACTTGCCAGTGTTGCAGTCTGTCTCAAAGGCTAAAGCAAGACTTTCTATAGCAGCCAATTCAACTAAATCTGAGCAGGCTGCTTTGAACTGAATAATACAACTCCCAAAGGGAAACTGTAGTGATGCAGCATTAATTGTGGAGGAAATATTCATTTTAAAGAATGGACAAAGTTGGAAGTGTACCAGATAGGCCTAGTTTAAGATCTACAAGGATCACGTGACTGCATTGGTGTGTTGTGCGTGTTGCCTGGCAACAACTGATCTGATGAAGCCACACTCCAGCAGGGAAGGTCAACAAACATGAAGCTACCAAAATAAACCAGGCAAAAGCTCTCCGACAGAGTTCAATATCTGGGGTGCAGAAAGGCTCCATCGAAGGGACATGTCCAGGATAACAGAATCTGTTACTCCTGTCGCTCTGTCTGCAGTCTCTGTCCGCCCGTACAGACTGAAAGCTACTCTGCCCGTTATCCAGCTTTATGAGCTGTTCCTGCATGTAAACAACTCTCCTGCTGGCAGAACAGATATCAAAGAGTGCCTGAAGCAGAAATTGCTTTGTGGGCTTCTACATTTTTGAGAAGTTACACTCAAAATATGAGCAGTGGATGGTGGGGTCCGTAGAAGGAAAGCTTTCAAATTTGAACATATCCCCATTCTGCTTCCGGCTCCTTTCAACTGTGCCTGTCACATGACACAGAAGCAGTATGCCACACAGTGAGGTCACCATCTGAACAGTAATCAAGCAAGACATGGACAAAATTAGGGACTTCCTATGTGTTTCCTACTCATTTTACAACAGAAGTCAAAACAATGAAGGAAGTGAACTTTTAAAAAAGTATCAGGTGTTTTTATATTCGACCAATGAAGCTGACATTACTGCAAAGAAGCTACAAAATCCACAAATCTGGATGTTTCACTTTCAGCCCAACACAACCGAGATGAGTGCCACCAACCCAGTATCTGCCCCACGTGTGAAATACGTGGGTCAAAATCTTTCCTTTTGTTCTTGAGTTGGGCTGTTGAATAACGGCCAGAAACTTTAAGATGTCACAATGGAGTTGACATTTAAAAAAGTTTAAAAAGTTTCAAACATTTGTGAACTCTCGTCTAAAAATTTAAACAGGTTAATATTCCGTCAAGGTAAATGTCTGCACCAAGTTCGAAGAAATGGGACGGACATACCGATAACTGCAGGGCCAACATGACAACAACATCAACATCATTCCCCCAACCAGAGGCATTTCAATGCAACTCTAAAATCCAGTGACATTTCACATATTGCAAGATGCAAAACCGGTATTTTCCATTCGATGAATTTTGAATTTACGAGTTGACCCAAAAGCAGAATATCTGAGGTGTCATCTTATCAAACTTGACGGACAAACGAAACTGAGATTCCATTCAAACACAAAGGACACATTTTAAATAGAAGCAACGCTGGCTTTTGTTGTCGGTTATTTGAACAGAGTGCAAGGCCAAAGACAGCGCAGTGCTGGCTGGAAACTCGCTCTGGACATGACATCCAGAGCTAATGGAGACAAAGACTTGACGAGGAAGATCACAAGAGAAACCTTCACTGCAAAGCAAGAGCCTCTGGCTAATCCTGTGCCTCCTCCTCCTCCTCCTCCTCCTCCTCTCAGCATTTAAGTTAGTCTTAGTGAGAGGACAAACACAGGAAAGCAATGGCTCTATTTTTAAATGTCAGTTTAATGCCGACAAGATACTGACAAGTAAGCTGTCTAAGTATAGGACTCGGAGAGAAAAGTAACATAATCAAGTTCGGAACATTACATATCAAGCGATGGAGTCTCTAAAGCCAAAATAACGCCTATATTAGCCTAAAGTCTTATATCCAAGCTGTGGGATGGATGACAACCGCATCACGATAAAACTGAGCATGACCACATTTACACCAATGATGCAGATTTCCTTCCAGATAAATTCCAACGTGGGAAACAGGAAACAAAGACAGTCATTTTAATTATGTTTTAACATAAAAAGAAATGCCAAAGTGCTTTTGACATTTAAATTATGGTAGGGAGAAAAAAAATATAAATCTTTCCAGCTGACCAAAATAGCTTTCCTTTCACCACTTTTTTTTATTGACCTAAGTGTTTTCTGCACACACAGACCCATTTTAAGTCACATTTTTTACGCTGATATGACGTTATAGCCACTCTCCACTCATCTAACCACACTATCCCTTTATCCGAGCCTCTAAAAGATGTACCTTGTTCATTTTCCACTCATCTTTCTCAAGACATTGGCTCTGCTCTCACAGATTGATTTTCTCTGTCAAGTGGTCTGTTTCGGTCTTTCCCAGCAGTAAAGAGAAAAACTGTGTAAACTGTCGGCCCATCTGGATTTTCTCATCATCCAGCTGTCAAAAGGAAAAGAAATAACGACAATACATCCGGTTTCACATGGCAGTGACAGCGTACCGTGTGATAGTTGATCATCTCCTGCAGGCTCTCGGCAAACTTAGTGAGACTGGACTGTGGAGAGAAAAGAGGGAGAGCTGTGAAGTCGGGCAGAGATTTGATCGCGTCACAGGGTAAAAACCTAGCAATAAAGCACCGAACGGCAAAAAGCTGAACAAATGGGATGAAAATTTAACTCCTGCCACATGTTACACCACAGATACAAGCCCCTCAGGGGGTGACTAAAAGAAAGGTCTTTCCTGGGGAGGAATTAGTAGAGTTTGGGAAGAATCTTTTAGTAAAGTTCTTCTCAGATATAAGCAGGAACTGAACTTGAAACGTAAGGGCGATGTTGTGAGCCAAATACACAAAAGCAGAGAGGAAGTGCCTCACCATGTAAATTCATCTGAGAAAACACAACATCTGACCTCTGTAATGCCCAGCGGACAGTGCTCATTTAAAATAAAAATAAAAAGTATTAATCTTGTAATGTGAGAAAATACTGAAGACAGCAAAAGAGGCGCTGCATGCAAAAACAGTGATAATGCAGACTCCCCAGCTGCAAATTATGACAGGGTGGGTCAGGCTTTTAAATGACACAAATGTTCCATGTTTCTTTATTCCACTGATATTTGATGCAGTTTTACACTCGAAGCAACTCTGGCTGGAGACACAAGCAAGGGCCACTAAAGCCGAGCACTTTCAATGAACCAGATAAAGCTGGATTATGTCTTGTTTACCTCGATGACCTCATCCTTGGTGGACTGCTGGGCAAGCTCCCGGATCCCGTTAACAAACTGCTTGTTGGCTGCATTATAGGCTTTTCCAGCATCAATCATTCCAATACACAACTTCACCAGCTTGTGAAAGGAAAGAGAAAGAAAAAGAGGTCAATATTAAAAGGAAGAAAGAAAAAAAAAATCATGAATTAGCAGAACCCAGAAACAGCCCTGGTCGTTTCTTTGGGACATTTTCTTTTATCTAAACTATAGATATTTTCTAAAAACAGATTAAAGAGCTGTAGATTTGTCAAAAACCTAAAGCTGGAGATTAAAGTAGCAACACTGAAAAACAAGAGGCTTAGTCAGTGTCTTGGATAATTAACAACAGACACTTCTGACACACTGGCAGCAAAGATAATTTCAGGTTACGTAATCTAATAATAAAATCTGGCAGTTCTCCATCTCTCCACCGCCACGTAGAAGATTACACGGAGCCTGAGTGGATATCTGCAGCTTCTCTGCTTAATAAGCTTACATTTCAAAGACCACGGCCCCTCTTTATGATGCTAGATGTGTTAGATGAGACACAGATTACTAAATATGACAACAAAAACTTGGTGTTTGTACGTTTGGTTGTGCGATGAGTAAATTATTTCCTCTTTAAATAGAAAATAGAAAGAGACGAGTGCCGATGAGGGATGCTTCAAAGATATTTAACATATCTTAAATCAGGTTTAACCAGCACGGTTACAGTCTCTTCGCCATTTACACAATAGATTTTGATTTCAGCCTTTTTATAAAGGCAGGTTTCATATCGGCAGTGTTAAGCGAGTGTACGTTTTTACATCTGTGTGTATACTGGTCAGGCAAACAGCAAGCTGCACACACACACACACACACACACACACACTCAAAAAGAAAAGCTGAACTTTGGTCTCTTTAGGCATGACTCCACCCAACACATGGGTGACATACACACTATCACAGCCATATCCAAGCACGCAAACACACCCACTCACTGGCAGATCCTTCCTCTCCGCAGCAAGAGAGGAAGTGAGGCTGGGGCTGAGTCACAGAGGTGGGGTGAGGAGGAGGGTGGGACTTGGAGACTGCAAGTGCAGAAACAATGAAGTGGGTTCTTCTTAGCCCAAGGTCTCTCTCTAAGCTAGTGAACATACTTTTAATTCTGCAGGGATCCGGCGGGAGGAGGGACTTATTCACTGACAGGACAGGATAAAACTCCTGAGCGTTTGATTGGGTTATTTCTCCGCTTTACTTCATTTGAACAAAGAAATACAGCTCACTGGAAGTAAGAACATAATCTGAACCGTACACAAGAAACACAAAGCCAAAAGGCAAATATGTGTTGTCATCTAAAATAGAGGATCGTGTGTGAAGGTTTTCGTTAAAGGTAAATAAAAAGAGGCCAAAAACACTTGAAGGATAAGCGCTTATCATCATCCAATCACACAGACGCAGTGGAGTGTGACAACAAAAGCACAAACGTTGCTCATCTTGAGTTTGCCGTAAGGTACAAAGTATTTAAAAACTATACTTTTCTTATTGGTATTCAGGGATGCCAAGATTAAGAAATATTTAAATCACAATTATATCACATTTTAGTAAAAAAATACAAATCAGATGGAGTAATATGAATGAAAAATGCTTTGTTTACAAAAATCCAATAAGATTATCTAGGATGCCAAACATTTTGACTGCTGTTGGCCTTGGTCACAATAAATGGAAACTTTAACCTTTAACAGAATAAAAGAGGATTAAGTGTTTCTTGGCGAAACTAGTTAACGGGGCTCAGGTAAACCAACGCTTGGCTGGCAGTTGGTTCTTACTTCCACCGAACTGGCATTAGACGCAATCTGTTCCAACTGTAGAATCACTGGAACATCCGAACCGCCCAGCGCTCAGTTTGGGAAATTACACAAAGGAAATTGTCCAATTACCCCACACAGGGCACCGCACTTGAGGTGTTTGTATAAGTTTGAATACATATTTCAGACACGCAGTGTCTATAATTAAGTCTTTCTAAAATGGCAGCTTTCCAGGGAATACACTGGAGACGTGGACAAACCTGAACTTTTCCACTTACAGTGTGGCCTTTGTAGCTCTCTGCTCACACAGTGGAGCAAATGAACAATTAAGCAATGTTTTTCATGGGTGGTACTCACTTTGTCGAGCTTGGATTCCAACTCACACACATCCCCCTCCACTTCCTCTATGGTGGCTCTGTGAGGAGACAAAACACAAAGGTTTGAAGTTAAGCACCTCTGAAAGCTACAGTGGCAGCACACTTGTAAAGAACTGACACAAGCATGTGAAGGCGTATAAACCCAAAGGAGACGGCCAAAAAGAGAGAGATGCCATTTTGGTTCAGACCGCGGGGCTGGAATCAGGTCTGGCATCTGACCCTTAAAAACGTGACAAGGCACAGATCGGCCCTCCACGGGACGGACACCACGACGAGAGGAAGACATCCAAATGACTGATCCCAGCTCAGACCTTTTCCCTTTGATGTTAACACACAGCTGTTGTCTTGCTTTAATGCAACAAAAAGGTCTGGAAGCAGCTGACCGAGCTTTTTCTCTATGTGTTTACACTGAAAACAGACTAACAAAATAAAGAGATTATATTTCATTATCTGAAGCTGCCTCAGACATGCCTCGATAGAAGCAGCCGAAGCGGGGATTTGAACTGATTTGAACCGAGGTGCACCTAATCGCCACAGCTGCAGGAGCAGCTTGTGTTCAGCAGCCTTGTAAGGATTGGACACTGAACAAGAATTTAGTACATTGGAATAAGTCCATAAAGTCTGAGCTAGTGTTGCACTGGGAAGCCACAAATCATAGTCTTCTCGAGAAAACTATATCTAAAAGCAGCAGAAGTAGCCATTAAGAGATTAGAACAGTGAAAAGAGAGGAAGGGAAGACAACTTTTTCTTTTAATTTACTCTTTATTGCACGTTTTAAATCCTGAATCTGTGATGCAGATTTACTTTGTTCTGCTCCGTTAGCAATATATCCTCATTTACATTCTGCAGCTCAGTCGTGGCCTTTACCTATTGAATTATCCAACTTTCCACATTTAAGAACATTTAGAAGTATTGATCTAACAAAGTAAAGTAGGTTTCTTTCCCAAATGCAGCTGGAGCTCCCGTTCTCTCTTGTTCGTGTCTTTTTCAAATGCAATCTAACTCCGTGTAAATCCTGAAGAGGTGCAATGCTTGAATACAAATATCATTTAGAATTGTGAGTATGAGAGTGCCTTATTTTAGTAGAAGGCAAAGGGATTAAGAGAGTCACCCTGCAGTAGCTGCGGATGGCATCCAAACCCCCGGCAGCTGTCTGTTCTACCGTATGGTATCACACAGAGCTGTCAACATCTGCTCAGTGTCAGGGGAGGACCAGAAGCTGACTAAGCTCATCAAAGACTTGCAGCCAAAGATTGAGCATACAAGGATTCTACCATCCTGTGACTATTATCAAATAAAGAGAAATACTATCCTCAACCTCAGGTACTGCGCTGGCATCTCAAAGCTTTTTTTCTTTACCTTAGTACACGACAAGAGGTCGTTACAAGCACAAGCCAGGGCCTTGCACATTAAAGAAGAGCCTATGAGGTTTAAACAGCAGCAGTCAGCCACGGCCTCATCTTTGAATGAGAACCCCGGTGCTTTTCTGTCTCATTTGGGCAGTGAAATCTGAGCAGGTGGGACCTGATATTTCCGCATGGCTTTCGGCACCATAGCTGAACTGCAGCAGTCACATTAACAGACAACACACTGCAGCAGCGGGTTACTTTGGCTTGTGATCAGCAGCTAAGAAGAATCAGGAAGATCATATTATCTCCAAACTTTCCTCCTCTGTGGTTTCATCTCCATAATTGGATGCAGCACCAAGTGAACAAGAAAAAACTGTTTAAAGCGTTTAAGCTGTCGATAATTTCAACTGCCATGTGCTGTTTCGTTTTAACACAATGCCCCGCGTTTGTTAAGCCTGACATGACTTTTTATGGCAAAAACACGATGTTGGCATGAGAAAACTGTAACTTGCAGGGTTTGCACTTTATCATCAGACAAACAACAGTGACCATGGGGTTGGTGTCCTCAGCTGAAATACACATCATGCGCTGAGAACAAGTATGCTGTTACTCAAGTGACTTTTAAAATACCGTATTTTTCGGACCACAGTGCGCCTTAAAATGCGGGTGCGCCTAATGTATTCATTCATTCTGGTTGTGTTTCTGACCTACAACTGATTTTATGTGGTACACGGCGCTCAAAAATCTGTCAAAATGTTTCAGGACGGCCTTGGTAAGCTACGAAGCTGCACTGCTCGATGGATTGAGCATTACAGCCACCGTAGTCACGAGCCTTGCGGAGTAATACGACCTGTGCTTCAACATAAAGGTGTGTGCATTCATACATTCATTCATTTTCTGTACCCGCTGCCCTAAAAATGGCTCCTGTTAAGAGACATGCTTACGAAGCGGATTTCAAACTCAACGCTATCAGTCAGTTTTGTTTCATTTAATGCGCTTATAACCCAGTGCGCTTTATGTAAGAAAATAGACCCGTTAGCAGTCAATCATTGATATTGCGCCTTATAACCCGGTGTGCTTTATAGCCCAAAAAATAACGGTAGGTTGAACATGTTTTTAAAATTTTTTTTAAAAAAGACTAAAGCAAAAAAGTTTTAAACAAACACTGCACAGTTAGCATGAAGTATTCATTTATTTAGCTTTATGACGTAACTGTTGTGAGAAAACTGTAGTTCTGAAAGTGCAGATGCAACAAGAAGAGCTGGAGTCAGTTGGCTGTTGATGCGCCGCTCAGCGGGAAGAAGTAAAGAGCCTGCCTCGCTCATCCACGCCAAGCCAGCATCAGAAAACTCGCCAATCTAACCAACGGTGGTGTCGTCACCAGGTTGGCTCCATGGCACTGGCTCCATGGCACTGGCTCGATGCATACACACGACGCTGAACCATCTGTGTTCGGCGTTTGTGAATTACAGAGGAGGAACGGCAACGAGTAAACGAGGACGTCATGAAGGGTTTGTGACTCTAATATAATATAATATATAGACTTTAATATAACTCGCTTGATTTATTATACAATCTTGCACATGCGCTGGAGCTGTTTCCATTACTTTCACGCATATTTTAGTATGAAGTTCCATACTAAAAAGGAACATTAAAGTTTGAACGACAGAATACCATCAATTTAAAGGACTGATGGAGCCTTTAATGTGTCCCATCTCCTGTCTAAAAAGGCTTTTGCTGTAGTCTTTCTGACCTCTGCTGCCACTCTGGCTCGTGGTAACTAAAAATAACCAAAAAAAAAGTGACATAGCCTTGAACTCATCTTCTATATTTAATACGTACAAACCTAAACCTGAATAACATGTACATTTGTTACTTTCTCTTTTACGTCTTGTGCAGTTCATAATTCAACGAGTCGAGTTGAAGAAGAAGCCTTTCAGCTTGGGAACAGCAATCATGAGATGGTGATAGCAACCCAAACAAAGTAAAATGAAGAAAGGACTTAAGCAGTCAAGGGGGGGCGGTAACAAGGTCAAAAGCAATAAAGAGCTCGCCTCTCACACAGACATTAACCCTGGTCAAAGCTTAAGAACATGTCACCAATCCCTTTTGGACTCTACTCTGAAAGATTCTTGCAACATCAAGAGAATTTGACCTATTCCTAATCTTTCTATACTTTAACAGCGAGCCTGTGTCTTACATAATGCTGTGAATAAAGAAGTAGTGGCTGCAAGCCCCAACCGCTTCAGACAGGTGTCAAAACGTCTCTTAGACGGATCTTTCACTTCAGACTTGTAACCTCAATAAAAAAAAGAAAAAAAAAAGTTGCTGAAAGTATCCAGACACAAAATACAACAAAACAATGTGTCTGTTCATTGGCCAAATAAAAGCTATCCAACGTTCATCCAAGCCCTGTTAATGTATTTAAGGCCTGTTAAAGGAAAGATGCACTCAACCGACTTCTCCCTCAAAGAACTATTAAAAAAAAAAAAAAAAAACACACTCTGAACTTCCATGGAACTACTAATACCCAACCGTTTCCCTTTATCTGGAAAGTTGAGCCTCCGGGGTGAACCTGTGAACCTGCTGACAGGATAAAAAAAAGGAGGGGCTCTGGCACAATCAAAATTTTGTCCATTGCCTCACAGATCTGACCTTGGAGCGAGTCCAGTCTGAGTCTGGATAATGAGCAGAAGAAGAGAAGCAGAGGAGAACAAATACACACACACACACACACTAACTGAGTATAGTCCCTGGATTGTTCCGAATAGCGTTGTTTGAGGGTAAAAAGAGGGAACCTCGGAGTGACACAGGCAGTACTCCGCCAATACAGCACCAAGTTAAAAAGCTGGTATAAGCAGATTGTAACAAAACAAACAAAAAATGAGGTCCGCGAACATAGGGCTTACTTAAGAAGGTATGCACACCTCAGAGAAAGTTATGCAAGTGTCGGGATCATAAACCACCAGGAATTTGATAGATTAAAGGTAGCGTTGCTGGGCCTTCACCCTGGACCGCCTGAACAAAGGGCACGAAGATATGACTCCTCAGATGAGGACGTGTGAGAAAAAAAGAGGCGTCAGAACCGAAGGGCAAAGCACTGGAGATTTTACTCTCCCGCTTAGTGTCACTCCAGTTATTCATGCTAGAAAATAAGCTTATTTTGATTTTAACCTCCCCCTAAATTCCATCACATATGTTTTTATCGTGTCATGTTTTACGTAAAGCGCTTGTTACTTATACAGATAAACCTTCTGCTGCTGCCTCACATCAACTGTGACTCATGCAATATGTCATTGAAGGGTGTATCTATAACATGTGGTCTATCTGCTCACTTTTTGTCTTTATACCACGTTTGACTCCGGTCCGAGTTTGTTATTTGCTCCGAGGATCAAACGACGCCTTTCCTCCCTCGGTATTTAGACTACAAGGTCTACATAATAAAGAACATGTAAAAGGAAATCACTTGCTCTTCATCTCGGGTGTTTCAAAGCATGATAATGAAGTGTTTTAAACAATCAGCTCTTTATCAGATGGTGGGCGCTGTTTTAGGCAGAGGATAGTGCACCCACATTGTCTTGGGTTATGGCGTCAACCACCTCCATTTAGTTTTTCTTAAAAGCCCATGTGGTGGATAACACAGACTAGATGATAAGAAGAAGCCTGGATGATGCAGGTACTCTGATCTTGGTGCAAAATGACTCTGACAAACATCTGATATTCTACTTAAAGGAGAGAAAAAGAAACAGCAGCGACTGCAGTCGAAGTGGGGAATCGAATCGACTGCAAGAAGAAAAGAAAAAAAACATGTAATCAGCAGACCATCTCATCACAAAGTCCAACAGAACAAACAAGTGTCTTCCTCAAGTGTTTATCATATCTTTGCTTTTGAAACATACCCTTCCAGGCACTACACTGGAGTTTATTCACTTGTTTAGATAAAAACGGAGCTGCCCCGGATATGTTTAAGAGTCACTTATGAGTTTGGTAATATCATTTTGTCAACGAAGCATAAGGATTCTTAAAGGGAACCGTATCAATTTTTACGATAAAGACGATGACATCTTTTAAAGGTGTAGCCTCGTAGCTAAAAGAGGAATCTCCTTTCAAGACAAAGTCGAGCTGGAAGAAATAAACTCCAGCAGACCAGTAAAACAAACCGAAACATATTATTACTAACCTCTTAAACATTAAACAATATAAACTGGGGAACTAGGACATCTTGGATTAAGTGTTTGGGTGTGATTGTGAAGCTAAAAAAAAAGGAGAAATGTGTGGTATGAAGGAAGACTACAGCCAATGAAAAGGAGGAAGAAAAAGAAGAAAAAAAAAAAAGGGGCCCGCCATGTAACCCACATCAGTTAGAAAGAGGCCAATTCAGCATCACTGAGGAAATGTTTTGGTCCTGGCCCTGTTTATAGTGACCGGGAGGAGGCTAAAGGACGCCGCTGCACAGTGAAGGCCTGACAGAGCGCACGCCACTCTGTCAGGCACGCCAAAAAGGAGACATCACCTGTGTGGATTAAAATGGCCCCTTAGATCAAATCTGTGAGCTCTGTGTGCTCAACTCTGTCTTATTTCCATCTCCATACCTGAACTCTAAGATAGCAATCTGTCATTAGCCATTATCTAAAGAAAATCACAGTTACAACTTCATGAACTCTGTTAGCTTCTGAATGGTGTTCAGTCCAGTCAAGGGAATCTAGTTTCTGTCACTGGTGCGTGTAGCTCAAGTTAGAGTAATTCATTTACGCAGACATACCCATTAAAGTTATTTTTGCTCTGGGTGACTGAAATTCTCACATTGCCGAGAACCAACAGACATAAAATGCAGAAACGGACAAAGCCCTGGATCATTATAGCGGTAGCTGCCCGAAAACGTTCTGCAAAAGTGGAGACGCCATATTATTCAGCCGTGATGAACTAAACCGTACAGCAAAGCAAAGAGTGCGTCCTGCGGAGCTCTGTGCGGCTGCAGACCGGCAGCATGTGTGCGCTCTGCATGCAGAAGCAAAGCGAAGTGGTCGAACAGGTTTATCATTCACTCCGCCAGCTCAAAGCAGTCTTTATGGGCCCGTGGCACAGACGTTAGCACTTCAAGGACAAGAGCCGACACTTGGAAATCCCACAGGAGGATATTTTCCAATGCAAAGGAAAGGACTAAATGATCACATAGAAACGACCTGGCGATCTTCGCTCTATCACCTGAAAACAATGTGAAGATCTTCATTCTGATGTGCTCTGATCATGACTTTCTGAGACAAATATTCCAATAAATCATTGCGGTAATAATCCACAGAAAAGGAGCAAATGACAGTGACCCTAAAAGCTGATGGAGGGGCAAGAAAGGGCTTAATTCCACTGGACTGAAACAACAGTGGTAGACAAAGGAAAACCATTCAACACTGTGAAGCTGTTACTGTGGATGGAAATGTGAAGAATGGGGTGAGCTTCAGTGTCGTGACGTAGATCCTGTAATTGTTACAAAATGGAGCAGTGGTAACATGGAAGGGAGTGGGGGGGGGGGGGGGTCCCGCTGTGGTAAAACCCACCATTAGGCACACAACGCCAACAACATCAACAAGATGAAGTCATTACTTCAAGATAAACGCTTACACGCTTTGGGGAATTCTCCCCAGTGTCGCAATGACTGAACATCAAGGCTAATTTTGCATTTGGTATACATCCTCGGGTGTTCCTACGTCACTTACATGTTGCAGGAAGGAAGCACCGAGGAGGGGGCTGGAAACTCCAGCATTTTCACTATCTACAGAAAAGACATTCAGGAGTGAATGGGACCGACAGCCTCATCGGTTTCGGTTTACTTTGCAGGGGAGCAAACTTAAACCGGGTCAAATCTGTGAAAAAAGTCCATCGCGTTTAAGCCCACAAAATATCTCATGTGTGTAAACAAGGTTTAAAAGTCCTTATTTTCTAGAAACTCAAATAAACACAGACTTCAACAAAACAATGACTGAATACACTTTTTGCAGACTGACTGCTCCTTTTAGCTTCTTCTTAACAGTTTCAATAATAAAATGGTTATAGCTGTTTGTAGCTGCAAACCCGACAAAATAAGAATGCACCTAAAAGTCAGAGTCTATTGGATTGTACCATCATTCACTGCCCTGCTGTTGCTGAAATGCAAAGTAAGACTGGGCTGCAACAGCACGACACACTGTGCTGTCGGGCCTCGCGTTTCATTAGCCTTTATTAACGACCATTAAGAGGAAATGAAGCACAGCTCAATTACAGCAAAAAGCAACAAGCCCGGCAGGCTAACGGGCCTACAGCCGGACTCCCTTGGTAAACTAAACCTGTCACTCCTGACCAGGCCCTGTACTGTGCCAGAGGTGTCTGTCGGTGATCTGCTGGCTGTGCAGCCACTGTCAGTGACTCAGGGGAAACTGTAACCCAAGATGTTCGACCACTGACTTCATGCGATGGCACTCGGCCAAGCTCAGAATCAGCAGAACCATTAGGACGATTAGGAAGAGAGGGAAGACGGGAACATATGTTGCTGCTAATTCCAGAAATCAGCTCACCTCTGGACAGTTCTTGTCTATTAAAAACATGTCTATCACTTCCTACTGTAATCTCTTGATGTTGTGCTTTCCTGCGTGCTTTATATAGAAGTGGACAATGTTGCATCAGCTGACTGGAAATCATCCCCCAACGACTGTCAATATGATGGATCTCAAACTACCAATGCAACCAGCAAAATGTGATCTGTTGAGAGTTCCGTTATCAGCTTTCTCTTCAGGGATGTCCAGGCATTAAAGATGGAATGGCTTTGTTACTTCATCGTTTAGTCGTGTGGAGAGTAAAACCACAGCACTATGAAGATAGTTTTCAACTAAATCATACTTGAAGAGGAGCCAGGAAAGCTCAGAGGCCAAGTCCAATGTCTATTCTCAAGTGGAAAACTAGGCTACTTGGGTTTAGAGCCAAAATTACTGACTTTTTCTTTTTTTTTTTTTTGCACTAGTGCATCTCTCCGCCAGGCTAAAAGTATGGTTTCTAACCGAAGACAGTTTCCCAACGACAGTGAGGATGAGAGCAAGAAAAAAAAAAAACATGCGGGTGTGCCAAATTACCACTTAAAAACAACCCGCTCCACATTTGGGGGCTGCATAGTCTCTGGCACAGAGTTTAAAGCAAACACCAAAATGGAAACAGATGCTGAGCGAGTGAGAGCTGCTCCACGCTGGTGTGTACTCCATGTTTTCATCCATTCTCTCTGTCTCTCCCGCGCCGTCTTCTTCTCTGACCAAATATAACCAGTGGGGGGGGTTGAAAAAAAAAGAAAAAAAAGAGAGAGAGAGAGTCAAAACTGGGGTGGTCCGAGGGGAAAACAGTGCTGCGACAACATCTGATACCGACTGACCTACGGTGGAGTTTAAGACAGGAAATGTTGACAGATGGTTCTTTGAGAGAGCAAAGGTTACAGAAAATATAGACAGAGATGGGGGCTGTGTGATAGCTGGATGTCATGGGAAGCCACTCCGAATGTGTGCTGACGAAAGGTGAGCTGCTGCGTTGCAACTGGCAACTTTCAAAAGGCAGCATGAAGCAAAAAAAGTGCCAACAATAAAGCGTCAACCATCACCTTCATATCGCTTCCTGAGCCTGATGCATATTAAAAATATTCAGTTTACCACCGTGTGAAGCCCGGAGGCTTCTGCTCGGTGCTGACGCGTCATCGACCCATTAGTAGAATCCAAAACACAACTGAGCGATGAGCGGGTTAACAATAATCTGACGATAACTGTGGCAACGTGATGAAGTTACACAAAATGACCAAACATGGCATCTCTCCACCCACATAGATGAACTTACACACACACACAGACACAAGGAATCAGCGGAGTAACAACGGCATTGCTGGTCAGAGTCGCGTGTTCTTCAACGCCAGCTCACCCTCACACACACACACACGACCCATTTCGCCCCAGTTTGAAGCCGGTTACCCAACTTAGAAGCACTTCTGACAGCCGGAGCGCTCTCTCCCAGCTAGGAAATCTAGTCCGAGAGTAACAGCGACTTTTTACCACCAGAGCAAAGAAATCGCTTCCATCAGGAAACAGGATTACGGTTATAATGTAGAACGCTTTGTCTTTGTACCATTTGCACTTAAATGGAGGGTTTGTAATGAGTCACGGTTGGCTGAAGCTTTTGACGTGTAATTTCACGCAATATTCAAACGGGAAATGAGATATTTTATATAATCACAGAAGCTGGTCGACCCATCTTCTCTACAAAGTTGGAAGAGATGTTTGGAAACGTTTGGGAGTCGAATTCATTGCTTCATTTTTGTAGAAATAATCGCAACAGCCTTTCATTACAAATGATTGACTGTCGGTCGGGGATAAAGGTATCTGAAAATCCACGCTGGTGTATCAGAAATGGGCTGAAAGTCAGAGGTTAGAAGTTTCGATTTCCGTTGAACAATAATGCATGATGTTTGCCACAGAGTCGGTCTGCGGTCTGGTGGAAAACTTTGAAAAACGGCACTTCACTGATATACAGCCGACTTAAAAGTGTCTGCAGTGACTCAGAGGCTGGATGAATAGCAAAAATACCCCCCCATTCGCGTGATGATGTTAAGAGGGAAGGGAAAGAAGAAGCTTTAGAGGAGACCAAGCTGTTACAACGAGCCTCGGTTTGGAAGCTTTGGCTCAATGGTCACGAGGTGATAAACAGCCGATTTGAAGCAACGCAACCAGTTGGTAAACCACCCTTTGCTCGAGCCACCGAACACGATCCACGAGGACATGCTCTGATCTGAAAAGACTTCTTTCTGCAAACAACTTTCTAACATCTGTTCCTCGTTTTGTTGGGAGAGGATGTTTCAGCAGCAGCAGAGCGTGGGGGCTGCGAGAGGAAGGAGGGAGGGAGGCTGCTCTCTCAAAACCCTGGAGAATGCAAAGCAACCGTAGGGGGGAGCCGAGAGCAAACATCCCATTTTACGTCTCTCCCCGGCTTGACACGGATGATGAGGTCAGAAATTAAAAACGCCGCCGGGAACACGTCACACGAGCTCCGACCACCTGACGCCTACGCTGAGACGCTGGTTTAGACGACGGGACGCCCCACTATCTGTTGCAGAGAGAGTCAGTCAGTGAGTCAACCTGCAACAACAAAACAATCTGCAATACCTCAATCGCAGCCACGGGATTCGAGCAAAAGTGCACAAAACCCAGCAGTTTGAGGTCTTAAATGTGGAAACAAGCCACACATTTTTTTTCAAGTTTGGGTGCATCTTTAGAAGCTGACCACTAAAAGTCCACCTGTAGTTTGTGCCGGGGTGTTTCTTTATTTTTTAAAGGGTAATTTCACCAAAATGATCTAGAGCACATAAAAAAAAATGACACGATGTTATATTGTAACAGAAGATAAAGACTTTGAGGGACTTTTTAAAAAATAAAAATGACATTTTTTATTCTTTTTGCAAGACTAATTCGACTAAATGCTAAATATAATATTTTGCTTGAGTACCAGAAATGTTTTGAGATGTTTAAAGTGGTAATAATAATAATAATAATGTTAATAAATGATGATTGTGGCACTCATATCGTGGCACTGTGCATTACTCTTTAAAAGTAAGATGCTTGACCGTGTAAATAATCGGGTTAGATGGCATTTTATCTCATTACTTCCTCTGCTGATTTAAAAACGGACATATTGTTGTGGGCAGCAGCTAAATCCATTACACGGCAATAAAAGAAATGAGTCATAAAGAACACAGTCCCCATGCACTGTCATGCCAGTGAAGGCTGCTGGCACAGCCTGTGATTTCCTGCATTTCATAGTTAATGAATTTTCCGATCTTTACATAATTCATACACAGAAAAAGCCGCTCTTTTGGCCACCTTTGTGCTCAGTGAGTTTGCGTGTGGTTTCCTTGCCCCACTAGCAGACTCCCCGGCTGGATCCAGCTTTCTTAAGAGACAAAAATAGAAAAAGTAGCGAGCAACAAACGGATGGCCGCATACTGCCGATCAGTGTGAAAGCAGCTAGCTGGATACTCACCCCCCCTTTGATAAATAAATAACCTCTTTATGATACAAAAGCCGAGTTGGCACCACTCACCTGAACCGCGGGGAGTCCTTCAGACATTCCTCAAAATCCACAGTTATCTTCATCGTTGCCGCAGCGAGTGAACCCACAGACCTGCGCTCTCCGTGATTAAACACAGTAATCCAGGCTCAGTGTTTCTGGCTAATTAGCTTTTTTGCTAACGTTCCCGTTCCTCCGTCCGACCAGCTGGCTCCACTCTGTCACCGCTCCGTTAGCCAGCTAGCCTCAGAGGCCAGCAGCTGCGAATGAGAAAGTCTCGAGACTGCAATCATAAACGACGCTTCGTTTTTTTTTAATGAGGGCCACGAGCGCCACGAAAACTGTTTCAGTCGCAGCGGTCAGAGCTGAAAACAGAAAGTGTCGTCCGGCAGCTCGGTCATAGCAGTCAGCGGGAGAGCAGCTTTTCTCCAACAGCTCCGCACATAGATCGTCTATGTGAGAAGAGAAGCTGCTCGCCGTCCCATGCACATGTGACGTCAATATGTCTCATATTAAGACTTGTGGTTCAGAGACAAACTGACTACACAAAAAGGACAACTTGCAAGTTTTTTTCTTAGCTTTTTCTTGAACTCAAATAAATTTTAAAAAAAGATCATTAAGGATGTTTTGTGAAAATCCCAGTAAAGCCTTACTCTGCACCCAATCGGGGGCCCAAGTAGATCAGAGGGCCCAGATAAAGTCTCAAGACAAATATATAAGAAAAAAAAACAATAAGACCCAAATTGGCTGACTGCAAAGGGACACAACATGGCAACAAGAAGGAGCTTCAAGGAGACTCAAAACAACCAGAGTAATACTTGATATAACCAAAAACATCAAAGATGAATTCAAACAAGTAGAAAGACTCACTGGTGTTTAAGAAACTCAAAAAAGAGTCAAACTCTTAAGTTTGCACCAAGATACTCAAAATGACTCAAAACAATGACAAGCAGATTGAAGTTAACAAGAAAGAGACCCAGCGCAACTAAAATAGTTTCAATTAACCCAACCAGACACTGAAAACTGACTAAAATGTGGGAAAGATGACGGAGAGGCATATTTGTGACCATTTTAGTCGCTCTGTCGAGCTGTCTTGCCTCGGTCTCCAGAGCCCCGTTGGCTCATACAATCTGTGCAGAGTTTACCACTGTTTCTCAGATATTCAAGAGACGACTATTTACACTTTTTCCAACAAGCGCTGGCATTAAATGTAAAAAGAGTAAAATAGCACAAGAAATATATGATTCTATTATTAGTCCCTCACTGCTATTTCTCAAAAGCTATAAAATATAGAGGTAATTCAATAGTTATGCTGAAATTTCCCTAATTTTATACAGCGGCTCGAAGTCAGAGATCAGCTTGAGAAGTTCAGACTTTACAATGAATAAAACGGCAGGAGTGATACGTCTGTCTCTGACTACAGGATCTTTGCGTCAGTTGACAGGCGCTTCCTGATCCATTGGATTTACCCAGCACCCCGTTTCATACTTTCACAATCCCCCCCTGCAGTGCGTGTATCTCTACTATTATAAAACGGCAACACAACTATCGCATTAGACGTTTGCGGTTTTTCCCCAAAGATAAAACCCAGACATTTGCCATTCACGCTTAAAAGGTTGTTGTGTGGTCGAAAGTGACACCGTTTCATGGGTTTTGTCGTCAACTGTGAACACACATCAGACCCAAACGCGCCACATAATCTGCGAGAACGAGGACTCGAGTTTTTATCCAATTAGACTGAGCAGAAATCCCGCGAGGTTGGGAGCTGCGTTGTATGTCAGCGCCACCTGGTGATACAGCAGAGATCAAATTACTACATTTTTAAAAACAATGAATCGCTATTTCTCTAAAATAGTGTCAGCACATTTAATTTTCTTTCTTCCTAGACTATTATCCCTGAGATGAATTCCAGAAACTGTATTTCTACCCCCTTTTTCTTTAAATAGGATTAATCTAAATGCTTTTGCTGCGTTCAGGG
Organism: Leuresthes tenuis; assembly: GCF_036924035.1. NCBI lineage: Eukaryota > Metazoa > Chordata > Actinopteri > Atheriniformes > Atherinopsidae > Leuresthes > Leuresthes tenuis. Next base: position 13,221,219 of record NW_027325361.1, on the reverse strand, counting down.
AAATTCTTGACTCCAATCCAAAAGACCCAAAGGACGTTTCAGACAGAGCAGATGAACTAGAACTCTTGTGGTTTTGGGGCAAAAAGAATAGTTTTTGGTATGTGGTAATGCAGAGCTGAAATGAGGATTGGTCAGTAAAAGGTTCAAGTGGTTTTCTTTTTAACATTTTTGATGGATTAAGCAACACTAGTCACATAAATCTCTTATAACACAATAACAGACTTTCATTCATTAACAGTATATCTGAATCAAGGCACTTTTCCCACATCAATTCCAGGTTTTTTGAGGATTAGTCGGATAAAAAGTTGTTCTTTTCTATGCCTTTTGGTATCAAACTCTCGGGATTCACTGCGCTTAGATAATTGTTCACATCAAAGACTAAAGGGAGCTGGTGGGAAAGAAGTTCTGGATCATTCACCTTCCAAAAAAAAAAAAAGAAAAGCCAAACCGTAGTTTATAACAATATTCGTTTAATGATAGGAGACGAAATGAAACAGTGCACACAATCTGATTGATTAATGACATGCATATTGGAAATACAAACACACACACACAAAAAAAATGGCTGAGACATTATTTTGAGACGTAGCAGAGTCACGGGGCTCCTTAACAGTCTGTCATCCTCAGAAAACTAACTGGGTGAAGTGATGTGAAACGAAAAGCAAGACGTGAGGTGAAACTGCACAAAAAGATTAAAAAAAAAAAAAATAGCATGGAGCCTGTTCATTTTACACACATGTACATAAGACATACATTAAGAGGCACATTCGACAGGTCCACCTTCAGAATCGTCTCAAAGTTCATCGGTCTCCTTTTCCGGTTGTTTTACAGATTCAGTATCCAAACGGTAGACATCAGTTCAGTTTCCTTCCAATTACAGGGTACAAAGGACATTGTGAGAAGTCATTCTGTTGGTTTTATGATCTTTTGTACTCGACAAAGCTCGACAATTCGGATCACACTGGAGGGGGGAGGAGGTGATTAAAAGGTGAGAGCAAAAATAAAGACAACAACAACACGAGACTTACTGAAGTCTCCTGTTTGCCTTTCGTGACACATGTCCGAACCCTGAATAGTACAAAGAAGAAAAAAAAACGTCACTCCTCCAGTAAACTTTAGTGGTTCGACCTCGACATCGTCCTCAACACAAGTCAGCAGCATCCATACTTCTTCCCATCACGTTCCCCAGCTCCTTCGAGCGAGACGCTCGAGTGGCGTGAAGTCGGGCGAGAGGACTACGTCATTTTACCGCTCTCCGAATAACTTACAAATTCAGGCAAAGATGAGCAGTCAAAACAGACAAATTATCGAAGAAAGAGTACATCAAGTGCCAAATTCTTACTTGTCAGATTACATTAGAAACTTAAAGCTGTAACTTGTTAAAGACAGGAGCTTCAGTCTACCAGACACCGTCCCATTTATCAGTAGCACGTGCTAAATAAACTGCAGCAGCAACACTTCAATACTGTCCCTCAGATTATCTCTAAAAACTAAAATACCAAAGTACAGTTACTTCACTCCTCCGGTCAGGGAACACTGAACATTGACCAGCAGGTCCTGGAAGCTTCTTTCATGCAGGAGGAAAGATGGAAAACAATTCTACTGATTTTTATTCTTTTTTTTTTTTTTTTTTTTAAACAAACCCCATCTCGAATTTGCTAAGGGATTTCATTTGGAAAAGGCCTCGAATCGGGCTCGATGAGGTATTCACGTCTACAAATTTGAAGTACGGTCGGCTGTGTGGTGTTTTGCTCCTCCAGAGAGACGATGCATCCATTTTACAGGCGAGCGTCCCGGTGACGCTCTACAGGAAGTGGTTCTCTTAACTTTTTTTTCTGTAACTCCTCCCTGTTCGAATGCTGAAAAACAACCCACATATTCTTAGTTTCAGGGCATCGTGTTTTTATTCTTTGATGTAATTATATATTCCCAAATTTATCATAACATGCCAGTGAAGGGAAATATCCTATTTTCTGTAAAATAGCGCTATGACAGCGCTGTTTAAGTGTTTGAGAAGATGTGAATGGAGATAAAAAAAAAACACACCAACAACCGAACCGGTCCTGTGACCAGCTTTGAAATCACAGCTTTTGGTAGAAAGAGAATGCATCAGAGTGATTGGTCACAAAGAAAGCCATGAGAGGTGCATAAAAAAACGTTACCACGTCTCAGATATACCTTTTGTGAGGCCGTGGGGTTTCCCTTGTCTTTTTCCAAGGGCTGATGTGCTGATTTGGACAAGACGGGTGTGCTGGTCATCCAAGCCTTTGTTTTTTTTCTTTCCATTTTATCAATTATTTATTTTTTTTTCAAAAGACCTTGATCCTCCTTTTAGAAACAGAATTGCGTATTCTTCAGTCCGATGTCAGTCCAGAACAGGCGGGACGAGTAAATTCTTGGCAAAAGAAGAGGGAAGAGGGACAAGCAACAGCCCCCTCCCCCACTTGTGTGATGGTCTAATTCCTCGAATTAAAACCGCTGTTTTTCAAGATTATATTGCACAGCTCTATGAAATAGTAAACAGACAGGTGACCGGGAATTTGTTTGCTGTTGACAGGTGTTACATGGGTGGTAAAGTGGTGTTTGCTATATGGCTCAGCGCTGGATCAGAGAGCCCAGCGACGCCATCTGTCTGGATCTTGAGCTGTCAGGTGGGGCTGAAGGTGGGAGATGACCCTCATCTACGAGTCCAGAGAATCAGCTGGAGAGCAGACACACAATGAGATTAGAACAAACACGGAAGTAGTTCTGCTCCATTTTGATTTGATCTTGCAATGAGAGCGGCTTCAAATTCTTGTTATCAAATACGATAGACCTGCTCGACATGTACATACATGTACATACACCATTATTCTATTTCTCTTTAACTCATGCTTGTTAAACTCATGAGGAGAATGTTTACTGAAGTACTAAATCAAGTGAGAAGTCAGGTCATTTTCTAATGGACATTCATACAACTTGCCATCTTGTGGAATTCGGAGGTGTCGCCCTCTGCTGGTCATAAGATTTACAGCCGATTTAAAGCTCTTCCACACTTGCTTCACTTTTTTTGGACCCTGAGGGTATGTGCAGTGTTCATTAAGAGTAAATGTTTATAACACACGTTATTAAGCTCTCCTGGTCCCAAACCAAAGGGTTGTCACTGATACACAGCTGTTTGAGGGTCATGGGGCGGCACAAACAGACTGTAATGAAATCCACACCGGCGATAAGCAGAGCCTTTATGTCTTTTCCATTTCACAAACATCTTGCAGTTTTTGTAAAGCCCCACGTGTCCTCGCACACAAACAAACTCTTCCAGCTCAGCTAAATAATGCATCCAGTTGTGCACAGTCTCCTTCACCTTACCTTCCTGTGGCGGGTCAACGTTGATTTCCTCCGTCTCCTCTGTGGTCTCCCTTAGGTCCTCTGTGTCATCCCTCATCTCTTCGTCTTCATCTTCGTCGTCTTCGATCTCGCTGGCTATGAGCTGGCGAGCCAGCTTGATGTTCAGGCCCTCATTGTAGTGCATCTTCCTCATCATCTGAAAATGCTTCTTTTTGGCTACGAAAAGAAAAAAGAAAACGTGAAATGACACCAACAACCTAGAACCACTGGGTCTACACGCAATCTATGGTAGTTAATTATAAATCTGGACCGACACAGCCTCACAGATAAAAGCAGCCGTTTATCTTTTATCCACATTAAATCACAAGTTGCTGAGCATGCACTCACCGTGAAAACTTGGGCAAACTTTCTTGCTCGACTCTTGTTTCTGTAACTTACGTTAAAAATAGGTCAAACTACAAATGTGGTGCAGTTGGACGGCTAACAAGCGTCATTTTAGTGGAAAAAAAGCTTTTTTTAAATATTTGCTGCCACCTTGGCTGGCTGTTAATTTCCATAAGTTCATGTAATAACACGTGTTTAAACTATGGGACATAAATTTCACTGGTCTGGACAATATCGCTTGAAAAAAATCCGTCGTATCATGAACCAACAAGTGAAATCTCACGAGTTTCTTTGGCAACACCTCTGCCATAAACCAGCACGCTGATGACTTCTGCAAAACTCAAAGTGAACTTTGTTTTCCCCTCGTTCAGACAGCAAACACGGACCGAAAGATCAAAAGTCTCCACCCTGCTTTCTTTTATTTCTTTATTGACCATCATGACAACGCCCAGATTAGTTTGAACTGCACCACACTGCTTACTAGAGGCCTAAAATCAATCACGTCCACCAGCTGGCATCATGAAGGTTGAGAATGTTCACCAGGGTCGTATGTTTGTGCTGCCTGGCTCAGATTTGGGTATTTAAGTAGCTGGTTTGGTGTGGAGCGTGTTCAAAGTCATGTTTGTGTCTTCAAGTGCGACAAACTGACTAATTTTGCATTTGATGTGTACACCTCAGCGACAGATGAGATGCAACGTAATTATGGCCGGACTGGAGCCGATTTCAGTAGCACTTAAGTTTCTAACACATATGTTTGACAAAGACAGACAAATGGAATCCTGGTTGTACAAAGACAGATCGCCCATCACGCAGTGAAAGTGACAATAATAATAAAAAGAGGCCTTCTTCTATGTACTGTAATGAATCAATCAGAGATAAAAGGTAAATACTGATACAGTTAAAGCCTTTTCAACCCACACAGCTTTTAAATTCTTCAGTAACACATTTGTAGATTTCTGTCACAGGGTTGAAGTGGTTCTAAAGGCACACATCAATACAGAATATTTCTTGTGCTACGAGCTCGTCCCATGAAAGTCGAAACATGTCAAAAGAAAGAGGAAAAAAAAAAAAAAAAAAAAGCATCTTTGACTGATGCGTGCCATAAGTCGACATTTGCCGAAGCTCTGAAGCTGGATATATCGACTGGGTTTGCAGATTTCCAGACTGTTTTCTAGCTCTTACCTGCGCAGTCTGAATATAAACAAATCTGACGAAAGACAACGAAAGAGAAGTGTTGTGGCCAAGAGCAAACAGAGAGCAGCAAGGTCTGGGACTGGTCAAAAGAAGCTGACACTGTCTCTGTGTGTGTGTGTGTGTGTGTGTGTGTGTCTTGTTCTGAGGAGGGATGTCAGGGGAAAAAAGGTCATGGGTACAAAAAAGCCTTGAGCCTTTCTCAGACCGATCCCTTTCAATGCTGCACTGTGGAGTGGAACTCAGCGCTGAGTCACCCCCACAGCTGCAGAGGGCACTTTATATTAAGAAGGTGGCTATAAATAGGAAGGTGAACTGTGGGGTCCCCTTGATAAAGTGATCTACAACTATACCTGCTGTGGATAATGATGCAGACCTCTTTCATTCAGCAGAACAATATCATTCTCCTGTCAAAACATTTCCGTTGAAACCCAATGAATGAAGGTGGTTTAAACGTGAAAACTGACCTTGTTCCTCTGGTGTCAGCTCCTCTTCCTCCTCCTCGCTGCTCTCCTCCTCCTCCTCCTCTTCTTTCATGAAGCGAGGCTCTAAGCCCTCAGCTGCCACCAGCCTAAAGACATTTGTGAGGAGTTTTAATGATGTCAACAATAAATGAGTTCATCACCATCTAGAACGCGTCCCTGACGCAGCCTCGGCAACTAATTGCAGAGTGGTTCAAACTCAAACAAATGCTGAGGACAGAAACAGACAAATCGAGTGGTTTTTGGTTAGGTGGAGGCAGGGTGAAGGGTGGAAAAGCAGGGTGTGTGTAATTACTCATTCCCCCATCTCTCGCACACACTAAGAGCTTCAGCGGCATTGGACAAAAGGAATAATGGTCCATGGCTCAATGGATGGTAGTAAATATGTGGAACTGCCCCCGAGGAAACTCCCATTTACTGTGTGACTGCTCTCCAACTGACTGGCATGATTCAGCCAGAGAGAAGACCATATGTTTCCCTACACTTTCAAAAGGGCACCAGTGATATTAGACAGGCAAAGATGATGGAAGAGAGAAGTCAAAACGAGACGGTAAATTATGAACGAGGAAGTGGTTTTGAAGTAAAGCGCGGTCTAAAAAGTTGAAATGGGGATGGAAAAGAGGAGAGCGTTAGAGTGGGTGCTGGAACAACAGAATAACAAAAGGACAGAGGAAAAGAGCAGCTGTTATACAGTTCTGTCTGGAGGGTTTGGTGTAAAACAATGGAAGGCACTCACTACAGATGCAAACTGATGCAAACAAAGGCAGCTAATTGACTTGCAAGCCGAAGGCTAATCACTATCCTCTGTGTTACACACACACACTCAAACTGCTTCGTCCAAACCCAACATCAGTTCACTTATGCAAGCATAAAGACCAACAACAACAATACTTCGAGCTCCTGTTATCATCCCGATGTTCGTCACTCCACTGCTTCACAAATACTATCGATTTGGCTGCAGGGAAACGGCCAAAAACCCACTGTTTATTGGGCAGCAGTTACTGTGGTTTCCATGACAACAAAGAATAGCATAATCCAGCAAATATTATTCAGCGTATGCAAAGAACCAAACAAAAACATACATAGAAGACGTGATATAGGACTTACTTCATAGCTGTTTGGGGTCAACAAAACATTTCACTCCCAGGCTCCGCCCACTCCTACATCCTCCAAGTCAGTACAAGTACAACTGCGTGTCACCACAGAATACACACCCAAAGTGACACACCCACCATCCAAGTGCCAAGCAAGTGTGCACACAACAGTGAAATAATGGGGGCAATTCTTCCAACGTGTATAAATCAGTAAAAGGTATATAAAAGGAATGTGTGACCTTGGTGTTGTTCAGAAAGTTTATCTGCGTAATACTGCGGTAAAGTGGCCAATGAGTGTCTGCAAGACATCAGCAGCTGCAGAGGAAAGGAGGTTGTTGCTATGCCACATGTTCATTGGAGGACAAGGTCATTAGTGTGTGTGCGTGTGTGTGTGTGTGAATGGGTGTGGCTTGTGTAAGGCACATCCAAGAGCCCGAGACTTCTCCCTTTTCTGGGTTACATTTACAGTTGCTCTTCTTCTTCAAAAAAGAAGAAATAGATGAAAAGCTGGCTGAACTGTTTTCAGTGGCTAACCCAGCTGTCTGGCTTGGCTTGCCATTTCTCTGTCTGTGTATTTTTTTTTTTTCATGCGTTTCCATGCATTCGTGTTTTTTTTAATCCTTACTTTGATGCCAGGTCATCGGCCGCAAGTCCGCTTTGGCCTTCCGAGTCACTCAGAGCTCCCTCGTCATCATCCCCAACCATCCTGTGGCAGAAGCAGACAGCCGACAGCGGACGAGTTGCACGAGGGAGCGTGGGGAGGAGAGGAATGAGAGGAACGAGAGGAGAGAGCGAAAGGAGGACAGGAAAGAAGGCCATGAGCAGTACAAGACAATCAACTGTGATCAGACGTGTTCTCAGCCGGCTGTTTTCAGCTCAGATGTGATTCAGTCGTTTAGATTTTACACATGAAGCTTATGATTTGAAATGCAAGCTGTTTAATCTTTAAAACTATGAATTAATGAATAAACAGCGCACTGATAAATAACAACTGACAATTGTTTTGATGTGCACGTGTGACGTTTCATGCAAAGCTTTTCACCTGTTGTAAGGTGTGTTGGGTTCATCTATCTTCATCAGGCCATAATCTTTGTCAGCCGGATGGTACGTTGCCAGGATGTTCATCTCATCCCATTTCTGGGATTTCTTCCTGCAAAAAGATCAACAACAAAAAAACGGTGGTGAGTGGAAAATGAAGGTTGTCTGGACAGTCGCTCAAAGTGGGACCACAGCGTAGCTAACGGTCCGCAGCAGACAAATTCCTTCTGGGAGAAGAGCAGCCAGATATAATCTGGGACTGAACGTGTCCCAGTTTTCACTCAGACTGCATTATTTTTGGGAATGCACAGACAAAAGCCCTGAAATGTCATTAGCACCAATAAGACGACTCCAGAGATAGAACACTCCATCTGTTTCAGTGCCAACTTAATGCATCGTGGATGAAAGAGAGATTTGTGTGGGTGTTGAGGTTGATCAGCTGAGCGTGAATAAGGTCAAAGTGAAACAATTGCTTTTTTTTTCTCCCCAGGAGTTGAAATTTGCTCCACTTTCCTTTTACACATCTGACTCTAATCCCCAACATGGACCCAGTCACATCTGACGAACAAGGTTTTTCACCTCAAAAATGCTCTACTGCGGGTTTTGGGTGAGAATTACACTAATCCTTCTTAACTTTTCAAATCCTCCCGGGGAAATGAACCGATACAAAGACACAATTTAAAATCAGAAAATGTGAAACAGAACACCTGCCACAATGGTTCAGGAGAGGAAACGAGAGCCATTTGTTTTAGCTTAAAGACTTACTAATAATTATCTGGTCTAATCTAATGTGAAATCTGTGTTTAAATCTCAGTCTCTACATTTGAATATCCGTCTTTCTTTACTGTAAGCCTGTGGCACTTTCACTGGAAAAGCCTTTCCTACTCCTTTACTCGACCAAGTCAACAGCTGTGAAGCCATGTTGGAAGTTTCTTTTTGGCTAAACCACGTCTGCCCTCTGAAACCTCCTCAGCCAAGTCACAGCACATCCTCCCTGACCCCGTTCACGGAAAAGGTCGGATGCCACAGGAGACAGGAAAGCAGCGAGAGACGAGAGAAATGCTAAATCAGCCGCCTGCTGCCACAAGCCCACAGAGCCCCCGAAACACACATGAGCATTTAAGACCTTACAAATGGCTATAATTTGAATGAACTGATAAACACTGTTTGTTACAGTAGCTGTCTGTACTGTAGGCGACTGCTGGGAAAAGTTTCACACAGAGCCGAGGAGAAAAAAAAAAAGATCTCTTCATCATAACGATACAAGATCACATAGATATTGTAGATTTTATAACATGCCAACGTCACTACTACAATAAACATTCCAATCACCGAGGAAAAAGGGGTTTGTGCATGCAAGTTGACAGAAAACAGCACTATGAGTTGTTCATCTTTGCCAAAAGTTGTTTTAACGGCCGTGGACAATCAGCCTAATTTTTGTTGCTGTATTAAAATCCTGAAACCATCACGGCTTCTTCTTCAGCAAAAGACCCGAAAAACCTTTATCCGAGGTAACATCTGGAAGTTTTTTGTGCAGAACGTGAGGTGCGAACTCTTGTGCTTTGCTGCGGTTACACAATACGAACCAGATGCTGACGATGCTCTATTCTCACCAAACAGCTGAGGCCACTTTAAATCACTCAGAGCAGCACAATGATGAAGCACCTGCCTCTGCAACGGCAGGAAATAAGAAATAAATACATAAAAAAAAAACAGGACAGCACCAACCAGTAGTCAACACTAAAAATAGAGCTCTCTTACGTGACGATGACTGCCTCTCCGGGGTGGTCAACAGCTGGCGACATAATGCTCCAGGAAAACTCATTAAACAGAGTGAGTCATCGCTGAGAGCTGAGCTGTGCTATCAGGTAGCATAGTCAAAGGATGGCGAGGAAAAGTCCAGCTCCGTACTCTGCACACGACACTTTTTTTTTTTTTAACCACAGCTGACGCGTAACGTAAGCGGGCAGAGAGGTGCTCACCGGGATGCACAAAACGTACACATACACAGCTCCTGCGTTCTGTATCCAGTCCAAAGAAAACCGGTGCCACCGGTTCACACGTGTGCCTCCCACCTCGACTTCGGTCGACTCACAGAGATTCAATCAAACGTAAATGTTCATTCGTCTAGTTAATAAATATTTCCATGAAAGAAATGTAATACCTACAACTCTGACTGCCTAAATGAAGTGTAATACAGATTTATTCCAACATATATATACCATAATGCCTCTCGTGCCAGCTGTGGTACACTTGGATGGCCGCTGTGACTTGTTATGGCTGGTCGAGGTAAAAACTATAGGCCCCAAAGCATTTCTGCAGCCTCTATAGATGCCGTGAGGGTCACATAATCAGTTTAAGAACTCTACTATAATAACTTTTTAAACAGCTCACTTGACGAGAGATCGTGAAAGAAAATAAAACTGGCTTCATGGTTTTCAGACTCCCCGTCTGCGTCTTGCATTTTTCGACATAAACTCAACAAAAGTACGAATCGCCGCTCCCTCGGGTCTGACCTCAGACAGCACAGCCAAAGATTACACAAAGTTTGAGAAAAGGCCAACCAGAATTAGAGCTGAAACTCTCTCTTAAGCCCATGTCATCTGTTCAGACAGCAGAGAAAAAGCACATCAGAGAAGAAGCACCGCAGTAAACGAGCCTAGAATACGTACACACCGAATCCACCGGCAATAAAAAGCCCACGCTCGGACAGACATTGGCAGGATCTTTATTGGTACAGCGCGAAATAAGGAAAAATTCAGTATCTGAGCTGAATCTTTAAACTTTAAATAAATGCTAATAGGTCAAATGTTTCATTCCAATCAAATTAAGTTGCATCATCGGCAAAGTTATACTGAACATCTCCACGTCAAAATACAAGAAAAAATGTAAATGGATATTACAAAGTGCTCCTGTATGTCACTATGTCCCAAAGTCTTTGAAGCAAAGAGTTTATTGCATACCTACTAATTCCAACAATATCTTTTTCCTAATTTCAAAAAAGAAAATGTTACTCATTTTGTGCACGGTCGACATAATCTGACCTGCGTAGGGAAGAGTAAGAAGTAAAAAGTGTTTTTTTTTTTTCTGTCCACATTATGAAATGTCAGAGATTCGCTGCAGCCTGTCAGTCAAACCGTCCATCACACAGTCAGGATGAGGCTTGCGAGACCAGTGAGGGGGGGGGGGGATTGAGTTTCATGGAAGCATTCGTGAATTATACATGACCAGTTGTTAGGCTCGTACATCACTGTTCACTAGATAAAAGTGGCTGATTGAAAGGGTTGGAGGGGGGGGGGGTGATGGTGTCAAATGGGTCAAAGAAAGTGGCCAAAGCCTTGCGTTGCCGAGGGAAACTTAAATGGAGCTCCAAGTAAAGTATCGAATTGAACATGTCGGTGCCTGTGCGATGCACACTTTCCATTTTATCGTGGGATGACTGGCATTTTATGTTGTAATTCATGTTCTGGGGCCTTGCCCACACTAAAAGAAGAAGCTTGATTCTCAACGTTTACACCTCTCATCCACATCCAAAACACATACTTTGTCAGAGAAGAGCTTTAGACTCAGTGTATCCATGTGTACGCTGTAAACAGAGGTTCTGGGAGTCTCACTTTTCTTCCTGCATTGCTTTGTGTATTGAGCATACATCGGTGCCCGTAGAGCAGTTTTTCTTTTTTTTTTTTTTTGCTGGGGTTTCATCACCTTATATAGTTGTGGGCAACAGCTCTACTTCATTGTCTGAAGTGAAACACATTTGTCTTTCCATTCTCCCCATTGTATGGACTGGGTTGCATGGACCCATCACCGTGTTCTTCTCTTTGTATTCTAATGTAGAAGTCATATAAATGGTGGAAAGCTGAATCCCAGAGCTAATGAAGAGCTCAGGATATCCTTGGGGTAGACCAGAATGACCTAAGAGGGTGATTTGATTTGTTCCTGTTCAGCTGAAGCAGACAAAAGCAGAGAGATGTTTGGGTTGCTGTCAAGCTGACTCTGAGCACTGCAGCCTAAAGCAATGTGGGAATCAAACTTGCAGATTTTTGCCCTTTTGCGAGTAAAAAAAAGAATTTAACCGTGCAAATCCTCAGGTATGTAGACTGTAAATAATCCAAGGTTTCATCGAGGTTTAAGAAGAAGATACACCGTACTATGAGTGTGTATTATCAGCTGCATTCTATCACCACTCAAGCAACAATGATAAACAATAAAGATCAATTATGATAATACTTTAATAATGTTGTGTCTGCTTCTCATTTGTGCTTTAAACTCACACCTGACAGAAAAATATCTCTTTTTCCTCAATACACGAGACAAAAAACAAATAAAAAAGACCTAATTTCTCATGCAACAGCTCTGAGGACTGCTCCTATTGACCAGACATACTGGAATGGTATAAATAAGGAGTGCCACTGATAATAAGAATTGCTGGTGATACGTTCCAAAGTAGCTGCTAAGACGTGCATCAGGTAAAATCTGTCGTTTCATCAGTTTTGAGCAGGACATTTTACAGCATGTGCGCCAACATGCATGTCGATGATTCAAATAACCACATTTGTATAATTCTTTAGTTATTCCTAATTAGTGCTAAACCGATTTTAAAGGGATTAAAAGCTCAAAATGGATAACTGCTGAGCCCAACAGTCAGTTGAACTTCCAGCTAGCACCAAAGACTTAGCAGCATTTGGCAGGTGGGTGGTGTTAAATCAAGTCCACTGCAGATAAGCTCACATATCTTTCTGTATTTCATTTTAGGCAGAACCAATTCAACATGTTTTAAGCCACCTCTTGGAAAACAATGTGTTTGCTTCCGATTGTGATATTTCCCTTTAAAGCAGACTGGCAGATGTGCTCTGCTTCAACACAAACATGCCCAAGAACGCTGTGTTAGGTCCAAACTGGATGAATTTGAAAGACCTGTGCATTAACCTTGAAAACAGCAACACCTGCACCTGCTGTTGCTTCAGATGTTGACGCAGAGATTACTCAGAGATTTCAGTTTGTCTCAAAAATGACAACTAAAAATATCCCACAACATTTTCCAGAATTATATAAAGTCACAAAAGTAGTTTTTCCTCCCTTAATGCTAGAAATCTGCCTCCCCAAATCTGCACATCTCCATTTGAACCGCCTAATTTAGGATTAACTGGAAGATCCAGTGTAGGATACTTTTGATTGTGGAACCAACTGGAATCAGTACAGATAATGTTTTGGTTTTTTTTCATGAATAAATAACTCAAACAATCACCTCTGCAATTATAACAATCCAACTATGTTGGCAATTGCATACTAATCTTGGCGTTTCCTGGGGTCGGATAATTTGGAGAAAAATATCTAACTGCAACCCTGCAAGTGTCCGTGATACCAATGAATATGAGAAACCAATCTCCAACTCCTGCTGCATCAACTTCAAGGCAGAGCACCCATTAAGCAACAGAAAGCTGATTTAGCTCGACCAGACCCAGTTTCCACAATGTGCATACCATTATGGACAAAACTGATGTTCCCTAAAGTATTAAGACTGTTGCCTCACTCCAGTTTGTCTCAAAGCTCTTTCTGATCTAATATGAAATAACCCCGTGACATCGAACATACTTGATATTTTAGTCCAGCATCCACTACTGCGTGTGGTTACATGAGCCATAATCCCTGCCAAAATCAGGATGGAAGCTAAGCCAAAAAATGTGAGACGGCCCCCCCCCGGCATAAAGTTTAATATGTGGCTGGACTACAGGGCACACTGGATGTGTTCATGGATCAGATGTTAAAATGATAACCAATATTCAAGTGCTGTCTTATGAGATGTGTGAATTGGACATTAAGAAGATGTGGGTGAAGTCTTGTTTTTTTTTTTTTTTTTTTTACTGGTCTCATTTGATTTGACACAAATCAAGGGAAACTAAGGGAAATCCAGATCTGCTTTATCTACCCAGTGATAGATCTGTGACTCACTGTCTGTCAAAGGCACGGCGTCACACATTTCTAACAAATTGTGGGCAAGCTTAACTACGTTTTTATATGGCTCATGAATGACTAGTCTATCGCTCAAATGCAACCTGTAGCATACATTATTACAACGAAATGTACTTTGTACAGCTAATCTGGATGCTAGAAGTATTTATGTACCCAAATGTGATGGAAAATCGACTTAGTAAAATACCATGTACCGAGTGTCTAACAAGTGTCTATAAATGATAATGTAGTGACTAAACACTAAGTGAGAATTTAACAACAACATACTAGGAGGCAAGTTTAATCAAACCAATGAAAATGTTAGGGTCGACATTGTCATTATAATCATCACTCGGCTTCTTTAAAATCAACTTTGTTTTGCTAATGAACAGGAAAAGTTATGTATAGTTAAATACTAGCATAGGTAATGATGAACAACCGTTGCAATCACATCATCTGCCGCGTATCTGATATTGTAAGCTAACAAACAAGCTAGCCCGACAAAATGTTTACTGAGGTAAACATTACGTCCTTGCTATACGTACTCTGCAGATTATGGGAGGGCGGTAAGACCTCTTCGCATTCATAAAATAGACCCATAAAGTTCTGCTACAGACGGCAGACACTGCTGGCTAACATTAGCCGCCAAAGAGATTTCAGCCAAGGAAGGCTAACAAGTGTTTAGCTACCGTTAGCTGCCTTTACAGGGTACCACCCTCAGCCTCAGCACGTCTAAACTTACCCTTGGTCATCTTCCGAGAGTCCCAGTGCGTCTTCAGTATTCTCCGCTGGTACGTCTTTAGGCAAAGATTGAATGTTTGTGCCGCTGTTCTTGTTTTTTAAGATGCCTTTTATAGGTCGGGGAGCTGCCATTCCCGCACACGCTGACGGTCAGACCCGACTGGCTTCTAACTATTTTTGCTCAAGCAATTCTTTGATTTCGTGATTTATGCAGTTAACTTCCAGTAGATGGCTTCTGATTTAAACACGCACGCCCTCATAACTCAATATTCTTGCATAAAGTCAGGAGAAGACTGCACAGGATACTGCAAGCACTGGTGATTTTTGCATGCCAACTCTCCGATTGCTCACTGACGAGTGGAGAAACTGGGCAACAGCGCTATAAGTGCTGTGAGTAAACTGAGGTCAAAACATCGCGAGATTTTGAAATGCGTTTTCGTTCCTGTCACTGCTGCGTTCAGTTGCTCGGAAATTTAATACATAGACATTGGCGTGTAAACCATGCTGTGATATTCCAGAAAAGAATTTTGATCAAGACGCGAATTCGTTAACTTTCAGAAAAAGATAAAACTATATGACGTATAACTAAAAAAGCTTATTTTAAAAATGCTAACGGTATTTATGTTTGTTCTTTCAGTGCAATGCAATCAATTCAAAGCAATTCATTCAATCAAAACATAACACTAACATAACAATCTTTAAAAAAAAGTAATTCAAAGTGCTTAACAATAAACATGAGAAAAACAGGACAAATTAAAGCAGATATAACAATATAACACAAACAAGACATTTGATTATAAAAAAAGAAGATGCAATAAACAAAAATAAGAGGCATATAAAAAAAAGCACCCATCCATCTATTTCCCATGCCTATTTATTCCAAATCATGGTCTTAGAGGTGGAGTCTTTCCCAGCTGCCATTCAGCAAGACTCAGGCTACACCCTGGACTGGTCACCAGTCCACTGCAGTATAATAAAACACCAAAATGAAATAAGGCAAGACTAGAAAAACAGCACAGTACAATGAAAAATTAACCTATTGCAACAGCTAAGAGATAAGTTTTAAGATGTGATTTAAAAGGTGCAAAACTCTGAGCAGTATTTTGGGAGCTGTTTCCACAAAATAGGTGCATAAAAACTAAGAGCAGCTTTTTAAAAAATCATATTATATTATTATATATATATTATATCATTATGCCTAGTCAGTGGTACTGTGACCTTAGCCTAGTCTTGTGCATATAGAATCTCACCTTTCAGAAATGAAAAGTTATTGAAATTTACTGTCCAGTACTGTTTTCACTGTTTATGTCTGCACTGAAAGGCCTGCACCTAACTTTTCGTTGTAGTGTTGCAATGACAATAAAGAAGTCTGCAACTGTTTGATCCTTTATTAGAAGTGTTTTCATGTTAAATGTATCTAGCTTTAAAATAGACACATACTTAGTAGAGACGATACAGTATATTTGTGCTTTGTGCTTTTTTATCAAAAATTAAGTGATTTCATCTACAAGGTCAGTCCTTACTTGGACTTGTGTCTTACACAATATTGCTTTGAATAAACTATTCAGTTTTCAAAATCTTTATCATATAAACATCCAAATTCATGATTTTTCTCAAATGTTCATGTCTGGCAGAGATTTAACTGAGCACATGAAGACAGAGAGGTTAAATATTCACATAATGCAGTAAGTCTGAGACACACTCCTTAGTTGACAGAGATCTTTGTCGTCCACAGTGTTTAAGGCAGTTTGTGTAGCAGGACTGATGGGTGGCAGATATGGATGGCATCCAGATCCACAAGCATTGAGCCATGAGTGCGCATGCTTCCTGACCAGAGTCCGTGCTATATTCAGCTGCTTCAACCACGGTTTCTCTGTGAAGGTACTACACCAAAAAAAGATTGAAATCAAACTTCAACAACATCAAAAATGTCTGTTTAAGTCCCATCTGTTTAAATATTTGCCAACCTATTAAGCTACAAAAGAATAAACACATCTGCAAAGGATTAAATTTATAGCAACAACTAATAACAAAATTTTACTTATATACATGTACAATGGCTTTTATTGATCTTCAGATAAGAATGTACTTATGAAAACCTTTAGGATGCATTTTTATCTTGCATTTGAGCTTTTATGCAAAGTGTACAAACCTGGCTATCATCAAGCAGTATGCAGCGTTCCCTCTCAGTGTCTGGCCACAATGCTGAGAAGATTTCAGAGATGTGTTCGGAACATGCATAGGTTTCACTGATGTGCTAATGAATCGCCTGGAAACATTTTCTCTGGTAAATAGTGGGACTGCAAACTTCCCATTGCAAAGGCGGCTGTTGCCATCTCTCATTTCATCCACCATGCCACCCTCTCTGTTCCTCATACAAGGCTTTTTCTGCATCCCTTTCTCAGACTGCAGGCTTATTAAAGGTTGTATTGGCCTTTTGGAGGAAAGATGTGAAATCAAATTTAAGTTGCTGATAGGTGGTAAAGGCGGCAAAGCTTTTGCCTCTATACCACATCTTGATTTGGTCTCAAATTTCCTGGATTTGGAAAACGACCCTGGTTGGTTGAAGCCATCTATCAGAAGTTTGTTCCCCAGCTTAGCTTTCAATGCTTCACTGGTGTAATGGCGCCAACCAGAGGATGCTCTCTTTTTCCCTAAACTCACCCAGTGTTTTATCTGGAGATAGATACGCATTGGCAGAGACGCATCGAGCACAGATACTACTGAGCACAGCTTGTTGGCTAAGTAGCGTGCACATTCTCTGTGACCATGCTTAATGGCAATTTTCAAAGGGTCACAACCTGCGGGGTTCCGACACGCCAAGTTATAAAGGTTCTTAGTGACAAAGAGTTTGAGGATGAGGAGCCTGCTGTTCTCTGCAGCTACGTGGATGGGACACTTGTTGGCATCCTGGTGGTCGCTCTGTTGGCACCACTGCCTGTATGGATGAACTCCCACCGGTTCCTCAGCAGGTACCCCCATTTTCAGCAGCCAGCTTGCCAGGTCCAAGTGGCCTGAAGAGGCAGCGACGTACAGCGCCACCTGCAACTGAAACCTTGAACAACAATGAAAAAAAGTTCAACCAGACATGAGCAGAATAAGAATATTATTTATATGAATTTCTGACCTTATTATTGGTTTCTCCGCTGATAGGTTACTCTGGACGGTCTGTCTGCTGCCTCGGACGCAACCCTGAAGGAACTCCACCCACCCATCCCATGTATCCAAACAGAGAGTTGTGCCTGCAGTTATAATTGATCTGTTTTATATGTAAAGTACAAAGTCTTTCATTCATGCCGTCAAAGACCTCAGCAAACTAAGTTTGATACAATCCTCAAATCTTTCTGTTCAGTTAGTGGATCAGTGAGATTAGACGGTGAGGGCAGGCTTTCAGTGAAGTTAACACACTATAATATATTGCAAATAAAAAGAGGTCATGTGTGGCCATGAAGAAAAATAATTACATTTATTATCAAATTACTCACAGAGTCTTAAATAGCAAGGTGTACAGCATTTACAGTGAAACAAAAAATAACAGGAACAGCACAGCAAAAAAAAACAGTTATACCCATTTCAATGCCATAGTCTTTCAGCCAGTTGCAGTCATAAAGTTGAACACCAGCAGGTGTGCTGAGTCTAAATGCGCTGACTGGAAGGCCGCTTTGCTCAGATACTATGGTTTTCAGTTTGGCCACAGACGTATGAAGCAGACACTGATTTCCTATGATTGGCAAGGTTTCCCCTGTCACAGCATTGAACACATGTATCACAGGTCTCGTTTCACTCTGAAAAGTAATTAGAAAAGAACAACAACAGTACAGTTAATATGACAAAGGGGCACAAATATCGGAGAGGCAGTGCTATGTCTCGTTAAAAGAATGCGACTACCGGCTGGGGTGCATTAACCTGAAAACCAAACTTCTCTCTTAAGCTGACCCTGTAGAATAAGTTTGTCAAAAGTCACATTTTTATAGATTTTATGGTACATTAATGTTTTTCTTTTCTTTTCTTTTCTTTCCACGTGTTTGGGAGAAATAAGTTCCATTACGCCTTACTGCAAATGGCCAAATGAAACGTTTTAAAATAGAAAGACGTTTTTTTTTTTTTTTAAACCAGTTTCTTTCTTTTATCTTATCAGATGTAAAAACATCTAACAAGTCATACATTTTTAAGGTGCCTTGACACAGGGGAAGCAGAAATTCTGGTGTAATATGCGCTCTCTTTTTGGTCCACGCCTGGAGACGAGCAGCTGAGTTTTGCTGTAGCTGTAATGGATCAATGTTCTTTTTAGGAAGCCTAGAAAGAAAAGCATTACAGTAACCAATTCTGCAAGTGATAAAAGCATCATTCAGTGTCTCTGCAATGTTCTTCAGGTCTACTTATTTGCTCTATTTCTAATATGGGCTGTAAAATTCAAGCTGGAGTCAATTATAAATATTAAGTTATTCATTTTTCTTTTGATGGGTTTGCTGACAGTATTTTTAATTTTGAATATAGTTCCTCTCTGTGTGCAACAGGACTGACGATCAATACTTCTGTTTTGTAGTATATACACTTAGGACGAAGGGAGACTAATTTAAGTTGGGAAAATGTGAATTTAACATGAATAGAGGATGCAAAATATCCCCAAAAAGTTAACAAAGTGAATTATAAAAAGGAAAAAAAACACTGTTAGGCCATGGTAAAGTGTCTGTGCTGTCTTGTCTACTTGAAAACCAACAATAGTTTGTTACTTTTTTGGATTGCAGAGCTCAAAAATGGTTGTATCGTTTGGATACAAACTTCATCCCCTAAAAGTGTTCTAATTTTCACATTTTCTTCACAGTGGAAATATGCTAATTCAATGGCAACACTATGCTGCTAAGGCATATCAAGAAAGTGATTCCTAATGCGATTGGTCCGCCTTAACAGAAAGATGCACATTGTTTCTCAGTCTTCATCCCAAGCGGACAGTAAATCAGTGATTTCAATGCAGCTCTAAAACTCTAAACCCTTTTGACATTTGAATACCTTTATTGAGCAGTGGATGGTGCTTCTGGATGTGATGCCAAGGTCACGTAGAGTCCAGTCATCCTGCAGTGCTGCACCACTGTAGTTCAGTTCCAGATACTGTCGGATGTACCCATCATTTGAGATTTGCACAAGAAAAATATCCTGTTGAAACGATAAGAGCAGAAAATTATGACGTTATAGCTCAATCAAAGACACATTATGACAGAGACGTTATTCCACGTTATAGCTCAATCAAAATTGTTTTAATCTTTCGCGAAATATGAGGTAAACAGTCTTGTGCCAGAGTTATATACAGATCATTCCTGCTTCAGTGAATAATTACAATGTTCTGCATTGTATATCTTATTTTAACCAGCAACATTATACCAAATTAGTAAAAAATCCACCAATCTGTTGTCCCTGTTGTGCATCGGAATCATCAAAATTGTGATCAAAATACATTTGTCAATTAACAGAGGAGGTCCTAAGTGACAACTTTCACTCATGTTACCTTCGCCATCTGCCTCAAGGCGCCAACAGTCTGATCTGGAGAGACATCGAAACGCTCAGAGAACCCTTCGTAGCAGAGGAAGACCCTCATTTGTCCTCCATGCATTTGTGCTTCTCTGTTGTGTTCTGGTGGGAGGGTGTGTGGCTGGTTTCTTAGAGGCAGAGTCAATGCAGGGAGGTGGAGTGTTTAGAAAGGCACGCAAATGCTAAAAAGTGGCGTTGAGGCGAGTTAACAAAAGAGGATTCTTTTTAACCCAAATGAAAATGTATACAGTGTTTGTTTCTTACATGGAAATGACAGAGATGTTGATTCGGCTCGGCGTGTTTTTGGTTTTGAGTGTTGAAATATGTCCTCTGTAGATGGCTTTGTTTCAAGACAGAAAAGCGCAACCACCTTAAAACAGTCAAAAACTCAAAGATGGCTGAGAAGTGACAGCATTGAAATAATAAAGGCCTGCATCCTGAGTACACCACACACAGGCATAGAGACAATATCTATGTTTCTTTGCAGAATGTCACCATCTATCTCAGGAGATAAGAAACACTCATTGCACATCAAGACAACAAACTGCTGAGCCACAAAACTGGAGTTTGATTTGATCTTGTGTCACTTCTAAACCTGACTTGCTTCTGTTTTAACAGCAGCAATAAGACTTTACCACATGTGCCTTATATTGACGAAGCTCAAAGTCAAAGGTTTTGAGGTAAACACGCGTGAGTGTTGAGGGCTCTGGCTTGCTCCAGATACAAAGTTCAGCATATGTTGCACTATATTAGGTTGATTCTGCTACGACTAAATGAAGTAGGCCTGGCTTTCTCATTTCTTTAGTGGAATGCTGTCCAGCTCCATTACAGTACAGACTAGACTATCACTGGACAAAAGGTTCTGCAAGTGTACCCAGTTTTATGAGTGAATCCGTTGGAAACGCGGCCCCGACCCCAACACTTTTACGTCAGCTCTTCACTTGGCCTTTTCTTAACAACCAAGAAGACTGACCATGGAGCTCATGCTGTTTTGTGGGTTTTAGTCATTTAAAATGTTTTTTTTTTTTTTTAGAGTTTTAGAGCTGTATAAAGTTTAACAGGAGACCACCACTTTGCATTTGACCTTTTAAAGTCTGCAGCAGATCCCAAGGCTTTTGTGTTCAGTGTGGGCTAGAAGGAAAGCATGACTCAGTTTCTCAAGGTTCCAACCCTGAAAGTATAAAAATACCAAGAAGAAATTAATTAAACGTGTACAACAGGCATATAAAAGCTGGTGTTTTAGCAGCAGACCATGCCTGATTAGGGACTTGGAAATTAATATAATCTTAAGCCTAGCTTTTTCCAATTTAATTCCAGTTTATTCTACTATTCATGAATAGATTACTCTTTTTCATTTTAATATTCTGTTTTATAACGACGTGTTTCTGTTTTCAGGCATACATTTCTCTCAGCATTGTTTATGATGGGAGGGTATAGCAATGTCATAATTTCATTGATGAATAACAGAATAATATTTACCTTATTTCAACTTGTATCTGACGTTTTTACAAGTGATTTTGTGGTAGTAATCAAATCTAAAAGATGCAACTGAAAAAAACGTGATCCTTCGGAAACTGAAAAAGTATTGCCTTTACCATGTTGATATGCTGCCTTCACGAGTTACTTTACATGACCATATGTTCAGAATTTATAATAATGCACAAATAAAATCACAAAGCTTTATTCTTTGAAGTAATGTCTGTTTTAATATTAATTGTTACTGCTGCATCACACTATTGTACATCAGTTATCCAGTACTTCCAGTTCTTGGTTCAGATCCCAAACACAGTCCCCTAAAAAGGATGCACCCCATTTTCCATAGAGGGTGCTAGAGATTTAACATTGAGTATCCATGGTTTGCTCTTTCTTTTTATGTGTTTCTCTGAGGTTGTGGGGACAATAGTCTTGGTAATTAGGCAGGGGATAATTTTTTATCTAATTTAAATTACCTCTTTAAATGTTGCATTCTGCTGGCCGTGAATCTTGTAATGTTCACGTGCAGTTGGAAACGAAGCTGACTGGCTCCGTTCATGTGACTGTAAAAGGCAGCAAATGGTTGTTAGGTGCTATCACGTGGATCTGTTTATGTCTGGAGTCATTTCCGGAATATAATGATTGACACATATTTCACCTAATCAGACGCTGAGGGTTGACCAGCGCAGGGGGCGGAAGTTAGCGCTCTCACATGAAAGAAAAAAGAAGCTAACGGAGAGAAGAGGATTAAAATGTAACGTTTATGCTCGTACTCTTTGACCCACCTTCCTAATGGTATAAACCGCATCCAGATTCCTCGCTGTTGTACATGCTCGTTTAGACGACGGACATTTAAGGAGAGTAATGTCGTTGACAGCTGCTAAAACCTTGAAAAAGATTAACCTACAAGCAGGAATAAAGGTAAACACCCAGAAGCTGACTTGCTACTTATACTAGCCACATGCTAACTTGCGGATAGGACACACTGTTTGGATTCTAACTGAAGGTGTTTAAGGGTTCCACACGGATATATATCTGTATATATTTATGTACATACAAATATATATATATATGTGTGTGTGTATGTATATATATATGTATATATACACACACATATATATATACATATATGCGTGTACTGCTACACCGTTAATAGTGTTTGACATTTTTACTACTGTTTTTTTTTAATTACATGAACTCGTGGGCGAGCAGTCGTGGTTTATTGGCTTAGTTTAATGATAGTTCTGGGATTTCTTTTTCGTGACGTTGGTTTTGTGTCATTTTCGGTTTCACTTGCAGCCTCACTTATTTAGAAATAAAACGTAGCCATATTATTTATATTTCGCAGACTTCTTTCGGAAAACGTAATGTCACTTGACGTTTAGTCATCCTTTTTGCTCACTATTGTTGTGAGAGATGCTGCCTTCACTTCCCAATATGGGCCTCTGCTATAATAAGAAAACGGTCTCAGCCAAGCACGAAGCGATGTTAGGATTTGCACAAAAATCTCGATGTTAAGCTTATATTTTTAAGTCGACTGAAAATACGATATGATGTTCTGTGGTCACAGAGATTGTCAGAGATTTTTGACGTATTTGGCAAGTCCTGCTGTAATATTGAAGATCAATGAGTTAAACCGCTTTGGAGCAGTATTCAGATTTAGTCTTTCGGTGTGATGGAGCTCAATCTCATTTCCAAAGCAGTTAAACCCTGTATTTGGACAGAAAATACTACAAAGACATCAGTAAACACCAAATCAAGAAGTTGTTTTATTTAAAAAACATATGCTCATTTAATTTGAATTAAATCAATGTGCTTTGAAGAAAAGCTGGGTAAAAGGACAAGAAAAGACAAGAATGCTGTCTTACACACAGGGATTTGAGCTCTGCATTTGAACCATTTGTAAGTTGTGAACAAACTAGGAGCAGTGAGCAATAAGGGACTCATACAGGCAGTGAACACACCACCAGAACAGTTACCAGCTGCAGGTGCAATACCCCTGAAACAACTGGGGGTTGAGAGCATTGTTTAAGGGCACTTCAGATGTGAATAGTTGTCAGAGACGGCGTGAGGCAGGGAAACAAACCTGCTGGTTCCTGTTACCACGATCGCCTTCTCTGGTATGAGATGTTACGTTATAACCTAACTAATTTAATCAACTGGCAAAAGTTTAGTCACATGATTTTATATAAATAAACTTCCGAGTGGCCTTCAAAAGTAGATGGGGTTTATTGCTCTGTCAAACGTTGCATCGGCCAATATTTTATCAGTTTAAAAACGATGTTACTCAACATAGAATTGCCAGGAATCTGTCAGGAATGCAAGTGTCCGAGTGCACTGAAGCGAAAAGCACCAGAAATGTTTTCTATTAAAAAAGGATGGTGAAAAAAAATGTTGCCAAAAGAAAACTACATAGAAAAAAACTGAGGTGATGCAACTTTGTGCTCAACTTCCAGCTATCCCAAATGTTTTGGAATTTACCGCTAGTGTCATATTCATACATTCAGTCAGATTTCACCCACAGCAAATCCTTCAACGTGGTGGTTCAAGGTGGGACTGATGCATCAGTGTCCTCTGTGTGAGTGCAGCAGTGGAACCGGGGAGTTGACATTAATGCGCTGCTGATGTGCTTCTGAATCTGCAGAGGCAGACAAAGCGTATCACAGCAAGCCGGCACAGTCAAACACACTTTTGACTCTTTTGTTGCGACTCAACTGATTTTTCACGATGCCACTTTGCCGTATGTGAGCGCACGCTTGATGCGGCGCTGAACCCTCCTTCGTTTGGTCCGCTTGAGTTACCGAAAAAGGCATCCTGGCGAAGATGTTTCTTCTGATCTGAAGTGGCACGACTGCTGTGATTTTTGCCACAATTTCCTCACATGTTACAAACCACACCGCTGCAGTCCCAGGACTTAATGACATTAAGTGTAATGTACAGCCCTTTTTTCCCTCTTACATATCATGTATTAGTCAAATTAGAAAATGGTCCTTATTGTCTTTCAAATGTGCACCTAAAAAACAACAACTTTTAGTCTCCCTTTTTGACAACAACAGAACATAGAGGCCTAAAGCCCATTAAGCCTTGAGCAGTTTGTTTCTCCTGACCTGATCACATGCTGCCCTCTAGTTTATGAGCTGGAAGCCCTCTTTCTGCGATGGTGTGGAGCTTGTTGTTGTCTTTGTGAGGCAGAAAGTTTCACTGGAGCTGCCCGTAAGATGGTCCTGACACTGAGCCATAGCAGTAAACTACTAAAGATTTACTCCAAACACAGATGCTGCTTACTCTTGATTCCTCTCTCCGCTCATCCTTAAGACTGCACCTTTTATTAAGTTGGGTGTTTTCTTTAAATGGGAAAATAGGGTTAGTAAAACGCGTCTTTGAGGAGAAGCAAATGATCAAATACAGTCCGGAATTTACGTTCTCCATTAGTCATAACTTATCAAGTAAAAGCAATGGGGAGAGAAAAAAAAGCATGAGGGTTTGGTGTCATTTGCTGTCACACATGACCACAGAAGAACATCTGGATGGGGCATTTATAGTTAGGTTTGTGACCTCAGGTCACTTCAACATTTTTAATGTTGGTGGTTGCCTGTTACCTTTGGCACGTTTCTCAGACAGAACAGTCATGTGGGGCCTAATTTCTTTTAAATGAAGGGATATTACTGTCAGTATATGGCCTAGCTGACTGTAAGGTCTGTTCTGTTGTTCAGGAAACACTGAAACAAACATGGCTGCAGTGGCAGCTTATTTACAGAAGAGAATACCATGCGCAAGATCAACTGTGATGTTCATGCCGCTTTTAAGAAACTTTTTACACAGAACTATTGAAATAAGGCAATGATTATTTAGAACACGCGTGTATTTTTGCGTTTTTCAAAAGAATGTTTTACCCTGAAGCAGGATCTGTCGATGTTTTTTTTGTATGTACCGAATGATGATGATGCTGCTGCGTTACAGACGACCCGAATGTGAAGATTAAGACCAAAATTCTCTCTGAGAATGTTAAGTAAAGTAATTAATGGTCTTGTGGACTTCTGTACAGTCCCACTCCCTTCAATCAGAGTAGTCGCCTCCTGCTCGCCTTCATAAAATGACACTTTTGCTCTAGCTTCGCTTCTCAGACCCCGAGGCTTCGTCCATCTTGTCAGTGTCTGGTGTTAAACGCTGAGAAGAGATTTGATGACGGTCTGACGCGCACAAACTCTGCCATCTTTTCCAGGTGTGACGACGACGGACGGCGTATCTCGGGGTCCAGCTCCGCAGCTTTCTGCGTGTAGCCTACATGTTTGATGGTCTGTATGTTGATGAGTGAGTGGCGTTTCGGCTGTGGGTTGTAACGTGATGCCAAGATGCTGCTGTCGCTGGGAATGCTGATGCTCTCGGCTACGCAGATTTACACCATCTTCACCGTCCAGCTCTTCGCCTTCCTCAACCTGCTGCCTGTGGAGGCCGACATCTCTGCAGTGAGTAATCCTTCACATAACCGCATGAAGTACCATTCATCATAAATCTTGTTTACTTATCTGTCTTTAAGATTATTAAACATCTGCTGGCAGATAAACCTTAAATGAGATAGTTAAGCAGCTTTGTTCACAAACGGACTCAATATTTTGCATTTGGAGTTTCAATAAAAGATTTAGAAACTCCCTTCTGTTTATGGATTGTAACCAAAACTTATTTAATTAATTTTTTTCTTTTCTCAGTACTCATTTGACAACAAAACTGAAAACTTTGACGATCTTCCTGCACGGTTTGGCTACCGGCTTCCCAGCGACGGACTGAAGGTTGGTGCAGTGGGGTTGGGGGACGTTTTTTTTTTTTTTTTTTAAAGTATATTTTTCAGCTCCGTTCCATTAGATTTCAACCTCACGTGCATACAGAGTTGAGAAAGTGGGTGTAAAAGAGTTTATGTGTACAACAAACTGAGCCGATTTTGAAACGTAGAACATAAAAGCTGCTGTTGGCAAAGTTTTATAGAAAGTACAGGACATGCAAAGCAAAAGGCATAAATCACATGTACACTTCAATATCTAGATAGCGACAATGTAGGAATTGTTCTTCAGATGCACTTAAATGCGGCCTCGTCAACAACTCAGGACGCCGAAGCGCTTCTCAGACATTGCTGCACAGTGCTGAGGATTGTAAACTCAGCCCCCACAGAGGTTGATCCACAAAGCTGACAATCAGAGGGGATGATTCATGTCTGCTCTCTAAGCCGGTCATTGTAGTGTTTCCCACAGTCGAGCGCTTGTTGTCGTTTTTGCGATTCAAAGGCTTCTCACACAGATAGTGAAGTGCTCGGTGCCTTGTTTTGTGTTTATGTGCGAGTTCGGTGTAAAGTCCAACCTGCGGCTGCGCAGAAGACGCAGCCTGCCAGTGAAGACCGGGACAGTAGTTACGTGTAAAGCAACAAGGGAGACCGGAAGACGGCATAGATTTAAAATGACAAAAAAAAGTCTCTTTTTTTTTTTTTTTTTATATATATATTTTTTGATAATATATTTTTTGGGAAAATATTTTTCAAAATACAAGAAAGACAGACGTTCACCAACGCTCCAGACGAACAGGGAGACCGATATAATGTATTATGTATAAGGCCTCTTCCACTATAAAGACTGAAGGCTCTAAAATTGGACACCCATTTGCTGTCGTCTTTCCCTCCAGTTGCAGCTGACTTACCTCGAAAGCAGGAAGTTCTATTTGCTCACCTGTCCGAGCAGTTAAGAGAGAGTGCTCACTTGGTAAATGCATGAATCACTTACGGTAACACGTGAATCTAACGGGAACACGTACAACATCCCATCTTCCCGGATGTTTTTGGGGTTTTTTTAGAGCAGAAACATCCATTGATTATTCACTTCTCTTTAGTTTGGGAAATATATCAGCTTACTTAGACCATGCATGCATGACTGTTGGTATGTGTGCTGCAAAAAGCAAGATTATTCTGCCTGCCTTCCACTCCGCCTTTGGTTCACATCGTCATCGGTTCTGGCTGTTAAATTATTTTGGTGACCTTTGCTCTCCTAACTGCAGTCCAGCAGGGTCGGAGAGGCTGACCACCGCAGCACTTGTGCTCCGCGGGGGGGTAAAATGACCCTCCCGTTTGCAGCCTACGTCCCTCTCGTTGAGTTTGGCAGCAAACTGGCAGCAGACTGCAGCTGTGATTTTTACAGCTGCACCGAGGAACGCGTTGATGTAGATTTTGGCCACGCAATCAGCCACATTATCATCGATCAAGGCTGCAGTAGATGGGAACGGTCCAAATTTCTCGGTTTCCACTCTAAATTGTGGTCACTGCAACCCCTCTCGCATATGTTGCAAGTGTTTATACGAGACCATTACAGTAGAATGCAAATAACATACAGTGATTTAAAGCAGTCTCCTCTGCCTTATAGTTATCAGTGGATTTGCATGAAGATCTTTATTGACTTTGAAGCGATTCAGTTTTGCTGGATTCGGATCCATGATGTTCACTAAGTTTCTTAGAGTTTTAAATTGTACTGTAACACATTACTGCAGCTTTGTAATGCCCCAAGCAACCTCAGGGATCACAAGGAAGCACACGCCTTGTTTTTAGTCCCTTGGGTTCCTCACCGGGGAAAAGGCTTTAAACAGAACTCTCCCTGTTTTTGGAGCTGCGCAACCCAGGCCGTTTATAGTTACCTTACACCATAAACAGGGCCACTGCAAGCCTGTATACGCCCACCTGATGCAGCGGTTCTTTGTCTGTGAGCATTTTTAAAAAAAACTTTCCACTCAGTCGCGAAGCAAAGGGCAAAACTTTGAATGTACTTAAGAGATCCAAATTCCTCAAAAACGACTTCTTCCTGAAAGGTTCGTGCCAGAAACTGACGGCAGAAGGACGCGTTTTAAAGCAAATGCCACAAAAGATGCAGATCGTACGTTTTACTCCCAAAATGGTTTTGTTTTCTGTCGGTGAGGTTAACTTTCTTTCAGATTTTTTTGCGTTTTGTTTGGTGTTTAAGGTGTTTTGGTTGATTTTTATAGGGTCTCACATTCACATCTTCACTAATCGGTTGATGACGTTTGGCACTGACACAACAAAAAAAAGCCTCATCTTAGGAAGTTACTGTGTTTGATTAGATAAAGCTGGGAGTAAAAGTTTTGCACTGGCCAGGAATTGATACCCAACCTGTTCTCTGTTCACTTTCTTGCCATCCGTCTCACGTTTAATAGTTTTTGTTTCTGTTCCATTTTGGTGCCCACCTTCATTTCCACATTTATTTCCTGATCTGTTGACACGGTCTGAGAGGAGCTTCCTGGGTTTTACGTCTTAATGGTTTGGATTTGTGCCGCTGCCTGTTATGAGAACTGACTTTGACCAGTGGAATGGTCTCTAAAACACACACAATGTGAATATAAACATACAAGTATTTTAAATTCAAGCATTTTAAATGGCATCCGAGGGTGTGTTTGTGACAGGTTACTGTCCCCTCGTGTGATATAAGTCTACACAACCAGAGTGAGAATGTTTCTGCTGAGGCGGCAGGCTACATCCAGCTGAGAGGAAAGGAAGTGCAGGTGCAATAATATTGTCGTTCCATAAGAGGCTGCAGTGCCTGAGACTCTTGGAGGGATTTTATCCCCAACATCTCCAGCAACCGGACTGGACGAAACATGGTTGCAAGCCAAGTGTGTGCAGCAAAAGTGAGGAGTGCACAGAGCTCTGTTTAAGTTCATGGCTCAGCACAGGGGAGCTGGCTCTTCAACAGGGCCAGTCGAAGTTATTGTACAGTTTTCTACTCGCAGTTCACGGGGATAATCCTGGTCATTGTTCAGAATTATTTCCAGCGGCTGGAATAAGCCAACGGAGACGTCGCTGTCTCCGCTGCCTTTTCAGGTTTGACTGGTACTCAAACCTGTCAGTGTTTGCACTGCCCTTCTTCTTCTGTGGTGGTTTAACGGTGCCCGAGTGGAGAATTGGCGGCAGTAGTCATTTATTTCAAGGCACTTAAGCTTGTAAAAAGTTAATTGTAAATTTTAGAGCAGCTTCATTTGGATGCTTTTTTAAAAAAAAAAAAAAATTGTTATTAGTGTTTGAGATTTGATTGCAAAGATTAACACAAACTGAGGGAAACTGGAGTGCTCAATAACTTGGAGATGACTTAAAAGTGTCAGTCTGATGTACCGATACAGTTTTTGGAAAAAAAATCCCACTTTTTCCACTTTTTAAAGGTGTAGGTTTAGTGGGACGTAATGATATCAAGTCACGCCACTGCAGCTACTCCGCTCTAGCAGCTGAATTTTTCCTGGGTCACTCAGCAGAGCTGAGTCCAGCTACCGTTAAAGCTCGTCTTACCATTTGACCCACTGTCACTGTATATATGGTGGGATCATTCAAGAGATTCTGCTGCTTCCAACTTTTTCCGTGGGAGCACATTTTTACCTTTAAGTACAGGTGAATTCACCGCACAGATGGTGATTTTTATCCGATGTTGCTGCAGGTATGAATTCAGGTATTAGTTAGAGCAGAGTAAACAGTCTTGAAATGCCTTAGGCTACAGCAAGTTGACACATAGTCTAATGGGATGCTTTTTTAATCACAATTTCTTACGTGTTAAGCTGCCTGACAAAGGAAACGGGAAAATATGCGAAGAAGAGCAGCTTAATTGAGAATGTTTTTGAGAATCTGTTTCTACAAAAAGATGGAACTTTGGACATTGTACAGAGCAGAGACTGACAAACACAGTCAAGTTCCTGTGGACTGTAACCACCCCTTTATGTGCATTAAAATGAGTCTAACTGTCTCGTTGGTGTGTAACTGCTCACATCCCCTTTCCACATCTTCTCAGCAGACGCATTTAGACACAAGTGCCCCATTACACTGGTGTTGCTGTATCATTGCAATAGGGGGATAAGCCTCAGTAATAGGGACATAGGTCAGTGCCACAGCACCCTGGTAATGTAATAGGTAGTGTGCAGTTTTGTAAATGATAGATAAAAAAAAAAACACATAAAAATAAATAAATGGCTCGCACATTCGTGAAAACAGGCCCTGTAGCTTCACCTGCTTCCTGTTGTGGAAATGCATGGCAGGGTGGAGGGTCTGAAAATCTGCTTAATTGAAGCCTTGGTCTGGTTTGAGAGAGTTATTATTCCTAATTCTATTGTTTGTTTTGTTTTTTTGGTTCTCTCAAGCCACAGAAAAGCTGCAAACACGCCAGGAAGAAATCCCCTTTACTTCCCTCTTCAGTTGTGCAACAGCAAAATAATTCCCCCCTTTTTCTTAAGCGCCCTGTCAGCACCTGCTGTAAATGTTCACTGTCTGATAAGTAGACAAAAAAAATTTTTTGCTGCTTGACTTTTGAGTTTTTCATCAATAAGTAAGTGTAATGATGAATCCATAACCTCCTCTCTCTGAAATCTTAAGCTCTTTGTTCGGATTTCTTTTGTATATGTTTTTTTTTTTTTTTTACAGTTTTTCTTCTTTTTTTCAGTAGTCAAGACTTGCGGTCGGGGTCCACAGTGTAAAACTGGAGTGACGACCCCAGAAATGAACCAGAAATGGTAAAATAGTTCTATTATAAGGTGATAAGACAAGTGTCAGATCTATAGCTGGATGTTGAATACAATTCTCTGTTAGGTCTCTGATAGAGTCAATCTACTGGCCTTATACTTGAGGTCTGAGATTTGCTTTACCAGGATGCCAGACGTTTGTCTTGGGTTTGTGCAACTTAATGTTCACCCAGTCTGTTGGTATTTCCTCTTCTCTCTGACACTCATGGCTGTTGAATTGCGCAGATTTGTGGAAGCCAAACTTGTGTTGTTTTCCCATGTGAGGACAAATGTATTGAGCAAAGTGTCTTGAATTCAGTGGTGGTAAAATTAATTTTGCACGATTTAACCAAGTAAATAGGCGCGTTCAGGCAGAACAGGAGGATTTGTATGTCGAGTTTGTGTTTAACGTGATATTCTCGCACAGGGAACAAAAATGGATGTATAAAATCTCCGCCTGTGTTACCGTGAAACTGCCTTCTTCAACAGTTATTTCCTGTTCCTGCTCTCGTCTCTGCGTTCTGCAGCATCGTTGGCTATTTTCCTTTCTCTTTATTTTATGGAAATGTTTTTTTCCCACCCGACAGAGGGCGCTCTTGTCACTTGTTTTTGATTTAGTGGAGGAGGAATGTGTGGCAGTGGCACAGTGATGTCATGTATCAGCAAGGAGGGGCCGCACAAGAAGCACCCAGAGGTGGCGTGGGCAGTGGATGATTCCGCACATTCCATCTCTCTCATGATGTGAGATTCTGCGGATTTCCCTGATCCATGTGGATCCTGATCTCCCCCCCCCCCCTCCTCCTTGTTGGTCATTTTCCACATGCAGCTCGAATTATTGTCGGTGTTACGTCGGTGCGGCAGCTGGCCAGATGTGCTTACAGGAAAGCTGTTTGCTTTAAGCGGGCACACACCACATGTATGTAAGAGAAAGTGCTGACTCTTGAAGATGTCGGGCTCATTGGTTTCAATGCTATGGCTTTGTGAGAGATGGAGGGAGGCGGGGAGATGAAAGAGTCCCACAGCAGTCCACACTTCCTGTCTGTCTGTCTGTCTGGCTCTCTCACACACACATATACACTGGTTTTAGTTACTCTTGCATAAGAGCAGCAGAGGTTTTGAAATGTGCTATAACACCAGGTCACATTCTCAACATGGCCTGTTTATTTTCCTTTTATTAACTCCCTATATGTCTGCCGCCTTTTCTTTGCCAAGTCTGTTTTTCTTTTAGTCTCGCTTTTCTATTTTTGTCTTTCTTCACACATTTTATGTCTTTCGTTTGTTGTTAATCCTACTCTGGCTTCATATTTGTACACTTTGTTTCTTATACCTTTGTTCTCGATTCCTTAATCACTCTGTCAGCCCTGTCCGCTCCGCCCATCTTCTCACTATCTCCTCATCAATCACATCAAAGCCTTAACTGAAAATGGGACTAAGGCAGGAAGCGGCAGACAGGAACAGAGATGAGAAATGGAAGGGCCTTCTGGGAAGAGAAATCTTTCACACACACGTTACATGTTGGGTGGCAGCAGATTGTGCTAAAACTGTAAAGTTTTCCCACTATTCTGGGAATAGGGAGGCTTAACGAACATGGCTCTGCTCAAGCAAGTCGGTTAAAGCTTGTATTTAGGCTCTGAAATTCTGACCAAACAATGTAATCATGTCTTGGGAAAGAGGTGGGACTGAAAAAGATACTAGAACAACTCACAAAAGACGTTTATCCCATTTTGATGGAGTTTGTTTTTGAAAAATCATTTTTTCGTGTGTCATTTTCCTTCATTTCAGTAGTATAAATTCTATTAAACACTGACAGAAGTAACTTGACTCAGACGCCCTGTCCTTCGACCAAAACCCAAAACTGATCCTGTGTTGTTTTCTATTATCTGACATTCAAGGACTGATGCTCTCATATTATAACGAGAGAGAAAAAACTGCAAAGCCAAGCAAATGTTTTGTCTGCTACGTAGTGATTAATCATGGTTATTTAGATCTGTATTTTATAGATCTAAAACACTTAAACAAATAAACCTTCACGTGGAAGCCTTCTCACTAGATCAGGACCTTTTATAAATGTTCATCTTTCCATGTTTTTTGTTACGGAAATGATATATTTATCTCACCATGCACATTGATGACATTCCAACAGGGCTTCCTGATTGGTGCGCGACCAGAAAATGCGTGCGAGCCAATCGAACCGCCTCCAAGGGACAACTTGACGGGCGCCTTCATCGTCCTCATCAAGAGATTTGACTGCAACTTTGACATCAAGGTACAACGTTTGAATATTTCTGCGTGGTTGTTGTTCGAGATGAAAGTTCTCCCAGACTAAACCACATCACTCTCCATATCAACCACGAATGGGTCTGGTTCCAATTTAAACAGCATACCAAATTTATCTTAACATCTAAACTTAGCCACTTTTTTTTTTTTTGTGTGTCCACCCAAACATTTCCAGCTTTACTCTGTCTAAGCATATTACACTGATTAAACTAAAGAACACGCAGCATTGTTGGTGCAGTGAAGAATGGCCTTTCTGTTTCATTAACAAGCCTCCTGTGCTTTGTGGAGTTACAGGCCTGCTTTTTTTGGGACCCTGAAAGCAGACCTAATGCGTAACAGCACCGGGAGATAATTGAAAACAGAATTTATTTATTCAATCAGATGTGACTTTACAAGGGCGAGTAGCAGAAGCTGTAACTGTGTGCGAATGACTTTACACTGTATGTTGCTTCCCAGGGCAGCAGGTGGTGTTTGAGAGTTAGTTTTTACTAAAGATCTTAGCTCAGCTCGATGGAGCAGGAAAACAGGAAGCAGCCATTTCCCTAAACATGATTTCTTGCAGGATCCTGCCTGCCCTGCTGCCTCATGCCTCGAAAAAATGCTTCTAATGCGGCGTTTAAGGAGTGAGGAAAAAATTGTGTTTGCCTCAAAGCATAATAAGAGAAAGATGGAGAACCGATCGCTGCTTACAAAGCGAAGCGTGAGACTTCTGATGTGGGTTAAAGCCAAACTTATCAAACAGCCCAGAATTTGAGCTGGATTGAACTGGGTCTTTTGACAGAGGGTAAAACATCATCACTTGTAATTTTGCCTAAGCAGTTACACAAGTTTTAATGTCTCAATCTGTCCTATAGATGACAAAAAAAGGGTTTTCTGTTGGGGACATATTAAATCTCGGTGTCACGTTGTTGTCTTTATCAACAAGGGCTTTTTATAATGGCCAGCAGACACCGTAGATCTTTTGCTCTGACATCAACATTTTACTTAGGTGGAAGTTCCTGGTGGAGCCCTTAGACAGAGCAATGCTCGGCCCCTTTATGGTCTTGGATGCTAATGGCTTTGTTACTTTAGCTGTGTAAATAATCCTATTGCATCCTGGGCCACACCAAAGGGTCATCTACTCACCTGATCAAGTTTTTCTTGATACTTATGCACAGAAACTGATTCAGAGTGGAAACTGCATCATCTATTAGACAACACAGCCTCTTAAATTGGCTGTCATGTGACTGAGGCAGGTCTGAAAGGTCTTTGTGTCTGAATCCGTGTTACTCTTGTATTTCAGGATATGTCAGATGCATTGTGTAGGTTCGCAGCTGTGACTAGAAGAAAATTAGAAGCTCTTGTTTGTCATTGGTCATAAATTCTAAACCTTGGTGTGGTTTTAAACTTCCTTCTTTCTCAGTGATTTAAAGCAAACAAAGGGAGAAAGAAGGGAGAAATATGGGGGATAAAAGGAACGGCACAGATAGGTTAGGGATGGCTCACTCTTCGTCTTTTAGTTTTAGCTCTCCTGCTACTCTCCTCACCCTTTTTACTCCTCCCATATTCAATCTCGCTTTTCCTGTTTTTAAGTCAGCTTTTGCGGAGCTTTTTTTTTTTTTTTTTGCTGTGTTGCTCCCCCCCCCCCCCCCCCCCCCCCCCCCCCACACACACACACACACACACACACACACACACACACACACTCTTCTGTAACTCTGGAGCAGCCATATGCAGCCTTATAAGGTCTTACTGCAGCACACATGCACAGAAACGTGTTGCCAGTCCCGGCAGTGATGGGCTTCCTGGGCTGGAGTGTAACCAGACTCCAGATAGCTGCGTGTCAGACACACACCCACATACACATGATCTAACACGCATTACACACATTCTGATGCGTGTCAGATTTGCCATTTAACCTCCTGGAAACCATAAAGGGCTTTGATGTGAAATTGAACAGACTTTGTGTGTTATGATGTCGTACATTTCTGTTGGCACCAGCACTTGATTGGCTTTTAAAGCAGGTTTCTTTCTTACTTTGACTCTGACCTCATGTATTAGTTGTTTTTGCGCGCTGTCGACTAAAAAAATGCTACTTTTACTTGTCATCACAGGCTGAATATGTATCCTTTTGGCTGCTAGTTAGACAGAGAAATTGGGCCTTTGTTTGAGTTTTTTGAGCTGCTCCATGCCTCACAGCTTCCTGTAATTGAAGTAAATTTAATGTCTTGTTGAGGCCACATTGATTTCCGTGTAAATGGGATGATTGTCCTCTCCCTGCTTCTTTCATTTTGCCTTCCTGTGTTTTTTTGCGTTGGCTTTATGGTTACCAGTGAATAAAGAGGGATTTCTTTTATCGCCTCTCACTATCTGCTTTCCTGCTCATTGCATCGTGACTTTATTACAGTTAATGCAACACCTTTTTATTGTTGTTGTGAAGCTGATCGGTATACCTGATAGTAGAAGAAAATGTCTGATCACTTTATGGAGCGTGAGGCCCCTCTTGAAACTGCTCTGATTGATTCTTCCCTTCTTCCAAAAGAATCTAATTTTTGAGGGACTAAACATTCCCTTCAGACTCATTAGAAGTGATGGAAAAATATTGGCTTTACTCTAAATTTCTCAGTTGCTGTGAAATTTCAACAATAAGAAATCAGACCCAACTATGTCAACCGCATAAAACCCCCTTTAACTACTTAAGATTTAATCCACTTTATATTTCTTGCTACTTATGTTTTAGAATGGATGCATTGGGATTTTTTTTATTTGCTGCAAAAAATGATGATTTGAGTTTCTCAGGAAGAGTTTTTCTCTTTGCCATTTAAAGGACCAATATCCTTTCTTTATTCCACGTCTGCCTCTGTGCCGGCACGTGTCTGGTTAAAAAATGCCAAAATTATCGGCTACTTTGCTCTAAAGTTAAATTTTTTGTCAAATGTGTCCTGTTTGTGCGTCTCTCTTTGAGAGTTTGCACTTCTGCAGCATTCGATCAGAGCCTAAACAGTCACACGCAGAAGCCAAGCACAACTAACAGAAAATCTGTGTT
This sequence comes from Leuresthes tenuis, assembly GCF_036924035.1. NCBI lineage: Eukaryota > Metazoa > Chordata > Actinopteri > Atheriniformes > Atherinopsidae > Leuresthes > Leuresthes tenuis. The sequence continues at coordinate 13,185,190 of NW_027325361.1, read as the reverse complement.
TTAAAGTTCTTCTCTGCTCTATATGAAGGATTCTACAGTGGTCCAAAAAGAATTGAAGGTTATTAGAACACCGGACATTGTTTATGAATGAAGAGAAGCTATTTTTTGGCCATTCATAGTGAATCTTTCTAAATTAATCAGCAGTGAAAGACCCTGTGAAATCAAACTGTTTGTCATCTAAATGTTAGAATCTGACTCAACAATGACAAAGATCTTGTGTTATTGTTGTTGTTTAAATTGGATTATGTAAATTAGTTCCAATGTAGTGCTTTTATCACATTTTGAATTTGAGCTGATGGAGACTTGGGACCTTCCCATGCAGCCTCCAGAAACCAAAGGAAAACGCAGATTTCCTGTTTTTTTTCCTGTTTGCATCTGCAGTCACCCTAACAAAAGGCAGACTCTGAAGATTATTCTTTAAAAAGCCTGATTACCAAGTAAAGAAGATAAGTTTCCTTCCCTGCTCCTGCAAGATTACTGAAAGATTACTTAAAATGTCTGTGTATGGGTACAATGTTTTTGGCCTGCTTTTTTTTTTTTATTATTTGGGTAAGCTCAGAGCTCAGTAGCAGAGCTGACCTCATGTGCAACGCGTAGCTGTCTCCTTATCCTGTCACTACAGTGCGATTGCATGTGTTTATCATGAAGATAATGACCGCAGATATTAACTAAAGCCCAGTTTTGAAATGGCGATAAGCGGGGTGGGGTGGTATTTGACAGTGATCTTTAAACTTTACTTAGGGAGCTGTGTGGATCTTAGGAATGGTGTCTGTCTTCTTCGGTTTCTTTATCTCCTTTCCAATTTCTTTTCCCCCCCTCCATCTCTCCTCAGTTTCTGTCTCATTCTCAGACACTCTCGGAGGTCTGGCTTCAGCCTCAGCCCTAATGATTACTCATATCTACAGACATCATCGCGTGGACACACAATTACAGTTTGATGGCTCTTTGCTCTTACACACACATACACATACACACACACACCTCTCTCTTTCTCCCCATGGTGGTCTTTGTTTCTTTGCTACTCTTCTTTCCCCTCTTATCTTGGCTGTCTCTCTTTTATACTCCTTGGCCATCTCAGGCAGAAGCATTGTCGCCACCTTTCATCCCTCCCTCCTCTTTCAGTCACATGCACTCCACACAAACACTTCCTCCCTCCTCCTTAGCCGGGCTCCGTTCCCTCCAGAAGCTGCAAGGAAACAAAGGAATGATAGATTCCATCTTGACTGAGAAGACATAACTGCGCTTGACATACTGGGCACGTTATTATGGAAGTATTTGATGATACTGCTGATATTTCTGAGCATGTAGGAGCGAGCCGTGGATCGTCTACAGGTTGGGCTATGCCCATGCGTTATGCCAGTGTGTTCGCCCCCACACGCCCACTGTGTCATTCCATTACCCTCCTTCGCTTTCTGTCCTTCTGCAGCTATTGCATTTATCCATTAGCATCTGGTGAGCAACAGCATAGAGTTTTAATGGCTCTGTTGCCGTAATGGCCAATAAAAGACACACTCACCCACTTAACCTTCTTGAAGTGTTAGCATGTCCCCCTGTGAGTATTGATGTGTGTTAGAGGGTGGGATCGCGTAAAAGAGTGTGTGTACGGGGGCTGTGATAAGACGGCAGAGAAAAGGTTGAATGTTGAGAGAGGAAAGTGTTGGGAAAGGGGAAAAGGATCAAGTTAAGGCATGTTGATCACTGGTATGTGTGTGTTTGCCTGTGGGATAAAAGAAAAAGGCACAGAAGGAAGCATTCCTCCATGGCTGCTCTTTTTAGAAAATCTCCAGAGAGCAAGTGTTTGTTCTTCCTGTACACTGAGATTTTTGAGGCGGTGGGGGGTGCGCCTCATTGGCGACCTTTATGACATTTTGGGGGGTGAACAGGAAACTCTAGACCCTTTTCCTCTCCTTTCCCTCCAGTGAGCAAACCTTGTGCCTCCTTTAACTTTTAGCAAAAGCTTTTGCAGACTTTGTGTCTTTGCTGCAACTAAAACAGTCAGCAGCCCAGTTACACTGACACATGTCGTCTGTTCTATTCAACACATGCTTGGATATGCTTTAAGCAAGTTGTTTTTCATCCAGTGCTGCCCTCTGTCTAACCACGCTCTTGCTTTTAATGTCTCATTCTGTCTTTTTCTTTTTGAATAAGCTGTTGTTGTGTACAGAGTCGGGTTGGTTATTACCAATGAGAGAAACGTTCTCGCGCTTTTAATGTTTCGGAACAGCTACGTAAAAGAAAGCCATCAGATGGCAGAGCTTTTCGTCTGGTGGAAACGTTCCCAGCTGGAGGCCTCTGCCCAGCTGTGATTCAGTCTAAAAGTTGCCCTAAAGCGGCAGAGCAGATTCCGGATCAGCTTGGTGCTCTCAGGAGGATTTGGGAAACAGAGATAAGACATTGCACACCAAACAACTCTATTTCAAAAACATTTACCAGAAGAGTTGACTCTAAAACAGTTGCGATAGTGATTCTGGGATAAATGGACCAGGCCAAATATACAGTGGTGCTTGAAAGATTGATGGCCTCTTTCTGTGATTTACCGTATTTCTACAACGTTTGACCTCAAACATCATGGTTCCACATGACCCAAAAACGCCCAAAGTAGAATAATAATGAGACGGACATATGTGAGCGTATGTGAGTGGGCACTCAGTTTTATTTCAAAACACAGGATTATGGAAGTATTTAATGATCATGTACGAGCTAGCCGTCGATCGTCTACAGGTTGGGGTTCTGAGAAAGGAAAACACTTTACTTGGTCATAAAAACCTTTTCCCATTTGTGAATCACGCTGGATGGTTCGTCTTCGTTAATGCGGGACAGTTATACCAGCAAAATCTAACGGAAATTTCAGACTTTCTGTCGGTAAACTGAATCTTGGAGTGAAGTAGGTCAAGCAGCGACTGTTCTACCAAAGGATGATTAAAGAAGACCGAAGGTAATTTTATGGTACGATGACCGGGATTCTTGACATCCTGGAGTCGTCACTTTATTTGCCTAACAAAGAGCAACCGCAGTGCAAGTCTTCAACAGTGAAATGCTTCTCTCAGTACATTTAAAAACGGAAAAAAAACATATTTCAGGCGTCCTTATCAAGGGTCGCCTCATATGAGGTTATGACCCTCCATGAGCTCCTACGAGCCATAGCCAAATGATGAGGTCTAAGGTCTGAGGTTTTTTTTTTTTACACTTGCAGTTCAAACTGCATGTCAGGTTGTTTTTGGGGGTTGTGTGGCTGGTTCCAGCAGCTGCAGTTGTTTCTAATCAAATGTTTAGCAGTTTGCAGTCTAATGATTAAACATGCATTTGTAAATGTAGGGGGTAGAAACGGGTGTGAAATCAATCCAAAAAGCGTCTTGTGAATGATAATAACCTGGTTATGAAGGCGTTAAAGACCCGGGATAAGTTCTAGCCTGTATTTATGCATTTATGTCTTTGTTGCTCCCCCGAGGCGGGGCAGGTGAGGAAAACACAGAGTGCGCAACACGTCCACGTCAAACATGAAACCAGTTCGACCTGTTCTAACTTGTGGTGTTTCGAAAGTTTCCACTTGTAACTATTTTTGAGTTCAACTTTTGTAAAAGGCCTATCTCAGTTTTTCTGGTGTTCACAAATGAAATCTAAACCTACTTTGAAATGAGCTGATTGAAGCCGAGTCTGGTTCATGTGGTGATTGAATCTCCCCCAGGTTCAAAGGTCAAACCATTTGGTAGTTCATCCACTCAGTTGAAATATTGCTGCATGAATCTTATGGCGGTGAGGGTTAAAGTCCCATAACTCACTGTGGGATATGATGCTTTGCAGCTTTTTCGTTTTTGGTTAATTATCAACTAAAGAAAAAGCTTTTCCGTAAACATGTCGATTGGTAGGGCGTGGCCATAAGGCAGAGTTGTTTTTCTTTGTATAACTTGTGTGAAACGGTGGCATTTGTCCACTTCGAAAAAAGTCAGCAAGTGTGACTTTGCTTTTACCAGCCACAGGCGAACTTGGGTCAGCATTTGTTCTGGAGGCTGGTAATTCCCCTTCTAACCTTGCCTTCCTACCTCTTCCTCACAGTAAAAGCTTTTCATCGTGCAGCCTGTTTGTGCATGTTTGTGCTGCAGTGACCTCACAGCCCTCAGGCTGCACATATGCACACACATAGACTTCAGTCTTCACTCAAACAATGATCTGGCTTGCTGTGCATGCTCACTCAGTCTTATGACAGGGTATGACTATGGCTGACTTGGGTGTATGACTAGCGCGAGTCTGGGTGAGAGAAGGAAGGCAATAGCCATATCTTATGCTTGCTGTGTGGTTTGCTGACGTCTCACGTCTTTTGCAACTTGTTGTGGTAACAAACTACTCAGACTGCACCCTTTGGCCTGAGGGACACACAAAAGCACCGCTTCTTGCAGATATGACCATACAGGCAGCAGCATTTATGTACATGTACCTGTACTATAACAAATAAAGACAAAGTAATGTAAAGAAGGCATCATAAAAGTATGTTGTCTTTATCTTTATTGCATCTACAGTTCAAATATGGTTTGTTTGAGTGGCACTCACAGCAGTGCGTGAACTGCAGCTGTGCTTTGTTATCAGAATATACGTGGGCCCCTCCCTGCAGTTTTATTGAACTCTATCTTATCAACTGTCTGAACCTTGAAACTAAAACCCATCTCTGCTCAGTGCAGCATTCCTCGGAAACACCGAGAAGGGAGGGCAGGAGACACAGCTGGGTAGATTTCTGAAGAAGTTGGCAGTTAGAGTAATGAGAGAAGGATAACTTTAGATGTGGGATGAGAAAGGAAGACGAATAGAAAGAAGAGGAGTTTGGGTTGGGGGGCATGCGGAAGGGAGTGGAGTTGCGAGAAATGGAGAAGGAAGGTTAGCTAGAAGAGGAACAGGGTAGGAGGGCGGAGCTTGTGGGGGAGGAGGAGGGAATACAGGAACTAGAGGGCGAAAGAAATGCTGGTGAAGAAAAAGGATGATATAACATGGGAGGTGGTTAAACGTGGAGAGAGGAGGAAATTAGCATTTAGTTAGAGCTGCTTCCCAGCTTAAGTCCTTGGTTTAGACCCTGGAAACATGAGTGGAGCCTCACATTCACACATTCACAAAACTGTCCAGAGAAGTTCTGAAAACACGTCAATCAAATGTTTCTAATATCAGTTCAAATGAGAACAAGACATCGGATGAAATGAAAAGGGATCTTAACTGGGATGTGCGAGCAAGGTGTGCTGTGTTGCTAAGACTGATTTACACAGAGCTGAGGTCAAGTCTGCTTTATGCAAATGATGTTCAGTGACTGCCACAGGCTTCATGCTAGTCACTGAGCTTAACAGGGCATGAGCGTGAAGGTAAAATACAACCCAGGATTCCAGCTGATCAACAGTCCTGGGTCTTCTGGTCATATTTTGCACACTTGGTGAAAGGCAGACCAGTCCAGCACCCGGACTCCTCTACTTGCTGTTGTAATAGATACAGTATCTAGCATTGTCTTGCTGAAATATTCAAGGTCTTCCTTGAAAGATGTCAGGTTTTAGAGAATATGTCTCTACCTTTCAGCATCGAATGAGCATTTCCACGTGTGCCGTTGCCAGTTCCATAGGTACCGATGGGGTCAAACTGGAGCGCGAGGCCAGGTATAACCTGAACAGGTCGCCAGTCTGTCAGAGGGTCACCGCGGAGACGAACAACCATGAACACCCTTCGCTCACGGTTCGCACTTTTGCCACACAATAGGAAGGTTTCTGGTTCGAATCTGTCTGGGTCCTTCCTTCCGATTCTAAATTAATGGTAGGAGTGAGTGTGAATGTGTGTGATCGTTGGTCTCTGTGCTGCTCATTTGATAGACGCGATGGCAGCTGGGATTGATTCCAGCCGCACTCAGCTGTGAATAGGACGAAGCAGGTTTAGAAAATGAATGGACTGTAGATGATGGAATATTCAGTCTATTTGCAATTTGATGTTGGGGAGCTTTATTCTGAAACTGCTTTACAATTTGTCGACGCTGTTTTTCCCCCAGTTCGATTGACCTAATCTTATTTTGATCTAAATTTCACACGGCATCGCAGCTGTTTTTGGAGCTGGGGCTGCAGAGAGGAAAATAGATGAAGAAGTAGGCGGAGCAATGGGTGGGATGCCAGTGGTGACAAAGGGAGGACAGGTCTGTGTGTTTTAGCTGCAGTGCTGCATTATGAGGCTGTGCAGCGTTGGCAGCAGATTCACTCACACTGGAGTGAAGATGCTGAAAGTGTTGAGACACACACACACACACACAGTGGTGATGCTGCAGTGGGGAGTGATGCTATCAGCACTCTCTTTCCACATCGCTTTGCATAAATTCTAGTTTGGGACAAGACAGAAGCTAAATGTAACCAAAGTGTAAAAGCATGTGCTGTAACATTTTCATTCCACATGTCTTTGTAGGTACTGCATAGCTTTTATTTAACTCAGAGAATAGTCGGCGTTGTAGCATCTGTGGAACAACACACAGGAAAAAAAAGATCAAAATAGAGGTTTATTGCACTGTGTGTCTTTCTTATTGTGTGCCCAGACAGTCTAATCCAGCTCTGGTCGACCAGTGGCCATAATACACACACACAAACACACACACGTGCGCCCGCACACACCCGCTATGCACAAAGTCGCACACACATCCACAGGGATCGAAAGTGCAGTGACCTGTTGTTGAAACAACTCTGAAATACCTTTCTTATTTTCTGGTTGGCTGGAAACATGTAGTTTTTTTCTTTTTCTTCTCAGTAGCTCCTTCTCTCACATTTTCCCACATTTACAAGAGGCAGCTCAACACAGCTGTTACTGTTTTCAGCCACCAGGCAGCTGCCACCTTCCTCCTGACGGACATGGAAACACTTCAAGGGTCCACGGTCCATACTGCAAGGTTGTTTGGACAAGCTGACACAAGCATAGAGATCTGGACAGCTGAGTTTGTGTTCCTGCACCTCTGCTTTCTGACTCCGAACAATGAACTCGTGTAAAATGAGTTCATCGTAAGAGTCGTTTACCAGGAAAAGTTCCTTTTTTGTAAGGTGTGAAAATGACCATGTTTTACTAAAGATAATTAGCACTATTTGATAGTATGCAGACTTATTGCTTCACTTTAAAAATACAGTTTTTTCATTTTAAATTTTTAATAAAATCATAATAAACTCATATTCATCCTGTTCTTACGTTCTACGTGTTATTTTAAATCTCGGTCATAATTATCCATATGGATCGAATTGATACGTTCCAGTTAGTAGTACTATTGAAATACATGTTTGCATTTACTGTTGCAGACCTGAGGTATTTTTTAAAAAGTGTTAAAAGACACAAGAATAGTTTGGATATTAGATGAAAATATCCGATAGGTTAAACCTTCAGCTTTTATTGTGAATGATTTGTTTGTTTTTTCACTTTTTCAGTGTAAAAATGAATGATAACATAAAATCTTTTCAAAAATCTTTTATTATTATGTAGTTGCATTTTATTTTCAAAGTTTTTTTTGAAAGTCTTGTCAAAAGAATGATGACAAACTGGTCCAGGTTTGAAAGGGAGCATGCGTGTCGTGTCTGGTCTTCATTGGTTAAGTCGGAATTTGGTCAGTTGATGGCTATTTAGAAGGTTTTTATCACTTTGTTTTTTCGAGTCCTGAGCCCGAGCATCACAAAGATGATGTGATGTTGGGAGGACATGAAGATGGGTGGATGCAGCCAAGAACGCCGAGTCATGCTGTCACATGACAGCAGATGATGAAGAGATACCCCGGAGTAAAGGCACTTGGTGTTCGGTTGTGTGTGTGGTTCAGGGCAGCTGCTGTGTGGCGTCAAGTCGCTTCATCAACTTTCTGCTGTAAGCTGAAAATGAAATTGGTTCCAAAACATGATTATGATTAACCGATTGATGTGACACTGAAGAGGATCTAATCTATTTTAAAGAAAGGTTTGTTCAATAGCTCAGCATCGTGGTCTGTGTACGGTGGAGGAGCAACAAAGATCCTCCCATCACGATGCAGAAGTTGTTTCTGTGAGTGTTTCTTTGGATGCACTTCTGGTCGAACGGGCTTTTGCATTATTGATCTCTTAATTCCTAGAGGTCTCTTTTTGGTTTTTTTTTTGGGCTTCCTCCTCTCTTGAACCCCCCTCTCTCGTCTCAGGAATGCATAGAACGCTCTTATCTCTGCCCATGCAAACACAAGGGTGAGCCAGCAGCAGAGGTTGAATTCCTCTGCAGATCCCAGGCAGACAGACCACAGCACACACATCCAGACGGCCTGCAACCATCATAGGCTCTTATTTTTACCATAAAATCTCCCGAAAAGACTGAATTAAACTGTGGACCACTTATGGCCCCGTTTCACCGAGAGATGCACCAACTAGAAGTTTCAGGACTGTCAGTTATTGTGCAGACTCATCGCGTCACTTTTTAAATACAGTTTTGAATGGATAACATCAGGCATACAACTTTATTTTGAGCTACTTTAATAAAAACACCATTGATAAGTACAACTAACCAATTCAGAGAATTAAGAAAAGAGTAAAAAAGGCCGATAATACAAGCAAATGCTCATTTTGGATTTTAAGAATTCCTATTCTTTTTATACACCAATAATCCTTCATTTGTCTGTTTGACTTTCCTTCCTCATAACATGCAGACACAGTATATTGTGTGTGTGTCACTTATCCAGGCAGCCAGCCTCTAGACACACAGTAGCCATTGATACCTCCTCACAATGCACCCTCACAGGCAAACACATGGGATCACAATGCTGCGGCTGCCGTACACACTGCTTTATGTATGCCTGTGCATAAAATCCTAATGACAAGGAACAGACAAAAGACAGAGCTGTTGGCCTCCACACAGGCCACAATATGAATACGCAGTGTTCACTCTCACAAGTCTAAGTGGATCTTCCAAAGCTCGTATCAAGAGGTCCCGGTCGAGCTGCCGGGCTGAAGCTCTCACAAACCGATTTCCCAGGTTACTGCGAGCCATCCTTTTCTCTCCTTTAACAGCAGACGACACTCATGTATTTTACAGTGTGACTCGAGCTAAACTGATTTTCTCTTTGTTCTCGTGTCTTTGCACACGCCCCTGCCTGCACAGACTCGCTTTGTTCTCACTTTCACCGGCCGGTTTGGGTGTTGTTTTACCGCTGGAAGGTGGCACATGCTCTGACTGATGATTAACTGCAGCATTGCCTTAATGGCTTTCAGATCGTTTCGAGTTGGCCGCATTTCGTGCGTCGCTCTCACCACGAAGAAAATTGAAAGACTGAAATATTCAGTTTACGCAAACATTTAAATACTTTGTGATGAAACTCAGTATCTTACTTTATCTGTGGTTTTTTAAATTTTTTTTATTGATGCCTCTGCGATTTGACTGCATTTGAATGAACTGGACAAAAGTAAGAAAGCACACATCTGTCCATAAAAGGTTCACATTAAATGTTAAAACTAAGGCACAAAGTCTTTAGAACTGTCTGTGGACTTTCAAGACTAAATTTAGTTAAAACACAGATATATTTGGAAGGATGCAGGGATGTCAACAACCAAGCCTGTATGGTCAAGTAGCCACAAAGAAGCTATTTATTACTCTCTGAAAGGTACAAGATGACCTGCTGGGAGTTTATCAAAATGGGAAGTGCCCTAGGTCTTATGTAGATGGAATACTTTTTATATGTCTAACTGATTAACAGAAGGCCATCTGTGTCAGTATGTGTAGACTGATGAGAAAAAAGAACTGAATCTTTTTTTTTAAAATAAATTTAGAAACCTGGTTGTAGGACTGTCCCAAGAAGAACTGAGATCACTGCCTTTTCTACCATCTTCCCAAATCAGTGGCATCTTTCTGTTTTTCCCCTCTCAATTTCAGGAAGGAAACGCATACAATCCCGTGTTTATTTCTGCATAAGAACTCATATTCATTTCCAGGCTTTGACTGTCACTTCCTACTTCCTCCACCACATCTGCTGTGAACGATCGGCCGCAACAATGGCTCGACAGGATGCTGCCATGTCTATACTGTGTCAGAGGTGCAAGAGTGGCCCCACAGGTGGAAGATTGTCTCTCAGCTCCACGCCCCCCCACACACACACATCCATGATGCAGCTCGCATGGACGTTTCCCTTCTGACAACAATTTGTCTATATTTGTAAGCCATGGTCAGGGGGGGATGCTGCTCTGCCAGATAGCAGAAATCAGATTTGGTCACATTATCTGACATGGGCTGCTTGCCAAAAAAAAAAACGTCACCACCTGGCTTTAGCTTGGCAGATGCTTCAGATTATCAGGTCTAACATCAGCTGTGTTATCTGCTCCAAAAATGAGGTCAGTTGACGACCAGAATGTACTGTTTTTTTTTCCCGTCGATAGATTTCCTTTTTCCTTACCCGATGACACGACCCTGTTTCGTGATGTCAATGTCTCGATTCATCTCGAAGCGACCACGAGTGTTTCAGGGAGCATGAGGCAATGTTTTCACGCGTGAACCGGCCACCACGGTGTCCAGATCTTAACTCCATTGAGAATGTTTCGGATGCGACATGACATGAGCTTGTTATGGCGTAATCGAAGCTAAAGATGCTCGAACAAGATATCAATGTGGAAAGCAAAGTTTAGTCTTATAGTCACTGCCGATTTTAGCCACTAAAGTGTTTTCTTAAATGAAATGTTGTCTCTTCTCAGGTCCTTAATGCCCAGAAAGCTGGATACAAGGCAGCCATTGTTCACAATGTGGACTCTGATGACTTAATCAGCATGGGATCCAATGACTGTAAGTTAACACGGGGCCCTCCTCCTTCACCTCATGTACACAAACAAGAAATAAATGTGTATCATCTTGTCTGGTCAGTCAGCTCTATTAACTCAAGGCCCAGCTTTATCTCTGTTTAGTGATGCCACATCACTTCTCACACATTGTTCTCACTGACAGCAGTCACGAATGATCCCAAAAGCCTCTTATCCTTGTTTTTTTAATGGTTTTTTTCAGGAATTTTAACATGCTAGTTTTACAGACTCGGGAACATCACGTACTTCTGGTTTCACCCGGTTACTGAAGGTGGCCTCAAGATGTACTGGTGTGCTTCAAGCAAATTGCTTTATTGCACAGTTAAACAGTGTCTAAACCTACTATTCTGCCACACTTTTCCAACATCAGGGTTAACCTTTTACAATGTCGAAAAGATTAGATCCAAAAGTACATGGGCCCGTCTCAGCCAAGGTTTCCGCGTCCTTTCTTCACACACCTACCAAGCAAGAGCAACACAGTTCATGTTGTTTTTTTTTTTAGTTGAAGTGACTGAACGCCATCAAAAAAAACCTGGGAAATGCAGTTAAAGTCAGTAGAACACGGACGTGTTGAGTAACGACTGCATTGTGACGCAAACAACTCTCATTCATGCTTTTCTCTGAACACAACTCTCATTTTTATGTCCGATTTATGACTTCTGAGTCGAATTGAGCCTTGATTATTGTTCTCACGGTTATTTATCTGTTATTTTTGTTTTCCCCGCTTTCAGTTGATGTTGTGAAGCAGATAGTTATTCCCTCTGTGTTTGTGGCGGAAGAGACAGCCAACACTCTAAAAGATGACTACATGTATGATAAGGGGTAAGTGAACCCAAATCTCCTTTTTTTTTTTTTCTGGCCAATAGAAAAGGTGTCCTTCTAGCTATGAGTTCATTGTTCTGTCACTGTACAATAATGCCTGCAACGTGTGTGAAAAATGTCAAAGAGAGGATTTATCTTGTGATGATTTGTCTCTGCTGCTGATGTAATGTTTTGCCAGTTAAATGTCTACGTGGGCTCCAAGGTCACAGTGTTGGTCTTATTTTTCTAAATTTAAATCCGCTTTTTGCTGCATGTGTGTGTGCTATATGAGGGTTATTGCCACATCTTTGGCAGTCAAGAGAACGCCAAACATGGTGCTAGTAGATTTTTTGTCAGTGTTGACCAATTTGGCAGCAACAGATTTGATAATAAATAGTATGCCGTGGACGTTCTTGCAGAACCACTTGAAGTGTCAGTAATAGAGGAACCTATGTGGCTGTCACTGTTAAACTGATTCATGTGTCAGCTGTACAAAATGCTGCTATAAAGCAGCCTCTGTGGAGCTCACTATCAGCTTGTGTTAAACGTCCATTTGCTGTCACTCTACCTGTTTGACCAGGGGACACGTGGTCCTCATCCCAGACTTCAGCCTCCCACTGGAATACTACCTGATCCCCTTCCTCATCATTGTGGGAATCTGCCTCATTCTCATTGTTGTTTTCATGGTGGGTATATTCAACAAATCCTTGTCCGAATTTGCAACTAAAGTCCTCTCTAAAGCAACATCTACTTAGAGGAAGATTATGTTTTACCCGTGTTCATTTGACAATGAAATAGTACAGAATATGCACACAGCTCTAATATTGCTCTGGGTAACTCCCTGTGAGATTCATACTTACACACATTGCCTTTATGTTCAGTATCTGATGTCAGCAAACGATTGGATACATTAATAAGAAGGCAGGTCGAAGTGTGGCAGATAATCTGGACTTGTAGCATATCACTCTCTCTGTTATAACATCCTTTTGCGCCATTTGCGTTTTCCACTCATTTCAGAGGTTTTGACTGTTTTCTTTTTTTTACTTTTCGCCGCAACTAGATCACCAAGTTCGTCCAGGATCGGCACAGGGCTCGGAGGAGCCGCCTGCGCAAAGATCAGCTGAGGAAGCTTCCCATCCACAAGTATAAAAAAGGTAGGGAAGCGGTCTCGGACACCTCAATTTGGACCAACACCCACAGTAACAATTAAATGTTAATGATTTCTCATCAGGAATGAGCGCCATCCATCCAACTGTGAATCTGGGAACTGTTGAGTGATTCAGAAGTGTTTACTGTGTCGCGATGGGTTTAACAGATGTGACTATTCTTGTGCACATCTGCAAAAATCTTGATGGTGTAGTTGATGGATGTTCTTTTCTTTGGCAACAGTTGTGTGCCAGGACCTCCACCCTAGTTTACCAGGATTCTCCAGTTTCTCTGAAGCGATTCTTCTGAAAGCATGTTGTTCCACTTGATCCTGACTCTTAACACTTGACTCTCATGGGTCGGCAGTGATGCCGTTTCTTTCTATTTTTTTTACGTGCGGCTTTTTCTCACATGATCTAACCCAGATGAGAATTGTCATCGGTGCATTATGACACATCATTCCTCGCCGGAGCTCTGCACCTTTGAGCTAATCGGATTAATATGGACTCGATTTTTTTCCACAAAGCCCATTGTGGCAGATTAGAGCTCGTCTCTGTTGAGACTGGACACATGACTGATGGTTTGGAATGTAGAGTCGGTCATGCTGGAGGCCAGGCTGGGTCCAAAGTTAACTGTATTCTGCTACAGTGTGTGCTGCTTGTTTGCAACGACAGTTTGGAGGGAGAGAAGAGGCAAAATGTGATTAAGCAAGACGAGATCTCTGCTCTGTCTTATTGTGAATTTAAGCAGGTGACTCAAAACGTCTGAAGCTTTATTTAGATTTTTGTTCCAACTCTAGCTTCCTCTTCTGTCTGAGTAGAAAGGCTAGGCTGGCCATAGTCATGTTTTGAAATGCAAATCCTCTTTGTACTGTGGTTAAATAAGTTTGTCTGTGTTTTTTGTGCCAGCTGCACTTCCTCCGGCAGCTGTATTTTGCAGACTGGAGAGCCCCTGACTACAGTCAGCTGGCCAGGGGAACACCAGGGAGCTTAGGAGAGAAAGGGTGGTGCATGATAAGCATCCCCCTTGAAAAGCTGCAAATTGAGGGGGTTGTCTGCTCCTCCCCGCCCGTCGGTAACAGATGCGCATGCAACACAGGCTAAAAAGCGCTGTGTGTTGCTCGGTGTGTGTCACCTCAGGCTCTGTGGTGTCTGCACTCTAACTCAGGCTTTCCACAAGGCACAGCTAATGTCAACTTTAGCTGTTGCTACAATATGCTGAGGTGTCCAGGAAAAAGCCTCTAGGGGAGGGGCCTCTGCTCTCCTGTCAGCTGAATCAGAGGGTTTGGCAACACAGGAAGTGGATGCCAAATCTCTACCTAATCACCTTTTAAGCCCTGTACTCTGGAGCAACACTAAGTTGGCAAGAAAGCAATGCCCTGATTTGAGCATAGGCAGGCTGTAACAGAGGGGCACTGCCTTTGTTGTCTTATGGGGTGTATTGTTTGGCTGTGTTAACACCAGGTAACACTAAGGCCTCCAGTAATAGGATTTAACAAGTGTTGCTTGTTTTTAATATCTTTGTTTCTGCAATCATTTAAAGGGGAAGTGCTCAAATGTTATACAACAAATTCTCTCACGTCATCTGGAATACTGCATCATATGTGGGAGAAAATATCTGACAGCCTTTTATGTCATTAGAAGCAGTTGTCAGAAGTGATGTCAGTTGGTGTTGAAGACAAAATAAAAATCAGAGCTGTGCAGCACCATTCTTCATCTCATATTCAGTGCCAGGCAGCTTGAGGCTATGTTAACACTGACAGCATATTCTACTCAAATTTGTATTATGGACCCAGCTGTCGGCAGTAATCATCTATACCATGAGTCATGTAAGTGCTGTTGTTTGACAATGAGGAAAAGAATGGGAGGGGGTGGCCATTAAAATGGCTCCGCCGCATCAGTTTCAGCCATTGTGAGGAGCACAATGCTAAATTGGTGAATTGCTGTTTAACAAAACACAGACTGGCTTAGCCTGTGGCAAAAAAAAAAAAATATGTCTACACAGACACTTTGACAAGCTGGAATCACAAAGGTCATCCGAGGCCCAGCTGAGTGGGAAGTTTCTCGTTGCTGCACTTTCTTTGGGACAGCTCCGTGCCAAACAAGTCACTCAAGACTTTCTTCTATCTGGAAACCTTTGGGCTCCGTGCCCAACAACATTTGAACCTCAGCGTGTCTGTGTTCTGCATCGAGTGGGAAGGATGCCTGACGGTGCTTTTGGCCTCGGCCGCAGCAGATAATGCTGAAGTCAGGGGAGTCGGTCATAGTGACCAGGAGCGCTGTGATGCCCTGTTGATGTGTTTTAGAGCCGTGATGCGTTAGAAACCGGGGGTTCACGCTACAGGGCTTTAACCCAGAGTTTTACATCTCAGACAACAGGCAAAGATCTGTGGCTAATCTGCGTTGGACCTGCATCATTGTGTGTGAAGGTTTTAAAAATTAGACTTGTGAGGCTCGCATTGAGGAAACCTGGAAATGGAATATAAAAACATGCAACAAGCATAACAGAGCTTGGTAAATAAACTATTTGCATAATTTTGTAACCTTTATGATGAGTGAAACTTTCCTGCATGACAACTGAAACCACTTTCTAAAGATAAACCAGATGAATTTAGCTTGTGGTGTGTGCCCTCCTGCCACAGATGTCATGTGTGTGAACCCGGTTAAGAAAGAAAAGCATTTCGCATGGTGGTGCACAACGATTCAATCAAAAATCGTGTAGTCTGATCATGGCTTTACCTTCAGAAAAGATCACTGTTGTTTTTGTATTTTGTTTTGGTTCTGAGTAATGTTGGAATTAAGCCGAGTTTGCAGATTGTGTGCCGTGAAGATTCATATCCCAGGTTTCATTTTGACACTACCGTGCACATGTTTGGAAGTACATTTCCCACGGTGCACACGTAGCACTCGCTTGCCTCATGGAGGCTATACTGAAGCTTTGCTTCCAATGAGTTTTCTGGCTGCTGCCATATTGACTGCAGCCAGTAAACCCCGATCCACGTCACCCGCCTAGCATCACATCAGAAAGCAGTACGTGGCGTTTTTTGTGTGTATTTTTGTCCGCTGCATCTCTGCTGGGTTAGTGAGAATAATCAACATTGCGCGATGTCTTTTCTGAGGAGGTGAAGTTGCTTTGTGAGGATGCTTGGCAGGCAGGCAGCTCCTGGGCTGCTGCTGTGCTGGCAGGATGTCTTTCTGCTGATGGGCGAGTGCATCTGCCCACCGTCTCAGTTCCTCTTCACACATTTCCCTCTGCTGCTGCAGTTGTTCATTCCCTCTAAAATATCTAGATGTAGATATATTAATATCTACATCATGTTCATTTTTGTCAAAGGCAGGTGCGGTTGTAATGGTGCATTGCGCCTGATTTGCATCCATGTAATGGGTTTCAGTTCAGTTTGAAATGAATAGCAAAGACACAGAGTGAGTCTGTCTGTATGGATAATGCACATTGTCCTCATGAACAGTACGGTACCATGTAATGATGCACAATAGCAGTCTGAGCCTGTGATCGGAGATCAGTGTCACAGTACAGGATTATGTAATAGCAACCGCCACGGCTGACAGCGTAGCGCCGCTCTGCCATTAACTTGACTTATGCTCTGGGTTTATTGCAGAGCCTTGCGTCATTCCCATTTAGACTGCGAGCCTGACGTGTGGCAGTTGAGTTCTCTGGGCGAGTTTCTCCAGCTGCTGACATCTGACAAACACACATACGACGGCAAACTGCAAACTAACACAGGACACAAAGGGGTTGTTTTTGAGCCTGAATTCTTGCTCTGACCGCTGACCTCTAGTCTGCTCCTCCTCTACGTTTGATGAGTCACTCTATCCCTTCCTGCAGCTTTCTGTGGCAAACCAAAGGCAAGGAGTGAAGCGCATGCACACACACAGCAGCTGTAGTGTGTCAGCCCTGTGTGTGTGTGTGAAGCATGTTGACTTCGGGACAGAGGAGCTCTCTCTGCGTCTCTGGCCTCTGTGCCAGTCATCCTTGTCTGGCCGTTTTTTTTTTTTTGTGACTCAGTTTTACTGCCACACTGCCTTCCTCACTGCAGCTTTGCTGTATACATTCATCGCTCATCCGAAGTTCAGTAGGACAGCGTGGTTCCTTTGAGAGCCAGGAATGCTGGCTGGCTGCACGATTAATGAAAAGTAGAAGAAAGAGGAGCTGCAGTGGCTCTCAGAGTCCTTTCATATTGTGCTACTGGCCCCAAAACGGGAATGTAAGGGATTCCCAGCTGAAGTTAAGTTTCCAAACATGGACTAGATCTTTTCAGTTGGTTGAAAGGTTGAATATTTCCACGCAACTCAAAAAGAGACAGAGTATTAATGAAGACTTGTCTTTAATTTGACTGCTATTGATTCGCTCTGTTGCTCATCTGGACTCTTGAATGGGAACCACTGTTCACGTTTAGGTCACAGTAATGACATTATGATTCCTGGTCAGAGACTCTAGCAATGAGGAGTGAGTAGTGTCCACAGCAGTCCTTGATCAGCCCAGGCGGGGTCATTTGTTCAGCTGGCGCAGACTGTATTATGTTCTGCTACAGAGCGCTGTCACTATACAAATCCTCAGGTTTCATTGAAGGCATCTTGAGCCTTTTAAGTCTACAGGTTACATTTGTCAGCTTTGAAAAGCTTTGAAGTGCTAACAGCTTTAAAAGTGCAAAAAAAAAAACATGCTAGTGTAATGGCATGAGTTTAACCGAAGGCCAGTCCTGCTCATTATCTCATCAGTGAAGTCCACGGAGTTCACCGAGAAAAGTTCAGAAAGCCACAGAAAACTTTCCCTTTGCTTCTCTCAGAATAGCTCAGCTATTGCCACAGTTCAGCATTTCCTGAGTTTACACTGGATACTGGACCCATGCCTGCGTGAACACTCCCTCCCCTTAACCCTGACTCTCCAGCTCTGTCCGTGAGACAGAGAAGCTGCCCTCGAGGACTTTTGGGTTAAAAAAAAAAAAAAAAAAAGATGGGGATGATGGTTGTGTGGATCTTTGGAAGGTGTAAAAACAGAGCTGAAGGAATAAAAACCAAAGGGGTTTCTCTGAAGCAGAGGCTATCGTGTTGACTTGTAATTGCTGGAGCTCGAAAAGAAAAGGAAGGAGGGTCGGGGGGGTGGGGGGGGGAGGAGGGGGTTGGTGTCGACATGACTTCCATTCCTTATACGGTCACATGCAGCCCTGGCACAAACACCGTCCAGTTGGGGAAAATATACTCCTTTAAAGCTTACATAAACACACCGACCCAACGCCTTGCTCCCTCCACCTCCCTTCAGAAGAGGAAGGGAAGGAAAAAAAAAAAAGAAGAACGCTGTGGAATCTGAAAGGGAGTGCACAGATAAATTCCTGAGCTTTCAGTGTGCAGAGAGACCTTGCACCTCCTGTTACTTCAGGAAATGCGAAACTGGCAGCTTAGAAGCTCCTCTGCCTGCAGGCTGAGGACTGTTCTGGACGGGTGAGCTCAGGGACATATTTGGACAAAGAATTGAAGGAAATCGGACTCATGAGGCAGCAGTTCCCAATTGTCTCACACATGAGACAGCTACCCGAGCACAGCGACTGTCAAGGACATGAAAACAACTGCTATCTCATTACAAACAATACAATTTTCTTAAAAGAAAAACTGATAATAATTTACAACTACATGGATCATAAGCGATTGTCTTATATCGACGACGAGGCGAATCAGAATACACACTCCACATTTTGGATTGGCCTTATCTTTCTGTTTTCAATGCAAGGAATAGATAGTTCCACGAGTCGTCTTCTGTCAGACTCCCGCAGTTATTTGACAGATGCGTGACTCTGTCGGCTGATTAGAAATGTGAAGCACCACCCAACAAATGTGTTCAGTCAGAACCTTTAAAAGATGTCATTGCTTTGTGTTTTAACCCAGGGGATAACTACGATGTTTGTGCCATCTGCTTGGATGAATATGAGGAAGGAGACAAACTGAGAGTCCTGCCATGTTCCCATGGTGAGTCTTCTGCACCAGAAACCCAAATCATATGTTTTCTAAAGACCCTGACATGCTGACAAGATCCATAAAGAACCAGATTTCTTTGAAAGATTTTCAGTTCTTTTTTTTTTTTTTTCCCTCAGATAATGGTTAATAATGCCCTGCTAAAATGGCTTAATTTGAAGTCTATACCAAGAAGATGTTAGATTTACTGTCACATCTAATGGGAGATCAGCTAAGCCACACGTAGAAAAAGTCTTGTTTAAAGTAACACCAAATGAACTGATACGCTGAGCTTGTGGAGTTCTGATGTTCTCGTTGTCTGTAGCTTACCACAGCAAGTGTGTGGATCCCTGGCTGACCAAAACCAAAAAGACCTGTCCGGTGTGCAAGCAGAAAGTGGTCCCCTCGCAGGACGACTCCGACTCGGATTCAGAGGAGGGGGAGAGCGGCCCCGACGAGAACGAGGAGGTGTCCGAGAGCACGCCGCTGCTGCGTTCCCTGGCCTCGACCAGCGCTCACTCCTTTGGCACCATGTCGGGAGCGTCCCGCTCGGAGCAGGACCCCGACTCCTCCGAGTACGACGAGTTGGACAGCAGCGACAGCGAGGAGGAGGTTACCGTGGAGACTGTGGTGGTGCAGATGCAGCAGCCGTGCTCCGAAGGCCACGAGCACGACCTGCCTCAAGCCTGACTTCCGTGTTGGTCGTCCCTGATCTGTCACTGACATCCTGCTCTCCCCAACCTCACAGCTACAAAGACTTTTGTTGGGGGCACAAAACAGATTGATCATCCCAGTTCTTCTGTCACTGCCCACAGTACATTGAAATGCTCTTTAAGTGTAGTTAAGTTTTAGTTTTTTTATGCGATTACGAATGAAGCGCTGAGTTACAAGTGTGTGACAAAGAGTCAGTGAGCTCATGACAGGACTGATGACACTTACGTACAGTAGGCTGCTTACTGTACTTTTCTCATAAAAAGAAGTGGCAAGGTCCAGACAAACAATCACTCAACACAAGGTTCAGTACAAATACTGTCTGTATATATATATGTATATCTATATATCTATAGATATACGTGTATATATCAATAGATGTATCTAAATAAGAATTAGAGATCACTGTAAGTGGCATCTTAGCCTTCGATTATCTCCTGTCCATCATCACAACTTGAACCTATGCAGCACCCGTTTGGGGGAAAAAAAAACAAAACGTAAATAACAGCTAGTTGAGCAACATTTAAAGTCACAGCAAAATTGTTTTGCCAATATATGTCTAGCCTGATGTCTGAAGGAGCCCATGTGATTCGTTGTTTCGTGCCACAGTTGATCTGTTACAGTGATTCACGTGTAAGAGAAACTGAAGAGAAATCAGTAGTTGAAATGTATTCCAAGGCATCACATGAAGTTCCACACTGCCCGTTGGTAAACTTCTTCTGGCTGCTCCCGACTTTCATTTAACAGTTACTGGTTGATGAACCACGTAATGCACATTTAACCGATCTCGTTTTAATACTGTTTATAGGATATAAGCAAATGTTCTTTTTTCAGGAAACGACTAGACTTGTGTTGACAAATTGCCTTTTCAGTTGTATCTTTGTCGTACGTTTTATTTTTCCCTGCTCATGTATGTCTTCTCAAACTCACTTCAATAAAATGAGACACTTGAGGAACATTTTACTGTCACTTATTGATTGAAATTTGCCAGCGTTAACCATCTCTGAACAATTCTGCATCCCCTACTTGCATCTTAAACGCTCACGGTGGCATTTTCTGCAACGCCTATTCTCATGTGGTGAAAAGCCTGTTCAAGAGCGCCGTGGCACAGTAAGCAGGTGAAAGTTGAGGGAGCTTTTATCAGATAACAGAAATGTCCTTATTGTGGTCTCCCTATGTGCAAATTAGACATTTGAGGGGTGATCTTAACTCGAACAAAGATTTCATGCTGTTCCCCATCTCCTGTCTGGTTTTAATGTATAAATGAAAAGGAAATTTCATCTATTCCCACACCAAGGGAGGGAAAAACCACCACATTTTAGAGCATTATTAGATCTTATTCACTTTGACTCTTTGGTACTTACGGGACCAGTGGTTCGTGTCAAATGAAATTAATGGATTTTGGAAGGGAGACAATTCCAATGTGAAATGAGCTACAAATAAATATCCAACCACTTTGTAAACTTTTTCTTCCCCTGGGGTGTCTGGCAGAACTAAGTAGGCATTTTAAATTAAAAAAAAAAAAAAAAAAAAAGGTTCAGTTTGTTTTCAGATCCATCAAAGATGCATACAAAGAATTTCTACCTTTTGTTTCCAAAGTGCACTTGACCTGAAAGCACTCCATCATATAGGTTGCCATGAAGGTAGAGCCACTTCAGAAGTATTTAATCCATTATGCTAAACTTTAGGGAATGTTGGTGACATAGACCAGGTCAAAGCACACAACTGAGATGAAGAACTGACAGTAAACACTTGTCTGGTTGGAATAAATTTATTTGATCTGTCTGTAAACAAAGTAATAAATCAATTTATGGCATTTCTTGCTTTATGCATATGAAATCAGATGTATTAAAGTCTGTCTCCCAGATGCAAGAAGAAGGGAAAAAAAATTAAATGGAATAAAGTGGTGAGGAAAGGTAATGAACAAAAACAGCAAACTGAACTATTTCTTCCTTTTTAATATGAGTACACATATCCCACAAGGCCTAAACAGTGGAGCAGAAGCTAAGAGAAAAAAAAAATAATAAGGGCAGATTAAATGACAGTTGAACAGCGGGTAAAATCCATTTTACAACAGATTTCTATGTTATGGCACAGGATACACAGGTTCTGCAGTTAGGTTTGGACACGACAACCACGAGCGCCATCGTTTCAACTCATCCAATGAGTGTCATTTCTATTTTCAAAAGTCAGTTGTTTATCAGTTGGACGTTACAGTAAGCAGTATTGAGCGTGGACCATACCACAGCTCGGTGGACTAGAAAGTAGGCAATTTATTCCACAGTTAAGTAGCATGGGTTTGTACAAATGCATTCGCTTTCCATCATGTGATATTGAGCAGTTATAAGCACCCAAGCTGCGACTACACTTGGTCCCATTTAAAAAATAAATAAATAAAAAAAAATTAACAGTAGTGACAACTCTCCTTTACATGAATAGAGTCAGGAAAACAGTGACTCTGGAGGGAGAGCAGCTGGGTTACGAGTGGTGTTTAACAAGCCGTCTCATGTAGGGTTTTTAGTATTACCAAATTCAAGCTAGGGGGGGGGGGGGGGGGTCTGAAAATTTTGGCAAGAGGAAGCCTGGGGTGGGTGTGTGACAAATTACAGTGGTCCGAGATATGCACAGTCTCCACTCCTGGACATGGAGGAAATAAAGGAAGATATGACGACCTTAGTTACTGCTCAAAAAAAAAAAAAAAAAAACTGCTCAGGTGGTGGAGTGTCTATGGTTGGGTTTGGGAGCATTACATGATATGTACCATTAAACAAAGATGGGAGGAGAAAATCAAAACAAACAAAAAAAAAAAAAGTACTCTACTTCAAATTGATGCTATAGCTTCCATTGAAAGAGCGTTGAGCCAGATTTTTTCTGTTTCTGCTGGTCTTTGTTAAGTTCAGATTTCTCTCGAGTCCTTAGGGGTGGCACAAGTGTCTTCAGGAAGAGGAGGGTTAACCAAAAACAACAAAAAAGAAAAAAGGAGGGGTTAACAAATAGGGTGGGGACAAGGCAGAAATTACAAACTGGAAGTAGTATGAAATGCAACAGGGTGGCAAGGGCAAGTTGCTAGTGTAGCTGGGTACAGGCTGCTTTAGATAGCAAGTTGGCGCAGGCTGTAGGCCACATTAAATGCTTTTTGGTTTAGTACCCCTCCATGGACACCTTCATTCCCCTTGAGAAGAACCAATGCTGGAGTACACAAAGGGAAAAAAAAAAAAGAATGAACAGGCATGATGATATCAAGGCTGGAAAAGAAAAATCCTCATTTCCACCCCAGCTAAATATGGGGCAGAGTCTGAACCCTGCATCATTGGAAATGCTCCTGGGATTTTGCTGTAGGCTTGACAGTTACTTTTTTTTGTTGGCTCATCAACACTGCTAACCAGGGGTACATTCAATATAACAACAACAAAACTGTTGGCATGGGAGATGTGTTGCAAACCCCCACCACACGCACAACATATAGGCTACAACAATAAACAGCGCTGCATCAAAACAGGCTACCATGTTACTGTAGCACAACTAGAATATGAATTACTTAAAAAACAGAAGCAATGCTCACCGCTCAGTGACCAGCCTACAGAAATATTGTATTTCGCCTCTCCCCCTTCACCCTTTGTCCGAATGTCCATTGTATGAACGCCATCAACGAGGAGTTCATCTCGAATTACAGAGCACTTCTTCGACCCCAAGGTCAGCCCGTTGATGAACAATTCCTGTCGGTCTTTTCCCACTAGCCTGTCAATTTCAGAAGGCTGGCAAAAAAAAAAAAAAAAAAAAAAAGCACAAAAGAAAAGATTACCTTGGCTGATTTCAGATTTGAGTTACAATAGCTTTCTGCTCAGTGTCGATTTTGAATCAAAGACCTGAAATTTGACTGCTAAAGATTAGTAGCATTTTTTTGTGGAATTAATGTACCAACTCAATGGCATCAACATGATTAGATGCACATCTCAGACATGATGCAGAGTAAAGAAAACACCTGGTTATACCTCAAACCCCTACTCTGTTTAACTCAAACTTGACTCCACATTGGGAGTAGAAACACAATGTGACACGCTTGAAAATATCAAGTATACTTTTGGACTAAAACCATGTAGTTGATCAAACTAAGGTGCTAAACCTATGCTTACTCTTGGCTTCCATTTCTGGAACACGTCATCACCAAAAGACCCTGACCAGACTAAAGTTGTGCATTTTATGGGAGATCTAAGAACAGAAAGCATTAGCCTCCCTGTAGTATTCCCCTTTTTGTACCATCAATGACAAGTTCTTATGTTCCAGAGGGCTTTGAAAAGGAGTCCAGACGCATATTTGGGATGATTCTGGCTACCACAAACAAAAGTGCATTTCATGACTTTGCTGTAGTTAAAAAGCAAATCTTCATTAGAAACACACAGCATTAACAAAAGATACAGAGCCCTTCGACTCCCATATTGCACAGTCATCGCACACAGGAAAACCTTCAGGGGAAAGGGAAAAAAAAGTTTTAGCTGCAATCGTGACTCCTCAAAATTTACATCGTCGAGCGAAAATGACAAAATAGAGGCTTGAGAAAACGCCGGAGGTAACAAAGTAATTCAAGCAGACGTTGTGGTCGATAAAAATGGCAATAAATGTTAGCCTGCAGCTAACAAGGTAGCCGGCAGATATCTTAATTAGCTTCCATGAACAAGACGAAGAAGCTGGAAGTGCATCAGCCATATCGAAGGAAATGGGCGGTAGCACTAGCATTATTCACAGAAGCCTAATTGGGGAACAGGAAAAATAAGAGACCAACGGATAGTCTGCACGTCAGGAGCACATGTGAGCGCCACCACCAACTTTGCGATTGTACTGTTAGCCGCTAATGGTCTCCAATGAGAATGACCGGTCTGGTTTGAGCTAACCGCGAGCTAGTTTGCTATACAGTCCGAACATTAACTTATCCCGCTCAGAGCAATAACAAGCTTGTTATGGTTATAAGGAACACGCCGCCTTTAATTTTACAAAATTATACAGATCGGACACGTCTTATCCTTTTCGTCTTAACTGAACGGTACCACAAGCAGACACGGCCAATTACCGCTTGTTAGCATTGCCAACAGATTAGCCCCTTTAACTCCAGTTCTCGGGGATATTAGTCGCTCGCCCTGTCATCTCCTGCAGTGGTTTTTTTAAAATGTTTCAAAGAAAACTGGAAATGTCGACAACGTTGCACGCCTGCCAACGCATCTTAAGTGTGACCACCAGATACCATGTGTACCGCACTCTTTCAACAATGCAGACAAACGCATACCATCGGCAAATTCTTTGATAGTGGCACATAGCGAATACTGACCGTTATAGACGCGAAAATGCTCCCTTCAGTACTTGCCCAGACATATTTGTTTTCCGTGTGCCCAACAACGGCTGCGTCCTGGCAGGCGTCCTTTATCAGCAGCGAGCTCAGGTACTCCACCCAGGTCATGTTTGACAATCAGTTCTAGGTTGAAATACGCTGGGTAAAGTTAGATCACAAACGTCTCTTGAACGCCAAAAAAAAAAAAACTATAAGGAAGCTGTATATATCGGTAAAAAAACGACCCCGCCTCTTTCACGCCCAGGTATTCTTCTGGTCAGGCAACGTTGAGAAGCCGCAGTTTTCATCCAGACGCTTGGGTGTAGTCAGCACTAGAAAAAAAAAAATCATTCCGCATGGCCGTTATTCGTCTTTCCGCTTTTATTGCTTGATATAGTTCGCCGCGGAGGAATACCGTGGTTGAATTTGATTGCTAAAAGCTCGGCAGTCTATTTTTTTTTTTCTCCAGTAACTCGAATGTTTTACAACACAACGTAGCTAAGGTTAGTCCAGTCACTATGCTTGTTTGAATTGGTATAAACTAGCAAAACCTCGTTGTTATTGCTCCAGGCTCATGTAAACGTTATTACAAAGTATGGACATTTCTTTTTCAGGCATCATTTACACATTACACCTATAACATTGCAGATGACAATCACCGTGAAAAACAGGGAAGGATCCTGGTTAGAGCATACGGAAAACTTTCCAGGAACTAATGGCACACAATGCCATGCTAATAAATGAATGCACACTTTCGGCAGGACAGCAGCTGAAAAAGTTTCTTATGATATTTAAAGAACAATGTAAATGTGTTTGGCCACCTCAGGAGACTCTGAGGCAATTCATGGCATTTCATTCATATGCGAATATTTCCATTTTAAGAATAGCCTATTCTCCAGGTTGTCCTCCAATGACTCCAGTGACTATCGGTTTATTATTGATTTGCACAGTTTAATATTGGTTTGCACCAATCATATCGTTTTACAGTTTCATAATCATAATAATTCTAAGTCATATTTATTCTGCGAATGTGTATTTATTTTTATTTATTTTTATACTATGTATAACTTTGTCTTATTCTCTATTTTTGTTGTCTATAATATAACGTGGTTAATGTGTGCTTTAACTTGGTTTATGTGTGCTTACTGTTTGCTGCTGCATGATCCAATTATCATTGTTCATTCATTTTGCATAACATTGAAAATGCGGTCGATCACAACAATCAGGGAAGACACGGTTAAACTCCAAAAGATACAATGATTTGCTCAGTAGGGCGCACACTTACAGATGATGTCAGTTATGAGATCACTCATTTGACTTCTACAGGACAGTATCAGGTCACCTATTAATGGTGTTTTGCATGCGTCTGTGTTTGTGTTATCTCCATGGAAACCATTAATAAGGCAACCATTTGACTCTGTAATCTTAACAGAAAAAGACTGCAGTTTCTTTTCTTTTTTTTTTTTTTTACCTAAATAGAAAGATGTCCCAACAGGTCATTTCACATTACTGAAAATCTGCTCTTCTTCTCTTACACAGGTAATATTCTACATCTGTGATGTTCATCCCAGGAAGTCAGGAAGTTTCGCTTGGCTGTTTTAAAATGTTTTGATCTTTTTTTTTTCTTTCCAGTATTGTCAATAGAAAGTTCTAATTGTCAGTATCCCCCCATGGAATGAACCTGGCTGTGGTAAAATGCCTGCGTTAACAGAAGAGTGGATTAAAATGAGTTTTTGTAAAATACTCGAAAAAGTCAACTTATGTGACTCTGCACACTTTCGGCGCAACCATGAGTGCTCGCAAGGGCCGAATAATTGACATGCACAGACCCCTATACAAAAGAAGCATTGCCAGTGAGCTGAAGTTTTATGGCCTTTTACACAGTCTCCTTAATTTTAGACTCTCTGAAGCCTTGCGGTGCAAAACACTTCTATCTTTGTCTCAAAACTTCCTGAGTTCGTTCTCTTTCTGTCCCTGCAGAAGAATGAGTGTGGAGAAAGTTATTCATTGACCATTGCAAGAAGTTGGTCTGTCCATCATTCAGCCACACCCATACCCTGCTCTCTTATTGGATGCAGACTGTTTCCACTGTCAAAACAGTACGACTTTCCACTTCACCACTCAGCCTGTGTGAGTCACAGATACTGAAAAGCTAACTTGTTTGCTTTAGAAAAGGCTTCGTTTTGACCAAGGCCATTAGCAGAGCGTATTGCCATCATAGCAGCTGGATAACAACCTACCTCGGCATTTTCCTTATTTTTTTAGACACATGTGCTCCTTATCTTTCAAGACGTAGAAAACTGACGTGGAAATGTTCTCCTGAGAAAGAAAGCAAAGTGTCCAAACCGTTCTTTGTTTATGAGTTTGTTTTGAAGCGGCTGATGGCGAGGGTTGTTTGCTTTTATGGCCTGTGACCCTATAATGCAACCCCAATGCATGCTTGCAATACACTGTCACAGAAATTATTGCAGAGTGACAGACAGCTCTCCAGTCAATGCATTTTCATAAAAGGTTTACTGTCTCTAATGAAGAAACAAGGCAAGGAAATAAATAGTTGGAGAAAGGACTGGTAAAAAAAAAAAGAAAAAGAAAACAGTCAAATCAAATAAGCTAAACATCAGCATTTAAATATTAGTTGTCTTTCAAGGATAGGGTGAGTTTTATGTCTGTAACTTTCTGTGCAACGGATTTAGAGCAAGCGACGGTGCCATGACAGACATCACCTATTTATGTGTCTTGAATTGTTTTTGGCTTCAGCAACAAAGATCCATAGCACAGTATAACAAATTACATCGATCTCTCTCGACTTGACAACTTGCCGATTTTGGTTTTCCAATACATTTGTCAACAAATAATTATAGGACACCACAGTACTGGCCTTTTGAAATATTTACTATGATATGTCGGTAAAGTCATGCAGGTCATGGTGTATCTGAAGCACTACATGTTGTCCCCTAGTAACTCTGCCCTTCTTTAGCATTCACTGTAACTTTCAGATGGACATTTACAGTCATTTTGATCACTTTCCATCTTTTGTCTTTCACATAAGCCTTTTCTCATCTGCAGGTGTTTACTCCATGACAGCCAGAATAAATTTGTATGAAGATACCCCTGAGGTGTTCCCTCCGCAGCCCCTCTTTGTGACTCTGCCGGTAGCTCTGCTTTGTCTCATGTAGCCGGACCCAAATGCAGTTCAGGCCATGTTGCACCACAATTTGGCGAAATGACTTCATTCATGAGCCCGGCTCACTGGTCGTACAAAGCAGCAGCAAAATGTTTCAGCCATGTAGTTGAAAGCCCCCTAAAGGTTGATATGCATTTGTGTATTTTCAATAAAATGTACAGCAAAAAAAAATTTTCCGCTCATGAATGGTTTGTGCACTTGGGAACTTTGGGTAAATCACACAATTTGGTATTTATTTTACTTTAAAATTTAAAGCTAGATTGACCATAATTTAAAATAAATCCTTTTTTTTGGTCTTTCCTTCTTGGAGTAGTTTCAGTGCAGCGCATGAAATATTTAGCAGCGTCAGGTTAAAAAGATCGAGCACCGATGCTGCTCTTTTCCTCGGAAATGTCTCCTTGTTGCTAACCGGGTCCCACGTTGTCACAGACAAAGGGAATCAATAGCAGCCAAGGCTGGAGGAGAGCAGGATGCGCCATTTGAGAGATACAGTTGAAAGCTTTGACAGATGAGTACCAAGACAGGATTCTCTTTCAAACAGGAGTGGTTATAGCAGATATCTATCCTACAGGGTCAGAGGAGAGATGGAAAAATGCCATTATCATTCAGAAGCATGTGTCTTGCTCACTGCACCCTAAAACTTGTGACACTGGCTTGTGCGGTGGCAGTAACCTTTGCTCCCTGAGAGAGCTTGGCAGGGCAGATCAAAAGTGGTTCATCTGCACAGCCAGCGGAGTCCCTCTGCTTGTGTTAGACACAGCGGGACACACAATGAAGCAGTCTTTTCAGAGGCATGCACTCCACCCATCCGTGGAATGGAGCTACATCACCGCTGAGGACGTCACACACATGCAAATTGACCCCGAAAAGCACACACCCACATTCTCCCATATGAACAGAATTGTAAAATGCGGGCATGCAAATGCACACACACTTGTAAAAGGTAAGTTTCCATAAACCTGCAAGGCGCTGAGGCCAGAGGGCTAGTTGGGATTTGAATAGCGATGATGCGGCCAGGGAGCCTCACATGCAGCACATAGCAAAAGAAAATTCTTGAGAAATTTGTGACCTTGTTTGTTTACTGTGCAGGTTTTTCCATTTGGTTGGTCAATAATTTAGTAAACTGGAGACATGAGACTAAAAACGTCGAATTCGATATATTTTTAAATGTACCAATCAAATCTTAGATACACACTCATTTGTGCAAAAAGCACCTCCTGGTTGCCTTAGTCACGCCTCATAAAGCCTGCCTTGTTGTTTCCTGCTTCTCCTATGGTTTGTAGACATCTCTTTCTTTTCAGTTGCCATAAAAAAAAAAAATAAGGTCATCTTATTTATTTATCCAAATAAAAACTTACATACATTCCAAATACACTCTGAAAAGTCCTATATTTTGCTATTTTGCCATCACATTAAACAGAAGATTTTAGTTGAAGTGAAATATACCCGGCCGTCTGTTCAGAAGAACATTGTTGTTGTTCTGTCGGGTATGTTACTGTACAACCAGTCCTATGTCGGTGGTAGAGTGGTATGATAATGTACAGACTGGATATAAAGGCCCACTGTTCTACATGGATGAATAGTCATGATTCATAGAAAAGGAAGAAGTGAGTTTGGATGGATATTTTCATGCTTGACTCTCAGTTTCACTTAGTCCTTAGTCCTTGCTGTAACTCTTATCATGATTCTAAGTTTGCATGGGGGTCGTTTAACTGATCAATTTCTGCATTATAGCAACGCTTTGCTGTGTTTCACAACAAATAAGACTCAATACCCCATGTTACAAAATATTTACGCAAAATCTAAATTGTCAAACATATAAAGTTTGTGTGGTTAAAAATTGACAATAACTAGAGATGAGTGAATTGTTTATTCCCCTTTGAATCTGCCAGGTGTGTGATTAAAGCACCGCCCAGCTCTCCTTGAGCTGTATAGATTCCCACCAGAGGTATGCTCTGCATAAACATCGCTCTCTGTGTTCTGTAGGTGGTGCTGTTCTCTCTGTCCTAACTCCGCCTGCTGCGTCAGAAGTTCATCAAGAACAGCATCAAAAGGCAAAACCACCTTGAATAAATCATTCAACTGCATGAGATAATCAACAAACATAAAGCTTAATCCCCTACAGATCCTAAGAGTTACTAATCATGGGTCTGACTTATTTGCTATTTGAATTTTCAAGAACCGAACAGGAAATACATATCACAGGTGTTTGAATGGAGTCACAGTAGAAAAAGAAGCATCTGTCACTGTAGTACTAAAGCACTGCTCTAGTTTTCTTGTATGGGGAAAATCTGACCTGTAGATTTCAGTCAGTGTGCCTCGGAACAAGTCTGAAGTGGATTTCCTGGAAGATCACCTGGAAGATGATGGTGTTAATTTGTGGAAACCAAAGCTCATGCACAGCTGACGCTTTATTTTACTACTTGTCTTATTTTCGCTGTAGTAAACATATATGTGCAAATGTTTTCAGTCTAGTGTGTGTGACTCTGAAAGTCGTGACAGTTCT
Organism: Leuresthes tenuis; assembly: GCF_036924035.1. Lineage (NCBI taxonomy): Eukaryota > Metazoa > Chordata > Actinopteri > Atheriniformes > Atherinopsidae > Leuresthes > Leuresthes tenuis. The sequence continues at coordinate 13,154,787 of NW_027325361.1, read as the reverse complement.
GACAGACATATGAACCTCTGGACTGACGCTGTGTTTATTTTCTATCTGCTGCCTCAGCGTTGACCTCTGCTCAGATGGAGTGAGTCAACATTTCAGCACCTGGTTAGTCCTATGACCGCCACACCCACGGATACGGATACGTGTTTACAGGCTATACATGAAATACCCACAAGGAAACCTGCGCACAGCAACTCACAAACCACCACCCACATCTACCCTCACACAGACACACATTTGCCGACAGCCAAAGTCTTCTTAGAAAAGCAGCTGTCATTTGCAAGTCAAATGAAAAAAAGTGATATAGACTGTACAGCACTGTGTAGAACAGGTTTGTGTAATATATTAAGTCTACTTGTCTTATATTTTTGTAATGACACAAATATGACCTAAGTAAATAAAATAGCATCACTTTTCCAGTTCTCTCCATGAAGATTCATGGAATCCTTGATGTATCATCAAGTACAGCAGCTTTGGAAGTATCTCTGGAACCTGATTTGAACCTACTCTTAATCCAGGAGCGTTAGCTAATTAGTGACTGTGAAGGACCGAGCTGGTCAAGCACGAGGACACAGATAGATTCAAAAAAAGAAACGGGTTTTATTTACCCAAAGAACATAATATCAGGGTCCTTAAAAGAGGTCAAATGAACAAAACAAATTAAAGTCATAATAATTTCAAACCAACTGTTCCAATGTTAAGTAACTTAACACAGAACCAAACTGACCTCTCAAACAGGAAACAAAGGAGAACTTAAATACTGGCTGATCAGACCAATTTAACACAAGAGGAGTAACACACACTAACAAATAAACTAAGAAACAGAACCTAACAGTTAATTTAATAATCACTCAAAGAATTAACAAAATACAAATTACCTGTAAATCTAAAGGAATACATTTTAACATCTAAAGGACTTAAACTACACTGTGTCCCCCCAGCACTGATAGAAGAAAAGAACAGGTTTAACATATAAAACAAATTTAACCAAGTTGAAAATACAATTAGATCTAAATGTGCGCGCTTACAAACAGAAATAATGTATTTCACCTTAGTTTAAACAAATATGAAAACAAAATTATATCAAGAAATACACATAATATGACTGAAAGTGTTGGTGCATGGGGTTACTGACTAGTTAGCTGTGCGGCTGTAGGTGCAGCCGTCACAGTGACCTATATTCAACCTGCCATTAATGTATAAAGTTCTTGAGAAAATTGTTGCAGCTCAACTATGTGATCTGTTTGAAGAGTTTCAGTCAGGATTCATAGTGCATCATAGCACAGAAAGTTACCTGTGATCTCCTCTTAGCTTCTGATAGCGGACTTGCATCTGTGCTTGTCCTGTTGGAGCTCAATGCTGCATTTGTCGCAGCATCACAGCGTTGTATTATAGAGACTTCAACATGTTATTGGGATTAAAGGAACTACATTAGGTTGGTTTAAGTCATATTTATCTGATAGATTTCAGTTTGTTCTTGTAATAGAATCTTCCTCACACACCAGAGTAAGTCATGGAGCTACACAGAGTTCTGTCCTTGGACCAATTATTTTCATATATATATATGCTGCCATTAGGTAACATTATTAGACAGCATGTCATAAATTTCCATTGCTATGCTGATTATACTATCTTATACCTATCTATGAAATCAGGTGAAACTTTGGTTTGTTCACTTATCACCAGGAGACGCAAAGTCTGGAAGACCAAAAAAACTTTTGAATAGAGAATATCCTCCACAAGAAGATAATGATCCTTTTCAAACCTTGAAATACACTATTTACTAACTTAAGATGTGCAAACTGGAGGTTTTGTTTGAGCAATTACAGTCCACCTCCAAAAAAGCCCTTAAAGCGGACAGACATTTAAAGAACAGTGCATGCAGGGTGAACCTGCTGACCATGCAGGGTACACACACTTTTGCCTCTGGTCTGTTTTCAAATCATTTGCCAATATTTTGTTTCTGTTTTATCATAGCATGCTATTTTCACGTGGTTCCATTTGATTTCATTTGCACATAACTTACAGATATTTGACAACATAAAAAAAGGCATTATCTCAGAGACGCTAGAAGACAAATGAGAACTATAAAAATAACTCTCCTTTGCAACTAAAAACAGGTTGAAAATTGATTTAGCAAGAAGTGTAACTAAGACATTGAGATCACAAAAATCTGACAAGACAACAATACAAATGAAGAATATCTTTAAAACAGAAGGAAAATAATATAGCAAGATGCACTGTCCCAATATATGTATATAAAAAAACTACTAATCAAAGATACTAAATAGATTTCCTTGATAAAGAGAAAGGGAAATTAAGTTGACCATAGTGCTGCATTATTGTTTCACTGTAAGATGATGACACCTTGTGGCTGCCACATTGTACTGCATCATTGGTTCACTTGCACTTGAAATGCAGTTCACTTGCATGTTTTACTAACGATTTTAGAGAAGATGCAGTTAAATAGACATTATTTCAGCAAGTATGGATGATAAGCATTGACCCAGAAAGCTTTCTAGTGTTGTGCAATAAAAACCCTTAAAAATATGCAATCTGTGCAACATCAACATAAATGAGTACATCTGTGTACAGTACTACAATAATATATAAAAAATCATTAAAAAATGTTTATATACTTATATGTGTTAACATGAAGAGAATTTCTTCATATAAACAATCAATGAAGTGCATAATAATACGGCAGCATGAACACCAGGTGACACCCTCCATTAGCGGGCCCAGTACGCAGCCTAACTTGAAACCAACAAAAATGCTTCCAGGGTAAAGAAAAGGTAGAGCAACACAACCCTTCCAGTAAAGAACAGCTGAAAAGAAAATCCTTTGGGACTGTTTGGTCTGCAGTGAACCGAAACTGTACCCAATAAGCAGCCTTACGATTTACTGAAGGAAACACAAAGTTAAAAAGTGGATTTTTAAAGTGTAATCCCAAATCCAAAGGGAAAAAAGTCACGAGGACACTTATAAAGTAATAATGACAATAATAATGATATTTAAAAAAAACAGAGTGAATTGATTTGAAAATCTCATAAAACAATGTTTTATAAATCATAGAACACAGAAAACACATGAGCTGTTGAAACGAAAACATTCTTCAGTGTTTTTTCAGTGTCTTTTTAGAACTGGAGTGATGGGTGTTTGTTAAACCCTGCTCAAAAAAGAAAAGAAACAAACAAAATGGAAATTGAATAGACTCAACAGGGACATCTACAGGTCTGGCAAGTTAGATCAGCCGCAAGTGGCAGAATATCCGACATATCCAATAATGGCACCAACTGAGCCAATGTCCCCTGAATACCCATGAAGTACCCTCAATTCTTCAGAGACATTAAGCTATCTTTTGAGTGGTACACTCTGTGATAAATAAGCTGACCTAATGAAATTGTTGGAATGCCCATTTAACCTAAAGGCAGCCCAGATATGAACAGAACAGCAGGATGGAACACGCTTGGGCCTGCACAAACTCACACTCACTTGAAATAGTGTTAATCTCTCCATCGGTCTGGCTACCTTCATGCGCACATGTTGCTTGTTTGTGTCAAGTGCCGCCGGTCGAACACGCTGACCCCGCACCCACCTCTCACCCCGTACTAAGCCTCCTGGTGGCCCTGCTGGCCTCTGAGACGCAATAATCCCCTTCAAGCCGAGCAATTAAGAAATTAAGTTGCCCGGGATTTTGAATACAATGAGAAGATTAAAAACTGGAAGCACCCCTGCCCGTATTAACTGAAGGGGAAGATGGCCTGTGAGGTCAAAGGTCATTCATTTGAGTTTGGAAGAGTAAGAAACATAAAATAAACTACAGTGTCAAGATGTATCTGACAATAATGTCATGGTTAGGTTGTAAGCACTGATATCAGGTTCAGTAATCATTGGATGTAATAATTCTCATTTCTTTTAACTGAATGCTGATAATTTTAAGATTTTGCTCTAATTTAAGGCTGAAGCTAATTAAAATGTAAAGCATCAGTTAACATATTCAACATATATTTCACTTTGAAACATAGCCTGCAAAGGCAACATCCATACTTTGCTCCAGGCAAACGTCTGAGTCATGGCAGGAGAGGAGAAACCACTTATTAAGCATAGGCACTCACATGTATAGCGCTTTGCTTTCCCTCTTGTCTTCACAAACATAGTTTCTATGGTTACAAGCAAACTCTGATCAGAGTTATGACGCCAAAACCAAGAATTTAACTCAAACCCCCATTCGGTCTGTGATTTTTTTTGTACAGCAGTATATTTTAAATTCCTTTTGTACTTCAGAGCCAAACTCTATAGATCAGAGTTAATCTGACAAGATTTTGGTTTAGATTTTAATTAACTGTTGAAATAAATGTCACTTTTGTAGTCTCTTCTTTAAAAAAGCAGAAATGTTGGTTGATGTTTGATTTTTAAGAGCCAACACGTGGCTTTCTGTAGATCTGCCGTGTAAGATGTCTGCATAGATCCTTCAACTTCTGACACAACACAACACAGAATCAAATATTCAACACACCATACATTTTTTATTTACATTAACATTTAGCAAACTAAAAATTTGTCTAGATAAAGACCATAGCTTAAACATGTGTGACAGTTCTCAGGGACTCTTTGAAATTCATTTTCAATATTCACGATGTGTTTTATTTGAACTTGGAAGTTGGAATCACCAGGTTCCAGGTGGGAACGATCACCTGGAATACTCAACCAAAGTTGGATCTCCAACTCTTAAAGTCAGAGGAACTTTATCGCCCTCAATGTCAAACTCCAACATGGTGATAACTGCAGCAATAAACAGTCTAGCAGCACATTTGTCACTCTGTGTCTCATTAAATCAGTTTCACACTTAGTAGAGTCCCACCTCTGTCCCTGAACACATCACTAGAGTGTTTGTTTGTGCTACATGGATCGTAATATGTTGTTTTCAGCTTGGATTGCCAATGATTGCTGCCCTAGTCAGTGAACATGACAAGGAGCAAATCCCACTGGTTTTAGAAATAAAATACCGGGGGATGAGGACCTTCCCAGCTTCGAGTTCCAGCTTCTGAGGAAAATGGAAGGCAGCGTTACTTACTAATCATGGTACTGATCACGTCTGTCTTTGTTTTGTTTCCTGGTTTTCACACCTGTTATCTGCTTTTTTAGTCATCATATTGTCTGGTTTTTACTTGTCCTCTGGGCTCCTTTGTGACAAGCAGTCCAGTATAATTGCTCATGATTATTCAGTATGAGTATGACCTCAGCTTCCCTGTGCCTCATTTTTGCCTGTATGTTTCTTAGTCACTCTGCTTTTAGATACCATTGTTGACAAGCCCTTACTTGTGAATTTTGCTCTCTAACTGATTACTTGATATTGATCCCTGCTTTGTAAATAAACCTGCTTGGTGGAGTGTACTTCAAGCCTGTTTTGACCTGTGCATCAGAATCTCTAACCATTGCAATCCACCATTTTTGCAGTACCATCAAAATCAGATCTTCATAAAGCTAAAATAAAAAAAGCCCTGCATTATTTCTACATCCGGTGGGTTTTAACTGGCATGTTCTGGTTGCATTTGTTCCCTTAAAGGTAATTCACACTTCCTGTGTTCGCTCAGGCACGAGGCCTGTGTGATATAAATTTAGCCATCCTAGCAGTCTGAAAGGGTCAGCTGGGTCCTTCTGTGGCCATCAACATGTAGCCAGACTTTTGAAACTTTGCAGACTGAGTGTGAAGATGATGTGTGCACTTGTATCAGTCTTCAATGAAAGAAAGAAATATATCAGACAAGGAAGATGAGAAGCAGAAGAACCACAAAGAGACCAGTTTTGAGGAGAAATGGAAAATCCCAGTTTTCCACGCCACTATAATTTACTAATGCAGACTGATTCAGAGGGGTCAGAGCCACTGACTCAAAAGTTGTTCAGAGTGATAAAAACGTTTCTGTCCAGGTGTTCATGGTCTTTTCCAGAGCGACCTCATCCACATGAGAGTTCACTGACTGGTTTAATGAAAATAAAAGACAAGGATTAAGATTACTTTATTGTCATGTACACACAACTGTTAACACAAAGTTACTCCTCCGCATTTGACCCATCCAGGTTGGCACCTGTTGAACACACATGCACATGCACACGGTCACACACTCATGGAGACAGATGCCATTCACTGGAGCAGTGGGCAGCTAAACACTGCGCCCGGGACGTAAGGGTGCCTTGCTCAAGGGCCGACCCCTCCAGCTGTCAGTCCACCAATCTATTTATGAGTGGCAAGGGCGGGAATCAAATCGCCAACACTCCGGTTACGGAACGACCCACTCTAACCACTGATCCACAGCGGCCCAAAAATCATATTAATCATTATCGGTGGCCTCCACAATAACCATATCTCAACCCAGCTGATTACATTTGGGAAATTTTGGACTGACATGTTTGGCAGTGTGATACACCACCATTATCAAAATAGGCCATTATCTATCTAAACCTCACCGTTAATTCTGAGGTAGGTCTGCACAGTATTCTGCTTATCAGAGATCCACCTAGGTTTACTGTCAATATAGTTGTTAAATTTCACCTTTTTTTTCTATTTTGTCTTTGACACTGATTATGTGTTATCCTGGATAACCTGGACCCATGCCATGAAATACAAGTGATTGTGAACACACCAGACAGCAAACATAAATAAAAGGTGTCCTTAAGGTATTTTAGCAAAACATGTTGAGTAAAGTGGTCAAATCTGCTGAATGATGAAGATGAATGTCTGACTGCAGGCATGACGGCATAGAGGAACTTGATCATTGTTCATTTTCCACCTGAAAGATTAAATCTTTTTGGCACAAAATTGTTTCTACCCTCTTTTCTGACGTAATACAACTTACATTACAGTATCTTGAAAACCGTAAAATCCCAGAAATTGAAAAAGGAAACGATTCAAGTGGATTTTAGATTTGCTCTGGCTCAGAAATGCCCACATTCCCTTGGAAAATTTCTCATCCAGTCATAGATGGGTGTGTAGGCATGTTATACTGTTCCCATGCTCAGTAACACGTATTTAGATTCGTGAGTCACTGTGTTTCAGTCTCTTACACCTTTTAGAGATAATCGTTCAAGTCAAATGGTGTTGCAGTTTAACACAATTTAAAAGTAATAATAAAAAAACCTTCAACCGCACTGTCAAAAGTCTTTCCTCTTTCAAAAAGCAGTTTTTCCTCCTTTGCAATAATTTGCCCAGTTTTCAATAATAAAAAAAGGGATTATTCTTTGTTTTGTAAGAGTTTTAAGGCCAATGCCCTGAACTTTGTACTCATTGTTTTAGGGAGCTTGTGAGAAAAAAAAAATTATACCTCTCCTCATATCAACCACATATGAATCTATCTAGATGTCCCAGGGAATGACTGAGCAATCAATGAAAGGCGAATTCTCTGGCGGATACAAGTAGAAGTCAAATTAAGAGAAAGGTCTCAATAAACTTTATGATTCGCGGCACTTCACAGTTACACTCGGAGGGATCCCCACGTGTGTGCATAAAACAGTAAAAAAGAACATTTTAAGACCGAACAACCTCAAATGGCTAAAAAAGTTTCACACGTTTTCCATATGCGGTCAGATTAGACAACAGAAAAGAAAAGAAAAAAACGATGCAATTTACAGGTGGAAGAGGAGACATGAACTCTTAGAGTAAGGTGGAGCACAGTCTGAAATAAGAGGAATCCACAAAAATACACATGCACAGGGCGTACAAACAGTGAGGATAAACGAAGGAAAGGCAGCAGGTGGGAAAAAAAAACCCCAGACAAATTGACAGAAGGCTGAGGGAGAGACAAGACTGTGCATACACACACAAGCTCCTTATGCCATTTCCCAATTTGAACATCCTAATTTCATCTGCTTGACTCCTCTCCACATGTCTTTGTCCCTCCCGTCAGATGTATTTGGAATTTGATAGAATGAGCCACCCTTGCTTTGGAGTCATCATTTTAAAATGACAGAGCTGCATCATCAAACAATTTCTTTTGTTTTGGCCTACCCCTTCTAATTCCTATTTCAGATGAGCATTAAAGGTGTATGAGGCCATATATATATCTATCTATATATATATAGATAGATATATATACCAAAAAAGATACTGTAGTCTATCCATGCTTATATTTTCTCCAGCAATCCCTTTGCAACTTCACTCCTCTTTTGTCCAAGAGCGTATTAGGAATTGAGACATCTTTCAAAATATTTTGCCGAGATCTATTTGCCTGTCACGAGCAGGAGATTCAAGAGAGGAGATGAGGAAGCACAAATCATACAGATGAGATGAACCTTGGCTCTGATTGTGACCCTACAATCACAGAAAGGGTAAAGGAAAGGGATCTGAAGTGAAATAGAACATGACATACACAGAAAGAGATCCTTCAAAGCCAAATGGGGAACAAAGAATACACCAAAACTCAATAAGCTATACTGAACACTGTAACCATGAAAGAGCAGATGCTTGTACCACAGCATAGCGGTATATGACTAAAAGAAAAGTTGTAAAACAAACCTAAACTGGCTCGATTCAACTGAGGTTTCATGATGTAATCAGTTTGCATCCTTCTAAGACTTTGATTATTTTCAATTTAGTAAATAAGATATTACAAAATGCTGCAAAATGGTTAAATAAAAAAACAACAGTTTACTGAAGTCTTCCAACTTGGATATTCAATCCCCCCCACCCTTTTTTAACATTCATTATAACATTATACCACTCAAGAGCAGCAAACCAAGACAATTTTACGCTGAGAGCTTTATGCAGATACATTCTTTGGCAGCCAAACGACTAATTTGTGATATTTCTGCTTCAAAATGGGCCGATGGCTTTTTCTTTTCTGCCAACATGGAGGTCGTGGCATCAGTCTGAGTCCTGCTGACACCTCTGGTAAACTGCAGTGGACTTAGAATTCAAATTTTTGTAAAGCTGCTTAATGATGGAGGAAAATCTGTGTTGTGGGCAAACTTGCATTGCTTTGTGTCAACTTAAAGATTTTAGGTTGTTTTGGGAGCTAATAATGCACTCAGTTAATCTAAATAGAGTTGTTTAGTGATTCATCATTTTCAGTTTAGAAATTACACTGGAAATTACACTTCCTGATGGTTTCTGATTCGGATCGTCAGTATCACACTGAACCTGTCTTTGCTTGTCAAGGGCTTTCAAAGGAAAAACACTCCACAACCAGGTGCTTTGAAAACCAATCATTTGTGACGCTTACTCCTCAGATCACACACTAGTTTCTAGTACTGCACTGTGCCAAAAACATTATTGCACGGTGTGGGATTTTCTGACAGTTTATCAGCGTGTGCATACAATAACTATGATGTCATGTGGACCATATGGACAGAGATGATGGTGAGCATCGGAATGTTTATGTATCTGCAGTACATCCAGTACAGTGTCAATATAGGCAAATCCTTTTTTAAAAGAAAAAAAAAAGATATTTGAATCTGGATTAGTTACATAAAGTATTACATAATCTATGTGGTAACTGAGGTATGACTCTTCCCATAGGCTGCCTCTGAGGAAACTCATGAGGAAGTGAAAAATGATGAACGTGCATGCCTCAACAGAAAAGTGCAGCCAGCGATCTCCAAAAATGTAAACTTTGGGCTTGCACTGTGAGTTGTGCATATTTTGAACTCATACGCAAGCTAATTTGGCTAAAACAGGATAGTACTTTCCTTTGAAAAACACACTTGAGAAGGCATCTGAGCTTGTTTAGCGCTCGTTTCATTAGCAGTCTCACACTTGGGAAAAAAATGACCCAGGTCAAAACTAACAAGCCTAAGTGTGTTTCCGTGAGAATGCAGCCCAGAAAACCTGAGCCCATGCACAAGGTTCACCAGCATTATTTCACCTTCGAGCTGGTTAAGTTGAACTGAAGCAACCCCTTGTACGCTTTTCTCTGGGGAAGCCCTTTTTTTAGCAAGCTCTGAAAGATGTTTGGTCAGTCTGTTTGTTGATTGTGCACTCTCGAACCCCACAAGACTTTTCTAAAGGCCAGAGTTCTAGCAGGTTGAGCTGCTGAAAGTGACCGCTGGCCAAAACCCCCTTGGCCCCAAAATACAGACAGCACAACGCCTGTGTTGTTTTCGAGGTGGTACACTGAAAGTGGGCCCAGCATGTTGAAATGTAACATGCCGCAGCACAGCCAGGTAGTCTGTCGCCCTCAGACCAGAGCAAATAAATACAACCAGCTACACAAACACTTCAGCTGGGGCAGGGAAAGCCCACGCACAGCCTTCTACTAAAACAAGCCCTCTTAGTAGAGAGCTTGTTGGGGCTAATGTTGCAACATACTATAGTTTTTATATGGGGTTACTTCCAGATTTATGAGGAGAGCAGTTAATGCACTGTTTGGCTAATGAAAACATGTCTAATACAATTGAAAGAAGATTACTGTGTTAGATGAGTGTCATTCTTAAGGAAATTACAGTTCAAATGTTCTCATTACAGTCACTGAGACATTTTTTTCATGGTACTCATCCTCACTGACAAAAGTTTAAAACTAAAACCACAGCCTCCAAAAGTGATACTTTTAAGTAGTTAACAAAACATCTAATCTTAGTTCTACTTTCATGATGTTTACGCAAATTAACTCATAATCTTCTAAGCTGTTGTTAGCCTTACTACGGCGTACAGTTTTGTACCCCATATGTGAATAAACCCATGTTCTGTTTCCCTTCTCCTCAGTCTTATCTGAGGAGGGCATGAGATTGTTTTTGTCACACAGACCTTGTGAGTCGACATCCGGACATTACGTAACCATGTAATTCAATGATTAGCGAGGTTGCGGCAGTGGAATAATACAGCAAAGCTGTCCTTTGCGATAAATGTACCTTAGAAAAAAGATATTAAGCTTAGTTTTTGTTCTTATTTCAACCCTTATATCAAGCTTTTCTTATTTACTTATATATATATATATATATATATATATAAAATTGTAAAAGCTGCAATAAATAAAGACAGAGGGGTTGGATTACCAGGGGTAGTCACAGGTTTGCTTTGTGGAGTTTGACAAAGTGTCTTTGTGTCGAGTTAAAAAGTTTTATAATATCGTCAACTATACTGTTAACCCTCATTCAGCTAAACTCATCTGGCTTTACTTTGAATGTATTTTTTGTATTTAGCATTGAAAAGTAAATGAACTAGTTCACCTAAACATTTTAGTACAACTTTGAAGTGAAGTAAAACAATTTAACATTTTAGCACCAAGCATTGAAATGACTTATTTTCCTTTCTGATTATTCAAGCATATCAACCTTTTTTTTATATAATCAACTTTTTGTTTTTATATTTCACAAGTTATATTTCATTCAGGTCTTTTTTTTAGGTTTTCCACTGTGGTGTCATTATATTTATTTAAGACAAATCTGAATATTGTTCATAGCTTTTGTTTAAATGTCTGTTTTAAATGCAACAGAACATTCTGATTGTTTTTCTCTGCTTCCTTTGCTTAAATCCTCTCTATCTACTGCTTTAGTGAATGACATTTCAGACAAAATACATACTATATGAGTGTGTTACCGCAGCATTGTATAAGAAAAGACATTTGAATGATACAAACATAGTTTAAAGCAAAAAAAGTCAAGTCCACATTGAATTACTTAAAGACGCAAACTTCTCAAGACATTTTCAGTCATAAAGTGACATGGTGCTTAAAAACAGTCCACGATACCACCCTTAATCACACAATTGTCTGCGTTTCAGGTGTGTCCATGATCACATTCAACAGGTCATTCATCTGAAATTCCCACATCTTTGAAAGCATACAATATCTCTAATCTTTTTTGATCTTATGATTAAGTCAGTTATGCAACACATATTACACAACACTGAATCAACAACATGTCCAAACTGCATGGCTTCCTCAAAATTTAAATTTATCCATGAGAATGTATACAAATGATCTGCAGTTACAGTTTTTTAATGAGAACATTCATACCAGATAGGGTGCATATTATCTCTCTGGGGTCTGTGCCGTAATGATGTCATGCAATCTGTTTGTGATCATAGACCTCAGAGGGTTAAATGATATGTTATGTATTTTTTTTTTTAGGTTTTTAGGTACCAGCATAAATAGAAAAAAAATCTAAATTTTGAATGTTCTAATATTAAAGGATGCAGAACAACAGAAGTATGACTGATGTATACAAAAAAAGACCAAGCAAGTGGTCTGGTTGTGGATTTGCAGGCCTGTGCACAGCCACAGAGATTTAACAGTAGCAGTGGAAGGACATTGATTTGTTGTGTAACTCATGATCTAATTTCAAAACCTTTCACTCACTTTCCAGAGCAAGTCAGAAAATAAAACATTTTTGGCTGAGGGACTGTTTCTTTTCCACAGTCACAAGTTTTTTTCTTCTTTGTGTTATGTGTTGAGTTTGTGACAAACTGCCCAGAAAGCCTTTGACTGTGTTAGCTGATGCATTAACCTTTGGTCATCAGATGATTGTAAATGAGTTACTGTCAAAGACATTTACTAATAGAACGTGGATAAAATCAGTTAGTCATTCACAGGATTAATTATAGCTTATCCAAAAGTTTTTTTTCAGATGTATTGATAGTGGAAAGTCATATATTCAAACCTTTGTGTTATTCTGACCTCACAGTCACATGAAAGTTGAGTCATTGTGGTTATGTGAACTGATATGTAAACTGTGAAGTAATCTCAACAAGACATAAGTACAGAGGGAAATGTAAGGTTCACATATAAGATGTGTCACAACCCTCCTCTTTCATTTATTTTAAAACACCTTTAGCTTCTGCACCCAGAGGAGTATTCTCTTGAACTCTCAGATCACATGAAAAATGTGGGAATGTGTGCTGCTGCTAGAGGTCCTTTCTCTTAGTAAGAAAACCGTCACTATTTAGGAATCTGACAGAAAACTAAACTAGAATGACAATTTTTGTTATTACTATTATTATTTATCCTTTCAAAGCAGAAACCAACTTGGCCAAAAAAGGTGCCAAAATGAGATAGATTCAGTTTTTAGAGCAAATTAAATAGGATGTATGCAGATGAACACAATCTGAAACAGGAGCTTACAGCTGGTTCTCAAAATAACCTTTATTTTTCCATGGACAGTAAGCGCATTGTGTTGCACATGTACATTTGGTGTACTTGTACCTGCATGTATCTTAATCACTTTCTAGAATGACAAATTGTGAAATAATGTAAATAACAATATTGCCATTCGCACAAGTTCATCATATCTTAATGAAAGAATGGGCTTTCACCACTACACCACAGACATGAGCTGTGAAACAAATCCATTGTCCCATAAACAGTTGTCTTCAGTGATGTTATATTGCAATATCTGTGCTTTATACACAGATATTGTGGTTGTGTCAAATAAGCATCTATCTATCTATCTATCTATCTATCTATCTATCTATCTATCTATCTATCTATCTATCTATCTATCTATCTATCTATCTATCTATCTATCTATCTATCTATCTATCTATCTATCTATCTATCTATCTATCTATCTATCTATCTATCTATCTATCTATCTATCTATCTATCTATCCTTACGCACACATAGTTGTTGTATTTTATGGACTCTAACGATTTCCCAGAATAAGATGATTAATCAGAAAACAACTCTTGTGGCAATGACTCACTATGATGCCTCATTCTTAAATCCCGGATAGAAACCGCATCTTAGAACACAAGTCAGTTTAAAGTATTCTTTCAAGCAACTTTAGACGAATGAGCAATTTTCCTTGAGACTAAATAATATTTCAGTCCATATAAAATTATATACATATGCATATTTTATAAATACACATGTCTTCACTCTTCATGGAAAAAATATCATAATGAAAAACTCGCTCGAAGGTAGCGACACTTTCGTGCCTTCACGGGGTGTGACCTTAACCGGATGTGACGTACTTAACATTACAATTTTAAGTCAAGTAAAATTAATTTTAGATTTTTAAAATATGATGCCAGCCTCACTTTCTTAGATAGAACATAAAATATGTGTTTTATCACATTTAATTGTAAAAATAAATTTTCTGAGGTAATAGAAAATTAGTTTGAACACCAATCCCATGATGCATTTCACTCTTGCCATCTTGTCGAGCGGTTGAGCGGCAGGCAGGAGTTAGCTGCCCGTTAGCCCACTGCCGCTGTGGTTAAGTGGTTTTCTGTCAGCTAGCTGCTAGCAGCAGCTGCCAAAAGTGAGCTGTCCACACGACGAGAGGCAAACTTCGTCAACTTTGATACATTTACTGTGTCTGCTGCTGGATTACATATTATTTTTATCAAGCCGCTGAATTTGTTTACATCATGGTGTCGCACATGCTTCTACAGAGGCAGGGAAAACTAGCCAACACCAGCTAACTTGGCTAGTTGGAGAGAAGTATATATATCGCAGAGAGAGAAGAGTGGGCTGAGGGACCGGGCCCGCCTCAGACTAAAGTACCGGTGGAAGCTGCTGAACAAGAACTTTGACAAGGGCCTGTTTACTACTCCGCTGCCGGGACATAAGGAAGGCCGACTGGGTGTTAAGAGTGGCCAGCTATAGCCGGTGTGTCTTGACAGGACACTTGACGTTTTGGGAGTTTTTCGTGGTCTGGCCTTAGTTGTTACGCTTTTCTTGGACAGGGGAGTGAAAGAGGAACGGCATGGAAATGTACTGTGACGGTACGTGTCTTTATTTTATCCCACCACTGTGAATTGCTTCGCAAGACATTAGTGCAGCACTTCGTTTCATCTGGGGGTTGACAGACTTCACCCTCATAGTCATCATGTCGAAAATGCCAGGAAAGAAGAAAAGTTGTTTCCAGATCACGAGTGTGACGCAGGCTGAGGTGGCTGCAAGCAGCATCCCCGACGACACCGAGAGCCTGGATGATCCGGACGTGTCACCAGAGATTTTTGACGATTCTCGGGTCGACCCGGGGGTGAGTGACAGGAGCTCATCAGAGGAAACTTTAAACAACGTAGGAGATTCTCAGGAGGGCCAGCTTCCTAACGCAGGTCCTGTCAACGGTGGGCTCTCCGTTAAAAGTACATCCACTGGTCGTGTCACCTCACATAATGCTGGGGGAAATGTGCCTGTGCCAGCTACGGCTCAGCCCTTTGTGCCGAGCTCCACTGTCTCTGCCAGTGGCGCTCACACAGCTCCCAGCACTAGCTATAGTTCCCGTTTCAGGGTAATTAAACTTGACCATGGTACTGGAGAGCCCTTCAGACGGGGCAGATGGACATGTACTGAGTTCTATGAGAGAGATTCAGATACTAACATTAATCGGACTGTGGACAGCATAAAGCCAACTGCTACCCACGATCACAGTATAGACAGAGACAGTGGGTTAGGGGCCACTAGTAATTCTATTGTCACTAGCAGTGCTTTTTCTGTACAGGCTGTAGAGAACACCACAGATAGTGGCTACTCTGTCTCTGTTGGGCACCCAGCCCACTCCCACCCATCAGAGTCTCTGCAGAAAGGCTACAGCATGTCTTCTCAGATAGGGAGTGGGGCGAGTGCCTTCCAGCCCACGGGGTGTACAATTACAGCATCACAGCCACCAAAACAGGCTCAGGTCAATATGCAGCCCGCTTCTCCCCAAATGTTTATCTCCAACAGTCTCAATGGTGTGCACCAAGGTGCCATGCAGCAGAAGGCATCTATTATACCCCCTGTCACGCAGGCCCAGCAGTTTGCCTATTCTACGCATCCCACTGGCCTCTCCTCAGGTCACCCAGACTATCATCAACAACATTTTGGCTCTAGTACTCAGAACTTTCCCATACCATCCTCCTCTGTGGGGCCTTCTGCCAGCCAGGTATCCTCACCTCAAATCACCCCTGCTGGTTCAGGAACACAAGTTCTGGGTGGAGAAGCAGGCTCAGCCCAGGGCCTCATGCTCCAAGTGGGAAATGCACCAGTCATGGCCCCCAACCATCCAGGAAGTATACAACAGCAGCCTGTCAGCCAAACTCAGCCTTCAGGAGGATCAGGCATTGCCCCTGCACCCTCCATCACCACCACCTCCCACAGCGGGGGCCAGAATGTGCCTGCCACAGTGCCCAGTACACCTAACATCCTTCTGGGTGTGACAAGTCAGGCGTCTGGCAAAGGAGGACTTGTCCAGCTCCAGGGAGCTCATGGAGGAGCCATGAAAGGCTTCATTAACCAGGCAGAAGATGGTAGGCAGAAAATTGATGTTCTACCTCTGCATAGTGCCAGTGTGGTCCCAGGGAAAGATGGTGTAAGGCCTCCTTTCAGTGAGGACATCAAATTGCCCACTCCTGCTGTCAACAGCCTGTTTGGCATCCAGATTACCATGGACATAGATGAGGACAGGTAAGAAGTTGCATTGCAAAATATGCTGTTGAACATTGATATTGTTGTCACTACTGTTTCCTAATTTTTCCTGGTCATGGGCAATCATTAATATAGTACTACAGTATGGATCTGTCTTTTCCTGTATTTATGTGGGGAGAAAAAAGTAATGTGCCGTTGTGACAGACAGACGGAGTCGGCAAGAGTTAATCTTGAAGTTCGCCCTCTAACTAAACTAAACATACCCGTTTCATTCTACAGTGGTGTGGTCATACCCAGCACTGTGGAATAGGCCTCTCCCTTTAGCAGTGCCCACATAATGCGTGTTATAACTAAAACTATTCGATTGTACTAAAATAACTTAATTAATACAAAACCGCTTTTTTTCTTTGACCTTGTAAGTATAAAATGTTTGATGATCAGGAGGGTGGAGTTAGAGGGGTAAAGAGCAAACAAAAACTGACAGACAGGAAAAATGTACTATTATTGTTTTTTTTATTTTTATTTTTATCAGGTTCTTTTTTTTAAATCATTAATCAGCAACCCACAGAATACTGGATAGTAACTCGTCTGTTTAGACACTAGCAGTTCTGCCTCAAACATCTTATCAGCCGTAGAGCGTATTTGGGTTTGAGGGAGTTAACAAGCCCTTGGATAGGTTATGAGACGTGCAGTAGATGTGTTTTGTTGCTGAGAAGGGAATAACTCCCCAAATGTAAGAGGCTGTTTTTTTTTATTTTTTTCCTTTTTCTCTGCTCCATTTAGAAGAGACTGTTCACATACTTGCACTGGGCTGGTTTCCCAGCCTCCTAACTTTAAACCTTGTGAATACAGACTTGCCTATAGTACTCTTCTAATGTGGACACTCTGTTTTAGAGTCTGTTGAAGGTTCATCACAGAGCTGGAGCTGAAATGTTGCCACACTCTTAGCAGTGAGTGGTGCTGCTGGAGAGGTGATGTTTGAGCCAAGAATAACCTAGATGAGAGCTGGTGTCCACACACGTGCAGGGTCTGTTCTGTATTTATACAGGCTTCAGTGTTTATCAGTGGGCTCTGCTCTGTGCTTGTTATGAATATTACAGCCAGTTAGGAGGTTGGATCGGGATTTAAAAAAAAATAAAAAATGTTCTTATGGTTTTCGGACCGAATACTTTTAGATCTCATAGTTGTTTACCAACATTGCTTTATCCCAGCAGCATCAGTATGGGCCGACAATGAGCTGAGGGCAGAAATGCTGTGTAATGACCTCAATTTTGAGACGGGAACAGCCAGTGCTCATTTCCTAGTCATTTCTCTGTGAAGATTTGTGTGTGTGTGTATGTAGAAGACAGACATCAGTGGCTGATTGTGAGAACTATGGAGAATCTGTTAACAGGACAGGATGTGGGGGGGAGATGGAGAGGACAGACGGACAGAGCACATACACCTGTTCAACAATAGCAGGCACGTAAGCCGCTCTGCTCATGGCAGCAGTGGCATGGCCAGACTGAATCAGCAGGACGCTGGCTGCCTTCTGCTCCAGCTTTCAGACTCAAGGCCTTGTTAGGGCTGTCCATGTTGAAACATAAGCTTAACTCAGATTTGACTTGTTGCCCACCTGTGAGGGGTTTACTCTCCTTCTTGTTCATTGTAAACGCCTTTGTTTTTGTTTTTTTTTCTTCTGACTGCGAATAAGCTCGACTTAAAACTGTTCCTTTAGACCAGTCACTGCCTACGAATATGAACATATGTCAACAAATGAAGTTTTACTCCATCTTGCACTCCTATTAAAAAAAAAAAACAAACAAGAAAAACTTATTGTATTTTTGTATATATGAATTAAAATCACAACACACACTATAGAGGATCTTTGTCTATATTGAAATTCAAAAGAACAGAATAGAAAAAGTTTTACAGTGACAGCCAACTATTGGCTTTCATATATGGGCTACAAGAGGCACATTAATGCTTTATTATCTTCCAAACCTCATCTCGACAGTCCACAGACGTTTGTTCTCTTCACCCGCTTTTCTGACCAGGGATCTTGTAATGGTGTCTCTCCCCCTCTATGTGCAGGACAATCAGATCACTCTGTGACAACAGAGAAAATTCTGTCGCAATTCTGAAAGTTGTCTCAACACCTCGAGGTCGGATCGGGTCTAATCTAAGTCCAGTGATGTCGGCAGCTGGTTTTGTGTTGGATTACACAGCAGCTCCAGATCACACGCTGATGCTGCCTCAATATTGTCGCGGGAAAAATTGTGCATTTATATGCAAAAGTGTACCGAGTCCTGTTTACAAAGTTAGCCGGTAACTAACTTACCAGCATCTCTTGTTACCATGTCAACAAATGGGACATTAACCCATATTGTGATCGTGACGTCAAACCAAGGAGATGGCGGTGCAGGATCTGATTTTGCAAGCAAAAATCCTGAATAACCCATCTACACAACAACACTGCAAACTGAGCCTTTAAACATCTCCACCTTGGTCTTACTTTAAACCTAAAGAGTTAAGAGAAAAAAAATGTTGCCTGTCCCTCCTTTTTTGTCAGTTTTGACGAATCTCAAATGTTTTTCCCTGCGTCCGGTATATAGCAGTTTTACTGCTTACATTGTTGAACATTGGTATATTTGCAATGTCGGTGAATGACAGGAGGTGTGCTCAGTTTTGATGATCACTTAAACTTTTAAAACATTAATTTAATCACCTGTATACATCCAGAATGAATCTTGTCTTTAATGCCTTTAGTTGCTGATAGCTACTGTATGTACGGTATGTTACTTTTGCTCTTTGTGAGGCGGTTAATAAGTATTTATAAACTTTATAAAGTCAAAACTTTGAATGGGTTTTAGTGATCCAAAGGCAAGTTTGCAGTCCTGGGTGTGCTGTGAACTATCGTCAGCTGGAATTGAAATGCCTTTTTAACTCATAACGTTCTTGTAAATGTGTGTGAGGACAAACAAAACTCAAAGAACACACCCCGACGTGATGGGACAGAGACTTTCTGACTTTCTCCTCTTGGTGGAGTTTTTCTGTGTATGAGCTCAGTCTCGCTGAGGAATCTCTTCCAAGTTTCATTGTTCTGTTTTGAATTAGACTCCATCACAAAAGTGGAACAATTCTTCGTGGGGGTGTAGTAGTAAGATAACAATAATTTCCCCTCAGCTTGGAATGGTTTGTGTCTCTGCTCAGCTCACTGCACCTTTGCCAAGTAAAGTGATAAAGCTGCCCCTAGAACAAATTGGTTTCCCTCAATGGGAGTACTTGGCCTTCAGCTCAATTAATTTTCCCCTGAGGAGACCCCTCCCCCCTGCTTTATTAATCCATAATTGAATACATTTTCTCAGGGAGATGAACAGTGATGGCCTCGTTATACAATTGCATAAAATGTCATCGTAATGGTAACACTGTTGACGTATTTATTATTTGATTTTAAAGGGGAGCCTTACAGATCATGCAGATTAGTGCATGAATACGAATGAGTACTTGAGTTGTGCTGAAAAGATAAAAAATATTGTAATGACATAGGATGGATAGGTTTTTTTTTTTTCGTGTGCAAGTGTTGAATCTTACTGATCTTTTGGTACCAGCACAGCCCAGAATCACTAACCTTTCCCAGGCTTAGTTGTCAATTTATGTCGCTGCTACTTGCCCTCCGCTTTTTACCTCACCGTCCAGTTCTCATTTGTCTTGTCTCTGCTCGTTTCTCACGTCCCTTCCTTTGCGAAACAGCCCGATGCCGTTGGCTACTATTTTTCTTGAGACACTTTCACCTTTGAGACCTTTTTTGACTAAAACAAACCTCCTCCCCAATGACACTGATGAGACACTAATTACAGTGTCTGTGAGTGTAGCGTAATCTGGGGTGTCGTAGCACGTGGATATCGTGCTTGGATGCTTATTCAGTAAATTGCATTCATAATTTGATGCGCCAACATTGTGTCACTGGTTCTTTTGTTTTTTTCTTTGTTTCATCTGTTGATAAAGAATAACAAATGAGAACTGATATTGCTGGACTTAATTGAAGATATAACACAATTATGCAGTCTGCCCTACAAAAAACTGACAGCTTGGGTCGTTTTCATCTCCTAACCCTAACCCAAGCAGTGATATCTAATATATGTAATCAAGACGAGTTAGTGCCGAAACGTAGATTTACAGTGAATTTCAATTGAGAGGTCAGATTTCTTCAGTGGTGATTCTTGTACAGACACTGTGATGGACTTTGTGGTATTTCTTAAAGAAACTATGATTCTTGTTGTTCATATTTCTGCATTTGGACAAACCGCCTATTTGGTTGTTTACATTGGGGAATTGTGCTGAACTCTATAGGCCTTTACGTACTTCCTGTTGAAGTCTGGACCATTGATATGCCTCTGAGCTTGGCAGCAGAGGCAGCGAAAGCCGAATCAACATCGTGGAATTTGTGTAAGGGAGAGGCGACACAACAGAACACGTCACTTTAGAACCTGCAGGTTTTTCTGATGCTCGTATAGTATTTGGAAGCTCATAACGATCTTTCGCTATTCTGCATATGTCTTTCGCTATTCTGCACTAATGAATTGCCTACTCAGTATCTGGATATGTTTTTGAGATATTGGCCCATTCATACTTCAGAGAAACACAGAATACTGTGTCTAAGGGGGTTGGAAATACAGGAAACTGAGTAATGGTTATTGTCTCCGGGTTTCATGGGGGTTTAAGTCAACCACCGTGTTGTCAGAAGCCTGTGTGGTTGTTTCCGGCTAATGAAAAGACCTGCTGCTCTTATCGGCAAAAAAGTCAATGAACATGAGTCAACAAAAGGAATGAAACGAGCTGCCAAATATGCGGACCTCCCTCAGACTGTCAGATAGCCTGCATATGATGTCCCTGTTGGATTATGTAAGCTACATTCTTGTTGCACACTTTAACGCTCACACGAACTTGTTATCTGGATAAAACTGTTAGAATTGGCCAGCAGCTTGGTGAAATTGTTGGTGAAGAGTAACACAGCTGCTGATGATGTGGAAAAAGGGCCATTCTTTAATACTGTCTGCAGTCTTTTAATCAGCTGCCAGCAAAAAGGAGCGAACAGTAGATTGACTTGAGGATCAGTTGAACCAGGGAGGTCTTCTGTGGCTGACTAAGATATGTTTCACTGATATGATTTAAGAATGTGAACTTGTCAGTCAAGCATTTGTGAACTGCTCAAACTTCTAGAGAAGACTTATTTCTGTAGATGTTGCCCTGAGGGGATCCACCTTTCTACATTCTGAGAAGGGTGCGCTGACTGAACTCTGAACCCATGATACGTTTTATTTAGTTATTCTTTTGTCCTCGACGTGGGACATGTGCTGATTCAAAACTTTGATTGAATTGATGATGATAAATTATATCGAACAATTTTTTTTATTATTATTTTTTTTTATGTCGTCTTTCTCTGGGCTGATTACATCAGACATTAGCTAACTTTGTAAATCTCATGTAGCATTCAAGCGGTTACTTATGTTAAATGCTATTTTGAAATAATTCTTATGTTCTTTCTTTCAGTGAAGTAAAGTCATTTTGAGGAAAGTTGAAGAGTAACTAAAGCCCTCAAATATTTCTAATGGCTCACACGAGTCGCCCCAGACTAGCTTAGCCTCGGCCTATCGAGTTTTCATACACTTGAATCTGAGAAATTGAATTTCATGAACCAGAGGGGTGAGGCCATGTGGTAACGTCTATCTCTTTTTATGCGGTCGAATTCACCAGGGCTTAAAAGAACAGGTTACATAACGCCCACAATGCTCTGTCACATATCCAAAATGAACACCCACTAACGGCCAGTTGAAAACAGATTTTGAGTTTAACAGGTAAATAATCGCTGGTAAATAACTAAGCCCCTCCTTTTTCTTTTCTTTTTTCTTTGTTGTTTGTGTTGCACTCTGTGAGATTAGTGTGACCCTCACTGTCCACCATACCTCCTGTGATGACAGTAAAGTAGTTCAGAACAAGTTGAAATCTTATTCTCTATTTGACATTTGCAGATCTATTTTTGCCAGTTGATTGCTGTTTCTTGAAAGTGTTGTAATAGATGAGAGCGATGAGTGAGTGGCTTTTTACTCAATGCATGGTACGGTTTCTTTTTGGTTGTTAAAAATATGTTTGGTTGATCGATTTCTCGGTTGAACTGCTATTGATAGGGGACTCAGACAGTTAATTTTGGACTGCAGCTGCGGTCCAAGACCACAGCGTTGGCGTTTGTCAGCAGAATTATGAGGTCATTGCAAAGGCAGCTTCATGCATTGTTGATTTATTCACATCCAGTGCAAATATCCATTTTGATATTTGCACTGGAGCACCTTACCTGCCACGCTGTATGATAATTGACTTAGTGTCGTGCGGTTGCTTCTTCTTTTTGTGCACGGGTTTTGAAAACAATGAAAACTTGACGAAGGCATAGATTATTCCCTCACTTAGTTCCTTACTGTGGGATGAAGACTCGGGCCTGAGAAGGTGCTCATGTGTTTGGTTGCTGTGGCACTGAGATGAGGTAGGAGGTATTTTCCACAGACAGCTTACCTGTCTGAACTTTCAGGAGACATTATACCGGAGCGCTGAGGGCTCGTGACTGCGGGACTGTCCAGGTCGAGCAGATGGGTCTGTACCAATGCTGTTTATCTGGCCGAACCTCAAGCCCTGCCCTCCCGTGTGCCTCTCTCTATCACGTCTGCTCTTTTTCTCTGGCTCTCGTAACTGAGCTGTTAACACACTCCTCCCCTCAGCTTCTAAACTGCTGGAGCTGTATTTTGTTTTCCTTTCACATCATTGTCTTTTCTTGTTTAAGCGATTAAAAGGGAGCTGTTCTTTTGATAAAGGCCTCAGTTCGTGCTCGGGCTCCTCTTCATGTTCAACTAGCAGTGGAAGCGAAGGTGTGGCGAAATTTTTTTTTCTCACAAGCATTACAGCTGACCACATTTGGCTGTTGTTGATTATGTATCGTGGAACTGCCCACATATGTTCATTCCTGTTTTTCCAACAATTTGTTTATTTTTAAAAAAAATTTTTTATCAAACGCAGCACTGTTTTTAATTTAAGCAAATACAATGGTACAAATTTTGATGGTACAGGGAACTGTGTGCGAGTTTAAAACGTTTTCTTTCTTCTTGAAAAAACGTCCAAAGAGGCCAGTGGTGTAAGCCTAAGTGGTTAAATGAGTTAATGTAGCAGGGTCCACCCTGTTATCTCAGCAAGATGGAGTGAGTGGATCGCTTCCAATCAGAGCGGCTCTGCTAAAGCGAGTAAACAACTGCGCTCCTGGAAGTCCACCAGAGCTAACTTACTTTGTGCTGGAAATAAGACAATCGAATCAGTTGCAGATTAAGTTGCGAGCTGTTCCAGGAATAAGAACAATGTGTGCAAAGTTTTTTTGCCATTTGTTCTCTTTCCAAAATGGTCTCTGAATGGAACAGGTTAGACCTCCCTTTCGAGTGGTTACAGTACGTAAAGTGTACACCCAGGATGCCCTCAGAATAAAGGCATGATCTGTTGACAGGTCCTTGTTATCGGTCTGTGCTCGCCGCGTGGAGAAGGGCTGTGGTGGGGTGACGGGTAGATTTCCAGGAGATGTTATGCAACTTTAGCTTGGAATGAAAAGTATCGGTAATTTGTTAATCACTTGGAAGAACTTGACCAATTAAGATACATAATAGATCTGAACGTTTGGAACATTGACTCACAATGTTTTCACGCAGACTGGCAGGTTGTGCAAAGATATTTTAACTGTCCAATTTGTTTCAGTCCTTATTTTGATCTCAGATCAGTGAAATGCAGCCAATGCAGAGACAGTTTCTTGCCAATAAATTCCAGCAAAGCACAGCTGTGTCATTAACCAGAAAAAGAAAGAAAAAACTTAAATGAATGCCTAACACAGTGCGGTTACATGCGGGCAATCGGATCAGATTAATGGCTAAATTACAATAAGATTGAGTCATTCAGCTCATGTAACAAGCTTAATCCGACAAGAAATCGAATCGGATCGGGCTTCTTGCGATCGAATTAAGACCCTGGGATAACTCGATCGAGCGTTCTGCGCATGCTCGAGATGTTTTCCCGCGATCGTCACCCAGAAGTCGAAAGAGACGATATTACTGTTGTTGTCGCCGTCGTTGGAAAGAAACAAACAACGCGACGGAGAATGCCATAATGTGCCGTAACCATGCTCATGACAAATGTAGAGGGATGCAGCTTCATCTTGCTCTTCATTGGCCGTCTTTCCCGAATGCCTTAGTTTTGTTGTTGGTGGTGGTGAAAACGGCTCTATTAGCGATAGTTGAAATGGGTACAGCGCCACCTATCTACTGTGGTATTGCATGCTTTGTGCCAAACTAAAACCAAACTAAAAGCTTCTGTTGTGATTGATTTGTTGAACAAATGCTGTATTTTCAGTCAGTGGCGTAAATCAACAGTAATCGGTCCGCTAGTTTTAAAATTCAGCCAGTGTGCAGGATTCTGAGACAATATTAGCATTCTCTTTGTTAAATCTAACTTCTATAAAATGTTGATTTAATTATCTTTACCAAATTGGATCTATTAAAGGACCCAAACTTTTTTTAATCTTTACCAAACATCAACCCACCTGACTGATTTATTGGAAAAGATATTATTTCTGAAAGATAGTAATGTAAGTTTTATTTTTTATTTTTTTTGCCCTATCTTTGAACTTTGGGAAGTGAATTTGGATGACGGGTGATTTAAAAACTTCCACTCTGTGGTTACACTGGACCACGTTGATCTTAATGGCTTTAAGACAGCTGTCTGTGTTTTAAATGGAACCCTTTTTCGAAAATCGGGTCCTTCAACGTCCGCTTCCTCAAAATCATCGAGCATGTTTCCGACTTTTTTTTTTTTCTTGTCTCTGTGGGCTTACAGTAAAATGAGATATTTTCACGCTTAATAAAGGAACTGAAAAGGGGAAAAGTTCTTCAAAGTCTATTAATTGACTGTTGCTTCCTGTACGTTCCTGTCACATATCAAGAGTTCATCTTCATTGTTTGTTCCCCCCCATATCTCATTATCTTAAGTAGTTCGACATCTTGGTTATGGGTGAAAATGACGAGAGAGAGCATTTAAAGCACTGGAGGTTAACGTGCTTCTAAGATATGTCAGCTCTGCATTAACTAGCTAAAGATTAGAGCTTTCTCTTTAGAAATGGAGGAGAGTCGCGTCAAAGTCTGTGAGATGTAAATGTCTTTTAGATCTTAAGCTAGCCACATGCTGTTTGAATTAAAAAAAAAAAAAGAAACAACTACGGTATATGTTGAGTTGGTCTCCCACAGTGAGAAACGAGGCTTGAACAACAAAGTTTCAGGGCCCAGGACCTCCTGGAGCTCAAGATGTCTGCTGTGTGAGTAATGAGAATGTGTGGAAAGCATGGCAGGCAGCTGCATTTGAGTCATCCATCCTCTGTGCTCCTGCCTGCTTTCAGTGGGTCTCGCCGACTAATCTAGCTCGCTGCAGCCTGTGTCTTTTCATCTGTTCTCCGGGGCCTCTGTGTGTGCTGTCGTACGAGGGTGTTGGACTGGTTGAGGAGTTGTAGAGAAGACCAAGTGAATTAGAGATTTATTTTGTAATCCCAGGAATCAATTCCTCCCTTTTCCACGTTCTCATAGAGGGCTGTTAGTTTTTCTGTCTATAGGAATGAGAGGACACAAAACTGTGAGAAGTATGTGAACCTGTGGGTGCTTCAATTTTATGATTCAAAATCTCTCTTGACTGAACAACAAAGGCATCTGGTGATCTTAAAGCCAGAATGAGACATTTTGGAGGTTT
Source organism: Leuresthes tenuis (assembly GCF_036924035.1). NCBI lineage: Eukaryota > Metazoa > Chordata > Actinopteri > Atheriniformes > Atherinopsidae > Leuresthes > Leuresthes tenuis. The sequence goes on along the minus strand of NW_027325361.1, from coordinate 13,128,708 downwards.
CACACAACTCTGATGGCGGGAGAAAATAAATGGCCTGGGTCGTACTTCAATAATGACAATTGCTGTTCAGTATCTTCATTTATTTATTTTAAGACATAAATATTTTAAATAAAAGCACATTTTTATAGTCACTGTATTTATTCAGTCTTCACCATTCATTCACAAGTTTTAACCATTAAAAGGAAGATGATGATGATGATTATGATAACTTGCAAGGGAGGCCAATTAGGGTCATGTTTGCTCTGCCAGATGAGTCTCAACATCCATGAAAGCAAAGCTGGTTCGTTTTTCTTTTTTTTTTTCTTTTCCTGTCGTCAGTCGAGAAATGTGCAGGTTTCGTAAGAACCTCAGTTTCCTTCTTAGCTTTGATGTCCGCTTTCGTATTCTGTCAAACGCTTCCACCGTTGTCTTCCTCTCGCTCTGCTTCTCAAGTGAAAGCTTGTCTCAAAGTCTCTCCTCTCGTCAGCATTGAACCACGGTCTGTTCCTGCACATCCTCCCGTGTCTTACAGTGAGCAGGCTTTTGCAAGGAAATGGACGTGAGTCATTGTGGCTGCGCAGACTGATGGCAGTTTATTCATCAGACTCCTACTGTGGTGTCAAACAGATGGCACCTTGGCTTTTCACTAGCTTAGACCTGTCATCAGTGCGTTTAACTCATTAACTTCACTCAGTGAGCCCATCCAGATGTTCTTTCTGTTTTCTTCCAACAAGAATCTCTTGTGAGATTGTGTTTAAATGTCTGACTAACTTCATGAAATGGTCATTTTTATTGATAACTCTTTGTAAAACCTTTTGCATCGTGCCATTGGGAATCTGTCGACGTCAGCATTTCTCTGGACTCCTTCAGGAAAAACATTGCCCGCTATAAAAGCTCAAGCTGTTATTGTGATAATCACAAGCCTTTCGCCCGTTAATTTGTAGCTTTAACGCCGTTTGGCTTCTGTAGTCTTGCAGCACTAAAGAAGCTTTTAACCAGCACAAGGGAAGTTGACCTCCTGGTCAACACTTTGGTGAGATGAGATGACTGGTCCGTGCTGATCTTTCACACTGTCATGCCTCTGTACTTTTCGCCTGAGTCAGCCCCTATGTTTAACATGTTAAACTATTTCAGCCACATTCCTATCTGCTGTAGAGCTGTGAAACTCAGCTGAAAGATACAAGCAAACTTGATCACCACACTCCCTTTTATTTATCTTATTATTTTTAGTTCTGTTTTATCATCAAAAGTACTCGGGGTACTCGACATATCTTTCTTGTTATTTTTGGTAAGCCCGATTGTTGTTTTTTTCCTGTCTTATTCTGCCTCTGAGCTCTTTCACCATCCCTTTGCCACCCTACAGCTCTGGCTCAAAATGAGGCCAGCCAAAAAAAAACTCCATGCCAAACTGTGGAAAGTATTTGGCTGCCACTTCCTGTGCTGTCAATGAATGTCCCCCACAAAGCAGACAGCGGCGGAGATCAGGAAGGACAGTTTATTGGGTTTATATCACTGAACCACCACTTTAATTCACTGATATGACAGGCCATCTTTAGGACAGTTGTAGGGCAACAGTTGTCCTCTACAATACCCCAGGTGGTATCCTTTAATGCAATGTAAAATAAGTATTTTTCTTTTTTTAGATGCAATTGAACTAATATGTAGCTGCTCTTGGCTTAATTCTCTCAGCATTGTTGTGGTTGTTGTCTTCTCCATATGAAGGCCTGTTACTGGAACCTTTGCTTTGACTTTCTGTTGCAGATGAAGAGTTCAATCAAGGTGAAGTTTACCGTAGTGCAGCAAATGTAATGCCTCAAGGAAACATCCAGTGGAGTCCAAGCGTTTGTCAACGCTTGTAACAAAGTTGACTGCGATTTGTCTGAGGAGTCTGTTAGATATGATATGCACAGGCTTCCCAGCCACACAGCATATGTCAAAACCACAGCTCAACAGTCTTGTATACACTAATTACTTATAATGTGACTGAGTGAAGAAAGTTTACTTTCATTTTTCATACTAAAACCTTCAGAAAATATCAGCTCATTCATATCGTCACTTCATCCAAATACACATAGGAGTTAATCAGGCTTAATTCAACAGCAAAAAAAAAAAGTATTGTAGAGGCCACTATCCTCCCATATGTTCTTTTTACTTCTTGACAGATTCTGTATGTGCTTATAGGCACCTGGCCCGCCGAATCCCCAGGCACAGTAACTGGCATGTGACAAGCCAGTGTTGTTAGAGAGCAGCTGACAAGCTGCAACACAAACAGACCCGCAGGCCCGTATGACATAGTTCACTGGACCAGCGTCACGCTTCAGGAACCAATTCTACACTTTATTTAACCCGTGAAGTAGATGAAGCTTAGCCCTGCAAAGTGAAACTGAGCAGAGAGGTTGTTTTTTGTAGGTCAGGGCTCGTGCTGATCCTTGCCACCCGGCTGAGTGAGCCACCCCTGATTGTGATTCTACTGACTCATGGTAACAATTATGTGCAACTCAAACAGAAATGAACACCCTCCGCTTCCGAGAATGCTCATATCAGTGCGACATATCCTTCAATGACGATGAGTATGTTGCAGTCTGCCTTTTACATAGCTGAAGTCTGAGCTGTGATCTTATTTGCTAAAGTTTGATAAGTAGAGTCCTCTTACTTCTTAGGGCTGCAGGCTTTTGCCCCATGCAGAGAGTCCAAGTCCCTGTTTGCCAGTGAACCCTTTTCTCTCTCCCACAACCTCTCTTAATCACTGCTTTATGAGAACAAACACTGGTCCAGGCATCTATTTTAGACGGCACCCTTATCTGCATCACGTCTCTGGCAAAAAAACTCAGCAAATTTAACTTTAGTGATGTAAGCGGGGAGAGAGTTTTGTCTGCATGACATGCAGATAACGCTGCGTTGTCACATGTTTGGGGATCGACATCAAAGAAGGTTGCAGGTTAGACAAATCCAGAAGAGAGGCCGACGTTTCAAAACTCAGTGTTTGCTTTGGGTTTGGTCTTTTGCGTCATGCTACGTGTAGGGAAGACTCTGTTTGACTCCAAATGATTTGGTTTCCAAGTTATTCCAGAATTAAAGAAAAAATCTAATTGCTTACTTGTTTTTTTTTAAAAAATATATGTATATATAAATAATAGTTTTCAGTATCAGAATGGCTTTGAGTTTGAATCTTATCAAAAATGTCATGACGACGGTGTCATTGCAACTGGAGCAGAATACTGGTACATGATAGTTCAGTTGCAAATCTTTGTCTTTGTTCCAGAAACATCTTCATGAGTAATCACAGTATGTCCTAAATCTTTGTTACTGCTGCAGATGACTCTGCTGTTCCAGTTGAAAGGCCATTTTACATGTGATAAAGGGCTGTGGCCTTATGATAACTTGACTGGTAAATCTATTGTTTATCACACATCATTGCATCAGGCTTTGTGGAATGTGCCTTCCAGCAACCATCCAAACACTTTGATTGTTCTTCGTGGATGCCCTTAAATGGGGCTGCATCTTTTCTAGAAGCCCCATTTAAGGGGTCCTAAGACCGTTTCAGTTCTGGATGAACAGAAATAGAGACCTGTAAAACAGTGAGGGAGAGAATTCCACATACACTACATTATTTTGCGATTTCATCTGTAGCATACTGGTACATTTTCCCCTTCGCTGTAGCTTCCTCTGCCGATAGATAATGGTCCCTGTATTTCTCTAAGATGTGTTTGAATTTGCTTTGCCACCACTCCCAATCTATGAATTTTCTCACTATGCTTTACACTCAAGTGTTACTTTTAGTCACCAATCCACTAGCTAGCACATGCCCAGCATATGTGCATGTCTCATTTGTTGTTTATTTTCAGGCTCAACATTTAGAGACAGTGATTAGTCAAATCCGTACTTAGTTGGCTCTCCCCAGGTTGCTTTAGCCCACAGGACAAAAGGCAAAAGATAGAAACTTTTCAAAACTCCAAGCCATCCTTATCCTTCCTTGGTTGAATGGGTTCTTCCTAAGTCACTTCCTTCTAAGGCTAGGAGAGAGCCCTTTCTTGTATTTGAAAATCACATCACTAAACCGTAAACTAAAGTGTGTAAGCATCGTGGAAACGATCACATCAATAAATCTTCTCTGTTGCATCCCGCACAAAGGATTGTTGGTGTTTTAAGAACGTCAGGAATACACAAAAGCATCAATGAAATCTCATGCAATGAAGGACTAAGTTCTATTAAGGAGCCTTGGCATTGAAACAGTCCGTCCACTAAAATAGATGGTGTGGCATCTGGAAAAGGCACCCGTTAAAGCTTCTTCTTTGACTTTGAGAAGCATCTATAGACGTTACCCGTTCATCCATCACTTTTCCATACCTGTTTTATCTAAGACGGAGTGAGGGGGGTGGGCTGGAACCTATCCCAGCTGCTATTGGGCAAGTGATGGGGTACAACCTGTGCCAGTCGCCAGTCCATACTTATGACTTCAGGTAGCTTTGTTTACCTTCAAAACACACAAAGTGAATCACCGAAATTAAGAATAATTCAGTAAAACAAAGCACTACATTGATTGCGTTTTTTTCTTCGTGTCCCTTTTTTAACAGCCCACTTCATGCTATTAAAACCTGGGCTCAAGCATTTTACTGTTATGTTTTTAACCCGCACTCGGCTGTACGGGTTATAGTGAAAGCTCAAACAATCCATGTGTCAGGACTGAAAAGTGCACTTTACGAGTCTGTGGATTGCACACTACTGTGCGCCATATCGAGCGGTGTAAACAGACTTTACTGCTTGCTTCATCATGGGGGGGGGGGGGTTTAGGACGGGTGACTCATCAACATTCCTACTTTTCCCTGACTCGTCTCTGTCTCTACTTCCTTGATTTGCTTTTAGCTCTACTTCAGCATGAGGTTTCTCAATTTGTTTTCTCTCCTTGTGCACTTTGCTCGCACATGTCCCGTCCCCAGTAAACCAGGTATTTTGGCTCACTCAAGAGAGCTGAGGTCACAGCTGCCTCACAGAATGTTGTTTGTGAGATCTTTAAACCCACATTGTCCAAATACCTCACCAGTGCTTCAGGAAACTCAAAGGTCTTGAGCTGCTGTGTGTGAGGTGTGGCAGAGATAAATCTGTCAAAGGCTCACATCTAGAAACTCAGCCAGGAATCAGGCTTGATGGTCACCATTACTGTAGGGCATGGTTAGACCCACTTTGGTGGGAGTTCTTTTCCCTGCCTGCGTTTTGGTCCTCCAAGGTCTCATGTGTATATGCAGGAACTGTCCGGTTTGATCTTTGTGGACCACCCCCTCACACACGAACATCAACATAAGCTGCAGGACTCGTAAACTTCATCGAATTACATTTGTTTCTTGTGAAAGTACAGTGGAGCGGTTAAAGCATAAAGTTCTCACATTAATACAGCAAATAATTAGTTGATTACCGAGTACCTGAGTAATACAGTTATCTTAAAACTGTTTGCACTTATTAGTAAAAGTACCGTAATAAAATGCTTCAAATTGAATTCGGTAAATTGGCTTTTTAGAAGATCATGATACTTAAAGACATTTTAAAATCATAATAATATAAATCCAGACATGAAATCTAGTCATAATTAAGGGGTTACGCATGGGGCTGGGCACAGTTTCAAACCAATTTGAACACCGTTTCATTCAAATTTTGTGTAGCTATGACTGTAAATGTAGCTGTCACCGTTTCCTTGGAGACACCGATTTAGTGCAACAACAAGTAAGCTGCTGCAGCTACTAAAGACAGTGAAATAACAGTAAGGATAGTTATCTTAGAGCAGCGATGTTTGGCTGTGACGCTGAAGAACCTGCTGTGCAAACGTCCTACAGAGTCTGTTCAAACTAAATGTAGTAGCACAACATACCTGTTGTTACACTGGAAACGAGTCTTGCAGTCAAAGGGGAACGATGTGTGTTATGCAGCGTTCTTCGGTGTCATCCTGTTGGCCAAGAAAGGGCGCCAGAGGATGGAAATGAGAATGATTGGCATTTCATATTGGGAAAGGCAAACCAAGCAGTCCAGAGTAAGAACCACAGTAGCGCCACAAATGGGAATTATTATGATGATGCAGCTCATCTCTTTCCAGCTATTGTCCAACAGTGATGCTTTGTTTAAATGCTGAAAAATGCTGTAATTATATATACCGTCTCTTGGTGGCTCAGTGAAACCTGCACAGCTTTAACTTTGCGTAGTTTTCCAGATAAGTTTTTCCATAAAAGTACATAAAAGTCTGTTTGGGTTCCGAAATTGTCTGGATAACCTGATTGGTTTGTCTGCATTAAATACATACGTTGGGGTGTTTTTTTTTTTAAAGAAATTTTATAGTTAAAGTAGTTTATTTTGTTGTATGTAAGGGTCTGTTTTATGGCTTTACAGGAGAGGAAGCTGATCTTGACTGAGAAAGACTTGGTATCTGCTTATTTCAGTCGTTTAGATTTAAATCAAAATAGATAATGACATAGAGGCAGCTACTGTTTGCTTCTCTGTTTAAAACTATTGTACTAAACCATGTCAACTGGGTCTGGTTTGGAGTGATTCTTTATGGACTTGATCACATCTGTGATTCTAAGCTTGAGTGGGAACAGGTTTCTGCATCCACTTGGTATTTCTGCTTCCTGTCATGTCTGAATAGAGCTCGGTAACATGGATTGTGTCACCATTTCCTCTGACCTGTCATTGTGGTTCAGGATCTTGCTCATGTTCATTTTTTTCCTCCCTCCCTGAGTATGTGCTTCTCTTCCTTCGCTCATGTTTCTCCTGTGTCTCGTTTCCTCTCCCATATTAATGCAGGAACCCGTCCACTGCTTTCTACCAGGCTTTCCGGCCTAGCAGATTACGAGGGTCAAAGCCCATCAACGATAGGTACGAGCTTGGGTGTGTTTACATGTGTGTGGCCTGGACTGGCTGTCTAAACCAGACTCCTCACCGCTTCATTCCTGTGCAACTAGCAAACAAAAAAAATCTATCTCAAGTAGTCATTTCAGTGCTTTAATCGATTTTTCTTTAATTATTGGAAGATGATTTCCATTTATTTGCAATTATAACTCACTTTTCATTCAGGTTCCTTTCTGACCACAACTTCCTTGTTTTTTTTTTGTTTTTTTTAAATATGTATTTGGCTTTTCCCCCCTATTTATTTTAATAGTTTCTTTTAAGATTTGACCCACTCTTCTAAAGGTAGGCCTGGGTCAAACAGCCGCCATCACATTTATATGTTTATTCGTTATTCAGGTGAATGTCCACAAACTTTAGATCAGATTCGAAACAAGCGTCGTCATCGACAACCAGGAGAAATAACTCACTTAACTTTAAAGAAAATATCCAGCAAATAATTTAATTAGCAACTTGTTTTTAAATAAAACTTCGATGAGAACATGTCTAGTTCGTGCAATTGGCAAAATGCTGTTTTTTGACTGTTTAATTGAATACGTCGTCAGGCTGGACATTTGAGTAGGTGTGAAGCGCGCAGAAAGCATGACACTGGAGGAGGCGTCGGACTGCGCTTTGGGACCTTCAGGATCTGGCAGCGTTTCACGGCTCTTTGACACTTTGAGTTTCTACACTTTGCTGCCAGTCACGAGGATCCCCTACTCGGGTTTCTCTTGCCCCTGCAGTGTCTGTGCGTAGAAGTTCAAGAGGGTTTTAGCAGGTCATGCCGAGATGAGATGAAACTGCGTTTTACGGGCGTCTTTTTCTTTGAAGCCTGACTTTCGTGGGCTCGGATGTGAAGCTGAAGATTTGAAAACTCGTTTAAAGATTTCGTGGAAGTGTGTTGGTAAAATTAATTCTCAGCTTTGAAGCGTTCTTAAAGAAGCGGATGCTTGAGCCGGAGCTTCACTTACTAACAAGCCATGGCTGTCTTTGTGTTCAGAGCTCAATGGAATTAACCTGCAGGTCAATAAAAAGCCAAATGTTTCCCATGTGTGTCATCATTTAGTTCTTACTGGCGTTTTATTGCATTTGTTTGTGCAAACTGGTGGAGTAGATCTATTCTGAGCGTCAATTACGTCTTTCTTTTAACACATAAAAAAACCTTCAGTTCATTCAATCAGCTCGGTGTTAATGGTGTTAATGAGTTCTAAGATGTTCTGCTGCATTAGATGTTAAGAATTGATCTCACCAGTTTCAGGCGTTCTAAATTAATTCTTCAATGTTGAGTAGCTTCAGCAGTATAGGGAAATGCATGGCGGTTGGTTCTTACATAAACTATTAATTTTGGTTTTCGTGAGTCACTAACTGTTTTTGTTTCCGTGTGCCGTCTCAGGGAGTCTGCAGACACATTCTGGCAAACAAACGTTCTATCAAACACTCCACTTGTTATGCTGTGAATTCATATGACAATGTTTGAGCAAAGTGCTCCGATGCGACAATTTGTGTTTTGGCAGAGCATTAAAGCACCGGCAAGTAAATGATTTTGATTTAGACCTTTACACGATTCGCTACCGCAGAACCGCAGATTAGTTGGTTGTGTACCTGTGACAGAAGTGCTCTTTTGATCTCAGTTAATCTTAAAATCTAATTTCTGTAAGTCGAGCTGTTCAAAGGAAAATTGTGCAGTTGTGTTTAAGTTGTTCCCGCGGTGCTCTAGTTTATGTTAGGCAGCTTTTTGTTTTCAATTGTTATTGAACTTTGCGATGAAGAATAAAGCTTTTATTAAAACAGATCTCTGCATGATAATGACTATGTTGTGGCTTATCAGTTTATTGCAGTGATTTATAGGCACTGCTTGATAAAGACTGTGAACTACAGTGAGTTAATAAGATTGTTATACAATGTTATCCATCAAAGAGATCCAGACAAGATGTCAATGTTTAGTGAGGAAAACAGAAGCAGTTGAGCAAGTGTGTCCTCTCTGCTGGCAAAAGACTCAGCGGCTCTGTTTGTTCCTTATCCAGCCCTTGTTTGCCTGTAGGCTCAGTAACAGTGCAGCTTTATTCAAACCTTTTCAGTTAACCGCAGGTAAACCTTAGGGAGCTGTCTCAGTTCGGCTCCCTTTGTCCTGATCCGGCTCTCCTGCAAGGTTGGACTTGTTGGAAGTGAATGGGGGGGGGGGATTGCTCACAAACAGTTTCAGGGCACAAAGGAGCATTCCAGCAAAAATGATTGATTTGTGAAAAATGTTGGACCTCAGTTTGGCAGCGGTTCTACTCGTCCTCATCCTAATGGCATGCATCAACCCATCTTTTTAAGAGAAACATAACTGAGATCTGTGCTTGAGATACATATTTCAATTAAAACTGATTAGATTGAGTGTCAGATTTTTGGCTGTAAAAACATGACTTGAATTTGCATTTATTTATGCCATTCGATTTATTTTAGTTAATCGCAGCTTCAACAGTGTTTTTTGATGCTGTCATTAGCCATTCCCAAAAGCATTCGGCCCCACCATTGATCTATTTGTTCTTGTGAGCAATTTACACGTCTAGAAAAGGCAGAGTCCATGCAGCTTTTTCTAAATGTCTTCAACTTCAGATTTTTATGACATTTATTTATCTCCCACACCATTCTGCTTAAATCTCGCAGTGACCATTCATCTTTCAGCTGCGACGAGAAAGTCGATCTAACAAGTTAAACTCTGCATTCGTAGATATTTCAGGGGAGGGTTGGCCTGCTAAATGGATTTATTGGAAAGAAGCGATTGTACTACTGTAACACAGAAGCAGCAGCCTTTTTACTGGCCTTTTTCCACAAGGGTCAGCTTCATGATTGCAGACAATAAAAGACAAAGTTGGCCGGAGCACACGTTGTCGGTCACCACTATCGGACCCCTGAAGTGTTATTTGATCCAGAGCTTGTATGTGGTCATTGTTAATGATGCAAAAGCAAACATTCATTATGGCGAGGAACAAAGTTAAGTGTGGGAAAGCTGAAGTTCTCACTTTCGACGTACTAACTGGAAACAACCAGACTGCTTCTTACTCAGCTCAGAGGCATTTTCAAACATCTTCCCTTTTGTGTGTCTATCAGGAACAGTTACCAGTTTATTTCACATTTGTTGAAAACCTTGTTTTTTCTCCCGCTCCTTGGCAGAGTCGGTGGGAGTCGCCTCCCCTTCTTGCAAAAACATAGCCACACTCAAGAACACATTGTAATTGCTAACAGGCTTTGGGACGTATCCTCGGAGAACCTTGTACGTTTCACTTGCAAGGTCTTTCTGTTCAGTAAGAGGGTCAAGTAAAAAAATAAAAATAAAAAGACCTCCTACGGTGAAACTGCAGAGCTGTGATCGATATGACCCAACTTGACATGGCGCAGAGCTCTGATTTTAGACATAAGTCTTTTTTAGATGCAGGGAGGAATTGACGGATGGCTATCTTGCTGAAGTGACCCAATATCTCAATGACAGCACTGGTTGGTGGCAGTGTTTTCGCTCTTTCAGCTTCATTTTTAGAAACTGAGCTCGCATTTCACCTTCATTACTCCATTAAAAGTAGAACCTTTTCAATAACAAACCCAGTGGACGAGCAGGGGGTCTGACTGCATACATGGTCAACTCAAAAGTAGCGGGTCCAGGGTAGCAAATGTAGTATTTAGCCTTTTATCTCAGTTGTGGCTGCAAATGAATATTATCAGTTGATTAAAGGTTAAAGCAGTTTTGGTTCAAAATACTGAAAATGCACCGTTGTGTTTGATGTTGTAGGGGCTGGAACCAGTTAATTTGGGGGTATTTTGCTTTAAAATTATAAAAAAAAAACCTCCATAAGTTAGATTTATGTTGATCAGCTGCTTGATTAGTTGACCAGTTGCTGCATCTTTAAACTCAGTTATGACACTTTGGGACCAAAGCTTCTTTGAAAAGTCGGATCCAACCTCCTGTGATGAACGGGGTTTCACTGTTTTGACAGCATAGTGCTTAATGACATTAGTGTGACCCAAACCCTGTTCTTCAGAGACTAGAAATCCTTGATCCTGTGATAAATACTCTGCTGAATACTGAGGCTCGTTAACGGTGAGGTGCCAGGGTTTTCCCATTAAAGTCTCAGTAGTAACTCCATTATTGTTAACACATTCCAGTGGGGTCTTAATCCAGATTGAGCAAAACAAGTGGTGTAGGCCCAAGTCACTCAGGCGAAAGAGAAAGAGAGAGAGAGAGAGAAAAGAATGGTGAAATATGATATTGAAGCACATGTTGTGCACCAAAAATCTGGTTTTACTTGTAGCCATCTTGACAGTGATTATTCAAAGCTTGAAAACCCCTGCCTCGGATCCCCCCCACTGTGTTTGCATATGGAGTTTGATGGTTATGTTACACACTGGCTCTTTTTTTTTTTGAAGTGGTTCAGCAGCCATTAACAAACATCCCTGCCAGCAGTTATTTTAGCCCCTAATCGGGCTAAAATAACAAGGTCTTCCGAAAACGGCTTAAATGAACAGTAATGGATAGAGTTCATCCGCTGTCTCGGGTTCAGATCCTTGTCCTTGCTGGTATGAAACCCCAGAGGAGACCCCACTGCTTCTCATGCTCCCTGTCATCCGGCTCTTCCACCAAGGCTTTTTACTGGGGCTGCTCATGTCTTAGGAGAGGACCGACTGGCCGGTTTCCAGCATGTCATCGAGGGACACATGCTGGATAAGGAGTTGCTTGTACACCAGTCTGGTGATTACGCAACAGGCGAGGGTGTATCCTTCGGCCTGTTTACGAGGAAACTTGGTGGCAGCAGACACACCCACTCATGACTTTGATTTAGGGCTAGAAAACACACAACTTCCTTGATGTTTGCCTTATTTTGTTTAGCCTCCATTGTGTCAGTGTTTGCCACTCTTTATGTAGACGAGACACATCTAAAACATCCACGTTCAGAGATGGAAATTAACGTGCTTCCAGCATCCTGCAATTGTCACACTGGCTTGAAGCTTTACAATGCAATTAGTAGAAGTTGTTTAAAGAGATTCTTTTTCCTTTTTTTTTTTTTTAAGTTTGTGCACTGTAAAAGCTTCTGTGTTCTTGTATAAATGTTAATGTACTTACTTGTCTCCACCTTAAGAAACGTTTTCATGGACTGGTAAATTAACATAAACATATCCGTGACTATTGGCTCCACAATGTTGTGTGCTTCTGGGGTTGTTTGGTGAAATCTGGCCGTTTTCATCAGAAGTTTTAAATATACCGCTTTCTTTATTTTCATAGGGTTGAGGGGCAGGCACCTTTTGGGCGCGAGGTCTTGCTGTCGTTGACCCTTTTCCGAAAGCTGAATATAGAGTCCCACATCTGGACCTCTGCAGACAATGTTACCGTTTAAGTTTCACTTTAAAGCCGCAACCATCCGTCAATGTTGTCGGGAGGAAATCAATCCACCACTTTATTTTCTCCGGACAAAACGGACAAAAGTTCTGTTCCGGCCTCACAAATAAGGAATGTTGTTTCTTTTTTACTTAATTTATTAATTTTAATCAATTTACTTATTTTTTTTTTTTTTTTTTTTTTTTTGTCACAGTACTTGAATGTGTTTAGGTTTAGGACAGTTGGACTGAATGGCTTCTTCTCCCTCACTTTACTAACAGACTAAACCGATAATCCAGACAGCATTTCAAAGCAATGCTGTCTCGATTAGTATTGAGAATAATTGTATATACAGCTGTTTTGGGGTTTTTTTCTGACACAATACTATACTATTTTCTCCACATGTTTAACTGGTTATTAAACAATAAGAAAACGTGTACAGATCTTGAGATGAGAGGTAATGTATTTGAAAGTACAGCTTGGAGACAGTCTTCATCAAATGAGAACTTCCAGTTGATTTCTGGACCAACAATGAACTCATTGAGGAGAGTCATGACTAAACTCCTGTTTGAAGCCGCTTTTCACTTTTTGCCAAAGCTAATTGGAGCCTCTAGTGACCCCATCTGGCGCAGCGCCTGAACTACACCTTTTTAACTCACAAGCCAGGCTGCGGCCTGCGTTTTTATCTAACAACAGTGAGTTGTCAGCGAACACTCTCGTCTGTTGTTGCAGCCCCAGTCCCTCCAGCTATTGTTTTGAAATGCTGTCTCTGGGAGGAAGAGGGGTGAGTTTACGACTGTAATCCTGAGGTCTCATTTATTCAGCTGCCTCCCCCCACGGTGACTGTTTGTGTGCTTTAGTTGACGGGGACGTGTACCGATGCATCTGCGCCTCTAATGGAGAACACATTGAACCTCTGACAATATAAACCATCGAGCGATAAATTCAGAGAGGTGGAGGAGACCATGCTTTCCTCCTGCACGTGTCTCATGTGAAGGAGGCGCACAGAAAAGCGAGGGGGAAGGAGTTGCTTGGGAGTGTGTGCACAGGAATGGGTGAAATGGTTGGTACCAAACCAAATGCCTTGTGGTTATGGGACTTCATAGCCAGTTAGCAGTGAGGAGCTGTGTGATAGTGGCTCTGTCACAGACGTCTGGGTTTGCAGGCGCTGGACTTGGGGCCAGAGGTGTGCTGAGCTGGAATGTGCTGCCTTGTGGTCCTTTGTTGGGGGTTGGATGAGGGCATGTGTGCGCTGCTGCAGTCTGCGGGGAAGGTCCATGTGGAGGTTAACACAGCAAGCGGTCTTATATAAACCGCCACATGTTTTCCTCCTTGAATAAAATGTACAGCTTGCTGTGTTTTCCTTGGACACCAAATGGCAAAATCCTTTTTTTTTTTTTTTTTTTTTACATTTTTTTTTTTTTTTATGTTTCTAACAGTTTATGCATCGCAGCCAAGATGGATTTAGTGACTCTACAGGCTAATCTAATTTAACCTGCGTGTCACTTGTTCTTTGTTATTGGTTAAAAACACATTCCGGCCAGTGCTTGCAGACGTTCTCCTCTTTCGCCATCCCAGATGTGTCGATTCTCAGTTCTAAGGGAGGAATGTTGTTTGCTGGCGTTGTTTTTAATCAGTTTTAATATCTGATTAAGACTCTTGCTGTGGAATGTGATTACCCCACTGTCACTGCATCACTGTGGATCTGCCATGCAGTAAATCATGTCCCAACTGCTGTTGAGCCTTTTTTTTTTTAGCTGCTACATAATTCAACAAGGAAACAAGAGTGCAGGAAAGTTAGCTGGAATTTCTAAAGTTGAGCGTGTTTCAAATGTGATGACAAGCAAAGCACATTGATTTTTCCAGTGGAATGGGAGTGGCTTTTTCTGTTTAATTCGCTTTATTTGTTTTACGGCAGGGATGTCAGCGTTCACAAGAATAACAGTATCCTCATTTGCCTTTCAGTAATGCTGAGTTGATAAAGAAAGCAGCTCTGGGACTTCTTCCATACTCGCGTTTCACAATCTCTCTCTCTCTATGAGCAACCTTTTCTCGGAGCCCTTGAGATCACATTCAAAAGAAAAATGTGGAGAAGTGAGACTGCACGAGTCTGAAGTTTATAGAAACCAAGTTTGGGGGGGGGCAGAGCAGATGGATAAATCACGTTTTAAAAACGGTGCCAGTGTTTCGAGAACAGGCCCAAACAAAACCGATTTGGACACGCAAAGCGCCGCCTCCTTTTTAATTAACGTCGAGTAAGTGAGTAAGTCCTCCTGTGCTTCTGGGGATTTTTTTGGCACACGGTGGCGGTGAATATGTTACTTGTGCAAGAGGCTTCCCGCGAGTAAATTGAGAGGAGGAGGGAGAGGCTGAACTCCGCCTCCCCGCACTCTCACCATGTGATCAAGCGGGGTTTTAAGAAACATTCGGCTGGTTTTGAAAGGAGAGACGTCCGTGTTTTTATCCTGAGTGGATTAGAATCCGTCAGAAAACCAGTAACATGCGCAGCAAGATGAACTACAGCCTGCCCTGCTCGCCGGGAACTTCACCTCCGCGTTCAGGACAGTTGATCTCTTACAAGGCGAGATGCGTCAGGTAAATGATCTGTTACGCACTCTTCCAGCTGTTTTTTTTCTATGTATCAGCGCGGAGTTTACAACCATCTGTTGTTTTTTTAATGCAAACACGTGTGAAAATGTTCACCTGTTTCCGTTTCGCGCATTTGAAGCTTCTCGTTCAGTTAAATCCTCATCGGCTCAGTGGCCATTTGCTGACGAGTCTGACCGCCGCATGGCGTCAATAATTTTGCCGGCAGCATTTTGAGTAAAAAGCAGGCTTGTGTGCTCGTGATGCACATGAAACCTCAAATGTGGAATCTGTTTGGTGTGTGTTTATAGTCTGCGACCCTCCCTCCATCACACACACACACACACACACACACACACACACACATCTCCATCTTAGACTTCCCACTGAGCCGTACGTGCGCCCCAGCACGCGGGATGTAAACAATAAGACGCACTATAGAGCGCCGTGTCCGTACAGGCGATGCACTGTGCTCAAATATTTATTTGGGCTGTTTCTCAGTGTTTCACTATTATCTGAAAGTAAGCTCCATCACGTTTGCTGTTTCAGAGGACTAAAACTGAAATGTGAGGATACATTTCATGTGAAGAAAAAGACACGTGAGCTGATGTTTACTCTCATGACGCCTTCCCTTTAACTTGCGCTTCCTTCAGAGATCACCCTTCTCAGCCTGTAAGAGGTGTAACACATCTTTTCGTAGATTTGTCGACTTTAAACGCCAAATAAAACCTCCCCCTGCACATTGTGTTCCCTCTGATTTCTTGGCTTCACATCTGAGCGCCTTCTAGCGTTTTGGTCACTTTTTCTTTTCTTTTTTTTTTTTTTTTTTGCATCCACATCAGAGCTGGGCAGCGATTAAGCAAAAGAAAAGCATTTGGAAGGCTAATTTCTGCAACCAATAAAAAGCTTCTTTGTGTTGTTTTTTTGTGCCCTGGGAAAATCTGCAAATCTTTGCATTGTTTTGTTTTCTGCCAAGTAGATGATCATCTCATGTTTGAGGTGGAGAAATGCTTTTCCTTGCTTTATTTCAGGGGGCAGGAAGAAGCTGCTGGCTTCACTAAAGTGACCAGAAGATGCTTTTTCTTTTTGTTAAGGCAGCCTGTGCTCATAAAAGAGAGGTGGATGCTTTACCTTCTGCCACAGTGTGAGAAATGTAGGTTTACAAGGAAAAGACAATAATGGGTGTAGTAATAATAATAATAGTAATAATAATAATAATAATAATAAGGTCAGCTGTGGTGGAAAAAAGCTCCTCCTCCTCCACTCTCCTCCTCTGAAACGTGCTGGATTAGATGAGTCATGCTCTGCCACACAGGACTGTATCATAATTTCCTGTGTTTACTACCCTAAATGATACTGCTGTGTTGCCTCTTTTTTTTCTTTTCTTCCTTTAACTATTTTCCTCTTTATTATTTTTTTTTTTTTTTACATAAACCCTAATGCAAAGCTTTTGCGTGTAAACTTACATTTGGTATCAGAGCGTGTCCTTTTGTCCCCACAAATCTTTAAAAAAAAATAAAAAAAAGTGGTCCATTTAAATAACTGAGAGAGCCTGAGCTGGAGATGAAGGCTAAAGATGCACCACCTTCTTAGAAGATATCGTGGCTTAAAGCTGGGATGTCTGGAAAGTCGACCTGGGCTTTTGAGCTGCTGACTGATCCCACAGTGGTGCCTGTTGTGTTAGAAGGTGACCCCCCCCTCACCTCATTCTGAATCTTTACCTCTGAATTCTCTGGTCTGGTTGTTGGCATTCTGTGAAGGGCTTGAAAACAGGCCCTGAATCAGCAACCCTCTGCTGGGCTGAAAAGTGTTCCAGAGTTTCTCTGTGGGCAGATTTTTCCCGCTTATCTGTGGGGGTTTATTTCTGCGTTACCTTAGAAGTCGTTGGGAAATCTCTTATGTAACAGTCGGCTACAGTTAGAAGTGTGTCAATGTGAAAAAGCCGATAATGATCTAAAGCATTTAGCGTGTATCAGATGGATATCTTATCTCTTGCACTTTGTCTCTCCACAGTGCATCCGGTGCCAGCGTTGTTGCCATCGATAACAAGATTGAGCAGGCTATGGTGAGTTTTCCACACACGGAAAAGCTATAACGAGCGCGGCGAGGCGACGCACGTCATCCGACGGCCTCGGCAATGATTTGTTTCATAACCAGTTTTGCACTGCTGGCACAACTAAAAAGATCAACATTAAACTGACTCTTAGAATGATTGAATTGTATTATTTGTTTATACAGTTCACGGAGGTACTTGAACTTTTTCTCTACTGGCTTACGTAAATAAAACAAAGCACAATGCTCCCATAGTTAGTTTGCCGTTTGATTGACAAGTGATCTTGGGAAGAAAGCAGTTGCAGCTCTTCTTGTTGCCAAAAAAAAAAAGATCACACGTCACCACTTAAAGCTCTGAGATTATGTCTTCTTTTCTTTGAGGGACCTGTAATCTGTTTTGTTCACGACGTCTTAGCAAAAGAACGAGCTAATTTTAGTTTGTTTTTCCTTGTTTTTCCTCTTTCTTTGGCCGCAGGATTTGGTGAAGAGTCACCTGATGTACGCCGTTCGCGAGGAGGTTGAGGTGCTGAAGGAGCATATCAAGGAGCTGTACGAGAGGAACTCTGTGTTGGAGCGCGAGAACGCGGTGCTGAAGTCACTGGCCAACACGGAGCAGCTCAGCCAGCTGTCCAATCAGCTCATCAGCACATCGCCGTCCCTACAGCAGCAGCAGCAACACCCGCTCATCACAAACAGCAGCCCTTCTCTGGTTCACCACGAGGGCAGTCAGAGCATCCCCCATCACCCAAACATCACCTCAGCGTGAACCCCCATCTCTTTACACACACATCCAAACACACACCTCCCATGGACAGGAGCGGGAAGATCCTGTTAGTGAAAACAACTACTACTACCGTCCCCTTAACCCCATAAAGCGAAAGGCTTGGCTCTGCTCAGTACGCTCCATCTGAATACAAGTTGACGACAACAACGCCTTTGTTTGCCTTCATTGTGTTGTGTGTGCACACTGCCGTCACCGGGCCTTCGTGTTATTAAGACATTTACCAGCCTTTCAAAAGTCTTACTCTGGCCCAGTGATTGGCTGCAAGTGAAGTAAGAAAAAGAAAAAGGAAAAAAAAAAAAAAAAAAAAAAAAAGGAGGAGCAGGGGAGCCGGCGCACACCCGAAAACTGAATGTTGTTCTTGTGCAGGAGGCGGGGTTCACGAGCACAAGGAGCTCGATTAGTTGGGACAAAAAGTGGTGGAGGGCGGTGTCGAGACCCCGTGAAGGACCACGGCGGTGACGGCGTCCTGTAAAAACATCCACGGGGGCCATCCTCCCGATGTCTGTACGCCCACATCACTCCAGGGCCGGAGGAGGCCAGAGTGCAGAGGGCAGGGGGGGGATTGAGGAAACGAGGACGCCAGCGGGCGCCTCCGCTCGGGTGGAGCGAGTCGAGAGCCTCGACTTGTTATATGCTGCATCGAAAGCTTGCGTTGTTTTTTTTCTCGGAGCCACCGTACTTTGACATGAATCATAATTCTCATTAGTTCAGTTTTAGTATTTGCATTTATTTATTTCAGGGCTGCTATTTTCATAATGTAAATGAACAATGTCACGGAGATACTTATTAAAAACGGAAAGAAAAAAAAAGAAGTTCTCTTTGGTCTTTTGGTATTTTAAAATCTGTCTAGTATACAAATCGGTATTTTCTTGCAACGAGTAGATCTCAGAAAGTAGGCAATAAGTTCCATAACAGAAATTCTTCTCATGAACTAGTGCTAACACTAAAGCTGAGCTGTCATTAGGTGAAATCCAGGTTGAATGTATATTTTGTAAAGTATTAAGAGCGTGGAGGGTTTGTACAGGAGAACGCCTGTTAAGTGTGACGTATGTGACGGGATGTTTCGATAAAGAAAACTGTCGATGTGCTTTTTCCACACTTTCTTTGTCGGGATGAGAGATAGAATTGGATTTCGGGGTTCGGTTTCGGGGGGGATGGATGAAAAGCTGTGAAATTTCGACCTACTTTATAACCAAAGACTCAGAGCTGTGTTTTTTTTTTTGTTTTGTCCAGTTTTAAATGCACACATTTCTTTTTCTACCATCTCCTCTTTGGTTTTTGTTGCTGTTTTTGCATGTTCTGCATGAGCTTATAATCAGACCACTTTCTTACCTCGTGTTTTTTTTTCATCCAGCACTCTTATTTTTTTTTATTTGCTGCCACGTCATCAGTCTGTGAATGTTTGCCTGTGTGTGTGGGGGGGGGGGGGAGTGGTGGTGGTGGACGGAAGGAAAACTAGATAAAATAATTGAAATGTGTTTGTCAGAGAAAGGGAGGGGGACATGGAGCCATTTTTGTTGTTCTCTGGTAGATGCTGTTAGGCGTACGCAGAGAAAAGGGGGGGGGGGGGGGGGGGTGTGTGCTCATGCAGCGTTCAGTTTTGTTTTTTTTTGTTTTTTTTAACTGTGACGTACAACACTTTGCTTGGAAAGGAGGAGAGACAAAAAAGAAAAGAGCAATATCTGTAGTAAAACAAAACATGGAAACTTTAAAACATTTCATCCTTTAAAGCTGCGGCCCCATTCAGTGGTGTGTGAGCGTGTTATGGGATGTCCAGTCGGTGTCACGTCTTTGTGCCTCCTGTGCCGACGCCTGCGCTCGTCAGGTGATCTGCTTTCTTTCTGTGGCTTAGAACCAAACCAAACTGCTTGGTAATTGTACAATCAGACTTGATTTTTAGACTTTTCTTTCTTGGCTTCTTAATTTTCTGTCTTTTTTTTTGTTTAGTTTCTTCTCGTTTTTCTTTCATTTGAAGGAGATGCCCCGTACATGCCAAATGTACTGTATGAAAGTGATCACTGAGCCTTGGAGAAAATATCTTAACAAATGCCCTTGTAATGTGCTGTTCAGACGATTTTAGTTTTCAGTCAGAAATAAATAACTGTTTTATTATGAGAACGTTGTCACGTGTCTTTATTCCCGCCTTTATTAAGTCACTTTTTGTTTTTGTTTTTTTTCCGGGAACATTTTCAGTTTGTCAAATGCTGGAGTTTCTCTTCTGTCATGAGTAAACAGAAGAGCGTGTAACCTGCTGTAGGTCGAACAAACATGACTGCGAGGTTGAGCCCTGCAGGTGAAGTTAAAAGTCATCAGTCCCTGACAGACAGTCTGGTGGGAAACCTCCATTTTTACTGAGATCGGCATACGAATACATTTCAGTGTAAATGGAAAAGTTTTGGCAATTAGATCAAATGTGATGGACGCCGGTCTCTTAGAAAATACGTTTTTAGTTTCTTATTTTAATCACTGAAATGATACTTTCTTCAGATCATAACATTCAAGCTATACTATCGCAGCTTTTGATAGAAAACCTTAATTCTCCTCCTGGTAGGCAGACATCGGCTCGTCCTGCTGAGCAACCGCCACCAGTGAATGTTTGCAAGACCTGAATCAATTAGTTTTTGCCCTCTGAATTCAGAAAAATACTCCCAAAGATAGATTTTTGGCACGGAACACAGCAGAAACACAGTGTCCAACCACATAATCGCACCGGATTGCATTGCCCGCCTCGTACAATGTGATTCAAAAACACTGCGGTGGGAATTCATTTTTTTTATCCTGATTTTTAGCTTCTCTTACATTTGCTCCTTGTTAAATTCAGAATAGATGTGAAAATCCCTCTCCTCACATATAAAGATCTTAATGACAAGTTCCATTGTCTCTTGGAGATATTATAATGACATATTTTCCAAACATATTACTTAGCTCTGAGACTGCTGGCTTACTTGTGGTTCCTAGAGTTTAAAAGTAGAATGGGAGGCAGAGCCTTCAATTATCAGACTCCTGCTCTGTGTGAGCGACTCCTGAGTTGTTCTGCCACAGGCCCAGGCTGCCGTGATTTGTCTCACGATGCGCCTCTTTCCTCTTTTTCTTAATGAGTTCATAAGCCATTATCTAATGCCGCCAGCATTGTATCCCTTCTGTCCTCCTTTTTTTTTTCTCTCCTCCGGTCCCGTGACCACCAAGCAGTTGAGGCAGAAAGTTGCCTTATTGAGCCAGGTTCTGCTGCAGGTTTCATCCCGTTAGCGTTCTCTCTCACTTTTGCCAAGTGCTTCCTCACGTGGAACTGTTGGGTTTCTATCCTGAAATATCTATATTTTGATTTAGTGCCACGGACATGCAATTAAATCTAACTCAATAATTCAGTTAGGCCTCCAGCTTGGAACCCAACAGCTTATCGTTCATGCTTCTAAAATTGAGTCATCTTCCCCAGGTTCCTTAGAAATCGCATCTGATAATGTTCTGTAGAATCTGAAATTTTGCCCCCCCCCAAGAAGGAAGTATTTCTTTGTTTGCCTCTGGTTGAAATTAGTCTCAAGAATTTCTTTTTCCCCTGAAGGAAGAAGGTGAGATGCCGTGAGCTATGTGTGAAATCCTAGCGGCAGCACCGTCAGTCATCTGTCAGCTACCTGTCAGCTCGAATAAATCCTCACTTTACTACCATTTAGAAAGGTAGTTATTTTCAAAGCGGCGCTTGAATGCGGCTGGATGCGTTCCAGCATCTGACAATATATGCAAATTTCTCAGTTCTCACTTTAGAATATCGCTACCACTGTCATTAAAACAAAAAAGAAAAGACTCCTTTTCTTCTAATTTCCCCTTTTTCTGTTTATTGCTTTTTTCTGTGTCTCTTTTCTGTGTTGCTTGAATTTATGCCTGATATCTTTGGAGTTTGAATTGCCGTTTTTTATGCCTTCAACCCAGAGGTTTGTTATCCGGGTGGAATCGTTTTATCTTTAACTTGGTATTACGAAACAGTTTTTAATGAATAAATCTTTTTCCGAGCCTTGTTTATGAAGCATATCTCTGCTGCTGGCTACCTAAAATATTTGTTATGTTTCTGATCATATCTTGTACTTCCAAAAGCTTCCATGTGCTGTTCATGGGTTGTGTCTGCCAAAGACTTTCATGTGTACCGCGCTTTCAATCAAACTATAAATTACATACTTTCTAATCAGTGCCAGATATGTCACCCATAGTGACTCGGGGATGAAAGGGTGTTGGTGCTTGTATTCAGGTTATTTTGCATATTAATAATGATCTGAATTTTTTATGCTCTGATAAAATAAATGCAACATTAAAGACCTTATTCATTCCCAGTGTGTACAGCCACTAGTTTAAGGGAGGGGGGGTTTGTCACATCACAAAAGCCTAAAAGTTAGTTTTTTAACTATGTACTTCCTTTAACCAAAGCCAGACTTACTGGGCTTTAAATAATGCTTCATTTTAACCCTCCCTTTCTCCCTGAACTGTTAAACTGTTAATGAATGCTTTGAGCTTTTGCATCCAAAATGTGGGAGTTACAGTCGCTATAAAACACTAAATGGGAGTATGTCAGACGTTCAGAGTTTGGTCGGCAGGGTGCTGAACTTGTTTGCACTTGGCTGTAGAAAAACAGCAGCTTCATTTGGAATGCTGGCTTCTATGTTTACAGGTGCCATCATGTGAGTCCAGTTCCCCTTTCGGAGTTTTACAGAGTAACATGTAATCTGATCAGCTGTAATTTGAGTCCAAAGAAATGTGGACAGCTTTTATTCAAGTATCCAGGCTGACTTTTGGATGGCTTTTGATTTTTTTTATTCTTTTGCCGTTGTTGTTTCGTTTTATTACGGTCAAATGTCCGTCCGGAAATCTGTCCAGGAACTTCAGTCCCTGGAACTGATTAAACTTTGTGTTATATAACATGAACAGAAGAGACTTCAGGGACAGTAGATTATATAAATTGTATGACCTGAACTCGCTCTCAGAATTCAATTAAATGAAATTCCATTCACTTTAATGGGCGTGGAATTAAATCACAGTTGTCATCTCACAACACCAGAGCAAAACTTATCAATTTCCTTTGAGCAGGCACTTGAGGTCAGTTAAACTGTCCTTTGACAGGATGAAACCTCGGACAGAGACAACCAGAGGGAGGGCGGCCATCTGCTTGGACCAACTGGAGTGAGGGGAAAAGAAGAAAGCGAGAGCAGTGAGAGTTGATACATAAGCTTTTCTGATCTAAGTAGATATACACTACTTTTGTACCAAAGTACACTGCAGATGACCAATATGGTGCAGCCCCTGAAAGATCTTAGTCAAAGTATTGTATGTATGATGCTCCAGAATGGGCCCACGTACACTGGCTAAAAAAACAGAACAAAGTCTTTATTTCCATCCGATTCAGGTCACCGCATATGTTGAACGCAGCTGTGATACTCAATTGGCCCAATTCTGCAAGCTGCTGGGGACAACTTAAAAGAACATACAGATAAAGCAACACTGGCCTCCAAGTGGCATGTTGTAGCAAAGCAGCCATACTTGAATCTTCAACCCTGCTTTACGTCATTGTGGCAGATCTTCCTATTCACATTCTTTCCACAGATTAAGGGTGTTCACGCTGCAGCGCTTCACAGCTGTGAGTCACAGTAGCTCCAACGGGAAGTTGGGTAAAAAGGGAAGACGTGTTTGACGTCACTGTGAGCAACGTAGCTCAGAAAATTCAAACCTATGAATGAAGGGTGAAAAACCAGCTTCTCTCCTGCCCGAAACGTCATCATCAACTTGTCCTGACATGTTTGACTTCTGACACACTTCTTATGTGTGTCAAAAGTCACGACGTGTTAAACACGCTGAGCAGGCTACGTCCTGCCCACTATATGATAATGAAAAGCAGCTAATACATCTATAATGTACATGGATTTCTATACTATGTGTCATGATATCATTTACAGTATCAGTCAAATGTTTGGACACACCTGCTGATTCAAAGTAAATGAACAGGTATGTCCAGGCTTTTGACTTGTACTATGTGTACATATTAAACCCACACTCCTGCAAAAAAATATCATTCAATATGATGAACTTTCAGTTCTGCGGAACACTGATTTTCGGCTCAGAACAGGTACTTGCAACATTACGAGCTTTTAACATATTACACGATCGTGATGATTGTGACACACTAAAGAAAGTCAGCGTTGTTTAATGCAGCGTAAAAGGAAGGAAGTCTTATTCAACCCTGGGAGGCCTGACATTGCACGCATGTCTGTGTGTACGTGTGCACATGAGTGTTTTATGCAAGGACAATTACTCACCACTCAGTCATCTGCAACCACACCCAACAATTATGTACTGTTACAGAAAGTTAAACTGCTGTGTCCTTACTTACCGCTGCCATCAAGTGATGGGTAATTAGATGGATACTCTATGGATCCCAAAGGGAAATGAAGGCATTCAGCACCTTGTTTGACTCGCGTACACACATACAGTGCAAAATAACAGCTGTCCCTGCGAGTGAATCATAGATTCCAGTCAGTATCCAAAGCTGTGCAGTGGATTTCTGTGGTGGATGTGATGCAACAGATTCCTTGTGTACTTGTAACAAACAGAATTCAGGAGAATGGTGCCATCGTGTGGTCAGAACGTGAGAGTATCTTCTGCAGTGCAGTTGACATAATTACACTATATGTGCATTGCTGTCCAGCAGAAATAAACACAACATTAAAGCAGTCACTCTCAACATGAGGTTTTACTTTACTTAAGGATAATTTTGGCTTAAATCCATTGAAGTTGTAATTTCGTCAGATGGCTGTTTTTGGGGACAGAAGTCAATCAAAGAGTGGAGGAAGATCGGTTGATGATCTGGATTTAGGAGCCAGGGGTTTGTTATTGTCCATGCATTTTAGGTTTTTAGAACAGTTGATTTAATGAACAACTTAGAACGAATACTTTTCAGGGTGAAAAACACACACACTCACAAGGGGTTTGAGCTAAAAATACTAAGATAAGTTATATCCATGTGGTACTATAGCTCTACTTAGGGGCTTCCCTGGCCTCTTCAACTCTATGGTTAAATAAATGAATCTCATAAATAGTTAAGATAAGGCTGGCAAATTTCCAGAAAGCCATTGTATTTATCTATTTTAGACATACAGCTGTTAATTTCCAATGATCATGTACCAAATCCAATTACACTGTAAGAAAGAAACCACCTACATAGCACACCTAAAACACTTTTCTGACAGAACAGGTTTTTTAACATGTCTGTGGAGTGAGATATACCTGATGGAAGAAATTATAATAGTGTCGGCAGATAGTTGGAGACTGACAGTTTTTACATAAAACTGATCAGACCTGTTCCGGAAATATCCCTCCAGATATATTCAAATCTAGATGGGCCCACATTTGACAACAAAGGGTATATTTTTTAAATGAGTTCACATGCATTCCCTTCAGAAAGTAAACCTTCCACTTCAGTGGGTACAGGTAAGTTCATTTCAGAGTCTAAATTTTCTCTCAGAAATGATCATAGCTGAAGTCAGAAAAGTTGGATGAATCATAAATGCTAATTCTTAAAAAGGCATAGATTTTCATAACAGCACTCAAGATATAGAATATATTAATGATATAAAAGTAAAGGGTATAAATTAATTTAGTCTTAGAGGGTCTTTGGTAACCTGTGATTTTTAAGATGAGAAGTCAAAATGTCGACCTAACTGTGGTTAAGTTTCATGACACTGGGTTAAACTACACAAAACTACAACCCTAATAGAAGTTCCCTGTACCAGGATGCACTTTTTTTTATTGTGCTGTTCATTTTGTGGAATATGGGCCTTTTGCAGGCTCTAGAAAGACGAAGCAAAGGTGTGAAAACATTGATTTTGTAACTTCTTTTTTTTAAACACTATTCTGGATGCTTTGCGGCTGGTGTGATTTCCGTCGGTACTTCTGATTCTCTTTTTTTTTTTTACACGTTATGATGCATGACCACGCCAGCTGGGGAAGTTGTTAGCATGTGGGTGCAGCTGATTGAGCTTTCCAAAGCCCAACCAATGCCTTGAGTGAGGCCCCAAATCCAGTTGAGTTGATGTCTAAGATACAGAGCAGGAACAAAGTGGAGAGAAAGGAAGAGGATGTTAAAACCATCCCCCTCTTGATCTTTATGATCTTCATGAGAAAAGTGAGATCAGATAAAATGAAAAAGCTTGAAATCCTGGCGAGGAAGGAGCAGGAGCAACAGGAAGGTAATATAGTTGTTTTTTTCACTGAGACATAGCTGCAGGAATGACTCTTTAACACCGAACCGGTGGTTTTCAGACAAGATGGACAGACAGAGACTGCAGACAAAAAGAGTAACAGTGAAGAGTTGTTTATCAAGAACGTTCACCTGTATTATCTGTCGACACTGTGTGTAACATCATAAGCTTGTAAGTTGTTGCTAAACTGCAAAAAAAAAAACTACTTTCATTTGTGATGATTCTGAAGATCTAAATCAGACCTCTCATTCTGTTTCACTTCAACTTACTAAAACTTTTTAAAACTGTTAACTGTTTTTAATCTATTTTGTTATCTATTTCTTGTTATTTTCTCTCAACATTTGAAACTACAGTAAAATAATTTCTCTTTGGGCATTAATAAAGTATTAATGAGTTATATTACTCGAAATGATAAAAATAACATTGAGGATAATAATATTGATTATGAATACATTGATAACAGTACTGCAGTATTCATTTCTAACAGCAGGTGGCAGCATTTGACAAGGTTAAGTTACAAGTAATCGAGAAGACTCCATTCTCACCAGCCGGCTCAAATAATATACTCCAAGTCTTGTATGGCGTGAATCCGCGAAAATACAGTTGAATCACTTATGTTAACTCAAGGTGCATAAGGAAGATTAATCGCAGCATCATTTAATCACACAAGCGACACTATTCTGCTTGAAAAGTGGGCAGAGCGGTGCGCATCACCACCGCCCACTTGTGAGGACAGCGAGTCATGCGGCCTCCACTGTTTTGATTCACGACTCGGGCAGGAAGGGCAAAAATGGCAGAAGACTGGAAGTCCGGGTGACTTCTCCAAACAACCCTGCCATTCCGATTAAACTCCAACATAATAAGACTGGAGTCACCGGTGAAGCTGGCAACTGTGTACGGTACTCGACTCTCTCCGGAGAACATGGAGGTTATGGCGGAGGAAGAGGCAGAGGAGCGCAGGTATGTGACAGCTTGGGCAGGGCTGATTACCCGGCTAGCAGGGTTAGGAGTGACCGTTCATAGATAAACAGCATAAGTAGAGAAATGCTATCATTGTAAACCCATTCGCTGATTAGATAGAGACAACCATTAATAGAGACAACTTAACCTCACGTAAGTTGAAGCAGTGTAAAAACAGTAGGTTGCTAACTCGCCGAGAGTGCTAACTTCGAAGCTAGGCTAGGCTAGGCTAGGTTAGGCTGACATGGCAGTCAGAAAACAGGCATTAACTGCAAGGTTAAAATGAGCCACAATCGTGTGGATGGTTACTAAATGCTTCGTACCATTGAAACACTCCACATATTGGGAGAGACAACATGGATATTTAGCCGTAATCTCTGTTGGTGCTAATTATTAGCAACCCCATGGTTAGTCCGTGCTAGCAGCCAAAGCTAGCTGTCAAATCTGTTTTCTAGCTGTCGCTGGCTGCGTTGTGCTGTAAAGTCACATGCTTGATTTAAAAAGTCTATATCAAGCATGAAAGTTTAACAGACCAGTGTGCTTCATGTTCTGTACATGTTGCCTTTTAAACTAATGAAATTATTATTATGAATTATTCAAAACACTATTCCTGATAGCGCCTTTGAGGGAATGAACAAGTTCACTTATGTTCATTTTTAAGGAAGTTGCGAGTGGCTGCTTGCGCTGGTTGTCTGGCAGTTGCACAGTTTGGACTGATCAATTTAAAAGACAACGCTTTAGAGTTTACACTGTAAACACAGTTGTCCCGAGGTTTATGAGGAAACTCCTACATGCACACCGCCACGCGCAAACTCAGAGGAAACCGTGTTGACATGAATCTTAAACCACGACAACCTTTATGGGATTTGAGGAATTTTACTCCATGATGTCCATTGCACACACACATAGTGGCCTCTCTTTATTATTGCTTAAATTCATCATGCTCTGCAGCATGTGAAGAATGTTCTCTAACTTTAAGCCAATTATGGAATGTTATTTGATTAGTGGCCCACCACCTGATGCTGCTCAGTGCTACAGCTGCTTCATACAAATGAGTTTTTATCTTCATAAATGTGCTCCTGTGCACAAGAGGGAGAACAACAAGATGTGTGCTTGGTTACGATTACTTTATGTGATAAAGGGGTTCAAATGGAGATGGCTGGTCAAGGTGCCCTATATACAAAATAAGGTGTTGACAGAAGAGAAATTAGGAAAATTCAAAAGTTGTGTAACTGGTTTTGTTAAGCTTGACTGCTGATCTGAGAGACTGGATTTTTATTTTATTTAATTTTTTTTTATCTGAAACCTTTTAACAGTAACTATGTATCCTAAAGATAAGGGATGCCTCCCTGGCTGTTTACCCAGTTTAAGATGTTCCTGTAAAGGCTGGTTAAGGGCTGACCTGTTTGAAGAATTTGTGCAAAATGTGAGCTTTCTTATTATATAAGCTGATGCCAGTTGCTCTTTTATTTGCAGAAAGATTGTGGTCAGCACAGTTGGTGAGTGACTAAATTGCTGAGGAGGATAGTTTTCTTAGTGCAGGGAATTGTTTTGTTTGACATCAGCAATGATTCAAGCAAGCCCCGGTGACAGTTGTCACCAGCACCTCTTTAATCCGTTACTCATTGTTACCCCCATCCTGTCTTTCCTTCCTGCCTCCCTGTTTGCCTCCAGGAGGGAGCAGTGGAAACTCCTGTCCAGCTTAAAGACCACAGTGGAAGGCCTCGTGTCCACCAACAACCCTAATGTGTGGTCACGGTACGGCGGCTTGCAGCGGCTGCACAAGGACATGAACAACATCCTCAGCCACAGACTCAAGAATGAGCAGGTCAGGAAATGCAGCCCTTTTGAGTTGGTTTTCTTTGATTCATTTGTTTTCCTTTTAAAGATGAAGCTGTCAAATATGTTATTGATGGAAGACTTTAACTGATCAGTTTCAGCACAAGCTGCCGTCTGCTTTAGAAAATTCTGCAGGTCAAAGTTGGCGTCGTTAAACTTTGACTTGCTAATCTCCACGGTTGGCCAGTGTTTCAACACACGGGACTGATTCAAAGTTGTATCTCACTGGCCTATGTGTAGAATATACGCAGAATGGAGTCGCATGTTTTTAAAGAAACCTTTTCCATCAGATTACAAGCAAGCATCTGAACACCTGATCTGCGTTTTGTGTGTGGAGATGGTGTCTTATTATCAGGTCATTCTCAGGCAGAATGTTTATAGCAGCTGCCTTTCTGTTGCAGGTGTACTACAAGCACAGGGACTACTGGCCGTTCGTTTGGTGCGTTCGCTACATCAGCCCCCATCTTGCCTCACACGTCGAACAGGTGGGCTGATTTGTGGCGCCTTTTCTCTCGGTTGGTTTGTTCGAAAGCGTAAAACTGTTGACATTTTGCGAATGCTTTTCTGCACATGTGAGAAGGGTCTGGCCTCTTTCAGTTCTGCAGGCCGTACTGAAAAGTAACCTATTTACTTTTAATCCATTTCTTTTTTTTTTTTTTTTTTTTTTTTTAAACCATTCTACTCATTCACCTTTTGTCCGTCATCATATTTACTGTCAAATCAGCAACAATATACCTTTCATTTTTGTTTTAATGTTAAGGTGATATTTATAAGGTGAAAGTCTAGCGTAACTGTTGTGATGATGATTTTCTCCGCCTGCTGTTGCTGACCCAGCTGTGCTGTAATAACCATGTGATGGCCTGTTGCAGCACTGCCGTAAACAGTAAAATCCCTGTTCTTTTGTTATACTCTGATAAGTGTTTTACTCTGCTGCCGATGCCCCCGACTACCTCATCCCAATCTGTTCTGCCCGTCTTTCTGTCCATCCTCAGTTCAGTCATCTGGAGCCGGTACTGAGCAGTGGGATGCAGAGTGCTGGTGAAAGCTACAAGGCTGAGCGCTGGCTGCTTCACAGCTTACAGGTTCACATGCTCTCAGCTCAGCTCCGACCTCTGCTCAGGCATCTGGGACATACTCGGAAATATTATAATGGTCAGTGTTGCCATAGCAATTGAAACCTCTATATATTTCTGCTCCTCGAAGTGTTTTCTTGTCCACGTGAAAACGTGTTTATTCACTTCCTTTGTCTCTTCCTTATGTCTCTCTTTCAGATGATGCATTCCTACTGAGTGAGCCTCATGTGATCGCCATGTTTCAGTGTCTGGAAGCTGTGGAGCAGAATAACCCCAAACTGCTGGCCCAAGTAGACACAGTTGGGGTAGGTTTCTTACACTTCTCTATATATGTCACAGCTCCTGTGCATGGACAAAACAATGGGAATGGGAGAGGTGGGTAACCGGAACTTTTTACAATGTCTCTTTTCACTCTCCAGTTGTCCCCTCTGAAAGGCTCGCCATATCTGGGTCTTTTGAAGAGCCAGAGCTTGTGTGTGCTGCCAGGGGCCGGTGGGACCTGGCGGAACGCTGACACGGCTCCCAGCAGAGAATCCCTAAACCGCAGACTTGCCACCTCAAACTGCTCTCTGAGAGAGCAGAAATCTGCCAGCATTACAGGAGCTGCATCCCATAACAGCGACACAAGTGAGGAAAATAGCCAGTGTACATTTTAAATGTGCGCTTGGATTGGTTGGTTCTGTTGTTAATTTGTAGTTTCTTCTCATTCAGCTCCTCCAAGATATTAAATGCTGTAACGACAGCTTTGTTCTTTATGTTTCTTTCTGCTTCTTTATGAAGTACGGTGAATATCATGTTGTTGTTTTTTTTTTGGACAGTTCTACTTACATTGATGTTTTATGAACTGGGAGATCTTTTCCTGGTAATAATAAGACAACAGTCAGCGATCATCAGAGAGTCCACCGTTCACCCAGTTGAAGGTTAAGATTGTCAACAATTGTTCTGATTTGATGGTTGAGTTTTGGAGTCAGATGGATCATTCCTTGAAATGATTTTAGGCGATTTTAGACATGATTGTTTATCTCTGTTGTTGGCGGAAAGTCACTATTTTGGTTCTATATGAGACTACATGGGGAGGATTTGGGCTGTGAATACACTACAGTTTGTACGTAAATAGACTGACTTACTCATACAGAAGACTGATTGTTTGTGGGAAACAGCTTTTTGAGGAATGTGTTGATGTTGGAATGGGTTGCACATAGCGATTTGAACCACAACAACAGTTATAGACACGTTTTAGCGTTTTGTAAAATGTTTTCATGAAAGATTCACCCTTTGTGTGTTGTGTTGCAGACTCGACCTCTCCAGCCAGCAGCTCGGGAGCTCCCTGGGTGTTTGTGTCCAGGCCTGGGGAGCTCGAGCGGGGTGTGACTCCTCCTCCTGTGCCGGCGTCGGTTCCTTGCATCTCCCTGACGGAATCCCCGTTGTCGGCATCCCTTCAGCCTGAACCTGGGGACTCTTGCGACGGAGACTCTGATGATGGTCCAGAGTATCTGGCTATTGGTAACCTGGGGCAGCGGAGTCGCCGTGACTCCCGCAGCTCCACTCACAGCAGCGACCAAGGCGAGAGCAAGGAAGTGTACCTGCAGCGGAGTTCCCTCGCCCCGACCCCACCGAGGCGCTCATCTTTTTCAGAGGGTCAGAGGGGGGTGGGCAGGGGGTCCAGAGGACATGCCCGCTCATTTTCAGACACAGGGGTCAATCAAAAACTCAGGAATGGTGAGTCAGCTGGTATGATTACAGAATTTGTAGAAAGCTAGATTTTAAAAGTCTTAAAATATTTAAATGTCTAAAAACACCAGAAATGAATTGTATCCATTACAGCTGCAATCCTACCATTGTTAGTATTCAATGAAATTATATGTGCAAACCAGTCAAATGAAGCTTAAAGTATTAAGTCGATGGTTGCGTGGATCTGCTTTGTCATTAATTGTAACATGGTCAGTATTATTTGGAGTCCCTTCTCCTCGGCTGTGGTCTTTCTTAGAGGATGTACGCTTCCTGTCTGAGTTTAAAGCTTGCCAAAAGAGCGTCCTCTTTTTGGCTTTAGTGAAACTTCTCTCATTCTGCTCTACCTCTCTATTCTCTCTCTTTTACTGTTTGCACAAAGGAGGGGGCCACCGAAAAATCACCATAATAATAGAGGATCCTGTAGCAGGTTGGCAGTGCAGTTTCACTGTACTCCATCACTTGACCCCTCCCACCCTTGTATTTATCCGTTTTGTTTTATGCATGTTGATGCACTTTATCCCTCTCATTTCCAGTCTTACCTTCAGCTCATCATTTGTGCTTGTGGTCCGCAGGAGCCGCTTTGTTTTTGATATGATCGCGTATTTTTCTTGGATCAATTCCACGTGGCAAAAGCCAGGGATGATCACTTTCATTTCAGTTTCCATTGCATGTTGGTGTGTTTTCATGAAATAATTCAAGGATTCATTTAAGGTTTTTCTGCATTTGTAGGAGGCAGATGCAAAACAATTAGCAAGAAGAAAGTTTAGAAGTAAAGGGAAAACAATTTGGTGTCTGTTTTGTATAATTAAATGTGCTTCAGTTCATTTCCATGATCTTTGAAACCTCATCGAATCCCTGATTTAATTGTACTATCTTGTTATGCTGTGATCATGGCTAAAACTCAGCAGCCATATTTTTTTGTTGCATACAGTAAAACAAACCATTTCCATAGTTAATATTTGGCACAAAGTTATGGGACTTTGTGATTAATAAGCTGTTGATAAGCAGTGTTTTTTTTCTCTCTCTCAGAATCAGCTGTCGAAGACTGCTGTATGAAGGATTACAGTCCTTTCTCACCTCAGCGCAGTGATTGCAGCACCCCCAGTTCACTTTACATGGAGTCTCGTGAGTTCTCAGATTTTCGGGTTGCAATACTTAATAAAGTGCTTTGACAGTTTCAGTATAGCACACTTTTGCTACTGTTGCCCTTAGCGGAAGCAAATCTTCCATTTCACATTCAAATTTTTCAATTTTGCAGATGTTCTTTGTTTTTTTTGGGGGGGGTTAAAGTTGGGGATAATGAACGATGTTAAAAGTACGATAAAGAAAATGTCGGGCTCGTGCAGATCCTGTGGTTGTTTGACACAAAATGTTGAGCCAGAGGCTGTTAACAGCATGCATGGGAAGTTGATACAATAGTTTCTTTTTTTTAAGCAAACCGAGTCTTACTTCCTGAATGCCGATGTGTGTCAAGTGTCCTTTAAACGCGACAGTCTGGATTCTCAGTAGGAAGCTCACGGAAGGGTTACAAAGTGTGTTTTTGATGGTACAACCACAAACCGTACAGCCTTAAATTCAAATATGAATTTAGTTTTAGTTCACTTGGTCATTTAAAATTTTTGCAACCTTCGTATTTCTCCCCAGCAATAGACGAATGGTGCATGTTTTATTCCCCTGCGTTGTTTTGTGAAGCTGTAGTTTCCTTAAGCATGCAGGATTACATAAATGAATAGCTCAAATTTCCCCCTTCTCGTTTAGCTGTGAAAAGCAAACCTTTGCTTTGTAAGTTTAAACGGGTGATGGGGAATAACCTGTATTAAAAAAAAAAACATTATTTATTTGGCTCTTTTTATCGATTGGTGTAAAGTTGTGTGTGTGTCTCGGTTTCTTCAGATGGGACCCAGTACAGCAGCGTTCCTGATGGGATGTTCAGGAAGCCTTCAAAGGGTCAGAGCCTCATCAGCTACCTGTCAGAGCAGGACTTTGGCAGCTGTGCTGACCTTGAAAAGGTAACAACTTCATCAGTTTTATTTATAAAAAAAAAAAAAGAAGAAGAAAAAAGTGGTTTACCCTCCTGATTGATATCTGATCTCCTGTTTGTCCCGCAGGAGAACGCTCATTTCAGCATCTCGGAGTCCCTTATAGCAGCCATCGAGCTGATGAAATGCAACATGCGACGTCAGGAGGAAGAGGGCGAAGAGGAGGGAGACAGTGACTCTGAGATTCAGCAGCTAAAGCAAAAGATCCGCCTGCGGAGGCAACAGATCCGGCGCAGCCGCCTGCCAACCTGCACATCCTCCCAACACAGTACGCTGCATTTCTAGTTGGTTGAGTTTTAATGGATGGTGCAGATGCACCACATGGTCCTGTTGTCTAAGAAATGGGTTTAATGTTTGTTTATGTGACACGTGATCAAAATTTCCTGGTTTGCATAAGTCTCCTTCGAGTCTTTCCTTCTGTGCAGATTTCCATTCCACCGACAGTGGAGGCTCCAGGAGGAGCTCTCAGGATTCCTACCAGGGCCTCTCCAACTCCGGCTCAGCTGAGGAGGTGGAGGAATGTGAGCTACAAGGTATGGGGGGGGGTGGGGGGGGGGGGGGGGTGTTTAAGTGAAAACACATTTGAGTCTTTATTTTTCCATCACCATTAAAAACAAGCTCCTTGCAAGCTGTTCATTGGGAACAATCAGTGCAGGAATACTAATGTTAACTTATTTTCATCTGATGAAGATGCAGCTCCTTTAGCAAAACGACACAATGCAGCAAACAGTGTTCCCATCCACAGCTGTGAAACTGTTACTTTGACCAAAGCATTGCTATCTATCTATCTATCTGTTTTTTTTTATTCTTCAGAATTCATTGGAAATTTTCACCATGTGTCTGTGTGAATGAGTCGTTGTTTCAGTCGTAACTCACACCCACTCATTACCACAATGGCCGCTCACTAAGTTTTATGATGAACCATAAACATAAAAGTCTGAGTCTCCAGGTCACGGCATGGTTATGCGCAGAGCGTGGGAGTGAAATATTCTCAATAGCGACACGTGATGGAACTCATTTAGGATTTATATGGTTGTACTTATTTCAAAAGGTATGGTTGGTCTAACAAGGCGAGTGTCAGATAACGGACCCTTTTTATCTGAACATGTATTATTTTGATACATGGGTTGCAGTTCTGGGTTCTACTCTGCTCTTCTGTTTAAACCTTTAAACGGTTTGTGTGTGAATTCTATTTAGTGTGATTTCTTTCCTGCTGTGAAATGGAAATGGTTGTCTCCAGCCTCACCAACAGAGCAACTTTCTCATGTGCAGCAGTCCGCTGGGATGTGCGTGTTCCAATGCATTTCCAGTGTTGAAATATGTGTGTGTGTGTGTGTGTGTGGTGCGGGTTGTTCTGAGTGTTAGTTTCTGTCTCTCAGATGGCTGTGAGGGCCAGTCCCTGCTGGCGGTGTCTCAGAACGGACTCTCCCTGTCACTCGCCTCCCTCTTCTCAGGTATCTGCGGGACGGTGTAGTTTCCAGACGGTTTACTGTGGCCGTGCTCCCTCGAGAGGAAGCTGGTGGCTTTGCCCCAAACTGAAAACTGCGATTCGGATGAAGACGAAGCGATCAGTGTTGGGGCGAAAACAAAGTTAGAACATCAGGTTACAAGCTTGGACTTTTGGGAGGCAAATATGCAAGAATGAGTTAAATATCACTACCTTTTCCAAATGAAAGATAGCGGTGTTCAGTCTCTAAATGAAGCCAAACATCAATCTGAGGGCAGCTACTTAACTTTTACTCCGAGTAGCTGTCGATTTAACCACACATTTCTGGGTTTGGGGATGTTCCAGGTCCGTGTATCTGGTAATATTTTTAAAACAACACGCCGTAACGTTTCAGTTTGGGGATGAGCCAGCCGCCTCTTCGTCTTGGTTGAACTGTGCTTGGCTGTTTGTGTTGTTGCTCAGTGCTTCGGGGTTTTGGTGGTGCAGGAGGACAGATGTTGCCCGTACCTGTTAGTCTACCGAGGCACATGGGAGGAGACGAGCGAGTCAACGAGTGGCATCCTGTTGCATGTATAACGAGCGGTTCTCACCATCCATCCTCGTCATTATTTCTCATGTTCAGTGATGAGGTGTGATTGCCGTCACATACACATTCCTCCATCTTTTTGTTCCCCTTATTTATTTATTTATTTTTTTAGATGATAGTACATACAGTTTCAGACTGTGGCTTTGCTTTAATAAATTAGTATTTTTGTTAAATATATTTATATCCATCTCATGCAGGGGCAGCGCTGGTAATGAAGGACCACGGGGCATTTTTCTCTCTTAAGTGGCTTATATTTACATGTAATATATGTATATTTTTGCTTTAATGGGAATAAAATGTTAATCATTCAACCCCACTGATTAACTATTCATCCAAAGCCCATTAACTCTCTAACTGTGCCATGATTGCACCTCACTCTGCTGGACACAAAATCACTGGAAATCATCTGCCACGGCCTCTGCTCACACTTCCCTTTTTTCTGGGTGCCAATGATTTAAAAACACGTCGCGCTTCACGTCCCAGTCAACAATCTGCCCGAATTATCGGTACAAGCGGAGCTATTCTCAGACACCATTGAGCCAAATCATATTGTTTGTGTGTCTGTAGCTAAATCTCTCATTTTTGTTTCCACTAGAATCTTTTCTTGGCTAATGCCGTTGATCAAAATGCTCGCCGCTCCTGCTGCTACTCGGTGAAAACGTTTGTTCGCTGTAACCCAGAAAGGCTCTGAATCTAAGCCGCGCTTCGGCAACAAACAAGAACGTTGATCTTGTGATAGAAAGAATCCCCGCAGGCGGTCTCCTGTTCTGCCAAACCCGGGCTGCGTGTGTTCTTGCTTACATGTTGATTCTTCAGTTTTAGAGGAAAAATAAAAAAAAAATGTTGTAGAGATGCTGTCGAATATGTTCTGCTTTCACTGCATGAAATGTGCTTGCATAGTTCGCTCTCAATCGGCTATGAGACTTTTAACTCTTCCAACAGAATTGCTTATTTTCCAAGCGCCGTGGTCTTGTTTCTTTTCTAAAACTTTCCCTCACAACATTAAATGCTGCTTTGCCGTAGCAGACAGTGTCACCTGAAACCAAAGAAACTCCAGCCACTGCCCTGTTCTTCCCTTTTCTTGCATTATTTTAGTTTCTTCCATTACTAAAACTCACAACTTTCGTTTTCTTTTGACTCGTTTGGCTCGTGGATGAAGAGGGTTTCTTCACCCGTATCAACCTCTCCTCCTGGGTGGTCAGATGTGTCTCATTTTGCTCTCGCTTTGTTCTCTAGACGCAGACATAAAGCGCAGTGTGAGCTCCAGCGGCAGGTCTTTTCTCAGCTCAGAGTCCATGTGAGTAACAGTTTCTTTTCACCTTCATGCTGCTTCCTGAATACAATTTTTCGTTTTCGTCATGACGACTGAATGTTAATGTTAAAACGGGTTGTTTTTTTTGTTTTTTTGGGTGACCCCAGGCCCAAAAAAATTCAACGACTGCCTCAGGCTCTTATTTTTGGGGATTTCTGGGAGTAAGATGAACCAGATGGATTAGCAGCCAACAGAAAGACTTCAGTGGAAAACCAGTCCACGTGCTTTTTGAACATTCCTCTGTCTTGTGTTTTTCAGCTCTCCCTCCTACCTCCACTCTAACTCAGCGGAGTCGGTAGCCATGGGTTTACTCAGGCAGTTTGAGGGCATGCAGCTTCCTGCGGCCTCGGAGCTCGACTGGCTGGTCCCAGAACACGATGCTCCACAGAAGGTGCGTGGTCTGAGCTGAGTTACATCCCTCCACACATGGCCCTTAACACCCAGCTGTATTTCTCACAGAGAAAAAGACCAGTTCTTCTCTTTGATCTCGCCGTCTTGCAGTTGCTGCCCATTCCCGACTCTCTCCCGATCTCTCCTGATGACGGTGAACACGCAGACATCTACAAGTTGAGAATTCGGGTTCGAGGCAACCTAGAATGGGCACCGCCTCGACCTCAGATCATTTTCAACATTCATCCTGCCCCCAAGTGAGTGAACGCCTGGCTCTACCCGCCCTCCCTGTCTTTCTCTCTTATCCGTTTGTTTCTGTTTTAATCTGACCCCAATGTGGTTGCATCACCTTTGTCACAGCACACACAAACAAATCAGAAGAAGCCACAAATGAAAGCAGAATTGGAGGAGTGAGCAGAGCCAGAGTCAAAATGAACCATCAGTCGCCATCATCTTTGAATCTTTAGCTTGTCATGTTATCACACAGCTTTCAAAGATGATTTACAACAAATTGCGTCGGAACCGTCTCCGTTTCCAACACTCCTGAAGTTTAAGCACAGATGTGAATGTTGGCGCATACGATTTGCATCGCACCGTGTGCTCATACATTGAACTGCAGCGTGTGCGTTGCTTTTCTGCATAAACCCCATCCACAGATTTTATTAAACTGAAGTTTCAGGAAAAAAGCTATTTATTTTGTAGCTATCCAGGAGATTGAGGTCACGTAAGGTCGCGTGTAACAAGCAAAAAATGACAGTTTTTCTTCTTTGTATGAAAAATTGTCAGTAACTTCTATGTTGGTTTCCCTTTCAGGAGAAAAATAATTGTGGCGAAGCAGAATTATCGCTGCGCCGGCTGTGGCACCCGCATTGACCCAGGTATGAACAGCAACCACAGAAATACTTCAGCATGACTGGAAGTGGTAGGATAGGGCTTTTTTTAAGCTTTTATTTTCCTATTGACCCTTTAGCTTTGGTGCACTTTTAAAAATCACGCAGTGTCTTCATTTTGCAAATGTAACTTGTAACTTTAAGACTTCAGCTGACGAATAGTCTCATGCAACCTTAGTCACTTATCTTATCTAGTCACAGCCTCTCATGTCTCAAAATGGCGTCTTTCTTTTCTTTCTTTTTTTTGTTATGAATGGTTTTGTTCCCTTCCTTATCGGTGTCCACCTCTGCACCCCTCAGATTATATCAAGCGACTGCGTTACTGTGAATACCTCGGCCGTTACTTCTGCCAGTGTTGCCACGAGAACGCTCAGGCTGTTGTTCCCGGCCGTGTGCTGAGGAAGTGGGATTTCAGCAAGTACTATGTCAGCAACTTCGCCCGGGACCTGCTGAGTAAGATCGCTGGCGATCCGCTGTTCAACCCCAGTGACATCAACAGCAGCCTTTACAAGAAGATCAAAGCCCTGGAATCTGTTAGGGTGAGTTTGAGGCAGTGTGTCTTTTTTTATTTTTTTATTTTTTTTATAAGCAGCTATTGCATGTACCAGTGTCAGAGGTTGCTGATTAGCTGATAACATCGAATTAAAAGAGAAACGCCTGCAATGCACAACAACCCTACTGTGGTGTTCTGAACGTTAAGTACCCTAAACTGAAATGGCAAACTTGTGACTCGATGCTATTTGCGTGGGAAGCCAGAATGAATAGAGACATTCATGTTTTTAACAGATACCGTTTGGATGAAGCTAAAAAAACACTTCAGTGCTGCTGTTCACTGACACGTCTGTCCAAGATTTAGCAAAACCGTTATATAAAAAAGATAGAAGAAGACCCAAAATAGATTATACAAGCACATTTGCAACCGCATTATCAGGTCGTCCATTATATAAGTTATTTTTAATCTCTTTTAATTTGATTTAATTTTTGATTTAGAGCCTCTCCTACCTTTCCTCATTCAAAAGTGTAATTAAATGATAATACTGGGCAGGAAAAGGCTTTGGAACCTTATGTAGATGATTATAATTCCTGCTGAAGGAGGGGCTGCAGCAGCTTGTTTTAGCAGGAAGTCAGAAAGATGAAACGACCTGGTGAGGAGCAGCTAAAAGGAGCCCACTGAGGAGCTGGCTGTGTGAAAATGTTTACACCAGTGCTCAACACAAAGGGCGGTCTGTTTGGAGAAATGATATTCAGGATTATGGTTTGATTCCTGCTGCATCGTGAGATAATTTGGATACAAATCGATTGTATCGAGTTGCCATCCTTGCACTTCTGCCTTGTTAAAAATGTATATTCACTGTAGCAGCCAAGCAGGATTGTGCGTTCCCAGTCACTGTAACTTGTAACTTTAAGGCTTCAGCTGACGAATTGTCTCATTTAACCTTAGTCACTTATCTTATCTAAGGTGGGGTACCTTACCTCTCTTCAAACTGCAGTGATTGGGTTGATTGGGCTGCAGCTTTGTGCTGTAAGGTGTCACGATTTACTGTGAACTGACTTTTTCTGCGCTGCATCCCTCTGTTTGGTCGTGTCATTTTCATTATCTTTTGTTCTTATTTTACGCCGATGCAAACGGTGCTTTCCAATTTCTCTGTTTAGGTTTTGAGGGTGCAGCTGTTCCACATGAAAAATCTCTTCAAGACGTGTCGCTTTGCTAAAGAGTAAGTCATGTCTGTGCAGGTTTGTCTCGTTTTCAGTTGAACTGTTCAGAAAGTCTGTGGGCAAACATGTGAAAAGTGTCACATGTTCGCTACTCCTCAGGGTGCTGGACCATTTCGACAACCTGCCAGGTCACCTGACCGAGGATCTTCACCTTTTCTCTCTGAATGACCTCGCTGCTGTGCGTAACGGAGAACTGGCTCCCCGAATGAAAGAGCTGCTTAAGCTGGGTACCATGCATGTAGCTGGCTGTGTGGTAAGATGAGCCCCACAATTTCTGTCTCCATACGATATCAAGAAGCTATTGACCTGTTTTAATGTCCACAAAATCCCTGAAGGTCTTCTAACGGTTTTCCTTCTTTCGTTTCCCCAGCTGTGTCAGGCGAATGGCTTTGTGTGCGAGTTCTGCGGCAACGACAAAGACATCATCTTCCCCTTCCAGCTGAGCAAGTGCCAGCGCTGCGAAGGTGAGCCACCTCCAAGAGCCCCCTCCTCCCGCACTTCTTTTCCACTTTCCTGGAAAGACTGGAAGATCCCCAGTCCTCGTAGACTGGCGAGGGTCCTGTCCAGAGACAGGAGGGAGGGGGAGGGAGGGGAGGAGGATTTACAGCTAGGAGCAGATCAGGAGGTGATGAGAGGAGAGCAAAAGAAGACGGATGAAAAAGAAGCAGAGTTGAGGCACACAGCTGAAGTGAGACATAATAGAGGGGGAATATTTCAGGCTTTGACTTCTGGAAAACTGGTTAAGGCTTTTTCCAGGAGGAAGAGTAATGACGGGGAACAAGAGATGGCAGGGAGCGTCGGAGAGGTGGAGGGGGTGGAAGAGATGGAGTCCAGCAAAGCGGGGGAGGGAGGAGATGTGCACGTGTGCAGTAAAGAGAAGGATCAGAGTGAGGAAAGTGGAGATGAACATGCCCGGAGGGAAAAAGTGAACTTCCTCAAAGTTCTACAGATAGACAAATTAAAGAAAAGCATCTCAAAGCGAGACAGAAGAGGTAGTGACAATGAAACCTGCAGCAGCGTGGAAAGTTTAGAAGAAGCAGGGCCAGCGAGAAAAGGCCGCTGGATGATGTCGGGGTTCGCAAGTCGAGTCAAGAAGTTGTCAAAAAAAGGGAATGAGGATGAAAGGGAAACAGAAGTGAATGAGGATCTTGGAAGTGAAGAGTTTGTAAAGATAGCGTTGGAGGGAGAAGAGGGAGCAGAAGAGGAAGGGAAAGATCGGGCAGAGGGTGCAGATGAAACCACAGAAATTGAGAAATTTACAGTCCCAAAATTACTTAAACCCCATCAGCTGATGTCTGTTTTCTCCAAAGGGAGAACCAAGGGAGCGGAGGATATAAGCAGCCGTGAAAGTGACCTGAAAAAAGGGTTGAACAGTGAGGAGGAGGAGGGGGAGGAAGGCCGTAAAGATACGGCACAAACTAAGTGGAGAGCTCGCAAAACCCGCAAAGCCAGGAGAATAACCAGAGGCAAGGAGATGAAGGACAGGGGTGGGCAGTATGGGGAGACTGCAGGGGAGAATGCAGAGAAAGAGGACAGAGAAGATCGTACTGAGGGAGGTGGAGGGCAAAAGTAACAGCAGAGTAAAGTTAAAGAATACAAAAGGTTCAGGGGAAGAAAGGTTGCTTCCAGGCGTCAGAGACTGGATTAGAAAACTCGCTCATAAGGTCTAAGATTGTTATGAGCCAATTAAGTGCAGTTTATAGACTGAATCTTTCATATTTGGTGAATGATAATTAGTTACCTGGGGGCTTCAGAACTGTTCATCCTTACTTAAAGTTGCCAAGTTATTTATGTTTTATTGTTGTTTTATATGAACCTGTCTTACATGTTTTTACCAGAGCTGACTGCCTGCCCTCATTTTTCTATTGCAAAGCTGTACGTAATCATCCCAGTCGTCTGCAAATATTTGCCGGTTGAATGAAAGTCCACTGCGTGGCAGCAGAGCACAGAGACTACCGACAAGTGGAAATGCAACTTTTCAAAACTTCTCATTTCACATCTTATGTGTTGTTTGTCAAACGCGCACAAAAGAAACTCGAGTCTTTAGGCTTTGGTTTTCCTTCTGTTTGTTTCCAACCATCTTGTGGTGTGAGACACTTTCCTTCGCTTATTTCCATCTGAATTCCTGGCATGTTGGTTTTACAGATGCACAGCTGGTGGAGGGTAGATGTTTTGGCAGCCGTTTGGTGGTGGATGTCTTTTAGTTTTCCTCCTTTTTGTCGGCTCTGTGCTGTTTCCGTCTTGGCAGCCGTCTGCCACCCAAGAGAGATCGCTGCTAAATGACGTCCCTGAAGTGGCACGTCACCCATTAACGTTAGGTTTGAGTGTACTTTGGTCAGAGATTTCAGTTTGGACTCTTGTTGAAGCTGCAGCTTATGGTGTGCCTGGGCCAAGTGGAGGATTGATAGTTTGATCACTCATTACTTCAGCTTTCTCTGATTGTTTGCCTCGTAACACGAGTGGAGTTGTGTGATCGTGCTCTTCCACCAGCGTAGGAGAAGCCTTGCAGTAATTCTGCCGCCTCAACTCTCTATGCTGTTAGATTTCTTTTTTTTTTTTTATTTATTGTTGTAGGAAGAATGAGATTGTGCCAAGGTTTTTTAAACTGTAATTTATGCCTTTTTAGTTGCTTCTGCCTTTTACTATTTAAGTTCCATCTTCATGTCAACAAGAAATAAACAGTATTGTTGAATTTGCTTTGCCTGTCATTTCATCATTACATTCAGATTGTATCATTTGTTTCTTTTTAAAACACAGAAAGTAGAAGATCTCAGTAAAGATATTGCAGAGTTGTGAAACTTTGCCGGTCGGTTACGGTAGAACACGACGGGCCTCGACACGTTCGGGTTGTGGTTTGTGCGTCCCAGAACACGAGCTGCTTCAGACCTCCTCCCTCCTGTCTGCCTTGCTGCCTTCTACCTCTGTGCCTTTTATACTCCTGCGCTTCACCCACCCTCCCTCAGGACACCTTGTGATTGGCTGTCCTGTGTATAGATAAAGTCTTATTGTCTCCAGACTGGTTAAACTGGTTGACTGCTGTATAAAACTGGAGCCGCAGCTCGCTGTGCTCCCTGTGCTCACTGCTTATCTCCTCTGTTACGGTGGGCTGTGAAGATGGTGAACAGAACACAGCAAAACCAAACTGACTTCTCTTTTGTCTGTGATACGTTTCCCTTCCTCAGAGTGTCACGCCTGTTACCATCGGAGCTGCTTCCGGACGGGCAACGACTGTCCTCGATGTCATCGGCTGGAAGAGCGCAGAGAGAGGATGGCGCGCAAAAACATGGAGGAACAAGAGGATGAGGGAGGTGGGACTTAGGGCCGGTGACGGCGGAAGAGCACAATGCGACCACGATTGCACTCAATGTCTCATTTTCTTATCCAGTCCCTTCAGACCTTGCTGACGGTGCCGCCTGATAAGAGCAGCTTTCCACCAGGTTGTCGGATCAGGTTTCACTGTTTCTTCTGTCAGGAGGAACGTGTCTACTGGTGATTTGTTTTTATTTTTTTTTTGAGATGAAGATTTTCTTTAAACGCCCTTCAGACATGCACTTTAATTTGTGAACGTGTGCTGCTTGAAAAATGTGTCTGACTGACGATTGCATTGAAACAAGATTGTGTTTTTCTTCCCCCGATATGTGGAAATTTTCAATGATTATTATTATTTCTTTTTCTGTTTTAAAAGAGAGAAAAAAGATATCTATTTAGGCTCAACGTACAATAATCTGATCTCATTCCTCTTGTACTGGAGAAATCAATATTCCCTTCCATATTTCCTCCGTCACCACAAAAAGCAGTGGTTGTTTGACGGTAATTCCTATTTCTCTAAAACTGAAGTTTCAAGCTTTAAAGCATTCTCCTTGTTTTTTTTTGCCCGCCTTAGTTAAACAGAGCTGAATCATTCCTCTACGGACGGAGCCGCTCTGTGTGAGCACGTGCGAATGAAGAGACCCGCACAGCTATTCGATGCCACCCATTTGGCACTCTCTGTGCAGAAAGAGCCAAAGACTGTTTTGTGTAGAACTTGTTAGCACTTGTGTATTGCGGTATTTGTAGG
Source organism: Leuresthes tenuis (assembly GCF_036924035.1). NCBI lineage: Eukaryota > Metazoa > Chordata > Actinopteri > Atheriniformes > Atherinopsidae > Leuresthes > Leuresthes tenuis. Next base: position 13,084,816 of record NW_027325361.1, on the reverse strand, counting down.
AAAGTATTTGCTCGGACTGTTGCACTCAGGTCTGATGCCTCTTACTACTGTCGGCGAATGCTTCGGACTCTTCATTCTACTGGCCTGGTTGAAATTTTTGGCTTTTGTGACCTTTGTTTTTTCTCCTTTTAACAAAATGAAATTGGATATGTAAGTCTTTTATGATTTGACTGACACTGTATTTGAATAACCCTGCCAGTTGTCTTGTTTTTGTTTTAATATGAATACTCTGAAGCTATTTAAATGATGCTTTCTTTTCCTTAGTCCTTATGTTCCCATTTTAAGCGGTTTTAACCACATTTTTGAGCTCTGGGACCAACAAAGTTAGGCCGGCAGAGAAAGTAGAGTTTCATGGGACAGCTGAAGTTGCAGGATTAGAGTTCAGCAAAAGGTGTCGGAATCGTTGTTGGAATCTTTTAAATGAAACTGCAAATGCTCTGTTTTTGTGCTGCTCTGTGTGTGTGTGTGAGAGTGTGTGTGAGAGTGACCGCGTGCACGTCTACCTGCTGTGCTTGCAGCCACGCACAAATGGTTTGCACTAACCTTGTCAGCACTAAGCTGTTTTCTAACGTAGGCTTTGGAATACCAGAGTGTCTCTGCTGAATGCACTGATCCCGTGTTGTTTCGTTGGAAGGGGGGGGGGGGGGTGGAGTTTGGATGTCACTCTTTGGGAAGTTTTCAGATGTTCGTTTTAAGAACATGAACCGTCACCTTGTAATGTTACCGTTTCTGTTATGAAGTTCCTGTCATCTTGGTTGCACATGTTTGAGGAGTTTCACTCCAGTATGACAGTCTTGAATTTGAATGAATTTAACACTGTTATGAACAACAACAAAAAACTCTTATTTTATTAAATTTTTTTTCCCCTCCAAGATTAAGTCATTATTATTGATTGTAGTTTATTTTCCTAATTATAGTTTAACCCCCTTATATGTGTCACAAAGACGTGTCCAGTTGTTTAAGTGCCTCTGTTTTGTAATATGGAAAATATTTTCCCCTGCTTTTTGCAGTCATCCATTGATTGCGCAGATTAATCGCATGGGAACCGCTCGTCTACTACTGCAGAATTTTCCATTTTTCTTTTTGGCAGATTTCCGGGCTTCAGGTTCAGGTTCAGGTTTTTATAATCTGTGCCTCTGTTGTATTGTGAGTCGAGGGGAAATGAGCTGTGAGAAAACGCGGGTAAAGCTCTGCTAAGAAGATTTGTGCTCGTCTTTTCATCCAAACTCTAATAGACTTACTGCTGTATGTGGACAAACCCTTACAAGATGGACCCATCAAACAGTTGTCTTCACAAGAGAGAAGACATTTTTAAAAAAAAATTTCTTTTAAAAGAAAGTTTGGACGCTAAAGCTTATGGCTCCTGTAGGAACCGACCACCCAACCCTTTAAAAACCTCCTCGACTCAGCTGTTTGTTCGTCTTTGGGCTGCCTTTATTATGATGGAGTGATGAGGTTTAAAGTGCACTACAGATTTAAATGTATGTTATTAAAAATGTTAATTATTCTTATTATGTCTTAATTTGCTTTGAATCTGTAATTATGTTGATAATAAATGACTGCCGCGACTGTTAATACGTTGTCAACTGTAACTAACATTCATTGAACTGTCAGTTAATGTGCTTTTTATTTTCAGAATTAATCCATAATTGAACCATTTTGTGTCTGATAAGGCAGTGTAAAACGATCCACATTTCAGATCCCACACTGTTGAGCTTTGGAGGCTAAAACCGGTGCTGATCAACTCACAAGCCAGTTAAAGTCAGCTGAAATAACAGTTTTTCAGCCTTCAGACCACCGTATTGATTAAAACTGAGCATGTGTGCTTCAACTTTTAAGAGGAAATTGTAACTTTGACATTTACAATGTGTGATGAGAATATCGTGTATCACATCATGTGAACTTTTGTACCATCTAGTGGCAATGATGAGAAAATATTATTTTCACAGCCTCACATCTTCAAAATACCAAAGTCATTTTAAATGTTCCAAGTTTTCCTCCCAGCAGGATCAGAATAGCTTATATTTCGAGTTGCTTGGACCATATAATGTACAGCTGCATGCTGCTTTGAGCCTTTTTCAAAGGTCTATGACTGCATCCAACTGTGCTGAACCTATTTAACAACCAAACCAAAGTCTGAACCAGTCTGAGCTGTGTGCAGATTTGATAGTCAAATTTCCAGATGAGTGAAGCACAGAAGGCTGCTGTGCTGCTCGCTGATATGATTTCCTCTTGGCAGTAATTCTCACGACGTTCATCTTTTCTCAGAGCATACTTTGTCAGTCTTAAGCGAAGTGCCTTCTCTTGATCAAAATGAGCCTCACATGAAAGAAACAGATTACATTTATCAGATATTCATTGTACATAATGTGCATCGAAGTGTTTATTCATCGCAGCAGGTGATACAACATTATCTCCCACACAGCTCAACAGTCTCTCATCATGCCTTTCCTTTTGTTTGATTCCTTTAGCAAACAACAGAAAAGACATGGGTGCTAACAAGATGTGCCGCAGAAATGCACCCGCTTGGAAAATAATGTGCTTTTAGAGGATTAAAGCACGGGAATCTGTTCTTACAGGAACCACAAACCCCTAAATAAGCATTATATGGCCTCTTTAAAGACGCAGGTCCACCTATCTCTGGACCAAATGTTAGCACACTGATATGCGTGCTACTCTGTACGTTATGTGGACAAGAACAAACCGCTCTAACTGGTTTTATTTACCCTCCGAAGAGCAAATATACACACAAGGCCCACAATTTCACATCACTTTTAGCTTGCAGAATTTTTTACATCACTGATGTTAAGTTTAAGAATCGTCAGAGAGTCTGGATGTTAGCAATGATATCGATGCTGAATCCATGTCCGTTTCAGCTTCTAGGTGCATTGCTATCAACACATAGGCTGTCATGGTAGGTTTGCTGCTTTGCACTGCAGTGTGACGTTCGTGTTGATACATTTCAGGGCTCAAATCTGCACATGGTTCTGAAAGTGTAGTGGAAGATGAGAGTGGAGATGGAGTATGAGATGAAATGTAGGTGAGGGTACAAGCAGGACTGGAGAATTTCTGTTCTGGTCTCACATGAGCTCGGCATGAGTTACACACAGATTTTTACACGCACGTATACATCAAACATTGTCTCATTGTATTCATCATAACGTTAATCGGCACACTATGCCAGCTGCTGCAATGGGTTAATAAACAAATTATATAAAAAAACGAGACAATATGGCTCCGGACATGTCCTTTAACCCTCTAACCATACATCAAGCTTCATTTATGTTATGCCAGATCCAGATACTACTGATGGTGATGAAGCTCGCAACGATGAAGAGAATGTACAAGCCGAAGAGCATGCGGTCGATCACTATCCCAATCATTTGCCATTCCTGCGAGTTTTTGGACCCCTGAAAGTATTTGTCCATCTGAAGACGAATGGCTGCGAGATCTCTGCTCAGCTTCTTCAGCTCATCCAAGGCTGGCTCCAGAGGGGGCGCTGGAGGAGGGGGGCCTTTACTGGTGTCATCCGAGCTACCCTGACAATGACTTCCAGAGATGTGTATGGAGCTGGTATTACTTGCTGGCTCTGGGGGAAAAAAAAGAAACAAGATATGTCTACTACATATAAGTCCTGAGGTCTAAAGTTATATAGAACAGAGGTATATTGGTCAAATTAAGTCTAAGCACCCCATCAGTGCACCCTGAGATGAGTAAAACCAGAACTCAAATTTCATCCATGTTATACAGACTCAAGGAAGGCTTTAGGGTGTTTTTTTTTAAATTTTATTTCTGTCATTTATTTATTTGGATTATAGATGCTGTTAAAAGACCAGGACATCGTTCTCAGCTGTGCCCCATTCTGTGATAGAAACATGAGGAAGTGCTGTCAGCTCCATCGACTTAAAATCTATCAATGGCACACTTCTACCAGCTTTTAGGTGTTTTTAGTTGTGTTTTAGAGCCCATCATTGTGAACATGTCAGCTGTGATCTTATTTTAGCCTTGTAAATGAAAGCTTTAAAGCTATTTGCTGGACATCATCAGGTCAGATGATGGCCGTCTCTTTATTCTTGCGTGCTGAGAGATAGACGTCCGCATTTGCATTCTGGGTGTGACTCATCATGTACAAACTGGAGTACAGAGTTGGAAAAATGTCAAAATGTTGCAACACAAGCCCCAAATGCAAACACAGCTGAAGTCACATCACATACGCTCTCTATAAAATGGGTGAATGGGAGTTTTGTCAGAGGATGCTGAGGTCATAGAATTATAATGCTGCAGTTGGAACTAACGATTCTATTAGACCAACCAGCAGGCTGAATTGCGCCCATGAATAAGTTGTCCATTGTGTGTTGTCCAAGTGTTAAATAAGAAATAACAGTGTACCTTTATAATTTGGGTTGAGGATGACTGTGATTCGGTTGCTTTTCTTCATCGGGGGGAGACATACGACGACAGCTAGATAGTGCAACACAAGGGTGCGGAGCCATGTTGGCACTGCACTGTCCTGGCTGGAGCTGAACTGGATGCTAGTGATGAAGACTGTCTCCAGCAGACTGGCCACCATCAGAGCCAGGCTAATGGAGAAAAACACATCTGCAGGACACAACAACAAAAAGGGGGATTCATTACAGTCCTCCTGAAGTTATCTTCAGCTCATACTTCTGAATGCTAAGTACGCACGTCCTCAGTTATGGTCCTCATCAGGAAATAGTGTTTAAATTACTGCTGGAGAAACCAGTGGCTCTTCTCCTTGTGTTCAGGATTGTTGGCAGGTTTCGATCATGTGTCTTTGGTTCTTAAAGTAAAGTAAACATGCTTGCTGAGTCTTTTTTTTTGAAAGGTGTAATCCAGTTGGAGCTTGGCATTAACAATGAGTACCTGTACAGTCACATGCAGCAGATCACATTCTCACATCATTGTCATCTTGACACCTTCAGTGGAAAAAAGTCTATAATCCATACTATAATCGATAATATTAAGGAGGCTAATAGAATTCAAATTGTGCTGCGGCATTAGGAAAACACAACCACATAGATTAAAACAGGACATTTTCTCTGCATCTTGTTTTCACTGGTTTGCATGTCGAAGCTGTCTTTTACTTCTCTCTGTTGCCATCTTTCACGTCGTTGCAGATGTTATCAGACAATTCTTTTGTTTTCAGTCTTTCAGTCTCTCACAGATAATGTTCACCATCACTTCAGACTCTGAATGATGCATCTCTGTCTGTTTGGGCCCCTACGCCTGTGTCCAATAAACCTGCTTAATAACCTGTTCGTTCCTCTCCACCTGTGTGGCAGTGACATTCACAGAAAATGAATGATAAAATCACGGTATCACTCACTGATCAGAGGCGTTGTCTCCCCGGTAACAGGCAGCAGGTCATTCATGATGAGCAGGAAGACAGTGTAACCCAGGATGAGGGTCATCTTAAAGGATGATCTGTCCACAGCAGATGGAGGCAGCATGAAGCTGAAGAGGTCCACAGCAATGAGGAAGCAGCTGGGGATCAGGAGGTTCACCACATACAGCATTGGTCTGCGTCGCAGAATTATCTAAAGAAAAGACAAAGGAACAAAGGCTTAACACTTTGAACTTTCTCTTTTGGCCCTCAGTTGTATAAGTTGACACCAAAAATGAAACCAGAAGTTATGTCATATTTGGTGTTTTAGTATTTCTTCTTAAGTCTATTGTTAACAAAGGTGTGAGTCGTGTTTGTTTTTGAGCCTTTGCTTCCTGCTCATGTTTCACATTGGGTTTGTCTATTTCTGGTCTCAGTGATTGAATGTTTGGTTTTGGTGTATGTCATGAAAGTTTATTGATTATACCTCCGCCTTCATGTGAAAATGCGTTTGGATCCTCTCCATTACACTGGAATTTGACATAAGGTTTGGAATATACATGTTCAAAGCAATGCGACCCTCCACACTGTGGTTTCAAATGAATAGTGTCAACTTCACACAATTCAACACACATTCTATGCTGCCATTCATTTCTAAACTTAAAAATACAGTAAGTGATCAAACTTACATTGTATGTGATCTCAGAGTACGATCCCTCATCTAATGACAGTGTGGAAAGAGCCACGGTGATATTTGTGAGCTCCCACTCCCCGTTGGTCTGCAGCACCTCTTGGGATTCATCCAGGATTTCTTTAGCTGTGGTGCCTTGAATCATCCTTATGTCTGTAACTTGAGTAACAGTTCTTTGCAGTTTAGTCTTTAGTTAGTAAAAAGTGTTGAATTTGTCATATGTTCTGACCACAACAGGGAAATGTAGTGACAAGATCATACTTTTTGAGAAATGCGTAACATTTTCGGCTTACCGAAGTGTAGATATGAACCAAAGGTCAGTGAGCAGGTTTGGACATCAAAGGGGAAAGTGTAGATTTCCAACCTGCAGGAGCTGACCACTTTGATTGGCTTATCATCAAACACATGCCCTGAATTATCCAAGTAGACAAAAGGAGTTTCTGGGGACTTGATCTCGTCCATGCTGCGAGGAAAAAGAATAAAATAACAAAATATTTTTGATGTCACTGAATGTGCTTTTTAAAATTTGGGTTTCAAATATCCAACTTTTCCTTTTAAGCAGCATAACAGGAACATTTCCAGTCCAGGGTATTAAACATCCATAAGTGGTTCCAAGATTGCATATTTGATTTTGAACAGTAGAAGAGAAAAATCTCAAAAAATCCTCACAATTCAGCGATATGAATGTCAGGAACCCAAAGATTTTCCCGAGGGACAGAAACTCTCGTGGCTCCGCATTCCTTCTCATCCCAGCTCAGTCCTGTTATATCCCACTCCTACATTACACCAATAAACAGATAAATAAATGAATACATGAACGATGTGATCAACAGCAAACTTAGATGCCATTTTAATTGATTTCCTACTGTTACATGAGAAAACACAAGTGTTCATCCTCTATGTTTGTTTCGGTCAACAAGAAAATGATAAACATTAAAGAGACGTTGATATTATGCACTGAAGACTTTTACACAAGATAAGTAGGTAAGAAATGATAACTGTGTGTTATTATGCTTTATAAACATAAACCCATGAACAAACTCTGGATTGTCCTATATTGCAAAAAAAACATTAACAAGGTGTAACAGTAGAGATATAAACAAACAAAAACATACCAGGACTTGCCATAAGACTGTAGACAGGGTTTGGGCTTTTTCATCCTGTGGATGAGACACACATGAAATATTCAGGAGATTCACATGTTCACTTCTCTGATTGAATACTAAGTGAGTTGATTTGTCTGTGTAGTCCATATCGTATCATTAGCTCGATTCATCCCTTCTGATCAATGTGCTGGTGGTCCTTCCAAATAAGCCACACTGGCAACATCAAAATGCCAAAACTCAAGGGTAAAAAAATAAACCAATAGGGGATATCTCGATATCTGCTGTATATCCACTTCTAATATAAAACGTATCGATATGTAGGCTGTGTGTACTCACCACTCCTAAAATTCCCACCACAGTGATAGAGATGGTTATGTTAATTGGCTCTGAAAAGCTCGCTACGGGACGAACAAGTTTTTTACTGAATAGATTCTTTTCGAGTTCCTCAAACAGGGAGTGAGGAGTCGGGCTGGTGCAGTTCAAAGCTGCTCCACATCCTTCAGACAGAAAATTCAAAATGAAGAGAAAACAGGAAATAATGACCAAAGCCCATGGCCAAAAGATGGTTTGATACATTTAATTCAGATTGAACTCTTCAGTGTTTGCACTGAGATGAAAGCTGTGGAAAGTTGCATCCTTGCAGTTTTTTTTTATTTAACTGAGCCAACAGGAATTTTGGCTTTAGATATAAATTAAAACGCTCAGGCAAATAGTTGAGGAGAACATTAAAGGGCTGAAGTACCTCTCAGATGAAAAACAGCATCAGCAAACCTTAGAGGAAGAGGTTTCTAGGTTGTACCTAAAAGATTTACTTTTGCTCCTCAGAAAGCACGGGTTTCCCTAATTCTTTCAGATTAGAGAATGATGATTGACTAAATGCAAATATAAGTGTTTGCTTCCTTTTTCTTCTGTCCAACACATATTGACATACATCCATATTTCATGTATTAACACCTCATTTACACGTCCAAACATAACATTTCAGAAGACGCATACAAAGAAATGACATGTCGAAATATTCTCCTGCCTTACCGCGAAGAAGCATGAAGCAGGTAAGGATGAGCCCCACAGGGATTACCTCTGTCATTTTCAATCTGAGTAAAACATTCATTATTTTTGTAACAAATTCCTCAGACAACAAAGAATTACGATCAACTGTCTGTCCCATCAGAAGGAGATCTTCTCCTGTTGTGTCACGATTTTATGTGAAAGTGTCACCTTCTTCAAGGGCTAATGTTGACTTTGTAATATGATACATCCTGACATGACTTTCAGTCTATCTGCTGCTGTGTGCACAGATCCATGCATGTCATTACTGTATTTACATAATGAGTGTTTGGATTCAAAACAGTTTTTTTTTAGCCACCATCAAGTGGATTTGTGCAGTAGGATTCAGCAGAAATCAAACAGTTCCGCTTTGCTTCTTTCAGTTACTAAAGGTGTAACAGGCTTCCTCCATTTAGCTTTTTGTGGCGCTAACGGGAGAACGCATCTATAATGTCTGACGGGCCTTACTTGAAGAAAAAAAGAAATTCGAACACACAATCCTTTTTGACCAGAGAATAAACTGGGGGAAGCATGCCAAGTGCACAGTAAATAAAACAGGATCCTACAATCCTACTTGAGGCTTTGTGAAACTAAAATTGAGCTGAAAGGAACTTGACAGTAAAAGCATTTTATTGAGCGTCTCTATCTATCTATTTTTGAATCACGCATATAGACAGTACCAAAAGTTTGGACAAACGCAAACACTGTAGAGCGACACTGAAAGCCTCCATACTATGAAATGATGCCCAAGCTTATCGTGTAATAAAAACAAATGGGTTTATTAAAAAAACTAAACAAAGCAAAACAAAACAATAAAACATAATATTTATTCAGCTTTTCAAACTCAGCAGTCTGTCCACCAACTAAATCAAGCTTGGAATCATCTGGAATGTTTTTCTAACAACCTCGAAGGCGTTCCCAGACATGTTGAGCACTTGTTGGTCACAAATATTTTCTCTTGGTTTTTCGGTTTGATTTGATTTTAGAGGCCATATCATGTGAGGCAACACTCTTTATTATTTAAATAGCCCTTTTATGTAGCTCAGAAACATGCTTTTGGGTCATTGTTTTGTCAAAACGCCAGTCATTGTCCCAATAAGTGCTAACTAGCTGAGGTGACATGTTGCGACAGAATCCTGTGGTTGTGATGGCAGATGAGGCCCAATCCCAAGATTCATCATAGTGTTGGATGGTTTTCGCAAAGGGCACTTTGAGGAACATTCAGAGCACTTCGGTGATGGTTTCTCAACATTATAGAGATTACTTCAATTGTCGAATAGCGCCCTTTATCTTATACCAACACTCTCAACACAACTGATGCTCTCTCAAACAAAATAGGAAGGCAACTTAACTAATCTGCTTTTGACATCTATCCATGCACACATCCATGCATCAACTTTTTCTTGAAAATTAAAAAAAAAGCAGCAAACAATGACAGAAACCAAATTTATTATCGAGTCATTTATCTATTATAAAACCTATAAAGTCAAGCCTAATCTCAGAAATGTTTGGATGGTATTGACATTAATTTTGCAGTTGAATACTATGTATAAGTTTTTTTATATATATGAAGCATGAAAGCCAACACCCAGGTAGACTGAGAGACATTCTAACAGTTTGTTACCACATATTAATTGTAAAATAAGTGCCAATAGTGTCCTTTTCTTAAAACCATTGCACTCCATTTACCTTTTGGTCCATCCTCCAAGACTTTTAAGCCACCATTGCTCCATGTGTTGGGTACATTTATTTGCAAAAGAGAACCAAAAAAAACAATCTTTGCAGGAAAAAAAAAACTAGATTATAATTTAGTTTAACGCTTTGTGAAATGGTGACAATGCTCATTCATATTCAACCCATTTCCAGCTAGGACTGGCTGATCCAGATGCACCACATGGTGATGATGACCATGGCGTAGCAGGTGATAAGCAGCAGGTAGATGCGGAATAGCAGGTAGTCAAGGACGTATCCCACATGACACCACTGGTCCTGCAGCTCATTCTCCTTTTGCAGAGAGATAAGATGGGCACGCAGGTCTCTCAGGTACTGACAGATCTGTTGTAACTCAGGTAGAGAAGCTGTGCCAGACAGAAGAGTGGACATTTACACTCAACTTCAATAGAATAGGTTGCGCCATTCATTTTTGTTTGATGTATAACTGCATACTGTAGGTAAAATTTGATTGTTTTCAGTATCATTCAACAAAGTAGGGAAGAGAAAAACTGAGAAGAAACACTTGATTAAGTGGGCGAATTAAAACATTTAAAATACTCATCCTTTGCTCTAGATTAACTATGGATATTACTGAAACAAAGCTATATTGTTAAACTAGAAGAAAGCAGTAACTATGAATAGGTAGTATTTTAAAGGTGAGGCCAATTAAGAGCTGGAGCTGGTAAAAGGAAAAACACAGATACTTTCATTCCCTGACTGATTACCTCCGGTGCTGGTTGGTTGCCTGTCAGGTGCTTGGCCGACTGGTTGGATGATCCATGGGCCTGAGCTGCTATGTGAGCTCTCAGGTTTATCCTCCTGTACTTTAGTAAGTGGTCGGACGTCTTCGGGCCAGCGGTAGCAGATCAGGTTTGCTATATGTTTGAGGATAACCACTCTAACCCAGTTAGGCACCTCCTGATACTTCATGGAGCTGTGATGGAGGACGTTGGTTATGATGACTGTCTCTAGTAGACTGATGACCATCAGGGCCAGACAAACTGAGAAATAGATACCTAGAAACAGATTGAAAGCTTGAACCACGCCCATTCATGTGGTAAATGGTAAAGCTTGAAACAGACTGACAGAGCTGTTGGTCAGTTGAAAACGTGACGTAGAGTATTTTCAATGAGATTTCCAGGCTGTACTGAAATGTTTGTAGCTTACATTTGTGCAGATATCCATCTTTAATGGCTAAACCCATCCAAAAACCCATCTGTTTTGTGAAAATGGCATTCAAGAAATTTATATAGTTTATATAAGTAAGCGCATTACATCACTACTTCTGACCTATGATGGGAGTGCCGTTTGCTGTGCTGGGCAGCAGGTCGTTCATGATGAGCAGAAAGACAGTGTAGCCCAGGATGAGAGTCATTTTGAAGGAGGCGCGGTCGACGCTATGGGGAGGCAGGTAGAAAGACAGGATGTCAATGAGCATGAGGAAGGAGCTCGGGATCAGCAGGTTGACCACGTAGAGCACTGGGCGGCGCTTGATGACCACCTAGTGAACAAGAGAAATACACAAAGTTTCAGAAACACAGTGTCTCAGTGGGTGCATTTCTTCTTCTTCTCTGTTTTTGGTTTCCACCTGCTCCTGAGATAATTACCTGACCCTGGGTAGCTGTTAAATTCTTGACTAAACACTACCACCTTTGTGATTGTGTCCTGTTTGGTGCTGAGAAGGTCTTCTAGTTCTTGCTGATTTCACAACTGCATGGTAGGCTTTACTTTGAGTTGTTGGTAAACTCACTATAATTTTAAACATTGCTATTGTAAAAATATTCATCATTGGCACTTTAAAGTAATAAATTAGCCTTAAGGAAGCTATACTTTTCTGCTTCTTTGGAGAGCACAGACGTATACATAGTAGTAAATGCCCTTCTCCCAAGTCTTCATGCTGAGCTAAGTCTATGGTGCAAGCTGCAAATTTCCTCCAAGGCATGAGTTGAGAGTAGCAGCAGCAGAAAAGTCCAAAACAAACCCACAGTACACCTCATAGATCACTGTAAGTATATGTTTGATCTACTTACATATTTAAAAGTAGTAAACTTAGTTTAAGGGAGTTTTTCTGACCCGGAATGTTATGATGTCCCACTCGTCAATCCCAAACTGCAAAATTGAGGTCTCTCCCAGTAAGGCCACCAGCTCCCACTCTCCACTGGCTTCCAGGTAACGCTTTGAGTTTGCAGACATCTCTTCAAAGGTCAGCGCAGGACTGATCCTCACATCAAGTACTGTGAATAAGAAAAACTGTAAAAGGGAAAGCTGGCCAGGCAGTTCTGTAAGCATATTTTGGGTTCTATTTATCAGCCAGTCGACAGCTTTATGTTTGTGTGATTGTGGAAATGATTTTTCTCACTGGTGTGCATGTAAGAGCCAAATGTAAATGTGCAGTTCTGCACATCAAAAGGAAAACTGAAGATCTCCAGATTGCAGGCTGAGACGAGTCGCAGCATCCTGTCCCAGCGAATATGACCTGTGTGGTTCACATAGACGTACGGACACGCCTGGGAAACATCATCATCCACACTGTGAATTGGGTTGTAAAAGAATAAAGAGAAATACAACGAAAACGATGAAATCATCTTTTAATTTTTTCTTTAAAACACAGCAAAAAGAGACAAAACAAAACATACAACGTTGAAAACAGTAACCAGAAATATAAGAAAAATCTATCTGAGCTTCAGCTGTACTCTTTATGGGTATATGTTATGATATGTTTATGCATTTGTCAGATGCTTTTATCCAAAGCGACTTACAGGTAGGCAGATAGGGTAAGGGGTCTAATCTAATTTCTCCAAAACATGAATTAATTTATAGGAGGACTACTGCTTATTGGGGCTCCTGGTGCTGTTTATATCGTTAGCTTTCGATCAATCTTTGAGCAGGATGAAACTGTCCTGTTGACAGTGGTGCACATTGAGGGTGAGCATCTCCTCTCCCAGTGTTCTCTAAGAAACTGATGTATGTGCTATCACCTCAGGGAGTAATAACGCAGCTGGACCAGGACACAGCTGTTATTTACTAGCGTTCCAGGTTGAATGTGCACCAAAATTAAATGGTAGTTTAGGGTCTTTGGCTGGTCCCACACCTCTTAGCAGCTTGGACTCAAGCAGGAGGTATTATCTCTGTTCTTCCAAATCTGTATCTGCGTGACCTTTAAATCCATCTACAACACTACCCACTGCTGAGATCACCCACCAAGCGGTGTTAAACCTGAACAAGAAACACGCTGTGCACCCATCTTTCTCACAGTTTGTGTAATCTATGGACTCTACGTACAACCACAAGTATTACATGTACATTCTGTGCATAAGATCACCCACCCATAAAAAAACTTTTCAAGTTTAGAACTTACAACTCATAAACAATGATGTCTGGAGTCCACAGCTCCTTTACAGGGAGAGAAATCTTGGTGACTCCATCACACTCATCGGGATCCCAAACCAAGAACTCGTGGTGCCAATACTGCAGCAATTTAAGGAGAAACAACACATTGTCAAACTTCCAACATAACATTCCCATAGCTGAATGTCTGTCCATTCAAAATGACTCTACTGGGGTCGGATTACACTTATTGACAGTGTATTGTGTGTGTCCATATTACTCACTAGTCTCAGCCACAAGAATGTAGTGAGTATCTGGGTTTTTTCATTCTGCAATACAATAAACAGCAAGCAGACCTCAGATGATGAACACAGCTGCTTCTCAAACTGGGCTAGAGTTCAGTCAGCATGCAACAAAGCATGGTTATACATTCAGTGTAAATATATATGAATGAATATATTCAATAAATAATAAAAACTCACAACCCCGAGGACTGCATAAAGGGTGAAAGAGATGTTGGCAACAGTTGGGTTGCTGAGGTTAAAAACTGGCCTGAAGGATTTAAGGTCAAACACCGCCTGCATGGACTCATGGGTTGGACCACTGTGGCCTTTTTTACAAGTCAGGTTGCTATGACATATGGGCACTGAGGGAGAAAGTTTGTTAACATTTTCTTTAACCTGAAATTTGACTTCAGAAGCAAGTTAAGTTTTCTTGTGACCAAAATAGAGAAGCCAAGAGCTACGATGTTAACTATCAGCCAAAGTTACTTCCAAGAATATTATCTCTGATTTAGAAAGTCCTGGAAATCCTGTCAGTTTACAGACAATTCACTAAGACTTGAGCTGACAAAACAGAAAAGATTGAATCAACTTCTTTGACCAAAAATGATTACAATCATGACCAGCTGGACTATGCTAAAAACAATAACAGCACCGCTCATCACTGAAGAAACCCCTCTGTAGTTGGAAAAATGACGAACAAACAGTAAAGTAGAGGACAAAAACAGGTTGCAATTACCTGACAGTAAGAATAGCCATGAGACAAAGCTGAAACTCTGCTGAGACAGATTCATCCTGGAAGATTCTGACAAACAAAATTTTCTCCACAACCACAAGTTTAAAAATGTCTGATGAAAAGCTCCTCCTGACAGTGCAAGCACACACATATGCATACTAGTTTTGTTACTTTAAGGGACATAATCATGGATATTAATTCCACTGGGGCTTACCCCCACCTCAACTACATACCCAGTCGTAGCATGTAACATAACCCTAAACAAAACCTTAACCTTAATTAAACCGAAAACCAAAGTAAATCCCTGAAATTTGTTTGTTTTCCAACAATATTTGATTTTAGAGGGCAAGATAAAGTTTTGTCTTGCGTTATGTCACGTATACATGTAAAATCTTCACAATTTATACAAAGATAAATATACATCTCCGATTCCTGATGAACATTAAACTTGTTATATTCTTATCATTTTCCCCAACATTTATGTTGCAAACTGATACAAGCTGATAATTTTTTACTTTGAGTGCATTTACTCCTTATTAACTGATAAAACAAGGGAACTACAACCAAAAACAAATTAAATGGAAAACTTGTTGTTTGACACCTCCAGTGATCATTCACCCGTTTTATTTTTCAACACCTCCCCCAGTGGAAATTCACAAACTGTTTCCTTCTCTTGTTCTGTGTGCTGTGCTTTTGAAACGTGTTCTTGTTGTTGGTTTTACGCTCACACAAAAAGCTGTGACTCACTGTTCCAGGCAGGTGGGACCAAGTCTGAAACTGAGTTACTGCATGGGAAAACACCCTAGCTGTAAATATCTAATACTCAGAAGGAGATTGGAGTGGTGTGTTGTTCAATACAGCCAGTTGAGGTGGTGCAGACGTCTGATAAGGATCTCTGAGTGATGCAACTCTCCTCATCAGGGAGAGCATATACTGGCATATACTGGCCTCTGCAGCAAGTATTTTGTAATTGCATTGTCTCCACTATTATGATATTGTCGAATGATTCATTGAGTTGTGATGATTTTACTTTTGGATATGCAATTCCTGCCCTGACAGACATGCACAACTGCTGAGTCGATATTTATCAATATCCATCAGTCATGTCTCCAATGCAACAGCATGCCGTCACTGTCATTGCGAGCATTTCAGCATTATGACATATAATGATATACAAAGGACTGAGATTCTTTCTAACTGGTTTTTCACTGAAAGCACAAGCTCTTAACATTTCAGACTATTCATAAATGTACCGTGGTAATGAAAAACTGTAAAAGTTTTGCATGAATATAAAAGAAAATCAATCATCATAGCAAAATGCTGTCCTATTAATTCATTCATTGTACTTCTTTTGGCCCACTTGTTCACTTGCACTGACTCTTTTTTATTGATGAACATGAGTCTGGGACATGTCCCATTCGTTACACAGCAAAATGTCCACAGTGGTGGTGTTGCGATATACTTGAGTGGATGATGACTGCTAATAAAATATCAATATTAGGTTTATAATAAACACATGATGATACTGTGATTTGATTTGAGCGGATAAAATAAAAACAAGATTAACTGCAGTGTGTGGTTCTTGTACAGTTCTTAAAAAAATTAAAAAGTAGTAGTTTGATCAAATAAATGTCCACTTTCCCATAGATACTATGAAAATGTTGTGCTTAATGATTTTTCGCCGACATAATTGTTTGGTAACAATCCGTAGTGCAGTGTGTAACTTTGTGATTGGCTAAATTCAGCCTCAACTCACATTACTACTGTACATTAAACTGGGAAAGTTGACCTCAAACTAAACTTAAAATGTATACATCCGATTGTGTGTGATGACCAAATAATGAAGACTCACATCCCAATGAGCAAATGAGCTGAATGTGCCGTTAAATTATGTAAGGGCGAAAGAAAAAAAACACAACAAAGAAATGGTGCTGGCAAACTTTATTGTGTGATAATTAAGAAAGAAGTATATCTGTAACAATTTATTGTGTTGTCTATTCAACAGTGTTTGAGCTACACTTTTATTAATCCATTTATATAAGAACAAACTCCCAACAGATGATTTCTACGCAGAAGGTTAAATCTTATTTTGATTAGTTAAATGTTCAAGTAATTATCTAGTTTAGCATTCAGTGAGCAAGCATCAATACCAAAAATAACTAGAAAAAGTGTCATAAACAAAAAAAACCAAAACAACCATATTTTAGATGGGAAGAAGAAATTAAGGCAGAAACTAGCAAATGGGTTGTGCAAATCAACCTTTTTTGGGGTTTTGTTGTTCAGTTTACAAATTTAAACAATTTTACTAATATTGCATATTACTGGTGATATATTCAAAGCATAGATGTTCAAATCCTTAAATTAAATGATAATTTCTAGGTGTCTTCAGTCAAGATGCTGTTAGAAAACATGGTTTTGATGCTTAAAAGTTTAAAAAGACGAACTTGAAACACACATGGAAGATGTGCCTCTGTAAGAAAATTCAAGGGAAGAGTCTGGCTGTCCAAATGTTTGTTAAAAAATGCTAACTTCTGTTGATTAATGGACTATGCAATGGAACAGCAAGTGTTTCTAGGATCTGACATATTGGTTTCAGTGCCATAAATACACTGTAAACAAGATTATTTTATATGACTGAAATGAATCACCAAAATAGGACATTTTCGTGTCGAGTTGTGACATAATGCACTGATTTCACACAAATCCGAATGACTGAAAACATTTTTTGTCATATAATTAAATCAAGACGTGCTGTACAAGCTTGCCCAGATAATTATCAATGTGATGAAGCTCACTGATATAAAGAGGATGTAAAGGATGAACAGCAGGCGGTCAGTGATGAAACCGATTTGGATCCACTCTGCTGAGCTGGAGCTTCCTTTCAGCTGCTGCACCACCTGAAGGTGGATGGCTTGGAGATCCAAGCTCAGGTTCTTTAGCACCTGTAGGGTCTTTTCCTCATTCAGTGACTTCTTCTGCTCTAAAGTCTCGGTGTTTTTGGCTGTTAGAGAGGACTCCTTCATTTCTATTGCACAGGAAACAAAGGTTGAGGCGAATCACGGTTTATATCACATTAGGAAAACAAATGAACACAGCTAAATGGACCAAAATCACATCTTTATTTTGTATCCTGCCTTGTGCATCAGGGTTTTGGATCACTATGTCCTCTTGTTGTTTGTGCTTTGGAGGAATTCGTACAACTGGACCCAAGACATGTAGAAAAAACATCCTGATCCATCGAGGAGCTGGATCATAGTGAGTGGAGCCTTTCATTAGGTTGGTAACAAAGATGGTCTCCAGCAGACTGGCAACCATCATAGCCAGGCAGAGAGACAGGAAAACATCTGGAACAATAATGTTGAGGAAAAAAAAGCTTCGTTACAGCTGCTTGACAGAAAAGAATACCTATTTAAAAGCAGAAACACAAAAACATGGGAATGTATATATACATATGGTCAAGTTCAAAATATTTTCCTCTTTGGGCTGGCAGAAATCTGCTGCAAACGGCAACAATGAGACATGGCTTTACAGTAATAATATGCAACTAAGCTTCAAAAGACCAGCTGACTTGTCATAGGAAGAATGTCCCCTCTTACTCTTTTACTCTACTAATTTTTTGTGAATGTTGTGGCCTAAAATTGGTTGAATTTTGGCAAAAAAAAATTTTTGTAAAAAAGTTGTATCAAGAGTTTTGAAATTTTTTAAAGCTTATTTTTGCAATGAAATGCAAATGTCTTGACAGAAACTGTGTAATGTTTCTCCACATGTCCAAAGTGTAGTAATTTTACAATCCATGATAAGAAATTGTGTGATTAAAACGTATTTCTAGCCAGTTGTTTTGTGTAGAGCAGCATCAGTATTACACTATGTGAACCCTGAAATGGTAAAATGGGTACTTTTCTCACACTGGCCAACTATTTCTAACTCCTAACTCGAACCTTTTGCAAGTTTGCAACATTTTGTGCTGTGGAAACTAAAACCAAAGGCCAAAAGGTATCCATAGATTTACTGGTAACTGACTTATGAGAGGTATGGTGTTTCCAGTAATGGGCAGCAGATCATTTGTGCTGAGAAGGAAGACAGTGTAGCCCAGGACGAGGGTCATCTTGAATAAGGAGCGGTCAATGTTTTGTGGAGGCAACATAAAGCTGAAGAGGTCCACTGTGATGAGGAAACAACTGGGGATGAGGAGGTTCATGACATACATGGTAGAATGGCGCCGCACAGAGATCTGCAGCAGGGTTGACAAATATGAAGTGCATAGTGAATCTCACAGATAGATGTACAGAAAGTACATACAGCTCCACAATTAGTTTGCACTTTTCCGTACAAAAATATCAGATTTATACTATAAATATTTGCTTTTCACCCCCACATTTTTAAATTGTGATAAACACAATCATAATGCTGCCCTAAGGTGTTTTGCAATATTTATTTGTTTGCAGTGGTCCTAAAGCAAAATGTAAAGTGAAGTGTGTGTTTCTTGTTGTTGCAGACTTCTTGTTGTGTGTGATCTCTTTACTCAGCCCTCCAACCTTCTTGCCAGAAGCAAATGATGCAGAAAAATAATTGAAAATGTAATCTAACCTATGGATTCTAGATTATATCCTAACAAAACGTAACATCCTGTAAACCTGGATCATCATCTTTGTTGTCTTTGAATATGATTGAATGAACAGCATTTACTCCAGTGCCTTACAGAGAAACGAATCTCATCATAAGTTTGTCCAGATGAACTTGGCAGAACAGATTTCTTTGCTGTGAGTCCTACTAATGACCATTCGCCCATCGTTGACATCACTTCTTTAGACCTCCGAAGAATTTCATCTGAAGAATCCAAGAGTTCAAGCTGAATGTCATTTGCTGGAAGGAAAACAATGTTATGGGTCAGATGAAGCTGCTCCTCTTAGTTTAATATGAATGAACTTTTACGGGGAAAAACAGCTCGACTTACAATGGTGTATGTAGGAGTTGAAGCTGAAAGTACAGTTCTGAGTATCAAATGGAAACAAGTAGATGTCCAGACTGCAGGAGCTGACGACTCTGACAGGCTGTTCATCAATAACCCTGCCTTTAAAAAAGAGGTAGGTGTACGGGACAGATGGAGCAGTGTTTTTCTCCATACTGTAGGATAACATGAGACAAAGAATCCGATAAATGTAACAGCTCTTAAAGTCAATTTCTTTTGCAAAATATATGTAATTTCTTAGTATTAAGACACACCCCCACAGGGTTGTTGACAAACAATGTCTTCAGAGAGGACTCAAAGTGACTGAAATCTGGCAGATATTCAGGAAAGATAACAGATGGTTATCTGCACGTTCGTGGGCCATAGACTTGGGCTTAACGATAGCTCTGCTGCTACAAAAATATGACACAACAGTGTGTTGTATACCGCCTGAAATTACTCAGCCTACAGTGAAATTTGGGCTGTTCTGCAGAGATGGGACTTACAATTCATTGATGACTATATCTGGTACCCAGAGCAGTTTTCGTGGAACCGCAATCCATTTAGAACCGCACTCGTCTGGGTCCCACACGGAAAATTCATTTCTCCACTCCTGACCACAACATAGAACATGTTTCCACTTGAACGGGACCATCACCAGGAACTATCTGAGATTTTTGTATCATGTAGTTTGATTTTACAATGTGATAAACTGACAATTCATTTGCCTGACTTTCAAGGCTTGACTAAGACAATCAAAGTGATGTTGATTCTAAAGAAAGTACATACTAGTTTTTGCCAGATAAATGTTGTCAGGACCTGGGCCTTCTCATCCTAAAGAAAAATCAACATGAATCACACATTTCCTTTTATGGAATGATGTTTTGACCGTATGAAGTTAAAAAAGGATGATGATTTGACAAAAAAGATTTTTTTCTTTATCCAGCACAGCTATATGCAGAAAGTATCGATATGGGCTTACACTAAATATATTTTACATTAAGGTTGCGTCTCTTACCACTCCCAAAATACCAAACAGGGTGAAGTAAATGTCGACGGTAGTCGGGTTCGACATATTCACGACTGGTCGAATGGGGCTCAAGTTGAAGACTGACTGAAGTGCACTCAAGTGTGAAGGTGCATCAGGTTGAGAGCAGTTCAGAATGGCAGAGCTGCATGGGGCTACAGAAGAAAGAAGAGATAAAATGTCTTCATTTTCAAAAGTGAGCTTGTATCAAAAGCTGTTTCCCTGATGGTATACAACAATAAATCTTTTCTGTAACATGAGTATCCTACAGAAAGCCTGCATCTGAATCAGCATCAGAGTGAGAAAAAGAGTCATTATGGCAAGTCGATATTTAACAGCAAAACTTCTGATTGAAAAGGACCCAAACAATCACTGAATCTGCCCTCAAATACTTCTACTTTTACACTTTTAGTGGGTGCAACAGTGAGGGTCGTTTTTACCACTTTAATGTGTTGTAACTTCAATTTGTTGACCCAAGGGTTCGAATTGTCAGCTAAAATGTTTTGGTTAAAGTGGCGAGACACAACTTCAGATCTACAGTAAGTAGAAAAGCTCATTCTCTCATTGTTTGCACATGCAAAAGTCTCACTTAGCCTAAAACTATTACTATATCTCACTGAGGTGAAAGGTTTCTAGTTTTATAAACATAAGTACGAGAAGATAAACTCATGAAAATAACAAAAACAAACAGAGTATTCATATAAATGCTGTACTGATATCTTACAGAAGCAGTACTTACCATGCATGAGCAGAGAGATGAGGATGAATAGAAGCTTAGAAGGCTTGTCTTTCAGCGGGCAGCACTAAAAACATTAACATTAGGTCAACAGTGGTTGTTAGTTTGAGTAGTGTGCAAGTGGTGAGGGCTGTCCTGTAAATCTGTTTGGACAGACTTGAGGCCCTACTTGAAAAAGGTAAATTTAACAAACTTTTTTGTTTTTTTCTAACAATATCTATAGAAATAATGTATCCTAATGTAAAATGTGGTATTTTCTGAATACCACAACTTCAAACCAACTGGAAACCATTTCAGGACTTGGAGATACGTAAGAGCCGTTTTGTTATCCAAGAGTTGTATGGCAGAAATGAGAGTTTTAAGGCTTTAATCATTAAAAGAAAGGCATTGCAAGTAGATGCTCATATAGGCTTCAGCCATACATGTGATAAGCGATGCCTTCCAGGTCCAATTCAGGAAAATCTTAATGTGACAACATGTGATGATATTTTAAACCGGTGGAGCTCTGATGAACTCATCTCCCAGCATCAGTGCCCGACATCTGTCCTACTCTTGTGTCTCAGTGGGTGAGGAGAAGGACTGATGCCCATGGGATTAGATGCTCACATACTTTTGACCATGAGGTGTATCAGTAGACCTGTTGCTTTGATATGGATATTCAAACTTCATCAGGAAAACTGAACTGGAATGGAAGTAATAATAACTGCATCCTTAAGATTAAAAGTTTGTAAGATTAAAACTCATGCAAGTAAACAAACTTGATTCGAGCTACTACTTTGTTGTAAATCGGCTTATTTAAGATAAAGTTGTTGACGCTTATTTGGTATAAATTATAATTGTAGCTGGTATTCAGTGTCATATTTTGATTTTAGAAACTGTTAATAGATAATAACAGTTTTAGAACATGTTCACTCAGCTCCAATCAGCATATGCTAGCATTTCCTATAGATTTTAATTTTCTGTAACATTACCATTGAAAGCTGATGCTCAAATGAAAAAGAAAAGTTAAAATAAATGTCAACCAAAAGCTGAATTAAACTTTCCAAGTAATTTTATTTAGTGTACAATGCTTTACCGCAATTAAAAGTTGCACAGCATAACACAAAAGACTCAAAACTCCTTCTAATGGATTTGTAAATTGGTTAAATTCCAACACAATATTATGAACATTAATAATTCTAAACAGTGCTATATGTATATCATATATGTGGGTTGCATAAATACGTTGGCTCCAATAAAGCAGTGTTTGAAATCCTCTAAAGCAAATACAGCATATTGATCTACTTTTAACAAACTTTTGAATTGCTAGCTTCCTAAATGGAGCGTTTTCAAACATACAACAGAAACCTACTGGTTGTAAGAGTTCACCCAAATAATGATGATGGTAATGAAGCTGACTGATATGAAGAGGATGTAGAGGCCAAACAGCAGGCGGTCTATGATGAAACCCACCTGGATCCACTCATCCGAGCTCTGGCTCCCTTTCTGCTGCTCCTCCACCTCACAGCGGATGGTGTGGAGGACATTACCCAGGCTCCTCAGCTCCTGCAGGGCTTTGTCTTCCTCAGCGAGCCCCCCGTTCTCTGGGGGCCCTTCATCAGATTTGTTCTTTGCCACCACAGCGCCGATCTTTGTTCCTATTTTTATGAGACAAATGGATGAATTTTAATGAAACAATTGCAAGAAAAATCAAACAGAAAAAGGTGCAACATCTCGCTATGGTATTATTTCAAAGTTTCAATATCATTTTGTCCTGCTGACTAGATGGGAGACTGTTGTGGTGGTCCTAGATGAGATTGTGTTCAACAGTTGTGCACTTGGCACAACAGCATGTGAAGCAGTGGACTTCTGTTACCATCTGAAGTCACCACACCACCACAACAGCCATCCGTCTGTAAGTAAGAAAACAGCAAACAGGACAGGATTTGCTACCAATGACTTGATATAAATCCTTATGTTACATACCTGACTCTCTTGGTTTCTTAGTTTTTCGTGGCATACAAACAAAAAAGCCCATATATTTCAGAACAACAACTTGGATCCATTGTGGGACTGGAGAGAAATTAGCTGAACAGCACAGCAGGTTGGTGATGAGGATTGTCTCCAGTAGGCTGGCAACCATCAGAGCCAGACAGAGAGAGAAGAACACATCTGGCAGAAAGAGACAGACCCACAAATGATGAACAATGTCAGAATGCGGATACCTGCATGTTCACAGGTCAACATCTTTATACTAACATGCTCTGGAAATGTAAACATAATATGAACTTGTATTTATTTTTTCAATGAAAACTAAAACCACAGTAACATACACTTTTCATAGCTAAAGCAGAAAATATAGCTGTGGTTAAGAGCATAAATATGTGCAGGCTAGAATGACCTGAACAAGTGATATGAATAAGGAACAACAGCTTTGAATTAAATTGAACGCAACAGCAGCTCTCCATGAAACTGCTCTTTGCTATCAACTTAGTTTTCTAAGTAACTGATTTGCTCACAATGTGATTGTGCAAACAGAGCCTTGAAAAGGTACTGTAACTTTGTAATAAAGCTGCTGCTCTACTTATTGCGAACAGCAGCTCAAGATCCAAATGAACCACAGTCATCTATGAACCGCTTCAGGCTCATACTTATGAGAGGTATGGTGTTTCCGGTTATGGGCAGCAGGTCGTTCATGATGAGCAGAAAGACGGTGTAACCCAGGATGAGCGTCATCTTGAATGAGGATCGGTCCACACTCTGTGGAGGCAGCAGGAAGCTGAAGAGGTCCACCGTGATGAGAAAGCAGCTGGGGATGAGGAGGTTCACCACATACATGGTGGCCCGACGCCGCACTCTGATCTGAGGAGAGGATTTTTGCCACAACTCAGCCATATATTTCTTTACTCCAGCTGCCTAACCAGGACAGAATTTTTAGGACTTACAAATGCAAAAGATTTTCGGAATAATGAATATCAGTTTACATTCTTTTTGCTACAATGTGTACACATTCCTATCAACCTACATTAAATGCAAGCTTGTCCGTGAAAAGACCTGTTTCGTCATCGTTCACCAGTTTCTCGGCGGTGATATCTAGCAACTCCCATTCACCCATGGTGGTCATCAATTCCTTTGAGATCTTTGTGATTTTGTCTGCAGGTCTCCCGAGGAAAATCCTGATATCAATCGCTGCAGAGAGAAGGGTCAACAGAGCTGAGCTCAGTCATCCACCTTAATGTAATTTAATCATAGCTGTTGTGGCTTTTTCCACAATTTGTCTTCTGACACGACATTGTTGTTGAATGGAGTCACAGCAAAGCAATAAGGAAAGAGGTGAGGAAAAACAGCAAAACTGCGTTATAACATTATTGATACAGCAGGTTGTTTTCATAGTGCATCTCCAGTATAATACCACCAAGACATACAGTCAATCCAAGCTGTTGTACATTATTTTGTCTTTGTTGATATCATTGTTCGCAGTGAGAAAACCCAGGTGTTCCAAGGTATTATAAACAATATTTCTAAAACAGACAAATCTGTCATTAATATGTGTTTTTTAAAATTTTTCTTTACTTTGGGGTAAAGATAACTTGTTTCCTACGAGCTCTGCGAATTCGGAAATTAAAATTTGGAGTTGGGACTCACCATAGTAGATGTAGGAGTTGAAAGTCAGTGTGCAGTTTTGTATGTCGAAGGGGAAGGTGTAGATGTCGAGGTTACAGGAGCTCACAATCTTGACAGGCAGAGAGTAATGCACCTTACCGTTGTTGTGCAGGTACACATATGGGACAGATGGTGCTTTGTTTTCCTCCATACTGCAAGATCAGAGCGAGCGATGTTAAACGAGAGCATGACACCTTTAACAAAAGCAGTAAAGCTGAAGTGTACCCTTTGGTAGGAAATCCTATTTGTATGTCATTTTTGATTTGCAACTTCAAAATAAAGCTGCTGAAGATTAGTTTAATTTGCAACATGACATCCAACATAAAATTGGAAAAAAATTACTTTTCCATCAGTGATCACCTAATTTACTTCACATAACCGTCTTACTGGATTTTAAATAGAAAACGTTATGGAAAAACATTATGAAATATTAATGGTAATCTTGTGCAATAAAACCACAGTGATGAAATCCAAGGACAAGGCTGGCAGATTTCTGACTTATAATACTGTCAGCGAGTTTTAGAAAAAGAAGAGCAAAAAATGGATTCAATAGACTAACAAGATTTGCAAGTTGAGGCAAAAGCCTAATTGATGTAAATGAGCTGCACTCTTTGGAGCCCATATTTGAAAGGCTCTAATGAGTACACCTCATACAGCTGTTACCGAAGTCCCGATATTTAAATATTCAAAAAATATCAACCAAATAACTGCAGAATTTTCAAAATGTTCAGTAGGAACTGATGTTCTCGGGTTGAATGCCACAGGCCAGAGGAGTGGAACGATCCTTACAGGCAAACTAACAGATTTAAATTGTAGGCTTCTTATTAAAGATGCTTGTCTTCAGATGACTCTACTCACTGGACTTTTTATACAGTGAATCTTTTAAGATGTATCAATTGCTTGTGAATGTGGAACTCACAACTCGTTGATCACAATGTCTGGAAGCCAAAACTTATGTTTGGGTAGGGATATCCTCTTGGTACCACACTGGATTTCGTCCCAGCTGACAAACTCGTTCATCCACCACTACAATAACAAAACTGATGTCAATGTTCACAGTGCGTATGCCACCTGCAGTAATAGCAATTACTAAATAAAGCTCCACAGCTAATTCTAGAAAGAAATAAAAGGTGGATTGCACTACTTACATAATGTAGCCAAATGTAGGTGACCAGGAGCTGAGCCTTTTCATCCTGGAAGAGAAGAAGAGTGACCTTAAGACTTAAAAAACAATGACAGTATCTCTTCTCTGTGTAATATTATGGATATTAGTCCAACAACGTAAAGTTGCTGATTTGTTAATATTTGTCAGAAGTAAACAATAGTAAATTACACCCATATAAAGTTCTTCCTGATGTAAAAATAATGAGTTCAAAGGTTACCTTTCCCTAAAGCTTGATGTTTTCCCAAATATAAGTGAAGAAAAAGTCGTAAATCTCACTCTTTCTTCACACAGTCAGCACATCCTATAGTATCGTCATCATCATTTTCAATGCATTGCTGAACATACATACCACTCCAAGTATTCCATACAACGTGAAGCGCATGCTGATGTTGGTGTAGGTCTTTGGGTCCAGGACAGGCCTTATGGCACTCAGGTTAAAGACGGGACGCAGAGCCTTCAGCAGGCTGATTTGGTCTGGCTTAGAGCAATTCAGCTCAATGGAGCAGCACAGAGCTGATGAGAGGATTCAAAGACAAGACGCGAGAAGTTGACTGATATGTCAAAATGCTTTGACTTGTCATTAAAAAATATACGACAACATATTTAAAAATGACTTTCTGAGGATTATCTCTGCTTTTGTTAACAGAAGTAAAAGAGTATTTTATTGCTCTTTATCCTGCTGGTTAAAAGAAACTCAGATACTCAAGTTGCGCATGGCAAAAAACTCACCTGGCATGAAAATAACGAGCACAACCAGGGTGGGCATGACTGATGGAAAGAGCCACTGGAACCAAGAGAAGTAAAGTTGATGGATGAATTATTTAAGATTTTCATAAACAGCCTCAGGAATGACACTTTATGACACAGATTATGTAGCAGGAGGAGATACTTTACCTTCAAAGTTGTATGCTTGACTGCCATGTTGTTGTCTTTCTGCAGTTGTCAGATGAACCTAGCTGAGGACCACAGAATAATATCATATCATATTATATATTCATTTGAAATATTAACTCAAAACATAACTGGACTGAAAGCATACCTGCCGCTTACCTGGCACACCAGCTCTTGCGAGACTGCCTTCGTGTCCCAGATATACATACACAGTTCAGCCAGAGCGTGATGTGGACAAACCCCTGCCAAATGATGTGGGAAAAGAAAAATTCAAGGCAGAGCGGCTGCTTTCCTCGTTGTTGTTTTCATACCAAGCAAACTCAAACCACAGTTAATGATATGCACCTCAGTGTGTGACTTACAGTTGGCGATGACTGACCACAGCAGCGTCAGAGTCACACCTGATGGTCACAAGCAAATAAATAGTGGACGCCGTGTGAGACACAGGTGTCCTCTGGTTTCTGCCCAACCCTCCTGCCAGCAAACCTGTTTGCATTTTACGTAACAAGTTTGTCGGAATGCATCAAAATGACTTGTTTTTTTCTGTATAATACATCATTATTATTGTTCTTCAAGAAGTTGTCTGTCTCAGTGTGTTGCTCTAAAGAAATAAAATGTTAGCTATGAAAGAGAAAATGGCTTATTTGTAGAAAGATGGAATCTATTACTATGTACTACAGCTGATAGCCGTGGTGATCCTTACTATCAAATAAAAGAGTGCCCTGACCTAATAACTAGTCCCATGAACATCATTACTCCAAATCATGTGAAGCTTGATATTTATAGGTTTTCATTTTTAAATGATATGTTGACTGATTTATTGTTTCGATGGAATGGTTTTCCAGAATAAATCAAAAACTTATTAACTTATTAAGTTAATAATTATCACCTCAGGTAAGATAGGTCCAAATTTTTCTTTAAGTCACAACAAAAAAAAGTTACATTTTCTGAAAATACCTTTGGGACAGATGCAACGCTCTTAAATGAGCTAAACGTTGAAGGCATGATCTTCAGAACATTTTGATTGCAAGTCAGAAACAGTTTCAAGTGCAAAAAAACTTCAGAATAATGAAAGATGAGGATACCGCATGTGAACTTACCTCCATTGTCTTGTTCCAGAACTATAATATACTGGTACTTACCAGAAGTACATGGTGTCAGAAGCTCAGAGAAATGGTTGAGAGAAACACAACGGCCAGTGAGTAAGAGCCACAAGTTGAGATGTCTGGATTAAACCAAGAAATACCTGTACCTAGTTGGATGTTATGTAAATTCTAAAGTAATGGTGACTGAGGATGGAGCAGATAGTTGGGCCTGTGCTGATAAGGACATAGGGCGCCACCTTAGTCAGACACCAGCAAACTGGAGGAATAGCACTGGAATGGGCTACTATATCACAAACGATGAACTGGTTGGATTTTATCGGACTGATGGCACATAAAATCCTGAGGATATAATGTCTGAAAGAACTGGTGCAGGAAGAAGTCTGTAGCATCTGATCAGGCTGTGATCCTTATTCAGGATGATGCTACACCATGGACAGGTACTCCATTGGTTGGCTAGTCAGCAAATGTGAAAGATACTGAAGTTTAGCTTTACAGTGTATCTTTAAATGGCATTTGAGAGGCTGTGTCATGAAATGAAGTGACACACGATGGATGGGAAGTTCATGGCATATGTTGAAAATGTAATATGGTTTCTCTGTAGGGTTTCTCATTGAATATTTTCCAGGATGTAGCAGCTACTCTAAAGATCATCTAAAGATGAAAATTGACTTTGGAGAGGAAAAAAATGATTCATTCATTCAAAGTCCGTTCACACTAAAAATGTCTGATAACTGTGCATACTTTTGTTTTCCTCTGAGAAAGACAAAACTTTATTTTCCTTTATTAAACAATCGAGTTTGAGATTAAGCAGTGTTTTTGATAGACCGAGGGCGCAGTTTGCTTCATAAGTGTAAACACAGTGTGGCACATCTTTTCTGGGACATCATAGACTCTAAACTTTGGATACAAAAGAAGAATGATGACATTGACAATGACATTTGCAGAGGTTTAGCCTCATAATTACACATGAAAGAAGACACACTACATTTCAAATCTAATACATATACTATATATATGTAGACAGTAAATACCCACTTCATAAATTACAAATATATAAATTCTATAGCCAGCAAAGCTTTATGCAATAGTATAAGCACATTTTATATGTTTCTTTCAATGGTAAATAGATCATTGTAATTATGTCATGACATGATAAACTCATTCCCTTTTACAGATTCCTAATTTACAGCCCTCACAATGATTGGGTTCATGTGGACTCTTGACGTCAAGACTTCTGAACTGCTTGTTGCCAGAACCAAGGTATTCATGGTAGCACTTTATTCTTATTTTCTCCACCAGCTTCTCCATGAGGACGTCCATGTTGTCGCTCTCAATTCTGGGTTTCTCCATAGGAGGACTGGTGCACCTCTTGCAGTCCTGACGGAACGGCCTCGCCTTGACAGTTCCCTCCCCATTCATCAGACGCATGTGAAAGATCACCATCACATGGTTGGAGGGCCAGCCTCTCCCACATTTAGTGCATTTGAACCTTGAAAATGAGATCAAGTAGGAATTTCTTTATTGCAGCAACAAATCAAGAGTAAGAGTGTCATAGTATATTTTAAGTTTATAAACTTAGGCCATTGGCTTTTTTTACCAAGATTTGTTTTTGGGTAACCTTGATCAAATCAGTTACTTTTGCAAAGAAGGCTCACTAACCCAAAAAACTACAAAAATAGGTTCAAATACCGATTGATTGGCTAAAAATATCAACTATGTGATGTTATGGAATTGTTTTTGTGCCATAAATGTACTACAGACAAAGTCATGGTGTTTACCCTCTAGTTTGTTTTCTTCAAATATAGGACTCTTAATCGACATGATACAACTGTAATTGATCTTAATATGATGTAGATTTCATAATAACCAACTGCTATAAATACAGTAACAGAAGTCCAGAACGCTGACCTTGCACTTGTCTTCCTGATGTACTGACTCCAGCCTGTGTTTAGCTGGTCAGGCATGATATTGTCATCAAACTCCAAACGCCAAGTGTGTGCTTGATTAAGTATCCTTGTTTTTTTGTTAAAGCTGCTTCTCCATTCCTTTGGATCCATCCTTTCAGTTTAAGTAGAGCTCTTGGTTGGAATAACAATAACAACTTCAACAGCTGATCTGTACAGTGTGCAAACAACTTGTGAGAATGACTCCTCCTCTTCAGGGTGAAAACTTTGACTGCAGTACTGAGTAAAACAAAACTTAACAACCAAGCTTTCGTAAGTTTCAAGTACCCAGAATGGGAGGACTGAGGTAGAAATGAAAGTGCAACTTAATCTGGTCGTATTGAACTCCACACTGACACCTGCTGATCACATGCTGCTCCTCAGACAGCATACAGTAGGTATCTGCACTTTTTATTTTATTTGAATAATTGCTCCACTTTAACATAAATACATTGTATACTGTAGAATGCTGAAAGGCCTGCCATAAATCTTGCATAAATCAGAAGAGTAGGGCAAAAACGCATATAGTTTTCCATAAGTTTATGAACAATACAGCAGTCGCATGGCTTGTACAATGGTCCATTCTGAATAAAACCATCTCTGAAAAGTTTTTAAAAATATAGGTACCTCTTATTTGGCACATACAGCACTGGCCACCTATTTTTAAAAAGATTCTTTCCAGTTTATTCCCAGTCATAGGGAAGCAGTAAAGGATGTAATATGAATTATGAGAACTTTTGGCCAAATGCAGATAGAGATAAAATTGTCAAGCACTGATGCGTAATTGTATCTGTAGATAAGTTTATGTAGTAATGATACATTTGAACTGTAAAATGTATTCGTTATCCTTATATTTTCTACACCTGGGATTAAAAAAACAACATTTTATTGTTGATAGGTCAGTTTATTCTGAGCTTGTTTTCAGGAGATCTTGCTGTTGACCCTTGTTGGGACATTTTTTTTTTTTTACATTATTCCTTATATCAGACTAGGTCTTCTCATAGTCATTGCTTTGCTTCAACTTTATGCCCAACTTAGACTTGATAACTGCAATAAATCCCTCTTATATGATGCCAGTATCATAACAATCAGCACAACTGAGTGGTAAAAAGATAAAAGATATTATAAATCAAGAAAAGACAAAAAAAAACATGCTCAGCACTAAACAGTAGAACATCATAACTTCCCAGAGAGCCATGCATGTTGAAGTGTGCAAACACTATTTTAGTGTAATAAACCTTAGAAGAAATCTAACTGCACTTTAATCTCGTTTGCAGCTTCAATGTTTCGCCATAGAACTATTCAGTCACAAATTGTAATTTGTACCCGATCAATGCCCTGAAGGTAAGGATAACTAATACTGAATGCAATGATCATGTCATGTGTCACATTAGCCTCAATAAAAGGAGGCATACAAATGCATTTTCTTCCTCCCCTGTGGGCTCATACATTTCTAAATGATGACCAATTAAGATGTCCACACAATGTTTACCCCTCTGGGTTGATGACACTAGTCCAATCAATATGGAATTCTCAGTTAGGAACCAACATCTCACTTTAAAGGGGAACTCCTGTATTTTTAAACCTGGACCTTTTTTCTGGCAGGAAATACGTTCATCTACTCACCGAGAACAGTTTGGTGAAAGTCGGCGTCCTTCGGAAGATATTTAGATTCCTCGATATTCATATAATGGAGTGAACGGGGCCATAGACGATGCAGCCTCTAAATAAGGCGTTATCTGTCTTTATTTCACCAATACTTTAAAAAGAATGACTGAATGAACGTTTACTGTTGCACTGTTAGTTCATAGCTGCAATATTGTTGTTATTGGTGGCTATCGGGGGGCTTATAGAGGGCTTTCTACACATTCGTCTACTGGGATGACGTCATCGACGCCCGCTGCTGCAGCACAGCTTCAGCTGATGAGGCCTTGACAGAAAATTTTGCATGAAAGCAGCCGAATTCACTTTTTTACTTGATTTATTTGTAGACAGTAAATACAAAAAACACAAATAGATTTGCTTAATTTCTTGCGCAAGGTTTATGTAGCTATGCTTGTAGTCAGCAAGACAGAATAAAAACTCAGTTCAGCTTTATCTATGAAGCACTTTCTCTCAAAGAAACAAAAAGTTCAAAAGACAAAGCCTTAACTGTAACAAAAAGGTTTGTAACATCTATAAAAGCACTCAAAAATTACAGTAAATGTTTAAGAAAATGTCAATGAAAAGAGTCAAAATGTAACATCATAGAGGAGGAAATGTTGTAGACAGGAGGGAAAGCCTGCCGTACTATGGAGATTTTTCACATTAAAGATCATTCTTCATACACTGATGTTAATAAAAAGCTGACTCAACTCCTCTTACAGATTCCTAGCTTACAGCCCTGACAGTGCGCAGGCTCATGGGGATTGTTGCCATC
Organism: Leuresthes tenuis; assembly: GCF_036924035.1. Taxonomy (NCBI): domain Eukaryota; kingdom Metazoa; phylum Chordata; class Actinopteri; order Atheriniformes; family Atherinopsidae; genus Leuresthes; species Leuresthes tenuis. The sequence goes on along the minus strand of NW_027325361.1, from coordinate 13,052,694 downwards.
ATAGCTTTTGAAATGCCTGAACTTTGGACCAGTGTTTTCATGGTAGCATTTCTCTCTTATTTTCTCCACCAGATTCTCCATGAGGACGTAGATGCTGCCAGTTTCAATGCTGGGCTTCTCCATAGGACCTTCACTGCAGTTCTTGCACTTCTGATAGAGGGGCCTAATCTTGATGGTACCCCTCATGTTTCTCAGCTGCATGTGAAAGAGCACCATCACTCGGTTGGAACTCCAGCCCCTCCCACAGCTGGTGCATTTGAACCTTGAAAATGACAGAAAGTATGGATTCTGTTTATAATCTGAAAACATTAAGTGTTCATAGTATAACTACAGAGTGTGTTTCAATTTTAAAAAAAGTGTGCTCAAAAAAATTTAGTAATTAAAAAAAAAACAGCCTCAAAGTGTCCCACCCACATTATCAGCTGTCAGGTTAAATGATGGTGTAATACTGAAACAGTGATGTCAGGAAAAATAAGTTGAAGTCTCCTCCTTCCTGCTTACATGATTAAATCCAGACAATAATTAACGGTTCTTTGGTGAGGCTATTTTTCCGTAAGACCGACACTTGAAGATAACATTTTTGTCATACGGGGCATTATTTATTCACCAAACACTAGTTTTACTCTAATCCAGATCTTAACTAAAGAAGTAGGTCTTTATTTGAACTTTTAGTAAACTTAGTTAGCTGCTTTTTGCACATAATTTCAACAGAGTAAAATTCACACATATACATCCTAATAGACAATATGCAACTATAGTGAATGAATTTTAGCTTTACATGTGGCTATAGTACTATTATGTCAAAACCAGCTGCAGTGGTTGTAAACATGATTTCACCTTGCGCATGTGTTTCTGACGCACTGCTTCCAGCCGTAGTTTGGACGATTAGGCACAATATCTTCATCAAACTCCAATTGCCAAGAGTCCTGTTTTCTCATCTTCTTAGCTTTATCTTCAAAGATACGAGTCCACCGTGCTTCGTCCATCCTCTCGGTGACTGATGTGCTGTTTGCTGAAGAAGAAACAAAACAGTAACAGCTGATCAGTCCAGCTGACAAACAGTTTGAGGGAATGACTGATCATCGTCCGGGTGAGAGAGTTTGACTGAGTCAGAATGGGAAGAAAACGAAACTTAACAGTGTCACTGCTTTCCGTAGGTTTCAGTCTAGTTTTATTAAACTGAAGACTGAGGAGAAAATGAAAGTCAAATGTTGTCTGGTAGTATTGGATGCAACACTGACACCTGCAGGTGTTACGCCGCTCCATCTATCGCAGCTGTCATTGGGAGAGAGGCAGGTCACCAGTGCATCACAAGATATGCTGCTCCTAACTCCTGTAGCTATATCAGGTCTTTTGTTTCATTTCTTTAAATATACTTAAGTTTTGTTTTCTCTCTCTGTTTGATGACGTGAAGTATATAGGCACCGGCAAGACTACTGTTAGTGTATGGAAAACATGATTTACAACAAGTTGCACCATTTTGCAACAACATACCATATACCATACTCTATTTTCCATGTAAACAGACCAATGTGTCAAGCACCACTTTGTCATGAGACCTCCAGGGATCACTTCATTTCGAAACCTAAATGGCCATTTTAATGTGTGCAACCAACACTAAAACTTAAGACGCAAGATCCGGCATATTTTTGAAAGAACAGTGGCTGCAATAAATAGGCAAAATCAAGAAGACCTTTAAGAGGGGAAAATCATTAGGACAAATGGTGCCTGATTGTAATAAACCAATTGCAAAAAAAAAAAAGGATCTAACGATATATCAATTCCAAGCCAGCAGGCTAAAAGACACGGAGTGTATTACTATTTCAATTTCAATTAACATAAATGCGTATGAGGAGAAGTTCTCTTATTTTGAAACAGGAAATGAGAAAAAAACGTTGCTATGGTAATGGATACAATCCCGTCTACAGCGACAAGCCTAGCTTGTTAACAATAATTGCTTTCTGTAGATATATGACGCGTTCAGACTCCATGGAGGGGTCAGATACATACCTCATACGACCTAATTATCAGCATAAGTGAGTTGGTCACGTTGGTTTAAAAGCATTTCTGTAGGCAAAGTTTAACTGAGCTTAGCTTAGCTTTTAGCTAGCAAGTTTGTTGCTAAGTTTGGTAACCGAAATATGAATTAAAAACACCGTTTTAAGGTCTGTAAACATGCCGGACGCCTATTTTTTTATAACTAAAATGACACTTTTTAACAGTAGTTTGTCGCTGTAGATTCCTGAAGAAAATCTCCTCAGCCGTGCACTGTGTTAAAGCGGTTTATCATCTATAGGGAATATTTGAACATTTACAACACGAGAGCTATAGTTTCAGACCTTGACAGCAGCAGCTGAGGTAATATTACATTGGGAGTCAACTACGGACCTTTTAGTTCCCTCGTTGATGTGGAAAGTAACAGAGGGACACCTTCCGAGCCTATGGTTCAATCACATGTTGGACTCTGAGAAGCTGGTTCTAAATATGAAAGAGCTACAATTTCTACTTCAATTTTGAGTTGAATACCTACACATTAAATTGGATAATCTGCACCTCAGGCCCATATTTAAGATTTACCTTTGACCCAAGTTCACTTTGGAAGTGGCTGAAATAAAAACTATTGTGTCACTGTTTTTTATTTCCAGATTTAACTGTTATAACTGAGATAGTTTCAATGTATTCTTGTATTAATCAGCTTTGGCGCTCAGTTTACGTATACATCTCTATGTAATATTATACGTATGGGTTATAGGCTACTATATGTAAAATAAAGTGTTATAGAGTGTGGGAAATCCTGAGTCTTGCTGTGAGTAAAGTTTGTTTTCCACTCTTGCTTGCCACTGTTGAATCTTCCAGGTTTAAGCCGGCCATTGTTAAGGAATGTGTCCGTGAAGTCGTGAGGGAGAAGCTGTCTGGAGAGCAATACGACCCAGAAAAAGTGCCAGAGCTGACCCATTCACTGGCTGACTGTATTAAGGACAAAGTGAAGAGTAAGTGATACATCCTTCCTCGTCGTGTGCGCTTCATTCAGAATCCTTTTATGTCCATTCAAAAGGATTTCTTGAACACAAGCTGTTCATCTCAATTTGAGCAGCAGGGAAGTTCACTAGGTTTCAGTTTTCATTCGTCACAGTTTCATTTTATCTTCAGCCCACCAGTCAAACAGCTACAGAACTACAGACTCAATATGCTGTCAATTAGATAATCAAATATCAAACACTTACAGATTTAAATGTAAACTAAAGATATCTTGCTGCTTGTGCTTTTGATTGATACGACTGGAAGTGCAAGCCCACTCAGCGATATATCCCTTTAGATTAGATTGATTTTATACAATCAGAGTGTTTAAGTATATGAACATCACATAGTAAATGTAGCTTTTTGTTGTCTGCTTTCTACTGATTTGCATAAATGCACCTTGCATTTCCTTGTGCACAGCTGCTGGATTTGACAGATACAAGCTTGTCGTGCAGGTGGTCATCGGAGAACAACGCGGACAAGGAGTCCAGTAAGTTACCGTTTAGTTCTCTTAAGCACAAAACAGCTGTTATGTTTTGTTTTAAGCTTTGTTTCTTTCATTTTTGGAGGGAATAAGTACAATATTTCCTGCACTGCACTGCATTGAAAGTGCAAACCAAACATGGGAAAGTGGTAATATCGGCAAAAAAGTGCAACAGTGAAGGAAATAACAAGATAAATATTTGTATAGCGCATGTCCTGTAATCTGCAGGAGCAATAGAAGGCAAAAGATCATAATGTGCCACATTTTAATCAGACATACTAACCTCTGCTATTCACACATCAGTATGCTTAAGTATCCCGTTAAATTAAGATTTTGAACTGACTCAACATTTGGGGAAATCGGAAGAAACAGTGTTTATGAAAGATCTCTGGATTTTATGGCACTAAATCATACATTTTGTTTCTTTATTTTTGTGAAAGACCTTCAAATATATGACCTTTGCCAGTCTCGTAGCTCTCTTTTTTTTGTGTGTTTCCAGCATGTCCTCCAGGTGTCTGTGGGACGCTGACACAGATAACTATGCAGAAGACGTCTTCATGAATGTAAGTGCTCAGTGAGGTGTATTTGGGATGGGGGAGGCTTCTCTGTAAAACCCCTTTTCTAGTAACGACGTCTTTACTTCATAGGACAGCTTGTTCTGTGTGGTGGCAGTTTTTGGAAGCTATTACTACTGAGGACTGGAGCGTGGATGAAAGAGACGACTTTCGTATGAAGCTGTGTGAGGTGGAGCTGCTCGCTGCCAGTATTTCAGGTTCTGAAGTGCATCTTTCAGAGATAACCGTCACTTCTGCTCTGAATGGCAATTGAGCTGATGTTGGGACTTCAGATGATAAGATGGTTATTAACGAACACAGAAAGATGTTGAAATGTTTGTTTATAAAATGGGTTTCCTGAATAAGCCAGCCAACACTCACCAGTGAAAATGTCATCTTTCCCATGTTTACTCTTCGATTTTACAAGATAAACTACTTTGAAGGGTGAACAGATCGAAAAGTGTCTCCACCAGCATTTCGAGACAAATTTGTTATCAAGCAGACGTGCTGCAGTAGTCGTTTGGATGCCCTGGATTCTGTAGCAGCAAATCAAAACAACTGAAAGCAACGAAATGTAATGTCTCACCAGCTAGATTTGCACCCCCTTTGCTAGACTTAGCACTGATGCTACAGTAGAGGTCAGTATTTATCTCTGATTGTTGATAGCTTCGTTCATTTTCTTCTATTCACGGTAGAGCCTATCTCAGCTGTCCTGGGGCTAGAGGCAGGGCCCACCACAAACAGATAGCTGGTGCACCACAAGGCCAGCAGAGACCAGGCAAGCCTCAGACTCTCACCTATGATCTGTCACCATTATTACTGGAAATGTTTGTTCAGATCATCTGCATTGATTATACATAAAATAAACAGCATGGTCTCAGCTGTCAGGTTTGTGTTTAAAATGATGTTTTTATTAAAAGTTGAACACTGTTATTATAACAGATCATTCTTAAATACACTCTGTAGTACTGTAGTATATAATAAAATCAATTAACAATGAATATGCTGAATATTTTTTATAATCCTGAAGGTGTGCAAATAAAAACAGTATTTAATCAAGTAACGAAAACAATGCCGTATAAATTATAATGAATTTCTAGGACAGAATTCCTATCAATTGAAAAAAAAAAAGTAAAATAAGGAAAGGCTCTGTCATAAAAGTATGTGTTAAGACTTTAAGACTCTGACTCTACTGGCTTGATCTCCTCGGGCAGCTCATGTCAGTGTGTCAGAGCTGTGACTGCAAAGGCTCCGTCCGCTCTGGTCTTAAACTGTGATTTAGGATTTTCCAGCATGCGTAATGCACAGTATTTACTGAGGGTGTAAGCACTGATCGACTCTTCCGCATCATTAAAACGTAACAAAAAAAAAAACTTTCAACAGTCCGCATCACTTTCAGCTGGGACACTGGGAGGGACTGTGTTCATCGGCTGGCCGACAGCTTTGAAAGACAATCTGGGGGTTATGCTGATAAAAAGATTTTGAGAATAATGCGCTCTTGTCGTCTTTACCAAATGATTATATTACTATCTAATTCACACGTAAAAACTTGTGATCAGAGGCATTTGTTCATTTTCACCACTCTACAAACTCCCACCCTCAGCATAAAAACAAGGCCCACGGTAATGAGTTAAAGATGCTGTTCAAAGTATTCAAGGAGTCATCAATGCAGGTACTTAACTCATCCTTAAAAGCAATCCCTTCATACTTTAAAACAAGAGCACATGAAGACTCTGGGAGTTCTGCTGCTGACTTTGGAGGGCGATAGATGAATAAAATCAGGTGAGGACAACACAGTTTTAAAAGAAGATCTTCAAAGGAGGAGAATTCATTACATTGTAACTGATGACACTTTGCTTTACACACTAATAAGTCCACCACTGCAACCACTGCCCTGGGTTTACTTAAAGTGTGGAGGACACGGTTCAACAGACTGACAGTGATCACAGGTTTTCAGCCTAAAAATCTAATAGAATTTAATAGTGTTTTGGAAGGGGAAAGGATAGTGGGCAGTGATTGTGCCTGGGTCATCATTTTGATGTGGAACTGTTCGGGGCCGGGGGCATTTCTGATGGAAAGAGTTGAAATACTTTAAGAATAAACTATAGTTCATGGAGACTGGCCCAGAATCTTTAATCTGGGACTGTATAACAGCTCCGGGTCTGCTGGATACATCAAACACGAAAAATATTTTAACATGCCAAAAACCTAAGATGATGGTGTAGATGCATAAACTACAGATGCAGACATTACTTGTTAGTCAGGGGTTTAGTTATGAGCTCTCATCTTGTTGTTATCTTGGTGAAGGCTGACTAAAGAGTCCGCTGTATTGTGGCTTTGAGAGAATTGCAGTGATGCTACCATTAGCTAGTTGATCATGAAGAAGGAAGCAGTTTTCTTCCAAAAGTTTAAAAAAAGTCTGTCTCAAAGGCTTCCTTTTATCCCTTATCATTACTGCTCAGTTGGCTCCCTTCAATGGACTTTTCTACAATCAGCGTCTTTGTCTGTGCACAGTTGTCTGTTATCTCAAGGGTTCCATCCAGAGATTGATCTGGAAACTGTTGCTGATAGCTGATGTCAGCACAACTTCTGCAAGCGATAACACAATTTTCTCTGAGATCACGGTTGTGTCCTTGGCTGAGGCTGGACTACAATCAAGTCTGTCAGTCACAGCTCACTTAGTCCAGGTGATGTTTGGGTAAGTGGGACTATTTGGTTTGAATGGTCTGTCGTGTCACAGCATAAATGATGAAAAGACAATATATAAGTTATTTTAAACTAACAAAATGAAACCTGCTGTGTGAAAGATGAGCATGTTTGGATTCAGCAAATATTCTCCTCTATTGATGCCAAATCACTGCAGAAGAAGAAGTTAGGGTGAGTTTATGTTGTCAGCAATGCCGAAAATGATGGAAAAGACTGTCAGTTGTCAATATGAGGACTGTAACAGACTCCTTACTGCACACGATGTTCTGAAATCTTTCATTTGTGGTGATTTTTTCTGGCTCTTTAGTGGAGCGGAAACCCCTGTGGAGCTCAAAGATCATGTGTCATGATTTTATTTGTTTCCATTCATCCATTTTCTATACTTAATCCAATTTAGGGTTGCGGGTGGGGCTGGAGCCTATCCCAGCTGTCACTGGGCGAGAGGCAGGGTTGACCCCGTACAGGTTGTGTTAGGAAAATTAATAAGAATACTCGGGAATACTGTGGGAACATCAACACACAGAGGCAACAGACAGATGCAAATGTTCAAAGATATGGAGTTCTCACGAAGCTTTCATAGGGTAGAAAGATGGAGGCTTGCATTTTTGCTAATTACGAGTCATGAGACATTCCCTTCTGGGAGCAGACAGTGGCGTTGATACCACCAAAGCTGCGGGACATTCCCTTCAATAGTTACACAGAAGTAAAAAATGCATAGAATTTTCCATCAGGTCCATCACAGGTCTGTTTCCATAACAGTGAATCAGTTTTTCCTTTTCTTTTCTTTTTCTTCGTCTGAGGAAAAACAATCATTTTGACTTTATTGCTGGATTTTATGTAAACTAGATACTTAGCAACAGCATCCATAAGAGGTGGTGGCGTCGGAGCCACGGTTGCATCATCACATGCTTATGTCTGATGTGACACCACATGCTTCAGAAGATCTAAACAAGCATCTCAACAGTGCATTACACTGGACTGTTTGAGTAGACTACAATAAAAGATTTCAGAGACAGACCACCTCGTACCTGTACTTAAACTCCTTTCGGCTCTCACGTCAAGCTGTTGGGGGTCACAAAACACCCAGCTTCTTGATGACCATGTATGTTGATATCCATGTGTGAAATAAACGAGTGTGTTGTAAATCTAGACTTTAACCACGATTGTGCTGTACATGTTAACTAATCGTTAATAATCGCTGCAGGTTAATAAATAACAAGGACACATGCCTTCTTTGTTTTTTATATTCAGTTAGACTTGACAGTTTATCAACATAGTTAGATGCTGGAGAATGGTTTCAGTGGCCTTGTGGCATATTTAAAATCCTTTTATGCTAAAAGTCCTACCTTCTTTCACTCCTCCAGCCAGATGTCATCTTTAACATCATGTTCACACAGCATATTTCCTTAAACTACAGCATTTGCAGCTGTTGCCAGTTATCTGCAAAGTTAGGGTATGCAATGGAAGCAACAGTGGAGGGTTTACTGTCTCCCGAACTTGTTCATGAAATTGAGACGTCTGGTCAGTTGTAACAGAAAATCATTTTCATTGATTTCAGGAAACTACAGACGTGGTGGACATCTACATGCCTTTGAGGCAAACGTTTGATGAGACAGAGGCGACCAGGGCAGGCGATACAATTAGCTGAATCAATTAGTCAAATGACTCATATGTTGATTGCATATACCTACCTGCTGCAGTTGGCTTTGCAGCTCTATTTCTGGATCCAAAGCACATCTGAGATGTGGCTGAGAAGGTCAAATGTATCTTAACTATTCTACAACCGTTGCAGATCTCTCTCAGATATGTTACAGCAATTTATGGTAATGATGATTTTATTTGGTTGCAAAACCCACATCTGAATTGCCCATATCAATCTTCCCATATATCTGTGTATTTTCAGTAATTTTTGAGAAATAATTCATTTTCTTGATGTGCTGATGCTTCCAAATAAATCAACATTTCCAAAAAAGTCAATATGTCGTTTGAAATGATAAAAAAAGAGGAAGAAAAAAATCAAAACCAACATTCTGCTCACAGTTGAATATAGAAAATATCAAATGATGAAAATGAGTAGTAAAGCAAAAATAGGTTGTTTGAGTGTTATTTTAAATCAACACAAGATATGTTTATGATCCTTAAAACGGTGTACTTCTTACTTGTTTTTAAGTACACAAACCACTGTTATGCACATTCCTGGGCCTGAAACTGCCCTGGAGTACCACGGATCTTAACTTTGGTTTCCAGCCCAGCACGACCTCTTTTTGCTTTATGGTACCATGTGATGCGCACAAAATGAAAACACTGTGTGTATTACAAATAAAGTAAGAGGGGAAAAAAAAAAAGACAATGTTGTCATCATAAAAACAATATGGGAGGAAGTCAGAAAGAAGAGATAGAGTGTTTGGGACAAGAAAAAGCATCAGATTGGATTCTACTGCTGAAGAGAGCTCAGGAAAAAACCCAACAAAACAAGGAGACAGAGTGACGCAGAGATGGCATCATTGTTGCCATGTGAGGCTTTGCTTTGCTCGGCTCTGACAATGAAGTTGCTAATGTGTGGGTTATTAGTCATGAAAAGAATATAGTCAAGATAGTTTCTCTCTCTGCTCCCTTTTCGAGCGAGTCACGTTGCACATGTATTGATTTTGCACACGGACCACATTCTCATCCTTCAAAAATGTGAATTAGAAATAGAAAACGATTACAGACGAACCTGAACATTTTATTTTTTGCTTTGTCTTCTGGTGTGCATGTTTATTCATTGCATATGTCTTAGTATATACCAATGTGCAGACTTATTCTTGATAGGTCTTGTAACATTAGCCTGCATTGTCTCTTGACATTTTTTGGAACTTCTGGAGTTGTTTTCTGTCAGCACATGTAAAGCTGTGCATGTGCAGGGCTCAGCTTGTGTTTGACAACAGTGGCTTTACATCCCTCAACTATAGGGAGAGCCAAAGAGCATGGAATTGCCAAATGTTTCAGTCATGTTTCAACTTATAGTGTAAAAAACGTAAAGGCATAATGTGCAGAATCTTCATACAAAAACAGCATATAGACTGACACTAAGGTAATCAGTCGCCAACATATTTTAAACCTCATAGATGTAGGTATTTTTCCCTACACCGCCTCTGTTGGTAATTCCCTTCTTTCTTATTATTTTTCTTCTTGATTTTTCTGGGCTACATCCTCTGGGCAGAGAGTGAGGCACTGGCCAATGAGAGTGAGAAGATGTGAGGACAGCAGTCAGTTCAAACACACACACACACACACGCTTTATCATCAAAAAGTTGATTTGCGCATAAAATCACAAGGTTGTGGAAACCTGACATGTGGATGTATTTCCACATAATGTAACTGTATTCAAACAATTATAGATTATGTTTTATCTTCTTGAGATCTCAGTCTCACATCTGCACTAACATTTCCACCATGATGCTGAACACATAAACCTTTGTCAATTTTCTCCCAGGGTAGCTCCATATTTTATTTATTTTGCTGATTGGCATCTGATCCACTGGCGCAAAAAACAACAACAACCTCTTGGAATGATTTATCCATCACCATGCACGGATGGTATTACTGAGGTGATGCTTAGTGCCTGGTTTCTTCAGACAAGTCAATGCAAACTGTAGCCAAATGGTTCAATCAGTCTTTCACAATTTTGGGGTTTTTTGCTTCTTGTACTCGGAGAGTTGTTTGGGTGCCTTTTAGGCTTATCAGCCTGTGGTCTTCTGTCTGGTCCCTTCACCATACAGGCCTGATTGCTGGAGCTCTAATGGTTTTCTTCTATACATTTCTCCCATACACAATAGAAAATCCTGGTTCTTGTTCTTGATGAAGAACCAGTCCTGTAAAAGGAAACCAGGGCATACTGATAAAAGTTTTTTTTTGTTTTTTTGCTGTAACTGTGACTGTGTGCCACACCTTTGTGCCATTATGCTGCCCTTCAGGGAACCAATGTGAGTCCAGTATTCACTGCTCATACCATTGATAATTAATGATTAGATTCTCCATGATAGGAAATTCTCTCTTCACTTTATATGACATTTTACAGGATCTCTGTAATGTGTGGTGACCAGGCATCCTCTTTACCAGGAACAGCATACAGTGATCAAGATATGTTTTATGCAGAACCGGGAGAAATTCAGAAAGACTTCTTGTTGTCTGTGAGCCTGAGGACAAAAACGTTAGTCATTAGAATGCAAAGATATAAAACAGCAAGCTTTGTAACTGTCAGGAAACCTCATGAAACATATTGCCTTGCATTGTTTCTGTTGAATATATTTCAGTGCCTATATTCTTTCAAAACTGTTTGCGCAGTATGTTGCACAGCAGCTCTTTATAATTTAAGTGGCAGTTTCAATGCTGTTTTTCCTTGTGAATACACGATTACAGATGCCACAGTTTGCCACTCAGGGGGGCTCATGGCAATCATAGCTCTGCCTGCATACCATCCATTATATCTTGGTCTCGTCTTCCTCATCTCTGCTGCTTTAGAAGTAATATTATGGAGTGTGAGACAATGCATACACCTGGAGGATACTGTGACTGATTTAATTTGCAGAAAAGAAAACTAAATCTATACATTGCTTCACTCAATGTGGATTTTTAAAAATTATATTTGCTAAATTTACAGTTATTGCTTTTACAAAAACACTCCTTTTTAACTAGATCAAGACCAACAAATTACACCTGGGTATCACTGACAATCTCAAATGAGTTGTGGAATTTCTCTAAATGTAAATTGTTGCAATCAAACCAGAGACTTTCCTCTCAGGACATTTTCCTAATTTAGATATGAGGATCCAGAGCTGTTGACAAAAACTATGTAAAAGATGAGGCTGCTGATTTTCTATATTTTTCTTCTTGTCAGACAATCCCCACGGACTTACCTGCCTATGTGTGAACTGTGCATTTCAATCTATTTTCTCAGTGGTAATAGCAAAACCAACTTCAAATTGATCCTACCAACGATGATCTTACACTAAGCTAGAATCTGATAGAGGTCATTTCTTTGTGAAAGCACTGATGTATTTTCTTATTCTAAGAAACAATGGCACTGCCATCTAATATTTAAATTCAGTCCCATGTACATGCTATTGGAGTGCACCAAATCCACAACTGATAGTCCCTAACAAATACTTTATTCATTCCTGCATGAATTTCTTTTTCAAACACCAGAGCCACACTGTTTTACCAAATAATTTAGTTCTTTTTTTTTTAATGAATCCTTATCTTTGAATAGTTGTTAAAGATTTAAGTCTTCAGTGGCAGTGAACAAACTTGAGGACTTGGAGGGACAGAAGAGGAAGTTGGAGGTTGGAGAGAACTTTTTTTGGCAGCCTTATCCTTTTAGAATGGGAACTGTTCCATATTATTCCCTTTATGTATTATAGTCAACCACAAATGAGAGGGCATCAAAACATGCAAATGAAGAGCAGAGGAATCTTATTTCAGACCTTCTTTACTGGGACTCTCATCAAGCCAGATATTCAAATACTAAATAGACTTAGGTGAAAATTATGTACAATAGTTGGTACTATAATGAAAATATTAGTTAGTTAGTTGTTTACTACTGTTTAAAAATTACACTGACACCTTGGCTTTCTTCACTGTTGATGCCATCATGAGTTATTTAAACCGTCCACTTAAGCTCCAAAAATGAGCTTTGCCTATTCCCAGAAGCAAGTGCAGAGATAAAGCCGGTCTATTGATTTTTTCAGAGTAAAACCCATCTCCCGACACCTGACGCTTTTCTGCTGTACAGCCAACAGATGTACCCGAATACCTGCCCTCAAGAACATAATTCTGAGCTGCTTGAGCTGGAAAACAAATTTGTTGATAAATGTGTTATTTAATATTGTATGGTTATATGTATTTTATTTTTTTTAATTTCAGTTCATTTGCAAAATAGTATTAAAAATGAATGTCTTTGTCACATCTAAACCTTTGTGTCCCAGCTACTTTTTCTACATGGCTAATGTAGCACACAACAAACATAATTCCAGCCCTGCATCAGTTCCTTTCAGGTGCTTTTCATTTAAATTTGATATAAAACCCATGAAATAGATGTGGCTTATTTTCCCTTTAATCCGTTTATATACATATATGGGGGGTTGAGGAGCCCTCACAGATGCAGGAAAGTGGCCAAATTTCATCTGAGTCAAGAATGATAGAGATAAAATAACAACAATAGGAATGTTGTTTCCTCCTCTCATTGAAATTCTTCTTTTCTACTCACCCTGCAAGTTGCACATTATGATTGAATAAGCTTGTGTGCTTTCCATAGTAAAGATTTTCTTAGGCATTATGATTTCTAAAATGCAGCAGGCGGAAATTGCTTTTGTTGCGTCTTAACATTTAAAATAGCTCATTGTATTTTTATGAACTCAGCTGAGAGCTCGTCTCATTTCATTTGTTTGATTGCACAATAAGATGACCATTTTTGAAACAATTTGTAGACAACAAATAAAACAAGATGTTGAGAAGACAGACGTGTGGATCCACACATGGCAGAAACTTGAAATATCAATCGGAGAAACTGAGACTTGACACTTATTTTTATGCACACCAGAATGCAGTATTTAAAAACGGTTCAAAATGTCCATATGGATGGCATCTTTTCTTGCTCCTGCCATGAAAATTAAACTCACTCTCAGAAACTATATTTAGGAATTTGCTGTAATTACTTGACTGTATGATTTGCAGTCAAATGAGCAGTAGTATAATTTCCAGGCTCAAAGTCGTTAGTATAATTATAGAAATAATCGGTTACAGTTATTTTGTTCTCTATTTGTTCTCCATTTGTTCTTTTAGATAACCATTCTTTTTCAGTAATAAAATGGTATTCAGCATTTTTAAGCTGAGAGTAGATAACTGCATTTCAGCATAAGGTTCAACTAATAGGAGCCTGTGGGAAAGGATACATTTATAATTCAGTGTCACATTTCACCCATTATTAGCATCAGTTAAATATGGTCACAAATCACATTATCACACACTGTCAGACTACATCATTCGTGGGCACAACAGAATCACAGCGTTAGTTCCTTTTACTCATGCTGTTATGCAGACCTATGATGGAAAGGTTTGTGTTGCTGCTGACTGGAAAATTAGGTGCAATCTTTCATAGCTCAAGTGTATGAGTTTCCATTACTTACTTTGATTTTCGAGGCTTTACACTAAAAATTGCTTCTCAAATTGCATTGCTTTCATAATTGACAATCTGCATTTGACACAGAAACCAAAAACTGAGCAAATGCCTGGCATGGCAGTGGTTTTTAAACATCTGATGAAGCAGTTTGCTGTGAGACTGAGTTAGACTTTGTTTTGCTTTTGCTAACTTGCACTGCAGCAGTTGTATCTACTACTGCATTTACCAGATATACAATTATGTGTGACTTTCAAAACTTATCTTGAAAAACCTTGAAAATGATCCACAACATAAAATGCTTTGGAATTATGTCACGTGTCGATGACTTAACATTCATCTGAAAAATATGATTCAGAAAAATATCTTCATGTTTGCCATTATGGTCTCTCTCTCAGCTCATAACTGAACAAGGTGATTGTGTGTTTTTGACACGCTGATGTTTTAACTGCATTTTCTGTGACTAAAAAGAAATTTGGACCACTTATTAACCAATTTTCAACCAAAAATCATCACTAAAATATTGTTTTTCTTTGAGATTTTAGTATGATTGACAGATTTCTGCAGTGCATCTTGCATATTAACTGCTGTTTATATGACAAATAAATCCAGTAATACAAACAAAACTTCTTTGCCAAAAGGTGGCCTCAGTTTAGCTGAACATATTTATTGCTAAATAAGGGTTCTGATTATCATGCAACATTGAAATCAAAGCTAGTGCTCGCTGGGCTGTTCTTCTGCCTGAATTGGCTATACAAAATGATCATTTTGTCTTAGACCAGTCCAAAATGTGGCCCTGTCTGCATGCTGAATGTTGTTTAGGTGACTAGGTGACAAAGTTTAGATGTAATTGTGATTTTGCCGACTCAGTGGTGATGCCCTGAAAAAAGTGGCAACACGAAATGGAGATGAAAAGGCAATCAGCATTTCTGTTTCTGTGGACACAAATCCCTTTGTACAATTGAGTATAGATTAGTATAGAGACTAACCAATGTACACAAATGGAGTCCGCAGGGCATAGCAGGGAAAATTGCAAGTGCTTCAACAAAGACAGAGGGATTTGATACCATGATTGAGACCATGTTTCCTCATGATGATTTTTTTAGGCCATTTTTATTTTTTGTTGTAGTCACTATATGGTTGCATTTAAGCATCAAAACCGCCTTCTCAGGACAGCTTGAACTCACCGAAAATAGTGCCAAACTTTAAGGGATCTATGAAATAATAATATGCAAAATCACCAGCCCCAGACAAATCGTAACCTTGTTAAACAAAAAAAAACTTGAACACATCCACTATTCTCTTAGATCAGGCTGACAAAGATGTGATTATGATTCCCAATATTTTAGCTGTTGGCTTGTTCAAGAGATAGTTTGAGACTGATTTCATGGGAGGTTCAAGCTTTGAAGTGACATTTACACAGACGAGAATAACTGTGCTGACTGTGCTGAGGACTAGTGCCCTTGATAGAAATATGTTGGGGTAAGCTTATTGAATTAATTCATTTATCCACCTATTACATTTTCATCCTTTTCTGAGTTCTGAGCACAAAGGCTGCATAAAGTTTTCCCTGAACAGGTTGCCTGTACAGGGAGATAGACAGCTATCCAATTTTAGATTAAAATCTAATTGGAATCAGCAATTAAGCTAGAATACATGACTTTTGACACGCATGCCTTTGGGTTGGAAACCAGAGCGCATTAGCTACACCCCTTCAGATGTGTTTAAGTGAAGGGTGTGAGGCTGCATTAATAGTTCACTGATGGATTCAAAGTTGTGCATTCATTATTCTTCGTGCTCCACTCTTCACCCTTCAAAATATTTATCTTTAAACATGGACAGAGCTAAAGCGGGATTCACACCAATGTAATGCCTCAATTCTCAAGGATCATTCAGTCAGCAGGTCTGACATCTGTAATTGTGGCAATAATCACGAGATCAGAGGCACATTCAGTCATGCAATTTGTTTTGCTGGCACTTGAAAAGTTCCACTATTTTCAACTTTGTGCTGCAATCTGTGCTGACAATGAGAGGCAGCCCACTCTGAAATCATAATTCCCTGCAAAACGGCACATAGGTCAAGTGAATTATAGAGCCACGACATGACATTGCCTCATCACTTGAGTCTGATGTATTTTTGACTTGAATGACTTATAGGTCAAACAAACAACAACAAAAACATTCTATTATGGAATTATGGAACTATGGAATTTTCAAACACACAATTTACTCACAAGCAATTTGTTCTTTAGTCTACAGCAAGAAGTCGCCTCAGTCTTTGGAATCACTAAAGACAGGAAAAGTGGTGCAGAGCACCAAGACAGACAGACAATATTCACATCAAGTGTACTGTGAAAGGTTAAAAAGACTACTGTAGTGTTTCGTTTGATCTTCAAGATGGATTGTGTGAGTGGTTTATTCATATCAACCTCATGCCGAGTTTCATATTCAAGGTCGACAGTAAAATGAAGTCTCACACATTGAAAAGGTGTCATTTCAGGTCTTGACAAGCTTTTTAGGCTGTTACACAAAATTGCAGGCTTTGTTGATGTGCCCTTCATTATTTTTTCAAGTGCAGACAACAAATTAGACACTGAGCTTTCAAGATCAATAGGTCTGTCATGAAAATGTCTTGTTTGTTCCACCATTTCTGTCAGAGGGCAGGCAGGTGCTATATTATCCTAAGTTACATTTATGAGGAGAAGACATGTTTTCACCAACAAAGGTTGAGTATTAGCTCTGTTTAAGAGGAGAATTCTCTCAGGAGCTTAAAGGTGAGCAAATCTCTAGTGCAAAGTAAAATAATTAGAAGCTTTACTCGTTTATGATTATAATTAGGTTTGCACATTAATTATCTTTAAGTGTAATTACTGTTTACAGGGATGGTAAAAGTAATTTTCTGGAGTATTAGTCTTGTTAAATAAAATCCCTGCACTATAAATCCCAGTGTGCAAGAATTTGAGCAGATGTTGTGTGTCATGGTCAGGATTGCAGCCAAGTGAATGGATCTATGTTGTTTCTCTTGCTCCTTGTGGGAGCTTTTCAATTTCTCATGGTGCGGTACACCTCTCTACTTACCTTTTACTATTTCTTCCCTTCGCTATCAGATTCTGATCTACTTTTTAGCTGAACTAAAGAGAAGGTAACCTAGCAACAATGACAGCAGGCAGAGGTAATGGGAGAATGCTCCTTACAAGATGGCGCTCCAACCCCAGCATGCAACACAGTATGGCGTACCTCCACATTCTCCACTGTAGAGAAAGACTGTGATGGCAAATTTTATGTCTCAGAACTAGCAGACTCTCCAATCCGCATTCACCATTTGTATCACCCAGGCACGCTAATTGTTTTAACCTCCTGTTTCTTAATTATCATCAAGACCACATCCTGCATCCTGGATGAACAGGATAAAATGCTCACATGAAATCTGGAAATTATGCCTTACAAAAATGTGATAATTGGTAATACAATCAATATGAATAATCCGATTAGTCTCTCTCATCCTGATCTAACATCTGCAACTTCAGCCTAAAATGAGCAAATCTCTGTCAACTTCACCATACATCTCAAAAGAAGGAAAGGGAATCACCAACGCTGTTGCTAAGGATCAATGGCTTTTGTTGCTCAGAGCCCCAGGTTTTGTCAGCAGATGTTTATCCACAGTTTACTCCACAGAATATTAGTGGTTTTGCAGTCTGTTTTCCCATTAAAGAACCAAGGAATGCAGCAACAAATTCATCAATCTGACAGCAGTGTGCCTGTGCCAGCCCAGCCTGAGGCCAAAGCTGAAACTATGATCTAGTTTGGCTTTATCAGAATGGTTTCAGGCCAAATTATGCCAAGGTTGTCAAGATGTGCTCACAGCTCATTATTTCACGTGTGTACTGTATTTAAACCTACCTCCTGATAGGAGTTATCTGCCATCATCTGCCACTCACTTTAGTAGATTTGTCAAGGTCTTCAAATATGGTCAAATGCAGC
This sequence comes from Leuresthes tenuis, assembly GCF_036924035.1. Lineage (NCBI taxonomy): Eukaryota > Metazoa > Chordata > Actinopteri > Atheriniformes > Atherinopsidae > Leuresthes > Leuresthes tenuis. Next base: position 13,034,795 of record NW_027325361.1, on the reverse strand, counting down.
TTTTGAGAGGACAAACGTCAGTTTAGTGTCTTCCCTGAAGCCTTCTTTTGCTCTAATCTCTCCATTAATCAAGTTGAGTCATTGGCTTTGTTTAGACTCATCCACACCTTTTTTTTTATTATGTGTCGTTGACAATCTTGGCATAAAAAGGATATGTTCCACAAGGTTTGGACAAGTTGTTTTACATTTTATTGCTTCTAAAATTAGTCAGATTAATCAATACTAGCATGCTCTTCTTAACTAGATATTTCAGGAATGTAACCACTGTTCTTGAAAAGCACTCAGTGTACTGAATTACAAAGTAATGATCTCAATCACCATCCAGCACAGCCTTGGGCTGATGTATTTAGACTGAACACTTCAAATATGTCATTATGCATTTTATCAAGGCCAGCAAGAACTCAATGTGCACGTCAAGCACACATTTAAATTCAGCAAGTGTTTAGTTCTGTTTGAACAATTTTAATTTTGAGAAGCCAATATTCTGATTCACCTCAGTAAGCCATATTTATAGGATTAATTAATATCCCCTTCACTCTATTTTTGGGTAATGTCTGGGCTGTGATTAAATGTAGTTTTGCTATGAACATTGAGACTTTACTCCCACAGCCATAGTAGCAGCCCTGAAACAGCAGTTACTAAACCAGACAACCATATATGGTTGCACTAAACAATGATTGCAGCCATGACGGTGCTCCCTCCTTACTGAATAATTCAAAGTAATGCAGGCTCATGCAGTCGAAATTCAGAATTTTAGAGGTCTGCATTTCCAATGTCACAGTCACAAATTTCACAGTTGGTGGTCAAAGTGGACTGATTGGCAAAGAAATACAGAGGATCAGGCACCGTGAGTCCTGCAATAAGAAGCAACTGGTTGCGCTGCATGGTATTTGTGAATCTGTAGCAGTGAGGACAGCAGGGTTAATAAACATCAATGTATGTAAGTGAAGTGCAGGCTTGATCATGACTGAAGCAGTCATCTGAAGCAGAAGGCATGTGGAGGCTGCAGCGAGGTATTTATGGATGGGGATGGTGGGCCTCAGCTGATGGCAGACAAGCACTGATCAGAAACTGCTTCTGCAATCAAACATAATAGACAGGGCGGGGAAACGAGGAAGGAGGAACTGCCTTGGATGAAGCTGTGACCATGACAACAAAAGAACCTTGGGCAGTGCTGCAGGTCTTCATTTTCAGGTTCAGTGTGCATCCCCTGGCTTTACACCCAAGTGACAGAAGAACTTGGAATGTGTGCTTCAGCAGAGAAACCTATATCACCCTCTTAACCTCTTTGCTCTGATTTTCTCCATCATTGCTTTGGCAAATAGTTGTCCACAAAAACAAAGTTCAGCCTCATTAGACACAGCCATTTTCCAATATTTTGAGCTAGGTTGTCCATATGGCTCTTTTTAAAGCAGTCCAAAATCTATTTGTGCATCAATGTCTTCGACATAACCAATAAAGAATAGAAGAATAGAATAAAGAATAATGAATCAAAATACCACTAAAGTAATTCTGTGATAGCGACAGTCAGCAGACTGTGAGTTTGATAGTCAGATCAATCTTATTGTTTCATTATTTCTAAATTTCTCAGGCGTGGAAGAAGTATTCCGAGAATTTAATTAAAAAAGCAGCTCTGTAAAAATTAGAAAAGTTCTTCATTGAAAATTTTCCCCCGTGCACTATTGCATCGATATCATTAAGTTATACATGTAATGTTGTAAATTTACTGAAAAATTATTTCACAGTTTGATGCAGGAGACATAATCTATCAATTCTTTTCTAGAAAACAAATTGTGGTAGATTGAATTTGCTCTCATGCTCTCTTTTCTTTATGGTTGACTTGGAAAATAACATTTACCTGAGAGAGCCCTTCACTTGACTGGATGTTGTTAAGGGGTTTTCCTGCAGTCCTCTACCACTGTTGTCTTCCATAACATCCAGGCCTTTTATTTTGCTGAGCTTGCAGTGTGTTATTTTTTCTACAACTGTACCTGACAGTTGATCTTATCGTCTGAAATGTTCGTGCTGTCTTTCTGATGAATGTGTTCTGATATCTCACTTTTTAAGTCTTAACTGATGAAAAATTAACAAAAGAATAGCCAACACACCTCTCCATCAAATAGCCCATTTAAAGTTTCCTAAAGAGCTATAATTCCAAAACCTTTCATCCAACCTGGATGTGAAAAGCTACAAATCTAAGCTGACAATCTACGCCTCCAGAGGATATTTGTGAAATCATGATAACTGCTACACTCACATTAAAATTAAAAGTTTCAAATTCAAAGCATTTCCTGATCCACTCTGAGGTGGCCATTTTTATAGAATTAAGCAGCTGTTTAGTTTGAAAATCACACGAGGACTTGCATTGTCATGCAAGCTTTATATCATGAGGTGACCTTGCCCACAGCTTTATATTTTCAACCAAACCTCGGCAGCCAGGAACCCCTCTCAAATTTGATTTTCATGGACAAGGAGATTGAACCTCAATGCTTTTTTAATCACATCAAGGAGGCATATGAAAAATTGCACTTGTACCAGAGTGCCATGTGACCAACATCAACCATTCATGATGGTATTGGTCATAATGCACTCCAAAAGAGAAGATATATGAAGCCATTATATGCCGTCTGAGGACCAGTTTGATCCAAACTAAAAAGTATATAGGCAGTGGTGTACACTTTTGCTAAATAACAGTTTTTGTTTGTTTTAGCCTCCGTACTTATGAGTCACGCTTTGCCATATAAAAACAGGATTTAAACATTATTTTTTCATTTTTCTTCAGGCAACTTTATAAACAGTTGTCAGAAATACAACATCATATAAGACTTGTAGTTCAACAGTTCAACAGTTCGACCAAACACATCCACACAATAATTGTTCTTGTTAAAGTCATCACGTTTTCGTAGTTTTGACTAACATCACCAAATACGGAGCACATCTAAACTGTTAAACTAAAGCAAACATTAAACTCATTAACAGCAAACATTAAAAGCAGAAACAGACAAAATACAGCATATCACAAGCAGTGCAGAAACACACAAACAGCAATATCTTATTACATAATGAACCATTGATTTGACAGACAGTGCAGTTTGCCTTTAAAATGTAGGATTGTTGAAATGAAATATTCGGTTTTTACATCAACTTTTATTCTCACTGACATCTGTGATTATTTCTTTTACCAAAAAAAACTAAAAATGCTTCTAAAAATTATTATCATTTCAGGTGGGAGGCATGGCTCTGTTATTATATGCATTAAACTTGTCATTATGTAAGACATATTCTCTTTTTGCAAACATTCTGGAGAACATTCAAGGTTCACATCTTAAAGTTTGATGCGTGTGTAAACCGCGCGCCTTTACATGTGTGTTTATAAAACCATATAACATGTGACTGCTGAGTTAACAGTTAAGTTTAAGTTTTCAGATGTGGAATGATTACACATGCGGTGCGACAGCTTTAGCTGGATTTTTTCGACAGTTTTTCCACTTAAACAACATTTTGCTCAAATACATGTTAAAAAATGGCGGCTGATGACAGGTGATGGGTGCAGTGGCGTAGAACCAGCCAGTCTTTTAAAACAGAATGTCTTTCTGCCAACAATATGTCTCACTCACAAAAATTTTTTTTCTTAACATGAAAAAGTGGTCTCATCCTTCATTTTCATTTCTCCATCCTCTGCATCAGCTTCAACGACAGCGGCTCCATTGCTGTGGGGTGCGTCGCTCAGTGTGCTGCGAAGTGTCACTCGGGTAACACTGAGCGAGTGTTTTCTCGGAGAGATATGATGTTGCCGATGGCACATGACCTCCTTGAACATTTCCCTGAAGCGCGTGGACATGAGGTTGTAAAGGATCGGGTTGACTGCTGAGCTGAGGTAGAAAAATACTCCAGAGATGATGTGCACATATTCAAAGATTTCCCGGTGGTTGTCAGTCCAGTCACTGATGAAACTCCACATAAGGCGGTCAGTGTGAAACGGGGCCCAGCAGATCCCAAACACCACCACCAACACAACTGAAAGAAAGCAAAAGACAAAGACACCCGTGACGCTGTGCTGAGGACGTCAATAGCAACACAGTGACTAATGTTGCCAGCAAGCTCTGTCTGCTCTCAATTATATTGTGTCTTTGGAGGATGTGTCATTGAGGCAGTATGTCACTGTTTATCCTCAACACTCAGCCTTTAATTTAATCCTACGCATCAGGGAAAAAGACATTTGTAACTGGGAAGTACGCCTTTTAAATTTGTACTTAATACCAGCTGTGTAGGTCCCAGTGCTCCTCCTCAACAGTCCCCTGACATCAGAGAGGCTCTTATAAACAAGCTCGACAGAAGGATTAAACCACCATCATGACGTGAAAACATCCCAATTGAAAAGCAGCATAACTGTTCTGCACAACAGTTCAACCGTTTTGCTGTGTGCGAACAGAGAATATATGAATATAATTAAAGGAAAACTCAAGAATGCCCCAAAAATGACAGAGGAACAGATAGCTCCAACTCTTGCCGTTGGAGCTTGCTGCTTTGACGAAAAAGAAAAGATAAAAATGGATAACCTTCCCGTGGAAAGTCAAAAAGTCAATGTAAGATTATATAATGAAAGAAGCACTCCAATTAAGGTAGTTTTTTTTTTCTTCTGTTTCTTTTGTATCCATGACAATGCCCAGTAAAATGAGCAGTGCCATATTCGAGAAGCATACCTGCAGAATTATCTGCTCTGGGAGATAAATTGTAAAATTATTGAGAGTTGTTGCCTACATAAGGTATGGGATCACCTATATACACAGTGTCTTCATGTGCATACAATAATTAGCACTAGGCCAAATATACCAATGTGGGAGAGGAAAAATAAATCTAGTTTTGACCTATAGTTAGCACGATCAGTTTAAATGGCAATTTTGCTTCATAAAACAACAGTGACATGTTATTTTTGAATGATAAAATAAGCAAAAATACTTTTTTTAAATTCTGTAAAAAATTCTTCAATTGTAGACTGGATGAAAATTGACCATTTAAGATAAACATATCAGCACTATGCTGCGTGCATAGATTCTTTATTTACCTAAACAGAATTATGCATATGAGGAGATGTTGGACTGAAACTGCCATGAGCTGAAATAAATACCAAAATATATAAGTTACTCGATAAAAAAAGGTGTAATAATTAAGGTACAGAATGGGAAAAGACATAGTTATTTCTGCTTTAATTTCCAAGTCTATTCAATTGTGTTAACATCCCTATTTATTCATTTCCCGAAGCCCATATTTTCCACTTTTAGTTCGCAAACACACCGAGCAATGCAAAGCAATTCCGTAATAAACCCCTAGCAAACAAATAATTATTCATTCATCTTTCAAACTGAATTGTATAATACCTTGTCTGTCATAAAAGGAAATTATTAAAAGGAAATTTTCTAACTTCTGATCTTTTAAAGTTGAGCATTTGATATGAATTTGAACATTAATATCATATGTCTAGGAGTTCATTTCAGCTTTTCAAACAAATCCTCTCATTGTGATCACTGAAACTGTCATATTTAAGCATAAACTTTGACATTTTGATTGCTGCTGTGTCCACACTTACACACCACAAATCAGTGGAAGGTTTTCTAAATGATATGTGGTGCAATGTATGACTCACAGCATATTGTACAGTGTTCATACAGTGTGAATATCACCTCTGTAGAGATGTTTAATAATTATGAATCTTTCATGCAACTAAAAAGATTGCTGTGACATAGTGACCTGGATAATACAGGAAGATGTAACGTGTATCATTATATGATTCATTATATGTGCTATTACAGTGTATAATAATGTCATTACTTCACAGTAAATGTTACCTTACTTGATCCAGAATACTGGAAGACGTGGAATGAAACAAGATTAAAATCAAATGAAAAATGATAAAATAAGAACATTGATCTTCTGCATCATGCAGTGTGTGTGTATGTGTGTCTGTATAGATTTTCTTATGCAAATTGACACAAAGTCAGTTGTAGCATTAACAGCTGGAGCAGTATTTTGATTCTGGTGCTATGATCAACAGTTGTCCGTGACTTTTCCTGACTGATGAGACATTAATATCCTTTCTCTGTGTTTTTCTGACCTTCAGGCCTCCAGCCTTTAAGTCATATTGATGAAAATTCTGCAGGAATACGCTGACCTTTTAAATGGCAGAAAACCAAATCTTGTGCTGTCCCGATCTGTCTCCCCCAAAACAACTAGTCCCCGAAGACTATGCTGATTTTGAATTTTGATTAAGTCCATTTATCTAGCAAAGTGCAAGATTCGGACAAGTGTTGACGATTTGTTGCTTTTGCCCATATTAATTAATAATCACAGAGAGAGAACCCTGCTTATGCTGTAATAATGTAAGCAATGAGATCCAGAACTTCTTGTCGAGCTGGCAGAACCTTATATCACGGACAACAATGTGTGCAGCACTCCATGCTCGGTTGAAGAAACGGATGTTCAAAACAGGCGTTCTTGACAATAGTGCAATAGTGATGATGGTGTAGAAATCTTGTTCAATTATCTATCTATCTATCTATCTATCTATCTATCTATCTATCTATCTATCTATCTATCTATCTATCTATCTATCTATCTATCTATCTATCTATCTATCTATCTATCTATCTATCTATCTATCTATCTATCTATCTATCTATCTATCTATCTATCTATCTATCTATCTATCTATCTATCTATCTATCTATCTATCTTTGGGTTAGAAAACTTTCAATGGCATTCTTTTTAACAGATCATCATACTCACACAGCATTTTTGTGACCTGCCGGCGTCGTGCCTTCTGCTGCTGTGTCCGGATGTTACAGAAGCTCTCCTGTCCGAAACTACACTTGGCCTCCAGTTCCTGTCGCATCTTCTCTCGCTTCAGCTGCAGCCCGATGAGCATGTAGAGGATGCTGATCGTGAGCATGGGCAGGACAAAAAATAGGAAGGTGGTCAGCTGGATGGTCAGGTTGTACATCCATTGTGGTTTCACCAGTGTACAGATGGCTGAGTCAGGAATCTCCACATTAACGCTCCCAGCGGGGCCAGTGGCGCGAATGTGAAGGATGATGATCCCATGCAGACTTGTGTTCGGCACGGCGCACAACACCGACACACCCCACACCGTGAGGATGACCCGCTTGGCATGGGTACGCGTCACAACATACTTTGCTCGCAGTGGGTGCACCACAGCGATGTATCGTTCAATGCTCAGTGCAGTCACGTTAAGGATGGACGCCAAGCACACCGTCTCAAATAAGAAGGTTTTAAAGTAGCAGCCCCCCTTTCCCAGGAGAAAGGGGTAGTTTCGCCACAGCTCATACAACTCTAACGGCATGCCAAGAAGTAGCACCAACAGGTCGGAAACCGCCAAGCTGAACAAGTAGTAGTTTGTTGGCGTCCACATGACCTTGTTGCGTGCAATGACAGTGCACGTCAGCACATTCCCCATGACACCAACCAAGAAGATAACCAAATAGGTGAGGCAGACGGGCAGAAACACTGATGATCGACGAGGACCCAGATATTTTTCCAGATACCCTTCCTCTGTCAGACATGCATCGTCCACATCAATGTGACTGCTGTTCATGCCAGAGGTCACATTGACACACTTCTGTCCTGGCGGACAAAGCCATTCCTCTTTTTCAGCCATTAGATCAAAAGAGCAGTTGATAGCTGACATCCTGCCTAAGTGGCCTGGCTCACAATCTGGAAAGAAATCAAGGAAAGCGTTATGAGCATTGGATGACAGTGGCAACACTTTGCAGTACAACAATATGTTACCCTGTGAGGCGTGAGTCAGGGACAGTCTGATAAGGAATGACTCATGACTCATTGCTGAATAAATCTCGGCAAACCAAGGATAGTAGGATATAGCAGATGATGATTTTGTACCATAGAGACATCCTGAGAACACTTTAGGTGTCCTCTGATTACTAAGCCACTGGGAGCAATGGACAATGTTTGTGTGTGCAGATGATTAGAAAAAAACAAAAGTTAAATCTCCATCAGACTCATAGTTAGAAAGAAAACTAGGAAGCAATTTCTCCAGTTAAGGAAGCTCAGCAGCTTCTAATCATGATGATGACGCAATGAGGTACTATTTAGTAACTGCTCGGTATGATTTATCACCTGATAACGCACCTAGAGGGAAACTGATGCTGAACTAATTAAGACCAAATGCATGGCTAATCATCTCGGCCATTTTGAACACACTCAGATAACAATAGAGTGGCTGGAAGTGACAAAAATCTTTTTCTAAGAATAATTTCACACAGATGGAGGTTTTCATGATATATGCAAATGTACACAAATACCCCAGATTCAGCATAAGATCACCTATTGCTGCTGTTTCTGCAAATATGTTGTAAGTTTGCTTCTGTGAGTGAGCGACCGGTTAAGCTCGAATGATCATCTTTTTCCTGCTGTTTATGAGGAAATTCCAAAACTGTGTGTTCCTTGCTTCATTGGACTAAGATATGCAGAATTTTATGGAAACTAATTTGCTCAACTTGTTTTGTTGATGCCAGCCAACGTGCCTTAAAATACATCACACTGTAATCTGTTTTAAGGGGAGCTACACAGGGGAACTGGAACCTGAACTTTTAAGTTTTAAGTAGAATAATACTGGTGTTGTTATAGTTCTATGTATGTGTGAAGTGTAATCTACATTTTTCTCATTTGGAATAAATAAAAAATCTGTAGATTTGAATAAAAGTGCTTCATGTAATTTTCTTTCATTGAATTCTTTTTGTGAGCCCATAGCTCTATTGTTCTGGTTTATTTGTCTTGTCTTCTTCATTTGTCACAGCAGCAGCTGCTTTAATTTTATTCTATTAAGTCAGTTTTTCCCATTTGTAACTTAGATATCTTACCTACTTACTTTCAATCCTAAAAATTGCAATGGTGGTCCACCTGAAAATAATTCCATCACATACTAGATATACTTCCTCAAAATGGAGGTAGGAAAGGGAACATGTATAGCTTGACTGACATGTCTGGGAATGATCGATAAGCCCATTTGAGGGAACAGGGCAGGAGGTTCACTCAAGGGTGAACTTGAGCTTCACGCACCTTGTAAACTGGTGAATATTTTATTTTTCTCATTTTCCAAAGCATGTTTTGAATCCTTGAATTACTTAGATAACGTAAATACCATCACTCATTGTATTTCTGATAGTTGTATGTGTCACTTTTCGACCTCTATGCTGCTTTCCAATTGCTTACCGTTACTGTTGCAAAATACATAAACAACAAGTACACATATCAGCACAATAAAGAGCGTTGTCTGCCTTCTCAAGGTGTGGTGTAGAAAACACAGCAATTTCCACAGAGTCATTTCGGCATCATATGCAGCCTCTTGCTTTCGATAGCTGTTCCCCCCACACCCCCACCTTCATAGTTCCAGTAGAAAGCAGAAAACCTCCTGCTGGGATATACTTGTGTAAACAGCAAATGCTGAAAAAAACATCCAGACCTAATTATTCATACTTCTTCCAGGAAATATCCAGTGACAACAAAAATCCAGAAGATAGAGAAAACGCGTCTCAAATAGCGTGCCTGAACAGCACTTGCGGATTAAAGTCATTGTTTCTTTTGGTCTTTTCATGTTATTGACATTCAGAAAATGTATTACAAGAATATCACAAGAGCTAATACTTTAGCCTGTTTAGCATACCTTTGAACTGTTTGATCAAATATTTCACTGGTGGAAGCTCTTGGAGGGTTTGAAACAAGAGCCTCCAGAAAAACTGCAGTGAAAGTTTTTTCTTCTGACTTCTATGTGACCCATTGGGTGGAGCGTGGGAATATCTGTAACAGTAGTGGGTCTTCATTCTATTAGCTACATGATAAATGGTGCCCCTGCTCTTTTGAGTTCCTTTTTCATAAGGGAGTCAGTTTTATTCATACTGTATGTTGTCTGAGATGGACCAGGACAGTTGGTGTAAAAGCATGATCTGTCTTGAGTCACAGTCATTTTAAAGTCTTATTTTTATGTTCATCAGGTATACGTGTAAGCCATTGAGTGCCATACATTATGACCTGTGAGTTACCCAATACAGTCACAGTTAGCACAAACAGTTAGGAGGTTTAAGCTGCTGCCATTAAGATATGTCAGCCTTTTAGACTAGTTTAGCATAAAGAGTGGAAACTACTCTGTTCAAAGATAAAGAAAAACAAATCATTTCTACCGGCATTTATAAATCCTACTCAGGAACAAATTCTGTTTTGTTGCTAAAACTGGATGGTTCCTATGTCTATTTCACTGCATGCAAATAAACATATTTCTTAAAACGTCTTCTCTGTTCCTCTTAAGAAGTCTTTACAGTTTTAATGATAGACTGCTTGCACTGCATTTTCATATTATTTCAGATTACTCTTGCCATTTGGGGATCAGACTGGCGGCCTTTTCCTAACCTTCAGACCGCTGCTTGGGCATTACAAGATTGTCACTGCCAGCAATGTCTCCTTGAGAATTACTGCACCCGCTGTTCAAAGCAGCACACATCTGAAGGCAGAAACTCATTATATATATGAAACCTTTGGAGGTGTTTGAAGATCTGGTCAAAGAAAAGTAATTTGCGAATAAATATATACTGTGGGTGAAGGACTTTACAGGAACCTGGACAAGATGAAAGTTTAAAAAGCATCTGCGGTTTTGATAACTGCATTCTAAAATAAAATGTCTGCCTGTAAAGGACTTTTGATATTTGTGATTAGTTTCATCACAGAAGGGATATGATTATCGTTTGCGAGGAAATTTCTGGGTGTGACTAAAACAAGGATTTGAGTCTTTTTTTACTTTTCTTTAATGCTTGAGTTGATGTCTTAAAGAAAGTAGTCAACGGCAGAAGTTGAATTTATGAGTGGGAGGCAAAATGTACTGTTTACTTTTAAAAGCTAAAAGTGAAGGTTGATGCTTTTTGCAAATGAATGCTTTTTGACATATGGCAGGAAAATACAACAAGGATTTTTTTGTGCTGGTTAGCAGTTTTTTTTTTTTTTTAACTCTCCAGCGGTTTCACCTAATAACGCATTTCATCAGGATTATTTTCCTGTTCAGTAACGCCTTCAATCTAGACAGAAAAAAACACTTGAAACACAATCAGCAGTACAACACGTCATCAATGGACTGAATACACACCCACTGTATCACAATGAACTGCCCACCGTCCCCTCTGATCGAGTGAAGTCCCCATTGTGCCATTAATTACTTTTGTGTGAGGAGTATGTTCATACTTTGATATCCATCAAGCTGATACACTTTAACATATTTTCCATGATAAGCAGGAACAAATCTCAAGTGTTTTATTATATAAGCATTTTCCTCCAACAAAACTCTATATAGAGTTTGATGAACATATATGCTTTTTGTAAAAAGCTGTGCTCATATAAAGCTGAATACAGGTTCTGTACAAGTAACTCCTGATAACTGCTGATGTCTCACTCTCTCTCTCACATATATATACTGTGTAAATATACATATATATATATATATATATATGTATATATGTGATACTAACCTATAAATTCCAGATATGTATTCTTAACAGTAGATGTTTAAAGCCAGACAAGTAGGGAACTTTTAGAACACATTTTGATTTAAAAACTCTATCCATCTGTAGCTGACAAATTGTTCTTTAGACAGTGTCTCTTCTTGTCAATCCAAAGTAGATGTCACTACTGTTGGGTTACTGTATATGTTTTCCTTACATTTCTTAGACTTGTGTACCTCACGTCTCATCTGATGACAGCTTAAGACCGTTTTGAGTGGAGTTTGCATGGCTTCCTTGTTCATGCTTTGGTTCTCTTCGGGTACTCTGGCCCTCTTCCAAAGTCTACGAATCTGCATGTTTTGTTAATTACATGCTACGTAATTGGCTGTGGGAATCAGTGTGAGCGTGCATTGGTTGTTATAGTACCCTGTCCTGTTCCCAGTGGAAACTGGGATACACTCCAGTCCCCCTGCGACCACGAATAGGATAAAGCGGGTGTGGAAAGTTAATAAATGAGCCCTGCTTACATGTGGAGTTCCTTGAGGCTCCGTTGTTGTCCCTATGCGATTCTCTATGTAAATGTTACCTTTGGGATACTTTTTTAAAAAAGATATGATATTCTCTTCCATTGCTTTGCAGTTGATATTCAATTCTATCTGCACGTAAAATGGCAAAAACAAAAAAGATTTGTTGTAATCTTTGCTGAAATGAAGCCAATGCATCAAAACTTACTTAATCTTAATTAAACCAAGACTGAAATAATCTTTTTTTTCATGATCAGACATTATAGATCACACTATTAGTTTTCCTTTGCCTTCATGTAATTTATCTTCTGCATTACCTTGATCTCATCTCTGAAAGCTTATTTTTCTTTATTTCACAAACAGATAAGCCCTGTAATGTTTTGTGTGGACTGAAAAACTGCGTTTGTTGGCTTGCAATGTCAGACTGTGCACCACTGTTGCCTTGGTTTATCTTCACAAATACATGTGTGTACTCAACCTAAAATGTTTTGGCTGGTTTTAAAGGCTCCTAAGGTTCTGGTTACTGCCTGTGTGGAGGCACAATTACACCATCGAGAACACTGAGATCACCCAGATCTGTCAAAGGCGTTGGTGCGAAAAGGGGAGGACCCAGATGCAGAAGGCTTATTCCAAAAAACAAGGCAAGAACAGAAAACGCGGCTGAGCCAGATATCAAAAACTTAAAACAGTGGAAAATCAAAACAAGACTGGGGCTATGAAACAAAGACAAGAGTATGAAAAAGCCAAGAGGCAACACCTGACTTGACAAACGTGGACAAACAAGACTTGGACTTGGACTTGGACTTCTAAAAGTTATTTTTAGTGACAGTCACATCAACAATGATCAGGTTATAACTTTGGCACAAAGCATCAAATGGCAACAAATATGTTTAGTTGGGAACACGGTCCCTTTACAAATAATAGTCATAAGGAGTCCGTTACATCAATCCGTTAATAGCTTTGCATCCTCCGACGGATTGTCTGGTGGTCTACGCCGAACAGCTCTGCTATTTCCTTTACTTTTAAACCATTTGATAAATCATTTTTAATGGACTTGAACGGGATGTTGATGGTTGGTCGTCCTCGTCCCATTTGAGGCTCCACAGCATCCAGCTGTTTCAGGACTGAACAGAGGTTTACTATGGCAACCTCATTAATGTGTAAAATCTGTCATGGCAGAGTATGCAGCCAAGCTCTCTATGACTTGTTCTACTCAGTTACGGGCATCAGACTGAGATATATTATTAGATTCTACCTGCTCAGCTAATTCTATCAGTGTTTGCACAATTTGAGGGAGAGCCATGATCTATGATGCGTCCTCTAAAGACCCGGCAATTCAATTAATTTCCCGGCACATTTGCAATGCAGATGTTTACACCGCCCCCTACCGATCAAGATGGGTAGCTCGGTCAGCAGGGAGCTGAAGAAGAGCTGACGTCACTCTGCTGCGCCGCTCAGATTGCTTTTCGATTTCGAATTATGGGCAGTACTTTGCGGGCAGACCATGAAAAGGAAAAAGCAAAAATGGACAGTCTTGAAGAAGAAAATGCAAATGCAAATGGTATGATTGATTACTAATTTTATTTATGAGTCCAATAATGCAGCCACATTCTTAAAATGAAAAAGCATTTCTGCAAATGCATTTTAATTTTCAAATTTTACATTTCAAATTTTGGTATCTATTTGCTGGGGCATATTTTGAAAATTAAATCTCAAATGTCTATTTCTTTTTCATTTTAATTAAGTGAAAGATTGAGCACTCTTGAAAAAGAAAATTAAAATGCAAATAGGATGATTGATTGCTGATTTAATTTATGAGTCAAATAATGCAGTTACCCAAATTCTACCCTATCTTGTGACACTACTGCAACTTTGGCCATGTGGACAATGGCTATTTAATGTTTTCCTTACCCATCCAGGGTGTTCCCTGCCTCTCGCCCAATGACAACTGGGATAGGCTCCAGCCCCGCTGCGATCCTGGATCGGATTAAGCGGGTATAGAAAATGGATGGATGTTTTCCTATGATAATGGCCTGGCCATTGGATTAGTTTGCTTTTAATCTGTGGAACAACTTCAATCCATTTATCCATCCTCAGACTAACATTCATGCACACGCAGATGTTCTCTTAAGGTCAATGTAAAATCACCAGTAAACCTAATATGCATGTTTTTGGGAGGAAGCTGAATTACTCCTAGAGAGCCCACACATGCATGGGTACAACATACCAACTCTGCACAGAAAGGCCCCAGGAATCAAGAACCCTCTTGCTGTCAGGAGACAATGCTGACCACCGCTATCTATTCACATAATATCTCAGACGTGAAAGACTTTCTCTCATTTGTGTTTGACTCAAGTAGAATTTGACACTTTATTTTTATACTTCATGTTGTATTATTTATTTTTAATTTATTTTTAAAATTTCTCTTCTATTTATTTAATTGATTCCAGTCATTACTGTGTTTTTATGGGATGTTACTTATTTGCACTTGAATTTGTTACATTTTACTTTAACTACATTGGTGCAACTCTCGTTTGTTTTAAAACGGATTTACAGATCAAATCAGCATTTAAATGAACTATGGTCTATCAGAGGATCAGACCCTACCCTGAATTCTTACAGTCATCCTTAAACTTGCACTCATTTAAACTGGATATGAATGGGTATTTATACACGATGCAACTAAATCGTTTTAGGAGAGCTAATGCCTCTTTAATACTGTTGCCTTACTGACTTGTTTGTACCTTGAAAGAGAGACTTAGTTTTATCATGTACTAAACTGATTACAGAAAGAAGATTTCTTGGAAAGGCAATAATATTCACATGTAGACAAGTCATGGAAATTTCCTTGGAAAATTAGTAAATTATATCTTATTAATTCTCTGCTCTGCTGTGGGATGTAATTATTCAAGACCAGTGAGAAAAAACATCAGTCTTCAAAGAAAGCAGTCTTTATTCAAATACAAAAAAATATAATCCATCTTTCAGCTGTTAATACTTCATACATCAGAAACCAAAACACCTATCAAAACATCTTAGCCTGAAACCCTGCCAGTTTGTAACAACTGTCACAGTTATTGTCCACAGAACACAGACATCTTTTGTCTTTTCTCTAGTATGATGTCATGAATAATCAAAATCACCAGCTTGAATTATGCACGACTGCCAAGGGAGAAGTCAACCGACTAAAATAACATCCTGTTCAGACAAAGTCGACATGACAATGCTTTCTATAAAAGTCAAAAATGTCATTTCTTCTTGGGATAAATTGAATCTGGGTACATGAATAGCGCAGGTTACTCAAGAACTGTGAAAAACCTGAACAGGGAATTTCTTGAACTCCTCTGTGCCCATGAGTCATTTTAAGATATTACTTTAATAACAGCAGATTCAAATTTTGATCTGCAGAACTCGTCTATCACTCTATACTATATGGAAATGCTGCACCTTTTCATGACTTCATTAGATATTTCCTCTTTGTCACCTTTTTTATGTTCTGCATATAACACAGAATCAACAAGGTTTGCTGCTCACTCTCTGGCTTTTTTGAATTTATTGATATATTTATGTTCTTTTTTTTGGCAGGATAACAGGAGAGGGCATGGAAGATAACAGTCAACAACAAACCTAACTGACCTAACTTGAACTTAATTTTACATAATGAGAATCATCAGGATACAAAAGTTAAAATAAAAGTTATCAAAGCCATCCATCCATTCATTTTCTATACCCGCTGAATCCAACTCAGGGTTGAGGTGGGGCTGGAGCCTATCCCAACAGCCACTGAGCATGAGGCAGGGTACATCCTAAATGGATCCCTCGTCCATCACAGGGCCACACAGGGACAAACAACCATCCACTCTTACACTCACTTCAGACTATGTTTGGTATGTTTTTTGGTTGGAGGGAGAAAGTACCTGGAGATAACCCACACACACACAGTGAGAACACACATGCTAACGCCACACAGAAAGACCCCAGCCGGAATTCGAAGCAGGAACCCTCGTGCTGTGAGGTGACACATCCATGTTTTATTTTACTTGTGGTGATAATGTTTTCTTATCATTCCTATATAGATTTTGTAGATCTAATATTTTTTTCAATTCTATTACTTTCCCTTTCAAATGTCCAGCTTAATGTGCAGCTGGCCTAAGCAGGAAGACACCACCGAGACTCGTGAATGTAAAAGATTGGACACAAATTAAATTATAGCCTGAGGGTTACAGCCTTTTTCATGTGTTATGAATATTTAAATATCACAATCACAGAGCTATTTCTGCAGTGTTCCTAACATATAATATATATATATATATATATACCGATATATTAATTCATTAAGCTGTATTTTAACTTAGTGCTTCAACAGAATGTTATCATTATCAATCCTTAATGTTAACTTTACTGAACTGAAATTCTTTTTTAATTAATTCCTTTTATCAAAGAGAAGTGATATAATGCCATATAAATGATTGAACAAAGATAACTAAATAGGTAGAAAAATCATCTAAAAACAAACAAGAAAAAAAGAAATGAATAGGAAAGAATAGAATCATTTGACTAACTGTTGGATAGTTGAAGTATAACAGAGACATGGTTGAAATATTCAGATACTGCCATTAGTGCAGTATCATTTTTGAAAACAATCAGGTTATAGTGTGATATTTGGGATTTTAATATGTGGCTGTGAATTAAAGGTCAAAGAGTTGTTTATTTGAAATAAAAGTAAAACAAAAAAAAACCCAGCAGCTATATCAACTGGTTGATTACGTTACGATACCCATTAAGGTCCTCTATATTCTAAAAGTAATAAATGATGAAGTGATTTCTTTACAAGATGTTGGATGTACATTACAGGGATTCAGCCCTTGACTCAGAATGTTTAGCTTTACAAAAAGCATAAATCTTACCTCAAATGAGTTCCCTTGTCCGTGTTCCTTGGCGTGCGGAGATCAGTGTCTCGAGTGTGAGCAATGTGCTGTTCTGTGAGTCCACTCCTGGTCTGCCGCTCTCTCCTCAAGCCTCACTCAGAATCATGTGCATACATACAGCACACACACGCTCCCTCTTTCTGTCAGCCTCCCTCACCACCGTCCTCCCCACACACAAATGTGTGAATTTAAACTTGCATGTGTAATTCTGTCCGGTTGCAACACTTCCACTTTAATCAGTGGTGATTAATGTAGTCACAGGTAATATGAGCTGTCAGGGGTATGGCACACTAAGACTCCTAAATGATAACAAGAAAAAGAAAAGGAAAGGTTTCTACGGTCTGTGTTATTTTTTCATGATATTTTCTTGCTCCATATATGAGGGAGAGTTTTCTTTAAGCCTTGATGTGAGATTTTGGCGTGCTTTTGGTTTTCCATCAGGGGGGGAGGAAGCAGCAGAGGCTTCCGTGGTACAACAGTCAGTAACAGTCAGTGACTGTTGATGTCTGTTTATCTCCCCATACAGAGAGGTAAGCTGACTGTCCTACCTGGAGGGATGCTATGTTGTAGCAAACACACATGACCGCAGGGCAACAGATCCCTTAATTCACCTCCCAATCAATATCAATATTGATGTTTTCTTTTCTTTTCTTTTTTTTTTCCATTTTGAAGTGCTTACATGCAACTTTTTCTGTTTTTCCACTTTTGATGCTGTTTATCCAGTATCTGCAAAAGCACTCCTGTGACTGAATGTGTTGAAGTGAATGCATGTTTACAAGGCTGCAGTGTCTTCTGTGTTCTGGAATATAATTGTTGCTTTACTGTGCCAGCTTTCTGCACCGTCTTCCATGGACCTATAGTGACCTGACAGATTAAATATGCATACAGCAAGCATATAAGTAAGAGCAAAGCAAATCCCACTTCAATAGTTTTGGGCTGACTGACTTAATTCCATACAGGGTAATGCACAACAGGTGTGCAGCTCTTCTATATGTGCGCTGTGCTATAGTGATACACAGTGGGCTGATCCAGCTGAGAGCAAAGAGCAAAGAGTAGATATATAGGTATCTGTACATTTCTAGTTTTCCCTGCTTTGAAATTTCATACAAGTGTGTAACACTCATTGATTGTCAGCAGCTGTTATATCCCAAAGGTCAACCACTATTTATCTATTTGTTTTAGTGGAAATGCATAAAGTGACTTGTAAATCTTTAGCTAATGAGAATATCACCTTGTCCTAAAGCCATGGCTATACGAATTTTCAGTTCATACTCGTGAAACATGGATAACGAACACCAATGTCCTTTTTTCAGTGGAAGCCCCATTGATGTATTTGTCCAATAAAACAATCTATTCCACTCACAGACAGACACAAGATGCTGGAGAGAGAGAGCTCTCCAGCAGCACAACACCTTTGTTTATAAAGCTTTGAGGGGATCACCGCATCTTTGTAGACAGATCAGAAGATTTGTGCCTCACGCCGTTGAACCTGGTAACAGGAAAGTCTGCTCAAACTGTAAAAAGGGAGGGGGGGCTTTGTGTGACATGAGATACGTCCTGGTTGGATTTAGATAATACCATTCATTGGTTATTGTTAAAAAAAACAATCATGGTCACCTTCTCATGCATGTGGCGCCACTAGAGGTCGCCTTTTCTTTGAATGTTATGATTGGGCACATCTGCTAGCCTGAACAAACGTTATATGGGCACATTATGAAGAGGAGGCAGTCTCTGTACTCAACCTTGAGATTAAACTGTTGACCGGGTAATTAATAACGATGATCAATAAACTAAATAACCAGAGAAAGTGGAGATTAATCTTTGGGTAAGTAGACTCAGCAA
This sequence comes from Leuresthes tenuis, assembly GCF_036924035.1. NCBI lineage: Eukaryota > Metazoa > Chordata > Actinopteri > Atheriniformes > Atherinopsidae > Leuresthes > Leuresthes tenuis. Next base: position 13,015,985 of record NW_027325361.1, on the reverse strand, counting down.
AGCCTAAAGGATTTTAAGAACCTATCAATTTGTTTAACTGTGATTGTTTTCCTCTGTGGTTTATGGGCACATTGACCACCCAGCTGCATTTACAGTATTTTTCTTCAGAGAAACGCAACAGCTATTGGTAATTACTGCCCATCTCTGTTTGTCTTTCTTCTATAGGGTCTGGAGCTTTTTTCACTTGCAATCATAAAAACTTATCGCATCCTCATGGCCAGAAAAAGCACAAAAAAGGTCCTGTTTAATGAAATTGTCCCTGGTGATTTTTTTTCACTCTATACCTTTCAGTTGTTCATTTACGACGTAGAAACACATAACTCCACATAAATCCTTCTTGCATCCACACAACAAAGTAAACTTGAAATAAGTTTGTCACATGAAGACAATTCCTAGTAGAACTTGTTTTTAAAACAAGTTTAACAGTCTTTCCCATGAGTCAACTGATTTAAACTTGAAGCATCATGTGTACACGTGTAGCTAACTTGAAATCCATTTGTTTCGATAAACAGTCAACATATGATGTGATTATGATTGACAGGAGTCAAAGGAATAGGGAGCACTGATTTTTAGCACTGGGCTTCCATTGCTGAAAGGCTCTGAATGTGTTATGGTTGGCTTGCTTTAACGCCTTTGGGCAGCATTCTATTGTAGTCTGAGGCTTTTTCTATTCAAGTTTGGATTTTGTCTTTTGCTCTCTAGGTTTTTGATTTTTACTAAGGTTAACCTTGGTTTTATCAATATAATAATTCATTTTAGTTGTACTCTAGAGTCTAGTAAGCATTTGCATGTTCTATATTCTGCTTTACTTCACTGCCTGTATCATTTTGTGGAGCTCTGATATAGTCTTTCTCGGTTACTTCACTTAAATTAGTTCACACCAGGTCTTTCGTTTGTTGTTTTCCACTCGCCCATTCTTTTGTTATCAGTCCCCGCAATATATTTTTTCCCCATTGTTTTTTGATAACTGCCAGACCAATGTCAGGTTTATTCATGAGAATGATTATTGGATATCCACCACCGGCAGCACTTTTGGTTTTTGCTTCAGATCCGTGAGTTGATAACTTTTGAATCTGTTTTTCACCAGCTTCCTGCATCATTGGTTCTGCCTTTGGGTCCTCTTACCTTCAACCACACTTCATGATGGAATTTACACAGACGTGTTTCAGACATTAGGGATTATGCTTCTTCATTTTGATGGTAAGACGTCTTATACTGCTGAATTGACTTCTGAATTTGATTGTGGCATAGCTTGTAGTGAAAAATTGAAACGTCAAGCCCTTTCACTTTAACTTGAGCACTGCACTAAGTACCTCAAAGCTGTTCATTTCCCTTAGTTGAGAATTTGCATTAATACAACTCAAATTCAAGGGAATTATTCCACTTTTTAATACATCATTCAACAATTTATAACCAACAGCCATTAATTGATTAATGATATATATATATTATCAGCTGTCAGTAGTTTATTTTTGCAGTGATTATGAACAGACTCAATTGATCGAAGAAAATGTCTTAAACTGTAGAGCCAATTTAATTGACGTAAGGAAATCTATCACACGTTCAACTTGACCTTTTCACACACAACTTATGATGCAACATTCACAGGTCATGTTTTTTTCAGTTGTTATGCAGCTGTATTGGAAGTTTTCCTAAAGCTGTTTGCACTGGATGCACAGGAGAAAAAATCAAATAAATCCAATAAATTTAATCAATGAATGATATAGTGGACAATTAAATTGGTGTTTTTTTAAATAGGTGGATTATATGCAGGCAAATGGCAAGGGCGTGTTAAATTAGGTAAACAAGCATCTGCTGTCGTGGAAGTAACAGAGGTAACAATTTGTAATTAAATTGTTACGTGACTGGATAAAGGTTTCCCCTCTTAAAAGAACCATTAAAAGAGGAGACTGATGCAGCTTGTGTCTATGTCTACACCATCCATAATCTGACTCTTACCACATCACATCACATTTAATGACATTACATTTTCACTACTTTATTTCTAGCGTTTTCTGAGGAAGAAGTCTCACAACAGAAAGAAAGAAGTATGCTCCTCTGACTGTAATCACACTTGACTTTGCTGTCACGAGGGGGAACTTATTTAAAGCTTCGCCTCCCACTTCACATCACAGAAAATACAGTTCAAAATGAAGAGGCTGGAACTCAAAGTGACAATGAATGTAACTAAAATCTCTTGATATTCCCAGATTACTTTTTTTTTCTCCTTCAGAATAATTTGCCCTTCATCTAATTTTGTCCCACATCTTGCACTGTGACTGATTGGTTGATGTTAGTGCTGAACATGCAAATCTAAAGCTTTGCATTGAGTATTTACACTAATGCTTCACAGTCTAGCTCCTGACATGTTTTGGCAGATGTTAATGCACCATTTCAACCAAACTAAACACATTTGTATCTTTTTCTTCCCTGAAACATATATCTATTAATATTCAACCGATCATTAAATGTAGTCGTGATTGTGGTCAATCCGCGTTTTGGTCCAGACTGACAAGTAACTTAGCCAGAAAAAATTGACATACATTCAAAATATCCATTATGAACCAAGACATATCCTCTCATGCCAAATTCTTTTGCCATTTGGTGCATTTTCACACACTAACATTCAAATAAAACAATGAAAAAAAGTTAAATAAGTTAACACTAAAGGTACAAGACCTTAAGTTGGTCCAACTTAATCCTCTTTCTAAACAAATTAGGACATGTGTGAAATGGGAAAACATAATGCGGGGATGTTTTCAACCCTATATCCAACTGACATGATACAGAGCCAAAAAATATGTTTCAATAAAGTTGGGACGGAGACATGTTTACCTATCGTGTAGCATCATGCACACTCTTTGTAACTTTGTAAGTGTTTGCCAATTTAGACCAGTAACTGCAGATTTGAAAGCAAAACGTTTTAGCATTGTTTCTTTTGACTGGTGATGATTGGTTCAAGTGGCGCAACATGTGTATTTGATAAATATACAAAACAATATATGGTTGAAATAGTACAGACAGACGGCAATTACTCATACAGCTCAGCAAATGATTGGCTGGTTGTCTTTTAGCAAGTTGCTCCGAGACTACAACAGCCTTTTGGACCGAACAATGGACAACGTGAAGTTATTGAAATTCAAAGAGACAAGTTTGAAAAGACAAACTTTAAATGTCACTTGCCTTGAATGACAGTAGAAATGATTGAATAATGATTAGTTATAAGCCTCTAACCAGGCGATAAATCATTTGTTGCATTGGGGGCAGAGATGTTTATATAATGAAGCTGCCCAAAGCATAGATTACATTTAGAAATGATATTTCTTTCAAAAATGCAACATGACCAATCAGTTAATTTCCAACCCAAGCTCCAGGTTTAACTTTTTAATGTAGAGTCAGTAGGCTTAAGTTAGTTAATGCCTTTGAGAGGTGTGCTTAAATCTTTATTCACAGCATCTGGGGATAATTAAATTTTCTTAAAATAGAAAAAAAGAGAAAATATCTTTTGAGAAATGCTGCTGAAAGTCATATGGGTAGAAAAATGATTGATTTTCTGATTGCTATTGCTAAAAAAGACTCAAAGTTTAGTATTTCATTAACTTCAAAAGCCTCAGGTATGATGATTTTAATACGGCGCAAGCTGCATCTCACACGTTTCTTTAAATCTATGCCCGAGATCACGCAGCACGAAGGGCCTGATTTCCCGTTCAGTGATGAGCTTGACATTTTGTAAGTAATGACATTACCTGACATTTTTAAGGAATGTATCATCCTCATTTTCAGGTTTAACAGAGTGAATAATTTAGTAGCACACAGGTATCACATAGCAGCTTTGTTTTCTGTGAATGAAAAATCATCCCTTAACAGATGTTAACCTTCCCCTGACAAGACTGCACTTATAATAATAAGGGACCACAGTGACCTTTCACTCTCTTTCACATCTAATTTTATAGGAAAATTATGACATAAAGTACTTTATGTATATTATGGTTGTATGAATAACTCCGCAAATTTCCAACTCCTCATGTGAAAGCAAGATAAATTGTTGAATACCGTACGTTTTTACATTTACATCTGCACTGCATTGTCTGCTTGATCTACATAAAGATGTCAAGGCAACTATCTTGCATGAAAATCTTTTTCAGTCGGCATAAATAGAAAAAAGTCAGTGTGGTAAAATGAAGATTATTGTGCAGTTTTGGACAGAAAGATGAAGTCATTAGCACTTATGCCCTTTTTGAAAAAGAGTGGTCTTTGGAAACATCCTACTCGATATCTGCTGTTATTACGGCTGCACTAGCTAATTAACCATATTTCAATGCATTTTTACAGTTTTCATATTTTGTTATGTTTAAAACTCATCTAACTTTTTTCATCAATTCAATTCTCATAATTGACAATGCAAAAACAGGATGTATGGGCTTTTATTGATTTATCACAAAGAAAGCTCCCTTTTTTTGGAAATTTTAAGGTCCATTACTTGAAATTTGCTTGTCTTTTTGCACTCCAGAGATGCTCTACTGAGTTCAGGGCCAGACTCTTGTTGGGTCATTCCAGGACTTTCAGAGTTTGGATCACTGTCTTGATGAGATAAAAATCTTTGCCTCAGAGAATTCTCATTTTGCTCTCTTTCCTGACTAGTCTATCAGTCTGTTCCACAGAAAAAAAAAAGAAAAAAAACCCTTCAATCAAAATGATGCCGTTGGGCATTGCAGCTAATAAGTTCAATCTTTGTTTCATCAGACCAGATGGTTTTACAATTCACAGTCTGAGAGTTGTTGAGGTGCCTTTTGGCCAAATCCCAGCATGGTGTTATGTGCTTTTTTAGTGACAAATAGCTTCTGTCTCACCACACCACAGTATTACATATCAGCTGGATGAAATGCTGAGAGGTTTCAACCAGCTCACGTGGCAAATGTATGCCGTTTCAGGTAGTGGTAGTGACACTAACTACTCATGTTTTAGAGATCTCAACCTCAGTTTTCACAAATAAACAGGCTGGAGAATAAATTAATCTCTTCAGATTGTTTTACAGTAGAAAAACAATATTTTGATCCTCTTTAACTTTATGTAAAGCTAATGTTTACTTATTTTTAATTCAATGATCTAGATTTTCTTTCTGTTGTGTTGCCATTCAGCCAGGGCTGTGAGCCATATTCACAAGTGTTAGACCGCATGAGACTTGACAGCAGTGTTTGACAGAAATCTGCTCTGCGAGCAGATGTCCTTTACTGCTCCTCTTCTTTTTAGTTTATCTCTGTGTTTTGAAAAGTCAACCAAACCCAGATTTCCACCTTTGTGTGCCTGGGTAATTAGTCACCCCCAGTGACTTAACTGATGTCACAGCTGTGCTTGACAGAAAACATTTTGACATATCAAAGTAGGAAATGACTCAATTTAATGTTTGCTTGGTCACTGTCTCACTGAGAACTGAATGGAACTAATTTTCATTTTTATGGAGGCTGGTAATATCCTCTTGTCAGCTTGGACACCAAAAGAGTCTTATTTTCTTCCTTATCATTCTTTGACGAGGAAGATAACATGGCAGGTTTAATAGTGTGGACATGCAGTGGCATAGGGAGGGTTGATTTTTATCAGGGAGGTGTGCTGCATGTCACTGGTGCAGTGTTAGTGCCGCAAGCTGAGCCAGGGAGTACTGCTTGATGAAATGTTCAGCAGATTGTATTCTGTAATACTGAACAGAACCCATTGTGGTTGCTGAATTTTCTCGGTTTTGCTCTACAGACTTGAATTTGAATTCAACACGTGAACCTTTCTTGCAGTTTCATTCTAAATTGTGCGGTGTTCATTGTTATACTGAGACAAGAAAGAGCACAAAGGTATCACTAAATGACAAGCTGCAATGTATTGTACAATAGAGCTGATTCATAAAATACAACCTTTGTCCATTAGCAGCACCATTATTCTAAAGTGGTTCAGAGTGTTTGCTTATTCATGGCACCAGATTGCAATGACCGTATGCAGAACCCATCTAAAATAATTACCCGGCTGTAATTAAGCTTATCATGCTTAACTTATCATTCTGTCTTTTAGAAATTGATTTTGGAGCAGAAACATGACATGACTTAGCAGCAATTTATATGTCAAAGCTGCAGGATGGTTTGATAAATCAAATAAGTGATTAAGAGAGTATGATGAAAATTCTTATTTGATTGGAAGATAAAGACGTTTCTGGGAATCAGTGTGGGTAAGGAAGTATTTTATGAGACTAGAGAGTCAAATAAAAAGACATGTAGGGTCAGTAAAGTAAAAATGTTGCACCGTCTAAGGTATTTCTCATGAAATGACCAATTTCCAGAATAACTGCTGCACAGTCCGAATGATTTATTGCATCAGAGGTGTATTGAATGAAAACACACTGGTATAGCAATTGAAAAGATAGTTCTCATACAGCAGTGCTGGAAAAACTTAATGAGTGCAATTTGGCAGGACTGATGCAGGCAGTTTGAGTGGCAGAAAAAGACTGGATGTGTGTGTGAATGGCCTTGTTCAAATGATTGCCGAGATCTAAATCCACACACATCCGCGAGAAAAAGACTGACTGAGCTTTAAATTCCTATTTCTCTGGTCCTCATCTGTTAATTTTTTTTTTGCAGTTTATTTATTATCAGTAAAATTGATTCTATTAGCAAATTGTAACAATCGTCATTGTTATCAATGATGTTGAACATCACTGTTGTCAAAGCATGAGGATGTGACATGAACAACAGAACATGTGTCTGGTGATCTTTGAGTCAGAGGTTGTTCTTCTGCTTCTATCAGGGCCACAGAGTTCTGTAGTTTCAACTAGCTGGGCAACTTGTTGAGTGACAAGCAGCATTTTATGCAAATTTCTGAAATAACACCTCAGGCCCACAGCCTTGCTCTGTCCTGTTTATGTTTCATGATTTAGACACAACATGAGATGAATTTCTATTTTATCTTTATCTATGTTGCTAAACCAAAGGATCCCAGCGTCCTTCCCACATGGTCACATACGCTACTTTTTTATCTGTAGTGATGTGCGAATATGCAGGGTTTTAAAAGGCTGTATTTTAAATTTAAAAAACCCTGGTTTTGTCCAAATCATTTTGGTGCCTAAGCCTAACTATAAATGTTAAAGACAGTGAATAATACTGTGTAGGATTGGTCTCTGTATTTAGCATGACAAACATTAGTATATTTAGATATTTATACTTTTGGGGATTAACTTGTCAAGGTTTTTGTCCTTGTTTGAATCATTACTTATTTGTTTTCTCATTGTTTGCCTATTCCTTGTCTTTGCACAATCACACTGTGTTGGTGTCAAGTAGGTGTAATGCTTTAGGTAAACAGTGATGACAGCCAGGTATGTGTAAGGTTAGCTTGTTTTTTTTCAAGAGAAACCGCCTCATTGGTGTGATGTTCATGCTGGCTGAGGACTGTAAACCTGGATTTATGTCAGTGTGTTGCCCAAAAGCTTTTTCTCATGAGTTTATTGGCTTTAATTACCTTATAGTTGACCTTTGTGTGGTATCAGGAGCAGACTGTCTCTATCAGAGCTGTATGTGTTAGGTGTGAGTATGTGTATGAGTATGTGATTGCAAATTTGAACATTTGTGTGTAAGTCATAGAGTTACTTGCTCTTTTCCTTATTTCTTAAATTGAAGTTTCTCAAGTATTCAGAATGTTTTGTGCATTGTGTCTTTTCTTACGTGACCAGGATTAATGGAATAATCCGAGTGAGTAAATATCGTTTTATTTTGATGTCATTTCTATTTTGCTGCACTACAGACAGGACTCCCTTTGTTTACAGCTGCTGCTTGACAGCTGCAAGGTGTTGTTTGATGTTGACCTATTCTTTGTTCTTTTCAGGCGCTGAGAGTTTACAACTGAGGTGCCTTTGGGCTTTTACAGCACTGGTGTGTCCCTCTTCCAGTGAGCTATGTCCTTTACTGCTCCTCTAGGTCTGGGTTGTACCACAATGTGTGTACGAAGGTGTGAACCGTGGGTGATTTGCATGACTTGTGCTAGAGGTGCCCTCCCCCCTCTGTCAGCCTTCCTCCTAACAGGTAACTTCTCCTTGCTCAGCTCTGAACCTTTCATTTGTCTTTAGGGAGTGAGTAATCAGAGTTTAAAAATATTGTTTTACAGTTAAAAAATTGTTTGTTGATAGAATGACATCATTTGCAGAGCACTTTGTCACAGTCTGGCTAATTGCAGTGATTACAGAAGTAGAGCCACATGTTCCATTTCCTCTGATTTAAAAAAGCAACTACTCAGTACGCAGTACTGTTGGGTTAATACTTGTACATGTTGTTGGCACTGATTCAAATCATGGCAGAAGAGTTGCAGGACTTTGTCCTCCGCTGTGCTACTCCCTATCCCTCCAATTGCAAATATTCCTGTTGCAGAGATACTGTTTCTCATGTGCATTATTATAGTAAATGTCATTTATCAAGGTCAAGATGGCACAAGTTTGACTGAGCTCATTTAGGTCGTACATGTATGCCTGAGAATATGGCAACTGTCTACATCAAATCATGCATTTAATCTTGGTTTGATTATTTAGAGGACTGCAGTTATTTAGAGTACTGCACCATGTTAGGCGCTGTAGAACTGTAATTCTTATTTTGAATTTATTAGTGTGTATGTGCTTGTGCATGCGTGTCTGAGAGAGAGAGCGAGAGACTGGTTTTGCCAAATTGTTTTGTGTCATCTTCCCCTTAAGTGACTGTATTAATCTGAGCGAGTAATAGTTGTTTTCATGTGTTGTAATTTTGATTTTTCTCAACTGCTTTCTCAATTTTTCTCATGAGGCCTTTTGTTTATAGCTGATTTCCAGTGATGTTTGTCATTGCTGAGCCGCCACAAGGTCCTTTTGTTTGAAGTTGACCCACTACTTGGATATTCTTTGTCCATTTCAGCAGCTGTGCTGGTGGCTGGGTCTTTCCAGTAGTGGTGTCTCCCTCTTCCCATGTGCTGTCTTGCTCTTCTTTGTTTGGGCTGCGCCACTGTGTGTGCGAGGTGGTGTTATGCATGGTTATTTGTGTGACTTGAGATAGATCCATACATCCATTTTCTATACCCGCTTAATCCGTTGGGCGGGTCGCGAGGGGGCCGGGACAGGCTGGAGCCTATCCCAGCGGTGAGAGGCGGGATACACCCTGGACAGGTCGCCAGTCCATCACAGGGCCACACAGATACAAACAACCACACACCTGTTCACACTCACTCCTAAGGACAATTTTAGAGACAACATGCATGTTTTTGGACAGAGGCTGGAGCGAACCCACGCAAACATGGGGAGAACATGCTAACTCCACACAGAAAGGCCCCAGCTGAGAACTGAACCTCTCGCTGTGAGGCGACGGTGCTAACCACCACACCACTGTGCAGCCCCCTTATTCAAAGCCTAAAATTGTAATCGTTCTTGTGTTTTAGTATTACAAACCCGGGTTACCTTTAGGCAAATAAATCCTTAGTTGAATAAAATCTACAAATATAAAACTGTCTCTGCCTCTTGCCCAATGGCAGCTGGGATAAACTTAAGCCCCCCCCCCCCTCACAACCCTGAATTGGATTAAGCTGATTTAGAAAATGAATGGATGAATAGATAAAATAATATTTCTTGACTATATGACCATGCAATTTGCACTTAATAAACATTTGAAGGAATGGGGAGGGTCCAACACTCTCTGCCCTTCTCTCAGTTACTCCAGAACAACTAAATGTTTCTAAGTGCAAGCTATTTTTTCTAAAGGTACACACACAATTTACAGATTATTACTCAGAACATAACATTTATAGTATTTGTTTAATTTAGCAGAAGTCAGATGTTGCAACTGAGCCATATGCAGAGGAGGCTCTAATATGGATCAGGGACACTAGCAAGTTGTTAGAAATACATTAAACAGTATTGATTGGCTTCTGTCTCTCTACATGAGCTGAGCAAAACATGCAGTTTCATAATGCGTTTGTGTTATCTATCTGAATTGTAAAATTACCTTTTTGTAGTGGTAATGAAAAATCTAATTTTGTGGGTTTCAGATTTTACAGATGTTATTAAATCTTTACCCATCTCAGCACAAGACAGGATGAATGGAACAATTTGCGTTGTGACTGTCTCTTTTGTTAATTGCAAATCTAAAGTACAAAACTAAAGGTAATAAGGAGAAAGGAAGCATTATAAACTCCCAACCCAGCCCAGCCCTTTACCCCCATCTATTAGCATTTAAATTGTAAATCACAAAAATGACAATGGCCCTAAATGCTGGCACAGTTGGGAGATATAGAGATTAATTTTGCACCCCCTGGGACCAGCACATCTGTTTGCTTCACACATAGAGGCTGATGTCAGTTGTCTGGCCTCAACCCCAGTATCAAACATGAACTCATTCAGACAGGTGCCTTTATTATGTACATGCCACCTCTCCCGCCTCCAGCCATTTTCATTTAAATCCAACGGATTCAAGTTCCAACACACAACAAAACACAGCAACACTCAACATGAAAGGTCTCCAACCATATTTCCGTATGAGCTGACGTGAGAAAATGAAAGCTGCCTTGTGCCACTTGTGTTAATATTTGCTTTTATTTTTTGTATCCAAAGCAAGAGCCATGCCAGACATATGTGAAACGTGCCAATTCTTTTTGACTGCCTGTCTGTCTTGTTTGTGCCAATAAGTCAAGATTGCCAAGCCAAATTGAATGGAACTTTGTTCTGAGGTGGGAGTATATGCAGAAGAACTAGTTCAATAAAAATAAAGAAACAAAATGTAAAGATAATAGTCTCTCACAAGACCTGAATTTGAGAATTTGATCTCGGGTAAAAGTCCTCTGTGGTCTTGGTGTGTTTGATAAAACTCTCAAACAGGAATCATCCACATAAACCTTTATTAGAAAACTGACCATTTCTGTCCAAGAACATTAAACTTGGTTGATTAAATTTTTCAAGTGCTTTTATGTGATATGCTTTGCACATGATACATCACTTATACACAAATATCTGACCCAGCAAAGACAAATTCAAGTACGGTAATTAAATTTCTCATTTCCTGGAAGGGAATTAAAAAATATTGCTGAGGTATATATATACATACATATACATATGAATTAACTAGGCATGTAAACAGTATCTTGGCTGTCAAGAAATGCGATCTGTTGTTGTAATTGTTAGTCACTGATAATTATTCATATGCAGAGCACTAAAGCTGGTTATCAACAGTGTCTGTTTCAAAACTGTCAAGCAAGGCAGGCATTGCTTGTGGCACATTTGATCAAGTCATGAGCAGAAGATTGTAAATAATGGTGCTGGGTTGTTAAGCCAAAGGCCATATCATAAATATGGACAGGATGGCAGATGGAGTCCACAAACACAATGCATTTTAACCATCACTTTTAAAAAAAGTCAGTGGTGAAAGAGAGGTGACTGACAGGAGCAGCCCCCAAAGATTTTTCTGTCTATAAAATTTAGTACATTTCTTAAAACTTCAACAACATATATATTTTTAAAACCATTTGCTGTTGTTGTTGCTTTTCTTATTCAAGGAAATTGAAATTTTGAGAGAAATTGAAATTCACTTCTGTGTAAAGAAACCCTTTGCTGATATGCTTTTCTTTACAGACTAAGGCATTTTTTCTTTATTAGATGGCAAATTTGTTAAGTTAGTATTCAGTGAAAACACCATGTTCTCTGCTTGTCAAGGTGATGCCAGTTGATAGGCTGAGGTGTCCACTTCAATAGTAGGAAATTTGGTTTTAGTTTTTGTTGCTATACACATACAAAAGAAGTGATCTGCATTGTTTCTTTCACCAGAATCTGCTTTTCATACAGACACACCGCTGTAACAACACCTCTGAAAGTCTTGCTAACAAAGGGTTGGACTTTGATGTCATTGCATTAAAAAGTTTGTTAGCCTTCTCCCTCACATCAGATGTGATAATATCAAAGGGAAAATGTGATCTGTGTGCGCTAATATACTAAAATTTGTGAAACTGTTCTATGGCTCCTTTAACATGTGATTCTCTGGAATTTTATCACTTTTATGTATATATATATGTGATAAGGTGCCAGTACTGCTTCAACTGTTTTGGGTAATTTGAATAAGGCATAATACTACAACTTGTTAATGTTTATTCTTGGCTTGACTTTTCTGAGCACCACTACACCATTGCTCAACATATTATTGACCTGTATGTTGCTTACTCAGTGGGTTGCTTAGTTACACATGTGAGTTGCCTCCTGACTCCTGCCTATCAGTAACCAGCAAAAGTGGCCAGAACAGCTGCTGAGTTTGGTAATATTATGAAATCTGATGGTTACTGCATCATTGGATGCAGTAAGATGCAGTAATAATGAATAACATGCATCGTGGCTAATCACCCAAACATCAACATTCATGCACTTCAGATGGCTAACTATATGTTGGTGTGCATCAGTAGTTCCAGACGCAAATAAATGACCAAGAAAATATTTAGCCTGTACATACAAAACAAGTTCATGTAAACTGTTTCTGGAAAGTATGTTGTTTCATAAATTGTTGCTCAGATTACTACACATTAAGACTTTTTTTTCAACTATTGCTTTATTTTCTGAAAATGTAACATTATCTCAATGAAGATCCAAAATTTAACAAAACTCACTTTGTCCTTTTCAAGGTCGCAGAGCACAGGACACTATCCTGTCAATGAGAGATGGGCTTCAGCTTGGAAAGATTGCTAATCCCACACAGCGCTGACACAAGTTCACATTTTACTCCTTGCAGAAAACATACTTAAGGATACTTGCAAATTCATTCAACAGTAACATACACGAAAAACAACTTTGTGGTCACTCTGAAATAGAGGCCTAAGTGATCCATTGCTGCATTGGGAAAAAAAAAATAAGAAAAAAGAAAAGCCAGACAAAGCTAAAATCTATCAAGAGCTATCTCCAGCTCTGCTGGACCAGCTGACATCATGTTGTGCCTCTGATGTTGGTGTTGGGTTGGGAAATGCTTTGTGACAGGTTGTCGAAGATGACCGCAAAAGCTTTAGTGGCCAGTGAACCTCATTCCCAATCACTGACATGTGCATGACGTGAATGCATACACACAACCGAAGAGATGCACAATCTGTTCAAGACGCACACAAGATGCAGACACACACACACACACACACACTCTCTCTCTCTCTCTCTCTCTCTCTCTCTCACACACACACACACGGACAATCTATGCTAAAAACAAAAATTATAACTGTAATAATTTTGCCAAAGATAAAAAAAATGTGTGTTTGCTTTCATCAAAACCCTAAAACAATTATTCCCTAATGGTAACATACTACTTCTGCACTTTTTATTTTATTTTCACTGTTTCCAAGTTCCATCCCAATGTCAAACAATCAAAATAGGCAAAACAAAATTAGAATGGCAGCCTTATTAAAAACTCATTGCAGAGACACTGCATCGACTTGTAAGTATCTTAAAAGTGCGTCATCTTATTCTGATGCCAGGACTCACAATAAAAAAACAGACGAAAAGAGATAAACAAAGTGAACAGCAGAGTAAGTCCTACGACATCCGGCGTTAAAGCGCTTCTTATTTTTTTACGTTATTTTGTCTGCGACGGTTGCGTTAGTTTTATTTTGACAATCTCCACCGGAAGTAGATAAAACGCTACCGTGGAAGGGGACACGGAGTGACTGATATGAACACGGTAGTCAGACTTCCTCCTTACTTTTGGTGTTTTATGCAGCGTGAAAGGTTGTTCTCCTGACACGTTACCGCTCAGAGTAACGTCTCTTTTACCTTTTGCATTTAGTTGAGGAAGCTAGTTTATATAAGAATATATAACATTGCTTAGCGAGCACGTTGAGACGAATCTTTTCAGAGTAAAATTGCTTTACATCCAGTTCAGATTTGTGTTCAGGTGAAGGAATTTGTTTGGAGGAAAAACAAACGGTCTTTAATGATAAGAACTCACTACAGGAACTATTTCTGCACCGTAGGAAGATCCAATAAATTAGCCTAAATATGCATGGATATGAAATATAATTGCATAATTCTCAACACGTGCAAATTCAGTGCTTGGGGGTGTACATATGGTATTTTTAGTGTCTGTATGCATTCTTTGTCATAGTTTGCTGGTAACTATTATATTTGTCTGCATGAATGATTCACTTGATGCAAAACTTAAACTCTGCTGTTTTCTTCCTAGAAAAAATGGCAGCAAAGCATGTCAAGCCCAAGCTCAGCGAGTCTCAGGTTTCTGAGATGATGAAGAGGCTCTTCAACCTGACGCCCTCAGTAATCCGCTCGCTACCCAGCTACGATGACCAGAACTTTTATGTAGCGTCCATTGAGGGTGGCGAGTACGTCCTGAAGATCATGAACTCTGAGGACAGCAAGAACCTAACCATTATCGAGGTGCAGACACACGCCATGTCCTTTCTGCACCAGCATGGACTTCCTGCTCAAACCGCTGTGCCCACCAGCTCAGGAGAGCTCATGAGTCTGGAAGAAATGGGTATGAGACTAGAACAAACTTTAGGTCTGAGGATTTGTGTTCTTTGAGAAAGACTCAAAAAGGTTACTGTACCACAGACTGTTGTTCTACAGGTTGTCCACCACAGCACTCTCCTGGACTCATCTCAGCACTGGCATCATGCTGGATTAGACGTTGTCCTTGTGTCCCGTGTCATATCCACAGAGAGCATCCGACTTTTAGCTACCTCAAAATGTGGTCACTTACAAATATTTGTGCAGTTTGCAACAGTTACAATCAAGAACATGGAAATTCCACACAGTATAGCAGCCCCACTAAAGATCTGAACCGGTAACCTTTTCGATGTGAGGCAACATTAATTCCAGCTATTAAATATGCGTCACATGATTACTTTAAATCACATTTAATCTTCATGCTTCTTTGACCTTTTCTTGAACTACTGGCAACCTGAGCGTTTTCCACTGAGATTTAAAGAGAAGCTTGACTTACTTGACTGTACCTTGACTGACATATAGGACACTATATATTATACATCATCAGTGCGTGTTGTATGTTGATGTTTTGACAGGTCTAATAAAAAATAAACGATGCCTTCGCTGACCAGTGAAGGAAGCAGACTTGATACATCCATCCTCAAGCCAAACAAAATTTGTTGCTTCAATCGATGCGGAATATCAGGCTGTGGCGAGTTCACATTCTCAGTAATTTTCCTTGGAGTAATAAGAAATGTGCCCTTGAATGAGGCCACATGACACAGGTTCATGTTTCACAAGGCATGAAATTGAGGTAAATGACTGTAAAAACCAATTCTGTCTCTACTTTTTGCAGATTGTGGCTACGGCCGTCAGAAGTACCTGGTACGGCTGTTGACTTATTTACCCGGGGTCACTATTTCTAAAGTTCCCTTAACCCCGAAGCTGTTGTATGAAACTGGCAAGACGGCAGCGAGGATGGATGAAATCCTCTGTAAGGTATGAAACTTTTAGATCCTTTACGTTGATTCAGTGTGAAGCAAATTTTATTGAATTTCCCAAAATGATTGAATCCATTACTTTTAAAAAATCTCTTTTAAATTAGGGTTGAATAAGTCAATAATTACGAGGTTGGCTATTGGTGATTGAGTGCCATTTGCTTTGCTTAGCTTGCTACAAGACTTTCTTCCTCGCGTCTTCAACTAATTTTTTCTTTTCAGATGGAACACCCTCATCTTAGTATTCTGGAGAGGGAAAATTTCTTATGGAGCCTGTCAAATGTTGTCCTCCTGGAAGCATACATAAATATTTTGGACGGAGATCCTCTGCAGCCGGTTGTCAAGTCCGTCATTCATCATTACAAGACCTCCGTGGCCCCTCAACGCTCTAACTTCCGCAAATGTGAGTATGATATTTCTGATATGGTTTCTGATAGGATTTTCAGCCTTGAGATCCCGTTTGAGATTTATTGTTTTTAATCACAAACATGTTTACCTGAGAGCTGGTCATTAAACACTCACCAGCCTTGACAAGACCAAGACCTTGTTCAAGGGCTTCCTCTTAGCTGATATATCCAGTAGGACGACTCTGGATCCTTACTAATATGATGCACTTTGTTCCTGATAAACAACAGCATCTCATTTATGTTTTCAAGGCATTAATCATGGCGACTTCAATGATCTCAATGTGCTTGTGCAACCTGATAACAATGATGGCTACAAGATTTCTGGCATCCTTGACTTTGGAGACATGAACAGTGGCTACTACATCTATGAGCTCGCCATCGCCATAATGTACATGATGACTGAGCACCCTGAACCCATTGAAGTGGGCGGGCCCATTCTTGCAGGTTGGGAAAGTGTCCATCCCCTTAATGAGGCGGAGAAAGATTGCTTGTATTTTCTCGTGCTGTCCCGCTTCTGTCAGTCGCTGGTTATAGCCCGTTACTCTGTGACTATGCACCCTGAAAATGCAGAGTACCTGATGATATCATCCAAGAGTGGGGTCCGCATTCTCAGGAACCTCTGGGAACTTGGAAAGGAGCACGTGGAGAAGGTGTGGTTTCAGAGCGCTGCTCTGCTCGGAGATAAAATGTGAAGAGAGCTGATCTTTAAAAACAAAAAGGATGGTTCCACTGAGCTGCAATTCTCCCAAATCAAACATAATTTGAAGTTTTAAAGACAAATTCCATTTTGACAATAAAAGCAAAGCCATTTCATCCTTCACAAGCAGATGTATTGAAATAGGAATACGGCAATGCTGACTCAAACTGCACTTAAGAGCAGGCTTTGATACTTTGTGATAACAACAATTATTGTTCTTTAAAAGCAAAAGCAATCATCGATATGTCTTAGAGTTAAAAATAAGAAAGCATTTAGAGAAAAAGCACTGTGTAGTAATTTTACACAGTCAGTTTATTACATCAGGCAAAGTGTAACTGACCAGGTACTATTTAAAATCCTTCAAAATGATCTAGAATATGTGAGACAATTTCTAATGTGCCTGAGGTCTTCTTGGCTTAAGCTTTTAAATGGACTTGCCTAGAAAGGCGCTTATCTCTGAATGATGGCTGACCACTTGTGGACTCAATTGGGTTGATTTTATCAGCCCTCAGTTTTCATATTCTTACGTCACATTGAGTGACTGTCTGAATTCTTCACGTGTAAATGTACCCACTATGTATAGTGGTTGCCTCAGAAGGTATACAGTAGGATAGGAGTACTAACTCTCCAAAAATGCAAAGCTCCACATTTTCTAGAAGCAGATACTGCCAGTGATGACATAAAGTGACAATGATTAACAAGTGTTAAAGCAAAGTTGGGAAACAGTTTCCTGTGAAGTATGTACAGTATGTAAAGAAGTGAAGGACTGAATGGGCTGCACAATCCACAGCAACTGATGATGGGGCTTGTTCACCGTTCTTATTTGCACAAAAACATCTCAGGTCACATACATTTTCAGACAATTTCTTCTTTGGTCCTGTCACCTCTTTCTAAAGACTGTACAAACAAGGCATTCATAATTAGGATTGGTGCTTTCTTTATGGGTCCAAAGGGTAATTTAATATTTTTATAAATAGTAAATGGACTGTACTTATAAGACACTTTTCTTGTCCTTCCTTTTTAAGCAATAGTCAATGTTTTTTTTTTCTATTTGTACTATATGTCAACAGTCTGTCAACTTTTCAATATGTACTACTTGACATGTCAAATGACCAGTCAAGGAACCAAGAGAGCTCATGTGGCCATAAGATATGACCTCTGGCCCACAGGCTTACTTATTGAAGCTCAGCCCTAATGCTCATGATCCAGAGAAACTACACATGCAATCATCAGGTATACTTTTTAGAAAATGTTTAACTGAACACTAGAGGGTATTATCCTAAGTCTTGTACTGGCATTATCATGTTTTCTGTGCCTTTATCTGTCACCAGGTAAATAATTGATGCTTATGATCTTTGACCTGTATGTTAAAACACATATTTGGAACAACTGTTAAACAATGAAGACCTTTATTTAAAAAGATAAATAAACAACAACCAAAAAAAACCAGAATTTGTGAAATTTCATTGTTTGCTGGTGTTTAAAGAGTCAGCAGGTTTGTCACGCTTATTCTCTGCCGCGATACAGTTCGATGACTATGCAGTATGAGTCGAGGCTGATTGTTGCAGCGTCAAAGAGACTGAATTTCAGATGAGTGAGTCACGGTTTTCAATAAGCATGTTGCAAATGACTGAACTCAGACATAAAGATCACTGCTTCTTCACATGTCAGTATCTGAATTGTAATGTATCTAATAAACATGGTGTAACCATGCCCTCATGTGGTCACTTCTAGCAAGGGCAGCTCGACAGTTAAAAAAAACAAAAACAACTACCTGGTCATGAATATGCATCAGACACAGACTTTGATTGTTGTTTACTTGCAACCTGGTCAAAAGTACATGTTGTGTTTGAAACAATACTCGTACATAATCTGTATGTGAATGGCGCGGGTCAAAATCTTTGGTTTAATGGCTTCTTGTAAAAAAAAACAATGTTTTAGGCATGGATGGATTATGGATACTAATGGCTCACAGGCAGTCAAGATACTGAAACTGAAAACATGCTGGCTTGTTATTGCCATGGAAAGGAAACTTTATAATCTGCCTTGAGCTACTTCGAGAAATGCGAGGAAAAGCTTTTGAGACGTCGTCACAGTCTCCTGACAGAAACACAGCTGATGTTACACACACAGCACAGCCTAAAAATATAGCAGTAATCTGTTTAAGAAATGTCAAAGGGAATTAAAAATTTAAAGCCTCTTAGCTTGCTACAAAAAAGCATTTGCTGTGGTATTTTGCTTGTGACACATTGCAGTATTTTAGGTAAATTAATATTTTAGGAGAGGTTCATCATAATGTATGCAACAGATTTTTTTTATCTGTCCAACTTGCCAGTGGGTGCCCACACTATATATTTTAAATGTGTACTTGTTCCACTGGCGTATATAGATAAAAATACATCTTCTGTTTGATGCTTCCAATACCTATAACCGAACTGTGACAATCCACAGAAATACAAAGATTGAACAGCTGCCAAAGAACAGGAAACACAAATCTCTCGGTCACGGTTCCCGCACAACATCATCCAGACTGTGCTGTGCGTGATTTGATGCCTGCAGTGAGAGCTCTCTGCCATCAAACCACACTACTCGGGCTAAACCCCGGCTGCACTGGACAACACACCGTTTCAGATGTTTCCATGACATTGCATATAGTACTAGTGTAAAATCTCATTTATATTGGGCACGTTTTTTAGATTCTCTGACATCTAGGAAATTGTCACACAGTGGCATCTGTTGTAATTCTGCTGTCAGGAGCAATATCCTGCTGCTTCCAGAAGAGCCTGCACTCCTCGGACCGAGCAGTGGGGACTTTGAGCCCCAGACGCAGCTAAACCCAGGCCTGCCGTCATCCAGAGCACGGTTTGTTTCTGATGGTGAATGGAGATTTCCCACATCCTGATGCGAACGTTTTCCTCCTCTCCAAGGTAAAGATTGACCTCAGCTCTGTTTTGAATAGAAACAGTGCATTGCTCGGTGGAGGAAAAACTAGGAAGTGACTCATGGATTTGTGCACAGCCATCCTGCTGCTGTAAACAAAGCTTAAAAGTAGGAAATGTTGAGGCAGGCAGAGGGGGAAAAAAGGGACTGTCCTTCGATTGATTATTTTACAGACGCACTCACAACCATCCAATTATCCAGTCGCAGCGTGCCAAATCTCCCGTGAAGTTTGAATTCAGCCTTTGGGAAACAGTAATAGCAACCTTTAGTTTAGCCACAGTGGAGGAAAATGACTTGCTACATTTACTTTGCATTAAATATTGTGCTGTGAACACAACGTTTTTTTTCCACCGCGCTCCATTGACTTTGTTAAAGTAATCAAAGGGCCACATGTTGAATTAAATTAAAACATGGGCACATTATGCTCCCCAGATCTAATCTACTATCTTACAAAAAATCCCTGTCATGACAAAGGCAAACCTACTCTGCTTTTCTTAGCTAAGACTTTCGTTGGTGATTTGTGGATGGTTCACTGTTTTGTAAAAGGTTATTGAGCCGAGCAGCCATGTTGGAAAACAGTTCAAGAGCTTTTACTTCCTTTTGGTAAGTTTGTATTATTACATACTTGAAATATTTCTCTTGGTGTTGCAGTTGGTGTTTCTATTTTTTTTAAGTTTTTAAGTTTGTCATAAAACTGGTTCTACCAGCATGATCTCTGACAACCCGAAAGAGTAACTTTTAGGCAAGACCTAGACCAGGCTGTCTGCTGGAATCTGGTAAAATGGCAGTATAGACTTTGTATTCAGTCAGGATTAAGTAATAATGGGCTGTGTTTTACAGATTTTTATTTATTTTCTTCTTTTTTTTTTCATTTTAGGCTATTGATGCCTGGATTGAGATGGTCGATGGGCGGCTTGTCCACCTTCTTTTGCTCATGTCTGGTGTAGATTTTGTAATAACCCATAAGCAGACACTGCATTTCATGACTGGATTTAATCAGTATTGGGGTAGAGGCTATGAGAGTAGTATCTTCTATAAATTGTAACTAATTTATTTATGTTGGATACTACAGCTGCGATTGTAGGTGCTGTTCTTTTAAGTAGTGATTTCTCACTCACAGTGATTTTATAGGGATCCAGGGAAGAACCACAGTGGAGTTTTGAGGTGACAGTTTTTTTGTGTTCATAAACCTGACCGGACAGAACTGTGCTGTGGGAAAAGCAGTAACAGATCCCTGAACTGCACACTGAAAAGAGTAATATATCACAGAAACGGCTCTAGACTGAAAATGATTTCCACAATGAGTTTCTTTTGATTTCCTCATTAAACTGACACTTATGCTTCAGAGAGAACACCTACAGACTCCCGTCATGTCCTTTCTATAACAGCATGCAGTACCTTCACAAACAGCTATACCCACCACTGGATTGCTCGTGAGTGTGGAAGAAAAAAAAAAGAAAAGATCTCCTCATTTCAGTTTTATCATTTTCATATATGCCACCTTAGCTCATAATGAATGAACAACAACAGACGCTTTACTTTCATTTTTACTATTAAACAACACTGTCTTTATTGGGCTATAAATATTTTATTAGGAGGATTTTTATTGTCTACGTCTGTGCCAGGCTAACAGCTTT
Organism: Leuresthes tenuis; assembly: GCF_036924035.1. Lineage (NCBI taxonomy): Eukaryota > Metazoa > Chordata > Actinopteri > Atheriniformes > Atherinopsidae > Leuresthes > Leuresthes tenuis. Next base: position 12,994,869 of record NW_027325361.1, on the reverse strand, counting down.
GCACTCAAGCTTGAAATGTAACCTGCAGATTAAGATTAATTTTGATATTTTATAGCATCTAGCAGATATTCGGATACTTGTCCTATAGACGGAAAGCTGAAATGTTGTTTTTGAACCGAATTGAATGAACAGAGGTAGTTTCCACTGACCTTACAATCACCTTACATTAACCCACCTCCCACCCCCTCCACCCGAAGCCCAGTCCAAGTGTTTAATGTTTTGCAAATTTAGAATCAAGAGAAGGACTATTTTAGCTGCTTTCAACAACTATAATGTGTCTTGCTGCTGCCTTTTTGGCACTAGAAACTCCAGCTGAGGTTCTTCTTTCAGAGAAATCCTTGCTGAGTTGCAGAGTGTCATTTGAAGAAGGAGAAAAGCAATAAATCCATCTGCAGTGTTTCAGGTATTCAAGTCAACTGTTTATAGTGGCACAGATGGTGATGTTTAGGTTATCAGGCTAAATTTTCTAACTTTCTAGACAAGATTTTGTTTAGACTTAAGCACAATGGTGGTTGCATTTAAAGTTTGTGGTTTCAGTTAGAGTAAACGCATGCAAACACTGGCAGTATCACATGCAGTTGATACTGCCAGTGTTGCATGTGTAGGGATGGAAAGTGCTTGAGGGGATTAAGAAATCAGAAAATCCATACAGCTGACAGACTGAATACATCTGCAATTAGAATGAGGAGAAAGCAGCACCTCCAGCTCTGCCCAGTGTCACAGGCTTAGGCCTTCGATTTAAATTGTATTACATGAATTGCTAATGTAACTTCATGGCATGTAATTACTTTATGATATTAATAGTTGTTATTATTATTATCAGGACATGATAGGGCAGCAGAGCCTTCTGTTGGACAGCAGGATCTTTACAACGTCAGCACGTTTGCAATCAATCTTTATGAACATACTGAACAAGAAATGTATTGGGTGGTTTTAGAGCTTCTTTGCTGTGGTCAAGGACTATGTCATTAGAGCAATGAGAGTTAACCAAAACAGTATTTTCCAAATTGCAAAACTAAAACAGTGAATTAACAGAAGCTATAAAAATCCAGGTTCCTTCCCTTTAAAGCCACTCGACTGGATACTTGTGCTTGCCATTTGCTGTTAACCATGATTTAGTTTTAATGATGAACTCTTCATAAAAGATGTATGTAGTCATCCACTGTCAATAGTCAAGCCAACACAAAAGTGAGTTAAAGTGGAGTACCAGTGATTGCTCCTAGAGTCTGACTTCACCTGACTCCAGTTCAAAAAAGCCCCTACTCATTAAATACCAACTCTAATTATTTCTTGCAAGTCATAGGAATTGTACTGGTGGGTATTTTGGAAGAAATTCCACAATAGAATAGATATTGAGACTCCAAAGATAAATGGTGATTGGTGGAGTTACAGTGGCTCTGTCCCATCCCATCTGAGATGTTAGCTGAGGATGTAACGATGGCAATTAAATAATTTGTGTGGCACAGCTGTATCATCTGTGCATTGTTTTATTATGGGCTACACATATTTTTTTACGATTTCTGTCCGAGGTGCATACATTTTTGTAGTAACTTATTACTTGGTATGATGTGTCATGCTGATTTTATACACTATTAATGCAGAAAATTGTATGAATCTGCTTTCCTTCTCACACCTCATCCGGCAAGCCGCTTCTCACTTTTTTAAGCATTTTAGAAACTGAGTAATCCTTCAACATGAGATTGATTTCTGAGTCACAGCTGGGAGGAAGGAGACGACAAGGTAGCTAAAAAATGACAGGTAGGGAGAGCCCTTTATCTGTGACACATCTGCTGTCATATTGGACTCCTCATCTCAGAGTTGAGCACAAAAGGTGAGGAAGAGATGTGAGAAGTTGAGGTAACAGGGATTTGAAAATGCCAGATAATCTTGTTTCATAGCTGCCACATGAGCATCAAACAGATGACATGAGGCACAGCTGCATCATCTGTTCATCGTTTAGTTACAACCTATTGCTGTCTACTGTGATTACAGTCAGACGATCATACTCCTGACAACGTGTAAATTTACATTAAATTTGATTTACAACATGAATGTTAAAGTCTCATATACCTGCAAAGCACGATTGTGCTGTGATTGGTCTCTGGTTCACTGGTGGGAGAAAAGAGGGAAGAAATATGGAGGCAAAAAATTTGAATATAATAAATAATCCAAAGATTTGGCAAAAACCTAGTTTAGATCAACTGTTTGGCTGTAGGACTTGTTTTGTTTCCAGTTAAAAAGCTTGAAAACCCCACTGGATACCACCAAACATTGGGCAAATATTAATGTAGTGTTTTCCAAAGGAAACTGTAACCACAGCTGACTTTGGGTGGGATTTATTTTTTTAAAGTGCTCATAAATGTGAGTTGCCTGACAGTGACACACTCTCAGAGGAGTAGAGCAACAAACTGAGACGATTGTGAGAATTGTAAACACCGGACAATCTCTGGTCAAGAGAGAAAAAAAACCAGGTGTGTCCTTAAAGGCATTTTTCTATTACATCCAGCTCCAAAAGTTACGTTATGAAGACCGAAGGAAAGCTAGAGAGTTTATTGCTGTCAGGTGTCTGGAAATGTTGCAAGAAAATGAATTAATGCCGCTTTCAGTGTATTTCCTATGAGTGAATTGCTCTAAATTTTAAAAGCGGTGTGGCGTGATACAACTTGAAATGATTAACTCTTGATTGGTATTTGGCTCTGGATGCTTGATTTTACAGAAGTGAACCTCTCTTGTTCCTTCTGACAAGGAGGATATGCAGTTGGTGTGGTTTGTTCATTTCCTTTTTGTTAGGGGGATTAATAAAGAAATATGTCTCGGGAGAAAAAAAAAAGAAAATGAAATGTGGTATAACTGGAATTATTTGATTTTTCAGCTGAATTTTCAGACCTTAACTTCCTCCAACAAAGATCATATTTGGAGATGATCTTTTTTGGAACGCTATAGACAATATAAGCTGCCCTTAATCGACTGTCTCCAAAAGGTAATACACATAACATGTCTGCATTGATTATGTACTGTAGTCTTTTAGTTTAATATATATTATTCATGATACTGATTGTTTTGTATATTTTTCTTTTGTCTTTGTAATTAAGCTGTATTCTTGCACAATCCAATTTAGTCTAATGTACACTTCAAGATTTATAAATACCACTAATGCCAAACGTGTACATGAAACTATGTGAAAAAGAACTTTGGGGCCACAACTGCGAACACATGACCATAAGCAATTAGTCTGTACATGTCAGGGCAACATTTTTTTTTTAAAGGCAGAGACTTTTGAGGGACTTCACAAAGGTGGACCTTCTCATTTATATATCATTTACCTCCATAAAAAGATCTTAAGTACAACACTAGATGGAGCTACTATTCCACTCAGCACACAGACGGAGTCTTTAAGATGGTTTAGTCTTTCAAGCTCACATTCTGGCTTTAAAACATTTATAATATTTTCTTACAGCCCAAGAGGTTTGGTCAGACGTCATCCTTTTTATTGATTTTTTTTTTTTTTTCTAAACATGGAATATTTGGACTTTTAAAAGCTTTTCCGCTCGGGACAACCTATTCAAAAGTGGGAAATGGGCTCATCTTTGTGTGTAGGTCAGAAGTAAAATAGCAATGTGATGATGAAAATGCTTAAACAGCTGCTAAACAATTGAAGGAGAATAAATGATGAAAGCATAGTTTACAACATCTGTAATAAACCAAATTAGAAAGCTTGGGGAAATGCACAGCTGCATATGAAAGTGTCTTTCTTTTTTCTTTCCTTTTGGCTGATTCACACCTGCTAAAGCTGCTGTGCTGCAAACACCTCAACCAGAGCCTGGTTACACACACACACACACTCACACACACTCACACACACGCAGACCCCTCGTGTATCTTCAACCTCCCACCTCAAAGGCACCATCTGCCCTCTGCCCCCGCTGCAGCAGCGCGTGATATGTACCTTCAGTCATGCAGAAAAAGTCACAGTGTGCATTTGTGAATGTCTGCCTGGGCTCACGTTTGTTTTCCGTCTGTTTCTCTGTCGTTCACCAGCATTCGAGCACAGTCTATCTGGACCTTTGTGACGTATCTCTTATGAGGTGCATTTGCTTCCCTGTCTCTCTGCCTTTTTCCCTGTCTGTCTTTGTAATACTTTTAATCCACACTTCAGAAATTATAACTGCTATAGGACTGACAACACTCAAAGGACTTAATACACCAACCCCACTTATCAATGCCATTAATCCTCTTGGCATTTCAAAATAGAGCTCTCAGTCTATGCAGCACCTTTTTGAAAATACAGCAGAGAAATTAAATTCATACTCAAAAGATCACCAGTCTGGCTGCTTTTAATGTCAGTAATTGTTGTTTAAAAGATGCTTCACCTGTTGTCAGGCTTCTTGAATGTTTTCTACCTTTACTTTTTTCCTTCACTTTATGGGTGCAAATGTTTTTGCAGCCCTTTTCAACCAAGACAGCATAATGCAGGTCAATTAACATGAAGATAATGGAACATAAAAAAATAAAGACAACAGCTGGATTGCAGTTTTCTAAGACAATATACTAACTTGAATGTCACTATTATGTGTAAATGAACAGTTACATGTTGTCTTTGTGTTGTTGCAAATTGTTTCATTGTACTTTATTTGGATTTTAAAAAGTCTCCAAACTTTTTAGGGGAAGAATCTCATAGTTTTGTAATTTGATTGGATGACTAACAAAAACTGTAAGTCACTTGTTAATCATCGTTTATTCAGCTTTTCACACATACCTTCATGCAGTCTAAAATTATTCCAGCATTTTAGGGTTTTCTAGAGGATATAATGTCTCCAAAGAAAAACAAGAAAAAGCTGCAGGACTTTTACCTCCCCCTCCAACACTGTTGTGGGTTTGTTTTGTCTGATTGCCAGTCACAACTCTCCTCCAATGTGGAGCTCATTGTTACTTATTTCCATTAAAGTACATGTCCGTCAGTCCTCAGGGTGAATTTATCAGGTGTTTTTGAAAATTTTAGCCATGCAAACATCACTTGAGTGAAAACATCTCATGGACTCAACACTTCACTGCAGAGAGTGGTCTATTGTTTGTGGAAATCTATCCTCCTGGTTAATAGATTGCTGATACTATAAACTGTTCTACTGTCCACCAGGCACCCGCAGATTCAGACTCTATTACAGCTGACAGAGACATAAGTCCAGCTAGTGTGTCAGCATTTACCAGCACAGCAATATTACTTTTAGTTCTTGTCTACATCCTTTGCTTTTTGTTATATATATATTTATGTCTGGCCTGTTTTCCCACATAAACGTGCATAGATTTCACTTATAAATACCCATAGTGACTGAATTTGAACCTAATTATAGACATTTGTCACTTTGTGATAAAACATCTAGTTTACCGCTAAACTACTCATTCCTTTTAGCTGTAATCTTCTAGAATATATTTAAATGCAGCCAAAGTTAAGATTGATTTTGCTTTTGTTATCAGACATATGGAATGTATTAAAGTGGCTTTTAGAGAAAATCTTTTAGAAAGGAATTCCCACCTTTTTGCATTTAAAAAAATTGAATACAGAGAAGATTAGAGATGATAAAGGTTGCAGAGTTATTTTTACTGCTATACATTCGTCTTTAAAGTGACAAAGCTTCTTCAGCCAGCATTAAATAACCTGCAAGACCTATTTCATATTCTTGTGAAATGCAAAAAGCTTTGCCAAAACAACTTTTACCTGCATTAAAAATGAGTCTGCTGAGGAGCAGATTTCCAGTAAATACTTAAACCATGTGCAACTGGAATGGACTGCAGCTGGATCAAGAGAAATCACTGACTGGGTTCCTCAAATGTCAGTCTCAGAATTTGTATTTCGAATGAAAAATTGAATTTGAAAATAAATGTTTCTTTATTTTTTTGTTTACTGTTGCATATCTACTCCCATTACAATTATAATAACTTAACAAATGAAGGAAAATCCATTTAAAAGACTGATGAGCAATCCATCAAACCTAAAATATACAAGCGTGAGCTATATTCTAGATATTTACACCACGTTGCTTCTGCATTAGAATTCTTTATGTCTCACTGGTTCATGAACAGACTTGGTCGCAGCACCATTTGGCAATATGGACCGTGTTATGAGGTCTCAGTCTGTTCATCTGTCCAATGCACAACAGATGAAATGTAAAATATCCTCAATATAGCGTTTGCTTGAACCACTATGACATTTTTAGGTATGTTTGAGTCTCAAAAAAAACATTCCTTTTCTTCTGTTCCTGTTCTCCGCAGCTTTTAGCTTTAGCTCGACCATCGGGAAAGCTTCTGGTTCTCTACAGAAGGCGCTTTGACAGCCGTCAACTGCATGTAAGGTACTGACAACTCATCAGTACTACATATAACCCCACTTCAAAAAGATTAACTATCCCTTTCACAGGTTATTTTACTGATGTTTCTTCTTTTGACAATTTTATGTTTTTCACAAAACTTGTCTACTTTTTACATGATTCTGCTCACAAACAAAGAAGTGACACGAATTATGCCCCGCCTCCCCCATCTTGGCAAAGAAAATAGACCTTCTTGGCACACGTGGTCATTTATTGCATCATGATTCAAAGAAAAAGAAAGCAAGTCCCACGCTCCTTGGTTTTGTCTTTACTTGTATGGCTTTTTTTTTTTTTTTATTGATAACAACTGTCTTTAATACAGTTAAATCAGACACGCAGTTCAAGCCTTCAATGCTGCCAAGCTAACCTGTTAGGACTCATTTAATTCATGGATCCCTCACAGACTCTTGTATAATTTGTAGCCCGATAGCTGGATGATCTATACTGCCCAAACTGTCAGAGCTGCTAAAATTGAATGGGTCTCGCTTCTCTTTCTCGTCTGTTTTGTATCTGACAATTTGGCATGGTCGGGAACAACACATTTCACACAAAACTGTGTGTGCAATACTTATCTGTCATTTAGAAAAGACAATTTAAAAAAGTTTATTGATTAACTTTGATTACTAACTACAGATGCCTTTATCACGGACATGAAATAGTGAATTTTAACTGAGGACATGCAATCTGAATTCAGTGTAAAGTGTAATTAAAAGATAAAGTGACCTGTAAGTGTGAAAACATTCCAGAGACAAAATCACCGCAGCACAATAAATGGATGCGCCTCACATGCAGGAATAAGGCTAAGCAGAACACATTGGCCTCACTTAGTAAGCTGCTGTGGTACAGTAGCTCCTTCAACCTCATCAGTTCGTTTCACATGATTTCTTCTCAGTTTTCTTTCATGAAGTGTTCTACAATAGACCCACAAAACTCACCACTGGGAAAGCAAATAAAAACCACAGCCACGAATTCATTATGACTTTCACACATTATCACGGGACGCTTTTCAGTGTGCGTCTTGGAAATTAATTTGCTGTAACAGGCGTTAGGATGGCCTATCTACACCAAACAGGTGGAAAGTACAGTGGCCTCTCAGAGCTCCAACATTGGAGAGGGATGGCTAATCGATTGGACAGACTGGATTTGCAGAGCCAACTGAGTCTCAAAGTCGGGCAAAAAAAGAAAAACTGTGTATGTTTCTGTCCATGAGAGGAAGAGGAGGAAGTTGTTTGATTCTAGGGAACTGACTACCCTATTATGAAAACAGCGCATGTTTAAGTAACTGAGTAATTAGTTAATTAGTTCTTTCAGAATAAATTGTAACTTAAAATAGAACACAGTGACTAATTTTTCCCGATCTAAACCTGCAAGGGATTGTGGAATTGAATCATTTATGCTAACCTACATATTATAATCAAATCCAGAGCAATTTGTATGCAAGAAACAAGGTTGAGAACTATTTTTGAATGGTTTTGATCTTTTGGCATTGCCGAATTTGAAAAAAAGGCACAAATCTTGAGTGGAAATCATTACATGTCCTTAGGAATACTTCTGAAAACCAGTGAATTTCATCTCTGCTTCCACAGATGCATTTTAAACCTCAAGCAGCCAAAGGAGAAAAAGCAAAATCCAGAGATAATGCTGTATCCTTCTGCTCGGAGCTCAGTTAGATGGAATTTATTTATTTATTTTTTTTGCATGTGATTGAATATAATCTGTATTTCTTCTTTCAATACAGCAGTCTTTTATTTTCTTCTAAACAGGTCTGTGAAGCCAACTGAAGCTAGCTTTATACGTATTAGTTACAACCCACAATGTTCTACATACAGGGACATTACAGAGGCACGTAGAAAGAAAATTCACTCTCAACCTTTTCATCTAATATTAGGGAATAATGTTCTGAGGTTGACTGTCTTTGTAACATTATCTCAATTACACAAATGGTATGATTTGCTCAAGTTGAACATCCCATTGAAAGGCCATTAATGGAGGGGAGAGAATGAAGAGATCTAAAATGAGCAGGACTGAATAAGTGCATCCTTACTTGGAAATATGTTGCAATTGTAATGGTTCCCCTGAGAAGTTGTAATTCATCCTAACAGTGCTAAAGAAGAGCATTTTATTTTTTAATCTTTTGAATTTTTTTAGATTTTAAGCAGCAATTTTTCATGAGATAATGATCCAAAAACAGAGTATGAGCTTTTAATGCTCTTGAACTGTGATCACAGTGGGGGACGTATGGAGTGGAACCTCTTGCCTCGTACTGTATTATCAGCACACTGCTGCCACACAAAATAAGCTTAATAATGAGGCTTTTTACTGGTATCAGCTCATCGTTGCCTTTTTCTTTAGACTTTAACCCTCACGTCAGCTGTTTTTGCTTTCATCAAATGTATGTACAGGCAAGTTAAGAAACAATACTTTCACACTATGTGCAAACTAAAGCCTTTGCAGTAAACATTTTGTTTAAAGAAAGACTGTTACATGAGTGAAATATTACACTTTTTTCTCAACTTTTTCCTGTGATTCACATTATTGACACGTCTGACTTGATGGTGCTGTGGCCCCGATCCACCCACACAGCACATATATAGCTAAACTCGTAATATAAATACGTCCATTATGTCTGACTCTTGGACATAGTTTAAAACACCTCCACAAGCCCTACAGCTACATGGTGGACTCATAACTCCCAGTAAGCTTCAGCTTCTCCTTCAGCAGCACTGCAAGATTTACTAAACATGAGATTGCTCAAACACGTTGTACAAACATTCGAAATTTTCCTGACATTGACCAGGTTGTGCTACCAAGAACTAAAACCAACGTCATACTTTCTGAATCTTTTAGAACTGTTGCTTGAAAGAATTCAAGCTACAGAGAAGAGATGAGGCAGTTACCTATAATAAGTCCTTTCTCAACAATTGTAGCTCACATTATCTATTTACTAAACTGTGACATTCTTGTTTAATATCTGCTTGAACTGATGGCATCAGATATGTGTTACCGTTGCCACTAAAGACTGTACAAGTGGTAAAAGAAACCTTAGTATTGAAATAGGTTAAATAAAACTTTTTAACTCTAATTAGCATACTTCCTACAGATGTTTCCCCAGCATCTGTTGAACACTGCAGTGCTGGAAAAAGTACAAAAAGTGATTCATTATATTTCTTACCGGAGGGAGGAGGAGAAGTCCTTTCGCAACCAGCATTCTTGTCTGAACTTGTCTTTGTTGCAGACTTGTGAAATGCTATCAGTCACAGTCCAAGTATTATTCTCAATAAAAAAAACCCAACATGTTTAACAAAAAACAGTGCAGAAAGGTGGATGAGCTCACATGCATGTTCCTTTTCATTGAGGAATTCTATGGGGTGCAAACTATTGTCACGAATGATCAAAAAGCAGCACACCATGCAAAAAGTATGCTGCTGTCATTTTTCTAGTTTGTAATCGTTTCAAGTCATTAAGTCTTGCCATAGAGTGAATTTATCTGACAGTTTCTGTTTTGCCATTTACCAACAGAAGTTTGCATGTTCGTGTTTAATGACTCCTTTTCTTCTCCATCCTGTGCTTGTATTCTTACAGTTTAGCGTCATAAATAGAAATGTTATCTGCACTCGCCATCGATCCCTGTGAATCCTCCATACAATTATTTGTTCTGACCACACATGGGGTCAGTTATCATGCAGACTTTTGTACTGCCAGCTGGAGAGATGTAGTCCATACAAGGTCCAGTCCCACTGATCCAGATATTCTCACATACAGCTCCTAAAGGTGATGTCTTGAAAATTTCAGGTCTGTACACACAGTACACACAAATTACTTTAGATTCCAAACATGTTCCCACTTTGGCAATATCTGTGTCTATGGAAAATAGTCTTTTCCAGGCAAGGCCTTTGTAATCTACTGCTGGTATCTGATGTCCGTAGCATTTTGACATTTTATGTGATATATTATATGATATTATTTCTTATGGAACAGAGAGATGAAATATTATGTTTGTTGCTGCTGGTGTCTTTGAAGACAAAGTTAAGGTTCAAAGATTTTATTTGACCACATATTCATTAGTTAGCTAATGAGATTCTTCAGAATGCCCCCCCCCCCCTTGCTTCATCACTGATGGGTGTGATCATATGTGCCACTGGAGATACTGAGTGATGGTAGAGGTGCTAGACACTTGAGGCTTTCCAGCCAACACAACATATTCACAATTAAAAGTGTGCCACAGGTTACATTTAATAGCAGCACTTTGCTTCTTGTTGATGGAGGATAAGCTGTCCAGATTTTGTTCACTCCTTGCCTAATGTATGCTTCCTTTCTTGTATTTGGTGGGATGATGAGTGACGTTAAGGGCTTCATGGAAGCGAGAGGTGCAGAAGAAAAATACACCCCATCACAGGCTGGATATATATCCCTTCAAGCACTGCTAATTTCTGCTGTCTGACGCTGACATCTTGCTAGCACAGCTCAATTTGAGTGGCTTTCTATGCTCAAAGTGCCGAGAGCAGAGCCCCTAAACACAACACACCCAAACTGCAAGGAAAGTGTGAGATCGCAGGAGAAATACATCTGATACAAGCAAGGGCAAAATCAGGGCAGGAAAAAGGGAAAGAGTGAAAGACAGCTGTATCATGTTGCACCCTCCAGGATTTCAGGTCATTAACTACCTTGTCTCTGATGTTTTTAGCAGACTACGTAGGAGGAGAATAGAGTGGGCAACATATATTCTCATTCTGAAATAATACAGCAGAGGGTCAGAGGCAAAGCTTTATTGCCATCTCAAGAAATTAATTTTCCCTGTGAAGGAGAAATTTATCAGTAACTGGCTGTGATTGTCAATTTGTCACATCTAGACAACGTGTATAGACTAACTGTATAACCGTAAAAAATTATTAGTCATCAGTAATCTGACTTTCCTCACTGTGGTAAGGAAAGTATTCATATTTATGTAAAGTATTATTTTAAAAGTAAGCCCTAGTGAAAAAGGCACTGTTATTCATTTGAGTGAGAGTGCCATGTCTGACTCACCAGATCTTTACTTTTCCTATTAGCCTGTTAATGGCCATGCATTTTAAACAGTTAACTTAGTTTCTGCTACTGTTTTGGAAATATCCTTTGACACCAGAAGCAATATTTCAAAACTTAGCAAAGAATGAGCTGAAAATTGATGATTGGTTACTTTTGTCTGAGTAAGTATCTTGTATGTGCAAAGAAAATATTCAAAAATATTCCCTCTTTTTCTTTGCCAAACAGCTCCATTAATACAAATTGATCTTGATACTGTTTTGCAGTTGCACCAAGCCATATGGATTGATGCAAGAAAAAATTTGGGAAGACTTTCTTGTTTCTCTCTAATACAGACACAAGCAAACCTGGCCCATCACTATTTTTAACTGACTCACAGCTAAAAGTGCCTGCTGCCAGTTTGACCTCGTGGGTTTTGACCAAAAATATGCTGCTTGAAGTCTGGCAGGATGGCAGCTCTTCAACTGCCTTGCAAGTTAAGAGACTTTTTGTCCTATACCAGAGATGATAATGGGACCAGCCACACTATTCTCCAGCATTGACACAGTGCTGTGGAGATAGTTTTGTCTACGGGAGAGTCTTTGCTAATACAAGAAAGTTCAACAAAGCAATGCAAAGTTATCTGGCCTGGAAGCTGTGCAGTGTCAGCCATGCAAAATTCCAGTCACAGAAATAGCACTTTGATAAGAATTTTAGAAGGAATAGTATAACAGTTTTGACCAAAAGAAAGAAAAGAAAGTGCTAATGAATAATGACAGATTTTTTTTTTTTTTTTTTACTATTACAACAAGGTAGCAGATTTAAAGCCTGTCAGGTGAGAAGACAGCATTGACACATTAGATACAAGGAAAAAACGTAAAGAAGAATCAGTGCCATAAGCATGCCGGCATCTTCTACATGTTGATAATTATGACAGATTGTTCTAGTTTCTTTTGATAATTAAATTAAACATTTGTTTTCTAATTGATCCTCTTGGACTATATGTGATTGTCTCACTTCTCACTCAAAAAACACATCTGCACTTTTACATTCTTCAGTGAATGCTCTTTGTGTCTCCGGTCAACGCAGATATCTGCCCCACCTGAGTCTGTTTCTGCTGGAGGTTTCTTCCTGTTAAAAGGGAGCTTTCCCCACCATTGTTACCTTGTGCATGCTCAGGACGGGTAATCGAATTAACGAGAAGATTCGAAGTGGAAGGACTTTGCTGGTGTTTGTTGCTCTGATTAGTTTCAGGCACTTCATTCAAGCTTTGTTATGTGTTGTGTTGAGACAGCTGCATTTCTCTTTGCTAAAAAACAAGCTTTTCTTTTTATTCTCCTCCAGCCGTTCTAGTATCTGGTTTATGTCATGGGGTTAAGTGTAAGTGTGTGGATGCGTGTGTGTGTATGAGTGTAAAGAAAGGGAGGTATCGCCTTCCTGAGGTCAATACTGCATTATCAGAGTGTATGCAAACATGCTTTGTGATTCAGAAGACTTTGAATATGAGATGTGGGCAATTCAGTAGAAGAAACTGCACACACAAGAGTTACGCACAGTTCAACATGCTCAGCATAATGTGTGTGTGTGTGTGTACTGAAAGTAAGGTAGGAGGCTGTGTGGGTGGGTCAGCATGAGTACTTTCACTCGGTGTGTAAATCTGGCTCACTGCAAGTGAAGATGGGTCAGCATGCATGATGGTGTGTGTGTGCGTGACCACTGCATAAATGCATGTTGGACAGTTGGATATACAGATTGTCAGTTTGGACAACCGCCCATGAGCCGTACTGGGAGATTTGCTGCAGAGAAACTGAAGTCATTATATGGAAATAGAAGAGAAAAAAAAGTTTTGAGGGCAGAAGCGTCATGATGTTTTCTTGAAAAGCGTGTTTATCTTTTGCCCGTTTGACAAATGCAGTCCATTAAAAGGCAAGTTGAGAAATTCAGAGAAAAGCTGATGGGGAGGAAAAAGCTATTTTACCGAAACAATAAAGGATGGTATGATTATGCAGGGTTGCAGGAGTAGTTAAGCCTAAAGAGAGCTTTTGCTGACACTCCATAATATTTAGTCTCTGTCACAGTCCCTATATTTTAAGATTAAATGGAAGTTTAATTCAACATGTAATTTCCAGTAATTCCGGAAAATCTGTTCACTCTTTGAGGGGAGAAATTGAGGTGACGTGAGGTTGATTTTTGTTTCCCAGCTGCTGGCAAGATTGATAAAACCGAATTAACACTCTGTCATCTCTGGTGTTGTTCATTAGTTTTTCACTGCCCATAATGGGAACATAATATTTTGATTCTCTTCTGTATTAATTTGGCGATCTACGCAGGTTCCATCCAGAGCACATGTTTATGATAGGAGTCCTGATGGAATTGTGTGATGTTTGGCTGTGTGCATGTGTGATTATGAAATCATATGTGTTTACAGATAGATAGTCTGAGAATAAATAGCTGTGTAGATGGAGATGGAAGGAACTCGCCAACAAAGGGGAAAAGATGGCAAGAGATCAGGAGAGAAAGAGTATGTGAGTGGGAGCAGAAAGCATCTAAACTGTGAATATCTTGGAAGGAGTGAGGGGGTCAGCATGGCCCTTGATGGTCCTTCATACCCATCTCAAAGATGCAAAATCCCTCTGAAGTCTGTTTTTGGCCTCCTCCACCTTTCTATTCAGCCAGCATCAGAACTCCTTGTGAGATCTGTGAGGTTCCCCTGTAGAACACAGCCCAGATCAGTTGCTTAGGGTTTCATAGCATCTTCTGAACTCCAAAAACTGCCTTATCATAGCAAGTGATCTGATACTGCGTTAGTGTTTTGAAAGGATTTACTTACAATAAATGACAACACATGCAGTCAGATCAATGATGTCACAACGTGGGTCATGATTTCATTTAAACCAAACAAAAGCACAAGAAAACACTCAAATGTCTGTGAGTGGTACATAGATCCAGGGATATCTCAACGATTCCTAATTGTTCTGTGAAACAAAGTGATCGGAGCAGAACATGGGAAGTTTGGCAGCTTGTCAATGCAGACGGCTCTTTGGTGAGCATTTCCTGAACAGTGTTTGCAGTGTTGTGGGGCTTCATATCATACTGGAGCAGGTCAGACATGCTCATACTGGAATTTGTTAGTTTGCCATATCTTTTATGCCTATTGTAACTTCTTTTATATGACTTACTAAACATATGAAACTCTGTTTTATGAGACCAGTTGGGTCTTGTAACTGTTAGACCCATGTCTGTGTTTATATTTCTCTTAGTAATAACTTGCATTTTTCCGACATGTGCTCTCTAACCTTCTCTGTGTGAGCTTGTTTTGTTCTTGCGTCACTGCCAGTTTCTCTTTGTGAGTTTGCCTCCTCCAGGTAGTCAGACTCAACTCCATTCTCCCACTCTGACCAGTTTCATTACACAGTGTAAGCTTCTCTTTTTTTAAAAATTCAAGTCTTATAGTTACTTAAAAAGCAACAACTTGGTTGTTGATCTTACATGACCAACATGCTTTAATGCATCAAAACAATCAAGACTGTGTCCAGTAACTTACAAGTAATAAAGCATAATGAATGGTCTTTAACTCAACAGGGCAGTGTGGCTCTGTTTGTGTGGTGGTACGCATAAAATCTTACTCCGCTAGCAACTAGGTTTGTAAAAACATCCCTCAAAATGATTTTGCAAGCACAATGTGACTTGGGTCGACTGTTATTGCTCCAGCTATGAAAAAAAAAAAAATCTTCACACAGCATCTGCTGATAGATAGTGTGGGAAAAGAGGTCAGAGGTGTTGTTTTGGCTGCATGCAGCACACTCATAAATCAGAGACTGTATAAACTGGTTTTACTGTGAGGACACAGAGGCGTCTGTTGGCCTGCTGGATATGTAGCAGACAAACGGCCCTAAGTCCTATGTTTACATGTGACTGCTTGTGTGTAGTGTTTACTTATTTGCTGTGCATTTAAAAATTCTTCACTGGGATCATTAAATCTCATCACGTCCGCTCCTGTACGCAGTTTGCATGGGTGTATGAATACGCATGCTTGAGTCTATACTTATACTGTCAAAGAACATCATTAGAATTAATAGTGACGTGATAGATTTTTTTAAATGTCTCTTATTATTCTTTGTTGTTTGTTGTGGAATCAGCCAGAACATTTACATACACACTTAATTCGAGCTCTGGTTGTAGCTATTTAACTGGACTACTGTCCTTACCCCAGATGTCTGACTCCACTACTCCTCTTTTCAGCGAGTTAGCACTAGCCTTTTTCTGGTTTACATTTAAGATCACATATAAAAACATTTTATAAATAATTTAGTTGGCAGAAAATTATTGCCAAGTGGTGTATAACCTAGGCCATTTTAAGTCCCATTAAAAGTGTACACGTGGGAGAAATTTGACTTTGAAAAATTCACTTTGGTACAGTTTCAGTCAGACTAACAAGATTACATGCACTTTAAATGTCTGATTTTGTTGCATTTTGTCAAACTGTCATCATTAAATGTTTGTCAGTGTAACTTTTTTTCTCATGCAGTCTCTTAATGCACATCATGCTTGCAGGCTGCTTTGAATTATTGTGAAACAGCTTGGAATTGGAAATGGTAGGTAGGCTACTGATCACGGGACAAAGGATTCACTAAAGTTTAGACAGTAGTGATTCTGCTCTTGGAAAATCTCAAACCAATATTTATTATTTCCCTTGTTTTGTGTAATGTCAGTTCAAGCCTTGGAGAAAATGTGGTGTAAGAATGTGGGACACATATGTTCGAAGTGGACAGGGAGCCAGCAAGGAGAAGTGGAAATACACGGATACAGTGTCCTTCAAAATATTTGTGTTGTATTATACAAACAGAAAGATTAATATAACACATCTGACACGCTGTTCAAGCTGTCTGTGTGTTTCAATCTTTGTCAGAAGATGAATTAAAAACGTTTACAAAAGCAACAGAAGTAATAATACATTTCAATAGTAACTATTGGTGTACAAAGGCCTTCAGCCTCATGTCTCTGTCTGCATCACATCAGTGGAATGTGGCCTGTCTCCAGAGGCCAGACGCATAAACAATGCATACATACAAGAACCATGTATACACCTTTCCCTGCTCTCAGGCTTGTATTTGTAAGGGAAGTATATGCTGAAAGAATGTATGCACCTCATGCATTTTTCAGACCTTGCGTTTGCACAATTTCATAGCAATTTAATCCTGATATGAAGGGAGACCACATAATTTCCCATAAAACAAAACCGATCATATCACAGAACTTCCCTCAGTATGAGGAACTGCAGCTGTGTGTCACTTGTAATGGTTGAGGAAGATCTCGCTAATAAGACTTTTAAAAGAAAAAACTATTTAGAGATCGTCTTGAATTTTCTGGCACAAGTTTTTCTCATAGGCCTCCTTTGACCTTTTTTAAGACCCTGCAGGGGCCTTTGTTCTTAACTTATAGAGCTGATATATTTTGTCTTCTTTTATTTAGTTATTGTTCTGTTCATGATTACAGAACTAATATCACCAAATATAACGGATTACTTTTCCCTGCTTCACTCACAAGTTTTGTACTTGGCATGACTGCACTTATTCTTTGTTTATTTAGTTGTTGTGCAAATCATGTCTAGAAATGCAAATGACAACAAAGAGAAGTGTCTGCTTCCGTTCATGGCCAGAAATGGGAGTGGAGATCATGTTTGTACACATGCATGGTTTCTCAATGATTGAGATTTATATAAGAGATTTATAAATCGGGCGTAAAGAATGCAAATGCACATTTCTGCCTTTGTGCTTACACACAGTTTCAATCATAAATCTGCACACAATTTTATGCTTCTGCCCCAAGATGATATCTGCAAGATAATTTTTACTTGCATACCCAAAAATCAGATAGCAGCATTTATAAAACATCAGTGAATGACCCATAGAGATACATCAAGTTCTTTCAGGCTTCTCAAACAGCAAAAGAATAGAAAGCTCGTGAATGTTTTGATGCAACTAATTAATTTGTGTTTGTGACTTACTTTTTTCCAGGAAGGGATCAGCTTCTTCTTGGATCTAATTTAGAGATAGGTCATATTTTTTGTTTACTGACTTCAATAGAAAATTTGCTCTGATGTTTTGAAATTAACAGAATGAACTCAGTGTCAAATTCTACATCAATATGTGCAGTGAAACTGAGCATCATTTTGCCAATTTAAAACAAAGTATCCTTTTATGTTTTCCCTTGTCCTTTGCATTTGACACACACTGGAAATTTTATATTTGGTTTGCAAGAGAATTGCTTACTGGTCCATTTTCAAAACAGACAATGGACCCAGAGGCACTCATGCTTTAATCCTGTCCAGTGGTGTAACTTTGCCCCGCTCTTTGAGGCTCTATTTGTTTCTTGCCTTACATGAAAGATTTTCTTTGTTGTGCTGTTAACCTTTTCCAGTAATAATGCACTCTGGGGATGACCCTTAGCCATAGGTTTAATCCTTTGGCTCCATTCTCATGTGGTTCAAATTACAGAGGAAACAACACAGTGGGTTGTTTCTCAGCTCAGATGAAGTGATGCCACTTTGCTTTATGCCATGTCCTCGAGGAGCATAGCTTGAGGATGTGACCTCTCAACAAGCGCAGTTTTGACCTGTGCTAGTTTAAATTATTCAAACTAGTGGCATTAGTGGCACGTCAGGGTTTTGCAGTAGTCATACAAACTGACAGTTTGCATAACAGATGACTTCTATGGAAGCAAACCCGGAGAGAGACAAAGCTCAATTCTTTATTCATGACAGAAGCTTGAGAGGCTTTTTTAATTTTGGCATGTAGCATAGGGCTAAAGAGATGGGAAGGGTGAAAAGGACTGTATGTAGTAGGAGCAGTGGTATCAGATCAAACCCAGTGCAAATCAAGGTCTACCACATCTGCAGTGTTTTTTAGTGTCACACTAATACCAAATATCTTAATCTTGTTTGAATGAATGCAGCACTAAGTCAGTAAAAGGAAAGGAAAGATACTCCTACATTATACGTAGCTGATAGTATAATTTGGCACGCAAGTTTAGTCTCATATCTGTTTACCCTGTGTCAGTGATAGAGGAGGGATCCATGGGAATAGCTTCAAAAAATTTCCTTCAATTTACCTCCAAGTATAATATTACTCCTGACAAAGTCTGTTATTCAGATAACACAAGAGGACCATCTGCTCCAAATTCTTGTCTTTCAATCTCTTAAGGATAAGACACAGAAGCTGCGAGAGTAACTAAGCAGAGATATGATTACACTCTTTTCACATCACATTGCCGCTCAAATGGGACTGAGCCAGCCTGAACCATTGAAGCTCTTGATTGATACAATACACAAATAAGAGGAGTTGAAATACATACAGAATACTTACTAGAATTTTTGGATACTGTTAAAGGATATTACTTTCTACGGTCTTAATGATTCCACTTCTTCAATGTGGTGTATTTCTCTTTAAAGAGCTTTGCTTTCCAAAGCTGTAAAAAAAGGAACATTCTGTTAAGAGAATGCTCTTTCAATCAATACTAAAACACCCAATCTCAACATTGTCCAATACCATTTTTTCAATTGCTTCTTTTTGAACCCATCCTGGGATTTGGGGTTTTAGGTAAACTGAAACTAGAGCAATGTTTTAATGATTTAATGCTCCACATCGGTGAACAGCAGTTTGGTTGCAGGGAAAAAAATCTTTTGAAATCTTTTAACTAAAGAAACTAGCTTTTCTCAGGCATCCCATACAGAATGTGTGGTGTAAGAAAAGTAACATGAGCTCTAATGTGTGCTGTATTGTTGCAGTGCATTCATGATTGAATAATGAACCGGGTTTACTTTAATGCTCACAAATTTCAGTGAACAGTTTTACATGTTTTTTAGTTGATGGTATGTTTCCTCTCTGCTTATATGATAATATCAGTAGCCTGCTGTTAGATGTTAATGTCACGAGGCTCATTAAGTAAAAATGTTCCAACAAATATAGCAACTTCACAACCTGCCACACTTAATAGAAGTTATAGCAACTTTAAACATGCTATACGTGAGTATAGACATACTAAGACATGAGTGACAGCTTAGTCTGTGACAGTGGGTGGAACTGATTACAGCGCAAGCTTGGATCAAGCCATTTAGCCTGTATAATTTTTTTTTATCATGTTATTTATGTAGTTATTGTTAATTCATCATCAAATAAGCTGAGAAAGTATGAGATCCAGACACTACTCTTGACAATGCATGGTCCATCCATCCATTTTCTGTACCCGCTTAATCTAACTCAGGGTTGCAGGGAGGCTGGAGCCTATCCCAGCTGTCATTAGGTGAGGGGCAGGGTCACCAGTCTATCACAGGGCCTCGGGGCTATGCTCCCACTCACTCCTTGGGACAATTTAGAGTCACTAATTAACCTGATTCGAAAGAAAAACAAAACGAACAACAACAAAAAATCTCCACATTCCTTTAAAAGTTGTCAGGCACTTGACTAAAACTGAAGGAAAAAACAGTCAAAATCAAAAGAAAAACATTAAAGGACCTTCAGAAAGTGTGGCTCCTTTGAAGCAAACAGTAAAGAAATGAGGGGCTGCTCAGCACCTCTGGACAGTACTGTAGCTGTTCTTGCTTTACTGAGGCGCCTTACTCACACTTTGGATTGAGACAGTTTATATATTGGTTCTTATATTCAAATTTAGAGTTAAAGGGAGACACTCATGATCCTACTAGATGAGTAACAGGAAGGCGCTATGTCTCATTTTGGAAACCCAGATGGTGCCATTAACAATAAACTCCAGTAGCGGTTGCATGATGTTTAACCCCACCGCAAGCACAAACCTCCCCTAGCTTTAAACATTAAGCACATAAAATCTCTTGCTTGATCATGTTTTCTCTAAGTTGGACTCTGATGGATAAAGTGTGACAAGAAACCACACACACAGTCTCTGCTGGCTATTACTGGTCCTTCTTGCATGACTAAGTCTGCACTTTGTGAATCGCTGGATGTGATGGATTTCATTTTGGGAAAACTAATGGGACTCACTGAACTGTGTATATTTTCACATGACATTTTTATGCAAAATGTATTCTGGTTTATTTTTGGCATGCTGTGAGACAAATATAACAGAGTTCATTTACTGCATTGTTTTTAGTCTCCATTCCATCACTGGCTGCAGTGAGCCAATCTAAGCAAATACTGTAAGTCAGTTTACCGGTGAAGATGACTTTGGAGGGAGAAAATTCTCTTGGTGAGCTACATTACTTTCTGGAAGCTTGAAGACACCATTTTGGAAACAAAGATGGTTGCCCCACTGTCCTGAGTATGTGTTCCAGGGTCCAATCAGATTGTCATTAATCTGCTACGAAGATGTGTTTGTTATTCTGAGAGCAACTGCAGGCCATTCTCATGACTCCTCTACTATCAGCTTATTTTCGATAAGCAATAAAGTACAAATGCTCTTTTTCTTCCGGTTTTTTTGCTTCAAGAGTTTTGCAGAATATTGCACTCCGTAAACTTACATCCTGCTCTATCATTCTGGAAAAAAAGTTGAACCAGTTGCTTGATTCTCTGCTTAGTCTATGTCACTTAATTTCCATCTTTTACATTTCACATAAATACTTTTTCCATTTGGAAGACTAAATGCCATCCAACTGCCATGAAAAAATGGTCATTTAACAACTATTTGCCCACGATTAAATCATTTTGATATTCTAGCCATCTTCTTTGACAGGTCTAACATTTTGGCCAAAAAGATCCTACTGTGTCAGGAAAAAAGAAACCTCTGAGTAACAAGAGAAAAGACTTTATTTGTCTTATAAAATGTCGAAGGAACATGAGTGATGAAACCATTAAACACGTATGCGAGACGTGACCTCGCTGACACTGATGGTCTTAAGAGATAAGTTTGCATGGAGCACACCGGGGACAGATAATGTGAAACTCAAACCACCCCCTGAAAGCCCTGCTCGCCACCTTGTTGTCTGTGAACTGGGGAAATGGACTCCATGAAATTTCACTCTGGCCCTGCATTTATCTGCCCCCTCCACCCTCCCCCTATTTCTTCATGGTCTCTTTTCCCTCTGTCAATCAGGATCTGATCCAAGTCTCCCCACAATGGCCGCCACCAGTATGGCTCACTGTTCAAACTACCATTTCCAGCCCCATTCTCCCGCTGACTAATTAGTGTTATGGTTAGTTAGCATTTTTGGCAGGCTGGGGGTTTCCTGTGACATTATGTCTAAAGAGCTTGTCAAAACAGGGGCTTGAGGAGCCGTGCCGGCTTGCTGGCTGGGGAGGCTGAGGCAGCGGAGATGGTGGATAGGGAGCTGGAATCCAGGGATATTGCGGGTGGGCAAAAGAAGGGAAGAGATCCTGGCATCGTAGGCAAGGCACTGACAGCTCCGGTCTCCAGACTCCCTGCCTATAAACAGCACCAGGACTCAGAAAGGCAGGCAATATTAGCTGAGCTTGGCTGGACTAAGCTGCAGTCTGCAAATGTGTGCTTGTTGCCCAGAAGCTATCCTCTCCCTTACTTACAAATCATATTACTGATGGATTGTGGTTCACAAGCTTGGTAGCTGTCATCATTTGACCATAAACTCAAAGAAAGGAAAGAAGACCAGTGACCATGCCCTGTCTTCTTGCTTTATTTCTTTTTATCTTGTTATTTTATCCTCCGATGTTTCTTAATTTATTTTTCTCTCATATCTTCTCATCTTTCTCCTCTCCTACTCGGGTGTTTTTTTCAAGTATCTCCTGTTCATATGGAGGTATGCCTTCAGCTTGCTGCCCATTTACTCCAATCTTAAGCGATCCCCTGCTGATAAGCGATCACTCATTTCAAGAGGGAAACCTTGATGTAATAAGGCTTGTTATGAGAGTTGGAGTGCACGATGGGCTCTGAAGTGGAGACAGCAGCTGAACAGTTTCTGCATTACCTCAGCCAGACAGTTACAAGTTCAAATGGAGCATAAAAGCAGTGTTACATTCATACCAATACATTTCAAACTTGGGTAGCACAGAGGAGTCAGATATCAAGAGGGGCTCAGACACCAACTGGCATGGAATGATTGGCAGTAAGTGCCTAAAAATAGTTGAAATATTAATCATGTAATTGCAGTTAAACTTTCCTTTCCATATCTATCTTTGCATTGTTTTCAGATGTGAAATCGTGATTTCTGTAGTGCTCTACACTCAGCAGAGGACTTATAGGACTCTGAGTAATAAATCAAGGCATTCCATAAAATCTGTCTGGTCTGGAAATTCCACCACCATCTGATACTGGTATTATTAAAAATATATATTATGATATCATGTTTTTTTTTAGTTTTTATTGTGTCATCAGCAGGCTCCAAAATAGTGCACATTAGGATGTTATAGACACAGTAATTTGGCAAACATGGATAGTTTTTGTCTTACATTATTGTACAAATACTTTGTATTCCTCAGCACCCACACAACAGAAAATCTAAGTGGGAAGAACTGCTTTAGTACAGTAAAGGCATTGGTATGGTCAACTCTGGAGTTTAGAATGGAGTTTAAATGAAAAGATTCAGTGAGCACTCTGCTCTGCTTGGCTGCTGATGTCTTTTAATTCCAGAGGAACAGCACCCTCGAAGTTGTTTCAGTGAAACAGTCTGCTCTTCTAAATAAATGTGCTGACTTGGGCTGTACTGTCATCACTTGGCTGCTGACACCTTCACACGGTGCTGAGTAATGTTCTTTTTTAAACTAACTATTTGACTCAAAGTATTACAGCCATTAAAAGGTAGCTAGTTACGCTGTTTTTCTTAGTGAGCTAAAATTGTGGGCTGAAGTGTACAGGATTGGCTACCTGCTAAAGAAAGAAAAAGAGAATTTTATCTTCTATTAGATCTACTTTTTTTTTAACAAGCAATTGTTTGTTTTGTGGCGGGAAAAGGCAAATGAGAGTATGATCAAATTTTAACAGTAATAAAAAAAGTAACTTGTAACTCATTGCTTGAATTACCAAACTTTTGCAATATGTTACTATTACACAAATAAGTATGTTTAGCCAGCATCATTATGTTAATCCATTGGCATGAGTTCTATTGCAAGAAGCACACTGCTCAACTGAGCTCAACTAAATGTAAATCGTTTCACTTATTCCAGTTCTGTTTCTGGGTATTCTACCTCCCACAGTCCAAAAACATGAGCGAGAATGTGCATGATAGTTGATCTAATTTTTCTCTGTGTTTGCCCTGTGATGGACAGGCAACTCATCCTGGGTGTTCCCTGCCTCTTTCCCTCCTCAACAACTCTGAGAAAATGAGTGGATGTTTGGACAGTAACGTGGAGAGCTGCCCACTGAAAAGGAACCTAAAACCTCAAAGCAAAAAAAAAAAAAAAGTGTAGAATCCAAGTCTTAATTAGAAAATAATGGTAAATTCTGGAGTCTATTCATTATTATCTTTTTAATAGATAATGTATATACTGTAGAGAAGATTTGTGACCACACCCGAGGTGTTGTTAGCTCAGTATAATGCGTTGAAGAGTCCCTAACAGACAGCTGTCACTATGTGATTTATTTTCTTTCTAACTCCACACATGTCAGTTTAGTTACAGTTCACTCTTAGTGCTTGACTGCCCATAGTTCAACCCCTTATACTACACACCCACCCAAAATCCCCAACCTGTTCTCTCAAATCTCGTATTTATTTGAATAGTACAGTCCACTCTCGTTGATTTATAGCTTTTAAAAAGGAGGGTTTATGGTGTTCCTGCCAGTTAAAGGCTCCCATGGTTGCAATTTTTTTGGCTGGAACTTACTTTCTCTAAGACAAGACCATTACTCGACGTCTTTCCACACAGTGCAGTGCATTGACAAGTACACATTTCTAGACCAATACATGAGACCTGAACACTGCAAAAAACAGATTATTTTTGTTTGTTTTGCTTTTCATTTAGCACAGGTTGCAGACTGAGGTATCAACTTCTATTTCCTTTGAAAACCTTTCATAACTTTTCCCTCTTCCCTCTGGATATGCTGCTGATATGAAACTGAGGTTTTGCCAAGTTCTAAAAAGTCCTCATGGGTGGTGTTAGGAAAGCAGGCAGCATATCAGCATTTTCCATCCATGACCTACACTGTGAATTCACGCCACACACTGTTATGCTAAACAGGTTAACTTGGCAGAGTTCTGGAGCCAAATCACACACATGGATTCCCATATTCAGACTCTTCTGTTTCTATCTCCCAAAACGCATATACGTCATATGCCATCTGTATACATGTGTCCACTGCTATAATTCCAACATTTTGTAATGTCTAGCTGCAGACTGTTATAGTAGAATGCATTGGTACTGCAGAGGCTGTCAGAGAGCTCTGCAGGGCAGAGGAGCTCATCAATAATACAGCAGAGTCAGGAGGCTATGGCTGGGTATGGCAGAGGAGCACCTGCCTGCAGGGCTCGGCGGGCTGGTCAGGCCCAGCAGGCAGACTGATAGGCTGGTGCCCTCAGGGCAACAGGCCACAGACACCAGCATTGCCTGTGGAGGCTTAGTGAGAAGCCCTGCTGTTTGGATTAGCTCTGCCAAACTCAGTGTGTATTTGTGTTTCTGTACTTGTGTGCATGGTCCACTCTGTGTTTGTTTTAGTGTAAGAGTGGCTCCAAAAAGAGTGCTAAAGGAGCTCTATCCTATCTTAATTGTGTATTATCAGTAACCATTAGCACCTCTGATTATTATCGCTGTGGTTCGATGCTCAGCGCCAGTCTAAGATGTAGATAAATAAGCAGAAAGACACGCTGAGTGATACCAGCAGTTGCATATACGCATATGAATGAATGAAGCCTTCTTGAAAAACTTGAATATTTGCCAGACTGATATTTTTTTTGGAAGCACTACCAGCCAATTGAAACCACTGTGTCACTGCACAATGTCATACAGCATACTCCACGCTTGGAAAAGTCATCATAACATTTAATAAAACTTCAGATTTCAAAGCATATTTCCTAACATAGACAATCTTAAAATACTCTGGATAGTCTCAACCATTTCCACGAGTGTGATGCGCGCAAACCACCGACTGTATGACCATGCCAAGCAGACTCAACGTGGCCATAAATCATACAGAAATATTAGCTTTGATTTTCCCTTTGCCCACCGTGTTGCTCACTAACGAGACATCTCCACAAACAGAAACCTGATCAACCCTAAATGTTTCCAAAAGGAAAACCCCAATTCCTCCCAAGCCAGTACTATGCTGGGTTATCTTACTGAGGTTCCCTGCTCAGTGTGATTGCTGCTTGCTGTAATTATGACCAACACTAACCAGGATCAAGCTGTCTACAAGATGGTTGTCCAACACCATCGTGGTTTGGAACCTTACCCCGACTGAGAAGACTTGCCTGGGAAGTAACCTCTCCGCCAGTCCTTCCTCTTCCTACCTCCATATTTCTCCAAATTCCATGAGCGCTTCTGAGAGTAAGCTCAGAGAGCGTATGTTGGGTTTTAGTGGCAGACTTTCCAAGTTCAGTCTCAGTCTGACACCCCTGTTAGGGTAAGAGATGGTGGGATTTGATTTAAACCTGCAGGTGGTTACCGTGTGGAGCCTGTGGAAAACATTATCGCTGATGTGATCCTGCTTTTGCCTCCCAATTTTAATTCCCTCCTCCCAACAGGCAGAATGACATTTATAGGGTCCCGTTCAGTGGTGTGTGACTGTGAAAACCACTGTTGCTCTTGAAAGCACATTCCACCCTTCTTGCCCCACAGCATGCCTGTCAGATAGTGGACATTGTAGGGATGGAAAGTCTAAAGGGCAAAACGGATGACTGCTTGCGTTCATGGTTGCCTCTACCTGAAAAAAGGAAATTACCTGCAAGTTGATTTTACAACAGTCAACAAACAGGAAACAAATTTGCTTTTTTTTTTCAACCCATAGAAATGGGAATGTCCAGCAACAGAATCATCATTACGAGATAAATGCACATTGATCCAAGCCAATGTGACCTTTGGTGTCCCATGAGGTCTTAAATACACTGAGGTTGTGATGCTGTCAAAATAAGATTTATGTGTGTTTACACATGTAAGACTTTTACTTTGTGATGATGAAGCCTATGAAACACTGCTGTTACACACATAAGTTGGCTGTCACATGGACAAGCAATTGTGCATTTTACAGATTTTGGAGGAAAATAAACAGTTCTCCAAAGATTCTACCACTGTGTAATCAGGTGACCATCTTCAGTTCTTTAGTTAAGATAGCAAACCTTGCAGACACATTTACTCTCTACAATAAGACCGTCAAGCCTAGGCAAGAGGCTTTATCAAACATGATCCAGCACAAAGACCTTCTCTACACTTTGTATGCAAACTGAGGTGATTCACAGAGTTTGAAAAGTATCAGAGGAGGAGCTACAACAATTTTGATCTAAATAAATCATTGGATGACAATATGTGTGTGTTAGCGTAACAGTACACTCTGCATCTGAACAGGCCTGGGAATTCAATCTTGAGATTTAACTTTGAGAGATTGTTAAATTAAGAGATTATTAAGAGATTGCTCACTTCCAAGCTGATTCCGTTTCAAAATAAATACTTCCATAGAACAGTACACAAAAAGTTTTGGATCATTGAACTACATACTGTTGCACGCACACTGTCCAACCATAGTTTTGTGTTTTTCTCCTGTGCAACACTACTTGTAGAAGACGTTGGCACTCTTGTAACAATAATAATAATAATAAAAAACTATTTAAAAGGATGTCACAGCACCACCTGACTTTTTTAAGAGAGAGAAAAACTGACAAATTGCACTTTAAAGGGATGACTATAAAATTTTGGAGGTTATTCTTTTGGTGTTTGTGTGTCTACCCCTAAAACGTGACGGTTTTCAATTGAGGAGAATAAATGAATCGTTATAATTTCAGTTCATGTGAAAACAATTATGTTACAATAGTAATATGTTTTAGTGTCAGACTAGCAATGAATGTTATATGTGAAATTTTATTATATGAATTTTTTATTGAGATTACATTTGACCAGTTTACGCTAATTTAGCTAATTTAGAATTGTTCATTTGCTGCATTAATAGCAAGAATGCTGAAGTATGTCTTTGAAAACTAAGTGAAATGGTTTCATAGGAAGAACTTTAAGGAGCCTATATAATAGAGAGACAGTAGTGAGTGCTGGTAATTTTCAATTTGCTTCTAAGACTGACCAGATAACAAGCTGATATGGAATCCAGCTACTAGTTACTGCTACTGGTAAGTAGGAAACCAGAGGAAATTTGGAAGCAATGACGCTTGCGGAATATATGACACTCTGAGACTGGTTGATTGCTGGCGAGCAGGCTTTTCTACATGGGATTCTTCAAATATAATTAAACTCACAAGTCATAAAATGTCGACTTAGAAGTTATCATTATTTCATAGACAGTTGTGTATTTGATTGTATGGCAAACAATCATATGCCAATATTCCTTATTGTTCCACCTTATACAATATACATTATAATAGACATACCGAACAACCACTCTTCTCTTTCAGCTTCTCATATTCATAGACAGGGCTGATAAATGCAGGATTGCTTCTTTCTCGTTTACATACAAGTATTTTACATTGTTTAAAGTTCTGTATGTCAAAATCACCGAGGAAAATGTGCTCAAGCATGTTGTTTTAAGCGAACATTTATGTAGTCTGCTCTCTTTCCTCTTGCTTCTTTTTCTCCCCATTTCCCTTCCTAACCAGAACCACATTGACCCTGCCTTTGAACACAGTACATTGAGAGCAGATCTGCATGAAGAAATGAGCTGAGTGGGTGCATACACACTTGGGATGAAACCAGACTAATAACTGTAGCATATTAGTAGGTCACAGAGAAGCCATGTTTTCACATGTCGTGGGCTGAAGTCAAATAAACCAATGGTTTGCCGTCCGTTGCCCTGGTAATCTGAATGATTACCTTGTCAAAATTAATTGGGAAGGTATTTATTCAGCTGATGAAGCTAAAAGAGTGGCTACATTTAGATTTGCGCCCTCATTATCTGCATGTTTTAAGTTTTCTTCATTTACTTCAACATTTCAGTGGATCCATTTGATGGAAACACATGGAATTTCTCTATCAACTATCTGTGAAAAAGTGACTGAACTGACTCATATCTATCAGTTTACCTATCCACATATAGATACACACACACACACATACATATATTTATATACATGCACTGTCCCTGCTGCTGTTCTATACTGTGTATAGAATGGTGCAACACCTTGGTATATATGAGCTGCTTTTGATGGCAATGTGAGCGATTTTCTTTCAGTAGTTTTTCAATAACTGCACTGACTTTTTGTTGATGGTTGTCAGTGTCTCACTGTTCTTGTATAAGGCCAGTCATTCCAGCATTCACATATGGGGTATTGAGTCATTGTCTTTCTTGTTGTCATTCCAGGTGGTGTTCAGGTCGGTCTGTTAAATCAGAAGCTGGTGTTAACCCTCTGATGCTGTTTTTGTAAATCCCTCTGAGATTTGCTCCTGTGCTGCCTCGTGTGTTTACTTAACTTAGCTGCTACAATGCCTGAGAAGTGCATTGGTGTTGTGTGCTATCTTTTTTCCCCCTTACATTATATTGCTATATCTCCGCACTTACTACATCTTTCCCTGTGATGCTGCTCCCTGGGAGGTGGAAGTACACCCTAGATGGATCTGTGGAGAAAAGGCCATTTATTCTCTTATCCTCTGCTTCCCTGGTATGTCTCTCCTGACAAATATCAGCGTGTTAACATTTTCAAACTCTCTTCTGATGGTACTTTCTTAGTACACCGAGAAAGTCGATTGTGGTCAGTTAGGACGTTAGTAGATGCTGTTGTGACTAGCGCTTTGGTATTTTGCTTGTATTCAGCCACTTAACAGGGCCAATTCTGTATCTGCAGTATGCTCAGTTGTGTCCCCATCCCTATTGAGCTTCTCCAGCTTTCCAACTCACTATAGCCATTACAGTAGCTTTCACATTTTGATGTTAGAGTTCTAAGCCAGCAGCTGCTTCTTCATCAATATGGATGTTTTTATTTTCTGTTCCTATAGCTCTCACATGAATGGCATGTAACTTCTCTCCAGGAGCTTTGTATTATAGCAACACTCTACCAATTCCATATCCTCAGTCTTTGTCCAAGTGTATCTGGTTCCAGCGCTCACTTATCATGAGCTTGTTCTCATCTGATGCAGACATTATTAATTCGGCTGACATCAAAGCTGGATGGGTTTTCAGTTAGGAGGCTGGATGCTTGTTTTGATTCACCTACTTATTCAGAATCAATGGTTTTGGGTGTATAAACTCCACACACAGAGGGAGGCTAACTGTGAGGTAAGAACATCATTACACAGCACGAAATCTGTATTAGGGTTTAAAGCATTATTCTACCTTTCCATTAAAAAAATAGATATTTTCACATAGCTCTAAATATTCACATAGCTCTTTCCATATTCGCTTTCACTGTACAGTTTCACTTCATGCAAGTTATTTTTCAGCTACTTTGAGGCATTTTTTCTAATTAAGAGATGTAAGAGTCTTTGGTGTTGAAGCAGCACTTTCAGGTTTTTTTTTCATGAATTCAAAGTGACAAAACTTGAAGAATTTGTGAAACAGGAAAGAAAGAAAGGCTTTACTAAAAAGCAGCAGTCCTTCTAGAAACATCCTACAGAACAAAATGTGGAAATTTGTAGATTTGGCTATCAGTCTTATCTAAATCTAAATAAGTGATTAATCTTTACTCATTGCCATCTCTAGTGGCTGAATCAGTCAGTCAAAATATTTTGTAAAATGTCAGTCACAGTGACCAGTAGATACCCCTTTTTGGGCTATGATGTTATAATTTTGCCCAGTTTAGTTCCTCTTCCGTCATCCGAGGGGTAAAAAATT
The DNA here is from genome assembly GCF_036924035.1 of Leuresthes tenuis. Classification (NCBI taxonomy): domain Eukaryota; kingdom Metazoa; phylum Chordata; class Actinopteri; order Atheriniformes; family Atherinopsidae; genus Leuresthes; species Leuresthes tenuis. The sequence goes on along the minus strand of NW_027325361.1, from coordinate 12,964,654 downwards.
AGAGCGACAACAGCCAACGCATGTTTGATGCATAATAAATTAATTGTGTGTCTTATCCTAGGTGCTTGTTGTCTTCTTGGGAAGAACATACTCATACATGCACACAAACGCACCACTTTTAAAGTCCTGAATGTTTATCCCAATGCTCTGTTGTTTAATGCTTGTTGTCAAGGAACAATAAAAATTTAAATCAAAACAGAGCTTTCATTTGGAGGAAGGTAATGGAAATCATTAGAGACCTCCATTGTTTCAGATTTACGTGTGGGTGCTTGTGAGTTTATATGCGTGCATCTGTGCATGCATCTGAAAATCCTCTTGTTTAAGTGTTAGGTGCTGTTATACACGGGTAAACCACGGTCAGGTTAGGATACATTCACATGCATCTTCACAATCAGTCTGTTTACCAGCTTTAAGACAGAACAGTGTCCCAAGTTCAGCCATTACTCATAGCTTTCAAACTTTTTAATAGGAAACCAAATGAGATTTGGCTCAACAGAGACAATAGTGCATTGATGCTGGCACTGTGTCACTCCTACCTTCTCACTCCCTCTGCGCTAGTAGGTGCTGACAGACTGATGGGCAGCTATTGTTCCACATCTGAATCAGAGGAAGGCGAGCTGTGGCCTTTACCCTGTTCTCTTTTCCCTCTTTCATTTTACTGTACACTTCTCTTAAGCTACCACTCTTTATTCCTGGCTTGTTTTCTGTCTCCCGCTTTCTTCATTGCACTTTTTATTTTCATTTCACTGATCTTCCCTGTTTGCCAGCCCACTCATCTCCTGCTCATTTCCCCTTTGTGCGAGTCTGACTTCCTCTCCCTCATCTCGCTGTCTCTTCCTTCCCCCTCCCTGCATCTGTCATCCCCATTCTCCCTCCCTTTTTATCTCCCTACTGTACAGATCTGTCTACCCAGGCCTGGGATGCCACAAGCAGCTTGGCAGGTCACATTTTTTGCTCCTCCAACTGCAGGCTTGATCTCCAATTTCATTTTATCGACATTGTCATCCTTTTTACAACATTGTTCCTGGTCTGTCTCCATCCCCTGTTCGTTTTCCCGTCCGTGTATGTCATCACCTTCGTTTGTCCATGAATCTGCCTGGTCTCATAATCTTCTCCACCCAAAGTTACCCAAGGGGGGCAATCTGTGGGTGACTTAAGCGTAAAAAGTATGCTCAAAGTTCAAAGCAAAGTTTTCTCTGCAGTGGAAATTTGAATTAACACAATTATCTTCTAAAATTTTCCTCAGTGGTGTCATGCTCTAATAATTGCACCACCAATTATGTGTTTTTAAATTCCACTACGGTATGAAACTAGATAATCATGTCTTAAAAGTGCTCAGTTAAGGCAAGCAGTAAAAGGTGGTATTTTTTTTTTAGCTCGTTTTTGAATTTAGATTTCTATCATTTTATTGTGTACACTTTCCTGTCTTGCCAGAAGTTAGGCCTTTTTTTTTCTAGACTAACAGCCCAAATAGTGTCCTTCCATCTATTTTCCATACCTGCAAAATACTGTTCCGCTCATGAGGGGCTGGAGTCTATCCCAGCTGTCATAGGCAAGTGGTTGGATACACCTCGGACAGCTAACCAGTCTATCACAGTGCTATTACAGTGACAAATGACACAAACTACCATTCATGCCTACACTTATGGTCAATTTGTACTCACCAATTAACCTAACATGCAAATTCTTTGACAGTAGGAGCAAGCCAGATTATCTGGGAAAAAAAACGCATGCTGGCGTGGGGAAACAGTGCTCATCACCACAGCACTGTGCTGCCCGCACAAATGTCTTTTACTTTTGTGTTCCTAGATTGTGTCTAGATTGTTTCGGTGAAGTCTGGACAGCTAAATATCACATTATACCCAGTACTTACAAATCAGATCCAAACCACATTTTGAGTAGTTTGAAATGGGATTCAGATCAAATTACTGCAAATACACCACAGTCCAGATTATTTGGTCCTTTAAATCATCTTTAAAACAAAACGACACTCAACTAATAAGACAAATACAAAAACAAGGCTACACAGAGCAGAATAATAACAAATATGGAGATCTGCAGTTTGTGAACTGGCATAAAAATATGTTGTACACTAATGCTTTGGAGGTAGGCTACCATACAAGCTAAGATGAAAGAGGCCTGGAAAAGCAGTGTATAGCTATACAGCTATAACTAAGAAGAGCTATGCAGTTAATAGTGCTTATGTGCAGAAAAGGTGCTGATGTCTTGACACACAAATCTGATCTTATTTGCAAATAATAGTGCTGGAAGGTCATTGTAAAGATCTAATTTGAGAAACAAATCTGTCTTTCCAGCACTCTTAACAGCCTTTAAATGAGGAAATCAAATGTACATTCAAACAGCTAACATGGTTCATTTTCAAAGGAAACCACTTACATGTAAGCAGTTAATGAGCTTTGGATGTGCTTGTAGGAAGATTTAATTAGCTTTCATCAAAGCTGAGTTAGCTGTTTGCTCCTGTCTTTAATCTTTATGCTAAACTATGTTAAGCACCTGATGGCTGTAGCTTCATATTTAAAGTGCTGATATATGACAGCAAACAGTCAGCAAAAATCTAAGCAAAGGTATTAGAAAATCTGTTCTATTTGTTCATATGCTGCAAAAAGTAATCATCAGTGTAACTGGCACCACTTAGACAACTTGATGCAGCTGATGCCACTTCCATGTATGGTAACTGCTGCTGCTCCTATTTAATCCAGGCTCATTGTTCCATCTTTTCATATTGCATTCTGGCATCAGTCCACTGAGTGGCAGTATTAGGTCATAGGTACTGCTCAGACAGACTCCAACTACAGCCATATAGTCACACTCACACACACCTAGACCCTCAACTACAGACAAACCATTTGGATAGATATATGGACAGAATGTGAGAGACACACACACACGCACACACACAAACAGAAACAAAATGATCTCTTCTGTCTCTGACACCAGCAAGTGACACTTTACAATAACACTGGTATGAGGGGAGAGAGAGGAAGTTGACTTAACAAAGTGTCTGTGAATGAAAGGTGGTATGTCTCACTTGTTTGCAAAAATAGTGGAGCAGCCGGAACAGGCCAGTCTTTGAGCCAATGTGTCATAGTATTCCTCTGTCACATGTCACGTGGATGTTTAAAGAGGCTGACAGTTTGAGCATAATATATATTTTGGTCCATACATAATCAAATTATTTTACATACATTGATAGTTCAGAGTAGATAGTAGTAGAAGTAAAAAGCACCACACAAGTGAAGACCATGCTGTGTCCATTTATCTTTTTAATAGCATATTCCAGCTTCCACATACAATCCCAGGTCTGTCTACAGTAAATCCTAAAATTAATTTGTACTGTATGTAATTCTTGATTTATGATGAAGACTACAAAATTAGCATGCCTGACTTTGTTTTGTTTTGCAGTATTTTTTAGTTTCATGGAACTCACACCCATCCCCTACAATGTTTCCAAGTTCACTTGGCTGTCATTCACAGAGAATGGTCAGCCTGCTCCTGTTCGAAAGACACATTACATACAGTATACATTCAGTGTAGACAGAATCCTGGTAACTCCTGAAAGGCTCAATCTGTAAATACAGTGCAATGTTGAAACTCTGCTGTGAGGCCACAGGCTGGTGATATGGTGATTTATTGTGTTGTGTGTGCAAGAGAAATGTTTTGTAAATCCACATTTTTTATTGAAAGATGAAAGAAGAGTTTATGGCTGGATGAGTTAGACCAGCAAGATTCAGAGGGCTGTGCCCATCTTTTAAATATTAGGGATCACTAGAGCAATAGTTCAATACTATTTTTAGTGTTTTTAAATACCTTCAAAAATAGATCAAACTTAAAAATCAAAAGTTTATCCATCCATCCATTTTCTATACCCACATAATCCAATTCAGGGTTGAGGGGGGGCTTAAGCCTATCCCAGCTGCCGTTGGGTGAGAGGCACCCTGGATGGGTCGCCGATCCATCACAGGTTAAAAAAACAAAAGAGAAAAAGGGCTTTTCTTTTGGTTTATATTTGTATCTAAGTCTGGGTCTTCCTACTCGCGGTTGAGCTCTTTTGCAACGGCATAACTCCACAGCAGGGTTACTCAGCAGTGCAGCTGTTAAAGTCAAGTAAAATCGCTGCTAACTGGTGTCACAGTTAGCAACACAAAGCAGTCACAAAGTCAATATGTTTTAGAGCCACCTTTTGCAGCAATTACAGCTGCAAGTCTCTTAGGGTGTGTCTCTATGAGCTTGCCACATTTTTCAAACTGTTCCAGCTCTCTTTAAGTTGGATGAGTTCCACTGGTGTACAGAAATCTTAAAGTTGTACCACAGATTCTCAATTGAATTAAGGTCCGGGCTTTGACTACTTTGCTCTAACCCATTTAAAGGTTTTCTCCTTAAATCATTGAAGCGTTACTTTAGTAGTATGCTTGGGGTCTTTGTCCCATTAGAAGGTAAACCTCCATCCCAGTCTTAAAATCTCTGGATGACTAAAACAGGCTTTCCTCAAGAATTTCCCTGTATTTAGTACCATCCATCATTCCTTCAATTCCAACCAGTTTCCCAGGATTGCTCATGAAACTGATGTTGATGAAATGATGGGATGATGTTTTTGTGGTCATGAGAGGTGTTGAGTTTGAGCAAGACGAGTTTTCCATAATGGCCAAAAAGCTCACATTTAGTCTAATCTGACCAGGGGACCTGCTTCCGTAGGATTAGAAAGTCTCACACATACCTAATGGTAAACTCTTCTGTGAGCAATGGATTTTTTCAGGCCTCTCTTTTGTAAAGTCTAGCTCTGTGGCATGTACAGGTTATAGTGGTCCTATGAACAGTTACAGCAGTCTCCTCTGTGGAGCTTTCCAGCTCCTTCAGGGTTATCTTTGGTGTCTTTGTTGCCTCTTTCATCTAAACCCTCCTTGCTATAAATACTGAGATCATGTGACACATAGATGACATACTGGTGGACCTTATTTAACTCATTTAATGACTTCTGAAGGTAATTCGTATCACCCTATCATACTTAGTTCTTAGGAAGCGACTACATGCGCAAGTATCACTCCTTTTTTTCCTATTTCACTCACCCTACTGGACTATTTTTTATTTTTCACATAAGGAGGCCTTGGTTTTTTTGATGATTCACTTTGTTTCATGGCACTAAACATTTAATGACAAACAATGCAAAGAATATAAGTATAGTTGGATCACAGAGATTGGTGGCCTTTTTTAATGTGTGGTTTCAGTATTGCAAGCACAGCATCAAACTTAACCACAGATAAACAAAAAATACACATGGAAATGATCAGGACTGTTCTGCAACTTTTTTAATAAATGATGAAATTCTCCTTGCTTTTGACACAGATGGATTCAATATTTACTAGAAGTGATAGGACCACAGAATCAGCCTCACTGCTTAATGGTTCCAATTTAAGGATATACTGCAAATATCCACAATAGATAGGTTACTGAAACACAACTGATACAAGCTGTCTGTGTAACAATTTTAGGTCAAATTAGGCAGACTTGGTGCGTATTGGAAGTTGGTAGAAGTGGTAGAAGTGAGACTAGACGGACTGTTTGATCTCTGGAACGATTGGTCACAGTGAACAAAACAAAGTTAGCAAATATGAAAAGGTGTTTAAGGGTGGAAAGAACTTTTGGTTAATATGTGTGTTGGCTGCAAAAGCCTTTTAGAGTGAGATGTGGAGATGGCCAGGCTAGAGCTTCCAGATGTGGAGTGGGCAACCTGCCTGTTGGGACCCAAACACAGGAACTTCCCCTTGATGCCAGAGATTAATCAAAGCCAGGAAAATCTCTGTAGTAAGATGAGGAGAGAGGATGTGTGTGTCTATGAGTACATTTTTATGCATGTCTTATTGTGGATGCAGGGCTACCAAATTCCTCCATCAAGGAAGAGTTTGTGGTCTTTGCCAGGTCTGTTGATTTGTCATCAACTAGAAAAGGAATTCAACTCTCAGTCTTATTGATGGTGCCTTTTGGGAAGGGATTTGATTCTATTATGAGAAACATGTAGTCATGCTGGCCCGTGCGGAGTATTTACAAACAACCAACCAGAGTGAAGTATGATATTTTGTTCCTAGAAATTTCAATTCGATTATAAATCAGCATGTGTATATACGATAATCACTCAGTCAAAACACATTTACCGCATCCCTAATGATTGTTTTCAGTTTTAAAGTCTTGCTGATGGAACTTCATGAGCCTGTGTCAGAAGCAATCAAAAAGGGTTTTAGGCCTTTCATGGAAGACTTATGGACTTTGTCATAATCTCAGGGGCTTGATGCAATTTAAAGCTCCCTCTATTGCACATCACTATCAGTTGAGGGCTTTGGTAGGTTAATGGCAATTCACTAACTTTTTCTTAATGCATTTTCCAGTCTTTGATTCATGCACCAGTGAGCTCCTTTACAGCCCATCCAAACTATCTGAAGGGACATCACGTCCTGGCATTTATCAATTAATTGCATACTGCTCCTGGGTGCCATTGTGAGCTGTTGGGATTTTTTTTAAATAAATGAGTGATGGATGTCTTCTCTGCTCCTTTTGATAGAAAAGAGTAATTACACACAGACAAAGCTCTGACCAGCTCAGAGGGGTCCTATGGCGACATATAGTAACTTTGATGCACAATCAATGTACTGGGATGAGCAGCAGTGGTGGCCAGAAATGAAAGTAGGCTGGAACATCTACTTTAATAAATCAATTTAGTTAGATTATCAATGGCCCACCAACAAAACTTGTAATGCAACGCAACTTATGTTCTCAAATGTTTTTACTTGTCCCAGCAGCACAATAGCAGGAGTAAGAAGTTATAATCATTGCAGAGCAGATCTTTTTTTATGATAGAAATTTTGAGATGCAGGAGAGGTGGGTGAAACAAATTTAGTTAACGATTGGCCATGTATGATGGAATTCATGATACAAGGTCCTCGGACCTATATCACATAAATGGAATGCAGTCTTTTTTGGGGTGTGTTTTCAGTCTTACCCGTGCTTTTTCTTCTCTAGTACGTCAACATGTCTGCTGTAAAAATAGTGTAATCCATTGAGGTCACAAGAACTACGCACCAGTGAGCCAACATGCACAGTAACAGGACCCAGGCACTGTCGGACGTGGTTAAAATACAGACTTTATTCATGTTATTACAGTGATGTTTTGTCAAACTGATATGAAAAGGGTAACTCGAAAGGTATTTTACTGGATTTGCATATTACAATGTATTAATATGTATTAACATCATGTTATCCCAAATGTTACCGTCTCAAACCCAAAACTCAGAAAAATCTATTATCGTATTCTGTGTAATGGTGCATTTAATTTTGGTTGCATGACAGTGGTGTCACATCTCTAGTCACAGCGAGGCCCACTTAGTCCCTCTGCGACCAATCACAGGCAGCATGAAGTTTTGACACTGCATGGAGAATTGCCTTTGTCGGCATCTCAACAATGTACTGTAGACTACCTCATGCTCATGCATGTAAAGCATGGCACAGAAGACCCAATAAGTGGTATAAATTGAACCATATGTGGGTCTGCAAAGTCCCATTTGGTTTTGCATGTAAAAACAGAAACCATGTAGCTAGTTTTACACAAGTTGTAGACATTGTCTGTTTTCAGCAGCTGAGACATTTTCCTGCTTTAAGGTGTGTGAAGGTGAGGAGCGGGTTGAGCCATAATTCTCAGGCTGACCAGCGGGTCTGGTAGGTTCAGGGAGAAGCAAGGAAAAAGCATCTAACTGAGAGTTCTCAGTAGGTGAATTCTACGTTCTGTAATGACTCGTCTGCCTTTCACTTTCTCAGTCAGTCACTCTCTAACATGAAACGCAAACCAGGAAGGCTGCATACCTGGCTGTTGTCAGTGATTTTCATTAAAGGAACCACAGGAAGGAAAGTGGAACGTTCAGTAGATTAAATAAAACTGTAGATATATGCAAAGCTATCTTTTAAGTAAATGAAAACAATTGTGTTTAAGGTTTCTAGCAACACAGGGATTGGGACTGGTTTGGGTGGTTGTTTAGTAGTTCTTTAAGGGTGGCAGTTCAGATTTGCTTTCACAGCTCGTCAGAGGATGTAAATATAGAAAAGCTGCATTAAAAACTGTACTAAAAATGTTCCATGCATCAATAATCCTCAGCATCAGGAACACTCAGCAGTCTCTCCAGCAGTTACCCTCGCTTTGACAATAAAGTCAAGATCAAGGAAAGAGGATACATTAAAATCACTTTCACGTGGGTACAGAACTGTTATGAATGATCTATAGCTTCCTTAATGCCACAGAGCACTTTTCAGTCGGTAGAAAACTTCAAAACAGTAAAGATGAAACTTCTTAATGTATTGTATAGGAATGGAATAGGTTCAAACGGACTTGCTGTCAGAACTGCTGTTTGGACTTTGAGAGACCCTGGCATGCAGTGCAGCTTGGTTCCGGCCTCTTCTATGTGGCCTGGTTTTTCTGGATGAACATGTGCTGCAAATCTTTCGTTTCTTGTTCACTCTGCATTATTTCTGCATTTAAAAACTGTGCTGATGTTACAAAATTCTGGTAGAGCATACAGCATGTCGAAGCATCCTGCGAACCCCTGCCTGCCCTCTCGGTGATAGCTGCTCAGGATAAGGGCATCGGTTGATGCTTGAAATGCAAATGTATTCAAACTAGCCAAGGGTAGAGTTCAGCAGAGCTGTTTTTGTATTTGGCTTGGAAGTATGAAAATATGTGAGAGACGTCGACTCATGTAGAAAGTATCAATGGAAGATAGGTGGTTTTCTGTAGTTTTGTGGAATGTATTGTCTGGCAAAGTGCTTGATGAGGCCTGTAGTTGTGTGTGTGAATGGCTTTTGCCATACTGTAAATAGCTAGTGCTGAAAGCAAAATTATTCACATTAATGCACAGCTGACAACAATTACAGTTCTTAGCTGCAATAAATAGCAAACACACAACACCAGTGCACATGTCTAATACACTTACTTTAGTAGCTAGGCTGTTAAGTTAAGCTTATATTCTTAACTCTTGAATATGGTTTAAGCTTCTCTCTATCTCTGCTCAAGGGGATTGACACGATTCTCGTTCTCCTCCTGTTGTTTTGCACGACAAGTCCATGAAGAATCATTTCTCTTCAAGACTGGGATGCACAGGATTATTGTAATTACACGGATGTGTTCCCACACACAAATTGGGAACATTATATTTATGACCCCTAAAATAAGTGAGCCACAATCTCTTAGCAACTACTAATAACAATGAAAACACCCTACTCTATGGCACTCACACTGGCATTCTAGTTAGAAAAATGCTTTTACTTTAATCCTGCCTGCAATTTGCATTTTTCATGCTCTGAAAATAAGTGTATGTGTCAAGCAGATGGTTCAAATTGATAGGTGGAGAAGTTTATCCTGAAATATGGCAACAGATATCTCCACCTATCCCATGGCTATATATGTGTGCAAAAATCCACTGACAACAGAATTTATCCTGTATTCAATGAAGTCCAAATACCGTTTTTTTATTCTTATAATTTGTGAAATTATCTTTTCTTTAAAAAAACAACAAAAAAACCCCAAACTTTTTGATCAGTTTGGTGGTTAAAATGAATCTTTTTAATGTAGTGGAACATATAAACTTCCCCTCATCTCCCAGGTTTACATATACCTCTTGGAATGAACCTTTTATGCCTACAAGCTAACATTTTGGACAGCCTGGAGCATGGAGTTCAAACAAGCCCCAGACCCCAAGCCAGCTCCCTGAAGGAAACTCCCGGATTCAATGTGTCTGCATTTCCTCATCTCGCTTAACTATGTTGTATCCCATCAAAACTATGTCACATCAATGACTGAGTCAGAGGCGAGCAGATGCAGGATCATAATGCTGTTACAAGGCAGCACAAGTCCCTGGTGTACAGTGGGAGGGGTCAGAGGTGGAGTGTCTGGGATTAGTTTTGTTCCCTGGGTTTGAGGTGTTTACATGTTTATGATGCCACAAGAAGGAAACTATGCAAGTAATCTATCATCATGAAGTTTACATTTTGAGGCTTTTGTACAGTAATCTGCTGATTTTGGATCTCGGTGTCTTTGCACAAGGAGAATGTGTTGAAATGTTTGGATGTTAATAACCTTAGAAACTGCTGCAACAATGGCCCCTGATGAAAGGTACTGTGGCTTAAACAAATTAATTGCTGGAGTATTCTTAAACTCTATTGACTATCTGAGAAGGTAGTGTGTCGTTCTTTTGAGTATGTATTATGTGCTCCTCATTAGCTATCTTTTAACCAACCCTTTCAAATGTTATGAGAAGGTTAACAGGGGTCACTTCATTAGAAAGTGAAAAAGAAATAGAAAGCCCCAGATTCACAATCATAGCACTCTGTTTTGCTGTGCCGTTGTGTGCACCACAGGCTTTGTCAATCTCTGTTACTCGGTGCTTCCGTAATTTTCTCTTTGCTGCTCCCTCTCGCCTTTATCCTCCCTCCTTCTTGACCACCTATTAACAAACATACTGAGATAAGACAACTAAATACAAGCTGGGGTAATAAAAGGGATTTATGCAGTACTGAGAGAATCAGAAAGATGCTTTATTTCCCTCCTAGTTTGCATATTGATTAATGGGTGAAGATGATTTGATCTATATTGTGAATTAAATCCTCTCCTCCCCTGACTCCTTTGCTCCCTCTCCATCTTCCTCACACACGTTCTCGGACTCTTACCTCAGCTAATGAAGCTATGCCTCTTATCTTAGTTTAAGCCCTGCCTTTACTTCTTTATTTGAATACCTCCTTTGATGATGCTAAAATAAACTGAAGATAAGGTTAAAATAAAGCCAAGGTTATTACGTTACCTATTTAAATTCTTTATTTTCTTAGTCATAGTTTAATTAACAATTTCCTTTTTTCACCCTGTGTCGATTTAGATCCCTTTACATACAAGTCATTGTCTGATCTGTTGCAAGCATGGGCATTGGTGCCATGGGTGCATGTGTTTGTACAGCCATGGTTCTAAATATATGGGCCTATGGGCAACATGGTTGTGTGCTGGTTAGCAATGTCACCTCACAGCAATAGGGTTCCTCTTTCAAACCTCTGATGGGACCTTTCCATGTGGCTTTTGCATGTTCTCCTCATGCACGCATGGGTTCTCTAGGTACTCTGTTTCCCTCCCACCACGCATGCATACAAGTTAGGGTAGACTGTCCATAGACGGATGTCTTTTCCTAAATTTTTTTCATTTTCTCAGAAAATTGATTGGTTGGTAGGAGGTGGTTTTACATAATTAATCTCCTAACTGGAAAAGTAACTGGCAGACGTTGTTATGATGATAGACCACATTAAGAAGTGAACCAGCGTCGTAATGGTGAAAATCCAGAGCTGAACCTGAAGTTTCCTCGCTAGGCCACCACGCCTGCTTCACAGTGCCGGCCTCTGTAGTCTGTGACGGTTGGTACTACATGTCGCATCTGTTTTTGTTGCAGAGCAGAGCACCACACACTTCTTGAACCATAACACTTCTTGTGGAAATAAAAGTTTTGACTTGTATAACCCTGGTAGTTGCAATGAGCTGGCTTTAAAACATATCTGGCTCCATTGACTCCCATTCAAAAATGTTCAGCTTCTTTAAATACTAAGTATTAATCTTTGTGATTTGGGGAAATGAAGTAGATTCCCTCATCCTCATCAATATGTTGGTAAACATTTTAAGAAGAGTCAAAATGACAACTCACGGCTCAGTCCACCACAGAGAGTATATAGTTGTGCAATATAAGAAAAAACACTTTCTTTTTTTTTGTTTTCATGGTATATATTGTAGTGCCAGTTACAAGGTTGAAACAATAAAATAAAAATATCAAGCATTGCTAAGCTTTTTTTTAATGATATTGATTATTCACTTTGAAGGAAGCATCAGTCAGTGTTAAGAATAGCAAAAATAATGTTGTGTTTGATAAGAGCTTAATAAATTATATTAGTATCATGTTGTTTAATAGACAAAAGTAAACTTTTTTTTCAGGCCCAGAAATATTAGCAAACAAACCCAAATTTGGTTCCAGCTTTGCTAAATGGTGACTGGTGTCTTGTAACCTATTCAAATTGAGACATGTCCACTTCAAATCAGGTAAGATAAGCAAAGGCAAAAACGCAAAGAAGGAAATCTATAATGTGAAATGGCTAAATGTCTAAATTCTTTCAGAACAGCTTTTCTAAAACGGGCTCATCCATGTTATCTCTGACTTGTGTTGTTTATTGTATGTGTTCTGTTTTGAGTCGAAATGTTTAGTGCTAATAGCTTAACGTGTGCATGGAATGTGTTGTGCACTGAGCTGAGCGCAACAGACCCATGCCTGCTGATGTTGTTGCTTTTAGCGAATCCTCTGAAAAACCATCTTCACATTCGGCAATTAACAACTCCACACAGCTTTAAAGCTAAACTGATCACCTTTAAGCACAGGGTGATCTTTTTTTTTAACTACTCCAGAAATGGGCTTTTTAACTTTTGTCTAAAACTGTAAATCTTTTTACTGCGGTTAAAAATCCACCATCCTTGTTTGATCAAATTTACGAATGACTGGGTTTTCAGAATTCTGTTGTAATTACTCTACAGTATTTACTCATGATCTAATATGCATCAGTGAAGGGCAACACATTAAATCCATGAAGGCAAAAACATTTTTGGCATCTTCAAATGTCTCTCTCCCTGTGTCATCATACGTCATCATGCCGGAGACACTTCTGCCTTATTCTGCAGTGCTACCATGAGCCACCTCATCATAACTTTCATACTTTTGCATACATTCTCATCCTCAGTCTTTTTCTCACTTGTGCATGTAAATAACGGTAATAAATCACTTACCACTCATGTGCAGTACATGCATTTCATGGAATCGTCTGTTTTCACATGTCACTGACAGCATCATGACAGACTAAATCCCGTTCATCTGGTACCATGAGGTGGGTGTAGTAAATGATGACAGTTATTTGCAGATTAAGTATTTTGTTCAGCTCTTCACACAAGCATGTGGTGTCATCTGACTAACTCTGGACACAATCTTTCTGTCTTCCTGGCTCAGTGTGAGTCTCTCTGTCTCTCTAGTTTTGTGTCTTGGGTTACAGGGTAACTGGAGCCGTGTTAGTGTGTGGCGTTCCTCAATCCTCAAGAGGACGTCAGCTCCATGTTATGGTTTCCATCAGTCTTGTGGATAGGTGCCCATGTGTGTATATGGGTGTGTCCTGTTTAAGGTGGATGTTCAAGGACTGCACATCATTTCTTAGCCACTGTGATTCATATTTTTTCTTTTATATTTTACTTTCTTTTTTCATGTAATAGATGCAGGATGTTCATGACAAATGGTATATGTCAATAGCTTGATTTAAACACTGCTACAGCTTATATCTCCAGGATATTATTCATCAACATATGACCTCAGTTTTTTAATCTACAACACTTATTTCTAACCTCCAACATTTTCCCTTGACCTTTTCTAGATTGTAAATGCACCAATAATGGCTCTGGGTTCTGTTATATGGAATTGTTTTTGAATCACACAGCCTGTCGACTAATATTTCATTAGTTTGGTGTTACATTGGAAAAGGAATGTCGTCCACACTGTCAACCTCTCACTGTTAATGTTGTACAGTGGATGTTTGGTCTTTTAAGTCACTCTCAATAAAACATGACTCAGTGATGGAACAACAAACAGAGCTGCACTTTGGCCTGTGCTTTCAACATGTTGCAGGACGAAAGGTATGAGTCTCACACATGCTGGAAAGTTGGAACTTCAGCCTTTGTTGATTATGCAGTTTTAAAAGAACTGGGGGGACAGAAAGAGTGTTTCCAGTTTCACTTTTATTTAACACTCAAAACCTAGTTGCCCCCTATATAGTAAGAGATAGATAGAAACAAAAGATATAATATTTCAGCTTGATTTAACTTTTTAAAATCATAAATCTCAAGTAACAAATACAATATAACACACAACTCTTTTTGGCTTGGCTGAGCAAAGTGCACTTTTTGTCTCTGTCGTTTGGTCAAGTTCACACCTGTCACTCAACTTGATGAACAACTCCTTGAAATAACATGAAGCCCGAGGCTGAGGCCAATAAACATTTGTGAAACCAACACAATGATTGAAGGAGCAGGCAGTAAATACAGGAAATCAGCAAGAAAATGACAATTATCCCAAGGTTTTTCAGCTTCGCTGTATCTTTCGTTCTGCTAAAGTTGCTATTGCATTGACTTCCTGGAGCTTATTAACCAGTTTATCGCTTAGGCTAATGGCTTATGCTCCAAAATACCCTGAGAACTACTGTCAGTCAGCAAGATTTAAAATGGAGACTGACTGACAAAGTTAGACCTTAAATTTATATTTTCAGGTGACAAACATGCAACTCTATGATGTGGTGCAGCAACAACTTTTGTCGTGGGTGAGTAGTGGATACAGTTCTTTCAGATTTAATCAATAGCTTCTCTTTGGGCTAAAGTTCTTCTACTGAAAATTAAAACCAATTAAGAAACTAGTATCAATAACAATTAAATGTGTTAGTGTTTGGTGTTTAAAATAAAAAAAAATAATCAGAAGTCATTTCAATTAAATTAAATGTATTCTTACTTCAGTCAGAGCATTTAAGCCATGCTTTTGTAATCTGTTGTTTTCTAAAATGCCTCAAATGACTGGAGGTTACTTGTAACACATCTGTGATTGAGCCAAAGAATGGCTCCGTCACAGATGTGTTGCAAGTAACCTCCAGTCATACCAAGATGCCCATTGGGAGAGGCTATATTGTGCATTTTAGGTTGTGAAAGTAAAAAGTCCCTTTAATAGGTGCACTGGGATACGCCTTTGGGTGCCTGACGTTATGTGATGATGAGAACTGCCGGCGACCTTAGGGACGGAGTGTAAAATGGATGCAGTCAAGTCGAACATGATGCCAGATGTCAAGAGCACATAACAGTGTCTGATCTCATGGTCATACTGACTAGAGCATCACTTTAACCAGAGAGCTTCCTCTTTAGTATGGCTTATTTTCTAGTAATAGTAGCCTAAATGGAGATTGAATTCATAAAAAAAAGAAAAAGGAATACGCTGGTTTAGTAGCCTGCTGGAACATTTTTAATGTCGCTGCTTTATCGAAATGAAGAAAACTCAATCAGGAAGATGAAAAATATGGCAGTTTGAATCTACGTCTGTGAATTGAATGTTTGGTAATAATAATCAAACCATTACACATAATATATTTTTCTTATTACATTCTTTCCCACCATATTTAAGAATATGATGTCATTATATTGTACAGTGGGTGGCTAAGAATCTTTTTTTCCTGCTTCTTGTCTTTCTTTTTTTGTGCTCTTCCTCCACTATGAAACTATAAAATCTTGAACTCATGAATGTTCAATGTAGTGGTCAAATGTATGACAGGCCAAACGCTTCTATCCACCCAGTCACGAAGACGTTTTCCTTTCAGATAAAATAAATTTGTTATTCCAGGTCAGAGTGAAAAATATCATAAATCAGTTTTCAGTACAGGGCAACAGATGATGAAGTGTCAACAACTTAATGAGAAGTTTAGTGATAGAGATATCATACATACATTGAGAATCAATCCCACTTTTCTTGCAAATTTTAGAAGCCACAATGGTGATTATTTTCAGAACTTTTGTAACCACATTATTTTTTGTCATTTCATTTGTTGCTACAAAGTTGATCATTGGAGGTAACTGATCTGAGGGGATCTGGGAATAAAATGTCATAAAGCCATTTAATCCTGGTAGAGTTGTGCCGTATTAGAGGTGGATCTTCGCCGGTACAGCTGCTGAAGAGCCACTGCAGCTTCTGACATGTGCCACCTGCAATCACCTCGGTCCCACAAGGCTTTAATGTCATTTGACAAGGAGACATTCTCTTGTGGTGGCAAGAACTGGCAAGAAGGACAGGATTTTCTAACCAGCATACATTGCAATTGAACCATCATGCATTATGTCACAGTTTGCAGGAATAGTGAGAACCATCAAATGAAAAAGCTAAAAATACATTTGTAGAAAAAAGCCATACATTGAAAATGTTTTTTTTTTTGGTTAAAAAATACATCTTTACTATGATGTTGTATAATTAAATCCTTATTCTTTACTTGCCCTGTGTGAATTCAGGATTTTGTGTCTTTTTTCAGTAGATGTCATTTTAAACTGCTGGATTTTTTTCTATTCATCATTTGGCTTGTAACAAATAACAATAAATACTGTCAGAGGTAGCATAAATGATAGTTGAAAAGTTTGCTGATCTTCTATCAGATTATAATTGGACTACATGACAAATAATTTTAGCACTACTTGTATGAACTGTTTAACTAAGCCTAGACACAACTGTATGCTATATGATATGCTTTTATGTATTCAAATATCTTGATTTGTAAAGCAAATACTAGCTGTCTCAGACAAAGAGATCATTTTAGAACTTTTTCAAACAGCAGAGCTTTTCCCATCGTATCACTCTCTTTTAACTCAAAATAGATTGTTAATTCATTGGTAAAACTGACTTAACTGAAGTGCATGTGCTTCATCATAGTTTTTAAATAAAGTAACTATACACTTTATACATTGTTTATGTTACCATTACTGTAAAAGACGTTTGCGGGTTAATGGTTTGCTGTTATTACGAGAACACTTGTAGCACATGAAAACATCTTAAGTGCCCTGTGATCTCAGCCTCACATGATCCACATAAAACAAGTCAGACAGCAGCAGACTTGCCCTTGACAGCCAATGCGGCCAGCTTTGTTGTGGTCATCGTTGACAAATCAAAGTTCTCTGTTAAGTCTGCGGTTTGCAAGGTCAAGGCCTTGACTGAGGTTACTCTCTCATAGGATTAAGACACCAGAACAGCCTCCTTATTTTTCAAAACGGATGGTGTGCTAATCTGAGAGCCCCCTCTGTGATCTTGTGACCACATTTTTAGGGTTGAGGTAGCAGGCCACCCAATAGCTCCTGATTAAAATAAGTTTAACCTCGTGACCCCATGTGCAAACCCCTACTTCCCCTGATGAGTTTTTTCTCATTGGTACATAGAACACCTGGCTCACTGAAGGCTATTGGGGCATATTGTTCAAAGTGAGACATTGTAATTTAATCAGGGAAGACATGCAGTCACTGATACAACGTCCAAAATGCAACGATCATTTTTCAGCTGTGTTATTATCATAAGAAATGCTGTCCTGCTACTTGTAAGCAAGCACTGTGCTATGACAGATGCAACATCACAAGTGGAAAACTAAGTGTAAACTGCTGACAGTTCACACAGACTTTTAGGACTTGGAAAATCAGTGTTGTCAAAACATGGTTATGTTCTTAAGATGTCATGGAAAGTGGGTAGTTTTGGATATGCATTTCTTGGTGTGTAAGCTTTTTAGATTTTGGTGCTGAATTGTTCAGTGTTCTTCTGAGTCACATGTGAACGTGTAAGACCAAGCTGTTGGAACTGAATCCAAGGCCTCCAGTCTACAGAGTAAGAATTCAACCTGCCAGCCAACTTGGCCCCCCTCAGTGATGGCTCTGCTCCATTTGGATGTCCCAGTGAGCCATGCCAGAATGCAAGATTGGAAGCTATCAAGGCCTCGTCACTGGCAAACAATGTCTATTTTAAATGGAACAAAGCCATTCATCTAGTTATAGTTTGCCTTCTCTGGAGGAAAGTGGTCTTAAGAAAATGGCTGAACATAAAAAATAGAATATACTCGTTATCTCGTTTGAAGTATTTAACATTTTTATGATCACACTGGTAGTCTTTACTTAAGCATCTGCACATTTGTGTTTAACTAACTATTTAGCCTTAAAAATAATGAAGCCCTCGCTCCTACAAGAGTGTTAATGCCATGCTATATTGTTTACTTGCTCCCACATTAAGACAAAAGGATTTGAATGGGGTGGCCTATAAACAATGGAGGCCTGTGAAGATTGATCAACCTTCACGATATCACTATAATTTATGAGTGACAGCAGAAATATGATATGTGACAGATTAAATCAGATTCCCAAAGGTCACTGGCAAGGTCTATGGGAGGGGTTCATTGCAGATTTTATCGATGTCCTTCAATCAGGTTTTTGTGTGCGTGTGTGTGGGGAATGAGAGCAGGGACAGTCAATGAGCACAAAGGGATGGACATCGGAATAAAGACAAAGACCAACCTGATAGTGAACTTTCTGAAGTCTCTCTTACAATAATGAATAGCGCTGGTGGTCAACGATATGCATGTTTTGTCTGTCTGCAGGCGTTTACATGGTTATTTGAAGCTACATGAGTGCATATGCTTGTTGTTCTGTGCATGAGGCAAACAGCCAAAGTTTCTGATTAAGCAACATGCGTTGTTTGCACATATCTGTTTTTTTTCCGAGTTGGGGAAGAAGAACGGATTTGGTCGGCTGGTGTAGGGCAGCCTAATTCCTTCTCTCTCTCTCCTGGCCTTGGTTTGCTTCACTTCCAAGTGTGACTGCAATTTGCGCGCTGTCTTCAGGTTCATATTTACGACCTCTCCTGGCTTTGCTGAACAAAAGAGGGGATTGAAGGCAGGAGGATCCATTGGGCCCCATCAAACCCGGTTCTCCTCAGTACTACTTAATTGATGCCAGACCTTCTCGGGGGCCAGGCCTAAATGCATCGGGGAGAGAGAGGAGGATCACTGCAAAGAAGCAAACACTATATGTTCATGATACGGAATTAAGCATTGGCATGAAGAGTCTGTCCTCTCCCCCTCAGTACTGGGCTTGCTGCATGGATGCGATCACATTATATCTGTCTGCATTTATGTGTGTGTATGTGAGCTTGAGTGTGTTCAAGAACTTTCTCACAAGTGTCAGTGCCTCACTGTGGCGTGAGTAAGTAGGGTGTTGACCCCATCTATCCCAGGGGAGCATATGGATGCAATCATGCACAGTGAGAGCGAGAGAAAAATTTTAAGAGCTCGAATAGGAGGCAAGGGAGAAGAAAACTGAGCAACAGAGTGAAGACGAGAGGAGCAATAAATTGGCGTCTGGCTTGTGTATTTGGAGGATAGAAAATCTCCCTAATTCCTTGTTCTTCCTTCCCTTTATGGATTTGCCAATTGAGGGTTTTGGTTAAGTCAAGCTGCGATGGTTTCCTTACTGACTCTTCTTAAGAAAGCTAGGGATGACTGTGGTCACTTTGATTCTTCTTTTTAGACACGACAAATTACTAATTTGCATGAAAACAGTACAAATCTGTCTTTTTTTTTTTTACTTGTAGGAAACAATAAAGTATTATGGTGGTATGTGTAACATACTGTGTAATGAGTGTTTATGAAGATCTTTCTCAGTAACAGCCAGCCTAGATGCCAAAGTAAAACACTGCCATTTTGTACTTACGTAAACCACGTATATTGTTGAGCTCAATGTGTCTCTGCTAAAAGATACCTATCCCACATGCTTATGTGGTGGCATTTTGGGAAGTGTCCCCAGCGTGTTACAAAAAAACCCCAAAAACATGGCATGTATTTTGTTGCAAACATCTACCAAAAATTTAATAATTACCTCAAGCTAACTGAATCATTTTGGTACCCGGATCTAATCAGGTTGTTTTATTATTAATCTAAGTCACTGTCTTTTCCTAAACCTAACCAGACTATGTTGTTTTGCTGCTTGAATGTAAACAGTTTTTTAGCAAACACACAACAACTTAAAGAAATATACTTTAAGAAACATAAGATAATGCTATATGATATACTGAGTTTATATCTATCTGTTATTTGTAGAAATGTTTTAGCTGTGGGCAAAATTGATGGATCCGTCTTCTATTTGGAATGTAATTCAAAAGACTGTCCCAAATGATCAGCCATTGTTCCACCTTGATTTTTATGTATAAATTCATGGCAGACACCATTATTAACCAGGACTTTTTCTGGCATGTTGTCACACATGCAGAGCCAGACATCTCTGTAGTGTGATTCTGTTAGCTTAGTGCGATAAACATCTCATTGCTCTCAGAGTCCATTACTTGCAATTAACGTCTCCCCCCGGCATGTGGACCCTGGCAATTCTAACTGAAGTTACCTCACACGCACATTCGTCTTGACTGCAGGCTTTACAGTTTACCAAAGAGAGAAGTTGTTAAACTGAATGGATTAGTTATCACCAGAGATACCTTAATTTGTGAATCAGAGTAAACATACACACACACACACACACACATTAACTACTGCAAATGATCTTCGAAAGTGCTAAATGCTAAAAATGCCTTGGAGTTTTTCTTCATTTGTGATCAGACAACATCATACCCTGATTTATCAGCATAGACGGGCTCCAGTCATGACCTTTCACGATTAATTAAACATTCACCCTCTTAGTTTTCAACCTGCATTTCTAATTTAATTTAAACAAGCACAGCTCAAACAATGAACCACATTAACTGGTTATACCCCCATAAAAAACTGACTTGTTTTTAGGCTATTTGTATGTCAGAGTCTGTAGAGAAAATCAATGATGCTAATTAGTGTTCCAAAGGCAGTTTGCTGTGTGCTGATTACTCTGAACTCAGTGCCAAGGGATTAGGGTGGACTTGCTTTACAGACTCAGGAGGCAGAGGAGCTATTAATTAGAGAGCTCTGTGTATGTGTGTGTTTGTCTTTGGAAGAATGTATGCCTGCTGCACATGTGATTCTGTGAGAATATACCATTATTTTGCCTCAGCTTCTCTTTGTTTGAAAGACCGAACCTAATAAACATGCACTATACCCAGCTCTGCTCCTGCATCTAGTCCTCATGTATGTTGATGCATTGCAAACATTTACCTGCCAGAAACATTGGGGCCAACCAGGTTGCTCTCCAAAGCACTGCTCCAAAAGAGAGATGTGTTTATATATGCGATTATCACTTTGACCTCTCACCCTACACCGAGCCATTTGTAATACCAACAAAAGGCGGCACCCTGCAGATTTTGTGGCACTTCATGTCACACCTCTCACGAGTAAAGAGGGTAGCGCCTGACTTCTCTCCAATCGCCTCGCCACTTCGTAGGTCACATGTTTCCCATTGAGAACAGTTTACTTCCATCGGGACATATTTCCGTAAGTCTTTGATTCAAACCAGAGACAAATGAGGTTCTCTCTCTTTTTCTGGTATGTTCCCTTTCCAAAAGCCTCCATCCTGAAATTATTTCCACCGGCAGGAATTTTTTTTCAGCCAAATACCATCGTAACCTTCCAAAAAGCTGCATTGAAGGTTATTTTTACTCTTCATTTTAAATAATGGACCCCAAAAGCATGACATGTGGGGCAGTGCAGGACAGGCAATGAGAGGAGGCATGTTTGCTTTACAGAGTAGGTTGGGTTTACATATTTATTCCCTTTCGCTCAAAACCATGCCTGCTTTTAAATAAGGCTTGGATTTCACAGGCCACTGCACACCGCCGTCTGTCTGTCCATTTGAATTTGACAAGCCCTAATCAGCCTAAACTTTGACAGATTTTACCATGTTTTCTGTGCTGAGATGCGTTGTGGTCAGATTTGCACTTCAAAACTATCTCTTTCATTCACACTGGCAATTTAGTTTTGTTTTCCATTGTCTGTCACAGCAATAGGCTACAGACTCAGTCATTCATCTTATTTTATTGCTGAACAGTGTAGCAAAGTGAAAACTTGTTTTTACAACATTTTACATTTAAATAGTGTTTTCTTCTGGCTATGAAAAGACATTACATTTTTATTGTGAATGAAATTTTCATTAAAAGGGTTATTTGGTTAAAACTCACATGCAGAAAATATCCCTAACCTATTAACTTCAGTTAATGTGTTTTTCGTTGAAGCTTTTTCTCGGTGACCTAGTTGGGAAATGGCTATAGTTTTTCAAAAGACCATGCATCTCACAGCCGATGACTATAACCTCGAAGATAATTCTTTCCATGGAGATTTTTGCATGCAAATGCTTCTCCCTCTATCTCCCATTGTTCCCACTTTTTCTTCATGCATTTAAGAAACTCATATTAAGCTACTGTGCAAAAAAATAGACATTTTTAGTGTGTCAATTGTTATTCAAATTGCAGAGTTCCTAGAAAAACATTCCAGTCTGATGTAAAGCGTAGATGGAATTGGGTTTGTGAAATGTATGAGCTTGCAGAATGCAAATTAAGGTATTGATAGAAGAAATCTTTCCCTCAGCCAAAATTGCATTTGTTTTTCTCTTCAGTTCTGCTGGATTATGGAGAGAAATGAATAGTAAATAAGGCGCGTGTTGTTGTAACAAATTATGATTTTATCTCCAAAGTTACAACATGTTATTCTAAAAAAGGCCTGCCATATGTTTTACTTCAGTTTAACTGCATTACATTGATCGAAGAATAATTCCAGACGTTTTCAAACAGAATACCTGATCAGTATCAGTGAGACTGGGCATTATGCCTTCTTTACCCTTCCAGCTAATGTCCAAT
Source organism: Leuresthes tenuis (assembly GCF_036924035.1). NCBI lineage: Eukaryota > Metazoa > Chordata > Actinopteri > Atheriniformes > Atherinopsidae > Leuresthes > Leuresthes tenuis. The sequence continues at coordinate 12,942,230 of NW_027325361.1, read as the reverse complement.
TGTGTTCATCTCTGAATAGAGCTAGTAATTGGCAATGCTCGATGATGACGCTAGCCTATTCATACTTCTTTCTGGTTGACTTTATGTTGCTTTTCAGTTTTGTGTCAAAGTTGATACATTAAAGTAGTTGTTTCAACAGAGGAACAATCAGCATGACAGATAAACCACTGACTTCATCTGCAATTCTTGGCGTGCTACAAAACAAAGCACTACAGGTTTACTTTTTGTATCATGCCCTGCTTCTTGTTAGCTCAGGCATAAAAATGAATCTAATATCCTGTTTTCTCATACATATAAATGTGAAAGGGTAACTTCAGACAGTGTCTCAATCTGATTCCTCAGAGCTTGTCCACAGCTCATGTCAGCTGGGATTATCACCACGTACAAGACTTTTAGCAGTTTACAGTCATTTATATTTGCCCACACAGTTCTTTTAAATGATCTCTTTGCTCTCCCACATGAAAACAACGAATACCAAGGCTAACAAGACAGGGGGAACAGCAACAAAAGACTCAAAATGTGTCTGACTGAGGCAAAAATGAAACTATGTTCTGTGTGCCACATCAAGATGAAATGAAATGTAACATCACAGCCAAACATGAATATTGAAACAATCACCAAGTAAATAAAATTAGAACCAAAAAAATGTAATACGATTAGCAGAGCTGTCTTCTCTTCGACGGTAGGAGCATTTCTGCTGAACATCCTGAGTAACAGATCTCAGATCAGCTCAAATTAACCAATCTAACAGATAAAACATAGCTTAATTCAACCAAAGTAAACCAAAGTAAGATATTGAGTCTGCAATAGATATAGTGTATTGACGTATACATTAATCCCCGCTGTCACCGGTGAAAGTCTGTAAAACTACCAGGTTAGAAATAAGGTATATGTAGGTAGTGATTCTATCAATGTGACTCTGCACAAAATCAATCTACTGCATGTCCACAGTTGTTATTCATGAAACTTCAGTTGTCTGAGTAGGTGTGTGGCCCTCCACCCTCCGTGTTGTGCAGCTGGCTCTTCGTGAATTTAATCCACAGTGTGTTGTAACTCTAGTAATACAGCAGACATACTGTCCCGTAACAAATGCAGTATGATATTTTTAACACGAACCTTCAATCCACCAAGTTAAATGACTTCTCTGAGCTGATGCGTTGCCAGGTCTGTGATAGTGCGGCATTTCAAGTTCACTCCTCACTAAATATGTCCTGTTTTTCTTGTTATCCCTCTGAAATGTAAGTAGACCGCCCAAGAACTGGCATCAAAGTTTTTTTGATTCTGTGATTAAGGCAGAACAATTAGCTAGCTAACTGCTGATTGTTGTTGCTCTATTTACAACATTCCATTGTTGGGGGTGCTTTTGCTTGCTTTAGATACTTAATCCCACTGCATCATGGAAATGTGATTTTAGACATGTACTTGAAATCCGAAAATTGATGGAAAACTGTTAAATAGTCCAACTCCTTTATTCAGTTAAACACAGTTCTCTCCTTTCAGCACATTTTAAGCAGCGATTATCGAATATGTATAAATATTTCCATGCAGATCTCTGAACATCGTTCACTCAGACTTTAAGTCAGACAAAGTTTGAAAAGGAGGAGTTAGTGTGGAGGTGGGTTGTAAAGTGGCTTGTAGAGGTAGCGGCAAAACTATACAGGCACTATCGTTTCAAAGAAAGGGCTTGCTATAATATTTATTTATTGAGTGCACAGAAGAAAAACAGCCAATGGGCTGAGCTTTATTATGTAGCTTGACTAAAACTAACACTATGCTTGATTAGCAAAAGGGGCAAGAGAGTCAGAACACTGTAAGACTTCTATATGCTCCGAGGATCCATTACACTGTGGAAGCTTGACACTGGTTCTGATTACAACAGCGTTCGCTATTTTTTTGAAAAAAAAAAAAACATTACAAGTGTGTGCTACAGACCTCATTTAGGGTGAGGTGAGAAAAAGAAAGTCTCATCTGTAAATCCTCACACAAAAATTTTAAAGAATGATCATTTGTTGTGGTGTGTAAGTCAGGCACTGCTCCACAGATGTTTGCAAAATCATGCAAAGAGTTGTTCAGTGTTCTGCAGTGTTCTGCAGTGTTTTCTTACCATACGAAGGGGGGAAAAGGCCAGACAAGATTAACTGACCGCTGTAGATAATTTCTGTGTGTTACTAACTTGAGCAAGAATGGGTGAACTCCTGTTTGGTTGTGAGTCTGTGGTCTTGGGATTTTCATGCGCAGATAGAAGAGCTTTTTGATGTCTGAGTGCAGCTGCACCCCGTGGTGAAATTTTCAAGCTGGAGAGAATCAGCTCCAACAACATAAACTAAGATGGAACAAATCAGTGCCACAAGTGGTGTGAAAAACAACAAATAAAGCTCAGTAGTTTTTAAAACTCAAGATTTTGCATTACAATTAGCATTGCACCAACTTTGATCGGTGTAAAAATATTTAAATGAATTGCATTCCTCAGGCTGGGGCTTTATCTTACTGCCATTTCATTCAGGTGTTACAACTCAGAGCTAATTTAAGGTTTTCAGAAGGATACAGGTATGACTAAGTTTTTTCTAAACAGACTAAAGTATTTTTCTTATATTAAATAATAAAACTAGTTAGTGAGAAAAACATAATATACTGTATATTATTTCTCTGAGAGCAGTTTGACTGCTGCTAAATTTTCAATTCTTGGCTTTTTTCTTTGGGAACTTAGGAAATAAATGATATATTTTCCTTTTCTCTTTTGTGTCTGTTGGGATCAGTGTTGGTAATAACAGCGTTACCAACAGGATTATTTTTTTCAGTAACGAATAATCTAATTAATTACTTTTCCCACCCTTGCAACACTGTTGTCGTTACTGAGAATGTGAAGTGGCGCGTTACTACAATTTGGTTGAATGAAGCACAAAGTGTCAGGTTTTGGCCACACATCAGCTGCCAGGAGAGAGCAGGGGTGGGGAGGATGACGCCGTTGCAAATTCGATGATGATTGGCTATGTGGGTGGATCACGCCGAAGTACCGGCACTACTTCTCGCTCATTTTAATTAAAGGCAATAATGTTTATGTAACATGCACGCTATGCCCAGGAAAAAAAGACTTTATCCACGTCTGTCTCAAGCAACTCGATTCTTATGAAGGACCTCACATCAACACATGCTAACATGGCAGGCTGCTGCTGTTGAGTTCAAATAAATACCATATGTTCTAAAAAACTGTATATAGTGTTTTTATTCTTCAATCAGTTAGTATAAACATATTTGACGTTAAAGATGTTATAGAACGTAATAGAACATGAAAAATGACGTCACAGTTACTTTACTGAGAGACTAATTTCTCTTACAATGAGGTAAATAAGTTACTAATTCAATTACTTTTTGGGAGAAGTAATTTGTAACTGTAACTAATTACTTTTTTAAAGTAAGATGACCAACACTGGATGGGATTTCCTTAAGCAAAATTACATACAACCCCCAAACATATCTCTCATACAAATGTTCGATAGTCTCCTGAATAGTAATAGCTTTACCAACTTATTTAGGCAATGGGGAGCGAATAGCATTTTTTTTCTTTCCCTTAGTAAAAAGTAGTTTGATGATTTGGGGGAGATTTGGTGCAAATTATTTCTAATCGAATTACTCTTCCAATCCCTTCAGGCGTCCCCCCATTTAAACATTAGTTAAGACCACTTGTGTGACATTCAGAGGTCCTCCCTCAGTAGATGGGAGGGCACTGATTTAATGAAGCCTGTATTAAAGACATAGAACTCACACACCCTTAATTGTTTTCACCCTGCTTTATTAAAAGATGTTATTAAAGTGAAAAACTTGTCTGAGTTGACTACTCCTCTGGAGGCTGTGTTAGCATTTTGCCATGATGGTGGAGATTACCTTGGAGGGTTTTTTTGGACTTAAAGCCTTGAGACAAAATTCTAATTATGGAAAACACACAGGATTAGAATTAACCAGGACTGGCACTGGACCAAATTGTGACCATTTAAAGAGGCTCATATTATCAAGGCCACCTGGGACTAATAGTGATGTGTGAATGGTGGGGCTGTATAGACAGAAACATTGAAAAAGGCCTGTACAGAGGCACATTCTGCATTGGTGTTCTTTTCACAGCAGGTTGACGTCTTGATATTGAAATCATGCTGAGGTGTTAGTCTAGATCTCAATGTGTATGGGAATTTGATAGAACCATTTCCTGCTCTTTTGAAAGTTACTTTTCATTCTTTGTGAACAAGAAACTCCTGAGTATTCAGGAGTCATGTTTTTGGGAGATGTATGAATAAATCCCCTTCAAGCACTTGATAACTGTCTGTACTGAAGCAGATCATGAATAAACAGCAGCACAGTAATGTCCTAGGGGACATAAAGTCAACACACCTTCTTAACTTTACTGCCAAGTCGATCCGAGGAGGTGACTGTATGTGTGTGTGTGTGTGTGTGTGTGAAACAGTGAGAATGATGGGGATGGCTTGGGTGGACTAAGTTCCCAGTGTGGCTCACCATCAGGTCCTGGAGGATCTCCCATCAGAGGATGAAGGTAAGGAAAACAAACAGAAAGAAAGAAAGATGAGGAGGCAACCCAAAGAGCATTAGTGGACAGAGAGGAATAATAGTTTTTTCTGGATGTTTATTTGAACATGGCACAGGAGAGAAGGAGGTCACTGTGAGATTTGAGGGTGGGGGAGTAATAAAGTCAAGATGTAGTCAAAGCCCCCCTGCTGACTCAGGTCACTTTGCCTCAGTAAGGCCCCCGGAACTGAAATAGGAGGACACTATTTATCTATTCTAACACACTGGAGAAAGATGACTTGCATTATCATGAAGGGCTTTTATAATATGGGATTTAAAATGATGGCATGCATTACTGTATTATGAGAAAACCACATGAAGTGGTGTAGTAAGAGTCCTTTTCTTGCAGAATAATTAACCCAAAAACACTAGATGCATTAGGGATATGTGTGCATAACCATTAAGCCTTGTGCCTTGTGAGACATTACGTTTTGAGCTGGATGCAACATGCAAAGTAACAAAACCATCCAATAAAACCAGTGGTATTGGTCATATGTATTTGTTCTTTCATGACATTTACCCACTAACCCATCTAAATGTACAGAAGAAATCATACAAGATGTATCCAAACCTACTTTCATTAAATCATACAATGTTCACAACACTTCAGCCATGCCTACTTAGGTGAATGGACGTCTGCACCATTTCTTATCACCAGCACAGCTTACAAAGTATAATTGAGAGGATCTCTGCTGTCATGACAACATTCAGATGGATTTACAGTTGTTGTGAAGCTCTTGTTGTATGAACAGTAACACAAGTTATTGTCAACAAAAGCAAGTTAAGCTGCTAAGTTTTAGCTGTTGTTCGATAGAAGTAGTAAAAACAAGAAAGGTGGAGAGAGAGAGCAAGGTCGCAAAGGACCTCAGCTGGAATCAAACCAGGCTACTACAGCAATGACTCACCGATGTTGTGCCTCTTTAAACGTTTTTGTGGGTTAAGTAAGCAAAAAACAAACTTAATACATTCCCCATTATTGACTTTATGATCCATTACAGATCCTGCAAAATGCATAGCATTTAATTGTTGACATGTAAAAAAGAATACACATTACCTCATAAAACATGTTCACGTCACAGACATCTAAACCAATGTCGAGGGATAGACGAATTATGGAACCTCTCAGCTTTTATTTGTGGCATAGCTTTATGGGGAGCACTGTCGATATTATTGCTTGAGGGACTGCTATCGCATTTAGAACATCCAATTGTGGCTCCTTTGTGATGAATACTGCAACTTTGGCCATCAGCTTTCTTTAGCCCAAGTGGTGAGTTGGACATTTTTGTTTTGTGTTTGGAACCTGTATAGATAATTATTTACTGAGTTGCCATAAACCTTAAAAACAGAGATTAAGTGTCTAAAATGTCACTTCACTGCCTTTTCTCCTAATGACGTAATAAGGTCAAGGTTTTCATTCGTTCAGTATTGTAGTTTATGGCCAGGTTTAATAGATTACCATTAGCTTCGTTTGGCCTTTGTGTTTAGTGTATATTAGCCAAGGATAATCATTTAAATTTCACATTTCAATACTGAGTGTTGGAATTCATCAGTCTGAATCCAAATCAGTACTATGATGTCTTTGTCATTACAGTGCTGAGTCTCGTTCTAAGAAAAAGAAAGTTCTAAGAATTACATTCTTCCATTTATAATTTTTCTACCTTAGGACAGAATACTACTTAAAATGCATGTTAATCTTGCAGTCCAGTACAACATTTCACCCTTAACACTCTGTGCCTCAGACTGATAGGTGGAAACAACTGCATCCATAATCACCCTTATTAATAAAATGCTAGGCAGCTGAGACTTTTTGCTTCATTTGTGTGCTTCTGTGTTTCCTATTCCATTCAGCATACATTTAGTTTCCCCCCTTTTGCCGAGTGCTCATTTTAGGTTTTGATCTAGTGTGAATGCATAATTTATCAGATGTTAAGGGCTCCATTGCGAACTTTAAGTGGCAGCGTGTTGTATTTGTGTAATGAACGGAGTTAAAGGAGATCAAAGCTGAAAATATGACAGATGAAGGGGAGGGGGCAGATGCAAAGATTTGGCTTGTCTGACTTAATTGCTGCCTTGCAAGAAGGAATCTCATGCACTCAGATTTGAAAGAGTTCATGCTTGGTTTCACACTCTGAGAGAATATTTTGAATACACAGTAATTATTCTTCAGTTAATATTATGGTTTATCTGGTATTCTTCATTCTACTTGAGCTGTGGTGTATGTATGGTCATATTTAAAGTTGAATTAAAGTGAAACATTACATTTTTTCACGTTCTTCACCGTTCTTCAGTATGGGACTTAGGAATGCATACTTACTGTACAAAGAGTATGATATTATTATGTTCTTAAAACAGCAATACAGACTGAACTGTTTGCACTTCTTTGAGATTGTAGCTTTAAGTATCATATCATCCTCTAACAGTAGTAGAAACCATAACCTCATTTAGAGAAAAAAATTCAGTAGCAGAAAAAAGTTTGTCCTGGGTTTTACACTGGCACTCCCTGTCTGCATGGCGCCTGCAAAGCTAGCTGGCTACCTAGCCACTACTCTTTCTTCTCTCCACAGATCATTAGTAGTCAGGCTCCTATCCTTTGAAGTCAGTGAAGTCTGCTGTGTCTGTCATAGCCATGCAAATCCAGGGGACAACCCCTGCCACCTGTTCTCAGAAACATCTGTCCTCGGACCGAGGCTTTGCTCCAGCACTGCTCAGCTGCCTCACTCAGCTCTGATCCTCAAAGGGCTGGAGGAAGGCAAAGAAGCTATTTTTAGGGGCTTGCTTGATATGCTGGTGCAGACCTTATGCTCTCTAATGAACATAGTTTTAGTATGAGTGAAAGCTCAGACCATCAATGTTACTCATTTCAGAGGAGGAGATGTTTTTTTCTTTTTTAAAGTTGTCTGATTTTAGAAACTATAGGAAACTTTGATGAAATGACAGATGTAATTTTGAAGAAATTACGCCGAAGTACCGGCACTAAAATATCAGAAAACTTTGTTCAGCGAGAATGTAGGTTTCAGCTCAAGTGTAGGCCTTTAGTGTAGCCGCATTGCTTTTGATTAAGTCCTTCATCTGCAAGTTGTGAGACTTTTTCAGCCTCTCCTTCCCTTTATTACTGCAAAACTTTAACTTCAAGGAACCATAGCACATGGTATTTGTGATATATATATAGACATATGTGTGTATGTGTATATGTATATATAGTGACTGTGCATCATGACTCTGAGCTGTGTCAAGCTGCTTAAATAACCCTGTGGCTAACTGAAAACACACACCTTGTTGGATTCTCTTGCCACACATGGAATAAAATGTGCACTGTAGGAGAGTATATTGCTTCACCAACATCAGGAATGCATTACTGAACAATGGCCTATGGAGGAGAATACAAATTACACAATGATAATTCCCCCTTTTTCCATGCAGTGCCTGTAATCTGGCCCAATTAAAATATACAGTTAACAACGACTGTCTCGTAGGGTTGCTTTACTGCTGACCCAGCAACAACAGTACACCAAGCATCTGTCACCAACCTGTGTCGAAAAATGTTATCCTCAAGAATAAAATCCACACTCTCATTGAACATTATACAACATGAAAAGCATGGTAAAACAATACAAGGCGGACATAACTCTATTCACTCTCAAGTACGGACTCACTGGATTGTTGTACGTGCTGAAACATTGCAGGGGCTCAGTTACAGGAGTTTGCTATGATATGAGACTGTATATGAAATCTTAGGAAAGTTAGCAGCTGTGTAGCCTCTCCCTCTGCAGGGAGACTGAGATCAGTGGAGTGTGAAACGGTAGATGTGCATGTGGGGGAAGCCTTCTGATCCAGGTGTTGAATGCTGGTTGGCACTCAGACAGCTCAAGGGAAAGAAAATGTACAGTTTAATGCACATATAAATATTGTACAAATACATGCACATGTATAGCCATCAGGAAAACACACGTGCAAGATTCCAGCACACACTCAGGCGATGTTTGACCATATTGTTTCCACCGGATGCATGCTGTATTATCCTGCCAACCATTCATTTGGAAAAGCATGAGACAGAAATTCCTGATGCGTGCTGTGCCAGGATTTGGAGCTCAACACTGTACAACTGTCTTCTGAGTCTGTGAATTGAGCCATGATGGGCTGAATAAAAAGTCAGGCAAACACCCATCTGAAGTTAGAATGACATCTCAGAGGCAGTGTACTATTGTGTTGGGAGCCAATTACAACAGCGGGCCTCAGCCCATTGTACATTCTCTCACAGAACAAATCTGTTGGAAAAACTAGACTTAGCTGTGCCTCTGGCACCATCTGTAAAGAATATGGCCATGACTCTTAACTGCACCCAGGTTTACTCTCCATTGTTTTTAAAGTTTTAACTATTTTGGAAAACCTATCTTTCCCCATAGCTCTATAGGATCACGCAGTTGTACAGTTTTACTTAATTTGACACTTTCATACAAAATAATCCAAAATGTACATCATCCAAGCTTTTTTTTCTTTGTGATTTATCAATGCAAAACACTGTCTACTTGAATCCCAGTGTTACAGGTGCATATATATTCATTTGCAGCTCTTTTTTTTTAAGTGTTTATGTATCTATTTATTTATTATTTATATTTCACTTCAAGCTTCCTTGAAATTGTGTTAATTTAAAGACCATATAAAGTCTTATTTCGCAAAATTTAACAGGTTTAATCGGGAAAAGAAGATCAATGAGTACAAAACAGAGTTTTTCTCTTATTCCCTTCCTCACAGTTCCTTAGATTTCTAATCTCGCACTCTTCTATGGAAATGGTTTATTCACAGTGAATGCTCTACTGTTACTGTTGCACTATTCTCTGTAGAAATTCTTTTTCTATGCCCATTCTATCCTGTTGAGGTTCATGGGCCAGTCTCAGCTACCACTGGACAAGAGTCTGGAAAAATCCCTGAACTGGTCACCAGTCCATCACAGGGCCAGCCAATAGACAAACGAGATTTTTTGTATAGTTTTCTTTTTAACTGAATTTTATGCTTTTCTGATTCATTGCTTTATTTTAGGAGTCTGTCACGTTGCTGTGGCACCTTTTCTCATCGTTATCCTCAAAAGCTTTGTTAAGGCTACAGTCCCCTTAGGGTCCCCCTCTGGAAAAACCCAACCTGTCTTGATTGGTTAGAAATTGATGAGATATGCCAGAATACAAGTCCAATGCAGCTGCTCATTGCTTGTTTGAGGTGTGCCAAACATGCCACTGGGCAAGCGCTACACAAATGGGTTTCATGGGGATGTTTTTATAAATAGCAAGAAAAGCTGGGACTTGTAGTCGAGGCATTTGAGGCACTTCGAAAGCAGAGACAATAATTCCCTTTTGGGTATGGGCTTTATAGCCTTTATAGCTTTGCAGAACTTTCACATGCAAAATAAAAGGCTTTTCAAATAGTTTTTTGCTTTCCTTATGAAAAAGTTCAAGGATCAAGCTTGTATCCATCCAGCTGAAATGATCACCGTGCCTCTGTTTATTACCTATGACATCATGTCATGTTTAAGTTGCAGTACATATTGCGTATCTTACAACTTTCACTAAAACTTCCCATCCTTCAAAATCTTGAAAGCATGAAGATAAATGACTCACTTGGAACTTGTGCAATGGTACATTATTGCCAAGCTAGCAGGCTGTGATCTAATGCTGTTCATTCTCCACACATTTATGACTATGAATGCATTGTTCTGTTTACTCTACCATTTCATTTCCAATTAAACAGCAGGTCACAGAGCAGTGTCTTTCCTTTTAAATGAAATCCTGAATTAATTTTGATCTCCTAATGACTCTATGGGATGACCTCAAACTCATTACAGTTTGCGTTTCAGGACAATATGAATGCACTTGCATTGCACGTGTCTAATATATTTTTAGATTATGTTATCCAGATCTTGTGAAGGTGATTAAAAGATTGTGAAGTACATGGGTGCTTTTTAACTGGGAGGCCAGTACCTCACAGGCAACCAGTATGATGAAATCCATCTTCAGCAAGGTCATCTGTTCACTCTGCACTGTAATTACAGGCAAACAAAAGGTTTTTCAGTTGAATCATTACAACATTCAGTTGGTATGCCTTTTGAAAAGCCATCGTAAGGGTATATGGCTGCTGGTAACAGTTAAGGAAACATCAGCATTCGTCCAATCAGTCCCTCAAGAAAGGACAACAGTGATTTGTCTGCGGCCATTTTGGCTGTCAGAGATGTTTAACTTCCTTGCAAATAATAGCTCTTGTACTCTGGGTAAACAGCCATTACTAGCCTGTTTATTTGGAAGGAGGGGCTCACTGTGGATCTGACCTGGTTTTTAAATGACAATTCATACCAGAGAGATGAAGGTTTGGGAGAGAGAGAGAGAGAGAGAGAGAGAGTGAGGGTGGGTGGGGGTAGTGGGTCAGAGAAGAGACTAGAGAGGAAGACCCAATTTATTTTGAGTAATTGGCTCCACTTGAGCAAACACCTCTTGCTTGCCCAGTAGCCAGCTCAGCCCAAGTATATACCAACAGCAAAATATATCCTATAGATATTCAGCTACAAACAGCAAACTGGTAAGTTTTGCATTCATTCTGAATCTCTAATAATCAGGAATAATTCTGTAACTCCAGCAAAGTGCTAAAAGCTGTCCTCACACTATGCATATTTGCATGAAATAATTAAATAGATAAAACAGCAACAACATAATATTGACTTAGATTTTCAAGCTTAAATATTACCACTTAATGAGAACTTGAACAACATAATGTGCAGTGGCTGCACATGTATCTCTACTTTCACTGTGGTCAAAGAAAGGAAACGGTAACTGTAACTTTACATTATTTCTGCATTGACATAAAGCAACAAATACAGATCAAGTCTGATAAAGCAAGGGAAGCACTTTTGTCCGTGAAGCGGAAAAAAAACTCTCTTGGTGAGGCTGTCGCATTGTCAGATGACACATTAACTGGCAGGGAAAGTCCGGCTCTTTCATTTAACCATGTTCACCTTTCACACTCCAAGTGGCCCTTGGCTGTTTGATGGCCCCATGGTGCCCTTCCAACAGATCTGCGCTGTTTCAGGAAAGAGGAAACCCTGAAATAATACACCTTGTCTATTGATAAGTAAGACATATCTGGACTCCGTGACAAATTCCACAGAGCCAGGCCAATGGGGGGCAATGGCCTGGAGATGCCTGTGGGGCAACGTGGGGGTGATGTAGGGTTACAGTTGGTCTCCTCAAGGAGTGTCAGTGGTGGGTCACTCTGCTAATTTAGGCAACATCAATGTGCAAAAAAACATGCTTGAATGTTGAATGCATAATGCTCGCGTTAGACAAGTGACCCAGCACATGTGTGCACTTTTTTTTATTTATGTGTACGCATATGCACACATCACACTGAGTAGTTTAAAGTCTGTCATCTGACTGGTTTCTATGCTGCTCTGATATTAAACAGTGTTGTGGTTCTCCTTCCTGTGGCTGCCTTAGATGTCACACACCATGTGTGGCTCCTACCTCACCTCTAAACAGAACACACACAGCTTGCTCTTCTGTACCAACAGGCTACTTTGTGTTTCCTGATGTGTTCACTTACCAATACAGACAAGCAGTTGCATTAAAAGAGAGATTCTTGCTCCCAACTACAAACATACAAGCATTCAGATTCACAGACACACACAATAACTCACCGGCTTGAATAAAATGTGACTAAAATCAGAAATATCTCCTGCTTCGCTTTTGGAAACAAAACGGTCACCTCATCAATCTGTCCTTTTGTGAAATTGCAATGAATGGAAACAGGAGGAAGTATATTTTCTATGGCTGCACGAACAAGTTCTTGGGGTTAAGTGGCCATCCCCAAGGTGTATTTAACAGCCAAAGTTGAAATGAAAACAAACACTTGGCCAACTTGTTGCTTGGAAACCCTTATAAGGTGCTAAAGCCTGTCCTGTAGCTGCAAATCAATATTCAGCAAACTAGCTACTAGGCTAGTGTCCCTAACTCCCTGATGTGTGTCCCTTTGAACACCCGCACACACAAACAGACAGTTATTAAAATTTACTGCAAGAAAAATGAAGTTAGCAGAATAAATGTGTCAAACATATGATGCAGAGTTTTGTGCTTTGGCATTAAAAAAAAAAGTAATTACATTATGTTTACTCACTTTCTGGAAAAGTTTTAATTTAAGAAGTTGCATTACTTTATCGATAAAAGTGACATTCAGTCAGTTTTTGAACCAAAGCTAATTGATTATTGATACAGAATGTATTCAGGAAATACATTTCCATAAAGAAATGATAGAAAAAAAAAACTGCTGACAAAAACACATTGCTAGTGGCATGTTATTGTATTATATTATATGTTAAATGTGTACACGTTGACGATAATAGCCAATTAACTCCATTAAGCTCACTTCTCGATGAAAATATCTGCATACAAGCCATGAATTGATTAAATAGGTTCTATTTTCTTTTATTTAATATGTATAAAAATATGTGTTTTACATAGTTTTGGGGGGTTATGTTCTCAGGATGGGAGCTGCATCTTCTAAGAATGCCTCTTGGTTATGAGCCACAGCTTTTATCCTGCACATTTTTCTTCATAGGGGCCGCACGGTGGTGGTTAGCATCATCACCTCACAGCAAGAACCAGATGTCTGCTACAGAGCTGAATCCCATGCAGTTATAAATCATGACTGCCTCTGTTTTGTTGTCAATCAAAGCAACATCCTAAGTGGGAACTACTATAGCATGAATATTTCCACACTATGTCTCCCCTGAACTTTCATTTTACAGGTCTTACCCCTCTCACTTGGCGTGTTGCTGTTAAATTAATAGGCCCACTGTAACATTAGTTACAACTCTTTGAAAAGACACTCCTCTTCACTTGGACAGAAAACACGTGAATGAGTTGAACCTCACTATTATTCCTGGACACGGAACAGACTGTGACATTTTCCCCCCAGTTAAGAGTGGGTTTTGTAAACAGGCAGAGAGCGGTTCGACGGCTTTTACAAGGAGTACAACCTATCAGGCAGAACTTTTAAAAACAGGTAAAATATATATGCATAAGGATTTTGCCACACACTCCCATGGGCCAATAGGAAGAGGGTGTAGTCTAACCTGTTTATAGCTGCTAGATCATTTCTTGATTTCTATGGCTGAGGCTTGTCCACCTACATTTATGCACACACACTGCAGCTCTTCAGAGTTTTTAACCCTTAGTTTAGGTTTATTAGTGGCAGGATTATCAAACAACATAACATGTTAACATTTTTTCAAACTTTTAATGATTGCTAACACAGCTTAGAAAACTGAGATGAGAAATAACTCTCCAAACATCTGGTAGATTTCTGTCTCTGTCATGTTGCATAAGAGTGACAATCCAAAGATCATATAAATGTCTAATAGTATGATTAATAGTGTTTGGGCATGATATTAGTAAAAGACTCTTGGCTTAAATGTGTACATGGGCTCAGAGCCAGAATGCTGTCAACTCAGGACAGCTGTGTCTCTCCTCAGCACCTTTGGACTGAGCTGCAGGATTTTGTGTGACAGATGAACTTGTCAGAGCAGGTGCTATCCTCCTGATGACGTCATGCAGGAAGGATTGCTGTTGCTAAAGTATCATGGAGAATCCTCTGTTACCCCACTGCACAAACATTAAACAGAATGGGTTCCAGTTTGGCACCTCATTTTGACTTTGAAGCATTTCACCTAAAAGTGCATTGAGTCAGAATCTGTTTGTTTCTAGGTGGAAATAAAACTTAATTAGGTTTTTGAATTCTGACATCCAGTTTTCAAGGTACTTTGAAAGTGATACAAGAGATGAGCGTGTATGTGGCAGACTTACAAAATCTTTGCTTTATATATTGGATGTGTTACATTATTTGATATGTTTTTGCTTTGAAATTTTGAAGGAGACAACTCTTCGTTTATCCTTGGAAGGAAAGGCCAAATTCTCCTGTCAAATTTTGTGATTTCACCTATCATCAAATCTCTGGTTTCCTGGCATGAAAGGTTCCCCAGGTCCAGACTAGTAGTTGCTACAATGGCTATATTCTCTGCAGGCACTGCCACTGAATTTTTATAGTGCACACCCGTGGAGACATTACAGATTTTTCATTCTGTACAACAAATGAGGATAATTGCAATGTGACAGCGATTAGAAGAGCTTCACAAATGATCTCAGTTTAAGAATATATGAGCAAGACACTCTCTTCCATCCCAAAACATTTGTATATGCTGGCAGAGATTCGTGAGCGTCACTTTTGCTTTATCAAAAGAATGTACTACTCCGTCCCTGACCAACTGTTCTAACCCTAACCAAATAATGTTATTGCCTAAACCCAATTAAGTTGAAAGTTTTATTGTCATGTAGAGAGATACACAAAATGACTCCTCTGCATTTACCCATCCATGTTGGCATGTTGTTGAACACATACATGCACATGCACAGGGTCACACACTCATGGAGACAGATGCCATATTCACTGGAGCGGTGGGCAGATGTTGATGTTACTCAAGGGCACCTCGGCCGTGGCCTCTGCAAGGAGGTGGACTGCCATCCCACCAGCTGACAGTTCACCAGTCTTTGAGCAGTGAGAGCCGGAATCAAACCACCAACTTTCAGGTTATTAGACCACTGAGTCACGGCCGCTCCAAGCTGTTATCAAGCAACAAAAGTATATTTTTGTCATGTTATTTACAAATCAAATGTCGGTCTTGATCTCATGTCACTCAAAGGCCCATGGTTGAAAGTGCTGAGCTTAACTGCCATCCATTCCTCCCTCCTGGAGCCCTTTGTGGCTTCTTAAATCAAAGACTTGAGAATGACATCTGTTATGATGTGGAAATGCTCATTTAAGTTGTGTTAACCAGATTCTGCTTGTGAGCTATGAGCATGCAGTTGGAGGACTTGCTGATGGATCTATTTGATCTTCGTAACATCTTTTGAAATGTAAAGTGAAAATTAAACTCTTGTACCTTTGGCAAGTATATATGTTGTGACTTGTTATTAAAGGTGAAAATATGGAGTACTACGCTGTACAAACTATGACTAAATTAGGATGAGACAAAAATATGCAAAATAGATATATTCTTATAATGGATGTACTGATTATATCTCAGCATCCAATTGTCCATTTTGATTAGCTCTAAATCCATAATGCCAGTGCCTATTATATCCTCGAAATGTGATTGAAAGAGTTGAGAATTTCTCTGCTGATATGCTTTTGTCATCATTTTCCAGTTTAGGTTTTTGTGCACTGTTTGCTAATAATAAAAACTAAAAATCTTAGTCAAAACTCCACAATACTGTTATCTCAACAAAAATTAAAGTTGGAGCTCCATTTACATAAATTAACCTGTGGACAAAGAAGTATATGGCCTCTATTTCTGTATTTGCTGTTACAAATTATTATGCTGTTGCAGCCAATGACATAGATATTGCTGTATAATACCTCTGCTTTTTAGCTTTTGTCTGAAACTGTGGAAATAATCTAATTGCTAACTCCCTATTCATTGAAATGTTAACTTCCATTTACAAATTTGAACTCACAATCCTACCAATCATGCTCATTCAGTTTATGTACTGTATGTGTGAGAATCGATGGGCGCCAAGGCTTTACTGTGGCCTCTGGGACCTGATGCAGGTCAGGTCACCTTTCCTCTCATCATTCTTTCCTTGTCTTCAAACTTCCTTCAGGAACTGCCTTTCAATAATACCTGACATCAGATCAAAGTAAGAGATACCAACTGCCTTCAACCTTCTCACGTGGCAGCGATCTAATCAGCAAATGGTTGAACCTTGGGTGTAATGCTGGATTTCATCGCCTGCTCGGACATTGGGCAGTTCTCCGCCGAAATCTGTAAGTCAGCAGCAGCCGTAGTGCACTGGAGAGAAGACCTGTGATCGTTGCCCCCTGCAGTGACGTCTTCAAGGAAGAAAACAGAGGTTTGTCTGTATGTGTAAAGACAGCAGTGAGGAAAATGTTGGCAGAAATATACATAAATAAACATCCTCAGGTACACAAAGAAGTAAGCAAGATTCAAGTAGAGGCAGTGACCATCAAAGAGTGTATCCAGGATGTCAGAGGAGGGAAAGGAAAGGAAGAGGCTGGGGAGGAAGGCCGGAGGGAGCTGAAAGTCTCCCTGGTTGCCCAAAGCAAAAGCATGACCTGAAAATGAGTAGTCTTGCCTTTCAAGGATGAAAGCATGGCAACATTGAAAGTCAACTGTGTTCTCAGGTATTCACACACTGCTTCAAGTCTCAGAAATGAGTCAGCAAGGTGTTTACAGAAACAATTCAATGTGGTGGGAAGTCTGCTTCCAGTCATGTGTTTTAATTAAAAAAGCACACCAAACATGCTTTAGTTCTTTCTGTGGCAGCTTGTTCCCACAGGCCCATGGTTTAATAAAGAGTGGAAGGAGTACAAGTGAGTTTGAATACTTTATCATGCTGTCCCAGCCCACATCCCTTGGTCCATGGTGTGTTACCTTCCCCAAAATAAGCTGCATCCTTCTCAAGCACTCACTGAGAACAAAGAGAAGCAACAGACAAACAACATCGGCTTTAGTTTTTCTATTTCAAACGAAGCAATCTGCAGGAGAGTGAAGGGTTCCTGGAATGTGCCTTTCTGTTTTGATATCGCCCAATAAAACAGTAATGATATGCTCCCTCCATCTGGATCCAGTTGCCAGTCTGCACCAGAGGTAGACGTGTCAGTTGATATTATTTTCCCTCTGTGATGTTTAGGTCTGGTCACAGTTGAAGGAAGGTCACTTGGCATACCTTGCGTGCTCCTCTGTAATTATGGAGTCACTTGTTGAAGGTCACCTAATATGGCTTCACAGGGCAACACATGCGGAGTGAATTTCTTACACATTGAATAAAGCCATCACAACACAATATATTAAAAACTTACATAGTACAAATGGCAGTGCATATTATATTACAATTGTACAGTGCTACAGTATTTATTCAGTACTGCTGATTTTCAATATTATGTTTGAGGCAAGATTATTTTTAAAATGAAATTTAAGCTTAAATGTAGCACAAATGTAATTTAAGACTAGAGGAGGCAGTTTTGAGTAGCCGTTTACTGACTAATCTGCAGAAGTTTCTCGTAAAACATTCAAAGATCATCCATAAAGACATTAGCGACTAATTACTCCTCTGTTTTTTTCGTTCCTTGTATTGATTGAGATGAATCGTTCACAGTTAGATTTTGCATGTTAGCCAGTGTTTTTGGTCAGAGTTCATCTTCCCTGGGGAAAGACAGTCTCAGTAGGAGAAGCGAATTCTAGTGACAAGGCTGCCTGCCAGCTTGCTAACTCCTTGATTGTTTCCAGACAAGTGTAGTTGCCCTCTGGACAGCATGTCTCTCAGTTCTAGAGTAATGGCCAATTACCAGGAGGCAGTTTGTTGAAAGGATGTTGCCAGGAACTACATCTGCCTTCAAACAGCCCTTGGATCCAAACATATGCTCTGGAAAAACTACCTTCAAAAACGAAGCTCATCCAAAGGATCCCAAACTGCCTTCAGAGCATCATGCAAGTGCTGAGAATGTTTGAGCCATGTCTGACATGAGAACTGCGATTTATTGATTTATTTAGCAAATATTGTTTACAAGGATGGAATGGCGAAATGACAGAAACGACATGGCAAGTAATGTTTTTTTTTTTAACTGTTCAGTTCAGTGTTCTGACATCTGCCAATTAGAGTGGCATTTGACAACAAACTACAATATAACGACTGAGGCCTGAGCTTGAATCCCTAAACGACACATCAAGGACAGGCATTAGAATTCACTTAACCACAAGTCAGAGACTGCTTTTTACTTTGACATTTGCTACATTTGCATTTGTTAGAGAGTTGCTTGCGCATGCACTCCTAAGCTTCCACAAAGTCAGAGAGAAATGATTTCAGGAAACCAACAGGGGTTCTGACCAGCTTCTTTTGTCACTGTGTCGGCACCGGCAGCTCAACATGTTAGCCGACACAGACCTGCTGCTTTTACAACCACCCTGAAAGCACAAGGCAGTGTTAGAACCAAAAAAATCTTACAGCGGGATGTCTAAAGAGGAAAAAGACTCTCGCAGCCCTTTAACTCTGGTTAAGTGGTCACTGTTGTCTACCAGATGTTTTCTAGAACCTTTGATCAACTATCAAACCATCAGAAACTGTTACATGAAAACCGTGAGTTAAGAGTAACCTTCAACACCCCCTTTTCTTACTCTAAAAAATTCAAATAAAAGGAAATACAAATAACTGTTAAATGTTATACCACTGCAAGATTATACTAGGAAAACATGTTGAAATTTTATTGATTCCAGCAGGCAAATTTTCAAAAAGCACCCACACACAAAATCTGAAATGAAATCAGATATTTATAGTAAAATCACTCTGTAAAATGAAACCTACCACATATGACTATAAATAATTTCAACAAACTCATATGTAAATGTTTAAGCATGTGGAAAAAGTTTGATTGGAAAAAAAGGTGAGGATTTTCGACAAATATGGACATAATCAGGTTTTCTCATAAGTTCTATATGTATAGAAAAATATATAATGCTAATGATGCAAAAATCACAAAGCAACTAATAGTGTCTGCGCACTCTTTGAACCTTACTTCCAGTTTAAGAGTGTTTCAATACATGTCCTGTATTGTGTCTTAATTAAACTAAAGGGGTCTTTGACCTTTAACCTGGTCATTATATAAACCGGTGTGTTATGAACTGAAATGCTGCATATCACGTGTCAGTTCGGCTCCCTGCCATGACTGCAGCTGCTTCCTCTCACGACTGATACAGAGCAGGTGGAGCCACACACGGCTGGCAGCCAGATATTGACCTATCAATCATTATATGTAGCAATACTAGATATTATCCCTTTACCTTTGTGGAATGTTTACAACCCGATGTACATAAAAATGATTTAGACTTTATTATCCTGTAAATTCTAAACATTTTAGAAATGTCATGGGGATTTTAAACCCAAATGGATGGCCTTGCAAATACACCTATTCTGTGACATCATACCATTATATTTGTAATGTTTCTAATTCTTAAACACTTATCTCTAAGGAAACCACCAATAATCCAGCATGTGCTTGACTTCAGGAAGTATACTAACTTTTTCTGTGTCCACTGAAAAAAAAAAAGACTTTCTCTCAAAATCATCATTATTGTGAGAAGAGTTTGAGCTCTTTGCCTCCACACTTTGAAAATCTGAATCCTGTGAAGCCAACGTTTTGGACCCTGTGGCACACCTCATAATATTTTGCGATGTTTTATGTGGAACCTTGCCATATTCATATTATCTGCAATTTCCTTTTCAAACAGCCCTGTCTATGCAATCCTTTTTGCCACAAATTTGGACAAATTAGAAACCTGCTTTAATCTCTTGATTAGGTGCTGTTGTGATAGTTGATATCCGTGGAGGATGATGATTGATTGACTCCTCTGTTGCAGTTGCGATAAACTAAACAGTCTAGTTTCCAGTGGTGATGTCACAGTGTTAAAACCAGGTGCAGAGGCCACTGAGTGCATCAGAGAGGCCCACTGTAATTCAACGCAATTTTTTCAGTTATTTGGCAGGCCTCAAAATGATATTTTAGTTTCTGTCAATAGCGTTAAGTTAAATTCCTTGAGATCATATGTTTCAAATTCAGATAGCTCCTATTTCAATCATCTAATTGTCCCTGCACCTTTCTTTCAGGATTTTGGTTCCTCTGTTGATGAAAATAATATGCTGTCAAGTGTTCAAGATTTCGGAACGGACCAGCAGAGCCTGGGGGTGAACTTAAACCTCCACCTTCTCATGCATGTGTTGCTGTGGTCTTTTGATGATTTTCCACAGCTATTGCTGCATCGCTTTAGGAACTGACAAAATAAAAACACCAGCTAATGCATGAAGCATCCTGTTTTTCTGCCTCCAGTATAATAAAATCCTGTTTTCAGGTTTCAGGTTGCTAGTTTTGATTCAAATGTCGCTTTAGTGAACATATACTGTAACCCCAGCCTTACTAAAAAATACCACCGCCTTAGTGTAGATAACATTGTGTTTCACTTCAAGTGAATGTGTTTTTGGATCTAGAAGGCATATTCATTTGCTCCGTGAGATGGATCAGTGTTCATATCACTCTTCTGGTTGAACAATTGCTACAAAAGATTTAACTCAAAAGTCTGGATATGTGATGCTACAAGCTGGATATTGTATGTGATGTTGCAATCATCTTAAAACGTCCTAGCAGCATTTCAGAGCATGTCTCCAAAAATCAAAATTCTGCTTCATGTGTGCTTTTGATCCTTAGTTGAGGCTAATGACTATCCTCTGTAAAAACCTGGTTATACATCCTGCATTTCAAATCAGTCCAAGTAGATCATGTATCTAGTTTGGGTAAATTTGGATACTTTAGATAGTGTAGTGTTTTGTTCTCATTAGCAGCAACAAAGCATTTTAAAGTTGCTAAAGATTAGAGAGTGTTCACTAAAGGGTGGTTATTTTGCATTGAAAAGGCAACTGAGGTTGATGTGCCGCTTAAATAATAGACATCTTCCAAAAATAATGAATTTACAGTATTTAGTGTAAATTAAAAAAAAAAACATATTACCATCCTAGAGGTTATAAATCTGGGGAAATTTTAAATGTTTAAAACCACTTCCCAACTTTACTTTTGTATTACTGGAATGGCTCTGGGTTTATCAAGATCATTTACTCAAACCTGTGAGTCAAAATTAGCTTCCACTTTCACTTCATTACTTCAAAGTAACTTCAACAGTCCTCATTACTTAACACTTCATAAAACATTCATATATAAGAAAAGTTTATTAGGCCATGGTGGAGTGCCAGATAGGGAGGAGGAGTGTGGACATCTTCTCTATCTGCAAAATGCAACCCTTCTGTATATTTTATTGTAACTTACAGCATAGTCTGAAATCTGGTTAAAAAATCTTTAAGTCACGTGTGACGACTCCATCCTCATCATTGTTTTCTGGGGAATTGTTTATCTGTGCCACAGTGATGTCTGTGTCTGTAATCCATAAACCGATTCCGCACTTCACAGATGCAGGAGCTCCAGCATGCAATACAGCAGCATGTAACTGTATACCCCCCCCCCCACTGCTCTGGCTCAGTCAATCAAACCTGTGACTCACCTACTCTCTGATGAGACATTTTTTCAAATCTGACTTTGTCACTTAATGTATGAATCTGAATCTGGGCCTTTGATTTAATAATATAAGCTGGGAAGGGTGAGGCACCTGGACTGTGATTAGCCAGGGGGATGTGACTCACAGAGAGTACAGGCTTCAGGTAGCTAGGAGTCTGCATCTTAAATTCCAAACAGTAACTCTTGGTGATAACAATGATGAATAGGGTTCCATTTTTTTACGTCACATCCCTCCTACCTGAGCTCTTTCCCTGTCTCTGTTGCGTCCTCCAAATGTGTCTACCAAAGAAGCTTCAAAGGGTTATTTCTCTGTTTAACAGACCTCTGTGTCATCTGATTTTTAATGGGCAGTGTTGGTGAGGGAGGCCAGGAGAAAACACCGGTGATGGGTTGAGGCTTTTATTTGATTTAACTACCATAATACCTCTTGCAGGCTCAGATCTGGTTTCTCCCTGGCTGGTTTCAATTCAGTGGCCCGTAATCACCATTCCTTAGGAGTTTCCACTTTATGTCCCCCTGTCCTCTTCTCTTCAGCCAGCAACAGAAGGTAATCTAATGCAAAAACCCTCATAAAGCACTGACTGGTCTGGTTCTTTTTAGTATAGGCAGAACATGCTGATAGAAGAAACACAACTTTAGTTTTTAAATGAAGGTATAAGGGTTTTAGCTGCTGCAACAGGCAAGAGGGTCAGTTTTTTTGTCTATTGAGTCTCCAAAAGTAGCAATCAATGCTTAGGGATGGGACTAAGTGCTCCCATATGGTAGGAGTTTTTACTGGAGTGAGATACATGTGCAGCTTCGAAAACAACTGTCTTGGGGAGCTTTTTTATAATAAAAACACATGTAGGTTCTCTGTATTGTTCACGTGGGACAGTGTTCCAAAATTTGTGGATGTTTTACATGGAAAGGAGCCTTTATTCCAAAGGACATCTCATCTTTGTAGTATCGCTTGGATTACTGCACTACTTGCCATGTATAATAGCAAATTAGATACTTTAACAAATACAATCTCTCCATCTCGGTGTATTTTGATCACCTAAAATCACAGTTTTGTACAAAAATGATGTTTCTATGGCATATTTATGAATGGGTCTTGTTAGAATGTAGTTTACATGCTGGTTGAAGACATTGCTTGTATCTTACATATGTTTTCACAAAAGGTAAAACACTGTAATGTGCATTTGAAGTGAAAATGCTATTCAAAGTCATTGGCGGTAATTTGATAATTTTCTTGACACATACGAACAAAAAAGTAAGTGACAGTCATTCACACTTTTTACAATGCTTGTTTATTTAGTTATTACTTTATCATTATTGTTATTATTATGCAAAGCTGTTATTAGTATTGTAAAATATTTTTCAGCATAACAACACACAGTTTAATACATCATTAAAAATAATGTGTGCCGGGAGCTTCGCTCTGAAATGTCTGTGCACAGTTGCGGTAGAATTAAGCTACGCTTGCAGGGTTAGGGTTACGGTTAGGTTCGACAAAACATTTTGACAGCAGCGGTATTTGTCTTTGTGTGTTTCACTTATTTGTACATTATTCGCATCAAAGCCCACAGTGCCACATACGTTTTTACCGGAGCCTGTCAAATACGAAAGGGCTCTACTGTTGTTGTTCGGCAGTTGGCAAACAGATGGGTTTATTACTGCCACCTTGTGGTGGTAGAAACACACTATCACACTCGTTTTATAACGATGTAGTCCTATGTCAAGAATATAGTCATAAAATTATATGATTTCTTATAATCTAATGAATATTCAAACATATTAAGAATCATTGTAAATCCCTAAAGGAAAAATCTGAAGCACAGTGTAAAACCTATTGAACTTAAAGGGGACATTTGGTTCTACGAAATTAAATCAGCCATTTATAAAACTGGTGAGTGATGAAAATTTTCCTCTGATCACTGGTCACTTATATGTCACTTAACGAGGCTCTCAGTCTGGGGCCCTTTCATCACTCTTTATGCAGTGCACCAGCCATGAGAGCACATACGAGTCTGTGTGAGCATATGCATGTCCTCATGTGTGTCAGACACGCTGGTGGGTGGTTGAGTGAGACCTAACGGATCATTGGCTTGCTCAGCTGTTGTCCTCTGTTTTAGTTGGAAGTCATGCAAGGATGACTTCATCTCCTCTGACTTCTTCAAGGTCATCAGACTGTGAGGAGCCCTTATATTCTTTCATTTGTCACCCATACACAGGGTTCCTACACTGTGCAAGCATTCAGATGCCTGCAGATTAGCCCTGGACAAGTGGCCAATTAAAAGGTCACACAAAACTGCTATTTTCACTAAAGGAAATCATCACAGTGAACACTTAAATGACTTCCAACAGTGCCAGCCACTCATAAAGTTCAAAGAAAAGGCAAACAGAAGCACATAGACATTAGGTAATCATTGCAGTAATGTGAATTGCTGCTTCAGAAACAATTGAGAGAAAACTGATCGACCATAGGTAAGATTGTACTATCCTGTGGGCTGTGAGGGTTATTTTAGAGAGAAAATATTTAAGTATACTAAGGATATTTCTCACTTTGCATTTTCACACCCACTTAAAAAAGCCCCTATTGCATTGTGAAGCCTAGGACCTTGATGGTATCAGACTCACTAATTGGCATATCGCTTGAAAGGAAATTGGGAAACAAGTCCTTTTCATACAAATTTTGCACTATGACTAATCCTGCTTCTGTTCTTTATCATTTGGAATCATGGCTATGCTAAACATTTACCATATGCAAACCAAACTCACAGAGTGAATCCTTATGTTTAACTATAATATATGAAACTATTAAACCCGGCGTGAGAGCAGCATGTAAGTGGAGTGAATGAGTGATCCACATGACTAAAATCCCTTCATCAGAACATGTGCATGAGGCTCTCTGCTGATGAATGTGTACCTGACAATGCGTTGTTATCACACAAACCTTCCAACAAATACTATAATAGAAATAACCATGGGCTAGTTTTGTCCGCAGCTGATCATGCGTGTGCCACAAGTTGAGAATAAATGTCCCCTTAGGAGTCGAAATAGTGTAACTGGCTTCCTCTGATTTTTAAAGGCAGGCAAGGTAAAACAATTCGAAAGGTGTTGGCTAAATGAAACACAAATCTAACTTTGGCAAAAATAAAAATTACTGTGACTTGCAGGTTTACTGATTTGTTTGCTAGATTCAGTCATTAATACAATTTTATATTAATTTTGAACACAAAGATTAAAGACATTAAACACTCCCTTACTTTACCTTTGACTCACAGAACCCTGGGCTTTACATGCACTGCAAAAAGGTGTCATCTTATTATGCAAGTGTACAGATTTCACAGTCACTGTTTGGGATTTACAAAACACAAAGCAGTTAAAATGTGAAGAGCCAGAATACAGTATGAGGCCCATTAGTGGCTTAGCACTGGTATCTGGTATCTCATGCATTCATGAAGATCTGTATGTGGTTATTTATGCAAGCTTTCTTGCTGAAGACACAACCAAAGCATACATTTCAAAGGCTCTCTCCCTGGTGGACTCACGTCTCTCTGAGTTTCTTGGAGAGAATTTGCAGGTTCTGTGAAAAGGCGGATGCTAAAATACTAGGCATACTTGAAACAGACTACAGATTAGCTAACCTCTTTGATGACCACACAGGAAAGAGTCAGGGAAAAAAAAGAGTCTGAGGGTAGAGTACAGGGAAGGTATTTATACATATTTGAGAAACTAGGAAATGATTTAAACTGATAAGTAATCCAGTTTTGTAGAAGAAAAGAAGCTATGTTTTAAGGACATCACATCTGGAAAACTAACGAATGCATATAAACATTAACATAGTTATGATTTACTGTTTTAAAGCAATATCATAGAAGAGCTGTAGATTGAACATTTAGTTTTTTGCCCTTTTATTTAGCCAATTAATGCACATGTCCCTATCATATATAATAAAATACTTTACACAACTTATTGATTTGAATGTCATTTTATTATTGGGTAAAGTATCCTACAATTGACAATGGAAAAGTTTGGCTGCAGTTTGAGGATCACTCACTCATATCTGTTCGCTGTTTAGCTTTCCAATCACTGAAAGCAGGAAAACCAGAAGCAGTAAGATATAACTAATCTTGAAGGCTTTATTTTGTTTGGGTCTTGTTCAGGCTCCTAAAGAGACCATTCAATCCCTAGGACCCACTCACTCTGACATACTCATCTGCTCCATTCACCCCAACCACCCCACACCTCACTAATGGGACATGCAGGCCATCTGTGGTCCTCACAGAAGAAGAAATGATGGACGAGCGGCTTTATTCGCCCTCCTTTTCCATGCCATATCCTACGAAGACATGTAAGGAATCATTTAGCAGGCTCTAGCTTGAGGACTCCGTGTTCATATATCCATACATTTCCATGCCATATTTTTGGCTACCCTTCAAATCAGACAGAGATTGATCCGAAACCGTCGTTGGAGTTTTGAAAAAGACCAGGGCTCATTTGCCTGGGGTAAACCTTAACATGGTAGCCCCCTGAGAAACAGTGTCTACATACATATTCTGAGACATAGCACCCCAGAGAGGGGACCTTAAACTGGGTTTCCCTGACAGAACAAAAATCTGCTCTGGGAACACTAATATCTGCCTCAGGTCCAACATTTGACTTGTTATTTAGCTTTGGAAGGTTTCAGATGGTGGGAGAATCTCTAGAACATATGTTAAATGTTGTGGAAAAGAAAGGTCAGCCAAACTTGGATTAGCTTTTCAGAACATAGTATATTATGATTAAATGACATGCTAAGGAAAAAAGTATTAGGATCTGATGTCTGAGCTGTTGTTCCATATGAAGAGATTTGTTGTATGTTGCAATTAATATTCGCTAAATTATTTTGTGGTCCGTCAAGAGTGTTGAAATACTTATTTGGAAAATCATTTCCTGGATTTATTATGACTTGAGACAGTACAAAAAACTAAAACAGCTAACAGGAAGCGAATTGTACGTGTGTGCAGACACACTAAACCCGCACACTTATCTGAAAAAAAAAGAAAAAATTCCTGTTTTCATGGTGCTCATCAATCAGCAGTCCAACATTCACAATAATATTTTGAAATAAAAGTTGTTACACGGGAAATAGCTAACACTCATCTCTCAACTGGTCCTTCTGGGCTTTTGGATTTATTGAAGTCAGTTATCAGAGTTACGATCTAACCTCAAAAACCTCAGTGTATAAGAAATACATACAGATGGCTTTGCAAAGGTACACACTTGGTGAGGGCTTAGCAAAGATAGTTATACTGCAGGCTTTGCGCCTGCCGTCAGCAGATAAACACTGTCTGTAGGTTAATGCCACTCACACTCCCTGGGATTCTGACACTTTCTGGTTGCTTTCTTCTTTGGTATCAGTGTTTTAAACTAGGCTGCTCACTTAAAAAGAGAGGCTGACATTAGGTGCAGTGTAGATTTTCTCCTCTTTTTCTGCTGTAGCACTGCACTAAACCTAAAAAATAGATTCTTGTGGCACTAAGAATGGAATGTGACTAAATACTTTTACAAAGCCTCTCATTTTTAACATCACTATCTTTTTAGAGTCTTTGGCCTTTTAAAAAAAGGTCTATGCGGTTCAATGGTGTTGTTTTAGGAAAAGAATAATGCAGAAACATATATCTTTGAGTTACTGTGTGTTCCCAATTTAAAATAAATTTCTTTCTGCTTTTTCTGATCCATTATGTGTAATATAAACATAAATGATGGCTGCTGAACATGTCAAACAGTTGGTTTCTTGTTGCTGAGTTGTGTGCACATGTGTGTGTAGGCCTGACTCTGTCAGTAGTCTGATAATAGAATATGACTTAAAAGGTTAAAGGAGTGTCTTTAACTATTTCTTAAGTTCATTCATGCGAGCTAACCGTTTGATGGAGTTCTCCTTTCGACTGCAAAGCTTTCCTCTTCATTACCTAAAATGGAACAGGTCACAAATCAAGTGTGGCAGACCATTTTTTCCACATAAGGAGGAATAGGTTCACATTAATTAGGTTGTATTTATTTAGCTGGAAGGCTTTATAATTCCGCAGGATGACAAAAAAAAAAAAAAACTTCAAGGAAGGAAGGTTACCTTATTCTAGATAACTGCTTCTTTCTTTTTTAGCCTAAACAAATAGCTAATAATAGTGACAAGGAAAAAGAATTACAAAAATATGCCCTACCTGAGGACTGTGCCGGGTGAAAAACGTAAGGGGGTTTTTATATGTGAGAAAATGTTTTTGCATAGAATTGATAGTGTGCAGAAAATTAATTGAAACTCAGCTTGAGTTAAAGAAAAAAAATGCAATAGCTGTCAGGATGGATTTTTGAACTTATATCACTGTTTGGATATGATTTGTATTAAAGAGGAAAGGTGTGTTAGGTTTTGAATCTGAAGATAGGGGACAACACACAAGGACAGGCTGGTTGTCTTACTACCCAATTCTCCCCCATGCAGCAGCTAACAAAGTGATGATAAGTCTGAATAAGACTTTGGTTGTCTAGAGAAGGATTACACTGCAGCTCAGCACTCCTTCACTGTGACTTGGACTGAGAAATGATGGTCCCAGGGGGAAAACATTTCATCATACTCCAGGTTGAAGCAGTGTGTTGTTCTGGGAAACAGCAAGATCAGAGAGTGAGAGGTTGATTACAAAATTGGGACTCTAATATATTGTGCTTTTAAACAATGTTTTTAAGAGTCATCTCATGTGTGAGGGGGATGTGGTGTGTCAGAAAAGGGAAACAACATAAAGTGCACTGTTGGTCCTGGTTGACATAATGTTGAAATGTCTTTTGAGGAAAGCGTGAGATGTGTTGTTTTTCTTGGGCCAAACGTATACCTGTATGTAATTAATCTTTGAGCTGAGAGTGAATTTTAGGAACACAGAGATGCATCTCCCAAAGCTGTTCTTTTAGACCACTGTGCATATTATTCTTAGTTTAGATCAAGATGTCTCAGCACAGGATCCACTGCATTGAGCCAATTCAGAGGTCATTATAGTTGTGCTCATCAATCTTTCTTTTGCATTAGAGTAAGCTGAAACACAATCATGGATATTCTAAAGAGCACATGGGCTTATTTTGCTCATATGCTTATATTGGTCATAGACAAAGTCACTCATTTGTGAACTTTTTTATTTATTTATATAATTGGCTGAAAGGGTAGAGCTGGAACATTAATGATTAAATCTGATTGGATAATTAAAAAAAAAAACTCTTTTTGAGTTCTTACCTATAATTAAGAACAAACTAATATCACCATAATGGTTAAAATACTTGTTTGTTTCTCACTTTTGAGAGCAAGTGACTACATGCATGTTGTAGATGCAGTCTGTGCTAGGTAGGTATTATACAGATGTGTTTTAAGAGGCTGTCTCATTGATACAATATCTTTCTCTGCTTGAGAGCTATATATTTGGGTGTCTGCAGTCACTTCCAACACAAAAACTCAAACAAAACCATGTATGTATCATTATCATTATCAAATGTATCATTCAGTAAGCAGTTCAGGTTGTTCAGGGGAAACTTAATCACTTTGCAAGGTTACCCCACACATTTTGTCTGGAAGAGGGGGGCAAAGTTGGGTTGAGTAGGTCACTCCACACCTTAAAATTATTCGCTTGAACAGAGGTGTAAGTAACTGAAAGAAAAAAGAGGTGCTGTAGTGTCTTAAGTTATTTTGGTCAAAACATGTCACAGACATTTCATTAGGACTTCAGTAAAATTGTGTCAGCTTGTGAAAAAATGGTATAATGTGTCTCCTTTAATGATGATGAAGACAAGTCAGCAAAGCCTTATTTAAACTACAAATGAGGTATTTCAGATTGTGGTTCAAACACTTCTCTGTGGGAGAAAGTAAATCCCTTTGGAATGGACTTTGGGCTTTGCAACTTGACACACCTTATACAGACACAAAAAGAGCACACTAGGGGTGTAAAGATAAGCCATTATGAATCTGGACCCAATTTTAACACTGAAAAGTTATAAAATTTGCCTTAAACTAGGTGATGGTGGGATTCCTCATTTAAAAGTCAGCTGACTTTTGTTTTGCACGCACACAGTCATAGCAAGAGTTCAGCATCACCGCTGGCACACCCACCAGATGCCTCACTCAGATCAAACAGTGAAAGCAGCATGTAAAAAAAGAATTATGTGGTTTATGATGCAGCATCAAATCTTTGTTTTGAATTTAAAGAAGGAAGATTGGACAACACTCACCTGGTAAGTCACTATCGTAAATCAATAGACAATATTAAGACTAGCACATACAACAACAACAATACACAGGATAAAGACATAGATATTGGAGACTTTTTTACAACCTCAACATAAACACATCTTGGAAAGATGAAAGATAATCACAACATTTATTAGCCAAGTAATTGCTTAAGATTTATGATCCTTCAGTGCGGTGGAGAATAACAGCTTTGATAACATGATAAAGACATTACACCCATGGTAAAAGATATCAACTACTCAGTATTTTTACAGATGATTGTGTGCCAAACGTGGATATTTTTGAATAAAATAACTCTGTCAAACAAAACTTATCAAATGCATTTTTACCTGTGGCACAAAGAACTAAAGATCCCATGAATCCTCATGAATATACAGGATATGCTCATATTTTCATTTAAAACTCATTAGGTGGAAAAAAAAATAACAGCAAATGCTTTGGCTCTCTTTTTTTTAAACAGACAGTAAGAACAGATGAAAGGACAAAAATAATTCAAAGTTATCTCATCATTGTAACTACTGACTACTTCCAAACAATTTGGAAATTATGACAGATTGAAGAATGCATCTCTTCCTGTTCCTCTCTCTGGTAATAACTAATAGTCTAAACAGTGCACTCAGCCTTTTTGTATTGACTCACAATGAGACAGAGATTTTCTCTGTGTAATTGCCTCAAATAAATTGGCCAATAGGGAATGAAACAGTTTTTTCTTGTCTTTTATCAATAATCAAAATTTTTTTACTAAGTTCTTCATCATCGGCTTTGGTTGAAAAAATGCATATCCTCCATGCATCTACTTCTTACAGTACGATGAAAAGAATGCACTGTTTGATTTTTTTTGTGGAGACCTACATGCAAAAAAAATACATATTTTATTGAATTTTCTTTCTTTCAAAAGCATTCACTGCAAATTACAGCACTTGATCAAAGAGGCATTTTGAGAAATGGGTTTCCTATCATAAGATTCATCAGCATTAGATCAGGAAAGGGATTCTTATCCAACCCAATATCACAACAAAACATGTAACAAAAGTCTGTATAAGGAGGTTGGAAAAAAGATTTTCTCTCAACCAAGAAACTGAGAGTCCCATGTGATATAATTTCCTTTGACTTTGCTTAAACGTTGCATTTTATATTGATATTTGGTAAGGTTTTAATAGCAAAGCTAATTATTTTGACTTAGGCATGAAACCATTTGCATTTGAATAGGCCCCTTTCATTAAAATAATGTTATATATATTAAGAATAGCTTTGTGGTATCTAACCTGAAGAAAAACGTATAAAGATTAATTAAAAAGTAAGAAAAATGATGTCATGAGTCAAAATTCTTGCTACATAAAAACTTATACACAAAAGGACGTTCCCTATCCCTAAATAGCAAAAAATGTTCGGCCAAACTATGGCCTACATCCAAGAAACCAAGAAGAAGACCTGAAGAGAGGTGGATTCAGTTTATCTGGAGACATAGTCTCCCATAAAAATGATCAAAGGATAATACTCTGACGTGAAAAACAGCTGGGATTTATCACTAAAGTGAACTAATTATAAAGTCTGAGCCTGTTACAACTAGTAACTGGCATGGGTGGGGTTTATTTTTTCAATGTGTGTTCTCTCTGTTCAGCTTTAGTTCACAACTCCTGCAGTCAAGCAGCGAGTCTCTCCGTATACTTGGTTGTGACTGGCGGGCACTGAGTAGCTGCAGTTCGGCCAGCCGAATTATCATGGAGGTGAGTGTTGTAAGCTTGTAAAATTTAGCTTCCTTTTCTTAAATGGCTTTGGTTCAAACATGCTTGGCTGGACTTCCACTATATGGCGTAGTGGAGATAAGGCAGGTAGTGGCATCCACTTGCAGACAGACACGTGGGACAGGATAGCACATTCACATATCCTAATAAAGCTGTAGATCATACCCAAGCCATTTTAAGGCCACAGGAGTTTGTTATATTTTATTTTATTATTTTTTCCGCAGGGTGTGGCTTAGAATTTACCAATGAGACAAAGGAAAATCTATCAATGTTCTCATCTGACTCTCATCTGACTCTTTTCATTATCATTTTTTACCGATATATCTAATTACTCCTTTATGCACGAGGTTGTAGCTGGGTAAGTAAATGCATGCCGTGAGAAAACACTGAATAGTTCTTTCTGCCAGACTCTTCCCCCACTGTCTTTACAGTGAAGCTTAAGAGGATGAGCCACTCATTTAGGAAGCACCTGGTATCCATTTAGAGCACATGCTATTGTGCTTGTGCTATTCAGCACAAAGGAGGTAGATTGTTAGTTGAAAATTTGGACAAATACTCGTGTCATGATCATGAGCATAAAGATATATTTAGATGATTTGGAACAGAAAGACTAAAGTGAATGCAGAGAAGCATGAAGGTCAAGTGTTTGGTCATTTTTTTGCTCTCTTTGGAAGGATGACCAAGACAATTTCCACACAAGGTGTCATCTTGGAAAGAGTGCTGACTGTCAGAGACACACACATTCATGTACATTCATTACTCTTGAACTCTCAACTCACATCCTTCCCTGTATAATAACGTTTAGGCCGTATCCTTCGTGGAGCTGTCTCACTGGAAATGTATCTGCTCGTCTTGTGTATCCACGGAATCTGCTTATCTGATGATGACTTCCTGAGATCTTGCCTGTAAACAGACCTGAAGTCCGCTTCTCTGTCTGAAAATCACCACGTAGTCTCTTGGGTGAGTGAAAGAGGAACCTGAAAGGAAGGAGGGAAGATATGGGGGGGAAAGGAAGGAAAAGACAGAGATGTGAAGGGAGGAGACGAGATGAAGTTCATGTACAGTTGAGTAAAAAAAATCTGAACAGAAGGTTAGACTGTTGTTCAGGACAGAATTAATGTTTTACTGAAATAGGTTTGATGGGTGATATACAGTGAAGTAAAAATTAATACTATGTTACTCATCTTTTCTCAACTTTTCTTCTCTTTTCTCTTCACCCCCATTCTTCCACCCTGTAATGATGCGCTACTCCAACTGTGGGTAATGTTATTAAGGTTCTAGCTATGGCCTCTGTTCCAACTAAAATAAAACAACAATGCCTCTAGGCCTGCAGAAACTTTACAGCTGGACCTGAAGTAACTCAAGACTGCAGAGCTCTGTCACAGCTTTCCGGTACATGTTACATTCACATCTCAGATCGACTCCAGACCCCTTGTTGTAAGGAGAATCTAGTTATGGTAATGTGTATGTGAAGGAGATGGCACTTTCTAGGAGTGAGATTTCGGTTCCAGTCTGACTTTTCTGTCTTTCTTTTTTAATTCTTTCTTTTATCTTCAATAGATCAGTGTGACTGTATGCCCTCTTGTTTGATATTTTCTTTAGTGGAGCAAGAAAGAGGGCCAGTATTTGACTGTGAAGGTTCTGTTACATCTCGCAATAGCTTGAATGTGGGCATTGCTTAGGAGAAGCAAGTATTTTCTTTAAAAGAAAAACAATATTTTGCTTTTGTTTACTATAGAGCTGTAGTCAGTGCAGATTGGCATTAAGTGCTTTAAAAAAAAAACAACTATGATTTGCGTGTTTAGTTTACTAAATAACCTGGCGTGATTCAGGATTAAACAAGACTCAGCTCGTGAATTATTTGGTGGGCATCAGAAAACAAACTATCTGAACCTCCCTGCTTATTTTTCCCTCTGCACTCATTGCGGTCATGTCACCCAGAGCAAAACTCTAAATGCATTGACTTTGATACAGCCTTAATGTGATCTATATTAGCATGTGCTAATTCAGTGCCCTGTCACAAGTCACATTCAGCAAATGGGATTAGGCAACAACTTGACTGGCAATAAAGTGACTTTTGTGTCAAAGCCAGTTTGTGAATTGACAAGTTTTGGGGTCTTGTGGTATATCCTTATGTTGGTTGATGGATATGATGTAAAGCCAGGGGCTTCTTGTCCCTGCTTATCACTGTTTAAAGTTACAGTTTGCAGCATTTAGGGGGCTCGATTGGCATAAATTTAACAGGACATTCAGAAATGTGTTTTTGTAGTTGAAGAATTACATCAGAATGGAATAGAAATTATAAAGAAAAGAAAATCTTGGAATAAGCAATCCGTGTCTGCAATCAACACGGGCCCTCTTCTTTGTAGTTCCATTGCAGCGCTGTTTTTTTTTTTTTCATAGTGTAGCGCAGAGTGGCTTCAGAGTGTTCACGATCACTGCAGTCAGTGCTTCACACATGAATGACAGAGTGGCTGAATATTCAGTTGGTTACCTTCTACAACTTGACCACTAGATGTCACTCAATCATGCACGTTGCTCATTTATTTGTGGATGTGGTCATTTAAGCCATTCATCATTGGACATTAGCTGGCAATTTTAAGTAACTTAATTATTGTTTTCTTTTGCAGCAAGAAGTAAAAGTTAGGGTGTTTTGTGGGATGTTTTAGAAGCGGGTGGGGACTGGGAGACGGTTTGGGGTTTAATTGTAAAAGGCTTTTTGAGGGCAGTAACATTACTTTAGAACAAGCGACTTTTCTCTTTAAAAGCATAGTTGACAGTCACATGCACTTCATAGTAGAAACCTTGTACAACACTCAAACAATGGTGGAGTAAGAGGAGGTAAGCCCTGTCCAATCAGCAGGGCTGCAGCTGCCTGTGTCACTGGATTAGCAGTCACACCTCATCATCCTGTGTGCAGAGCTAATCACAGGATGCCCAGCAGCAGCCAGCAGGGGACCATTAATGCTCAAGGGCAACACAGGGGAGTATGAGAGCTGCACTCAGGCACTGAGCAGGTATGGCCATGAACAGCACTAACAGGCCCACTCGTGTTCCTATACGTGTGTGTCTACTGTATGTGCACCAAACATAGAGCACATACGCAGTCTGCAGCACCTCAACATTTACAGGCAGACAATCTTCAGCACTTGTCCGGCGACCCTCCAAAAGAGAAACTGAATAGCTTTAATCGTGGGAGAGCAGTGAACGGCCGGCTGATTTCAGCATGTGTGTTCATTTCCTGACCATCAATCCCACAGTCCATTTGGCTCAGCACACACCGGTGATTCTAACCATGCAACTGGAGAAAACCCAGTATCCTCCTTTTTACATTACACAATTACCATTGAAGAGGGAATTACAAAGAAAAGCCAGTGATTAGCTGTTATTTCTAATTCCACAAACACACGAGGAATTGTTCGTCCTACCAAGTTCATCAAACTTCGATGTCGTCTTTTGTTTATATGACAGCTCATGCAATTAAATTCAGCCTGTTTTCAGTGTTGACTTCAAACACAACAATCAATAAAGGAAAGCTTTTGTCTGTAGCTTTTGTTGAAATTACCAGACTAAGTGTGGTACAGATATACATTTTAATTAATACTTGAAACTATTTGCATAGTTTTGTTGGAACAATTTTGTGACATGCTCCGTTTTCATTCTTCTCCTATGCCTCTGGAGTTGTATAGAAAGTCCTTTTGAAGTGTCTGCTTTCATTCAGCTGTTGTAGCGCTGCAATTGATGCAAATTCATTTAGTAATTAAGGCTTTTCTGTCTATGTCTGTCTTACCTTAAAGTAAACACAAAAGAATACACTCAATAACAAACAAGCCATTTAATGATACATAGTCAGAAGTAATTCACTCATTTGTGAATTTCTCCAGTTTGCAGAGCGGCACATCAATGAATACTTATTTTCTCATTTTATGCTGTTATTGTGTATAGACATGCTAAAAGAGAAGAGTAGAAGACTGTAGAGGTGGAGAAACAGAGGTGTTGTTTTTTTTTAGATGACAAAGTCCCTAAAAAATTATATCTGGGAAACACATTGTCATAAAAGTTTTTTTTTTCTTTTCTTCCCGTATTCAAAGATATATAACACAGTCATCTAGTTTTGGGTATTTACTATGCAGCCAATTCAGAAATGACTGTAAAACTAGCATTTGTAATTGTAGAAAAAATATCAGTGATACACTGATAAGAATACTGCTAGTAGCAGGAGTGAAGAATTTGTTATGCTAGTACTAGCACAGTAATGGGCAATGTTCTAGTGTTTGTGGTTTTTAAATAGGATTAATACTTGTGGTTTGGTAGCGCTCGCAAGGAAAGAGGAGTATTAAGAATATTAAGAATATCAGTTGTTAACATATTTATCTCCAGAGATTTCATATTTTTTTCTACACATTTATTTTAGAAACTCTCAGCCATGGACACATTGAGAGGAGTGAATTCAAGTGCCATAGGGAACTCTTGTTTTATCTTGGATACTACGGTATATGGTGAGTCTTCTCACAAAAAGAAAACTTTTAGCTTTCACATACACACCAAAGCTGTTTAGAAATGTAAATATCGGTTAATGTAAGGAAATATAATACATGCTGAACCTGCACATTCCTGACAAAGAGTCATCGTGTCACGTGATGACATATATATGGAGCTCCTTTGACTGAGGAATGCACATTTAAAATATAAAATGATCACATCCTTTCTTTGCAGCTACGCTGGATTTTCAAATGGACTTAAACTATAGTTTATCTCTCATTTTGATGTAAATTATTATATTTGTAACATCATATATTATATTAATAAACATCTACAAATTAGAGCATTTGAAGAGTTTTGATAGACGGAGAAGGTCATTGATGATCTGAACATTTGTGCTGATCTGGTCATAAAGACATTAAATATTTATCTTAGTTAACTAAGGGTTTAACTCTAAATATAGCTTTCACATTTCAGTAAAGACAAGACTTCAGAAAGACAAATGAGACCTATTCTTAGTGAGAAATTTCAAATCAAGCAACTCTGAGTTTGAGAAGTAAGAAAAGCAGTATATTATTGAATTTCAGTATTGTAATAGGCTATGTTTTCCAGGATGGGTGCCTCTATCCCCTTGGCATGTGGGTGATTATCCAGAGGCTTTGAGTGGATGATGCTGATATCAGCCATATGCTGAGCTGTCCTCAATTAAACAGATATTATCATCCCAAACAAGTTTTTGAAAGGAAATTTAAAAAGTAATGTCATTTTTCAACAACACTGCTCACATAAAGTGTCCTTAGTGTTACTCCAACCTGTTCAGGACCACTGAACCTGGGTTCCAGATCAACCACAGCATTAAAACCACATATCATTTAGTGAATATTTGTTATTTCCTTACAATGACACCTCTCAAGTAAGTTCTTAAAGTTGACAGAGGTGTGCCTGAAACAATTAAAATGTAATTAAAAAGATCAGACGAAGACAACTATCAAACTTTGATTACTTGATTACCTTGTGAGAGCATTCCATTCCCAAACACAGTTCATATGTTGTTTTGTTGGCTGAGGCAAACCGATGCAAATGTGAAGCCATTTAGTGGCATGGTCCTATGCAAAAAAAGCTACTCTAACATAAATAGCTGAAATATGTAATGAGTATGATGGAAAAGTGTCAGAACATGCCGTTTACTGTGAATGGGACAATGTAGCTGCACACCAGTCAGAGGACCTATTCTGAACCCTGAATAGGACTGAAGACGACTGGAAGAATTCAAGTTACGGTGTGATGCTCGCGGCTTTGTTCTTCTAGGAAACATTGGGTCCTGGCATGCATGCGGATGCTACTTTGACACATACTGCCCACGTAAACACTGTTACTCATATATACTTCTTAACTCATTAGCACTTGATGCAATTAATTAATATGCTGGTGTCCGTTTTTAGTGAGCGCCTCAGCTCATAATCGAGAAATGTTTTAAGGATTCTGTAATGGCAGAGGACTCTTTCAGCCACACTGTAAAAATGGTAAGGAATGGCTTGAGGAAAGCGACAAAAATTTCCACAATTCTCAATCCCATCAAGCAACTGTAGAATCTACTTGGAAGAGTCTGAAATACTTGAAGGGAGCAGTACCAAATGGCATCCCTGGAAGGCTTATAGAGGGGAACGAACACATCTAATGTTCTTCCAATGTTCTGGCAATGTGTTCAGCCTGAAAAGCCATATAGTGTGTAGAGACACTGACAAAGTCAAAACACCTCTGAAAATACTTTTGTTAATGTTTCAAGGGTCATAGTCTTGCAGTAATGTTTTTTTTTTTTAAAAGAACATCGTCATCAAAGGGACTGCATTTGAAGATAAATGTCTAATGAAGGTGATTTACTGTTGAAAGATTGGTGAGCAATAGCAGCCATTTAACTTGGACTGTATTGTGGATCCTCTTTGGTTGCAAATTCTGAAACTATCTTGCCAACAGTACAAAACCTTGTGCTTTTCTGGTGCTTAGTCTCAGACATCTTTGATGCAGTCAGTTTAAAGTTTAACAAAAGAAGGGTGCAGGTAATTTGACGCTCTAAGCTGAACTCAGCAGTCACAGAAAATTCTCTGTAAGTGAGTTAGATAGTGAAAGGTTGTTGTGTGGGGAACGGCTGTAGTATATTAAACTCTTCTCCCTCAAGTAT
Organism: Leuresthes tenuis; assembly: GCF_036924035.1. Classification (NCBI taxonomy): domain Eukaryota; kingdom Metazoa; phylum Chordata; class Actinopteri; order Atheriniformes; family Atherinopsidae; genus Leuresthes; species Leuresthes tenuis. The sequence continues at coordinate 12,903,847 of NW_027325361.1, read as the reverse complement.
TAATCCATCCTGCCTATTTCACCCTTTGATGGAGGCAGAGCATTGTTCTTGCACTCTGGACTAAAATTCTTTCCAAACTTTTTTTCTTTCTGCCTCATTTCAGCTGTGTTTTTGTAATCACCTCTGTTGAGGAATTAATGATTGTTAAGATTTCTGAAGCAAATCTGAGCCGATAAACACAACACCAGTCAGTGGTCAAGTTTATAAACTTTATGGGTAAAAGGGAATTTATTTTGTACACTATTCCCTATTTCATCAATTTTAGCTAACCTCAGGTCCGCTTTTCCTGCAAAAGCTGTTGTTGGTACCAAGGAAATTCCCTGTGCTCTATTTAGTATTCTATCTCTAACCATCTTATCCACCTGGCATTAAGTATGAGCCACTACAGCCTTAACTGTAATTAGCATAACTCATGGGATGGAGTTAATGGTGTGTTTACACTGTGACTTTAAGAATGAGGTTAGGGAAAGTATAGGCGAGACAAGTATTTATCTCTTACTGCTCAGGCACTGGCTGCTTTCCAAGAAAGCAAGGACAGTTGGGCCATGGGAAAGGAAGATAGGCTCCCCTCTTTTTCTCTGATGATCTGTCTTACAATACTTAATAAAGAAACTCACAGCTGTGACAAGAAGTAATTCACAGAAAAGAAAGGGAGTTTTAGTAAGGCTTTGCTTACCCAGATAGTCCACCGAAAACTGTTGGCAAAATACTGGAAGCTTAATGTTCAGGGTTTGATGCAACTTATCTTCTCCTTTAAACATGAAGGAACTTTAAGGAGTACGGAAGTTTATTTCTACCTGTTGTAATTCCTGTCATTGTGTTTACTGAGGCTTCACAGGATATGCAAACTGCTCCGTCCACCTCTGTAGTTATTTGAGTTGCACGTAGCAGTGGGCATATCACTATCTTCTTAAAAGACAGTAGCTTTGCTCAAGAAATCTTTGAAGGAAGAATTCCAGGCCTTTAGATAGAGGATAAGTCTGACATCCAATTTGGCTCGTGAATCTTAGAGCAAAACTATTGCTGCAAATAGTCATTACGAAAAAAAAAAAAAAAGATGCTGAGTTTTCATGTTTGCCCACAGTGGCAGCTTCCTGTCCCACCAGCCACATAACAGCCCTTATGGTATGATACCCGCACTCAAGTCCTTGAATTTTAAAGTCCTTGATACCCACAGCTATGTTTTCCAGATGTTGTAAGAAAAGAAAGAAACTAATCTAATAATGAGGGTGTGCAGCCCTGGATAAGCCTGTAAGGTAGAATAATATTAGGACATCTTCGTAATTCAGAGCCCTGGGTCCAGCACGTATTTTTTCAAGGCGCCCAGACTACCTCAGTCATGGTGAATTACGGGGTGTGAAGGCACAGTTTGTCAGCAACACCCATGCTCCCATGCACTCTTTCTTCTGGTTAAAATGATGCAATTATACAGTATGTTAAAAGAAAACCAACAAAAGGGCAGATTATGCTGAGTGGTGTTATCAGGCAGCAAATCATGAATAATCAACCCCTCCCCCCTTTCCCCTTTCCATCATACCAAGTCCTTATTTGGAGGTCTTTCCCTGAGCTATTTTCCTATACCTTGATGTGGCTCTTTTATTTATCAACGGACAGAGCAAGTTGTATGTATTTATTAATTTATTTTGGGGAATGGACTGGAAAATAGTGTTTCCGGACTAATTTAACCAGTTCAAAGGGATCAATCTGTAGAGAGAAATTCCCTAGAAATAGCATTAAATTGTCTGAATGAGCACGATCCTTATCATGCAGGCTCTGGCCCATGCTACACACAATCAGAAGAAACACTGCATCAGAGGTTGTGGAAACTGTGAATGGAGAGCTATGGGTCCAAACAATATCATGACAATAAAAGAAGGTATTTTATCTGACTCGTGTGTGTGCGTGTGTGTGTGTGTGTGTGTGTGTGTGTGTGTGGGGGGGGGGGGGGGGGGGGGGGGGGGGGGGGGGGGGGGGGGGTGCTTTGAAGGCTTCAGATACTGTTTAATTGCACTGAGTTCAGAGGACGATGGATATTTATAACTGAATCAGGCCTGTTGTTCTGCATTCCTTTGCAACACTAAAGGACTGCTTTGGACTGGGCTGAGGGCTCAGTGCTGTCAAGAAGTTATGTTTGACAGCACCAAAGAGAATCATTGAGATTCAACAGCCCAACAGAGTTTGTCATTTAGTTTCTTCCTTTAAAAGAAAGAGACACAGAGAAAGAAAATCATCCTGACTATTGCTCTTTTATACTCAGGCTACCTTTCTCCCCAGAGAATGTTGAAGAGAAAATGTGTTATATAGAAATTCATAGGAGGAAATGCATGGTTTGCATTCAAGAGAGACAGGACAACAACGTTAGACTGGGCCATCAAAATGACACAGTTGTTCTCACCCTCTGTAGCTGTCATACTGTTCCTCATCTTCAAGGACTTCAGCAATGCCAAATTTCTCTTCTTTCCATCTTCCACACAGCGACTTTCTTTTTCAAAACTCTTTTGCTTTTCTCTGTCAGTGCCTTAAGTTTCTCTCCACAAATACCTTTTCACTTCCCCCTCTTTCATGCTCCAAGGTTCTCTTGCAGTAACCACTTCTTCTCCCTGCTGTAAAACTCCCCTCTCATGCCTTCCTCCCACTGGAATTAGGTTGCACTGTGGTTTACTGGTGAGACGCTTATGGGCAGGTGGTGTAGAGAAACACTTGGTCATCTTCTGACATAAATACTGGGAAATGTGTTGACACCAGTGACACATGGACTATCGGTACTGTTTATAGCAATCACCTGAAAGTCTGATTAATGTTTGTCTTAATCAGTGGGACAGGAAGGAATTTTGTTATGGGCATAACGGTGGACAAAGATCGATGATAAGTATCTCAAATGACTGAGTGAGGATACAATTTATGAAAACAACTGTAAACGGGTTTGTTGTTGTTTGAGTTAGTCTGCACAGGAAAGCTTATAGTACAACATTTGTCACTTTGCATGAGACACACATTTGTTTATGTTTTTTTGTTTCAGAATTACGGTCCAGCTGATTAGGTTCCTTTATGATTACTGTTAAATCTGTTTTTATGACTCTGTCGGTGGACTTCCAGCTCACATAATTATATTCTTATATGAAAAATTGCACTTTCTCAATGTAATTTTTCAGTGTCATTTTGAAAGCACAAAAAGCTCGTTATTTGATACATAAATCTGCTTTTCCTAATGATAATTTAAATATGGATTGAGCCTTTGAGCCTTGTCCACTTAACGATAATGTATAGTCATCACTATTAATCCATCTGAGACAAAGGGGTGTTTTGTCACTGCAAAGTCAAATCCAAGATGTATTTACTTATTCTGGCCACAGCATGGCACTCTCCAAATTGAAATGTGACCTCTCTTCAAACAGTTCTGCCATTTTTGCTGATATTTTCAGTTAAAACCAGGGCATCATGTCATGTGAAACCCTCACCGCTCTCCTGCAACCTGTTCTTTGTATTTAGATTTCATGATGAATCCCAGCCGTGGCAAACCAATCACACATGCCCATCAGTGAATGGACGGTGCTACAAGTGCACAACAGGGTTTGAGAGGAGTCTTCTTTGAAATCAGAACACGACTCGACCGAAATTAATCCCCTTTCTGTCTACTCCCCTTTTATTACAGGGGGACTCTCCTGAAGATCCTCACTAGGCGGTTGGTTCTCCCTGTCTCAACACTGAGATCAGTACAGCCATCTCATTACTCTCCAAGGGATCTGGGAGGTCAGTGCTATCAAGTGGAGTGGAGCTATAAAATAAATTGAATGTTCTGCTGAGGGAAATGTTGAAGGTGACGGACAGAAAGGGCCCCTGCTCAGAACCACAGCTCTCTCCAGCTCCCCTGGGTGCTGCAGACTGGGACTAGGGCTCAGGAGCAAGATGACTGGGAAGAAAGGTTGCAATCAGAATTAAACATGAGCAAATCCGACCAGTGTGGTATGTCGGCCATCCGTCATTCTCTGCGACTTTGAGAGGCTACCTGTGCACATTCAGTGGGCCTGTCAGGTGCAGTGGACACACTTGGCTGCACAGGGGTGAAATCAGAATTGCAGATGGGATAGAAGAGGGGGAAGGAGAATACAGCCAATCGATGTGATGTGAATGGCTACAGTGCAAAGCCAGAGAAAGATTGTTTCTATTTTAACTGGTGTCAGCCAAAGATAATGTTAGACTACAGTTGCACTTGTCATTTTAATGTGATATTTGAGCCCTGATATGAAAAAGCTTATGACAGTAAATTCCTTTAATTCACCACTGTGCTAAATCTTCATGTATTCATTTAAAGCAGCCCTGCTTTTTTAGATCTGTCTCCTATTAGGGATATTCCAAAGACAGGTTTTTCAGAGTCTGACTACTCAGTGGTTTGTCCAGAGAATGTGGTCTGTCTGCCTATATTTACAGTATTTTCAGATTTACTGTACACTTAGGAAAAACATCCCCTGGCTATTTTTGTGATTAAACTGCATTTATATTATGTCACTTTTTAATGATAGAGGCTTTCTTGATGTAAGAGGTTGAAATAAACAATGTCAGATGTCATCCCAAAATTACAGGGGGGGGGGATCTGTAAGGTTGTTTCCATTTGGAAAAAGACAAGACTCGGAGGCAGTTTTACAGTTTTTGGGGCAGAATTCTCTGTACTATTTCACTACTTAATTTGAAGGTCTTGTAGCCAGCGTGGTAATGCATAATAACCTACAGAGTAAAATAAATCACCATGTTTTGGTAAAAAACTAAATGGTATTATCCAAGAATAGGGTTTAGATTGATTTGTATTGCAATGTAAACAAAACATAATGTAAAGATTTGCATGTCTTGTGAAATATTATATTATTCACAATAGAGCATGAAAAAACACGTCAAATGTTTAATACAAGACATTTCACTATATCCTCATTTTTGTTTAACTCATTTTGAATTTGATGGCAGCAAAAAGTTATCGCTGTGTAGCATCCCCTTTTCTTCAAACAACAATCAGTAAACGTCTGGGAACTGAGGAGACGAGTTGCCAGACCTTGGTGAGAGGAATGTCGTCATATTCTTGTCTGATACAGAACTCTAGCTGCTCAACAGTCCTGGATCTTCTGTCATATTTTGTGTTTCATGACGGATCAATTGTTTTCAACTGGTGAAAGGTCTGGACTGCAGGCCCTTCTTCACACTAGCAACATTTCTTTATACACAAATATTTCTGGAAGTGGTTTTGAGCCCATACAGTGAATCACACCTCTGTTGCCCAAAGGTCCTCTAGTATTTTTTCCAGCTGTGTTCCTTGTGCACAAAGATGCCTCCCCACTCCTCGAATCTGTTGATGATATTATGTTGCATAGATGATGGAATATTTAAAGTCTTTAAAATTTTAAGAAAATCATTCTTAGATTGCTGAACCACTGACCAAAACAGTCTTTATCTCTCAAAGGTGCTCTTTTCATACTCAGTCATGTCATTTAATCTATTGCTAATCAGCCTAATTAGTTGCAACATGTTCCTCCAGCGGGTTAGTATCACTTACTTTTCCAGACTTTTTTTTTTTCACACGTTGCTGCCATCAAATCCAGAATGATTTAATATTTTTTCATGAAATAGTAAAATGTCTAATTTTCAACATTTAGTTTTTTACATTTTTTTGAGAATAAAATATTGAAATATAAGATTTGTATCCCAACTTATTTGGAAATGGGATTATACATAGGATTCTGTACAATGTCAGTTTTGCTGATGTTCACTCTACACAAAGCATCCTCAGGTTGATGGGAGATTGAAAAGTGGCCTTTCGAAAGAATCTTGGAGCAGTTATTTTCTCATAAATATAAATGTCTATAAAGTAAAAGACATTATATCCATCAAGTAGGAATGTCAATACTTTTTTTTTTTCATTGCTTGGTTATTTTTGCAGCATATGTGATGTGTTGTTGGGCTTGTAAATAAGATACATACTGTGTTGTAGTTGTATGTCTTCACCATAAACTGTCATAAATAATTAATTTATAGCTGCGCAGAAAAGAGTTTACTTTGTCTGACAAAAAAGAAAACTGCTGGTGTAGTTTCAGAGTTGCTTGTAACAGCCAGTAACACAGCAGTGTAGCAGTGGCTTGTAGGCTTGGCACAGAGACATTCTGAAATATGAGCTCAATTACATATATTCAAGCCCTCATAAATGACATATATCGTCAGCTTTAGAGCAACAAGTTTAAACATGGATATGGACTGACAAATAGTTAAGCGATTATTCGGCTGGATTGACCAAAATAAAGGTTGATGAGTCAGACAAATTGTTTCAGAAATGAAGGCAAAGATTTGTCCAGTTCAGCTTTTTCAATCCTCACAGGGTGTTTTTGTAGGAAGTGGCGATCACGCACAAAAACTTGATTGATGTAAGAAATTTTAAAAAACGGCATTAAGTCTCCTAAAGAGTCTGGAGAGCTTGTTGGTTTTCATTGAAAAATGACTGTCCTCCAGCAGTAGAAGCAATTTGTTAGGAGCAGTAATTCTGTTTAGCCCCAACAGAAAGGTGAAGCTGACTTGATTGAGGTCTTGAGCGATATTCAAAAAGAGTAAATATTTTTTGGACATAGGATGTTATTTAGAGCATGGGTCAAATGGCTGAATACACATTTCAGTGATGAAAAGCTGACTTGAGCTGAAGTTTGTACCGTAATATCTGGGCTATACTAGCTGTGTATGTTTCATGTCTTATTTTAAAGGATCTCTCTATGCTACTTTTCTGCTCGAAACCACAAGATTAATAGCTCTGTTTTATCGTTTTAACATTTTCTGTTTGGCTTGAGAAGTCTGTTCTGCCAGATTTAACACCAGTTTGAACCGAATGTGTGTGAAAATACAAAATATTTAAGAGCTTAACAATGACTTAGTTATTTTAATTTGCCATTTCCTCTTGTTTAGAGTGTAGAAAAGTCCACACAAATTCTCTGAGGGCTATGCACTCTCCAAAACATACACTACAGCTACATAAAACACCTGCCTGGAGGCTTAGATTGAGACGCTCCAGAGCCAGACAAATCACAATAGAGCACTCCTGACCTGTAAGCCATGGATCTTTTATGATGACTGTTTTATAATTGTATGGTTTGGCCTGTATTACTCAGTGTCTCTCAAAAATGTGACAGCTATTTGTTTTCAACACACCCTCTTGGCCTCCTTTTCCCCCTTATCTGCTATTTTGTGAGTTATATGTCGCCTAACCGACGAGCCGACTTAGCCCCGTGTTTTTGATTATGTTTCCATCAATGTTTTTCTAATGCATCAACTTGTAAACCAATTTTGCTGCTGGCGCCCTAAAACTATTCTGGCATGAAAGAGCTATTGCAGCATTTAGCTTCCAACCCCTCCTTTTCCTCCACTGCCAGTAAATGTTTAAATATGTTGCAGTTTTGTTTGAAGGAGCGTGTCACTGCACATGGCTAGTCAGCAGATACCTTCAAGATAACAACACACCGTTTACTTAGGTTTTACTTGCAAACTTTCTGAGTTTTTGTCAGACCTGTTGCTGGTAAAAGAATGGAGCTTTGTATTATAGAAACACTTACAAATGCTGAAAGCACGCTTCAAGTTCTCTTTAAAAATCTCAAAGATGGTTTGCAAGAAATCAAGTTTTACCCCATGCAAATCACTGGATTTAATAACTTTGTCCATTTTTTGACTACGCAACATTGAGTATTTAGCGGTTTGAAAGCCTTTGCTGGCAATAATATGTTGATGTGTCTGTGGATGGATACTGGATGAATAATGAAAGGCATCTTTTAAAAAACTTAATTTTACATTCAAATTTCAGAAAATTAGTTCTTCTGATTATTCTTTATTCTATAACAGCAATGCATAGCACTAAATCAGTCATTATCATGCATAACTGATGCCTTGCTCATTATATGGCTTGCCACTTCTTTTGTCTTTATTACACTCATTATCTCGGGACCAGGCAAATGACAAGTGGCATCTTCCAGTTAAAAGGGCAGCTGTGACTGAAGTCAATCAATAGAGTGAGATGGATGACACTTCTGATCCAGACACCAAGTGGTTTCCTTTGTTTGGAGCTTTACGAACTTGTAGACTTCCATCTGCAACCTTCTTCTTCACAAGTTCCAAATGTCATCCACTTCATCACTGCCACCCTTCGATTACATCTTCCTTATTAGTCCTTCATCTATAAGGCTATAACTTTTCAGTTGAGTCCATTATTTCGAGGGCGACATTAAGAGAATCAATATTTTGACACTCTGCCTTCCCAATGTAAGTAATTGAAGTCACAGGTATAGTGGATAATCGAGATGGGGAATGACATGATTGACAGGTAATAGGATAAGGACTCTGTTAGATTTAAGGTTCCAAGACTGTTCCATAACCTGTCCTGTGGAATAATGAAAAATAGAGTTTGGTTGGTTGGGTTTAAGAGGGTTTGTTCACATCAGCTCTGTACTCCACCTGACAAACTGGACATTGTGATATTTAGTTTTTCTGTTAAATTATTATGATATGGGAAAATAAAGCAATTTTCACTTGACCCCAGCAACTGAATTTGTAAATGATAAATTAACCAACAATTGAAGCTACTTTTCAGGGGAGAGCATTACGTATTGACCTGATTCACCAGGTTCTTTACAGTCATTAGGTTTCATAACCATGTCCTGTAAAGTACCACCCCTACAAGGAGAAGAAGGGAAATATGACTCATATCAGTATTTCCACTTCAGAGCAGAGTTCTCAAGGCTGTGTTTTAAACTATGGGCTTTTGTGAAACTTGCGATTTAGTCCAACATACGTTCTGTCGATAACATGACACTTTACTAAAGTGCTTTTGACACTTTGTGGTTAAGGCAATGACGTTACTTGGCTGAGGTTAGAAAAACATCAGGTTTAGGTCTAAAACACATTCTTTTTACAATGTGACCATCACCTCGTGACTTTCTGGTTACAGAAAATAACTTTAATTGGTTAGAGTTAAAAACCACCACCAACAAAAAAAAATCATGGATTGGGATAAAAAATATTCTTTACACAAACCAAACATACTGTCATGGATGCCATTTTACCCTTCACCAGTTGCTTTCACAACCACTAAAGGTTGCATATTCTTTGCACGTAATTATTGGCCATATTTGCATACGTGAGCAAATGTCACATCGGCACATTTTGTTGAGGAGGACAGTCTCTTTATTAGAGGCTATATTGCCTTGGGCAAAAGCTCTAACCTGCTGCCCAAATAGTTATTTGAACTTGTTTCAAACTGGACATGAAGGGAAGGAAAAGAGCAAGGAGAGAGTGAGAAACAGAGAGAAAATGCTGAAGAGAAAGAGAAGGAATAGAAAAGAGGGCATGTGTGAGACAGACAGTTTCAACTTAAGGAGTGCCACAACTCTGCAACATATGCTGTGACTCACACAAATGCATACTTACAAGCAGCCTTACTAAAACATCTCTGTCATTTAGAAACTGGAGCCTTGATCATATAGTTGTAGGAACATAAAAAGAGCTCATACTGTCCTCCGCCTCCATGTCTTCAGAAAATCACCTCACTTATTGCTTTGCAGCACCTGCTTCTCTGGAGGCAGCAGGGACTAATGTAGGACTGGGTGAGATTTAATATAAAAGATTCATGAACAGCAACATGAACTAGTCAGTTTTAGTTTATGAAATGAATGGGCTGGGTCTGACATATTCATCATTTGTCCCATAAGGCCATAGATATTGTAATAAGTAGTGCACAAGAACCCTTTTGGAATTAAGTTCTAATGATATGGGCCTGCATATTCAGCAAGAAAACATGCTCGTAATGACTAAGATGCAATTATCTTTCTTTGAATCTTTCACCGACATCAACTTCAAGTATTGAGAAGTTTTAAAGGCACTTATATTTTCTTTTAAGTTTGAGGTTTGCAATTTAATGCATGACTGAGCATCTTCAGACGATGCATTCGACCTCATTATTAAGTAATTTTCTGCAACTTGCCTGATTTTATTTCCCTAATTTTCCTTTGTGGATTACTGTTTCTATTCAGAAACAGAAGGGCACTGGTTTGAATACATCTTCTGGTCACTGCTGTGCCAGTGCATGGGAATAATTTGCTCTGTGAGCATCCATTTGATTTTGTTTAATGAATTATGTTCAATTCCTTTTTGCTTTGTAACACTTGCATGGGGTTCAAGAGTTTCAGAGCACTATTCAGGCAAACTCCTGTTGTACTGTTAGACTTCAGATGTTTGTTAATCACATTCTCTTTTAGCACAGGGTCGACATCTGGTCTTATCTTGCTTTCCAAGTGTTGGGCTTATCTAAGCTCATGGTTATGCCATTTTTCATTGGCAGTTCAGTACACACACAGCATTGTGGACGGTACGAGATTACAGAGGCTACTGCGTCAGGTTGATTTTGTCAGGATATGTCTCATACCTATATGCCTGAGTAATGCACTTTCTCAGTACATGCGGGTTACACTCATTATTCAAAACCTACTTTTTCCTGGAAAATTCACCACCCGTGTTTTAAAGAGACGTCCCTTCAAACCACAGAGCAAATTCATCAACTTGAACAAATGCTGCAATTTTTTGTTTTCACCTTTTCACTTCAGAGATGTCATGAGAGTGCACATCCAGTGAAAAAATAAACACTGTACCTCAAGCCTTAGCATTGCTCTGGATCACCTCAGGTCCCCCACAAGATCACATGCTGTTGAAAGCCAGAAACGGATAACTCATCAAAGATTTCTGATTCTACTTGGCAGTCAAGCAGCACACATTTCATCACAATGACTTAAATTAGACCAAGGTTATTCCCAGCACAAAAAAAAAATCCTTCATGTGGAAGGCACATGCTTTGCTACTACCATCAATGCTTTCCTCATCTTTCTCTTATAGACGTAGAAGGCATAAAGTGTTTATGACCCCATGTTCTGGAGGTCACATTCAGACTTTCATTCATTACTTTGTCATGTCAAGCCACTCTATCAGCTTTCCCCATCCCATTCATTTATGTGACTGAGGTGGTTAAACAAAAATGCGGTGAGAGGCGCTGACCCTGACCTTTAACCCAACAGAAACGTACATACAAATGTCAAACCAATAACCAGCTTCCTTCTCAGAACGACCAATCTCCTAAACAGAGGCAATTGCTTACAAGAAATCCACTAGCGGTAGTATATAGGACAGGAAGAAAGGCATAAAACAAATGGGTTGCTCATGTGGACTGTAGTGTAAATACTTGTAATGAAACCATGAATTGGGATCCTTTATTAGTTTGTGGTAGTCAAAACACAACCAACAAGATCAAATCATTTATAGAATAGCTTTACAAAAAATAGAAACACTTTTTTTCCTCAGATAAAGGCAAGCTGTTGTTCTTTTTATCATGACTACCCATGCATGAGTGTGGGTGTTGAAACCAGGGGATCCTGGAAATTCAATTTAACTATTTCTGGCTATAAAGTAGCCCTGAACCTTGACAGTAGATAGCAACAGTTCATTGTATCTGCTAGCAGTTTCCTGTATGGTGACTGATAAACAAATTGTGCATACAAAATAACAACTCATTTTTATATCATGAGTAGATTGCAGATGTGGAAACAAGTAAGAAATACAGATTTTTTAGATAAAAACCTATTACCGATTTTCAGTTTATGAACACAGTTGTTGCCAAATGCTCATATTTCAAATCTCTGAACCACGTCATTCGAGGTATTTCAGGCTTTTAAGGGGAAAACTGGAGGATGCTCATGCTTGTTCCATTAATCTGAAGCTGGCTTTCTAATTCACTGTGGGTATAGGTTCAGTGGGGCCAAATAGGGAATCAGGGGGCACTAAAACAAGTTTTATCCAGCTGGGAGAATGGAGCCCGGCCTACTGGCCAGAGGCACAGGCCATCATAATTGTTCCAATTTAAAAAGATTTATAGATTTTCACGTTCAAGTTTGTAAAATCTGGTTTGCATTTGCGAGGTAATTGGATAGGCTTACCCTTTTGGCAAAGGTACTACTTTATTAATCCACACAGGAAAGAATAGTGAGTCCATTGAGGAGAAAATGACAGGACAGATAACACTGTATCATAAGTCAACTCTGTGGGAAATGTTGGAGAACCCAGGTGATTTTTCTCTTTTTTTCTTTTTACTTACTAAATGTATTGTTCATCTATGTTAAACAAACAAACAAAAAAGAATAATTAGATTAGCTGAAAACACTTTTTAAAGATCCAGTATATTTGCCTTCGGCAACATTTGAATTACTAATTATTTCTCAGATAGTCATTTAACATTTACTCTACTTTTCCCGCACTAGATAACTTCTGTTACATTACTGATTACAAAACTGTAAAGCCGATCAAACTTCAGAGGAAAAGCTTTGGGTTCACTCCATGAATTGTAAAACAAAGCCAGATTATACCCATAAAACCTCCCACAATATGTGGACACAAGCACAATGCAGCAGAAGCTAGATTGATTATATTTATATAAATTATACATCCGTATTTTGGTTTTGAAGAATACACAATCTGGGCTTTTTCAATATTTCATACTGCCTTGCTGAAATGAAAGCTAAACTGTAAAGCCCAGATGTTGGACTAATGAACAATTCTCCCTCAAACATGCTCTTGATACCCAAAGACTGGCAGCAGTAATACATTGTGTGGGTTGGTTTGGTCTGATATGAGAGAAGCTTAACACCACTGCTGTTTGTTTTTGCTTTTTAATTTGCATGACAGACAAAGAATTACGATCAAATTTAACATCTGGTGTAGGCTGGGAAATATTTATTTTCAATCTAATTTCTTAAAGGGATTCTGAGGCTCCTCTTCTGAATGATCCCACTCCCCATATTTACTGTATATTCTAGCCTAACAGATGCTATGTGACTCTGCTTTGTATACAGCCAGCTGAGGAACTCTGATTTTCTCGTCAGTTGAAATGCTAAGGAGCACCTTAAAAAAAATCTCAGAAGATTTTGGGAACCAGTTGACTTTTGCTATGTGGATATTTTCGGGGGGGATTATAACACAAGTTTCAGAGGATCACTTCGGCACTGATTACTAGCTAACATGTGATTCTAGCTAACAAACCCATATTAACTTGTGGGAAACTCAGCATTTAAATTTATGTTTTTTTTTTAAATAGGAGTCTATTGGAACCATAGATGTTTTGGAGCCAGCACATAGCTGCCATCTATGATATTTGATTTCAAAGCACTTCTCACATCTGACAGTGCATGATTTCTTCCGCCTTTTCATACGGTCATTATCTTTTGTAGGCGATTCCAGCGGTGACAAAAGATTATGTTGTATATTGTAACTCAGAACTGACATCTCATATTTACGAACACATGCATCTGTTTATGGTATCACAGGTGAAGATTTTAGATTCATGAGGATTGTTTTAGTTTCTAACCCCTCAGAGTGCCAAAAACAAAACATAAAACTCTCAGATTTATTTTGGGACAGTGGATTAGATACATTTTCCCCACAAAAATGGATGAATGAATACTTATCATATTCAATGAGAAGAAGAAGAAGAAAAAGCACCTTGAAATGTGAAGTAACTTCATAAAAGCTTTCTAAATGATCATGTATAGTTTATGAATTGTATATCTTGTCTTTTAAAATTATCTTGCTTCAATGGATCCTTGTGTCAATGTCAGTCAGTCATCTTGTCTGAATGAAAACTTCAATGAGTGGCTTGTGGAAAGCCGTAAACTAAGACCTGACTGTAAAAACATCCAAGTCACATACCATATTATAACACATGTCAAACATAAAGGATATAGTATGGTCCAGTTTTAGAGTATGTGTCTGCTGGGACGTGGACACGTGGGGCCTACAGTCCAGTGGGAGCTATAACATACTCATCATCTCTGATGCAGCTGCTTTACTGAGCCCAAATGCTTTTCCAAAATGTCTGAGACCCAGATTTATGTGTGGGCATGCTTTCATCCCTGCATGAGCACAAATATACCAGTGTGTTTACATAAGAAAATGGAACAGAAAAGACAAATAAGATATGGCTTCAGAATAAGCTAACTTTCTCTATCTGAAGTTCATACATGCATATATCATGTTGCTGTGTTATTTAAAGAGAAGATTCTGCATTTTTAGTACCAGATTACCTACAAGTAATCATGGGATTTGGATCAGGTCCACAGTCCTACTCTACATTTGATAGTGCCATTAAGTGAAGCTTAAAAATAATTGCTTGAAATTCTACTCGCATCACTAATTAACATCATAATTTTTTTTGTCAATAGCTAACCCACTGTTTCACTCTTTCCTGGGAGCTACAGAACTGTGTGATCTTGTACTATTAGGTAACATCTTGTACCTTCGAGTAAGAACATGACCCCACCTGAGATGGTAGAAGGATGGCTCCATGGGGAGAACAAGAGAAACTGCAACTATTCAACTTCTCTCCCTTCAGAGGAGATCTCTTCTTGGATTCTTGTTCTATGCAAGAGATGGGAAATGTCACTTGGCTTGTTTACCTGTAGGTAAGAGCACCTGCAGTAAAAACAATGGGGAGGTCATTTCACTCAGGTGATCTAGTGATTGCACTTGCATGCAACACTAAGGATGCACGCATGTGTTTTGCACAGCTTCTTTGATGAAAGTGTCTTTTAAATTGATTATATCTTTTACAAAGAAAAATGTCATGCTACTACATCTACAAGGTAAGTAAATGTTTCACACAATGACTTGTAAATTGATGAATACTATGGAGGCACTTCTAATATATATATGTGTGTGAATTAGTCCCTCTAGATATCATTAATTGATAATACAGTTCAAAAGGCAAAATACACACACAAAGCTATTATAATGAGGATAGCAGTAAGCATAGAGTAGACTAAGAGCTCACTTTCACACTTCAATTCCTCTTCCGTCTGCTCGTTTTTTTTTTCTGTCACTTCTCCAACTCCATCCCCATGCTTGTCCTGATTTGACGAATCCTCTTATCATGTTCAATTTTTTTCAAAATTGCCTCCTCTTGCACAGCACCATTTTGTTTGATGCAACCACTTTCTGACATATTGTTTAATGCCTCAGAGTTTCCCTGTAAACACTGACAATGCATTCCATAAATAACTAGCTTCGAGTCAAAACTGCCAAACAGATAGTGTGGTTGCTACAGTATTTCAATAGCATTTCCATAAACTTCCTACTCCATGGGAACAGTTCTATGGCTCTAACTGATATACTGTTTGAAGAAAAAAGTGTTTTTAAAGCATGAAAAGTCAAACAGAGATATTGCCTTTGGTGTTATCACAATGGCACATGGATCCTTTTCAGGCATATTGAGAGCATTGTTGTGTGACTACTTTTCTCCTCCAACACCCACGAGCGCTGGTGCTGCAGTCACTGCCACAGGGCCATGCTTTCATGTGGCCAGGCATTAACATTGTACCAGCCTTAAGTGCATCCTCTCTTGCTGTAAATGGTCCCTGTGGTTTTGCATTAAACAAAGAGAGGGGTGTCAAAAGCCACAATGACCTCAGCTTGGCGTACTATGAATCTTGGTAATTCATTATCATATGCTTTTGTTTAGAGTGACATGCTTTAGGGCCAAGCTTAGCCGGTCTATTGTTTCAATATCAGTCATTGCTTGCAGTTCTAACTAATGATCTGTAATCCATCCCTCTATATTGCTGTTTAATTGGCTAATTTATTAGTGGAAGTTGATAGCTAGGCTAACAAAAACAGAGATAATTGCTATAATTCTCTCACTAAGAAGTTATAAACTTTTGACTTGTCCTCAAAATGCTTTCAACTGCTTGACAGTACTTGAAAGCATCTTCCACTGGCCATGCTGTGTGTAATGGGAGGCTTATGACCACCACGGGGAATGGAGAAAGGCTTGTTAGTTAGCAAGTCCTTTTTTTGGTGTTGTTGCAACCTGTACAGGACCACATAGATCAAATTTTGTCCAGCTTTTTATCTTGAAGATTAAGATTCATCTTGACATCAAGTAAAGCTGTCATCCACTCAGCTTTAGTGTCTATTATTATGGTGACAAATCTGTCATTTGAATAACCGCGACAACCTCAACTTCTCTAATTATTATGTGAGTTGTTCTTTGTGTAAGAGTCAGAAGCCAAATGATAAAAATCTGTCTAACAAGAAAGGTAAGAAAAAAGGTTCACTTCATTATTAGACAGAAACATTATTTAGAAAGTTTTGAAAGAAACATGAAAACTTACAAAATGACTATTACTTGCATCTAATGAGCAATTAAAAATCCCTTTTGTGGTTCACAAAAAGCATCTCATCTTGCAAAGCATTTGGACTCCCCTGTGGATGACATTTTCAGATTAATGATGTCTTATAATGTCCTTTTTTATCTATTCAAAGTAGCACTGAAGTTTATCTTTGCGAGGATTTGATATACAACTGCTTTTTTTTTTTAAACTACAATATATTTTATGTCCATGTAGAAATCTACTAAAAGATGTATATGTATAGATGGTCTGGGCAAAAAAGATGCATCGATGTCCCCTGAGTACAATTTGAAATGTTGAATTGAATATATATAGGTAAGAACTGAAAACTAACTGATGTCAGCTCTTCTTTGGTGCTCCTTTAATATGTTGATTTCTTTTTTATATTTAAGTATCGATCGAGCAGCGATAACATTTTTTCAATATCTTTGCACTTCTTTTCAGAAAAATCCCTTTCTCTGTTCTCTTTTTTGATGTCCACTCCATTTTGATTTTTTTCCTCTCTCCCCTCAGAAAGCTGATAATTGGCTGTCATTGGCAGAAGAGGCTCATTAATACCTCGTCAGCATCCAGAGGCAGGGCATGTCATTGATTTAATTCTTACCAAGGGTAACGACAGAGACCCTCAGACTCTCTGTTTGTGTCCATATCCATGACTGGATGTTAATGAGATGGAGGACGGCAGTTGGATTTTGCTGACTCCATCCAAGCTCAAAAGATGTGAGCCAGCCTTATAATTGCTAATTTACCCAGCTAGCTTCCACCCAGCTAGCTTCCAAGATGCTGTTGATATGCACTACTAGCAGTAACCCTGCCCTTAATATCTCTTCAAAGCAACAGAGAGCAGCCTAAAGTAGAGAGATGACTTTTACTTCAGAAAAACTATTAACATCGACAAGTTTGATAAAAGAAAGTAAAATATTGCTTACAAGCAGACATATTACAGATTGTTTAGTGTCTTTATCAAATACTTTTTTACAGCGTTTACTTTTTACATAGTTTACTGTGTCGAGATGAACTAAGCCTATCAACTAAGCCTATTTTTTGCTTTTCAGATTTTAAAAGTGAAAAAAAGCATTATGACTCCCATGACTAACAAGAATAGACATGTTAAGAAGACAGCCTTTGTTAATTACATTTTTTTTTAATTTGCTAATTAAAACTGGATGTTTTTAAAACACAGGCAAGTTAGATAAGAATAACAGCAGCAGCAAAAAAAAAATCAATTGAGGATCTTGTTGGCTTGTTGAAGAAATCTGACAGTTTACACGTTATGTAAACTGATCAGCCAATACATTATGACCACTTGCCTAATATTCATTAGATCCTCATGCTGCCAATCAGGGCTTGGTTAAAGAACATCAAAAAGTGTCCCAGTGTCTGTTACTATTAGTAATAGATCATGTGGGATATGAAAGTGACACCTTTCTGGATTAGACTTGCCTTCCAAGAATGCCATCAGATCCCATCAGATTGGTTCTTTGAGGCTCTCCTAAGTAGTTTTGTGGGGAGATGAGCAGTGTTACCTGCTTTACCTGTCAATGGATTTAATATTGTGGCTGATATATGGAAAATGTGGCTGGGTAAGTCATTTCTGAATGACTACAGTTCTGCTTTCTGTTTACCTTTTGCTGTGTATCGTTTTGTCCTAAATGCTGGAAAGCTTCCGCTTATACGGCCCGGTCATCTTCTTGTTTCTCACACCATTTCACACATAACACAAACACACTGTCACATTCATAGTCACACACATTAGCTGAAGTAACATAATTACCTCACGCCCTTCTTTGCCCCATCCTGACAGCCTTTCTTTCTCACCCCCTTCTTCTTGTACTTCCTCCTCTCCTCACCACCACCTCCATCTGCATTTGTACGCCTATGTCTTATTTATCCATTCCTCTCAGATAAGGTCTCGGGAGATGAGAGACATCTGCTCAACGTACTTTGAAGATGCATTGCTTTGCTCAATTATGTGTGGTGCCAAGGTCTCGTTTGCATTCAGTGACATGGAGAGTGCATCGCTAACAGGTGGTGGGAGAGGACATGCATGGCAGGCCTTTTGATAAATAAAATATTTTATGGTAATGTCACTGAGGAAAGGGAGAGATGTGACTATTAGTAAATTGGCTTGCAATGCACTCCCAGTCAGAGAGAGATGGGGATTTGTGGGGGTGGATGCTGAAGAAACACATGCACACAATCAAAAGCACTAAAAACATAAATGCGATGAAACATACCCCTATGTAAATGTGTGCATATATTTATACTTCTACATTCTGCCGATTTGCATACATGTCTGAATGCATATTCAAAAATGCTTATTTGTGAAAATGAATGGAAATCAACTGCACTTTTGGTGGACTGCCATAAGAACCACCAGTACTGGCTTGACTGGTGCTGGCAGATGGGGGCTTGCTTCTACCGTGGGTGTATCCCATTACCTCTCAAACCCAAGGCCTTGTGCTGGACAGGAGTTGGACAGGCACTCTACCATCAAGCCAAATGAGGAATGTGTGTTTAATGAGGAAGGATAGGGGGTGAGGGAGTGGGGTAGATTAAACCAACATCTTCAAATCTGTTACACGTGCAGGCATGCAGACGCATACAGAGACACATGCAAAAAAAGAAGGAAAACCAGCACAACAAGCACCACAGTTTGACCTCTGTCCAAAATGCACACATATGCAAACACACACAATCTGAGATGTGACGTGAGGTCAAAGGTCTTTGGACTTCAGGGCATCTCATCTGAAAAATGGGAGCCTTGCAATTCATCAAGCCTTTGGTCTCCCGGCACACATTATCAGTCTTTTATGTCAAATGCAAAGAGACTTAGTTCTATAATAAGTTCTCACTATGCGAAGAAATTAGAAATTAAACAGGAATACAATATTGATTTTATCTTTGTTGCAGCAATTTCTCGTGACATACTAATAAATAATAACATGGTGCAGCATCAGCAATTTAAAAAGTTTTTTACTGTGGTGGTTTACTGTAAAAGTGATACAATTGTAGGAATAATAGTGTTTGACTTAAATAGTCTATCAATGATTACCCAGGAACTTAATTGATTATCATAATTATTGATATTTTACCATTGCAAATCTTAATGCTCAATCGTCTTTCCTCTTTCTAAAAATAAGGATTTTCACGTATTTAGTTCAGGAGTTGGCATTTTGAGTTGTCAATCACAGCTCTAATGAGAAGGGCACGGTGAGGCTGAGAAGAGGTTAATACATGACAAACAAACACGAAAGAAGGGGGCCCTCTGTTCTGATGTGATACCTGCCTGCTAGTGGGAATCAGGCCCATATGTGTTATGGGTAACTCCCGGTGGAAGTGGTGACTCTGGGGGTCACACTGGGGCGGATTCGTTCTCTCTTCATTGCACACAGCTGTGCTTGCCATGCAGAAACCCCTCACCTCTGACCTTGCGACCGCCTGGTACACCTTTGATAGGAATGTTGGGTGATTGGCTACTTTGCTCCCCTTTTCATTTCCTGTCGCTTCAGTTTTCACTAACAGCCTCACGAGTCTCCCAATGTCTCCCTGTTCATGTCTTAAAGGGATTTTCTGAGCAATCAAGGACAGGCCTGAAGCTTAAATATGAATTATGAATGGATTTGAGACTAACAGTAAATCAATAATGTGTGCTCAAGAATGCATTAAACTTGTGCAGCTCATTACTCAATAAGCAAAAACGACACGCTAATCCCTTGCATTAATGTGTTAGAACACAGTTCAACAACCATGATGAAGTTTGATTTTGAAATTAAAGGTCACATATGATTCAATATTACACCTCAATGGATAGATTACAGTTACATTTCAAGGCTTTTCATTGAGGCAATCCCATATCACATCTTATAAGACAGTGGCATAGTACACAAAAAACCAAGGTAGCTGTTCGCAGCTGGACCAATTTATCAGTCGTGTTGATTTTTGGCAGCTTTAGAACAAAAGCGAGCTCAAAATAACAAAGATAACAAAGAGCTGGTCCAGTCATGGAATATGTTAGAAATCATCACAATGTTTGAATCAGAACTCAGTTTGTGCCTGCTTTCATTGACTTTAGTCTATTCAGCTTCATTCTTGGAAAACAATGGTGAAATTATGAACAGGTTGAAAATAAAAGAGCTGCTTTTGCCTTAACAAGTTCACTCTCCGTGTCTTTGTGAGTGACCATGAATGAAAACCTGCTTTGAATCTGGGATTTAAGTCTGTCTGCCCCCGTGTTTTTTAGAAATCCCAGCACCAAACTGGATCTGTCCTTAGTTCAGCAGTTTGGAGCATATCAGTAAAAAGAAACACATGGTCATATGTCACAGAGGTTGTTTGAAATTTCATCAAAAATCGGATAAATTATGTCACTCAGATGGAATGAGGCGAGGTTCTTTTTAAAGGGCTTGAGCTCGGGGGCCGTATACAGAAAAGTTTTTCTTTAAAAAGAACCCTCCTTTTTGCGATGGAAGGATGGGGATTTAGCCTGCCACAGATGATGGATGGATGCTGTGGTGTAGATGAGGTGAGATGTGAGACGTTCGCTCCCTTTTCCTTTTCGTCCCTTCTTGAGCCAAATGAAGATGAAGGAGGGGGGTGCTTAAACTCTCTGCCTTTGTTTTTTTTTTTTTTTTTGGATAGGTTCAGTTGTCTCTTAGACACTGGGACAAATCCATTAGCTCTGCTGTATCTCGACCCCTTTGTACTTGTCACTCTACAGGCAAGTGAAGGAGCCAGACACAGATACATTTGGAGACACAGTGACAAGACTGCAAATTAAACAATTAATTACTACTGGTCATGTAACTGGTTTATTTACAAAATTATCGATTATAAAGTATACAAATGATAAATGAAAAATAAGACAATTGGCAATTATTGGCAATAATGAGCTTTTAAAGGGTGATATTTACTTGTGTGAACATTTTTGGGTAACTCTGAAAACCACATTTAAAACTATGAGATTTCAGACAGTTCTGTGTTTGACTTGTTTGCTATTCTTATTATACTGCGTGCTTCTTTGTGCTGTTAGACCTTTTCCTTATAGGAATACAGTTGTGGTTATTACATTTTATTATCAGTCAAACAATATCAGCAAAAGTAAATTGATGCTCTTGCATAAGCCCAAATAGACCACACAGCCACAGACAGAGAACAAAACAGATGTTTTGGATCCACAAACGCCCACACACACTTACAATACAGTAAAAGTTTTAAGTGTACATTAAAATTCACTGACGTTTCACTAGTTAGTGAGTTGACATTTACAGAGGACCAGAGAACTGTGATGAATTCCTAGGTGCTACATTATGCTATTAGAGAGTTAATGTAGCCTGTACTGCTCTTGTAAATTACAGCTGTATAAATGGAAGAGTCTTGTAAGACCATAACAATGCTTTCCTCCATGGAGAGGAAATTTACCCGCTCAGCAGTTAACCCATTGATGTACAATGTGACATGAATGTGAACTGCCTGCAGCCAGGAAAACAACAAGAAATTCATCAAGTTTAAATAAACCTGGCCTTTTGCCCTCCCATTACCTTGTTGTGGCAGTCCGCTACTATTACAGCAATGAATGGGATAAAAGTCATAAAAGGGAAAACAAGAGACTTCAAGTGGAAATTCTCACCACTGCGGATCATATTATCCCCTTCCTGGAGAACTTCTGACAGATCAAGGAAATAGCGATACTGAGGTGGTGAAAGGTTTGGTAAAGGATATGTGTTTGCAACGCTGGGGAAAGGTCCTAAAAGACAGAATGGTGATGGTGACATAATGATCCCCATTCTGCCACATCAGCATTTACATATGCACATTGTCAATGAAGCCATGATATTTACACATCAATATTACATTTAATATCTCTGGTGTAGTCAACAGTCTGAAAGAATTATAGAATTCTACAAGAAGGTTGGAAAATATTTTACATGTATGTACACCTTATGGTCACATATGAGTGTACTGCAATATCATTTTACAGTCTGTACCATCGTGATAATTCCATCTGTTCATGTGAATGATAAACATTTTCACAAAGCACACCCAATTATCTTATACTTGTCTTATCACAAAAAGGGAATAAATTAAAAACACTGCTATCAAGAAAAAAAAGACACTTGTAAACTATACTTTCTTTACACAGTGTTGTGTCTCAGAATTTGCACAACAAAACTCTAATAAGCTGGTAGCCCAAGTAGATTAAAACAAATACTGGGGCATTACTTGACCCCCATCTGAGCGCACATGTCAATGAAAGGAAGAAAACGGTGTATTAAAATAAAACAACATGTTGCTCACCTGTCTCAGATCTCTTTTGTAGTTTGCTCCATGGCAGTTTCAGACAGTGTGATAAAACATCAACAGAAAAATAGCATTGCAGTTGGTCAAAGTTACAGCTTCTCACTTCCAAATACGTAACCCACAATGATATACAAACACTGGTAACTTTATCTGATCTCATCTGCTTTGAGGGAGTTTGATCTGAGGTCAGAGGTCAGTCTGAGGTTGTAGACACAATAACAACTTTTTTAAAGAATTTAAACAGTTAATTTCAAAGAGTTTTCATACCTCTCACGCTGAAATCTAATCATCCTGACCTGACAAGGACCCCTTGGTTTGTTCTTGAATCCGCTCCCTGAATAAAATCAGAACAAAGTTATCAACTTAAACCGCTGGTAATGGAGAAATCATGGCATCCCGTGATTGCTGAAAATGATTGCATACTTTTCTGCCATTTCTTTTAATTCATTATGCATACATGCCATTGGCAGACCAGTCTGTGAGAGGAGGGAAGATTTCCTTTACTATCATCAGTTTAAAGGAAGCAGTCTGATGGAGTTACCAGTCACTACAATGAGGTTGAAATTCAATTATTCAACATCTATCATTAAAAGGGTCTTGTTGAGCACTTAAGCAGACTTTAATTGTAACATAAAATTGATGGTATGATTTTCAAAAAAGGCTCTTTTCACCTTCCAACTTTTTGACAATAAGTTTCTGAAGGAGGTGATTACCCAAAGTATTTGCACTATTTCTCACAATCATGGAATCCCTCCTATTAGTTTTGCTCGTTAAATGTAAAAACACAGAACAATAAATCAGACCAATGATTTCATTCTCCCACACTCTTAGTGGCTGAGTCATACACTTACAGTGTTTCCACTGCTTCCTCAGACAATGAGGCTCATGTTTCATGCAGACTACCAGATCTGCTGACATGGTCTTCTTGCTCATCTATCCAACATCATGTTCTTGCTATGTCAGATACTGTGGTTGCACAAAAAATGTAAGCACTTCTGAGCCTCACAACACTGCATGTTATCTCTGCTGCCATACGTCCAGCGTCCTGTTTTTTCTTTTAAAAGTGCACGTTCGATATAATGTGTTCAGGTAATCACAGTACAACTATTGCAGTGATTGATACTTCCCACAAAGCCTTCTGGGATGCCATGTTTTCACAGAAGGAAAAAGGGTGAACAGTTTTGTTTCTCCAAATGAAAAACAAATGGAGTTGGACGGAAAATTGCAGAGGGATGGAAGGGGATCACTACTTTTGTGGTTCCATGTCAACCACAAGGTCACATACCAGAAATCAGGATCCCCCACAGTGGAAGGAGCATTTTTGTTTCAGTGGCAGCACATTTTAGTGCTGTCAGTGTTGCCATAATCATGGAAATTTGCCAGTTAAAAATGCTTCAGTTGCTCCCAGTGGCAAACACTGGCCCAACACTCCCATTGCCATCATTTTCTCTTTTGTTTCTTAGTTTAGAGAAAGTAACAACAAGTCAGAATGACTGAACCACAGTGTATGACTGGCCCAGAATGTATGACATCCAATAATGCCAAATAGCATGTGATTTTAGGTTGAAACTTAACCACAATAGCATGCCGTTCTGTGGCATTTTTCATTGTACCCCAGAGACATTAGACCAATTACCTCATTAAGTAATGTGTCTGCCTAAGTGAACTGGTCTGTTGAGCTGGAGACAGGCAGAGAGAAAGAAAGAGAGGAAGAGAATAGGAGACAGTTGGAAAAAGAGAAGAAGCAGGAATGAGACTGCGTTAGATAATGAGTAAGCTATGGGCTCTTTTTCGAAGTATCCAAAACAATGTTCAATAGTTACCAGATGGCTGAGGGAAAATACTGTGAGGGAACTTGATTACCTCTAAGCATTTTCTCTTAATTTTACTGAAACTGTGATGTTTTTAGTACAGTAAAGGCTGTATTTCTTTAAAGCATATTATGATGATGTGGGTATACAAGAGCCATGAATTGAGCCATCAACTACTTCATATGACCAAAATGATTTATCAAAAGATATAACATGGCACATGTGAGCTTGTAGATTTTTGAAAGAGCAATGAAATGCTTCAAACTGAAATATCCCCAAGGAGGTAACACCATTGTTCTGCAGCTAAATGTGTTAATGTTTCAATGCTTTGCATAATTCTTCTTCTTGAGTACCCCACTGGGAAGACAAAATCATCTTCACCTACATCCATGCTTCTCTGTCTTCTTAATATGCAGCATAATGGAGGTGAGGGTGTTTTCACCATGCACCATGTTTTGTAAAAACATCAAGGCATTGACAGTATTAAGAGGTAATTTCCACTTCCTCTCCATGTATGCGAGTGTGCCCAGGCAGCTGGGGTCAGCCTTTCTCTGACTTATGAGGTCATAAGTCAGAAAAAGACTGAGGGATCTCTTGGGTGTCCCATATATGTCAACAGGGGTCCTGTAAACCAAACACTTTTGCTGATAGATCCCCTCTCCAGCAGAGAAAATCTTTTAAAACAAGTGCTTAGTCGTTGATGGAAAGCCTGCCACATAACTGACATATCTTCTCAACAAAATTTTCTACAGCTGAACAGCATAGACAAACAGAACTGTATCTTTTCTCAATCTCTGAGGCGCTTTACGTGAGGTTCCTCAAACCTAAGCTTTGCACAATAGGTGCAACTCCTACACTGCTGATTTGATCAGACATATGGACCCTCTAAACTGAGTTTAATTACCCAGAGTGCTCGCCTCGTCGTCTCGTCACACTAACTGCTGTGTGGCGCTCCAATTGCTCCTGGCTGCCACGCTGGCGGTGTCAAGGAGTCTGCCCTCAACCTTGTGTTGCAAACAAAAGTCAAATTCACCAATTAATCTGGCGAGAGAAAGGAATGGAGAAGCAGATTGTTTTGCTTGAGTCAAAATAAACACAGTCCTTTTCCTTTTTACGTTGCGCAGATTACAGTAAATGAGCACAGGTCTCTGCATTTTTTACTATTTTAGCAGGATAAATGTGCACATTTTGTAGATGGAGATCATGTCATGCATTACGTGCTGGCAAGATGCATACAGAGCTTGTTTATACTTTGAGCTTTGAGCTCTTTTCTGGCATTACCAACTGCAGACAATGTGAATGGGTGAAGACAGACTTTGAGAATGAGTTGGTTACAGATGGAGAGGATTGTATCTTCAAAGGGACAGAAACACAGTTTGGTTCAAAGCAGAACACTTTTACAAGAACAATGTGTTTTAAATCAGTAGGTAGAGCAGAAGAATCTGTTGCTATAAAACAGATATTAAAAATAATACTAAAAAGATGAATGAAAACAATACGAACCATACTTTAGATAAACATTCTTTGTGCTGCTCAGGTGGTGTGGCAGTAGAGAGCATTTTACTGGCTAAATTTTTTCCTTGTGCCTGACCATGTCCCAATGAAACCCAGCAGCATTTGGTCTCAGTCTGTGAAGGCTATTGTAAGATACACAGCTGGCGCTTTATTGGACAGGGCCTTTTGTCAACTCTTCGTGTTAAACTCCTGGACCCATATCTATACAATCTGCAGATGACAATGAAGCCGTATTTGCTGATAAGCTAATGTGTACAGCACAGGTCATGTGGCAAACATGATAAATCTGGAGAGAAATGGGTCAAAACCAATGTGACATGTGAGCTCTAAACTTACAGACATCAGAGTTATTTTTAATATGCACTATTCAGTGTATGAGGTCAATGTGCATATGAATACTTACACATGCAAAGTTGAGCTTTGACATTCATAAAATATTTACTTTATGGTACTGCCTTTTAGAGGGCTTGGTCTTGCTACAGGCCATTAATTGTGAATTATTAACATTTGTCAGCAAGCTGAAACTTAATATTCCTCTCTCACTATTTGATTATACATATTTCAGCATTGGTGTGACCCCCATAATTCATTAATATTGTATATAGTGTGCAATATATATGCAATACAGTTGTCTGTGCTTCCTAAAATTTAAATGTAGCTTGAAAAATCTCCTACTGAGCACAGATTCAGAGAGATCTGCGTCTTGAAATTATTCTAATCGTCTGACTTCTGTAGCTGGGCTTGAAATATTTAAAAGATTCCTTAATTATAAAATAAAACAATCTGTGAAATTAAACTCCATTTCCTGACCTTTGCTCTCCCCCACTGCACTGAACTCTCCTGATTTCTGAGAAAAGCACTGTGAGTTGCCTCAGCTGTTCCTCGGTTCCTGGCCATCCGATAAGCTGATCCAGCAGGCTCATTCCTCTCTCCCTTCTCCCTGACCTCTTAGCTTTCACTGTAATTGCCTTAGAGTTTGATGGACCAATGTCTCTGAAGCAAACAATGTCTCTCTGCAGCTTGTGATAACAGCTAGAAGGCCCCTTCCTCCCTGACTACCACAAAGCCCATTTAATGAACATGTTAACGTTGGTGGCAAAGGAAGTACTTTAGCCATCTGCTAAGGAAATAAAATCCTTGTTACTTACTTCCGCAAAGCTCTGGTTTTCATTTCCACTTGGGGGATAACTCCAAGCTTTCCATCAGGCACCTTTTAGTGGCACTGACAGAGCATGGGTACAGTATGTGGCCTGTTATATATAGATTTCTGCTAAATACAGATGTCAAAATCTTCATCCCTCTTGTTGTGATCAAAAACGTCAGAAAGTCTGTCTTCCATTCTTGGTGCATGTTTTTGTTTTGCATCCATGGAAGATTTGCCAAGCCAGATTATCCCTAGAAGCTCTTTGCACCAAATGTATTTCCATTGAAAACATAACGTGATGTCCATAATTGCATTTAAGTGACACGATTGAGGAATTAGTAAACCAGATAATGGCACAAAATAGAGGCCTATGAATTGGATCACAAAGAGTCTCATGCAAAGCAAATGCTGGCAGTGAAGCAAGAAGCCAAAAAAAGTCTGCAATGTGGGAAACATGGGGTTTCAGGAAAAAAAAAAAAAAAAAAGAATAATAAAAATTACTCTTTTAATACAAAACTGTCATCCCAGCAATCCAGGGCTGCATCATTTGATTGCAGACCTGTAAGTCACACTGTGAATAGAGACAGACAGGTTGATGGATGCACAGGCGCTGAGTCATGAAATGCATGTGCAGGAAGGAGTTTACCATGTCTGGCTCCTGGACTGCCCCTGGGCTGTGGTGGTGATGGACAGGAGAGTGAATGATAGATGAAGATGTACGACTGCAGATGGACCATCAGATTAGTGGTTTGTTATACCTAATGTTCTGGTGTAATCAATCCCATTCATCTCCTCTCTGTCCCCCACTTGATGGTATCCACTATCCCCCAATTGTCCCAATGACAATCTAGGCACACGCACTGAACTAAAGTACTGTGCTATCATCTCTTTTTGATCTTATTCCTAAATGTTTTTCCTCACTGCAGTAATAGAAGACAGACTGTAAGGTTAGCTGCTTTGTCACACATCTTTTAGTGATTATTTAATTTTTTTTTCTTTTTCCTCAAGATGGAACACCATGCATTTCAGAACTTGTAGAGTGTAAAGTTTGCCAGTTCCTTTATCTTCTGTGGGAAAAACAAGCTAATTACTGATGGTTCAGTTTATAATGTCCAGAACAAAATGTGTGAAGCGCATGTTTGCAGAATTTTACTGCCAAAAAACTTTGGAAAACAGATTCAGCCACCTACATTAATGCATCCACAAGATTTAGCTTAGTTGCAGTTATTCAACACTGGCATGAACACACAGACAAACCAAAATTAATTAAAATCTGAGAGTGCAGCTGAACTATCTGGTCCTAAAACTTCTCTGTTACAAACAATAACAGCCCCAAGTGCCTCTGAGAAAGTATTTCAATACATTATTTTCTATGTGGCCTAGCAATCTTGTTTTTTATTTCTTTCTTTTTTGAGTATACGATGTATATGCTTTCTTAATGTATGTCAATGAATATATACCCATAAGCTTAGTAGGTGGTCTAATAGGAACTGATTTATATATCTGTGCTACATGAGCAAAACCCAGAGGGACTGATGTCCTCAACAAAAAATTCACTTTACTTTGTCAGTTAAAGAAATCCACAAAGCACAAATTAAAAACTGTTCTTACACGAGCTTAGTTGCTTCTGCTTTCGCAAAAAAATGGGAGAAATCCACAGATAAACATGCTAGTTAGCCTATCCAATTAGCCTTTGTTTTACAGACCCCATGCCATGTCTTTTACATTGTTGTAAAAAGTTGTAGTTGCAGAGTGTGACAGACCTACATCTGGTAGACATGACATGTAGAAGAAGAATAAGGCACTTTTCCACCATCAGCACTAATGGGAATACATGGCTTACCTGCGCCAACTAACAGCAAACCACATCCTGCTAAGAGCACCCAAAGGCTTCTTGTCAATCTTGAAAAATGAAGGTCTGAAAGCAAAAGTGAAATGTTTATTTTATGAAAATAACTTTCTTTGCAAAGTTGGCAGAAATGGGGGGGAAGAAAGAGAAACATCTTGTAGGTGGGTGATCACACTCAGCTGGTAGGTGGGGGCATTCGAAAGACATGGCTGACAGTATGAAAGCAGTTTCTCATAGCTGAGATGTGAGCCAGTCTTTCCTGGCATGACTTCTGGGGAATTTGGTCAAAGTGGGCAACATATTTGTGTTAAGTCATTCCAGTTACTCAAAGAGATTAGCAAAAGAACCAGCACTAATTAATATCACATGGAGGGTAAACTCTGTCATTGGTGTTTTGGAGGGCCATGCCATCCTTAGGTGATGACAATGTAAAACATCTTGCAGTATTTTGTGGTGTGGGAAAACTTCCTGTAAACAATTCTGTACATCACCCAAACTAAATGATCACTTTCCCTCCCTAGAGGAAAAATTCCATTGAACAAATGCAAAGGAAGGAAGGGGTTGAAGAGCAACATGCGAATCAGAAGAGCAAAGCATTCCTATGGTGCATGGTCAATTTGCTTCTCCTTAATTATCTGCTGCAGCAAACGTTCCACTTCTGCTCAACTCCGAACTTTCACTCAACAGTCTTTCATCTACTCCTTTATCAAAGTCTGGTGTGATGATGTTTCGGACTTGAGAAGAGGTATATAATAGGAGGAATTCTCTATGGGAGACGCATCTAAAGTCACTGGTCTATTAGTGAGAGAGAGAGACATGTAACTGTCCTTATTAACAAATACAGCAATTGTAATTTCAGTGCAGTGGACAAAATTCCACTTCAGACTTTCATTTAAAATCTAATTGAATCTTGTGAATTCTGTTAAACCACACACTTACAGCTCCCTATTACTTTCCACTGGGGCCGCTTCACTTTTGGTTGGTGGAGCAAATGATTCTGTTATAAATTATCAACTTTTCCCAGAATTATTTACTTATGAGTGCAGGCTGCAGTATCACTTTTGTGGGCATACAGAAAATGAAATAAGCAACCATAAGAAAATGATAAAAGGGTAAAATAACAAACTTTTTTTTTTACAATAAATTTTACTTTAAATGTAAAAAAAAAGAAAGAAAAAAAGACGTTTTATGGG
Organism: Leuresthes tenuis; assembly: GCF_036924035.1. Classification (NCBI taxonomy): domain Eukaryota; kingdom Metazoa; phylum Chordata; class Actinopteri; order Atheriniformes; family Atherinopsidae; genus Leuresthes; species Leuresthes tenuis. The sequence goes on along the minus strand of NW_027325361.1, from coordinate 12,873,803 downwards.
TATTGTAAATACTCTTGCTCACACACTGTTTTGAGTGAAAATAAATCGAACAGCTCTATTTTCAAAAGCACAATCTTTGTAAAGTACATTTATACCATTAACTGACACTCCATTGGTTTTAAGGGGGATTTATTGCTTTATTTTCCAAACTAAATATATTCAGCATATTCTAACTGGTATATTAGTCTTGAAACAACAATACAGAAATGATTTAATTAACCTGGGTTCTGTCACAAAAGCTAAATATCAGGAAAATTTTTCCCAATCAACATTTATTTCACTTATAGGCTACACAGCGAAATAGAAAATACACAAATAGATACAAAAGTCAATAGATAAAAACAAAGATACAGCTCAGTTCAGACCTATTTGTTTGCATCACAGCCTTTAATGAAGACCATCGTTGCAAACAAGGGTTTGTCGGGAGAAACAAAAAATTGAGATGAGATGGTTGCATGGATGGGTCTACCAAATTATACTGAGAGAATGAATTGCTGCAAAAACATACCCCAAAAACACAGCCTCCTGCCTTTGGCTGTTTCTGCTGTGTTAGCCACAGCAATCAAATCCACATGTGTAAGCTTTGGAAGAAGTAAAGAGAAGGAGAACAACACAGGATGGGAGACAATGAGGAAAGGAAAGAGCAGCTGATAAAAAGATAGAGGAAGATTCATTCTAGAAATAATCTGATGTGTTTCTGATTAGGAAAGCGGGTGGAGTGTAAAAGGGGATGCAGTTTTGGGAGTGGAGGAAGAAATGTATGGGGGTGAGAGCGAGGAAAATGGGCGTGTAAAAAGAGGTTTGCAAGGAGGAAAGTGTAAAAAAGGAATGGAAGAAAAGTTTCTGACTGGAGAGAGGGGGAGCTGGAGGACTATGACTAAGGCAATATTCAAACTGCAGCACAAAGTGTCCAAGTTTTCATTTTCTTTGTCTTGACTCTCAGGGTTATGCGTATTTCCTTTTTAGTTGTGAGATAAAAAAACAAACAAACAAAAAAAAACAAGTGCACAAAGACATGTAACCATGTTTGGCAATAAAAAAGTAACTCTCATTAGCTTAGTCCTCCAGCACCCCGGCCCCTCTCCTGTCAGAAACTTTTCTTCCTTTCCTTTTTTACACTTTCCTCCTTGCAAACTACTATTTACACGCCCATTTTCCTGGCAAATAATTGCAGATACAACAAAAACTGTTGTTCAAACTCTAGGATTTTGACTTCTACGTGAGTATCTGACATAGACTTATCAGAAAATGAAGATAATAATTGTTGATTGCAGGTTTGTCAGAGAACATATATTAAGATATAATATTCCACCCACCCATCCATCCATTTTCTATACCCGCTTAATCCGTCGGTCGGGTCGCGGGGGGGCTGGAGCCTATCCCAGCGGTCATCGGGCGAGAGGCGGGGTACACCCTGGACAGGTCGCCAGTGGATAAAATATTGAAAATATAATTCATTTCATTTCATTTCAACATGAAATCTAGAAGCAAATGTGGTTCAAACATTGTCAGTCACAGAAATAAGGATTTAGAGTAATGTAGTGGAGCTTCCAGGCACAGCTACCTCTCAAAGAGGAGCGTACCTGTTTATGTTGCCCAAAATCTTACATATATTATAATGGTGCACAAAAACGAAAAGTAGTATAAATTACCTCTTACATGCACGGTTTGTGGATGTAGTAAAATGTGGATGCTTGAAAGGTTTAAAGGCATTCACACTGAAGATAGCAGTGACTCAAGGGGTGTATTACAGAGACAAGCCAGTGCTATGCAGTTGCAGCAACTCAATTTTGTAAGCATTTCTTCGCCATGGCATAATTTCCTTTAGTCAGGAGTTAATGATTTTTCTTGTAAAGAAACTTAATTGTGAAAGATCCCCTATCTCCTTAAAAAGCTGTTAATTGTAACCGTTAGAAGAGAGCTCTGAAGACTGAGAACAGCTGAAAGTTGACTTGGATTTGATAACTTGCGACAAATTAGTGGGTACTTAGGAAGGAATCTAGTCTCACAGATTAGTTAATGACCTAAACAGACAGACTGCAAAAAGAAAAAAATGATTATGAGAAAAGGTGTGGAAGGCTGAACGGTGTATTGATTTAAAAAAAAATTCCATCAATCCTTAGAATGAGATACAGATACAGTTTCCATCGATAAAGATTAAAGCTGCATCATCTCAGCTTTATCATCTGCAAAGCCTTGTTAGCTGTGTTATGGTGTATGAGAGCCCAAAGAATAGGAGAAGTAGATGTTCATGGCTGACAGTCCAATGATATTGTGACAATATTAATGGCATGATCTCATGACAAATCCCATCTCACATTTTAGAAGTCTGAATTGTGATGCTGCTATGTATCTCAAATGCTGCAAAGGTTTATATGTTACAATTTCTAGTGTGACCGAGCAGGACATTTTTAACCTCGACTGACTGAAACGATGCATCAAAAGCCTGGATAGACAGCCAGGGGGAAAACAAAATCCTTGACGGGGGAATCATTTTCTCTTAAGTACTTCACAATTTGCCACCAGTGCAGATTAACCTTCGCCAAAAGAGGAAAGTAGAACAAAAACTGTCTGTAGACAGTTTCATAATTGTTGCAACAGCTCTCAACCTAATTATGTTTTCTTTCAGAAAAAGTTGCTTCATGCTAACATGGTGCTAAGCAAGCTGAGTAGAAACTTGAAAGCACAGCATCCGTTCTATGCTGAGAAAATTTCTTTTGAGATGATAATTAGAGGCAGCTAGACCATGTGTTGGATTGTGTGCAAGACACTAAAAATCTAATAAAAAAGATATGGATCTGCATGTGTAATGGTAACTTCAGGTACCATAAAGGTGCAATCAAAAGTCCTCCCGTCTTAACAGTCAAAAGTAAAAATCAGTGACATGTCAGGTGACATGAAGCCAAATTTGACAAAGAAGCTGCAGATAAGCTTTAGGTATTGTTTCCATAAAGACCCGCTGATATAAGCAGGCTTTCTTAGAGAGCCAAAAACTACCTTAATGGTGCTTGTTGTGAATATGTGTGAAACATAAAAACAACAGCTAAAATATCAAGACAATTGGAAAAAGCTATATCTATTATGTTATATGTTATATATATATATATGTTATATATATATATATACATTTAAATGCTTGTCTGCTATGCAGCTGAGATATACACTATGAAGGGATAATGTGTCGTCTGCCCTGGAACCAACAGCAGAAGAATATGAAGTAGTAGCCAGCACTGGCAAACAAACTGCGAAAGCACAGTAATTACAACACAGTCAGGACCTCCTAGCAAGCGAACATTATCTTTGCCATCATCTCCTCCCACAATGAAACTACATTCAGTAGCAAAAATACAAAATGACAGAAAAAAAGTAAGTGTTACTTTTCTTCACTGGATGAAGTGCATAGGCAAAAAAGGAAATCTGATATAGATCTTGCAACTTTTCCTCTGGACTGGTAAGTAAAAAGTTTGTGTTGATAATGTTGTGGATGCAGCCTATGTTGGAGCTCTAACATTTCTAAGCTGATTCTACAATGTCTGCCTGATGTGTGTAATAAAGTCAGGCAGAGCTGTCCTGGTGCAACCCTGGTATGTGTGAATTACCAAAGCCCATGTGTTTAAAGGATGACCATGTTATTATGTTTGTTAAATTGTTTGTGAAAATGAAAAGAGCCAGTGGTAATCAACAATGCTGACAAAGAGGAGTTTAATTTCCCGTTCGGTGTCACATGGTAGGCTGAAAAATAGATTACTTTTTGATAAATTAATTGATCCTAAATAGTAATAGAACATGCACCTCGCTTGGTTAATCTGCTGCATTGTGGTGAGTATTTCTTTAGACCAATTCACAGAATTCACCTTTAAGCAAGCACAAAAATCTTTTCTTTTTTTGTCTATTTATTTGTGTATTCATCTCTTTTTCATTTTAGTTTTGAGGTTAAAATTTTTCTCTGATCCAGAATTTAAAATTGAGCACAAATGAAAGTAAATGGAATCAGATGAATGATGAATGGAGATGGGAACGTCACACTGACAGTTCAGTCTACAAAAACTGTGGAAAAGGCTTTTTCCTCAAGGCTCTAATGGGATTCACAATTGTGCTTTTTTAAAGGCTCATACAGTCTCCCTAAATCATCCACAATAATGCGTTATCTTTCAAATACCTAGTAGATATATAAGTTATTCATTACAGAGGGTTTTATTGAGGATTTCTTGAATGAAATCCAACTCTAAATTTGGAAGTTTAGTCTTTCCTTGTTCATTTTTTAAAGATACAAATGAGTGCGGTGTTTGCTTTTTGATAAGCCGTCTCTTTGTCTTATCATGTCCTTTTCCTGGAAGAGTGAGATACGCTGAAGATGAATGATCGCAGTTAATCTAAGTTTAAGAGTGTTAAGCCACCCAGCTCCATTTTCACATGTATGCAAGATTAATGATAGCTCATCCGCCTCTGCAGGGGGATTCATAATTTGTCAAAGAATTTATGCTCCACTAATTTACTGATAATGTTATTCAGGGCAGTTTAATAATCAACTACATGCAGTATAACATTTGGTGCAACTGCCCGTGTTAAAACTGCCTTCTGCAGAAACAATGATATTATGGTGAATTTTTTATAGATGGTCACCTGAATCCAATTCTAAATCTGATAAAACTTGGCAGGCAGACATATAAGAAGATAACTGGTTTAGGGAGATTAATCTATCATATGGCAATTTTCATGTACCATCTTTTTAGCTGGTAGCGGAAATTGGTAAAAAAAAAAGAAAAGAAGACTGATCTCTTTCTCTCCTCATGAATATAACCTCTTAGGTGTTGTGATTGTGTGGGAGAGTCTAGATCACTTAGAGCTAATCCATCTGAGAGTCATCTGTGCTTTTCTCTCGCTCACCTTTGACCTCTCTCAAGCTCTCTGGTCCCACATCCACTGCCGGTAAGGAACTGAGGAGGGGAGGGGAGCGTTGTCAAGAGAGCGGGCATTTTTTCCTCGATATGTTTCCTGTGGCTCTGAGCGTTCGTAAATGTTTCCAAGCGTCAAGATCTCAGAGGGCATTTTCGGCAATGGCTGGAGGGTGAGGACATTATTTATTTTTAACTGACCAATAAAAGAGAAAGGCTCAATCCTTAAACTATACGAATAGCCACCAGAGGGGTTGTCAAATATTGTTAGAAACCCTGAGTCAAAGACATTACTTTAGCATCACAGGAAAAAAGAATATTCCAGATCTATCGCATACACTGTTATCCATAAAATGATGTCAAATGCTTTTCTTGTTTCATATGTTTTTACAGTTTTTTAAGGATGCTGGCATTGGGAATCTGAAACCAGGCTGACCCACCACACTGTTTTTGAAGGGGGCCGTGATAGTGGGGGAGGGGGGGGGGGGGGGGGGGGGGACAAGAAGATAATTGAGTGGTAAGCACAGTGGATAGTTTGCAATGGACCCGGGGGCTTTTGAATTAAGACCTAGTTTGACACTTCAGAGGGAGCCCAGACAAGTTGTGTGAGATGAGATCCTGTAGAGCCACATCAGGCAGGAAAGGGGGGAGGGGGGGGAGGTTGGTATGTAAGGGTGAGAGAGAGTTGCTGATGATGGCTTCAGTTTAGATGGCTAAAGTGTTCCCTGCACCGGAGCACCCCTGCTCCTAACCCCTTCCCTGTGCTGTGCATGGTGAAGGAAAGTGAAAGCATTTGTAAAGGACCGGTGATAGAAAAGGGGGTTGAGAATGCAAAGTACAGATGGGCACAAGACAACATCTCCATTCAGTGCAGCAAAAGAAACCTGAAAAAACCTGGAGATGAAAAGCCCAGCTGCAACAACAACACCCCAAACCTCTTGCACCATTCAGAAATTAAATTCTTTCTAGTTTTTTCAAATTTTTGACACCCTGAAATTTTTGTACCCATAACACCATGTAACACCCACTTTTTGTGCACTCGCTCAAAAGTGCTTTCCCCAAAAATAATCCTCCACACACTCGTATCTGTTTGACAAAGCTTTCTCTGTTAATTTTGTACAACTTCTAACCTTTCAATCTCTGTGTGGAGAGTCATTTCAAGAGACTCAATGAACAAATGGAGAGTGTGGACCACCCCAGTTCTCACCAGCTCTCCCCCTGAGCCTGAGTCTTAGATAAATAAACTCACAGCAATTTAATGACAATAGGCTTGAGATCTTTTCCACTTTCTTTATCAAAGTGTTCTTGCAAATGCTTTGAGTATGAGTGGGAATTCTTCTGAAGTACTCACTGTGTTGTAAACAGTATGTGCACTAAGTAGAAACTCCACACTAGTCTATCTGTCTCTGCTTTAGAAATAAAGAATATGGTACGTTGTTGCCATTCGTTTCTAACATCTATGCAATGAATTCTCTGTTGTTGATAATTCCATCTCATATTAAGTCTTTCATAGCGGCAGTTAAACAACAAGTAAAGTAACTTTAAGAGAGATTGAACTTCCAGTTATTAATTTCTAACATTTTTTAAACTCCTTTCCAGCAGCTGTTTATTTTCAAGACTGGCTTACAACCCTAGGAGGATTGAGATCATCTAACATATACCAGGCATTTTAATAAAGACGGATGCTTGCTTTTATATCCCTCAACACTGATGATTTTTCTTGTTGATTTTCATCTGTCTCTTGGGAATACAAACAGCATATATTTCAGCACATCTTTGAGATGAACACTTGTAGCAGAGCAAATCAGAATCACTGACCCACTCCAAACTGTTTACTTAAATTAATCATCACCCGGGCTGTAAAATTTGTGCTGCTGAGACTGAGTTGGGCTATTTTTTCAGGGTAGGGACTGAGGACAGAATAAAGAGGCTCTATTCAGTGGTAGTATTAATCTCATCACTGTAGCTTCTGTATTTTCATCGTCATAGTAAGTCTACAGGGATCGTAGTCAAGACAGTAAATGCATTATTCACCATGGACTACATTTGCAATTCTCATTCATTTTGAATCTAAAATGTAATCAGTATTTCTAAATACTGAATGTTGCAGCTAATTTCCTAAAGTTAAAGATCACATTTCAAATTTCAAATAAACTCAAGGTGTGTTTTGCACAATGATGAACTTCAGTGCTCAGTAATGGAAATATGACACATTAATCTGCATATTCAGTGCTGCTAGATTTCCACAGAGGCATCGACTTAATTCATATGGATCACAGATAACATGATAATTATGCTGAAACAGATGTGGGTTAATGTTCTGTGATCCTGGCACATATTCAAGGCATTTAAGGTATTTCTGCTTCAGTCCCACTGGTTAAACCTTATCTTTTCAAGTTCAAGTGCAAGCTTTAAGTGATGCCTATTCATAATTTAACTCTGCAAACCACATATCAGTGCGGTAACTGTGCGTTTATGTCAGAGGCAATTAGGTTTGAAAATGTTTTTGGGGGACAAGTGACAGAAGCAGACCGTGTAATCGAAACACAGGGAAGGATGATTTACGTTGGTCAAGACAACCTGAACCAGGACAGGAAGTAAATACTGTTTTGAGGTCAGCAAGCCATGAGGCAACTGCTAGACTATGAAATCCATGTGAGTGGCTGCTGTGAAGTAAGTGCGAACGTAAGTTGGAGAGGGCCAATTAAACTGAATCACAATGCTTGGAACAGTGGTATTTGACAATGACATGAGTATTGACACACTTTGCAGAGCTTAGCTGGTGGTCTGTGGCTTTCCAAGTGAGAAAATTCAGTCCTGTTTGTTTTCATCACCTACATGTGGGAATACAGAGGATTTAATATACTGTACATACAACCTTTGGGCCAACCTCACAAAAAGAAACAGTTCCAAACATGCCTTGATTTGAATTCAATAAGCATCAGTGCAATACATGAGGTTGGGGTGACACTGTACACTTTAAATAACAAGCAATTTACCTTTCTTAGATAAATAATATTGACGAAAACGTTGGTCAAATGGAATCTGTAATAACTTTATTGTGGTGAAGCAATCACTGCACACAGTTACAATGTCTGAACATATAATTTGTCTTCTGTCTCAACCTCATTATGAGCATATTTTCTGCTGTCTGAGACCATTTCAGGGCAAAGTCGGTGTTGTACGCACACGTCGTCAATGCTAGCGGTGAGTAGTGATGCTTTCCAGATTCTCACTGACTGCTGACACACATGCAAGCACGCACACACTCTCACGTAATCACAGAACCACAAACTGAGTCTCCTTTTGTGTCACACATGTACACTAATTTTTACACACATTCTTCAGGCCACACAGACGCACTCACACAGACACCCATGACAAACTGTGCCAGCAGTAGTGGAAATATGGAGCACATTTTCAAGGCACTCACCGTGTCCTCACGGAGAAATCCATTTCAAATGTTCCCAACCTCATTGATTCTGAAAGCGGAGTCAAGCTAACAGTTATGTTTTGTTTATCAGTAAGCGATACCACAACTTTGAAACAGTTCACATACATTAAGGCCATGGAAAAAGAAGAGATAAGGCACTGTTTCGTTGAAACAATACTTTACTATCAGCAGGCTGTGGTTGGGGCTGTGTGTGAGTACAATTATGAAGTTATTATTGCAGTGGCAAGATGATACTGTTTTTTAACTATGGTAATTCATTCCAAGAGAAAAGCTAATTTGTTTTCAAATCACTTAACCAAGTCACAAAACCAAGGACTACTATTAATAAGTGTGTCCAGTTCCAATAAGTGCAGGAGTGAGGAAAAACTGATTAGAAAAGAGTCAAGATTGAGAGAACATGACAGTATTCGAAAGACAATTTGTCATAAAGATTAAAACTCCAATAATCAAATGTGGTGCATAATACTAATGATAAAGGAAATCAGAGACTTGGAAAAGTAGTCTAAACTAGTTTCCTCAGCTTGTTTTGCATGGCTGCAAACACAATGCCAAGTAAAACACATTGAACCCCCACAGTATTTACAGCACAGAAAAAGAAGTCCATCTGTCCAGCAGTCTTTGGTGTAGCCCTTATTGTGAGCTGCCCTTCACTAATCAAGTATGTCTGTGGATAGCCAGGCTTTTGATCCCGAAACAGCCGTTTACAAATTCAGCGGCGTGTGTGGGCCACGGCCACAGCACAGACACACACACACAGACGCACACACATCCAGGGTCTGCAGCCACTAAGGCACCTTCCCACAGTAACTGCGCAGCACATGTTGTTAGCCGCATGACTGGTAGCTCAATCAAGGGGCTTTTGGATTTTTTCAAAAGCTGTGTCAAACTTCTATGCAGATGTGACCGGCATGTGTGCTGCATTTGTCATGTTCTAAATTTCATTCAAGGGAATTATTTAATTATTGAACTGCCATTATAGGAAAGTTGATAGTGAGAAGGCAGACTGGAAAAAATGTAAGAAATAGGTATTTCAGCCACTGACACGGTTGCTATGTGGCATTCACCAACCATATTCTACCATAAATCTCACAATTTATTATTTTATTTTGAGATGGCCTCACTGAGCATCTATGCTGCAATATCGATGCCAAGTGGAGATTTCTTAGCATTAATTGTTATATCGTATCAAAACACAAGTCTCCTGATAGGACTTCCATTCACAGCCTACAGATGTTTATGTGCACACCACTATGGTTAAGTCTGTTTGCTATGCTTACTTCATGCATGGCATGTGATGTCACTGTAATCTGCCATGCAGTAACCTTATTCAAACAACTACTGTGTATCTGTCTACCTACAGAAAGGCAGGAAAAGACAGCAGAAGAAATTTCAACAAGTAGCATGTATTAATTTATTTTTTAACTTAATATTCTAATTTCTTTTCAGATCTACTACAAAGTACAAAATCAGTCCAGATCTCCATCAATGTTTTTAAGAAGAGATACCCCTAGATTGCAGTGTGTTCTAACTGTAGCAGGGCCACTGAAGTCGATCACGTTCATTCAAGATAATGTTTAGAAATCCCTAAAGCACTTTCCAGAAGCTCACCAGAAGAAGCTCTTTGTTCTGCTGAAAATATGTGCCTGGTTCATTTTGATGGAAGGTGCGATTTATTAGCCAGGCAGTAAGTCAAATATGATAATGTCAAAGAGAATCTGGTCAATTTTCAAATGACAGCAGCCGTTACATGCCCCAAATTTTATACATCTTATGTATCGGATAAACTTTAAGTTTGGCTCCAGGCCTGAAACTAAACGGACTGTTTTCTCCATGTATGATGAAACATTCAATAGTTGAACAATGCAAGATATTATTACACCACAGATTGTTTTTCTTATCCTTTCATATACCAGCAAAAAATACCAACAACCAGCCAAAATTATTTAGATAAGAGGACATATCTATATGCAGAAGTAACAACATGAAGGGCCACTGCCGAGTCAAAGAGCATGAGACTAAGTGGTATTCCTTTCAGTTAAATAAGTATTCTAGCATAATTGATGAAGTGTGTTTCCTAACAAAAGGCATGCATTTGATGTCTGAGGTCATCACAACACAGATATTGTCCGCCATGGCATCTCAAATATGAAAAGAAAGCCATGTCACTGACAGACTCTCATGTTAGCAGCCATTTCACATTCTCCTTACACAGCTTATTTATTTAAAACCTTTGTGTTTCTGTAACAGAATGGTCTCATACCAAGCTTAGGGTGATGCTTAACCAGACTCAGAGTCCTTGTGGCACCTGTTGCTGACTCTTGATGGCAAAAAGTCTTGGTGGAGGACCTGTCAAGCTGCCCCTGCGGGAGTCTGAGGGATTGGGTGAAAGAACCACGGTCCGCTAAGTGTGACTGGCTGAAGATGTAGGGTTGACTAGGGGCTGCCCCTGTATCCATCTGCACTGTGTTCCCACCCATCCTTCATCTAAAAACAGAGAAAAAAATGTACATTTCCTGCCTGAGTCGACAGCTCATGCTGCCACGCTGCCTGAGCCTTCATTTTACGTCTTGACAGGTGTCATGGCCCAACAGCACACTGCCATTTCTCCACACCTGTGACTGACCACACTAAGGAGCTCCCTCTGGTTTTAATAAAACATTACCTGGAAAAAAAAAGCTGTCTGAGAGTGCTGACTTGAATTGTTGAGTGATATAATGGCTGTTGTCTCTGTGTAATGCCAACACAGCCTAGTTTTTTCCTTTGCCATTTTTAACTTGTAGTATTGATTCAAGTCAAATCAGTGAAACTAATAAAGGCTCCCTGGCATAACAACTTAGTGTTGGCATGCTTGCTGTGAAGCACTGCCAATGATGTGACATGAGTTGACAGATAATTTATAACAAATCTTTGTACTTCCATCCACGTGGCTTCATCTACTCTCAGCTTCTACTGTGTTACAACTGTAAGGCCTTAATCACCTATAAACCAAAACTGCATTCATGGGAGCTGAATGACAGAGGCTGTGAAAGACATTTTTCTTTTATCCCTCCTTTTCACGTTGCTGCACAGCTTTAGCAATTAAAATTAATTTTATTGGAACAAATCATCAATTTTTCCTTTTTTTTCCTTTTACTCCTACATGCTCATTGGTCAGAGTTTCTGACTAGATTCAGTCTTCCTTTCATCCTTTTCACATCTTCACTGTGTTGCAATGCCATGGCATTATGTGTTCTTTGGTATATGCAAATAATTTTTTAATGGATTTTACAAATAAAGAATCTTTCACATTTCAGTTGCCTCTGGTTGTTGCTCCTCAAGTGAAGTAGCTTGGAAAATTTATGGACCCTAACATGATAATCTGCAGGGTGCTGTTTGTCCAGTACTAGATGTCTGTGCTTTATTTTCAGGGCTAATCATTTTGAAATGCAGTGGTTGGCTTTCAATGACCATAGTGAATTATGCACATTACACCAGTAAGCTTTTGTAGCATGCGACTGAGCTGAGCAGTTTTTCCACAGGAGCATTAATCAGACTTGCTACAATATGATGACAAGTCCTGCTAGAGCAAGAGAGAGGTTTTAGAGAGGTTTTACTGACTGAAGCTGAAATGTTTCTTGGCAGACAGACTTTGATTACATATGGGGTCAGCATCACAAACAGATGTGTCCTCTGGGTAAATGCATGAAAAATATGTGCAATTAACATGTTAAGAGAATTTGAATCGTTTTAATTCACTTGGTTATTCATTGAATTTTTCCTCAGAGTTTTATGTAAGGACATTGATAGAATGCATTCTTGACAAACAACACAGTTTGGCAGCAATTGGGGAACCTGTCGGTAAAAGTATATGTTGATTATATGTAGTTAGGGGGATATTTTTACCATCCAGTGATGAAATGTAGGTTTGTTCAGTGTTAAAAGGTAAAGTCTCTGCAATGGGAGGCTCAAAGGAACGGTGGTCGTTCAAACCTAAGATTATCTTTCATGATACCTCAGTATTTCTCCTGTAGAATAGACTATCACACACCATTTTTATACTGCATGTTTTTAATTTACATTTCATAGCTGAACAGAACGATGGTTTCCACCAAATTTGCAAGTGACACACAATCTGAAGAAAGAAACTAGACTCCCATTACAATACACTACTTTGACAGACATGTTTGATGTCAGAGAAGAATAATTTACCATTCACTATCCTACAGTTAAGTCCCATATGCTTGAAAACAATGTTTCTAATCCCATGTCAATTTTCAAGTTAACTTAAGATCACAATAATAATATATAATATATTATTAATACAAAAACAAGAAAAAAGAGGTAGAAGTGTACATGTATGCATCTTTAGCTTTTTTTCCCCCCAAGTTTCTGTCAACATTCTGCACTGAGTGTGTTTACAGCATAATGTCAGCAATCCTGAGTCGATATTTCATTGATGCCTGTCTCCCAGTTTTACTGACAAACATGCTTTTCAAGCAGGTTCTAACTTAATTTTTCATTCCAGACAGTTATACACAGTCCAGGTAGGCACATAAACACGCAGAAGCCTTCGCACAAACATAAGCACAGTAAACAAGGTTTTCTGTTGGGGTCACTTCTCTCTTATTTGAATTAATATAAATTCTTTTTCCAGACACATCAAGCAGAATCACTGAAGTACTAAAAAGGGAGTGGCTGAGGAGAGAAGAAAACCAAGAAAATAGGCAGCAATTATGATCAGAATGGAGGAAAAAAACAATGACCTAAACAAAAACACGAGATAGCATGAAAAGTTGTTAGCAGTTCCCTTTACAAAATAATATACCATTGTTTGAATGTGGGCAAGCGGGGAGTTCTCTGTCAACACCACATGTAAAATTATAGTATAATTCAAATCCGAGCGGAAATGAAAATGTACAAGAGTACAAACAGAGATTAGCATGTTTATCTGGCATGGGAAGAAAAACGGCAGTTTCAGGATGCTGCAGAGGCTTTCTACTTGCAGCTCTACAAAGCAGTTTGAACCCTCTCTATATGTCATTGCATTGCACTGTGGCTGGAAAATGAACTTTCTGGGATCACACAGTTACGTAATTGACAATTCTGGTTAAGGTTTAAAGTCCTAGTGTGTTTCTTTCTCAGCAATTATGCGATAAAGTACTAATATATTACCGTGTGGTGAAACCTGCCAATGTCTTATTCATTTTTGCTTGAAACCGATTCTACTAATCACTTTGGGGTTAAACGCTATCGCAACAATTTCAGCATCATCCCTAAGTGTGCTCTTAAATTCTGCACTTCAATATTTAAACCCTTCCTTCCATTTTGCCCATTGCGGCCTTAAAGGAGCTGTTGGGAATCTAATAGACTAAGCGGCGCTTAAGTCAAAGTGGTACCATACTCAGTATTTGTATCCAAGAGCACTATATCCCATTTCTTTCAGCACATGCTGCTGCCAGTCTCCATAATTCAGAGCCTGTCATAGCCTGGATTATTCCCCGTCTGTCTCAAACAACACCTGCTAGACTTGACGAGCTCTCCAACAAAGAATAGAAATATCCCAGGTGAATGCTGTGACCCGAGAGAACTCACAGAGTACACCCTGCTGTTGCCCTCACACACCTTGCAGACATGAGACAAGCCTCTTTCATCAGCTTGTTTGGCAGCATAGCGTCCTTGTGGAGAAGTCTGAAAATCTTTGTGCTGCTTCTTGTTAGCTTAATACCATTCAGAGACCTGAGGCGTTTGGTTCAATACTGGTGGGAGAGCAGCAGCAGCAGCTTCAAAATGAGATTCAGCAGACTTTATTTCAAATTCAAGCTCCTCAGATGGAGAAACAGCTGAAAAGCTTGATGTACAAGTAACTCGAATCGGCTCGTGCCTGGATAGTTGTTTTGCCAAATGTAAGCAAAGGCTGGTTTTGGACAAGTGCATATGAAGGAGCAAGGGAATCCTCTCAGGTTACAGCTGTCCACAGGCAGTCCTCTGCCACTCTCAGCAGTGAACGTGAGAGGAAGGCCAAAATGTGAGCCACCCTCACACACAGAGACCACATGAGAGGTGGCGGGTTAATCCTGTTTCATACAAGTTAGGTTTAACCCTCGTCAACCCTACCACCAACGCTGCAGACTCCCAAATGACATATCAGTTGTTTTTTTTCTAGAAATACTTGATCCAATTGTATTTGTGTATTATTAATTTACATGGCAACACATATGCACACACAAACATGCCAAGTCTTCACATTGCATTCAAGACTTATGTATTTATCTATCTATTTTTTTTTGTTTGGTAATCTCTGCACGAGCAGCTGTGTCGGTGGTCAAGCAGCAATGTTGACAGCTGAAGGCCTGTTGTTCCATAAAACCAAACACTCAGCCTTTCATAGTTTTATTGATATCTATAACTAATATCCTCTGCACACAAGGAAAGAGAACAGGTGATGTGGATGGGAAAAACATTTAGGTCACGCATGTCTGTAAATCTGCATACATACAAATCTGCATACATCACCAGGCAGGTCATCTGGCCTTTCTCATAGACAACATTGCTAGTGTTACCCACTCACTGGCCCTTTCCTTAATTCTCTACTCTCAACTTCTTAATAAAGCCACTGGCCACTCTCAAAGGCTAAATTTCAAAGGTTGTCTTTTGTAACACTGTTAGATATTCAGTTTCACAATTCTACTGATGAATCAAACATGTTGTCGAGCAAATGAAGGCAAAGTAGTGTATGGGTGTGCTTGTGTTGTACATTTATTAACTGGTTGTTTTGAAGATAATTTGTTTACCGAAGTCTATGTTTACACAGTCAGGCATCTGTCAGAATACAGTATATTTCTGCTTCTGTATACATTAACGGGGCATGTAACTGATGTTTTGAGAGTGTGCTTATGCCTGCAAACTGCTGTCCTGTGCATTTTGTCAAATCTGCAGCCTCTCACATCCTTGTAGAAACCACTCGTCACATTGTTCTCCAGTCTGTGCACAAAAGATTACCTGAAATTCAGATGACATTGTGGGTGTGGAATGAATTTTGAGATGACTGACAGCTGATTCCAGCCATCAAAGCCCCTTCCATTCAGTCCTGAGTGAGGTGTTTCTTTTATTATGTTAGACCTTCAAAATTGTAGACTGCCTTTAAGTTATCTAGGTGGCCACTGCAAAAAACCCTATTTTAAAGAGCAAATAATTTAATAGTCTCTTTATGTCATATTCTGAATTTTTGATTTGAACAGGTTCTAAGTCATCAGCAGTCCCTCATGTGCTCATTCAGGGTTTATCTACCAATGCTACACAGCGTAATAATCCTTTGTCTCGTCTTTCTCTTTAAACGCTGTAATGTTGGGATTATGTTTCGTATGAATTAAATCTTCATGCACCCCATTTTTACTTATGGGAAGCAGGAACCAGCGGCATTGTTCAACTGCTTAGCTAAATAGATGAAGAGCGTACTGTTTCTCTTAGACACCATATTCTTCCTTCTTCCAATTAATTAACGGACATACTGTTGTAGTAATGTAGGGTAACCTGTCATGTCAAATGAACCTGCTGCATAGATATACACACCCATCAGGAAGGAAACAAGATGGAAGAAGGAAGAAGGGAATGTCTATTTTTTCAAATATTACATGGGTTTGACCCTGCAGGTTAAAGAAAAACCGTTTTATTTTAAAGAAAATTAAATTTCTCCAGCTGGTGCCCAGAGTCAGGACTAAACAAGGTGAGACTGCGTTTCAGTTTTATGCTCCTAAAATCTGGAACAGTCTTCCAGAAGATGTGAGACAGGCTTCAACTCTGACAATGTTTAAATCCAGGCTGAAAACAGTTCTATTCAGCTGTGCATATGACAACTGAAAGTATTTTATCTGCACTCTTCGCTTTCAATTGAATTAATTAATGATTATTTTTTATGTTTTTGGAATGATTTTATTTGCCTTTTTGTGATTTTATGTAGCTTTAAAGCACTTTGAATTGCCTTTCGATTAAGTTGTGGTGTTGAACCATGGAAATTTTTGTCTTCGGCATCATTGCAAAGAGAATCCAGGTAACTCGACTCAAAATACAGTTGTTAGACAATTGTTACTGTTTACTTAGCATTAGACAAGTCAGCAAAACACAGAGCGTCTGTACCAAGCATTATATAATACATTAAGTCTGGTGTCCAGTATGGTTATCTGTGATCAAAACTGTAAGTTGAAAAGAACTTTGTACATTTTAAATGTTTAGTAAATTTATAATACTACCACATAAGCTTGCATAGGATGTTTGCATAACAGAGGAAGCTAGATCAATACTGATATGGCAAAGTGTTGTTAAATGACACACGCTTCGCGTTACTAAATATAGTTTTACACTTAGTTCATCTTAACAGAGGATCAAAATTTAAACGTCTCATTGCCAAATTTTTGGAGGATTTTTTGAGATCAAGTGTTTGGGGGAGTGGAGTGTTGTGTTGGCCTGCAGCCCATATTTTTAATTACATAAACCTCTGTCTAGCTAGGCTTATTGAATGTAAACATTTTCATGCAGAAATTTTGTTATATCTTTACATTTCTGTTTGATTTGGTGATGGGAGCTTTTTAACCTGAACTCCTAATATCAGAACTCAACATAAACCTTGTTATTAGCATATGATAAATGCTTTGTATATACATACATTTTATTTTTTTTTATCACAGATAGAAAGGAGCATTTGTGGCCGAGATTTTGTCTATATGCTTTACTGTTTTTCCTTAGTTACAGTCACATAATACGGCCACTGATGTCAGGAGCACTATCATTATTTTGAAAGGGTGGCAACACCTAAAAGTGGAGGAAAAAAGGATTTCAGGGGTTTTGCCCATCAGAATGTACATGAGAGAGATTTTACAGTAAAGGCACACAAATAGTGAGACAAATGCAGACAATAACAAAACTTTTTGGAAGAAAAACAAGAGGAGGTAAGAGAGTAATGAGTGAACTGGAAATAATTAACCTATACTCATCCAGACAAACAGTGTTGGAGAGGGTATTGGATTGGGGAGCTGTGCAGTCTCTCAGCTGAAGTTGGTAGTTTTCAGACTAATTACGACTGTGTTGTGGTACAGTGTGAAGGGGTTCCCGTGTGGATTCCTGATTTGTTGGCTGTGTACACATTCAGACTGCTCATTTGTGGTGAAGTATGACAGCGTGAGACCAAGGAGTCGATGAGAGAACTCGTTGGATGAGAAAGAAATAAGCATGTTTAGATGGGTGCGTGAAGAAAGAAGAAAAAATACCTAACCAGGAAATGAACGTGGAGAAATCAAATTAGGAAGAGTGATGCAGGTCACGAAAGTGTACAGAAGAGTCTGGCAGACAGGGGCCTGACTTTGGAAGGTTAGCTGCTCCTCCTCACTTGCGTCTGTCAAGTTGTATAGCAACAACAAATAACACTTCCCTTTGAGATTCTCATGCAAAAGAAACCTCTTCTGCAGAGGTTCAGTTCATTGGCTTGGAATTATATAAAACCTAGAAAATAAACCACCACAAGGCAACATCAGGAGGATTTTTTCAGTGCTGTGTGTAACTGTGAATAATAATTTGGAGTCAAACAGCGAGCCTGTGTCGGCACCTACTGTGCTTCTACCCTCTGTTATATACATTCATCTTCTTTTCCTTTCTTCCCTCTTCTACTACCACTGCATACTACTGCAGAGTAGTTTAAAAATAAGAATATTTCAAAATTTATCAAGCAATTTTTCATTATTTATTTGCTATTCATTTTTAGTCATTTTTTCTCATTTACAGTGCAATGATATGATTTTGTTTTAGGAATGTGTAAAGTATCATTCAATTGAATACATTTTCACTTCCTTCCCATATTTATGCACCAGTCAAACCATTTATATCAAGGACATATTGCTATTTTACCGACATACAGCATCGCACATTTTGTTAGCCTTATCTTGAGTAGGAAGTTATTGGAAAACAGAAGCACAAATAACTTGCACGGCATTGTGTTTCAGCAGCCATAAAACATTATATCAGTTTCCAGTGGAACCTTGTGCTGAACTAATCTGATTTCCAGCAAATTAAATTTTTGTCAAAGTAAAGTATGTGCCAATTATTGCTAAATTTTTTTGGGCATTTACAGCACACAAATAATGGATCAAGCCCAAGCATTCATTAGATTCATTTAGAAGACTGTGTTGTTTATTTGGATACAATTATATTTTATAATATTTTCATAATAAATGTTAAACTGAATGTTAGCTCTTATGAAACGAGTTTGCATGTCTTATGAATACAGCAAGAGCTAAGAATAAATGTAGAAAAGTTGCTAATATTCTGAACTTTTTAAATCTCTTGGAGTTTGTATAGTTTTGGTGCAACCACTATAGGGGATCTGTCATGCTGGTCTATATGTTTTTCACACTCAACAGTCCATAGCATCGCAGGTACGTATCCTCTTCTGGGCCTCTTCTGATCTACTTTACAACCTTTGAGCAATCTTATGCAGACCATTATAATTTTGGTGATGTTAGCAGAGGGAGGAAGTGCCATCTATGCTGAATCATGCAGGACTTGTATATGCATATGAAGAGCTCTTCAAATTCACTTTCCTACAGAAGGACCAAGCTTGATGTGTGGGAGCTGAATGGGAGCACAAGGAGAGTAAGCCAGGAAAACACAGTATGTTTTAAGAGTATTCATGTTACATCAAATGCTCTAAGTATTTGGCCTCTAACCATCAAACATGGTGACGATAATAAAGTATAAAGAGACTTACCCACCTGAGCTCTCGTTTATGTAACAAAGTTCTGTTCGTCTGAAATACAGTGAAAACATGGGAAGCCTCACTTTGGGGGATTCTTTCAGTTTCTATTTTTTATACTTTATATATACTGGCATTTTTTATTATTCATGATATGTTCTCATCCCTGAAAAGAGCTGTTGTTGTGTAGATTCCCTGCCATTTATTTTCAAACGGCTTACGTTTTACCACAGCATGGCTCACTGCTTATGTAGTTTATGTAGTTATTAGAGGCTCTGAGCCAGAATGATGGCTGTGTGTGTTCAGCCATCAGTATGAAAGGGAGTCGACCTTCCAGGTGGAAGGGAGTCATGAGTAAGTCTCCTTTGGTTCCCCACCCCACCCCATTTCTGTTATGTTTATATGCAGACTATCAATGTGCCTGTGTGTCTAATTTCGACTGTACCATACTAAAGTGGTGAATTTTCAGGTTCCCATTATAGTTTTATTCTTTTTAATTTTTGCCATTCGATTGTTTTCTTTTTATCACATAGTATAAACATGTAATTTCATCCTCCTTCCAACAGTATATTGAGCACAACTGACCATTTAGAAAAGTATAAAGGAACAATAACAAAGAGTGGCATTAATTTGGATATTTAAAATGCTGATTTTCTTAAAATATCCCATGTAATATGCTGTGCTGTGCGGATTCTTTCATGTGAAAAATTTCATCAACCATGATATTACAAAAGTAAATTAAAGTTTCCCTCTGGCTTAAATACGACTCAAAGAATCAGGTCTCAATTCGGGTGCATTATTCGGTCTTTTGGGAGAAGGTATCATTATGGATTCCTTTTTCACAAGATACATGTTTTGGATTCTTGTAGCAGCACTCATATATGACAGTGCTTTATACCATCTACAGTATTTCACAAACACACAAAGAAAACCTCACACTGCTATAAACAGTTTACGCAAAAAAAAGGGAAAGATGGCAAAATTAAAAGTAGGCTTAATATGAAACGGAACAAAGTAACAAAAAAGATCAACTTTCCATGCGAGAAAAGACTTATTTCAATCTCCTAAACCAAGCTATTCTGTAATTTGTTCTTTATGTATGCATCCACATTTCTAACACTCTACCTCAATTATGAAAAATGAAAAAAAAGATAAATAAATAATGATAAACATTTAAAAAAGAAAAAAATGTTTGAAAGTAGATATAAATAATTTCCTGGAAAAATGTTCTTTAATCCGAGATAGCTCTCCATTCAGTCCAAGCGTGAAAACACAGTTTACGTTTAACCACCCAAGTGACATTGTCAAAGACCGATCTTAGCTAGAGCTCATTACATCAGTGTACCATCAACCCACTGACCACAGCCCTGATTGCAAAGCCAAGTATAGCAATTTCCGGATTTCTGTGCAATTGATTGAACGGCTTTAAACTTAAGGATCTTGCGTCCCCTTACTTCCTGAGAGAAATTTCCTCTTATGAAAGCATATGAAAATCCAAACTTATAGGTCATGTTGCTGAAAAGTTGTGATAAAGTGTATTAGCATTTTGATAGCATGTATAGCCCAGAGCAGTTTCCTCCTCTTCTCGCTTTGGTTTTACAGGGTGAGTTGACACACAAGGGGGTTGATGGAATATATAATTTAAACTGGCTTTCTACAGATAGATTATGCAAACATTCCATATTTTCACAATGGAGATAGTGGCATCCTTGTAGTAAACCATCTAAAGACCAGTAATAGCATATTTACTCGACCGAAATAAAATCTGATGCCTTAGATTATACTGTGCGATTACTGCGCCACAACCTGGATCTGGTGTCCTAAAGTGGAGCGCATACTGTAATGCGCCCCCCATACAATGGTTCTTTTGTTTTGGTGTTTTTTTCCCCTTATCCCACTTTCCCCAGGCACCCCCTCCATGTCTATTAAGTACGCTGATTCCCAGTTTAAATTGGCCCCCTGTTATTAATCCCAATCACCCATAACACATCGACCACGGCACACCACGAAAACATATGTGCCCACCTCCCCCAGCTTCTTGTACTGATTCTAATTAATTAATTACATCCCAGGTGATTTTACTTTGAGATAGAGAGACGAAAAATAGAAGAGGAAAAAAAAGACTGCATCCCACAGGCCCCTCCAAATTGGCAACAAAAGCTCCCCAGCAAAAGATGGAAAAAAAAGGCCCACTTCATTACTTCAGGGACCGTTGGCTTCTCGTAGCTGCTTCCTAAATACTGCTCTGCCTTCCAAGACCAAAATACTCTGTTTTCTCCTTTTTTTTTCTCTTTTACTTGCCTGTCTGCCATCCACAAAACCCCTTGCCAAAAACACACGCTGGAACTAACCAGCAACAAATTGATAGCATATTTAGGCGTTAAGATTTTTTTAAATGAAAATGATAAAAAAAAAATGCTTTTTTAAAAAAAGAAAAAAGTTATTTCTTCTTCTTTTTTTTCTTTTTTTTTTTTAGCAAATCATAATTCAAGCCAGAAAGTTACAAGATTCCAGGGGAAATTTGTAGCATAGTGCTGGCAATGTCTTAAATAAAACAGGACCACATATTCATTATATCTCGTTCATTTGAAAGTCAAAGGATTTGCAAATTCTTTCATGTCCTTCCAGTTTGCTTTCCTCCTCGTTCAGGATGCCTCACTCTCAAGGGAAAACTTTCTTTTTGCCTCTCTGATGCTATCAGAGTGATCTGCTGATGTGAAAATGTCCAAGTCTGCACTTCTGTTATGCCCCATGTTTGAATAATGATATCTATCAATAATCTTGGATGGCATCTCCATCTTTAACGTCCAATTTGAACTGAATTTGACATTGAAGTTTGCAAAGTGCTGCAAAATTCTGCTGAAGAGACTTTCAATCAAAAGTTAAGATTCACAGAGTGAAAAAAATTGAAAAGTAATCATTGAGAAGATAATGATTCTCATATAATTTCTAATCACTGTTTAGTTACTCTTCTTTATGCCATCGAAACTCTTGCAAAATTACAAAAGTGCTATCTTTTGAACATATAATGAATGAGTTTTTACTCAGAGAAAGCCAGGTTTCTGCCACAGCTACTGCTGGCAGTTTGTGTATTTGCCATCCCTCTCCACATGAACAGATGCCACCGACTTTTCTCACCTCTTTATGAAACTGTAAAGCTCATCAGATGACCTGATAATCTTTTGGCAGGTTGTTCTGCCCAGTCCTACTCAGCCACTTGCTCACCTACATTAGCACTTACGGGGATTCTGGCAGGGTTTTACTACACCACAAGTGTCAGCTCAGGATAGATTAGACACTGACTAGGTGGGAGGAAACCTTCCCTTTGCCTTATTTTTTGCAAGTGAAGAATGATGGGTATTCATGCAAAGATAATGGCAAACAAGCTAGCAGTTCCCAAGTGGGGTACTTGCACCCCTCTCCCTTTCTTTTATATCCAGGATGATGATGTAGACATTAAAGGTCTAAAGGGCTTGCATGCGGCTTCTGGCACAGGAATCTATCAAGTCAGAGTTGGAGGTACAAGGCATCCATACTGGTAATCAATAGGAGTTGCCAGCTCTGTGTTGGCAGATCTGCTACATTAGAAACTGTAGCTACAAGTGATGTAACACCAAGTGGAAATAGATGGAATGAAAATGGAGTGGAGATTTTGCAGCAAACTGTTTGTTGTATCACTTCAGTTTATAGTGGAGCAGCTACTTTTCTACACGAGCTTCGTTATAGTGAGGTCAAAGGCAACAGAGTTGCTGTGGCTTATGGCGAATTTCTGAAGTACTTAGGAAAACTTTCATGGATGCTTGTTAGCATCACAGCTTTAAGTCATGTCTTGTTATTGCTATGCAAACAAAATCTAATATTCAAACTAGATTTAAATTGGTGGCATTTTCCCTTGTAGGCTAATAGCAACATCCTGAATTCTATAAAAACTAATATTTTTCATAAAGACATTAGTAAAATTGTTCTCAACAGAGGGCACCATCTCCCAAAGCTTTCCTTACTGCAGGTCTGATCTGTCAACAGGTGGAATTTGAGATGTTGTACAGAGCAGAAAGATATCATGACAGATGAGCTGCTGTAAAACTATGTTCATGCAGAAACAGGCCACAAATAACCAGTAGCTACTGTAAGTGTACACTGACACTCACATTGATGTCAAACCTGAATCCTATGAGACACATGAGAGCTGGGAGCATAAAGAGGCACAGAGCGAGTTCTGGTTTGCATAAGACAGGGGTTCATTCACTCAAAGAGAGGAACAACATGGTCACAGCTTTTTAGTCAGTTTGAAACACACAGCATGGAATTACAGCAGAGCATGTCATCTGTTTCCACCTATATTGCTGAACTCCTCCAAGGATAAAGCTTTGCAAAGTTTTTGCAGTGCTCCTATAGGGAACCCTGCGGCGAGCATGATCTCCTGCAGCGGAATGTGGAACGGAATGCTGTTCTATGAGGCCCAGATCCCGGACACATATTTATTTGCTCATTCATCACTTTTAGATGGCCTCTGACCTACTACCGTGTGTTAGTGCTCTCCTTCACTCCCAGGTTCTTTTTTTCTCCTCTGTTAGAGAAAAATAAGGCAGATTCCCTGGCAAGGCAAACTGTCGATATGCTGGAGGAAACAGTACAGATAGGGAGGAGATGCTGGACATCTTCCAGGTGCTCATACTGTAGCCGTTCTTCCTAAAAAGTGAGTTCAGGTCTATGAAAGTATATAAGCAACAAGATGGATGACTGAATGCATGTATAGAAAAGTGTTTGATGTATTGTCAGAGGTTGGTATTCCACTCCAGTAAGTGTCTGCTGGGACCCTGTGGTATGGAGAGGAAACAGATGTTTCTTAATCCCGATGGGAGCACATATGAAAAACTGAGGTATGCAGAAGTTCAGTGAAGTAAAAAAGCAAGATTTTAATATGTACATTATGTATATTTGAATCCTTTAGTGAGAGTATGTACTATAAGGGCATAATATGGCGCTTGCAAAGTGGAAACTACACATTCAACTCAAGAAGAGACATCTGATTTACTATTAGATTAAGGAAGCAGGTATGTAACCAATTACTCCTCTATATAAATGTGCTATCACCTAGAAAAATTAATTTAAAAAAGAAAGAAATAATGAAACAAAGAAAGAAAAGAACATTTAAGCCATCCATTGATTTTCTACATCCACTTAATCCAATTTGGGGCTGAAGCCTATCCCAGCTGTCATTGTGGCAAAGGCAGGGTATACCCTGGACAGGTTGCCAGTCCATCACAGGACCACATAGAGACAACATGCATGCTTTTTGGGCAGTGGGAGGAAACCTTGCTGTGAGGCGACAATGCTAACCACCTCACGACTGTGCATCCCCACATTTAAGTCATAACCATGCAGTTACCAAAGGCAGTCAATGAGAACCTGATTTTCCAAAAAGCTGATTCACGGTGTAAGACATAAATACGAACACAAAGCAATGACTTGTGAATCAATTAAATACTACATACATCTGATAGACCAAAGACAACATATCAAACTTTGCAATTGAGGAATTCATTGCTTGTTGCTGAAATACAAATTTCTTGAGGTGTAGCACAACAAATCTGAACACCCAGATCAAAGTCAAGATGATTGATGTATTTTAATTGATGCTCTATAGACTTTTGATCAATGTTCAGTCCCTCTTACAAAATCTAAAAGATACTAGAATATATGTAACAATGCATTGTAGCCAGTGTCAGTGTTGGTTATCAGATAAATATTTGTTTTTACCTTGCAAGCAATCATAGTTGGCATAGATGCTGCTTATCTGAATGGAGCATCTGGGGTTTGGACCAGATGATTGGGTGTTTACATGGTTTGCAGACTTCTGTCTTTCAGCCCACCACTGGGGTACATTGACTTGGTAATGGTTCAGACCCATTCTGACATTTCACTCTGGCCATCACCTGGAAATCTCACACTGACTCTATGCAGAGTTTACAGCAAATCTTTAGTCAGGGCATCTACCAGTTTATGGTATGTTTTAATTGATCCAGTAGTCAATTATGCGTCAATGCAATTACATCTTTAACATTAAAATAATCTGTCACAATTTTTAGAAATGTGTTGGCATCAGTTTTAAAAGAAGCATAGTAAGAAATCCAGAAAAACAGAATAAAATGTGAAAGATTTCATATTTTGTCGTTGTATGTTCTTAAAAAGGTATAAATAAGTCACAAATCTCTGCATTCTGTTTTTATTTAAATTCTAGAACTTTTCCTTTCTACAATTTATGTCTTCCACTTTTGATGCTCATACAATGGACAGTACAGTTATGCCACAACCCGATTTCTGCATTTCTTTGTCACCTTAGAAAATGGCCTTTGAATAGCGAGGATGAATTAGGGTTATGTGCTATAGTTAAGTGCACAGTGAAGCCATGAAACATCACACACTCCAAACATCTGCCAAAGGAGTGGCAGGCAGATTTGTGAGTCAATCTACTCTTGAGGGCTAAAATGCAACCATCTGCCACTGAACATGTACAGCATTTTATATCAGCATGCAAAGTACATAAAATTCTCTCTGTTCTGTTTACTTCACAGTTGACATTTTCTTATTGAATGGAAATGTGGCAGAACAGCCCCCACCAACATTCAAAACCAATGTGGGGACTCTCATATATATGTATATCTGAGAGCACCCCTTTGTTTATAAATACACATGCAGGCAAAATTATTTTAACTTAAGAGATTTGTCTAAATGATTGTACTGATATTAAATTAAGACCAGAATAGACAATCAGAAAATGTATGTCTTCCAGATTGCTTTGACCAAATCAGCAGCTCTTGTCTCAGAGTGTCAACAAAAGACAGATCGCTATGGCTATCAGTGACAAAGAGGCTTCCTCCTGGACATAAATTAATAGCTTCAGCTTGACACAGCTCCTTAGGGTTAAGTCTATGTTGTCAACATGCTTGGTCATTTTGGAGACAAATGACTCCAAAGAAGCCGTACTTTGTCTCCTCGTATTGCATTCGCCATCAAACTATACAATCCCTTTCAAGAACAGGAGGCTATATTGAGCCCCAAGTCTGTGAATGAAAGAGAGTATGAAATGCATTATTTTCAAAAACAGGGGGATAAAAAATAGTCACATTTGATCTTGTTAGAAATGATGCAGTGTAATGCTGTGGTTAATGACGACTTTATCTTATCCTTGCTCCAGACAACCAACTAAAAGACTTAGAACTCAACTCATGTTTTTTTGATCACACTAAAATCTTTGCTGAAATAAAAGTGACAGTAGTTCAGACTTCAGTGACTATCAGTGTTGGACAGAAGAGGGAGAGTTTTCCTTTGAAATCCTGATTAAAAGTGGAGCTAAGAATCTGTTGGTGTTTTCATAGGAGATATTAAGCAAATCTAGTGATTTATCTCAAATCAGTCAGCTAAAAGATTACACAAATTGAATATGGAGTTGATTAAAATTCCACATTTCTCTTGGCTAATTATTGCCTAAAACACATCTCTTAGTGGCTGCACTTGTCAGATTATATTTAGTTTTCTGGCACTTCTTAGCTGAAGCACTAAAACAACAGTTCAGGGTCATAACTATGAAGTCTTGTCAAGCACTTTCTACTCCAAGAACTTATTTTTCTTTTCCCCTTGTTCACATCATAGAAATTCTAAACACAAAGGAACTTTCACCCATTACAGATGAACCATCTGTTATCTTCCATTTGATCCAATGTTGTAGTCCCACAAAACAGCACAAATATTTAACTCATAGGCATATTTCTTCAAATCAAGAACAATACAAAGTGATGAAAATATTTGCCTTCTACTGCTTAGGGGCAAATTTGAGACATACATTGACTGTACTGACTGTGAAGAAGTACAACAATACCTTTTAGATACATTCCCTCCAGCTGCATTAAGTTGTCAGATTTTATTCTATCTGACTAAGTGAATCTAGAATTATTGCTAAATCTAATTTAAGCTCCTGTCAGTATATCACATCTACACTTGGTGTTGAGTAGCGTATCAAACAAAATAATGCTTGAATCAGTCACAAATCTCACAAACTGTACATCTTGTTTTCTGTAACATAAAAGTAATTAAGGGGCTGTATTTCGGTGTGATTAATTAAACCAACATGGAAAAACATGCAACCTACAAAGAGGGGGCCCCTCTTTCACAGACCTACACTAGAGACTGAGTTTGTAGCAATTACTTCTCGCCTCCTCAGATGGGCCCAGTGTAATGATTTTTCAATGAAAATACTGTTGAAAGCCCAGATGACATGCTGTGTAATATAACATGCACTGAAAGTCAAATGCATCCTTCCAATGTAAATACAAGCCAAGGGGGGCTTATGTAATATGTTTTTTTTTTTCTTCTGTGAGAACTACAGTGTACCCCGCTTGTAATAGCAATGCACTCAGTGAAAATGTGCATTCTCTTTGTATGTTAAAGGAAATACAAAGTGAAGCAAAACGGGAGCAGGTTTTGACGGATGGTTTCTTTTATTGTTTAGTGTTGTTTTTTTTAAATTGTATCTCTGCTATAATTTAACATAATGCAGTCTGTATTTAGACACGGGTGATATTTTTCAACATAATGTTGAAACTTCCAAAATTAAATTTACTTAATAGGAAGCACTTAATGTGCTTTACATTACTGTCTTATTTCTCTTTGTTTGTCTATTGTTTTAACTGAAAATTGTGATTTCCCAGAATCTTGTTGGTCTCATTTGTGCAGATAATCAGAACACTGTACATTTGCACTGTAAAGCACAAAACACAGTGCCAACACTGTAGGAATCAGTAGTCTTGTCCTTAAAGGACTGAGAGAAAATAAAACCATAATGCATCCAGATTTTAACACATTTGATTGTTATTTAATGGCCAGGATAAGCGGCATGATAGTTATGGCCTCATAGCATTAAAGTAGATAGGATAATAGGTGCCTGCTGGCAATGTGGAGTTTGTCCCTGTGTCCCAGAATCCTAGGGAGTTGCTCTGTAAAAGGAAAGGGCCATGGGTACAGGATGTGCTCAATCGCACTATCTGACCTGGTAAAAATGGGAGCTACACTGCTGTTACTCTTGGGTCTCTCTCCAGGGATGGAGTGTAATTATAAGAATGAGGGCCCTCAGGCCCCATCCCTCTAATCACAAATCACACGAGCCTAGCAGAGGAGGTTGCTTCCCTCAGAAACTGAACCAAAAACCTTTCATTGGTAAAAGGTCAGAATCAAAGGTAACTTGCAAATGCCGTTGCGGTGTGATACGGTGTCCAGGCTGTGAATGTTAACTGTAGACCATTTGAAGATATTTCAGTTAAATGTTCAGCACACAGAGGATTTTCCTGCAGTCTCATTGTGGAGAGTTCTCATACAGATTCTTGGCATTTTGTCAAGTAATTCAATAAGAGATGCAACGACGTAACAATTACTGTTTCCCCTTGTAACTCCATTTAATGCATTTGGAGAATGCTCACAGAGTGTGGAATAGTCTGACTGTTTACTGATACTAAAATGTAATTGCCTCCCTTAGATTTTAAGTAATTTTTTGCAGTCCCAAATTTGACTTAAAAAGTTAGAGGTGGTGTGTCTATGTGGAAAATGATTTTGAAGTACAGTTTTAACTTTATTTGCTGCATTGAGATTATTGGGGAGACATTTCAATAAATTAGTAATGAAAAGTGGGGTGTTGAGGGTCTAATTTGATCAGACAGGTAGAGTGTTACTATAAGAAAGTTGTATTTCAAAGATGTGAAAAGCACAATAAATCATGGCAATGCTCTGCAAAATACCAACTTCATGTAGTTCATTTGAGTCAGTTTTCTTGATGTCTGTACTTTCTATTCGTTTTATCTTTGTTTTTCAACTGCTGAAAGCCTCAGCTGCAGTCCTACCCCTCATTATCTGTTATTTTGCCTCTATGCTGAAGCTAATGCTAGAGTAACATTTGATCTTCTCCGTCATCTCTCTTTGTCTTCCCGCCTATCTGTAGCAGTGCTCCTCCGATTCCCTTTGCCCTAAAACCAGAAGGACTTTCAAGGTCTACTCAGATAACGTCACTGCGACTGAGCATCTGCTTTCAATTCAGTCCAATTAACGGGACCAGTTTGGGAATGTTTCTTTCTTTTTAATCCTCCTCCCTTTTTCTCCTTCCATACCCTGACTCCTGCTCTGCCTGTCTCATTTTTTCCTCATATTGGATGATGGTCATTCTTTATATGTCCCTCAAATTAAAACAATCTAGAATCTCTTCAAGTGTTTGTTTCCTTCCTTGGGTGGGCCAGTTCATTATAAAAAGATAGAAATTCCTCCTCGCATTCAGAACAACATCCCTTGGATTCCCTTTGCTGTGGTCTGAACAGAACAATGAAATGACTCTGGGAAAACACATTTATATCACAAATATACTCTGTGTGATTTTTTAATTTTGATCAATTTTGACTTCTTAATATGTTTATATATTTGTTCCCTTTGGTTTTATTATATCTATCACATCAAGCTTTGATTTGATATTTTAAGTGTCTGTGTTAAGACTTACATTTGTTTAGATTTATTACAGACATATCAGTCATATGTGAATTACTTTGAACTGCACTAACCTGTGTGAAAAATTCTAAACAAACAAAGTTTGACTGATTGATTGAGTCTGAGTCACATGTACACAGCAGATGTATTTATACAGTCTGCTCTGTGGCTTGGTAAAATATGTCTTGTATTTTTCTTGGTTAACATACAATAACCATCTGAGAAGTGCTTTTAATTTCTTGCTGAAATGACTGCTGGTCACTTCGCTCCAGTTGGCCATAAATCCCAGCCTTGTGCTGTGCTTCAAACTTGGATACCAGTAGCAAGAGGAAAAAGCTAGAGAAGAGGCAGTAGTTTCAGTCCCCCCCCCCCCCCCCCCTTTTTGTAATTAAGAGAAAGTACAAGCGTTAGGGAAACCCTTTACTACTTTTTTAAGGCGGTCAACAGCTATAAGTGAGGCAAAACTACTGGTTGCTAGAGGCTTAAGTCATCAAACTTTCTGACAATACCTGGTGACAGCTATATAAATCTTTGGGATTTACAGTGCAAATTTTAAAGCCAGTTTTCTCTTGGCCAATATAATTTTTTCAACCACCCTGGGAAGTAATAGAAATTTGGCCCAAAAAACTTTACTCTGTTTAAATGTATGGTCAAAATATTTTCAGTTTATGTTGTTTCATAAACCCAAAGGCCTAATTACTATCTCTATAACTGAGCCAAGGTACATAATGATAATTAAGCTACAGCTATAAAGGCAGCAGAGCACAGAAGCACTGAACATCATTTGTCTGCTAAGCCATTTTTTACTCTGTGGATCTTATTACA
This sequence comes from Leuresthes tenuis, assembly GCF_036924035.1. Lineage (NCBI taxonomy): Eukaryota > Metazoa > Chordata > Actinopteri > Atheriniformes > Atherinopsidae > Leuresthes > Leuresthes tenuis. The sequence continues at coordinate 12,843,391 of NW_027325361.1, read as the reverse complement.
CTACAACCTAACTATTCCTTAAATTGTCAGGAAACAGCCGTCCCAGATTCTAACATAAGGGTTCTCCTTTTTTGTGGCATTTCACAAATGATTTTCTGATTGTATGTCCACCTGCATGACTGAAGTGGAATACTACTGTATCCCTGATGCACTCCAAAACTTTCAACAGCTCTCACCTGGCAAAATATGTCCGTAATTTGGTAAGTAAAGACCAAGTGGAACATATTTAATTAGACAAAATAAGAGTGTCTCCTACTGTTCTGTCACTCAGAAAAAAAACGTTGTTCATAATGAGATGGCAATTGAACATTAACTTCATGTCTGAAGAAGCACCCGGGTCATATTTCTGTAAATGTTAAATTGTTACTTGGTCAGACTTATTCTCTCTTCCATATGATTTTATACACACTTTAGAGATTGGTACACTGAAGCTTACAATGTGCGAAAAATGTCTAAAGGTGTGCTATCACTGTGGAATGTCTTGCATTCATGGCAAATATGGTGTGAGTGTTGTGGCTCTGTCAATGTTTGGTATAGGTCTGACTGAAACCATGAGGAATATTAAGGTAGCATTGAGCCAAGTGTGAATAACAGAATGCTGCCACTTTAAAATATGGAAAGGGTCAGGAATGTTATGCATCCCATACCTGAAAAAAAGCTGTAGGATTCAACCTTAGATGTGCTCACTATGTCTCAAAATACCCATTTGTCCTGGCCACAGTGGATCTGTTGTCTGAAGTGGCAAATACTGAGCTCAGAACAGAAAATAAAATCATACGTTAAACCAACATTTATTCCTTTTACAGTGAAATATTCTTCTTGTGTGAAGTTCTGCTGCTTCAGTTCTGTGCTAGAAATTCTTACTTATTATGTGCTCCTGAATGACCGCCGTTAGGCTGTTTAGTCTGAATCAGGTTTGATCTTTTTGACTTTTGTCCATTTACACCTACTGCTGATGGGTTCTCATGGCAACCGGTATTTTTGCAGGATGCAAGCACACGGGCTTTTTGTCTTGTAAGTGTCAAGAATGCAGAGCAGGCACCCAGGTCATAGGGCTAATCCACATGGAAGCATAACTTTTGCTATATTTATTCCTAGCCAACACATTATGTCTAAGTTCAAAGTCAAAATTCCCCCAAAATCCAATACATAAGCTTTTCCTCTGGTCTGTAGTGTCATCAATCTATGCAAATTCTTTAAGTTGTCTTTGAGTGAGTTGTCTGTTCAGTTGTGTTAAATTGGCAGAGAAATTGTGCTAAAAAGCTTGTGAGGACACAGTTTTTAAACGATAAACTGGTATAGCCACTTAATCATTGTGATTCAATCACATGCTGTTAGCATGATTTTTTAGGAGAACTAAAATCTGTTAACCAGCCTTATTGCTACTTCTCGAGTAACTGTTCAGGTTCAAGTCAAGTCTGTTCTGTCTAGCAGAAGTCAATAAACAAGACCTTGGAACCTGTATACACCCCTGCCCACACTCATACAGCCACGCAGATAGCCTCTGTTATTGGTAACTGTACAGAAATTGCGTACACTCCTAGCCCATTCAAACTTGCCCACTGTGAAAGCAACAGGCACTTAATGCTTGTTCTTTAAGTATTTGTTTGGTTTGGACAACCGCAACCTAAAAAATGCAACAAGCCGCACTCTTCCTCTCAGCTCAAGTGGCTGGTAATTCGACAAGGAGTTTGTGTGTTTGTCTAACACTGGTAGCTCTGGGCTTTAAGCATAAATTATGCATAACCAATGTATTTTATTCAAAATTAATTAGCCCGCCTCATAGCTGAGGATTGTTTGCCAGTAGAAACAGTGGAATAGAGGGGAGGAGGGGTAAGAAAAAAAAAAGCCAGTGTGATGGCAGCTGCAACTCCACAGTTCCCCAGCCGCACTCCAGGAGAAGATTAATAGTTAATGGAAGGCCTTTAGGCTGTGGAAATACCCCTAGTGGCCTTTATCCGTGCCCTGAGAGAAGCAGGGATTTTTGTCAAGGTATCGGGGTTTGTGGCATAGCATGCCCTCCCCTTCCATTTACCAGCCCTCTGAATCTTATTTTCATTAGCTAACTAAGCAAAACATCAGCTACATCAGGCACGTGTGCATGATAAAACCTGCTATAGTTCATACTTTGTTTAGGGCACTGATTAATATGTGCATGACTTCACACCACTGATGCCTTTTTTTTTTTACTTACTCCTCTCCTTGCCATAGGCTTATATGATCTTTAAATAGGAAGAGAGAGAGGTCAATTTTTCAAACGTGGCACAGCATATTATCTCTGGCAAGGCGAGTCAAATCACCCTAGCAATTAACTTAGGCTCAGCACCGCAACGCAAATCATCAGGCTCGTTCAGGGTCACATGGATTCCTCTCTCTAGGCAATTAGCCTCTTTCATTAATTAAACATTCTAATCAGGATATTTGATCGATGGTGTAAATCACATGTGCAGCTCACCAAGGAAAGTTGCATCTTACTTCCAAGGCCTACATTGACAAAGTAATAATCTGAACTCATGTGAGGGATTTATGGGATGACTGTTGAGATGATTGACACTCTTACAGTATAAATCTTCCAAGACAGATGTTAAAATATAGTTCATACTACAGGAAAAATGCATTATATGTTCTGTTCTGATATTATAGATATATTCTTTATTCTACACAGCATGATACAAATACAGTTGTTTAAAAAAACAGTAGTAGTAAACAAATGTAGAATAGCACATTTTGCATCTGTGCAAAAACATACATATATGTTCCTATTTGAAATTGAATATGAATCAAAGCCTAGGGAAAATGACAGCTCCATATGAATATATTTTACTAATAGTTGAGAAAAATACAGAGATTCTTTTCTTACTGTTAGTATATCATTAAGTGCTGGTCAGTCCTGGCTCTTACCTCACATGGGTGAGCCACTTGTAATGACTCTGGGGGCCAATTATCTTCTGGCTGAGGGAAAGTACTTTTTCCATCTTTCTAGTATGTGCAGGTGACATATACACAGGCTATAACTGACACACACACACACACACACACACACACATGCACGCACACACAGTAGAGTATACACAGTCAATTGCACAAATACAAACACAAATGTATGCACACACAGCATGTGTGTGTGTGATTTTTGAAACACAAGAGACACAAAATGATGTCTGCAGCACTTTCCAATAACACTTAGACATATTTGTGGTCTCACACTTGTGGAGTGACTGAGAAAATGTCGCCATTAAATGTTACTGTTGTTCTAAGGTTAGTATTGTAGGAAAATGAAATAATTTTGGATCCAAGAACAAATCGCCATAGACCAAATATATTCCCTCTCATTAGCAAGAAAACGAGGGGGAGGGGACAGTGCTGTAAGAGTTGCATTTTGTGGCTGATTCATTTCAACAGGGGGTGAATTATAACCATGGTTTAGTCTTTCCTCAAATAGTGCCGGCATATATCAATATCGAATTACTGTTTCTTGGCTCATGCTGAACTCTGAGGTCATGTGGCTAGCAGAAAAGTTGTTACTGTGTACAAGTTTGGCCACAGGGAATGATCCGAGACACACTGCAGGTGTCACTCCCACCAGTATGACCTACCCAAAGGCACAAGCACCACATAGCCAGTCATTCATTGACAGAATAGCACAATTCCTGCTGAAAAGCCATCAATAAGCACTTTCACATCAAATGGTTTTTGGGACTCCACCTCCATCCAACAATAACTACTGTTGAGTTCCTTCAACATGGATGAATTCAACTTCCAGGACTTTTTTTGCACTGTCAAGTGGAACAAGGAAGCAGCTAAATAGCCAGTCGGTGGTGGGTAAATGGGTTAAAATGTCTTGAGTTTTCTCCATTACATATAGGCTTACTGTAGCCTGGACTTAAATTTTGGTTAATTGCTCCATGTTGTGTATGGCTAATGTTTCATTTGGCTAACTAGAACCATTGTCAGTACAAAAAGCATTTTAATCAAGAAAAAACATTTTTTTTAAATAGATTTACTCAAACTGCATTTACGTTTTTGATCAAATAATAGTCGATTATACTGTATGGGCAAGATACACTACACTTATGCCTAGACTCCTAAAACAAACTAAAAGATCTGTGATCCAGTTCTGCTGATTCCTAAAGGGACATACCAACTTTAAATTAATAGACGTTCCTACAGGTCCCAAAGCCTCTGAATGATATTTTTATGAGCAACTTTGTTTTTGCCATTATCGTGAAACATTGTTTCACTGCTTTAACTTCTGGACTGGGAAAGGCAAGGATGACACATTTCTGGCATTACTTTTGTATGCAGGTTGTGCAATGTTCATACTGAATCCTGCCAGATTGTCTTGATTGCTGATGTCACCTATGAATCCATAAGGTAGCCTTTTTTCATTGTTCCACGTAAATACATTGACAGCAATCTGTGAATTTCTGCATCATTATCCATTATACTGGATCACTGTTATTAAGCCAGATATCTTAACCCTGAGTGCAAGCTTTTCCTTAGAAAGCTTTTTAAAAGGCTATGTTAGGTCTAAAAATTTAATCTTAAATTGAAAAAATTACATAGCCGTGGAGGACCCAAATATCTTCTCTATATGTGTTTCCAACCCAGAAAATGAGGACAGATTGTCTGAATTTGTGTGGCATGTCCCCTCATTTCATCCAGTGAGATCTTGTCGCAGATCATCAACTCTGCATATGGAGATTAATTGCACTTTCCCACAGCTCTTGCAAATCCCTTTTGTTTTCCAAATAGTGGAATTGGGGGAAAATCTGGAAGTTATTTGACTGTAATATATTCTTTTTTTCTTCCATTTAATCAACCCTTTTGGAGTGGTGTTTCCCATCATATTTTTGGCTGTTTACTATTTCTCTATCGTGTGTTTTGGCTTGACTAATACAAAGTTGCCTTGTTTAGCAGCCAAGCATATGCATATTCTCATTCCCACTTTAGACTTATTCTTATTGATTTTGTTTTCAAACAGAAATAAATGCCACACAAGCAGCCATTAATAAATCTGGTTCTTTCAGCATCAGTTGCAGCAAAGAGCTTCAGCAGATTTAAACCTGTGTCCAACTGGTTGATTTTCTTTTAAATTTATGGCATTGCTGATAGCATGTCAGCTATTGCTGTGGTACTGTATATCACATACCACATCCACAGACAATAGACAGAGCTGCAGAGCAGGACGGTGACAGCTAAGAAGGAGTTAGTGGCCTCTGAAATATACCTTGAGAATGTTTGAATTAATCTGGTATATTTTGGTGCTGAAAAATCTAGCTTAAATATATGTATATATGTTCTTTTTTATCTTACTGTAAACCACACAGATGCTTTAGTTCTGCTGTCAGTTTGAACAATGATCTGCTTCATGAAGGCCTTCCTCAGTGGCTGCAACGCAGGGTAAGCATTCACTTGTTTTTATCCATAGTGCCAATTCCCGTGTTTTAATCAACATTTGCAGTTTAAACTAAGAGCAACAATTTCCCCTGCGCAGTGGCCAAAATATGTACTTGAAAACAAAGTATGAACTAATTGGGAAGGAATACATCAAATTAAAACAGTACAGAGCGCTTCAAACATGTAAAAAAACAAAATGCACTTCATAGACACATTGCAAGAACAAGAATTATATATTACTCCAGTGTAGACACACATTGTCCGAAATGGCCCTCCATTTTGGGAGAGGAGGGGACTTGACTTGTTTTATTTTGACCTGTCTTGTTTTTGATTGCTCACATCTTGGACGATGTGATTGTGACAGAGTGCAGAGAGCTGCCATGCCACCACTGCAGCTCCACAACAGGACTTTACAAATTGTAACAAAGGTGAAAAGGAACACTCAGTTTTGCCCCCTATGGAAGGAAACCCCAGCTGTTTCCAATTCTTGCATGAAATCTGTAGTGAGTGATGTTTGGAGGACTAGCAGCACATATCACTGACACAAGGAAAAGTTGTTTCGTAAAAAAAAAAAAAACTATCTTTAGGGGAAAGAGAAAGAGTGAAAAAAAAAAACATTCTACTCTGTCATTTCTAGATGTAGCTTGAGACATTGCCAACAAAATTCCCTCAGACATAACAGGATTTTATGACAGGGAACTGCCCTATGAAACTGTCCATGCCTGATGTTCTCCAGTGTAGGCTTTGCTGTGGAGCCACAGTTTTGTTCATATTTGTGTCATATCGAAGTTCACAGACACACTGATTGTTATCTATGAGGGAAGAGCCATTTCAGACCCACATCTAACAAGGTTACCATACTGTGGCTGTCAGCTAAATGGTGACGGGTGAGGTCACATGCAGCACTGTAACCCCGAGTCATGAGCAAAACAGAGTGATGACTTCAAATGAGCTGGCCTTCCTCTGAGGACACAGGCCAATTGTTCTGCAAAGCTTTCTGTCTGCCTTTTCCTGACTTTCAAAGACCTCCATCAATGAGTAATGTAAGGAAAATGCTTGCCGTGATCACACAATAACATTTTTCTGTGGAGTAATGTTTACATTTCACAAGAATGCACACTTGAACGAGATGGAACTTAAAACAAAACACCATGCATTCACTACAAAAACAGGTTATTTTTTAGAAATCATATTCTAACATTTTCCCTAAACATTATTAAACACTTATTTACTTACTAATTTTAATGCTCAAAGTAAAGCAAATTCAGAGATTTCCATATAAGCAGCTTGCATGTGCTAGAAAATAACAGCTTAAAACACATTAAAGGACTGAGAATTATGGTGTACTGAATTGCGAACAATTTTTCATCGATTTTCTCTTCAGCGTATTTAAGGTGCGCTGACATTTGGATCTCTTGAAGGGAGACTGATCGTGTCCCAAATACACCTCAATACAACCTGGGCTCTCTACTGCAATTGCCAAAGGATATTTCAACAAAGAAGAACTGGACCGATTTAGTCAAATAAGGCAAAGCAGATGTTGGAGGGGCAAAATCTTAGAGTTATGGTTGGTGAACTGAAGGGCTAAGTAAATGGTCTTGCACTGCAAGTGTTGAGGGACAGTATGTGCATGTACTTTCTGGAGTTACACACTATTGAATAATTTTGTAAGGCATCTAATGAAATAGCATTAGTTACAGGACTAACTTCAGTCTGTAAGTGCTTGGTGGATTGCTTTTCTTCAGAGCCATGGTGATGGAGATTCAAGGATAATTCCCAACATCCACCCAATTTTTCACCTGGTAGTTTTACAAACTTTTACGGCGACAGCTGGGATTATCAAGCACACACCCACGAAAGCTTTTCTTTCTTCCTTGCTGGACTAACTTCATTAGCAGGACAATCCCACCATGTGAAGGTGAGTTGCATGGTTTAACAATGCTGTTAGATTAGTCCACATCTGAAAGTTGACAAAAATATGTAACGTCTGCAGTTTTATTGCTAAACAGTTTGGTTTGAGTCATGTTAACTCTGCTCTGTTTAGCCCGTTATTGTGGTTTATTTAAGCTTGTCTAAAATCTGTCAGTTAGTATCCTCAGCGGACACGCACTCAGAGTCTCATAGCACAGAACACTCTCATTTTCTCATGATTTTGAAATCCAATTTTATTTGTTTGTTTCAAAACTCAAAACTCAAAATGCATATTAATTTCTGCTTTACTCAAACTGTAATGTTTTTGCATATCAAAAGCGCACGTATTTACTCTCTTTCTCTAGGTTGCCTTACTCATGTACAGGTTGCTCCTCACATACGGATGTTGTACATTCGTTGATTCAGCCTTCAAGTTAATTCGGCCCCTTCAAAGCAGGGAAAAAACGCACTCATTTTAAGGTCTTACATTTTTTCAGTTTATATTGAAGTGAACAAATGAGTGGGCTTTGGTTAGTCAGCAGTGTGTGCTTAAATTGAATAAGCATGAATTGCATTTTTCGTTATTACTCTGGTTAATGCACTGCGAGGGTGAACTCTCTGAGGTGACAACTTAGCAGATGCAAACAGCAACCAGCAACAGCAATCCAGCATTAATAAATCTAGGCAAACAACATGAGAGCAGAAAGGTAGTATTGTAATGACTAATATTTAACATAACAGTGGAGTTAATTGGTTATGCTACAGTGGATATAAATTACAGTGCATTTGGGGAATTATGTTAATTTCTGTTTTCCGATCACTCTCGTCACTTTGTCAAACTCGACATGGCTTCTGCTGAGAAATGTTTACACTTCCTTTTCTACAGCAATATTTTTCACCATTTCATGACAGATATACCCAGAACAGAGACGCTTGGTGATTGCTGTTGCTCTGAATCATTGCTAAATCTGAGTCCTTAGCAATTACCTTCCAAGTGTGACTCATAACTTATTTCTCTGGCTAAGCCTTTGTTGCAGCTTCCTGTCCCTCGACTCACAGCTAATACCGAAACTGTGGCTTTAAAAATTGATACTCCTCTTTTTCCATCTCTGTCTGTGTTTATCCTAAATTCGTAAACCTTCATAAATATTGAATAAATCTTTTAGAATCTTGCGGTTTATCTCTCATTCAACATCATATTCTGACACCATATTTGTAAGTTAATCTACTGTAAGCTCTGATCAGTCACCCGAGATCCTCCATTCATTCAGTTTTTCTTCACACTAGCCTTTTGTTGGCATTCTCCTGACTTAGGTACTTGCAAGTGTTTTCAAAGTTGGAGTGCTTGAACTCAAATCCTCAAAGCCAATCCCTTTTCCATCTAAAATGCTTGATTGAGATTGAATTTAAAAAGCAGGCGCCTTAAAAGCACATCCATCCTCTTCTTGCCATTAAACACACTCTCTTCACTGGCTTGTCTAGCGTCTAAATCACAGGGATGCAGAACTCCAAAGCCACATGTCAGCACAAAGAAGAATGAGAAATACCAGATACTTCTTCAATGCGTGCTATCTCTGCCTCACAGTCCTGTAGTTTCTCCTTTAATAATCTGGTTTATCCTCAGTGGCCCTTTGTTGAAACAAGTTGTGTTGACAATAAAGGCATTGCAACAGAGTTTACAAAGCACAAAGACATTTTCTCTGTCAAACCTGACATGACATACAGCTGCTGGTAGTGCTTTTTATGTTGCATTTAAAGTAAACTCCATGGACGCTTCTCAGTTTTTGGCATGTAGGCAGATTCACAAAGAATTCTGTTAATGGATGTGTTTCTGTGAGGTTGATGCTGAACCCACTGACTGCAAGCTGAGCTGGTGACTTGCCAGTGAATAGTGACACTACCCACACTTGGCTGATATGCCAAAATGACCTCTCTACTGCAGAGAGAGACTGTGGACAGAGCTGTCACTGTGATTTACTGCCATGATTGGGGGTGGAAATGGGTGTTTAGAGGGTTGTGAAGAGGATGAGGGCCGCTGCGGCCCAATCTGGAGGGGTGACGAGCCGCATGAAGGCCTCGGCTGGCTTGGGTAATAGCCCCCATGTGTAGTGCACTGGGCCTTATCCCATGGGGTACTGTGCACACAGGAGGCCACTTGAAAGCCTAGCTGGATGTTGCAGCAATCAGAGCCAGAACAAGCACACGGGGGAGTAATCTGTTCCAGTTTTTGGAGTGTGCCAGGGTTGGGGGAACAGAGATGAGACTCTGTATGTGTGAAAGTATGTGATTGAGGCAAATGGGAGACTTATGGTCTTCATTTGGGCAAGGTCAAAAACATGTCTACCCCCAGTGCACAATCAGACTCACGCTTCTCCGATTCCAGTACACATCATAGACACATCAGGTTTTTAAGCAGCGCTGCAGCAGCTTGTGGGATAGCCGCACCATTAATATCCCTTCAGCAACTAAGTTATAGGTGGTTTGTTGACTTCCAAGGACATGTCATGGGTAGTAGGTAGTGCTTAAGATCCAATAAAGATTTTGCGTGAAGCAGCAAATATGCAGACAGCTCTAACCAGCCAAAGCAGTTGCTGCCATGGTAGAGACAAACGTTAATCTTTTCCTTCACAGTATGTCAAGTCAGACTGTAGTGTTGTATACATGAAGGCTATAACCATCCATGCAATTTATTCTCTGTTGAGAATAAAATCAAATTATGTATTTCTCAAAAGTAGATTTACGATATCTCAAAACCTTAAATTGTAAGACGAGTTTGGTTTTCAGGTGTAATTGTATACATCAAGTCAGTGTCGTCCCAACTTCTTCAAGGAGTTGATGAAGACGACACAGAAAAAGAAAGGGTATAATCAGTAGGCAGTGACCCAGAGGAGGTCACGGTGAGCCTTGGGGAGTTGACTAATGAAAAGTCCAATCAGCACGGCAGAGGACGATTAGAAGGTGCCCCAGGCTGCGATGGAGAGATGGAGGAAGAAGAGAATGAGAGCAAGAGGAAGGAAGGGTAAAATGAATGCAAAAAAGATGAGCTCAGAAGAATTCATCCCACAAACACATACTAAGAAATGCGCACTACTTTACTGATACTGTTAGAGTGCAGTTGCTTGTGGTCAAACTAAAGTAGCAAACAGGGAGACAAGAACAGCAACATGTGTTAGTACTTTGTTGTAGCATCAGTTAATGATGGGAAAACATGGTAATAATTGCTGTTTATTTGTGTTCCTGAATTTATGGCTCTTCTGTAGCTGATCCTGCAGTGAAAGACTAATGAACTGAGTAAGACACAATACACTGCCATTATTCTGCCCTGTGTTATTGAATTGATTTGCTTTGGTGTCATGCAAAAGTGTAAAAAAAAAAGTATAGAAAAGTAACAAGTTTAGAGTTGTATAGATTATATATATTTTTAGACATCGTCAGCTAGTACATGATTTTATAATATCTCTAAAGAAACGCCATGAGCAGTGTGAGGGAAGTGCAAACAACATTTTAATCATTTTCTTCTCACTCTGTTAATAATCCTGTGAAGGTCAACTAGGCTTTTTTCGTTTTTGGTCATTCAGTGACGTTTTTTTCCACATTTACACCTTACACCTGGCCACTTACACACTTACACCTGGCCTCTGACAGGTCAGCCCAACCAGCATGAGGAATTTGCGACCACAACAAAGCACTACGATTGGCTTTGATTGTTGCAGTATGTGCAAGCTGGACAGTCACACTTGACCTTCTACAGTTTTATTCACTAACCCATTTGCCATCAGCTGCAAATGATCAGAAGTCTCAACTTGTGGATCAGGGCTCTAGAATTAATTTCAGGTCAGAAGTCAAATTGACTATAGTCACTACTAATAAATCATAAACCTTTACTCATTTAGGCAAATGTATTTGGCAAATAAAGTATCCAAAACATAGTTTTTACTACAGAAAATACACCATAAAGTATTGCCCATTCCAAGCAAAAGTAAAACTATTTCTATGGCAGGATACAGCTATGGTGAATGTCTCTTTTCAAGTTAATAGAGACCGTGACTTGAAGTGATGTGTGATCATTTGCGTAATTATGACTCTACATCATGGTTGTAAAGGGCTGGTATTTATGTCAATTTCAAAATTCAAACACATTTAAAACAATATTTCTTTCTTTCATGAGACAAGGAAGCACAACATGCTAACAAATGCTTTGGTTACTAACAATTACAATCAGTTTAGACCATATCAACATCATAAAACCCCAAAAAAATATATACATATAATGCGTATGTAATACATATACTTATTCATGCTCTTCAACCTTAGTGATCTCTTCCAGTTTGAAAAGTGATTCTCTGGTCACAATCCTACATCCAAAACTTGAAGGTAATGCTACCTTAGAAATCTGTCTTGAATCTTCACAGCAGCTTGGAAACTTGTTGCGGAATTTTCAAAATGAACACTTCTCCCTGCCTCCAAAATAGAAGTTGACATATCTTCAAGCAAGACCCTTTCTCCCAGTTGTGTCTATGCAGCTACTGAGTGGGCAGTTCAAGGTTTGGATTTTAATCCCATGTGTGATTTAAGAGCTCCCATCATTTTATTCATTTTCTCTAGGTTTGAAGTCGATAACATTTGCTGACCTAAGTTGGATGATTGATGAAATTCTATCAGAAATTATTTGCACATGTAGGCTGACCATCAAACACTGAAATCTGGCCTTGCACCCAGTCTTTCAGCTTGGTTTATGGAAACACAGATAATGCAAGACTGAAGTTTAAGAATGAACATGGATTATCCCTTAAATTTCACGTCACACTATGATTGCAGCAGTTGTTTTATGGTCTTCCACACACCGTCACCCTCAAGACCCCATTCTTACTGTGTCCAAGCTGAAGTCAAAGGCGTTTTGGGACATTCTTAGCTTTGATTCAGCTTCTTCTCTTTAAACTGTGTGTAATTTGCTTTCCTATTCCTAACACAATTTGTGCTCAAGCCATAGGCACTGTAACTGAGGCTGCATCTTGTGCTGTCTCTTCCCTTCTCTTGCCTGTGCTTTTCTGTCAAGGCCTTGTTTTGGTATTGATTAAAACAGTGTCCCTTTGTCTCCTGCCAGCATTTTTCACAGCCTGTTATGCGCTGAGAAGAAACAGCGACATAAAGTGAAGAGGGAGAAGGTTGTGACTGAATCCAGAGAACTGAATAAGTAGGCCCAGCTAGTCGGGGAAATATTCAACTTCCCTCCAAAGGCCAGTTGCCTGGAATATAATTATTGAGCTATATGACACAGTATAGTTACTACTTCAGTACTACTACAGTCAGGTTCAAGTGCAGTGCAGAGGAATTTCTCTGCATCTCTGAACATCTGGTGGGACATTTAGAACTGCCAGCAGTCGGTAACACAGTTGTTTTTATCTCCATTATTGTCCTTTTGTGTGTATTTTTCAGCTAATTTCTCCTGCATTTCTGATACAACTCCTCATTTTAATCTCTCTGCCTCTCAAATATTTGTTTCCTCTATTTTTTTCTTTTAAAATGTTTTTATTTTTTATTTTTATATATGTCTCACCATCTGTTTCTTTCTACTGCCTTTTGCCCACCATTAACACATTTCGTTTTCTTGCCACTCCCTCTTTGGCAAACCTGTTTCACTTTCAGGGAATTTCTTGGAAACTGTATTCCACACAGTGCACAAATTTTTCAGTGTTGATGTTTCAGCTATAAAAATAGTACAATCTGCATGTCAAGGGGTTGCAATAAACAAGCTGATATGAGGTATGATGTACTACATCATCACACTGTTACACGGTATGCTTCCCCAAATGTAAACACACTTAATACCTGATTTAAACTGTACTTTATCTTTTTTGTTTCATTGATGTAAATTGACATTTTGGTCATAAGTGATGCATAATTATCAAGCAAATCTAACCCAATTCTCAATAAAACACCAACAAGAAATGTATATCAGTATAGTGCATTCAGATGGAAATTACAGTATTAAACATAAAAAATACAAATTAACACGTTCAGACTTAAATTGTTTTTGCCTCTTGTCAGAATAGATGGTCATCCATAGCCCACAGTTAAAGCAGATCATAGGTCATCATAGTGCAAAACAGAGGAGAATCCCAGTCATTTGTGCTTAATGTTGATTCTGTTAGCACCTCTAACATATTCATTGTTGTCATAGAGCCTGAGGCCCTGCTGGTTAGACTAGAGGAAAACTTAAACCTACGTGTTCATGCATGGGAAGCCAGATGCTGGCTGTTTTCAATGTTGGTGCCATTAGCCTGCTCCCATAACATTCTTTGGATGTTGTGCTGTCTGATGCCTGACAAAGACAGTCATTACATTTAATACAGTGGGATTTGGAGCAAATACAATATTCAGGACAATGAAATGTATTGCTTCCATGCAAATATCACTACTAATATTAATGGAATTAGATAAAAACACATTACTAGCAGCAGTGATTGCTATGTGTTGGTAAACGTAAAATGTATGAAATGTGACATGCTTTCTAAACATCTTAGTCGGTTCCGACTCATTTTAAAAAGAGTGATTTTTTTTTCTCTCAGAACCAGACTGGCATACAGAGAATAGATGCAAAAATACAGAAATATGAAATTGCGTCTGATTATTTTTTCACCAATCAGAAAGTGCAATCCACATTTGCCATGTTTCCATGATTTCCCACAATGAGGGTGGGAAAATGGTTAAAAATGTAATGGTTCCATCCATTCATCCATCCAGTATTCACATTTGATCATGTTCTTGGCTGCACGAGGCCAGAGCTTATCCCTGCTGAAAATAGGCAAGATGCAGGGTAAACCTAAGACCGATCACCAAGGCTGAGGTGAAATATATTAACCTAACAGAATATGGAAAATGTTGGTAAAATTAACTGCGAAATCAGTCAGCGTAAAGTAAAAGCAGACATGCTCCCATTATAGGGGAAAGATTCTGTCTGTACAGTCCGTCTTGGTTAGGGTTACAATCGGTGCTGAAAAATGTGCTTGGTGCTGAACAGCAGCAACCCAGTCTTTGACGACTTTGGAAAAAAGTTTTTGAGTTTTTTCTGCTCACATTTTCCATCCCCACCACACAGTGAGTGGACAACATTTAACCTCGTCTGCATTGTGGACTGAGAAGAAACTTAAAGCCCTCAGTGGAAAGACAGATTTTTTCATCGAAAAATGGGCTCAGGTGGAGACCATAACATGAAAGGCCAAACAAGCAACAATGTATGGCTCGATTTATTTTTCTTCTTCTTTTATGTATATGTCTTTAATTGAAATAGATGTGAACTATTTTAGTTGGTTATTACACACTCTTAGAAAATACCACAAAAACACATAAAATGATAGTTATATTAGTAAGCATTTTCAAATTTATGTTCAATGTGGCTTTCATGATCAATAGCATGCCTATCCTCCATGATGTGTTGTGCCATAAAGTGTAATAATTTATTCCCAAACTGTTGCCATGTCTAACTATGTGAAATGACTCACTGTTAGGGATTTGCTCATGCTACTCTTTAGTGTGGGTGGCTCCATGACAAGCCCATGGCTTTGAAGTTGTGCTGTTTATTAATTAGAGAAGTAGAAACTCTGTGTTTGTGTATGCCCCTGGCTTGTCTGCACTGCAGATCTGGAGGTTTTGTGCATGATGAAGGTGATGGTATTCGTGCCTGTTTGTGGGGGATTTGAAGGACCCACAAGTAAATTAGCTGTAGCTGTTGCCACAGGAGTTGGCTGCGTCAGCTGAGCTGATGTGGTCCTAGAAGTACATAATTCACATCTTTATACTGGAACATCTTGAATGCAAATGCTTTCAAGCTCACTTTAAAAACATGCTTTGGTTTGCATGCTCAGCACAAATGGAAAACAGTTTGTTAATTGTGTAAATAAACCCATTACCTTGCAAGAATTTTGATATTTATTCAGAGAGGATGTAGGTAAATGCCAAGGAGAGTTTGACACTCTCAATTTGATTTAATTGAGCTATTTGAGGCTTACTCATTAGTAGAAGAGATCTTATTCCACAAAACTCAATTCTAATTAGTCAATTCAATTAAAGACAATCATGATATACAATTAGCAGCGGCAAATGACACTTATTTTAATGACAATCCTTATCAGAAGATGTTTAAAGTATGTCTAAATAGAAGCTGATAGGAGTGAGTGGAAGCTGTACATTTTTTTGGCAACATCTGCATCAGTAAATGTGCAACATTTAACTCTATACTGCTCACTTCTGATTCAGTTACTGTACCTAAGAAAATAATTTTTTTAAAGACCAAAGTTAAAGAAGAAAAAAAAGGGTCAGAATGAGCCAAAGGTATAAAACTTACTGTCTTTACCCACAATTCCCTGGAGTGCATATGGAGTCAAAGGCCAATGGCAGCACACTGTGCCTAAGATGTAACAAAGCGCATATGTGGGAATGAAAACCAGCCACATTCTTGACAGAAGCCATTACTCGCCAGCAGTATTTCTGAATACTAACCTGCTGAGAACCACATCCTAAGAAAAGTACCAGTGTCCAATAAATCCTGGGTGACCAAGCAAAAAAGGAATTTCCGACTTTTGCCGTTGGGGAGTGAGAAAGCAGAGGGCAAGGCAAGAGAAAAGAAGAGAGGGAGTGAGAACTCCTATCAAACTGACACAACAAGAGCCAAGCTAAATGACGATTCTTCCTGATTGCAGAAACTGCTGTCAGTGATTGGATTACAGCTCAAATCCTCTGCCTAAAATTCCCAGTTATTTGTATCAAAAATAATAACTGTTATTAATTCTGTTTGTTTTCATTAACATGTTTTAAAATTGAAATAAAAACATTAGAAATGCAGTACATGGAATCCTGTTTTCATGGCTTAGGCTGTGACCATGTTGGTTCAAGGCATTTCTCATTCAAAAACACATCCTAGCTCGGGAATTTTGCTGTAAAGTGATCCTATTAACAACAACCTTAATTATCAACGTAGGGATACAGGCTGGATGAAAACCAGCCGCCTCTGTGACCCCGTTTCCACCTTGTTCAAAGCTCAACATGGCATCGCACTTTATTCACCCTAGAGGCAAGTCAGAAAGACCTGCTTCTCCCTCCACAGGATAACAGGGTTGCTTGGATAGGCATTTGTAGCAATTAGACATGATCTATGATGGAGTTGTTTGACAAAACAGAGAAAACTGGTGGGAAGTTGAGTTAGATCAGTGGGGAGGGTGTAATAGACAACAACAATACTCCACTCCCAGACTGTTCGATTTAGAGTGGGTGCTCAATACTATAGATCTACGGCTAAGAAATATTCCTATTTTTTCTGAGTCCTACGTGTGTATGTGTGATTTTATGGATACTGTGTGTGTGTGTGTGTGTTGAAAAAAAAGTAAAGATTGATTTGTGATTGTCAGGAGGGCACTCAATTGTGGTTTTTTTTGTATGTCAGAAAGGATTTTTGTTCTTTGTCTAGTAAGAAAGTGGATTTTGGTAAGAATGTTGTTTTGGACCCTGACCTCTGAGGTCATATAAATTGGGAAAAAAACTTTGCAGAAGTGGATAATGAATCCATAGGGTTTGAGACGTAATGACGCAGAGGACTGACCTTATGCTTCTCTGTGTGTCTTTAGCAAACTTGTGTAGTCCAGTGAGAACCTATGTGTTTTGAGTTGAATTAAGGAATGTGCTGCTGTTTGACAAAGAAAGGTTTAATTTAACAATAACTCAACCTATTAAAATTGCATTAAGTCTTACAGTGACCACATGCATTTATACCAAGTCTTTTTTCCATTAACTTAACAAACAAATGAGCTTCTCTTTTGAAGAATTGGTAGAAAAATGGAAGTAGAAAAAATCAACCGTTTAGGTTTAGGTTGCACTGCTTGGCAGTTGAGTGAAATATCAGCCTGACACGTCACAAAAGCAACCTGCAATATAGTACATTTTTACAAGGCAGTGATGCTAAGCCTAAACCATGACGTTTAACTAAACGCAACAAAGTAGTTTTGATTCCTAACCCTAACCACAGAATAAGTATGTAAGTAAGATGTCATGTTGCCTCTTACCATGTAGTTGTGATAGGTAAACCTAAGGAAAGAGTAAGTGTAACAGAGTGAGAGGGAATTAATCAAAGAGAGTGAAAATAAACTGTATTGTATCTTCAGACTTGAGTCACCTGTTTCTTACTCTACAACTTCCCTCTGCCTCCCCTCTAGAGTTGCTACAAGGACCTTGTCACTTGTTCTTAAAAAAAATCCTTCATAAAGAGATTTGCTCCATATGCTGTTAACTTCTAATATAAAGCTTTAGAAACATTGTCACAATAATCATTTTAAGCATAATTCTGTAGAGATATAAGTTAACTTTATGATTGTTTTGCTCTGAGATTTATTTACTCCATGGGTTGTATTTAATGAATGGACATGGCAGCCTTAAAGACTGTATGGTTGGAGAACTTGTTGTATTCAGACACATCTACTATAGCAATTAAGAGAGCCCAAGAGCGATATTCCCTATGTGCTTGAGGTTAGACAACAACTTAAGTTTAATATAATACTGTGTATGTCTAAAAGAGTTTTCAGAGTTTTCTTATACCAGCAATATTGCCACGTTGTGGCTGTGTAAAACATCCCAGCATGAACAAAAGTTTCTGTGTTTCCATTTAACTGTCAAGCAAATTTGGGGCAAAAAAGTGAAGTGCTACTGATTAGAATATGTGCATAGATCATCTTTCAATGAACTAGGATGCATGTTGTTTTTTTATTTTTATTTAGCCATTTCCCTACCATGTTCATTTTCCAAATGTGTATCAAAAATCCTTGTGAAAACACAGCACTTGACTTTTTTCTTCTTTGTGTTAGTGGATTTACTGTATATCAACCTTATATCACACTCTTTACCACACGTTTTTCCATATTCTGTTCATTTGGTTCAACCACGCTTAAGTCAATGAAAAGAATAAAGAAAAATAAAAAACCTTTGGTGTTTTAGATAATGAAAGAAATCTATTGAGTATGATAACGTGGACCATAGTGTTATTAACGCTTAAGGACCCACCCATACTGTGGATGGCTATACATTTATGTAAATTAATGCAGTTCAGACTTGTGGTAAATCTGATCAAATAGAATTACTGGCGTGACCTTTTTACAGCAGAACACCAGCTGGCTCAAAATACATTAGCCTAATACTTATTGTCAGATTAATAGAAAGTGCATGTCTAGCAAAGGTAAAAGGTGACACATATAAGCACAGATAAGCAATGGAAGATGGAAGTTTAGGATCAATGTTTACAGTGGATGATAGTGAATCTCTTAGAAATAAATCATATTCATGGCAAAGAAAATTAAACAATCTACGAAACAAAAGGGTAGGACTAAAAAGCACAACGTGTCCTCTTTCATTTAGAATCAGAACACAACAGCCCCTAATATATAGCCATCATTAAGGCACAATGAGTAGAGCGTCCTGCAACAGATGGTCAAATGGAAACATTATAAACAGGAACTGTTAACTTTGTGCATATAGTTTATGCGTAGCAGATTTTCAGAGAAAGGGTGCCCTGTTCATGGATCTTTTTTCTGCACTTTACATGCAGTTGGTTTGTAAATAAACACTTTTTCTTTGACAGCACTTTACTTTAGTACCTAAAATCAGTTTTAGTTTGACATAATTTAAAAAAACTGATCTGCTAAAGGTTTTTTGTAATGTCATTGGGCTATTAACAGGTATTACCAGTTTGACTCCTGTTCCCGTTGAGAACATCTTTATTGATTTCACAGGACACATGGTTGCTCCTTGCTCCCACACACAGACAGTCTGTTTTAATGGTAAATCAAATCATATCTTATCTCCCAGGGCAAAAGCCATCCCAGCCCTCACAGAAAGTAAAATCTTATCTAGGTTCCCACATTTTATTCTGAAAATTTTGGTTTGTGTTCTGGAAGAGGCAACCTCACAGATTAACATTCTTGCTGAGTTTAAGGTTTGCAATGGTTTTCACTCCATGTCTACTTTGACAAAACTGCCACAAGGTCAGGTTATGGGAATGTTATGTCTGTTTGTTTATGCTTGCCACAGTGTTCCAGTCGATGTCCTTGGAGCTCGTCTGAGAATGATTCTGTGTCCAGCTTTAGGTAGTGGAGGACCAGGTGTTACCACAGAGTAGACATGACATTGAATTGGGATTAGGTTTCCCTTATACCAACAGAAGTGGTTTGATTGTGTATACCTGAGCTTTAATCAGTGCCAAAAAATGTTGAAAGTAATATCTATAATGTTGACCATTAGCCATGAGACCTTGATAAAATTGCTGAAAATATCCACGGGAGAATCCTTTCAGCCTGCCTGTCAGACTTCATGGCCATTTTACACCTGAATTAAAGTAACTGGTTTCTTCAGCCAAGGGAAAGAAGAAGCTCACTTTAAACTAATATATTCTATAAGCTACTGCATATCGTCAATGATAAAGCTTTACTGGCCGTGCTACTGCCAAAGCTGTATGGATAGCAACATTAATCTGTCCTTCAATCATTTGGTTCAGCGTTTTTGGTCAAGGCGGAAATACCATTGGAAAGAAATGGAAGCATTTCCATGTGATTTTGTGATGCACTATGGATAAATCCTGCTGACTTTGGTGACTGGCTGACTCTTCCTCGAGCACTGCGGTGCAGATGAAAAACAAAACATTTGAAAGTACCCTTCTTGGTTCGGTCCAACATCTGCTCTCCCAGCAGCCAACACACACAGCTTACAGTGCAGCAGGAGTGTGCAAATGATGGCTGAGCATCAGTCTATTAGCTATTGTGCAAAGGTTAAAATGAAACAAAGAATATATGACATGTTTATTTACATC
The DNA here is from genome assembly GCF_036924035.1 of Leuresthes tenuis. Classification (NCBI taxonomy): domain Eukaryota; kingdom Metazoa; phylum Chordata; class Actinopteri; order Atheriniformes; family Atherinopsidae; genus Leuresthes; species Leuresthes tenuis. Next base: position 12,823,236 of record NW_027325361.1, on the reverse strand, counting down.
TGCTACTCACTGTAATAGATCCTAATTTTAACCAGAATGTTTTTAGTTTATTCAACTTAAAAAGCTTGGGAGATGCAGTAAGGACAAGCACGCATGTCCGATATGTTTTCTTTATGCCCGGTTCTTTTGCGTAATTCCCACACTCAAGAGGTAGCTGCTGGTGCCAACCCTTCAACCAAGCGAGTAGTTTCACCTGCACTGCTCTAATATTGTTACATATCTAATGGAGTTAAAAGCTATAGAAAGTATATATGTATAATCTAGCTTCCACTTCTTAATAGTCCCTCTCTGGTACAATCATGTGTATCGGATCTACACCAGTATTAGAACTTCCAATTGCATGGTGTAGGGGCGGTAGAGCAGTGTCATCGGCTGGTGGGCAGAAATGGCCATATCATGACCATAATAGCTTATTAATCAATTCACCATACTGTGGAAAAAAGCTGAGTCATGTCCAAGCCATTTGAAAGTGATGAGAGTTTTCATCCATGCGCATACCTGAAGCAACACTTTGAGCTTCTTTGCAGATGTTAGCATCCTGACACGCTTAGTGATATCATGCTGGATAAATATTTGAATGCCAACATTGTCATTGTGATCATGCTTATAGGAGCTTAAAGCATTAAATGCAGCCAAAATGAGTTATGTCAATATCAAAATTAATTAGATATATAAACTTAGAAAATAATGCTCTTTATGTCCCCAGTTGTTTTGCACAAGGAAGTTAAATGATATCTATTACCCTAAAAAGGTGCATTGTTTGATATCCACCTAATGATGCGTCCATATATCAAGAATAATGTGTGCAAATGTTTAATTCAAAGCTCTTTTTCTATCATAAAGCAACTGACTAGTCTTTTAATTATATTTTTCCAAAACAATATCTGTGGGCTTCCTTGGATAGTGACAAGCTGCTTCCTGGCAGAGCACTTAGGTATGCATGCCACATATATATTTCATTGGATGCTGTGTGAATATGCATGAATGAAAGAACTGCTGAGCAAACACACACATTCTTCAACATCACTTTGAATGAGGTGAGGCGGTGTTTAAAGAACTTTGTCTTCCAAGAATTTATTAGTCAGGATCATACACCCTCTGTAGTAGATTAACCTACAGAAAAGGAGTCATGTGTGCAGTTGTTTGTATGGTGAAGCTGGTGGTGGATTCACTATTTATAGTTGTAAGAACTCTTCTTTCCAAGTAAGATTTAACTCCCTTTGCAAGCTTAAATCCCATTTCCTCATTCATATTCTGAGCCTTTGCATATCTCACCCTTCTCCTTTCAAAAAAGGGATGTGGGAGAAAAGCAGAGTGAATGGATATTCGTCTGTACTGGCATGAGGAGGAAATGGTACATGCAAGAGAGTTTGTGTGTATGACAGCGGGTGTAAGACGTAAACCAGCAGCCCTAGAGACGAGTAATACTGAAATGAAGCTAAGCATCCCTCCCTTGTCAGATGGATTCCACATGGTGGTAATCCATCCTGCCCTGAGCCAATACTTTTTAGATCATCCTCCTTACAAACACGGAGAGAGCTCTAAACACATAAAAAACACCTGAAAGTTTTATTTAAACTTCATTTGTAGCAACTGGTACCAGGTGGATCTGTGAAGCTTTGTATATAATTTGAGTGTTTACTGTTCTTTGAGAGAAGTGCTTCTCACATTATATGGATTTGTGCCTTACATTGCACAAAGAAGTTCAGACTTAGAAAATTACTGTAGAGTCTTATTTTTATATCAACATACTCAGAGAACATTTAGGCCCTAGAGTTGCATTTAAAAACCCTTTACATGGGCCTTATAATGTGTATTTCTCCAATAAAATCCTATATTATTTGAAAACCACAAGAATGGCTCAGAGTATGTCATTTTAATTTTGTTTGCTGAGATGCCACTTGAGAAATGTTTCGTAGATAAAGATTAGCCTTGATTAAACTCCCTTTGTGGAAACATTCCCACCCAAGTCTATGAACCATTAAATAGCCCATTACTCATTTGTTCCTGATTATTTGAGTGAATATTTTTTGTTGTCCTTATAAAACAAAAGGCAAAGCTACAAGAGATGTTTGCATTGTGTCATCATAAGAACAGAAGTGAGAAGCAGGATTGTGAATTGTGAGGAAATGTTTTCTTTCATTTTTTTAGGTTATGTCCTCCAAACTATGTAACCTTCATCTTCGTCCCCAACAGTGTTGATGTGTTATGAGAAAATACAGTCTCTGGAAAGTGTCACATCTGCATGGGAGAGACAGACCGTCGGGAGATGCTGGTGGTGGGAGGGTTCTTGGAGTATGAAGATCTGTAATTTAATCTGAAACTCTAGAGAGGACTGTTAGGGTTCACTCGGTGGGACAGGACTGAGCTGAATTCTGATTTAATTCTGGCCAAAGGGTAAAAAAGAAAAACATACACACAAGAAATGATATTGCTGCCACCCTTTATTTGATTATATGTGCTCAGACATACTGATATTTAGTATTTAAAAAAGAAGAAGAAAAGAAGAGCGCAGGTGTCTGCTTCTCTGTTGAGCTGTCTTGGTTTGCTCAGCCTCAGCTTTTTGCTGCTATTCAGGTGGATCACGACAAAAACTGGACTACAGAAGGGATTTTAATGCAGAAAAAATATTCATAACAGATAAACATTGTAATGACAGACCTCCTGTTCCAAATGATCTTATGTAATTTTGCTTATTTAACTGTTCTCTGCTTTTATATCACTCTGATAAATGTGAGACCTCCATTTCAACAACTAAGGCAAAATATAAATAAACATTGAGGCATATTTTTACTGCCCTATTGTGAGTTATCAGCACATTAAACAAGGGACTGGTCTCTTTATCAGAGAATGGATCTCAGCATTTCAGTTCAATTTACCAAGCAATTTTCAAAGAAAGTTCTAGTGAGAACAAATTTGAAATGTTCCTTTATATTTCCATTATGCTGAAATGAATTAGGGCATGAAGATATTGATTTGCATATTTGTGTGTGTGTGTGTGTGTGTGTGTGTATGTGTGTGTGTTTGTATTATGAATAAATACAGTTTGAAAATCAACAAATACATGGATGAAAATAACTTCACTGATTGTTGCAGCATTTAACCATACAGTGCTTTTATGTCTCTCTTCAGGCAGCAGGGCTAATTTAACACACTGCGTGCATTGGCTGCATGTCCTTTTTAGTCTAATCCTTCAAGTGTCTTTGAATTTTCAATCGGCAGCATACAAAACTTTAAATAGAAATTTAAAATAAAATTTTTCCAAAATAAGCTCCGCTATATCACTACATGCAGCAGCCGATTCTGCTTAGGCACACCAACATATACATACCATAAACAATTCTTGCCACCAAGATATCACCACAGATGCTTGGACATATCTCCATAGATACTGTATTTCTAAGTCTGGTAAACAATAAAATACAGAGATTTTACTAACCATGGCGTGCTTTATCTGCATTGTTTGAACAAGCATTGAAAGGGCTTAAAAGCAACAGATGCTCAACAGATGATTTAATGTATTTTACAAGAAAACATATTTATCTGAGGAATCAGTGTTAATTCCTTTACTATTGATGCTTTACCCTACATCATCACAAAGATGATAAGGGACAATTCCATAAAGCCATCAGAGATTTATTATAGATTAAGTTCAAGAATCAATATAGGAAGTTAAGTTACCTTCTGTTCTAGGTCTTAGGGTTTCCATGGCCTCTGAGAATCTGCATTCAACTATTATGAATTGAATACATCATATCTATGTTAAAGAGTAGCTTTTATTGAATATCTCTGAGTCCAAGGTGTACAATTCATAGAATTTTACAATGCAGCAGCCCAGAGAAGTCACGGTCAATCATAAATTTCCAATATTTCCACATTCTTCACATTTAATACAAGAATGAGGGCATGGAAAGTGTTTGCTATCACAAATAAAAAGACATTATTCAGCTTTACTCTCACACATCTCTCCTTCAGTCTCTCTAACCCATTTTTGAACCTTGATCTTATTCTACTCCAGATTACCTCAGCCATATGCCTCAAAGATGCTCATAACGATTCCTGTCTCTGTGGACTCCTTCCTTAGACTGTATCCTCTGGAGTCATGGTCATATAGGAAAATAGCATTGGCTTATTCATCCACTTGTTATCACATTTTGTACACCCTGTCCAGGTGAGGCAGTCAGCAATGGGTTTTGTACTATAATAAAAATGAACACTTAAAAAATAATGCTTTCTGTAGCAACACAGATTTGCTGCCATGGTTGCCAAAGGTGAAAAAAAACAAAAAACAAAAAAAAACACTTAAGTAAAACAGTCATGCTTGTGAACATTTAGCAATTTTAGGTGTGTCATCTTGCGGGATTTAATAAATGCCCTCGGTCTACCTGGGTGCTTTGGTGGAGAACATCCCCACATAATCATAACCCTAGGCTGTCAGATCTTCATTTTCTTTAACGAAAAATGGCTATGGAAGCAGATCACATAGTAATGTCTCCTGGCTGTGTGCGCATGGCAATTAAACCTGGTTCCACTTCACTGTACATGTGGAAAACACATTTTCCTGAACAACAAGACCAGAAGATGAGAATTATAGTGAAAAAAAAATGCAGATTTGCAGAGCAAAACCTGTCTTCCAAATCTGGTCTTACCCCCTCTGTCTTATCTCAAGTTCAAATATGCTTTATTTGCACAATTGGGTTTCGAACATTGTACACAAAAAAAGAATTGATAATGAATTATCAGAACACAGTCCAAACCTATGTCTGACTAAACCACTTTACGTTTTTCTGATAAAAGAAAAAATTTTTTAGTATTGTCAACTTTAAGTCCTTTGGGTGATCACATTAAAAAAATATATATTTCACTGAAAAGTTTATATAAAAGAGCCTTAAAAGTATTCAGAATCAGCAAAGCAATCTGTTCGGGGTCAAGCAGACAGATATCACTGTATCTCCAACATTTCTGCTAACCTAAAATTATTTTCAATTTGCATAGTTTTATTTTAGACTTTTTAACTTTTAACACTGAGTGGTAGGTGTAGCTTTGAGTCATGATTAACACATTGTAATTAAATGGAAGTTGAAACCATGGGAAATAACTAACTCCAACACTGTAAATGCGGCATAAATCATCTTCACCAGACACCGTTTCACTACTGCACTGCATTATTTAATGTTGTACTCCAAAGACACAGAGTTGGAAACCAAGAGTCTTTTCAATACATTAAATTGAATTGATAAAAATAAAGTTGATATTAAAAAACACCCACTAATGGGGAAACAATGCAAGTTAGAGGTAATTCATAAAATCTAATTTTTAGTTAATTTCCAAATCCTATCTATTTCTTATTTATTCAATTCAATACCGAATTTTGATTTATTCATTCAAAATCAGATTAACTCAAAATATTTCAATGCCTGTATCATTATTATAATTATCATACCTTACTGTGAGCTTGTGTCTCATCCACAAACCAAGCAGGCTACTGGAAGGGCCCCAGTCCCATGTCCTTACCCCTCCTCGATGCTCCATCTTTAGTTGCCACCACATCGCAGCGCCCTTTTAAAACATCACACAAATTAAGCCATTAAGTAGGGGAGAAAGGGAAAGAAAAAAACACACACACACACATAAAACATGGCAACTGTCAGTCTGGGTTGGTTGACATGGGTTTATGTCTGATTTGATGCACCATATTAGCTCAGAAGAGACAACAAAATAAATGTTTATATGTTTCCAAAGACTAGGGCAGTTATGCTAGTGGTGACCTGTCTGGGTTTGTGGTGTTGCACTGAGGTGGAGATGTTTGTTACTGCGGCATCCTCTTTCTTTGTGTGGCCTGCAACCAGCTTGGCCAGTTCTGTTACGCAAGGACATATGAAAATCAAACAATTCTAATGTGTTTTGGGTTTTTTTCTTAAAAAAAGCATATTATAAACCTACATATAAACACACACTCCATCAAGCAATGCACAACCAACAAATATCTATAAACTCAATATGAAAGCAACATTCATGGACTTGCTAGAGTCTGTTTTTGACTCCATTTAGTATTGATAGACTTTCTTTTATTCTCCCATTTTCACCTTCACAACTACACTTTAAGTATGTCCACTATCTGAAAAAAATGCTTGAAGAGAAAACGTTTGCTTGGGCTTGAAGTTGCAAAAAGCTATGAAACGGTTAAATTACTGTTTGAAGCAGACTGTATATTTTTCATTGACATGGTGTTCAGACCACTTGACTTTCATTAGGATCGCTTTAAATGCTGATGCTGTGGTTTTAAAGCTGAAAACAGGATCAGTAACAGAGCAGCATATTCACAGGATTTTCAGAGTGGGGTACAGCTTTTGCTAATTTAATGCAAATGAAATGAGTTTTATTTCCATCAAAACAAAAAAAAGCCAAACATGAAAACTGATGAAAGGAACATAGTCAGCTGTTTAATGGATTAGAAGTCCCTTTAAAGACACTTTAAAGAGACTTTATAAACCAAGGTTTTTCAGAATTCATGATTTCTTCGCAGTGTGGTTGAGTTGCTCTGTCAGCACCACGGTCAAGCATAAAGTCACCAAGGTACATGACCACAAAGATAATAAAATCACTGTATTGCAGTGATTTACTGTGACTTTGCTGCCTGGATGAAGTTTATAAATCAAAAAGAAAACTAGCTTATTTGTGTTTTACCTCAAACTGAAAATGTCTGCAAACAAAAACTTTACTATAGACTGTGACTGAACTTTGAAAAAGAAAACTCTACTGTACAAAAAAGGAAAGGAAGGAAAGGATATGAACGATGGAATGTTAAATCAATAAACACCAACGGCAGTACCACTACAAATCAAGCCACTAGCCTTAGGACACAAGGATGAGGCAAAGGAAACCTATAAAATGCACACCAGCGCAGCAAATCAGTTCTCTCCCAGTCAATGTTATAGATGCCAAGTAAAAGCAGACCAGCTGCAGTGAGTCAAGGCGCCTGGGTGCTTGTGTGGTTCTGTGTGAATGTCATGAGTAAGAAATTTGGGGAAACGACTGCAGAAACCTTGTGAGACATTAAACAAAGATGAAATAACAGGAAAATTAAAATTTGTCTCGAGTTGAAAATACCATGAATCTCATAATGTATCTGTGAGCTTTATCAATGGAACGTATGTGTGGGTTGTATACTATGTAAACAGCCACAACTGCTCAATTTCTCCCTTCTAATATCATCCACCCTTTTTATTCCTAACCCTTTCGTCAAATGCTTCCCTGCTGCTGCCCAGTTGCTCTAGGGCCTTGCTAATGTGCTGGAAAACCAAAGGTACCCTCTAAAAGAGAGCCTTTCTGTGTGTATTGGCTTGTTGGAAGTGATTAAAAAGAGATTTGTGCTGGGAGGGTTGTGATTGTTATCACTACACTTGATTTATAACCCTGAGCTTGTGAGGTGAGGGCTATGTTGCTGCTGTAAGAAAACCATAAACTCCAGGTGCATGTGGAACCCACAGAATCTCTGCCAGGCTGGAAGCACATCCAGCACCAGCACAAAAAACAGTTCAGTGCTGTGTAAAACTGTTGACTGTTGAAGGAGGCAGAGAAGTAGAGGACAAAAGAGAAGTGAAAGGTTAAAATACTACCTAGGACAGAATGACAGTATCTAAAACTGACATCCTTAAGAATTTGGGGGAAAAAATACAAAAAAGACAAGTCACAAGACCTGAGATATTCATCTGGCAGAAGAATGGTCCCCATGGAAGGGTGGCTGTCATGAAGCCATTCCTAAAGAGGTGAAACAGGAAAGACTGAGGTGAGTCAAATAAAACAAAAAATCGGTGGCAACAGGTCATATGGAGGGATGAATCTCCACAGAGCCTCAGCATTGTTGGATCACGTAGACAGAGAACAAAACAAAAGGCAGTCGTAGAATGTATGGGCCACTCTAACCCCTATTTAGGTGAGCTGTTGCAACATCAAGAGGGTCACAACACCCTGGTTCATTTTTTGTCTTTCCCTAATTCTCACGCCGCATTCCTGGTGGCCTTTTATTACACTGTGTGGCCAGCCTATCTGGCTTTTGCCAATATTGCCAGATTGCCATTTCTATTTTTCAAGATAACCAAATCAGGATGACATCTGGTAAATAGAAATACAAGTCCTCGGGCACCACAAGTACAATGTTCAAGCAAAGTGTAATATCTTACTCCGCCATGAATAAAACTGCAGATGAATATCTCTCATAGTAAGTTGGTCCCTGTTCTATTATGCACAAATGCATAATACAGCACCATAATGTACTCCTATAATTTAAAGATTTTAAATTAGCTGTTTTTACTAGTTTCATGTCAATAAATAATGATAAAGAATATAATTCAATAAATTAAAAAATATTACCTAAATATTATTTTGAAATTAGTGTCATATAAACTATTAAATGTATTCATTTGTTCTAAAAAAACTAAATTACTTTTTCCTTTTACATGTACTTTGGATTTACTGTTCCAAATCCAAAATCTGTCTTTTGAAATGATTGTTCTTTAAATGACGACTTGACACGTTGCACATTGGGAATTTTTGGGGATTTGAAACAACATCTGTTGCAATTAAAGATGATTCACGTCACAATAGCGCAAGGTTTTCTAGAGAATCGTTGTCTTTCTTGATCATCTGTGGCTAATGGCTCGAAGAAAATAGCTTTTTCTGTTTCTCCCTGCTGCTGCTGTGAAGAGAAATAATGAGGATACAGTTTTTATAAATACGAAAATGTTTCTCTGTCGCATTTAAAGACACAGTCAGTACGGTTACACACACACACAGCTGAGTTGAGCTATAGTTAAGAGTTCGACCAGGGCCTAACTACATTATTTGGGTCTGTTAGTTTGGCTTTGTGAGTTACGATTTTTGCACAATTTTTATCAGAGTTACATGTTTACATGGACTTTAAAAGATTGGTTTTAGTCTGACAAATGCCCAGGTTGTTGTTTTTTTTGTTTCATGTAAATGTGTTCACTAGAAAGAGGTGATATATGATGTTTTGCCTGTTTAAGCCCCTTTTTGATCAGAGTCCAACTATAACACAGCTTGCAGATGTAGCTCACTTTACATTTGGGGACTTGGGCTGAACAAGTCAATTAATAAATTGTATGGGTCTGATGATACTACCAGACGAGTGTGTTAGAGGGTTGCGGTTGAGGGCGCAATCAAAGATCGGACCAAGAACAACATCCCAGTCCTTGTTAATTCCCACACTTCCTGATAAACATTTAGCTTGGAATCAATTCTTATCAGTTGAGTGTGGATGTGACTCAAAACAGTGATTGCATGTTTTTATAAAAGCCTTACTGTCACTTCTCTTTTATCAGCTCACATTTTTTTGCCTGCTACTGAGATTTTTGTTGAATTTATTTTAGTGTATTTATTCTGCAGGCTTAACTGTATCGGTTGATAACTAAATGTGAGTCATATTTTTACACAATGAGAATCTGGTAGACTTTTTCTTCATTATTAAATGGCAGCGCATCTGCCTTTGACTGTAAAATGGTCTATACCATCTTTGAGGGTGCAATTTTTGAGGAGCTTAAACTGTGGCAAAATAGGCAATTTCAACCAGGCCAGGGTTATGGTAGGAGACAAGGGTCAAGTGAATAGATATGGGTACATTAGCAAGGCATATTCCCCCCTCAAGCTGTTTCAGTGTGGGTGAGCCCAGAATATTAACGTACATTTGTCACAGCAAATGGGGAGAGCAGGGAAGGTCAAATGGTCCTGGCGGCCAACTGGAAACCATAACAGAGTATTAGAGATAAAAGAAAATAATTTTGTCATCAAGAAGAATAAACTAAGTAAGGATGATTGTGTTTCTCTGAGATTTCCAGACACATTTTCATTTTATGATTGGACTTTCTTCATGTTGCGATAACTTGAAGGCTTTTGGTTGAGGTTTTACACTCTGATCACGTCAAAAAACTTAATGATTTTATAAGAATAACAAGTCACGTGGGCAAGGAAAGACTGGCATTTCTGGCCCTTCTGTCTAATTGGAGAAAAGTCAACTATTTAGATGAAATTGACTGTAAATGCAACAGCATAGAGTTATGTGGTGATACTGGCATTATTTATTGAGGTGTGTGGGGTAATTTGCTGGCTTCTAACTAAGGGAGAATGTCCATATGGATATTTAATACTACGTCGAGCCTATTACATGTTCAGGAAATTAAAACAAAGCTCATGGAGCCAAAGGCCATCAGCTAATTCTTTGTGGAAAACAGCTCATTTTTCATGTCTGCCCCTTTCATGTTGTTTTGGGACTTTGCGTGGGTGTAACGATCTGGAATAATGTGTCTGTACATTTTTCGTCTCTATGTATATATGTGTGTGTGTGTGTTTGCATTTACTGAGACATGCACACAGACTAGCCTGCTGCAACCACATGATGACAGCACCAGATGAAGTCAGAGTAAACAGTGAGCCAGTCCTCATTATCACTTGTGTGTGCTCTTGGATTTATTTCACTCGGTCACAAAACCTCCTGCTGTTTTTCAGTAAATATTCTTGTGACAAGTTTCTGTATAGACATTCGCTTACAGCCAGACAGCGTGGCCTCAAGTCCAGAGTCTCTGTACACAAAGTGACAGCTTCCTACAGCTAAAAAACTGGCCCAGATCTGCTTCCTAGTTGTTGAAGGAAAACGTTTGAAGTTTATAGATCTGGTGGAGTGATTTTGTTTCCACAGAAGTCATAAAATGTGTGCAGCGTTGCTGTAATACTTCAACAGCTAAGCAGGATAGCTTCACCTGAGACCATATAATAACGATTTCTATTTTGCATCCAAATGGACAAAACTTTAGATTAAGATACTACTTTGAAAACCACAAATTAAAAACATTTACTTGCTTAGTTTAAAGCCACAGATGATTGATAATAAAAACATTCTTATGCATTAGAGTTCGCAAGCACAACCTACTAGAGAAGAGTAGTTTATTTAATTTTAGAGCCACTCTTCTGCCTGAGACTATCGTGTTTGTTCATGTAGGCAGATGAGTTCAGTAAATTAAATTAAAAGAAAGTGTAATGTCCAGTATTTGTGTGAGGAACTGTATTTGAAAGTGGCGTCATTGAAACTGCCAAGTAGCAAAACAGAATGTATTTCAGATTGTTTTCCAACTCTAAATAATACATATTATAGCCTAAACCCAACCAGGAAGTGAGAAAAATTAAAGATCTTGGGCAAGGTCCTTCAATTATTTTGAGCAAACAATTTTTTTGGAATGCTACATTCCCTCTGTAGAATTATCTTCTGAAGTATCCCCAGCTTGTAAAAGGGATCTTGTACATGTGTTCTGAGATTCAGATGCACACAGATCTGGCCAGATGTGAGGCCCAAGAAGCTTGACGCTCTGTAAAGTGGAATAATTTGCAGAGCCCATGCCATTGTGCTGGCAGTGATATCAGAGGGTGGCAGTATAGACAACATTACACATGATTCTAATGGTCTGTAACACAAAACTCTGAGGAAGAAGACACACACAGAACTTGCTGCCTTCCTACTATAAAAGAGAAAAATGGAAAGAGGTTCCTACGTCATTTCATTTTATAAACCATTGGGCATGTTTATTTCATCAAAGAGGATGCGGGTGATTATTAATGCGTGTGACATAATCAATACATCAGAAATTTAGGAAGTACAGTAATTTTGTTGTTAAGCATTCTTACATGGACTGATAAGTTACTGCAACTGCACAAGTCAAGTAATTTTACAGGTTTTACACGTTTTGACCTCTGGAGCTGCTTGTTAAACCAATATTCTTATCAGTAGTCAGTGCTGCCTGGACATATTCCAATTTTTTATCGAAGGGCAGATTGGTCTAATCTAACCGCACACGCTCTCACGAACACTCACATGCATACACAAAACTTCTCCTCTTTTCCCTCTTCATTTTACAGCATGTGTAACAGAGTCACAAACTTTTTTATCACCACCACCAGTCGGTTTAGCTTTTGTCTCGATCCCTCTCATTAGCTAGCTCTGGTAAAACGGGGATTCAGTAAAAATACAGAGCATCATTAAACACTGTAAACTGTACACTTGGAATCTCATAAAAGGACTGGAAGAGTGCCAGGGAACCTATTTAATTTCTCCAGCTGCAGGTGTGAGCTCCTGCATCAAATCCCCCATGCCACAGGTTTCATTTGTAAAAAGCAACGAGTCCTATAAGGAGCTTAAAATGTTTGGTGAACAAAGGCAATTGTTCTGCACTGAGATATATAAGACAAGGTAGAAATAATACCTAATAGATTAGCAATTCTAATATTTTTCATGTTATCAATCCATAGCATGAGGAGAAAGTAAATTTAGATTAAAAAAACACATTTAAAGTGAATGAACAAACAAATGACAGCGATTAAATTGGAATTTAAGTATGAAAGCCAACAAACAAGCAAAGATCAATTGAAATACAGTACACTGATTAAAGTTAAATATTTGGACAGTGAGTCCATTTTAGTCCTTTGCAGTGCTGAGCTATGAATGTTAAATAGATTATACACACACTAACATGCACACACACACGACATGAATGAAAGAAGAGACTCATAGATTGTGAGTGTTTTGAGGCTGCTCTTTCTCCATCAGTCAGTTCATGTTATCCAAATGTGTGAATGTGTCATCATACAGTAAAGACAACAGCAACTTTCATCTAACTCTTACAAACTGCCATTTTTATGATAGAAAAATCTTACATTTAGTAATCCTATATTTGACAGGTTGAATGAAGAAACTGTATGGAGAAAAGGCTGTTTTAAGTAGACACAGGTAAATACTGTCTTTGTGTGCACTTTTAGCTCATTTGATTGGATCACAGGCGCAGTCAGGAAACTAAACCAGATTGTTTAACTTGGAAGGCTGAGGTGCTAGGAGACTGCCTGAGTTCTTAGAGAACCAGCTCACCTCACCCAGCCTACCATAAATTCTCACCCTCTTCAGCCCCTCACATGCCTTATACATTTTCCACGTTTTAGTGGAGATGACATTCTAGGTACAGAACTGTAGCTTGATTGGAAATTTGTGCAAGTGTGATGTCAAAGTGCAGCTTGAGACACTGGGAAACAGGGCTGGGACAGAAAGTAAGGTTGCGGACAGCGGCCCCTCAGAGCCCTTAAAATAAAGTCTGCTCTTGAGAGTACATGTTCAGGTCTGCCATTTGTCTATTTCCCATTATTTTTATTTGTATTTAAGAGGGGGCACAATAAAACTTGAGTTGCCTCCTACCCTTCAGAACTCTTTATTTCAAGCATATTACTTAAATCACAGGAGGTATGTTGGAAAAACAGGACACCCCATAAAACCCTGAAAATGGCCTCCTGTTTTAACATACTCAGCGGGGACTGAATCAGACTCTTTGTGAAAAGAGCACTTGTGTTGGACGAATGGACAATGGAATCGGACAGGCAAAGTTCAGGAGCATTTTACTGTCCCTTCGATTCAACTTACTCAGACCATTTTGACTCAGGGGAAAAATATACAATGACTTGTTTCCTGGGACAAAACAAAAGCAAGTTGCGGTTACCTGTTCAAAATAACTAAGGTTCCAAGGTTAAAACCGTGATTGGACAAGGTAACGTAAGGGCACAGGTTTATAGAAGCATAGACTATCTTTAACTCAACATTTCATTTTGTTGATTGATAGCTGGGCCAAACTTTGCCCTGTTAATCTCGTTATTAGAGTGATCAGAGGGAGAAGGGATGAGGAGAGGGTAAGGAAGACAAGGGGACACAGAAAAATATATTAAGACAGTCAATATGACATCATGGAGGTTAAAGGAAATTTGATTGGTAATATAATCTTGTAAAGTGCTTCCCAGATTTATAAGATTATTAGTTTACAGCACATTGGTGTTTGAAACATACACTGAGCATGACGCGTGTGTTCCTCTCTTTAAGAGATATTTGGTCAAGACAGCAACAGATATGGAGAAATGTACCCACCCCTCTGATAAACAAAAGTATTGTGGATTTAGTAACATTCTGTTGTGAAGCCACGGACTGCAACCAGCTTAAAACTCCCAGTGATGTCCTCCCTCTTTAAGTGTAAAGGAAACAGTGACTACAAAAATAGAAAAAATGTGAAAGGGCACCAACATCCACCTCTGCAGTGACCGTCCTACACCAGACAGTTTTTCAAACTTCCACCCGAGACAGCTGGAATTAACGAGTAAATTGCTACCACTGGCGAAGATGGAAAAATCGACTGTCTCCCTGAGGCGGTCGCTCTCCCATCGTTACCTGTAAATGCTGCTTATGAGTACAAGTTGGTTTGTGTGCCTCCTTTAATTTTGATATTGAATTCCTCCACAGCTAGAAAGCTTGTATAAATAGTGTACATTTGTGATTTTTCATCAAAGCTGTTTGATTCAGTTGAAACGAACTCAGTCCTGTTTGCCCTGTTAGTATAATTCTTTTGAGCTGATGTAAGAGGCCTCATGTTCAGACAGCAGCATTGCATGGTGTAGTTTTACTTTGCTTTTTTTCTATTTGGAGAACCTGATTCGTTGAATCGTCCACAGGTGCTGTAATCTTTAAATAAAGTGACCATGATGTTCATCTTCAGTTGACGTATACTTTTCTCTGACTTCTTCATTACCTTCCATCTACATGTCTTCACTCTGGCTCAAATATAGTAAGGAATAACGCCTAAACATAAAACAACAAAACAAGTTTATTCTGAAATAACGACATCAACCAGTTCTCTTTTTTGCAAACCATAGTTATTACTGTGAAGCACACCAGCAACCTCTGCAATTGGCAACTGTATGAAGTAAAGGGTAATTTACATTTTGTATCCTCTACAAAGTCCCTTAAAACAAGTTAGATTAAATCAGCTGTAAATATGGTGAGAAAGGCTCAAATTAAATCTGAGAACACACCAGCCAGTCAATTCTTCAGCGTAATAAAAGAACACAGTCTTCCAATTTTGAAAATGTGCCCTTCTGTTTACATATTTCTCTCCTTTTCTTCTCTGTCAGACTTCTGCCGTAAGTGTCGGCTTTACAGTCTGGTTGCAGTTCTGACGTTTTTTCTTCTTCCCAGGGATTAATCCCCATTGTCTTGTGAGTTTTGCCACAGTGACACCAATCCCACGCGCGGCCATTCTCCTAAAACCAAGACAAGACAGGATCGAATGATTTAGGATAAAAAGAAAAAAGAAACAACAGCAAGGATCGCTTCACAGAACGACGAGACTTACAAAATGGAACTCGGTTTACAGACCATTATGAAAAACATGATTTGGCAGAGGAACAAAACTGAAACAAAACAGCTTGGATCTCATTTACAAAAGAACATACACAGAAACTCTGAGGGATTTGTTTTATTTTTCATATACATTTACTTAAACAGTAAAAAAATTTTTTTAAATTCTCTGTAAACATCAACACCTTTCGGTTGTAATAGTCTCTATTTTTACCCCAAATATCTCAAGGAGTGAACAAGATGCTGGACAAATGAAATCTCTTGATCTTTTTATAGGCTTTCCTCTGGTTAATCTTATGCAGAGACCTTTTTCTTATTTGTTTTTAAAACGACATCCCAAACCATACCATTCCTTTGGTCACGCCAGGCTTTTGTTCAATGGCAAGAAACAGCATCAGATCCACCGGCTGAGTTGCAATGCATCAGGCGAGTGGGGATTCTCTCTTTTCATGCGGTAACCATAAAACAGCCTCCAAGTACTTGCAACGGTTTCGCTCAAAGCCACAGTGTTCCCCTTAACAAGGGACAATTACAAACTTGTTGCAATTTATGGCTGTGTGCATTTGGGAGTTGTCAGATGATTCAAGTGGTTTCACATTCTTTCAAAGCTGAATAAGTTCTGAATTATTGGTCTTTGTTTAAGCAGCAGCAGAAGCGACTTAGAATGCAGGCTCAGGAATCCTCAGATCACTGTCAAAGGGTGTTACATGAGTTAACAATAGAAAAGCCACTTGGCGTGAAAAAAATTAAGAGGCAAATTATCTGTACTGTCTGGAATCTGTACTCTTTCAAGCTGAGCTTTGATGTACATCGGAGAGTGCACAAAGTCACAGAGGATAATCAAATCATCCAACCCTTCACTCATTTATCACTTTTTTTTGCCAACATTTCATGCGCAGATAATGGATTCCGGCGTGAAAAGCACAAGATCGATATTTTTTATTGCCTGTTGAGATTTTTCTAACCACATTAAAGAAACCCTCTGGCATCACTTCTTAACCCCTCACAGAGATGATGTGATTTGTTCCTCCTGTGTACAGTCGCAGTCTGGTAGTGGTCACATTTGTTCATCTGCTTAGTGCATGTGGGGTGAAGACTTTAACACTGAGAGATTGTTATAAGATAAAAATTGATTAGTTTATCACCTTCTGACCCTTTAAATCAAGTCACCTCTATTGAATCCAAAGAAGCTTGCAAAATGATTGGTATGCATCTTATCCTGTCGATATGACAATACAAATCTTCCATTATACACATACATGCACACTACAGGTGCTGAACTTTCTCAGCTTGAAGATGTATCGTGAAGCGGATGTTAAGTCGGCATCAATGCAGTGACAAAACATCGTCAGGAGATTCCAGCCTACAAATATTTAGCAGATGTATGTTGTTTAGAGACTTTCCGGCCACGGCGGAACAATAAAGGTGTGTTGTTAAGTGCCTTTACATAAAAAAGTTAGACAATTAGTTGAATTAAGTTAATGTAAAAGACTAAAGAAGAAGAAGACATTACATTATGTGTTTGTATGTTATGTTTTTAAGTTTATTATTTACATTATGTAGCCCTCCGATCTTTTTAGGTGGCCAGTTGAGCATAAAGATAAAGATAAACAAATTGTTTAATAAACATGTAAGAGAGAGAGAGAGAGAGAGAGAGAGAGAGAGAGAGAGAGAGAGAGAGAGAGAGAGAGAGAGAGAGAGAGAGAGAGAGACAGAAGGATGGACCGATAGTATTTACATTACTACATATTCTGGTGCTTGGCATGAGGGAGTGGCAGTGTCTGAACCTAACCAACAGCTGACTCATCCGAAAAATTACTAGCTAGAAAGAGGCTGAGAAGGGCATGTTGTGTCTTTGTCTTTCTACAAAAATAAATATGTTAATTAATAAAGGAATGACGCTCACTAAATTACATCCACATCAGAGAGCATTAGGAAGCACATATGATGCCTGAAAAACAGCTGAGCAGACCCTGTACCATCATATGTAACATGCGTACCGTATGCATAGTACTGAAGTGGGTCACTGGGAAACTCCAAAGATAGAGCCTCTTATATCAAATACAGTCCTCTGACAGTTTTAAACACTGAGTAAAAAGGTAATCCAAGACTATTTGTATTTACTTATGAAAAGACATGCAGAAGACATGCAAAAGATGCCCAGGGTGTGAGAGAATGCAGAGGCACAGTGAGCTGCACAAAGAGATGTATGCTTTTTTTCTTTCCTGCTTTTTCATTTCTCTCTCTCTCTTTTTTTCCAGCCTGGCCAGTACTGTTGTGGTCCGTGATGCTGGGTCCCAAGGGCCCAGCGGTGAAATAGTAATATGGACCATCTGACACCTGTCAAAACAGCCCTGTTAGTTGAGCGTCAAGCCCTGTCAGCTCGGAGAGGAAAGTGCCACGCAGGCTCTCAATTTTCCCCCTTTCCCCTTAAGTCTCTCCCCCGTTCTTCTCACACTCTCTTTGGATCTCCCCTACTTTCACTCTTGAGACTCTTGCTAAGTCCCTTTCCTCTTCTTCCCCTCTTCTCATTTTCTCACATCTTTCTCACACTGACAATTTGCTTTGCCCATTTATCTTTGTCTTTTAAATTCTCGTATTTAGACTGTAGGTCTTTATGTTAAGCTCTCGGTTGTTTCTAAATCTTCATCATTTATCATCATCATATCTGGTGCTAATATTAACTAAAAGAAGTGACATGTTCTAACATAATGATGATCCCATTCGTCCTCTGAACCCTGCAAACACTCCATCATTCCTGCTTTCCAGAAGACTAAATTGACGCCAACTGTCTCAAGTGACAGGTTTGACAAATTCAGATTAGGTGCAAATGTCATGCCAGTAGGTGGATTGTATGTCATATGTGATGAAAAATTCTGAAGTGAACAAAGAAAAATTCTGAACTGAACCACCTCACATCCTATGAGTTCTATTCCTCTGCTTCTCCTTTCCTGACAGGGCAGCAGAATCAGAGATGTAGCAGTGGACGTGGAAAGGGAACATCAGGCTCTGTGCCACAACAGGTAAACATGTTCTATGTCAATTTAGCTCAACAGAATAACTATCAGCCCTATATGTTTACACCACACTGAAATTGCTCTCCTAGTGTGAAACGGGAATCAGATAGCAGGGAGTTTATTCTGTGTGGTCTGCTCTTCCCATGCTTCAGAATGAATGAATACGTTTGGAGAAAGGTTGCAATGCATTGTGGTGGTTTTTTTTGTTTATTTTTTGTTGAAAGTTTAAGATAAATGGATGTTTTTAATGGTAAAAGTAAGCTTTATTTAATTTCTGTGGACAGTAAAACACACTGCTGAAGTGAAGCTTTTCTTTATACTATATTTCCCCCTGAAAGGATTATCATTTTTTCAAAGCATCTCAGCTCATCTTTCTTTGATCTAGCACACTGAGTGGACAAATACTGGCATTTATAGTTTAGTGATTGGCCCTGTTTTTTTGTATAGAAAAAGAAAATGTGAGAAAAGAAGGGGAGATTATCCCAAGTGTCTCAGAGCACAACTGATGAAAGGAAATAGACTAAAAAAAGCAAGGGGAAATGAAACAGCAAGTTCCTCCTCTATTTTTCAAGTCTTATTAAAAACATACCCCTGGATAATCTCTTATATCCTGCCTATTAAAAAAGCTACTAGAGGAGCCACTAGAGAAACCAAGGCCAATTGTTTCCAGTGTAAAGTCGTTAGAACTTATAATGAGTCTCAGGCAGATAATTCAGTGTTCTTTCACTGGTCTGTAGTGACTGGAGGGCAAAACCCTAAAATCACCTATTCTTACCCAGAACAACTGGACAGGATCTTCCTTCCAGTTTATGGAATTAAAAAAAAAATAACAAATTGAGTTTCTAAACTAAATCAGCCTGGGAAAATGGTAAAAATATTGAAAATATCTTCTTTGACCTAAACTGACTTTGAGCAAAAGTCTGCACATGATTTCATTTCTCTTTGGCATTGATCATGAATCACATGAAGCATGCTGTGGTGGTTTTCTGCTTCTAATTCAAACACTGCCCAAAGCGCCAGCAGCTGATGTTGATGTGTTTATGTTGCCTGGTGCTGGCTCCCAAAACTATCAGAATCAGAATGAGTTGAGCGGCTGACACGTGCAGACAATTTGTTGATAAAGAGTCTAATAAAGTGTTTGTTACTGGGAGAACGCTTGTTGTGTGGACAATTTTATAGCAACCCTTTGCAGTGCTTCTAATCTTTATTTCAAATTTTCCCACTCATAATAAAGTCAAAGAGTGACAAATGTCCCACATTAATTTAAAAAGAACGATCATCGGGTGAATTGTTCATGCTTACCAGCAAAGGGGAAATACTTGCATTCGATTAAATGGAACTCCTTTGATTAAACATAGTAGGACTCTAATAAGAGGTTTCACCTAATATTCTCCCCTTGCCACAAAAGTGCCACTCAATTGTTCAGTAAAAAAACTTTTTATTTAATTCCATTGACTGGTTACATCTAAGTACCTTCAGTTCTGTATTAGGATAATGACCCTAGTTGAGATGTCCAATAGGATGTGTTTCTTATTCAGTGGATTGGCTGATGGAGCGTGGGATGGGACTGAGTCTAGAGTGTCTGAGACTAACTTGGCTGATAAAATTATAGCAGAGATGAAAAAAAAAGAAACAGCTCCCTGCACGAGGGGAAGGGAATGATAAGCATAAACTCTAATCAAAGTTAATGATTTTGATTTTGAAGGTATTTGTTGAGAGAAAGAGACAGCAGCTAAGACATCTTGCATTCAGAAGAGAGGTGGTAAATAAGATAAGGTTTTTTTTTTTTTTTACTAGTTGAAGCATTTTCCTGAGGTATTGATGAAATGCTTGTGACATGTTTTAGTCAAAATATCACAGAAGAACTTCCATCCATGAATTTACACATCTTTTCAGAGTGGCCAGTTTAAAGCCGTGGAGTGACCCATCAAATCCCACGTCAATCCTCTCATCCAAATGTCTGCCCTTTTTGAGACTGGTAGTACTCAATAACCCGTGGAGCACATTATTATCATACAACAGAGCCTACAGTAAAGAGCCTGAACTCACTAAGGTCACACTAACACACAAAGCAAACCAAGCTCAGGCTAGCTAATGCCAAACCTATAGAAAAACACTTAATTGGCAATTATATTCTTATTTTCTTTCATTTCTCTAGTCTGCAGTTTTCTCCTTTAGGTACAATCTCCTCATGAATCATGCATTCAACTGGTCCAGGTTAGAAACTGCACAGATAGGCTAAAAAAAGAAAGAAGTTTTTTTTTTTTTTAGGAGTTAAAAGTTTTATTTCTAATTTGAATTAAAAAACTATTATTATCTCATTTGTTTCTTGAGCGAACTATAGAACAGCTGATGAGACTTTGCTGTTAATTGAAAAGCAAAAGAGTTTCAGCTTCCATCTTTGTACAGCAACTATAGGATGATTGGAACTTGAAGTTGAGTGGAGATATACTGTACAGGGTGGATCGTTTGACCTGAAAGTGGGACTTAGTAATGCACTACAAATTTGAATGACTCACCAGATGAGATATATTTAAGCTTAAGGGGACCTTAAAAACAGGGCTGTGTGTCTTCAGAGTTTTTGAGTTGATAGTGACTTCAAGCATCCAGATAAATGCTCTCAAGTACAGCGTTTATTTTCTCAGTATATCCCCTTAAAGTTACTTTTTATCCAGACATGGAAATTTAGAGCATCACTCATTTGTTGTCAGAAAAGTTGTCCTTCATGAAAAATGAGCAACAAACCACATGCTATGTTTTCCAGGGCATAACTCTAAGCAAGTTTGGAATTTGTGCATGTTACCCACATGATCCAGTAGAAAAACGGTTTCATTAAGATTATATGAAGGAACATTGAAAATTTCAATTCAAAGAATTCAAACTAGAGAGCTTTGTTGGTATTATTACATTTTTTTCAACATTCTTTTTAAATCTTTGGCTAAATGTTTGTTAGTCACATGGCGCCACTATGCTTTGAAAGCATAGTTTTGTGTCTTTATCTCTGTTTGCTATGTCTGCATGTCTCCAGAGCTACTGGTGTGGCCTCTTGTCTGGGTCACTCTGTTTTGTGAGAATCACAGGCCCCGGATGAGGACAAGAATAAGACTGCAGGATGGTGTGGAGCCTTACAGTTGATTTTGGCTTGAGCTTTAGATTTCTGAGAGAAGAACTGGACTATCCTGAAACTCGGCTGCACCTGATCCAGGATAGAGCAAATGGCCCTCAGATCAGTCTTGTTGGCCCACATGCAATAAAAAAATTTAAAAAACAGCGCTGCACATTTTCTTGCTTCTTAGACTGTTACTTGGCATTGGAAGTAAGAAGCAAGCATTTATTAAGGTGACCCAGCCACTCAGAAACAGCTATTAGGAAGAGATTTACTCCATCTCAAATTTGGCTCTGGGTTTAGCAAGTTGAGCGATGAAATGATGCTGTGGCAGCAGGACAACTTTCCATCTTTTACATCATCATCAAGGCACTCTCTGATGACCACTCCTGCTGGATTGTCCGCAATAACAAGGCTGAAAATAATATGGCTTAGCCCAGAACTCAACTTCTCTTAAACCTGTGTCTTTCCTCCTCAGGCACTCCTCAAGATGGTGCCTCGAGGTTCTATTCATGGGCAGCCACAAAATGCCCAACTAGGGAACAATCTAACAACCTAATGTCAGCAGTTCACATCTTTTCCTCTCAACCACTAAGTAAGAGAAAAACAGTGTGATTTCGCTACATCTGCAATCTTGCATTCGTCTCCAACATCAGTGCGAATTGTTTCCAATCCAGAATCACTGTACCCTTTGAACCACATCCCATTACCTGTCCACCTCTATTTTGATTATTGGGTGAAAAAGCACATTATTTTCCACTTTAATGGCAAAATCTCTTAACAGCGACTGTCAGCAGAGACCAGGTTTTACTTCTAAAGTTTTGAACTTGCCTAAGTGTAGAGAACAGTAATGGGCTCCATTGAAAAGTGTTAGCAAACTAAGCTGCATTCAATGTAACAGAGAAAAAGCCAGTATTATTTCTTATCTTTAATTATGTATATCCATCTATGGATAATGTTAATGTTTATTGATGTTTTTTCTATGTCAAATTAGGTACCGAATCATAAATAACTGTGTACTTCGATAGTAGTAATATGTAAAGTATGGTTAGGGTAAAAATCCATTATATTTTTGTAAGATGCCTCAAAATCAATAAAAAAAATTTTAACAGATGACGAATTTGAAAATGTTGTTCACCATAATAAACACAAATCAACGGTTTTGTCACTTTTTTATAATGTATGATACATTTTCATTGCAAAATGATATACATACAGTTAGTGACCATATGCATCCCATCACTTAATAACATTTTATTTTTTTTACTTATGACCTTTTCACATAGCTATTTAAGCTGGGACTGATGAGGCTTCGTTGCACATTGATGTCATGTGTGAAAGTATAGAGATGGCATGG
This sequence comes from Leuresthes tenuis, assembly GCF_036924035.1. Taxonomy (NCBI): domain Eukaryota; kingdom Metazoa; phylum Chordata; class Actinopteri; order Atheriniformes; family Atherinopsidae; genus Leuresthes; species Leuresthes tenuis. The sequence goes on along the minus strand of NW_027325361.1, from coordinate 12,800,530 downwards.
AAAAACATAGTCGATCCGCTGCTGAAACTCCTCTGAGCTGGCAAGGGAGGTTGTAAAAGATGATACATGTAAGCGCACTTTGATGTGGTGCTGACTTTACTGTCTGGCCTATGTGAATTATTATGATAAGATCTTATTTAATTGTGGATGCTACAAATGCCTGCAACCATGTCTGTGAAAGACCTTAACAATTGAAATTTTTAAAAAAGAAAAGGAAACAAGCTTTTAGAGATGACTCAGATTTAATTTTATAGCTTATGCGCTGCTCTCGGCTTTCAAAGGTTGTTTAAGAAAAACAAGGAATATTCTGTGATCCATTTGTATATGTCTCCCTCCTGATCATATCCAAGCAAGGCTTTATATGGCACAGGGTGTGTATGTCTTCCACCCATAGCTGTGATGTTGTCCATGAGTGGGTGTGCATTTTGACGTCTTGTTTGTAATCCAACCATTTCTTTTCTACCTCTGCATGGTCTCTTACTCTGAAGTTACAGAGCCCATGTTGTTATGAAACTGTTCTATTTGAAGACAAATACAAGAGATTTTTTTTTCTTCCAAATGAAGTGTTTTTTTTTTTTTTTACTCTTTCTCTCATTGTCACGTCTGTTCAGTTGTTGTGCAAATATCTTTTTAATAAGCAAATGACTGATTGGGGGAAGTGTTCACATTCATTCCTAACTGAAAATGAAGTGCATGGTTTGTGAACATACATAGAATTTTACAACAATTAAGATTAATGAACATGGAATAACATGGGAACCACATTGCTTTATAAATCTGTCAAAAAGACTGTGTCCACATCTCTGTCTTTGTGTACAAACAAACAGCTTTGTGGCGCTTTGTGGCTTCGAAAAGATAGACTTAAGAATGACATGTACTTTAGTGTGTAAATGCTCAGTTGTATTTCTCTTTTGCTGCTTGCAGGGGTGGTACTTCACAGTTGTATGTAATATTGAACAGAATGAACAAATAACCTTTGCTACCATTTCATTTGGAAGACTTTTGATTATTCCATTTGTCCAGGGCACATTACATTTAATTCAGTTGCAATTTGAATTCAAAGACTTGTACTTTTTAGTACTTTTTTCTCCCTCCTATGTAGCAGCTTAAAAATTCCATAGCATCTAAAATAAACACAAAGCAATACAATAAACTGTGAAAACATTGACATTTCAAATGAAACTTGTTCAGTAGTCTTCACTTTGCATACCAAAGCCATCATGTTAATCCTCAATACGCTTGTCTTGTATTTAAATGATTTTCGCGCCCCACTGAGTTGAAGCTTGATGTGCTTATATACAGTTGTATATGGTGTCTGATTAAGATTTGTCCAGCTATGCGTGCAAAGTAAGTAAAGGTGTTTATTGAAAGACTTGTTTGCTTTATTGTAGCATGACATGGTTTTGAACATGTTTTGAAAACCTCAGTTTAAAGATGTACATCTTAGTGGTGCCCACATGATTTTAGAAAGAGAAGAGAGCTTTTTCTGAGTGTAGAATTACGTGTTATTTTTTTGCCGACTCCAGAAAGTGCGGCCCTTCATTATATAGTACTTCAAGCAGAACTCACTAGAGAGGGAGAATTTCTGCTTTGGAGACTTGCTCCAACTTTCAGTTACCCAACCAACATTGCTAATTAAGTGCCAGAGACCCTTCAGTCCCAGCTTCAATACTCGTGCTGCACCACTCTACCACATGGCCCACGGGCTCAGTGGGCATCACAGGACCATTGAAGATCTGTGTGGGGCAATGGAGCATTTTGACCAAGTCACATAGTGGGTTACTGTTTTTACCCAGCTGAGCTTTGCCTCTTTATTGGCCCCCAACATCAGGGTCTGCTGGTCACACAAATTAAGGGGCAATTAAAGTGCTGAAATAGCAGAAGGATCAAAGCAGACTACAGGGGGACAAGCCACTCTGGAGAGTTATAAAGCACCAATAGTCTGGCTTAATAGTAAATGGACCAATGAAAACATCACATTGTTTTCAATCCTCTCCAAGTGAAACAAAAAGAGCACTGTCTTAAAATGGGTTTGATACTCTTGAGCGTTGAAGAAGATGGAGTATTGTATTTGTTTTATCTACAACACGAGCACATACACAGTGTTTTTTTGGCTTTGTGCGTATAGTTCAGTTCACTGAAGACATCTCAATACTTCAACTTGTCAAAGATGAGAGATTAAACAGAGAATAGGGTTGGATGGAATCCAGCCCACTGAGAATTTTTCTGAGACATCTTTGAGATTCCTGTATGTTTGCTAATTTCCATCAGCACAACAGGGAACAAATAACGGCTTTAATCGTGTCTTGTGTTATCTCCCTGCCTTGTGCAAGCCAGTAACTCAGACCAGTCAAACAATTTCTTCAATGACTAGGGCTTCATGGATTAAAATGTAATTTGCTACAGTTAATGAAAATGAGTTCTGTATAAACACATTGGTGATTGTTGAGTTGGGGTTTGGGAGGTGAGAGTGGGTTTTAAACAAAGACAACCAGTAGGTCCTCTGATGTTTGCAGATGGGCTCTGCTGCTCCTGGGAGAAATGTGATAGTGCTGGCTAATTTAATTTCAATATGCATGTAACAGTATCTGCCTAAGTGCATGTGGACTGATTTACATTGAGTGTAAATATGCATTTTAAAGCCTCAGGTGTGTTAGTATGTGTAATATACATTTGTGTCTGTATACTTGTGTGCCTGTGTACTTAAAAATAATATTTAATGTTTCTCCTCTTCTTCTGGTAAAGTGTCCACCTGTCTCACCCCTATCGCTTGAGAAACAGACACACATCAAACAATACTTTACTGTGAATCTAAAATCTGTTATTCCACTCTGCTGTGAGAAGGAAAACATCTGTGTGTGACACTTTGAGTAGTGCAAAACTTTAGGCAGCTACGTCTGTCTTGTTAGGATTGTAAAGCATTTCTGAGCATGTCATGTAACTTACAGAAATATGTCAAAATCATCCTAAGAGTCTTGTCTGTGACACAGAGAATATATGCTGATATTTGAATATTTAACTCTGCAGATTATCTCATGAGAATGTCTGAGTGGGTGCATGTGTCTCTCTACGATGCATTTGTTTGAGTGGGTGTATCTTTTTGTTATTGAAAATATTTTGGGTGAATGTGTGTGTGTTCGCATAGTTTTGCATGCTTTGCAATGCTTCCCACAGACCCCAGTAGCACACAGGCATTAATTTGAACATGAGATACAGTGTATGTATGCTTGTTAGACTTGCACTGTCAAATGACAGTAATATAACAGGGCAAGGGTTAGGTTATATCTACTGAAAGGCTATGTGATTGTGGCTGTGTTGGGGTTTGCTGAGAATGTTGTTGGCTCTCTGTCTGCAGATCTATCTGTCTGGCAGCATTTGTCTGTCTGACTATCCTGTTGCGTGTGTGTATATGCATGTGTTTGTGAGTGTGTGAAGACAGAGCTAGTGGCGTGTCTCGACTTCCTGGCGCAGAGAGTTTCGCCTCACTGCCGGGTGGAATGCACTCTAAAGTCCTCATAATAATTTATCTTAAGGAAAATTATTATCAGCAAAATAGTTTAGCAATTACCAGATCTCCAGACCACAGCATACTCAGTCTCTTTCAGTGCCCACTGAAACATTACAATGATGGATAGAGTCAGGAAAAAACTTAATATGCAGTGTTGCTTAAATCAGAATCACAATGAGTAAAAAGAAGCTTTGTAATGTTCTTCTACATTTCTAAACAAATAAAAAATAAACAGGGGTTTTCTAAATGAATTTGAAATCAAAGATAAACATTATTAAAATGCAGTGGAGATGAAGGAGGTCTGCCCATTGGCCAGTGCAAAACTATCTTAACTGGTTATAGATAAGCAAAATAGATTTCTGGCCTGAGTCAATCCTCTACCCTCCTGGTGATACTTTATTGACTGAAACTTGACTGGGACTCTGTGCCTTGAACATAAATTAGCACCTGCTGACGTGCAAACCCCATTCAGCATTAGGAAGGACTTGGCACATCCCAAGTAATGACAGGTCTTCAGGAGCCATCTTGAGGTACATAACACCAGACACCAATGGTTTAGATATTTAACTGGCATGGGGATGGGGGGATGAAAGGTTTCTATGTGTTACCACTCTGGTCATCATATAAATGTATTGCCTGCCCACAACTTTAGTGTGAAGGGAAAATCTGATAAGCCCACCACTTGGAATGAGAAATACAATCTCCTCTCTTGATTTGGCCTCTATTAAAACCCGAGCAGGAGAATCAATAAGGAAACAGATGTCTGAAAAAAAGTTATTAACAGCTTGGGTGTCCTGACTGTACGCAGTCATGCCATGATAACACCCAGACCTCTTTTGATCTGCATCCAATGACTGACCGTTTTGGCTGACCGGGTGGGGTGGGGGGGCCGCACTGCTGGTGGTAACTCTTGAGTAAGTACGGGGATGCTGACACAAACAGCTCTGTCTGGACACTGAGCTTAAAATAAAGCTGTTAATAAAGATGTCTGAGGTGAGAGTTAACAGAAGTGGTGTCTCAGGCAAGGAGTTGAGGGACCATGCTGTTCCCACAGACGGGGGTGGAGCTCAGTTTTGTGGCAAGTCTACCAAAGAGGAGCTTGTTATAGGAAAGCGAGGCATCACAGAGTGTAAAAGGATCCACCCTAACATTACATCGGAATCACAGATCTATCCATCTCATTGACAGGTCTGCGGCGTCAAATGCCAGGGGGTGTGACATTGCTGACACTGGAGTGTGCCCTACTCACACACAAACACACGCACACACACATTAATTACTGGAGCTTCAAGATGCCCCCCTGTCTCACATCTGGAGGAGGACAACTTGATCTGCGCCCACAGCTTGGGGGGTCATAGCAGGAAGGACAAGTAGGAGCCCTTTCACTTAAGCTGATCCCATCTATGCAACCCTCTGCCACTTACATGCGAGGTCAAGATCATAAAACTTCAGAATGTACAGTTGCTGGGGTTGCAGAGGGTCTGTGGGGCCTCTGGCCTATTTGTATCCATTGGTACGTCAACATGCTTGGGAGTTTATGTGCATGGTTTTATTGTGGTTGTTTGTGCGGTTTGTATTGTGCGTGTCACAGTTTATCCTATAATGTAAGGAGTTAATGAGAAGGTATCCTTGATTTTGTGAACTGCGCTCAGCAACTAAGTTTAATGTTTTATTTCTTTTTTACACACATGCATATACTTGATGGCTTTAGTATGTATGTAAAGTTAAAGCTTTGTGTGTGTAAAAAAAATGTAAATATACAAAATATACATATATGTGTGTGTGGGTGGGAGAGTGTGTGTAAAATTTAGCTTTAGTTGCACCGTGCAATGCAGAAAATCAAGGCTACCTTCATACTTAATGTGTAAATGGGAATGTGTGTGGGTGGTGGCAGTGGAGACAGGAGATCTTAGAGCAGCTGGGACTTCACCAAACCTCAGCTGACCATGTTTCCCCCATTCATCCTTGTCATGTCATTGCATGCATGTGTGACTGCTTGACTTTCCCCAGTAATGAAAATTCCACATGTGGCACATCAGACATGGTTGTTGTTAGCTGTCCTGACTGCTCATCCTGGTCACACACACATATAGAAAGCCCCTAAAATAAGAAACTAATGTTTCTCAACTGGCCTTACTTGGTGTAGTTATGATGATAGACTGAGGAGTCTGGGACAATGGTAACTTTTAAAGACAAAATTATTCTATTTTTTTTTCTAAAACTTTTACAAATACCTGAAACTTGGACATTTGCAAGAAGAATCATAAAAACATCTTTCCAGAGGCATAAATTGTGTTTGTCGATGTTCCTTCATTAATGGGCAATCAATGTAGTGGCAACAGGATCCCTTCACTGCAAGATGCCTTCTATCGAACTGCAAAGAGCTACAAATCGACCAAAGCAAATAACTAGTGCATGACAAAAAAGTCAGGAAAAAAAATCTCTTTTGAATGTGAGTGGTGAACATTGCTTTGTGTTTGGTATTCATAACCTCTGCGCCTTTTTTTCGTATTCTTTCACTATCCCGCTGTCTGTATTGTGTTGGCAGAGGATGGTGACGATGGGATGGGATGGGATGGATCTTTAATGGATTTGTCTCGGGCAGCACAATGAGAGGAGGGATCGTTGTTAACATTATAACATATCGATTGCTTCAACTCCATTTCCCAAGGCTCTGTCACACAGGAGCCATTACTCACAGCAGTCAGCCCCACCACCCCACGTACACACATGTATTTCCCTCTGAGTGTTGGCTGTGACTGAGTATCTCCAGAATGGTTCACCATGTTAATTTCTTATGACCCCTTCAACCTCGCTTGTGTCTTGTCTTTCTGTAATTCGTTCTTAATTTTATTTCAACTGCTTTAACAGGCAGTCTGCACAAGAACATGGCTCCTGCTTTGACAAAACTACTGCACTCTCTCAGCCCTAAAGATTGTTGTTTGTTCTTTGTTTATGCTGATTTATCCTTATGCAGTGAAGTGTGGCGGTCATGCTTGGAGGCCAGCATATGTCTGGGTCAAAGCTTAAACATTAATAGGGAAAGTTCCATTATTAAACTAAAGTCCATACAAACAAAACAACCATCTTGCTATTCACAATTGTTGCCAAATTATTGCAGTGGTCAACACATTCTGATTGTGCATTCATTGTGTGCTTACATGAACATACAGAATGATGTAAGCATTAAGTGTTGGTCATTAAACTGTCTCAGAAAGCTGAACACCACACTGTCACTGCCAATTGAGGTAGCTGAAGTGTTGAATCTGCCAGTGACTGCAGTTCTCCTGCCTGGTCAGAGTCCAACTTGCAAACCACCAGACTTGTGGACTCCCTGCGATCCCAAACAGCTATGAGTGCTGCACAGTGCTGGGTGTGTGCTTTATTACAAAACATTACCCAGTTAATTCACATACTTGCAGCTGAAAACATAGATTTTTGTCAAACTGGAATATTTGATTTCCTGCAAGGAGCGTAAATTTGCTCTTTAAATGGGTACCTTTAAGGCTTTTTTCAGCTGTGCTGTCTGTTCCCTGTGATATTAAATTCCCTAATGCAGTGGTTGAGGGTGGGGGTGGTGAGTTGGTTTTTGGGGCTCAGTGAATGAAAGTAAGGAATTATTACATTACATATTCAAGGAATAACTCCAATGTTTGGGATTTGGTTTAATAACTCTGTAGTTATGGGGAGTGTGACTGTTTCTTCAAAAGTCTGGTACTAATAGATACTTTAGGACAGATCATTTATCTACACGATGTATTCTAGATATCTCAAGTAGTACTATGTCATTATCTTGGTTCACTTGCCAGGTGTGCATGGGATTAAACGACATAATAAGGATACAGTTGGCATCTAGAAGTTTAGCAAAAAAATAAATAAAAAAAGTAAATGTGTTGTTTTTCTTACAAACGTTAACTGAGGGGAGGCTATATGTTTCAGAGTTTGAAAACCTGTATTGTTAAGTATGCCACCAGGCATGTTTTCATAGAGTGAAATAAAAACAGAACTGAAAAAAGAGTAAACTTTGAACATTGTTCAAAATGGGACTTTTAAAATGAGTTTATATAGACTGGTACCCACACTGGCTACTTCATTGGTTTACTTGCTTGTAGTGCATTGTGTAAGAACATATTTACTTCATAGTACATGAATCTGACGTGTACTATTTTGTCTAATGTTGAACACAGTGACTTGTGCACTTGCCTGAAAAGCAGATTCCAACATTTGACTGACACTGTTGCACTGATAAAATACTCTCGTATTTTATAGATATTTACTTATTTATTTAATTGTCCAGCCTCTGACCACACATTTAATACTACACGGTACAAGGCAACACCTGCTAAAAATCAACCAGTTATCCACAACTGGCATCACCATGAGAAATGACAATGTATCTTTCTCCTACTAGCTATCAAAAAAGATTTGTGATGGATGCTATGAAGCCAGAATGGCAGTTAAGGGTGAGCGGTATACTACTTTTATATCATTTGACACCAGTGAGACACTCATAGGGCGATGCATGTAGCTATATTTGTCAGTGTTAATGCATTTTCAAGTAGGCACTTCAAAGTGCATAGGAATGCGATTCAAGACACAAACAAACCCCGCGGCCACTCATGTGGGTCATGTGGTCCAAGGCAATAAAATAGCCATGATGGAAATTTTTTTCACTTATTCTACAGAAGTAGCAGAATGCCACTGGGGCTGTTGTATATCTCCCCCCACCAGGTCACCCGCCTATGACTCCTTGGTAGGATCAATGAATTAACCTTGTCCACCTGCGAAACAGATTTCAACCAGCCTCGCAAAACTGCTGCTACCATGGTGGGAAGGCACTACAGATGTGTGACTGGAAGAACAGTGGGAACCATTTTGAAAGCACATTCACTATTGAGTGTTTCATTAGATCGTAGGAAAAAATGTAGTTGTGTTTCTGGACTGCAGATGTATCTCATTGTTTTGGCTTTGTAGGAAAGGATGGACAGGCTTGAAACATCCAAAGACAGTAAACCTCAGAGCGACTGTCCGCACCAATATTCTGGACAACGTATCCTCCCTGATGGTAATATGTTGTGATTGTTACCCAGCTAGTCTTTGTTTAAGGTTCACATTGTGTGACTGTGTATATGTGGACGTTGGAAATCTTTTCCCGGAACACAAGAAAACTTTTCCGTCCAGCAAAAACATTCCTGTTCTTTAAGTTAAACTCAATGTCCCTCAATACCACCCCCCCCCCCCAAAAAAAAAGAGAGAAAAACTTAGCTAAAAACACTAGACCCATCAGGATTAGTGAATCCTGAGTCTTCTTTTGGTCTCCTTTTCCATCCCCATTTGAAGACCTGCTAAAGATTGATGATCAGAGCAATCCGGGGTCAGGGATGATACCTTTCTTACCTTACTACCATGACGAGAAAAAAACTTTTTGTTCCTAAAACTGAAACCTGTCCTCTTTTTTCCCCTCATTGAATGATGGTTTGGAAAATGGAGAGTGAGGCCTGATACTTAAATATCAATTTCCTGGATGGTCACGCATCACTATACAGCTTATCTGTTTCCTGTGTTATGCGTCTGCAGTTTGATTTACTCCATGCACCAGAGCCACAGTTAGTGAACTTTCAGCTTTGAAATTCTCTTAGAGGTACTTCCATTTCTTAGTTTGTATCTTAAAAAAAAAAAAGTGAAGATAAAAAAGTTCTTGCTTCGTGTCATTATGTACGCAATTAATAATTAATTTCAACTGACTTATTTTGCAAAGTCAGCAAAGTTGACACTTTAAGCCCAAAATGAAAAAGCAAATTTGCTGTGGAACTTAAGTTGAAATATGATACATCTAAATGACCGTCATTGTTCTGATAATGGGCTTTGAGCATAAAATTGTACACATATACCAGTCTTTCACTATATGGGACTTTTACACTAGAAGTGTAGTTAAGATAGACATCCCATTTCTAAAGTCCATCCATGATCCATAAAGATGTTCATGAAAAGCTGAATGAGTGACTGTGCAGCAGGGTTTTAATAGTCACCATAGGATCACCCACTGATTGCACAGTGGGAAAAGTTGCTGGAATCTCTCCCACAGTGCAAGCATTGATCTTTAAACCAATAAAATCATTTGAAGGAGTCACAGTCCAGAAGCAGCTGACTCAAACAAACATAGTGTTGGTACATGCTTCAATCATAGTATGTGAGGTGGTTTATAAGTTTGTGAGCTTTAGAAAAATATGGCCATGTTTATGTCAAATGGCTATCATTAAACTGACACTCAAAAACTAAGAATAAAAGTTTTTGAAGTTGATGGTAGAAGCATTCATTTTTTTCTTCAACTGCTGTGTAGATGATCACTTACAACAGTGAAACCACACTGAGGTAAGTCAAATGTATAACTTTGACTGTACAGCATAAAAAAACTGTCAGGATGGGCGAAGTATCATTCTGTTGTGTTGACCAGGCCTCTGCTGACTCCCATCTGATCAGACATCCTGGGACAATCCATGATACACAGACCCATGCCATAACCCACAAGACCCAAAAGATCTACTGCCAACACGCTACACCAGTGGTTTGGTGTTCATGCTCTGGAGGGTGAGAGCTACTTTGGGAGCATTAAGGGAACATAAACAATTTTAGACAGGAGGTTTAAATTTTACGGCATTTGTATTTTTCTGATCACAAAGCATTGCTTTATTCAGGCCACATTTCTTTCCATCACAACAATGTTCATGTAAATAAAGGACTGCTTGACGAAAAAGGAGTTCAATCTAAAATATGGTACACTTTACGAGAGACAGTGCTGCTCCTCCAAATGTGCCCATGAGTCATTTATACATGCAGGCAGATGAGCTCAATAATTATATGTCTTTAATAGAATGTGCAACCTCAAGTGGTTGTGACCGTAACGGCATGTGAAGGATGAAAAATTACATCTATGACAGAAGGCTTGCATTGTAAAAAGAATGTTTTTTGGTTTTTTTTTCCATTGTCTATGAATGTTTTCAAGCCCAACTCAAGTGGTTTATATTTTTCACCCTAGCCAAGTACTGTTATTTTCTAAATCCAAACAGACAGCGATAGTATGTTGTCTTAATGTGTCTTTTAACATGTAACCAAAGCAGCCAGCAAAATTGTGATGCTTGAGTTGCAAAAAGAAAAATTGCTTTCCAATCCTGATAAAATAATATTATAAACTCAACCATTATGTGGCAAAAGTGTTCTAATAAATTGTTGTAAAGTTAATGGAGCATATGTTGGTCTAGAGCTAGTTTTTCACATTATTAATATTATAGTTTCATGTTTCCCTTGTCGGAAAAGTACAGCTTGTGGGGACACTTCTTTATACGAAGCTATGAAAAATGTTGCGGTGTATGAACAAACGACATATAAACCTGTCTCAGTTTGGAGGACTTGTTGCTTTGGGAAACTGTCATGTCTAAAATAAATCTGTGTACACGCCCTTAAAAATGAGTTAAAATCTAATTGAAAAGTAAACTTTTCACTTAACTTTGTTATGAAGCAAAGTGGCTGAAACACAGTATTTAGTTGTTTCTTACATTGTGATTCAACAAAGCATCTAACTTTTACATGTTCTACTATGTTCATCACACTTTCTGGTTTTTGACAAACAAAACAGAGGAACAGACTCAGGAAGCAATTTCAGAATCTCTCAACATCACACAAACTATTCTGTTACACTTTCTCTTTAAAAAAAAAAAAACGTTTTTCACAACAACCCAACTGTTCCTGTTATACATTTCCATTCTCACCAAGATAATCTGTCTTTAGTTACCTCTCATTTAATCTCTTTCTTATCTGATTATGCTGCTTTTTCTTTTATGGACAATGTCTTCATACCAAAGAGGAAACTGTTGTCCTTGAACTTGGGTCAAGAAACTAATTTGTTGTCTGATTTCGAAACTACACAGCCCAGTCAGTGGCCCCGACCCTGCGTGAGCTGTGGTGAATTTTAATCACAGGAGACAGAGTTTGTTGAGAGTGCCATGATTGTCCATACCTGAACTCAATCTTTGGCAGCTCTCATTGCCTGCACTCTCAGCCCTGACTGCTCTGTCACAGAAGCTAATTCCAAATTTGGTTTGTTGAATTATACTTGAGCACATGTTTTTGGGGGCATAAACATACAGAAATATTTATCACAGTATGTGCAATATGTTATACAATAACACTTAGGACAGCGTACATGTAATAAACTCTTCAAAACAAGAGTGACAGAGAAAGAGATGATCCGATTTACAGATTATAGTGTGACACATTATAATCACTGCTGGCCTTAATGGGGTAAGGAACAATTAGCTCTGGTCATAGTTTAACATATCCTAATTAAAAATCTAATATGTTGAAATGTCTTTAATAAGCTGCTGATTAATGTTAAGTTTGGCTCGTGTAAATAGTTTGCTGAGTTTTGGCTTTGTTATTCCACCTTTTTGGAGTTTAAAGAACCCCCAGAAACAATGTACCAACCCTGGAAGACACTGAAACGGAACATTTTTTTCAAGGCCAATACTAGAAAAGACATGTCAAATTTTGGATTTCAAGAGGCTTCAGCCTTTCACAGCTATTCTGGTACATGCTTATTGTCTTTGACTTGCCTTTATCATAGTTTACTATTTTGTTGTAGGTATTACATTATGGTTGACTTGAACTAAGGATATTATTAATTTCATATGAAGTAATAACATATCATGATATGTACAATAAGCCATAGTTTCTATACATTCTCTTTAGTGTGTGATAGATTGCTGCTGATCTATTAAATGATCACCCATATTAATCTGAGATCTCACAAGCTTCTCCACTCTTTCTCTCCCTCTGTCCATCTATTCAGTCCTCATTCCTTCCTTGAAACACTAAGCACTGGGGTTGTGCTTGAGTGAAGCATTATAATAGCTCAAGGAAATGGCCCTTCTTGAGAAACTTTCAGGGAGCTGTCAAAGGGAGAAGATTAATGCCTGGCCAGGCTCTCCAGGGGACCGGGACCCCCCCCCATCTCTCTCTTCCTTACCCATTTCTTTCATTCCCTCTGTCTCTGCTCTCATCATCATCACTTAGCCAACAATGGTATGTCCCATGCAAACAAAAGATCTGTAACATAATCACTTGAAATGCCTTATACTTATTAATATAGTTTAGTTTCAGTGTATTGAGACATTGTTGGTATTTTGCATTTTCTCAAGAGACAGCCGGTTGCTATGGGAATAATTCGCCTGAGATATACTCATTATGTCCCATTATTATTTCATATCACTCAGATTGACATGCAGCATAAACATTCAATAGGCTACCTTCATAAATGTTCATATATTTCACAACATCCATATTTTAAAAAAAAACATTACTTTTCCTCCAGGCATTTAGTGAGATCTTAACCACAGGAAAACTCCATGAACCACTCACTCTTAAAATTAAAAAGCATAGCAACTTGATAAAATCAGGCATTCATTTCAACATGCTTATGTAAATATGCCCAAAACTGGCTTCTTCTTAGTAATCAAACTTCAATGCCCTCAGTTAACGCCTCTGATCGCCCGTTCTTCTGAGGGCTTTTATTAACTAAATGTGAATGTGAAAGTGAACCAAACGTGAAGAAGCAACAGTGACAAGAGGGGCCCTGCTGGGTCTCCTTACTTTGACAGAGTCAGCGCAAACAAAATTAAACTTCATACTGCAACGACAACCTCCAACTGCTCATTAGGGGATACAATCTATCTATCTAGCTACTGCAAAAAGTACAATAGTACAGAACAGAAAAAAAGCAAACAAGAAAACATAGCAGTGCGTGTTCATACAGATTGAGTCTCATAAATTGTGATTATCAGTTGCTCTTTCGTTTCTTCACGCCACATGACCACACCGTTGTTGAAGTGTTGCCTGTTTTGGAGAAACAAAAAACAAAAATAATAAATGAGAAGAGATTGTGTGTTTAGCCGTTGGCTTTCTGTCAACACTGCGGCCTCCCTTTATTGTGCACTTATAACTACACTAGACATCCAATCAGAGTGAGCTTTCTCACCAGCAAATGCAACATGGATTCGCTATGTTGAGTTAGCTGAAAAAAGACGTCAATGGAGTCCAACGATACTAATGGTGCACGCGCACCAAAACTGCACATTCATCCTGTACTCTTTCTCTCACTATATCTATCCCTTACTTTGACCTTTCTTAAAGATTATGTGCAGGGATCATTTGCACAAGAGAAGTGTAAAGATGATGAAACAGGCTAAATGACTGAAGACAGAAAAAGAGTAAGAGATGACCTCCCTGCATCAGTTGGGCTTTTCCTTTTTCCTCAGCACATTGTACAGCTTGTGTCGATAGTTCACACCAAACACAGTTACTCTCACCCACAGAAAATACTGCTCTGAGCTGCTTCAAATGCTTTGTTTGTTATCTCAGCTTTTTTTTCCTTTTTTATGACTTCACTATGCTACACATTTCCATAATGTCTGACTAGCTTGTAGCTAGCTACACCCCAAACAAAGAATGTGCAGCTGCTTTGCACACTGACATTTTAGACTAGTGAGCTGACCAATCATAGCAAAATGGACCTTAAAGAAATAGGAGCTGAAAATAAAGTGTTTCCGACAGAAGGCGACAAGAGGTGCTGCATCCATGTAATGTATGAGAAAATATTTTTCTCAAACACTAAAGCATATAGGTCTATTTCACAAAAACCGAAATAAAAGTCTAAACCTCAAAATGAGTGTAATATCCTATATATATATATTTTTTTCTGTCTGTGTGTGTATAACTGATTTCTGCCTCTTACTCCATGGGAGGAGTCTGCTAATTACACATAAATTTGTTTGTGAGATGGTGTGTGAACGAACATGTACAACAATCAGCTTGCACAGCTTCCAAACTGTGTGAGATATATGAGATCACTCCACATTCTTCCCCACTACAGTCTCCATGTGTCTGACATGAGATGAACGACACACACATACATTTGAGGCTTGTAAAGTCTGTCTTGTCCTGCTGCACAGCTGTTGAGAAGATGGGAGGATGATCAACTACTCAACATTCCTCTCTTCGTATGCCCCCTTTCCACTCTCATGTTCCTCAGTCTTCAGAAACGCAGGGGAAGTCTCAGCAGGGTACCTTCACTCTCTTTTCTGCAATGGAGTCAGCCGTCCTCCTCGGGGACTTGCTTGTTTGAACTTTGTGAATCAGAATTTGTAACGATACAGAGCAACGCGCATAAGACCGAGGACAGTCCAGATCAAACACACCCCTTAGAGAGGAATGATGAACCTCAGAGTGAAACTTCCCAGTCTCATCTAAAAAAAGTTTAGCTCCATGTACGATGCCTTTTGTCTCATAAACTCTTCAAGTTTCTGACCTCAGTCTATCATTTGCATACAAGCAGCATAATATGTTATTTGTGTGGCATTCCCCGGGCCACCCACCCATCTCTTCCACTGACAGCACAGAAAGAGAATTAAACCCTTGGGGCTATCCATGGTTTTTTTTGCAGCACACGCTTTGAACAAAGAAAACAGACTGAAAACCCCTCCTCGCAGAATTTCATGAGCCAAGATATTCATTTTTTAACCCTATTCCAATTTGCTGTTGTACATTTGTGTTGGCTTGGCCAAAGTGGCGGTGCAATACAGATGACAGGGCTAATTACAGAGCTCAGAAAATGTACATGAAGAAACGAAAACAGTCATGTTTTTCTGAGCATTGGACTGAAGCAGACAGCCAGTGGCACTGACCCCAATATCACACCATATTCATTCTTCTGACAGAAACCAGCACCCTGGTGCTGATTTTGTGCAACTAGGGCTCGTCTGCTTTGCCTTGCTGTTATTAAGTTTTGCCGACTCAAACTAATGAACTGAATCAAACAGTTGTTTGAAAAAAAAAAAAAAACAGACTGTCCATATGATGAGGTACAGGTGAAACTACAACTAAAATATCCATATGAACATACAAGCCCTGGTCTGAACCTAATCTGGGTATGAGTGAACTTGCCCTGAGAGAAAAATACTATGAATACCCTTTAGCATCAGGTCTACTGTGGATTATCAGGAATAAGAAAGGATTTTCTTTAAGTGCCCTGTGAAATCCTTTTTTGCAGTATCTTGTAACTGTGGCAATATGTAACTATTTGTACAGAGCAGCACATTGTGGTAGACCATATCAGTTTTAGTATGTGTGTGTGGCAGTGGAGAGATGTCTGTGGAAAACTGAATAACCCGCTAAAAGCTTAAACCTTTGTAAGAAGGCCAAGAGAAGGTTACTGAGGGTTGGCCCATATTTCCGTATTTTTTTAATTCACTTTGATTCGAGAAATGTCAAGTTCACTTCTTGAAACATTTCATGCTTTCAATTGCTTTGGGCTTACCCCTCAATGCAGAGTTGAAAAACTGTCTGACCTTAAAAGCAATAAAAACATTTGTATTATTTTACATTGCCTCAGTATGTGTATGTAGAGCAAACTGAACACAAAAAAATGCTTTGTATGCACACGTGAAAAAGTACCACTCAAGGGCACCTGGAGTAGAAAATTTGACAAATGAAAACTAAACAATCATCTAACACCTACATCACACTATAAGATGGCTTTACTAATAAAAACAGTTTTATCGTCCATGCTGGTTTACTTCTGTTGTATTTTCAGTGTGACCACACAGATCATATGAAATTGTAGGTAATCCAAACAAAGTAAACTTTTTAAATCATGTTTAGTCATTCAGATATATACACATGATCAGTCAGCAATACTGCATTTTTAGCATTTTTTTCTCCCAGTTCTGGTCCACATCAGAGGTGATTAAGCAGCTTGACCCTGCGGCTCTCTTTGCTAAAGGTGTACAAAGTGTTATTTGCAGCAACTCTGCATGACCTTCCCAACACAGCGGTATCCCCTTTAACCACTGAAGTCAAGAGGGGTCGCAGCTTAGCTAACCATGTGACCAGAGAGGTCACAGGGGAGAGGTTAAAAGATCAAGTCCACTTCCAAGGGGGGACAGAGTTTAGGAGCATTTTAAATTCATTTACAAGGTTATGCCAATGAAAACCTATCTTTTGTTTGCTACATAAACAACAGACACAAATTTATGCAGTGCTGAAAAGTTCCAGAGATAGACTGATAAAAAAATGTCTCCCTCACTTTGCCCAAAACAATGTAGTTATGCTTCATTATGAATATGTTTAGGCCTGCGGATGTGTTTGTCCTGCTGAATAAAGCATAGACTCAGGAACAAGTCTCTTTTCTTCTGACTTCAAAGACAATTACTGGCACATGTGCACGAAAAAAAAAAAAAACACACACACACACAAGGCCTCTCTAAAGTGTGTCAATGTGCATACGTGACTTTTTCTTTCTCTTTATTTCTTTCATCAGCTTTTCAATCTCCTGCTTCTATGTATCCGCTGTTTCCTGCCTCCATTTAACATTTTCACACACACACCTGCACAAATGCACTTACCAAACAGATCCCACATTGGCAGTCTCTGTCATTTCCTCTTTCCACTCATACAGTATAACAAGCCACATGGGTTGATAGTCCAAATGTTCCTGTTAAATTAATCATTTCTTTTCTGGTGATTTATCCAGCCATAACAAACACCTTTTAGAGATTTAAAAGTATGGCATAAGGTGATGACGGAAGTTTTGAGGTCTGCATTTGTTATGTTAAGATTAAAATATTAGGTTTGATGTCATGGACACATTATCCTTACCCACAAAGGTTAAGGTCTTACCATCACAAATGACAGAGATGGGGACTCAAGTCTGAGACTTAGACTCGAGTCACACAATTAAAGACTTGACTTCAGATTCGCCCTCAAAAGACTTGAGACTTTGATTTGGACGCGAGGTTTGGGACTCATGAACAATCTTCATTATATTCAATTATTGTTTTCTCATCTTAATTTATTTAATCAATTAAAATTTTTAATGTATAGACATTATGGCTAAATCGATGGCAGGGTTGATCTACTTCCCTCCCGTGACATTATGTGCAATGGAATGCATGTGTGCAGCCACAGAGATCAAAACAACACTGACCATGGCGGCGAAAAGCTCACCTGGAGCTGTGCCATTTGTTAACACATTTGGTTATAAAGTCTTCGTGCAGACAGCAAACAAGTAAACGGCCACTTGCAAAGTGTGTGGCATCAGGATAAATGATGCCGGCTCAACTACGTCCAACTTTATCAGGCATCTCCAAACGCACAAGGATATTTCAGTCACTTGGTGAGATGAAGGATGATGGAGAGGTATCGCTGGCAAACTAATCGAAGCAAACAGTTGCAATATTTATGTTTTTTTATGTTTATGTATTTAGCAGACGCTTTTATCCAAAGTGACTTACACTGGTAGGCAGGTAGAGTAAGGGGGTCTTAAGGACCCCTACCGGAGGTAATACCTTTCATGCAGGGGATTTGAACCCAGGTCACAGGTGGCAGTCATGTGCCACGTGCAGATTACAGCTTTATTGTTCCTGACACGACATTACTGTTTTGTTAGATTAACATTTCCTTACATTTGAGGGGTTAAGGCAGTGTGCTAAGTAAGTCTATTCCCATTTAGCTACCCACTTTTTTATTTAGTTTGGAACGATTTCTTTCACAACATCCTGCACAGCAGTGTTACCTCTATATAGCCTGCTGCGATATTTTTCTACTTCTAGTGCAGTGAATGCAACATTTTGGAAATGCAAAAACTGCATGCATACAAAATACTTCACTTTACTGCTGTAAATGTAATATTATTAACTCAAATATACTGCAGTGCTGCGGTATACCGGCAGTAAATGCAGTTTTCCTGTAACACAACTGCAGGTTTTTTTGTAAAGACATTTTCAGATTTTCAGGTTTTCCTCTTAGCTTCATCGTACATATTTTGTAGTTAGCAAGTCAATTCATTTACATGTTCATCTACAGGTTTGCAGAATTCAAAAAGTCAGTGAAGAGGGACAATGCAGCATTGAGTTATGATTAAGTATATCATCGGGGTCATCCTAGACATAAGATCATCACAGAATCAATATTTAATAACCTCATCACAACATGCAGTTTGCCCGTCTTTGACTGAGAACCCTAACTTCAGGAAGTTTTTTGTCAGTGGCAGAGAGAGATTCAGTCCAGTAAGTTGAAGCACAATTACAAGATGAGTGATCGAGCAGCAGACGAACAGGCCTGTCTCAAATCAAAACTAGAAAAGACAGATGCCGTATGTGTGAGTGTGAATATTTAGCAGGCCCAAGCAGGGCTTTTTAGAGGTAATAGCCCACTTCATTGAACTAGATGGAAGCAGCCTCAGGCTCCAGACAGTTTTTTGAGATATGAAAGATCCACGGGGTCACTCACTGGGTGTTTGACTTTAAACACTAAAAAATGTTGTGCATGAAATGGATCCTGGGGTGCAGAACAAAAAGGCATACAAATATTTAAAAATATATTTATTAACTTCAGCCAAAGCCTTAATGGTGTTTCTTCACAATGTATTGAAACAGTCCTCTTAAGTGACCACGCTCTGATCAGTTTTGATACTGTAGTGTATAATAGATTACATTACAGTGCATGCTTTCAATTCATAACATACAGTGATGTTGTGTCATCTAAACCAGATGGTATGCATCCGATTAGAGAGTGTTAATTTCAGTCTTTAGAGACTTGAAACTTGCCTTGATATTGCCCCTAAAAGACTTGAGACTCGACTTGGACTCGAGTACAAACGTTTAAGACATGATTTGGAAAAAATTACTTGCAAACATCTCTGACAATTGATGAAGGAATATTATATTTAATTTGCAGGGCATGATTTTTGTAATTGTGTCCTCAAAACCCAATCTTGTGCCATTTTACAGAACTCTGTGATGTTCACAAAAAGTCAATATCTACCAAAGCAAGTCTTTATTTCACTTCACTAAAGTCAGTTTCACACGTGCTGGGAGTCCAAAAATGTTCTAGACTGCACGAGAAAGCAAATATTTGCAGTATTCACACTGATGTAAATGTCATCTTTAGGTGGTGTGCACAAGGGTACAAATGGCCCAGTACTTGGCAGTTTGTTGTGACAACTCTAAGTTGT
Organism: Leuresthes tenuis; assembly: GCF_036924035.1. Classification (NCBI taxonomy): domain Eukaryota; kingdom Metazoa; phylum Chordata; class Actinopteri; order Atheriniformes; family Atherinopsidae; genus Leuresthes; species Leuresthes tenuis. The sequence goes on along the minus strand of NW_027325361.1, from coordinate 12,780,959 downwards.
CTGCGGGTTTCATTCGTTGTATGCATTCCTCATGCCCCTGTATACTTCCTTCTATAAATGTCAATCTTCAGGGATGCAATCGTCTGTGTAGCAAGAAAGGTTTGCAAGTTCATTTCAGCCAGGGAACCAAACTGTGTACATGTCTGCGGTCGAGTATAACTAATCGTTAAGAAGTGTGGAGAACAAGTGAGTGTGCCCATGTGTGACTACAACTGCAAAATTTACAGCGAGCAATCGTGCATATAAATAAGAGGCACTACTTTGTACTCTTTTCTGCAGACCCGTTTTTGCTTTTTATTGGTTCATAGATGTTGTTGATATGTCTAAATATCTGTGGTATTGTTATCGACAAAATATCAGTCATCGGAGACTGACACCCAAAATGCTGCACTTTCTGTATGATGTCTGACCATCTGTGCACCCTATATCCCGACAACCCACTGGAGGATTTCTTTATGTGAGAATGCATCTCCAGAAGAGAATACCAATGTCGACTCAGGTTTAGATGTGTGAAAACTGATTAATTTAAGAATGAACTATCTTCAAACCAAGCTACCCTCTTCACTTTCTCTCCCTCAGTAACCCTGGATGCTCTTACATCATTGCTTGGTTTGGGTTTTAAGTGGACACCATGCATAATGAGGATAATTAAAATCAAGACTTTTAAATGTCAAAGTTCCATTTTCCTTTTGTTTCGCATTATTTTCTTGTGGCATGGTGTTTCATTGTTTGTTTTAAAATGGCCTAAGTAAGCCAACCTACATCTAATCAATTTTCTGGGTTACCATGGTGATGTGTCACACAACAACGATGTAACCAGTGAATACTATTTGGATTTGATATCATTGCAATTTCAAACACAAAGGGTGCTTTAGTGGGTCAATCACACTGTCCTGATTGGTCAAAAAAAAAAAAGTATGCTAAAGAGGCAGACAGACAGCAGGTGCACTGATAAATATTGTAACATAACAGAGGTAAGGACAGATTAGATATAAACACTATAAACCTGTAGATGTACCAGCAATGAACTGTCTATTAACTGCCAGCTGATTTGTGTAAGGACATCAACAAATGATATATTTCTGTATCTCTCTAAGGTACAGTGAAATGTATTTTGTGACATCACTACCGTCATATAAGATAGTCGTAATTTGTTTTGGCAAGTCTACAATACTGCTACTATCCTAAAAATACGATTCTTTATGATTGCATCTCTTGCATCTCATCAGTGCAGGTGATGGACTGATAGTGTAGAGGTTAGTTAATGAAAAATGCATTGTGGCTAAGCTTAACAAAACCTGATAATTGTTAGAACATCTTTCAATAAAGTAAAACCCACACATCCATGCTCACACATAATCTTCATTCACCTTTTGGCTTACAGCAGTCTCAGATCCTTTACTTTATTCCCTACTCACCCACTCAACACCCACTCGCTAATCTCTTTGTCCCATTGATGGCAATCACTTGCTGTGACTTTTGGCAGATAAAGTAGCCTTCCTCTTCCCTTCCCTCCTTCCTCATCCGTTCCTGCTGATTTCATCACTTCCTCACCATCCAGCTACTGGACATTTAGGAGTCTGCTCACAAAGGAGTGCGGTGTGCTTCATCCGTGTCAGGATTAAACTGTTAACCAGAGTGTGACAAGTTGGGGAGGCCTGCCTTTGAAATGCAAAGTGAACATAAATGGGAGGTAATTACCATGATGCTTTTTTTTTCTCTTTTTCGTGTGAATGTTGGTCGTATTTTGTCAAGGATTAAATTAGTCGCTTGCTGTGTATCAACTCAATTCTGGAGAATGTTTTTTCTTATTCTTGATAGCCCTGAGGTCTGGTGAGAGTTTGAAGTGTTTTTGCTACAAAATAATCGACACACTTGCTACAGTTCTTTATGCCCACAGATATAATAAAATGGACATAGTTGGAAATGTAATTACTGAGCTGTTGCATTCCCATTTATCATATTAAAAGAATGTAGTCATCCTGAAAAAAAAAGTGAATAAAGAACACAGGGGATAAAGTAGAATAATCCTCTATCCCACTTTAGCTTGAGTCCATTTTTCTTTTTAATTACACGTTAACCAGGTCACCTTTGACAGTATGGTTAAAAGAACGATGACAATGGCTACATGAGAAGAAGATTTTGACCAGACATGAAATGGCTCTGGTATGTCTGGTTATGTGGAGACAAATAGGTACAAATGGTAAGGGGCTAGTGGTTTTACAATACCAGACAGATCTAGGCTTTGAACCAGACGGATTTAATAGAGAGTGGGCTTTAAAACCTGAGGTGACAGATGAGGCAGGAAGTTTAAGCCACTTGGCTACCAGGACGTCCTGTGTGACTCATTTTCAAAGTGACAGTGGCCAAGCTGTTTGAGGACAGCTGGTGAACCCACCAGAGTGAGTTGGGGTGTCTGCAAACACTCATTACATCCAAAGTAGGTAAATTTCAGGGAGTTAAGCTGTAAACCATCAAAAGGCTTCATGCTGACACAAGACCTAACTGTGAACAAAGCAATCATGAGGTGCACACATATAAACATGAATAATGAATGACTGCGTGCTGAATAAATGCATTTCCAACCCTGGCATGCTGGCTGAAAAGGTGCAGCTTTTATGTGCTGAAAATCAAAATTTATGTTAATTTTTATCCCTTAGTATACAGCACTGCAAGTGAAACGGTTTGCATTTCAATGACAAATCCACACTGAGCCTCCACTCAGACATTTAAATCCGAAGTTGGAATTTCAATTGGAGAATTTTCATTTCAGGTCCCCTCACCCACCTTACGCTGCTGGCATCCATGTGATTGACGTTCAGTCTTGTTGTGTGCGGTGTGTTTAATGGAACAGATGTGCATTTTAGTGACAACCACATAACAAGGTTGAGAGCGGTTTATATTCAACATGGTATGTCAGTAAAGGGATTCCCAATGGAAACAGACCAGTCCTTTACAACAGAACAAAGATGCTGCAGTGGAGGAGATGGCATGGGTGAAATAATTACCTGGGCTATAATAAAAACATGTCTACACAGAAGAATCAACCTCATTGATCACACCCTCCATCATAATGTCTAACTTTACCAAGTTCACTTATTGGAGAAAACCATGTCATCAATGACATACTGTTTTTTCCAACAGGGCTCAATCAACATGTTGCGATAGGAATTCTCTGAAAAACTCACGAGCAAGGTCAACTCTTCCAATAAAAGGTCATGCTAACTTTGGGAACTTCTTATATATATATATATATATTATATATATATTGAATTGAGCCTGCTTTCAAATTTTTTGACAGTTAGTTACTTTTTGCATTCACATCAGTTCATTTAAGATGGAAATTGTAATTATTGCATTACAATTGCAATGTTTCATTGCATTTTTCTTGGGTAACATATCATAGAGTCACGGGAATGAGATGGATATGGAGAATGAAAGACATAAAAGATGAAGTGAGACTACAAAGAACCAGTTTAGAAGAAGGAATGGGATCGTGGGGAAATTGCTGACATATGTCCTAAGGTTTTGGCATGTGGACTTCTGTCTGTGTTTGTGTGGTTGCCAGTGACAACCACACAGAGGGATTAAATCAATGATGAATTATATTGTAATCCACTTAGACTTAAATCACATTCTCATTAGACGTCTCTCTGACCAAAAAAATGTTTTAAGAATCTAACATTTAATTCTGCAGTTTAACAACCACTGAAGTTTAGTAGATCGTTCTTTCTGAAACTTATAATCATTCACTATTACTTACTACTTACAGTTCCCTCTCATAAGTTCACTCATCATGGACATAAATCTCAAGCCAAAGTTAATCTTTTTCTCCTTTTTTATGTGCTTTATTTTTTCCCCAGTATTTTTTACTATATTCATCCTGATAGAAGAGGCTGAAGTAGTGAAGGCCTGCAGATAGCTGGATATTCACCTGGACAACAGATTGGACTGGAAATGCAACACTCAGGATGTCTACAAGAATACAAAACAGACTTTACTTTTTCGAGGAAGCTTAGCTTTCCTCCGATGCTTGCAGCAAAGTATTACTTGTCTTCAACAAGTCTTGGTGGAGTATGCAATTTTCTTTGGAGTCATCTGTTGGGGCTGCAGCACTGGAGCCAGAGACTCAGAGAACCTGAACAAGTTGATGAAGAAGGCTGACTCTGCACTGGGGCCTGTTCAGGAGCCCCAAAAGAATAATGTGAATAGAAGAATGTTGCACAAGCTATGGACAACATTGCAGAAGCTCAACATAACATAGTGATTAGACAACAGGGTGTTGTCAGTCAGAGACATTTTTATATTCAACGTAATAAGGACCGGTACAAATAATCCCTGCAAAGCTACAATAGGCTTACATAATGTAAAATAAAATCACACCTGGCAAAGGGCAAAAATAGATCACGAAACCACAATGTAAAATGTTTTTATTCTGTCCGAGTTTTGTTTGTGCAGTGGGAATTGTTCTGTTGGGGTTTAAAATCAGACAAAAAAAAGACATATCCCACATTATGCACCTGGCCATATGAAATTTATGTATATATGTATGAACATCAACATATCACCACCTGGCCATCAAATTTTTAAATTTTTGTCAGGAACTCTTTTTGGCTCTTATTTGATTTGCTGTCTCATACATTATTTATCTGTTAGACTCGATCCTTGAATAAGGATAAGGATTGAATCTAACAGATACATAATGAATTAAATTTGTTATTCAGCCAATCAATTTTATTGCCAGTGTGACAGAGGTCAAAATTTGTCTAACTCTGACAACAAGAATATAATCGTAACTAATTTGACGCTGGCCACAGGCAAAGGTTAGACAGGCTCTACTTTTCTAAACAGTCAATTTTGGCAGAGCTGAGGCCTCTGGAAAATGTTGATTTTATCAAACAGGTGCTTCATGAAAGAGCAAAACTGGATTTTAAACAAGAACTGACGTGCTGTCTTAATAGAGTGTGTGCAGCTTGATAAGTACTGATTAATGCTACAAGTCAGTGAAGATGCACAAGAGTTGAAGACTGGGCTTTGATACGCCTCTTGGCTGAATTGCATTTACTATATCAAAGCCCCATAAAGAACAAAAAGGAAGTTGCGAATGCTGGAACTTGATTACTCTGGTTAATGGTTGATATTTTCATGATTTATTTTGTCATGTCAGCAAAAAACGTTCCATCGACCATGCACTTTCCATTATTCAGACAGCAACTGAACTGTTTGTGATGCATTCCAATGACTGAACTCTCATGACTATAACTGACTGTTCGAGATGTGCAAATGTGAAAATGAAATCATTTTTGTCAGCTACTGCCATCCACAGCTGCTATATTTCATACAACCACTGCATATTCTACTAATGTAAACATCAACTGTTATGACAGTATTGTGTGTTGTTAGAAAAATTTTACTTTATCAAAACCTTGGTTATACACCTAGCTTGATGTACTCAACCATCAATATTTTGTATCTCGTGACTTAATAGGACTTTAATCATTATTGGTGTCATTATCATTGGTATTATTGGTATTATTATACAATGTGGAACTTTGTGCCCCGTGTTTGGATAGCTGTCTATGAGACAAAATATCTTGACCTCAAGTGAAGTCATGCCCTTAAATTCCCCAAAATAAGATAATATTTGTCTCTTGGCTGATTACTTGTAGCACTGTGTCCATTTTATATAACTGTATGTTCCTGCTTTGTGAAAAAGAAACAACACACATCCACCAGTGACATCTGTCCATTATGTAGGTCACCCCACTCTTTGAAATCATTGATTTTGTAATCAGTCAGAGAATTAGCAAAACTATTGTTTAAAGTAAAACCGAGGAATATACAAATTCACCTTAGATAATATTGGCCATCATTTTTTCACCCAGGCTTGTGTGCCCGGCACAAATTCAATTAAGTAAACAAGTATAGGGCATGAGGAGGAGAGTTTCTGAGGCTAGAAAAATTCAATTTTTTTTTCTCATTCCAGAAATGGGAGTCCTTTTCCCCACTCTCGTGCCCACACCCCTCCCTGCAAGAATCTTTCAATTTGCCAGATTAGCACCTCTACTGTACTCCTGGCATGTTCCAAGAGGCACACAATGGCACAGCATCCCCTTCCAAAACACCAGCACTACCCCCACTCTTCCTCCAACCTCTCCCTGTTTCCCCAATCTTATTATACAAATGAACATTTCCCCCCTCACCAATTTCATTCACTTTCATTTAGTTGTGTTTTCCCCCCTGACCCCATATTTAATCATAAGGTAAACGTAATGCACCTATTGAGCCCCTTACTCTCGGGCATCATGTGAGCACTGAGCGACAGACGAGAGCTTGCCATTAAGAGCGAGGACATTCAAACTATCTCTCTTGAAAAGAAGAAAGAGAAAAAATAATGCTTCTGTGAGACCAAAATGATTCTGTTTCCATGGCAATATGGATTTAGTCAAGCTTCAAGTAGCATACTTTACAAGTTTTTTAGTTGGACTTTTTCTCTTTCAAGAGCAGAGGATAATACTGAATATACTGTGACACAAAAAGCTATTTTTCTTCATTTTTGTCTTAACCTTAATAAATCTGGCTTAATGATTATGTACATCTGTTAATTGGTGTAAAAATCAAAATGTGAAATGATGGTTGTTAATGTCAAAATAAAAATAAAAATGCCTGTGTGTGTGTCATTAAGTAGCATAATCTTCAAGAGGTATTGTCTGATAAACTGTGAACTTTAGTGATATGTTTAATCCAACAGGTCAAGTTAGATGTTATTTTTTTTATCAGCTGGCACACTGTATGTACGCAGTTCAGGAAAAAAACCTAGTATTACCTCAGTTTTGCTGGTTTGCTGACAAAGTTGGTTTAAGGTTCTCTGCGTATGTTATACAGGCCAAATTATTTCTTCACTTCTGCTTTGTAGCTGAAAATATTTCCATCACAAATCCAAAACACTACACCTTGAATTTAAGCTTACTTGACATGTCTATCCATCACAGCACATACCATGGATTGCTTGGTGAAATTTTAAATAAACATATACAGGCCACTGTTAATCTCCTCAGTCTTGGTGTTTATACCAACACATAAACATGCACAGAAAAGAGAAAGCCACACTCCCTTTGCTTGAAGCCCTCATGTCATTGCAGCAGAGGATGTGACCTTTCTCTTTCAGGAAGGAACATTTACATGTGATGAGAGACATTTTATGACACATAGTTAAGGGAATCCAGGTTATTCTTCTTTAAAACTATAGTCATGTAGGACTTTTGAAAATAAATAGTGCTTTACCCCGCAATATCACAGGTACAAACCACCTTCTCAGTCAATGCCCTCCACAAAAGAACTTAAAAAAAGGTTGTCTGTGTTGGAAGAAGTTAACTAAGTCAGAGAAGCAGGTCTGCTTTGAATGTACAGCTCAATTGTAACATTTAATCAGTACAATTTTTTTTTTAAATTGACAAACAAAATTAAACAGATGAGTTCTGAATAATGCTCTTTCCCTTGAACTGTTTTCAATGTTTTTTTTTTTTAAATTTCACAACAGGAGGAAAGGGTGACGATATACTGTTCTCATCAGCTTTTGAGAATAATAACCACATTCACACAGTGGTTCTAGAGTGGCAGTATGTGTCAGCAGCACTGACTAAAATTTCCGTTATGTCGTTGAGGCAATGCAAAAATGCATCAGCACAATTTGCTGCCTCTGTCTGAGTGAGCGCACGTGTGTGAGCGCATCTCCGATGACCTGTTCGCTGTTTTCTGCTCACTCCCTGCTATTGTGGATACGTAGAGATGCATGTAGCTCTTTTATCTATATCTATATCTGCTAATGTGTGGTACAGAAAAAACACAGCTATTTCCACAGTGTAATTTCTGTGACGCACGCTCCCTCCAGCTTCGTTCATGCTTACCAGCTTCACATGGGGTTTTTTGCTTTAGCTGGCGCTTCAGTGTCATTTCGACCAGTCCTGTACCTCTTTAATCAAATGTACCTCATGTACCATTTTCCTAGCATTTTATTAAGTTGGAACTTCATTCTCCAGGACAATGTTTGACATCCCTGCCCTCTTCACCTAAATTAGTATAGTGTGTTAGGACATTTAAGGCACTTACAGAAGCTTGAACATGTCTGCCACAAGGATGGCAAAACTGAGCAGTTAACACTTTGATGAGAGTAAGAGTTTTAGATGGCTGGAGGCTGTAAATTGCCCTTCTTGGTTGGTGCTAACAGCTGTTCAAATATTTTCCAGGAAGGTAACACTTCCACTATCCTAAATGTCACTTTAAAATTTTGTTGGTTTTCAGCACTCTGATTGTCAACATGCCCCCTCCTCCAAAACCAACAGAGCACCATAAAAACAATGCCACACCCTAGCTACACATCTCTAACTAACTATCAGTGCTTGATTTTTAAGTCCGGATACTGACTCTTTTTTTCACACCCCAGAGGCACAAACCCCCTTGACGGATTAGAATCAGGCAGGAAGAGACAGAGAGGGTTACAAGGAGGAGACGGAAGGATGAGCCCCTGTTAATGGCTGCTGGAGCGGCAGCTGACAGAAGCCACACTGTCAATAGGGTGTGAAATTCCTGCTTAGATGGGACCTCAGTCTGGTAAATAGCAGAGAGAACAGAGGGAAGGCAGAAATGCGTCAGCCAGTCATAGTGGCCATAGTGGTCCCCTGAGCTTTCCCATCGTACCTATGGACAGTGGACGGTTTATCTGTAGTCACCGATGCCCAACCAATCTCCCCAATGACCTCTGTTGGCAGCCAGCAGGGAAAGCTCCCGAAAAGGGCAACAAAGCATTGGGTGAGGAAGCACTGCTGTAGTGGTGCGTGACCTGAACCGTTACAAAAATAGCTAACATGAAATAACACTGCCAGTTACGGACAAAAAAGGCAACAAATGAAGATAATGTGTCACAAATAAAGCCAGCAGTGCACAGAAATTTAACAGTCTTATTGTCTCTGCATATTACTGTAATTTCTAATTTGATATAACAAGAGGAAACACATCCTTTGATGATAAAAAGGAAGGGAATTATAAACTCAGCTGCCAACCCACATGCACAGCTGTCACTGCAAGATGGCTTCTGAGCATCCTGAATACTTTGCATATTATCATGATATCAAGAAATGACAGTATAAGTTTTTGACAAGACAGGAAAGACTTACAGGACCCGACATAAATCTTATCATTATCATATATGAATAAGGTGGAAAACTATTAAACTTTCATTATGTTCAGAAATGACCTGATTCAATCCTATTATCAAGCCCCTAACCTTTATAGGACTGGAGTCACACCACTCTACACCGTCTCTCCTGAAACTCTGTGACGAATTTCTTCAATAACAGCCCATTAATTAGTTTAGTGCATTACACTGTTCAGAGGTGGGACATTTCTTTGCCTGGAGCTGGCCACCCCGTCTCAGGTGGATAGACACATGCAAATCTGTTTGTTTCATCAAGTGTGAATTCAATTTTCAAAGTTCTTTTTAATCTAGAGCACCTTTGCCCCCAGCACACAGGAGACCACAGAGCTCCCATTTAGAGAAGTTTTGATGAAAAAGAAGAAAGGGCAAACGAAGACACAGACAAAGACAAAGAGAGGTAACAAAAGTCAAAGGTGGGTCTCCACTCGGGAGGGAGTGCTCAATGTCATACAACCTTGGGGTTGCATACAGAAATGGGAAAATATCTCCTTCCCGTCAGCATACATGGGAACTGTTTGAATATTCACACAGAGGATGATAATGCAAAAGACAAAACAATAAACAATGACTGATAGTGCCAGATCAAGACTGAGAAAAAGGAAGAAAAAAAAGGAAAAATACTGACTTTATCAGCATGTCTGTATAAGTACAAGCTGTTTGTAGTCTTTTTTGTCAGTGTTTTTCATGCTTGTCTGTAGAATTTTCTGTTTCCCCAGTGTATGCTGGCTGCAAAGACAAAACATAATTTCATGCTGGACTGGGTGATAGAGGCCATCTCAATCCCTTACGAGAAGTTTCTTAAAAGCAAGACCAGAGAGTTGTGCTCAATTTATTCCATGACACATTTAAGAACGCTTGCATACGTCCAGACACACATACAATAAAGCATACACACACAGACTTAAAACCATACTTTGATCTGCAGTATAGTCTGACACAGTAAGCACTTGTCCCACAAAATCACATTCTAACACACATACTCCAGTTTTTCACTCATTTAATCCAGTCACGTAAACGCTAACTACTATCACCTCGTATGGATACACACAAAAATAATACACAAGACTCAGATGTTTATTAATTTTCCAAGCAGGTAATTCTGGTGATTAAGTGCCATGGAATGTGTTTGTTGAGCTAAAAAGAAACACCTCCTGCTCTACCGCAGATGCCTCATTCAGCTCTGAGTGGGTGTAGGCCAGGATGTGTTAGTGCGCACTGATGACAGACAGACAGTGTTGCTCCAACATTGTCAATGCTGAGGCATGCAATGACATGACACTGTCTGTTATCACATGAATGTGAATCAGCCCCAGACGCAACAGACTACAACTCACTCCACCACCAGCAACAAGACAACATTTTCCATTTTAGGAAGAGGTTAGGGAGGATGAGTGAAAGACCCCCCTGGGCCAAACAGAGATATTGTCTGTGTCTATCATTTTGTGGCAGGATGCAGTTTTGTCATGAAAATGATTGTGTTTTGTGAGGCACTGTGGGTGAGCAAGAATGATGTCATAGCTACGCCTGTCTGGCTATTCTGATCTGTTGTGTCTGATGTTTTTGACTTTTTTAGAATTTCTTTCTTACTTACTTACTTCCTTTTATGAAACACATTTTTTTTCTCACAAATGAGTAGTAACGTAACAATGGAGAACCTCCTTTTTTTTATGGAAAAATGAGCGGAAATAGAGCAGCTGTACACTTTTTCCTTTTCCTTCATAAAGCTCAAATCATCCAAAATTGACAGCGTCCGCCTATAATTTCCCCTTATATAACATAAACACAAATAAGGCTTTGTTCAGAAACAGCCATGGACCAAAATATAAAATACTATATAAAGATAATGATCAGAGCAATGGCAGAGGAAAATAAAGCCAGGCAATATATATATATGGTCTAAATAGTGGGCTGATAAGCAAAGCTAAACACACGTCTAGGTAGTGTCTTGCTACTGCTGTAAAGCAGATGAAGATTTTTAATTCACCACAAGTTTGGATGACAATGTGTCCCCAAATGCAATATCCATATACATATCCAGCAGGAAAATTAATTACTGTATGTTGCCTCTAAATTTTATAGAGATAAGATTAACACTCCAAGGGCCCCCTCTCTGTTTGTCATTTGCATATTTCACAACCCGACTGTGTACACAACTGGCACTACTGAGTTGCACATGCAACACACCATCTAGTGATATGATTGATGCTATCAATCTTTAGAAACAATCCCCACAGCAGATACAATTGACTCCAAAAACTATTAAATTAGAAAAGATAAAATTTCGATTATTTACTAATTAAAACTTGTGGAAGTTAAACCTCCTTCCTCACTGCATGGTGTTATTATAACAACAATAGTTTTGGTGCTATGGCAAAAGTAAAAAAGATCCATTCATTCATTGTCCATGTCCAGTCTATGCTGATCCTAACTCAGTTGTTGTAGAGTGAGAGGTAGGGTACACCTTTATAGGCCACCAGCTAACTGAGAGACTGATATACACCCTAATCCAATTCAGAATGATCAGTGAACCTCACAAGCATGTTTTTAGACTGTGGATACATGTCCAACTACCTGGAGAAAGCCTACACATGCATGGGGAAAACAGGCCAACTCTTCCCAGAAAAGTTTCATCCTAGATTAAAACCAGGAATTCTCTTTTCTGTGAGGTAACAGTTCTTACCACCACACCACAAGCCACCAATATATTATCAGTAAATTGATATACTTCTCTATTAAAACATGACTGGTTTCATCCAGTCTGATTTAACTATACTCTTAATGGAGACTGACAGATAAATGGGTAATTGAATCACTAACATCTTGATATTGTATTTCACATCATATAAATTTGTAAAATAATGTAAAAATAACCCTCCTCAAACCAGAATTAATGCTATCAGCTAAACAAACTCTGGTCACATACTGATGCTGAGTCGAGAGTCATTTGTGTCATTATTCAAGGCATGCAGTATCCCTTACCATCACTTTCTCATGCTGAGGGAAACTCTATATTTTTCCAATAGTTATTCTGTGGTGGCAAATGATGCACTGTCTGTGTCATTAGTAAATGGGGAAATAAAAATGTTATGCTATAGTGCTGGCTTATCAACACAGATCAACGTAAGGAGGTCAGAGGGTAGGATGATAAACATCTGGTTCCCAAATGTTGTACTTGTGTTCAAGACTCACATTTGAATTATAACGTTGTCAGGCATCACCAAAAATTGTGTGCTAGTTGTGTTTTCCAGCTAAAAAAAAAAGTAACCTTGGTAACAGTTAAAAAAACACAATAAAAAAACTTTTAATCAGATTTCAAAAAAACTATTTATGAGTGTTGAAACATCTGTTGCATGTGTCAGTACCATTCAGAGAGATTCTGATCGTGACAAATCCCTCAAAAGTGAATAAAATCAAGAATTTTGATTGAGTGAAGAAACTCAAATTGGGTATGCATTACACAGGCACCAATGGACGATTTGTTTAGGTTAATAACTACTCACAACTACATCGGCATGTTTTTCTATCTTATTCTTTTTTTTGCTAAAATTACGCAAGTGATTTAAATTCATAAGACTCAAAGATAATTTATCAAACTGACTGAAACTACAGTGTTATTTAGCTTTTATATGGAACAAGCAGCTATCAAAAATAGAACAATTCATCCAGCATTGATGACTTTCAAGATACCGTCTGTAATGATTACGCAAATGGACATTCTGGGTGATAGCCTGATATTGTGAAGACGTGAAGATTTGGGGTCTGGCTTGGCTCTGTGTGGGTAACTGTTCTAATAACAAGTCCCTGCAGCCCACAGGGACAGGACAGACAGACTTGACACACACCACACCAATGGACTGCTGCAACTCAGAGGGTCACAGTAATCCTACCATATTCCATTACAGTGCATACAGACTAAACACAAGGCCAGGTGAGAGAATGACACAGTGGTGCATGTGCAATTATGTGTATGAGGTCATTGTGTGCGTGTTTGCAAACTTGCCTTTTTTTATTTACCTATTTATATTTTTTTGTCAGAGAAGTCACATCACTGTGCGAACATGTTCATGTGTGGGCTCACTGGCCTGTCTCACTCTGTGTGCCTCTACTAACACTATAAGCTTGAGGTGAACTACAGTGTGTGTGTGTGTGAGCCTGCTCATGTGTGGCTCTACATAATGCAGAACAGCCTTGCCTCCCAACCCAACTTAAAAAAAAAAAGTCACAGCCAGGAGGCCACTTTGAAATACCAGGTGCTCATTTGGCAAATCCAGGCAACTGGGGTGTTTACATTTCAGCGACTGAGAGGGGAAAAAGACCAGATGCCCCCTTGAGCAGCTCTGCAGCGTCCATACACTCACATCGCTGTGGGTGACAGACTTGTGTGTGTGTGTGTGTGTGTCATGAGACGGGTAGGGGATACAGAGAGCACTGTGCAAAGTCATTATACACCCTATGATGACTTGCAGCAGGGAGACATAAAGTAATGCAACAATACTTAGAATTAGCTGCTCCGGTAAAGTTTGTTTGAATGGCATCCATTCTCTGACCCCACAAAACCATACTTGTACATATACACACACACTCTTACTCTTCTTGCTGTTAGTTTCTTTTTGGTCTAATTAGCCTGTTCTCATTCTCCCTGGCTGCTGAATAGCTCTATTGTCCTTTTCCTTTGTTTATATACTATTTGCAAACAGCTCAAGTACTTCCTTATCAGTTCAAGAAAAAAAACACAATGGGGGAGAGTTTATAATGTGGGGGTTCGGTGAATTGCAAAGTAATGGACCTCTTCTGAAACACACTCACATGCACACACATATATAATGCTCATACGTTCCATGCACACATACTAAATATGCAACTTCAGAGTATCTTGCCCTGGCTGGTGCTGCAGACACTTTTATTGTTTCATTATGTCTGCTATCAATTTACCGGCTGTAAAATTCACTCTGTCTTGATAAAACATTGCCTGTCAATTTTCCCCACTGCACCTGCTCATAACAAATCACTGGGGCACTCTTTCTGACTGATTGTTTCTTGGCAGAGCATTTTGTGTTGTCTGTTTGTATCAACGACGGGCATAAAGCGGATGAATGGAGGTTAAGGGTGGGTGTGTGGGTAAGTGTTGGCAAAGTGACTGTTTCTTTGAGTGTGTGTGTGTGTGTGTGTGTATCTGTGCCATAAAGCTAGGTGGGGCAGCCAAAGGGTGTTTGAGGGAGTCATTTATAACATCTCTGTGTCGGCAAGTGTGCATGCAAGCATGCGTATTTTTGCATTTCAGTAGATGTTATATTTCTCAAATGAGGTATTGCACCATTTAAATAAAAACTTATTATGATATAATATTGATTCTTGCTGGATTATTTGGCTTGTAAAAATTGACTAAATACCATAACGGTATCAGCTTCAATCCTTCTTCAAAGCTGCATTAATATTCTCAAAGACAGTCACTCATGCTATCATATTGTAAAAAAAAATAAATAAAGGGTCTGCTTGTTTTGGGCTGATGTCGACCAGTGTGTCATGTTAATGTCACTGAGGATTGGAAAGTGGTTGAACTTGGCCACCCCCTGTATGTCGCTGTCCGTCAAATGCTTGCTGGGTACAGTCATGTGTTTGTGTGTGTATGCCTGCACAACTGCATGCATTTATCCCTTCTGCCATGTGCATACTCTGCAGGCTTCTCTGGGAATGGGTATGGGGGCATGTTCTTGAATTACATATCTACTTCACTAAATAAATTTCGATTTCAAAGATTTTCTGTCCCCTGTTCACCATACACAAAAACCAGGTGCAGCCTGTCCTCACCACTTAGCTTTGAATTTATAATTCATTTAGCCTTGATGGAATATGAAGAAATCTTTGCCTCTACTATAAAAATAGTTTTGAGAGATGTTTTGAGATCAAATTGTTTTTGCCCCCTTTGTTATGGAGACCCATGATGAAAGCAGATAAAGCAGAAAGAGAAACCTCACATCCTTACTGCAGAAGACTTCCTGCTTTAAAGTTAAAGAATGTGATTAATGTGCCGAAGCAGTGCGAATTTATTTCCATTCCGTTTAAAGAATGTAAAATAAAGAGGTGCTCCTGGAAATACACAGCACTAGAACATCGAAATTAAACACACAGATAATTTCTTATCAAAACATCTAACTGTTGACAGCAAAATGTAAAAAAAAAAAAATACTAAAAATGTATAAACAATTGCAATAACATATGCTTGTTGTAAGTCATATACAGTTAGTTTATGAAAAGGGGTTATAAGGAAAACTCATCGATACCAGACAAAATCTGTGATCATGTGAAAAAAGTCACCTGGACTAATAAAACTTTATTGCCTCTTGTGACTCATAGCTGAGATACATTTTGTATTATGAGTTATAGCCTAGAAGCACTAGTTTCTCTCATTGCTCTCAATATTGATGAGGTAATCGTGTGTAAGTGCATGGACAAGTTGGAGCCTTGAGGCAAACAATAAATGTAGCCTCATTTGTTTTCCTTACCGATGCCGAAACTACAGGATTGTGAGTGTTTGTTTCATCTGTGGCTAGACTTTGAGTTGTAAAGGTATTCACCATGGAAAATTTTATTTAAAAGCTGAGGGAGATGAAACTGTATTTACATAAAGGATGGAATTTTAACTCCCGTGTGCGTCTGTATTCACTGTATTATACTGCATACCTGAACTTCACCAATTTCTCAGTTTTTGGAACTGCATGTCCAAATCCAGCTCATTAAATCATCTACTTATCTCACTGACTTGGCAGTTAGGATGTGCAGTTTCTGCTTTTCAGGTAAACAGCTAAATGCTGGATTGTCTTAAGGAAAGAGTCTTTGAAAAGGTGAACTGTTATGCCTGCGTATAAACAATTTAGCTTCTCCTTCTCCATAGACAGTCCCTTTTTACCTCTGCCTGAACATAACCATACCAACCATACTTCTTATAATGCCATTACTTTTTCTTATTCTTAATGTCTCTGCCACTCATAGTCGGTAGCTCTGTGTTTTGTTGGTTAGCATGTTTAGCAGTCCATAGGGAGCATCATCTGGTTTGGAGAGAGAAGCAAACAGTGACACATACACATGCACAGTGTCGTGCCAGCATAATAAGGGCTTTGGTTACATTACACATATGCTAAGGTAATAGGGACTTAGCACGCACACACGCACACACACATGGACCACCTCACACCCACCCATACTGAGGTAATAAGGGCTTGGCTTACACACGTACACAGACATTCACACTGAATTACTACAGTCTTGCAACATCTTGCCAGGTGTTCTCGCACCACATGCATATTAGGCTGGAGACCAAGCTAACAGCAGAGCAAGTAAGTTGACCAGTTGACTCCCTAAACCACCACCACCTTTGCAATACAATACTGTCATTTAGATATTCAACAGAACCAATCTTACCCATACAGGCAAAGCCTTTAGTATCCACCCAGTATTAAGTACTAAAGTATTTATCCAGGGATGTGGTTGACATTTCCTGTTGGGTGCCCAGACTTGGCAGTGGTGGTTCCAATGTTCTGTTTTCTATTATGCATCTCTTTGGTTATGATATGTCATATACAAGTGGTGTGATTGTACAGAGAGAGGGAGTATAACCGGATGAGAGCCATGTTGAATAGTAGCAAAAGCTAAACTGAAACCATGTGCTTCTGTGGTTTCAAACTTTGTCATGACTAACTACCTCTGGGAGAGCTGACGTAGGTCTGGACACTTAGGGGAAGAAAATCCCTTTTCTCTTGACTGACAGTAACTAGAAAGAGATGATTTGTTGTGATTTAATGCTCACATGAAGTTGACAATAAAGCTATTGACCTTGCTTTTTCTCAAATAAGTCTTCTGTATCAGATGTGAAAGCAGTAGAAACTATACTATCACAGATTTTGATATTATTTTTAATAAAGGAGAATTCCTCCAGGCTGGTTTAACAATTTACTATACAGGCTTTTTTTCTGAGGAATGTTGATCGCAACCTTCAGTAACCCACAGCAGAGAGCATGTGCCACCACTTGCCACTGTTGCCAACCCTCAGGGTCACTAACTGCATGGAAAACTGCATTTTGCAGCTGGACAGG
Organism: Leuresthes tenuis; assembly: GCF_036924035.1. Classification (NCBI taxonomy): domain Eukaryota; kingdom Metazoa; phylum Chordata; class Actinopteri; order Atheriniformes; family Atherinopsidae; genus Leuresthes; species Leuresthes tenuis. The sequence goes on along the minus strand of NW_027325361.1, from coordinate 12,763,655 downwards.
CTAAAATGTCAGGGGTCAGTGGACGGACTCTTGGGTATGGAGGAAGAATGGAACCCACAAGGGAGACACTGTGTTGACATTGTGTTTAAACACTTTGAACAATGTTATCTCAGACAGTGAGGGGTTGTGGGCCAATCAATCATTCTGTTATTGGTGCAGCTCCGGTGATTATTCATGCTGAACCTTTGATATGAGCCGATGTCAAATGGACCCCTCGTGTGCTTCCATGCTTGCTTACTGTCTGGACTTTGTCCTTGGGAATTTGTCGCAGCTGTATTTCTTCGGAACATTTACTTATTAAGTAAATGGAGTGTTCTTTCTCAGTTCGACATGAAGGTAATCCACAGCAACGATGGAAAGGTCCCGAATATTTATGAACCTAAAGCAATTGTGTTGGCACAAGTTCCGCTCAAAATATTTCAAGCTAAGCCACTGACGCATGAAGACAGCATATACTGTAAATCTGGCGTGTGCAGGCAGGCGCTCCGAAGCAGTAGCAAGGGAGTAGGACACACATTGAGAAAAAATATGCATTTACATTCTCAGTGATAGTCACAGGACCTAGGATTTTCCAGTGTGTTAATGGGAAAAGCTCTGAAGCGTATTATAGTGTTTCTGCTGGCCAGTGTACTTACTTTGACCTTTCTTTCTCCTCCTCTGCCACTCGGGCCGCACAAAACACGGCAACACAGAGGGAAGAAGATTGGTGTCAAAAGAGCAGGGAGAGAAATAAACTTCTCCGAGACATAAAGGGGTGACTGAGAGGTGTTCAGGTAATGATTGTTTACATTTATGGTGTGAAGAAAGAAGTAGAACTTAAGACTGCATTTTTCTATCAAATATACTTTCCTATTTTGCTTTCTACTCATTGCAGCCGGTTCTCTGCTTAATCTCTGTGAAATACTGGAGAAAATTCCTGGCAAAAATAAACCGTTTTATCAAAGGAGAATGTTATGACACAGTATTTATGTGTTTTTAAGATTTTCCTAAATAAAGAGCCTCACATACACTATAAAAGAAGGTACAAATAGTCAGAGAATCCCTCCTGTGTGGCAGCATGAAAAACTGAAATCTCCATTGTGACAGCAAGGAATTGGACATAATTCAAAGTTTAACAATAGCTACGGTTGAGCAAAAGAAAGTAAAAAAAAAATCAGTTAAGCTTAGGCTACTAGGAATGGTTGTAACAATCATTGGTTCAGCTTTAACAGAAATGAGCCTACTGATGAAAAAAAAAAGACGCAGAATATCCTTTTTTTGTGCTGCCTTGACAAAAGTGAAATTGTTTCAACACCAAATTAAAAATGGAGAAAGAAGTTCCAGAGAGTTTTTCGCTTGTGTGTAGTCCCATCCTAAATCCTATACCTCTATTGTGAATAACTGTTTTGAGATCATCAAGTCCCAACATGATTTTTGCCACTATTCTGTATTATTTTCCACTGGTTCAGTGGACTTTATTACCAGCAGCTATTGGAAACTCTTTGAGTTCTGTGAGGTACCACCTCAGCAGAACGGGAAAAAAACACCACAATCGTAGTAAAGAATTAAAAGTACAGATGGACCCTGATAAATTAATCTCAGGATGTTTTCATTGAACATTTTTTACCTGTGAGAGCTGTCCAGATGAGCTCTTAAGCACTGTTTCTAAAATAATTCCAATTCATAATAGGATGCCTAACAGTTCATTTTACATGACCATTCACAGGACAAGTGATTTATCGCCAATGACTCAAACCCTGGACATGTCGGCAGCAGTAATATGATAAAATGTAGAATTTAACTGCACAACAGCTGGCAGCATAGACAATGTAGTCAGCAACGCCTGTAACTCTTGTTGAATAAATGTCTGGAAAATATATGATGGCAAGTGAGGCTGTCAAGGAAAATGTACTCTCCCTCTGATGATCCAGTTCTGATTTTGTAACAGCTCCGTTATGTATGGGCAAAGAAACAGAAAAATCAATTGAGGAAATTGCAGTTTTATGAAATAGGATGCAAACTATAATGAAGTGAAGAGCATTTCTAGATGGCTCTATTTTATGGGTTCTAAAACACAGATAGTGTGTACACCAGGCCTAAATCAATCTAAATTTAAAGTATTTAGTAGTAGAGGATTCTAAAAAAGGCCTTACCATAGACAGACATCCTGTCCAGTGTGTACACTGTCTCTGGCCAAATGGTAGCTGGGGTATGAAGGAGGTATGGAAATTGAATGTATGAATGAATATAAGAAGCTAAGATTTAGTGATATCTACAGCAAACTTATGGACATGAATCAACTGCATGGCCTTCACCTCACCCAGGAACTGTGGTGGCCACTAAAAATGTGAAAACAAGGCAAACACAAAGGGCCCTTTTTAGTGCCAGTGTTTGGTTTCCTTGCGGGCTGCTGTAGAAACATGGCAGTGCAACATGGTGGACTTTGTAAGAGAACACAGATGGCATCTGTAAATATAAATGGCTCTTTCTAAGATAGAAATAACACAACATGGTTTAGTTTCATTATATTCTACACTCAAAACACATGTATGAGTTTTAATTTTAGAAAGCATTTTCACGAAAAGAGCCCCTGAGTTCTACACAGTGCGACTTTAAGGCAAAACCTTTAAGTGTAAATGTACCTTTAGCGAGCACTGACTTGGTCGAGATCAATACACTGCTTTTTGCATGGCTAAATTTCTTCATTTATACGCGAAAGGCAAATACCGAACCTCATTTGCAAGAACCACAAATGTAAATGCAATCACTTATGCACCCCTTCATCCTCAATACCTCAGTTTCTCACCACCTAGCCTTGCCTGTCAAAGTTCTGCATGTTCTCTACGCAATCCTGTCATGGTGCTGAAAGGTTATTTCTCTCACGTTTTGTCTGCACAGCGTGTAATTTACATGCTCAGGCTGTTTGTCAGCTGTGCGTGCGTGCGTGTGCCTGCGTGACATCATGATCCTCATACGTGTATTTGACTGCATTTATCTGTGACTGCCCGTCTGCCTAAATGCCTCCCTGTCGGTGCGTTTGTCGGCACACAGACAGCAGGATCATGGTGACGGTAGTTTGAGTAATAAATCTGCGTTGAGCTGAGAAAGTGAAGTATATCTTTTCTCAGTTTGGTAGAGAAGGTGCTGAAAGGAGAGAAATACTCTCCAGGGGTAGGCATTGGCTGGTTGTGGTACAAGTTGGAGTCTTGCATATAGTAGGGGAGGAGAAGAGTAGGGAAGCGGCAAGAAGCTGCTGATTTACAGCAGTGGGACTGAGGCTGGAGACACGAATGTGGATGTAGAGCTGAATGTGTATTTGTCCTGGTGTGTGTAGAGGAGGCTGGTAGATGGCGGTGTAGAAGAGGTGCTGTTGGGACAGAATTTGTGATCCTGTGTTAAGTGCTCGGTCAGTGGTGAAGGCCTGGAGGATTAGACCCCCACCCTAAAACTCCCGTGAACAGCCACACACACACACACACACAGAAACACACACGTCCTCTCTTCCTGGATCCCAGCTTTGAGCTTTTTGTGAGATTCTCCAGAGCCACCCACCACTAACTCCTCCTCCACCACTACTACAAGTACACTTTGCCTCTTCCCTCACACACGTACACACATATTCAAGTGCGCGTACACACACATCAAAAGACACTCTAACATAACCAACATCTCACCATTCCCTTAATATTGCCAGAGTAAAGCGATCCTCTCACACTCATATCACATTAGTGCTGCTATGAGACCAGACCCAGACACAAGAGCCACAGGGTGTGTGGGTGTGTGTGTGCTTGCATAGAGTATATAGGAATTTTATACATGCTACATGCTATCGGGGATGTATGTGTTTGTGTTTGCATCCAGGCATGTGATTCGTGAAAGAGGAAGTGAGAGGGAAGTTCAGTTGTGTCTCAGACAAGATCTTTTGTCCATGTTTATGTGACTTTGTGGAGAGAAAGTAGAGACACTGATATCCTGGCACAAGATGAGTGGGAGGAAGGATGGATGAGGTTAGCAAGGGTCTGGCGAGGGCTCAGTAGGTGTAAGCTTGAGAAATTTCCATATGGCAGTAAAATGTCTGCCACTTTGCTTATTGAGTTTCTAATATGTGCCAGGTGCTGTTGGGACAGTCTCAGGAGCACACGAGGGCCATTTCCCCTCCGTCTGTGTACAGTATGCGTTTGCATGTATTTGTTTTTGGCCACATTTGAAATGAGTTGTGGACTTCAAACCAGATCATATGCTGCTTCAGGAGAAAATCAATCTCCACGATTTGGTTTCAGAGAGGTTGCACTCAAAACATCCTCCTTTCTGGATTTCAGGGGATTTTTTTTTACCAAAAGGTATATTTTTTTATGGGTAATGACTATAGTAAGTGTCCAGGCAAAAAGAAAAGGGGGCAGTACAACGTCGCCAGTCATGAACTAACTGAGTGTTTATTTTTTTCCTATTTTTTCACATTCTTTTTGAGTGCCTTCCTGAACCATAGCAGTCATTAAACAAGAACAGGCCCGTATACAGTTTTACTGTTAACCTTCATAGATGGGATGACTCTCAGTCGTTCAACCCAAATTAAACACACTGTAAAACTTAGAAAAATAAACCTGCTCTGTAAGTTTTGAAAAAAAAAAAACCTTAGCTGTGGTATACAAGACCTGGATTTATTAACGAAGACCTTTCATTGACAGAAAAAAAAGCTATTTTGCTCCAGAATGTTGGTTTATACCAGGCCCGTGTTTAGGGTTTGAGTCATTAATTTTTTTGCATCTCCATCCAGCTGTGAGTTTCTCTTTTATTTATCATAGACCAAAGTTTTTCTTCTCTAGTCTTTAGGGAGATACCTTCATGCTGTGAACAAAAATCTGTAAAACTCTAAATAAATAAATAACAAATCAGCTGGCCAATGAGTCTTATGGCTACAGTTAAACTGTGCTTTCTTCACACACTTGCTCTACGTTTCTTTTAAGAACCATCAGAAGTATATCGAGGTAACAAAGGTCGCAGTCGAACTTAGTGCCCTTTCATAGCAATCAGGCAGGAGAGCCTGGGCTTCAGTGGTTTTGGCAACAAATAAGAAAATCTTTTTTGAAGTCACCACAGATCCTCTTACCCACATTTGATCGCTCGTAAGATGATTTTCCTTATAAATGGACTATGTTGTCATGAGGTATAGAGAAATTCCTCTGGAAAAAACGGTTTTCTGTCATTTAGACCTAACCCCCAAACACGAGGGTCGCTTTGCTTCTCTGGTTTGCGTATTTAAGTATTACACTAACACATCTCTGGGAAAAAAATTAATTAATTGTATCAAAAAACTAAATTTTAAAAAACAAACAAAAAAAATTGTTAGAAATAACAATAACATTAAAGGAAAATTCCCTTCTTCACTATTACAGTTTTCAGGATTTACAAATGCTTTTACTACATACTGTGAGCTGACATGTCATTGCTTTAGAGCAACAACAATAAAAGAGGCGGAATAGCTTAACAACCGTTTAGAGGAAATTGTGTAAATGCATTATTTTTAGTACCAGCCAAAGCTATTGTTTCATTGTTTCACTTCATTCAGTAATTTGATTGACTTTGGTCACTTGGGTCATCTCTATTCATTCTAAACACGTTTCAATAATACATCCCTTAAAAACAATTATTTTATATTTACAATCATATTTGAAATATATATATAGAGAGAGATGTAAAAGTCATTCTTAGACATGAAGGAACAGAAAGTAAAATAAAGTAAAAAATCTTTGCTAAATCAGCAAGTGACACAAAACTGAGGAGTTACATCCAGTCATGCTGCTTTGTCCTCAGCCTTTATCTCCCTGGGGCAGGTGCTTGCTCCACATTCCCAAAAGCACAAATAACTTTAGAAACAAAAAAAGACATCTTTTACAAGAATATTTAATCAAACACAATTCTAACACTTTGGAAATAAAATGAAAGGATATTCACTGTGGCAAAAGTAATTGTCTTGCTTTCCGAGGCAGTACCCTCCTCTAGATTCTCTGATGCTTTCCACTTTTTCTAAAGGAAATCAAAACATTTGTGAATACAGTGAAGTTGTTTCCTCTATGAACTACAAGTAGATTTACAAATATGTCTAATAATTTCTGCAATTGTAATAGAAGTTTGACTTTTCATTAGATTTGAGATGACAAAAGGGCCGAATGTAACTTACCCAAATGGGTGAAGATTTACTCTTTACAATCTTATCTGACAGCACAATACCCAAAGTCACCTCAGACATGGTTACATCTGCCGGCACGGTGCGCTCAAGATTTCCTTCAGTCGTTTTTCAGCTTTACACGAACAGTAACAGAACGGTGTTTTTGCTTTACTTTAACATCGAGAGGACCTAAGATACTTATTTACACACGACAGAAGGGGCCACAAACTCCACAGGAACACGAGTTCTGTTCTTTGCACGGACAACGACATGAACTAGTGAAGGCTGCATCGGATTACAACAGACGATTGCTTAGTTCTGCATCTCCAAACACAGCAGTGAACGCATCAGTATAAAAAGTGATTAATAATAGTCACACCTGTTAGTTGCCCCATCAAAGCTGACTTTTCCAAGTTTAGCCCCACACTCCGAGGGATTCAATGTGTTATCACGAGGCTATATGATTCCTGTTAAAGTAAATCAAATCAATAAAACTCATTAGAACAAACTTACAAAACGTTAACTCAGTGATAACGTTTGTGAATAATTTAATGGGCTTTTGTTTGTCAGACGCTCTGTAATTATTCAAATGACTATAGTATAGTATGTAGTCATTTCCGTTCAATTAAAGCATCACAATGTGCCTTACAACCTACACAAGGTGAATACAACAAACAGAACACATTATTTAATTAAAATGCTGTTCATTTTGTCGCTGTTTAAACTGGCCTGTATATTTTTTTTCAGCGCCGTCTCAAACTTGATTTACTGTCGTTTTGGAGAAACTTGATAATTCGGTTTGACCAGCAGCTTTTATATGAACGAAAGGAAACTGAGGAGAGAGACTGCAAAAGCCCGGTCGTGACAGATGCCCTCTTTTTCAACTCACCCAACGGAGAAGAATTGTAAAGGTGTAGATCTGCAAAAATAAAGGATAAAAAAGGGGGGTGGGGGGTGAATAGAAAGAAACAGCTCCGAGGTAAAACCCTAACCGACGTTTAAAGTCGACAGAACAATTCTGTGTTGAGTTTTAGCTCAGGGCGTCGCTTCTTGGAAAGTCTCTCTGTTTTTGTTTTTACTTTAAATTTCAGGGGAAAGTTCAGCGCCAGGGTTTTAAATCAAAATGAAGAGCAAACTCACGTGTTATTCACGAGCAGGCCTTTCAAACTGTATTGTTGAAGTGACAGTTTTTCCTTCCGTGTACTATTCTTATGCGGAGTTTAAGATGTAAACTTGTTAGATGCGATGATGTCACTTTCATGCTCACAGAAAACCTCAGAGTGAGCGGAGAGCTTTTTCTAAATTGGAGCGAAAAAGAAGATTTAAAAAGAGTGTCCGCCGGAGCTTTTTATTCTTTCGGAATGTTTCACATCTCCGAAGCGATCTGCATACGGATAAAAAGTTCTTTAATCAAAGAAAAAAAAACATACAGAAGCGTCCTTACCCCATGTCATCGGCACGGAAGTAATCCGCAGGGGGGCGCTGTGTGTCCATTACATTCCAGGGCTTGGTGCCCGAGGAGGCAGAGTGGCACGCTGCAAATAAATAAATAAGTACGTGATAAATAAAAAAAGGAAACTTCAAATTCTGTAGTCAAGTAAGATTTTCATAGCCACGGAAACTCGGAGCTGACGCTGAGGCAACAGAAACATTCAATCCTATGACACTGGCGTCAGGAAAATGTTTGAATGCCTGTTAGAGAGGAGGAGTAGATCGGTCTCTCTGCTGCAGTAAACGTGAAGGAGCTGGTGGAGGCACACACTACACACAATGGAACAAGTAAAAATCCTCCAAATCCAACCTTGTTTTCAGCGGGCAAAGGTTTTATTTTGACAGTAAATGGGAGACTAAGTGATTGTCAAGGTAGGCATTTTTTCAGTGCAGCTGCCTGCACTGTAACCCCTCCTCCTTGTGCCCCCTCCCGGTCTCCCTCTCCGTCCTCACACTCTCTCCTTATTCCTCCACTGCCTGGTGCTTCATTCCAGTGCACGAGCCGAGCGAAGCAGACGGTTTACGCAGCAGCCAAAGCCGAGAAACTCGCTCAGGGAATAAATATCTGTTATCCGCGCGGCTGTTTAATAGGAATACCACTTGACCGTGGACGCACGTGAGCATGCACATGCTTATATGGGACTATACACCATGGTTCTGACACCAGCGCGACTATCTCTGCCTCCGCTTTGACCACAGAGAAAGTCTTTTGGATCCCCCGGAGCTGGTTGTTATCGCTCTTTTATTGAGTAGCAGCGACATACTACTGGAAATACTTCTCTGGATGCTGACCACGGACTGGACTACCTGCGTCCCAGTCTTTCGCTCAGTGCGTGTGGAAGGGACTGCACCCGTTGCCTACTCTCTGGTTTAACGAGGCGCTTTGGAGATCAGAGAAAAGCTAGAAGGGCTTCTGTATACATACATTTTCTACCAAGGCTATCATTTCCTCCGAACTCTCACTTATACGTGTTTTTGTGAATGGGGTTAACTCTGGTCCTGGAGGCTTGACACTGCTGCCACTGGGACGGGACTGGGTGCGTGGAACATCGGATCGCCCAGGATTGTACCCCCCTCCTCCCCATCGCTCTCCCTGTCTTGGGTTTATTTACATGTCCGAGGTGACCACTTTATGACAATGGATTACTTTCTGCTTTTATGCAGCCTCTTGCTGCCCGTGGTGTCCGCCGTTGAAGGTAAGACATTTCCATCTTCAGACGGTGTTGTGTTGCCTTGCAGTCAGCTTAAAGCGTATTTGTCTCCATACCAAGCGAGCCAGCACCCGTGCCTCTCACAGACTGGGCAATACCCTGAAGCTTCTCTTCACCCAAATTTTCTTTCAACCCCGAATTAAAACTATCGTTTCGTTTTCAAAGTCACCACCTGGCTACTTTTTAAAGGATCGTTAATGGTATTATTGGCTTAAAGCAGTGAGGCGCTGTGGCCAGTACAGGTTTCAATACACAATTGTTATGCGCCACATCGAGCTCATCCATTACAATGATGGTTGTGTATTCTTTTTTTTTTGTGACAACAGGTAGGCCTATGGCTTTTGCTTGGGCTTTCTTTGTCACTTCGAGGAAATTAGCTCCACTCTGTGGGTCTCATTGGGGAGTCTCGGCTCAGCCCCACCACACACACACGCCCCCCCTCCCCCGCCACTTTCCCTCTGCTCGGCTGCGTGTATTTTAGGGTTGTTTGAGTGTGTGGCCTTTTGACATCTGGACTACGTATCAGTTTAAGTAGACTTTTGAGAAAAATAAATTCATGAAAAGCTGTAAAAGACTCATTTAATTATCCATGCATTTCAAAAGTTGGTTTATGATTTACTAACTTATCAAAAAAGCCTGAAAACAGATATGCTGTAACGAGACGTCGTCTCTGTCAAACCGTCATTATTTCCTTCTCAAAACTAATTCCATTGTTCGTTCTCTAATGTATTTTTGCAAAACACTTATTGATTGGTTATTTGCTGTCATTTGCTTTCTCTCAGAAGCCATTTGTTTTGGCTGAGTCTACATGTTTGCAGTGCGTAAAATCAATGAGAAACTCTATCTGTCGTTTTCCTCGACATCTTAGCAGTCCACTCGTTGTTTTCTTTTTTTTTTTACTACAGAAGGTCTCCCTGTGCCATGTTTTGGGGATATAGTCGGAATAAAATTGAAAGAGGCCTAAAGTTTGAACTATGAGTGCTGGGACTCGTACGTGCCTTTCGGTTGGCTTGCGATGCCAGCAGGAAAGTAGGACAGTGGGCCACTGGCTCAGTAGACGCTCCTCTTTTCGCAGCTCATTTCTCAGTTTGTCTGCACAATAACCCACCTGATGAGTTTTATTTTCTTACCACAACTGAAATACATTTAAAAAAGAAAAAAAGAAAGACAGAATATTTTTCAAACCCCTTCTTGAGACACAGTTCGAAATAAAAGAGCTTTATGCATTGAACAGTGTCTCACATCTTCTCACAAAGCCGATAAATCTCTCAAACCAGATCTTTGTCATTTTCCCCGCTGCGATAAAAAAATAAATAAAGTGTTACTTAATAAAGAGTCTCAAAAGTTTTTCAAAATGAAGGTTCGGCTTTGCAAGCTCTAGAAGACCAGTCTACGTGCACGCGCATCCCCTTACATTGAGTTTCCGTGCCTTAATTAAAAGGAGAAAAAGGAGCACACCCAAAAAAACAGGCAGAGAAAACGTTTTTTTTTAAGCCACTCATGAAATAATAATTATAACTGAAACTTTTTTCAAACATTTTCTGCATATTCTGTCGGGGCCACGCGTATAATATATACATGGATAGCCCACTGAGCGTGAAAACACTGTGACCCTTATCTGTTCCATCTTATCTGAAGGTTTTTGTCGTTTTGTTAGACCTCCGCACACGACAGAAACAGGCTGTGCTCCAACTCTGATACAAACTTCTCCTGAAAAAAAAAAGGTTCTTTATTTTCTTAGTGACCCCCTGGATCCCTCTCACAGTGACCCCTGTGGGTCACCGGACCCCAGTTGAGACCCGCTGACTTAAAACACATGTCTTAAATGAATGGGTGGATTATTGCTGTGCAGTAGCTGAAGGCTCTAAAGGCTGATACGCAAAGAAAAAAAATGGGATGAGAGGCTGGGACAGTGGTGGCAAGTCTGCTGCGTAACTGCTTGAAGCGGGTGTATTTCGTTAGAACAGTCCATCTCCTGCATATGGGTGCCATAAATTGTACTCGACTGACCTGTTAGGGGGTTTACCTAAGCTTTTAATAGAGGCGGGTGATTTATGGCCGCTGCTGGGACTTGTTTCTGGTGCATCAGGGTGAGATGGAGGGAAAGAAGCTGCCCGGCGGGACACGTTTCCCTGGGCCCAATGTGCGTCTCGCGGGGTCGCTGGGTCACACCACTGCAAAATACGCTCTAAATTAATTCATGCTTTCCTTTCCTCATTTTTCTCTTCACACCCGAACTTGGAATGGAAATGTAATAGTTAAACTTTAGGTATTCAATCTTATAAATTGTGTTTACTTTTAATTATGTAATTATGGGCCAATTCCACGCAGGGTTTACACAGCCGCAAACACAAGTGGTAAGTGATAATTGGAATGCTCCCTTCAGATCATTTTATGGATTTTACGTGACATCAAGTCCTTAATTTTTCCCTTTTCTTTTGCCCTCATTCCAACTCTATGACTATTTCCAGCACACATTTTCTTTAATTTATTGGAATCAGGTTTTTAATGGTTTGAATATTAAAATTAGTGAACTATCGGATGCTCGGATTGAACCCCACTTGAGTTGTTCATATTTTCTTTTGATAATGAAATTATCAGCATTTGTTTTTGCCAAAGTGCCGCGTAGATTATTGCAGTGCTGCTGCAGTCAGGATGATCCTCAGTTGATATAGCAAGCCCTGGCTGTTGAACTTTCAGCTGCTATCAGAGTGCTGAGGAGACAAATTGCGTCGATGACAGTCCTCTGTGGCGCACAGGCGGTTTGCTTACCCTTCGGTGTAAATTACCTGTGATGGAGAGAGGAAGTATAAAAAGGGTATGAACCAGAACTCCCTGTTACACAGGACCGGGCCACGCACAGTACACACACTTTGGTGCAGTTCGTCTTGATGCATTCTTTCTTTTTTATATATATTTAACCATCCAGTGTTGAAATTATGCTTTAATGGCTTAGGCTGTATGTTTTATATATAAACAACCGGCTGTAAGTATTGAGGTGGAGGATCAGGTCAAACGACCTTCTCAGGAGTCCGGTTTAGGTGCCATTTTTATTTGTTATGATTAATATGTGTGTACATCAGCCCCGCTCTGCTTGCTCTTGAAACTCAAACCCTCCACTTTCATCTGGAGCAATTTTCTGTCTAAACAAAGACAAATGGGCTTGATAGCCATGCGCAACTCAGGGTTTCCCACTAAGTCTCCGTGTTTTTTTTCTTTCTATTTATGGCCGTGCATTTCGCGGAGTGATTACGCACAAGCAGGCCCTTTGTAGCTGCACATGTTTGTGTTTTTATGTGGGTGAGATCACACCTCCACAGGAGCTTTCCTGTGCCTGTTTTCAATTGGCACATTTCTCATCAAACTCTCTCACATGATTTATTCCTGCTCTCTCGCTCTCTCTCTCTCTCTGTAGCAGTGGAGGTCCCCCTGGCCGTCTTCATCATCATCATCGTCATTTTACAAATGAAGTGCAGAATTAGTTTTTTAATTTAAAAACAGAAATGGAAATAATCATTTGTTCAGAATTATTTGTCAACCCCATAAATATAAAATGTGTGCAAGTTAAACTTGAAGTTTTGTCTTATTTTAATGAAACGCGACGGAGATGCTCAGTTTCTGTGTTTTGCCCTTTGTAATAATGTCCTCTCTTAATTCAATTGACATTTCCTCGCTTTCATGTTAAGAACTGCAAGATCAAATTTGGACCCTATGATTAGTCTTGGATGGCCCCTTCTTGCTGGTAAAAAAAAAAGAAAAGAAAAGAAAAGAAAAACATTAACCTTCGCGATAAAAAGAGTAATGGGCCATTTGTCCGGCGCACTCGCGGTGCCACAAGGCCTTCGTGGTTGTATAAGAGCTCAGGCTGTGTGGCCTGAGCGGGACTCACGGTGAAGCTGCGCTGTCAAACTTTACTTCAGGAGCTCTTTTACATAACATTCAAAGGCAAATTACTGAGCAAACGTATTTAGGATGTCCATTGAGATCACAAAAGGAAGTATTAGTGACTCTATGGTGGCTATTACACAGGCCATTCAAGAGCCGAGTGGAAGGCGTGCAAGTGAATTTGCAAAATAAAAGCAAAGTTATCCTGCCACTTCTACTAATTAATCATTTTCCAAAGGAATGTCTTATCTATCTATCTATCTATCTATCTATCTATCTATCTATCTATCTATCTATCTATCTATCTATCTATCTATCTATCTATCTATCTATCTATCTATCTATCTATCTATCTATCTATCTATCTATCTATCTATCTATCTATCTATCTATCTATCTATCTATCTATCTATCTATCTATCTATCTATCTATCTATCTATCTATCTATCTTTTTTCACTTTCAGTAAGAGACAAAAAGATGCTAGAGATGTTATTAGACGGATAATGTTTCAAGTTAAATTAATGCCTCCGATTACTCCGACACTTACCAGTTCATAAGGATATTTATCAAAGCCTCTTGAATCACTTGGTCTGGTGAAGGATAACTTTGCCTCTTGTGCAATAAAGCTACGAATGCAACATTGAGATGCAAACAGACAACAACAAAAAGAGAAATAAGATAATATTGATGTTATTTTAATAATATCACAAGAGTTTTATATTATTATTGTTGTTGTTGTTATTACTATTATATGAAAGCATATTTTTTTGTTGAAAAATGTTTACAAATAAAAAACAATTAAAATATATTTATTATTTTATTAGTTTGACTAAACAGTTTTTCTTCCTTTTGTTACTCTTGTTTGTCAACTCATTTTTAATCCGACAGTTATGTGTTGCACTTACGACTCAAGATGGTTATTTTTATTACAGTTTCAAACGATCTCCCATGGATGATGTTGCGAATTTCTAATTCTTACTAAAGAACCACATACTGGCACAAGGCAGACAGTATTCAGTCCCAAATAGTATTCAGAGATTTGTTCATATTTGACATTGATTAAGGAAACCGTAAAGACATGATCGACAACAACTGTGCCGGTCCTTCACCTTTGCCAGTATCCTGGTCTATTGACCTCAACAGGGATCTGAGCCAGTCAGCTGGTCATATGCTATAAGCTGCCGCCATGTTTAACAGATGTACTCTGACTTAGGTTCAGATTGGCGTAAAGCACTAAGGAAAATGGTGGAAGGAGGGTGGGTGGGTGTGGGGGGTGGATGACGACATGTTGAGAGTTGGGATGGGATGCTATGGGAGGAGCAGTCTGGTGGCGGTCGAATTATGGGGTGGATTTGGATCAGAGACTCAGAGCAGAGTTGACAGACTTTACAGATGCAGCGGGCCTGTGGCAGTACTCATGCGCACCCACCAAAGGTTCACGGCTCAGATGGCGGCAAGGAAAGATTCACCGAGCTGGAATGTAGATAAGCAGCTGTCGTGTTAGGCCTGCTGGACCTTCATGCACCAGAAGGTTGAAAATGCGAAGTGACCGTTAGAGCACACCATCAAAGATGTAAATAGGGATGTTGTCATAGCAGCTTTCTTCTGTTAGACCTTAGTGTAGTTCTAATTTAAGGTGAAACTAAATTTAACACACAGAAAGTTATCGGTTCTGTGTCACTAAATTGTTTCAGGCTTAAAGTTAGTGACTTAGCTTGTGAGGGAAGAATATCAAGCAGCTATACAAGTTTTAGCAGAAACAGGAGTGTAATTTTCCTTACAGTAATACAGTAGTTTTCTCATTGTTTGCTTGGTTTACCTTAATATAATATTAAATCATGTCCCCCTTTTGGCAGACAAATGCAGTAGAATATATGTTTATATTTCTGCCTGTCTCCAACAACAATAAGCAGCAATAGTGCTAATACTCAAAGCTCTAAGTGTCATTTATCTAGTTTACATGACATTATTTTGATTCTTTTTTTGTTTGTGTGTGTAATTATAATGAATTTGGCCAATGTAGCCACATTTTATAGGTTATTTTACTGTGATTAAAGCCTGACAAACGTTATCACATAATATACTCTCATATACCTCACTCACTTTATTACCCTGATGGCTTTGCAGCTATATATCAATCTTCATGTAAACAGGCCATTGCAAGTAGTCTAAACTGATATTAGTTCAGTGAGAGAGGATTCCAAAACAGAAATTTTGTGTGTGTATATAGTTTGCTGTTTTGTATAAATGACATTTGTGTGCACAGTCTATCCTGTCATCCAACAGTGGGGCCTTGTGGGATGGCAGGTCTTTGACACCCACTGTTGAGAGCAAGTGGGGGGTGTGGGGGTGAATGTGTCTGGGCCTGCCCACCACACACACACACACACACACACACACACACACACACGCACACACACTGCTGTCTGCAGTCAGTCGAGCAGAACGAGAGAGACAGAGAGGGAGAGACACAGGGAGCGAAAGAGAGTCAGGGAGAGATTTTGCACTTGTAGAGAGAGCAAGTGGGTGGATATAGGGCTAGGGGAGTGTTTGTGTGTGCATTGCGGGGGTGCAAGAGTCTCTGGGTGTGCTCAATCCAGTAAGAAGGATTAAAAATTAAATAATGTAATAATTACATGGAGAGATGGAGACACTGAATTTGCATGAATACGAGAAACTGTTTCTGAGCAGATACTCCGTGTACCTATAGAAAAACAAATTATTTCAGACTACATCTCCTTTATAATATACTCTGTTTGTGTATGGTAGAGGAAAAAAATAGCTTAATTGACTGTTCATTGCTTGTATATTATCGCACTTTCTTGAACCTGTTTATGGTGTTGCAATGGAAAAACTCCTCCACAGGAGCTCGGCACATGTTTTCCTGTATGTATGCAGATGGATAACGTGTGTTTTACATCGCTAAACTCACTCAGACTGAGCCTTTTGTCATGGCTCTCACCAAACTATATTGATGACTTTCAAAATACTGATGAAATGTTTGACATAATATTAATGGCCATCAGAGCTGGTGTTTTATTGGCCTTGTCTGCACCGGATATCTATAAAGTACAGCTGAAATTACCATGTGTCAAACTGTCCAGATTATAAGTGAGTTAGTACCTGCTGTGATTTCCACCCACAGTCAGCCCACATCCCCTGACCCCTATTCAGAGGCCATGAACGGGCCCCCCTGGATTATTTCGAGGTGGGGCTCACTTCCCAAGGCTAGTCTTGCTTCTTCTCACAATAGCTGTCCTAACACAATCAAACTCCAGGGGTCATCCTATTCCAGTGGTGAATAAAAATACCTTAAAAGAGGATGTGTATATTTATAAAGATCGACTGTGTAACCTTCTATGGCTCATTGACACACACACACACACACACACGCACACAAAGAAAAAAGAAAAAAAAGCACACCAGCAGATGAGGTCCTCGGCACAGTTAAAGACTGGGTTAGTGGTGTGTGCTTGGGCTTCCTCTGCCAGCCTGCAGATGAAGGCTTTGCATTTTGGATCTGGGCTGCTGGGTATGGACACATGACAGCCATTATCCTGCATGTCACAGAAGGGGTTTGAAGGGTGGAGTTTGGAGAAGGAGACTTCTCCTTGCAGCAGTTTGATCAACCTCGGGGCCTCCTCCTACCAATTCTTTACGAGCTACGGTCTCTTGTAACAATTTTTGCCAGCAGAGCAGAAAAAGATCTTTGATATTTGTCTTTAAAAACGGCCGGTTACATCTGTGTGGACTGAGTGGACACAGCTGTAAAAAAAAAAGTGCGACTTGAGGGAGGAAGGAAAGCCACGTTACCTGGTTTTAGCCTCTGCTAGTCTTGTTAAATATAAAAAATGAGAAATGCAGGAAATGGGGAAGGAGATTGCTTTGTTGAGTTTAACCATAACTGGGTGGTTAATGGTGAGACATTTTGAGGCTGACGGCATACTTCCAGGCCTTGTTCCTTTCAAGAGGAGAGAAACAGCTTTTGCTCATTTTCAAACAGCCATCCTGAGTAAGACTGTGTGTGATGATTGGTACTGCTTGAAAGGGAATGCTGAAGTCATGACTGATGTGATGGGCTCAAATGTTCACTGTAATTAAACATAATGCATATGTGGGGGGAGAAAGTGTTTTAATAGTGTATATTTTAGTGGGTAAAGGGTTCTGTGTGCAAGTGTTCCTGTTCTTAGGAGTATGTTGTTGCAGCAGGAGCCTATTACACCTTTTCTGTCCCACTTCACATCCTTGGTGTCAAAAACACTCACCACCTGCACTTTATCTACACTTCAAAAGGCCCACAGGCAAAAGGAGGGCTCCCTACTCCTATTAGATATTTCTCCTTTTCTCCTCTGGTCCTCTTAAGAACAGCGGCAGGTTTAACCAGACCCCTGCTCCCTTATCAACAGTTCACCAGATTTATTCTGAACATCTTAAACACACTTCTCTGCACAACTCACTCTGGGCAAATCCAACACATCTCAGTGGCAGCAGCACCAACCGCATGCAACCTTTTGTCAAGATATTTACATAATCCCCATGGTTCCACACTGCAGCCTCCCCCCAGACGCTGCCAGCTGTGGGGAGCATTCCTTTAACCTCAGCAAAAGTTGAGTCTCAGTGACACAGTAACTTTAAAGTTTAGGCAAATACAATATCAAAAGGACAATGAAAGGAAGGTCAGAACACCTAAATGGCTGTTATTAAGGTGAGTATTTAGTGGAGGCAATCTAGCAAATGTGGGGGTGTTGCTATTGGATAGTTCCTATTCAGACAGCCCCTAAAAGCTGTCCATTTGGCAGAGGTGTAGATGCAGATAGCTATAAATTGTGGTGTGTGACAGATAACACTCATGTGGTGTGTTTTCAGCTGCTGTCAGGATGGGAAAGAAGGCATCATCATTACCTTCAGTCAGAGCTTTTGTAAGACTGCAGTCCATCAGCTTTTGATTGAAAAGATTAATTTCAAAAAGTGTCTTCTTTGAAATTCAGCAAATTTACTTCAATGTAGATTGATCGAGTCATTAATATATATCATCTGAAATATAAGTCACCATCATACCATGTCTGTTGTACATGGTTGTTTTTAGCTGTGGTTTTTAACAAGGATTTGACATCAAATGCTGTGGTAAACTAATTACTTGAAGAAAGATGAAAGTACAGGACAGCATTGGTTGACCCCCTCCCTCTGTGCCAAGTCAGGCCATAAACAGCTTCCCTTTTCCCTTTCACACCCTATGGAAATCTCTTCTGACCTCTCATCTCACTCCGTTGCATACTCACACACTTGAATGGTGACAGTTGCTTAATTACACAGCCATACACACGTATGCACAAATGACCTCCACCAATTGCACATTCACGCAAACCCCCACAAAAACCTAACCCTTGCACCTGTTTCTTAGGGTCAGAGCTAACATCCACTTTCATTCACTCCTCTGCTAATGAATCAATCAGCTGATTCCATTCATTTAATTTCTGTCGAACTCAATTGATCAGCCTCTTTCCCCTCGTCCGAACAGAGCAGCAGGGGAGCTCAGAGACTGAGAGGAGAGGAAGGGGTTTGAAGTATCCGGGCAGTTCAAAAACTTCTCAATTTTTTATCCCCTTATGTATGCATGGGTATGAAATGAAAGAGAGAGCAAGGATTAAAAAGATCAAGCAGGCAAGATGTCTTCTAAGGCTTATGCATGGTACCTGACCTCCCTGTTACCTTTTGCAGAAGTCATATGTTAGCATTCTGGATTCCTACAACATTTAAAGGCAATGGCAGATAGGAGGTTCCAGGGATGTCCTTTCTTTGCAGTGATGCATGGAATACCCCAGCCTCTTCTGGAGTGTGAGTCTCAAGCATGGACCGGTGAGTGATGAGTGTGGTGATTCCAACTCTCGGTATGTCTCAACCACCCACCTACCGAGTCAAAGTCAGAAAGGGTATCATTTATTAAGGCCCCTCAAAGTTG
Organism: Leuresthes tenuis; assembly: GCF_036924035.1. Lineage (NCBI taxonomy): Eukaryota > Metazoa > Chordata > Actinopteri > Atheriniformes > Atherinopsidae > Leuresthes > Leuresthes tenuis. The sequence goes on along the minus strand of NW_027325361.1, from coordinate 12,744,962 downwards.
GAGGTGCGCATATGTGTGAGGCCATGCAGAGTGAGAAAAACAGGAAGGCAAAAAGAGGGGTTCAGATGGTTCTCATTTTCAAAAGGTACTTAGTTCTGTTTATTGGCTTGCCAGTTCATGCAAAAAAGTGTTGAGCAAAGCAACTATGCAGGCCAGAGGTTATGGGGAGCCAAGGTCAACTGAGTTAAGTTTAAAGGAGAATGGATGGATGTGAACAAATAGTTAGCAGAAGCACAGATGGATTGAGTGTGGAGCGCTAAGCAAATGAACAGCAGTTTGCTCTACAATACTACAATAAAGAAACCACAATACTTTATAATCTCCTTACTCGAAATACTGCCACCAATCTATCATCTAAGTCTTTGCTTTTATAGTATGCAGCTTACTTTCAGATACAGGATTGCACCTCGAAGGAAGATTCACTGCTTTCCATCAGTGCCTTTAACTAACTCTTACATCCAGTCTCTGTCTCACACATGCACATTGGTTGCAAGATAAAGATTCAGGCTTTCATGTAGTCTGGAGGGAATACACTTTTGGCTTTTTAGTGAGTCTTATCGTGACAATCAATGGAAGCATTGTGTGGCAATTTCAAAATGTAATTTCCGATATTGTATCGTGGGTGATTCAATGGCAGATGGAGCAAAAATGACTTGAGTTGAAAACAAGGAAACGGGAGCATGTGAGTAAACACTTCATGTCATTTGAGTTGTGACAGCAAGCTTAACAATAGCTAAGCATTGTGGTTTTATTAGCCACCTATCAATAAATTTCCAAGGTTCTCTAAGCCAAGTTTAATTAGTTTATCAGTGAGAACAAAGCATGGTGTTATTTACCAGCATCTGTTCTTTTACATTGGCTCAAGGTTTACGTTTGGCACAAATGTTGATTTACATGGACCAATACACTTTATTGCCATTTGATCAGATAAAGGCTTAGGTCATTGGGTAAATCATCAATGTATTTTGCCAGATGGAATAGCTTGGTCTCTTTTCGAGGCCTCTGTCAAGAAGGAAATCTACAAGAGTCAATGCTCTTCACCCTGTCTTCTTCGCTGCCTTACTTTTGGGCTATGATCTTTCTTAACTTTCAGTAAACTGCCAATCTAGTCCTTTGCTCTTTCATGTCTTCCTGTGTGTCCATGTAGTCCTGTTCTGTCCTCTGTTCCTCACCTGATCCCTGTTCTGAGACTGCAGCTCATCACAATTACAGTAAGTTCCAATTGCAGTGTTTTCCTCGGCCTGTTATCTTAAAATCCGAACAGCGACACTGGGCACCTGGGAGCCAGATGCTATTTACTGCTTGGAGACTCACTGTTGTTGTCTGCTATTTGATAAGGTCTTGATTGTCAAGATATCTCTGCATTTTGCGCTTTAAAAAGGTGTAGCCAACGTACGTCATCTCCACTCATTCCATTGACTGGAAATGTTTCCTGTATTTTACGAAAAGCAAATGGTTCTTTATGACAACATGTCATAGTCACCCTCAGCGTTCTTTACAAAACACGTTTCCTGCCTGTCAACATGGACAATATGAAAGATTAGCACAGGAGGAATAGTTACAAAAAGACAAGGACTGCCACAGTGGGTTGTAACTTGATATGCCATTTTAGGTGGCAGAGGGTGTCTAAGTGTGAGTTGCAGGGTGTTTTTGGGTTTTGAATACCTGTAGCCAAATGGCTTAGAGTGTCAAAAAACAATCGACAGAGACGTGAAAGTGTGAGCAAGAACACACACAGGGGTAAGATAACCCCTGACCAGATGGGGATGGTCAAGTGAACACAGGAGGAAGGTTGTGGGAGGGGGTTGCAGTGTTTATGTCACCAGTGTCAGAAAAGGGATAAAAAGGCATTGCCCCCTGTGCCACATTTGGCCTCTGTAAATCCTCAGGGGTCCAGGAACTAAAAGGGTGGTGATGATTAGAGATTCAATTTAGTATGCTATCAATCAATGCCACCAAGATAGACAGGATTGCTGCCGATAGCTCATGCTTGCAACCAGATTGGGCTGGTGCCTCATGGGATTCACGCCCTTTTTTCACGCTTTGTTAATTAGGCGACCAAGCTGCCCCTGCACTTACTTATTTATGAATCTTGGCTTCGACCTGTACTGGTAACCACTTGGTCTCCCCTAATTAGTCTCTCACTAATGGCCCTGCTTCCAGACAATTCTAGACCCTAATTTTGTCAATTCACACACCAAACTGTAACACACATATGACCTTGACATTACACAACCCACGTTGTCTGGTGTTGTGTTTCTGTGGTACTGGATAAAGTGCCCCACATGGGATAATGAGGCAACACTTTAAAAAAAATCAATTTCCATCTCCATCTGTCTAAGTAATTCTTCACCTGTTAATTAACCCAAGACCAGAGTAGCCTAAATATGTTCAGCTATGACAGTCGTGAGATATGGATGAAATGAAAATGAATAAGAGGCTTCATGTTGGTGAAATTTTAACACTTTCCATGAGCAGAAGGAGCTGTACAGATTTAACCACTATCATTCGCAATCAATTGATATATGTAATTTTTCAAGCTGTGGCTCCTTGCAAACATGTTAAAACAACAGATACTGTTAACTTCAAACTACCTTTTTTCATTCTATGCCAGCAGCATGAGATCATTCCAACAACCACAGTCTTATAATTACTGTAGCTACCAATCAGTCCGGCAAACACCCTATACAAAGTGTTTTTTTTCTTCTTTCCATTCCTTTTAATGATGAAGTCACTGTTCGGGTTCAGTGAGCCCATTTGCTGTGGCCTTGTGTGGTGCGGTCTGATTCCCATAAACACGGGTCCAAAGTCAGATTTACTGGCCAACAGCCGCAGGGATTCATTTGTATTCCTCCCACTTTGGCAAGGTCAGGGTCAGGGCTGATGACTAATCAGGTCAGTGCTTATCCACACCCTGCAGTTGGAGCATTACTAACCCCCTTTAGCTTACTTGGACCACCAAGTGGTCCGGCATGTGTTCTTGTGCTGAACGCAGATGGAATTAGAAGGGAAACACAGTGAAATTTCTGATGCATCTAATTTTCCATGACTCCAGTTGCAAAGAAAAACAAACTGGCACTTCTGTCTTGTTGATTCCCTTCAGATTAGAACACAGCAGGCCACAACAGAACTGAACCAAGCTGAACACATGTGCTAATGGGTAGGCTTATGCATACACACTGGGACTGTTATTTTTTAACTACCTAGATTTGGTGCAGGCAGTCCTTTCGCTGAGTACCTCAGTGAAGCAGGTGTTTATGTAAGGGACATTCCTGGGTTACCAATGAAAAAGTTAATCACTGATTGTCTTAAATAGCCCTGATGAAAAATAAGATTCCTATATATTTTGCTCATCTAAATTCAATTTGATCCATTGTGTTTGAGGACACATAAGGAAGCAAGACTTGTTGCTCAAGCAACTTGTAGCTTCCCACTATGTAGTCTCATCGCTTAACGCTTGTGTCACCAGTGGCAAAAAATTGATGTGATATTATTTAAAAATTTGTGGATTATCAAAACGGCAAAAGTCACTGTAAAGACTGACATCGATTGACCTTATGGTCTTATTCACACACAAGAATACACACACACAGGCTATTGGTTGTCTGACAATGTGCTATCTTTTCAGTATATCTGTGGTCCTTTCCCATACCTTCTGTGTCATGTCACATGCAAAAACACATACGCACATCCATGTTTGATAAAAATTCATGTTTCAGCTGCAACAAAATGTGTGTGTGCACAAACATGCACTGTGTGTCAGCACATTAATCAATGGCTGCATGGCGGCCCTGTGGCTAGAGCTACTGTGTGTATGCGAAGGTAGTGGTAGTGGTGTGGGATAATTGGTGACACCCCGCTCCCTCTAAACGGCCAGCTTTAGTTACACATCAATGAAGGGTGAATAATACATTAGCTAGGGTAGCCTATAGCCCTCCTTCATATCCCAAGAGAAAGAGAGGGATAGAAAAGTAGACAGATGACAGAATGAAAAATATCTAAAAAAAAATAATAGTAGAGAAGTAGACAGATGACAGAATGAAAAATATCTAAATATCTTGTATAGAGAAAAAAAACTGTAGAAAATATATTTAACCCAAAGCTCCCTCTGTGAATGAAACTCATTTTTCATTCACATCATTCAGCCAAACTATCAAACTTCTCTCATCCTCACTTGAGTTTGTGTTTCTTTTCTTCCTTGTCCTAATGAATGCCAAGTGTCTTTCTCTCAGTTCATCACTGCTGTACAACGGGTGAAAGACAAAAAAGGGCAGAATCTCCTGGCCAGAATACTCTCCGATAACTGTTAGACTTGCTAAAGTGTTAGAAAATTCTTGAGTGTGGAAGGGTGACACGATTTTTTCTGTCCTCATGTTGTGATTAGTTGCATTTCTCCGTGCGCTGGAGAAAAATGGATAGCACTCTGTAAATGCGTCAACCTGCACTGCCTGTGTGAATCCTCTGTATTTTGATACTTGTGACCTTGCCAGTTTGTCCATTTCTGCGAAAGTATAGTTGACTTTACAGTGCGAGTGTGTCCACATGTGACTTTGTGTGTGTTACTAACTGTTGTATGATTTATTCCTTTTTTCTCTGATGTTGCTGTCTGGGGCCCTCTATGTGTCATGCCAATGCACAGAGGTCTTTATGTAATTGCAGTGGGGCTCTGAAAGCCCCCTGCCATATGGACCCCAGCAGCCTTGGATCTCTCTGTCCATCCGTCAATTACTTTTAATTGCTCAGAGCCAGGATTCTGTGCTGTGGCTCTCTATTGAGCGGTTTCTCCATAGGTTAAATACATTAATATGTAATAAGGTTTGGGACCCTGCCAATCCCTGACCATGAGATTGACCAAGCAGTGCTGAGCAGGGCTAAGGACAGGTAATGTGGACGGTATAGGCCGTGGCTGGCCTTTGACTTCCCTACTTCTGTCATTGTCAGCTACATTTGGTTGACATTCACTTTTCAGAAATAGCTTTTGCTCTTTGTCTTTTTATTTATAAATCAGTATAGATAAAAAAAAATCTAACATGATAAAGTATGATTTTTATAATGAAAGGAATATGTTTTGAAGAGCAAACCAAGAGGAATCCTTTAATGTAATGAGATAATGTTTTAATCTTGTGCTACAAATGTTTCTATTGTTTTGTGTCACTATTACTTCCCCGTGTAATATAACAAAACTGCATTTTAAATTTCACCAGTTTTCACATATGTTATTTATTTTGTTATAGTTATTAAGTTTGAAAGTGAACATATTTATAATGTATTGAGTATATTGGAAGGCCTAATACTTTTTTCAATCTCATATCCTCTTTATCAATTTTTTCAAACGACATTATACCTATTGAAGGCTCATTTATTCTCACTTTATGTGGGCAAACAGGTATGTTCGTTTCAAACGTTCTCAAGCGTCACTGCCCACATACTCCTTTAGTCAAATATGAACATATAACGCCAATTATGTGCCTGTCATGCAATACCACTGACAGCCACCAGACTCTGGAATCAGAATATTGCTGGTCAGTATTGCGCCTTTAAGTAGATTAATTGATTGATCCATTAACTGATGGTCCATCTGACAAATCCTTCCAGAACAAAATGAATATTATGTCTTGAAAATGCACATTTCTTTTTAGTTCTGGTTTAACTTTCAACTCCTCCCCATGATTTAAACACTAATTTCTCGCCATGTTCATTTCTTAGATACAGAAGAAGCTATTGAGTTATGTGAGGTTTTTCCTGCATCTCTTTTGAATTATTCTTGGAGTTTGTCGGCCTCTTAAAGGGTTAGCAATTCAGGATGTCAAGCTTTCTCCAAAGCCTTCTACAGCCACACTTACAGGAGGTTTCTTTATGGGAACATAAATGTAAATTTAATGCACATGCAAGGCAGAGTAGATATTAGCATTGGCAGTGTCATGTTTTGAGATTTTTATGGATGCTCCAAAAGCTCTCTCTCTCTTATTATGCATTCCCTATTGCTGGTTCATTACTGGTGCTTTTAACTGCTTAAAAGGCAAAGTCCATTTGTACAGAGGAGATCTAACGAGTCAAGTTATTACTGCAGCCAAGTGTAAGATTAATTAACTCAGAGGCGATTAAGAATAGAGGCCCGAGAAGGGGAGGGAGAGAGACAGAGAAAGTGAGATCCACAGCATCCACTCTAAACAGATCAACATGATTAATCTCATCAAGCCATTAGTGAGTATGTGGTATTGAAAAACAAAATAGCCATGAGTAATATTGGTGACTCCCCTTAACCTTTTACTCCAAGGGTAATGTTTCCAAATAATAAACACATTTATCTCCGAGTACCAGCTTAAGTTGTAAAGCCTGGACTGAGAATAAATAAATTGCATCTTTTTGGCAATCAGCATGCTGCTATTTGTCATCATAGACTATAAACCATTATTCATATTTAGAAGAATAAGACAGAAATCAGGCTGTATTTTGCCATCGTATTCATAGAAGATAGTACTGATGGAAAGTTGTGTGGCGTAGGAACAACAACCGATTCACTTCAGAGTTTGGGGTCGTTTGCTTGTTCAAGTCATGGAATCTGCATCAGAAGAGGCGAAAATGAGGAATGAGAGCGGCTTTGTCATAAAAGTAGAACAAAGAAAATCAGAATTGTATGGAATGAATGATGTGAAAAGGACAGAACCACATGAATGGCCCGCCCAGTTTACCTTGGAGTGTGTTTCACATTAAACAGAATTTGGTGTATGAGTGCATCCGATTATTTTTTCTCCTCCTGTTTGTATTTGCAATGTTGCGTGCTACGTCAGGTTTTTATTTTTTCAATTTAACATAAGACACCACTCCCCGAGTTGAACCTGAGGGCACAAAGAGAAAGAGGTCACTTTTATATGATCTTTGTGTTTATGGATTTGCGTGTCTGTTACAGAGAGGGTGTGTGTTTGTGTACGACAGTCACACAGACCTGCATAGCCCTGACTTGGCTGGTTGCATTCCTAACTTTAACTGCCCAATCTCCCTTTTGTTCTTGGTAACTTTGACCTGAAAAACGAATGGCATAGCAAGCAGTTAAACTGTAGCAATGTGATGTGAGAGGCACATCATCTGGTTGTCCTCGTCCCATCTTTTGAAAAAAATAGAGGACAAGACAAGTGTGATGTAGGGGCGGGGTAGAGTGTAATTACTCATCTTCTAAAATTCCCCATCTGCAATTTTTTTCTCTTTTCTTCTTTTTCGCAGGTAAATGAGGGCTTACCTAGAAAATGAACATGACTGGCAGTGATAATTGACTTGATAATTATCCTGCAACATCTTCATAAATCACCATCTCTTAGTATGTCTAGTTAGAATCTATGCTAATAGAGCAGTCACCAGCTCAAATTTCGGTTATGTTATTTTATTTATCCTATCTGGGCAAGTTTCCGTGGAGAACCAGACAAGAAACAAGAAAACCTCAAAGACTTTTGGTTTCTACTTTAAACTGTTTTAAAGTAATTGGAAGCCACTGGCATGTGGAAAATGTGAAACCACATTGGGGCTTTGCCCCTCACAGCAGACGCACAGGCAGCTGTTCCGGGTGAAACAGGAAGTAGCCATCTTTAATTAGATTCAACACAATCATTACATACTGCGCTGGAAGTGCACTGTAAAGTGATCCGATATGTTGGCAGATGACTGTATTAGCAGAGACTGTATTAAGAACAAACAATGGCAGAGGGATACAGAGGGAGAGCAAGCCAGAGTGAGTAAGAGAAATAGTGAGGCCATGTGTTTGTGGGAGACTCAGTGTCTGTTGAAACAGAATGGCAAAGCTGGGTGCTAAGCCCTTTTCTTGTGGTGCTCAGCCATTCAAAAAGCCACGGCTTTTATTCAATGCCTGGTTCCAGCTCTTTCTGGGATACACCCCCTGTGAACAAACGGGATTTGTGTGTTTCTGTGTGCATATGTATGTGTCTTAATAACATGTCTCATTTTCTGTTTGTATGTATTATGGATAATGCGTATGCTTTGGCATTATGTAAGTATACAGCATGAGTTTGTGTTCCCCTGTGTTTGAGTACTGTTTGTTGAGTCAGCCATTGCTGACGAGCTAAATTGTCTGAAACCTGCTATTAGAGCTGTGAAGTAACTGCTCACACACAATACAACTGTGTAGGCGGCACAATAGACCATCTCAACAAAGCCATGTGAATTAGTGTGTATTTTGTGCATGTTTCTGCTTCCTATACTTCTGAGACATTCTGATAATCAGCAGCTTCCACCCATACAAGCTCATTCATCCACACAGGTGAGTGTGTGCATGTACCCACGAACACTTCTCCCAGCACCAACGAAATGCCTCCATTCACACAGAGGTCCCCAAGGACAAGTTGCTGCTATCGCAGTTTAGGCCTGAGAATCTGTGCGGCTATCTTCTACGCAGGCAGTTTCCAGAGCAATCGAGCTGTTATGAATGGATGCAGTGGAGCAGAGGGAGGCTTGAGAGGAGAGGAAAAGAGTAGAGAGGAGAGGAAAGGAAAGGAGGAAGAAAAAAGAATAGAAAGTAAAAGAGAAAAGCACAGCAGTGATGTTAATAATGGCTCCCTGAGCTGCAGTAAGGCAATGAGCAGAAACAGTTCCCATCAGGCTGCATGTTAAATGTAGACACTTGAAGCAGACACAGAAACATTCAGAGGACACTGTAGACATCTAAACACTCGGTCTCTGAAGGCTTCTGCATGTCAACATGCCAAAAACACTATGGCAATGAAAGAAGTGCAGGAGCTGTGGGGAATACAAGAGAACATGTACTAGCTCTTCGTCCTCCCTCTTTCTCTAACCTCTGGCTTTTCTCCTCCCTCTTGCCCCCCCCCCCCTGTCACCACACCCTCCCCTTCTGCCTTTCATTTCCATCTTTTTTCAGCCTTGTTCCCTTCTCTCTCTTTGTCTCTTCTTTGAATTTCCCACATTCTCTTTGAATTCCCACCTCTTGTTCCCTCTTCCTTTGTCTTTTTCTGTCCTTCTTTTTTTGTTTCATTATATGGCCACATATTAACATGCTTGTACAAATGTGCATTAAATGTCTTTTTTAAATATCACAAGTAGCCACACACTTCCTGTTTCATCTGGACATATAAACCCGTATTTAGTTGTTATTTCCTTTATTGCTGCACTAAAAATACAGGCATATGTTCAGAAGAATGATTTTTTTTATTCACTGCCTTTTGCATTCAGCATTAAGTGGCTTACAATCATAAAGCAAGTGCAGTTTTATTATTATTCTCAGTGTCTTTTTAAAGGTCTATATATGGACACACACAGAAAATGCTCACCACATGTTTTGACACATGACTCGTGGCACTCACTTGTCACAATGCTAGCCTGCATCACTAAAACTCAAAATCCCTGAAAGAGAAAGAGGCCCCCAGGTGAGTTTCTACTCACAGACACACGTAGACAGATAATATGTATGAATACGTTTCATACCTGCATGCCACCCTTTGATTCAATTTAATTAGTTTTTTTGTTATGTAAGTAAAAGGCTTATTTCGAGACTAATTGAATTATAGTCTATCTTCCCCTCTTCTTGTTTGACCTTTGAGGCACTTCATATTTATTATCGTCTGCACTAGCTCACAAGATTCTTATCAGGTTGCGAGCTATGAAGTGTCATTTGTTCATTAGCCTTATCCGCAAAAAAGCTATCAGAGCAGCATGGATATCAAAGAATACCGATGCTGCTTTATCTGAGTAAATTATTCTACCGCCCCCCTTTTACATTTTTTTTCTTTGAGGATGAACACATATTGAGGCGCTCTTTAATGTCAGTAACAAACATTAAATAAATACATGTATTTGTTTTTTTTTCATGTATTTGCTTTAAAATGATGTTGAATGAGTTCCTGCTGGACTCCAGTTGCATTAAAATTAATTCTGGATTTGGCAAAGTAACAAATCTCATATCCTTTTTCATTGAACGAATGCAAATGAATATGTTAAATAGTTTATATAAATTTTTGATGTAGCATACATTGTAGCCGTTATTCTTTCCAGCTTTCTTCTAAGGTGCCCTTGAGCAAGGCTTTGAAACCCTACGTACAAGAAAACGCTTTACTGTAACTCATCCCTGAATAAAAGTGTTTTTCACAGTACATGTTATAAATAGGTGTGGTTAAAAGATAAAGGCGTAGCTGATGCAAGGAGATGTCTTGCCTGCCTGTTATTTTGATGCACGTCAAAGGGGTCTTTTTATAGAAGTTTGAAATGTGCACCTACACGTGTTGATGTGTATGAGTGTGTGGCGTATCTTTTGCATTTCATTTGAGTTGCATACTACTAAATCAATCAGAGCTCAGTGTGGTTGCAGTTACATTACATTGTGTTTTAAACACGAATCATATTCCAGGTATTGCTGCCCTCGAGGGAGCATGAGGTGAAACAAAATTAAATCAACAGCTGGGGTGACAAGCACACCCCCCACTATGCCCTACAACACACACAAAGAGACAAATAACTCCATATAAACAGAAACACACACAAATACCCACATATCTTGACAAGGAGATCTGTATTTACATATGCAGATCCTTGGGGTAAAAGCGAACCTGCTGCTCACTTGCTTGTTTGCATTTTTCAGCTGCAGTTGGCCGTGTCATTTGCCAGGAAATTTGATGATGGCATCTTGGCGTCTCGCGCAGACGCATGCAAGGTGACCATGCATGGCTATATAGATCTATTTCAATAGCAGAATGTTATGTCTAAGCTCTGTTTGCTGTCAGTATTCTTATTAGAAGAAAAGAAAACTGTATTCTAAACTTTGATGGAAGGGTCTGCAGACTTTCCGTAAAGAGTTGTGAGTGAAAAATGACTTCATTTATGGTAAAGTTTGAGGCAATAGTTTCCATGTTGGACAATATAAACATCCCACGTCTCTACAAAAATCTGGTCTTGTGCCCAATTCCTGGTGGTGCTTAAACACTGGCAGACTTGGATGAACCAGCACTCTGCAGATTATCACTCAGATCCTATTTATTTGGCTTATTTTATGACATTTTTCAACACATTAAAACAAAAACAGGTCTAGTAATTTGCAAGTATACTTTGCTAATTTACTTCAAGTGTAGGGATTTTACTCCATCTTTTCAGGTGATCTAAGCTTAGGAGACGTTAGTTGAAGCACTGGCAGTTCAAATTAGATTCCACAAGGCAAAGCCAAACACCTCAGTGTCGTAAATCAACAGGCGTTTGGATGACTTCTCTACCAAAATATTTTGAAATAGGAAAGAAACTCAGTAGATCATAAGTTATACATGATGACATTGCTGTGACAAAAAACACAAAAGTGGTTAGGTCCTCTCTGACAAAAGCCAAGAATTGTGCTAATATAGAATGACAGACAGCATTAGCAGTCTTATACGCATACACATATGCGAAGATAACAGTGTATAACTTCACTAATGAGGCAGGGAAAGACACATAATTCAATGTTCACATTCCCTTTAAGAGCAAATCAAGAGCAGCTCTTAGATCACAGAAAACAAAGGGGTAACTATTCACTTTAAATGTATTCATCTTGAAACACCAAGGCAGCGTCAGTTAATATTCATTTACAACTTAACAAAGACAAAAATGTGTTGATAAAATTGAAGTACAGTAACAAAGTAAAGGTAGCAGCTCTCCTGATGAACAGCGTGCACACACATTATATCAAGAACTCAAAAGAGTTTTAGCATAGGAGTTTTAAGATAAGCGCACATATCAGCACATATCAGAATAAGTAGTAATGGCTAACCCCCTGCTGTGAGTTTGGGTGTGTTAAATACGTTTTTTTTTATTTATTTTTATGCCAGCGCTATTTAAGGGGGCTGTGACTTATTCAATAGCAGCAGAACACAGAGCCATTCAGTGGCTCCATGGGATAATGCAGAAAGCTGTGAATGCTGGGTTGGGTTATCAACTGGAAAGTAGAGGCCATGAAAGGAGAGAATGTGCACAATGAAATTCGAATAGAATAGAAAATATAGGAGGGGAGTGAGTGTCCATCTTTTGGCATTCCCAGCAAAGTCATTTAGAAAATGTAGTCATTCATTCTTCATATATCCAGTTATCCTTGACTTTCACTCAGTTATGAAATGAGCTTCAATTCTTCAAGGTCCAATTTTGATATATTACTTGCTATATTAGAAGTTATTCTGGAAAAGAGATTTCTACCTGTCTTCAAATCGATTAACATTAAAAAAATAGGAACAAAAAAAAAACCATAATGAGTGTAAAAACATTTCTTTAAACTTTCCTATTTCTCTCAACCTCCAACCACATGTTAAATCACTCATACTTAGCAAGAGAACTGACAATGCACACTCATGCACACACAGACGCACACCTGGTTTTTTAGACAGCTGCCCTCAGGCTACCTGTGCGTCAGATCCTCTGTGGTTTGTAATTATTAGAGAGATAGGAGCGGGAAAGAGGGAGAGATGAGAGAAAGACGTAGAATGAGGGAGAGAGAAAAAGAAAGAGAAGAACAGGGATAAAGACCCATTCCGCTGGCAGTTACAGGAACTAGACTAGACTTCATGAGCCCTTGAAAGACACAATAGCCTGCTTGGTTGCTGCACACACACACTCACACACTAATGTGCACATACACGTATATGTATGCGACATAGCTCACAATGTCCTCCTTGCAGTGATCAAAGCTTTTGCTTTTTCCATTTGAATCGCTTTGCTTGGCTTTGCTCTGCTCCCACAAACCCTCTGACCGAAGGAAAAAAAAAAACATAGTTGTTTGTTTTTGTTTATTTATCAGAAAGTCGGAGTCATCTGGCAAGAGCTGTTTGTCTGAAATTGCCTCTTGACACATGAAGGGCTAAAAAGAGAACCAAAAAAGAAAAAAACTAACAGCCACGCCGTCCAAAATCCAAAAAGCATTAAGCCCCAAGGTATCTTCTTGCAAGGGGAAAATGATTGGGAACGGTGTCCCACTGACAAATGCACAGTGCAAGACTTGATTTCATTAGACTTCCCTATTGAGAGGGATGATAGTGGGAAATGAGAGAGGGGAAAAAAGAGATAGAAAGAGAGCTTATTTACCAAGTATTTGTGGCGTTACCCTGTTGTATATGCACACACACACACAAACTTTTTGTGTGATACCCATTGTGGGATGACTGACAGTGAGTGGTAGCGGATGAGGTATGTGTGTTCGTGTGTTTGTGTGTGTGTGCGTGTACGTTCTAATGGGGAGGAGTTGTGATGGGGGGTGAGTCCGCTCAGGAATTCCACAGGGGAATCAACTCCTTGGCTTGTCCATGTCGCAGCAACCAATTACCATGACTGTGAGTGTCTGTGTGTGTGTGTCTGAGAGAAGGGGGGCTAAAGGGGAGGCCTTGCCCTAAAATGGAGGGGACTTCTCCTAATCATCGCCCTCTGGCCCCAGACAAAGGCAAAAAGACTGCTTGGACAATTTGAATTTGAAAAGCATCTCTACTCCTGCCCTCTTTCTCTGTGTCTCTCTTCCTCTTTCTCTGCCTCAGCTTCACTCCGGATAACAAAAGTGGAGCCAACAAAGATGGCTCACAAAACAATCAGGCTAATAGCGCTAATAAGTTGAGCGTGGGGTCCTTGCTCTCAGTGTTGACACATTTCACTGTTTCTGTGGCTAAACAGAGGCTTAAGTGTTTGGCAACCAGACAGCATAGTATTTTAATGGAGTGGCTGCCTCATGCCAGGTCGCCATGTGCTTGGTCTGTTTGACTGTAGAAGAACACAACAAAAGCAACTTGGGGAAGAGGTGGGGAAAAGATAATTAACTGGTGGAGAAGCCTGAAGGGAAGGGTTTTGAGGAAGGAGTCATTAAGAGGGTTTAGGTTTAGATATTTTCATTGTTTTTTTTTCTTTTTTCCTTTTTCCTTTGTAGCTGCTCACACAATCCTGTTAAGACAGCAGTAATGATAATGCCTGAGGTGAAGCCATTTTGTTTTGTAATTGCATGAGAAAATGTTCGCTAACAGTTAACTATCACCATTGGCTTAAATATTTTGAAGATTATTCTGTAACCTCTCAGGTTGTCAAGACATACAGTATTTTTTAGCTGTCACCTGATGGAACCACGCTAACAAAGGCAGGTATGCTACAAATCTGAAATAGTCGCGGCAAGATCTAAGCTTAACCCCTCACCTGTCTGCTCTTTGCGACCTGGAGACTTGTAAAAAGACCACACATTCCTGTCTCTCAATAATAGCGTTTCTTCCCTTTTCCTCCTTCGGCTCCTTTTTTTCTTTTTCTTTTGAGCAGTCTGCTTGTTTGAACAAAGAAATATTTTAAGAAGCTTGTAACTCAGGCTGATGTGCATGTGTGTGTGCGTGGGTGTTGGATACGGCCATGGGGACGAATGCTTCAGTGCCCTCCCCTGTTATTAGGCCTGCCCTGTCATTACGGGATTAGTCTGTAGGGGTTGGTTTTGCATGCATGTGCGTATGCTAGTGTGTGCGTGTAAGCATTTATTTGCTTGTGTATGATCTCCCCAAGCCTGTTTGTATTTTTACAGTTTTTCTCACACAATCACAGCATGCAGAGAAAACAAATGCCACTGCTGTTTTCCCCCCATGGTTGTTAGGATAATCCCAGGTGCATTTGACCTCTATCATAAATAACACTTTACTAAATCAATCCTCAGGTTGCTCAAACAGTGAGTTGCTAATTGAATATTCTTATAAGCTGTGGGTGGTTGAAAAACAGTCCCAGACTCCATGTCACATCCATCAATGTGCTGTGGGAAAACATAAGCAAAGACATATAGATTAGCAAGAAAGGGGGAGGAAAGTGAAAAAGGCAAATGACAGATGACAAAAGGCCAGACCTTTTAATGAGTAAATATTAGATTGAGGATCAATGTAAAGAAAGAGAAGAGAAAGAAAGGAAATGAGAATGAGATACTTTTTTCGATCTCCCCGTGTGTACTTTATGGCAGTGAATTTGCATGTTCATTTTCCTGATTTACCCTCTGTTCCATTTCCGCCTCCTACCTACAATCACTCCTCCTCTCATTTTATACCTCCAGGATTGGAAAGAGTTGAATCGTATAGAGATAAAAAGGCAACAAGAGCATGTCCTTTGTACAGGGGAGGGTCTTATAGTTACACAGTGTAGTAGTTTCTCCCTCAACTTGTCCTTCTGGTTTTCTTTCCACCTATTTTTTTTTTTTTTTGTTTGGTTTTTCACTCCCAGGCCCATTAGGCAGCCTGCCAACATATTCTTAGAGGATTTATAAGATTGTTTGCTTTAAAAGATACCTTTCTTTCCTTAATCTGTCTTAGTCTACCTCCCTCCTGTGCATTATCATCTACACAGCTTAAGTCTGTCGGTTTCGCTCCGAAAGCTGTTGCTGTGTTCATGAACATATGTCACTTAATTTCCTGGTTTGTGCTCTTTTGCATCTGTGTTTTGTGTCTCATTACCAGTATTTGAATTTAGCTATACAGTCATGTATATTGTGCTGTTCTTGTATTATCTGATGTGTTGTAAACACCAAACAAGCAGATATGCATATGTACACCCACACGCTGATAGGGAAAAGCCAGGTCAGGTTGGGGCCATCCAGTGCTTTCAGTCCAGCCCATTGACTTAGGATTGATGCTCTACTTTGGGCACAATGCAGGGCTTTGCACCAAATACACACACACACAAACATATGCACACAATTGCCCTCTGACACAGACACGCAAACACACAGTCAGACACACACACAAACACAGTCCGGGTTTGGTTAAACAATGCAGATGCATTGAAAAAGGAGGGGTTTTGGATGCACCTGCACTCCAGAATGATCGACTGCCTAAACCACAGAGTCAGATTTCACAGGTGTGTGCGTTTGTGTGCGTGTGTGTTTTGCATAATGGTCTCTCTGCTCGATGGTTCTAGTTATTCTATCTCATCTCTTCTTCCCACTCCTGTTCCATCGCTGTCTGTCACTACGTTTCATTGTTTTGTCTGTTTTTCTGCAAGGTCAGCTCTAATGACAGAGCAGTGTGCCACACACATGATCCAGTTGTAATGACAAAGACCAGGCAATGGAGGTACATCACTTCCACAACACCAGCTTACGTACCTGCACAGCTGTCAGTAACAAGTCCCCAATCACACACTGTCAGAGAGTGAGTCAAGTCAAGTCCTGCAGCTAATGTGCGCTGACACAGTTTCTGAGATCAAGACAGTAGTAGGCCACAATTTGCACAAGTGACAAACTTGGCTATATCTGGTTGCAAAGAGCCGAATGGATTCATGATTTATTTCAGAGCATTTAACTCTCTTAGCACACAAGAGATCCTGGGCACTAGACTGAAGAATGATATTCTATTTAGTACAGAGATCCACTCTGATAGAAAGAGATCGCACCGCCCAAAGTTATTCATAGTAAATCCCTTTCAACATAGTTAAAAAAGGGCTGGGCTTTTTGCCTTTGTAAGTGCTGGGGCTCCTGGATGCAGTAGGGGTGACAGCATGTATCTGAAGAAGTGGTGGTAAAATCCGTATGTTATACTAATTTTTTTTTTTGTACTTAAGTCTCATTTCTGTAAAGCTTACCAAGCAAATACATGCGTCTTTAAAAATTCAAGAGAAAGACAGGGGCAGAGAAAAACTGAAGGTAGTAGAGCAGTAAAGTGGGCAGAGAGACTATTCCAAATTCCTCCTTTGCAACTGTGGCAGGAAAAATGGAACATCTTGCACCTCCTTCGATGAAGACAGTGCAATCGCACTCTCTGGCTGCACTGTTTCATCATCTTTTACTGTCATGTAGAACAGCACAGCGGTTGAGATAATAACTGTGGCTGCACACTGCGCCTTGAGCGCCAGGTAGTAAAAGAGCCGACATTTATAGTCTCCCTTCCCTTCTCTAACAACGCTGGTGTCTTTTCACTGAAGAAGTGGAAAGTTGAGATGAAAAAAGAGATTTGCAGGACGTCTCTGTCCACCATTTTGTGTCCACTGTGGCATGCGATAGGTGTAAAACAGAGCTAAAGTTAAAGTGTGTACATGCTCATGTATTTACACAAAGTGAAACCAATTGAAGCGGTCTGACCTCTGTTTCCCTCAAGAGCTTCCCCTTTGTGACACCTAATTTTATTACCCCTCTCCATTGAGGGGCCTTCTGTTAAGTTATATATCTCTTGGAGTTTTACAACGTGCTGCAAACTGTGTGTGTGTGTGTGTGCATGACACAGTGCCCTATGGGAAGCAAAATTTCGTTTCTCTGTGACATTTGCTTCCCCTTGTTTAAAACAAGCATCTAATTGAGACTAATTAGCCAAATGTGGAGCAACAATAAAATGTCACACAACACCTCACTGATCAGCCACCTAGATCTCTGTCTCACTCTTCCGCTGTCTTCTGGTCTTTTATGTTGCACACGCAGACACACACTCACACATACAGTACTTCTTTTGTTTGACTGAATCTAATATTACTCAAAGCCCATCCTTTCTGTTCAGTTATTCACCCTGTTATCTGAGAACGGCTTCGGTCAAAAGCGTCTTATCTGTTACTGGGATCATTTTACAAGTTTTATGACATTGTTGTAAATCCATTGAAAGTTCTATTGACCTCCTGCCACCCCATTCCTCTTTGTCTGACCTGGATGTTTTCTTTCTGCCTCCTTTTGCAGAGACGTTGATGGACACAAAGTGGGCCACTACAGAATTAGCGTGGACTGCACACCCTGAGACTGGGGTAAGTTTACTGGCAAATGATGTTTAGGATGAGCAGGGGTTATTTATGAAGGGAAACAGAGGTTGTTCAAAAGAAGAAATGTTTGTCTGGTTTTTCCTTCACTCACTAGGATATCTTATATATATATAACTTTTTAATGGGATGAAAAAGACCCCCTGCAATCCAATTTCTATGTCCCTCACAGTCAGAAATGTTTCTTTCGTCCTGCATCAGTGCACTTAAAATGTGTCAATTATTCTATAAAGTAACCTTTTAAAGACTTGAATATTTCTCAGCATTGAGCTTTTAGACATCCGTGCACTCAAATCTACCTCACACAAAGTGCCAATGACAGCCTCACTGTGCTTTCCCATGTGGTCTCCACAATGGGTAGAAGAAGAGCAAAAAGAGTCTTGACCCTTTCTCAGTTATACTTCAAGGAGTGCCAGCACTCCACCCCTTGCTTTTGTGTAGTCCTCTGACTTGGCACTTGTGTTTTCAAAGGTGGGCCCCCAATTTTTTATATTTTGTTGTTACCCCAACACACATGCAGGGAGGTTCTTCCTTAGTCGTCTAAATCGCCCACCCTCCTTTCTTTTCCTTTCTTTGCTTCCGAGTGACACATTAGCCACCTCAGCTGTAAACAATCTGTAGGACAAACGCCCTCACAGCCTGTCGTGCCCTCTTTCTGCCTCCCCCATTCCTCCTCCCATCCTTCCATATCCCCTGCCTTACTCTTCTTTTTAAGCTACAATGCTGCAGCAATGCTTCCACCAGTTCCAAACACACATAATATAGGAGATAAAAGAAAACCAAAAACACTTCCTTGATTTTTTCTCAATGAAACCATCAACAGATGCTCATTTTCAAGGCATGTGCGTACAGTTGCAAGCCTTTTGCACTCCAGATTTCCCACATTACCATCCAGAAGAGTAGAGAGGAGTTTTTCCCCAGGCCTTTTTTTGTTTTGCAGTAGAACATGGCACAGACGGTGCCAGTCCTCCCTGAGTTATCTTTACAGCCTTTGTGTTTTCCTTCCTTTTATTTATTTTTTGGCCTTACTCATACACACACACACACGCACACACTCGCATACACAGAAAAGAAAATCAATCGTCTCTATTGTCTTGTTTCTGCCTGTATGCACACTGTATAATGTGTGTGATAGTTTGTGTGCTTTCACAGTGATGCAACAGGAATGAAGAAGCCTGTTTTGTTATGGGTGAGGAGTGTTTAAGAGGAAATGATACATTGCCTCAGAGGACAAATAAACCATACAGTGCAAGCTTGAAAGGGAGAAGAGAGAAGTAAGATTGAGATAAAGGAAAGTCCAGGTAAATGTCCATACAGCCAGGAAGAGAAAGAGGAAAAACAAAGATAATAGATCCATTCACATGTTCTACATACTTTACAGCCAAGTCTGAATCACAGGATTTCTGTTTTTCAGAGGATGACATCATATATAGATAAATCTACAAGTGTACATCCATAGAGGATGCATATTTATGTTTTGATAATTGCAGAGAAGTGTCTTCACAAACCGCATGAGTAGGTTCTGTGCATGTGTACATGTTTGTTTCATACTGTTCTACCTAAGAATCTTTATTTTGCATGTACATTCCATTGTCTTACTGATTAGCCTGCAGCATTGCTGTATGACTCTGTCTAGTTATGAGTGTGTGTGTGTGTATGTGTGTATTAGTGCATGTCCACATGTATTTTCAGGTGTACTTGTATTTTTGCTTGAGAACTTTTTTAACATGATCTCATGGAAATGCTTATGAATAGCATGCCACTCAGTGCACTTTTCCCGTGTCATTTATTTCCATCCTAAGCTTTCGGTGTGTCATTTTATGATCTTAAAATAACACTCCAAATGGTTAGAGTCAGGGTAAAAGTACAGGGCAGGGTGTCATCCTTTCACAGTACGTAACGTGAAATGACACGCAAAACTACAAAAAGGTGTACTAATAACAAGCAACATGACAAGACGTGCAATAACTGCACCTTTTTTATGAGGCCAGGCTCTCACCTGGTATTGTGTGCAGGTTTGTCCATAAACTGTGTCATTTAAATTCCCAAATCAGATGGGAGTTAAAGGGGGATTTCCTCAACAACAGGGTTTCTCACAAACATATAACAATACACCATGTTCATATAATAACTATTGTTGGGGTAGCACGGTATACTTCACATACCCCCAGCACATTAAAACACATGTTATAAATAAGAAAAATGTTCTTAGAATATTAATCTTAAAGGAATCCTGGCCCTTTAATTTAATACCTTGAGTTAATAATGGCAGATGATATAAATCGCAATTTTCTCATTTAGTAAAAAAGAGAAAACCACATCATCCATAAAAATTTTGAGCACTTTGAAAGGACATTGGAAAAGTGTACTCATGTAAGAACATTATTCTTATGTGATTCATATAAAAAAGTATGTTTCTGGTGAAAATGTGATTAGATAGCAGTAAAAAGCAGGCCGGTTGAAATGTTACATTTTACATAACTAAAAAATGTTTACATTTGCTTACATCTACGTTCTATCATTGTAATAATGCCTCATGGACAATTAAGAAAAACTGTAGTCAGCAAAATAAAGTGCAACGATCAGTGTATGGTTTTACACAACATCATCATCTGTGTGGCACACTGGGACCTCATGTTCAAAACAACATTAAATCCCTTCTTTGTAGCCCAGCACACTTACATCTATAATAACTGATAATATATCTGAATAACTGAATATGTAACTGCAATCCTAAGCACAGTCCATAGACTTTGTGTTGTGAAATTAAGCTGCATAAATCATATAAACAGGTACTTCTACCATATTAAAATCATAATAAACAAGTATCACTGTCGGAAAAGAAAGCCATCTTAGAGATTCTGCCCATTAACAAACATTCAGAGGTCTGGATGCGGATGCGTGGCACAGTTTTTACATTCAGTTTGGTATAATCACACAAAACATATCATTGCTAAGCAACAGTGTTTTTTTTGCATTCCTCTGGACAGTGAGTTACAACATTAAGCTTGTTGTTGTCCCCTCTCTGAACACCAGTTTAATCATGCACTACATGAAGACCTCCTGAATTTGCTCTAAGCTCAGTTTCTTTACTCAACTACAAAAATGTAACCCATTGTTAATAGTAAAATACTATTATTATTATTTTTTCCATACTCCCACATTGCAAATTGTCTCTCATGTGTGAAATCATGGGAACATGACATTTACTGCCATAAGCTTAATGTGTCAGGCTGAAGTTTGTGAAATTAGACCGAAAGGCTTGCACAAACACAAAACATGAATGATTCACTACCAATACTCTTTGAGGAAACACCTGCAAATTCACTGGCTCTTATCAAACCATAGATTAGAAAATCAGTGGCTGCAGTTTTTTTTTACCCGCACATGCTGGCTTTTGTAAGTGGCGATTTCCATATTTTTTGAGCCAACAAAGATGACACTGCATAGAGAGCTGATGTCTGCTTTGAGACTGAACTGATATCTTAAACTTTACTGAAAAAAAATTATATGAAAATTCTACTTTGTTTAAGAAAAAAATATACTTCGTCTCTCTGTTCTGTATTAATTTTAATAGCTTGTTCCAAAGAATCAGTGTTTAGCCAAGATATTGCATAACATATTTTTCCAGCTGCATTTTAGACATCCAAGGAGGGGCATGGCTCATCACTTAGGTATTGTTCATTGTTATCTGAAAGTAAAATGTAATGCTTTGACTGGAAAGGGTACAAAGAAAATAATGTGGATTTCCACTTTTGCATGACTCTTCATCTTGTTGGAAATTGATGCCAAGAAATTTTGCTTTTTTTTTTTTTTTCAACTCAACCTGCTTAATCTATTCAGGCTTGGTAAGCAGGCCTACTGGTGTTGGCCTACTGGTGCATGTCTTAGGGGATGACCCCTTTCTCAGTGCACAGATACATATACTTAGACACATTTAAATGAATACACAGAGCAAGTCCAAGCTCATGCAGACAGGCTCACACTAGCACAAACACCCAACTTTGTGCACACACCCACAAACACTTGGCTACATTGCTCTTTTGCAGAGGATGATTTATTACACTGAACTAAATAGCCATTGACACCTCATGCTTTTAGCCATCTCATTGACCTAGCTGGTGATTATCGATTCCCTCCGGTCGCTTCCTCCTTTTCACGCCATCGTTTTAATGCCACTGCCAAACTACACCCATTCCCCCCCTCTCTCCCTCATGGCCTCCAGGGTCTTGGATGGATAGGCTTGTCTCCACCACATCCATATCACAGCCTTAATTAAGATGCTCTGAGCTCAAACAAAAACTAAATAATCTGAGGACTAAGCTGCTGCCAAGTTTTTCAGTTGGTTTGAGAGAAAGTCACATGTTAAGAGGCTAAGGTTAGTTGCAAGGGTGTAATACTTTTGGTGTGGTATAGACATATCACTGTTTTTATGACTTTTTCACTCTTTTGAAGTGGCAGGTGGTGGTGTAATAATCACCTTAATGGTTCAGACTCATGAATTTAGGTTGTAAATCCAACAGCCACGAGGAGTATGTATTTGTTGAGCAATGCACAAGTGGAAAAGCTTGTTTTTTCTTTTGTCTAGTTTTATTTTTCGCCCCATTGTCCTTCAAATTGTGTAACGTGTTTCTGGGCTTTGTACAAAACATTTCTGATGACACGCAATTGAGTTTGTTATTTCCATTGCAAATAAACTTGACAGACTTAGCTTAAGAAAAATACATGCACTAAAGTGTTTGATAATGAAGGAGAGGGGAACATGTCCTCCAGCAGCCACATACACAAGCAGACATATTATTCTCATGGAAATTGCTGTTTGAAATTAGATGATATAACTATGTTGTTCTCATTTGAGATTGAAATTACTTTACTGTGTTTCACAGCAAAATATTGCAGTTTAGTTTGTTTGCACTCGTTTAATGAAGCTGGTAATAAAAGTTAGGAAATTTAATCAGATTTTATTCAGAGTAATTCACCCCTTGGGTACTCGAGCTGCATTAAAAGATGTGGAGGATTGTAAAAACTAAAAAAGCGTGAAGGTTAACTGCTGCCTTTTTCAGCCTTCATTAGAGGACGTTGCAGTCGTTGCTTCATAATTGAAGCGTAATTGGTTGTGAAGCAATGTGGCTGCTAGATCCAAACAGATATGAGATAAACATGCTGTGGTAGCGCTGTGGTGAAGAGGTGACAGGTTGCTGTAATTGTGATAAATTTGCAGTCCTTGTCCTTGCCTTTTAGCTACACTAACCACAGATGAAAGGCACATTATAGCAAAACGAAGGGAATGGGAGGGAAAATTCACCAGACATTACACGACTTTTTTTTCTGTCTAGGTCCAAACCTCTGCACTAGTTCTTGTTACCATTATCTCTTCATGCAACATTATTTTGTGCACGTCATCAAGGTTGGATGAAAGCTTTGCATTGCTGCAAAATATATCTGCTAGAAATATCAAGATTCTCAGGTTGTAAATGTTCCTTCTCTGCTCTCTTTTCAGTGGGAGGAAGTGAGTGGCTACGATGACGCCATGAACCCCATCCGGACGTACCAAGTCTGCAATGTACGAGAAGTCAACCAGAATAACTGGCTACGTAGTGACTTCATCCCACGAAAAGATGTACTACGTGTATATGTGGAAATGAAATTCACAGTACGTGACTGCAACAGCATTCCCAACATACCAGGTTCCTGCAAAGAGACCTTCAACCTCTTCTACTATGAGTCTGACTCAGACTCAGCCACAGCTACAAGCCCTTTCTGGATGGAGAACCCCTATGTAAAGGTGGACACCATTGCCCCAGATGAGAGCTTCTCAATGCTCGAGTCTGGTCGGGTAAATACAAAAGTCCGTAGCTTCGGGCCGCTGTCCAAAGCCGGGTTTTACTTGGCCTTCCAGGACCTTGGTGCTTGCATGTCCCTCATCTCTGTGAGGGTGTTTTACAAGAAGTGCTCCACCACCATCGCCAACTTTGCTGTTTTCCCAGAAACAGCAACCGGAGCTGAGGCAACCTCCTTGGTTATTGCACCAGGAACTTGTGTGCCTAATGCCTTGGAGGTGTCTGTGCCTCTGAAGCTCTACTGTAATGGAGATGGAGAGTGGATGGTTCCTGTTGGAGCCTGCACCTGCTCAGCTGGTTTTGAGCCAGCCATGACGAAAACCCAGTGTCAAGGTGAGTGTTTTCACAACAAATGCTTAAGGTTAGTCCAGAATTCCATTTTTCATTCTTTGTGTTGGTAGATTAAAAATGTAAGTTACTCTTTGTTTGTGGTGATGGATTAAGAAGCTCGACATTTTTTCGACAGGGTACACATTGTTCAAGCTCTTATAGAACATTGAGCTATTTTGTATCTTATGCTTCAGTTTTATGTGCCGGGAGGATGATCATGGGGTAGGGGGAAATTTCCTTATCCTGCTGAGAGCAGGTCAAAGTCAAAGTCTTGCTGAAGAGCATTACATCTGGACACATGACTATTGTTGAAGCAACAATTGTTACAAAGATTTTGCCTGGACTAGTTTGGCCACAGGTTACTGTCTATTGTTAGATTGTGCAGCTGCCACACTATCATCAGCCACGTATTAGATTTGCTCTCTTGGACACATTAATCCAATGATTACAAACCAGAACAAAACATACTCAATGACACTGTCAGCTGGTGGCTTTTCACTCCTCTGACCTCAGTTTTGCCTTGCAGCTGGCTACTAACTAAATGGAAATGCAACTTACGCTGTCTGTTTGGAAAAGCTGGGGTGCTGATGGTTTTGGGTCTGATGGAAAACATAACAAATTAACAGAGGTTGTGATAAAGGTGAAATTTAACAGCATGTTCTAGACTGAAATGGAGTGCAGGTGACAGCAGGAGAAGAATGAAGGATACACGGACACTGTGTGTATGTATTTGTTGAGGGGTATGAGGGCGTAAAATTGGGCACAGGGTGCGTAGGTCAAATGGAGATAGTCGAATGAGAGAGAAAGAGATGGGAACTGGGTTATTGATCAGCAGGAGATGATTGCACTGCATCTGTGCAAGTTCAGTTCATGTGTGGTTTGTGTATCATTTTTGCGCACCTTGGTTCAGAGGGCTCATTCTTCTTCTTCTTCTTTTCAAAATCCATACTCATGATCAGGCAGATAACGGGTGGAGATTTTACACTGACAGCTTCTGGCATACCCTGGATATTTAATATGTGCTCACCTTTGGAAGAAGAGAGTGTATGTGTGAGAAAGAGAGAGAGCATAGTAATTCCAAAGCACCGTGGCTGTGGTTAAAAACTCATTTGTTTGCTCCTGGCAGCTCAAGGTTAAAGCTTTGGTGACTTGGTGCTGATAAAACATTCTCTAATCACTGAAAACCACAAGGGATAAATCTCTCTTTTTCTTCTTTTCTCACATCATCTGTTCTCGTCTCCTCTCTAACATTTTGTCTCCCACCTTTTTTTTTATAACTCCACAATCATTTCTAGTAATCCCATTGTTGTTTCACCTCTTTTCTCAGCTATTCTGTACTTGTTCCAACTTCCTGTCTCCTCTTCTCTGTGCTAGTCTTAACTTCTACCGTTCCTTACTAATCTGAAGGCCATTGCTCTCATTAATAAGCCACCAGAGATACAGTTAGGCTGTCAGCATTAAAATTAATCGATGAGCCTTTTTTGCCTCTCCACTCATTTGCTGCACAATTTCCACCCCCAATATTCTAGACTTTTTTTCATGCCTCACACTTTCCAATTTCAGCATACATTCTAATCATTTCCTTAAGCTCTATGTTCTGCATGAGAGGTTAAGACACAGGGGAATGAGGAAGTGTGTGTGTGTGTATGTGTCTGTGTGGGGTGGAAAGGGGGGCTCTACAGGATTAGTATTTGCCTCCATGTCTCCCTCCCTCTTCTTCTCTACCCCCTTGTCTGTCTTGCTGCCTCATTCTTTAATAGTTCCACTAAGGGAAAAATGGATGAAAGGAAGAGGACAACCCCTTTACTCAATGGAAGTGATTGATCAGCACTTTCAACCTTTTCATGAATAAGAAAAATAGTCTTTTTTAATGGAAATGCTTCCTTAAAATCTCTGGTCAGGCCAACATGTTCACAAACTGATATTCTTATCCTCTATGAGTTGAGAAATTTATTTTAGTTTACTTTGTGTGGGGTGAACTTACATGGATTTGCATGGGTCATGATACAGATCACCTAGTAAAACTCGACGTGATTTCTTATCTGTTTATCAAGAAGCACTTCCTGTTAGCCAGCAGTGTGGATGACTCTGATTAATGGTGGAAAAACAAATACACTTAGTGCTAATGTGCACAGCACAGCAGACTGGTGGTTTTAAGCTAATATTGAACTTTTAAAACAGGAGAACAGCAGAAGCAGCAAGTGCTCTGTTGTAGATTTGACCTCCAGCCTTGTTTTTTCAACTGGGAGAATAAATCCGGCACAGAAGCTATGCGATAATTATCATTCAGTGGGACAAACCTCATAGTGTGTCCTTGACATTGACGAGCCATGACGCTAGTGGGTCAGCTAATCAACTGGCCCCAGTAAACTTTGCCTGCCTACCTGCTGCTGTCTTTTTTATTAAGCACCGCGGCAAACTCATTCATCTTTTAACAAGACAGTTTATGAAAGATATGGAACCTGACAAAGTGCTCTAGATCACAGTGCTGCTGTTACGGTTACCCTGTCTGTACCTTATCACTAGAGGTATAAACTTCAAAACAACAGCTATAATATTAATGGAGATAAGACCTTTTTCATAGGATAGCGGTGTTGTCATCAGGATAAGTCATTTTAACAAGATATAGTTAAAATTATATTGGTAGGTATTTTCTTAATGGAAGTGAGATGTTTTTAAGAAAAGCTCCTTAACAATTGCAGTGTTTTGTTCATTGGTTTGTTTGACAAGCACATCTCTGTGTGCATTTACTTGAGCTTTATAAAACACTGAATAAAGTTAAAAGCAGCAGAATTTTAGCTGTAAGGG
Source organism: Leuresthes tenuis (assembly GCF_036924035.1). NCBI lineage: Eukaryota > Metazoa > Chordata > Actinopteri > Atheriniformes > Atherinopsidae > Leuresthes > Leuresthes tenuis. Next base: position 12,718,284 of record NW_027325361.1, on the reverse strand, counting down.
TTGTGTATATGATTTGCATTGGCTGATTATGCACTCAACTTCAGCAAGTCAAAGAAGAACATGGAGTTAATCTAAAACACATATGTACAGTCATTTTTGAGTTTTTGAGCTTGAGCAGCATTTAAATGTTGGTCATTCACCATTAATATCCACTTCAGATAAAATAGTATGTTGTGTTTAAAAAAATGAAACTTGTTCCACTCCAGGGTAAAAGTATCTGAAATTTGTAATATAAATGCAGCAAAAACTGTATAACTGTATTGTTTTACACAATCCAACTGCAACAGGGCTGCCTTTTAATGCAGTTAAATTTGCAATCACAGTCATTCATCTCACTTTTCCTCCTCTATTTTACCATCAGCTTGCAGCCCTGGCACCTTCAAGTCCAAACAAGGGGACGAACGCTGTCTCCCATGCCCAGCCAACAGCCGTGCCACCTCCGGAGCGGCTAATGTTTGCTCTTGTCAAAACGGTTATTACCGCTCAGACACAGATTCTCCAGAATCACCCTGCACAAGTAAGTGAAGACTTATTTTAACCATTGTTATGTTATATTTTCTCGTGATAATATGAGATACTTTGTTCTAGTCCTTTTGGAAACCAATCATCTACTTTGCTCCTTCATCTGTTAGAATCCTATTTATACTAGTAGTATATTCAACAAAAACGGAATGGACAGTTAACTATAGAAAAAATTCAACTTACTTCTTTGATTAAGCCCTCAGCGACTGATAAAAGTCTGACAACAACGTTCCCACGTCGTCCCACTTGTGGCAAACACGGCTGCTTACTTTCCCAGTGTTATCAGAACTTTATCATCCATGCTCTCCCCCTCCTATCTGTCTGTGAAGTCCATGCAGTCTCAGTTCTCAGTTCTAAAGACAGACAGTGGAACATTTTGTTTTCCTATAGCTTTAGCTTCATTAGGAGCAAATGTGCAGATGTAGGAGCAAATTCATTCAATTCAGAGAGAGAGATCCTTTTTTTTTCTGTTGCTGGGATGTGGGTCTGAGTCTCTCACTGCATAATGAAGATGAGGTTCTGGTAATAGGATCAGAATTGCCAGGGCTCTGCCAACAGTTTGTCTTATTTGTTTCTCACAGCAATTTACACACACATAGAAACTGGCATGCAACTCAAATTTGAACCCCTGTCCTCTTTTTTTTTTTGTTCTGAAGAACTGCCGGAACACTCTTGTTATACGGGAGGAAATAATATTATATCTCATGCATGAGAAATGTATTAATACTGCAGCGCTGGGGTAATTATTGAGTCATGAAGTGTGTTGATAGCTGTTATGGAATATTGAATGTATGTGTATATAATGATATGTAAACAGTGTTTCAAATATGAATTTTTCTCTTTTGTCAAATTCTATTGCCAAGACATTTTTACACCTATTGTATGTGGGGATTAAATTCCTTCTCATTCCGAAACCATTTTCTTCATCTCATCCACACTTTTCTTTCTTTCGCAGCTGTTCCATCTTCCCCACGCAATGTCATCTCCAGTGTTAACGAAACCTCACTGGTGCTGGAATGGAGCGAACCACGTAACTTGGGTGGCCGTGAAGATATCTTCTATAACGTCATCTGTAAGAAGTGCCTCCCTGAGCGGGGAATGTGTTCGCGGTGTGACGACAATGTAGACATTTCGCCACGCCACCTGGGCCTGACGCAGCGCCGCGTTGCTGTTCGTAACCTACAGGCCCACACACAGTATAGCTTTGAGATCCAGGCGGTAAACGGTGTTTCCAACAAGAGCCCTTATGTACCGCAGTTCTCTACAGTGAACATCACAACAAATCAGGCCGGTAAGTGTAACTGCAGCTTTGTGGCTACCTGTTAGAGTCAGCGCTGAACTTATGGGCAATGTCAATTTTCAAAGTGTGGAAAAAAAGTACAAAAATGTCATAGAAAACACTCAAGGCTAAAGAAGTAAAGATCCATTTCTTGTATGCATGTAGGAGTATCTTATATATTCCTTTTTTTGAGCAGGGATTGAGAAGGAAGACATTTTTGAATGAGCTTAGAAAGGGACCTTTTTCACACGCCCACAGCTAGCTCAGTAATAACATTATCTGCAAATAGAAATAGCAAGGCAGTGTGTATTCAAAGTGGTAAACCTTCAGTTTTCTAGCTACCCACTGGTTTCAACCCACTGCTCCTTCAGCTCACAGCAACAGAAATAAATCGGATAATATTGCTATCAAACCATTTTTTCGTATTTAAGATTGAAAACAAGCTAATATTCATTGTATATTCAGTGTACATTTACAAGGGATAACAGTGATATAGTATAATATAATTTTGAAATAGCTGCAGAGGTTTAATATTTTTGAATTGTAGTGCATATAGGTTGAATGTAGAAATACCTTAAAAATTACTTGGCAATTTAGTTATTTTTATGGGTTCGGTGCACCTAAAATGACCCCAAATAGATTTCTGAGATGTTGGATTTTAACATTACTTTCGTTATTAAGAGCTGGTCTCTTTGTTGAAAATCTCCCAGGGCTCTTAAGTTGTGCCTTAGATGTGTTTAGCCGCTATGTTAAATTTGCTCTCTCGGGTGGCTCAGTCAACATCACAGATTATGCTTTGCTCCTCCCCCTCTCTCTTCTCTCCATGGTCTTGTCCTCCTCACCTCTAACCTTGTGTGCCTGCTCCTAAAAGATGCTTTTGGAATGCTTTTTCTTTGAGGGTCTAGGGCCCAAAGGCCCCACAGCCCCATGCAAAGGCCTCTTTGTTTTATGAGAGGGTCTAGCACTGGGCTGACAGGAACAACTGTCCACCGGTCGTTGCTTGAGGTCAGTTGCGTGTGCAGAGAGCAGTGGAGGGAAAGGACGGTGCAAGAGAGCATCAACTGTGATCAGATTATCTATTTGTGTAGTCTTAAGACTATCCCTGCATATGTATTCACCTTTTAAGAACCTAAATAAATACTAAAGGTGGTGATAAGCCCCAGGGGCCACCTCCATGGTAACTGCAACATCTTCTCCCAGGAGGGCCCCTAATCCCTCGGCTAGAGTAACCAGGGCTCTGCCTAGGAAGTATTGTCTTCTCCAGGAGAAAGAGAGACATGGATAGATGGAATTGGGGGGGGGGGGGGGGGGGGATCAAGGAAGGTGAGGTTCCAGACCCAAAGTAAGAGAAAGAAACAGAAGGCTGACTTGTTCAAAACACAAGCACTGCATTTAATAGGGTGGGAGCTTTTAACAAAAACAGTGTCTGGGGTGCTAAAGAAGAGAGACATGCTCAAGCAGGGTATTCAAAATTTGTTATCTGATATTCACACCAACCTCTTTCCATGATCAGCCAGCTGTGCAGAGGTCAGTTAGGAACAAATCACTGTCCTCATCTTCCTGGCTCTCCCATTCATTTAAACGTGGGCATCTCAGTGTGTACCCAATATTATCCCCCTCCCGTTATGGCAGGCTTTTTCAATTAATTTGGCCATTCACAAACATGACTACCATCATATATCACTTGTGTAGATGGCACATTTTTTTAACAAATTCTAAGACGCCATAACCTGGCCCTTGACAAAGAAGGGATGAGGTTTTATAATGGTGAAAAAGTAGATAAAAAGTGAGGACTTGAAGAGGAGAAAGAAAACCATGGGGTGATTTTGTCCACACAGGACAAGTACATAACTTTATTTTTTAAGTCAAGGAGTCACTGGAGATAGACAGTGGAAGTTATGAGACAAAAGCCTAAGACTAAGAGAGGAGAATGAGTCAGAGGTACAGAACAAGCCTGAACTTAGAAAATAGGAAAAGAGACATGGCACAGACAGCACTTAGGTTTTAATGGGCACATGTGAACAAAGCAGGGAAAGCTCAAGTGGGTGGAGTACCAGTGTGTATTATACGCACTTGAATGTAGTGTCCACAAGCCAATGAATGTATATGTATGTTATGTATGTTAATGTGTATATCTCATTAAATATGTAGTCTTTATATGTTTTCATATGTGTCCAGCATATTACCTAATGTGTATGTTATTAGCTTCCTTAAGTCTGGTGTACGATGGGAAACTACATTGTACCAGAAACTTTTCTATCAGCCTTGCTCTTTGATTATTTTCGCGTCACAGGAGAACTACACATTTCCTCTACTCCCCCTAGGACCCTGTGAGGGAGAATTTGAGCATTAGTGGGGAGTGGTTCTGCATACTAACAAATGGCCAAAGCTTTTCACAAAGCTCACAGACTTAGACTTTGTGTTTGGGCTTCTATGGACACATAAAGGGCGTAGAACTTCAAAAGACATGTACAGAAAATGATAAATAAAACAGAATTCATTTTTCTCTTTAGCTCCATCTGCAGTGCCAACAGTACACCTGATGGCGGCCACAGCGAGCACCATGAGCCTGTCCTGGCTTCCTCCAGAAAAACCCAACGGAATCATTCTGGATTATGAGATTAAGTACCATGAGAAGGTAAGCAGCAATGTCAGTGAATGCCTCTGATTCAATCCAATTCTATTGACTTGCATGGTCTCTGTTTCATCTGTGTTTCTGTAAATGTGGAAAACAATGCCTCCCCTGATAAACACATGGTTAGTGTGAGGCAAGTCCACTTCCATTCTTGTTTGAGCACTCTCATCGCCTATTCTCAACTTTCCATCCCTCAGTCTTTTGTTCCCTTTTCCTTTTCTCTCTCCTCCCAATCCTTTCCCAGATTTCTATTATGAACTGCCCTTTTATGAATACCTCATACCCCTGTTCTTTCCCCTGTTTCCTCTCTCAGTCCATGCATCACAAAGTCTGTATTTTTCTCACAGAGGCTTTGGCTTATGGAGAGAACAAAAGCACTCAGTGAATATCTGTCCTGTTTGTTGTCCTCTACCATCAAATTAACATAACCTCTTTAATATGTCTGTCTTGTTCTTGTCTCCAAGTGTTTTTTCACCTGTCTATATAGTTAGACTAGTGAACTATTTCAGGGAGGATGGCGGATCAGAGATGAGATAATGACGAATGCAGGCTGTTATTTACTATCATTTTCTTCACTTGTATTTCTTGTGTGTAGGATCAGGGTGAGGCCATCGCCCATACCATGACTGCCCAACGGAGCAATGCTCGCATTGAAGGTCTTAAGGCTGGGACACCCTATGTGGTGCAAGTCCGTGCCCGAACAGTTGCTGGTTATGGTCGGTATAGCAGCCCAGCAGACTTCAGCACCAACCTGCAATGTACGTTACGTCCACACATTTCTCATTATCCAGAGATATATAGAATATTTGTCGCATAGCAGTAATGGCTCATATGCATGTTCAAAATCCAATTAGTCAAATGCTCACAAAAAATAACCTGAAATTTGAGTAAATTGAATTATGATTGTGTAAGAATCTATCCTAACAGCAAGTCAAGGTATCTGATATACATTTCCTCAATATCATGCAACCTAATTAAAACCGGGACATGTTTTTACTTATGTTAGCATTCTGTGGAAGAGGTATAAAAGTGTACGATAGAATTTGTATGTCTCACAGAGTGACTAGAGAGACTACAGCTTTTGTGGGTGTATCGTTGTGACAAGATCTCCATATAACAGTTTTCTCTATTTTGTATCTAAAGCTGACCCACCAAAGTCATGGCAGGAACAGCTGCCACTCATCGTTGGATCAGCCACCGCCACCTTGGTCTTCATCATTGCAGTTGTGGTCATTGCTATCGTCTGCCTCAGGTCAGAATATAACTCCTAAAAGAATCCAATAAGTAATACGGACAAATAGTAAATAACGCTGGGCTAAAACACTTTTACAAATAAATTTAATCCGCTGGCACTTAAATAATCATTTGTCAATAATGTTTATACTTCAAGCAGAAGAAAACAGAGATAGCTTCAAATGTCAACTCTGTTTGCATGTCCTCCAAACCACCCCAGAACAGTCTCAGTGGATTTCTGCGCCACCTGTGTGGCCTCTGAATGCCAGATTAGCCATCTGAATCTCTGAATAGTAAACAGCTTTGGACAAAATGCTATTTTACTCACTGGACACAACATGGTGTAGCAGCTGTTGGGCCCGATAGGCCTGCCCTCATGACCCAGCACTGAGAATCATATTTGCAGTTGCCTAACCACAAAGATCCCAGATGTTTCCCTGTCCGCTGAGCCCAACTGACTAGGATGATGCAAACGGCCACTTAAACCTTTCAAAATGTCTGGTACAGAATCAACTAGTACTAAGCACACCAGTTTATTCTTATACAGCTCATTTATCAAGCAGCAAATGCAGTATGTGTGTATAAGTATGTGTAAGGTTGGCACTCACTGCTGACTGGCGCCCACTGGGTTCCCTCTACAAGCCAGTTCAGGCAGCGGCTGACAAGCGTGGGCATCAGTCACGCTAGACTGAATAATAATCTCCCTGATCCCCCTCCTCTCCTTCTCCATACTGCCTCTTTGCTCTCTTCTATTTTCACACCACTACATTGTGTCTCTCTCAGGGTCTTGGCTTAGCCGCCATTCTGACTGCCACTGAAGAAGCAGGGGGAAATAGTAATAATATTGAACACAGAGCTACTGCTTATACCAGACAAAATTAGAATTTGAAATAAGATGCAAATCACCATTGGGCTTTTTTTTTTTTGTCCCAGTTACTGGTTAGACAACAAAGGAAGCACATTAACATGTAATTTAAACAACCCGGCCCCTTTTCTGTGGCTCCCAACCCCACTACCGTGCACAAGGAACCTATGCAGGAAGGTGAGGTTATACAAACTGACACACGTGTACTGGGGAAAAAGAATGCAGAAAAAGCAAGGAAAAAACGGGAAAGAGAGATTATAGTCAAAAGAGCATCCACATGGAGACAAGAAGATTTAGATTGAATTGGGAGAAATAGTGTTGTTGTCCATACCCAGAAGGTGACAGAGCTTAGCTTGCCGTTTGAGCCTTTATTTGTCTTGCCTGCACATTTTGATGGTACTGAAAGTAACTGCCCTTCACTTGCTGCTTCAGACAATGGTATGATATCCTATTGTTTAGACTTGCGCTACAGTCTTCAAGTATGAATCATTGTACTACTAGACAATGATACAATCATTATCAGTGTATCTCTTGCTTCTCATGTAAAAAGACTCAACATATTGCCCAGTCCAAAATATACTGTGGCTACATTACATGCAACAACCAGGAATTAAAGAAGATCAGTTTTCTCTTTCTGCCTTTGTTCTTTCCCAGTGTTTGTACCCCACTGGGTCCACGTGACTGACTAAGCGTTTTCATCTTTCTTTACAGAAAACAGAGAAATGGTTCAGAGTCGGAGTACACAGAGAAATTGCAGCAGTACAGTAAGTCTCTTTGCTAAGCTCTCTTATTTTGCTTTATTCCACATTCCTGGAACAGTATTCCTTAACTTTAGTGCATCATTAACTGACAAGTAACTCCCATAGCATGAATTGACTTAATCCTTTAGCACAATAATAAAAAAAAAACCATAAATGTAAGTATATTGGTTTGACAGACTTTGCTTGGCAGTGGAGATTCACTTTCCTGTTCTTGCCACTGAATCCCCAATAGTAACGCCGGGAATGAAAGTCTACATTGACCCCTTCACGTATGAGGACCCCAATGAGGCAGTGCGCGAGTTTGCCAAGGAGATTGACGTGTCCTGCGTGAAGATCGAGGAGGTCATTGGCGCAGGTAACCCACCAAAGCTCCTGAGCTACAGGGGGAAGACTGCTAGTCACCTCCAGGCCATACCGTTAGAGGACTTCACACCAAGCGGTACTTTCACTCAATTCATCGCTAGCCCTCTTCTTCCCCCCTTCCCCACCACACTGGTCATTCTTAGGAACCCCTTTTCAGTCTTACAGATATCTTCAGCACTGTATTATGTTCAAATTACTAGCTGTGTCCTCCTTAAGTTGGTGTGACTCACAGCCCTTGCACCTTTCACGTGCAATGTACATATAGAGCATTTATAATACCTTTTTGTATGGTGGATTATCATTTACCCGTGTCGTGAAAATGGAGCCCAAACCTGTAATGAGACCAATCCAATGTATGGAAATTGATCTGTTGACAATAATAATTTCTCCATGATTAAAAAAATTCTTGAATCTAATGGAATCAGAGTGTGGACAGAACAAAACTACAGCCCCATGCAGATAAGATTAATTTCTCAAGGGAAGATTTTGATCCTGTCTGAGCACACGTCACAGTCTTCTCTTATCTTTTTCCAGAGCTAATTACAGTACAGCCTTAATATTTTGTGTCACACTTGTTGACCCTACATTTTTAACTTCTTTTACAGAATAGTGTAGTTTAGTTTTTTTCTGTTTCAGCAGTTACCTTTAATTGTCTTCTTAAGGATGTCATTTTACTTGGTCAATGACATATGGTTGCTATTGAAATCCAATTTATTCTAGAAATCCTGCAAATGGGTTATGGCTATTTTATTTAAAGAAGATTTTTTTTTTTTGTGTAAGGAATGTGTTTGATTACACTGAGCAATTCTGCTTTTCAAAGGGCAGCAGAATTGTTAATGCTAATGTTAAATCTATCTGAATGGGGCATGAGATAATACATGGTCTCTAGTCCAGGATTGACCGTCTCTGAACCAGCCCACTTTTTACTATATTGAGAACCTCTTAATAAAAGAGAGTTTCTACTGGATCACCATAGTTGACCCCAGGTCCTGGCACTTACACCCCCTCCACCATGTGGTTGTCTTCCCTTTTTTAGAATCCTACCTTCTTTAGATATCTATGATGTTGTAGACAGTGAAATATTTTGTGTATTCCATATATTTGAAAGTAATATCTCTGCTTAAAAGCTGCAGGACTATGCCATGTGAAGTTGAGTTTTTTGTAGCTTATGTAACTGAACGAAATCGGAGGACTTTGTGATGGCAGAGATGGGAATCCCCTACTGCTGCTTCTGCTACTACCATTACTTCTGCTACTACTACTACGAGAGCTCCTCTACTGCTGAGGCTACTACTTGAAACCCGTCGCTTCCCAGCATTCGCCTTTAAAGTGACAAACCCTCAACCCGTGTCTTCCCTGTCCCCTACCTTCTCCTCTACCCCTTACTCAATCCATCCAACCCTCCGTCCCTTACGTTTTCCCGCCTCCCCTGACTTCCCTCACATTGTCCCCTTTGCACTCACATTAATACATACCATCCTCATTGCCTAATTTTTCTTGCGTTCTTGCGCACGCTTGGTGTAGAATCTAAACATAAAGCGTCCATAACTCCCAATCCCCCTAAACTTTTGTCTCCACCCATCTCCTCATCCGGTGCCCGCTTTCCCTGCCACTCTGAAGCTTAGCACCACTTCCCTGATCCATGACCACTTCCTCCTATGTTCCCTCGGCTTGACTCCTATCACCTTATTCCAATCATAATTTCAATTCCAACATAATTTTTTTTCCACCTCCACACCTTTTCATATGCCTCTCACGCAATGTTTTTTTCTTTTAATGTTTAGCCTAAGAGTACAAAGTAATTGTACGATCCCCATTCCACCACCATCACTTAAGACTGGCCTAGAGTCCTGGCTTCTCTTGCAGTTCCCCCTGCCTCAACCCTCCTGCTCACCCTCCCTGGCTCCTTGGTTCTAACCAGTTAATTGTCCCCTCTCCCTTCTTTTCCCCCACTCTCCTCCACTCTTCCGTCATACCTTTCTTCCATCTCTCCTCTCCCTCTTTTGCTGTTTCTCTGCCTGTTTCACCTGGGCTCTCACAGGAGAGTTTGGAGAGGTTTGCCGCGGTCGCCTGAAGCTGCCTGGGCGCAGAGAAATAATTGTGGCCATCAAGACTCTCAAGGTGGGATATACTGACCGCCAGAGACGAGACTTCCTGTCCGAAGCTTCCATCATGGGTCAGTTTGACCACCCCAACATTATCCGTCTGGAAGGTGTTGTCACCAAGAGTCGACCAGTGATGATTGTCACTGAGTTCATGGAAAATGGGGCTCTGGATTCTTTTCTAAGGGTGAGAAAAAAAACAGTTGGAAACCAACACATTTCTTACAAGAATACTGTAGCTATGTTGTTAGCCACACCTTTTAAAAGATGTATGTGTGATTTTATCAATAATGCAGCACTACTAAGCAAATAAGCTCATCCAAATCTGCTTGATCTTTCTTTTTAGTTATCTCTATTTCTTTAGAGCCTTAAAAGATCTTCTTAAACTCAGCCACAGATACCACATTGGATATCTGACAAATCTGGCATTCAGGCAGTTGGTGACATTTACAAAGAGCTCAGTCTCCAATGAATCTCTGCCTTAAAGTCATATCATACATTGTCTAGCAAAGAAAAGGGAGCAATACAAGGAGATATAGAGAATAAGGGGATGGGGGGTGGGTTTACAAAAAAAAAAGACATTACAGTGTGATAAGATGGCAGATGAAAGATGAGAGTAAGGAGACTTATGCAAACACAGAGGAAGGTAGGAGTAAAAATGTAAATAAGAGAAAAATATATATCACGTTCCTTTGAACATGCAACCATGATCAAAATCCAGTTTAACTCTTTTCATTCTGTCTTCCCTTGTCAGCTCAATGATGGCCAGTTCACTGTGATCCAGCTGGTTGGCATGCTGCGTGGTATTGCAGCTGGCATGAAGTATCTGTCAGACATGAACTACGTGCACAGAGACTTGGCTGCTCGCAACATCTTAGTTAACAGTAATCTGGTGTGTAAGGTGTCTGACTTTGGCCTATCTCGTTTCCTCGAGGATGACGCTACAGATCCTACCTACACCAGCTCACTGGTGAGTCAGTGTATGCATTATATGTATGTGTCTTTTTATGTTGTTGCATGTTTTTAATCAGTGTTTAAAGCTGCTGCATGTAATCTTTTAAACATCAATACATCACTATTGTTTTGACTTTAATCCAAAATTAATCTTATTACCTTAAGATTTTAACATTCTGACTAAAAAGACAAGGAGGATGACTGAGAAATAATAACAGTTTATAAAACAATAGATGACAAAGATCCAAAAGAAATGACAAAATGTCCTATTTTCAAGATAAATTCTAGGTCCTATTCTCAGATGTCATGAGAAAACTGCACATAAGTTAAGATTTCTGTACGAAACCCTTTCATTCTCATGTCATGTGAACTTGGTAAACATACCCTTCCGATGTATAAACCCTTTTTATAGTAGAGCAAGAGAAAAAGCAAAATCCCTACACCCGGAGCAATATCCGAAGGGAGTAAGGCCTGACAAGTCTCCTGGTGACAGAAAGCTCTAGCGTTAATTTACAAATGTGTTCGGCACTTTGAGAAACACTGCTGGTATGAGTTATCAATCATCTCAACCATAATTCAGGTTGCCTTGTAGTTACATGGAAGGACTCTAAAATGCTGATATATTGATGTTAAAAAAGGCTATTTGCAGCACAGTAGATATCCTAATAACTTCATGTGTTTGTTCTTGTCATTTTTGTCTAAAGGTTGACTAACCTTGTGTGTATGTTGTGCTTGGGTTCTAGAGCATGCACCCATGTGTTGTGCATCAATGTTTCCCTTAGACTGTTTCTCACCCTCTCTCTCCCCTTCTTGTATGTGTGTGGCTCTGTGTCCGTGTTCCATCCTTCCAGTATTTCATGCTCACCTACTCATTCGCATATCCACAGGGAGGAAAAATCCCCATCCGCTGGACGGCCCCTGAGGCCATTGCCTACAGGAAATTCACCTCGGCCAGTGATGTGTGGAGCTACGGTATTGTCATGTGGGAAGTAATGTCATACGGTGAGCGGCCGTATTGGGACATGAGCAATCAAGATGTAAGCTAATATGATCTTTTTTTCTCCATAATATGAAATACACAGTTGTAAATGGCAATGTATAAACGTGTGTGACACACAAACACACTTTTATATACAATTGAACATATTGTACATTATGCATGAAATGTAAATGTTTTCAACCACTTTCATGGCCCTGCTCACAGATCATACCCACTCACACCTTCTCACTCTGGAACTTATATCATTGTATAGCCAGTGGCAGGATTTCCTCTTTATATCTTCCTTTTCCATCGTTCTATCCTCTTCTGTCCTCCCTTACTTGCCCTTTTCATCTGATCACCTCTTGCTCTCCTTGAGTTGTCTGTCTATCCCCCTATACCAGTTTAGTGATAAGAGGTAGACTGATTTCTCTGTTGTCCTCCCTCAGGTGATAAATGCTGTGGAGCAGGACTATCGACTGCCCCCACCCATGGACTGCCCCACAGCCCTGCACCAGCTCATGCTGGACTGCTGGGTGAAAGAGAGGAACCTGCGACCCAAATTCACCCAGATTGTGGCCACACTGGATAAGCTTATTCGCAATGCTGCCAGCCTGAAAGTGGTCACCAACAGCACACAGTCCACAGGGTAAGTCGTATTTGCTGCGTGATTTAGAATATGTGATCCTCAGTTTAAGTTCAGAAACACCATGACAGCCTGGCCTAGAAAATCTTTAAAGAAAAGATTTTACCTTGCATGTGTTGACTGGTAAACAAAAATGAACAATGAATCTGTATAGTTTCCATTAGTTCTGTGTTGGCTTGTATTTGTTTTATTATTGTTGTTGACTAATTATTATGTATATTAGTACTGATAGCTTTCTAAAATTATTTTCTAGATTTATTCAGCAATGCATTGGACCAGACATTTTAGACGTTTGTCTTTTTGGTACCTGACAATTACTGTTTTAATGCCAGTCACCTGACTTAACAGTCATGACAATACTGGCTCTGCCATTTGCAGCTGAGCTGGTGCTGCATGAAAATAGTCTGTATCCAGGTTGATAGTGTATGTGAGTCACTCTGACTCAATTACAACACTCTTTTAATGCCTTTAAAGTGCAGATTTTGTTCCATACAATCTGTAGTCCTCACAAATGCAGGCTAAGCCATTATGCAAATCCAAATTACCATCGCTCAATACAGCCCTCAAAGCAGTTCAGCCACCAGCTGGGAGCTCAATCAATTATGTCACATCTACATTTAGCTGATTTATCTTTATTTGAAACTTGCTTCTTGGAAAGAATTTGGAGGCTGCAGAGTTGGAGCATACAGTAAGGGGGTGACCTACCTTTCTGTCCCTGCATCAGGGCTTTTCTGTCTTGAGGGAGGGCCACAGACTATCCCGGGTTGGGCTCATGAGGGAAACCAGGGTCTCAGTTGGCCACCAGAGTGACGTTCTTAGAAGATTAAGCTTGCGGTTAATTAGCTAGATTAAGGAGATACAAAAAAGAGATGGGAGATTCTTTTAATTAGCCACTAACGAGATTTTAAACGGGCCAGCGGAGAGGTGGCCTCCTGCCGACGAACCTAACAAGGGAGGATTGAGAGATGACACACTAGTCCTGGTTGGCTGTAGTTTGCTAACACTGTCTGACACGATGTCCTTCAGTGGTGTGTGGGTCCATTACATATGCCTGACATGATAGCACATTGTACTGTGTGTTTAATGGGAAATTATCAGAAGAGCTTTGGTGAATCGAGGGCTTCTATCACCAGAACTATGAGTAACTTCCATGTTTGCATTTGTCTGAGTTTCTACTGTCATCAGAGAGATTCACACCAGAGAAATTAACCATATCAAATCCCTGAAGTTTTTAAAATGTAAAACAGCGAGTAAACCCTTTGGAGAACTGTGACGGTCCCCTGTTAGGACCGACACAGTTTCTTGTGAATTTAGGCTCGGCCTGTAGCAATCTCACTCACAGGATTATCCAACTCTCCTGCTGTGTCTCTGCTTGTGGCTCACATGTGGCCAGCAATAGTTTGGACTCTTCTTAAGCCAACTTTAGAGAAGGAGGACTAACAATACTCAATTAAGGGAGGCCAGAGTCTGGAGTTAACGGCAGCCTGAGGCCGTGGGCTCCGAAGCACAGGCCTTATTAAAAATCACTCCATCTACACCACTCAATGGGGCCTCTGTATCACTGTTATTAACTCCCCTTCATGCCTTTTTCTCTTTTACCCCTCTTTCTTTCTCCATTCCTCTTTTAATTGTTAATGAATCTAATGCCATCAAAAGGATGACAGGGATCAGCAGAGCAGAGAAAAGGGAAGACAGTGGTGTTCTTTCTCTGGACTTGCTCCCTCAACTGGTTCTGCTCCTTTACCTCCCCTCACCTCCCCGTCATCCTTTCCACCTCTACTCTTGTTCATCCGCTCTACTTCACTTTGAGTTGTTGCACAGTTTTATTAAAACTAGCAAGGTGGCCTCTCTATCAGTGGCATTGATCAGCCCTTAGATTTTTTGTTAAGAGAGGCCTTTTTGGGCTGTCAACAGGTGTGTTGGAAAAGTGCAAAATACACAAAACGCGTTTTCAGACCCAGACTAGCCAATAAAAAGAACCACAACACAACTAAATGCCTTCATCTGCAATGAAATGGACAAGTAGCACTTGTAAGTCACTTTTTTCTAGAGTCCATGGCATCATGAGCCAGTCCTGTGGTGTAACCACATGTACATGGTAACAACATCTGTATTTACATTCCTCAGACAGTTATTCCTTGTCTTGAAGAAAATGTCTGTCCACCTCTTCTGGATTATGTTGCAAGCATCCTTTTGTTGAGGCAAACCTGTATAAAGATCAAGAAAGAACGCATGCTTCAACATTTAAATACACCCTGAGATATGAACCGTAAATACAATAATTATGTGCTAAAGGGCTTAACAGTTATAGCCTGCTGGTTAAGCTTATGTTCATAACAACGGCACAAATTTGATTTAAACTGACCAGTAAAACAGCATGGAATCCTATCTTCTCAGATCAGATTCAAACCGCATTTATAGTTGGTTTAAAAGTACAACTCTCTACAACCGCATAGATAGATGTGTTTTTCTGTTTCACCAGTACTGGTGAAGCAGACTCTGCATCGTATTGCAACAAAAAGAACAGTAAGCGATACACAGGCAGAGAAATCCAGATATCTCTAATGTTCCATGAAAAATATTGTTGGGAACATGGAACTTTCTGCATACTTGCATGACTCATATAGAAGTAATGTCTTTTTTTTTTTAAATGGATACATTAGTTAATAATATCAAACAATCATGGCTTGTTAAAAAACCTGTTCTGGTCACAAATGACAACATGTGTCATTGGGGACTAGATTTGATATATGCTCTGGGAAAATACATCACCACGCCTCACCAGCTGCAGCGCCAACATCCAGCACCCAAGCCTCCAGCCAGTCTCTCCACAGTCATAAAAGCACACCCTCAAACCCAACACATATTTCCCCAGCCCCGTTGCACACAACTCTTTACACTCTGTATGGAGGAGGGCGGAGAAGAGGGGGAGAAAAGAGGAGGGGAGGCAGAGAAATGGAGAGGTGGCGCTCAGTAGGGAGGCATTATGGGGTGAGGTTGGCCAGTAGAGGCAGCAGAGTGACGACCTTAACCCTCTCTCTCTGTCTCTCTTTCTCTCTCCTCCCTCCCCCTCCTCCTCAATGTAGGGTATCCCAGCCCTTGCTTGACCGCTGTGTGCCAGACTATACCACTTTCACCACTGTGGGGGACTGGCTGGACGCCATCAAGATGAGCCGCTACCGTGACAACTTCATCAACGCCGGATTTGCCTCCTTTGACCTGGTGGCCCAGATGACAGCAGAGTGAGTGGAGCTAATCGGGCCTAACATGATTGACTGGGCTGAGTTTGAGAGTCAAAGTAGAGTTACATGGACTGACCTTGAGGGAATAAAAATAATCTTTTGAATAAATTAGACATGATGTTGAAGACTGGGCTCTGAGTAGAGTCAGCTATAGAAGGAATAATGTATACCCAATAGCTGTCAAAATAACAGGGAACATTTAACCATTCCTTTAACCAAGCATTCCTGTACAAATAAAATCACACCTTGTGGACATACAGTGCAATATCATCCCTTTTATTGTTATATTTTCCATATTTATTATTATTATTATTTAATATTTATTCAATATTTATGGGTAA
Organism: Leuresthes tenuis; assembly: GCF_036924035.1. Taxonomy (NCBI): domain Eukaryota; kingdom Metazoa; phylum Chordata; class Actinopteri; order Atheriniformes; family Atherinopsidae; genus Leuresthes; species Leuresthes tenuis. Next base: position 12,702,362 of record NW_027325361.1, on the reverse strand, counting down.
ATATCATAGCATTCAAATAATATGAGATTTTAAAAAAAACAATTTAAGATGACCCTCTATTGGTTACAAGACTGGCCACTGAGGTTGTTTTACAGAAGAACTGAAAGGATAGTTACAATCATGGACTTTGCAAACAAAGAAATTGCATCAACAATTTAAAACGAGGAATATGATGGAGTAATACTAATTGTCTGCAAGGTCTTGTTGCTGCTTCCTTACCTACAATTTCCAACTGATGACTTACCCAGCATTTGTCATGTTTACAAACAGGAAATGATCTAATGAAAGTCATGGAAATTGGAGGCCAGTGATGATCAAATAAATGAATTAGGTTCATAATGATAAATAAATCATTCTCATTAGCTGCATAATAGGCAGGGGAGGTGGGGGTAATTTGTTTCAATTTGGCTAAGCTGACAGGTGTGGTGTACTGTGGCTCTCTGTTGCCCTTAATGGCCAGTAATTTCTCTAATGGTGCTCATTTATTATCATTTCATCCTCTGTTGCTGCACTGATGGGGATGGCAAAATATGAAGAAAAAAATAAATCACACCATGTATTTGTGGGGCACACCCTGGTTTGGAGACAGTGGATGTGCCGTGTGTGTGTATATTCCCATACTGATTGTAAGTCAGTGGTTTAGATGTAAAGACTGGATAGTCACAAAGCCATTGTAAGATGTCGGCATGTAATACTGAATCATTTTGGTTTGTATGTGTGGGACTGAATGGGGACTACTCACATGGTTAGAGATTATCGCAGTCCCAGAAACTGTCTGTTCTCTTATCAGCTATCAACTGGTGAAATCGAACAAACAGGCGGAAAAGATATTCTTGTGATATTATTGGTCAGCGTAGTGGCCACAATGATTAGATTATACCATCTGAGTAATGAGAGTCAAAGCAGGTGTGCTCTCCCGAGTCTTTCTTGAAAATATACTTACTGAATGTTCACAGCTAAATTAATGACTTACGCTTTACAGTCTTTGCTGTAGTCTTCTGAGGAACATTTTAAGCACTAAAGAAGGTTGTTCACCTGCAGCTAACTTTAAGTTAATTTGCTGAAACAAGGATCCAATCCAACTAATATTTTTCAAATACGAAAAGAAAATCATTCACTCCCCAGTGTCCGTTTTTTTTTTTTTTGTTAAAGATAAATGACAGGCTGGTGTGAATTTTTCCAGGTGCTCAACAGTGGCTGAGTTTGCTCTTTAATCATTAACCATCATTATGGCCTTTTGACTCTTGTGGTCTTGCTCACCTGCTGGGTAACAAACATATGTTTCATGAAGTCTAGCACTCTGACCGTTCCCATTTTTTAACAGACTCTCAGGAAGCCATTTTATGGTTGATTGCAGTTGTGATGTCTGTCCCTGTTCCCACCGGGTAGAGTGTGTGCTCACTCTTTATGGAAAGCGAAACTTGCTCTCCAACCTCAGCTTGATGTTTGTTCACTTTCATGTATTTATTTAATCTTTTTATAAATGAGCCACCTGTTCTTATTTTCCTCTCTCTCCTCAGGGATTTGCTGCGGATAGGGGTGACGCTGGCCGGCCATCAGAAGAAGATTCTCGGTAGCATTCAGGACATGAGACTACAGATGAACCAAACACTTCCTGTACAGGTGTGAGCGACAACACACACAAGACAGATGCAGTCAACGGACAGCCAGACAGGAAAATGGGGAAGGAACTGTGCCAGAGAGGGCTACTGGAAAACCCCAGCTGCCTGACCCATCTCTGCCATTACACACTATAAAACTGGCTTGCAGTGCCTCTGAATATATATTTTTTTTCTTTATTTCATTACCACTTACATTTCCTGTCCCCACTCTTTTTGTTGTTTATCTTCATTTTTTTCCCCCATCCAAACAGAGTTTGTTTTTGAAAGAGGAGAAAGAGTGAACCCCCTTTCCCATGCGTGCCTCACCACGAGTGGGTTGATGTTTGCATGCATGTGGTTTTTAGTGAGGTTGGCCTTAGCCACACTCTGATCTTCACACTAGAGCCTCTTCCTTTGACCTCTCAACCCGGCTCTGTCGGACGTAATAATACATACTGAAGAATGAACACTAAGATATAAAAAAAGTGATGTAAAAATGTCACTTGTATTAAAACAAACAAAGCGGGGAAAAAAAATCCGATGTGTGTCAGACCATGGGGGATAGAGGACAATTCTATCCAACGGAAGTTTTGTTTATTGTGCATGTGTGTTATTCTCCATCTTCATATTGAAGGTGTGTTACCGAAAAGAACACTTCCTGGAGAGGGGTGAGGTGGTGAAGGAATAAAACAAGATGGGCTGCAGTCAAAGGTCAAGAGGATGACAGAGATAAAGAAGGTCAAAGGAAGGCAACCACAGTTTTGGACACCTGTTTCGACTGTTGGGTCACCAGATGACCTCTTCACTCTGACCTGAAGTGACTCAGGTTCCACAGCTTGGGAACACCTGCTTATCAACAGTGTTCTTGCGCATAAATACTATTTTTACTTTTATTTGTCCGCATTAAATTTAATTTTTTTTTTTGCCTTTCCTACACACTTTTGGGAGATTTGTGGTTTCAAAATGGCTGGTCAACCTGAAGTAACCCCCCTCCACTGAACACTTTTTTGTGATTAGGGGGGCAACGAGGACTATTGAAAGACCCCCTTGGCCTTTTGTGTGCATTTTTGTACCTGTGTGCGTGTACATGTATGCGTGTATGTGTGATCAAGTGTGTCTGGATGTGCGGGTGTATCTAGTTGCACACAAATATACTGTACAATACAGCTTCTGCTATTTGCCACCATGGAGAATTAACGCATGAACTGAACTGTTATAAGGAGCAACTATATCTGAAACAATTATGCTATACTCTGTGGACAGCTGTTTTCTATTAGATCCAAAAATGGACTTTGGACATACCATACACACAACATTTACCTGAGGACATGACGGACACCTTAATTTCTACTTACTATTATCTGGATTTAAAATAATCAAATCCTGTTTTAATTTCTGATATCCTGCCCTATGTATTTATTTGTACCTCATCTGCCAACTCACAATTCCCTGTCAAGTAACCCAGCTGGACAAAGCCGTTTGTGGACTTGGAACAATTAGATGGAAGAGAAACTCCAAAAGGATTTGCCTAATGAATCGATGATTATTAAACAAAGGAAATCACATATAAATTGGATATTGTATTTTTGTTGTTGTTCTAAACAGCCTGTACATGTTTTGTAACGAAAATAAGATAAGTAACAAAGGAAACATGGTGTTTTTGACTAAAAGGAAGTGTTGTTGTGAAATGTTTGCCTGAGTGAAATTAACAGAAAGGAAAGGATGACGAGAGGGAGAAGAGGGAAAATTATTAAGTAGAGAAGACATTAACACAACCCATCTCAGATCACTGCTAATAACCTACTTGTTCTGCGTGCATTGTTGTCTGAGCGTTAAAAGTGAGTAGGTGTGTTCGAGTTTTTGTGTGCCACCTGAACTTGATCTTAAGCTTCCCCAACCCATTTTGATTCTCAACATAAAGAGCATTTGTGGAGCACTGAGCTGTTACTAATTGTCTTCCAGGCACATTATGTTTAATTCCTGCAAACCACTCAACTGTTGTCAAATGTTTTTCATGTTGTACTTTTAAGAGCTTACTTGGGAGCAGGTCCAGAAATTTGAGTCGAACTAGTCAGTTCACCTTCCTATAATTTCAGTCACTTCAGTGGAGAGGTGGTGCTTCAGGGCCTGCAGTTTCCCTTCATCCAAAAGGATTCTCATTAGAAAATCCAGAGCTGTCAGAGGATAAGCCTATTGGTCTTTATATGTCAGGTCGATTAATCCAGCAGCCAGTTGGGAATTGCCAGGATATGAACATGCAGCATACAGGCATACGCAGACATAGGGCAGGCGGACCTGTCATTATCTCCCATTCATTTCCTGTCTGGGCTGCAATCATTCTGTCTCAGCTCTAGCTGCTGCATGATTAACACGGTGCAGGATCAACAGCCCGGGCACACAGACAGCCAAAATTTGCAGCCCCCCCTCCATCTTAACTGATAGCAGCTGCATCTCTGAAACCCTGCTACTTGTGCTTCTCACAAGAGGGTGTTTGAAGGTGATGGATTACGGTATGAGGCTCTATCACTGCTGTGATCTTTCATATAGTCTCCATATTGTTTTGGTTGGAGCTGATCAAGGCAATATGTGAATACAGTTCCTTAGGTGTTGAAAATGGAGCGTCTTTGGTAGAGTGTCTCGCCAGTTTTTCAAGACTGTCTTTCAGAAGAAGAGGACATTATGCAAAACAACATACCCCCTATTTCATGTTGTTCTATATCTGCCCACATATGGATGTTTTTACTATTGCTAATAGTCTGTTAAGAGCTTACTAACCTGTAACAGAAGTAGTGCACACTCAAATAGTAGTTTTAAAGTTGTGTACTAATGCAGTGCAGTAAATAAGTTAAATAAGTCTTTTTAACCTGAAAGTGGTGAATTCATATTTTCTCAGAAGCAACAGAATTGGTAACAATGTATATTTTTTGCATTGTGATGTGCAGATATTTTGACCTCCTCCATCGAAAAACTACACTGCGATTGGAAGAGCGATAGAGCATACATTAAGAAATGACTGAAATCAGAACTGTGGGATTCCCATAAATACACATTATTACTCTCTCCTCCAATCAGCTCAATCTTCCAGACCGTTTGGCCCCACTGTTGCTAACTTGCATGTGGCAGCAAACAAGATGCAGCCGATGGGCATAAAAATAAGGAAAAGGGGTGGAGGAATGTGGCTAAACACAATCAGATGGTAGACATGCCTACTCATGAAAAATGGCAGTTTGGAGCTTTCATGAACTATTGATTAAGTACACATGGTTTACAGGGGTCTGGACTTGTGTTCACCAAAGTCAACCAGGAATGAGTGATGAGCTCAACTGGCAGTGTTGCACATATTTAAAAGATTAACCCACCACCACTTCAACTGCAAACAATTAATCTCTAAGTAGCTTTTTCTGACATCCACATGAGTGTTTCATATACAGCATTCACAAAGAGGAAAGAAACCTGCTCCCCTGTGTTTCTTGTTCATCCATCTGACTTCAGGAGGTTGAAAATAAGATGGACTGTTACTTTTCTGTGTGTGCATGTGTGTGTGTGTGGTGAATAAAAGAAATGCCATTTTCTACAGAGACAGTTTGGCAATCATCAGTTTAGACTGTCGGTTTTGGTTGTATAATTGTGTGCCAATATTCAAACTATCCTAACATTCCTTACACCTTACTTTCCCTGTTTTACACCCTTTGCATCATCACAAATCATAAACACACCCATCCTCCCCAAAACACCCCCACCCTACTCATACTTACAACTCTCGTGCTTTCTTTCCTAAATTGTCTGTTTTAAATGAATATATATAGTCTTTTTTTTTCCTCTAACAAGCTCACCAGACATATGTCTTTTGGTCACTTTTTTTTTTTTTTCAAATAAAAATAAGCAACATGTTTCAGAGAGTACTGTAAATGTTTAGTGAAATAGGGGCAGGGCAGGGGTTGGTTAAAGAAATGCAATTGTTAATTCCTCTCTGAAAAGCATTGAGATGTATTTAATGGTGCAGACATACACAACAAATTACTAAAAAAAATGATAATGCATTCTTGTAGAAATATTTTTAAAAGACCCTTTTTGCAATTAAATTATTTAAGAAATGTGACTCGGTCTCCTCACTGACTCCTTGTGTTGTGTTTTGAAGTGACTATTCTTCCATATAGAAATTGTTCTTTGTTCCTTAAATACCATGCCAATTCATAATCACACACATGCTCTTCAGTCAGGTAATTGCCCAAGACAAACACATTCAATCTCACCACTTATATTTTTATGGCAGCATCTTACTACTATAATCATTACCAGAACTTTGAGTAGTTTTGCAGCTGTCGTTACAATAACATTACTTGTTTGATAAAGTGGCACAGATGCCTAAATTCAGCTAACGATATGCTGCAGACAATCATTCCACACCCACATACTTAACTCTGCACATTTCCAGTATGTTCAGAGTACCTTTAAGCCGGAACTGTTCTTTATGAAAAAAATTATCCAAAGCTCTCTGATTTGATGTTTGTGTTTCAGGCAGGTTTAAGCTGCTTTATTGGTTTTGCCGTGTAAAAGCCTGAGGTCATTTAGAGTAGCAATGAATGTAAGAAATATGTTTTTATACACTGTCTTTCATACACACCTTATAGCTACAAACACCAAATAAGTGATATTGATCTTGGGGTGAAGTTATGCCAAGTTCATCTTTTCTAATGATGCTTTAGTTCTTTACTTCTGCTTTGAATTTAGCTGCGAACAAGTCTGCGGAGATCCACATAGTTGTGCAATAAAACCAAAACCAGCCATTAAAAAAGCTGACTTTAAAAAGTTACCATCAAAAAGGGCTCTCAGCCTAAAAAACATACAAGACAGAATGTTGGAAGGCTGTTGGTAAGGCTATATGTCGATAACTTGTACCACTCAAGCTCCCTGTTTTGTCTTTCAAACCCTGAAATTAATGTGAGCTCAATTCATCTCTGCAGACAGTGAGCCAACAGTCTTGTTTTCAAGCAGTAAGGAAAAAAATGCTCAGATCATAGATTCTACCTCATCTGGCCCTTGTCCTGTCCCCTGGCTCCCCTCTCCTCCCTTTCCCTTGTCCAATTAAATGCAGAGCCTTGGATCGGTCTCTCTTGAGCAGATATTTTCAAAATGCTCCGCCTTGGACCAGCTCAGAAAGGTTCCAGCAGAAAGGTTCTTCTTGTGCTTCAGCAGGCAGAATAAATTCGAAAAAACTTTTGTAACATTTTGTTTTTTGATATTGTTGATTGGCTCACTGGATCCCTCCTTAAGATCCGATACTATTTCACAGACACGTAATTTAGTTCCATCTAATTTGTTCTCCTAATCAGCCTCCATTTTCCTGTTGTGGCACTGCTTTGGCTCAGGAAACTTAGAAATCCCATGTAACAAAATAAAATTATCCATAACTGTAAACATTCTGAAACAGACTGGATGACCATATCATAGGTTTTGAGTTTATTTTGGCTAACTCACATAGCCAGTGCTCCCTAAGTGCTCGATACATAGTAGAATCTGTCAGTTTGAGGTAAATATGGACCAATGCCAAGATGAACTAGTGCACTGTATACTTTCCTCTGGCTATTGACATAGTGTCACATTACTCCAAGCTGGAGAATATTGATTGTCTCCAGGCCAGTTTAATCAAAATATGTCATATAACGCAAAAGAGAATTATTAAGACGTCAATAAAGATTAATTTCTTATCCCTACTTGATCAGTGAGGCAGCATTAGCATAAATATTGCTCTGCATTAACATGTCTGAGGCACATGTTAGTCAGGAGGAAGATCAATGAAAAACATGATCATACAGCATTAAAAAAATCAGCTTTCTTACAACCTCCTTGCCCACTCCTTCCCCCATTTCCAAAAGCCAGACTATCTTTATTCTCTCTTAGTCCCCACAGACTGCTCGCCCCTATTTATGAGCTCCAAACACCCTCAAACTCGTTCTCCTACTACTATTTCATCCTCTTCCATCTCTTCTGCCATAATCCCTCTCTTTTACTTCAGCTAGGCACAGCTAATTGGTCTGTACTGTGACATGGGGACCTGACATAATTGCAGGACAAATAGTGAGGCGTTTAGCTTCAGACCTGTCTCGGGCAAGCTGTACACAGACACCAGCCAAATGAAAAGTCTAATTACCACTCTCGCCTCACAACTTGCTAATTGGCAAATACTTCCAACAAAGGAATATGTGTATTCTTGTGTGCAAGTGTTTGTTAGCTCCTTTGTTTTCTTGCTTGAAATAAGGGACCTATGGAAAAAAATAAGATTCGGCAGCTGTGATATAACTCATTAGGAAGACCAGAAATGGTCATCTGTATGAGGGCATTGTTGCTGTAGTGTTACCTTTATAATTGTCTAATTAAACAACTGTTTGGTTTGGTTACTCAGTCAAGATTTATTTACACAAAACTGTTTTTTTTTAACTTTTTGATGTCCCTCTGTGCACCCGCATCATCTTTCTATCACATGCACTCACTCACAGACACAATCAAACAATCTGGAGTTTTTATTGTTTAATTAGTTTGTGGTACTCTGAAAGTAAATTCATTCTTAGAATGTTTTTTTTTTGTTTACTTGACATATAAAACATCCTTTAAATAGCTTTATGTTATAGTGTTGTTTGCAGAACATGAAAGCGCAGAATTTAGGAGCCACGCAGGGTAAATTATTTATATGTTGGGGGTGTAAGTTTTCTCTTCCTCAAACTTTCCTGGAACCCGCAGTTGATCGATTCCATTCAAAGAAACATCACAAACAATTATCCTGGTGCAAAACCCCAAAGATATTTGAACACATACTCACAATAGCCCCTTCCCCATGAAGGAAACCCAGCCTTTTCTGCCCCTGAACAAGCATCCTATTGTTTGATGTTTGGGCACAGCTGCATGGTCTGTGTAATTGACGGGTTGAGCATGTCTGCCAGGGAAACAATATTTAATAGGGCTGTACCCAGGAACCATGGGGTAGCTTGGAGTTCATTGTCAAAGCTGGACAGTCGGTGGGAATGTGTCACATCTGAGAGGTATAGCAGCCTTCAGGTAGAACAAGGCCATTAAACAAGTGCATCGAAATGTTGGTATGGGGAGATAAGATTTACAAAAACAGAGCCCTAATTTACTGCAAACAGAGAGTAATACCAGTACCATAAGGCATAGATCGCATGTCTTAACACAAAACCACACTGACATGAGCCTGCGAGTTGGAGAAATAAAGCTCACACATACATCACTGCATACATGATGCTTACTGAGATGATGAATCTACTTGCTTTTGGCCTGCTGACGTTCACATCACACTTCAGACAATATCCAACAGGATAGTATTTGTTTGCTTTTGTGCATTCTATCTATTTCAACGTTAAACTCTAATACTCCATTGTGGGGAAGTCGATTTATAGGTGCAGAGAAGAATGTCTAAGATGTGCTGCTAATGAGCTTATGACATACTTGTGGGCAGTTTGTGATTCACATGTCTGTCCAAGCCCGTTTACATATTGAAAATTAAAAACAATAATTCTCATTTTATCTTAATTATGAACTAATTATGAACAATAACATTTCAACCGATATCTGGTGGTTGCTCGCTCTTTGAGGTGAATAATCCAGATGAATCGGTGCTAATCATGCACACCCACTCAACACAATTAATCGCTCAAGCTTTGTACTTATGAAAGACAGTCATGACATTGGCAAGCCAAGGTCATATTTTTTTTCATGTCATCGGTAAGCATGAAGAGAAGGGCCTTGTTCCAGCCTGACATCTCATTAACTTCTCGTCGATATTTATCAGTCTTAATCAGAGCCGTGGCAGGTCCGGTGTGATTACTTCCCGCGTGTGAAAGCAATCACACCTCGTCCTCCCTACTGTCCTTGATTTATTGAGGGAAAAACACTCTGGCATGGTTGAGGAAGTTTGAGAGGGCTGTGAAAAAAGAAGGCAGAATTAAAAAAGAGCACATTCTCAGCGTCTGCCTTCTACGTCCTTATTGCAAACACACTGCACCAGATTGACATCAGTATACATTTAGTGTACTGAGCATTAAGTGCTGCCTTGATAATTAATCTATCTCTGGTTCATCTTTGTGCTTCAAGATGCAAGTGTTCAGATGTGTCACTGTGTGAGTCAAATGAGTTTTGCAGAAGTTGATGAATTGCCAGTTCTTTAAAAAGAACTCTGCAAGCAAACTATTGTGCAGTTTCAGAGAACATACGCAGCCGGAAACTTAACACACCCAGCAGGAGGAGAGAATAATTACTCCACACTTTTGGCATCGACAAAAGAGATAACAAAAGGTGAAAGATAAATGAGAAAAAAGGAAAATGATAGTGTTTTCTTTATAGAATCCTCAAACACTTTTGAGTTGTTTGAAATAAAAGATAGCTTGTTCAGTTCAATATAACTCTGTTTAAATTATTTAATTAGAGCACACAATTTCGTATCAGACGAACAATGTATATTTGAACAAGAGCCTAATGCAGTAGCTCAACTTTTTTTTCCCCCATGAGGAAACAAAAAGATGAAAAAAAGTAGACCAAGGCGCCAAATTAATTTCTTGTTCACACAAAAACTGTTGCCAGTCATGTCTACCATCAGGTGTTCATTCTTACTCCTTGACCCTGCTAAGGACCTCTAACAAGGCAAATGTGAAGTAGTCTAATGTCAGGTGGCAGGCAGACAAAGGTGAGGCAATGGGGGATGTCAAATAATGTGCTAACATTCTTGCAGCTGTGTGGGATCGAAGACCAGTGAGGCGTTTTTCTGAGGAACCAAGTGTCAACTCCTTACAAAGTCTGCTTCACCTCTCTGGACTGCCAATGACCTGTAAACAGCAGGAGCTGCACAGAGTTGTCACAAAACAAAGGCGTAGCGTAAAAAAAGTGCAGTTTGAGTGTAAAGCAAACACAGCGGGGCAGCTGTAGTTCTTTTTGTCCAGTAAAGTTAGAAGAACCATGAAAAGTAGGACATCGTCCAATTTCACAAAGTATAAGCCTCATAATATTATGTCTCTTTTTCCGTTATGCTGTGCGACGCAACGACAGTCGCGTCACCAGTCTCAGTCTCAGTCCCAGTCACAGCCGCTCAGTCACAGAAAAGGATTCTGATTGGACAGAAAATGGCTGACATGTGATCTTGGCCGCTGCCAGACACCCACATCATGGCTGATGGGGTCAGAAAAAGGCCAAATCGTGATGCATCTCGGGAAAAATGTGCCCTCTTTTCCAAGGAGGGCAGTTGTGAAAGCGAAAATGTGGGACAGCTGTTAAACAGGGAAGCTATCGTCTGGTTTGATTAGACTCAGATTTAAATAAACCAATCAGACATTAAAGCTTTAACGATAGCTTCTGCCGTCATGCTACACCAGTGAATGTTGGGTTTAATAACTGTATTGAGACAAGGCTAAACACACAGTGCAGACGTATCGCTCATTAACAAAGATTTGCATCAAGCCTAATCTAGCAGAGTGCACTATCAGGGTGTAAATGGTGTCCAATAAAGAACAATAAAGGCAGAGGCAAAGCAAGTACTGGCAATTACCTCTCATTACATTCGAGATTGTTAAAGCCATCATATTAAGCACAAGGAAAATGTGAAATAAAACCTATATTTCACACATCAAAGGTGGCCCATAAACACAGCTCAATATGAAGATTAGAATGTGCTAATTGGTAAAACAGTATTATGAAGTGCTATGTCACTGGTGTTGATTGGAGAGGAAGATTTTCTTTTCAGATTTAGGTTATAATGGCCATAAGAGCATTGGAGTCCATCTAGAGCATCTATTTACCTCTTAATCCCTCTTTCCCTAATCCAGATTATTACAGTAAATTTCTGTGCAATCACAGATCTTGCTTTGATTGCCAAGCCAATAGTTTTCTGTTGGTTTTACACTCATCACAATGGTATGATGGTCAAAAGGATTTCTACAACTTAATTCACATTTTAGTTTAATTTTGACACCACCTGCTTTCAGCTAAAGAGTCCTTTGCTGAACTGCTCTGCTTGTTGTCTTTGCGCTTTCAAATGGCTACACATACTTTTGGGCCACTGCGTGTGGTTACACACTACCTCTAACTGTTCATTCAGTACCTGCTTTCATGTCCTCTTACTCTGCTGTCAAAGAGTGTGTGTCTTTAGACTTGGTGGTTTTGCTGTGTTGACACATGAACAGCATCCCTGTCTGATGGGAGCAGAAAAAGGATTAGCAGCAGGTTTAGAAGGAAAAAGAAAATGTAGACATGCTTGACAACAACAATACAAACACACCTCCTAACACATGCTCGAGTGACTCCATGCGATGCGATAAAAAACCATCACATCGACAGAGAGGTTGCAGGCGGTTGCAAGACATGCACAGACAGGATGCAATCCAATAGTTATCCCCTCTCATGGCACGCTACTATGAGTGACACTGAGTTGAAATTAAGCTGCACCTGCACTTTCTGAAATGGTTTCAATACAACAAATATTGTTTTGATATGACACATTATCATTAACTTTATTTCCATTTTGAATGAGTATGAAACTGCCATTTTATTTATGTTGAACAACCTTCTGTTTTCTATCTGTTGACTATTTCATATAGAACTGCCTTTGCAGTTGATCAATGAAGAAAAAAAGAAAAAACATCCCTTTAAACTTAGTCACTCAGTTAGACTCAGCTATTTTGAACAATAAAAGTTATATAAAATACACTGCCCTATGACAGGTCATAAATAATACATTTTAATACAATACAATATGAAATCCACCCCTAGGCCAGACTTTGAACTCATCTTGATGAGAGATTAATTTTGTTAGATTCTATTAAGTCATATGTGTTATTACTGGCTATAAACAAGGTGCATTTAATGGTATTAGGATCAGTACAGATAATATTTTAGCTTGGAAATTTAAAAGCTGGCAAACATTATCTAGGCATGGTTTTATTTGAGATACTCTATATCCTGCTCAAACCAAGCTCGCTTCACTGCTAGCTACCTTTGTATTTCTTAAGTACATATGTTAACATCAAATGAGATTTCTCTATTAATTTCTGCCCTTTTGTCACTCTACATTACCATCCATTTGCTACTGTATCTTTGTTTTTGTCTAAAATATCGTAACTAAGGATTATTTTTAAAAAGTGCTTTTGTCTTGAGTGGAGGTGTTGTGAAGGTTCTGGGCTTGTTGTAGCCAAATATATGGACTTTGGCTAAAATTTTAAACAACAAAGCGGTTTGTCCAGTTTTGTTCCGCAACATTTAACATTAACTTGCTCAGGTTTCTCTTTTATTACCTTCATGTCAGATTAGCAAAGCTATGACACTATAAGTGCAGTCAGTTATTAGATTGATAAAGTCTTTTTTTAAAAGTGATACCTTGCTCATCTCAAAGACAAAGCCCAGTACAAAGAGCAGGTGCTCTCTTACTGTCTGTAATACAGAGGAAGCCACAACTAGATTCAAGATACAGTGTACAAGTACATTTCTGAAAATATCTCTCATGGGATTTTAGGATTTCTGACGACACTGAAGTGTGAATGTGCAGAGGCTAAGCCCCAGATGACATCGTCCTAATTTAACCCCTACATGTAAGCACAAGAGAACAAATTATTTGAATCGTGGGCTATTACTGAAACTGGGTCAGTTGTCCCGATGTTTTAAAGGATTCAAGTTTAAATCTTAGTATATGCTTGGTCTAAAATGTGTCAAAATAATTTCATGTCATCTGCCAGTTTTTTGTGGAGTAATATCTGAAGTTCAGTCACTTTTTTCAGGAGCAGATCAAATGGTAATGAAAGTGGGAGTGTTGGAGGCAAAAATCCATCTTGCACACTGTGTACACAGTTGTACACAGTTCAAAATTGGTTTGAACTGCCAACTTTGGTCAAAAGCTCAATTTTCCCTCTGTTAACTTGCTGCCATGTGTAGTTGAGATAATGTGACCCTTGTTACTGACTGAACTGCTTTTTTTTTCCTGAGGACATACACCCTCTCACTGGACTGGTGATTATTGCCAGACTTTATTTCCTCTGCCAGGGAACATTCTCTGCATGCTCACACACAAACAGCATTCACCTTCTTTATCAAACACATACACAGGCAACATATCTATCTATCTATCTATCTATCTATCTATCTATCTATCTATCTATCTATCTATCTATCTATCTATCTATCTATCTATCTATCTATCTATCTATCTATCTATCTATCTATCTATCTATCTATCTATCTATCTATCTATCTATCTATCTATCTATCTATCTATCTATCTATCTATCTATCTATCTATCTATCTTCCATGTTATTAAAAAAATTTGCGTTTTTCTGATTTGCGTTTTCTCCACCACTCTTCTTTTGTTACTCCCTCTTTGATTGGCCACACCGCTGCCCCGTCACTGGTCTGATGTCTAAGTTTTACTCCTCATGACCATCTGCCCCATACACTTGAGTGTCAAAGAGAGGTCATGTTTATGAAGTCAGGTTCAGTTCTGAGAAAGTATGATGTACTGCAGGTCTCGTACAATGACGTGCTGTGTCTCTCCTCAATCATGTTCTCTTCCTCCACAGAGTCTCTCCTCGTGTGTCCTTCCTGTAGAAACAAACTCCTGATTGAGGAAATTAAGTGTGAATGTGATCAGTGTAGCCTGATGGAAGGCACACTGGCTATGTTGGCTGAGCTTCTTCCACCCAGTATTTCAATATTGTGCTAATGTTTACAACAATTCTTGCATCTTCTTGTATATTTCTGTCAACTTATAATGTATTTTTCTGGTTGTACAGTCTTAAAAAAATGTTTTTAAGCACTATCAGTAGTTTACTTCTAGTAGTACCATATCTTCTCAAGTTTTTACATTTGACAGTTAAATTTGATGTGAGGTGTGTACATTACATCATGGACCAAATGCTATGACATTAAAATAACCCCAATATCACCATAGATGCATCAATAGTATTGTATTACTACCAAAAATCACTTAGTGTTTACCAGTAAAGTCAAAGCATCTTATTTTAATCTGAGAAGAAAATACAGGTACTTACCATAAAGTTGTGTTCTGAGATGTTAGAGGCTTTTTGCTGATAACTCCAATCTTGCACATGTGTATGTGGCAGATGTGAGGAGAGTGTCAGTGGTGACAAATAGTTTTCAATCAGGCCACAAAGTGGGTTCACACACCTCTTGGAAGTAGTTTAGTAATCTAATTGCTGTTCAGAAGAAAGGCTAGTCCAATTCCTTGATGGAAAGTCGTGACAACCTGACAAGGTTCATCAGCGGTAAGCATAAAAAAAAAGCATTAACCTTGTGAAAGAATAGAATGCCTTTAAGATCACTTAGATTCACTGAAGATCAGCAAAGTTCAACTTTAATTTGGCAAAAGTTAAAGTTAAATTTGAGCGAGGTTTGAAAGTTGCTGAGCTAAGTGATTATTTATCAGAAATAAAGTTGAATTAAATAAATATTAAGGGGGGTATTATTCATTTTATCACATGACTGCAAAAAGTAATTTCACACTTTATTATTCATTATTTTCAATCATAGAAATCTAACTCTGGGTTGGATAGGATGTATAAATGTGTGCAAATTATCCATGCCAGTAGTATACATGTTTCCTAATGATGCATGGCAGGTTGAGCATGACATGCCAGCCATGTGCATCATTCATTGTGTCAGAAATACAAGCTGTTATGGATGACTGCTTTTTTTAAAATGTCTGAAAGCATCAGAAACTCAGCAGTTATTTCCCTGTGTTAGCACCACCCTTTTAGCCAATTATCACTGCTGAATGATCTCCCGGGTCTCTGGAAATGGTCACATGACAACAGATCACTTCCACTTGTTCCACCGGGATAAAAAATTAAATAAAAGGCACATTGCGAGGCTTAAAAATATCAATGAAGGTCTACAACATGCATCTCACAGTTTTGTTGAAATTCATTCAAGTGGAAAAAATGAGGATGACATAAACTAGAAGGGCAAAAGCAGTCTGTTTTCCCTGGTTTAATATACTTTACATTGTTTCGATTTGATAAAACTAGCAGAAAAAAAAACATAAATGAAACAGTTTGTCAATTGAAAAGAGAAACAGAATTCAGGAAATAACTCCTCACCCTCATGCCTTCAGTGTTACTCTCTTTACTTGTGTTCCAGAATGTATACAATTGAATCTGTCCCAAGGCAGTTAATCTCCAATTAGAGCTTAACAGTTGCCCAGCCATGTCACCGTGTCAGTGCTCAGCCTTGCAGCTCTCTGTCCTGAGACTGACAGGAAGGTTGGAGCCATATTTTCTCTTTGCCCTCAGACAGAGCACAAAACACAGTCAGACTCATATCAGCGCTAATAAACAAAGGTTTCACAAGCATTACCTAAACATTCACTCCCAGGGACAATTTAGAATCACCAATTAAGCTGATATGCATGTTTTTGATGGTAGGAGGAAGCCGGAACATCCAGAGAGAACACACGCATAGACAGGGAAAACATGCAAACTTCACAAAGGCCCCAGCTGGGATTTGAATCAGAAGCCCTCTTGTTGTGAGATGAGTGCTAACAACCACACCAACATGCAGCCCTGCTTGACACTCCCTCCCTACGACATAAAAAGGGGTCAAAAGGACATGAGATAATCAATATGCAGTTAAACAAAAGTGTGCTATTTGAACTTTCTACAGTTCACATATAGTACATGATGGAGGCCACAAACCCACTAATATTTTGTCGAGCTTGTTGCGTTTAGATAAGAAAATGGTGAACAGACAGTATCACCACAAAGGATTAACTGTCACTACAATTGCCTGCCTCTTTGGTGAATTCCAGAAAGTCACTATGAGGCTCAGAGACAACAACCAGTCTGTATAGCATAATGCTGGAAGTAGAACTGGGCTGTGGCAGACTGCACTGATAAAATCTTCCAGGAAGATCACATCAGTTCTGCATGGCACAGAGGCAAGCTAGGACTAAAACTGCAGAGCCAGAGGTAGAAGCTGCTACAGTGGTAATGCAAGTCCTGAAAGGAGTTTTTCAGAATACACTCATTTTATTCAAAACAGAACTGTCTTATGCAATAGGCTTACCGTTATTGCATTTCTCAGCTTTACACTATAAACATAGGACTAGGCTAGCACTGAGTAGATATATACACATTCACACATTCAAGCATTAATGTCACCTACAATATACAATAACAATATTATCTGCCACAGTAAAAATGTGGATTTTACAAAATTTTGCCTTTTTTTTTTCTTTTTAAATATCCTATGCAACTTATAGAAAATGCTTTAAATGTGTCATCACATTGATATGATAGGGAGTTTGCTATGGCTGCGAACACACATCTGTATAAATACTCAGAATCTTTAAAACCAAGTACAATTTATACATTTTTTAATGCTGTGTTTGGGATAATGCAGTTTATGAATATGGGCCAGTGGTCAGCATGGCAGAGACAGAGAAAGATGATACTGAGCATGTGTCATTGTCAGAGACAACTTTTTCTAGGTAATTTTTATGGGCAGAGTAAGGTGGTGATAGACACAGGTCAGACACAAGTTAAAGCTTTTGGCCTGACCGAAACAGTGGGGGAATATCTTGAGGCTGTAGCCAAAGTGAGAGCATAGCTTTAAAGGTCATCATGCTGCTCAGCGTCCATGGGGCTGCAGGGTGTGCCTTGCTCTTTCACCCCAGGGTACTCCGTTCTATGGAACACAAGCCCTGTCTGACCCAGACGCATATGACAGTAGTTAATGCTGTGGCCCCTTGGAGGTGGCTCAAGGTTAAATACAAATAGATCATGGGGATGATTTGTTGATTTAGATGAGATGGGGTTCAAGATGTTTCTAAATTAAAATCAAAGTAGAAGAAATAAGTCAAATGTCAAACATTATCATCAACAAGAACAAACATTTACTGTTGTAAGTTCTACTTTCTCCAGGAAAATAGTTGCTTAACTTCTTGGAACCAACTTGGATTTGACTGTGATCCTGTTTGAGGTGAACACTATTGTTCATTGATTTATATTGTAATATTTCATGTTGACAACAGACACTGAGGTGCATAAAAACGTTTTTGACGTGTATTGTTCAGCCACTTTGACTGTAACTTTGATTTGATGTGATCAGTGAATACAGTACAAGGTTAATTCTGAAAAAAATAAGTCAACGATTTTATCATGACAGCATAATAATGCCTGATCTACAAGTATTTTACCGTTGAAACTCAATGATATTTGCAATACAATATTGTTTCACTCACTTCTTTTAAAGGCTGGTATATTATCCAAAGCCATTACCTACCGCTTTTCAATTCAAGCTTACTTTGCCCCAAAGTAGAATAAAACACGATTAATGATTTCAATTACTCTGACCCTGCTTGTCATTTACAGTGCCTGAAGTCTGAGCTAGGGAGCTGTGCTGCATAAAAGCTGATGGTGAGGGACATTTACTGTGGGAATGATTCAGTGAGGAGCTTGCAGTTTGTGCAGGCTCATCAGAGGGGGAACAGAGTTTCTCCTTGTACTGGGGCCTTCCTATTGCTCAGCACGGAAACCACATTGATGATTGATGATGCTGATGCCACCGTCTACCATTTGCTTTTAGGTGTCTCAGAGTTGGGTACGTTTGTGTTGTGGTGTTTGAGCAAAATGTCCTAAAATTGGAATAATCAACCGCAAAATTTAAAAAAGAGAGCAATAGCAGATTTTAAAGTAAAATAAAAGTAGTTGATAAAAGGAGAAGTAGAGTATCTTAATATTTTTAAGTATCATGGAGGAAAGGTAATATTGCTTGAATTAAGCTTCTTTGAAAGAGCAGTCCAAGAGTTAAAGACTGTAACATTGACTGATACAGTAAATTGTCTCGTTTTTATGTGCAAGAACCAAAAGTTAATGCTTCAGCTTAATTAGGGGAGATTTCACAAAAGTAAAAGTGGAATAATTCACTGTGCTGAAACATCCCTGTTGATTTGTTTATTGGTACTTGGAATTCTAAATCCAGCAGTGTACGTGGACAATAAAATAACTACATGTTGTAAAAAAAAATCTGCATTTTGTGAAACTGTCACAAAAAGAGGGTTTCACTTTTCACTCAAGAGAGATGTAAGGTGTGGTGGAAGAGTAACACTGCATGTACTGATCAACTCCTGTCCGACTGAATAATTAACATAGTTTATTTACTTGGTAACTTTAACTTCCACAAGCAGTTTGGATGGGAATCTATAATTGCTGAGATTCAGGCATTATAGGGTTTAGAAAACAGTTGCAGCTTGTAGAGATAGAAGACAAAAATTCAATGCAGACATGAAAGATGCTTGAATTGACTTGAGTTCTTGGAAATACAAATTGATTATATTCCTGAAAATTCTATTAATATACTTAAGATACTTTTTACAGTCATATAAAGTAAAACTTGTTCATGAAAAGATCTGCTAAATATTGTTTGCAATGGCTGAAATTATTTTCAGACTATGATGCATGTAGCAGCCATGCCACCATCTGTATGCCAGCGCAGGTGTTCATGTACCCAGATATGTAAATATCTTTACATTCTGTGGTAAAATGGATTATCATTATACACATTTTTATTCAATATTGTGTTTTTTGTGTCTGTTTTATGGTTTTGTAAAAAAATGAATGAGACAAAAAAAGAGACACAACATGACCTGAGAAGAATAGGTCTACTTCTGCAGCTTTTAGAAAAGCACTGGAAGGTTCTTTGGATAAAAGCATACATCGTTTGAAAAGAAGATGAGGAGGGTGATAGAAGAAAGAATGTGAGAAATGCTTCAAGAGATTTGAGAGGAGAGGTAGGATGAGGGTATTTTATGCTTAGCTTGAGGGCAGAAACACAATATCTTTTCGTTTTAATCTTAACAGTTGAGGCTGAGACCTCTAGGTATGACCACAGATTAACTGAGGCAGACCCACTCTACGGAGTCCACCCAAAAATCAAGACGCTCCACATCATCTTCATACAGAAAACCCTTTAACCACCAGAGAGTGATAGTATTAAGAGCACCAGTGTAGGCTGATACAACATAGCCCTCCTGAACTGCTCATCTGGCATTTAAAGTAAAGAACAGCAGAAGGTGACTGATGACATGCATCAAACAATGCAACTGAGTTTGTCATAATCAAATCAGTTGAAATATTTGATCACTGCTTGTTGTTTAACACATACATACATACATACATACATACATACATACATATGATGATTATATAGCCTACTGGTAGTTACCTTTCAAGTCATTAAAAATGTTGTTGCTGCTTTTGTTCTGGTTGTACATAAATGTTGGACACTCTTGCCAGTATTCACACTTCATCTGTTGCTTGAGAAAGTGAAAGCGAGGATAAAGATGTTCTTGCATATGCAGATTTCTGAAGAGAGAGAACACACAGTAATGCTACTTTCCTAATTGGTTATACACTTCCTGATTTTTGTACAGCTAGTTTAATCTAATGCAGAAAGCAACATGCCAGATCTGGACCTGAATACACTGAATAATTTTCACGAGGCACAATTGTGTCAAGATATCTAGGTATTATAAGCATAGTTCCTGCTTAAACACACTTTGGGATCTGACTTGAGGACAGTATGGTATATAAGCACTCTGACCATCCCCCAAATTGAGGTATCATTTATTGTTCCTTTGTGACCTTTACTTTGCCTAGACATTGGAAGTTAATGGACTTCGTAACCCAGCTCAATTGTTGTGTTCATAGAATGCTGGCTTGTCATTTTGCACAGTGTTAAGTATCAGTGTGTTGAAGAATTATTGCAACTAGGAAAAAAAAACAGATGCCTCGTTTTATGCTATACTTCAAAGAACTCCAGTATCCTTTGAAGTCACGACTTGCCAATACCTCCATTCTACAGATAGACAGCAATCCCATTTTGGTATAATTCCTCCTTTTCATATCCCAACCGCTGAGCAAACAAGAGAAGAAGAAGAGATAGAAATACAAAACTAAATGTGTTAAGTGGATTCTTTCGTTGCCTGTAATCTCGGCGTACTGCTGAAATGCCGCTGGAACTCGATTGTGAGGTCGGACAGTAACAATGTCCCTTTCAGTTGGCGATGAAAGAGTTTCAAGTCATTCCCTATTCTCTGTGGGCCTTTGTGTCCCTTATCCACTTATTCAAATCACTATAAATGGCAGTGTGTCATATTAGCAGGCAGAGAAAGAGAACTGAAAAATGCTTTGATATGTATGAAAACAAAAGTGAAAAGACTAGCAGAGAGGGCAACGTGAACACACAGGCCCAGTCCACTGATCCTCTCTAGGCTGCTTTGTGACATTCCTTCTTTGGTAGAGGTTACAGAGAGCTTCTGTGTGTGTGTGTGTGTGTGTGTGTGTGTGTGTGTGTGTGTGTGTGTGTGTGTGTGTGTGTGAGTTCATATAGTTGTCTGGTTGTGCATATGTGCTCTTTGGAGCGATAGACTTAAAAGTGAGACCTTTTATCTGCCACATACAGTGCCCTCCTCACAGACAAACACCTCCCTCTAGATAAAGGGAAAGGAATTCTGGGAGTATCAGTCAGCCAGACTGGGGCCTGGATTGACACAGTCAACTTGGAGTGACAGATGAAGTGAAGAAAGAGAGAGGGAGTCTCCAGGAGCAACATCAGGAGACTGCAAATGTCAGCACCATATCCATCATCCTCTCATATTAGTGAATGCAATAAGTATGAGGGGTAATCGTTAATTAGCCAGGGCATGAACTGGCCTTGAAAGGAACTCTGAACATTCCAAGGTCTTCCCACCCTCTCTTCTGCTTTCATTTGTCCCCCTTTTACTCTAGTGGCCCTATCTCTATTTTTTTCATATGGGACGATAACCGTGACCCTTATTCATTCAGCTGTCCCTTGCTATCATTTGAAAAGACAAAAAAGGAGGGGAGAGGAGAAGGTAGGGTGGAAAGGCCATTTAGAGTTCTGAGAATTTTGCTAAACAGGATTAGAATTAGTTGGAAAAGGGGTAAACAGTAGCATGCTGCATGGGGGGCCAGAGGAGTGGGAGTTTGCCCAAAGGGATTGGGTGGGAAAGACAATGGTTAGATTAGCCATCTGTGGGGCTTCTGGTGCCCGGCATCATTAACCGGCTTAGGGCCCCACAGTAACACCAGACACCCTCCTTCCCCCATGCATTAAGCATCAAGCCTCCCAAGGTCTGTGTGAAAGTGGGGATGGGGGAGATAGCTGTGACAAGGTAGTGTCTGTTGAAGCTGATAATTGCATATACAAACATACGCATATGCGCACGCACACATGCATAAGCACATGATCGTGTGTTTGTGCACATCTGCTTGCACACTTAAGCCCTTGCCAGCTCAGAGGCACACTTGCTAAAAGACCCCTCCTCACAGCTCCAACTCCCCCACCACCATCCCTGGACCTTCGCTCTCAGTTTAGGGGAACAGAATCTGACATTTGCTTTGTCTCTTTTTTTCAAATTCCTTTTGTAGATTGGTGCTACTTTGCATATCGCTGTTCATCAGTTGGAAGAGACACATTGCAGAGACTGGAACTTCATTCAAGTACTTTTCAAAAAGCAGAGGGGAGGGATTGTGAAGCAGAAAATCTAGTCAGTTCACAGAGGGTATTTTCGTTGTTCTAATTCCCAAAAGGGAAAATTAGATGAGAACCCACTGCCCAAATAAAGAACTGTTCACATCCCTTTCCCCTCTTACTGTTTCTTTGCTGTCTGTGTCATGACCACTTTAATCACTGACATGCTTGAAATATTGAAATGCTAAGAAAACATATGTGTTGAACAGATTAAAACAAAGAAAAAAGACAAGTCAACAAAGTGTTGGGCTGCAGAACGAGATCATCTGATATCTAAAGGCATATCAACTGTTTGCAATTTTCACATTGGCTTTAAATCATTCAAGCCTGCACAGGTGACAGCTTGCCATGCAGACTCATTAGGGCATACTCCCTGTTGAGTCTTTATGTTATAGCACCAATATAAATATATGGTACACTGTATGGGGTGGAAATGCATGTGGTGCACAACATCACAACAACTGTGATGCTTTTATAATGATGTCCTCATTTGTAAAGTGTAATGTCAGTTTGTGTCATTTTGTACCAACATGAAGCTGTTAGCAGTTTATGGCAGTCATAAAGGTTGACTACCCGGAACTTGAAATAAGGCTTGCTGAAAAAGATTCACTGAAATTGATGCTACATGAAATGTGATCATGTTATCATGGAAATGAAAGACATGGGGCAGTGGATATGGTGTCATGGTAACGGCAACATTTGACTTAAAATATTATGAATCAAAGTCCAAAAGTTCTCATGAAAAGATTGTTTCAAAATTTGTGTGTTGTATGTATACATAATGTTATAGATAGATTGCACTTCCTTTTTTTGATTGTGTTATCCAAATATTGACATGTTGTCAGCACAAGAAGACACAAGAGTACTCCTTTTGGCTTACTACACAGAGAAGTGTTTCCAACAAATTTGTTCTGTTAGACATAACCAGCCACTTCTTACCATCTGGCTTTCAACTATCAGTTATCTAAGGAGGTCATGGCTCGGCCAGCTTGTCTGTGCACTTTCCTTTTATGTTCAGCAACAAGACAGCCAGGTGTGTGTACTGTTGTGTGTATGCCACTATCAGCTAATTGTCTCTGATATCTAAGTTCTCAGTACTAGCTAAAAGGTGGCTTACAGTTGATAGAGAATAGATGCTGCTTGGTCCAATTTTCCATGAGCTGTTCCAGGAAAAGAGGTGAAATGAGGAACTGGTATTTTTTGTGCAATGGGAGGAGTGTCATGTGTTGTGTTCGGTTACATCTGGTTGATAAGAATAGAGTTTGACTCATGCATTTTATATTATGTAAATGTTTGACTCATAAATAGATAGATAACAGTGTATTAAGAAAAAGGAGAATAGAAAGAGAATAGAAAGAAGATGCCTCTTTATAGCTACATTTAGACTTATCACAAAACCTTATGTATTTGAATATCGTAATCAACTTCCAAGGATATCCTTGATCATTTTTCTCTTTTATAACAGGGTTCTCCAATTGATCAGCCAATTATATACTTTTTGTTCCCTTAAGAGTGTTATGCTTTGCAAAAAATACCATTTATATGACGCCAATGCCCAGTGATAGCCTAAATTTAAACTACCCATCCCCCAACAGACTATTACTACCTACCTGATGTGCTGCTGGTGAATTTAAACTGGAGAGCTGTTTGCTTTGGACTGATTAGTACCTTTGTCTCCATTAGCCCTTCTGATGGAGTCACACAAACTCAAGTGGCACTTTGTGATGACGGCCATGTGCAAACGAGATCCCGATTAATGGATCATAGAATTGTTCATTAGCACTCCACCTGCCAGAGCAATGCTTGAAAAATGCAAATTGGTTGTTGTTTTTTCTCCCCTCCCCACAATCACCTTTCAAGTGGAATGTGAAGTGCAGCAGCGCTATTAGCAACATTTGGATGTGAGGAGCCAGATTAGGGTGGAGGTTCAGCTCAGACCCACTTCCAGTGAAAAGTACTTGTTCTAGCAAAAACTAAAGCTCTGCACTCTTTGTGTCTGGCCAGTTAATCTGATGGACATTCAAATCTGGTGAATGTATTAGGGTGTCCTTCCGTAGCACCCACTTGAATAATTAAACATTAGCCACAGAAGACCATATCTGATCTGAAGTTAAAGACTGTACAAGGATCAGATTCAAAGGAAAAATGTATTATTCA
The DNA here is from genome assembly GCF_036924035.1 of Leuresthes tenuis. Taxonomy (NCBI): domain Eukaryota; kingdom Metazoa; phylum Chordata; class Actinopteri; order Atheriniformes; family Atherinopsidae; genus Leuresthes; species Leuresthes tenuis. The sequence continues at coordinate 12,678,044 of NW_027325361.1, read as the reverse complement.
TTGTCTTTATCTTTAGTGCAACTATCCCACTGGACAAAAATAATATTAATTAAATGAAAATAGAGCCACTTATATTCGCTAAAATCTTACTTCTGTCTTCTGCGGGAAGAATATTTGGCATTCATTCCATGGTCATTTGATTGTAGTAGTTACGGGGGTCTATATGCTCCATCTCAGATGGGCAGCAATGAAAGCCTGACAATCAAACGTTTTTGCTCCTAATTACAATAGCAATCAAGTGTAAAATTAAGGATTATTGACACTGTTGGCAACCTCTACATCTCTCTGCCAACTCAGCCACAAATTTAATCTTTTATGTATAATTAGCCCTCAAACTTTCAGTCTGTGTTGAATTTGACACGCCAGAAGAAAAAAAATATACAACAGCAAAACAAAACCTTCTTGTTTACTGCAATTAAAAAGTAGTAAACTGTCCTTTAAAAGACCTATGATTAGAAAATAAATAAAACCCACACACAGTGTATAGTATGTAATAGTAATGTGAAATGGACACACAAATATGCAGCAATTTTGGGTGGTGTCATGAGCAAGGTGCCACGTTCAGTTCTCTATTATCTTCAATAAAATTCTTCACAAATAACATATGAGCATGTAACAATGTCTTCTTTTATAAGGCTTTTTTTCTGATTACTGACCACTGCTTTTTTGATTAGAGCTGTGTGTGGTGAGGCTATTCTTTCCAGCTTATGTAAGTATAATATAGCCAAGACAATTTGCTAATGAAAACATGTCTGATGTACGGTTACTGTATTCCAACATTTCTGAAGTTCCCTTCAAATCTGATTGACTATTTTGTTGAAACACAGCAATTTCACACCATAGTTCTTAATGAGTCCATAGATGGACAGTTATGGCCCTGACTATTTGCTGTTATCATCCACAGTAATAATGTCATGGTTTTCCTTTAGGTACTATTCCTATCCATCTGGGAGTGATGGAGAGGGCTCTGTGGGGGATTGTGGAGATTAGGTGTCCTCCAACATTAGGGCTGACAGGGCGCCAATGCTCATCCTTTCTCCCCTCCAGGTATTTACAAAGTGCTTGGCTTGCCCACAGGTGGCTAATATGTCATGAGCAGGGCCTCCTTCACCCCCATATGGTTTGTGTACATGCGTGTCTTGTGTGTGAGAGGGGAGAAAAAGACTGGAAAGGAAAGTATTAAGGTGTTGAGAGGCTTGCTGGATAATCAATCAAACAAACAGATAAAGAAGTGTGTATACACAGGTGTGTTCTGACAGAAATATCACCCAGTGGAATGTACATTCGCAAATACATTTACATGCACGGTTTTCACGTAACTAGTTGAGGCTACTTCAGAGCTTGCAGGCACCACAACATAAGTTTTCATGTGGTTTTCCTCTATGTGTGGCTGCAGATGGCCTATCAGGTAGCCTATCAAATTAATTTAGAGACACTAATATTATTTTGATAGAGCACTGCTACAATGGGAATCTATGTGGAAAGGAGCAACTGAATTCGACTTGTTTCTTTGGAATTGGACACATTTAATACCAAAAGACTGCACTGACACTGGCGCAGGCATAACCACTGCCATAGATTACCAGTTTATTTTATCATTTACAATATGTCCTAGATTATCCAAAGACAAACAACCAATTAAAGTGTAAATTCAGTGTGTGATTAATGATTGCATAACGGACTGCTTATAATATCTATTGCCCCCAAAACAGGAAAAGCTATAATTTATTTCAAAATCAGCTCCCAGACAGTTGTCACTCGGCAGAAGGTGCTATTTGTTATTTTTACACTTTTTTTTATGATTTAAATCGTGCCACACAGCATGCACTTAAAATTTCCATCCCTAATGGAATGGTGGTTCTTATTTAGCATCCACAGAGTGTTTTGCTGTAAGTGTTTTTTGTCACTTTTTGTAAAGAAAATAAATGGAGCATTGTATAAGTTCATGCTGAGTGGCGAAATTACATTAGCCACCCACAGCTTCACTCATGTGTCACCATCAGAAGCTCATGTGGCTGGTCCTGCTACTTGCTGACTATCATTCAGTCATATATGTGCTGTTGCTAATAAAGCAGGATTTTATAACTCAATCTGTCACCACTGGGCCCATATGCCAAAGCTCCAAAACATCAGTAATACAGGTCTAGAGTTTTTGATTGGTCAGTGAAAAGCAAATCCTTCAGTGCAAATACTGCACATGTATCCTGTATTTGTGGATCTGCCACTGACATGTGCTTTTGCAACTCATTAAGCAGAAACAAAGCACATGTTTTATGTTGCTACATTTGTCCAGTAATTGGTTTTCAGTGTTTCTCTGCCTCTCGGGAGCTTGTTCATATGCAATTAATTTTATCTTGTGTTTTTATGTCAAGTAGAAAGTTTTGTTATTCATCATCTTGAGTGAGTGTAGCTTCAGGTTCACTTGGCATTTTAATCCATTACAAAGTGAGCCTGCAATGACTGTATAAATGATGAAAACAATGAGAAGGGAAAGCTGTAATGTTTGTGTATATTGTAGTATAAAGGGGCAATGTACAGGTGAGAATTACATCAGGTAGTTCACACTTTGACAGCTATAAATTCTTTTTTCAAAGTTAAATAGATCTGGAGGACGCGTAGAGGTAGAACACCACACTCAAAGTTCTGTCAACCTTTAAATAAGGATAATATCAATGACAATATAAAGATCTCAGATTTCAAATACCTTTACAGAAATAATGCTTAATACACCACATTATCAATTCAACGACTATCAAAGACATTTGCCAACATGTTATAAATAAATAAAATATAGATCTTAGCACAGTGTAATCGGGGGCATCTACAGCACCAAACACACAGTTATTAACCATTGAATATGTCCTTTCGTACATTGTGTTATCCATGTGGGAGTACATTTCTAAAGCACAATCAGTTTTGCGCAGTTCTCTGTCCACTATTCCTCAACTACACATAAGAGGAGTCCAGGAAAATGTACTGGACTTGCATTTCAAACAGTAAGAATTCTTAGGCTGAGTGAGGAAAAATGGTTCATTGAGTGGGAGTTCATAGCGTGGGTTTGTATTGTTGTGGGACCAAATCCAGCTCATAGTCGTTGTTAGGCTTACACAAGCTCTGTTGTTTTCCACTGACTTCTTTCAAAGAAACTGAACCAGAAGAACCAGACTAAAGGCCAAAGTTTGCCCGGCACTGGCTCCGCTCAAGTGTCCGTGAGCAAACATTTTTCCCAGCCCATGAGATCTCTCTAAATGATCCTCATTTTTTTGTAAAGGCAAAATATTCTCATTATGTCAACATAAAAGAGAGTAGCAAATGCATATCAGTTATAATAACAGTGTTTTGTAGCATTAGGATTCAATGTAAGTGCTATTATGTAAGCATACAGAAACAACCGTGATTATGTCTATAAACTGTCTCCTTGTGGATGTTTGTTCATTCATTTACTGTGACAAAGTTTAACATCTGGGCCTCAATGTTGGAATTCTACCTTGGAGCACAGAATACTTGTTTAAAACTGCAATAAAGATAACAGTATTTCAGCAAAACTTGCTTAAGGTCCAAAGAAATTATGATGAAACTGTTGCTCCATCAAATTTGATATAAAGCTATGTAAAGCTAAATCAATGTGATAACAAATACTCATACATCTCAAGAATATTCCAATGATACAATATTTGAAAATATAAAAGGAAAGAAAAACAGGATCTACAAGCATTGCAAAGCTCTTAAGAATTAATATGGCTTGTCTTAGCAGAGTTATATTGTTAATATGTTTCAGGCCTGATTATTTCATATCATGATTTGTTCAGCCTAGCCAAAGCATCCACTGGTTTGACTGATCAAATCATTAACCATATAATTGCAAATATAAATCAAGTAACTTATTTGAACACTTTCATTAGTACCTGTGTAACCAATGCTGTGGTGTCATCAGAGTTGATTACATTTAGAATGAAGATAAAATCTTTCCAGGAGTAGTCCTGAACACTTTAACTCTCTTTATGTGAGATCAGGCCATGTGTTTTTTAAACAACAGACAAGTCTGATGGAGAAGTGTATGTGATAAGAATTCTGTGCACTCTCCACGTTATTACTGGAAATCATGCCCCCACAAACAAATAGCATGTGTTGATTGGGTGACGTTGGGCAGGCACATCACAGCACTTAGAAATAGTTTCTTAAAATATAAAGTTAGGGGAACAGATTATTGTATGCCTCTGACTGCCAGGGGGATATATTTGTCAAAAAGGAATGAAAATTAAGACAAAACATGTTTCTTTCTTCCCTCTGACCGACAGCTTTCTCAGTATGAGTGAATGTCAAGTGAAGAGGCAACAAGATAATCTCTGAAGATCTAAAAGGTTTTTGCTTTGTACGGCAGATAAATGCTGTTAACACTTAAAATTAAGCCCAACCTTACATATGCACTCAAACCCAGATACACAGATATGACCATCACAGACAGATTCTGGGTTTTTCTTGCACCAGATTTCAGTCCTTGTTCAATTAAAAATTAAATACAGTGGCTTATTTAGGTTGTGTAGTGTACACACTTCTCTGACATGTGTTACTGACAACCCCTCACTCACGATGGGGTTGTTATGCATTCAGCTTGCACAGTTTGCCACCCCTGTGCCACACGACACATCAACCGATGTGTTCCTTCCAGTATTGTTGAGAAAGTCACTGCGTGTTTCAGACACAACCCATGCATTACATTTTAACTCAGCTTGGGTGGCAATGAGATCCTGTGAGCAGATGTGCTGAGGATGTAAATAAGCTTGAGTTGAGTGGGATAGAGTGTATTTCTAAAATGCCATTGATATATTTGGCTAAGAGCGATGTTCCAGCTATCTAACAGGCCTAGATAATCATAGGAAGAATGATGACGGTAATAACCATTACTGGGATGTGTGATAGGCCCCATGGTGATACTTGTTTACAGTTATTAGTCAGTGCACTACCCCGTCCTGCATGATGCACATTAATAATGTTTGTGCGTATGAAGGAGAGTGAGTGACAGATGATGCCACGTAGGTTAAATGTTTATTCCTGATTGCCACTTCTGGATTAAAGTGTCTGATTATTAATGGGACATTGCGGTTCTTTTGCCATGCGTAGATATCGGAGAGGTCTTACAGGTTTTTCTCCTTTAAAAATAATTTGGGAGTAACCAGTACGTCTGGACTTTTTGCAGAAAATAACAAAGGCTGCATTAGTTTTGAGTCAAACATCTTGAATCCCATTTTTTTTACGGTAGACACTAAATTTGTGCACAGACATGTTTCATGGACTAACAGAAAGAAAGGAAGTTTTTATATGTGTTTGTTCAGCATGGCATGTCCAAAAATAGATTTAGAAAGTATTGTGCTGCTAATAGAGACAGAGTGGGGCTCTGACAGCACAATTTGGACCTCAGAAGGTATAGAGTTCAGCTTTAGTGGGCTACAGTCGAGTTTAACCCTTGAACCTAAAGCAGTTCATTCATTCTTTTCATGCATTGGTATTTATTGACTTAATCTCTCATTGGCATTGATGAGGTGAGTACATCCTATGCTAATTTTCAACGAGGATACTGCGGTCAGGGCAGCAAGAGGGGGCACAACTCATATTTTGTTTAAAATCAGTAACGAAGCTCTGAATTTGACAGCATCAACTCACAAACAAAGAAACATGACTGATTTGACCTACTTTATAGGCTGCTCACTCTTATTCCATTTATGTAGGCTTATACCATATCATATTAATTATTAAAGTCTAGTCTAATTATTTTAGAACGTTGCTGTTATTAGAAATTGTGGTCCAACATAGCCTGCAGGACACAGTGTAATGCCATCCCTTTGCGTTTTTGTAGCTTGTACGTTTATCTTCTGGTAGATCGTAGTACTAACTGAAAGCAACTCCTGTTGTCTGAGCACATTGGCTTGACTGAGCAGGCATATTCACATTTAGAATATTATTTAAACACACTACCTTTGATGTAAAAACAGTGTCTATCAGTCTTTTTATAACTTTAATGTGTGCATTAGTGCAATGAGGCGATTCTGCACAAGTGTGAATGCTTATTTGTATTTTTGCGTTATATTTGCTTTCCTTGCAGTGAAGCCATCCATCAGTTAGTCCACTCTCTTGCCCATCATATCACCTCTTCTCTTCTTTCTTACATTTCTGCCATCCTTCCCTTTTATCTTATATCTCAGTCTTTTTCTCACCAAATCCCTCCCCCCCCCCAGCCTCCTTTATTTCTGTCACTTACTTACAGTCCCATTTTAGGGATTCTGTTTTGTCCTTGTCAGGCGGAAAAAAAAAGAAGAAAATCTTCTTAGCATTTTTTGATGCATGAAAAAAAGAGAGATGCATGCTACTGTCCTATTAAACTGGCATTTTTAATATTTTTAACAGTCAAGGCTTCATGGACCTAGGTTAAAAAATATGAAAACATTTCATTTGGGTATAAAGAGAGACCCTGCAATTGCAAGACTCTCCCTACTTAACATGCACACACACACACACACACAAACACACACATACATTTTTTATCTAACTAAGGCCATTTCCTTCACTCCTCAGGGCACCTACTGGAAGGAACTCGCTGAAGTCAGTGTAATTGTAGCGCCCTTGATCAATGCTCATTTGCTTCCTTGGCTGCTGTCTCTCACTCTCCCTCCCTCTTCTCTTTTTACGAAACTCTTGCCAGCCATCATTCATGCATCATTCATACAGAGTGTAAAGAGATGCTCAGCAATGCTGTAGCCCTCTAACCTCTAGGCCATGACCAGTTCCTCAGTGCTCTCCGTGAGTTAAACTCTGATGCTTGTATGTAAATGTGCAGTGTTCAGCTGTTGGGTAGAGGTGTCATCTGAGGGAACTAGATTTAACCCTCAACAGATAAGCCTGGAGTGACTCAAAGTGGGTTGTGTTTGTGGTAGTGGATCACATGATAGGAGACAGTTAATGTAAATTAATGTCTCTCTTAACCCTTGCTCTATTTAAATCCACTGAGACTTACTATCAGTTAACTTGGGTGCTAACTGTTATTGTTGGGTCTGAATGAGTTTACAGGGTAATCATTAGAAACACAATTAAAGTATCAGTTCAAAAACTTAAGTACAACCAATTGTACCAGCTAAATGTCAGGGATAAAATGGATGCTGTACGTAAATGACAGTCAACAGTCCACATTCTTCAGCTATAATGCGGTAGAGCCTTGGCAGACAGAAATTCGGACTAAAACTAATCCCATCAGGTTGAGTGATTTATCAAAAACCTGTGCAGAACAAATCTGTCAAGCTTTTTAAAGGTAACATTTTACATGTTCCGTGTCAAAAAGCACAAAAAGCAAAAAGTTCTACGATCATAAAAATGCAGTGTTTACTGTAAACCATCAATATGTACAATACACCATAACTTCATCGAGGGTGAGACATGTATCTACTATCATTAAAATATGCAAGCACAGCAAAACAAACAAAAAAAACCTTAAGAAAAGAAATCGATAGATTCCGTATATTAAAAACAACTATGCTTGGAATGAACATATTTTAAAAAAAAATCAAATATAAAACTTTAACAGCCCTGTCCCCTGCATAGTAGTAGGTGGAATGTAAAGGTAGTAAGAAGTGTGTTTCTGTTTGAATGGGTTGAATGTTTCAGTCAAAAAGACTAGGAGATATCTGATCTTATGTGATTTTCTCTGTTGATGGGACACAATAAGTAGAGACTCTTTGATTTACACACAGAAAAATGCATATATTTAGAAGGATATCACAAGTGACCAGAATATTCAATCAAGTGGTCATGACATAAAACAATCTCAGTTATAGTATACTTGCAATTGAGGGGTACTGATGAGTCAGATCTCATACCCACCAATTATCAACTAGCAAAATAAATGAGTGGAGATGGAAGTTTGTCCACAACTCTGATGTGTAGACCATGAAAGTCCAGCTTGCAGTCTCATAACTTATAAACCATTGGTCCAATTTGCAGGAAATTCTAAATTGGCTCATGTTCCTTTTTTCTTTCAGTCTTTCTTGTCTTACCCCAAGCCCCACACATAAAAGTGCTACCTTGCAGGGAAGCTGATAATAAGAGTGGCATTATGTAAATATCTTCCTCTGCTGCACAGGAGCTTTGTGTATCTTCCCTGCTGCTTTCTTCGTTTTGGCCTCTACTAATCTTCTTCATTAGTTAGGCAAAACCTCTCACATGAAGTAAGGCTGCAAAACAGCATGACATCTGCAGCATCCGTTGTCAGTTTTCTGAATGAGGTTATTGTGTTGTCATGATAACAGAACAAAGCTGAGATACAGTATCATGACTGTTGAGCTTCCTCTGCCCAGCAGATGCAAAACTGAAATGAAAGTTAGTGAGGGTTACTTTGGGTGTGGGCGTATGTGTGCATGCATCTGCCAGGCGAAAAGAGGGAAGATGATGGTGAAAGAAACACATTCCCGTAAAGACAGTGTGGAAAATAATAAAGCTGCTGTGTGCACAAGTCTTGTGACACTGACTGTACCTCCCTCTCTTTCCTGAGTTCCCCCCTTGCCTCTATCGCCTCATCTTTCCTTTGATCACTGCCCTTTCTTTTTACAGGCTTCACTGTGGCTCGACACACATAAACACTGTCTGCATGTGTGTGTGTGTAAGTGTGTGTGTTTCTCTGACTTTCTCTCTTTCCTTCTTTCCCTGGGTGTCACTGAGACTGTGATCTGCATCACAGATTTGCACAGCCCTTTTACCCTTCCTTGTTCATTTGTTTCTGCTCCTGTGCATGTTATGATCCTACAGTGTACCTGTGCTCCTCTGGGTTTCATCCACAGTTTGCCTTTTTATACTTCCAACAAACACTTACATTTTTTAGGCTACCAAGATCACCAACGGTGGCATAAATTATCACTTTTGAACACTTGTGACTGTTTTTTGAAAAGATGTAAACAATTACTGAACAAATGGGCAGCATGTAGGTATGAATCTGGTTGTCTTGCACAAGTTTCCTTTGGCAGCGCTTAATTGAAGCCTGAAAATAAACATAGATGTAAGAGTAGAGACCGAGAGACAACAATGAATGGCAAGTGAATCATGGACCTAACCCCCCGAATAATTTTGACGAAGGCAGTAGTCATGGTAACAGGGACAGAGAGGGGCAGAGGTAAAAGGAAAGAGTAGTATGCACAAGAAAGACACATGAAGAGAATGTTGGTCAAAGGGGCAGAGGATTGCAGAAAAGGAATGTGAGATCGAGGACAAAAAAAGGACAATCAAATACAGAAGACAAGTCGAACTGGGACACAGGCAGGTAATCTCCACTGAGGTCTGACCCAAAGCCTGCGACAGGTCCTTCCTGCTGTGTGAAGACGTGAGCCCCAAGAGGACTTTGACATTAACAGGCATCATGTCTCAAGGGAAGCAATTTCAGAGATACTGAGGTCTGCTGAAAGAACTTCTGACTCTAACAAATTTAGACGTGTAGAATCATAAAACTTCTGGGCCATTACAAGCTTACATATCTGTTTTTCATTTTCTTTGATTCTGAATAGTTTCTGTTCTTAGAGTCTGTATCTTGGAGAAAGGCAATCGTAAGGTTTCCAAACAATTGCCTGGTTGACAGTCTCAGTGGAATTGTTGTCATCTCGTGTTTTCCCATAGGCACAACCGTGGGAGGTACAATCTGCTAGGAAGCTTACAACATTCACTAACAAATTCAAGCTGGTTGTGACAGCAGCAGCCTGTGGCTTAATACAACTGAACACTGCTTAAACAACGCAAAAAAATTGAAATTACAAAGTTGCGATGAAAGCATTTACCATAGCTAGAGCCGTCAAAGGCAACTTTATGAACTATGTAGCTGACTAAGGCGCTATGACTTTTAAGGTTTCTGCCAAAATTGCAGTGAGAGCTAAATGGCTTATGATGATATGGATTCCAAAAGATTCCAAAATTTAAAGATGAGTTGTTTTCAGAGACCGCCTCTTCAGGTAGTCTGTTGTGGAATTTGAGCTGTGTTTTTAGTTATTATCCTGAACTTCTTTTTTTCAGATGATGTGGATATTTTCTTGCCAATATTTTCTTTAACTGAATAAATCCTGTCTTCCTTCAACCAGAAGTTGCAAATTTAGTAACTTTTTTTTGACTGACATTTTATTGTACACAACTGAACAACTTGTAGGTATATTTTTAATATTTGCATGTTAACATACACAAAAAAAGGAGAGAGAAATGCTCATTGCAAACTGATTCTGATGTCCCAAACATTTTACTCACACAAATGATCACCCAACCAACAGCTGTTCCTATCTCAATATAGTAAACATTGAAAGTACTTTTGAGATTAAAGCATAATCATAACATCCCCAAATGAACTAAGCAGAACAATATTTTATGTGTGTGAAACAAAATATATAAATAAATCATTGTCACACTAATTGGACAAGACCTACTACACCCTCAACCAACTTGAGGCCAATTAATATATTTCTGCCTATTCATGACTGATTTTTTTTTAACTCTAAGTAATGTCTAAACATTGACAACTGCCCTGATTGGAAAAGGTTGCACACCATTCATCTGTGTAGAGACAATAAAAGCTTGTTGGTACACTGTAATTGCTGTACTGAACCACACACCTGATCCAGCTTACAAGAAATAGAGCAATTTAATTCATTTTGTCAAAGTACTCTTAAAATGTAGGCAAAGCTCATGCAGGGTGATGAGAGTTGGCTTAGATTTAACAAGCCACTGTCTCCTAGATCAAAGAGGCCAAATTTAAGGTGAACTCTCATTAGGGCGAATGAGAACTACACTGAGGTGGCATTACCTGCTGAGCAGCAAGCTTTCTATCTTGTTGGAATATGCTGCTGGATCCTGAGTGTAATCTAGACTCAGAACAATCTTCCACCCACCACAACAATTGATTTTTCCAGATATTTCTGTTTTTTTTTTCAAGTTTCTTTCAAGTTAGATTTGGTTATAAACTGACAACCTAAATCCCTCCATATTCAAGTATGGACAACTGAGAAAAAGGCTTATGATGGTGAACAACATCTTCAAAATACATTGGTTTATTTTCTGCAAAGTGTAAACCTGTAAAGTGATTCAGAGACAACCTGACTCCACCATTACATTCACATGGCCTGTTCATCTCCCAGGCCAGTCATGGCCTGCTCAAGTCAAAATATTATTGTATGAAGCATTATACTTCAGAAACAAGTTATCCAATCATAGACAGTATAAGAAATTGACCTAGCTTTCAGGGCTAAAAGATTATGCCATTGTGGAAGAGAATTAAACCTTTTACTATTACTCTGGCCAGCAGGGGTTGACACATATGGTTGCACAGCCCAGTAGTAGGGAAAGATGTTTCTTTCTACATTTCCAGAGACTGGTATTACCTGTAATGTGTATACGTGTAATACACATATTTTACCATTATTTAAATGTCTATCTGTGTTATTTCCACTGACGGGGTTGGTATTTAATGCCTGGAGACCTGTCTGTCTGCTGAAGCACGTGTCAGAACCATCTAACACCATTTGTTGGTTGATTAAGCTGACCTTTGAAACATGACCCTAAATGTTTCTGTGCATGTGAACCAAAAAATGAAAAAAAAGAGGAAAAGTAGATATGTGGCTTGTGGTCACCGTGTGCATGGGCTTAAAATATGTCATATATCAACTTACAGAATGTAGACATTTGTGGTTTTATTTAAGATAAACATGGAAAAGAATTTTCCCACAGACTAGATGAGACTGAAAAAGGTCCCATTGTAAAAAAAAATAGATAGATAAATAAAAATCAAAGCAAAAATTTTCTTCACCTGATGTGTTACTTCAGCAAACATTTTGTCTATGGAGGCATGGTATTTATTTCACAAACTACTGTCACATTTATGATAAAATACATGATAAAGTGCTGATGTTTTGGGGTTTGTCTAACCTGTGATTGTCCCTCTCTGCATGGATCCATATTCTTTAAATCTAATTAATTTCCTCTCCCTGTACACAATGTCTGGCTTTAAATTACCAAGATGGCTGAGTAAAACAAGGCTTCAAAAGGATGGTCAACAAACCAGTGGTTGATGTCAGGAGGTCACATTCATTTTTTATGTGCATTAAATGATTGGGTTTGATCTTTTGCAGTCATTCAGCCCAAATACCCAACTGAATGTCTTGGAAATCATATGCTGCTAAAGCTGCCGTTGCACTGCTTGCTCCCATTTCCAGTCACACACTGTGTCCAGTAGTAGGTACTGCAGTCCTTTAAAGTCGTGATTGTCGATCTCTGCTTCTTACAAGGCTACATTTAGTGAAAGTGAGAGCTAAACTGTATGAATGCTGTTTGTAGCTCATCTGTTAAATCTTAAACTCATTTCGTGAAAAATGAAAGAACAGCTGACTAACACAGACAAATTGGCTTTTTTTCTTTATACCTCTATATACTTGCGAGCTCTCTTGTTGTCCCTTCATCTCTACCTCTTAAGCTTTGCCCCATAAAACAGTGTGATTGATCCAACCTAAGAGTTCGCAAACATGCCTGTGAAACTGACCATCTGCTTGAAGCACAGCTTGCAAGAAAAATAAATGAGCTATATGTTGTGTGTGTGTGTGTGTGTGTGTGTGCTTGCTTGTGTTGGAGAGAATGGGATTGAGAAGGTGTCAGGGAAGCAATAGCATTTGCACCTCATGCATGTATGTGAGCATGTTTAAAATGCATCAAACGTAACGTTGTTTGCTCTCTAAGAAATTGGTTTGGTTGAACTCAGGACAGAAGGGTGCGGACCCATTTCCAGTCAAGATTAGAACTTCAGAGAGGACAAATCAATCCTCATAAAAAAGCCCTGTCAAATGTATGCATATTGGATGGATCTCTCACATTAATAACAACAAAACAATAAAGCTAAGTCCCTTAAAATAGACACTTATTAGGCAGCAGAACAGGTTCACAATGGCTGACTTAGTGGCAATTTCTGTCTCAGTGACAATTTCCTGAACCTTCGTGACCGAAAAAGTCCAAATAAATGTAAGTCTGGCAGCAGAGAGTACAAGAAGCATGTTATGACAAGTGGAGTGCATGATGAGGCACTCACCCACCCACCGACACACACACACACACACACATACAGATAGAATGTGCCAGTACATGTCCAGGCAAACAATGCAGGCTGATGCTGAAATGGCCTGTCAGCTACATGCTTGCCAGTTTACTGGTGCCCTTCCTGCTTCCCAGGTCTTAATCCTCTTCCCTTCATTTTGATGTAGCAGGACTTTGGGCTCTTCCTATAATTGGACCACACTGGCTCTGGGCAAGGTGTGCATCCACTACAGACTATGTGTGTATAGGATTGTGCAAGTATGTGCCTGTATGCAAACATAAATCGAACCAGCCCAGTTTCAGCAACAATTGTGAAATAGGAACATCATCCACATGTCCAATGTGTAGCAGTTTAAATTTTCTTAAAAATTGTAAGATGACAGTCGTTTGATTGGCAGTTTGTTTTGTGTCAGTTGGCATCACATCACACCACAGGTCTGAGACAATCTATACTTTTATAGCCTTAATCGTGTGTTTTTCAGCAGATAAAGCTAACCAGGTATATTGATTATAACCCTACATATGTTTTCAACTGACTCCAATGGTTACAGTTAAGAGTTGAAAATACATGAGCAGGGTGGGAATGCAGTAGAAAGTGATAGTGGAGGTAGAAAAGTGAAAGAAGAGTGGAAAGGATTGTGTAGGTCAGGAACTGAACCGGCATTCTCACACTCCAAGGCCAAAGGGCTTAACGCCTCCCATCACCACTCTTATATTACATTTTTGTCCTACTCAAAGTGGCAACTGTTGAGGTCATTACATCCTGAGTGTCAATGTTATGTTGTGAACTGAATAAAGTTGAATCGTAGTAGAGAACTGAGGAAGAAAAAACACAGCTCTTTGGAGCTCAAATTTTGGAGCCTTTATTTTAAAATGCACTTATTTTACAATCTTCCAACACTGCAAACATTTTGTTTTAATTTGATATGAAATGTCATTTTCTATTGATATTATTTGTTACTTTTTCATTGTATCTGGAACAATTTTGAATAATACTATTTCTATTCTGAGCATCATATGTACAGGGTTGTAACCATAGCCTGGCAGGTCGCACATCACTTTGCTGATATCCTTTTGTTTTATTGCTGCTTCCCTCTTCCATCTCAATATCACCATCTTGCAATAAGCTTCTTGTTAGCTGCGCTAAGCTCCAATATTCATGTACCAGGTCACTGAGGGGGGATTGGCTTCCTTGCTGCATTGTTACTTGGACCCCTTTGAGAGTCTTTCTTACCATCTCTACCTCTTTATACACTTGCTATAAAGGGACAAATACATCACAGATGGATAATATGTCTGACGGTAATAGTTTTTGCACATTATTAAACAGAGTTGCTCCATTGTCAGTTTATGATTACCAAACCTGTTCTCCAAACTGATGAGCTTATATATGCCGCTCTGCCTCTGATCCGTGCCTGTGTCTGTGTCTGTATTGTCTCTTTGGAGTGCCTGCAGGATTCAAGGTCTGTTTATGTCTGTCTGTCTATGTGCGTGTGTGTGTGTGTGTGTTTGTGCGCATAGTTACCTGAGTGATTTGGCTGGAGAACAAAGCTAAACTTCTTTGCTGTTGTTGTCTGTAGGGACGAACATGTCAAGGTGCTTCTCAAATACTTCTCATCAGTCTGAAATACTTGTACGTGTTCATGGGACACTTTAAGCAACACAAATTTATCTTGACTGACAAACACATTCACAAGGGTGAGTATATACTTTATACAATGTGTATGCTGTATAAATGAGTAAAGGTATTTTGTAAATTCTCTACAGAATACAAAAAATGAGAAAAGAATATTTTGTAAATCAAATAGTGTGTCACCTCTGGCAGACTTTCAGAGACAGATAACCGACTGTTTTGATTGACGAGAATGCTCTGTCAATCTGACATACATCTGTGCTTTTGTCACTACAGAGACACATGCTCAGACAGAATCTGTCGCACACGTCGACAGTCACTGGTTCACACCCTTTGGTAGTCTCCCAGAGGCGCAGTCACTCAGTCAGTGTCAATCTGCAAATGTCAATTCCCTGCGTGCCAAGAAAACCAAATCAGCTGCTTGCATTCCTCACATGTTAATGCTTTCTCAAATCCCATAATGACACATTTATGTAAACTATAGTTTGACTTGTGCATGTAAGTGCGCTGATTGCATTACAAATAATCCTCATTCATATCAAAATGCCTGGAAGCATATGTAATATATGACGATTCATCTACACTGGGCATGCATATGATGATTTGGTTGAAGAGAAACTGCAGGCATGTATAGTGGCTGATTTGTCCAAATAAGGAAAATAATGTTGCCCTCCGTGTCTTTGTTTCCAAAAGTTAACATTTGTTGCATCTGGACTAAGATACAATCTAAAAGATCTTAAACAGACATGAGGACAGAGTTTTAGTCTCAGTTTTAGGGTTCCTAAAATGTAGAAGCATTGTGGATATGCATTTAAATGCATTTAAAAGCAAAAACATGTTGGTGTGGACAAAGCCTTGGTTTATAATTTGGTAAGTTAAGTGTTACAATCTAATGGTGCATCAGCAGCATAGATTTAAAAAAATGCCTTAAATAGCCACAATGTAAGCTTTATATAATGTGCATATCTACAATTATGCGGATTAGACCTTCCTCTCTCCGACTGTCCAAATCTCTAATATTTGCCCAGCTGCAGCTTCTGCCTAGGACCATGCTCAAAACACAGTGTTCTACATCTTAAATTTATTTTCTTCCACCTGAGATTTCCACCTGAGATGTCTCCTATAAAAAAATCACCTTAAGGACTTGTTATCACAGCTGCAAACTTGACTTTTATCGAAGGAGGTCCTTAAATCGTGAGTAGATTTTGGGTGAATGGATACATTCATCTTCATGAAAAGCAGTGACTGTACGAAGCAGAGAAACTGTTAGATTGATGATATTAAACTACTGAGTGAGAACGGATTATTTCTGGCTCAATCCAGTCATATGACAGGCTCCTAAAAGTACATGTGAGCAAGTGGCTTTTCTAGTCCCATATGTTGATTTACATTTAATTAGGCCATAGAGACAGAAAAAAAAAATGGACAAAACGAAGCATAGCTCTTCACCACCAAAGACTATAAAATCAAAATTATTTATGATTTCTTTCTCTGGAGGCTAAAATCTCAGAGCAGCTGCCTCTTGCAGATGTGAAAGCAATATTTTCTCCACAGGGAGATTCGGAATGTTTGCATTCATTTTAATCTTCAACAGGAAAAGCCTTTAATGCAACTATGAGTGGCTGCCTGGTGCAAAGTGACACCCCAGTAATATTTTATGCAGCTGATGGTAGTGATTTTGCACTTATGTAAAGATGACTGTTTGAGAGGTGTGAAAAATCTAGGTATTGCTCACTCTTCTCATTTTATGCATGTAGCAGGTGATTACCTCTCCTCCTTCTATGGCTACATCTCTCTTTTTTTGGAACTCTTTATCTGTGTCTCGTTGTCAGCAGTAACCTCTACAGGGAAATGTACTGCTTTAGGCAGTATAAGAGGCTCTTGATCTTTTTCTTACATTTCTTTCCTCATTTCACTTGATATGTTTCACTCTATTTATTGATCAGAATACGTGACATTAGCCAAGCAGATAAACTTTAAAGGATAACAAATGTTGGATATTACAACTGGATCTTTGATTTTATAGTTTCGGACAAACTTTGGTTATACAAACACACAACTTACCTGCACTTACATTAAGTAGAATGTTTGTTCATGGTGACCTTTGTTCATGGGTACTATACAGACAAGTCGCCAACATATGGAGTGTTTTTGCTTTCAGAAATTAAAAGTGCCAACTTGTCTAAGAAACCTTGAGATTATAAGAACCCTGAGATTATAAGAACCTTGAGTTTTCTAGAGAGCAGTGCTGCCCCACATGTCATTTGTTCTCTGGTTGTTTAGCTGTAATCCACTCTGGATGTTACTTGTTACACTGTCTTCCAACTTCTTCCTCTTCACACTGCACTTTCTTTGTTTGAGGAACCACATGTACATGCTCATGTACAACCTGCACACTCTCCAGTGCTGCTGCAAGCTATATTTTCCTTATGCAGGATTCTCATGGAGACAACGCATTAATGGTTGAAGGTGGGCTGGTTTGAAGCTTTGAATTGCTACCCGTCAATATGTCATGAGATCAGACACACAACTAATTGGACAATTTGATTGGTTGGCACCTGTGCCGCTGCTTGAAAAAATTGAGCTGCTCTCAGCTTTCTTCCACAAGCTATGCAAGCAAAGCAAAGCAAAGCAACAGACCCAGAATTCAATTCTGCAATGCAAAATGTCACTCAGAAGTAAGAGATGTGTGGGTAGGCAAACACACATAAGCTTACTATGAGGAAAAAATAAACTGCCACCACGTTACAAAACTGTAAACTGTTTGTCTGGAGACATTGTCTACATTTGTTCTTAGCTGTTTTTAGCTGAAATGAAAGCCATTACAAAGGTTTAATGCCTAAATGAACCAACATGGTCGCTATGGCATAGGTGAACAGAAGAATGATGGTCATTGTTGACTGCGAGAGGTAAATAAGGTTCTACTTTGACAAGTGTACTCTTTCTGACGTCTTGGAAATTTTTTATCAAACCTCTAAAGTGTTTCATGAATAATATATGATCACAGTCTTTCAAGTACTTAATTTTTCAACATAAATACAGTGTTTGTTCATCTTAAGAAGGTCCTCATGTTGAATAGCACTTTCAGGCCACAAAACCAGAGACATTTAAGTTGCCAAAGAGGATAGACGGATCAACATTAAGGGGTTACAACAACTGCAATTGAATTGAAATCACTTGTGTGTTCAGCACAGTGTTAGCAGAGAAAATATTTCAATAAGAAAACCAGATAAACGTCTATAATTTGAAATAAGAACATTTGTATAATTGCCACTTTGGTGTGCAATGGAGCTGAGCTCACCACACTGACTGTTAAGAGGTTAAGTAGTCTCAATCTGATGACGATGTTTCTGTTTAGAGGGATGATTTTAAGCAATTAGAAGCTCTTGATTTGCTGTTGTCAAATTGATTGAGTGGAGCTTAGTTAGCAGTTATTCAAGAGTTACTTTCCAATGGTGTGTCAAGATGACTATTATTATTTATTCGGCAGAGACAGTGATGGCTTGTGTCAAGTAATATATCAAATTCTCTACACTGGTTGTGAACTGCGTGGGTGTCTGCGTGTATGAATTGATATACCTGCAAAAGACCAAATAAGATGCTAATATTCATTGCGGGCATTCGACTCAGCATTACTCAGAGCTGTACCAGAAATGCTGAATATGTCAAAGGAATCTTTAAAATAAATATTGCTAAGGTTTTTTGGAATTTTGTAAAACTGCTGTCGACAAAACAAGCTAAAGGTCTTGGGTTAGAGTGGGAAGGATTTAAAAAGGAAAACATAGACGTTTCAAACTGGACAGCAGTGAATCTTGACCTATTAACCCCTGAAAATTGTTGTAGAGGTCAGAAATCTTACATTTCTAGTGGAATGAATACTCATTTTTATGTTGAAATGGACTTCAAGCTGTATGCTGAGAGTGATAAAGATATTGACTCACTGGATTTCACAAAAATCTATGGCAAGGACATACAGATGCCATTCAAACCGGATAAGTGTGGCTTTATATGGCATAGATGGAACTACCAGAAGGCAGGATAGTAGACATACAGTACAGTACAGCTGCAATGACTTGGGTATCCTTCAGGCAAATGGGAGTCATGAGTCACAAGCCACAGCTAAATGCCTCCGGGGGATAAGATGAGTGTTTATCAGCCTTTGCAGGCAATTTGCTTAGATGTTAAGATCACATACATATACTGCAGACTCTCCAACTCTGAACTAAGTCACCAACATTTTTAAGTTGTGAAACCTATATTTTATTGTCTCATCAATTCACCAACCATACTGATGTGACAGGGTCAGTTTTTATTGTGCATGTTTTTACTGATTTTATTTGCTTATTTGGTTTCATGATTGCATGTAGTGTCTGTTTTTATACGCTGACCTCAAATGGGACCTAAACTGCAAGCAGCGGACTTGATTGCAATGAGCCACAGGTGGTGGCATTGGATTTTACACCCTTTTTAAGCAGGAGGTCGCAGCAACATGAGGGAGGAGACAGGCAGAGCAAGAAGCACAGGAGAGTTGGAGGGAAGAATCAAGGAAAAACGGCAGGATGCTGGAACGGCTGGGACGACAGGGCAGGATTCTCCTCCGTTTTAATCATAACATTGAAGCTGGGTGACTGTTTCCTGCTTTAATGTTACAGAGCAATTGAGGCCGGTTCCCCATGTCTGAAAATTGGAGGTCTGTTGCTCGCCCAACTGAAGAGTGAGGCTGCTAGAGGCTGTGGGACCCTCGGAAACTCTGGATAGGGCTTATTTTTATGTTTTTGTAAAAATGTTGTGTAATTTTGTGTACACGACGTTCAGACTCTGGGATGTGTCAGGTGTCCCGTGGTTTGTAAGAACCTGTGCTTTTGAGAGTCTGAGGCTCTAACCGAGGTGGCGTTGTTGGCGTCTTTAATGATTTTAGCTTTGTTATTTATTATTTTAATAGTGGAAAGGTTTTTTTTTTGTTTGTTTTTTTTAACATGTGACACTTCTACTCCTGAAACTTTGGTTCTTTGAGTAGGTGCGCCACCCTTGAACCTCAGTAGTGTAGTGCTGGCTCTGCTAGTGTGTTGCCAAATCTGCTGCAGTGCTTTGTATTTCAGCTCCACTCTTCATAAAATGAAAATGTTGTTTTATTTTATTTATTGTTCCTCTGCACTTTAAATAAACTGCACAAATTCGGGCATTCAGGGAAGATACTTGTTGTCTGTACTAATTTATCCATGTGGGAATTTCCTCAAATCACTGGGCATGACATTAAAGTGTTTTCCCACACATATCTGATGTAAGAGGACCAATCAAAGTAAGTTTGACACTCACGCAAGAGTTTTAACTGTGAATTTTCTTTGTTTTGTTTTGGGTGTTTTTGCTTTGATCTCTCTAGCCGATGAAAAGACATACATACCAGGATGAGGCGGCCTGAAAGAAAGAGGTTACTCTGTGAACCACAAGTTTGAACAGCAAGTTAGACTGGTTTCCTGTAAACACGATGGCTGTTGTCCTAACAGGGTGTGGAAAGCCGTCATCACTTCTGTGGACCTCTGAGCTCTGTCTCCATCCGTTCTACTGCTTACTCCCACCCCCAATCTCCCTAGTTCTTTCACGTGGTCGTTGTACTGCACGCTGATGACTGATGCTGGTCATGGAAGAAGTGCATCTTGAAAAGAGAAGGAGGGTAAGACCTGATAAAACTGTTGGTTGATAAGGATCTGAAACTAGGCAACATGCCGGTACATTGTGTAGCATTTCTCTTGTGATAAGATGGTTTCAAAATGTGAAACAAGTAAAACTGAAGCCATATCTAAGATGAGAAATCTCTTCTACTAGACACATTTTCATGATAAGGGCCCATCCAAAATATAAATATTGTGTCCCTTCCTCATTTAGAATAGTGATTTATGATGCCATTTGAGTACAGTACCCTCTGAACACAGACATACTCTGAAGGCCCAAAGTTTGGCCACAAGTTGAGTCACGGTGAGGGAAGTATGTTTTTGTGTTGAGTTTACCTCAACCCTGGTTGCTGTTCTCTTTGTTGTTCCAGCTGCCTGGCATGCACACACCCCATTAAGTTATATATTTTCTTAATGTTTTTTTTCTTTTTCTTTTTCTATCTGATGCAATTCATGCAGGTCACTTCCCACTGTATTTTTCTCTACTGACGCCCCATAACATAGATCCACTATCACCAGGAGCTCTGTGACTCATCAAGAGGAAATTCTGAGTGTCCACCTCTGGACTACTAGTTAACATATTATATTAGTTAGTTAGCATATCATATTAAGTTTGCTTCTATGAAAACTTCTGTACTCCACATTTCATAATAAACCCTACACTAAAAATTCACAGACCAACTATTCAGGGGAAAGAACAGTGCACACTGCATACAATTAGATAGAATCAAGCCTGTTTAGACATGCTGAGCTTTGGCTACGTAAATGGTCTCCTATTTTACATGCGCCTTGAGACATATTTGTCTTCACAAAGCATCAGATGCTGTCTTTCTCATGTCCTTTTACCTTCAGATGTTAGTTTTGATCACGCCATGCCAGATTAACCTCTTATGTCTATA
This sequence comes from Leuresthes tenuis, assembly GCF_036924035.1. Classification (NCBI taxonomy): domain Eukaryota; kingdom Metazoa; phylum Chordata; class Actinopteri; order Atheriniformes; family Atherinopsidae; genus Leuresthes; species Leuresthes tenuis. The sequence continues at coordinate 12,656,754 of NW_027325361.1, read as the reverse complement.
AAATGTGTTTTGTGATTATTGGTAGCAGTGTACTTCCCTTATGCGAAATACCCAGTATTTAACACTTATCGAAATGTGAAAAATCTTATCAACCCAATTACAACGATATCAGAAGCAACCTGTTTATATATTAAACACACATGTGCACACACACACATAAAAACACATCAATACAGGAAGATTATTGCTCTAGTTTTAATATCACTGTGCCAATCTCTGGAGAGTCATGGCTTTCAACTTTAACATCTTATTGTACTCACAGGTGATTTACTATTAAATTAATTAACTCTGTTGCAAAGCGCAAAACATAGCTGTTTCAATATGAAAACTCCAAAGCCGTAAAACCAATACTATTTTGGGTTCCAAAACTATTCAATGCCTTTATCTGCCTTTCAAAATTGTAACATGCCTGTTTGCCATTACATGAAGTGTTAAGCAAGCTCAAAATAATTAGTTGAATATTGCATTTTAAAAGCTACTTTGCAGATTATGGCATACAAAAAATTTGCACTATATGAAACAGTAAAAAATTCAATACTGCATGAATATAATATTTTCAAAAACACTCAAAGAGATAGTTGGGGGTGGATGGTGCTATTATTCCGTGGACTGTCATGTAAAAGAATTAAGATTAAGTCAAATCCAACCCAAATGTGCCCACGGATTTTTCACTTTTCTACTTCATCGTTAGTTCAGGTTGGTAGAGGTACATTTAAAGAATACCTGGTTGAGGCTAAAACATACATGTCTACAGAGTGATATGCGTTTTTTTTCTAAATTCATTTTATGCTTTTTTTTAATTTAAAAACAAATGGTATTACTTTGGTACTAATCACAATCTCCCAAACTGAGTTAGAAAAAATTATCTTTCAGTGTTAACTTTTACCATCACTCAAACATAGTTGCTTGTTCCTTCTCGTTTTGGAGCTTGCCACAAATGGAGTTCTGGACTGCTGTTGCTTTGTGGCTGCAAGCTCACTCACATATAGGTCAGTCCAGGTAAGGGATATTTGTGCTTTTCTTCAGCGGCATTCGTATCTTTCCAGCGAATTTTTCCGAGGAACAACTTTTCAGAGTCATGACTCGGTTTGGAAAAATCCTGTTATTTCAAGGTGGAATACTTTGTTTAACGAGGACATGAATTGCACTGCATAATTACTCTTAATATTGAGAGTAATTGCTGCTGGTGCCCCAGGACTACAGCATAACAAGGCATACAAATCTACTTTCTTTCACTTTTTCATCGTTATTTACTAAGTTTGAAATATCTACTTTAAATTTGAGCAAGTGAGTTAACTGTTTTAGCAAGATTTAATAGGATGTTTGAGTTAATCTTTATTTCTGTTCTAAACCTTCTTCATATAATCTCATATAAAGACTTGGGCCATATTTAAGTTCTCCTGTACCTGACTGTAATTATTACGAACTTACAGAGTACAAGCAAGAAATTTGCTTAAACCTACCCTGTGGTGAGAATGACTGCCATCAGCTTAAAGAAAAAAAGCAATTTATTCTTAGTGGAAATACTTAATAACAGAGATGCTGTGTAAGATCACTATGCATAAAAGGTAGACATCAATGTATGTTCTGATGTATTTATATTCTATATAACCCATTACGAGACAAATGATTCTTAGCTTGTAGATTCATGTGCTCAATAGTAAAAGTATGAATCATGGAGCATCCGGCATAACCTTGATGTTGGACATGGGATGCAATACATCAATAATAACATACATGCAGTTGTTTTCCTGACTCAGATTTCACTGTATAACTCAAAATAAAAATAAATAAACTGCTTCCCAAAGAAAAGCCTGTTTCAGTAACAGCAAGGCAAAAAGCGTGCATTTCCTAAAATCAGATAAAGAGAGGTGGATTGCACAGCCATTAACACACCCACTGGTATTTACTGGAACTGAAAAAGGGACAAAATCACAAAATACCTCAACGAGAATAGTGTGTGTACTGTAGGAGTGGGTTTTTCCTCCAGTATTACAGCTAGATGGCCCAGTGATAAGCAACCATGGCATAAAGGTCTTGTTTAATAAACCCTCCAGTGTATCATTTCATGTGACAGAGGCTGTCTTTATGTTTCTAAAGACACACAAGCAAAGGGCTTAATCTGGACCCTTTGTGCCTACATTACTGTCAGAATCAGGGACAGGTTCCTAAGCTCAAAACACTTTTTCAATGTTTCAGCAAGAGTTTCTTTCAGCAAGAGTGAGGACAGACCAGCTGGTGGTGTTGCCAATTCAAAAGATAACAGAGTTTAAGCTGCCAGCAGGGACACATAAATTAGCATCCTGAAAGACACCACCTAGATTTATTTTACATCTGGGGGAGTAAAACTCGACTGGGGTCACAGTTCTCTAAATTAGCAACCTCAAATATAGACACTATTCACCTACTAAGTACAGTATACACACACCACATGGGCAGGAAATAATTGGTTGATTTGAAGGCGGCTACTCTGCCCAGAAGCCTCCTGTAGGCAAAGTTTGGGTTTACTGTCAATCAAGAAGGTTTGTTGGCCAATGTAGGCTTTCTATGGTTTTGCAGACCCATCAGATTGTTTCTGATTTCCTTAGGAGAAGTGTGATTAGGACAAGTTAGAAATTAGAAAGAGCAAAGGCTGCACATAAAATACGCAATGATTAGTTTACTGAATGATGTTTGGCATCACAAAGCTTTGCAAGTCTAAGTGAACACACTTATCCATCAAGTAGCTGCAGTCAACTTGTCTTGTAAACAGAGCGGAGCTGGAGCGTATCCCAGATGACACTGGAGAAGAAGCAGGGCACACTCGGGATGGGTGGATGGCACACCACGGGGCTAACACACAGAAACAGACCCATGGTCTAAATCTGATCGTTAATGTTTAATTCTGGCTGATGTGAAGTGACAGAGCCAACCACTATGTGCTATATTAAATAAACATGTTGTGTTCAATATAAATCATGGAAAACATGTGAGGAGGTACATTTGCTGGATGAGTACAACTGTATAAATTACTCACATGCCAGAGAAGTAAGGTCATGAGTCAACTGAATTTCAACACATTTTTACATCATTATGAGCATGATGCAGAACAGGACATGTCTGACCTCCCTAGACAAAATATTTTTAACATTATATTTTGACAGCTTTGCTGTCAGAACTAGAGACGATAGGGATAATGGCCAGTAATATAACATCTTCCAGGTTTCTTTATTATCATGATGTTCTCATCAGCAGGCCAAGCCAAACAGAAGTGGGAGTGAACCTGGACCTTGGCAGATGCTCCTCCCTGCTATCACTGCTCGTCCTTACTCCACTCGTTCCCTGCCTGATATATTGCTCTGGTAGTTGGACTCAAAGAGTCTAGGGAGAGCCCTGCAACTCCTGATAACTGCAGATAATGTAGACATACTTGCCTCCCCTCATGTCAGGGAGTCAAAGCCATGTCTCTGCTTTATTCCGAGGTCTAAACTTGTGTTTAAACTTGAGCAAATAGGAGTGGGCAATGGCACTATATGACTCTATTTTTTAAGCAAGGATCAACCCACACAGATGAGTATTTTAGGCTCTGAGCGATGAAACAAACATCCTGTGTACCTGGAGGAATATAGTTAGCATTATGCAGCATTTATTTGGAAACCACTTTTTTTCAAACATTGTATAATAAAGTAAGCAAAGTGAAATGTAAACACTATTTAAGCACATTATTGTCAACTACATTGCTGATGGAGAATGGTTCTATACAGCAAAAAAAGCACATTGATGCCTACGTCTGATGTATTTTATCTTTCTAGTCTGTGATTCTATAGCCTCCATTATTCTAGCGCAATCTTAACATCTGAGAAAACACAAAGCCTATTAAAGTTGGAGGCCCTTCACTTAAAGTTGCCCATAACTTTTGTAACCTTAAAAATGGCCCACTTGACATTGTTTGTTTAGTTATGGGATCTCACAGCTACTCTGTGTGTGTCATCATGTGGGTGTTTTCGTTGGAGACATACAAAGAGAGAACGTCTGAGCACACGGAGCGACTGCGTGTCTGTACATATGTGTGTGATAGGCAGTAATAGTAGGCTCTCTTTATCAGCAAGGATCTTGCAAAAGACTCATGACATGCCTGAATTTGGTGCTTGTTCTGGGGATTTGGATTTAACTCTCTCTTTAGGCACAGCTGGATTCACATAACACATTCGTGCGGATCTTATCTAGTCTCACTGTTGTGTTTGGTCTCTTTGTGGGCCTGCTGTAAAAGCCCTGCTAGTCATTCCAAATTCGGATTTATACCTGCATTTGATAAGATTCGCTTGGGAGTTCCACTATTATTCTCTCAGGATGTTCATCGAGTTTTCTATCCATTGAGAATTTAACTGTACTTAATTACTATATAATTGCTTATATAGAAATTCTTACTATATAAGCATGGGTTCTAATTTGAATGTGGGAAATCCTGGAAAAGTTTTAAATAGTGTTAATACGTCACCAATTAATTTTCTAATTGTGATCATACATGAATCATACAAGGTTTATAACATTCTTACAACATGTGAGCATTATCTGTTGTAGACATGCTGTTTAGCACTGGAATGATACATGCTTCCCTATCAGTCATGCAGAATTCCAGATATCAGAACAAGCATGTCCGTGCTGTAGTGATTTTATTTTGACAGGCAGTTGGATTTCTGTGTATCCAGGCTCTGGAAAAAATGGAGCGCGGTATCTGGGTTATGTGCTCCCACTCTGATCTTATAGGAGTATCATTACAGACACCCTGCCAGGGAGGGATAGAGGGGGGGCTGCTAACAGATAGGGGTTTTAGGAATACAAACTCCTTTTGCTGCTCAGAACCATAAGTAGTGTTTTAGGTTGAGCCAACGCTTAATGAAAAAGCAGAATTTCACCTTCATCAAAGTACATGGATAGTAAGGAAAACAACAAAAATCCCTTCTCCTATTTGCTCACATACTGATCAGTCTTACTGGCTTTCTTTATGCCCATCAAGGGAACATGTTATACTTTATTGCCAGCAACCCCTTAATTAAAAGGAAAGTCCTTTATTTCCGTTATTTAGTGAACTTATATAAAGTAACACAATGGTTAAGGTTGGGTTAGGGTTAAGATGGGTATATATTGGCTAACATGAAAAAGTCTTGTCAGTAACTTCTGGCATAGCTCTAAAGCAGAGGTCACACAACACACTGAGGCACAAAGATGGCTGTTGTATCTGTCTGGCAATGTGACTAATGTTGTAACCTACATTTACTAACCAACCCACAGCAACACAGCATATCATGATGACATGTTCAGAGCAACACTGGTGCCTTTGTAAAAGACACAAACAAATAAACAAACCCAAACAGAAAGTGGGAAGATAAATTGTGCATTGTGAAGCATTTGTGACTCTAAGAGAGAAGAAAATCTAATTGAGTTTTGTCAGGGCAGGAGGCAGGATACATGCTGGATGGATCACTGGTCCATCACCAATGCACACTTACACTCACTCATAGGGACAATTAAACTTTTAAATTAAATGAAAAGTCACTAATTAAACTGACATGCACGTTTTGGTCGGTGGGAGGAAGCCAGAGTACCCACACTTGCACAGGAAGAACATGCTAATTCCTCACAGATAGGCCCCAGCTAGGATTTGAACCAGGAACCCTTGTTGTGAGGTGAAGGTGCTGATCTTACAGCCAGTACAGTTACTTCATGGTTTGGGTTAAAACCAGCATTTTCTCAGGGTTGAAGAGGCTTCTGACATCAATTTCAAATCTTCGACATACTGCTGAGGTTCCTGTTCATGTTCTGAATTGATATCTACATCACTGTGATGAAATTAATCATTTTTGATTTTGCAAGCATTCAACTTCCACTTGGATGTGACAAGAAGCAAAACCATAAAACTGAGCTTGAGGAAAATTTGATAAGTGCCTTGACACCAGAAAAAAATGTAGATTTAAATGTAAAATTTAGGTTTCTGCAAACCACTGTTCCTTATAATCTAAATGTTTCTTAACTTGAAGAGTCTGCTTTAACTTCTAGCTCATCACGGTTGTGGAAGGCCTTTCTTATCCTATCATAACAAAATGGAATTGAAGCTTAAACTGACCACTGCACTCAAGCATTTGTCTCCAGGAAAAAGATTTTACAACTCATACCACCACCTTTCTATGTTCCTGATGTTGACTTTGGTGCTCCTAGATAGAAACACACATCCATGCATGTTGCCAGGATATACGTTGTGTTTGTGAGACAGAAACTGGAGTCAGAAACATTTCAATCATACTCAGGTAGTTTACAGGAATGCAAAATGGCAAAAAAGTATTTTATTACCACTGAGATCTGTTACTGGCTCACTTTAAACAGTGGACAGAGTATTGCCTGGTTTGATATTTCATTTATCATCCCTTAATGATATCCACCTGCGAAGTCAGCTGGGTGGGGGGCTCAGGGGCTATTGAGCACATCCTGTGGCAGAAAAGGGGGAAAATCAGTGAGGCTGTCAGATCAGTGGGCGAGGAGACAGATAGGCCTTTTTGACAATTTACAGACCATTAAAGCATGTAGATATTGTGGGAAAACTGGCCCAGAGAGAGAGGGAAAGTCAGAGCCATGGGGAATGATATGAAACATCACAGCAAAATAGTGAAAGATCAGAAAAACTCCAGCTGGTTCATTTAGTTTAAAATGTTCTTGGGAGAAAAATAGAAAAAGAGGTCAGAGTTAAAATGGAATAGTTTTTTTCTTGAGATCTTGTCTGAAGGCCAGATGGGTGTGACATGTTCTGAGACAGTCAGATCAAGTGTGGAGCAGTATTAATAGATCTGACTTAAGATGCTTTCTGTGGCTGTCAAAACTTTTGGGTGCTCATTGCTTACTTTCATGTGGAAACTGTCTACAAAGACAAGTTGACAGTAAAGCTTAGAATATGTGTAATTTCATGTAGGTTGGACAGGTGAGACAAAATATAGTTACATTTTCCAGTTTCTCTTATTATGAAATGAAAAGGTGGAAAAAACATTACATTAATGCAAATGTAATACAATCGCTCATTGTATGTAGTTTTTCATGACAAAACAGATCATTTTGAGCTTGAAGAAAAATCCTCACTGCCGCTATTAATACAATTACACAAGAGCTGAGACAGCAGCCATAAAACAAAAGGTGTGCTGGCAGGGGCCTCAAGCCGTTGTCTCAAGGTTACCGAGATATCTGCTCAGATGCCTGTGAACAGGTGTACTGATGCCCTGTTAGCCATGTTAATGAAATCATTAGTGCCAGGCATCTAGATGCAAGCATCTCTATGGGATTTGGGGGAAAAAAACCCTCAACCGTCTGTTTTGCTCACCTGTCACACTGCGATGACTCTCATGATTTAATTAAGCAAACAAATGCCACCACTGGCTCCCCTTCGAGAACATGGCTCAAACCACAGTTGTGTCCACTCATTAAAAAAAGATGAAGCACTCATATTGAAAAGGGACATGTTTCAAATGCATGCATGTGGGTGTGTCACATGCACATGTAAACTTTACATTGAGAAAGTGCACAAGCTTCACGGTATGATGCAAGCTGCGTGATCTTTTGTATGAAAGGGTAAAATTACAAGATCATTTTGATGTGTTTTTAAAAGAAATGGTTCAGGGAAGACTTTGTCAACTAATCCTGTTAATGCACCTTTTGTCTTCCCTGCAAAAAATTACTAGAAATGCAAAGCCTTTTCTCCCTTAATCAGACTTTAGGAAAGACTGCGTGGGAGTTTCCCCGCATGCCTTTATGTAATTAATTTAGTTCATTAGGACGCCAGGAAGCAGAAATCAAACAGCTATAATAATGCTAATAAATAAATGTATAAGGCTGCGGCATTAAATGCATTTTTAGAGCAGCCCTAATCAAATGAAACCTAAAAAAAGAAGAAATGTTGGTATTGTGGGTAAAGAAAATTGGCCCAACATCAAATTCCTCTGGCAGGATCGAAGAATTATAGGAAAGTGTGATAGACTGAGGCAGATAAATATATTATGTATGAATCAGAGGGGCCTGACCTTTTGAAGAGCTGAAATGTTTTTATTGAATTATTTATCTTATTTTATGTGAGGTTGTGTGAAGCACTTCTGAGTAGTCAGTGTCTTTCCTGCTGCATGCAGCAGACAGTTGTCAGACTGCTCTCAATGTGGAAAAGCACCAAGGCATTCAAGAAAAGGAACCGAGCTAACGGGGGACAAAAGGTGTGCATTTTTTTTGTCCACAGTTTAAAAATTGTAAAAACTTTAAACACCATCATGGGAAATTTTGCACCACATCACTTTTACATTGAACTGTAACTTATTTTCACGTCAAAAGTGTAAAAATCCACAAAATATTATTTCTTTAAACAACAGTGAATTTTTCAAAGTATAAGTTGTTTAAATTGCCTAAAAACACCTCTTAAGAGTGATTCCATTCTGCATAACTGTTGCAGCTGTTGCTCAGCTCCTCTCCGTTCAGAATACCGTCCTGCTTCCACAAAGCTGCAAGTGTTGACTGCTGCCTACTGCAGGCTTGACACTGACTTTTCATAAGTACCTCACGTAACCCTACTGCAGGTAAAACATGAATATGTCATAAAGCAGCAGGTGTAGCACAGGACCAATTTAAAAACTCAGTATGTTCTAATGGTTACACTGAATGTTGCTACATGTTTCCCAGGCCACCTTTGAATGTGGAGTGAGCAATCAGATCTGAACGCGTCTTTCTTGCGTCCTGAGCATTTATACACCTTTACTTAGAGGTGTCTGGGCAACAGATTAGTTTCATTGTAATACTGTTAAGTGAGAGAAGGAATGCTGGTTGTTTCAGAATCACAGTCTGCTATGGGAGAGAACAATATCTTTTAGTGAGGTCTTTGTGCTTTGTAATGTTCGAGGACCCTCGTACAAAAAGCTATAACAGAAGTGGGAGCGAGGAAAAAGCAGCATATTTAAAAAAAGTTGCATATAGCAACACATTCATTAAATCAAGGATTGATCCCCACAGGTGCACACTGATTAATGTTAAGCTGTACAAGTGGGACTCAGATTCTATTATTTTAAGCTCCCTCAGGAGTTAGAAAAGGTGTACATACACAGCTGTCATGCATTTAAACTTTCACTCCAATTCATAAGATATCCTTCTGTAGAGGAATTTCGACAGCCACATTCGCACGCCTAGTTTATCTTGTTCATTTTATCGAACGTCTCCTCTGACTGAAGACAGAAAACACTGTAGTGGAATTGATTGGTTGTCAGCCAGTAGAGAAAAAGTCTGCTCATTTTGCATTGAAAATACATATTTTCCTGCCTTCTGCTCAAAGAGACTGATGCCGAGATGAGAAGGAGCAGAGTGATCAATGTGCCATTGCCTTTCCGACGACAAATACACTAGGGATGTAACAGTGATTCACACTCTGAATGATTCAGTGGATCACCTGACAGTGAGTTAGGCTGTATCATACACCTCCAGTGATACATGCATCATCAGTGTTGCCAATTCCTGATGACTAATAGATGTACAACGACACCATAGATGCTGTGAAAAAAAACAGCTGGTCGATCACACCTCATAGTTAAGCAGAATAGGTGAAAATAGAAAAAAATAAAACATTTCGATCCATTAACTAATCACTAAACAGACACTTGGCAACCCTCCAAGCTTTACTGTTGTTTTTTCTTCAACGTGTGCTGAAGTCAAACAAAGCCACATTCATTCTGCAGCCCTGGTCTTAACAAGAGGGTGATGCAAATTAAAGTGGCATTAATTTCATTACAAGCTGGGAACAGTGAGGGAAAAAAAACATTTGAGTAATTCGACTGAGAGGCTGACAGCAAGCTGAGAAGGCGGCCATCCTCTTGCCTGCAGCTGGCACAGCACAAAGGCCCAAGAGTAACCCTAGAAAAGCGATTCTCTCTCTCCCTTCTTTTTTCAGACACACAATCCAGGCTAATGTGATACAAAGCCACTCGATACCAACATAGAACTGATTATGCATACCTAGTAACACTTCAAAACAGTGCCATCCACCAGTGGGGACAGTTCTTCACAGCCAGTTTAGAATAATATGTACACATGTCTTTTGAAAAAAAAAAAGCAGAAGTTAATCATTTTACAGTATGTTGCAGACTTTAAAAAGTGATGATAGAAACAAAAAAGAAAAAAACTTTAGAGTGCTAAATGAACACATACATTTTTGTATAGTGCATTTATCTTGTTTGTTTCCCTGCAATTTGTCCAACCCCTGTTTTTTCACTGCTGTGGCAACCTGCTTGGGTTATTTTGGGTGGTTGTGCAAAATGTGTGTTGGTACTTGAGTTTCAAGTGGACCGCTGGCTTTGACAGGAAGGGAGGCTCACAGACAACCTTCAAGTGCCACTTTACAAAGCACATTGCACGGAACAGTGCAGTGGAAACCTAGTGTTACCACTGGTTTTGAGGTTAAAACATCCCCCATTTTGTAAGATTTAATAAACAAAATGTGTCCAGTTTGAACACTGTATGCTTGCCGCTCTCATTGTCATGTATTTGAACCCAGAATTTGAATTTACATGATATGATTTAATACTCAAAATATATGACAACAAATGCTTATAGTATCCAAACTACTGTATGTCAAGACTGATCAAAGGGTGTATATGCATCAAGACACAGTAGTGGACCAGTGTGTGTGTATGTCCAACTTGTTTCATCTGCGGTCGCCTTTTCTTGTTAATGTGCTGAAGAATGACGAAGACTCACAGTCAAATGATCATTAGCCGTCTGGCATCTGAGGTAGTAGAGTGGACAGATTTGCGACATCAAAGGAGCTCCCATACGGTGAACACCCATGAAGCAGCCGTCTTCTTCTCACAATGCTGAAATAATTATCTTGAGACAACGTTGTTGCGTGAGAAAGGGAGACAAGGTCTGTTTAGTGCAGTTTTATGAAGTCTCCAAAGCAACTCAGCCAGTTATTAAGTGCAGTCTTGAATGTTTTTATGTGTTTGTGTACAGTTCCATTTTGATCATTAGTGACTTGGCTCAGACAATAGAGAAGTATGATTAAAAAGGTTGGGTAACGTGCCCAGGCTCTAGTTGACATTAAATACCATATACGGTGGGTTACGAGCAAGTTTGCTGTTTCAGTGGAGGTCACTAATGACTTTCACTGAGGCTCCATTAAGTCAAAACAGTTGTGTACATGTAAGGATTCCATTAGGCCAATAAGTCCTTATGTTGCACAACACTTGAGACACAACATAAGAATCATCTTGACTTTTTTCAACCAAATCGATATTTTAATATTCCTGATTTTAAGTACTGTTTTGGATGATATATATGTTTGTGGGTGTGGTATATGTAAAATATGTGGACAAACTGACAAATAAAGCTTCTGTGGGCTCCTGTGCTGACATTTGCAGTCACTGGAGCCCTGTTTTGTTTTTCTCACTTGTGCTCTGTGGAATTGCTAGCTCCTCTTGTTTCACTAAATATAGCTGAATTCCTTCTTTCAGATGCACATTTTGAACCGTAAACTCTATAACACACACTTGTTTTGCCCTATATCAAATTTCTTGGAATCCTTTGGTGTTGGCAGCAGGAGGATTATGTCAGCAATTAATGAGGTAGCTCCCATTAGCTATTTAGAATTTCATATTCCTTGAACTATAGGCCAATGATGAGCCACAGTAGCTATCTTTCAATCAGGATTTCTAATCTAAGGGTTTCTAAAGTCCTTGACCCAAGATTAATCGTAGCTCTCACAACTGCTTGACGAATGCCAAAAAAAATAAAATTAAAAACACACATTATAGTCGGTGTTTATCGAAAAATGCTGAAAATAAACCTGAAGAATTCATTCTATTTTTTCCCCAGTTGCATGGCATGCTGTGCAATGGTCTCATCACTAAACAATACTCTTAAAATGAAGGAAATAGTCAGATTAGACGGCTCATTTCAGAATTCAAGAAAGCTGGAAATAAAATGCTGTTTCACTCTTTTAGAAGAATTTCACTTAGTCTGGGAAGATAGTTTAATAACATATAAGAAAGCTCTTCACAGAGCTAGAACTTCATACATCATTGTTTGAAGAGAACAAGAACAGCCCCCACTGCAGCCAGATTGACTAAAAGTAATAGCTATGCTGAGCCACGTATACCTTTAACTCTCAGTAGTGACGACTTCATGAGCTTCCTCACAAATAAAATTGTTTCTATTTCAGAAAATGAATATGACATCCTTCCTGCCATTGTTGCGGATGTATAATGAAGTACAACAGCCTTAGAAGTGTCTGTAGAACCTGATTGATGATTAGACTTTTTCTGTTCTGTCGTGCTCTCTGACCTAACAAGAGCAATAGTTTCATCTAAACCATCAAATTGTATTTTCGGCCATCTCAAATCTACCCGAACCAACACTTCCATATCAGATTTAATCAATCTATCTTTGTTGACAGGCTATTAAATTTGCTAAACCTTTACTTAAAATCCTACTCTTGATCCAGGACTGTGTGCTAGTCATAGATGTATATCCAATCTCCACTTTATTTAGAAAATTCTTGAAAAAGTTGTTCCAGCTCAACAATGCGGCCGTTTTCACAGCAGTTATCTGTTTGAAGAGTCAGAAATCAGAGCACATCATGGCACAGAAACAGCTCTGGTGAAAGTTGCCAATTATCCCCTTTTTGCTTCAGATAATGGACTTATGGTCTCTATACTTGTCCTGTTGGATCTCATAGCTTTATGTCGCACAGTCGATCGTATCGTTGAATTGCAGAGGCTTGAACATGTTTTTGGGATTAAAGGAACTACATGAGAGTGGTTTAAATCATATTCATCTGATAGATTCAAAGCTGTTCATGTAAATAATGAGTCCTTCACACAGAGTAGGTCATGGAATTCTATGTGCACGGGCAGATACTTTTCAGTCTGAACATCCATCTATCCATCCTGCTTTATATACCTGCTTTAGCCTATTCAGGGCCACGGGGGGCTTGTTCAGACTGGACAAGTCGCCTGGACCAGTCCATCACAAGGCCACACACAGATGAACAACTAGGCTAAACATGCTTACTTTAGGTAAAAATAGTAGACACCGTGACATAAATCTCCATTATTACTAAAATCATACTCAGTTATACTTATCCATGAAGCATATGAAACCCATTAGTTGGTCAGATTACAAGAGCACCTTAAAGACAAAAAGGCCTGGATGACTGAATTTTCTGCTTCTTAATTGTGAAGTGACTGCCTTGGGAGTGTCTCAGGAAAATGCTGTTTAGCCATTTTGTCATTCTGGATGGTTACCTTGGCTTCCAGTACATGCGTGAGAAACCTTGGTGTTAATCTTTTTGCCACAATCTGTGCTTTGACCACATGTAAAACTGGTTTCTAGAACCGCCTTCTTTCACTTTCATAATATTTCTAAAGTCAGGAATGTCCTGTTTAAGAGTGAAGCAGAAAAAAACTAGCGCTCCCATTTGTTACTTCAACATTGAAGTACTGCAATTCCTTATTACTGGGCTATTCCAGACATTCTCTGAAAAACCTCCAGCTGATTCAAAATGCTGTGGTAAGAGTTCTGATGAGAAGTAGCAGGAAAGATCATTTTTTTTCCAATTTTGGATGCTCTTTCTTGGCTCCTAGTTAATTCCAGAAGAGAATTAAACATTCTTTTACTCACCTTTAAAGATCTCAATAACTGTGCTCCATTGTATCTCAATCGTAGTTCAATATTTTCCCAACAAAGCATTTCACTCTCAGACTACAGGCTTACTTAGGAGGCAGAGTCTTCGGTTTTCAGACACTTGTCTTGCAGAACCAGCTGCCAGTATGACTTCGAAGGCAGACACCCTCTTTAATTTTAAGATTAGACTTAAACCTTTCCTTTTTGAGCTTATTGTTATGGCTGACTTGGGTGACCCTAGCATCCCTTTAGTTATACTGCTAGAATTCTAGGACACTGGGGGACTTCAGTTTACACTCAATGAATAAATATTTGCCTTTTTTTTTAAGGGCTGTAGATGACAACAATTTGTTTTCCATTGTTTCTGCTAACTGTTAATCAAGATAACAAATTACCCAACATGGGGTGATAAAATGCCAGTGATAACTATCACACAGCAGAATGTATTAATCATTTAACAGGTAAAATTCTTTGAATTCTTTTTTCATACCACCCACATAGTTATATTTTGTGCTTGTAGATTTTGTTTCCAGTTTCCAGCTTAAGCATTTATGCTAACAATGACGCAGCTATTCATTTTCACCCATTTCTCTGACAAATTGTTTTTACATACCTACAATGAATAGCTTTCCCAGTTACAGTGGTGGAAAATGTAAGGGGCTGTGTTATACTTAGTTCTAAAATGATCTCCTTTTTTTCACATTTTACGGTGGCATTTTCATGAAGTAGACCTCCATTAAGGGGTCTTGCAGCAGGGATTTAGTTCTGCAGTTAGGCTTAGACAATGAAAGCACAACTGAAAATGAAAACAGCTGAATCAACTGAATGATTAGATGTAAGTAAAAGTGACTTAACTCAGTTTAGTGTTGCGACACAACAGCCAGACTATGATCTTTGTCAAGCATTTACCAGAAGCAGGAATAAATGGTTTAGACTTGTAGTTACCAGTTTTTGTGTCCTGGAAGCATCGGCCTGACTTTTATATATAAGCTACATATCCCTCCCTACTACTAAGCTCATGATGATCCACACAAATGTGTCCACACACATGTGAATAATCGCCAAAAGTCAACACGTTTTGATAAAAAGCTCATGCCGCCCATGGGGACTATAAAGATCAAGCATCCATGGTTCCTTTGATTGGTATGCAACACAGGCGATGGTAAATTCCAACTTGGAGTTAATTATTATTTCATATGCTCAGTATATTAGTGTACAGTTTGTTGTATATAGACTCACGCATGTTACAATTGGGTCCTTTCAACTGCAGTGGATATTGTCGTAGTTCCTTATTTTAGACTTTTCTTTTTTTTATTCACTAGCCTTTGTCCATTTATTTTGTCTCCCTGTGTCAGGGAGGTATGTCCATTTAATTCGAAATGCATCAGTCAGGTGTTTGTTAAGAGTGGTGATAAACTCTTTTCAACATTCTCTAATTTTCTGCAGTTTAATACTTGGTTCTTGTTTAGGAAGTTTCATTAGTTACATGCCATCTGAGCCAATGTGACTGAGCAATACCCATTATCACTGTGTTTCACGTTAAAACGCGGAACTGCCGAACTGCTGTCACCATTAAAACATGACAATCTAATGGAATGAGCTGTCAAAGCAACCCTCAAAGCTTAAATGGGTTTTGTTCTACAGCACTCCTAACAGCGTGCCCACAATGTGCCACTAGGTACTAAAATTGTAAAAGTGGCATTTTTTTCCCAATTTGTCTAAAGATGCAGGCATCCGGGGAATCAACCCAGTAATGACTAAGAGCAAATACTGGTATGAGAGAGACATCAGTGGGGGGAGAAAGCAAAAGCTGTAGTGAGCTGTTAAGGCAGGGGAAGCAAATTCTGTGAAGAAAACTATGGGGTACAAATGATTCAACAACAACATCATGTGTCAGATGACATGACATTGCACGGCAGGGTGTCCAGCACTGTAGCAGGGGATAGTGCTGATGACACAATGTCTGATGAAAGGTGGAAGAAGTTTGTTCCTTGCACGGGTCTCACTGGCTAATTGCAAATAATCTCCAGCAGTGTCCTCCACAAGTAGTTTCAGATCATTTGATAAGAAAAAAAGAAACAAACAATGAGCCAAGCAATGAGAAATTTGGTTGAAAAAAACAAGAAAACATATAAACAAAATGGAATACAGAATACAGTCAGGCGAGTAGAGCAATGCTCAAGGGGGATAACACTTATAAATGAATGCACAGAGGAAATTTTATATCATATCACATTGCTCATTGAGTTGAGTGAAACTGCTACTTGATCACCATCATCTTCCTTAACCTAAAATACACCCTGTACCTGATCCTTTAAAGGTCACCGGGAATAGTTGGTATATCTGAAACACTCCTTAACATACCGGGAGTGAACTGACATCGACAATGTTTTTACAAACAGTTTTTTGTTTTTTTTATTACTGCCACTTCCTCGCTTGGTTTTATTGTGTAACCAAACAACCTGTAATTAAGTTAGATTCTGAACTTGAAGTGGGGTTGCTCTTAATAGTTTGATGTCTAATTAAACTACAGATGGTTGTTCGTGAGAGAGAAAAATATGCTGTCATGCCAATTCAAAGTGTTACCTCCAAACCACATTAACCACACAAAGGAACTTCTTTTTCCAAGAACCTTTGGCAGTAGTCGGCAAAACTGTCAGTCAAGCTCCCTTCTTGAGAGTTAACTCTTGTGTTTGGAATATTTTGTTCTCTTGGCTGAAAGCCGACAGGCAAGCCTGAATTGAACTGAGTACAAACAAGTCCAAAAAGAAGAGATCAGTTTTGAATAACACAAAATTAATCTTATAGGCACATTTTGCAAAGGAATTTGAGAGGGCAGACTGCTGTCTTCAGCTTGAAAGTTATAAACATTGTCCAGACTTTCTCATTCCAGTGTTTCCTTTATGCCCATGAGGACTGACTCCATATACTGCGATTCACTCAGCAGATCCCATACCATTTTCCCATCGATCTCACCTTCGCACTCCAATCTCACCTCCCAAAGAAGAACAAAATAAAGGCTCAATACAAAATGTGAAAGTTCATGTTTTGAAGTGGCAGAAAGTGACACAACTGGAGATCTTAATGCTACAGTTTCCTGTTCAGCAAAGCTGGCTAAATTAGACAAAACAAAGTAAATAGGATCGAAGTGTTGGCAAATAAGAAGGGTGCTTGTAATAGATAATGAAAGTCAGGTCACTGTGCGTCTCTAAAAATAGATGAAAATGAAATTGAAGTGTTAAATCTGCATAACTTCTTATATGGGAAATCTGAAAAGTCTATGTTATTTCGATGTCGGATCGTAT
Organism: Leuresthes tenuis; assembly: GCF_036924035.1. Taxonomy (NCBI): domain Eukaryota; kingdom Metazoa; phylum Chordata; class Actinopteri; order Atheriniformes; family Atherinopsidae; genus Leuresthes; species Leuresthes tenuis. The sequence continues at coordinate 12,639,781 of NW_027325361.1, read as the reverse complement.
TTTTTTTAATAATATCAGATTCTCATTTGTTATGCTCTCTCATTTCCTTCCATGCCCTCTGAAAAGCTCTTGAATCATTTCCCAAACTCAATGAAAATCAAATCCTTTCAATTTTGCAGCTGGCGAATAAGTTTAACAGTCACGTTAGGGTGTACTCGGTCAGGACATGGAACTTGTAAAATAAACCAGAGCTTATGAGGAAACATTTCAGCGATGGTTTAGTCCTAATATGCCAATTCTGAACTGTGGGCTTTTGTCTTACTAAACCCAGACTGAGTGAAGGAATGTGTTTTGAATTATGTTTAGCATGACAAGAGTCTTATTTTACATCGTCGTCGAATTTTCAAGCACATCCTCTTCGTATGGACTTAAGAAATACTATGAGATGTACATTCTGATAAATGCAATATGGATGCTGTGAGCTGCATATGCATATACAAAACAGGATTTAGGTCTGAGAATGATCCTCAGTGATGTGCTTACACTTCAGGGTTGCCAATAATTCGGAACAGGACATTATAAATGAGGAGTTATACCATCTGTACCTGCATCACTTATTGTGCTACATTTACTTTGTATTACTTCACTTTGAGTGCTGAAATCCAAAATTCTCTGCAAAAATAATAATAATAAAAAAAGCTAGTGATGCATTACATTTGAGTTCTATGATATCACGTCATACCTTGTTTTTTCGGCATTCTCTGAGTCATTCATACATTTATACTGCCACTGCACAAGTCCTCCGACTGTGAAGCAGTCATGTAGGTTTTTTTTTTTTTTAAACCTTGGATATGACTCATAAGAGTGCCCTGTAATATACCTGCCCCTACAAGCATCCCACATGGACTTTTGTGTGACATGAAATCAAGACCAACACTTTCGTCACTTCCTGTTTGGAGTAATGACATTACTGTGTAGTTACAAACTACAGCATGATAGTTACAAACCAAGTTACAAACCAATTACAGTTAAGGCTAAAATGTATTCTTTTGTTTAGTAACCCAGGTTGAAATAAACTGTGCATTCAAAGGCTGATCAGACTGTATAAATGTATCTCAGGAGACATTAAGCCACATTTCTGGCTAATGAGAGAAACTATAGCTTGAACTTCTTTTTTTTGTTCTTACAATCTACATTGTTGCTGAATCCAGTTTCTTTGTGGGAGGGAGAGATGGTGAAGATAATGTTCGATTACCATGGGCTTGCAACATTGTTACATTTGCTGAAACAAACCTTTTCTTATCTTAATGCTCTATGTTTGCGAACACTAGTGCCAGTGCTAGCTACTGCTTCCTCTAACATTCCATCTAACATTCCATCTAGTGGAACCAAGCAATATGACTCCACCCCACCACAAATTCACTGCACCCCTAAAGGATCTGAGTTGTATTCCTCAGCTGCATAGTATACAGGCATTTTTATATAACGTCATAGGTCTTGATTTTTCGAGTTCTCTTCATAGCTATAGTTGTGGTAGTTAGATCAGTTCTTGTTTTTCTACAAAGGCCATCTTTAATCCTGAACATATCACTGAGAAAGAGCATATCTGCACACCAGATGTAGAACTGTTGGATGTGAGTTCCTGCCCATGTTGTTTACAGCGTCTGCCAACGCTGTGTATGAGATCATCATCTCAGCTGTTGCCAAACAACAAAAACAATACTCCTGTCCAATCATAATGATCTCAACCACACCGCTCTGCTACACTTCAAATTACCAGACGTTTGTTAACTAATTTTTATCTTTTAAAAAAAAACAAAAAACATTATTTTCTATTTATTTTGTTATTTTTCTCATTGATTTATAATGCCAACTTAAATTCCCTTCAGTGATTAATAAAGTAATATTGAATTGATTTAAATCCAAACCAAAACTGGACAGCACTCATGGTTTTACAACAGGTGTATTTGCCCAAGGTCAATAGTAGAAATGATCTTTTCATTCACATTTTGAGTTACACAAGTACAGTAAACACTGTATATTATATAGAATGTCACTAAGATGTTGCATCATAAATAACCTCACATATGAAAGGACATTTGTTATTGACTGTTCCCTTCTCTTTCTTAAAGCCCTTTTTCTCCATAGCACCTGTTCAGGTGGTATGGGTTGACAATAACGAACGTCCTTTCAGTGTTAGTGTTGTTTACCTCTTATAAAACCCACAGGAGCATATTGTGGCATACAGTAGTCATGGGCATGGTCACATGCCTCCACAAGGAACTTGATCTTTTTCGATGACAATGTTTCTGGTTTGGTTAGTTATATTCCACGCCCTCTGTTTTCAACAGTACATTCTCTAAAGCTGCTTTGTGGTCTATTCCGTTTTTCATCTAATCATTTTTTTTAGACTTATCCACCTGTGCATACTTTACCTACCATGACTGCATTGTTGTAGTGTCTGTTAAAGCCTGTTTTTTTGTGAAAATGCACGGACCTCCGAATGACTTCGAATGAGCTGCATGTATGATGTATACACATTTTTAATGTTCCATACTCGACTGAAAGATTATTATAAATATTATGGATAAACAAGACAATTAGCAGGATGCCTGGCAGCCTGTAATGTTTTACATATGAACTTTTCTACTTGACATTCCTTCAGTTGCACATACTAAACCAATGTGGAACATGCTGAGCAAGTAGCACTTTATATCAATGCCATTGTTGTAAGTGTTAAATAACAGACTGCCCTTATTAGTTCCTACAAGATACTTGGTTACATATAGTGTGTGTTACAGACTATGTAAGCGTTAACCATATGCTCATAAAATGTGTTATATCTTAGGACATTCTGAAACATTTGAAATAAAATTACAAACAGTTTACAGAATAATTATGAACATTAATAAAAGCCTTGAATTTCTCATGATCGCTTGCAACATCCTTGCACACATATGTTTAGTGTGGGTAACTTATTTACATCTTGTAGAATTATTTTATCACTTTTAAACCATCAGTGAGTACACTTGACTTGAGGTGAGGACCCTTTTTGCTGCATATCAGGTGGATGCATAAGACTAGTTGACTATCAACTGTTAATAAGAGCATAGTATAACATAAGAAAATATGCGTTAATTCAATTGAGACAAAAAAAGACTTATTGAAGGATTTACAAATAGGTTCATAAGTTCATTATGAATTAGGTAGTTAAACTCTGAGTACTGTTAAGATAAACAAAATGAACTAAACTAAAGCCTCATAAATTCCCTCAAAGTTTTTATGAATACTTTATAAAACTCTAAAAACCCCATGTGTTTGTAATCCTATTATTAACATGGTCTTATGAATGTGTTGTTTTGTAAGATATATAGACTTATAAGGGTCTCATTGCATATTAATTGGTGCTTATCAGAAGGATCTTAGGATAGTATGAAATGCAGATAAATAAAACAGCTGAGTCATGCAGAAAAAAACAAACAACAAAAATCATCATGCTGCTCAACTATGACTTATGATATCTTGATCTCTTATCTCCTTTTTGTTTCAGCTACTGGACATACTTCCCCTTGCCGTCTACAGACACATCATCAATCTGCGTTTGTGAGTGTGCACAAAAGTGTAAAGCTGTATATGTGTTTTTTCTTAGGGCTTGCTTTGCTTACCTCACACGGACATACAGCTAATTGACAAAAGCCAGCAAAATAAAAGGAAGGGAATTAACTCTCTGAATTATACCTACACAGTATCAAAAACAGCACCCCACAAGTGATAAGACAGTAACACTTAACAGAGGCAATAGAGAGCATTATCATATATCTATGCCCAAGGGTTGTGACCTCTCAGTAGCCCACAGGTAATGTATGAGTTAAAGCAGAGTGTTCTATGTGCCCACCCCCATCCTGGAAGATGGCTACTTTAATGGCCTCAACAAAACAAAGGCCAGCACAAATACTAGCCATACACATGTCAGGGATGATTGAAGTGGTAATAAACCATTATGTCCATTAGCGGGGCATTTTTTGCTATTAACAAAACCAGGCATGGTGTTTTAGCTTGTCAGAGCCATTGGTGATCCTATATTGCCAGACTCAATCAGAGCGAGGGTGGGAATTGCGGGATATCTGGAGTTACAAAGACAAAGGGATGATTTTGTGTTTAGTTAAGAGGTGCATCTCGTCCGTCTTTCTCCCTGACAATATGGTATTGAGGGATAGGTAGACAGGATGCTAACAGACACCGCTGTGTATGTTGTGTGAGTTGGTCCTCCACCCTTCTCAATGGTGATCCGTCTCCCTTGTGTCAAACTAAGATGACTCCCAGGCCATGTTGACCTACAGAGTTGCTTCCCCTCAGAACACATACACACACATACACAACAACCCCAAAGCTCTGGATAAACACAATTAAACTACCCCACCCCTCGTTGTCATTCTTATCTTATCTTGAATTTAACCTTAAACCCCCTCCCAACATAGACACACACTCATTGGGAAAAGCCTCAGGGAGACCCCTGAATCCTTACCTCCCTCCAGACAGTTATTCATTGCTCCTTAGTCACTTCATCATTTTCTCCCTTCCCGAAACTTTTTTCCCTTTTTAAAAATTTTTTTCATATAAGTTTCAGAATACAAGATTTTTTTTAGTTTTTTAAAACGACTACACACATTTAAAAAAATGTCACTTGGTTTAGTCTATATAGGGTCATTTATTAGTGGTAATTTTCCTTGATGGGTCAATTGACAGCTCAGTGCTCTCAGCTTGACCTTTTGCCCATTACCAGAACAAGCCATTACATAGAATAAAAGCCATAAGTGCTGGGAACCTTTGGCTACAGAGAATGAGACCTTTTGTCCTCTACTCTGACTGTATAATAGCGAATGCCTGGCCATACCCTCAGCCACTTTTGGGTGCATTAGTGAATATATGAAGTAGTGTACACAGATGGCACAACGGTTGGCTGCCCTGAGTAAATAGGTGGCATAGTTCTTGGACAGTGATTCTTATATTGCTCGAGAGCCAAAATTTATGACAAACAAAACAGAGGGTGTTATCTTGTGTCACAGCCCTCCAGGTATCTACAGCCAAAAAAAAGGGGGGAAAAATGAATGGTGCGGCTTGGCTGGTGATGCATTTAGGCCTCTGTCTTCTCATTGGTGGATGTCTTAATCACTAGGTCCCTGTTTCTAGAGTAGTGGGAATGACTGATTGTATTGTTGTTGTGAATCAGTGCACGTCTGGCAACTTCAGTAGAGGTCAGGGTTGCCAGTTGTTTTGGCCTGTAACTGAATATCTTTTATGGCCAGCCATGGTGCACTTTACACATTGTATCTGAAACAATCCCCCACAGGTCCATCTGTAGAACAAATATTGGTGTGAATTACACATATTCACTTAGTGTCTGAGGCTAGATAGACCGCACTCTTACATTTGTCTGTTAAATGAAACAACACAGCCAGCAGCAGGTTAACCTGAATTAGGAATCCAGAAATGTAAAGTTTTAGTTTGAGATAACATCTTATTTTCGCTATTTTGCCATGAATTAAACAGATGAATTATAACTTTTTCATGAATTCTTGAGGTTCTGATGGATGAATTTACTTATCCCTAGACGGATGCTTTGAAAGTTAGATGATGAAAAATGAGTCGGTACTCTCATCTTTGTATCAGACGGAAGCTGAGAAAGCTTAAACTGAATTTTGCACATATTCCTTTAGGAGACACGTTTTACTAATCATGACTGCTATCTCTGACAGCTCTTCATCAAAGATAATTTCCTATTGAAAGATATTTTCTTAAGTCATTTGGAAGGAGAGTCTATGTGAAACAGCCAAGGACTCTCGCTTTACAAAACCATAAAAAAAAAGATCTGGTTTTCTCAGACAGTTGACTATATTCTTTTACATTTCCAGTCAGCCAAGCTAGACAGGATTGTAAGGCTATCTAGTGGAATGTAATGATCTCTTCACCTCTGTAGAACAAAGACTCTTATCTCCTCGTGCTTTCTGCCATTTCCTTTACCCTCAGGCTTTGTGGACACCAAGACGAAAAGGAGTGTAAATCACTGCCTCAATATTTCTTCTCCCTTTTTTTCTTTCCTTCCTTCCGTCTGATGCTACAGGGTTTATATGTCTGTTGCAATAGCAAGAAACTGCACACTGTTAATTTGCTGTCTTTATATTTTGCCTCCCTGTGGCTTTTTTTTTCTCTGGATAGCAAAAACAATGCTTAATTTCCTATTTATCTCAAGCTTACCCTCTCGCTCTCTTTGATACAGTCTCTGTCTTTATCTGCCTCATTTTTCTCCCCAGCCTGCCCCACTCCCTGCTTCCTATCTCCCTTACAGTAATGGTTTAATTGGAGCCTTTTAAGATGGTTGTGGTGGATGTAGAGAGTGGTGAGGGGGGGGTTGGACTGTAGCGGCAAAGGCTGTCTTGCTGTTGCTGAGTTGTGTGTTGAAGCGTGGCGTGGCCAGCTAGAGATAAAGCAGCTCAGTGTGTTTGTGTGAGACACCAGCAATTAGGGCCCCGCTACAATACAGAGTGGAAGAAGAAGGGCTAACGTCAGCTGCGGTTCCACCACAGTGGATCTGGAGAAATGGCAGGATGCACAGAGGAGGAGAGGGAGGGAAAATATAGAGGGAGATGACAAGTAAAAGGAGAGAAGTGTGGAGATTAAGTGAGAGGGAGGGATTGACAACAGAGAAGGCAAGATAAATAACTCTCATTAAAATGAAATGATTATTCAAATTCAAGCGTGGAAGGCTTACAAACAAACCCAGAGTGAAAGACTAAATCACTAACTGCATGTGCAGCTAAAACTCCTCAAACCATGAAGTGTAAAACTTGGAAATGAAAATTTTTACATTATCTTGGATTTTAATCACTACCACAACAAAGTGCCGCAAAGTCTTTGTCTATTGCTTTATGTGGGAAAAGAAAAAAAATAACATTTCATTCCTGCAATAATGTTTAGAACAAACACTAAAGGGTGTTTTTGCTCTGTCTTTTTTTTCCTTCCAGAGCCAAGTATCATGTCCACACAGATGGTTTCTGGCTTTGGAACTATCACACGGTGATGTCACTGCACTTCAGCATCATTTACGGTAGATTTTTGTTTCACTGACTCACTAACCCAAGCAGTTGCATGACACAGCTGCACTGGTTAAACTAATAATCTGTTTGGATAAAGGAATGTCTGTTCTGCTTTTCAGAGCTTTAATCATCATAATTTCATCCTTGCCCAGGTTACATTTTCCGCTCTTGTATTAAAAGTTATGATGAGTGACAGCACCGACCAAGCTTGACATGTAATCTCTGGAAGATGCAGTGCCACCACTTGTGTGTATGCCGTACAAAAGTGAGCTTTTCAGAACATTTAGTTTCTGCCTTACACTCATTCTCTTTAAATCTCACCATCTCAATTGTCACTCCACAGTCATTAGCATGTTAATTACTGTGTAATGATAGCAGAAACATAGTGAATACAATGGCCCATGTTTAATCGACTTTTCCCCTACTTAACTTAAAATTCATTGACCATAAACTAATGGAAGTTCATTCAGATTGAAAGAATGAGGCTGTATCATTGAAAACTCTGTGTTAACACACATTAGGCTAGTGACTCAATGTTAGTGCTATTTATTACTATGAAATATATGTATTTTTTCTGCATTTATTCATGCAGTAAGTAAATGCAGTTACTCATACATTACTGTGCAATCTTAATACACTGCTGATGATGATTTCTGAAAAGTTAGGGGGGAAAAAAGGAAACTATTGTGTTTTATGTCAGTAAATACCTAAGGGAATTTCTCAATGTTCCTTAAAACTCACAACGATTGTAAGCAACTACATTTGGGATTTGACATGAAAGAACTTATCATACTTATTTATTCAATTTTTTTCTGTTCAGCTCATCTGGTTTTAGTATTGTGAGTTTAACTCCCTTAGTATTTGCATGGGTAGTCATGCCTCAACCTTGAGTGTGTACATGTTGGCAACTTTGTTATGTCTGCATGTGGGTTTCACCTCATGACTCACTGGCCTCTTATTATTTTGCTGCCATTGCTTTTGAACAGCAATATAACAATATTTGTCTATTTCCTTAGCTGACATAGCTTTGGGAAATCCCTGAAAGGTCATTGCTCAAGTTTGCCATAACACTCACACCTTAGTATGTCATCAGAGTCATCCTCCACTTAGACGGCAATGCAATTTCTGCATAGGTCAGGGCCTAATGTATGGTATCAGTGTGGGTTTGTTGCAGCAAGTAGAAGCTGGCACTGAGCCTACAGCAGAGAGCTTTGCAGAAAGAGGCTTCACTTTGCTCTCATGCATACACACATGTGGAATTTTTCTTCTCTTATCCTGCAAACACACATCCACACTGTAGTACACAAATGCTCATTCATTCTCATCAGCGCATAGGCGTGCACTCCCATTTGAAACTCCTGACTGGATCGTCAGATTCAGATCTGATTTTCCTCTCAAAGGGCTCTTTTGTCAGACAACTTTTGCAAATGAATTAGGGCCCATACACTATTATGAATTAATTAGAACTTGGACATAAGATGCTGTAATGAGTGTTTCCATATTGAATTACCTGGTCCAAACCTATTGAATATTCTGACTGATGTTCTTCCACTAGTTTTAAATCATACTTTCATTTCTAACTTATAAACCTCTCCCAAAATATAGGCAAAAAGACTTTATTGACTTTGTTATTATGTTGTGAGAGAATCAGAGTGGATCATTAAAACTTAAAGGTCAGAGAAACCAGAGTTACAGGAAAACCAGCAACAAAAACTGTAATTCAAACACCAATCCCTGATGAAACAGGGAAGCAGGGCTTTTCATGCACAAATAATTAACTTTTTTGCTAATATTCCACCTTCCGTAACCAAAATCAACCATCATAGAAATATACATTTTAGGATAGATCAGACAAAAATCCACTTTCAATTTCAAATCTCCTCGTAAAAAGTTTTAGTTTAAGTAGGACTGAGACACTACCTTTAAATCAGATGAGCAGGTAAAAAGCCTTCACTGAATCACATGTTGAAGTGCATGGAGTCAGTCAAATGGTCGAAGTCCATAAGAAGTGGAAAGCAAAAAGAGCTACAAGAAGCTGTATATAAATCTGTGAGGCTGACCTGAAGTACAGATGTAATGATGCAGAAGATATGCTCTATTCATCACGGTTGACCTTCAGCCCTCATGGGAAGAAAAGAAAGCAAACAAATCCTGACTTCCATCAGGTCAACCAAATAAAAACTGGATTGCACTGATTGTATATCAAAACACTCTTAATTATTTTCTTTAAAGACTAAAAAATTACTTGAAATCAAGCTAAAAAGAGCTAAGAATAAATATGAAAACCTGCATGGAAGAAGGCAAAGCTAATATATGCTAACTCAATTTAATCTTACTCCCATTGGCCCTATACAACAGAGCCTGAGGTTGGCTGCTCGCGTTTTCACCTTCCCCAGAAGTAAACATCTGCTAAGCCCTCCATGACACATCGCATGCCATCTGTCCCATTCTCTCTTTATCTTCCTCTGTTGCCTTCCACTCTTCAATCTTTTCCAATTAAGTGAGTGGCTTTTTGTAAAAAGGTTTACTGGAAGATGATGCCACTCCTGTCATGGCCATGATGGAGCTACAAATAAATAAAAATGAATGACAAGAAGTGAATTCTACTACTCTATTATGTGTGCAGTTAGTTCAGCACAGCTGTTCAGTCCTGTACGTAGCTCCATCCTAAGTTAAGTCACTCCGTAAGAGGGCCAAAGATCTCCAGCACAGCAGGAGGGACAAAGGGCTCTTCTCTAAGTGAAATCAGAGATGCCCAAGGAGGCATCTGGCAACCTGGACACTGCACGAGTTAGACAGATGATCTGGAGATGAAAAATGCCAATAACGCATGCCTTGGCAGCAGTGGGCAAACCTGATATACGCTTTTGTTAGCACTCCTCTTTCTTCCTTTTTGGTTCTGTCACTGTTTCTCCCTGCCACTCTGTCTTCCCCATTCTCTAATTTGTTCATCACCATCAACACATACTGGAAGAGGGCGAGGTGGGCTGACAGAGACAGGATATGCTGTTTGTCAGCCAGCAGCGGACATGCCTGGCAGAGCTCCTCTGTCAGACGAGGTGTCAAACAGAGAGTCACTCTGTCCAAGAACTACAGGACAAGTTGTAAGTCTGTCCACCCTCCGAGGCACAACCCCCTCCTTGTGTGAAAGCAGTCACCACTCTCAGTCATAGTACCCCTCTCTGTCATCTATTGCTGGCCTGAAAGACAAAAAGGTACCAGGTGAATACTGACGCGAAGAGCTCTTAACAAATTGCTTTCTTGTGTATTTGTCTTTTGCTTTTTCCCAATAGTTAAAAGGAGACAAGTCAAAAGAGCCACTGTGTGTGTGCATGTTAAAGGTTACGCAAAGGGGACACGCAGGGCAAACAGAAGTAGATTTCCTCCAGGACCTGATCTCATCATCTTTTGTTGCCACTGTCAGGCAGATGGTGCCTCCTAGTTCCTCATTTTACAGACACACATGTGCCCTAACAGACGTACAAGTACACACACTCCCACCCGCTCAGTAAAAGACCATATATCATTTCATTACTCGTCTTCGGTTTTGTACAATAACATCCGCTGGGGTAATAACCGCATGCTCTCCCAGAACATTTCATCAGGGATATCAACCCATACTGCTGGGCATCGTTGCCAGGTTGTGTTTTTTTGGAAAACTATCCCTGCTTTTTCCTTTCAACACCACCAAGACTTTCAGTCAAACAACACCTGATACTTTTGATTAAATCAGACTCAACTTCAAACAAGCTGGTGCTACCAGTGGTGGAAAGTGGCAATGCATTTTGCAGACCATAAAGAGGAAAACTGACAGAAAAGGAATGTGAAAGGAAATTCCAAACTCAGATCCCAATTCTTTATTTTAGCTTCCCAGCCACAGTCACATTTTATGCAGCAATACCGCTCTAAGTTCCTTTGAAAAAAAATTAAGAAATAAATTGTTTGCTCTCCTTGCTATGTATGACTGGAGCAAACTTAAAGGGAGAAGTTCAAGCATATATTCAAAGCTGTATTATTGGTTTGTAGCAGGCTTTAAAGCAAGATAAACAAAAAGTATGATCTATGACTTTCTCTTCATATTTGCTTGATTTACTTCTAGCTTTCATCACTGACATTAACATGCCTCTTAGACATCTGACAATTGGGAATCCAATATTCAATTTTCCTTAAGCCATGCTTTTATCCCCACCATGCAAGTCGAAAATGAATTCTGTTATTTTAGCCTCTAACTTCTCCCATATAATCACCCGTTGGTCTCTGTCGGAATAACATTTGGTGCTGGACAGATTGTGAGGTCTGGCTATGAATACTTACAAATCATAAAGTTTGCTAGATAAATGCAGAGTCAGATTATGTGTGGTTTATTGATGCTTACAGTGCATTATGTTGATTGGTGTTGCAATGAATTAAAAAAAATATTAAGTTAGAAGATTAATAAGTGAACGTTTAACTTTAAGTTTGTTGTAATTTTTTTTCTCAGTTAAAATTGTTATACATTTCATCATCAGTGTAATAAATGCCAAATGTACCTCACTGATGTGTTGTAAAACATACTGAAATTGGGATTGATTCAAATTCTGACTTGTCAAAATGTCTTTTGTTCCTTTTTGTATGTTTTGGATATAGCTTAATCCCTCACACATGATAGATGTATTTCTTTCAACACACTTTACAACGATTCAGCATCAGGGTTTTGGTAAGGCTGACTGAGCACAGTGACATATGTGCCAAAACATGTAAAGGTAGATCACTGTATGTTCATGTGAGCTTAATCCTTAGTTTGAATTCTGTGTTTTCCATGCCACACCAGTTTGGACAACAGAGCTGTCACACGAGGAAGTAAGTCTTCATCACTGTAATGAAACAATGCTAAAACAACACTGTACAGGGTCACCATGTCATAACTGTTTGCAGATCCATCCCTGCATGGCTGCCTCCTTTACTATATCCTGTCAACACCATCCTACCCATGCAGAAGCAGAACCATGACAGTATGGGTGACTTCCTACCACCTGACTATTTACATCCTTTTCAGGTGGCATTTATTCAACTTACAGTTCCTGTCATCATTACATCATTACAACGACATGATAGGATTGTCATGTTTTCCCTTACCATTAGTATGTTATTGAGTTTCTTGAGAGTCAAATAGGCAACACTAAAAGGAATTGTTCTAAAGTGATTCACTCTTATTTACTGAAGATTCTGCTCCATAACTGTGTTTTCCATCTTTACTTTACTACATCACCATGAAGCCCATTTAATATGATTTTACTTAATAACTCCTATGAAAAACCTCACAATAATAAACAAAAGAAAAATAAAGAAAAATAAACTACCAAATAAATAATAATTAAATAAATAAATAGCTTCGCGAAGAAGGGGGATCCTCCCATGAATATGTTACAGGAACAGACTCAACAACCGTTGGTTTCCTGGTTCTTGGTGCAGGTATGTAAAATGTATCTGTGTATGGAGATGTGTTGGACAAAAGTCTGCAGTTGAGTCATTTGTGTGTGTCTGTGTGTGTGTGAAGCTGAAGCCACAGAGCAGATGGATGGTTTGAATAAATAAATATTGTGCAGAACATGATTGCTCTCTCTCTTTCTCTGTCACACTTTCTTCTTTCCCTTCCTTCCTTCATGGCTACACGAAGGCCAAGTCATGAGTTGATTCTTTGCTTTCAGAAGCCTTTTGTCTGGCTTGGCAACCGCACAGATCCAATCATGTCTGAAGGTCAAGAAGTTAAAAGTCCTGAGTTGCCTCCTGTTTTTCTCCTCCTAAGATGGAAAGAGTGAATACACAGAGAGAAAAAGGAAATTTATAAACCCGAGGAAATCCTTCTGTACGTAAACTATGCCTCATTTTACCAGGGAAACATGCAAGCAGCCACAGTGCAGACTCACAGAAACACACACACTTACAGAATACAGACCATTCCATGCAAATGTCCTCATAGCGTGGAAAGAAATAAACAGCAGCCAGAGGGGATATCAGCTATTTCAGGCAAGCTCAGTTCACAAGAAGGCAATGCTGCCATTTAGCCTTAATGTACCAAAGTCAAGAATTAAATAGAGGGAAATTCATGGGCAAGGTAGTGAGGGATTGAATACAGTTTGGCACATTTAAATGTCAACTTAGAAAAAGCTTATCTGTGAATTTCGTACAGATAAAAAGAAGAAGAAGAAGAAGAAAAAAACCTTTAAAAGGTTTCTTGTAAAAATACAGTACATGTGTACAGTTTTCAGACCTTATTAAGTGTAAAACAAAAACACACATTTGAAACGTCCTTCAGGTATTTACACGAGTATCAGAATGCTTAGCCTCAGACTTTCTTGCAGCACCTTTGACAACACATCATCCTCTGTTATTCAGTTTGAGTGGGAAAGTCTGAAAAGTTAAAAATTTCTTACAATATAGAATATTGTATAGCACTTTTCATTGATAGAAAAAATTCTGAAAACCTCGTGGCTTCTTTTCTCCTCAGACATGCATCAACTATGAGGCCTTATATGGAAATGTGTCCCTCCATGATTATGTTCAGTGACAATGCAGTCACACCCCAGTCGGCGATTAGCTAAAAATAAATATTGAAAAAATAAATATTGCTAAAATTACTACAATTTCAAGTTCCAAAAACATTATATACCTATGTTTACCATAAAAAAAATTATGATGTGCCTGCACTTTACTTAATGTGAAATCATATTCATGTCACAAAATTCATATTTTCTTCTTTAAAAATTTCTAAAAAACACGTAGGATGGGATGGCCAGTGGCATAAATCTCCAAAAGACAATAGTTCTAGCCTTAGTCAACCCACTGTTCGAAAGTTTGTGTGTCATTTGGACTTGAGTTCTGGATATGTATGAAGTACATGGTAAGGCTGAGAAATGAAAAACAAACAACAACGAAAAAAAAACCCTCATGGTTGGGGTTAACCATCATTACATGAACACTGCTCTACATAAAACAATTGAAACGGCTCTGCCAGTGAAGTTGATCCAGGTTGCATGAGCCTTTCAAGGACAGATTATAGACACAAGACTCAGCCTAACCTTTTGATCAGTAAATCGCACACACAGTTACAGTTTTTATATGTTAACCACAAAGGTTGCAAAACAAGCGTAATGTGAAATACATTAAATAGTTTCTTAGTTTAGAAAGACCACAAGGTTGGGCTGAGAATGAATACATGCTCTCAATAGAAGTAAAAGTGGTGGACAACCAGATACTTCTTAAGCGATGGGGTTAGGGATTATTGAAGTCTGTGTGTGTGTCTGTTTTGGATGTGTGTGTGTCTGTGTGTGTGCTGGGGAAGACTGGCCAGATTAACATTCCTGGGGGAATTTTAACACTCTGGGTGACAAATTTGCAACACTGTTCCCCCTCGTGCTCCCACTGTGTGCTAAGCCCAGGACCCAAGTTAGAGGAGGTCATCTGGAAAGAGCAGAACAAAATTCCTGTCCTCACTGAGAGCTGTTGGACTTCACTAATTTGAAGGCACTGTGTGTATGAGCCTGTGTGTAGAGGAGAGGAATTAAGCACTGGTGGGAGGAGGAAATATGTTTTTTAGTCTCTGTTTTCTCACAAGTTGAAACTGAGCCTTGTTTTGGAAGGTGGTGCCTGCCATTGTTTCTGATACTGGCAGTAACAAGGTGAGGACTAATAGCAATATTTAAACAAGGTACAGTTGTATATCTACATTAGTTAATGCTGTAAACACTGAAAATGTATCCTCGGAGAGTGTTGCAGTATTAGGAGATGGGTATCTTTATGATTTTCTATATTAAACCCACAAAAATACAGTATCATATATTAAAAAGATACTGGTTCTGTGGTCTGCATAGGCATGTCCAGAAAACATTTGCCATTTAAAAAAACTGTTTGGTGATGCTGAACTGCTCTGCAAGAATCTAAGGTGGGAAGAAAATCTAACTGATGAAAATTAAAGGAGTTCACTGAAATCATTTGAAACGGCATACATTTTATCCCTCTAATTGAAGAAATTTCAAACAAACACAGATCAACTGGCATTGCTAAAAACATCTTGGGGTAGAGACTAAAAATGGCATTTGTGATTCAGATTAACTGATCACAAGAAAAAAAAAAACAGTTAGTGGTAGCAAAGTCCTGGATTACACTTGAAAATTAGGACATCAAAATAATGATATCCAGATTTTCCTCTATTAGAAACTTGCCAGTTGAATAATTTCTTCCAAACTCCATATTCATGCAACTTGACGGGTCAGTTGACTTTACAATATTTATAATATTACAGTAATCTCAACTGTGTAGCAGCAGTATGCAGTTAAATGTGTCAGATGTGGAGCCAGTGAAGAACAACTTTGTTGCTCTACCACCTCTCTTATCTGTTAGAAGCTCTTATGTGAAACAGGGCAGGGCAGGTGTGGGGGACAAGACACTAGTGTTGTCACCTCCTCACTGAAAAAGTCAGTTTTCTAAATAAAGCATAAAGTGTAGTGTTGGCAGGAAAATTAGATGACTACTCTTCCTATACCAACCGTGTCAAGCTTGTACTCAAACAGCACTCTAGCATAAAAGTCTTCAGATATAGGCATCAAATTGAGTTTATCTTGAAAGCTGCCTTATCTTATTGGTTATTTTGCTGTATTTGTTTTAATTTAAAATTTAGGTGATGGTACTGGTGACCTGTCCTGGGTGTACCCAGCCTCTCGCCCGATGACCGCTGGGATAGGCTCCAACCCCCCTGCAACCCGACCGATTAAGTGGGTATAGAAAATGGATGGATGGATGGATGGATTTAGGTGATGAATGAAAGATTTTCATTTCACAGAACAACAACAAGCCCTGCTTGTGCAATCATCACTATGAAAATTTCCAAAAAAAAGGTAAATTAGAATTTTTCTTTCGTTGAATATCTTTTTATAAGAGAGACGGCAAGTGGTGTTGTTTTCAGAATCCCCGTAAACATGTCAAAACACACACACACACACACACACACACACACAGACATGTATTATAAGTATTACATTTAATGTATCATCCTGATGATGCACATTTGTTGCTTCCATTTCCAAGCTTGCTGTAGCAGCTACAGTCAAGCAGCTAAAGCGGTAGGAAGCATATGAGTTTGCAAGGTCACAGGGCTCCAGCAGCAGGAGCAAGCTGTGAGACTGTTGCACTGGAGTTCAACTACCTACATAACAAAGGGGAATCATTATGATCGCAACGGCTTTGGTTTAAGTGGTCTTTTAACTTATACATTCCAGGTCTTTCTTTTGGGATTTTAGTTGGACTTTTAGGTCTCTGACCTGACTATATAGTGTACTGTGAGAGAAAGAAAATAGATAAAAAAAAATAAATAGATATCCACAAAGAAAATAGAAAGAGAAAAGTATATAAACACACTGTCCAAACTGCTGCAATGTTCACTGGGCCAGGATGTTTAAACCCTCTTTATTCTGCAGTCTAACAGAGTGTGCACACACAAGTACATCTATGTGCACAGACACACACCTGTCCAAATATGGGCTGTGTTAGAGCAGTGTATGCACACCACCTGACATGACTGATAGGTCATTCATTTCCAGGCTTAGACAGTGAAACGAAGAAAGGGAAACTGTCAGTAAAGGTTTAGTTTATTCTGTTTTAAATCTTCCATTCGCTTTTTCTGGGGAAATGCAAATAATGTTAATTTCACATTCTAATTCTATAATCTTGAATGTGGAAAAAACATAAATAACACTGTCAATACTGTCATACCGTGGATTACAGAA
Organism: Leuresthes tenuis; assembly: GCF_036924035.1. Lineage (NCBI taxonomy): Eukaryota > Metazoa > Chordata > Actinopteri > Atheriniformes > Atherinopsidae > Leuresthes > Leuresthes tenuis. The sequence continues at coordinate 12,622,986 of NW_027325361.1, read as the reverse complement.
CTTCCCAATTAAAGTGTGAAATATCACACCTAATAAACAAAAAATGTGATTTGATTAAACATACTGTACATGCAATACATAGTGCTTGTATTAGTAATGTGGATATAGTGTATTAAAGAACTGTCAATACTGCTGATATCAATACAAAGGGCAAATTAATTGTCACTTTCCCTTTTTCCTTTGATGTGTGTTACCCTTTTTAGCAGAATCCCACACACTGTTCTGTGTGCGCAACAGCTAAGACACTGAGTTGTGAGCCAGCTGAACTCATGCTACAAATACCCAGCTTTGCAGGGCTTTCAAGGGAAATGAGAAAATGGTGAGGACAAAAACATGCCAGGAAGAAAAAAAAAATGCTTTATTTTATTAAAAGCCGAGCAGAGGTCTCAAAATTACATAACCCTGCTTCATGGATCACCAAAGTGAAATGCCCTCAGTAGCAAATAAGTAAAATGGGAGTTTTACATATTACCTGTCAACGACTCAGCATATTTGGCAGAGGATAAAATGCAATTTTACAAACCAGCAACTAATTATGAAACACACGCTGGAGCTTGGCCACCCTTGATTGAGTCATCAATAACACTTTAGCTCTTGCCACCATTATCATCGTGTTATTAATTTATCCTCCTTCTTTCAATCCATTCATCAACGGCAGTGTGGGAAATAAATAAAGGTTTCCGGGGACTTGTGCTTTGTAAATGTGAGGCAATAAAGGATCAGTTCCGACGGAAGTGAGACCTGACAACAAGAGCAGCCGAGCTTCCTGGGAACTGCATTTCTCATGTTTGATTTCCTATTTCATTCTATAACTCAACAAGTATTGCAGATCCCTTCAATAATGCAGAGTGGAAAAGCTGACATAGCTGTCAGCAAAAAAAAATGGGGAGAAGGTTTCTGATGAATGTTAGTGTGCAAGTGTGTTTCATGAAGAAAAAAATCACAAATGTATGCAGTATTGAGTGTGTTTGCTCTCTTTTTTGTATCATTTATTTTTTTCCTCTCATACTATTTGGGGATGAGAATACTTTTCTGCTCTGATCTTGCTTTGCACCTGAGCAGTGTGACTACACCATAAAACCTCTCACATGTTAAGTTAAACGTTGGCATTTTCTCTTTTAGTATTTTCAAAAGGTCTCCCCACTTAGGTGGGCCAAGGAATGCCATGTGAATTCCTCTAAAATGACAGCTGGATCATCCCAGTTCGGTGAGCGCCTCAATCTTCTGTGTGCTGTATCCTACAGGTACGGTGTTTAAACCTTACGAACCATCAAAATGTCAACCACTCCCCTGCTGTTCCTCTTCCCCTGTCAGAACATATAGGTAATACAAAACCTGAACATAAAATAAAGGTTAACTATGAGTCTAAGAGTGACAGAGTCCAGATCCAGAGTGGACCCTTGGGAGCTGTATGCCTGTGATAAAATCAGTTCAAACCTTAAAGGACCTTCCTAGACCTACCGCTGTGAAGGGTACTTGACTTTAAACTTGTCTAATTTCCAGTATTCAGAGTGGTTTGATTTGCCTCATCTGTGTATGTGGGATTTGACTCCTAAGATCTGTATCTGAATGCTGTTACGCTGCATTCCTCACAGTATTTACATGGGGATTGTGTGCAATATGTCCATAATTGTTATGGGCTTTGGGGTTTTCTTTTCTGTTGTGGTTTTGCCTTACAATATCACTACTAATGGCTTTAACTTTGTTATCATTATATGATTATGTGTTGCAATTGCTTTAAAAGAGTTGTAAATGGATCCCACAGATATTTAGAGGCAATCCATGCAGATTTGAGTGTGGTTTGACTGATAAAAACCTTGCAGTTGACCATAAGATAATGTGCTGTGAATGGATGAAGATTTTTAATGGCTGAAACCTAAATATACTGATAAATGGAACATGTAATCAAGAGTGTGTTTTATAGTATCAAACATCATGTTGCACACGTTGAATCCCGATATATATGATTTTTAACTTATTTATAATTTGGCTTTTCTATGGCTCACAAATGGGGAACTGCAGCATTTTATGAGTGGTTAACAATTATATATTGGATTGTTTAGTCTGAAAGCATTTCTCATGGTCAGTTTAGAGCAAATTATGTGGCCTTGTGTCTTCTAACAAATGCAATAAAAAGCCAGAAACATGACTCTTGTAGAAACAAGTGGGTAATAAATGTGTCAGAGTCCTGTGAACTGGTTTACATCCTGGTTCTTCTCAAGCACAGTGTTTTTTTGAGGCCTTGTTTTGGTCAGGTAGTAACCTCTGTGGAACTGTCTCTTTGCGACACGATTTCACCAAACTAACTTTCTTTTGGTCGTTGCTGAAATATTTTTTAAAGCTTGATATGTATATGTATACATATATTGATTACAGGGTAAATCTTAAATTCTGTTTGTCTTTAACTCATGTTTTGTATTATTTTCAATTTCATAGTATACATCTTGTGTCACATGCTTCTGAAGATGATAAGACACGGTGATGTGGACTTGTTCTAAATGGAATATTAGTGGGAGCCAGTTTTCTGCTGATTTTTAAAGTAACCACAATCTCACGAGCTACACACTGAACATTAGGATTGTGAGGCTGCTGAATCTGATACTCAAGTCAGTCCATTAAACCCTAACCTCCTTGCCATTAACGTGCAGTTAGTCATACAGGTTTATGGCTGTGTAAGGCCTCAGAGGCAACATGCCTTCTTTGGGCAAATAAAAGCTCTAAGGGAAGGGTTCAGACATGTTTTGACCTCCACAGAGTTTTATGCTGTAATAAAACATGTTTACATGCTTTTTACCTGTCTGGACCCCAAGGGCACATGGGTGGAAAGGTTATCATGAAGCCACCATCTGCTTGACCTTCAAAGGATATGTTCTTTTTATTTCTCGGCTTGAAGGCATTTTGATTTATTTAGTTTTTACTGTTGTTGACTTCCAAACATTCTCTTTCACTGAAGTCATTGTTTTAGGAGAATTTCAGAATGAAAGGAAAATCGACAATGTAACTGGTATTGTGAGAAAACAGAGCTTCGCCTTTGCCTTTACTTCAAACTGCTTTGAAGGATTTATAACAAATATCAATACTTGGATTTGGATGGGAATCAAAGACAGCCCTTGACCTCTTTTGACTTCTTTTAAAGGGAACTAAATGTTTCTGTTGGAGCTACAGAATTACCATAATTTGAACCCATTAAAACCACAACGCATTCCTCATTTGCAGTTGAGCAACCTCGGCTTATAATAATCTTTTATTATTTGCTGGTGCCTTATGACTCATTGCGTCCTTCTCCTCTTTTCTTTCCTGTTCAATCTGTGTCTCTCCTATTACCCTTTGTGCCCTGATACACATCATTGTCATTAACAAATGGTTGGCTCTTAGTTTTATTAGTGTTCCTGCTTAAAAATGGGATTCTGAAGGGAGCACAAAGGTTCCTTTGCATGGCTGGGCCCATCTGTAGTGTGGCATAATGATTTTTTTTTTTATGGTACATTAGGTTATCACTCTTTTGCCAGTATAGCAGGCCAAAACATACATTATTATTGGACAAAGAAAGAAGAGGCAGGAACAACACTAACGTAACAAATTAAGCCAATTTCAAACTCAGTTTTGTCTGGATTATCACTTCCTTTTGCATTTTGTGAATTTGTAAAACTGTTTGCAGACTATAACTTTATGCTTCATATATTTCACTCAGTGTCACCTGGGATTACTACACATTCAAGTTCGAAAGAGGGAAATGAAGAGAAAGATCGACACTCTGATTTGGTTGTTTAAACTAGAGGCCGCTTAAAAGTCATTGTCAAGCCACAGTGTTGGCTGGTTTTTAGCTATGTGGAATTGAGGCACACACGGCCATGTTGCAGCTCACAACAACAAGTTGCACATGGTTGAATCTCTTCAACAAGAGTCAGCTGCAGTCAAATGTGTTCAGTCATCAGATTCTCAAATCTTTGGGAAGAAAAGTGTCCCTCCTTACCTCTGAAAAGTGTGTGTGTGTGTGTTTCTGTCTTGTCCCATTGAGTCTGCAGTAACAGAATTGTAATCCTGACATGACAGGCTATGTGTTGGTGGGAATCAAACAACTAAGCCTGACTGCTTTCTAAGATGTATTGGTGTGACATGTTTTAATTTGCTTAATTGCCAGAAGGCAGCCTCTAAGATATTCTTACACTAGAAAGAAATTAAGGCCCCTGCATCTCCACAAAGCACCTGACATCCCGATTACAGACAAATAAATAAAAGCTGACAAGTAGGATGATCTCTTTTTCTCTATGAAAGTCTGTATTGATATATGCTGAGTCTGCTGAGCTGGAAGATGAATCTTAAGATTTACTGGCTTCTCTATGTTCCTGTCTCCATCTGAAGTCATGAAGCGGACTGAGTTCGGGGTGGGGTTGCTTGCTTTGTTTTGCTCAACTGCCAGAAGAGGTGGTTTGGGCAGGATTCCGCAAGAGCTGCTTGTACTGAACATTTAGGAAACTGCAAGAAAACTGTGACACATACTCAAAATAGGTATTTTTTTTAAAAAGTTTTTTAAAAAACATTACATGCTCGTGTTTTATTCTTTGCATATTGTAACATGTTCAGGTCTTTTTGGTTGTTTTTGACAAGTAAAACTGCCGCAGATGTGATATTTCATAACTTTCCAAAATGCTTATTTGATGTTAGGAAACAGTGGAAACAGTGGTATCACGCCATAAACCAAATTTGAGTCCTAAGTAGATATTGTCCCAAACTACTTTTCACTTATCTATTTTGCTGTCAGTTCCATTTGGTTAGGGTCAGGCTTTAAAAATGCATGGTTTGATTTAAATATTAATACAAATATGGCAAGGGTTGGGGGTGGGGGAGTGGGGGGGGGGCACATAGATATACTTAAATATTAATAAATAAGTGGTCACAAGTTTGCTTCACTTCAATTTCTGAATGCCTCTGTGCCAAAGAACAAGCAATGAAAAACATTATCTTAGCCTTTAATGTGACACTATCGCATTTTGGACATGAGGACAAATGCACCTATTACCTGTTTTCTCATGAGACTAGGCTGATTTTTCAATAATCTTAAAATCATAGAAGAAACTAAGGTAGAGCCAGAACATGATGGAGAGAATGCCTGTTATCTACCCTGGGACATTCTCTATCAAGGAGAGAGAAAACTTTGTTGTGGACAGCAATATTTGGACTTTCTTACTTAAACTGTTTCCACAATGATCCGGCTCAGGATAAGTGGTAGGAAATGAATGAATAGATGGGTGGATCTGCCCTCCACCTCTGCCTCACTAACTTCCTTTATGTCGAGATTTCATAACTGTTTTGTAAGTGACAACTCCTACATCAGACTAAGTTATCGCCACAAGGTGATACTCTCGCACACTATTCTACTCTGCTGTACAAATGGGATTTTTTTTGTAAATTTCTCATTTGTTACATGACCCTCTGCCAAATGTATCTCAGGTTTCACCTGAAATGAGATGCCTCTAAAAATCCCAAACATCTTTTCTCAAATGAAAATCATATCAGGACACAAGTTGAATGTCAGCTCCAAACTGGAAACAAGAATTCACACACCAGTGAAGAAAACAGGGATCTTTTATGTAAACAGCGGACCATGCACTCATCAGATTAGCGAATTCCCATTCATCTTTGCTTGCTTAAAGTGTGCGAATAAGCTATCATGTAGCACGGTACAGTTGATATCCCAGGGATGAAAATCCTATCATAGTTCAGTGTACGTATACAGTACTATTCAATGCAATGTGTGTTTAGCATTTTCCTAGTTTTCTAAGCAGTTACATATTCTGCCAGAGGAGTCACCCTGCCAGCAGACTTCCCTTTGTAGCCCTTGAGGCTCAGCACATAATACCTTTGGAGCTTGTGGATTTTACAGGTAACTCACAACTTTCAAATACTGTGTGCAGTCCACTTTTCATTCTTGATTATTTTTTATACAACAGTCAGGCAAGATCTAGACCATACAGCCCCTTATTTTTTTTTTTTTATAAATGCACAGGTCGCAGACCATGACTAAAACATGGGCAGTGTCATTCTAAAAGTAACTGCAATCATTGAGGGTTAAAGTTTTAGAAGTGTGCTCTTAGTCTAGTTCAAGATAGAAAATGCCACAATAAGGGTTTAGTTTTTTGGGTTTTTTTTTGGCAACTTGACAGAAATTCAGAGACTCAAAAAACAAAGGATATATTCAAAGACAGAGACACATGAGTAAATGGGGAGTGATACAAGGAATTGGTGCCTACTATCTCCTTTATCTTTCTCCCCTCTCGCCCACTCCCTCCTGCCTATCCTGGGGCCCTCATCCTTCTTTCCTTGTGAACACCTTGTGTCTTCACCGGGTGATGGATGCCTCTTCCCTTGCACACTGTCTGAGTTTGGACACTCTTAAATTACCCCAAGCTGTGGAGAGGAGAATAAAGAGGAACTTAAAATAGCATTTGGTCTCGGCTTTTTTTAAGCTAATGGGTGCCCCTTACTGACCCTGCTTCAACCCCCATGTTACCCTTCCTGCACTCCCTTATTCCCTTCCTCCTCCCACTATCTCTCCAGTTTTTATACACAAGAAGAAGATGAAGGTTATTGATGGTAATTCTGCAGACCTCTGTTACTTCCACACATACTCAAACCGTTTCCCCACAGGTCTCATATCTCTTTCTCTCGCTCTCTTCTGGCTCTCACTTGAATAATGTTGTCCCTAAGCCAAAATGAGGTCACAAAAGCAATGGCGAGACATATTGTGCAGTTAAGACTGTCTGTAAATGGCCCATCTGTAATCAAAGGCCATGCATTAGTATGGGCGACATTCTATCTTTGTGCACATGTTTTATTTAATTGGAAATACGGTGTTATTGATAATCATACAGATTTTTTTTTTTTTTTTTCCTTTTACTACAGTGAATAATTTCTTTATGAATAGAAACAAGAATGAAAATGAACACAAAATCCATTAATGAAATCCTAAAGTGCTAGAGAATATTTTCGGAGAGAAAAACATTGAGTTTCTTGGTTTCTGCAGCTGCATTTGTCACAATAAAACTTTTTTTTTTTGATGAGAGAAACAAAAAGTAAAAAGCATTTCTTCCCACAGGTTATGGCTACATGTATTGTTGTGTCAGCTAAATGAAGGACCCAGTTCATCACTTGAGAAATTGATAACTATTCCTGAAGTTTAAACAGTGAGGTGCCCAAAGCTCATCCGGGGACTGGTTGACCTCCACTGTTGGCACATCAAGAACACAACCTGTCATCAAAGTTTGTTTCTACCCAGTGAGCTGCAGTTAACCTTTCACCTCTCACCTCAGCTGCCCCTCAGTAAAGTGCGTGCACCTAACATTGGAGACTGACAGCTTTCTTTAAAAAAGTGTTTTTAGACTGGGGGTGGAGTGGAGGTGGTCTAAGTCACATATATTTAGGATGTAAAGAAAGGATGATTCTGCACTATTTGCTGATGGGGCTGGTGAAGTGGCTCTGTTTTAGCCATCGGGATTGTGCCCACCTTCACTCTGCTTAGTCTCTTTTTACAACTCCCCAGCTTAAATATTTGCAAACAAACCAGCACCATGGCCTCTTGTTTGTCCATTTTCTTGTTTGCCGGTGATTAGCTCCTGACCTTAAAGCCCATTTTAGCTAACCTGCCTCCTCCCAACCCCCATTTTCTATTTGTACACAGATATGTCACATTTATAGGCTTTGGAACTACAGTTTTTGTTCATGTTACCATCGTGAACAGCACAATTCACATTTTTTTCTATTTTCAATCATAAGGTCAACCTTGTTTAGGAATTATTAACGAAGTCAATTAACTAAATTACAAATGTCACATATGAACTTGCATTTTGAATCTGTGTTTATTGAATGGTAGTTTTGTGAAAGGGTTAGAGGCAGTTTATTGCTCCCTTCGAGGTTTTGGTAATATGCATGCAACCGATTAAAAGTTTTAAATTGCAGCAGAATTTCCAGTTGAAGAAGCAATCAAAGCAAGTCTTTGAGACATCAATACAGTAGCACACCAGTAATACCCAAGGAGGCAGAGGTGGAGGGGCAGGCAGATTGAGCCTGTTAAAAGGAGGTCTCCAATGCCAGTTTGTTCAACTAAGCAAGCTTAACAATCAATCACCTCTTATTTGAAATCAATTCTTGCTGGATATATAAATATTGAGGAATATCTTTAGCATTCTGTTTGTGTTATTTGCTTTACAGACCCATTCATCAAAAAAGGAACCATGTATGCAGATATTCAACATACATATTTGTCTTGAAAGATTTACAAGATCCTGTATTTATATGGTCTCCTATCAAATCAGAACACGTGGATTATACTAAGATGAGGTCCCACAATATAGACTGTATAAATGCAATGTGATGAAATGTGACTGTTGTATGCTGCCGTGGGATAGTTTTTAAATGCGTTTTTTGATCTTTGCACAGATGCATTTATTGAGCATGTGGTATTCATTGCAAGGACAGAGACAGATAGAGTCCCACGCAAAAGAACTTCACTGTAACACGGAAGTAAAATGAAAGATAATACTGTCAGCAGAGAGTCCAACATTTCCCAATTACTTTCCAGTGTTTCCACAATAATTTATGGTGTCAATTTATCATGTTGTGTTGGATTTCAGTGTCTACAACATGTTATCTTTTCTGTACAGATGGAAGTCTTTAACTTGAATATTTGATTGAATGTATTGGACTTTGGTTGTGGAGGCAGGAAAAAAAGAGTCTGGTTAGCATCTCACTTTCAAAGTACATTAAAAAAAATAGAAAATTTTAAAGACTGGGTAAAAAAAAGAAAAAATAATCTTTACTCCATTGAAACTTAGAGCTCTATTTCCATATTTATCTATTTTCCATTAATTTCTTTTTTTAAATATATAACAACAATGACAGCTGCTTGAGTACTTTATTTATCTATCTATTTATTATTTTATTTGGACACTGATAGTATGAAATTATCATAATCTAATCAAGATAACTACTGCAGATCATTATGCATAATGGTGCTCCACTTTGCACTGCCACTTCTCAAATTAGAGGCTGCAGATGTGGCACACATACACCACAGTAACTGTACTGCTGACTTCAGATGAGTGAACATAATGAGGTTCACCTGTCCGGCTGCCAGCAAGAGGTCAACCTCAGGCTTCTGAATGCAATAATACTCGACACATGCACAAAGGTAATTGTACAAACAATCAGCTGCATATAAAAGTACACACAAAAATACACCTTAACACAACTTTTTTTACACAAAATAAAAATCTAAAGCAAGAAGCAATTTAAAGTCTAGGGGTATATATATATATATGTGTTGTATATATATTTTAGTTAATGGGTTGCTTTCAAGTATGTTATTGTCCATCTTCTAGACCGTGGCTGGTCTAAAATGGCTGAGAGTGGAAGTCCCTTCGGAGTACAATGCTAAATTGCCACTGCACTACTGTATTCACCACAGCCTTCACATCAGGGAGCTGTTGGGTCTTAGCAGCGTTAGTGGCGTTCACTGCACAAGCTTCCTAATCCAACCCCTGGCCATTCTCAGCTCATGCAGCTCTCTGTTACTTAACCCTCCCCCAGGCCAGGGAAAAGGGGACGTGACAGTGACAGTGTCTCAGAGTCAATTACAGGTTGGAGGCAATCCCTCAAGAGCCAGCAACAGTGTTTGTGACAAAATGGCCTGCTCTCGATCCTTCAAAAAAGCACAATTTGCAAGACTAAGAGGAGGCTTTTTCTGGTTGAGTTTAGAGTGCATCTCTTTGGAGGAGAGGATCATGGACTCCCCGTAGACAATGCTGTTAGCCCAAATGAATAAATGATGAAATGGGCTTGCGCACTGTGCATTAATGTAAAAGTTGAGTGCAACTTGGTGAATTTATACTGTGTGAAGTGTTACAGACTTGAAGTATTCTGTGAGCTTTAAAGTTAAGCTCAAATAATTTATGATTGAGTCATGAGGAGTTGGTCACCTTGAATTTAAACCAACGAGCAAAACAACCAGAGACACTTTTTAAAAATTATTAATATTATATTATTATATTATAATTAACATTATGTCCTTGTCCCCTCATACTTTTCATACAGATATGATGTTTCATGCACATTGTTTCAGCACTCCCTGTTTGCACCAGCTTGTTTGCAGATGTTGTAATATAATTCAATGCAAAATAAGCAATGCAAGTTTGTAGGTAATTTCCAGTGCATACATTGGGATTTAAATATGGTGCTGTCTGTTTGGTTCCTAAGAGGTTTTTTCAACTGACAACTGACTGTTGGGTTTCATAGTTAAGAAAGTTGGTTGCCAATTTCTTATCCCTCATAAATAAAGACATATTAAGACAGCTTCATATCTTTTAAACATATTTGTAAAATAATTGGGTGGAACAGTCAGATATCCCACACTTGATAAAAATGCATAAACAATCCATTTCATTTCTACAACAGCTTTCCAGAGTTAAATTTGAAAATGAAAACTATTAGAAAGGTATTTGACAGCATATTTACATGCTGAAAACAAACAGGGAAAGAAAATGATTCCTCCATCAACCTGCAGAATCGCAAACTGTTGTTTCTGAAGAGTAACCATAGTCTTGATAAGGATGACAGCTTCACACAACAATAATAGTGAAGGATGTAGCCTCAAAATGCTTTGATCATTTCAAATGCACGGAATCCCAAAACAACCTCACAGCAAAATGTAAAAAAACTTAATCTATTGAGTAATAGTTAAAGAAAAAATACATTTATTCTATTCTTCCCAGCCTGTGATGTTTTAAATGTGCTGGTTTCAGTCACTGTTTGCCATCTCGCTGTTTTGCACCGTCTGTTCCAGAATTGTGTTAATCTTCACAAACACAAAGATTTTCCACCTTTTGTCCAGACACTGAAATGAAAATAAATACCTGTGCCATTCATGTTGTTGGAATATAGATTAATAAGAATAATAAAAGCATAACTGAAATTTTACAATGACATATATATAATAAAACTAGGAATATTAATGCTGACAGTGCAGCTGTGTCACCTTTGATTGACAGAGATTGATTTAGTGATGACTGGTTATACTACTAAATCTAGTGATTAATGAAAGTGTTTGTGGGTCATCTGTTCTGTGAAGCCACTGAATAAAACATAAATCAAACTGAATTACTAAGTATTGACAGAATACCTCCAAATAAACAAAACCAAATACAATTTTATATTGTATTGATATCATTCAAACTCTGAAATTCTAAATAGTTTGTGAATAAAGCAAATGTCTTCTTCATGTTTCAAAATCCCAAATACAGACTGTAAGATTGTGACTAACATCTGGCATGACTGCAAGGTTCCGCCTATGAGAACAGTTGTGCTCTCCACAGAGAAATGAGTCCTAGTGCCAGAAAACATGGCAATTTGTACCTGACATTTACCTAAATTATTCCCTGAATAATTAGTTGTCCCAAAGCCTTCTTTCTAAAAAAAATCTTGATTTAATCCAACAAATTTGGAGTAATTTTTTTGTATTTGCACACTGCTACAATGCGGCTTGCTAAGTTAAATTCATTTACTGTAGAGGTAAGACGTCAATTGCTTTGAGCGCATCATGGCAGTTATTGGATTACCTGATAAAATGAAGATGGAATGATTGGAGGGCAGAAGGCAATGCTTTCCACCTTTTAGAAGATGAGTTTAGAACAAGCATGAATCACATGGCAAATGTGGATAATGTGCAGCATGCTGCAAATGTTTTTTTCTTGTTATCTCTGTGCACAAATTATCAAGTGCATTTGAGGAAAGTTGAATCTAAAATCTAAATATAGTACTATTGCGGAATATAAATAAGATTTTGTCAAATTGATATCCCAGTTATTCAACTCAGGGAGTTCATTTTTACAAGGACAGAGCCCATCGAGACTTTGTTTTCTTTGTTATTTTCATCTTATATAATGACTCAAAAGTCATTTAATCGTTACGTGGCACCGAAGTGTTTATTTTCTCAAGTCTTAGAGAATCTTAAACATAGAAGGTTGAGAGTGGGATACGCCATTTTCGTGCCAAGTCTGCAGAGTTATGAAAGCAGCACCAGCCATGTGTTGTCCTGTGTCTAGACAAGACATTCCCTTTCATCTTGGAAGAGTTCATCCCATTTCATGTCAACAAGGCCCTTTAAGCTTGGAAACTGGGTGGCAAAGAAAGAAAAATAGTCAACGGATATCACCATGACTAGCAGATGACAGACAAACCCCCTCCCCTAACCAAGAAAAAAAGGAAAATTCAGGTTGTTGTTGTAAAAACAAATCAGCTGAGCGTGTCTTTGAAACTTGTCCTGGCGTGTTATGTCTCTCAGATCTTGATTTGCACACTTATATAAAACCAGAGCGTATTGAGCTCTGAATCCCTGCTAGTAATGGTGCATGAATATATAAGAATAGAGGTCTCAAAATGCTGATCTGTTATTGAGTTGGGGGTTTTGCAGCACTCTTTTCTTTATTGGCCAGCGGACTCGCAGGAGTCATCTGCTTGTATCTCTGTCAGACCTGAAAGTCCAGGACAGAAGCTCCTCCGCCTAATCATTTATCCACCACTCCTCCTTATTTCTCACCATTCAGCCTAAGACTCTCTGGCTTGATCAATCATGTGCGTATACCTGTGTGGTGAGAGGAGTGTGAGGCAGACAGAGCTGTGAGGTTGGTGTCAGGGACAGGTGGCCAGGGTCAGTCTCTCCCTCACCTTGGCAGCTCCTCTCCAAGTGCTCTTGACAGGCTTACATGCATCCACCCACCTGCACAAGAGGGGCCTAAGACACACACAGAGGAGGTGTATGTGCCACACACTCAGACTCAGGAGTACATGCACACTCACAAACACAAGAAAGCAAAGTGAACGGCTTCAGGCTGTTGCCAATCCCTTGTGGGACACTAAAACTATGCTAATGCATGCCAGTTCATCAGTTTAGTCCAGGGCCCAACATGCTTTCTGGACTGCCTCAGCATGCATATTCCTCAAGGTTAAAAAGTTACCAGGGATAATATGGCCTCTTGTGTGTGAATGAATCTCCATATCATGAAAGGAAAATCAATAGCTGTAGCCAATAATGCGGCAGATGGAGTTAAATGCACCAGATACACCTAATTATTTTTAATACAGTGTCTATTTCATCTTTGGGACGTGTCAGTCACTGCAAACAGTGCTAGCAAACATAGAGCAGAGTTTGGTCAACATTAACAAGGTTTTGAGGTGGGGATCATTAAGAATTTGACCAAGGGTTAAATGGGTTTAGGAAGTGATGGAATGTTGTTTTGCTCATGAGTCCGGGAACCAACTTAGAACCATGCTCATAACAACAAAGCACTGACTGTAAACTGTAATAAGATGGGTAATTACACTAAGAGAGATGGGGTAGGGTTTGAATAAATGCATGTGGCTGACACCAATTGAAAAAGTCAAGAGAGAGATGAAATGGAGACAAGATATGAGCAGAGAGAGATGAACATAAAGTGTTGGGGTGAAGAATGCATGTGTAACTTTAATTCTTGTATTCAGCTTTGTGTATATTTTATGACAAATCTTTTATTACTTGAAGTATTTCACTGTGGTGGTACTGCCACCTTATCTAGTTCAAATTAAGACTTTTTACTCTATGTATCTGAGTTTCCTTGATCTGACATGGGTGATTTTTAATGCTGCCTTTGTGGCAGAGTATTGTCTGCTTTTATTTTCTTTTTCTTTCAGACAAAAAAAACAACCATAGAAGGTTTACAATCTACATATTTTGGCACGCTGTAATGCAAATAAGGATTGAAATTGGAATTTAAGGGATGAGCTAACACATTTGTATCTTCTTGCACACAACAAAGCTCTCAAGCACAAAACCAAACTAAAAAGATATCGAGACTTGCTTTGAATAACTAAGGGGCTCCCTACTGAGGTTGTTATTGGTTTACAGTTATATGTCTATATTAATTCATCTTGCTGTGTACCTTGAGCCCTCATATATGTATGAATAATTTAGGTCCATCCTCTGCTACCACAACCCAGCTGGATAACATGATAATTCTGTAAGCCTTCCAGTCAGCACATTTTTTTTAACTTTACTTCTCAATGATCAGAGAATTTCTATATAAATTCTAACATTTTTTTGCCCTCAGTTGCAAGCTTTACTTGTTTCTATTGCCCAAGCCCTGTGATAGTGGATTTTGACTCTTTAATGATGCTGATTAATACAATATGAGTAGGAAAAAGAGAAAGGAAAGAAAAGGCTGAAGCAGAGAAAGACATTTCCTTGGACTTACAGCCTTTGAACAGCCCCTTGTTTCAATGCTGCTTGAAAATAATGAGCAGCAGACCAGATGCATAATTTACGGTGTAGTTAGGGCATGATAAAGCATGTCAGTGGTAAAATATTTTTTTCTTTGGACTGAAAAAGGGGAACAAGGAATGGGAGGTGGGAGGAAGGTGAGGGGCCTAAATTTAAACATCCGCTCGTACTCGTACAAATCAAAAGTCATCATTCAAACCTTTCATTGTTACTGAGCTGAGCATGAAAGATGACGTGTGACAGCCAACACACAGCTGCTCGATTACAGCCATTTTTAGCATGTGATTTGAGATGAAGAAAAGAAAAGCAGACCCATGTGGCATCCTGTAGCCACAACTTAAAGCACTCCACACAGGTCTAAGTTCAGTGCCCAGGCACTGCTCATCTGAGTAACAACCCCTGTGTTCCCCCTGCCACAACCTATTGCCTCTATTCAGCCCCCTAAGGGCCAAGCAAGGAATAGTAGCTGTCACAGCAAGTTGACTTTTCATTTATTTTCTTACCAAAAGGAAAGAGGTGATTAAGAGGAGAGCAACCATAACAAATCATGCACGGGTCAGACTGATCTCCTCCCTTTTTCAAGATTGAGATTATGCACACATTTTCCATTTCACAATCACTGAAATACCTCAGCAACAGAGTGGGAGCTACGGCAACCCTTGTTTCATTTGTAACAGTATTTACAAGAATATTTTCACAAAGGAAAATCATTCTTTCCTCTTTCTTAAAAAAGCATTTAGCACTGATGAAAGATTGAGCGAATACAGCAAAACATATTGGCACAGAAACACAGTGACCATGGGACCCAGGGAGAATGCCAGATGCATCCAATTCATCACAAAGACAGGTGAAAAGTGGGAGACAGAGGAACTAAACAGGACTCAATGTGTCTTAGAAGCAACTGTCTGCGTGTCTGTGTTCAGGGGGGGAAAAGAAGGGAGTTGAGCGTGAACCTGGACTTGGATAAATGGAATGTTTGAAAAAGATGATTCAAGATGTTCAGTAATGTTTTCCCTGTCTGGCCAAACAGTGCAACCTGCAACAATCACAAAAAGGCATAGTGCTCTATGCACACACTTAAGCAGACTATCACTTCTAAGATGCATTTGAGGGAGTTTTAAGCAGCTCTAACCACTCTGTATATCTAAAAGGAATGCCATCTCCAGAAATAGAACCCCTCCCACCCCCAACCCTTTTTCTTTTCAAAGGAAGTTAACAAAATCAAATATAACAGATTTTGGTCCTTACTGAAATTCCTAACACATTTAATTGAAGTTGAAGTCCATGTCTATTTTTTTTAACATGAATTGCTAACTTTGCCAATTAGCTCCCTGCTGTTCTGTAGAATATAAGCATGTGAGGCCAGAAAAATTGGCCACAAGGTTGTAGTCTAACCTTCTCTGTATTTTCTCTCCCCAAACTATCTTTACACAAAGGGCCAATTTAACCTCCCAGTGTGATCATGCTGGGATCTGTTCCAAGCAAGACACACCATAAATGGACCAGTACCTGTCTGGTTCATCATAACCTAAAGCAAGGATTAAAATGCTCTGAATTCCTGGAATGTCTCAAATCACAGAGCTGTCAGTGTCAATCCAGTGGGGTGAGAATAACACTTTGACAACTGTCCAAGTAATTACCATTTGCATTTTCAATTTAACTTTAGGCATAATTCCCATTTGAATACTCAGACCAGTCTCAGTCTAGAACATGTAATAGCAACATTTGTCCACACTGCAAGAAATGCGACAACAAGGTGACAGCTTAAGTTACAGCCAAGATAAAGTGAAAGAACTTTAACAGATATGGGAGTAGTTAGGGCTCAAATTGGGTTCTATTGCATGATCCCCAGATAATGTTAAAAGTGTCAAATAAGTATTTTACTGGCAGTTTGATGTAATGTAAAATGTATGCAACTGACAATATAAAAAGCAAACACGGAATGATTTTAGAGCCTTGACATTGTCGTTATTTTTACAACTGGACAAACACGGTGCATTTTCAAATGAGACTGCAGTGAAAACCTTGAGTCACGAAATTTTCAACAGAACAAAAATCCAATGGAGAGACGTGCACTGACAAATACACAATCACATGTGTAGCAACGAAAATCTTCCAAAATAAACCCCTTTTACTTCATTTTTTACCATTATGTTTTAAGCCTTTCCAATTACAGTTTGCTATTTATTTGCTTTCTGTTACTATTATTGTTATCACTACTATTATTATTATTGTCCTTAGTAGTAGTAGTAGTAGCAGAAGTGGTACATTTTTGAATAGCAAACGTTTTTTTTTTGTTTTTTTTACTGAACTATCTGGGACTTTTTAGTTTGAAGCTGTTTGAAAAAGAAAAGGATATCTTTAGATTTACTGTTGTTTTAAGCACATACTATCGTAAAACAAGATGGAACTAATTGTAAGAATTTAGTTCCAATGCTTTATGAACCCACTTTACACTCAAGAATACAGCAACAAAAAGGGAAACTGACAATGAATCCCAAATCATAATAATCATAATAAAGAAAGATTTCATGATTTAACCAACAGATACCTTTAAAAATATATGACATGGTGATGAGACAGTTAATCGCTCTTTCCACCCAGTTTGCTTGCAGGTTGAATGTTGCTTCAACATCATTTAGACATGCTAATTACATAGCATGCAAGCAATTATACGTTTTCATTTTTTCCCCCACCCACACCCACCTAGAGCCATCAAGATTTCTCTGCATCATGCTGTTGGTGTGGTTTGCCACATATCCTTGTATATGTTTAAGTTGGCACTGTACCCAGCATTCAAAGGCAAGTCAGTATTTATTTAAAAAGGAGAATGGCAGTTTTTTTCAACTTTTTTCAATGACAGGGTATATTTTCTTTTATTTATTTTATATGTAAGGAGACAGTCTGGGAGATGGATGACTACATGGTCTCAGGCTATCTGTCCATAGTGCAGGATGCCTTATGGCTCTGACGCTCAGTTATATATTGTCATGAAACTTAAAAAAAAAAGATAAGACGGGATTGGACCTGTCCAGGGTGTTCCCTGCCTCTCACCAAAATAATAGCAGGGATTATTTCCAGTAACCCCTTGTGACCTCGAACACGTTGAAGCAGGTATGGAAGATGAATGAAAGAGTAATTGATGCTGAACTGTTTGCCTTAGAGAAGTAGGCTTTAAAGGCAGTCACAAAGCTACTACTTTATGACATCAGATGTCATGATTGTAACCCAGGCACCACAGCAGCTTCATCAACCAACAAAAAACAGCTTATAAGGAGAAAGGCAGCGCAGCAGATGGCATTAACACATCTACTGTCACCTGGGACAGTCAAGTCGAAGTCTTGCAGAAAGTATACATTTAACTGTTGTTTTACCCTGGATGACACTGTTTTACTCTGTGGTAAGTTTTCTTTTTTTATCTTTTATGAACTTTTTAAAACTTTTTTTCTTCTTTTTCCCGCTTTGGTTAGATATATGCACCAAAGCCAGTGGGTTAGGTGTACAAAATTAAATACCTGGTTACAGTTATGCACTGATAAGCTCATGCACTGTCAAAACACTCTTTTTTGTGCTGTTTCAGTTATTTTTCTCCAGGGTCTTTTACTCATTCTGAAAAAATCAGACCACTTTTTATTCACCGCATCTTTTTAAGGGGATTATTCAATGGGTTAAAATCTAGGTTCTGTGGTGGTGAATCTATGTCTGAAAATCCAGCTTGTTCTCATGGAAAGGCATACTTTTTGCACACCACATAATTTGGCATGGTTTTACAACTTATGTTTGTACTTTTTGTGTCATTTTACAGTATTTCAAGGAGACAATATCCCGTTCTTGTACTTTTGCCCTAGCCCTCACCATTTCATGGTATGTGCAGTCATTTTCATGGTGTGATACGAGGAGACCCTCCACCACACCGTACCCTAACCATTTGACATATTATTTGAATGATGCAAAATGACACACCAAATGCTAAATATGTGTATATATGACACACGAAAAAAGCAGCATTATATTTAAACCTATTGCTATGTGCCCGTCATTACAGACAACATCCTGAATCACACATAGAAAACTGAAGCCCAGAGAATGTTGGCAACAAACTTGTCGAAACATGTTGAAAAACCTAGTCATTCAGTAAATCCAAGTAGTCAGCTGTTGACATTTTTTAGTCAAACAATGTTGCTGAACCTAGACCTGACTAACTGAAGCAACCCCAGATCATAACATTGTCCCCCACAGGCTTGTACAGTATGGACTAAGCATCGATCTGCTCCTACCCTTACCCAGAACAAATACTCTAAAGCAGTGGCCATACAACATGCACACATTCCTTTGTACATCTTTCAAGAACCATTCAACCTTGTTTTTCTATTGCTCCAGAATTTTTTCGACAATTGCTTTTTTTTTTCTTGATCACTGATGGTGCTTTTCTTGAGGACAGACAGCTGTTTAGTCCCAATATCTTGATTTCTCTTTAAATTGTTTTAGCGAAAATGCTCTGGAGTTCAGTATAAAAAGAAAAAAAATGAATAAATAAAAACATTACAGAGCTCTACTATTGATTTCCTTCAATATGAGTTCATCACATTTAAGTGTTTTAAAATCAGAATCACTCAAGATTTTTTGTTTTTAATAATTCATCTGACAGTTCTTAACCACAGCAATGTCCATAGTTTTTCTTTGTTTGCTAAACGCAGAGCAATAATTTGACCCTTCTGAAACAAAGGAACATCTTTTCCATTTCGTTAGTCAGTCTGGGTTAAATAACTTACCAGCAGAAACATATCAGTCACTGCAGTGTTTTTCCAATAGGAATACCCTACCTTTTTGCTTAGTTGAATTCAAGTGGTGACTTTGGCAGGCAGTGTGTTGTGTTTCCTGGTTAGCTGAATGTTTGAAAAGGTAATTTTCTTAAAATCACAATTAGTATCATGATTACACCATTTCTAGGATAAGATGCAACTGTAAATGTTAAGATATGAAATGGCTGTATGTACAGTGGAATGCAGATATCTTTGGTAATTAATACATTTTCTTTCAAAGTTATCATAATTAGCATAATTGCTCACACAAGTTCATAAAGAAATCTATTCAAAATGTTAAGGTGATATTGAATGAGCATTAGTTTGTTTAAATTCTTGTTAGCATCTTAATAAAATATTGCCCACCAAGCATATAAAAAGCAGAGCTGATTTTGTACATGACATCTGTTAATTAACTCCTGGATGACAAGATGATTTGTGACCTGACGGCCCATCATACCGATCAGCGATACAAGGCTGAGAGGCTTTCCAGTTTCCAGCAGGACAGAAACATGGGCTCTCTTGGTGAGCTTTGCATTCAGCTCAGTTTCTACTGGAGCCAAATCTGTCGACTGGCAAGACAACAAATCCAGTTTGGCCCTTCTCTAATTATTAGCCTTTTTCAAGTGGTTATATATATATATATCTGAGATGATGCTGTCACGTTTTAGTGTTTTCCCCATCATCATGAGATGAACTGGTATATCATAAATCTCCAGAGGAGCATTAAAGGACCATTTTGAAAACTTTAACCATCCAAATCCATATGGTGAAACAATTGTAAAGAGCTCAAAACAGAACTATGTATTTGACCTTTCAGTATATTTAATGGAGCCACTACATACAAAATTCTGTTTGGAGGAGAAGCATTATATGAACTAATTACTGTGAGCAGGGAAGTTCTGTTCTGCATCTGTACCACACCAATCAGGTGAAAGCTGCTGTGCTTGATCACATCTGATTGGAAAGTCTGCGAAAGGTTCATCGAGTAAAATAGAATAGAATAGAATAGAATAGAATAGAATAGAATAGAATAGAATAGAATAGAATAGAATAGAAAATACTTTATTCATCCCCCGTGGGCAAATTCAAATTGTCATGTAGCTCAATAAAAATGTTTGCAATGATTGTACATAAGAACAAAAATATTGAATAATTTGAGAAATAGATAGATAAATAAATGTGAGAAGAACATGTCAGCAGTCACTGTTAAAAAGCCTTATGGCTGTGGGGACAAAGGACCTCCTGAACCTCTCAGTCCTGCAGCGCAGTGAGATGAGCCTCTCACTGCAGATGCTCCTCTGTCCAGGATACTGTGGAGGGAGTGTTTATAGTTCACCATCAAAGAATATTATTCCTCCTCATCCACTGCTCCATCACATTTCTGAGAAGGTCCAGCCCCCTGCCTATCACAGACCTGGCCAATTTCACCAGTTTGTCCTGGTGCCTACAGTTTTTGTTCGTATTGCCACTCCCCCAGCAGACAACAGCATAGAACAGTGCACTCTCAATGACAGTGTGATCACACATGCACAGCATATCACTTCAGACACTGAAGGACCTGAGCCGTCTTAGGAAGTAGAGACAGCTCTGTCCATTCCTGCACACTTCCTACTCTGCTTCTATTTTGGCAGACCACTCCAGTTTATTGTGTTGTACCACCCCCAGGTATTTGTAGGACTGCACAATCTCTATCTCCTCTTCTTCAATGTAGACTGACTGGCATGGTGTTTTACATCTCCTGAATTCCACCACCGGCTCCTTGGTCTTGGTGTTGTTCAGCAGAAGACAGTTCTTTTTGGTCCAGTCAGTAAAGGCCTCCACAAGGTCCTCTTGTCCACAACGCACACATGCCACAACAGCTGTATCATCATAAAACTTCTGTTTGTGACAGGACTCTTAAAGTCTGATATGTAGAGGGTGAAAAGAAAAGGAGCTAAAACAGTACCCTGTGGAGCCCCAGTACTGTATTCCAGTGTTCCAGAAACGCATCTCCCCATCCCCATTCTCTAATCAAAGTAAAAGAAAAAAAAGAGTACATCTCACCTCTAACTCCATCCACATAAATCCCTACTGTTCCAATGTACTCAGGCCACCTGACACTGATGTGGGTGAAGAAACTCTGCGTTCGACATTGTTTTCTTCATGTCTGAGTACATTACATTAGTGAAACAGGAATCTCATGTTTACTTGTTCCAGACTACTGCAGTAGTCTGTGACCCAAATACAGACATCAAGATTTATTGTAGATGTTTAGGAGAATTTTTCCCATCATTTTTGGGTTGAAAAAAATCTGACTTCAGCTGACAATAGATAATTGAGAAAAAAATATAAATTACATCACATGTGCCTGAAATAAACAATGATAGAGTCCAAAAAGAAAATCTCACTCCCAACCTCTTTGTCACCAATTTAATATGCCTGTTATCTTTATATCAATGCAATCTTTAGAGCAATCTTGGGTTGTTTGTTAGCTCTTCAGCCTGTCTATAAACATGACAGATCTAACAAATGCAATGTTGGAGGTCCCTTTTGTAGCATGAGGAAATGGGAAAGACACACGACTCGCTGCAAACCATGGTGATAAATTCATTAAAACCATGTCCCACATAAACTGGGAGTTGACATTTCTCTGGCCATTTTTTATTCTTTCCATGTTCCTTTTTGCTCCCAGAACCAAACATGGACTCTCCAAAGCACTTATTTCATCTGCCAGTTTTTCCTCTCATCACAGAAACAAACTTGAGCACATTCAGGCTGGCACTTGTATAAGCACTCACAAAACCCAAGACAGCCACAGATGCATTCTTATATCCATACCACACACTTCACTAGAAGAATAAAACAAACAAGATGACATGATGGATAGCTGTATTGTGAAACTTGTTAATTGTCAACAACTCCAACGCCATGTGGCATGGTTTGCCACAAATGAAAATCAGCATAAGGCTCCAGACAGTGGAAATTGTTTGTTGATAATCAAACACTCAGTCATTCTCATGTCAGCTTCAGATTGCCAATTGATTAAAACATTTATCTCATCTGAATTTAATTTGGGGTTTCTATTCCACAAAAGGATTAACACAGTGACACACTGTAAACATTCTTTTTAGCTTCACTAAAATCATCCCAGCCATTTTCTTTCTAAACATAGTAACCCACAACTGTTTTGCTTCTTGACATAATGGGATTTTGTGCCATCAAAGAGAAAAAAATATGATATGAAAGCTTTTTTGAAATGCCAAAACAAGAGCTGATACAATCTTGCCTTTTTTCCTAACCTGCCTTCTACTAGAGCCCCATACTTATCTTCAGTGAGCTTCATTACAAAGAACCCATTGAGTATTGAAGGCTACAATGGAAGAGCCACTAAAAATGTCAAAAATCCAAAATATCTGTCAGTCATCACAATATTATCAGCTCAGTAAGACAGTGACATCAGTATGCTAACATGCATATTTTGTGGTCTATACTTGAGCACTGAACCCTGATAAAATTGAGATGAAAGAGAAGGACTCTTGGTGCAGTTATGTTTTTGGTTAGTGTTGCATTACCAGGGAATGGTACTTTTGCTATTGTTTCAATCTCAGGCTATTACTGAGGTGTCAA
This sequence comes from Leuresthes tenuis, assembly GCF_036924035.1. Lineage (NCBI taxonomy): Eukaryota > Metazoa > Chordata > Actinopteri > Atheriniformes > Atherinopsidae > Leuresthes > Leuresthes tenuis. Next base: position 12,600,270 of record NW_027325361.1, on the reverse strand, counting down.
ACCCATTGCAGCTCTATTTTCCCATCTGTAATGATGTTTTACCTGCTGGAATACATCTTGACTTTGGAATGTCGTAGGAACTTGTCACACACCGTCACACCTGCCACATTTCATTGTATTTTCCGTTATTCTTCTGATGAATCATGTGACGTTTGTGTTATTTTGTTTGAGATTCAAGAGGGCTGTAGGCTGAGATGGCAGGACAATAAAAAGGACAGATTTCTTTCCTTTTACTTTTTTTTTCTCAGGACTATAACCCAGCATCAAGGCAATATTAATTTACCTTGAAAGCTTCAGCAGTATTGTCATGTTCATTGTTGTGGTTTACTTTACACGTGTCTCATGGTATCTTTGATTCTCAGCAATCAGGATGACAACTGCTTTTTTTCTCGTTCTTATTTTGATTATCTGCAACTCTCAAGAGCCCAAAACAGGACAACAATAGTGTGTCTTACTCTGTATGCTACTATATTAATCCTGCCAAGTCTATCTGCGGCTCTGACATGAATGATATTTGGACCCTTTGTCTCCAATCCCTTCATCTACCCCAAGCAGGGATCCATCTGTTTGTCCCTCAGCACAACTATTTATGCATCTAAAGTAACCTACACTTTCTGATTTCTGATCCGATAGTTTCTTTTGTGTTTGTGCAGGTGGAGAGTAGCTCTGCCTGTACTCCATCTGTGAACTGCTGTGCATGTGCCAGCTTATTGCAAGGCAGTAAATGGCACCAGCTCACAGATACATTGTCTGAAATCTGCCTCTGGAGTTGGGATGCCAGCTTTAGGCATGTCAGGCCTTTGGGCATTGGGATTGGGTTTCCCCAGACCCCCTTGTCAAAAGATTAACTCACACTCTGATCAGCGGGAATGCAGAACTGTTCCTCCTCTTTTCTCCAATGCCACTGCTGCTGCACACATTCCTTTGTACATCTTTCATGCCTGGTGAAATTTTGCTAATACGTGGCAGCAGTCTTACTGTTTCACTTCCCCAGAATTTTCCCTCCCTCTTTACCTTTTCCACCCCCCTTTCCTACCTCCTCTCTCTCTTTCTCCATTACTTCCTCCACTCTTCCACAGCTGTGTGCTGATGAGCTTGAGAACTGTTTTTTTTTTTGAGGAAGGAAGAGGGATTATGCTAAGCCCCAACTCGGGGAGACCAGTCTTATCTTGCCTGTAGCAGCTCCATGCACCAGAGAAAAACAGGCTGGAATAGAGCAAAGCTACAGGCCAGGAGGCATTAGGAGGGGGAAGACAAAGATGGGCATGGCCAGTAATAGAGAACACATTCGTGTTTTACAATTTTTTTTGCACATTTGACCATCTTCATCTATGTTTTTCAACATATGTGCTGTGCAGTCACTTCTTCAAATTGAATGACAGACTTTGCATACAAGTGGAATATTATCCTAATTTGTTTTAAACTCTGTAAATTGATCCAGTCACATTTCACACATTATTTATTTTGCAGTGGAATGACAGTCTTCCTAAGTCGATTTAGACTGCCCATCACCTACAAACAGCCCCTCACCAGGATTGTTAATTGTGCCGAACCCAGCTCCAATCCTTCCTTTTAGCGTATCTTCAATCATAGCTGCATTATACTCAATTATGGTGACTCTAATTAAAGTTCCATCCCCTGCTCCATTTCCTGAATAAAATCTTCCCTCTCTACCCTAGTCCTGAGACAATGGGCCATACTACAGGGGGGAACAAGGCCCTACTGTAAGCAGGCTGCTGGCCTATTCACCTGGCCTAATTATCCTAACCCTAAGGGGTGTTGTGCTCCTGGGAAAAGTCCCGGCTCTGGGGAGACTGCAGTGAACTCGGATTTCCTTGCAGATGCAAACAATGTACGTCAATATTCTGTTACACAAAGTAAATATCATTAGCTAGAGAGCCAGTATGACCTAACTATGTTCATGCACCCGGATCTCTGCAGGTCAAGAACTGCCAGGCTCTACTCTGCTCAAATAAATACAAAATTTATGGAGGCTTCAACTTGTTAAAAGTAACAATTCACTCAGCGAGGTGGAGGCTCTCAGACATTAGCTGTGGATAGCATTACCACTTTGTTAGTGTTTGTTGTCCGACTCAATTTACTTTAGAGTCATCAGAAAGTTTGCCAAGAAAGCCATAGCAACAGATTAGCTGAGATGTGTGTAGCAAAGGGGCTAACGGAAAGTAAGCCTTTGTGAACCCAGGAATGACATGAAGATACAAGCCAAAAACATAGTCTTTCAAATACACTAGAGAGTTCAGTAGGCGAGAAAACCACTACCGATGAGACAATAAGCTCAGGCAATGTCTCTGTCTGATGTACAACCCTATGGCCTTATCTATTCATCTGTGCAATACTACTATGTGGTAAATGTTGTTTTCCTTAATGATTTGTATTAATGTACTGTAAAAATACAACTTTACAAAACACCTTTCAGTGTAAGAATGTGTAGGGTTTCAAAATTTAGTTTTAAATAAAGTTTTTAATAAAGTTTTCCACCAAATCTAAGGGCTGCCGCTGCCTGGTTAGAACAGCACTGTAACAATATATTTTATTGTACAGTTAAGTGTCTTTAAGTTTTAACATAATGCATTATATCCTTAAAGAGACAAACCTCTATAAGTCACAATTTTGGACTGACCCAAGTGGCCCTAGGGTTATTAGAAGGCCAGGGTGGGGTATCAGAGGGGGGAGCTAAAGGGCCACAAAGCCTCTTTCTTCACTCTTCTTCCTGATCCTATCACTTCATTCCTTGGCTGTGGAGATGAAAGACTAGCCTGTAATTGGAGAGTCAGGAGCAAGTGGAAGTAATGAGAAAGTAAAAAAAAAAAAGAATTGGGATAGAGAGTGCTTCAGGAGTAGACTGGAGAGAGTGAAAGAGAGAAAAGCCTTTGATTTCCTCAAATTAAATGAAGAAAAATAGCCAAACCCTGCTCCTCTGTCAGGACAGAGTTTGAGTGACAGTGTAGCAATGTGAGGTTCTTGGCTGTAATAACTTGCTTTTGTGAATAGAACTCAACGCTTTGTCTTTCCTTATGCTGGGGCCCAGGGTCCAGGGATCAGCCTTGACTTATTATGACTGGCTTTTGTCCTTCACAAGCTGTGGGAGACTTGACTTGCCCTTTCGTCTGTCATCGGAACAGGGATCCCATACTGGTGCCTTTCCCTAGGCATGTGAATGCTGGAACAACAGTCAAAACATGTAGATTCTTCTGATATTGTAATCAAAATGTTGTTATAAGCACAACAGCATTATATATAAATATATTATAATATATAATAACTCAATAACTTATATAACTTAGTTATTGACTTATATAACTTAGTTATTAAATAACTCAATAACTTAGTGTGATTGAGTTATTTTCCTTGCTTATTGTTGGACAACCAAAGAGCAGATTACTTTGTCTTGAAGATTTACTTGTCTCCAACTAGAGATTTTCAGCTGCTATTTCACAAAGGAGAATGTCCTCCATTATCCATTTGGAATTTTAAAGGATGGGCCTGGATGCTTATCTATGGCTCAAATCTGAAAGGCCGAGATCTCCTTTAGCCTGTCTTCATAATCCAGAGCAATAAAGAGCCGTTAACCCTTACCAGACATACCAAATGCTACACCTGGCCACAGCTGGAGACAAATACTTTAAATTAAGTCAAAGGGTGCTGGGGACTGAATTTGAATGCAATAAAAAAAAAAAAAAAGATTTATTACCATCAAATTGAGGCGGGGGTAGTTGAAAAAGAAACAATGGCATGAAAGTAGAAAGAGTAGAATGTTGACTATTTTGTTTGTAAGTAAATATTCAGCAGGAAATTACATCAGTTTTTCTTACTTTTACCCATTAATAAAGATATGCAATCACCCCAATAGCCATGAACATGAAGTACTTCTACAAGTACTGGATCTTCAAAATACTGTGAAATATTGATTTTTGGGATAAATAAAATTGACAAAAAACAATTGAGAAAGTTTATTTTAATATGCATTATTCTTATATAATTTACTATGTGCAATTACACATTGGCTCCTGTTATGACTTAAGAGTCATAACAGACTCTGCACACATTCTGTATACCATCAAAGAGAACACACAAAAAATGACGTGCATACATATGCAGGTTCACTGGCTGTTTATTAATGGTTGTGCCCCTGTGATTTTGACAGTGATGAGATTTAAAAAAAATGCACCAAACCTACAAAGAAATTGGCTGTTTTCCACCTGGCCACCTTTTTCCATTTCCATTCAACCATCTTCACAGCCTATCAAGTTAGATGTTCAGATGTAATTACCTGTAAACTGAATGAAATATTAAGTGGGAGAATGGCAAAGTTATAGGGGTCCACTGACAAAAAGGAAAAAAGTCATAATGCAAGTTTTCTCCTGGGTCTCACTGAAATGAACATGGAAATGAATGTTTGAAATGCATTCTGCAGGGAAAGGGAAGAGAAGAAGAGAGCACAGAGACAAAAAGGTGCATTTGAGCAATGAAGGTAATTATTCTGTAAGTCCTCCACCTGTTAGAAGAGGCTTAGGGGGTTAAGGGGCGTTTTAAATAGATGCGGGGTGGGAAGGGTAGGCATGATGTGGGCATTTGCCAACATCTCAGATACCAATTGGCCTAAGACCTCTTTTGCTGTCTGCCTCTTTCTTTCTCTATCTCCCTCCAGCTCTTTTTTCTGCTTCTTATATAGCAAATAAACTTGAGGCCATTTGGTGAGTTTCATTTTTTGGCTATTTTCAGATACAAACACACACAGTGAAGGAACATACAATATAATATTACCACATGTAAGTTACTTAGGAATAGAAATTAAAAGTCAATTGAGCAGTGGTTATCAAATATTGAAAGGTCTGCAGGTCTTGTGGCCAAGATAGGTGTAGTCTGAATTCTAACGCACCCTCTCACTCTTTTTAACCAGCTCAGCAACCTTGATTTATCTCTATGTGCATGGGTGCACATGAGCTGAATAAGACAGAAAGCACGAGAAGAAAGTGGAGGGTAAGGTGAAAGCAACTACACAGATCAGCCTTTGCTGGCTGAAGCAGAAAGTCAGTTAAGAGGCACATTTATTTTCCTGAAGTGTCACCGATCAATATCGTTCTGTCCATTCTTCTATATAAAATGATATCTCTGAGTGAAAAGAGCAGCCACGGAATTAGATAGGTTGAGGGACTTACGATTAAACAGGTAACCGTGGGTTGAACTTTTGACCTATGACTCATGCGCCGAACAATCTCATTCAATTACAGAGCAGACTCCAGTTACAGTCGAAGACACAGAGGAAAAGGATCTTCTTGGACAGTAAGAGGACCTGAATTACACATTTATGTGACCCAGCTCTCTGTTACTGTGTGTGATGGCAATTTTTTGTTCTGCTTCAACTTCAAAAGAACACCCTGCTGCCAGGAAAAAGTCTTGAATATTATCATCTTACAAGTAAATGTCTCCTCATAAATTTAATCAAAAGAATAATTACAAAAAAAAAATCAAATTATACAGATACAAAGTGAACATTTTAGAAGGTATTTCTCATTTCAATAATAGAAACGCTGAGGATTACAATAAGTTGATTGCATTCCTTTTACTAAAATTGTTACCAGCATGGGTTTAATTCCATTTACCTTCAGTCTCTGTGCAATACTCCATAGACTATAAACCTGATTCTCTGGAGATGATGTCATGATGCCATTATCAGCCAATTACATTACAGAACGATTGCCTCTGATATATTGGCTATTCAAAACAATCACCAGTATCCACTGGGGCCATCAGGGACAATGTCATTACTCCCTTTTGCTAAATAAATACACAATATTACAGCCATGCTTACAGAGCATCTACGGTATTAGGTGTTTTCTTGGGACAAAGTACTCTCAAAAATACAGCTTCACTATATAAAATAAGAACAAATAATACTAAAGAACCACCTTTAGTAAAAATCTCAGCTGCTTTTCAATCAAACTGGGACTGGGCAGTTCATCACATACTGCAAGTAGTAAAGACTCTGAGGACATATGCATTATCCTCATAAATTACAATGACACTTGATGGTCAAAACATCTTGTGTAACCATTGTCACTACCATACGGACTCCGGTAAAAGACTAGAAGGTTAGAAATGAGACAGATGGACATATTAAGAGACAGGAGGAAGAAAGGAGTGTGATCAAATGTCCGGAAAAAGAGAAAGAAAGGCAAGCAGGCTGGTTGAAATTCAAACCAACACCAAAGCACAACCCTCCAGTTAGAAGAAAAAAGAGGTGCACACAAGAGAAAGTTACTGCTGTTCAGATTGCTTACCTTCAATTTTCCATTGCTTTCTTAGAATTGTTTCAGATACAATGCACGTGGTAAACAACTATGACTCCAAAGGTAGTCCAATTTAGTTAAAGACGTCTGACCTGTGTATATCAAGAATGTTAACGTATCTCTGTACTTTCTGAGTGATCCTTTGTTTGTATGTACTGCATGTGTTCATATTGCATGATCAAATACTTGAGCTTCAACTTGAGTGTGACCGACTGTCTGTTATAAAGTGAGGCAGCCTGTTTAACAAGACTTCAAAGAGAGTGGGCTTGTTTAACATATGTGAATGTTTGTCTGTGTTGCGCACATCTGGAGATACTCATTTCATCTGACAAGTTTGTGAATAAAGTGGGTATATGGAGCAGTTGTGTAAATATGAGATATGCGTTCAAGTTTTTGAATTCCTTGAAGTGTTTAAAACTGGCATTTTTCCATTATTTGATTTAGTTTGTTGCCTTTAAGAATGCAAGCATTCATCAGTATGCTCTAATGTTTTTCATTGTGTGTGTTTATATGTCTGTTTGTGGGAGGTAGCCCAATATATGAATCTTTGTTTAATGTTGGGCATTTACTTTTAATTTAAGTAAATCAGCTGGAGGACTATGTTGGACTCAATCAGGTTAATTGGCATGAGATCAGTAACATTTTGGGGTATAAAAACAGTGATAGAGTCTATCAGAGGTTAAGCTCAGCAGATATTCAGCAATCTGCAAAAAGAAAAAAAACTGTGTAGTAATTTCAGAATTTTCAGAATATATATATATATATATATATATATATATAGAGAGAGAGAGAGAGAGAGAGAGAGAGAGAGATGGTTCTACTCAGTATCTTAGCTGTTCCTAGAAATGCGCTATTCTGGACCGAGACCTCTGATGTTGTTCCCAGGATCTGCTGGAGGCACTCTCCCAGTTTGAGGGTCACGACCCCGAATGCTCCGATTACGACTGGTACCACTGCTGTCTTCAATTCCCACATCTTTCCAACTTCCTCCTTAAGCCCTTGGTATTATTCAAGCTTCTAGTGTTCCTTCTTCTTGATGTTGCTGTCACTGGGAATTGCTACATCTATCACTATTGCCTTCTCTTGTAGTTTGTCAACCACCACAATGGTTGGTTAGCCATAACCTGCTTATCAGTCTGGATCTCGAAGTCTAACAGGATCTTAGCTCTGTCATTCTCCACTACCTTTGGAGGTGTCTCCCATTTTGACTTTGGGACTTCCAATTCATACTTGGCACATATGTTCCTGTACACTATTCCTGACTCTTGACTTTGGCGTTCCATATATGCTCTACCTGCCTGCATCGTACACCCGCTACTATGCGCTGGACTGTTTCAGAAGCTTCTTTGCACAGCCTACACCTGGGGTCCTGTCTGAGGTGGTAGACCCCGGCCTCTATTGCTCTTGTGCTTAGGGCTTGTTCTTGAGCTGCCATGATTAGTTCCTCTGTGTTGTCTTTCAGGCCAGCTTTTTCTAGCCATTGATATAAATTCTCAATATAAGCCACTTCTTCAATCCGTCAGTGGTATTTGCCGTGCAGAGGTTTATCTTTCCATTATAGTTCCTCCTCTTCCTCCTCCCTTCCCCTGGGTTTCAGCAGCCTGAGATACTCACTTACCATTGCATCGCTGGGGGCCATCTTCCTGATGTATTCCTGATTCTTTGTTGTTTCATCCTAGATAGTGGCTCTGATGTTCACTAGTACCCGGCCACCCTCCTTCCTCTTAGTGTACAATCTCAGGGTGCTGAACTTGGGGTGAAACCCTCCATGCAGTCTGAGGAGCTTTCTTTCTTGATATCAGTGGCTTACGTCTCCACCTTTGGCTAGATTATCAAGCCAGTGGAGTATCTGATGACTGGCAAGGCGTAGGTGTTGATGGCTCAAACTTTGCTCTTCCTAATAAGCTGACTCTTCAGGACCTGTCTTACTCTTTGCAGGTACCTGGTGGTAGCTGACTTCCTTGTGGCCTTCTTATAGTTGCCATTTGCCTGTGGGATCCAAAAGTATTTGTAGCTATTCTCAATGTCTATTATGGTGCCCTCCGACAGTTCAACCCCTTCAGTCATGATTTCCTTGCCTCTTTTTTATATAATTTGGCTGCACCTATCTAATGACATCCTTATGTCCTTGCTGTATATTCTAGTGAGTGTATCAGAAAGTCTATCTCTCGCTCAGTCCTGGCAAACACCTTGATGACATCATGTAGAGGAGGTGGCAGACGGTCCCTCCACTTCAGGACAGGTATCCATAGCCACTCATTGTGATGATGTTGCTAAGGGAATTCAGACTTATGCAGAACGCCAGTGAGGACAGAGCATCTCCTTGGTAGATACTGCACTTGATGTTAACTTATGCAATCAGCTTGGAATTGACCTCCAAGGTTGTGTTCCACATTCCTATTGAGCTTATGATAAAAGCTTGTAGTGTTCTGTTGATGTTGTAAAGTTCCAAGCATTCCAGTATCCATGTGTGCGGCATGGAGTCATATGCCTTCTTGTAGTATTGTGGGCACATGTATTGAGCCATGTGCCTTCTCATTTTCTCTTCTATGTTGTGCAGAGGCACATTAATGGCCAGTACTGGGATGGAACCGCCCCCTTCTGGGGATCTTTCATGATCAGGACTGTCCAACCTTGGGTTAAACAGTCTGGGTGGCTCCCATCCATGAGAAACTTACTCATTTATGCTGCATTCATGAAGTCCTACTAGTATCTTTAGCCAGTAGGTGTGTATTATGCCAGGGCCTGGTGCAGTCCAACTCTTCATACTTGAGACTCTTTCTTGGATGTCTGCCACTATGATGGTTACTGGTTTCTGTTCTCGGAGATTGCTGTGGTCAGCTTTCAGATCCACAAGCCATGGAGCATTGATGTTATGTGATGTTTCTCTCTCCAACATGCTCCTCTATTATTGTTCACTCTCAGCCCTGGGTGGGTCTATTTTCATATTATTACCCTGCCACTGAGCATACACTTTGGAATGTTCAGTGGAGAACATCATATTTGCTCTATTGGCTTCAGCTTCTCTAGTGTACCTTCTCAGATGTGTAGCCAGAGCTGTGAGTCATTGTTTGGCAGTCTCTAATACCTCAGGTATCTTTCTTAATCTATTGGTCCTAATGACTTCCAAGATTACCGGCATGTTTTCTACGTGGCAAAGTGAAGGATGCTCCATCATGATCTTGGATGCTTTTTCCTTCAATAGAACAATGGAGCTTCAGGTTGCACAGGGGCGTCAAACCGCGGCTGGCTATGTGGAGATGTTGCAGCGGGCATCCCTCTTGACTGAGGGCCCTCGTCTCTGCAGTGAAGACAAGGTCTTTCAACAGGACAGTGCTGTAGTTTACAAGGCCCACCTGGTAAATTACTTTTTCCAAGAGAATAATGTTGTTCTTCTGGACCATACTGCGTGTTCAACTGATTTAAATCGTATTGAGAACATTTGGGGGTGGATGGCAAAGGATGTTTACAACAAATGGACATCAGTTCCAGACCACTCAGCTGTACTTATCTATGAAACCAATAAGTTGGTCAGTCTACAAACATGTCTTAAAGACATAATTACTTTGATGATTCAGAACCTTCTTGTTCTGATTTCAGTCAAAACTGAAGTCATTGTCTTTTGATGCAGAAAAATTGGTCAATGCATTTGTTACTTATTTGTAACATTTTCTTTGAAAAGCCTCCAGCTGATCCAAAATGCTGTTCCCAGAGTTCTTTTAAGAACTAACAGGTTAGACCATATTTCTCCAGTTTTAAGTTCTCTTCATTGGCTCCCTGTTAAATTCAGAATATAATTTGAAATTCTTCGCCTCACATATAAAGCTCTTAATGACCAAAGTCCATTATATCTTAAATATCTCATTGTGACATAATTTCCCAACAGAGCACTTTGCTAAACAATGTCACTTTGGTTTCTAGAGTTTCTAAAAGTAGAATGGGAGGCAGAGCCTTCAGTTATCAGACCCCTCTCTTGTGGAACCAGCTGCCAGTATATGTTCTAGAAGCAGACTTAGTTTAGTATTAGGCTTAAAACTTTCCTTTTTGTTAAAACTTATAGTTAGGGATGGCTCAGGTGATCCTGAAACATTCCAAGGTTAAGCTGCTATAGGCTTAGACTGCTGGGTGGGCCTCCTATGACACACCTTTCTTCACTTTGCTCTCTCCCCCCCCCCTTATATTTCCTCATATGACATTATATAAATTTGACATTATTGTTGTCATTAACTTGTGTTTCTGTTTCTCAACAGGTATCCTTTGAATGGTGTTTGCAGCGTTTGTTGTCCCCTCTTTTCTGTCCTCTCAAAACCCAGCTGGTTGAGGCAGAAGGCCACACCCTTCCTGAGGTTGGTTCTGACAGAGGTTTCTTTCTGTTCAAAGGGAGTTGTTTCTCTCCACAGTCGCCTCATGCATGCTCACGACGGGGGATTAGACTGGAGAGAAATTTCGGTGCATTCTGTTGGTTTCCTTTGCTTGGAAATAGTTTTTGATTTGGCTCTGTATGTATGAATTGGACTAATTTTAATTTAATTAATTAGATTTGATTGGATTATGATTACAGTGAATTTGACTATAATTGGATTGAATTGGACTGTATCACTGAAGTGTCTTGAGATGACATTTGATTTGGCATTATATAGATAAACTCAATTGAATTGAATTGACCATGAAGCCCCTTTGTGAAGTCATCCTCACCACATGGTGCAACATTCCCAACAGCCACTTGGAAACACTGACATCAAGTACACCTAAACACATTTTCGAAGTGATCAACAAGACACTTTTTTGACACTTTTGGGTTTTTTGGGGGGGGGGCTATGGTCTTTTGATCAGTTGATGAACAGTCCGTTTGAGTTTAAATGCTGTTTTCAATAAACTGTCTACTCTATTTTTTGTCTCTTGCTCCCGTTTCTTGTTTTTGCTTCTGGTTACAATCCACCAACGCGAACTTGTCATTTTTCTTGTGTCTTAAGATTTTGTTCAGGAGTGTATATTCAAAAGATATGCATTGGCACTAGTGTCTTGACATACTGTCCACTGCAGTATTAGATGCAATAGTCACACTTACCTCAGTCTGCAGGGGTTACAAACAAAATGTCCTCAGAACGAGTTTGAAGGAAAAGTGATGAAGTCACATGATTTTGAATCATTACACCTGAGTTTGACCACTCCGGAGGGTTTTTCCTTTTTAATTCTATTTCCTTTGAATTTTCTATTTACAATCTATTTGGTTTAAGTAACACTTTCAATAGGAATATTCAAATCTCATTAGAACGGAGAAGTATACTGATATAAACTCAAAAATTTCCTCTATCTGATCCTATGTTATTTTCAGCATTTGACTGATCAACCAATCTGTTAAGCCAGGATTTATTATCGCACTGGTTTACCACAGTGGTCCTAAAACTGAATGAGTATGTACTAATGGTTTGTATTTGTGAAGTGAAGATGATTATTTAATCTATTCATTATTGTAAAAATATAACACTCAGTCTGAAAGCATATGACTACAGAGAGCAAATGCTCCAGTTACCTCAGAGATGAACAGCTCTTCTCATGGTAAGAGTTTTCTTCATTAACTTCTTGAAACTCACTGAAATCTTAAAATTGACTTGAAATTCATCAAAAGGCCATATCCCCCACACACAAACACACACACACAACTAACCACCCCATCCCAGCATGTGAGCGATATCAAGGCAGAGTGCAAAGAGAAATAAGGGGCACAAGTAGAGAAGGAAAGTGGGCAACATAAGAGAGGACATGTAAATGAAAGTGAGAAGAAAGAGTGAGACACAGATGCAGTGAGGTTGTACAGAGAGGAATTTGCAGTGAGAGCTGGAAGGTGCAGCACCATGAGACAGAAAAGATGATAGGAGTCGAAGAAGGAAGAGAAGTGTTTATTCTCTTTTCTCTTTCTGTTCGCATGTCTCCCAAGAGCAGCACATGCTTGCTAGCTAGAATGAGAATTATCTTAATCCTGCTTTGCTTCTCTTTGCTATGGAAAACTCTACTATTTCGTGGTGCTGACTTAGATACACACAAGTACTTGTACTGTAAGTACACACATGCAGGCACAAAATAACACCTTCATAACAAGCTACACATATAAGATGCTGCACCCTTCTTTGGGTGCAGCATCTCCATTTAAACCTAGACCTGTAATTGATACAGATAAGCAGGTAGATAATAAAGATGTGTTAAAACTAGCTGACATACACTCAAAAAGATTCACAAAGACACATTTGTTAACAAACTAATGGACATTAATGCAAGTGTTATAACAATACTGAAATTTGGCTTCACATCACAAGTTTGAAAAAAATAGTTATAAAATTACTGATTTAATGTTTAGGTGCATACACTTAATTTACATAACCACAGAATCTAACTAATGTGCATATAACCGGCTTGTGGATGTTTGTTAATACATTTTTAATGTATACTTGCACATGCACATTCTGAATTTGTATTTAAAAAATGAAAATGAAAGAAGTTGTTGCCATGTCTTATCTTTTTTGTCATGTTTTCCTTTAATTTGTTGTTTAGTTTCATTCTTAGTTTAGTTGGCTATCATTTGTATTATTTTTTGTTTGTTTGTTTTGTCGTATTTTTTAGACTTACAGTTACTTCAGACTTTTTTTATGTAAGTGCCTTTTTAACATTGTTAACCAAATGTTACATGTTCTCCAACTAATCTCCATTTTACATTCTGACATCCTCAGGTCGACAAATTCAGTTTTAAACTTCTACTGAAAAACATTTTGCATTAGGCAGTGTGAACCTTTATAATGGTTTCTCATTGTGATGAGAACCTGTAAAGTATTTTTGCAGACAAACACATATGCACATCAAACAGAGTAATGAGGAAAAAAACACATTTCGACACAGATAGATGCTTGCAGTTCTTTGCATGCCTGCACAAATTATAATTATTATACACTTACACAAAAAACATACATATGCAGTTTCATGTCCACATGAGACTGGTCTATATGTGCACAACAACAAGCGCACAAAAATGTAAATTACATACATAATATAGAAACACAAACACACACCCGCTTGCAAACAGGAGCCAGGTGTGTGAATTATAATCCATCCAATTTCATTAGGCTGATCAGTTTAATGCCGCTGATTATCACTGATTGGGTATCACAACACTGGCAATGGGGAAGAACAACCGTCTCCCCTGGACACACGCCGCCGACCATTCAATCGCAATTATAACCACCATATTGGCGGATTAGCAGACAAGCTGACCCCAACATGGAGCAAAGCCAAGACAGAGCTCTGGTGAGTCACAAGGCAGGTGTGGAGAATACCCCCACTGCAACCGCCACTATACCTGAGCTACTGGCTTAAAACTGCGCACCATGCGCTAACTCATCAACACTACAGGCAGAGAGGCTCCGGTAGAAGACAATAGTGATATGTATGATATGTGGTGACGGTCTTGTGTCTCACACCTGACACTTGTGCATAAACCAAAGCAAATACAGTGAATATGCCAGAGTCAAGTCTCATTGTTATTTTGAATTCATAACTTGTCAGGCTGGTGTTGATCACTGACTTGGATTGTGTAAACTCTTTGAGTTATAGTGTTGTGTTACCTGGGTGTGTTTTTTTTTTTTACATCTGTTGCTGGGGTCAGTTTTTAAATTTTTCAGTTATGGTGATTTGCACAGGCAGTGGCTTTGTGGTACTGCTGACCATTATATGACAAAAATCCCCTTTGTTGATTGTGTATTCAGCACCCCTTTTGCTGTCAAAACACCCATAAATTCAATCATCAAGCAGTGGACAAATAACCAGAATATTTTGGGGAGTGTTAAACAGTTACATGTGCTAATGCTCCGGCTGGTATTACTGTGAATGGGATTCACATTTCAGTCTGATAATGTGTACCATTCACTACCCTCCTGTTCTTTTTTCAACACCCCTCTCCTCATGTGTCTGTTTCATTTTACCTACCCACCTTAGGGTGCACCCAGGTATGTGACACATGGACAGAAAAGCAGACATACTGACTAAGAGGGTGTGCATGCTCTTGCTGTCCTGACAACTGATAGGCTGGGTGTTTCCAACTTTCCAGCTTTTTTCTCAATTTGTTCAAAGGCTTGTGGAACATGAGTGGCTTTGAAGCTGGGAAGTGTTTTACGTGTAGACCTTTATCTTTTAGGAATACTGCTTCATATTTTTATTGACGCAGTTGCACTTTTTCTGTGAAATCATTGACCAAACAAAAACGCAAACATATGAAAAATAGCTGGTCTAAACAAGAATTTAACTTGCACATGATTTTTGTACCAACAAAAATCCATATAGGTCATTCAAGAAAATTAAATAAGGATAGCAGTGGGGAAATGAAAAATGAGAAAAAACATGTAGCAACATCTCTATCTTTTTCTGAGTTTAATTGTGAAGATCACAGTGTACACTTCTACTGTCGACTAAATCAAAAGTTAAGACTCCCTTTGCCATTGATCAGTAAATAGTGCTCTAATGTTTGACAACTGTCACTAAAGCTTCCTGCAGAGCTATTTGAGATTTGCAATGAGTTGATGATGAGTGAGATTATGATATAAATCTTACACTAAGAGAGCAGTGTGTGCACTGATTTAGATGTTTCCCCTGTGTTTACCAGGTTTCATTGGAAGCTGTTAAAGTCAAGTAATTAAGTGGTCTCTGATTAATTAGGCGACAATCTATTTTCATTCTTCCCTGTAACACCACAACAATGTGTTGAGATTCCCCAAGTGAAACGCCTGATATGCAAAATAACATAATGAATGGGTGCAATTTACTATGGGAGTGTTGGCAAGAAAATTCAGGGTAACACGGATTTAAATTGCTTCTCTTCTCCATTAATATTCATTGCATTTTCATAAAGGGGCCTTAATTAACAGACTTCTCTTCAAATTAACTAAGGCTGCACCAAACTCTCGAAAGCATGAATGATTTAACTACACATACATACACGTTTTAATTCCTCCTAAGATAAAAAAAGAAAAATAATATGTACTGTTCATTCTCACAGTATTCATCCAAAGCCAATGAAGTGTATTCACATCAGTTTTTTCTCAATAAATAAAGATAAACTTTGAGGCTTAAATTAGCACGTTTGACTCTCAGTAATTACCCACTGCAGCCTTCAACCACCACAACAGCTGATTAGACATTTTCTTTGTTCCATTCAATAAGCTCACTCTCCAGTTGGGCCAGCCTTCGAAATGATCAGATTCTTCCCTTTTTCCAGAGCCATAGGGATGCTGTCTGACATCTGCAGGGTACTATTAAAATACATTTCAAAAGAATATTGCAGCCTCTAAGCAGAGTCTCATTTCACATGCCACGATGTGATATACTCTTTCATAAAAAAAAAAATTCAGAGATGTAAAATGAAAGACAGACATCCTGTGGCTATCATGTATTAAATTTCTATTGTTAAGAGCCAACAAGGGATCCAAGTTGTGTTTAATACTATGTCTGTAAAAGGATATCCATCCCATCGATAAAAGTCAAGAACTTTAAAGATGGTTCTTCCTTAAAGTGGTTGTGACGCTTATTTCCTGCAAACATTCAAGAAATGTGTGTACATGTATTTATATATATATATATTTTTATTTTTATTTTTCACTTTTATACTTATACTTATTTAAATGTCTCTAATTAGAATCACGTCTTCTATGGACATGAACTGTGATTTCCTCAGTGTTTTGAAAAATAATACTGCAGAACCATATAAAGAATGCGGAGCAAGCTAATGACTAATAACACACAGCAGTACATTTATGCTGACCACATCAAATGCACAAGGCTAAAGCTACAAAAATATACTATAGTTAATCACCAACAAACCTCAGTGTCCATCAATTGAGCAACAGAAAATCCATTCCTCAGGACTTGTTCTCTCCCCAATAACATCACCACCACATACAGGCCTTTAGATTGGAAAAGAAAGTGAGTGTTGTTAAGCAGTTCAGGGCAGGAGGCTTTTGGCTGGGCATAAATCCCAGCTTGGATTTTCCAAACTCTGCATGAAAAATGCCGGCTGCTTTTATACATTCCCATGCTGAGCAGATGAGGCCTGACATGAGGTTGGCTGCTGACCACCTCTCAACCTACTCTCTTGCCTTGCCGTCAGCCACCAACCTCTAAAATCCAGTTAGGTGAGGGGGTCCTACTTCAAGCCAATATGGCTGACATATGAAAGAAGTCAGATGCCTAAGCAAAAAGAACCATGGCATTGCTGGACTGGGCCCACTCTGCCCACATACTGGGATATCGACAGGAGGGTATCACTAGGGGCAGCCAAGATCCCAGGTGACAGGCGGCTGGGACAATGCCCCAGTGGTGATTTCACAAAAGATGATGCGTTTTTTGTGATTGCTGCCTACCCCAGGACATGAATGTAATTAGAGCACAGCTGAAAGGTCATGGCTGAACTTTCAAGTGCCACTGAACTCTGAAAGGGCCTAATGTACCATTGAGGAAGAGACTGACTGGTGCCCCAACCTCCCCTCTCACCCCTCACATCAGGGGAACCAGCAAATGTGCAGAAGTCTTTGTTGGCCTGTCAAAACACTGGTTGAGAAGAAAAATATTTGTGTTGAGGACATGTTGCTGAGGATGTCTAAATGTATGTAGATTATCCCTTCATGTAGACATTACATAGCTCTTATGTAACAAAATCGTTAAAATCTGATGCTTCGCTCCATTTCACCCTGACAATATATCTACTGTATCTTATTTGACAATAAACATTTTATAACACAGTATCATGAAAGACACACACAATATCTAAAGTATGTACACAGATGTTGCTTTTGCTGTGTATCTGGGACTGTGCGATTGAACAACTTTGGCTGCCAGAAAACAGATTTTTTGGACAACCAATAAGCTGACGAAATCAGACAATAAGACACCATCTCTTGAAAGTTGGTGTGGAAACTTTTCTTGTTCCAAGTTTGAAACTTCAAAACTTTGGTGGGGCTTTATTGCTGTATACCATGCTTCTTAAACAGATTATATTTAACTTTTTCATTTGCATCAAAAAGTTTATTTCCATGTAAACAATGCACGTTCTATCTCTTGGACATTTCCCTATCATCAACACAGACTGTTGCTAGACCCTGCCAGACAAGCAGCTTATCTCTCTTTCATCCACAGAGCTCCAGATTTTTCCTCTAGATCCATCTGCTCTGCAGGCAAAATGAGAAGAATTGTTTTGGCTGGAGCAACAGCTCTGGTAGTTATGAGGCTGCTCGCCCATCTTTGCCCTCTATCACTGTTGTAACGGAAGAGGTGACTGAAAACGATCTGTCATGTTCTTTTACATGTGGCTTATTCTCACTGCAGGAACAGAAGTGTCACTCAACAGGATAGTTTTCCATTGACTGCAACAATTTGGATCCTGCTGTGTCCGGCTTGACCCCTGATAACCAATTCTGAATAGTCATAAGTCTTGATCGGTATTATCCCTTAGAGGAGCGTGTAGCTTCTCTTCTCTTTGTGTCTTTAAGCGTGTATTTTCACCTACCATCTTTTCCTAAGGCTATATTGAATTATGTCTCTGTCAGGTCCCTAAGCCCCCTATATTTCCTCTACTGTGCAGCAGCTCTAGATTCAATATCAAATTCTCCTCATGCTGGCACTTTGTGCATCCCTCTGGCCCCTCAGATCTTTATCCCAGCATCCCCCTTCCCTGGCCTGTAGAAAATGTTGAATTCATGCTAGTGTCAGGTTTTAAAGACCTTTACCACAGACGGAACATGCAGAGATCTGGATAAACCTTAAACACATAATCAATCAACTCTTTAAAACTACCGGGGTTAAACTGTGACTGCACCATCCCGGCTTAAAAGTGCTCTATATTATGCTTTCATGCAACAGCAAAAACTAAAAGATGTACATATCATTAATCTCTACGCTAAGTTATCTATTTGCCTGCAATGTCAATGCTTCAATGACTGGTGATATGTATACACACACACATATATATCACACAGTCAATCTTACAGACCATGGATAATATTGAATGGAGACAGACTAGAATGACTAAAGAAATTCTAGTCTTGCATTGCTGCATGGGCCCCTGTCTGAAGACTGAATGGTAAAGTAGCGAGTAAAAAGGGCCTGATTGCTCCATTTTCTCAAATGAGGCAATTAGGAAGGCAGGCTGAATGGAGATCAGACTCAGCTTCACTGTGCCATGAGGACAGAAGTGAGACAAGGAAAGTCAAGGAGAGTGAAATAGCAGTTTGCATCTCCATTGATTCCTTTAGCATCAAGAGCTCCTGCAAAAATTGATCTGAGCAGGGAACCACCTTTCGTATCGACAAAGATAAACTCGGAGCCTCCTCAACACCCAAAGTACTCAATATGGGAAAATAGTTGGAGCTGTGAAGACAGCCTGGCTGACAATCCAGTCATATAACCCTTGGAGGAATAGACTGGCAGAAGGCAAGGGTTGTGGACGAGACTGTGTCCTTTGGGGAGCTTGCTTTTCTTGTAAGGTCAGCGTCTCAAGTGCTTGATAAAACTGAACAAATCAAAGCACTACATCTGAGAGCAATCGTTGTGTAGAAAAAAACATCTTAACAGACACTAACTAGGCGTGTGATCAGAGATGTAGCTCCCAATAATGCTGGTAATTAACAGAGAACATATTTCCAACTACAAACAAGTATATACGTGCTTGACATTTCAAAATGGATGTCACTCTGACATGTGCAGAGACATATACTAATACAGCTAGAACCTAATGTAGAGTTGAGAATACACACTATAACCAAGTGAATATATTATAAGGTTTGGAGAGATGTAATAGTCTTTGTGGGATTACCACATATCTCATGCTTCTTCAGATCATTAATCAAATGGACCACAAACAAATGTGTTCAGCTGCACATTAATTAATATGAAAAAAACTTTTACGGATTCACCTTGAGTGGTGAAAAGTTTACCATATCAGAAAAGAATAATCTCACAGGATGCATTTATATTTAATCAACTTGCTTCAGAGTTCTTTGGAACACCACTACTGAAAAAGCTGATGTGGTGAAAAAGTGGTAATAGAGAATATGGCAGGCAATGGAAGTGAATACTTTTTCATTTAAACTACAATACCAATCAACAGTTTAGAGAAACCTTTTCATATATGATTGACTGGTAGTGTGTGGAGAGGTTTTCCACCTTGGCAATCTTGAGACACATATTCACAGATTTTATTTAATTTGTTATTATTTTTTGGTGTTTTATTTCAGCTCTTATGTTATATGGAAATTGAAAACATCAGAAAAAAAAATACAACAACTCTAATTTTCAGGTTACGCATTTGCTTTCTTTTTTTGTGTACAAACTTTATATCTGCAGAGGCTGTGACGTTTTTTTTTCCAGAATGCAACAAAAACTTCAATTTGTAATTTAGCAGTGGGTTTGAACCTTTTATTCAAACAACAAAGTACTGAGGAAATTATTTTAAATTTTTACACTGACCAAAACCATTGCATTTTGTTAATTTAAACTAAATTAGAATATGTTAACAGCAACAACACACAATGTTTGAGAATCGAAGACACTTATTGATGGAGTTTGACGAGAGGCATCGATCACCGCTTCTCGAATGTAATATTTCAGCTCCTCAATAGTCCAGGTTTGATGTCTTTGTAACAACTGTTGTATAGTTTGTCAGACCGATGATGTTGCTGGGATCTGATTTAACAGGGTTCATTAATTCTTAATGAACATTGTTAAAATGAAGGCATAGCTAGTCCAAATGAGTCACTTGTTTTTTTCTTTTATTAATGTCTCACAAAGATTAGGCTCTTTAGGAACATTCTGCCCACGATGTGCAAGATTTGTCTTGTTCTTTTAACTAATCTCCTAACAGAGAAGAGTTGAAATATGTACTGTTTATAGTTTGTTATTTCTCAGCTCCAGAGAGCGTAATGGGAGTCTTTAGCTGATGGCCTCTTGTTGAGGGCTCACTATTGTCTAGAGACAGGGATCCACACTGCTGCTTACTCTAAGTTTCACAATGAGCAGCAGCTTGTAGTGGTGGTGGCATTTAGAGCAAAGGTCACAGAGATTCACGAAAACATGATTGGACCAGTTCAGTTACAAAAGCCAATCACTATGGGCGGTGCTTGAGAACAACTGAAAACGGTTTCAGTCCCGACAATGGCACTTATTGACTGATCATTGTTACTATCATGGTCAGTTGCATTTTCAGCCAAAGAAAAGTCATCTCCCTAAAGAGAGTAACCAATTAACTTGGTGAAGTGAATAGATTGAAAGCTATGTACAAATAACAAGCTATGCCATATTTTTATCTGAAGAGCAAAGTAATATAGTTTACATTACATGATTATATTATCAGCACACTATTGCCAAAATCTTTGTTTCAACTGCAAGCAGCCCTAAGTTCAACAGAATAGTATTTGTATTTACTCAAAATTATCTTTGAGCAGACATACACCATAGCCTGGATGGTTTCAGCTGTCTTTCAGTGGAGCTTAACAGAAATCAATCACTGGAAGCTCATATGTACACCCAAAGCTGCAGCCACAGAACACAGAATTAGACAAAAATCAGCTCTCTGTTGTAAAAACCTTGCCTTAAGGCTGATGTTTGATTTAAAATAATGTGTTATGGATCATCTTTTGCCTTCTGTAATTGATCCATTCCAAGAAGGCACTTAGCTCAGAAAAAAATGAAAATAGGAAAACTCCATGTGCCAAACACGGGGGTCATTTTAAGACTGCAGAGGGCACCGGGAGTCATACAGCCCAACAAGGCAAGTTGCTCAAGCGAGTCCAGTCTGCCTTGACTGCAGATGGGCCAATTAAGAGATGATGAAAAGCGCCTGGAAGGAAGGTCTAGACTGTGCCTTTGTATCTGGCTAGATTTTTGTTGAGATAGGAGAACATCTGCTATCCAATTTTAGATCAAAATAAAAGCATGGCATCTCTAGGGGCAGAAAAATGGTTGGTGTCAAATAAGACTTTGCCAGACACTCTGGAAACAAAATTTAAAACCAGAAAACTGATACATTATATCCAATCAGGTCTGGGAAGGCTATTGAATGAAGGGAAACATTCCAATATGTATTAAGTATATGAAAGTCTTTTCCTGAGCAATAAATTTTGAGGTAAATTGGAGGAACTTGAATAACAAAGACTCTTGAGGGTACTGACAACATGTCTGGCTCATAATGACCCATGAAAGCACTCTGACAAAGGTAATAGCTGGATTCTGACGAATTGGGAATAGTGCTTTGGAATTTGAGGGAGACTAGTTTGCTCTTCACTGTTGGTTACTTTTTCCCTTGAGAGTCAATACTACAAGGGATTTTTTTCCCCAATATGTATTTCTCCATCCTTCTCTTTCCATTTTCTAAATCTCTCACCTTCAACAGTATCCTGCTATTTTTCATTACTCTATCCAGGGTGGTGGTGTTTATCTTTTTTTTTTTTCTTGTCAAGTTGTGGAGAGCATTTCAGCACATCATCAATCCTTGTCTTTGCTTTCTCATTTGTTACCCCTTAAATTTTATGACAGTCCCTCATTTATGCTGGCAGCCAAAACACTGATCCCTGGAGGCCCTCTTGGAACTGGAGGTATCCTCTGCTGTACTTCCTTTAACAGTTCCAACATGTGTGGCACTGAGCCATAGGAAGCTCCACAGCCTTCAGTTTAGTCAAGTATTATGCAATGTGAATACATGCCTTTGACCATCTTACTATTTTCTAACTACATTGACAATATAGGGCATTACCTGCTGTCTCACCTGGAACTGGATTTCAGCAAAAATGGCCCTGTTTTCTTTCCTTTTTCAAGAACTTATGTAATTGTTTAATGTTACATAGTTTCACCTTCACACTCATTGGCAGATAATCAATCAAATGTTTTTGGATAGGTCGTTGTGGAACTACGCATTTGCATTGATGGGTGGGGTCACTGGGGGGGGCCTTTGGTGATGGCTGCTAATTCTGGGCCAGGAGGCCGGACTACTCAGGAGTGCGGGGTCTGGGCTCTGGGGGCTGTTTGCACCCGGGTAGGGGGCCCATCTGCATCTGGGTTACCTCGGGCACGTCATAATAGGGGTTGGTTGGTGCTCTGGGGTCCTCTGATGTGTCCATAGGAATTTTCTTGGGGGTTGTGGCGGGTTGTAGAGTGGGATGTAGGGGTGCTCTCACCCTTTTGTGGGCAGCTTGGGTGGGCCTGGGGGATGGGTCTCAGGCCCCATGGTTATTGTATGTTTTTTTTTTTTTTTTTGCAGGATTTGTGAGGGAGGCCTCCACGGTGGGGCAGGTGGGTGCTTTCTTGGGTGTACAGTGGCTCCCTGGATGCTGTTGCTGTGGGCCCTGGACCTTGAGCCCTCCTGCCCTACGGCAGGTAACAGGGAACACCATCACTGAGTTAAAAAGGTTTCCTGTTTGTTTTAAAGTTTCTAAAGTTAATTAGTAAAATAAACCAAAAAGTGTATTGAGTAACTTAACAACAACTTTCCTTTCAATGAATGTGTTTTCCTTTATAATAGAAGCCCAAACAGTTTTCATTCCTGAGAGTCAAGTATAGCTATTTTGTTCAAGCAAATAGCATATCTGAGCTATGTGCATCAAGCCCTTTTATGTTGGTACAGTGTTGTGACCATCCTTAGAATGTGAATAAGCATCAAAATTCAGATTGGGATGTTAGAAGAATAGTGGTAGGATAAGTCAATTGACTTGTGTTCAAGTTCCAACTCAATGTGAGATGAGTGTTTTTCATTCATTTTGCATTAGAGAATGATGTCTAAGTCTCTTGTGAGACCTAAGTAACTTCTATGTGAGTCCACTGCTTCTTCAGTTTCACTTTCATACACTTTTATTAGGTTTAGGCACCTAACCTATTATGCCATATGTCCTAACATTAACTCTATGGTGGATATAGTCATACTCAGTGTGTTATAGTCTGGTGCCCAAGGTACCTCCCAATGCAGTGGTATGTGATGAATTGATTACTAGACAGTCCCACTCAAATGATTACTGCAAACATGAATACAGTTTGGACCATTGTCATCATAAAGACCTTACTCTGCTTACTCTCGCTTATTCACATTTGTTTTTATGCTCTAGCATTTTATTTTAAAGTAATGTGGGATATTTATTTTGAAAATTGCTATATAAATAAAGTTTTACTTACTATTCAGACAAGATCCAGTGGCAAAACTGTGGATTCAAAATACAGTTCACATGGGCCTTGTTCCAGAGATTCCATGCAGGGCGTTCTCACACCCTAAGACCTTGGAGGGTAGTCCAGTCATGGCACTTGGCAGAGCCAGACACCTCCTCCTCTTCCTGTGTCTGTCTGAAGTTAGTCCAAGACCACAGCCTGTGAGTATACCAACAGTGACCTCACTGATTAGGAAAGACTGGTCAAGCCACACACATACACTATATGTATGAGTGTGAGTGTATGTAATTACATTATATCTTAGAGCAAAATCTTGATTCATGGCATGGAGAAAGTTTTCAGGTGCTGACAGCCATCCATAATTGATTGGCAAGTATTTTCGTGCACAGCAGTTACTGATCAAAAATCTTTAACATTTGCTTCTGTAAAACACCCTGTAGAAGGGTTATTACAGGTGAAGGACTTTCAGAAATTTAACAACAAAAAGAATAAATAAGAAGAAGAGAGGTCACAGCATCATGAAAAGATATGTAGTGTTAAAACCTGACATCAGCTTTCAGTTAGTGTGAAGTTTCCCATCAGAAATAACTAAGTTTTTCTAAGACAGTGTTTGTATACTAACATTCCAATTCAAAGTTTAGGGCTTGGTACTGAAAACTTGTCCTGAAGGTTATTTCTCAAAAACAGATTTTAATTGACCGTTCAGTGTTGACAAAAGTATATTGAAATAGTCGTGTATGTGTGTATTACATCTGAGATGAGTTGAAGCTGCACCAAGGTTATTTCACCAACTTATATCACAATCTGTCTCTACCATTAATAAGAATCTTTTGATACAATAAACCCTTCAAACCCTGGACTTTATAAGGTGCTGATTCATTCCCATTCACAGATTTCTGTTTGCAGAGAGGTGGATGGTTTGGGCAACAAATTTAACCAAGGCACAAATAAGCACTAAGTTAGAGAGAGGAAGCTCAGACACCGACCACAGTGAGTTTATGTTTACAGTCCAGATCATTAATGTTATGAGTACAAGAGTAATGGTTGAAAATACAATTCAAAGGGAATTTCTCCAATTTCTTTGTCTTACCTGGCACTCCTAAAATGTAGCTGGCAATCTTAAAGGAGCAATATCAAGAAATGCATACAATGTTTTGTTCGTGATGTTTCATCTGTGGGTCAACTGGATTACATATAGGCGCACAGATTATAAAAGTCTCTTTGCCATTACAAGCTCCAGTGACTGACCACAGAATTGTGAAAATGCTGAAATAAAAACAAAGAAACAGTTTTGTCTATTTCTCTGTTTGCCTTTTCCCAGAATTGATGCAGGTTGGGGTTATGACAGATTCCGTCTTTGGTTATTTTGTCTTCTTGTTATCTCAGAGGCAAACCTGAAACTGCTGGGGAACTTTTGAAAGTTTGTGAAGTTTTCCTTGATTGTAACCAATTGTAAGGATACCAAATTCAAACTGCAAATAAGAATGAAAAAGGTGATGTCCTGCCACCTTCATCGTGGAAGTGTTCAGGCATTCTAAAATCTGGACGACAAAAAAAGGAGAAAAAGCAAGTTCATGGTAATTTACAAATTTTGGAAACAAATCATTGTCTGTTACATTGTAGAATATTAGTAGTTTTGCCTTCTGAATGACTGACACAAATAAAGCATCCAGAGTTAAAAACAGGCAAGTGGAAATATACGTTTGCAGTTGAAAGATTAAATCAGTTTGTTTTTCCCTTTATATTGTACAATTCCCTCAAAATCAGTGGCACATACACTTGTTCTCAAAATGTATACTCTTTTGAACATTTTGTTATCAGACTTGGAATGCTACAGACAGATACAATGGAAATCTTCACAGCCTCTCCAAAGTCCCCAAGATTATTTTTCATTAGTTCCTGCTTTTGAGACTTACTCCTGATACTGTGTGCTAAACTGTCTCTTCTAACAATAAATTAACCTGTTTTTTTTCTTTCCTCTTGCAGTTATTCTGTGAGAGAAGAGAGTGTTTAGAGTACGACATGTAAATTACCCAGAATAAATACCTCCTTTGTCGAGCTAGGGCTTCAGAGAGTTAAGAAGAATTAAAAAGTATTTTAGGTGAACACTTCAAAACTGATAAACGTTTCCCATTGCAATGTTAATGGACCAAAACAAACGTGTAAGTGGTGCATCTAGAATGAAGTATCAGTTACTTTAACCACTTGTCGCTGGATAATCAGTAACACACATCTAATTGTAACTGGTATGTTCAGAGATGTAATCAGTGACTTTTAAATGGGACTCTGTTGAGTAAGAAGAGGGGTCTTTTTTATGCTGCTGAGGAGTAGTGAACTGCCTGATCTACAACCCCGATAGCCCACATTCCAAACTTCTCCTATATCACTAGCTAAGCCAAAACATTAGTCACTTACTGTGTTCTATAAATACACAAAAGATTATACCGTTTTTCCCTATAATTCAATTGACTAGGTTCTAGTGGGAACATCAGAAATGAATGAAATTAAATACTAAAACAGAAACTACCCAACACATGTCTACGTCACAGGAATATATTTTTGAGCAGCAACTGTTGTGTGCCTTAAAATGGCCACCATTTAATCTTTGATTTGATCTTTTTTTTTCCATTTTCTCCAACTCACATAAACAAAAAGGGAAAATGTTCGTAAGTTTGTAACAATATATAAGCTGTATCAATTATTTAGTATAGTTTTAGTGTAATGCAAGCCCCTGAAAGCAAAGGCCCTCATGAGATGGCTTGACGGTAGACAGAGGAAAGTCACAGGACCAATAAGCACAGTGTTTGAGTACTTTTACTCAAGTACAGTACTTTTGCTCCCTTTTCAATTAGTTTTCAGAATCAAAATTGCCTAATTCGGTTTAGTCACTGCAACTACTTGGTTAGGCAACCACAACTAAATGATCAAGTCTGGAGAAAAAAAAATGGTTGAGTCTAAGATCTATGGTGTTATAACTTCAACCCAGGATGTTGGATTTGTATTTTTTATTAAATATTTTGCTAAGAAGACACGGCTATGAGCATTATGTTTTCTAGATTGTGAATTTAAGGAATACATATTATGCTATGCTGTTTATTTTCCTTCTGTTACATATGTACAATCTTTTGAGCATGTAAAAGTTCTGCAGAGTTACAAAGCTCACAATGGAATTCATTCTTACTTTTCAGCTTACTTCAACATTCAAACATTTACTTAGTGCCTGCCTGGTGGATAATTTCACACTTCAAATACAGACTGAGCAGTTGCTTTCTACTTTCAGAGTTTTGATAAAGCAGCTGACCCATCAGAGCAGACCAGGCCTTTAATAAGAAGAGCCTTAAAAAGTCAGGAGTTAAAGCAAAAAGAAAACCATAAAGGTGGAAAGAGGTAAAGTAAAGATGTTAAACACAAGAATAATTATATTGAAAAAGAAGCACGTGCAATTGTTCTAGTAGCCCCCTAAAATAAATGTGATTGAAAGTGAGTAAGCACAATATGGGCTCTCTGATGTTAGAATCATTTGCTTTCATATGCTTACACCAAGGCCTTCTTCAAGATCATTGTGATTTATCAGCCAAAAGATTTTACCAGCATTTGGCACTTGGCAATTGGTTATATTGGACCTGGATGGCAGGAAGTGAAAGCTGAATTAGACCATAATGAGTTTATGGCCAAAAGCCAGGTTTTTTGTAAATGTGAGAGTAGCCACTGGAAATTTTATTAAGGATACCCTCTTTTTTTCTACTTTGATCTATTTAGAAAGCAGGGGTGTTGGTGCACAGAACTGGGAACCATTCATCCTTAGCACTGGGGTTTGGTGCCGCCACCACAGCAGGGCCTAGGGACATTATTCTGTCCATCTGAACTGCACAGAGAGTTATCTCTGTCATTTTGTCAATCCCAGTGTCCAGATGGCATCAAGCCGTCACGTCAACATTCTTACTCACCATTCCAGGGTTCTGGCTCAGCCTCCCCAGCAGACAGGAGAAACAACTGACCATGCCAGCAACCAGCTAGGACACAGGGCCCAAAATAATAGATGGAACCCACTTCCAACTTCCCTCCTGAGTTCTTTCTAACATCATCCATCAACAAAATGAATCCCCACCATAGGGTGCCTGGGATGGATTTATGAGCAGTTTGGGTGTCTCATATTTGGTAAAAAAAAAAAGAAAAAGAGAAAGAAATCTGACCCACTTTCACTGACATGGAGGGCAAAATACACATAAAAAAAATCAAATATGAATAAGATGTTTTACCAAGATTCATGTTTGAACCCAGTCGTACAGATACTTGCAAAAGGAAGTGCAAATAGAATGGAATAAATGTGTAATAAAATCAGGAGCAGAGACCTCTCCCAGTGGTGAGATGAAACTTGATGATGAAGAGGAATGCCAGCTTAGCCATGGAAGGCTTTTAACCCCATGACTTCTCTGCAACAAGGTAATTTGCTTAACAAGACCGTTGCTTCCTCCTTAATTACCCTCATCAAATCTAAGATTCCTATACGCTTCAAATGAACAATTAGAATCAGAGCTATAGTTGATGAAATCATGCCTGTGCGTCAATATGTAAACACAGTGCTCTTGAAAGCTCTGCTGTTATTTTAAACTGAAGTAAAACTAGTAGACACAAATATTACTGCATACACATCTCATTAATTTATCGAAATACTTATTCAACCAAATCACAAAGGACTTTGTTATTAAAAGCCAACCCGCACTGATAGCTTATATTTATCTCTGCCTCTGATTAAAATGTGATTCCTCCCCAATGCGACTGTAAATGTATCTTTATTGGTGTTTCCCACTGCATTAAAATATCTATAAAAAATCCGACCTTTCCTCCCACATTAGGTGTTCTGAACTGCACTTTTGAAGGTAACATAATAATGAGTCTGATGTGCAAAGTTCGAGGAATATGTTGTAAGAAGTGCAACATATGTGTTTTCATTACCTAGACAGAGCTATTCATGTTCAAGAATACTCTTCTTGTCTCACTCCTCCACCATGTTGCATCATCATGTTATTACAGTAGACCAAGAGAGAGACCAAACTTTTAGTGGGTGTTTTTTAGTTTTCGCTTTTTTCATTGCCATCATAGTTTTCCTGTATACTATGAGGCCGATGGGGAAGGGAGGGATTGCATATTGCAATTAACATTGTTTGATGTCACTTTAGCTGATACATTGAACCCCTTAAAGGTAAGAAAAATAATTGTACCTATCATGCATTGCTTCAGATCCCCATTCCATTTCAAGCAGCAATGATAATGCTCCACAATGTGAACTGCCTCCAACCATAAAATAAACATGCACATTTTTCTCTACATGTTCTTGTATGTACACATACTGTATATCTGCTTTTAGTGACATGTATATCTAACCGTGTATATTAATTCTAACCATAACCATTTACTTGTAGTGCCTAACAAAAACAGTGAAATAACAGTGGAGTGCAGTGGAAAAGGAAGTAATTTTGACTGGGAGGGAAAAATAAAAGTACAATTACTGTTGGAATTGTTGTGCAGGACATGTCTCGAACCAGAAATCACTTGCGCCAAGAGACCACTGGGAATTAAGTAAGGACAGTTTAATAATTTTACCATTTTTAACCTTTATCGTGAAATTGTTATTTTTTTTAATTGACAGTGCTGGTACAAGTATAATGTTTCCAATATTCTTTATATATTTAACTGAACATTGAAGTTCTTAGTTCATTTTTTGATTCATCTTGATTTATTATTTGCTAAGTTTGATGTGGATCAAATGACCTTGTATAAGTCAATATGGATGCAGTCTTTGCCATCAGATGAGTTTGCCCTTAGAATGTGCAGTCAGTGTAATGTGAATACTTTGAAACAGACCTGCTCATAATTTTCAAAGCTGCCACAACCTTTGACAGCTGTTTTCTGTGTAAATCACAGATGGCACCACGACGCTGATGAGCAAATGCTTGGGCAAAATGGCAGTCACAGGGTCACCACTTTCAGCATACTTCAGAAAGTGGACGACAGTGTGTGTGCATGTGTGTTTCTGTGTGTTCGTGTCACAGGGGCAAGTGATGACAAACGATGGCAAATTGGAGTGAAGGCTTCCCACTGCTTGCTCACCATGCCAACAGAGAATCAGAGACAATGAAGTGTCACAGAAAATGGCAGTCAAAGACACAAATGCACACACAAACTGGCAAATGAAGAGGCCAAGTTTCAACAAAGGCAAGTAAGTTGCAAAGGGTGAGTGGGACAATCACAGTGGAGTATGTCCAAAAAGACACTTCTTTAAAAGCACCCATCTCTACATTTCCTTTAGAAGAACTGATTTTGTTTTCCATCTGTCAGAGGCTTAGCCAACATTGTCATCTTAGACTAGCAAATACAGAACAGATCAAAATACATGATATCTGCAAGTTCCGTTAAAAAACCAAAGTACCTTTCTTCAAAAGCCCAGAGGGAAGAAATGATGAGCAACTAAATCACTCAGTGTGACCTAAATCCATTTCTCAGCATTCTAAAAAATGCTAACATCAAAGTTGAATGTGCGCATCACCACATATGTTCCAAAGCACAATGTTTTTGGCTGTTGTTCCTCCTTTTGTCATGAGCATTCTCTCTCTAACCAGATTATTTTCTGACGGCCTCCTCCCCCTCAGTGAATATATGTCATTGAGCTCTCTGTCGCACCCACACTAAGAGGATCTTGTCTGAGTATGTCATCATAATGTGTAATGAACCCATAATTAAACTATTGTTTTCTTATTGATGGACTGACACACAATAGCATGGGAAGAACATGAGAGCTTTGCTCTCTATTAGAATGACACTAGAATGCACACTCTTCTTCCCTCTTGATAAACTATTGAAACTATTGAAGAACTACCAACACAATCAAATATACTGTGTTTAGAACCTATACCAAGATTTCAGATTAACTTATTTTCTTCTGCAACCAGAAGTAAGGGGGGAAAAAAGTTAGTTATAAGAGGAGTTACTATATATACCAAACAGGGTCTTTAAATAATCCAGAGAAATCTTTCCATACATGGACATGATTTAATAAGTATTATATGTTGTTTCTGGTTTTGTAGCAATCCTGTCCTTTGAATCCCAAATTCAATACTTTCTTTTAGCTCCTGTTTTGGTCCTGCTCTGACTGCTCAGTGAGAGATGGCATTTTGAAAGCATTAGTTGAGATGGTCAGCGACTGTCCTTGAATGTGGCATTACTTTGTCAGTTGAGAAAGTGCCACAATTCAGTGTTCTGCATTTCGCCTATTTGACCAAAGTGCAGGAAGAAATTGAGTGTTGCTTTGCTGACTGAAAAAAGAAGAAATTCATGAATACAAATAAAATGATACAACAAAGTCAAAACACAGTTCACAAAAAACACTTTATGTGTAGTTTAATGGATTTGTGATGCTTAGGAAGATGTCAGTGTAACTTATATAAAATCTTGTAGTCTTTGACATTTTACTGTATATTTTGCATAATTTCTCATAGCTTATTGTCTACAGTCCAAATGCATTTATATGTAATTAGGTTTTTAGCTATTTCAGTATACCTCTTCAAACAGAAATTACTTCTTGTTGACAATGTTGAGCAGCTCATCTGAAATTACTGCTATGAAATTTCAAGGTGGGATCAAGGCTATATCAGGAGAGTTGACTTCCTCTGGACATTCTTGCTCACTTAAATGGCCACCAGGGAACTGTGAATCTATCTCCACTTAATGGGCATAGGAATCTTACTCTCTGCCTCAGTGATGAATGGCTAAGAAGGGATGGCTCAAGTATCCCTGTTAGCATGATCCACAGCTTCATTCATTCTGATAAGAATCATAAAGCCAGGCAGGCATGCTTTGCTTGGGTCAATATCCTGTTCGGGTAGCCATTAAGCTACATACGACAATGGACACTAATATCATCAAGGTGTAGCGCTTCCCCTCTGTCATTCATTCATTTCAAGGTGAATTATAAATGGCCCTCTAGCTCCTAAGTTCTACACATTCTAGCCCACAAGGAAGATAGTGATTATGAACTGAACCAAGCCATCGATCAGTGTCTGACAAGAACATGAACAATGTTCCTATGGCGAAAGTGTAACATAAACCATTAGGCCTGACAGGCCACAGGAACATCACATTGTGCACAGCCAGCCAAAAGGACCTGTCTCTGTGATCAAACACTCCCTGCCATAGAAGGTAAAGGAAATCATAATATGGATATTGCCTAGGAGATGGGATGTTGTATTCTGTTGCTAAACTCTACTAAATCAGCCATCTGATGCAACTCAACAGCTATATGTGTATAGTGTCATTTTATGTGGACTGACATCAAAAATTTTGGTCAGTCTATACATATATTCAGAGCTTCATTCCATATATTCAAGGTTCATTCAATATATTCAAGGTTTCATTCCATATATTCATAGATTAATTTCCTGAACGGCATGCCATATACCTTTAAATTAAAAAGAAATATAGAAATGTTTCTATAGAAAATAGAAATACTATTTACATTTACCCTTACAAAATGAAAATGGAAATACAGTTCCAGGACAGAATTTAAGTTTGACTGCAAAAATTAGTGGGTATACTGATTTTAATTTTTTTTCCAAGATTTACCACATTTTTTATTTATTCATTTGTTTGTTGATCTGTTTATTTCACTGAGGTTTCACTGATGTTCAGTACACCAAGTTAAATTTCTTTTCACCTACACTTTGCCCCCAGTCAGAAAAAATGTCTGCACACTAATCTCCCGTCAAATCCTGACTGACTCTTTATGCAGGTTTTTCTTTTATGTGAGAGGCCTTTGTGACAGATGCTTATCATGGATTGCCATACAATGACAGATGTTTTGACATGTAAAGGACGAACTATAATCTGTATTTGTTAGGTTGCACTGTCTAGTTCAGATGAGACAAGCGCACCTGGAGTATAGGTGATTGCACCTGTGTGGGTGTGAAGCAGGGAAACAGACCTCTGTTTGTCCACGCTCAGCCATTAACTGCATTGATGCTTTGATGGTTAGACTTGCATGGGATGCAGATGTTTTACGAGTAAATAGCTTGAGGGAAAAAGAGAGAAACTGATTCAGAAAAAAAGTTGTTGTGTTTTCCTTTGTGGTCATTGGTAGAATACGTTTGTGATTTTGACTCAACTGAATCAAGAAAAAAGAAAAAAGTGGTCGTAAGTGGGAAATGGATTAGTAGTCTTACATCAATTTACACACTATATGTGAATTGATGTGTATATCTATATATATATATATATATATATATATATATATGAATATACATACTAGTATGCTATATTGTTACCTTAGGGAGACATACTATGTCCTTTTTTTCACAAGCTGACACAATTTCCTATGGTCCTAATAAAATGCTTCTGAGCTATACTTCACTTTCACTCCAACCCTCTGTTACTGGTGCTATACTGATGGCACATTCATTGATAAATAGGAAATCGGAATAAAAAATAAGTCAGACTTCCTGACTGGATATAAATAAAAAAGTAGTGGTAGACCATGATCATCTAATCTACATCTTCAATTAAGTAAAATATATGAAGATATTGGATCACCAGGTGAAATCACCTTCTCACTCAGGAGGTACAGCAAATAAAGCATCTGTAACTAAACTGGAAAGAAATAATGAGAAAATGGGTATGATAACCTTGTTAAGTGATCTGTGTTTCCCCTAGAAATTTGAACAGCTCACTTAATTAAATATTCTTGGATGAATGTGGCCAAAAACAAGAGGCCAAAATGATGTTGTTTCTGTTTGCTTTGCAACATGTACTTTTGTTTTTTTCCAGCTGAGTGTATGAGTTGGCAACTACTTCTGAAACTGAAATGTATGCTTTAAAAGAGCATATGCACATACACACACACAAAAACAACAACTTTTTCAAAATATATCCTCTTTAAAGCCAATGATTTCTGCAATAACAGGCTATTTTAAACAAATATTAGGCGTGGTTTAAAATCTGGAATGGGCTTCATCCTCTACTGGTTGTAGAGACACCTAAGCTTCTGACCTTATCTGGCCATACCATTCCCTATTCCAATTCATCAAAAAAGCAGAGCCAGCACAGAGACAGGAACTCAGTGACGTGCTGGCCCTCATCCATCCTTGAGCTGATAAAACCCACATCCATGGGCTGTCTTGAGGAGACAGTAGCAGTTGCATTGGGATTTTACTCATGTGATGTAAAGGATTAAACCTGGTGGGATCAGCTTCGAAGAGACAGCCGCCCCTATGGACTTGTTCCATTTATGCTGCTCTGCCCCACCCTACTCAGTTCCCTTGCACTTTAAATTCCACAGTATGAACTCCTTTGTCAAACACATTCACCTTCTGAGTCCTTTCAACCAATGGATGTCTTTCTCCTGAATTGATATGGTGGTCAATACCTGGAAGGAGATGGGTCCCAGGAAATGAGACCTGTCAAGACTAGAACTGCTTTGTAGAAAAACCTAGAAATGCCTCTACTTCCTCCCCTATTCACCTCCTTCAGCAGTCTTATAAATCCACAATAAGGCACATTCTTCTAATGCCACGAGTCTGAATTGAAATAAAACAGCCCTGTTTGGGTCTTTATTTTTTGTTGCATATTTGTAAGTGTATGTGTAATTCATTCTCAATTACTATGAACTGTTGTTGCTGTGTGTGTGTGCATGTGTGTGCCATTAATGGAATAAGTAATAGCGTTAATCCTCAAACTAGTAAAGTAACACATTTATGAATCCTTTTTTAAAATCCTGCGGACCTGAAAGAGCTGCGTATCTCACCTTTTGGGTAGTTGGGATGCGTGTGTGTATTAGTGCCTTAAATGTCTGCCATCCCTCATGTGCATGCATATTGGGCATGGGCTTTGACTTCACAAGCAAGGCTCCTATGTGTTATATACGCCTTCATTGGTACTTAATATGTTCTTTTGGGGTTAACATTACAACAATAAAAAAGCTTTCAAGATGAAGTGAGCAGTAAATCTCAACACAAGTCCCCCATGAATCAGGCTAATAAATGCAGCAGAAGCACGCGAGGAAGTCGATTCCCTAGCTGCCGAGGTCTCTCGGGGGCACAGAATAGAGTGCTTCTGATCAAATCCTAGACCAAATAAAGCACGTACGAGGCAGTGATAGTGATCATTGTTAACAGGTATATGGATTTTGAAGTTGCTCCATTAATACCACATGTTACTAGTGTTACTCCTCTTACACTGGAATTAATTGAGTTTATATTAAAGCAGCAAATCTTTCTGAAACATGATCTCTGGAATGTCATTCTCAATTGAGTAGCCTTTCACCCCCCCAAATATCTGGACTCTTTTTTGCAGTGTTCTTTCTTTTTCAAACCGATCCTCACTTTTCAGGAATTTCAGGTCTTCTACAGGGTTTGATAGCCATTTGAAGGCCTTGGTTGTCTGGAAAAAGAAACAATGTGGATCTGCTTTATCACAAACTTTCAAGTTGAAAGCCTGCCATTCATGTGCGATTTTGGACAGGAAAAGATTTATGTACTGTTTTTGGACCATGGACAGGCCATTGTGCTGTAGCTAGTTATCCAGGACTTGCAGTCACTCATCACTATGATCTCATCTCATATGCCTTAAAAACCCTTGCAACAGTGAGTCTTTTCAGAGCACCAAGGGGCCTGCTGAAACTAACTCGTTGAGTGCTGAATGCTAAATTTGTATTGTGTCATTTTAGCAGGCTGCTGGTGGTAATGGTCTTGAGCCCCTGTGGATGTCTCCGAACCCCTGTTGTGAGAGTTCTAAATCTGCTATGGCCCATTGACAGTCTGCTAGTAGTTTACACTCCACCATAACGCAAAATGAAAAAAACAAAAAGTAGGGTATTGATGAGGTTAGCACATGATTCAAACTCTTCTGCATTTTCTGAAGCTTTCCGAGGTTCACATTCTATCCTGGAATATAAATGCAAATTGTCAGTGTACTTAGGACCGTCATTTCACTGAAAAAGTGCCAAAGCTGCACTATGGATTAGAGATTTGTTTTATTTACTCAGGCTAAAAAGCAAAAAACTCTAAGCAAACAGAAAAAAAACAATATTTTGACTTTTTGATCAGTTTCAGTGGTAACATCTAGGGTAAATCAGCGAAAGTAATTTACCTCGGCCGCAGAGAAAAATCTACTATGTGTGGACAACTATCCATCTGTCCATTAATGTGTCTGCTTAATCCAATTTAGGGTTACGGGGTGCTGGGGCCCATCACCATCGAGCAAGAGGCGAGAATACACCCTGCATCGGTCACCAGTCCACCACAGGGCTGTGGATATCCACCTATGCCTATATTCATTGTTGTTTCCAATATCTGCCTTTGTTGCTGCTACTAATCCCAGTTTTCTGTCCAGCAGCCTCTATTGCATTGCCACTGCACCTGTTTTTTCCAAGATGAAAAAGATAAAACCCTTTGTATGTACCAGTTTTTCATTCTTTGGGTATGTTTAATATCTTTCACATAACATTTGCCAATACTTGATACAAGTTTTAGTTTGAAAAAAGTTGCACTCCATTTCTTCTATGGATTAAAAGATAATTCCTCTGCAGTAGGAAGGAAATGGCTGAAGACAAAAGATAACCAACACTTAGAGTCATATATGACAGGCTGTGCTCTCAGATAATAACAGCACTGCAGAGCACAATCCTTGATTGTTTGGCTACTGTAGAATTTGTTCTCGAGCAGTTCAGAACAAGGGAATTTCCAGCACATGAGAGCACTGCTCCATTTGACACTGGAATGAGGGAATTAGGAGATTTATGATGGTCCAGGGTCATGGGGGGAGCTTCTGAGATCAGATCCGTGTCTCCCTTGACTCCTTACAGTGCTTTACAGTCTGTCAGCCTGTGTCGTCTCCACACCCACTCACAGAAATCTAGACAGACAAGCATGCACACACTCACTGAGTCATAGAAATTTACACTAATTTAATAATGTGACAATAGTGAATCACAGTGGCAGTGAAAGTAATGTAATATTAGTTTTTTTTTTAGGTTATTAGAAAGGAGACATAATATGCAAGGATGTAAGTAAGCAAAATTTCCTGAGGTGTTACTGAAATGTATGAGTCAGACTTTGGTCAAAATATGTGTTGGTTTTCTCACTCCTACTGAAACGCCTTTCATGAGACCAGACAGTTTTGAGGGGTGCAGACTAAGGAGCTTGGTTTGGGCAAGTAAGCAATTACTCACCTTAGGGTTGTTCTTGAGAATAACAGCCTGTCCTTACCATGACAACTGCTGAGCTAGCTGAGAGGGAGGAAGAAAGTCTGCAAATAGAAAGCAACTATATCAACTTGGACCAGAATCAGACACTGAACAAAAAAGAGCTCCCTGAGATGTTTAACCATTAAGGCTTCAACAGCAAGTTCGTAAAAGGTTAGTAAATGTATATTTGCATGTTGTCTAAGGACACGCTTACTGTCTGTCACTGACATGAGTTTATATCATAAAGTGTGTTTATTTTTACATTACCTGTCATCAACCCTGCATCCGACGTGCAATTTAATGCAGTAAACACAAACACAAATAGAATCAGAATCATTTTTATTGCCAAGTAGGTTTTCACATACAAGGAATTTGTTTTGGTAATTGGTGTAAAGAGTAGTAAAGAAAAAAAAAAGAAAACAAGACACTGAAAATAAATAGAGGAATAAGTTTAAAACTAAAATTTAGGTAAGAATAAGTAAAGTAAAAAATAAGACATAAGTCAGATTTACAGCAGACATGTGGAATATTTACAGAAAATAATGAGTAATAATGATAATAAAGATAATGAGTATTTGCACTGTGCAAAGTAATTGCAGTGTAGAATATTTACAATGAAGATGCATTTTTACACTGTGCAAAGTGAATGGAATGTGCAATAGTTCTGCGGGGGAGCTGGGGGGTCAATGTCAGTGAGGCTCTTTAACCTTTTTGATAAGGCTGATAGCAGTCAGAAAAAAACAATATGATTTGTGCCGTAAAGGTGCACAGCCTCCTGCCAGAGGGGAGCACCTCAAAGAGTTTGTGTCCGGGGTGGAAGGGGTCAGCTACAAGCTTTGTTGCACGCTTCAGGGTCCTGGAGGTGTACAGGTCCTGGGAGGTAGGTAGATCTTAGCCGATCACCCTTCCAGCAGAGCAAATTATTAGCCAGCTCAGGCTCTTTCCATTGGCAGCAGCATACCATATGGTGATGGAGGGATGAGGATGGACTTGATGATCGAGGTGTAGAAGTTCACCATCATTGTCATTGGCAGGTTGAACTTCTTCAGCTGTCTCAGGAAGTTCATACTCTGATGAAATTCAGCTTCCACTTGAGGTCCTGTGTGATTGTGGTTCTCAGGAAGTAGAAATTAAAAGTGGTTGCTGCACACAGAGTCTTTAGCTAACTCTTGCAAGTACCTTTCCCTTAAATATAGTATATCTTATGAGGCTGAGGGTAGACGTAAGATGTCTACTCTGTTTTGATTTGTCCATAATTATCTATTAATTATGGACAAAATAGTCAATAATTATGTATGTCTTAAATACACCATAATGTGATATTTTTAATGCTCTTATCAACATAAGAGCAGACTAATTAATTTTTTCAATTTAATTCAGTTTTATTTATATAATGCTAAATTGCAACAAATGTAATTTAAAGGCACTTCAGAGATACGGTCCAATTCAAACCAATCCAATTTATTATAATCCAATCAAATCAAGTTCATTAAATTCCAAATTTAACCAAATAAAAAAAAAAGTTGCCTAGCTAAGGAAACTAATAGATTGCACTGAAACTTCCTGAGGCAATGTTGGAGAGAAAAAAAAAAAAAAAACTCTTTTAACAGGATGAAACCTCTGGCAGAACCAGATTCAGAGGATGGTGACCATCTGCCTCTGCCGGCTGGGGGTTGAGGAGACAAGAATGAGGAAACAACAAGCACCATAACACCAGGCCAGGGATACCTGCTGAGAAAGAGAAACACAAAATAGTGACAACAATATTGTCACATATACATGGAGAGTAAAATACAGTAAATATGCTCGGCTTTTGCAAATGCATATGATATTCATTCTTCCAACAATCAAAAACAAATGACCACGTTGCCATCTACTCAGTTTGGTCTGCCTTTGACGAGAGAGTGGAGATCTCTGCATCAGCTGTGTGTTTTCCTGGTAAGTGATATGCAAGTCTCAATTCTGGTGAGAATTTAGTTCACATCGAGATTAACGGTTATGCTTTCTAGTTGGTATTTTGGGGATTATACAGCTGATTGTCTGTTACAGATGATCAGCAGCTGGAACATTGTCAAGCCACCCCACGTGCTCCGGGACATAGCAACATGGTTGTTCTTCTGTTGAGAAAATAGTGACAGTAAACAACTGGTCAATGGAAAAGACACGCTGTGTAAAGATTACTATTTAGCTGAAAGTGCATTTCTCCAAGCTGGTACTGTGCTGGACACTGTGTACTATTGGTAAGACACTAAGTAGTTTTAGGTAGTTCCTACAAACTCACCTAAAGAGTCATGATGATAAAAAAAAAAATAAAATAATCAAACGAAAAGAAATAGAAACATTACTTTCGAGATGCCAAGTTATATCCAGGGTTTTTTCCTTTCTTTAACTAGGTCATACTGCGTTTTGTGTATCTTTCCAACACTGCAGACCCATGTAAACTCTATCTGGAATTTAATACCACCGAAGTAACTGGTGGTAAACTGTTTAAAACACACAATTTCTTTTACAGGTTATTCTTTCCTCATGTGTACACATCCCCATGAAAGCGTCGGCTCACCGACTCTGTTTGAGCGAGTTTGACATGCCCCCGAAAAAGGAATAAGCAACTGCCACTCAGTCTAACATTTATGAACAATCAACTGACTAATCAGAGCAGACTGGATATTTTAGGAAGGGGACCTTAAGGAGACAGGGACTTGAATGAGAGCCTCAACCCTTTAACATCCTGCTCTATCATTTGATAGAGCATTTTTTTCATTGACTACTTTGTCTTATCAAAAATTTGTGGAAGCATTGACTACGATTGTTATTGCTCCAAGAAAACAAAAAAATGCAAAAAACACATTTTTCTTTTGCTTTTTAAGTCCAGTTTATGGGACTTAATACAAAGGGTTAATACAAAATCAATATTCAGAATTCATCAGGTTTGCGTTTTTTTAACAATAAAGTATGCAAACATATTCTGGTAGACCTGAAAAACAAAACTATGAACTTGTGAATAAGCACTATACTGGTTCTTCAAATTTACCATTTGAACTTTGACACTATGACACAACGGCTTTACTGAATTAAGCTGTATCATTTTATAAAACAACAAGATATAATCAATTATAGCCGTTTGTTATTCTGTATTTATTTATTTATGTGGAACATTTCCGTTGCCCATTCATGTCCACCTGTCAAGAGGCAACTTTACTAATATATGGGAGATGTATGAGTGTACAGTCTCTAGTATTGGAACCTTGCTCTGCACCCTGAGGTTACATTGCCCAAGTAAAGCTGTAACACTCATATACTCTTTATCCACTAAGGAGTACATGTTGTAGTAATAATAATGGAATGCACACACACCCAAATACAGTCACATGCGAAATCAGTAAACCCCTATTGTGTTGGCTTTTTTCATACACTAGGAGTTCAGCATTGATGACTGTAGTTCTGACATTTCTGCAACTGTGATGAACCCTCAAACATTGTATACTCTGATGCACCTAACATTCATCACCAGCTGTCTAATCTTTACACTAACAAAAGCCCTATTCAAAGGTCTTAATTCATAGGAACTTAACCCTCAAATCATTTTCAAAACTACCTTCAGAGAGTCTTTATTTTTTTAGACATGTCTTTAATCTCAATGTCTTAAACCAGCAGTGATCTTTACAAAAACAGTTGCCTCAGGGTTACACAAACTGATGTCAAGAACCAGAAGCAACAGTTGGACACACTGCAAATACCACCTCCAACTGCTAACTCTAAGATATACGTTTAAGACGACATAACATTCACAGTGCAGAGTGGAGCAGGAAACTATCAAAAAAATGTTTGATAATTCAAACGTATTAAAGAAAATGTGATTACAATCAAATTAATAATAATTAATCCAATAACCTGTACTGCAGTGTAGCTTGTACAAGTAAAATATACTAGTAGTAAATGTATGTGTTTACTAGTCTTTTGCTGCACTAGTAAATGCACACATATAACAGAATGATGTGAGGCAGCAGATCCTGGTTTCTCTCCCAAGAAACCTCTGCAGACAAAGCCTCCACTGCTCTGCTGGGCCACAGATGGGTCCTCTGAAGGAGCCTTTTGTCCCACAAGCACAGACAAGTTCATAGGAAATGTTGGTAAGGCAAACAGACAGTGGCTGTCCTATGTCATTAGACTCACACACACATTGTGGCATACTCAGTATCATATTGTATGTCACAACACTTCTCTATTAAGCACCCATATTTCATTCTGTGACAGGTTGCTTAACCAAGCAGGCAACTGTAAGAGTGTCAGCTGTGGGGGCTGTAGGGGATCCTGCAAATGAAAAGGACAATGAAGGATATTTTGTTTAAGGAAAAAACCCATACATTTTTTTAAATACAATACTATAAGTACTGTCATGATAGATTTGTGAATAGTAACTTTTCTGGGATGAATAAGATGATGGGAAAAATTTTTGAAATTTTGACATCAATTATTACCATTTTCATGCATTTGATGAATCTGTTTCTTTTTTCCTATTATTCCATCCTGTTAGTATGTAAACTATCTTGGGAATACTTCTGTCATAAATTTCCACACTGGAGCATTCTAGGAATGTTAATCTACCCTTTTCCATCAGAGTGTACTGTCCAGGCACCTCTCCTCCTCAGAGACAACTGGCAGATACAGCAGTGTCCAGGGATAGGGTGCACTGATAGTGTACCTCCTTCACTCTGTCTCTCTCTTACAGCCTGCCTTCCCTTTTTCTTCTCCCTCTGTCTCGCTTTCTCCTTTTTTTTTTCTTTTTTTTTTTACTACACTGAGTCCTGTTGTCTCTCAGACCCTCCACAACCCCCTACTTCCTATCCACTTTCCTGAAGATTGAGTTACTTTTAGCCTTTGCGCTTTGAAAGCACAAATATGCAGGAATGCATCACATTCAGTCACATTGAGACATTGTTAGCAGACCTTGACATTATTACTCTGCTTTGATTGATTATGTGCTTCATTTAGAGTGAAGGATATCTCCAACCCGTTCCCTTTGTGAGTTTGTATAGGTGCAGGCCGCACTGCACCAACAGTATGCGATGGAGAGACTTATAAATCTGCTCAGTGGAAGGATGTTTTCCTGTGAAAGCACCTGGAAAAATCTTCACTTGAACGTTGCTGGTGGAAAGCAATTGGCTTTGTTGCAAGTGTCGTAATAAATTTTAATCCAGTCAGAGATCTGGATGTGGCTTCCCGCCATGTCGTTAGGTGTGGTTAGATTTGAGAAAGAGAAAGAAGAAAGGCTAAGAGGAAGCTTTCTGGACTTTTCTAGATTTAGCATTCCAAAATCTGCAGCTTGTCCAAAAAATATTAGAGAGAGAAAACATTCACAAACCTTTTTCTGGAAGGTAAGATGGGTCAATGTGGAACAGGTGCACAAAGAGAGAGGTTCACAGACACATTCCATCAAGAATGAAAAAAAAAAAGTGAGGGTCCTTTCATTGGCTTTGACAAAAAAATTGTAGTTTCTTTATCAATATTGGGGATGTCTTGATATCTTGATGTTGGCGTTTGAGATCGTGTATAGTGATCACTTTGAGTATAGGTTATCTATGCGTAGGCTGACTTATTTGATTTCAACATCAACATCAAACAAGTTTCTCCCTGTGTATATTTCCATTCATCAATCCATATATTTTCTACCTCTGCTTAACCTAGTTCAGGGTCGCAGGTGGGCTTGCGGCTACCCCAGCAGCCATTGGGCAAAAAGAGGGGCGCACCCTGGACAGGGTGCCAGTCCATCACAGGGCCCCTGTGTAAAATTATGAGCTAACAAATCAAACAATAGATTCATCGTAACATTAATATGAGTTTTTTAATCCATTTGGAGGATGCATATATAGCAGCGACTGGCATGGCCAGGTTCAAATATAAGCTGAAAAGGTTATTTAACCAATAACTCACCAATTGAGCACCAAACTGCTGCAATCACACAGTTACCCTACAGCTGACCTTCTTATGTT
Organism: Leuresthes tenuis; assembly: GCF_036924035.1. Taxonomy (NCBI): domain Eukaryota; kingdom Metazoa; phylum Chordata; class Actinopteri; order Atheriniformes; family Atherinopsidae; genus Leuresthes; species Leuresthes tenuis. The sequence continues at coordinate 12,557,557 of NW_027325361.1, read as the reverse complement.
CATGCATACACACACACACACAGACAAAGATGGACACACACTTCAAAGGGGCGTAGTTTTGCAGTCTATTGCTCATTAGTTGACTTCCCATGTGTGGCATGACATCTCTTTGTCAGGCCACACCATCTGTTGTGGCGTTACTAAGTGACAGAGCATTAATGCATCAAGCAAAGTTTGTTTAGGGGAAAAGAACATCTGCTATTTATATTTAGACGGATGTATAATGTACTTTCTTGTGACACACAGCACACAAACCAGGGCTTTACCCTTCATTATACAGCAAAAAAAAGTGCTCTTTTCAGGGACAGACTTCTTTGGATTGTGCGGTCAGTGTTCTGCTGCAGACTCCTGAGTTACCAACAAGAAACACTAGAAGCAGAGGTTCACTTAGCCCAGGTGTTCACAACAGGCACTGAGGATCTCTGCTTGCATTCAGCTGCAACACTTACCATTAGCAATCACATCAACAAGCAACTGCAGGGGTCTTCATAGAAATTCATCAAAATATGGTTGAAATCACAAGTGTGCAAAATGTGAATGTATTGGCAGAGAAATGTGATGTAACAGAATTTCTCATCAGAGAAATAGTTTTCTGACTCAAGAACAGTAAATTGTCATTGGAAGTAAATGCCGAGATTAAATTCATTTGAGGAAAATACAATTTTGCTAAGTCATACAGTAATAAAATGTATTCCTTTATCCAAGAAAAGCAAATGGCTTCATCCAAGAATTAGAAAATAGAAATGTTCACAAATACAAGTTGAAACCTTAAACCAAAGTATGTTGTGCTATGTAATTGTATAGGGAACCTCTTACACACAAGTCTGAACGAACAATTAAAGTGTTATATATTGAATATAACAGGTTGAATTACACACACAATACAATACCCTGATCCAATTTCATGTTCTCTGCAGTCAAATGACTGCACTTGTACTGCATCTTTTAACTCTAGGGTCTCTTATTTACACATTCACAAACATACACTGACACAATACATGCTGGAGGAGCTGGCCTGCTGCCATCATGAGCAACTTGCAGTACAGCGTGTTGCTCAAGGAGACTCCGGAATGTTGAGAGGCCGATGTGCGAATCAAGTATGTACAACCTGCTCTTTCAACTGGAAATTCACATCGCAGACAAAAACAGGAGTCAATCTAAAACAGGAAGATAAAAAAAGAAGATAGATAGATAGATACTTTATTGATACTGAAGGAAATTCAAGAAAGCAAAAGAAAAAAACTGAAGCTTTTGTTAGCTTCACTGAGAGGCTGATGACATGTGCTATTGGGAGCAGAAAAAAAAGGAGCTCAGAAAAAAAAACTCTGGATAAGACCAGCTATTCTGGTTGCCCTCAGCCTCAGGGAGGTGGGCGGCTTGTTGAGCCCTCTGCCTCAACGATTGCCGTTTAATCCATCGTAGCAGCCGTCCTTGTGGCATGGTTGGCCTGGAGGGTTACCAGCAAATGTTGTGCAGAGGCTGTTATGTGTGCACAAAAGGGTAATTACAGTATAGGAGTGTCTAACAAAAGACAAATGTAAAGATTTTGAACAATCTTTTTTTTTTTTTAAATCAAGTTAACTATTATGAATTGAGAATGTGCAGCTGTTTGTTGGAAGGCTCCAAATGGTCTATCCTAAAGAAATGCTCAGGAGACTTCTCAACTCATCTTATCTCAAAAAGAGATGGAAATAGCAAAGTCCCTCCCAATCCTGTCTACTCTGGTACACGTCAACACTCGTCCAACACCAGTGAATCTCCCACCACAGACTCTCCATTCCCTTTGTCTACTTCCACTTAAGTGCAGTGTTCTCTTTTAAAGTGTAGCCTCAACTAAAAATTTTTTTAGACAGCTTTTTTGTTTGAATGTGTATAGAAACTGCATTAATCAAAGCCTTAATATATATATATATATATATATATTGTGATCTGAATGAAGTTATTAAAACACTGTTTTTCTTGCTTGTTTTTGTCTTTTCCCTTTTCCCGACATTTACCCAAAGAACGCTTAAAGCTGCTTCAAGTATATCACTACTACTGATGAAATTCACTGGCGATAATATCAGGGACTGATTCAAATACACTCATTTTCAGGAGTTAATGGACAAATTATTACAATCATAAAGAAGTCAATATGATTTACTAATAATGCTGTATCTCACTTAACTGGAAAATGAATGCCATTAGTCAAGGATTTTGAGTCATCACTTTGAATAGAATATATGAATTCAAATTATTCTTCCCTGCCTCCTACACAAAAAGTAATGGCCCACTTGAGCTTTTCAATTAAGACCTAGCCTTGAAATTCAGTGCATGGGGAAGCGTAGCGAGGCTTGTTTATTTCTACACAGTGACAGAACAAAGGCTATTTCATCAGGCACATGTAACCGCACATTACTTCCCTACTGTTGCACATAAGAAAAACTTCCATGATTGAACAAAAAAAGAAATGTACACACACATATCATTGGATTTAATATATTCACAATATGTGTTCTGTGATGTTATTTCAAATGATGTTTGCAGTCCAACAGTAACTTTGTATTGGTGAAAATATTAATATAAAAATCAGTAAAGATGGATTTTTTTTTTCACATTGCAGGTGGAAGTAGAAAGAGTAAAAGAGAAGAAAAACTAATCTCAAACCATTTCATCATGTGGTTTCTGCTTCTGGCATTCTGTTTCCAGGCATTGCTATGCAGTGTTGAATCACACATGACCATGCTGACTCAAGAGCCCTACTGTATGTCCCGCATCATTTTCACCCCCTCACACAATCATTTCCTCTTGCTGGTGTCTTTATGCAAAAAAAATTAACTGTAGCTTTTTATGTAAAAGGCCTTAAGCAGGCTACACATCCCCAAATGTTTTACCAACTGCTGGTTCACTTGACAATGTTCTCAGTTAACATCACATGCTATCTATATGGCATAGTGTTCTGTGAGTAAAGCTCTATTCAACAATGAAATGTCAGACTGTAGATTTAAACCCAAAGCAGATTCGTATATAACCTAATTATTCTAATGCTGTGGTGTAGATCTAATCATTTAATATGTATACAAGTGGCGTAAAGATATTGTCTTCTTGCAATAAACTGGAAATTAAATGTTAAAGATTACAAAACTGCCAGAAGCTCACCTTTCTCTGCCAGTCAGTGCTGATAAGATTATCAGTGCTGTAACATTTGCTAAAGCTCTTTTCTTTTTCATGCAGCTGCTTCTTTTCAGGAAATGAGGAATGATGAATTATCTCAGACATTTCAGTCCAACTTTAAATAATACTGTATTTGTACGATGTCAGTGTAAGAATTAAAATACAGTGCAGCAATGATTACATTTTCATTCTTTATTGCAATTTGGTAATGGACTACTACTGTGCGCCCTAAAAAGTGAATCTCAGTCTCTTGAAAGTCACAACACTCCCGACAAGTTAGCTCTTAGTTTGTGTGGGGAAATATTATTGAACATAGAGTCTTGAGGCCGTAAATATTACACCTCTAAATGAAATATGAATCCCTAATCTCCAAAGCGAAGAGCCAGAGTGTCAGAGTGGATATTCTGGAGTGTCTCGCCGACTTTTATTGGTGAGCAGCTTGACAGTAATAGCAAGCTGGGCACCCAGGTGTGGAATATGGGGCTAAGTAACTAAATTGTGATAAATGGCTCACAGTTTTTTTTTTTTGTAATGTTTCTTTTTTTAATGTCTGCATTATTTCTGTTCCCAGCTTTATGCTTCTATACGAAAAAGAACAAAATAGAAAACACGTCTACATGTCTCTAATCCTCAAACTCTAACCAGTTCACTGTTCTGTCAATTTATAAATAGACAGTTTCCCTTTATTTTTGAGTTGCTGAGAGGTCTCAAGCATACTCATGAAATAGTATGAGGCAAAATAGAGGCAAAATTAACCTCTTCATACTCCATCACACAGTTAAGAAACAAGACGTGTTCCATGTTGATAGGAAGGAATCATTCAAATTCTTCTTAGCTGGGAGAAATGTTACCATTTTAACCTATATTTCCACCATTTTGATCTTCAAAACATCAACTCAAGTCCAATAATCCATTCAAAATGGATTTTCAAAAAGTCAGAAATCACCTAACGTAGCAAAAGTAGAGGAAAGGTTGAGCGGAAGTCAATACACTATGTGAATAATAACACTGCTTCAAAATAACGGGGCGGGGGGGCTCCCACAGAGCACTCAATCCCAACAATGGCCAAACGTATTAACTCTGGCCTCCTCACTCAGGGTTACAGGAGTTCTGGGTACTAAAGACAATCAAAGCACCAGGAACTTTTAGTTTGCTGACAATGTTGTTTAAGCATGGGAGAAATTAGAAATATGTATGAATCTACTCAAACTAGTGAGCATAATTTGCAGTGCAGACAATTATAAAATGCTAGTGACACTAAATATCACCATTTTGATTGTTGCTGAGAAAACCAATGCAGACTGTCATATCGGGACATTAGAAGCAATAGTGGTCAATTTCAACAGCTTTTTCAACTATATTTCTTCTTGGCTCACACTCTGTGCCCAAAATGAAGAACATGGTTACACAAGCAAAATGTCAAATCTTAAATTCAATATAGAATTGTCATATAATTACATATTATGGAGCTTTAATGCTCAATTTACATATGGTTGCCCCTGATAGCTCTTTGTCAAATTGTCCATTTGGGTTTTAGTTGCATTAGAGATGTTGGTTAAGTGAACTGCTAATACTTCAAAATACTGGACATATCAGGAGGGACACTAGAAATACACTGGTTCGAAATACACTGAGACCCCAGTGGCTAAGCACTCAGTAAATGCATTTACTTGCTTAAAAAAAATTCAAAATCGATGACAATATAGCAGATAATGATTGTCTTTTTACAGGGATATACAACATTAGTGAATCTCATCATACTCCCACTTTCTGGATGAGTCAAGTTGATTAACACTCATGTCAAACACTGCAAGGCACTCAACAGTAACTGTTTATACATTGTAAATTACTCCAACATTAAATTTTCTTTTTGTGACCCCTAAAGGAAAGTAAGCATCATACAGTTGAGTTAATCAGCAGTTCATCACTACTGTAGGATTATTTAGCCATCATCTTTGTGTATTGTATTGTAAAGTGAAGCATCATAAAGTAATAATTCAGCCGTTCCCAATTACAAGACTTCACCAATGAAAGTGAATCATCATATTGAGTTGTGACTCAGAGGTTCTTTATTGTCATTAAAATTATGACTTTAGAAATACACCAGATGCTACTGACTGTCAACATGTAAATTAATAATAATTTACAGACCACATATACATTAATATTCACATTCATGTCATTCCCATTCTGCAAAACTAGAAATGCGGACACCTAAAAGATAAATAGAAAAGTCAAGAGATGCCAAACAAAATATACTTTAATCAATAAGATGCATTGTGAATTTTACTCTGGCAGGGAACAGTTTAAGATTAGCTAAATTGCAGAGAAACAATAATGCTGATATAATCACATTTGACAAGTTACATAATGGTATATTTGTCATTTTCTGTCAGGGCTAACTGTGATGTTGCCATTCTGTGTTACTTCTCAGAAAAGGAGAAAAGGAAAGCCAAACTCCCTTTTTTCATGCCGATAAACCAAAAAGAACTTGCCAAAGGCAGCTTCAAAGTAAAAATCAACTTATCCTTTGTGAGACTGGGACTGAAGCTGGAACAATCAGATTGTTGAGGTACTACTGGCTTGAACAGGTCCTTACTCTCCAAGGAGTCAGTCCCACATCGGGGGGAGGACAAAGGCGGATTAACTGGCATACCATCCCACCCGTCTGGCTTCCACATCAGGACCAGACCCTGAGGTCCACAGATCCTTGCAATTAACTTGTCACTCGTCCTGCTCTTTTTTCCCCACATTGAGACTTCATGGCTTCATTGGTGAAATAGCTTAAGCCCCCAGCACCCTTGCACCCCATCACAGGCACTCCAGTATGTCCCTGTACCCAGAATTCAGATAATTAGAAATGACTTTTGAGGGAAAAAAAAGCCAACATTTACATCACTTCTTATTATGGGCACAATCAGTTATAGACATTAACTTCTACTGTAGTAATATTCAGTTTATCTATAATAAAGGGAGATTTGCTCCTATTCTCTGAAATGGCCCACAGGACTGTAAGGACAGCCAAAGACATAATTATGGAATAAAATAGATGGCTAAACAAAAACAGCTAGGTTTGGGTCAGGGAAAGATGGTTTGAGTTAAAAGGAGTTCTTTGTTGGGCTAAAGGACCTTTGTCACTGAGGTCAGAATAATTAAAACAAGGTTAAGGTTATGGAGTGTGTGGTCATGACTATAACTTTGAAATGGGAAACAAATGGCAGCCTCGTCTGCTGAAGTCCAGTGTTTTGTCAGATCATTCATCCACTCTGACCTCTGCTCCACACAGTTTTTTGTTGCACTATAATTATGTCACCTGACTTCCTCCTTTGCTCCTATCAATTACAACAGCCACTTTAGGGGTGGAATGTAAACAGAAGTTGTTTGGAGGTTTTCTGGCATTTAGCATTGGGTGATGCTGTCTCTCATGACCACTAGGTCAATGGATTATGAAATGTAGCTACAGGTTATAATCAGCTGCTTGTACAAAAACAACAGTCCAGTCTCACAGGAGGACATGTAATGCCGTTTATACGTTTTGTCTACTTGTCAAAAATGATGTGCAGTGTCACACTAGTGGCAGAAATTATGAGATGGTAACAATTTTATTGCCTGTTGTTTGGATTAGGGAAGCGTTTAGTAACATAAATATGTTAACATCTGCTCATTAATGTAAAGTACAAAAGTGAAAAGTTGTTGGACAGTATTTGGTCATGTGGGATTCTACTTTCTGCTGTGTAACAGTCTACAGTGTTACACCATCCAGCCCCATTCTGAAACATCTACTTGCTATGCCATTTATCACCTGTAACTGTTTCGAGTGATGGAAAACATAAACTTGTTACGATTTGCCATGGAAAATGTAAGTATATAACACTTTTAGAGTCTTGAATTTATGACTTCACAATTTTTGAAGCATACATTAGTTTTATTTCATGCAAAGTGTGGGCATGTTTAGAATTTGAAAGGCAAAGGCAAATAACAGGAAAATACAATAATTTTAGAATAATTGAGCCTTCATTGCAAATCAGCTACGCTACCAATGTAGCTAATAGATATTCAGGTGTGAGAATGCTTTGGATGCCAACAGTTTCAACATAATTTCCTGTATTCAAATTTCCATAATAGGATAACAAAGGATATCATAGAACCTTTCAAGGACATTTATGATGTCTATAAAAGAACATGATTAATCCAGAATTAATTCATACTGTAATTAATAATCTGAGTTCTCCTTCAGCAGCTTGATGTTGATAGATCTTGTATTTTTAATAAAAAGTTATAAACATCTGCCAGAGTCAAGCTTTCCTAGTGCTTATATCGTTTTTTTTTCTTTTACAGGCAAACTAAACTATGCCTCCCACGGTTACTGCATATTAGCTTTGATAAATCTCATTAGCCTTTTAATTGAACGCTCATTTGCATCTGCACTTTTCTTGTTTATACCAGACTGGGGCTTTTAGAGCATGTACAAATGGATTTGCGTGGCAATGACCTGATGACTGACCACATACTACAGTAACCTACTTGTGTGCACAAGCAACGAGTTGCACGTCATCGCTGTACAATACATTGTGCTGCCTGAGCACTCTCTGCTATACTCTTTCAGTTTATTTTCTCGTTATTTCCTCTACCACTCACTGATTAAGTCAATCACTTCACTGTCAGTCTTCCACTTCAATAGTTTGGCAGCATATGTGATAAATTATACATTCAAATTTACCAATATCGCTCATGAGCTTTGGTAGATGTACCCCCAGCACATAAACTGCGAAGATTTATATACTGTAGTTTGAGGCTAAGTCTTATAGAAAAGAAAAACTTTGATCTGGACATGTCAAAGAGGCCAGACATCCTATTTGAAATGTTTTATTAATAATATGAGTGTTCGACCTGCGGGGCAGTTATGATTCTTTCAATGATCAGTAGTGGAGGAGGAGGAGTGGATTTGAATATATTTTCAGCCTCTTTATCTTCAACATAGCTTTCTCTTCACTGGAAGGCTATTTTATTTTCTGGAGAGTACGATAAGCTAGCATCAGCCAGCAGAAGCCAGATTCCAGCTCTTATATGACAAAAGACATACCTGCTCATTTATTTTGACTGGTTAAGTACTTTCTTTAGTATATGCACATGTTCATCTATATCTTTGAATTCAATCTCTATCATGTAATTATAAAGTTGAGCTTGAACATTTCTAGGTATATCGTGGAAATGCTAAGTTTTTAAAGGGGAACTCCGGTAGAAATCTCTCCGTTAGCTCTCCTATTGCCGCAAGTAGCCACATAACAGCACCTATGAGCTAACAGAGCTATAGTACACGTTCGTTCACTCATTCTTCTTAAAGTATTGGTGAAATAAAGACAGATAATGCCTTATTTAGAGGCTGCATCGTCCCTGCCCTGTTCATTCCGTTATAAAGATATACACAGATAGCGAGTTATCTAAATAGCTTCTGATGGACGGCGACTTTCGCCAAACTGTGAGTAGATAAACGTATTTCATGCCAGAAATAAGGTCTAGGTTTAAAAATATCGGAGTTCCCCTTTAAAAACAGTGTTCGAGATCCAAATTTTTTCAAATTGAATTCTAATATATAGTTTGTCTAAAGCTATCTACCATATCTTCCATTCCACTTGAAAGTCAATGAGTATATTGAACCGAAGAAAGATTCACAATACAATCATAGTCCCTTTAGTCTGTAGGTCTTCTTCAGCTTCTTTAGCCATGTGTCGAAATACAAGGCCACAGCTAAAGTAATTCTTTTTCTAGCTTTACAATGTTTTGTTCCCCGTAAGAAATGCCTGCAGGAAGAGTCTTTCCCTCGTTTTCCAGTCCACTGTTGGCAGAAGTGCGTGGTAGTTGGACCTACCCCAGACGGTCGAAGCTGTAATATAATTTCATATTGATTTCTTGTTGACCTCCCATGAAGCAGTCATCATTCTGTAATGTGCTCCACACGTCTTCTTAATGAAATCAATAGCACCAACCCCCCACCAAACAGGAGTCCAATAGGACTCTCAGGAAACTCAGTGCTATTACTGACTGAGAATTGGGAATATTTGCAGGGTAAAGATGGGATTTTCTCTTTCTTGGCTTATAATGAACAACAGCTACAACACTGTGAAAAAGTCTTGAGCCACCCCTCATTTCTTTAAGAATTGCCCAAAAAATGAGAAGTGGGTTCAGAAATGATACGGTCTTTAAAACAAACCTCAACCTGAAACATGTACATGCACATAGTATCCAAATACATATGTAATGGCAACATCTTCTTTTAACTATTATTTTGGCAAAATTGTGTTTTTATTTAGTTGCTGGTGTGTGACGTGGTACTGTAAAGCAGTATAGTTGTGGCGGGCAGGACACCAATGTTCTGAAGTGCAGTATTTCAGCTATCTGGTATCTCAGCTGGTATCTCAACTGGTACCTCAGCGGGTATCTCAGCGGGTATCTCAGCTGGTATCTCAGCGGGTATCTCAGCGGGTATCTCAGCGGGTATCTCAATGGGTATCTCAGCGGGTATCTCAATGGGTATCTCAGCTACAAGGTTCGTGACACGCATAGATCTAAGATTTTCAAACTTCTCTAGTGTTGCTTTGATGAAATATGTGTAAACATAAATGTAAATGCAGAATATAAGGCTGAGTTTTGATATGAAAATTGCATGTATCTCACCAGCTCACACACACGCTCTCTCAGTCAGAAGCAGCAAATGCTCTGAGATATTTTCTGACACGTTCATACATTGTCTCGCTCATTGGTGTTCAAGAGATTTTACCAGGAGGCTGGGTGGAAAATTCCCACAAGAAGTTGGGAGAGAATGTTGTGGACATTTGTGTTCTCATATGCCACCACTCCAAATTATTTCAGTATTTCAAGAAGCAGCTTTTGAAAGCCTGGAGAACTATAGCTCAAGAAAACCTCAAAAAAGAAACAAGAACTTCTGGCTCCTTGGAAGCAAAATATAAAGGAAGTGAGCGGTGGCCTAAGACTGTATATTGATAGAATTTAGTTAAACATCACATTACTAGGTTTTGTATTTTATTTGAAATGTTGGCTGATTAGGACTGAGCTGCATTTGCAGATACTGTAAAACGTGAATATTTGCAGAGGGGAAAAATATTAATCTAGGAAAAAGTGTATATCTTTATGATGCATATGTTGTCAGCATGTCCACCACATAAAACGTTTTGCAATGATCAAGTCAATGAATGTGGTGTCTCCCACTCTCGCACTACTTGATTTCGACAGCTCATAGACACAGACTATGATTTATGCCCAGAAACTGCTTCAGATGAATTATAAACAATGAAAGTTCAGATTGCAACTGTAGGACCATTTATCACAGATGTTGTCACAGTTTGTTATGTCTCTCCAGTCCCGCATATAATGGCATGGAACATGGAAGAATAAAGAGCATATTGTAATGGAAAATCCTGTTAACGGTAGTCACTAAATCTGTCAGCTTGACATGTGTATTGCATTGTAGTTATGATGGTAAATCACTAATCCCCTATTATTCAGGAAAATGATGCATATCAGGTTGAGTGTTGAAAAGGTGACTTACAACTTGCTTGTGTGTAAATCAAACAATTTCAGAGCATCCTGAACATTTTCTAGGTGTATTTATTTTCTAATATTGCCGATGCTATTGAATTAGCTAGAATACTGTCTGCCAGCTAGGATTTTAAGTTTTAAGCACAGTCTGTCCTCTGGACAGTGTGTGATGTCCTTTAACACATGTAACACCCATTTATTTGGATAAAACTGCAGTCTAGCAGAGACATTGCTGCTACGGAAACTGTCAAGGTGACTTTTGCACATCCGACGTGATTTGCCAATGGCACTAGCTGAGCCAATGTTGACTGTGGAGCTTTTCCACAGTTTAATTTTCAAGAGCTGCTTTGGACCTCCACCAGCAAAACAAAACACACTATGCTGCCCTCAAACCTGAGGTATGCATGCTATGAAAATATCATCAATGGATAGGTTGTGTTCTCTCTGAGACTGTAACTTTGAAGCGTTTCATTTCAGGCACTTTTATAATGTAGCCGATCTTATTTGGCAGAGGATGAAAAGATACGTTTCAAATTGCGACTGATTGCGACGGATCTAAAGATTTTCTAAATGGCACCAGTTTCTCCAACTTTAACTATTTCCCTCTCCACTAACAGGAAGAAAACAAAGCTTCTAACATTGAGCACTGTGGACAGCACGCAAACATTCATGTTGAAAGACTTAATAAAAGAAAGTACAAATTAACAGTTAAGGAAATGAAAAGAAAATATACCCAACATAAAACAAATGCATTTAAGAGACTCTTGTGTCTCAGTTGGGGCATAGTTGACACTATCTACATAAAAATCATACAACCCAAGAACAAACTGTGCATTAAAAGTGACGCAAAACACAAACTTTTAAATGAGGGACATCTGATCATTATCAAAAAAATAAAAGTTAAATTGGTTGGGAGCCACAATTGTTACTGACGTATGGAATAAGAAAATGTACAGAAAATGTTTGCTGATTAGACTCCAATGGAACGTCATGCTGAGTGAGGCATTGCTGAAGGTAAGGAGAGAACAGGATACCCTGCAGTCAAGAGATGGTGATGGATGGTGGTGGATGAGCCAAGATAAGGAAGCAAGGCCTTCCAATGATGCCCATTGGGCATCAGATGGAGGTGGGGAGAAAGCTGGTTGGATGGAGAATGACAGAGCAGAAGAGATCTATAAAGAACAATAGATTTAGATCACAAATGAGGTGAATTTGACAGCTTGGGAGAGCAGAGCTGAGGCAATAAATGAGGGACTCCTAAACATGAGGAAAAAGGGGTAGGTGCGAGGAAAGCTATCTCCTTTTTTGAACTATCACAAAAGCTACATTACAGACGTTTATTATTTCTCTAGGGTCATTATCCTGGTAAATAAAGTATCGTGTTATAAACGATGTAACCAGAGCATGCTTCACGGAGTTTACTGATGTCAAATTGTTTGAACGCTCTCAGTCTCTCTGAGTCATCTTTGACTACCATTTAAATCCTTCAAAAACCATCAAATGTTGAGACATAGGAACAGTTGAAATGTTACACTTTTGTAAATAAGACAGACTGTCTTTTTAGATGGAGATGAAAGTACGATAACGATTGGTTGCATTCTCAGATAATAATACATTTTGATCAGACTTAGATTTAAAAAACAAAAAACTAACAGTGAGAAGACCGTTTCTATTCTCTAAATATAACTTAACATGCCAAAAATCATCTTAGTGCTTTGTAAAATGCCACGTGAGGCTAAAGATCACCACAGCTTGACAATGACAGCCTTCCCAGGTTCCGTCTTGCAATACACTCTAGACACGATTGCCTGCTAAATACCTTGAATTTTTATTGAAAAATGCCTTTGAAATTCATGTGCAGTAGTGTGTCAGCATCTGCGAAAAAAAAAAAAAAGTCGTCTAAGAGCCGCCACACAAGGGCTTGACACCTTCAATAGCTTTCAGATGAACAGCAGCAGAGAGCCAGCATGTCTGACAGGGTCTGATAGCATTATATATATGTCTGTCACAGTCATAGATGCCTGAAACATAAATGCATGTGTTACTGGGCTTCAGAAATATCTGCCCATACTGCAAAATGCTCGAGATTTGCAATGGGCGAAGACGAGGGGAGAGACAATAAGAGAAGAAAAAGGGGGACAGAAAGGGTCGGGGGGAGGGTTGAAGCTGAAGCAGAGGAGTGAAAGCACAGGCGTGTAAAATGAAAAGCACAAACTGTGTTGACAGAATAAGCATTAAAGAGGATGGGGCAAACTCTGCTCAGCAGGAGTTCCCTCTAAAGACAAGGGTAATGTCCTTCACAACAGATTCCTGAAGCTATTTCTCAGACATGCAAATGCAGGGATTTGAAATGAACGTGTGCAACACCTGAGAAATAAAAGGAAGCCATACAAAACAACCAACACAAAAACAATTTGACACAAAACATTGACATGAAAACATGCACACATTTGTGAATGCTTTGATTAAAAAAAAATGCAACAGAGAATTTATTTTCAGTGAGAGAATGCTTTTAACCATAGAAAATCAAGCAATGAAAAGGAGAAAATTGGGTAACAGCCAACTAGCCTCTGCACACCACACAAGAAATCACAAGAGAGGGAGGACGACTGAAAGAACAAGGCTCTGAAAGCAAGAGAGCTGAGCAGATACCCTCAGTAACAGAGAATAATGAAGTTCAGAGATGATACTGCCAAGTCATTCGACACAGGACTGAATCCTGATTAAACGCTCTCCCACTGCACTCAAACTGATGCCTGATGGCAGCAGGTGTTACTATTTTTGTTGTTTTCTGAGCAGTCTTGAATGATGTCATATTTTTGTTTCTTAGAATCTTAAAGCATGTTTTGGTTTCTGAGAGACTATGGGTAGAACTGCTTTCTTTGGCATAAAAAACAGGGAATATTCTGGAACACATTGATGTGTTCATGGTCATAAATTAATTACATTTTCAGTCAACCATCCTCCAGTGCAGATAATGCAAATGATTATTGCCTTCTTGCTGTCTATTGGTCTATTATTGTCTGATAAAGGAGACCTCATCTGCATTGCACACACATACAGGTGTGTGTGTGTGTACATTTACATATATGTGTACGTATATACAGTACATCCAATATGTGTGTGTGCTGAAAATGTAACTGTCCTTGCAGAGTCTTTATCTAAAGTGTATTTTAGATTTTAATGCAGGTGCTGAGCAAACTTTTGATTCGTGGCATTAGGCTATATGATTTGCCGACTCAACTCGTCCTGGCCTTCAGTGTTTCTCATGATTTAAAGATTGTCTGCTTAATGCCCCTTTCCACCTTGCCTGTCAAAAGACTGCTTCCCCCTGGACACAAAAAATCATTTGAAGTTAGGGAGTGCAGGAAACATACAAATCAAATGGCATTCCAGGATAATTCCGTCATGGTTATCCTTCCATCATGGTAATCTTAGTGTAAGGCATTCACTCATTGTTCACACAGAGAACTGTCACAAACATTTTTTCCTGCTCATTCATTATTTTAGCAATAATAAGTAAAAAGGGAAGTCTGAGAATGTGTAAGACTGGGGCTGGTAGTAAGAGTCAGGGAGAGCTCGGTTTTTGCTGCCCACAAGTCGTTGTGATGGAGCCTATTTAAAAATAGGCTTGCATTCAAAATGGGCCAGATTGCAGATAAAGCAGCCTCTCCCTGCCTGAGTAATGAGTTAGAATCCACTCACTCCATTAATAGAGAAATGCACATACACACACACCGAGTTGCCATAATTAGATGCTGGTGATCATGAGATTATCATCTTTTACATAATAAGTAAGGACAAATCATCAATATTTGCCTGGTAAAATGGATGCATGTAAATGAGCAATGGTAATAAGTATTTGTGTCCATATCTGAACTGCTCTTTTGTGTGAGTATAGATAAACATGCATGTTATAGTGTGTGTCTTTTGTGTTTTTGTAGTGTATTTTTAGATAATAATGCGTATGTGTGCAATTATTAGAATCTAGTTAACATGAGCATAAAGGATTTTGTACCCATGTAAAGATAGCATAGATGTGAGCAGATGGGACATAGAGCCCAATCATGTTTTGTAGCCCATAGTGGTGAAGTCTACAATAAGTCGGTGGACATGCTGTTGGGTTTCTGCATCAAGACCCTAAACTCCACTTCAGTTCCAGACAGAGGTTAAGGGCAATATTTAATTATTTATCTATCTATTATTTGTGATTCTGCTCCTGTAATGCATATCTTGATCAAAAAAGTATGTGGACTGTTTAATTTACTTTCAACAAAACACTTAGACAAACCATTCTTAGAGTTAAGTTGATAATGACTTCCAATCCTCCACTCTACATCATTCGCCAATATCTTTCCCCCATGCTGTGGTTGAATGTGGATTTCTGAGTAATGTATAGAAATATGATTTATATGTTTTCAAAACCTTTTCTTTGTACTTTTTCTGTTTAGAAATTGTGGAGGCCAAAAAGCAGTGAGAGTCCAAAGAAAGAAAGATGCATTCTGACAGGCATCAAATATGCATAAAGCTCAAAGTATGAAAACATGTTGTACATCATATAAACAACTTAAAAGGCAGGGAACTGTGGTTTACAGAATTGGGTTGTTGGATTGTTACATTTATTTATTGAATTTATTGAATTTACGTATAGCATTTTTAGGGTATGCCTTGAATAACATTTCCAGTGTGACTGCTCATATAAGGTGAGCAAAAGTCGACCCAAACCCTAACATTAAAGCTTCAATAGGCCTAATGCAATAGCTTTGTTAGCCTTGGTCTAACAACTAGTGAGCAATTGGTTCTGCCTTCATCATGGAAATGTGTTTTGAAAGTTAGCATTTGCAGAACTTTGGCTGTCTTCTGAATTTGTAAACAAATAATTAGAGCAAAATAAATGTTTGCTTAACTTTGTAAAGAGTGAAGCTGAAATGACCTAGCAACACACCAACTTAGAGAAACAGGAATTTGCTCAGTGGATTGAAGGGCCAAGTTAACATCTCAAACCATGATTGTTACGGAATAAATGTGCACATATTTACTGGATTTACAACACACTCTGGATTCATTTTTTGAAGAGTCAGCAGTGCCAATTAGAGAAAAATAAGTTTTAGGGGTAACTACTAACCATGGACACTCAGTGCATCCATTTCCTTGTAGAGTCATGAGAACAACCATGAGAGTTGAGGATCACTGTCCATACCCACCTAATTTTTCACCTGGTAGTTTTACAAACTTTTACCAAAGATGGCTGGGATTAATGGATACACTGGTACACTTTTCCAACTGCTGGACTGAGTCTCTCCCTCCCTGGTGTTCTGTTCACACGAGGCGGATGTATCTTATACCCACTATGAGAAAGTAAGTTGTACAATTTGAAAATATTGGTATCTTAGTGCTGCAGTATTTCATTTCTGCAGTGTGCATCTGATTTCACATCTAAGCCATTTGCTTTGCTTAGAATGAGCTGTTCGACCTGTTTGTGTGGTTAATTTGAGATTAACTGAGATCTGTCAGTCAGGCTGTTTGGTGCAACCACCTCCAGCATCTTTGAGCAGACAGAACTGCTAATTTTCTTAATTTTTTTGGATCTAATTCCATTTACTTGCAAATGCTTTTATTTGTGTGGGTTATTCATTTATTTGTCTTTATCTGACATTCATCAGAACCCAGATTCACTTCTGCTTTACTTAGACTTTACCTTCCATCATTGGGAACCATCACTGACTTTCATAACCTTAGTTGTGTCTTTTAGTTGCTGAAGTCAAACAATACCTTCACAAAAATAATTTGACATTGACATTGAGAATATAAACCTAAACTGCATAGAAGTTCCACAGAAATCACAAATCATTTGTTCCAACATGTGTCCATGGCACTAATTATTGTTTTCACTGAAAAAGGGGAAATTTGGTATCCAAATCGTTGTAGAATAACAGATGAAATAAAGGGTGGAAGGGAAGCAACAACAAAGACCCGGTGGGCACATTAAGTATGCCCTTGTATAATGTGCACAGCCCATGGGAGGACAACCGTACGATATGTTGTGAAATGTTTAGGGACCACTTTCCACAGCTGATACCAGACCCAGTATGTGAATGAGCAAGGCAAAGCATCAAAGATATGCAGATGCATGCTTTGCCTCAGGCACTACACTTGCATGAGGTCTACAAGCTACCAATATCCTGCCAATAGCCTTATGTCGTCCAGGCCATGAGTCTATCACTCCACAGGCATGTATAATCTCTGGGATGGCCAAACACTAAAATCCCTCTCATATTTGATGGTTCTGTGTTCAAGTCACACTTATCTCTGGAAAACAGAGATCCAGGGAAAACTTTGTCCATTATGTTGCTTATTTGGAGCACATGACTGATGTATCTGCCCCGCAGCTGAAATGGGGTCAGGCGAATTATTAATAGCATTCAATCTAATGCATTCACCATGCGCACTTACACATTGTCTGTCTTCAGCTTTCAAAGGATGATGATGTTTACTTGTCACAATACAAGTTGATGATAAAGTCTCTACAATGTATGCATCTGAAATCTGAAGATGGCTGCTGTTGTTAGAAAAAGGACCTACAAATAAATTTTCATTTAGACTAATACCCCCCCCCCCCCCATCTAAAAAATGTTGACTAACGAGAAAAAGAGAACATCCACATCTCATCAGGCTAAAAGTGTTTCATAAGAATTTTGCCTTCTTTTACAATTTTTTGTCACACTGAGCCGCAGATGTTTTTATTTGGACATGTCCTCAGATGCTGCTCATCCCTGGCTTCTCTGCCATACGTTTTAGTTGCCGAAGACAGCAGTCAAACTGACTGACAGTGATATCTATTAATCAACTACTAAGGCCCATCTTCTAAGCAAAAGTACATAAATCAAGTCTCATTATGAACTGTATGCTGTTACTCATCTGTCATACCAAGTCACTGCATGATGCATTGTGTCTGATCAAAGAGTAGTTTATTTCTGAGACGTTCACAGGGCTGAGGCTTCCGAGCATACCATGGGGAACCAAAAGGAAACATGCGCCAGTGAAGTGAGTTAGAGTGGGACAGCAGGAACGTGAGGTCATGGCTCCCCCTATAGTGCAATAGATGTAAAGCAAAATGTGCAATCGATGGAGAGCCTGAGACCCTTTCTCCTGTTATTGTATCACTCTTTTGTATGACTTTGTGAAATCATTGGCACACCTAATATACTCAAGATTTAACAAGTAAGATCTTTTGAAAAACTAGATAGGAATCTTTCAGCATTTTGAGTAGAATGAGGAAAAATAGTCCTAATGAAAGTGAATGAGGATGGTCTCATTTGAGGGAGGCCAAAGGCTGTTTGATCCAATGTCAGATGGAATCTGGCAGCTGAGGGAAAATTCCAAGACAGCAGACCATGTGGGAAGGAGATCAGAGTGTATTTATCCTGCTTCGAGCCTCTGATGTCAGCCTTACGAAGAGTAATGATCCCACCCTCCACCTGCCCTGACTGCCTTAAATTTGTAACTGTGTACATCAAACTCAGAAATCCTGTCAAACATTTAGGGAAAAACCCAGCTGAAAAGGAAAACAATGGAAAGTCAAGGTGGGGCTTTGTCATAAAATAGTTATTCACATTTTACAAATAATGTGTAAATGTGCTGTTTTACTGCAGTAGCAGCAATACTGATGTAATGCATTATTTAGGATATGAATTGTGTGGAGGTATAAGTATTTCTACTTCTTTGTATACCTGTGACAAGGGCCTTCACCAGCTCCAGCTCCATGTAAAGATTAGAGGAATTTGAACCACATGTCGGATATCCAAGCTTTGCGCTTTTATTATTCCTGAATGGAGTCTTAGTCTGGTACCCCTGGTTCCTCCCTACCAACAAAGTAGGGTCAGGAGGTTAGGCAGGTTGCCATTAAGCCCCCCTTTATCCTGTCAGCCAGTACTGTTACACCCCACCCCTTCCTATCTTTCACAATGCAGGAGAAAAGATCCAGGCTTTGTAGCTGCTCCATCACCTCCATGTTTTTAAGGCTCAAGAGACGTGATCGTGTCTCACATAGCAGCCCATGGGAGAGGCATTTTCAGCCAAGCTACCAGCACCTGAGTGAAACAGGGAAACTTTCACAGATGACACATACGTATATCTATCCATTTACTTCCGCTTATCTCTGCCAAGTCGTTGTGGCTGCAGGGTAAGCAAGCTGGTCCAGGATGTCCCTCTCCCCAGTTTAGCTCCTCCTGGGGGTCCAAAGGCTCTTCCAGACAAGATGAGATATATCTTTCCGTAGGGTTCAGGGTCTGACCCAGGCTCTTAAGACCGTTAAACATGCTATGAAAACCTGAAGTGGAAGAAGCTCAGGAGGCACACACAGGAGGTTATTTCTTTTTTAAGTTGGTTAAAAGAATATCTAAAAATATTCCTGCCATTTCAAACTTCATGAAGGGCAAATAGCTGCATCAGTAAAAATTCTGTTACACAGGGAATCTTCTCAGAGGGGTAAATGTAGTCCAGCTGTGTGCCTGACAGATCAGCATTGACAATAAAGGATATAAAAGAGAAGCTGTGCAATTTCTGGATAGTATTTAATATACATAAAATAGTAGAAGGAAAAACACATTAGTAAACGAACAGGAAAATAATGAGGAGCAGGTCTCAGCTGATTAAGATCAGCCACTCACTAGTTATTGCACCAAAACTAGAAAGAAATGATTTCATGGGGGTTACATCAATACACAAGAGAGATAGAGAATTTTCTATGAGGGGCGTAGAATTTACCGCTCTTATGCTTCATCAGTGTGCTGCAATGGTGGCTGTAAATCTGCAGATTGATCAAACTGCAGAGCCAAAGGGATCCGAGTCTTATCTCAAACTAAGGGCTCAGCAAAGTCGAAAACTCTCTTGGTTTGAGTGATGGCAGAAGCTATGTGGTATTTACCTAGATCCACACAGGGCACACAAGTCAGAATAATCTCTCATCAGCCATATGTTCATATAACCACACGCATGTTCTCGCAGGAAAAAGATGAAATGTAAAACTGATAAGGCTGATAAATATTTGCGCTCTCTCTGGGGATACGCATGCAAAGATGTGTTCCCTCTCGACAAAGCACTGCCTGCAACACAAAACTACAACTTCTGCAGGTAAACAATGACCTCATCCTGGTCAAATCCAAACACTGCTATCAGCCCACCACCCACGTCTGCCAAAAAATACTACACCATCCACTCAGACATTGATGCTGTTGACCAAGGATCAACTTTATGGATGTATGGAGCCTGGAGCTGAGGAGGCAAGTAGACTTTCCATGTCTGCAGTGCCTATGAGGGGCGTCTCTTATGCTCCAGCTTTTGAATTCAGTATAGCACAAGGTAGTGATCCTACATCACAGATACTGGAGGAGGCAATGTGACGGGGCAATCGTTCAGAACAAAGAAAGCTGCAGCCTGCCAATCCCACAGCTATGTTCCTTTACATCTGAATTGTTTGTCTGCTTAGCTAGCAGACACCCAAAAATATCACAAACAGATGTGGTGTAAGAAAATGTTAATCTTCTATTTTTAAGAGTAGAGGATAAAAACTGGCACTTGTGTACTGATGTCAAAGACAAGGGGCTAACATGAAAAGAAAGTTTTGGATATACCTCCCCTCAAATGTTCTACATGTTCTTACAATGATGCAATATTTCCTCAACCTGCCACCTGTTGATGTTTTGGAATAAAAATTGCATAATGATATTGTTCCCTTGAAAACATGCTCCTGATATTTGTGATGTGGTCTTCATTATCTTTTTCACTAATGGTAGACTAATCCAGTTTGGTGGATCTTAATCAATTTTGTACTATAACTTTGTTTCTCTTATCATGGAGTATGTATCTCTCTGATTTAAAAGATAAAAAAAGGGCTTCTCAGTGGGGAAAGTGCAATTCCTATAGCCTTCCTTGTGTTTTTATGCATCAAATCTACAGTGCTGGTGCAAAACCCCTCAATACTGTGGGCAGAGACTGATATATATTCAAAGCTCAGATGGTTATATTTATTAGTATAGCTGATTGGGTTTATGAGACTGACTTTGACAACTTTGCAATGAAACAGCTGGTTGTAAACATTACATGTATTTATATTTATTGTGTTAATTTTCTAATTAAATTAATTCAGTGTTGCTTGAAAAAATAAATCCTTTTCCTTCAATAAAGTGTTATTTAGTATAATCCATCAATTAAGTTAAGAACACATGCAGACATACAGATAGACCTGACATGTTTAATGAGATATAGATGGAGTGACTATGAATTATTTTTTTGCTGTTGTTGCTTTGAAAACATTAAACACAAAAACATATTTCAATCTCCCCTTATTCACAGACAGCTATGAGTGATGGCAAAAGGATTCAGGATTTAGAAATTCCTGCCCGGAAAAATTGCCTATCGGACACCCACATTCATAATGTCTTCTCCAAATCGACATGGTTCGAAGACACAGACACTTTCCTTTCTTGTGGCGACCATAACTCTTTCCAGATGCTTGCAGATGTTTCTCTGTAAGAAATGGAGAGGTGGTTGTACAGGGTGAGAGAAAGTCAGTGAGGAGAGAGAAACCAAGAAGGAGAGGATGAGCTCACTTTTCATTTGTGTTGGCTATAAATAAAGAACACATGCAGGCTATCCATTTGAATCTCCTTCGATATAGGCTTAGTCATAAATCAGAATAAGCCAAGGTCTGCACAGATACATGTACATCCTTAGCAGATGGGAGAAGTGGGGGGAGAGTGACAGAAAATTTTGGCAAAAAAATCCCAGGATGGGATTTTCTAATTCAAAGTAAAGGATATCACACCATCCATGCTGTTCTTCTGTATAAAAACTGCCATAGATTTCTCACATGTTATAGTTCTGCCCATGTATTTCTGTTTACTCTTAAGAAACTTAAAGTAGGGCAGAAGAAACATTTGGGTTTTGCTTACCTCAAATGTTTGTTTTAGTTACAGTACAGTTAGATTTACTTAATCTCTGCAAAAAGAGGCTTTCTTACTAACTGTAACTCTCTCCTAACCTTCCACCCCATGGCTACGGAACACCAAAGTCTACTTTTCACAGCTCACCCTGAGATAGGCCATCTGTTGGCTAAACGGAAGAGTTATGTCACACTGATCCATGACAAAGTCCAGTTAATGTTGAGAAAGAAGGGAGTAAAAAGACTGAATTGGGTGAAAATCTGTCGACAGATTTTCACGTGTTTGCTGATCATAAATCATTGTAACTTCTCTTCTGTGTGTGCGTCACTGTCTGTGTCTTGCAATATTTTTCAAAGGAATATTGCAGTGAACCATTTGTCAAATTGGACACTGTGTTACCAGTAAGTGTTTGCTGGCAGGACATGTAAGGTTGAAAAGAAGGAAAAAACACAGAATTAAAATAAACAGAGGGCAAGTTAATGGTAAATGTTATGACTGATGGCTGTGCTGGGGTGTGTGCTTGCGTCAGCTGGCACCCCATGTTGCTGTTAGGGTTTCGGGCACCCGAGGACCTGTTATTTTGTCGCACCGCACTGCTTCGCTATCCCATTTTAGTTTTGGGCAGCATCTGTTCCCATTACAGGGTTTCTGTTTGTGAGAAAAGGTGTGTTTCACTTGGTAAAGTTTAAAAACTCTTTCCTCCACGAAAAATGCAGATTTACCGACTGCACAGGAAAAGATTAGCTACCCAGACTAAGATGGACAGAAATGTGTGAGCACGAAAAACCAATGAATTGAAACAGAAACGGAGAGAGAAACATCTTTCAAGCCGTTGCTCAACAATACAGAGTCGCGCCTTTTGTCTCATTTAAGAGATCTTGCATTCTCTGAGTTTAATAGAGGTGTGCAGGGGAGACTCAAAGACCACGGTGGGTTAGAAATTACCAAGATATCCAAGAATACAATGCGATTGTTACAATTCTGCTGGGGAAGGACTATTTTGTCACTTTTCACACTCAACTTCTATCCATCCTTTGTTGCAGTTTGACATTGTGAGTCAAGTCATTTTGCAGTATATGGGTTTACTACAGTGGCTCACATTCAGTAAATAAATAGGATATTTATATATTCTTTCACTGAATGTTTGAACAAACATCAAGTTTGAGAGGAAACATACAAGAAGATGCTAATGGTAGATATAAATGTATTTTATTTTGGCATCAGAACTCAGGGGAAATAAGGCTTTATTTTCCTACTTTCATTTGAATACACAGGAGACCATAACCTCATTATTATCCATGCTTTCATAGAGAATAACAAGAAAGTTATAGATTGGAAAAAGTCAGTGGAACAACTAAAAAACTGTCACAAGTTGTATAAGACATGACATGAAAGAGGTGAGTTCCCAAGTCAAAACTTACAATGGCTTTTTGCATGCTTCAGGAGTTGAAGTATTTCTAATAAATGTTGGATTAGTGAGGAGCTCAAGTGTGAAAAAAGCAAAAAAGAACTGTCATTCAAAAGCCCCGCAGAAACAAAAGTCATAAAGAAAGGATTCATGAGGGCACACAAATTCCAAATTAGCTCCATCGTGTTCATGTTTCTGTTGTTAGGACTAAGATGAATTTAAGCGGCAGCGGAAGCGTGTCATTGTCTCTACTTTCACAGGCTAGTCTAAGGTAATGTTATTGTCACGACGTGGGCTACAGTAATAATACTTTCCTACCCCAACTGTTGCTGTGTCACCTAACATCTGTGGACCACAGTTGTCACCCAAACATGCACTTTCCCTTTCAGATTTGTGAAAGCTCTTTGGAGAAGAGAAAAAGGAAAGAATCAGCCAGCCTTTACACACATGAAGCACTAAGAGACTCTAATGTGGGTGGCTTTATCGAAACCTTGATGGATTACAGTAGCAGTTCAGACTGTCCTCCTTTTAAATGTTGAACTAATACGTTCAAGGTTGAGCTTTTTTCATCTGTTGCCTTAAAAAGTAGTTGCATGTTTTTCTGAGGAAAAATATTTCAACAAAATCCATCTCCTTAAGTCAAACAGCTACAGTATCTGGCTGCATCCCTGGTCTCTCTCCCAGCACCTCCCTTCATCTGCCCTCGCTTCTCTTTCTGCTCTGTTTCAAATGTCACTTTGTTTGCTATACAAGGGTGAGGGCCAGAGAGGAACTGAGGCCGATATCTGGTCTGGTTAGACATTTGCTTTATCATAGATTGTTTTATCCAAAAGCCTGTCCACAGATGAAAATACACCAGACTCCTGGATCAGTTCTTTCTTCAGGCACTTTGCCAGTTGGTTATAGTTCATTGGGGCCTGTAGCCAGTGGGCCATGCTTTACAGAGGCTTTTGCTCAGCACTCATGTTACAAAAAGAAGCTTAAACCACGGAGCAGTAAGTACCACAACAACATTAAATGTTGCAATAAAAACTGAAATTCTAACATTTGACCAAGATCTGCTCCATTTCAATCCTGAATGCTCCCAGAAATGAGGTGAACAGTGGTTTGCCGCTGTGAGTTGTTTGTAATTGAATCCTTCCACAGCTCTCTGCAAAGCCATAAATCATTCAACTAATTGAGTCACGGACCAGTAATTACCACTGATTGGGAGCACGATGGCTGGAGTGATTTCCTTTGATTCAATGGCACGACATCCATAGGGAGTACATCAACAGCGCCCCCTGTTGAGGCTGACAGCTCCCCTGGCATATTAATTCATAAATGTGATCAAAGCCATGACCCTGTGCCTTTGAGAGATCTAATTTGTTCTTCACAGGGAACCCCTCACACATCTGCCCCTGTGATCCACACAGTGACCGTAGAGGCCAGTTGACAAAAACAATAATAAGGACCTTGACATTCCACGAGAGGAAATCACAAAGTGCTCTATAAATCAAATTTAATGAAAAGATATTGGTTAGTTAAAATGAACGGAAATGCCATAGAGTGGCAAGAGGAAAACTTTTAAGTCTGCTAAAACAATAACATTTAATGAGAATATGTCCCTCACTTGGCCAAGTTCAGTGATCCCAGAATCAACTTCTTTATGTGCCGTTAATCAGCATGTGCATGTGAACAGGAACCCTTGGGATGGTCACACGATGCATTATGATAGCATTACATTTATATGATTACATTTTCTTGGCATCAGTTCATTTATGTGAAACTCATAGTCGACTGAAACATGTGTAGAGCTTTCAGATGACCTGACTGAAAAGATATAAAACATGGATTATATTTGTTCATCTGTAGCAGTATGTGCAAAATTTATGGAGGCAGGACTTATCCAGTCACCTATCTGGCAAAAAAGTGCTCAAATTGTTGTTTTTTTTCTGTGACAAAGTGAAAGGAAAAATGATTAAATATTGAAATAATATATTAATAGAATAAGATATTATTATACATGATTATCATGAAAAGCATTTTTGTTCCTCTGAATTTGACATCTTTTGAACATCTTAAAAAGCAAATGCAAATAGACTTATTGAAAATAATTTGAATATTTCAATGAAATATCCAGTTATTGGGAAGGCTTTCACATCTTGAAATGAGAAATACAAACATCACCGATAAGCTGGATACAATTATTGGCACCCTTTTGATTAATTCAAATTAGTTCCTCAAAAAAAAAAAAAAAGACTCACTTGTGCTTAATTTTCAGTGTTCACTCATCTTAATTAAACAACGAATTACATTTGTCTTTAAAAACAGGCTGCTGGATTTTTCTTACAATGGCCAAAGATATCCGAGTCCTTGTTTCAGCAGTTAATAATGTTATCAAGAATTTACACAGTCATAAAACTTCTGAGACATTTTTAGCAAGTGGCATTTTCGAAGAAATTTATAAGTAAAGTCTGTGAAGGTTGATGAAGATTGTGGACTAAAAGCCGAACATAAAAACTTCACGAATGAATCCATAGCTGTAGCCTCAGTCACGAGTTCATGGAAGACATCACTGAAGGAAAGGAACAAACAACTGTTTTAAAACCTGTTTAAATAAGTCACCATGGACACATGGACACATGATACCAAAGTAGTACCAATGTTTTTCCTTACTGTGCAACCGTTTTGCTGCCTCTGGTACTAGAGGCTTGAATTTATCAAAGGAATGATGTAATCATAAGCCTATTGAGGCATTTTACAACACAATGTGATTTGCAGAGTGAAGGTCTTCAGTCCTTTTTATCGGGACAAGGAAGTCACATATACCCAAAAGCACAAAAGATAGATTAAAAGGATAAAATTGCTCTAAACTGACACACAATGAGTTCTGCCATTATGAAATTACTTCTAACACCCATTACAGGGAGGCTGCCACTGTTGCCAAAGTTTCTACAACCAAATATTACTGAATGAAGTTGAAACAGGTTTTTTTGTTGTTGTCGTTTCCTGACAAGGTGCTTTTGAGCATAGTTAAGGTTATGGAAAGAAGTCCGTGGATCTGCGTCATCAATGTTTAGGCTAACTCTCCACATACTAATTGCATTTTTAGGGCGCCAGACGTTTGCTTTACATTTCTTTTTGCTACTTTAACTCAAGATCAGTGGTTTAAACAATGAACCAGAGCTTCATTCTTGACATTGGGATTAGTATGTGTGGCTAAACAACCTCAGCTCAAGGTCTCCAAGAAAGTCTAAGGCTGGGCTTTTGCTTTTATCTCAACGTATTCTTGGTTGAGTAAAGCTGACTCGAGTGTCAGCGGGTTCAAAATGTCTTGCGTTGCAAAAGTCTGAGTCAGACTTAATTAGTGATTTACAAACAGTTAATAATACCTTAACCCCTTCCACACTAGAGTTTCCTGTTCCGAGACCAGACAGTATTTGTTAATAATACAAGCTGTGTCAGTTTTTGAGGCTGTCAAGCGTGGCACGCTCACTCATAATGGGTGTAGTTGAAGCTGGGCCTATTCTGGTCAAACTCGATTGATTAGTTGTTAACAGAGGGTTAGTGTTGGGTTCTTCCCAACAAAACCACTTTACTAACATGTCAGTCGCAGTGTTCTTTTTTTTTTTTTTTTTTTCTTTTACATATTTGTTTTTCAGTTTTAAAGCGGTGTAAGCAGATCTTGAGAGGGACTTTTTAATTACACAATCAAAGAGGTGTCCCATTACAGTCTACATGGAGCCTGGAGGAGGTCACTTGCCAGGAATAGTCTGTTTTGTTTTAAGCTTTAACAAATAGTAAGGACAGCTGTTATTGTATTGGTTTAATTGATGCAGCTTCCCCAGCATAAGGTGCAGAAAGCCAATACAACAAATAAAATAAATATGACAGAACTTTTCAGATGAATGCATACATGCAACATTGTATGTCTGCCATGATGGATCCAGTAGTGCAGTGTTGGCAAACATTCACCAGAAGATAAGTGGTAAACACACTCAAACACACACACACACACACACGAGTGGTCTGGGAGTTGACCTGGTGAGTGTTGCATTGCTAGATAAAGGAGATTAACTGCACCGTGATGAGCTGTGGCCAAGGTTTAGTGTGTGTGCGGGTGCGTGTGTATTTATTCATTTGTTTTCTGCGATAATGTACACACACACTCACCATGGTTTGCTGCTGGTGTGTGTTGATGTTTGTGCTGGTGTTGAAGAGTTGTGTTACAGCATTCCAAACAACAGGGATAAAAGATTATCTGGATTTTCCAAGAGGGATTTTCTGCTCTAAAATACAATTAAATCGCTTCAGCCTCTGACCTCCAGGCCCAAGAGTGACCTCCGAGACTTTTGACGCTCGGCTTTGTGGCCACACCTGAAGTTACCTGAAGTTTATTTACTCAGTTTTTATGGATAGACTTATGTCAAATTAATGTGATGGGTGCCGACTTTGATTTCTTTTTGCTGTACACCCCATTATAATATTAAAGAGTTGTTGCAATTATCTCTTATAACCTTTGGTGTGTGTTGGTACTATATAAATAAAAGTGAATTGGATTTAAGTCACAACAAATGAAAAAAGAAACAAAAATCTACAATTGAATTATATCAATTGTGTTTTTCTTATATCCTCTCAAATGATGTCCCAGTCTTTTTTGGTATAATATATTGTGTACATACACACACACACACACACACACACACACACACATATATACATATATATGACAATACACAGTCGCGTGATACTATTTATAAATAAGAAAAAAAAAAGTTAATTATCAATTAAGTTTGCCAGTTAAGACATGCAGATTGCCAGCTTGCTCCTTGGAAACCAGGCGTTGGCATGGCAACTAAAGAAGCAAAGCCACCAGTGCATTTGTGCTGTTCTGTAAACAGCAGGGTAAAACACATCTGCAACGAATAGGATTGCTTGGTTCAGTCTATCTTTTGTAAAACACCAGTCACATTATTTGATTACAAATCCATACTTTCAAACAACCCTTTCTGAAGCATAGATCATAAATGGATCAGCTTGTTAAACAGGACACCAGCTTATTGGTCGAAGTTGTCATCATTGCAATCAGCTAAACTATCCTCACAATAGGAATAGAAAAAGTCTCCCACTTAACAAAAGAGCTCATATTTAGAAAGGCTTTCACCATCTAGCAGACTCTTTGAATTGAATTTAAATCTTCAGTAATTCAATCGGAATCACTTCTCAAAATAAGCAGCAGCTGTGTCAGTAGAGACTGCTGCTCCACAAGGCACAGATTCACAAAGGTGCTGAAGGTCAGGACAACTAGAGAATAGGGTGTAATACACAGAGTATAGAGAAAGAACTGGACTGAGTCTAGGGCTTTATTAAGAAGACTCCAAGATTGATTTTCTGTCAGCAGGCATCCATGCTGATGAGATCAATGCACGCTGGATGGGAGATAGAGATGGAAGTAGGAAGAGAACAGAGTGAAAGATCTTTCCATCTTTGCAGTTGCCTCTCATTGCCGTCGGGCCCAGACAGGCTTTTCAGCGAACTGATCAGTCTGGTGTCTTCTAGTAAAATAATTAAGACATTACTGGGAGGTGTCTATCCATATTTGATGAAGAGCCAAACCACAATCAGGATGAGCCCTTCTGTGGAGTCTTTCTGATTAATAGTTCCCACATAGTAAAGGCCAATGGGTGCTGGGTCAGTGAGCTAGCAGCTCCCTTTGCAGAAAGTCCTTTAACCCCTACCTAAGTTAGTGGGTAACCATCGGGAGCTGAATATGAATGCTCTACATCTGCTTGTTAATGAACTTAAAAAGCAATTTAGGCTTCCTCGGCTCCCAGTGCAGTTTATTTAGTCTCCTTAACGATTGACCCTCATGAACTCAGCTCAGCATTGCTTCGTTTTATCCAAAGTTATACCAAGCTTAAGCTTATTAACAATGACTTGAATGGAAAGGTGTAGGCAGGTGCAGAAAAGGGAATGCCTGAGGTCAAAATTAGCATAATTGTTCATATGAAAATTCTGAATAGCAGTGTAAAAGTGAAGTGGCATGTTCTCATTAGCCTCTGCCTATTAAATAGTATAAATCATGTACTTTTTTCTTTGTTTTTCAGTGTTTGATTTTAGTGAAATTCTTGGCTGTGCATATACACACATTGCTTAAATGAATGTGCTTAATATGGAATTATTTTGTGAGACATAGCCAAGAAAAGTGAATGAAGCATGTAATGCTGCATGCTATTCTGTCCAAATGCAAAACCCTGTTCATGTGCACACATCATATATCACATACATATGAGTGAGGGGACAGTTACTGAGACTCACTCCACTAGTTTTAAATCCAAACTTCATTGCTGCTCAGTGTTTCATTGATCAACCCATCATATTTCTTAACAGGATAGATGCTTCAAATGAAATCGCAACAACTTCAAAATTCATCTTTAAAAGAGATAAAAACACAAGGCTCTGGAGCGGGTAATTGGATGAAACTCTCCTACACATTGAGCTTCTCAGGCCTCACTTCATTTTATGATAATGCTAATTGAAAGATGGGGGAGGAAGAAGTAAATTACAGAGCTGGATTAACAAAATGTCTATGCTGGGTGCTAAATTCACTCTTGTTACACTTGTGCAGTATTGGTTCACAGCACCAGGCCTCTGGTTATAGCACACTGACTCGATTACTTCACTCTTAATCAAATTTTTCCTTCTCAATAGAATTTGCTGCAGTTTAAAATATGTTTCCTATTTCGCACGATTAAAAGTCCCCTTTCAGCTCGGGATACATGTCAGGTCTCGAACAAGCACCTCTACGTTTGTGAGTCCAAAGGAATTTTGTAAATATTCTCATGAATATAAACTGAAAAATGAATCCCTGTCGACACATTTGTTGTATGGAACTATCTCTATGCCTTCACTGATAAACATGATTGTGGTATCTGGGGGGCAGTGGGGCTGACCTGGAAAAGTTCACAACTAGCTCATTTGAGAAATATTTCCTCTTATTCTGGAGTGCCATTAGGTTAGCCTAAAGCCAGATGTTATTTTGATGATTAAAAATTGTCCATATACAAGGACATGGGTGATTTAAAAGTTCCTGTGCAGGTCATACTTGAGATTCTGAGCTCTGGGGAAATATATATTGTAAACAACTGACTGCATTACTTGGCAGCCCCAGGAAAATGAAGCACCCCTAATATCACTGGAACAATGTTTTGAACGTATATCGGGCTGTGACTTCTGAATTAGTGAGCTGAAAGGAACCAACGGGGGGTGCAGCTAGAAAGAATATAATTTTCCTTTAATCAGTAGCCCACTGACTGATCTGTTTTCTCACCTTGTTGTTGGGCAGTATTATACATGACATATTTATTATTCTGAATTGCATTTTAAATATCCAATTAAATCAGTGTTTGATATATAGAAATTCTATGACTCTGCTGTAGTGCTGTCTCTACAAATGTAGGATCATCACATTTCTATGTAGACTGTGTTGTAGTCGATATGTGATCTGTGTAAGAATAATGTAAATCACTCCAAAGTATTAAGATACCCAAAATTCAAATACTGTGAACACTGAGTCATATGAGATTTTCAGTCTGTAATTAGTGGATGCTTTCAGACACTTTGTAGTTGCAAGAAAGTTATGAACAATTTCTCAGGCTGTGACTTATTACTGTTGACATTTGTGACTGCTTTAGTGTCAGCCATCATCTGCCTAGAAGAGGCTGACCATGCGTCTGTTCTAGTTGTCTGCCATGTCATGCATGTGACAACATTAAGGGGACCCGCAGAGACTTGTTCTGGCTAAGTGATACTTTTACTGTGTCGCTTGTATGCTCACTGACCTGAATAAAAGGGTCTTGCTCAGAAGAAAGCCAACCCAGGATCAAGCTCCTTGCCAGACACCCACAAGGCATCTACAGTCACAATAAACACACATCATACAAGCCCATGAGAAAGCCTTATGTTGTAGGAAACAAGATGATTCACTAGTAGAAAGACATCTGTAATGTAAGGGGAACAAAAAGAAAAAAAAATAAAGGAAAAACTCTTCCTTTGATTAAGTTGTCACGCTATGGAAGTATTGCCAAAAAGAAAACAGGAAATCCGCACAGTTCACATGAAAAGCTGGACATACTTTAAAAAAGCATGATGCATTTCTAATTAACACATGAATCAAGGTCTCTCCTGTCCCTACATTGCGTATTCTGGCACAAACTATGCTAAAGGTTGTTCATTGATCTACACGACAACACGGTTTTAGCCTTCACCCAAACCGACTGTTCTTGCAGCCCGTTTTTACTCTCAACTTGTTACATACTGATCTTTGTTAATGGAGCAAACTACACCATGTTCCACCGAACAGGGTTCCTTTCAGAGTATTTTTCCCCAGGGTTTTTCTTCAGTTAGTGAGACTAAGTTTGTCATATCATTTATGTTGTCAGAGGCTTTTGTAAAAATAACCAAGAATTTGCTGAACCACAACCAAACAGCCTTTTGACATATGCATTTTTTTTTCAGATGATGTCAAGGTTACCAAATAATTATTAAAAAAATAATAATAGGTTGTGATTAGTACTTAGCACAGAGGGCCACTCTTGCACTCATATTATTTTTTATCTTTTTTCTAATAAAGAAAATTAATTTTAGGAAAAGATAAATAAATAAAATATATTAAAGGAAAGTGGTAAATTGGGAATTAAAGTGTGTGTGAGCAAAGATGATAGGAGAGAAGTAAACCCAAAATAAGCCCCCGCCCCGCATCAGCTGAATCAGTTTGCCCTTGTTGCAATCAACAGGGAATTGGACATGCTCTGGCTCATAGCTGTGATATTTAAGAATACGAGTCAGCAGAAGTTAGGCTTCAGCAAAGACAAAAACTGTGCAAACATAGCAGCTTATTATTCTGAATGTAAGAGAGCAGATCATGATAGAATGAGTGCCTATTCCCTTTTCACATCACAAGGGGCAGCAAACACGAATAGCTCAGAGACAGTTTCTTGATCTAATGAAAGAAATAAGCTGAAATGTTGCAGTTGCAAGTGGCTGAGGACACAGCCTGACAGCAAATAGAAACTTAACTGAGGGTTTTAAATAAGAAACTAAACCAAAAGGGGCAGCCAGGCTGGATTAACCATACACTAAACTAGTGAGAAAAAATTTAAATATCAAAGTAACCAGATCAAAATCATGAAACACCAGGAACAAATAGAGTGATGTCAGCAGCAAGGATCAAAGCAATGACAGAGAGAAACTCAGAAGTTTAAATGCAAAGGAGACACATGAGTGAGTGCAGCTGTGGTGATTGCCCATAGGAAATCAGGTGTGTATGGAAGAGCTGAGGACAACAACTGGTGAGTATGGGAAACTTAGAGAGAATCAACTGAACTAAGATCAGCACTGAAAAAAAGAAGAAAAAAAAGAAAACACAGGGAATACAAGCTCAAGAAAACATAAACAAAAATACCAAGAGAACAAACAGAAGCTTAACTAGGAAAATAAGCCAAAACTGAGTCTATATTCCCATAAACCAGAAAACAGAGTCTTACAAAAACGGTCTAAACACTAAAACAAAATAGATGAAGAATTTATAAATGCACTAAAGAGTGAACCCATCACAGAAACAAAACCAAAGCAAAGGTTACAAACTCTCGTAGAAAAAGTGGGCAAGACATAGAAACCAAGAAACTAAACAGAGCAAAGAATAACTAGAATATGAAGACCAATAACTGCAAACACTAAGAGCAAAAAGTAGAAAACATAAGTCAAATCAAAACACTGAAAAAAAACTAAAACAAAGAAATCCAATACAAACATCGCAAAGTCAAACAGAAAATCCACAAACCCTAACACAAAGTGAGGACAAGTGATTATGTTGGGAAAAAAAGAAAAATGTAAGCAAAGTATCCTTTGCACGTGTGCACGGAAACATGGTCAACTAAACCTCTTTAGGTGAGAAAAGGAAAATATCCAAATATAATCTACAAAGAATTGCTCAAAACAGCATCCATAACACGATCATTGATTAATTCTATTGCCATAATTTACCTAAACCTCATTTACAAACAGACATGGCCTACAGTTTCTTTTCCCAATTGGTAAACAGCTACTTGTGTTCCAAGCACTTACCTCAGTGAACACTAATTTCAAGTGGATTGTGTTTCTATATAAGCATGAGGAAAACGATGGTGTTAGTCAGGTTGCAAATATGTTGACTTTGAACACGTGCAACAATGAACGTCTTATTTTTTAAAAAAGAAAAGGAAATCTTGTAGAACGATGTTCACTTTCTGTGACGTCAGCGTCGTTCTGGGTTTTATCAGTATGTCCGGGGACTCACAGTAACTGGTTAAAAGAAAAAAATGTGGTCTCCTTTAATACAGAGAAAGGTGACCGTAACTTAACAGAGTTAATCTACTAACATTTAACGTGAGCCACATTTTCTCCTGACCCTAACTGATGTGTGTTACCTGACCATGTATAACTCTTTCCCTTACTGTGAGGGATACAGATAATTATTATCATGGTTTCCGTCATTAACAGAAGAGAGCTGCCAGGTTCCTGCAGTCATTCTGATATCGACAAAAGTCAAAAGCTGGCCCTGTGGAAACAGTCTTAAGTCAATCTTACTTAAATCACAGCTCTGTCTTTCATATGCAACAAATATTTTTTTCTTGGCTGCTCTAAAGCAAACCCCAACTTAATCTTGGCTATACACTACGTGGTATCGAACATGGAGGCTGCTCAAAATTCTCTTCCAAGCATTTCAACATATTTTCAGATACATAGACACGAAAGCACACGTCCCAGCAAAATTAAAAACACAAGTCCCAGGTTCAGATGGTGCAGATAGTGTGTGCGCCTCCCCCCCTCCCCTCTCTACTCATTATGGAGTTGTGACACAAGACGGCTTGATTTATCTAAAGCCAAGCTCAGACTCTGCAGAGACAAAGCTGACTGATCTTGCTCCTGCGATCTGACAATGACTCAGACATGCAGGACAGCGAGGAAGAGGAGAGGCAGCAGACTGGTTTTGGAGCCATGTGATTTGAAAGTCTAATATCAGCCATTATTGCTACTCCTATTCTTGAGTTCCCTAATTTCTCCCTAATGGAATCCTCACCCATCATTGAGCATACAGATCGCCCATTTAACAGAGCCTCTTCCTACCAATCATTACAAAGCTCATAGTTGTCACCTACCTATCAGATGTGAGGTCAATTGGAATTTCTGAGTTTAACAAATCAGATAGAGGAGTTTAAGAGAAGTTCATAAGATGAAAAATGTCAACGGGGCACCGCAGATTGAGCACTAAAAGAGCACTAAAAGAGCATATATTTGCAAGGATTTATCTTTATATATATATATATATATATATATATATATATATATATATATATATATTATTTTCAAGATAACATTTTACAGATAAATAGACTTTCAAAAAATATTTTTGCCCAAAACAATAAGCATTACGAGTCTTGTATTACAGCTGATGACAAGGAGTATGAGTGGCAACAGTGACATTTTTTTTTCAAAAACATTTGAATAAGTTGTGCCCATTAGCACTAATTTTATTAATTTGATGCCTCGAAAAAGAAATTTTGGCACTTGCACAAGCACTCAACACATAGCACAAAGTTCTGTCTTGCCTCTGTTCTATCGGCAATAAGATACTGATTCAGTCTTTTGTGTTTACATTTCTTTTTTTATCCATTTCACGGAGCACCCCAACTTTTCTGGCATTTGGTTGTACTAAAGTCATGTAAACTGAATGGCTGCATAGATTTGAGCAAACTGAACCCACACAAATGTGCAAATACTGAGTTGATACAAAACTGAGCAAGCTCCCAAGGACAAGGACTTCCCAGTGAGCAAAACACAAGGTGCTTGTTCACACAAAGGTGCTGTCTGAATATACAATGATCAACATGTAGGTAAGGTCCCCATTGTTAGCAACTGAGGAACACAGAACTGCTAGTTTTCTGAGTGAGTTGAGAGTTTTCGGCCTTGGCCACTCCAATTTGTATCATTTTCCTTTCCTGCCTTGGTTTGGAGGCAGCAGACCAGTGCTCATTTGCAGTACTGTCATGGTAAATGAATCTTCCATGCTGTACACCTGTTCGTAAGTTTTAAAAGGCCCATATGGGACCAGTGGGGGCAAAGAAATAAAAAAAAAAGAGAGAGAGACAAAGAGAAGCAACACAGAAATGTAAAAAGAGCTGCCTGTGACTGTTTTTTCCCCTTCTTTTTCTCCATGTACATTCCAGATCCATACCATTCAGCTGAGGTGTAGAGTGAGCTGTGGCTGATTGTTTCATTGCTTTCACCTGCCACTTCACCTGGCAAAGAGTCAGGAGCATTTTGTTGGTTTTGGAAAGGCATGTTCTAAGAGACAAGGGAGAGTGCAGAAAAGTATAGCCGTGATAACGAGAGATGGAAGTTAAGGAGGAAACATGGCCAGACTTGTCACAAAACAGAGCTGCACCATTAGAAATTGTGTTAGTCTTGCTTGACCAAATGGCCTCTTTGTATCCAAGTCATGGTCTTTCCCAGCCTAGATCTAGTGTTTAGTTTCAGATGAGGATGATCAGAAAGCTTGGTAGTCATAGCTACTAAGTATAGAGGTTTTCTGCAAAAAGTCACACCCCTTTATATGTGTATACTTGTAATACAAAACATATGTTAATTCCAAAAACTGGATTGTAGTATCTGTGTGTGCTTCTTGGGTGGCAATAAACCCACCAGAGAAAGCAGTTTGAGAAGACCTTTAATTACCCTTATACAAATTGACTGTAATTGTAGCAACCTGTTTTGTTTATATTGCTTTCTGCCACTGTTTGGACCCCCGCTGCAACTTTATCTTCGCTTCTTAATTGAGCAGTTGTTTGCCAGACTAATCTCCAAAGCTTGTGTACACAACAGTCCTGAAAGATGCTACAAATTAAAGACTTATCTTAATCCTCCACTTCCCAAAACATTAGCCTTTCAGATAAGGACAATTCCAGAATGTTTCAGTGTGTGTTTGGAGGAAGAGTAAAAAGTCCTTTAAAGCAAACCTGCAGGAGCTTGTAGTAAAATATACAAGCGAGACGAAAACCTACCAACACATTTTAAGAATACAAGTCGATGCATGTGAGATAGCACTTAAGCCATACAGGACTGCCTCTGAGTAAATCTATAAATACTTACTAAGAAACAATGGTGCTTGAATTAGCAATTTTATGCTACGCTACAACATCCATCAATACTTGTGCCTTAGGTGTAACTTGTACCCCTGACAAGCCACAAACACCTGTCTCTCTAATCCTACCAATTAACCTGGAGACTACCAAATAGCTTGGGTTACAACCAACATGGCTTGCTCATCCTTTATTCTGGCGCGTCAGCCTGTGCAATCTTCTAATCAGAGTAACCCAATACTCTAACTCTATCCACTATCTGAATAAAAAGAAACAGGCGCGACTAGGATGGAGACAGATCCTTTCCTCATGTCTGCCAGCTCTACTGTTTAGTCCCTCATCCATAATTACTGGCCACCAGTCTCAACATCATTTTCGCTTTCATTTGCTTAGTATGCAGTGCACATTATGGCTTAGCCCTCGTCCAAGTCTGTATTCCAGTCACTGATGTAGTGGCTGAATTATATGGTGCAGGTATTAAGCTGAGTGATTTATTTTTCTGAGATTGAAACCAGACTGTAGCCTGGAGCATGTCACATGGTTTGACCGGCCACAGTTTGTCCCCAAGTTTTTTTTAAACCGCACTTGTTCCAAACCGGGCCATGTCCCCACTGACCACATTGATTCATGTCGATCTCCAGAATATCATCTTTAAAATACACCCTGAGGTTTATATCAAACACGAAAAAGCTCCCAGAAGACAGGATCAGAACAATAGAAGAAAAAATTAAGTACATATGGAGTCAGCTGCTACATACCAGAAAGTGTCATCCCTGTGCCTTCGGGCAGTGCTGATTAGACACAGAACCTTAGCTGTCCTTTGCTTGATTGCACTGGTGTCACTGTAACACCAATAAGGTACACTGAAAAACAAAGGAGAACAGATGAAGGTAGCCTGTGAAAAGGTCTCAGGGGAATGGCTATTAAAGGAAGTGGCAGTACAGCTTTGGGGCCACTTTTGGTAACAATGTATTGATCCATCTTCCTATTCTCTTATTTCTTTCAGTTTAGAAAGTAGATTGTTTGAGAAACACTAGAGGAAGTAAAACTCCTTATATTATCTTGGCTTTGTTTCTCAATGCATTATACAAATTAAGAGGTTGAAGTGGGAGAAGGGACCTATGGCAAAGTATATGCTCTCTCTGTGGCAAAATGGAAATTCCACTCCCTTTCTCAGTGGTCAACCCTTGCAAATAAAACCACCACTCTGGAAGAAGTTTTTGGGGCCATATCGACATGGTCAATCAGTTTAAAAGCTTGTAAAAGCCCTTCCGGATTAGGCTTTAAGGTATCAGGATGCTGGTAAAAGGTTCTGTTTCTTCGGCACTGCTGGTTGGCAAAGTGTGGCTTATAACACTTGAATAGTACACGTTTTTGACCATGCACGTAATGGTGAATGCAGACTCCCCAACCACAGGAGCTGAAACAGTTGTCCACTGCTGAAATGAATCTGCTCGTAAACGCTCAGAATCTCGGAGCGAAGGTTTCCTGTGAGTAATATGCCATTTTTAAGGCTGTGGAGGCTCTAGGCCATATTATTTGAAAAATACATTCATGTAGGCTCATTCTGTGAGGATGATGAAAAAAATATGAGTACATTCCAGAGGGTTACGGTTCCCATGTGAGCTGTGAAGACCTAGATGCAAAATAGGCTGATGAGAGGTACAGGACTTTGGAAGAGGCGTAAGATGAGCTGGACAGCCAGAGGCCTATACTGCAGACATCATTTGATACAAAAGGGTTAAGGTGTCTCATGTAAATGTTTAATCACTGTCTGGGCTCCCGGTCGTTAACCTCTTTGACAGTGGGCTTGAGAAGGCCAGACATGCCGCTGTCTAAACATTGGGCACTCACCTTATCACATCTTAAATCCTCAGACTAACCGTCATCTAACCATCCTTTCATGTACTGCGCATAGCCCTCATCTGATAAAAAAAAGAGCAGCTGTTAGCGTCAATGATACACTTCAGTTCCCATCACTTATCAGTAAACAAAGATTGATTTCTGTGGTTTTATGTTGTGTATGTGTGTGAGTGTGCAGTTTGTGTGACTAAGTCGACTTAGGAGCTTACAGGAAGCCTTATAAGATAATATCAAGTTTGCACAACTTTGTTTAGATGAAAAACATTGATCTTTGACCTTTAACTTTTACCAGCCAAATCAAATGCAACAAAAGCGCCCATTTTGTGTCTGCTTGATGACATAGATAACGCCGACGCCAAGAGCCTTAAATGACATCTGAGAGGCTAGTATCACGTTTAATCAAATCAAAGTGACTGCACCCAAGGGAAGACTTCTTGAAAAGAATCCTGAGTAAAGTATTGTCTGGCTAATCTAAAGTTAATAATATTTGAATTGGAGTAAAAGATGCTTAGTTGAATCCTATGAGCAAAAGCAGAACTCTCTTAAGACGAAGATGTGGCACTTGTGAAGTCAATATCAAATAACTTTTACAATTTGATTCACTTTTATCTCGCATGGCTTGGTTTTATGGTCAATCAAGATAGAGCCACTCCTCTCCCATTTTTATAAATGATTTCAGCTGGTTCGATTATTCCTGTGCATCTGGCTTTATGAAATGTTTGTGAACGAGTGAAGCCAAACACTAATACTCAATGTCGGAGCTAAAAGGGTTGAGAAGAAGAGAGAGCATCTGGCGTGTTATCAGAGCACACTTCTAAAGCCAGCATCTGTGTTTGATATGGTGGTTCAATACAGACAACATTGGAAAGTTAGCCATGAGTGAAGACATTATAAATACTAAATGTTACAGGTTTTGGAAGTATCAGAGAGTGTTTTTTTTTCCCCAGGAAAGGCAGTTCCAGGCACAAGAGCTGCCTGGAACTGAAAGGTGCATTCAACACCAGTCAGCAGAAGGAGAGGATCAATACACAGTTCTATTGATAGCTCCTGCTGCATCTGAAGATGGAATCAGAGCCTCTCTATTTTAAGTCAAACCAGCCATGCTATATTACTAAAGTCACATTAATAGATCAATGTAAAGTAAACTAAATTTGAAAAAGTTGCTTGCTAAACTGAGCCCATCACAAGACGATTGTGGAGGAGACATTCTGTGGCTTATTGAGTGAAGACTTTAAAATGTTTAATGTTGCAGCTGTTAAACAGTGATAAAATTTTTATCTAATTCAGCTGCTGCACTGTCAGAAAGTAAGAGGATTGATCGTTTGATTAGCAAATAAATACACTGCAAACGTATATGTCACATGGTACAGCACAGACTGTATCTAATCAGGCTGCAGCCTTGACTGTCATCTAGGAATGAATCAGTCTTGAGGGGATTAGGACCATATATAAAGTATTAATTCCTTATCATTCCCAATTTTAATGTGCTTAACTTTGAGCTCCTACAATAAAATGTTACAGACAGCTTAAACAGAACCTTTATATATAAAGTGGTTAGCTCCACCGGGGGAGGTCATAGTGATTTATTTAACATCAGACGTATATGAACAGATATGACAAGACCATATGGATGGAAACAGTAGAAACGATGGTGCTCATAGTAAACACTTGGTCAACAAACAAGCTAAAAGTAAAAGTAAAATTAAATCTAACTCTTCCAACTGACCTACCCACACCATACTTGATGACTCACCCACTTTCCCACCATGCAGCCGTTCCATTATAGCAAATAAACCCACAGAAAAGCCCCAATGCTGTGGGAGACACCCTGAAATACACCAGACAACACCCATTCACCCACAAAGAGGAGCTGTATAAGCACCGAGCCAAAGCACAACCTGGCAGTGAGGGAGGTGGGATTATTTTCAATTCTCCATCCCACAAAGGAGACCAGGGAGCCTGGAAGGTCTTACCACCGATGTTTTCATGTTCGTGCATGAACATTTTCAGTCAGCAATGTTGGAAAATATCAGGAGTAGCGCATGATTACAGGAAGGATAAGTAGGAAGGTCTCATCAGGTAGCCTTGTCTTTGCCCTTGAGTTTATACAAAGTGATTCCAGATATATTTTGATGATATTTGTATTAACAATCAAAAATTATGTTTGTGTTCTTGTGAATATGTGTGTACGTTTTGCAGAAAAGTGGGAATACAAACTTTCCAGATCAATACTATGATGCTTTCACGCTCTCACTTCATTGAAGCTACACACTAGGCAGTTTTGGTGGGATGTGGGAGAGCAAGCATGGTTTCACTTATGAGCAAAGCATGTTCACATTCTCACACAGCCACATTAACAATTGTGCGAGCATCAATGCCAGATTAGCCTCATTCATCTAATTGTGCATAGCGCTATTATGTAAAGCCCTACTTGTTTCCACAGCATGCATACAATTACCATTTTATGAGATGACATCAATGTGAGTAGCCTGTAGTGACTGGCTAGAGCAAAAGTTTATTTCTTTGAGAGCGTGAGACAGTTTTTGAAAATCTCCTCCACCTTTCCCATGGGCGATGTTTTTCCAAAGTGGACTCGCTAAGGCGTAGCAAACAAGAGTGAATGCCCAGGCTGGACTGCGAGGAAAGGCAGATCAATGAGACAGCTCACCAACTCATGCGTAGCAGCTTTGTGGAGATAGTCCTCTGTGGACGGTTCTGCTTTGGAGACCTTAAATCAGTTTTTTGGTGCATGTGTGTGTGTGTGCGTATGTGTAGGTGTGTGTGTGTGTGTGTGGTTGCTTATCAGCAGTGGATCCTCGGCGCATGACACATGTCATGCAGGGCAATGTTGCTCTAAGGTGTGTGAGTTTTAGCGACAAAGAGGGAGATGTAGAGGAATAAAAGCAAACCTTTGTAGCCAGAGAGGGATTGGAAAAGTTTTGATGGTTGGCGTCGATGGGATGAAACAAAGCTGGCACTTTACATGTGGAACATCCATAAGAACCGCATAGAATTTATTTTTCATTCTCAGTATCACTATGATCAAAAAGAACCAGTACCAATACTGTCCCACTCAAGGCTGTCTAGGGATTTTTCTGACTATTGTTCAGCACATTTACCATCCTTTTTAAAGCTAACAGATGATCTGATGGATGTTAAAATCATGTTTTACAGAGAATTACTTTGAAAATCGATATCAGAAGATCCAGACTTCTGTCAAGGTTAAAGAAATGGAGAACAGATGGGGAGACAGGTACTGCCAAATAAACAAAATATCCACATGAAGCATTTAAATAGGACTTCCTTTATTACCTGGTGACTTACAGATGGAGTGGAAGAGTCAAACAAAAAAGGCTAAGGGGTTATTGCCATCATAAACAGCTGCTTAGTAAAATAAACCATAACATTTTGCGTAGTGCTTAAAATATAATAGAGTGTGTTTATTGCTCTTCTACTCGTAGGAAGAAAAACTTAGGAAATAAAAAGATTAAAGAGCTGGAAATGCATTTTGTAACTGATTACTCGACCTCATTTCACCATGCGTCCAGGGCATTCAATTCAAATTATGTGGAATAAAAAAATCGAAATACCCTAAAAAGAGTAGTCAATGAGAGAAGTTCCACACACAAAAGATAACAATTATCTAAGTCCATTTACATTTAGAGTAGCATTTTGCAGCAATTTCCACGCATGTCCACAGGTAGACTGCTCGATGGAGTCTCACATTTAGTAATAATGATAATACACCATGATTTAGGGCTTGAAAATTTTAAATTGAAGTGAAAAGGAGATTCTGCCAGTGGCGTCTAATCAGCCAAGGAGGAATGTTAAGCAGGATGACACAAGGCATTTTCGAGACCCAGTCGGCTCCAAAAGTCTCTCTGTTACTCCATTCTTTTTGTTTTGTGATATGTTTTAAGTTAGATTTCCTTCCTTCCTTAATGTTGAAAGTTGTGTTTGTTTATTGGATCATTGATGAGTTATTTAAAGCAATGGATTAAATTTGAAAAATAGGAAGAAACTACTCTTTAAGGCAGATGTCCATGTTCTGTGCATAAATAGGTGAAGAGTTACATATCTTTGGTCTCTTTGGATATACACAAGATTTGTTATGAATGAGCAGCCTTGGCATAACTAGCCACATCACGTCTTTGTGTTTTCTTATATGGAATACTCAAACACATCCCTTTGTCATTGTGTACAGTTCCTTTCTTATGGAGGAAATAAGAGTCATTTCAACATTTATTTATTTGACACTCGGTATCACAGCCTACTTTTCTGTTATGGGATGTTTTATGGTCTCAAGTGAGATAGTCCAAAATAGATTCCAAACACATACATTCACTATCTCATCCTGTGCTTTTCACAATCTCTTCAGCCTTCTCATAACGGAACAAACAGGCCTGCAGATGCATTACTTCTGTGCTTATCTCAGTGCATTACACTGAATCATGTTTAACTTTTATTCAGAGCAGTGTTGTGACGTGAGACCATTTTGCAAATGAAACCCAGCCAGCAGTCTGTTTGCAGAATCCAATGAGTGATGATCTACAAGATATCTTTTTCACAGTGGACTGGAACACAATATCTTCTTTCTCATGCATGATACTAAACAGGTGGCCACACATGTTCAAGAAAAATCTCCTGTCTGTGGAAGACAAACACTAGACATTCTTGATCTGTCTAGGTGTAAGTCAAATACATTTTAAAACTGCACAGATTTTCAACTAAAAGTGAAATAAAGTACAAATTTTCAGCACATTTTACCTACATTGTTGCTATTTAGCCTTTGTCCATGACATTGTCCTGCTGCTCACTGAGTCTACGAGTGATAAAATATTTAGAAGCAACTGATTGTCCTTGGGGTAATGTTATCAAAGAGGAACTTCTCTACCTGTTCCACTCGAGTGGCTTTGCTGTGTTTACTGGCTTACAGATGGATGACCCCTCCATCACCATCTTCTACACCCCCCCATGCTGCAAAGCTTTGTCTGACACCATTCACACCCTTTTGAATAACAAATAAATCCTTCTTCTCTCCCTTCATTGTTTTTCTTGAAACTGACCAGAGTGGGATTAAATGATAATTCATCCTTTATTCTGTTTTGGAATGCTTAAGGGCCCAATTCCACTCTTGCATGTCTCATCCTCTTATATCTGCGCACTCACTGATGTGTTTTTAAAAATCCCCACCCTTTGTTTTCCATGCCGCTGCAATCAAAGCCAACATATCTTTCACAGTGCCATCAGATTCTAAACATGTTAATAAGGGAAGCAGAAGCAAAACCAAGAGAAAAGACGAAGGGGGGAGATTCTTGATCTTACTGGATTTATTCTATATGGCAATGTACTGTGGAATGTGGACATGGAAAATCCTCTTGGTTCTTTCTGGCTCCCCAACCCTATTTCTCATCTCTGTTCATGTATACCAGTAAGCATGCTGAATGCACACACACAGTTACAGTATATGTGAATTGCAAATCAAACTCTGTCACCCCAGGCAAAAAGCCAACTGTCCACACACTTTGTCAAATGGGAGATCGTCTTGAGTGAGTGAACACATATCACACTCAAGCATACCCGTTGTTCAGTGGATAGCACAGTGATCAGATAGAATCTCCAATTTTTTTTTCTCTATATTTTTTTAAGCGTTATTCCTTAGAAGTGGGAGATGCAAGATAACAACTAGCTTATTAAACACTAGTTTATTCATCAAAAAAATTAAAAGAGTAAGACCATGGGGTTGTGGTCCATATAAAGCATAAACAACAACATACAACACAGTGTTTTTGTTGAATATAAAGTCACATTCAGACATGATGCAGACTAAAAAAATATGTCATTCATTA
Source organism: Leuresthes tenuis (assembly GCF_036924035.1). NCBI lineage: Eukaryota > Metazoa > Chordata > Actinopteri > Atheriniformes > Atherinopsidae > Leuresthes > Leuresthes tenuis. Next base: position 12,513,624 of record NW_027325361.1, on the reverse strand, counting down.
CCAGTAGACTGGTATTTAAGGTGCTTTTACAAGTGATGTTTTTAGTGCATGCTTCCTTCCACTTCTAAACTATTTTGGCTGAAGGAGAACAAGAAGCTTAATGTTGTAGGAATTGATTCTTATCCCATTGTAATTTTGCTTGTCTCTGGGTGGCCACTGGGAAGTGTTTTGCTGGATGATGAGAGGGGGTTGTATGGGTGAGAGGGAACATTACAAATCATGTACGCACATCGGGGAGGCAATCAATAGTCAAGCTGCAGTCAATCTTGTTTATTACTTATTTTGCAATATCAGAATTCAGATTTTGTGACAGATGAAAAAGTGGCTGCAAAAGTGCAAATGCCACAGATTATCCACACATAAAGAACAGAGAAGAGAGAAGGAGTGAGAGGTGGAGGAGACAGTCGCCATGGAGATGATGATAATCCTGACCACTTTCAGATCGCATTTTTGTTCTTCGCTTCAGAGACGTACGGGCTTCAGAGAGACAAACACAAACACAAAGAGAACAGTGTGTGGTTAATCTTCACCATATGCCTGGCCGACTCCAGACAAACATGTAGACATGGAGGCTTGAGATCAAGAAGAAGCTCGGGTGCTCATCTAAAAAGCCAAAGCAAGATGGATTACACTTCTTTGGAAGTTATAAACAAACTCAGCACCGTCAAAAAAAAAAATGTATGTCAAGTTAAGGTAACTTGATCTCTGTCAGTATCAGTGTGATTAGGACAGTGCAACCTGTCCTTGCCAATTCAAAATGCTGGAAAATGCCACTGGATCTGTAGACATGGCGTATAAACATGGGACGTGAAGATAAGCAATTTTTACTCTATCTAATCTCAGTTTTTACTTTGGTTACTGGTCGCTGACTTCAGTGTTCAGTAAACCTTCCAGTGAAATCTGTAATCAAAAGAAGGCATAGTGATATAAGACCTGAAGGTAGAGACAAGAAAAACAGTCAAGCAGGGTAAAAAAAGAACACTGCTGAGGGCACGAGGACAGATGTAAGGCTTCGCAGTGGACACAAGGTCTGTGTGTGTATCATTTGATATCGTCACTGAAAGTTGCACTCTGTGTGTCACAATATTTTAACAACACCAGTGTTAAGTTTAATACCCAACAATCTGATGCCTCTCAGTTCCAAAGCACAAATGGAACAAGAAGAAAATATGATATGTAGAAGAAAACAGAACAAATGATCTATCTTTTTTTAAATGAGTAAAAGATTTGTTGTGATAACTGCTCATAGATTCACATGGGAATTTGTGTTCGTCTTTGGAATTGTGCAATATGGAATAAAGAAGTGACTCAAAAGCCTATTAAGATTCTAATTGACCTACTTTACAAGTATAGAGCAAGACCATGCATTGGTAGCATTGGTGCAACTTAAGTCTTTAATTTGGTATTTGTTAGCTGCCAGCTTTTCCACTCACTTGATCCTACAAGTGCCTTGTCAAATCCTGGAGTTTTAAGCCAAAGCAGCAAACATAGCAAGGGACTGCAATGTGTTTTTCTGAGCCATCATTTAGGCCTACATTTTGGTTGATAAAGCAGCCTGCTAGACCATTAAAGCCATGAACAACACAGATCATCTTGTTGCAGTGCAGTGTAACAAGATTACAAGATTCACATTGTAGGTCTAAAGTGAATTTACTACAGCTGCTATTGAACATATGCTAAATCAAATACAAAATTTGATATTTTACTTCAGTTTAGGAGCATGGCACAGAAACAGAAGTTCATGTGTGCTCTGTGATTGTGTGTCTGTGTTCCTGGATGTGTCCTGCCTTCATAAACATTTTGGCCCCCTCTGTTTTTCATCAGAATGTCTGTTTCAGGGTGAGCAGAACAAGAGACACAAGGAAAAAGCAGGAGGGGGAGAAAGTGAGAGACACCGCTGCATCACAATCAGCCTGGCTCACTGAGGCAGAACTGTGGCTAAAATACTGGGGCTGAGGTGGTGTAGGCTACACCCCCTCCCATTTCCAATTCGCAGTCACCGCAGTCCAATGCAATTCAAATAATAACAACAAATGGATGGATATGTGCTGCATGCTGAGCTTTTTCAATACACATCATGACTCCTGGCTCCTGTGCATTAAAGTCAGGGAATGAAAGGGGAGTTGAGAGCAGGTTAAGCAGAGCCATGCTAGATTTTTTCTGTTATGATACAGCTGTCTTATCACTCTAGCTATGAAGTGGTGTTACAACTGAGAGAAAAATCTTATCTCCTCTTACTGATGTGCTGTAGGTTTTCTTTATCCTCCAGAAATATTTTCTCGTGGAAGGAATAGCTATTCCTGCACCCAAGAGACAGAAGCAAAAAAACAAAACTGTTAAGCAAAATCCATTAAAACTGAAATATCACACAGTTATTTTGTACGATTTGGAAAAATGAACACGGTAAAAACACCTCTTAACTTTCAGTGCAAAGTTTTTAAGAATTGTGTATTCCTTTGATATTTATATGTTGCATTTACAGAATGTTTAAGGTATGGTTAAGCCTTGTATTCAACTTGCATAGTTTATTGCCCCCTATTGGTAGCCTGAAAAATAACAAATAGACTTTTGTGTTTTCCAACATGCCTTTGCATTATCTTTTCCATCAAAAAATGATTTCCGCAAGACTTACAGGCAATCAAAGTTACTGCAGGGAGTATGATTGAATTTGTGGCTGAAATTATTGTGAGCATTGGATGATGATGGAACATGGATGTTAGCTAAGTTGTAGCATAATGAATTGACTTATCTAAGATCAAGATTATTTTGATATAAAGTACTTTTAAAAATCTTATTAAACCAATATGACAAATTCATGACTCGCATTTATAACTAGCAAGATAGAATTATTTGGCAATATCATATGTTTTGAAACATCAGAAGTAGCTTCTCCGGTTCAACAGCAGAGTAATAGCGCAAAGAAAACGTAGTCTCATTCAAATCACAAGCACATTTTACGCTTTTTAGTGGTAAATTTACATTATTTTATTCAATTTTAAATACCAAACTCTTTTGCATTTTTCATGAGCACAAAGTTACTTCCAATGCTTTTATTTTTCATTATTTAGAATACATAAAGGCATTAACAGATGCATAGGTGGCAGAAAAAATAAACTCTGTTGCAGCGGCCTACTCTCAGTATGGTCACATTTGATTCAGGTGTACCTGAAAGATGAAAATGTTCTACACCACAGCTGGCTCTTATGAAACTCATTTAGAATTGGACTCTCTGAAATTCAACATTACTCTCCCCAGTTGCAACCAGTTTGATAGCACATATTGTTACACCTCTACAAGTCTCAGTATTTAATGTCAGGCTTTCAAATGAATACAGTTGATTTAGTGTCACTGTAGTTACTCAATTATCTCAGGGAAACCGGCTGATCCTGTGAAATCACAGAGCCCACAGCACAGTACATTTCTTCCCTCCATGCCTCTCCTCTGTGTCACACACAGAAATAGGCATGTCCAAATGCAATTCGAATGGCTGGCAAATTGAAAACAAATTTCTGTCCAATTTCCACACAATAAAACTGTGGCTGTGGTAATCTGGCTAAACGACAACACACGAAGCCAGGATCAATCTACTTTCTAATCCTATTGTGTTTCGTGTACCTGCTTACAATGGCTCAGGCTTGTATCCCCATTTTCACTGCATTCCCTTTCTATTATTGAGCACCTGTAAGAGCAAATGCAGTCACCTGAAAGGAAATCACTCCAGGTTGTTAGGCCTTTCGATTTATTAGACCCGCAAGAAAAGTCAGGTTCATAAATGCCTTTATTGAAGTGCGAAAAAAAGCTTTGATTTCCAAACCCTTATAATACAGTAACAAATATAGCTGCAAGCAGCGATGGCGGGGTCTAGCAGAACAGCAGGTAAGCCTGCGGCTGCTCAGGAAGGCATTATGAGTACATAGACCAAGTTTGGTGTTTGAGATGAACTCGTCTTCATCCAGGGATTCCAACGGTACCTCATTTGTCCAATTTGAACCAACGGCTCCAAAGCTATGAGCAAAATGCAGTTTTTCTACTTATTGCGCCCCCACTGGGTGGAAGTGCACCAGACTTCTTGGGCTTCATACAGACTTGGTCATGAGTCTGTGTTAGAAGTTTGATGTCAAAAGATTAAATGGTTGCTGAGATATGGCCTCACGTCCTATTTGGCGTGTCAGCGCTGAGTTTGATTGGCTGCTACGGGCAAACGGTAGCGAATTTAAAAATTCAAGGTGATACCTCTTGTGAGGCTTAGTCTGAAGATTCTATGTGTCAAGTCCCATGGAATTCAGACAATCTGGGTGACCTGTAATGCATTTTGAAGGTTTTTGACATATTTAAAAATGGCGGACATTCCAAGATGGTGCGAATGACGTCATAGGGTTGGTTGACCTCGGATATATCCACGAAATACAACGGTACCTCATTTGTGAAATTTGGAAAAACGGGTTTAAAGTTATGAGCAAAAATGCATTTTTGCTAAATATAGCGCCCCCTATAGGTCAAAGATCACTATAATTCTTGGGACTGTTTGGGATCGAGTTATAAATATGTGTTATAAGTTTGATGTCAAAAGATTAAACTGTTGCTGAGATATGGCCTCACGTCCTTTTTGGCGTAGTCGCCGCCAAATTTGATTGGTTATTGTGGGTGAACAAAGTCGAAATTGAAAAATCCGCTTCCTAACTTTTGTGCGGATTCGTCCAACGATAGTCTGTGCCAATTTTCATGAGAATCGGTTAAAATGTGTGAACGAAGAATCCTTTTGAAGGTTTTCAACAAAATCCAAGATGGCGGAAAATCTAGTCAGACGGAAAATGACGTCATAGGGTGCGTTGGAATCGTCATGATCCAAGGATTCCAACGATGCCTTGTTTTTGAAATTTGGATCAACGAGTCAAAAGTTATTTAGCTGAATGGGCTTCAAACTTTGACATGTTGGTGGCGCTAGAGAGTTTAGAATTTGGGCACGAAATTTGTTGAATTTGCTAATGGGAATGTGCTAAATAGATGTGCCAAATTTCACAACTTTTTACCATTGCGTTAATGGGGCTGCCATAGACTTCAATTGCAGCGGAAAGTAGATCAATAATAATAGGAATACCAGCTAAAACAATAGGGTTCTGCAGCTTCGCTGCTAGACCCCTAATGACTGTGCTGGTGTTAGTAAATACAGCTCCCCTACTTTCTCTCTGTATTTTTTATCACTTTCTAAATGTTTCAGGACCCTTTTTCTTTGGCAACAGATGTGTTTCAAAGAGTTCTGAAAATAGAGGCTTTAAACTGGAATCTGACCTAACTGTGTATCCCACTAGCATCTTCATCCTTATTTTATTTTTTATGTGTTACTACCCCCCCACGGAATCAATGGTGTCAGCATGTGGAGTGCAAAGATGAACACGCTACTTACAGAGGCTGTGCATTTACTCAAAAAAAAGTCTTTATTAAAAAAAAGTTTGATGTTTCCCTTTTTTATAGGAAACATCATGAAATTCCTATAAAACATTGGAATTTTATTGGAATGGGGACCAATAGTTTTAGAAATTCTGATTGAACTGTGTTTTAATGCAAGGCATCGTTCCGTCTTTGCTTGATTAATTCTTTAAAAACTCAGAAGTTTCTATCAGTTTTTACCACCTTTCTTTGTCTCAGCCTTCATCCCTTTGCTAACCCATAATAACAATAATAATAAAGTAAAAATTTGATTAAATCAAATTAAATAAAGCATCTGTATTTTCAGTATATTCATTTCTACTCGCACATATATTAATTAGCTAAAACTGAATGTTTACACTGAATACAGTTCTTATTAATGTGCTATATTTGTTGATTAAAGGAAATAAATGAATAACACCATTCTGAGACAAACAGGAAAATATGTTTAAGCTCAATAGCGTCTAATTCAGAGACTTACGTTACCCAGGCAAAGCAGGTAAATGAAATCAGAGCATGTCTTGCATGGTTGCTGCAGCAGCGACTCCTCATCATCGATCCGTCTGGCAGGCTTTTTCCAATGATACGCACAGCGCTTTCACAGAAGTCACACACAAACAAGTATTCACCGCCCTACATAGCTGAACAGCAAGTAACACCTCCACAAACTCTCGCTTTCTTCCTGTGTTTGCTTCTCTCTGTCATGCTGGTGGCATAAAACCTATTTCTCAGTGTGCAGCTGTCCTCTGAAGAAGCACACAAGCTTCACCAGGTGCTGGAGTCGGCTGGCAGAGGTGACACCAGCGCTGGCACAGCTGGGAACATCAGGTGCAGTGCCTAACCAGTGTGTTGGTCCTGATAATGCTGGCATTAGGCAGAGCTAAGCCATGCTCAGTAAGCCTGCCAGTGCCCTAAGTGGTTGGCTTGCTTTAGCTTGTTGTTGTGTCCTCTGTCTTGGAGATTTCTTCCTGCTGAGGAAAAAAAAAGAGTGGAGATTCAGTTGATAAGATAGAGAGATGTATTTGCACCAAATCAGCTGCTGTGCATTCAATTGAAAACACCAACAGAAAAGCTGTGTGAAAATTGACTGTAATTGCACATTTATCTATTCATTGTAAACTATAATCAAACTTAAGGATATGTGTGTATATTTTCTTTTCATCAGTGTTAATCAGTTTTGGCATCACCTGATGAATTCAGGTAAGATGGTAGAGATGGTCGAGTGGGTTTCCGGTTTTCGCAGAGTGAGGAGCTTATCTTAACTTTCTTTCTCGAAAGGACATTTTGTAGAAGCAAGATTATTAAAGAGAGAAAACAAGAAGTTTATATCAGCGAACAATACTTTCAACGCCTGCTACTAACTGCTTAATAAAGTCAAATGGTGACCCATATAGTTCTGAAAGCTCAAACTGGCACGCTGTTTTTAAATCACTTCCCTCTGCTTCAGGGCTTGTCCCAGTTCGGAGCCTCCCGTCTGAACGAGTAATATTAGGTTTGATTAGACTGTCCCATTCCAAATGTTCCTCTTAAAACCTTTGGAGAAATGCTTTTCTCACTCACTTCACACTACCTAATGTCGAAGGAAACAAAGAGTAACCTGCTTAATTCTTAAAATCCCAGATGCAGATGCATTAAAACACACACATCTGCATTGGGAAACATCACGCATGACCTGGATCAGAGAGAAAAAAAACACAAAAAAATAAAATCAATATAAAAATATCCATAAGAATGTGAGACATGGCATTAAGGCAGATGTGTGTTAATCTCAAATAAATGCTGTTGGTTAAAAAGAATCTGATTAAACTGTAGTCAGTTATTTATAGTATTCTGCCCTGTTTGTCTGCATGAATATACAGATGTTATAATGCTGGACGGCATGAAAAAAACATTCTCTTAAGATTTACACTTAATATCATCCCAGGCAGTGAGTTGATATTTGAATATGCTGGACATTAAAAATCCCCATTATGATTTATACACCCGGTTTGTAAATCTCAAATCAATTCAAACCGGTAGCAGCTGCCCTGCGTGTCCCCATCATGTCCATATAACACCACGTCAAAGTAATGTTTGGCCAGGAATAGTCATGGACCAAAAGAGAAAGATGTGCATTTTGAAAGAAGCAATACATATTATGCTTTGGTGTTGAAAAACAACATTAAACACATTGCTTGGGAGCGCGTTACTGCTGCAGTGAAGTAGGAAGACGATTATCTTTTCTAAACTGCAATACCTCTGTATAAGATGAAGAAAAATGACTTGCCTCAAGACTACTCTTGGTTGATTCAAGAAAAGAACACCTCCACAACAAATTAAAAAGTAACTACTTTGACAGTACCAGTCAAAAGTTTGGACACACCTATTTAAGTTGCTTGCTGACTTCTGACTGGCACTATGTATGATTTTCAAAATGACTTGAGGTTTAAATTTAGTGTCAGATTATATGATAAATATAGCCCCTTCTCCCCTTCACATTAGCTTTCATGTAACCAGGTAATATAGTTTTTTTTTCTACTAATCCCACTGAGAATTTTCTATTTTTTATTCATTTTATTGTTCCTGCAGTAGACAATGAAATCACAGTTTATTTATTATTTGCCCACCCCTTTTTTCGTTGAGTGGTAACCCCATCTCCATCCCATCTTTATTTCTGAAAGACTAAGCCTCTCTGGGATCCTCTTTTTATACACAGTTCCACATAGTATTGCTCAACATTCCAGCCTTTGATTACCCCTTTCACCTACAGTTTTGACACATGTTGCTGGCATCAAATTCTAAATTTGTATCAAAATATGTATTCGGAAAATGTATTTCATACTTATAATGTATTATAAGTATAAAATTATAATGTAACTTAAAATGTATTTGATACTTCCGTCAACTACATTAAGGATTTCGATTAATTTCAGTCGATTGCATTATTTGGTTTCTTTCCCAACTTTTCCTTGAAACAAATTTGTTGCTTTTAAATGGTAAACAAATATTGTTTTCAGAACGAATTGCCAGGAACTACCTAAATGTACAAAGTTTTTATTCTTTACACTTCCTAACCTTATAGCTGTGTACTGAGTACTACAAAAGATCCAATCCCTCGAGTGTCATGATAGCTTTCACTGTGTAGCTGCCTGCCTCCCTTTAAGTTGGTTATCAGCACTTTCTCTCAAGCAAACCCACTTAAGAAATTCCCATTTAAGGTATTAAGAAAATGTTGTTATCATGTGCAACTCGATGAGGGGCAAAGAGTGGCTCAGAGAAATGCCAGGGGATACTCATCAACACACATGACCATTAAAGAGAGAAGTGAGACAGTTTTGCTCACTCGCTTTAAGCCACTTGCAAAGTTCATGCTTACATTTTATAAAGAGACCAACACCCCCCGTTGAGCCCTTCCGCAAGCATGACAGGGGAGTCAAGGAAGCAGGAACCCAAGACAAGTGCAAAGGGTCTCTGAAGTAAAACATTAGAAAATAACCAATGCCCAACAGGATGGAGGGAGCTTAAGTATTTCCCTGAATGTAAACAAGTCACCATGACCTTTGACTTCCCTGCACTCGCCCTGTTCACACTGCAGTAGCTTTACAGAGACCACTTGAAAACACGTGTTACAAGGAGAACGTGATATGCTGTTGTGTGTGGTCATTTTTTTAGAATGCAGAAAGCTGTCAAAGCCTAAACTGCCATGTCCTGAGATTCTTCTTAATTATCATCATTTTTCTATGTTAAGCATGTTATTGCAACATTTCCCCCTTTCTTTTAGAGGTTGATACAACATAACAATGCATTGCTCTCAATAGTTTATACCCAGACAAATGTGTGTGATGGAAATTCTTTAGCCGTAGCTAATGGCCAGTTTAAGTGCTGCACATTATTAGTGTCTGTCACGTCTGTTGATTTTGTGATGTGGTTTTTCTGTTATGACGTTAGGTTTTTCATGTTTTTGGGTTTCTGTTAAGTCATTACTTTTGCCATTGTTTTCCCCCTCAGTCCCTCTTGGTCATTAGGTTCATCCACATCACCTGTGTTTTGTTCTCAGCTGCACTCCATCACCAATCACCTCCCCACAGTAATTAGTTTCCAGGTTCCCTCATGTAATTGCGAAATCCTCACTGTCATTCATGTTTGTCTTGTTAATGGTTGTTAATGTCTTTTTTACAGCCAAAGTCAAGTTTTGTTTTTTTTTGTCATAGTTAATCTTTTTGTGTTGCGGATGTAAATAAATCAAGTTTTACTTTAAAATATCTGCATCCAGGTCCAAACTTCCATCATACCACAGATAACTAACCGGTTGTGACAGTGAGCCTATTTGAGTCAAAGGTTGTTTCTGAATTAAACTTCATCATGATTTAGTTTTTTAATCAAGTCAGCTTTGAAATGATGAAGTATCTCTCATCTCATCAAGTATTTTTTGCATTTAGTTTTTTGTTTGTTTATTAAGTTTTTCTTTTTTTTTATGAAGCCATTTTCATAAACAAACATCAGAGAATGTAGCTCGTTAGAGTGTAGCTTCGATTCAGACTACTACAGTGGAAGATTCTCTGCAGCAAATACCTTCTCAAGTCTGGAAATACTCTGCTGTGGTCTCTGGTTAGCGTGAACAGTAGGCAGGATATGACATGAAGAGGTAGGCTGTGGAAAGCACAGCGTTTTGTTTACAGAGAGTTAAGGATGATGGATCCATGATTACTGTTTTTGTGTTGACATCAAGACAACATGTAATTGGATGTATGCAAAATAATGATGAATGAGGGGTAATTATTATTATAACATAGAGCACAATAAATGCACTCTAGTTCTCACTTGCAGGCCCTCCGGAACATGTATGGAACATTTCAGGACTGCAAAGCAAGAATGAAAGTAGCTTTAAGATCAGTTAGTTCCAGATCAGAGTGCAAAGTTTACACAGCTTTTTTATAGAGTACTCAGTACATGGGGACAGATATGTAGAGTTATTACTATTTCTGGAGAAAAAGAAAAAAGCTCACTTTCATTACTTTCACTTAAGTTTTATTAGTATCACGTGTTTATTTGTTGATCTTACATTTTTATGAAATTTCACTCATGTTGATTTGATCTCTGATGATCTGGCTCTTAAGGGATGGAACATGGTTACCCTCTTTCTACTTTTAATGTTAATGCTATCAGTTCTACTTTGCTTTAAATTCACACTACTAAATAATATACAGTATGATAAAAAGGATGCTCTAAAATGACTGCCTATTAATGCATTACTTGTTAGTAAAAACATGACTTAGACACTATTTCAAAGAAATGCTTGGAGACCCCTACTTTTAATTTGTTCAGTTTACAGGGTGAAAGTAGATGTGTGTGTGTGTGTGTGTGTGTGTGAGTGCATGTATGCATACCCTTAATGGTGTGATACATTTTGTGTCACTAATCATGTCTTATCTGACTGCATCTTTGACCTTGTGTTGCAGCCGCATGCTAGTGCATCTGTGCAGAGCTTGCCCACTTGACCAAGGCATATTGAGAATAAATTACCTCCTGAGTCACAATGCGCCAGTGTTAAAAAGACAAAGTGTGACTTGGTTGGACAAAATGCTGCTGGGGTGCCCATCTCCAGCTTCATCCTTTATTCTGTGACTGAATCAATGGAAGCCAGCCAATGTGAGTGTGCACTGACACTGCCAAGCACTGCCCTTCCATCATTTACTCCCAATACTTTGGCTAATGAAGTCACAGCAATGTCAGACAGAGCGAAGTCAGATGTGGCAGCCTGCCTGGATAAACTGTCAGATATTAGCAAGTCCAAATGATCATTACAAGACCTGCCGTTAAGCCCTGATTTCTATTTAATACACCTGAGATGGTGTAAAGATATGGTGCGAGGGCAGAGATTGAATTTGAGGGTTGTGAATCTGGTATAAAAAGCTAGTGTCATAAGAATCCACCGGATGTAATTTCAATTGGTTTCATTGACTTTCACTTTGTCTTGGAGATACTCTGCTGGCATCTTTAATGTGACCTCATTCAGAGGTTATGAAATGAAATAAGTGCGGAGGAAAATGGTGGAAGCATGACAGCAATCTGTGTAGTAGCATGTCAGGTCATTGGAGGATTGAGTAAAGTTGAGACCTGCAGCAATCATTGACCTTGGAATAAATGTAGGGAGAATCAAGACTTTATTTCCCCCTAATTTGATGTTAATATGATTTCACTTAAGCTCAGGAATATTCTCATTTGGGCAATCTCTTCTCCATTCAAATGGTGACAACAGCAAATGGACCATTTTCATATTTAATAATTTTATTATCATTTGACAATTTTGAATAAGTTAAGTCTGTAACAGACAACAGGAAGGACTGTAATTGAGAAGTAGGCTTAGCAACAACAGGCCAACAAAGTGATGAATATATATGCCCTTCAACAAAGTCACATAACAGCACAACTCATATATAACATTATTCAGGCTGGCAAATGATATTGATCTGACATTAATATAGTAAGATGAGAGTTTTACTTTAGCATCAGTGGCATGTTACCTTTCTATCATCTACTTTTATACAGCAGATGTTAGCAGGGAAATGGAAATTGTAAGTGGGCATTATACACTCTGTTACTTCTCAGCAATAACTCCATAAATAATCACAAGCAAGGTCAAAGAATAACCTACTCCCCAGTTAAATGTGATGTCATCAGATTCCAAGTCCAACACACCCGTGTAGTAGAGGTTAGCTAAGGCACTCTGTGGTCAATATTTGACGGGTGACATTGGTCTTCTGTACCGCTTGGTCCTAAAAGGTAAGATGTAAAATTGACGGGGCTTATGATTGACATGCTTTGTATCACAATGATGACATATGCAAGGTTTTGTTGAGGGTAACATAAAGGTTTGAAGCTGGTAATAATATGAGTGTGAAACTGAAATAGCAGATCCTTCTTAGAATATATGTATGAAAGTCACAAATAGTCATAACACTGCAAATGTTTTAAAAAAAGCTGTTTTTCAAAAGTATCTTTCAAGAAGTACAATTTAGAGTTGAAGTTAAAGCAGCTAAATGTTAATCAACGTAGAAATTTTGATCTCAAACATTCATGTTGCTCCAAGCTTGTTCTGTGCCGAGTACTGCAAGTACTACTTCATAACTTTGCGCTCTCTTGAGCAGTTAATATACGTGGACACAAATGTTTATTTGCAGACAGAAATGCCCCTCTTCCCTTGCATTTCTCAGCCTGAACCCATCAGCCTAACACTCACCGTGGGTGTGATTTACATTGCTCGGCACCGTTTAAAAACTTGTCACCCTACTGCAGAGCTCGGTATAAATCAGTGGTTGTAGATTGAGATATACCCGGCTGATTATTAGCACAGGGTCTGGGACCAATGATGAATGCTGCCATAACCTGCTGAGGCATGAAGAGGGGAGTACATCATCACCTCCTCCATATCAAGCCATGACAATCCTTCTCTGGTTTAGTCATTGCTTCACTGGCGCTCAGGGGTGGATGGGCTTTATCACTGAAGGTGAGGGTGTGCTGCACTCCTAACTGGTATACACCTGTCACATGTCAGTGAAAAGTGGCTTAATGTTTGGTTAGAGTCATGAATGTTAATAAAAAGCTCAGCTAGGAAAAAATCATCAGCAGCAGACTCAGTGTCTTGAAAACACTTTTTCTTAATGTAATTTCATGCTGTCTTCTAAATTGTATTGATCTTGGCTCATATCTCTGCATATCTATTTGGTTCTTCATTTAATTTAGAAACATGATACATAGTTATTTTGAAACCTTCACTCACGATACAGCAAACTTCAAATCATGGGAAGTTTGATATTGAGTTTACAATGCTGCTTTCATCTCAAGTCATATCTACTACAGTAACAGTGTCAGCAAAGAGGTTAAAGTAAAAAATGCAGAAGATAATTGCGTCAGCTGAAATAAGATGAGAAGAAACCACTAATAAATGTACTAGCTTGAAAATACTAAATAAGTGGGCTGAAATTTTCTGCCATCTGTGGGATAGAAGGATGGGGAGCTTGGCTTTCAGAGGAGAGTGTGAAAGGGGGGTGGAGGAGTGGTGGGCCAATTACCTGAACACAATTACTGCATCTAACAACCTCCATCCATCACTTGCATCCTCACTGAGCACCGTGGCAACCACACCATCCCACATTTGGGTTTCCCTTCCTGCCAGATCGGCCAGACACTCTGTCATCCCACAGAGGCCCCTCCTTGCACCAACTGAAAACCTGAGCCGCATTCTTAAGCAACCTTTCACTCCTCTCCTCTTGGTCCTCCTTGCTTCTTAGGTCTTCAACCACCTCAACTCTGAGGCAAGCTGCCCTTGACAATTAGACCTCAACAGGGGAGGGAAAGCTTTACCTGCCAGGCAGAGAGCTATCCGGATAGCAACAAATGGGAGCTCTTGACAGAGAATCACGCCAAGGCATGTATTGGCCAATGGGATGATGAGGTAATGCCACACCATGATAAAATAACTCATAAGAGATGGCAAAATAATGCATGCCTATTCTAAAAATATAAACTTGGATTGATATAGATTACATGCATTTGCTAAAAGTGAGCTTTTTTCACACCTTGATTTACTCACTGTGGTTGCTGCAAATAAACATTTGAGAAGGTCTAATTTTGAAACAAATTGCTTCTTCCCAACATGATCTTTGAGGTCTGACTGAATATATGCAATAAGCTGCTGTGAAAAAACACCCAAAGACAAGCTATTACAAGAGCCAGATCAAGTGGGACCAGATTATCTGATCTGTAATAAAACAATGAGAGTTCCCTTTTGGCCATATGGCCACTGCAGCTATGCAAGATTATGTGGGCGGGTAGCCACACTTACTACTTTAGAGGAAGATTATATTGGAGGTGGAATTCCTTTTTAAACGAGCCCAGAGGAAAGCTGTAAACATGCTCTGTTTTTTTTTCTTCTCCCCCACACATGCATTCATGCACATTCTCAAAAGCACATACTACAGGAGGTTGTGAGGAGTCCTGGGAGAAAAAGATGCATGATAAGAATGGTAATGGATGCCCAGAATGGCAGTACAGGTGCTGGTGGAAGACAATTGAATAGGTTAAGAGGGGAGAATGCCTGAGGAGCAAGCTTGTGTGGCTGCATGTCTAATGTGGGGATGCAGCCTTGGGGTTACTAAGGTTAGACCTTGGATGCTCAAATTAATCATTACACCCCTAGTATCTGGTTGTTTTTTTGTGTGAATGTGTGTGTGTGTGTGTGAGAGAGAGAGGGTGGTTGGTTTCTCTGTGTGTGTCTGTGGTTGTAATATTTATTTCACCAGTTGGATTTCATCATGATTGCCCTTGGGAAAAGGACTGACTAAAATATTCATGTCGAACACTGAACATGCTATAACAACTATGAGCTCACTAGCCACATTGGCACATTTTCGGTCCTCCGACTGCTTTGTCAAACTTGAAACTTAAGCGGTCTTTGAGTCCTCTGCTCAGTCAAACACACACTTAAAGGTATAAACAAGATTTTATTCCAAACAATCAAAACTTGCTTTTAGGCTCGTCCTCGACTGCCACTGTCTCACGCTCTCTCGGAAAAGAAGATCACATAACCAAGACTTCTGTGTCCAGTGTTCATGTCTTGTGTTATGGCCTTCTACATCTCTTGCTGGTTTGCACTGTTTCTCCTTTCTTCACATCTGTGTGCACCCCTGGAGCCCAATTATCCATCAAGAACACAGCGATTCAATTGCAAAGCCGAGTCACGCTCGACTGCTGTCTATACTTACTGTACAGAGTGGTAAAATTCGAAACATACCTACTTTTTCCTCTCTCTAGGAATTGATAGTTCAAAAGCCCTTTGTTTTGATCTGATGTTTAGTCAAAAATAAATAATTTGTTTTCAAGAGACTTTTCTAATTACATCTTAAATCTTCTCTGCTGTTGCTTGCAAACTTTTTTCATGTTAACTCCATCTCTTGGAAATGATGGGGGTGTGCTACCTGTGGACTGTGGAAAACTGTGTATGGTGCAGTTACTTAGTTGCCTTAATTTCAGTGTTGTCTGTTCAGTCTGTTGAGGTAGCCTGAGGGCCACCGGTTCTCTGATTCACTGACCCGTGGAAGGCAATGGAATGAGAAAGTTGTGCAAGGTATCGTTAATGATCATACAAGTGCCTTAAGCACATGGCCACAAATGGTACAATTTCCTCTGTGCACTTCATAGAAGCAGCTGCCCCTCTATTCCCCTGAGACCTTAACAAGTCGAAATCATTTGAATTGTTTCTCAGGCCAAATATCTTCATTGGGATAATCGGGGTATAAAGGTCAGAGCTGAGGACCTCTAATGACACCAGGGCCGAGGATGTCTGCCAGATATTGTCACAATCAGCAAACTCAGTGCTGCGTTGTACACTGATGCAGACCACTAAAATGTAACCAGACTTGACAGTTCACTGCCTTTCAGAAAGGTCAAGCCCCAAGGATATTCAGCATCACCCCAACAGGCAGCCAGAAAGCCAATTCAAGGAGTTGAACTGCAGTTCAGTGTCCAAAGTGTGAAGCACTGTGAAAGCAGCATGCGGGTAGACACAGCAGAGCTCAAAGGACCCATAAGTACCAGATTGCTCTTGCAGATGGAAGCTGTTCACTCACAGCTTACTGTAAATAGGTCGACTAGATATATTCTGGGTCAGTGCACTACAGCAAGGTTTAAAAGAGCAAAGAAAAAAACGTAGAGCAGCCAAAGGCAGTGGATGTGCAGGATACATCCTCCTACTTGACAGATTCTTTAGAAAAGCAGATGAAAGAAACTCTGCTAAACAGGAAGTTGAGAGCTGAAGGGGGAAAAAAGAAATGGTGTAAAAGGAAGGAAAGGGACATAAACGAGAATAAGAACTCAAGGGATGTTATGAACCCACAAAACATTACACCAAAATAAGAAGAACTTAAAATAAATTGTGTGACGATATGATGTTAATTTTTTGCATTTTAAGACCAACTGAAATCTATGAATGGCTGCATTAAGTAGAAGATAGAAATGTTTCCACAATTTACATTCTTCCTACCATTAACTCATGAATAAGTTGCTGGGTGTGGTGAAGGGTTGAGTTTATCGTCAAGTGAAAAAATACGTTATAGGCTCACAGTGGAGAATGGGACATTAGAATAATGCTATTGGAGTGGTTTTTTTTGTTGTTTTTTTTAACCAACACTGTCCGAAGGATGAAAAATTCCCAAGCTTTAATAAAAACCCTAAATGAACTGTGATGTTGTCATGGGGGAATAATTGCACTATCCACTGCATTACCCAGAAGGAATTATAATGGCAGAGGTGTAATTAAGTGTTGTGCCATGGGGACAGAATAGGGAGGAGGTGTGATTTGTACGTACCATTAAAAGTCCCTGCCATCATGATTTCCAGCTGAATGTGCTCAGAGTGGAGCCTGGAGAATGTGTTTGGTTTATAATTCAACATTGAGCCTTTTTCAAGTTGGTGCTCATAAGTTCCAAATATTAGGTTGATATCTAAAGCTAAACTGTATCAGTTCCTTTTGACTTATAACTTCACGTCATAGACACAATCTTGGTGTTCCTTCCACTCAGATTTAAACCCAGTTCCACTATAGCCCGTCTGGTACATCCATATTTTGGTTCCATCTCCCATCCTCGACTGCAGAGACAGGGGAGATTCATCATTATTACTGCAGCGACAGGTCTATTACCTCCGAAGACTAAGAAAACAAGTGAAGAAACTTTGCAAAGAAGTCATTGTGGAAAACTCATTTAGGGACTTTGCAAGACTTTTAACCTATTTTTCTATTGATTCAGTTACATAAATGTCTCGCCTGACATGTTGGGTCTCTTCTATGTGTTTTCTCCTTTGCTGTTGCAAATAGCATGAGTTTACAGTGTTAAAAATGACAATTCAAATTCTTTAAAGTCCCATTCTGCTGCAGAATAGGAATATTCTTTTTTTTCTTACTTAATGACATCTTTCAAGTTAAAGTACACATTACAAGTCAAAGTTTAGCATAACAATCCAACTCTAATAGCTGCTTAACCAGAAAGAAAAGAAACTTCAAAGGAACATATAGTCATTCTAGTCATTTGTCATTATAAACAGTCAGTGTGTAAAGGAATTGCTGTTGGCAGCATTGGCTTCCTGTTCAGATCTTTCTTGTCCCTGAACCAAAGAGGGTACAACTCCACTGTTTGATCACTGTTAATGTTGTATCGGGGGTGTGCAGTCTTGTCCGTTATATTGAGCAGCTCATACAGAATTCCTTTTTAAACAATCATCTCCAAGGGCAGTCCCAGCACAGAGCCAGCGTTCTTCATCTAGTGTCATTAAAGTGACACTAGAATAAAATAAAACTATTGTGTTTGTCTGTCCGATACACAACTTTTGAAGTGCTTAAGATTTTAGTATGACCGAAATTGTATAAAATTAAGATTCTAAAACCAGACAAACCCTCAGATCATGGGATTGGGGATCAAATTACACCGCATGTGTATGCTCAACTGAATTCAAGGTGGCTCCACACCTGCTCCAAAGTACCATCTTTCTGTATCTTTTTTTAAAATAGTGCAAGTATATAAACTAATACAGCCAAATTCCAACTAAAGCTGCTCACATTCAAATATTTGTTTCTGTTCTTTTTGTCAGACGCCTAAACGTGGTTAAAAATCATCCCATTAAAACTGTGTCAATACGTGCCCGCTTAAAGCATTTCCAGACTGTCACTAAAATCTAATAAAAAATGGATTTTGTAACGACAGAGTCATCTGACAAATTCACCATTTAAGGAACATATTCAAATGTTTATGCAGTGAATTAATTTATACTTGCATGTAAGTGGATCTCCCACAGAGAGCGTTAGAAGCAGCATAATGTCTTACACAGTCCACAGCCAGGTACTATTGAACACACATCAGGCAATTCCCCACCCGTGCATGTAAACTGGGCTGGCAGTCCTGTTACAGTGAATGGAACAGCCAAGTTTTAACCGCAGCTTGACTCAACAGTGCATGCAACCACACTGGCCAACTCCAATGCTGTTTCCCTAGTAGATAGCGTCAAAGTAAATCCCACTCTCCATCACAAGATTTATAGAAGGAAATATCTTGCTCCAAACACTGACTGACCGAAACTTCCTCAAGAAGTAGACTTGCTCTGTGCCTTCTTGTAGACAACCACAGTGTTGTACTTCTAGTTAAGTGTGCATCCAGAAGAATACCTAAGTAGCTGCAGTCCTCCACCACCTGTTCTCCTCTTCCTGGCCTTTCTAATATCCACAGTCATCTCCTTTTGTATACACTTAACAACTGCAGACTGCTCTGACTTGTTATCAAAGTCTGAGGAGTACAGTTATAGGGTGAAGAAATGTTTTTGGAAATGTTCCCTTTTTCTTTTCCTTTTTTTTTTCCTCTATCATTGGAAGCTTGTGTGACAGCATGAATGCAATACAAGAAAAATTAACCAGGGAAAGTAAGACACAACAGTAAAAGTGTATAAAAAAGGATAAAGAAAAAAACAATAACAAAATGTTTTTCAAATCTGATGCCACTTGAATTCCAGCTTACCCTCTACATTCTATGAAAACCACAGAAAAATATCTCAAGGAAGACCATCCTACATATTTTGATATACAACATACTCCCCCTCCCTTTTCCAATTTCCTTTTCTCTATCCTTTGTTATCCAGTGAGTGTCATCACTTCCTTATCTCGCCAAATGGGTGTGGGGGAGCATGTATTCGCAGCATGTACCACTCTGATATATCCTTTCCCATCCCTGCAGGGACGCCATCAGATAAAACATAGATATTCTGCAGAAAAGTTGCTCTGCATTGTTTATTTGGCTATATTTAATTAGATTATTTTTCAATTGTAACTGGCTTTTAATTAGATTTCTTTTGTAGTTTTACTGACCCTTTAAATAGTTTCTTGATATAACTGTTTCTCAATCATTGGGCACCATATTTGCAAGATTGTATTACACTGATGAGCAAACTATTCAGCACACAATGAAGCCACTTTGTTTGGTTTCTCATTAGGGTGAATTGCATATAAATCTCTGGTTTTGTTCTATATGTCAACACATCTGACACCCTGCTTGGAATGCTACGAAGACATTGTTCTATGATAACATCTCAAGTCTCAGAAGAGAGATAATAGGTGGCACACGGCTGTACAAAGAATCATGGATAAACACATGCTGGGATAAGATCAAATGTCTTGTCCAGTATTGGGACCAAACGCACTAAGATGGTAGCCCACAGGAATCATCCAGGTGGGAGATCTTGTCGAAGCAGGACAGCCTCGCCATGTACTGCCCTATCTCCAACAAGATTACAGATGCATGACAAACACTGGCATTGGAGATTAGTGCTCAAGATGGGGTAGAGGTATGACTGTAGATAAGGCCAAGCAGAGGTTGATGTTGAGGGGAGAACAGGACAGTAAAGGGTGAAGTGATAGACTAGACTTTACTGAAATTTTGCTGCATAGTCACTCATAGTCTGATTCAACAAAGCTAGTATCTTGGCTTATGAAATTGAATTTGTTATCAGCTTTTGACTGTTATTCATCCCCAAAACTTTTTCCACTGAACACATTAGACTTCTGTGTGGCTTTGCTTCTGTTTACTGTATGCCTCTTCATAGCCTTTCTATTCCTTCTCACTGTAAAAATCTTCTGGGATGTTAAACTTATCAACTGACAGTTAATTGTGGGATCATTCCTCAGCTGAAGCACATCGGACAAATTAAGAAAAACTCCTGCAGCATTCTAATGCTGCCTCAGTATGAAATCACTCTCCTCATTGAAGACTCAATCAGTTTTAGCCCAGCTGAAACAGATTGTCTTCTTGGAGTCAGACTTTTGGTATCTTAAGGCCTTGGTCTGTGACCCATCTGTGCTTTCTCCAATCGCGTGGCAGATGTGCATTTTATAAGCTTCCAAAATCTAATAACTTGATTTTTGTGTTCCAGTGAATGTTGAAAGATGAGGTCTAAAAACAGCACAAAGCAGCTGAACATAGTTACTGTATTATTCAAGGCTAAAGTAAGTACAGGAAAAGGAGTTTTGGTGAAATGAATAACAGAGAATGCTTTTTGTGGATCATTTAAGTCTCTTAACATGAAATTTGCATCGGGAAATTGATGAGGTTTAAGGCCTAATAAGAATATCTACTATGAATATCTGCAGTCTTGTTGATGAAACATAGATTAACACAGTAATTTCCCAGATGAACGCCTGCCATCTGATACAGGCAAATTTACAGTAGGTATTAGGCTATGATCAGGCAGCTGATAAGTGTGCACAGGGGAGGTCTTCTCAGACAAAAAGAATTTGACATGCAGCAATTTGATGAATTCACTTTTTGTGGTTTATGTCAGGCAAGATATATAAAAAATATTTCAATTCAAAATACACCATTATAAGTCCTTTAGTCAAAATCCAATTTAAATAAACATACAGAACTATAATTATAAAGAATTCTGAACTTATTTATAAGACTTTAATGTCCTCATAAGCCTTCTAAATTAACAATTTTCAGCCAATATGGTATCCCTCATTTTTACAATAATGCTTTCTCTCAAATATCTCGCTGATTGTCACGAGTCAAGAGTTGCAGCAAGTATTATTTGGCATTCAGAAAAGATTGTACATCAAGTGAGGCACAGTGTTGGAGGTCAGAGTTTTCTTACATTGTCACAATTCAGATAAGTTTGACAAGTGCACATTGCGTCATTGAAACTGGAAGCGGAACAGTTCTGAAATCTCTCCTCTACATGTTTAACCTTAAGAAACTTGTTGAACACTTTTCTTTATGCTCAAGAATTGTATTGCAATTAAAGCATCAATTATATTTATTGTTAATTCAAAACTTTCACATCTGTTTGTTTACTTTCTGCACCACCACTGTTGTTCGCTGGATGTGTCAACCAGACAGCAACACCATGACCATAAATGAGACTGGGCATGTGCAAGATTTGGTACATCTCTTAAGATAAGAGCACAGGTTCTGCACCTAATAAAAGTAGGAAAACCCAAAAAGTTTGGGCCCACACAGAGATGGGAGAATAAAGTTGACATGATGACCTTGAAATACCGTACTTCGTGAGGAAACCACTGTGAAACATTTGTTATAAGGGCGGGGACCTGTAGATGTCAGACTTTCAATCTGTCTTTAGACAAGAATAACCCCATTTGTGGAACTCTAACTAATGAATTTCAAGTTTTAAAATTGCATGGTGAAAATTTTGCCAGGTTATTCATCTGCTCAGGAAATTTGCAGACAAGAACAATGTTATTTTTTTGTTGCTGCTTCTCTGGTAGGCATAAATACCAAAGAAAAAGCTATGAGCAGCCTTCAGTATTAAGGATCAGATGAATATCCAGTTTGGAATTCCCAAATCATTAAAAAAAAATGGTCATGTCAAGCAACTGTTTTCAGTAATTTCAGGCAAGGAACAAGTTTAATTTGGCCAGAAACAAGCACTTTTGCTTTTATGTGCCAGCTTTGGTCTTCTTATTTAGTATTGGACCGATTTTAAAGAATTGTAATCATAATCTAAACCCAAACGCTTACAAAAATGGCTGAATCAATGGCTGGGATGTTGTAGAAAGTTATTGAACTCGCAAAAAATCCTGAAGTCAACGTTAGAAATTACCTTGACGTAACTATTTTTTCAGTCTTGTGTTTTCATTCACTCCCTCTTTTGTTAGCCATCGCAAAGACACGGTTTGGTTTGGGTAACACAACTTCTTTGTTAGGTTTAGGGTTTTTTTCTTTTCTCAGGCATAGAGTAATATTTGAGTGAAGTGAGAAACTCTGCAACATACAAGTATGTAAATGTTATGTTACAGGAATCAATCTCAAGTATCTTTGTGTTTGAACTTATAAAATATGATTGTGTAACAATAACTAAGTCATTTTTTTTTTACTTTTGACAAGATACACGGTAATTATTGTTTCCATTTTGTGTCGCTTACATATTGATTTGGAAGTAGTTACTTGCTAAAGCATGAGAAAGCCACCCCATGCAGCATCCATCGGTTGCTCTCAGTAAAGAACTGCATTAGATTTCTTCTGGCTACTCTGCCGTTATTACAGGAACATTCACTATTACGGTATCTCAATCTCATAGGTCATTGTCCCTTTGTGAAATGTCAACAGTGAGGGGGAAGTATCTATATGCTTTTATCTGCTCGTCTTTGTCCTGCACGTTTGAGGGGATGGCTATCATGGAGACCTGTCGTTGGCTTTCACCTATAACTGTAGCTTTAATCGATGCTGAGTGCTATCCTAATCGTGGCAAGGAGGGGAAACCCTTGAGGGACAGCTTAAGCACAACATGGAGACCGGAGCTAATGTGTTTAACTGAAAATATCCTTGCATGTGGGTGGAAGCAAAGTTCAATAAAGCAGGAAGATGCAGGAGAGTGCACAAAAATTAAAGCGCACATGGAAGGTCTGTTTAATGAATTCATGAACAGCTTTCAGTTTGAAAATTAAAAGCTGCGGTTTTTTTTTTTGTACATTTTTTGAAGTACTAAATGAGTATGTACCTCTTCAAAAGGGGGTCAGAGTGGATAAAATATGAATAATAATTAAATTACCAAACACTGCAAAATAATAAGGATTTTAGTAAGTATGAGTTCATCAAACTAGGCAAATCAAAAACGGGTATACACAAAAGATGTTCCTTGTGTTGTGTTTTGTGATTAAAACAGAATAACAAAAATCACTGCAAAGAGCAAGAAAAAGTCTGTTTTTTAAACCATAACAGGTGGTTGAAAAATGATTGGGAAGAAAGTTGCTGCTGGTTTCTTGCTTTGTTACAAGACAAACAAGGGCAGTGTGAGATACCCAAGTAGCACAGGAAAGAGGCAACAGTTGGAGTGATAAATTAGGGTACCTAGATGCGTCTGTTCTCTGCTTCTCCAACAACTGCCGCCAGTCAGTAGTGATACAAATTACTTTCTGCTTTAAATTAGTTCTGTTTGCACATCACACCCTGGAGTTATGTCCATCCCTTGTACTTCTTGTATTTCTCTGTATTTTCTTCCCGTTCAACTTAATTTTTCTTTGTCACCTGTTGAAACCAATTATTGGTATTGGCTCCTTTGCCGTCTGTATTCTTGCCAGGTTCTTGACACGTTGTTATAGTTGTACAAGAGGAGAAGACATTAATTAAATGAGACGTATTATGCTATTTTTTTTCTTTAACAAATTGGCACAATTTCCTGAGGTCTGATTAAAATTCATGAGAGGTGCTTTGGTCAAAATCTCTTGGCTTCAGCACAACAGCTGCCTTCTCACCGCAATTGAAACACCTCCTTGAATCAGCCTATTTTAGGGGTGAGGAGTGGGGAAGTGAGCAGTGTCTCCTATCTCCTCTTACTCTAACTGCCACTTCTTGGGGGTGTCCATCTCCCTACAATAGCAACTTGCTGAGCAGGGAGCAAAAAAGTTTGCCAAACCGAACACAACTGTCTCTGACAGATCTATGCAACCATATCAGTCGAAACTGGAGTCAGACCCCGAACAAGAATTATTAGCCTCTGAAGAAGTTCAACCATCAAGGCTTCAACAAGATTCTGGTGCACGGAAAGTTTTATGTATGACAATACGTTGGCTAAAGACTGTAATGTTGGCTGTTTTACAACCGACTGTAAGTGACTCGAGTTAGTATATCATCTGTGTGTGCAGTACATTACCATCTATCAAGACCATGGTGTACAATTTAAAGCAATAAACAATGAAGCAGTTCCTTCAGTCACACCAATAACACTCAAGATGTCTTTCTATTAAAAATATGGAGTTATTTTACTGACCCTGCAAGTGTAACTGTTTAGCACTCTAACATTATGAGTTATCGGTACACAAATGCTTTCTCATCAATACTTATGGAACGAGCAGAAGCATGTACTCAACATTACTCTTAGCATTATTTTTAGTAATGCATTTGCAGCATATATTAGTGTGTTAAAATCCATCCATCCATTTTCTGTACATGCTTAATCCAACTCAGGGTTGTGGGAGGCTGAAGCCTATCCCAGCTGCCATTGGGCGAGAGGCAGGGTACAACAGAACTGCTGACAACGGAACATTTCCGTGCAAAGTTAGCCTTGTAGTTTTAGCAGGTTGAATGCAAGCCAAAAAGTTTAAGTTGGGCTCAGAGGTCAAAGCCAAACGGAGGAGGCGGCGTGAACTAGACAAGTGATGTAAGTGTCCTAATAATCTGGGCGAGGTCACTGAATGAGATATTTCCAAACCTAGGAGACACAAAGTGCCAGGTCATTTTCAGGTGGTTGTGACTTCAGACACCCAACTATGTGCTCTCAAGAACATAAAATGTCTTCTTAATTTTTTTTTCCAATGCAATCTCTTTAACAACAAATACACACCAGAAAGAGGTGTTGACATTAATGAATTTGAGCTAGTAGTTTGTAGTTTTTGCTGACGTATTCTGCGAATAAAGAATGTTACATTTCCAAACAATCAAACATCTGTGAGGAAAAGATTACCTCATCTGAGGTTCTAGAATTAACAATTTAAGTGTGTCTGTGTGTGTGCATATGTGTGTGAGTGTGAAATAATAGCAGCTGTATATTTATGCACCTCACAGTGATAAAACTGCCAACAGCATCAAACAGTCCATTTGTATTTATCTACTTAGTTACAGATGTCAGCTAGTTTAGTCAAAGTTAATTGTTTCCAGTTTGAAATTGTCTACTTAAATCCTGCCACTTGTTTATTTTTGCTATTGTTTTGTTAGTGTTATGTCTTGTTGTGGAGACAACAAAAATTGATTTTTAGAATAATTTATTTGTTTTTAAGTCGCTGTATGGACTGGCCCCAGAATATTTATCCAACCTTATTAATGTGCATCGACCCTCCAGAACCCTGAGGTCAGCTGACCAGTTGGTTCTGGACGTTCGTAGATCATTCCTTAAAACAAAAGGAGATCGAGCCTTCGCAGTTGCGGCTCCCACACTGTGGAATGCTTTGCCATTTTCTGTGAGGTCTGCAATTAGCCTCTCTACTTTTAAAACACGACTAAGACCCACATTACCCTGGCTTTTGAGTTAAGTCATCTGTATTGGCCTTTCACTGTTTTTGCTTGTTTGCTGTACTACTTTTGCTTGTATTGTTTATTGCTGCTGATTAATTCATCCTGTAAAGCACTTTGGCTGGCCATTAGCCTTTAAATGTGCCATATAAATAAAGCTGACATTGATATTGACATAGAGGTAAGGGTCCTACTAATGGTAATGCCTGGACAGCAAGAAGACCCAGTTCACACTGCTTTGTGTTAAGAATGTGTCTTCAGGAGCTCAGTTGTCAGGAAAATATGTTGCCATTTTAAATCTTTGGAAACCAAAAGTATACATTTCTCAGCCACACAAGCCCAACATGGCATCACAATGTTTGGTTAAGAATATGTATGTTTTTATCTACGCAGTGATAAATTCTTGATTGTTGGTTGCTAAGCTGACAATTGTCCACAAGTGAAAATGTGTACAAGTGTCCAAAAAGAACCAAAACCAGATATGTACATGTAGATAATGTATGTAATTGTTGTTTCCAGAAAACTTTTATAACTTATTTCCCTGGTGGCTGAGTTGGCCTTTATTGACAGCTGGTTATCACTTTCCTGCTCTGTATGCAAATAAATACAAACATTTTGATATTTTGTAACTTGTAGGTAACAAAAAAGATCAGCTGACCAGTCAGCCTGCATATGTTTCATTCGAATTCTGAATTGTGACACCTGAACAATATCTTTACATATTCCAACATCAATCTAACAGGTTTCAGAACTGCCAGAGTCACAGCTGTATTTGGCACTTCAATATGCCTTGCATTTGATGTGGAAAGTAAAAGAGGCAAAATAATATACATGAAATGATTGCTTTGTGATGCTAGAGAAACCAATCTCTTTGCATAAACATGAAATATGTAAAATAAGTGAGGCTCGGCTCTAAACTCCCAAGATAAGGGATAGGATATATTAAGACAGACTCAGGGTGAAGCTTGCATCTGTTTTTATATTCGGTTAACAAATTCAATTAAATCTTTCCAGAAAAAGGAAACCACAGTGGAAAATAATAATTTAGAGACAGTTCATGTTTGACAGGTCAAGATGACTCTTTGCTTAACTTAGCACCACCCTCTAATAGTTAGAGGAGCTAGAGCTACAGCTATCTGGCCCCTGGTAACCATGGTAACCATGACTTTGACTCAGGACAAAATAAAACATACTGCCTTTATAGTTTGTTAGACTTTCCTACTCAGCCCTCATTGACTGTGAGAATGCCTCCTTAAAAGACCCAGCCTGAATAAACACACAGTCTTACTTTATTTATCTTTTCTGAGGAGTGTACATTCATTTGCACAACAGAAACAAAGGTACTTCCCAAACCCTGCGGCTTAGTTAAAGAATGGCAGTTATGCAGCCCTTAATAATCAAGTAAATGTGACCATGGACAACCTCTGATGACTTTACCAATCTAATCTCAGTTAATTCTTGGTGTATTCATAACTATATTTGGAGCTGTAAACGTTTGACTGAATTACCCAAAATTCATGTTTTTGGCAGGTAAGAAACTTATAATAAGATCCATTGCTAAATAGCAACGGCATAGGAGAAGTGAACTAAGATCCTAAAATCTTTGAATTGGGAAGAGATCAGATCTACCCATTAAAAAACAACATCAGTGAAGCATGAAGATACAAATTGGAATAGAAAGAGGAAAAATTTAAAATATCCAGGGTCACAGAGAAGTGGTGGTGGGAAAGATAGGAAATAGAAGACAGAAACTGTAAGCAGAAATTGAGAGTTGAAAGCACCAAAGCAATAAAGGCAAAGCACATGGAATGAATAGCTTGAGCAGAACAAAAAGACATCGGTAAAATGGAACGCTGCAAGCTGATGTGAAGGGGAAAAGAAAAGTGGTAAATAGAGCCTGAACAACAGAATGGAAAATAAAAGTAAAAGAATGAAGGAAGTGTGACAGGTGTTAAAGGTTAAGACCAAAAGTAAGATGAAGACATGAAAGATAATACAGCCGGGAGCAATAAGTTGATTAAATGCAGAGAATGAAAGAGAAATGGAAGTGCCGAACGTTGGATAAGTAGGGAAGGATGAAAAGAACAGAAGATAAGAAGGTACAAGACAGAGACTGAGAGAAAGACAAAGATGGAGAGGGATTGTTCTGTTTGTCCTGACTCTGAGCTGCCTGCTAAGCAGATGATGATAAATGAGGCAGTGGGAAGTCTGGCTCCCCACTCTGTTCACCGGATGGAGAGCCACACACCACTCTTTCTCCCTAATTACCTCTCACTTACCATTAGCGCTGCCACAGCCACTCAGTTCCACCATCAGTTCTTAGCTCCACCCAGTCTGTCATCTCCTATTGGCCCAAAGTAACTGAGCATCGTCAAACAACTCGGCTGATTAGTTGTCTCCGATGGGTTCAAGCACGTAAACCCTCAGATGTAATAGATGTGTAAACGTACATACACGTAGGTATGCAAACTCTGCAGGTAAATCTCGCGTGAAAATTACAGACAGTACAAAAAAAAAAAGCTTAATTTTGAACCAACTTGAGCTGGCTCTGCTTCGGGCTTATTTAGCTTTCTCAGTAAATTAATTTGTCAGTAATCTACTCTGTTCACAGCTGAGACAAATTGGTGGAGAACGGGTTTGCAATAACTGCAAAGCAGATGGATCTCTTGAGAGTTTCAAAACATCAGGATGTCTGCAAACAGGCTGATGAAGTTTCTTCTGAAACGTAACTCAATCGGGTGAAGATAAAACAACTCTCAGCAGTATTTTATCTCCACTCATTCAATCAGAGGAACTTAAGTTCGGAGAAAGTGTGAAGATTAAAGTGGAAATTTCCATTTCAATTATCCACCCATCCATCCATTTTCTATACCCGCTTAATCCGACGGTTGGGTCGCAAGGGGCCTGTAGCCTATCCCAGCGGTCATCGGGATATTTCAATTATCTTTAGAAAATATACAATGCTACAATTAGGTAAGGTAAAAAAAAAAAAAAAGAAAAAAAAGGACAGCTGACGGCACTAAAGTCCTATAAGATGTTTGATGGTGAAGTAAATCTTGGTCAACTATCTTCCATAATATTAGAGTATGTGAGAACTAGTTCCAGTGCTGTGGATACTTGTGAAGCTTTTAAATAAATCCTTCTGAAAAAGTGCTTTGTTACTCCCAGACACATTTTCCCCAGCAGTTCCAAGAAGATGCAGCAGAATATTGTGACCACAACATTACTAACCTGTCAACACGATGTCAGGATTGCAAGTGAATAGTAAAAAAAAACTAAGAGTCTTTCATTCCAGCACAGTGATGTGTAAAATAAGTCTCTGAAAAGGTGACATCATGTACAGCAAGCCTGCAATCCATTAGCATAAAGTTATAGCTCTCCATACTCAAAATCTTTGATAGAAGGTGTGTTGCATGTGAAATAAGTGAAATTATCTCACTTTACTTGCAGAGTTTTAATGATTTAAAGTAATTCTACTATGTCAAATTTTATCAGTGTCATCGAGTGAACGCTTAAAGCACTGTGTGATGTGGATGAGAGAATATTCCAGAGACATTGCACACATTATCCCCAATGAACAATTAGCTACCTGCTATTTGCTTCTGTTAACTATTCTTGTGCAATGAAATGAAGAATCTTCTTTCCTCTTCTAATTTAAGTGCCCCATGGACAAATTTTCCCAAAGCTTCTCCCCGTCTTGGTGCGACTGTTATTGATTGAGCGAGAGGAGTCTGGACAGTCAGTAATTAAATGGAACGACTGGTGGGTGTAAAATTAGCCTTTGTGTCATTAGACTGGAACGACAGAGTGGGTAAAGGAACAAGTGCAGCCGAGATGACTGATGACTGAAGGCCAATTAAAAGGCAGAGCAAAGAAGGGATGGAAGAACGGCCGAAGACACTGCAAAGACATGTATGGATTTGTCTTGGATAATGAACTCTTCAACTACAATCGATCTGCTGCGAAAGAGACGGTGGATCAAAGATCCACTTTCAAAGACCTCAGGGGAATCCGTGGATAGCTTTAGAACTCAAGATGAATTTGTAAACATTAAATTGCTTTTCTTTTGACCCTGGGAAATTGTTATTTTCAAGATAATCCAAGTCACTCTATTAATAGACCTTTTTTGATGTTTCAGATGCTAAATTACCAAACTCTTGAGGTCAGTATTCCTAAAGATCCTAATCATTCTTTGGTGAAGAGTGTGACCTTCAAATCCCTACAATGATGTAGTGTTGTTCATAAGCAAAACAACAGTATATTTTTCCTTTTTGCATACTGCATGTAAGAAATGTGGAGGTAATACATTGTTTAAGGATTTTTGATTTAATTATTCAGACATATTGTATCATGCGATTTTTCCATACCATTTTCTAATTACTTGATCCAATTAATGGTCGCATAACACATGCACGCACGGGGAGAACATAGTTCTAACCACCACCCCACAGTGCAGCCCACTTCTAAATATTCTTTAAAAAATAAACAAAAAAGCAAAAAGTAGTCTTGCAGCACTTCCAACAACAATCAATAAATAGATCATTCTCAATCCAGTACTGCAGAATTTTTTTCTGGTCAAATTCATTACAACAATATCAGGGTTACAGGTCAGGTTAATGTTTCTTTGAGCCAGCAGTCAGTTTTTTTCTAGCGTTGATACAATAATGTTTACTGGGTGATAAACATTACATATGGGTTTTGCTTTAATTCCATATTGTTGCTCAAAGTACTTTAGCCATGATATAATTTCATAAAACAGTTGTGAAGGCCTTAAGTAGGCTGGAGTTTGACCATTGTTGCATATCTGCCACGTTCAATTTATCAGTATAAGTATAAAATCTGGCACATAACATAAGAACAAATTCTGATCCAACTTCTTTTTTTTCCTTCATAAAACAGTAACACATGGGGTGCATTTCTGTACAACCCATGGCTAAGTGTTTGTAACATTCTGATGAAGTCTCTTTGTAACCCTTGGCCCAAAAAAAGCAGCTCTCTGAATGAGAAGGCCATGACATCAGAATTATGCTCACAGATTAATCTCTGGAACCAATACTTCTCCTTGGCATGGCTGCTAACTTTGGCTAGTTTTATATTAAATCAAGATTTGAGGGAGGGGATAGAATGAAACAGGAACTCTGCTCAATACATGCTCACTTTGATTTACGGGGGAAATTGATCTGATAAGTGCTGAATTCATTGGACTTGACACATCCCTGAGATTTACCATGTTTGGAAAGTTAAGATAGATGCACATGTATAGTGCACTTAGGAGAGTTTAGGAGGTCTTTTGGGGACAAAGCCTTGGGATTAATAATTCTGAACTATATTTTATGTTTGTTTATTGCTTGTATGGATCTGTGCAACATCTGTGGAAGTTCTGGTCCATCAACTGCTTTGCTTTTTGAAGAGCATCCTCCTTCTTTGAATCAAGTCTTGTGAATCGTTCAATTCTAGCATGTGGTTGACATCAACAAAAGCATATCCTAAATTGTCACTGTGAGAAGCAATAAGGTAACATCTTAGAGAAAGTGTTGGCTGAGGAGACACAGATATCATGGCATGCATTAGGGATATATAGAAAATTAAAAAATACGATGAATTTGTTCAGTGTAAACAATATATATTTACACAAATATATACAGAAGTGAGGAAACCTTACATTACAGGTCATATCATGTAAAAATGTAGTCATCAGCACTATGGCTATGGATTTTTGCCTTGGAACTGCAGGGTACCACATACAGTATCAGCACGACACGGTTAAATAGACTGCTCAACCAAGATAGGGGGAATCAGTCCTGACTTCTTGCTGCATAGAACTTTTTCCTATTTTTCTTCCTTTCTTTTCTTTTAGTATGCAATTAAACCAGTGGAGCAGAACTTTTGTATTAAGATATATCTACATAGATCATGTCACATATGTTTCCTTCGTCCAATGTGTATTTTTTCCAAAAATAAGTTGCACTCAGTTGAATTCAAGAAAGTCTGGGCCATCAGGACTGCCTGCAGTTCGCTAAGTACGATCTACACCAATGCAATGCACATGGTCCAAACTGCCTTGCTGCTCTTAAAGCCTTAAACAGTGTGATTTATCAGCAATGCACCACATTTGGCAGGGAAATTATAAGCTGGAAAGGCAGAAAATGCTTCTGATCATTCCTTTCAAGTCATAAGTTGCTCTGCATCTTGAGAAGCCTAATGTTCTTGTTGCTTGAAATCTGCCCCTACTGAGTCCAAAAAGCTGTTCAGAGAAACAGACAGAGGTCAGGAGCAGCATCTGGTTTGAAATTGTGTGCTCTTGCTTATTGTAAAATGCTCTTTGTTCAGACTGGAGGCATTAATGGAAGGTACTTTAAGGGTTTGCAGCAGAGACAAGGAGTGTTGTGATGACATTAATTTAGCAAGTTGTTTTATTCAAAGAGACTTAACACCATTTATCTGAAAACATACTCCATCAATGGTCTGAGGTCCATACAAATTTTCACGAAACAATGAGCGAGTGAGAAGGTATGTGTTTAGTTCTTTTGCCCAGGGCCGTAAAGCAGGACGGTAACCAGAAAGTCATCTGACCGGCAACATTTTGCTCGAACTATACAAAATTTATGAATCAAAATATT
The DNA here is from genome assembly GCF_036924035.1 of Leuresthes tenuis. NCBI lineage: Eukaryota > Metazoa > Chordata > Actinopteri > Atheriniformes > Atherinopsidae > Leuresthes > Leuresthes tenuis. The sequence goes on along the minus strand of NW_027325361.1, from coordinate 12,481,541 downwards.
GCAACTGCAAACACAAAAATCCTGTCACCTCCATTGTCCCCTTAATCTGAATCCTTAAATAAACTCTGTGCCCCAGGCACTGAGTCCTATTAATATTGCATGACGTTGGTATTCATTATGAATGAGAACAAGTGTGAAGTCACAGAACAGTCTGCAAAACAGTACAGGGCTCTGAATGTAACAATGCAGGTCACACGGATAATCGGCATACACTACAAACCTAAGCTTCACTGACAGTTTCACACATGACACCGCTTGAGAAAAAAAAAAACCTTGACCCATTTCTTCTTTTTCCATAATGTGTCATCAAGGAGCATCACACATAATCAGGACGGTCAAGTGACCTTTTTAAGTGACATACATCAAATTTGACTAATTGTAATTAGTCTAATGATGACTTTGGCATTAGATATTACATAAGTACGAACATCAAAGGAGGATCGTAGGTCATTCACTCAGAAGCTATAGTTTAATGTCTAAGTGTCAGTTTTTATCTACTTTTTCTCAAATTCTTCCACAGTTTTGTTCTGTCACGATACAATCAAATTTGTAGATTGGGAGACCTCTCAGAGCTACAGAAATGTTTCTTTTATAAATGATTTATCTTTCCATTAAAATGTCCTGTGACATCTGTGACGCCTGACCTGGCACTGGATCTGGTGGCGGTAGTATGCCATAAGGTGCTGAACCAGGTCATCTTGCCTCACGTTAATGTCTACTGAGAGTCTGACAACTGTAGTAAAGTGCTTCCTGAATTAGATCCACAAGGGGATGCCCGAGAAGAAAAAGATATGAAGGAATTAGAGGCTAAAGAGCATAGAGAATTGTCTTAAAACATGAAAAATATTTTGTGCTTTGTCTTGTGACCACCAGGGACGTAACATATGGTAAAGAAATAATATGAGATTTTAAGAAATACAAATCTTTGCATTCTTTTTGTGAATTATGCCTTACAACACAGCAGGAAGCAGAACACAAAAACTTGAACAGAGTAATAACATGCTCTCTAAATTTCTGCTATCACTCCTCCAGCGAGGCACGTATCAACTGTAAGCAGTTTTGTGGTTAATCCGGCTGGTATTTTGAATTTGGAGATAGCGTTGTTGGCCTCATCTGTGAGCATAATGCTGGGCTGAGCTTATAGCTTAAGCTTTATACTTTGCACACAAACATGAGAGCAAGAATGACTCTGTCATCTTGTTCTTGCAGACAAAGAAAATATATAGAAAAAATATAGAAACTGATCTGTCACTCTGTGCTGTCACAAAATAATTTCAAACAGCATATATTCAGGTAAGGGAGCGAGATTCACCAAAAATCCACACAGCAGCGGTGATGTAGAAAGATGACATATAATGGATTCTCCTTCATTGCTGCCGTCTTTCTTTACCATACGTTTTTCTGTCTTATATAAAACTCTACAACTTCTATCTGCATACCATGCAGGATCTGTAGACAACTCTATGATTTCAGGTAGTTGTTTATCTGTAGCCAACAGTATTGACCAATGACATTTGACCACTAGCCATTGTGCCAAAACAATGTTACTTTATATCAGCTACAAATACAAGTCAAGCAGGAAAAGTTTTCTACGCCCCCCCCACAACTTTCTTTCCATGCAAAACATCCATTGTATAACTGTACCCCAACATAAGTTGCATCAGAACCATCAAAACTGCCCATCGTTCACAAAGTTCTATTGACATCAATACAATGCACATGGTCGAAACTTTCTTGCAGCTCTTAAAGCCCTCCAACAATGTGATTTATCAGCAATGCACCACATGTTGCGAGGAAACTTCAAGCTGGGAAAGCAGAAAATGTTTTTGATCAATCCTTTTAAGTTTGGTTGGTTGGCATTCTTAAGAAGTCTTGTTGCTCTTGTTGCTCTAAATGTGTCCTCACTCTGTCACAAAAGCCATTCAGACAAAGAGGCAGAAGTTGGAAGCAGCATTCGGTTTGAAATTTTGTGCCCCTGCAGATTGTAAAATGCACTTTGTTCAGTCTGGAGGCATTGGTGGAAGGTACTTCAGATGTTGCCACGGAAACAAGAGATGTGGTGTTTTTATGACTTTCATTTAGCAAACGATTTTATCCAAAGAGACGTTCAAGTGAGAAATAATTTCTGAAATGATGACCAGCTCACAAAATTGGAAGTTTTGGTCTGGATGTGCCTCAATCCTGGCTAAAATATTGTCACGATTGTGGTGCGTAGAAGGGAGGACCCAGACTTCTCAAAATCAAAAAAGGGTTTATTCCAAAGCCAAAACAGCAAAACGGAAAGCGCGGCTGAGCCAGATAATCAAAAATACTTAACGATGGAAAAAATAAGGCATGACAAGACTATGGCACAAACACAAGACTATGATTAATAAATAAACAAGGCTATGGAAACTATGGCGGCAAAACCTGACTTAACAATCGTGGCATGAGGGTGGAAGGTAAGGTGAGGATCTTGCAAAGACTGTGACTGAACCTAGAAACTAAATACTGTGGGGAGGTGATTGGTGATGAGGTGCAGCTGTAAACAGAAACAGGTGACTTGAGTGAGACTAAGTGACAGGGGGAAAAAACATGACCAGAAACTGAAAACATGGTGAGAACCTGAAAACATAACAAAGAACCAGAAAACAAGAATGTCAAAACATAAAACGGGACAAATACTGTATCTTCTGCTACACTGGGAGCCCCAAAATCTTGAACTTTGCTCCAGTGGCAAAATTAATAATAGGTCCAAAAAGTCGTACTTTTCTATGTCGAACATCAAAGTGCTCACAAATATACACGTTTTAACAATTTCAGATGATATTACATTGATAACATCCGGACTCATTCCGGACCCACAGGCAGACAATATAGCTGTGTACGGTAACTTAATTTATTCTTAATTTAATTTATTTATTCTCACACAGAATTAGCAGAATACACCTACACATGCTTACAGTACACCATCCTCTCCTCTCTTTCTCCTTTTCTGTCACTATTTTCCACTGAAACACACATGCACACACACTTCCTCCGTTTCCTAGTTAATTTCTCTCTGTCACACATACATATGTTCACCTCTATTCTCTGGTGGAGAAATTACTTTATCTGTACTGCCAGGTGTGCTCTCAGCAGTGGCTGTGACCCCTGACTGAGATCTGCTCTCTGCTGCACTGCAGGGGATATAGCGCTAAAGCTGCTCCAAACATTTACTGTCTCATTTGATGCTCTGCTGTAGCTATAACAGACATTTTTTTCTGTCCAGTGCCTAAGTTTAATGGATTTCTTTTCACTGATTATTTTTCACTGTGATGATTCATATATTTACATCAAATCATATAAAGGAACAATACAAACAGTTTTACTTATAATCCACCTAAAGAATTATAACACAACTGCTGCTTCCAACATTTTTTTTTCACAGAATGCAGCTGTTCAATAAAACAGAAATTTATTTTTTTTAAATCAATGAAAACTGTTTGATTTTTCTGAAATCATGGATTAATCATGAATATTTACACTGTTTAAATTTCATAAATAGATATTTTACATTTTTCCCCAAATTCATACAATGTCAACATGTCTAAGGTTGCTATTTTGCTTTCTTTTTGGGGATATTTGCAACAACTTTTGGATCACATGTGATTGGCAGCTTTATCGACCAACAAATGGGGATTCTTTGTTGGTATGGTGGACGAGTGGATGGATTAAACAAATGTGGTTTGGGCTGACAAACCTTCATCATCAAGAGCTGTTTTCACTCATAAATGCTGAAGATTTCCAGAGGTAAATGTCAACAATTTGGTCGGGACTTTTTCTGCAGCATCTCTTCACACATGTTTCACAGCAGGAGGCTTTCTGCTTGAGATGTGCTCTCACAAGTGGAAACACATGGGAGGCATTGCAGGGGGACCCTCACTAGTGTATGTAGGAAGCAGGGCATAATGCAGAAATTACTCTTGTGTTTTCTTTACAACACATTGGAAAAAGAGCATAAGGCCCCTTGTTGTCTTCATATCAGTATTGCATGAACTTGTACATATCCACAATATCGAGGAGAGAGTGGAAAGCAGCATACATGTTTGTAGAAAGGAAGCAGCAGGATCAACTCCTACCAGCATGGACACAGGCAGTTCTTCAATATATGGTTCTGAATTCACACATTGTCTCACCGACCGATGTTTTGGACATTTTACAGCAGGGCTTGGTGAAAAAAATCCAAAGTGAATGCTGCGGACTCCTGTGTTCACACATGCCACCGCTCTGGAACATCTTCATTTAGAGACTAGAAAATAGAATTCGTGATAAGGATTAGGTAAAAAAAAATGCAATGTTTGGCATTAGATACCAGCCCAGTCACCAGGACATAATGCATATAGACACTCTGCACAGAGGTTTGATAAAATGTACATATTGCCCATATTTCAGTTTTTTTACGAACGTAAATCATATTTTTTCCGGGGACTGGGCCAAAAAAGCCAACTAGGTGACAGATTAACTTTCCAGTTGAGCTGATTTGAAACAGCAATTATATTCCAAGCAACAGTCACTGTGAGTGGTCGATGTGACAGGTGTTCATTGTCAGCTGTAGTTACAACCATGGACCAGCTGTCAGTTTGTCATACAGTGTTTTAATTCCTGAGAAAATGAGTGGGGTTTACCAGAGAAAAGTGCCTGGAGCTGCATGAAAAGAAAAAAGATATATAATGATAATCACTTGCTAGTGTATTGTGTTGTGTATTTTGTGTTGTGAGATGTTGTATGGAAAATAAGCCGGGTTGGGCAGATTGAGTTCTTAGATCTTTTTGTCTATGATTAATACCTGCTCTGTCATGTAGATGGTCTTTTGGACTTGGGCCTTTCTCAGCTGATTGTAAGCAAGGTCAGGGGTACAGTACACCCAAAGCAAGTTTTGAATTCATTGCAGAGCTAACATACACACGAATACCAACGGCCGATTTAGAATCACCTGTTAATCGAACATGCTTATTGTTGGACTGTGGAAAGAAACCAGAGCCCCCAACACCCATACAACTACAGGGAGAACCTGCATACTCCTCCAGAAGGCAGGTTCAAACTGTCACTTTCTCAAAACCCATATTACCTCATTAAACTGGAAATAATCAATAAATAAGTGAGATAATGTTAAGAATGTTTAAGCATATAAAGCAGCAATTAAAGCATCAACAAAAATAAATAATGATAATAATAACAATAATAATAATAATGCATTTGTTAGAGAATGTGGTCCTGCACTGATTTCACCTTGCTTTTAAACTTCTAGAGGTCTTATATGGAACCAGAGGCTCATCAATAAAAACTGTGCTGGTCTGGGAGATCTTTTCCTTTCCTTTTTTTTTTACAATGCAACAGGTGTCTTTCAGTAAAGATTTGCCTACTTCGTTATTCACAGGGCGCTTCCACCTTTAAAAGACACCCTATCTTATTCATTATTTAAATGCCTTTTCACTGTGACTGGAGACACGTTCAATTATTCAACAACACTATGAAGCCTAGCAAGGGGTTAATAGGGCTTTTGCTGGCAGCGGGTGGGAGGAGAGGTAAATGGGCAGCAGGGGACATGATGTGTGGGGTGAGAAAGATTTATGACACATAGGTCTTGTGGCGAGGCAAGAGATTGTGGCACAAGGGGGATAGAGATGTGAGAATAAGAGAGATTGGGGTTTGTGGTGATGGAAAAGCATCAGGAGAAGCCACATCACCACAAACAGCCCAGGTTGGAGCATGACTAAAGAAGAAAAGAATTATATCACAGTTTTATGTTCAGCTCTTCTGTGAACATGCAGCCATGTACATTGAATAAGTCCCTTTTTTTCTCTTTTTTTTGTGAGCTTTCCAGTTATTTAATTTGATGGTTATGGTTATACATTCTGAAACATCATCTTCCTATACCTTCCTTATCCAGCATTTTTCCTTTGTTATATTAGAACGAGACATGGTGGGGCTTTTATTTTTTCAAAACCCTGTTATGCAGAAAGTGACAGAACAGCTCATACTCTGACAGACACATGCACCGTTACTTTCTGACAACCACACGCCATCCCTTTTAGAGATTTCTATCTTCTCGAGTAAATCTCTATTATTCTTTAGTATAGATAAAAGCTTTGTCAAGAGGAGTGTTTTCTCGAGTAGCGAGGTGTAAGACGTGATAAGTTGAAAAATTTGTGCCATTTAGTGCTACCATTCAACTGTGGAGTTTGCAAGTTCTCCTCGTGTATGCGTGGGTTCTCTCCAGGTACTCCGGCTTCCTCCCACTGTCCAAAAACATGCATGTTAGGTTAATTGTTGTCTCTAAAATTGTCCTTGAGTGAGTGTGAGCGTGTGTGTGGTTGTTTGTCTTGTTTGTCTCTGTGTGGCCATGTGATGGACTGGCAACCTGTCCAGGGTGTACCCCGCCTCTCGCCCAATGATCGCTGGGATAGGCTCCAGCCATTTTGTAAGCGGGTATAGAAAATGGATGGATGGATAGTGCTACCATTGTATCCAAAAAAATCCTTTAAAAATGGAGTTAGAAACAAAATGCTAAATTTGTGAGTATTGTGAGGATGTAAGAGATGTAAGACTTTTTCAGTAAAGTGCAGTGTGAGTTGGTAAGATTTACCATCAGTGCACCAGCATAAAAGTTCACAGTATGATTTTGCCTGTCACAAAGGGTTAGCTGTGGTGTGGCTTGGCGAGAATGTAGGACCCGAATGATATTTATAAAGAAAAACTTGATTTATTTTGACACAAAACAAAAGGCGTGGCTGAGCCAGATTACAAAAAAACTTAACTTTGAACATGAACTAACAAAACAAAACATGGCTTGAACTATGAAAAAAGACAATGACCATGGACCATGACTATGAATGAGAACAATTAAAGACCAACCTGACAAACATGAATTATGCTGAGTGATGGTGATCTGGAAAAGTGCAAGGGGTAACTAAATGCTGAAGGGAGGTGATTGGTGATGGAGTGCAGCTGAGGGGGAAAGCAAAGGTGACTTGAGTGAACTGATGATCAAGAGTGACTGAGGGAAAACATGGCAAAAAACCATTGACTAAATATAAACCTAAAACATGAAAACAAAAACTATAATCATGACAGAAGAAATCCAGAAACAAAAACACAACAAAACCCAAAGACGTGACAGTGCCAGTTCAAAAAGTAGTCTTTAGCTACACTTTAGGATGAGATGCTTTGTTTCAATTATCTTGGCAATTGTAAATCCATTATATCTATATTTGTAAGTAAAGGCCACATGCCACATTATTTAGAAATGTGACCAATAATCTGTAACCAAGGATTTATGTTTAGAGTCATTCCTCTTCTCTAACCTGTTTCAATCCCACTAGAATGCATAAGATGTAATGTGTGGTTTGGAGTGGTCAGTTGCATGTAATATGCAAAATGTGCTGTACCACAATAAATAGGCAGCTTGAGGCACTTGTGGACTGTAAAGTGGGCATCTATGAACATGATAGTCACAGGCACGTTCTAAAAATAATGTATTTTAGTCTCAACAATGATCATCAGATAACCATAACCACATAGTTTTCATTTCCAACCGTCACAGAGTGAAGCTATTGGCTAAACAGTAAAAGAGTGGTAAATCATATAGTATTTGTGTTTTTGGTGGATTCTAAGTTGTGTTACTTTAACATGTGACACTGACAGTGTATCAATATCTATATAAACTCAGCCTCAGTTAATTACATGCTAATCTTAAAGGCAAGGGGCTGTCTGTTTGGTCAAAAATATATGAAACCTTCTTCACCACATACATCTTTCCTGTAGCTGAAAAAGTTCTCTCAAGACGCTCTCTGTAGGTTTAAAATAACTTGGCTTCAGATAACAACATGTTCTAGTTTCAAACAAATCCCTGTCATGTGCCCTTCAGCTCTGCTTCACTCTGTGGTCTCTGTTATCTCCTCCCCCATGGCACCTTTCACCCTCTGCTTTCCTACGCAGCCAAGGAGTGAGAAAGGTGTTCTTGCCCAAAGCTCAGGTTTTACATTTACCTGGCAATATCGACAGATGTGAGTTCCTCTGTAAATGTGGACAAGGAGCATTGTGTGGATTTCTGGGCTACAGTTTAAGGCAGTATCTCTTTGGACATTCAGAATGTTAACTAAACATAGTTAATTTGATATAGTAGTTCATTATTTAAGTTTCAAATACAAGGGATGTATTTTTTTGAATGAAGAAACATTTAAAAAGTTAGGTTAAGTGAGTTAAACTTAATAAGGACAATGCCCTTAAAACTAGGCAATGAGTTAAACTGATTATTATTTTATAAGAGAAAAAAAACATGTTAAGACATAATACAATAAAAAGTAACAATGGTAACATGATTGCAATGATAAAATTAATTTAGAAATAGAAATAGATATGACCTCCCCAAAGTTTCCAAACTGAGGAGCAAATCTAATTCTGAGAAAAGACAACCGTGTTTGACAAAATTGGGGAATTTCCTAGACCATAGTCGGTGATGAGATAATAATCCTAAATTATTTGTTTACAATCGCTACCCAAGGGAATGTAATGTCCAACTCGAGGAAACTTTAACAGGTCATAAAGATGATGACATATTTTCACCATTTCTTATATTAAACGTGTGTCTCTCTGCAGCTATACAGTCTTTCCATCCCCAGTGAGCTAAACATGTGTTACCACATCCCATTTTTTCCTTCAGTTACTTTTTACAAGAGGCTGAAAACAGCCATCACATCCAGCTTCTTTAACCATTAATTCATAACATTAATGTGTTCAGTCCATTCTGTAATTGATCAAAGGCCATTTTGTAATGTTATCGTTATCATCACTAATTGATTTGATGATCCATGCGTCCCATTAATTATGTAAAAGATGGGAGATTAAGAATTTAACTGTCCATTGCCATTAATGTGATCAAGATGTAATATGTGAATGGGCTACAATTCATTTAATTTAATCAAACGCAATTTTATGCAGTCCAGTTTCTGCCCATATATCCTGCCCTCATGAAGAGAAGAAATGCTGGCAGATGAATAACATGGAGTTTTAAATATCTTTTTGATAGGTTTAAGTTTAGGACCCCCCTTTCTTTACCCACAAACCTCCTCTCAAATAAATTGTGAATTATCCTGAGTGGTTTTCAAATTAATTAAAGCTGTGTAAAACACAACGATCGGGCATCATCATTCTTTTTGTAAGGCAAATACCCTTATAGAGCTATTGTACAGCACATTTATAGGCTTTTTATTTGCAAAAGAAATTACAACAAAGTCCCTCTGTGCTTCAGGAATACAGAAACTTGCTGAAGGCGTCAACCCAATCTCATCTCGCTCTGTAAATTGTCTAATCAGAAAGGCTGCAGCTCCCCCTATTGGCACTGCTCAGGGGAGCATTTTAGAGTCTCCTAGCTTTACCAAATGCAGCTCCCTGGTGTGATGGATATCACAGCCATGAAACCAGTCCTGACCAACATTTGACATTTATAAAGTGTCAGACTTTATCTTTGATCTGAGCACTGTGGTCTGCCTAACTGGTACAGTCAACAGAGTGATGCTGGACATGCCATGAAGGCATTCGTGGGTGTAATCAAGCATGCCTAATCTCAAATGTCATCAATAGCTGCCTCATTCTATAGTGCATCTGAGTTTATTCACTTTTTTCCTCTAGAACATTATATCAGTTTACAGAGATCAAACAGCAGCGGAAATCCTTCAGTCTCAAGTGTAATTAGCAGTTTATTGAGACAAAAGCACCCTTTCTGCCTTAACAGTTAAATCTCATGTGCTCTGCTCTTGAGATCCCTTTGTGGGATGATGACTGTGACGCACATTCAAGATTCTCAGCCAGCTTCTCTCCCTGTGAAAACTGAAAGCTTGATGCCTCTTGCTTGACAGCTATAGAGCAGCAGACAAAGTGTGAGTGGCTCTCAGTCTTTTGGGTCTTCCTCCTGATTTTGGAAAGCTCAGATAAGTGCCACTCTTAATCTGAAGCTACATTCATAGTGAAACTCAAACTGTCCCAATTTTTCTCTGAGATGCGATCAGTTTCTGATGTGCCCTAATCAGAATGAACTGGATTAGACTGAAGGAAGTCACTTTTTTTTTTCCCCAATTAATTTTTTAACAACATGGAAAATTGCATGACATGCAGTGTCCTTGTGAAGTGGGCCTGAGCCTGAAGAAATGTCACACCGAATTGCGTAAAAGAACGCTGTAACCTTGCATTCCTTATCACCTGGAAATGAGATGACTCGGAAATTGTATACGATTACAAAGGGGAATAAACATAGAGGACAGTGGGGAGAAAAGAGACCAAGTAGTCAACATTCAGATTTAATAACAAGAGCTGTGAGTAGGAAAGCAAACATTTTTTTTTTCTTTTGTATTATCACTTGTGTGCACATTTGTCTTTTCAGCATTTGTGTGATGTTATGTTAGTATTAGCTAAGGGGCACATCTTTGAACAAATAAGACTCAGGAAGAAAACATCAGTGTACAAAATCAGTGCCAAGTTAAGCATGACTTATGCATGAGTGTGAACACAGCCTAAAACAATCAAAACTAAATTGACTCCCTGTTTCCCCTCCCTCGTCAATGCTGAAAAGACAGATTGAAGCCCTTGATAGGACTATGCATCTGTCTGTCTGAAAGAATATATGTCAGTGAGGAGAAACACAGAGAAATAGCAATACGTCTGTGTGGAGAGGAGGAAGGGGGGGTGGTGTGCCTGTAAGTAAAGTTTGCCCCAGGTGACAGCTTGAACAAACTCCCATGAAGCTCTCTACTGAGAGAGTTGCATGCTGGGCCGCGCAGAAACAATGGGCTAATTAAGGCAAGGCTCTCGACGCAGGGTTCATTGTAAGTCCTTGGATCTTGGCTGGACGGTGGAATGAGCGGAGAGGGAGGGTGTGTTTTTTTTTTTTTTTTTTCCTGATTAAATTCAGATCAAGAGAGCTGACACAATCTGGCTTCAGTTCTGCCTTAATGAATGGCTCCAATTATTTCAGCAGCAGGTTCTATCTGTTCTGACTGCAGTATACACTTACACAGTCACACTCACGCACACACTTACACACACACAAACTTTTCTACACATGTGGCGCAATTAATGTCAAAGTTTAGATCTTAGTATATAGCTATAAATCAAAACATGTATTACTATCTACTATACTGAAACAAAGTGACACTTCTAAAATGTCATGTGGAGAATACAGAGCTCGGAAAATAAACCTTCCCTAATGATCTAAAGAATTTTGAAAGTACAGATGGGCATATAATAAATCTTTAATGAGATTAAGCTAGTTTGGTGTCCCGTAGGTGAAGGGAGATGAAAGAAGAAAGAGTGTAGGAAAATCACTTTTATCAGGTTTTAAAGTTTTAAATAATGAGAAACATTGACAACCAGTAAAGCATTCAATGTGATTTGTGTGCTTATTCTAACATCAGATTCAACCAATAAGTCACAAAAATGAATTAAAGGTAACTGTGCATGATATTCTACAAACTGACGAAACCAGAGGCGGTCAGTGTGATCCAAACAGACTGGTCACTGACAATGAGGTGCTCTGTTACGAGGCAACGGGCAATTTTTCAACAGGCACAAATGAACTTCTTTAGGTCACAGCAGTTATTGTATATTTGTGGATTCATTTAATCTATATAGTTCAAATGACTGTCTTTTTGGGAAAGGAGCTCTGTGGCCGCGAGGTGTAAAACTCAACATTAGATCAAATACATCAAAAACTAAAATGAAAAAGAAACCTTTTCTTTTTTCTGAAATGTTATAGTGTGTTACATTTTGTTGTTGAGGTTTTTCTATTTCATTTGCTGACATTTTGGTGAGTTTTTCTTAATGTTTTGTGCTGTTTGTTTTTCCCTGAAAGCGCTTATCAGACACTGAAAAACTTTGTCCTGAATTGTTTTGAGTGATGGTAGAATTTGTGCTGCTTTTAATTTGCACCTTGAAACCATTTACTGAGCATTGCACTGAAGACTTACTTTGAATGTGAAATTTAGATTGAACAAGAACATGTACAAAAGTATATGTGTCGAGTTGTTCCGTGAAAAAGTAATTAATAATTTTACTGTGTGTTACAGCTCGTGTTTTTACTGATGGGATTGATAGATTAAAGGGCTAAAGGAGACAGAGAGATAATGAAAACTTAAATGTAACAATGAGGTTGGAATTGTAGATCTTATCAAGTAGTTTTTTTCCACTGTGATTTTTGCTCTCAACTTCTCAATTTAAATAGTCATAAATTATGGTTTGTCATTTTCAGTTCTCATTTCTGAAACTGTCATCGCATTTTAGGTTTTGTAGAGTTTAGTTACTAGGCTAGTAATGATGGCCGAACATGCCTGTTATGATCCTAATTTTGGTTTGAGACGTTTGAGTAGCAGGGAAAGGTTCATATAAGTCGGTGAAATTGAAGAGCCTTTCTCCCTGCTTTTTTCTGTAGACCTTACTGACAAGAGAAAAACAGCCCACCTCTGCTACTCACTGGCTTGTTTAATAAATCTCTGACCAATTAGGGTTGACAGCAATCTTTTCTTTGTCTATCGTTATTCTTATTCGTATCATTTCCTTTTTTCCAGTCATGACTTTGAATATGAAATGTACATTAATTACTATAAATAACACGTGTTACAATTATGTTTCCAAATGAAAAATAAGAGAACAATAAGGTACACATTTACCATAATAGCTAATTGCTTTTAAATAATTAATAATTAATTCAATAATTAAGAAGTTTTCCTTGTTTTTTTTTCCTCCAATGTTTCATATGTTTTATTATCTAAGCTGACATCCAGGTCCTTGCAACAAAAATTAAATCACTTAATATGAAAACTCATGTATCTTTTAAACATGTGTGAAAAATGTCAGAGACATTCATTTTCAATTTCCTACACAATTTCACTATTTTCAAATTACATCTTTACCTGACTGTTGCAATTGTATAGCTCCAAAGCTCTAAACAACAGTAGACTCTCTGCTTGTCAAAACTACAGCAAGTTGAACCCCGCGCAGTCACAGTATCTAATATCAATTAGGATAGATTTCCTTCAGATTTTAGTGTGTAAACTCATCTTAAGCATCAAGTTGCACTTTTACGCATATCGTCTCTGTCCCCACAACAGTAACAGATACTGTGGACGTAGTGGTAAGCTGCCCCTGTCTGATTAACTGATGCCACAGTTGGTATAACTGGCAGTGAGGGTCAAATTAGTCTCAAAGCGATACAAGTCTCAAGAGAGATGAGTCTTTCGTGGTTAGTAACTGATATCCTTTTGATTAGCTTCTCATTACTCAAATGAAATTCTGAAAATTAAATTCACAAGATCCATTATGTACTCTAAAACCGAAATGGGCTTCCCACACACAGGTGGCTGGGTTGCTAAGCAAATGTAACATTTTCTTGAATTGCTATGACTTTGAATTCACTCCAAGTGAAAAGCAAATAGTCACTGCTAACCAAATGAACCAGATTAACTGCAAAGTTAGGTTACCCATTGGCTGTATACCTATAATTAATACCTGTTATCTTGTAGAATATGACAGATTTTTATAGATTTCATATATTTAAATATGTAATGTACGTATTTTAACAAGCGCATGTGGAACACTTTCAGTGAGGTTATTTTAGCTATTACGTATTTTCAGCTATTCTACTCATTTAAAACCAAAACTTTCACAGTCTTCAACAATATTCATACAACTGATTGTCTTTGAAATTTGATATTTTCCATTGTTGGTGCATTTTTGTGCCGGATTAAACCAGCTGTGTCCTTCAATCTGAATAACTGATGATTCACCAGAACTGACGAGAGAAAATTTCTTCCGTGGCTCTCATATTTGAAGTATCTTTGTCATAGTTTGACCTTTAAAAAAACTTTAACACTTTTTTATCTGTTTGCCTTTCTTTATTGCTTTTTGTACCATCCCCACAGACTGTTTATCCATTGTCTAAAACACCATCCATCACAGTTGTTTACTGACAGTTCGTTTTGGGTTTTTTTTTTTAAATCACTCGCTCCAACTTGGCGGAAACAGCTACGGAGCTTGTCAAAGGCTGGGAAACAAACGCAGCCTGTCATCTGTGCTGTCTCTCTCTCTGTCTGTCTTCCTCGACTGCGAGGTTCCTCACAAGTGACAGATTTCTGTCTGCCAATCCGCTTCATCCGAAGATTTGTATCAGGCTGTTTGTTGTGTGTGACAGACCAAATATGCAAGCACTGCAAGTTTGTGAGTACACGTGGCAATGTGTGTGTGTACGTTTATGTGTGCATATGTCCAGCAGATTGAGGTTTGGTAAATATTTTCAGATGTAGACTGAGGCTCTTGCTGGCAACAGAAAAGGGGATCGAGCCTTTATAGTCAGAAATGGTTCAATTTAACAAGCTAACAAAACCTGAGTTTTTTGGGGACAGAAAGGGATCTGTTACCATCAGTAACTCAATTTACTATAAATAATTTTCTCTCATCAATTACATCTACCAAACTCTCCATGACCGACTCAGATATCCACAAAGAAAAAAAGAAAAAAAACAATCGTCACAATCATTCGCACTTCTAGCAGGCAGTGTAAACAAACAGGGAAAGCTTGTTAAGGACTTTCCTAATGACTTGGGGAGATATCACTCATTGTCTGCCGAAATAGCAAAATAAAAATCACATTGTTGGAATAAAAAATCCACTGTTAAATTATAATATATACCAATACCATGCTAAATGCTATCACTGATATGATATAATATGTCAGGATGTGTGTCTGTAAACTGAAATGCAACACTGCTTATACCACTGAGGCTGCTTTGTTCTTTCTCTAATGATTGTATACATGTAATCTATCTTGTTGCTTTGGTGATTTTAATGGATACATTTGCATGAAGTAGTGCTGTGGTTAAGAGCAGGGGAGCGTCCACAACTATCAAAGCAGTAAAACGTGCATCTCTTTTTACAACTAAAAATAGAATAAAATTAATAAATTTACAAAAATGCCAGTGGTCCAGTGTGGCAATCTGAGATCTCTTCCTGAGTGATTGATAAAAGTGTTTTATCTTAAATAACAGGCCAAGTTATGCTGTGAGACGATGTTTTAGGATATCAGGGTCTTAGTTACTGATGTATAAAACTTTTCTTTGAAAAAAAAAAGAAGAGCAAGAACAAAAAAGAAACCAGTTGAATTTTAACTGGACACAACTGCACAATTTTTCCACTTTACAGAACCATAAAAACATGTTAATTCTCATGAAGTTGATACAACAGTTAAAGATACTGGCATCAGATACGACAAATGTGTTTTTCTGATTTTTTTTTTTCGGTGCAACATGTCTTTGTGAGGGTGTGTACGTCTGAATGGGTATACAGACAGAGTCATCTTTAGTATGTAAAGATCTTGGATTATGATTAGGGATCGTTGATGACAAATACTGAAGAGGAATCGCCTTTTTTCACTTATCTACTTCAAAAATGTTAAAAGGCAGAGCAGCTGTCTCCTCTGATGTGAAGCTCAAACATGAATAAGAAACATTATCATTCCCTAGTGTCACCAGATAGCTTTGCTGTGAGGGGTGTGTAGCTGGGCAGAAGTGGGTTTGGCAGTGTTTAGATATATGTGTAGTCCTTTATGCTTTCATGGTTTCTTGTTTTCTTCCTCCAAAGACAAAACAATTGAAACGCTGTTTTCATCACCACATATTCTTTGCATTACCGGTAAGACGATACACACAGAATTGGTGCTGCATGATCGCTGTCATCCAAAACTAAATGAAACATTTAGCCAAGGGACACGGACCCTTAAATGCAGCAAAAGAGGCATATGAAATGCTTCTGAGGGTAATGAAGTGGAGGGAGGGGATCCTTTAAACATTTTTATATCATAAGCAGTGTCATCTTTGATGGCCTAACAACTCAATCAGTAAACTGTCAGTATGTTTAGAAAATGTGATTTTCCTTCGGTGATGACTTCTGGCAGTCACCTCCACAGTGATGGAATATCACCCAATCCTCTGTTTTTACTTACCCACAGGACTCTGTATCAAATTATGACTACAACATGTATTCCCAGGTCTGCCCTGCCTAGTTTTTATCACAAGTGAAAAAAAAATTTTTTTAAATGCATTTTTGTCATTAAAAGTCTATCGATCTATATTAAATAAGAACATCTTTGCTCTATTATGTTAGTTGTGCAGCCTCTTTCACTGACATATCCATGGACTGTAAATGGGGTGCAGAGCACCGTGGGAGCTGCTGCCACATAGACAGATTACTCTTGTCACTGCTGATCTACGTGGGATGGCTGGCCATTACTGAAATGATCTCAGGCTGCATACAAATACACTTATATAAGCACAGTACAGGTCGCAATTGGCATGAGATACATATATGATGGAGACAAGTAGTGTGCATTGGAGACAGCATGGTGGATGATAGATGAGAAAATGGTCTGCAGCACACATATTCAAAACCTGAGATACACGTGAAAGACACATATGTGAAAATACGCAAAGCAGAGTCCCAAAGCAGATAAAGCCGTCAGTGGAGATAATATCTTCTTTGCTTTGGGCCTAAGTCCCCACCATAAATACATCACTCACAGTCAAGCCAATTAACCAAGGGATCAACCCAGCAGTCGGGTTGTAGAGGAAACAATTTAGGCGTGTGGGTATGTTGTAGACTCCAAATTGTCCCAAGCAGTAAGTGTGAGCGTGCATGGTTGTGTGTCTCGTTTGTCTCCGTGTGACCCTGTGATGGATTGGTGACCTGTCCAGGGTGTACCCTTCCTCTCAGTTGGGATAGGCTCCAACCCTAAATTTGATTAAATGCGTGTAGAAAATGGATGGATGGGTATGTTGTAGCTGAGCAACATACCCATGAACGGTAAGCTTTCACCCATTCGGACCTGATGTGCGTCTCTCCCTTTTGAGCCTGATCACATCCTCAAGACACATGGACAATCATTTGATTTTGAAATAATGAGAAAGACCAGGCCAAAGTAAATAAAATCTAAATGTCTAACTTTCAAAATTGGTTTTGCAGTATTTAACCTTACTTCAGAGGCTGATAAAATTTGGAAGAAAGTTTTAGATTCTCAGAAAACTTATTAAGCTCTTTTTTTAAGCAATACTTTTTAGAAATGGTTTTAGAAATGGCATAAAATGACTGAAGGAGACCTTAAGGCTGTTTTAATCCTTCACAGAGGTATTTATCTGCATCGGTCTCAGACATTTTTTTTTTTCAAAGCAGACTGAAAGACATGCAGGCTTCAGAGATGGTGTAATGTCAATCGAATTCTGATTGGTTGAAAGGCAGCTTGAGGGGTTGACAACATCCAATTTCACAACAAAGAGGATTAAATGCCAAAAACCATAAATAGCAAACAAGCACTAGAAAAGCTTCGACAAGAGCTGCCCTGGACAATTTTCATTACCTCAACACTTAGTTTCACTTAATCATAGAAAGGATCTTTGACTACCTTGATTTCTGTCTTTTTCACAGCATAGCAAAGCCACAGGAACAACGACAGCACCAACACAACCAAGAGAGGCTGAACGCTCAGATTATTCTACATATTTATGAGACTGACCCCCATGTGGCAGCAAAATGCTACAACACAGAGATGTGCATTTGTGGGGCACCATGTCTGTGTTCAGTCCTTGAAGGGATTGTTAGTCACAGAGACCTGGACCAGTGCTGTGTGGGAGGTGGCAATGGACCAGAGCAGACTGCTGATATCATGAAGAACGGCAGAGAGGGCTGTTTGTTGTCCAAAATCAAACAGAATCTATGCTGAGGAGGCCCAATGTGTCAGGAAGAGAAAAAATATAAGAAAGAACGTGAGGGAGACTGTAGCTTTAATACAGAGTGCAGAGAGATATCACAAATGTGTTTAGGGATAAACTGAGGCAGGGCAGGAGTGAAAGTTAATTGAACAAAACAGGAACTTTTTTGATCTTGCATTCCTCATGACTCAGGAAGTCTGATTACCCAATCTTCACAGCTGAAAAGAATGAGTGTCCATGGCCATCTGTAGTGCTAAGCACACGCAGGTCTGCCTTATGTCTTAAAGTAATATGGAAAGTCAGGATCAATGGGCAACATAACTGAGATAGAGGACACATATTGTAGCTTATAAATGGATAGAATCTAACATTGAGAGAGGATGAAAGAAGCAAGAGGAGGAGCTGTACAACAGCATGGTTTCATCCAGCTTTTAATACTAAACAAGAAACAAAGAGAGTTGGTAAGTCAGTATTGAGGCTATTCCTGCACAGTGCAATCTGGCAGACATTTTGAAACGACAGGATGGGAACCATACTACCAAAAATGGTGATTCAAAGAAAAACTTAAAACATAAAAATGAAGAATAAGATGACATATTCGGCATGCATTCACTTCAAACAGACAAACAGCCGTGGCTCAGTGGTAGAGTGGGTTGTCCAATTACCTGAAGGTTGGCAGTTCAATTTCCACTCTCACTGCTCAAAGACTGGTGAACTGACCCCCACCACCAACATCTGCTCCGCCGTTGTGAATGGCTGCCCACCACGCCAGTGAATATGGCATCTGTCTATGAGTGAGTGACCCTGTGCGTGTGTGTGTTCCAACATGTGTCAACCTGGATGGGTTAAATGCAGAGGACTAATTTTGTGTATCTCTACATGACAATAAAGTTTCAACTTAAAAAAAAAAAAAATACATTTTCACGATTACAGTATGAGTTGCCAGCAGTGTTGATATAAACTAAAAAAAAATAGAACTGGGACATGTGGTTGAAAGCAAAAGCTTGGGACACTTTCGAAAACTGTCGGAAACCTTCAAAGTTTGGACAGACCACACAAAGACTGTTTCCACCAACTTCCACAGATTTTGGCCTTTGACAGTCAGGAAGGATCATACACAATACAACAGAGTAAATACACCAGAGAACACACTGAATGACTTGTCACAGATGAGTACCCATAAATCTTGCAACACTAACCAATTTTGCATGTCCTTGAACCAAAACAATATGGACAACAACCTGCTGTTTTCACAGTTTATACACAATGGCATGAAAAAGCCAGATGGGATGAGAAAACCTCTAATGTGGTTGAGTTTGATGGAGATTCATTTGATGCTGTGGAGCCTGAACTTTTGGTGAGTGAACTTTTTGAAATTAAGCTTCCTTCAGGTAAATCTGTTAATTTAATTTTAAGTTTCCCTTGAAAATCAGTTGCACATGTCAGTTTTAACTATCAAACAGGTTTGCCCTGAAAAAAGGTTAAAAAGCTTTTTTTTCTCCACCAGTTGGGTCTCTGCTCAGCACCTGCATAACAACTCAGTTATATATTTCCCAATTTTGCTGTAATAAAGAGCATGATTGTCTTTTGGGGAGCATGGGGGTCATATGGAATTCACTTAATATATTCTGCATCATGTAGCACACCATGGATTTCTTTTCAGGATTCGTTCTGTGCCCAGATGTCAACACCAATTAGAACAGACTCAACTAGGTCCAGTAGTCTTGACAACCCAAATTCATTAGTTTGTTATGTGTATCGAAGCTTTAAGCGTGTTCCTTAGTATGTGAATGAACTGTGTGTGAAGAAATAAAGAATGTTTGAATGTGTGATAAAATCCAAAATGACATGCTCACATAATGACAAGACTATAGGTTTGTCATGTAAGTCATTTGACAGCTTTCAGTACACCAACTTCAGTGTTTGTCGATTGCAAACAGCAGAAAGCATGTTTGTGAACCTAATTTTTTGCGTTAATATGGATTTCATATTCTTTATATCTTACAGCTGATAAACTGATGGTGAATCTATAATGGACACAAATGTATCAGCTTTCATATTAAAAGTGTTATTCTTCTTTCTTCACCGTGAAAATCAACACAGCAAGCTAATGGAAAAATCAAAGCATCTGTACTGGAACAAATGGAACGTGTCATCTGGGTTGATGACTGGCCTAAAAGTGCACAGCAGTTCTTAAGAAAACAAATTGGAGGCAGAGAGAAAGAGTGAGTTAATTGCGCACAGGAACATCTGTTGTTCTTGAATAATCTTTGAATTATGGTCAAGTACAACGAAAAACATGGAAGCAGAGCGTTTTCTTGTCAAAAGATCTTCAGCGTGCGAAAGCATGACAACATTCTGGCACTGACCACCCACTTATACGCCTCCTGAAAATGTGTGAACCAAAGCACTGAGAAAATGTATGTGAAAGTCCTAAATCACTATGCATGCACGCACACAACCTGCCAACACTGCCAAAATCGCAACAAAACAGTGTTTTTCCGCACTTACACATGTCCAGGAACATTAACAGTGATGTATTTTATAGTCTTTCATATCTAATCTGGGATATGTTCTACAGAGACAGCCTATCGTTTAAAATTTCCTGGCAGCGTTCGCTGAAAACTGACGATAGCAGTCTCCCGAGACTCATCTGTAAACGCGCACACTCTGAAGACTGCTCCACAAACACCCACTCATACTTAAAGAAACTCTCCATACATATTCACAATTAAGCAACAAAATCCTTTCCAATTATTTTACATTTAAAGCCACCCACATCTCACTCTCCCTCTGTCTGCCCTTAATCTCTTCTCTCTCCGTCTTCCTGTCTCACTCTCTTTCTCATGCTTGTCCCAGGACGTCCGGATGAGCCCCTCTAGCTCCTCGATGCAGAAATGTCCCCCTCTCGTCCCTTCTTTTCATCTCTCTGTTTGCCTGCTGCAGAGGGGTGGGAGTTGACAGCCAATAAAAGACCAACTTGTTTTTGGTTGCCCAAAAAATAAAAAAAGGTACAGACCCATTCTTTGTTGAGTGGTTTGTTTTTCCTCCTCTCTGTGTACTTTGCTCCAGATTTTGGCCTCTTCTAATGTGGTCATAATAAGAAAGAGGGAATGATTTAATAGAATTCATTACCCCAAGCTGCCTGGCCAGAGCTTGGCCATCCATTCAAAACATTTTCTGCACACACAGCAGCAGGATGCTGGAGTCTATAAAAGTCTTTAAAAACCTGAACAAAAAATATGGGTTCAGATGTTTTTAACGACTACAGTCAAGTCAACATGTCATTCCAATTAGAAAGATTAACTTTCTCTGTGGTGCAGCTGGCAGCCTTGATTTGCAACATTGATTTAAATACAAAGTGGAGAGTAATGGTAATGGTCAAGACATAGGTAAGAGCTAATCAAACTGCTGAAAACCCACAAATTCATCCTTAACATTAACATCCAACACCTAATCATTTCTTTTTTTAAGAGTAAATTAGGGGG
Source organism: Leuresthes tenuis (assembly GCF_036924035.1). Taxonomy (NCBI): domain Eukaryota; kingdom Metazoa; phylum Chordata; class Actinopteri; order Atheriniformes; family Atherinopsidae; genus Leuresthes; species Leuresthes tenuis. The sequence continues at coordinate 12,460,288 of NW_027325361.1, read as the reverse complement.
AAAACAAAATAACTTTTAGAATAACTGAATACAGTTACCCATCCCACCTAAGAGTTTAAATTCATACCTGGGAAAAAAACAACTGTTAATCTATTCACACACTTCAGGTGTGCTTGTTGTTGTTGAATAGCCTCATGTCTCTCTAGACCTGATACTTAACTGCAAAATGTTCTGTGCATATTTAATTGGTACATAAGAGCATTTATCTTCACAGTGTTGGGTTAATAAATAATTCTGGTAGGGCCGAAGAAGACTTTTAAGAGAGGTGATTTTTGTTAATGTATCTCTTTACTTTGCAGTTTGCAGGGGTTTTATTTCTCTGGAAATCAATAAAGGCCCTCTTCTTTTGATTAGTTTGTGTTAAGTTTGATTGCAGCATAGAAGAGGAGCAAGTGTGTGTGTTTGGCTGACGGTGTCTTGTATTCCTTTCTTTTATTATTTCTGTTTGTTTTTTCTCTTTATTTTTTTGTGTCCAACACCATCCTGCACTTGTGGGGTTTGACAGTTTTGTGTTGATGAAAATGATCAGTTGGAACTGCAGAACAATCTGCCAGTCCCTCAAATGAGCTGTAGAGTTTGCTCTTTATTACTCTTATTCATGTGGCAAATATGAGTCTAAAAACTATTACAAGACACAGGCAACAGACCAAAAGACTAACTGACTGACCGACAGCGCCATAAACCCAACACCACTAAAATGTAGCTACATTGTTTATAGAAATATGCACTAAATATAGTTTAGTGTCGCATCACTAATGTAATGTTTACATTAAACACCTGCTGGCTCTTTAACATCTTCTTTTTCTTTCCACTTTTCCTGCAGGGGATGACCACTGTGACTCGTTCTTTCAAATTATTTACAGTCCACCGTCTTCTTCCATCACGCCAACCACCAGCTTGTCCTGTGTCTAAAAAAATCTATTTTACTCTTGCCTCGATTGCTCCATGTTCATTATCTTTTTCAGAACATGTAAACATCTCTCCTTTGCTACCCTGTTCTCATTCCAAGGAAATCAAACACTGCTGCTCTGTCGAGCCTGCAGCATCTCTGGAATATACACAGCATGTCTTTCTCTGTCAGAGTCAAGAGACACTAGCTGTTGAAATATTTCACAGTTTGAGGTAGGGTCAAGGGTCATGAAGGACCATCTAAGCTGGCATTGAGAGGTAGAGAGGGTAGGGATAGAGGTAAAGTACCTCATCTGCCCTTTCGTCCTGGAGAACTGGGTTGGTGTAGTTACAACTTTCTGACCACAGCTCGAAGCCTGACTGCATCTTCTATGATTCACATTTGCTGTTTGGTCAGGTTCAGGGGCAAAAAAAATAAGATAAAATAAATGAGAATAAATGAATAGAAAAGAAAAATAACTGAAATGAAAAGAAATGACTAATGAAAGCATGAACATGTGTATTAACCACATGTGTGGATTGACAGATTGAACTTCTCAGCACCTCAGAGTTATGATTCAGTCAAATAACAACACTATGCTTCTCTATGCTCCTCGCTTGTGCATCCCTTTGTATAAAGGCGTCTGCTAAGTCAGTATAATGTAACAAATTCACACACAAAGGAAAGTTGTCTCTGTGCGACTGCTGTTTCATGTCATACTAAGCAGTTGGTCACGCACATGTGCAGGAGACACTGTCTGCAATGGAAACTGACACATGGAAGAAAGGTGCCGAGTAGAAAAATCCACAAAATGTGATCCTAAGCTTCCTAGACAAATTCTCTTTTTAAATCAGAAGTAGGATAAAAGAAAAGCCAGCTAAATGTTTTCCTATTGCCAGTAATAGCACTTTACCCTCAGTGCTCTGAAAGCTACAACTGGTCACTGCCTCTCAGGGGTCAAACCAATAACTACGACAACGTGAAAGAAAAGTGTTACATTGTATCCTGCAGGCTGTGTTGGACCACTGTTTCTGATAATCACAATTCTATAAGAAGAGAAGAACAGAAAGTGACTGCCAGCTGTCATACAGATGTTAAACTTAATCAATAGTCTATTTTTGTCCGTTACATTTTGCTGTCCCTAAAAGCCTCCAAAAGCCGGGTGTTAGCTGGTGTTAGTGGGTTTAAAAAAGGGCCAAAAAGTCACGAGCTTACAGCGGATTCTTGCGCTTTTTCCACATCATTTTATGCCATGTATGCCAGAACAATGACATCTTTTCTTGAACTATTTTGCATGTAATTTACTGTTACACAGTAATATGGGGAACAAAACACTTAAATTGTCGATAAAAAACATTGAAAAAGTGCTTAAATCTGTGTGCTAGTTATATTCAATCCCTAACCACACTAAACAAACTCCATTTCGGCTCTTCTGCTTTGTCCACAAACTGTCTAACCTGAGCTATTCTGCCAATATTCTCATTCCAGCTCCTATCTATTGTCATGTCTCCCAACATGACAGCAGTTTTAGCTCAGCTGGCTCCAAATTTCCCTCTTGTCTCTTTAACCCATAACCCATTTAACATAGGTAGTCTCACTGCCATCTTATAAACCCTCCTTTACTGATACTCTACTGTCACAACGCTCACTTGACAGCAGTGCAACATCATAAATAGATTTTCATTTTTTTATCAAAGATGGAAAACATTCCAACCAAGCCATTTTAAAGTCAACACACTGCTGATCACAGTTATGTTAATATTTGCAATTCAGTCCGGGCTTATGAGTTTGACCCATCAGTCTTCCATCAAGGACTCAAATCACGGGCGAGAAAAGTAATTCAACGGATACACAATAACAAGAAAAAGCTGTCTGAGGAAAAAGCCCCATCAGATTAAGGTTAAGACTGCAGACTTTCTCTTTCCTGCTGTCTATAGCCTCTTGTGCTTCAAAATGCTGGTGGTGGGGAGAGAGCAGGGCTGCTAGGTCAGCAGTCAACCCTCGTTGGAAAACAAACATGGGAGAAGGTAGAGAGAATAGACAGAGGGGAGAAGAGCAGAGGCGCAGTAGAACGAGAGGAGACAGACACTTCAATCTGACAGGAGAGGAGGAAGGAGAAAGCGGTAGGGAGCATCAGCAGGAGCAAAAATTAGTTAAGCGAATAATGAGATAGTGTTTGTTTATTGGAGTTTCAGAGCTTTTGAGGATACATGCATCTGTTAACCTGTGTGTTTTGTCAGAGGATGTTAGTCAGTGTTGATTTGCATTCAGACCAAATTTAAAAGACAGAAGAATAGGATGTAGAAAGTCCCACATGTGTAAAAGTGTATCAGGATAATGAGTTTAACTCATAACTAATGCAGCACTCCTGGGAGATGATGATAGTTATTTTGAGTGAAATCACTCTGGGAAAGTCGTGAAAGGTTTATTTATTGTTAGGTTTTGAACTACCTGACTATTTGATACATATTAACTGAGTACTTTGGGTATTTCACAGATTGATAATAGTGGACAATTTTGCAGGCAGAGTTGAGTTAAATTTGATCTTCAAGCCCAAACTTGAAGAAAATGTCTGCACAAAGGACAAAGAGGGAGAATCCTTAAGTCAATTCAAAGAACACAAAGTTCTTTGGATAAAGACAGAGGTCAGGAGATGTTTTGGACTGCCCTTCCATCAGGTTATACTTTGAGATTTTACAGACACTGAGGATTTTTTTTTTTTCACAGGAAAAGATTATCTAAATCAGAGTTTGGTTCGTTAACGAAACTGTGACTTTGATTTTGTTAAATAAAAAGTATATACTGGCTGTTGTTGGAACCTGGTTAATATAAAAGAGGGAATAAAAACCTTCTTATGTAGAAACAGGTTATGTTGGCCGGACACATACCATCCTCTCTCTGGAAACTCTAATCTAACTAATAGTGTGTATATTTTTTCACTTAAAAGGATGGATATTTGAAATTCAGAAACTTTTAAGAGATAAATGTTTAAATCAGTTAAGTTTAAACTAAAAGGGCACAGGGTTACAACTTAGTTCAATCCAGTGAAAAGCATACAGTAGAAATAGGAGCTAATGCTCTTCCTGTTACCATACCACATTGTAAAGGTTATTCTTTCTTATTTTGCTAGATAGATTACCGTCAGGTTCAGGTTAAATATGGCAGCCTGTTGCTATTCTTTTGTTTTAAGTCCTCAGCTCAGGCAGTGCATATTGCATTACTAACCCGCATTAAATGCCTAACCTGGTGGCTGGAAAACATCAGCCTGTTTCCGTGAGCCTGCCCTTTGTTGGCCTCTGTATTTGCACCATAAAGACCAAAGCCTCAGGGGTGTGGTGTTCACCTGTCAGTCATGATCAAAAATATGAAAGCTCATGTCTTAAATTTTCCCTGAGGCACTGGCAGTGGCATGCTTGGTCAGTCAGTGAACAAATGTGAGCACCATCTTGGTGAATACAATTTGGTGATATGTTTGGCTAAATCAATCACAGGAGGAGGCAGTAATATGGTTACATTTAAAAGTCAGTCACCCCAAGGTCAGATCTAATAATTCACCAAAGATTTGACGGCCAACATTTCATAATTTTTCGTGGAGGAGGAACATTTACAGACCCTGCATCAGTTCTTTTTTTGTCCTTAGTTCCAATGGCCTTCACTGGTGTGGAATATTGAGTAATATGAACAAAAATTCCAGTGTGTAGCCTTCTTTCTAGAAGGAATCAGTGTAATTACCTGGGAGGTCTGTGATGCTAGACCACCAAGAGCTGACCCACAACACACGTATACAACTTTAATCTTTTACTAGCACAGGCACGTAAAGATAAAATCTATGTCTGCAGCCCGAAATGGAGTTTTTCAGACGGAAGATTTAAGATGTTTTACCCTCACTGTTGAGGCTCAGAGTTCAGTATCTGTTTCCTTGATCTCCCTAAACAGCTTTATTGGTCCCTTTCATTGCTTCCGCAAATTGTTACCCATTGAGCCAAAGATGTTCCTGTATAAAACTGTCCTCTCTTCATCTTTATTCATTGACTTACTCACTATTTGGCTTCTTTATGAAGGTTGTAAATACCTTTTAAATTAAGTCGTGTTTTCTTCAAAGAAGATTCCACCAGTCCATGGACAGGGAAGTAGTGACAATTTAAGCTTTTTACTTAAATCAGCAGCAGCAGGTAAAACGATTTTTAAAACTTCAGGTCATCTTTTTTTACTGCTGAAGATGACTTTTAATCAGATGACCTTGACTTTGTAAAGTCAGTCTCACCTGAATGGATAAAAGCTCATTCAAAGCATTGTTATTTGGCCATGTTCCTTTGAGAGCGTAACTGTGCCTGCACACCAAAGAGAGACGAGAGTTCTGACAAAATAAAAAGAAAAAATTCAAAATTAAAGATACAGTATACAGTCAACTGTATACAATAGTCATTCACACTGTCTCAAACACATTTACTTTCACAGTGACGGTTAAAACTCCATCTATGTCCTAAATTCCATCCTGCATTAGAGGTTATCACCCAATCAAAGGGTCAGGTTGACGAGTGAGATGAAGGTGACTGGCCTGACCCACTTCCAAGATGGCCAACAAAAGCTGTGGCCACTTCCTGAGAACAAATCCCTAAAACTTGAAGCTGCTTTTATCCTTGTTGTTGTAGATTACTTTTGTTTGAACTCAGACACAAACAGTAATACACACCACATACATCTCATAGATCTCTTTTCAGCTGTCAAATTGCTCTCTTCCAGCCATATTTATGCTCATGTAATTACTAAAGCCAGATGACAAGTTGCTGACAGATGGCAGATAGATGGGCTGTGCCCTTGAGTTTGGATTGCGCCCACATGGCCTGTTCATCAAAAACATAATAACACTGTAGGTGAATGTTGCAGAGTCTCACATATGAGCTCCAAAGTCAAGGACATCGTATTGTCTGGAGGTCTCTTCTGGAGTAACTGGTTGGCAATAATACATCGAGCAAAGAATAAAATGCAAGTTTGAATGTTCACGCTATTCTTCATTCCCAGGAGAAATATACTGCCATAAGTGCCATAAATATGTTGGCACTTAAGTATTTTTGACAGCAAGTTCTCCCTTGTGAGAGTCATTCAGTTAATGCTTGTTGGGTGAGAAAATGGAGGACGTTTCAGATGTTGCTGCCATCAATCCGCAGCATAGTTTTCATCTGAGAGAAGAGATGGGGGCAGCCATAATGTTATGTCATCTGTCCATAAAACACTTTCTTGGTCCCACAGCAACTGTGCTGCGCCATCCGATTTTTCAGTGGATTGAAATATGTATCACCTTACCCATAATGCAAAATGTATGTGGTGGTGAATACGCCCCTCCAGCTCTTTAAGTTCAGACAAAGGATAGCAACCAACATCACACACACATGCCATAATATAACAAAATTCATTTCTAGATTTAGACAGGTTTGAGTGCAGCCTTCAGTAACACACTCAAATTCACTGTAGAAACTAGATCACAAAACCTTTCATAATTCTGTTACCGCAGTATTATTTCAGCTGCTATAGCCACTCACAGTAGAGCCAAGACAGTTGATGTTCAAGAACAACAAAAGAGTGCACCAAAACTGGCAAGCCCTTTGCCAAAAATCCTCACCATCTTATCACCAGCTGTTTCTCTGAAGCATAGCTTTCATTCTTAAGCCAAAGGAGGCGAAGGCCTTTACTTTGGCTGCTTAGCTGCTGTTGTTCTGTGATGCGACAAGTAAAAACAAAGTATCCTTTAAAATATGCCCCTAACTTATCTCCAGCTGCTGACACTTTGTCAACAGCCAGTGGAGGAACACTGCACAAATCACAACAAAGCAACCGGACAATTTCAAGTATTCAGCTACTCAAATCAGCTTACAATGCTGCTGCCACTACGCCTCATAGCTTTTAAATTGTTTTCACCACATGCACTTACAGAGGCTGGAAAAATATGCGTAAATTGCTACAGCTATTATCAGTATATCATTAACTGAGGATTCAAAAGGATCTGTCGAGCACGGCAACATCAAGCCTTTAATCTGTGCTTTGTTACATTACACAGATAAAGACCAAATCGGCCATTTGGTTATATTACCCCTGGAGGCCAAGGCAGTGAAATGTTTACGAGCCCACATTATTTTGTCTCTTGTTGTTTGCAGGCAATCACAACAAAATATTTACTGGTGGGTTTTTCATTTCCTGCCTGGTTTCAGTCACAGTTGACTTCAAGTTTAAACATCCTATTTTTTTTCTTTTTTGTTGCTGTTGTTAAGATTCGAGGATTTAAACAAGCTTTTGAGCTAATACAATATCTGTTCCCGGAAACAAATAACATTCTGAATTATTTGATGAAATACTGGCATGACGAGTAATTATGTAAGAAAAATACTGAAGTTTTTTCAGGCATATATTTCATACTCTTAGCAAAGAACACTGCGTTTCAAAGGGCAGAGATTGTTAGCAGTGGACATGCAGTCATTCACAGTGTGTGTTTGTCTGTCTGTGCACACGCTCAGCACAGGCCGCTGTACCCGTCATCCTGTCTCCAGAAGGATTTAATCTAGTCCCTCATGCCTTGCACTCAAAGGCAGTGACTGACAACTGGCAGAGGGTGTGAGAGATAAGCATGACTCTAGCAACTCTGTGTGTGTGTGTGTGCATTCAGTGCTTCTTAACACTACCCCTGTGTTTGTGCATTTATTAAACTTGCATGAACATTAATCCATACAAGATGGTGGAATTGTGGATTACATTTGTACATGTATGATGGGCGTTTACAATCTAGCACCAGTGTGAATTTACAGTCATAACAGTTTTGCAATTGTGTTCACTATGTGGGTTTTACAGCTTCGGATAAACCTGGAAATGCAGCTCATGTACGTTTTAGGCACCAGAGTGAAATGTCAATGTTCATTTCTGAATGAAAAACATGGCGACCTGACCATGTGATCTTTTATGTGTCATTTATGTGCAGTATGTCTCATGTCATTTTAAGCAATAAAATGTCCTGTTACTGTATAGAGCACAAAATGATAGAAAGAACAAGAAGAAGATGAGGAGTAACTTTGGTATTTTAACTGTTATTTCATGACAGCAGGCTGCAGGGGGAAATTTTGTCACGGTACATGGTGTACCGTACTAAATGCTTTGTAATGCCTCTAACATGACTTGTCATGCCATGTTATTCAGATGCTATTCTATTAGACCAGAATGTACCTGTAGTTTAAAGTGGCATACAAGGCATAATGATATAATAATAATGCCTCAGTAAATCATAAATAGTATGATTATATGACTTTCAGAACTTTCACATAAATGTCTGACCAAAAAAAAGAAAATGACATTTGACAACCGGTTATAGACTAACCAAAATGATGCACTTGATCATCATGTGCGGACAGCTAAGCCATTTCTACAAGCCATCATCAACATGTTCTTTATTTCATTCCAAAACCCCCCATGCATGACCCCGTATTACACTTTACTGCTGTGCCTGTCTGTAGAAGCTGGAAAATGGATTGACATTTCATGTAAAGATCTCACTTTTAATTATAACAGTGTACAGCTGCGGTTTAATGTTGGCTAAAAGGGAGTTATCAAGCTCTGAAGCTGTAAATGGTTCCACTGTATGAACAGCAGTCTCGTATGTCAATCTTCAGGAGGAGTACTGTTGCACCACTAAGCCTTGTCATTGTTACAGTTGCTACTGTTGGATAGAGGACACACTTACACTGCTGGGAACTTGTGTGTGTATGTGTGTGAGAGAGAGAGAGCTTGTGTGCACAATATGCATGCATATGTCAGCACAAGCATGTGGGCACAAGTCTGTCCTTACCTTAAGCATGTGTTCGTATCCGTATGTTCTCAGTCATCTGTGCACTCTCCGTCGTAAGAGTGTTTCAGCATGTGTGTCTTGGCAGATGATCAGATCCTGTGCCGACAACAAAAGGTCCCCCAGTTTAGTGCCAAGTCACATAGTGCCCCCTAATTCCCCATAATCCACCCTGTCTCCAGGCAGGTGATCCTTGTGTGTTTATGTTCCCAGCCCCACTCTGGTGACATCAGCAAACTAGGTCTACTCTCTACTCGCTTTGGAAACTCATTTTCACATCAGCCTGTCATTCCTCGCGGTAACCAGTTGGTTAATGCTGTCCTGGACCCAGTTAAACCTTATCATGTCCTTTTTCTCTTACAGAGGGGGTACTAGGGCTATTAAATATCCAAGTTTACTTTGGAATGACCATAATTCATTCTCTCAGCTATTAGAGTATTGCAAGTGCAATATTGCAATATAGTTAGTCAGTTCTTAGTATTAACAAATGGAATCTAGATACAGTAATTGAGCACTGTCTAAAATGAATGTTTTGGGACAACATAGACAATGTAGATTTGTTTGTCCTGATGATAAGAACTTGTATTGTAAGAAGTGTATAGAGCTTACTTTTCAAACAGTAACACACCTTTCTCCTGAATTTCAGAAACACACAAGCCACAGTACAGGTTTAGGTAAGTGCAAATAAAGAAAAAAAAAACTTTATAAATTCAAAAATAATGGATTCCCGCTTTATTGGTTTATTTTACCAGGTACTCAAAATTGTATGTTAAGTTTTTTTGTTGTTGTTTTATTTTCCTTTTTTAACATCTTTAACGGCACATTGTCCCGGAATATTTGGGATGACATCCAGGTCGCAATTTGCAAGCAGATCAGTGCAGATCAAATGTTTCCTATAAGGTGAATAAGAACTGAAATGTATGTTGCTTCGTATTTTCCAACAAAAAAACGCATAAATATCTCTGCAAGTTCTGTAGATCTCTGCAGGTAAAGCGCATTATTTTTCATCTCTTTCAGGGCTGCATGTTATGCTCCTGCTTACTTCGAGAAACAATCCTGATTTTTTCGCTTTTTGCAGAGATTTTCTTTGTCTTTTTGTATGTTGGTGAACACCCTGGCCCAAGTTCTAGTGAAAGTCATGATTAAGGCATAGCTCGCACGATTCAATCTTTCATGAGAAGAGCAGACGTCTGTAACTGAACTTCTAAGCCCTCATTTATAGGGAGGAGCAACTCTATGACCTACACTTCCAATCCAGTCTCCTTCAGTGGAACATCTGACTACAGGTGGCTTGTGGAAAAGTCATTAGCAAAGAGGTTCACATACTTTGTTTTTTTCCAGCCTGGACTTTGAATGATTGCCCATAGTGTTTTATGAGTAATCAATTCCAAAATCCTAGCAATTCCAAAGGGGTCACAAACTTTGTCTTGCTGGTTCTTGAAATGGGAAAAAAAAGTAAGTATATTTAACTGAATCTTGTACAATTAGTTATTTAAAGTCACACAAAAAAATTATTGCTGAATTTTGTCGTGACATTAAACATTAAATATTCCACTATGGCTGCCAAAGGATGTGTTACATTACCTGAGAACTCTTTTTTTTCTTTTTTTTTCTCTAAAACTCTTCCAGATGTGAACAGGGTAAGCTGAAAGCACATATTCATAAATGCACCAAGACCACTACATACACCTAAGCATGCATTATCACTCCAAAAAACAGTTTTTTTCATCAGCTGACTTTCGCATGTCTAGTGGATTTGTCAATAATTCAGCCAGTTATTTCAGGTGTCAATCATCGTCCTTGCTGACCAACCATCATGGTGTGCAACCAGAGTGAATACAACCCCCCATGCTGCACTCCAGCCTGAACTCCTCACCCTTACCATAATGCACTTGGACTCCATCCAGTCTTCCTTCAGCCTCCCAGCTTTTACCTTTTTTCTCTCTATTCACAACAACAGCATTTATAGACTCACAGATCCATCACTCAGGATACTTTATGTGCCCTCCCCTCATCCTTGTTTAGGCTCTTATCCAACTATTCGTGGTATTTAGCTTGAGTGGCAGTGTTTAATAAAGTGTTCAAGAATAAAAGAGCATTATTAATGGGGTAGGGGAGGGGGTGGAGGCCACTTAAAGGCCAGCTTTAGGGCAGCCAGGTGAGGAGGCATGTTTGTATTGGGGAACTCATTTGACGGTGCAAATGGGTCACGCTGGTAGTAAGAAATGTTGGCATGGGTGTCTGAATGTATAATGAAAAAAAAAGCTCAGGAAGGTGTAATAGCTTGTTCAATCATTAGAATATAATCATCTCAACAAATACTTCCCCCGCATGCTCTGTCGAACAAGTTCAACATTGATGGCCCGTAGAGTAATGAGTACAGTCCAACTACTATTTCGTGTGTAATTCTATGTGAAGTCAGTTTTAACTGAACATCACAAAAGGCATTACCGGCATGTCTAGGAATGTGCACTGCACAGCCGATCCTGGCCAATGATAAGGCACCATCTGTTACCCATGAGTGGATATGGTGGGTTGTCCACGTACAAAGATGCAAACACACACCAGTCTTGTCACTACCAAAGACCTCCCTCTGTTGCCAAGATTACAGAGGGGTTGGTTGGTTTTCCTTCTGTTATTGTAACATCTTTGGGCGGCAGACACTGCCCTTTCTTGCTCTCTTCGGTTTCTAGTGGGGATTACATGAAGTAATGGGGATGAAGGGATGGCTTTAAACTCTCGTCTCCCCTCTTTCTTTTTTATGAAGTTAGGAACACGGGGCCTCATGACAGCAGTTCACTTCTTCTCCCTCTTGTCTCTTTTTGATTGGATGTGCTAGCAGGGAATAGAGAGATATGTCAAATTGGAGCAAAGAAGTTACAAGAAAAAAGAAAAATCAAGTGACATAGTTTGCTTTTTTTTCTTCTGGCTGTGTGCAGTCCCTGGTTGTTGTTCTTGGAAATGGTTCAGTGTAAGAGGGCTGCCATGGGGCGCAGAACAGGATAGGGTGACTGCAGCTTGGTAGAATGGTCACAGTATAGCATTTCCACAGAAAGCTCTTAAAAGGGGGCACTATGACCTTTCTGATGTCAATATGGCTTAATTAAAGAGCAAGTGACATGGAAGGGGAAAAAAAACTTGAAATTACATATTTGAAAGCTTTATTTCCTCCATGTCTGCCATACAAAAGTGTAGCAAGGAAAATGTTCCTTCCCATGAAAGTTTTTGATTTAGATTGTTCTGTTATCTGATTGTAAGCTGAAATGAAAATCTGTCAACAAGTAGATGGCCAATACCAGTCCGGGTGAGTCACTGTTGCAAGTAACAATGTGTCATCTGTGTTCACTTGTGCTTTTTAAGACTGCTTGCTTTCCAAAATATGAAGATGAAAATTGATGAAACAATGGAATAAGGTAAGTCATTAAAGCAAGAGTGTTTATATATGCGAGTGCAAGTGGTTACAGAGAATGTGAGGTGCTACACTGTCCAGATATTATATGCAGAAACCAACACAAGAGTTCATCTAGGACCGAGGCCAATGCTGCATTTTGAAAGTTGGGTTTGAATCCACACCAAAATCTTTATCCATACTCCAACTCTTCCCAAAGTTTCTTAGAATTGTGCTTTTTATTTTATTGGGCTGTTACAATATCTTATTTTACTGCATGATTACTGTATCCAGGCTGTAGGGCGGTGTGGTGTTTAGCAGCGTCGCCTCGCACCAACCATTCTGTGCAGATTGCATGTTCTGCCGTGTATGCGTGGGTTCTCTCCAGGTACTTCGGCTTCCTCCCACCACCCAAAAACATGCATGTTGGGTTAACTGGTGACTCTAAATTGTCCCTAGGAGAGAGTGTGAGCGTGGATGGTTGTGTCTCATTTGTCTCTGAGTGGCCCTGCGATGGACTGGTGACCTGTCCAGGGTGTACCCTGCCTCTCGCCCACTGACAGCTGGGATAGACTCCAGCCCCACATTGCAGCCCCTCCAGTACTTTTCCTGTAATTTAGTTGAAAATACAAACTGCAACAATCACAAGCCTCCACCTCTGCTTTGCAATAAAACATTGGAAACAACAGTTGTCTTTTTTTCCTCTGTATTCATCTTTTTTTCTTTTTTTTTTTGGAATGAAGAACTACTACTTTTTAAAATTCTGGCTCAAGAATCATACTTTGTCTTGTCTGGGCATGCAACCAAATACTCGTTCCATGCCTGTAGTTTCTCTCCTTTCGGGTTGACCAAAATGTTTTCCGCTCTCTAGATTTTACATTTATCCATAGGCAGGAGTTAGTTTGAGGGTTTCTCCCATGACATAGAGCTTCACATTTCCAACTTGTGCTCTCCAGGAAGGAGGCTGCCATTGCTTCCCGACAGAGGAAGTAGGTGAAGGTTGAGAAACAGGATGTTGGGGTGGAGAAGCAGCAGGAGTGTGACACAGACTGCACCACTGGGAAACACCATCAGAGATGTAGAGGAGCAGCGAGAAGTCATCTCATTGGTGGGAAAATGCCTGGGGGAGAGCACCAGCGGGGGGTGTGATGAGAGAGGTTTGAGATAAGATAGCTCATAGAGAACTTGTCAGCTCTACTCATCCAACTAACTCAAGAGATCTGCAGAATAAATAAGTAATGCAGTCTACTCTCATGAACAAATGTTACGTTATTTATGAGCAATATCAGCTGGTATGAATTGCCACAGAGGTGGAACTATTCACTGGACATTCAGCTATTATTTCTGATTTCTGATCACTTCTTATTTCTTTTCAAATTATTATTTTCTTCCCAACAACAAAATAAAAATGCGCTGCCTTATGAAAAAGGCATTCACCAATCGATAATGTCCTTCTGCATATGGCATAAATTTGCTGAAATAACTTGATTTCTTCTAGTGAGCAAAGCTTTTGATTGTTGTCGGTGAAATATCTCGCTCAACATGAAATAATAAAAGCGTGGACATACAGTGATCCTCCTGTTGTTCTCTTGCTTATTGGCTGGATTTTACATGAGCTGTCTGCTGATACAGTGAGCCTCGCAGGTATAAAAGCAAATCTGAGTCTTCATTCCTCCCTCCAGCAATCCCTTGTCATGAACAAATGTGCGCTCCCAGTGAACTTGTCAGGTTAAATAAGGGGTTAACCAAAAGAGGAGTGGGCTGAAGCTGCCAAGTGTTTGACGATGGGGCACTGTCAGACTATTGGCATGAAACCCCTTGTGGCTGTCTCGTATCCAATGGCAGCCCTCCAAGTTTTTTGCTGCTGGCAAAGTCTGCGTGCTGTGGTGGGCATACTATCGCTCGACTACCTTCATGGCAACCTAATAGTGCCCATTAGCCACGAACAACACTCTAGCTTCTTTAGGTTAGACACGTCCTTTTGGCAGGGAAGGTGTGTTACATGAGCATTCAAGTGTTCCCCACAGTTTTCATGTTCTTTTTTTTTCCTCATTTGGTTTCCTTGTTAAAGCGATCATCTCTGCCCAGGGCTGAAGTCCTGCCAGCTTGCACTATCTGCCGGCTGAAAAAGTTGAAATAAGCTTGCCAAAAGAAATTCAGTGGCAAAGTCAATCCTAAAATCCTGCCGTCATCTCTCGAAAACATGCAGAAACAATGCTGCTTACTGAGAGTACATTAACACTGACGAGTACAAGTGTGTTTCAGGATTTTCTGTTGATTTTTTTTTGCAGGAGTCTGTGTATGTACGTTTTTGTGTCTTGGTGGGCCTTGAATGCAGGAAACATTGTAAACCCTGTTCCCTAATCCCCATGTCCAGCCCACTGCTTTCTCTGCATACTGGTTGGTTCCTTCTGTCACACTCCAGACATCTCAGCTGTCCTGCTTCTTCATTGTCAAGGTGCTAACAAACCATGAAAGGTGTCAATATGGAGGTACTCTGATCAGACTTTGGCTTACACATGAAAGCTATCATATATGTGTTTTTGGAACTTGTCTAGCTCCGGAGGGCTCTGCATGATGGCAGAACTATACAACTCTGTGAGGGAGGAAACTGATGGTGGGCCAACAGCTCGACACACTCAGGTTCTCAGCAACTCACTCTCTGTGCAGATGTGAGCGATACTCCAGCCAAAGTGCTGATCCAAACCTGTGAATCTGATACCAATTAGTGGCAGCCTAATCGTGTGCCTCCCAGTCCTGGCTTTTGTTAGGAAACGAAATAAAGAGATGGAGAAAAGTATGGGGGGAGAGCCAAAAAAGGGGGGCAAAGCAAGCACAGAAAGTGCAGTGAGAAAAAAAGAGGCCAGGGGATTGTTTAGAGAAGTGATTTGGCATCAGAGGGCTCAAAGATTCTTAATTTAATCTCTGAGGAAAATATTCACCGGCCTTCATCTATACGCATGAGAAGGGACAATGAGCAAATTTGAAATGAGGGTTTCGGAGGATTTTGTATTTGCTGCAGTGCTGACCACGTTAGCACAATTAACCACATCCAGTAACTTCCCAAAGGCTTACAAAGGCTCTACCAGAAAAACAGAAAGACACTCACTTGGACACAAACTCAAAGTCACTCGCACGCATACAGATGCATCGTTGTCATTGTTCTCTTCCTGCAGGTGGACGTTTGGCATTTAACCAGTCAGCAGTGCCCTGCTGAGCTCCCAGCAGATTTGCAGTTCATCAAAGGGTCATATCTCTCTCACTCTCTTTCTCTATTCATTCATTACTCTGTTCATCACAGCAGCTTCTGCCCAACTGAGGTAGTTTACTGCCCCCTAGTGGAGCTCATCTGTCATGTAACTAAAAGCACCAATTCAGTTCTGCAAATCTTTCAGCTGATTTTGAACCAATAACCTCTCTGTGAACCCAGTGTCATTCAGAGTTCACAGGGTCTGAGTCAACAGCTAAGCTTCTTTTTATTCTCACATAATAAAGCTTAGAAATGCCTTGATACTCTTAATGATTTCAAAGCTTTTGGCTTGAAGCATGGTGATGATGTCAGTGGACAGCGTTCACATACTCCCCGCTGATGATTTAAATGAAATCATGTACAGCTCAGAGAAACCGGGGACTGTTCTGTAGATTTTGCGTATTTGTGCTTTTCTAAAGACAAAAATTTGCTTTTGACTTTTTGACAATATCATTTGATTTCCAAACGTTCCACCATGAGCACATTGCCGATTTATTCAAGAGCAGAAATATATGTATATAACCCATGGTTTTCTATAGCTGAACAAAACATGATCTTAACATTCAAGATAAAAATTAAATTACAGAAAATTACAATGATTTAGTTACATTTATCTTTGATTTTTAGAAATTAATAATAGTACTATTAAATCAACAAATACACGGATGTTCCTGAGGTAGATGTAGATGATATTAGGAACACTTTAGGTTTATTTCAGTATTATTGGTGTCTTTTATAAATTTGTGCAGTATCACTGTCTATTTAGGGCACGAGTGAAGAGGTGGCTTTTATTCATACAGCTATGATAATAATAATAATAATAATAATAACAATAATAACAATAATAACAATAATAATAATAACACAATAACACATAGTAATATTAACAGTAACAAAAGGATGAAGAAAAACATGTACAAAAAATAATGATAATTAGTAGAATAAGAATAATATGTTATTGAAATAATTAGTTTGAGTTTGAGTATTATTATTATTATTATTATTATTGTTGTTGTTGTTATTATCATTGTTATTATTATAGTTATTAAGATTAATATCATTATTAATTCTAGTATCCTTTAGAACTTATGTAGTGACATAACATTTTAACAAAGTACCGGTATATCAGTTAGTTATCATAAGTTATGTATTCGAACAGCTTTATTAAGTGAACACAATATGTCAGTTATTTCACAGTAGGCTGGACTGTAATGATAATTCATGTTGAAATAACTACTAATTCCAAAACAGAAAAAAAACGTTTTGCGTAATGTGTAGAGAAAATCTGAAACTTCGGCTGGATTTCTCTGAAAGATTTGGTGGCAAATTTGCCAACACTGTTTTCAAAGTCTTTGAAAGTCTGCTGTGTCATGATAGCTTTAAACTTGTATAATCGTAAAAAAATATCATCAAATGTTGTCCAAAGAAGACAATAGAAAGTCATGCATGACTTCCCTCTAAATGCTTCTTTAATTAACAAGCCATCAGTTTGTTCTTTGGCTCGTAATTTAGCTGAGTTTTAAAGTCAGCACCTTTATTCAAATAATTGGTTTTAGGGTTATTAGTTTTTTCTCTTCTAATTTGCTGCTTGATTTTTTTTTTATTTCATATCTGTACAAAGCATACATTGAGTTTTAGAATCTGGTCTTTTTTAAATGAAATTAGCATATTGTTACATATTAATATATTTTCTGTTTAGTTTTTAGGAAAAAAAAGGAAAATATTTAGTTGTTTATTTTTTGTTTGTTTAGCCTTTTTCAATATGTTTGCTGTATTATTGTTTGTATGTTTTTTCTTTAAATCACACAATGCAATATAATATATAACAGTGAGTAATTAAACAACAGGTTCTAAAACAGTCCCAGAACATCAAAATTGTTTTTTCAAACTCGAAATGGTCTAAATAAATGAGGAAACATGACAAGTAAAAAGTATAATGTCAAGCAACCAGAAATATGCTGATGTTCAGAAATAAACTACAATGCAATCTGATGGATAGAATTTAGGCATGTATGATCTGACCCAGAAAACAAAAAAGTACATTTGTACTTTTGACTTTGCATGAACAAGTGTTTTTTAGGAGTAGTTTCCTGTACACAGCTGCCCAGTGTTAATTCTGCTCTGCAGCACATCAGGAAAACAGCCTGGCCTGTTTGTCAGTGTTTATCATTGTTTTCCAACTCCTGACATACACACATGACCGCGAGCTACATGGACTTGATGAAGGGGAATGGAGGGGGCAGAGTCTGATGAGCATGCATGGTACTTGCAAAGACATATGATGCACTGGAAAGGCACAGAGCTATTTACAGATAGACAGTGAAAAAATGGGCCACTGCCTCTTGGCGGCCTCCCTGACTGCATGTTCACATAACGACTGGTCTGCTTTTGTGGACACTCTTATCTTAATGAGGCCCAATCCTTTGTTTAGCCCACAGTGGATTCACAGATAGGATTGTTTTTAAATAGGTCCCCCCCCACCCCCCGTATCTCTCTTGTAAGTCTGTTTACGTGCTGCCTACGCTGAATCAAGCTAACTCAGGCCTCCCTCCATTACTGAACAACTCAGACGTGATACATCAGTGTCAAAGTTGTCATCTATTCTGGGACTATGAGCCTGTTACAGAAGATCTCTCTGCTCTCCTTGAGGTATTCACAAAGATATTTGGCATAACTGTCCCCATCGGCCAACCTAACATATTCAGGATAAGGAGGCAAGGCAGTAGTAATATGCTGTGAAACCCCATAAAGCCAACTCTCTTGGTTATTTGTCATGTTAAACATACAGAAGACTTTGTCAGATGTTATGTCTGTTAGTGTTCTGGGCTGGTAAAAGTCAAAGACAGCCAGGCTCAAAATCAAGAACCCACTGATCAGCATAAAAAAATAGCAAAGGTCAGGAAAAGGTTTCAGATGCTCTGCTGACTTTAACAGTGACTCTGAAGGCCCATTGGACTTCCTCTGCGGCCACACACAGATGCATATCTCAATGTAACTAGGCCACAGAGCCATGCATTAGAGGCACAGCAAGCCAAGTGTCTCTCCTTGTAAATGAGTCACCACTTCCACCTTGACCCAGCTGCCCACTGATCCGAGACCTCCACCAGCCATCTCCGTCTCTGTTCTAAATTCTGGCAGCTTTTTTACTGAAAACGGCTTAACGATTAACATGGAAAAGGCAAGAGGAAGAGTTCACTTTGTGTGAGCACTTGAAGCTTTTGCCCCTGTGTTTACAATAACCCTAAATGAAGGTACGCAGCGCTACTGCAAACCAGCGCCTTCATCTCTTTGAAGTGAAATGCTCATTCTGAACCCAAAAGGCAGGTTTTAAACAAGTGCTACAAGGAAATTCATAAATATCCCTACATGCACACATACGCAGATTTGTTAGGAGCCTCCTTGCAAGATTAAAGTGGAGCATGACTGTCTTGTTCATGGCTGGTAATCTTTGGGTGGGAACACTTGACTTTGTGGCTGTAGGACATAGTTTTCAAAACTTCATGGTTAAACAGTCATGGACAACATAACAAAAAGTGCGGTATTAAAGTCTGAATCCAAGCAGTTTTCTAGTTAACTGCTTGAGGCTCTATTTGAGTGTTGAGTATTGTAAAAATAATGGTATAGAAAACTTTTATAGCTTGGTATGCCGTCTAAGATTCACAAGAGACTAATAATGACAGAATTGTGAAGGTGGAACTGGTCAGAAGGCAGGAATTGCACTACTCCAATACCTCAACAATAAAAAGTGATGTAATGTGTATTACGAAATTCTAACTTAACATGTTTAGAAAAATAAAAATAAAATATGTCGCATGTCATTACAAGTCTGAAAAAAACCCTGACAACTGTGTTTTTGATGCATCTCTTTGCATAGAAATTTAATCAGATTTACTGATGTAAGATTTTTTTGGCATTTACTTATTATTAGGAGATATTTACTCATTATCAAACTAACTGTTTTAAAATGAATGTAAATTTCCATTTAAGAAGTTAAGTTTTTTAATATACTCTTACATCAATTGTTGGTATGGTTTTAATATTAAAGACTTTTATATGATGCTGTGCACAGGTAGATATAAAATGCTTTGGATGTTCTGTCCACAATATGATGTAGTAGATATAAAAAAGTATTTGGTGTGCTGACCAATTGTTTTCTAATTGAAGGCAGAATTTATTGACATCATTTTTAACCAAAAATCGAACTTTTCACTGCTTGTCTTCCTCTCTCTATAATGTGTAGCGCCAAAATACCTAAAATATGGATTTTGGTTTGTTTTAGTGTTCTGTTATAAAATGCATTACACATTTTACATTATACAATGCATGACTATTTTGAGTACTTTGATTATATATTTACTGTACACACAAGAAAATAGACCAAATGTTGTTAAATCCCAAAGAAACCATTCAAAAATATCAAGCTGGTCAGGTATGTTTCTTTAATCTGTAAAAAAGTCCATCGAGATAGAGCAAACATTTGAGTTTTAAGTCAGTGTGCTGTGGTTTCTAGAAAGGAAGGAGGAAACGGAGAAGCTAAAAGCCTCACTGCCTGCATTAATTTGGTCTGTCCTTGGGGACAGATAACCAAAGCAGCTCCTGAGGCAATAAAAAGTCAATTCAACCAAAGATTTTAACGATATGAAACCCCTATATTCTGCCCACAGGCACAAAAGGAACCAATAAATGTCTACACACAAAGTTAGGACAAGAGGATACATGAGAACCAAAGGCAAAACCAAATGTTGGTGCTTTACAGTCTGTGATTAACAGGGACCTCTAGATTGGAACAAAGATATGTAGAATTAACTGCAATCCATTAAATAGGAAAACAAATAAATGCACATTTAGTAAATGAAAACCAGACTAAAGATGGACTGCATATTAAGCTTACTCAATGTGCATTTAATACACATTAATAGGACCAACATATTTTCTGTGTTGACCAATATTCAAAATCAGTCGATATTATGTTTTTGTTACATTCATCCATCCATCCGTTTCCTATATCTGCTTGATCCAACTCAGGGTCGCGCAGGGGGGGTGCTGGAGCCTATCCCAGCAACAAATATCAGTAATTGATGAAAATAACATAATTGATTTTCAACGGTGAAATTTTAAAGAGTACCTGTTACATTTTAAAAATCAAGAGGCCTCACAGTTAAAAAGTAATTCAACACATAGTTGTACTTTGATTGCTAAGACATAACATTTGTACATTAATAAAAAGTGCTTTTGTGTTTTGCTATATATACAGATAATTTACCATTGATCAAAATTATATTCCAGCAAGAAACACAATATTGTGAGCTACCACTGATGATGCTGCAAAAACTGGTATCAAGGTAAAATATAAGTAAAAAAAATCTATTAAAGAACATTTAAACAGCACAACTGAAACAAATAAATGTGACTCATATTTTAGAACATAAAGGAAGGCTAAACAGAACATTAATTCAGGTCAAGAGTTGACCGACAAAAAGTAAAGATTTAATGGTAAAAAATTATTAAGACCTTCCAAACCAGACAGAATGCTGTAGCTGAAAGAAATGTTTTGAACAAATTTGTTAAAAAGACTGAAGCACCACAGCACACCTAACATCACTGGGCAGGGGGCTCCAGCAAGCTGGAGCATAAAAACTAAAGGCAGTTTCATCAGTATTCATGGAGACTCGAGAATATACCCGACGGCCTGTTCCAAATGACCGGAGAGGTCTATCTAGGTCACAGCTTACAGGCGTATTGCAAAGCTACAGGGGTGGAGACAAATAAAGAAAATTAAGATCAATTAGAAATTTGGAAGCTAGTGTAACTATTTAATCAAAGTGTTATGTCGCTTTTGTAGTAGCTGCATTCTAGACAAGCTGCAGTCAACTGATATGTTTTTAAGATATTCTTGTTGAGACTAGGATATACTATTCAAGCTGACTAGGAATAAAAGCAGAAAGGTGTTCTGCAGCATCCTCCCAGAATGTGACACTCTTTACACGCCTTAATTCCCCTTTCACAAATGATAAAACATGTATTTTAACTATGCAGGTAATATGGCTCTTGGAAGCAAGGTCAGCTGGATTTCAGTGATTTACTTTCTGTTAGCTTTTTCCAGAAAAACAATCAGAATGTCTATCTTGTCACTGTGTACCCGTTCATTAACAGCTCAGTTAGCAGTATGGATCATAGATTGCGTTAAGTGTCAAAAGAGCTTAAATCTTTGGCGGACAGGTACATATTTAATTATGTTTAATCTGCATAATTATTGTTACACATATTGTGTGTCTTGTTAAGTTGGCCAAGTGTCATCAAGAAGATGTTAACCAAACGCTGGGACTAAAATGTACACATGGGGAACATTACAGGAAATTAAAATGAGCTCAGTGTTAACACAGACATGCAAAATCCCCTCTAATGTCTTTCACCCAGTACCATGATCAATATACTGCACATCAGCATAAACTAAAGTAGAAGCTCTATCAATTATATCTAAGTCATTAATAAAGTTGACCAGCATTGCTTACATGAGACTGATCAAGATCCTGTACTTTGCTAGTTGCTGGTTGTTTGATTATTGTCAACTTTTCTCAATAATTGTATTTAGAGCTGGAGGTTGAAAACTGGTCCGATGTTAGATCTACTGATAATAGATGGCTTTAGAATATGCTTCCTTAGTTTCTGGAATTAATAATTTAAGACTTAAGAGAACTACCAGATTGTAAAGAAGGGTTCACAGTGCTGAAAAAAACACAGCACACAACTTTTGTTACAAAAAATGGATTTCCTCAAGGGACCTTAATAAAATAAATAAAAACACTTAATTAAAATGGTTCTTTGGAGAATGAATTCAATGCCACACAGTATAGAGGTGTTGCCTCAATCTACACCCCTGCACTTTTGTAAATAGCATTTTTGATGAAACAGAGGTTTTCTAAACATGAGTTTTCTTGTATAAAACACTCAAATGTGGCTGCTGTTCAGAAACATACAGCATAAATCTAGACACCATGATAGTCATATACACTGACACAAAAAGGAAGTATAAGACACAGATGTAATTTAATAACCAGGACTCTAAATGTAATCTCAGTTCTCTTGAAACACTAGTTCAGGCATCTACGGTCAGCTAAATCAAATTTGGTACACAAACAGCAGATACTGATTACAGTATCAGTCAGCTGCCTATTTCTTTACCCCTTACAAAATCTTACACAACTTAAAAATATGCTCCTTTATGTTTATTTATTTGTTTTATTAATGTGCATATTTTCTACTTTACATGCATTTTTTGGCCGAGTAGCTCTTCAAAAGATTTAGATGTTTACATGCATAGTACGGTACTTCTATAAGGACACAGAGATAAAATGCTTTCAATACATTTACATTCAACAGGACATCACTGGCCACGGTGATGTTAGATTTTGTATTTCTAGTTTTAAAAAAAAGGTACCCAAATAGCTTCGGATTAATCAGTCAACTAAACTTCACTACCTTTCTATGTGATTTCAGATCTCATAGTCTGTCAGATACATGCCATGAGAAAAACTGACAACATTTACTGCTGAAATATTATAAATTTAGTGTGGAATAGATTTTAAGAACAACAGTTTTGGACTTATGGGTGGTGCTTAGGGTCAAAAATACATTGTCTACCACCACTGGTAAACCCTCTCAAACCATCTCTTACTGATCGTTTTTATTCTCTTGGGTTTATTTATTTATTCTTTTTATTTTACTGCCAAGGTGGAATGATGAAATCAACTATCAGACCACCGTGTGAAAATACTTGGACATTTTATCAATTTCATTTTAGAAAGGCCTCAGTATTCTTCACATTCTAACTACAAAACTGACACAAAGGAGATTTTCCCTGACATCCTACAAATAGTGAACAGCTTAAATCAATTGTTCAGCCAAACCCGATTATGAGAACATGAATGTGTCAAATAGATGTACGACGCTAACACCATGTCACACATGTAGAAATGTAATAGTTTCCCTGGAACACTTCTGTGTTCTTCACATTTGTAAATTTACTAACAGGTTCAGGCAGGGGAAAAAACTATTTTCCAAACAGATCTTCAGAAGGCAGTTAACTACACCGACAACAAGGAGGAAGATATGTGACTCATGAGTCACGTGAAATAAAAGTTGCAAAAACAATGTGCATCACACCAGGAGTGTTGTGACAATTACGCAAGTTAACTTGAATGAACTCACAGATCACTTCAGTCTTTAATATTCCATCCTTGTTTTTGCCGCGAACCACTGACTCAGTTCTTAAGACCAAAACATTGCAGACCATGAAAGAGAAAGATTAAGTTGAAAAGGCAGTGAATTAGAAAGTCAGGGAAAAATTGTGGATTTATTTTCCTATCCAGGAGGGTTAGTTGTCTTTGTCCATGATGATTATTTTCTGTTCTTATTTGAAAGTTTAGAGAGGGGTTGTTGAAAGGCCACAGCAGGGTGGTGTTATGCCATTTAATTGTGTGGCATTTGTCTTGGCACTGCTGTGTGGTTGCAGTCTCTCGGCACCACTTGAGAGTAACACTTTGGGGGTAGTATTTCTTTTTTTTCTGATTTGATCAGACACTAATTGGCTAAACAGTGAATTCAGCATGTAGTGTAGATTAGACTGATGGCTCTTTGACATGTCAGCTGTGTTGCAAACATGTCCAGCGACCTTACACCTCACAGTGGCGGTACAAAGTGAAGGCGGTTGCAGGTGGAAGCTATGAATGGGCAGCCGGGAAAGAACAAGGGAGAAGGGAGGGGGGGAAAGGCGTGAAGAAGTGGGGAGTCCCATGGCTGGGTCAGGAGTTCAGAGCTGGAGATTGTCACCTGCCGGCATTGGCATGCTATTCTCCTCATGAGCAGCAACACTAAAGCCCAACCACCCCAATTATGTCTCCATCCACTTTCCCCTAATTGGATTTAATGAGTGATTTAACAACACAGCATTGCCCAATCAAATCAAACTGCTACCGTCCTTAATCCAAGGTCTCTCCTTTGTAATGCAAGCTACTTCTAGGACCTTCCTTTCTTCAGAGCAACTCCAGTCTCGTTGCTGGCTTTTCCCTCACACATTCCCTCTCTCTTTCCTCAACGTGCTCTGCCCATATAACCACGAACAGGCTCATAAATCCTGTCTGAAAGTTCTCCAACAATGCTCTCACAAGACTGGTTATGTTTGGGAAACGATGAGCTTGACATTGTGCTCTTGAGCTCAAGGTGTGATCACACCTACAGGTCATAGGGAATCTGATCTTCACTCTCTTCTGCATACTTCTACTTACCGTAATAGCCCCTGACTTTTCAAGCATTTCTCATATATGCTTTACCTCATTAAAATTTCCCACCTTTATGACACCAAATCAAAAAGGTCAGCTGATGTAACATGCCCAGACACAGGCTACTTTTAAATTTCCCTGCATTCCCTCACAAGGAATCAAAGATTGAGGGAATAACTCTTAGTGGGATGATAAGAAATATTTTGTAGTTAAATTAGAGATCATGGAGGCATTCATGCGTTGCGAAGAAGCTGATGGTGGCCTGCGCAAAACAGTGGTTTAGTTGAAAGAGATTTGTCAATGCAAAGCTGCTTCTCAACTTATAATGCCAAAAGCAGCTTAATTACTGGGTCAAGGGAGAAAGGGCAGAAGCTGTGGGAAGCTTTGTTGAGGCTGTTCGGCGTGTTGTTTTCGCTACATTTGTTTGGTTGTCACAAAAACATAAAACATCTACATACAAAAAACCATTATCATATGAATGTTATTTTCTCCAGTTGCATACTTATGCATGTCAGCCTCTCTATCCCACAGCAAAGATAGTATGTTTAGTGTAAGTCTTTACTCCTTACTAAGTCTGCACCCTGCCTCTCGCCCAATAGCAGCACCAGCCCCACACGTCCATGAATTGGATGAAGTGAGTATAGAAAATGGATGGATAAATCCATCCATCTATCAATAGATTTGATGTAAACAGCTCATCATAGAAAACTCAGTTCACCAGCTCATAAATTCATAAGTATATTTCATTTTTTTGGATAAGCATTTTGCCACACTCAGCTAACTGCACTACAGAAGAGTGACAATCTTTTGAATGCACACTGTCAAATGTGACATTCACAGTGAATATGTGAAATATGGATAGATGAATGATTGGAGATCAGGAATGTGGGGAAATGACATGTGAATATCTGCTCAGAATTAGCGCTGCGTAACCTAAACACCTTGGTGTTCCTGCGTTTGTGTATTCCTACATAAAAGAGTTGATCCGTAAATGTATCTTAATGTGCAAGCAACCAATAGTTTCAGGCTCATTTATAAGCAGTTTCCCAAAGTCAAATTTTCTAAAAAGCGTGAAACAATACACGATCCATAGCACAACAATTAATAGATAAGAAGACTTGCTTTCGACTCAGTGTTATTATCTATTGATGATTTAAATTTAATGAAAGATTACTTCCAACTTTTTTAAACATGAAGGCATGTTGAAATAAAAGCAGAAATCAGCCTTAAAGATTAGACATGAATGCACCCTCCGTTCATGGAAAAAAGATCAGTGTATGCTTAATTACTTGTTCCTTCTACAACAATTCTAGTAGATGCTTCAAGCCAGTTTGCTTATCTTGCAATGACAGTGCCTCACTTCATTTTGGTTTTACTCCTCTAGTTTTCTTCTTTTTTTTTTTTTCCCTGCCTGCAGTTCTCATCCACCCTCCCCAAGTTTACCCAATTCCCTCTCGGTTCAGCGGCAGGGCACTGGGTCGCGGCACTGACTTGATTTTCACACTGTTCCCTCTACAGGGCGGCACATCAAGTTAATCAGGGTTAACAACTGCGGCGGGGCCTTGCTGAGCAGGGCTCCCATCGGCTTAGCGTGGCCTGACTTGTGTGATACAGATGGGCTGGTAATCTCTCTTCGGCGTGCACAGGGAACGCACAAGAACAGGCGTAGGTGGTTTAGTAGCACCTGGTGAGGGGTAGTGCTGTCAGAATAGAACTAAAACAGTTGTACAGGACAAGATTATGCAAAAGACAGAGCTTCTGGGCCAGAGTGCTGGAGCTGAATCTGAAAAGACGAGTAACTTGGTGTGCTTGCTCCATGGAATTAAATTAAAAACAAAAGATCAGTTGATGAAATTATGAAATTAACTAACCCCGTTTCGTCTTTGTGCTTTGCTAGAAAAACAATTTTAAGACTAAGTTGTTCATGGTCTCCCCTCGGCTTGTTTATGTACACCGAGAACAGATCCTTCTACCGAGTACAACATTTGCATGTGCAATTGTGCACTCAAGATTCAGAGAAATGCATCATACACCACACTCATACAGTGCACTGTGCAGACAAGGTGGAATAAATATTCTTGTCAGGTAGTTTTAAAACTCAAAAAATATGTAAAATGGGACTGAGGTATTCTTAATCCCTTCTGTGCTGCTCTACTCTTAATGGCCACACAGTTCAAGAGCATTGAGATGTCAAATGTCAAAAGGGCCCGAAGTTGTTAGACCTAAACTCCGAGAGCTGACATTGACTGAAGCATGACCCATATGGCAATATGAAAGCCTCTGTAGCAGCTGGCTGGCTTGCACAACACAGCCAATGGGTCCCGGGCTACAGTCTATGCAGACTTAATTATTCATTCAGTTAGAAAAAGCATTACACAACCACGCTTTACTGATAAGACCAATGGTGAAGAAAAACTCTCTCTGTCATACAGCCCTGGGTGACAGATGGAGTTCATTTTTTTTCTACAAGTTCAATTTTTTACATCAAGCAACCAGAGTAAGACTCTCGACATGACCTTTAAAATAAAAGAAACTGGGACAGAGTATGACTTAGGCTTGAGATTGTCTTATATTCTACCCTTCCCTTTGGCATACCTTCTGTCAAAGTGCATCCCTCTTTTCCTAAACTATCACGCATCTTAAATGTTGCACCTTCGAAGTGACACATGTATTATTAACACAGGACTCGAGTGTTATCTCTGCAGGGACACTAAGAGACTATCGCACGTTTGTGTTGGTGCCATCATTTTGATTTGACTGTGGCTGAAACGGTTTCTGCACAAACATTAGGAATCCCTGACACGAGTGCACAAAGTGAATATTTCATGTCATGTGCAGGGCAAAAGTTCCAAAGCTTTTGCTTGAAAGCAGTTCTGTCTCTGTATTAACTTTCACAACTAGCATCATGAAAGTCTTGAAATCACTTTGAAGGTATTATTCTTGGGGGTGAAAAAAATGTGTCCTGTGAACAGGGAAAGGGTTTTTATCAAAATGGAGATATGATGTAAAAGTTATGGTTGATGCTCAAGAGTGGGACAGGTTGTTCAAGACATTTTTCAGAACTATATTTACTGCTCAACTGTTGGAATTTAAGTGAGTACTTGCAGTTGTTTCAGTCAGTTTTCAGTGGACTTGAGAATACAATATCCTTTCACAAACATTTGGATTTTTGGTGCATTTTAACCTAATTCAAGGTGTTTTTATTGTCTTAACCAAGTAGTTTTTGTAAACCGAAACAAAAAGTGAAAGGATATAATAAATAGTCTTGATTAAAAAAATAGATCAACACCAAATGAAAAAGATGATGTCCAACACAGAACCCGAACTTTGTTTTGATGGTTGATGGTCGTTCTTTTTTCCTCAAAATCTCCTCCAATTTCTCCACAGATTTTCACTGTTTGTCTCAACTGGAAATCCTGCTTTAGGGAATTTGAGGAGCGTTGTATGATTTTTGCCGTATCAGACTTTAAGGACAAACCGCAAACATCAAAACAACAAAATTCAGGAAGTCATGGGCTTTTTTCATAAAAAATATTTGCGTAAGACGAGGCTGCAATGTCCATAAAAATAGTGACAGTGACTCATCTCCACATCAACCCAACCCACTTTGTGAGGGTCAATCAGTGTTCAAGCCTGGGGAAATTAAAAAGGAAAAAAAAAAAAAATTCAACAACAAACACTGAAGTCCTACTAAACTCCACCTGCCCTTTCTAGTCGAGGTAAAATAGAGTTCACCAAAAGTTCACACGTCCATTATCGTAGCTGAGTTTGGTAGTATCGGTCTGTGATTGGAGAGAAAAGAGGAGGAGCCAGCTTGCCAAATTCACCCAGAAAACTGTTATGACACATGACGTGCTCTGCACTTTCGACCCTGATATGCGGGGTCACCGTTCGGTCAGAATGCCGCTCCCGGCCAACTGTGTTTGGGGACTGTGTGTGTGTGACGGACACAGGGACCCACTTAAATTTGAAAAAAAAAAAAAAAAAGCAAAACCCCAAAATATCCCTGTCCCTGGCACTGTGTCGTAACATCTCCGAGTCCGCCCCGCCCAACACCAAAAACAGGTTCAGCTAGAGTTCACCGTAGGAGGCCATGCCTCCACGCCGCCACGTCACCAGGCAGACGATGTGTCATCGTCACCGCAAAGCACCATGCTGCCACCCTCGTTCCTAGCTTCCTGTTGGCAAGATCACAGCGACCCCAGATGGGGCCTTGCCCACATGCTCTGAACAGAAGCTTCCAGAATGCTTTAGATTAAAGTCAATCAACTCTCTTCTAAAATGAATCGCTGTTTATTACGTTGAACTCCTTCATCGGTTACTTTTTTCCAATATGCAAAGCAATGTAAATCACTACAACCCCCCCACAACCCGACCGACGGATTAAGCGAGTATAGAAAATGGATGGATGTTGTAAAATATAAATTTCAACAATTATCATTATGAAATATGTATATAGTATAAATCAATTATTTATGCATTAACTCTTTTTGTGTCGCACATTATCCAAAGATGCTGCTTCTATTAATTTGATAAAAACTAAATAAAGAAAATTCATTGCTTACTATATTTAAGCTGTCTTCATGTTCTTTGACTTTCTATAAACATTCAAATGTATTTTGTGTCTTTCATATTGATTTTTTAAAATTCAACATTCTACTTTTTGAATATCTTATATTTTATTTGTAATTGCACACAGGTGCACATACAATTTATTTGACCAATTTTCTAATCGAGTAACTTTCTTTCTCTGCAGCTCAAAATATTTTATTTCAGAATAATAAATTATGTCTGTTCTTATGGCAAAATAGTTTTTCAGCCTGAAATTAGCCTGAGAGTTTAATAATATCATATTTGTTTATGTCAACA
Source organism: Leuresthes tenuis (assembly GCF_036924035.1). Lineage (NCBI taxonomy): Eukaryota > Metazoa > Chordata > Actinopteri > Atheriniformes > Atherinopsidae > Leuresthes > Leuresthes tenuis. Next base: position 12,430,789 of record NW_027325361.1, on the reverse strand, counting down.
ATGTAACCCATATTTTATTAAATAATTATTAAATAATTAAATGAATAAATGTATGTAGATGATTTGCAGCTGCAGACAAACAATGAACCCAAATGCATTTCATCAACATCATACAAAGTCCCTTAATATCTAAATAATGATTCACCAACAAAATCAAGATTAAAAACAAATAATTCACTTAAATACCAACTGTGCAATTATTTTTATTCATTCTAAAATAACATTTTACATGAAATGCACTACAAATTAAAAAAAGTCATTCTTAAATATCATATTAAAATATTTTCTTGTGAATAGCTAGTTAATATTTTCTGAAGACTGAAATAGAGGCAATCCTGACGCTGTGCTCCTACTCTCACTGTGCAAAGACACACAAACATGTACTTATATTACCACTTAACAGAATAATAAAGGTAAAGCAAATTCAATGTTTTGCTTTTAGAGAGCAATAAATAAATAAACAAACAAAAATAAGATATTTATGCTTAACAAAAGCTTCATATGTGAGCAATAAATACTGAGTTATCATGGCAAGTTATTTGTTTGTGTTTAAAATCTAAACAATTTATCTAGAGTGAAACATTTTCGAACTGCATAATATATAGCATATATGTAACAGTGCATTGACTGACTGAGGTCACACGCACGCACGCTGGGCTCAACAGTAGTGAGGATGATAAAGACTAAGAGCGCCCACATGTGCAAAAAACATGCATTACACCACAGTCAAAAAAACTCTTTATCACTATGGCACAAAACCTCTCATTAACATAAGACATTTCAATTAAAACCCATCTTTTTATTGCATTTTTACTTTTTTGCTTCCATATTTTCTTTCTGAAAAGTTGGGAAAAAAATGTCTGCAATACAACACGTAACATATGTAAGTGTTTATTTTACTAAATAAATGTCCCACTTTGTCAGTGGAACATTTATGCAAATCACTGCATAGTTAACTGGAAAATACATCGATATAAAAAAAAAAAAAAGAAATTGAAAATATAAAAAGAGAAGGACAATCGATTCAAGTACCAAATCAAGTGGGTGAGTTTGAAGGTGATAACTTTAGGTTAAGATTTTTACTCATAACTAGTGGTTTCTGGTTAAAATAATTCTACAATACATGTATTCAAGTCGGGCCTGATGCAGCTTGAGAGTTATTTTACCTTTTTAAACCTGATGAGCTGCGAACACTGCATCGTCATTTTAAAGACACGAAATTATTTAGAAAATATAAATATACACAAGGGCTAGCTGAATTACTTACAATAAAGCTAAAGGTTTAGCCTCTCAAATATCTTTATTTAGGATTTTTTTTCAGTGACTGAGAGATAAAAGATTTTATTGAAGGTTTCATTTTTCCCGTGGAACTGTCTTTCTCTAACAAAGCCTTAGGTCTGAATGGGTTAAACACCATTTTTCTTATACCGTTCTCTGTAAATGTCTTTTCTTCTTGCTCTGAACCACAGATCTCCATCTCATCAGAACTAACACACACAACGTTCCACTTTTGTTCCTACTTGAAGATAACATGATTCATTACTCGATTTATAGAAGAAGGTATTCCCATGAACTGTATGTGAAAATGTGGACACGGCCACCAGATTTGAATGGTGAAATCAATATGAAAGTATCATGAAATGGAATAGTGCAAAAGAATTATATTATTCTAAGAATTATTCTATTTTATGGAAATCATGATGTCATGAACTGATTTAATTTCTTCTGGTCAGTGTGCTGCACCTCCTTTTGAAAATAATTTGATAAATAAGCAGCTATGACACCTTTAAAAGGGCTTTCATTTGACTGGAATGGCACACTTAGGAGCAATTAGGACTGACAAGTCATCTTATAGGGAGACAGGAGAGTTCATAAACTAGAAAAGTGGAGGGAAAGACTTTTTTTTATATAATTTGGGACACAAAGGAGGCAATACATTTCCAACAGAGTCCTTTGATTGCAACTTTAAATCCATTATTAGTATATATTACTACATATGGAGACAAATAAGGATCCCTCTCATCTGATCTTATCTTAGTAATGGCTTGGTCGGTGTTTACCTGGACTAAAAGACCTTTCAAATAATTCCACTATTCAGGTTTTTCTTAGATGTAGTTTTTTTATTGTGCTTTTGAGGGTCAAAGGAAATTTCAGTCCTAAGTAAAATGTGTGCAACACACTACTTATTCCTCCGGTAGTGTAATATCTTAATAAAATTATTGTGTGCTAGTGTTAAACATTCTGGGTGACTGATTCAGAGGCCACTGTGAAAGTATTCATTCATCAATCGTATAAACCCTTTTATGTAACTTATTTTCCAAAGAAAACACAATTACATCATGTTTGCAAATATTTAGCTTTGTTGGAAAGAAAAACAGATTTGTCCCAAAAATACTTAATTTCTCTGAACCACACCTAAATTTTAATTTTGTCCAAGCATCTTATTTAATCCCCGTCGGCTGAATCCAAAACTTTTAGGCATCTTCTTTCATTTAGGAGTGAGTGTTATGTTGCATGTGCTAAAATACAATGCACTGAACATGCAATACACCTTAAGGGTACTTTCATTTAATTCTTATCTAGCACTTTCAGACACGTTGTCAGCAGGATTCTATTATTTCCATGGGAAATATGCTCTGAATATACTCCATATCAGCCCTTTAACCAGCCTTTATAGACAACTGATTTGTGTCCTGTTGGTGTGATTTCACCCAATATACTGGTCCCATTACAGACTGAAGATGCAGGTCAGGAAACTCCCACCGTGCTCTGACATAGAGAAAAATAAATAAAACAGAATCAGATCCATTATGAAGTGCTCTTTACAATCTACCTCACTGGCAATGTAAAGGTGGCTAAAAAATATAACTTCTTCGTATTAACAATAAAAACTGAACATAAATGTTGTTTGTATTTGTTAGATGTCGAACATAACTACATCTGCAGATCAAATGTATGCATGGACAAGTGTGAAAATGAGCCAACCTTTACAGCTAAAAATGGGATGAAAACATTTGGGCACCTCTAGTCAAAATGTTTCTGTTCATAGCAAAGTGTGTATATGATTTGAGTTATGTTTATTTACTTAAAAAAAAAAAGAAGAAAAAAAGGGACAATGCACCTTGTTTAAGAATACTAATTATGTTTCATCAATCAGGTTCCTGCATACAGGCTAAATTCCACATGTACTCTGCCGGGTTAACAGATTAAGAAAATTTCTTCAACGCCTTCTTCCTCATCTTCTACTAACCCTTATGCATGTTAATAAAAGTTAGACAAATGTTAAAACAATAGCAAATAAAAAGTGTTCGATCAAAACAGACTCCAAAATCACAAGACAGATTAAATTAAATAAACACAAATAATGATATAAGCCCAGAAAACATTTTGACCCATCTGCTACAGCATGTTTGAGTTCTAAAACATCAAGTTAAAGAAGTAAAATTTGCTTTTAAGCACGATAACCTTTTTTAAAATTATTTTTTCAATCTCTCGTAGTTAAAAAGGAAAAAATGAAGTTTTGACATCCTGCATGAAAAAGTAAAACAAAGTAGGAGGAGCATCAAATTGCACGTTTTTTTGTAATCAACCAACATTATTTGAAGATTTGGAGTCCATTGTTCCTGACAAAGGATATCAATTCCTGTTCAATCTTGCATGTGCTGTTCTTTTAGTCCGTCTAAGGACTACTGATTATAATTTGGTTGGAGGGTCGGAAGTCCTGCGGTTAAATCCATTGTGGGTTGTGAAGTGTTACTGGGATCTATATCCTGTCACAGAAGCTGTTTTATCTTTACAAAGTTTTCTTGGTTTTACAGACAACGTTTGGTTTTGATCAAACACCGTTGTTAAATGGGAATTACATTACAAACTGAGGAAAGGGCTTCCAGATAACAGGCTGCCATCTTTGCAGTCTTATATCTGCTTTGTGGCCATCAATTATCATAATTTGCAAAATATATAATATGTTTCTATTGTTTGTTTCTATTGTTTGTTGAAAAAGGTTTGAGTTTCACTTTATTTAACCTAGAAACATACATCACCTGACATTTTTCTAACAACGAATGTGAACAAGCCATCTCGTCTGAAATCTTGTTGAAAATGTAAGCAAGATGTTGAACTCCTTTCTCAACTCTTTTTGTAAAAAAAACAACAAGAATACACCGCTCTTGCTTCAAATTATGGCAAAAATTAGATTTTATGACTGTCATAGATCGGCTCATCCTCTATGCAGTTAAGTGCCCAAACATTTGTCAGGAAAAAATAACTCAGCAAGGCCACCACACCTTCTAGAATTGCCTTTGTCGAGCACCTGCAGATTCAATCACAGCTCTCCAAATTGTCCATTCGCTCCTCTGCAGGTTCCACCAGCCGGCTGTATGAGAAGGCCAGCATCATCTGTTTTTTGGGGGGTATAGAATTGATCTGCATTATTGTGAAATATTATGTGCTCTGAAAAGCAAAGCCAATAAATAGTGCATAATCTTCAACATTTCTACAAGTTTCTGTTCTTGTACTGCAAGATTCAGTTATTCAGGGAACGGAAACGGAGAAACCCATCAGATACATAAAAAGTACTGAAAACTGCTACAATGACATTATCTATTGACAACATTTTTTCAAATGTATTTTAGCACCAAGTTGTTTCAATTAGGCCAAGTTGTTTCAATTACAAGAAAATCAGACTTTAAACTTTGAAGTAAACTTATAAACCTTCAAGCTATTTGCTTTTAAGTAAATCAGTAAAAGAACTATTCAGTTTACTCAGTTGAACTGTAAATCCTGAAAGCGATTCGGAGTGGAATATATCTCAAAGTTTAAACCTTGCATCATGAAACTTTTCTTTTCTTTTCTGTCACTGACACTGGGGATACGTCAGTGTGTTGTACTTTCACCAGGCTTCACTGAAAGCACTGCAAACATCTTGTTATTCTAGTTTGTTCCCTAATTCAAGAGAAAAACCAGGCTGTAAAAGTCAGCATAGTCATTTTTATGTGAAGAAGAAAAAAAAAAAAAAGGAAAAAAAAGAGGCCACATTCATGCAAATTGTGCTCTATTTTCATCCTGTGGAAACTATATCTTGACCAATGACAAAAAAAAAATAAAAAAAATCAGAGTGTGCTATTTTTACTCATAAAAACATAAAATATTGGATGGGTGGAGACACAGCATGGTAACAAATAACAATGGCAGTCGTGGATAAATTAAATCCATTTTATAAATAAAATTTGGTAACATGTAAGCAACATTAGAAAGAAGCACAAATAAGGAACAGTACAAATAATTCCTTTGTAAAGTGAGATGGGCAAGAACATGTTTATGTATTTTTTTATTTGTACCATCATTTTTACCTACCGTTAGCAGTGCCAGCAGTGCCACCATCACTCCCATCATTATGTACATGTTCTCTGTGAGACCACCGGCCCACAGAGGGCCCAGGATGGTAGCTAGACCCCCCACTGAGCGACGCACTCCCTGACTAAAACCTGCAGGGCCAATGGGACACACACACTTCAGCGACAAGGCAGTTAAATGTATTTCTTAAGAAGCCTCATTCTAAGCAGTCTGTCCACCAGGTGGTGCTGTTTCTCACCTTGAGTTTTCTCAGCAGTAACTTTGGAGAAGAGGGAAACCTGAGCCACAGCCACAAATGGTAAACCCAAGACCTGCAGAAACACCCCAATGATGAACTCTGTCAGCTGCCACGAAAAATCCCCTAAAGAAAACAAAAAGTCCAACAGAGGAGAAGTATTAAAGAAAAGTAGAATTAGCTAATACTAAGATCATCTGATGATACCTTCAGTATATTCATTAATGTCCTTGACAAACTTTGTATCCTCACAGCTTAATAAAATCCAGCCAATTACCTCATGGAACATATATCCTTAAGTTTCCTTATCATTCATCTGTTTATAATTAAGTTCCCGGACTTAAACTGTGTTTCAGTGGGTATGTCATCTACCGTTAGTGCAAGAGAAGAAAGAGCTTAAAAGTTTCTGTCTGACCTAGTGGGTTAGCCAGGAATATGAGGCACCAAATACAGGAGATGTTGCAGATGGTCAGGCCAATGGCAAGGACCACTCGCTCTGCAACATGGCAGCTCAGCCAGCGCACAAACAGGAATCCAGCGATCACCACCACGCCACCAAGACAGTACATGACACTGTTCTCCAGCTCCCCAAAGCTAAAATATTTCTGCGTCAGGGGGGTCACCATGGTCTGAGGAGAGAATGAGCGACACTATCTCACTGTGTATTAAGTACATTAGTTTCAAATGCTTCATGTGTAACAATTACAGACAACCACAATCTGACTAAACAATACAAAACTGAGAAAAATGACAATCTGAAAGACTAGCTGGGGGAAGATTTAGTAAGTTTTGTCATGTGTGAGCCTATAATGTGACTTGCATGGGAATCAGTTTTTTTTAAAAACATGATGTGAAACTCTTTTCAAAGAGCTTCATGTTATGTTTCTTCACACCACAAAGAGTTTGTTTCGACGGTCAATAATACAGTATGACTTAAATGTATGAAGGAGTGCTTAGAAGTGCATGTTTCTGTTTGTGTGCCTTTGATGAACCTCCAAAGCTGTCTGGTTGAAAAGGGTGATGAACTGAGCAGCCAGCAGCACAACCACCTCTTCCCTCAGGAACTCTGATACAAAGGGAGAAGGCAGGTGGACAAAGGAGAAAGGAAAAAGAAAGAGTCAGAGGTCAACAGCAAAGTCAAAGCGGGGACACAGAAACAGTGACATAAGTCCACCATTTTTACACAAATCTATTTCTTCCAGCGATGAACATTTTGCAGTTAATTAAAGGTGCACAGATGCCATCAGCCACGTACCTCGGGAGAAGCTGGAATTTTTAAAGTGTCTCAGGTAACTATGGGTTTGGGGTGGGGATGGAGCACTGTGATTCAACGAGGCGTTGAAAGCAAAAGAGGCATGATTATTGCATTGGTTGGATGTCACCACCACTGAGCCATAGGACCCCACCAACTCCTGAGACCCCATAAGTGGCTTCACTTCTTCATGGCCTTCTTCCTCATCTTCCGTAAACCCTTGTGCATTCTCTTCTACCTTGTGTACCAGATTATCATTAGTCTTCTTCTTTTCCAGGGGTGGGAGGTCCCAGTACATAAAGACCACCGCAAATTGAAGGAGAATCCACAGTAGACACATAAACAGCTGCAAGAGGTAGAAGAGCAAGAGGTTACATTCTTCCTTTAGTGGGGTAAAAAATGGATTCAAAAGCTGAAATCTTCTTTTACTGGGAACACTGGTATATCTTATTCCTTACCCCAGGTGCAGTATATTTATTGACAATGAAAGGACCCACGTGGAAATCACAAAGCCTCAGAAAGATGTTAAATGCTGGACCTGTGTTAAACCACGATGAAAACCTGTATTTTAACCACATGTTACCCCTATGCTTTGGCAATCTTTTTTTACCCAAATATCACCATCATGACACTACAAAAACTCAGATGATTGGTGATCAGAATGCACAAAAGTACCAACCAATCAGAAGGCCAGCTTGTCGACATGCCATGACAGCTGCAAACACAGTGGCCCGGTCCTCTGGAGCAGTGCTTCTGGTCAAAAAGCCAAAGATGGATGAGCCAGCGCCTGCACCAATGCCTGAAAAAGTATTTTATCACCATGCAGGAGAATGTTGGTGATCTTATACTTGGTTCCTATCTATGTAAGCTAAGACATGGTTGTAATGTGATCTGAGGATTTAAGCGCTGGCATAAATCTTTTATTCTTTCTTTTTTTTAAAATTTTTTTTAAAGGAAATCTGACAGGCTCAGTCAGAATTGACTGTCAATACATATGAAGGAAATTATTCCTACAGCAACAAATAAATACCTTATTATGACCTTAAAACAATCACACAAGAAGAAAAGTTGCATATTAACATAGGCCAGAGTTGAATTTTAATATATCATCAGTAAACTAAAATTTAAAGGGTTAGGGTATTTATCTGGAGCTAAAACAAAGAATACAGGGACCAAAAATTCCACACAAACATGATATTTTGTACACAAAATAGTATGTGGAAATTGTTAGTATGGCGTAACCATTTTCTGTGCGAAGTACATACTGTTTTGGTAGATATGTAAAAAGTAAAGATTATTTTGTAATATTACAATTACACAAACATATTCTACAGTTAATAAAACCAGACTTACCTGCTACCAGTCTACTTGACAGTAGGAGCCACTTGGAGTAGCCCATGAAGTACATTAAATTACCTAAACAGTAAAAAATAAATAGATAAGCAACACAATTACAATTGCCACACTCAAAACTACATTTCAAAATAGTGTTTTTGACTACACAAGTTGACTGGGGTTAAAAGGGTCCCATTTGTTGGCAAAAGTATTGAGTATGGTGTTTGGGAAAGTGTGGACTCACCAACTACTTCAAAAAGGTTCGCAAACAATATGATCTTCTTTGTGGTTTGCGTTCTGTCAGACCAGTGGCCAAACAGCGGTCCCGACAGCAGACCACTCAGACTGAATGCCGACAGCGTCAGACCCAGGAAGTAAGGAGCTGCATCTAAAGTCTGTAAATATCTCCATATTGTGGGAAGTATCACAGCTGAGGACAAAGAAGGGAGGGAAATTCATATAACTGCTTTTCAGCTTATAAAGTGCTTAACTGATATGCTTTAGGACATTTGCTCTCATGCTTTAAATGAATATTTCTGTTCATGGTGGTGCGATGAGGGTGAAACAAACGGTTAGTTGATTTAATTATCTTCCAACATTTAATCTTATCATGTCAAACAGAGCTCAGAGAGCCACTTAACCGGTAAAGTTAATTTTTTGCTTTAGTGGTGTCTTTTTATCCCCACACTTCCACGTCTATTATCACATGGACAAAAGATGGCCTCATAAAAACACAACCCAAACTCAATAATGGGGTCAGGTGACACACAATAAAGCATGGTCACATAGTATTCCATAGGAAATGATTACTCAAGTGTTCTAATGATCAGGGGAATGCCATTGTGTCATTAACCCTGACAGAGACGCTGGTACGAAAGAGATAAAACTCTAAGTTAATCTAACCTAATACAGTCATTATCATAGGCACGAGTATGAATTGCAAAAAATTGGAATTTCAGAGATTTTCTTGAACCGGTCTGTATTAGTAGCAAAAAGATTGTGAGTCATTGGTCTTTGATACAGAAAAGGAACAAGAAATTTAAAGAAGTTCATCTTAATCCTGTGACTTCTGAACACACAGCTTCAAATACAGTAAATACAGCAATATCCTGCCAGAATCCCAGTTGGATGTTTAACCTTTACCTACTCCTGTTTGCAGAAGTTTTTTTTTGTTTGTTTGTTTTTAGGTAAGCATTACTGAAAGCTCGAAGTCAGCCTAATTTATCCAATCCCAAAACAGCTTCAATATGTTTGTGGGTGTCGTTGAACAGCTGTGCAGCTCGTGGTTTGGGTTTATGCTGAAGAATCGTGGACGAGTCGTCTTTCGTTGTTGTCATCGACTTGGTGCAAACAGCACATTTAGAGCATGACGCTGCTACCACCACCATGCTTATATAGTGCACAAAATCTGTGTCTTTCTTTCCAATATCAATGTTGCAAGTTGCAAACTTCCTATTAAAGACAAACCCGTTGTGACTCAGTCTGAAATCACCCATTCGCATCCCCATTTCAAAGGCACTAACGGTTTCACTTACTAAAAAGAGTAACTACTTTCATTAGCAGCATGTGTACAAACAATACGATGTTTCACTGGCACTGACACTAAGTCATCGTTCAGTGACGATTACTATGTCCTCCTCTGAGACGCAATGTCGATCTTACCATATTCCACACCGCTTAGAAGAAAAATGAGTCCAATGGTGAAGAATGTCAGTTTCTTTTTACGTCGATTATCCATCCCGTTTGGCGGCTATAAATTTTTTTGTATACTTTGACTCAGGTTCATTCTTCAATGTACCGTTTTTATTTCTCAACAAAACACCGCAGATATAATCCCGAATGCAATGCTTCCAATTAGAGGCAAAGGAGATGCGAAGCCTGTCAGTGACCAATAGGAAACGGCTTTAAATAGGAGCGCATGTTGATCCACGAGGAGCGTGCAATGCGAGCCTGAGGAGGATTCAAGACGTGCTGCACACTCCCCCAGTAGTTGAGTTTGCGACAGACAAACCACCTTAAGCACACATACATGTGAATCTCATACAAGCGCACTGGGCTGGCTCTTCCTGTCCAGCTTACATCACTTCCTGTGGTCTAAAGATAGCTGTCACTTTGACAATCACAACATATGAACTCACGCTCACCCTCCTGGCTTTAATAATGGCCGCTCATGTCAGATTATTTTTGTTTAGATGCTGATCCATTTAAATGCAATGTCCTTTTCCGCGAATTTCTATATTCATTATCTTCAACCCTTTGGGTTTAACCTAAATGGGACAGTTGAATTACATAGCATGAAGTCAGAGGCATTGTAAAACTACACAAAAACAGAAAAAATAATTCTAGTATATAGAGGAATTTTGTTTTGAAGATATGTGAATCTTAACAACTCTTACTGTGACCTCACACAGCCTCACAGTATGACTATCTGACATGTTGTTTGTGCTAAACAAGGACTGTCAAAACTCAAATTCCATTTAAAGATGTGATAAATCTGACTGTGGTCTATGGATGATGTTTCTATAAAAAAAAATGTAATCCAACACTATGTAGCTGCAAACTTATTCTGCAGAGTCAGTACTCATCAGGAGTCTTTGTGAGTCATTTGTATTTTGCTTCCCCGTCCTGTGACATTCATTACCACCAACTTTGAGAGGCCTGTTTTGTGCACAAAAGCTGCTTCTTTGCCCCTAATTCAATTGTATGTCCCCCGAGTGCACACATTTTAATTTGCTGGCATCTCGTTTCCAGCAGCATGTCTGGAATTAAAGTCCAGTCAGTGAGCTGGGACTGAAATACAAATGTCAGTTCCAGATGGGCTGGGAAGTTTTCTGAAATGCAACAAAATCTTTAATCTGTTATTTTCAAATCCATTTAACCTTTATCTATGAGATAAACATTCAATGAAAGTGTCACCAAACATCTACAGTGCATAATACTGTAAAAGGAGAATAAACAGAGCACACCTTGTGTAAACACACTTTACACAAATTAAACTATGTTTTTCATCCCATATGTAAAGGACGATCCGCTAGGCCACGGCCATCCCAACATTTAGGAAGTACGTAAAGTCCACGGCTCCATCGTGTTACAGATGTGAACCCTCCGGCAATGCTGTGTGGAAAATATACATTTCACTGCGATCGATTTAGCCACGTGGGCTTGGTAGTAACATCCAGAAATGTATCTGAAACTGCACTATGTAAAGAGGGAGTCACGTATCAACATGTTACAAGAATGCCATTGAGTTCTGTGGACACTCCAGCTCACCGCAGATACATAGAAAACCGGTTTTCAGATGAGTGCATTTCAGCTTGCCTCTGGGGAAAAATAGACACCAAGTTCAACGTCCATGGCATGGATGACTTGCACAATCATGTGTGAAAGTACCATTGATGCAGAGGTGAATATTACACTTTTGGAGACATTTTTCCCTGGAGGTCCCAGGTTATTCCAGCAGGACAATGTCACACCTCATGCTGCTCAACTTGTAAACGGCATGGCTTCACACACACAACCACACAGTGTACCTGCTTAACTGGTCTTCCTGCAACTCATTGTCGTCTCCTTTTGAAAATGCACGGTGGAGTTATCAGATGACTACAACAACAAACTGCTGAAATGTTGTAGTCCGCAATAATGGGCACATAATTCTCTGAACAGTCCTCAGTTCCTAAAAAATTAAATAACAATAATAAACATGCCTTTTCTTTTTTATATACAACCAGAGAAAATGATTTTCTTTTTTGTTTCTGTTTGAAACAATGTTTTAGAATATTAACATTTTTTGTTGCTTTTTACTATTCCACCTGCTCTGGAAGAGGTCAATAGATGGCTAAATAAGACAGTAGTTGCGGATTCTGAAAATGTTACATATTTTTGTCCTCATATTTACAAGTTTTCACTGAAATTGTAATGAGTCATCCAGGTCCAACAGGACTATCCCGGGCGTGCACACAGCTTTCCGGTTTCATCATGTCACAAATGGACTCCACATTCTTCCAAAGCCAATCTGCATGGATGGAAGAAAGCCTACAGTAATAAGCAATAATAGTAAATAAATAATTTTGTAAAATAACAAAAAAATAATCAAAGCTGACAATCTCAATCATTTTGTATAAAAGAAATCTTTATTTACAGTTTGCCGCAGTTCTTATGGGTCACAGACTTCAGTCTGTATTCCATCTCCTTGGAGGAACCATTGTGAATCAACAGTGTAAAAAAAAGAAAATGTCCAATAATGAATCCATGTATTCTGTCTGCACGTTGCTCAAATGCACCAGATTTAGCTTTCTGAATGTTTTGGTCACCAGTTTTCTATGTTTTTGAGGTTAGCAGTGATGGTGGGAGAAATGAGGCGTTTGGGTGAGGACACTGAGGTTTAGAAGGCAAGCTTCTTCATGAGTAGGTAGACCCTGGAGTCCACCTCAAAACCGTGAAGGTTGTTGGCGTCTCCCTGCAGTCTCATGAGGAGACCTCCATAAGACACATAGGCAGAACTGAAAGATAAACAATGGAAATAGATTATGACAAAGAAACAGCTAATTCAAGTAGTACCCACAAAAGAACTAAAAACACCTAATTTTCAAATGATTTCCCCCTTCAGTCATGTGCGCTAATGGACTTACAGGCGTGTGGCAGCTTCTGTTGATGTCTCATCGCCTTCAATTTTGTAGACCTTTCCATACATCACATAGTCAAACTGGTCAGCCCTAAATATCATCAAATGAAAGCACAAATCTCAAACATAAACTGTGTACAATTTGGGATGAAAAATGGTTCATGATGCATTTCATACATCAAAACATTAAATGTCTCACCTCGATGGTCGATCATCCTGAGGATTGTACTCTCCATCATCTGGTGTTCCATCTTCATATAGCGTGCTGGCAATCACCAGTCTGAACTTATCACCTAATTTAAATAAAAAAGAAACTGTAAAACACGCTAGATATACAATATGGATGTGATTGTGCGCATGGATGTTAAGTTTTTGCTGCATGATACTTTATTTAATGGTTTACTCATAACTAAATCCAGTTTGAAAAAGCTAAGCAATGCTGGAAAGCCAGGCTACATGAGTGAAAGTCAACTGAAGCAACAGACAGTAAGGTGCATCCAGAACAATTACTGAACATCTTGCCTAAAAGTGGCACAATAGCTTTACTTATAAAATGCAATCATTTATATGAAATAGTATATATAAATCTGTTAAACAACAACATGCATGCACAAAAGAGTTACTGTCTTACCTAGATCAACAGGGTAGATCTGAATGTTCACATCCAAGATGAGGTCCATCTTGAAAGACTCACTTTCACAATGTAGACGAGACACTGCAGCAAACATAATCTGGATTAGTCCATGCAGGTTTTTAAGTTTAGCCGAAAACCACTTTGGCTGCATAATAACCAAACATACACCTATTAGCCATAACATTAACATTGTCACCCTTGTATCATTAAAACAGCAGCTATGAGCTGAATGGGACCTCAGAATGGGGGGGTGGGGTCTTAGTTTGTAACTACATTGCTTGGATGGTGCACGTCTCAAAGCAAAATCTGCATGAAAGGCTTGTCTGCAGAACGTTCCCCTGTAAAATGATGATCAGTTTTATTCAGGTCACTTATTTACTTCTGTGGCTTTAATGGTATGACTCACTGATGTAAATACAACACACTGAACAAATAAAGAGGAAAGAGGCAACAGATAATAAGAATGGCTGAGATGTAGCTAATAGAAGCATGCCAGGCTATAGCTGTGGTCTGGTGTCAAAACATCCCCACTTTACGAAAGCTTATTTCATTATTACATGACACACCTCTGTCAAACTTCTTGCCATCTGGATCGATGTCTTTTACATCAAAGATATCTTCAAACAGAATTCCAGCCATCTGTGATCCACTGTGTTAACTTGTAAAGGGGAAAAAAGAAGATAAATAAGTAAATGAGAAACAAAAGTATCTTTATTAGATTACTAGGATTTGAGGACATCAATAAAAAGAGAAATATCTGCAGAAATAACAATTAACATAAAGGTATTACATAACAAGACTAAACTAACAACAATGTAGACTAAAAATGCGTGGGCTACTCTGTTCATAACCATGTCGAACTAGAAAAGCAACACAAATGGGAAATTATCTCAAAGTCTGTATTTCACCTTTAACAAAGTTTTAATGTTACAGACTCATGACGCTATATTAAAACAAAAAGTCTGCCTGAACTGTCTAAATTAGTTTGCAAAAGTAAAAGGTCTCCTCATACAAAAACTACAACTTCAACAGTGCTTCCTCGTAGTTAGCCTAATCTGGCTAACTATTAGCTTTAGTTTACTGTCAACATAATCTCCCATTCTTACCACAAATTATGTTCTTGTATTGCAAACTCAATGGCGTCACGGTCAGTCAGTTTCGGAGACAATAAATGTATAGCTTAAGCGATAGATTTGTTATTCGGATGTAAATTCATTCATTGCTATCTGAAACAGACTGTACCGCCCAGAAACAATGTGCTCAACCTTTGACATCGAAACTGCTTCCGGTTGAATTATCGTTGACGATCACCTCTCATTTTGCTTTGAAACCACTTTATCTAAAAAAAAAAAAAAAACGACTCACATTTCCCTGCCCTGTAAGAGCACTCAGTATTTTAAAGACAAATTCAGGCGTTTTTTTGTTTGTTTTTTTTGTTTTGAAAACCAAGCAGTTGATATTCTTCACGACATTTGCCTCCACTTTCCGCTTCTACTTTCCGACTGTCCCTATCTCGTTGCTAGGTATTTTTTTTAGCGTCCTGTCTGTGTACTGTTGCTAGCTAATGTTTAGCTGACTGAAATAAAGTGCGAGCGGTCGTGTCAAAATATGTATAGCATAAAATTCACGTACGGATTAATGCTCCGAAGAAAGGTTTATACGACAATTTCACCATGTAAATGATGTGCGAGGTATGGATGATGCCGATACCCTCTCTAAAGTCAGTAAACGTTAACCGATAAGCTAGGTTGTATTAGCTCGCGACATCTTTCCTAATAACGACGCTGTCGCTTAAGCTTAAAGTTATTGTATTTTTCGATCATAACAACTCAGTCTTATGATGCCCGCAAGCAAGATATTATACAATATAAAATATATTGACCCGTTGTGCTGCCCTACCTAAAATGTATATTAAACAAACAAATACAAAAAATGATTTAAAAAAAAAGAACAGATGCTTAAGTTGCATGACCAGCTACATTTTTTTTTTTTACTGTAATTTCATCTTGTGTGCGTTTTTTTTGGTGCGACATGCTATTCTATTCTTGCAGAGTGCAACATGTTCGCTGACCGTGCCAACGTTATTGAATGAAAGTGAGGAAACCCTTCCAGTTAGTAGCTGTTTGGGAAGATTTGGGTTGCCACATGAGTTCCTGGGAGCCAGCCAAGATGGGGGACGTCTTGGCAACTGAAGCTGATCTTCTCGGGATGATGAAAGAGGTATCAAGTTTTGGAAACGCATATCCAGCAATATGCAAATCAGAGTGAAGATTAACAGACCTTCATTAAAACAAAGCAAAGTGCACAACTTTTAGCCATCAACTTGGTGTTGGGAGCTTTGCTAAGACAAGGCTTGTGCACCTTGCCCTAAAACACAGCTTCATTCTGCTTTGGTTAAGGTGGTGTTAACGCAATGCTTGTTTCTGTTGTTCCTAGTACCTTAAATTTGGGGAATTTGAAGAGACGCTTCAGAGTTTCGACAAGGAGTGCAAAAGCAAAGGCAAGCTTGTCTCAAAGCCTCGAGGAAGTACTCTCAGAGATTCAAAGACCCGTGTCATTCAGGTACATCATGGAATTCTTCAAGCCTGTTGCTCCTTCACAGTGGTTTGTGGTTTTGTAAAGGTGACAACTGCAGGTGGGCAGGAAGAGTGTTGAGAACCACCGCGATGCTTCCTGACACGTGGTTGACACAACCTGTGTAATTGTGTGAAAAAAGGACATTTTTGAATTGCAGTTATTAAGTCTTAAGACTTATTAAGTCGCTTTGTGTTGCAGCTGCTTTGCATTGTGCTGAGAAACGGGATAGGGAGTCGAGACAAGCAAACTCATTTGTTTTAATTGTTATGTAGTTGTCAACTTTGTTGTAAGTGGTAAAAAAAAAAGCAACAAGTCTTATTTTGTTTAAATGTGGCTTTTTTTTAGACCGACCTTCTTAGCTCTTTTGAAGATGGAGACCACAAGGTGTTCTTTGAACTGTGGACAGAGAATATTCCCTCTGAAATAAAAGACACAGATCCTGAAGCCCAGAGCCTAGAGTTCTACCTCCACATCCACTTCACCATCTACCCACTGAGGAGGCACCCGGGTAGACAAGTATGTTGATTGAAATTTCCCTTCTTTATTTAATGACAGAGGAAATCAATGAAAATATCACAGCATGTTGTTTTCCAGAGTGTCCACTAAGCTGCGCCGCAGGCTTCTTCTCAGTGCTGCGTCACTGGAGGACATTTTTATTTCCTTTAAAAGCTTAAAATAACATTTTGTCATTGACTTTGAAGAAATGATGATTTAATTGTAACTTTCAAATCTGTCTCCAGGATCGAGTCGAGTTTGAAGAGAGAATTTCCTACTTCAAGCAGTATCTCGAAACTCGGGGAGCAGCGCTGAGCCAGACTGCGGAGTTTTTGCCTTACTACGCTTTGCCTTTCGTTCCCAACCCCACTGTTCACCCCTCCTTCAAAGATCTCTTTCAGGTGTTTAGGAAGTCACACAATGTTAATCACTCAGTGACATTGTCAGAATGAACCTAACCGTATTTTAAATTCTTTTTGAACAAACCTTTTTTTTTCTGTGCTTAGGAATCTTGGATACCACAGTTGAAGGATAAGCTGGAGAAGTTCTTGCTAGTGACACTAAAACCATCCAAAACTCCAAGGCTAATGACTTTATATGTATCCTTTTACTGTGCCTCATGAGGCCTTTCCTTAAAAACCATCAGAGTATAGAGATAATTTTCTTTCTGTCTCCTTGTCAGCGGCATGAACGGATCAGTAAATTGCAAATCTGACAGGTAGACTATCTATCAACAATACGGTCGCCTCTCTTAAAGGTAGCTTTTATTCATGGAATTCTCAGTTCATTCTTAGCTGTTACATCATTTAAATTGGATTTCTGGTGATGGTCTTACAGGAGATTACACATTTAACTGTAAACATCTTTTATGCTCTTAGTTTTTGGGCTTGGCAGTAGCCTGTGGAAGAGTGATCAGGGTAAAAACTTTCTTCGCTAAAAAATTGAATAATGTCAGTTAACAAATTCACAGCTGAAAGAAAACCAGCCCGACTGCTATACACAAGGCTAGAAAGGTCTTGCTTTTGGGCTTGTTCTGAACCCAGTGGCACTGAGAACATTTCATTGGCATTGCTTCAGTTAAAAACAGTGACTTGTAGAGGCAAAAATCACAGAAGATGCAAAAAACAGCAGAAGAAAATAATGAAACCATTGGTCTTCTACAACCAATGGTGGTGGTCCTAAGCACACCTCAAAATATGCTGGGGAGTATGTTTGGAGGTCCAAGAAAAGAGATTTGCCACTGTCCCCACAGACCTTGATACCTTGAAAAATCTGTAGAAGAAAAATGTGATTGCACAGCAGACCAGGACTCTCACAGAACCAGGAGCTTCTTGGTGGAGGAATAGATGAAAATCCTTGTTTTTTTTTTAAGTCTTAAAACATGGAAAACAAGGACTTCTTTTTAAACAAATTTTTAAAAAGAAAAGAAGGCATTAACTTTTGGAAATCGGCCCTTCTTTCACTCGCTCAAGTATTCTCAGTGACAGAAGTATTGCTCTTGGGGTACCATGATCTGCATGCCGCTTTTACAAGTGTTTGTGCTAAGCTGTGTGATATCCTCGTTTGACTACACAAAGGGTATTAGTTATTGGAAACTTCAGTGAGCAAATATTGAATCTATACATAAGTTTCCACACACAAGTTTGTGTTCACATATGAGTTTTCCCTTATTCAAACAGGATTTGGTATATTTGGTGTGTATTCTTTAACAGATGTCACTCAGAAGGAGGGTGGACGGAGTACCAAAGGTAAAACAACCTTTCAAACAAAGCGCCTTTCTCAAGTGTATTACGGTTGTTAAATCTATCCGTCTAACTATATCTGTTGTTCTTTAAAAAAAATCTTCCCGATCTGCTCCATAAGTAATATGATTTTCTATTACTTTTGATTTATTTATTTTTTTTAACAGAACTTTCCTCTTTTACGAATGCAAAGTTGTAATTTAATTTCAATCTATGATATCGGAATAATCGAATACACCCAAGGCCACACCTGCTCATTGCATACTTGCTTAAGATTTATCCGTTGAACAGAGGAGGTTGTTGTAGGCTTTGCCAAAGGTTAGGTGTGGACACAAGTTCTGTCAGTGATTTATACAAACTGGTAAAGGTAGATAATTACTTGGCATTCCCTTAAACATAATGTAAACATACATGTTAAACATTGATGTGTAAACTTAGGGTGTTAGGGTTGTGAGTCTCGTTTGTCTCTGTGTGGCCCTGTGATGGACTGGCGACCCTAAATTGGATTAAGCGGGTATAGAAAATGGATTCCTGCAGCTTCTGTCTATGTGTGTTTGTGTGGCTCCGCAGAGGCCATGCAGCAGCTACAGCTTCAGCTCGCTGAATCAGACCGGCGCATCGCCAGCTATGTACGGAAGTTTAATAAGATGCAAGCCGACTATCACAACCTCATTGGAATCACTGCTGAGCTGGTTGACTCTTTGGAGGCCACTGTCAGCGGAAAAATGGTAGGCCAGGCCGACCGTGGTGCAGACACACATTCTAAAAGACAAGCTACAGATGCAAACTACATGCATTATTGCACTCCACAAACACTGCACTGGAAAATGAGAATCTTCATTTTGTCTCTAATAAACTTTCACAGTGTGGCTTTCAAATGCAGGCAGACAAATATTTACACTTCTTCCAAGTGACAGCATCTTGAAGCTCAAGGGGCTCGCTGTTTTTTTTTGTAGATCTCTCCTGAGTACTTGCAGAGTGTGTGCATTCGCCTCTTCAGCAGCCAGATGAGGCAGAGCGTGGTGCAGAGCACTGATTTCACCAGGCCCGGCACTGTAAGTACCGCACGCAGTGTTGTTGCTGGAAGACCGAACAGAACAAGGCCTCCGAGAACGGTGATTTCAGTAAAGGCACAGAAAATGTCAAGTTGGCGAGTGCTGACAGCAGCCACGTCACTCAGGTGTGGTTAAACGTATTCACTGTTTGAGAAGGATATTTAAACACAAAGGATTCTCATGCCGAGTGTCTCCCTTTGTAAAGTTTGCAGTCAGTTACCTAATACAATATATATCCTGGAAACAAGACTTGGATCATAGTTTTCCGTTCCCCATGTTAGAAACGTCTTAGAAAGTTATCCACACAAAGCTTTGGATCAAGAAAGAGAATCATTTCTGCCAGTCAACGTGGCTCAAAAAGAAAATCAAAATGAACTTGGTTTAAAAAGTACTTCGGTTTGGTTAAAGAAAAAAAAGAATTTTGTTGATTGGTGCAAACCTTTGTCCCCTTTTTGCTAATTGATCAATGGTACAGTGTGCTTCTGCAGTGAATACCTCCTTCCCACAAATGCAAGCGGTGTGCTAGTTCTGGGCTAGTGCTGGTGTTGCTTCAGAGTCAGCTCAACATGTAAAACTTTGAAGAATTGATTTGTTTCACCCTGACCTTGAGAACAAATTTAAAACCATTCCACTACGCAGTATGTGCAATTTCTGTGTCCTAACTGTCCCTTTGCAACAGGACAGTTTCTTTCCTCTTTCTCCTCTTTTTCTCCAGTTCGATGTCTTTAATATTAGCAGTTGGTATTAATGAACACTCATAAACAGGGACTTTTGACAGCGAATAGCAGGAAATTTTAGATAAAGAATGACTTAATTAGCTTCTCATTGTTTCTGTAAGTTTGTGGTCATGATCAGCTTGCCTTCAGTTAGGAGCAGTTTCAAGTACCCACACAGAAGATGAGCATAGTGGCGCTCTGAGTGGGTCAAGCTGCAGAAGCTAGTCAGCAACCAAAAACAAAATCCAACAGAAATGGGTTGTATTTCCATTGCTTCGTCTTCATATGGACCTCGTTATGTACTCCGCCCGCTGTAGTTTAGGTGTACAGGCAATATGTCGCGAAGCTCAGCTGTTACGATGATAGGGAACAAAGATAATGAATTATCGTCAGTTCATTTCAGCAGCTGCACGTTACTGCCTTCAAGTTACAGGTGGGTAACTTTTCTGCCGTCATCTTTTGAGTCATGTCCATCATGGATCACTCAAAACTCTTTGTATTCATGGTCACCAGGTGTATTCCTGTGTTTAAACGTCTAAACAATGCTGCTGCAGAGAAGCCGTGGTCTGGATAAACAGGCAGCCGCGACGCGGCAGTTCAGTAAGCGCACACAAGGCACACACCGTGTTCCCGGTGTAAAGGCGCCTGAGCTCATTTATTCAAAATAAGCACCGAGCGTGAAACGACCTTGTAAACAAACCTTAATTAGTTTCTGCTCCCCTCTGCTTTCAGCACAAAGGAGAAAGAGCTTGTATCAGTGCGTTATTGTTATGGCCATAATCTGGTTGCTCTCTAGATTTAGCAGCAGTTAATTTGGCCACGTAATGTGGTGGCTGATGAAATGTACTTTATATCGCTGTCTGGTCACTGAGTGACAGATTGGCTGAATGAACAAGGAGATAACAGCTGATAAACGCATAAAAGTACATTGGAAAATACAACCCCCCCCCCCCCTAAACACATCAAATGTTTAAGGACTATCAGACAGTAGGATAAAGCAGTCAATTAAAGTTCTGGTCTACTGTTTCTTTGTTTGAGGGAACTAATTCTCTATACTAACTCTGTCTTTTTCTGTTCTTTGTTTTTTGTTTTTTTTTTACATTTCCAGTGGCAATGTTCTCATTGAACAACCCCCGTTGTTCATTTCTGACCAGCTAATGGAAATAGATATTTTATGTTCGGCAGGCACAACAGTTTCTCAGCCGTTGAAATGAAATGAAAGAACTGGTCTGACATGAAGCACTGGCTCAGAACAAGCCTTGAAACTGCCTTGTTGTAAAAGTGGTTAAAAAAATAAAAAATAAACTGTAGAAATTGAACTAAACCGTTCCAAAACGATCCAGAAGCTGAAATAATGCTCGCTGTAAGTGGTGTTCATTGTGCTGTTGAACTATGACTCGTGAAATCTGTTTTGTTCTTTCTGCTTTGAACTGAACAACCTTCTGTGTGCGTGTGTGTGTGTGTTTGTGTGTGTGATCCTTTTGTCCACTAAGGGATATTACTCTATGAGTCCTTATGATGATGGCTATGTAAGTTTCATATGTTTTCATCTTTTCTTCTTGTCATCTCTCGAGTTCCCAGCTCCCATCTTGCTTGTTCCTCGCCGCGTCTTCTCCTCCTCTCCTTCTTTTTATCATTATGTCTGACCCCCAGAAACATGTACTGTACTCTTTTTTTTCTTCTTCTTCTTCTTTTTTAGGCCTTGTTCTAGTCCATATTCCCTGCTTGCCATTAGGTTGTCCTAGTTTAAGGAGATTTTTCTCTTCATTTGTTTGAAGAATGAATCTTGTTTTTAGGCCAAACGAGCATCTTTCAGAGCATAGCTTCTCATTATTTTCATGTTCCCAAAGACCATAGTCGTTGTTCTTCCCTTGTTGGTTGTCCGTCTTTTTACAGTCATCTGTCAGTTTCAGTCTCCCCTCTCATGTTTAATGGTATAGTATTTAAAAGGATTTAGAAAAACCCCATGATAGGACATGAATAGCCAACATGAAATGCTTTGATGTGAAAGTCATTCTGGCAGGCTCAGGATGCCTAAATAGATAAAAAGATAAGATAAATCTTTACTGATGCCGCTGTGCAGGAAAGTTCATCAAGTATTTGTAACCTGCCGCTCTTAATTGCGTGGAGCTGGTGGAAAGTGATAAAATGATTTTGTCAGGACTGTAGTCGTCCTCATTCAAGCAAGCTTTACACTCGCTGGCCTTAAAGTTTTGATTGGAAAAAAAAAAAAAGGACTTCTGCTATTGCTGCACATAAATGAGAATTGTTTGACAATATCTTTGGTACAGCATTTGTTTTTTTACCTAAAATGAAAACGTGCTCCTCATTAGTCTGATATAACTACGTCAGGCTTTTCGGTGAAATAATTCCAGCTGTTCCTCACCATCCTTCAGGGTGGGAAATGATTACTGAGAAAGGATTTCCCTTTTTTTATTTCCACGTCTGCACAACAAAGTAAAAATGTGAGCAGATGAAATGATACTTCAGACGACATGGATCAATGCCCTGACTGCATGCTGCCCCCACTCTATAGCTCCAACTGCCTAGGCTTCAGATTGTATTTCAGAGCTTAAAATCACCCCGCTGGCTGTGGTGGCGGTGGGTTCCTGGGCACTCGTGATTACTTTGGAGGCCTTCACTTCTTTTTTTTTTAATCTCAAATAACAACAAGACTTTAGTACAGGTGCTTTGAGGTGTAACATCTGCGGAGATACTAACCCGCATTCTCTGGGACTGGTTCTTTGCCTAATTGTCATTTATTGCATGGAACACGGTATCAAACCATTATGCATTATAGACTCCAGTGGTTAGCATGTAACCCAAGCATGATGAATGCATGCCTAAAAGACCAACAATGACTTATCTCGATATGTAATAGTAAGTGGAGTAAACTGCAACTTAGAATGGGGGACCAGCCCATTCATTTGAACAATTGCATGAGTTATGTTCTGTACAATAAAAGCAAAGCATGTGTGGGGTGGAGGAAAATGGGAAATATACTTGACATGTGACTGTGCTTCCCGTTTAGGCCTCCTCCATGCTACGAGCATCCATCGCCCCACAGTGAGTCTGAGGAAGTGTTCTGCTTATCTTCCCAGTTTATTTCTACGCTAAAGCACGGCTGACATCAAATGTTTCTGAATCTCCAGGAGACCTAAGGAAGTACCAATGTTGCCCTCATTAGACTACGATAAGTTGAAGAAAGATCTGGTTGAAAGCTCAGACAGACTAAAGTGTCTGCTGTTACAGGCACTTCGCTGGGTGAGAATATTTTGTTTTTCGAAAACTTTACTTTGATAAGCGTTTTGTTTTCCATTCTCTGACCTTCGCATCTTTGTTTCACACACAGGTAAGCGACAAGTTTTAGTGAAGTATGACCTATAGTTTGTGGCGAAATGCTAATTGACTTCGAGACTCACAATTTCAGGGATTATTCCTCCACAGATGCGTAGAAATAAGCCATTCTCAACCCTTTGTGTTGACTTTGTAAATCTTTCAGGTTTTCAGGAGGCTACAAGAAAACATTTATTGGAGTTGATGTGTAGCCAACATAAACAGGTCACAGAAAAGACAATTTTACGTATGATTTTACGTATTTGTGTTAGACATTAAGACTCACAAAAAGAGCGACGCTTTTCATAGTCCTCCTATTATATTTGGGTCATGCGTCTTTACATCAGGGTGGATGTAGCTTAGGAGGAAGATCAGACGTCCATCAGTCAGAGAGTTGCTTCCACAGTTCACATTACATAGTGTCCTGAGTGAGCCTATTAGGGAGCAGAATATTTCTGACATTTTTATGTTTAAACTGTTTAAATGTTATTGTTAATTTATTCATTTACTCTCTTTTCTGAAGAGACTCACCCGCTCACTCCCTGGGGAACAGAGAGACACCGTGCTTCAGGCCTACATCAGCAACGATCTGCTGGAGCGCTACAGCCCAAAGCAGGTGAGGCAGCATTCTGAGTGCAGTTGCATTTTGTTGTTTTCTCATTACGCAGACATCAGTCGTTCTGGTGGAATTATCCCCAAATTACGCACACCATGAACTGGGATCAAAGTGGTTTTGTTTTTTGTTTTTTAAACAAAAAAAAGCAGAGGGAGAAAAATAATTAATGTTGGACTGCCTAATTAATCCCAAGGCTCTAATACCAGACAGGTCCGTGTTGATGAAGTAGCACATTTGCCAGGTGCAGTTGGATTATTTCCTCACTGTTGACTCTTTTAAAGCGAGTGATAAGACTCTTCCCTGTTCCGTTGTTTGAAATGGATACACATCACTTAAGGAAGGAACAGGGTTTTTACATCAACCATAGACACACAATAATGTAGTTTCAAATTTGATCAAGACATGTAGGCGAAAAGGAAAGCTTCTTTGAACATTTTCCAGAAGATTTTTCATCAACCAGATCTACAATATTTCTTTCACTTCGAGAAAGGCCTCATTCTGAAACCTTTTGGGTCCTAACAATGTCTCATCATTGGCATCATTTGAAACCATGGCGAACTCACAAAGCCCCAAAGGGCAAATTGATTGTACAAATTGACTGAACATATATGCAACCATTTTTTGTTGATATGCCTGCCATACATACTCCAAGCCACCTCTAATGAACTCATTCACTGTAGGGAGTCAAACTAATACTATGAAGGTCAGTTTGGCTCAGTGGTTGTTCGAGCATTTCAGATGTTTGACTTTAAAGGTGCTGTAAAAATCAGCTGAAAACAAGACTCCTGATAAGCGTAGAAGGAAGATGAGAACACTGAACTGTTGTATGAAGTAAAACACTTTCACTTCTTGAACAAATATATACATTAAGGCCTCAAGGGTAAAAAATTGAAAATTTATCACCGTTTGACAAGTGATAATTCCTCCAGGCTTAATGTTGCAGTAGTTGCGCTTCAGCTCCGATATGAAGTCTCCCTCCTGAGACAAAAAAGTTTTGGGATTTTACAAGGATTTCTACATAAAGGGCAGATTGAATCAGGTTAGGTGAGGATGGATCATTTGAATCAGACTTTAAAATTTGGAAATGTGTTTTTGCACTAAGTGGCAACCAAGGAGAATATGAGTGAATGGTCTGTGGTTGCACTCATGCATTCACCCCGGGGTGCAATGACAATAAAGTCTGTTCTATTCTATTTATGGAGGATTGAAACTGCCATAATCTCAGTGTATCTAAAGAATAAATTGTAAGTAAATAAGATTAGGGAAATAAATTGAGGGAAATTGCAAAGAAAAAATAAATATATACACATCAATAGTGAATAGATGGGGGTATATCGTGTAATTGTAGATTTATTTCACAGTGTTTGTTATTTTGTGTCTACATTTTTTGTTTTAGTGGCATTTACTGGAACATGAATTTATTTGATGAGCGATTTATGTTTTTCATATTCATTTCCTTTTCTGACCCTTTCAGTCTTCCACATGCTTTTGCTACATAAAACACATTGGCTCCGTAGGCAACCCTAATAATAGAGTAGGTTTCTTACCTATTTAACACAAAATCATTCCGGAATACGGTGGTTTTGTCTGTTTTTCCACATTCGAAATCTTCCACCAAGGCTTTGTCAGAATAGTTCAGAGAAGTTTCCAAACTGCTGAACTAACTGTATCTGTAAGCAAAAAGATGTATTTTTAACTGGACTTACATTTGGCATTTTTCTGTGCTTATTTATTTATTTTTTTAAATTTTTTTATAGAAAACTCTGCTTCATTTAATGAGATCACCAAATGAGATTGTCCGTCAATACACGGCTCGTCTCATCAACGCATTTGCTTCCCTGGCAGAGGGTAAGTTCTCTTCCAGCATTAGATGTGGTTAAGCATCATCATTTCCTTGTAGGAGGACGCATTGCCTGATTGGATACTTGTGGAAACTGACATTCATTAAAGACCTCAGTAGCTTTCAGATGTTTTATTAAATTTTTTTAATAAGATACTGATCAGAAGTCTGTTTATCGTATTATTTTTGTTGTGCTTGAGCATAACAGCCAAGTTTTTCATTTTTCATTATTGAAACCACTACTTATTAGACAATAAACTAGATAAATCAAGTGTATTTTAAAGCTGTGTATGGATGGCGTTGCCTTGTGATGCTTGTCTTTGAGTACTTTCAAGATGCCGGTGTTCTTTTGATCTTTATTCCATGTTATGTTTCTGATTACAGGGCGGATTTACCTCTCACAAACTCCCATTCTTTTGAAACTTCTGACAGAGATGCTCAGGAAGGAGGAAAAAGACTCTTTGACTAGAGAGAATGTACTTGTAGCCCTGCAGAAACTCAGCCTCAGGTACATTTTAAAATCACCAGGGTTTTATTAACCCTTGCTCGTGCGGTTTCTGCTCAAGGAGCAACCATAATCCTCAAATGAATATAAAGCTCAAAAGAAAAAGCTTTTCTGGAAGGCAGAACACGTGTGACATATTGATGGAAAGCTAAGATACTTATTTGATTGATACAAAGGATTTTACGAAAATGACAACATTGAGCCTCCTGGTAATCCACTGCCTGGATCCCATCTTCTAGACAAAATTTGCCCGTCTTTTTTTCCATTGAGAAGACTCCCGGCGGTCTTGTTTAGTAAAACTTTTAGCCCCAAAAATTGTCTTCAATATATTCCCACAAATTGCCTTTGCATCATTTCCAATGAGGTGGCAGCTGTGACAAATCTCTCTTATATTCTCTTACATAAAAGTTCTTGATGTGGGGAGCCTCCGTTGTAAGCTCTTTGATCGACACCTCACCTGAGACCGTAGCAGCTTCCGTGTTGTGTTCACAGGCTACAATGACCGTAGCCTCTCCACCTAACAGTCCACCTTGCAAGAAAGTGCTGGGCCCAATGTGGACATCTTTCAATGTGCTCAAAGTTCAAACATCTGTCACCTAGTCCCAGTAATACTTGAGGGATTCTGTTTGCAGGGAAATAAAGTTTAGAGTTTTAGCTTTGAAACAAGACCAAATTCAAATACTAACTCCACCTAGAAGCTCTCAGTTTACTTTTTTGTACATCATGGATAGTCAGTTGAGGACAATTTTCCCAAAATGGGAAGGAGTTAAGCCAGATCTATGAATGTTTCCAACTAAGCAAACAGATTTGGAAAGACGAGCACAAAGAACAGATCAATACAAAGTATATATTGTTATTTTCATCAATAATGATAAACCTACATTAACATGAAGAAGGTACCTAACATTTTTACCTTGAAGAACTAAAAGATTGAAACCATAAAATAGGGAATCGAATCACTTATCAAGTTATTTCCATGAATGTAAATATAAATGCTCGCGTTACTGGGATGTAAACAAATGTTTGTGCTGGTGTTAGGAGGAGCCAGCAGACAGCCATGATAGCAGATGATCTGATTGGCTGGCTGGTGGACGAGCTGCAGGACTCGGACTGCCTAAGTGACTACACCCTGGAGTATTCTGCCGCTCTCCTGATGAACTTGTGTCTGCGAACGAAAGGTAACAATATGAAAAAGTACCAGTAGACACAGAGATCGGACACAGCTGGATAGCGTATTGAGAACGAGGGAGTGGCGGTTTGAGTGTCTCACACACAGGAACCAGATTGGAGAAGTTAAAAACAATTGCGCTGGAGGGAATCGATAATTAATCTGAGTCATATGACAGAAGAAAAATAAAGAAAGAAAGGAACAGACTGTCGTGTTGCAAAATGTTGGTGTGTGCATGTGTGTGTCTGTTGGATGACTATCTTTTTTGCAGGAAAAAGGAAGTGTGCAGAAAACGCCAAGCATGTGCTCAAGGTTCTGACTGACCTTCTTGGACATGAGAACCATGAGGTGATTCACCCATCTGTTCACACAGGGACACAGATGTGAACTGGATACAGCACATATAACATATAAATCATCTGCACGTTCCCAAATGCTTTGCCATTTGCCCTAAAAATCCCTAAGACAGAGACCATGTTTGTGTCACTTTGCTTTCCTCAGATTCGACCATATGTGAATGGAGCCCTGTACAGTATCCTGTGTATTCCCTCCGTGCGACAGGAAGCCAAAGAGATGGTGAGATAGCAGAAATGCGGCTCGAAGGAAACAGGCATAGTTTTTGTTCTGCGCTGCATTTGTCTTCCTTTATGTCAGCACACAGTCAGTGTTTATGCGTGAACCGGCGGGTATTCAGGTAAGCCAGACACAGGAAGCAAGCGGGCCGCGTTTGTGCATCTTATATTTTAGAAATGGAAATATGATGAAAAGCTTTTGCTATGATTTGCCGAAGTAACGGAGAATAAGGACAGTGTCAAATGCATCCGACATTTCATCAGATCATTTCAGATACATTTGATTGATGTATTTTGATAAATGAGAGTATCTCAGTAGACTCGAGGACCTCTTTAAAATCACTTTTATCAGATAACCTTTTCTGATTGTAGTTGTTTTTGTATGACTTTGATTTTATTGGTTTACTTTTGTGTTGTTTTTTTTTATTTTATCCACCTATTTTTTTTTTTAAATAAGGCTAACTGGAACATTAGCATTCACTGTATGTTTCCCAGTCACTTGTGCTCCCTTGTGAATTTGTTCCTCTGTGTATGCAGAGCATAGAGGAGATTCTTCGTTGCTACAACAAAGAGGAGAACCCAGACCTCAACAGACAGATTGAATTCATCATTAAACAGCTCAACTCAAGTCAGTGAAAATAAATGTATTGCTACCGTAGGTGCATAAAACACTAGCAGTCCAAACCTAAATAATCACCTAAAGATAAAGCTAGATGTTTCTTTTTCAATCGTGTGGTAATGACACACTTTTGCATTTCTTCAGGGGAGAAAGAAGTGACATATTTGTTAACTTTTTTTAAAACCTTTTGCTGTTTTTCACCCAGCTGAGGGAGAGGGGCCAGAGTCAGATGACGAAGAGGAGGACGACGACAATGATGTAAGGACCCCTCTGTGGCCGTTGGGCGTACATTAGGATATCACATTGTTTTTGTCCATCTCTCAGAACATGTGAGCAGACTAATATGTGAAACAGAAGGAATGACCACTGCTTTGACACATTTCTCAGACATACACTGTAGATGGCTATCTGACCATGACACAGATATCTGGTGTCTCTCACATGTGTGCCCTGCATGTGTGTTGATGGAATTCTTCTGTGCTTTGAGTGGCTGCGTGTTGTGTGAAAATGGGTTATCAAGATAAGGCATTAGCACTAATGTTGCTCGCTTCTGGAAGAGAAGGTCAACGGCTCAGAAACACAGTTTTCTTGTCATGGCCTTCTAGATTTATGCCAAGCACTGTGCAACTCCTGGAAAAGTTATGGAATCGCCACACTTCCAGGATGTTTATTCAGCTTTTATATTTTGTAAAGAGAAAGTAAACAAAACACAGATGACTCCAAACTATTTTATTTAATACCGGAACATTCTGGCTTTACCATACCATATCCTTTTTTCTCTCAGGAAGGAGCTAGAGGAGAGAAATATGTAGTCATGAACTGAAAGCATCAGTTAGTACTTTGCACCTCTGCTTTTATGGCCGCTTGGATTCTTTGAGATGTGGATTTATTAGAATATTAAAAACAATGTTCTTTATCTTTTAGGTTCTAGCTTTCATGTACAGCTGGGAACAAATCGGCTTTGCAGGATGGAGCTGTGTCGTGAATCATTTTTCTCTCCATTTTTTGCATATATTTTCAGCCTGATTGAGATCCAGATTGTTTTGAATGTTCTTTCCTGTGCTCGACTGCTCCGTTCCTCTCAGGGATGGTGTGTTGTATCGCTACCCCCATGCTGTGTCAGTCCAGACTTTTGTCTCTTTTGTGGTTCCATGATGGTGGAACAGGGGGCGTCCATCTCTGCTTGTGCGACTCTCTAAATGACTCATCTCTTCACACACATCAAAACATGCTCTCACTTCCTGCTCTTCCACTTCTGTACTTGTTCGACTCATAATGTGCCACATGGATGATTTCATACGGATGTAGCACTCAGTATATGCACTTATACTCAAATGTTTCTTTTGCTTAATTGGATAAATTAAATAAAATCTATGAAATGACTGTTTATATATATGTAAATAAAACGTCCAGTCACTCCTAGTTCTCACCGTAATGTAAGCGCAGGGTAAGTTATATACTCATACATACACAGTGTGATATTACAGACACTACCAAACGTTCTTATGACACGTTTTGGTAGTGTCAGGGTGACAGAGTGAACAACTAATGCTCTAGATTTTGTAAAAGGGAAGTAGATGCTCATTTCCATATAATTTGCAAATTACCAAAGAAATCTATTATTGAATAAAATATATATATATATACATATATATATATATATGTAAAATGCAAATACTTGATGAAAGATATTTTTTTTCACTCGTGAAGAATTGAAACTGTCTTAAAAGCCAGAGGGAGGTGCAACAAATAAAAGAATTGCAAAAAATGTCAATGATTTAATCGGGTTAAGTAATGTGTCACGAATACAGACTGTTTCACTATCAAATAGAATTGTTCTGTTGTGGTGATCCCATCATTTTTGAATGATCTGGTATGATGAGATGTACATCGTGTGTTTAGTGAGAACAGTTTTTTTTTTAAGAATATATGAGCAAATGTACCACAAGTGAAATATCCCACCCCCAAGATTCTATGTCATAACAATGTTTAATTGTGTCATTTTTCTGTTTGCAATTGTCTTGTGACAGGAAGATTTAATGGAGACAGACCTTGATAAAGAGGAAGTTCTTCAGCCACAGCAAAGGGAACTGTCTGGGGAGAGTTTGCTCACCACTGAGTACCTGGGGGTAAGAGTGAAACATACACATGAACAGCAGTCAGGCTGCAGATTGGTTTTCACTTTCTTTTCCTATTTCAAGTTTTTTTTTTGTTTTTTTTTCTTCTTGTAAATCAGCCTCAGACTGCGGCAAGCAGTGAGCTGGAGTTGTATTGATATTCAGTTCTAGCCAGTTTCAGATACAGCAACAAAGGGAAACAAAGTTGATCTGAAAATGTTTTCATTGGATATTAGACTCTCCTTTCGAGCTTGTGTAGAACGGAAAGATTATATGCCTCTGTGCTTCTAAATCAACAAACTGGTAAACAAAATAAAGAGCACGCCTCCGCCTCTTTGCCCCTTTAAGCATAAAGGGGGCATGCAAAAGTGGTAGTTTCATTAAACAGGTAATTCAAGCAAAGGATGTGTCCTTACTTAATGTAGCATACAGCCCATCATCTGGTGACTGTTACAAATTACAACATCTGCAAACACAGAGGTCCGTTTCCTTCATTTCGAATGCTGATATCACCAGGTGGCACTTTTCAAGGTGGAATAACGATCAGTTTTTTAGAGAGTAGCTGTGAAATGATTGAACCCAGCAGGATATACCTTATGTGTAACCCATGTCACATTTTGGTCTGACTGATTAGACAGTCGGTGACCTTTGATATCCTGTTGTTCATTGTTTGGCAACTAGTAATAAATGTGTTGCACTTATGTTCTCTCTCTCTTTTTTTCTTATCTTCAACACCCCTTTAATGTTAATGATGTGTACATGATAGATTATGACCAACATGGCTAAAGTGAAGAAGAAGTCAGCCCCTTTGACACAGCAAAATGTTGATGAGCCCCTACAACGGCCAGTCACTCCTAGTTCTCACCGTAATATAAGCGCAGGGTAAGTTATATACTCATACATACACAGTGTGATATTACAGACCCTACCAAATGACCCTACTTATGACACGTTTTTGTAGTGTCAGGGTGACAGAGTTAACAACTAATGCTCTAGATTTTGTAAAAGGGAAGTAGATGCTCATTTCCATATAATTTGCAAATTACCAGAGAAATCCATTATTGAATAAAATAATCTGGCCACTAGCCTCTATTTTCGAAAGGGTGATCAGTTTACAACAAAACAAAGAGCTTATAGTCCGACCTATAGCCGTTTTGACAATGATTGTTAGGTCCTTTTGTTCAACAACATAAATACTGAAGTTTCTACTGCCAGTAAAACTAGTGCAGTGGGTCAAAGCAAGAAAGGGTTCAAAAACATTTAGCCATTTAGTCCTAACAAAGCCTGGATTGCAAGGAATCAACAGGACTATGGGTGGAACAGATTTAACGGTTCACTGCAAATAGACCATACTCAAAAGACAATACCAAGAAAACTGGTGTTAAATACGAAAGAGCTGACGTGACATTGCCCAAGAAACTGGAGAGTATCAATTCACTACAAGCAATGGGTGTAACCGTGAAAAAGCAGCACGAGTAAAATCATCAAGACAGAGGAAGAAGAAGAAAAACTGTCAGAATTATACTGTTGATGTGAGAAAGACATTTTATAAAACCCTGAAATATGCTGTGCTGTTTTTTTGTTTGTCTTATGCATAGTGAACATCGAGCCATCATGAACGCTCGTGAGAGTAGCGGGGACTGGGAATACCACCAGGGCAGGCAGAAGAGTGAGGATAGAAGCCTTCCTCCTTCACAATACAACTCGCGACCTCCTACGCGCTCTGGCAGTCGACCCAGCACTGCTGACTCCCTGCAGCACAGCATCGGTGCATGATTTTTCTTTCTTATGATTTTCAAAAATGATTTGCTAATACTTGAATGATTTAGTCGTATCAGAACTTCCAGTTACGAACAGAGAGCATCTTTGACTATCTCTAATCAGATATCTGCAGTCTCATGACTTACTGTTAATGTACATTGTGTGTACTGAAAATCAGCTGGAATTTTCAGTACGCACACTTTGATTTCCCTTCCACCTGCTCCGCTTCATTTTGTGCTTATTGTTTTTATTTGAAGTAATGCCCAGTGTCCTCAAGAAACTCGATGCCCTTCCAGATAAGGAAGCTCCGGCAACTTCCTTAAGAATCTTAAGGGATAAAGACAATGCTCAACCAAATGGCTTTCTGTAAAAATGTCAACACAGTATGTGTTTGTTAGCATTTTACAGTTCATTGAACTGAAATTGATAGCTACTTTATTAATCCATAAGGGCTATGTTGTTGCACACAGTCTCCATTGTCTCGTTCATGTTTAAGATGAGGTGATTGTTTCCGCACCACATTACCAGTCTGTTACACACCCAGGCACAGGGTTGATAGCATCGCCAAGTAGCTCACAGAGTGCATCCCAGCCTGTGTCCTCAAAGCACCCCTGCAGTTTAGCTTCTTGGATTGAACTATTATGTTCAAATGTATTTTACGCTGCGTTCAAAAGTGTTATGTTGAAGTGGGATTTTCGAGTGATGAAGCTCTTTTACTTTCTGTCTTTCTTTCGCTCTCAGACTCAGAGTGTGGGCGGTTCTCGCAGGATTCAGAGTTAGATGGGCCGTATGAAGGTCCAGCCAGGAAAGGACACACCCAATCAGAACACAACAGACACTCTAACAGGTAAATGTTAACTGCACAGCTGACAAAGTATTGGCATGTGGATGCTGACCTACTGCACATATATGTGCAGCTGTCAGAAATCCATAATATTATTTACGATCAAAGCACATGCAAAAATTATGTTTGATTTAGTTTCAGTGTAAGTTTATCAACTGAGCAAAGATCAGCACAGGGGTTCCTGTAAGAAAAGGAGACATTCTTTGTAATCGACGTTGTGATAGTGCTATTTAAGGTCCTTCCTGGTGTCAGCCTCAAACTGTTCCATCTTGAATCAATCAAATATTTACTAATTTGCATGCACTGTGAAATGTGTAGCCAGCATGCTGAGGAGAAGTGAGTACAAACTCGGTGGAGAACGCAGTGGAAACAAGGCCAAATAAAGGGCCGTAGCACTCAGCGAGCAGTTGGTGGTGAGACTCACTGGCTCTGATGCTGCTGCCCCAATAGATGGCTTCAAATCGGATCTCTACCGCAGACTTGTAGAAGATATGCAACATTTTGCTGCATTTTTTTTTTACCCTAGCTTCCTTTTGAAGTGGAGTCTGCCTCTGTTCCTTCTTTTAGACAGCCTCAGTCTACTCAGTCTGCTGTCCAGGTTAGCATCCATGCATCTGTAGCTCTCATTCAACTCCACCTCTTCACCCAGGATAAAAAATGTCAGTTTAGTCTCACTCCTTCTGAGATGCACAATTATCTCATTTGCCTCGTTTACATTCAAGCTGAGATTAACAGTTTCCAGTACTCAGCCTCTTGTCCATCAGTGATACACCCCACATCTGCAGTTATCTGATTAGTTCCTAAGACGACAGGGCTCTGTGTTGTACTGGAAGTCTGAGGTGCACAGCAAGAAGAAAAACGGTGAGAGTACAGTGCCCTGTGGTGCTCCTGCACTGCTGACCACCTTCTCAGTCACACAGCATTCAGTCTCACAAACTGCAGGCTGTTTGTCAGGTAGTCAGTAACCCAGGTGAATGTGGAGGCATCCATCTAGAGATCTAGAAATCTAGAAAAATGTCTGGACATAGTCTGGAACCCTTCTCCTTAAAATCACCCTTTAACCACACATCCTTGACATATTCTCCTGAAGTTTGTTTTTCAATTTTTTCCTACACGCTTCCTTCACTCTTCAATAACTTCCTGTCTCTGTTTTTGAAGACTTACTTCTCACTGTCTTTGTGGGGATGGTAATCTCAGAAGTTAATATAGCCGGTCACACACACAGCCGTGGCATTATCTCTTGAGCTTATTATATCTTAGACAGCATTGGCAGGGGCACAGGGTAAGATATGAACCACTGCTAGACTGTCACAGTCGAACTCTCCCTAGATGATATGGACGTCAACTCATAGCTAACAGGTAAATGTCCCCGATTACACCATCTGTTGTGAACAAACACTGCAAAATCTCTGCCTTTCCTTTCGCCACTGTTTTGATGTCTGCATCTGCCCATTTAGCATAGATCACTTAAAAGGAAAGTCAAAAACTGGAAAATTCTATTTTATTTAAACCAAGATACTTACTAAACAAACTAAAAAACACACAAATGTGTTTTTATCCACAAGCGAATCTGGTGTTAAGGCTGTGAAGGATGGACGCAAATGAAAACAAGCCACATAACACCGCAGAGGTTCCTGTTCAACCCAGAGATGTATGTGTGTGTGTGTGTGTGTGTGTGTGTGTGTGTGTGTCCGTGGAGAGAGCTGGCGAGAGTGTTGTTGGACACCGATGGGTGACTCAGCACAGCCAAGCTGGTTTCTGAGACTGTGACATGCGTTTAAACGAGTTATGGCCACAAAGAGACCCATTCAATCAAAGCTCCCATGCTTCTCCTCCCCTTTTAAATCCCACATGAACTTGACTCCCGAATCCCGCCAACAGTAATGAGTCCCAGGAAACTGCCTCAGTTATCCCTCTGCCCCAGGAACGTAAAACACCTCCACAATACAGCCTGGCTGAGTCTAAACGAAACGGCCTCATTTCACCATAGTCCGAATGACAGGACTTTTATAGTGGGATGAAAAGGGCATTCATATTGAGGAGAATAGAGTCTTAGCAACACAGCAATTTGGCAAATGTCAGATAAGCAGATGTAGCTCTTTGCAGTTGTTTTTAGGCTAATGAACACATTTGCTCTTTTTTGGCTGAACAATTCTTCAAAGGAACACCTGAGGGACAGTCAGGCTGTTTTGTGTTCAAATGGATGAGTTGGATTTTTAGGACTGAAGGGCGTGGGTGTGCAAGTATTGCACCCCTAACTTTGCTTAAAGAAATCAAATCAGTTTGTAACACTCAGCTGTAGCAGATGATGTCAGGGATGTTGGAGCCAACAGTGAGTACACTGAGCAGAAGCAAGAGTGAAATCCATCCATTTGATGTGGTACAGGATTGCTGCACAGGATGTAGGTCATTTAGCCTATTCCTGATAACAGCATTAGGAGAGTTTAGTCCACTGCTGAGCGATTGGATGCAGACAGACTCAATTATTAATGTTGATCTTGTTTCTCAGACATTTCTACCACTTGTCATTTCTCTATTTTTAGTGACACAAGGAAGTGCTACTATTTTGCATCAAAGCTTAATTCATAATTTCACTGTATAACTGATACTATTGAAGTATAAAAGCAACCACATTGAGGGTATGGCAGGGTATGACAGAAAAGAAAAACATACAGGGAATTCCATGATACAAACTCAGGCTTATTCCACTAATATACGGCCAAGGCTCTGGCCCGACATGAATGTCAAAGTCTGAAAGAAATAAACTTGGAAAGGATGATAGGGGTGGAAACTAAATACTAACTTTTTGATGTGAAAATCTTGAGATCTGTAAAATATTACCCATCTCAAAGTATCACTACACTCTGTGTGGATTCTCAGCTATCCAAGTCATCAATAGTGTATCACCAGAATGGAAGCTATCGACTGAAACGGATACTATTAAATATCAAGGTCAGGAGGCTTGTGACTGTTCACCTTGTACACAGAACAGCTGTG
Source organism: Leuresthes tenuis (assembly GCF_036924035.1). NCBI lineage: Eukaryota > Metazoa > Chordata > Actinopteri > Atheriniformes > Atherinopsidae > Leuresthes > Leuresthes tenuis. Next base: position 12,394,397 of record NW_027325361.1, on the reverse strand, counting down.
ATTTCTTTGGTCTAAACCCCATATGAAAGTAGATCTAGTCATGACTATAAAATGTCATGATGACTGAATAGCTTATATATATGAAAAAAAAAATATATATATATAAAAATATACACACACACAGCATTTGAAAGTCAGAGTTGTGTGTTTTCACTACAGTATTTAGAGTCATACTTTTTAAAGCTGGGTCCAGAAATACTGGGACAACAATTACAGCATTAGTAATATTTCTATCCGTTTGCCTCCAGTGGATCTGAAAGGATGCGATTCAAATGTGGACTTTCAGATATGATTTAGAAGGTTTACCATGAATATTTCATAAATGTTTTGACAATCGACTGTCGAGCCCTTTTACAAGCACATAAGGCTCAGAAACTCAAAACAGGCTGTTGAGGTGGGCCTGGGGTAGATTCTGAGTAAATTCTATAATGTCACAATTCTATAACACAACGAAGCAAAATATTGCATTTTTTTTTCCTCTCTCTTCTCCCGTCCTCGTCAACAGTGGTGGTTATGTGTCGGCATTTAAAAGCCAGCGTGAGATTCCCCGCACACCTGATACCACAGTCAACCAGAGCAGTGCTCACCGGGATCGCGGGCTGGCCCTGGCACCCCAGTTTTCCGAGTCGGAGCCACAGCAGAGCAGCCGGCCTGGCTCTGCCAGCTCCACAGGAAGTGGAGGTGAGCATATGTTAAAGGTGGGAAGTCAACACCAGCCACCAGCCATTGTTGGCAAACTTTGGCTCCAGCTGGTTACTTCATCTACTCTGCCAGCAACTTTGGAAGACAGCCCATCGGCATTTTGATGCTCAGTGGCTCTCAGAAAACAAGCTGGCATAAAAGCAGTCAGTTTTAATGGAATATCAACTGGGTAGTTGAAGTAGACACGAGTGAAGGCAGCTTTCCTGTGGCTGTGTTCAAGTCTCTGGCCCATTTTCTTGCAGATATTTTGAACTTGCTGTTCAAATTACAAGAGAGCAACAGTCCTCCAAATGCAAACTCAGCATAAAAAAGCCATCCTTATGGACTGTGATATTCCAATTTGAAGTAATAGTGTCAAAGCATATAGCAAAATTGTTACCTCTTGACAAATTTAGTTATTTATCATCACCATAGAAATTAGAGTAGCTGATACTGAATTACAGGACAGGCTCTTTTCTCCTGGCAGATGACATGTGAGGAAGTTTAGGTGCGACTTAGTCAAACTTGGAACATTGACTCTTTTGTACATTACACTAAAAAAGTTTCAGCTTCCTGACACAGTTTCATTCTGACTGTCTTCTTCTTCTCTCCATTCAACTTTTCATTTACATTTGGCATTTGCTCGGCTCTTTACAGATATGTTTCACCATCACAACAATCCATGCCAGTAGTTATCTGAAAACCAAGGCAGACTTCTTATAACTCAGCAACAAAAGCATCATTTATTGTAAGATGACAAATCCTGCTCCAGTTTCTTTGAGTTCACCTCTTGAGTTACACAGTTTTAACTGGAAGTCTGTAACACAATCTGGTGTTGTGTTGTTTCCGCGCTATGTGTTGTAACTTAGTGGTAGACTTTCTTTTTGCAGAAAATGGAGACACAAATTGCGTTAAGTTTTTGATGAGCACACCAGGACAGCAGTCTGTGCGAACCAACAAGCTTCATTAGCTGTCAACTTCATATCTTGCACAAAGAACTTGAGTCACAGCAGAAAAGATCTGGTGCTCTTAGCTTGACGATAACATCTCTTTATGCCCTCATGCGTTTTAACTGCATTTTATGAGCGATTACCTCCAGCTCTTCCGCCAGCCGCTCTTACCATAAAGCTTGTAAAACCACCTAATGCTTTCTCGACGCTACCACATCCTCTTGTGAGTGTGTTGTACTTTTGAGGTCTGGCTAGTGTCAGACAGCCATTGGCCCGTGACAAAACCATTTAGCATTATCATAGCCCAGCTTAAAGGACAGTAAGCAAACAAACTGAAAGTCCATTCCCTCTCTGAGCTCTTTAAAGCTTTTATTTGCATGTTAAAAATGATCTTTTACTTTTTTTTTTCTTTAAGCCTCTGTCCTTTCATTTTTATTCACCTGAACTTAGTCTGTGGCTCGACTAATATTTGCTGCCTGGTGGACTGTCGTCACTGCAGGGAGAGAACACCACCACCACAGCAAGTTAGACCTGCCTTTGGTATACACAAGCGCTGTGACTGACGGATACGCTCCTTTGGCTAAGGAGGAGGCGTTCGTGTTGCTGACCGGGCCACCCACTCAGTCAGTGCAAACAAGGAGGGGAGCCCTGTGTTGAGAGGATGGAAAATACAGCTTTATTCTAGTCAAGACAGGTCAGCCAAGCTGACTATTGTGATGACAGATCCCCGTTATGTTGCCATGCAACCAGAAAAGGCAGAGGAAGTGCAAAAGTATCTTGTAGGACACTCCATTCTTGTCCAATTGTAAAAGGGAATTAATTTTTTTTCCCCTTCACCTCAGTTATGCGGGAAAAAGTCCTTCCTTCTTTTTTAAAAGCGATGGAAACCGAAGCCTCTGGGGTCAAAATACAGAGGACAAGTCTTTTGTGTGTTTGTTAAACAGAAGACATGTCCAGCACATAAACCTTTGTAATGACTTATCTTCAAAAACTCAGGATCTAGGGTAGATGCTGCACACACCCTGCTCTTCATCTTTTTCTCTTCTCTTTCCATCTTCAGGCTGGCAGTCAAAGAGGAGGTGAAGAAGGAGCTGTCACCATGGGGTAGCACTATCTCCCCAGGAGCATCAGGCTTCCTGTAACATCATCCCCTCAGGTTGTGATCAGGGTCAGAGCAAAAGAGATGGTAAAGCATCAGCTGCAGCAGCGAGAGGAGGAAGAGGAGTGGGTGGAACAATGTGTAGGATTGTGGCCCTGCATTTTTTCCCCCTTTGGCTTCAACACAGGCTGCTTTGGTAACACAATATGAAGGCAGACAATAATCACAACCCCCCCCCCTGCAAACCTGTGCACCATCAACACCATCGAGCCACTCTCCTTAAGGTAGAATTTCGAACACCTCAAGATATCACAAAAGTTACGTGTGACAAGATGCAATTTGTAAATAGAGGGATATATTATTATACAAAATACATAACTCATATTTCCCATCTTGATTCTACAAATGAAAGATCCTCTGAATGTCACAATTGTACTGTATTTAATTGACTTTTTCAACTGTGGTGTTAAATGTCTGTCCATATGAGAAGTTATTTTTGAAGCTTTGTTTGAAATGTAAATCATATTCTGAACTCGCAGTTCAAACCTGCATGAAAGTAGCTGCCCCTGTTTAACTGACACCTCAGGAAATGCACAGTTCCTGGTATGACTTGGCCGACTTAGTGCATGTTTTTAAATGATAATAGGATAAGAAAATGCATACGATATCTGAAGAGAAACAAATGAATAAATATACAGACTAAGATTTTTGTGAATGTCGTCACATTGTTTGCATTGTACAATTGAGGTGTGTGTGTATATGTGTGTGTATATATGTTCAGTGGTCATTTTTTGTTACACTCCATTTTGAAAAATGACACATTTCCAGTGGTTTTAAATAAATTTGTGTCACGTCACCTTCTTTGCTGCTCTTTCAAGTCTGTCGTGCCTGCTCCATTGACTGCTTTGCAGTCCACATTGTTTCCAGTCGTTCCATTTTTTGGGGGGAGTTTTGTGCCACTTCACAGTTGGCAGCTTAGTATAATCCATGAAAAGAATTGTGTATCACTTGCCCACACATGTCATATTACCAGCCAGAAATTGCATTTTTCACCCACCTTTGCACTGCACAGAGGAAAAAGTAATGCAATTCATCACAACAAAGAATAGCAGATTTTCTGATGACCTGAAAGTCCCAAACTTGCAAGAAGTCTTTAAGAGTGATGGAAATTAGCCCAGAGAGCTACAGTCTGGTACAAAGCATATTTTCCTCTGTGATTTATGCTGCGGTACATGGTCCCTGTTCATTAAACTAAACTAATTAGCATTCAGTCCTTTAAGACCTATCACCTCAATCTGCTTCCTGCTGCACTGTGCCTTCCTCACCGAGCCCTCCTCTATTTTTAAGTCCTGTATCAGTGGCCGGACATAAATAAAGTGAAGTGTTAATTGATTGGTTGTCATTTGACATAGTTTGAACTATCTGTGTGATGACTCTGCTTTAACATTTGCTCGGTCAGGTGTAAGAGTTTTGGAAGTAGGATGTTTGTTCTTTTAAAAGTGATTGTCAGAACAATAAGGAAGCTGAGGAAACACTACAGTGTGACAGTTCCTTCCCTAAGTTGATTACAGCCGTCCAGATCACACCTGTGCTTTTTACCTGCTTTAATATAATGAGTCATGAAAAGTTGTATAATATCCAGGAAGGTTAGGGTTAACGTCCTAAGCTTGCACAAATGCCAATTGTTTTGAGGAAATATTGTCATGTCATGTCTTGGGTTTTGTTTTCAGGTTTTAGGTTTATTTTTACTCAAAAGTTTTTTGCCTTGTTTTTCATTGTCACGTCGTCGTTAGATTCATTCAAGTCACCTGTCTTTGTTTTCACAGCTGCACTTCATCCCCAGTCACCTCCCCACAGTACTTTAGTTTCCAGGTTCCCTCAGTTCAGTGCCCCTCACCTTAATCCTCACCTTAACTGTTACCTCGCTTCACCTTGATTCTCTCCACGAGATTCGCGTTCTTCAGGTTTTGCCTCTCGTTTCTCCACATAGTCTTGTTTAATTTATTCCACAGTTTAGACCTATTGTTATCCGGCTCTGCCGCGCCTTTTGTTCTTGTGTTAATAAATCAAGTTTATTCCTTTTGAATTCTGCATCTGGGTCCTACCTCATCCACGTCACGCAGAACCCAACTCACCAGTTGTGATATATATGACTTTGTCTTCTGATCTGTCTCCAATGTGTGTTGCATGAGCAGCTAATCATTAGTCAGAACAGTCCCCCTCTGCATGACATTACTGATCTTGCAATGTCTTTTTTTTTTCCCAGGTGGACAGAGTAAGAAGAGCAAAGAAATAAAATTCAGAATGATCCATTTCGTACCTGATATTGTGCAAACAGGCTTACAGTTACCCCACCAGGGCATGTAGGGGGGCTTCAGAGAAACAGCTAATTGGGATTATTAGTACCAACAGTTACATGAACTATGAAAAGCTCAGGTGCTCTTACTTGTGTTTAATTTCACAAAAAACTATAAATAATCACGTGATCCTGATATAAGTGGCCTAAAACACTGGGCATTATAATAAATGCCCACCCAACCTCAGAAACATAAAATCAACAAGAAATGCTGATTGTTTTTGGCTGGACAAGTCTTTGGTAAATGCACGTCCACCGAGAGGTGGCTTATTCAGCAGTTAACTTTGTGAATGCAGCCTGTGAGGTACAGCACAATGCGAGGAAACAGTTCAGACATGACATACTGACGCACTTTGAGCCAGGTGGCAATATCACCCTGAGCCGTGCTGGAGCTGTCCAGCTGTAAGAGAAGGAAGCTGTTGCTTTCTCTCAAAACAAAAGTGTGGACAAACACTAAAAGGAAGGAACTTACAGATGTGGGGAGTGATCAAATAGAATAGTTTAACTGAAAGTTTATCACTAATTAGATTTTGTTAGCCCAATTCTTTCATTGGAAGCCCAATAGCAAGCTGGAGGAATGTTAAGTTAAACAAAGTATTTATTAGTGGTCACATGTAAAGTATATTGCAGGGCTGGACTCGGAGTGACAGAGCTCTAGCAGGAAATCTAGCCCTGATATCCGGGAAGCAATTCATATTTATATTCAGCTTAATCTCATAGGTTGTACTTATACTTGACAGAGTGTAATTGGCCAGTTTTTAGTGGCATGAGCAGGCCAGCCACTGTCCTCATCGTGTTCTTTGGATGTGATAAACAGCATGTGAGTGCTGTTTAAGGCGTATATCTAATGTACCAGACCTATCTAACCCAATAGAGATGCTTTGTCTGACCCAGTTGTTTTGTCTCACTATATCATCCTAAAGTCTTGGACCATTCAAGGACATACATTGCGTTTGTATGAGTAGAGTGGAAAAGTACCAGCTAGGAACATAGGTTATTTAGTAAAATATAGAATATGAATACATAATGTCTAAGAACAAAGCCAATTATAATTTATAAGGTCTTTCTTAGATGGTCTTTGTTGGCATCCATTTCAAGATGGCGATAACATACCCATTTTCTAAAACAGTGAGGGCAGGAACAACTGATGTCATCGGAATCTCTGGCAGCCACTTCAGCTCTTTTTATCAGTGGACAGCCATGTGCACGACTGATAAAAGGTGCTACAGACCAAGAAGAGACATTTCAGTATCTGCCTTCCAAACCTCCGTTTCCTCTTGTCCGGACCTTTTGAATAGATGAATCACCCACCCCCACGACTGCACTTTGTTGTAAACACTCGCACACACAGTGCATCAAAGTCAGGGGAAAAAAAGGAAGACATGTTACTTTGTAACGTAAATGGTAATATTAACGGTGAAAGAGGTCCCTCATCAAATAGACTCAAGTCTAAAGCTTATTTTAATTCACTTTTTTTACATTATTGACCTTCTCAGGAATGTCCTCACAAACCCCTCATTAACCTTTAGATTGAAAACACTTAGTTTCACTGTGTGTACATTAGAACATGCTTTGGAGGTCACACTTATGCCTGTTTGAGTGTGTCTATATGGGATAAAGAAGAATCAGTGTTACAAAACAGCTGCATTATTTTAAGACAGTGAAACACTAACTTTCCTCTGTGGGGGGATTTATCTGTGGGCGACAGTGTTCCTTGATTTGAGCTTGACGGTCCATTTTTAACTCTGAAGTAAGAAGTTGACGAGATACTCTTAACTCAAGGTACTTGTCCTGGGGCTTTGTTGGATGGTGTTTGCTCTGCAGTCATGGGACAGTAGATGTTCCAGTTTTCTACTGATTTAAGTACTTTCACAGTTTCTACACTCTTCTCTGTGTTGCTCTGTGTCAGAGGCGGGGGATTTTTAGCAGGTGAAGATCTGACAAATCACCAAGTACCCATTTCCCATGTGAGAGGTGGAGGGGAGACTCACAACAACTGTCAGGTACCACAAGGTGTTTTCCGTCATCCGGCCCAGGGTGAGCAGCCCATCGTAGCTTGGTTTATACAGTGAGAGGAAAGGATGCCGCATTAGAAGTGAAAGTAGTTTCGATGGTGCATATTTGACTTTTGAAAAAGCAGGTCGACAGAACAGCTCATTGACGATGATGAAGGCCATAAGTGCTGCTTGAATGCTCCAAAAGACAAATAGACGTCACATTTCTCGAACCTGTCAAAATAAAATATTTCAGGGTGCCGATTACATTGGGTGAACACACTGGATTTCCAAAAATAACAAAGTAAATCATTAAAATCTATCATATGACTTAGCAAGTGAAACACTCAAGTAGGTCCAAATTAGTCATGCATCTGAAAAAAAAAAAACAGGAAGTTGTGTCAGCACAAAAAAAATCTTTCTGGAAACTGTCATCAGCAAAATCACCCATCCATCCACAAGAGTGTGTACTGAACTTTCAGAGGACAGGTTGGTTAAAGTATTGAGGAGATTGGTGTTTGCCTACGGCTCAAAGGGGGGCATTCATAGCACAGCCTCCCCACACCTTCTTTGTTCTTTCTGCATTTTTAGGGGTTGACACTCCTCAGTTGATAGCTGAGTGGAAAAAATGGGGAGGACAAACCCCCTCTCGCTACCTTGTGTTAAGCTGTAAATTCTTTCACGGTGACTAAAGAGTTTACAGCCACTGAAAAGAGGAGGAAGACCATTTTTTTTAGAGGCTCCACTCAGTCCGTTGACAAAGTTTAAACAGACCAAAAGTGATCCTCCTCCCCAAGTCTCTCAGGTGAGGTTTTTCACCCAAACTTATGGTGTGAAAAAGTAATGGAGGATATTTCAGTTGCCGTTTACCTCGTGTCACTTAACTGTTAGCCCGTTTCTTTCATTGGAAGCCCAAGAAACATTTCATATTTATATTCAGCTTTATCTCACAGAGGTTCTACTTACACTTGACAGAGTATAATTGGCCAGAGTATAATTGGTTTTCAGTGGCATGAGCAGGCTTACTACTGTCTTTGTCATGTTCTTTGGATGTGATAAACAACATGTGTGTGTGTGAGCGTTGTTTTTGGCGTGTATCTAATGTACCAGATCTATCGGCTCTAATGGTGACGCTTTATCTGACCCAGTTATTTTGTCCCGTTATGTTATCCTAAAGTCTTGGACATGCATTGTGCAGTATGAGCAGAGTGGACAAAATAGGAACATAGATTGTTTAGTGACATACGGAATATGAATACATAATGTCCAAGAAAAAAATTCAATTATGACAGAAAGATGAGGTGCTGGGATGTCCTTCGCCGCTTCACTCCTCTGCAGAACTTGCAGAGGCCAAATCTACAAAGAGATAGAAAAAAAAAAATCGAAACGGGGAAAAAACACAGCCTGCAGGCAACAGGATGCACATGTGCCTGAGAAGGATGGCGGGTTGGATCCAGGAAATGGAGAGAGAAGGAGAGGAAGGAGAGATTTTGAATCACAGCTGTGGTCACATTGAAACATTCTTGTTTTGAAGCAGAGAGAGACATTTTGTTCCTCTTTCCCCAGACCATGCTGAAGCAGATGGGTACATTTTACCACAGCAAGGCTTCTGTTGAGTTGTGGTAGTAACGGCTGTGCTTTCAGCATTTCAGCCGTCACAGTGCTTATTTTGTTTCTCTGATGAAGAGACTGTAATGGGAAAAAAAACTGATAATGATCCACACTAAATTGAGCTAACATTTCACTTTTGTGAGATCTTGTTGTGCTATCATTATTGACACAATGGCCGCTAAAGGTTAGAAAGATGATAAAACCTGTGCAGTTTGTTTTGTCATGACTCATTAACACGAGGCCTTCTGGTTGACGTCAGTAATACTGGAAACGAATACACCTTAGAAAATCATTGCCATTCTGCAGGGCGATATCATAGACTACAAGTTTAACCACAAAAACAATTTCACCTTCTCGTGTTTCATCCCTACAGTGCAAATAGAAAGGACCGTCCTCTTATCATGCTATCAGATCTGCTTGCATGTTTCCTTGTATCCTGTCTTTAAAACACTCATTTTGATTTAAAGATTTTTTACTGACTGAGTATTATTTGGCTGTAGCCCGCTGAATGGGGTAGAATGCAGCACACAACAATTAACATTTAATGCCACCCATTGGTATTTGATGTGGTTTACCTGTTCAATTCAAGTTAAAAAGCAGTCATAACTGGATGCTTGCTGAAATTATGGGCTGCTTTTTAGAGCAGATCATCACTCCACATCTTCCACCAGGACCAAATTAGTATTTTACCATTTCAATAAAACCAATATATATATATATATTTATTTTAATACAAAGCTATTTATCAAAAAATTAAGCTTGTGCAAGAAAGCCCAGGTCTCATCCTGTAACAAACACTTGCATGCGCTATTAGATTTTTGTTTTGGTTACATTACACTTTTATTTGTTTTTTTAACATGATCTGTATCAGTTAGTCAGTGATAGTGGTGATGATATACTTCACAAAATCACAAACTTGTGCTATTTAATCCCACCCAAACCCAAGTCTAAACCAATAAAATTTGAACCAAATCCAAAATCACTGGGTGAGATTAAACGTTCAGTATTTACTGGTGTCTGGTTCTTCCTCGCAGAAGCCAGGGATACTTGAACAGATCTTAGAAGAAGGGACCTATCCTGTTTTTCTGCTGAAGTCCAACACTACTCCCGCTGCAGCCATAAGTAACAACTCAGCCCTCCCAGCACATAAAGATCTGAGGACATAATGAATGCTAAGGATTGAATATATAACCTTAAAGACAGGTTTGAAACCTACAAACATGGAAATATCCTCTGTACTTAATGAAGGATTTTCCGTTTTCTTTTTTCCTCATGACCCTAAACTCTCTAAGCAGACTTTCAGGTCACAGTGACATTTCGGTTGTGTCTTCTGTGCTGATATATGTTTGAACATATATGTTGTTTGCATGCAAACGTTACTGCCCGTACCTGTCTGCACCTTGGAAGCAGTCTCTGCATCTTTTGCTCCAGTATAATGACAATAAAGACTTTCTGTTGTGTTCTTCCTATTTCTGCGCTCACATATTTTATTTTCCCAGTAGAGCTGTTAAACTTGACATGCTTGTTTTATGTACAGACTAAAGGAGCAGAGAGAGAGTATTGATGATGGTTTAGTATAAGCCAAAGTACAATTAATGTAATTGGCAGACTCTTTTAATTGACTGAGTCTAACAGATGATAGATCAAAACACCATAATTGGGGACAAAACTGAGACAAATCTGTCTTTGTGGTGCATCAAATACCTTTTCAATGACACATTTAATGAAAATAAAGATTTTCTGCAGAGTAAAAGACTTGGTTTTTTTCTGACATTCATCCTCAACTTTTAGACCTTAAAGCCACAGGTACGTCAGTCATTTCCAGTCAGTTCTAAATGGGACAAATTGACCTCAGTCAAGCGGCAGAGAAATCCCACTGCTGACACAAGTAGCATGCATCGCAGTTACAAGTGCTTTGGCAAAATTAGCTGTAACCATTTTAAGATGAGAGCAAAAAAAGAAAATGTTTCAGGGTCTGAAAAACCTTTGGTACGCACATTCACTTAAATTAAATATGCTGCATCAGTAAAAGACCTGGATTACATCCAACCTTTGTAGGATCTAAGAGGAATACAGTATGAATACAAAGCCTTAAGAACACAGTCAGTCTATCATAAATAGTAAGTTTTGAAGCAGAACCCCTTTTCCGGTCATTGGGTTGGACTGGCCAAAAGAAATAAGGATTTTTACAATACTTCACAACCCAAAAAAGTAATTTCTGGGTGGAAATCTGTGGGCTATTTTCAGTTATCCATTTAATATACAGGGTACAGACACTTACCTCTGAGTAGATGGGAATGTTGGCTATTACAGTCAGAAATTCAAGGTAAATTCTTGGTTTTCTTAATGATGTAAGGTGAGGACGACAAGGGCTTTGTAGGCTTAAACTCGCACAGCCTCACTGTTCATTTACCATCCATATCCTGTTCTACATGTTGGCTACGTAACCGAGCCTTTAAAAGCGGCTCAGCAGTGCTCTGCAGAGATCACAGCGCGCATCTGAGCCACAGTCAACAGGAACCTTTCAAAGCGCACCTCACTGAAACTTCCTGCATCAAGACTGATTCGACTGATTGGAAAGGAATACTGTGACATTTTTCTCTTGAAGCCAAAGGCACATGAAGTGAAACTGTCCCACTTTTCAGGTCTCAGTTATTTGAACTTTCTCGGTTTAACCGTCACTCAGCCACGTCAAAAGCAGAAGAGATATGGTGTAAGTTGCATTTTCTCTTTTTTCCCCCCTCTTCTATATTTCGTACTTTCTTCCTTACTTTCTGCCGCGTTTCATCATTTCAGCATGATAACATTGTCAACTTCAAATTATTTGCCGATATGCCGTCTAGAAGTCTCTCAAATTTATTTATAGAAGAGGAGGAACATCCCACGTATAAACAATCCGATAAAAGAAAAACAAGGGGACAATTTGCGGAAAATCCCAAGGTGATGTTGTCGGTCTCTAATGCAGTTTTAATAGCGCACAAAGTACAGATTATTTTAGACTGTCATGTAACGGTGTGCCCTGCCATGGTTTAAAGACAATCATACTAGAAAACTCCAGTGAATTATCCTCGTCACCACGTGCACCTGTCTCATATTTAAAGATTAAATTAAAGATGAAGTTTTGTTCATTTTCGATTTGTTATTATTTTCCAACTATGTCTTCCTGAACTAAAGACGTGTTTTAACTTGTTGGGGGTTAAGAGGGACTCCCTCCGAGGCATTGGGGCCCCTATGGGTTTGTCGTGAATGAAACGAGCCCTGGCATGACATGATGGAAATATCTAGAAATCCGTGGTACGTTTCACTTCTTCTGCCAGAAGCCACTGATTATTCCTTATTAACGAACGTGTTAATGTGCTCCAATTGTATTACTGTGAAGTGCAATAAAGAAAAGACACAACCTTAGATACATTTTCTCTGGTTATAAAACAACACACACCTCTAGGGAACATTTTTCCATGAGGAAACTGAAAAAATGTGTCCATCTTTACATGTCTGGCTGGTTGTTTCGCATGAGGAGAATTCTTAAATGGTGTACAGTTTTGGCCATTTTTTTTTTTCAAACTTCACTTATAACCTACAAAGATCTTAACACAAAAGCTCAATGTTTTATACTTCTTAAATTCTTAGCATGTTGTTTTTAAACATGAACTCCATCAATAATTTAATCTTTAGCTTTCTTTTTTTATTTTTTATTAATAATTTCCTGATCTGACTCATTTTCTTATCTTTGTCCTCCTGTAGAATGACCAACAGAGATCGATGGAGAGTGTATAAGACGGTGAGTGTCGTGTTCTTCATGGCTGTGGTGGCGCTGGCCGTTGTCCAGAGGGGGAGCATCAACATGGGGCCTCCCTTTGAACTTGAACGGCAGGCTCGCATGCATGCTTCTCAAGGAGTGGAGCCCAAAGGAGCTCTGCAGGAGAAAACGAGCTCGTACTTGGGGAAAGAACGCTTCTGGAAGTTTGGCAGGCGGCAGCAACAGCCCAAAGGGAGGCCCACGACGCAGAAACCCAGAGTCACCACAAACAGCAGCCCCGGTACCTGGGATGTGAGCAGCTCCAACTGTAGCGCCAACCTAAACCTCTCAAGCCTGCCGTGGTTCAACAGCCTGGAGAACAACTTCAAGCAGTTTATGCTGTATCGACACTGCCGTTTTTTCCCCATGCTCCTCAACCACCCAGAGAAGTGCGCAGGGGACATATATTTACTCATGGTGATTAAATCAGTGGCCACCCAGCATGACCGCAGGGAGGTCATCCGAAAAACCTGGGGCAAAGAGCAGATGGTGAATGGCAAGAGGATAAAGACCCTCTTCCTTCTTGGCAAGCCCTCCAATGAAGCGGAAAGAGCGAACCATCAGAAACTCGTTGAGTATGAAGACTATATCTTTGGGGATATCCTACAGTGGGACTTCTTAGATAGTTTTTTCAATCTGACACTCAAAGAGACCCACTTCCTTAAGTGGTTCCACACTTACTGCCCCGGTGTGCGCTACGTCTTCAAGGGGGACGATGACGTCTTTGTCAGTGTGGAGAACATATTTGAGTTTCTACAAAGCAGCAGCCATGACAAGAACCTGTTTGTGGGGGATGTTATTTTCAAGGCTAAACCCATTCGTAAAAAGGAAAACAAATATTATATCCCTCAGGCTTTGTATAATAAGACATACTACCCTCCGTATGCAGGTGGTGGAGGTTTTCTGATGGATGGGGCGCTGGTTAGAAGGCTTCACTGGGCCGCAGAAACCCTGGAGCTCTACCCCATCGACGATGTCTTCTTGGGAATGTGTCTGGAGGTGCTACAGGTCACACCTATAAAACACAATGCCTTTAAGACATTTGGCTTGGTGAAAAATAAGAAAAGTAAGATGAACCGAGAACCTTGTTTCTTTAAAGATATGATCGTGGTGCACAAGTTGTTACCATCAGACCTCATGCACATGTGGAACCTGGTCAACAGTGACCTGGCCTGCTCAAAGAAAGTGGAACTCCTATAGCTTTTAGAGAGCGCCTTGTAAGGACAGCACCAACGAGCTGAGCCTTACCTCACTGGATGCCAAAAGAAAGTGCAGCACAATGCAGGAGAGTTCAAAGTGGACTTCCCGGTAAGCTCTCCTTTATGCGGAGAGACACCAAGACAATCCGTGGTCTTGCTGATTTTGAGCAGCAACGCAAGTTTTAGAGGAATAAACTCAAAAGTAAATTATGGTAAGCTTTTCTAAAAAAATGTTTTTAGAATTGTGTATTTATATGGAGATTTTTAAAAACCTACACTGTCAGACAGTAACTAAGAGGCGCTGCTGTGTCAATGGGCACACCGAGGATGACAGTCCCTTGTTCTGCAGCTAAAGGTATTTTGTTCTGTTATTTAATATTATGTTGTGGGCTCTGTTGGAAATGTACAACCTCCACATCTCCTTCTCTATGGTCAGGGAGCGTCCCTCTCCTTTGATATGGTGGAGGGATTTCGTTGAATTAAAGCAAACCCTTGATGTTGTAATCTGTGTCAAAGTCACCTCTGGTAATGACCCCATTAATGTGACCACATTTAAATTTCTAAAGTCAATCTTATTTTAAAAGGACAGGTAATGAATAATCCGAATAATGTTTTTATTTGATGTAACATATTTAAGCACATGCTTTCAGTTTGGACGTGTTCTGCACTGCTTCCCTTTGAAGCAGAATGGCATGCTGCGATAACTAAAAATGGTTTCAAGTCAGAGAAAAAGATCAAACTCTCTACCTCACTGATTTGGGCAAAATATTTTAAATATCAGTGGCCACTTTTTTATTTTACACATATGTTGTTTTGCTGTCATATCATTTTCCTGAAATGAAACCCAAGTCACTTTTTTTCTGAGGTCCTTGCACTCGTCATTTTGAAACATGATTGACAGGCTTGATCTGGACATCTACTGCATGTGTACTACTGGAACTTTTACGCTTGTTACGCGCACGTTGTCTGTGGATTTGAATGTCCTGATATCTACTTGACATGAATTTGATAAAGGGTTTGCAATGATGCTGTGAACTAAAACTTTTGCTGGTACGAGTGTGTGACATGTTAATTTAATTATTTCCCCCAATAAAAGGGGGCAAAAGCGGGGATTTTGCATTGTAATTTAACGCTAGTGATAAACCTGTTCATGGAACATTACATAATTAAAAGTTTAATGGGCATAGTGGTTGATGGTTGTGTCTAAACGATGTAAATGTATGTAAAAATCAACGTGTACATAGGATCTCATTTGTAAATAAACAGCTTGACAATACAGTTGTCTTTGAAGATCTGTCCTAGATTGACTGTTTTTGTGTTGATGCTTATCGGCATCCAACATCGATGTGAAAATCCTGATCGGGTCATCCAACAAAAGTGTTAAGTGTTGACACGGCAGTATCAGTTACACAACTAAACAGGCAGAAGAACTTATACGATTGAACGAACACTAAAAGCGTAATAGTGCACTCCAAACATTATATTAGATGGGTTTTTTTAACAGTCTGTTTGATACAAAGCTGTGTGAGATTGAAAAACTGTGTCTTTCACAATTGATGTGTTATGTTAATATGGATTATGCTATTAGACAACATTTCTGTTGCAAAACTAACAGCTGTGAAAAGAAACATCATGATCAATGCAGCACAACACTTTGTGGGCTCACTGTCTATCATGCTCAAGCAACTTCACATACAGCTGAATCAGTATGATATTTCACACCCGTTTATGTGAGACGTCCCCATCGAATAATGTGCCATTTCATTCCTTAAATTACACATGAATTGCCGAGGCTGATACTGGCAATAGTACAGTGAAGATATTGTAGGGGGCTTTAAGTTGGTCACATAAGACAGAGAGGACATAGGAAAACAAAAGAAATTCTTTTCTCGTGTTCTTTACAATCTCCTTCAGGGCCCAAGACAACAGAGTATTGTGAAACTGGATCTTCTATAAAGTGTGGTTCTCTCAGGTGCTCTTGCTAGAACAGAAGCATACCGTAAGGTTTATCTCTTTCAACTGCCCTCTTTGTTGCGCATATAGTTGAAGAGATTGCACGTCAAGCCTGTGAGCTGAATTGTTTGTATTGTTGAGTAGTTGTATCATTTATCAGTGTGGTTTGATGGATACGACCTTTAAAAGAATATTTCTATTATTTACTGTGTTTCTATTGAAATCTAAGATTGGCAAAATTATCTCACAAAGCAGAACAGGTAAGTAGCTTATGTAACAACAGTTATCCTTTCATAAAGATTTCATTGGTAGCTTAGTTTGTACTTTCCCTGAGGTTTAAGGCTCATATAATGGTGACATAGAGATGGGGGTTGGTAGGAAGACACAACTCTGTGTACAAAGAAACAAAAGTTTCACTGTTTCTGTGTGAGAGAGAACCAAATCTCACTTCAATGTAAAGTATTGGCTGCGACTTGTCACAGCTTGCAAAAGGTTTTTTTGTTTTAAGACCCTTCTCAATTATTGTGTGGCACAAATATCACACAAGGGTTATAATTCCTAGGTCAAGGAAACTATCAAAACTTGCTGCATAGGTGGTTTTAGAATGCTTTGTGACACTCTTCTCTGTCTCGCTTTTTACCACGGGCACATGTTTTTGAAATGTGGACAGAATGTGGCGCCGCGTTGACTTCACTTAAAAAGAAAAAAAAAAGAAAGGCTATCTGGGTGCCATCAGATGGCGCCTTCACAGATTTAGATGTTACCCCAGTCTGTCACCACAGATTCCGATTTCTGTTTGTGTGTTTGCTTTTTTTTTTTGCATGCATGCATGATTTTTGGGCAGCATTTGATACTGCAGTGGTGAACTATACATTTGCCAGAGGCCATGCATTAATTTCTACAGCAGAAGTGTCTGAAAATCCAAGCTATCACATTTTGTATATTTTCAGCTGTGTTACTTGCATAAAGACATCATATAATGATAAGAATTGAAATACTATTTTGTTTCCGTGATGATTAAATCCCCAAATTATTCTTTAAAAAGTTGAACTAATCTTACACATAGTGTTTCACAGAGTTGAAATGAGAGTTTTATTTTTCACTTACTAGACTTCAAGGAGTTCCTTTGTAAGTACATAAGAAAGTTATAAGTTAGATTGCACTGTAGAGTGTGGTTATTCAACAGGAACTAAAAATACTGGGTTATTTTCCTCACCTACCTTTGCAAAGCTACGAGTATCAAAAAGGAACCAAAAGCCAGACAATGAAATACACTTTTCACTCTTTACGCAAAAGATTTTAACAATCATTCTGTCCAAGTCAAAATGACAAGAGAGACTAACTCTGGCTTTGTAGCTGAGTGAACTGACTTATCAACTACTAGCCAAAATTTACTGTAATCTAGTGTAAATTTCCCACTCTGTTGATGAAATTTGACTGTAAGTGTATAAACAGCCAGCTTTCTCCTCTGCATGCAGACTGGGAGCTTCATATTTGCTGACACTAATTGGAGGAAGCTTTTGATGTCAGTTTGGTCAATGAGTCAGCTGGATGGGGATGCAAGTTTTCACACTAGACCTCTATTTTCTTCATAGGCCTCTCATGGAGAATCATCGTTGGCATGGCTTTAGATGGGAGTGTGCTTGAGCTAAAAGTAAAAATACCATTTGCAAATCTACTGTCTGCTAACAAGCTTGTCTGTTCTTTAAACCATAAATACAGTGGATAATATTTACGCTGAGCACCTTAATGTGTAACTTTGATAAGTCAAGGCACCACGAGGACGGCACATTCTCAAAATGCCTGCAAGTATGTGAAAACACACGATCTCTTTGTGATCGCTGAGAAAAACAAAAACAAATGGAAAATGGAGAATGAATTCGGCTGTTTATAAGAGCCACTGGTGATGGTGAAAAATACAGCACAGTAGCTTCTGTCACACAACCTTTTCTGCATGGCAGGATACAACTAGGAATAATTGTAACAATATGATGTTTTGATGGCTTTCCTGAAAGGGCTCAGTGTGACTGTGTACATACTGAATGAAAAAAAAATACATTTTTACTTTGGAGATGCAAAATTGTTTCAGACATGGGCTATTTCAAATAATGTTAAATGTCAAAGAATGTTACCATACAAAGACCATAAATATTTGAAAGATCTCCCAGATCCCCAATAGTATGGCCTTTTTTTGACAGAGTAAAAAAAGGCCAAGGTATTGTAACTTAACAGTATATCTTTGCTACAGGACACCATGCCAGAGACAAGGATCCTCTGTGAAGGGAATTACATATTATTTATTTATAATTGCATTGCCCTGCAGATGACTTTTCTTTAAAAAAGAAAAAGCATAGAGGCAGGAGGAAACTGAACGTGTCAAATGAAATGGAGCTGACCCGGGAGCAGCGTCCAGAGGTGAAACAGAAAAGAAAGCACACAGGTCATTCTAGATGGCTGACATAACACCACAGAGACAAGCTTGCACGACCTCTATCAATTTCTATGGCGGGAGGCACAAAAAATCTCTAAATGGAGTTATTCATTGGTGCCATCATCAGAGCCTCCACCCACACACCTTTGGGAACAAAGATCCCTGTTCAGGTGCCAGAAGTGTCACACGACTGCAGTCTGCTGTCCCCTGTCTGCTGGTGTCACTGACATGGGAAACCTGCCACAGCTCAGTGTTAATCAAGTCCATCTGAGTTCATTTACCAGACGCAGTTAGTTGGGCGAGTTACGGCAAAATGGTTAGAATAGATACCCCTTTTTCCGCCATGATAGAACAGGTTCCATCCTGTTTGGAAGTGTTGTGAGTTTTATACTGGTCATGAACTAAAAAAACAAACAAACAGTTGGTTCAAAGTTATAGTGGAAAAAGAAGAGGTTATCGTGTTCACGCTGCACTGACATCAAAAGAGAACATCCTTTTTTAGAGGATAGAAGATAAGCAATGACTTCTACTGATGATGCAACATAAACAACAGTGAATCCGCTCCAAACTACTGGAAACGCAGGCTGACTGAGAGTCAAAGGTTGCAAGAATCCTGAGTCCGAAAAGCAGGAAAAGCTGTCATCAGTTTAAAGTAAAGGTATGTTCTTATTATTTTTGCTTGCACGGCATTTTAACCTCCATCAAGGATTAGGCTGGTGGTCATATCTCTATCTAGTAATTGCCCCACGTTTTAGACATTAGATTACATGCATCTCTCCCTTGAGAAGATAATGAGGTGATAACGATATCAGGATTAAAAGAAAAACCTACTGCCGGTATTTTGCAACCTAACAGCAGAGGTTATGAAATAATGATTTGTTGGCATCAAAACAAAACTTACTGGAAAGAACTGACTATTAAGTCCTCTTCCTTTTTGGACATCTTCCAAAGTCAACAATAAATGATAAAAAGTCCAATAATATTGGAGCAGACATTGACAAGGCTGTTGAAACTATGTTTGCCCTTTACAGACAACTCATTAAACCAGCACATCAATGAACATTTTAAGAGACTTTCAATGAAAACCTGATCAGTTACATTTTTTTCCAGAGTTCAGCTGAGCTCAGATCAACTGAGTTCTTTGTTGCCCTCGCTTGGCAATCGATTCTGTTTTCGCATCAAACTTATGTTGGGAGTCGAACACTGTTCCCAGATGTCACAATTTGGACTTCCTCGCCATGTGTGATGCTGAGTTCTGGGTTAACAAAACTTCCTGAAAAGTCCTTGCTAAAGTCAATGATTGGTTCTTTAGTTTTTGTTAAAACGATCTTGGCACCATCTGACAAAAGCAGGAAAAACACAGCCATGATCTGAGCCTTGCAGAAGAGACACCAAGATAGCATGATCAGAAAACTGCAGCTGTCTGTGTACATGATGAAAAACAAAGGCAGCCACACACATGTGCTCAATAATATGTACCATGATATGTGGCCAATATCAAGACCCCTCTTAAACTGACAGTTGCATTTCAAGCAAACTGTTTCAGGAACTAACTCTGTGGTTTTACACCCCCCTCAGCTTTGCACTTTCACCACATCTTACAACTCTCCATTTGGTTCGGATCACATTCTACTTTTCATCTTACGCCACCATGAGGCCGATTCTTTCAGCACATTTCGTATCTTATTGGTTGGACTGCAGCGAAATGATACTCAGAAGATGAATTATAATCATTTAGATTTACTGACTTTTCCTGTTTTTCAAGCTCCAGCAGGTTGGATCAGGGAACCTCAGCACACAGCTGTGGTAAATGGCCAAAGGTCCAGTTGGATTGGTAGAATTTTCCCCAGCCCGAGGATTGCTCAGTATTTTCTGATTCACACTTTACCTCAGCTCCGATGTCCGATGCTCCCATATCACATCACTGAAGAACATCCCTACACAAAAGATACTGGCATCATAGTCGAGGTCACGCTCAGGGTCTCAGGGCTTTGTTAACTTCTATGATCTGTAATAGCAGTGAAATTTAGAGGAACAGCTTCTTTCTGGCCACTCTTACAAGAAGGCACGACCCGTAGACCTCCCATGAAGTTCTCCAATCTCCTGAAACAATCAACCAATAATACCACATCCATTTTTGTGAGAAGGAGGAACCACTAACAAATCTTGCAGGGAATAATAAGCCAGCCTTGAGACTTTCCTTCTGAAATTAATTTGGAGCTACACTTGCCTCATGAGCGTTCAAATAAGCAGACATCTTCCTTCAAGCAGAATCCTACAGACAGTTCACCAACAAAATAGTATTCAATCAGATATGGAGGTCGACTGTATTACTCAGCATTCAGGAAAAGGGAGAGAAAAAAATAAAATAAAAAATCCTCACACGCTCCAAACTTTGACCCAAAGACGAAGAACATGTAAAAATAAATTCTTGCCAGTACAGCTTTGTAAACAGAATAATTTAGATGTTTATTCTACGTTTACCATGGAAATCTGCTGCTCCTTCAATGGCTTCCGGCCTTTGTCCAGCTCATTTCTTTGGAAAATCTAAAAAGACTTGAAGTTTCTGCCACTGTACTAGCCAGCTGCAGTGGAGACTGCCACCTACTGGAGAACCTCTGGTTCTGAGACATTTTTATGGACCATCAGTGGAACAGGTCACTTTTATAATCTGTGCTTTACTAAAATGAGCTTCCAGCCATTCATGAACTTGACCTTTTAAGAGCTTCTACAGACTTCCTACCTTACCGCCCGCATCAGTGAATACTACGGATGCTAAACTCAACGTAGCAGACTGGCATTTAAAAATCAACACCTATAAGGTTTTATTTCATGATGTGAAAATTTAGAGACGGGGACAAAAGAATTAGTCAATGCACTACAAACATTTTATGTCACATGTCTTTCAGCCATGACTCATCTAGCAACTCTGTCCCATCAAACAACCATCACAAACATCCAAAACATCTCTTGCGTAAGGACTATCAAAATATGAATTTGAACAGTAAAACTTGGCATCTAAAGAAAACTAAACGAGGAAAAATAAAAGAAACCAAAAAAGAAACAAATGAAAAAAAACAACATGGATACAAGTGTAATTTTTTTCTTTACAAAAGGTAAAATGAAATCATACAAACTGTTTAAATTTACACAATGTATCTGACAAGACAAGCATATTTTTCACAGTAAACTTCCTTGTCAGACCCATTCCATTTTACTCCTTCGGAAAAAAGACAGCTAAGGAGGGCGGGAGGTGCGGGTTTTCATTCGGAACATTCAGTTCTCACATGAAGCACTTTAGCTGAAAAGGTCAGAAGTACCATTCTGGCACAGGAGGGTGAAGTTCTTATGAGGGGTCTAAACACAGGGCTAAAAATGCCTGTTTACAGTTAAATATATACCAATGACGCTTTCTGGAATGTCCAAAAGCTCTGAAAATTGATGAAACCAGAGTCCATTCAAAACTTAAAATACGACTTTAGTCATCAAACTTGATCTTCTTCCCCTGGGGCCTTGCTCCAAATCCACCACCTCCTCCTCTTCCACCTGAAATGAGAACAGGAGTCAGCTCTTTACCGACTGTCATATGATGCAGATCAGTAAAGTACAAATAACACCCCCCCCCTCCCTTTGATATTCTGATTATCAAAACCAACTCATCATCCCTTGAAGCATAACCCTGTAAATAATTTGAAGCCCCTCTCACCTCCCCTTCCTCCTCCTCTGCCTCCGCCACCTCGTCCTCCTCTGAAACCACCGCCACGGCCTCCGAATCCGCCGCCGCCTCGTCCTCCTCTGAAACCGCCACGGCCCCCGAATCCGCCGCCGCCGCCACCTCTGCCTCCACGGAAGCCGCCCTCACCCTTAGGCTTGGCGTAATCCAAGGTCACGCTTCTGCCGTCGATCTCGCCATCCTCCATCGCCTCCTTGGCTGCCTTGCAGTCGTCTTCGTTGTCGAAGTCCACAAAGCCAAAGCTGTTGGCGTTAGATAAGAAGACCAAACGTGTCACTGAAAGACTCGGCTGACCACTCAGAACGAAAACTAACTGTCCCCAACAACCTCGTTCGATAACCTTCAACTAAAAACTCAAACCCTTTAACATTCAGAAACTTGCATGTAAGCCACAAAGGCTGAGCTAAGAATCTGTGCTACACTCATGAGTGTCTCACATCAGACATGGGCAGCTCCCACTAAGTTAGCTGCCTGTTTAACTGCGAGTTCCCTCTACTTCTCATGCGAATCCGTACACTGTCACTGCTAGACAGAGCGGTGCTCACGAGAAGAATCAGCAGCCATGGGACAGTACTGGCCCCCCTCTGAACTTACCCCTTTGATGACCCCGTATCTCTGTCTGTAACTATCCTGGCTGCTACTGCAGCCTCAAAGGAGTCCTTAAGGGTCTGATCTGTTGTGTCCTCAGAGAGTCCCTTGACGAAGAGGGTTTTTGTTGGACCTGGGAGAGAAGATATCATGAAAAACTACTACTACATCATCATCATCTGCAAATGTGCAAATACAATTGCTTAAGACATCCTAAACGATCAAAGCTGACCAGGTCAGGACTTGACTATCTTAGAATCTTCACAGAGTCTCAGGAGATCAAGTTTTCATCATATCTGCTCAGTTCAGTTCATATCAGTAAAGCTTGAAGTGCTACCTGAGTTCCCTCTGCCCCCATCTCTGCCACCGCTGTTCTGGCTGTATTCCAGTCTGATAGTTCGGCCTTCGATGTCCGTGTTGTTGAAGTTTTCCAGAGCCTCCTTGGCATCATCTGTGCTCTCAAACTCTATAAAAGCAAAACTAAGGACAAAGGCAGGAAATTAGGGATGCATCAACGAACCCATTCACACGATGAAGACACTAAAATTAAAACAATGCCGACTGTTTTAATTAAAAGCCACAAATCTGATTAGAGTAAGACGGCTCTGTTGCACAGCAGACATGGGCAGCATCCCCGAGGAAACGGGGAAAGCCTGTTCTAACCGTGCATTCACTCTTCTTCTCGTGCGAATCCGTGCAGAATCATGGATTAGATTAAGAGGAGCTCATGAGAAGGTGCCCCACACTGAGATGCTAAACTTCAGTTTTGAGGATGATTTAAGCTTCCGTTCAACTTCTAACGCGACTTTTCGGTTAAAGCTGCTACACTTACCCTTTGGGTCTGCCGTCTCTCTGTGGAATCCTTACGGAGACGGCCTTCTCAAATGTGGACTGCAGCACCTCCTCTGTGGCACTGAAGGCCAGATTATTCACCACCAGAGTTTTGTTGGTTGCTCC
Organism: Leuresthes tenuis; assembly: GCF_036924035.1. Classification (NCBI taxonomy): domain Eukaryota; kingdom Metazoa; phylum Chordata; class Actinopteri; order Atheriniformes; family Atherinopsidae; genus Leuresthes; species Leuresthes tenuis. Next base: position 12,371,046 of record NW_027325361.1, on the reverse strand, counting down.
TGATGCTACAAAAAGGAAAGAGGACCGAAGTTAAACAAGAGACAAAAGGAGCGTCTTTCTTTACGAGTTACAAAGATCTGCAACCCAAACAGATGTTATTTAAGAACCCCACTGTGTGAGGAAGCAATGTCAACATTAATGGAGTTTAAATATCGAAGCCAGGATTAGTTTTCAAACAGCTTACCTGACATTCTGGCTCCTTTTTGGCTCTTTTCTCCAACATAGTCGACCATAATGGCCCTTCCCTGCACATCAGCACCCTGAGCCTCCTCCAGCATCTTCTCTGCTTCAGCCTCAGTTTTGAACTCGATGTAGGCAATACTGTAAAATGAGGAAAAGATGACCTTTTTACAACCAGACAAGAATCCTACTGTTTCCTTTAAAGTTAAGGATTGCTCTTCCTCGTGTAACCCTTCCCACCATTCATGAGCCAAACAAAGATATTTTCTTGATCTTACCCTCGGTTTGAACCGTTCTGGCCTTGGGGTAGCCTGACATCGACAGCATCTTCAAACAGTTCTTTCAGGTCGTCAACCGTTGCAGAGAAGGGAAGATTTTTCACAAATAGCGTCCGTGCTTCTCTCTCTGTGGGGCAAAATGTCAGCATCAGCATTGCAAATGGGAGAACTCCTTTTACGACTCATGTTTTAAGAGCCGTAAATTACCACTGTAGAACCGATGCGCACACATTACCTTTCTTGCCTTCCTGTGCGTTCTCTTTGCTGCGAGCCTTATCCAGCTTTATCTCCTGACCCAAGACTTTCTTGCCACTGAGTTCCAGAGCTTTGTTCATGTCCTCTTCAGATGCAAAGTCCACATAACCAAATTTCCTATAAAAGCGAAAGGAATCAGTCAACTTAGCCAAAAATCCAAGTTTCAAAAGCAATATTTTCAGCTTCAAATATGGAATAGCTACAATTCTTAAACAAAAGGGTATAAAGAGCCAGAGAACAATGGCATTTTAATCCAGTAAGTGCCACATTAACCAGATCACCAGTTTACAGTTGATGACTGTATGCAACTCGTCAAATGTGATATTCTAATCACAAATTAATGAAAATTATGTTTAAAAACTAAATTCAGGATTTATGTCCCTCCTGTACACCCCACTTACGCACAACTGTGCATCGTTTAAAGGAGCAAACCAAATTAACTTACTTTGATCCCCCTAACCGGACATCGACGACTTCCAGGCTGTTCTTAGTGAAGAATTTCCTCAGTGACTCTTTGATCTCTTCAAAGTCCTTATTAGAGTTCAAGTTTCCCACAAATAGGCAGAATCCTGGAAAATGGGAGCACATTTCCAAAGTTTTCATTATTTGTGTAAAACTCACATTAAGTCGATTTTTGGAGCAACTGAACAATCTCAGTCAATGCATTGATGGTTACCATCTCCATCCGACTTTGCTTTCTTGGTAGGAGGCGTTTCCTTTTTGCTCTCTGCCTTCCTCTTTGCAGGTTTCGCTGGAGCCTCTGTTAAGAAAAGGAGCAGTGCACTTCTTTAAGTAACAGGGGAGCCACCCAGCAAATGATGAAGCATCCTGAATGTGGCCGATGCTAAAACTCACCCTCTTCTTCTTCCTCTTCATCATCTTCATCGTCGTCGTCATCATCATCCGACTCTTCTTTAGCCTTCACCATGCCTGCTTTCTTTGCCTTTGCGGCTGCTGGAGCGGGAGTTGTGTCCATCTCTTCTTCAGAGTCTAAAAACAAAAACCATTTAAAGCCCAAATCCATCATTGTGGCCAAATTCAAACCTCGTGACCATCGGTGGTTAACATTTGTCAGATGTATTAAAAAGGTGACATCATACAAAATCAGTATTAAGTCCCTTGTGATCATCATTCAGTTGTTGGAAAATTCTCTAAACAAACAACTCCAGAAAGATTTGTATTGCAAACAAAGCACAGCTTCTTACCATCCTCATCCTCGTCATCATCATCCTCGTCATCAGAGGACTGTGCTTTGGCAGCTGGTTTAGCTGCTGCTTTTGCAGCTGGCTTAGCTGGGGTAGCCTTCTTGGGGGGTGGGGCCTCCTCTTCCGAATCATCGTCATCATCATCTTCTTCGTCATCATCATCAGAGGATGCCTTTGCAGGCTGGGCCTTGCCTGGGGGCTTAGCTGCTGGCTTGGCTGCTTTCTTGGTGGGTGGGGCCTCCTCTTCTGACTCATCTACACAACAAAAGCAAGAAAATGTATTCATCCTAACAGTGAAACTTTGAGACAAAGGCTCTCATGAGTGCTTTATAACAAATAAAAGGATAAGACAATGTAACAGCGATTGAGGATAGAACCGGCAGACAATAAAATACACACCGGTACCGAAGACATAGCGCTGCATTTGTTTTTCCTCCGTACATTACACACATGAGTACTGAACAACCACATGCATGCCAAGAAATGGAGGGTGGGGTGGCTTTCACTTTCAAGTGAAGAGTTTAGACTACCAGCATCAGTCACAACAAACTCTGATTCTGCAGTAGGACCTACCATCATCTTCTTCATCATCGTCCGACTCCTCAGCTTTAGCGGGGGCCGCTTTGGCTGGCGTGGGTTTAGCGGGAGTCTTTGCTTTTGCGGGCGTCTTCTTAGGTGGAGGCGCTTCTTCCTCAGACGACTCTTCTGTTGATGATTATCATATCATGTCACAAAGTGCCAATATAGGTTGTATCACTCCATATTATTTAAACACCTGAGGTGAAATCAGATTAGGACTTTGTATTTTCATTACTACAAAATCTGAATTCAAAGAATTTTCTAGGCTAAATTAGCAGCATTAAATGAGCAGTGCTGTCGGATTGAATTTCCATGCATTTAAAAAGGCAAAGATATTTTATCCCAACTTTGAAACGGTCTGGAATCACGTGCATCCTGATCAGAAGCCTATTTAGTGCAATATAATGCGCTGTAAAATATTATCGAGAAACCTACTCTTACATAAGAAACTAAAGCTCAAAGTATCACTTCCCTAGATATACAAATACATCCAAAATAGATTTCCTTAAAGAAAGAAAAAAACACTTGGTGCCCTTTAAGTGTGTCTTTGATTAAAGTTTATGGCGGAACTAATTCTACTGAATCAGTTCCAAGGTGTTACAACCATTGGGAACAGGACCTGGCAAAGCTTAAATATCAAAATTGGGAGTTTCATTGCTTACCATCATCGTCGTCATCATCATCATCACTTTCTGCTTTTTTAGCAGGGGTGCCGTTTTTTGCAGCTGGGGTGGCTTTAGCTGGAACGGTCTTCTTTGTGGCCTTCAGTGGAGGGCTCTGAAATTTAGATAAAAATATAACAGATGTTTTTTTTGTATTAAACTGACTTGATCATAAACAAATAAATGGCAATGAAAAGTCAATGTACCTCTTCTTCCTCCTCACTGCTGTCCTCATCACTAGATTCCTCCTCCACCTTCTTGGGGGGTGGAGCTTTTTTCTTCTGTACTTGATTCGCTGCCTGAAAGAGCACAGAGAACATTTAAAAAATCAACCTTTCATAAAAAGTTCCCAATAAATCTTTAAAGGATTTTCATGGCCCACATTTGTCAAAAGTCAAGGACTGCCTCCTATGGATTATCGCAGCGAGGCGCCATGTTTCACTAAGTTTTAAGACGGGGGTTTTAACCCACGTGTAAGCCCTTCGAACTTGAAAACCTAAGAGGCCGCAGATTTACCGATAATAAAGATTTAATCGATGACAACCCCGTGGATAAGCACGTGCTAGTGTCGTTTTAATTGCCCGCACTGAAAACCATCGTCTGGGTTTTGGTTGGTCACCTCGTGTGTCACACTGAGCGTCCAACCCACGTGGAGCTAAAGAGGCTGGCCAGCTAGCATGTAGGCTAATTCATTTGTTTGACATACTGTACACTACAACACGTGTTATGGACATTTAGATAAAGGGGGGTGGAAATGTGAACGTAAAAGGTAACACTGATTAAATAACAAAACGCGGTGATACCAAACTGTTCGAAAAAATAAATAAAAAAATCAAGATAAATAAGCCGCATTAAATGAGAAGCGGTGATGCTAATGGGAGGTTAAAATACCACGTTGGGCGCCATTAATATTTAACTCAAAACCTCACAATAACGTTTCCATTAATTCGTGGGTCCATTTAATGCGGGGTTTGTCTTTTTTTTTTCGTTGTTGTCAATGCACCTCAAAAATTTTACCGTCAAGCCGAGAGCGCGCCTGAAAGCCATTTTGAATAAGCCTCTTCGCGTTGGCAGGCCACGCCAGGCCTGTGAAGCAAGGCGCAAACATGGCTACTGTCGACCGAAAAATCAACGTTTAGTAAGAAATACACGATGCATTCTCCATTAAGCATGTAATACAATAATTATATAAAAAGAGTGCATTGGTTGCCACATACAAGTACCCATTTAGCCCTTATTTCAGTTCCTCCTTTTCTCCCGATCGCAGCAACTTCTGCATGAAGGCCTCGTGCGTAAACACAACCTAATTTCTACCACAATTGCGTACATTCACTGTAACAGTATAGTAAACGTAATTTGCTCTTACCTTGGCTAACTTGACCATGGTTGTTTCTGTTGTGTTTCAGTGAAACACAAGGAGCTGGATGATTCGTTTCAAGAAACTAAATTTCTAATGTATGCACGTGGATCTGCCTGCTCGGTGGGACATTGGCCAGGAAAGACAGATAAGTCGCAGTCGCAGTTGATCTCCAGCTCTGCGCGCTAACGCCTACCCGCCCACATGACCGCGTGAACCAATCAGAAGTTGCTACATTTGCATCGTGCCCGCGCCTCGCCTACAATGTAGAATTTTGGTGATTATGTTATTCCTATGATTAACAATCAAATAAGAGATGTGCAGTTCAGTATTTACCCAGATATTTCAATTTAAACTATAATATAAATTTATCCACAGCTTCATCAATTCCACGACGAATGTCGCGCGTTAACTACACAGAGAGTCTTTATGCACCATGCAGCTGTTGTGAACCACGTGGTTTGAACAGTTGCCGTAAACCGTCACTAACATCACATGTAACTTAAGTGTGTTGACAGGAACACACTCCAGTGGTCAATAAGGTGAACCATATTATCTGTTGTAGTGCGAGTTTTATATTATCACATAGTGAAAGGAGGCTTAAAAGCATACCGATTTAGACCGAATAGGAAAAAGGATGAATTGCTGCTTTAATTGCTCTTACAATATAAACTTGTTTCGCCTACGATTACTGCCACTGCCATGCTGCTCAAACTGTATGAACACGTGAGATAAAAAAGAGGGATATATTCATCAAAATATTGATTTGAATAAATATTATGAGGGTGCTCCCCAAGTAGACTTCAAGTAATTAAACCTGTTGCACACGTGTTGTCTTCACACAATAATTTCCTGATGAGTCAGCCTTTCAAAATGAAGTAGGCTTTAAACACGTGTAGGCTGTCGAGTGTCTCTAAAGACCAACATCAAGACAAAAACTAAGTTGCCTCCTTTTTTGTAACACTGACTATAACTGGAAATAGAAATAATGTGTTCTTTACAAACGTCCTTTTGTCCCATTGTGTTACCACATTTTATGGGCCAACGCAACTATTCATGGCTAACTGCACATGCATGGTAGACATGGTACAATGACACTCAAACTGAGGTTCACAGATGAACCTCATTTGGTTCTGCCTGTGCTGAGTTATTCCCCCTGAAGTCTTGCCAGGTCCAAATTATGCAAATAGAATTTATAGTATAATTATAAATTATATTATTTAAATTAAAACCATTAAATTAAATGATAAAAATTGAAATAGTTTATTACTGCTCTTATCTCCACATGCATGTTTTCTCCTATAATGTCTTTTAAATTTTTTATGACATATTCCTGATTTATGCATTGGTTAAGCCAGTGTTTCTCAATTCCGGTCCTCATGACCCACTGCCCTGCATGTTTTCAATGTTTCCCTCCTCCACCACACCTGATTCAAATGAATGGCTCCTTATCAGGCCACTGCAGAGCTTGGTGATGAGCTGATCATTTGAATCAGGTGTGGTGGAGGAGGGAAACATTGAAAACATGCAGGGCATGCAGGGCATGAGGACCGGAATTGAGAAACACTGGGTTAAGCCATTTATCCCTCTATATATCAATAAAATCCAATTACTCTATACCAAGCAACAATGCAAAGCTTCTTAGCAGATTTGATATCTTACATAGCCTGTTATAAAGGCTGCATAGTTTTGGGTTTGTGTAAGTTAAGCTATGTCTTAGTCCTTCTATGTAAAACTGTTGACATCCAAAAACCAGGCAGCTGATTCCCCCGGGACATGAACAGCACATTTGAGTAATTAACCCGCAACACCACACAGAGGCAGCATTGCCTTTTCCATCACTTGCCCAGTCATATAGGATAGCTTGATAAGTGAGGGGTGATATTCATTTTATTCTATTGATTTTTCTTCTTTCTTTTTGTTACGATCAAGCAAATGCTGATCTAACCATATCAGATTTACTGAGAAACTATTTCTGAGTCTACAGATGATAGGTCAGCAAAGTGCATCCAACCCCCACTACAGAGCATTTGGTGAAATTGCTCGATGGAGACAGCTTTGGTTTTGAGGTTAGTGAGGTGGCTTGGGACCTGAAAGTCACTGTTTCACATCCCTCACAGGAAAATGTGGACAGGGCAGTGAATAATACAGTTCAATTCAAAGTTGTTGGTAAGCCGCCTTTGAGCAAGGCATCAAATTGCTTGATTGCTCCCCAGGCAGTGTAACAATTGCTGTTCATGATATCAGATAGTTTAATGAAGAGATCGTATGCCTGTGGGTGTATAAGCATGCTGCCAAATTAAGATTCTTCTTAGTCTAAAAACCTCCTCCCACACCTGTTATCCACTTCTGGGTTCCAAGGTTGGATTAAATCAAGTGAATCCAACGTATACAAAGCATTAGGGAGAGAAAAAAATGCACCCCAAAGAAGTGGATTTTCTTTATCACTGGGAAACACATTATTTCTGGGCAGCCACCCAAAAGTGCTCATAGTGAGACTTAAAATCCTAAATCCTTTTTAGTATTTCCCCATGCCTCAACAACTTTTACCTTTGACAGCATTATTGCTTATGGAGCTAAATACTGAAACTCTCCTCTGCCAAATATATGCTCTCACCAGGGTAGCAGCATCATTGTTTGCGGTGTGCAGCCTGGACGCAGGGCACAAATAAAACAACCTCACAGAACTATCACAAGACAACAGGCAGAACAGATTTACCACCCCATTTAGCCCGTCGTGTTAAGGAAAACTTTATATTCGTACACTCAACAGGAAAAATCTCAGGAAACAGCCACCCAGTCATCAGAGTACAGGGTCTAAGCTTATTTTATGCGCGCTATGGGTTTACGAAGAGATCGCTTTCAAAAAGCCCTCATGATTCTCACAAGGCATTTTCACAAAAATGTGTATGCTGTTAGGTGAACATAATAGCAATAAAACATCTTTGAGTAATATATGTTTTTGATACATTTGTGACCCCTTAACAACAGCGATAATAGATGGTATTTTTTTATTACTAAAAGCTTTCGATACAAGCTTTTATGTCTTTTTTTTAACATAAGAGGTTACAGCGATTAGATTATGGAAAAATAAATCTGACTTAACTCAGTTTTCATAGATCGTTAAGTGACAGGGTCCACTTTGTTTCTGTTTCCCACAGCTCTATAGCTCCCTCTAGTGCATAAGTATGTATATGCAGGCTGTGAACTTTATTACTACACTGTGAATATCATGTTTCAAGACATTGGAAAGGATGTAACGTTCAGCCCACAATAATGTATTTTTAGATACATTAATAATACAATCCAGACCTTTTAATCCTGATTTATATTTCCATAGTTTAATATTTTGGCCTATGGATGACCCAAATGTCATGTTGGTTTACAGCGACTTTGTAAAATCAGACATATTCAGGAGGGTTTTGCTACTGAGACTTAATTTCCGGGCAATAAAAACAAAGTCTTTTCTAACTGATTGTCCTAAGAGACTGTGGAACAACCTCTCTGAGAAGCTTATAGCTAATTCATTATCACATTTTCCTAATGAACACAATTTTATAGACTTGTTTTTATGCATTTCCATCTTATTTTCTCATGCTGCCCTCTTGGTTTCTTTTGAAAATCTCACATATTTATTATCTTTTTACATACTTAAATGTTGTGTTTTATGCCCCCTGCTTGCTTTTGGAAACCATATTTTTGAATATGCTTCATAACATAAAGACATTTATTATTAGTACTGTCATTATGTAACTTACAGTTGTGGCCGTAAAAGTCTTGGTCTGAATCCAAGTTCCCAACGTTAAAGCAGTAAAAGCAGTGAACTTACTACTTCATCTCCTCTACCCTATAAATCTACCAACACCATGTTTATTCCGTTAAATGTCACTAAATGGTAATGCTCCGAAGAATTACAGGTACATAATAAAAAAGCCGGGTGGTGCAGTGGTTGGCATTTTTGGCTAAGGGCAAGAAGATTTTGGGACCTGCTGGTCAGCAAAACTGTCTGTTTTGTCTGCTGGGATGGACTACCCACAACCGTCCACCTGCTGGATGATTTAAAGGCCGGATTTGAAATTTTCACCCAAAATGATGTCTTTACAAGGTGTCATAATGGAATTGGTCATTTAGGAATAATGTTACTTACTGCCCGATATCTAAGTCCCTATAGGTAACAATGTAAAAAATGGACAATTTTACAGTTCAGTGTAAAATTTCCAAATTTCCACACTATAGCAAGCAGTTTCATAAATCAATCTGCTATCTGATTCACAGGAAAGGATAGAGGAACCAACCAATCTATCCTTATTCAGAATAATAATAAGCTGCCCTCCACAGCCAGTTGAACCCTATACTGTCCCACATGTGACTATTAGTACCACCTCCTCTCTCAAAATCAAGGCAAAAAAATGTGTAGCAACTTCAATTTTCCAGTTCCAGTGAAACACAGACGCCCAGAGACATGGCATGTAAGTGCACATGGAATGTTCTTTTTTTTTCTTTTTTTTCATTTTTGAAAACATTTACAACTATTTGAGACAAAAGAAAAAGGTAACAAACAGAATTGACCTGCAGTTTGCATCCATTTTCAAAATGTTACATAAATAAAACTCATATTTATAAATATCTCTTTTTATAAACATATAAATATTTTTTAAACATAAATACATTTATGCAGCGGAAGATGAAGTACTTGAATGTACAGCAGCGGCAGCAGTAATATACAGCTTTGCAGTTTGTAGTTTTTACACCATTGTCCACAATGTTGTAGTATATATCTGTTTGTATAAGTTGATCATTTTGTGTGGTATACATATATGTATATATACCTGCATATTTACTTAATATATATGTATTTATATGAGGATTTTGTAGCGCTGTCATCCCAGTGCTTGTAAGTGCTGGTTCAGGTCACTTTCGTACCAAAAATCTTTTCACTTGATGATTTTTCTTTTTTCCTCAGGTGAGAACAAACTCAACTCTTGTTGTCCAAACCCATCGTCCAGGGATCTAGGAAAAAAAAGGAAACAGAAGACAAAGCTTAAACCGATTACCAGGGACAACTTAGTAAACACACTGTCATCCATTCTGTGATTTGTATGTGTTCATCATCTCTTCATCTTCCTGTGAATTTCCCAATTTACTTGTTGTATTCTCAACAAAAACTGTTCCCCTGTCTATTCACCTAACAACAGAAAGTCTGAATTCATAGCTAACGCAAACTTTCACATTTATGGGTGAGCAATAGGTAGTCACAAAATCACCCACCCTCATTGAGATTTCACAGTTTGCCACAACCACAAAAGGCCTCAGTCCTCAGGACTAATTATGCGTCACCTAGCTTGTGTATTTCTCCATTCACCAGTTCATTCCCAGTAAAGAGAAAATGGGTTTCCCAGAAAGACCCTGACCACTGCAGGATACTCTGTTTTCAAGAGAGTGTATAAATGTGTATGTCTGCATTCCCATTTCCTTCCTCTGTCTCTCCCTGACTTATTTTCTTCCTAAACAAGATGTATGTTACTGTTTTCCAGATTAAACAAATGGGCTCATTCATAATGATGTGTATGAATAAAAGAGTGAACTTCTTAAACACCCACTGGATTGTTCCCAAATACATCACTGTACATCACTTTAAGTGGGCTTTCCTAAAGGGATTCCTGCCCTTCCTGGGAACACCGCTTGACTTGACAATATATATTTTTCCTTTAGCTTAATATCGTTTTAAGTTTCAAGGAGGAGTTGCACAGACAGCTAGAGTCAGTCATATATACTTTAAATGTGATTTCATACATCTACCTGACCTCTCATATTCAAAATATAATCTATCACTCAATGCAACCAGAGACATGGCCTCAGCTCTCAGACTTTTATAATGCTTCCACTGATTCCAGATTTCTATTCTACCCTGGTTTAACAATGAATGCAAAAAGCACACATTGTCCTGAGATGAACTTGAAAAGAAAAAGCAAAAAAACCCCAAACATGTTGTCTTATCTCTTTTGCATGTATTCTTTCACTCATTCCCTCCAACCCTTCCCTCAGCCATTTCTGTAGCTATTCTGTAGCTATTCATAGACCCACTAAGGACCTTTGATAAACCAGTAATAAAGAATCTTTTTTATTTCTCTGTTCTTCCTAATTGTTTCCTTCCCTCTGTCACCAACATTTCAGCGTCACATGATAAAACATCTGCTTTCTTGATCCCTATTTGCCTTCTTTCTTTCCCCATGCTGCATATTCCTCCTTCCCTCATTTCTCAACACCATTCATAATTTCATTTCACCGTGACAGTGACTCAATCGAAGAGTGAAGTGGGACGACCGTTAGACCTCACTCACCCTCGCTGCGCTGCGCCGACCCTAGCAGCCCATGCCGCTGATGGTCCCTATCCTGTCCATCTTATGTCCGAAACAGCCACTCGTGGAGCCCCCTTTCTTGCTGCCTGATTTGTGTTTCCTCGTTGGGGGTTGGTCGTTAAGGAGACGAGCCCACATCCCTCTGGCCCGGGTGTCCATCCTTAAATCTCGCAGTAACCGCATCCGAGAGCGCACAGCGTCTAGCCGCTTCTCCCTCTCCTCCGACTCCAGAAACTCTGCCAACTCCTCGCCCAGCAAACTTCTAAGAGACTGGAAGATTAAAGAAAAAAAATAGATAAACAATGTATCCCGTGGGCAAATACATTGTGCAAAGAGATCGAGTTGTGATGGAATTGCAAATACTTAGTGCTTGTTTGAGCAGAGCACTCGTTTGCTATTTGAGGTAAGCCTCAACTGATACACATTTAAGCACATCCAAATAAGCGTTGGCAAAGAGAGGTTTTGACAGTTATTACGAACGGATTCGGAAACCTGAGCGGTCATTCTCTTTGATCAAAATCAAGCAATGCGATAGATACAAAAATGCGGCAATCCCGGGAATCAAACCTGAAGCAAATCCCCGATACAGCCAACCACTCGAAGGTTTGGTTTTTTACCAAGTGACAACAAATTTCTGTCACTGCGCCATCAGAGACAAATCCGGCTATAAAACAGGTGCCCGAAGCCCACCGCTTTGCTCTGAACTGGAACACCAACTCCAGCCTTCCTAAATTCAAATGATCTATGCAAATAACCGTATAATTTATTTTCAAATAATCTAATTCCTCGCTTTTCAAGGCGACTCTATTTTACGCTTCTTCACTTTTACGCACAAAACTGTGTTGTTGTTTCGTATTGCTAAATAATGTGAGAAAAAAAAAACAAGATAATTGGTGATGATTATCTTCTGATGTCTCTTCTAAAAGAGGTTTCACTAGAAAGTATTTAATCTTTTTTTCGAACTATTTACTGCACCTATAAATGCTAATAGGTATACAAATGATGCTGTGGAGTAAAAAGCTGCATCAATCGGTGTTAGGCATCACTGAAACAAACAGTTTTAAAAAGTTGGTTCAATGGGATAAAACAGCGTTTACAGCAATGTTTCTGACTCCTCATTTGGAAAAAATGTCTCTGCTGAATCGCTACACACAACTGAAAGTATGAAATATGATGCGTAAAACACTACAGAACAGCTGTTCACTCATGAAGCAGCATTCAGCTTCCAACATCCAGTTGAGGGATTTTTGTGTGACTTACCTTCTGCTGCGCCTGAGTCAAAGGTTTTGCCCCCATCTTTTCTGAAAGCAGGGTGACCAAAAGTCCACACGCAACAAAGTATGACAAGTTCATTTTGACAAGTCTCGAACTCTTTCGGGAACTCCTTGGCGGTGGCGTCGGCCAGTCAGATGTTTAATGTCAGATTGAGCACGTCCCTTTCTCCAAAGCTCCTCAAGTGCTCTTCTAACTCTGAGCATTAGTCCTCGCCGCTTTATAGCCAGCCCATAGTGATGTCATGCCAACCTGCGTAATGATCTTCCTCGCCAATTTCTTGTTTTCTATACCTGACTCCGAGTACGTCACGCAAGGGATTAATGAAACGATACAAGCTCCGGTCATCGGGGCTTTAGAGGAAATTATATCGGGTATAAACTAAATAAAAAAACCCACACACTTTTAACTTTCAGACCTCAGGCTGGGATGAAGCAACTGAAACCAAAGGTGCTTTCAAAGGCTGTGCGTCAGGAGCGACTTTGACACAGACATATCAATGACTTCTAAAATATCAGCCGCCCGTGTTGGGAAACTTCTTAGCAAGTCAAATAGTATGCTAAGCGTGAACGGCATATTTGATTGACACATGAAGTAAAGGCACTGACATGACACCGGAAATAAAAGCGTATATGGTCGTCTTTGGTGCCATCCATGAAATCCACTCATATCTCGGCTTTTGTGCACCTTTTACAAGCATCTTGACTAAGTGTGACTCTAAAAAGAAGCCCGAGTTTGTTTTTTTTTTGCGGCGAAATTCAAAAGCTTAAATGTGATCACAACTCTTGATTTGTCAAGGTTCAAGGTTTCAAGGCTCGAATGGTTCATGCGACATAGAGGACTTATACAAAACAAGAAGATTCTTATTAAATAACTCATGCGTCTTGTTTGTAAAGATATAGTGGTCAAACCCATCATCTGGACGGGATTTGTGATCTGGTTTTGTGGATCCAAGAAATGGGCGCTTTTATGTCATGATGTGACGTCTGTCATCTGTCATCATTCACCATTAACCAACAAATGTGGGAATGACCATAAACTTTATGTCAATCTGGGCCTGAGGCCCAACCTCACACAAGGGGTGTTTTGAATGGCCATGTGTGAGACAACAACCTGGCCACACTAAAAAGGAGACTGATTCAGACTCATCTGGAACTGCATTGGCACTAAGATGTCACTGTAGGCCTACTACGATAATTTTTATTTAACAAATTATGGTTTTGCATGCTAAAAGAAGATAAGGCAGTGGTATCTTTTTGTGTCGGCATTCTCTGTTGTTATTGAAAAAAAGTTTAAAGTCATTAACGACTTTTCCTACTGCTCTAATGAACCTTAATCACCTTTTCACAGCATCACAAAGCCTTCTGGAGTGCATGGCATTCTATTGCTGATCATTTCAAATTTTGTAAGAATGCTTTTTAGAAAAGAAAAATGACACCAAAGAGATTCAGTAAAAAGGAAGCATAGAGTGCAGATGGTTTAATGGTAATGGTTGAAGGTGTATTTTTAAAGAGCCATTTTCCGATACACTATCAAGCCTGACATTGATATTCAGTTACCTTGACGACTTATGTTATCTCCAGTAATCAAAACGTGGGATAATCTCCACAGGGGTTTCTCAAAAACACAGGACTTTTCTGGTGCACTTGCACATTATCAAAGCATATTTAAACCAAGCCACGTCACCATGGTAATTCACTTAAGAAAAATATGTACACAATATGTAATGACATAAAAAGTATTGATGAATTTCTGTAGTTTGTGCTGTGTGAAGTCAATGCGAAGCCGTGTGGGTGCCCTAAGAGTGGAGTGACAATCTCAGGCAGCAACTTCTATTTTGGAACACAGAGTGGCAGTATTTGCTGTGCCGAGAAGGGAATACGCTTCACAGTCACCTGTTTAAAGGATCAATACTTTCCTGTAAAACGACAGTCAATGCTCTGGTGATCACGGGCATATGGAAAAACAAGTTACACTGATAGGAACAGTTAAGGCATATATGTGATTTTACCTGAAAATGTCAGACATACAGTATTAGCAGATTTAGCTGGATGTTTTGGCCTTAAAACATAAAGAGTGTATTGTATCTGTGATGATGATGTTTGAATCATAGACAACTGCATTGTCACCCTTTGCATTTGCCATTGTACAACATACACAAAAAATTGTGAGCGTTAAAGCCTAATTAGCGTTGTTTTGTTGCCACACAAAAACCCAGTCATTAAGGGTATCACGCCACCATTTTACACGGATAAAGAGTGAAATGATCCAAAATAAAATTTACCATTGTGACTCCAATTACTCAAATTTGATCTGTCCAGTTTCTACATCTGCTCTGTCCTGGTCAGCACTGAGGCTGGAGTCTGTCTGATATTTGGAGAGAAGCAGGATACAGCATGGAACCCCGAGCCTATCACAGGACACACAGAGGAAGGTAACATGCACACTCATTCTACAGCTTCTATGGCTCATTTAGAATGTCATCAGAACATGCATGTCTTTTAACTATGGGACAAAAGCTATAGAGGCACAGGGGGGACATATAAGTTCAACACAGAAAGGCCCCAGCCAGGTTTGAACCAGATGCCTCTCCAAACAACCACAGACAAAAAGTCCAAACTCAGAACAATGTGCAATTGAATCAAGACATTAGCCAATCAAAGAAAGCAGCAATATCCAATAAAAATCTATTGTAATACTGTAAATATGGATCTGAGATTATCATCAGTAGGAGATTTGGTAAATATTGTGATGATCACTTCTCATACCAGTTCCCAGCTCACTATGCCCAGAAATAAATGTAGGAATTGCCGGGCAACATTTTGCTGGAATGAGCAACCAAACAGTGAAACAAAAGAACGCAACCTTTCATGGAATTAATGAAATCAACAATGTGAAGCTGATATTCATGTATAAAAAAAACTACTAAAAACTAAGAACTATAAAAACTATTCAGGGGTGTTTTGCTTCATTCATTCTCTGCTCAGAAGTGCCAGCCACAGACAGTTTTTTTTCTTCAAGAAAAAAAAAAGGAAGTTGAAAAGAAAGCTGCTTTTTTAATCACCAACAACATGTAGGTTTCTGGCATGAGTCATATATCTTTAAACTTGTAGGGTGCATCACTAAGTTGGCGCTACTCCCACTGACTCACACGTGTTGACAAACAAGCACACTGTTAATGTGCATAGCATGCATCATTCATTTAATGTAGCGCCTTTCTCAAAAATTATGCTGTTCTTAAGTGAGTTTATTCACTTCAGTCAAATTTTGTCCAAAATATAGTTGTTAGGGAGTGGGTTTGAGGATGAAGCGCAGTCCTTTTGAGTTTTATCTCTGAACTTAATAAAGATTTGGTCTTGTAGTAAAGATGCCCAGTCTCTTGGAGGAGCCACTTTATATCAAACCAATCTCCAGCCAACTTCCCTTTATAATAACATAAAACCACTCAACTCTGCTGACATTCTGTCCATGACGGCTTCTCTGGTTTTGGCAGAGCATTTTTCTGTGATTGCTAATTTCTTTATTTTGAATTTTAACAAGTGAGTGACACATTCTTCCTTAATGCCACAGCTGTTGTGTCACAAGTTTGTCTTTTTTTTTGTGACAAGTTTTTTAACAGTGTTACCCACTTTTCCAGATGACATCACATTGCTTACTGAGAGCACTTCTTCTGCTATGTCCTTCTGTTATTCTACATTCTTGTTCTGCCTTTGCCACAAATTGTTATCCGCTTGATTTCCAGTCAGTTTTCTTAGCTTTCAAGTGGCTGAGTTAAAATGAGGCAAGCTAACTTACTTGCATCAAGAAGCTACATAAACCTATGGAGGGACCATGTGCTGCAGTGGACCTCGCAGTGAGTGTGTATGGGAGGGTTGGGTGTCTTGATTCCCCCTCTGGGGTTTGTGTAAGACAAACTACAAGCCTGTTATGGTCCTATGAATAACGGTTTTATTGCATGTGGAATTTTAATGCTTTTTACACAAGCGCTCTGACGGCTTTTGCATCTGCCAACAACTCGCTTGCCTTTATTGGCCATGGGTGAATACTCAAACTTCAGACTAATGTATATACATATATCAAGGTTAGGATTTCCATAAATAAGGGTTTCCCCTTACTATTGAATATTTAGTGGCATTATTTAGAAGTTCCAGGCAGGTATAATGAGCTCTGAAACAATTCTTAAATTTATTGTTCAAATATTGAGATTTGCAAAGGCAAACAATGGTGAGAGATGAAAAAATGTACTACAAGTACAAAAACTGGCCACCTAATTCAATCAGTTTAGTAGCAAGTAAAAATAAAAAGATGGTCAAATTAATATTAACTGTAAAAACAAGGAAATAAATGAATACTTGTTGAATAATGGATGGAAAAGATTGCGGTTAAGTCTTAAATATGTAATTTTATAACCTAGTCATTATGTTACAGTGTGGCATTTGTTGCTGGTTGCCAAGGTAACATGTCAACACTTCAGTTCATGATATGAACCAATGGGCACAGCAGACACTTATTAGCCTATATGTGTGCATGAATATGCACTGATAATATCTTTAGATTTGATTAGAATGTTGTAGACTTAGAGCAGAGAAATATTCAAATACAAGTTTACATTTTATTTCACTTAACGTAGAATTTCTCTCTATATCACAAATATTGTAGGCACTACTGTATTTCATGTTTATGTTATAATTCTATGTTTAGTTTTTTTTTCAGTCTTAGTATCATGAATCTGACTGCTGGAGCCTGCCATCAGGAAAGAGGTCACAGTCTAATGCAGGTGTAATGGTGAGACAGATACATTTTCTTGAAAGTCATGGAGTCCCTCCATAACATTGTTCAGCGCTGCTCATGCATGAAGCCAAATACAAAGGATGAAGTAACCACAAGTGGAATACAGTCATATGAACAATAGAGTTTTATTGCCTGTTCCAAAGCATGCACTTGTGCGTTTATTTTATTGCAGTTCCATAACCAAAATATACTGATGAGCTTAGAGCAGACATTGAGATGAAAAGAAAAATGTGGAAAATATTCAGTCACTTAACAAAGAGTTCAGAATAAGGTTTAGATTTTCTTCACATATGAGTTATGGTATTGAAATTTAAAACCAATTCCAAGAATTCAAAACGTCAAATGTAAACAATATTGCCAGCTCCTTGTTAAACTTTTGAATTAGAAAATACAGCACTACTATTAATGGCATGATGCAGTTGAAAAAACTGCTAATATTTTTAACTGATGTACCAAAAATACTCTACAAACTCTAGTGTCTAATTTATTTGGTCTTATATCATATTGTCTCAGTTAGAACAACATTCCAAACTGGAGGCAGGAAGAAAGAACGTATGAAAGAAGCTTTGAGGTCAACAGCTATTCTTGTACAGATATTTTGTTTTCTGGACCACAAGAGATGCTGTCTGTCTCTCCTTTTACTGCGTTTGTGTTTTCCAGCTACTGTAAGTGATGCTGCGTCCTTATGCTACTTGTACATCTAAGCACCATTGACATTGAACTGTATGTGCAGCTTTTAGAGGAGCATATGCTCAGGGGAGATCTTGCTTATCTGGGCAGGACAAAGCCACACCACATTCAGCGCATATCATGTTCATATTTATATTTTAGCTCTCAACAATTTTGGAAACTGGGTTGTATTAAAACCATGAATGTGAATAATTTTCAGTCTGTTTTAAAAGCATATATTCCAGTTCTCACAGCACTACCACACATATTTGGTGGAGGAAATGTTTTTTCAAAGCCATTCTAATGCTGGTGTGCCACTTTTTCAGGCTGTGTGGAAAAACGCGTGTTTGGGGTTTGGGTGGCACATGCTGCGACAAAACCACATGGAAACAGGACATTGCAGGGCAGATGTATAATCATGCAATAAGGTTACAAATAATTTGCTTGACTGTGAATGAGGAGTCCTATAGCTCATGTCACTGCACTAAAACACTGTAACGCAGTCTTTCCCTAATTAATTTTATTTGAGACCAGTATTTCCATAATATCTAATTTATGAGTAATTGCTTTTAAAACTTGCAATGAGTCACAAGTATTATTAGTAATTTTATATGAACTCCCCATATTCTCATGCTGTGTGTTGCCGCTGTACGACACTGCATATCGTCTCAAAAAACACAGTTGAATATAGATACATTGGAATTTAGCCATCCAGAATAGATTGTTTCATGAAACATTTCATAGACACCATCATTTATTCAATGACTTTTGTCAATGAATGATGTATAAAAATGTTGTATTCTGAGGAGGCCTCTTGCAGGGAGACCCCAAATAGTGTCACTTTATTCACCACACACCACTGAAACATGCCACTACTTAACAAAACACAATCAAAGAACCATATCAGTGATACTAGAGATTATAAGGGAAACGTGCCAATCTGATCTAACTGTGTTTAAGCAAGTTCACCTCCAAAACATCTGCAGGCATATAGTAGATTATTTAATGTTTCAAAATGAATGATTAATAACACTTTCATAATGATAGCACAAATACTATTGATGCCATATTAATTAATGTATGAATAAAGTAGCTCCAGATGAACTGTATACAGTCAGAGTACCCTAATAATAAGTTATGGGTGCACAATAGGAATTCATATTACATCCTTAAATTATATATCAATTAAATCATAGTTAGTAGTTCATTAGTTTATCATTACGTGTGTATTTGAGTTGTACCTTCATTATTAAGTATTATTGTACAGTTCAGATTATGCAAAAAGCATAAGAAATACAACTGGGCTGCAGTGTGGTGGTTAGTACTGTCGCTTCACACAACGAAGGTTCCTGGTCTGAAACTCAGCTTGGGCCATTTTCTGGCTTCTTTCCACAATCCATACACGGACATGTAAGGTTAATTGATGATTCAAATTGTTTGTAAGAGTGAATTTGAGCATGCATGTTTTTTTTTTGTTTTTTTTTATCTTCATGTTGGCCCTGTGATGTCCTGGTGTACCCGGCCTCTCGCCCGATAACAGCTGCAAAAGGCTCCAGACCCCTTAAGGCTTCTGGCCTTATGGTACAAAAGCTGTTCTGTAAAACATGTAACAAACTCAGGTCTTTATAATACATTATATATTACGTATTCTCTATAACTATTCATGTCTCTTTAGAGTAATTTCTGATTCCATTTGGAAATTATATGGGTTTACTAATTAGTATGAAGACTTTCAAGCTCAACAAGATATATTTTATGCATCCCATCACATCACATCAAAGCTTCTGTATGCTTTTCAGCTGAATAGGAAGGCTGTGTCATCAGGCTTCAGCATGGGAATGCACCCCAGTGAGGTCACACGGTTCATGCAGGGCATTTTACTCAACTAAAAGTAAAGCAACCAAACAAAATTGTTCATCACTATGATGAATTAGCTATTAGTTATGTTGAGCACATTTCAAGCCTCTATAAATAGATTTTTTTTGGTATACTGACATGAACTAAAACCAATGAGCCTTTCAAAGGAAGGAAAAACTCATTATAAAATTGACACGTCTGTCGGTAAAGTAAACTTTAAGTACACAGCATTTACTTGACTAAAACCACTGGAATGGTTGTTTAAAGTAGAAAAATAGAACCAGTCAAGACAAAGTGGTGTAATACAATAACTTTACTTGCAACTAAAAAGTAACGGGCTTTAAATCATTCCTGTTGTCATGTCTGAGGACAAACAGCATGCATGGAGCAATGTATCCTAACATCAGCTGAGCTGAAAATCCAGGGCTTCAGACGTCTCATGTGAGGTCACTGCTTTATTCCACTTGAAAAGCAACATGGAATGTGTGTCAAAGTAACCACAAAGGAAATCCAAAGGCTTGGTAGAGGTTTTAGGGCATCCAGCTGATGTTTCTACACAGGAGCCATTTGAAATTGATAATTTGAATAAAAAAAAGCTCTTGCACAGGGCAATTTATCAATGGTTTAAAATAATCAAAAACCAAGTTATTCTTGTGAACTGCGAGGAAAGCAGATGGTTGTTCAAACTGAAATCTGTGCTTGGTAGAAACTGGTGAGACAATATCCCACGTTTCAGGAAGGCCCATTAGAGACAGAGAAGAATAGATTTAAGGGCTTATCATATGCCAAATCACTGCTCAATGTTTGGATACAAAAAAGGAGGATTTTACACACCTCTCAGAAATTCTTAAAGTCATCAACAAAATGATCAAAGTCACCAGCTGTTGACTGAACTGATCAGCTAAACTCCATATACAAACACTAACTAGGAGACACATTGTTCTCCTCAAATTCTCTGCTTAAGAGAATACGTTCAAAATTCAATGTTTTAAGTAAAATGTCATAAAGCACCACAGAGCTTCAATCTATAAATCTAAAAACTACCAACCAGGCCAGAAATCTGGGTGTAGTGATGGACTCAGACCTAAATTTGGACAAACACATTAAGGCAATAACAAAGTCAGCCTACTATCACCTTAAGAATATATCAAGGCTAAAAGATCTGATGTCTCAGCAGGACCTGGAAAAACTAGTCCATGCATTTATCTTTAGTAGGCTTGATTATTGTAACAGCATCTTTACAGGTCTGCCTAAAAAGTCCGTTAGACAACTGCAGCTCATCCAGAACTCAGCTGCTCGAGTCCTCACTAAGACCAAAAAAGTGGAGCACATCAGTCCAGCTCTGAAGTCTTTACACTGGCTACCTGTCCATCAGAGGATAGACTTTAAAGTTCTGATGCTGGTCTATAAAGCTGAATGTTCAAGGACCAAAATACATCAGTCACCTCCTGACCCACTATGAACCTTCCAGACCCCTCAGGTCATCTGGATCCGGTTTTTTATCAGTTCCCAGAGTCAAAAACAGACATGGAGAAGCTGCATTCAGCTTCTATGCTCCACATGTCTGGAACAAACTCCCAGAAAGCCTCAGATCAGCTGAAACACTCAGTGTATTTAAGTCCAGGTTGAAGACACATCTATTTTCAGCTGCATTTGAATAAGCTTGAGTTTCAAAACGGAATCATATTTTAACTATTGATTTTATCTTTCATATATATCATATTTTCTGATTTTATCTATTGTTCTTATTTCTTTCTTTTGTTTAAATTTTAAATCATGCTTTTTAGTTCTTCTGTTTTAATGTCTTTGTAAAGCATTTTGAATCACCTTGTTGTTGAATTGTGCTATACAAATAAACTTGCCTTGCCTTGCCTTGCCTAATGTGAAACCATTTTGTCTTTAAAACTACAAACACACAGAGTTTGCCCAAAGATACTGACATGACTATAGCAGAAATGAGGGCTACTTTAGTGTAATGGGATAAAGGGAAATAAACTTGAGTTGAATTTTTACAAAGCACTGCCAACTAAATGATAAAGTTCAAACCGAATAAAATACAGTCATGTAATCTTAAAAGACTTAACTCACCGAACTTTCTGAGCTGGGAGACATTGCACCTTCCTATCGTATGCTTTGGCATAAGACACAGTCCAACAAGATGAGAGTAAGTTACCTTGTTATGGCACTTGAGAACGAGTTGTTATTAAGTACAGTTCAGACTCATAAGCTTGGAAGAAATACATTCTTGGAATACTGAATAAGCCGTGTCTGTCACAAAGACATCCCCAACTTTCTCCCCAATAAAAAATCTAAATAATAGACACAAATTGATGTGGAAAATTAGACTTTCACACAAAAGGAGTTTTTAGCCTCCCAAAACAACTCAACTATGCATTCATGTTCCTTGATTACTATATGAATGGAGGCAGAAGCTGTAAAAGTCAAAAAGATTGTTTTCATATGACATATTACATTTTTGACACCAGCTTATATAGTGGCTTGCAAAAGTATTCACCCCCTTTTATTTTATGTAGAGATTTTTTTTTTTAAATCAACAAAAAATCTTTGTTATACACAAGAAAAATTTGAAGGGGTGCATGCAAATGTGTTCAGTGTCTGGAAATTGATTGGACATATTTCTTCAAGGCCAGAGAACGTGTCAAAAGCTTGTGTTTTACTGACAAATGATACTGTATTTCTTGCGTTGGCTTGAGTAGATTAACAGTCTAACTCCACTGAGGAGAAGCACCGATGAACTTTTTGTTGTTCAAGATGCTTTGATTTTCACAGAGCAGAAACTGTAAAAAGAAATGTGTTAACTGCACATTTGAGTTTAAAGTAAATGAGACAAGTTGATATTCTTATTAATAATACGACTGAAAGATTTTTTCGTCATCTCATATTAACCTACAGTGCCAGATTGCTGGTGAGAAAACTCAGATGGAAAAATGAGATAATGTTCTAGCTGGCGAGAAATGAGCAGCGATTATGGCTTTGCTTTTCACTGTAACCCCTATTTAAAAGCCATTGCTGCTGCTTGGAGCTGTTATAGCCACTTGCTCACCAGAGCAATTTCAGACCAAATGAAACATTTGACAAGTGTCGTGGTGACCATGTGAGGTCCAGCCCAAATTAGACAAACCAAGTCAGTCTGGCAATGAGGATTTCACAATAACCTTCACTCTTAACTTCCATGTGCCTCTTATTTAGTGGGTGATCTTTGACGTCAACTTAGGAAGACCTGCGCAAGGGCCACACAGGTCCATAATGAGCAATACAGTGGAGACCAAAAGGCAGACTCTTTATATTTACAATATATGTGTGATTTGCATTTAGGGCAATTTTATGTTCTTTGGTGGAGCGAGTGTTTGTTTTAGTGAATACAATACATTCATAGTGTTTAGGAGTCTGGATTTGACTCATAAACTCATTTTGCCTCAGTCTTTATTTAATAAGCACGCATTTAGGGTCTTGTATGACCCTGCAGACGTACTATTGTTTGATCTTGTTTATTTGATTTTAACTGTATAATTTACATAAGCAAATACCTTATTTGTCTTTGAATGACTGCACACAAGGGCATTGCAAAGCAACACGGCAGAGGTCTGCGATCCTTAAGCATGAAAAGAAAGCTATTGGCTGAAGACCTGAGAAAAAGCTCTTAGATTGACAGCAGTTGACTCTACCAGCAGAAGCTAACTCAATAAAGATCTTTTTTCACCCAGTACTCCATAGCCAAGCCTAAAATCAAAGAAGATAGAGACAGCAACTCAAGAGCTTAGAAAGGCTGTCTGCGCCATTAAAGGGATACTCAAGCTTTTGTCATCCAGGCGCTGTTCTAAGCAACTGGACTGGTTGTGAATTGATTTGAATTGAATCTAACGGAATTGAGTTGAATTTAATTGAATTATACTTTATAAATCCCCTATGGAAAAAGTATAACGCTGCAGTATAAAATATTGAGGGAAAGCAAGATAGAATAGAATGAAAATAAAAAAATCACTCCACAAAATATTTTTTTATGTTTAAAATATAGTTTATGATGTGTCGTGCTTGTAGCTTGGCAACAGCTGAGCTGATGACGTCTGATGTAGCATCAGCAAGTAAAACAGGTAAAATCTTTCTGTAGACAACATGGACCGAGACTCCCATCCAACAATGAACAATGACCTATCTCAACCAAACACTAAACTCTTTGTTGGTGGTTTGATTTACACATCAAAGACAGGTTTAGTGTTTGTGAATCACACATTTACCTTACATTGTTCTTAACTAATTCATAACTACAAACATGCGCTTAACCACAAACTGAGCCGCTTGCATCCGCAATGTCATTCTTTCGGTCACTATGCAAATCTTGTGACCATCGGTGAGGGTTGGAATGTAGATGGACCTCACCTTTCCTAACTACAAGGCAGCGCCCTCATTACTGCTGACGAAGCCTGTATCCATCTGTCCATCTCCCGCTCCAACTTGCCGTCACTCGTGAACAACATCCCAAGATAATTAAGCTACTCCGCTTGAGGCAGTGACTCATATCCAAATGAGAACCATTGCCTCAAACTTGCAAGGGCTCACTCTCATTCCAGGCACTCCCACCCTCCTCTGCAAACTGTTTTAAACTGCATTCTCTGACTATGGGGAACTATGAAACTATACATATCACATGTATATATATATATGTCTATATGTATGTATGTATGTGTATGTAGGTAGGTAGGTAGGTAGGTAGATATATAGATCTATATATGGAGTTGATCACAGAAATAAACTTTCCTTAAAAATTACCGCTGCACTAAGTCAAAGTCCTCGTTTTAGCATCAGTTTGAAGGCCGGGCAGGAGCAAAGGACTGTCTGCTTGGCCAACAGTGACATTTCGTCTAAGCTTTTACAGATGAAGGGAGTGAAGCACACCATGGTTTACCTCTATACTGGGATCACCAGTTTTATGAAGGTCCACGTCTCACAGTCACATCCCTGCATCTCTTGGCTTTTTTCCAGCAGCTGGCGTATACTGGAAAGCTTTCACATGGAAAAGCTGTTAAACTGCTTTGGTACCGAGAATGAGAAACAAGTTTCCATCATGTTCTGACAAGCAACAAAGAGATTCACATATTATGGTAGCATATGGATTCATAAACTGTACAAGTTATTTAATATTTGTGTTGATATTTATTTGAAGGCAAGGTTGTCATAATCCCTGTTTTTTCCCCCTTTTCCACACCCTGTATGTGCATTGTCATGTCTATTTCCTCTTGGTGTTTGGGCTTACCTATGATGGATCTGACTGAGCTTGTTTTTGCATCATCTCTGTCTGTTGCCATGCAGACTAACTTTTCCTTTGGCTAGGTTTTACTAGTTCTTCTTAAAGACAAACCCAGTCCTGATTCTTCCAGATTGTATGGCTAAATCAAATCATGGACTGGTAATAGCAATAGTTGTTGTCTGTGGCATAATACTCAAGGGTGTGGGCCAACCTCACATTTCCCCTCCACATTTCTTTCGGTTCTAGTCTACAAAGTGGGAATTCTCAGCTTGTTTTCATCAACAACTAACCAATGGGTTTTGAAGCTAAAACATTAAACAGATAAAAAAAAAAATATATAAATAAACAGGAGAATGTGATATTTCACAAATCAACTCCATGGTTATAGTGTGCTAACTTGTAAATCATGGTTGTTCTTCCATGAATGGGCCCAGTGCTCTGCAGTTGTTTCTAGTTGATTTGAGGTGCATGTTCTAGTCTGTTTTGTGTGCGTGTTTTTTTTTTTTGGGATATACAGGAATCCCACCGCATTTACCCACTTCAAAGCATTAATAACTACACCAAGAGCAATTTTTTATTTGCTTATATTAACTTAACGCCCTGTGCAGATAAACTGTATCACTTTGTGGTATCCTTTTAAATCACTTAGATATGTAAACAGTGGCCAACATATAATAACTCATTACCAACTGTTGACTGCGGCTGTTGTTTGGTTAGTTTTATCCTCAAATGCCCTCTCCTGTGGGTACGTGAACACTGAATTATTGTATGCTTTCAATATCAATTACAAAAAACTGCCAGCAATAAATTTTGAAATGTTTCCAGACTCCACTCTTGTCATTATTACTTTTTTCTTTCTATCACTTCACTTTTTATTTCCCTGCAGGACCCCAAGGCTTTAAAATTATCATGTGGCATTTTGCTGGCGCACTGATAACAGGTAGATATCAATCTTGCATTTCTAAAAATGTATTCCACGCTTCTTTTCTTGGCTTTTGATGTGTGAGATTAGCGCAGTAATGATTACTCTGTTGCTCAACATCTGTCAGTCTTGTCCAGGCCCTCACGTATTCTGACTTGCAGAATTCTCTTAGAAATAAACACAGATACGATCTCTGTTTATTTTGCTTGAGCTGAGTCACTGTCTCTGCACATACACGCCTTTTGAAGAGCATTACAGCAGCAGGGATATGCTAACACTTGAATCAGACATTTATTTTCAGGTTTTTTAAGCTCTCAACAAGCCATTCATAAGAGAATGCTCCAATTATTCTATTTGATAGGGAGCTTGCTTATTAGTAAATAATAAATGAAGGTTCTGATAATACTAAACTGTGCATTTTATGTAGTCATGAGAACTGTGGTCTGTGTTGCAACATGGATATTCTGCAGTTAAGAAAATGCAGTGACATTCTATATGTGTCTAATTATTAGATTCTTTCTGTTGATTTGCATCTTTGTGCCATAGGACATTTCCTTATTCATTACTGCAGTATAAGACAGTCTTGGACTATGCTGAGCAGCAAATACCAAGAAGGATAAGATGGCTTACAATAAGCTTTACTGAAATATTCTTGTATCTGATTGATTCTCTTGTTTGAAACTGTCTTCTTTTGTCTGCCAGTGAAATCACTGCACACTGCCCTGTACAATTTAGGTCTGTTATGCCTGCTGAGAGCTGACCACTCAAAAACAGGTGCCCATGACTAAATATCAGACCTGAACCCGCTGAAGACCTCATAAGCCTTACTGCTCTGTTTTTGATATATATATAAATATGTGTAATAATTCTATTTACCTTTACTTTAAAACTGGATAAGTGATAATCTGCAACCTATACTTTTTAAAATGACTTTAACCAATGCTGATGATACCTGCCTTTCACCCAGTGGTGGCTGGGAGGGGCTCCACCTACAAGCCCACAAAGTAAGTCTTTCTTAACAATGACTTTTAATAATAATGGTTGACCATGTGTGTTGTGAAGCATGATTAACTTCCCTGTGAATCACAATATCTTTAAGGACTGGAATAGAATATTTAATGTGAAAAAGTTTAAAAAGCTCCACTTAATCAATAATCTCTTTGCATGTAATTTTGAGTGTCTTAATGAATGGTTTCAGCATATTCAGAAAGGGCTTTTAGCCACTGCAAACGAACCCTTGTCCTCACCATGATGTAAGGGACATTTTAACCACAAGGGCACCCTTCCACCTTTCACTTGAAATTGTCTGGATGTAAAAGCCTGCCTTTTTTTTTTCTTTTAACAACATGACCTGTAGCTACTTTCCTATTTGTGAGGCACTCTCTCTGAAATTATTGCCATCATTTGTTGCTGAACTGTTCCTGCAGCTGGCAGGGAGCACTGGAAGCAGACTTTCCTAAAACATTATAGTACCGGATGATGTTGTCAAGCACTGGGGTTAAAGGATCCTTTGGCACTTACTGTAATAAGCCATGAAGCAGTTTGGTAACAGCACTCCTTATGTGTCACTCTCAGCTATTATTAACTTACCTCACTGACAAGCTAAACATTAAACCTTTTTCCGAGTTCACATTACAGTAAAGCAAGTTTGTAACCAACATTGCTTAAAAGCTAACTTTATAGGAAACTGACCTCTGATTTGCTGACGCACTCGCTCACTAATGTTCATAAAAAATTTGAATATATTTGCCCTTTTTTTGTTGTTTAGTTTTAAAAGTGATTATTTTTGAAGATGCATAGTTAGTCTCGGAAATCTGACAAATCAGTGGAGTGATCAGACAGTTTGGCCAGGGTACAGAAACCCAACCTCAAAAAACCCTGCTGCCGAGAAGCCGTCTGCTTTTGGCCTGAAGCTATAAATGGCGCAATTGTGATGTAAAAAAAAAAAAAAAAAAAAAGGGAAGGAGGGATGAAAGTATAAACCTCCAGAAAAAAATTATTTGGAGACATCGGATGTGTTTTTGACGGCTCATTTAAAACTCATGTCAAAAGTGACTCCTCAGTGACAGATGATGTCAAACCTGTGTTTGCTATAGACTTTCTTTAAAACAGACTCAGGTGTGTAATAAATGAACAGTTCAAGAACCCTCCATGTTGTGTTTCTCTTGCACAGCTTAAGTTTTATGTAGGATAACATTTAGAAATGTTCAAATGCTGGATTAGCAGATCAATTCTCAACAAATATTGATTTTCTAACCTACATAATGACTAGCTGCTGTCAATAAGTGAGCCCAGTTTGGCTCCCAAAAGACAAACTGACAAAATCAAATGTCCAAAATACTTTTGACAAATTTTAAAAGAATCAGAGAATTGAAGCTATGCAACAACATGGAAAATATTAAGCATCTTTTCACCTTGGTTAGGTTTTTCATTTACACATCCCTAGAGTGGGGGCGAATATGCCGTGCAGAAGCAGTTTGGTTCAATGTCGTGCCCAGGAAGACATCAGCACGTGTGGAAACTCAAAACCTTGATTAGTAGAAAACCTGCTTTATGACATTAGCCATGGCAGGTTTTTTTTAAAAGGATTTTTGCAGCTCTAGTGGCCTTTATTGGAAAGTTGCTCTACAGGAAATGAGGCAGAGAGAGAAGGGGAGGACATGCGAACGCATGCAAACACAAAAGACCCTGAGCTGGGACTTGAATTCAGAATGGCTGCGTCAGGTAGATTCAGCCAGTTGAGCTAAAATCAAAATCATTATAGTCAGAGTCATACCAGCAGCATGGTATGTATGTTGCATAAGCATAATGCTATGATTTTTTTAATTTCACCTCCTATGTTAACAGATTAAAGGATGCACAGATGCTGCATGTGATATTCTTCTCAAGTGTGTCTTAAATCGCGCTGTGCATGTGTGTCATCCAGACTTTTGGCACATTGTCTCCTGCTGTTTTTCATGTGAGGTCAGTATCAAGGAGGGGGATTTCAACAATAACAGACAAAACAGTTGTTGGTCATGATTTATCTTCATATGTGCAACAATAAACGTTGTTTCAGTGCATAAACCATATGATACATATGACATTAAGAATGTATTAGCTTACATGCTATGACAATGACACTGTCTGAATTTACATTACAGCAGGGTTTCTTTAGGTTGAGAATTTCTATGATGCACTTGAATACAGCATCAAAATGTTCAGAATTTCACAGACTACAGGATGTGTTGGTCACATTTGCAACCTTAGACAGCATAAATGATGACCAATGATGGGTTATGGCAGATATGGCACTGATGTGCAAGTGCCTTGGAGAGTAATACCACTAATGACAACTACTTGTATGCGCCAAAACTTCTCTTGCTCCAGCAGACTTTTTAAAAAAAAAGTCAACTTATCTTATGAAGTACTTGGTCAATAATTGCTGTTGAGTTTTTCAAAACTTAATTCAGCCCATGAAAGTGTTGATGCTATCCTAAAGTTTGGATGTGGTGATTTATTTGCGTGTGGTCTCTCTAATACCGTTTGTTCTGGCATTATTTTTGAGATGGCAAAATGTTGTACAAGCTTTATACAGACTAGTGCACATACTCATTTTGTAGGTGCATGGTCAAATCTTACTCGACAATCTGGATGCACATGCACTGTTTACGTGCATGAGGCTGACGGAACTTACATTTAACCAAGGAGAACTTGTTTGGCTGCTGCAGTGAAGTGCTGTGTCAGCCGAGGTCCGCCAAACTACTCTTGGCATTCAGCCATGCACTTCAAGTGTTCCTGCTCCTCTTGCCATGTTGTCTCCTGCTGTGCCGTATCCTCCCTGAGGGTGATTTCCCTCCTCCTCCCCATTCCCTCACCATCTGACTGACAGTCCCTTAAGGCTGTGCATTTTTGCACAAACACCGTCGATCAGATACAAGTTGTAGTTTTACAGAACAACCATTTTAAAATAATCAAGCATAAACAATGTGGGTTAGCCAAAGAACTTCAAGTTTTCTGAACAGGTAATGTCATAGTCATCACAAGCTATGTACTATATGCTTGTTTGTGCTCCTATTTTCTGGTGCACACCACAGCACTATTATCTAATTTAATATATTTATCAATTTGTAGTCTGAATTATTTTTGGTCATTTGATTGGACAGGAAAAATACATGAGAAAAAGAGTTAAAAAGATCAGTCTTTGATCTGCTGATACACTTGACGAGAAAAGGCTCCTTGGAGGGCTATCAAAGACTATAGGAACACGGCTGGAGACCAAGGCTCATCCTGTGAAATCTGTTTTGAGAGTCATCTGAGGTAGACCATTTGGTCTGGGTGGGGATGTTGATTCGAACTAAATAAAGGGTTTGGAACCTAATAGTTGTGCTTTGAGTGGAAAGAAACACCCAAAAGGCATCTGACTAAAGCAATAGGGTGGAACAAAAGGCTTGGTCTCATTAAACAAAATACTATTAGTTTGGATAATGTATTTCTTGACTGTTCTGCATACACATTAGCCTAAAGGCGTCATTAGAGAGGCAATGATCATTGTTGCAAATTGGATTGATATCAGAACACAACGTTTGAAGGAGTATGCTTCTATTACATTAGTGATATATGATTAAATGTTAATTGCTAAATTTGTCTAAAGATGTCGGGTACAGCAGCCAAAATAACGCTCCACTTATCAAAAAATGAAAGGATAAGATGATGTGCAAGATAAATGATGAATGAACTATGCAATTTATGGGCAAAAGGATAATATTTAAAATGAAAAGTGCACACTCCTACATCGAGTGTGCACTAAATGGGCACCTACATCGATGTGTAGGAGATCATCTCTATTGTAAAATTACTTTGATGCAAATAGTCTGAGCTACTGTATATATGTCAAAAACAAAAGCCAGCTAAATTTATCCTTTTAGGGAGCACTGGGCCGCTGCATTTGTGTACACAGGCATTTAAAAAAATATTAAGGTGTCTGTCAGTAAGTGCAGGAGCTGTCTTACTGTGAGACCCCCACACACAGCCTGCAAACTGTTTTGCCCTCTGACGGTGTTGTGAACAGACATTAGGTACTTTTCAACCCCAGCATCCCAAACTTAAATGGCCCGGAGGAGTTCAGGGAGCTAAAAGATTATTTCAGCCCCGTGTCTTTGTGCTTTGCTAAACTGCATAGATCAGGCTAATTAAGTCGGTTGTAGCGCGTTGCTCTTCAAGTCAGCATTACAAATTTCTGCTGACGGTGGATGCTTATATCTGTGCCACAGTGAAACAATGATTGATTTATGTTCTATTGCTGTGATTTACTGCTTCCTTTTTACAATTCAAGCTACTTCTCATTCATCCTGCAGCTTGCTGGACCATTGCAGCTCACTGTGTGCCTGTGTATTTTCAGCTAACTAAAACCAGACTGAAAGACTGCCTGACTTTTAACGTTGTTCATCAAACTGTTCCTGCACCCCAACTTGAGTTCACAGATTTTACCAACTATTGTGGATATTAAACAGAGATAAGTGAGACAAAATGGTGGATTGTTAAAATTAGAAGTACTGATTCAACTGCTTTACTTAAGCAAAAGTGAAAATGTACAGACGGTACAGAAATAAAAAGAAACCCTTGAGAGGACAGTTTCCCTGGCTGTTTTAAAGCTAAGCTAATTGATATTCACATCATAATATAATTTAAAAATGCCAAATCTTTCTTTTCTTAAAATGTTATTAAGATTCATGTCACAGTGCATTTGCCAGGAATTGTTCTTACAGACAACTAATTCAAGCAATTCACTTAAATATATCCATGGATGAGGAACAACTTGCTGCTTTAGAATTGCTTGATCTTTAATGTACACTTTCATCCAGGTCACTGGTTACAGGCTCTTTTTGGCACAGACATCGCATTAGAGTCTTCCTCTTGTCTGTTTAGTGGTCTTTTGTCATTATGACTCCTTGCATCTGTAATATACCAATGGAAAAACCAGCGGATCATCATTTCTAAATGCTACTGTCCCATTCATGTGGGTTGAATTTGATTTTGGTCTTTGAAAGGAGCACAGTGTAATGTGCAGTGATTTCACTGGCAGACAAAAGAAGACAGTTTCAAAGTGAAATAAATAACACACAGTTTCCATCAAATACATTAAACCATAAGTAGCAATAAGGCTCCAGAAAGTGCAGATCATTTAGTTAAAATGTAACAGGCAAATGTAAAAAAGTAATCAGAAAAGATCTATTCAAAGTACAGATACCTGAAAATGACATACAAATTAAAAGTATAGTAGTCGAGCATCTGTCACTTTTTACTCTGGAAAACCTCCTAAAATGCAGCCATAGAACTGCACTCATCTTAACTGTACTGACTGTAATGTGTGCTGAGAAAACCTCAGCCATTCTTAGTTCTAAAGTACTAATCTCATCTCATAACTTGAAATGTCAGTGGATAAACTTAAATTTTGGACCGATCTGTCCACAGCAGGATTGCTTTTCAAAACAGTCCAACACTTCAGTAAGTAAATCTTGAGTTTGTTGACACTGGGCTTTAGAAGGTTGATTTTATAACTGCTTTCAATTAAGGTACACAACTTGTCCTTCTTTGCTGGCAGATTACAGTCTATAGTTCCATATTTATAACATTTTATGAGCCATTAAATTGATCAAAATTATGTTTTTTTTCTGTGTATGTGTGTGTGTGTGTGTGTGTAGACAACATGTCACTTACCAAAAACAATATGACTTTGTGGATGTATAATCTGCCAGTTGCAGAAAAATGATGAAAATAATTAAATCCATTTATGTTTGGACACATGTAGGTACCGCAAACCCCTTTTTGTTGGTCAAAAAATAGCAGTGTCAGTGTGTTTGCTCACATTCTAAACTGACTCTGGGCGTCAGTCTTTCTGTTGGTTTGGACACAAAGGCCTGCACTGGGTAATTTTATGGCAGCACGTCATCTAAATCTAAATGTTTGTTAAAGAAAATCACTGTATTAATGTTCTCCGTGTTGATCCTGACAATATCTTCTGAGTTAAGCTCAGAGTGGAGAACATTTAGCTGTGCCAGTAATGCTAATGCTTGGAGAGTAGCAGACAGAGGGGCAGCTCTGTTTAAAAACACAGATTTACTGTGTAAAGTCACCTTTAACCTGAGTCCGCTTCTACACACTGAGAGATTAAACCTGCAAAAATGTACCAATGATTGAGACAACACTAAAATGTTTATGTCTGTTTATGTCTAAGAGTATTATTTGTGACACAAGTCAACATTTGATGCCAAAATCTAAGTTCAAACATACATCCATGGAGGCTGGAGCCTATCCCAGCTGTTATTGGGTGATAGGTACAGGTCACTAGCACATCACAGAGTCACATAGAGACAAACAACCACCCATGCTCACATTCACATTCAATTTAGAGTCACCAATTTGGGTGGTGGGAGGAAGCCAGAGTACTACCCAGAGTGAACCTATGCATACAAGGGGAGAACATGCAAGCTCCACACAGGATGGCCCCAGCTGTGATTTGAACCTGGAACCCTCTTGCTGTGAGGCAACTGTGCTAACCACCACACCATCGTGTAGCACACATTTGAAAATTTAAACATATGCAATCTTTTCATTTTCAGTTAATGATATAAAGAGGGGAAGAAGTCAATAAAAGAGTACAGATTATGCTTATCTCATTTTGGAACAACTTTTCTCATTTGTTCTTTAAATGTGGGAGTGGAAATTTGATCACCACGACTTTCCACAAAAACAAAATTAAACAAATAGGCTATTGAGGGGGAAGTGAGGGCTTAGTGGCATTTTTTGCAGCTGAGGAGTTGAAGTATGAGTCAACAAGAACAATTAAGACTGCAGAGCATCAAAATATACTTTCTGTTAGTTGTTATTTAGTTTGTGGCAGGAAGCTGAAAGCCTTGGATGCATAATACCTCTCCAAGTAATAACCAAACAACATCCATTTCAGTGATTTGTTTTGTTGTAAGTTCAGTTTAATTACACTTAATTCTTTCTTGTTCTTTCCATTCCCGTCCCCCCTTTTTTTTTTTTACAAGAAGAAGTGTGTGAGCTGTCAGGAAGCATCACCCTGAGCTGTTAACGTGGGTTTGAGTGAGGCATTTTTCTCTTGACTCCTGCTGTTTTAAAAACAGTTACTGTAAATTTTGCAGCCTTTAATGGGTGTGACATGTTTTCTTAATTGGACGACTTTATGGTGTCTCCATATCGCAGATTATTTTGTCACTTGATGTGTCAGTTAATGAGTTCTATATACACCATACAAATGTACTGCTTCAAGAGAGGCTAACCCTAATCCAAAAAATCCAAAAAATGCATGAAGGTGAAAAAAACAGAAAATATGTACAACAACACTAAGAGGTAATTGATACAATCAAACTGTACCAAGCTTTGATAATCATTCCACAATTTAGATTTTCTGGCTCTAACAAACAGGCAATCTGCAAATTAGACATCCTACAATTACAAAGTTTATGATCATGGTTTCCCAAAATGTTTGGCATGTGACCTGCAAAATACACCGATGTCTATTAAGAGATCTATCTAGTAGTTCTGTGTGTATGGTGGCTCAACAAACATTAGCAATAAAACAACAAAAAGTTTACAACAATGTTTGGAGTCAGTATAAAACTGTTTAGCCAACAAAACTGATCTTGAAAGAAACACTATGAAGTCTGCAACCTAGAAAGGACTACTTAATAAGGAGAGGAAAAGTAAATCAGCACATATTCAGCTACAGTACACTTGGAAGAATATGGCAGTTTGCATTACTTCACTTGACTCAGTGCCTGTCGCAAAGAAATCGAACTCCCTGGTCCCACCCAGCTTGGTGAACCACAACCTTTGGACAGGAATAAGGACAGCAGGAAAAAGCTCATCAAACTGCTCTTAACATCTTAGGAAACTGTTACTCAGACAATGATATTAAAGCAGTTCGACTTTACCATCAACCAGCACGTGGCCATACAGCTAACCAGACGGCTTCAGCTTTCGTTCTGTAAAAGTTCAAATAATCTGCTGTAACACTAACCATACTTGGCACTATGACTCTAGTCAAACTGGTGTGACTACCGCAAGGTCTAGCCACAAGAGGTTACCCCGACTGGCATGGATTTAAATGTTACCATATGTATGTAATCCTAAGATGTGTTGCTGAGCGCTGTTTTCATGTGTATTTGGTTATGGTAGTAATAGTGATATAATATCATCAGAGAAATGCACTTCCTTTGGCTGTGTGTTTGTGCCCAACTGTTTTGAAGTTCAACTAATATTCCTCAATATCCTCATTTCTGTCATCCTGGCAGCATCATCTGTGTGAAGCATTCACTGCTGTGGCATTCCTGATCCGTTCCACCCAAAGTTCACTTGTCAAACAATGTGGTTTATACTTTAATGTATTTTCCTTGGATTTTCTTTTGATGTCAGTGTTGCTTATACCCGGGACCGAGGACTGTATCTCTGTATTTTCCTGTCTAATCAAAAGTTACTACAAGAAAGATGAGATATTGTCACAAACGAACCTGGTTTGATAACTTAAGATCTTGAAAAGCGGCATTCGAAAATCCATTCATCGATCCATCGCTCAGGTCGCGGGGGGGCTGGATCCTATCCAAGAGGTGGGGTACACCCTGGACAGGTTGCCAGTCCATCACAGGGCCACACAGAGACAAACAACCACACTTGCTCACACCCTAAGGACAATTTTAGAGACACCAATTAACCTAACATGCATGTTTTTTGATGGTGGGAGGAAGCCAGAGTACCCAGAGAGAACCCACACATACACAGGGAGAACATGCAAACTAGACACAGAAAGGCCCCAGCCGGGAGTTGATCCTGGAACCCTCTTGCTGTGAGGCGATGATGCTAACCACCGTGCAGCCCACATTCGAAAATCCATCGCTAAAAACCTGCAGTCCAAAACTAATATGCCTTCTAGCCAGCAACAGAGGAAGTCACAGAGCCAAATCAATGTGTGTCTCTGTATGTGTTAAGGAAAGTCGAGTAGAACACCTCTCTAACCAACAACACTCTTTTAAATCAGCAATAGCAGCTTTCTATTACGTGCTTAACACTGTGGCCCTATACCACTTCTATTTGGTCAGTGTGAACTATCAAAGGGGAACAGCAGGGGCTCAATGAGAATGTTTTTTTTATGCCAATATAAGAGTTTTCTTTTATTTTGTCTTTCTTAGCACTATAGACATATTTTTATACTGTCTTCCTCTTGAAAACAAGCCGACGGGTCATTTGCTCAAGCAAGACAAAGATTATGCAACTTCTAATGGTTGTGAATGCAACTGCATGTGCATTACAAAAATGGTATCTATGAAGGTGAAGGTTGTGTTGTCTTTTAGCCATTACCATTGTTGCTTTCTAACCCTAACCAATCAGTTTTAATTTCTAACCCTAACCAAGTTATGTTATTGCCTAAACCCAATCGGGTATTGATAAAGTTTTGGCATAACCTGTTAGGTTAACATGTAACCAAGTCAATAAGAAAAATAGCATCAATGAGGAGTATGGTCGTGTTGTAAAAAGAATGTATTTTAGCCAGAACCAAGATTTTTTTCTTACTCTAAACAAGTAGTGAATTTTATAAACCCAACCAGGAAGTGACCAAGTGTTGACTGAAAGTAACTCTAAAGTAAAAAAGCAGACAATGCCGCTCTTGCACATGTGTCCCGTGTTTGAAAATTTATGAATGATTGAAATGTCTGCGTGTAACCAAGACATCATACCCCACCCCTTCTTGCCTCTTTAATGTGGCTAGTTAAGAAAACACTTAAGAATGACATTTGCAACCATGCAGAAATTATCATATGAGTGTGTTTTTCCACCTTCTGATTGTGGGGGTGATACTTTACAGGACGCTTTTATAGGTCATATTTAAGAGTAAGAACAAGACCTACAAGGTCATTTTTACTGGTGAACTTGTTGGATTATTTTCTGAGTTCCAGCTTAATTATATTTCACCTCAGACTAAGTTTTGACGACACAATTGTATGCTTTATTTTTAACACTTTATAACATCTTTGAAAGTCATTGCCGAATGGCCCATGTCAAACTAAAAAGGGAGTTTGATCAGCGGTCACAGATGTGTAAACGCCTCGTAGACGTGGTTCGTGAGGCTTGCTGATATGTTGCACACTCTAACTAAGTATATAGTAAACGAGATGGAAGAGAAGGAGTGAAGTATTTCAAGGTGGTCGCAACTATGAGAATGCAAGAGATGGGGTGAAGAAAACAACAAAGAAAAACATTGTGGAGAACATGGCAAATAATCTTCTCGATGTAAGAAACTGAGCAAAATTTAGTTGAACTTTGCCTTGAACACCTGCACCTTTCTGATGTCTCCAACATAGAACATAATGACAGAATCAAGACAGTGAGAGGGCATAGAGTGACTGAAATTGCATTTCAAAAACAACATGAGTAAAAACGGGTAATTCACCTGAAGCTATCTGTATCATAGTGTGAGGTTTATGACGAGAGATAGACCTGCTTTTATGATGCTTTAGGACAACTATAAATGCTTGATAAAGACCAGAGACCCCATGTTACCAACTAGTCTTGTAGTCTTGTGAACCCACTTGACCTCAATATCTTTGATCACAAAACAAGCACACCGTGCATTGTGCACAATTCAACAATCAAACACCGCTTCTTTTATATACACAACAGAGTTACTGACTGATCCAACCAAGTAGTCCTAATTGCTTAAATTTGCCGTGTTTTAAAGATGAAGCCTAGATAACAGATGAGCCAACCATTCACTGTCAGAAAGCTAATATCAAAACATATCATTCCTCCCTTTTAACAGCTAACGCCTAATGAAAATCAATTCCAGCTTATTTACATGACGACACTCCACACACCTTCAAGCAAGGAAAAAGGAGACTTGTCAACCTGTCAGAATTTCTCATCATTATTTCAATGAATCCTGTTTATCATGATGAATCTTTTGTTTTCTTCTAGCATGTTGACGGGTGATGGTGACGGGAAACAGATATTTCATAGCACATGACTGAAGATCAACTTGCTGGATTTAGTGGGTGATTATGAGTTGGTCCCTGCTCATGAACAGACCCCCACCCTCCCTTTCCTTCCACCCATCAGCCCTCCTTGTTATTCTGTTCAGATGTTTCTGTTTTGTATCAGCCTGGTTTTCCATATAACAGTTTTTTTGTGCAGCTGTATTGCTCTCCGTGAGACCTGGTACACTGTGGTCTGGTACACTGTGGCCTGGTACACTGTGTTAATTTGCTTCAGAAACTCAGCTCTGTTACAGTTTTGCTCATGTTCAATCCTCACACATTCACGCATCCAAACACGAAGTGGCGGTCATCTATGGTGTAGTTGGCAGTACATAGGGTGCATGT
Source organism: Leuresthes tenuis (assembly GCF_036924035.1). NCBI lineage: Eukaryota > Metazoa > Chordata > Actinopteri > Atheriniformes > Atherinopsidae > Leuresthes > Leuresthes tenuis. The sequence continues at coordinate 12,333,017 of NW_027325361.1, read as the reverse complement.
GTGTGCGTGCATTAGAAAGGGTTGCTGGGACAAATTTTCTTTCATAGTTCACCAACTTCTAAACAAAATAGCCCATTAACTTGAAACAGTGATAAAAGTGTGTACATATATTTTTTTGTGAGATATATAAGTGAGATATTTCTTGAAAAAATTACATAGATTTGAAATAATTGAGTTAAAAAAATTATTACATTCTCAAACAACATGTGGATTATTATATCAGTTAAAGTATCCCAACTTGAAGGGAGAATTGTTTTCGAGCTTTGCTGCTTTAAAGTCTAACATCTGTTGGACATGAAATTCCTGTCTTTGTAAAGGGCATGATGACCTTTCAATAAATACCTCAAAGCTATTGTAAACTCATGCTTTCAGTTTTTAGATCGAACATGCTGGACACAATCAGCAGGCAAATTACAAAACGTCAGAATCTTGTGATGTGATCTTTTCCAAACCACTACCAAATCTGACCCAGGAACCCTCATACTTTAACAAAACAAAAAAAACTGCTAAAAATTAAAGCTGAAAATGTGGGGTTGCAATGGCTTAACTCTCCCGGTTCACGGTCTAAGGTCCTATGCTATTCAAGTTCAGCATAGTGAATTTGCATAACATTCTATGAAACTGCCATCCCTATTAATTTAGAGAGTTCCATACTCTTTGAAGTTCAGGGTATAGACAAAGGATCCATGTAGTTTTTTTAGACTTGAGGACAGATAATCAATCTTCCATTTCGAAGGAAAACTATGACTGATACACGTGAAAAAATCTTGTTCATCTAGCTATCTCTTAAGAGCATAAACTCAAGGATACCAAACCAATTTAAATAAACTTCTCCATATTGTCATCACATAAAATTCTATGTCAGATGCATTGTTGATAATAAGCTAATTGATAATGTCAAATTTATAGCGTTAAGTGAAATGATAAATTCTGCAATTTGGTCATTCTAATATTATGATATTAATAATATTATATTATTGATACATTCAGTGTGATTATGTAAAACATTATGATTAATGTAAATTGCATCATAATAGTTTTAGGAGAAAAATTATACTGTTGTGTCTCTGAACAAATCTTCAGGAAAGGTGACAAGCTGCACATATGACTCAAAGATAAGAGAAAGGGTTTCTTTTTGGGAGTGGTAAGTATTTAGTTTCAGAAACAAAGGACTTGAGCTATGTTCCTGTTAATTCTTACATGACATACGAGTGCAGGGAAATGTCAGCGTGCAGCTTCCGGTATGACTAAACCCTGCCGCTAAATATTCAATGATAATCATACAGTTCAAGGATTTGATTCTTTTGTTTCAGAAGACACAGCTGTGCTTGAAAAAGAAAGGTCTGGTATCTGGTAAGGTCATATAGTATATTTTAAGTTAAATGTGATTTCCAGTAATATTCAGAGTTTATAAATAACATTCTATCCTATCTGTTGTTTTAGCATCACAATATTACACAGGGTCAGTTCTGGTTTCTGCCCTCAATTTAGAATTCAGCTCACTGAGAAACCAAGGCCTTTTGATATTTTGAAGCATTGCAATCCTTAAGGGCGCTTCTAGGCTTGCACTTAAGAGGCCCTTGATCACAGCTTGAGTAATGTCTGAGTAAGAGCCAGTCAGCAAGCTTCCCTTGTTTGGAGATACAGAGCAGGAAAAACTCCACCAAATTATTACTGCTCAGGAACCTTAACAATGTTGAGGAGGTGGAGAACCATGGGCCTCTCTGATAACCTCCACCCAAAACAATAACCCTTTTTCTCATCCTGTCCCTCCTTGTTTAACTTAGCTTTTCCTTCTTTAAGTATCCCTCTCATGAGTATAGCAACTTTGGTATCTTCCAATCTTCATTTTTTTAAAGAAGAAAAGACAAAAAAATCTGTATATTATAGTGGAAAAATCTGAATTAAGACAGACACAATGTCTATAAACATCTGCAAACCAAAGAAATAGACATTTCTCAATTTTCTAATCAAACCAGTCTGAACTGTCAGAAATCTTTGTATCTTCCATGGGAGAAACAAAAACTTATATAAGCTCACCAGAAACCAAACTCCATGAGTCTCAGCTGGCAATTAGTAACAAGAGCCATGTGAATTAGTAACAGTGACGAGCTCTGCGTCACATTTTCCCTGGTGGCATTGTCTGTAGCAAGAGTCAGTTTAATCCTATCAAAATAAATGTTGGAGAGTTCTGTAGCACCTGTAGCACTGTGGGTATGACTGGTCTGCAGTTCCATTTGAGAGATTTAATTGTCTCAGACCAACCACCACCCATGTTCAGTATACATATTGTTTCATTTTTGAGCTTGTCTGCATGTTTGCATGTCAAGCCACTGACAAAGTCATAGAGACTGCCATGTACACAAACCAAATTTGAGAAGTAAATCCACATCAACACTATCTGCATTACAAAATCTGGTTTGGAGAAATGAAGCACAGCGCTGCTGAGTTGGTTAAACCTTGGGAGGGAGAAACTACGCTTCTGCTGTATGAAACAGGAATACAGGACATAGAAGTTGTACTGGCTCAAAATGCATCCAAACCACTAAAAAAAGCTTTCGTCTTTAAAATCAATGACCTCCTTTGATTTTGTCAATAAAAATCTCATTATTAATTCTATTGCACTATATAGTCGAAATTGAATCTCTAAGTTTGCTCTGTAATGGAATAATACATGTGGACATAGGTGCTGAAATAACAAACTACTATATTTAAGGCAGTATCTGTATATGAGGTAATTTAATGGGATTGAAGGGAGGTTCAGCTTTAACTATCCTGCCTTTTGTGTTTTTTTACTCCTTAAGATAAGCCAGAGAAATGTTTTCCTCCACTCTTTATGATTTCAGCATATATGCCAAAATTCACTGTTAGAGCCTATTCTACTCCTGTGGCTTGGTACCGAAAATTGGAAAAAAAAGTAAATGGATGATTTGCAAATGAAATCCTATTGGTGCATATTATTTTATCTAAACTAGAGTAATTGCATAGTTTTTATATCTTTATGTGCTGCATAGCACATATCAAACCAGTCTGCAACTTGATAAATTGAAGAAATTCAGTTCAATAACAGATTTAATTGAATAATATTTCTATTAGTTATGTAACAACAGATGACCGTATCCTTCATGACATTCCATGTTATGGGATGCCTTTATTGTTTGACTTCAGATATGTTGAAAAAATAAATAAATAGAAAGAAAACATCACTTTAGACTAAAAAAGACAAATAATTCTGTTCTCACAGTTCAACAAAAGCACAGGATAAATACATTGCAGGAATGATCTTTCCTTTATCTAAGTCTTTGATAAGGGAGGACCTCTATACCTCATTTTGTAGAGTTTTCATCCTGAGAACAGGAGCTAAGGCCTCCCTGCGACAGGCCCTGGCTTAAGTCCAACCCCAAGCCTTTTACTGCATGTCATCCTCCACCAAATTGAACGCATTCAATCCTCCAAAATTCTGTTAACACTACCCATCTGACAACAGACATAAAAAAGAACACAAAACACAATGGCAAACTTGAAAAGAGTGGCAGGCTGTATCTAAACCCATGCCTTATGGGTTGCACGTGTCTGTGCATAACAGAAGCTCAAATCACATGTGAGAACATAAACAAACCTGCTTATCTGAAGATGACTACATGTCTTGTTTAGAACTGGGCTTCATTTTAATTATATAACACAATAATAGCTGTAACATCTCATTGTGATAAAACCATGTACAGTAAATATTATTCCAGATTATCCAAATCTCAAACTGACCTGTTTTCATTCTATACAAAGCAGAGGATTTGAAAGGGGGGTCTCAGTAGGTTGGTGAATTAGCTGAAAATTTCTATTGCTTTCTTTGGCGGAGGACCACTTCCTCTAGCAGTGTGAGTGCTGCGTCCCAGGTGTGCTGTTCTTGACCTCGAAGTTCTGTCTTAAAACACATGCGGCAAACCGCACTAAGCAACATCCACCAGCCACTTAAAACTTCATTCAGATTCATTGCTTTTTGCCTTTTGCTTGTGTTCACAGCGAATACTCACATCATTCAGCTGGTGTTGCTGCAATGCACTGCAATGCACTTATTCAAGGCTACTAATAAAACTAATTTATCATTATAAATGGTCAGTTTACTGTATGAGTAGTTTCGATCTTTCAGTCCCATCTTGTTTGATTCACATCTCTGGCTTTCAATGACGTCGCTGTTATTCTAGCTTGGCAAACATGAGTTTCACCTCCTGAATGTTAATTTGGGTGCTAAGACTCTGTTCTTCTTATTATCAGTGGGAGCCTCAAATGAGTGCTGCCTGGTGAAATGCTGAATTTTATTTATAAAGCACATTTCATTACATGTAAAATAAACACACTTTACATTTACAGATATTATTCACAAATATAAGCAAAAACATAGAGAAATAATTGACCGTATGTATGGGAACTGGAACGTTTTAGGCTTAATTCTGAATTCAGACATAGTGACAGATCTCAGGTCAGCAGGTAGTTTGTTGTGATGAGCAGGACTACTGTAAAGCAAACTTGGACCTGATTCTGGGATCCACAAGAAGACCTGAGACGTATGTTGGGTTATACAGAGTGAGAAGGTCAGAGATGGATTAGGTGGCTCAATCATTAAGGGCTTTATGCACTATTAGGGGGATTCTGATGGCAAGCCAATGAAGTGACTTTAGTTCTAGAGTAATATGTTGAAGTCAGTGCCATCCTACTGACATTTCAATTGGTAGAAATCAGCTCTACTAATGACAGTTTTATGATTTCAAAAATTGAGACCAGTGTCCATAATGCCCAGTTTTTTCAGTTCCGCTTGTTGATGAGTAATATAACATAAAACAAACAACAACAAAAAAATATTACAACATCTGTATCTACATACATAATTCAATTATGCCTCAACAATTAAATGCAAAGAAAAACTCTGACGTTACTGTTACACAACCAAATAGGTTTGAGGGCCTGATCACACTTTCCACTTTGCAAGGCATGTGCTCTGGTTCCAGATGTTCGTCCTTGTGTCAGAGACTTGTGTCGCCAACGGATATTCTCCTTGTAATCTCAAATCCAGATTTCATTTTTACATCATGTTAACCCCGAGCACCCAAAATCAAGACTTGCCCTGCCTGTTGATGTAATGTGCTCCACTGCGAATGAGCCAGACGTGGCGGTCTGATGAAGAAAGTCATTCCAGAATTGGATGTTCCAGCAAGTACTAAAAACAATGAAAACCACTAAATCTATTCCCACTCATGATTAAAAAACTTTAAAATGCATCTGTGGCCGAAGTACTTTGCTGTGTTACAGTATACAGTATGTAAGTGTCATGGAATACAACATCGATCTATAAATCATTTCATTACCACTGTCATAATTAAGCATATAAAAGAAAGTCAAACATAAAAAGAATGTATTCAAAAAGAGATTTTGTACAGTTATAGGCCGACTCATGAAGGAACAAAATGTGTCAACCCAACCAAAACAGTGCATCTCTGTTTATGGTTGTTATTCCTGGGTAAGCTGGGTAACTTATAACTCATTAGTGTGGCTCAACATGTGGTAGTTATCTACAACAAACATAAACATATGAGATAATACATCCTCTGGCTCACCATGGAGCCACAAGAGGTGTGGCTTTGTGTAGACCCACTTTGTTTTGGAATCCCACATAGTAATTTGTCTCATCTTTCCTTGTCTGCTGTCGGCTGCCAAAATATGGCAGACTTCTGTAATATAAAACAGACTAAGGCTCTGTCCCTGAATTCCCTTAGGAGCTTCTGTTCCTGTCACTTGCTGTTGATGTGATGGCTAGAGGAGAAGTAGCCAGCTGCCTGGGTACCACAAGCAAGAAAAGTTCCCGCTTATGAAGTGTTTTGATTTTTGCATTCAGCTGCTGCAATAAAGTTGCGCTGAAGCTGCTAAAAGTTCTTATCTTGGGGTTCAAGTTCTGCTGTTGCACTGCCCAGCAGGAAGGGAATGGTGACACTGATTCCGTTTTCATATTCCCATGACGACAGTCTCTGTGCTTCCCATTAGGTGAACACTGCCCTGCTTCCTTCCCCACAAAACTGGAAGAAAGCTGAAGAGCTATTTTTAAGTCTGAGTGGAGCTTTGCACTAAAGTGACCACAACTTCCAGTGACCCACAGTAATTTGAAAAGGAAGTGTGTGAGTTTACGGTTGGGGAAGTCTTTATCACAGCTTATAGAGTGGTGTGCATGATGACTAGTTAACCAAGCCTCATTTTTAAGGGCTTTTATTATGTGATGAGTGACATTATAAGTCTAAAAAAAAATGCTTAAGTGGTTACCTCAGTCTTCCAGCGTAACCTGTCATCTTGTTAGATGTAGTGCAATAGAAACACATTATATGCTTAGCTTTAATTTGTACATCTGTCAAAATAGATTTAGATGTGTTTTTGTAAGTTCTGTAATAGTAGCAAGTATCTGACAGTGCTTAATCAAGCCTATTAGAAAAGCAGCATATGTAACATAAGAATTAAAATGGTCTCCCATAGCCCTCACCCCATATAAATCCCTGCAGTGTTGTAATCACTTTAAATCAACATGAGGACTGGTATGGCCAGTAATTGGACCATGATGTTCTGGTTGATGAAAATGCCTCTTTTGCCAATTTCTGTACAATATATATTGTGGCGTAAATTAAATTAAAAATTTAAAAAGAGAGGTATAACATAACATGGTGGGGACTTACAATCTGCAGTTGCGAAGAAAGTTGTAATCCAGCTATCTCATACTAAAGAAGGCTAAATGGCTCATCCATCTGACCAAGATGCCCACCAATCACATTGTTTACAGCCATGTGGATTACATTCATGAACTGAAATTGGGTTTTGTACAACAGTTTGACAGGATATATTAATCTGTAATAATTATTTGGTATTATACTGTACTATTAAGGATACTGCTTTAGAAATTTAGCGGCATTATTTGTAGATGATGCTGTGAAACTGTGATGATGGTAGTGAAACTGTACATTGCGAAGATCACTCTCATTCCAAGCAGAAACTACCCTACTTCAAAGCCAGTGTTTAGTCTGTTTATTATCACAAGTATATCTACCATGTATGTAAGTAATGCATTGGCATTAAGGCTAGCGGAGACCAGGGACCTGCATGAGGAGACTGTTAATCAGGCCCCTGAACAATTAGCTAAGTGAATTTACCGCACATCAGTTTCAGAAGAATTACACAGCATTTGAGTTCTGATACAAACACATTTGTTACAAACTCTAAGAATGTGTAATTTTATCTCTAAACCAAGCTTACATACTTGATGATCTTCATTTGAAGCATCAGTAGAGAATCTAAGAATCTGCTCTTGGGCTCTTGGGCTCCTACAGTTGAAGAATGTAATACCACTGTTGTGGAAACAAATCTTCGTCTAAGCCCTCCACATGCAAAGCCATACACGTGACTCTGTTGTCATAGTGAAGACAGTCACATCAACAACTTCAGAGGCCACAAAACATTTCAAGTGACAATGTAGAGTAATGTTACGGAACCTAACAAAAATAAATCTGCATAATTCTACAAACTAAGATTTGAACATAACACTGGTTCACTGATGGCTCATATGCCTAAATCGATGATTGAAATTTGGCTGGCATGCTTGTATGCCATGAGGCAATACCTAGTCTGTTGTCTGACAGATGAACATGATATTGTGATGGCTTGTGATGAGCACGGCCTACATTGATAATAATATGATTATTCTAAGGTTATAGAACCACACAAAGCCTTATTTTCACCCAATTATACACTGATGAACACATAGTTTTGAATATCATATTGCATTTCTGCAAACACATTGCCCTAAATGTTACACACTTAAGCTTTAAGGGAAACCCTGCAAATCCATCATTGTTTATCGCAGGATACATAACATCATTGACATGATATCTAACAATATGGGAAGAAATGTTGAGTTTCCATCACTTGGGCAGATACATTTTAGGGAAATTAAATCAAGAACAATAAATCATATAAAAAAATAACTGGAGAACAAACAATAGTGTAAAGTTCAGAGCTGGAAAGAAAACCCACCTACCAAAAACTAAGCTCTCAATATCTACAATGAGTTAGTGGCAAATACGCTGAGTGTAGTTTAAGTAGGATGGCAGTGAAACGGGTATATAGTATCAGGTATCTACCGATAAAACAGATGCAGAATTAACAAAGATGAAGCAACTCACTGACCTTTTAAGATAAAGCCTTACAAAGTACCGTGGAAGTGCAATGGAGTACTTAGAATTGAAGAGAGGCTTGATGATTACCCACATACCCCTTTGTTTTGTAAGTGAGTGGGAAGTATACACTGTAAAAATGAATTACTCAGTGACTTTTCCTTATAACAAACCAATAAGTACCTTCATATTTCCAAAAACTAACAATATAAAATACGTACTTCATGATGTTCTTTGAAGACAGTTTATTTCCCCTCTGAAGAGGCTCCCTATTTGTCATTCTAGAGCTTTACTAAAATTGCAGTCTGAAGAACTCGTAATCCAGTTTTCTGGATTTCTTCTTCAATCTTTTAGAGTGCAGTGACCACTGCTCAGTGCCGAAAGTTCAGAATAAATTACTGTCCCGATAATAAAAAAAAAAAAGAAAAAGAGGGAAAGTCTGGCAGGGGTGTTTTCTCTTTTCTCACTAGATTATGCTAAGAAGACCTCCTGGTTTTGTGCTTGCAAACCCCTTTAGATTGAAGGATGATTGCTGGCAAAATGGCACACTCATTATGATAAGTTTAAAGACCCGTCCTGAGTTGGCAGCAATCCCAGTACTGTTTTCACTTGTGCTGCGCTTTGATGTCTTTGCAAGTGTGAGAGACTTCTTTAGGCCTGTTCAAAAGGCTGACTTTACTTTTGTTTTACTACTGACGGCACTTTTCAGGCAATTAGTGTTCAATAGAGGAGATGACTGCAGGGAGCTTTTACAGAACAACTCATAGACTAGAGCTGCTCAGTGGGGACCACTACAAGTCTTTACTTGTCTTTACTTATGGTGGTCCCTACTGAGCAGCTCACTTAAAAGTGTATTTTTGCATGCCTGTTTTGCCAACTCACTTATTCTTATCAACCTTTATGTTTGTTAGTTATAATGCTCAGATCTAAATGGAAGTCTTCATAATCTGTTTAATCAAGGGGAAGCACCAAGTACACAGTTTTGAACGTTCGGCTGCTCAAAAGAAGTTATCACTCCATTCTCACAGATCATTTACTTGCAGTTAAGGCCAAATTTTGATTTATGTGAATTTCATTTAACATGATTTCTTCAACTTTGGATTTTAAAGTCTAAAGTCAAGTCTTACCATTGAAAGTATAACTTTGCATTCCTTTTTAAGATTAATGTATTCATTAAGCATTTTTTTCTCTTTTTCAGTATCCCATGGTGACAATGGGAGGGAAGTTGAGCTCTTCCTCATCAGCTCTGTCGCCCATCAATCATTTCTTGCTTGTTTAATTTTACCTAAAAAATCATCACAAAAAAAAAAAAGAAGCTGACTTAAAACTAACAGTAAGAGGGACATGTGCTAATTTTGAGCTTAAGATATAAGACCCGCAACCCTAAATTGGATCAAGCGGGTATAGAAAATGGATGGCCATATCAAACAGAGGAAGATCAGCACCACATTAACACACACAATAAGTTGACATCATAGAATCAGCTGAGAAATTTAGAACTAAAACATAGGCAGCCTCTACAACATTAACAATACAAGCTCTTTACTAACAAGTTCAGAAGGAAAGTTGCAAGCTCTGCGTCTGATTTTAGTTCTTTACCACCCGTAACCCATAACCTGTCTCCAGAGATGAAAGCAACACCAGAATTGACTTTTGTTTTGGCTCTTTTTCTGTAATTTCAGATCTTTGCTGCTGAATATGGTTTCTTTGTGGGAAAGGGTACTTGCAATGGTGATATTTGCTTGCCTGGAGCGTTTACAATTGTTGTGTGTTCTCACTATTACTTCTCTCTATGCTCTGTTAGCTGGTAGTTTGTTTGTTTGGTACCGGCATTGCTGGCCACTGCCTCCTTCTTCTGTTGGCTCCAGGGCCGGCTAGACACTTTGATGATTCACATCCCATCTAGTGGCACAAAGTAGCTTTACAGGAAAGTCCTGTCTGCCCCCCAAAAGTTTCCCAGTATTTATTTCTCATTTTTCAGAACGTTATATGTATTGCTTTTTTAAATTATGTTGATATATGTAGATTAATTCCTGATGTTTTAAACATTTTTTAAAACTAACAGCACCTTTAAACAACAGTTTTCTCTTGGTTGGAAATTACATTACCAAGTGAGAAAAAATAGGCAACCTTTCTTTCACATTTTTACTAAAAAGACAAGTATCAAGTATCAATCAAGACAAACATGTCTTGATTGAGAAGTGTATCAGTCTGCAGAAAAACTTGACTATGGTAAAAGAAGTATTGCAATGCTATATATCTACAGAGCAAACAGTTGTTTGCTGTTGTGTTAGGGTTTTAGAATACTGTACATTAAGACTTTAAGATAGCTATAAAAAAAAAGGCCTCCTTAACCATCTCTCCTGCAAAGGTCTAAAAAAGCCAGGTGGACCTGATTGATGGCCAGTTGTCTTCCTCTGACCGTGTTGTTTCTGTTTCTAAGTAATATTGTTTTGAACTCTGCAACATAGGAAAAATCAGGCTGTGTCTGATTCAGTACACCACCTACTTTATGGTATAAGACATAGTTATCTCTTACCTTGATAACCGCAATGCAGGCCTCTGTGTTTGCTCAATAGAACCCCTAAAAATGGTCCTGAATGCCAAAGTGCATGTGGTCTTTGACCAAATGAACATGGCTGCTAGAATCAAGTCACTAATTATTGCATACAGAATGACTGCACTAAGCTATCTAAACTAAGTCACACATCCTCACTTATATGTTGCTTAGAATAAAAGCATCTGCTAAAAATACTTATTAAAATGTAAATGTAGAAGTAAAACCTTCAGAAGTCAGAGAGAGGTGGACAGTTGGTCAAAAAGGAAACCAGTGCAGACAAAGAGCAGGCACAATGACAAAGACCGGAGGCAAACCTTAAATCTAAATAAACAATGCATAACAACTTGAAATGACTAAGAGTTGTATGTAGGCAGGAATTCGACGTGAATCATCACTTGAAACATAAACTGGATTAAATTGTAACTGGACTGGAATTGAACTGTATGTTACTGAAGCCCTGTGATGCACTGGCGATCTGTCCAGGGTGTACCCTGCCTCTCGCCCAATGATAGCTGGGATTGGCTGCAGCTCCCCTGCAACCCTAAAGCTAGATTTATGCTCTTCCAGAACATCGACAATGTCAACGTGACGTCGTCATTGAGCATTCGAAGTTCTGCGTCGAGGGAACACGTTGCTCTGCACAGCACCATGCCGGTAGGGAGGTGTGGCTGTATGTTTGTGTGGTTTCAGGGGTTATAGCCGAATCCTTGCTTTTTCTTCTGGTCACAGTTAACGACAGTAAACAATGGCAACCGAGGTGGAGCAGCAGTATTTGCAGTTGGAGCTCATATTGAAGAACAAATGCTTAAATTGCAAATGTTGAAGCGCAGGTGACAGAGAAGACATTCGCGGGGGTGATCAGTACGACTGTCTGAGGCTGGGAACGGGTGAATTTACAACCTGGATGAACAAATGCACTTTTGATAATTTCAAATGTCAACAAGCTTCTTCGCCGTATACAGCCATTAAGACCGGAAAAGGCAACTGCCGGAAATTACGCTCTGAGCGGACCAATCACAGCCCTTACAGCCTGCGTCTACGCGACGTGTAGTTAGAATTCTTTGGAGGTGCATGTCAGGCTACGGCGGAGGGGTCAACGTCGACTTAGTACAAACGTCGTCGACATGACGTTAAAGCATAAACTATGACTAAATTCGATTAAGCGGATATATAAAATGGATAGATGGATGTTACTGAATTTAAACTGAACTTGTTCCCTTTCTTTGTGAAGTGCCTTTAGCTGACCTGTCTTTTAGCACTGCATAAGTCACAACAAAGCTGGCTTATTTCACATGCAAGTATAGTTGTTAAAGTCTTCATCTAGCCATCCACCTCGCTTTCCACAGTGCTCGGGTTTAGATTAAAGAACAGCTCAGTGCAATATGGTGTAAATCTTGTAGTTTTAGTCAAATTCACTACAGCTGTGTGACTGAGAAATTAATACCGACATCTTAACTGAGCAGAACTTTAGCTTTGATGTAGTCTGTATCCAATTGTTTTTTTCAAGCTTGAACAGCCCGACTTGTCACTACAAATCGTTCCATTTGGCTGAGACAATAAACAGATCACCTATTTGTCATTGTTGAAAGACGGCAAAATGTTCTGCTTTAGCATTAAGGGCAATTAAACAGCTCTCCTTATTTGTCACTATGTCTTTCCCCTGTTTTTCTTCTGCATACTGCCTGATCTTAATGGTAAGATATTAATCCCAAAGTGTTGGCTTGTCTCTGCAATAACTAGTTTAGGATATTAATCATTTATAGTGGCGATGAACAGCAATAAGAATGATATGCTGCTGTAAATGGGTAATCATTCTCAACTTGACAGCTAACAATTAATCTTTTGGTACCGCAATAAGTCAGAAAATCTTAACGTGGTAAACCGTGAGTAGCAACGTCTGCAGAACAGCTGGGATGCTCTCTTTAGTTGACCTTATCACTGAAGTTAGAGGCTCAGTAAGTAGCTATATCTTCCTGTAAAGAGTGTTCCTAAGTAATATCATTACTCTAAAAGATAGCAGGTAATTAGGTACAATGTGGCTAATTGCTCTAATTACCTGATGAGAAAAACGATTGTCTCCAAGGGATATGCCACTTTCTAGCTTTGGAACCACACGCAGCTGTTGGGTGACTTTAGCTTTATAAGAAATAGACCTCATTACAGAGTAATTCACAGACATTACTGTCTGTCTAATGGACATGCAGTCGTGAGAGGAGAGGAAATTTGGGATGGTGGGGGATGACGTGCGGGAATCCAACCATGCTGATACTCAAGAAAAATCGTTACACTACATAAAGGGGAACATCAATGTTTTAAAATCCTTTCTGAGAACTGTCCATGTTTTTAGCTGTTGATGAGGTAGAGGAAAAGGAGCTTCCTATTTTTTTCACAGCCAGATTTTTCACCATACAATTTAATTTTCCTACCTGACTCCCCATCATCATAGATTATTGTACAGTCGCATGATAAAAACATACAAAACAAAATCTAATAATAATTTTTAAAGTGGCTTGTAATTAGTCACAATAAAAGAAAATCTCCTCTGCAACTTCAAGTATCTATACGGCTGAAATTCTGTAATTTTCAGGTATATTTTCTTTTTTATAATATTTCTTTTATTTTCCCCATTTTCATCTGCAGCTGCTATAATATGTCTCAAACTGTGAAACTGTGTGCTATTTTCTGTCACAAGATGGTAGTTTGCCTTTGGCAAAGTGAGATCAATGCATTTAAATGTGGAATTGAGGGTAAGGGCCTGCCTTTAATTCCTTTAAGGATGTGACCTCAGACATGAAAACATGGGAGGCATGTTGAGCCACTTATGGGTAGGGAACATCAGTGGAACCCGACTGTAAGAGGTTGGGCACATTGTTAGTGCTGATAGGAAAATTACTGCTGAATCACTGAGATTTCCCTATAGTCTATAGCATTGATAACTCATTTGAAGCTGACTGCCTCAGTTTGTGTGATCTGTATGTATGTTTTGTATGTCTGCATGGTGCATATGCTCTTTTTTTGTGTTTGGTTAACAGAACTACAAAGGAAGGCCGTAACCTGATTAATCCGTCATGCTTGTCTGCAATCCATGTGTGATACAAAAACCTAATTTGGCCAAAAAGTCACAGAATATCATTAGAGCATTAGAGGGCACAGTACTTTGTTCCATACAACCTTTGAGATAGAAAATTTGTTATCAGGCTGCTGATCTTCCTCCACTTAATTTTCAGGTAACGCTCCCTGTGGCTAAGATCCACTTCGATGCAAACATACTTTGAAATGATTTGTGTCTCTATTTCGATTCAGCGTGATACTTAAAGTTTATTTAGGTCTTCGGAAATGTTTAGAAACGCAAATATATTCAATAAAAGTTTACAATAACTCCAGCAGCCAAACTTCTCTGTTTAAGAAGGTGGCATTGTGACTAATGTGCTTGTAATGTAGCTGATTTGGGAAATAAGATGCAGCTGAGGAATATGTCCAGGAAGAAGTGGTTAAATTACTCATACTTAAATGTTCAGATGGCTCAAGTTTTTCAATATAACTGTTATATGAAGCTACGATAAGTACTACGTTGGGAGGAACAAGAAAACGGTAAATATATATTAATAAATATTACAAACAAACACTGAGTAACTACAGCACTTTTGTTGATTTGCCTGACACCTTGACAAAATAAAATAAAGCCGCATTAACACATCAAAAATACATATTTTCAAAAAGCACTATTTTCAATGAATATCTGCGCAGTTGCATGCACAGTTGAGAACTACGGTAACAGTTTGACTTCGCAATGCAAGGGAGCGAGACTGATCAATGTCTAGATGTTGCAACGTTGTGGGCCGTACGAGAAAACCTTCAAGACATTCTGTTGCTTTAAATAATTTTTTTTTGTAGGAGATCATTGTACATATTTTTGCCAAAGTCATTGCACAGACGATGGCTTTATTTTTCCTTGAATAGTTATTTGTCAGATGACACTGCCGTGAAGATTTTATTAGAGCTGAATGTCCAGAAATGCTCAATTGCAATAGCACTTTTAAGCTGTCTGACAAAAGAACGGGAAAAACATGCAAATGTGAACAGGATTATTGAGAACTTGGCTATATTTATACGCTTACATTTTAAATTTTTTTACGTCCTTCTGATGCTAGAAGGAGTAATGAAAATCAAGCTAGGATAAATGTCAGTTTCCATTTAAAAACAAAAAAAAAGATCACGTCAACCTATGGAGCATGCTGTATTGTTATAATTGATATGGTGAAGGTAAAGCAGTGAATGATGTGGAGGGGGATTAATGCCCCAATGAATCCTCGGCGCTCCCTGTGGTAAATTCAAAATGGCGGTATCCGAGACAGATTTTGGAATCCGGTGCACACATAAAACACACTGGATTATATGGCGCCGTTTTTGGGGAAAATTTAAGGCTTTTAAGTGCGCCTTATGTTGCAGAAAATACGGTATGTGCATCCTCTTTTCTCCATTGACTTAATTTTTTTTCCCATTCCACCGTCTGAGGATTTCAATATTCCCTGAAACAAGGAGGGTTGAGGAGCTCTGGGTGAGGAAACAGGTGTATCAATTTTTTTTATAAGTGGTGTGATGTATAAATACCATGGATCTACATGTAGCACAGATTTTCATATCACTTAAAACTGAAAATGTCCCAATCTGTGTATATTTCTATTTAGTCTCCAGTTAGTTTAGCCTTGCCATTTCCTCACCTTTCCTCAGTTCCCTCCTGCCAGTCGTCAGCTCCACTCCCTTCACCTATGTTAATTATCCTCAGCTGTACCTTCTCACTAATCACCCTCCCCACAGTACAGTCTCCCAGTTCTCTTCGTTCGTTGTCAGATCCTCTGTCAATTTACCCATGGTTTTCCCTGGCAATCCAATTCATATTCCTTGTTACGTACAGTCTAGTTTTTGTTATTTTTCCTTCGGTGTTTGTTGTTTTTTTCTAGTTTTGTTTTTTTGCTACCCCAGCGTTGTTGCAATTTTTAACCCTAACCCCCAAATTTAGTGCTTAGTCATAATCCAAATCAGGCCTCCATTGCTATACCTGGCCTTTCTATTTTCTATTTTCTATCATTAAAAAGGGTGTGTGTGTATATATATAACCTAGATTATTATTATTTTACTCCTATGCAAAATGTCATTTTAGATTATTGTTATCATATAGTTTTGTATGGTATGTATTTATAGAGTAATAGTTTGTTTTTCTTCAAGCTGTTTTCTGTGAAAGATGTCTCTTTGTCATTACTGACAGCACACTTAAACATCTGTCTATAGTTATATAATTTCTGAAACCCATCCTTGCAACTAGACTTAGGAAGGAATAGGAATGAATAGGATCATGTAGCTCCAGATCTGGTGGCTTCTATTGCTTTGTTTATACATGTTCCACTTACAGGATACGGGAAGCCTTTCAAAAAGAACAAACAAAAAAAAAGAACAACAACCAGACTCTGCAGGTAGTTGAATGTTTGCATTCTTCGTGCAAAGTTTAATTTGAATGGGTGTAAGGGAGGTGTTTTCTCTTACGAGGGTTTCTGTAAACTGCTTGCACTTTGGACAGTAATTAAGGGTAGATTCATAATTGCCATGGGATTTGCATGGAAATCAACTGAAACACAACCACTGAATGTTTTTCCTTTCATCGTAAAGAAAATTCTGGTAAATTACCCACCTTTCTTCAATGATCTACTTAAGAATGTTTTGTCATATGACTGTTTAGGATGCACTCCTCAAACATAGTGGTGAGTAATGTGTAGGATCCTGCTGCTCACATTACCCCCATTCAGCATTGCAGTATGAGACTGAATGGATGAGTCAGTGTAGGATTTTCTGCATTTCCCCACCAGCAGTGAATAATGTAAAACTGTTGAACTTGGCAGACTTTGATGTTTTGATCTCACAGCAGAGCTCGACTGGAGGTCTTGTGTGACTGGTGGCTTTCAGACACCAGGCTGTGGGCTGTCATGTTGGTTTTATCAGTTTGCTGCCTGCCAACTGCAGAGACCTCTTTGTCTCCATCCTTGTCCCTAATGGGCCACAGTGGCACTGAGGAAATATTGAATCATGCTTTTAACTGATGTATTTTATGGAAGACTTCAGTATATGCCTCTTTATGAGCTAACAGCAGCACACAAAAAATACCCTGCTGCTGCTTGTGTGATGAAATGTCACAAAACACAGTCACTTTCAGGCTTGGGTAGCTTACTCAAAGCATGTGATATTTTAACAGCACAAAGAAATGGGCACATTCCCTATGAGTACTGAAGCTACATCAAAGCACATTCCGCTTGGTGTGAAGTCTGTAGTGTTTTTTAATTGATACCAGCACTTTCTGTTTAATAACCCATCTGAGATTAGAGGGAGCCTTAATGGAATCACCCTTTGGCTTCCAAGGGAAAGAATTTCTTGGGTTGAAATCTGTTTTTGATATGGGAAGACAAATAATCAGGTCATTAAGGGTAACCATAAAGTGTGTCGGAAATTTGAGCAAAACACACGGAAAAACCCGACTGTTGTGAGACTGGAGGGAGGCTGTGTGGCAAAGAAACTCTGAAAATAAATTAAACTTCTATAAATAGTGCAGAATTGAAGAAAAAAGAAAAGGGATGTTAATACCAAAACTGGATTTGCAAATGATGCCAAAATGAAATAATAGAAACTTTCTTCTGCATGTATTTTCATTGTGAGTTGGCTCTGGGAGTAGAACTGGAAGTCAGTGTTACATGAAAAAGCCCCACAAAACACACCTTTTCTGTGGTGTCTGCACATGTAGACTGTTGCAGTATAACTGCTGTTTTGCTTCTTTGACCCCTATTATAAGTTTATTCTTTAGACAGAAGCATGCAAAGTCACGATAAAGGCAGTAAATAAGTTGATCCACCCTCAAACTCATTATCCAGCTATAAGTCAGGCAGCCCTGGATGTGAACAGGCGTCAGGAGGGGACAAAGGTCTCAGAACAATGTGTGGGGTGGGGGGTGTTGTTATCTGTTGGCTCCACTTTGTGTTGCATGGATGCTTTTCTTGTGCATCTTCCAGCCCAAACATTGCATAAAAGGATATGTTGACCAATAATTAGAGTGTGTCTTGTGATGACGTGCATAGGTGCCTTTTATTTAGCCCACTTACACTGATCAGTGTCATTTTCTGTTATCTTGTGAATCATACAAAAACATACAGTGGATGTGTAGCTTTACCTGATTTAGGAAGATCCACTATATATTTATATATATATATATATTTTTGGATTTGAAAAGCAGTTTGAATGCAGAAAGAAAGATAAAAGAACATTATCTTGACACAGAGGCATTATGCATCTGGCCTTAAGTAAGGGATTATGAACTGCTTTAAAATTCCAACATTCAACTATATAGGCTGTTTCTTGATCTGGTACAAGCATATTCTGTTTCACAAACAACTGCTAAAATCATGTTATGGTAAAGAAAAAAAAACACATGCATCCAAAAGGACCTTTACTTACATCCCATCATCCTAGAAATTCCCAGTAAATCTCTGCACTAGTCTTGTTTAAGAGCATGGAGGCCATTTGATTCCCTATGGGGAGGATTTTTACAGACCACTGATAAAACTCAGACACCAGTTCATTATGGATATTTTAAGCCTGCTTAATTTTTCTGACAGTGAATGAGGCAACATTATGCTGTTAAAATTAATTTACCAAAACATTTGAATGTGATCAAGCTTAGTTTCCTCTGAATAAATTGTTCTCCCTGCTGTGGCATTTGCCACTTTCCAAATCGAAACCACTGTACCTGTAAAGCTTTTAGACCTTTCTGGTCATGATTTTAACAGTGAGATGTTTGATGTGCTAATTCACATAAAAAAAGGGGGTCCTGGGCAGGTTTTCAAGCAGTAACAGGGAACATTTCCATTGAAATTCCATGAGACTGTTTATAGAGGTGTTTCCCAGTGAGAATGTTGTGTTGCAAAAGCTCTGGTTTTGTTTTGTTTTTGCTCTGGATATTGGAAAGAATGTGTTTCCAACATAGATGAGCCATGCCAAAGACCTCTTGATGATGCCTCGTCCTACAAAACCACTCCCAGATGCTCACCAAGTTTTACGAATACACTTTCCTCATTATTTGGGGATTTACTTGCTTGGAGTCACACTGGCCATGTTTGCCAAAAGTGCAAAAGTGAATGTTTGTTTGTTTTTAATCATAAAATGTGAGAAAGCAAAACTTACAGATATGGGCTCCACTTAAAAGTTTATGAAGACAGCAATATCATTTTAGATTGTGTGAAATGGGAGAAACAAAGAACACAGCTTTTTTTTTCTTAGTGTTTACACTTGCAGTTGTGGTGGGGTGGGGGGTGGGGGGGTCTACTTATCTCGAAATCAAAGAAATATTATTCAGTGAAGATCACATTGTAAGGTTGACATGTCAAAATATTTTCTTATTCATACAAATGGAAATTAAGTTAAATTCAGTGTATATAAATTTGGGATCATAGGGTTTTATTCAGCATTATCATTCATTTATTTGCCCTAACTGCTCTATGTTCTAAGGACTGCAGCCTTAGATGAGAGCCCTGAACAGGTGTTATTCCAATCTTAAAGTCAATTTCAGGTTTTGAGGTTGGTTAAAGCAAATCCTCCCTTTCCCATGACTGTAAAAAATGAATGACTTGTTACATTCAAAGGAAAATTATAAGACCTGCTGATTTTCCTTTAAAGGTTATCCCACCCTCTTCCTTGCAAACAACGCAGCTTAAACCTTAAACCTGCACCTCGGTTGGTTCTTGTTTAATGACGTAACCCTTTTACAGCCTGGTTCTGCTGGTGCCTCTTTAGCTAAGTGAAATATCCAACCCAAATAACTGTGGGTTTGGGGGTAAAAGGAGAAGTGTTTCTTTGCATGCAGCATTAATTTGCACTGTATGAAACTCACTGCTGTAATTTGACTGCTTAAAATAGATCCCCAGTGTGGAATAACTGTGGGAAATGGAATTGTGTTTGGTCATAAATTCAATAGCTTTATACCTTTTTTCCCCATTGAACATTCTTTGATGGAGTGAAAAACTGTTAATTTAAAAGTAGGGATGTTTCTCAAAGCTGCAGATGCAGATATCCCACCTCTCTGTAAAATGATTATCAACTGAGAGAAGAGAACGGGAATTGTTAGGTTGTGTCTGAAAGTCGTGCTTATTATACAATACCTTTGTTGCCGATATGTTAGCTTGAATTGCTGAGCAAGTGAATTGTTGTTGTGAAAAGTTATTGTGCTTGATAAACAAATACAAAACAAAAAGCTTTGCAGCACACAGCCATTTAGTTTCTGCCATTTAAAGGCTATCTTTGTGATCAGTTGGTCAAGTTGGAGTCAGTCGATCTTAGTCAGACCCAGATCATTAAGCTGTTTGATCTCACCCCCAAACACAGCGGCACAGTGTCTCCTGACATGTCCTGGGAACAGGGAATTTCACAACAAACAGGTGATTAGCATCGGAGGGGAAACAAATGGTGGACCTGACTCAGAACCAGCAATGCAGCCTTATAGGGAAGATTACTGGCAGGTGGGGCCAATTGGCCAACAATGGTCCTGTCGCGGGTTTGAAGGCCAGATGATTGCTGACAGATGGAAGCCTCCAAGTCTAAGAAGAAAGCAATCAGGTGGGAGAGGAGGATGTGGGGGGTCAGTTAGAGGAGAGTAGCACCAGGCTACCAGGCTACAAGGCAGATAAAAGGTCGGTATGATGTCAGCCTGACTCAGCGTACACAACCACACTTTCCTTGGCCTCAAGCAAAGCTGATGTAATGCCTCCCGCTCAATGATGGATAAGGTTATTTGTCGCCATGGGGGTTGGAAGGGTCACAAGAAGCAGCTGAACTACTTTTACTACCGGACAACTGCAGCTGGGCAACACGAGAAGCTGAAAGCTATCACGTGAAGCCTTTTAGAGCTTCCCTTCAGTGCTTCTGCATCACTTGGCTGCTTGTATGTACTTTGATATAAGTTATTTGTGAATACATTTTATTAAATAACATACTTCTGTAACTATCAATAAAGCTAATGGAAAGGACTAAATTGTTTTGGTGAAAGTTTGTGTATTCAGTCAGCAGTGTTGTGCACTTTCCGAAGAACTTGTTCAAAGTCCAGTTTATTTGCTTTATCCCCCTCTAATTAAAGAAGAAATAAAAAAATAAAAAATAAACTATCGCAGTTTATTTCAGTGTGAGGAACAACAGGATAAGGGTGAATCATCAATAAGCTATAATCAAAGACATATTCACATATCGCATGAATCTGACCTGGGAGTTCACTTTAGAGGATCTTTTTTTTTTTGCTGTCGTCCAATATCAGGAAAGTCTTACATCACTATACAGACAATTGCAGCAGTCCTCACTGTAGTTTTTCTTGCCCACTGTGGTGGATTCTAACTTTGAACTCATTTATTCAGATCATTAAGTCAGCTGGAAAAATCAGCTAGAGAGGCTAGAGGGATGTGTCATTTTTCATCAGTGCGTTTTGCAGATATAGGATGGATGTAGATTAATAAAGATATACCACAACAAGTTAATGACTTTCCAAGGTATAAGAATTACTCTTATCTCATGTAGGAGCTTGAAAAATGATCTGAGAGCTTTTACTCTGGAAAGCCATTGGTCATCCAAGGAGTATGGCCATACTTTTCATCAGATTCCCAGCTTTAGGCTGCTAATGTGAGCCCCTTATGACCCCTCATGGTCTTAAAAAGCTGATTGAGAATAATTGTTTCTTTCAAATGTCTGAGAATTTAGATAGAAGCCAGAGTCAGTCTTTCTATGTCAAACCAACTCAACCTTATATGTGGATGTAAAAACAACAATTTTCTCTTTATCACATCAGTCAGTCAGGATAGCAGGAACAATTTACATAAAAAAATAAGATACTCAAAAACAATTGTTCAGGTGTATCAGTGGTAAATGTAGAGTCAGGAGACAAAAATGATCTTCTGAAATCTTTCCAAAGCCAGCATGAGGGGTGAACACTCATTACCTCTGCCTGCTTTATTTTTCTATAAGGTACAAATGTGGTCATTCCCAGAGAACGCAGAGCATCATGCATAAAGAAATACATGTCTTTAGGGTTCATGCTCAAAAAACGCATTCTGACATGTCAGAATAACGCACCACACATATTTGTGGTCAACATTGATGACTCGTGGACTTTGGGGAAATGTGACATAGACGCAAATGGAATTTTATATATAGAGATGCAGCTATAATTAAACATAACAAGACAGTTGCCGTACACCTAGAATTCCTCCCAAGTCATACCAGATGTTACCATAGCTGAGTCTGGACAAATACAGCTGGCAATTACGTTTGAGACAGAGACAGACTAGAAAAGACAGTGTGAGATATTCAGAGGAAAAAAATCTAGATAGTGGCAGAAAGAGCACAATCTAACATTTCCTCCAACCAAGAGGAAAGAGAGTATAAACAAGCCAAGGTACTAAAGTATGGTTAATATTCAGATTGTGGTGGGGGGGTTCCTGACCGTGACACTGTATGTCCATGCTACTGCATCCTCAGCTGTGCTTACTCTGACTTTGTAGCCATGTAGATGCAAAAGATAATGTGATGAGCCACTGTAGATCACCCAGCTCTCTCAGTGATCACTGCTGCAGCTGTCTATAGCCATGATTACAATTGTAATCATGATCTAACATGGATATCATTGCAACCATGGCTGTAACCATGTTTGTGTTTTGGTAATTCTGATTATGGGTGAGTATCATTTGTTTATAATGTGTGTAACAATACCTAAATGCAGCGGTAAGCCACGGTATTAATAAACACCTGAGGTTAGTTAGCAGCACATATGTAATCTGACAGAAATGCAGGAGTTTAAAACAGCCAAAGACATCCATAACACCCTAGTTTTAACCGCACATACAGCCAACGTCTAAGCAAAAACCATATCCACAGTCACTGCATCACCCAGTGCAGCCAGGCAAATCAGCTGCAGCTGTGCTCATATCCAGTAGCTGTATTCTGTTTCAGGTTGGCTTTTTGGAAGGAATAATGAGCAATAAATACATGATGCAAAGTGTCACATCATTTCTCCTTGCTGTATCTGGTGAAGATTCAGTAACTGTTCTGAACTAATTATTATGGGTCAGAGGACTGCAGACATTGTAAAGGAGTAAAAGACATGAGCAAAAGCAAAAGTATTGGGATGGAAGACATGATATACAGATATAGATTTAGATATATAAAAAATAATCATATACATGGAATCCTGTTCAAATAACCTGGCAGTTCACTTTCTCATAACGCAATCTTGTCTTTTTAAATCATTTTAAAACTCCAACATAATGACCTCACCAACGGAGAAAAACCAAAAGTGTATTTGTGTTAGTGTTACAATGAGGTTGCTTTACAAAAATAGTGAGACAGAGTGAAATATAACTCATTTCCCTCCACCATTTCCTCTGGCGCCACCACTTTCATTTGTCAAAAAACCAGAAGATGTCCAACAGAAATAATTTCAGAGATTCACAGAAATGTATTTTTAGAACACGATTATGGCAGTTTATACATATTTTCCAATAAGCAAAGAGGGTCTGCACAACAAAGAAGGGGTCTGCACTCCAACAAAATGTTTCCTTTACTATGCGCAAAACAGTGACCATATTCCAATTCCCTTGGACAGCGCTAATCGGCTCTGTAGCTGAGCAACATACAAACACACAAAGGTTCATTTGTTAAGCAGATGGATCAGTTACATGATACCCTTCCACTTAAGTCATGGTCTGGGTTCCTGGTTTTCTTATCCCTGGCAGCAAAGCAAAAATGGAAAGTATGAATTAAATTAGTTTTATTTTGCAGCTTTTCTGACTCCCAATATAACTTTCTCGTGATTGTGCCACCATTGAGGTTTTGCATAATAAGAATTGGAATTTTGTGAATTAACTCTCCTCTCTCTCTGCCTGAATTTAATGTATGACACGCACATGTCAACAGAGTTCAGGATCTGTGTGTCTGGGGAAAATCCATTATTGGTCAGGAACATGGTTAAAACACTGCTTTGTACATGAATTATCAAGACTTTGAGAAACTTTGTGATATTAGACACTAACATGTGTTGCAAGTTTGTTGGTGGACTTTTAACTGATTAATTGCCCAGATTTACTAAAATGGGCAATATAGCGAGTGGTCATAATCAGAAATTGTGCACTCCTCCAAATGGTCCAGAATTAACTGGACTTAACTAACATTAACTAACTGGACTTCGTTGGCTACCCATGCTCCAAACCATATTCATGTAGTTAATGTTTGCCAACAGAATGACAGCAGCATATGCACCCAGCCATCTAAACTTAGTTCCGTTTCGCTCTTTGTTATGAGGAATATGCATATAGTGATGGGTTTAGATTTGACTTATGTATGGCATAGGGGACATATTGCATGACTATACTGTATAACTATACTATAAACTATACTGTACTGTATAAAATGGAAACAGGAACATGAATGGAATATTCTACTCAACGCATGTAAGCACCATAACTGCAATACTGTCTAATTCAAAATGAGATCATTTTTCAGAATAGTGGTGTCCATGTGAACATGAACATAGCCACTACTGCACTGACTATTTTTCTTAATGTAAGCTAAATAACTTGCACTTCGAATTTAGCAATTAATTACATATTATTACCACAATACACCCAGTATATGTCACCATATATGCTTGTGCACATTATCCAACAGGCCATGCACTTGGTGTGATGTTTGATCTTTTGAGAAAAGGAAACATTACCTCAGTCATTCAGGCAAAAAAAAAAATAGCCTCTGGTTAGTTGTTTACATTTGATTTGGAAAGGTGAAGAAACGAGAAAGTGAGATTGTGGTTGAAATAATGTGGAAGGAGGCTCAAATGAACTAATATTTCAGTAAATGTAAAATCAGCTGGGTTTATTTTAAAGCAGCCCACTATTTTTATAGTAATTTGTGCTGCTCATTTCATAATGTTAGTTTTGGACCTGGCTTGGTGAGAGCGCAGAGCTGCATTAGATTAGCCATCTGCACAGTGTAAACACAGACCTATTCGGCTAAGAAAAGGAGTGCAGGGAGGGTTGAGATAATCTTAGTGATATCTTGTTAAAGTCACACATAGGACCAGCCCCATAACTTGTTCATGCTCTCTGTAAATGAGAGAGGCAGTTGACACGGGTAGAATTAATCCCCTTCATAACTATGACTATGAGTATAATTAAATCATGTGTGCACACAATCCAGACTCAGCCACATCAAAACGGTGTAAACCTTCCCTGCTTCGAGAGAAGCTGAGCATGATGAGTACATGGCAAGGGCGTTGTCCATTAAAAAGAGCCCCTGATTTTTCTCACACATTTCTTGGTTTTTAGAACTGCTTTTTAGGTGGTCCTGTGGAAAGTCAAGCACCAAAGGGCTCCAGGGGTCTGTATAGTGTTGAACTTTTTTTTCTCCTGGTCCTTGTGTAAAGGCCAAATGTTATTTTTCTCCCCTCTCTTTCTCTCACTCTTCCACTTGTTTTCGCTCACCTTAATGAGACATCAAAGGCCAACAGGCCAGAGCAGTGATTTGCTGTTATGTGAAGTCATCGAAGAGGAGGTTTTCATGTTTGCCAGTGTTGGGTCAAATATTCACGCTATCGAGTTGCAATTAAACATATGAGCTGTGGTGTAATACAAAGGTGGGGTATGGTGGAGATCAGTTTTCTGCTGAGGCTACTGAACTCTTGCATCAAAGATCAATTCATGCTGCAAATTAGCAGAAAATGTTTGTCTGGGTATGAAATAAGCATTACTGTAGAGAAGGTTACTAAATTACTGAAGAAATGAAAGAATATAACGTTTTGCAACCTGCTCGCTCATTATTTGCCCTGGGATACAACAAAGATACGCTACCGCCAATGAATGAAGCTTAGACTACATTGCTCTCTCCTTCGACTTTGTACCGGAATGTGAGAAAATAGCCCTGAAAAAATCCATTCATTACCTCTTTTTTTTCCTCTAACACTTGAGAAACTTTGAAGTCTGACTTCATTTTGCTGACACAACATCCTTTCAGGAAGGGGAGGGTTTTCATTGTTTCTTAGATAGAATCCAAAGTTCAGTGTCAGAGTTTGATTTTTTTTTCTTTTTCTTACTTCGTTACTCTGATCCAATATTTTCAGAGAATCAGAAAACATCAGTTGCTATTATTATACTAGGTACTCTACAATGGTTTGTATTTAAGAGTATGAACCTATATATACCTATATGGCTATTTTGATTGGAGGACTTGTCTTTACATCTTTTGGATGTTTTGAATTTGACCTTAAAATAAATCCAACCTTCAACTGGTTAAACTGTTCCACTTGCTGCATGATAATCTGAAAGCATGATTGTTCCACCGCTGTGCTTAACAGTTGAAGAGGTGTTATTCTCAAGAAATTGTTTCAACTTTGCCTCAACATTTCTTTCATCATTGCAAACTGAAAACAAAATTGTATTCAATCAGCCAAACGGACTTCTTTTCTGAATGAATTTAGGTACTGAGGCAGGTTTTCATTTGCAGACTATTTTGTTTAGATAATATTTGCGCAGATGTGATTGTGCAGGAGATCCGAAAAACATCACACAAAATCTGTTAAACCCTCCTAAAGATCTTTTGGAGTCAGACAGAGGTTTGATTTGTCCCTTTACAAATTCTATGAACAGTTCCCACAATTTTTTTAAAAATTTTTTTATTTATTGATGTGAGAAAACAGCAGTCTGAAAATACTTAACACTCCATTTTTAGTCCTCTCCTTCTTTGTGGGCATCAGTTATCTTAGCCCTCAGAGCCCCAGGCATCTGTTTGAAGAAGCCAATGGTTGCTGATTGTTGGAATAATCTGAGGTGTCAGAGTCAAAGTTTCAATTTGTCCAATTCTGAAACTTGCGTTACTTGTCTCATCCCAAACATAACTGTGAGCAGGCCATGGCCCTAATAACCCACTTAGATTAAAGTCTGAGAAATTAGGAAAAGTTGTCTTTGAGTTCAGTTTTCTTTAGTTGCCCCAACTTTGGCACTCTATTGTTTATTTTCACACAAAAAAAGGTTCCCTTCTGCATGATATTGATTATACAGCAACCTTGGAAAGCACTCTCTAAGTAGACCACAGAGAAGAATATTGACTTAAGAGCATCATACATTTTAAAATATTTGAGTTCCAAAGAAAACCTGAGTGCAGTAATGTTTCTTTTTCTTTCTTTTTTGTCCTGCAATCACAGATGCCATCAGATTAATGATAGATGAGGACTCCCCTGGGGCCCAGAAATAATCATCTTTGGCAGGTATCGAGAACAGCATACAAAGTCATTAATTAAAGCTTATGCAAGTGGGACAAAGGGCTTGATAAGAGGAAGAAACATAGGATGTGTTATTCATGAAAATGTTTACCATAGATGACGACATAGGGTAGACAAACTTATCTTTTCATGTCATGCCACAGTTAATATTTTAAAATTCAACTTGTAAACATATAGTACCAGTCACAACTTTGAACACATTCACCGGTAAGAGTGGGCAGATGTGCGTAAATCTTTGATTGGTACTGAATTTGATTCTATCTCATATATGTATTATTTCTCTCTTTTCTGAAGACATATTCATAAAAATATCTCCCCCGATAATTGGAAAGCAACTTGAAGCGGAATGCACAGAGGAGCAAGCTTATATTATCACTAATAAAATGTTGTTTTCTGTTGTGCAGTAAACCCATTCCAGATGCTGTTCTGATTCTTCATTATCCCTAAAACTTTTAAGTAATTCTGTCTGTTCATGCAGGTTTTCTATATGTTGTACACTAACTCTGAAAACTTTAGTTTAGCTTCCACTCCATTCGATTAGCTCCCACTCCATGTAGTTGCTCATTTGCTCATTCTAAGTTCACAGAATAGAGATGTTCTTGTCTGTAAACAACATTTGAATAAATCCAATGTGCTTCCTAACACAATGGACTCCCAATCAAGAGGCTTTGCAAGATAAAACACACAGTAGAGATGTTTTGAATTGCATAGAACAGTATTTATTTATTCACGTATAAGATATTATTTTGCAAAAACAGTGAGAAACAGCTTTCTCCGTTGGGGTCTTTTTGACTATGTGTATGATCCTGATGTGAGTATGGAAACTGAGCACTTATCACTCCAAGGGTGAATAACAGTAAGTTTTGCTTCACAGAGAATTGTGGGACTTCATTTGTTGGAAAGATTACACCAGATAATGCTGGTCTTCAGTTTGCAAAGTAAATCATTCACTGATTATGAATAACACTCAGTGCATGTAGCATTTCTGAGTAGTTGTTGTTAAGCAAGGCTTGATTACAATGATGGACTTTTTTGTGCATCTAATATTCTCTCCTTTTGCACAGAAGCTCGCCGTGCACAAATTGTTCATGTCCGTCCCTCCTTTTTACTCTGTCTTTTGATTTGCTCACAGTCGAGGATGATTGTTATTCTGCAATCAACAATGATTCAGTCTGTTTTCCCCGCTGTGTCCCACTAGAGTAAAGTACGTGGTCAAGCTGCAGACCAGCACACAGGTCGTCAGAGGGAGGGAAGAAACTGGGGCAGAAGAGAAAAAAAAAGATGTGAAGCTTGTGTTTTAGAGTCACAATACCAATGACCTTAAGCTTGCTTCTTTTTTATTACTAATTTGATTCCATAAACTCTACATGATTCATTTCTATCCCTTTTTCTGAGCGAGACAGTGTTTTCAATATGATGAAATGTATTACTATTTTGGCATTCTGGTCCTCTTTAAAATTCATAATGTCTTTCCTGCGTCAATTCTTAATGGTCTTTTTGAAATATACCAGATTCATGTTGCAGGAAAAGGTCACTAATGATTCTGAGGAATAAATAATTCCAATGAAAATGATCGGTTACTAATTTGACTGCAATTCAAATGATCCAAGTTCTCTCTTGGTTCCTTGGCAAGTTGTCTCTTCTGACCGTCTGAGGGTTATAGTAATTTCTCAAGGTGGTTTTCTTAAGAGTGGTAAAATTATTGCTTTTTTTTTTACTTTCTTCCTGAAACATTTTTGCAGATATACATATTTCATGCTATTTCAGTACTGTAATTCAAACATTTACTACTTGCGTCACATCACAGAAAACATATAGTCTCAATTCATTGCAGAATAGTAGCAAGTTAAATCGAGCCATGAAGTGATGTCATGTAAATATTTGGTCACGACTTCTGCATCAGATAGTTATGTATTCTGAAGAACCAGAGTACGGGGCAATCAAAGAGAACGTTTAAAAAGAGAAAGCCAAAGGCGCTCAGCCATTGTAAGATGTTTTAAGCATTATTTTATACTTTGTGTAATTACTGTAACATTCACTACTTATATTTCAGTGTCCACATTAGCTCAAAAAAGGATGTTTTCTTACAGACTTTAGGGGTCTTTGTCTGATCCCTGTATATGCAGGTCAAATGATCTGATGATGTGAGAGATGTCTTTGCCAACCCACGCAAAACTTTAGGTGTGTACACTGAGATCTGTTACGCACCACCCGTGAACCCCAGATGCACAAACATAGAAACAGTAATGTGATCTGCCATCTTTTCCCCTCTAGGCAGATTTATGCACATAAATCATTTCCTACTCTGTGTTTTGGGGGATTTATAGCAAAAATAGGCCATCTCTGCCATTCCCATCCAGTTCCCTCGATGCAATCCCTGGGAAAAAACCTCACAGGTCTTAACTTTTGGTCACATCAGGTTTTCAATTGCAACATTACCTTTTCCTAACCTCAAGCGTGAACCTAATCATGTGTTTCCATAGAGTTACCTGCCTAATCTGATCTCTAAGAGTTTTGAAACAGAGGCAGGCTAGAGTGTTACAATGTTTTGGAACATGTACACATGAACCCTCTCTGCTTTTTGATCATGTTGATTTTACAGGGAGGGACCACTGGTAAAACATGGAGATTGCCTGTACAATAATATCGCCACTGTCACATCTAATAGATGTCTTGAGTGTGTGTCATTCGCAGCTGTGAAGTTCATTATTGTTTTGTCTATAGCAGAGGTGATGTTGGGTATGTGTATGTTGCAGTGTTTTTTTTTACACACGTTTTAGACATGACATGGTCACGTAAGTGGGATTATCATAGAAAGTGAAGTACAACCTGATTCCCCCCACCCAAAAATTTAACAAAAAGTTTGCATACTAGACTTTATGTAAAAAAAAAAATCAAAATGAAATGCAATAATTTGCTAATCATTGAATTCAGATAATCTAAGTGTCTCTTCTATTATAATATTTGCAGAATGTGGTTTTGTATTGTCTGGTTGAAATATGCACTGCTCTCTATAAAGGAAAAAAAAAGACAAACCTATATATCCTTCAGCATTCAGTGCCCCTTCATGTGCATGTTTCCCATGCCATATACACTAATGCACTCCCATGCTGTTTAGGAGGTTGACCATCAAACTGTGTGCTGATAAAAAGTTGGATAATGCCTTTCCTCTTTAGTCTGGAGGATGCAGTGTCCCTGTTTTCCAAAGATGACTTCAAATCCTGATTCTTCAGACCACAGGACAGTTTCCCATTATGCCTCAATTAGTTTGAAAAGTGCTTTTGGATCATTCTCATAAATTATTTCATTTCTTATTTTCTTTTTTTTTTTTTTACAGTAGAATACATATTTGCAGTTGTGGCTGCCACAACTAACTGTGTTCTCTTACAATGGTTTTCAGATAATTTTCTGAGCCAATACATCTGTTTTTACTTCAGTTGTTCCTGGTGATCACAGCCATTCAACAATTATTTTCAAACTTGTTCCATGCGCATAGATATTTTTCTGGATGCTTTTAATCTTTTAAATGTTTTTTGGTCTGTAAATGAAGAAAGCGCCAATATCTTTGCAATTTTCAACACAATGAGAAACGCTAACACCCTGTTCACTTAAAATTGGTTAATCACAATATTACTGTGCCAGGGCAGCTGGTCACCATCATAATCATTTGAAATCTCAGAAACTCGGTTTTTGATAAATAGATAATTGTTTTTACAAAGTTGCATGCACAATATGATTACCAAAAGTGCCTGAAAGCAACAAACAAAAAATATTAGATGTTAGATTTCTGCAGTGATATGAAACTACAAAAAGTGCATTAATTGCTATGACATGCTCTTGGACTTTAGTGATTTGTTTGGACAATTAAATGTGCACGTGGCTGTTGATGGACTCAGTGACATTAGAAGAGAGCAAAAGTGAACTCCATGGCACTGGGCCACCCTGCTGCCTCACAGAGGGAGGGCACAGCTGTCTGAGCAATAAATGTGGTTAGTAGTAATGGAGGATAACACCATCCGTAAGCCGAGGAGCCTTTTCAAGGTTCTCTCCTCTTTATGACCACCATTAAAGGATACTACTCACTCATTTCCCATGAAGTGACTGTGTAACAGTTTTTATAGAGCAGCACAGGTTCGATATCAGAAGTCTTCTTTTTTTTAAATCCTCAAGGAGGAGTTTTACTGCTTAGTTCATGGGACCCTCTGAGGGAAGAAAGAAGAAGGAAGGGTGGATTGCTCAAGCTAGTGCTGGGAGTTAAACTGGTCAAAAACCGTTGAATCAGCACTATCCCCTCTGCTTGTCCAAACTTAGATAACCACTGTTTTTAAAGTGACAGGGGAGGCACCATTGACGCAGTGAGGCCAAAAGTGCAGCAGGGCGTCTGAAAGAACTTCCTAAGTTGCAAACCTCTCGTTTATCTGCTTCCTGTGAGTATTTTTTTTTTATTTTTATTTTTTTTACTTGCAGAACAGTTGATATAAGCAGGCGGGACTTTTTTTAAAGTTGCTGACCCACTAAAACTACCATCTCAAAAATGTTGCCTGATTTTTGTGCTGTACGTTATATGAGTACTGGCAAATAAAGATTACATAGATTATCTTTGGTGTCTGATCTGGTAACTAACCCTCTTCCAAAGTTTGAAGAAAGAGACAAAGCTGGGCGACATCCGTGAAATATGAATTTATAGTTTAAGATGTGGGCAAGTTCAGTGTGATTAAATATTTCTTCCTTATATTTATAATTTTTTTGTTTTTAGACATTTGCTTCTCTTTACACATAATTGATTAATTTGTTCATACTTTGCCTTTCTTATAATAATACATGCTGAATTCCAGCCAAGCTTTTTCACACCATAGAGTGATACAAATGGGAACTAAAGAGAACGTCCTAAAGGACACAATGTCTTTTGTTGATCATCTGTCACAGAGTGAGGCTGCACTATGTTTTAAGAATAATTTAGTTTGTGTGATTCATGATGCTTTATGTGTAAGATCTGAAATGATATACACAGAAACTTTCTTCTTTATAATTGTGAGCTATGATGCTAGACATTTAAAATCAATTCTTTCTGGTAGATGGAAAAAAAAGAAAAAAGTAAGACTTTGGCTTGTTGTGCTTTTGCTCACACTGCCAAAGCCTGTTACTTCACAGCACAACTGATTAGACACTGCTGTCTCCTTTCGATGTGAAGAGCTATCACCAAAGAAGTGGGAGAGATATTTTGGTTCAGCCAATCAATGACATCATTGAAAAGTGCACCATCGTTAGCAAAAGGGAGGGAGAGCAATTAGCCTTTGCAATTAACCTTTAAAAGGCTGCCTATCCGGAATGAGCGCGGATGAATAATCGTCAGGTCGCATGTATAAATCTAAGGCACTGCCATCCAGAGATCCTCCCGAGAGACTGCCTAGGTAAATGGCTGCAAGGGCACCATTCGGGAGTTTACTGAGTCAGGAATAAGAGAGATTGCAAACTTCAACTTCGGCATTACTAGTGGAGTTGGTAGGTTTTAGAATATATTTGTTTTTAGAAAGAAAATATCACCTCAATAAATGATTGCCTTCCTTCATCCACCTAACATCGTTTTCTGAGACATCTGCAAAAACTGAAGATGTTACATTGCATGGAAGTGGTGACAGCATTTAAAAAAAGCTGTCTCCCATTCAGGTGCAGTGAATCGCCATTCTCACGTTTCCCTCCCAAGACTGGTTCAGTGGAGGAAAAAAAAGTAAATAAACAAATAAATAAATAAAATTAAAGCCCTTCCAGCCAATATCTCAGAATGTAATTCAACCTCTGCCTTAATATGAAACACTTATTAAAGTGTCAGAGCCGCACTGTGCAAGAGCGACTGGCTGAAGATTAGAAAACAGGAGCATACATCACTCCCACAATTCCCTGCACTGACAAATGCGACAGTGGGATGTCGTCAGAGTGACGTCTGAGAGTGCTACTGGTGTGAGAAAAAGGGCTTGTGCGTGTTTAGGTATGATAAGGGTCAGTGTGCATTTGGGGTCATTGTTTCCTCACATTAAGTTCCCACTGCCACCTTGGCTGCTGCCACCAACTAGCAAAGAATGGGTACATGTGAGTAATGTGATGATTATTCTTCAGTCTGAGAGTAGAGGCTGCAGCAAGATTTATTTGTGTGTTAATTGGGTGAGTGAAACAAATGAGAAATACCAGTTTTTTTTTTGTTTTTTTTACAACATTTTTATTGTTGTAGCTTTCGTATTTTCTGCCGTCCTTTACCCCGCATTAGAATCAGCGGTACAAACTGACATTCAAACGCATATCTTTGTGTATACAGTACCACACTACTGTTACATTTCCTTAACAGAGCTAATGCAGCCCAAGGAAAGAACAATGATTCTAATTACCCTCACAGATTGTTTCTGCATGCATTGGCATTCACCCTGTTAAACTATTGTTCCTATTTAAGCATTGGCTGGTTGTTGACGATATCTATTTTTAAACTATGACTTAATGAAATGATCCATAATGGGGAGCTTCCAT
Organism: Leuresthes tenuis; assembly: GCF_036924035.1. Taxonomy (NCBI): domain Eukaryota; kingdom Metazoa; phylum Chordata; class Actinopteri; order Atheriniformes; family Atherinopsidae; genus Leuresthes; species Leuresthes tenuis. The sequence continues at coordinate 12,299,398 of NW_027325361.1, read as the reverse complement.
TTTTACAGGTTACTTACTTTCCCTTGCACCTTCAGAAAGTTTCACATGAAACACCACTTAATATGGAGCTACACTACATGTTTTATGGTGTGTTGACTGAAACCTGGAGTGAGTTCTCAGATGTCACGCTCGACTGTGTTTTATCCTGTAAGAGCACTAATAGTTTTCCTCAAGCAAGTGTAATGTTCAACAGTTGCAGCAATAAAGTCAAGTTCCTGGTTTGTTTTAATGACTTTGATGGTGTGACTGTATTTTTGGAAGGTGCAGAGGTGTTAATTATGGAGTGAAACATTCATTTGTCTGCAGAAGATGATGATTAAGCTCAAAGCTAATAGAGACAGGCATAAATATCTTTGTGTAATGGGATGCACAAAAATATGAATTACCAATTCGTATATGTTGTCTGTGAAGATGGCGGTAGTGTGAGGACAGGTACCTATTAACATGTGATCACAAACAAACTGGAAATGTTTGTTTTCCTTGTTTGAACATCTGCGTTAAACGATAAAACTGCTTCTACTTTGTCATGTTTCACAGGTTTTTGCCATTTCATTGTTATGTGCAGTCGATGTATATGTGGTCATACGCTACGTGAGTATGCATGGGTATTTTTATCATGTGGCTGTATGTGTTTGAGTTGTTTTTGAGCACTTATTTTCCTTAATCAATCCTAAACACTCCTCCTCAAACCTTGTTTTGGAATTACCAGCACAGCCAAAAGAGATGAGGGATAATGCACGTACTGTAATCTCAGCAAAAACAGCACCGAAATGCTCCAATCTCCTCAGCCGTGTTAAAGCAACAATTACAGACGTTATCGAAGTGGTTTGATTTACTGCCAGTCAGTATGAAATCATGGCTGAAACAAGTGTATCCCCACAGAAAATACAAGATGGAGATCACAGTAGGGCCCACAAATGCACCATACCCACACCCATACAAACACCTACTCTTGCTGATATAAAGTATGCATTAATTTGTTTTTTTAATAACATCATTTTTGAAAATATAAAACTTTTATGATATATGAAAATCATTTAAACGCCACAGACTTTGTGTCTGAAGTGGATGTAGGTAAAGCTTCAGTTACTCACATTAGTAGATGAAGTGTATTTCCAACAGATGCAAGCCATTACAGTGCAACTGCTACACTGATTACCCTGCAACGTACACTCAATCTGTCTCTCACACACATCTTGATTCTTAAAAAGAGCATTATGATACAGTTTTGTCAGACCAATCCAGACCCACTGCAAATGCACAGGAGGCAAAAGCTTATAGTAGTGTGTCTGTGACTGTATTGCAGTATTTTAAATTCTAGTCTAAATAGGTAGTATGCAGAGTTCTATGATGGCATAGGCGCCTCCCTTCCTTCCATCCTCTGCTGTGGGTTATAAGGTCTTATTCCTCCACATACAGTAGCTGCAACAGTACCTTATTTAAAGATTGATATCTGCTTGAGCAAGGGGAAATAGTGAACTGCAAAGAGTGGTTCAAATTCAAAATGTGCACTCTGTAGGTAATTCAGACCATAGACTGCAGACAAAATTGCATCAATTTATTGAAAGTTCGATGCCTTGTTATCCACCAAAGGACCCTCTAATATTGTCTTGAGATTATTTATGCCCCGTTTACTTTTTAATATACTAAGCTAATGTTATTTCCTGCTAAAATTAAGTAACCTGACAGGTAAACCCGAGGAGACAATCAAACCACCAAAGCAACTGTGAAGCATTGTTTGGAAGTATTTTTTTACTTTACAGCATAGATGGTAAAGTAGAGAACAAACAGAAGGCTCTTTTGAATTTATTCAAACTAGCTTTGCAATGACAGCATACTCATGTAGTTTTACAGGTTATTTGTTCACATTTTGTGTGTTTTGACCTGTCATTTCTACTAGTTTTGACTAGAGCCCAACCAGGTCTTAAAGTGCGCAGCCAGCTGTCTTGCAAGTAAATAAAATACCTGATAACAGGCCGATTGGAGACGGAGTTGATAAATACTCTTAACTACTGCAGGGTCCTTTGAGACAGGACTGAATGGAGATTAAACCATTTTTCCAATGCACCAAAAGCCACATGTTAGTTGATAAATGGGGGTGGGGGAGTGTGTGTGTAGGTGTGTGTGTGTGTGGGTGTGTGTGTTAGAAGGGGTAGAAGACTGAAGAAGGCTTAAAGAGGAAGATAAGACCTGACTATCTAGATCTGGTTTTACCAAGCCGAGAGATCTAGAAGCCCTCCTTGCCGTTGGAACTCTATCAGCAAATATTCACTGACTGCACTGAATCATTATTGTCACTGAACCAGTTCGCAGATTTTGGCAGTAGAGCTCCACACTGGTTAGATTTTGCTCCCAAGTGTTTAATTCAGCATTTAAGGAGCTTTTGGCTACATCTTACAGCTGTCTGCAGCTGTTCTGGTTCAAAACCATCACACACTACAAAACAGATTGGGGCAACAAGGGAAATTTTTATATTTTTGCCCTGTAGGCATAATAGATTATCGGTTTATGAGGGAATATAAATCAGAGGTTATGATGATAAGCAAATTCACTCATGGCCAGTCCTACATTACTGGCCTCATAGCTCTAAACAGCTGTTCCAGCTGTAACGATGCATAATAGTAACAGCTCAACAAATTGAAAAAGGCTTTTCTGGGAAATATTGTCTGATAATGCAGAGCAGCATGACCCGGACACACAACACCTCAAATCTGGAACATGGGGCAGACGATTTGGGAAATTTAAATGATTTATTTAAAGGTAAAAGACATAAATGATAAAAATTCTAATCAAGTCATTTCACTCTTACTTCTACTTGGTCTCAGGCCATAAACAGATTTTCACTGTGAGGCATTTACAAAACAAGACATACAAAACAGAAGTAGAAGGAAGGTAATGGCACAAAGGACTGATGAGCCGCTGCATTCTTAAATCTTCATCATAAACAACCTAACAGGAAGTCATAAAAAAGTCGTCCGATGTGTATGCTGAAGTAATGAGTGCGTTTTGATTGAGCAGCCTTGTGTCATTTCCCCAAAATTTAATAAGATTGAACACAGTAAACAGTTGTGCATAATGACACTGCAGTGTGGCTCTATGCTTTTATTTATCAGCATACAGTGTTGCCATCAGTCTCCAAGGACTGAAAAAAACAAAAAAAAAACAAAACAAAGCTGAAGTTTTTAACAAAGTATAAAGTAACTGTAGACCACAGGTGCTGTAAGGATCACTTAAACAAAAGTCTCAATACAGACTGTTTCATATATCAAGCCTGTTTCATACAGACTGACATACTAGAGAGATATGGTTCTGAGATCTATTCTGAGAGTTATGTATTTACTTGTTTTCCACCAAAATACCAACAACTGACTTTCTTTTTCTTCATTTGGATGAATCTTTACAGTGTTCCTTCTGTCTCCTCAGGTATAGTGATTGTTTTAAGAGGCATCTGTGTGTCCTGAGCGTATCTGGCATTTCTCATGTTTTTTCGTGGCATTTAAGACTGTTTGGATAATGACATTATGTGTGCAGTTGTTTCGATCACAATTACTGAAAAATATGAAGACATATCTCATATGTGGCAACAGTGTAACAAGCACTAAAATCCAAGTGCTTATGGCAATTGTCAACTGCCATGACTTCCAAACACTCAGTATCAGCTATGGAAAGTTTCAAATGAGAGGAAACTTTCTTCTTTTCTTTTTTTACCTCTCCATGTGCACTTTGTTTAATGTAAAAGTTGGCTGATATTTACAGCAGAATGACAACTCTTATAGTCTCAGGTAAATAGGCAGTTTAGGAAAATAACATGAAATTGACCTTTAAACATCACTCTGTGGTCTAAACTTTCCGGTTCTCTTCAGATTTAACCGCACAGTGATCCTTAGCCATGTGGCAGCAGTTTTGAATGAAACAAACCATAAAGCACAGCGACAAAACAGTGTTTTTCCTAAGTCTCACATTGAAAACTTGTTTGGAAGCCTTGTTTGCTAAACAACACTAATTAACATTCCCCATGTTACTGAGGACTTCCATTCCAAACAATTAGTATTACTCAAGTTTATCTACATATACAACTTTAACTACTAGTCTTTGCAAAATTAACTTAATTTCATATGATAAATCTCCTATCCAGTAAAAGCTCAGTAATTTTATTTTTATTTTTGACATTAGCTCTCGGATCACTGAGGCCTTGGTCCGTAAAAGCCCACTTCCTTCCGACTGGCAGGCTCTGCGGACGTTTGACAAGAGGCAGCATCCTGCATATGCAAGTACTGCCTCATTTTCATGCAGGTGGGAAGGTTGTGAAAGCAAACTGTAAACCCCCTAAAAACTATTTCTTGCTCTTGAGTAGAAATGGCGACTCTCAAATCCATTAAATCATGTTCTGACTGTGGATTTTGTCTTTTAGTCATGGTCTCTAAAAATCTTTCTTCATGTTCAATTTAGTTTAGTTTTATTTGTATGGCGTCAAAACACAACAAATGTCATCTTGAGGTTCTTAAAATATACAGTCCAATTAGAATAGGCCATTTAGAATCCAGTTCATTGTAAAACAGTCATATTCCAATCAAATCAAATTCATTGAATATTAGTCAAATTAGTCCAAGTCATAGAAAGCCAATTAAAAAGATAACTTGTCTAGCTAAGGAAACCGATAAATTGCATCAAAACTTTGAACCAATCCCCCATCCTGAGCATGAACGAGGCGATGGTGGAAAGAAAAAACTTTTAAGATGAAGAAACGTCTGGCTTCACCAGCTATCTGCCTCAAACGACTGCGGTTTGAGAGGACAGCAAAGAGGGGAAAAAAGCACCATGACACAAGGCCAGGGATACCTGCAGAGAAAGAGAAACACAAGTTAATAACAACAATAATGTTATATGTATGTGGAGAGGCGTATCATAGGATGTCCTTCAGCAGTCTACAGCCTAGAGCAGCATGAATATGGGATGTTTCAGGGTCACCTGAGCCACCCCTAACAATAGATTCCATCAAAAAGGCGGGTTTGAATCTAATCTTTAAGGTAGAAATGGTGTCTGTTTCCTGAACGCTACGATAGCTACAATATTTTTTGGAAATTCTAGGAACCACAAGTAAACCTGCAGTCTGAGAGCAAAGTGCTCTGTTAGGAAAATATTTAACTATAAGATCGTCAAGATATGATGGAGCTGGGTCATTAAAAGCTTTATATGTGAGGGGGAGAATTTTAAATTCCAGTGAATTCAACAAAACAATTGACTGAAAGTGACATGACATCAAATATTGAAGGTAACATTGCTTGAATGTAGCCAAGGAGTTTTTACTTCAGCTTTCAATCCATACTTGGTCATATTAAGAAAATTTACTATTTTGTTTGGTGTGAGCGAAAAATTATTTATAAATAGCATTTTTAGAAAAAGATGAACAGCTGGACATTACTTGAAAAAACAGTAAGAGAACCAAATTGTTGTTATTTTCTGAATGAAGTGCAGGCTTGTTTGTTTTTGACATCATTCGAACCAGGAACCTTCTTGCTAGGAGGCGGCAGTGCTGACCACCGTGCAGCCCACTGACACTTAATCCAAGTTTAAAAGGAATACACAACACTGTAACACTATATATAGAACAAAATGAGTTAGGGATGTAAAATATCAGATAACAATACAACAGTAGCTTTTCTAAACAGTGCAAGAACAGCAAACTCATGCAACACTTGGCAACTGTAAATATCATTGTTGTGGCATGGATATATAGTTAGTTGAAGTTTTCTTAAGTGTGTTTGTTTGTTCAATTGTCCAGCAATTGTGTTTTCCAGATCTGGTGTCTTTGAGGAGGAATTTGCTGTACAAACATTTTCTTAAAGGAACGGTTTTTCACATAAATGTTATTCTAACTTTAGTCTCTAAAGTTTTTCAGTTTAGATGTTTTATCTGGCTTCTTTTGAGCGCTTTATAAGGCTGAAAAGTGGTATCATTTGATTCAAAATTTTATCAGCAGTCACGTGTATGGAGTGTTGCACAATCAGGAGGACAGTGTGTGTCCTTGGTAGCATGGCCGCTGGTGATCGGGGGTGAAACCGCTTTTATCTTTGAAGATGATTGCGGCGAAAGATGAAGAGAGACGCACAGGGACAGAGGTAGCAAGACTACACCAGTGACCCTTGGCTGAGCTCTCTCACAACTTACACCAGCAGAAATGTGGGCGGGTGGGGGAGCACTCACAAGAAGTGCAGTAACACAGAAATAGGGAAAAGAGCAAAAGAGAGCAAGAAGCTAAGGGGAAACAGAAACAGAGGGGTGGGGCGGAAACAGAGAGAGCAAGACAACGATTAGGGGTTCAGGTTTACCAAAACATGACTTAAACGATTAACCGTGAACAATCTAGTCAAGGATATCAGCTAAAAGTTGAGGAGCAGTTCCTGAAAGCAAAGCCACCGCCAATTAATTTAAGCTGTACTTCCGACTGGCTTGTTGTCATTTCAGTTGCCTTTCAGAAAATGGTCAAGTCTTTGGTGGCTGTCTGATGAGAATATTCTTTTTTTGTTATTGATTAGTTATTTGAAGTAATTAGTTATTAATGTTATTAATTATGGACCAATATCACTTTATTTCTTCCTAATGAGAAAATCAGTGAATTTTCTTTTCTTCCACAGACATGTTAATCTTCAGCAATATGATGTCCTCTCATTAGAGTTCTTAAAAATTTCTTCACACCATATGATATACAACATTATATCCATAAAACTACTCCTTATTCAATATTTTTGTTGTGCTAATGGTACAGCACAAGGGGAAAGATTTCTGAGAAATCCCTCAATTGAAATGACAACATCTGTGTCACCCACGCTGCATGCTTCCATCCACAAACACTATTGAAAGGAACTTCGTCATTTGCTTACGTCATTTTGATCCATGTATAACCAGGGATGTGGTTGATTGACTAATTTTATTAACATGCCTTAATCTTAATATTCTTTCAACTTTATTTGAAGGTAAAATGAGCTTTGAAATAGTGTAGTAGTTGTTGTTGTGTAATACTTCAGTCTGGGAGTTTCTTGACCATGTCCAAGTTCTTTTGAGCTCAAACCTCTTTTGAGATCTGTCCTACAGCCTTCACCTACCATGCAAATGTGTATTTGAACACAACTCTTAATAACCCTTTAGACATTTTATTACTGTATGTGAGAGCATATAGTACATAGCCTGAGAGCTCACACTAGCACACAAACCAAACTGAAATCACAGTAGCACAAACCAAACTGATAGAAAAATATTTTCTATGGTAACTTTAGTCTGAAATACATACATTTCCTTTATCAACAGTTCAGCTACAGGTCCAATATAATATGTAAACATTTTTAAATCAGTTTGTACGCTGTCCACATCCAGGGAAGTGGAGTCGCAATCCAACAAGTTCATTTGTACAAGAAACAAAGGCTTTCCCAAGAGTGAAAAGAGAGAAAGGGAGAAAGAAGGGGAGAAAAAAGAGGCTTTTGAAAAAGTGATCGATGAGGTAGCTTTATTTGACTTCAAAGACTTTGAGAGTCGCTCAGGCTCAGATTTGGCCCTCTCATTGCTCTTTCAGAGGTTGCAGCAAAACAAGTGATATGCCTCAGCTCTCACTGGAAGTCTACCCCTGCTGTTGCAAACAAAAAGATAAAAACAATACAACTTTCTCTCCATCTGGCAAAACACATCAGTGGCTATTTTTCTCCATTCCCCACATTTTCCGCCTTTTTCTGTCCTTTTGGCATTCATTTTTAATGGCTGCCTTGTTTAGTAGCCAGTGCCCAGTGGTCCTCAAGTAATAGATGCCGCTTTTCTTTCCATCTCTTTCTTTAGTGAAGAGGTGCGTGCTGGGAATGTCTATTGCTACTCATATCAGAGGTCATGTAAACCCCGTCTTTAGGGATTTATGTGTTTTAAAAATTTTTTTCTTTGTATTGTTTCTGAGTGATGCAGAACATTGTGACTTAATGAAGCAGCTACTAATCCAATCAAGGAGGCTGACCTTGTTTTCATATGCAAAAGTTCTGTGTCTCTGGGCATGTGAAAAAGGGCCAAGAAAAAGTTCCTCAAACAATTATTATAAGATAAGATTTAGAGCTTTGTCTTGTTGGGTTAAAAAGAAGAGAGAATTTTTTTCCCTTTTTTCTTTCACTATAGCCAGTATGATCTCATCTTACAAAAATAAAATTTCAGCACTACAATTATACAATACAACATACTAGTAAGCAACTTTTTTCCGCACTGTGACGCTTTTATTTTTCCCATTTACAAAAAAAAAAAAAATGCTATGTTCATTGCAGTACGGCCACATCATCTACTACACAAAGATGCAATCAAAAGCCGAACAATCTGTAAACTATCCAGGCTTTGGCTGTGCCTAAAAATTATGTCCATATAGGTTATGCCTTTGCAGAATCCAACATCCACTTCAAGTGAGTTTGATTTACTGCTGGTAATGCATAATGAGCTCTCACTTTAGTTGTAGAGGGGCTGAATGATGAAAGTGCCTCCCACAGGACAACCTGAGAAACATGGTCCTCAGCCCTCTCCTCTAAAGTATCCATGAAACACATGGAGACTGTTTGGGTGAAGTCCCAAACACCATCTACCAGCATCTTGTATTATAACTATCCCACTTCAAACCAGATCAAATGGATTTTTGAAAGAAAACTCAAAACTGAGGTATACTTGGAGGATCAGTATCAGGAAACTGAACAATCATATTACCAGTAATGTGGACCAATACAAATTTAGTTTGCAGTAACCTGACAATGTCAAACATTTTATGATTTTGTATATACTTTAGTATTATCAAAAATGTCAGATGCAGACACCTTGAAGGGATCAAAATACTCTGCATGAATTATGTTGTAAATTACGAATTTTACAATTTTCGAATTCTAAAAATGAACTTGAATGAAAGGTATCCATACGATATTTATTTATTTTCTAATTTCTTTATTTCCAACAAACTTTTGTAGATATCTATGGAGTTTTAAGGCTGTGTGACACATTTTCTCAGATGAAAAAGCACATGTGGGAAAAATAGCACACACATGATTTAAATACATGTAAAGAGCCAAATGTGATGTATCAAATTTGAATTTTTATAAAAAAAATATTATGTAACCTAATTTTTGTGACTAAAATTTTAATGGCCACCATTACTTAAAATTCAGTCCTTTGAATATATTGAAACAAAAAAGAAAAGAAAAATGTGACAAAAATTTCCACTTATAGATTTACAAGAATAGATGTCTTTCAAAATATGATTGAATATGTAAATTATGTGTTATATTAATCAATAGGCCCTAAATCAATACTAAAATGTAGATTTGGACATTTTTCAAACATTACGTAAAACTGAATTTCACAAAAGCAAATAAACCCAAATATTAGCATAAATTAAAGAAATGACCAAAAACCTTGTAGCCCACTTACATATCTGTCCTCAAAACTAAAATATGATACCTAAGATCTAACTTTTTTCAGTAGTTTTTTTTTTAACTGCTAAATCTTCTCACTAATTTAGGTGATTTATTAAAAACTCTACATAACTTTCATAAACGTGGCTGTTACCTGATTAATATTTCCCTCAGGACGACAGTATTTTACTTTTATACATTATATCAATGATCTTTTTTTACCATAGACTCAATTAATTCAAGGAAATTTTCTTTATTTCCTGTTAGTCTCACGTCTTGGTCGACGTTTAACACTAATAACATTTAATAAAAACTTCCACAGGTTTTTTTGTTTTACTTTGGTAATGTGGGCTCCTTCTTTTTATGTGGGGTGATTCACCATCTTTAACAGCCACCAGTAAGTCAAAAGGATTAAGTTTAGCCCAGGCAAGCTTCTTTCAAGCACAGAAATGAAGTAAAGAAAACTGAGTCATAGAAACAAATTTCGAAATTGTTACGTTCTTTTGAAATGTAAACTGTGCCTTTTCATTTTCCTGTGTATTACAGTAGAAACCAATGAGTAATGTATACCAGACATAGTCTTTTAGAGTGTGTGCTGGTTGTCACATTTCCTCATACTGTATATGTTGACACATTCATTTTTATAACTCAGTGAACCATAAAAATATATATATTCAGTACTTCAAAGTATTGTGTAAATGAAGAGCAGAAGAGAGTTCTTTGGTGCCTACTTTACACTAAAAAGCATTACAAGATAGAATGTTAATTTCCTGAACCCTCAGGCTGTGTTGAACATTATCCAATAAGTCCATGACTAAAAACATGTAGCCTGTCTTCAAAAATCAATGTACTTTATGAAAATATGTATAATAGCTATTGCAACCCTAGAGGAGATTCTGTACAAAGCCAAAATTTTACCACCCTGAGCGCTTTGGAGAAAACAAATTTGGCATGGCAAAACTGTTTTCCCATGGGAGTATTCTGTGTTCCTTGCCATTCCATATGCTTTGTCACATCCAGATACAATATGCTGAGGAAAGATGCGATGATTTTACGAGGCCTGACAATCACCAAGGTATGACTGGCATAGGCAGCTTTGACGATAACAAGGTTGGAAATACTAGCCTTTTTGTAGCTTATCAACAGGCAACAGCAAAGCACATAGAAGTTGTGGCATCAGTCACATCCCATTTGGTAGCTGCACACTTGTTTATAAGTAACGAAGAGCTCTTTAAAAAAATCACAGGGATGAAAAGATCAGTAAGTAATGTAAGCAAAAGGATAAATCAATGATCAAGAAGACTAATAAATGTTTAAGTAAGGTACAAAAAGCATTTTTATTTTGTCAAAGCACACATTTTTGCACAATTGCTTGTGGTCTACGAAGGGTGAAGTTTGCAGGGCTGTTTTAGAAATCAAAGTTGTGGCAAGGTTTGCCTCACAAATGGAAAAGGAACTTGTTTTAAAATAGAATATTGCCTTATTTTATTCTATTTTATTTTTCTGAGAGCAATCAAAACAAATCCGTGCTGATGGGCGGAATGTATGAGGCGCATGTCTGCTGTAGCATTTGACTGCTTTGCGTTGCCTCAAATATTTCCTGCTGTGGATACAGTGTGGAACCACTGAGCTCATACCTATGTTGTATCTGCATGAGTTCAGTTTACTCTTGATAAATATTTTCAAAATACTCTAAACCCAGAGGGAGATTTTTTTCCCCCCTAAATTTTTTGCAAGTGAAAATGACGCATTTTGTACCTGGTATTGCTGATGTTGTGACAGTACACATCATATCAATGCATTACTCTGTTACAATTATAGATGTCATAAAAACAACTTAGCAATTCTGTACAAAAATAATGAGATTTGACAACTTGTTTTCCTCAGTGTCTTGATGACATTAGCAAATATATATTGGGCTCTGCATGCTGCCACAGCATGGGTGATCTACATGTCAGGGCTGTGCCTGAGCGTCTCCTCTGTTTATACAGACACTGAAGTTGCTAATGTGCTTTTCATGCTATGCTGTCTATATAAACAATGTAAGAGTCAGCCCCTTGGGCGGCAACATTCTTTGATCTGCTGATTTATTTTTTCCTAAATACTTTAAATGATTAGATAACTTTTCTTCAATACACCTCATTTGTAATTACAGAGCCAGGAGCATCCCCATTTGTGCACAGTCTGGCAAAGTTGCAGTACAGTCACTTTATTCAACTCCTTTTAAAGAATTGAATGCCTTTTCATCTAGTCACCAAAGCTATTATGACAGGGGAAAATGACAAAACAAAGTGGCATACGTAGGTATGAGGCCCCAGCGTCCACCTAGGGACAAGGACTGGGTGGGGAGAAGGGTGAAAAATATTGAACTTTTAATATGGGAGTCTCCAGTCGTTTCCCATTTCCAAACAGTTGTCAGTGTTTCTTTTAACCATGACAATTACATAACCTTTATTATTCGCAACCATGACTACAAAGGTTCTTTGTTTTTTTTCAAAACCAAGTTTTTTTTTTCATCTAATGCAGCCAAAATGGTGAAAAACATCTGTGCTATACTTACTCATATTTGTACTGTAATTTTCTCGTTATAAACGGTAAGATGTGGATAAGGTGAAATAAATAGAAAGCGAGAATCCTGGCCACTGCTTCAGTGACATGCTTGCACACCATCACACAGGGCCTCTCCTGCATGGCTACTGAGAGCTCCACAGGTTGACCAAACTGAAAAGCAGAGGTTGCTGTAAGTAAAGGCAGAGCTGCATATATACAAACCTTTGTTTTGTAGGCGAGGCTCACTGAAGTACAGTCTGCTTAATTTTTATTCTGCCTCACCCTGTATATACAACCCTATCTCATAGCAATCAGTGAAATAGTTACGTAAATTGAATGTGATATGCATATGTTATTTGTAACATATAATATCTAATGAGCGACTATTGTTCCTTTTTGACCAAATTTAATAAGCTAAGATGTCATGGTTTTGGGTTCCAATTTAGTTAGTTTCCTGTTTTATTTTGCCTCCCTCTCTTAATTGTTTATTGCCATTATATCCCCTCCTTCCTTCTATAAAATATATAATCCCCTGCTTCTTTTGGTGTATGTCAGATTGTCTGTATATGTGTCAAGCAAGTTTTTTTCTTCCCTGATTTGAATTTTTTGTGCACTTTCCACTTCTCTTCTTTCCTACTGTTTTTTTTCTTTTATATTGGACTTCATTATTTGTTTAGAAATCACTGCTTGATAAGTTTGATACTGGACTTGTTTATAATGAAAACAAAACTAATCCTCGGTCATGTATTTCACTCAGACCTCACTTTTGTCACAACATGTCATATTTTTTTTTTAGAGAAATATCTCTGAAAACTGCAAAAGAGAGCATTTTGCTGAAGAGCATCCCTTAGAATGTGATGGTTCCTTCAGTGGACCAAGACTAAATAGCCATGGATGCGTTGCTTGGTAATCCTTTGTCTTTCCTGGGACATAGAGGTGCTGTCTAGAACAGCAATAATCTGGGATAAGGCATCATCCAAAGATCAGGTCAGGCCACCAAAGGTTGGAAACTCATGCCTCTTGTAAAGTATTTAGCTTTCCACTGTATAACACAAGGAACTAAAATGTTTTTGCTGTGTGCTGCCCTGATGATTTCATCCTGATGTTTTAAAGTTTTTCATGTGCATTGTTAGGCTCTTTTGTGTTTGTGATGCCAAATGTTGTAATGTCAAACTTGTTCCACCACACAAAGGTTGACTTAACATCAAGACCATTTATGTCCTCAGTCATCTCTTGGCCTCAAGGAATATGAACTAAAATGCCAGCAACATACTGTATTTCCCATTGATTTTGTGAGAGATGAATGTACTGTAATATAATTATTCCCGCCAGAGAAAATAGTACAAAGAACAAGTGTGTCTTTTGTGTGGGTGGTGCCAAGATGTGGTTGATGATAAGTGGTCTATTTATCTGATATTAGAGACCTCAGCTGCATTTTTCCGACCTCTGCTGTTATACTAAGCAGGTAAAGACATGTCTGACAGATTTTATGTTTTGAATTTAAAGTAAACAGTGTTACAAGGCTTTATCTGTACATCATTTGGCATGTCCTTACTTTATTAATGATCACCACTGTAGTCAAAATCAATACAGTGTAATATTAATCACTGAATTGTGTTCATTGTTTCAATACATACTTTTTTACTTCCTTCTCCGTGTATACATTTAATTTGTATTGAGACATCTATAAGAAATGCTTTGCACTTGATAAAACAATCAAAATAATTAAAAAAAAACTATATCTGGTTTCAATAAATGGTGACGGTGAAATCAAAAAAGAAAAACTTCCAACAATGCGCAATAAAATTCATACATTCACTTTTGCCAATTTCAAAGAAGACTTGATGTACTGTATGTCAGAGGGAAGAGATAAAACTTTGGAAATCGCATTTACCCTGGCAAAGAATAAAATTACATGACTCACCAGCTGTTTTTGGTCTGGGCCAACAAACAATAAACTCACATGTCTGACCGGCATCATCTCAGGTATGATATCCCAGATATTCCCAGAGATTAACGTATTTCCTGAAGAAGAGCAAATTTATTTATCTTTCTATGTATTTTTCCTTCCTTGAGATTTGTTTCCATTTAGGAGACCCACTGCTTCAAATGAAATATGACCACTAGCAATGTAGCTCATACCACCACTCTCAGGCAAAATGCCCAGACTAATTTATTCACTTAAAACCAGTCAATGGGAACATTTCTGTTTTTTACATTTCTTTTTTTGAGCTTTTTAAAAATCCCATCGTATTTGCATAAATGGAAACCTGGCTTCTTAGTGTCCTCAGAATTCTGAAAACTAATGGTTTTGGTCATATGATGGTGTCATTGAAAAATAAAACCTGAAGCAGTCTTTGCAAGAACGTTCTTCCAAAAGCTGATATAAATGTGGTGAAATTGCATATTCCTGTTATTAATTTATTTGGAATGCCACATTATCACAATACAATTTTGGGGCCTTGGGACAGAGAGGTTGAAATTTCTACATTTTTTTTTTTTTAAGGGGATCTACCAGCAGAAGGTTTGTCCAGGAACAGGCTCTCACCAGAGGCTTGGCTTTGTTTCTCAGCGTAGGACCAAGTAACTCCACTGAAGTTACCGTATAGTTTCCAGAGCTTGAGTGGAAAATTAGGCTGTTATCCTGAAAAAGAGACCACACAAGAGCCGCTTAGGTATTAAACTTTCCCACTAAAAGTTTATTGAGTTATTTTTGTATGCAAAAAAAAGAGAAATAAAATATCCAGCATAGTAGCTTCTCACAGTAAAACCAATCCCCTGAAGCAGAAACGTGCTGGGCAGGTAAATGCTAGCAGGGAATCCTCAGGATGTTTCACAGTGTGAAGGGGTTTCCCATAGTTCAGGAAGTGCAGAGCTAAGTGCACTGCAGGCCTGCCCATCTGTCTTCTGACAATTGTATTTCTCTTGCACTCCTGAACTTTAATGGTCTTGATTCTTCCCAGACAATATCTACAAGTTCATTTCAGTTGACATTATTCCTTCTCCTCTTTTCAGTTGTTTAAGCGGTTGTTCGGTCAAACTGCCACCTGATGACTTATTTGAGACTTGGAAAAGTTAAGAAGTCAATGGGACTTGTAATAAATCTGCAGGGGCAGACACTTGGGTTCTTTACAGACGTATTGAGAAATGGTCTGCCTGCTTATTCTCAAGTTAGGGCCTTCACAAAGAGATTTATGTTTTCCCAAGAGCAAAGAGGATAATGACAGATAGCATGTAGGAATCACCCATGGTTTCCGGATGACAGTCATGGTAATACACTACTATAATTAGAAAAGCACCCTTAATGAGTGTGAATCTCTATAACTACTTCCGTCAGGCTGAGCAGCAATCATGACATAACGAATGATGTCATCACTCAAGGGGATTTCACAAGGGCATTTGTATCATCTCTTCAACAAAGTGGAAATCCTTTTTCATCATTAGCTCCTTTGTTTCGTGTCCTGCATGTAGCAGAAAACTATATTGAAACTATATTTCACTGATATAAAATCTTACGTTTATATGCCAGTGAAAAGGTACATACTGTACTCTGAACAAACTGACAAGTTTTCACAACATTTTTTTATTTTTTTAACTGCTGATGCCTATAATTGTTCATTTTCCCAGGCCAGTAATGGAATAGCCTTTGTTCTTTGGCAGCAAATGTGGAAACCTGGACAGATACTGACTTTATGAACACAGAGGCCTCGGGTTAATGGGAGTTGTATTGGGTGGTGAAACACCCACTGTATGGAAAAGCGAAGGGTGATACTTTTTTGACCGTAGTGTTGGGATACAAACTTTTCATAATAATCAGTTTCTCTTAGAAATAAGCTATTTGGGCACTGACTGACACTGACACAGCTGTATATTTTAGATTTCAGTAGTCTAGTTGCACCTCTATGAAACAGAAAGAGGCTAATGTTATTAATTAGTCTTGAGTATACATATATCCATTTATGAACACACATCTGTCAGAAAAGCAACTTAAAGACCATAAACCTTTTTTTGTAATTCTTTTTGCTTTCAAAAGCTTTGTTAATAACTCATAAAACTCAAAGCATTGGAGAAAGAGGGGCCCCTTTTCTTTGGACTTCAGCCTAGAAGCTTGTGAAAAGACTTGATCCCACTACAGTAGCTGCTATTTCAGCCATATTAGAGTTTCATTTTTGACATGTTTAGGATGCCACATATGGATTTAATCTTTGGGTGATATAGAGCATGTTGCATTTCAGAGTGTCTTATACACATGTGGTATTTCTAAAGATATGATATGAAAACTTCTGAAACCTCTTTTAATCTTGCTGTTTAGTCATGGATGTCAACTATTTTCAAGAAATCCATTATGCTGGTGTGTTTCTTTATTTTCATGTGATGACTGCTCAGCATTAAAAACTGAATTGACTTAAAGCCTCTGACCAGCCCTGTGTGTCATGTTCAAGGCCAGTGGCCAGTGTGGAGCTGTTCTTCAGCACCATAGCTATAAGCGAAGAAAAAAAAAAATCCCTTCCTCTTAACCTCTGTGCTGCTTTTAAAGTTGTCTTTAAAAAGGAGTTCTATGCGGACGTAGATGGAACACTGAAAAAAGGAGTCACTGATTATCTGTTATTAAATATTTTTATATATTTTTAACAGCATGGCAGCGGGTACATTTGAACAGCATTAGTCTCTCACATTAGCATTTCACATCACGTTTTTTGTTTAATAGAACACTATTTGTTTCATTAAAGTCCTCTGCTGAGCTATCCTTTGTTTTTCTTTTAACACATACCTAGCTATCATGATATATGATATGAGGATATTTTTTTTTGGTTCTGTTTTTTCTCATGAAAAAAACAATTTCTAATTGAATTACATCGTTTGACATTCATTAATGTCATGGACCGCCAATCCACCATCTCCTCCCTTTAATGAAGTCATTGTTTGGGTTTTGACTTTAACATGCCCTGATCTCCTTCTGTATTTGTATTAGTCACAACTTCCTCAAATATGACTCAGCTATCCTGAAAAGGTAGATCAAAAGCTCTGCTATCAGAGGGCTAAGCAGTCTCCTCGACTTCTGCCTTGACCTCCCACTGCAACTTGCAGCACCCAAACAATTGGGATGAGAGGCAGAAGCTAAGATGATTTTCCTGTCTCTATTCTTTCAGTTCTCACTGGAAAGGCGTGTAAAACAGTTTTGTAAGTATTCTAAATTTTCTGTTATAGCCATTGTCAAAAAGATGACACACAGCTCACAATTAAATTTATAACTGAAAGTATTTACCACAGTTTTAGTTAAAACATCAATTTCATTGAACCAACAAAAATAAGTTAAGCCTCGATGGCATCATTAGATTTTATAATATAGCCCAAGATGGATATATTATCAACCCTGGGTTAATGATGATGATTTATGAGGTGGATGACTTTTGTCTCATCAGAAAATACCATGCTGTAATTACGCACTCTGTTCTCTATGTACCCTGTTTGAACTGTTCCGTTTACAGATAACTTGATTCCAGTGTCACAACAGAGGCCTGAACTGAGATTTAAGATTCTGTCAAACCAAGTAATGCAGGTTCCCTTTGCAAAGTCTGCCCAAAAGGAAATGATTCCTTCACCCAGCCACTTTGAAATTTAATCAAACTCTGGGTCCAAAGGGAAAGGGTTTTCCATTCAAGTGCCTCTCATAGAGCACAAAATCCCTTTAAAGTATGAGTTGGCAGAATGACCTTGGAAGATCAAACTGCTGCTGTTGTCAAAATAGTGACATCATCAATTTAAACCAAATTAGAGATGACCGGAATATAAAGAAAAACTGAACTTGAGTTAATTTGGCTTTCAATTACTGTGACCTTTTCCAAACTCTGACGTCTTAAGAAAATTAATCAACAAAACATTCTGTTCTTGGATCAGTTTTCACCCATAACATAATTCACTCACTGTTTTGTAGTCCTACTTTTGATGCTGAGACACAAAGGTATGTGTAGGCACGTGTCTACTGGACCACAGAATGGAGGAGAGATAGGACAAAGATAATAAACAGATTTGAAAACAACAAAAAAACCTTTAATAATAAGTTGAAAAGCTTACGGATATAACTCTATTACCTGTTTTATCTGATGTTTTTTGCAAGAGCGCGGTGTACAGCAACATTTCAGTAATTTGAAAAGAGGCCACTGAAGAACCTTCAATTGATTTTAACAGTACAGTTTTTTAAATACAAAATAAATAAATAGCAAAAATAAAACTGAAATAGATGCAGTGCTACCTGACTTGCTTGGATTATTATGTCTAGCAGATGCCCTTCTTTTTCTCCTAGTATGCTTTCATACCATTATCCCACCTTAGTTAAATGAGAAAGTCTAAATTTGGTAATGGAGATGCTGATAGAAACGTGGGTCTTCTGCTGCACCATCATCCAGGTGACTTCAAGTGCCCTGTGAGTTTTAATACTTTTAACTTTCCTTTTTTTTTAAAGCCTTTTTGTTTTCAGTTACTGTTTAGTAAGATTTGGACAAAGGAAATACTTGGTTATAGAAGTTCTCCTTTATTATCTGTGAACACTGAGCCAATGCTATCATGCAGCCCTGCCTCCTGCTTTTTTGACTAATTTCTTACACTCTGAACTCTGCAGTAATTCCTTGATTGATTTATGTCAGTTCAAACTTTAAATCAGACATTAAAATAGCTGCCATACATTCAACCCAAGCCAGTGCACACGTGAAAGCAGTTCAGCAGAACAGAACTGAGCATAATCAGCCTCCTGAATGTAATTTACCATTTAGCAAACATTACAAGCTAAACTAAGATAGTAGAATTGCTCAATGACCAGTTTTAAGTCAACACTTAATGCAGCAAAAATGGCATAAAAGATTTTAATGTGATTCAAGTTAAAACATTTGTGAAGCTCTGAATCTAATCTAATCTATGAATTAACACAAGCAACGCCTTCTTGTCTTATGTTAGATAAAAAAATTCTTTCTTATGTTAAACCAATGCAATGGTCTCAAGGCAGCATGACAGAGACGCTTTTGAAATTATAGATAAGCGCAAAATGAAGCAGTTTCACATTGAACACTCAAAAATAGTAAAAGTAACACAATTTGAAGAATCCCATGTTTGCGTTTAAAAATCTTGAAACATTTACATTTTGTATTGAGTAAAAATGTCACACTAGTGTTGTTCCAGTGGCAAAAGACAACTTAGATAACAATCAGTCAACAGGAATCCAGCCAAAATGAATGGACATCATGGGGAAGTTATGCTGGATTTCAGGTGTTAGTTTTGTCCCATTGAGAGAAAAAGCCATTTTGAGACTATGAAAGCTACAAATTGCTGCATTACTCAAAACCTTCAATGACAGAAATGGCTGCAACAAAGAATGACATGCCCTCCTATTCTCTAGCTTTTCAGCCGTCACATAGAGCAAATCAACCCTCGTGGGAGAGGACTCCCAGCACTTCTAAAAGTTTTTACACTGGGACCTTAAATCCCAACGTTGAAACGACCTTCAGCAAGGCTGCATCACTCAGCATCTACCATCACAGACTAAAATAACTTTTGTTGAATAAACTTTTATTTATCAAAATGGCTAATATTTACATGTTTTCAAAAACTGACCGATGGGATGTTCATCGTAGTACCTCCCAAAAAAGAAATAGTGAATAGTGTTAATAAAGAAGTGTTGTAGTGTAGTAGCTGCAAGCCAAAGTCTGTACAGTAATGATGTGTTAAAGGACAACCCAGTCTGAGTGGACGGTCAGCAAAAGAATTGATTTTAACAAATGCCACCACTGCTGATTTCTAGTTTCAAGCTGCTTCTTAGTTGCCATTGCATTTACATAAGACAATGAGCGTTCATCTGTCTTTATTCATTTTCCTAAATCTAAGCTGGCTATTTCTATGACTAAATCTAACCAATCAAGAATGTAGAGATAAAAATAGTCTAACGTGTTGCTCAGGTAGGTTGTTTAGATATGTACTGATTTGACTGCATTTATTGTAAAATGTATTGTTCCCAGATTCCACATGAACATTTATGTTTATGCATAAACATTATGTTGGTGAATGTATATATATCTAATGTATTTCAGCCCCACCTGTCCAGGGTGTATGCCACCTCTCACCCAATGACAGCTGAGATAGGCTCCAGCCCCCCCATGACCCTGAGTTGGATTAAGTGGTTTATGTTTATGCATTTAGCAGACACTTTTATCCAAAGCAACTTACAAATGAGGATATAACATTACAGCTAACAATAAGCTAGGAGGAAACCACTTGTCAGACTATGTCAGAGGTGACAGGGGTGACAGGTGTAGAAACAGAGTGCAGGCATAGACGGAAGTACAGAAAGAGAAAGTGCAGTAGAGGGGGTAGGGAAGAAATAGATTAAGTGCGAGGATAGGAGATGCTCTCTGAAGAGCTGGGTGTTAGAAGAGTTTTTTGAAGATAGACATATAGAAGAATATATCTACAGTATGCCGAAAAGAGCACAACATATTTAATACATTTAACCCTCCTAAATTTAAAATCTGCAAGCACAACATTTGCTGTTACTGCATTGCTATGTGGCAGAGGGTGCTCTACTGGTTTGACTATGCGTTTGGACAGTTTCAAGCTATGTTGATCTATCACCAAACTAAAGTTAAGAGGCTCTTCTTAATTCTCTTATTTGCACCTCCTCATCTTCTTGCAACCATCTTTCTGCCTATTATCTGGAAATCAATCTCAGCACAAAAAACCAAGAAACTCTACCTGCAACTGGAGGGTAGAAGATAAAGGATTGAGAAAGCTTGTTGGAGGAACTGTGAGTGAAGATACACAGGTGTATTATTTGTAGAAGTTCGAGTTAAGGCTCGAACAAATGAAAAGAGGACGATTTCAGATGGGAACGGTAGTTACTTTACAGGACTAGCCTTCCTAAACAGATAATCATGTCACAAAGCCATCTGAAAAGCTGTGTGCGGAAGTATTTTGTAAATAATGGAGAGCTGTACTTGATCTGGTTAGATGGTTCTTGTGAAAAAAATGGTTGTTAAAGGCGTGTAAAGCATGACCATTCAAATTAATTTAAAGTTTATTTAAACTTCCATTCATCTATTTTCTATCCCGTCAATCCGTCGGTCGGGTAGCGGGTGGGCTGGAGTCTATCTCAGCAGTTTTATTTAAACTTGATTTTTGGAAAAAGTGGCCACTCTATTCTCTAATCCTGTAGAAAAGGATATAACAAAATCCAGAATCTAAAATCTTTATCTATTTCATAGCTTTTATTTGTTCTGCATCAGCTCTCCATCTTTCACATGATCCTCCAAGAAGCAGAATTTCATCCAATCTCTTCATCGCTAAGAATACCTAATGTAAAGCATAATCTCAACTTTCATTATCTGCTCTCACTCTTTTTACCTACTCCTTTCATGCTTTCTTCCTCCAGCTCTCTTTATTATTTCTGTCTCTCTCACTTTTCTTTTTCACTGTTGCAGTTAACCACTGTTCCCATACGCTTCAGGCGTGGTTATACCCAAATCCAAGAGGGAATTACTGAGAAAACATCTCTGGTTACCAAAGTCTCTGTGGCTATGCTCCTTACCAATTTTTACAACTGGTTTGTTTGAAGTCATGAATGACAAATGACAATACCCTCTAGTTGGTGAGAATTGTTCAGAGGCAATTAGAATCCTCACATAAGCAATGGATGTAGGTGTGTTGCTCCTGCTTCCCATTTCTCTGATCAAAAATCTGAATCAAGGTTCTGCAAATGCTTCCAAGAGTAAACAAAGTGCTTCCTAAAAGCTATGCAGGCACAAAATGGTAAAATAAGGTTAGGGTTTGTTAGTGGTTAATAGTGGTTTAAAGGAGGCATTGCACGGATAAATATATTCTTCTCCAGCAAGTCTAGAACAATAATTAATTTTTTTAGAGTAGGCTTCAATTTTAAACAGAATGATTTTTATCCATATAGAATTTAAAATGTTACAGCCATGATACCAAATATGTGTTAGTTTGTTTGCACCTACTGTAAGGTACCTCAATAGGCTTAAAGGTTTATGAATGCAAATCCATTGAATAAATTGTATATCCTTCTCTTTCTTCATAGAAAATGTAACATAGCAATGCAGCACTAATTTGTACTACTCCGAAAATGTAGAGTAAAATCTCGAATCTGCACTTCATGTCCTAAACACATGCCTTTACAAAGGCCAAGTATCAAACTGCAAATTTTCAATTTCGATCTGGTTTTTCCAAGCGCTCTGCAGAAACTACTCAGAATAAGGTAGTAAAACACTGAAAGCGCCACTGACTTCTTATTTTTGAGTACGTTGCTAATTCAACCAAACAAAAAACAGTTTAGAACAATTTATCCATAAATGTTGGTGGTTGCACTGTGGCGCAGTTATTTAGAAGACCGATTTAGAAGAATGTATATATATCTAATGTATTTCAGCCCCACCTGTCCAGGGTGTATGCCACCTCTCGCCCAATGACAGCTGAGATAGGCTCCAACCCCCCCACAACCCTGAGTTGGATTAAGTGGTTAAAGAAAAATGGATGGATGGATGGATTTCCACCCCGAATGACGATCACTTTATACCCATAACAGTCACATTATTGCCCAAAGCCAACTAGGAAGTGAATAGATGTTGTGAACTGTTGTATTTATATGTACAGTAACCAGGGCAACCAGGACAAAGGCATCCCTGAAAGTAGCAGTCATGTTGTAATAGTGGTCATGCATTGGTTGTGAACATGTGTCATGAAAGCATGAATAACTGAAAGTGGTGCTGCCTCACCTTCTGCTGCTTTCAAGGTCACCACTCCAGGTCGTGTCGAAGGTTATGAACATATGATTTATATGGCTGTTTTGAGTGAGAACTTGTTGAGTAAGGAATAGGAAACATAAATCATGAAATTGCTCCTGTAAATTTGAACATCTGTAATGAGGACAAAGGTCAAAAAACTCTCAATTAAACTCTCTACACCTACAACCAAACTGATTTTGTGGTCAGAGCTTTCTGCTCCTTTGCCCACACATTATGCACTGGTGTCTTGTTTTTGGCTGCTTTAAATTAATAATTTTGTATATACATAATTTACTTTGACCACTGGAATAGGCTCCAGCCCCCCCTCTACCCGACCGACGGATTAAGCAGGTGTAGAAAATGGATGGATGGATGGATAATTTACTTCATAATTTGACACATTTCACTGTGAAAATTGTGAGGCATGAAAATTCACGAAATGATCATTAATAAAAGTCATGTCAAGTATTTTTTTTTCCAAGACCACTCTTGCTGCTGAAGTTAAACACAAAAAATTGTTTTTATGCCTGAATAAGAGGGATATTCGAGCAGAGCTGTTCTTTGTGATACTACAAAGGGGGAAAAAAGCAATGTGCCCAGAATTTGCCTATTAATTGCCTTTAAATTAAGCTCATTTTGATGTTCGAAATTGAAAGCTTTGCTTGTCACTGGCCTAAATGAATAAATGATCCTTTGAATTAGACATTAACAAACAACCCCTCACTAAAGCACACCCACACAGGATTTACTTCTCTCCTACTGCCTATTAACCCTCACTCCTCTACACAACCGACCACTTAGACAATTACAGAGTCTGCTCATTTTGCCTTGGGAACTGTTGGCAGTTTATGGGCCAGATACTCCACTTAGGAAGAAACAATTTGATACAGTCATGAAACAGCAGAATAAAAACTACCATAAAAAGCTTTGCCACGTGGTGTAGGTATAGTAAGATGCTCTCCCCTGAGATAAACGGTCAGACTCGTACCTTTTTCCATCTCTGAATATTGCTATTGTGGAACATTAATGGTAAAAGCTTTATGACAGGCAAAAACAGACAGAACCTCATTTCTATTTAGTAAATTATCATTTAAAACCTGCGGCCAAATATTTTAGTTGCCATCATGCGGCCTAAAGTCTGGTTCCTTCAGACATGGTTAGCTAGGAATTTGCAGTGGCATTAGTGACCAAGACATCATCATCAACAGTTCAAGTCCTGGTCGTGGATCTGACTTCTTTTGTCAATGTCTGGCACGTGACACGTGATTGGCTTCAGATCTGGGGATATTGGAGTTCAGTTCGTTCTCTTTCTCATGTTCCTCAAATGATGAATGTGCTGTATGCTGAAAGAAACAACTGCCATCATTGAATATCATTGCAGTGATGGTGGTCTGCAACAGTGTTTAGGTTGGTGGTACGTTCTGTCATCCCACTTTCCATTTCATTGCTGTCTTTCGAAATACAGCTCAAAAACTGGTCCCTCCTGGTCACAGCCCAGTCAATTTATTTGATTATTTTCCCTTTGACCAATACACTATTATGCTGTAATATCCATCGCCTTTTTTTTTTTTTTTTTAAACCATGAGCTCATCCTTGGTGTACATATCTTTCTGTTGTTCTCCACTCTCCTGAGTGTGCATCCTTCAAGGTTGCTGTTCTTATATCTCATATCCACGGCCCTCAAGGCTGTCCTCTTCCCGTCTTCTGTTCTTGTGAGGTTACTTACAGGTTATGCATGCAAAACACACAGTTAGGACAATACATAGAGTGGCAAAACATCAAGGCATGAATGCAGCTGTCTCTGGGGCTTCTTTTTTCTCTGCATTTGTATCCCTGTATCCACTGGGAAAATATCAGGCGACGATAAGTAAGACTATGCTCACCTAAAATTCACAGAGATGATGCTGCTAAAGAAGGAACTAATGTCTCCAGCTTCTCCACCTAAGCAGTCGAGTTTTTAGAATATGATACTGGAATTTGTTTAAATACTTTTATTTTCCAAATTAATATAGGAAATGACTCTTACTTTTGTGAAAACATTGAGGTGTCAAAAAATGCTATATTAGCAAGCAGTTATTTAAAACTATTATACCCTGAACTGACTTTAAGTCCAGCCCAAGTACCTTCAACCTCTCGTGAAGTAACCACTGAACAGACAGTGAACAGATGCTGTTGTCTGCATCTGGAAAAAAAATCTCCACGATGACATCTTTGCCAAAGTTCTTTTCTGTTTCTGGTGATGAATGGTGACAATATAGCAGAGCAAAAAATAACCATTTCGATCATGTTCAAGCCATCAAGTGCCCCTCAGGCCCTGTTTGATGTCTCTTTCAAACAAAGGGACAGAAACCCCCCACAGAACAGAACAAAGGCACAAAACACTTTCCATATAAATGTGGAATGGAAAGAACACTAAAACCAGAGTAAGAGTGAGCAGATGTGCCCAACACAGAGATGACACCATGTCGCTGGGCTTTGAAAAAGCCACATGTGTCTGATGTTGGGGACATGTAAAACATCTTTCGTCATTTGAGAGGCAGAGGGAAGAGGATCTGTGGTGGAGAAGCTGTTGGGTCTGTTGTAATTTTCTTTTTTGGGGGTAAATTATCAGCACTGCTACTCCTGCCACCTTCTGGGCCTTTTTTGGGACATATAAAACCCACAAGTCAAAGCATGCAAACGACCTCATCCAAGAGGAACTTCTACAAGAGGATGCAAGGAAATTATTCATTAATTGTGATGCTGACAATATATAGTCATTTTTTTTTGTGATATAACTTGATTTTTACAAATTAGTTTGTGCAACTTGAACAAAAGGCAGACAATATAAAATGACTCTGAGCAGGGAACTAACAACTACAGTGGCTGAAATTCATGAAGAGAGGCAGAATATTATATGTGAATGATATGCATCTACAGTACGTATGTTAGTATGATGTGCTGTGTAGTTTGGCATAAAAACTATTTCAAAGTGGCTCTGAACCAAGACAACAAGCTTTATTTCTGGCTGGTAGTTATATTGTTTTAAGGATGAAACATTATTAGAATTCGAGCCTGTCATATGAACCAATACATCATTTCTGTTTTCAAAGACCAAACATGAATCCAACTTGTGATCTAACTCGTGACCTGTGATTAAACACAAAGACAACATTGTTTCACATTTTGAATTATTAATTTCTACATGTACAACTTACTTATGCTTTAGTTAATCAAAACAAGGAGAACTTTTGATAAGGTCTGAGTGATCAGATCAGAAGCTTTCTCCATGCATTCTAAGTGCATTCTTTCAAAGTAAGCTGTGCATTTATGATCATATCATCACAGACGCATCTTAATATCATGTGATTTGACAAGGAAACACTTTGCAGCTCTTTTTTATACTCCAATGGGTGCAGAAAGTGTTTTTTTAAACACTGTTTTTTTAAACCATTTAGCCCCCACGTGGATTTTATAAAAAATGATTCCAAAGACTTTATTTTGTACTGCAGTACAAATTTATTTTTGAAAAGTGGAGGGAAAATACTTTAGAAAATAAAGTTATTGCAAGATTTTTGTTTTAAATAATGTGATGCAGATCAATGCTTGGTGTGGCCATCTTTTAAGCATTCAGACCGTTTGCTGAGAAATAAAAGGTACCGTGACATTGGTGTAAAGCTTTCTTAAAAATACTCGTACTTGATATCGGACTTAATATGTTAAAATAACAAATTCTACTGCAATTGCAATCTCTTTTAAGGTATTATGCAAGTACCGTAGTTAGGTTCCAATCATCTTGGGAGAATTTGTTCTGTGGCTCTGTTGACTCATACTATAGGTTTGACTGTGATAGATTTCAGTTGCAAATTGTGATGGAAGAGCACCTCTTCTGCTCTTGTGTAAAGTGCAGAAAGATACAAGAGCTTGATACTTGGTTGTGTGAAAACAAATACATAGACACAGAATATGCTTTAATGTAATGATATTTCATAAGCAATGTTCTATACATAGAGTAGCTAAATTGTATTTTTATTAATCCAGCTAAGTGGATTTTTGAACCATGAATACCCAGATAAACATAGATAATTATCATTCTCTTTTTTTCTTGCCATAAATACAGGAATCCCATTGAGTGACTCTAAAATTAATTTGCCTGGTTTTATAAATCCTCACAGACATCAAACTCTTTGATTTACAACTGTCTTTGTATCGTATTATTTGTGGCTGTTATCCCTGCAACTGTATCTTTAAAAAAACTGGGGCTTACATTGAAATAGATTTCAAATCTCATTAATATTAATCTTGAAAAGGAAAAAAAGGCAAAATAGAAGTAATACAGTCAGTGGAAAAGCTTCAGATAGCTCTAGAAAGCTCCACAGTTTACAAGACCAGGCCGTACAATTTGGGTTCTGAATGACCCATATTCCAGAGACAGGATACTTGTCCTCAACACCACCAGCTCCACACACAGCCCAAGCCAACACAGGTTAACTGCAGAGGGCCTATTGATCGTGATCCAATTCGACCCAGTGCTAATTCTCTGGTGAAAGCCACCCAGACGGTCC
The DNA here is from genome assembly GCF_036924035.1 of Leuresthes tenuis. Lineage (NCBI taxonomy): Eukaryota > Metazoa > Chordata > Actinopteri > Atheriniformes > Atherinopsidae > Leuresthes > Leuresthes tenuis. Next base: position 12,272,107 of record NW_027325361.1, on the reverse strand, counting down.
AGTGATGCCTCAAAACCTCAAGGTTTATATTAACAAGCTCTGTCCTGAATGGGAACCCAGGAACTAGGCCGGTAATAACAGACCTCAGTAAAAAAAAAAAAAAAAAATGCTTTGACCGAAGAGAGCACAGTGAACAGAAACTTACCCCATTCACCCTCTTGTTTTCCTTCCCGGCAGGTTTTGGGAAAATGTTGAACACGCTTCCTGTAAAGCGATGTAGTATTTATTACAGCCTCCGTTTTTGATGGCTGGGGTCATGTAGCCTGCTGTCTATTTATCCTACAGGTCATTTACTACATTAGGCCTGGTTTCTGGGCCAGGAGAGGAAGAGAGGAGCGAAATCTAAGATGCAGGAACTAAATTGGTAGCAAATGTAGAGCCTCCAACCTGCCTGTTGGCCTCAATGCGTTTTTCAAGAGCCCTGCCCACTGTGCTCCAAGACGTGAGGACGGCTTGCCTCTGAAATAATATTTCAACAGTGGCTACAGACGTTAAACCGGCGCCATCTCTCAGCTTGGGTTGTTCCCATCAAAGTGCTGCATAAGGGATTTTCCTTTTAAATCTGGGAAGATATTATGCTTTGCTTTGTAGTGGTGGTGATCCTAAGGTGAGAAGAGACTCATGATCAAAAGGCTGCAGGTCTGAATTCCCATGATGGCAAATCAGAAAGAAATATGCTAACTTCCTTTCACAGCTCTGCCAAGGAGGTGCCTTACTCGGAGGCTGAAGTGCCATTCTGCTACAGCTAAAATCGAAAGATGACTTTGACCATCTGATTTTCATTTAAATGGCTCAATGGAGTCCCATTTGCTCTCCACTTTTGTGCAGCCCAACAGGCTCAATAAAACCTAATGAGCTAATACAAACAGGAAAACCAAGTTGTTGTCTTATGCAGATGAGCATATGGTATGCTCAGTGTGGCTGCACATGGCAGCACTCCTTCAATTTCAATTGCTCCTCTTTATCAAGTTGTCCTCTTGCCATCTGCACAGTTATGGAGTTGCAACTCGAAGTTTCTTTTGTCAACACTTTACAAAACTCATTCAGATGTCATATGCAAATATCTTAAAGCTTGATTACATTGAGATTGGTTATAGTTTTTGCTGTTATGGTTACATTCTATTTAAGAACATGGATATTTTACCTTTGAGGAAACATTAATATTTTTACTTCCATTTTAAATATTTTATGCATATTACTCATGAAATGAACTCAACATATTGAAAGAGTGGCTTTATGTGCTGTTCTTCATATCCCCCAACAGAAAATCTCCTACAAGCACCTTTACCTAACTGTTAAAAATATAGAGGTTTCTATAGATGGTGCATTTTTCAGCTTTTGTGAAAGCAAATATTAGTGTTGCTACACCTTCAGCAGGTAAACTTATCTCTTTTCAAGACTTTCTGAGAGAGACATATAGCATCACATCCAGTTTGTTGCTTCCTCAGGAATCAAACGTCACAAATTGTCGATTCCTAGCAACTTTACTTCCAACTCATCTGTTCTCACCCAGTTTTCAGCAGTGTTTGAGGATCGCTCCCAAGACCTGAAAAAAATAAAGAAGCTGGATGTGCCTCGTCAAAATGCCAGGTTCTGATCAGCAGCCATGCATGTAACTATCAGGATGTTGCAGATGTTTAAGAAGATGTCTCCTTCCCCGAGGCAAAGGGAAATTAATGGTCTATTTATGAACACCTGTCACACAGCCTTGATTGAGCAAAGCACAAGGACTTCCAAAACCAATGAAAAACAATGTTAGACTCTGTAGTGGTTTCTACCTAACCTTATAGTTAATGACTGTTGAGATGAAGTCCAGCAAACATGGGCTTCAGAGAAAACCCAAAACAATTTGTGGACAACCATGTCTGATTGGGAAAGGAACATCCATCCCTTTTGGATGGTACACCGCCATAGACCTATTGAAAGTCAAGTGGTGCGTGATTTTAACCATAAGGTGAGCCAGCAAGTGAGTTGACACAGTATTGGTCTTAATACATACAAACTCCTGATGTACACGGGCGGATGTGGCTCAGAGGTGAGAGTGGGTCGTCCAATAACCTGAAGGTTGGAGGTTTGATTCCCACTCTCACTGCTCAAAAGATTGGTGAACTGACAGTTGGAACTGGATGAGGTGCCCTTGAGCAAGGCACCATACCCCAATGCTCCCCAGGCTCTGTGAATGGCTGCCCACCGCTCCAGTGTATGACATCTGTCTCTGTGAGTGTGTGACTATGTGCATATGTGTCAACAGGTGCCAACCTGGATGGGTTAAAAGCGGAGGACAAATTTTGTATGTATGCATGACAATAAATCTGATCTTAATCTTAATCTTTAGATTAGTACTCAGTTGCCATGGGCTATTCTTATTAGTTCCAACTGACTTGTAAAGTGCAACAAAAATCAATTCACTATTGTATGTATTATATGTGCACCTACTCCGGTTTGTGTCCAGAGAGACCTCACACTGAAGAAGCTGAAGCTATCTGCATCCATGGCTTGTCTTTGTAAATGAGATGTTATATTTGCTTAGTAGAAGTTAAGCTGTGGCAGTTGATGGAACAGATTGCAGGTTTTACTTTGTCCATAGCCAATGAATAGCTAACCCTAGCTAAAAAAAAAATAAATACCACGCTGTTGTCAAGAAGTGACACTGCATCATTCATTCCTCTTGTTTAGCAACAATGAGAATTTTCCATTCCACTTGAATATTGGTTAATATTAGCCACATCGCTATGTCTGCCTTTATTACTACATTCAATGTACTCACAATCACTTTAGACCCTCAATGCCTTGAGTTTTTTCACTTTGACTAAAGTCACATTCCCTGACTTTACTTTTGACAAGAATATGGAAGCAGCCATTTAAATAAAAATAGCTTATTGTCATGCTATGACAATAACACAGGACCCAGGCAATTTGTCAAAACAGTCAGGTTCCCAATACCTTAAGAGAGTGAAAACAACCAGTGGAAACCAAGTTGATAAAACACACCATATCTTCCATATCATATCATCCCAACAGCACAATTTGCTGTCACAGTCTAGATAGTTTGGACTGACTCAGGTGACTCTGAACTATCCTGAAGTCTCAACAGTATAAGCCCATGTTTATGGAGGACATCACATGAAGCGCTGAACACCTCTGATCTCTTTCACTTCTCCTGCATTTACACCAGTTCTGCATGTTGATAACATCAAGTCCTCCTTATCCATGCATTCTTTCTGCAGGTATCTCTGCCGCCAGATTTACGAGTGTTCGATCTAGTGGTCCATGACCTGTTCTAAGTAAACCGTCTGTTGTGTCGCAGTATCCATCTCCTCTCTTCACTCTCCACACTGAGACAGACTCTGCCACAAGTTTCTACCTGTTAAAACTGAGTTTTGCTACCCCATTGTTGACATGCTCGAGTGCTCTCTTTAACATAGAAATGGCCTTGCATTTAATTTACAAAGTTTCTTGACTTTACCTATATTGTATTTGGGCACTATACAAATAAAACTGATCTGAAGGGAAATGTTTTCTTTTTCTGTGGGCCAGAAGCTGCAGGGGCTGCAGTGGAGGAGGTTATCCACTCTCTGGCTCACATTGAAGGTTTGTACTCTCAGTCTTCTCTCTCCTGTAGTTTTTGACAGGAAAATGTGTGTGTGTCATAATTAGATTAATACGATTATTTGAATGAATAGATTGCACCTACCTGTTAGGATATGTTACAAAACAAACTCTGTGTTCATTACATTCTATCCAAGACTGATGTTGAACACAGACACCTTTTGCATCAAGGAGCAGAGCCAAGGACTGTAGCTTCCCAGCAGCTTGAGTCGAGTCACAATTATTTGGTAAATCATACATGAACGGAAGTTTAACTCTCCTGTATGTCTGTCTGTTTGCCTCTCTCCATTGCACATTAATAAGGAAATATGATGGCAGTAATCTGTGGGGGACTCAGTTCACTGTCTGAATATTCACACCATGACCACTAGGTGGACTAAAACTTTATAAAACATGTCTGGCGAGGTTATGTATCTTTTGAGGATATCATGGGACTCTTTAAGATGTGTCTCTGACTTCCATAAACTTAATTTGTAGTAGTAATTTCAACCATTTGATGTCCAATCCATTCCTAAATTTGAATAATTTCACATTCTCCAGTTTTAGATGTGAGATCAAATATTACATGGACGGATACTTCTGCTTAAATCTACTATTTAAATAGTTTTTGAAGGTTCTTTGTGTGTTCCTTTTTTAAATAACATATGTCATCTAATAGGAGTGAATATATTGCATTTGACCTCTGTGAACACAACTTGAAACAGTTAATATTTTTTAGATCATCTCTGTCTTGTGACAGTTGACTTTCCATTTTAAGTGTGTTTCTGCCCTCTATCTGAGACAGAACTGTACTGCGTCTGTTCTTATTCTATTTTCTGTGTTCAGGGTGTCTCTGCTATGGGTATCATAGTAGCTTTCTGTGACATCTCGCATTTCTGTTAACATTAATTAGAAACTCATTAAAGAGTTGAAGAGAAAAAAAACGAGTGAAACGTGTATTTTATTGTAACAGAGGTATCAAAATAAGCAACAGCAGACAACAAAACAGTTTAAAAAAGGTTCAGTTAATGAAAGCGACATTTCATCAATGCTATGAAAGTCCAGCTGCTAATGAGTACGGGTGTTTTATTAGAAAATTATTCTGTTGATAGTCGATACTAGCTTACCATCTATGGACCATTGAGAAATGTCCGCTGTACTTATGACTAATCCCAGCAAAATAACAGTATGAATGTTAATTCATATTTTCACTATATCGGCCAAAAGCTGAAGCAGACTCACAACATTTGATTAATCTTTAAATTGTTTTAATTATTCACTTTTGTAAAAAAGAAAAAAAAAGAAAAGAATTACTTTGATGCATAAACCTGAAAACCTCATACAGATGCTTTATTACATGCGTGACAGAGAGGGATTTTGACCCTACAACTAAACATGTTATCCCCGAGGATTCCCCTGAATGTAGCAAACGCTTCCCACTGTGAGTTTTAGCGAAGGAATGCAAACCTTCACCGTAGGATGTTCCCTGCTTTGATATTTGATAAATCAATCAAAACCTTGTGGCGTCACGACGTTTCCACTCGGCTGCCGTTATAAAACCCTGTTTTCTGCGGTCTGCAGTATCATCTACAATTTTTATTCATCCGCATCTACAAGTCAACAAAAAAAACACACTTTGGACAAAACGACTGCTGGACATCCAGAAGCTACACCTTGTAGGAGTTCAGTCGCTTTCTGAGGATTCACTGGAACTAGAAGAAGAGGAGGAGGAAGATGAGGAGGAGGATTCGTGTTTCCTTTTCTTCTGTCTCTTTTTGTGATGCTTCCCCTGCTCCTTTTTGTTCTTTTTGCTTTTCTTCTTGTGGCTTTGTTTCTTTTTCTTCTTCTTCGCCTCCTCTTCGTCTGACGACGAGTGTGATCTGTCGCGCCTCTTTTTCTTTTTTGAAGTCTCGTCACCCGATGATGAGTTAGATCTAGGTGGAGAAGAGGAGCCAATTGAAATCCGGCCAAATGGATGTAATTTCCAATAAAAGTAAAAGAACACAGAAGAAACTCTGTAAACAGAGTGTGCAAACTTAATAGTCTGACTTTAAAAAGCTTTAACTATTATATCATACACTATTCAAAGTATTATCAAGTATCAGTGGAAGAATCAGTGCCTTGAAGTATTTATCTGCCTTGACCATGTAGGATGATATCGATCATATTCAATCAACAGTAGCTTTTACTCTTGTAAAAAAAATACTACATGAGAGTAAAGAGCAATGCTTTTAGGTTCACCGTGACATCAGAAACATATTAGCCCAAGTCAAAGATTACCTTTTTCTTGATTTTCTGTCTTTGCTCTTCTTTAGTTTATGCTTCTTCTTTCTATCATCATCATCGTGGGAACCTACCACACACAACATTTGGGGGTGGAAAAAAAGCACAGCACTCGTAAGACCAGAAGATCGACTGAGATTAACAACAGAACCATTTACGACAAACACTTCAAATCGGGCTAAATAGTTTTTCTTGACGTAAAGTTACGCCGAGGTTTGGATTTTTTTTCATATTTTTTCAACTGATTGTATTTTGACAAATGTACAGTAAATGGAATCCAACCTTTCCTATACTGGCCACTTCGACCCAGCTTCTCATTGTGCTGTGGAGCAGGTATGTCGTCTTCGCTCTCCTCAGTGCTGGTGCTGCTTACATCCAGAACAATGTCTTTCTGGGGATCAACTCTGACAAAATTTCGGCACTCAAACGTTAAATGGCCCGCTGAGAAACAGATAAATTTAATTTAATTTAATTATTTTCTTTATATACACACACACACATACATGTTCCATTGGCAATCCCCCTCCTCAACGTGGTAAGGTCGTTTCTTCTTGGCTGTCCAGGCACCCCACTCCCTCCTCCAGTGAAAGTTTGAGGATTTTGGAGTTGGAAGCCCTCATTGTTCCAGTTAAAGTTTTAAAAATGATCCAACTCAAATGGTGGGGCATACTTAACCGTTGCAGTCCCTCACAGACATTAGTGAGACAAATTTTACGGACTTTTGCCTGCTTTCTAATGTGTTGTGTCTCTGTGAAAAGGGAGGGGGGGGGGGGGATCAACTATTCCCTGATCATGACAACTCAATGCAGCCCATATTAATATTTACCACAATTAACAGATATGAAGAGGGGACTGATAGCAAAACACACACAACAAACTCGTTTTCAAAGCGATTGAAGCTTTACTTACGATATCCACATTTTTTACACCCAGCTCTGATATTGTCCTTATTGGGACCTGTAAGACATGAATATGAATTTTGAAAATAAATGATCAAATCATGATCATGATCAAAAAGTGATTACTAGTGTGGCAAAGCTCTTATTCATAAGAATGATAGCAAAGACTAATCGGAGTGGATGTTAAATTTCCTCGCTATTAAACACAGAAACGGTACACAGAACATCCACACCGTCTGCTCTTTAAATACTGTGTATACCACAGCAACATGATGTACACATGTGAGGAGATATGTGCAGTGGCTGGTGAGATGTTTATCGTTAGAGGTCCTTAAAGTTAACGTTGAGTTATCGGTAAGGTTAGCACCTTAGCACTTAGCTTGACTAAAATATCCGGAAAATCGTCACATTTTGAGTGTAAATTACTAAATCAATAAACCAGAAAATAATAACATTAAACAAATACCTGGCACAGCCATTATACTTGACGCGAAAAAGCCAAATAAAGCACTAAACTTATATTTGTTTTAGCGCGAAGCAATTTATGTGAGTCCACAAGCAAAATAACGTCGACCAGAAACTTGTGTTCTCGAAACTACGGTTCCCTGTCGCATTTCTTCTTTTTCCCATTCAAAGGCGGTTTGAAAACTATATTTGCGGCGCATTGTCGCCCCCTGCTGTATGGGTGCTTGGCGCGTCAGACTGCACAAAGCCTGGGTCACGAATAAATTCCTCTAACAACACTGACAAAAATTAGAAAAGCATTTTAATCCACATTCAAAGAACTTGGAGATGTTATAAGTTGTCAAGCCTGGAAATTAACTTGTGGGCTTCTGTTATAAATCATTCAGCTGAGTCTGTGTTTTGTCCATTATGAGGTTTTCAAAGTGCCACATGGTTAACACGTGGTTGTGTGCCAAAACCATCACACCTCCTTACCATCACATAGAGAGTTTGTATTTCAATTGAGTATATCATTTTACTGTATTAATACTCTGTTATAACAAGAATTACATTTTTTCAGTAATATTTGCTCTATTCCTGATAGCTTTCCCAGTAAAACCAATTGTGGCTTTTGTCAGGGGTTAATTGAAGGCTGCCAGAGTCAGACTGGCAGCTGGAAAATGTTGACAGATGAGGGGCTCCCAGACATGCTCTCATCATCATGCCTGTGGCAGTGACAAAAACACACGCACAAAAAACACACTCTAAATTCTGAGCTTCTGTTACTCCTCCAATTATTTTTATCTATTGCAAAAAACTTTAATTGTTAGTGCTGTTGAATAAGACGATTCCTTATAAAATGCTGCCACACAGGTCTTGATAATAGCTCATCCCGGAGAACTTTGATCTGTTAAACCCCTCCTTATCTTGTGCTCTTGCAAGCACCTCATAAGCTTAAATAACACATAATGTTACACTTTTACATTTCAAACCTCTGGTAATAGTTGCATAGTTTTGCATTAAAAAGTTGTTTGCAAATTCCTTATTGATCGCTCCTTAAAGCCTTTTATGTTCAAAGATTTTGTTCTTTAGATATAAGGGATAAGGGTATTTTTTCTTGTTTTTTTAGTTGCATTAGAAACTGAATTTGATCTTTTTGTCACAGTATTTTGTCTCTTCAGCAAGCTTAGCTTTTAAAACAAGTCTTTCTCAATATTGTTAAAACAAAGTTGAGCCACTCTAGACTCTAGACTTACTGTTAAAAAGCTCAACAAACAAAGCTATGACACAGATCAAAGGTGCATGCTTTATCCCAGCTGCTTTACTGCCTCCACAGAGATAGAAGCAAAGATTATAGGTGAGAAATATGCAGGTGTTTGCACAGACTTGTTTTTCCCTTTTTTTGTGGAGAAAGTTACCAGTTGATTCACTTTCAGTCAGTGGAAAGTTCAAAGAGCACTTTGCAAGAGGCAGAGACATATAGTGTGGTTGAGATTAGTGGGTGAAATTGCTGTTATAGTACTGAGAACAAAGTCAGATACTTAATCAGTGAATAACACAACATCTTGGAAAGTTCATGCATTTATAGGATTTAAGTTCATCATGGGGAGAACTGAAGTGCGCACATTTACTGTCTAGAATTTAGTATTAGATTATTCTCTGTATACCCAATAGGAGAAACCTATTGGGTATACAGTAATGTCCATAACCTATACCAATGTAAAGGATTTCTAAGAATAATACAGTCAGCTAACCTCATGTTGCTTAACAAGGGCATATTTTTCAAGCCAGTGCAGGCTGTGCTGTAAAGTGTGCATTTTTGATAGCTGTTATTATCAAGTAGAGCAAAATTATTAGAATTAGACTCATTGCCAGTCTAAAACAGCAATTTTGAGAGTCAATACTACTCTGTTCCGAAGACAAATACATTGTTTTTTATTCTAGAGATTAAGACAGTATAGACAGTAGTGTAGAGTCAACTTTACATAGTCTAAAAGTAAGTGCAAACTCATTGAAGATTCCCAACCTACTCTATATTTCTATCAACCTAGTTTATATTCTGAATTATAATCAAGAAGGAGACTAATTAACAGGTTTTTTCTTATATTCTTACCTCACCAAATGTAAACTCTAGTTCTCTGAAAAAGGGGCGTATTGAACTGCCCTCGTTTTCACATGTGAAAGCTCTCTGAAAATCCTCATACTATAGTAGAACATACTTTAGAGTTTGTGTCCTCCATTTTGCCCTCTATTATCTGTATAAAAAACAACAACAAAGAACAGATGTATTTGTGAGTATTTCGAGTCTCTCAAGAAAATAAGAAACATAACTTTTCAATTGTCAGATTGAAAAATTTCAGTAAGCAAAAAAAGTGCCTTCAGTTTGTGTGTATTTTTCATGTCTGATATTTGATTTCGGAGTTACAATACATGCAAGATGTCCCCAGTGTAATCAAATACATGGGATTGACTGTTACTTAGAAATAAGGTAATAATGCTGTAAAGAAACACGCACACAATGTTTTACACTCTGAATAACAGTACATTAAGTGAAAATGCAGAAATGGACTTGTGGTGATCAAAATTCATCTGTGGTGAATCATTACCGTCACACATATTATAATCATTACAAAATGACTGATAAACCTTTGGCAACTCGTTCTTGAGAACAGTTGGAAATATTTAAAACAGTTGAACTGGAAAGCCTCACAGGGATTTTAAGTTTGCAGTGTGCTCCTGGTTTACCAGCATGGATTCAGAGTCATTTCTTCAGATGTTTGTGGCACAAACACAAGTCAGAGACACAGCTCCAAACTGTGTACATCAAGTAAACCGGTGGTTCCTCGAACCTTTTTCCTAACCAGACTGTTGTTGTCAGATGTTTTTTATGTTACTTAAACAAGCGTCTGGAGAGTTGAGCTGGGGTAGCTGAATGATTAAATGTTAGGGACTAAACAAGAAAATCTAAAAACAAGAAAAGTTTTGATAAATTAAGCTTGTTCTAGACACAAAGGAAAAAAAATGATTGTGTTAGTCGGACCAAAACCAGACTTGACTTATAATGGCATCCAATAAAGTATTGCCCTGCTTGAAGCAAATGTGACACATAAGGGTTTTCACACTGAAGCTGACATCTGTGTCAAGCCCATTGTTTAACAAGCCACAAAATCAGCCAAAAGAGGAAGGAAGGATCATTGAATGAAGCGGCTGAGTGCTGTGGTTTCAATCATGGAACTTTGTGAGATGTAAGATTGAGACCAACATATATTCCGCCAGTCCCGACAGCACTTCACTTTTTGCCACTTTCTGGATGGGTTTAGACAAAAACACAAACATTTTGGTGCACTTACAAAACATTATGGCATGAGCTATTTTTTTCTTTTAACAACACAACAATCACAAGCATGGACACCATTTGACAGGTTGCCCCGGGTACATGTAAATACAAAATATCACGATAAATCTGTCATTTCCGGCTTCCTTTTAGGTAGTAACATAATTCGGTTTGGGTGAAAAATTTATAATTTTGGCTGAAATACATTCTTTTTACGACAAGACGTGGACATCTTGAACACCATTTTACATTTCACCCGCAGTTGCTCACATGACCACTAGAGGTCACATATTCCTTAAACATAATTATAGTCTGTATATACAGTACCTGCATGAACATAAGCCACTTGGTTACATTATGGTGAGGAGGAAAGTTTTTAAAATGCATGTAAACATGTTAGTCTGACCAAAATCATTCAAAATCAAACTTCTGAAAGTTGGACTGACACACGTGGATATACACGTATCAATAAATATACTCATGTATCAACTAGACTTAACATGGTGGTAATATGTTGAAACATGGGTGCATACCCTCTATAGAGAATCTGAAGGCACATCACACTATGTTTCATGCTGGGACACATATGTCATCATGAAAGGATTTCTGTTCCGTTACCTCTTTCGTTGTTGCCTTGTAGCTTTTTGTTTTGCTAGGCTAAAAACAGACACATCTAACAGAGAAAGAAAGAGATGAGAGAAAAATATGGACTTGACCAGTAGTAATTGAATCGCGCCACTAACTTTTTTTAGCCAATTCATCAAAGTAAACTAACCATAAGACTTCCAAATACATTCAGCAGTGTGTTTGTTTCATGGAGTCAAAGTCTCCATACAAAAATAAAGATTTTTTGTTTTAATCTTTTTTTTAATTCACAGTGGACAGATATGTTTGACATTTGGTTATGAAGAGTAGAAATGGAATGAGACATGATTTCAGTATTTGATTATTGAGTTTGATAATAAAAACACTATTCTTAAGTTAGGATGCAGGGTCCTTGTAAATAAAAGACTGCCTCAAAGCAAGCAGGAATACAATATGATTTCGAAATAAGCCGACATGTGTCCTCAATTTTGCATTCTTTATAGGCTGGAGCATGAGAAAGGCGTGGAACAAACCCACGAGGGCAAAAGTTCACTGCCTATGAGGTAGAGATAAGTAAGACTATTTGGTAGGTATCAATTCAAAAATACCCCCTTCCACTTACTGAGCAGACTGTTCACACAAGCTTAACCACTTCACTCACATGATGAAAACATGTTTGACAAGGTTTTTATTCTTTTTCCAGAATACAAAAGAATCAAATGAGCAAGTGATGAAGTAAAGACTTGGAAAAACATAGTATTTATGCCTTTCCAAACACCGTGATAGAGTTTAGTTTCACAACTTTTCAAAACAGTGTCTGTGCAGTGATTACAGCTATACTAACATGTATGATGATATACTACAGAGAAAGTAACAAGCAGCAGAATATCTTGAATGTTCTCTTACAACATTGTGGAATTGGACCTAGTTTAATGTTTAATGGTTGATGGAAATCAAGGAAATCAAGGAAATAAGAAAAGTGGCCAGTGCGAGTTTATACCAAATTTTCTTCTTAATCCATCATGCTGGACTGAGTAAATAGCAATCTAAAACCTTCATCATCAATAGCCTTTTGATGACAATAGCAAAGTGGTGTCTTATCATAAGACACAGTTGGAGTTGCAGTGCTTGCAGGTCACTGATGAAGCCTGTGGAAAAACGTGTGAATTCCAACCTATCGGACAACAGTTCCTACAGTTCTCTGGGTGGTCCAGTGTGGTCTCAAAAAATTTCCACCACATGCCGACTGGTAATCCAGGTGGGAGTGAGTGAACTAAATGGCCAATTTGTAAATGGAAATGAATGGCTCGGTACTAGCTGAATGTGGCAATATGTCCATCTCACAGCAGTTCTTGTACTATTAACACATTCCCTCTGGTTGGCACCTGGGAGACACTGAGGACGCTGCAGAGGATGTTTTTGGACAGAGGTTTTACTGGGAAAATAAACCTATGTCTGACCTCAAGCGCCAGTCGCAGAGTCTCCTGACCTCACCATCTGACAGTGCTCCTCCCACGAGCACAGGCATCATGCCTGGGTGGCCATGTCGGAAAAGGGAACTCTTTTTGGCTTCCTTTCAAAAGGGAAAACAAAAGCTATGAGGAAGAAGAGCAAGACCCTGATTTATACTTTTTGCCCTTCATTTACTTCCCCTCAAGCTGAAAAACTGATTTATGAATCTTTTTGCACATTGTTCTTTAATAACTGTTTCTGCCTTCCTTGATTAAGTTCTTGCAATGTGATGCAAATAGCAGCACTATTTGTTTTAAATGATGCCTCTGTATTCTTTGGGTGTGTTGCTGGTCTGCCTTACCCCCCCCCCCCCCCCCCCCCCCCAGCTCTGTTTCCCCTCCCTGAACCTGTATATGCATGTGTGATGGCTTCTGTAATGAGAGTTCTTTTGATGTAGAGGAGATCTGGGGTAAGCAGAGTACTTAAATGAGTTAGAGGTAAGGAATGCAAGGCAAGTAGACCCAAATTGTGTTGATTAAAACCAGTCTAGCATTAAACTACGCTTGACCAGCCTGAATATGAATGCACCTCTCTTAATTTCCACAGTTTCTCTGCACAATTCTGCATCTCGTCTCTTACATATTGCTTTGCTTTCCTTAAATCCTTTGTCCCACTTTGACTCCTCTAAAAGAATTCAGACATTTTCTGCAGCCAACTACAAAGCCTGGATCTATGTGATCTTCTGTCAGACATCTGTCCTCAAAGGACAGAAAGAAAGAAACACTTCTGAGTTGATGCATTGTGTGGAGAGGGAAATGGGCCCACTCTCTGATTTGATGGATATTTCTGACGTAAACTGGTAAAAGGTGAATGTGGGTTTCTACTTCTCTCGTTGCCTTTCTCTCAAACAAGAGATTCAAGCCAAGGCTACAAAATAATGATGGTGGGAGGAAATTAATTTGACTTTTTTTTCACTACATCAGTTATTTATTGCTTCTCTGGACACCTTGGGGGTGAGAAGGTTTGCCAACCATTGTTGCAGAACTAGTTATGAGAGGCAGATTGATTGCTTGGTATTTAGAGACCCAGGAAAGTGAGAGAAGAAGAAGAAGAGCAACAAAGAGGGAAAGCGGACTAAACTATAATAGTGGTGGGAAAGGAAATGTGGCTCTGACTGCTGAAGAGATTTCAAGGCTTGAATGATACTGTTTATTATCATACTGCTCCTGACTGAATGTGGCTGTACAGGTGAGTCAGAACTTTTGTATTTGAGGTGTTGCTAGGGGAGAGCGTAAAACAGAACAAAGGCTAGAAAAACAATGAGTTAGAGCAAAGATTTGATGTGGTCACCATAAGCCCATGAAAGCATTTTTTTATGACATGATGTCAAGTGCAATATATTCTTGAATGCACACAGTAAAAGTGGAGCTACACTCAATGCCTAAAATGTATTTATTGCAATTTATGTTCCTTTTTTTCCCCATGTTATGACTTGTTGGTCTGAAATCAGACATAACACAATTGTAATACATCATAGTGGCAGACAATGTTTGAATACACACACCCACCCACACACACAAACTTGTGCATATGTTCTCATTAGGAGAGGGAATTAACTCAATTTCATTTCAGACAGGCTAACCTAAATCCTAACTTTAACATAAATTCAGCTCACATCTTATCCCTGACCTTAATCATGACAACTAGAATTAATCTAATTCTAGCCTAATTGGAACAGGCCTTTAATCTGAATGAAGATGATTGGTCCAGGTTGGTCTGGTATTATAGGAGAAAAGGGTCCCTAAAAGGTAACATAGTTAAAAACACACCTACACACAAAAACAAATCAGAGTCTTTAACAGATTTGGATAAGGTTACTTTCAAACGTTACCACTTAGAGATTACAATATTACCATTATTTCAAGTAACTACATGCATAACTAAGTTTGTTGCTGATAACAGTAACTCTTGAAAGTTAGCTACTTCTGTATTGACAAATGCGAACACCCCTCTGAAATTTGATACAAGACTGGCTATGAATCAAAGGCCTGGTCTAGTGAGGCAGCTAACCTGTACGACTGTAGCATCACCGGTGTTGTAGAGCTGTGCATCTGAAGAACGTTTTTTTTTTCTCACTGTAATGCCGTTCATGTCCTTTTCACAAATAAAAAATCATGTAAACAGTATGACAAATTGCTGCCCTTTGTCATTATGCCAGCTGAATGAGATGCACCTTCCCTCTAAAATGCAGGACTGGCTGCCTTAAGACAAGTATAAAAAGTATTTTATGTATTTCGAAACACTTTTTGAATGAATAATTTTACATATAGGCAACTTTCACACTGCAGGTCTTAATGCACAATTCTGATTTACTGCTCAAATTTTTTTTGTTTGGCTGTTCACATTACGTCTGTAAATGTGGCCTGTCTATGGATTGCTGTGTGAACAGCTCATGCTCCTGAAGTGACCCGCATGCGCAGTTGATCATTGATGACATCACGCCCATAGACCACGCCACAATGGTGTTTACGGAAGCGACCATGGTAACGGCAACTGGTACTGCAGAACTGTATGGCTTAAAGGGGAACTGTCAGGATTTAGGTTTTTGTTTCATGTATTGTTTTGTCACTTCCTGTTTTATTTTGAAATATTGGCTTCTCCTCTCATTTCAGATAACTTGCTCTTCCACCCGTGTCCAGTGTCTGGTTGTCTTCCCTGATTCCCTAAGTGTTTCCACCTGTTCCCCTGGGATCCTCATGTGTTAAATAGTCTTTGTCTCCCTTTGTCCCATGCGAGTGTGTTGTGTCTCATTCTTGAGCCTCTCATAAACCTCTGAAACCCATGTCTTTATTTCACCAATACTTTAAGACGAATGAAAGAATGAACGCGTACTACTGCAGTGGTGAAATAAAGACAAATAATGCCTTATTTAGAGGTCGTATCGTCTATGCCCCCTTCATGCCGTTATATGGATCTTAAGAAATCTAAATATCTTCCGAAGGACGCCGACTTTCCCCAAACTGCTCTCTGTGAGTAGTTGAATGTATTTCATGCCAGAAATAATGTCTAGGTTTAAAAATACCAGAGTTCCCCTTTAATGCTAAAAATAGTGTGTGGTGGCAGCCGGCAAATCTGTAAGCAGGTGACATCACGAAGGAGGAACAGGAGGAAGAAAATTTAGATGTTAATGATGGCTCTATGGGAGCAATAACCGCAACATCCGCCCAGAGAAGTATTTGGATGCGGCGTCGGATCCAGGAGTGGGGGGATCAGGATGTGGCTGGTTACACGGTGCAGGAATTCTTCCAGAACTTTAGAATGTCGAAGAATACCTTTCATCACATTTGTCAGCGCTCTCCCCGAGACTTTCAAGAGGCTTTCGTTCGGGAGATCCATCTCCTTGAGAAAGCGAGTGGGAGTGGGGCTATATTGGGTAGCAACGGGGGCGGGTTACCGCACCTTGGCCAACCTGTTTGGCATCGCAAAGTCCTCCGTTTGCGCTATTGTGGCTCCTGCTAATCCCCGCCTGTGGCACACTTTATTTTCTTTTTTCAATTAACTTTATTTGTCATTCATTTACAAAACAGTGCAGTGCGGGTCAGAATGACATCAAAGTCACATTAAATGCGACCTGGCTGTTCATGTTGCAGTCGCATTAAAAAAATCAGATGCATATCCGATTCAGTACCACATTTAAAAGTGGCCTGATTCTGACTCGAAAATGTCAGATTCAGTACAACTTATTCTGTTCACACTGTCAAAACCAAATCAGATATGGGTCACATATGAACAGAAAAATCGGATTCAGGTCACTTGCAACTACAGTGTGAACGTAGCTATATATGTGCATATTCAGAAAAGATTAGAATGAGAATAAGACATGCAGGCTTTGTGAAATAGGATGTTTTAAGTTGCATTCTACTGCATCCTATTTAAAATAGGATATTTAAAACTTCACTGTATAAGGCATAGATTGCTCTGAAAATTTGTTTGAACACAGGATCTGAAGAATGTGTGATATGTAAATATTGTCACTGCACATCTTTCTTTCATAAATGTCAGTTTTAAGAATTAATTTAAAGAAGTAATAATCCGTAGTACTTTTAGTGTTACTACTGACACGCAGGACCGACACTTTTGCCATGAGAGAGTCACAGATCAGAAAACTGTATTTGTGCTAATGGGGACAAATATTGTTATTTCATTGTTCCTGACACCAGGAACATGTGATCTGGGTGTCCAACACATTTGTAAGTTTTGTTTTTATGCTGTAGTTGGGACTTGGTTAATACCAAGGAAAACTATATTGATATGCAATGCCTTTTTTATAATGTCTGTTGTAATGCAAGCCATGATGTTTTCCAAACCTCTAAAATCCATTTTCACCCATGTAATACTTAATACCTAACCTTAACCAGATCGTTATGTAACTTGTAAAACAGTGACCAAATGTGAGTGAGATGAAGAATAAGAAAATAGTAACTCAATGCAGAAAAATGACTTGAAAATTCTTGCGGTCAGGAAAGGAATCAATCTTGACTCTCCTGCGTGGGGGTTGTGTGTGTAATGCCATCCCCCGACACCTCTGACCTCCAAATGTGGACTTTTTTTTGCCTATTAAAGGTGAAGCAATTGTCAATTCGTAACTATTTGAAAAATGGTGACACTGCACTTCTGTTCATGTCCAGAAGCAGAAAGAGTGAAAATTGTGTCTGTGAATGTTTTTTTTTTCTCATGTTTTTCAGTTTTCATGACACAACACAATTTTCCATGAGACTGGTTTGGTGGAACAGTGGGCCTTAGCAATTTGGGATTAAGAGGATTGAATGGCTGGTGGCAATGGAATAAGTTCAATTCTCGTTTGTTCTGGATATATGGGTTTGAGTCCTTTATAGGCTTATAATCAACCATGTTGATTGGTTAGGTTTAACTATCAAACTGTTGCATGAAGGTTAGGGTTTTAAATACGAACCACTCAACCCTACATATTCCAAAGTTAGGGCCAGAGTGTGAAGAGTTTAGAAGAGTTTAAAAATGGGCTCTCTTGGTTAAGGAATATTGAAATTAGGTTTAAGCTGATTGGTGTTTCTCAGTAACAAAAAAGGCCACCATCATATTCAAGTGACTGGGGTGCCGCAGATAGTTTTCTTTTAAGGTCCCTCATGCTCATGTGATCACTCTTTCTTGCTAAACGAGTATCTTTAATTTGCTCTGTCAAAACACATGCACACACACACACACACACACACGCACACACAGTGTAGTGTAATTAGGATAAGCTCCATATTTTTTTATGAGTCAAATTAAAAACTAAGAGGGGCCACTTTTCAAAGCTGTCAGACTGTTTGATGTTAAGGGAGCAGCCTCTTACCGTAGCTTCTGTCTGAAGCTGTCTTGAGCATGGATGTGGGTCTTGTGGTATTTCACCTCTAATTGTTTCCCTGTTGAGTTGCATGTCAGCTGCAGATTTTTTACAACTGGCTGTCCAAGTATTCTGAGATATTAGTCACCGATGCTTCTCATAAATAAGGGTTATATTATTTATGGTACCTTCTTAAATTGATCTAGATACATTTTTCCATCTGTTGTATGGATGTAACTCGCTGAGTATGCTTTTGAGACAAAGCCAAAATAGATCACAAGCATCACTGCAGACATATTTTAATTGTTCCACCAGCACTGTCTCTGTTTTTATTCTCTTTAATAGATGGCAACCAGTCTGTTTTTCCCCTCTTGAACTCACACTCTCCTTCCTTCCTGATACCATCTATAGCAGTTTAAACCACCATTTTTTCCCCTTTATCTTTATCATTTACAATTTTTCTTTTAAATGCTGCCTTTTACAAGTCAGGGGAAAGGATTTGGATCTGTCTTTGGGGTGGTGTGGTCTGGCACCACCCATATGTATATACTCGCTTTGACAACCTGAACCTAAACATTTCCCTGCATGAGCTGTAATCTAAACGCAGAATGTGGCCAGCCACTGTAATCTACACAATCTATAAGTTAAAGGAGCTCTGCGTGTTATGAGGAGGGAGGAGGCAAGGACAGCATTTGTAATTCACTGACAGAGGAATCAGACTCAGGAGCCTGGTGCTGAAATGAAGGAATCCTTGTGTTTGCTTTGTGTGTATGCTGATATGGCCAATGATTACATTAAAGGAAAACATAATCTCTGGTGGTCATAAGTTCAGCTTCGTGTGAAGGGTAATGACAGTATGGTTGCATTCTGAAAAGAAGTTTTGTTTTTTGTTTATCTCGAACCATGATTGTTTTCTGTGTTGTTGTGTTACACTGATGCTAATGTAAGTCCTATTTCCCCACTGCTGCTTGTAGGGGCGGTACTTTACAGGACACTGTTATGAGTTGTATCGATGAGTATGAACTAACAACTTACACTGTAAAACTGTTTTAGTTGGAGGACATATTGGTCTGAAGAGGTATGCATGTGACTGTGTTTTTCCATGAAAACTTTAAAGAAGTCTGCCCTTTTAGAGACCAAAGGTCATTCAAATAAATAAGGAAGTCAATACGACTGAATTACGACTAAATAAGTATTATCACCTGACAAAACTAGCAAAAAAAGAGGAAATTACTATGTGATCTATGTAAAGCAGGTGGTTTTATAGATTTGAAATGAGAAGCATGATAAAAGCAAGTTTTCTGCCAAGGATACATTTAACAGGTTTACAAAAGTGATCTTGGTCAGTACTGACATTTATACAGTTCTTTCTATACGTATGCTACATCCCTTTTAAGTTTTATGTCAATAATTTTTGTGTTATACTGGTGATAGACAGACAAAACAAACTACAGTGATCCTAAACATTCTTTTTAGCTCTTGCCTTGGGAAATTAATGTTAAATAATACTGTTTCAGCAGCAGTTGGAATTTGTCCCCTTCAAATGTGCTCTTTGTGTCATAAAAGACAGGAAGTGTAAAGTAACCCCTCCCCCTGTTCAGCTTCCACCAATTTGTGATGTCAGTAGAGAACACAAGTCGCCATCTGCTATACTATAAATATCACATATGCACTCAATGTCCACCAGAAGCCAGGTTAAGAAGTGATGACTGTTTTAGTTGGTGAAAATAAAACGCAACTATGTTGTGAAACCTCTTATCCCAAATTATTAAGTGATACAAAGGTATGATCTTAAAATAACTATTTGACAAGTATCAGGGAGATGCTGTTTGAAATGTTTTTTTAAAAAGTGCAGATTTACAAATCATTTTCAGTGTTGAAGTTGAAATTTCTTTGCATTTGCATTTCTTTATTTGACTTCAGCAACATTTTATACAGCATCCCAAACATTTTGTAAACAACTTTTTACAACATTTGAACATGAGAGTGGATCAGAAATATGGCTTTAATTTAGACTTGTTCCAAATTGTTCCATTTGACTGTATTGAGTCAGTCACTGAAATGTAATGTAGTATACATTGAGGTTGTTGTGGTGGTGTTTTATCTTGTTTATGTTTGTCTTCTGAACTCCCATGAGTTGACATGTTTCCATGACCAATACTCGGGATTCCCATATAATTAGCCATCAAAGGCTCCAAAGCATCTGATCTGTGGTGAGAATTAAAACAGCCACCAGGTGTTTACACTTGTCATGCAAGAAACTAATTTGACGTTCAGAACATAAGCTAGACTTTCTCTCAGGGGCAAACCCATAGCAAATCAACTGAGAGTCATGCCTACACAAATCTTTCAGCTCTTGCACATTGCTGCTGTGATTTCCAGTTCATGTGGTATGGACCACATCATGTGAGGCCTCTTTACCCAGATTGCTTCTATGATTTTATTGCAGTCTTGATTAGGTACATGTGACCGACTGCAAACCCCTGTTGGCAATAGGAGAGTTGTTGGAAAGCAGAGGTCTTCCAGAGCTCTTGATTGTTACAAGATTCAAAATGTTCACAAAGCAAAAGCAGTTCACCAGGAATTTGATTCTTCTGGGCTTGTGGAACAAGGTTGGCCCAACTCAGCCCATTTCACACATTAACTGTTGTATTTGTGTTGCCGAGAAGACATTTTCTTTCGGCAGACGGGCTCCACTACCTCATGGAAGAAAAATGCTAACCCTGCTTCGCTTCCCACAGAAAAAACAGCCAAGATGGCTTGGTGAGGGAAAATACTGGGGTCGTTTACATACAAAAAATCAAAGGGGGAAGTGGAAATATGACCTTTTCCTTACAGAGAAAGCAGAGTACATTAAGACTCACTCATGATATTCTCAAGAATAGTTTGGACTGTTTTCCATTTCTTGCTTTGGAGTGCTTTGCCAGGGGATGGGGGCAAGAAATGGAAAGAGACACAGTTGTAATTTGTATCGTGTTGGATGCCAATATAAATTGAACAGCCATTTTTTTCTTTTCCTGTTAGAGTGATGGCTGCATAATAAAACATAAAGACATTTACCACATCAGAGAACCATTAAGATTTCTATCACACACAGAGCTGGGGAACCAGGGAAGGTAGGAAGACCAAATCTGATGCAACATTTTTTAACAAAACGGAACTAGGGCAATTTTCAAAATCAAAGTAAGTTGTGAAGCTGAGATGCCACACGTCTCCTGTGTGGTCTAAACCTTACCCGCTCCTTCTCTGTCTCTCCCCTTGCTCGTCCTCCTTCTCTAACATTCTCTCTCCCCTCTTTTGTGGCTGTTAGCCTATGAGCTGGCGTGGGCCCTTCCTTATTACACACCCCAGCGGGGCTTTATAAAGGCAGGGCCGGAGGTCTCAGCAGCCACTCACACTCTTTGCCTGTGCCTCTGTTTTTTGGTCTGGTGTCTGCTCTGAAAGCTGGCTGTGTCAAACTCTCCAACCCCAGGTCGTGTGGATTAAGGATGCTGTCTGCACATTGCAGGAACTTCAGTCTTCAGGTTATTGTTTTGGGCCCCATCCTGATGGCTATAGGCTTGGCTACTATGGACAACCAAGGTGAGAGTTAATATTTCTTGCCCAAGGTTGGGATATTTGTAGTACTCTGTGGGCAGACAAATGGACAGAATCAGGTAACTTCAATCTGGAAAGTGTGTGGAGTGGAGAGAATTTTTAGAGAATTTGAATGACATTGATGCATGATCATAAGTCAGATGTGTAGGTGTAATGGAGAGCCAGGGTAGATGAACAAAACCTTGACTCAGTATATATTTTTGACTGTGTCAACCTGTTTGCGTAAACTGTGGGAAGGACTATTTGTCTTTCCGTTGTTCTACTGTTTTTTCTGGAGGAATGTTCCTTAAACTATACTCCCTTCACTGTAAGCCTCTCAGTGAGCATGAATAGACAGATTCCAATTTATCTTGGCAGTTACTTACTTAAAGTCACTTTGACACTTCTTGAGTAACCCGTTCCTCATCCAAAGGCAAAATGTGGGTTAAAGTGTCAGGGAAAGGAAAAGAGAGATGAATGTGTGCAGTCAGGGACACATTTGAATTCAGGTGAATTCATTCTTTGGCAGAAAAATCTCAGAGATCTGCCAGTACCTAACTACACTGTCCACAGGCCACTGTCACTTTCCATCTGTGTGTTGTCTTTGAGCAGTGCCACATAAACATGAGAAGGAGCCAGCCTACTGGGATGCTCAAGCAAAGCAAACACTGGATGCTGCGCTGAAACTTCATCCTCGACAGCACAGGGCTAAGAACATAATCTTGTTTCTCGGTGATGGTAGGTACAGGCTATTGCCTTCCTAACTAATATAAACTGTCCAATATTAAAGGACAATGGGTGGTCATGCTGTTTTTCCTCTTTAAACAGTGGATTATACAGAAGACTTACATGGTGGGCTGTGGGAAGTTTTGTTAATTTGTGTGAAGTCATGTTATGTCTGTTGGATAGGAGTGGAATGGAGTGGATATTGGACTATTATTTACCAGATAGCAAGACACATGAGTCCTAAAGAATTGTAGTAGTCAAATCTCTGACTGCCATAAAATGCATGTACTTTGTTATGTACGTAGAACATTAATGAATTTTACTTTGTGTCTTAGGCATTCAGAAGGTCAAATGGCTCTCAACTTCAATTACAGGAACATAATGCATTTACTAACTCTTAATTGATAACATTTTTGCCATTATTCAATTACCTATATCAAATAACATTCTGGTACTCTTAAATTTGTCTTTATCCTGATGTCAAAACATAAAACAGTTTCTAAGAAGTTACCAAATTATGTTAAAATCCATTCAAACAGCAATACATTTCATTTTGATCTTCTGTACATGGTGTCATGTATGCCCCTTAGTCAGAATAATACACGTGTACAATAACATGTTCCTTTTTAGCCACATAACTTTTTTTTTCATTCACTACATGCTGTTTTGCAACTCTGTAATCCAGTAGAGAGTCCATTCATTTATGATTTTTATCTATTTAAGATTCTCCAAAACGGATAGGTTGACTTGTTGGAGAGTAAGGTCAGCTAAAGTTTGTAAACTTCATAGTATTAATTGTAAGTTAGCAATTAACACCATGTTAATGTTTCTTATAGCTATAATTTGTTTTTCTATCAGGATGAAATTATGTAAATATGTACAATTACACAAAATGAACAAACAATACTATACTGAAATGAAACATATAAGAAAATACAGATGAAAATCCTGTAATTCCATGTTTGAACTGAGAGTAGCAGCATTGTCTCAGTCCTGCAACCCCTAAACCTATACTCACCGATAGAGAAGTGTGCTTTTAGTGTAGACATAGTTGCACAAAGATGCTAAAAAGAGATGCATTACAACATTTTATCTAGATAACACATAAATAAAAAATATCTTTGTTTTTGCCATAATATGCGCTGTAATCAATGTAAGCAATATGATTTTAGTGTGAGAGTCACTGTTTCACATAAATGTCTGTTGAAGAATGACCTGAGGTATGTAATGTATTTAAAATGTATTTAAAAGGTAGAAATGTAGAGCTGTCTTTCAACAAAGTCATCTTCACCAAAACAAACCAAAAGTGCTGAGTGTATTTTCCCCCAGGCAACGTTTTTGCAAAGTAATTTAATTACATGTGTTATTTTGTGCATTATTTGCACCCATGTTTTCTTGATGGCTGGCTACTTTGTTGGCATATTGCTGAATCTAATGGCACCAGGTGCTGATTAGCTGTGGTGTGAGTAAAGCCTGTAAACAGCATGGTAAAAGACTTGGCAAAAACCATGTGCTTTTGCTCATGCATGTACACCTCCCCACATTTTTAAGCGATTTATAATTAAAATTTCTTGGTGTTCAATGACTTTGCAGGTTACTTTGAATGGATGCAAAATATATCCTCCCCTTGTTGTGTCATCTGGCAGTGCAGTGTCTGTAGGGACAACTAAAAGCCAAAAGGAGACACTTTACATCTGGATTAGATAAAAGCTCTGTTTGTGTGGTATATTTACTGCTAGCGATGCATTAAATTATTCTTTTTCATAGAAACTATTTAAAGGCTCAAAGATTAAAGAATTGTTTTCCAGTTAACTACTACAATATCTGCTTTAAATCAAACCTACTTGTTCACGTTTCTGGGTGGTCGGCGCTGAGTTCTCTTTGTGTGCCTCTCCTACCTTCCTTGCCCAGAGCCTATTCTCAGTTTTATGACTGTGATTTTTGTGTTAAATCCAAGACAGCTGCTTTTGTCAGCTACAATATTTTTAAAGTCAAGGGCAAAGTCCAAAAGATAAAACGCATCTCTCAATTGTTTTAGCCACGTCATCAAATGCACATTTGTTTCAACACAGCTGTAACTTATAACAATAAAAAAAAAACAATTGTAATATTCTACCAATAGTATGTTGAAAGTTACTCTGCAGACTCACTCATAGTGTCTGTGTTGATTTTGTAAGAAAAATATGTTTTCATATTCTAAGTTTATTTGAGTGCTGGTTGATGTTAATGGAATTAACGTGTTTGCATATTTACTTATATGTATTACTGGATAAAAATTATTTCCTCATTATATAATTTGAGTATTTCTGGTGTAGATATTTTTAGGTATTGATAAACTGGGCCCAGACTCTGTAGGGTGACGTAACGCCACTTGAAAGGGTTCAGAAATGTAAACTGATAGAGATAGTCAGGCTAAAGAAAAAAGGAAGATAAATCATGTCTATCATTCTCTGGCAGGAATGGGCGTGTCCACGGTGTCAGCAGCTCGAATCCTGCGTGGTCAAATGGATGGTCAGTCTGGGGAAGAAACACAGCTCGCCATGGACACATTTCCATATGTGGCACTGTCAAAGGTGACAACACACCACTGCCATCATGCAGGTTTTCAGTCAACAAACCATAGAGCAAAAAAAATATTGCTTTAGAGACCCTATGAGGCGTCATTATATATTCTTTTTTAAAAATGCATAGGTTATTCACAATTTCATTGGTTATTTCCCACCTAAAACAAAACATAATCATTTCTCTTGCCTGTTCTGATCTGATGAGTACTTTTTTATACACAAAACCATTTAAAGATACATCTACATCACTGGCTAAGAAAAGCATGGTTCTTAGAGTGGCTATCCTCCAAACTGTCAGTTTGATCCCCAGCCCCATGTAACAACTGCATCTACAATGTCAAAACATATGATAAAAAAACACTGTCAGAGTGTTTGTGTGAAAAATATTAAGATACGAGATGCATTGTAGGGCACGTTGCGCAACCTAAAAACAGTAATATCACCGATTATGTATTTTCATTGCCATGTTCCTCAAAAAATTCTGTATTAGCCAGCTCATTGAAGACTACTTGTTTGGGTACTTTTCAAAATACAGAAGAGAAACAGTTATGACTATTGAAAGAGTTTCCATCAGCAGTTATTTTCATGTGCATTAATATAAATCTTTACATGTGCGTGTGGTGGCTGGCTGCTTGGTAAAGCAACACAGTGAAGGGTGGGTCAGGGATTTGCATAATTGTTTATTTTTCTCATGCTTTTCCTCAACATGCCACATCTTGTTTTATAATGGTGCCCTGTAGTCACAAGTCCTCAAACCATTGTGAGAGAGGAGATCTAAGGGATTTTGTTAAACTCAACATTTCAGCTGAAAATGCTGACAATGACTTAGAAACAGTGAACAGAGATTTATAGACCCATGCAGCATTCTCGGCAATCATAATCCCTAAATTATTGTAACTTGAGAGTGATTGAGAGGTTGTGTAAGTATCTAGTATTTGTGGTGTATTTATCTCAACCTACAATCAAGACAGAGTTTACACTTTTTTGAGAACAATATATATAACATTTTCCAGGAGACTAGACTTTGTGGATCTTTCCCAGGAAAATCTGCTGCCTGAGTGACAGGCATATTTTTTTTGTTTGAATTGACTTTTTAATTTAGTGACATTTTTACACTACATTTTTTATTTCATCATTAAAGAATATTGGGTGTGGACTGATGTGCAAGGTTATTACATGCGAGTGAAGAAAGTGAGGGCATCTAAGGTTTAATTCACTGTAAGTTTTTTTGCTACCCTGTTTTTAATTATGTTCATGTCACATCTCTGCAGACCTATAGTGTGGATAAGCAGGTAGCAGACAGCGCTAGCACAGCTACAGCTTATCACTGCGGGGTGAAGGCCAATGCCAAGACGATAGGAGTCAGTGCTAACGCAGTCGCCTACGAATGTAATACCACCTTTGGGAATGAGGTTTTCTCAGTGCTCCGGCGTGCTAAAGCACAAGGTAAAGACAGTGGGTGACTGACTTGACGTACAATGGAAAGGTCAACCAGTTGTGATTATACTTATCTCAATATATAGACTAAAATGTGTGGAGCTAATGAATGATCCGATAAGTATGCTACTATGTTCATGTCATATGTTAAGTTTGGCAGACAGTGCAGCACATATACAATGTAAAGTCAGTAGATTTACCAGCTGTTTTCAGAGATTGAGCCAGATTTTTTGCTAAGTTTAAATCAGTGTCACCAAATTGAACCCCTTCACTCTGTATTTAATTTGTAATCAACAGTATTAGGTCTGATTAGTGTGTGTCTTTGTGTTGTCCAGGTAAATCAGTAGGTATAGTGACGACCACCCGTGTCCAGCATGCCTCCCCAGCTGCTGCCTATGCCCACTCTGTCAGCCGCAGTTGGTACAGCGATGCAGACCTTCCCTTCGGTGCCCACCAACAGGGTTGTGTGGATATTGCCACCCAGCTGGTCACCAACGTTGACATCGATGTAAGAATGTACAATTCTGTCCTTGACTGTTTTTTCATAACAAATCAGATTTGTGGTTAATTAATTACTGTATCGTGTATGTAAAAAAGAAAAAAAAAATCTGAAATGAGCACTCTTCAACGTGACTACATCCTGTCTGGTGTCTTTTTAAGGTGATTCTGGGAGGAGGCAGGATGTACATGACACCAAAAGGCACTCCAGACCCAGAGTACCCTACCTCTAATTCTCGCAAGGGGGACCGCAAAGACAAGAGAAACCTCATCGATGTGTGGTTAAAGGCCAAACCGGTAGAATTATTCAACATAAGTGTGACCTATTTTACTATTTTTTCTTTGTTAAGATAGCAATAAATAACATTCATGTGACATCTGATTTGTGTTTCAGAACAAGAAATCCCACTACGTTTGGCATAAGAAGGAGTTTGATGAAATAAATGTTAAAACTACTGACCGGCTTATGGGTTGGTATTCACCACAGACATACAGTTTATTTGGACTTGTTGACAAGACCTCATAGTTACAATACATCTGGGACTCAATTTTGGCTGTCATTTCTTGTGCTTTACATATATAGTTATGGCACTGTCTGTATGTTATCTTGGTTATAAAACCTACCCTAGGGCTTAAATCTAGAGTTGTTTCAACTCCCATCTTTACAGCCATGTGAATTAGTCATGCTAGTCTATTAAATTTACTGTCAACTGGAATTATCAACCCATACTACAGTGATAACAACTCAGAGGTATGTTCCTTCTTGTAATATATATCACTTTTATAAAGATGGCTGCAAACAGCACGGTTATATCAACCTGTTATCATCTTGTCTACTGATATATATATAGCTTTCAAGTCCCTACACTTGCACTAGACTTCTAATCTAGCTTTTTATTCAAGGACCTCTTATTCTCTATCCTAATACTGCTAATGTAGCATTTCTGTCTGCAACTGCATCCTTTTTTCATATCACCAACTGATATTTTACTTCCTTGTTGTTGGCGGTTCCAGGTCTTTTTGAGCCAAAAGACATGAAATTTGACGTTTACCGGAATGAAACGCGGGATCCATCCATTGTAGAGATGACGGAAAAGGCCATTCAAATCCTCAGGAAGAATCCAAAAGGATACTTTCTGTTTGTGGAAGATAAGTACTGTATAAATAATAATAATAATGATAATAATAATTCAAAATTGCTGTGAGCATATTTGTCCGTGATGGTAAAAAAAATGTTAATATCTTAACCATAATGGTTTATCATTATAAAAAAGGGGGAAAAAGTCCATACCAAATGTTTTCTGGCCTTGTCTAAATGTCTTGCTTGTTATGCTTTGTTACGAGGGAGAATTGATCATGGCCATCATGATGGCGTTGCCAAACTGGCACTGACAGAAGCTGTGATGTTTGATCGTGCCATTCAGCGAGCTGCAGAGCTCACCAGAGAATCTGACACGCTAACCGTGGTCACTGCTGACCACTCACACGTCTTCACGTTTGGTGGTAACACACCACGAGGAAATCCCATTTTTGGTATGATTTAAAATACAAGCACTTCAATATAGTCCATATCAAAAGTTACATGAAAATTATTAAAATACTACGAGATTAGAGAATAACAAGACAAACTAAATGGATTTGAGTTGATATCAAATATTAAAAAAATTGTGGAACTAGACATGATAAGTCTAATTTTCAGTCGCATGACAATGTAAGATTGAAATTACTTAACTCAAAGTCATATGTGAGTGTTTATTTTGTTTCTGTGTAGGAATACTGCACATGACCACTATGACTCATATTCCCCCATCATCCTTCAGGTCTTGCCCCAAAGAAAGCTGATGACAAAATGCCTTTTACCAGCATCCTTTATGCCAATGGCCCTGGTTATGTGCATGTTAACGGAACCAGAGGGAACATCACATTGGTAGATTATTGTGAGTACAAACTAATATCTTTCAGATGCAGGCATTTGTCTTTGCTAATGTGTATATACAGAGCTTGAAACGATGTGGTTATTGCTGACTCATGCCTGTGTTTTTCTTTGGAAACCAAGGATGAAATATGTCGTTTATGGCAGTCACCGTTCATTTTTTCTTTTATTTTCCCTTTATTCTCTGGATAGAGCCCACTATGTCCATGTTAACTGTACTTATAAAAGCTATTTGCATTTATTTGTGGAACACTGGACTGTAGTGATCCAGTTCCTTCTCTTCTTGTTCTGCACCATCTACTTTAATCATTGCATGATTATGTATATCTTAAAGAGAAAATACCTCCACTGCGAAAGTTTCCCATGAACTACCCGGAAAAACACCCAATTTTGTCTTTTTTAATGGACTGGCATTATTTTTGGAACCAGCATGTGTCTCAAAAGTTCACACTCAACCCATTTCGCACCTTGAAAGATTTATTTTTAAAATGTGTCCATCTGGATAAGTATGAACCGCTGCGAAAGTCGGCATATGTATGCTTCTGATGAAGGATAGGAGATCTAAACTCTACTGCAACATTAGAGAAGTAGAGGTACAAAATAATAAAGCTTTCCAACTAACTTTTCTAAAAATCTACACGCATTATGGAAAAATAACTCTTTATCTAGTGCATGTAATGTTTTTATCATAATAATTAAAAAAATACTTGACCTCACATGCATTACAACATTAGTTAATTTCACATAAAAAGTCGGGACTAGTTCCCATAATATTCATCAAAAGGACTTACAATTAATAACCCTCTGGGTATTTTAGAAACTGTAATGAGTTTTGATTAAATAAATTACAGAAGATTTGCAAAGCACCATCTTATAAGCCAAACAGCAATAAAAATACATCTATGAAGTAAATGCAATCAAGGTATAAATCCAATCTCTTGTACCGGCAACATTAAAAATACTAAATGCCAGTGAGACAAAGACGGGATACTCACAACATTTTTCTTCAATAGTATTATGAGCTGTCCCTTAGGAGTTTATGGGGTTGCAGGCAACAAAGTAACAGTGGAGGCTTAAAGTAATCTAGATTGACATCACGGTTAGTTTATGGTGGTTTTTGTACTTGAAGAGATATTTAGTTTTTTCTTCTAACTGGACTTCTATGAAGTCCTTAGGTACAGTCAGTAAGCACATTTACATGCGCACATGAGTCGAGCTATTGTTACAACTCCGCAGTGGGATAGAGCTGGACTACCATCTTTGTCCTAGATTGAGCAAAATAGTTATTGACTGACATGTGTCAGGTACCACAATGGTGCGGACTGTGTGAGTAAATGTTCAAGACATTCTGTAACTTCTAGCTCTGTGTACAGATGATGTTGCTGGTTTAAAATCAGGCTTTTATTAGAGAAGAGCAAGAATGTGATGAAAGAAATGGAAAAGTCTGTGGTGAGAACCGCATTATTTGGAATTTGCCTATACACTGATACTTTGAAGCATGTACAGAGTGCCTACGCTCACTTGAGTCTAGTTGAGTGGAGAGTGGATACCCGACCGCATTATTTCCAGTTTTGGTCTTACTGTCACAGTTTTTATAGTGTCATATCTTGCCTAGAGTGGACAGCAGTCAGAGCACTCTTAGTTTTAGGAGCCAGAGGATTTCCTGATGGAAGAGCTAAGCCTCAAGCTACTCAGAAAAGAGCCTCACTCAACTTAAACATCTGAAAAATTCCATATCCTTTTTAGCAAGAGCTATATTGTGGATATTAACATCACATCACATCACACATGCACCAGTTGTTAACTTCATTCACTTTATGTCACTACATGTTTTCAACTTCAGAAAATTTGTGTAGCAACAGTGTGTTTCGAAACGGCCCTGGCTGCAAGAATGTGTCACTAAATGGGTCATGTTACATGGACCCGCTCTATGTAACAGTATGATGCAGAAATTAAATGGTCTAAAATATTGTAGCACTCACTCCAACTGCTATGACAATTTTGAGGTTTGACTTGTTTTAGATGGAGTAAAATCCAATCATCTCACTACACTACAATATCTCGACTACACCCAAAATACCTCGCATATCCCTGCTTTAAAAGAAACTGAAATATAGGTTTGATATTGATGGCACTTGTTTTTCTGTAGATGATGAGGAATACATGCAGCAGGCTGCTGTCCCATTGGATGCTGAGACACATGGAGGAGAGGATGTGGCCATCTACGCCAAAGGCCCAATGGCTCACCTATTTCATGGGGTGAAGGAGCAAAACTATGTGGCACACGTCATGGCCTATGCTGCCTGTTTGGAGCCATACACGAACTGCCCCCCTCACAGTCATCCACACCCTCACAGGCATTCATCAACTGGGTGTGTGAGCACACATCTGGGCCTCCTGTTTGGCATGCTTGCCCTCCTCTGGTGGTTCAGATGACCCCCAAACATACACATCAATACAGTTACTTTGTATGCAGCAGTACGAACTATGCACTAAACACACACACAGCATATGTATGTAGGCTGGCAGATCAGAATGCAAGGACAAACACCTATGGTACTGTATTTGTTAACAGAAAATTATTCACATCAACTACTCTTTATCCACATACTCACACACATACACATGCACACACACTTTCTATATGTATTAGCTCCTCTCAGGTGAATACTAACAAAAGCAAGCAATGCTATTCAGGTGTTTGTTGTTACCGTGCAAGCAGTTCTTCGGGGGGGCACACCTTGAAACTGTTTCTATTGCAAATCCAATGGCACTTCCAAAATTTCATTTAAACAATATACAATTTCAGCGAAACTACTACCTTGCACTAACTTGTCATTTCATCCTTTAGTTTTTCCCCTCCTCTTTTTACTTATGTTATTCACAGTCCCTGCTCTCTAAAACATGTCAAACATTTCCATGTACTGGCAATTTAGAATGTAAACATTAATCTAGTCTTGCCCAGAATTACAAAAAAAAACAAGCGGCGGGAGGTTCACTGACAGGCTTCAGAACACATTGACAGAAGACTCAAGGGAACATGACTGTCACTGTACTAAAAGAAGACATGACTCTATACTGAAAACAGATACCTGAACAATTAGCTGTCACATCATGCCAAGCTGTAACATGTCGAGATTTTTCTTAAGATGTTTGCTTTAGTACAAAAGGTACCTTTTTTTTTTATTAAGTATGTATTTTGACATCAGTAGTTTCTAATCCTACCTGTTTTATATCAAATGATCATTATGAACATACATGATATGAGATAAAATCTGCTTGAATTGTAAATGAATGTATTTTGTAAGCAAAATGTAAATGTATTTTTATATAGGTTTTTTTTTTTCTTGAAATGTATGAGCATAAAATATCTACCTTTCTTCATGAGTCTTTTCTCCATTTCATTTCATAGCAGTTTTCTTGACCTGTTCAGCCATAAGACTCTTTCTATGGGTTCCTGTTTGAAAATGCCCTAAATGATCTAAGTATTTCTCTGCAATTACAAACCATCTTGGTATCAAAATAAAGCTAACACTTGTGAGACTTCATCAGAGCTGGATCAAACCAGATATTCCCCTCCTGTCCCCAGTTCTGGGGACTCCACGGTTGAATAGATTAATTTAGCATCTTATTTTGTGGACTTCTCAGTTTCATTAAGAGAACCTTATTAGATATACTGTATGTGTATATTCCCTGTATATGGCTTGTTCATTTTATCTATTTATTGAAATACTCAAGTGGACTTGGTACAGTTTTGTCCAATCTACCCAAGTATGAACAATCAAGCATTTGGCCTTTAGGTTTTAACACAAGGTCTGAATATAGTAGGCTCAAAATAATGGTTAGTCTTAGTCTAACTGTCAAAGTCAGAGTCAACCATGGTTATCACTTTGTCACAGTTTCGCCAGAAAACAGTCAAGAAGACACTCCTTCTTATAATAAACAGACATAGCCCTTTTGGAGAAGCAGACCTGATGTTGGTATATTTAATGTGCTGTGGATGTGTCAAGCTTGATATGTCTATGGAGATTGAATAAGGACTCAAGGTGCTGACAGCATTGCACAGGGAGTTAATGTCAAATAAACAAAAACAAAACAACCAACAAGTAAAACACGATGGACAGGAAACTTCAAATCAGGGCAGGGCACTGGAACAGGATAATAAGGAATATCTGGTAGTGAGCACAGCAAACCTATGAATATAAATAGAGAAGAAAATGATAAAGAAAGAGGAAGCAGATGAGCTTATAAGGAATAGGGAGCAGGTTGGAAGTTGGCAGTAGGACTGATAGTGAGGTCACAGGGGAATCAGGGTAAGTGGAGAAAACCACTGGAACTAAAGTACAAACTAGAGGAAGCATAACAATAATGAAACCACAGACTAACTTTGATTGTCATAATGAATTTAATTTGAACAATAAAAATGAACACACCTTTTTTTTTCCATATGCCATTTTTATCAAATCTTTAGCTTTAATAGGTCAAAATACAGCTCCAGCCCTGCCCCTGTAACCCTGAGTTGGATTAAGTGGGCATAGAAAATGGATGGATGGAAGTCAAGATACCGACTAAGAAAAAACTCTGAAAATCTTTGTGAACACCCTGTTCAATATTTGAATTGCAGGTTAAGTCAGTCTAGGAGTGCTACGGTTTTTAATCATACTGCTGAAAAACACTATTCAGTCTTATACAAATACTCACACGTCTTCAGATGATTTAGCAACAAACTCTTAGTTTAGTTCTGTAGAAAACTTTGATGTAAAAACTGATTGGATTCATACCCGCTATGTGCTATAGAGATCAGTACTACTGCATGGCAGTCCAAGATAACATGAAATATTCTATTTATCATGAGCCTGCCATAATATGATCATTTATTGGTACAATAGAATAATAGTGTAACTGTGGTTAACAATTACCAGAGTGGCCTGATATACATGGTGAAAGGTGATATTAAGATAAAAACTGATAATGCATTCATTAAGTCATATTTAAGATTGAAGAATAACAACCTCATTCCCTCTCCTTCCACTGTCAGACAAATAGTTCAGAATAATAAACTTATCAATTGAGAAAATTATCAATGCTATAATGTGTTTTTGATTTAGTCAGGGAAGCATTAGAATAAACAGTAACAAAACTAAATGTTGTAATGCACAACGAACGTGGGACTGCGTAAAAAACCTTTCACGCCAGATATTTAGATGGCACTAGTTGTGTGAAAATATTTCTCAAGTTGCCAGCAAATCTGCTGTCCACCCTGTAATGTATATAGTAAACAACATAGACTCCTGTCATTTACCAACTTATTAATCATACCCAGGATTTCTACTTCGGGAATCTAAAGCTTGAGAATTTGGATATTTTGTAAGAGCTAGTTTACTGCTTCATTGCCCTTGTGTGTGTGTGTTGTAAATAATCATGTGCTTACATTTCAAGACTTTTCCAAGTGCTCTTTGCTCCTTGACTGCAGTTATAAAGGGACCTCAGTTAGTGGACAAGTAGAGTTTTATAAATCCACAAGTCGTCAACACAATGGCGAAGAGACATAACCTCATTCTTACTGGATTGTTGACTATCATTTCAGTGCAATGTACTTTGTGCTTTTCAGGTAAGGATTTGTTAGATATTTCTGCTATAAAGTCTCTGGCAAAAAATTAAATATTGCTTGCAGATGAGACCTGTTTTTTAAGGACACTGTAAAAAAGTTCCAGATATTTAATTCACATATGTGAATGAAAATATTGTCAATCTATATTCTAACAACTTCAGATATCAGAAAAATGGAAAAAAAAAGACTTCAAAGTAAAAAATTCAACTTGCATTTGTTCCTTTTTGTTTGTTCCTTTATTCGGCTGTCAGTTTGGTTTCCTCATCATGCAATCATTATACATTTGCTTGTACAGTTGATGCAAGACTTGATTAATCAGAAATTTCATTCAAACCAACTGAAGCCATCATATGTTGTATACTCATGTATACAACATGAGTTACATCTGTGGTTGGCACCTTCATACTATATTTTTCTTACTCGTAGAAGAAGAGCTCCAGGCAAACTATTGGAACAATAAAGGGAAGCAGGCTCTTCATACTGCCCTGAATATTCAGCCCAATGTGCACCAAGCCAAGAACTTCATCCTCTTTCTTGGGGACGGTGAGTCTTTCCTTCCATTTAAGCATTTTCTTTGAATTGTCAAGTGTTTCACTCTGTTTATTCCTTCGAGTCTTTTGAGGTGTAATTCACAATCAAAACAAGATGCTGCAATTGAAGCCAAATACACATTTGACCCCAAAAATGATGGGCTTATGTGGAAGCCATTTATGAGGAATAGCGGCGAAACAGTCCGCACTGCACCTGATACCAATTATCATGTGATATTAATTGGAGTGAAAAGTAAAACAAAGAAAGAAGCATAACATAAAGATTTGAACAGCTCCAACTTCCATGGTTAAACTGTCTTCTATTAATGCTCAATATTTACTCATTTCATTTTACAGTAAATACATATTTTCTGGGAACCCATAGAGTGCTTCCTCAGATGCATTGTGTGACATTTTAACACAATAAAGTAGGAAAATACTAAATATATACATATATATATTACAAAAGCTAACATGATGCAGTCTTGAACATAGCTTTAGGCACAGACCCTTTTTACTATAAGATACAATAATAAAGGACACTTTACAAGCCCTTATGCCAGTTAATATTGTGCTTCAGTGGCATTTACTACCTGATAAATATTCAATCAAACTAGCACAAATCACTTTACACTCTTCACTTTTTCCACTAAACAGTACTATGGGATACTAAGGACTATGGAAAACAAATTTCCTGTAATTTACTGAGAAAAGAATCCTAATATCAACCCAATCCTGATCCTGTTACAATGACAATGACGATGTTGATGTTTTTTGGTTCATTCTGTGATTCAAAGTTCTCATTTGGCCAATCCACTGTACAAATTACACATTTAAAGAAAAAATGTCATTATGGTGGCATGGTTACAGCTGCATCCACTCCCTCCCGCAAACATGCTGATTACAGCACATATTTATCAAGATTTTATCAGCAATTGAGATTGATCAGTAACATTTAGTTACCTCATAAAAGCCAAGTTTATGACAACAGAGTTATTTTTTAAAAGACCTGATGGAGATGTGATGTAAAGAAGGAAAGTAATATTTTACCTTAAACATAGACAACTTCCAGTAAGTTCCAATATTTTGATTTTCCTAAAAAGCACAATTTCTGACAATGAATGTGTAACAGAAATAAAAGGATATTAAAAAATGTTGTATATTTTTGATTTTCACAGAGTACAGTCTAACCAGGTGTGTTTCCAACTGCTTTCAGGTATGGGTATAACCACAGTGACTGCTGCTCGGATCCTCAAAGGTCAGTTAGAAGAAAAATCTGGAGAGGAAAGCAGTTTGGTTATGGATACCTTCCCTCATGTTGCACTCTCTAAGGTCAGCCTACTCAAACACCACATTCAGACACCTAAATAGGAATGTGTCTTCAGTTGTTAAACAACTGCATAAGTAATGGTTTTGGAGTTGCATACAGCTTAAAATGAAAAAGCCAACAGATAGAAAACATAGTAACATGAAGTAAAAACACTTCTACATTTTTTTAATCCTGCAGATTCAGTATGCACTAATGATACTATTTCGGCTGTCTGATTGTTAAAAACATCCCAACTGATTATATGACTTTGTTTAGTTAGTCAGAAAATTTACAAATGAATTGCTAATTAATTCTGTTTTTCAACATATTGTAATTTTACCTAAATTACGGATTTTTATATTGAAATATCCTCCTTACAAATTCTCTTGTACTGGGACACAACAAATGCCCCCCCGACAGAGGCTCCTTGACAAAGACGGTTAGTTAACTCAGTCGCTATCTTGATGGGCCCAAGTTCAAGAATCTCTAATCTAAATGTTGTTCACTATGCACAGAAGTGTAGATAAAATTTATGTTACTACAAAGTCACGTTCTCCATTACTGCCAGTAAAAGCAGATTAGTAGCCAGACTTTTCCTCAGGCTTCAGACAATGTACAGTTTATGTGTGTTGCTATCAGCTTACTGAAACAGTAAGTTACTGTTAATTTCCTGGAGGTGGACATTTATCATTTTTCACAGATAATGTGTCTCGTCATCAAGAATAATGCTGTTGATGTTAGATGTATGCTTGGCTGGCATGCGATCTTGTAAAGTAAGCCATCTGACCCCTCACACCTCACACAGCCACACATCCATACCGCCATAGCTGGTCTCACCCAGTGATTTTCTATATTAACAGGTGCATGCTGACCCCAAATCATTGTTTAACTAACACCTTTTGCAACAGCTGACTAAAAGAGTAGAGTATGATTCCCCCGTCTTGGTTTCCATGGAAGATGCTAAAGAACATCAAAATATCAATAAATCTGATTTGTACCAATTGCTAGATTTGAAATAGCAGAGAATATGTTTCTTTACAAGTAGCTGGGTTTCTGATTGAAGCTCATAACAGACAAACTACTTAATCTGTAACGAAAGGGTAGATAACTTAAGTTCAGGTAAGAGCAGCACATGATTTAAACTGCTCCCCGTCCCAGTTCTGAAGGCTCGCTGTAAACAAACTACATTCAACTTGTTACTATTAAACTTGTTAAAAAACGGAGTCACTCATTAGGGAGAAAGAGTGTTAATTAGCTGAAATATCAAAAGTGAATGCATCCCTTTCTTCAGCTCTCTTTCAGATGTTAAACTCCTACACACTGGGTTATGTGGCTGAAAGAGAAATTTCATGGTCTTATACAGTATGGAAGTGGAAGTCTCTGAAGCTGAGTGAAAATATAGATCTATTGATTTAAAAAATACATTTCTTGAATGTTTACAAGCTACAGTGACCAAAAAGGAAGTCGTAGGTTTATGGTAAAACTAACCAGAAAGCATTTTGTTTCCTTGCAAAATATTTTCAATCATGCCTCAACCCAAATAAATCAACTGTGATCAATCAACTTGGCAATCATGCCTCTAAGACTCCTCCAAAAATTTGTACAAACAATTACTATGGTGCAGTGAGTGAACCATATGTCTGACAGCAGTTATTTCAGCTTCACAAAAACAAGTTCAGAATAAATGTAGCTTAAATGATTACCAGGACATACGTCACATGTATAGTGTCACCACAAGCATAATCTCTACCGTTGCTGGTTAGATAATAGTGTTTTGTGAAATATTCTGAGCAACTTTGTTCTTCATTTACAGAGTCAGGGCTTAACGCACAACCTGAGAATTTTACAGTAAATTTACAGAACTGAATCATAGTGGATTGTGACTTGTTATACACTAGATATGATAAAAACAGCATCAGATTAGAGCGACTGAATCAACCTTTACCCTGTTATTACCCGATGCAGCATATGAGAATACAAATTCCAAAGTTAGGAGGTTACCACAGTTCTTAATTAAATAAAACAGATACACTCAAAATGCTTGTAAAGGTTGAGGATGCATTATCAGAGAAACCAATTTATTTGACTGTTGTTCTGAGTGTAAGTTATTATGTATAAGAAACAGCATACTTGAGGTGATATATCTTGATGTTTATGCATTTGACTATATCTGGTCCCTGCAGACGTACAACGTGGACCAGCAGATGCCAGACAGTGCTGGCACAGCCACAGCATACTTATGCGGTGTGAAAGCAAACTACGGCACCTTGGGCCTCTCCGCCGCCACCCCGAGGTACAACTGTAGTGCCAGTCATGGGAATGAAGTTAAATCTATTCTGCACCGCGCCAAGAAAGCAGGTTGGCCCCCACATACACAAAGCTTTCCCAAAATATCTTGACTCCAATGAATCAGATTGGGATTATGTATATAGACCAGCACCTATACGATATAAATTATATATGTATATATATATATATATATATATATATACAACACAGACTGCTTTGGAACTGTTTCTTCACACCATAAATGTTTGTTAAGGGCACAGGGAAAATAGGGCTAAGATTTGTTCAAGCTTAATCAAAGCAACAAAAAAAAAACTGAAAAATTTACTTTATGGATAAGTCTATAATGATGGCTTACTAACCGACTCACTATCCAAATGCATTAAATTAAATGAAAACATATGGCCTAGTTGAGTTTGTACACTCTAAAATACCAAAGAAAAAAACCTTCTGTAATTCTGTATGTCTATATCTGTCTCCTGTCATGTCAACCAAAATTGTTGAGTTTTGTCAGTGTTTGGGGGCTTAATCAGCCATTATAAAATGTGAAATCTATAAAGAATACATAGTTATTATTGATTTATGTTCACATTAAGACAACTGTCTTATGTTTTAGGAAAATCAGTTGGAATTGTCACAACAACCAGAGTCCAGCATGCCTCCCCTGGTGCAAGCTACGCTCACTCAGCTGACAGGGACTGGTACTCTGACGCTTCTCTCACCTCTGAGGCTATCCAAAATGGCTGCCGTGACATTGCTTACCAATTGGTTCACAACACACAGATAGATGTAAGTATGGATAAATCGCTGCCTCTGTACATTTTCAAGACCAAACTTCAGTCTAGTTTTCTGTAACTTGGCTGACAGAGAGGACCCATTGTAAAATATCCTCAGGCAGTTGGTCCCTCATTCTGTTGAAGCCTTTAGAGGGGGAACTTTTAAACACTTGCAGTGTTTAAAAGAGAGAATATCAGAGAGACAGTGGTGACACACTGGAGAAGTGGAGGTGCTAAAATTCATAAGGATGAGACATAGAAAGTCTTCTCATGTCTTCAAATCCAGGTCATTCTCGGTGGCGGTCGTCAGTATATGCTTCCAAAAACTACGCAAGACCCAGAGTATCCAAGCCATACAGGAGAAAGAAATGATGGACAAAATCTTATTGTGGAGTGGGCAAAGAACAAAACAGTAAATATCATTTTGTACATATGTATTTATAGATTTACATACAATTCCTTTGTTTTATTGTTGTCGCCCCCCCTGATTTATTTTCCTGTACTGTTGTATATTAACATACACGCTTTCTAACTCTGTTCATTTGCTTGTCTTTGCTTGTGGCCTACAGAGAGCTAAATATGTTTGGAACAAAGCTGATTTTGATGCTGTCAATCCTCAACATACAGACTTCCTTCTGGGTATGAACTGTTTAATACACAAGTAACAACAACATTCTAAACTGTATAGAATATATACAATAGGAAGAGTGACAACTTTCATAATCACAAAATGTTTTTCAGCACTTCATCAAGTAGAAAGCCCCCATGTTCCTGCTTAAATGACCACCTAAACTGCTTGAAATGCCTTAATCAGAAGAGAGATGGGCTTTTTTGTCCATATACAGTCTAAAAAGCAATGTTGAACGATCAGACAAAGACCTCCTTTCAATGAAAATCTCACAAATAAGAATTGACAAGAATTAGATGTGAAAACTGAGATCTGAAAATTTGCTCTCCGTGTAGGTCTGTTTGAGACCAAGGACTGCAAATATGAGTTGGATCGTGATCCGTCCATGGACCCTTCACTTTCAGAGATGACAGAGAAGGCAATTAAAATTCTCCAAAAGAATCCCAAAGGATTTTTCCTCTTTGTTGAAGATAAGTATACATTATTTAGTTTTTGGTGAGCACTTTTTTGCGAACAGATATAGTGTGACATATTTGTTGGAAAATACAATCAGACCACAACCCAAATCTGGGTTTAAAAAAAAAAAAAAAGCCCAAAAATTTATATTTATATATGATTGCATGTCTCCACTTCATCTAGAAGCGCAAATTTAGTTTTGCTTGCCTCAGAGACATTAAAAAAACAGAACAACATCCAGACACAGCTTGTGCTTTTTAATCTTGAACACACATGATGCACAGATTTGCTACTTTATGGACTTCCCTCGATGAA
This sequence comes from Leuresthes tenuis, assembly GCF_036924035.1. Lineage (NCBI taxonomy): Eukaryota > Metazoa > Chordata > Actinopteri > Atheriniformes > Atherinopsidae > Leuresthes > Leuresthes tenuis. Next base: position 12,231,515 of record NW_027325361.1, on the reverse strand, counting down.
TATTTGAACTTACATGTGGAAATGATAAATGCTCATTTTCAGTTTCCCATTGACTATTTGATGCATCAGTCCCTTTCAGTCACTTACAACTCAGACTCTTACGGCCATTCTAGTGTCTGGATATAACATGAAAGCTCTTACAGTCTCAAATGTCTCAGAATTTTTGCACGACAACGGGACTAATAAGAGTGATAAGGTACGCCTGCAGAAACAGTGGAAATGATGTCACTGTAGAATTTTTAGGAATGTTGGATGAAATGTGGTTTTGCGCTCAAAGTTGTTCAAACTGGATTGTCAGGACCCCAGGCAATGAAAACCCATTTGTCAGAAAACATTTAATTTTGATTGTTGACATTTGGTAAACGCCAAACGCTTCTGATAAATCATATCACACAAGTTTTGATTTCCACAGTACGTCGCACCTCACAAGGGGTTATGACTCTCCCTCACTTTTTCTTCAATTTTGAGCCATAAAAATACAAAAGCATAAATTAATGTAGTTAAACTGAAGAGTAAGCTATCACATGGAAATGATATGCGGTTATGATGGAAGAATTGATATTTTTCAAAGTACTACTGATAAACAATCTTTATTGAACTGTACTGAATAGTGCATCTAAAGATCCAACATAATTTGACCTAAAGAATATATTGAATATTTTTCCTGAGCAGGTAATTAGATTCATGCTTACATGTCTTAATCATCAGTGTGTTTGTTTCTTTGCCAATCTGTGCTCATTTGTACTGCTCCTGGCTGACTGCTTGGGCCATTAATGACACAAGCTGGTTGTGCTTGTGTTAGTAATGACTGAGGATGTCCCCACAGAACATGATGCTGCCATCTGCACTATTTCTTATTTGCAACAGCACACACATTTCTGTGTGACAGTCAAAATGAACCATTGTGTGCTTCTGCACTGACAATGGAATTCAAGAGACTTAACTCTTCTGATTAGCTACAGAACATGATTTATTTTATGGAGGAAAAAAAACATTTTCCTTTGATTAAAGTTAGGACTGGGCCATTCCAAAACACTGACTTAATTTTTTTTATTAACTCTGCTATTCTGAGTAACACTTCTTTTTATTCTTTTTTTTTTCGATTTAGTTCATGGATGGATTTCCTGATGTTTCCCTTTTAGAATTTACTGATAACTATGAATTTGTTGTTCCATCAGTGATGGCTTCAGCATATTGTCTGCTCACACCTGATCCTACATGCACCTCTAATTTCTCTTTTCACTTTTCAGTTAAACGCTAACTCTCTTATTAGTTAACTTAATTTAGCAATTCACTAATAATGGACAATTTCTCATAATAAATCCAATGTCATGTAAAAGTTTTATGTTTCTTCTCTAAAGAAATACAGAAAATTCCTTCATTATTTTTGTTTAATTACACATAACATGAACTACTCTGTGAAAGTAAGCAGAATACTCTTATTGAAATATTTAATATTAATATGAATATTTATTGATATTTAACTTATAGCCCTGGGATTAAATCAATGTTGTCAATGAATGATTATTTACTAATCAGATGTACTTGTGATGCTTATTTGTGTTTCTTTTGGATTTTTCAAGTGGGAGAATTGACCATGGTCACCACGCTGGGGTAGCCAAAACAGCCCTGCATGAAGCTGTAGAGTTTGACCGGGCAATCGGCCGAGCAGCTGAACTCACCAGTGAACTGGACACCCTATCTGTAGTCACTGCTGACCACTCCCATGTGTTCGCTTTTGGAGGATTTTCTCCAAGAGGAAACCCTGTTTTAGGTAAAATGCACTTTTGGTAACTGATAACAGCTGAATATGCAAAGCTTTTACAATACAAAGTGATCTCCTATCATCTCATCTTGGTTCTAAGACACGAGTTTGCCCTTTAATTTACAGGGGTGTCCAGAGTACTGGCATCAGACAAAAAGCACTTCACTACTGCAGTGTATGGGAATGGACCGGGATATCGGAATGGAACTCGCCCAGATATGAATGAGTCAATTTCATGTAAGTGCTCACTAGTAATCTTTATAAAGGAGACTTAGTTGTACAGTAGCTCCATCTAATGGTGTAACAGGATATCTACAGAACAGGCACAAAGTAAAGTAAATCTATCTTTTTGTCAGACCAATGACAGAAATGTTGTTTTATGTTTTGGACATTTCACACAGCATATTGCAATTAACCACAATTACAAAGAGAATGGATAGAAATATTTAAAGACAGTCTGATATTAAAGTCTATGAAGAAACATGATGCATTGCTTTAATGACCCTCAAGACTGTCAAAAGCATTAAATAATATCAAGTTTATGATATACGTGCTATTTAGATTTTATCATATCATCAGTTGTTCTTTCAATTTCAACAGCCTTATGGGGTGTGTATAAAGAGGACCCAAACACATGTTCACAAGCAACAGCAAGGTGGATGAGAATATAAACTGAAACAAAGCTAAAAGTGTTGCTGTGGCAGCAAACCCAAACACAGAAATCCAAATCACTGAGCTTAAAGAGGCAGGAAGAGAAGAACTTAATTTGGCATGAGGGATGATATACACAAGAGCAAACAAAAACTACGATTTGGCACTGAACAGAAGAAACCAGGAAGTATTTGCCCTGACCAAGATCGATAACTGAAACCGGAGAGAATAACTGGAAGTAAAGCTTAACACTAAACATGGTAATCTAAACGACAAGATCAAAGCTAAAACAGAAACAAAGAACACAGCAAATCCCATAAATATGACACAACAAACAAAATCCATTGACCAGGATAATCCCATTTCAGCATGTCTCAACCACTTAATCTCATCCTGTCTCCCTAGCACAAATCACACTTGCAGAACGTTAACAGTTCAAAAAATGACATTGTGACATTCACAGATGTTTGTTTCCATTTATGGACTTATATTTATGGCAGATATACTGTTTGCTTCCAAGTGATCTGTGGGAGAGCTTTGAAAACACTGATCCAAAATTAGTTAATTCCCTCACACCCACTGTGTGCTAACAGTAAGTTTTCAGTGTGTCTGTTTATGTGGCATAAAACTAAAATACAACTAATATAATTATGCTTTATCTCATTTTCCATTAGCAAGCAATGGCTACCTTCAGCAGGCTCCTGTCCCTCTTGTAGCAGAGACCCATGGTATAGAGGATGTGGCCATCTTTGCCAAAGGTCCGATGTCACACCTTTTTCACGGCGTCCAGGAGCAGAGCTATATTGCACATGCCATGGCTTATGCTGCCTGCATAGAGCCCTACACAGACTGCAACCTCTCCCCGCCAAGCTCTGCTGTAACATTTCATCCCAGCGTGCTGCTCCTTCTGATGGCCCTCCTTCTTACACTCTGCTCTGCCTGAGATCTCTGTCCCAGGAGTTATCCAGATTTTGTAAAAAATCTATCAACAACTTTGACTGAAATGTAAATTAGTACTTAACACTGTGCTGTGTTGAATTAAGTATTATATATTTGCTCAACTTTGAGCAGTAGGCTACAGTTTTGTGCAATTCTTACTTGTTCAGAAAACTTTGTAATGAAAAGCATTACTATCATTGCTGCATAGAGTCATGACTTTCAACACTATTAATCCTATGCATCTTAAACTGGTTGTAATTATTATTTAAATCTAAATATATCCTTGATTAAAGGGCAACCTGTCCAAAGTATGCACTGCTTATTTACTCTTGCCAAAATGCATGGACTGTCGGCACACTAACTGTATAATATATAAATGGATTGTCAATACCCTGGCAGTGAGGCATTATTGATGAATAAATACAACTTCTAAAAGCTGTTGCAGGGTATGAGTGAAATGAAGCAAAGTTATACTTCAACAGACTACAGTGTTATTTGTGGCTAGCTGTTTTTAGAAAAAGGTGACCGGAGTAATACACAAACTGTACAGTAATAGACAATGGATTTCAATTATAGCCCCACCTGATTGGTGAAAATATATCCAATCAGGGAGGCCTCTGGGCGGGACTTCCGTTTGCTCATTGGAGGGAATTTTAACCAAAATATACACGCAGTTTAATCGAATCTGTGGATAACGTTTAACGTAGTGAATGTTTAAGAGTATTAAACTCACCAACATTTGAGGGGCAGATGAACTGATTGCATTAATTTGTTGTGGGCTACTTTCCCAGAAAAAAACGTAATTAAATCCTTGAACGCGATGGATAGTCGCCTCTGGAGTAGCTCCGTCAGCTAACCTCGACTGGAAGTTATCCATTGCTCACTGTTTGATTTTCAGGCATGAGCTGAAGTGGAAGATGTCAGTCACAATTCAGGATAACTTGTAAACTAATATCGGTGACCATGGATCGCAACAGGAGGAGGCTCGCGAGTCAGCTTTGTGCCGCAGTGATCAATGGAGATCCCAGGTTATGATCGACCCTCTTTGTCTCTGTTTTTGCCCAGACATGTCCTTTGTTGGAAAAGATGCGACAACCACACGAAGCCTATAAATTTCGATTCCTCTGTGTGTTTTGTCATCTTATTTTGCCACATTTTAGGTTGAACTGTTGAGCCATTTTATAGTAATCGAGTTAGAATCGCTCTTTTAGTGTATCCTGAGAAACTAATGCTTGCAAACATCAACCCAATGAAGCTCACGATCCTCTATGATTTAGTTTATTATAATATACTGTGTTCATAGCTAATTGAAAATAAAAAAATAAATAGTAATAGTGACATACTAAATTGCTACGATGATGCAAAATTCTTAGATAAAATTGTTTTGCCACTGTAGTCCGGCCGTGACGTTTATGCTGACCATAATGCTCTTATTTAACGAACACAAATGTCACTGTGGAATGTAACAAGTTTTTATTCCGTGACAGATCTGTGCAGCAGCTTCTTTCGGAAGGTGCCAGCCCTCACCTGGTTGGCAGTAAAGGAGTGGCTGCTATGCACTTGGCGGTTGGTAAAGAAACGGAGAAGAACGTGCGTTGCTTGAAAATGTTGCTGCAACATGGAGCAGATCCCAATATCAGGTAGTGAATTCAACCCCCCCCCCCCCTTTTTTTTTTTCTTTTCCTCTCTATTTGACATTGCTTCAATTCTGCAACAACCAATACTGATAGCTCAAAATCCTATTTCTCTCAGATCATCTGAGGGCCTGACTCCTCTTCATGTTGCTGCACTGTGGGGATGTTACCACAATCTCAAGCTGCTCCTGATGAATGGTGGGAACCCAACTATGAAAGATAACGTAAGGCTTGAATTCAACTCCTAAAATGGTATTGGATGGATCACAATTTGCCAGAGCAGAACACGAGGAATCAATTCCTACTTAAATTTCCCTGTTGTATGAGTGTTTAGAAAGTGCTTGTCAGTGCTGTTTAACAGCTTTCTTGACATAACGTGAGTCTTGGTTGATCTAATCAAAAGGAGATGGCTGATTTCAGTTCAGCCTTAGGTTGAAATAGGTTAGGATTGTTCTCCATACTCCTCTACCCACTGGTCCTGTAACACACAACGACAGTTTCCCCTCGCTCCAATGCTCCACGTTAAGTTCCATCACGTTGCATTGAAATCCCAGTTTGTGAAACAGAAATATGAGGTTCAGCTCTAAAGATTCAAGATGAATATTGAAGAGAGGCCCCTGGAACGAACCTACTGAACAGAGCCAAAGACTACTTCAGACAAAAACAGAAATAAAGAGTCATTTTCTATAAGTGACACACGTTAAGACTGATTTTTGTTTCTGATACCATTTTTTTTTTAAACCCAGTAAACACATCAGGCAAGTAGGTTGCTTTTATAGCGTAAAAAGAATGTGGCCATATGTGTCCCACACCGTCTCAGAATGTGAGTGACAAGATCTCTGTTGGTCCTCGGTTTAATCACACATGCGCGTGGAACTGTCTGCTTAAAATCCAGACTCTTATGACACACATGTTAACACCGGGTGTAAACATGGCCTCGGGAGATACCTGAATGATGGCAAGATCGAATTATTTTTGGCTTTAACTTCGTGTCTCAGTTTTCCTGACTGTGTCTTGTGTTTGCTCGTGCAGGAAGGGAACACACCAGGGCAGCTTGCAGAGCAACAGGAAAATCGACAATGTGCCCACCTCCTTCTGGAATACCAGGGCAGCTCAGCAGACACCGAGGAGGATGACGAGCCCAAATTTCAATACTGTACAGTAGCTTCTTTCAAATATGCATCGTGTATCTGATTGCTCAAAGAATTTCATCCAGAGAAAGTTACAGTTGATTGTCCAGTTAGTTTTTTTATTTACTATCACAACTATATTTACTATGTTGACTATTATATTTGTCTGCCAGTGGATTTTTACATCCTAGCAGCTGCAGAATTGTTCCGCTAATAGCAAAATAGTAACGTATTTGGCACTTTAACTTATAATACTTTAAAGTATAAAGTCCTTTTTTTTCGAATTAAAGGGGAGCAATGTATAATGTGCACCTTATTCACTTCAACATTTCCCACAAACTCACCATTTTCCCTTTTTAGATAAACAAAAACACAAACTAGCTCTGTTGAGTTCAAAGACTGTCATATAAGTTGTAATTCCAAATACTGGCTCACAAGTGGAAGTTTATCATCATGGTATGAACTGCATTGATTTATACTGCCTTCATTTCTTTCTTCTCCACAGCTGTGTACTCAGACCAGACCAACATGTCCAGCTATCCTGAATTGGACTACAGCTTTAGTTCCCAGTCATCTGTGATAAGTGACTTTGGTGAGGCCCCATTAAGCAGCACAAGGCGCTCATCTTTTTTCAACCTGTCTAACATTGGTAGAAGACCAAACTGCAGAGGAATATCATTTGATAGACCCTCTGGTCCGTCCATCCTTTCGAGCACTCGCTTGTCCGCAGTGGAACCTGCACTTTCAGAGCGTGCTTCGTGTACTGATGAAGGCATGTTCACATCAAAAGGAATGGAAAATGCAGGTGGTATTATCCCTCCTTCCAGACGAGACACTCTTCCAGCCTTTTCCTCCAGGCGAGCAAGTCGGAAGAGCGTGAGCTTCAGAGATGTAGACACATATTTCCCTGTTTTCAGCCCTGAATCTCACCAACAGCACCCTGCTGGTGAAGGCGGCCACAGCACCAGCAGCTTACCTTTTGACGTGTCTGAGTTCTCGGACTTCCTAGATTCGGAGCGCATGGCCACTGTTTTACCCAGGCAGGGCATTGATGTCACGTCACCGGATCATGTTTATGTTTTCTGCAGGGAAAGTAGCGACAGCACAGAGGAGGACTTGGAGAAAACTGTCATCGGCCATTTTGCTTTGGAAGTGAGTGTCGATGAACCGGAGGAGCAAAATGTGAAAGAACCTCAGGTGATTGCATCTGAACCACAAGCACATTTCCATGTTGGCAGCAGCAGCAGCAGCGGGACCGGTAGCAGCCATTATAGTAGCTGTGACAGTGACCATTACACCAGCGCTCTGGATGCTTGCGTAGACCCTGGGCATCTTTTACTCCCTGTGGTAGAGGAGGTTTCTCCTGTGGCTGAGTCAGACAAAAGCACTCGGGTCTCTACAGACTCTGATAATGAAATTACAAGGCAAGATGAGAATCTTTCTCTTGTTCAAGCAGAAACTGATATAGGTTCAAAACCTGAAGCTGTAAAGCCTTTACCTGATATGCTCGACCAACTTACCTCGTCTGAAGGGAAACGCCCGAAGATTGAGGCATTGGAGGCTTGTGGTGTTACTGTCATGGATGCTTCATGTAAAGGAGACGTCGCCAAGCCCTTGTTTGATCTTACTCTCACTCCCAGTCCTTTTGTGACGGGCAGGACACGCTCGAGGTTGAGTCGATGCTCACTGAGAACAAGCAAAGCCCCCGACAGCCTCGTTACGTCTTCACTCTTTGAGGATACCCTACCCACACCAGTAAGAACACTCCGACAGACCCCCAGATCTCAGAGCAGCGGACGTTGTTACAACTCCCCGCAAGCACCTTGCTACACATCATCCTATTCGGGGGGAAGCGAAGAGGGAGACTCCTTGTCTATGAATAGCCAGGACACACAGATCGGCACCCTTAGAGCCACTTCAAGTGTGAGTAATAGCCAAGCTGATACTCTCATTCTTCCTAAGACTGTACCTGACTCTGCTGGCGAATCCCAGTCTTTGTCTGACACAGTTATACTAGAAAAAAAACAGGACGATTCAGTTAACGCTTATGAAAGAAACCTCGCGGACATCATTCGTGCTATGCGAGGACAGAACATGGCTCTTTCTGAAGAGAGGGAATTTCTAACTGATGATCTGACTAGCGGAGATGAAGCAAGTACAAAGGGAAAGGCGAACGATGCCCCTGCTGAGGACCTGGTAGACAGACTAAAAAACGAAGACGTTTGGATCGCTGAGGACTGCAGCTCTCAGTCAGACTCTGCTTCATCTTCATCAACGTCCAGCTGTTTTTCTCCAAGGAGGTCCAGGGAGGACTCCGACCCTCCTTGTACTCCAGGCACAGGGTGCACCCCGAGGTACAGCATGAGCAGGCTGTCAAGCGGCCGTCAGCCACAGCGCCTGGCTGACCTGTCGTACACCCCTGGCGGCCGTCCACTCATTCAAGACCTGGACGAACCAGTGGAGTACCTCTACACTGATACAGAACAGGGCCACAAACTGATTGAGACTCATGTCCCACCTACAACGGACACCTCACTCAGCTCCAGCATGAGCACTACCGGCAGTGAGGAGACTATTCTCTACGACTGGCGTTCCTTGCAGACTGAAATAAAGGGCAACGATGGAAAGGAGAACCAGCGACCCCAGATGATGGTACAGGAGGAGCAGAGTAGTGACTCTGCGGACACTTTGTTGCCAGAAACCAGAGGGATGACTGACAAGGAGCTGAGACTGAGGTTGGTGGAGTTTGGGGAGAGCCCAGGTCCCATCAGCAGGTGCACCAGGCCCACCTACATGCGAAGGCTGTGCCGCCTCTTACAGGAGTCCAAGTCCTGCTCACCAAATCAACAGAAGCAGTCAGAACTGCCACAAACAGGTGATGCCAATTAATAATATTCTAACTTGAGCTATAATTCATAAACGATAGTACATGCTGGTGGGGTTGTGGGCAGTTTTTGGAAGAGAAGGGGTGTGTTGGATAAGACCAATGAAACATGAAAGAAATGTATAGAATAAATTGATTATCTGTTTTTGGGATCTAGTTTGTTATAACAATCACTCTTCTTTAGAAATGTTATTTTCTATTGCAAGCATTCAGTCTCTTTGGGGGTGGATTACATCAGCACCCCGAGTGTATTAGACATCTTGCTGCAATAGCTCTCAGACTGCTTATCATCACTGTCATTAACACAGCATTCACCTTTTGTTTTTTTAATTTTAATTTTGGTAGATTCAAGTTATAGTCCAGAACTGCGTTGGGTCCTGCAGACCTTCAAGCTGCCCGACTGCCACGCCGATGAGCAGGCTTTGAGTCAACAGTTCGACCAGCCAGATCAGAACAGGAAGTGGAGGGAAGGCATAATAAAGTCCAGCTTCAACTACCTGCTGCTTGACCCAAGGTCCTTTGTCTTCTTGTTAAATATACTACATTTAGTTAGCTAAATGTAATATTTTATGCCATTTTTAGCTTCGTATAACCCACGAATGTGTCAGCAATTGTAACTCACCACAAACTGGGCTACCAGGAAAGGTTTAATGACAATTTGGTCCCTACCCAAACCCAGCCCTGTCATGCAGATAAATGCCTTTCCTCTTTCTCAAAATAATTAAATGGGTGTTTTTTTGTCCCCCCCTCGATAGAGTGACGAAGAACCTCCCCTTCCGCAGTCACACCATGACTCCACATGAGTGTTTCCAGACTTTTATCCACGCTATATTCTATGTGGGCAAAGGAAAACGCTCCCGCCCCTACAGTCACCTTTATGAGGCTTTAGAGTACTATAAAGGTGACAAAACCTCCAAGGTAAGGCATCGTCTGTCTTGGTACATTAAAACTGACAAACATCCAAAAGAAAAGGTGTGTAAAACCTCTTTGTCCTTCCTTGTGACAGAAACTGTCCCTGAAAGTGCAGCACATCCTACAGGTGTGGAACGCCGGGCAGGGAGTCATCTCCCTGCATTGTTTCCAGAATGTTATTCCAGTGGAGGCTTACACCAGAGAGGCCTGTATGGTGGAGGCCATTGGTGAGTGTGAAAGGGAGGGGCAGCACTTAAATTCACAGAAAAAAAAAGTATTCATTTACACAGCCATCATCTACTGTTGTAACATGTTCTAACGGCACCCCGTTAAATATCAGCCAATAGATAAAATCTCAAATTAAATGCACAATGTAACTGAGGTGAAAAGGCAACACAAAAAGCTGATAACTCTCGACTTCATTCTGACTCCATCTAGACTAAAGGAGCGTAAGAACAGTTCAATTAAAAATGTGTCCTTTTTTTTTTTTTTACTTTTTGAAATGAACTTTTTTTGTTCTTCATTTTACTATCTTATATTTGTTGGCTTTAGTTCATAAATATGCGTCTCCTACATCGACCTCAAGGTTTTAAACATTTTTTAATGCCATCTCATGCAGTTCCCTGTCAGGGGAAAGTACCTCCAAACCTACTTCTAAATAAAATATTATCATTAAACCAGCCGACAAAGGCAGTGTAGTGGTGGTGATGGACACGGGGCAGTATTTGTGGGAAGGATACAAACAATTGAGAAATGACACCCTAACCCAACCCTAACCCCATTGAGAAATAACCCTAACCCATACTATTCCAAATTAAAGAAACCAATTTACTTAGATACATTAACCCAAATTGTCGCCATTTTCCAAAAACTATATGAGAAAAAATGTATTAATGCTAAACTTAACTTATAGATTTATACATGGATAACTTCAAAATTGATGAATGAGTAACATCTGCAACTCGCTGAGTTAAGAAAAGAACGCATGTGTTGGAACATCATAGGTGATATATGAGAAATTGCTCAAAGGCAGCACATTCGGACACAGCGTTCTTACACAAGTACCAATTTATTCCCCCCCCCCACTATCTTAGGGCTGAAGATGCTCACAAATCAGAAACGTGGGGATTTCTACGGCGTGGTGTCCAACTGGCAGCTGAAGAGGAAGCGGGAACTCGGCATCCACTTGTTGTATCGGGCCATGCAGATCTTCCTGGCCGAGGGCGAGAGACAGCTCAGACCAGCAGACATCAGGCAGTAGAGACTCTCACTGGAATGGTCTGTGAAAAACTGCGAAACGCCAAGACGCAAAGGGGAAAATACCACTTCTTTAGAATACAAAGCGGCCCCATCGTTGGTCAAAGGCTGCGTGACGTTTAAAACCTAAGGAGCACTTGAGCTTTTATCTGGAGTTTAACTGCTTTTCTCTTGTTAATTAACTCAGATTTCTTAATCTGCTGCAGCAGGATGTGGTATGTAGCATCAGGGCTGGGGTACAGCACCTTTTTTTTATATTCTAGCACAAAATCTATCTTTATACACAGAAAATCATGGATTTTGACCCCAATTGTTTAAAATTCAGCATTTGAAACAAGGTAACTGAACGTGTCAAATAATTAATTTGTCAAACTCATTACCATTTAAAATTCTGTTATGATGTCATAATGTTTATGAACTGAATAATTTGATTAATAACAGCCTGATGTGACATCTTCTGGCAATTTTTTTTTGCTTGTTTGTCTAGTTTCATCTGCTTATGGATTTCACAGATTTTTGTACATTGTTTTGTCGGCATTGCGACAAAAAAATAACGGATCCAAGTAAGATGGTGGAACGTAATCACTTTCAGAAGTCTGAGGCAAACTTATTCAGGCAGTCAAATCGATGCACGGTGAAGTTCAGGTGCATTTCAGCCTTTTTATCTGATTTGGTGTCACATCTCAAGTAAATAAGTTTGACCCGTAACATCTTAAAAAAAAACTACCAGATATTTACAATGAAATAAAATAAAAAGAAATAGGTGATACCTGGAAGTTAAGTAGGTTGTAGTTGTGTATGTACAGAAGTCAGACTGATGTTTGCTAAAGTATTTTAATACTTGTTTACATGGCTGGATGTCCACGTTGTGGTTTTTTTTTTTTGTAAACAGCTGTTAGCTCTTAGAATGATCGTACCCAGTAGTGAGTCTAGGATGTACTTTTTGTCTAAAAGTGTCGGACGTTTGGCCAAATATATTAATGTGTTCTCAGTAGATCCACAAACTCTAAGCTTTAGTCTTCAGTCTTTGAGTGTGCAGGGTAGTCAGACTGCCTGCCGCATCTCTGGGGTTGCAGCTGTTATTCGGTGTCATCATTTTGTCATTTTTCTCATTTATTACACATCAGCGGCCCGACTCGTGAGCCCTCAAAGCGCTCATTATCTCCTCAGGTTATTATGCTTACTGAGTTATCTTGAAGTAGCACATATATTTTTTTATTTTTAAACCACCAAAAAATGCATTATTACTAACAAAAGCAGACTTTGTATTTCAAGAAAAAAAACTGTTTACTTTATATCCCAATCCCCGGGTTTAATGTCGGGGCATAGAATGGTCTGGGAGTAAAACACCTGACTCAGAGCATTAACTTTCACTTTTGATGACTTGCATTAAAGTTGTTCGCTGTTTGGATTCATCTAAAAATTGTTAAAAAAAAAAAGTGAAAGGTGAACGGACACCTTCTGATTTTACAGGTTTCCCAGTTTTAAAAATAAAGCCTCTCAACTGTGATCTACTACTTGATGTGTTTTCTTGACTGATTTTCGATCCATCACGTTCAACGACACACCTGAAGTTAACGAAGGGCTCTTTTCCGTTGTGATTACATCAACTGCAGCTTAGTTCTCCCACCGTTTCATTGCTGTCATAATTTTGTTTATTATTAGTTTATGTGAATATAAGGGGAGTGAATGTAGAAGGCATAAATAACCTCCTGAATTCACAGGCTTATTGATGTACTTCTCTTTGATGTCCCTCTAGTGGACAAAGGAAGTAATGCATTTTCATCCTCAGTACAGAGCCATGCCCTTCATATGGTCACAGTCTTCACCTACTGCTTTGTGGTTAATTAAGATAAGTGTTGTTATTAGTGGGCGTCTCGTTCATGTGAATATTTATTTTCTTTTAAAAAAAAACAAATACCTCTAAACTGCAATTTTAACAACCTGAAATTTATTTCTGTAATACTAAAACAATTTGTACAAATGCCAACATGAGCCTCAGTGGCCTCATTCTCACAAAAATAAGTTATTGATAATAATTCATATAAGCATACACTTACTTTGTCAGACTGAGTTTTTGAAGGCGCATATCTAATTTTGTAAAAATGGTCTTTTAATTACCGTTAACATGACTCATTTGGGTACAGCTGTAGCTTCTTGCTCGTGGTTAGGCAGTAGTTTCGTACAAGCGTCATGGTCCCTCTGACCTGACTTACAATAAATCCTCTGAAAGACAGTCTCAGATCTCTTCTGAGGATTCTCTTAAATGTTTACATGTTTCACAATTTAGACTCCTTAGCAATCTTCAAATGTACAATACTATAAAGAATTTCACAAATTCTTTGGTGTAACTGGAGAACACCAGGTTATGATGCTATTTTGAAAGCCAAAGACTGCCGTGACCAATGTGTTGTGTAAATAAAAGTAAAAGACCAGGGGTTTTCCAGTTGAATCATTACTGTTCATCATATTTGATGGTCAAAAAGTGGTTTTAATACAGAATCGGCACTCTAAAGTCCTTCATGTCAACACTAAAGCTGGTACTTTCCTGACAGGGTAGTGTGGCAGTTTTTAAGAGAAAAAAAAAAAAAAAGCCATCGGCCCCGTGATGGACAGGCGACCAGTCCAGGTTGTACCCTGCCTCTCGCCCAATGACAGCTGGGATAGGCTCCAGCCCCACCCGTGACCCTGAATTGGAATAAGCGGCTATACAAAATTAATGAATGAAAAAAGCCATCAAGTTCACCCAGCAGTGTTGTGTAAAAGTGGAAATATGGTACACACACACACACTTAAGAGACAATGTATGAGACGTGTTGGAACACATCCTCATTAAAAATATATGCAAAAATCCATATAGGATAGAATAGTAAAGAACAGAAATATCTGTTACACTTAGTATCCCAGTTTTTACTGAGGTATGAAGTACTTCAAGCAAGACCCATTAAAAGGGGTGTTTTTAGAGGTTGTCACCATCTATGACATGTTCTTTTCACTTTGAACACCCCTGACTGCTCCGTCATTTGTTTTAGTTGCATTGTGTGCACATTTATCCCAAAAAGCTTCTGTAACTATGTATGGGTTGTGCCACCTACTCCAGGATTAATAAAAAATACATGGTCATAAAAAATATATAAAGTAAAAGACCACTTACACTACATAATTTAGGTCCAGTTTACTCACTCTTCATTGCACAAAAACTAAAAAAAAAAAAAAAAAAAAAAAAAATGTTGCCACTGTGAGGAACTTTTGTAAATACGATAAGCAATCATAATTGCAGATTTTACTGTACATTTGTCAAGTAAATGAGTGTAAAATTGATGAAATGCTGTCGTTAAAAGCAGAAAAACAAATATGGAAGCTGTTTTTAAAAAGTAGTAAGACTAAATGTAAACCAGATTTAAATGTGCATCACATCTGTGGCGTGGCTCTTTGATCAGTAGCATTAATACACTGCAGATAGCTTCTAGTTTTGTGAATGTTTAAAAGAAAAGGCTTCGAGTGCGTTACATCCAACCTCATCAGTTTCACATGTCCTCCAACCAAACCAAGACGCAACATGAAAGACCCACAACATCACCGAAGGCTGAATGTGAGATCATTTATTTGATTAAACTGTATCAAAGAAAGAACATGCAGTGTTGTGACAATCAGGAACACGGTTCAATTAAATAACATGAAAACTCCTTAATGGTTTGCCACAAAAAAAAAGAAAAACATTACAAAAAATGTGTAAGAATTTCTTCCAAATCTATCATTTTTTCTATAATCCTCTCCCATTAATTCATATTCATATCTATTCACATTCAGCACCTTGTTTATTAATATCTAAAAATAAATCCTGTCCAAACGCAACTACATCTCAAATATATATATATATATATTTTTTTTCTCCTGCTCTTATAGCCAAACTAAAAAAGAAATAGCTGGAACATCAGTTAACACCTTGCATGTGACCGTTGTTGCGGGTAGGCAAGGCAGAGGAGAAATAAATAATGCCTCCTGCAGCATACTATGACAATATTCCTTGTGACGGTCGGATGAAATCTGGGACACAGTTGCATTCATCGTTCAGTGAGCTCTTCCACACAGTTAAACCCACCGACAGCAATGAATGTTGATTGTGACCTTTGCTGTTAACTGCAAGTTCTCTGCTTGTTTTTGCAGAGAAGGAACGTGGCGTTCTGCGTGCGATTTTTCATGGAGTCAGTGGCCACGCCTGTGTGCAGGTTTCTGCTGGACTTCTTTTTTTTTTAAGACACCAAGTGACAAAGGCTCACCACAGGGTACAGTCAACGGTCGATGGTTTTTTCAATTTAGCTCAAACTCACCGACAGCGTTGAATGTTCACTGGGGCAAGAACAGACCTGATGGTGACATGGGATGACAGTCTGCTTAGAGGTGAAGAGGGAACCCATCTCCTCTTTTGTCAGTAAAGCTTCTAAAATTCGCACTTAATCTTGCTTTCATTCTCAGAAAAAAACGAAGAATTATGTAAATCCCACCAAACAATAAGAATTCACTCTTTTTCCAATTTTAGCTTATCAGACAACATCAGATGCACAGATTTAATATTACCCCACACTTATATATTAGTTGCATTAGTTATTAAGAGCTACAAAGAAAAAAACGTGGCAAAGAAAAAAATTTAGCTTTTTTTTTTAAGCAAGATTACATAATATAAATTATTTCTGCAGGATCAACTATGAAAAACCTACACTGCTCACATTGTTTGGACCTTTTGTTCCTTGTTCACATTCAGTATTTCAGAGGAGGCATAAAATAAAACGAAAAAACACTTTAAAAAACGAAAATACACAAATGCAACTCAAAAGTTCTTCCTCTAAACATTAAACTATCGCCCTTTATTTAATTGCAAAATTTTGAAAAAACAACTGCAGCCATTCCACCACAAAAAAAGAAACAAAAGTGACTCACCTTTAAATCCTAGCAATGTATTCCAGTGTTGTAAGGACAACTTTACTCCCAGGACATACAGTCTTTATTACACCCCTTGTGAGAGCATGGGAACACATTTCATTTTGCTGCAAGTAGCAGTTAGAGATGGGAAGTCATCTTGAAACTCCTGACTCATTGTAGGTTTTGGTAAACACGCCACCTGGGCGAAGGCCGCAGCCAGTTGTTGTGTGCTGTACAGAAGCACAGCTGCTCGGCCTCTAGAGAGGCACAAGCGTGCCTCAATGGCTTCATGCAAGGTGGAGCATGAGGAAGACAGCGAGTACGAAACTGTCGACTCACTCTGATCAACAACGTCCTTTGTTTCATTATGATGGTGCGTTTTCTCCTTGCACAAATACCAGAAAACTCTCCACCAGTGTGCTGAATCATTGCTTATCGTAAGAATAAAGAAAAGCAAAAACAAAAAGCGCAGTTTGCGAGAGGCATGGAAAGCAAATGCCACAGAGCCGCTCCAGCCTTTAGACATGACGTGACGGCAACTGTGGCAGCAAGTCAAGATGTGGTCAGATGATAAATACCATGTTGGGACACTTCCAGAGCAGGATAAGGAGTGACTAAGATGATGTGCATTTCTCCTCCTGCTAATTGCCCCCTTCACACATAAAACTTTGGTTTGAAAATAACTGCACGTCTTACTTTACTACAAAGCAGCAAAACAGTGAGTAATAACAATAGTGCAGATGAGTAAGGCGCCTCTTTCTCACACCACAAGAGCTGCTCTTTCTGTGTCATGTTACATATACGTGTTCTTATGAAAAACTTTTCAGTTCGAAGCTAAAACAAAATAAACCCTTAAGACGTCAGTCCAAAAAACAATTTCTAAGCTGATGACATGTCACCAAAGCTTGGACCAAAAAGCACAGTCCTTGCTGCGAGGGACACTGCTTACTTAGTCTCTCACAGTCCTCAACGCTGATTTGAGTGACACTTTTGGAACTGACAGAGGAGGATGAGAAGGAATGTAGCTTTATAAGGTCTCCTCTGGCCGCGGGATGAGGGTGACAGCGGGAAGAAAGAACCGGGACACGCAACTAAGGAGAGAAGAGCCCTGAGCTGACAATGTGGCCTTAATCTGAATGACAAGGTCTGCACATCAGCCCTCAAACCAGCCTGGGTTGAGTGAGTGGGGGGGTGGTGGATGATGTGGAAGCTGAGGGGAGAGCGAGAGAAATAAGAAGAGACAGAGGAAGGAGGAGGGGAGGGTGTCCTTCCTTCAAACATGCTGGCCTTAATGGCACGGACAGCTCTGACATTTAACCACTGAATCATTTTTACATAAGTGGATGCGGTGAGGGGAAGTTGAGAGTCAGGCTAAATATAAGGAGCTTTGAAAAAAGACAAAAAAAATAAAAAATATCGCTTAAGAATAATGCTGATCTTGGGTGATCGAGCCAATGAGTGAAATCATATCATTTCAAGAGCAGTGCTTTGCCACTTCAGGGGTAGCAAATCAGGAAAAGCTGTGCAGGTCATCTGAAGGCTTTCTGTTTATTTTGAGAGTCATTTTCAGGTTTTCTTGAGGAACGATTCAACGCAGCAGCTCAAAGAAGCTGCTGGGTGAGACATCAAAACTATCCGAGAACTGAAGGCGTCCCTCAAAGTAGCGATGCAAGATGTCGCAAACGAAGGCTCCATCTGCCGAGAAGACTGAACGAGGGACGGCTACAAAAAGATTTCTCAGCAGGAAGATAGCAGAACAAGTTTGTGTAATGAATACTGTCTGTGATAAATAATTAATACTGTGGACTGTCAAAACAGACTTATGGTTCCAGACAGACAAATCATACAGACAGGGCTCTATTTTAAATGGTCTTTCTTCAAATTTTTAACTTATGGGAGAATGTGGAGATAAAAACAACGTGGCCAGTGGAAAGATGGAGCATTTGGAGACAGCTTTTTTAGCTACTACTCATCCATACAAAGCTTGTACTTTCACCCTCGTGTCGATCTGATGCCGCCATCTCTTTTCATCGCTGGAGCTAATTTTAGGCTTGCAAGAGTAAGCTTTTGCCAACGGAAAAAAATATGCATGAAAGTTAAAAATAACATCAAGAAGTCAAGGTTTCTATAAAAAAAAAAAAAAAAAAAAAACAGTTACAAAAGTGGCAGAAACAAAGAAAGTCATTTCTGAAAAGCAACTAATGACATATGAGGAGAACTCTACAATAAAAAAGCATCTTTTTTTAGTTTACAGTTTGCCTCAGCGCACTTAATTTAAATATGATGAAGTTTATGAATATCTTTATATGCTTAAGGTGGCTTTTGATGTCACCCAATTTTCGAAATCTTCTACATCGTTTTCATTAATTTACTTTAGAAATACTATGCAAAAGATGTGCCTTATAGTCTAGAATCTGACCAAAAAAAAAAAAAAAAGTTAAGTCATTTTGTGATAATGAAATAAATAAATAAAAATGTGAACTGTGGAGTGTTTGGGACGGGTTTAAAAAAAATGTAGGTTTGCAACAAAAAAAAAAAAAAAAACTGGAAAGCCCAGTCTGCATCCCCCCCCATCCTCTTCCTCCCACCGCCAGGAGTGGAAGGAAATTCCTGGCGAGGGTGCTGTGAGCTGTTGCTCTCTGCCTGCAGGTACAGACCGGCCCCCTCTGTCTGCCTGTCTGCAGATATCATACCGCGACGTGATCTGTTTAGCTCCCTGACTTAATGCTCACCTGTTCATGCGCCGCCGGCTCTGCATGTGTTTGGCTGCATCTGTGTGTGTGTGTGTGTGTGTGTTGCCTTCTTCTGTCTCGTCACAGCTGGAATGGCGTCTCCTTTTTTATCTGCTGCCCTGCAATTACAGACACACACACACACGCGCACACACACACACAAAAACAAAAACAGGCAGTGTGATAGATGGATTTTTACAACAAGAACAAGACATTTTGGAAATAATTTTAATCATCTAGCGAACAATATGCTGTAAACAGGACTGCGCACAAAGGTCTGAAAATCTCAAACGGAAAGACGTGGGTTCATTAAAGTAATTACTGCAAAGTAAATATGAAAAACAAATGGTAAAAATAAATCATGAGACTTGCGAGAATTATTAAAAATGGATAAAAAAAGGATAAATCTCGTGAGGATATTTCACTTTGAATAGATTCCGAGTACATTAATGCTCACTGTTTATTCAACTTGAAACATCCATTTCTGTGATTTGGCAATGTATTCTATTAATCTTGTTTTTTTGTTGTTGTTCTTTCTTTTTGTTTATTTTCTCTGGAGGTCTTTACTGCACTGACAGATGCAAAGTGACTTGTACAGCCACACTCGAAAAAAAAAAAAAAAAAACACACACAGACACACTTGAGCTGGGGTCTGAGTCCAGCTGGAGGTGGTCTCCTGCCAAACCTGCAGGCAGGCTGACTGTATTTATATTCATCAAACACCCACTGATTGGAACTGGCAGGACACACACACACAGCTGGGGAAAAAAAATAAAATAATCTACTGGTGAGCAAATCAATATTTCAACTGCAACTGGCTTTCCTAAAGATTTCATAACAAGAAGCTATTTTGTTGCCTCGGTTGCATTATATACGACTTATTTTCCTGGTATTTTACCTGCTGCTGTGGGAAATGTATTTGCAGTGCACATTTAAATAAAAGAGGACCATTGATCAAAAGGCAAAAAGATGTGGATATGGAAAGGAGGCAGCCATGAGTGGATGAAGAGAGGAGTGGAGTGTGCAAGAAAAGTGAGAAGTGAATAATGGACAATAGGCTGGGAAGGCATCAGTACTGAGAGACACAGAGGAAGAGAACCATTCTGGACTCTCTTTGTCTAACACACACACACACACACACACGCGTGCGTGCACACACAAATAGCGGAGAGATACTCTATGGGGTGCCAAATAATAACCTTTCTTGTCATTATCATCGCATAGCCAACCCGCTCTCATTTCAGCTCCTCCTCCACCTCCTTCCTTCTTCAACACAATCACTGCCCTATCGTTTACAGCGCAGTGCTAAATGGGAACATCAATAGACCCATCCATTAGCAGCGAGTTCTTTCCTCTATGATATTCAAGTGCTTTAATAGCTGGCATGTATACGCGCATCCCTCTCGCGCTGCACCCTGACCGACAGTTAACCAAGCCAGCTCCACGCAGGTGAAGCTGACCTGATCTGAGTGCATCATTAAAGCTGCTTAATGACATGGTTGCTGTCAGGATGGTGCCGCCAGTTAACCTGAGCCTGGAAGTGAATGCTACTGCTTTCCTACATTTGTAGTTGGTGTCATCAAACAAATTATTTTATTTAAGCCCCGCCCCCCATTTTGTTCATCTGTGTAAAGTGAGTGGCTCAACGTAATGACATTTAGAAATATAAAGCAGAATACCAAGGAAAATTAATTAGTTTTTATATGATAATTGTGTTGTGTTTGTTACTAGTCATGGAACAATTTTTCTTTAGTAATTAAAGCATAGGCTATAACTGTAATTATCAAAGACCACCAGCATGAAAAAACATTTGGGACTACATTCATACCATTTTAGCCTCATTCTGACAATGTTGATGCAAATTAGCACAGGCAGCTGTATGTCAGTTTAATGAACATTTAAATCAACCCTGCCCGAACTCACCCGAAGCTGAATGAGTACCAGATAAGGAGGGCGAATACGTCGAAGGGAGGGAGGGGTTTCCCACAACGCCGCACTGTAATTTCAGCACGTAGGTTGGGGTTTTTTTTTTTGGAGGGTGTGCTGGGCAGGATGCTAGGAAGCCTGGGAGGAGCACTGGGTGGGTAATATGGGTCGGTTATGGAGGGGTTGCGGGACATGTGGTATGGCTGTTAAACTTATGTGGGCTGGTTTTGACAGACAGAAATAGAAAGGGAAAAAAAAATAAAAAAATGAAGCAGGCTTCCCTAGCAGACCGAGACGCCTCAAAAATGACTTTGACGACAGAACACACGCTTCAAAATAAAAAAAAAAAACGGCTCAGTTTTTAAAGTATCTTGTGCTGTAGCTGAAGTCAGATATATTTCTTTCAATACTGAATTCTTTAACAATTGATAACAGAAGTTATCCATTTCTCTATGAATTAAAGTCAGAAAAGAAAACAGCAGTGGATAATGACTTTGTTTTTACATTCCCACCATTACAATCCTCCTGACTCGGTGGTCTATGATTCTTACCGTAACATTCATGCGTGCGTGCGTGCGTGTGTGTGTGTACGGCAGGATGGTGGTAGACCGCAGACAGCCTCTAGGTGCCATTGCACTGAGCATGTGTGTGTATGCTTGCGTGCCTCCTTCATGTCTGGACCTGGGCAGAAAACAGAGCAGAAGAAAGAACGACATAAAAATCAGGTGTTGTTTGGTAAACCGTGTTGTTAAAATGTTACACACACACACACATTCACAAAAGGACACACTCACTGGATGAATTAAAAGGCAACACATGCACAGACACTCAAAAAGGCACACACACACACACACACTCACAACTAATTCTTATAACCAACTCAATGTTTTATTCCACTATATTTTAAAGTCTTGTTCTAACTCTAGGTGATTCACATATGGCTAAAATTCCAAAACCGTTTGTCGTGGTGAGCAGTTATTCAGCTGATAAACTAACAGTATTTGCTTTAATAAGTCGACACTTCAAGCCCTTTAAAGAACACGTGAGATCTTATGCATACAACAAGCCCACTCTCAAGCAAAGTGCTATCCACAGCCTGGGTGGTCCTTAGTAACACTTACAAAGAGCCAGCATGTGTGTACATTAACATGTGATTTATGTAAAAAAAAAAAAACAGCCTCTTTTACTTATGGAATCAGCCCCCAGAGTCACTTGGAGTCTGTAAAATCAGGCCTTGATAAAACATACTGCGGACTGTTTGTTGCGACGGCTGTTATGTCTCCTTCCATTGAGCTGCTGTGTAAATGATGTTCTTTTATGTGGTTCTCCAAACATAAAAAAGAATCTCAGCATTATGGGGCACTGACTGTAATGCATTATATGCAGCGTATCTCAGGCAGGCATGCCCACAGCACGGTGAGGCTGAAAGGAGACGTGCGCCGACACAGAATGAATCATCAAATAGAATTTCCAAGTTCAAAATTCTGAACTGACCAGATGGAGACGGAGAAAACTATACATACAGAAAATGTATTCTTGGCTTAGCGAAACTGTTGTAAACGTGGAACACCCAAAAAAAGAAAATCTAGGACATGACGACATTTCTTGTTTTGCTGAATCAAAATTGAACTTTTTTTTCCCCTTCTTTTAGAGAAACTCATTAGGTGCTGCGTTCCAACCTGTCCATGCCTCCCTATGATAATTCTGTTTGGAGGTTTATTGAACAGATTTAATTTCTTCTTTTGGTAAAACAAAATCTACACGCCTCGACAAAGTTGGACAAAAGTGGACACACACCCATATTACCATGACCGATATTATTGATATTTGTTTAGAGTTGAATCATCTCCGTTTCTCCCGTCATGTTTTTCTCTGCATCCACTGATGTTTTCTTTTGTTCGAGTGTCGTTTGGAGTCCCATTGTGACGGATAATGAGTCATACTGTGCACTCTGAAATCTGCTGGTTCATTTGTGGTCAATAAGCACATCAAAGTTTCTGTGGAAGTTATATTCATTAAAGCTTTTTTAAGCCACTTTAGCTGCATTAATGATTTCTTCAAGGGCCCTGCTGTTCATAGTTTTAAGTAGTCCCTCGGAGTCCTTTTTACTTCCATCTTCTTTGGTTTAAAATCTTCTTGCCCCTGAGCAAAAACTCTAGCAAGTGGTCATAATTAGACGTGGCAAGTACAAGCGCTTGTTACTAAAGATCTAGAAGGCTTAATGGGCTTGGTTTAAGTTCTACTTCTTGTAAACAGCACAAGTAGAGCTTGTGCTGCAAATCATGCAGAATCTAAGTTCAGCTTTAGCATTTTATAATTTGTTGTAGCAATCTTTTATCTTCATATCAATCTTTTTTTTCCTTTCATATTATATGCAGTTAAATGTTTTTATGCATTTAAAAGCCATGTACAGTAACTCTAATGGCACTCGTGCTAAAGAATAACACCACAGCCGTTATAAGTGGACCTGACAAAAATACTTCCAAATGAAAACTTGCAAAAAATTAAATCTGTCTAAAAGGTGATTTAAAAAAAAAAGGTAGCTTGCTAAAATAGACATGTCAGTGAAATATGGTTTCTCTGAACTCCTCTCAGCCGGATCTGCATTCACAGAAAGAACAATGATTGACCTTGGCCATAAGAAAAATTGCTTCAATTGTTCATGCTTCACTTTGATCTTTCATTCAGTGAAACGGGGCAGCACAGGAAAGCTGATTGCTACGGACGAAGGAGAAATTAAACCTTTTATGCCGACTAAGAACTTCCTCCCGCGTTTCTCTTTTTGAAATTTCCCCTCAGTTCTATGGCTGGCATCTGCCACTACCAGAATATATGTGAGATTTACTATTTCAGCCTGGAGGAGCTAATGCATCATTCAGTTACTGCTCTTTTCTAAAACACATTGCTGTTTTTTTATTAACTATTTCCTGCATCATTTCTCCTCGAGCACTCGGTTTCTCCGTGTTTTTCACTGCTCCATCTCTCTCTCTTGTGCCTCAGTAACCAGAATGGTGCAGACCAGGGAAGGTGCCTCAGTCATTAAAGCCACAGCACATTCACCAATTTCTACTCTCAGTACATTTAAAAGAAAAATAAAGACAGAAAAAGAATGGGGACCACCCGTGTGAAAATGCAACAGGAAAGATCTGAATTCTCCCAGCTGGCTAATGGAGCCAGTTGACAAAAAAGGAAAAAATTAACAGATATTTGAGGGCTCGATGAAACACATGGGGTGTTTACGCGTTAACGAGAAGACGCTATTAATCAGGATTGGTCGAAAAGCCCTTGTTGTGGGATTGATAGGGATTAAGTTTTCTTGGATGTTTGCATTTTTTTCCCCCAACAAAGTAAAGGAAGCCTTAAATAAAAGATTTATGATGCTTTAAATGTTATACAAACTTCAAACAAGTAACTGCCTAGTGCTGTAAAAGAGAGATCGCAAAGCAGTGTGCTTGACGGCATGATGCACAGTCACAGGATATTAAGTCTTCTGACATATTCCTCTCTTCCTCTTTAAGGTGAATTCTGCACTTGTGGTCCTCTGTGGTTCAATGAGCAGAGAACAACACACAAAGGTTTGGATGAACTACTTCCACTGGGCCACCCAGGTTTAAAACACAAAATACAGGAGGCTAAGAGATGATAAGTCATTACTGGAAAAAAAAGCCTGCCTCTCTGTCTCAGCTTTTGTCAGGGTGCTCTAAGAAAGTCATTTAAAGAAAATAAATGCATATCAGAGACTAGAAAAGCATGTATGGTTTTTATGGCTACCTTACATACATAAATATAAACCCCTTTAGATCATCTGGCTTCTTTTCAATGCCTAAATACAGGCTCGGATTAAGGCTAAAGTTAGCAGCGTGATGAAATGCAGGAGCCACTGATTCACAGTTGCTGTTACTAAAGCAAAACAGTCATGTTTAAGTGCACATCTATGACAGTCAGGTAGTCTAACAACAGCTTTGATCAGAGGTACCAGAGCAGGAAACGAGTGACAAAGTTGTTTTTTCATGCCTATATATGCTAATCTTTGTGAGTCATCAATGTCTATTAGTTCTTAACACATTGTGCCTGTTTTTAATAAAACTAGTGCAGACATGTAGAGCTAGACCACCCAGAGGAGTTACCCAAACACCCTCCACAAAAGGACAAAAAAAAAACAAAGATAAAAAAAAAAAAAAAAAAAAAAAAAAAAGGCACTCGTCTTAATTATATCCATTCTCTGGGCGTGTCCTTCTGCTCAAAACAGACATCTGAGCCACCCCCCCCCCCCCCCCCCCCCCCCCCCCCAACCAATAGGCCACAAACCTCATGACAAGGCCTTATGGAAAGAACTTTTTGGTGAACACGCCGACCTTCGATGGAAATAAACATATTCAGTGACATATGGGGTCACAGTTCTTAGTTGTTTGGGTTTTTATTTATTTTTTTTTTTGTTTGTTTTACTGAGTCTATGAAGAAAATCTGGCAGGAAGGTGATTATTTTTTTTTCTTTACAAGATCACAAGAAGCTAGCTGAAAAAGGCTATAGTTAAAACAAATACCTGACTGACAAGACTGAGCATTTCATAAACAGGGGGAGGGAGAGCATGTGAATTATGTGCATGTACTGTATTATGAATGCAACGTCTCCACGGAGGAGCTTGTTGTGACGGCACAGTCTAGTTTTCAACTTGGCAATGTGAGGGGGCAACTGTGTGGGGTGCCCGTTAAGACATGAAGGCACATGAGAACCGAATGAGAGAGCGAGATAGAGAACACAGGCAGGACCCCAGCAGTTATCTGCCAGACAAATCCAACCAGTGCTTTGATCCGCTGCCCACCTTTCCCTTTGTGGTTTTTGTTTTTAGGCAAACAGCTGTGATGTTTAGGGGAAGAGCAATAATTCCATGGCCTGAAGGAGAGATCTGCTGAAAAAGGAGCTAATTTGACACATGAAAAGGCTAAAAATAAAATAAGATCATCACACTCTCTACAGCTTATTTCCTCACATTTTCAATATGCTATCCTCCGAGGATCAAGGGGTTAATCTGCCTCTCTCATAGTTTAGCTGAGATGCTATCGAAAGCCATTTGTTCCAAGTAGCGAGGCTAATGACCCTGATCCGACGCTTGGCGTTCGGCAGGGAGCAAGGGAAGGTAAGTAACCTCATATATTCTCAGGGGGCCCGGCTAATGAGAGGGAATGGGAACACGAGCTACGGTCCATCATCTACTTAGGAACTAGACAGCGGTGCTGTCTCGTCTCCACCCCCCCACACAAACACACACGTACGGGAGAACGCTAATAGAACACCCAACTCCTCTTCTGCACCTCATTTTACTCCAGTTGTGTTAAGTTAATGTAAAAAGTGTCACATTTTGTCATCAATAAGTCAATAGCCCATTAATTCTGGGATACTGGTATTATTACTGTAAACAAGGAGTTCCATCATCAAGATAGCTGGCTGTTTCCACAGCATTTCACCACTTGGTTGGAATTTGTCGACCTGTCGGGTTGCTTTACTGAACAAAACTACTTAACAACACAAAACAAGGGTAAATGTGCTTTTTCTCTAACACAAACAGAAGGAAGCAATGTCTTGGCAAACGGTAAAGTAAATCTACCGGTTTTTGGCTTTTTGCTAATGTTTGAAGGTTTTTATCGTTTTCTTTCTTTCTTTCATTTTTATTTTTTTTTTAAACCGATTGATTTTCTCATTTAGGAACAATTCAACTCCAGCTAAACGTTCAACGAAGCATTTCAAATGTGTTGCACTAAATTCTTCTCGTTCACATATCGTTTCTTTACGTAGGATCTCATAAACATCTCTTCTCTTATAGTTATCTATGTATGCACACATGTTCAGAGTACTCTGCATTCTTTATCAATAGAAGCTAAAAGCTGCCCAAAGTCTCTGCCATACATGAAGGAGCAGAAATGCATACCCAGACAATATATAGCTGGGCACTGATGCCTCTGCTATGTGAGGCTGAGTGAGTTCTGCTGCGATGGGAAAGCAGCAGGGGATCCACTCCTCTGCATTTATTCGATTCAAGTCGAGCCCGGCCGCCTCTTTCACTTTTGGCTCGCACGGGAATATTCATGCGCGCATATATGTGGAAAAAGAGAATGGGTGCAGGAACAAGTACCCCACTGCACTCTGTGTATGTGAGCATGTTTGTGTGTGTCAGTAATAGCTCCAATGGCAGACTAATGATAGGTCTTATCGACACCCAGCAGTGAATGCGGGCCTTTGTCTCCTCTCGGGACGCATTATGAAAAGCTTAGGGGGCTGCCTTTGACTCCTCTTTCATTCGTTCAGCCACTGATAAAACCCGGTACAAAAAAAAAAGGCAACTGTTATACGGCTCCTGTAGCGTGGCAAGTTAAGTCACAATACAACCCCCCCCACCCACCCACCACTGCTCACTCGCAGATGAAATGGGGAAAAGTTAGAGGCGCAGCTCAAAAACTCATAAGTCATGAACAATAGGTGAAGATTAAGACTGGAATTTAAATTTTTTGCAATAAACAAAATCACAATGCCCCAATCCCTGCTCATTTCAATACATTACGAAGGCCTGGATAGGGGTCAGGGGGTGGAATCTGCTTGGAGCACAGTTTAATTTTTTTTTACTGATACTCACAACACAGCACTGACAAATGATCATGCCATATAATCAGTAATATAGAATTTGCACCAGCATCTGTTCATCTGGACATATTGTGATATTTTTTTCCAATCTGTTGACCAAATACACATTTTTGTCAATGAAACTTTCATAATAATTCACAGTAATTGTCTGACTGTGCTTACTGCTGGGCTAAAGGTTGGAGCCGTGTTCCTTAGGCAAGCGGTTTATGAAATGAAAAGGTTTTCTTTTCCAATAATGGTAAATGTTACGTCTCACATCTTTAAGCATCTTTATGAGACACTGAAGACGACGCTGCACTGATCCCAACCACTTCTCAATTTACCAGTTCCACAACGTCCATCATTTTTGTCTTTTGCGAGATAATTCTGTAACGCTCACTTTAAAATCTGACGACCGGCATCCCTATCCTTCTGTTGCCGATTCCTCTCTTTCATCTTTCCCGTTTTCCCATCCCTACCTTCTCATCCCAATCCATCTTTCATCTATGCCTCCATTTTCAAATTTCAGTGGCTTCAAACCCCAGAAAAGCTTCAGCACTTTCTTTGTGACCGTGTGTCTGTGACAGAATAACACTCTGTTACCATTTTTCCCCTATTGTCCTTTTAGGTTTTCATGGTTGTTCCCCAGCTAAGTACGTTTCCGCCCTTACCATTGTAGACCATTCTGCATCATTTGTGGGTTATGTTGTGTGAGCATGAAACTGACAATTACTTGCTTTGTCCCCCATCCCGCAGTGAATCAATACGACATGACAGAGTGACTCATTTGCCTGTCATTTTCCCGTATGCGTATATTTGAAAAATGAACCCTCGTGA
Source organism: Leuresthes tenuis (assembly GCF_036924035.1). Classification (NCBI taxonomy): domain Eukaryota; kingdom Metazoa; phylum Chordata; class Actinopteri; order Atheriniformes; family Atherinopsidae; genus Leuresthes; species Leuresthes tenuis. The sequence continues at coordinate 12,203,312 of NW_027325361.1, read as the reverse complement.
CACACTGTGGCTTGAGCCTTGCAACCTTGCCTCCATCTACACAAACAGCCACCGAAAGAGAACCCGGGCGCTTCTCGAGTCCTGCTGCTTTAAAAGCCAGCTTAGACAGACTCTGCTGCCCCTGAAAGACCTCCTTCCATGGGAAGACACACTTGAGAGGAAAAAGGGGGGAGAGGAAAGAATGGTGGCATGTCTGGATATTCTCTTACAACATCCTCCACCTTTTTCCTTTCTTTCTTCCTGAGACCACTCTTGCATCATTTGACAAGTCCCTAAAACAATGGGGTTGTGTGAAGTTGTACAATTTATGCCTCCAATAATCCCAGATGGCCAATACAGGAGGCATCTATCAAAAGAATGATGAAAGGAGGAATTTCTGTCCTTAAACATGTTTCAAAGCACTTCCATTTAAAAATATTTCTTCTTGTCCAGCTGGGGTGAGACCCAATAATTATTACTTTGCTCTACACCTCATAATCCTGGGAAGTCGTTTCATCATCACCATGTTGTGTCTTTTAAAATGTTGAACGTTCCCCCCCCCCATCTTAGAGGCATTAATGGCAGCAATGAAAGGCAGTAAATAAAGATCAAGAGTAGGTGTGTGTGCAGGAAACTTGAAAGAGGAGAAAAATCTGAATTTGAAGGTGATCGCTCAGGAGTGAAAGAACTGAGAGGAGCCGAAAATGGGCTCAGGCACACAGAAAAATGGTGATACAAAAAAAATGGGCTAGAAGAGAGAACTGAGGACAGCTGGAATGGGTTGATGATAGGAGGTAACCTGAAATTAAATGCAATGAATTTAATTTTCTGTCTTCTGTGTGCAGTTCATATTGAAAGTTTCGAACAAAGAGCTGGAGTAGGGGACAGAGAGAGAAAAAAAAGTGGACATTTTCCCTGATTGAGCACATGGGAGAGAGCAACACATACAAAGACTGAATCTCCCAAAAGAAAGGAAATAGAATATGTGCACAACTGCACATTAAGTTTTTATATAATCTGAGAGAAAAATAAAGAACGAGAGATGGAAATTCTACGTCTAAAAATAAGAAACCCTGGAGTAAACCCAACAAAGCTTTGGTAAAATATCTAACCATTGCTTTTGCGACTTCTATGCGGAAGGCTGAAGTGGAAGAGTGTTTCATCAGAAGGAAGGTTGACAAAAAAAAAAAACATATTCCTCTCACTGCATCTGCTATTTAACCATCCCCGTGTCTGGTGGCAGCCATTCTATTCATGCCTGCATGGTAGAAAATGATTTACTGCTGCTTTCAGGCTCACACAGAGAGTGAGAAGATTACTCTCCGCGAGACTGCTCACTTTGGAAAACACTGAAACACAGTTAAGACAATAAGGTGGCTCCCCTCCCAGTTTGTTTTGCCTTGTGGGTTTGTTGTTCTCCGTCTGTTTTTTTCCTTCCCTACACAATCCTCACGATACGAAATGGATTATCTGTGATACCACAGGTAGATTTAGTATACAGTAAAATAAGGTAAAACTCTTTTGCTCACTTTAACTCAAGTGCTCCTGACCAACGACTACGTGAAATGGAAGTGTTTCATACATTTCTTAGGATTCATGTCAGTGTGGATTTAAAGTTCTTCTCTTGGTGTTAAATCACTAAAAGCTTATTTCTGTTCCTCAAAAATCCCCTTTCTGCAGTTTTTTTTTCTTTTTCTTTTTTTCCCTCCTTATGAAAATAATCCTCTCGTGACTTAAAACAGCTTAGATGTACTTCAACACCTTAGCCTAATTTAGAATGCATGGCTCTATGAATATGCTAATTTGTCCACGCCTCCATTCCCACTGCTCGCTTGCAGCCTGCGTATACCTGCTCATCTCCAACTCTGCTCAAAAACTGCATGGGCAGAGGAAATGCAGAGAAGAACAGGGAATTGTTCGCGTTTGCCTTCAAGTCGATGTGTTTGAATGGTAACATATTTTAAGGATTGCACTCAACAGTGCTAGAAACGCGTAATTCAACGATGTTATGGAACGACCGATACCGTGTCGGTAATTGTTATTTAATCCTTCTTCTGCGTTTTTGAGACTGTAACTGATACGCAGCAGTTCCAGGGTAGAACTGCTCAGCCACGGTGTTGATGGCTCATAAATACATCTCCATTAAGATTTTATTTATTTTCTTAAGAAATAAAAAGAAGAAAAGCACTGCGCTGCACTGAAAACAGCAACATCAACATGACAATCACTGACATGTCCCTCAGAAAGAGGTAGAGAGGATGGAGGAGGAGCAAAAATAAGATAAAGACAATAGAGATGCAGTTGATGACTCAGACAGGATGCGTTTGTCACCTGTTGGCCGTGGCTTGATGCAAGGATCACCCACACAACACAAACCGTCTTTGGCAAACGCACGCACGCAAACATCAAACACACCAGGTGCAAAGCTGACACAGAGACATACTGTACAACTAAAAGCAAACTTAGCTTTCTTACCGCTCACTTCTTTCCTCGTACTTTGCCTTGTGGTGGATGGAGGGTGGGGGGGTTCCAGCTTCTTTCGTTGACCTGAAACAGGAAAGAAGGAGAGAAAGAAGACATTAAGCGACTCTTTAAGTCGGGCAGAAACCGCTCTACGTGCACCTCAAGCGAAACACATACATAAGACTCTCTTTTCAGTTAGTGGGGCCTTCTGGGAATATTCAGGTAAATTCAGCTGTTTTTCACATCAGCTTCTTAATCGTGGCATTAAAATTTGAGGAAAAGACACATTAATGGAAAAAAATGTGTATAAAGCCAGGATACATCTGATGTGTTGCGTTTCAATCCAAGTGTTGAATGAATAAATGTTTTATAAGGGACAATAAAGGACTGCATGAGTATCCCAACAAACAAATATACTAGTGTTTTATTTGCTGTGCAAACAAAATGGCTCACCGTAACAAGGAGAGAGATTAAAGTTAGGGTCTGAAAGCACTAAATGGCAGACAGTGCCAAAAAAGAGACGTTAGTTAATGAATTAAGATATTAGAAGTGTTCTCTGGCTGTATAAGGGGCATTACAGATTGCATACCTGTTTTTACTGTCGTCCCCCCCTTCTTCTTTTGTTTACATAAACTGAGTTGACATGGGCTGTTTGGACAATTTTATCATGTCTGCACTGCTTTGCAACAATTGCCACGGTTTGCTTTGTGAGTGTGCGTGTGAGGAGGTGTCTTACAGTGCACTGATGAAATTGCTAACAGCTGTGACAGCCGCCATTGAGCACACAAACATCCTTTTCGCCATATCATTTGTAGCATACAGCTGCACAGATAAAGCATGAGGGTTAAGCAAATATTGCACAATGACCAGAATACAATGCACCAGCCCCATCCCACCCGTCCAACACACACACACACACACACACACACAATCACGAAGTGTAACTGCAGCTTTGCTAAGAGTGTGCCAGCTGCGTGTGAAAAAAAAAAAAAGACTGGCACTGCTTGTCCTCTTTATTACTGTGAACAGAACAGACACCCCTGCCACCCTCCCATTCATTCTAATCTCTTCTCTTAATGATAAACCTCCTCAGTCACACTCTCTTCATCTGTACCCCTCCAACCGCACCCCTCCAGTCTGGTGTCGACCCTCGAACAAGGCAGCAACAGTGCTCCTTTGTTTGTCCTCCTCCCCTCCTCTCTTCTTGCCCCCTCACCCTACCCGTGTGCGATGCTGGCGTTGGCGGGGACCGAGGCATGCCTCAACAGGAACAACGAGGAAGGAGGGGAAAAAAAATGTAGGTTGAAGGGTTCACAGAAAAAAAAATTATTATAAAAACATATATACACATAGTCCATTTTTGCCAGGCTTTCGCTCCTCTTTTTTATTTGCACACCTTTCTGAAGGAGCTCACAGAAAGCGTTTGTGGGGAAAGATGATGGGTTTCAAGTGACCACACCCTCAGTGAACCCACCGACTCAGCATTGCACACAAGTCTTTCGCAGAGGGCCGCCGCTGTTTTCACCGGGGAAGCTAATTTTAAACTCCTCCGTAAAGATGGAGAAGGCAGAAGAAAAAAAAAAAAGAAAAAGAAAAAAAAACATTTTGATTTTATTTCAACTCTTTGAAAAATAGTTCTGTTCATTGGCTTTCATGGCTGGCCCCCCCCAAAAAAAGAAAAAAAAAAACAGAAAAAAAAAAACGTGGGTGATATTCAAACAGGGAATTCTTAAAAATAGCCTTTAAGTACACAGCGTATAATTTCTCTTTTATGCAAAGAAAACCCTGGCCTGCCCGCTGAGGTTAGTCAAAACATAATTTTAGCCATTTCAGTCAATTCCCTAATAGCAAAAATACTGCTTTGGTAATGGTGACTGGGGAATGTCTCATTTGGAAGTCAGGGAAACAGCACAGTTGAACAGTATCTTTCAGCCCAAAACACACATGCGCACGCTCACAAACACAGTGGGAGTTCGGAGGCAATCAGATCATTAACCCCAACTAATCTACAAACATTATCTTTACTGAGAATGCCTTTCCAGCTTAGGTGCGTACACAACTGAGCTGTGTTCATTCATTTCGAGCGAGAGGAAACCACATACAGTGTCATATGCAAATCACGTCTCTCAGTATTCATGTAGAATAATGTGTCAGCTCCTTGTGCCTACAGTGTATGCTGTGGCAGACAGAGAGAACATGACAGAGACAGTGAAACAGTGCGTGAGAATGCGTGATAGCATTTGTGTGAGTTTGTGTGGCGTGACTATGTCAGGGTTGCAGCTCGCAGCCTTGATCTAGACTCCCGCCTCTGTGTGACACCCGCTGCGCCCGTTTCATTAATCAATAGGACAGATGAAGACAGACTCCTGCCGCGCTGCGAGGGGAAAACGGTAGCTTGTGTTCACAACTGTGTGTATGTTTCCGCATGTACCACAACGAGGATGCCCTCGGGTAGAATGCGGCAGACATGATGCAAACCTTTAAGGCTTCCTGCCCACACACATCCTCTGCACTTGATTTGCCTCCTTGTATCTCCAGTAAAAAAAAGTTTGATCATTCAAATACACCGATGTTTGCCAGTGTGTTATCTCCAACATCTGCAAAGCTTCAATTTCTTTAAAAGAATTCCAAGAAAAAAAATTAAAAAACATTGACATTTTTACCTTTACATTCGTAGGACTATTCCATTAAAGTCCACCTTTTTCTAACATCTTTTGATGTTGTACGAAATGCGAGTGTGAACGGAATGTGGTACGGCAACTATTTAGGGAATTTAAATCAAAAAGTAAATAAAATCATACGGACTATGAAGCTTGTTTTTAATAATATCAAAACTATTCTCACTCATCTATATTTTGTTATAAGCCTTCAGAAGTACCATTAACTTTTTTATATTGGTCAGTACACACACACACATAACTGTAAGTACTTCCGCCAAAATGCACACGCACAAACAGCTATTGGTGTGTCTATTTACAGTCCCTTCAAACCTAAACTATATATATATATATAAAAATTTTTTTTTTTTATATACCTCAAGGCAGTAAAAGCAAGTGAAAAACTGCAAAACTAACCAACACTTTCAGGTGAGACCAATGAACTGGGCGGGACTCGGTGGGAACACATCAAATTGCCACTCACACAGGCTACAGTGACCAAAAATAGCGTCTTGGGTGCAAGAACTTATGTGGCTAGATGAATGGATGATGTGCACACACAAAAACCATGTATACACCTTTTCCTGCACAAATAAAAGGTTTTCATAGAAAAGTTTTGTGTACTGACAATATGCACACCTCACTTATTCTTCAGACGATGCATTCAAATGTTTTTAGAGCAAGGAAAGAGGTAGATACAAAAAAAAAAAAAAAAAAGAAGGGATATAATTGAATATAACTGACAAAACAGACAAATTCAAGTATCATAGGGACTTTCTTTTGGCCGGACTTTGTTTCTAATTGCTAACGTTTAAAATATAGTCCATTTCAATATTTCAATAACGGAGGCTGAAAGATACGACAGCCATTAGTAAAAGACGTGCGTAATGGTTGTGAAAGATTTTGCTAATGAGACTTTTGGCCATTACGCTTTCTGTCACAGTCGAAGCACCGCTTTCACATGCTCACAGGAAAAGTACGACGCCTAGTTGTCGTAAGTGGTATTACACATGAAAACGCTCGTGGCTTTGTGTATTATCTATATGATCTATGAGAGGGGGTAACAGAAAAAAATTCCCAGCTGAATTTCACAAAACTCGAAGTTGAGGTAGGAAATGGGCAAACGGGAAGAAACCGTAAAAGTTCAGGTGTTCAACTAAATCAATTTCCTTAAAACTAGCCTTAAAACTGAGTGTGAATGTTATCCGAGTACACTTCTAGTTAATGTCTACGCTGACTTGATGAGCATCTGAGTTTCTATTTCTCATTAATTATTCCAAAATTAAACAAGACTGAAATTACAGGACAGTTTTTCGAAGTATCATGTATTACAGTGCATGTTAATATGGAGGAATGCTGACAAACTGGTGTCTAAAGATATTTAACTTTTTCTGTGTTTGACACCAAATATCTATTTTTAAGTGGTGGAGTGCAATCATGTGAATGATTCAATTTCATAATTTCTAGCAGTCATTAATGGTAAGTATTTAGCCCGAATCACGTAGAAATTGTAGGAAGCTGGATCCAAGATTGTTTTCTTACTGGGAATGTGGAATGTGTGTCATTTCCTGGCATTCCAAATGGCCAATTGACTTAAATGCAAAGCCACAGGAGCAATTGCTCCCATAGAACCTAAATCCAGTAGAAGTGTTATCAGTCATAGGGAGGCTTTGCCTCCTCAGTGTGCTGCAAGACCGTTTTGTGTGTTTTCAATGTAACTTGTAATATTTGGCCCAGACTCAGTGCCCTCTTTGTTAGCCATTGTGCAGAGATGAATGAATCTTTCTTTCAAATTTCATAAAGAGATGCACTGTGTGAAACCATAGAGACACCTTTGAGACCACTAAACTGACGCACAGACTGTATGTGTGGCCCTTAAGAATAGGACTCTGTATATGAACTGCCAATAAGTAAGCAGCGAGATTACACAACAATATACGTTAAAGAGTTTTCTACATTTCTTTCTGGATGTTAGCTAGACTCAACTAGAACTTTTTTTGTTAAAACCATTTTCTTTTTCTTTTAGCTAGTTATTTTATTGTTTTTCAGATGAATCAAAAGAAACATCATTCTGGTTAAATGATGAGTAATTCTCCCTCTTTTGTAATGGGTTTTCCTTGACATAACAGTTAAACATCAGTGTGATAGAATATAGAGTGCTTGTCGACTATCAGTGACTCATACCAAAACCCTTTGTTTACTCAAAGAAATCCACCTCAGACCGATAGGATTCTGAGAATATTCTTTGGCAACTTCACATGCATGACATGCAAGTCATTTACAGAAATTCAAAAGCACACGATATACCTGCAGAATGGAACAAGAAATCTGAAACCATACTGGTTTTTAAATATTTTTAGATCAACATTTAAGTGACGTAAGATAAACTGAGACCTAAATAAAACTATTCTGACAGTAGATCGTCTGTTTAAACTCACGACTCGAAATTTGAGTTGCTGATAAAAGAAAATCCAGACACGAAATTCTGCATCTCTACTTAACCCGAGGTGCCCTGATCTCAGAGGCACATTGTGTGATTTGACATTGTCTGCCTGACACTCAGACAAAGGGGCTGATGTAGGCCTCAAGGGGGCAGATGACAAACACTCCTAAACCAAGGCTAGACATAATCCCCCCCACCACCACCACCTCCCGCCAAAACTTACAACAAACGCAGGGTGGAGGCAGACTTATTCAGAGCATATTAGGGAGGTGAAGGGGGCCAGGCACAGAGGGACCCTCTTCACTCGGCTGTCCTAATCGTCTGAGACAACCTCTCCAGAGGCAGAGCTTCCCGCCCACAAACCCCACCCCACCCCCATAAGGCATGTCCCAGACACATCCAGGAGTGTTTACAAGGGCAGGCGGCCATGAAGTGGGAAAGCTGACCAAAATGAACAGCCCCCCTGGGAGCTGTACTTTAATTGTCCATCTTCTTGGTCCAATTTAAACAAGCTCGAGTGCGTTCAAGTATCCATACGCATACACACCCTGCCCACCACCGCTACCCCACTTTTAACAGACTGGCACGTTCCAGAGAGAATGTCAGTGATGCAGAATGATGAGCGAGACCCCATTGTCTCATTATGTTGTCTTCAATTATGGGGAAGATGATGGGAGACAATGAGAGGAGCATTTGTAATCATGAGCCTCCCAAACTCATGCTGGGAAACAGAACTTCATTATGCCCAATGGTCCCTCATCGACAATAAAACTTAAAATATGCAGTTCATCCTTAAGAAGTTTACAAACATAAATGGCTCAGAGAGAAGTGAATTGCCAGGAAACACTATAGGGGGTTTCGAAACTTAAGATAACAGACACGGGCAGAAGCATTTATTCCTTTTATTTGTACTGCCATTGAACAACAGATTCCAACCTATGAAATCACATCCTTCTGCTTACTTACCCGTCTCATGCAAGTATACAACTCCCATCTCCGATGTTTTAATAGTGAGAATCTGAAGGGTTGTAGAGCAGTGAGTGGATTAAATTGGAGAAGAAAAAAAAAAAAAAACTCAGATAATATCTGAATAAGAACAAGGAACTCGGTGCTTCTCCAAGCTACTTTTTCCAGGAGTAAATTTAAAGGCATTAAGTGTAGCCATGGCGTCTTTTCATCTTCACTCAGCAAGAGTTGTACAAGCTAAGCTACGAGAACAGAAGCTCTAGCAGCACCGATGTACGAGCCATCTGTAAAATGAGACTTCTTTTACAAAAGAGAAACTCGAAAGCGCATTATCTGCATTTACCTGGAGAGCGTTCAGCTGAGAAATGACTCTACCCCAACATCTCGCCAGCTTTGTAGCTCCCCATGTCATTTAAATCACGTTCCACCGAGGCTGTTGGGCTTTGATAGAACCATCCAACCGGACAAATACTGCTTTCAGAAAATTGTGCAAATGATTTCTTTCAGCTGGGATTGTGGCTGTATTGTTTCCCCTCCCCTCCATCCCTGACGTCCCCACTCCTCCACCTTTCCTCTCCTCACGGCACAAAGAGCTAATCTGAGGCGAACACTCGCACCAGCTCTAACACACTGTCAACGTAAAAACCGGGGTGATCTTTATTTTTTTTTTTAAATCATGTAAGTGAAGCATGAGGTGAAAGCCATCATCCACAGAGGACAACAGAGGGCCTCAGAGAAAAAGCTGCATATTTTCTCCATTTACACATTGTTGGGTCATATACCGTGCTTTATTTTACTCATCTTCACCTTCAGCTGATCTTTCACATATACAATATGAGAGAAGCACCGTATAGATCCCAAAATTGTCCGACTTGGCCCATGTGTAGATGAAATCAGTCTGCAGCGGATGCCAGTCAGAGGGATCTGTCGAATCAAGCTGCCCCTGGGCTGAACATCCTTTAGAGCAAGGCCCCGTTCTCTTATCTGATCCCAGCAGACGGGGTAAGAAGACGGCCATGCCAGCCAGAGCCTTTGATTTTTTTTTTTTTTTAAGTATATCCCCTTGCTTTCACACTGCTTTATTGATCACAGACAGACCTAATTTTGTTCCTCTGCTTCCAGAATGCTCTATTTGTAATGTGATCACCCAGATGAGGATGACAAGGAGGTGAACAGATACTAATCCTCTTTTTCCCCTAGCATCGTCCGCAATGATTTTTAGCAGGTTGCCCCTGTCAAGTCTGCCACTGCTTGAGGCTCTGCAGACTCCTCTCTTCTCGGGTCAGGCCATGATCCACGTTTAAAATCTATTTTCTGTGAACAATGGTCCTCATTCGCCCACTTGCAAAAAGGTGAAATGAAATCAAGCCCATAAAACTAAAGCAGCCTGGCCAGTGCTTCTCTCTTGAGCAGCACTGATTTTCAGTTAATTCTCAAATGTTTTTGACCAGAGGCTTAACGTTAACGTTGTGCTCACCGATCTCTGAGCACTTGACACATTCCTCCATGTTGAACAGCACGAGGCAACAGAGAAGACTAGGAAGCATCTGCCCTGTCACTCTACACAGATGGTAGCAGAAAGTATGTAAATTGGTTCATTAACCTTACAGTGCTTTAACCAGTGGGCCATGCAAAGGGCTCATTCAATCTGGGTTTTCTTGAATTTTTATTAACACCCATTAATAACATCAGGAAACTTTCTCTAATGGCTTGAGGTGTTTTTGGTGGCGATTTCAAACACTAAAGTAATTACACATGACGTCCCTCCGATTATCACTTCTGTGATTATTATGCCATCTAAAAATTATAATTACCCCCCATTTTACAAGAGTTATCCATTTTCTTGGTTGGAAAACATTAAGTAAAAACATTATCACACCACTCAACCCATCACGACTGGCAGGTTTGGATCTTTAACCCTAGACAATAGAATGGCACGAAGAAAAAGAAGCAGGGGGGTGAAAATCTGAAAGGGAGCTGCGTTTTCATGTGGCGTTTCCCCCAGTGCTTGCGGACTGTGTGAAATTGGCTTGTAGTGAATGTCTGTGTGTGCTGCCAGCAGTGAGGGCTTGCACCTGGAGCAGGGAGGAGCAAGCAAGGGGCCAAGGGTCACCTCATAGGCTAAACAGGATTGGAGCTCTCCCTCTTCCTAAGGAGGCCAGACGACCCCTGCGGCTGCATCGCACAACTCAAACCTTTCACGCCCCTTCCTTCCTTTTCCCTTCTCCCTCTTCTCTCCTGGTTACCTCCTTTTCTTTTCTACTTTGGAAAAAAGGCACAGCAATCCATAACCCACTCAACTATCAGCGGCTCAATTATCCCTCCAGTTTCCCCTATTTTCTCCCCTCGGATAGAGATTCAAAAACAATTAACCTCTTCACGGCTGGGGACTTTTCCCAGCAAAGGGCACGGTAGTAATTGAATGACTCTGCCATTTACATTCCTGACCATGACTTCACTCCTTCACGCATAAATCTGGTTAGCAAAATCCTAATCTGTGGCTTTGTAATTGCCCAACATCATTATCGTGGATGTTGTGTTATCAAGCTTTGAAGACAGTATTTCACTTCAAGCAGGATTTAACCCCATCATTTGTTAACATTTACAAAATACTCCTGTGACCTACTTCTGTCTTGATGAACTGATGGAATATCTGTTCCTAAACGTGTATGTGTGAAGGCGGTTTTAGAAGAGGATGCCTTTGTATGACAAAAACACGCCAATTAAATTTAAGAGGACAATACTTTTCTGAAAAATGACACAACTGGACAATTTCACACCAAGTGTCTATAAGCTATAATGCATCCCCCCACATCCTCAGCCTTCAATGAAATGTTCTCTTCTCCCCCTTCGTTATGGAGGGGCCTCCTATTCATCTCCAGGTAGAGAGCCTCAAAGTGTAGGAGGGAGGAACAGTCTGTTTCACCCATTGAGCTTTTTATTACTTCCCCCTTCAAAGGGTGGTTACAGAAGAAGAGACAACCTAAAATCTCCTTGATGACACGATGCACAGAGTCAGAAAACACATAGAAACAGGGGGAAGATTTTGGCTGTGTAGATTTCACCAGCACTTGCTCTTCAAAACATCATATTCGGGGAGATTACATTGTTGTTGATGTGGAGAGCCCTTCCAGCTGTTGGGGGATAATCCTCTAACAAACAAGTTTATCAGAAATGGACATGGCTGAGAAAAACAACCGCAAATGCACCAAAAATATTACCTCGTCTAACTCGAAGCAGTAAGGGATGGGTAACAAAGACTCCAACCAGCCATTTCCTGAAAGTGAAGCTAGCTCATGATCTAACCAAGCCAGCAGAAGCAAAAATGATGCAACGCCTAACCAATACAAACCAAGAAACAAAGAGGGGTACCAACACTGGTGAAGATGCATTTTCACCAACTTTCAACCATCATTTTTTCCTATTTCCTTGATTTCAGATGACACAACATCTTAAACATCAATCAATGAGGAGCTCAAGTGCGTCACAAACTGAGCCCCTGTGAAAAGACGAAGTCATCAAGCAGGAATTATCTTTAATATTTTTGGGTGTCGTTTTGCTGTTTTTTGGTAAGTATGAGATTTGACTCCTGCTCCTTAACGATGAGGTACGGGTGTTTCGATGACTGGAATCCTTCTGAACGAGATCAAGACTAAGGCTTAATATCACCACACAGGAAGGAATTAAAAACAAGAAAAACATCAAAGTCTCCCATGCGTGGTGCGGGATAAAAATTTCAACAAGAGTGATATAGCACAAATAATGAAAAAAAGAGTCAGATAGCATGAGGCTAGAAATAACAATGTTCCTGTAGATGCTCGCCTGAACAACATAGCTTAAATCTCACCCGCATACACACACCCAAGACACACACAATGGAACACAGAAGAAGTCTTTGATGTTTCCTCATGAGTGTGTGCGTGTGTGTGAGTGTGTATTGTAGCTATGTGAGTCACCCACACTCCATCCCAGATCCTTACAGGCTGCACAGCGACAGCAGCACAGTAGCAATGAAACTGCAAACGTCGTACCACACACGCAAAGGCACAAAGTCACAAACAACATAGAGCGTCTTGATTGGGGATGAGGAGCAAAGAAAAGAGGCATAGGCACAGGGCAACGCAAATCAGGCCAGCAGAACCAGAAAAAAAAAAGAAAAAAGAAAGCTTAAAACAACTGGTTGATCTCCAGACAGACTGAAACTTCTCTTGATCATTATGTCTAGCCCTCAGGTGTCTGGGGCCGGGCCGACTGAACCCAATAGTTAGGTTCAGGGTGGTGGGAGGACGGGGTGGAGGTGGGGTGGGTGACTGAAGATAACACAGCAGCCAGACAAAGACGGAATAAGAACGCTGCCTACATACCAGCAGCATCAAGGATGGGAGGGTGGGAGGCAAGGGGGAGAGCGACAAAAAGAAAAGAGGAGGGTTATAAAAATTTGATTAGACAATCCTTCGCTGAAGTGACTTTCTGTGTTGGTTTTCTTTCTTTTTTTTTTTTTTTTTTTTTTGCACCCCCTTCGCCAGTTCCCCTCCTTTCTTGCTCCTCCAGACCGCTGCCTCAGAGAACAGGGCAGACAGATTTTATAGGTCCTAATTAAAGCCATCTGAAGCCTTTCAAAACATCAAATGGCCCTGGTCTCCCACTCTTTCCCTCTGATTGCGCAGAAGGCACGGAAAATCAGAGGGCACCTATTTTTGCTTCGACTCCCGAATGTACATAAATTTTGCACCCTCCACCCAGCCTTTCCTGACCCCAGGCACCCCCTAATTTCCAATCAATAAAAGGGTTCAGTGAGTGACACGACCTCAAACAGTGAAGTTCAATTCACTGGAATTTGACATGAGTGCACGTTTGAGTAACTCGTTTTTCAAAGTTGAAAGAAAAGAAAAACATATAAAACATTTTTCAACATTTTCCTGGTCATCTCTTGCATTTGAAGTGACACATGACTGAATATTCAGCCTCATCCTGCGTGGCGGGTTGAAGTGAAGTGCAGCCTTGTTTTAGTGCGCTTCAAGTACTCCTTTTATTTCTCCTCCTGTCGCCCCCTCTAATTGTCCTCTTTGAGCCGTGTGGACCGGTTGTACAAGCCTGCCTGCCTGCCTGCCTGAGGTCAACGGGTTGACCGTGTGCTTTTTATCTATATTTCATGCCATGGCGCTGCGCTGCGCGGAGACAGCCACACATTCACAATGAGAACATTCACAGAGACGCACAAAGAATGACGACAGGAGAGAAAAAAATAACTAAGATCATTCAAACACCAATTGAAGTCAAATGAATGCATAAAAGACTTGAAATCGGTTTAAAATGTTTAAATCCCCTTTAAAGGGGGGTAAAAAAAAAAAAAAGAAGAACAGAACGAACACGGTGTAAAAGTGACACATGCAGTAACACATTTAAAAATGAAGTAGAGAACAAAAAGACGACAAAACATTACTGTCACTTTCAGGATTGGTAGCGATAAAAGGCGGCTAAAAGAAGGGGAAAAAATAACATCGACACTCACAATTCATTTCAATAACTTCTGGGCGTTATTGTCTCGCCCCTGCGCCTCTCTGTGTGGACACGGAAAAAGTCTCTTCCTGCAGCGAAGCGGGGGTCATCCTCATCGACGGGGTGGTCATCTTCATCGGAAGGAGATAAAGTTTGCGAAAGATAACACCTGGCCAGCCGTGGAGAGGACAGTGGACGTCCGATTCCGCCGATGTCAGGTCTTCAGTGATGCCTGCCCTCGCCGGGATTGAGCGCTGAGAGGACAGGGAGCGCACAGAAAGGCGTCATGTGAGCCGGGGAGAGGTGCGCCATTGGCCAGTCGGGTGTAAGTATGATAAGGCTACTCTGTGCGCCATTGGCCCAGGACGGACGCGGAGGCGCCTCCTCACTTGACTGTGCTCAAGAATGTGCGTGCGGTTTAGCGTTCATAATTTTCAACAGAGTAGGTGGGGGTGGGGTCCGTTACTAACAAATTGTTCTTTAGACATTTAGTCCTTCTTTTTTCTTTTTTTTTTTTTTTTACAAATTGTGTTTGTTTTTGTCTGCTTTTTGGTCATGAACGGGAGGTTAAAAGCTCTCTCGCTATAGATAAAAGAGGGATGGGTGAAAACATCTGGTGAGTCCACATGTCAACTTTTGAGTGGCTGTCAAATTGAGCACGCGAAGGCTTTGAGGCAAAATGCGACCTTTAAGTTTTCTGTCATTATGACGAAGAGTAAAATTACATTAAGAATCAATCTGCAAATATCTGAAACAAAAGTAACTGCAGCAACTGTATCATTACACATAGCTTTGTGACCTCCAACCATCTTGTCTTATTTTACTGTGATGTAGAATAAGAAATACAAGCATTGCTGATTAGTGGCTTAGCTTGATGTGTGGAATAGTTTTCCTCAATAATTTCCTGGTTAATGAACTGATGCAGGCTGATCAGGAATTGTGTTAATAAGATTCTTAACACAATCATGTTATGGGGAGCTCAGATGCAACTCATTTTCACATGCATGACAGAAGCTGGTAAAGTGGGGAGGAAATTCAAACCCGTTAAAAAATTAGACAAATATCCAACGGTAAATGAGACATTTTCACTCTTACTTTCCACAAAGAAAATGCATATTAATGAATCTTTTTTTCTGTAGCTTTATCACTATAGCTTGAGAAGACCTAAGACAATCTTAACAATATATATTTTTTATATCCTGAATAGTTCCCAAGCTGATTAATTATTTAGGAGACGTGGAGATAACAGAGATAAAAGAAAGGGAAGGGTACAACCTATAGATACTGAGATAACAACCAGATCAGGAGCCTGACTTATATTCCCTTTTAAACTAATTAAAATAAAGTTAGCATATTTTCCTCTTTTCTGTCCTCTTCTTTATTTCCGCATTGGTTCTCTACACTGTTGGACATCAGTGAGGGTAACGACACATGAAAAAGCATCCTCTCTCTGTCTCTCTGTGGTTCTCTGGAGTGTAGAGACAGAGGAACTCAAGGTTCTGTATGGGTGGGAAATAGAGCGCATGTAATCTGGAGCACGCATCTTCCTCTGCTCAGGCTGCAGCATTAAATCGATATTACGCAAAGCTTTCCCTTGTTTTCATATTCACTTGACTGCTGCCGTAATGCACTGTGAGGGTCGAGCAGCCGCTCCCTGATTTTTGTGGCACTTGCACCACCCCCCTGCCCCCTTCCTTCATCTTCCTTCTCAACCTCCTCCTTGAATTCACTTCACTTCACTCCATGGCAGACACCCTCGTTTGGATAGCTCCAAGGCGATGCGCCTGTTCTATTTGTCTCCTGTGCTAACGGGCGGCGGCAGGAATAAGGCAAGGCGTTATCTCGACAGAAAACATTATCTTCGCTTTGCTTCTCCAGTACCGTGAAACAGTGATTATTAACTGCTAAGGAGCATGTTCTGGGTTTCTAGGCTTGCCGCCACACTTAAAGAACATGAAATATATTGCACAACATGGTACATGCACTAGATTTGAAATTATTTTGACTGAAGACAACGCTTCCCCTTTTCTTGCCCTTGTGAGCACTTTCAGTACTGTCTTGCCTGTCACCTCATGGGAGTATGGCTAACAGCATTATGACTGGATGTGTGACAGTAGCATTTTTTACCAGAAACCAGCTTAGCACTTCCTTTTCAAGATTAAAAAGCTTGTCACACACTATCATCTGGGTGTAAGAAGGTACCTTATACCGAGCTGGATTCATACACTCACCCGTTTACTCACTCCATCGTTATGAAAGCAAAACCCTGCCTCTGCAAAATGGGTCATACACTGCAGTCATTTTATCTCAGCAAATGTATTGTGCTTATGCGAGTGTGTGAGTGGTAGATGTGTGCATGTGTGATTACACATCAAAGGCAAAACTCCAGTGTTGGAGCATGGGTGTCTTTGCTGAAACAGGACTTGAGCAAGTCAAGCTACTGAATGTTTCCAGGGGTTTCAAGCTTGTATGATATAGTTCGCCCAGAGCGCCAAAATGTCACTCTGTCTTTAATACTTACACACAGCCGAGAGGAAGGTGCTCTCGCTCTAAAATTAACCCCAGTGGTGTCATTTTTTATTCTACTCTAGTCTCTCCCATATGCCTGACACAACAGCAGCTTCACCCAAACATTTAAACGCATAGGATTTTCTCTGTATGCAGAATGAAACGTTCACCTTTGGTTCATGTACGAGGAGACACTGTCAGGCTAATATAGATACACACATCTGCATATACATACCCGCTGTGGAATGGATTTTAGCTCTGGGGTTCAAAGCCATGCCACTCAAAGAGGAAAGACAGCTTCGTGCCGCCTTCTTATAGACCCATCACTGAGCAAGCTAATCTGCGGCGTACTCTAGCCCTATATTTAGACTCATGTTTTGTGAACACTTGGTATAATTCACTGAGACGAAAGAAGCTTTTCAAAGCTGTTAACCTCATCTCTTTGAAACTCATTTGCAGTTTTTTAACTGCACATTCCAAAACACCTGTTCTCATCTTTGTTGTTCTCTGAATGCTCGCCAGTTCTGTGAGGGAATTGTTATAATGAATGCCAAAGATTGTGCAGTCTGACTATGAGATTGTGGCCATAAATGTGAATAGTTGATTCCTTTTCTCAGCTACTCATCAGAAAATCAGTATAATCAACTCCAAAAACAGTGCGAGCTTTGGTTTTAGAGATGCCGTCCGATCTCTGAAATAGTATCATTCAGTTTTTATCATCCTCTTTATTCGCCTCTCTATAATCATATAATCTAGCATCACATATCAACTGATCATGTCCTTATAAATTGGAGCGTAAGAACAAATGTCAGGATAAACACCATGCCTGGTTATCATTCAGTCACAATTTATTATTATCTAGAGAGTGCAGCTTATTTCAATCGGTGTGTCTGTGAATGTGTGTGTACCAAATGCTCTGATCTGGTCCAGGTGGGCCGGTTGGAGTTGGTCATACAAAAAGCCTTTACCTCCATCTGCCGTGTGGCCTGTACAAGCACATGCGTTCACACACAAGCACACAGGCGAGATGGCCTGTCTGGTTCAAAAACCTGTCCCTTAAGCGTTAAATGCTATATGCTTTGGCGTCAAAAACATGCCACACTGGGGGCCTGCATGGCATCTGCCTCCCAGCTCCTGGAGCCAAGGCATGGGGCTTAGGGAGGAGCCTGGGGCCAAGATAAGCTCTTCCTCCCCTGGTCACCACTACGCCATGGGGACAGGACAGGCCTGGAGCCTCAGCTGAGCACCACTGATAATATCCACATGAGTGTCTGTGCGTGTGCGGTTGGATGATTTGGTGTGTAGAGCAAGAGGAGGCTGGATTGCTGAGGTGTGAGTGTGTATATGTATGTGATGGGAGTATGCAAAAACACACACACTGACCTGTTTGTCCAAAACGTCAAATATCAGAGCTAAGGCAAAAATGCCAACTCAATAATTACAAATGTTGTGCAGTATTATTCCAAATGTTCCCAGAAGTTTGTACAGTTTTGTACAGTCTTGAGGAATGCTTTTGTTCTCAGGAATCTGCAAAAACACAAAACAAAGACAAAACACAAAATATGCCTTTGCAAATGCAAAAATCAACTCTAACATCTTGATCATGCATAGAATTCTTTATAGCATTTTGCACTGTTTTAAAAATGCCAGTACTTTAATTCCAGCGACAGTATGGAAGTATACTTATTTGCCTTCCTTTACTGCTGTTATTTTCACAAAGCCTCAATAAGTAAGAAGTGAAATTATCCAATTTGCAGATTGATGTGTGTCTTTTAAGGACAGTACATTAAAAACATCAGAATACACGAAATACATCTGACACGAAAAAATGTGGCTTTCACAGTGGTGCCCATTGTATTTTGTCATCATTTGAATTATTTTCTGCACCCTCATTTACGATGTAAGATTGATTGCTGCACTGCTAACTGCAAATCAATCAGTTCTTGTTCACTCGCTCAAATTCATTGTTTATTTAACACAAGTGTTATCTGCTCTTTTGCTGCATGGCAGAAATAGGTCCCTCTTTGTTCAGCAGCACTGACCTTATCATTCTAACTTGTCATATTGGAATACTCATTTACTCATCATGTTAAGAGTCATATCACGTAATGAGGCAGGGAAGCAAATGTAATTCATTTTGGGCTACTTTTAATTGTGTTGATGTTTGAAGTAAGAGGGCATGACAAAAAGGTCTGGGTGACGACAGAAACCCTAAATGGTAAAAAAAAAATGTAAAAAATGACAGAAATGAAAGTATAATTCTTAATTCATCCAAATTAAAATATATTAAGTAGTAGGGTAACTGTAACATTGTGCAAAAGAGGAGTTGGAGTAGGTATTGTGCAATACATAACATTGTAAATAACATATTTACTGACTTTAAACTATCTATATAATGTGTTGTGGGTATCATTTTAACCCCAGTTAATCATTACCATGTTGATTTTGAGAGGAGAATCTAATAATTAATTGTGCAGCTACAATTGAAACCACTGCTGTGGTGACCAGCTTTAACAGCTCTGCATTTTAAGTTCTGTTTTATGAGTCAGATTTAATGGGGAATTTTGAGATTCTTTAACAACACATAACAGGAAGAGGTCAGTTTCATTCTTTCACATATATGGCTGAAGCTTTGAATTGAAGGAGGCGAGAAAGTCTCTTTCGGGCTTGTTCATCATTGCAAATTAAACAAGATAAACTTTCTGGTTCTCTTTGCAGTGTGAGGCAGTAAAATTTATGGAGGAACTGGTTTTGAATTTTAGGAGCACTAATTATACCAGCAGTGTATGCTATGCAGAGATATTTAGTAAGCTTCTGGGTTCTATTTCAATCCTTGCAGCATTAGACTGTTTTTCTCACTATGGTTTATGTCTCTGCAGCAACTCAATTAATCAAAATTTAGGCACACTCAATTTTTTAGTTATTCTGTGCTGTCCAGTGGGTCTGGAGATCTAAGTTGTTTAATTATACTGTCCTCGGTATGAATGTAGTAAAAAAAACAGTGCATGTCATCCCACATTTCCTACTGTTCCAATAAAGGAAGCAATTTTGCAATAACACACCAACCAGACGCATATCTAATAAAGTGTGTTTGCCTTATGAATCAATGACTGAGAGCATTACAATGTGATGGCCTGGGTCTACGTAAAATACAGATATATGTTTGAAGCAAGAGCGGGTTCTTTACAAATTATTGGGTCAAGTTCTTCGTTCCACACATTGACATACTCTTGACCAAGATACCAAATCTCACAATTTCCTCCCACATTTTTTATTGGTGTGTGTTTACCGGAATGCACACTATTTATAGTAAAAACACTGTATGAATGTTTGGGTTAAAGTAGCATGTGCTGTAAAGTGCTCTAAGTGGTCAACAAGCCTAGAAAAGCACTGCATAAATGCAGTCCATTTCCACATCCCCCACCTCCCTTCATGAGTGCGCCATTCAGATCTAACCAACTTTTTTAACTATTGTACATGTTTTCTGCTTTAAGAATATCTGTTTTATGGAAAATAGTACATTACTCATATTTCCCTCTTCTTCCCACTAACTGCCTCATCTGCAATCTCTCTCCTCTACATAATGCCATTTCTGCATATTGGTCAAGAAGAACATATCTGCAATAAGATGAATGATTAATGTGTGATACCATTCTAGAGTTTAATGAAGTATGCTAGTTTGAGTCCCTGGTTAGGAGGCTTGCCAAATTAAATGAAGAACAGCGAACATGGTGTAACATGCCATGCCCTGTCTTGTATGTAATTCTGGGAGTTCTTGCATGCATGTGTTTTGACAGGAGAAGCGAGAGACATATACATAGAGAGATAGATCCAGAGATCCAGGTCAGCTGTGTGGCCTCAGCTGGAGTGGAAGGCTACACCTGTCAGCGCTTGGGGGCCTCTCCCTCTCTCTTTCTGTCCAGCTGGACGTGCAGAGCCTCTCAACCCCCACCCAGCCTCCACCTCCCAGATCCAGGCCAGCTCAGTCCAGCCATGCGTGGCCATCTCTGGGAATTTATTCCGGATGCTTCCTGTTCATTGCATCCACTCCTCTCCTGTGCTGTTCTTTCTCAATCTGTCACTCCTCTCCATGTCTTCTTTTCTAAAATCTATTCCATTACCCATCTCTATTTTGGCATGCACTTGCAAAAAACATCTCACTTTTCTGTTGGTTTAATACATTTTAATACACCTATTTCCAAAACAGAAAGGACATTTTGGCTCAATTTACCACTCCCACATAGTCTTACTCAAAAAAATAAAAAAATACCCACATCCTTTCTGAGTTTCACTGTTATCACAAATTGCATTAAACCGGATTCAAACAAATGAAATAGCGTTACGTCCCACAAGCTACAGGCAAAGACATAATTCTTTCGTGCACTTACTATATTAGGGAAGATGATGGCACAGACATCCAAAGTTTCCTTTTCCTTGTTAAGTTTCAGTGGGAACCACTGATGGAACACAACACATTCCACCCACTCGTGACTCCTGCTGTGCATCCAAAGCCTCCTCTCAGCATAGTCAGCAGAGACTGCAGCTGGAAACACTAAAATGTTACAACAAGCATCCTTTTTATTCTGATATTGTGTCTACATCCCGTTTTTTCCCCTAAGTATGCATTTACTGTAAAATAAAAATACCAAACTATTCTTGCAGTGTTAACTACAGTTTACAATGTCAGTAGAGCAGAAAAAGAAAAAAAAAGAAAAAAAAAGAAAAGAAATTGTCCTCTATCTTCAGTATATGTATGTTTGTGGATATCTTTCTGCTTTATGTGCTTTATGAATTAAAACACTCAGCATGGTAATATGTTACATGCAAGCCTTTCAAGACAAGATATTGAACAGGAGCAAACAAAATAAATTTTCAATGGTTATGTGTTACCACACATCTGGTGCTGGTGGTGAGCTGTACACGATAGAAAAATAAAGGGCTCACATGTCAGACCGAAATATAAATATGCTTATTAAAACAAAAACTACAGATCAGATACAAAGCATGCTGTGATGTAGACAACTTTGACCTATAATCAACAAATGGAGACACGACAATTGATACTTTCCCACAAATTTAGGACTAAATGAGAGAAGCTCTGTTACTTGTTCTGGCAATCCTGAGCCCAATGAAGTTCACCATATCTGTGAACATAAAAAAGTAGCTTTCATTCTGCTTCAGCTTTGGCACTCTATAATCAAACGCAGGCTGAAATTATGCCTGAGTTAGGCATTAAATCCTGTTGAAGCTGTAGTTTTTCACTTGAAAGGGAGCTTCATAAATGCTGGCCCACTTTTTCGAGGTACACCGTTTCCCTCAGCTACAATTCAATTCTCATGTTCCCCATGTTATTCTCTAGCAATATCATCTTTGATTTCATATTGTTTTGGTGGGGCATTAAGACAAAGATGCAGCCAACACACAGCTTTACTGAGAAAGGACATAGAAAATACATTAGTTACATTGTGTACCACTTTTCAAGTCTCATCAGAGTCCAGCAATTTCTGAAAACATTAATGTCACAAATGAGTGTGTTCTCCTTCCTTGTAGCCATAATATGATTCCTTTTTTTTTGTTATTCATAATTCCATCTGAAATTTGCCTTTGCTTAATGGAGACTACCTAAAAAGATATTGGGAATACAGAGTAAAAGGCAGATAACAGTAATGGGTTTGGCTGTGAATGGTTACAGTCAGATATAACATGTAGTAAACTTAAGTATAAAATGTGGACATGTTTTATTGCTGTATATGCTGATTTATCGTTGATCTTCACAATGACGTGTGCTGGCATTAAAAACACCACTCAGATGTTGTCAGTGTCTGAATTATAACATTGATCTTTGTCTGTTGGATACATGAAAGGTCTCCCGGATAACCCACAATTGAGACAAGCTGGTAAAAATCTGCCATTTAACCCCACCAAATCTAAATTTTGTCCTGAAGCACGAAGAAGCAAGGAGTTGAATAACAGTAAGCTTATTCTCCTGCTGCACTCATACCACATCCTATCCTACACGCCTTTTGCTGAATTATTCAGCTGTTTGTACCTGTGAGGCATGCAGACCCCGTTAAGGGCTGCCCCGGTATGATCTATAATTAAATATAAAGCAACATGAAAGTGCATAAGACATGAGATGAGGGTTTGGACAAGTCACTCAGACTTCCTCCTTCTTACCCATCTTATGTAGGTTTATATGCTGACTGCAGCTGTTTTTTTTTTTTTTTAGAGTATTTATTTTTCAAGCTCTTTTTTAGTCTTGTGCAAACTGTAATCGTTTGCTTCTGCTTGCCTACTCGCTTATCATTAATGGTTGCCATCAGCAATTGATATTAGAGGACCAATGAAATCAAGTCATGTTTGATTATGTTATTACTGTCTCACAATCACTACACAGCATTACACCCCATAGGGCCACTGTCTGTTGCAGTATGTTTGATTTGCTCCCCCTTGCAGCTCAATCATAGAGCCTTTCATAGCTAACACTTAAAAATAAGCCCGCTGTGCATTTAAAAACTTGACCATAACAAAACCATTCACAGGCTCCCAAAATTGACCATTTGGGATACATAAACCTCAGCAGCAATCCATTGTTCTCAGCAAGATTCCAACTCTTCTGAACATAGACACAAACAGTTCTGAAACTAAAATTCCTCACAACTACACTGAAAAATCACTAAAATCATGTTAAATGTGAAACTCTCTTTATGTCTTAAACATGTTACAGAAATTTCACAGTTATACACATTTAATGTATTTAGATATCTGACAATTGAAGGCCTTAATGTTACCCACCTACACACACACACACACACACACACACGTAAAGCAGAGGGATCCTTGCATCTGTCCAAATGTGAACTGCTATATCTTCACCTTGCAGGCGGTTGTGGGGAGGAGAGGCTTAGTGGCTTGCTCGCTTTCTTCCTTCACTGGCTGTGAAGTGGAGTCTGAGGTGTCAGGAGTTTTTTTCTTCTTCTTGCTATCCGCTCTCTCGTCCATTCTTTCACTTTCTTTACTCTTCCTCTCTCACTCGATTTTTTTTTCACAGCGAGAATGTCTCTATAGTGGTTGAGTCTGTGCTTTACAGGGAATGCTGTGAGCGCATGATAAGAAGCTGAAAGCAAGATATATACATCCTGGAGTGAGGTGCAGAAAAACAGTCAGGGAGACAGTAAACAGATCATATACGTTACGTTCCCTGGATTTACATGTGCCGTATGATACAATGGTGCTAGCATAGGGTGAACGTAAAATGCTGGCAAAGTTCTTAGCATCTAAAAGCATAGTAAAGGTATGCTAAGCAAGACAATATGGCAAAAAAAAAAATCACTTGTCACAGTTTATATTATTCCCAGACAAATTTGATTGACCTTTCCATCAGTGCTCTGGTGAGAAAAAAAAAATCCAGAATTAATATCCGTCAACAGGCAATAAAAACAGACTCTGTGTGTATTCCCTCTAGCGATGGGCTGGGAGTGTTTAGAGGGATGTACCCCCCAGTATAAGCTTTTACTTCATCTCTTTTATAAAGACCCAGCAATTACTCTGGTTTGCTGACACCCTGAATACCAACACAACAATGCCTCTTATTTCTCCTCAAGACGTCCCCCAGCATCACTTGCAGTACCATCACACACACCCACACACACACACACACACACACATTGATTTCCATGCTACCCTCCCCACCCAAAAACCCCTTTCACCCCACCCTGCTCCCCTCCTGAAATACAAGTTGCCTGTGGTTGCTATGGTTACAACAGGAGTTCCTCAATCCAACCACAGAGGGACTCCTCATTCCTTGAAAATGATCTTTTTTTTTTTTCTTTTTTGGCGGGTGGGAATTGGAGGGGGTGAGATACAGCACACAGGGTAAAGGATTTGGATCAAGAAGGTTGAAGGGATACAGTGGAGGAAGCCCATCCTTCCCTCCACCACGTGTCCTGCTGAAGCAGATGGTGCCGTGCGGCTCCGCTATGCCACTACAGTCGCCTTGTGAGTGCGACTGCCATAAGGAGGGAGGTTAGTAGGAGATTTGGGGTGACGGTGTTTGGCAGGGGCTACAAAGTGAAGATGTAGGAAGGGAGAAAGCGCTTGGTGCCTTGGGCTGAGACCAAGGTAAGCTGCTGTTATGTTCCTGTCTCTGTGATTTAGTGCCCAAGTGGTAGAAGGAGTGGAAAGCCAAGGTAGCTTTCAGGTTTAAGATTTAAGCATTTCAGGCCACACCATGGTGCATTTTACTTTTGTATATAACCTTCTTTACTGGTTATGCCATTATGATCAAAGTCAAATGCTGCATCTATGATCAAAGTTACTTCACTTTGGCCATGGAGAGGAAAGAAAAAGGTTATTATATAAATGCCTTAGAATAGACTACGGTGTAAAAGGTGAAACACTGGATCCAACTTATTTAGCAATCAGCTTTACAGCGCAAAGAGAAAAAATTGCTTTCAAGTGGCAAAATATATAAAAACTTTCACCATTTTAATTAGACTGTTCAAACATGAGAATTCTACAGTCTTTTATCCAAAGCAACTTACACGTGAGGAAATACTTTGGGGTTAATTTGGGGACCAGTGTCTTGCCCAAGGACACTTCAGCATGTGAGCTGGCATTCAAACCTGCATCCTTCCAATTAAAAGATGACCACTCTCCCTCCTGCTACAACTGACCTCATTTTTGTTAACATGATAGTTTCATATGTTACAAGATATTTGATAAGCAAAATAAGCCATCACTGTTGTTGGGGATTTCTGCTTTGAATCTGACGAGCACCACCCCCTCGTCTCTGAAAGGTGAGAAGAGAACTGTAAACGTAATTGACAGGTACACTACCTGTCAATTACGAAGAACTAATGAAATGAGAAGGTAGCAAGCTACAAGCTTGGCCCTAAAGTTATTTAGTATGTTTTGCTTGCGTAAAAATAGCAGACTTGACATGTACTGTTTATGACTTTTATCCTTTTGAGTTTTTGATAGTTTAAACTTTGATTCAGTTTATTTGGAGACATCAAAATACCAAATAGGATGCAGTTCTGCAGTTTTCATTTTCAAGATGGACTTCAGTTAAGTGAATTTAACCAGAAAACAGCTAGGTTTTGGTATTTGATTAATTACACAGACCGATGCTGTTCCAACCATTTAGCTGAGAAAAAGGTACTAGTGGCAATGTTGTTTAATCAGTAAGATCAATTTTATAATATTATGTCTCTCTATCCAACTCTCTTTAGAAACTGTTGCTCTGAAGCTGCTCAGGTTTTCCCCTCCGGTGGCTGGGGCATATCACTGGGTAGGGTTGCACTGCCTGTTTGCCAATCGCACCGACAGAGCTGCCCTTGACAGACCCACAGGAAGACACACTTGAGAGACCTGAGCTACAAGGCTCATTAAACAGTGAATCACAGGCTCTCCAGTCTCATTAAACACATTTACACTACAAAAACATGATTTTTTTGCGTTAGTGCAGACAAAACCAAACTTGTCAACAAGTCTGAACAAAATCGTACAAAATCAAGCTTCAACAAAACTTAACTAATGCATCTGGACAATGCAATTGTTTGATTTACCATGTATACATTCAAGTAGAGTCAAATGGGACTCAGTCCTCTGTAAATGCTACAGATTTTCTTCTTTTTGTATCATTTGTGTTAAAATGGCAACACAGCTGAATTCCCAACAAAGCTGTTCTCATTCACATATTTTTCTATTTCTTTTGTAAGATGGCTAACGAAAATCGGTCCATCAAGAACTATGTGTCAACTTGGGGCTGCTTAAAGCTATTCCAGATTGAAATCAAATACTAAATTCATTCATTGCGAGCTGTAACCATAGCTCGACTCAACTGTGGATGTAACTGTAGTGATTGATTCTGCCTAGGGCATAGAGCTGGACCATGGCAGCTGGTCGAGGGCTTACTGCTTCGGGGCTTGTTGCTCAAGGGCATGCTGCCCTGGCAGTTCGACAACAGAATAGAGAGCTAATGCATCAGAAATGTAAACTTTACAGTTAGCCATCATGCCTGTTTGAACCTTGCTTGCATTTTCACTCAAATAAATGATGGAACAGCATCATTCTTCATTGCCCAAAAGGCTTGCACGGAAGTCCCCCTCATCATGATTCTCTGCCCTGTTTTGTCACATTAAGTCAGTCAGTAAAAAGCCCAAGATTTTCAGTGAGCGTTTGTTGTTGTTAGTGGCCTATTTGACCTAGATTTGGGCAGTTGGAGAAGACCTTGCAGAACTGCAGAACTGGCAAGTGGATATATGGGTGGAGCAAGCATATTCATACATCCCCATTCACTGAATGAATAAGAACTTGGAAAGTAATACTTGATGTACTTGATGCAATATCAATAGCATGAGCCATTTCTTCTCTGCATACACTTCAAAATATAATTTTTTAGACAAGAGATACGTTTTTATGAAGATTGATAACTTCTGAAATGGGACTTTACAGAGAAGAGAGCTGTCTAACAAAAAAGAATAAACAATTCAAGCTACTGGCACAACTTGGTAACCTGAAATGGACCTCAAATGACCTGACACAGTTTGGAACGGTTTCAGCCTGTACCATACAAAGCACATTGAACATAATTTAACCCCACTGGCATCAGACCAAGGGGGCTGCGGATGTTGAAAGAAAGGTACAAAAATAAAATAAAAGATGCTACTGTTAGGATGATGTGTTCTGGACAGAGGAACCGAAAGTGGCGTTATTTTTGGAATGCAGTTTAACATTTTGTTTTTCTGCAACAAACATGGACTAACTTTCATACTCAATAGCAAAACTGCATATAGGGATTAAACTTAATCGTACATCTGTTAATGATGGCATAGGCTCAATGTCATTATGAAGCCTAAAATGAAAAGAACACCCAATCTAGAGTAAAACACGATAGATATTTCGTCATCCATTGGGAGAGGACTAGAGATACTCGGTTTAAAAATGATGACGTTGGAACTGCACATAAAAATAAAATATTTTACACTGTGCCTGAGGCAAGACCATGAAAAAAAAGGACAAGCCATTGTAAATATTCTTAAATACTGTGCTCAAAATTCAGGAGTGCTAATATTTCTGACCAACATCGTACATCCACTCTGACATGTTATGCAAAAACATGACAACTTGGTCTAGTGCATACTGGCCTGACCACAGTGAGATGAGGTGGAAGTGATGGAGTGGGGGCCCATTGTGGTAGGATGGTGGGATTGACAGGATGGAGAGTAAGAGGTGGTTGCAGGGGGTGATCTGAATAAATTATCTGAATACTCTTGCACACATATTGTATATGTATCTGTCACATGCCAATAGTCATGCACACATTAGCTCCTCACTTACATGAAACAACCTGGAGTATGTGGCTTGTCTACAAATGGCAACAGCGAATCAGTGTAAAAACACAGAACCCACAACAGCAGCCTTTAATCCACAACATTCATGCATGCACACATATTTGCTGCTTTCCACACTCTATGCACTGTATGCATCAGTGCTCTTTAACACATACACAAAAATGCTTATAGAGACACACCAACTTTCTCAATCCATGGTGTGGAAGAATGGATCCACTGTGTGTGAGGCCGCTAGCAGACAAGGGCAGGGCCCAGCGTTTTTCAGGGGCATGTGTGTGGCTGCGTGTGTGTGTTTGTGTGTTAAAGAGTGTGTGTCTGGGGTGCCGCAGGCATGGAAATGTGGGAAGGTTTTGGGAGGGGCCCTGGCCAATACATTTGAAATGCATTTAAGTAAATACACAGAGACACAAATAGAATCTGAGACATTTTCAAAGTCACAGTATGACAAACGGGTAGATCTGTAGTCACATCTCATGTACAAAGCTCTTGTAGGATGTGGGAGTTGATTGTTGCAGACTAGTTTGAGAATAAATTATTAAAATTATGGATGTTTCAATGTTAAATTTAGAAACTCTCAATGGTTTGGGCCAAAAAAAAGAAAAAAATCCTAAAGGAATGCTGAACAGAGGATCAAAAGTCTGTCATTGTCTGTTCACCCTCTTATCAGCTGTAACTTTACTGAACTTCACAGTGCCAGCAAACAGTGAATTCAAACCCATAGATCTATCTTAGTCTATGGATAAACCCAGGAAGTGGATAATTATTGAATTTCATGCTGTAAATTTGTTCATGGAATTAGACAATAGAATACTGGAGGCCGCTGCAAAAAGGTGAACTGCAATTACATTATGGAAATACAAAGAGATTGTCTATTTGGTCATTTTACAAATCTTACCTAAGTGTATAATACATTTTAGTTTGGTCCTTTTAAGGTGCTTCAGAAGCGGCCTCATCATCATATCGTCATAGTGGCACTGCATTATTTTTAAGGGACTGAATGTGAGATAGGATGTTAATGTTTTGCTCAAGCACTCTTCAGCGCAACACACTACTCTGCCTCTTACAGCAGTTAACTGCTGTATCAGTAAAAGCATAATCTCTCCAAGCTCTCCTTAATGCCATTACCCAGAGTTGCATTTCATCAGTATGGTTATTTCTTTCTTTAATGTGAATGATATAAATAGGTCACTTGAGAATTTCTTGCTAACTTGGTTGCTTTATATAGTCTTCTTTTAACATAGTAGATAAATGTAGTTATAGATAAAGGATCTGTTTGGTTCCCAGCAACACTGAATAGTTTGACGCAAATCTTAACTTTAGTAACATGCACCTTCCATTTGTGCACATTGAGCCCATGTTTCTATCACAGTTGTTCAGTGGAAAAAAAATCTAAGGTAATGTCTAACAATAAAAAACAAATGCAACCATTTCTGAAAAGTCCCCTGCCCCGAAGTACCTTTGTCTTACTGAGCTCACACAGTGGGGGTTTTGATATAGTGGAAAACTTCAAAGTCCAAAAAAACCCATATAGCTGGTCCAAGTTCATGAAATAAAACCACCAAAACTACAGGTGTTCTCTATACAGCAGCTAAGTTGTGCAACTTTCATGCAACGTTGCTGGAAAACTTTTCCATTCACACTGAACTTCCTGGATTTAATCATCATTCATGCCCATGTATGTGAAATACAATTAAAAAGGAGGACAGGGTCCAGTGTCCAGCACTGCAAAAGAAGGTAATGGATGAAACAAAAAAATGCTGATAGAGAGTCACAAAACTTGTGATTCATAAAACTTGAAATACAACTCCATTTGTGTTTCAAGTCATTAAATGTACACCTTTGTAAGAAGCCTGATGTCAGATAAAATTTCCACCACTGCTCCAAATCATCCATTTTTCTGCCATTAAGGCACATTGTTTCACTCCCTGCTCTTTTCTTTTATTCCTTTTCAATCATAATTTTCTTTTCAGAGAAGCAGATGTGAACAAGTGTGCGTGTGTGCATATCATTTTTGCGGTCAAAAGTGTGTGTGTGCTTGTGAGAGAGTAAGAGGGAAGTTTGCCAACTAGTCTTCTCTTTTGAAACCCAGAGGGCCTGGCTGACTCCAGTCCTCAACGTGGTCGCCGTAAATCACAGGGAGAAAGAGCTAAGTTAATTGCACAGGCGTTTATGAAGGAGAAAGCCTTGATTTACTCCAAAAGCTTTACATCTCCCCTGCGGATGTGGAGTGATGAAAGGAGTGGAGCAAGAGAGAAGGGGAGGTGTAGTGGTGGGGGGCGGGGCAGCAGGCAGGGAGGGGGGCATAGAATATGTGGGGTGTGAACAAAGTTCACTTGGAGCACATTAGATTAGCTGATTTGTAAACTAGATTGTAGACAGATACACATCTCTTGCCCTGGGAATAATTATTAAAACTTGAGAAAAGTCAGCATGAAGGAAAGTTTTCACGATAGAGTCAAAGAGAAAAGGGAGGACAAACTTCACATACAAATTAACATACATTAGCATAACGCGAAACAAAATCACGCAACAACTAATTGCATCTTAGAGTCTCACATATGCAGACACACATTGGAAATGTTGTAAACTTTCTCATACCCGACAGTCATTTATGAGGCATGCTCATGACATAGAAATAAAGATCCCATTCATTCAATAGTATTTTGTGCTACTTTGACTTCATGACAGGAAGTAGTTTCTCAAAAAATAAGATGGAAAATTTAGAAGTCAGCCATAACAGAACCTTTTCACAATGTGTGCTTATACATGGAAGTTACGTGATTATGTGGTCAGTAATATTATTTTTGTCATCAAAATAAAAAATTTTATGCTGGAACTACAAACTGTCAGGAAGCAGCAACTCTTCTTACTTTTCAATTATGCTGAAATTGATTTAAAGAGAAAAAAGGATAACTTTTCATTGGTTGGGTGTTGGTGTAAATAGCCAAGATGGCCTGATGAAATACATGTTATAATGCATTTAGAATGAGGTGGGATAGTGTCCCTTCACAGCAAGACGGTTCCTGGGTTTTTTACTTCTTCTGGGGCCTTTTTGAGATTTACATGTTCTCCCTGTGCCAGCATGGGTTTTTCTTGAGTGCTTCACTTTCTTCCTCTCTCTTGAATGATTACAGATATAACTATGGCTCTGTGATGGACTGGGAGTCTGTCTCTTGCTCAGGTTTGGCTGGGATGTGCTCCAGCCACAACCTGAATGGGATAAAGCATGCACACAGAATAGAAAGAAGACTTATATACTTACAGGCATTTCTTATTGTCATTAAGATAGATTTACTTTACACTTAGTTTCAGTTTACTTTAGTTCTCTCCCACTGATTACTCTTCCTTTGACTGTTTGCTGAGAGGAGCTGACTTACTAACTTACTCACCTAAACCCCCTGCTTAGGTTTAGACAGTAAAACAAATTTGCTCGAGTTGAGAAATTATTAAACTAGACCCTCACAACATGTCCAAAAGCTAAACTCATGCCCATCTGCAAGGATTCATTCATTTTCATTCCATGTGCATATTATATAACATGAGATTTCACTTAACAATGACGCAAGGCTAGTCTCTATATCTTAAAACAATTATTTTCATCTACTGCACACTTCACACCTGAACACTACCCTCTATGACTCCGGAGCAACTTTCACAAGTCTGAGCAAAGTTATCACAAATTTTTCACCAAGTTTGTGTTGAATCACTTCTGAATATCAGCCCCTGAGCAAAAGACGAGATTCTGTTCAGATTAGAAGTATCGTTGTAATCTGTATAAAAACAAGCCGACAAGGTGTGAATATGGAGCTTCATACGGTGTGCTTTTTCTGCAAACTATATGATTTTGAATGCTGACGCAGCATAATGTCTCCTACCTGAAGTCACGACTCTTAAAGTGTAAACTATGACACAAAGTTATACGCCTAGCACTTTTATTTTAAATGATTCAATTACAGTGATCACGGTCTCTCACTCAATGATCAGGCAGGGATCAGGTAAAAAAAGTTCTCCAAAAAAAGCAAACTTATCATATCAACAGTATTTTCTTTTAGTGTGAAAAGGTTTAGGGTGGGTACATGTCTTCACCCTCCCTTTCAGAGCTGTCTTTGTGTGAATATCTAGTTACAAATACTGTGTAACTATTTTTGGCTAATTAGTAGTGATAATAAACTTTGGATAAGGATATGCTACTATTCTGACCTCCACAAAGAAGCCACAGTGAAGAAGTTTGATGAGTTCCCATGCTAGCTGAACATCTGTTTCATCCACAAAGAAACAGATTACATGTAGCACTCAACCCCACTTCTCCCCTCTCCTCCAAATTTAGCAGCACAAACTAGTGTCTGTAGCTCTCTTGCTTCTTTCCTGTGTGATGATGTTATCAGGGTTTCAGATGCCTTTTCAGCAGCTGTGTGCTGTATGCAGCACACACACACACAGTAGAAAGAAGGGTGGAAGCGGTAAGAAACCGTTGAGGCCGTGGTTTTGAAGGTAGGCCTATGTGGTTGATGATGGGAAATATTCGTTACAGTAGGTTAAAGAGGCTGAAGCCACGACGTAAGAAGACTGAATAATGGAGAGACAAAACGCATTACAGGTAGTGAAGATGAGAAAAATGTAAAGGGAGAGCTGGATGCTCGTCACGCGTTGCACTTTTTTGGGTTTTAGATTAAGAACACAGGGCATTTTTTTCCTTTAGTTGTATCACCTAATGTGTACAAATGAATAAAATCCTAAGTTGATGAGTCCATCAAAAACATGAAATGTAATTCAATTATGAAAACAAAAATATAACACATGTACATATGCTTTTGCAACAGTTCCTGCTGCAAGGGAAGACAGAGCACCACTCAACACCAAGGTAAGTCTCTGCTTCACAGAGAACTTAAAATGCATTGAAACTAATTGGAAAATGAAAAGGTTGTGGTAATAATAAAGTATTGTCTGCCCTTAAAGTTTCACATCTCTCTGCTGCATAGTACATAGGTGTTTTTTTTTTTTTTGGTAATGCTTGTTCTAATTCTGTTTATGACTGTAGTTGAACGTTTGATGTTTTAACATTTTTTTCTTCAAATAGCCTGTGGAAAACCTGTTGAAACACACCTGATAAAACATGTGTTAACAACAAACAGGAGGTGCAAAGCCAAGGAAATATTAGTGAAAATGTATGTTGGCAAAATATGAGTTTGCAAGTTGTTTATCAATTCATAATGTACTATTTGCTTTGTTTGCCATTTGTACATTTTTTTCCATCTGTTTTTTAGATGAGACAAAATATATTAAACCTTCATTTTTCACTTGCAGGATCTGAGTTGTGCTTTAAGTACAAGATACAAGGTTTCTCTCTATATTACTGTAATATTTGCATCTTAATACTTCACCAGTGCAGGTACCGCTTGCCTAGCTAGTTGCCTCGCTCTCTATTAATATAAGTAAATGCCTTGAAATAATCTTCAGCTTTGATGTATTTACCCATGCAGTCAGTTAGTACTAATTGCAGAGACAGTAGAAGCTAATGAAATACAGGTGTATGCATAAAGTAAATGAGATGCATCATTTTAACATCAGGCAAAACTTTTGCTTCTTTTATCATAACTGCTATTTTTCTGATATAACTTGTGTTAACTAGAGTGAAAGTTTACATCAGTAGATAGTGAAACTTGTAGAGGTATGGACGTGGAGGAGTACACCATGTGCTAAAAGAGTGTGGGCAAGTAGACCATCCTGCTTGTTGTAACCACATGTATCGAAAGCCAACCTTCCTGATGCTATGTAGAAGCATTCGTGCACATGGCATGAGTAACTTGTTCATCTGTTTAAGCAACCTTTATGTTCAACATATGTTGCCTGCAGTTCAAATCTGTCATCAGCTAAAGAAAGGTTTTAGCTCATGAAATGAAAAATTGGACCCTGAAGTCTTAAACTGTTACAACTTATCAAGCAAGCATTGGAAAACATTTCCCTTTGAAACTGTAGTAATGGTCTGCTTATATCATACACTTAGAGTGATGATGAAAGAAGAAATGATGCAACCAAGAAATAGGCCTTGGTTGGAAATAACATTATGATAAGTGCTTCAGGCAACAAGTTCAACATCATTATTCCTTTTTTTCTGAATAAAATAAAACTTTGCATATGTTTTCTAAATATGATTATTAATCTAACATATGATTTGGATTATTTGAATATTATCATTATTTGGTTAATATTTATTTAACACTTCTACTGTATCATTTTTGGGAACAGGGTTTTAATTCTCATCAAAACTTGCAGGTCAGATAAAAACCTGAAAATATGTTTTGTCTTGTGATAAGTTTGGGAAAGTCTCATATGTGCGCTTGTCATTTTTATAGTAATGAAATTTGTTGCAATCATATACATTATTCCCTGTGTGAAGAGGGTTGCTGCTTTGTTACAGTGAAGGATATTTCTTCGTAGTCAAAAAATTCTTCAAATGTCTCATACAGAGATCTGACCTCAATAGAGAAATCTGCAATTCTTCCTCCTCTGCTACGCGCTCAATGTTCTCAGGTGCTTGAATCCCTTTAGTTTTACTCCAGGGGGGATTTGACGAGCATGAATATGGATATGATTATGATGAACCTGATGATGAAGGTAGTTTGGTCTTCCTTGAGATAAACGCTAATCGCATTTGGAGACCGTAGCAGGAGAGCTAGGTGTAAATTTGGCCAGCAGCATTATCTGGATGGGGATGCAGGGTATGAGTGAAGGTGCTTTAGTGTGCACATTTGTATGTCTATGTTGATGTGTTAAAGAATTGTTCAGTGCAGCCTTGAAACATTTATCCTGAAATGGAGCAGATCTTTGTGGGGGTGAGCGGGGTGGAGGATGTTATCTCAGCGCATATAATCCCAAACTAGGGACTGATCTTTTAGCTCCTCCTTCATGCTTCTTTCTTCCTCTCTCTTCTTTCTTCTTTACATCCTCCTTCTTGTCCTCCTCCCCTCTTCATCCCAGTTTTTTTTTCTCCCTTATTCAACTGCATATTGCTTGGTGCAAATAGGCAGCTGGATGTTGGGTTATAATTAGCCCAGATATCCTTATTCATATTCAAATTTCACATCTAATCTCACCAAGGATTTCTAACAATGAAGAAGGATTGGCTTGCCCAGTTCCGTCAGAAGATTTGATGGGTCACATTCCCAAGGAACATAAACCAAATCTCTTTTAATACGTTTCACTCAGGACTGTCCAATGAAAAATAACCCAGTTAATTTGTGCATATAGCTGATATTGTATGACCCCTTATTATATTTCATTGTGACAGTGCTCTGTAAAGGCCATAGTAATTATTACAAAAGCAAAAGAGAGAAGTGAGTTTAATTAAACAAAAATTGAATTACATTTTTTTTTTTTCTATTTTGAAACCTGAATTCTAAGGCCACAGCCATCAACTATAAACGCTACATTTGAAGAGGAGTCAACAAGGCCTATGATGAAAAGTACACCATTCCTACTGTGAAAAACAGAGGTGGATTGCTGATGTTTTGGTGATGTGTGAGCAACAAAGACACAGGGAACTTGGTCAAAATTGATGGGGAGATGAATGCAGCATGCCATCAGAAAATATTGGAGGAAAACGTGCACTTATCAACCGAGAAGCTGTGCAGGAGACGCACTTAGACGTTCCAACATGACAATAATCCAAAACAAAAGGCCAAGTTAACCTGTCATTGGCAGCAGAAAAAAACTGAAGGTTCTGGAGAGGCCATTCCAGTCTGCTATCATTGAACCACTTCGGGGAGATCTCAAATGTGCAGTTCATGCAGGATTTACAGAAACTAGAGGCTTTTTGCCAAGAAGAGTAGGCAGCTGAGAAAATCAAGTGCCTCATCCGTAACTACCACAAAATACTTTGAGCTGTCATTGATGTTAAAGAGGGAAATACACGACATCAAGAACTAGTTTATGAAACCTTTTGATCAGGGTCATTTGGGTAGTTTTTGTTGTCATTATGACTTAAAAAGAGCAAACCCAACCACTAACCATGAATGAAACAAACGTTTTTGTATTATCGTTCAATATTCCACGTGATATATGGACTAATGTCCCATTGTTTTTAATGTAAGGAAATGCATTTCTTTTCAGATTCTTTCTTCTTTCTTTTCTTTCTTTTCAATTAAAATTTCACTGCAGTATAGGGAAAGACTATTTTTTAGCAATTTCTGGTCTTGATGTGCACTGAATTACAGTGACAGAATAACACCTATATTACACCTGAGTAAAACAATAAGAGAGGCTCATCTACCTGTTAATTATTTTTGGAAAAAAGATGTGGCTAAAATGATTGCAAACCACTACATTCTGTGCGTTACACAGCTTCACATAATTTCAATGCCAATCTTGGCTAAACACATTTGAATGTGTTCAAATGTCCATCATATAGCACCACCAAGTCAACATAGCTCTGCTTCTTGTCTGGTAAACATTTTGTCCTTGATGCAGGTGTGCACAAAGCCACGTTTCTTCTCTCTTTTTCTTCTGCCTTCATTCAGTTTGGGCATAAGAGTGTGTTGCCTGATTTCCTCTTTTCCACTTCCACTTCAAATAATGCATCAAGTTCTTTTAGTTTTTCAAAGCATTAATGTCATAGATCAGTGTTTTATTTTTAATTCATGATACAGAACAAAATTGGGACTTTTTCGAGCAATATAACATTGTTATGATTTAGACTGTAATTTAACTTTCCTACCTTTAAAATCGATAGAAACCGCTTGAAGTACAGTAGTTGTTAATATTTTGTTTAATTTCAAATATATATCAACAATGCTATTTTAAGCAAGCTCATATCATGTTGGCCAGAGGAAAAAATAATAGACAGGCCATGAAAGTATACAGAAAGAAGATGCAAACTCATTGGAAAAAAGGCCTAAGCTTAATCAAAATGCATGTTAAAGTCATGCTATTGTTACCTTTTTGCAAATAACATTTGCAAAGAAAACAACTAAAAAGAAAAGACATCTTTGAAAAATATTGCCAACATGTTTTTTTTTAAAATGGTCAGATTATATTTCAGTTCCCCAAAATGAACGTCATATCACAGAAAAATCTCCATGTTTACTTTAATCCTCAACATTTTACCTTTTCTTGTGCTGATGATAAGCCTGTTTTATTTGTGACGGGCCCCTGACTTCTCTCTCTCTCTCTCTCTCTCTCTCTCT
This sequence comes from Leuresthes tenuis, assembly GCF_036924035.1. Classification (NCBI taxonomy): domain Eukaryota; kingdom Metazoa; phylum Chordata; class Actinopteri; order Atheriniformes; family Atherinopsidae; genus Leuresthes; species Leuresthes tenuis. The sequence continues at coordinate 12,166,258 of NW_027325361.1, read as the reverse complement.
CTCTCTCTCTCTCTCTCTCTCTCTCTCTCTCTCTCTCTCTCTCTCTCTCTCTCTATATATATATATATATATATATATATATATATATATATATATATATATGAGAAAAGAAAAAAAAATGCTCCACTCACCTCAGGGTGTGCGGTGCATCCATGGTGTATGACCTAAATGCTCGCTCAAGCTTAAGCTGATGTAGCCTCTGCCTCCCTGGTGCGGCAACTCAAAGTTTGTCATTTATCTCAGATGGATTTTATAATGCGCTGGAAGAAAATTTGATGTTTTTGGACTGAGGGTCACACAGTGGCAATCTCAACAGATATTTGTATGCATTACTCATAGTGTTAAGTGATGTGCTATGCATTTAGATTCAGAGACATTATATGTTTTTTTAAATTTTTTTAACAAGAGCAAGAGTAGCGACACAATAGATTCAACTTTGTGATGCCGGCCTGTTAATTCATGATGTATGGCAGTTGGCAAACAAAATGACATACAATGATCTTTAGTGATTGTGGATCAGAAATCTAATAACATATTCATATGCATTAGCATCACTCATGTTTTAAGCAGCTTAATCATTAATCATTAAAATATATGTTACAATACGTAAACTAGCAAAAAAGATGTATGAAGCAGCCAAGTTTAATGGCACACACTCTTGCCAGCCACAACTTATCTGGGGAATTACCTGCTCAAATCTCATGTGGTCTATCATGGCCATTTTCTGGACTTCATACTGGAAAAATGTAATGGTTAACATGTATAGAAAGTCCTAGTGTGCTGGATGCAGACGTTAGCATTCTCACATGCTTTTAAAAAAGTTTTGAAAAATTCAGGGCTGCAGTGCATATATTGAAAATCATACTTTAATAAGTGTAAAAGCTGTTCTATGCTAACAAGATCACATGTTTATTTTACAACGTCAGTACCTTCTATGCAGTATTGAGGAGATGAACGTAAAGAAGTGAATGTGAGAGTAAACTATATGATGAAAAGTCAGCACAGACAAGCCACCTTGTGCCATGGCTATTGCAACTTTAAATCTGTCTATTGATTGACAGCAATGACATTTCGTGGTTGAGAGGCATTCTTTCTGAGTGCTTTGTCTCAAGCTTGACCTATCACTGTGTCCTTCCCCTATAAAGTGTTTGAATATCTTTCTTGGTCTTTTATATGGGTTTTCACTTTAGATATTCTTTCTTTAAGCCAATTTTCTGAATGTCCATCACTGGGAAAGGTTACAAATGCTATGTAGCTCATGGATGGTATGTCACAGGCAGCCAGTGATTCGAGATGATCTGTGGATTGATTCTTAGTTAAACCTTGATGGATGTAACACGACACAGCTGGAATTCATGTGTTGACTGAGTGCTTCCAAAACCCTTTTTTTCCAGATTTATTTATTTGTGAGAAATCGTATTATTAATTTGCAAAAAATAAATAAATCATAGCGATTTCTACAGTGTAAATTTTGCCTCACGTTCTACCTCCTTTGTGCTTTAGACAGATGTTCCCCGCACCGCCTCCCTCAGTTTTCCAGCTGACAGCACATCTCTAGTTGAAAGTCTCCCACTGTGAAGCACATGTGTGAACACCAACTGTGGAAAAAGTTCACGCCAAACTGTTTGCACGTTGTCTTGAAAACTGTTTATGTTTGAGAGTGGAAAAGGTTCTAGACTGAAATTCAAACCATAGTTTCATTTGATGTTTTACTTCAATCAATCTGACTGCAAACCTTTGACAGAGGCCAAGGACAGCAAGGAAGTTAACAATAGCTAACATGACTAATTTACAGGTTGATGACAAGAAACAAGCTAAGTTGCTTATGTCACTTTTCCGCCTTGAATGATGGTTGAATGATACATACAATATACAAAATGTACTTGCATGTTTGTTGTTACATATGGTATGCTGCAGGCAATAGTGTCAACTGAGAAAATCATCCAAAACCCTGAATTTAAGCACGCTTGAAGTCTTACCTCGTCTTATTGTGTCAGACAAATAAGTATCTGTTTATTTATTCATTTTTTGGCCATTCTCTTTCTGGAAACTTCTTAATCTTCTTTTATATCCAGCAGCACATCACTGATTCATACTCATAGCTTTTTGATTGCAGATTAATTTTCAGTTGGTTTGTCAGAACTCCAGTATACAAATCAGTGGATAATTGGATACTGTCAATTTTTTTTGATACATCATATGCAATTTGGAAAGAGATTCATTCCGCGTCTGTCCCTCCTGAAAAATAATACAAATCAATATCCACCCAGCTGATTCACCGTGAATATACCGAATGTGTTCCTGAATAATGAGACAAGTTCAAACACACTGAGAAAAGGGTTTGTGTGGTGGGTCGACGGATTAGTAATTTTCCAAAGTTAACACTGAACTTTCATATGAACGAGGAAGCGATGAATTTTTGGCATCGACATAATGCCTGTTTTGTCAGCTTCAAGTGTAGTGACAACCAAGTGCCAAATAATTTAAATAAATTGAAAAAAAAGAAATCTCTCGTCTTCATTCTAACACCAAAATCAAGCAACCAGGTCTTTAGGGTTAAGGGAATTCTGAGTCAGAGACTGTCTGTTATTGTCCTGGCCTCTGAGCATTTGTCATTACGTTAACGCATTTGGGTTTAAATGTAACATGTCTTCACTAATCAGTTTGTAGTAGATCTTCACAATTTGAGTATATATTCACAAAGAATTCTGTCCATTTCAAACACATACTAGATAATTTTTGACATGAATCATAATAGTATATATTTTACCAAGTAAAGAAATTGTATTGAATTTATTCTGTTCTGGTGGTTTATCATTTTTTTCTTTTTTTCAATTGCTTTTTTTTTAGCTGTGTTTGGGTCCTGCAGGAGATTTAATGGAGTGTGTCTTTTCCAGACTTTGGGATGCGACTCCCTGCTGATAATGCAGTGATAGAGGAGCAGAGGAGCAGCCTGACTAACAAAGACAGCCGCCACCTCACCCAGGGTGACTGACTGAACTAACTCCATCCTGCACACTGATAACACAGCATCAGTGGCTCTTGTTGCTGAGTTTGCAGACCAGTGGTATTACTAATGCTATTTTGTGTTCAGAATAATATATTTCTTACAAGTACAAGAGTGTTACAGTTCTTCACTTTATGCTGAGCTCTGTTCAGCGTGTACTATATCACTTTACCTTCTTCATTTAAATCTTTTAAAAGATTTCTTGGAGACATCGAACATTACACTGACATTGTGTTTATTTAATTCAAATCTTTATTACTTAAATTGTGTGACTCTCATTTGCCTGCCATACAAAAATGAAAAAAAAATTATGTGACCTTGATTTTTAGGAATTATTTTTCAGGAAAATATAACCACATCTATGAATGTACAAGAACACAAGACTGTATGTTGATCTAATCAAAATCACAAGGAATTAAATACAATAACAATTTGTGAAATGACCTTTTCAGAGACATATAAACTATTTTTTAAAGAGGCTTTCACAATTTTTCACAAATTCATCCCTTCAACCCTGAATAGAATAAAACAGGTATGGAAAATAAATGAACGAGTGAATGGATAAATTAAAATTTGTCATACAAATTCTGGTAATCGATTAACACTTGCTGCTCCTTTTGGGATGTTCCATTGTCATGAGATTAGCCTGTATCAGTATTTAAGTGGGTGACACATATCAAAGCAACATCAATATGTGACCCAAACATTTACTTGATGATTCACAGGTTCTGCAAATTATAGAGTTTGTTCTTTTTTAATGTAAAACATAGCTTCTTGGCTTTGTTTTTTTCGTCAAAAGTCATATTTTGGATTGTTGAAGTTATGCTTGAATATAACAATTTTTCTGAGATATACATTCAATTGTTACCTAGAGTTGACATAAGTGGACCAGTGCCAGCTATGTTTGAAGATGGTTAGTAGTGAGAAAGCATCAAGATTACTTGGCAGCATGCCAAGGCTTGTTATAGCTTTATGGAAACATCAAATGAAATTCTTTGGGATTGGTTTTAGCTGCAGAAAATGTATGGAATTTATTTACAGGCTTAGCCTACTTTCCACCCAACTTCTGCTCTGCCCAGTTCTTCCAGATGTAACTGTAATCACGACAGTTCCCATGTAAGGTTTTCATTCGAGTCCACAGTCTCAGGCATTGAAATTTGGCTACACTGTCTCCTAGTTGCCTCATGGAGACTCTATTAAAGCAGCAAGACAAGATATGAGGACAATGTCTCAGGACTGATCACTGTCTGAATGATGATGATGATGATGTCTTAATTTCTTGCAAGTCCACTCAGTCACCACCTTAAAGTTGATTTGATACAGCTGATTTAAACATTAAAGAGAGCTGAAAAGAGATGGCAGAAAATCCAGTTTAGCAATAGTCTAATGAATAAACCATGGACTTAGCTTATCCAAACTGCAGCCTATACACAGCAATTGAAAGTCAACAAGACCCAAGGGAAAGAGGTCTAGGTGTCCATTTGAATGTGAGCCCATAGTACCTTTGTATCTTGGCAGAGAGAAGTTGCCTTCCGGCTATGAGGCAAAACCATTCCTTCATTTCTTTGGAGATGCTGCCTGTTGTTGTCTGTTTGTGTGGGCAGAGGAGGCATGATAGTGAGTCAGGCAGACAGTAGTAATTAAGGCCAGCTTCTCAGCCAGATGAGCAGAAAGATATAATACGGACGTATACCAAATACAAACTCTGTATCTCCTGCTCTCTCACATACGCACTTCTGTGATACACGTGGTTTGTAGTCTTACACAAGTGCATGTGCACAGGATGAAAGCGTCAGAAAATCTCTGTAATGAATTGAACAACTAGGACACTACTCATTAGAGATGCATTTGTGTACATGTGCAATGGGCAATCTATTATTTCCAGCCTCGCAAATTCTGGTGCAAGTCAGTGGAATAAGAGAGATATTTAAATGTCTTCAGCCCAGAAAATCTGTTTAGTTACTCAGGATGACTGCACTGCCAAACGAATAATAAACATTTGCTTTCAATAGCTTTTTGCTGTATTTTACATTACTATGGCATGCCAGGATGAAACAAAGTTAAAGATTTAGTTTTTTAAGAGTGATGGTGAGAGGCAGATGAAAACGGTGTGCTTAAAGTTCTATCAAATTAAAATATGTCTTTATGATTTTCCTAGTCTCTGTAATGTGAGTCATTGTATTTATTCCTGTCAGCCATTAAAAACAAAAAAATGATGCTGACAGGGAGCCTAAAAAATACACTAGCAAATCAACCGAGTCAGCTGTCCTCCGCAAATGTGTTACAACTCAATCTGTCCTATGCTAGCACCTTCCAGCTGGTACACCCCAACCCACCTCAGTGCAAGGTTTGCACTGCAGCTTGAGTGACAACAGATTCAATAAATCAACATGTTAGCACCCTCTGCATCCTAACTGACCTTGCACTGGAAGTGCAAGAAACAGTATGTGGGCTTAACTAACTAGCTTTATTGCCTAAACCTGTGGGGGTGTACAAAAAGTATGTTGCTTCTGAAAGCATTGCATTTAGATTTTCATCTAAGTTGTTTTTAAATAATGAACCCACATTTTTCTGAACCTAAGTGTTCAGTTTTCATTTTATTCTTCAGCCCAATGAGCCAGATCGTAACAAACATTTTGTGTGGTTTAGGGCCATGGTTAACCAGGCCCTTCGTGCTCCAAAGCACCCATCGCTTTTGTCATCAGTACGCCTCATTTCCCCTTCACCCTGAGAGCAGGAGCAGCAAAGACAACAGAGAGCTCACAGGCCTAGTCAAACACACAATTACAATCATGTTAACCCACCATTGTTTCCTAGTCTCTTCTATTGGGGTTCTCGAAGAGTGGTAAACTGAAGAGCTCATTGCAATTAACCTCTCGACATGTTTAGAGCCCCATAGGCTCCTTTCTGAGTTGGGATATAGCTTCTGGCTATGTTGTTATTACTATCCCTCTTTAGCAAATATGTGCTAGCCTTTTTCCATACATGGCTTAGATAGAAAGCTTTTATGTTTAAAATGTTTAGCTGCACAAAATAAAAAAAATCAACTTCATTACTTTTAAATACTGGATGGATGGAATAAATTACTTTAATTTTTTACTGGAACCTGTTCTGTAAGCCAAGGTGAACCATATAAAAAGTGAGGAGATCAGAAATGTCACATTATGGTCATTGTAAATGTATAACTTTTCTATGACACAACGTATTTTTTTAAAGTACTGTACTGAATGTTGTGTTTCTTGATTACTTGGTACAACATGTGACGATTTACTACTGAAAAAAAATCATCAGGTGTTTTACAATTCTCTTTCAAAAGGGTGCATTTCAAAGTAAAGTCTGCAGGATGTAAATGTCATGTTTTACATAGCTTTAAGAATTCACAAAAAGGAAAAGTGGAGGTTTCAGTACAGCTGACATCAAACAGGTAAGTGGAGAACAGGGTGCTATTTCAGAACAAGGAACAGGTGACAAAGTGGCCAAAGTATAAAAAAAAAAAAAAATGTTTTGAGGTTTTTTGTGTTTCCACATTGTTTGGTTTCCCCTGCTTCTAGGCTGTGATGCGTGCTGTCATAAGACCATTCTGCAAAAGTGTAATTTTTTTTGTACTATTGATAATAATAATAGTAAACATATGTAACAAAATGTTGCTTACACCGACCATAACACCTATCCCCAAAATATATGTTACCGTTAATGTCTGTTAAACTTTCACATGCATTCCAAGAAAGTATAGAAGAAAGGGGATGAAGCAACTTTTTTGGGCGTAATTTAATAACTAAAAAATTAAAGAAAGAAAATAAACTACAGTATATGAATTACAGAATGCAGTGCTTACCAAGACAGCTGGGACCACAGCATGGACAGTAGCATGAAAGAAAGCAAAGGCATAATGATGCTAACAAAGCTCACTAGCTAATCTTCAATCTGACTCTGAACCAAAACTCCTTGGAAATCTCTTCACCTCTGAAATAGGCAGATTTGTACATATTTGGCACTAAGCTACGTCTACATTCCCAACATAACATGTTGGGAACATGTAATGTGTATGATCTTTATATTTATTATTTATAGAGATGAAAAATCCTTTTTCTGAGACCTAGAGATGTGACAGCAGAGAGTGGACACAGAGTGATGCACCTCTAGCCAAAATGCATATTAAATAGACTTCTCTGCTCAGTAACAAGCACTCATGACTTTAAAGAGTGTTAATTTTTAGCTTGAATACACAGTTACAGAATAAATATTCTTTTCATCTGTCATTCTGACTTGCTTAGTCACTTAGTCTTTCCCATACTGAATGTTTGACACTTTAACAAAAAAATTACAACTTTTCACAGACTTTTCATTGCATTAAAGATTACTGTAATTTCTGTGGTTTAACCGTTTTTGATTGTAAATGCCTTAGAAAATGTGTTAAATAAGCTGGCCTAACTACTATTATTTGCAATAATGCTATTGCAGAACACATTTTTTTATGTCCAAACCAAGAACAAATATTTTATTGGGATTTATTATGTTTTTCTGGTCAAAGTCTTTCGCTCGGTCTTGGTAGTGATCTTGGTCTCAAACCTCAAAGTCAAGTGCAGTTAAAGTCTACTCTTGATCATGTTTTGATCTCAGTTTTAAAAAGCTTACACCCACATGTTGATGACGATGATTAACTCTACTATTAAAACCCTATTAACATAAAAATCTGAGTATGAAACAAGACAAAAATGACATGCACCTGTAAGCTAAACAAATTGCTTTTTATACATATTTTCGCAAGTTTGTATCTGATGATAAAAGCCCCTTTCAAGGACTCATTGAAAGCATTGAAATGTCCAACTGTAGCACACCACCATTTAAACACAAACACACTTACACAGTCTCAGGACATAAAAAAAGGATTTGAACAAAGATGAATAATGGGATTGACAAAGTAAAAGTAGGTTGGAGGTGTGTGAATGTGTGCACTTATTTGCACACAGTTTTGTGTCTTAGTGTTCGGTGGGATTTGTAAGGGCATGGGTGTGCTCTTTGCTCACACCTCTCTTTGTCTTGGACTAATTCCACAATCTTGTCCCCAAGAATAGGACTCCTACTCAACATGTTTACAAAGAGCCCTCAAGCATGACCCCTCATTATGTACGGCCCCTCCCCTTACAACTGACAGGGCCCCTTAGGGCATCGAGCATCAGCAGCAGAAAAAAAAAAAATTCACACAAACCGCATTTGCATTTGATTTGATTATCCTTCATGGTTGATTCATGGCCCTCATAGCTTCTGTTGGGGCACTTTTTATACAAACCATCAGTCTGACACAGTTATTTGTGTATCACTAAAGGTTGGGGGGGGGGGGGGGGGTGGGGGGTTGGAACTCTTAATTTCTCCAGTCTCAAAATGTGATTTCGATTTTCATCAGGAGGTGCTTTCAAATAACAGCTTACAGCATATTTTACCAAGTAGTAAGAAAATATAATATAGAAGGGAAAAATGATTGTTTCTTTTTCTTTTTCTATGTTTTTTTTAAGCTAATGCACTAATGTATTGCAGGATAACCGCTTTACACCTGTGAACGTTTCCATGACCAAGAATGATAGATGTGTAAACGTTTTTGGTGTATACACTTGAATTCGGTCTCCAAATTAGACATGTGTTTTTGGCTGTGAAGACTGAGAAGTTCATTGAGATGATGCAGCAGCTACAAGTATCACCACCTAACACGAGAAGCAAAAATAATTGTGCAACTAGCTATTTGTGTTATGTTGACTTCTAGAATTACAGTGGAATCCAAAAACACAAGTCAAATACTTTAGAAAAAAATCTTTTTTGACTATTTAGAGAAGGTTCTCTTAAAAAAAACTTTAAAACGGTTGGTAATATCAGCAAGAGTAGAAATTACATATGAGTGACAAGCATACTTCGGAGCAAGGGACAAAGGCCTCTGGATGTCATGGCAACTATGAGGCAAAAGAGGAGGTATTATTGTGTTACAGAGCAACAAAGTCCACATAACTATAACAGCCTTAAGGAATAGATAAACATTGTCAGACTGCTGATGAGATCAGATTAGAAATATGATGTGTTATAATGCAGGACTTGTGACCTCTTTGCATCTTATAAAACAGATGTTGACTGAAGGGACAATCATGTATTAGAATTGCATCACTGGGCCTTCAGTTTTGGTCTCTGTTACCCAAATCGGCACATGAAGAGTACGTTTTAAAATCTGCCCTCCATGTGAGACAGTAAAACTGTGCTTTTGTGTTTATGAAAGTCATTATTAAACCAGTGAGATTGCACACTTTTGTAGCTTGTTTAAAATGTCCTTTTCTTCCCAGTCCAAGAATGTTTGATTATTCTGTTGATCCACAGCACAAAACGTGGGAGTTTCACAATGATAACTTCAAAGGTGTAAAATGACCAGTGAGATGCAGCTTACATCTTGATACGTTATCACATCTAATACAAGTCCATAAAACTTACTACATAATGGCGTTCAAGTATCCGTGGCTCACATCCACTTTCAGCATCTTGCTACATGTTTTTTTTTTGCCCCGAATCATCATTAGGAGAAAGGAGTGTAGAGCAGAATGCACACCAGTTTACACAATCCTTCAATCTTTTTACTTTACTTTTAGAATTAAGATACTTGGTTAGGTTTAGATGTAACAAAGTACATGGTTATGGGTACAAAAGTGTACATGGTTAAGGCTTCCACTTTTTACTGTTCATCTCACACTTCACACCCTAACCCACATATTTTTCTGACTAGGTTTTGGTGATGTGGACAAAGATACCTTTTAGACATTTTTTAGACTTTCTGTCACGAGAGTGCATGGGCTAAGAACAGTTAAAGTCACTGGCCCTGAACAAACAAAACTAAGACAGCTATGATAGCTATTTTAGGGCCAATTTCCACATACTAGCATGCTTTGCAGCCAAGAAAATAAATTTGGATACACTAAGACATTGATTTCTAATACAGTTTACTGTTTCATGTTGACGTTTCACGGTCATATATTGTCTTAAATTTGAGTCATTGTGTACTGTAAAATCTTTGTAGTGTGTGGAAATAAGAACTGATCTCTTATGTTGTTTGCTTAGATCATTTTTTATACATGAATGGTTTAAGTCAGACAACAGAAATATGGTTGTTTGCTTCTGCTCCGAGGCAGTTCAGATGTTCTGCTTTCCTGTTCCTGTTTGCCTGGTGCATCGGAGTGTGTGCATGTATGTAAGTGTGTGAGCACATGTCTGCAGGGCAGCTGTGTCCTCGATATGTGGGGACCTGACCTAGCTGTCACTAACCATACTGTGGAAGGTCTCTCTGAAAGCACCAAAATAAAATGTATGTTTGTTTCTCAGCAGGAACTGACAGGGAATTGTCAGTACTTCATACAGTCAAATGAGTTGCATCTGGAAACGTCTCAGCTTTAATTTTTCATCTAGTTTTTGATGAGGGTTAATGCAGGACTACAAAACAAGGCTTAGTCCTTACTGTCGGCAAATTATGTGCAACAAGGTCTGCTGGTTCAAAAGGTGTTTATGGTGTTCCCTTCAAACTAGACCTTAAACATTATTGTTGCCAGTTGGATTCATGTGAATGATTAGAGAAAATATGTTTACAACCTGTATACATGTGTTAAAAACAATAGTCAACTTGTCAGTAACTCTTACAGATTGTATCACAATGGCACATATCACAATGGCACATATGACAATGGCACCATGTTATATTGATACTTATTACTTATAACTGTGTAGTGATTTGACTTGTTCTATATAAAGTCAGGTCACAAGGTTTGACATAACTGGGCAATCCTATAGCTGCCAGTCTGCAAATTACATGGGTACAAAAGCCCCGAGCACAATCTATAATTTGGTTCCTGACAGGTTACACTAGTTTGTCTTTATTTTCATAAATGCATCATCTTGCAGAACTCTGCATAAAAAGTGTATCCTTTATGAATTCTTCCTTTAGTCTACAGTGCACATAGTGCTCTGGGGTTAAATATAATGCGGACAAGCCCTTTAAAGCAAATGTGATCTGAAAGGCTGGCAAAGGCGAAGGGACGCAGCTGTCGGCAAAGCATATCTTTTTTAAGGGCTGCCCCTAATGATTGGAGACAGTTGGCAATTACGTAAGTATTCACTTTTAGGCCACTGGGCTGTACACTGTGTCGAGCCCCTTCAGATCCTGGCACACATGCGAAATGGGAAGAGGAGGATGAGGGAGGATGGGGGTGGGTGAACAAGAGCGCGAAAAGAAGAGTGGGGGAGCTGGCTAGAAACCAACCAGAGAATGGCAACGCACGTGCCAATGTAGAGAGAGCAACATATACAGATGGACGGAAAGAGAGGGGGATGGAAGAATAGAAGGAAGGACGAGGAAAACAAGTGAGCTTGAACAAAGCCGGAGTAATCATAGATGAAGAAGCTGATACAAAGAGAGGGGATAAAAGAGGCAGAGTAAGAGCAGATAAAAGATGAGCTACAGAAAGCTGCTATATAAAAAGATGTAACCATTTCACAATTTACATCTTTACTGTATAAAAAAAACCCCAATGAACTTGTTTTTTATCAAGAAATTTACAAATGAATAAAATGGTAAGTTACAGATGCCAGCAGATGTTTCTGCAGTTGTTATCCTCTGGCTATATTTACTGAGGTATGGAAATAAGTGCAGGGTCTGTCAGCTTGTGAGTCGGAAAACTTTCTGGGGTGATGAGCAGCAAAGACTCAAAAGGAGAGAACAAGTCTACTGCACACTACCAATGTATATGAGATGTTTGTAACATTTTTATTCCAGGTTATTTGGCTGTAAACAAACAAACTCTTTAGCACACAAACTGGGCGATGTTTAGTGTGTTATTAGCAATGTGTCAGCTATTAAATTGCTTTTAGTTTTTCCTCCGAGCCAAGACTGTGTGCTTGGCCCCACCACCTGTTTCTCATTCAGACCTGGAAGGCTAACAGCTGCCTGGGAAGAAGATTGATGCACACACACTCACAGACACAAACACAAGCATACTCGCACACATTGCATTACTTATCTAGTCAATGAGGATTCTGTGACTATCCACATTGTGGCCATCGCAGTCATACTTTATTTGCTACAATTTGTCTCAAGTGTCACAGAGAAGGCAGGGATAGTATTTGGTATTTTTTTGGTATTATAGTATTTTTCTCACTCAGTTTCTACCATTAAAATTATTGCTGGTAACAAAGCATCTAATTGCTTTTTCATTTGCTCCGTTGTTGATTGTGTTGACTGGCTCACAAAGTCTCTCAGTGTTTCTTTTCAATTGTTCATGGTGTGTGCCTATTTGTTTTGGGGTGTGTGTGCGGAACAGTCTTGTGTGAGGACAGGGTATCCTCAAGTGTGTGAATCAGCTGAAAAGTGTGCGTTTCCACTGCTATGATATTGAGTGCAGTATCCCACGCAGGAACTGCTGATGGCCTTTGCGTTTTTTGCAGACTTTTCTATGGTGCTTGGAGTGGCATCCCACAGAGTCCACTCATCTGTTGTCAAATATTTATAAATGTCACACAGCTTAGGCGTCCAAATGATGCCAGCGTTGAGGGTTCCTGTATAATGAGTTGTTTGGTTTATCTAAAGTCTTTGGAGTGAGCATGACAATGAAAATGAATTCAACCCATCTCAACCTTTTTTACTCTTCCCTTGTCCAAGCTGCATTAATTAAATGTTTCACCTACACGATTTAGTCAAAAAGAGTGATCTATTTTGTCAGTGTTGCTTATTTTGAGAAAAAAAGAACAGGCCCGTTGAGCCTTGAGTGTTGAGAATCACACAATGACAATGCTTATCATAAAATAAATAATTTTCCACCCAGAGAAAAGCTATGATTTCCGCTTTTTTCTTCTTATCTGATTTTTACAAGGAATGTAAATATGTAAATATGAAAATACAGCACAACAGTACTGAATTTAGTCCTTAATGTTGACATAATGATTTTGTCAATATTGCACTCGTTTTGTTACTGCCATGTCAACCACTAATAACATATAGTGACACAACTACGAATAGTTTTTATGCTGTTCGCAGTCTTGGCATTAATTCAGCATTCTGCGTCACCCTTTAGCTTATTGCAGGTCTTTTACTTTACTTTACCATCATCTCAATTTGATATATTTGATTATAAAGCTACACAAAGGTCAGCCCTTGCAGTGGGACTGAAATGGGCTGCCAGCTGTCTTGGAACTAGGTGAAAATAAATCAATCTAGACTCTTTTTTCTGCAGGTTGTTGCTGTCAGTTTCTCCATGTGAGTTGTTATGGGCAGTAAACATGTGTTTCTGTAAAGAAAAAGTGAGTAGCCACTGTTCTTGTAGCACCTAGGGTAGCACACTTACTGAAAAAAAGGCATGTGTACCTGGGTGTTGTGTTCCCATCAATGCTGATTTGAGCTGGAGCCAGTAAATACCCCCTACCATCACAGAGCATTTTTTCCATAAGTTTATGACTTGTTTAAAAAAAAAAGGCTTGATGGATAACAACATTAAAAAGAAAAAAAATACATTCAAACCCTCCTGGGATAAAACAGTGATTCCCAAACTCTGTGCTGGGGCATGGCACAAGCCCAAGTGTGGTGTGGGATGTTTTTGACAACCATACATTATGATTGCAAAATACAGCTAGACAAGGAATTTAGAGGTTTATTAATTACATCAGCCCTCTGTGCGAAGTCAGTTATCCATGAACAACGGTTGGCTATTTATTTGTAGCAAACAGTGCAACATTTGTTGTAGCAATAAATATGATCAGCTAGTTAAGCTGATTTCAAGGATACAAAAACAACTAAAATAATTACCAAAACATCCACCCACTAATTGGTTAAAAATCTGTAGGTAATGACCATTAGCTACTTTACAAAAACACTGTTTTGCTGGAACTGCAATACGGTTTTCTGTTGTGTAAAACAAACTAGATTTCTGGCAATCTGACAGCTCTGTTGCTTGACGTATTGGCCACCTGAGACTTAGTTCCACACTCCTGGGTTACACTACCCTTAAGGTTTCTCTTGGCTGGCTTTATATTTGACCTATATTTACCCAACTTGAATTACACCAGTCTTAAATCAAGTTGAGATTTAACAAAGTCATGTAACAGTGGCAAAAGTTTTTTTTAACTTTAACTTAATATCACATTGATTAGGTATCCCTGTCTCACTTTTTTCTGATTTTTTTTCTTCTTCTCTGTACAAGCAGCTAAACTCCACTTATTCTTTTACAACAATTGCTGAGAGAGGCACCAGCAGTGACTGGCATTCACTTGCACGCTTTGTTTATCTGTTTAAAACACTGTCCCAGCGAGGAAGCTGCAACAAAGGAGCTGTGTTTATTCCTTCAGACAGTCCTTGTCACATTTTGTTTGTTTTAGCAGAAAGATTATCTTAATGGATTAAGTCTTTGTCAAGAGAAAACACTACATAGTGTGCAGAATTTGATGCACATACTAGGCATGGCAGCTCTTTTTGCATTTTTCATGAGTATGTTAAATTTTTCTTGGGACTCATTCTTTTAGTGTCTTAGTTTATGCTGTATTGGAACCCTTGTTATGCAGACAGAGTGAAAATTTACATCCACATGTACGTTTCTGACCACTACAACACCATATCTTACAATATCAAGTCACATCATAAATCATGTTTGTTCTTCTAATAGGCCTCTGCAATAAGTGCCTCCATGCATCATAGACAAACAATGCCAGAGAGCGGCAATCAAAAAGACAGCCGCTTTAAAGCCTGTAGATCTCATTTGCATACTTTACTTCCTGCATCCTCGGTACTCTGTGACATGTCAGGGAGTTTGTCTCCTGTCTCATCGCTCCTAAATTCCAAACGGATTACTCCCCCCCCCCCGTCTGTGACATGTTAGTAAGAAAAAGCTTCAATTCTTAAAAGTTAAATAAATGATAACTTAGAGGGTGGCTTGTCAAGCTGCGATTGCTAATCTATGAGGGAGGATTTGAATAAGTCCTCGGTGGCGCCACACTCTCTCTCCTATCCTCAATCTCTTTCTCATCCCTTGCTCGGCAGCCGACTCAGAAGGAGGGCTACTCTTCGAGAGCCCGTTGCGCTAAGTGAGATTAATTTCAACATCATAAATAACTCAGAGCAGGTCATTGAAGGGAGCTGGGAGACTGTGTTCTATGTTAGAGAAGCAAATGTATTTGAATGTAATTCACCAATTCAATCCACATCCTTAATCCTGTCTTTGTTTCACTGGAGCAGCAGTAAAAAAACGAAAATGGGACCTGTTCCAGTGACACGTTGCATTGTCTCATGCACGCTCGTCTACATGTTGTTCAAAGGAGACTGTTAGTATTTCATGAATAGATCTCATATATAACCTGTCCACCACTTTGACAATCACTGTTATTCTTTTGTGAGGCATAACTCAAACCAGGACAGCTCAGCCAATAGAGACATGCAGTAAATTTGTTCACTGAAAGGTATCAGATGCATCTGTCAAAATCTTGAAAAAATACTGCCTTGTCTCTGAATGCAATTCCCCCTTTAAATTGGACAGTTGTGATGACAGCCCTTTTCTTTGGGGAAAATCTTATATTTCAATGTGGATCCAGATGTTAGCCTAACCTCAGTATTTTCTTATTTAATATTGTTATGGGTAGCTAATTGTCCATGTAACTGTTATCATCAAATAATAACCTTAAACAATCTTCAGACAATAACATTGCCTGCAGCTGTTTGAAAAACAAAAGTAAGTGGTACTATTGCTGACCAGATACCACTGTCATGCCCTATGCTTCTGTTTCCTCTCTATCATTACCATGTAATCCTCATCGTTTCTTCTGTGTGTCTCTGCTTGGTTGAGGTGATGTTCCTGTGTAGAGCTGGAGCGAGTTTTCAGCTATCAAGTTTCAGCCGTTCAGTGGACTGCCCAGTGCAAGTGCCTCCGCCCAGTGGAGAAACCATCACTTTCATATGGGCTAAGGAAAAGTTGCATTGGCACAACAAGGAGTGAAAAGTTCACTTGTGGAGGCAGCCACGGTTTTCAGGAATAGTTGACGTTTTGTGGTTGTGAGACCTGCATTTGAAGAGTGGAAATGGTGCACAGTATTGTGATGGGGGAATAGTATTTCTGCCCTTCCCATGATCTTTTTCTAGCCCTAAACACAGTCGTTTTTATTTCCATTGTCTAAACCAAACCAGAAACGAATGAAAGTGTTTTGTTAAAGCAGTCTCATTTTATTGCAGAAATGTAACCTGAAAGTGAAAGACACCAGTTGTTGTATCTTAGTCTTAAACTTAAGCCCAGTTGCTGAAGGCACTTCACATACTATATTGGGCCCCAGCAGTTGAAGCTCAAACTAGATTAATGAAGTATTTTAGTGACCACTGATTTAGCACAGATCTTTGTAACTTTTGTGTGCTTCAAACTGAGCTTCATAGCAAGAGTTTAACTTCTGCTCTTTGACATTTTGGGTACCAATAACTTTGCAGAAAAAAGCTGACAGTAGTTCTGCTCTGATTTTCAGTTACCACTGGCAGAGCTTATTGCTCTGCACCCACTGTGAATTCACACGAGTATTATGAGCAATCTAAGTAGCAGATTTACTAAAGAACAATATTGTTGTGTTGGCTATAAGGTCAACTGTCAGCTTTCAGTTTATTGAACGAGGCTCTTGTTTGAGCTCTGATTAGGCAGAGTTCTGACTTAAAACATAGTTACATGGTCTCTTCTAAGACTAACAAAAATATGTATAATATCAAAACCAATTTCTACAAACTGAATGTACCCATAAATGTACAGTATATAGTAGTTATGTTCCCATAAGCTTCTGCTGAGCGTACCTCTGTTTATACTCCATGTGAGTGCACCCACTGTGCTGATACTTTTGTAAACCCCCCACCCCCACAAAACATACAAACACACATCACCACAAAAAATAACCCGAAAACACATGCAGACACTGTCACATTCATTACAACATCAGGTCTCAGAATACATGAATAAAGAATTTTCTTCAGAGTAAAGCT
Source organism: Leuresthes tenuis (assembly GCF_036924035.1). Lineage (NCBI taxonomy): Eukaryota > Metazoa > Chordata > Actinopteri > Atheriniformes > Atherinopsidae > Leuresthes > Leuresthes tenuis. The sequence continues at coordinate 12,149,243 of NW_027325361.1, read as the reverse complement.
CAACAAACAGAGCAGAAAAAATGGCTTATAACCAAAGCAACCTAAACAGATTGACCTTAACTTAAACAAACCTCCTCTGTTCCTCTTAATTTGTATGTGTTAGTCTCCATTTATTTTAGGGTGTCAGGGCCTGTTCTGCTTGTTTACTGTTAAGAGGATGAAAATGAACAGCCAAATAGTGCTCCATTTATAAGCCTGTTTATACATGCTAATACCGGAGGCTGTTTTGCACCCACTGCATCACTTCTGGATGCGACTCAATCAACACAAAGGTGCTCCCCCCACACACAAGCATCTTTTTAACCAAGTATGGAAGTGTATTTTTAGAGTAAAAGGACAGTAGAAATCTGCTTTAGTGGCCTTTGACTCAAAGAATACCCAAATCTTATGTTTCATGTACAAGGCTAGCTGACTATTCATGAGAATGAGCTCCAAGAACTAGTTGTCACATGTCACTCAGTCTCAAGTAATGTAATCCTCTGCAGCAGTGTCAGAAAAGTTTATTTTTATTCATTTAAAACATCAAAAACACAAGTGAATATCAGAAGAGTGTTTGGCTCTGTCCTGTCTTTCATGATGGTAAGCTTAGAAAACAAATCTGCCTATCTGATGTAATACAGCATTTGATATTTTAGAGGATGCCGTGCAAAAATAGCTATAAGTGGATTTAAAAGTTTGAACAAAACACCAACATTAGTCAAACAGAAACATTTATTGTATTGCAAACAGAATGGGTGTCTATTAGCGGTATAAAGATTAACTGTTACAAACTGGAATCAGATTTTAAACATGAAATATGTAAATACATTATTATGTGGAACCTTTTTATTCAATATAATGTCACAAAGAGGTTAAATTTTAATATTACCATTCTACCATTTTGCTGCAGATCCTAGGGTAAAGAAATAAAAGACAAAACTCTTCCTAAGTTCTTTTCCTTGACCTTGATGGAAAATGTCAAGTGGTTATGGAAAGATGATAGGAAGAATTCTTAAGGACTTGGGAAAAAAACAACCAGTTTGCAATAAAAAATGTAGTAGATTAAAGACATCATCCAGCATGCAGCATTGAAACTAAAGAATGAACTAAATGTAGAAATGTGTGTGTGAGTATCATGTTTGAGATAATATAGAATATTAGTTTATCATCAAGGTTTGTAATTTAAAAAGATGGAAGAATCTTTAAATAAAAGTCAAACAAAGTGTTGTCAGAGGCTGATCACACTTACTATCCTGTCCTCATATAAGGGAATATTAAAGGAATCACTGAAGCTATTTTTCTTAGTATTTAGAAAAATTTGAACAGCTATTATGGCAGCTGCTGCTCAGATGCTTCTGGATCACTTTCTTCAATTAGGAACCTTTCAAAGTAAAAAAGACAAGACCCCTACAACGCAAAGCAAGACTTCTGCATCAATGTCAGAATAAGAAATAAGAGCGGGAATGCAGCATTACGAGCCAGGTGCACGCCAATTAAGCAGACTCTGTACATCTAGACAGTGCATCAGCTGGCCTGTCTGCTCAGATCTAGTTATGACAAGCATTTACACACCTATCATTGCTTGCAAGGTCAAAACAAAACATGTCTGACAACTGATGCAGACAGAGTTTACAGTGCTCTATAAGATCAGACATCTGGAAATCATCTGGATTTTATAAGAAGGAAGGAACATTGGACAAATGTCTGTAGAGCATCAATTAAGTACAGCTGTGGCACAACATAACTGAATTTGACCAAATGAGAGGTAAATCCTTGGATGCTAATAAAGCTAGAAGCCACACACCTTGCAATGATTTCTATACTAGTTAGAGTAATAAATACTATACAACTAATGCAACTGCATTGGGACAATAACGACATGTGTATAGATGTGTAGAACTACCTGGCAACAAACAAGAAAGAAGAGGGGGGTGGGGGTGGCGGGTACCAAAACAAAAGGAGGCTTCAGAAGGAAGCTTTAAAGGACTCGAAGAGAGAGAGGCCAACTAGTTGAATCTAAAAAATGTAGTGGAAGCTTTTTCACAGCAGAAAGCCAGAATAAAACACCTGTAATGTTAAGTTGGGCTTTTGTTTTGGCCTTGGCACAGACAGCTGCATATTCACTGACTCTGTCTTCAGCTGTGTCATGCACTCTCACTCAGTATGATTGTATCTGCTGTCACGCTCCCACGCCAGATTTGTCACACAGATGCTGTTCTGTTTTCTCAGTTTCTTCTAACTGTATAACATTTTACAGTTGCTTTTTGTATTTGGAGTCACACTTTGTTTTTTTTTTCACTTGTTACTGAAGTAATCTTACTGTATGACACTGGGCCTCTGCTGGATGATAAGCCTCATTGTGAGGCAATGATAGGGGTATGCATTAAGTACATTTTTGTTTTAGCCACTGTTTGATATTTGAATACCTTGATGGTTAGTAAAAAGAAGAGATACCAGAATATACCAACTACAAAGTATTACATCAGCAATTGTGTGCCAGATTTTCAAAGTAAAGAATGAAGTGAACAAGAACCATCAAATGCCATATATCTAGATGGATATAAAATCACTTTTTAACAGAGAGATACACACCTCTAGTGTTGATTACCAGCGTATCGCAAGAATATTTAGGATATTTAACTTTGTCAAGTTGAAACTATAAATGACAGGAAGCTACAATAACTTCTATTGTTGGCCCAAAATGGACTTATACAGTGTATTCTGTGTGAAAAAGTTAGGTTGGTGTTACTTTTAAATCCACACAGAACTATCCCGGGGCATAAGACGACTACATTTGCATTTTTTAGAGTATAATCTACCTTGGTCAGTCAAACAGCATCTCCATTTGACATTGTCTTGGACAGGATTAATGTGTAAGGCAGATCCTTTAGGGCACGTAAAGTATTCAACACCTCTTGACAAGTGAAACACAAAAGTCAAAGCATTAACAAAGGTGATATTCCTACACCTGCACTAAAATGCCTCAAGGAGCTTTCCACAGTTTGGTAACAAATGAATGACACAACGGATTAAGGAAAGAGTGTATTCAAACAAACTTTCTGCATAATTTGACATGTTTTAAGCAGTGATCTGTTTTCTTTCTTTTTTGGAAAAGTAGAGTATTGTCCAGGCTCAATTAAAAGCCCTATACCCTGGAAATATGCGGAAAGTAAACTCATACCAGCTGCGTACATTTCTGGAAATGTCTATAGATATATATAAATATTCTGAATAGTTCAGTTTAAGTGTACAGCTCTTATGGTCACGTTCTCTAGGTGTCAGCAGTAAATGATACATAAACTTTTATCATAATAGGCACCCCAGTCTCATTAAAATCAGTAATATTGACATCGGTCCGCAGAATACAACTTTTCTATTGCCTTACATGCAGAAATGTCGCCCTTTTCCTGCTGTTTGCAAAGTTAAACACCACCAAAAGTTTCATTCAGGTGTCTGAGGTTTGAGTCCTACTTGGGAGAAAAACTATTTTTCTGGTTTCATACATAAATTACAAAAATAATTAGTACTGGGTACTGGCCATTGGTCACATTCTCACTGACCCAGGTTTCACAATGTACATCCCTGTTTTATACACTGTTAAAGCAGTACAGTTTGTCTTTTTTTTGTCTTAGCCATAAGTGTTGACTTCACTCAGTTTAAAACTCTTTTATAAAGCTATCAGTGCTACTCACCTCCACCACACATACAAGGCTAAGTCTGTGGTTCATATATTTCAGAAGAGGACTTTGTAGTTTCAACACATGAATGAATTCTATCTCGTAATATTTCACACACTTCGAGGCAGGGAAGCTCGTCAATCAAAACAGCTCGTCCAACTTAAAGTAAATGTGGATGGATATGTAAATGAGGTCAAATTAAAAATAGCGCAGTATTGTCATTGCTTTCAGCACATATTGATTTGTTGCCATCTTACATTTGTACACAGAAACTGGAGCCTGCTGCAACTGTAAGCGCTGCTACTGTCCTGGCAAAAACGGAGAGTTAGACAAACAGACAGGCTTGAAAAAGCAGCAGCTCAGCAGTTGCCTGTTGCAATCATACAGATTTATTACTTATGCACTCACTGTGGACATTTCACAGCTGTGTTTACCTTGGACACAGCCTTACGTATTGGGTGACTGGGCCAGGGGCTGCATGTGTGATAACCCGTTCACAGACACACTACCTTCCCATACTCATACCCCCCCCGACTTTTTAATACTTCCTCTGACTCTGTTAATAAACACATATCCCAACAAGCATTTTCCTAAAGACCATAATTCATAGTTTGATGTTTTCTTCTTTTTTTTTTTGTTCATTTAATTTTTGAGGGGTATTTAGTTATAACGTCATGACAAATCCTCGGTCTGATGTTCTCCTGGTGAAGTCATCACTGACAGCCTCAGGAAACTGTAACTCCGGGAATGCTTCCAGCACTTCTCTGTTGGAAAGATCAGCAGGGTTGCCTGGAGGCATTGCATAGAGTGGCTTTGTCCCCTCTGAGTAGCCTATAAAGTCATTCAGGGACCTTATATAGGAAATAGGAACCATACTGTACTAACTCCAAAAAAAATGCTGGTCTGTGGATCATACCTGAGGGAGACTTTAGGTTTCCTTATTTCAGAGGTGGTACAGAGGAAATGAAGGTGGAAGCCTGTGTATTGTAAGTCATGCTAAAAAAATGACAAAAAATGAAAATGCTTTACTGTTTCCAAACCTTTAAAAGTTAACCGGATGCTTTCTCCTTCTTTATTATTGTTATTATTATCATTATGTGGCATTTTGAATTATTGAGCTTTTCGTTCTCTCAGTGGAACTAGTAACACTAAAAAAAAGATTTACAATGTTCACAATAACATTTTGACGCTCATCATCTTTCCATAAAATCAAATATTTTTCTGACTTACATACCAAAACCTGTGAAGCAGATTTATGTGAACGTAGACTGATGACTGTATAATGAATGAAATAGTTGAATGAGAAGGCATCAAGCGGCCTCAAAATGCTCTGTCATTTTCACTTTATAAAATCCACTCCGTAATGATCCAATTTTGTGCTCTCACTCAGAAAAGTAATCTATGCTGAAAGCGAAAAGACTGAAACTGGCGATTGCCTCTGCCAGACATTTTCTCATTTAACTCCCAATGTATCGGACGATTACCAATTCACACACAGTACATTTAAGGGTGAAGGCTAAAAAGCAAGAAAATTAATGGAGAAGAAAACGAAGAAAAAAAAAAAACAGGAGAGGTACGACTCTGCCCTGCCATAAATTGTCACCGTCACAAATCCACCTTGTTTATACTCCCGCACTTAAGTCTGTGCCATATCTGACAGACAGTAATCCCATATGTATAATATGTTTTGGCTAGCCCCATCCTGTGTGGCATGATTCACAGCAAGCAAAAGCCACTCCCAACATACTGCCAGCACCATGCAGAGCGCCATAAAATGGAACTGCGAATGTTGTGCCCGTTTAACTGGGGAGGTAAAATAATTTTTATCATACCATGGATAAAAAAACATACATCTGGTTCAGCTCCGACTCTGGAGTCACTGAGGTTCTGTCCTCAAAGAGCGTGAGTTGGATGAAGAGACATATGTGGCAAGATGTTGCTTGTTACGTTACGGTTCACATGTTTTATTCATGCTTGGCTGCTTGTTAATGAACTTAACTTATGCGTCAGTTCACATGCACGAGCATATCAAGCACATATGGATCCACTTTGACGTGCTAATGGGGTCAGACAAAAGCTGTTGTGGATAAAACATGATTACAGTAAAGGATTGTCTTGATCAGTCTTGTTCATTGGGACATTGTCATGGTTGAGATGCAGGAAAGATCCAGGAAGGTGGTGGAGGCGATACCTGCAGATGGTACTCATTTGGACTTTACACACCTAAGTACTTTTTTAAAAATTCAATTTAAAGTTTCTCTGCTTGTGTGTTACAAATCGTTTAACTGGAGAAAGAGCATAGCTTAGTATGTAGGTGCAGTAGGTCATGTGTGACGGAATGTACATGCATGCATGTACACATGTTCACACACATGGAATGGCCCCTCATAGTAAAACTTACACATGATTTCAGATGCGCTGGCATTCTCACACACAAAATTTTAACTGCAGTTGCAACCGACTAAGATTGAACTGGTGTTCCTGCAAAGTTCATCCTATGTTGCAGTGGTTTCTGATAACCTTGTTCAGCAATGCCAGAGATTTTCTGTGCAAATTTTCAATGTATTGCATATCCCACTGTTTTACACTGTACAGCAGTAGATTTATTTGTAAAATAGTTTTTATTTGTTCCCGCTTTTTGCCATAATCTTGCCCATATAATTGGAGGGGTGAAGTGCTACCCTTCTAAAATACGCTTGAAAACATGTTTTAAGTAGAATTTACATTGTACATCAGTCACATATTGGACACTTGCAAAATAATATCTTAAATTTTTCCTAAGAGATCAAATTTCCAAATCAGCCAAATGCATCCAACACAAAGATGGTCCAATTTAACTGAAAACTTAGGACAAACATATTTCAATACAGTGATATTATGAGCAAAAAAAGAGCAAAACGACGTTTTATCATGATGGGCCTGTTTGATGCTCATCCAGAGTACAACTGCATCATAATTTCTACAACCATAGATTTAACAGATGTGTCTCTCTTGACCCTGTATCCTGTAAATAATCATTATCTGATTAGTGAAACATGATTAATTAAAGGCTGAACTGAAGTAAGACAATTACCACCATTAAAAAGGTTCCTACAACCTAAGACATGAAGAGCTCCATCATCTCTTCCCATCTGCCCCACTCACCCCCCAAAACAAACAAACAAAAAAACAGAAACATCCCAATCTCCCTCTCAGGATCAAATCAGAAAATGCAAACAGCGAAGGGGATCGGGGGTCCAGCAGCCTGTCAGCTTCACTCACATCTTTATCTTTCTTCTGTGTCTCTTTACAGGGAAGACAAATGGGAGAGGGCCCAGCCTGTGGCATAGGGAAGAAGGAAATGTCCATTCTAATATCCTGTCTGGACCATATACTCTCTCTGTCAGGCCAACATCTATCAGTCCATCTTGCAGGATCTGGTGTAGGGGGATGCAGCGGCTCTGATATCTGATGTTCTCCTTGTTCCCTCTCTTTTTATATTCATCGGCAAGGACATGAGAAGAGGAGACACATATCCTATGTCATTTATTAGGTGTGTGTAGAAAAAATAACAGAAAATATAATACGTTTTTAACAAAGGGAAGTGTTGTCTTTACTTAAAATCTGATGTTGTAGCTTTATTAATTTATTTAGATGTTGTTTTATTTAGTACTTTTTTTCATAATATAGTTGCTTTATGGGCACAGGTTATGCAAAAGACAATTTATTGTCATTAACTGTTGAAATGCAATTAAAGAGCCCTGAAAGCAGTATTTAAGGCAAAATAATGTTTGCAGGACAGATGGTTTTATTGAAGTGATTTGATGAGCAGTTTAGAACCTTTAAACCAAGGAATCTGTCAGCATCTATACAGATGATGTATGACTTTGACACCACTGACTCATAAATTCAACACAAATTATTTGTGCCTGGTAGTGTGAGTGAAGGTCTCACCATACTGAATAATTTTTAAACCATTATTTGCTTATGCCAGCGTCTCCCTGTTGGCCTACAGTTGTAACCACTGAGGCAATATTGACTTAGAATGCCAGTGAGCAAACCCCGCACCTCCCATTTGTACAGCCATTTTTTGCCAAAACCCAACAAAAATTTGTAGGGGCTGTACATTTACTTACGACATTTACTTAAATACAGACACATTTAATTTAAAAACTAACAGCACACAACTCTCGGTGTTCTATTTACGCAATAGCTAGTTCTCACTTATGCAATTGAGGGGAGAACAGTCCCTGAAAGAAAGTGGAGGAAGTATGAACAGGAAACAGAAAGAAAAAAAAAATGACAACTCCACATCTGCCAGAGCCTCATTCATGGCACCTCTCCATTTTGCCTTGCATGACCTTCTCATAAAGTACAGGCTGTGAGATTGTTCCCAGTTTAAAAATAGCTGCTGCTAAATTCTACACTGCACTGTATTATTTTGACTTTTTTAAAAATTTGTTTTCTTTCCTGCCAACACTTCCACTTTTACTTCACCCTTCACTGCATATTGTACAGACAGTGTGCCAGAAATCTGCCCAAAGGTGTGTAACAACCACCTCAGATGTTTACCCTTAACATTCTCATGATTTTGCTATACAAAGCTCCCCTCGTGCAAGAGCAGGCTTCAGGGAGTACAAAGTAGTCTTTCTGAGACTTATTGTTCTGATGAAATACACAAAGAGGGAACTGCCTGAATGCTCTCAGACAAGGTGTGAAATTATTATTCACACACTTAATTTTGTTATTGAGTGCTTGCATTGCTCGAAACAAGCTGGAAACTGCTGACATAGTGTAAATATAGCTAGAGATCAACACAAACAAAGGAATCATTGTTAAGTTGGTAAGGACTACCTGGTATATAGAGGATCCATGTAGTCATGGTATATGACAGAGAAAGGAAACTTGAAGCTGTCTGATGTGTATGAAAAATGAAAAAAAAATGCAGCTACTGTGTTGTATGCAGCATGGAAATCATTACAGATGGAACAGCATCAAAATCCTAAATATCAACAATATCAATTCAGTTGAGCATGGGATTTCATCCCACCCCCGACAAGAAACAATGTAACTGCATTTAACCTGTGAAATAAAATTAGTTGTACTTAGATTATATGTACCTAAGCTATGATTAGTTGGTGCGTTCTTATCAGGTCACCTTAATGTTGTCTTAATGGGCAAATTAATGTTGTGACAAAGTAGTGACATTTACTGCATGTCACATGTGTCCTGTTGTTCACACTGATTAGAAAATGTCACGTCATTTTTTCTTTCAGTATAAAGATGCTCAGTGTGTGTGTTTGTGTGTGTACTACTTCTACTTTATACTATTGTATATCCACCATATGCGACCTTCTGAATCCTCAATGTTTGTCATGAGCATGCCATTAAATCTTTTTGGGTGCTTAGATTTGGAAAGGTGGAGGGTGTGTGACAACAATTCTGCATGAGTCCCAAGCATAAAAAACAAAACAAAAAGAGAGCCCCAATCACCAGCATGGGGTGCAAAGTGCAGCTGCCCTGCTAATGAGATTTTAAAATGGGCCATAATGCCCCCTTAAATGGCCCCTACATGGAGAATTATATGCTTCATGTGTCAATTCATTCAAGGGGGGGATTATACACACGTACGCATGCATCTATGTGTTTTGAATGTCTGTTATTTTACACAATAGCCTGGAGCAAAGTCGACCATCCCAAAAGTGTGTTTTATTAGACATCGTTCTTGCACTTCCCCAATCTGGCTGACCATAGAAAATGCATAATATAAATAACAGAATACTTGAAAAGTAACTCAACAGCTACATTGTCCACAAAAAAGAAAAACGTAAAAAAAAAAAAGATGTTTCAAATGGGCTTTAGATTCTGTAAATAGAGGGTGGCCAATTCAGTTTGCAATGCCACCCAAATTGAATACTAATCAATGCAATAAACATTGCTAAATCAACATAAATGCAGTTTCAATCATGCAGAACATGCATATGATTGTGCTCTATTCCCAAAACAAAACCTCCCTGACCTGGTCTAGTGCTTTTCCAAGTGAGCTGCAAACATAGTTAATTGCCAAGATACAGATAGAAATATCAAGACAGTGTTTTTATTGTACTTAAAAAGGAAAGAACAAACACCACGTACAATGAATGGATAAATGATTGAGTTTGTTGTTGGGATGAAAAAGGATGAGAAGGAGAAAAGTAAACATTCCAAAAAAAGACAATGATCTCTTGATTGGGCTTTTATTCTTAACAAGCTGAGGGGATGTAGTTGTCTAAGGATCAAACAAAGACAGTCAGCTGAGAAAGAAAAAAAGAAAGAAAGAAAGAAAGAAAGAAAGAAGTGGTTCAACCTTTTTATGCTATGTTTTGTGTGTGTATCTAACCACTAGCGATAAGATCCACTTGCGGAGCGACAACCAGCTGTGAGGATGAGTACAATCGTGTTCACTCGTACATCACTGTGTTTTTCAGTTCGACAGCGTAGATGCACCGATGGTCGTGTCTGTGTGCATGTGAGTCCCTAAAGTGAACGGCCTTGTGTGTGAACCTCAATGCATCAGTGTGTGAATCAGACAAGCAATGCTGTATCTGGCCACTGAAATGGGACTTTGTCAAAGTGTAAGTGTGAACGTGTTTGAGAATGGGACAGAGACGGAGAGTTACGGGCCTGTGTGAAGCCATCTTTTGTATGAGCTATGTATGCTCTTTGTGGAGGAAATTTGAAAAACATTAGCATGATAAAGGCTGGCTAGGGTTGCCTCGCTGATCATGTGACACATTACTGAAGCAGCGCATAGATAGAAAATGACAGCAAGCTCATTCACGCAACATAGAAACCATTGGGTGTGCCAATAAGGTTTGGAAGAGGCACCATTCATGGCATTCAGTGCAAAAGCAGCATCAGTTTGCTATAAAAGAAAAAGAACAACACTTGCTACTTGTCTTTTTTTTTGTAGGGGGGTTGTAAATACACAAACTATTATGCTATGCTCTTCTCTTTGATCTCCCTTCTCTATCTATAATTTGCATGTGTGTGTGTATGTGTGGAAGTGTGGTGTTCATGTGTACAGTATGTATGTATGTGTGTGTGTGTGAGTATGTGTAGGGGGGGCGAGAACACAGGCATCTGTGGGCCTCTCTAATTAAAGAGTGTGGCTGGGCCAAGTTCTTGTTTTTAAGATCCCATTTCAAAGCTGGAGACATAGAGAGCTTATTTTTGGGCTGGGAACGTGTTGGTTTATCCACAAACCTTACTTGCCTGATGACTGACAAAACCAGGCTTTGAGGAAACAGCAAGAGTGATTTGCAGTCTGGAACAGTGTTGTTAAAAGGTGATATACAGACAAAGGCCATGCTCTCATCTGCCACTGCATGACTCTTTAAATTTATTGAAAGTGATGATTCAAGAGGGACAAAAGGCAAGAATTTCTATACTGAGTCCCACACTTCTCCCTTGTGGACAAAAAGAAAAATGCATCCAATTAAAGCCACCAGGCTTTCATGTTTCAGAATCAGGTCAGCTGATATGAGGTGAAGTTATCCGATACAGCCTTTGTATTGTCATTTTAAAGGCGTCTTTGTACTAATGCGTAAAACATTTATTAAATCAATGGCTGCATGTGTGTATATGTACGTTGTTTTAATAATTAGTACTTCTACAGCATTTCCATCACTCTTTGATTGCTTTGACATTAAAGCCAAAACCTTGTTGGTACTCATCATAGTTGGCAGTGTAAAAGGGTGATAAGATGCTTGAACATTCATAAATGAACACCTGTGTATCTAATGGTCACAGCCTTCCATTTCTACCAATAAAAAATGAGGGTGTCGGCTCACGGCCCTATAATTTACATAAATGATGGTGACACACCCAGATTTTTAGAATTGCAGACAATGTACTGCTCTTCAGTGGCGCAGCACTATGTCAAGAAATCACATTCAGAACACATGGTCCAGAATTTATGTATAACAGCTGTGTTGTGTGAATGAATAGGGCCCTGGTTCTAAGAGAAGGCATTATGTAAAAGCAATAAAAAGTTTGCATTTTATAAAAGTGGGGCCAGCGCTGGCTAAACTGCTTGGGATGGTTTAGCTCCATTACTGTAGAGGAAACCTGTTAGAGGTGAAAGGAAAAATACAAAAGCTGTGAAATGAGCTCTGAATAGGATGTTTCTTTTGGCCCGCTGAATTTTGATAAAGGGTCAAATGCTGTCCTCTAGTGACAAATGAAGACATGGCAGCCAGATTTTTACTTTCATGGCGTGTATTCTATTGGCCAGCAATACGCTGTTTGTGAGGTTGAATATATATCTAAATTTGAGTCATGAAACACAATGTATTATCCTGATATTTTCCTTTGATGTGTATGCCACTTTACTTTGAATTACTGTGAATTTGTCTTAGTCACATCTGTGATACTGTACTCACAAAATCTGATAAAAGGCAGTATATCAGCAACAGATCTTTGGATTTCTAATAAACTATATGGTTCTGTATCTTTTCAACAATTTATTTCAGATTTAAATGACTGTCCATTACATGACACACACAGATGAGTAATATCCCTACACAGTCCTGGTATATAATGAACCCTCCTGGGTCAGAGGGCAGAATTACACCTTTATTTCCTCATAAATTAAGTTAAATATCGTAACAAACATAAATGATCAGAGCTATGTTCACACATCAACAAAGCACCCATTTGTAAAATACACATGTAGGACCACTAAAGAGGAGCAACTGAAATGAGAAATGCTGCATACAGTCAGGTTTTGCACATTGTATTTTAATATTAAGAGGCTGAGGCATGACTCAAGACAGATTTCTGTTCTGCTGCCAGTGATGGAGAGTTTTTTCATTATTGCCAGCAGGGATGACAGCAGGAGGACTTTCAGGTCAGGGAAAGTGTTACAGGGTTAGAGTATCTGACAGGTGCCACATTTGATCATTTCACAAGCCAGTTTGTGTCAGTGCTGATGTACTTTGCAAATATCAAATTATTGTTGGTCTAAGCAAAACATAATAAAGTACTCGCAAATTAAAGTAAAGGTTTGATTCACACACCAGTAGAGTATGAACAAGGTGCTGAACCCCATCTTGCACAATGTTCATCAGCTGCAAAATTATACAGAGCAATGTCCAGTGAATATATACAGATTCACCTAAATGCATGGACAATATCTTTTCCAGTCCCCAAGCTTCCACTCAGCAGAAACCATCAGCCAGCCATTGTCTATGATAGGTGGGGTGGGGAAAAGAGACAGATGAGAGCCAGGATGCACCACACCACTTCACCTTCTCTCTCCTTCAACCTGACAGGACCTGAATTACAGTAAATGATAACCCTCCTTGGCCACAAAGCGATTTGACCTGCCGCCATTTCTTTTCTTTCACCCCGTTCTCCCACTCACTCACCCTCCTCCCCCCCTAATAGGTCCCCATAGGGTGGTCACACTCCCTTGGGATCAAGAGGGACAGAGTCTTTGGAAAAAAGAGGGATGGAGGTGAGAGGATTGAGAAGGAGGCCAGTAAAGTGAGGATGAATTACCAGTGAAACATTGTTTGCGGCATACATACTGCTACTGGCTACTCTATGGAGCCACAAATTATCTTGTAAATAGGTAGCGATTCAGCAAATATAGAAACATCACAACAACAGTTCTAATCTATAGATTAGAGAGAGACATACATCTAACTACTCCACCAACCCAACCCCCATCCACACTAACCTTCTAACATATTGCATATTTCCACTTCTTTTACAGAAAAAAGAGGATTACATTTTAAACTCATACTTCACTGCAAATTTAAATGTAAAACTTGAAAGAATATAGTAATGCTATGAGAGTGGAGAGCCATGGCTGGTATATGTATTTCATGAGGCCGTGTTTTGTAACCTCTTGTCCTTTTTTTTTTTTTTTTTTAATTAGAGTAAAACAAATTTTAACTGCAGCGCAATTGAAATTTGTAAGACATGATGAAAGCGGGAAAAGGATAAGTGTGATGGAAGACAGGCCAGTGAGCGGCTGACCTGCCACTGACCTGCAACTCTGGGTTTGTTGTGCCGTTTGTGTATGCATGTCATGTGTGCTTGCTTGTGTGTTGTCCTGATTGAATAACACTTTTTTTTTACAAGAGCTGAAGATTCATTGTGCCCCAGGGTTATACAGGAATGTTTGTCTATGTTTATTTCCTTATGCACAGACATACTCATTGCCTGTATTTGCAGTATTTTAGGAATTGTGCAACATTAGTAATGTAAAAATCGCTTAACAGTGTGTCAGTGTGTCTGCTTCGATTTCACAATGATTTTGAAAAGTAACACACATGTACAATACCTCATGGTACAAAAACATTTGTAAACAAGTGTAGTGTTGGATTAATTTTTTTTCTTGCGCTTGGTCATTTAATTAAAAACTAACAAATGGCGTGGAGTTTTCTTCCTTTCAAATAATCTAGGATACAAAACATCTGATGAGCATTCAGCAAGATCTAAGGGTTACGATCCAGCATCAAATCTAAGATCTGGACATCTTTAGGATTTTATGAGAGCAAAGGAAAGATGGAGAAAAACAACATCAAGTGATTACTCGGCATATCTTAACCGTAAGCTGGTGAGGCATCATGGTGTCTCTAAAGATGCTATTACAGTTTGCACAAGCAAAAACAACAACTGAAGATACAGACATGGATACTGAAGACTTTTTCCAACCAAAACATAACCACAACTCTGTGAGGTCAAAGGTAATTTTGAGAAAAACTGACAGTACTTCACCAACAAATTGCGTGCCAAGGTTTAATATCAAAAGCAAAGAACAAAAACTATTAAATGCACTTTCTCCTGTGCCAAAATACTTACACCTGCAAATCACAGATTTTTTTTTTTTTTACAGACTGAATACATGTATAAATACACACATATTTGAAAGTAGTTAACCAGTGTTGATCTTTTTAAAAATAATTTGATCAAATATAAATATCTACTTTATGTTAAAAGCTGTACCAGCCTGCACCGAATTGCTCAAAACACAAAACTGCTCTACATAGAAATATATTGTTACTGAACTGTATTATATCCTTTGTATCTCAATATATGTATTAAATCATCTAAGGGTAAGATACACACCCCTATTTACTAAGAAAAAAAAATGGATTGAAAAAAATTAAGGCAAATGGTAATGGTCCCACATTAGACAAGAACATCTGTCTCTTCGCTGAAAGGCTTTTGTTTGAGACTATCACTCTTATTTCTAAGTTGTGCAGACACGAGTTTGCTGGAAGCTGCTGTTCCTTTTATCTTTGGGAAAGGGACAGATTCATTTTGGGTAGGGCAAAAAACAGAGAGAGAGAGGGCACAAAAGAGCTCAAATCTTTCTGTGTGTATGAATATGTGATCGCATATGTTTGAGTGCCTGTGTGTTGCCTTTTGGAACCACACTTGTGAAACAAGCTGTACTACCGCAGTCCCATATGCGATCACATAAATGCAGAAGCACCCAGCAGACTCTCTTTTAGAGGATTCTATTTGGATAAGAATCTATTTTGCTTGCTGTGGGATTTGAGAAATATGGTCTCGTCTTTGAAACTTGAAGGAGCGATAAGTTTATTCCAATAAAGGTCATGCTGTGTGAGGAGGGACATTTAAAGGGGATGAATTATGGCCTTTTGCAAAGGATAGATTTTTATTAGAAAGGTCATCAGGCCAATTCAGTTTGCTGATCTAAGCCCATTAATACATTCAAAGCCTAACATAACTTTAAAATAAGCAGACAACTGTGATTATTTCTAACTTACAATTGATGTACTTCCAAATGTATTTTTTATGAAGTCATTAGTATCTGTGTGACTTTAATGGAATGTCCATTATTCCTTTGATAATACAGAGATTTTGAAGATATTTTTTGTAATTAGTTTAAAATCTGATGGTTCTAAGAAACAACAACGCAGAAACAAATCTCTTGAAAGCATTCTGACATTATTCAAAATAACATGAAAAGGCTTCTATATGAAAATAAAAAGAAGCTTGTCTTGATCTCTAGCATATGTGTGCGTAAATGTGTGATATCGAATAGAAACTTCTGTAAAGAGAAATTTCAAGTACAGGTGTAGCCTGTGAGGTCTGTCCGTCATTAGATGGCAGTGTTGTTTTAGTAAAGGGCAGGCAGTTTAACGGTCTAACATCCGTTCTCTTATGATTTTTCCTTTTTAGTCACACATTCTGTTCATCAAGTGTGCATTTCATTCATTAGAAAAGCTATAGTGATATTTCCTTTTTATCATAAATAAAGTCTTTCCACCAAAGATTGAACATCGTAACATTGTTTAATGTCTCAATCAGCATAACATAGCACCCAGAAAATGCTATGAAATCAAAAAATGCTGTTGAATAAGTCAGTGGTCTGGGGATAAAAAGTGGTGCAACGTCTGTCTCAAATAAACCTTTCTATCTTTACTATTTGGAACGGTTTGCAACACTCGGCTGTATTTTAAACAGTCTAAATTGCAAGAATGCCATTCTTACTATACATAGGTCGGTTGGACACTCAGATTACAATGGGCTGTTAACACGTTCTTCATTGTGCTGAGATGTTTATTAAGTGGCAGGCACCTTACACGTAAGTCAGTGAGTTCAGTGTTTTTTGAATTGCAGGCATTTTTATTGTATCACGTTGGTTCAAAACAATCCTTCCTTTTCCCTGATTTTTCCCTGACTTGTCCTTTTTTTATACTGATACTGATATACTATTTTTATACTAATACTGAGATGTCAGTCAATCAGTCTGGTTTACAATTCTGAACAAATACGGATGGCTGGCACAAGGATATCATTTTCTTATTGTAAGTTATCTCTGTTAGTTTGATCTGATTTTTTTCATATTAAATGTTCTTCACAGGAATGTAAAGTATTACATGCCAGGTGTTTGCTGTAAAATAGTAAACATGACATAATTCTTGGCTGGTAGATTCAACATTTAAATAAAAATGCTTGTAATCTCTGCTTTCTTTAACTCTTGTTTTGAAAAGATTTACACCAGCATTTACACCAGGGGAGCAAGCAAATGTGTCCTTATTCCCAGATAAATCTCTCACTGTAATAGCTGAGCCATAGTGCTGCTTCCTAGATGTTTAGAACAGGTGTTTTACTGGACTGTCTTCTTACTGATGACAGGAAAGACACAGAGCCGGAGACCAGCGGGTGAAGTCCCCAAAGCCTGCAGAGCCTGGGAGTGGACCAGCAGCCATATATCTCACCCTGTTCACACAGGCCCCCTGCTGCATGTATGACTTTTTATGTGTTTGTACTGTCTATTTGCATTCATGTTCTCTGTCTCTGTCTTTATCTCATGCATGTTTCTATTTTTATCTTCTATGGATAAAAGATTTCATCTTTTTTACCAGCTCAGATGGGTCCCATTTACAAAAGAAACTTCTCTGCTGTGAACTACTCCATTCATGTGGCTAATTGTAAAGCCTTTACTTAGAATATAGAAAAAAAGTGTTTTTCAAATCAGTGAAAATGACATCACTGTTTCCGTGTTTGTAGTAAACAATATATTGTCCTTCAAAGCTAGAGAAATAAAAGGAAATAAAACAATGACTGCTGAGAACATATAATTTTTGAATGATCCAGCTAAAATACTATCAACTGAAACAGCTCCAGTTGGTGGCTCTAATTATTGTTGCCACCCAGTTACACATAATTAATTGCTCATTTTCCTGTTATGCTACAAATTTTCTCTGTAGAATTTTCATGTTTTGCTAAGCTCGGTTGCAAAGATGGACAAAATTGATCCTCAATGTCAGAATGGATATTGTACAGGAGAGTGTCAGAATTAAGGGGATGCATCACATTGTAGTGTCAACATGTGCAACAGCCTACAGTGCAACAGCATTTAGCAACACATATTTCAAAATTATGATTCAATCACAGGACAAAGAAAACTACAACATTGGTGTAAGCAGCTGAGTAAGTCAGTATCACAGAGCATCAAATGCTTTTAGTTACCTTTAATGCCACAATTTCACATTATCTAATTAACACCTATTGTATGTTGTGATGTTTGAACATTCAAGTCAGTTATTAAATATTCTTATTCACACCCAGACAAAGTTCAGGATTGAAGCCCTGGAAATAGAGAGTACAAGTGGAGGGTGTGATGAGATGTACGGGAATGGTTAATATTTGACATGGGGTCCTGGGAAAATTTGGGATGTCATACAGCTGAAGTTCATTCCAGTTCCAAACAAAAGCATAGGTTGTTACTCACTTCTTTTAGTGAGATTTAAAAAAAAAAAATCAAACCACACTTCAAATTGAAGGATATGATGAGTCTGGATGAGGTAAATGTCAAATCTGACCATACTTTCAAACCAAAATATGTTCTGACATGAATGTAAATAAACCATCATGTTCCCGAATGGCATCGGAAAAATGGGTAATATAATGAGGATGATTATGATAAAATAGGACTGGAAGTGGTAAGATTGCCACCATTCATGTGGGCGGTCTGGGTTCAAATCCCCTGCATGAAAGTTACTACCTGTAGTAGTAGATAAGACCCCCTTATCCTACCAGTGTAAGTCGCTTTGGGTAAAAGCGTCTGCCAAATGCATAAACATGAAATGATGCTGAAGTAAAAAAGTTAAGATACTGCTAAGGTTTGACATTTATATGTTCACCATGTGCTTCTGGAAGAAAATCATCCAGAGGCACATTAAGACACATGATCAGCTGATTTAAATTGACATCAGATACATGTGAAACTGTGTGAGATAAATTATATATAAGGGATCAAATAAACAATGTGAAAGAGAGAGAGTATGCATGTGACGTCATCAGACATGAGACTGTAAAAAAATTCAGCCATCTCAATGCCCACAGGCTGTTTGAGAGGCTCAAAAACACAGAAAACCAACTAAAATGGGAAGTGGTTCTGTGCAATTGACTTACAAACAGATTCAGGAAGAAGTCAGCGTTTTCTTCTGACAAGCTTCCGAAAAAGTCAAGAGAAGAGAGCCAAATTCATTTCTGCATTATGACATCGTTAAGAAAACTAATATATATAGGTTTGGGAATGTGGATTTGCAGGGCACATTGTGTCTGGTATGCCAGACCTTTGGCTTAAAATCAACGATATTTGGCAGAGCAAATATGCAACTTAGTATCTCACATTTGTAGTCTTTGGAATGGCAAAGTTTTTGGATGAATTTTGAGCATCACTAACAATTGCATTGTATTCTGCAAATTAAATTTGCACATAAATTCTCTTAGTATTCAACGTTAGCTTACTAAGCGACTGTTAGCTTTAAAAAAAAAAACACTGCTAGCGCACAGTTTTTATTGTAAAAGTTTAAAGGAAGAAAAAAAACTGTTTGTACAAACCTGTACATATACAACAAGACTGTCACTTAGCGTCTTCTTCACCTTAATTTCCCTGACAAAACTGGCTTTGAAGTACAACCTAGCATCCAGACTTTTATATGCTTTAAGGCTGTCCTTCCTGTTGTCGAAATGGGGTACATTTCTGGCCAGATATTAGTGTCCCTAGTGCACAAATTCTTTGGTAGGTCACAGGGATACCTGTTAAGACTAACACCCTTCACTTTACAAGAAGATATCCGCTAGTCAAACTCCCAGTCACAGAAGTAACAGCGGCAGATATGACATTTTACGACCCAGGTCCGTGCTTATGTTGTCAAGCTAAAACACTGAGGCAACATGTCACCAGAAAATGTCATCACACGTCTCTGTATTGACAAAGAATATAGTTAAGCAGATGTAGTTATTGTGTTCTTGTGAGACTGCAATATTTTGTGCCGTGGATATAATAATAGATTCTGTTGTGAGACTGGCTTGGAGAAGAAGTTCTCATTTGGATTTTAGAATGACTGATTTAAATTAATCATAAACCTGTTTCACCACTAATGGATCATAAAGTCTGTTGTGTGGATATAGTTTTAATATTCTTGTATTTGAACAGACTGTCAGCGAATATGCAGATTGTTTTCATGATAGGGAGGTTTGTTTTTCTTATTTTCTTTTTGAGCTGATGTCAAACTGTTTGGAAACATGTACAAACTAATATGGTTGAGTTCCATGGCAAAATCTCTTAGTCTTTATGATTCTGATCTTATTGATCTAATTCATGTTGCCAAGTATGTTTGCATTTGTTCAGTAGTTGAAACAACAGCCTTGGGTCAAGCAGTACTGCAGCACGCTGGCTAGTCTCTCAGGGTCAAAGCATCAAGAGTGCATGAATATGAAGTCTGTATTGTATACTGTAGAAGATATCTGAAAAAGAACATGAACAATTTTGTTTATTGATGTAGAATAGATTGAGGGTTTGTGAAGGTTACAGGTTTATCAAGTCTCTGTCTACTCTCTAACTATTAGATTTATTAGAGCCATTACTTCTGCACACTTACATTCACTTTTGTTCATATTTTCAAAGCTACTCTGTTGTTATTTTCATGACAGTTGGATAGAAATGTACCTCATCTATGTGTCTGCAACTACTTTTCCTATCCACTCGGATGTGCCTCCCAACACCCCCTCCTGCCATCCTGCAAGTTCTTTTAATGAGATATAGGATATGCGTGGTACATGTCCAAGTTGAAAGAATCAGTCACTGGTGGCAACAGTGCTGATCCATCAAGGATAGCACCTTTTACCCTGAAAATTCTGCCAACTCAGGAGGGCAATTAACACCTCTGCAGCTTGGGTCAGAAATGAGCTCAAGATTTCTCCCTTGTGGACGTTGTGGTCGACGCAGAGCCGCAACGCTCTTTGCTGATGCGCTGGCCTATGGATCCGTGTGTGAGTTAGTTAGTGTGTATGTGTGTAAGAGAACAGAGCACCGAGGGTTTTGTGACTGTGTATGTGAGAGGGAAAAAAAAGAAAACGCCAGTGTGGTGCTGACAGGCAGTGCGGAGCGTTCAGGTAAGGTGCTCCACAGGGTAATTACGCACAACCTCAGGAGACTTCACACTTGGGCTTTGTGGGTATTTTTGTTTGTTTTAGCCATTTCCTTTTCTTCCTTTTTTTCTGTAGTTGTTCACATGAATGAAATATCAAATGTACCTTAGAGGCTCCATGTTAGGTTTAAAAGAGCATTCATCTGCATATTAGGATTGATGCTAGAGGGAAAAGTGATCACGTCTCTGGACTCTAGACACACGTTTCTGATATTAATATGCACTCGATAGGCTCGGAGAGAAGGTTTCATGAATATTCATCAATCTTAATGTGGATGTCTGCAACTGATATCACGACGATTAGAATAAAACATTCTTAATGTTCTTAATTGGCCAGAGTCCCATGACTGTATTAGGTTTTCATCTTATAAACATTTGACGTGTCCAATTCAAATCCTACAGCCTAACCTCAGAATATTAAATCTCTTGACCTTTGATCAAGGTAATTAACCCACTCTATCAATTATCAAATGAAGCATAACATGGTGGACTCACATTCACAGGCAGACACAAGCAACCACCTTGACTGATCTCTCTCAATATCCTTCTCAAGGGCTTAATCACATTACAAAAAGCAAAAACTACTTAGCCTACTGGTTTTATTGGTCAGGAAATTATTACTTTGTTTTCATTGGTACACAGATTTCAGTTAAGTGGCTGTTGCTAACTAAGCTTTAGAGACTTAGAGATTTTTCCTTGTGATGACTGTTCAAAATGCACCAAGAGCTTTGTATTATATAAAAAAAATAGTTAACCTGAACACCTGCTCCAGCTTAAATTAGCTTCCTCTGAATAACTGAAATCTGACCACTTTCCTGCAGCTGCAGCTCTGTGCACCTCTCTTGTTCATTTTAGCCCTCATAAAGCAGCAGAGGAGGGGGTTCACACAGTGACTGCTGGGGTCGCCATCCGTCATGACTCCTTTGCAGACCAAAGTAAGTGGAGTCTAACTGGAGGACCAGGAAATCCGAGCCTCGGTTAGACAAACACATGCTACTTCCAAAATAACAATGCAATCCTGTGACAGCGACCACAGCTCTCTGGACAGACATCAGGCATGCTGGCAATGAAGTGCACAGAGGGGGGATTGCATTACTGAGAGCTTGTAGTCAAAACCACCAACAAGCATATCATGGGAGGACCTGAAGGGGTGGGAAAAAAATAAAGATAATCAGGAGTGACTGAATAAGTTCAGGGGCATGGTTTCAGAAAACAGAAAATGTGGAGGATTCATTCACTTCTTGGTGTGTATATGGAGCACAATTTAAGGGATTAAATATCAAAATAATTCTATTTATTTTTTACAACTCGGGTACAATTCAAGTTTTTAACCTCATAAACTTGAGTTGTACCCAAATATTGCACCAAATTGTACCAAAATATCACTGAGCAGTACTTCTTTAAGTAAATACTTTAACTTTACAAATTACTGAGGTATGACACCAGGACATAAGATGTCAGAGAGAAGAAGTAAGTAAAGTGGTGGTTCTGGTGTATTGTCTAAAACAGCAGATGGCAAAATGTGAGATGATTGAAAATGGAAATGGACACATAGATGTTCGGGTATA
Source organism: Leuresthes tenuis (assembly GCF_036924035.1). Classification (NCBI taxonomy): domain Eukaryota; kingdom Metazoa; phylum Chordata; class Actinopteri; order Atheriniformes; family Atherinopsidae; genus Leuresthes; species Leuresthes tenuis. The sequence continues at coordinate 12,127,070 of NW_027325361.1, read as the reverse complement.
TGAATCTAGATGGCCAAATATCAACGTTTGGAATTTATCCAGACAAAACCAGACATATAGGTGAAATTAAATTGTCTTCCTTATCTCTGAACTATTATTAAATAATTATTATTGAAATATTATTGTCTTATAGACCCTATTTTAAACAACAACAAAAAAAAACTATCCTGGTCTTCATTGGGTGAAAGGCAGTGTATATCCTGGACAGGTTGCCAGTCCATCATATGTCACATAGAGACAAAGAGTCACACATGCTCACACTAAGGACAATTTAGAGTCACCAATTAACCTAACATACATGTTTTTGGGTGGCGGGAGGAAGCCAGGGTACCTGGAGAGAACCCATGCATACACAGGAAGAACATACAAACTCCACACAGAAGGGGGATTGAACCTGGTGCTAACCACCACACCACTGTGCAGCCCCACATATCTTTATTTTAATCAGTAACATTTTCATTGTTAATAAATAGTGATATTCTTTGAGATAGAACCTCGGATTTTCCACCAAAGAAGTAAAACAGCCATTCAGAGCCAGAAACGCCTCCGGCCCAGTGCTGCAACAGTCGCTGTCTGTGCATTTGTGTCAGCTAAATGTGTACATAATTTGAAAGGGGAAGCGTTCTGTCAGCTCAGAGCAGGTATCTGTCAGCAGGCTGTATCTTTTAGGATTGCAGGAGGAGGAAGCAGCCTTGACTGGGCCCTTTTCTGCCCATCACTGACATACAGCTGCCCCGAAGCAGTGGGCAGTAAATCCACACTTGCAGTATCACACTACACATGCACACACAGACACTCACACACCCACAGGCATGGCTGGATTACACACACATGTGTCTGCACCTGCACTTACAAAAAAGGGTTACCCCACTGTATGTGATTGAAATGTATCAACAATTTTATCACGCCAGGATAATAATCAGTTCAGTGATGTGTCTGGATGATTTGTTAAATATATGTGTTGAATTAATTGATCTCATTAAAAGAAACATAAACTCTACATGATTACGTTTTGAATACAATTCTGAAAATTTGTGTGTGAGAGCTTAGAAGCAGTGGCAGAGCCCAGCAGCTAAACTTCCTGCTCTTTCTGTTCCTGCTTCCATACTTCTTCCAGCTGCTCAGATTTACAGGTGCCACTGACCTTTTCATCATAGGAAGTTGCCACAGCTGCCTGGGTCTCCCTTCAACAGCTCACATTCATCCATCTGTTGCTCCTCCTTCTGCTTCCTGGCCTCAAACACCCACACCAAAAAAAGCGAAGAAAAAAAAAATCCCCCTCTATGGCAAAGCCAGGAATGTTTCTCGATGATTCCATCTAGTGTGCAGAGCTGTGTATGATGGCTTCTGTGAAGTGTGCCTCTGTGTTGCATCAGCCCCCACTGTGTCTGCTGTGAGAATAGTGGTTAATAGTGGATATTGAGACACACAGTGAACTTAACACCTGCTGTTTAGTGGGCATTTATTTCAAACTTATGTTCTAATGTAATAGGTTCATGCATTCTTTTTGGAAGTAAGTTAGGTATAAGTGCAAGTAAACTTTGCAAGTGCCAACCAACAGATGTATGACCAAGACTAATGAGCACTCTAGAGAGACCTGAACAGTTTCTTTTATATGGAAAGCTGCAGCTAGATATTATGTCTGATCATTTCAATATGTTTTGTAGCATAACAGTCATTCAAGCAGCCAAAGCTTGGCATTTCAGATTTTCTTTCATACTTGATTTTTTTATTCATGATCAAAAATATGTCTAGTAAAACATTTCCCAGATGTAGAATCAACAGACTCGTCATTAGAGTGTAACCAGATTTTAGGAAAATCTATAACATCCCAGGAAACAAATAACGTGCATCTTGAGAAAGAAACAAAAACAAAGATTTCCATACTTTTTATTTATTCAAAATAATCAAACAAACAAGATGACATTTGGTTGGTTGTTGTTGTGATGTCAAATGTCAAAGGGCAATTTTTTTGTTTGCTAGATTTTTTTCCTTCTGTGCTACAAGGGAAACATGACAGGGCAACAATTCAGAGGGCAAGAATGAGGACCCAGCTGTTTGTTCTAAGACAGAGTAAACATAACAATTCTATTTTCAAAACTGTTTTTTAGTAACAAAACACATAATTATGAATATAATCATGCCTGACTGCCAATAGAAAGGAAATTTAACATAAAAGAGCCAATCTGAACTGATGACGTCATGTCAGAATCTCTTTCCATCAGTTTGTTTGTTCTTTAGTTCAGTTGACAGCAGTCGGAAGCAATAAATGTGGTTGCAGCACTGCCACGAAACAAAATAAACAAGGAACACAGAAAATGATACTATTTTAAAGTACATTTGGAAAAAAAAGTAGTGATTCAATCAAAAAATTACAAAGTCCAGATTATTTTCCTTTGCAGACTATTGCATGGCCTGAGCAATGACCAAGTCTCTGAAAAATATTGAAAAGATCATTGTCAATTTTTTTATTGTTACAATCATTTTTACAATTTAAAATGATTTTCTTTCTTAACCAAAAGCAGTTGTTCTTGAAGATTTTAACATTAAATTGACATGCTGACATTTTGTTTAATATTATTATTTATTTTTTACTATTTTTGGATGCTATCTTTGTAAGGTTTTTGTGTTATAAAAATTCAACTCTTTTCTTTTAACAAATCTGTAAATCCATGAGTTTGCAATATATTTGCTTCATGCATTTATTGATTATCTCAATAGCTTCAAAATCACGGGACCACAAAGCAAAGTTGGCTCACACTGTGCCACTAAAAGTGATCATTAACATCTCCAAAACAAATATATTAGTGCAAATAGCCTGTTATATGCCTGAAAGCCAATTACACCTCCATCCTTGTAATAATGAACTCATGAACCAAGCTTTATTGGAAATTGCTGAGAGACTGGAATCAATACAAGTGGACTTGAGAAATGAGGGACAAAGTGAGCTAAATTCACACACAGCTGGAAAAGCTTCCCCAAACTCGAATTTATCTGGATGTCAATGCCTGCTAAATCCATCCAGCACACCTGCCCTGCCTGTATTAATTTGTACATGGGGTGATAAACGTGCTTGAGTAGGAAAAAAGCAACCGCTTAGGATGGATTTTTACACATTTGTATACAGGATGATGTGGTAATGGCAAAGTATTTAATTTGCACTCTCTATCTCGAAGTGTGCAAAAAAAGCAATTAGTTGCTCTGAAATTAACCCAAGGGATCATTCAGGAATCCAAGGAAGAGGACTGGCACCAAGTCATACACACACACAAACACACGCACAAGCATCCAACCGACCAGGATCACTGTAAACTACATGTAACTCTTCCAGCTTTTGGCCAAAATAGAATCAAAGTCCAATGACCCCCGTACTCCGTTAAAAAAAACAATTTCCTGGCATATGAAAACACTATTAAAAGACTGAGGCCAGAGTCAAGTAGGGACCAAAATGTTATTAATTTTGGAGGTTACAGATAAACTGAGGGCAAAGGAATTCAGTAGTAGGACATTTACTGGACATTGTAATATCTTCATGAAAGACTGAATCTTTTAGGAATTGATTGATATCAAGAAATAGTGTTACTAGCATAGACAACTTAAAGTCTACTTAAAGTTGTTTGCAGTTAGATCTTATGTATATATTTGGGTTGCCCTCTGATTGATGAATAAGCTTTCGCCAACAATAAAAGTGTCAGTCGGACAATTTTTTTATTGGTTGGTTAATGGTGGGGTGAGAGAGGTGTTAGGACGCTACCATGAACTAATCGCATATAGTTAAATTTTCAGTCAGACCATTGTTATTAGGTTAGAAGCAACACAATACCTTGATTTTAACCTCTCTCTCACTCACATTCATGTCCTTGTCAGCCATCTTTTGGCTTTGTTTATTGATCAACTGCAGCCCACTCATATGATCATTAAGTAATGCACAGATACAGAGAGGGACGGGGAGGGACAGTCCTACACAGAAAGTTATAAACGTTTGCTCCAAATGTTCCTACATTTTTCGCTAGGTACTTTTTTAAAAGACGAAAAAAAAACACACTGAAAATGGCTGTGTAGTTGGCCAAAGTGTGATCAAATGAGCATTCTGTTGTACATGATTATGTATTATTTCGGAGTGTAAGAGGGTAGGGGCAGAAAGAGAGAAAAGGCAGCAACATTTTTTTTGCTAAACCTTTAAAATATTTATCACAAAAGTACAACAAATAGATGAATTTTTTGCAATAAGTTGTGACAGCTGGTCAGCCGTTTTTTCCATACAACACACACACACACATAGATATGTCCAATTTTGTCAAACGATACTGCTGTTATAAAATTAGAATTTTATAAAAGCAGAGAGGTCGTGTGGAAATAGTTTAAGAAACTGCAAGTTAACACGCAGTCTTAATGGGCTAATTTTCAGTTACAATTTCCTATGCATTTTAATGAGAGTGGCTTCATTTGAGATTTTTGCTGTATCATTAGCAATTCCACTTTACTGTTTTAGTGGGCCCATTAAAGATTAGTTAAGCTCAAACATGCAGGATTGATTGAGACCTCACTTCTTAATCTAGATGCATTAACCCTGTTCGGAGAAGTTCATTTTTGAACGATTTCAGACTATGTTTACATGCAATTCCACTTTGATATTGCTAAAACGATACAGTTTTCAATTTTTTTTTACTAATGTCATATACATTCACTTACTTTCTCGGTGTGTTAGTCTCACTTTGAAAAGGTTGATTTTTGTCATGTACATACAAGAAACATCAGTTTTTTTCTAGGGTCATGATAACATACAGGATGTTTAACATTTAAATGTAAATTTTACACAATGCTTTTTCATTTTATTATACAATAATCTCACAATACTAAACTATCTGCATGACATTAAAAGCTGTTTTGAGTGACTAATTGCAATGAATAAGTGCAGAGCTGATGTTAAGGAGGATGAATAAAGCAAATAGTTGTGTTTATGAGTCTCTTAGTCATGTTCCTCTGTTGTGCTTTTGGGTTCATGCTGCAATCTTCTATTAAAGCAAAATAAACTCGTAATAATGTGTTTTAACAGGTAAAAGAAAATTTGTTGTAAAATCTCTTCATTTTGATTTGGATATTTTCATCACTGTCTTGTGTTTTAGATGGAAAAATGTAAAGGTCAGGATGGAAGATGAGAAAAGGAAGGAAAGAGATACAGACATAAGAACAGAGAGCCTTCATCAGGGCTTCATCTGCTGACCTACCAGCTATGTAGCCCATGTTTAGCTCTTAACTTCCAACAAGGAAAAATTATCATTATGCTCAGCAGATAATGATGAATGTTCTAAGTTACTTTATTAAAACTTTACATAAAAAACACCCATTCACAAGTGCAGAGAGCTTCCTCTCCCTTCTTTAATATATGGGTCCAATTTTAATGAGAAAGAGAACTGAATGCCAAGAAATAACAGGGAACGTCACAAACAAAAAATGAGCATGTAGTGTGTATTGTACTGTGTTTTGCTGTCATGGATGTATTCATCCCGTGCCAATTCTTAGAAACCCATTGACGCCACCATCCCAGCCAATTGGAGATATGCAAACACGCATTCACACTAACAATGCTTATTCTCAAGTTAGATCTTTCTGCCATTTGAAGCTCACTTTGTGAATGCTACCCACAGCAGTATAAAGAGACACGAAAAAGGTTCCCTTATAAACACTGTCTGTGTTTAACAAGATGGCCCCTGGCAAATGTGTGCCCTCCCTGATGTAGACATTTTTGTGCGACTAGTCCCCTTTCCTGGTAAACAGAGCTGTACCTGACGCCTTTCCCTAACGTGGGGATAGTGGCACGGGATCCTCAGGATGAGACGTAACTGCTTTCAGCACTTCCTCACATCAGTCCACTCGCTCTGAAGTGCGACTGTTGTGTGCTTTATTGCGAGGCCTGGGTGAGCATGAAAACAAACAGGGGCCCGGCTCAGAAGCTTTGATCTCCCGTTTCCTGGTCCATTATTTATGTCTGTTTCTCACGAAGCTTTTTTTCTTCTTCTTCACGTGATTACTATGCGTTTCCTCACACATTTTCAGCTTGACCCTTGGACAATGTCTTGCACTTTAATAGTTTCTTCTAGCAGGAAGCTATAAAGAACTTAAGAACTTTAGATAGTTATTGTCCTTTTACCTCTGTTTTTTGTTAGAATAAAATGAAAATAAAAGAGTTGCATTTGGAGCAATATTAACAATCCAATGACAATGAGATTATATAATAGCAATTAAATCATATGCACATCTTAACAAATATAATAGCCAAATCATAAATAGAATTTTCTTAATTGCATCTGTTCAAAGTTGGTTCAATGTTAATATTTTTTCCAATCAGAATAATCTTGCTTATGTAAAGAACTGCAATAATTAAAATAAAATCATGGTACATTAATTTGGTGTCGTAAAGCTGCAAGAGGCTATTTTTTTAACTTGAGAGCAACTGTTAAATATCATGTGGACTTGAACTATGGGCTAACAAATAAAAAGGGAAAAAAGAAAAAGAGCTGATGAATGAAATGTATCCCCTACACACCTCCAAGCACCCAACCTCCCTAAAAAAAAAAGAAAGCACAAGTAAAAAGACCGCAGAGCATAGAGTCAGTTGTAATTAACCAGAGTTCATCTCTGGTCTTACCAGTAACTGCTCAGCACATCGCTCACCCTGACCCATAAGCTCCACCAGCTCAGCAGATTGATCAAAAAGGCCCGTCTTGAGTGGAAACTAGTACTCCATTTTGGCCAAGATGGTGGATGTCATCAAGGACCCTGCCACTGAGGGGTCATTGCCTGGCTCAGTTTGTGTCCCAGGCTGATTTTGATATATGATCCAAGAGTTTTTTGGGTGATACTGAACATAAATTCACGCAAACCTTCCAGCTATGTTATCTATAAACACAATGCATATCTAGTCACAAATCTGTGAATGTAGTGACATCTTTCCCCATTCTTTCCATGATGTTAGGTGGAGGTTGGATAGGTTCTTGAAATCTGATGGGACTTAAAATCAATTGATAGATCAGCTTTGCAGGATGAAGCCATGTGGCCAACCTTGTTTTTTTATTTCTTTCTTTTTTTTCCAATTGAGATCCGAGCTGTTTATTTGCCATGTCATTGTCTGAATATGTCTTTCCTGAAAAAAAGTTTGTATTTCTTTTTTCTATTTGTATTGATTGATGAAATGTGAAAAGGGGCCAAATTGTCAATGTCCACCTGTGCATTTACACAGAGGTAACTATTTTTGGAGGAGGTTGATAGAAAGAGTTGTGATATTGTCACATATCTTAGGTCGACACTGCTAAACCCCTTCTCCAAAATACATCTTAAATACTTTTACCCCTATTTCTTCAGTTTTTAAAGGGATTTGTTCGCTCTTGATTAACGTGGTTGAGATGTCACTTCTTATTTCTTTTCATAGGATTTCATAGAAGGTCATTAACTGGATTCCTCCATGTTACAAAACATCACTGTAGAGAATCCCTGACAAGACGGCAGATGTTTCCTTCAAAAAAAACATGAAAGCTTTAATGAAGTAACTATAGTTAAATGAGACAGAGTTGGTTTCAAAACAATCCTACAGTATCATTTGTGCTTTGATGATCTGTTCCATAGCTGTCGCCAATCAGCCAGTCATCTGTCATTATGTCTTTCCTTGCATCCGCTAGTCAGGTTCCGATATCAGAAGCACTCTGAAGCATCAACAGAAAGATTGGAGTCATGACACTTACTCTCCACAATCACGTCACTGGTGGAATAATTGGAGCTCGTTTGAGGGGTATTTAAGAAGACATAACTGGAAGGAAAGTTCTGCAGGGAGAGGGGTACACTTGAAAGGAATTGAGGGAGAGAGAGACCAAGACCTAGGGAGAAAGACTAAGACTGGGAAGTGAGTCTGGCCCATGCATGTTTGAAAGCAGCAGTTGGGACCCTGATGACAGAGTGGTCTTTGGGAATTTAAGAGCAAGGGCCCAGAAGTGGGCGTTTCCTCCCACAGAGGACTGAGCCAGGAAGGAAGGCTTTGGCTTTCAAAGCATCCACAGCTTTATTTATATTACATATTTTCATCGCCAGGACTTTTTCAAAGGGAGCAGAGAGCTGTTTTCCAATTTCCAATACTCTTTGGCCTCTGTCTTTTATTTCCTTACTCTGCCTCAGACAATGTATTTGTTTCCGGAGCGACGTTTGCACTGGGTCTGCGTGTAGGCACTGAGTTTACCATTGAAAGATACGAACAGGGTGTTATTGTCAAATGTGAAGAGAGTGATGGGAGGTTGCGTGATTGTTTTGCCTCACCTGTTTTCCAGTGGGGTCCAAAACCAGAGAGGAACAGCTAAAAGAACAATGGCACAGAGGCCTTGGAACAACGATATGATGAAAGGTACAGTCTCCACACTGCAGAGGCATCGACTCCTTTTATTGAAAGTTGCCTTTGTTTTCTGTTTTGATGAAATTTACATTTGCCTCTTGTTCAAACTACAAACAATGAAAGATAGTTATAGCTGTATTGTTTTGTATTATGATTTTAGTGTCAACAGATATATGCTTTTCATATACTTTGGAATGGAGGGTTCTCAAGGATGACTTCTAGTTAAAGTTCAAAATAAATCCTGAATGGAAAATTTTCATTGTCCAATTTATTTTACAAGTCTGACATTTTCTTTTTGTGTTAAGATTTGCTCTGAGGATATTTACTCAGGGAGGATATGCACAGATCTGTCCACAGATACACAGCCACATTAAAAAAATGCAAGAATCCAAAACTTCAAACCCGTACACATCACCTCCTATCTGAAAAAGGCACAGGTTGACTTGTGACATCATTTGGCATCGTCAGGTAAAGACAGCCACTGATAAATTAGTCATCCATCCAAGGCTCCCATATCACATGTGGTCCCATGATCGTTTTTAGAGGTAAACAATGTTGTCATCAGGAGGACTGTCCACCTACTCATATATCTGTCTCCTCCTGGGAATTGATCAACCTTAGCGGAATTAGAAGAAGAAGAAAAAAAAAAACAGCACAACACTTTTCACCTCTACGTGCTTGAGAGTGAAGCTGTTCCAGATTCAACTGGATAAAATTAATATAAGCAACTTCTTCTATCCCTTCCCAAATAATGCTGGTGGCAGGTGAGGGTTTGAATAATCATTTTATGAATATCAAATGTGACAAGATGCACCAGGTTTGAATAAAAAAGAAAAAAAGAAGTGCTTTGACCTTGTTTGTTACATGTCAGACAGACTTCTGAAGAAAGAAATTTAAACATTGGATCCAAGTTTAAAATGTGTTATTTTTCTTTATCTAGTTTGAAACATCTTATGCTTTCACATGTTTTCATGTTACATTTGCTCTTAGATAACAATATAAAAAATATATTTTTTGATTGTAGGGTTAAAAGTGTGGATTATTCCAAAATCTTTTGTTTGTCAACAACTGTATGAACATGTAATGCTGATGGTGTCTCTACTTTGTACTGTTTCTATGCTGCATCACAGCTCAAAGACTGAAAATGTCATGTTCATTATGACAGTCTCTAAGTGCAATATTTTCATTGTACTTTAGATGGTAACATTTTTTTGTTGATCTCATTGTGTTTACTGCCTCTGTGTCTTAATATGTAGCACTGTTCATGTGCTTCTTCATAGCACCCTTGAGAGCTTTCCTGTCGGCACAATGCTTAATTAATTAAGAAGGGGGTGTCAGTTGCCCCATGGACTCTGGGGTAATCATACAGGGCAAATTACAGCACACTGAACTGTGAGCTGGGAGAGATGAGCCATCAGCGCTGTTGTCATTGTTGATTAATTTCTCTGCATAAATTCTGACACCACTGTGCATGTGTAACCTGCCACAAAGCACTCATGTGTCCGTTCATCACTGTTTGGAAGATGCAGATGTGTGGATATGTGCTGATATAGTGCATAAATGTATATGTAATTGTGCAATGTTGTGTGCTTCTGAAGGAGCACACAGTGGATGTGGCAGGTGGACACTGCTTGTGCTCTAAATGTATGTACAAGCGTTTGGTTTGATATGTTTTTTGTATGGGAAATAAAATTATAAGTGTGTTTTTGCTTCAAGTACCGTGTTAGCATTTTTGTAGTACCTGCCCTTAACGTCTATCTGGTTGTATTTCCATGTGTAAGAGGCAGGTAGCACCACTTTATAAACAAAACTGTGATACCTGATGAGATCAAGTGACGTTACTGATGACAAACGGCTGATACTGTCTTGGGACAGGGAGGACTGTGAGGAAGTGTATTGATTTGCCTTATTACCCAAAGCATCTGTCTTGGGAATGAGAGAGGGAAGAGAGGAGGGGTGGGAAATTAGCCGGGCTCCACCTCCGATGACGGACTGATTGCTCAGGGGACCCTGAGGAGAACAAATGGCCCCTGCCTGTCTACACACACACACACACAACCACTCGCACACGTGCATATGAGCACTTATCACCCAACATTTCTTCTGTTTTTAATTTTCAAATCTAATTTAAACCTATAGTTTACAAATGGATTATGAAATAACTGCACATTTTACAGCTAGTAGACCAGATTAAGAAAAAAGGGACACATGAACATATAATTAGTATCTTGGTGTGCAAAATGACCAAACTGTCACCACACTTTCCTACTTTTGATCGTTGTGTTTGGTAGACACTTGGTATATTTGTAGCACATGTTTACATAGTTATGATTTGGTAAAATCTGATTAATGTAGCAAGTTTTACTTTTGAAGTTTAGCCAAGACCTGCTGGTGAGGAAAATTGATTTATTATTATATTCATAATGGAAAATCTACAATAAAAATTAAACTACACATCTAAACATTTAAGCATTCTATGCAAATTTAGTTGAAAACAAACTTGAAAAGAATAAGCCATTTCCTATTCAACAAATATAAATAATTATCAGTAATATGCATAAGTTCTTTTATAGTCTGCTTCCAGAGAAGGCTTTTCAGGTTGTTGCACAGTTATGCATCCACAGTGTGAGCAGAGGTATTTCTTGGTGTGTGGTTGATTTCTATTACATCTTGAAAATAAACAGCACATTTGAAGCTTTTTCTCAAACTGTCACACTCAGTGCATCATTTTCCAGCAGTATACACAATTTTCTCATAATTTTTCTTAACAACAAATATACTGCATTGTGTAAATTATTTAGTCCAATAGTTTAATTCTATTTCCCTGTATGCCTTTCCACTCTACCCTGTGATACCCTGTTAATCACATTTCACTGTAATGATCTACTTTCCTGAACATATTGATGAAAGTGCTGCAATTACTTAGCTCAATATTTCCCACATTAGTCGGCCTCAGAAGTGTTTCACACGTCCATTTATCTGCATGGGGTTTTAAGTGGCATAAAGCTGGCCTTTAAAGTGCATTCATATTTTATTCTATGGAGATATTGCCTGGCTGATGGGCTGCTGGTAATTCATAACCCTAAGTAGGAGTAATTGCCCATGCATGAACTTTCCTGACAGGAAAGCTGTTTCCAGTGGAAGGGGTTTGTCTTCTACTGCTTAGACCAATTTTTCTCAATTACTAATTTCTCTGTCAAAAAGCTAAGAAATATGTGGCTGGTTACTTACAGACAGAGCAAAAATGAAGAAAAGCTTTTTTTTTCTCACTTGTATATTTTTCTTTTTTGTTTTTCTTTTGACCTAAGATTTTGCATTAGTTCTTGTTTGTGACTGGGGTGGGAAGATTACTTCTGTGAAGTGCTGAGTTCTGTGATGCTCTGGTCTATTCGGGTCACTATAGGTGTGACCGTCTTGGTACTATAAAAATGAGGTCACTTTTTTTCTGCTGTTTCACCAAATTTTCTCCAAGGTCGGGACAAGAGGATCTGGAGCTGTTTGGCTTCACTTATGCTTTCCATTCCTCTCTTTGTTTTCTGTTATGCTCTTGAGAATTCCCATAGTGGTTGAATTTAAAATCAAAACCAACACCAATTACAAGCCTCTGACACCCACCTTACAGCAATCAATTCAAATTCCAAGTCTGCTCCTCTTGACTCCTCTTGGCTAAAAATCATTATGTTTCCTTTTGTTTTCTGATTACTTCTTGGTTAAGAAAAGCCCTTGCTTCATTTAAGCACTCTGCATGGAGGGAGGGGGAAGATATGATGTTAGTGGGAGCGATCGATACCTATCTTCCACTTGCCTTACTGTAAATGTGTTGAAGTATTTATGAATTAATTGACTTCCTCATCAAAACAAAAGGAATACTCCAATGTCTCCTGAGCTGCAGTGTGGAGGTCACTTGCAGTCCTGGTAATAAATAGAAAACATGTTTGTGGTTAATGCAGCTTAGATGTGGATGAAGTGACAAATGAACTAATACTGTTATATCAGATTTGACTCTTTCTCGTCATTTGCAGGTGCTTTTTTTAGATAAAAAGATATAAAGACAACTACAAATGTGCTATAAGTTTCCATTTTGTAACACAGGTAATGGATCTTTTTTTTTTCTCACGTAACACTATGGTGACATGCTCAGTGAGCTTGTTGATGTCAAGGTCTGGTGATGTTGTGGATAGATTAGTATGTCTATGTGTCATACGTATGCACTGAAGGTCAGTCTCTTTGTGGCAAAGACCACAGAGACACAAGAGAACCACAGAGACAAATTAGATTGTGGAAGAAGGATGTACATTTTAATGTCTTCATTGCATCATAGCCTGAATCAGTGAAGAGCAGTAGAGAATAGAGATTCTGCATTATACATCAAGTATACTGAACAATGAAGATGCGCTCTTGTAGGCTCCAGTAGCTTGCTCAGGCCTTGATAGCTGTTACATAAATTGTTCATGTACTTGTTTTGTCAATCAGAGGTACAACTCTAATCTGTATGACCAGCTGTCACAAGCTTAACCCATCACCCATACAGTCAGAAACTGTTGGAAGATGAGGAAAATAATTTATGCTCACACTGTAAGCCCTAAGGTTGTACACAGGTTCATTTCAACTCAATACTCTCACTTCTACCATGACACCAGCATGCCAGAAACAATAACTACAATGCAGGACCACTGTCCACAAGAACAACAAATTGGAATGACTTTATATGTTGTTAAAAGTCATTGTCTCTGCAGAGAGAATATATATGTGTGTGTGTGTGTGTGAACTCATACATTTTGTTAAATCTCTTTCAGTGTTATTTTTGCAGTCAATAATAAATATAAACCTAATGAAGTCAAATGATCAGGCATACAGTAGTCAGAGGGTTGAAGTAAGAAGCAGAAGGTTGATCGGACTTGATCTGATCTTATTTCCTTTTTTTTTTTTTTAGATAACTTGTGAAGGAGAAATAAATGGAGCATTTCACTTTATTAATCCCATCCGAAGACTATTACTTACCTTTCATGACACAAGCCACTGCTTGTAATTACCAACCACCCTGGTTCAGTAATACTATGTACAACCGCAGATGATTCACAATATCTATAGCCTGTGCCAAATAATGAAACTTTGGAAGCATTTCCAAACTGAGACAATATTGTAATTAGATGAAAAACAGTGGCGAAGTCAAAAATGTCCCTTTATACTAGTCAAACCATAAAAAAACTACTCAGTTATCACAGCAGCAAAAATAGCATACTCTTTGATGAATTCTCTGTGTCTTCTGTGTACTTCAACACGTGTACCTCTCATAAGCCTTGTGGAACTTGATTTTTACTCTTGGCTGCATGTTATTAATGCATCCCGGATTATGGACCACCACTGTATGAGGTAAATTATGTTTTGACGGACCCAACATACATTGGTAGCCTGTATTTGAAGCAGTATAAATCATGTCATGTCACAACATTCATTTTAAATGATTTTTGCCTCTCTTCACATGGCATAGGAGACTTCTCAACACTTGGGTGGTATTGGAAAAGCAGGGAGTGAGCAAGCTTTTTTTTTTTTGCCAAAAAAAGGGAAACATGTTGAACAAGCTTCTTCCCCTGCCATGGTCTAGCAACCGCGGGTGGAGAACAGTGTAACCAACCACCCTGAGAAAACATTGTGGTTTGACCACCACTTATGATGCTGGACTGGATATGAAGAGATGTTGGTGGGGGTTAGTCTCAAAGGACAAAGAAAGGAAAGGTTTGACTGCAAGCAAACACTCCCCATGATCAGCATGAAAAGTTGTTCTCTTAGCAGAAATCATAACTTTAGTTTCGAGTTGGTCGTCAGTTCAGTGAAAAATAGGCAACATCTTTTTCCGCTTTATTGGGGAGAAATAAGACATTTGGGCCCTGACCATAAGGTTTGCCGCTTTCCAGCTGTGATATTAACTCTTTTCTTAAAGGACAGACCACACGTGAAGCCCTCTCACCCTGGAGAAGGGAAACAGAAATTATTTTTAGAGAAAAAGCTCCACCACTTTCAGTTTTCCTGTAGAGATTTATGGTCCCCTGTCTCAACACAAATAAAAAAGAACATCTGAATGAACTAAGAATATCAGCCACCTACATAGAAAACGAGACTTGAGGATATTTGTATTTTTCCATGAATGAAACAAAACTTCAGCAATTACCATTTTTTTCTCTATCTTTTAAGTCTGATTTAGCAAAGCAGCAGATTTCCACTTTTTGAAGCTGTGTCTTGTCAGTTGGACAAATTCATAAACGAATTTCTAAGTGTTTTGGCTGTGGAGAAATTGAGGGAACCAAGGCAGATCTTTCTGAGAGGTTACTTAAAGCATTGCAATGATCTGTCATTATCTTCTGTTAGAGTGATTGCACATGTATATTGTCATTGTTTGCAGACAAATGCAACAAGTGGCAACATGATCAACCACACTGCATATCATATATGTATATACATGTGCATAAATATACATGTATACATGTATTGAGAGCCTGGTGTGCATGGGTGTGTGCGTGTGTATATGGGTTGACAGCCCTATCTGTATCCTCTTTGGGTTCGGTCCCATTTCCGTCTTGACAGTTCCAAAATAACCGCCTCCCCCTTCCCTCCACGCACCCCGCACATTCACAAACTCACACATACACACACTTGTTGCTTCCTGTGAACGCTGGAGCACATCGATCAAGACTGGACCTGGACTTTATAGCACTTCCTGAGATAGTCAAGAGCAACTACACAAACAACACATACGCACATACACAGACATGCATTTTGGCATGTTGTACATACAAATACTATGTGATTAAGTCATCCAGCAAACATACAGATACTCTACCTTCGCATGCATAACCAGCATCATAACTTTTCCTTTTGTCTCGCTAGAGGGTTTCCTATTTATTGCCTGGTTTCATTGTTTAAGCAGCATAAGACAGTTTGCCAAGTACTGAGTCATACAGCTTCTTTGGTTTCAAAATCCATTACACACAAACAACTACCCATCAACAATGAAAACTTTCCTCAACAAAAAACCTAGAAACTAGGAACTGCGTAGAAACAAGTGAGGATGCTCAGATCACGAAAGTTGTCAGCAAAAAGATTTTATTTTAAACAAGTGACCAAAGTGCTGTAAAAATGAGTCAATATACTTACATAATATGATAAGCGGTCCATACAACTTGATAAAAAAAAAACTAAAACGAACAGAAAGCCACTAGACAAGTTACATGTTCACACAAATGGTATGGCTTCTCTTTCTCCTTTAGAATCCCAAAATACCAGTTGCACGAGTCCATTGCCAAATCCAAAAGCACGTTTAGGGTGGAGTCTATCACTATTTCTCAAATCGTAGACTCTGGGATACTTTGCATGTTTAGTTTTGAATGTACATTCACTCTGACAAGTACAGCTTCATGCAGGGCTCTATGAGTTTCCTGATGGTTTATTCATAATGGTCAAAACAGTGTTTCATTTGCATGTAGACTATTGTACACTTCTCTTCTTCGATGGATGGCACCTTGACAGCTTCAATAAAGGGAAAGCACCACTATCCAGTTTTCAGGAGTGTTCATTGTTAATGCTGGTTGATTTTATTTATTTTTTTATCAGGCACCGTTATCTGTGTTACATTGGTGTTTATTCCTGTTCAAATGCAGTCTTCACAGCAGTTTCTCAATAATTCCTGTAAAAATGTAGCAGTTAGTATGACAAGCGTGGTCAAATTTTAGGACTGGCAGTTTCATTAGTTCACAACTGTTAACTTCTAACTTGTTTTATTTGATACAAAAACCCTGTCAACTCTTCATGCACTGAGCCAGTACGTATAAACTCTACATTGTGTACAAAATGTTAGTTTAGTGAACACAAAAATTCTGGATCACACCACTGTGACATAGTTTTAAGCACTGAGTTCATGTTTTGGGCATCGACATTTTTCAAAATATGTATGAAGACCCATGGAAATTATGCAAGCCAATAGAGTAGCAGTTCCTCAGTTACATAGTATCGTGGCAAGCTGTTTCGTCTGTTTAACTCCAAGTGAAACAATCATTGGCTAAATGAATAATGCTCTGTAACTTTTAATGTTCATAGTGCGACAACAAACTCACTAAAAGATGTTTAATGATGTTGCAAATTGCAAATATAATGGGGTGCATTTTTAAAACAGAAAAACAATCTTTTTTTCTCCATTTCTTGGCTGTCATTGGAGTTGCCTACTGATTGCCATGAGCAAAAAAAAAGAAAAAAGGAACACAAAAGTACTTAAAAACCACTCTAATACTGAATTTTTTTTGGCTGCTGTCCTTAAGAAGCAAATTAGTGGACATGCTTCTTAAACTGAAACTCCTTATGTGGTTCTTAAAATTATGAACATGCCCCAGAATTCATAACTCAAATCTTCAAACACAGATTTCTTTCATAACAACCTGTGCTACTTCAGCACATTTTTCTGCTTGTTCGTGGTTGTGTGTTCACATGTCCGCTTGTTTCCACATGCATCCAGTTTTGCGCTTCAGTCTTTGCTGGATGATGAAGTTTGAAAGCCAAGCGTAATCTCCTATCTTCTCCCTCTGTGATCAACAAACATGGATCCCAGAGGAATGTGCTGCAATCTGCACACAGTAAAAATTACAGAATGCTCCCTCAGAGAGGCACATATGTGCACAAAAGATATGTAAACACAGATTTGTAACCTGACATGAACCTCCATATGTTCTCATTCCACTCAAAACAAAAGACATAAATTAAGATATAGCAACTCACACAGATGCACAACATTGCCATGTACCTACACAAACACACACATTTAACAGATTGACTCTATGTACAGGATTTTTGTAGTTTCAACTAAATTGTCTTTAGAACCTTCTCCTCTATTTAAAAAAAAAAATTCTGACCATAAGAGCATATATTTGGGTATCTGAAGTAACTACCGTCTGAAGAACTCAGAAAAAAAACAACAAAAACAACTCAACATTTTGTTTTGCACCCAATTCATCTGAAAATGTGTCATTCAGTGAGCCGTTCAAATTGGCAGGGTAAAGTTATGTCTTTTTTCAAGGCTATAAAGCCTCCCCCTCTCTGTCTCTATTTTCCAGTGTCAGCTTCAGACGACACTGCATTTGCTGTATATCAGAGGTGGGATGTTGAAAGTCTTTTACTCTTGCATCCAGTTATCATCAGACATATAGTTCACATAATATAATACATAAACGATCCAATAACATTCTATTAGTTATTTGTCTTGTGTTTTATATCCTGACAAATAAATCCAACGTCTAAAATGTGTCCTCTGATTAACCATTTGTCTTTTAATGCACCATTAGTACAGCACTTGTAGCAGCATATTCAAAAACCAACATCTGTAAAAGCTTAAACAAAACACAGACGAAATGTGCAACAGTTCTCAGGTTTTTTTTTTCAAAGTTTGAATAACCATTGTGGTGCTGAGAAAGTTGTGTATATGCTGAAACAACATTATTTACATTTACATTTTGTGTTAGGTCTATAGCTTTTATCCAAAGTGACTGACAAGTGAGGAACAACATTAAAGCTTTGGCACAGTCACAGACCCCTGTCTGTTGATTTAGTGCTAAATCAATTCAGATATATTTACATGACAGAGTAAGCAGAGCAGGTACAGCTGAACAAAGTAAGAGTCTAATGTAAGAAAGCGGGCAGAAGACATCTCAGGAATTTTAGAGGTGTTAGTAGGGGTGGTGTTCATTGTGGAAATGAGTCTTCAAGAGATTCTTAGAGATTCAAGAGGCAGCCAAATACTGATAGAATTTCTCAGCTAGATCCATGAAAAAGAATAGTCTGGATTGAGTCTGCTTTGTTTGTTGGAATCACAGTACCAGAGTCAGTTCCTGAGAGGAACAGAGTGGTCAACAAGGTGAATATGCCTTTATGACTGACTTTAGACAGCTGGGAATAAAACACCCTGCAATCACTCTGGAAGCATTAGTGATCTGAATTTGAGCCAATGTTCAAAGTCAGAAGTAGATGCATGTCAGGATTTCTTTATTTGCTTTTGTTGCTTTTTGGAAAAATACACTTTTTGAAAATTCATGCATTTTCATCTGAAAGAAATTTAGGCAATGCTCTGCTGGCCAAAAATATAATCAGAAAAATCTGTGCATCAAAATTTATGTCAAATATGTTCACACCACTCAGCACCCACAGCATATACACTTTGAATGAAAACACTCAGAGCCACGTTACGTTGGAGCTCTGTGATTCAGCCTGGCTCCCTCCCATCTTTACCCCAGGAAGGGAGTCTTTTCCTTGGGCTGCTCTAAGCCCTCATCCCAGTTCTCCCCCAACCCCCAACATCTCTGGCTGTGCACAGCCGGCAGGGCTCCCTGTGCTAGACCCGCTTGCCTCCACAGATATTTCCTGAGGAAAACATATCACCTCAGGCTAGACCCGTCGGCTCACTATGCTGAGGCAGCAGCAGCCCCAGCCCACAATCCACCGCAGGCCTCAACCTCATTCTCCCTCCCTTAACTTTCTCTCTTCTCTCCCCCTCATTTTCAGATTCTTCTTTTGTTCTCCCTTTCTGTAAACAGAACAGAGGTTGGAAAAATAATTACAAATCTATTCAGCTAATAATTTTTACAATATAGATATATCATTTACTGACACAAAAGTCCATGAAAAGTATTTGTTAGTCCTTAACATGCTGAAAGAGGGCAATATGTACTGCAAAAAACTGCAGCATTCTTGATATTGTGGCAGAGAAAAAATACTTTTGATATGCAGAATTCTCATGTTTTTCATAAGCACATGTTCTATTTTTTAATGATTTTAATTGACAAACCTGCTCTAAAATATGCAGTTGATCATGTTTTGCTTCAATCGAGACTGACAAAAACAAAGCTCAACGTATCATTGGCATTTTATTGTATTTGCAAAAATGATAAGCCTAAAAGAGACGCTATACAAAAAACATCTATCTCCAGTATTAAAACCTGAAAAAACACAGAGGACTGTTTCAATCGATTGTAGGCCTTTGGGAAGTAAGACTTTACCAGTTTTCATATCATTGTAAAAGTTATGGTATGAATAATTGTGTTGGTATTCTTTTATTTAGTGCAGGTGATTACATCAGTTTTCCAGTACAATGCCACCCAATCATAAAAATCTGTTGACACATAATAATAATTAATACCAACTGAGTTTACCTGTCCTTGTTTTACCTACTGAGTCAATACTGAACAGTAGTATAAGCTATCAGTGAAACAAAAATAACTTTTCATACCTTTGCAATATTGTTCCAACATCAGTTACAATCCTTGTCAGGACAAGTGACAGAGTGAACTCTTTCACCACTTGCTAATTTTTAGACTCTCTGGAAGACACGTTATCATCGTATAAAATGACCTAACATATTTCAACTTTTTCTCCTCCCTTTTTTTCTCGAATATGACGCTTGTTAAAGACAAGATAAGGCTTCTCTTTTGGCGAGCCATCCCCATCCTCCAGTATATATCAACATTGTCAACATCTCTGTGAGCTGCAGAGGAGAGGAAGGACCCGGTGATGTATTTTATGTGGGGAAGGAGGGTGGGAACAGTAAAACAGAGAGGACATGTTAAATGTATTGATACCATCACCCCAGGAAATCCCCCATACACAATGTGTTCTCATTTCCCTGTCTCACTCTCCATCTGTCTTTTCCCTGGTCTCATATATATTTGTTGTTTTTTTAAATAACATTTGGTTTTCATTTCCATTCACAGACAAGAGGTCATTGGTTTAAAAGCCATCACTGTGGCACCATTAGGATCTTAGTGGTAAATCTACCTCAAGGTACTTTTTTTTGTGTGTGTGTTTGGTGTTGTTACAAGATGCTAAAACTAATGTAGGTTGGTAAAAATTGGAACGTTATATGAAACACTGTTGGATGGAAATTTGATGCAGATACACAAAAGCAACCCAGATATCTTGATGGGCAACATAAAGTGTATAAAGTGGTCTTTGGCCATCCACCACTTATTTTTATACGTAACGTTTTCTTTTTTCCATTTTTTGCTGTTATACATAACTATTGGCTACACGTTGTTCTAAGGGCTACTTGGGTCTAACATGGACTTTGTTGATCTGGACAAATGGACAACGTAAATAATGATCTTCTTAGTTAAAGTGTTATTGTGACTGTTTGTCTGAATTTCCCTCTGGGGATAAATAAAGTTGTCTGAACTGAACTGAACTGAACTGAACTGTCAGGATCATGTCTGTTTCAACAGGGAGTGGTGAGTGAGTGTCTGTACAAAAACAGATGCATAAAGTGGTTTGTAGTGGATACTTGCTTCCCTTGGTATAATAAAAATGTAATGTAATTGAAGAACTGCAATATGTGAATTGACAAAATTCAATTGAAAAAACAAACAAGAGCTTTTCTGTTAAAATCCACCTTGAAGGTTAAATTTACAATATAAAATTTTGAATATTGATATATTAATACATTTCCTAGATTAGTACTTTTGGGATGGCTCTACAGTTGAGGTATTAACATGTATTAACATCCAAAAGATTGAATATTTCTTTCTTAGAAGACCCAATACATTTTCTGATACATGGGGTATAATGCCATTCAGGGACTATATATTTTTATACAGAACGATTTGGTGCCAGTTGATGCAGCTTGTTACACTTATTAACATTTGTTTAATGTCACTATTCACTGAATGAAAAAAAAGCCAATTCTAAAAATATTGCATTAGTTAGCTAAACTGTCCTCTTTAATTAAAGATCAGGGAATGATCTTGTATCTTCATAGTTCTTCATAGTTCCTGTTTGACTTGGGGCTTTATTTTGATGTGCTAGTCTGACACATTTTTTATATATTAGATATCTAATTGGTGTAATTTACCTCAGCTCTAATGTGCTATGTATCATGTCACAAAAGTAGTCACTCCAGATCCTTAGCAACAAATGAAGCAGCAGATGATTGAATTAAATCACACTAAATGTTTCTGTGTAAATAGTGTCCTTAAATCACACTTTACTCCATGTATCTAGATACATAGGCTCTTAGGACCCTGCAGCACAAAGCTAAAGCACCAACAATAGCACCAATATAACTGCCCAACTGTCAGAGTGTGCCCAAGTGGCAGCAAGTTGTGTGTATTTGCAAAGTCCCAACTTAGAGACCTTGCAAAAGTATATTCAAAGGATTATAAGGGAAAGGATTTTTTTTAATACACACAGATAAAGTCTTAATAATAATGTCAAAAAAGTTGTAGCTTTAAATTGGAAAACAATTTAAAATTCATAATATCCATTGTGCCATAACTTTTTAAAATTTATTTTATTGGCAACCATTTAATTTTGGATCCAAACTATTCTGCTGCTGTTTGACCCAGGTCTAATTTCCATCTTATGCTGTCAGTCAGGGTTAAGGAAGTCAAGGCAAAAATGTCCATTACACCTCAGGGTCTCTCCTACTGTGCGCCAAGACAATCCCACTTAGCATGAAGAATGACTCTATCTGTCTATTGTCTCATTTTTCCTGTCCAAATGCCCCCACTGGCCCATGCCTACCTGCACATTGACTGCTGTCATTGTTTGTCGGGATCTAATCCCATGAATGATAATGGATTTAATTGAAGATGATGAATGGAACAGTTTTATGGAGCATAAATCATAAGTTGTTGACAGTCAGGGGACATATGTAGAAAGTTTATGGGTCAAAAGGCAGGATGAGCTTGTTCTGAATTTGATAGGTCATAGCTGCAGAGGTTTGTCTGGGCCATGCTGGAATTTGATCATTTTGATCAAAGTTACAGCATGTGTGGAATAGTACAGACAATAAGGCTACATTCACACTGCAGGCAATAATGGCCCAAATCTGACTTTTTTGTGGATTTGTGACCCACACCTGATTTTCTGAACAGCGCAAATCCTTTTTTCTTTCAAATCAGACCTAGGCCATTTTCATATGTGGTCCAAAATGGGATACATATCTGAAGTTTTTCAAAGCGACACCAGTCTGAACAGTCATGTCGCATTTCCTCTAACTTTTACATCATTAAAGTGAGACAGACGTCACTATTCTGTGCTGGGGGAGGTGGGATGTGGCAAGATCAAATGTAAACAATGGACGAAACAAAGCATGGAAGACATCCTTGATGGAGCTTGTCAGTGGAAATAAAGTGAGGTTTTGGACTCAATTAAATTCCTCATAATGTTGTCGCCTCAGATTGCACAGCAACTTCAGAATTGACACACACACTGACATGTGTAGCATCCATATTTACTTTCGTAAACGCAGCGTGCTGCAAATGACGTCACGTCTTCTTCTGTGCATGGGGGTCACTTCAAGGCCGTAGACTGTTCACACTGGGGTCTGATGGCACTAACATTTATATTTTAATGTGAACAACCACACAAAAAAAATAGGATCTCAGCAAAAAATTAGAATTGAGTATTAAGACCTGCAGTGTGAACATAGCCTAAAATAAACTTTTACATGAATATGCTACATACTGTACAAGTCGTACTCTGTCTGTGAGGCGCTTTATTTGAAAGAGATTGAGTGTGGGAAAATAATGAAGAGAGAGTCCGCCACGCAGGTCACAATGTTTCACTACATATAAGGCTTGATGAGTAGGAAATTAATGGGAATGTCATTATTTATGTCAGTGTGAGGAGCCTTATATTTAAGTCTGTTAGTGTTCCCTCATGCTTGCATTATATGTATGCATATGTTGTTTTGTTTCTTTTATACGATACATTTAGCTTTTATCACTATCATATTCCCTACAGTCTCTTAAGTGTAGATAAGCACTTAAATCTGCTTTAACAGCGGGCTACTCTGCAATGAACACAATGCAAGCACACACTCAAATCCTGTAACAGGAAGGCCCCAATGAGATCCTGTTTGATGGATAAGTTCCCATTGCTGTCTCACAGGTTACAGATGGCATGTTATAGTATGTCTGTGAATTTGGTAACATAGAGTCCAGACAATCAGAAAGAAAGCTTTTATGCCATATCCAAATACAAATTCCCTTCTTCTCACATAGTCAAATAATGACAGGTTTGGCAAGGGATTTTATGATGCAGCCAGACTTGGCACCCTTATTTAAAGATATGAAAATTAAACCTTGAAACAAGAAACATGTTTAAAACCTTAGTTTCTGTACAAATTCATTGTAACAATCTGCACTTTTGACAAAAATGACATCACTGAAAGTACAGCTTGATAATTAAGCTAAAAACAGGATGCTATCCTCCACAGGTTTGACCCTTTCCGGATTACTTTCTGTACCCCTACATCCGTCCCTTTTTCAGGTTAAAGTTACGCACCTTTACTTTCCACTCTCCCTTTTCTCTGTCACCCATTACATCTCCCTTCCTGTTTCTGCAAATCCAGTGTGTGTGGGAAGAGGAACTGGAAGAAAAGCGGAAAACCCAACTATTAGTTCCATAAAGTAAATGGAGCTGTGGATTCACTGTGCAGCTGAGACAGGAAAAGAGCACAAGTGTAAAATGTTAGGAAGTGTGGTTCTTTTTAGGAAGGCAAAGAACAAAATGGGGTAAGAAGAAAGACAGGGTCTGGGGAGAGAAAAAAACAAAATATGGAGGGAAGACATCTAAGAAGAAGCAGAAGCAAAGTGAGACTAAAAAAGATGGATCAAAGATAAAGGGAAAGCAAAGAGAAAGACAAGTAAGACAGGAAACAACAGGAGTAAAGTGGTGAAGTTTAGAAGAAAAATGAAAAGGGGGTAGAAAGAAATAGGGAGTTAGTAGGGTGTATGCTGCCAGGATCCAATTTCCACATTCTTCCTATCGCCCCACCTAAATCCTTAATTGTGTGGCCACAGAGAAAGTACTGCAGAGACCACAGTGCTGCTGCTAGCTGGCGTTTAGCTGCTGAAAAACTTGCTGTTTGAATTGGTCAGCAACCCAGTCTGCATGCGACTGGGGTTTGGGAGAGAGTAAGAGAAAGAAAGAAAGAAATGAAAAATAATACCAGGAAAAAAAGAAGAAACAAATGAGAGAAAATCCTTTTCGGAATTCCAGCTTGGCAAGGGCAACTAAGAAAATAAATATGAACATTACTGCAAATCAAATCGCCACCACACCATCAGCATGTCAAATGTTTTATGGAGGAGAGTGGCGCCTAACATTTTTCAAATCATTCATGAAGAAGAAAAAGCTTTACACTTGAATGTATTTTGTTACATGGAGTGAAACAGTAATAAAGAGCTTGAAGTATATTAAACAGACGGAACCACAATACCATATAAACCCAACATAGTACAATTAAACATAGTTTGACCATATTAACATGTAAACACAGTACAGTACAAAGAACAGTGCAATGTCCGTTGATCCTTTCTGTATCCCAATAACAACTCCCCTTTTCACAGAAATTGTGGAAGTTCTTACATACAGCCACAAAGACCACAAGAAAAACAACAAAGATAGGGATTGAAATATCCCTGTCTGACCTCACCTTTAACACAAACATCTAAAACGAGGGCGACTGCGTCTCTTCATGGCCGCAGACTAGCATTTATGTGGGTTTGTGTTTTGGGAGTGCACGTGACATTAGGATGAGTGACTTGAATTGAATGTGGAAGGATGGGGGTCTGGTTGTCTATGAAATAGAAAACTCAGCGAGAACATCATTTTCCTAGTGGATGACAGGCCTCAACCTCCCCACCCACATCCCAACCACTCCATCCGACATGCTGTCTCTGATCAATAAACCTCTATTTTCTCCCCCACACAAGGTTTCCCATTCAATACAGCTGCCACTGGCTTTAAAAACATAGAAGCATGATCCATTTATTATTGGCTGTTACTATGATCTATCTGCTCACCCCACCACCCCACCTCTCTTTATGTTGCTGCCTATTGGGAAACAGGGGTCTCTTTATTTCCTGCCCATGCTGCTTATTGACAGGCCATCACTAAAGCCCATCATTCACTGCACTCTGTACATGAATGCAGAGATATATGGCATATTGTTTGGAACTGTATGCGATTTAGATGTTTGTTTTATGTATATGTAGGTATAGCTTCTGCATTTAACATGCTTTACCAGGACAAAGTAAAGACTGGGGACAACTGTAAGGAGCAGCTTTATTAGTTTTTTAAAAAATGTCTATTTTTTTTCAAGATGATGTAGAATAACAGCAACAGGAAGTAAAGCTGAACTGAATCTAAAAAGCAAATAAGAAGGAAGTTTCCAAATGTTATGCCATAGCTTGCAATAGTGTTGTAAATATGGTGAAAAAATATATAGGATATGATATATAGGATTCAAGAATTTACATTTATCGACATACAGAGGTGCTTGATGGTTTGTAAAACGTAACACTGAGTTAAAAACAGATGAAGAGAACCCATTCAAACATCTTTTGATCAATTTTCTATACCTTCCTAATCCAACTCAGGGACACCGGAGCCTATCCCTGCTGTCACTGGGCAAGAGGCAGAGTACACCATGTATGGGTCGGCAGTCTATTGCAGGGCCACACAGAGACAAATGAGACAAACAACCATTCACGTGCACACTCATTCCTATGGTCAGTTAAGAATCACATAACATGCACATTTTTGGATGGTGAGAGTAAGCCAGAGTACCCAGAGAGAACCAATGCACACAGAGGGAGAATGTGGGAGTACTCCACAAAGAAAGGCCCCAGCCGAGATTCAAACCAGGAACCTTCTTGCTGTGAGGTGACACCACTGTGCTGCCCACATTCAAACATGTGGCACAAAAATGTAATAGTTCCTTTAGTAGCAATAGTAGTTGTTGCTTTGCAGTCAGTTTTTGCAGCAATAACTGCACTTCATTGTTTCTGGCAACTGTTGATTTATTCACATTATTTTGGAAGAAACATATCCTATTCCTATGGTGTATAGAGAAACTTAAATTTAAAGACGTTAGTGCCACGTATTACTTATATAGTATCTTTCATTGAGGCCAGAATTCTGACTTGACTATTCAAAAACATTGACTTTATTTAAACTGTGTGCTTTGGGTCAGTAAGTGTTGCTTATGTTAAACAGTGTCTTAAGAAGGAGAATTTTGGTGGTATAATTCAATCTTCATTGTCTGATTAACTGTAGCAAGCCATCATGCAGCAAATTAGGCCTAAACCATGATAATGCCACGACCATGTTTCACAGATGGTGACAGAAGGACATCAGTGTTTACTTTGGATAGATTTTCTGAGTTAAAATTGGAATAAATCATTATCCCAAATATTGAAAACTCCTTATTGCAATTTAACCTTCAAATGATCCAACTGCGTGCCGAGGCAAAATTAACAGTTTTTTTTACACAAACTATATTAATTATTGAAAATAATTTTAAAAAAGAGAAGGTTTCATCATTTTCAATGGCTTCAACTCTCATTTCTATTTCACCCACAGATATGCTATCTCTGAAGAAAGAGGTATTCTAAAGTCTTTCTTTCTTGTATAACTTTTGTGTTTTCAAAAACATGCCCATTTCACACAGCAATTGGTCAGGCAAGCATGTAAGGATGGCTTAAAACACTGCATCAAGGCCTGTTTTTCATTTTTCACACAACTATTTTCACTTGAGTGCTACACCAGAATGTTAATGAATGGTATTATCCATGGGTGTTATGTACAAACACATTCTCAAAGTGATCGTACTGAATGTCATTGACTGCATTAATAGCATTCAAAAGTAAATATTCCATTGCAGGCATTGAGACAACTGTTTGTGGCTCAGCTGGGATTCAAGCAATATTATTTTTTCATTAAAACCTCCATAAAAGACAGGAAACTTTTTTTTCTTTATATAGTAAAAAAAAAACCTGTAATTTGATCATTAGTGTGTCTCATGGAAAAATTAACAACCGACAGTCAGCGTTCAAGAATCTTTCAACCGAACGGTACAATGTCAATCAGACTTTATCTCCATTCAACATATGCAAGAATCTAATTAATTTGAAGCTAAATTAAAGTTTATGATATTTTTCATTCAATTCATATAATGTGTTTATAGAGAATTGGGTAAGTTGTAGAAGAGATCTAGTTTCACACTTGTGTATGTTAATATTGTTGTTCTTTGTCTCTTTATTTCATAATAAATAGTCCCCATAGATACATAGAAAAATGGAGGCACACATTTTTTTTCAAAACCCAAACTGGCTCACCATTTCCCCCAGAGGATGAGGCCATCAGCTTTTGGCTGCCACAGGCCCAACTCTACCTGACCACTGCAACTGGAGGTCTTCATTAATGTGGTCTCCAGCGTGCCAACTTTTAATAGTTACACACAAATGTACATTATCAGATCATAGGACCAAAGAGGCAGACTCACCGCGGTCTATAAATACGACACACAACTTTTCTCTCCCACTCTGTGTCAGTGCCAGTCTGCAATGACCTCATCTTATTTCCAACTCATGGAGTGCTCTTAAATATGGATGCCAGGGGAGAAAATTCAGCACAAAACCTTAATTTACTGTGGCAGACGAAAATAAAATAATAGTCACAGAGAACCTGTGTTGTGTCTTGTTAAAGAAAAGTAAATATGGAAATATTTGTACACCGATTTACTGATGAAATGATTGAGGAGAGAAGTAGCAAACAAGTAAGAAAAAGAAAAAAAAAAGAAATCTTATGACATACACTCTTAAACGTCACCTTTAAACTTGCTTACCACAGGATGTTTTGGCTGGTCAGCGGAAAAAGACGAAGGCGACCATTTTGTCCAGATGATGAATGGGCTGGGCTGACAGGTCAGTTCTCTTTCTCTTTTTTTATCCTCTTTCTCCTTCCATCCTTTCCCTTTTCCCCTCCTTTCTCATGCCGAAGCCACCATTTGTTCCCACCTACTGTAGGCCCAGCGACAGATTCCACCAGGTGACAGATTTATCAGCGTCAACATGAGGTAAAATGCTTCAAATGCCCGGTAACATCCAAAGACCCACTGGCAGTAAGATAAGAAGCATCATTTATATCTGCCGGGGTCCAGGTAAAGAGTTGCTCCCACATATCTCTACAACTGGGGACTATTCATTTCTCAGAGAATTTCTCTCACTTATACATCTAGCTGAAAAGCTAGAATTTTCTCCAGTCCTTAAAATACATCTTGGTTTCTTCATTGAAGTTTCCCTGCATTAAACAAATGAGTATTTGAACCATACATATAGTTAAATGATTTCCCTTTTTAGCCCTTAAGAATCGTTTTCACCCCGGCCAACATATTTAAAGACCAAAGTTGGAGATTTGGCTTGAGGTTTGCAGTGACGAATTTACAGGTGTCAGAAACCAAGCCCCTACTCCCCCTCCCCAACCTGCCACAAAACCACCTCACAGGGGGACTATAATTTATCGAGGTCCAACCTCACCCAGTAATGCTTGAGGCCTATGGGTGGTCCACATCACACTACGAACAGATACAGACATTCACAGACTCTACTGCACATACAGACGGTGCTGGAATTACATTAGATATATCACTATGCTTCCTGTCTTTCTGTTTCTCCAACACACACTGTTACAGGCAACATACAGCCTGCATCAGATTACCCAGCTCTGAAAATATACTTTACTTACTTACTCTGGAAGTCAGTCAGCACACTGTGTTAGCTGTCTCACTGTGAGAGCAAGTCAGAGAAAGATAGCTAAAAAAAAATTAGCAGTAGTGGAACAACAAGTTAAATATCAGATGACCGGTTGTCCAACTAGACATCTAGCTAACTGACCTTTATCATAAGTATTTTTGACCATATGACTGAATCCTAAGGTCTGGGCAAGTTAATCAGCTGTCAAACTGAACCCAATGGCTGCCTCACAACTGGCTGACACACTGGCCACCCTGCAGAAAACATGATTCAGAGCAGAGGGGACTCCATCCAGAAAAAAAATAACTCACATTTCAACTCTCCTTCTGTCCTATCTTCTGCCAGAAAACATTCTTGCCAACGTCCTTTCTCCACTCTCAAATCAGCTCAATCTAAATTGACTGCAGTAGTTTTGGTTGTTATGTTACATCCCACATATCAAGCATTTAGCTCACTGTTTTAATGTCAAAGCAAGTAGGTGAAGAGTGGTGATCTCTGCGATCAGCTCCTGCCAGACCAGAAAAGGATAAAGGAGAAAATCATAGTATCATGTCACAGTTTAAATTTCAAAGAAATAAAAATATGATTGTTGAAAATATTGATGTATTGCTCCAAAAGTTCACTTTGTACTTGTTAATATTTGTGGGCACATATGTGATTTTGTTTTAAACTTTCTATTGCAGGTTGATGACCAAATCCCTTATTTCAAGTTTTGCATATATTTTTTTTAGATTAAATAAAAACTACACCCAAAATGAATCACTTCTTCTCTTGTCAGAGCAGTTCACATCTCACAAAGAAGTAATCTGTATATTCATTACAATACTTTTTATATCATGGCACTTTTTTCATCCTCAGTACTTTATCAGTGGTTTAAATAAATTGTCCCTTCATTGTTTCATTTGCTAATTAAATTACATTTGATTCGATTTTTTCTTTCATAAACTCTAAAGTCATAACAATTTCTATCCATGGATTTTGACACCATAGCCTTTTAGAGCTATAGAAAAATAACATTTTTTAGACTGACATAGGTTGATATCTTATGTAAAACTTCAACCTTGACCAGATGTTGCAGTAAGTTACAGTGAGTAACAATAAAAAAAAGAAAATATTCAAAACTATGTTTCATTTAGAATCTAAATGCTTTGCTCAAATAGTTATATTTTTGTCATCTTAGATGAAACTATTATTAACTGTTTGTGCAGTAGGTTCAAGAACACTGGTGTGACTGTCATAACTGCAATCGCTGTCAGAAGACAAAAAATCTTTGTCAAAAAGTTGCTTTTTTTCTCTTTGACAGTAAATCTAGCCAACCAATATAGATGCAGTTAGTAGATAGTAGATATCAAATGGGTGGATGGCATGACTCCTATCTCCAACTTGACCACTTGATATCAGAATTTGTAACACATTGTTCCTTGAAATGACTTCACAGGATTTCGCTGATGTAAGCAGATATTGATGATGGATCTTACATTTCACTTCTAAGTAAAACATTTTCATGCAGGACTGTATTTTAACTGTAAGCATAAATAGCAATTGTTTCAGACCAGTGCCAATACCAGTGGCCTTAAGGTAGAGAAAGGCTGAAACTAAAGTGTAACAGTGTTTGACTGTGCCCTTCAAATCCTTAAAGCCTCCATTCTCTAAAAACTCTAGGCTGTATGGGTCCTAGGTTGTAGGCACACATAACATAGCCCTTCCTTATATTAAATGCAATTGTTAGCATCAGATATCATGTAGTGGAGTCATACTTTTGATTCTTAGATTTTCTCTGTTATCATCATGTGGGTTTTGTTGTTGCTGTTGTTTTTTATGTACATAGGCTATGAGAGCAATGCCTCTTAGTTTATAGACTGAAGAGTCACACAAACATTTTGAAATAGCAACAGCCAATGTGAAAACTAAAATTCTTGCCTGGCTGATCCTTGGTGCAACTTCATCACTAATTCACAGACATTTGCAATTATAAGATTATAACAAATTATAACATTTGCAAAACAAATACAGAAAGCAATTCTTCAGGTCAGTCTAATATTTGTGATCACGAAACCCTCATTCATTATAGATTAGTGTTATTTGAAGTGCAACCCCTGTCCTCTCATCCTGTGTGCTCTTGTGCCCCCTTTTTTGTTGGGTTGAGAGATTAAAACAGAAGAACAAAAGAACATAAATTTCCCACAAGCAAATTCCTTAAGTCAAAGACAGGAACTGGCCACAGATAATGTTTCCTTGTGTCTCCATGACCAAACATTATGCCACAGTTAATGGTTAGGATCTCTGTATTTACTCTCCATTAAGTCTTACACACATAGCAACACACACACACACACATAAGCCGCCAAAATGAACAAGTGACCTGTGCGTCACCCACTTCGGCCTGCCACTTAGAGGTAAGTAAACACACACAGAGAAACATGTCACCAAAAATTATTCTCGGGAGGTAAGTAAACGTACACACACTGGACTGGAGCAGGACTTTATCAAGGGAGAACAATACCCCCCACCATCTCCTCTTCTAAACCCATAAAACAACTCTCTCAGTCTCTTCACCTGTCTGATTTTATGGATCTCTGAGCTGCAATTAGGCTTTATTAGCCATTCTCCAAGTGACACAGCACAAGTGATGCCCTAACTGAAAAGCAGGACATTGATTAGAGGTGTTATCCCTTCAAACTGGAAAATATGACCAGAAATGTTCACGTCACAAGAATATATCTATATGTGTGGATTTGCCAAGGTAGCAATGTAGGATTCTCACACTGGTGATAACCATCTGATATCGACATGTCATAAAGTACTTCTCTTAAAGAATACATAGTACATAAGCACACAAAGACTTTATATACATTAGGTGTCACTGATTGGGTTGGTAACAAGAGACTTTTGCTAAATGTGTAAAATCTAAAGGCAAATACATTGAACTGAACATCTTAATGTTATGCATATTGGCAGAGGTGGAGATGTGTATTTCTTTGATGGCCAGTTAGTCGTTCTGTCTCATTAACACAGTGTTGGATGGTATGGCAGGTTTGTTGAAAGGGCCAGGGGTTGTATAAAGGGACAGGAGAATGGTCTATTGGGCACAACTGTGTGTATGTGTGTGCTTGTATGTGCACATGTTTGTTAATGGCAAAGGGTCAGCTAGAGGGGATACCATGTGTCTGTCACAAGTGACCGCTCCACGACCACAGACACCAGTCGACCAGCTATTTGTGTGTGTGTGGGTGTGTGTGTGTATGTTAAAGGCAGATGGAGTGAGAGCAGTCCATCCTCTTTCACATACTTCTTCTTTTTCACTATTCAGACTGTTACAGTCAACCGCACACCAACCCCTGGGTCACCATGAGTGTGTCTGTCTGTCTCAGGTAGGAGCAGTGAAAATCCCACATAGTAAGGATTACTAGGATTATTACGAGGATAGCTTTTATAGATAGATGTGTGCGTTCATAGGTGTAAAAGCACATCTGTCATGAATGACTGCACATTCACCTGGTGACAGCTGCCCCAAAGACATTTGTTCCTTCCTCTTTGTATTCACATTGCTTTGTCCGTATAGCATTGATTTTCCATATCATTGCTGATGATAAACTTACTTCAGTCTGAATGTCACCATTTTGGAAAGAACTGGATTGAACTTTGTCATGTTTTTTTTTAATTTTCCATTTATTTATGACAAGACACATCAACGTCATGGCTGAGAATCGAGGATTTGATTCTGCAGAGCACCACTGAAAATCTCAGCGAGATGAGGTCAGACAGTCTATGTGTGGCACTTAGCGAGGCATGTGAGCCAACCCAAAGCTTGCACACACTCCTTGAGCCAGTGGCATCTGTGGTGAGCGAGTTCCTGTTCTGCTTCCAGCACAACCAGTATTTCACTCTCCTAACTCCCAGGAACTGGATTATGTCTGGGAACGCCAGTCTAACTAGCAACTGTAAGTTAGTAACTATAAGTTAGCCCAGCTCCTGGAGCAGAGTCATTATGACTTATTGTACAGAGCACGTTGTCATTATGATGCCCTATTGAGCTTGGCTTTCTTGAACATATAGTTATAGTAAATTGAATATCTAAAAGTATGGCTGAATTACACCAATATTAGAAATCATCACTGCATAATAGAGGCAGGGAAGACTGGTTGAGGTCGAAGATATCGCTGGGGTCAGATGAGCATAATCATATATCCCCATTCTCCAAATGAGGAAGAAAAGCCAGCTCTGTCCTAAGCAATTGTAAAGGCATGAGGGTTTTCTTCTGACAAAAAATTCAAATTGGAGCTGTAAAGATGAGTTTTTAAAGAATTTTTAACTATAATCGTTAGTAGATGCAAGAAAAACGAACAGATGGAAATTAAATATTATCTAACCTTTGGTGTTAGCTCTGCATATTATCAGAAATTAGATCTGGATTAATCTATTCAGATTAGTCATTTCACTCTTTTATTCCAGATTCAGTACATTCCTATTTCTTCTTTCACTAGTGTAAAACCAACTTAAATTTTAAATGAAACAATTGGTCAATGCATGCACCGTTGAAGATAATTATGGCCTTTATAAACATTTCATGTTTTCATCCTCTGACCTTTAGTGTTTTAGGTCAAGGCAGAAGAATCTCTTATCCACATCTCAGCAGTGTTTTGTTGACTGAATAAATGTCTCCGCATGGGAAGTTTTGGCACAACTGAGCTAAAAGTTAGCATGGATAAAGCCATATGAGCGTCTGCAGAGTTACAGAATTGGAAACCATGTACATGGCCCTGTTTGCCTTAAACTATACTACTGCCCAACTCTAGATAAGAATTCAGAGGAGACAATATACGTATGATATATAACTTGTTGTTTGTCATCATGCAGCCATCTTTTATATCCCTGTGACATATAATCACAGAAACTGGATTTCAAACTATAAATACAAAACATGTGAGTAAAAAGATGCGAATTTCAGAAAAGCAAAATAGTGAAATCCTTTTCATTTTTGGGTATAAACACAGATGGTAATTTGTTAAACTAACAGCGATGTAACTGAGGACCAATATGTTGTAATTTGGTGTTAAATAAATAAAATGGAGTGGAATTTAATGCAATTATTAAAAAATGTTGGACTTCAAATTTAACAATAGGGTAACTGCCATATGGATAACAGGTAACATGAAACTTCAAATCCGGAGTATTTGTTATTAAAATTTCAACTGGGTGTCATTAAATTAATCTGTAACAGCTTAAAAGCTCATCACAGTTAGTAGCTACAGATGTCCTGTAATTTTCTCAGTTGTGCCCTGTCAAACATTTACAGTTTTGTGAAAAGCCCCAATCACACATGCATGACAAGAGCAGCATGTTTGTCTGAGGAGAACAATGGCATGAGCTGATATTCCAGCTGCAGATGTTTGTTTCTCTTAGATTCCCCGTTGAAAACCTCCACCTGCAAATTTCACTAGATGATTCCGAAGCTACCAACTGTAATCAAATGTCCACACATAAGAAAGTGCAGAGACTTGATAACGTATCTCATTAGACGATGCTCACACTCTGCAACAGCATGCAAACAGATTGTCTAACACACACACATAAGTACTGTATTTACACTCTAAGGTTTGTTTATCTTGTGTTGCAAACTAAACATCTGGCATTGCTGGTGAGTACTATTGTTCCTCTTGCTGGCTTTTGAAAATAGGAGCCTATAGGAAGCAATGAACAATGACTGTTACATGACCTGCTAATGGATCTAGCAGTCACTCTGTGCTTTTTATGTGTGCAAATAAGTGTTTAGAGAGCAAGAGACAGGGACAAAAAAGTGTGACAAAAATATATCTGTGATTACATACATGTTTTTGTGGTGTCCTTGGAGCGTATATCAATATATGTGGAGTGTGATGTACATATGGAGCACCATTACACAGAGTAAAGAAAAAACACATGTTCTTTAAAGCTGCATAGCGGCTCTCAGGTCTCAGCATGCTTTCCCTCTGAAGGACATAACACGAAATGGGCCATATCTGGTATGTGTATTGTGAAAAAAAGACTTTATGTCCACACTTTTAAATTTGGCATTTAGAATACTGACCGGTTTTAGTTCAAATAATTCCACAGTCTGTCTGACTGTAGTAAACTCTCAGTGATCCACATTAAAGACACGAGCAAAAAGAAGCCAAGGGTCAGAGTTTCAGTAGTCTATCAGTAGAGAACAGATACGCTGTGTTCCTAAAGAAGTGCTTGGAAAAGAATCAAGAGGCTGGCAGATTAATTATTATGTTCGGCATGTGCGTGTATGTGTGTGTTTGTGTGTTTGTGGATAGAGATGTGGTCAGGCTGTGTGACTCACAGTTACCACAGCATGTATTCCTGGACATTCTCTGGGGGATGATGTTTATACTAGAGTGAATTGTATGTGTAAGTGTGCTTTCTCACCACCACCCCTCTCCATCCCCTCTCCAAAAACTCTTATTTTCCATATTTAACATCTCATCTCATACCTTAATTTTTTCTTTCCCTTCTCTTCATGTCTGCTGTTGTCTTTCATTTTCTCACATGCAATTTCAAGAATGCAAATTAAATAGCCATGTGTCTCCATAACAGATTTGTTCAAAATCCTGATTTCTTTGACGCCTGGTCTCTTCATTTGCCCTCTGCATTAGGCTACAATTTCTTTTTGGATCATGTCATACATACAAGTATCTGTTAATGACTAGTTACGCAGAGGCACTGGTGTTACCGGCTGTAACATCACTGATTCTATCAGAGACTGGCTGTTTTTAAATTAAATTTGCGCCTTGAAAAACAGCGTTATCAAGCAACACAAATGTCACTCATTTTAACATAATAACATCAATATTATTACAGATGTGTGGGTCCAAATGGTAAATTATGGTCATGCTCATGGAGTAACTTGACTACATAATATACAAGTGGATAGCAAAAAAAAAAAAAAAAACTCAGCATTGTCTCAATAAGAGTTGAGACTCCATGAGCTACCATTAAAGGTTTTGTTCAATATGGCATGAATTCTACAGCTTTGCTTAAGAAAAAACTGTGTGATTCATTGCAGTGTTCAAGATGACATTCTATAATCTCCCACTATATTTGACCTGTTCAAGTCAGGTGGCTGTAACTACATGTGGCACACACTCACCAAACCATTCAGTGACCTTATACCCTACTCTGCTATACCCTATTCTAACTTCCCATGCATTATGATACTGATTAACTGACCTAGCTGCAGTGAGAACTAGTGCCAAAATCATCTTTTTGGCTGGCAGGGATTGAAGAATGCCTGAATTTATGTCGATGACTGTAGGTCATATTGTAATCTTTGTTGTATAATTTCATCTTGAGAATGTGACTATGTCTTAACAAACATCACATAAACATGTTTAAGTGTTGTGTATGTCCCTCTGATATGATTGTAATTTGTTACATTTTTAAATTTTCTGTCACTCACAGTTTTGTGTAAGTTCACACTTCACAAGAACTAGTTCGCCCAGATTTAAATGAATGAGTTCATGCTCACTCATCATCATTCCCAAAATGAACTAGTTCCAGTTCATTTCCTCTGAATGCTACTCTTTATATAATGCATATCCAGAGCTCTGGAGTTTTGAACCATGAGTCTTCTGAGCTGCTACATTCACATCTCTGCATTTGTCTGTTTTACTCCTAATCATCAGGAAATTCAAAATCAAACTGATAAGAAAATAAAAGCATGACGTTCTCTGTACATAACTTACTTAATTTCATTTGAGTTTATTTGAGACCTGACAGTCATCTTTGTGGCCTTAAATGCAACAACTTTCCTCTCAAAAGTAACATCCACGATACCGCTCTATCACAGAAATTCTGCATCTCGCATGTTAGATCAATTTAATCACTCCAAATGATTATAAGATAAGATGCAGATCTCTAATCATGTTACATTTCTAATTAACATAATACAGGTTTTGCACATGCATCTGCACATTTGCATGGTACACCATTAAAATACACAAAATAAAATGAAATTATTTTGATTTTAAGTCTATATCTTCCCCTTCCCCATGTTTGAGTCAGCGGTCTTTTAATCTATGCCTGCTTCCTCTTCCCTCCTTCCACTGCTCTCCTTCCTTCTAGGTCTCCTTTGCATTCAACTCGCCCCTCTTATCTCTTTTCAGGACATTCAACTTTATGTAGATCTTCTTTAACCTCTTGTCCTCTTCCCTCCTTCTGTCAGAAACATTAAGAAAGTTGATCCCCACTAAGCCTCTTAATTCCATCTCTTCTTCCTGTCTACATAAAATGTCTTAACTGCCTCTCAGTCCAGAAATCTAAGACGTTTCGGGACTCGACCAACTTTGTGTTTCAGTGGCCTTCTGTATTGTAATTAACTCAACTCTAAGCAGATGCAACAAATTTCAAAATACATCATTATTATTATGATTAATTAATGAAATGAGGAGAAACAGATGGTAGCCTATTTTAAAGGGTTATAAACTATTTGTAATAACAAAGTCCTCTCACTTCCTGCAGCAAAGACCATAATGCTGCCAGCTCAGTCACCAGAAGAATACATACTATTTAATGATTTAAAATGTTAAATGATTTTACATTCTCTTAATACAGACACTGTGTCTACATGCTTATTGCACCTGTACTAAAGCCACTTAATTGAATTTAAAAATACAACTGATTTAGGTTAAGGAAAAATGCATGGCTTAGTGTTAAAAACCAGCAGAGTCACCAGTAAGTCAGGCTTGTAGACACTGTGCTTATCTGTTTAAAAACATTAAATGTCTATTCTCACATCAGCCATATTTCTGGTTTCCAAAAACATAAATGTTAATGTAATTTTCTGGAGGCTGGGCTGCTTGCTGCTTGTCCCTTCTGATGGTCATATTTGGCAAAAAAAAGTTTTATGTTCCTTTTCTTTTTAAAATAAATAATAGGTTGTCCAGTCCACAACTGACATTTGCAAGACTTTATTTCACCCCAACCAAAACTACTGTTTTAGAGTTTTACAAACTGTACTTTTTTGTTCATAAATTGAAATGAAAATGAAAATGTTCTTTAAGATCTGTTATGCAGCTTACCTCACTTTTAAGTGTTCCCTGTCATTTGAAACAGAGATAATCAAACCTCCCAGACAGTATCAACACCATCCACTTAAGGTCATCAGTGGCAAGCTTGCAACAGGGAAAACTCTTTACACAGACATGCATGCACACACACTCCTTTCTCTTGTCAAGGGAGTCTGTCTTTGTTTGATCCCTGTAAGGTTTATCTCCTGAGCCCAAATGTCAACATGTGTTGTTGACAGACTCAGTTTCCTCCAATAATCCATTGACTGACCACATCTAAAGACCTGGGGACCAGAAGTTTGACCTAGGGGCACTAAAGAAAGTCAAAAGGACAAAGGTATACTCTGGGTTTATAGAATTTTGGAGAGACCATAAGAAAAGAGTGACATGAATGAATGTAAATTATGAAAACACCAAACATCAAACTAACTAATTAACTTCTTCTAAGTGATATATCAAACAGGTGCTGGGATTGAATCAATCATTTCTTTAATGTTAGTGTAGCAGCTTGCACAATGCAGGTGTTATCATTCATCTGTAGTTGTTTTTTTTTCCATGAAGAGCAGAAAGCAACAAAAATTTGAATAAAACGTAGCCTGACAACAGGTTAATTCTCTCCCACAGCAGATGATGGACTGAATAAATAATTTCATTGTCACTTTAAGGGGTTGATTGACAATTTCCCATTTTCAAGCAATGCAAAACAACATCTCAAAGCTCCAATAGAGCTAATACAATTTATAGCTAACACTGCAGCCGCAGCTCAGTATGTTCCAGGTTACTTCTGCAAAGTCTGCTTTCTTTGCAGGAAATATCAGATAAACTTACAGTACACTACTGCAGACAGCATTAGAAACTATCTGGTGAATATAAAGCGCCTAAGGTCTCCCCCAGGAGTTGGTGGATATTGAAAAAGAGCTAAAAGCAGTGTGAACAGCAGATTTGTATTTATGGGCTGACCACACAAGATTCCACAGATGGAAATGTGTAAATTGTGACTGTTCTCAATGGCAAATTTTGGAGCTGATTTCATGTCAGAGGTGTGTTTATACCTTGATTTGCGGCTGCCACATTCCAGAAAATGTATTTTTTATTATTTTTTTTGCTTGATTGCTTTCATTTGTACCTACCAACATCAGGAGATCTCTTCTGCCCCTTTCATCTTTCTCTTGTGATTCGTTTACTTCAGCGAAGCTATGCTTGTGCCACACAGCCACCTTTTTTGCTTTGTTTTATACATAACTGCTCGGTAATTTGGATCACACTGGCAGTATTTTTAAAACAAATGACTGTTTACATTACACTCTCAATAGAGAAAAGAGTGCTGGGTATGGGAGAAAGGTGTGCATGTGTAAGCGCGTGTGTCAGTGAGTGGATGTGAAGGGGTAATTTCCTGGTTATGAATAGGAAATGTGTGTTGATAATGATTTCGGTCAATTATTACAACATTTTTGTGTCGTTATTATTGGGCAGATCCTTCATACATGTAGACAATACATGAAGAAAATGCAAACAGAAACATCCTGTTTATGCATTTAAGCAGACTAACATGATGTCCACACTTGTACTCTGAACCAAGTTTGACATAACCGGCTTTTCTTTGCATTTGTCAGCTTGACAAATCCAAAACCATCATCTTCCTCTTTTAACCCAGCTTTTTTTTCCCTTTAGGCTTTGTACCCCTTGTGTAAAAGTTTCACTTGTCACTTGACTTTGCATCCACACAAAAAAAAAAAAAAAATTAGATACCAAGATACTTCAGTACACAGGACATAGAAAGCCAAGAATATATATGGAAAAAAAAATGCTGGGGGATTATTGCTCATCATGTAAATTTGTAAGTTACATGGACTCTTGATGCCTGCTGGTTATTTCTAGCAGACAGCTGCACATAGGTGACCTAACTCACCAGGAGGTTTGTTAGACACATGAAAGTCATAAATGCAAGACAAACCTTTAGAAATATACTTACTAGGTGGGGGGATTGAACATCTTTCTATCCATCAACAAATAATAGAGAGGTTAAGCTGAATGTTAAGATTTGTGCACTATTTTTTTCTCTATCTCATGAACTCCAGCACAAGGTTCAAGGTGATATACATCAGGTTTCTTTCATTTCTGAATCATGTTGCATGTATTTTGCAGAATGGATGTCCTTGTTACCCTATAAACCAGAGAAACAGAGTCTGTAGCATGGTGTAGTCATTGAGATAGATTTTATTTTAAAGCACACAACATTTTTATGATACAAACCAAGTAATCTTTATTGCCCAAACCTAAACAAACCACAAATAAAAGCAAAAGTACAACAAAACTAAAGAAAATTTAGAAAAAAATATTGTGCAAGAGGAGACAGTATTTTAAATCTCTTAGAATGCAGCGTGGTGTGTTCCTCAACAGACAAATCTCACAGCTAAATTTAGATGTTTTACATCAGTGTAAATGTTTAACACATTTAGTTTTCTCAAACGTTATCATATAGTTTCTACTACCTAAACAAAACCTTGACCAAGTTCGTAATGTGTAGAATAGCAAAATAAATTAGCTTAAAAACACAAAAAAAAAACAGTGGCTGAATCTTAAAATGAAATGACAAAATCTTTAAAACCTCAGCAGTCACGATGGAAGTCAAACTCCCATTGCTGCTCAGTGACAGCATTTTTTTTCCTCCCTTTCAACCTCCAAATGTTTACTTTTTCACTTTATAAAAGTGATGAAACTGATGTTTTTTGACAGTTTTTTGTGACATGAAAGTTTTGTTATTATCAGCAGTGTAAAGCGTACTTAACAGCAAATCAGGATGTATTTATGAATAATCTGAAACAACAGCAGAATAGAACCTTATTTCTATGGTAACACAAGGCAGACATTACGCAGACAAACCTTAAAGGCTTAATTTTGTGACATTGCTAATATACAGCTCAATGGCTTTATCTTTGTATTGTATTATCTCCAGTGAGATTTTTTATTTTTGTCAGGAATGGATATAGAGAAAATAATGAACTTTTTGATTGTTAAAATATCTTGTCTTTTACGTATGAATAAGATAGAAAGCCAAAAATATGTCACCTTTTACTTTGTGGACCTCTATAAGTTCTAAGCTCAACATTTAGCTATACTTTAATTTTTTCTCTGCCAGAGGTTTTTGTATCTTACCTTTCATACTAATGAATATTTGTAATGTCAGGGTGTTCACATATCTATTCCAGAGATATGGTTGTACATTTTGAAAGAGAGGTACATGTCGAACAAAGTGTTTATAGCTTGCCTCAAGTGGACATTTGAGGGACTGTAGTTTTCAAACTGTTGGCCTAATTTTTCAGGAACTGCCTATACATTTTCATTCAAAACTCTCAGCATAACCTCCTCTGAAGCAGGTTCATATCATCATGGTGATCCACACATGACACTGACAAACTCTGGCTTTCGACTCAAATAAAAGAATTACACACAATGATGTTTGTGCTTTAACCTCAGCAAACATGAGTAGATTACTTTTTACAGCCAGTTGTTGTTTAAGTGTTTAAGTCTTTGTCAATCAGATATAACTCCTAACTTGGAAGTGAAACATGGCAGATGATCAGACCAAAGTTTGAGCTGTGCTGTTGACAAAACTTTGTATATCCTTTTCACTGATGTTTACCACTGTCACAAATGTCTGTTTAGTAAAGTATCAGTGACATAATTTGGTCCCTCCATCTCTTTTTTTTTATGTTTTAAGTTCTTGTGCTGACTTCTATGCCCCCTTATGTCTTCAGTGCCTCTCTGTTCCTCACCTTTCACCACATCATCCTTTTTCTCTATATGGGTTAATCATTCCACTGAGGCTATCTTGCCACAGAATGTCTTATCAGCCTCTGTGTCATTTTATAACCTAACCTGCAGCCTGAATCTCTCCCACCCCCATCTCATAGCCCTGCCTGCCAGTTCCCTTGTCATTCTCTGACTCCACCCAAATACCCCTGCAGGTAACCCAGTTTTAACCAATCCTGTCCAAACATTAGGGGTGTTTGGGGATTGGTGGGGTCCTGAGCACTATGACAACAGTGAGGTTGATCTACTGGTCAGCAAATTGTGGTAAAGAAAAAAGGATTGTGTCTCTCTGTAAGAGAGTACTGATTATCACTGGTTTGAAAACTAAGCTAAGTCTTACTGACTTATTTCAAACCCAAAGCATCTTAGATTCTTTCACATCATTTAGTGTTATATATTAATATTGTTAACAAATCGAATATATTGGATTCTGCTTGTTGAAATGAATAGGAAAGAGAAAAGAAAACTTCAAGTCAGTGTGTGGGGAAAATGATCCAGAAAGATCAGGTATGTGTGGAAAATATATGTGTACACTGGGAAATAAAATAAAACATGTTCATGTGGGGATTTGGAGATAAAAAATAAGTAAAGCATGAATTGAAATGTTTAAAAAATTAGACAGTTGACATGGTTTAGGGTTCAGGTTAAGGTTGGGGTGAAGTGATGGATTATATTGGTGAGTGTCCTCACAAAGAGAGGAAGACACAACTGCATGTTGGGCCAGGGAGGAGGCATTTGGGGGAAGAAAAAAAGAAACACTAAAGAAAATGTTCCATAGCCATTGCTTCAATAATCATATAGATAGATAGATAGGTAGATATATCTAGAGAGCGTTTTAAGAAGAGAAGTAAATATAATGCTGATTGTTTGAGACCCACAGTGATAATCTGATATATATTTCTGCATATACTGATTATTCCATAATCGGTTTTTTATTACGTTTCTAAAGATTTACACATTTCACCCATTCATTGAAGCCTTAGATATGAAATGATGTCACAGTGCTTTTGTGTATGAAAGCCAAATGGAGGTTTATCTTTCTGGGCTGCGTTTTTACAGATTTTGAGTTACAGTTGTGTCGGTGGAGAATCCTGACAGTGAGTTCTCTCTTCTGAGAGAGAGGGATTCATAAATATTTCACTTGGAAATTAAATGTAGCAAAAGAGAAACACGTTTCCATTGTTGTTGTAATACAACAATCATAAAGAATTCTATTTAAATGTAATAAGTTTTTATCTGCAGACACCGTGTGTGCATGGGTGCGCGCCTCTGTGTGTAGCGCGCCCTTTGCGACCTCTCAGGTGTGTCTTCTCCGTGTGACCCTGCGTGTCCACTAAGGATTTTAGCAACCTCATTGTAGGGACATAGGTGCATAATTGTTTCCTATGTTTGTGTATTTATACCTTAAAGAGTAGAAATAATCCGAATCTGACGTCAGATCACTAATTGATCCCTGCTCAGTCAATTACTGATAATAATTCAGAGGTAAAGGTATAATTTATTGCATGAGCGTAGCCTTTTATCCAACATAAAGGCCATTTTAAGCTCGGGGCCAACACCGCTCATACGTCTTCCTAAAACTGAGCAAATAAACCCAAAAGCTATCAATGCTGCACAGACTCTTCAACATTTTGTCAATTTACAGTGTCGTTCGCCTGCACTCTAAAATGCGAGATCATAAAATGGGAAAGAAAGAAATGTAGGCCATATATTACTGCAATATAGCCTCCTTTACTGTGAAATTTTATGGAGTTTCGGATGAAGACATTATGGTAACTAATGAGGTTGACTAAGCAGTACAGCAGAGTACACACAGCAGATATATTAAGGTAAGCAGTTTTATGAATGGAAAAAAAAACTTAAACTGTCAGAGGCTTGTGAGCACGCACACATACGTGCGTGCATGTGCCACAACATATTTCAGTTTCACACACTTCAGTCGACATACCTTTGTGCCATGCCTTTGTACTCCTTGCGTTCATAAGGAGTCTGCTCTCACATGCAGTTGCATCACCTCTCTTGATTTCCTCGTTCTCTCTCCGCTTTTAAAGTCCATCATTAACAGGATTAAACAGCTGAGGTTTTATAGAGATAGAAGTGGAGGGTTTGAGGCGATGTGTCCCGGTCACCTCGCCTGATTGGACAAAAGAAAGATGATGTCAGACGACCGCATGCGCCCCGGATTGGAGAGAGCGGAGTAAACAAAGCGGCGAGGAGGAGGAGGAGGAGGAGTACAGGTCTCCACATCTCCAGACAGTCCGACCGACACACTGAATCCGACTTTACGCACAGGGGAGGGCTAGCCCGGCGGCGCGTGCTTGTCTACTAAAGGCTGAAAGTTTCTCTGACAGTCTTACGCTAATTGGTGACGCACTGTAAAGAATTTTGGAAAAGATAAAGGGAAATTTACCGTCGTCTTTCAATCCGGACGTTGCGCAGTTTTCACATTTAGTCAAAGTAGTGAGTGATTCTCCAACTCAGCTCGCAACTGCTCCTTATTAACTATCAGAGGAATTGTCCATATGGGGTCTGCGTTGTTTTAGCTTAATTATTTATTTATTTATTCTTTTTATTTTTTTTCCCCAAAATGCTATATGAAAATTTAAGTCAAGGAAGTTGAACCAGAGCAGACTGCGACACCGGGTATGCAACACGCCTGTTCAGAAAAAGTCTGAATTGTTACAATCGGGCTTCATTCTCAATATGGTCCGATAATCGGACGACAGAGAGAGGCAAGAAATTGAGAGAAAAAAAGTGCGAAAAAAGACCTTCGGGACACTTCGAGGTGTGTTTGTGTGAACGTCTGCCTCTCACATCCAGGTGTCCCGCCGAGCGGTGCGCAGTCTCCAGCTCAGGCCGGCAGTGCTGACATGCTGCCCAAAGTCGAGACTGAATCCTTGGGACTCACTCGATCGTATGGGGAACAGGGGCACATGCCAAGGAACATGCAAGGTAAGCACCGTCATCGCTCTGAATCCCTTTACATTGATTAATGCAGTTTCGTGAGTTAAAACTTTACGGAGCTAACCGGGCTGAAGCCGTCAACATCTACACAGGACAACTTTGATAGGAGCGCGTTTCCGTTACCTTTTTGCAGGTGGAC
Organism: Leuresthes tenuis; assembly: GCF_036924035.1. Taxonomy (NCBI): domain Eukaryota; kingdom Metazoa; phylum Chordata; class Actinopteri; order Atheriniformes; family Atherinopsidae; genus Leuresthes; species Leuresthes tenuis. Next base: position 12,082,157 of record NW_027325361.1, on the reverse strand, counting down.
CGACAACAATGTAGTCCTGTGCGATAGAAGTCTTCTATGATTCCGCTTGGAGCTTCAGGGTTTACAACGAATGCACCGTAATCTTGAGTTTGCATGTTCTCCCAAACTTAACTCTGCTGATATGACTTTACAATATATATTTAGATCCAACTTGGAAACGCATTTCTAGTTTTGATCAATGATCTAACAATTATTATACCTAGCTGTCACTCCAGCTGTGTGCGTAAGCATGCTGCGTAAAAACCGAGAAACAGAGCAAAGGTGTTCTGGGTATTTTGCTTTTTCATTTCTATGATGCTGTTGTTTTGTCTTTTTGTTTTTTTGTTGTTGTTTTTTAATAAACTGAATGAGCTCATCGCAGCAGAATGCCAACATGGATAAAACACACGTTATTTCGTTTCTATATAATAATAGTCCCGATGGAATTGTTGTCTGCTTGTCAAGAAGTAAAAACTGCAGATAATTAAGGTTTGAGTGTTGATATGACCAAATATTTCACATCGGACTGGTAAACGTTCATCAAAGAAGCCTTCAAGTTTAGTCTAATTTAATGACACTATAAATTGTTTTAAATATGTGATAGAAAAAAATGGACTAAATTATTTTATATCTTCTTCTTCTATGTTCTCTAAATTTAAGTTTCGCAGATTGATAACGTTTTTACCAAGAAATAATAATACTCTTACAAAACAATGTTAAAGGCAATGGAAAAAAGCAATTTGTCTTGACCCTAAAGTCGCGCGCATGGAATTTCACTGAGATAACTTCATTGATATTTTTTTTCTTTTTTCATAACTCTTACTGATGGTACCAAAACATTTTGGACAGAGCTGTTTTTGTTTCCAAAATTCAACATTAGAGTTATGGTTTTACAAATGCGCCTTGGCTGCGCACAAACTTCAATGCACTTGTACATTTTTCAAAATGAGCAAAATTATTCAAATTCCCACGAGCATACATTAATAAATTTTTCTTGATCTTCCTGGAAAGTAGACTACACATGCAGCAGCGAGCGTTTAAAGACCGCCTGACTCCCTTATTCCCAGCATTCCACTGTCATTCCACTGCAGTATAACCCGGCAATCAATTAACCCGGTCTAGGTTTATGAGACGTTGATAACTTATACCCTACTTATGGCAAGGAGTGGTTTGTTGCGGGAGTCCGTTATCTGTTTTAGAGCTAAAACGCAACGTGGCTGCGACTGAAAATTTATTTCAGTTCATTTGGAATCATCAGCGTGTTTGACAAATGCCCTTTTGTGTGACGGTGGTAGTGACGGTGGTTACCGACGTGTTTCTCCAACATTTTTTATCTGACCACACTCTATATTCACACCTGTAGCTGCCAGCGAATAAATGCTGCTAGGGTTGTTGCACTAAGTTTCATTTACGCATATTTTTACGTCTAAAACGACTCCTCAGTATGTAAAGCTATGCCCCAGTTTTTAATATTTCAATAACTCCTTAAAACGGGAGCCTGTTTGTTCACATGATAGACTAAAATGAACAGATGAACAGAAAGTTGGAAGTGATAGATTACTTAAAGACAGAAAATACGGATCAAGCCTAAGAAACAAACGTTTTATTTATTTGCGGCGTTTGGGGGCCGTCTAGAGATACTGATTTCCAACTTTTAATTACCCCCACACGCCACCCCTTAACCACCGCTTTACCCACAACTTATGCCCACCTAATATTTATGTTCTTTATTTGTTTGCAAATCTGCAGTGATCGCGCGTCATGTGAGCACACCCTTTTTGCGATTTAAAGCAAAATAAAGTTCATATATCAAGTCTGCTTTAAGCTTCTTTGGGGGAAAAAAAATCGGGATCTTGGTGGAACTTGTTGCTTCAGCTAGAATATTCAGCGCGCATCCCAGCAGGGCAACGCGTTAACAAACTAGAAATCATGTCTAATTAAAGGGTCTCAGTGAGCGGACGAGTGGATTTTTGAAGTAGAGCAGTAGTGTGTGTGAAGGCCAGGGAAGGCGTCGAGCTGACAAAATATTTCCACTTTTACAGCCACATCCACAGAGGTTTTCCTGTTTGATCCTGACTGCTTTTTATGATTAGTACCATAAATGCTTTTGTAACTGCTGTAAATGTCAGCCTGACTTTTTGCTTTGCGCTGTCACACAGTCTCATACATGCAAGTATTTATGAAACTCAAAGCAACAGGGGCTTTAAGACAAATGTACCCTAAAAGTATTTTTTAATGTTTTTTTATTATTATTATTTCAAGTGAACCATGTTTCGAAAAATGTGCAATTACTACAACATTTTATGCTTTTTTTGCGGTAATTTGAATAGCAACGATTTTGCAGCTCTTGCCTCTGTCATTCATGATAATGACTGAACTTTTTCGGAATCAAAATACATTTTTCTATCAGACCGAGAACAGACAAGGGCACATACGATGCTGCTGCTACTTTTGCACCACTTTAAAACATAAAATAATATGAATGCATCAGCCCATAGCGTTGAGGGTGATTCTTTGAGACAGCAGCATATGTTGGTTTTGGATGTTTTTCTACTCGCCTGCAGAGATTAGAGCTTCTCTGTGCGTCTTCATTTGTCTGTGGGCGGTAACTTTTTCTCATCCAATCCTCAAGTCTAATAGTCTCCGTATTTCCCCCAGCGATTTCACAACTTAGATACATGCATATTTATGAGGATGACTTTCATGAGCCTTAAAAAAGAAATAAAGAATTGGCTCCTGTCTGCATCGAATACGGAAGACATGGCACTACCAGGGAGAAATTGTTGCGCTCTTTCAACTTGCTCCAAAATCGACAATTTTTTCTCCTCAAATTAGAAGCTTGATGAATTAGAAGTTAAGAGAACTTTTAAAAAATCTCATCCAATCGCGACGCGGGGTTCCCCGTTCGCCTTGATGGATAAGAGGAGGCTTTTGGGAAAAAGACCGCTCAGCTATCAAATAGACTTATGTGTGTGTGTGTCTCCCCTGCAGCACCCCAGTTAAAAATGATGGACTACTCTTATGACGAAGACCTGGACGAGATGTGTCCCGTGTGCGGAGACAAGGTTTCAGGGTATCACTACGGACTCCTGACCTGCGAAAGCTGCAAGGTTTGTCCCCTCAGCCTGAAACATATGCCCTATTACCTTTAATGGCATCTCTGTAAAAATATAAATGGCATTGTTATGGAGATTGTTTTGTTTCAGTTTTCATGTCTAAACAATTCCAGTAGTGTCTTTGGTAGGGAAGTCTCATGGCTAATTAATGGTGGGCTAATTGATAGAAAATTCTTGTGGTACTTCAAGGCTTGTTAGTGTTAGGTTCATAGTGACTGATGGTTTGTAGTAATAGTAGTCAGTGTCCTTATTGGGTATTTAATAGAGAAGCTTGAGTGAGTTTAACACCTCTCTGTTGCTTTTCCCTTTAGCATCAGTCGTTTCCATGTAGAAACTTTGAAACAGCATTTTGCACTTTGCTGTGCTAATATCTTCTTAACCTTTACGTTGAGATGGATTTTTATTTATGCATGCAAGGCATTTAAGTTCACTGTTTTTTCGAGTGACTCGCAGCAAGTGTAACAGCATGGCAACATTTCTCTAACATTACGCTGAAGAGGCCGAGGGTCAAATGTTGTTGTGACAGTTGATCTAACAAACTTTTCCTGTGAGTGTCAGTGGACTTTTTTTTTTTCAATTGTGGGATGGCTTTGAAAAGAAACAGGAGTTCAAAGGCACGCCAGGGGTTTTTGCAGTTTTTGCAACCATCAACCACAGAAGGTGGGGGAGGTTGTAACCCCTGAGGCAAAGTACACACAAGCGATGTTTCTGTTTGCACGAGCTTGAGTCCTATACTGTCTAACTCTCATCACGAGTTCATTAGGAGCTCATCCGCGTTGTTGCAGTTTGACGATAAGGCTGTACAGCAAAGCAAACTGTAGACTTTCATTTGAACTCTGTCAACAACTGATTTGTTCCCCTCTTCCACTTCTCCTCAATCCAGAGATAATAAGCCAACTCCCAAGATATTGTGTTCAGTCCAGTAAAGCTGTCAGAGCAAAATTAAGCTAAGACAAATGTCTCTGTGTTAACACAATTCAGTGTAAAATTGCAGCTCACAGTATTGATGCAGCAGCACACATTTCTTGCCTATGTGGTCATTATTCAAAGCAGATGTTATAGATTTTATCCCATATTTTGACCTTGAGATGCTGAGCTTTTGCTTGAAGGGAGACGTCAGTGGCATCTCTGCTGCTTCTCAGCCTCAGCACAGACGCTGGAGAGCCAGTCCACCCGTTTCCCAGCTGAGTTGAAACACTCTGCTCTTGTGCACGTGTGTGTGTGTGTGTGTGTGTGAGCATGCAGGATGCAGATGAAGAGGTGTCTTATAAAAATGTTGTATATCCTTGTTGAAACATTAATGATATTGATAATTACCTGAAGCCTGTCATTGATTATCTCTAACATGTAGCAGTTTGTATGATCATCAGGGCCGGACAGATATATCAGTCTGTTGACACGTTACAGGTTCATTCCGACATTAAATATATGCTATGAGCTAGGCAGTGTAATCCATCTCTATAATAATGGAGGCGTATCACAGTCTAAGCCGTCTACAAGCAGTGATTAGATTTTATTTTCTTTGTAATTCATCTGGTAATTTTGGAATTAATTAATTTTTTCTTGAGTTTTCAATCACAATCCACTCTTAATTCTGTTTGCTGCACCCCTCCTTAGACACTTTCAAACCTTCACAACACAACTGGGAATAGGACACAGTCTTCACCAGGAGCTTTGCTTCGACTGCTTTTTTTTTGCCGAAGAATACACAGACTTATACACATGCAAAAGGAAAGTACAAATCATATTTACAGTCTAATTGTATCTATAAACAGACACATCACCTTTTATATAAGCTCAGAGACAGTTTTAGTTTCTTCACGCCAGCTCACATAAAGTAAACATGTTAGCACATCATATCCGTTGGACGAACAACAAGAAGCTGGGCTGCTTGTCAAACTGCTTCTTTTTTTTTGGAAATTTGAGCTCTGAGTCCACCAGAAGAACACAGCTGTAATCTTAGATTACCGATGTTCAAGCAACGACGAAGAAATGTATGGGTCAGACCCATGTGGTGCAGAGACAACATATCAAAACATGATTCCCTCAGAATTGAACTGAAAACATATATGAAAAACAACCTGAGGTCAGACCGATTGTTCTTTTCTTTTTCTTTTTCATCTTTTGAATCATTGTCAGTGAGAACACAAGAGCTAGCAGACAGAGTGATAAGACGAGATGAAGAGGTAGCATGAATTGTGTTTTTGCTTCTTCTTCTATTCATTATGTACAGGATGTTAAAATTTCCAGTTTGCTGCTTTTTTGCAGAGGGTGGGCCGTTTCCCTGATGGAATACAGGGTCAGGGATACCCAAATCAAACATTAACATTATTTGTTTGAATGTCATATAGCTTTGCAGCATACGACTTCAGACTAGTGACATTAGTTTCATGCTGTTTTATGGGGGCAATTTTTCTAAAAACAATATCTTTAAACATCTGCAAAAGTAGCAAAAACAGCAGGCAGCAATCTCCTCATGCTTGAAAAAGACCATCAGCTGGTGACTTGATTTGGATTGTAACTGTAAAGAGCTCTTTTCAGTGAGATGCACTTAATTTCCAGAAACCATGTATGAATCCAGTTTGGCTCTGATATTTACTGCGCACACAGTGTGCTAAGTGGAAAAAATGGAGAGAGTGTTCTCTCTGAAGTATGTATCTTTTTTGGCACCGAGGAGTCGATATTCCAAAAGTAAATGTAATGCTTTCCACTCCTCACCCCCTCATCCCTTTTTTTTTTTTGGTCTGATCAGGCAATGCAGATTGTCAATTAAATTTGTGTTTGGTGTGATATTGACAGCAGCGCTCTCTTTTTTTATTTTATTTTAAAGACCAGGTTTAAGGATTCTCCTCCTAGGTTATAGATCTAGAATACGTTAATATCATCTTCCTTCGTTTGATTTTCACTGCTGCTGCCAATAATAAATTCCATGTAGTAGGTATGAATCACTGTAATCCCGGAACTGTGAATTATGGATATAATTTATTGGATTTTTTGGACTCATGTGCCCATATTTTTCAATAATTAACAGGAGGGCTGAAAAGATGCTTACCCTATAATTCCTGGAGTGAACAGAGAATATTGAAAAGTAGAAACTAAATTGGATTTAGTATCTTTTATGAAAAATATGCAATGAAAAATTATGTAATGTCATGAATGCGAAGAGCTTTGTTTTGTCCTATGTTCAAATCAGAGCAAAAAGAATATATGGCATAAATGTTAGCTTCCTGATTAAATTCCCTAACAAGAAATATTTTCTTTCTTTCAATAATTCTCAAATGAACTTTTTTTTTTTCAAAGGTACTGACATTAGTTTCCTTTGTGAGAAAAGTGTCTCGATGACCTGCTTTATTATTTGTGTTTTCATGTGTTTGTGGCATTGCATCGGTAGGTTTCGAAACTTCCCTGTGTGTGTGTGTGTGTGTGTGTGTGTGTGTGTATCCATTAAGCCTGTCCCTCTCCATCTGTCTGGGAGTGTGAATGGGCCAATTACCATCGCATTGCAGGGGTCAAGCGGGTTGACGTCTTAATTGGTTCTCTCCGCAGGGCTTCTTCAAGCGCACCGTCCAGAACAACAAGCGTTACACATGTATAGAGAACCAGAGCTGCCAGATTGACAAGACCCAGAGAAAACGCTGCCCATACTGCCGCTTCCAAAAGTGTCTCACTGTTGGCATGAAGCTAGAAGGTATTTATTTTTCATTTCATTTTTGTTTATGTTTAGCTTCTGCAATTTTATCTGTCTCCAGCTTTAACACGAGGTTGTGGTGAGTCATAATAAAAGGGATTTTTGTAGTAAAGGTGCAACGCTGTCCGTGGATAGTAAGTGGTATAGATGAATAGGACCCAGCTGTTACCATAAGAGGAAAGGGTGCTCACTACCAAACAAACAGCAGTTGTAATCGACAGGTGTGATTTCAGTGTCTCGCTTTAAGATTCTCAAAACGAAGTAGACACTTAGTAGTTCTGATCGTGTGAGTGTACAGTAACAACTGGAGGAGATCTTAAAAGTCCCCCGCTCTTGTAGAAGTTACAGTACAACAAAATGAATATTCTACCATCAAAGTGTCATGAGGGAAAAGGTTTGATTTTTGTTCATGGTGTCAAAAGTAACAGACTTTAAATGCAGATACGTGTTAATAACAATATAACTGCTAGTTCTCTAAGGGTATAAAAGAAAAAACAGTAAAAAGTAAAACGTGTAAAATGTTTACTTAAATCAACTGTACATTAAGCAGCCCCCCACTTCTGTTTGCAATAAGTCAGCATCGAAGCTGTCTAAGCTGTTCAGGGGTTTATAGTAAACACCGATCACTAACATATAATCTAGATCTTACACAACACATCTGCATTAGGGGAAAAGGAAATTCAGTCACTGTCAAGAGCCCGTCTTTTTCCATTAGTTCACAACTGAGCAGAGTTAGTCATGGCTCGTTAACGTTCTCTCTCTCTCTCTCTCTTTTTTTTTTTTTTGGAAGCTCAAGAGTGAAAATATTCTTCCAGTGTTAATTTACAAGTGAATTGCTTCCTCACAAATTGAGATATCCACCATTTAAAAAAAAGTTGATACCTGCTCTGACAAAATGATTGCAGTAGAAGAAAGAGGAAGATTATATTCATTCAAACATTTAACAGTGATCGCCTGAGTAATATCCGCTCTCATAAATATATACCAAGAACCTTGTGAAGTGAAGCCTTTCATTTCAACCCATGTGATGAAAACCAGTGTTGCTTGTTGGTATTTGGGATGGGGTCAGAGGGAGTTGGGGGTATCTGGTAGCCACTGTGCACTTAAACTTGCCAGTAAAAGTAATAGATAAAATGTTAGAGTTGGCGGCAGGGTGAGAATGGTAATGATGATACTTTTGGCTGGCCGTTTCGAGGCCTCTTTGTTTAACTTGAACACAGCTCAGGAGCTTATTTATATTCGGTTATTCAAAAGTGACAGAACTCCAGGACGAGACATATTCTTGTACTGTTCAAAGATCATATTTGAAATCAGCCCATTAAATGGCAAGTTTCAATCTGAATTCTGAAACACTCATTTCAGAGAGAATAAAGAGCCATGAAGGTCATCAAGATTTAAAAGGTACAGGTTAGAGGCAAAAAATAAACGATGAAAATTGGATTTGCTTTCCCTGAATCTGAATACATTTAAATGTTGTGTCATTCATATAGTTTCTCATTTTGAGATGAACAATTTCACGCATTTGTAATCAGCTAAACTAAAAATTCCCAGTCCCCTGAAATGATTGCACACAACTCAGATAAGTTATGTAAAAGAAACCTGAAACTATGAAAATAAAACAAAGACAGCCCTGACTAAAATCCTTCAGGAGGCTTTTACCTTTGTTTGCCATGTGCAGTTTAATTAATTGCTGTTAATTGTGAATGGCCGCTGGGCAGAATGTCCTGGCCTGTCTATTTCAAGCTGACATGGGTGGGGAGGAGGGGTAGTGTTTGATTTGTTTTGCCGGCGGTAACTTTCCGCTTGGGGCAAGACGGGCCCTGCAGCGTTCTGTCAGGTGCCAGAAGCTCTGGTGGGCGACTCCTGCCACAACCAGTAACTACCTCCCACACAGAAAGGCTGACACCCCTCACCACACACATACATACACACAGGGCTATACACACATGCACATTCACCTCTTTCGTGTAAACACATTCATTTATTCATGAAAAGCCCAAAAACTGTGTTTTGACGGCCACAGGCAGGAGGAAGAAACTGTCATTTCATCTTAAAAAAGATTTGGGGTCACTCGTTTTGTTATTACAATGCTCTCATTCCATTAGCCATTAGCTTGCAGCGACATGTGATTTTGAGATATCAAGCGGGAGCTAAATGTGAGGGAACAAAAAGTTGATTCAATCTATAATTCTCCTTGTGATCTTTTTTCTTTTCTTCCTCTTTTTTTTTGTTTTGTGTTCACTTTTGCTTCTGGTGATGTTCAGATTCCCTAATGTGTGCTGAGAGGCCGATGAGTGAGACAGTGTCAATTTTAAGTTTGCTGTTTTGGAGATAAAAGCAAAGAGGCCTGTGCATTTTTTTTGTCTGCCTGTGTATGCGTATGTGTGTGTGTATGTGCATGTTTGTGTGTTGGTATTAGTGGTCTCTCAACCTCACTTTCATTGGCACACAATTAAAGACAAAATAAAGATGCCCAATATGTATTGTCCATATGACATTTTGACTGTTAAATATTTATTTATTGACCAACTAACCAATGAATTGCGCAGATCAATCACCTGTAATGTTTCAAAGTTGAAGAAAGGCAGTGAATCCTGGTGAAAAAACTCTGGCACAAAAAGTGCTGTGACCCATTATCCCAGCAGTAGACCTGTCGTATTATTGTGACAGGATAACCAAATAGAAATGGTTGCACAATGACAGAACACATGGGTTAAACACCACAGCCCAGGTCATATTCAGAAGAGTGTTTAAAAACATTGTTGTGTATACATTTCTCTCTTTTGTTGTTGTTTTACAACTAATAAGAACTAAAATACATGTTTTTGTCTCTTAAAACAATTTTCAGTTAGTCTTAGAGACGGTTGCTTTTTAATGAAAAGAAACAACACTGCCAGCCGTACACAGATTTAACCACTCCAACACACATAGTGCAGAGTGCTTGCTTGTCTGTTTCTCTATGCTGTAGCTCTTCTGCCAGCATTGTCTCATTGAGAAAACAAGATTTGATCCATTAGAACATCAGTCGCTGAAGTCAATGAAGCATACTATATCTGAGCGGCTCCCACTGGCATGATTTTCTTTTTTGCTTGCTAATAGTTGTCTTGTATCATATGCTTCACTGAGCTGCCTAATGTTTCCTACACTTATGCATCATCTTGAAGGCAGAGCACAACAGTGGTATTTGAGATGCTGTGAATTTGAATACATTTTAAATCCACTGTGTGCCATTTAAGAAAACAGACGTTATATCATGTTTGAAAGATAGACACTGAAAAATAATGACGAAAAGGGCAGTTTGCAAATTCTGTAATCCTGTGATGAAATGCTGACCTGTTCCAGCACAGTTTTGACTAACTGAAGTGTGAACAGGGTTTTAAACAAGGAGGAAAGTGTACATTGTATGCAATAAAATGTACTTAAATTGTTTGGACTTTCTGCTCTCACAGCATCACAGAAAAGATTCACTGCCTTACTCTTCTTTTGATTTTTTATATTGTTTTCCCCACACATTTTATCCTCAATCAAATTGAAATCTATTGATTACTTACACTTGAATAGACACTTAGTTGAAATTAGCACCACCAGCTGTGTTTCTACATCCAGCTTTGCCACACACCCCCTCTCCCTCCACATTATTTCCTCCCTGTCTCCATCTTTCTTAGTCTGATTTGTCTTCCATCAGCCTCCCAGTACCAGCAGTGGAAGCCAAGGAGCTGTCCCATTACTTATGCATAGGTATCATAGGTATTCATGTGTGTGCATGGGATGGGGCGCATCCGGAGCATGGGCCAGGTCCCCGACATGACAAACAGGGTGTCAGCATGGCTCCGCGGGACCCATTAATATGCCGGTAGCCGACAGGGATCCTCACCAACGCACGCTTAATATTCCTGTATATTAAACAACCATAAATCAGAGGATATAAGCACTGAGAGCTGTGTGTGTATGATGTGTTTGACTGTGTTAGAGGCTACGAGTAGGTGTCTGCAGAGAAATCGTGCAATAAAAATGCACTGTATGTGTGTGTGTGTGTTTGCTTGTGCTCATACAAGTTTGAGAGGTGCATTAGGCTGTTTTGGGGAATAGGAACAGGGTTTTAGTTGTATCAGCTTGGGAATTTATGGATATTGTGGGCCAAAGTTTGTTCATTTGTGTGAATGTGGTCTCAGACATTAATTCAGAGAGCAAGACAGCATCAGCCACTTAGCCTGGCTTATAGCCCCAAAGCCTAACTGCTGACATATGTGTCAGATTTTTAGGTGAATTCAGCTTTTCATCTTGCATTTAAAAAGAGATAAGAAATATTTTCCTTCCTTGTGATTTTTTTCACTGCAGATATTAATTTTCGGCTTGCCTTTTTTTTGTGTGTGTAGTTTCGTTATGACCATTTAGACTTTTTTTCCCGCCACCTCTTGCTTACCAGCGAGTTCTCACTACTGATGAAGAAGAGTGTGCAGCACCATAGTCCTGTTTTTACAGATTTTTCTACTGATAAAGTTTGAATATAGGATAAGATGGACCTTTATTTTTCCCACAAGTGGAAATTCCAGCTAGACTAGAAAAGTGCTGTAGAAGTACAGTCCATTTACCATTTGATTACTTTCCCATCATAAACTCCATCTCTGCTGCATCCACCAAAAAAAAAAACCCTGCTACCTTATTGAAACACACACATTCAGCCTCACCCCTATTACACAGGCATGCACTGTCCCTCTTCCCCCTCCCCCCTCTATATTAATCCATGTTACATGAATGCAAATCACCTTGTTTAATTAGAGACAAAAAATATGTGTTTGTGTGTATGTGGCGGGAAGACCTACACCCCCAATTCTGGTATTCATGATGTGCTGTGGGTCCCTGGGTCCGAGGCAGGCAAGAGAAGCAGTCAGGGCCTAATTTTGTTTTCCCAGAAGGGCCAACTATTAGTTTCTCAGCTCATTAATTACGCTGTTGTGGAGAATCATTAATAGTTAAAGTTGCCCTACAATAATGTATAATGGATACATTTGACGGGGCTCCTGATTTCTTCTTCTTTTCTTTTGATGTGTGATCAGTTTTTTAACGGTCATGCTAATCCCTGCACTTGAGTAAGTGGACACTGCACAAAACTGACCTCAAGCATGTTGGGAAATGACTGTGGGAGTAGGAATAAAATCGCTGTGTTTAAATTACGCAAAATTTAAGCCGTCAGGGGCTCTTCAAGGTGGCGGAGTGTCTGGCACGCTCCCATCTCTCTGATCAGGAGCATGATGTTTTTCATGTTGGCCACTTTGTGTTTTTATGTGGTTTCTGTGCATATGCGTGTGTAAGAAGCAGTCAGTGTGTTTGTGAGTGTGTGTGTGTGGGAGGGGGGGTAGTGTCTGCTCTCTTGGCTGTACTTGCTCAGATCAGTGACAGGCACTTTTTGTGACGGAGGTCATTAAAATCCCTCCCAAGGCAGATTGTCCTGTGTGTGAGTGTGAGTAAGAGTGTGAGTGTGTGTGTGTGTATATATGTCTGCCCATCTTTGCCACACCGAACTTCAATTCTCCAGCACACCCCCTCTTCAATTTTCCTCTTCTGTTCTTTCACTCATCTGTCAAGAAATCACAAGCTGAAGTGGATCCAAGATGAATTGTTATCTTATTTGACTGTTGAGCATGTACAAACAGGTCAAATATACATGCATGTATTAGCATATTCAGTTATACATGTGTGTTTCTTTAAAATGTAGAAGCCCAAACTAAACTCAGTAGAATATAAAGTCTAATAATCTGTAATATTGGTATTAGTAAGTGGGGTTTTTTTTCTTCTTCGTGTTTAAAGTCCCAGACGTCCGTTAGCTCTGTGCACGCTGGGCTTTGCGAGCCGTGTCAGAATAAGAGGTAATTAAGTATGAATAATTAACACCAACGGCCCCCAACCGAGAGACAGCAGAGCAGCTTCCCCATGGCAGCAGTCGGCCAGATCACACATGGTCTTCAGCGCAGTCCACTGTGTGCCCAGTTCGTTCATTAGAAATACCCACGGCACAGACTTGTTGTGATCCTCACCACAGGAACCTGCACTGACGGGGTCAGCAGGGGGCATCATGAGTATATTTGTTTCATCAGAAAAAAGAGCCCAGATCAGATTGTTGTCAGGCTTTTCAGCCTTTGGTTTTTCCAAAGAAGAAGTTTCTGCTAATTGACTGTGACATTTTGAGGGCTTTTAGAGATTGCTCAATCAGTTAGAACATGTATTTTGGAAAGACTAGAATTTTGTAACTGAAGTTTACACCAGTAATGAGCTTATGAGCGGCAGACTAGAGATAACCAGCTGTACAATGATCATTTGGCGGAGTGGATCATTTGAGTTTGAGTCCCTGGTCAATGAGTAACATTGGTATCTGTTAGTTCTGTGGGCTTTAAGAGTCAACAGGCTAATGTCAAGTGTAGTCGTCATAGGAAAACCTTTGCCCTACATGAAGGTTACAAATAAGGAATTCACTCTCTCCTCAACAAAACTATAGTAGTTTTTCATTTGGGTCACTGAACTTTTTATATGCTCAATGGATTTATCATTCAAGCTTAATATTCCTACTTTAAGCATGCATGTATCACAGTTTCTATAGTATTGCATATATTCATTTCTTGCATAATATTTGTCAAAAATAAGTAAGTTTCACATGCTATGTAACTAATTATTTTAATTTCTTTTCTGTTTTTTTTATCATCTGTCTTCTTGTCAGCTGTGCGGGCGGATCGGATGCGTGGCGGTCGTAACAAGTTCGGCCCAATGTACAAGCGTGACCGTGCCCTTAAGCAGCAGAAGAAGGCACTGATCCGAGCAAATGGCCTGAAGATTGAGGCCATGAGCCAGGTGATGCAAGCTGTACCCACTGACCTCACTATCTCCTCAGCCATTCAGAACATCCACTCAGCAGCCTCCAAGGGCCTTCCACTGAGCCACCACGCTGGCCACCACACTGGTCACCACCACCACCACCACCACCACCATCATCATGCCACCGCCCTGCCCCCCACAGACTATGATCGCAGCCCATTTGTCACTTCCCCAGTCAGTATGGCAATGCCGCCACATGCCGGCAGTCTTCAGGGCTACCAGGCGGCCTACGGACACTTCCAGGGTACACGCACCATCAAATCCGAGTACCCAGACCCATACACCAGTTCACCAGAGTCCATCATGGGCTATGCTTATGTTGACGCCTACCAGTCAGGTTCACCACCTAGCTTTCCCCATCTGATTGTAGAGCTGCTAAAGTGTGAGCCGGATGAGCCACAGGTTCAGGCTAAGATCCTGGCCTATCTACAGCAGGAGCAGGCCAGCCGGGGCAAGCATGAGAAGCTCAACACATTTGGCCTCATGTGCAAGATGGCCGACCAAACACTCTTCTCCATTGTAGAGTGGGCACGCAGCAGCATTTTCTTCCGTGAACTAAAGGTAGGTGTGCATCTTCCATTTAAGTTTTTTACGTACAAGGAAATGTTTGTAATTCAAATGATAACCTTGTTTTTCATAGTTTGAGCTACCATCATATTCATTAGAGCTGCTGACTTTGTTTTATATATTTCTGCTTTCATTAAATCTACAAGATTTAAATATATTTGTCCACATTTTGTTCCATAGCTAAATCCCTCACCATGCTGTCATCCACAACTGATGACACTTAACTCAGTTCATTAACATTAGCTGATCGATCCTTTACATTCAGCAGAACTTTAATCTCCCTCTTTAGGAAGAATGTACAATGCTGTGAGGGGCAAGTGAAGGTCTGCTCATTGCTGGCACCACTGTCTGTCCTACTGTATATTAAAATTCAGCAGGAATTGTATAACATATATTTGCTGTGGATTTTGAAAATGGTGCAAGCTTCAGACACATTTCATCTTAATTGGCGCCCATTCAGAGGGTTTTATTTGAACATAATTCTGTTCCCTTGAAATATCTCTTAGATGGGCTACACACTGATGATATGCAATTATTTGACCATTGAATGCTGAAGACTCACAATATCAACAAATTGTCTTTTTCTGTTTCATTTTGCCTTAAGTTTTTCTTAAGTCAACAGTCAACAGTTTTTCGAGTTGACTTTCTTTAGAAACATTTTCTCAAGGTTTATGCAATATGCCAAATCTCTGAAAGGCTCCCTATATTATCCATTATGATAACGTTATTATTATCATCATATGTCCAAAGATTGTGTAAGTCAAGTTTCAGCTTAACATACTGCAAGTGCAAAGCATCCATGCACGGCCCAGTTTTTGTCCCTATTTCAAATGGGCTGCAGCAATGTCCGTACCTTACATGGAGATGCCCCTAAATCTGCAAAAGTGCTGTTGCTTTCTTGCCAGTCCTTTGGATATTCAAACAAAATCAAGGAAGGATTAAGTAGAGAAAATCTGGAGAAAACATTTTCTACAATATGGGAAGTTTTAAACAACAAAGATAAGCATCAAAAACAGTGTGTCCTTTCTTTATGGTTTATTACAGTCAATCACATATAACCATCTTCCAAAGCCACATTGTAAATTCCTGCTCCGATTCATCAGAGAGCCCAAGGGAGAGTTTCTGGTGTGTGTTTGTTCACTCGCAGCTTTATTTGCTCAGAATGAAGGTTAATGTTTGGGAGCGACATGAAAAGCATTTGATTAGTCTGTGTTCACCTGTTTTTTCTCTTCCCCTTTTTCCTTTTTTGATTCTTTTTTCTGTTTTCACGCTGTATTGCCAAAGGCTCAGCTGCATATTCATGCGCCTGTTGCAAAATCCTCTCCAAATATTTAATCTAATTTTGTTTTCAAAGGAGAAAATAACAAATGAAAAATATTCTATATGAAAAACTGAGCCAATTACAGCACAGATAAGAGTCCTTGAAAAACGCATGTTGACATTTAGCACGCGCTGTGTCCCCACTATTGACATTATTGAGATCTGTATTTGCATTCAACATAAATGCATAGTCCACACACACAAAGACTCACTGAAGGGTGTGGCCACAGTTAATAACCATGTGTGGTTTGCTCATTAACTTTGAATGATCATTTCTGCTCCATTGTGGAGCCACTCTATTTCTCACACTGCCCTCCTAATTCAATTATCTCACCCACTAGTGTTTGTCACTCCCTGATTTACCACTGAATGAACTGTCATTATGTTTCCCTAATGACTACTCATATTACTCTAGCTTAATAGTAATTGAGCTGAGTGCCTGTTACAAAGGTACAAAATGACCTAGGCTCAATGCAGGCGAAAGCTCCTCTCTGTTGCGCAGGGGCTGTCGCTTTCTGGGGAAGGTGAGACTGCATTTCACTCAAGTGAGGGAGATAATTGAACTTGCCCCACTTCCCCCTGTTTTTAAAACATCATCCAAAACACAAGGGGTTTTGATAAATAATATGCTAGCTGTGGGTCTGGCAGATGTTCCCACACATTCAACAGTCCTCTCTTTCTTGCTTGTTTCTCATTAACAACTATCATTAGGACTGCTGAGCAAAGATTAATTGTTAGCTAACCAAATCCATCAGCACTCCTGTTTTAGTGAACACATTTGTAAAAGGTCGTGATTTTTGATTTTAGGATATATCCCTATAATTACTTGCTTCATAAGTTCAACTGAGTTTTGACTTGTAGTTTGTCTTCTGTAGTAATTGTGCTCTGTGTAGTTTGAGTATGTGTAAATGTTGGGTTTATCTCTTTCACTGCAGTTCAACATCAAATTATGTAGAGAAATTTCTCTCCATTTTATCTTTCTGTGAATTTTCCTGTGTAAATTTATTAATCATTTTGCATACATTTGAGTGTGTGTGCTCACAGGATGTCACACCTGCCGCTCAATTATTACGAGCATTGTCAGTGTTTGAAGGTTTATATCCATAGACACTAATTTGTGCTTCATATCAAGCCAGCCACTAAGAGTGGTGCTTGTCTCAGCGTTTTAACCTCAGAATTTAAAAAATAAAAAAATAAAATAATTTTGAATCCATTTGACCTTCGACATCTCCTCGCAGAGATCTGACTATCAGACATAAGGTAGAGCCTTGGACCAAAGAGACAGGAAACAGAGTTGAATCAAAGGTTTGTTACAACAGTGGTGTGCCACTGTAGGAAGTTATAAATACACTTTCAACTCACACACACTCATAGACACACATACCCACATTAAGACACGGACACCACTCACAACGCTCAGCCCTACTCACTATTATTAGCTCTGTAAGAACAAAAGAATTTCTCTAGTAATAGAGCCAAGCTGGAAGGGTGTGTGTGAGGCATCTGCCAAAAAAGCGTTTAAAGATTTAGTTTCCATAAGTTGGCCTCGGTCACGGGACTCATAAATATTTTGCCATTAGGAGAACCTTCTAAAGAGCTCTCCCCATTCTTTTCCAGTGTGGCACTCAACCTTTCTTTCTCCCACTCTTTCCATCTGGGAATGAGGCATGACGTGAGGGACATTTATTCCTAACACCTTGGGGCCTGGAAATTGGAATTGGCCCTTTTTGCCTACTCTACCTTGGTTTTGATCAGTTTAACACATCAACAGTTTGAGTGTAGCAGGTCTGTTGCACTGGTTTTAAAATCAGAGTCATGATGAGGGAAAGTTTTGGCAAGACTGGCCATGGTCACTTGTGGTTACTTTTATAAAATCTTACGTGAGCTGAGAACAGGTGCTTGTGTGAATGTGTAGGTGTGCGTTCATGTCTTTGGAATCTGGTGTCTAGGAATTCTTTTGTATGTGTGCAAAAACTTTGAGCACGTTTTTGTCAACGTAATATTTCATATTAAAGAAAAATCTGTATGTCTCATTTGTGTACTGAGCTTTTTTTATCACTATTATTATTAAAATATTAGATATATGCTCATGAGTACAGTGCCTTGAACTTTGGCTTTGGTACAGAAACTGTTGGAGTGTTTTGAAATAGCTTGAAGTTTGACAACTTTTCTTTACTTTATTGTTGAAAAAGTACATTTCACAGATGGTTGTGTTAGATCTGACTGGATGAGTATGTGTTCCAGGATCAGTATATTTTCTGGGTTTAATTGTTTTATAAAGGAGAAACACATATACTTGACTTGAAATTTGTGAATGCATTTTGTGGTTTGTATGAAACAGCTGTGGTTAATCCAGTGTGAGTGTGTCATTTCACAGGTGTATCCCATTGTTTGAGTTTATTCAGAGCGGATAAACCAATGTGTTTGTTTCTTACTGACAGTTGCTGGTACGCTGCCACCACCACCCTTGCTACATTATCCAATCCTGTCCTGCCATGAGCCTTTCTGCTCACCCCATCCTGGTGCCAGCATTAGCCATGTTCATGTTTAAGCAGGAATCTACTAAAAGCTGCTTTAAGACTTTTTAAGGACAGCTACTGGCAGTTCTTGGCCTTGGATTTTTGAATGATTTTTGTTGTTTGGCAGCACTGCATCTCATAGATATTGGTTTCTCAGTCGATAGCAGCATTAGAAAAACCACAAGCCAATGCAACCAAACGAATGTAGTGTTTTCAGGCAGTTCTTGTTTTATGAAAGAAAACTTGACAGGCATGTTTGTTAGTGGTCATTCTAGGAATTTTAGAAATTGATTAATAAATTAAAAAAAATACAAGAGTCAAGACGAGGCAGGTGGGACACAACACTTAATTTGAGAATTCCAACATGAGACATCATGCATATGCTGAAATCATGCTTAAAACCTTTGAATGCAGTCATCTTAAAAACAGCTCTTTTAATTTATGGTTAGCATTTTGTCTTTCCACCATGTGTATGGTGGTGAGTCATATTGTGGTTGGTCCAGTGCAACCCTCTCCTTCATTGTTTCAGCATGGGGATGGCAAACCTGACTCCCACCACAAACACAATGGGAAAAAAGAATTAGCGGGGCGATCGGGACTATTGATGATTCATATGTTTATGTTTTACCTTCCTAGCTGTACTCCCTTTTCACCAAAGCCACCCCACCCTCTTTCCTCTCTACACCCTTTAATAAGAAAAAAGGATGTGTGTTTGGTGGTGGGACTTTTACGCGCCTTGTCAACACACAGCACACAGACGTTAATATGGAAAACACAACATCAGACGAGATTTAAATGTGAACAGGTGTGAGAAAGCTGTTGCCGTTCAGCTGTAACACAGTAAAGGCAAAAATAAATAACGCACCCTGACATAGGTTACACTGTTGTGTAATGGATCAACATTATTTCATGTTATTTTTTTAATAAACACTTTCATCTTTTCTCAACTCACTTCAGCATTACCTATTAATCACATGCACTCTGCATCTCTTTTTCAGCTAGTCAGTGTTTGTATTTTCCATAATGTATATTATCCAGTCCACCGTGACCACTGAATTCTCGCTTACAGACAGAAAGAGTTTTGGGTTGATGTCAGTCTCAAAGTGTGTATCAACTTATTGTCAACAAATAAAGCCAGACAAAAAGACAGGTTTTTGTACTTCTATATCTCTTCCTTTTTTCTCTGTTTTGCTTTTCTCCGCATGTAGTGAGAATGGCAAAAGCAGAACTGAGGGCCGTTATGTTGAGGAGGAACTGTATTAGAAGTCATGTTCCCTGGGAAAGCTCCCAGCTGAGATGGGACAGTCATATTGGATAAACAGATGGCGGGGGAGAGGAAGGGACAGAAGAGGAGCGCGGAGGTGAAACAAAGAGGGGAGATGAAGGAGAGATGAGCAAAGGAGGAATGTAAAGAGAAAGGGTGAGAGGGAAGGAAAGAACAGAGAAGAGAGATGAGAGACCATTGTTGCAGGCAGGTCACCCCCCCATATGTGTCCTGTTACATTTGCTCTCACTTGTACAATTTCTTACTAAATATAAACAGCAATGCAAAATAGTAATGATTTGCTGCATGTAATATAAGAAGGTGTAAAAAGATGCAAAAAAAATCACAAATTTTGCTGAAATCTACAACAACCTTAATTGCTTGCACGTCAGTCAATCACACTATATGACAAATCCCCATGATAGGACAGAAGTGGGGGCTGTGAGTGAATATTCTGCACTTATAGATTTGCCTGAGTGAATAATGTAAAGTCCTCTGGTGCATCCCACTCTACCCTGCTGCATATTTTCACCCATCCTCACCTCCATCCACATCCATAAACATTACATGAATTTTCTTTGGTAAAATTATACTGACACCACCCACCTACCTAGTTCAGACTAAGGGTCTTTTCCTACACTCTTGGTTATCCTCTTTCTGCTCACACTCACACCTTTTTTTCCATGACTTGTACAGGAGCAGTTTTTTTATTATCAAAAGTGCATGCGCATGTTTGTGTGTGTCTTAGTGTCTGTGTTGGGAATTAAGTGGGTGTACGGCCTCTGTTCAGACCGGTGATTGCACCTTTTCTTTTTTTTCTTCACACCCCATAACTGAGTGGAAATTAATAAGCCGTTTTAGGCGTGATCTGTGAACCCTGGGAAGTGGTATATCTATACCACACACACACACACACACACACCGACAGACACACACAAAAATTCAAACCCTCAGGCTGCAATGTCTGTCTTGTCACAGAGGTCAACGGTCCCAGCTGCAACAAACTCCCCTCTCGACACCCCTTTCCTGACAAACTGCAAGTGTGATGAGGTTGGCGGCCGCACGCCGTTGGCAGAGATTTGTAACTGTGTCCCTGGTCCATTGCATTTGAATTATTCTGCAGGTTGTGCTGCAGTCCCCAGCACACAATCACACCACATAGCATAGATAGGATAAAAGGAAAGAAGTTGTAGAGATGGACAAGAGGAAGGGGAAGGATAGAAGAGAGAGAGTTTAAATAAATTACAAAAAAGGCAGTGAGGACGATCGGCAAAGGCTGAGTAGAGAGGAAGAAAGTCTCAAAGAAAGAAGGAAGGCTTGGTGACCATGAGTGAAAACACATTTACCATTGGAGTTAGAGATACAGTGGATGAAGATAGATACAGAAAGGTGAGTTGACCAGGAAGAAGGAAGAAAGACACAGAGACCAAGAAAGAGTTTTAAGAGGTAATGAGGGATGGTCAGAAAAGGACAGAAAGAGGGAAATTAGGAAGGGGGGGTCAAATGGGAAGATGAACAAGGGACTGTCAGAGGCGACGACCAAGGGCAAGAGGAGGAGGTGGAGGCGAAGAGGGGGCATAGTGAAAGACAACAGGGGTGGGTGAAAAGGGAACCGGTAGGTTGACAGGGTATGGTGGGGGTGTAAAGGGGGAACAGGTGGAAGGTTAATGGGCCTGGAGCGGATCCACCAGACGCTCTTGGGCTTGATATATGGGCCTGAGGCCTGGCGCAGGGCGTAGGCTTTCAAAGATATATTATTTCATTTGAGGAGCAGCACCATTCTAGCTGACACCCCCTCTTGCCACAATCACCCATCCTCACCCCCCCAACCCCACCCCACCCCCCCCAATCCCACCTCCACCAGCAACCCCCCACAGCCTAGCATTTGTCCAGTGATAGATGACACCCCCAACCACCTCAACTCAAATGCACACACATTAATAAATACAGCTACAGTATTGTTCCCCCAAAACACACCCACTGTTCTTGTACAGACTTTTGTTTTTGTAGTGTGAGGCCAAGGCTAAATTTTTATATATTTTAGCTTTTTTTTTTGTCTACATATGTCTATCTATTATGTGTGCCTTTTTTTTCTTTCGATTTACCTTCCTTTTCTTCACTCTGTCCTGCCTGCTGAGAGTGTCCCAGACTGCAGGCAGGTCTTATGGCTGGCTGTGTGCTTTTTTAAGTTGCTATTTTAGTGGTAACAATATCTGTTTGATCAGTAGCACTGGGTCAGAGCAGGAGTTGAGGGGATACTTAAGGGGAGGGAGAGACTGGTGGAGGTTCACAAAGGCCTCTTTTCATTCATGAATTATGAATCATGTAAGACACCACACTCTTTTTCATAAATACTGTAAAACGGCCCTCCTGATTCTTTTTTTTTAACCAATACTCATACGAAATGGATACAGTCTGATATATGGATTAGTTTTAAGAACACTGTGTGTGGTCAGTCAAAAAAGGAGAATAAATAACAAAAAAGAGGCAATTGTGTACCTGGAGGGTACTTCTGGTACATTACTGATATGACAAGTTAAAAATGGCAGATAAGTATATAGTGTGAAGTTCCTGTGATGTAATATTACTTTCTATGCATAATATTTCCTGACCTAGCCAGAGCCAGGCTGTTTGACTGATGTGGCAGAAATCAAATTTCCCGATCTTCAGATCCCCCATTGCCTGTAGACTGAGCATTACGTACAGCCATTCCACATACTGGAATGGTTTTGTCCGATCTCAGGGGATGGCAGGAGGCCGGAAGGAAGAACAGGAAACTTGTTAAAAGAGAAGATTTAAGGTCACCTGTCCCAGAGGAGCGGCATTTTTAAGGAGACGACAGGGGTTGGGAGGTTTTAGCATCCACAAAATCTGCTCATCCACTTGTTGCTTTGATGAGGGATGAAAGGCTGTCATGAAGTACTAGTTTACAGAGCTCTGAGCAATGATAGACTCAACTGTCCTCAACAACATTTCTTCTCCTCATACTGCTTCTTTCTCTCTCAAGGAATTTTGGCTTGCATTTCTTTTTTTTTCATACGACAACTAAAATTGCCACTCAGCACAAAAAAACACTGGCAGACCGCTCACAAGACATGCAGTTGCTAACAGATGGACATTACTGGATCAGGTCTATGCACTACCCTACTAAACCTGAAGTAGAGATTTGTTTTTTGCAGCTTCTGTGTGTTTCTGCTTGTGTTTCTGCTTTCTGTTGTTGCGATAAAAAGCCAAGATCGCCTCCACCTCCTTTCTAGTCTTTCATTTACCAGAAAGTTAACACAGCCTGATTCGCATTTGTGAGCACTTTGGGCATTCGGCACAAGAAAAAGCAGGTTGTGTTTAAGTCTTGTTTGAGGATGATCAGGGTAAAAGCCTTTTTTATTGGCAGGTCATGCCGCTTGTTAAGACGGTGACGTAGGTGACTAGGCTGTGATGTTAGCCTCAGTGAGCCCCAAAGCAACATGGGTGTTCTTTCACAAGTTGGCAATAGTAAGTAAAATCAAGTGGAAGAGAGAGACAGGGAGATTGAAAGCAAAAGAAATGGGAATGAAAGACAAAGAAATTGGGCAAACAAAGTGGATATGGGGACTTGATTTAGTTGACTGGGATGCTAACAAATCAACTAAACAGCATGCAAACACTCCACCAAAAGACAAAGCTGCTTTTACGTTCCCTTCTCCTGTGCTGTGGTTATAGTTAATGTAAAAAATATATTCTATCCTGAAAATTTCCACCCCATCAATACCTCCTATCAGAAACTGTGCAAGTAAAATAAAAGGAACTCTGCAAGTAAAACAAAAGGACATTTACCTAAAATAAAAATAAATAACCCTGTTGTTATCTGCAGGCATACTGAGTGGTTGAAGGTAGCAATATCTTGTCAGTCGAGAGACGAACACAGTCAGAAGCACTGAAATTTTTGCTTTAAATTGTTCCTGGCTATAGGGTTTCCTGGGGGTCAGAGGGTCTGAGGTGTGAGTGCTGCAGCCTTACACTGACCTCAACCTTTAAACTAAACCCACTATACAAAACTATGCAAACATGTCAGTTAATTTGTCTTCCTCTTTTGTATATCCATAAATTCCTATTCAAAGGAAGGATCAAAAACAGGAGAAATCTGATATAACCTAATCTTGAACATAGTTATTGTACATTAATAATATGTCACAAAATTGTTATGGGCCAACAGTTACCTGGGGAGATCAGCCCATTTAAATCAAATTAGCTGCATGTTTTAATTATATGTTTATCTTTAATTTGGGACACAGATAGATAGATAGATAGATAGATAGATAGATAGATAGATAGATAGATAGATAGATAGATAGATAGATAGATAGATAGATAGATAGATAGATAGATAGATAGATAGATAGATAGATAGATAGATAGATAGATAGATAGATAGATAGATAGATAGATTAAACGAACACACATAAAGTTGCGTGGCTTCAATTATCTGCATGTAATCCAGCCTGCCTAGAGGTTGTGCCCGTGTCTGCCGCTTTCGTCACCAGGCTGTCAACAGTTGTCCTCCGATGTCTATTTTTGATGCTTATTTACAGCTTGTCTATTCTGGACAGGGAGTATGGGGGGTTGGGAGGGGGGGATCAGGGATCCAGGAGACAATAGCTAAGACAGTGGTGGAGAGCAGAGTCTACAGTCTGCCGTCTACTTTTACACTTAAAGAGTTGAGGGGTATTTATATTTATCTGGTAGGGCGGATGATTGAATTTGCACTCTGATGACTGATGCATGCAGTTCATATGCGTAACACTAGACATTGTGGTTGTGTTGTGACGATGGGCGAGAAATTTCAATGGGGACACACCAAACAGCGACTGAGCAGAGAAAATGGCTTTAGGTCCATTGACAAAGTAGGACAAAGACACCTGTTCCCTATTCCTACTTTAGGCGTCTCTCCCTTTACTGTTTTCTTTATTTTCCTCTTATTTCTATTGCATGGGACCAAGACTTTTTTATTACTCTCACACCATTCTCTGTTCCTCACCTTTCAATCTATAGTCTATTTCTCTATTTCTCCCCAATTTGCCATAACTGCTAACCTGGCATGAGCCATGGATAAATGATTCCATACATGTGAAAGAAAGGCATGGCACTAATAATAGCCATTACAGCCCTGCGTTCTTTTCAGATTGCGCCCTCTCAGAGGGGGATGAAAGGAGGCTTTTCAAGCAAGCTGAAACAATGACGAGTAATAAACCAAATATGCTGAAAGGGGACTTGTTGGGAAAGGTGTCGACAACACCATTAAAGCAATGGAAATTAACCAGAAAGCTGAGCAAAATCCAACAAAGACAAGGATTTCAAGCAGGAAAACACAGTCTCTCTGTCCCATAGGCCAAAGGTTTATACACCACCTGTGGCACTGCATTTCCCATCAGGTCTAGCAGCAGCAGCAGTCCTGTAGCAACAGTGCTGTAGAGATCTTTTCCCTAATCCAGATGCATTCGTGGCAGTTTTAGTCAGACAAGGCCTGGAGATGCACTTCAGGGAGAAGCAGGGCCCCATCTGTTCTGCGGCATTGCGGTTTTAATGCCTCATCTTCCTTTTAGCTGGATGGTTTACATATCACAAGACTTCTGGAAATGCTCAATTAGGTAATTCAGATATTTAATTTGTGCATCAAGGGCTGCGATCTCTGGAGTTGTGCCATATAAGGTTATGAATTCACAGCTGTTTGGTCTAAGATCCAGCATGAAACCCCCTTTCACCCCCTCTTTTCCCCCAAAGGAAAAACAAAGAACACCCATCCCGGCACGTCAAATACTAATGGGGATATGTGTCTTCCACCCTCTCAGACAGAAAGCATCACAGAGTCAGTCTCTGCATTTTAAAACAGTTTTAGTCTTCCCTGTTGTGTTATGGTATATTGCTTACGTGAGCATCTGTGGTATGTGTGTGAGTGGATGGAGGTGTGTGAGAGAAACAGAGAATTTAAGGAGGAGTGTCTCTGCTATCCTGAATAATACAGAAGGGTGAACCCTTTAGTCTCTTGTCTTGTTTGTCTCTCCTCTTTCCTGTCTTCTTTTCAACTTAACACAGAGACAGCAACGTGAGGATTATGGGCTCATTTACCAATGTCTGCCATCGGAGTACCATCCACTCAAAAACTCATGCAGCTGAACTATAACTTACTGAAATGTAAATGTTACATAAAGGTCATCATATTAATACCGTAACTCACATTTGACAGTCATGATCATTCAGAAAATGCGGTGTGACTGATAAAAATCACTTTTAGCTCACGCAAACATGCACATTTATACATATATATTAATTTCCTCACCCCTTTATATTGCATCCCTTTCGCCTTTCATACTCGGCACCCAAACACCAAGTCATAAATAGCAGCATTAGCTCAAATAATGATTGCACAATGCCAAAATCCAATAGCTGAGGTTTAATGATTCGGAATTGCCTTGTAGATTAAATTCTGGGTGTGTGTTTGTGTGTGCTGGGTGGACTCTGTGGAGGAGGTAGGGGGTGCTGATGGATCAATAGGATTTCTATGATCAGAACCTCCCAGCCATGAGTCTCATAGTCAATGTACTACACCAGCCCTACTCACTTTACATTTGGATGGCATGCATTTTCTCTGTCTGCAGTTGATGGAGAAGGAAGGTCTGTAGGTAGGAGACCAAAACAACAAGAGGGCAGCAACTTGTGTGTACAGAAGTATGCACCCATGTATGGATGCTGTTGTAAAGGATTTGTAAGAGTGTCTGTGTAAGTATACAGATCTTAACATGATTGTATGTAAGTGTGTGATTGTGTATTTGAGTGAAAGAGGAAGGGTTACTTTTGGGAGATGCCATTCCCTGGGCTGCATGTGTATTAGTGGTCTAATGTTCATCTGAATAATTGATTAGGGCCTTTCTGTGTTTTTGATAATTAGTTGATAGCTTCTTAGCTCTAAGCCCTGAGATTGTGTGTGTGTGTGTGTGTGTGTGTTACGAGGGTAGGTTATCTAGTTATTGCGATAACAATAGTGTTTTAAGAAAGAAAAAATATTGTTGCTTGTAAGCCACGGATTAACTTCATAAAGAAATTAGGCAATGGTACGTACATATCTTTCTCATAACCTACTTAGTGTTGCTGGATTTCTCATCTTCTTGGTAGTGTTTCACATATTATCACAGTTAACCAAGCTGAGCTCAACTCACCTCTTTCAAGCATTAAAAGATTACATGATTAAAAGAAAATTCTCCAGCCATTACAAGAAGCTGTTGGATGTTACCCCGGTCAAATTCATGGTAAAAACAATGATAAAATTTGAGAAAAGTAGACAATAGACAATTTGTCGGATCACAAAAAGTGGTATTAACCATCCAGACAAATTATTAAAATGGCAGTTGATTAAAACAATTGCTATTTATATACAATTAGGGTTCAAAATCTTAAGAAAATGAGCAGTGCTCTCTCCTTTTAGCTGTCAGAAGGCATGTCTGCTGAGGATGCTGACTGACAGTTCTCAAACCAACTTAAATTAACTATACTAACTGAGTAGATTTTATAAATGGAAACAAACTCCTTAGAATAAAAAAAGCACAAATGAACACTACAGAGATTAAATATTTCCATATCATTCCAGCTGTGAACTGAGTTTCCAAAGTTGTTCAATTGTGCAGGGTCAACTTTTCCATCCATCCGTTCATCCATCCATTTTCTATACCTGCTTAATCCAATTTAGGGTTGAGAGGGGGCTGGAGCCCAACCCCGGACAAGTTGCCAGTCCATCACAGGGAAGAGTCAACTTTTGTCCTTATATACTTATATAATTTTTTAATCAACTGTTGTCTAACATATAAAGTATATACATATAAAATATAGCCAAGCTAATCTTTGAATTTGCTTTACTCGTAATTTAAGTGCCAGAAAAACAGCTTTAGTACACCTTGGTGTGGCTCTTACAAGTCTCTCACACTCCAAGGCTATTCCCTCCCTTGGTGTTTTGATGAGCACAAATCGACCAGCATCTTACACAGGTGTTAACTTAGGTCAATCATAAAGGCCTATAATTCACATCCTTTCCATCCTCATCAAACCAGTGACCCATTGCTGGGTGACACCTTGTTGCATGGGTGCAACATTGTCTTAGAGACCAATCCCCTTCAGGAAAGAAATGTTTCATCACAAGATAAAGTTGATCACTCACCATAACTTTGTTCTAACCTGCAGTGATCATGCCCTCTAAGAGAACAACTATATCTAGGCCATAGCCGCACAAATGCATCCGACCCCCTCACTGTAAGGGTCAATAGTTCAGCTTTTCCTTTTGTCATCCTTCTGTATCAGGAAAACAGACTTAATGTAGGAGACAATAAACATTGCATATATGAAATGATCCATTGAAATTCAAGTCTGGCCTCTCACTGCTTCGTTCTCTTGCCATATTGATTTTTCTATCTTTCATATGCTTATGCATCGAGTAAAAACAGAATAGGAAAGTTTGGGTGTGCTTGCTTCATCCTCAAATCCCTGCACTGATATCAGAATGAGTGGAAGGCTTGTTGCTATCATCAGCGTCCTTGAGAAAACAAGACGTTCCTCCCCCTGCAACACACAGACCCACAGAGATACTTTGTTTTTCCTTCCTCATGAATGTAGTGCCATACTTCTCTCGGATTCTCACAGATGTGTTTCTGTGTAGTTGTGCATGTGTGCTTATACTGACTAAACAACTTAACCTTATACACCATAATCCACGATTGTTTTCACTGCTAACAGCTGCTGTATCAAGTTTATTCTGACAGCATCTTTGATGTATTATTAATTTATGATCTACATATTTATTTAGCACACACTTTAGACTTGTTTGCTTCAGTATGCAGTGTTTGCCTATCCTGTCTGTATCGGGCTTGTATTGAAGTCAGGCCCAGACAGAGCAACACAGCCTTATTATGCCCTCATCTTGTTTCCCGTTCTGCTCAACAAGGCTCAGGGCAAAAGCGTCATGTATGGGGTAAAAGAACAAACAGTCGTTCTCAATCACCAGCTGAGATTTTGGGGTGTTTTTTCCCCATTTCTACAACAAGTCTAGGGCAAAACAAAGGATGCCACAATTTGTAAATGAATGAGAAAATGTGAAGGAGGGATGAGGGCAAGAGTGTGGCCAATCGAATGTGGAGTGTTCTCAGGGTCAAAGGTCAGTCTTCGGAGTCTGTTAATGCAGTCACCGTGGGAACCGATCAATCCCAGTGCCTCAGCAATATCGATCAGACATGGGTGCACACACACGAAAATACTCTTCAGCACACAAAATTCTTTGTGGCACACACTCATACAATGAAGCATTCATTCACTCTTATGAAGACATTTGTGCTCTCAGTTCAACACACTGTGATTACAACCAGTATGCAGGAAAATACACATACTCTGTCGATATAACATTCCATACTGACATGACATACTTTTAAAGTTTTTTCACGTCTTTGCTACTGAAAAGCCACATAGAATAAAAGGAAGGCATCCCAACTCTCAAGTCTGACTAGAATAGTCTTGAGAACTTATTCAAGTGTTTTAGAGCTACTTGCATACGTACACACATAACAAGTCAGGGAAAACTTAATATTTTGAACTGTCATATATAAGAGACAGAGTTTTTTACTTTTTATTAAGTCACTTGTTATCCTTAGGTCAAAACATTTCCTTTACTCTGAAACTGTTTTCACACATAAGCTCTTCGCAAAGTCAAGAGAATCTCGTATGGATACTGTCCACAGTTACCCTTTCACAGATGTACCAGACAAAAGAAGATTGTGAGAGACATGATTTCACTACTGCAAATAATCCACTGTGATGTTTGATCAGAGGGAACAGGAGGAAGAATATGATGCAAAAAGTACACTTTACCACATAAGGAAAGATGGACAAGGTTACGTGCATTATTGATTACTACATGGTAAATAAAATAATGCAGTACTCAAACATATCTGCAAAATTTATGAAAGATTGGAAAGTAAGTATTCAGTAAACGAACCAATACAGCAATGTAAAAGTATTCTATCGCGTGAAAATTCTGCATAACAAATTCTTCTCAAGTACAAGTATTAGCAGCAAAATGTGGATAAGATATTAAAGGAAAGGTACTGATTTCATCCTTCTGACTAATATCATACTGTATATGACAGCATTAGATTACTGATAATGAGGCAAGGTTAACTGACACATGATTGTTGCAGTTTGCAGAGGTGGAACCAGTTTGAACTACAACATGTACCTTTATATATGTAGGGACACCTGATTATTGGGTTCATGCTGTGATTAATGAGAGCAACATAAAGTGATAATGCTCAAGTAAAGTTCAAGTAACTCAAGACTAACCTCCAATACAATACTTGAATAAATATAGTCAGTTACTTTCCATCAATGAGATATCATCATACACACAAACAAAACAGAAAATAAAGCAGTAAACGTCATCAGAGCACAGAATTGTTCGTGGTGAATCCTTTGGATATTTACCAACTCTAATCAAACATGAACTCAGACTGCCAATACCTGCACTTTGTACTAAGCAGCTAACATATTAATTCTGCACAAAGTCACATCTGGCTGATTTGGGCATTTTTGTTCTCACATACAGTCATCTGGATCATATCTACCATAATAATGTACTGTTTCAGTGTCCACAATCGTGGGGCTGTGAAATGCTAAAAAACCTACAGTAGTCCCAGCACTTTTCTGTATTTTTAACAAAACCTACTTAACCTTTGTGTACTTAAACATATATCTTGAAAGGTAGACATGCAAGTCCTTTGTATTGATAATGTATTGTACTGATATTGATTGCTTTATAAGTGTCGAAGCACACTGAATGAATATCAAACAACTTGCCATACTATGGTGGCTATATTGCTATATAAAAGGGAAACACATGTAAGTTTCTAAAGCAAGTTTTTTTTTTCATGGAGAAAGACTTTTCTACAGTAACAAGGCCTGCTGTGTCTTGTGTGATATTTTCTGAGCTCGCAGATGGCTTCTGGCATCTCAATGGCTGCTAAGAGACATAACAACAGTCTAGGATTTCTGTGTGCTCAGTTGGAGATAAACCTACAGGGGCATTCTCCACTACCTGATCTGCTGGATTAGAGATACACGCAACTAAGAAACAGGTGCCAGTGATATGAAATGCTGATAAGCATTCATGCAATGATATACATACAGTCACAACCCTTCAACGCTGAACAAAGGAGGGGAGTGAACACATGATTTGTAGCTAAAAATAAGTTTTAGCCATGTCACTAACAGTGAAAAGGGCAAAAATATAAACCTGACAAATCAAAGTCCGGGTATGGTGAGTTGAATATTGCAAAAAGATTTTTACTCTGAGTCAACCGAGCCAATGATGACAAATAACTGCTGTTCAAGCATTCTTTCGGAGTTCAACAAGAATACTTTCATATTATTGTATGGCCACTTAACAACCCTGACTTGAATCCAGCCAGAGACATGACTTATTCTTCCCACATAAACAGTTTCTGTATGAAGTGCTTTCTAATTAAGACGAAAGTCAAATTTACATGACAACAACAAGAGTAGTTTCTCTGGCTCCCTGCTTATCTCATTATGCTTATTCACAGAGCCAGTGCACTTGAAAACATTCCCTCTATATTTTAGCCTGTGAAGTAAATTGCAAGACAACAAACATGTATGAGTGGTAAACAACCGATTCTGGTTGCTTTAATCGTCAGCTTTGTCTGTAGTCTGACAAATTCAGTTTTACTGAAGCTCGCTGCTCAGTACATTATCACCAGTATTATCATTCTTCTTTTCAGCATGCAGCCCCCTCCAACTTGACTAGCAGCACCACCTGTCACCTGCATATTTTCCCAGCATTCTTATCATCCTGCCAGCCATAAGATAGAGGCCCAAATCGACCGAAAGGTGATGGCGGGTTTTGTTGAAGTGAAGTTGGGGAATACAGCGTTTTATTCTCATCAAACTTATCAGCATATAGAAAGGAGCAGTCTAGAACATGGACACCTCTCCTCTATCGCTTATCTTTCCACATAGCTGGAACATCCAGGGGGTTAAGTCCCTTGTTTGTTTTTCTCACAGGCATGATTATTTTGGACTTGTGAAAGTTGTGTCAAAAATCATTTGCTGTGGAATTTTGCTGTTTCATTTCAATAAAAGAATAATAGTAAACAGCAGGATGTTCATATTAGATCAGCTAGGTTGCATGTGCTTCTACACTTAGGGGTATTAACCACTTCATGACATGTAACGCATTGCAGGCCAGTTAATTCAAATTACCAGAAATCATCAATATATTATTGTGAGTGATGGTACCCCACACTGAGGCTCCTTGAGTAAATTAATAATCTGAAATGGAAATGAGCTACAGTACACTGACAAGCATGGCATAATTAAGTGTGTGCAGCACAGAGAACAACAGGCGCTGTTCTAGGTAAATTAATGCCTGTTCCCAGGTGAATACAGGGCCTTTTTGGCTCAAGGCGAACAGATGCCAAGACAGGGACTGCACCAAAGGATGGCTGCTAGAGATGCACAAGCATTGATGTGAGCTTCAAATCTCACCTGTAGTACTCTCAGACAGCATTGATTCTCGTCCAGCAGAGAGAGGAAAGATAGAAGCACAGCTATTGTTTATGTTCTTGTCTTTTGAGGCGGAAGAAATCACAACCACAATCTGCCTATGTGTGTGTTCTCCCCTCTGCTTAAAAAAAAAAAAAAAAAAAAGTCCACTCTCTCCATTCATTAGGGCTCCACAGAAGGAGATTCCATTAATCTGTTCATTAGGCTACATCAAAAATGGAACTACTTATTAAAATCAGATCCAGCTGTGTACTCTCGTTAAAGCCCACCATACCGTACGGAGCTCAACAATGCTTGTGGCACTCGACCAAAACCCAGGCACAAGAAAAGGGATGGGGGGGATTCTAATATATTGGCCTGTTTTGACTCAACACACCATGATAATTGCAGTGCTCTTAGCAGGGGGCTATGAATAAACATTACTTTTGTCAGTAAGCATCTGAATGCTCCGTTTCCAATTAATTTACATTTGCACAGATATAGAGGGAATATGTGCTCTTAATCACTATGTTTTATTTTCTCAATTTCCCCCAAGTCTTTTCTCATTCTCTCATTCCCTGTCTGGCAGTTCCATTCGCTCTCTGTACTGGGCTCTCCTTCTTTTTCTACCTCTCTCTGGAAAATCCCATTAATCTCAGCCAGTGGTTTTGAACAAAAGCTATGGGCTAAGCGATTGATCCGGGCATTGATCCCACTCGCCTGAACGATCATAAAGGTGTTAAATTGGTTTCTTGGAGGATATGTATTTTTCATTGCTGGCTGCTCCAAGTAGAAGTTCCTACTTAGAAATTTCTTTCATTTTTTTATGAAACCAAAAATTGGTGATGATATTTAAATATTAAATAGATTGCACCTTGAAAAGTAGCCCTAAATGTGGATTTTGAGGCCAGTTTGAAGTCATTTCTGGAGAGCGTGTTTTCTGTATGAGCATGAACCTTAGTAGCTAAATCCTTGTAATGAGTTTTGGTTTGTCCAAGGACATGTAGAGACTTGGGGTTTTACTTTTTTCGTTTATCTTGCAGTAAATAATTTCTTTAATTCATACTTTATTCTGTAGCTAAATTGGAATATCGTGACTCCAAGGGTGAGTTATTTTTCAACTGTGAAACAATAAGGTGTCGTTTTAATGTCAAGCCTTCAACCAATAAATAATTTCAGTATTCAAAAATAAGACCAAGGTCATTACCTTTAATGTTCATTGACATTTAGTTGGAATGCAAGTTTACAATGTGAGAAACAGTATTATAGGACTGACATATGCCAGGAAAGAATGTTACTGAAGTGATGTACCACGTTGATAACATTTAGATTTATTTAGACACAGTTTCAACCACCATACTACCCTGCTGCCCTTTTAAAAGATATGCTTTTAAATCATTATTTACTTCAAAATGGAAAACAGCCTTACAATTCACCCTGGGTCTCATATTTTCATCTGCCCCAATTCAATAAAGAATATTATGTGTGTAATATCAGATTAATAATAGCAATTTTCTTTTGGCCATGCTTAACAAAAATGGGAGGATAGAGATGTTTGTGTCAAGCAAAAAAAGCAGCAAGTTTATTTTTTCTTTCTTTTTCCCCTGTGAGTCAACATGCAGCTAGAGGTCTTATCTAAATTTTCCATGACGATGTGATAAGGTTCAAACAAATCCAGGAATCACCGCTTTTATTGCCCTTATGGAGTAGCAACAAACTTTTCAGTTGTTTTTTTCATAATTATCTAATTTTATCCCTTTTTTTCGACATAGAGTATAATCAACCATTGCACTTTCATGAAAGCACAAGACAAACTGGTCACCGATTCCATGTCACAGTGTTCATATTATCTTAGTAAGCATACAGCACATATAGTAAGATCAGGCTTCATGACTGCTGCTCATTTGACAGAGCAAAGGAAGAGCTTGTCAGGGAAACAGATCATGTCACTGGTACTTAAAAGGTCAGTGAACTGAACCCTGTCCCCTGGTCCGCCTTCACGCCTGTGTGTCTGTCACCAGTCCTCCTATTTCCAAGTGATGTCCTCCTGCCTTGTCTAGGATGCTATCACCCATCGTCAAACCCTCTGAACTGCCCCCCCTTTGATGACCCAGCCCTCTTGTCAGATCGGTGCTTTCAGGCAGCCAGAGTGAGGACAGGCCTTTGATGAGGACCCCGACACTTGCCGGCACCAGTGACAAGCAGCGGAGTCCTTTGAAGAGCTTGGGCTTTACATTTATCCATCCACGTACACACACACACACACACACGCTCATCATACATGCTTCCAGCATCCTTAGACGGAGAGACGAAGGGAAGTGAATGAGGCTGCAGTATAGAAAACGCCCTCCTTTGACCGCTTTCTGTGCTCTGATGATTTTAATGAAAGAATTTGAATTTTGCTTTCGTCTTTTGCTGGAGATACAAAAAACAGATGTAAAGGGATGGGATGACAAAAAAAGTCCATGATGCTGTCAGAAAAGTGGAAAAAGGGCACAGCAGCTTTGTTGTATTTTTTACTGAACTGATAAAGGTGAGAGGAAACACATGAATTACTCCAAATTTGGTTATTTGTTGCTGCAAAATGTCACCCTAATCTTTTCTCAATGTATCTCAGCGCAGGCATGATAGAAGCATTATATCAGGGAACAACAAATGAGAAACAGCATTAAGGGGGATCGGGGAGCAGTAGTCATCGAGGCCTTACCACTATAAATTAGAGGGATAGGGCCAAGTGGAGGAATTTGGATCTGGCCCACATGTGCATCAGTGCTTTTGTTATGGGTCTGAAATACTGATAAATACCATAAATCTTCAAAGAATATCTTTACCACTTTATGATTAAAAGAAAAGAGAAAAAAGTTCTTAACAGAGTACTGTTTTAATGCAGTATGTAGAATGAAAAATGTACCCAAATCAGAGGCTCTACATCTATCAAAACTGTCAAAAACAATTATGGTCAAACAGTCAGAGTATTCACATCCTCCAGCTGTGTGTAGTCTACTGTTATGCCTGCCTGAAATTTAAATAGACTCGGTTTAACACCAGCTCTAAATCAGCAGTCATAACAATCCTAATCAACAATACCTACATCCCAGACTTGGCCACATCCACAGCCTTGTCATAAGAGGTAACAGAATGTTTGATATTTGCTGGCAGAGCTACAATTGTTGACATCAAATGACTACCTGAGGTCATTTGATTTCAACAAATGGGTTAGTGTACAATTTCCAGACACAAACACAAAAACACATTCCTTTCAGGTGTCTTCACACTGCACCTGCCTGTGTTACAAAGCTATAACATTGATCCACATTCCTCACCCTTTGAATGGTTTACATTAACAATGACAACAAAAGTTCTCACAGACTCAAATCGGCAAAGCAATTCACACATTACCACAGCGTGCTAGCATGCCCACATTATTCCCAGTATCCCCACAAAGAGCACAATGTTTGTTAAAAATGACGGGGAGAAAAAAAACAACCTCTCATGCGTTTTCCTCATTCCAGTCCTCTCAGTGTGGCCTTTTTTGTCTGTGTCTGGCTATGCAGAGTAATGATTAACACACTCGGGCATGGGAAGAGAGTAGCTGCTACAATAAGGGGGATTGTTTTGGTTCACAAATCCACTTTTTCACCTGTGTCAGCTTCCCAAGTTCACCTGGCAGATCCCTGGGAGCCAGCGGCTGGCATTCGGAAGGAATGAAAAAAACTCCCTACTTAATCATTATCATCTGTGGAATCACTCAGAGACTTCTGGCAATGGGCAAACAGATAAACCTAGTAACATGGTTACGTACGTAGCAAAGCGCTTAGTTGAGTATGGAAAGGTTCACATGAGAAAGCTTAAGAGTGAGTGCTGGGGACTTTTGAGCTTTGTGTAAAGTCTCAAAAACACCCACCTGATCAATAGCGATTGACCTGTGAGTAAGTTTACCCTGCAAACAGCTGCCTGTGATGCTCACAAGCTGCTAAAGCAGACAGCACATCAGCTTTGTGTTTTGAGGGTAACTTTGCACCAGATGTAACATTTCTGAAACAAAAAAAAAACAAAAAACATCTGATTGTCTTTCCCAATTCACTTTTCTTCCTTGACCCTGTTGGAAAATGTCATGAGGCTGAAGACAGGTTGTAGGAGAAATGTGTAAGGACTTCACATAAGAAAGCTGTACTGCAACAAGAACCTCACCCTGGCTGCAATGTGTGACCATTATGTTGTTGTTTTGACATGGTGACTTAATAGTCTATCATATTACCTAGTTATTAAGATATTACATTTAACCTAATTATCAGGATTGGCAATTTAAAATAGAAGAAAAACATTTGCCGCTCACCTTCCTGTCTACATATTTATTGTCTTGCTTTGAATGTTGCAGCAACACAGAATTGTGGGACGTAATCACATCCTTTCTTTTATAAAGGATATCTCATATAAAGAATGGTATAGTGTTTCCTATGCTAAAAGCAGCTCTGTTTGGAAATTTCTTAGGCAAAAAGGACTACTCCACTGGACTGTCTGATTGGGTTGCTTTGAGTGTTTCCTTCTTCAGACAATGAACATTTTCCAAACATCACTTTTGACATTAGTTCAGTTTGTACATGTCTCTCTGCTTTGTTCTCTTAACCCAACATGCACATGTAACATGTGCTTTCATCAGAAAACTCCTCTATATAACATTCTACAGAGACAAGAAACAAAAAAAGAGAAAAAAAAGATAAACAATAAAGGGGACAGTGATAGACATACAATCAGCAGTGGTGACAGGTTTGTTACTGTGAATATGACGCTCAATCACACAGACAGGGACTGTTGTTCCAGCTGTATAGGAGAGGAAAGAAAAACAAAAGCCCTGATGTTTGTTTTTTGTATGTGTCTTCAACCAGGTGGATGACCAGATGAAGCTACTGCAGAACTGTTGGAGTGAACTCCTCATCCTCGACCATGTTTTCCGGCAGGTGGTGCACGCCAAGGAAGGCTCCATCCTGCTGGTCACAGGCCAGCAGGTGAGTTGGTGAAAACCCACTGTGAAAACTTTCAGTAACTTCACTTCAACTGTTTAATTTTTTCCTCCAAATCCCTGCCAACCATGCATCACTCACCCTCTGAAACACATTCAAATCCCTTAGAAATAGATTATTGATATAGATTAATATCCCAAAGTTAATCTGTTTTTTCGCAGTACATGAATACTCCAACAGTGAATAAACAAAGCACTCAGATAGGCCTATTGTAGCATTGTGAGTAGGTGGACAGATAATGAATGTGGCTTAATGTGTTATTGTGTTTTACTGGTGTCTTTGAGGAAGTTGGTGGGAGTCAATGCCTGAGGCCCTAACAGAAGTCCTCCATGTTTCAGTCTGCTCTGTGCTGATTTCTGTTTCGACTTTACACACACACACAAAGTACATGGTCAAACAGAACACACAAAAACCCAAAGCATATAACGATGCTCATAATCTCATCCACTCAAAGGCAAAATTTTAAAAAAGAGACCTGTATACATATAAAGGTGAAAAGATTTGTTGTGAATATCCCTCTAACCCATCACATGGCTGTCAGCGAGAGGTCATAAATCATAGATTGTCTTGCCCTCCAAAACCATGCTTTTCAACAAAATGTTTTACAACAACACATATTGGCATAAATATTGGAACAAGATGAGTGCATTTGCCTTGTGTGCTGGAAAGTCATTTCTAATTTCAGGATTCTGAAGACAAGGGCAGGATAGTTTTTTCAGAACTGGGGAGTTACGTCATGTGATAAGTAAGCAGTACTGCATCTAGAGTCAGAAACATGTTGAATGGTACTATGCAGAAGTATTTTAAAACTTTCGTCTAATTCGATGCAAAACAAAAGAGTTAAAGATAAAGAGAACATAAGTAATTAAAAATACATTTATGGAAATTGTTAGAAGGAGGAGAGAACAAAACGGGGGATGGATGGGGTGAATGAGTAGAGAGCTGGTGAACAAGGTGGCGTGTCAAAGAAAAGGCCAAAAAAGGAGAAGACTGCAAAAATACCGGAGAGAAAATAGGAGATGGAAAGGCGAAAGAGGTATTAAAAGAAAAAAAACATTAATTATAAAAGAATAAGTGTTGAGAAGGGATGGGAGAGGAGATTATGAGGTGAAGCGAACGAGGCAGTTTGGAGAGGAGGAGGAGGGAGGGGCTGATAGTCAGGGGAGGTGCAGGTCAGCGGTTTCGTTTGCATACTTTGGTTAATGAACAGCTGGTGTTGCAGAGTATGTGTAAATGTATGTAGCAGTGTGTCTCTGTGTTTGCGTGTGTGCGAGGCTATGAAACAGTTCATTATCTCCTATTATTCTCTGCCTGGCCAGGGGTGACAGCACGGCGATAATACCAGTGATATTTAAACCACAGTAGTAGTATCACCCTAAGCAAATGCAACACAGAGACACAAAGAAGATTTGGGTTAACAAACAGTGAACGTAGGCCACATTAGCCTGTAATATGATGTGTTTGCAAAGCTTTGGAGCTTTTTGAGTCAGGAGTCAGTTGAAGAACATTGTGGAATATCTGATATGACTTTACAAAAGTACTTGAATACTAAAACAAGCTAAAAACTTAAAAATACCCTTTCTTTTTTGTAAGTCTGTGATTTTCTTGAATTTTTTTGAGCAGGAATTGAAGATTGAGGAAATTTGAGGATTGAGATTCAGTACATGAAGGTAAACATATAATATCTTGTTGAGGAAAAACAACATAGGTCTTCTTTATTGGAACTGGGTGTCAAAACATGCATCATGCATGTAAGTCCATGGAATAATTGTGATAGCTCAACATTCTTGGACGGTGTGACAGTACCATAGTCACATAGTCCCGGTAGTAAAAGATAGTGGAATTTATTCATGGTACAGCTAATAATTCAAACATGCAAACATTGTTGGAAACAGTATGTGAATCAAAAACCGAGTTTATAGAACTCTAACAGAATTAGAAGTCAATATTTGCTTTGAGCTCTTTTTTTCTTTAACACAGCCTGTGCCATTTTAAACCATTTTTCTTGTAATTCTTTAAAGCAGTCTTCAGGAATAGTTACCCAGGTTTTCTGAAGTATGTTCCAAAGCTCTTCTTTGGATGTTGGCTGCCTTTCGTTTCATTCTCTGTCAAGATGGTCCCACAATGCTTCAATAACATTGGTTCTGGGCTCTGGGGAGGATTCATCACTCCATAAGACCTGTTGCCACTGATCTTCACTCCAGCTCTTGTGTCATTTGGCATACCTCAGCCTTTTTTTTTTCCTTTCTTCAGAATGGCTTTTTGACAGCCTCCCTTCTGTGGAGAATATTTCTGATGAGGCTTCAGGTAACAGTAGGTGGATCAGCTGAAAGGCCATCTGTCAGGTCCTGTGTCAGGTCTTTGCTGGATCTTTTCCAATTTCTTGAGGACATCACTTCCAGATACTATTCATCTGCTATAGGTTGTTTTTGAAGCCTGCCAATTCCTCTTTTGTCCTCCACTAGTTTCCTCATTCTTTTAGGGCACGCTACACACAATGAGATATGCCAAGTTTTCAGCTAACAGATTGCTGGCAATCATCTTGTTGATGGAATAATACTATTTGATGCCTGTCAAACTGTGATATATTTGTAATTTTATGTCAATAGAATAGATAGATATAAACAAGTTATGTGTTTTGTGACAAGATGCTAATAAAAAAGTTCCAAAATAGAATAGAAAATGGCTTCTTTAGTGAATGTGTGTAGACACATCATTGGTTCAGGTTGAGTTAGGTACCTTTTTATGCTTGAATGATTCACACAGAATTGGCCAAATAATATAACACAAAGATAACTTTGAGAATAGCTTTCGCCTCATGATTTGTTCAGTTTTGCTGAAAAGCATCTTCTTAATGTGCATCAATTATTTTTATTTTGAAGTGTACGGTGTATCACCACAAATATCATCAATTCATTTCAGAACTATTGGCAACAAACATAACCGTTAGTTATTTAAGAGAAAAATGGAGCTTTGTTCATATGGAACATTTGAACAGATGTCTGTTCCCTTTTGCTTTGAAACAAACTGCCTCTTTGCTGTTGCCTGTCATACAATGCTCTCATACAGACATTTGAAAAGAAATCTTTTGAAGCAGCAAATGAACTGTTACAACCTGTCACTTGCCTTTTGCTATTCTTTTTCTCTTGTCCTTATCTTTGTCATTTCTTGCTTGGTAATTCCTATCTGTTCTTATATTTTACTGCCTTCTTTTTACTGCTCTATGTTGTCATGTCACCAACATAAGAGAGAAATGGCCATGAGTGCTTGTTCTTTATCCTGTCATAGGATCAAACACAAAGTGTGACTTGTAAAAATGTATGCAAACATAAAATGACAAAGATTGCACTGATCTCTTGAATGATTAAGCAAGGCCTTGCGGCTTAGCACCCATTATAAATCCTGATGTTTTGAGAGCATAACACTTCTAGTGCGGGCTGCATGAAATTCAAATTAGATATATAAAAGAAAAAGCAGACATTCCTCCAATAGTCACACACTGCTTTGCATTCAAACTTGGCATATTTTCCATCTGCATCTTCAAAACACATCAGAGACCTCTAAGCAGCCAACTAAACTCTCCTTCCATATATTTTGTAATGTTCAACTAGAACCGTTCATCATTTTCATGATAGTTTGAAATTTGAAGGTTTATTCATATATTTACCTTCTATATCCCCCCCAGGAGAGATAATAAAGTAGTATTGATTGATTGATTGATTGATACACAGGTCACCACTGCCAGAGTTAGTGCTAAGTCTGCTATAGTGACATTATAGCATTTTCCCCCTCTCTTTTTACTTAAGGCAAGGAGGTAATAACCCAAGGCATCGCCATCAACAATCCAATCCTTCAATGAACTTATTTCATGCACAGTTGATTTTATGTAAATTGATTGACACCTTGGAAGGGGGGCAGGCAGTGTCTGCTTTTCACAGAGTCATAATTCTTTATGTCTCATAGGGGTTAAGAAGGAAAGAGGGAGGGACAAAGGAGTTGGGACAATGAGTCGCATAGTAAAAGCCTAAGAGGAGGACGAGGCAGAAGATGAAACCTGGTGCATT
Source organism: Leuresthes tenuis (assembly GCF_036924035.1). Lineage (NCBI taxonomy): Eukaryota > Metazoa > Chordata > Actinopteri > Atheriniformes > Atherinopsidae > Leuresthes > Leuresthes tenuis. The sequence goes on along the minus strand of NW_027325361.1, from coordinate 12,041,185 downwards.
GTCAACATTTACTTTGCTTTGACCATGCTCTTTTTCAGCCAGATGAAAAAGATGGGAAAAAAGGTTTCGGTCATCCTATTTACACAATAAAAAAAAAACTCCAAACCCCGGGGCTGGTTTTAATTGCAAATGTAAGCTCGCAGGGACTCCCTTCCTCTCTGAGCTTTAGGAACTGCACACGCCAATGTCTACCTTGCCCTGGAAACCCTTGCACAGTCAATTATGGTAATGAATCGTCAATAAATATAAAAATTTAATATGGTCCTGCTTATTCTGAGTGGCAGTTAAGGACTTGCCTCCGAGACAAATGTGCTGCGGCTGCAAATCTAAAGCGCACCTGAAAAGTAGTGTGTATTTATGTATGTTGGAATGGATGACTTGAACCTAAGTAAGAAAGATGTGTTTGAATGATCTATCTATACTTTTTTCTCATATTTATACTACAGTTATATTACAGAAACTGTTCAAGTAGAAAAAAATTCTACAATCTGCTTCCAGTGTCCCATTTCGGACAGGAGTTACTTGTTTTAATCTAGTCATACTTAGCTATCCTATAAGTTGCTACAATATAAATGTTGAATTCTTGAAGTCAGTGTTAATTGGTAGTGTGTGTTGCATTATAGCTATATTTTTCAACAAAAGCTCAGTTTCTACCCAAGTCAGACTCTCATTCGTGTTGCCCATGTCCTAATGCTACTCTCTTCCTGCTTGTTCCAGGTGGACTATGCAATGATTGCTTCACAGGCTGGTGCCACCCTCAACAATCTGTTGAGTCACGCCCAAGAGCTGGTCACCAGACTACGTTCCCTGCAGCTGGACCAGCGGGAATTTGTCTGCCTCAAGTTTCTGGTCCTCTTCAGCCTAGGTGAGTTTCTAAAAATGTGTGTGTTTGGAGGTGGAGGTGGAGGGTAGATCTTTGCTTCTCAATTAGCTCTGGTAAAGTAATATAGGAGTTTTTTCTTGTTTCATCTGCTCTTTTATGGATGGCTTTGATAGCAGTAATATTTTTTCCGACTTCTATGACTGATTTTTCATGAAGGAAGGAAGGAAGGAAGGAAGGAAGGAAGAAAGAAAGGAACAATATGGAAAGTGGATAAGGGAAATAAGAATTGTCTTCCCTCAGTTTAATCAGAACAGCTCTAAGGAAGGATCCACATGGACTTGCAGCTTTAATGCTTGATTGTGAGTGTGCTTGATGTTTGAAAATGTAAGACCAATCAGTCACAAAATTAGTCAAGAAATGAATGGCTTGTGTCTGCACAGTCATTGAAAAAAAGTTAATAAACATTTTATATAAAAAAGATATGGCCTGTGGATAATGGATGAATGTATCTTTATTTTTCATCCTTTTACCTGAAATGTTCATCATAGACAGTTTTGTTCTTTTAAGTTTAGCAATCTCATTAATATAAGTGTATCACCGGCACAGTGGAAATCCCTCACCCCATCTTTGGCTGCATAGCCAACTTTGCGGATCATAATCTACTCTTAAAAGGCGAGGTCAGTATTAACAGTACAAGTAAAAGTATTACTGACATTTAGCATTGTTGGAATGTATCTGTTGCTCTCTTGTGGTGTACACTTCTTGGAGACAGGAGATGAATTTGCATTAGTTCCTGGATCAACAATACCAGAAGCCATCGCTCATAATAAGTGCTGGATGTATGATGAAATTTAACTCAGTATCAATGAGAACTGCTAACAGGGAGTTTGGCTAGAAAAAAGAAAACATATGAAGAAGATGAACAGGGAGATGGGAGAATTTGTTTTGGAGAAGGATGGGAGGTGAGGGTTTTTTTCCCCTCTGTGACTTCGCTTTAGTGTTTTGGAAAGGAAAGAAGGAACTTGGAAGGAAACAGGGTGGAAGGGAGGTGTGAGATGGAGGAGATAGGCAGAGGATGAAGTGGAAGAGCATGGGAATTGGGAATTGGTAGGAGGTACCTGCCTGAAGTATTTGAGATGGACAGGTGGGAGAGAATTGAAGCTAGGAGGAGGGATAGAGCAAGGGATTTGGGGGAAGAAGAATTGAAGGAATAAGTAGCTTAATGAGTTAAGGGACAAAGAAAGGGTTACAATGATGGGATGTGAATGTGTGCGTATGCTTGTATGTGTGTGTCCTTATCCCAAAGCTGCTCTCAGCCGAGGTCAGACATTGCCCGGGGACTGTCATCTCCAACTCTTTCCTAATGAGTCTGCAAAAATGGCCTCCCAGGGAAACACACATACAGTCAACCAAATCCTTTTTAACATCCCACATCACTGAAGCCAATAATTTTGAGGTAGCTTCACTCAGTCTGGCCCATCCATGGCGCTTAAATAAACCGTGGCATATCTATGATGATTATTTTCCTTATCCTTAGCTTCAAGTCCCTTCTCGCAGATAGGTGTAATTCACAAGGGTCCGTTTTTCCCTTCTTCATGTTCTCTGAACATTAAAGGGGGACAAATAAACAGCAGATGCACATACATGTGAGCAGGCAGAATTAATATTTGTGGAAATGGAATCTGTAAGGAAAGCGAGAGGATAAGGGAGATGCAGTAGGACATTGGAGTGTGTATGTCTGTGCATGCTTGTGTTTGTTTTGTCACGTTTTTATATAGAGAAGGGATGTTTCTGGGGCTCAGGGTCTAAATAATTTGGCAGAAGCATCATCCATAATGAAAGGCCCACCTGAGGGATGTGTATCGCCCCCGGCAGTGCCTGTTCTCCGGCATTGCCCTGGCCTCCCGCAAAAGAAGACAGACACAGGCGCCGTACATCTGGCTGAGATGATCAGTGTTAGAGGAGGTGGTGTTGGTGGGGATGAGAGAGGGAGACAGGTTAAAGCAAAGTAAAGCCAGGAGGTTTAGAAGTAGTGTGACTAATATCATATACAGCTGATCAGAGATGTGCATGTGATCGGCTGCAAGAGGCCTGAGATACGTACCTATTTCCTCCAGGGAATGAATGTGCATAATGTGCACAGCAGTTGGAGAGCAGGTGTATATCCATGCATATGTGTGTCTGTGTAGACAGCCAGCTGTGCCCCAAGCAGAACCAGTTAAGAAGGAGAGTAATGAAATGAAGCATGGGAGTAACTATGTACTGATGATTGAACTAAAAGATCAGATGCTGCCTCTTTATTAGCTTAATTTAATCTTTAATGATGGCCACTGTGCTCTCTAATAGATAAACAATGTACTGATACCATGAACCGCTGTTTACTGTACTTTCTTACTATACAGATTATCAACATAAATTAAGTGGGCAACATTAGTTTTTATATGTATATATGTCAGCTAATATATGAAGAGACTCAGCCTTATCAGCCTTATGGAAATCAGGAACATTAAGCTGAAACTTTATTCTCTTGGAGAATACTCATAATTTCTTTATGAGGAGAGCTTTTTTTTAAAAAAATAAACAAAAAAAAAACTGCTTTTGCACTCCTTTCACAATTGCTGTTGCGATTTCTCAAAAAAGATCTAATAAATAGCAATCATTTATCATATTAGCCCAATATAAGAACCGCATCCATCTTGATGATTCTGCTTTTTACAGCTGCAATGCAACAGCAGTACATTTTCTTGTATAGACAGGAGTCTTTTCTTTTGCAGGGGGATCAACTTTTTATTGTAAAAAGTATATTTATAAGGGAAAGCAGTCTCATCATTTCAAGGCAAACCAAAACAAAGAGAAGGAACATATTAATTAATTTTAATCTAAACTTTGTTTAATCATTCCAGCCCCTTTTTGCCCCTTAAGAATTTTTCAAGTTTAAGAAATCAAAGAATATGTTGAAATTTCCCATAATCAAATATATATGTATTTATATATAAGTATATATATATATACACATATTCATAAAAATATCCAGTCTCTGTGAATAAAAAATATTTAAATTTGATGTAAAATGTAATAGAAACAATACATTTAATATTTAATATTACTGCTCCTGTCTGGCAATACAGTTGTATCCTTTATGGTAGTACTAGTACCAGTAATATAAGTAAAGATTTCTCTTTTGAGTCAAGAAAGTACTGTAGTGGTGTTATCTGTATTTCTGTCTTCCTCCCTGCCTCCTTTACTTTCCCTCTGATTTTTTGTTGTTTTGTTTGTGTCATGATTATTTTCTGAGTTCCTCCCTCGATCAGCAGTCCCCCCCTCTCCTTCTTTTTTCTTGTGTGTGGACAATCAGTCACCTCCTCACCCCCCCACCCCTGGCAGAGGAGCTTTTAGTTAAGCCAGTTGTCGATAAAGACAGGGATATAGATGTCAGCCCAGCTGTGAGGAGACACTTGTCGTGATCTGTGCGTGTTTGTTTTCAGAATTAGACATCCTTTCTTTTAATTTATTGCCTTACTTTATCTCATTCTATCTCTCTTTGTACCATGTCACTCTTCCTTGTCTTCAGTGAGGGCTTTTAACCTCTGTCAAGAAGGAAATGATCACTCTGTGATCATTGATCTCTTAAGTGTTTATAGTTCTTAGAGCAATGATTGTACTGTATGTCTTCGCACTGAGCAACACACACTCAAGAGTTTAAGAACAGCCTGGGTCAAAGTTCAGTAAAGGATTACTACAAGTCGTTCAATATCAGGACACTGTTAATAGGCCTTTGATTTCCTTTAAAAGGTTCAAAGGCCTAACAGAAAGAATGACAAGTTGCATGCAGTAGGTGATAGAGCATCACTAGAGGTGAGGAATAGGTCACAAGTCTGAAGTCTGGCCGAGGAAAGTGGATTTAAGATTCTCTTCTTTCATTCTTCAAGGAACTGACACCTAACTTAACTGTTGGCTGTGTTCAATTTTATTTTGTACCATGAAGCTCCAAAGTGTAAAGTTATGGGAATAGAACAGCAAAGTGTCATTCCTAAAAGAAAATGTTATCTGTGTGTGATCTATGCTTCTTTGAATCTCAAAGTGAAAATGCAAGTATTTATCAACCCTCACCAAAAAGCATGCATGACTGCTGAATCACAGAGTTACCATGAAACAGATGTGATGACAGAGGTCAGAGAGTGTTCAGCCAGCAACCAGTTAACCCAGCTTAGTGGGTCAGACCCCATCGGGTGTAATTGGGTGAGACAGGTGCTGCCAGGCCTTGTCAGTGGAGAGGAGAGCCAGAGAACCTGCCAGACCAGCACCGGGTGGTAAATGATCCCAGCGGAAAGAGCGGAAAGGACTTGGCCTTAAAAGCTGTTCTTTTGCAAGAACAAAGCCCATAAAAAGTGTATGCAGTAGAGAAAATTTTAAATTGTGTTCAATTTTTTCACAATGTAGGTTTATCTCATGAGTCTCACGAGTAGTTTTCTTAAGTTAGATTTAAATGTATCCCCTTAGGTTGCTTTAGACGCTTAGTTTTACAAGGAGGTAGGTGAGCTCATTTTTTTCAATTTCTGTTTTTTTCTAAAGGGATACATATGATTTTGCAAATGTGCCAACAGGAAGAAAGTGTGGCTAAGATGACAAAGAGTTGCAGAAGTTCAAGACAGGCTTGTAAAGCCCTCTTGTCTTAGCATTTCATCAAAAAGGGGAAAACATCTCGGTTTCATGTTTCCATTAATGCCGGCTGGAGCTGGATACCAGTTTCAACCCTTTTCTACTGAAGACAAAAGCTAGCTGTTAGTAAGTGTTAGAGTGTATTTTGTACGGTAAGATCAGAAGTGAACAATGCAGTCAAATCATAAAGGAAAAAAAGAAGGGGGAAGATGTGATTCAAGAGCTGCCTCAACATCACCATTAGCTAGCTGTCAAGTGATTAGTCAGTCTCTGAGGTTGGACTTTAAAGACACCCACCTATCAATTCCCTCCCTCCTAACCTCCATCCCTCTTCATCCATCCTGCCCTGCACATTGTCTCTTGTCTTATCGCTCTGCCCTTTCACTCCATTTTTGTCCACATTCATCTTTGTACACCTTGATCTATCACAGCTCTATCACCACCTCCACTCGTCCTCATTCATCTTGACCCTCCGTTCATCGTTTTTCCTCATACCTCAACTGTTCCTCCTCACACCTTGACCTAAAATGTCCTCCCAACAATCCCTGAAACTTGTGTTGAAACTTAGAATGAGCTTAACTAATTGGTTGGAGCTATTTCTCCATACTCATTGAATAGATCTTGGGAAAAGCTATGATTATGCTTATATGATAATTGACAGAAGTTAGTGCCTTAAACAAGTTTTATTTTATGGAAATCTAAATCAAGTCACCACAACATTTTGGAGACTTTCCCATCATTTTTCATTTCTTTAATTCTCCTTTTCATAAAGAAAAAAGCTCCCTACACCTTGATCCCAGCAATATGTCACATTTATCATTACTATGATGTGATTTTAGCACTGCGAGGTCAGACACCAATCTGTTGACAACACTAACACAGCAAACCTAATTAATCTGGATGAAACAGATTCTTTTTCTTCTCTTCTCTTTCTTTTTTTCTGTCTTTCTTTCACCAAGTTACGAAAAAATGTAATTCCCAGGCAGGTACACCCTAATTAAGAAAGACCTGAGGCTGCTCACAATCAATGCCCTGATCCCTGGCTAGTGAACATGCACACACTCATGAACCACCAATAAGCCTGGCAAATATTCATTTCCTGAAAAGAACTAAATCATTTAGAATGCGGTTGGGGATTGAGGTAATGTTGGTTCAATACTGATGCTCACAGAGACCAATGTATGGGTCAAATAATGGAGCATATAACCTGTATTTAATTAAGTTGTAACATTTGACAATTTAATAGGGACACAGCAACATAATAAGGATTTTTTTTTCTTTGTGTGAGCCAAGCTTTTGGCTGGGATGCAAGTCAACAAAATGGAGTCTCATGTGCACCTTTGACCCAATCAATACACAAATGAAGAATAGTGAATGTGTGTGTGAGTTGTTAGTCGCTGGTCTGTGGGAAACCTTGACCTTACATGAAATGTGACAGCCTTGCATTGCTCCAAAAAGGGACAAGAAAATCTCAAGAAAAGCAAGCAAAGTGTGTGTTTTTCAGAAAACAGCTAAAAACGATAGAAAAAAATGTAGTTTAATCTGTTTAACCTTCACTGTAGGTACAGATAACAGCCATAAAACTAATACGCAAATTAATTGCATAAAAAAGAAAGCACAGGTATAAAAAGAAAAAAATAGCACAACATTTCTCAAGGCTTTTGTTTTGAGAAATATTTGATTATTATACAATTTAGTTCTTTATGTACAATGTGTTTACTATGTGGAAGCGATAAATATTTGTTCACTCAGAGGACTTGCATTCCAAGTATAGTATTAGACTATAAACTCTTAACACTGAAGAATGGAGTTATTTTCAGTCTGACATGACTTGTAAGAACTTGAAGATGTTGCACATCTGTGCTGTATTTTTGCTTTCAGTATAAGTCTCTAACTAGGACTTTATTATATGTCAAATAGCATTTCAAATATCAGTAGTTTGTGAGGCAACCCTTAAGTATCCTTTGATTTCCTTTCAATATAAAGGTTGTGTTATAAGCCAAAGATTCTTTTCCAAAAACCAAACCAAATAGTTAGGTTTCTAAACCTGTTCAGAGTTGCATAGAAGTAGAAGTTGCATATTCTTTGAATATAATTATTGGCCTGCATGAACCACCGCCATATGGGCACGTTTTGTGGAGTTTGACAGTCTCTGTATACCAGATGTGTAAGACATACAGCGCAAATCATGTTTCACGATGTGTGCGTATAGACACAGAGCCACAAATTGGAGTGAGTGGATTGGTACAATGACCGCTTTAATGAAAAACACTGAAGGAGTGATTGCAAGAACCTCAGACTGTAAACTTGTGTATAAGGTTCATAAAATGTAATCCATGCACCAAATGGCTGCTTCTAGTGCTTTTTCTGTTTTGAAACTCACTGAAGTACTGAGCAAACACATGCTGATTAAAAAAGATTGGATCCTCATCTATCTTTCAAACAAATCTTTTTTACCCTCCATCTGTTTACTTCATGTATCATTCTGATGCAGGAAACAAACACTCAAAAAAAAAAAAAAAAGTTGTTCAAACTTCAATCCTGATGGAGCCAAATCCAGCTGATCATGTGTGAGTGTCCCAACTTCTCTTTCATTTTCTTTCATCTCATCAGGAGTAGGTGGTAGTGTGCCCTGAAGTAATGAACCTAATCCGCCTGTCTGTTTTCTGTCAAATTTAGCTAAAGAAATCTAACATGGTGAGCAGTCAGCTCCTGATGCAGACAGTCACTTTGTTGGGAATTCCACATAATGAAGCTGTCGAAAAAAGGCTTTCAGACTTTATCAAGCTATAAAAGCTCCAGGTCTACAGCCTGCCACTATTACCTGGCAATACTCCGGGATGTCATCATTAAGCAGCAGTTGCAGTGAGTTCTGATGGTGGAAAAAGCATATTGATGATCGCTACCTACTGCTTCTCACTCCCCCTTTTAGTGTTAGTCTCACGTCTCGCTTGCATGCATTCTGATTTTTAATAGATTTTGTCTTTCACCAGATTATCATCAAATGATCCACATAATTTATATGTTATGCTGCTTTTCCTTAACACTATCATCATTATCATTTTGGTGGGCAGTTGTCTATGGTGGTTAGTGCCGTGTCACATGATAGGAACTGTGACTAATGAATATGAATGTGCATACTCCATGACAATTTATACCTTTTTTAACTGCAACCATGCATTTTTGAACATCTGAACCCAACCATGTATTTTATAGAGAAAAAAAAGCAATCTCCAGCTTAAAGGCTAAGAGATGAAGTTAAACTAAAAATAGAATAGGTCAAGGGGCGTATAACACCACCTACCGTCACTAACAATGCATTTTTGTTTTACTGAAGAGTGACAACTATTAACATCATTACATCATCATATTGCAACAAGAATTAAAACATCATCAGGAGCAAAACAGAATTGGTATCACAGAAAAGAACAGAGGAAGGAAAACATGGTTCTTATACTTTCGTATATCCCAATGTTAAGTCTCTATGTCTGAAATCTTTTGGTAAAGTTTTGAGCTTAATGAGAGCATCTCCATAATCCTTATTATTTCAGCCCCATGTAACTATTGTGACATTCTGTGCTGCTGGACATGTCCTTTTTTAAGTAGACCGTGAATAGACACATTTAAAGAAACCTATATCTGTTGTCCAGACACAAAAAGAAACCTAGTGTCCAGAGGAAAGATTGCTGTCCCATGAAGAGTTATATTTTTGGCGGACCCCATGGGGCACGTGAATATGCAGGCAAATAAACCCTATCACTAAATTTATAATCATGAGTGCAACTGTATTTGGTTTGTAAAAATGGTGTCCATGAAGGTTGGGGTCTCATTGTAAAAAGGAAATATATTTTAGTCTTAACAGTGACTGTCTTCTGAATATATTTAGAAAAATGAGCAGCGCACAAGTAAAATAAATCTAAAGCAGTGATTTCAATACAACTGAGTGCTTCTGCAGGGCAATAATTTTACTTTTCTCACCATTTACTTGCAAGATAATCTCTTTGTGAAATTCAACACCAAGTTAGAGTCATAACATGTGCAGCCCAGCCTTCAGTTCTGACTGAATATGATGACTGCTGCGTGCTGGCAGCAGGTTTTAATACACTTTAACTCACTGCTCTGCTGAAGCAGTGCAGGATATATCCCCTAAACTTCCCCTTCATCAATACACTCATTAACTCCACTGCCAGTGAGCACAAATAGACAAATGCTCATGTGAAAGTTTGGTTTGTTTTTTTTCAAACCCTTGTCAACCCCTTTTCCTTCTGCTCCTCTCTCCACTCCCATGTGGGATGATTTAAAGGCAGGGTAGCTATGGAGAAACTGTTGCCCTCCATCTCTCCCTCCTCCCTTCCACTCATTCTCGCTCTCCCTTGGTCTTATTACAGGCTGTCAGTTTATTATAAAACATTAGGAAAGCAGAGGGACACTTGCAGTTACTGTCCTATCGATCGGCAAGGATAGATTCTGTGATTTAGAGTCAGCCTCCGCTCACGACCTCCACGTTCTCGGTCTCCTATTAAGGCCCCAGCGCTTTGCTTTGGCTATTGATGTCTCAACATTAACAGTTACAAGCTGCTACAGAAAATCAATGTTCAACTTTTATTACCAGCTGCATAACGCAGAGGACCTCCCACCAGCTGGTACTTAGCAGTCAAAAGGAGGCACCAATGGTTTGTCTTGTACATCAGGTGTTTTCTAAGAGTTTCTGAAGTGTCACCAACCTAGCATTTGTGGGCTTTCCCGAGCCAGCTGAGGACTTTAAGTATATAATATGGAAAGATATAAGATATCGAACAAATTAGCACCTTAGAAATTTGGGTCTCTGAGTCAAAACAGAGACTTAAAATGAGAACATACAGACTAGAGTGTCTGTAATCCTAAATTTGCAACAATTGCACCTTTTTCTAATCTCTCTGAACACTATTTCTAGTTCTCTGACACAAAAACTCGCAAGTGCATTACACCACCAAAATGTCATCAAGTTAAAATATCTATCGATCTCCTCAACCACAACCACCAACCAGCCATCCATCCATCATAAACATGAACCTGGATGTGTGTGTTGTAACAGAGAATTTAAACCCAGGTAGGGTGGATCCAGAGCAGCTCAGGCCTCTCAAACATTTATGAGGGGCTACCGAGCAGCAGTAAGGCAACCCTTCTGGGACAAACAGCCCCCGGTTCTGTACTCTCAGTCCCGATCAATGGAACTCAAGTTCATTACACACACTTTTCAGTCGAACGGCGGCAACTGATTTTTTTTTCCCCCTCTTCTGATAGCTGGGGCTGTATTACACTTGCTTGTTTACGTGAATGCGTGTATAAGAGAAGACGGTGAAAAGAAGCGTGTACTGATGTGCATTTGTATGTGTCCGTGAGTTCATGTGTGTACATGAGCAGGAGATGGTCCCAGTGGGCAGAGCTTGAGGTTATCATTATGTACATGCTGGTCTACTGCAATGCTAATACTAATGCATTCTCAGTGGCTCTGGTCCCAACGCTGTGCTTGCAGAGCTGCTGCTCCTCTCCAATTAAAGACTGAGGCATGTCTGTTTGGGGTAAGGAGGACAGGCCTAGGTTATCAGGGGCCCTGCAGAGAATAGGCTCACATTAGTCAAGGAAAACACATTCAGATAACAAATTGTGCATACATTTGTGCAACCTCAGAAAACCCCACTCTTGATTACACTGATTTCTTTACAAAATATTATGCAGTTTTTGTCTGTGTAGTTTAATCACTTATTTATAGGACTTTATAGGAAACATCGTTGTTTCACTCATAAGTAGTTATACAACAGCTGTGATTTGAAAACCATGTATGAGGAACATTACATACAAGCAACAGCAGAGACTTAAAAAAAAACATATGGAGCTCTCCACACCACCCTTTCATGGTTACAGTTGTACTCTACAGTATAAATGTAAGTGAGTATATGCTCTAGACTAGAGTATGGTTCTGTGGCCCCGCATTCTTCCTGCATACTGCCGGTCAAATGTTCACTGAAAAATAAAGCAATCAGTTGGACCCCTGCTTTACACAGCAGCCTTGTCAATCATTTGTGAAGCTGTAAAAGCCCTTCACTCAGTCTCAGTAGGAGCTACAGTATTACTGCAGCAACTGACATTTCAAACAAATCTTTATGGTGAGACATTTATGACTGCTGCAGCTAACAATATGTCATTAGTGTTACTCATTGGAAGATCATTACTTTACACAAAACGTGAAAGACAGACTCAGGCTTTTAAGGATTAAGTAAGATTAAAAGCCCATGGGTTACTGACTGAGACTCATCACTTTGTAGTTTAGAAATGTTGAAACTAGTTTATGGTTAACTTAAATTAATCAATCTGTTAATGACTTCTGGCTGACTTTAATGTTGCAAGTGTGCAACTTGCGGGTTGAAAAAATGCTGACTGGACTGGAAGTAAAAATAATCCTCTGCATCAATCTACCAGTCTGATATTACAAATGGAGCTCACTGGAATGACAGCACTGCCTGGTATGTGGATTGTCAGTCATTGTGTCCCTGTGTGATTATGTATAGTGCAGAGGCATGTGCTCAAACTATGGAAAGCTATCTGGTGGTCAGGTGGCTGCTATAAGATTATACACCCTTTGCTCTTTGAGCTCCTGTGTGTATGCATGTGTGCCTTCGGACAATGTGGTTACAAGATACCTCTGGCAGGGCAAAAAACAGCAGAGCTTTAAGGTGATGAGTGTGTGCATGCTGTGGTGTGTGTGTGTGTGTGTGTGAAACCAGAGACAGTGATTAAATGTTTGAAAGCACAGATGATCCAACAGTTGCTGCCTCTTGTTCTCCCACCCTTTCTCTCTGTCTCTCTCCCCCACCCACCTGTGACCCTCCTCCCTCACTCCTGAACTACCACAGCTCCTTTCTTGTCTCTTCATTCTTGTCCTGAAGGATATTTTAAGTAACAAAGCTCTGTGAGTCCGCTGTGTTAAACACAAGAGCCAAACACTGAGAGAAGTCATTCCTTGCCTTTCTTTAAAACAAGGAAAAAATGACAAGGAGGAGAGCAATGAAAGCATTGGTCATTCAACCCTCCTGTCACACACATAAGAACCCATGGTTCACACATACATGTCATCACAAAATAATGCTACACAACATAAAAGATGATCGCTGGGCAATGCTAGACATTTGTTATGTCAACTCTTGGCCTGTGCAAACTGTTTTAAAGCATGAGGTTGTACTTTGGTGCCACCTGGCACTGATATTCAGAGCTCCTGTTGACATCATACTGGAGGTCTTTAAATTTATACAGTGCTGAGAGGTTTTTGTATGACACATGGGCAGAAAAGTCAGCAACCCTATAAATAGTGTTAGAACTTGTTAGAAAAATCATGAAGTTATACTATGTGAAAAGCTATATTATGGGGGGAGCCTTCCTCCTATCTTTTAGTTCTCATAACATTGTGTATAGTGAGACTGTTTTTGACTGTCTGAACTCAATGTCTCATAACATTACTGTCAGAACTAATTTTCCCATAGTAAATAGTAGTAGTATAATTTTAACTCAGACAACTCTGGGCCAGCTTCCTGATAGGTTGTGTGGACTTGTCTCCTTCTTGCAAGAATACATTTTATTGTGTTAATTGTCTCCAATTAACTGAGTCTAATTTTGAGAGAATTTTTCTGACAAACTACCGATATAAATATAAGTGTTTGTCAGAAATTACTCACTCCATAAACGGTAATTGCTTCACAAGATTTAGAATATCTAGTTATGTTGGGCAGAACAAATTTGAGGATTAGCCGCTTGGTTGACGGTTAAACACTGTGCCAAAATGTAATGAACAACTTAATTGCCAATGGCGAAACAGACCTATTGAGTTTCTTAGAGTTTTTCTAATGATACTGGTAAATTCTGAAACAACAGCACGTGCAGGACAGAAAAAATACTCCCATAACCACAGACAAATTTTGTTTTTATTTTGATTAAACATCTTTGAGGTTTATCTTAAAAAACAAATAATTTCCTCTGTATGCCCTTAATCGTGCATTTGAATGTCCCAATATTTGGCACCATAGTAACAAGCAGTGAATATTAACTGTGTGTGTGGAAACATGTCACCTAACATTCAATATTAGGAGGAGGCCTACTGTCATTCAACACTTAAGAATAAATTAAACTTTTATTTGCACTTTTAGTGGAGTTAGGAGTGTAGTGAACTGTACTGGGGGGGGGGGGGGGTTCCCAAGAGATGAGGCAAAAAAAAGAAGGGATGGAATATTTGTGGCACAGTCTGTCTTTAGTCAGCACTCTACCTACTGACTCCCATCATCAAATGAGAACCAAGCAAAAGAAGAGGGAGAGTAGAGGGTAGATGAAAAATGAGAGTAAGAGAAGAAGTAAAAGACAGAGAGGGAAGAAACTGACACTATGGATTAACTGTCCTTCATGCTGAAAATATACATCCCCGGGCGCTTGGCACTGAATTATTAATTCAAATTTGTCAGAGAAAGAATGAGAGAAATCTATTGACGGCGACACGGGCCCTTTAATGGTCTCATTAAAGGGGAGGCTTCCCACACTATGCACCTTCTGTGCTGCTGCAGGAGTTTTCAGGGCAGTGGAGGGTTTGAAGGGGGGTACTTGACCCCCCAATGATTTTCTGTCACTTTATCATAAACAAGAAAGGTTGACATGCCCCCCCTCCCACATACACACACCCTCCAAGCACCACCAAACAAACCCTGTGTGTAATTAGCCAACGGGTGCAAAAGTGCGCTGAATGTAAACAAGGTTTGCATGCATGCATTGACACGGACAGACAGAGACAGGCACACACACACACACACATTACAAGCTGTGACTGGTTGAACTGTTACTGACAGGTACAAATGAAATACAAGGTAAAGTCACAGGGAGCCTGAAGAGTTATCTCACAGGTATCAGTAATGATTTCTAATTCATGTGAATTTGATTATTTTAAAATTCCAATGCGCCATAGATAATTTCCATAGATTTCACCAAAGACAGCAAGTTTTCATCTTGACTGCTCATCATTAGACTTGAACCTGTCAGTCAAGTGTTTGTGTCATTAGCTACATACATGACTGAGAGCTGTTTGAGTGGGGGGAATTTTAGCAGAGGAGCTCAATCCAGACAGCAATCAGAAGGTGGGTGAGCAGAGACATGTGGGTGTGCCATTAAGACTGAGGCTGGCTCATTGAAAGGCTTTTGGTTCCACCTCTAGGGGGGCAAAAGCAGGGGGCAATATAAAGCAGAGGTGGGGAGGACTGGAGGGACCACAGAGGGCTAAGCAGGGTTCATTGCTGATTCAAGTCTTTCAGTATCCCTCTGGCAAATGGATTTTCATAATGCTGAGACAATAGAATTTTTTTTCCAGCAATATGATTTTTTTTTTTAATCTCAGCTTCTCTAAAGGATGTAAGAAATGCAAATAAGGTTTATTTTCATTATTTATTCATCTAGAAATATTTGATTTAACTTACAGATTTATCATAGTTGATTGAACTAAATGACAACATGCAAATAATCAAGTTTTTGCACCTTTAAGAGTCACACAATATCATTAAGAGAAATTGACACCATCTAGTGAAAAATTGATTATAAAAACTACAAACACATATCATGTCAATAAGTCTTAGCTTTCTCTTCTTATTTGTTCCCACTGATATTAACCTCCCTGGCTGTGTACCCCTCTATTGAAGCCCTCACTAAAGCAACCTCAGACAGGACAATGAATTCAGGGTGTAAATTTGCTTTTCCCTTCACCTCAAGATAAATCCCCAGCACCTCCCAGCCAGCATAGGCAATGAGAAAGGCTTGGATCCTTACTGCTCCGAGCACCGTTTCTCTTGTTTATTTTATCAGACCTAAGGCACATTTCTCCCCTCAATGTCTCTCGATCTCTCTCCACCACCCCACTGAGCCCGTTGACCCATCCTTGGGCGACAGAACTCAACCAACCGCTACGCCGCAACCTGTTTAGCTTAACAAGAGCAGCTATGTCGTTGGCGGGGGTTCAAATCTGACTTAATGTATCCCCAACTGGACTGTACCTGCATAATTCTCTTTCATAGCTGCATTGCGTTTGGTCCCTTAAGAAGCTAAAGAGAGGGTTTGATGGGTTGGCGGGCAAATTGAGCCTTAATGCTTTATTTTGACATGCTGACAACAGGCCATCCCTATTGATGGCCTGTTTCCAGGAGCTGGGAGATCCTTGTTATTATGCATTGCTCGCAAAGAGGATATTTGGCCTCTGGACATTGGGCTCTATGCTAGCTTGAGGGCATGTAGCTACAGTGTGTAACTATATGTGAGTGACAAAAAAGTCACTGTTAAAGATAAAAGACCACTGTTCAGACCTTAATGATCCTTTGTTAAATGATTTAGGAGAGCCAAGGATACATCCTGACATAATTTCACTTGATTATATCCAAAATAAACTGACAAGTGGTCTTGTCAGGAATCATGTTTTAAGACAGTGGATGAGGCGTTTCATTGTTAACCCCGAACTAAGACCAGCATGTCCATGGCCTAAGGGAAGCAGTATGAGCCAGGTGGTGGGCAGGTTGGATAATCTAGCAGCTACTAAAGCTCTAACCTACACACATTTACCTCTTCAGAAACAAGGACTGTGTTTGTGAATGTAGGTAACTAACATAAACTGGCAATCTGAAAAACACACCACCTTCACATATAACTAGATGAGAAAGATAGCAGAAGTTGAACTATTTTCGTCCTAATTTAGTCCTCTTAGTGGGGGTGTGTGTGAGTCCAACTTTTATGCTGTTCAAAATGCTATTTATATTGGTGATATTGATCACATCATTAGCATCATTAGAAAGCCCTAAAATCCAATATCAGCAAACCAGACAATGCCAAATGTAATGCCATACATCCCTGCTTTACAGTTTTATTTAAAAAAAAAGTTTATGTTACATAAAATAATGTGGCATGTTTCATATGTATACTGAAATACAGTTTTTGTACGCTATCACCATAAGAACTGGTATAATAATATGCTAGTTCAAGTAAAGGGAGAAATGTGATGTACTCTGCTTTAAGTGAAAAATGTGTGCAAAATGACTGGAGTATATCAGAGTATTGGATGTTGGCAAACATCCAGTATCATGATACCCCCATCTTAACCCCCTATGTACTCCAGCTTGTACTTCAAGGTATAATTTAGCTGCTACAACTGACAATAGACACATTATTTTGAACTCATAGATCCCTCTCATGTATCCTTTGATAGGATAGTTGTGTTACTTGTTATCGTGTTAGCCTTTGGTGTATCAATTCTCAGAGATCCCCCATTCAGTGTTAAGGAGCATAGAACTTCAGTTTACCAGCTTTTTATTTTCTTCCTTGCCTCTAACGTAGAGGCATAGTATCAGATAAAGGGAATTCCCCAAATGGGACTTACAGGAAAACAGGGAAGCTGTGAGCTCCAGGGAGCAAGGAATCTTGTTTTCTGGTGAGCACAGATAGATGAGGACTGTAATGCTCTAATGGGGAAGCAGAACCTCCTGTAGATAGGAAGAAAAAAAAACACTTCCACAAAATTCTGTCTGTGAAGTATTGATGTGAGTTGAGGTAAGTGTGCCTGCATAACTACAATATGTTGTTTTGTGTGGTGTGGTTCATGACTTTATGATGGTGTGAGAGTATAGAGAGTAATAAAAATTAATTTTCACCAATACGAGGCATAGCATATGTATCAAGGCATTGGAACATAACTCAGATAAAAAGCCTGCTAAAGAGGTACCGTTAACCATGCGGCTATTGCTCCTTGCCCTGTGTCCTTATTTGCTTTGATTGCCCCTGCTGCTCTCTCTTATTACTTTCTAACAGACACACACCTTCTCCCAGTGTACGTGAAGCAGTACACAACTATTGTAGGAAGTCCTTAGTCCTCACTTGATTCTATCAGTCAAAAGTCATCGGGTTCTCTTCTACCAACGCCCCCATCCCTGATTGGAGTCAAGCTGATAATGAATCAAGTAGCTGTGGACAATGTTGTCTTGATAACAGTCCAGTAGGGTGCAATAAAGAGGACTTAGCTGGGATACAGGTTCAACTCCTTGCTCTTTGAAACACCGCTGCTGTAGTAAATGGTGCTTCACCTTTGATAGGCTCATATAAATGTCTGTGAAACTCTCCTATTTGCAGAGCCAAGCCCCTAATACTTGTGCAAGCAGGAAGTAACCAGTTTGTTTTCCACTCACGTTTAATCGGCCAAGTTTACTGACAGCAGCTCAATAACTGTTTATGACTCAGGAATTTTATGTGTTGTTCCTGGACCCAGCAGAAAACACATGTGAAGTTTGAAAAGCAGAATGTGTATTGGTTGCATGTGACTGAGAGGATTATTGATTGGGCCAGTGAAAGTATAATATGAGACTATGGGGTTATTTTGGCATGGATTGGTTGTTGGCCCTATAGCAGTGTCTTCTGTAAAGAGGGCAGCATTTCTAATGGATGATAGTTTGGTGAGAAAATGGCATGACAGAATATAAATGTGGAGAAGTTCTTCTTTTTTTAGTATCACAACCTCCTAACGTTTTAACCCTCCTTTTTAAGTGATAAAAAAATAAAACTAAACTTTTAATAAACGCAGGATTTTTTTGTGTAAACTATGTGTTTCAATTTAAATTTTTTGACATAATTCATCAAATGTAGGCCCCATAAAGGTGAGCATCAGATTATAGGCATCTAGCATATATCACCAGGCTACCTCTCTGCATAATGTCATTTATATGTCTTTGCTTTCTTAAAACCATAAACATAATGACACAAGTTTGGTTTTGCAAAGGATGATGAACTTTAACATCAGCTTATGAATTTTTTTTCCACACCACATTGTCCACTCTGAGGCATCTCTGGGATCAGAGAGTGGAATAATATAGCAAGTATTTGCCTGAGTGAATGTGCAATGTCTCTAAATGCTGTGTGTGTCTGTGTCCCTGGAGCTGGTTGATTGTAAGGGTCGTGAAAGTGTGTAAAAGCACATGCAGGCATACATGCACAGCACAGAGCAGATCTAGTCTAATTAAAAAGCACAGTTGAGATTTCAGGGGTTCTGTGAAAGTGTGTGTGTGTGTGTGTGTGTGTGTGTGTGTGCTTTTGCATTAGGTCGCTGGCTTCAGCATGATCGGCCGTCAAATGAAACAATGTATTCTGTGGGACCTCGGGGTTTCCATTTGAGTATTCGGACGCGGCACTGCAACGAACTGTGGCTGTTTTATGTGAAAAAAAAGTTGATAATTAGTCCCTCAGTGACTGAAGGATGAGATGGAGAGGAAGAGGAGGGGGTTGGGGAAGGGGGTGGGCACTGAAGGCGGAGAAGAGAGTGCTTAGTGCATTTTATACTCCATCCTGACACTGTCTGGGAATCATTGATCAGTTGTTTATTTTGTTGTTTGTTTCTTTTTATTCCCCACTTAGCTATACTCTCCCTCTTAATCCCACATCCTGCCTTTGATTGATCAGTAAATGGAAGCAATTTATTTGATTTAATTTTCAGCTAAATTAAGACTAATTTCTTTTTAACCTGAGTATCTTTTTGCCACTTGCCCACTGGTTTTTGCAACTGGGACATGATATCAAGCTATTGTCATTTGTGCTTGTTCTTTTTCGGAAGCTCTGATTCATTATTTTTTCAAAAGAGGCACTGGTGGTAATTAGCAATTAAAATGCTGTCTTTTGCCTTATTTTTCTCCTAATTAGCTTGACAGAGACATTGGGTACTAATTCTCTATAATCCCGCTCCCCCCCTACTTCCACGCATAAATTCATGAAACTCCTCTCCATGTGGGTATACTGCAGACATACAAACAATCTTTTAGGGAAACCATGGTAACACCTCATATGTTTTGGCTGTGATCACGACTCACCTTGTCATGTTTCAGAAAAAGTAATCAAACTAGAATTGAAAGAAACTCTGACATCTGTAAATCGATTATTAGGCAGCATGTGGTTTGCTACTGAAAATATCTATCTATACTTTAGTTTTAAAAAAGACAATCCATGCATTAGTACCAGGGCTGTATCTTCTGATAATAATGTGCCCCCGTTGTCCTCCTCTATTTTTTTTTCCCTAATGAAATAAAAAATCCTAGACATGTTAAGCAAGTAGCTCTAGACATTACTTTAATTTGAAAACAATTAGGCTGGCAGGATATGAACCGGAATAAAAAAATATTTTGTTGTTTTGCAGGTTCCTTTTGCATGAACCAGATAAACTGAATTGGACATAAATTGTGAACATTTTTCTGTAACTATCTGACTAGCTTTAAAGCAAGCAAGAAGAAATATTTATTTAGTTTTTCCCACTTTGCAGAAACTAAAAACATTTAACCTGAAAAGAAGAGTTGTATTTACCATATTTGACTCAAAGCTCGTTTCCATCTGCACCAAATCACTTCCAATTCACAATTTTTGTTCTTGGTTTCAGTAAGATTTGACAGCAAGTGCTTATTTTGAAGTTGAATAGTGGCTATAAAGGATTAGCCACTTCTCTAGTATTTTATTAGTGAATTAGGCAGTGAAATTGAAACTTTGAGAGCATATATAGACCAAACTTTTCCCCACATTTTCCCAATCTTCCTAAGTAATGTACTTGCTTTTCATTTCATTTCTTTCCCACATGGACTGATAGAAATATGTTGGTTTTTTTTCTTTCCCTTGTTGACCTGCGTAGGATGTCAACATGTTAACGCTTAAAGCACACTGTGCTGGGTTAGCTTATGTAAGGTTATATTAACGGTTCTCTGACGGTGTGAGAGCTAGTTCAGGAGTCTGAGAGGGGGCCAGACAGCTGAGTTGCAGCAGGAAAAAGCACATGTCATGTTTGTTTGGAGGCTCCGTTGTCACAGGCAGCACTCCTCTCCCTGTTCCTGCCCTCATCTTGGTCTTGTTTTTGCCCCACAACATGTCAGCCAGAGGTCAGGGCGAGGAGTTACATGCAAGTTACACGCAAGTTCACACATACGCAAGAAACACAAGCGCACACACGCAAACAGATTGCAATAGCATGGTAGAGTGCATCATAGATGGAAGTGCCTTGAAGGACCTGCTTCTCATTCTTTAGACCTCATTAGCTGCTGATTTATCCCCCCCCCTCCTTCCTCCTAATGCTCTTTGTGGGTGGATGGGGTTGCATGTGTGTGTGAGTAAGGATGTGTATGTGGGAAGGGGTATAGTGTGAGACAGAAAGAAATACCATGTATATGTTTATATATTAGAGTATATGTATATCAAAGGCAGAAATGTAGTCTGAAAAATGGGTTATTTTAGCATGTCTGTGTGTATTAATGCAGAAGTGCCATGTATACATTGGGTTCCTGCCACTCCAGAATAGCCCACTGTGAGCACACTCGACCTGGGGTCAAACAGATTAATAAAAGATCACACACACGCATACAGGGCTGCTACCTGATTAAACATTCTGCAGCCCTGCGCTTCATAATCATGACAAATACACAAAGCGCTCTGGTTCGCCATTATCCATTTAGCAAATTTTTTGTCCTGTCTTGCAATAATCCTTAAACCCCCAGTGAGCTTATTATTGTCAAGGAAAAGTGCTTATAGCTGTGCAGAAAGGTGGAATTTTAGAAAGATGCACAATGTATTTTGCACAAGGAATTAATAGTGAAAGAAGACTTTCCACCAAAATGAATTCCTGCTCATTTTTTTTGCCATCATTGACGTTCTTAGAAAACTTTAATCTGTTTTTTAATACGGATTTGAAGAAATTTTATTTTCTTGAGATAAAAATTGAATAAAGATGAAAAAAGGAGACAGTGAGGGTTTTAGGTTAAGGAGCAGCTGTGGCACTAACAGAACAATAACTCTGCCCTACATAATTCATTGACTCCAGGGGAATTTATCTCAGTAGAACAACCTTCTTGTCTTTACCTGATTCCCTCTACACTGTTGTCCCAAGGGACAATTCAGAGGGGAAAAAAAGAAAGCGGGGGGTATTTCGTCATGCCGTGTGTTTTAAACCAAGTGAAAATGAGCTACAACCAAGGTAGTCAACTTGTAATGCTGTCCCTTGATAAATGAGAACACCAATTGCTCTAACCTCTATGTGTCTGTAATATTAAAAGTTACAACCCTCCGGGTTATTTAGGCTCAATACTTGTTTTGTCTCCAGTTTGAGAACTCTGTTACGCCTTCTAACTGCTTTGTTTGAAACATTAGATGTCTCCAATCATCGTTTTCTGACAGCAATTTACTGTAACTAAGAGAAAATTTGCACCCTAAAATTTTGTTCATTATTTCCCTTCATCCGCTTCCTTACTAACACAGAGACAGTGTTGAAATGTTTGTGCTTACTGTTCTCTCCTTCCTCCTGTAGATGTGAAGAACCTGGAGAACTTCCACCTCGTGGAGAGCGTCCAGGAGCAGGTCAACGCAGCGCTGCTGGACTACGTCATGTGTAACTACCCACAGCAAACGGACAAGTTTGGCCAGCTGCTCCTCCGGCTGCCTGAGATCAGAGCTATCAGCCTGCAGGCTGAAGAATACCTTTACTACAAACACCTGAATGGCGATGTGCCCTGCAACAACCTGCTCATTGAAATGCTACACGCCAAAAGAGCTTAAAATGAGACTGTCGCAACCTGTACTGCAGCTGCGAAGACATTCTGAGAGTTTTTCTGTTGCACAAAAACTCAACATTATGCTTTCACCAAACCGAACCTGGAGCTCATGCTTGACTGTGTGGAGATCAGGAGAGTGAAGAGCAGAAAGTGTCACAAACTCTTGTTTATACTGTGCTCGAAGTAACTACTTTAAGTGCAGATTTGGAGACTCATAATGCACACAGATATACAGCGTCCCTTTATTGAAAAAAAGAAAAGAAAAAAGGTAAAACATCCACAAGAAGTTGCTTCTCCTCAACCACAGAAAAGGACAGTATTGAGAGGAAAAAAGAAAAACACTTGAAGCAAACTCTGCATTTGACACCACACGATGATAAGCAAGACTATCAGTCTGCCAGGCTGCAACCTTTACAATTAACAGCCCCCAAATGATTTGGCAATGGTAATAACACAAGGGGTTTCTGTGCTGAGAAAGGAAGCTGAATAATACTGCCCATCTTTCAGACAGCTTTGTAACTACAGGTTGACGATCCTCCTGTGACTTCTCTCACTTAAACTGGCTTTCAGCTGTTGTTGGTACTGTAAAGTCAAATGGACACGCAGCCAACCAGGCAAGAGACTCTGACCCACCACCATGTCTGTTGTTTTTTTTACTCCCATATGACGCCTGCCACGGCAGCTCGACCTAACTGAGAAAGGAGGACAGACAAATAAAAAAGTAAGCTCTAAAAAACAGAAAGTCTTTAATGAACAAAATGTTAAAATAAAAGGACAAGGTTTTTTTTTTCTCTTATAATGGAAGTAGTTTGCTCTTCACAGTCACCTTGTTATTCCTTTTTCTTATTCCACTTCCCCAGAATCATCTTTAACTATTTACCTCAGAAAGACCAGTGTTAGATAAATTCAATGAATAATGTCAGCATAAATAATTGTATTATAAACCATTTTCCACCCCCAAAACATCCTTCCTTTTGATAATTTCTTTCAAACTGGAACAAAAAAGTGTGATTTTGGAGTCAAAAACCAAAAAAAAAAAAACTTTGGAGAAAAATCGATCTAGCCTTTCTCTGAAAAGACCAAAGCCTGCTGCAGAACAGAGGAAGGAAATTACTAATACCTAATTAATCAGTGTTATAAGAGGAAAAAAAAATGTGATGTCACAGTTATGTGAGTCCTGCCTTATTTCATTACCATGCTAGCTAACCACGCAGATGTGAATGATCATATGTACAAATATATATATAAAGTATTAATGGTGTAAAAAAAGTAAAAAATAAAAAGAGTAATTCAACAGGTGTTTACATTCATGTGGTCATATGGGAGAGAACTGTGATGAAGCATAAATTGCAAAGCAATGATTTCCTTAAAAAAAAAAAATGAAATCAGCAAAATGACGAAAAAGATCCCTTTGGTTTGCTTCCTTTGGTGTGTGTACAGTGTTTAATTTTTTTTAATTTGTTTTAAGCAGTACTTAAATGATGTCGTGAGACACTAAAATCAAAGAGGAATCACACTTAAAATTATTAATTTTTGTGTCTGCTGGCATTCAAATATTTGTTCTTTGAGCATTGCTGTGTAAGGGTTCTGTTTCACTCTCAGCATTTTATTTGTAAAGCCTTTTATTTTGCTTTTTTTATTTACAATTCTTTGACCTATTTGATGTACAGTATGTCTCATGTTACGCTTAATAATGAAGATAATTTATTGCGTCGTTGGGTCTCCATCTTTGTGTTACATGACGTGATGTGTCCACGCCAGAATAAATTTGTTTACTGTAGCATGCTCTTTGTTTTGTTTCCATGAGTGGTTCTGAGATACAGAAAAAAAATCCCTTCAGTTAAATGTTCCTGTAGGTCTGTACATTGAAAAGCATATTGTATTTAAGTGGGTTGTTGTAAAAGATTTGTGCCACAGCAGTTTTTCTTATTGAATTTCAACCTGCATCAATGTTCTCTCTAGTTTGCTTTTACACCAAAGATTGCATCTTCCCGTTAGCTGTGATTTCTAGTATTGTGTCCAAAATGAACAAAACTGGCTTCTTTTTTTGTGACATATTGTAGCCCACATTATCCTCACAATCGCTCAAATTTCTCCACTTGTACAGTAGTTGTTACAGTTTTTATCAAAATGTCCCCACTCCTTACTCGCATTACGACCCTTGGTGTTTATTTGTTTATCATGTCAACATTTTGTTAAATGAGTCATGGAATGATCAAAAGTCTTTCTCGTGGCATGTTTAATGTACAGAAAATTCCCTGAAATCCCGTGTCAGTAAGCCGTTTCTGATTCTGAGTCTCACCATCTGTTCCCCTACTTTATTTTGTCTCCTGATCAGACAATCTTTTGTATCGTCCACTCAAATTCAGTGTTAAGGTTCTGCAGCTGCCTTGGACTTTCTGTAAAATGTCGGTGAACTCCATACCATATGCAGGAAATACAACTGCAAATGAGGCCATTGCAGAAGTCGTGCTTTTTGAATGGTTTTTGGCTATCCAGTCAGAAGTTTGCTTCACATCAAACTAAATTAAGCTTCATGAATAATGTCAAACAGACTTGTATGCAGGTGAAATGCTTTGTCAACGAGATATTGTCAACACCTGGATAGAGAAAACATCAAACTGCCATTCCCTTCCCGCTTGTCTTTGACTTCTGCTGTTCTTGCTGACATTCTGAATGCTCCTATTATGGCGAGGTCCTGGGCAGAGCCTCTCTCTGAGGCTAACAGAAATTTTCCTCATATTTCAATAAACAATTATTATGCTTATAAACACCAGATTCTCCCTTCGTCGTCACGCCAATGCTGCCCACATTCATTTCATGGGTTCACTGTGCAAAATGATATAAAGCATTCCCTATAACTTCTTATAGCACCACAGTCTGTAGGAATGACAAATAAAATAAATAAATTACAAAGTTACAGCACAATGAAAAGTAATTACGTAAGAAAAAACTGTCAAACATAATGGCAATCCGTATGCAGAAATAATACACAGCTTCACTCATTCATCTTTCATGTAACATTTTGTGGCGTTCTGGCTTATATTTGTTGGTTGACAACCAAATGACAAAAAATACTGTAAGAGTAATCATAAGAGATATATGTCTGCACTTAAATTAAACCACGGACATTAATGTTACACAAAGTGTAATCAATTCTATTGTACCTTTATGGAACAAATTGACACTTTGTGAATGAACTGTACAGCTGGAAAAGTCAAGAAAGATTTAAAAAAAATTATAATTATAATCACA
Organism: Leuresthes tenuis; assembly: GCF_036924035.1. Taxonomy (NCBI): domain Eukaryota; kingdom Metazoa; phylum Chordata; class Actinopteri; order Atheriniformes; family Atherinopsidae; genus Leuresthes; species Leuresthes tenuis. The sequence continues at coordinate 12,015,841 of NW_027325361.1, read as the reverse complement.
CACAAATGTCTTATGAGCAAAAACTTGAAGGTTTGATAAGATACATATTGGTGGCATCATGCTAACCTATCACCCAGCACATCTGAAAATTTGTGTTAAAGGCAGAGTGAGGCCTTACTCACCGAAAGCATGATACACAATAACGATGATACACAGAATAGACACATTTTCCTGTTTCTCTGTCATTACTATTGGTTACAGACAATAACTGTCTAAAGACAGGAGGAGAAAGTTGAAATAATAAAAAGACAAACGCATTGCGCAAAGTCTGTTCAAAAACACAAGTCACAATATGAAACCACAATCATCGTCACATAACCCAGATCAGTCTACATAGCTTTTCTGAGGTGCAGGACTGCGAGGGAAACAGGAATCTGCAAACTCAAGCTCCATGGGAACATGAAGATTACAACCAGGCGGCGGCAAGGCATCTACTTCTGGACGAGGGCTCTCCTGGATGGAGGAAAGGGATGGGTAAGTATAGAATCAGTTTAGATAAACAGCATCTGGTCAAACTTGAATAACATAAGGCTGACATCAGTGAACATGTGAAAGAGGACAGGACATCTCCAACTTTGCATTAGGACATTAGGACACCACATTGTCACTGAAGGTGCTTGAAGATGTATTGCTTTTGGTGTCAGCAGGGTAATATCCTGCTTAATTTGACCTTTACTACTACAGACACACCCATTTGTAAATAGAATTAATTTATATATTTCTTTTAATTTCATTATAGATATCCGACTGCTGCAGTTATAAAATCTGAGACGATGCTATATTAAAATCATGAATTGTGATTCAGTTACAATTTCCAACACTTATTCCTCATGATTTAAAATAACCTTAAGAAAATTAACCTGAATTAAGGTCTTTCAATAATCTCTTTGAGTCAAATAATAATTTGCTCATTTCAGCAATTATTTTCTGTGGAGCTGTTTAACTCCTCCTGTTTCCATTTTTTGCAGCAATTATAGTTTCAGTTATAGCATCATCACTTTTGCTACTTCAAATTGATTTGGCATGAGGTTCACTAACATTCAAAGGTCGTAACTATTGTAACAAATAAAGCTATGTGAAATTACATAGCCTTGGCTCGTAAATCTTTTTCTTTATTTCCTTGTTTCTTGTATCCAGTACTATACATGGCGTGACAATAACTTTGCTGGTCTGACATGAAACTACAACAGCACTGTTTCTTTTGTTCAAGCAACTCTCTAATTTACATCCAGCCTCGCTTGTCGTTCTCTAAAGTTTTCTGTAAGCAAATGAATGCCCTCTAAACTAAACAAGAAGTTTCTAAAATGCTACAGCAAATAACCAAATAAATCTTAAAGAAAGCAATAATAGCCAACAGGTTTCTTTCTTTACAGTGTATTTATGAATCGAACAACATACTGAACTTTTAACAATATAAATACATTCTTTGAGCATATGTTATGAGGGATCATTTAATTGCTGAGGCGATAAAGATAATATTAGCGGTGTTCACGTGCAGCATTAAGGATGCCGGTCACAGATGGGCAAGCAGCCAGCTCGATTCCCGGCGCACAGCGTTGCAATCCTCACTTGGAGCTTGGCTTGCAGTGCCTGGCCTCCTGTCTGTAAATGTGTTAAACCTGCTCTCACTCGCTCTGAATTTGTATAAATAATGTATATACATTTATCCACAGACTCTAACAAGTGCAGCCTCAGGTGAAAATACTCAGAAATGCATGCTCTGCGCATCCCCGAAGGTGGACATCAGCTCCAAACCAACTAACTAAAAAGATAACCACACAGAGAGCATGAAAAAAAAAGAAAAACACATACAAATGAATAACTTGCCAAAAGCAACATAAACACACACACAGTTTTTTGCTCTCTCACACATAGTTTTGTCAGTTTTTAAACAAGTTTTCCTTTCCGTCACACAAACAGCCCCAAGTTGTGTCTGCCAGTGTTACGAGAAGCTTTTAAACTCTGGAACCACATCACTCGTGTTTACCGAGATGTGCTTGTATGTTTCCCTGCATTGTCAAGCACAGTCAAAAGGAATAAGACTGAGGGCAAATGAGAAAAAAAAGAAACAGAAAAAGGAAGAAAAGAAAAGAAAAGGAAAGGAAAGAAAAAGAAATAAAGCTTCTGGAAGTGCTACAAGATTGCAAGGAAATCTGTAACTGAATGCTGGAATAAGTGAGTTTGATATTCAGTCCAGCTTGAGGCAAGGCTTGAAACAGGCCACATGGTGACAAATATATATATATATATATATATATATATATATATATATATATATATATATAATTTTTTACTGTATATTATTTCCCTTAATTTAAAGCAGTTTTCCAGGTATCTACTATGAGTCTCACTGTAATTTTGAATTAAAACTTATCATAGTTCATGAGTACTGGATTAATTAGTGTGTGTCATTATGCTGAATGAGTGCTTAACTGGCTTTATGTTTATACTGCTGATATAGGACGCTCCCTAGAATCAAGAAGACAAAAATTAAACCTTTTTGCATTAAAACTTATAACAAGCACTGCCACAACAAGGAAAACAAGCTGTGCAACTGACCAATCCCACCATCAATCAATAAAGTTGTAATGTGTCTATGAGAAAATACTAATAGAACTGTATATTTTGCAGGAAATGCTGAATTATAGGAGCAAGTCAATAAATAGGTAGAAGAAAGCAAAGTTTTACTGGAAGCTCACAGGTGAAGAACACAGAGACTAAAAAGAAACAGAACAACTCTTCAGAGAGGCAATTAGCCCACACTGTAATCACTTACACCAAACAGCAACTGGGGGGATACAATGGTTGTGGCCTGATGGACAAACTTTAAAAATGTACCGATCAAATTAATAAGCAAGTATTGTTAATGGGAACACTCACAATTATTATGCAAAAGCCTCACTGTGGCATGCAAAACAAATACACTACGGTTTGGAGATGGAATGGTTTGAAGGCCGCTGCCGTTTCATTTCAAAGCATGCATAATACATCATTGTGCATAAAGAGGAAGCCTACAGCATTACGGTGTTTTCTTTTCCACAATGATTATCCTTTATTAGTCATTAAAAAGAGATTGAGAGAGAGAAAGAGAGAAAAAAAACCTAACTTTTAAGCACCTGAACCTCGCTGCCAGCATTCCATTAATTGCCTGCACAAAGGGGACAGCCTTTGGAGATTTTTCAATTTCAAAAAATGAGGAGCATGCATTCAGTCGTGCTCATGTTATACCGGCACTTAAATCCTACAGAGCTCACATAAAAAAGGACTCAAGGTTGCTTCCGATTGAAAGCCTCCAACTACAGCCACTTTAGAAATCCATTTAGCAAGCGAGGGGTTAGAACATCTAATTCAAACAGAGTCGCCCTGTTAAAATGGTTGCACCAATGTCTTTTAAAAACACACACAAACACACTCTTTTCTTCTGTGTTTGCTTGGCTCCATTGTAAGAACGATAGCAAGACACAAAGAATTAATCTTGCCAGACCCCAGCCAAGTGGCAAAGATGAACTCTGGTGAATGACTGCATGTGGAATCTTGACCTTTCCTTCAAAATATCAATAGGAGTACTCTGTGGGAGCGACAAAAAGAAGTATGTGTTGATGGTTATGACAAACTGAATATTTCAACACTGAATCTGGAGTGAAAAGAATATTTATATTTACAGTATGACAATACCGTATGACAATAAAAAAAAACCTTTAAGGCAATTAAACTGAAAAAGAAAAAAAAAGTACTTACATGCAGCAAATTTTTATTTGCTTGCATACATACTCCATGAGTGCTTAGGCCACTACTTGCCCCTGCAATTTTTATCCATTGAATTGATATAATTCAATTACTGACCAGTAGACAGTTGTTTCATGTACTGTTGACACATTCATCAGAAAAACCTCTGGCATCAGAGACAGTAAGGACACCTGACCAGTCACAGCTGGATCATGGGTTTTAAGTTTGTAGTTTTGCTCTCTTGGACACTAATTACATCACAGTTCTTTTCAAAGACACACTTCGATAGTTCTCCTTTATATTTTTTCAACCTTTTTATATCTAGCTTGTGTTTTCAATACATCTGCTTACCTGGCCACATCCTACAATTTAAACCATTAAAGACAACATAAGATGGAAAAAGAAACACTTTGGGTGTTTTAAATAGCTACTAACTCATAAAGTCAGAAAAAAACAAAACCCTGGCATTTTGTATTGTGGCCTTTGTCTGAAAATGCATTCTTTGAATCATTAATTTTTGCAGCAGAAACTTGTCACTCCTCAAGGTTCTCCAGCTTCCTCCCTCTGTATCTCCACCTAATCTCAACTTCAGATGATGCTACATTTTCTGTACCTCAGAGGTGGAAAGCTGAAACTCTGTTGCTTTTACTTCTTGTTTTTCCATACATCCCATTTCACCTTTTTCTTTATAGTTCACTTAACTGAAGACAAAAAAGAGAGCAAATAACAGAGATCCCCATGAATCTGTGCCTAAAAGAGTGATTCTTAGCCTATCAGCCTTCCACGGTCCAACTGCAGACAAGGGAAATTTAAAAAAAACAACAAAAAACTGCCAGTCAAGTATTGTCAGTTTGTTGTGTGTTCTGAACTCTTTGGCAATTTATTCTATATTCTCTCTTCCCTTAAAAACATGCTCCACATGTTACTAAGTACTCCAGATCTCAAAGGAGGCAGACCCCGAGGAAGAGAGGGGTGGAGAGGAGTCGAGTGCCTCGACCATGCTCTACAATGATATGTTTGAACAGAGGTGTAAATTAATGGAAGAAGAAGAAGTTCCTGCACAAGCTCTCTGTTATTTTGATCAAAGGATGTCACAGACATTTCATTAAGACCTTAGGAAATTGTGTCAGCTGGTGAAAAAAGACAGCGGATTACAGATGCTGTTTGAAAAAACATTCGAAACCACCTCGTAATACCAAGGTTTCCTTTATCCTTATGTCATCAATGACTAACGTGCATAACTTCTTCGACCGCACTCTTTTACTGCACTGTACCCATGTACCCAATAAACAGTTGTAGACTTGGTAATTGCCATTAACCAATCTTCCACTGATCACCATCCTTCTCATTCTATTATGTATATCTGAGTAATTTCTAGTGGCCACTACATTACAGTGGCTCTCCCATTCTAAAATGCTGCCTCTGGGTTTTTCCTGGGGTTTCTCTGGGATTTAGTTGGTTTAATGCAAGCATGGTGCAAGGTGTCTGCATTATCTGTGAAACATGTTGAAACAGGTGAGTTGAACTTGGGCCTCTATACTCTGTAGTCACACGAGACTGCAAGACTCCAATTCTTTACAGGTGTGGATTTTAGGTCAAAGTAGAAAAGAGCAATGCTCGCACAGTGTTTTATTGATAGCTGGTCTTCATAGCTGCTCTCCCAACAGACAGTTGAACTGTCAACAAAGACTCCAGGATCGCTCATCACATGGAATAAAGGTTTTAGGCTTTGTGGCAAGAACTTTTTCTAACATACCACCATAGAGTGGATGGGAACTCCAAAGCAACAAGGGACATGCTGCCTCTTGACATCAGAAATTCTTGGTTTGTAAAACTGTCAACCTGAATCCTTTGAAATAATTTTCATAACCATAAGTATTACATTATTACTCATGTAAGTGGCTGATTTAAATTGTTCTGTAATGTTTGAGGTTAACAATGAGAAGTTTTTGATATACTGTCTTTGTGTGGGGTAAACCTCCATGTGGTGTTATTATTATGCCTTTTCTTGGTTGGTAAAGCAGATGCAACCCACACCACCAGAATGTGGCTGAGCCTTAAATAGGACTACGTGCTCTGCGTTTTGCCTCAGACCACATCATTGTCTCAATCTGACTAATATCCCCCAGGCAATACATGGCCTTCCCATTGTATCTAAAGCAGCAATCTGAAACCTTTAGCACCATCACACCACACCACGATGTATAATGACACAGCAGCAGTCGGTGGTGGTGCATCGATTAATCGCTTATTTAGCCTTTGTCCCTCAAGCAAAACTTTTTAAATATAGTAACACCTCAGCGAGCTAAAAATAAATTTTATTTTGTGTTCTCATGACTCCTTTATCTTAAACAAAGGGATTCATAAAGGGCAATAAAAAGAGAACATCATGAAAACACAAAGACACCTTCCTGCTTATGGAACTGGTTTAAACTTCTTAAACTTCCATTGTTGCCAAATTTGTAAGTCTTAGCAGAGCTGCCCTGCTGCCATTCATTTTTGCCTGGCAGGAAGCCACCAGGAGCACCTTTAAATCTTTAAAATCACTTTAGGCTACATAAGCCTTCTAAAGTCAGGGAATAGTGTCAGGACAGTGCATTTGTCATCCATGAACATCATATCACTACCAGCTATAAAATAAGTGGAGAAGTTAAGGGGAGAGACATAGACAATTGGCTGGGTTAGACAATCATTGCAAAGGTGCCCTTGAGCAAAGCTTTTAAAACCCTTGCAGTAATGGAGCTGCCCAGAGATTGATTGCATATGTATGCATGTAGAAAAGTGTGCCTGATAAATAAAATGAGGCAATAAAGTGTATATATATTCTGAGAAAAAGAAATTTTGTGACAATATGATGAGTACTGAGGACGATACACAAGTAGAGGAAACTCAGAACTCTGTATCTATTCAAGGCTTTGAAAGTAAATAGTATTCATTTGTATATTTTCAAAAACAATCCTCGATTCAAAAGAATTCCCCCAATGCAAGACTGACAGCAAGTGGGTGGTGGAGATCATGTTGACAAGTGATTTGTCTGGGAGTGTAGAAGGGCCTAACAGTGCAGATCAAGTCCACAGTCTAATGTGAGGTGAGTGATGTAAGGTGAGGTGAGAAGGTGTGAAGCCTGAGGCTGTGAACACCAAAGCACAGGGCAGCAGTTAGATCAATATCAGCTCAACCACATCTGCACAAGATTGCTGTGGTGGACAGCAGAGACTGTTAAGCTCTTCATAATAGACTTGCACCACGCAGTAATGTGCACACAATTATTCTTAACTGATATTGTCATCATTGTTGACAAAAAAAAAATACAAATATACAACATAACAAGTAATTCAATCAACAAACTAATGACTACACAGGTGAAAATCAACATTTCATTAGCTGAAAATAGGTACAATTTGCAGTCTGACTGCTGACTAAAACATACAAAAAATATATCTTAATCAAATTGTAAAAAGCTGCACTGATTTTGGTGCAAGAGGAGATCAGTTCACATTAAAACTTACTTGATCACCATTACAACATGAATGATTAATTGCCCTTTGTGTGAGTCATCACCTTTGGATTACATCCCTTCATCTATTTCCTTTTCGGTGTGATATCCTGTGACCAACACAACAAAGCAAGTACACATATATAAGTCACTGCATCCAGCTGTAAAATGAGTGTTTTACCAACAATTTACACTCTTTTCTTGAAGGACACACCCAGAAACTGACATTCATAACTGATAAAAATGTCAGATGGAATTTGTAAAAACTTATAAATAATGGATGCTTCAAGAAGGCAAGAGAGCAACTTCAATGAGCCCAGAGTGCAGAGCATACCGTCTCATCTCCAAATTGAGCAGCCATCTTAATGACTGCGCCGGAGACCTAAGGGTCTCCACTAGCTCCCCCTAATTTCATCAACCCACCGATTGGACCCCCCTCGCCCGACCCATCAATGCTCCCAACCACAACATATCGTGCAGAGGGGAACATGAGCCCTTAAATTAAACATTGACAGCAGCGGCAGCTGCCTCTTTTAGGCAAATCAGCAGAAAATGAAACAATCAGGGTGCCACAGGAATATCCATGTGTGTGCAATTGAGACATTTTTGAGGGGTGACTGGTGGGGTCTCTGAAGTGTTGTGGGGAGCAGAAAAGGCCAATAATGTTGAAAAACCATGTTTGCATAGTGGCTACCACTTTTTTTGTGTATAAGAGACTCTTTTGCAAGTTTTCTATTCTGAAATGTTGGAAGGATAGAAATAACTCTTTTGTCTGGTCAAAGGGCAAAAACGGTCAAAGGACTTCACTTTACTACATTATAGCATGTTACAGTTTGACCCACATTCAAACCCGCTCTCACATACCAAGAAACATGCATGGCCGACAAAAGCAATCTGGGGTTCACTGTCTTGTCCAAGAAGGAGCCACAAGTTGACTTTGTTTAAAAAAAATAAAATAAAAAGACAGTAGACTACATAACATCCTGTATCATTGGGACATGGGGGTACAATGATGGTATTTGAGGTAAGGGTGACCATACCCCTCTCCTGACCTACATTCAGACACAAACAGGAAATTGTCTTCAGGAAGGAAGTCATATTTTTTACAGCTGTGCCCTGCAATGAAGACAACTCTGCACGAGAGCTAGATTTCCTATATGTGTAAGAAATTTACTCAAGATCTCTGCAACAAGCTAGTCAGTATCATAATCAACAAGAAAATGACTAACCAGATAGAGTAACAGCAATTTTTCTGTTTTGATAAAAAAAACTGAGGTCATTGTGTTTTCATCTCAACGTTAAAAAGTCCAAAGTCCTTGTGCTTTCCTGCACAAGCCACAGACACACCTCTGTCTCTTTGTTTTCATTCTTGGATGAAGATCAAGGCTCCAGGTTCAGACCCAGGACTTGTAATCTGTCATGGAACAGGGATTTATAAGGCACTTTTACTCGTGCAATACTCATCACATCTGCAAGTCATGGCAATAAATCATATTGGCAGGCTGCACAGAATTCAATACATACACTGGACATAAGAACAGGGATCCAAAGATGTTTAAAATGTTTTAAAGATAATAAAAAAAAGCAGCTGATTGAGGTGAGCTCAGAAGCCTTTTCTTCTCGTTAGTTATTTCACCATCAGGGCAACTCCTTAGAGGTCACTCACAAGAATGTGCACTTTCATGTAGATAGATAAAAAAAGACTTGATCAGTTTCTCTGTCTTCCAAAAGTGAGGTTGAACTGTGTTGAGAGCTGGAGGCTGAGGATGTAGGGGGAAGCAGTCCATAGTCCTACAGGAAGTGATTTAATGTCCAAAAAGACATGCACTTGTTTTTGCTCTGTTCCTTTCCTGTTGTGTTCTGATAGAGACTTCCTCTCCCCTGTGGGGGTGGATACAGTGTCATCCGTCCATCCAACCCACCCACCTCCACCCACCCATGGCTCACGGAAATGTCCTCACGCTGTCCTAGCAGAAATTATTATTAAACTCTTCAGAAAAGTGGGTGTTTCTTCTTCTGAGAAGGTACAGAGTTAGAGATGAAGAAAACATTCTTGTTGGTAATTTCATGCACTGAGGTCTTTGTTAACATTTTAAGTCTTTTCTGTGTGTGCTCTTTGTATGGTCCTGGGGGAGCCAGAGGGCTTAACCTCAGCCATGGTAACACCAGGATGATCTCTTCCTGTCTGTTCCAGTATCTCTATGGCCAACTCCCTTCCTTCCCACTAAAACGCACAGCGACACAGCACAACATCACCTGTGTGTTACCACAGCTTCAATTGTCATTCTTTTCCAATCCTTACCCTTGTTTAAATCTGAAACTTCTTATCATCACTTTGACTTGTGGGTCCTTTTTTTCTTCCAGGAATTGCATGTAATTCAATACAAATCAGTCCAAATACTTATTGATTTTCGTAGCAAGGACAGTGTAAAAAAATCATCTAACATTCTGTGTACTGGTAATATTTACATCTTTTGACAACTGATTGATAAATTGATAATAATTTAGGAAGATCTACTGTAGCTCAAACATGGAGTTTATTCCGCTTGTAGCAGTGGGATTTTACAGAGCGCTTTTATAGGTCATAGTTTACGAACAAAAAATGACTCGTATGGGCCTTTAGATTGGAGGACTTGTTGTAATCAAGACTGAACCATGCCTGTACTTAACAAAATATCCACGTAACAACTTCAAATGGTAAAAAATTGAATTGACAAATTTCATTTTAGTTTAAAAACAGAAGGAAAAAGTCAAATAAAAGTCACACACTTCAGATTTGAATTGATGAGTCTGTGTTACCATAGTTATGGATCACATTAGAGATGCAGAGATTATTTATAGATTTTAAATAAACAGCTTTACTGTTTAGTGGTGAGAGCTGACCGAACAGTGTTAATGTCCTAGCTCTCTGTGGCATTTTCAACATTGATCAAAACATCACATTACACACTTATCTGCTCTTCTCTCTGTTGAGAGATTCAATACCAACACATCTACAAAAATCCCGCTTTTCTTTCTCATTCACCCCATCTACCAACACAATAATACAGTGTTAGTCTCTCACACGCACATGCGAACACACGCGCACACACTCATGGAACATATGCACCACACACACATTCACCTACAGATGGAGGAAACATGCTCAGCGCTGCCTGTGTCTGTTAAGGATGTGAGGTGTAGTGATGGCACATTAACGATAGGACCCATGACAGCAGTATGCATCAGCCTCACTGAACAAAGCAAGCTGCCAGTTTTTAATTCAATAAGGATTGTTTAACTGAAACAATAGCTCTTGGCCCCATCGAGAGTAAGGAAAGGGTGAGAAAGGTGAGTTTGTCAATGGGAGTCGACCAGTGTTTTTGTGTTTCAGTCCATGGATGATCCCGTGGGTTTGATGGGGTCGTGGATCAGACATATCACTGTGGTGCAAGGGACATCCGCTGTTTTTCAGGTATCTAAAAAAATAGGCTGACAATGACTGGGCTGAAAGGGAAATACAGTCAGACAGGCTCACTATGGAACCATAAAGACTATTCAGAGCCGTTATGAGTCATTTATATTCATATTTTGGGACTATATTTTTAGTCATGCTTTTACAGAACACTTACGAATAGCCAGATGATGAACACCTTGCGTTCATGAGTGTTTTTTGTGATGATATGATTAGGAGAGGATATAGTCCATTTCTAATTAATCACTACAGCAATAAGTGGCAGTAGTTACTGCTGTACACAAGACTGAAGTCAACAGGAGACAATCCTCTGGTGAAATCCTCCACCAATATACAGTATCAACCTGTGCTGTGGGGTTTGAAGCTTGAAGTTCATTTTTCAGAACTTCTCTGCATTTCAGAAGACACAACACTTGTTTAATCAAATGCAATGTTGTACAATCAATTTGAAAGACAACATAACAATAACATACCTTTCTACTCTAACAGAAACGTGCACTATAATGGAATGCACATGGGTTTAAGAGATATGAGACATTTATAATACCAAAGTCACACAAACTATGATAATGTAAATTTTTATATCTTTATTTTCCTGTACCCACAAATATGAACTAAATAGTAGGAAAACTGTATTGCTTGCGTTTTCCTTTCTGTCTTTTTGGGGGTTTTTTTCTTTGTATTCTCACAGTCTTTTTGGTCTATGCTAATGGAGTCTACTCATGCAGAGCAGCAGGACTTAATGAAAAACCTTTGGCGGGTGATCAGTGTTATTGATCAGCCTGAGCCCTAGCTTTAAGCAGGGCTAATTGATCAATCACCGCAAGTTGCTTTGGATTAATGGAACATGACTGGGATGGCCCCACCCCCGAGGCACACAGTACCCACTTCTCATGAGGAATGCTTTTTGTGGGAGATTCATTGTGGAGATTATTATTTGCATTTGTAATAACGGAAGTCTGTTTGATTACATGTTACCAGTAAAACAAAGATGGCAAAATATGGCAAAATAAGACTAGTTGATAAAAGACTTAACTTTTACTTTAAATAGAATAGACTATTCTAGACATGTCACAGACTGAAATCAATAAAGTCTATAATGCACATGCATATAAAAAGACTGACCTGGTGATCACACTGACGAGTATTGTATTGGTACCCATCATGCCACCAAAAACAGCTCTAACTTGTGAAGGCACCTCCAGTAGTATCTAGTGACAGGATGCTGGCATCATATACTCTGGGTTCTGTGGGTTGCAAGGCTGGCCTTGTGGATTGGGCTTGTTTCAATGCAGCTGACAGATGGTTGATAAGAGAGAATTTTGGGGAGCTTGATCTAGAGAAGTCCTTGTGGTGTGGTGTGGAGGAGCACAGTGTGCTGCTTTGTGGAGTGGTGCTGTCGGGGAAACCATTACCATATTGTCATAAGCAACTTTAATTCGATGACTTATTACGTCTATATCTGACAGCTATTTAGCTTTTTTACGAGGAATTGTAAAAAGGGCATTCCAAGAGGATGTCCTCCACCAAGGCTAATACAGTCTTTCACAATTTTAATGCAGATTTTATTTACAGTAAATCCAATTCACACCTATATTTAATAGGTTCATCATCTGCCCATCCCCTGACTCTCTACCAAGTCCCATGAAATGTGGCTTGTTGGTTTCAGCCTGATTTTCACAACACTGGTAATAAAATGACAAACCCTTGGCTCTTGCTTTGACAGAGGAACAAACGAAATCAACCATATAACCTCTTTGGCAGAGAAAATATTACACAAGATATCTATGGGTAGTACAAAGCATGTGCAATCTGGGAATCCTGACACTGATAGATCATATCAATGTCCATAGTGATGAATCTGCTCAAAGGTGCATGTTTCCAGGTTATCCATATAGCAAAAACACCTGTTGCACAGTATGCTACAATGCAACAGTTAAAAGGAAGGCACATGATCAACAGAAACATCACCAAAGCTCAGTGATTCAGTAACAGTGGTGCCACCAGCGGTGCCCATAAACTTAACTAGTGTGTGCTACTGTTGGTGCTGGAAAAAGAAAATTCTATCCAGTTTGTTTTGAGTGAATTTAGATTATCTGTCTGTAGAAAATACAATAAACAACTCACTCAGGTTTAAGGATATGTCTGCCAGTCGACAAAAGAGTTCATGAGGACAGCTGGTTTTCTACAAAAAGCGTATGAGTCACATGTTAAAGGCTGTTCCACAGACTAACCTAAACTGGAAACAGTTTATGTTTCTTGCTACTTCTAAAGGTGACAGATATGACACCAGGAGTCCCCTTTCCAAGAAAGATGCAAAGAAAGGCCAAAACTGAAAGTGCATACACATACACACACATCCAGAAACGAAGTTCAAAACCCTCCCATGAAATGACTGACATGCTGACCGGCCAGTGGGGGCTGCATGGGGGATTTCTGTTTCTGTGTGTATGGAAGGATGGACTGAATATTCCAGCTGGCCTGTCATGGGACTCCCAATCGCGTGTGAGTGGTACTCAAGGGGAGCTGTAGTTTACAGGGCCAACACTGAAACTCTTAACAGGATGAAAAGGTCAGCTGGGGTGAACACAACTGGGCACAACCAGGCAAACTTTTTTTCCTTCCTTTTTTATGCAATAGACCACACAAACCTAAATAAATTGATAAATTACATTTAAAATGGACATGAAAAAAGAAAGAGATTAAACATAATTTAGGTGGAATAAAGGCAAAGACTCAAAGCATCTAACCACAATGTAAAGATATGGACCACATCAATAAGAAGACACAGCTGAACACTATTATAACACTTAATAACACCTTATATTTAACTGTTGTTGGACAGCACAGCCTGTCAAATCAAATCTCAACAACCCAACAGCACAGTGCCTGAGACACTCTTATGTGCTGAAACCAGAGGACCAACCAGACAACATACACTCTGTCTCCCACCATTTAGTTAACCTTGACCAACTAACCAGCCACACATAAACAACTCACACCCTCCCATCCTGAATCGCACATTTTGTGGAATGAGACTGCGCTTCCACCCAATAACCTCTGGTGTGAACTAAATTGTGTATACTCAGGTATTGGGTTTCGCAGCATGCCTGGGTCCCACAGCACTCAAAGAGAAACAGATGCAGTGAACTTGACAATGAGTGAGAGGGTGATGCAGTAAGAGAGGAGAGAAAGAGAGAGACATGGACCACCCAACAGCTGCGAAGAAAAACAAAGCTGGGTGGAGAACAGAGTCTGATTCGATCAGTTTGGAAGTAGGACGGTTGAAAGTTTTTGTGTGGTAGCTGTTTGCCAAGGCTAAAAGAAGCAAGGAGGAAGTGAAGTGCTGAAAAAGCCAATTGATCCTGGAGTCTGTTTTAAACTGTATTTACATCAGAGGCATTTATACATTTATCCCACTTGCAATTTTAATTAAGAGATCAGAATTCTCTTTCTTCACAGTGAAATAGAAAACTGAATGAAAACAAGTAATTTAATTAAAAGCAAAGTACCTTTTTGTTTGGTGACATCAAACAAACTTGGCTGTTATCAAAATTTAAATGTAATATAGATAATGAGCCTGCTTTCCAACATCTAACCCACCATATTAGATAAATGGTTTAGTTAGTTCATGAAGCAGAATACAGCATCATGATTGAAAACTCAACAAGTGGAAAAGCAACAGACAGTAAAGTGAGTTAATTATCAGATCGGATCAGAATAACCATTCATATGTATTTTAGCAGGGTATCTGATTTCTTACTGTATGGATCTAAAGCACAAAACAGTATTAGTTGATCAAACACAAGCAAAGGCAGCTTTTTCTTAAAGCAAATATACTTCACATATCTAACAAAGCAGTGATTTTATTAATATACATATCTACATGGTTAGGTTTATTCATTATCAAAATCATGTAACTCTAGATGTCATGTTTTCTGCACATGAAGTTGCAAATACATTAAATTTATAGTGAGGGGTATTCTGAGTAATGTGTGATGTAGTTTTAGGGATGGCCACCAGGGGGAAAAGAATGTGCAGAGAGTTGAATCTGTGAGTCGGAGGATTTGATTTACTCCACTGTAGATGCAGTCACTCAAGCATTGGTGAGTATGAGAGAGTTTTTGATTGATATAGAGAGAATAGAAGACAGAATAAGGACATATGCTGATCCCTGTAGGTTGTTTTGTTTTGTAAACTCACTACAGTATAGTGACTTGTAAAGTCCTCATATTTTACCATGTATTGCCCTACAGTTTAATGATTAAGATAACTCATGTTTTATTTTTAATATTTCTTTTATCGCTGAATTGCATTGCATGTGAGGTATAATGAACTGTATGACCAAATATTTTATATATATATTTATATAACTTTGAAGTGAAAACATTTTTAAAAGAACAGTATTAGATGCAGGGGTTCTCCAGACATTTTTCGTTTTAAACAAAATACTAAATAACACACAAAGGTCCCAACAATAATACTACATTGTTGGTAGCAATGTTAATAGAAAAATAACTAAGTGCAAGATGATGCATATTTAACACATGGATCCCTAATTAAAGGAATATATAGGCAGTTACACACACTGAGCTGTTGCATGTTTTTTGGATGAAATGTGCTTTTTTTGTTTAAGTTTCTTGCTTGTAAGTCAACAGGTAAATAGCATAATATATGACCTTAGGAAACTACTGTGGGCGGAAGCTGCTCATTCCTAAACAATACCAAAATTGAAACCTAAGGTGGAACTGCAGCTCATAAATATGTATATCTCAGATAATAAGTCTCATATTGTATCCCTATGTCTGTGAGAAGAAGAAGATGTGAAATTAAGTGAAAGAAAAGACTGTGTGTATGTGCAGCTAGCAGAGACAACAGAGATGCACCCAGATATTTACTGTTGAATTGAATTCAGTTCAGTTGTTTTTATATCACCAAATCACAGTAAATGTAATCTTAAAGCACTTTAAATATACAGTAATTACATCAAATTCTTTAAAATCCCAATAAGTTCAATTCATAAAATGCAAATAAACAAAACAAAAAAAGGAAACCAATAGATTGCATTGATACTTCTGTTCGATTCAATCTCCCATCTTGATCATGCACAAGGCGACAGTGGAGAGGAAAACGCTCCGATCAAAAGAGCTTACCGCTGGACTTCTACACTTCTACATAAGACTGTTCTTCACTTTGTGACTATACTTTCTTAACCAAATCATGTCTGCAGTCCATTCCAAAACAGTTTGCATCGCAACACCATGTGGCAACAGAGACTGTGTGTTAGAGACCTTGTTCATGTAACCGTCTGATACAAAATTGATGCACTGTAAAAAATCTGAACTTAACATTTGCTCAAACTGCTATGACATTGCTTAGGTTTGAGTTTTTACACTGATTAAGTACCTAACACAAACCTGAAGAGATACTTGTACACCTTGTCTTTGCTATGCAAGCAACAGAGCAACTAGGCACTTTGTGAGTTTCCTGAGGAGCTTAGATATATAGGACTCTGCAGAGCTGCCATGGCTACATTCTGCATTTATCTCAATTACTTATCTCAGCAACTGGTGGTTAAGTAGTTCTAATGCTAAAGCTCCAATGTAAGGCTGGGACACTGTCTCGTTGAAAAGGGCAAGAGACATGGCTCATCAAATTTTCACAGCCTTCTTTGATTTGCATAATTATGGGCAGGGCTGCTTTGAGTGACAGGTAGGTCCTGTGCCACTGTGCAATGGACCTGCATAGGCTCTTTGGCTTATCAGTCTGATCCTTCCCTTGCATGTCACTTCTGTCACAAAAAACAAAACAAAATGGCAGTGGGTCAGAAGTCAATTTCAAAGCTTCAAAACAACCGCCTAAATCCCTCCTTTATAGAGTCTGTTTTTGGATATAAAACAGAGTCTGCTCTATCAATTTTACGCTTTTGCTATATTGACAGAAATTATTGAAATGAAGGCAAACTAGAAAGCAATCAAACCTGTCCTTTAAATTCCCAAAACTAAGTTTCAACAAACTAATCTGGGTCAAATTGAACTCTTCTAACTCAATAGGCAGACGAAGTTGAATACGGAAACCCAATATCATAATTGTTTAATACCTGATGTCTGTCTTTGTCCAAAGGTCAAAGATCAATTTTGTAGCCTTTGTTGAATAAGATCAATATTCCAGTGACAAACCTAACTGTGTATGTGTGTGTAGGAAGTAAGTCACCTTGCTATCCAGATGAGGGCCTTTAGAGGTTCGGATCTGGGACTTTTCCAGTCTGTCTGGCATACAAGTAACAGACAGCTGTCCTGGAGACAGATAAATACACCCACACACAAATAGTTAGCTTTGCAAACAGTGTTTATCTCCACTAAAAACTGACTGAATATACAGATACACACAGGAAGTGAGTACACAGGAAGACAGAGGCATGTTAAAAGTCATACAGCATTGAACAGTAACATTTGGAAGATCATAATTTACATATTTCAAGTTAATGACACGTTAGAACTTTTCTTTTTAAAAAATGGTTATACTTTCCGCGATGGTTCTATTCTGATAATTGTACTAAATGTGAAAGGGAAAGAAAATGATTTAGGAAGGTCTATTTTTAGCTTCTTAACAACAACCACAACTCCATCCATACATCCATCCATTTTCTATACCCACTTAATCCAATTCAGGGTCACTCCAGCTGTTATTGGACTATACACCCCGGACAGGTCGCCAGTTCATGAAAGGCCACACAAAGGGAAACAAGTCAAACAACTCCCACCCACTCCTACGGTCAATTTAGAATGACCAATTAAACTAATATGATGGCAGCAAAACACCTCAAGAAGTTTGGAAAGGTCCATTTCTACCACTATATAGAGCAACAGTTTGTAAATGTCTGGGGACTAAAGAGACCAGTTGCCTTTAGGAACTGGTAGAACTGGTAAAGAGGGATACTGGGAGAGAAATATTGTCCCATTGTCTGATATATGATTGTAGTTGTTCAACTGTCCTGGGTTTTCTTGTCACATTTCTTGTTTCATAAAGTGCCAAATGGTTTAAAGTGGTGATTGGTCTGGACTGCAGGCAGGCCAGTCCAGCACCCAGACTCTTTGACTGTGAAGCCATGCAGTAGTAGTAGATGCAGTATGTGGTTTATTATTGTCTTTGTGAAATATGGAAGGCCCTTCCTGAAAAAAGACATCATCTGGATGGGAACATATGTTACTCTAAAACCTGTATATCCATTTTTGCATTGGTGGTGTTTTTAAGATGTCCCAGTTACACAGGCACTAGTACACCCCCATACCAGCAGAAATGCAGGCTTTTGAACAGATAATCTTTCATTTGGTGGAGGTGGTGACCACGATTTCCAAATAGAATTTCAAATTTTGATTTATTTGACCACAGAACAGTTTTCCATTTTACCTAAATTCATTTCAAATCAGTTTTGGCGCAGATAAACCTAGTGTTTCTGGGTCATGGTCACATAAAGCTTCTCCTTTGCATGATGGAGCTTTCACCTGCATTCTTGGATGCCACTGTAAACTGTGATTTCTGTGATAAAGACAGTGATTTCTGAAATTGTTAATGAGCCTGTGCATTGATTTCCATGACAAAAAAATAATGCCTGCCTTAATGCACTGCTGCCTGAGGGCCCAAAGATAATGTGCATCCAATATTGATTTTCAGTCACATCCCCTGCGCACAGAGATGCTTCCAGATTCTCTGCAACCCTTTGATGAAATTATGTACTACTGGCACTGCAATGGGCATTGCCAATATGGGATGTGCCCTTTAACACTCGACCACTCCGATGACAGAATATTTAAAGTCTCAAATTTAATTAAACATTAATTCTGAAATTTAAAAAATGTGTAGCCTTTGTACAGCTATTCATCTCTACTTCTGGGGGATTCTTCCATTCTAAGATGCTCTTTTATTGCACAATTATGCTGCTGACCTGTTGCCAATTAAGCTAATTAGGTACAATATGTTCCTTGTTTCTTTCTATAATCGTTTACTTTTCCAGCCTTTTGCTGCCACGCCCCCAAATTTTTGAGACATGTTGCTGCCATTAAAATCAAGATGTACTAATATTTTCATGAAAAACTTTCAACACTTGAAAATAATGTCCCATATATGTTAGATACGATTCTAAACTTGAATAAGGACTAGAAATTCCCCTATTCGTGACCTGGATGAATCTATGTCAATATACAATTTTTCTATTTTCAATTTTATTTTTCCTTTTCTGCGTTTGTGTCTAAATGGATCTGGAGTCAAATTAAATGGAATTAAAACATTCTGTGGATTTCTTCCATTTGTGTGACCTTAAAGGTGTTCTGATATGAACCAATTACTGCAGCGAACAAGAGAGAATCACAATCAAACATAGCAGATTAGAAACTGGAGCCAATTAGAACAAGAATTTAAAGAAGCAAGATAAGCATTGCTAATAACACCATATCGATCAAGGATTGAAACTTATTTTGTATTTGAGGCATGTAGCTGTTGTTATGATTTGGACTGTCTTTCAAAGACAAGAGTGATAAGACTGGAAAAGTGTTATTCAAAGACACCTCAGAAGGCCATATGATGAAGATCAGTGCAAGTATGTGTTTGTTAATAGCTACTAAAAACAAACAACTGTGAAATGAATGATTTCTTACACTAAATAATAACCCTACCTTAAGCAGAAAATGTCAAATGCATTTTGTTGATCAAGATTTGCAAACTAAGAAAGAAATGAAACCAATCCATCAGATATCATGGTTAAGGTAAATTCTCCCACACTGCCACACCTTGTTTCTCATGCCTCTCAGGTGATCTGGCATGAAACATACATATACATGTATATGGGAATGCATTGTTGCAAGGAGTTTAAAACAGAGGCAGGGTTAAAGAAGCTAGCTTTCATGCTGGCCGGTCAGCAGTGTTAACTGTCACCAATCTGGGTCAACTGTCATCTGTCTCTGCTCATCTATAATAACAAACTTAATAATCTAAAGATTTCTTGCCAAACTTCTGATAAGGTTGACTGTTTTCTTTACTTTTTTTGTTGTCGTTTTTTTTTTTTATCTGGGCAATCCTGTAACCACCAAGTTCATATACATTAGTGAAAGATTTGGAGTTTAGTTAATAAGTTTGTGCTAAATACAATATAGTTTTGCATGTCAGGCTTTAAAAAAAATGGTCTGTACATGATTCATGTCAAGAGCAGTCCAACAATCTGTATATTAAACATCAAAGTTTCACATATGCTGTACTCTAGATATATGGACTCAATCTGTGTAGGTTTATCACTGTCATGAACCCATCTACTCCATCTGTCTGACTACCCGTCTATCGCTCTCCTCTCGTTCAGGGGCTGTCATGGCTGCTCTCCAACAGGGTGCCTGTGTCTGGATTAATCTCCTGGGATGACTGCTGATGTGATGGTGGGATGTCCACCATCCAGCAACAGCAAAACTAATTTCACTGAGTCACTGCATGATACTCCCACCCACCATAGCACACATGCATCCACACATTATAAAATATCTCCATCCGTCTCTCTCATCTGCATCTAAGAATGTAGGAGGGCGAGTGACTAGTCCAAAGGAAAAAAGTCAGCATCCTGAAGGAGTTCATCATTTTGAGGTGACAGAGCTGCTTCTTTGCACAGCATATGAAGGGGAGAGAAGGGGATGAGATGGGACCAGCACACAGAGTGTGTGTGTGTGTATGTGTGTTCGGGGGGGGCTGTGATGGTTGATGTTAATCAGGTTAGTGGTTATTAACCAAGGCTTTGTCATGGCCAGACAGTCATCATATTGTTTGTGTCCTGATCATAGCAGAAATAGTAAAATCACTCACTCTCACACACACACACATTGATTAATTTGATGAGTATTAATCTGTCTGCCAGCTAATATGTTACTTCAACCTGCCATTGGTGGTGCAGCATTTTAACAACCTGAGCCAGTTTAACACATGGCTCATGATGACATTATACCTAAAAAACAAATCAGAACCAACTGTCTGTGGTCAACTTGCAGACAAAGGAAATGTAAGTATTTGAAAATAAAAAAAAAAGCCAATCGATGTCTGGTCTGATGTGTGAAGTTTGAGCTTGTTTTGCTGTTTGTGCGAGTATCAGCTTTCAGGCTAGGTACTATGTGCTCTCTCATTTGGGATTAGCGTACTTAAACCGTTACTGGGAGCCTTTTCTGTCCAATTTGCATGGTAGCTCAAAGCTTTAGGACAATCTCAGTTAAGACACAACGTCAGAAGAGAGGGGTGGAGTGGAGTTCAGTTGCTAACTCCACACCCTAAAACAAGTTGCAACGAAAATAGCTGTAAGTCCACAGTTTTAAAAGAAAGAATTGGAATGTTTCTCTGTCCTATTTTGACCTTTAACTGTATATTCAGGACAGACATAGAATACAGTTTGTGCAGTTGTTATTTTCAATTTAAAGACATAATAGTACATGATATAGTACCCTGAGTGAAAACAGTCTGAGAGCTAACTGCACAATACTGCAGCCACTTCAAAATGTACCACTTTTCTTATCAAATACCAGCCTGAATGCAAGGTATTCTCCTGAAAGATTTGAAGGAAATATTGGAGGTGAGGGGTGGAGGGTGAAAGCTGGGTTCAGGAAGTTTTCACTCTTTTCTTCTGAGTATGCCCCTGGCCTCTCCAACTTCCATTAAATCGCTGAAAAAAGCCAGATGCAGGCAGGATAATCACCACTTAATACAAGGCTATATTGAAAGCAGGCTGGCAGTAACATACTACACGTTTGGAAGGAGTGTGCACACATACACACAAACAAATACACGCACCCACACATAGACAACTGAATGAATATGTTCACATATAGTTGTGTAATTATGGTACGTGATGACAAACTTCTAAAAAGGAACAATCACTCAAAATCAGTATGGAAAGGCATATGTGCAAAAAACAGCACACACTCATACAAACACACATATCTACTTCAGACCCAGATCATCTTTCCTACTTCTGACTTTAGTCTTCTACCACCATCCTAGAAAAATGTTAGCATATGGAAACATTTCAATATACATCTATCGATTTTCCATACCCACTTAATCCAAGTCAGGGTCATGGGGGACTGCAACCTATCCCAGCGACCACTCACTGACAGCCAGGGTACAGAGAGGCTGACGGTCCGGTCTGGTCTGTATGTTGGCCATACAACAACAAACGAGACAAACAACCATGCACACTAACCCTTACTTCTAAGGTTGATTTAGAATCACCAATTAACCAAATATGCGTGTGTTTGGACAGCGGAAGGAAGTTGGAGATCCCGCAGAGAATCCCAGCATGCATAGGGAGAACGTGCAAAATCCACAAAGAAAGGGCCTAGTTGAGATTCAATGCTGCGAGGAACGTTGTTGTTGTTGTGAGGCAACAGAGCTAACCACCACACCAAAGTGCAGCCAAAACCAAAAAAATAATAAATAAATTGTTGTAAAATTTGTAATTGTTCCATGGTAATATATTATTATAATTATCGATATATTATCCTAATAATGTATCGATTCAGAATCGGGGAACGGGATCCCTTCGGATTTTATACGCGGCTGTTTTTATATAACCTTATGAGAGAATCCGAGGCTTAGTCTAGAAAATATTTACTCTTGAAGCGTTACGTGTTTCACTGAACATATAAAAAGTGTATCAGAGTGACAGTGAACAATATTTCTTTGTGGTGAAAGTTTCCAAACCAGATGTTTCAAACACCTGTAAAACTGCTTATTTTTTGCAAATTAACAATTTGACGTAATTTGAAACACCACAGTTGCAAGATGAAAGTAGATTATTCTATTGCATGTCACGCAATGTTTTATCTCACAGTAAAATTAAGAAAAAAATTAAAAAATGAAAACTCGATTCATGAATTACTGTGGTTGCAACCTTTTGTGTTGTTGCAGCTTTTTTTCATTTTTCATTATTCATTAACAAACTTAAAAGCCAACTATAATTCATAAATAAACTACTGCTGTGATAATTCATGTTGCTGCTAATACAGCAGGACGACACTGCTATAATGTTGGAGTCTCTCGGCATACTGCTGAAGTTCTCAATATTATTTTTCTGTGTTCATCAAAAAAAAATTATGTAAATCAATGACTTGCTAAATGTAGACTTGTGTAGACTTCTATATGTAAAACCACTTTTACTCAACATGTTTTATTTAATTTGCATTTCTCTTTGGATTATTTTTGTCATTTTGTCATGTCATCAACACCCTCCCTTTTCGCTGGAGTGTTACATTGTCTCTGAGTAGCATCTTGAGAATGCACTTAAACAGGACAGGTGTGCATTTCTTCTCCCAAATCATTCCCCTGTGTGCCTTTGCCAATATTGAATCAAAACTCAGAGGACGTTCTTTGGTAGATGGAGCTAAGTAAATTTTTGGGTAAAAAAAACACAAGCTTACTAACTTGCATTAGTCAAAAACTGTTAAAATGATGATACCATTTTTCCAGCTAACAACTGAGACTGTATCAGATTTTCAGTAGATGATTATTAATGATTAAAAATGTCATAAATATTTTACACAAATATCCGTAACAAAAAGAGAAATTGATTATTTGCTTTTTTTTTTTGTTTTTTTGTTTAAATGAAATACACTTAACATGTGCGTGCAAGGAGGTGGAGCAAGAGCCCGTTACTATAACTACACAAAAGTCAACAAAAAGAACCTCAGAAAAATGCCATAATTATCATTATCACAATATAAAGTCTTAAATCTTTAATATAAAAAAGATAATATGAAAAGTCTGGTTTTACAGCCTTATGAAACACCCTGACGGGCTGTAACTGACAGATTATTTCATAAGGATGTTACTTTGCCAAGTAAACATTGTTTAAAAAGCCAAGCACGTGCATAGTTACAGCCCTCCCTGATGGCAGTGGCCTCTCAGAGCTAGACAGAGTGCTCCACCAGCAGCAGATCAAGGAACATGACAAACAGCTTAAGGTTTTGACCTGGGCCTCTAAACTCCACTGATTCAAATCCAATCAAGCAGCTATGGGATTCACTACAGTAAACCTGACACACAGACAACCCTGCATGCAACCCACAGGACCCAAAGGATCTGAGGCCAGACTCCAAAGGACACTCTAATACGTCTTATATCAATGCCCTGACAGGCCTGGGAACCTTTAGCAGAATGAAGGAACCTAAACAATGTTTTAGCGAAGGTGAAACTCAGTGTGCAGAGGAGAGTGATCAGAGAGAGCAGGTTTAGAGGGGACATGACTGGTGCTGGACGACAACCGGTTTGAGTTTGAGGTGATGGAGGAAATGCTGACTCAGCCTGCTAAAACTATCTCTTGCTATAGCATTTCTGCTCCCGTGATTTAAAAGGCTTGGATTTAAAAGGCAACTGCACAAGTTCAGCTTTAAAACACACAAACACTCCTAATAACAAAATGTTAATACAATTGTGCAGTGCCGTGTCTTGACGCACACAAAAGTATCCATTCTCATAAATAAACCATCGCACTTAAAATCTACACAAACACACAGAACCATTCATCCAGACGGACACATCTCCCCTGTGTAACAGCACACCTAGTGTCCAACTCTTACAACATCAGCAGCATCAAAACGGAGAATCTATATTGCCCCCTCTGTCTTCTTTTTTTCAGTTGAGTGACTATGAGCGGCAGCAGCAGCAGCTGCAGCATCTCTCCCTGCCTGTGCTCAGTCGGAGTAAGGCAATAGGTTTAGCAGGCGAGGAGGCGAGGCAGATTTATGGTGGTGGATGTGACCTCTGGGGCCGTAACACGGTGATGGGTGAGTGGCTTTCAACGGTAAGCTACTGGCATTTGACAAAGTGCCCGAAGCAGAATGAATTTACTTCTCTTTTCCTCAATCATCAAGCAGCCACTGCCCTGACCCCCATCCTGACTGCTATAACAAGATCTCCCATCTCACAAGGGCCTGAAAAATTTACTGTCACATCTACTTTTCAATGAGCTCAAGTGAGCACTTCTTTCACCTTCAGCGGAGCAGGTGCTGGTATAGAGGAGGGCTAACCTGCCCCAGCAAGTGTTTGTAAGAGTGTATGTTTTGTGTGAGCATGTGAGGGAGACGGACAGGGAGACGAACATAGCTGCAGAGATTTTTGGACATACATGCAAGCTGTAAACTCCACTAACTAGTCCCTGAGTGAGCCCTTAGTCACTCAAAGTCACTGTCACAAGCACTCATGAACATACACATTCACAAACTTTATTTGCATTACACAAGATAGATGAAAAGAAAAGAAATAAGAACACCAAAATATATGAAAATATGTAATTTTCCAATGCAGCACAGAAGAAACTTCTATCACCCATTTAACACAGACAGAGGACAGGGACACAGAGGGCACTGCTATACGGACGTCAGTAGACACCTCTAGCGTTTATATTAGAAATCAATCTACCTTATCACATCTCTTATACACACAAGCACACACATCACGTATTATGGAATTTTTGTGTATGGAGGCTTTCATCAGCTTGATGGCAGTAAAGTTGGACTTAATGATCCTGGTATACTTTTTTTTTTATATGCAGTCGATAAATCTTGATGCAAGCACATTTAAATTTCACCTTTCTTGCACTTTAGTAGCTGAGCTGAAATCCCAACGAATGTAACAGAGAATATAATAAACCAGACCAGCGATTGGTAGATAAGATGCATTAGGAGTACATTAGGAAAGATTTTCTTTATCATTTTTTTTTCCTTGATTGGTGATGTTTTATACATCAAAAGTCAAATTTTGCTTCACTTTTTCTTTATCATAAGAATTCTGAGTGTTAAAATAGATAAGGGGGGGAAAGAAGATCAAGGTCAGGTTGGGGGCAAAAATATGTGCAAAACGGGAGAGGAAGTGCATTGAAAGAAAATTATTTTACATACATTTCTAATTTTAAAGTAATGTATTCAACCATGCAGAGCTTTTTTAGGTTTTGGAAAAGCTAATGACATCAAATAATTATTTGCTGTACACCAAAAAAAAAAAAGAAAAAAAGATAAGAATGTGTAAGGGCACACTTAGATTTTACTCACATCAAACAATCATCTCACGTGTTTTTATTCCTAATTCAAAAGATGCAGTTAACAGTAAATCTTGTAGACATCTTGTGTGTATAATAAAGACTAATTCACAAGAAAAAAAGGAAGGTATAATAACTGGTGGAAGACCCACTTCAACAGAATAGGGTTTAAATGGTTACTGTGAAAAATCACCAATGGATACAACAGTTATAGTCTCATTCAATTAACTGTACATTAGATAAAAAATGTTGGTTATGCAAACATTTATATTGCCACGTTCAGTCTTTAAAATGTCATTACTAATTGAACCTCTTTCCTTTTACAAGCCTAGCTTCATCAGCTTGAATAATGTTATCGTGATGGGCCAGTAAAAATCAATGATTAAACATGTGTAATTTTCCAAATACAATGTATTAAAATTTATTGTCTCTCTCTATCTCTGTCTCTATAACGACTCATCACATCAGCCCTGGAGGGGCGAACTAGTCTGCGGGTTACAACTGAAAATAAAAGGGGGCATTAAAAGCTATTCAATAAGCCGCTGTAAAATTGATCAGGCTATAAAAGCTACTATGCACTTGCTCCTACTCTGCTGCCCAACCATCCAATAATAGGATTATTACTGTGGAAGAAAAGTAGGAATGGTGAAGAATCAGAGATGAGACAGGGACCAATGAGGATGAGACAGGATTGCATCTCTGGGGAGAAAGAAAAAAAAAAAGAAAACAGAAAAAAAATTGATATGAAACAGTGAGAGCAGCAGAGATTAGGAGTCATTTGGGTTATATAATTCATATGGGACATAAAAAGGAATTAAAAAATAAACAAACTTGATGAGAGCTTCATAGAGTGGCCTGAAAAAGATGATGCTATTCTAAAAAGAATTTGAATTCAAATAAGTGCTGGTCATGTAACATTGAGGTAATCTGCAGGACATGGTGATCCATATCTCAATGTAAATTCATCGGGGGGAATAAACTTAACCAGAAGATGCTTTTGGGTAAAGGGGCACAAAGATAGTTATGCTTTCAAAAGTATCTGTGTAAAACTGTGTAAGAATACTGTATTGTTTTACTACTACTATTATTATGATTATTATTTAACCTTTATTAAACCTGGATAAAAAAATAAATACATTTCAAGAGTGTCCTGGGAAAGGCAGACAACAGCTCAGACCAGGAATAATATATAAATTTACCCTGATTGCATTAAGTCTGTTCAAGATTCAGAACAACACTGTAATTTACAGTGGCGCAAGGGAAAATAAATACATTGTTGTGGGGTATTTTTTCTCAGACTTTTGACAAAAGAAGATATTCCATTACTACTGCATCCAAACAATAATGGGGTTTTACTGGCTATATGTACATCTCTCATCAACCAAAAAAAAAACGTGGGCAAATTTAGCCCGACAAAGAAAGTAACTCAAACTGGAAAATGTTTTCTTCATTCACATTCACAAGGATCACTGCAGAAAACTCTGTGGGCCAATATTCAACATTAACCCACGGAGATTCACTGTCTCAAAAAATCAACATGGACAATGTTCCCCTTGGGCCTATATCACCTTTCAAAATCATAAGAAATGGGAAGAAATTCCAGTGGCTACAAATGGTGCCTCTGGCTCAATCAGTAGCAGTGGCTTGGCAAACTGCGTTTTTCTTTTAACTTTCAATTCTCCTAAGCATCCGTGCTTCACAGCCCCTTGGGCTATTGCCTTTCTCAATCTGTCCCTGGAGAGGCAGGAGTTATGGTCCCTGTCGATTGAGGAGAAAGGGATGTTATTCCCCTGTCACCTCCTGGTCGCGCCGCCATCCTCCCTGCCCTGATCTACAACCTAACCCCCCACCACCACCACGTCTTACTGCGTTCCTCTCTCCATTTTCCCCACTTTGCTTTGTCGAAAGCTGCAGGCTATGTCGTTGCCATGGGCTGTTGAGATGAGGATGATGGAAAAATGTTCTGGGGGAGGGGGTGGAGGTGCTGATATTGGTTTAGAGGTGCTGTTTGGAGCTGCATGGAAAGCAGCGGTGAATGCCTTGGTACCATATTAAGAATTGAATAGAAGGTTGGTATGCTTGCTTTGTATGAAAATGCACTTGTCCAAACAGGAATTTCATATGCAACAAGAAAACAAGAATAAAATATCAGTGTTATTTATATGAATCTAGTTCTACATTAAATTATTGTATAAAACAGTCTTGTAAATTGCATATTCACCTATACAGAGCACAGTGTCCCTCTTTGCAGAAAAAGATGCCATGGTGTGGGATGGGGAGGGGGGTTGTGAGACAGCCTGGCCCAGGGGAGGTGACCTGCCCCAGGGCACATGCAGGTCTCCAAATGACACGCTTGATATTGAAGCAGTGACAGGGTTTAAACATGAAAGGCAGTTAGCTGACGATTACATGTGGTGGCTGCTAACTCATGCCACAGGACTCCCTGAAGATGTAGTTTTATGTTGGTTGGCTGACAGCTGCTGAATTGTATCAATCAAATATTCTTTAAATATACGTCCTACATTTAAGTACCTGGGTTTACCTGGGTCAGTCTTGTCTGGTTTTAATTGTACATCTATATATAGAATGTCCTAGATAAACTGTAATGTGCTTGTAATGTGCCAGACTTAAGATTGCAAACAATCTCCACGTTTATTTCTGTTTAGATACTCTGAACTAATTCTTGCAAAGTTTGAACTTGCATGATGCAAAGATCAGTTCACACATAATAAAATGAAGTAGTTCATGTTCACAGTTAATTCACCATTTGAAATACTGAACTAAGTTCACAATCCCAAAATGAACTGTTGTGAGCTCATCTGAATTATAAACTTTATATGATACATAGTGTTATAAAGTTCTGGAACATGGGCAATCTAAGCTGATCAGTGCATGCAATAAACAAACAAAAAATAAATCGATATAAAATCTTCTTCATCGATTTTGTTGCCTGTTTATTACTGGCTCCTTTTATCTTTACTGAAAAATCATCATTTGTGCACAAACATATCAAACATATTAATACTGTAGCTCTTTTCTCTCATAGTTTCTTCCTTATTGGCAAAAAAATATATATCCCCGTTAACTCACAGCTGATCCTCTTTGATCATTTATACATACCTAACAGAGGTGACTTAGCCCCTCGTTACTACACACAGCAAGCCAACATCATACAATCAGCTGAGAAAACTTGTAACTGCAACTTAAGCTCCATCCGCAAAGTTTACAACACAAACTTTAAAAATGAAAGTGGCACATTTCAATCAATATATATTTGATGTTCTAGATTTATTTTTTATTGACAAACAGCACCTTTAAAAAACACACCGTGAGAAATCATTGCAAAGTCTGGTGGCTTCCGCGAGAGTTCGCTCATATGTGCTGCATGCAGATCTTGTGTACAGGTGGTCATGTAGAGTTGGCATCACTGGAGGGCTAGCAACTTTCAGCTAGCTTATCTAAGATTACAAACTGAGTCAACAGATTCAGAGGTTGGGGGTTTCAACACTGGCACTTTTTTCAGAAACACCAAACCTTGACCATACAATGTCACGTTTCCATGGCACTAATTTGCTTGTCATACATGAGTTGTAAAGTAACAGCCGTACAGCCAACACAGATGCGATATTTGGAGAGTCTATCTGTGTAGGATGGAAGTGTTATATTTTTAACTCAACAACGAGAAATGTGGCTCCACTATGTACTTTTGTTGAGTCATGGAGGCAAACCGCATAAACTGGACTAGCTAGTAGGCACAACTTAGCACCGTTCTCTTTTGAAAATAAGATACAGTGTCACAAGAGTGAGTAACACTCACTTCACAATTAAAAGTCTTTGTTCAGCCTTGTTCAGTTGAAATTTTCTGAAAGTTTGAACATGCTTATGTACAACACCATGTGATGATTAAAAAATAAAAATAAAAACTTCTCACTGAGACACTGATTGCTGTGTTCTCTACTTCAATTTAAACTCAAAAAACAGCAGACCACTTTAAACCATTAGCATCGCCAGTGAAGATCCACACAGACAATACTAAACCCACCACATGTACAACAGAGGCCTTCCAGATATCAGACTGCACAACACCATTTCCATACAGGCCAACACTCAGCTTTTTTTTTTCTTAATGCACCTTAGGCAAATCTTGTGTTTGCGAGGGTCTCTCTGGGTGAAAGAATAAATAAATAAGCAGATAAACAGATGAATAACCCAGAGGGATGGTAGCCCGTGCGGCATGGCCATCCATCATATATCCTATTACCCCACACTCAGCGGCTCCTGCAGTATGTATAATGTAGTCAACCTCCGTAAGCAGATACAAATTCAACTTTTTTCCACCACAATTTGTTATATCTGACAACGCCATTGCAGGTGCCTTGTTGTTTCTTTGAATTATGAATAGATTCCCTTCACCAGACTTTCACTTGTGCATGATAGTGTGGCGCTGTTATGCAGAACAGCTGTGGAAAACAAATTTGTAAAGCCTGGCATGCTTTGTAGTGGTTGGGCAAATATGCATAAACAGTTGCGCTTAAAGCCACTTAAGAACAACAAAATGGGCCCAATTTTTCATCCTAGGACTTGTTTCACTGGCTGTGATAAATAGAAAATACCAGGATGTTACACAAGTGCAGTAAATGCAGCTGTTTAAGTGTTCCAAATGATCTAAGAACTTATTTATCTTATAGCGAACAATGACAAAGTGGAGAAACGATTTAAAAACTCTTGTCAGAAGGTCATCTTCCAAATGTATCCCATGGAACCACAAATATTCCAATACAATCCACAAATCATGAGGAAAAAGAGAGGGGTGGGAAATTCAAGAAAGAGAAACAAAGAGAGAAAAAACAGAGTAAATACAAATGAACAAATCAGATGCAAGAGTGAGAGAAACCAAGTTGAGAGAGGACAAGGAATGTAAATGCATGGCAAACTAATAGCACATTTTAACCACTGCCTGTTTGTTTGGATATTTACACTATGAGACTACAATCAAGTCTTCAAAGCTTGAGCCCACTTGACAAGAGCCCATTTCAGGGCCACACATCCTCTAAACAGCCAAGCCAAGTCTCATTCTACACAAACACACTCGCATACAAAAGCCCAAAGTCACATCCAGTTAGTTTTCTGTCACTTCAAAATGCAAAGACTTTGCAGGGAAAAGGGAGTTTAATCCATGCACAGAGAGACAGCAGGGGAGGATAAATTGTGAGGAAGTGATTTTTTGGGACTTGGCTGAACTCTCGAGCCCTGTTTGGTTAGAGCAGATGTAGAATTAGTACACATCACTTTGCATCAGTGAGACATTGAACAAAAGCTGTGTCTCAGATGCCAAATACCTCTCTGCCACACAGACACACTCATGCACACCTCACCTCTAGTGTCTGTGATTCTGCTACAGCAATTATCAAGATGATGTCAAATCCCAACGGGAACAAATTCCTTGACTCATTCATCGAAGCACTGTGTGCCCCAAAATACCTGTAGCCTGTTAAAAGAAGCTGAAACTAATAGAAAACATAATTACTTTTTTTAGTGCTATTGGACCTGTGGAAAAAAACATGCCAACAGTTCGAAGGTTAGAGGTTAGAAACAGAACTAAAACAGCACATACACTCAGCTTATTTATGAAGACAGTAATCTAAACAGTTATTTTGCATACGGCTTCATCACACTACTAAATCCTGTTAAATAAAAAACATTTTTAGAAAGAATAAATAAGTGTTACAAAGGCAAATCTAATTATTCTCGTGGCTGCAAAAGAGCTTCATGAACATTTATCAGACTGTAGAGTGGCGGTGCACTACACCACACAGAGACACCTGCAACACCTCATCCAATTCTGACACAAGTTTTATGTGGACTGATGAAGATTAGACAGAGCTTTTGGGATGCAATGGGTAAAGGTACGACTGGTGTGGGGCTGACTCCGACTCTAAATATTCCTGGTTGACTAGAATTCGCAATTTGCAGTAAATAGTTGAATATTTGTTGTAATTTTAGAAAGTGTATAATCTCTCACTGACAGACATGCTATACTGACTCCTCATTTTAATGCACATATTTGATCATGGATATGAGGAATGCTTTAACGATAACTATACTTTATTTGTGGAATTAATCAAATAGCAGCATATTCTACAATTAAGAATGACATTTTCTGTGAAAAGCAGCAAACATAAAAATGATGGCTTCTACAACAGAAAAAGAATTCTTATTATACCTCAAAATCCACAACAGACATTTAGAGGCACAAGCTGAAGGTCTTGCCAATAACCCTCACAGTTCTCAGAATCAAACACAAATGATAATCTGATGAACCTTGGAGTAGTGCACGCAACATGGCTCAAAAATACCCCAACAAGACCTTAGAGACTCTAAGTTGGGTTAAAGAAAAAGTAATTGCAAAGTGGGACACTTTCTAAAGGAAATATTGGAAAGTCTTGATCATTCAGGGTGCCCAAACTTTAGCTTTGTGCCCTCTTGTATTTCTGCTATTTTTAAACTGTAATAGAAATGAATCCCAGTCTTCTTAAATTATTTAAGGGATGTGCAAAACTTACTTACATGGAAATCATGTTATCTTTTATATCCTAAGAAATCAGAAACATTTGGATCTAAACATTTGCAAGTCACAGCTGCTGCTTTGGTATAGTTTAGCTTAAAGGTATAACATTTTCATCTGTAACTGTTTATGGACCATTTCTCATTAATCAGTCTTCGTTTAGTTGGCATGGCACTGTTAGAGTATGCACAGTACATCTTTTGGCTCCAACATTTTTATCTAACACAATATATTATGACTGGTATAGTTCTACTAGTGAAGACATCAGAGTCAAATTATGTGACTTTCTTTTGTGTCAAGTATTCAATATGTATTCATATACATGTCATTTACGCATACTATTGTGGCCTTTGACTTTGCTGTGCCACACTAGTCCACACACTAGGAGAATTTACAAAGGCAGAAAATGATTCAACAAGTATCTGGAACAAAATCTAATTGCTGCCAACACATCAGTCCTCAAAAGATTTTTTGTTTCTTTTTTGTTTTGTATTCTTGAAGCAGTGAAATCCTGCTGCATGTCAACATAATAAGTTAAACATGCATGACATGTGGTGGTGTGTGGGAAATAAAAAAAAGTGGGTCCCATGGTGATGTCAGCTAGGATCTGTGTGTAATCTGCAGAAGATGTATGCTATAGACCACCACGCTCTTTTTTTCCTTTTTTTATCTACAAGTTCCCTAATTGCAAGGTGTGCTGAAAAACACATGTGAGAAGGAAAGAAAGAGTGTAAGATGTCAGCAATGTGCAGGCATATGGTTCCTACAAGATGGGTTTCGTAAACTGGAAATGACACCAGGACTCAGGTTTGCTATGATGTTCAAATACAGACAGCATGATACTGCACGATACTGATTCTAAATTATAGTCACCTGGTAAACAGGTGACACAAACGGATACAGACTGAATAAAACAAGACTACCAATCAGTTTGTCTATGTATCAACAACTAATACTGTAGGTGCTAAAGAAATTGAACTCAAACCTCACAAAATAAAATTTAAAAACAATTATTGTGTACAACAGATAAAACTGTGTAACATTGAAGGGCATCACACACAAGCAATTATGACAGAAACAGGATGAGAATCATCATTATACAGTGGACTAAACAACGCCACATGCACACCTCATTCAAACACTGTCCAATGTGAAGAGACAGCCACTTTTGGGACTCAAAATGACCATAAAAGAGAGGTTACAGTTTGGTTGTATTTGCTTGCAGAGTAAGAGGCTTTAACAAGGCAACAAATAATGTGAGGTAACACTGGTGACCTAACATATTATTGCTGTTTAAAAGGGCTTGCAACCTTCAACTCAGCTATTGTGTTGGGCCCCTTCTCATCAGAAATGCAACACTCACTCAAATACACAAACGCCCACACAACCCTTTCAATTCACCCCCCCCCCACACACACTTCATATCCTATTCCTTATTGTGAACTTGTCCTTCTCTAGTGCTCACATCAAATATGTGCTCTGAGCTCCATGTGCCCTGAACATACAACAGTATCTCCTCGGGACAACCAAAAAGATGGAAGAAAGAGTAGAACCTTTTATGGCAAGAGCACATATGAGTACTGCTTATCAAATAAATAAATACATAAAAAAAATATTTTTGAATTATAATGACGGAAAGAGAAACTAAGAGCACATCTTGCTGAAGTCTAAATAAAGGTCACATTTTACTTTTCTTTGTAAAAAAAAAACCTCATCTGTGATTTTAATCAAACAAGATACAACTGTCCATTGGTTTATCACCAACTGCTATGTGATGTAACTGGGAATGTTTTAATAACATGATGTATAAGATGCTAACCTGCTGAGTTAAGATCGGTCATGATGATTAGTTCTGACTGTGCACATACGCCTGCTGCATTTTACTATAATGATACTGTAAGCAGTAGAACTGTGTGAGCACTTGGCCAACATTTGCAGTCATAGCACTCAGTCACAAGAATTTGTATGTACAATATGTAGCACTAGAGGGGCAGAAAATGGGCTAAATAATATCATTAATTATTTCTGCATTTGTGTTCTATAAGAGACATTATTTTTGCTGCTCAGCAGGATGTGTCTGTTGCACTGAAGGTTTAGCATGTTACTGTACCACAGGGACTGATTTAACAACTGTGTGCAGAGTGAGTGAAAGTGAGTAATAACACTGAGGATCATGCAAATCACCTGGAAAGGAAGTGCTGTAAATCAGTCTGAGAGGTGCTCAGAGCACCAATAAGGGGCAATAACGCAGAGTAGATGTACTCTCCAAATGTGAGTCTCATTACACAATTTATAAACCATTATCCACACTGTATTTACAGATCAAAGACCCATTATCTAAGTGATTCCTTTTCCTTTTTTATTGTCAGTCAACCAAACAAAGGGTTAACAAGAAGAAGCATTTTCTTATCAACAATACATTTCTTTAAGTTCAGTCTCATGAGTGCCTGAGAAATGTGAAACGAAGAAGAAAAAAGATTTGCAATTCTGCACCATTTCCAGCTGACCAGGTGAACTCCTCTGCACTAAAACGTGAGATTTATCTTTTACAATTATGCCCTCATTCAGAGTTAATTAGCCTGCAGCTGCTGTTTACCTTTTATGTGGTTGTGCTTCAGGTTTCCTGCACAACATTGCTTATCAATTAGCACCAAGACTGTAGAAATCAGATGCCAGGTGTCCAGGTTTTTTTGTGTCTTAAAATAGCGAGAGTGAAGGCCCCAGTGAGGGGGGGCAACCTTTTCCAGGACCTGGATCAGATTCACCCAAAACAGGATCAGGCAGACCACTAAATACTAAGATAAAAACATTAATGTAATTTTTTCAAAGATTCCTTCTTTTATATAAAATTGCTAAGCCGATGCACTAATTTGTCACTGAAGACATTCATACTAAAGTTAGAACCAAAGCCATATAGAGGTGTTTTCACCAGTGACCATTTAGATCATGCTGTGTAAAAACACAATAGAAGTGTTAAAGGGTAATAAAAACAAATAGAAACATGTGAGCAATATACAGATTAACTGCTTTTTCAGTCTTTGGAATAAGTAAAATACTAAATTCTGGTAACTCTGTACGTGCAACATTAGATGGGAAGAGCAAAATTAGGCCTCTTTCTTGGCCATCTTTGAAATGAGCACCAGCAATCTTTTCCACAGTGAAATGAGGCCTGACTTTTCTGAGTGCATTATAGGTCAGGGAGTTGTACAGAGCCCGGGGTCTCTGGTTAGTGTTAAGAGTTTAACGTGAGATTTCTGATGTCTGATTTCACTCAACAGACCAGCTGCTACTCTCTATTTCAGAATACCTTGCAGTGATGCCTTGCAGAAATGCCTGTGGGGGAACAGCTGAGGAACACACTTCTAAATTGAAACAATCATAAATTATCAACTCACTTAACCTATACTGCATATTCAATACTGTATGTTTGATAATATTAAGGGCATCATCGAAATGATTCAGCCCCAAAGAAAGGAAGAACAACTCATGTTACTTTATCGTCCTAAGCCAAATGATTTCCACATTTCAAAATCTGTGCCAACTAAATCACCGCAGACAATCATAATAATACGAGAGAATGAAACTTCATTAACCAACAATCCATGATCCATTCCATTATCACTTACCTCAAACAAGTGTAATGTCTTCAAAATTCAGTGTTCTCTCCTATAAATGTGAAAATCCTTAAAACTTTAGCAGGTTCAAATAACTTTCACTTGATCTAATGCAGAGTGTACAACGAACTGAGCACAAACTAACAACAGCTTCCAAATGAACAACTCACAAATATACAGTGGTGGACAAAATTCAAGACTGTTTTACTTTTAAAAGACGCACTCTAAGGCAGGAATTTTATATGGTATAAATAGTATTTAACCACCAAAAATGTGTGCAACCAAGCAACATACTCGCACCACCCACAAATCTTTCAGTGAAAAAAACAAATAGTAAATAAAATATGTCTGTGAAAAGGCTTAGCCAAATTTGAAGCCCTTAAGTGAAAAATAAAAACCTTCTTTGGCATATTTCCACTGCTCTGCTGTACGTTTCTGAAAGCACATCTACAGGTGCTGCCCTCTTCAAAAGATAAAGTGCGTTAAGAAAAAAAGTACACAATCCACAAAGCATTTAACTAATTCAAATATCTTCTTGAACTCAAATTACAAGACTGTCACACAAGAGAAAACCTTCGTGGTTCATTTTCACTGGTTGTGCTTTTTGAGATGCAAGGCCAGCAGGGTACTCAAGATATCAAAGCAATGTTGTGACCTGCTATTATGTTAGGTTCCAAAGACAGTCGTCTCACATCCGCTGATCAACTAGGAACAACAGTGAAGAAAAGTGAATCAGATATGCTCTTCACTCCTCTGAAAATTATACTCTTATTTAAGCACAAACTGTGGCCTTAACACCATCCAGAAATATAGATGTGGAAATAGATTAATTTCACTGGAAGGTATTTTGCATTCATAATAACAGCATTAAGGTTAATGGATAGATTTACTTTCCCAATACTTTCCCAGTATTTCCTGGAGGCAGTATTTGTTTTTTTTTGGGTTTTTTTTAAAAGGAAAAGATTTTGAAAGAAGACATGCTTATAAATGAATGGTATCACAAGGATATTACTGTGTTAGTTTAAATTGAAAAAGTGAATGTTTCATGGATCAGGTGATGGTAAGACTGAATATCGTAACAATTAGCTCATTATCCAGATTGCTTGTTGGATTATTTTTTCATGCTGTAGGCTTTGTCTTCTACACAGATTTGAGTACCGCCTGAGTCATAATTGAAACACAAATAGGTGCACAGATGGGATACAGATGGGACAAGGCTCTTATGATGGAATAATCCTTGAAATAATGCTTGAGGTTCACATACATTTTTCCTCTCAGATTCAATTCAAGTCAGTTTATTCAAATAGCACCAAATCACAACAAACGTCATCTCAAGGCACTTCAACGTAATATTGACTATATGTAATACTGACTAATTTTCCTCAATAAACAAACAAACAAGAACAAGCTTGTGTCCCAAGTCAGGTTTCCTTTATCTACTTTTAGGACGTAACATTAACCCTAAATTCTTAAACCCAACCCTGTGAAAATCTGGCGATATTTGAGGACATATATAGTAAATTTCAAGGCACCACCACTGAGGCTCTTCTTTTTCTCTAATTTTTCCCACATTTGTAGGAGTGGAAATCTGTCCAAACAGTTTCCAGGTTTTACACAAAGCAAGGAACACATTTAATAGAATAGAAAAATACTTTATTCATAATGATTGTTATATCTAAGATTATTCTTATAACGATTGCTTCCAAAAGCAGTGCTTGTTAGTATCAGTGAAAGCTGTGTGTCAGTAACACAAAACTGCCCCACAAAGTTAATATAACAGCGACAAAAGCCCCGACCTGCCTTAAGGTTGTACAATATTGGTCTAATTGCTCACCTCTGGTTCCCTCTTCCTCCATCTCCAGGCCTAGAGTATTAATAGACGGGTAGGTCTCCTCCTCTTGGCTAGGGGTTGTTCCAAGTGGGAAACTGACCGGACGAGAGTTGGTAACCGAGCTGGATGGTCGGGAGCTGGCACAGTTCTGTAAGGAATCAAATGGCATTGTCATCTGGTATCAAGAGCAGGTTCCCTGGTACTACTACTTATCCAGTTTTGCTTTCATCTCAAGGGTTATCTGCTTCAGGAATTTATCTTCTGGATCAGTTCTAGATGTTTTAAATTGATTTCCAAGTGTAATGTATTTTACTGTGATTACTTATAGTCACAGTTAGAAATAAATATTACATTTATGTCATGGATTATTTATTGTTGCCTACTTTTATGTTGTTTCTGTGATTCCTGAGCAGCTGATGTATGAATTCAATTTAGAGTTCCTTGTTTCACACAGGCATCTTCCAGGCAGATCAAAATAAACATCAGTCACATAAAATCCACTTGTTTGCACGAGTCACAGAAGAGGGGGGGCTCCTGGGCCTCCTATTTATGCCTATCAGGCAGAAATACTCTATATGGAAAATGCTCAGGGTTCGCTATTTTGGCTTTGTGTATTGTTGATATTCATCTCAAATGCATTTGACACAAACACAAGTGGAAACTGACAAATACAGTCACAGCATCATGTCATTGTAAATCTTTCCAGTTGCCAATCCATCCAAACAACATCAAAAGTTATTCTATTTTGTCTTTTGTCAAGAAAGCCAAAGTGCAACTAACAAATATAAACTATCGTTTGTTCAAAAGTGAAAATCAAATTCCTGTGCTATCATTGTTTTTTTGTTTTTATTTCAGCTTATCCCTACATGTAGCTGCTTATATCTTGTCAAAATGTGAATTAAGATCAAAAAAACTAATCTGCTTTCAATTTATATCTATATTTCAGGGGTGTCAGGGGCATGAAGTACTGAGAGAGAAGGGGAGGGGGTTTATTTGGGTCCAGCAACTGACAGCTTTATTTCACAAAGCAATCTGGCTGTGTGTGTACAAGCAGGAGGTCAGGGTGGGTCAAGAGGTGTGGGGTATCAAACGGGCCGGCATTACTGCTCAAAGGAGCTATGTGTGTCTGTGTGGGTGTGTGTGTATACATATATAACCATAAGCCCTGGAGGTGAAAAAAAAAAAGCTGTGTGTAAGACCCAGCTAGTATAAAGAGCTACAGCAAGGGAGAAAAGGTCTGAAGAGGTCAATGGTAGTGTGGTATTAAAGACGGCAGAGTCTGTAATCAGGTTTGGTGGAATTTATATTGGATGGTTTCAGGCTCCTAGTGTCATCACACCATACGAAGAGCAATGTGCAAGTAATGTAATTGCTTGCATAAATTGTTATTTTTTTCCCTTTCTGTTTGTGTACTTTTTAGTAAACAAGAGTGAGAAAGTTCTAAGAAAATAGAATAACTAACATGTCAATGACGTGGGAGCATTGGCCAACATGTCTTGATCTTGGTTACCTATCAAAAATAATGATAAACTAATGAAGGGGATATCAAAAATGATTATTTCTATTCAAATTACAACTCTAAATCCTGAAATTGAAGTTGGAGTGGATTATCCCATTGGAATAAATCTTCCCTGGTACATAATATGACATATAAATCTTTTATATCAGACAAGTGCAATTTGTCTTTAAATTATCTAAAATGTGGTAACACCGTGAAAGTATCTTGACCCAGAAACGCACAATACCTAATCCTATGTTTTACAACAAGGGGATATATAGGGGCATGTGCGGTCATCTAGAGCCAAATGTCTCCCATCTAACCAAAGGACAGGTAGATACAGTATTTCAAGCAGGATTTATGGCACAAAACAACATTAGCTAAAAACCGTCAGGCAGCTAAAAAACGCTTTCTGGTAGCGGAACCTGGCAAGATTGGAAAATTGCCACGAGTGTGGAGAGGAAGCAGTAAAAATGACGCTAGATGGGGGTTCCTCACTGATAACATGAGCAGCCAATATATCAGATTGCACCTGGTGGCAAGCCCCCTCCGCAACCCACACACCGATACACACACACTTGTTTATTTTTTTATTTGATTTCCAGCGAAACTCACAGTGTCCATCTCAGGGTGGGGACGGTCAAAGGGAAGTAGAAGGGCCACGCTGAATTTTAAAAATCAATCTCCTGTTCAGAAATGACTCCATGACTGAGGGGGGGTTAAAGTACATATGTGTGGGTCAGGGTACGTAGGGAGGGGCAGGACAAAGTATTGCTGGCCATTAAGCGTGACAGACCAACCTGACGAGATGCATTTTGTGCATGTCCACGTGATTGAGGATGCACTTGCTAGACAGTCTGGGTAACAGAGGGTGGAGTGATGAGTGGGTGTTTTTCATGGTGCTAAGGTTTATAATTGTATGTGTGTGTGGTAGGTGCATGTTTGTGTGTGCTAGACTTTTAAGTACTTTTAAATTGCATTGCGTAGGCTATAATCTTCCTGTAGATACACACAAATATTTGCACACAAACACACACTTGCAGCAGCCCACAGTCTGAGCCAAACAGCAGCGTCCAACAAGGCATAAATACTGGCTTGACACTTTAATGTCAGGGGACGGCTTGTCCTGGATTAGAAACTTGTAACCCACTGTAGAGCTTGACATTGCCAGGATGAAGGTTCTGCAATAGGCAGAGGGAAAGAGGGGGTAGGGGTGGAAGTACTGGCGGGGCTATTATGGAGGGTCTATATTTGATGTATAAGGGCATCTAACATGGACTGTCGACTAGTCAGAGACTATCAGATCTTGAGAGCAGCTTTGTGGCCAACTTTCGTAGGCACTGTTGGAGTAGTAACTTTTTTCTCCCATGAGAAGCAAAATCTGTAAGGAAAATTGTGTTGGTCTCAACAGTGTTTTACACACACAAACACAGGCATATGAAGGCCAACATACAGAAAAATTAAGTGCTTTTCTCCTCTCTTTGATCCTGTTGACTGTGCTCCGAACCTGGAAGAAAGGGAGAAAAAGATAAGTACATGTGTAACACACTCTTAAAGGGAGCTAAAACAAAACGTATTTCACGGCAAATATCTGCAAGTGTACATATAAAGAACCAGTAATGCAATGTGGAGGGGAAATAAATAACTTCCTTTGAAAGTTCTTTAGCAGAAATTGATGTGCAGTAACTGGGACAGCGTACGTCTATGTGTGTGCATGTGTGTGTGTGTGTGAGAGAGAGAGAGAGAGAGAGAGAGAGAGAGAGAGAGAGAGAGAGAGAGAAAGAGAGGGTGTTCCAGTATGTCCCAGTGGCTAATGGGACTTGAAAGTGACACATAGAGCTAGCAAACTAAGAAGACGACTTCAAGCTATCATCTGTCAACACAGAGCACCGGGTCCAACAAATGGAGCTATTGGAGGAGAAGGGACCGCCCTAGCAGAACAGATTACATTTTTACACTTGAGATGAAACGATGTACCTCACACTTTTTATTTAACACATACAACACCAGACAAAAGTCTCATTAATGTAAGAGATATAAAGTACAGTGCATACAATGTCAGTATCTAGATTTAACACTCAATTTTAATTGGTACGTTACCTTTTCCATATAGTTAAATCTTTGGAAAAATATTACATTTATTGCAAATTTTGAAAAAATTTATTATGTAATGGCCTACCTACTTTTTGTAAAAATGTAAAAGTTCATATAAATGTAATGTCATCCTTACAGAATAGTCCTAATCGAGGTGACTTTGAATAATGTTCAACTGGTATATTAAAAGAGTGTTAAAATGTGGTTTTCAATTGACTTTTTTTTAAATTGTTGAATAATTGATCAACTCAGTGGATGTTCAATGTGTAATTGTACAGTTAGTATCATGAAAAAGGAGGATTATTAATCCAACAGTTTATTTATTCTTTCTTTTAATACCTTCAAACAACAATACAGGCAACTGTAAGATCAGTGATTACAGGTCCCTCAATCAAAGGCTAATTAAGCATTTAACATTTACATCTAACATGATAAGAAACAAATTTTGAAATTTTTAAGATTCATCCTATCCCTTCAACAAATATGTGTATATATATATATATATATATATATATATGTATGTATGTATGTATATACATATAAATTGCAATTATATTCCTAACAATTTCATGTTGGAAAAAAAAAATCATAATAATAACTATGGGATAATTTACATTACTAGCTCTTTGTTATAAAAAACATGAGCAGTACTTGTAAAAACAAACTCTATGTCAGGATACAGTTTCCTTATGTAGGCTAGAGTCCTCCGTGAAATGCTTTTGGCACTTTGAGGTCTGTCTGTATGTGAGCATGTGTGTGTGTGTTTATGTCTGTGCATTTGCTTGCACACATTGCCAGCACTAAACTGTAAATTTGTAGCAGCTGGGCACTCATCACTGTAGCCCGGCCCAGCCCGACCCACAACGTTTGTGAATATGCATTATGGCTTATGGCTTCATTAAGTCACACTGTGTTATAAATTATGACACCACATCAAACACACACACACACACACATTCTCAGAGCCAGCATGTGTACACAGCGGATGGTTTGCATACATACCACTGTTGAAGGGGTACATAATGAAGAGAGCCCAAGCCTTTTGACAGCACAGAATCAACAGTGCCAACATCATGTTTCCTAAACCCTTTCATTATTTCTGACAACATCCTAAGAGGGCCTTCAACACTGTACAGATGTTGGCGAAACAACATTGTATAGCATTTAAAGGGGGAAAATAAGACTTGGGGATTTAACTGATATCAAACGCAGAAGGCATGCTGAGGCAATTACATGACACAACTTAATTAATCATTTGACAATGAGGGGAAGGGTATTGTTTTAGATGATCGTTATGCGTTTAAGGGGTTTTGCGCTTACTCAAGGTTTCAAAATGATGCAAAGCATCGTTCCCCATGCAAATAGCCGCAAAGCGATTACCATATAAAAGCAGAGCGCCCCAACAACACCTGCCAACATCCTTGGAGTTGATAGAAATAAAAGGTCATCAAAGCGTGGGATTACAAGGTGACCACCAAGGAAAAGCTAATTGCAGTGAATAATGGGAAGCTGGTGTCAGGTAATTAGCAATTAAAACGTTGCGTTTTGAGTGTAATTGCGGCAGACGCAATCTTTCCTCCACGCCACATTTTGCAATTATTCAGCATGAAAACCAGCACTATGAATGGAGCATATTCTAACTTTAAGGCATTAGTTAATTCACTACCCTTCTTTTGCATATCAAAGAACAATTTTTCACAAGTCAGATGGGTAAATACTAATTTGTTCTACCAGTAAGAACTATCAGCAAAGTTCTGACACAGAGCAGTGCTATACTTTTCAGCATAGCTGCCATGTGTCAGATCAGCTGTGAGTTACATTACATGTCGAAACACACTGCTGACAACAGCTGCGAAATTAAACATAACGCCACAGCAGAGTATATTCTTTCCATAGCAATCTCTCAGTCAATAATACTGTTTTTATGCCAGAAATGTCCCTCCACCACTGGAATAACTGTTCACTCACACTGGTTTGTGAACACGGTGGTGAACTAATGTGTCTGTTATGACATAAAAGTGGAGGTTATGACATCCACCTATTAAAGCTGGCTATCTTGAATGATACAGACAGAACATGCCTTTCATTGTCTCTCTTTGTATTGTCATTGACACCCTGATTAGAGACAAATAGTAAATAAATGTTTTGACAGCTTTCACTCAGACTTTCTATTCTTTTTTCTTTTCTTTTTTTTTTTTTTATGGAGGCTAATCTTTAAATTCACCAG
Source organism: Leuresthes tenuis (assembly GCF_036924035.1). Taxonomy (NCBI): domain Eukaryota; kingdom Metazoa; phylum Chordata; class Actinopteri; order Atheriniformes; family Atherinopsidae; genus Leuresthes; species Leuresthes tenuis. The sequence goes on along the minus strand of NW_027325361.1, from coordinate 11,972,281 downwards.
TTCTGTGTGAAAAGGTTAAAGATGCAAAAAGACAGACAAGCAGGGTGAGACCCAACAAAAGTAGTCTCTTCTAAACGTAATAGAGGTTCAGACGAAACATGTTTAGATGTGAATAACGGCAACATTAGAGACATTTTTTTCCTCGTCTTAACCCACATATATTGTCCTTTTAAAAACCAGAACATGAACACAAGCTGCTCACAAACTATGAGAATCTCAGGGTCAAGGGCAACTTGAGTGTAAGGAAATTAATTCCAAAGCACCAAAAAAGCCACTTAAGTAAGAATGCAGTGTTGATTTATTTTACAGTGCGAAGGGTCGGGTTGGGTCAGCCCCCCCCCCCTGCCTCTGCATTGTTAGTGCAGTGCCTATGACTCAGGGTCAGCTATTCATTCTCTGGAGAAGACTTGAATGACAGAATCTGAAATCAAAAAAGGGCAGGAAATCCAAACATTAGATGAGAGATGCATACATTCTTGGATGGTCAGATGGACGGAAGAGATAAAGAAGTGAAGTTAGATAAGACATTGAAAGAAGGAGGTGGAGGGCCCATGTAATGATGCTCATTGACCTTGTATAATCAGACAAAGCAACACAGAAGGTAAATGAAAATATGTGGTATGCTTGTATTTATCAGAACTGAAAGAAACTGCGATTAATTTCAGCCAAAGACAAAAAAACAGCGTTTGTTAGCGTTTACAAACGCTGGACTGCACTGCCATTCAAATGTTCTTTCTCTGTGCGTGATGTGATACTAACTTGAAATCATACTCCTGCCGTGGCATTACATTTTCATTTGAGGTTTCAGTCAAATCAGATCTTGTATTCTTAACTGTGCGATAATGCAGGTCAAGTTTCCCTTTAACGTTTGCGATGGAAGGTGTCTAAAAATGTGAAATCGACCAGAGGTTTAGAAAAAGTGTTCAAATCCAGTACCACCTATGCACATCTGAAATTACCCTCAGCTACATCGACTACGAGCCACATTTGACTAAGAATCATTTTCACGACTTGAGCCTCATCCATTCAATCAGATTCTCTGTCTCTGCACTCACTTGCCCACTCTCCAACCTGCACAGCGATGGTGCATTTAAATGGTAATAACACAGCATCTCGATATGATTCTTTTTCACTCCTCATTACATATAGTTTGTTGCATATTGTTTTTCTTCTTTTGTCCTATAGTGGTTACTACTGCTTGGCACTCTGCAAAACCCTGGCCAGTAGCTTTGTCAGGATGCTAAATGGAGGGCCGTGAGTTTAAAAACTTAAAGAGGCAGTGAAATATTAGCCAATGTGGGTGAGGAATGAGTGGCTGAGAACCGCGGCGTGTCAGTGTTAAATGGTCGGACTCGGATGCATATAAGTTAGTCCAAGCATGAAGGGCAGTGGGATGCTCGCGTGGAAACGATGTCCCCTCCCTCTACTCATCCACAGACACACATTCACACATACATACACACTCTGTCACACCCCACCCACACAGCTTTTAAGCAAGGAGCCCATCTGAAACTTGTCATTTCTCTCATTCACTCCGACAACCTTGAGACACAATGCAGACTTACCTCTGTGTTGTACACCCCATATATCAGAAAGATGAACAGGCCCTGGAAACACAGAAAAAGAAAGAGAGAAAGAAAGCGAGAGAAAGAAGAGGAGGACAAAGTTGTAAATGTTGTTTTCTCACTTACATCTTTCCTAAAAAAAAAAAAAAAAAAACAAGGGGAAAAACGTAATGTTGAGCACAATGTACAGGTGAAGCAGATTTGCTGCCTCTCCCAGCAACACAAAGCTGGAACAGACTGCAGCAAAAAGTGATGAGAGATGAAGTAGGACAACTTTTCCAAACTGGGACACGACTGTAAGGCTCAGCTTGCATTTGTTTCGTCTACAACACTTCTGCTCCTCATTTCAGACAGCACTAAGCCATCAAAGGCTCAAACCCAAGGTTCCACACAGCTTTATTGAAATAGAAAATCTCATGTGCATGTGTTCAGTTTGTGTTCTTTGGCACTTAAAAATACATATATATGTTCAAGTACCAACAACACAAACTATATATGCAAACATACAGCCTACATATTCATAAACATACGCAACAGACACAAATAAAAATATAATAAGAATGAACATATATATTTATATATAAACACAGACACACAAAGAGAGCAACCTATGTCAGACAAGACTATTAAGGAAAACTATTGGAGGAAAGCAGAGAAAGAGAGAGACAGAGGGAGCATAATGAAAAAAATGACACATAAAAGAAGATATTTCATGTTCACAAAACTCACGGCTAGTACCCAGGGCCCAAGAATGCCATGCCCTTGGACACATAAAGGCTGCACTTTTGGTCACAGAAAACAGCTATTTTTCATTCAAATCCATTGTGGCATCCACTGAATGTACAAACTGTGCATTCGCCTTCGGACCCGAATGAAATCCTGTAACCTCAATGGAAACAGTGAGAACAACATCCTCAGAGCACTGATTGAATTGTGCCACTAAAGATGTACTGAAAAATGAAAAGGCACTTAAAATCTCATAAATTTCAAGGCTGATAGACACAGCAGATGCTTTGATAAGAAAACTGCACATCAGTGTGGGACTAACACAGACGCAAAGGCACACAGACAAAAAAGTAAAAGTAAAATAGTACATCTCTCTTCTTTCACTGCCAAGTGTTTGTGATGTTACAATTTTAAACGGGGGTAAGAACACGTCCTGAAGACAGGCAGGCAAAACCTGGTCTAAACATCAATCAAGTTGAGTTTGGAGCATCCAATTTTTACCAGAGGGAGATATCGATGCATCACCATTGACAACATGATTTGGGAACCCATCCAGAGTAACAGGGCGTCAATGATGACCTCTAGCCCAAGCTACTGCCCATTCACCTCCTGCTGGCCACTGTTGTCCCAGAGGGATTGAATTGCCCTGTCTGTCACGCTGTCAGGTGACAACTCAGGACATCCATCCTCTCAAAACTGACAATTTCACTGGCCTCTGACATGTTAAAGACAAAAGATACGACAGGAGCTCTAAAGGGGGATCTCTAAGACAAGCATTTTTATCTCTAAACTTTTAATTACCGGTAATGTTGGCAAGAACTTTACACAGCACAGACTGTGGTTGAATTGTACAATATTTACTGTGGTACTTTGCCAATATCACTGACTGAACATTTATCTTCATCCCCAATTTGACACAGCAAGTCACATGACGAGAAACTGTTGCATGTGATCAGTTTATATAGTAGCAGTTACCATGTAGCAAAATATTTTCCGGCGAAGGCTACATAGCCTTTTCTAGAAGCCAAAAAAATCAAGAAAGAAGTTTGTGATGTGAGAATGTCAAATTATCTTTATTATAATCACATCTCATTCAATTATTCAAAACTGAGAGGATGTCTGAATACTTGTATAGGCCAACAATGCCATAGGCTTTTGAGAAAGCTTTAACAAGAGGTGAAACAGGCCGACTGTAATACTGTAGTTGGTCGATTGATGCAGAGTGTCTTAATGTTAGAATTATTATGCATGCTGTAAACTACCAAAAATTAATTTAATGAAAGTTGGTTGAGAGTTGAAGCATGGTTAAAGGAAAAAAAAACATTTAATACTGCTCCAGATAAGGACCATTTTTGCTAAAACTGCTAAATACAGCATTGCCACCGGTGCAAGGTGTGCTTTCGGAGAAATATTTTTATTGAGTTGGAGCAATTGAAAAATTTACAGTCACAGAAAACGACTTGAAATCCGCAATGAATTTAAACTCAAACCAACTTTCCATCTCCATTCCGTATATCATTTATGTAAATTCTTCTGTGTAAAATATGAAAGCAACAAACAAAACACATAGAACAGAGGATAAGAAGAAAAATGAAGATCATAACAATAACTGTGCTTAAAATGCCTACAGATACATGGCAGTGAGTAATCAAAGCCCCTGGCTGGTTCAAGCAATATGGATGTAAACGCAAAGCAAGTTATGGCCCCTTTTGTCCTAAATGTTAGTGGTCAGTATCTACAACCCAAAGTTTGATGTCTGGACGTTGTTTTTTTTTTGTTTATTCTAGTGTGTGTACTATTGGAGGCTATTTGAAGTCTTTTCAGTTTAGCCTGTCTGCTATACATGAAAATTCTAATGTGTAAGAAAAATGTTCCCAGTGTGTAGAAGTGTGGTGTAATCACATACTCATTCACACACCGACACACAAACAAGGGTACACAACAATATGCATGCAATAACAGTGGGTGGTTAATCTGCAACACATACTCTATTGTATTGCATTAGAATTGCAATTTTCAACTTATTGTTGCAATTTGATTATCATGTTTTTGATCATTCCTCTTATTTGTAATTAATCTTTTGTTGTGCAGTGAACAAAGTGGGGAGAACAGACAGAGCATATTAGGAAAAATGATCTATTAAAATCTAATTTAGTTAAAAAATAAGTGGCAGTACAACAATATAGATGAATTGTTTAAAATGTTAATTCATTAATTTCATCACTAAAAACAAACACGAAAGAAAATGGGGCGCGGTATTTAAATTCAAGAGTGCCTTTCTAAACTCAGTCTTGTTTCGTTTGAACTCAGCGGAAGATGCTACAAATTTATGCACAGAATGAACACAGTTGCTTTCAAAGTATTACTATACTGTACATCAAACAGGGGAGCATAAATTAATTTGCATAGCACTAATTAGGGAACAATTGTATGTTTAAAAAGTTAAAGCTAACAAACACTAGGTTTGACCAAAAACATTGTGACCCCAGAGAGATGTACTCGGCTGCTAAGCAAAACAGAAAACAGTGCTTGTTTAAATCAGCAAATGATCATAACCAAGAGCTTTGACTGAGAGGGCAGAAAGAACGAATCAAAATCAAGAGATTGATTTACTTTTAAGAACTCTAAGTCAAGTCAATTAAGTCAACGTATGCTGTGCTTCTAACCCTGATACTGTTCACCGCTGGATGCTTGTGCTGTTGACAACTTCTTTTTGGAAGTTATTTCTCTGCTGTCCTTGTAACTCAGTTTGCGTAAAAGCATCAACTGAGTGCACCAAATGTTTACGGTGATCCATTTACCACAAGTAACATTTATATTAAAAGCATTATTACAGAGTTTATGCCTGTACTTTGTAAGTGAAAACGCTGCACCTCTTCCACAATGAACAAAAGCAAAAGACCTTTGGCAAATGAAGATGGTTTCATCGTCTACCCACATGTATTTAGACAAGCGAGTCATTAGATAAAAATGCAGATTTAATCTTTTTTTTAACTGAATCCAGTTCAATGCAGTTATATTCTATGAGGATACAAAATGAATGAAGATGTATGGGTTGAGAGTTTAGCTGAAAGATAATAGTCTCAAAATACAAAGCCAACAGGAACACATCTGTGACCTTTTGATTATTGTTACAATCCTTAGCTGCTACCTTAGGTACAACATAATGGACTGTATGTAATACAAAAAAAAAGTAATCACAGTTTTTGTAGATTCTTCTAAAGCACAATGCCACTAAGCAATTTCAGCTTGAATCAATGCATAACACATGCCTAAATGGTGCAGAGCCAACTAGAGTAAAATCTAGTTGAATTTGTTTAAAAGGTTTTGAGACATTTAGACCACGATTACCAGCTATCTCCACAACTACGATTTCAGTTGGGAAGAAACAACACCACAATATAATCATTGTGGCGTGAACAAACTCCTGCCCTTAGAATTACCAACAACACTGAGCAACTTGACTGAAACTTATATGAATGGGATAAATGTGGTTCTTGTTTTAAAATATAGACATCCGGTTTTGCTGGTCTTTGTATACGGAATAGATGTTTTTGTTCAGTTAATTGCAGTCTTTTCTCAGTCAAATAAATGCTCAATCAAATGTCATTATTCATAGTAACCTGCTGAGGTTCAATACTTAAAGATTTCTAAAGCATTTTCATAACATTCAATTATATTATAATTTGGTCTAAAACTGAATAATAATGCTACACAATCCTGGTATTTGTGGTTAAACAGGTGATATTAAAATGACTTCTGTTTCTGTACATAAAACATCTGGCAATAGTTTAAATCGAAGAGGTCTTTTCATACCTTTAACATATCTATGCCACAAAGAAAAAGCTATTTATTTAAGCAAATTGCAGAATATCTTCATGCATCTCTTATATTCATAGTTCTTTGTGTGATACATAAATGATGTGATTGTCAAAAAGTGGTCAATATGTTGCTGGAAATTGAAATTCTGGTTGGGAGTCACAGTGGTAAAGGAGCCCCAAATATAACCTACAGTTGTACCTGCCTGAAGACAGTTCCATGAGAAACACTGCATCTGTTTTGTTTCAAACATGCAAACCCTGACACAGTTCACAGTCCATACACTTTTCTGTGCTACAAATGATTACAAATTCTCAGTGAACAACACCTTTATATTTCCCCCCTCTCTCACCTTTCAGCACCCGTATTTCTCATCTCCATCAACCTCCCCAATTGTGTGGAGTTGGAGAGCAGAGCCCGGGTGGGTAAAAATCTCAGAAAACAGCAAGTTTATGACATTGTCCTTGAGAAACAAATTTCCAATGTACAGATATGAAAACTATGATTAAGGGGGAAGGGCAGTATCTTGGCAAGGAGAAAGGGACTGACGGGGCAGCTTTTTCTTTCTTGCTGAAATAAATTGCTTCTGTCAACTTAGTGCTCCCTTTTATAAAAGAACCAGGTAAAACGTTAACATAAGTGAACATGACAAGAGACAAGAGTTATTTTTGTCAAATATCAGCCTCTGCTTGTTTTTTAAAGAAAGAAATGGATTATAGTAGCGATCAGGACCTAAGTAAATGACATTTTCTCATCAACTGGTTCACATCCTGAATATTATTTTCATTTAGTAGAACAAAATGGTTTGCCATAATGCACATACAGAGTTGTTCATGAGGGTAAAGTCAGTCTTAAACACAAAAAGTGACACATTAGAGTTGTTAGAAATGTCTGCTTTGTTACTGCTTTGAATAAGTTGAGTTGTTTTAATGGAGGAACCCTGAAGAAGAGGAATTTCCTGTATTGGTGTTGCACAAAGTAAAGTTTTGGCAACTTTAGCACGTTTCCATATTACAGTTTTATCTCAAAATAAATATGAACTCAGACTTCTTTGATAAATTAAATAACAGTATTTGATTACCTTTTACAAAGACCACATTTCCATGCAGTGAGAACACGTGGCGCTAGCATTGCTCAATGTGAATAATAACTTCTACTTTTTTCTAAACTAACTAACATCAAAAAGAAAAAAAAGACAGTTTTCAATCAGACCAACCTCTTTCTCTTAGGCAACTAAGGACCACAACTTTTACATCTTTCTAAAGAATTCCAGGCTTCGGTGTCACCCAGTGCCAAAAATGAGAGCTATTTGAACAAGTTGGACTTGCTGTCAAATATCCTCGCCTAAATTCAAACACACAGAGACACTTTTCACAAATAGAGCTATCTGCATCTACACTTGGCAAAATCACGGAGGAAAAATTCAGCCCTCACACCTGGTAATCATTAAGGAAATGAGAGACAGAAGAGGTTAAAACGCTGTGATGGGGGAAAAGAAAAGAAATTCACACTTCTGCGCTGGGACTTGCTAATGTCTCTGACCCCTCCACGCATAAACAGTTTAATTAACATGTATACATAACTTTCACTTTAACTGCTCATGGCATGTCAAATCAAAGTGTCTGTCAAAGCTGTGAAATAGAGAGTTGATACTTTGCAGGTCCTCAGTTCAAATCCACCTCTCTGTAACTGCTCCAGCTGGCCTTAGAAGTTGGCAGGAAGACTTGAGGGCAGTGAGATATGCAGGTACACAGGCAGCCTGCCATTCTGTCAGTGTTAAAGAGGTAAACACCTCCCAAAAAAAACTTTGCAACTTCCTTTTCTGCTTAAGCTGTGCAGTATAGATGGTCTAAGTGTAAAGTAAAATACAAACCTAACAGATCTTAGTGAATTCCAACAGGTTTTTAAAATCTGGGTGCTGCTGACATCAACAAACTTGAGATACACATCCAGATAAGTTCATGTTGCTTTTGGTATTCATGTACATCCAGACAAAATGATCCACTTATCTCCATACTCTGCAGTTGCATTTAGATCAATTAATACACTGAAGTTTGCTAACTAAAATAAGAACAAATTTCTTCTTTGGGGGTGTCTAATTTGAGTTTTACTTCTTACAACATCTAAACTGAAGAAGCTATTCACCCCATTCGGTTCTGCTCACCACGACACACCACACTGTGAACACTGTACGTGAGGGTGGGGCCAACATTTTCTTCCTGTTTCCACTCTATTGTACATTATTAAGGAAAGTGGATAAGTTATTCTTTGAGATGACCTATTAGGATTCCCTGTTTCTCAACCTTACACACATTCATTCACTTGGGCTGTCAAATTGAAAAGGGGACCCCCAAGCCAGAATGCCTCAACGGGGTATATAGCTACAGAGAGCTACAGAGAAATACTGAGAGTACACACACATACACATACACACACACACACACAGAAAGACGCACTGAGGCCAGGAGCAACACCAGTGCTGGCGTGTGATGGCTCAGGAGAGGAGGGAGAGTTATTAGCTTAGCCCTGAACCACCTACTTAATATAGGGGCCGGCGGTGATCGCTAACAGAGCCTGGCAGAGGTGACAGCTTTTGGCCCTGCTTGAGGAAATCCAATTGAAAAGCAGCCAAGGGGAACAACAAGCCCGAAACAGATGTTGCTCGCTACCACTGGTGCAACTTGGGTACACACAAGCCAGCGGCAACAAACTGCGATGGCACAGCTGACACACAAACATACACACAGTGGACAAAGAGGGTACAGCACACACATTCACCACCTAAATCTGTACAAAGTTGACATGCACAATATAGCAAAAGCAGCACAGACACAAATATGCACGTGTTGATTCTTGCTGCTGCTTCCATTTTCTGCAATGCATTTTTTTTTTTGTTTTATTTAAATGTTATTAATTCATTTTCCATCTGGGTTGTGTATCTCTGTTTTTTAACCCACTTTTCACATGTTATTTCATATCTTATACATCTACTAGAACACATACTAGACATTCCAGATTGAACATTGAACTTTATCAATAAAACTTTTTTTTTTTCTATGCTAGCTCACAAACAGTAAGGAGATAACTGAAAAAGTGGGAAAGAAAGATAAATAAAAATACAAGTCCAAAACAAAATCTTTATCCCAGAAGAAAAGTCATCCATCAATCGCTCCTTATTTTTTAACATCTCCTGTAAGGAATCGCTATGAAAACGCAACACGCAGGCCCTCAAATCATCACAGCCCCTTCCTCTAATATTAATTGAGTTTGGCAAGGCCGGCCATCCGTTAGTCATAATAACATTCATTTATTTTTTTCAATCACCGCTACTGCAAAAGAGCAAGGAAGACAGGGGGAGGAGAGAGCACCACAGAGGGAGACGGGGGGAAAATGGGCCAAAATCAATTGTGACATATCTTTATTACCAGTCGATGACAAATGACGACACATTTGCCATTGCTCTGGCATTGTGTCAGTGTGTGTCATATTGATTCTACATCAGATGGACAAATGTTATTGATGAAGTGCCCAAGAAATAGATGAGCACTCTATTTTACTTGTTTTAACGTTGAAATAAACCAGAATGACAGTGAATGAAGGTGGTGGGCTTTTGGAGAAGATTTTTCTTTGAAATTAACTTAATTTTGAGGCATTTAAACAAAACTAGCCTGTTGCAAGACCAATGGCAGCTGGTAACTACATTCTAAACCTCATCACACTGCACACATGTGGTAGTGTAATAGGGGAGTGGTAAAGAGAGCAAGAGAAAAAGAGCGAACTGTAAACAAACTAGCTTTTAAACAAGACAATTTAGGGTTGCGTATCTTAGGCGCCAAGAAAAACACAGCCATGGAAAACTGATACAAACTTTTAACACATGGGTCAGAGCAAGAGTCTTTGAACTGGTGAGAGAACGCACAAAGCTGGTGCAGAGATCTGTTTAATTAAAAATACTTAGGTATCCGATGGGTTTTTCTGGGGCACCCTCTTGTCAAATTCTATGTGAGCTTGCTGTCAATCTTCCAGTGTTTTCTAATTGCATAGTTTTCCTCTGACAGAGAGGAAAATGTTTAGGGAGAACAAGTTCTAAGGAACTGCAGCTTGCGAGGAGGCTGGTTTAGAGAAAATGCATGGACACACATGCTATATGTATGCTTGAATTGTGTATATACAGACACTCACATATCGATGTGCAAAATCACATACAAATTTAGGACTACAAATGCCAGACAAGTGTAATGCTCACTTAGTTAGCATGTTATCTGGCATTACAATGCTACTGTATATTCATTATGACAATACATTGAGTGGTCAGCTTGACTAGAAAAGCCCGATATATGTACAGTCCATTTACCATTTCCAATCTAATCTCAAAATTAAAATTGGTTTCATAAGCAACACAAAAAGTGGTCCCACCAGGTATTAATTTTAGATTTTTTTTTCTGGATAAATTCCTCAAAACTGCTTCAGAAAGTGCTTTATCATTGTCTGCTTTATTATCGGTGCCTTGTGTCAACTACAGCTCTACCTACACAATTTTACACAAAGCCATTCAACTATACAGTAGATGGAAAACAATAAAAAAAAATCCCCAAACTAATAGAATTCAAAGTATCAGTTGTAACAAAAATATCCTCTACCACTGAACATGTTTCCAACAGAGTACAGCATGCACTAGATATATTTGCATAACATGTAACTTAAAATTGGCTATTAGCATCCTAAATCATTAACCAGTGTGCAGACATTGCAATGTTAATGAGCATGTGTATTTTTAATTTTACACTGCAAAGGAAAGCAAAATGTCTGTGACAACCCAAACACTGCTGCAACAATTAGTTTAGCATCAAAATGGTATGAAAGTGACTGTTCAAAGCAAGTTTAAATCACAAGGAAGTGAAAACAAATTAACAGAAAGCTGCTACTTATAGGACTTACAGTACTACTTGCAATATGTTTTTCACCTAACAAGCAGGTACATTACCGAGGTGCCAATCACGTGTTGCTATCTCTTGATACCAACCTATGACAGACACTGGATCCTCAGCCCACAAACATTAATTGTGCTCATAAGCAGCAGATTTTAGCCAAGGTGTTAGAGTGCCTTGTAGTACCGATGACCAAAAAGATGCAAAATGAAAAGTCTGAACAAGTTGCTTTTGGGTACAAAACAGGAAAACATGACTCCAGGTAAATTATGGCATATGTTTGCTCTCCTGTTACTCATCTACTACAAGTCAAGCTGAGGCGAATATCACATGTCAGCACTGAGAATCGTAGTGAAGTGTAGAAGTGTATGTGATCTGTGCAGATAAAGGCGAGAGATAAAAAAAAAAAAAAAAAAAGTTAGAGGGACAGAGAACATATTTCTTTTTAGTTATGTAAATAGTCAAAAACTACATTGCTATATCACTGTATTCTACCTGTAGCACACCTCTTTTTCTTGTTACCATAGCAAAAAATAGTTAAGAAACTAAATTGGCAGAAAGATTACTTCCTAAAATTTGCACAATTTGAAAAAGGATCTGGAGCAACCTCACGTCTTTTTCCCCCTGTGTATTTGGAGCTCCACAGCCCGTGTCTGTGTCTCTCTTTATTCATGTATTTGTCTGTGTGTGAACGCGCCTGCACGTGTGCTGCTGCACCACCATGGCAAACGGGGTGTATCCATCATGATAAACCGGCAGACTCGGTGACTGTCACATGCAATCACACTTCACTACGGTTCGCAGGACTTCAAAGTGAAAATGAATGGTAGTTCATCGACATGAAGACTTCATATATCTTCGTTTTTTTTTTCCCTATCCTCTCTCTTTTTTATGGAAGAGACTTGTGTCTTTTTCCTCAGCCCCCCGTTGTTCAGGGGATTATTGTTTTGTCAGTGTCTGAAATGCACAGAGAGACACCTTTCTTTTTGAGAATAGAAATACATAACATCAAACGTTTTCATCTGGGCATTTTCAACTGAAGATTAAAAAAAATTAATAAAATCGCATTTACATCACTTTATGATGAATAGAATATATGTGTAAAATCTGTGATGTACATTTAGAGAATCAAAAGAAAAATATATCAGAAAGACAAGATACAATCAGCTTTCCAAGTAATTTTGTCTGGTTTGGAAAAAGAATTTCCCAAAAACCCAGAAAAAATCTGATGTGGGCAGCGTTGTGCAGTTTTACAAAAAAATTAAGTTATGGTCATCTCCAAATATGAAACAGGCTTCTCTGAGTATCTGAGCTGAAGTTGGTTGACTATGATATTGAAAAACTGGGTTTTAAAAGCAGGAAACCATAACAAACAAACTGACAGGCAGAATGATAAAGCAAATACAGTCAAAAGTGGCAGAAAACTGCATAGAATTTAGAGTGAGGAAGCCAAACAGGACGAGTTTCACAAAGGAAGTGCTTTGATGAGATATTAACTAAATACGTACATAGAAGCCTAAAATAATCAAACAAAAACTCTATTCAGTATTAACTAAGGCCAGTCTGTTTAGATATTTTCGACTGTAAGTAATTTAGCACCAAAATAAGAACCTTCGTTGCAATTTAACTTGTTACAAAAAAAAAAAAAAGATTTCCACATTACGAAGTTGAACTGAATACACTCAGTGTTCAATGCAAGAATGACACTAGTAACCACTAAAAAAAGGCATCATAAAGAAAATACTGTAGCTTCTTGCAATGCTGGCAAGGCTTTCCTTTAATCTTGTAATGACTCTGAGTTGACACCGTGCTTTTAAAAACTGTGAAGATCAGGCTACAGGTCTCCCTGCCTCTCCCCGTCTCTTCTCGCTCTGGCCCAGGCTCTCCAAGCAGTTTGATTGGCACATGCTTTCACTTAATGAGGGATAATTACAAAGGAAAACAAGTGGGAGACCACATCTGCGCAGTGTAAAAGAAGTCCAGGCCCAGTGCAATCTGTCAGACAGTGCTTTCAGGTTGTGTGTGTGTGTGTGTGAACGCTTTACCCACCATCACCGGCCTCTCAGTCCAACACAAACCCTCCAGGACCTCCTCCTCCCTGCCCCGACGAGAAGCAGATTAATAGGAATCAGCATGTGGCTGTAAACACTCAGCGGGAAGAGTGCATATCTGTGTGCGTTGACATGCATAGGAAATGACCCAGGGTATCTGTTGAGGGCTGGCCAGGGGCCACAGCAGGAAGGGCAAGAGGCCAGTAGGGACAATCAACATCAACATCCCAATCAGTGTCCTGCTGCAAGAGTCGTTGTTCTCCAGCTCCTATCACCACTGTTTTGTTTACTTTCACACAATGCTCTACTGTAACGGTTGTAAAATACACAGGTAGCCGCCCTCCTTCCCAGACACCTCGACACACTGCCAATAAATCATCTCTGCGTGGGATATACTAAGCGTTAAACGGTCTCCTAATGGCTTGCCCATGATTACAGGTTGTTGTCTTAATTACTGCTAACAACATAAATCAAACTTTTAAAAAGGACTTTGTCATCTCTTAATAATGACATTTAAAAGTATTGAATTTCCGTACGTATATTGATTAAAAGGAAGAAAAAAACAAAAGTGAGATAATTCACACACTCAATCACCAATTATAAAACCTGTCTATATGTATGTGTATATATATATATTTATTTATTTATATTTATACAACAACAAAACCAGCTGTCATTATAGTAAAATGATGTGACTGAAACAGACAGCTTGACAGAGCCTACATTCCTTTTCAAATGAATCAAATTAGTAGCCATGTGATTCAAAACTATTTTGAAGATATAGATTATTTCATTCCTCTTCAATTTTCGTGGAGTAGATCAACAGAAAAAAATACGGTAAAATGGAATTTTACAGAAATAATATGATGAAGAAAGTGAGAGTAGTGGTCACTGTTATTGTTAAAGTTAATGCAGCAAAAAGAGAACTGTTCACATGTAAATTGGAACCGATATTTGACAGCCTTTTAACCTTCCTGCATCCTCGCACCCTTAAACACCATCCCAGCATCTCCTTACCACCCAGCCACTAAAAGAACAACAACGTTTTGCTTTCTTGCCCTGTGTTGACCCAGTTCTCACTAATAACCCACAAAGTATACATCAAAGCCGGGCAAATCTACAGATCTGTGGCAACGTGGCAGCGTAAGGAAAACCAGGTCCATCCCTAACCTAGTCACCCCAAGTCAACACTGATATGGCTGTTTGAGTTTGTGGGAATTCGTGTGTGTGTGCGCATGTGTGTGTATGTGTGCACATATGCCAAGTGGTGTCAGGCAATACAAAAGGCAAGGCGGTGAACTTATAAATAGAACGGTCATTGTTTCAACGTGGGTAATTTAGAGTGTCGGAGTTGTTCCTGACACTGTCGGCTGTGTGGGTCTGATGAGGGGGAGGAGGGGTCGTGGGCTAGTAAAGTCATGAAGTTGGAAGTCAGCTGATGGGTTAACATGCAAGCAGACCTGCATACATACACACACATTAATGAAATCACAGACAAACACATCATTAATGGCATCAAAGCATGAATAAAAATACAAACTCAGATGTGAATTAGGCAAGAAACTGATAATAATCACACTCTTTTTCTTACACAAAAAAGCACAAGTGCACACATACAGGTACGGTTCGGCAGGGGCCAGAGGACATGGTTTGCTTTCTTATGACACAGTCTATTACCAAATTGAGCTGGCAGGTTAATTCTAAGGCAAATAAATGCCAGCGGGTTTAACACAGGGAGAGGTCTTCAGGGTGGCGGCAAGAGCAATGACAGGAATTCTCTCGCCTCTACTGACAGGATGCCTATTATTCCCAGTGCTTTATTTTCCTAGGCCAGTTTTATAAAACTGATCTCTCCAATAGCATTTCATTCCCACCTAAAGGAAAAAGGAAAAAAAAAAACAGTCTCTCTTCATCTAAATTGCCTCAGCTGCAAGCTTGCTTTTGCCTGTCTGTCTCTTCACTCCTAGACTTAATATTTACATTATAAGAGAATAAAACTTCATGTTTTTAAAAGGCTCTTCAACATTTCAGTTCATTTCAAGGTGTACTTTCCTGACCACTTTGACAGGGAATCTTCTGTGAAAAAAAAAAAAACCTTGCTGGCCATATTCTGAACTAAAAAATAAAAAAAATCTCCTTTCAAGCAGGTCAACAAACAGCATTATGACATTTTCAACACAGCTCCAATTGTAAAGCTTTAAAAAACAAAAAAAATAAAGAAAAGATGAAAAGAGACAACAGGGGAAAAATGAGTACAAGTTGAGACAAAACACACTATAAATATACTACTTAAAACAGCTGCGCAACATTCTCATTATAAGTGCCATTTCCGAGTAGAGTGGTGGGAGTCGGCGCTGACCTTGGTATCACGTTTGAATATTGTTTTAATGTTGAGTCTGGTAATTGAGGATGCAATGCAAACAGTGGACTACTTTTCAAAGGGAAAGTTATCTTCCCGGGCAGTAGGAAAGAAAACAATCATGTCGTTTATCTGTTTGTTTGTTTTTTTCCCCAACTCCACCTCATAATTATCCAAGACTCCAATTAAAATATGGATTTAAAAATAAATCTACATGATTTCACCGATAACTGCACTTACTTGAAATGTTCATCATCCCTCCATTTCTTTTTTTACATATTCGAAAATATTTAAAAAATCTTTTGTCTTTTGCACAAATCTCATAAAACAATTTTCATCATACATTTTTTTTTAATTTCGTCGTACAATTTCTGTGCCGGTTTAGTGACAAAAAAAAAAGAACAGAATTCACTTTTGTGTATATATGTAAAAGAATATATATAGTTTAAATATATTGTGTAGTATAACATAATAGGTAAATAACGGAATGACAGGGAAGTGGCTAAAATATGCTTTACACTAGTATAATAATGAAAAATGCATACTGTCCCAGTACATCCAATGAGTTCCACTGCACTACGAGAGACAGCCGTCGTTTTGCGTGTGATCTGAGATACCGCTGACAATGAATAAGGATGTCAGGGGAATACGGTTCCTGTTTGCTCAAACACTCCAAAATGAAAAACATTTCCCCCCATAATCTCACCAGTGAGAGGTTTGCCATGTGTGCATGCGTGTGCAAGTATGTACACAGTGTGGGTAGGCAGCAGGAACTGGGTTACAACCAAGACTGGCCAGATATATGGTTTGCTGAAATTGGGCATTTGAATGCAGAATAACCTTTGCATCATGTGTGATCGTCTTAACTTGCTGAAATGAATCTAAATAACATTCAATGCCACCTCAACTACACATGGTAGTGCATGCTCAAGAATTTCAATCAAAATGAAATTGTAATGTGTAAAAAGATTTGGATTATGTGTTATTGAATATTAATTAATCCAAGTGCTGCAAAAATCTGACACAGTATCAAAAACCATATATTAATATAACTAATATTATGTCAATATTATTACAATTCTATTGAATATAACTATAGTTACATATTCTAATATTTTTCTGAAATCTTTGCTTATATCTTCAGCATACTGCTCTCGTTTCTGAGCAGCTAACAAAGCCCTCTAAAGATATATGAAATCATGGAAAAATAGAAGCTGCATGCTGATTACCAGAGAGTAACAGTTGGGTTTGGGAAAAAAAAAAAGAAAAAAAGTTTACAGTCACAGCAAGATACATCAGGAATTAACAAGGGAGGGGAACTGGGAAAGGAAAGATATGTCTTCAAATGATCGGGGTGGTGCACGTCCAGATGAGTGAACTGGCGCTGCCTGCCTGCGAAACCGGATCAGAGTTCTGTTGTTTTGGTTTCTTCTGCCAAATGAGAAATAAAATAACTTCTAACCTCTAACTTTGTGTGCAGCACACTGAAGGTATTGGTGGCAAATAATCTCTCTCTCACACACACACAAATGCACCCGCTGACCATACTTATGAGGGCTTTACATGAATACGTGACAGCTCTCTGTAAGATTGGAAGTGCTGGATCTCACATGGAAACACAAACCTATCATTATGTTTTAGAAGGTTTTGGCCAACGCAAAACACATTGAGACAGCAGCAGCAAACTTTTTCAACCCAACAAAGTTTTCACTCTTGCATAGCAACTAAAGACATAAACACCCACAT
Organism: Leuresthes tenuis; assembly: GCF_036924035.1. Lineage (NCBI taxonomy): Eukaryota > Metazoa > Chordata > Actinopteri > Atheriniformes > Atherinopsidae > Leuresthes > Leuresthes tenuis. Next base: position 11,955,087 of record NW_027325361.1, on the reverse strand, counting down.
TTGAGCTCTTTATTACGCTTCATTTAGAGACGTTTTGCTATTTTCACTGAAGAGAATCTCTACCTGTGTTATCAACTATTACTTAATGATTACTTACTTGAAATATTTCTAAGCATGATCAAATATCAAGTAAAAAAAACAAGCTGCCATTTCTATTTTGCCAAACAAAGCAAAATATAGCTCTGTTTGAATATTTCATGTAAAAATGAGTTCATTGTGTGCTGATCTCCGTATTCTAAACTGGTGAATATTTCATTCATTTCACAGTTAGAAAAATAAATAAGGTTGAAATGAATATACATGTGAACTTATGAATGAGACGAACAGCAAGTTACTCCTCTGATCTGACTGTGAAGCTAAAGTTGGTGGAGAGCTGTCTCATCATCACTAATATGAGCAGAAGTAAAACAACATGACAAAGAATGCGATGAATCAACGACAATATTACTTTTTTGCATATAAAATCAAAAGATAATAGTAAAATAAAAAGTGATGACTGGTTGTGAGCAGTGATCTCAGAGGTAGCGCACATTACCAACTGAAATACAATTCATAAAATACTGATTGACTGAAAGTACTATATCAGAACCCAACTCATCCATATATGATAAAGGTATACTTCAGGGATAAACCCACTGACGGTAGCAGTACAAATACAGTTTTGTAGTCAAAGAGCTCCTGAGATAAAGGAAAAAAGAAAAAAGAAAAACCTTATCTCACACAATCGCTTCACATGCTATAAAAGCATTGCTTACTCCCACAACAAATCTCCCATATGGCAAAAATCAATAGGCAGAGCAACACTCTATTGATCATATCTATATCGTGGATATACTCCGATGTCCAATAGCCAGGAGTGTGCGTATGTGTGTGTGTGTGTGTGTGTGTGTTGATGTAAGTTTGGGGGATGATGCTTTCATTCCACTGCAAGCGATATTCCTTTTGAAGACTTAAGTTGCTTTAAAACTATTTATCAGGTGAAAAAGAAAAGATAAATGAAAAACAGTTTTTTTTTCAGCTCTGTAAATGTCTCAAGTGAATTTGTGAATGAACTCGCCAATTTAAACTTCAAATAATCTTATGGAACAGCAAACATGCACTGATGTCATTCAACAGTGTCAAATACATTTGTGCCCTTATCACGTGAAAGGTCATGAATGTATTACTTCAAGGACTGACTTAATGCAAAAAAAATCATTCTAATATACAGTGATGGCATTCTTCAGAGACATGTGCAGTTTTTCTTTGTCAGTCATTTCTATTCTTCAGAGAAATCATAAATTTGACTTCTAAAGCTTTACTGAATGCCTGTAAAATCTCATTACCACTCACTAGTGTATTATTTTTTTTAAAGAAAATTATGTTATTCTCATAAAGAAACTTTAATATAACGTGAGTGATACGTGTACATGAGATTCTCTTATTGATTTCGCTTTAGATTTGAACTGTAAAAGCAAAGGCACAGGGCTGCCCTCCACAGGACACAAGACAACATGACAGGAACACCGTCTTGAAAAATGCCTTCCCTGCAAAGTTACCAAACAGACTAAACAGAAACTATATGCACTACCAACGACTGGCAGAGGACGATAGCTACCCAAACATTTTCTTTTGAACTTCCCAACTTCCTTCACCTCTCGATTTCTTTCCTGTCTCCTCCTTCCCCCCACCCCCAACGTGTGTCTGCGCCTTCAAGTTATTGATAGTTTAAAGTTATGGGCTAATAATAAGATGGACACTGCATGGGCAGGAGCCTATTATACGGGGGTAATAGATAGTGCAGGGGTTTTGAATGACATTGCCCAGAGATTAGATGACAGAGGGTGGAGGAATTTATGGTCTCTTTCTTTCTCTCTCTCTCTCACACTCACACACACACTCTCTCTCACACACACACACACACACACACACACACATACACATAGAGTTCACTTCATACTATTTATCTCCAGCTGATAAGGAAGCAGATGAGGCATGTCTGTATTTATGGTGAGGATGTCCATAAAAAGAAAACTAAAAAAAACCACGAGCTCAAAGCTAAAAGTTTGAATCTGCTCAAACTTTGTGCTGAACAACGCAAACTCCAAGGAATTCTTTTTTTTTATATCTTGACTGTAAAATCAGCATAGTCTTTCTCATAAAGGTTACTGCATCTGTGAACGCTCAGTTTTGAGAAAATCACAGATGATGACGAGATGAAGCGTGATGAGCAGCAATCTATTGAAGAGTAAAGGAAAACCTGCCTTTGCGTCCTCTTGTTTGGTCAAAGGAAATAAGTAAACGACTTACGTCAGTTTTGCGTAACAAAGAAGAAGAGCGACATAACGATGACACAGGTATGGTACTTTCACATGAGCTGGCTGCACTTTTATGCCATGTTGGCAATATGTTTGCTTATAACGGCCTGTTCAGGTATTGGCTGTAATAACAGTAACATTACATACTTCAGACAGTCTTGTGAGGATGGAGGGGGGAGAAGAGGAGTGAGGAGGGCATCAGGGAGAGCTATGAAAAAGGCTTGTCAACATTATCTGTTTTATTGATTTCACAGTAAAAGCTTGCCACTTAAGCTTTATGTTGCTTTGGCTGGCCCCACTGAAAATACAACAGCTGCAAATAAAAAAAAAAACGTATCCTCAAAAACTTTCTATTAATTTATATATTGACTTATTTTATGTCTTGTGTACCAGGTTTTGCATGCATCATTCTTATGGTTAGACGCATTTCATCATCTTTATGAGTGCCCATTAGTGGGACCGTGTTTTACTCTACTCTCCCTGCCAGAATGATCAATGACAGCGAGGACGGCAGGGCTGTCTTTTACATGACGATAGTGATGCATTCCAACATGGGTTCTAATCAACATATTAAGAGAACCATAAGAGAGGAAAAGGAGAAAATGACCTATGTTCTATCAAAACCGGCCAGGAGAGCTTTAAGTTAAAGCCTTCCGTTTATCTAGTTTTCTTATAAGCCTAACTAGGAACAAGTTCCGCAAATTAGCTATGACTACAAGTCCTAAATACAATGCAACGGCTGCAATTCTCTTAATGTTACATTATTTGTATGCATTGTCCCTTTCAAATGAATATATAAATAAGTAAAACATTACTCCACATTGTGGCACCGGATACAAACCATAGCTAATAACATTTCTATGTTCGCTACTGGTTCTTTTTTTACCCTGTCACAAAACCTATATATTGTATTTATTACTGGGCAGACTGGAATTGTGCTGTAGTTTCACCTCGGATATTCTGTTCAAATCACATGTCAGCAAATCACTTAGTTCTGCTTTCACTCTGTGTTTTCTAAGTTTTAGGTATCCAAATAACTTGGTTAGAGTTATAAAACAACACAACACAGTTGCAAGTGAGACAGGGTTCTTCATGAATGATAAGATTATATATTATAGAAAGATTATAGAAACCCGTGTTTTTCAGAAAATATAACATGGCAACATTTCACTCTAATGACTGATCTAATTCCTTCTGATTAGCATTTTGTCTGGAAGATCTTCTCTCTTAAATGAAGTCATGTTCACACTTTGTTACTGCTTGAATTTTAACTTATTAAACAGAACTAAATTAAACAGAATTGTGGCACGAATGACTGTCGGGGTTAACAAAACAAATAATATATATTTTTAATATATTTTGCTTTATTACATAGTTAAGAGTCTAATAATACAGAGCCAGGAAGTACAGAAATGCAATAGATATAAAGAGGTAGGCAGACAAAGAGGTTGCAGAAGTGACAGATGGATAGCTGAACGGACACAGGGAGACAGAAATATGCATGAACCAAAGAAGAAATCCATACTACATATTAACATGTGAAGCAGAGCAGTCGTCCAGTAAAACCCTCTGTGTTAATTACTGTCGACACGGAAAAAAAGATAATTAGATATGAGAGGGAAAAAGAAACTATTCATGGTAACCAAGGGGCCTGGCTTAATGATCAGAGCGCAGCTAAGACCTCTATTGATTTTTCCGTTAAATATACAGCTCAATTAAAGATACAGCTGATTATAAGATGACTGCAACTCACACAAGCAGATTTAGAGAAGCTGAGGATGCTGAAGAACATGGGGCCGCCTGCTGCAGCGAAAGAATTACATGATTCCTTCCAAGCCTTCTCCATGAGTAGTGAAGTGCAAAAATAATGATAAAAGTAATGATTCTAACCATGTGAAAACCAATAATTTATGATTTATTTACCTTTTTCAAAAGGCAGTGATGCTTACTACATATATATATATATATATATTATTGTAGAGTATATACAAGCTTGAGACAAAGCAAGCTGTAATATTTCAGCACTAAAGCAGAAAACCAGCATTGATAATCCCCAAACAACAATACAGACCTCGAAATACACAAAGCAGAAATAATCAAACAAACAATATAGACCTACATTCTGTGTTAGAGTACTTGCTGAACACAAGCCCCAACCCATCACTGCCAAATAAAAACCTTGACAGCTTCTGTCCTTTACATGTGAAAAGGGCAGAATTACACTTTATAATGGAAAACCTCTCTGTTTATCATTGGTGGCAAAAAAAGAGAATAGTTTAAAATCTAGAAGCCTTTTTAAGTTTAGCTGTTACACAGTTTCGTCTCATGTTTATACCTCTACATGGTGACTGACAGATCGCAGTATATAGGATTGTGCAGGTGGAAAAACTCACAACAACAGTCATTTTATAATGTAATACATAATCATCAATCATTACATACACCTATTAGTCCCAACATTAAAACCGACATATTCCTAATATTGTGTGGGTTCTCCTTGTCCCATCACAGCATCTTTAAACTTTCAGCAAATTGAAATTAGACCCACGAGGGTGTCACTGTGGTTTCTATCAACAAGACATTGGCAGCAGATCCTTATGCCAGGTCAACCCCGGGAGCATATGTCTGGTGAGGGTCAATACCATTCTGGTGAGTGCTGTCACTTTGTAGGGTGCATGTGCTTGATCAAAAATGTTGCTACAGAACATAGTAACGTCCTTATAAATAACTGGTCCAAATGGAAGATTAAACTTTGAAGACATGATCAATTGTCTCCCACTGTCAGTGTAGTTAATGCTGTGGCAGGTCAGTTTATTTTAAAAGGATATTAAATGTGTTATTTACTCTTATTCTCTAGTTCTCTTATTTCTCATGTGTTAGTCTTTGTCTTACAATGATTCAGTTGTTATAAGGCTCTATTCTTCAGTTATTCTGGTACCACCCATGCTTTTTTTTTTAAACGTATGCACATATCTATCGAACCTGTCAGAACTGCTCTTTTTTAGTCATTCAAGTGACCTTGTATGGCCAAAAAGGCAATCTATCACAAAACAGACTTTCACAAGACCATTGTGCTTGTTTGTGTATTCATATGGTTGTAACAAAACTTTTTTCCTTTTTTTCTCTTTTTTCACGTACTCTTAAAATTTAGATTCAGGGACGACAATGTGTGTGTGTGTGTGTGTGTGTGTGTGTGTGTGTGTGTGTGTGTGTGTACCTGTAAGGAATTAAGGAGGATAAAGATGTAGGCCATGACAATGGAGAACGGTACTAAAACGCCACACAGCCATGTCAGTCCGAGGATTGGCAGCAACACCAACACTGCTTTCACTGCAGCCCTGTGCTCACACACAGAAAAATAATTCAAATAAAATAAACCAGACATACACAGATTGATTTTGGCAATGAGACATATGACCTGAATAGGGGTGGTATCATCTTTGATTTCTCATACTGATTTGATTCCATGTTGGACATGTCAGTCCTGATTCTGATACTGATTCAGCTGGGGACATTTCATTTACAACAAGTCTTTCTTGGATATGAAAGAAAACCAACAGTTTGCATCACCAAAAAAAACTAATGGGGATTAAATCAAAACAGACATATTGAAGATTATACAATCTGTTTCGTGACTTCATGAATTGATATTGGATCATTCAAAATAAGATCAGTCTGAACTGGGTCAATTCAATTGAACTACTGACAATAAGTTTCACCTCCTCTCTGATCATCTTGAGTAGAATTCTGTATTTCTCAGATATTCAGGTCTACGAGGAGCTCGCAACTCAGCAGCTCTGGAGGCTGACTGTTCCACATACAAAACTATGTGGTCAGGAAGGCTCATGAGGTGACAACTTCCCACCTTCAATCCAACTTAATTCTGTTTGGAGTGGAATTAGCTGCCCGCTCAGGTGATCGCCAAACCGCAACAGCTGTGTGTGTGTGTGTGTGAGTGTGTGTGAGTGTGTGTGTGTGTGAGAGAGAGAGAGAGAGAGAGAGAGCCTAGTTTATTCAGCGGAGGAATTTGTTTGAGTTTCCAAGATGGTTGCCACCCAGGGGTGCAAAATGGTTCAAGGCCTGCTTTGAAAAAGCCTCATAGAGCACCCACTGTTCTAGTATGTGCCCCAGTGGGCTCAAGAAGTGAAACATGGAGAAAAAAAGAAAAAAAAACTCGCTAACATTATTTTTAATAATAGTATAGAAATTTGCTGAAGAGAATTCTAGAATTTCTTGGTACTGAAACAGGGCAAAAAGTGAACCCAAAGACATGGTACATGATATAAGGAACTAATATGAACTTTTTTGCTTCCCAACATTCCAAGATAAATCCTTCCATACAAAAAATGTAATGATGATAATGACTTATGCATCCCCTGCTTCTACTATACACAGTAACACTGTAAAAGAAACTAAGCTGGTCCAGAGTAAAATACCACCTGTTCAAACTAAAATATTACAAGTAATTGAGCCTTGAAGTTCCTAAAACATGCATATTACTAACACAATCCACTCAGAATAAATCCCCATCTTCTTTGATAACCTAAGCTGCAATATAACATTACTCTGTGACTACGGCTCACCTATCACAAGGCCAGTGACCAGTGTAAATGCATTTTTAAAAGAGGACAAATGGCGCCTCCCAGTGATCACTACCTGATTTGCTCATAGGCTTGCTCCACAGGACTCGTGCCCTGAGCCAACATGATAGACCTTCTCTTTGCTGTGGAGATGGTAATAATCACCACCCTGGTCAGTACCAAGATATTCACCTGGAAATTAAAACAGGAGGGTATGAGAGGAGGCTATGAACACAGAAAGGGTGCACAGAGATAAAACAGAATAAATTAGAAAATAATCTAGAAATATGGAGAAAATACACGACATGTAGATATATCCATATGTGTATATACATATATAGGCTGATCTGGCTATGGTAGAAAAATCTGAAGTAAAGGAAACAAAAGCATAGAGTTTATGAAGAGCAACACAACATCTCATCTCATCTCATCTTAACTTTCAGTTAAACCTAAACTGGAGTACATTGCACAGGCCACAACAGCAAACACACAACTGCCAATTGAGGCCATTGCATGCAGCAAAATAACTGAATTCTAATTAAATTTTCTGACCATGATGATGAAGATTACAGGACCAGCGAAGCCCCAAATTATTCCGTTCTGGACACTAAGCCAACAGTAGCCATCAGCAGAGTATTTGCCTGAAGCTGATGCTAGTGTGATAGTGACTATCAGCACCGGCAGACCTGGTAGGAGTAAAAAAAAAACAAAGAAAGGGTAAAGGGAAGGATTAAAGGTAACAAGACTGATGAACAGGATGATGAAACGAAGGGTGGCAGAATGATTTGGCTTCCTCAAGCCACTATACCCCAGCCGATGAGATAGTAATACTTCATATGATGATCCTCATTTAGGTTGACTGCGACCACCTTGCTCCAGAGCAACAGCCCCTCCACCAGCATCCAGCTAAAAGCTGCCATGAAGAAGAGATGAAGCAGCGCTGCTACAAGCGTACATGCCACCTTCAAACACACCAGCACAGGCATGGGGATAAATGCACAGGTGACATTTTATGTTTCAAAGCTGTGGAGTAACGTGTCATGAAAATTAACAGTAGAAAAAAATACATAGAGTGGAAATTTAAATGATTTATACAGAGCTTTACTAACACACTGGTATGTAAGACAGTCAGCAAAATGGCTGTCACAAATTTCTCTTCTGACAATACAGTAACAAAAACAAGAATATAGAGATGGGAATTATTTCATTTCAGTTGACATCAAAAGAAGGGAGTGTGTGGTGTTTTAATAGCTTGTATAAAATAAGGATTGTTTTGGAAAATATGCTGCATGAGCAATGTTTCTACAATATTTTCCATTTGATACTTTTATCTTTTTTTAATCAGACCTTTTATGTCCCATATGTAATTGATATCTTAACACTGTAAGGGATTTTAAAGTCCTTATTTCTAACATTTTAATTTAGCCAATAATAAAAATAAAAACTACAAAAATAAAATTGCTCAACAAAAATCTTGATGAAATGTTCATCTTCAAAGTTCGGCTCTATTCCTCGAAGTTTGAGAGACTCAACAAGCTATATCTATAAATGGTCACCAAAAAATTACAACAAACTTTATGGTGCACTTGTACTAATCATTTACATTCGTTCCCATATCTGTTTCTTGGTATGACAACATTAGATCATATACACTGGCAAATGAAAGCAGATGTGTTAATTGTCTGCGTGTTCTGTACCTTGCTGTGAATGGCTGAACCGCTACAGAGCAAAATCACCTGGGCACAGATCAGAGCTATGAACAGGTTCTTATGGATGGATGTCCGATCTGATTTGGGGATACTGTGGATAGAGACATAGACAGCATTACAATCAGGATACATTACAGAAATGCTGACTAAAAATAATTAATTTAAAGGCATAGAGCGGTTTTCTTTTTTATGAAGGAAGGGAGCTTGAAGGAGGGTGTTATCCTCTCACCTTCCCATTATTAGAATCTTATTTAATTTATGTTTAAATACCATTGTTCCCTATCCAGTTTATATTGGCTCTTCTTCATTGCTAAAGAACTTTCCATGATCTTTTTCCAAAAATAACGCTTCAGAGCAGAATTTAGACGAAATCCAGTTCAACTTAAATTCTGGAGCAGCAAGGATAATGCAAGCACGGTCACTTCACTTAATGCATGTGAGGTGAAGCTTGGTACAAGGACAAAAAGAAATAAGAAATAAATCAGAAAAAAAATGAAGCAGAAAAAAGACAAAAAAAAAAAAGAATGATCCTTTTTTTTCCACAGTGAACATTTTTATGTACATATATTATTTTCTGATGCCAGCAGATGTAGCTGAAACCATGTATTAAATCACTTTAGCTGCAGACATTAATGGTCTCATAGCTGATCATAGTGCTGATCGTAGAATGAGAATAACATTTAAAGAAATTCTCTTCTCCAGGGATGCTTTGCAATCTGAAGCCTATATCAAACGTCCACAGCTTTACATTATTCCGACAGCAACTGAAACGGTCATCATAATGTCTGAATGACAATAAAAGTGATAAGCATCACTTTTACCACAGTCTGAATCGCCTGCCATCACAGTAACATATAAGCTTTCGAATGCAGAGTAATAAAAAATATGAATGCACCGCAAGAAATCCTTGAGTGTCTCATACTATTTCACAGAGAAAAACAAACTACTTTACCGGCAAATCTGCTTTGACCACATCAAACATTATTTTTTGTGATGATTGTAAAAATGCATCTGCTGTTTGGAGAATGCTTTGTTCAAAAAGTTGGATCCTCTGCATTGTTATTGCTGTTTTTATCCTGGTCTTCATCAGCAGAGAATCAGCAGCAGCTGAATGAAACAGTGTAACCAAAAGACATTGTTCTGAGACATCTATTCAGTTCAAAGCCTATGACCTTGTTTCTGAATACAAAGAACGCACAACAACCTGTTCGCACATCTCTATGTGCGCCGGTCAGCAAGGGTACCTGCAGACTGAATATAACAGACAAACAAAGCACAGGAGAAGACTGAAAGGAAACACAAGTGAAAAGGCTTTCATTAATTCCTGACAATTTCAGTCGATTATGTTTATATATATAAATGTATCACTACTTGACACTCAGCACAATTTCACAGAATGAGAGAAATCTTCGGCTTTGTGCACCTCTGCATGTAAAATGTACATCATAGAGCACCATGTCAGAAATGCATGGCTGCATTCTCTGTTTCTTAGGACAGTCATAAATTGCCAGGGCAGCTCCTCTCCAGCTGATTGTGGTCACTGATCCCTCAGTGACCATAATGTTAATTAACGGCACCAGTTTTCTGCCATAAACCTTAAGAGAGGACTCACTTGTAGAAAACAGTAATTACTGGATTAGCACAAGTCAATACTGATAGAAGCCTTAGGGACAGGAGAGATGGAGCTACACTGCCAGCAGGTTATCCTAGAGTGTCGATTATTCTTATTCTTATTACTGAATGATGTGATCTCAATGAGTGATTATGGGTCATTTTTGCATATAGCAAGAATAAAACCAATCAAAAATATTAAGCTTCTGCTCTTTAGAAAAATAATGAGAAAATAAGAGATAACTGGAACTATATTGTATTTAGCTCATGCTGTATGACCATTATAAACCCTTTGTGGTACTAAGAGTGTTTAGCAACACAAAGGAATAAGGCCGAGCTGTGTTTGTCACCTTAAACACTATATTGGCAGCGGTTTCGCATTGTAGGTAAAAACAGGAGAGAAAAATTTGCAACTCACTCCAGCACAGTGAACAACATCAAGGTTACCACCAGCGCGCACAGAGATGCACCAGAACCAATGAATGTGAGCTTGGTCAAAATAAGCTCCTCTTCCGGACTCCACTGGAAGAAAAGAGAAAGGTGGTGATGGGAGAAAAGAAGACCAAAATGAAAAAAAGAAAGGTCAATGTTGTCTAGTCTGGTGGTAAATAAGTAGTCATACTTAAACAAATAAATATAAATCACAAGTTTTATTACATCTAAGTCATTGTTCAAGACAGTGAATCCCTATCTCTTAACTAAATAAAAAACAATATATAAAAAACCCCACTCCCACCTACACAAAATAGTACACATTCTCCTCTCGCAAACCTCAAATCAAGCATGAGTGATTTTTCTCCAGCATCTCAAGACATCTTAAGTTACCTGAGACTCCAGGTAATTCATCAGCACCGCAAAATTGGTGGTGTGGTTGCACAGACAGGAAGTGACAGTGGAGCCCACAAAGATCACAGAGCAGCCATCACTGGACCAGCTACTCGAATGATTGTCTCTATTCAGCAAAATCCAAAAACACAGATTCAAAAACCAATTCACTGATTCAATAACTTTAAGAGTAGTTTCATATGAAGCAATCTGTCAAATAAACTGATTAGCCTCCAAATTACATACGTGGACCATGTCATACTGAACTGTACATAAATTTCTATCATTTTTGTGTTACCGTGTTTGATGAATGTGTTTAAAGGGAAAATCAAATAAAAGAATAATAATAATAAAAAAATAAAAACTTTAATTACCGTCCTTACTATTTAAGATCAGAGAAATACACAATAATTCATCAGGGCATTAAGGTGGGTGTGTCGCTGATTAAACTTACACCAGCATGAAATTCCAAAAGGCACACATAGGAGTAACTCGCTGTGAATACCCAACCTAAAAACAGAAACACAGGTTTGTATTAAATTCCCTGGTTTGTCTCAATAAAGAGCCAAAACATTATGACCCTGCTGAATATGTAATAGGTCTTTCACATGCCATTAAAAAAATATATTTAAACTCACAAAAACATGCAATGGTCATGATTTCACCAAAATGTTAACAGCACATCTTTTCTTTAAAGCTGTGAGTTAGAGAGACACACCGGCACATTTCTCACACCCTACCAGGTTCCCTGATGCTGCTTCATGTTTGTGTCATGCGGTATCTGACCACTTCGAGTACCAGTGCAAACAGGTAGCATCACAGGGACCATACCATAATGATTTGGCCCTGGTCAAAGTAGTAGAGTTCTTTACATTTACTAATTTCTGCAGAATTTAAGACATTTTTGTCTACCTCCACAACAAACCTCAATATGCCCCAGTTTCACAACAACACTATTCTTGTGTTAGTGGTCATAATGTTTTAATGTGCTTAATTTAGCTCTTCTTTACTTGGGACTCTTGGCAGCTGTAAGTGTGGTGTATAACAGTCATTATATTGCTGGCTAAGATAAAACAGAATGTATTGAGATTATTCAAAAACTCTGATACGTTGCCACATTCATGCTGTAGTTTAATCAGAGGCTGTGGCATCCACTAAAATTAGGACTGTACCACATGTGAAGAAGAAAGGGTGTACTGGACAGCCACAGGGATGTTTTGCGCCTTCAAGGCATCACGGACGGTGGCTGATATGACAGCAGAAGTTAGGTGACCTGGGAGATTTCTGGAGAAGCAGATGGAAGTAATTATTTAAATCAGAAAGAATTTAATCCAGGCAATAATAACCATGAATGATTGCGGCACACATTCGGCTTGCACAAATAAACTGTGAAATTACAATTTAATTGGGTGAAACAACAAGGATTTTCTGATCAGCTGATATGAAATAAGTAACTAATTTATATAACTAAGTACAAGTAAAATAGTGAAATGTTGAGGTGAAAATAAAGTATGTTTCTGACATTTTGTGTTCTTTGTCTGAACGGCAATCAGTGGAACAACAGCAACCAACCTTTTCGTTTTCTCTCGTTGACTCAGTGCAGGCTCCTTTGCTTCAGACACAATCTCACTCAGGTGGCTGTAGTGCGTATGAATAAAGATCACTTCCTCATATCCTAATTTGATAAAGGGGATAAGCGAATCAGTGTTGTTCAAAACCTACACCTGCACATGACAACTACAGTATGTACAATAATGATTAGGCAGCCAAAAGCTACGATTATCATTATTCCAAATGTATCTTTAATTCAACATTTAATCAGAAAAGGAAAATCAGCATTATTTATTGAGCAGTTAAAAACACAGCTTACAAAGTGAGCTGAAAGGAGCTTGTGTGGGTACATGTGAATATAAGCAAAGTAGAGCTCATGCAATTTGTTTCTGCAGAGCACCTCCACAACGTCATATTTGAGTTTTGAGGGTTAATCTCTATTGCAAGTAAATACCATGCGTGGAAGTGTGCATGTGTTTCCCACCTAGTGTGTGTAGCCTCTTAAGTTCTAAGTCGGGGATCAGCAATTCATCAAGAACACTGCTGCGGGTACTCTGAGATCCGATTGCAGATGGCTTGAAGACTTGGTTACAGCTCTCTGGAGACAGTTTCTGCCACTTCATGTACACAACTGATGGCACGGGCATATCATGCAACAAAAACACACAACAGCAGTAACCATAAGTAGAAATGGTTTTTTTTTTTCTGTGATGCAAAACCCACAACAGCCAGATATTTTTAATCAATCTGGTAATTCCATCTTGCTGTTATCTCTTATAGATGTTAAGTTGGCGCAACAAAAACAAGGAGACAAAGGCATCAAAAGTTAGAGGCCTAAATGCATGTAAATAAAAAGGACCCATCATCTTACCAACGTTCTTACTAGAAAGAGTGAAGTCTTTGCGCTCTGCAGACAGCATGTCTGCCAGAGCTTCTGTGAGACTATCAATGCTCTTTACAATGGTGAACGGTCCAACGCTGACCTGCACAAAAGGTTCACACAGCAGGGACATCAATTGGGGTGAATCGAAGTACAAATACACACAAAAAGTATACAATACACACATGTTGCAGATACTGCTCAGAAACAGCTGGTTAATTTGCTGGACTGTTTTTTTGTTTCTAGGACTCATATATATGTCATATACTACAACGGTAATTTTTTTTATAAAATTCAGTCCCTCACCCCATCCTTAGTCCGACCCATCCATTGTGTTGCCATGTGTGGCTCCAGCATCACACTCGCAATCTTTACATAGTTGGTTGCAATGGACTCCAGGACATTTGTTGCATTAACTCCTGCAGAGTTAGTGCTAGATGCAATCATGTCAATCATCTGGGAGAGGAAGTAAACATCACTGGAGGTCAGGAGGTGAGGGTCACCAGCTTTCATTGTATATAGAACATCCTGAGTTAGCTGCTGAAGCAAGGTCAGATCTCTGCTCCAGGAGGTGTTGACACTGAGCTCTTCCATCACCTGAAGAAAATCACAATTTAGGATTTTGCCCTATATTTTCCTGTGCAAATGCAAGTGGAGGGTGGTGCTGCTAAATCACACAAAGAACATCAGATTGTCTATGACTCTGAGTAGTTCTGACAAACATCCGATGTTGAGGTGAAGAAGAAAACAACCAAAAACCTTGAATGAGGAAAGTATTTCCATGTCATATCAATGATTCTGTGTCTGGTTTCAGAAGTCTGTATCTGAGATAACATTTAAAAGCTGCCAGTTGTAGCTCACCAACTTCATGACAATAAACTAATATATTTATTGTGAAATCCTTCTTCTTACTCTGTCAACATACACAGTGGTTACTGTCATGACAAGTGCATGTTAATATATAAATAACAGTATATGTCATTACACAGCTAAAGTGATGATGTCCTGCTTATTGCTAAACTGTCCAACTCACTAGTTTAGTCTTCGGATCCTTGTTGAGTCCACTGAAAAATGGGGACTTTGGTAAGTTGAAAACATCCAGACCTTCTGCAGAGACAGAGACAATTGAACTACAACATAATGCAGGCTCATAAAATCAGAACATACAACAGTCGTTTTTAGAAATTTAGCCCTATTTGTCAAATTTTAGAGCAATCAAAAAGAAAACATGAGACAAATGCAGTAACTGTTACAGAACAAATGCACGGGATAATAAAACAATGTTCTGTTCTCTTTTAGAGTCATCAGATTGAAAAATTATTTTACATTAACATTACCCTTCTTAAACTGACAGACAGCTCCTCTATATGAGTTGCACTTGATTAGGTCAGAGCTCCCAGTAGCAGGGTTGAAGATGCCACAATCTTCGTAAGGCGTGGGGCTACCAAACAACTCAAAGGAGAACGTTTGATTCTGCAAAGAATTGCCCTCCAATGGGTAATCTGACACTGGAAGTCAAACAGTATTCATTAGGTTATTTGCTGAAAATTAAAGACATGAGGTTTAAGCAGTCAAGGGGTTTAAAATAACTTTGAAATTAGCATTATGTAACTTTTCCCAACAATAAATATGAACAAACCATTTAAATAATTTAAAATGATACAAAATAAAATGATCTAATTGAACTTCTTACAATGCTGGAAACACTGTACTTTTACACTGTACTGTTAGTTTATCTTTTAATGTCGAGTGTAGAAATAAGTATTAACTTGTTTGCAAAATATATCCATTATGGTTAAATCAAGCCAACTGACATCACGTAGTTATAGTTTATAAAAGCTGAGATCATGACAAATAGCATTCAGTAAAGTTCAGGTAACATCAGTTAGGTCTGCAGCATATGTCACTTGGTCATTCTTACCTTTGTTACTTAAACAATAGGATAAAAATCTAGTCAAGGACAGGAACACCTTAAAGACCTTAAAGTACTTCTTAACATAAGCCATACATAAGTAAGAGTAACGCATGTTGTTTATAAAGAACTTCCAATGATACTTAAAGATGCTTTACAAATAATAGTTTGAAAAAGAGTTAGAATTTTGGATTTATAGTTTAACAATTCCGGATGCTGGATGAGACATGCACTGGTAAATATAGCAACTAATAAAAAGAATATGTAATATCTTTTTATAGTTAGGATGAGAGAGTAGTGTGACTCGTACAGTATTAGGGAGAAGGGAAATTAAGAAGTGCAGCAAGCACTTCAGCACTGCAGTTTCTATAACTTGAATACTGAAAGACATGCCATGTCTTCTGCAACTGTCTCTGGAATTTAATCTGTAAAAAGCACAGTTTTGACACTGTCAGTAAGTCAAAATCATTGAAAAGAAGCAAGTGTACTGTTCAGTCTGCATGTTTGTTCGGGGAGAGGGAGTGAGGCTTTTGGACTCGCTTGCTCACTGGGGACCATGATGTCAGAGAGGGAGAAGCATGTTTTGAAGGGTGGGACTCAGAGTGATGCGAGTCACCAAACATTTACAAGAACTGTTAGGACTCCTACATTTGCCCATTACAACTCAGTCACCATTTCCAGTACTCATTGTAGGGATAAAGTGAGAGAGGAAAGGAGTTTGAAAAAGTCTGTTTAAGTGTAAGTTTGCCAAAACATGCAACAATTTCAGAATGTATTAGGATGACCTGATTTTTTCTGCTGATACTCAAATGAGTCATTTAACAATGTACTGCATACTAAAAGTGCATATACTGACACCTAGATTAAAACTTATACTTTCATACAATATATAGATATGAGCAGTGCTCAGCTAGGATAGATTAGGTCAACAGAGCCCCTTATTTGATTAAAAACTATGTTTTTCTATTGAACAAATCTATGATTTATGATTTATGATTTTTGTGCAGCCATCAACTGAATTATATAAAAGAAATGACATAGTCACCATACATAATTACTACATAATTGTTGTGCTGGGAAGTGCAATTTGTGAACTTTTTAAACACTGGACAACTGTAACTGGAAATCAGGGTTAATTGTGATAGCCTGGAACAGATCAATGTAAAAATAAATTAAATAAATTAAAAAAAAACAATCTGGAATTTACCAGAAAAAGCAAAAACAATGTTGGCATCTTTTAAAGTAAAAGGTCAGATCAGTCTATTTTTTACTCATTTTTAATCGAACAGATCTGCGTGTACTTCAATCGGAATATTTTCTTAAAAAATTACCATTTGCCACTTTAAGAAATATTAATAGTCAAAAGCCATGCATTTTGTATTTTTAAGAAAGCCTCGCTGCAGCCACCATCTAAATGACGTAATCACTAAGTAAATATGGGTGTAGATAAAAAATGGGATAGAGATGGAACAGATTTGGGTCTGGTCATATATGCAATGTTTTTCTTACATTTCTTTTAGTCGGAAGGGTGGAGTTTACCATATTAAACCATCTTAGAGCGTTACATCTTACTTAAAAGTGTGTAAACAAGAATTACTTTAAAAGGGCCTTAATGTGATTGCTCTGATGCATAACAACCCCAACCAGCCCTTCTGCCAAACTACCGTATTTTGCGCACTATAAGGCTCACCTGATTATAAAGCGCACCCTCAATTATGGGGTCCATTTCTGTACTTAACCCATACATAAGGCGCACCTGATTATAAGGCGTACGTATTACCTAATGTTTTCTGATTGGTTTATCTCTGCCAGCACTATTACGTCCCTGTGTCAGCGGAAAATGGTCCGACGGTCAAGGACAACATGGTCGGTCATTTTTTACACTTATGAACTTATACACTGCACATCGGTCTGCATCACCCATCTCAGAGTGAAGAACAGGCACTCAGTGGGACATGGGCAAAAGCATTAATGATGACACGATTCAATCGCTAAGTATGAGCTCCATACAATCTTGGCCCCATTCAGAGTGAATGGCTGAGATCCGCCTGACCCTGGATTGACACCGAACACAAAGCGAGCGACGGAAGTGGCCAGTTGCCATTCATTTCCAATGTACAAGAGCGAAGAGGCGCGGCAAAAGTGAACGTGTCGGTGAGCGGCGCGAAGGGAGAGCGGTGAATGATGTGGAGGGGGCTTAATGCCCCGATGAATGCTCGGCGCTCCCTGCGGTAAATTCAAAATGGCGGTATCTATGACAGATTTTGGAATCCGGTGCACACTTAAAACACACTGGATTATATGGCGCACGGCCGTTTTTTTTGTGAAAATTTAAGGCTTTTAGGTGCGCCTTATGTTGCGGAAAATACGGTAGCTAAATTGTAAACAACTTGCAGGTTTTGACATACCACTGAACCATGTGGACAGATTGGAGTCTTTTTCTTTCCTTTAAGAGAGAAAGAAATCCATGTAATCTCTGTGCTTGATGATCAAATTAGCTTTGATATATATTTCAGCAAAGCCACCCTCTTTCTCTATTCTTAGGTTACATCCGATCTAAAGTACCTTGACATGGGCTGTCTCTCCACTGCTTTATAAGGGAGGGCTCTATATCCATGGCGGTTTCATTCCACTTGAACATCAGCCCACTTGAGACGGGTGAGCACTCCTTTTCCATGGTGAATATTTGGCTGCTGTTCAACACCTTATCCCAAATGTGCAGCTCTGTGATGCTCCCTGAGAACGATTCAACAGACTTAAAGGAGCCTCCAAACGTGTCCTGCTCCTGCCCGATAATGAAATGGCCATCAGGGCCAATGCTGTCGGTACCGTTTAAGCCATCACCCCTTGAGACCATAACACCATCAGTATATAACGCCCAGCGTCCACCATTCTTGTTCCAAGAAACACACACAGAGTGCCAGGAGAAGTTATGGGCAAAGGCCTCTTCATAAGGCCCGTGAATGCCGTGGACCAGAAGAGCCAACTTCACAGGCTTGCCCTGGGATAGGTTTGCTTGAAGCTGGAACTCATTAACGTAGGACTGGATGGAATAAGAGAAGATTGTGTAAATTCCAAAGCAATCTGGATCGAAGCGGAGTTTTGTGCAAATAGTGACTGAGCTCAGGGAAGGGAACTTGTGCACGAGACGGGCATGCTTCCTGTCCGAGTGTCCAGAGAAGTCCAGAACCAGGGTCTCAGAGGAACCTTCAGTTTCATCATGAACAAAGAGAACAAAGTAGCAATGAGGAAAAAAGCCTGGCCCAAACCTTGGAAAAGATGGAAGCTAAACATAAAATTCCATTTTGCAGTCCTATTAATGGTGTAAATAGTTGAGACCCAGTTATTAACTGAGGCAAAAAATGTTAAGTAAGTGAGGAGGCGGAAATATGTCTTGGATAAGAAAAACAATGACACTACTGACTGAAAAGAAAGATTGCTAACATTCAACTACAAATTTAAACAAATGGCATGGTGAACCTACTTTTCAGATGTTTCGAGAGTTTCCTGGCAATCCACACAGGCTGAGAGATGTTCAAGGACTTTAAAAAGCTGGCCAGCTCATGGTTCTCTGCAGAGTTGGAGACGGTAGCTAAGGCCCCAGAGCGCTGGTTACACAGTTCCTCTGCAGTCTTCCACTGCAGACGATCAGGTACATACTCATAATAAGACTCATCATAAGTCTGGGTTCTGGTTTCCACAGTAAAGGCTGATCCAAGTTAGATTAAAAAAAAAAGAGAAAAGGAAAAAAAGTTGTTGAAGAAAGCATAAACAGACATAACTGGTGAAATTCAAACTAAGACTTATGATGTGTTTCTGACATCCCTGGAATATTCTAAAACAATTCAGATCATGCATGTGACTAAATATAACACAGACTGCTGTACAGCAAAATAGTTTTTAAAATGCAATTTATACAATATACACCAAGAGAAAGTCAGGTTTTCAACTTGAAACCAGATGAAAGAACAAAAAAAGCACAATTTCTAGCCTTTCTGTTCATTTATCAAAGGACAGTTGAGTGCCTCTGAAGCATCTGCTAGAACTCTCAGTTTTTTTCTGCACATATTTAAAACATGCATTAATGGGCGGATAAATTACACTCACTGAGTACAACGTGCCATAAGCCAAATGATGATGTAAGCATTCAAAAATCTGGCTCTCTCACTGAGAGGAATCCCACTCCGATTAGCCCTTAGACTTTCCTTCTCAAGTACTTTCTTTTAAATGGGTTTTCTCTTGTAGTTTTTAGGTTATATCCTCCCTCTGACATACAATTCTTAGTCTTATTAGTTAAATATACTAGCTAATACATTTCTGTAGGTTTGTATCAAATCTAGGTGTGTGTCACACAAAATTTAGTTGGGTGTGTTGTGCTAGCTGAAGTACTGTTGTACAGGCAAGACCATGTGTAATTTGGATGAATGCTTAAAAGACATATGTCAACTTATTTGAAGTTATTTAGGTTTCTCACTTAATCAGACATACCAGCATGAATATATTACTGACTATTAATAGGGTCCCCTTGAGTTTAATCCGAAGAATGCCGCTAAAGAATACACAGCCGACGAGTTAGGCAGACAAAATGGCTACAAGTAAAAGTAATGGCTATAAGGAAACAAAATGACCACATTGACGCGTGGTGACAATGAACTAAGAAAAAACAAAAACACATGCTGAGAGGATACACAGTGAAATGACTGGAAAAAAGCAGAAAACAACTATTTAGCCGCACTTTTAGTTTGGGTATCCTGCACCTGTGTGGCAGCTGAAGACCATCTTTAAACAACATGAGTGAATGAATGAATTAACTTACCTGCTATAAAGCTGTGAACACAAATCTGAAACACAACCAAAGGTTTAGCTCATTTTCAGAAGATAACACAAAGATGGTGGATGATTTGTTTTTATTAATCAGAGAAGATGCTGACCGACTCAATGAAAATAAAGGACAAGGTGAGTAACATCTGCTTCTTTATTAGTTTTACTTGACATGTTATTTGATTTTAACTGTTCATGAATTGGGGCGAGTGGGATTAGATGAGCCAGGGGGTAAATTGACACAAGCTTGGCCAACTTTCCACTTTTATTATTATTATTTTTATCATCATTTGATCATTTATTGTGGAAGCACTATAAATATTGTCATATCAGATGTAATGGCTACACTGCCAGTTTATTCAGGTCTCAAAATGTCTAAGTTGGATGTTGGTAATTTGTCAAGGTATGAAACCATGCAAATAATTTCAATAAATATTTACCTGAATTGGTAAGCTAGCAATTTTTTATTTTTTTTTTTAATATCTGGCATGGGGCAAAGTGAGCCAAACACTGTGGGGTAAACTGAGTCAGACTGGAGTTTGATCAAACTGCAACGAAGGAGCAATAATTTACATGTCACTACAACCGTGATGAATGGAGCACTGGAGTTCAAGCTGTGACTGTTGTTATGTTTCTGAGTTCCTAAAAGTGGAAAAAGGATGGGTTTTGCGTGTGATATCATGCTAATGTTACTTTGGGCAGCATTTTTATGTTTAATTTCAGACATATTACTTGATTACAAAGCTCATTAATTTCAGAGACACTTAAATATTAACATTTCAGAATAACACCGCCCTAGAGACTGGCAGCCTGCTGCAGTAGCTCTACTGGGTTTTCCTTTGCATGTTCTTGAGATCTTTTTCTGTGAAAACACTGATTTTTGTTACATTTTTCTGTGCTAGCTGCGCTGCTGGAGAGACTTCTGCTGTACATCTGTTATGATGCATGACCACAGCAACAGGAGAGTTATTAACCTGGTGGAGCAGCTAACTGAGCTTTTCAAAACGCAAGTAATGCCTGGCATAAGACCCCAAATCCAGACGAGTTGAAGAGGAGACTATCTAGGATCCAGGGTTCAAGAGTAGGAGCAGAATGAAGAAAAAGGTGAAAGAGGGTTAAACTATTCCTTCACTGACAGATAAAATGGACAAGCTTGGACCCCTGATGAAGACACAGCAGGAACATTTTTTCATTGGGACATGGCTGCAGGAACAACCCTTAACACCTCTTTCCTCAGCTTTAAGACTATACGGGTGACAAGATTATTACAGTGCTTGTTAACAACAGATGGTGTAATCCTGGACATATCACCGAGAACAAGAGTGTCTCTGCAACCCAGATGTTGAACTGCTGGCTTTGAGTTCTTATGTTAACTGCCAATGCTGCATGTGTACTTATCAGCTAAGCTGTTGCCAAGCTTCAAAAACAACACCCCAGCCCGTTGATGGCGACTGATGAAGAAATATCTACCACACCTTTCTCTCTGTTACACTTCAACTTTCTACATGTTTGTCACCTGATCAAGATTTGATTTGTTATTGGTATAACCTGTCCAGGGTGTCCTCTGGATTAAGTGGGTATAGAATATTTGTTTCTATAGTTTGTTTGTATAGAAAATTTATCTAGTTTTATTCAACAGTCTCTCTGTTTTTGGGAAGATTACAACTTCTGTGTACTCTTTTGTTAAGTTTTATGTTACGGTATCTTTAAGAAACAAAATATGACTGTTCGTATGACAAAAACAGACTGTTGAACTAGTTTTTAAAGCAGCAAGTAATCTTAAATTGGTCATGGGTTTTAATTAGATGGTCAGTTTCACTCAGTATAGTGCAGCTTACCCACTGACCCGGACCATCTTACTCCTAACCTGAGGCAAACTGAGCCACAGGAGTGACAAAAAAAAGAAAAAGAAAAAAAAAAACAACAACAACAAGCCATGTGAACTGTTATGAATAAATACTGAATCTACGTACTGATAAAATACCGCTAAATTTAATTGGAGACTTTCGTTTTACTTTTGCCTCGTTTTCTTATCTTGAGGACCGCATTAGTTAAAAAAAAAAAAAAGGCTCATCCTACCCCACTCTCCCTTTGGATGAAAATTTAACTGGACACTAGACAATGAAGTTAATAGATAATAAAGCGAGAAGTCACTTATTCTCCAAATGAGATGATTAAACAGATACATCACAGAAACATATGACAACAGGTAACGGTTTTCATTTTAACCTGTGACACTATTTATAAAAGGCACATAGTTGGTGCACAGTGAATCATTGCGTGGTGTGTCTATTCATGATGAAAGTTGTCTGTTAAAAACGGATCAACATCTGCATCTCTGTAGAAAATACCTCCTACTTGGAGGCTGACACATAAACCGACAACATAAAGACAGCTACTTACAAGCAGGCCTAGACTTGGGAACAATAGCAAGTGCATCCTGAAGAGGAGGAAAATAAAAAAGCTTGTTAGCTGGGACTGAAACGGGATGAAAGCCTACTAGGTGTCTTCTGACCGAACGGACAAAAAGACTATTTTACCTGAGTTACTCGTTTGTTTTGTGCGTCTTCTCATTCCAGTCGCGTCTTGTCTGTGAACGCTGCTTTCATCCTTTCCTTTGGACGGTGGCGTTTTTCTCTCTTAATTCTTTGGACTACTTTGGAAAGTTCCCTTAAGAGTGTTTTTCGTCCCAAATGTACAAGAGTAGAGCCCTAGTTCAGTAGAGCGGACTTCTGAGTGCATGTAGGGAAGATGCGTAAGAGGTTGCACAGAGGAGTGGGTGTAACCTACAGAGCAGCAGAGGGTTGACAAAGTAGGGTTCAGGGACGCGCGGGGGCCTTTGGGTGGGCTCCGAGAGGTCTGGTCCAACTTTGGGCTTGCACTATCACCATTCTAAACCCATCATTAAAATGAATGGACCAGGGAACTCAGATGTAATTTATAGTTAATGTGTTTATGAGAAGACCGGATGTTCCCCAGCAATGGATGTACAAGTAATATAAAAGGGTTCAAATGACACAGTGAGCCACTGAAGCTGCAACTAGATTATGTGGGCCGCTATCAAATTTGAGTAACTGACAATAAGATGGCTCAATAAGAAAATGCCCACATCAGTGTTATGGTTAACATAATAAACATTCTAAATTAGGGGTGGGCGATATGACGATATTAAATCGTGAACGATTGCAACGTGAAGACGATCCGTAACGATCTGTCAAACTGCAGAGATCGTGGGATCGTCTAGGGCACAGTCTATAAATTTCAGTTCAACCTGACCGACCAATCACAGCGAATTAGGGGCAGTGACGCGCTTTTTTACCAGCCTCCTTGTTTGTGTGTAGCGGTAGCCGCATGGAGAGTCATGGCTGAAAGGAGTTGGTGGCTAAAAATAAATTCCACCTCCATTATATGGAATTGGTTTGGATTTTCCACAACTGATCAAGCGCAAGCAAATGTAATTTGCAAAGTTTGCACAGAAACGGTTCGCACCCCACACGACGAACCTGTTCAATCACTTGAAGAGGAAGCATCCCAAACAGTACGCTGAGAGCCAAACAGCGAGGGGCCCGGCGGCACCGGCACCGCAGGCCGAGGCAGCAGCAAGACCAAAACAGACAACATTAACACAGACATTTGACAAAGGCACTCCGTATGACAAGTCAAGCAAGTGATAGAAAGAGGTAACAGAGCTGCCCAACCAAAAATACTTCTGTAACACTGTCTGTTTTTCACTTTTCAATTCAAGATTGTGATAAAATTTAAATTGTGATTTTATTTTTAAGAAATCGTGATATATTTTTGCCATATCGCCCACCCCTATTCTAAATATTGTTTGTATGATATTTCAGTGGGGAACCACAACAGCTAAAGAAGGAGGGGGGGGGGGGGGGGGAGTTTCAATATTTATAAGACATGCAGTTGCATTGCAGTGCAGTTGTGCAGGAAGCCATTTTATATCAGCATCTTTCTTTTTTTTTATTTTTTTTTTTTATTTGATATCTTTTAAACAGGGGTACAGATCACAAAAAGGGGAATAAAACGGCACCTTGTTTACATACATATATGAAGAGGAAGTCAGAAGACAAGTCACTGAGTGCAAATGTTGATGTGTTATACAATATATAAAAGAACAAAGCTTAATGCATTTTAAAAAAAAACCAAAAACAAAATAAACTTCTTACTTTTCAACCTGTACAGTTGAGAATGGAAACGAGTCTATTACAAAGCAGTGCGCTTGTGCGGCTGGGTATCGAGACAAGACTATTAGAAAAGGAAAGTACTATATTTTTTTCAGAGGCCACTAAAATGTGCAACAGTCAGTACTTTGAATGCTCTGTTAAATCAAGCCAGATTACAACTTAACTATACTCTTTAATTAGACTGCTGTCCCTTTCCCAGCATGCAAGCACTCGAGGGGAATCAGTTTCTTGACAGAAGTTAGTCCAATTCTCTTACAATATCTCCCCCTTTCAGCTATATACTTTTAGGCTTTTTCCAACTAACCTATTATTTCAGGCAAAAGCAGCTGATAAAGAGTTTACCACGTTAGTACCATGTTGAGCAGTAAATTGGAGAGCTTTACAGCTCTGTACATTTTGTATGCGCTATATTTTTCACTTTTTTTCTCCCCCAAAACAAAATAAGATGAGCAACATCCTTTGTTGCTAATCTGTCATTAATGGCGTCTTCTGTTACTTTTGTGTTAAAGCTGGTGACAGAAGCTGTGGGGCATGTCGAAGCGTCAAAGCCAGTTTGGGTCCAATTGAACTTACTTGTATACAAGGGCAATACAAACCCTGACCGAATCATCTGGGTGTGATAGTGCAACTTTGAGAAACGGGACTTAACGCAATTTCAGTTGGACTAACATGTTAACATGCGTCTTTAACATCTGGTTTTAGTCTGAATAACATGAGTATTCTATCTTTTCTAATGTACTAAATGATAGTCTGGTCCAGCACTGGCATAATATTTTCTTTATAGCCATTTACCCTGAATTTACCCCGTTTATCCACCTGAAATTTCTGTTAAAATCTAAACATTCTGGTGAGTGAAGCCATTGCTCCAACTCAAAAACAACTTGAAAATGCTACAAGCAAGTTTTACCGTGGTATGAGGAAAAAAAACAAAAAAACATTACTAGCTACACAACTACAACAGCCGTATTAACATCACGTTTAAAGGAATAGTTACACAAGCTGTTGCTGCAGTTATGTGATTCAGAGGAACGACTGTGTGGAAACAACTACAATCAGTGGACGCTACAATCCAGCAGACTTTACAGCGTTTGCTGCCTGTAACATTAAGTCAAAGAAATTACCCAAAACCAAGCAGGTTAACCCTAAAATCTTTTTTTTTTTTTAAGGGAATCCCTAAAAAATGGTGTACACTCATCAAAAACCCCACAAATACACATTATACCCAGTGTGGGCTGCCACTGCAATGTTCGCCTGGGGCCAGGGAGTATACAACCTTACTTACAACTCGATTTCTAACAGCACTGTGAGTGATAACTCCATCTTTGGTCAACGAGTCATATTCTGTACTCTGCTCAGAAGCGGCTGAACTTCTGCTTTCTCTTTCTGCCTGCTGGGTCCAGTAGGAGGAGGAGGACAGCCCCCGCAGGGCAGCGTGGAGCTCATCTCGTGCAGATATCACGGTTTGAAGACATGGAAGCTGCAGGGACAGAGTTCCTGCTCCATCCTTGGACAGGCCAGTGATCAGCTCATCGACCATCTTAGCAGAGGAGGAGATCAGCTCTCTGCAGCTGCTGAGGTCAGAACTTCGATCTTTACCTGGAAGAGTCATGGAGGACTGATTAGTGACACATATAGCAACAACAAAAACTTTTGAATTGAGATAAACTACTCAAATTTTAAAAACATATTCGTCTCACACTAAAACTCTTGCCCCCGCTCTGAACCTAGCTCCACTCAACACATTTTGAAGAACAGTCGGAAAAAGCCAATGCAAGTGTCTGATGACCTCTTTAACCAAGATACTGGCCTTAACAGTACCAAATGTGAGCCAACTACAAAAATAACCAATAGTGTGTCAAAAAATTTGTTTAGAAGGTGATTGTGACACTTTTTTACCAAACTATCAGAGGTCAAGAATGCTGCAAGGATGCATAAACAAAGTCATTTGTTTAGCAGATTAAAAGACACCTGCTCTTATTTCACAAACAGGCCCAAGGTCTTAATGAAGTTTATGTGGCATGCTATGGTAAAAATGCCACAAAGTAGAACAGTTGGACATCAGAAAACAAAGATGGAGACTTAAAAAATAAATAAATAAATCACTTAAATGTAGCAAAAAAGCCTTTTTATGCTTGCTTGAGGCTTTTAACTTTTTTTGAAAAGTAATTAATACTTGCAGGTAGAAAGGTGGAAACACCTTTCAATAATAAGTTTTGACTCAAAGTCAAATTTATTTGTATAGCACATTTCATGTACGAAACTATTCAAAGTGCTTTACATAAAATAAAAGCATTGCAGCAGGGGGCAGAAAAAACATTAAAAATATGTAAAAGAATATAAATAGAAATAAATAAAATAATTAAAAGAAATAAAAACAAGCAGCAGTCTAGATAAGTTAAACGATATTGTGAAGATTTCATGCATAGACACGTGAGAAGAGAAATGTTTTTAACCTGGATTTAAAAATGTCTACATTTGGTGAAAGTTTGATCTCCTCTGGCAGTTTGTTCCACTTGTTTGCAGCATAACAGCTAAATGCTGCTTCTCCGTGTTTAGTCTGGACTCTGGACTGGACCAGCTGACCTGAGTCCTTGGATCTAAGAGCTCTGCTGGGTTTATATTCTCTGAACATAATCACAGATGTATTTTGGGCCTAAACTGTTCTGGATTTGTAAACCATCAGTAGGCTTTTAAAATCTATTCTGTGACTGACTGGAACCCAGTGTAAGAATTTTAAAACTGGTGTGATGCGTTCAGATCTCTTAGTCCTGATTAAAACTCAAGCAGCAGCGTTCTGGATGAGCTGCAGATGTTTAATGCTCTTTTTGGGAAGTGCAGTTAAAAGTCCATTACAGTAATCGAGTCTACTGGAGATGACCGCATGGGTGAGTTTCCTTTAATTCTGTTGATGTTTCTGAGTTGGTAAAAAGCTGCCTTGGTGACAGCTTTGATGTGGCTGCTGAAAGTCAGATCTGAGTCTATCAACACTCCAAAGTTACGAACTTGTTCAGTGATTGTAAGGGCCTGAGTCTCAAGGTATTTACCAATGCTGACCCTCTTCTCTTTGCTACCAAACAGAATGATCTCAGTTTTGTCTTCATTTAATTGTAGAAAATTCTCTCTCATCCAGGAGTTTATTTTCTTCCAGACACTGATACAGTACATGTCTGCTGGGCTGCAGTCGTCTGGTGACAGAGACACAAAGTTGTGCATCATCTGCATAACTGTGATAATTTATGTTAAAGTTTTGCTATATCTGACCCAAAGGGAGCAAATACAAGTTAAACAGAAGAGGTCCAAGAATTGACCCCTGGGGGACTCATGGCCACTCGCTCAGATTAATAGCTGCCAATTGTAACAAAATAACTCCGGCCTTCTAAATAGGACCTGCACCAGTTAAGGACCGCTCCAGAAAGTCCAACCCAGTTTTCCAGCCTGTGCAACAGGATTCTGTGATCTACAGTATCAAACGCAGCACTGAGATCCAACAGAACCAGGACTGAAACATAACCAGAATCAGTATTCAACCTACTGTGGTTTAACACTTTGACCAGAGCTGTTGATATAGGGAGTGTGGTACTCGTACAAATATTCATGTTTTCAAAAGTTTCAAATTTACTAGACAATTTGAATGATGACATTAGCTATATTTCTAAGGGCACAAAGTGTCAATAGTTTGACGTGTATAAAATGGCGTGAATCATACGCCATGGCCGTCAGTCACCAGATCTCAACCAAACAGAACACTTATGGGAGATTGGCCAGTCTTCCACTACCATCAACAGTGCACCATGTGAAAATATTTTGAGAAGAACATTTTCCATCTTTTCATTAGGGTTCCAGCAAAATGGCGACTCAATGCCAAGGCATACAAGCAGACAAGGAAAGAAAAAGGCTTGCTGGTGTTTCCTTTAATTTGTCACTGGTCTGTAGCTCCACAGAACTTCCTTCTGATACTTGTGATGCAAGGATGTTTGAAGAGGAAGTAATTGTGGATAAACCAAACCACAGTCTTATGTTATGTGTAAGTCATAAGCTTCACCTCGCAAGGTTGAGGACAGACAGGTGTGCAGCTGTCGGATGGCCTGGTTCAGATGGAACAGTTTGGCTGATGCAGTCCTCAGTCTCTGTAAATGAGAAACTGAGGCCTCCTCTTTTCCCTGCTCCATCTCCTCTAGGTCAGATTCCCTCTCCTGTTTGAAAACATTAACACATCCAACACAGAGTAAATGGTAAGTGTGAAATGTAGAGTAACACTTAAACACATACTTTACGATAGATGCCAATGGCCAGTGTAGCCTTAAACAAATCAAGATAGATTGTTAACCACAGGACAGCCCTGGAGTTGAGATCTTAACTTAAAGCTACTTCAACAGAAACTGTTGTACCCAAAGCTACATTTTCTTAGTTGAAGTTTCTTTCAGACATTACGCACACATATGCATCCACATCCATAAATGCATCCCTGTGTTACATGCCTTGTTCAAAGGACAAGTAACTGTTTGAGGTCATAACTCAGGTTAATTTGACAACAATTACACCATGGGCAGCAAAATACGCCTGCACCTATATCTGTCCATTGTTGGTTTAACAAAAAAAAAAAAAACCCTGCTAGTTTGTGTGACCAAGATAACAGCAAACAAGCCTGTTAGCTGTGACTTATGGCACTTCATTCAACACATTCATTACGGGTACGATCATCAAGGGATGACTGCAGGGAGATAAGCTTATAAAGGATTGAGCTTTACAGGCGCAATAAAGGCTGAGTGGCATCTTTAACAGGGTTGTTGTAGGCATGGGTATTAATCTGTAACATTTAAACCTCTGTCAAGATGGAGTAATTGCTTTCTTACTATGACACAACGAAAGAAGATTGGCTGTGCTGCATGTAGCTGATGCCACTAAGCTGCTCTAATATTACACACTGCACATTTTTTCCAGTTAACAGAAGCCTTTCTATGCCAGTTGCTCCAATTGTCTTTTGAGAGAAATCTCTGTCTAACACTACCCACTCCCAACCTTTAATAAACACTACGAAAAATATAAGGAAACCAAATAAAAAGGTGACAGAGCAGCAGCAATTGTTTGTAGTTGTTACTTTGAGGTTATGCTGAAACTCACCGAAATATGGCAATTTATGTAGCTCTGCAGGGCGCGAGCTAGATCAAGAGTTTTGGATTTTAGGCTCTGCAGGACCTGTAAGTAGAGATGATAAGCAACCGATTAAAACAAAAGAAAAAAAAAAAACAAATAAGTAAACATTTGCTGAAGCTTTATAATAAAATGTAATGTAATAGAATAGAATAGAATTACTGGGTTTCTGGGATAGGCCAGCTGAGCTTCTCTCAACATTTCCCTGGTGATAGTGAGGCTCTCGTCTAAAAGCGAGCGGACGCCCTTTTTGGTTCCCATCAGCAAAAACGTTACCAGAGATTGCTGAAAAGATACAATGAGATAATCAGATGAATCACATTTTAAAAAGGCGCAGCTTCACCTTTCCAGGGACCAGAGTTAAACACAATGAACAAAACAATGCATCACGGTTGGTGATTAGTACCAACAGTGATGATCAGTTATCCAATGTGGTCAAAGTATAGTGACACTATATAGAAAGAACATCAAATCCAGGCACAAAGGTGAGCTATAGTACAACATTAAGCATCACATCAACCCCCCCTGCCCTCAAATCCAAGAACTGAAATATTGCAGTTGTTTTCCAGAGTATTTCGATATTTTAAGCAGCTTAAGGCTTTCTAACGTTTGGGTCATGACGTATAAGGAACAAATGTAAAATGTAAAAATCAATATTCAGTCGCACTCTAGGCATATTCCAAAGGGGATTTCTGGGTAGTTAGTTTTACACAGTTGTTCATTTGGTTCACTCATTCCGTTTATCACTGCTGGTGTTGTATCCTGAGGTTGTTTACGCTGGAGTTTTAGTAAAGGTTCAAACAAGAAAAGTTTACAGATATATGCAGATACTGATTATGGTGTTTGGTCGAAAATAAAACCGAATCTCGTTGTGTCCTTCATTGCTACCTCACGTTGAACACTGTGCTCCCATCAAGACAGCAACAGTTCTGAGCACACCCTTACCATCTATTTAATAAAACACCACAGCACTTGTACATAAAACAAATCCAACACACATTTATATTCAGATCATTAACTCCCAACCTCTTAATATCTTACTTGCTGAGAGATCCGCACAGCTAATAGTGCATTCTCTGGTATTATGAAGTCGGGGCTTAAATGCGGTGAACCTTTGAGCCTTAACAGAGATGGTAGCTGCTGCGGTGTTATTGGTGGCGTTACCTTGCCTGTGGCCTGAGCGCCTGGCCCCATGATGTTCAGCGGCATGCCTGTCACCGCTGCCATGTGGCTAAGCACAAGCAATGCTGCATTCAGGCACTGACCGCTCTTCCTCCGTGCCTCCATCACCATTGATGTGATCTCAGATTCACAACCCTGGATTTAAAAAAAAAAAAAAAAAAACGCCCAACATCAACATACACAAACTGACTAACAGGTGGAATTAGAATTGATTTAATCGTGAATCAATGCTAGCCAGCCAACACAACGGTCCACAAAGTCTGAAGGGTCAGTAAATAAATTAAAATGCTGGAAAATATTATAAATCAGGACTGAAAGGGGAAAATTGTGTGTTTAGGTGTTGAGACTGGTAAGGAATTTAGATTTATTTTCCATAAATTCATGTTCTGTGTGGGGCTCAAGGCTGAGAATTCCCTCTGCTTTGCCATTTCCATAGACATAGCTCAAACAGCTCAGAGCTAAGACCCGTCAATCAATGCTCTGCATTTTGATAAGCCACCCCATCTGCAAACTGCACCAAATTGAAAACCGTTTTGTCAGCTTAGATTTTGCACTCTTTTCAACTTTTATATCACCTGAAAGTTCCAGGATTACTCCGGTATCACGTCACTGTAAAGGCTTTAATCTGCAATTGTTTTTTTGTGTTTACCTGTATAAGCATCTGGATGAAACCTCCCATTTTCTTGACTTGGCTCTTGAGTTCCTCAGCAATGGTGTAGAGCAGGCCAGAGGAGGGTTTAACACTGGACAACCACTGCATGGTAACAAACACAGCAGTCTCTATTGCTGTGGTGGCCTTGACCAGCTCAGTCTGTGCCATTGTGTTACATGCAAACACTACAGGAGAAAACAAAAGTTTGATCAAAATGAGGCTGCACCTTTGACCAGGAAGGCACTCTTTGGCATTTTAGCTGCACAAGCAAACCTCTCGTTTTGCATTTACATAGATAGAATAAAAGAGCAACACTATCTTGCTAATACTTTCATCATTGACAGCTTGGAATCGAGTTAAAACTCACCGCTGTCCTGGCTGTCATCATCCAGGCTATCATACAGGTCACATATGGTTTGGACCGCCATGTAAACCAGGTTCAGATCAGAGATCAGTCTATCTGCCAGGCTCTCTTCTGTCCCACTGCAACTACGCAGACGGGACACTGACTGGCCAATCAGCTCCTTGCAGATGCCAGCAATGGCAGGGTCTGTGGTGGTGGAATGGGTGGAGTGAGGCTTGGTCACACCCATCAACCCTGGGGGTCAGGTAGAGGTGGTGTGCACAAAAAAGGCTTCATGAAACACTGCAGTAACTCTGTGTCAAATGTTTTTTTTTTTTTTTTTTACAAATCAGTGAAGAAGGGTCTATTTAATAGCTGGAACACAAAGACTTTTCTTTGTAATTCTCCACATTTTAACACTACAGCATTTGAAATCGAATATAAAAATACAAATAAAACAATTTTTCCCTTTTACCGCTCACCAAAAACTTGACAGAAAAAGATTGTTGGAGACAACGCTGACAGTGTTTTTTATGATAACTTGTACCAATATTCCTACAACTGGGCTCACTACAAAAAAAATTAAAATAATTAACTTGTATGATGTGACTCAAGTTGTTTTGTTAATTCTCTTACCAGCAGACCCCGAGGGGCTGTTGTGGAGGCTCTGAATTGGATGGACCCGGATCTCGTAGAGACGCCCTGAGATTCTCCTGCTCTTCAAAAGACTCCTGCTCCTAAAGTTCAAGCAAACAGAAGCCTTGTCAGTATGCTGCCAAGTCATTTTATATTCACATTTTCTTAGAAATCCAGTTACTGCGCTCATTTAAAATGACTGTCAATACAAACAGATGCAGATATCATTATACTAATTGCAGCTCAATGTTCATCTGCCAGTTTTTCTTTCATATTGTACTCTTTGTAGAATTATTATTATTTTTTCCTTCTAATATGCAGATTTCTGGACTGCATCTCTCTCCTACCATTTATTTGCTGTAGTGGGATAGTGAAACCGGTAGTGGCAGGCAGTGCATTTTCTCTCACTGCTGTGGCAGAATATCTTTAGCATGCTTTGAACATGGTAAGAGTAATAATTTTAAAACAATTCAGTTAGCAAAGGACAGAAACACTTGCGAGACGGGAGCAACAGATGTTATACGCTTATTTCGTCTGGAGAAATCTAGAGTTAGGACAATACGTGAACAACAACAATTATGGTTATGAGGCCTGCGAGTTGGATAGAACAGTATAAAGTCGTATTCATTTGGCTGGATCTGGTGGTAGTTTGGGCACCGGCAGGAGTGCTGCTGACATCGAGGGGAGAAAATGTTGGGGGTTCAGCATGTACATCTGGTGATGTGTATGCATGTTTAGATTATGCAACATGATGTGAGAGACAGATCTTTGGTACCTTTCCCTTTCCAAATGCCCT
This sequence comes from Leuresthes tenuis, assembly GCF_036924035.1. Taxonomy (NCBI): domain Eukaryota; kingdom Metazoa; phylum Chordata; class Actinopteri; order Atheriniformes; family Atherinopsidae; genus Leuresthes; species Leuresthes tenuis. The sequence continues at coordinate 11,921,942 of NW_027325361.1, read as the reverse complement.
GCCAGGACCTTTGTGGACATGAAATTATTAAACAGAGGAAATACAGCGAGGTGGGGAGTATTCTGTGGGCAGTAGTTTTATAAGAGAAAGAAGCATGGCTCAGTGTCAAAAATATGTGCCAGGTTGTAAATTACACTGTTGGGAACATTGTGAAAATAACTAAAACATTCTGCTGTACATTTTCCATTCAGCCTACTTTTTTTTTTGAATTTCCAAACATCCTTTTGCTTGAACGTTGTTCAGATTAAAAGAGCTGGGCTTTGAGGCAGTGGATTCAGGACACACATTTTAAAAGCCTGTGCGTCGAAGCAACACGATGGGCATGTACAGAGAGATATTCCTGCAATCTCCTGAGGGAAAAGTAGTCTTTTTGAGGGCTTTCATACCACCTCATGTCATGCAATAGAACATGAATACAACTTAATCCTCAAATACTTATTTTAGCACTATAAATATAGGACGCTAAAATATGGACTGAAGATAGAAAGAGGAGCTCGATAATTACCTTCGGCGAGAAAAGGACGATGTGGAAGCAGAGCAGGCCGATATATCTTGCTCCCACTCATCATCAGGGTCATAAAACACGCCGTCATCTTTAGAGGTGGAATCCCCCTGCAGAGATTAAAGTACTCTTGACATGCCCGGTCTCATTTACACAACTTAATGAGACAAGCATAGCAAAGAGAATCAGCTTCCATCTGCTGGGCATAAAAGCACCCCTTCTGGGCTGTAATAAAGTCAAATGTCTAGAAAACGGGTGGTTGAGTGTGAGCTGATCTCAGTGAGTTTCTGAAAATGCAGCGAGGAGGAGAGAGGATGACAGTCAGCATATGTTTTAATCAATGCTCATTCTGTACTATGTTATAAAAAAAAGTCAAACATTTCTCTTTCATAACATCTACAAATCTGACCAAAACTGGCTGTCATTTCAACATCAGAAATCAGCTGCATTTGTAAAACGTCAGTAAAGTTTTGCTCAGGGGTCCGATTATATAAACGAGTTATCCAGCTATTCGGAAAGTTAGAGTTGATTTTAGGCAAACCTGCACGAGCTCCCTCATGGCAGCCATGTTGTTCTGGAACTTTTCCAGGCTCCAGAAAGTGGAGATTCCCAGCTTTGTGTTTTGAATCCGCACCTGCACGGCACCTTGTTCTGGGTTCTCATTGTCAGAGCTCTCATGTCTGGAACAGAAGACAATAACTTGATTGCTGGCTGATTTCGATATAGATTACGGCAGCTTTTAAATTGGACAACTTGCTTACATTTTGATTTTTCTTTGAGAAACCATATCGTAAATCATCCTTAAAATTAAAGCAAAACCTCACTGGTATTGTACATTGCTGTGTTTGTGAGCTGTAAACTTTAAATGTTGGACCTACCTGCTGAAGACTGTGCGTTTTTTCAGTTTATCACTAATCTTATTTGCTTCCTCAATCATTAAAGACAACTTCATGGCATCCCACTGTGGAGAGGCTAGAACACAGAAATGAAAAATTAACAGCCAAGAACATCTTACATGAATGATCTTTACTTTTGGAGCAGTGAATTGTACATTCATACATGTGACAGTAGCTGTCCTCATCACTCTCTTGGTTATGGAGGAGGAACATCTAACCTTGTACTGCAGACTTGATTTAAACACTACTACCAGCAAATGTAGCCCCTCATTCAAAACACAAAACTCTGCCACACTCTCTATGAAGGTGATAGGAAAGTAGTATCAAGAAGTCATCAACTTTCCAGGTCTTTTTGCCAAACTGACAGATGCAAATGTACAAGGTACCGAAGGGACATGCACACACAAGGGTCAGAGAAGAGTAAAATGAAAATAATAAAGACGTGATGTGCTTTAAGACCCACTTCAAGCTGTACACAGGTGATCGGATCACCCAAAACACGGTTTAATTGTAGGTTTAAAAAGCTTCATGACCAAAAAAAAACTCACCCTTTCTGGGAGTTTGGTTTGCCCTTAAAGCTCTTTTCTTTAGCATATCCTCCAGCTCTTTGCCGATCTTCCTCTTCTCCGCCTCCAGTGCCTCAACAATCTTTGCTTGGCACACTCGGCGTTCTTCCATAGCCTGGGGTGAATCATAGCAATGTAAATAACGTTAAAAACCATCAGGCCATAACACGTAGCCTTAAGCCAAACTCTAGCATGACTCAAAACACATCCCGAAAGGCCCCTTAGTTAAACACAAAACCAGGTGTCGACGTATTTGCTTAAGCCTCCAAAGCTTGCTTTATATCATTAAAAATCATGAAGCAAATCATGAGCGAAAGAGAGAGATGATGTCAGTAATAGTTATAACTCCTCTGTACTTTGACTTCAGATCAGAAATGGTGAGACTGAAAGCTGACTGAAATAAGATTGGTCATAGTTCTGTTTTCATGGAGATTGCAGATCTATCACATACGAAGTATCTCTGAATGCAGGCCAGTTTTCGACAGTCTCCTGTTGGAAAGTAGTCTTCTTATTCCAAACTTATTTAGATCTGTATCGGCAATACTTTTAATGGTCTGAGATTCTGCACCACACTGTTACCAAACTATACCGAGTCTTTATCTTCATGAGGTTTTATGAAGAACAACAACACATATATTTTACGTAGCTGAATTAGGATTGTTTTATCTCCGCTTTAATTTGAACAGAAGTGACAAGTTTAACATAAATACTGAATAAGAAGAACAGTGCTTCAGTGATTGAAGTAAAAACAAATTGTTAAAACCTTCACCATGTTAAAAAGGTGTAAAACACAAGAAGATATATCAGTTCAGTGCACGGGGAGAAACGGTGCATATTTTTGACAGAGCGAAACTCATTTGGCATAAAGTTAAAATAATAAACTCTTTAAAATGAAGAAAAGCACTTGAACTTTCTGGTATTCAGACCTGGGCCTCCATGTGGAGACGGAGGCGTTTCTTCTGGGTGTCCACCTCCTGCTCCAGCTCAAGCTTGGCCATCTTAAGCTCCGCCATCTGGCTGGCCACCCGCTGCTGGTGCAACTCCTGCCGACGCTTCTGCTCAGTCTCCTCATTCTGACAACAATGACATTCAATAGTGACTGCACAAGTTTTAAGCATATACAGTCTATATTGTTTGATGGCTGTGGAATAAAGTCGCACAATGTTAAAGAAATAAAATTAGAATGAAGATAGAAACAGAAAGGTGTTAACGTTTACCAGCTCTGTCTCTAGGGCTTGGATCCTGTTTTCATAAAGAGCTTTCTGGTTAGAAAGCTCCTTCTGAGCCACCTCTTTTGCCATCTGGATTCCCTGCATCATCTCCTCTTTTGCCTTTAAATGGGCTTCTTCAATTTCTGCTTCAAGCCTGAAACGTCCAAAAATGGCTCATAGGGTCATCTGATTTTGACAGACAGACTGCAAACATGAGGAGGACTGTTCTTCATCTGAATAACCCTCCAACACTCACTTCGCTCTTTGAGCAGCAAGTAGCTCATTTTTGGCAAATTCAAAGTCCTTATGGCCATCGCCTGCACTCGTCCAGCATGATACCCGCTTCCCAGACTGCACCTCTGCTGGATGATTGAACCGGAAGTAGTGGTCTCCACCGAGGATAACCCTGTCGCCCTGGAGGTCAAATAAACAGACAACAATGCGGACTGAAAATGATTCATGAAATCCTTTGGACAGACAGGCTGATGAGTTCGATTCACATTTAATGAGTCAACAACTCCCATATTTACACTGAAGGCACTGAAACATTTTTTTCTCTACTTACATGGTGTAAGACAGTGGATGCAGAGACTAGGTTTCCATTAACGAAGGTCTTGGCATTATCCATAGGACTGATGCTTACAGTATTGTGGGTGTTGGATATAACACTAAAAAGCGGAATAAAGTATAAAATAAATTAAACATCTTGAAATCAAATTATCTCTAATTTTGAACAGAAATGCTTTCAGGCCTTTTTTAGTTTGGTTTCACTTTCTTTCATTTGGCTTTAATCATACTGATTGAAAACAATATCTATACATGTGAATTTCAAGCATTAAAAGAACATTGCATGTATTTTTTTCCCTCTGAAATGTAGTTTAATCTTCCCATACTGATGATTATCCACAACATCCTTACTGTATTTATACACCGTTTTAAATACACACAAGACTGCAAACACGGTACCCAACACTTACTTAACTGAACAAATTGATATGGTATTCACACCCTGCCCAGGTTTTGTTCTCACCAGTGCTGGTCAGCAATGAGAGTTCCAGTGAGCTGGATGTCATGGCAGGAGCCAGGTTTGAGCTTGCCCACTGTGGTTTGACCCTCTTTGATCATGTAAAGAAGCATCTCAGACAGCTGAGGATCCTCGTTCAGATTCACCAGGTTAGGAAGACGGTTGTCGACTTTGAATGTCACACCTACTTTCTGATTGGACAAAGCGAGAAATATTTTCCTCATTTTTTTTTTTTTTTCAAAGATGAAAAGTTTCACAGTTTCATGCAATAAGATCAACACTACATAGCAAGATAAAAGATGGTTTGAAAATCAGATACCTGTAACTCCTTTGTCTCTTCCCGTTTACGGATTTCTGCTTGCTCAAGTTTCTCTTTCCATGCCCTGCCAAAAAATAAAGCATCACCAAAAGTAAACGAAAATTCTGCCCTGACCTATCAAGATGCAACTAAAACTTCAAACTGTGTGTAAACCATGAAGAATCACAACAAGGTTTCTCATAAGTTATTCACTTTGGATCCCTGCGACCAAAAAGGTTTCAAGGTTATGTCAGATAAACACAAATAATAATGGTAGAATTAGTGCAGCGGAGCTGACCGGTTGGCCTCGATCATCTCTCTCTCTTGCTGACACAGTTTGTTCTTCAGGGTGACGATCTCCTGCTGGAACAGCCTGACTCGTTCGGGTTCAACGCCCAGGGAGCTCATCTGGGCTGCTCGCAGTTTCTCCACCTCTGCCTTCAGGTCTGAAACACACAAAAGTTGGGCCAAACTTCTTTAAACTAAACAGTAAATGCCAATGTGAAATTGGAGAAAGTCGCACAAAAATCCTTAGAGGGTTTAACTTTAAAAGAGGCCTTGGAAATATTCTGACATTGTCACTTATTGAGCAACGCTGTCCCAGTTTGAACATCGAGTCTTACACTGAGCAGTGATGTGAGAGAAGTGCACAGCAAGAGCTCCCCTTAGTGCTAAAAGCATCAAACAGCAGCACATCATCATATGACAAAAATAATACTTGCAAGACAGTTAGCTGCCAAGTGCGACTGACAGTGCATAAATATGGCCAGGAGGCAAGGTTAGGGCCAGGCTCTCATTTCAGCTGGAAAGCAAAAGAGCTATTGATAAAAGGGAGGATGGAAGAAGGGGGAAGGAAATGAAGAACAAGCCCCAAAGAGAAGGATTTTATTGTAATATGAAAGATTAACACAGAAAGTGAAATATAATGTAGATGAAGGAGGAGCTAAAGCACAGACAGCAGATGGAGACATCAGCTTCGTATTTTTGTATGCGATTAAGCTATTATTCTGGTTCTGTTAGTATGGGATAGCTGTAGTGAAAGAAAAGAAAATCTCTCAAAATTGTTTTCCAGTGGTAAAAAGGTAAACTTAAGAACTGAATTTCAACCCATAGAATCATTTCCAGTGACTGGGGTTGGATATACAAAGGAAATTAATCAGGGCGGGGAATGATTGCAATGGAAATCAAAGCCATAAATCAGCCAGTTTCACAGTAGATCTGTTCAAATGTGTAGATAAAAACACTCACAGCCCTGTAGAAATATGTAACATTACCAAATCCTGAATTAATGCAGCTGCCCCCTTTTACTAGTCGATATACTGTTGGCACCGCAGCCTAACACAGCTGTAAAGATATACATTTGACACGTAAACAAACTGAATTTGCCAACAACTTGGACCTCAGTGGACATGCAAAGGAATCAGCCCTAAAATAATCCTTTAGCTCATTGAAAAAAAAAAAAAAAAGGCCTGAGGCACTTGGGTTCCAGCTGCTTTTGGTTGAAAGGCATCTATAGTGACCAAGGATTTAATTACCAGTTAGTCACACAACCAGCACTGCGCTCAAACAGCATGTGTGTCACAGTTGCTGAAAACCCAGCCACAAACAAAAACTGTGCAGATTGAGCTTCACCACTGGACAAACATCAAAGTGGAACTATCAGTCTAAAGAAATGATAATAGATTAAAAAATAAATTAAAATTAAAAAAGGGCTGTATAAATAAACTTCTATAAATCCCCCACACACTTTTGAATGCGTATGTTAAGGATGCCTGACCTCTGATTAGTTTGGCGCTTGTGTCCTCATTGACTTTAGCCACGTTAATGATTGTGCGGGCCTGCTGGGCGTAGCGCAGCGTGCTCAAGCTCTCTTCCACATTGCTGCCCGCTGGGCTCACAGTTGCGATCATGGTTGTCTTGGAGTTACCGCCGAGGCTCTCTTTTAACAGCCTGAGGATGAAGATAAAACAGCGCTTGCTCAGAAAATAAGAAAGTTCTTACAGTTATTCAAACTGAATTTATAATTCATTCAGTTACTGTTTTCCATTTCCCTCTTTTTGTTTTTCCATTGATAAAATAATAAAAACACTAATGAAAGAAGGTCAACAACAATCCAGGATAACCTGTACGGACATACTGCTTTCTTACCACGTAAGGACAGACTCTCTGTATGGGATGAAGACCTTCTTCCTGGTCAGTGCCTGTTCTGATAAGGCAGAGATGACCTTTCCCAGTGTTAGCAGGGATTTGTTGATGCTAGCGCCCTCCTATAAAGACGGAAAAACTAGAATCAACTGTTTGTGTCTTATTGAGATTACAAAAGTGAAAACGCTTCAATACTCCACATAGACCTGAACCTTCATAAAAGTGGCATTTTGTTATAGTCTGGCTTTAACGGCTCAACTAAAGGCTAATCTGAGATGAATGGCAATCTGAGATACAACTGTATCTCAGATTACTCATGGTGGATAAAACTAATGATTAGTTAAGTTCTGGCTTGAGTTGTCAAACACAGTGTGTCCGTGTGTGTGTGTGTGTGTGTGTGTGTATACCCTGAGTCTGTCTCCACTTGTCTGGGCTGAGTTACAGCGTTCGCTACCGGCCAGATCGACCAAGTTGATTCTGCTGCTGATACTGTGGTCATGCTCCTCTCCCTCCACAAACTCACTCTGAACACACAGACAAAAGTTTTGATAAACACTCAGCTAAAACCCGCGTCGGAATGAAGAGTCACAATCTGTGCTGTGAATATAAAGTAATGTCAAGAAGCCATACTTTAGTCTGAGTCATAACCAGGGTGAAAACAGAGTGAGATCTTGAGCTCTTGTCATTCATTCCCGTTGCAGCTGTGGCCCTCTGCTTGTTACCAAGCTCCAGCCAGCCCTAAAAAGAAAAGAAAAAAAGCAAATTATGACTCTCAGCAGGACATCTTACATGTAGATTCATAGGTCATTCTAACATGCTCCTAAAAGTATCAAGCACAGATTGTAAGAAGAAAGACTGGAACAGTAAGTTCAACCGACCTGAATGTCACCGTAAGAGCTCACCACATTCCTGAGAAGGGAAAAATGAAAATGCAAAACAAACCGTTAAGAAATGTTTTTCTAGCTTTTAATGAAGTTTGATTTAGCAAAAGAAAGAAAAGATTTTCTCACGCAGAGAGCTCAGCAACATAGGGACCATGCACTGGATGCTCCCTCACCCTCAGCTGAAAAACAAGTCCGTGAGGTTTTATCTTTTTATTTCTGATATCACACAGCACTAAAAATTAAGAGCAAGACTGTAAGCAACTATTTGGAACAGATGTTCTCCAATATGTAAAAATAATGTTGCTTACTAGGGAATATAGCAGCCTTCATTCTTGAAAAAGTACAGTACACTGCTTTCAATAAAATCTTAAAATAAGAAAAGGTCAAAGGCCACTGCGGAAAGTGTGAGATCCAAAAGTAAAGGCTGCAGTGGACCTTCTGCAGCAGTTACCAGTTTGAGTCAAACCACTAACCGGCATCCTCCTTTGGTTTGGCTCATCTCTGGTCACCAGCAGGTCATGGATCTTCTCATTGTACACTTCAAAGTAGCTCATCTCGACATGGCATTTGACCTGAAATGCAAGAAAAGACCAGATGTTTTGATAAGTGATGGAACCAGACTGAAAATAAGACAGCCGGTGTGCTCATCCAAGTTTTGATTATTGGATAATCATTTAATTGTTGGGTCAGTCATACAACCTAAACCCTTTTCAAGTTAAACTGGCTTAGACAAAAAAAGAAACAGCAGGTGACTGGCACCGACGATGCTTCTGTGTGACCCATTACCTCTTCATTTTCTATGGAGGCCAGTTTCACAAAAAGCTCCTGACAGAAACGTGGGATAACCCCTGCCTCCTCCTCAAAGCCCATCATCCTGCACAATCACCATTTTAAACAAATCAAACTGGTTAGATTTCAATTTCAAATGCAGCATCAATATCTCAGAAGTGCCGGAGAAAGTCGATTCATTGATACAAACACTCACGTGTATGATTTGCCAGAACCTGTCTGGCCATAAGCAAACAGGCAGGTGTTAAATCCTTCAAAGGCCCTCAGTAGCAGAGGTTTGGCCAATGTCTCGTATACAGTCTGTTGGCTGGCAAAGGTGGGGTCTTTTTCATCCACCGAGCAAAGTGAGAAGTCATATGTGAAGGAATAGCTGTGTTTGGTCTGTGGATGCTGGATGACAGTCTCCTGACCGTTCATGAAGATTACCTGCAGTGTCTTCTCTGCTTTCTCCCTGTCACAGACCAAATTATATACAGTCAGACAATTAGGTGAAGCACTTTTACAACTGTGTAAGCTCTACATCCTCACATAAAGTGTCACAAACCTGGCATTGAAAGGCCGAACACGGACAGCCACAGTCACAGCACTGTTTTCCATCTTTAAGGAGTCCTGCTGCTTCGGGGCCTCACTGGGATGGCACAGAAGTTGTTTACTGGGGGCTGGAGCAGAAGAGGTCCTTACCAGGGTCGCGTCTCCCTTTTGGTCTGAGTTGGTTATCTTTTTCTCTTGCACTGGATTGTTGAACTTGTTCACAGCTGCGGTGGCCTTGCTGACCCGAGAAGCTGGCACGGGTTTGGCAACCTCTGCCTGCTGTGCCCGGGATTTGGGCCTTTCCAGACTTGCGGATTTGACTGCCACCAGTTTTGGAGCTTCTTTACTTGCCAGTTTCTCGAAAACGTCTCTCTTGGCCGCGATTTTTTCAAATGGGGTCTTTTTGGTGGGTGTTTTAAAGGTATGTACCTGTTCCTCTAGCTGTCTCCTTGTGGACGAGGGCGTTTTGCCGTGAGCTATCATCCCCTGCGTTTCCTTGTTCTTAGCGGCAGTTTCCCTTAAACTCGTGGACCTGAATAAAACAGGAGTCCTGCCATTTGGTTCACCGAGAACTTTCGGTGTTGGCTGTTGGCCAGTACCACTGACACCACGCTGTCCACGTGCGCTTTTATCCATTGAGGGAGTCCTCGTCCTGCGTTGCAGAGTGAGTCTCTTCTCTGGAGCTGGGGTGGTGTTCTGGCTACTTTCAGCCATAGTCCTCTCCGCTGTTTCAGCCCCGGTCTTCCTCCTGGATCTTCTCTGTAGGGTGAGTCGGCCTCGGTAAGGAGTCTGCTGCCCACTGCCACTCTTTGACAGCGCAGAGGTCCTGTTTACCGGACGGCTTTTATCGGACGACCTGCGGTCTTCACGCGCAGATTCAACGCTCGACATGTCACTTTTTCCTTGAGATGTGTCTGTTGCCTTTTGCCCTGTCAGGCGCTCCTTGCCGGGTGTCCTGAACGTTGATGTTGACAATAGATGATCATAATATGCTGTTTGTTTCCTTGCCTGGACGCTAAATATCGACATGGCTCTTAATTGGTCATAAAAACTCCAAATTAGTTAACGGTAACTGCTCTGTGGTTTTTCAACCTGTGACCGTACACAACAGTAAAAACATGTAAGACCGACGCAAATACGTCTAAGTATAATAGTTAAAATTATACATAAATACTTTTGAATAAAATACTAGCTATGCACACGAAAAGAGCTAACTTTGTTTGTTATTGTCTCCTCCGCTTCCGCCTTCACCCGCCTCAATTTCAAATTGTGTCCGTCACTGACCGCTGATTGGCTGAACTTTCTACGTCACATTTTAATGGCGACATTGCAAGCATATTAAAGTAACGCTAGGTGGCAGTACAGATTATATCATAAGTGGACTGAGATCAGTGGAAATATTTTCTGACACGTCTTTACATCTAAAATTAGTTTTCTTCCGTTAAAAGAGTAATGTACCTCCATAGTGGAAATGTCATAAAAATGGAAGGAAAAAAATCTGACTCCATCTGCTAAGGACGGCTACAAAAACCTCTAAATGGTACCTTGGAAAAAGATCTTTTGTCATTCCTAAATTTGAAATATATACTAATTTCTTAGGATAATTTATCTTTAAAAATATGCCATGTTTTACCTCATATTAACGGCATAATGTATTCAGGTGCTTAGCTAAAGGGAACCTGGCCTTGGATTTAAGTGTGGGGATTAAAGAATAATTCCTAACTGAATAAATTTTCTTACAATAATCACACAAAACATTATGTTACAATACATCAAATCCATGTTTTAACTATTTATTTTTAGTTCATTTTTTTTTTCAAACAATATAGAAACAAAACATCAAAGCTTTTAATCTACAAATAGACCGGTCCTGCAGCAATGATTTATGGAATCGGTTACTTCTTGCGACGGTCATGTTTCTTAATGATGTCTAGGAGATTGTTCTTGGTAACGAGTGTGTCCTCATGTCCCGTTTTGGTTTTCTGTCTTTCCCTCCTCTGCTGTTCGTGGAGATGGGGTGAGTTTAGAAGCTGAGGGGGTAGAATGGACCCAGTGGGTTTGACCCGGTTCACCACCCCCAGGAACAGCCGCTTGTTGTTGTTATTGAGGAAAGTGATGGCTGTTCCCCTGTGTCCGAGCCTCCCCGCTCTGCCCACCTGAAAGATAAGAAATAAAGAAGCCAACAGTAAATTCTATTAACTGAGGAGATAAACACCCTGCTATTTATCTTTGTGCAGAGGGCTTCTAAATCCCACCATTAGGAAGGTATTGCATTTTGCCTTTTTAAACTTCTAGTTACTAAGAGTAAAAAGCACAAAAGGAGCAGGAGTGCTGCTTGACTAACCTGGTGAACATATTCATCCATTGTGTTTGGCATGTCAAAGTTAACCACCAATCTGACGTTGACAAGGTCCAGTCCTCTGCCTAGAACACCTGTACTGATCACCACTTCAAAGTCTCCATCCAAAAGGCCCTGAAGAAACGGAGCAGATATAGCACTGCTAACATTGTAAGAGTACAGTGATTCATAGAGCAGGCCTTTGAAAACTAATACTCCAAACTCAAGTGGACTCAATAGCTAGTCCACTTTTCTTTTTTTTTCTTTTTTTTCTTTTTAAATCAATCTGGGAGCACCTGACAATTCTATTACGCCAGAGTGGAGATTCAAAAGCTTAAAAAAACACCAGAAATATTACATTTAAATACAGCTAGTACATTTTCACCTGTACCTGGTTGGTCAACGTGAAAATAGCAGAATCTTAGAAACTCCTTTGGGCAAGTATAAATAGATTTGTTTCTCAGTAACAGTGTTAATCTGGATTACTCTGGACCATGTCCGTCTGAGTGTGTGATTCCCCATTCCTCTACTTTCCGGTTTCCTTTGTCTCAACACTGAGCCTGTCTTTTTGTGTGTATGATTAGCAAAATATGGTCCTGAAAACAATTTGTCCGGGAAGACCAACCAAAAAGGTGTTCAAATCTGTCTGCAGTCAGATTTGGTCAATGCGACAGCTTCATAACTCTGCCGAAGGGCTATGAGACTCCCCCCACTTTACGCCTCTGATATTAATAGTAGGTGTTGTCTGAGAACTATTCGCCCATGTATCTGATGTTATACCAGTGCAATTCAGTCTCAAGCTGAGAGTTTATTTTAGTTCTGTTCTACCTCATTTTTTATTTATGCATTTTGTTATTTTTTAGTATTCTTGCCTAAAGTGAAGGAATTAAATTAAAATTAGCAGTCATTCTACACTTATAGTGGTATCATTTTGCAGTCAAATGTTAAGTTAAGTCAGGGCTGTACGTGTTTGTGGTCTTCAAGCTACAATTAGTTCAGGAGCAAGACTCTTGTCCAGCAAACACGGGAGCACTGTTGTTCATGTACATGTTCTGCTTGGCCACTGGTCTCACCCTGAGGATGCGGTTACGTTCCCACTGGTTCTTGTCAGAGTGGATTGCCACGGTAGTGAGGCCTGTCACCTTGGTTACCGCCTCGCACAGCAGATCAGCGCCCAGTTTACAGTCTACAAACACCACCACTGGAGGCTGGTACAGTTTGCTATCCTGGAAAGTCAAGAACAACAAAGGTGCTGAGTGAGATTTTTTATCAGTTTCCTCAAACAGATATCACAGTAAGTCGAACACAGACTGTACATGTACTGTATGTATGTTAACTGTGTGGGTATGTCACCATGCTAGAGGGCTGACTTCCAAACTTCAGTCAAAACTCTCCAGCAGATGATCTCTGTAGTCATGACTGTCTACTCGGCATTAAAACATATCCCATGATGACAGTTTACCACAACATACGAGCCAAAACTTTCCAAATCACCAGCTCTTAATTTATTTGTTGCCATTCATACCTGAAGTAGCCAGAGACGACTTTGCACATCATATATACATGTCGTTTGTTTGTTCTTTGCCTACAGCAAGTGAATTGTTAATAGTGGGATTCTTTCCAGTCATCACAGAGTTTTAGTTTGATCCTTCACTCCCTTTTGCCTGTTCACAACAACTCACCATAACGTAACTTGCCTCTATATATAAGAGGTTGTTGTTATTTAAACTATGGTCTATCAACACATTTTCACAGGGTTAACTAAAGCAGACCTTATTGGTCTTGCTTTGTTTAAATGGTGCAACCCACTGCTAGGATTCCTGGAGTGGGGCCACGGCTCCAGGCCCACCCATTTCCTCCAGATAGGGGCCAGAGCTGCAGTAATGACGGTCTAAATATGGAGCTGTGGGGAGACCGGTCATTGAAGCGGGAGGAATTCCCTCCTCCAACTTCGAGGTTAAAAATACCAAGCTGGTACCAGTGCAGGTCAAAGCCTACCAAACAATTTTATGCTCTCAGAGTACATTTACACTTAAACTAATACAAATAAGAAGATAAAAAGAATAAAGAAAACCGCTGACTGCTTACTGAAAGTGAGCTTACAGTGATACTCCACCTAAAGTCACCCTTTTGAGATTTGAACTGAATTAGTTGCTTTTTTTTCACACATGTCCCAAAAAGTAAAAAAAAACAGTTCTTACATTAAGAATCTCAAAAAGCTTCTTCTTCTTGGAGGGTTCCTCCACCCAAAGCAGGATCTGTCTGACGTTGGAACAGGGTTGGTTCTTCTCACCAATAGCAATGCGAACAGGGTTCTGGACCAACCGGGCGGCCAGCTCCTCTGTCCCTGCTGGGATGGTGGCCGACGCCAGCAGAGTCTGGTGTTCTTCAGGGACTTGATCCAGAACCTCCAGCACCTGCTGCTGGAAGCCCATCTTCAACATAGTGTCAACCTACACGAGACGCCACAAGATTCCTGTTCCAGCAGTTTCTCCATTTTATAATTGATTTGAGTAGTTGCTAAATTGTAAACATGCATTAACAGATATTATAATAAATCCTGGGTTTTATAACATCTTATGTGATATGCATTTGACAAAAACTGAGATTGTTGTTTGTTATGACGTCAAATTTAGGTCACATCCACCACAAATGAAATTTAGTTGATGCATCAGTCATTTGTGGATGGATTCAAATTTAAATAAAGCCACAAAAAAATTGAGACTGGAAATTCTTTCATTATGTTCCTCTTACCTCATCGACCACCACAACTCTCATTTCATTAAGTTGCAGTGCTTTCTGCTTCAGGATTTCAATCAGCCTTCCAGGTGTAGCTATGATAATCTAAAGGAGATTAAGAAAATAACTAAATGATGTAAATGATTGAAAAGACAACGCTTTGACTGGGTGAGGAGGAGGGGGAAAAAAAGGTACCGTACCTTGATGCTGCTCTTGAGACGGTGGAGCTGTGGGGGAAGTGGCATGCCGCCCACCAGCAGCGCAGTTCTCATGTTGGGCAGCCCTATCACCAGCTCCTTGGCCTGTCTCTCTATCTGAATGGCCAGCTCTCTGGTGGGGGTCAGGATCAGAGCCACAGGACTGTACACACTGTGTGCTGGAATCTAAAATAGAATTGACATTAACGATTCTCTGTCTTTAAGAAATGCCTCTTTTTTTCTCAATTATTTGTACAATTGTTTTCCTTTTTTTCTTCTGCAGACACAAATCATTGCTACGGAGAGTGCAGTTTATACAGCTTCTTAAAGGGTTGTTTCAGAAAGGCAGATGCCTATTATTAAAGGAGTCCGGATCAGCTCTTGCCTATTTAGCAATCAAGTAACCCCAAATAATTCAGATTAGAGTAATTCTCCTAACAAGGTCGGTTTCTGTTTTTATTTTTCCAAAAAGCTCCGTGTTGGTGGTGCTTTGGAACGGTGGACATCAAGGAAATTAATATCAGGACAGAAATCTTCCCTGCAATAAAACAGAGCAAATAGTGTGCCTTAAAGCTCATGTCAAATAACAAATAAGATTTCTTATTCTATAATCAAAAATGGGTTGTTTATGGCTTTTTAAAAATAATGACAAAGACAAGCGTTTTCTTTTATCAAAACAAATTACCAGGTTATAGAAAAGGACACTGAAATCCCTGATTCAGCATTTACTTATAATGATATATATATATATTCTTTTTTACCCCTCAGACCTATATGTTTATTTATATACACCCCCCACCCCACCCCACCCCCAAAACATGAAGCCTTAGGTCTGAATTATCTAAACCAGCCAGCAGCTGACTTGACTTAAGTCTCATATTTTCAATTGACAACCTTTGGCTTCCATCTGCCCTTGGCAAAACATTCTCTGAAATTAGGGAGTAAATTGAATAGATCACAGTGGAAGAGAGAGACTTTATGATAGCTGCAAGGAACACTTGAAGGCAGTCAAAAGGTTCTGCAACCAGATATCAGTTTTAGGTGCCAATAATGTGTCCACGGTCCATCATGCCTGTGTTTTTTTTTCATATTATTAAAGTTTTTCGTCTTTTTCTTTTCTTCAGTAACCTTGAACATTTTACAGAAAAAGGTATTCAGATAATATAAAGTCGGGTTATTTGCACTGATTTCTGAGGATATTGTGGATTCTGTGCTTGAAATTCAGAGGGGCCAGTAAATCTGACTGTGTTTATGCTGTCTACTCTGTTGACACCTATGGTGTGTATGAGCAAGTAATCCATCTGACATCAGCATGTATAAATGACTGCTGAGCTTCACCACAGCTGCCAGATCGGTGTTTGATAGCTGTTATTGCCTTGCATCTTACATATAATGTTTCCTGTATCAATAAACATCCTGTTGGTGTAAGTGGTCAGTTAAATTGCTTAAATTTCTGTCGATATTAACAAATATCAAATGAACTGTTAGATGTATAACTGTACCTCCAGTGCCCTCACTACCACTGGCAGCAGGAATGCAACAGTCTTCCCCGATCCTGTGTCAGCACTGGCAATCACATCCCGGCCCGTGAGACCAACTGGCACCATCTGCATCTGGACCGGTGTGGGTGTCTCATAACCAGCTTTTTTCAGGTTGCCATTTAACGTGGAAGGGAAGCCACAATGTTCAAATTCAATGATGGGTCTGTTGACATCATTCCCCTGAGTTTTAATGCCCAGCTCCTGTTTGATTCGCTCCACCTGCTCATCCGTCAGGCCCGATATGAATGGATCTTCACTATAGGAATAGCATGTTTCACTTACACCTGTACCAACAGTGTCAACTGCTTGAGGTTGAGGAGTCCTTTCACCAATGTTTTTGTCCTTACTGTTAAATGCATCTTCCCCAGTACCCATTCCCATTTTCACTAAATGATTGGCTTTGCATTCAAGACTGCAAACATCATTATCAGTGGCATCACAAATGTACTCCCCATAGCGACCACACATTACACAGGCAGGCTCTCCTGGCTCAGGCCACCTCTGGCTCTTTTTAAAAGATTTGACCGGCTCCTCTTCTTCCTCATCATCCGAAGAGGTCATATGTCCATCTTCACATGTGTCACCCTCATTCAAAGGTGCAGAGTCTCCACATACGTTTACATTTTCATGCTGTGGTTTCTTCTCGTCAAAAGCTTCCTCTTTTTGCTCAGGTATCTCTGAACTACTTTCTTTACCCTCCTCTTGAACAATCTTAATTTTCTTATTTAAAACCTGGCCTTGCTGCTGGGCTGGTCGCTTCACTTTCAGGGCTCTTGGCATAAACATGTTTGATTGAACCTGTAAACACAAGAAAGCAGAGGTCATTTAGAACCAGGTCTATTATTTCAACGATATAATGGTGGAAACTTAAACCATTAACTGAAGAGAACATAATGACATAAAGGTAGTAAAACTAATTATTCCTGTCGTTATTTCGCCACTCGATGTTTTACAAAATTGAACATAACTAGTGTTACGAACAATTGACTTTTTTATGTTTTGAAATACATTAATTTAAATATCATTACAACAAATCTGACTTATAAATGCTGATACATATGTAAAGTGAATTGTTATATTGATAAAAAGTGTACTACATACCTCTCCGCGTCAAATCATCCAACGGTTCAAAACAATCACCGACGCATAATGATGACGTATTGCAGCTTTGCACGCTGGGAAATGTAGTGTCTGCTTCAGTGTATTTTTTTTATTACTTTTTGCGTGGAAATCTAAAAGACGTAAAGCATATTTTTACCTTGCAGAATTTCTGAGTCTCCAAGTGTAATGTCTTGTGTTGTGAACCCAGATGGATTTTTTTCTTCGAGATCAACAGGTAGCTACGTTAGTGGGGAATAATCACAACACAGAAGCCTAGCATGTCTAGGACACGTTATTTCAACAACTTCATTCTGCTTTGTTTTCTTGCTTATTCTAAACATGCTGTATTCTTCATGTGGCACATTTATATGTTCTCGTAAAGCCAATAGTAATGCAAAGGTGTTATTTAGTATCGTTACACATTTTTAGACAGCATATCACCATGATTACTTATCATCTTAAAACGTCTTCCGCATCGATTGTAGGCATATACTGTACTGTTGCGTTATGTACGGTTTGTTTTAAGAAATGTCGTAAAACTTGTTATTACTGGGGAGTAGAGCTAAAACGATGCAGCATGATCAGCATTTAGTTGTGTGACATCCAAAAAACATAATCAACATAATCAAATCAAACACTGATCTAATCAAGAGATACACATGGAGATGCAATTATATACTATGCGGCTAATGTTGAAGACATTGTAAGAACTACAAATAAGTGCCAACTTATCCGACAGAACCTGAAGAGAGCATGTGCACATGCGCATTGCACAACAGAGGTGCAGAGCCAGAGAGCCTTGGTGCGGCTGAACAACTGCATCTCAAGGCTCTATGAGACTTAATTGAGGGGGAAATCCTAAACACGTATGTTATTTTTCCAGAGTAATATGGCTATGAAAGGGAGAAGCCAATTGCTCCTAAACTATACAAATAATGGAAAAGCTGCGGTTTTTACTCCGGTCGAATGACAATTTTTCTTCTGAAATCATCGGATACCTGGCTTGGTCCGACGGAGTCCATTTCAACTAGTAGAGAGCAGAATGGATGATTAACACCCAGAGAAACGATCCATTGTGTCAACGAGACTGAAAAAGGCTTAGAAAAAAAAAAACGGGACCAGCCTAGCATTTTATGACTGAAAGAAGCTGTGAATAATCAGTGGAAAGACATTTCGCCTCTTCAATTTCGAACCTTTAATTGTTTTTCCATGAATTCCAGCAGTGGGATGCGTTCCCGTTGTGTTGCTTTGTAGGGTTCAGCTGGACAATAACGGGAGAAAAATGGGTGAAGTTCAGGACGTCAGAGATGTGAAGAAGACCTTCGTTGCTCCAGCGATAAAGCCTTTTGAGCACTATGACTTCTCTCGAGCCAAAATCTGTTGCAGCCTCACATGGCTGGTGGCCAAAGCATACGGGACAGGTAGGTGCAGCCCTGTAAGATGCATCATGAGAGTGTTTCTGTATTCATCACCACCTTGATCAGTTACTCCCGCGCCAAATACAATAAACATGATCATAGTAGATGTTAATAGATCATAACACAATCCAGTCGCTTTCACATACAAGGCCTGCCGGAATTAACACCATCAGTACTTTTCCACAGTTGCAGATCCATAAACACTATTGTTTGTTGCTGCCGACTATAGGTCACCTTAGGCTCACATCCTGTAACAAAAAGTATTAGAAGTATCCATTAAGAGGCATGGTAGATGGAGAGTGAGTATCCTGAGATTTGTGTTCCACTTGTTTCAGATTGTGTGACCTTCAGGGAGCTGCATTCAAGTCCAAATTAGAAAGAGAGGTATCACGTGTGGGACTTGATTCTCAGAGGGACACACAGCACACACAGCTTGTATAAGTTAGGAGCATAATATGAGGCAATTGAAATAATTACATGTGTAGTTATTAACCCTCACAAGACAAAAATCAGCCGTACCGTCAGGTATAATAAACTGTCTTTCCTGATGTGCATTGCGTTTGTGCTTGTCACTGTAGTTACAGTATGTACAGGTCTCTGAAATTATACAATATCAACTCTGACCGAAAGGAAAGTCTTCAACAATTAGATTGCTTATATTTCATGCCACTTAATATGAGATTTGTAATAACTGGTTACAAATGCAGGTAATGTAGGGATATTACCTAGTTATTAACTGATGAATCCCACCCACAGCTCCAAAAATACAGTGAAAACAAACAAAAAAATAAGGCAAGTGATCTGAGACAGGTTATAGCATGTCATGTCATGTTGTGGTGATGCGGATGTTCAGCTGAGATGAGTCTTTCCCCCAAAACACAATCTCTTCATAAAAAGAAGTGTTTCCCCAGAGGTCAACAGCTGTATCGTTTGACAGTGGGTGGCAAAACAGCACTGCAGTCATTACTTCAGTCCACTAGATAAGAGCTGTATTTGTAACCAGACCTTTGAAAGGAAGAACTAAGAAAATTACACAACGGTAGAGGACAAAGTAATGGCTTCTATAGGCCTCCCAAAATGATTCCGTTTGAAGTTAATGCAAAAAAACACAATTGACAATAAGGGATGCTTTCAGGGTTTTAGTACTGATTCAAACAGACTGAACAGTCATTATTCAGTAATAGCAAGCCTGCTATAATAAATGAAAAATTAAGCTCCTTTCTGTTGGCTCTTTTGTCCATCTCTTCTTCTTTTCCAACCATTCCTTCAGCAATGACTGTATGGTCAGAAACTCTGCTTCGTTTTCAGCTCTGAAATAACAACACAGCTGAGTTTATTTGAGTGTATTTATCTGCTGCTGTTTTGTAATAGACCCGAAAATATGAGATCCCTTGCAGATCCTCCATGTATTTTCAATCAGGACTGAATGAAATGGGCTGATTACAAAAATACAGCCTTCCAGAGGGAGCAGGAGGGAGGAGAGTAAGAGAGAGTCAGCTGGCTCATGGATAGAGCCCAGCCTACACTGCTCTGAATATTGCACATGCATCTGGTCTCAACACAATAATACGGGAACGCATGAAGAATACATGGTCATGTGTGTAAAAGATGTGAGCCACACAGCAGATCATCTGCTGGCATGACTTGTTGAACACTGACATAACTGCTTTAATGTATTGATCCCGAGCTTAGATAAGGTTCATTGTGACCTTGGCTGAAAGTAATCCTTTCCACATTTCTCTGGACAAGACTATTTTGATTTTGCTGGAACCATTTACCTCCGAACATTGGTCAGTCTGGTCTTTTGTCAACAACTGAATGAAATAGTGCAGATTCGAAAGAAGGCTGCGCAGACCTACTGGCATAAGCAAAGCCTTAAATACTATAAAAGATACTTAAGTATTCGAAGGTTGCAGCATAACTGCAGTATACTGCCAGTATGGCACAGGCAGCAACATTTATGAGCAGAACAGTCATTGTGGCTCACTCAATGGCATATTTCTGTCTGCTTACACACACACACACACACACACTCATAGTAGTTATCAAAATTGAGATCCGACTAAGCGATGACCTTCATCTGGCGTGTGTACATGTATTTTAATGTTTTCACACAGTTAATCATGGTGTTGTTCAATCGGTTGTAGAAAAAGAAGAGCCTCGGTCAGCCTGGCTGTGTGAAGCAAGGTTGCTGTTTTTAACTTTATTAAAATGCATCCCCCGTTTAGCAAACGTCGCCCATGAAAATGCAGGACAAAGGTGATTTAAAAAAAAACAAAACAAAAGAACAGTTTTCATCGCAATGGACTTTCCTGAGGCGATGGGCATGCGCAGACACCCTCTTTGATGAAGCCAAACAGCGAGAAGGGTGTTCCCAGGGAGCTGGAAGCTGCAAAGATAAAGCCTGGATAAATCGATCAGTTTTCGCTCCTCCTGCAGTTGCTATAGCAACGCTGAGGTCTGTGCTCACATCACATATCCACGTCAAGATATTGTCAAACCACGGCGATGGGAAAAGGTAGCACCCTTAAAGGAAAACAGTTCTTAGAATTTGGCTGATTTGGTGTTTAAAAAAAGATTTCTGGATGAATTCGTTGCATTTTTGTCTTTGTACCCTGATGTTTCCTTCAAGCTATTATGGATTATTCAACTAATCTAGTTTATGCATCGCGAGAAAAAGATATTTGTTGTGCATTGTACATGTTGCTCTCATTTCACAACATATAGCCTACTCCTTTTACCTCTGTTACACTTTCCCGATGAGGCAGGATTTTGTCAGAGGTGATGGTATTGTTCTGATTTAGGAATCCAGACATGCTACTGGCTGCCAGCATGTTAACATCTAAAGTGCAATAAATTAAACACATGAGTGCCGTGTTCTTCCTGTTCAGCATGGCAGAGAGAAAATCATCTCTCCTCTTTGGTACGCAGACAGCATCCCTGCAGACTTGAGGGACCCCTTCTACACAGACCAGTATGAGCAGGAGCACCTGAAGCCTCCCGTGGCCAGCCTCCTGCTCTCGGCAGACCTCTACTGCAGGGCCGGCAGCCTCATCCTGAAGAGCGACGCTGCCAAGCCGCTGCTGGGTCACGAGGCTGTCATCCAAGCACTGGCCCAGCGTGGTCTCTACGTCACTGATCAAGAGAGACTGGTCACTGAGAGGGACCTGCGAAAGAGGCCTTTGCAAATGGTAAGAAACTTTTTTTTCCAGGCGTCAATATATAATTGTTCCATATTTCAAACAGAATTTGACAGCAGTACTGTATCCTACAGTGATGACTCTGCTTTTTCTCTGTAACTGAGGGATGATTCGTGCACATAATATTTCCTCATTCCATCATTCCATCCAGCGTGTTTATTAAACTTAAGTAAACCAGGAACATGGGTATAAAAGAGAAAAAAAACAGGAAGTCATACTTGTATTCATATGTTTGTGTGAATGCACTGTTACAGACAGTGGCTACAATAGTTTGATATGTTGGTCATCAAAGTTTCTCTCTGAAAATATTTTTGTTGCTTTTCTGCTGCTTTTATTTGACATCTTTAAAGAACAAAAAACTAATTCAGCATATTTCTACATTTAAAGTCATGTGTTGTGGCATAGGCACCGATTAAATTGACCTGCAGAGTCAGTCTAAACAGGAAGCTGTTCACTTGCTTCCTCTGCATATTTTTTAAAATGACTGTCCGTGTGATCATTGGGTTCAGCGTTTGTCAGACAGCTCACAAATAAGTTGAGTGCAATGGAAAGCACTGTCTCCTAAAGTCCAGAGTTGTCGATTTCAACAGTTTTTATGAAACACCCCAAGAAAAAAGTGCAACAAGCCATTTTCTAATATCCTGGAGATTCAGACTGATAACCAAACAGCACAGACTTACCTGGAATTCAAGGCCTTTCCTGCCCTTGTCTGTTTTTTTTTTTTGTTTTTTTTTCTCCCCACATAAGAGCCTGCATTCCAACACAATATCACAACTCACACATTTTTGCTTATCTTTGTCTTTTCAGTGTTGGAAATGACACGACTTAGCATGCCTAGTGAGTGACAATGGGGCATCCTCATTATTTTGGGGCAAAATCTCAATTGGAGGCTTTATTGCTTCAGCGATTAGCAATTTAGATACAATTAACACACAGTATGCCTGCAGTCTGTTTGTAGATTCCTGCTGGGCTTTAATTTCCTTTCTATGCTAATTTAGAAGTTATTTAACTTTTGTTGGGGTTTGAATTTCTAAACACTTTACATTGTGAAGACAATCAGTACTTCGTGACATCAGCTCCTGTTTTAGAGAATTTCATCAAGTGTTTCTCATGGGTCCTGATGTTGAATATGCTGCTCATTTGGCTGTTATTGGGAGCAGTGTGTGTACTGTTTGTTGATTTTTGAGTCTGTTTCATGGCTTGTTCCTGTATTTATTGTTATTTAGTTCATTCACATTGGGTACTGGGTCTAAATTAGATGGCCAAAGTTTGAAGTTGTTTCATAAGACTCTGGCAAAGCTGACCTGCTGCTGTATATGGAAAGTAATGTAGTTTCCTTGTCTTTTGTGTTTGTATGAACAGGAATCTTGTTGTCTGATTGGATAGGGGAGTGGATACATATAGACACGAGGATATTCTAAGCCCATATACCTGATGAAGGCCAGGCAGATTGCAAATAAAGCCTCAGTTGTATGATAGCGTGCAGGATCCCTTTTTTTCTCCCTTATTCAAGTGAGCAGCTTTGGAGTACCTTAGCCTCTAAAAGTGCATTTCTGTTATGTAAAATGTTGCTGTGTAAAAGCGTGCGTCCTTGTGTGATTTAGCAGTGCACTGATGGGTGCACAGTTTTAGTGTCTGTCTGACACTGTCTGGATTGATCGCTTCTTGTCAGAGATTACAGTTGAATTTGTGTCCCAGAGCTGTAAAAGAGGTTCACACTTTAACCCAGCAACGGTCTTGACTCAGTGGTGAACAACAGTGTCTGTATTTTTAATGATTTTTTTTTCTTTTAATGTGAAAGTGAGTTGATAGAAGATGGAGAAACTGGCTTTTTTCCGTTGTCTCCCTCTGCTACCCAGAGTTCCACCTTTTCTTCTTACATTGTTTCCCCTTTAGTTACTTCTCCTACCCCCACACCTGCCCTTCAACATGTTATTTTCCTCTGTTCTTCCTTCTTGCTCACCTATCCAGTTCTACTGCCTCCTCTTCCTCATGTACTTCCTCACCCTCTCTCATTCTTAATTCTCCCGTGATGCTCTCCATAGCTTCTTCGTCTTCATCACATTGAATGCACCTTTTGTTCCAGAACCTGACGCACCTGACCTATATGCTGCATCTCGCTTTTACAAATGCATCTCACTCAAGTCTTTACCATTATATTAAAAACATTTGGTCAGTTTTAATGGTATTGAGAAATACCTAAAATATATAGCGCATTATCAGTATTGTTCGCTACGAGGCCTGAAGTTTACCTGCTGCACATCTGAGCTATTAATTATTAAGACCTGTGTCGAGATCTGACGTGGCTGACAAGGGGACTGTATATGCTATGCTCGTGTTGAGGTGTGATGGAGAAGAAAGAAGAGCAGACGCAGTGGAAAAACGACTAAGGGAGGATGGTTCGCTATTTTGATATGTTTTAGCAAAAACCTGAAGAGGAGAACATCCCTAGTTCTCGATCTGTAGTTGCCTGTAGAGCAGAAACAGACTGAGCACCTCGCTGCAGTGGAAATGTAAGCTGCTCCTCATTAAATACTGCTTCCTGGCATTTTATCAGTTTGTGTAAGAAACTAGAATTTTCAGAATCAGCAACTTCAGATTATGTTCAAGGCTGTCTGAGCGGGTAAGTCAGCAGAAGACTGAGATGCTGATGATGTCTGATGCTGTTGTCACAACTCTGCACTACATACTGGCATTTTCTCTGAGTTGCCAATTTGACTTCGCTTAGTTTTATATTTCTGCGCTCTGCTGTCTTTCCACCACTATTATGTGCTGTTTTATTTCTCTCTTCTGCCTTGTGACGG
Organism: Leuresthes tenuis; assembly: GCF_036924035.1. Lineage (NCBI taxonomy): Eukaryota > Metazoa > Chordata > Actinopteri > Atheriniformes > Atherinopsidae > Leuresthes > Leuresthes tenuis. Next base: position 11,897,758 of record NW_027325361.1, on the reverse strand, counting down.
ATCTTTTTGCATGTGAAAATGCCGAATCCAAATCGCAGCTTCCGCCCACTCAGCCGCCTACGCACATTCTGTATCGCAGGCTCACTCTTCCACCTAAAGTGCTCACAGAGAATGAGGGAGAGATGTGGAGGTGGGCCGACGTTCCGAAAATATTATTCTAGCATGATACATTAGAGCCCGTGGGAAGCACCAATGTGACATCAATAATTGCAAATGGATATTAACAAAAACCTTTTTCTGCGAAGTTTGCAATCAGCAGACAGCAACTCCAGATAGTTTCTGTGCATCTTCTAACGAGTAGCAAAACATGAATTTGCATTTGACATTAAAACCAATAAATGCAGTTCATTTTCTTGGCATAATGTTAATATCTCTGCCCAAAGTCCGTTTGTTACCATGGGGAAATTGCTTCAGCTGTAATGAGTGACATAAAATCAGAAAAAAAGCCAAAGAATCAGGATGTAGAATGAAAATAAGATCTGTGTTTTTGTACATTTATACAAACCAACACATCTGATTCGTGTGTGGATTAGCATTAAGGTTAGATGTTTGTTTTTTTCCTGTAAAGTAGCAAATAAAAGATCATCACATTACTAAATTAAAGGTACAAACAAGCTGCTAAATTCAAAGAAACTGTGGTTGACATTTATTATATTACTCGTCACCACAGTCAGACCGCAGATCCGTAGGATTGTAGGATGATAGTGAACTGTCTTGCTCCAGGGTAACTGCAGTAATATTCATCATCAGTAATCACTGCTCATATTGACTCTGACTGTCTTGGCGAATTAGCACCAAAAAGATGCAGTGTGTGTTCATTTAGTGCAAATTGATCAAAGTCTTTTCCTACTTGGAAGTTAAATGGCTTTTGAATAGCATCATTCTAGTCATATGAACAACATACAAGTAAGTTTACTGTAAAAGTCATGTTGAGACATATGATCACGCAGCGCTATTCTATCACACATACATTCACCCACAGATGCTACATCAGGGGAAAGGGAGGGTTCCTTATCTTGCTCAAATACGCTGACACGTGGACAGAAGGAGCTGAGGATCGAGCATCCCACAAAGAAGTGGATGACCCACTCAAACTGATCAGCCACAGCTTCAGTGGAAAAGCTAAGGCAGTAAATCCCACATCTTCCTAAGAAATGGGAGCAGGGTTTCAGGCAGTGTTATTTTGCATTCTAATCGGTTATCTTAAATGAATAAATAAAATAAAAATGCAAAGAGTGGAAATGTTTTGGTATAAGTACACTAATGAAATAAGTATGACTCATAAGTCACTTGTCATAAGTGTAATTTACTATTAAGTTTATCATGTGATGAGATGCCTAACCTTGGCAGGATAGTTATGGGGGGGGTTGTTACTTAATGTGGTGAGAAGCATTTTTATCTGCAGCTGCTGAACCATGGATGTCCTCACTTTAAAATTTGATAAAGCAGCTGTAAATGGGTCATGTTGCTGTTTTTCATGTATATAAATCAGATGCTGATGCTTCTATGCTGTGGATGTTGATAAAAAGACCTCGTGTGGTTTATTATTAGCTGCATGTGGGCTGTCTCTGCGACTGATTTTAGATGCGCTATAAAGCAGACATGTTGCTGCTTTAAATGGAGAATCAGTCTAAATTTTACTTTAATTGTGCTCCAAAACTATGTTTTATATATATGTATAATTATTTATGTTCCATGTTTAGATCAAGGCTGTTAATATTTCTGTGGCACATCTGTGATACTTTCTCAATACAATAACACATACAGTGTCCTGAGAGGGAATCATACTCACATTTCCCTTCATATGTTGATTATTTAAGCAATTTTGGTGTTTTTTTCTTTAAAAAGCGGTGTAAAGAAAAGAAAAGAAAATAAAAGGACAGAAAAGGTGACCCTGGCAGAGGTTGAAGGAAATGAACTGACTGCGAGCTCTTCCTAAAGCTTTAAAGTCATTTGTACGTTCAGCTGCAGCACTTCATGTTTCACTTCTACCCCGCCATATCGGGCTTGATTGGGGGTTGAAAAGGTCCCATATGTAGTGTTCACTCATGTAGAAGACTTTAGGTATACACATTCTTCCAACTCGCGGTATTTTTGCGTGTTCACTTGATCACAGAACTTGACCTGCTGTTTATACAGAGACTAAATCATAACATGTTGAAATGACATGTTGCTCAATGGGATCCTGTGGCTCTGGCTGAAACCGTATTTTCTAATGAAAATAAATATTTTCTTATTGTGAGTTTGCAAACATGTTTTGTATATTTTACATCTCTCGTTATAAGTGAAGGATAATTACGCTCAGCCTATTGTTGACTTTTATTAGACAAGGCCTGTTTGCACAATTGATTGCGCGTCATCTGGAGAAATAAAGAAAACAACATGTGATCTGGCTAATTGCTGCAGATGAATTACAGCACAAGACCAGCACACTGGCTTTAAGACTAAATTAAAAACAAATGCTTGCTCAGAGTATAAATCTGTCCCAGTTACATCTCACTCATATAAACAGCACGTGTGCCAGATATTAGTTTTATAATGTAACAGATTGATTCATTAACTCATGTTATAAGCAGAGAACATTTCCTCCCGTTATTCCCCATCTCTGTTGCTGCTTCCATCACAACCGTATGGGGAGGTGCTTCGTTTCCATGGTTACACTCCAGTAGGTAGGGTGTTGTGTTTGTGCGATAGTGAGTGCAAGACTGGGGCAGATTGTGCCAGCACTGTGAGCTTGTGTGTGTATAAATTTGCAGATATACGTGCGGAGTGGGATGTTGTACGAGTGGTGAGCGCCACCCCGCTCTGAAAAAGGGAACGCTGAAACATCGGATTCACAAAAGCAGGCGAATGGCATTTCTAAGTCACTGCATTTCATGTGCAGAAGCACCGCCTTTCTCACACGTTCACATGCAGAAGTAGAGAAAGCTAACGCGAGTGCCAGGCAGAAGGCTCAATGCTCAAAACATCAAACCTCATGGTTTTATGAACAAGGACGAGCTGAAGCAGCGGGATGGATGGGGAAGCCTGTCCAAGCACTGTCTGTTCTCGTCAGCCTCAGCAAAGTCACAGCCAGTATGTTGTGTCCAATGCCTCCCAGGCAAGTACAGTATGGCTGGATAAGCAGTGGGCACACTATGTTTCAGGGTCATGCGTTCATCTTTTTGATTTCTTTATATAATATGTGCATTACAATATCAGTGTTACATGCTTGATCTTCCTTTTTTTTTATCATAGGAGCATGTTAAGCTTGTTTATCTGTGTTTTTTAAAAAGCTCATTAGATTTTAAAGCAGGGTTATTTTTCACTAATGAGCTCCCAGTCTGCAGGTTCTGCAGGCTATGGATTACAGCATGGTAACGCACTGATAATAAATGATATTTTCACATGTGTTGTACATGCAATCAGGTAATACTTTGCAGATAATCTGCAGTAACATCAAGTTAAATGAAAACCCTCTCCTGAGAGAGATTGTGCTATTTTGCCGCAAAGAGGACCCCCTTCACGAAGACACTGTTTTATGACTTTACTTATTCACGCTGACCCAACAGAGGCGGTAAAGCTGCATCCCAGTGTGTCAGTTCAAAGAGCATGGTCAGAGTCAGAGGTGTTGCAGAATGTTCCATAGAGCCAACTCTCCCTCACACACAGATGCTGCAACTTTGCCCGCTCCATCACTCAACCTCACAAACGGGATGGCGAAATGTATTCTCAGATTTAACAAGCGGTGCAAAAGACACAAAAAGAAATGTGACTTAGATAGTGCTGCACTCTCAAATAAGCAGGACTTAAGTGTTCTATCTGATTTTGCTATGGGCAAATTTCCATTTGAGGTCACATACAAAGCGAGTTAGGATTATATCTTCATTCTCATGCTATGTAAAACACCTATTTATGTTTTTATTTTATTTCTCTGTGTTCAAACTGTTGTTTTCACTACTCAGTCTTTCTTTTTTTCATCCCAGAGGGCTTTTGAAACATGATGTTATGACTTGGAGTGCAGACATTATACCAGTGTCTGTCAGCACTGGCTTGTAGCCACGATCCGGTCCACAGATAGTGCTCTTAGGTTTCCTTTGAGGTTTCTATATAATTGCTAGGTTGGTTTTGGAGCATATGGAGGGAGAAGGTATGCTGTGCTTAAAAGCTTCATACCCACAAGTGATGCCAGACCTCACAGTTGGCATTTTAAACATCCAAAAATGTGCATGTTTGAAATTGTGTGTGACTTTTTTTTTTTGTTCTGCTTTGAGTCTGGCAGACTATTAAAGAAGTCCTGTCATCTATCTATCTGAAAAGCAAAAGTAGTGCTTTAAAAAGCAAATGCTAATGATAGTGGAGAAATGCCCCAAATTCAAACTGGAGCTGTGTGATATACTAGTAGCTTGTTTTAAACGCACCTTTACATGATCAGCTGGTGGATTTACAGGGAAATGTCATGATCTGGTTTTCTGCTTCTGTCTTTGCCTTGAAACGTCTTGACAACTGTTTTTGTATATTGATAAATTTGGTAAATGTGTAAATATTTCCTACAGATCAGAATTTCAGTTCAATTTTAGTATCACATTTCCAGTTACTGTTGTTTAGTTCATTCTTAAACTTTGCTGTATTTTAAACTCTCTCCCTTTTCATAAAAAAGACATATATGTGTATATATATAAAACCTCTCGCACCCATTACGGATTTTCACCCTCGCAGTACATTTTTTACCTCCAGAAAAGACCAGATAGAGGCACAGCTGAGTGATTTTCCATGTCCAGCTGAGTTGGCGTGAAGTTACCTGAAGCTAGACGGATTCAATTTTTAGTCATCTGCCTCCGTATTTAGCCTTGACAGGAGAGCTGAAATGCTAAAAGCAGACTGCAGTTCAATATTACATCAACCTTCGAGTTAATGTTAGATTACTCTGTGTATGCGGGCAGTTCCCTCGTTGTGTATGTGGGAGAGGCTGCAGTTTGGAGACTTCTTAAAATGTTCTGCTCCCACTTTGTATAATGGAAGTTTTATATTATAAATAATCAACGAAGCCTTGAGGTCTAATTAAAAACCGGCCCAGACTGATCAGTAGTCATGTGTTGCAGACCTGTAAGCTTTCCATGTAAGGCACGGGAAGACCTTACTGTAGTCATTACCTCGATCCTGATCGTTCTGCAGTAAAATAAAGTCTCTGTGTTGGAGCTAATGAATTAGCAGAGACCTTTCATTAAGCTTCTCCTTAGTAGCGGTTAGAGTGAATGTATTATTCATATTACGATCGCCAGGGTAAGATCCCAACAAACGGCTTAGAGCTCTGACAAAGGAGATTTTTTGCTGACACATTACTGTGACGGAAATTATGTTACAGATGGTCCTTTGCAAGTCTCTGTGATTCATATTTGTAATTCTGTTATGTGATAAGTTAAGCTTGTACGGAGGATTTCCATCATTGCTTTTTTAAGGGCGAGGGGAGCTTACCTATTTCCGCAGAGAGCCAGCACTTTAACAGTACAATGAAAACAGCATATTGACTGTGAAGCAGCGTCTTCATACCTACTGAGAAATCTGTACAAGCTGTATGGACACAAATAGCTTAGATGAAAAAGGGAAAAAAATTAATATATTTTACCAATTGTGAGTAAGATTATGAGGTAGCATCGTCAACACAGATTTTATAGTCAGCGTATGAAAAATGGATGAATCCAATGAGAAGCAGCCTTAAAATCAAATTATTTTAAGGTTAAATTATTAACTCTCAATTTTGAATCTCAAGAAATCAATTAAATAGAATCAGTTAGCGCCTTTAACCCTTCTTTCAGCCACGTAGATACCCCCCGTGCGAGGCATCTGATCACTGAATGCCCCAGTGGAGCTGATGTTGACCACTGAGCTTTTGCTGGCCAGCTCCAAGTTATAGATATGTGCCGCTGGAGGAAGATGACACAGATCAATACTAGAGGAAAGCACATGTGTACAGCAAACCTAAAGGGTAGGTACCATGACACCATGTGACACAACAGAGGAAACAGCTTTGTGGCAAATATCAGGTAGATCTGTTGTAATAAGAAAAGCCAGCTCTTTGTTTTTCATGTGTTCCTACCTTTTTTTGTCCCCCTTACATCCATGCACCAGCAGAGGCTCTTTACGTCCCTCAAAATTTCATCTGCCATTTGCACGTGATCCTCTGATCCTTCCCTGAGTGTCCATTGCAATGAATGTTACACAGAACCGCTGCTTAACCTTTAAAGTAGATAATTTGAAGCACACGGTTTGCTGTGCGTGCACGACATGCTTCATAAGGGGCATTTATACATTCAGTGAAGTTCAATGACAGTTACTGTTTTGGTACAATGGCAACTTTTTAGAAAAATAATTCAGCACTTCAAGTACAGCCCCCAAAATGAGATCATAATAAAAAATAAAAGTGCGAAGTAAACATACAGCGATTGAATTTTAAGTAACAAATCTGCCATTGTCCTTCAGCAGCAATTTTGATTGTCGTTGTAGTGGGTCATCATCTGTGTCTAATGATATCTTCATCCCTTTACTTGCATTTTTACAGGGATGTTGTTTTGTTAACAGTGAATAAAAGCCAATGTTTCACTCCTGAGATATGCATGCAAAAACAGTTTGTCTGAACTGTAGCTAATTGCTGATTTTCTTAAATTCTGAAAAGAAGCTGTGGTCACTTCATAACGTATGCTTGACTGCAGTGTCAGAAGCACCTTGATATGAGCATGTGGTCCTACACTAACATCTTCTTCACATATTACCACGTTGACATTCAATATGATTAGGGACTGTGGGTCTCTGGTTTAGTGAACAAGATTAATTATCCTTGTTTATTTAGTGTCATCAGACCACAGCAGAAACAAATCAATATCCTCAAATTACACAGCCGAAGGGGGAAGAGAAGAGAGCACTTCCAGTGTTAATGCTGGTCCCTCGGCCCCTTTTAAAATTGGCTTTAAAATTGTGTTCTGAAAAGACAGATTTGTAACTGTTTCCTGCAAAAGGATTTTTGCAGAAGATTTGTGTGTATGCGTGTTCATTTGGTTCGGTGTGGGATTATGTTGTTCAGTGTTTGGACAGGCTAAATAAAGGCCAGTTGGAAACAACTTGGCAGTGTATCATTAAATGGGGTTGCTTTGCTGCCTGGAAGCCAAATTAGAGATCGCGGAACTCAAACGTTACACTAATGCGATTTCATACCGGAAATTCATTTCAGTGCTCCAAAATGCAATCGCATTTGCCAACTTGAGAGCAAGACTTATTAAATATAATTTTGTCACGCTGTGCTTTAGGGAAAAAGTCAATGATATGATATTGTGTGTATTGTCTATCGTGACTATATAGACAGTGTCTGTATTCCATGAGTGCAAATTACAATCTGAATAGATGGGACAGTGCAAACTTAGTGTTATGGCCAAGGGGATAAAAGAGTTTGAGTCTTTCTGTCGAGCCGGATTGGGACAGCAGCCTGCCATTGATGACACTTCTCTGCGTGATGACTGCAGAGGGTGGTGGGCAGTGTCCAGGATGGAGAGCAATTTGTCCCTTGTGGGTCCAAAATCTGTGCCCACCACAGAACCAGCCCTCCTCACTAGTCTTTCCAGTCTTGCTTTTATTCCCCTCTTCCTAATGTTGAAAAGCAAAGGCTGAAAATGACTTATGACAGCAGTGTAAAAACGAGGGTAACAGAGAAGAATTGGACTGCTATATATGGCAGGATAAAAGGCCTTTTTAACTGCAGACATTTTTGGACAATGGACAAGCTGTGGCGTATTGATGAGGGCTACATAAACTTAAAGAAAGCTCCGCCTTTCAGCATGTTCTACACCTAACCATCATGCACAGGTGCAGAAGTGGAAAGCAGCCTTGTCAATACAAAGTATACAGAAGTATTTGTTGATATCATAAGTCATATCATTATCGCAATATTCAACAATGATATCACATATGGCCTGTTTTTCAGTCTCTGAAATCTCTTCTTTAGGCATTTGAAACAACAGCCATAGCTGTTATTTTTTTAGGATAGCACCTAATTATACTAAATGTCTTTTGCACTCAAAAAGTGTAAAGTTGTAAAAAAAAAAAAAAAAGACTAACTTCTAACTGTCATTTTCTCTACACATGTGGGATGTTTCAAAAGCTACTGGAAGTTGAAGTTCAGTGATGCTTTATTAATTAATTTATTAATGTTTTTTTAATAATTGATAGCATTGACACTTTTATCATATATTAGTGTCACTTCTCAGATGTTATTTTTTGCTGTAGCTAAGAAAACATCTGCTTTATAGATGGAACGCCTCCATGTCACTGCAAACAACAGCAGTGAGCTAACTGGTGATTACTGGCCGTGTTCCTAAAGATAGAAATAAGGCAACAAGAACTGATGTTGAGAAAAAGGATATTTTTCACTCCACGAACATTAGACTGAAATAATCGGAACTTAAAATCCTCGAAAACACAGTTTTATTAATGTTGCGAACTGGAGAATTTGCGTATTGTATTGCAGAAGTGATTAGCGCACCTTTTTTGCACAACTCCTGTTTCTTTTAGGAGAAAGGTGTCGTGATCTTGCACCATAGTTCCTTCTCAAATAGAGTCAACATCTTCTAGCGTGTAGCAAATTTAATACATAAAAACTCTGATTGTCTTGAGATGATGATGAATGATTTGCTTTAGCAGTTTACCCAGATAAAAATACTTGATCAAAGTATGATGGATGGTGAGGTATAATACCTTAGGAACCATAATAAGTGGAGCGGCATATAACATGATATGATTCAGTGACTCATCGAAGGCTACCATTTGCTGTGAGTTAACTGGGTCTTGTAACAAGGGTTGGATTCACTTGTTTCTAGGGCAACAGCCACAAGGGAGAATCCATCTGAAGACTGTTGGATGTACTGTACAGAAGAGGATTTAGATTCCTGGCCCAATCCAGTAAATCACTGCAATTTCAATGCCTTACCCTCCACTCTTTCATGTGATGTCAGCTGATAAAATAATTGCTTCTCACTAAAAATGTAACATTTTACTGTTACAAGTTTAGTTCCAGACCAAAGTGAAATATGTTTGTGTAGAGCTGTGTTCCTGTTTTAGTCTGAATGTGACATGTTGGTATTTATCAGACCTTTTTATAAAATCTTTTTTGCAGACAGTCACACGTGTCTTACACTTGGTCTCAGTGGATGTGACAGGTCTCTGTCTGCAGTGTTTTTATGTATTTTCATCATCTTGATCCTGCGAGTGTCTCTTTAGTCTGACATCTCAATCTGTTACTGGGATTGGACACATCTCTCTCTGATGTGTGTCAAGTCGATAAAGTAGGCTCAGTTACTCACGTATCCTCTCGTGTCACACTCCACTCTGAAACTGAATGTAGCCTTTTTCCGTTGCACAAGCTTTCATCATTGAGCTCATAATGTTTGTGAACCAAATATGTTGGAGTATATTGTTGTATTTACTGCTAAGGGACAAGAAATGACAACATCAGCCTGAGATACCTATTCATTTTACCCCCTAACCTTTGTTTTTTTTCTTTCAGAGCGCCCACCTGGCAATGATTGACACTCTGATGATGGCGTACACGGTGGAGACCGTTACTGTGGAGAAAGTAATGGCCTGCATTTGTCAGTATTCATCATCACCCTGCAAGCCTGAGGTGGAAATGCCATATGACACAGAGGATGCAGTGACCACCTGGATTAATAAGGTTTGTAATGGTGTATGTGTGTATCGTGGTTTGCATGTCGGTGTGTTTCAGTTAATGACCTAAACACCATGAAATCTGTTTAGAACACTTGTCTTGCACGCTTGATCCCTGCTTTACGTTCAAAATCAGATTTCTAATTATGAATTTAGTGCTGACAGAAAGTTTTTCGAGCTTTTCCTCATTATTAAGACTCATCTTAATCAACACTTTTTGGAGTGTTTTGGTGATTTGATCAAATTGTGCTTGAAAACATTTCAGGGGGCATTTCAAGATTCAGAAAAAAGATGACACCGAGCCAAGGTTGAAAGCATTGTTTGTAGACCTATAAGACAGGATTGTGTCAAAGGAAGAAGCACTCATTTGGGGAGTAGCTTCCACAAACAGATGAAGTTTGGACCTGCCAACATGCTGCCTGGATCTGGCTGCTCAGCCAAACAAGACAAAGAGCCTTGGTCAGACAGGAAACCAATAAGCCAATAGTCACTATGAATTACATTTAGAGTTTGTTTGGGGACATGGGAGAATAATATTGTAGAGTGGCCGGACAGAAGCTGTTCCTCACTAAAAGGCTAATGACAGCCCGCTGGGAATTTGATCAAAAAGCACTTGAATGGCTCTCAAAATGAAATTCTCTGGTCTGATTAAACAAACAGTTCTACAGTGTGTTGTTACTGTTTTTCAGCAAATGTGGTTGGAAATCATACGAACGTGCTTTGCCCTGTGTAATCACGTTTTTTTTTTAACTGAAACTCTTTAGTAGTTGCTTGCTCGGCATGCGTGCACAGATGGCACCGGCTCCTCCATACAGTACAACAGAATCCAGTCTGTTTACATTCTTCTTTGAGCACTGGGCTGCTGCCAGCTTTGAGCTTTACTCACTCAGAGAGAACAGACAATAGCTAACAGGAGGTGTGGTGGTGATGTCCCACTGGCCAGGCATATGGCTCCCTGTTGGAGCACATTTCTTTTCCAAAATTCATAGTTTTGACTACCTTTAACCTTTCCTCTTATCAATTCAATCCCACTCATCTGCGCATCACTGTGATTTAACTCAGATTTATTTAAATCTAAAAAAAAAGAAAAATCCATAAGATATGGTTGTAATGTAGGCACAAAGTGTGGTTCTTTGTTCTGGTTACAGTGCCCATCTACTGCTGTTTTCAACTTTTTGATTATGAAATGAAAGCTACTCTTTGGAGAAGAGCTATATCGGTCAAACTTAGACTGGATTGAGATTTGCTCATTGATTCTGCTTGTGACCAAGGTAACTGAAATCTTGTTTGCCGTCTTCCTCTCAGGTAAATGAGTATCTTAAAGATGTTGCGGCTCAGGACCAGAAGAAGAAGGAAATCCAGAGTGCTGAGCCAGCTGGCAGTCCTCGGGTCAGTGTTTTCCTTTTCCTCTGCTCTCCCTGCTGTGGCATTTCACATTCCACATACACTGTAAACATTTCAGGTCTGATGGACTGTTTCAGGCAAGCTAAGGTAAATCCTTGGCTCCGTGCAATGGATTTACCAAAACATTTGCCTTTTCACTCACACTGCTTTGTCCCAAACGTCTGTGTCACTTTTATATCTGGGACAAGCTTCCTCGACAGTAAGCCATTTAAACTCAAGAACCACCGAAGAATATTTCTCTAACTTGTTGCCAAGCTTTATATTAAGCTCAATGTGCAACTGATTCATTAAAAAAGAGAGAGAAAGCCAGGAAACAACTTCAAAATCATAGCGTGTTTATCCACCTTGACCATTTGACTCACTTCATTTGTACCTTCGTTAAAGAGCCAGCGCTTTCCAGTCTAGTTAGGCAAGCAGCCTTTTATTAAGAAGGGAGCCTTATTCAGGGTTCAGCTCACAGTCCAGACCTAACATGTAACTGACTGTGGAATCAACAGTAATGTTTAATTCCGTTAGACATCAGCTGTGGCCTGTGTGTTAGTGTGCGTATTATGTATTTAACCGGAGTGATCTCTGTCTGCATTGTGCAGTTTGGCTCCGTATTTGTCATAAATCATTCTCTGATCCACTGAATAATGTCTTCACTCACTGGTGGAAACAAATTAGATGACAGAATACCACATTGATTCAAACATCGTATAATCTCAAGACAGAGTCTTTGTTAGCTCTTATAAGCATGTGTGCATTTACAGACAAACACACACAAATACACACAGGGCTGTCGAGTGCTTGGATGAAATAGGAGGTGTGCTGTGTGATTTGGATTTTTCATTCATGATATGAGATTAGACAGATGTCAGTGTGTCATTTTACTCTTTTAGACTGTCATGCTGCAGATACAGACCATACAGATTCAGATTGTGTCTGCTGAGTGTCTTGGAATGTTTTAGAAGTTAATCAGGAAAAAAACAACTATTCTGTGCATTCACTATGCATAAAAATTAAAATGATTCAGTTACAGACATATGAATCTCATTTACGCAGATATCGTGGTCCTTTATGTCGTCTTTATTGAGGAAATTAATTTTCCACTGCAACCAAAGTATCTTGTATATATTTGCTGTCTTTATTACTTCATTGTATGCTAACCGTCAAGCTTTATTTATTTATACAAAAATGGCATCACAACCACTTCCTATGAACTCGACAGAGCAGAATGAGAGGAGGAGAGGGGGGAGTAGATGGATGATGTCACTCATGTACTCCCCTCCATGTTCATCCTTCATGCTTTGCTTCTTCACCTCACCTCCACATCCTTCATTATGCCCCACCAGCAATTTTCAGGAATGGATTAAAGTGACCTTTCTGTGGTTTTTGAAATTGCATAGTGACTTATTTTTCAGAGTCAAATTGACCCCTGAATGTCATGAAGACCCTCAGTGCTTGTTCTGAAGCCAAGGAAAATGTTTGTTCCCATCCATCAGCAACAGTTTGCTCTCTCTTCTCACATTAATGTATTTTTGTCAAATAAATTAACTCCTCTCCTCTTCCTCTTTTCATCTCTACCAAGTTAAGTGAGGCGACGCACTATGACACATTCATTACAATCAGTGATGCTTCTTTGTAGAGATATCTAAAGAGGGAAGTTTTCTATGATGAAAAATAGAAGACAGCCCTACTTATGTGTTTTGTCCTGCAGGAATGTAAAACTGCACTGTGTGTGTTTCCCATCGTCATCCCAGAGCTGCACAGACAGTGTTTGACTCTGATCTGACCAGCCAGTATGCAGACTCAGCACAGCATGCTTCAACTGTCCCACACAAACACACAGCAAGATACACGCTCAGACACTTTTAAAAGTGAAGTAGTCTCAAAAACAGCTGGCGCAGCATGTTTTTTTTCATGCTTATTGAACATGGAACAAGACTTTATAATACTGAGTGGCAAAAGAGGACACTATTGCAATCTAGACACTCTGTCACCGACTATCTCATATGTGGAGCTATGTCTGCTCATTATTCCACTTGTTTGCCCCCTAAGCTGGAGGTAGCCCTTCAACAAAACGTCCACTTGAACCTCTGGGCAGCTCATATGCTGATGTCTATGTCCTTCTCATGACTGCGTCTTTTGCTTATGGCAGACGTTGTTCCCATTTAAACTCACCAGAGGGAAAGTCAGTCCCGGAACACTTTGAGATGCGCTGTATGTGTCAGTCTGCTTGCAGATGCTGATGGTCTTTTTTTGTTTGTTCCTTTTCTTTTCTGTTTTTTTTTTTTCAAACGACTTATAGTTCTAGTCATTTTCAGAGAGAATAAATTGAGCCATCTGAGGAAGTAATAATGAAATGCTGAACCATCTGAAAAACATTTTTCAGTTTGTTTCTTAGCTCAAGGCCTTGCTAGCTCGTTCACAACAATATGTTACATAATAAAAACTACTTGTGTTGGCAGGCAGTTGTTTTTTTTATGTGCCTTTGTTAGGCTACAACTGTAAAGCCTCTACATGTAGATGAAAACGTGTGAACATCTACTATAGAACGGCAATCGTGACTATGGATTGAACTAAACTGCTTGTTCAGTCTAATTGTCCTTTGTCTCTGCTAATTTTTTTTGGATTTCTTTGAATGCCAAAATGGCAATTCTTATATTCTCAGTGAAAACAATCAATCGAGAAAAGATTAAAGATTTCTTAATGATTAGCCCTGGAGAGACTTGTATCATATTATAGAAATGTGTGAAAAAAGAACAAATTGAAACGAGTAACTAAAACTGCACTAACATTGAAAAAATAATTACTGCTGTTTTTTTCTATCACTAGCACCCACATCTCTCCTTCTCTCGTCCCTTCATCCCTCTCTCCTTCTGTCTTTGCTGTTTGACTGCAGTGTGAGTCACGCAGGCAGCCTCTTGTCTGGCAGACTCTACAGAGACACTGCTGAGCACCATGGTGTTGTTCTCCTAGGACAACGTTATGGTACTCGCCAGGTGATGGTACTGAGTGCTTTTAAGAGAGCTTTTATTCGAACCTACTGCATTATTTGTGGGGGTAAGGGTGGATGGAGGATATGAGGAGGAATCTGGAAAGGCAGCATCAGGACAAGGAAGGGAGGACTAATCGTTTTAGGTCTGAAAAGCTGAGCTGCAGCTCAGTCGGGGAAGTCTGCATGAGAGGATGAACTTTGCAGCAAAAGGCAGAGTCGCAGGATAGTTGATGTTGGTTAGGTGGGATGTGTGTATGCAGTGTATGAAGTGTGTGTGTGCTCTGTGGAAGGAGATCATGCATCTCCCCAGGGGTTTGATTGGTTCACATTCTACGACCTTGTTTGATCCACAGTCTTGAATTATCATTTTAGCAGCAGACAGTTTTCTCAACTTTAAACTGGGAGACTAGGATATGTAGTTTGGTAGCTGTGATGTTGTAAGTAAACTTTCAAACAAAGGCAGCAAAGGTTCAGGTTGACCCCTGAACACGATCAAGTTGACCTGTAAGTCTGCTGTTACTTTTTACCGAGGAGTGCAGCTTCATTGCCTCTCGGTCTGAAGAGGTGAAGTGAAGGCAGAGGAGGTTTCTGTCCACAAATATGCCTTGTTATCCCCTGGATTTTATTCCACTGCAGCGTTTTATAAAGGTCAAGGAACTCAGTATTTGAGTTTCAGGGAATTAATTATTATTTTCGGATACATAAATCATCCATTAAAATTCCACAGCACATGTCATAGATAAATGCAATTAAGAGAGCCAGGATTGGCTAACATATTTTCTCAAATGTACAACGCAGCGGTAGCGGAAGCTCATTCACTTAGAAAATAGTAAATAACAGGTAAAGTAACCTGCCGGTATATTAAAACAGGATCACTCAAACGGGATGAGACCTGTGTGTGTACTGTGTGCCGAAGTAGTCCTGAATTTTATTGGGAAATTGGAAATGTAGTACATTCGATGAAATGCACACTCGCTTATCAAAAAAAGTCATGGATCATCTCTTCATTCCCTATAAACTCATTGATTTCTACTCTTTTTATTACATGACTAACAATCCACAGATTCAGACAGCTGTGGGGTTCTCAGCCACGTTTCCAAAGACCGTCTGGCAAATAGATAAAACTGATTAACTAATAAATTGTTGATTAAATTACATCAGATGTGTTCTGCTAATGGCATCGGATTCTGCTGGAAGCTCAAGTTACAGTCCAGAGAGCCACGACACTGATCACATGAGGAACATCCAAGAGAGGCACTGTTGGTCCTCTATTTCCCACCTTGAGCCTTTCTATATTTCTTTTGAAAGTTTTGTTACAGAGCGACTGTATTTTCTCACTCTTCACGGCTTACCGTTGAAGTGAAGGACTTGCCAGACACTGAGTGGTGTGTACATTTTGGGTCTTTGATGTCTGTAGGTTAAGTGGGAATTAGCTGTTAACTGAGGCAAGCCTGTTCTGCTCAGCTTACATTGTCAATGGATGGCTGACAGTTCATGCCGTAGAAATGTTATTGGATTAGTTTTCTCTTCTGACAGTACTTCAGTAACGTGACAGTGATTTAGTTGATTCATTGTTGAGTGGTTTACTTTCAGGACACACGCTCTCACATATATGTATACATATATATATATATATATATGTATATTTGGATATGTAACACTTACTTTGATAATCCCCAAAGCTTTCTGCCAGCTGTTTAAATATGTAAAAGTTCAAGTTATGCAAGAAGAAGTCCCTGGTATCCAGCATTAAGGGCCTAACTGTAAATGTGGCCTAAAAGTAAGAATTCTCTTGGTGTATGTGTGGACGTGCCACCACAGCTAACAAGGCAGTCTGTGGGCTGCAGATATTCCATATTGTGACCATTGTGTTGTTAAATTGTTTGCCTCAAAGCTGTCAAAGACCTCCTTTTGAGTTTTAGTACATCCACTGCAAAATTAGAATGCAATTTGTTGATATGGAGCACTTTTGGGTGCTGCTAAGATTCTCTCTCATGCTCAGTTCTGAATTTCTGCTGATTTGGGGAATACTTTAGATTCAAGTACACGCATAACTTGTGCCTCATGGACATTTTAATTTATATAACAAAAGGCAAATTGACAGACATAATATATTGTACATATGCATCCCCAGGTTCAACGATAAATATGACTTAATACACACAAGTAGATGGTTCTATGGTAAGTAGTTTTCACAGGTAAAAGACTCGACTCTACATGTTCCACTCGAGTCATTTTCAGTCAGGCCCTTTTGAAATGTTGCTTTTGTTTTGCTGTTGTGACAT
The DNA here is from genome assembly GCF_036924035.1 of Leuresthes tenuis. Taxonomy (NCBI): domain Eukaryota; kingdom Metazoa; phylum Chordata; class Actinopteri; order Atheriniformes; family Atherinopsidae; genus Leuresthes; species Leuresthes tenuis. The sequence continues at coordinate 11,881,399 of NW_027325361.1, read as the reverse complement.
AAAGGATTAAAGTTAAATGTTACGAGTTGCCGTGTCATTTTTTTATTTGAAAAAATGACCAAGAACCTCCTAAGTAAGCTTAATTCAGTCCAAGCACAATGTAACTTTCATTCTGAGGATGTGCAGTCTGCACAAGCCAGATTTACACATTCCAACATTGCAGTGAACATAAATTCAGGGTTATTTGAGATGAGTGGGATGTCTTTCATGTGCGCTCCCCTTTGCATCCCAGTTGTCATGTCTTTCTTTGTAATACTAATCGCCTTATGAACTAATCTCTCTAACAGGTATGTCTTTGTTGTTTCATTTTTTTCCTTTGCTGTGCCGCTGCAGTCTCCAACCAAGTGGTATATGAAGCTTGTGCCTGTAAGTCAACTAATCACTGCTGCGCTCATTCTGTGTGTCTGTAGTGGCCGTCTTTCCTCCCGCCTTTCTCTTCCTGTCACCATTGCCGAAATTTTATTGCATGTGTGTTGTCAACCTCCAACTTCAGTTACATAAACACAGATTTTCTCTGTCTGCTTCTGTTTTGATTAACAAGTGATTCCATGCTGTGTAACCATGTGTTTTCACATACAGTAAATAATCAGCGCAAATCTGTTGATTGCATTTGATTGCTTTTTTTTTTAACTGCTGCACGTAACACTGAGTTTACTAAAAGCCATATAGACATGAAGGACGTTTAGCTTACAAGTTTGCTTGTATTTGCTGATGTGAAAGTCCTTGTGGGTACCCTTGGGGAATCACTGAATTGGTCCCAGGGGATTAGTCAGAAAGAAGAAAGGGAGAAAAAAAAATCATTTACAGAGATTGGATATCTGGGGGGCATGAAATGCTGACAAAGTTGTCCTTTACTGAATACTTCTGACAAATCCAATGTTCAGAGATAGATTATTTTGGTATTTCTATTACAAGGATAAAACAATAAAATCAGATCGCAGCATCCAGACAAAACAGTGACTGGTTACTCTTTTAACAGCTGTTGTTACACATTCGCCCCCTCGTGAAGATTTCTTTTCTGTAGTTGAGACATTTTACTAGTAAGGCTTCAAGGCTCCAGATCAGCTTAATTACCTTCCTCCTTGATTAGATATAATGAAGCCAGGCTGTGTTTTAAAGTGTTTGTTGCTGCTTTAAAGCATAGCCGTTGTAAGGGTGGCTTCATTATGCAGGCCTAATTTTTCAGCCATTGTTAATACATGAAAAAGAAAAAGAAACAGGACAAATCTGGCCCAGCAGTTGCTGCAGATGTAAACACGGTAATTATGTGCAATCCATTTTGTGTCATGGTTTTATATGTCACGCAGGCCCGCTATAGGAAGGAGCAGGCCTCAACCGAGCCAGCTCCCCAGATCCCCCCAGTGGACAACCTGCTGAAAGACAGCACAGACGGCTCGGCCCTGGGTGCTCTGCTGCACTTCTACTGCCCTCAGCTACTATCACTAGATGGTAAGGAAACAGGAACAGTAGGTGGACAGATTGATCAGTTGGACAGCATTGTTGGACATACATAACCATGATGAATCAGCAGAGGGAAATATAGACTTTTGACCAGATAAATGATCTTAGCGTGTCACTTAAGCTGATGAAATTCTTTGAATGACTTTCTTTTGTACTCAAACCAAAGCAGCGGTGTGATTCTGCCCATTTTCAACACACCGCGACTGTTTTTGTTCTGGATTATATTTTTACAGAAACAACAATTCACATTTTATCGTCAGGAGGGATAATTACTCTGGCTGTGCACATTTCAGCATCATTGTCTCTCCTGCCTCTCGGTTGTTCATTTAGCTGATTGAAGATCAGTCACTAACAATAGATCCAACATATTCACATTGTATTAAGGGTTAAGCCTGTAAATAGAGGTCAAAACACATTCCAGCACATCAGTTACCTGTATGCAAATCATTTACCAAACCTAAAAAAAATAATCAAAGTTTACAACAATCAGCTTTGTTTTCTCTTGAATATATCAGCTCACACCTCCTAGTTGATGACATTAGATCGCTCTCATGATTATTCAGACTTTCTCTGAACTTTGCTCTTATTCCACCCATTGTTCCATACCTAGTCCCAGCCCACTTCATGCCTCTCTGTACATAAACAACCACCATCAGTACGGTAAAAGCTACTGAAGTGATTGTTTAATCACTATCACCCTGACACCTGATGGCTCCCTCTGTCCCCCCAGATATCTGTCTGAAGGAGAATATGACTCTGGCTGATCGACTGTACAACCTGCAGCTCATACAAGACTTCTGCAAAGACAACCTCAACAACTGCTGCCACTTGAGTCTGGAGGACATGCTCTATGCCTCCAGTACCATCAAGGTAAAGAGCATGCGAGAGCTTTTGTTGGTCTTTTGTACATATTGGAACGTTGATTGCAGCGATTTTGAAAACATGTTATTTAGAAAATATGCAGGACATTTTGGTGAATTTTGCTCTTCCTTTTGGGTTCATTGTTAGGACATTCTTGCTCCAAAATAAGCACTCTTTACTTACTCTTTAATTACCAAACTGGGAAAATGTCTTCTGGATGTAATTCCAGTTCAAAGTGGTAGCTGAACAACAACAACAAAAAAAAAACTAAACTTCTTGCTGGTATCCTTATTAGTTGGCACAATATAACTGAGTTAAGTTGTTTTACCAAAACACTGTTATTTTGTTTTTACGTTTTAATGCAATACAGGTAAGAAATCCATATAGTGTGGTTGCATCAGGTCAGATGCGTTAAATGAGAGAAGAGAAATAAGTGGGACTGTAGGCCAGTGTAGTGAGTCATGCTGTGGAAAAAACATCTCAGTCCAAACTGTCTCCTCCAACCACAAGCTTGGAGAGACCCATAAAGCCTGCTTTCCCAGTTACACACTCTTTCCATTTCCTTCTTTAGGTCATTAACCTTTCTCTTCTCTTCTCTTATTCTATTGTATCTTTTACCTAATTCTTTGTCAAGTTTGTTCCTCTTATTAACTCTTTCTTTTTTCACTGGTGCCTTATGATTATAAGGGATTTTCTTTTTTTGAAAAAATGTCCTTATTCTCCTGTGGTCTCTTAATTGATATCCGTCTCTGTGTGACAGACAAATTCACTCTATCCTGCTAATAGCCCAGTTTACATATACTTCAGTTCCATTATATGGCCATGCAGCCACTGTGTTTTGTGATATGTGCACATTTCTTGTTATGTCTCTATGCCTGGAGTGCATCTGTCATAGAAACCGCTCCTGTTTTTTACATTAAGCATCCTCCCTGCCCTGCTTTTCTTTCTTCAGCAGGTAAAAATATACAATTCTCACTTTAGATTGGCCAATTAAACTTGTAAAAGCTTAATTGTTTTTAATATAGTTGACAGAGATTTAGTGGAACTAGAGAGTTGTGAATTTCAAGGTACTCATAAAAGTTGTGTGACTCGTATGACTGTTTCGTTCCCTGTTTTCATATCATATTCTGCTGGCCTTTTTTTTGTGTACACATGCTTCACTCATGTACATGTACAGGCACACAGCACTTAGATTATTCTAAGGGTCTATATTGATTCAAAAGCAACAAAGGGGATTCAGTTCATGGTGAATTGCTGCGTATACATGCATTTATGTTGTTGCCTTTACGGTTAGGCCAGTTACCACAGTGTCTCAAACAGTCACAGACACTTTTTTTTCCCTACATAAAATGTTCAATAGTATACATGTGGATAATATAATAGCTCCTCTGGTGTTGTGATGTAACTGTCCTTCCCCGCTGCTTGTTTTGTTCCTTTTGAGTCAATCAGTGTGTTATGCCTGAGAGCTGCATAAACACTAAGTTGATCTGTCAGGATGGATGAACTTGGCTTTGCCTTAACTGTCGCCTCAGCATTTCCTCAGAAGCCGGACTGTTGCTCTCAGCACAGGCAGAATGCAGGTCACTGAATGGACAAGCCTCAGTCTAAACTGACTTAACATGTGTCTGATACCTTAAAAAAAAAAACAGTTCAGTCCAGAAGTGATAAACTTGCCTTGCAACACTAAAATGCACTGACTAGTAGTGCAAATCAGCAAAACGGCAAAGGAATGGCTCAGTGGAAGCAATGGTAATATTAGTACTGATTGAGGTATATTATGATCAGTATGTTACATCATATTTGAACGACAGTTTCATTTTGCACCAAACTGCAGGCTCTCTTGCACCAAGCAACCCAAAGCATGCACTTTTGAGTGAAAATAAATAACGATCGAGTTGTGGGAGCAGCCAGCAGCATTATTTTGCTGACACGGATTTCTGGAGTGATAATGTAGTATATAATATCGTGTCCCAGCTGGCCAGAATTGTTGCCTGAGAGAAGCGGCACAATACAGCCAGAATTGCACAGAACCAGTTAGTCTCTATAACCTTGACCCAGATTCCAGACGGGCACATCTTCAGTGGCACCGTCGCACTAATGGAGACCTTATTATAGAGACTGAGCTGAGACATTAGAGGGGAGGCAAAGTGAGAGAGATGTTGAAGGGGAGGAAAATGGGAACAGGAGAGAAGAAACAAAAGGGAAGGATAAGAGTGTGAGGCAATTAAAAGACAGAAGTGACTTAGGGGGGTGGGGGCACTGTAGAGGGGCACTGTCTGATCAGTTAGACATACCCACTGACACACAGCCTTGACAACTACCTGTGTTTCTGTCATTGCTCATCTACATACCGTTACATTATTGATGAGTTGCTCATTATATACATCAGGAATACCCTAATAAAAACATTTTAAACAATTCTCCTCATAATGAGAACATCTTGAGAGATGTTCTCAATTAAGATGTTATCAATTAATTTAATTAAGTATTAAGTCATAGTAACCCCCCAAAAATGATAGCTTCAAGATAAATAACTGTGTATAATATATATATATACAGTTAATAATGTATATATGCACTCCAAATGATCAACACTACTGTCAAAACATTAAACATTCCTACCCCGATGTAGCTCCTGTAGGGGAGACAATCTAAGAGATATCATCGGTCATTCAAAGAACTCAGATGCAGAAAATTGGAACTTAACATGAGGCTTCACATTGTGAACATTCAACACCCAAGTCTGTATCCTCACGCACCCACCTTCACACACCAGTCTGTTCACATCAGATCAGGTGTGAATATGTAGAGCACTACACAGAGAAACTACCTTAGTGAATGGATGTGGTCACTCCCCTCTCACAGCAGTTTGCTTGTTTAGTAAAGACAGGATTACTCAACATCATGTTCATCATGCCTCAATAAAGGACAATACATTAGCCCCCAGAACCCAGCCGCCAAAGCCGTATATTACATTGTGTAGGGCCACTCTTTGCTAATGGGTTCAGGCCAGTCAATCACGTCAACCCACTCCCATTTAATGGCTTTACCTTTAATGAATTCACAGCTCATCTAAATGACCATCTGTGGATACAGGGAGGAGAAATTAAATTCACCATGCCTGTTTTTTTTTTTGTTTTTTTTTTCCACCAGGAGCTTCGTAGCAAACATGCTGGGGTTGCCCTCAAGGAAGCAAACTAACACACTTACTGTAATTTATCAGCTGCCTTCTCAACATGACTACCAGTCATTTGTCCATAATCTGACTATTATAGATGGCAGTAATATAGAGCAGCAGCTCCACGGTGAGGTTTCATCTGCCAAAAAGTAGCATACATTGTTAAAACTGACCTACTTGCTCAAGAATTATTGGTTTGGCTGCTAAACACAAACTGATTTCTCTGTTTAATTTAAAATGTAAAGCATTAAATGTGGCTGACACGTGCAATGATTGTTGCTCTTGAATAAACTTCACTACCTAGATCACCAGGCAAGCTCAAGTAAGAATACCTATTTTCTGTGTTATGATTGTATTTCATCACTGGGTTTTCCAACATTAAATTATGGTGTTATCAGGTCTCTCTGAAGAGATTTCTTTTTTTACTCTCACATAACTTCAGGTTTTTCAGTGGGTGACTAGCAGCAGCTTGATAAGCTTGGAAGGAAATGAAAGATGGGGTTTTCCAGATCGGAGTGAGTCTAGCTGGCAGGCTGACAGCCGGTAGACCGAGATCCTTTAATCAACCTTCTGGCCCAGTGATTGTTGAGATTAATGCCCTCTGAATGCTCAGTGTGTGGCTGGGCCTTGTCTGTTGCAGATCTGAATAACATAATTTTTAGGGTGTGCATGAGTGTTCTGTCATGTGCATTTTGATGGATTAAACCGATACACATTGCCCTTGCATTTGGGTGTTTTCACCATGATTGCGTGTGAAGCACAGAGGCATGCCTATCCCTGCAGAGTGGATTAGCCCGCCTCCTCCTTCGACCAACTACAATCAACTCTGAGCTCTCATCCCGCACCACCAATCAGGTTCCACTCCTCAACCTGGGAGTCATACACTCAAATGTCCAAACAGCCTAATCTAGCAATGCTGCAAATCCAGCAGTCCACGAGGTAGTAGAGCAAGTGAGTGGGGAGATAGGTGTGGCAGTGGTGCAGTAGTTGGTTGTTGAGGGACATGTGTGAGTGCCTGCTTAAGGATGGTATTATACATTTAACCCTCACACCTGGTGTGACAGTAGTAGACAGGCAAACAGATGGGAAAAGAGAACAAGGAAGGTTTGATTGTTTTCAACAGCCGGGTCAATACGGATAAAAGGAGATCAGTCCATCTTTCTGTTTTTGTTGTTTTTTTGTTTGTTTTCCCTTTGCCTGTCTTGTTCTCTCTTTTGTTCATCATGGCCATTGAGGAATGCTTCAAATGCTGAACTCACCTCAAGGTAAACCAGATGGTTTGACTTAGCATTAGTTAGTGATTCTAGTGATTAGGATTAGGTGTCTAAAGTATTGTTAGGTCCTCATGCTAAGAGTTCAATTTGAATGTAAAGTTGATAGATGTTTTTATTGGCTTAATTTTAACTACTTCGATAACAATGTGCTATTGCTATCACAAAAGAATATGTTTTAGTAGCTCTGCACACTAGGATGTGGGTAAGTACAGGCATGCAGAAAAAGATAATTGTAAAATGCTGCAGTATGAACTGAAGCAGGCCAGTGTCACTGATGTTAATTGCCTCTGCCCCTCCTGGTGTGCTTCACGGGCTGCAGTTTAAGGGCTTAAGAGGTGTCTGTATGACGCGTGTGTGCTGGCGTTTGCTTGGCAGAACAAAATGTTGCTGATGAGGTGAATCGGGCATCTTTGGAGCTGAGCCATGCTCTGCCTTTGTCTGGGGACCATGGACTGAGGGCAGAGAGAGGGTGTGTTTCCTCAAGGTCGTTCCTGCTTCATTGTACTCACTTTGCATATGTATGTGTGTGCACATGAGCAGCTGTGAGAGTGGCGCGTTCACAGTTACAATGCCTAATTAAGCAGAGCATTTAATTGAATATTGAATCTTAATGTACATTCAAGAGGCATTCAGAAAATTATTAATTCAGTTTCTAATGCAAAATAACTTGCCCTTTAGTGGAAGAATTTGACTTTTGGCTGACACTTTTATCCAAAGCGACTTACACTTATGTCCCAGGTAGGCATGTAGTGGTCTTGTCTAAGGACCCCCACTGGATCGGGGTCAGGATTCAAACCCCGATCACCCACATGAAAGACAGCAATCTTACCTCTACACTATCCAGTCGCTTGTTTTTTTCTTTGATTAATTTTTATTTTTGTTGTTATAGCTGAAAATATTAGATATTATTTTTTAAGTAATGCTAAAAGGGGCTAAAAAAATCTGTTACACTGGTTGAATCAAGGTTTTTTTTTTCAGGAACAAATATAGTGTAACCCCATTTTGCACCCAATACAACCCCTTTTTACCTTTGTAAAAGAAAATAAACAGCAGTTGGGAAGATGGAGACATACCACTGAGGGATAAATCTCCTTCCAATGGTTATTTATGCAGTGCAGTGTCCTCCAGCAGTGTCCCCTCCCACTGTATACTGACCTCATTCAGACATGGACATAACTTGGACATAATTTACCCAGTCTCATTCAAGTTGGCTGGTGGGTGACTGGTGGGAGAGTCGTCCTCTATAATACAAATGAGGTTAATGGCTGCATTGCTCCTGTTTACTAGCACAGGTTCTGATACTATTTACATTATCATGTAAGTGGAAGATTATTTTATCAAGCCTGTGAAAAACCATGATGATGATTACATTAGCTTAGCTCGCTGAAGAGAGTGCCCTGGTAAATAACTTCCCTGCAGTTCGACCTTTGAGTTTATGTAAAATGCCATGTAAAATGGAACAACGTTGAAGTTATTTGAGCACACTGGAAAATTGATTGTTTACTGTACTAAAAAGCAATATTGATTCATAGTGGAGAAATCACAAGTCTCATTAGTAGGGATCGACAGTGACACCTGCTGGAGAAAGAGATGTAATGCAACTAATATGCTGTTGGGGATAAAGTGTGGCTGGACATTCAGAATTGTATTTATTTATTTGTCAGCAACAGTCAAGTCTCTCTTTAAAGTATCTTTGATTTAGTTGATTAGACATTACTCAATATCGTGTTTTTAATCTTAGTACTGTTTTCTCTACCAGAGTAACTACCTGGTGTTCATGGCAGAGCTGTTTTGGTGGTTTGAGGTGGTCAAGCCATCTTTTGTGAAACCAAGAATGCTGGACAATGAAGGCACAGGCAAGTGTAAAATTGTAAACCTAGAATTTGATTTATAGTAGGAATAGAATCAATAGTGTCTTGTTTGTAATGAAGAGGGAATAAATAAAATAAGTTATAGTCCTAACTCAGAAATATTTGGGTAAAATTGTTTGTTGCATTGTTAAAGCACAGTTTCATCATTAGTTTCTGTTGTATCAGATTCCTCTTCATTGTTGAAGAATATACCAGTCATCCCCATCTCCAAGGCAACTAAGAGAAGTTTTATGGAACGACCCCCAAGTCCTGAAAGACCCAGGTATGTTAGTCCACATATTCAGTGTTAAGTTTTGTGGACTTTCAAGTCAAATATAACAAAATAAAAAAGTAATGACTAACACTGGAAATCCTGATGGATGTGTCTCTTTCTGCCTCTCATTCTCTAGCTTACCACTCCGTCCCCAGCCTCGAAACTCAGGTTATTATAATGATCTTGACTAAACTAAAATTATAGTATTAGGTAGAGATATAAACATATCATTACTTGTATTGCTTGAGTTTTACTTTTCTTATTTATGTAATCCAGGAGAGATCAAGAGGTCAACTTCAATGTCTTTTGTTGATGGCAACCTTGGCACATGGCCCAAAGAGAAAAGGTTAGTAATGCTTTTGTCCTGCTTCTGTGCTGCTCAAATACAGTATTCAGTCCCCAAGAGATGGAGTCATTTAGAGATTAAGATAAGCTAATTGTGATGCTGCCAAGTTGCTCCTCAAACTAGCCATTCACATTCATTTCTGCTATTTCTGTTAAGGTCTGGTCCTTATGGAGTGTCTTTTGACATTCCTTTTGATAAAGAGGATTCTGCCCCTGCCTCACTTTCCTCCACACGTGGGATGGTCAGGTCTGTCAGCACTGATGATGGTTCTGGTTTCAAGATTCACCAAATGCCCCGTGGAATGAAGCGCAATCTGTCCTTCCAGCCAGTGAATGGCCAAAGTGTTGGCATTGAGGAGGAGGGCTGTCCAGATAGCCTAGCAGGCATGGAGCCTAGCAGGCAAGCATACCCCAACGGACATGGAAGTGTCATGGGAACAGCTCCCTCCATGGAGGAAGCCCTCCAGATTATCCACAGCCCGAGTAAGCTCCCTGTAGAGGGCATCAACAACGGTTTCTTCCTGCACAGTCAGCACCATGGAGCTGATGTTGGCAGCTTAGACCCAGTGTCAGAGATGGACACCAAAGGATCTGTAAGTACCACGGACAACACAGAGGTCGACACTGGCATTCATATCAGAACAGAAGACATGCTTGATGAAGATTCCTCTCTGAGAGACTGCTCTGTGAACATGGAGCTGGATGTGGACACACCAAGCCCTTGTCCGAGCAGTCAGAGCAAATCCCCCTCAGGAATGAAGATGACTAGCTTTGCGGAACAGAAGATGAGGAAGCTCAGTCCATCAGCGCCTGATTCAGGCAGGGGCAGCAGCAGCTCCCTAAAGACCACTCCAGAGGGTTCAGAGTTTGGCCTTCCATTATCTGTGTCCTGGGCACCAACCCCTGAGCATAGCCCCATCCGTCAACAAGCCACACCACCCGTTCCAACTCAGACATCACCAACTCCCGTCCAGCTTCCACCTAATGACCCTGCCCAAGTCATGGCAACAGAGATGGTCCAGCTAAGAATGAGACTTGAGGAGAAACGGAAAGCTATTGAAGCACAGAAGAAGAAAGTGGAGGCTGCTTTTACAAAGCATCGGCAAAAAATGGGTCACTCGGTGTTCCTAAATGTGGTAAAGAGGAAAGGCGATGGGGCTGCCAGTGGAGAAGAAGGGAGGAAAACTGAGGGAGAAGGAAAGACAACAAGCACAAGTCCCACCTTTATATTTGGAAGGAGCAAGGTGGACACACCTGATGGGGCAGAGCAAAGCAGCACAGCCTCCTGTTGGCAAAAAACACCAGGTGCAAGTGAGGAAGGTGGGCAAAGCCATGCACAGCTAACTGAAGTGGATCTATCAGAGTATACACGTTCCATAGAGAAGCTTAACCATTCTTTAGCCTTCCTCCAGACTGAGATGCAACGCTTAGCTCAGCAGCAGGAAGTCATCATGGCCATGAGGGAGCAACAACATCAGCAGGCGTGGGTCATCCCTCCTCCACAAACAAACCCTTCACCGCAAAAACACACTCGAGCTGGAGCTGTGACTCGATCCTCAGGGCCCTCTTCTCCTGCCGACTCACCTCGTTCCACCCATCGCTCTCCAACCAGCATCAAACGTAAATCTGCCTCCTTCCACTCACGTAACCCTCGCACCGCTCGACCCAACGAGCTTAAGTTGGCTCCCTACAATCGCGTCCTAACTGCTCCACAGTCTGTCGACAGCATCCCACGGCTACGTAGATTTTCCCCTTGCCAGCCATTAGCAAGCTCCTTCATTTACATGGGGGAGAAGCCAGCATCCACTAGTCCACAGAAAATAGCCCCAGACCAGGATAAACACAAGGAGACAAATTCCCTCCTATCCTCAGAGGGGGAGCTGGCAAGTATATGTGCAGCCAAGTCACCCCCCAGCTCTCCCAACCTGCTCAGCAAAAGAGAAGAAACTGAAGTAGATGCAAATGACCAAACCCAGGAAAAAGTGTCCCACAATCATTCCAAGATCTATGGCATGGAAACAGATTACCAGAAAGAGCACCTTCAAAAGTCATTTACAGACCTCAAACCTAGCATAGAGTCGTCGGTCCCTGAGGTTCTGGCCCACCCTGTGGTAGAAACCTTCACACTGACGCCCACAGAGATCCCTTCACAGCCAGAACTCTCCTGTCAGGCCAAAAGCACTTTGATTGAGGTTCCTCTGTCAGTTATGAGGCCACTTGAGGATCAGACAACGGATGACTGTTCTGAGGTGGAGCAGGGAGACACGGAGGATGACGAACAAAAGATGTGTCGTGGTTTCTTTTTCAAGGTGATTTTAAATACTTTCGATTGTAATATATCAATAACATCTGATTAATGTCATTCTACCAGTTATCGTTTTCTCAACAAAGTTATTTGCAACAAGCCCATATGTGTAATATACAAGAAAGAGTGACTTCAATGAGTTGAATATGATCCACCCACTAATACTAACATACGAAAACATAAAAATCACAGTTTGCCGAGTTTGCTTTGCAGCTGTACACATGACTGAAAACCTTCAAATCCCACGAGTTGCTTCTGGTGGAAAAAGCAATTCTATATTTGCTTTGGGCAGCCGTGTTTGTTTTCGTAAGGAAACCATCTTGTTCCAAACATGAGGCATTTAGAGGTCCAAGAAGCGTTCCGCATGGGGACAGCATCATCTTCCCCTTTAACGTGTGTGAGATTGTCATTAGCTGCCGTCTGGGCTTGGATGTAGGTCAGAAAACTAGGGCTGCTGTAAATAATTCAGGCACAGCTGCTTTAGAAATAGGGTTTTAGAGGGCTTTACTAAATTATGAGGGTTTAACAATAAACCATCACCTCAAGGAAACTGTAGATTAAACCAGCCTGTATTTAAATTAGAGGATAAAAACAATTGGATTTTGTTAATGGATATTAGTTTGATTATAGCATAATTTTATGTTTACAAGGTGAGCTCTCCTTTAAAGTTTAGATTACAATGAGATGTTGACAGTAGAAAACCGTTAGAACATATCCTAAATAAAATCAAATAAAATCTCTGCCACCTCTCCAGGCTGTTTTTATAGCCCTCAACATTGAAATAAATTTGTATTATCTCACCATGAAAAAAAGAAGAGACAATAACAGTAATTATGACAGACAAGAATCGAGTTTCACTCACCCATCACATCATAGGGTAAGACAGCTGACTTTGTTTTCTTCAGGCGGATGGAAAGGCAGAGGAGAACATGGCACAGAAGAGGGCTGCACTGCTGGAGAAAAGGATGAGAAGAGAGAAGGAGAGCCAGGTGAAGAAGATGCAACTAGAGGCTGAGCTGGAGCAGAAGAAAGAGGAGGCTCGGTATGTGGCTCCTCTTACCGAGGACATACAATGTCTTTCTCATTGTGACAGAAGAAATCATAACAGTCGTTTGTCATATTTTTTATTTGGTGTTTTACTAGAGAAAATGTGAAAGTGACGCCTCACGTAGATTGGTTCAGATCAGCATATTGCATTCCCACCATCTCTGACGCTGTCTTTTGTATGGAAAAACCCAGAAATCTGACTTCAGGAAAGTGATTCTATACATCTGTCAAATTATTTCTCAGCTCATGTCTGCTCCTTATAACGGTCGCTTAACATCAGCTGTGAGTTAGCAGATATTGCAATTCAATTAGTCCTGGTAGGGTCCATTTTTTTATCTTAATTTCCTTTCTGCATCTTGTAACTCCTCCATTAGATTTGGCTGTTCTTAGCCAAAAACTAACACAAAAGCTTAGTAGGCAAAAACAGCAGTAGGTAGACAACACAGCGTCCACCTCCTCAAATTTCTCTTTGACTTTAATTTCTCAGTTTTATTTATTTTATTTTTTTTTTAGATAATTTTACTTTTATAAATAATCTTAGAAATTTATTTGGACAACACTGATTGGAATTTACTTTTGGGATTATTTTTGATATTTTTTTTCATTACATTAATTAATTGATGAGTTTAAGAAAAGAAAATCCTCATATATGAGAATCTCACACCAACAATTCTCTGTGGAATTTTAATCAGTTGTCAAAATTTTTTAGATCAACTAGTTAATTGACTTATTATTAATTGATTTATATGATGCTTCTAACTAAAACTAAAATCCAGTTTCTTCTCACTTCCATGGCTCTTCTTCCATCTCATCATCTGCTCAGACTGAAAGCAGAGGAGGAGCGTATCAGGAAGGAGGAGGACAAGGCCAGGAAGGAGTTCATCAAGCATGAGTACCTCAGGAGGAAGCAGCTGAAGCTGATGGAGGACATGGACACCGTCATCAAACCTCGACCAGCTGGTGGAGCCAAGCAGAGGCGAGGCCGACCCAAGTCTATCCATCGTGAGAGTACGGACTCGCCCAAAACACCTGTCAGAGCTGCCACAGGTAACCATGGAGACAGCCCCCATCCAGTGAGGTCAACCCATCTGTAAAAATCTGTCCTGCTGCTGCTCTTCCTTGTGCCACCAAAGATTATGTCAAAGTTAATCTTGTTTTTCTATATATTTTAATCGAAAATTACAGAGATGTTGTGTTAATTTATACAATCATTGTATCCATTAGCCAAAAATAACAAGCAACGCTGTTGTAACAAAAAGCTAACAATTTACCACACTATCCTGAACTGACAATGCAGCACAAGTATAAGTATGTGTGAAGCTAATTTAGCATTTTATAACTTGAGGTCGTGCACATTTAATCATCTTTATTTAATTCTTTATTTTCCATGTATTTTACGGGATGTGTCATTTCATTTTAGTCACAGACATTGCTCTCTGATATGGTTGGCACAGAACGATGTAAACAGCCGGGTGTTGTCTTCATTTGTGATGTCCGCGTTATTGTGTCATGTTGTACCACATTTTGTTGTGTCACATTCAGGTTCACGGCAACGTGTCTTTTCAGTTTCCAGCTTGTCCCTCGCCTCCCTCAGCCTGGGCGACAGCAGCAGTGTTCCCTCTGAGAAGAGAGCGCCCAGGTGAGATGTTCCTACGGGTCTTTCAGTGCTGGTGAAACATGACAAACGCAGTAGAAAGATCTGGTATTTAAATGTGAGCTGTTTAGTTTAGCTTAGTGTGAGATGTTCAAAATCCTGAACACTTTTTAACTGCAAAAATCCCTTCAGTCACAGCACCCTTGTTGTGCTGTTTTTTTATTATTTAAACCAGTTTCAGGCGCTTTGATTTCACAGTTAATGAGCCAATGCAAATCAGCAGGATTTTTGCATAATATATAGAGTTAAAAACACAGTGGAGAACGCAGCGCAGAAAATGTGCGCCGCAGATGTAGCATTGGATGTTTCTCCTAAACAGAATTTGAGAAACACGAGCAGTGAGTTTGGTTGGACATCCAGACTGACTCTCATTACCAGCTCTAACATCTTTTAATCTTTTCTCTTTTAATCTTCCCCTTGTACTACTTTCTTTCCTGCTGTTTCACATGTCAGGAGTTCTAGTTTAGCCTCTAGCAGTCTCTTCTACTTTCTGAGCTCTCCTAAACTAAGAAGGAGAAGGTTAGTTTCTTCTTAAGTGTTAAATTTGAAGGCACTTCCCGCTGTCCCAATCCTGCACCGGAACCCAAAAGCAACACATTATATCTTACTTTTAATTATTTTATTTTCTTTTTTACATAAGCAGCAAATTTCAAAGCACCAGTCTAATGCTACTCTTTCTGCATCATCTTAACCACAAAACACTTGATTACCACAGTAATCATGGTTCTCTGAAAGCATAGTGACGCATCTCATGGTGAAGCACTTCACAGCCTCTGTGTACAGAAAGGTTTAACAAGCCTGCAAACGCGGCTAATTTGGTTAATCTGTCTTCTCAGGGCACTGGCCATGTTTTAGAAAAGTGTCGCAAAAGTTTGTCTATTTGAGATTAAATGTGCAATGCACACAGGCTGTAAGATGCTCTATAGAGAGGTGCTGCATGAGCTTTGACAAAGAACAATCAGTTTTATTTTTCCACTCACCGCTGCTGTGCCTTCCTCGCCAGTTTTCACTCCTACAGGTTTTTTTTTTCCTTTTCTCCACTAAAAGATGAAGATTAACTATCCTGTTTAGAACAGCCACTACAGATGTCACCCTTCATAAAGGACCATCTTATCAAGTCATTGCCATATACGATGCATTAAAGTGAGTCGTTGTTTCAGATAGTCACTTTACACAGTTGTTGCCAGTGTGTACATGTGCCAGTGCGAATGATTGCTCTTCCACTCTCAGTATAAAAGAGCAAGTGTAAGCCAAGTGATGCACTATTTTTGATTGGCCTCTTTTCTTGACCTGACATGCACCACACTGCACTTGCTGCCTGTGCTTGCAAGCTTTGCTGCCTTACTGGTTACTGTAAGAATGTCAAGACAAGTCCCTGCTTTTGATAATCAAACCAAGGAACAGCCCCGCACCTCCTGCACTCTGCCTTGCTGAGTTTTCAGGATCAGCTCACAGAGCTAAAAGTCCATCTGTGTTTTTTAGGCCCGACTCTGCAGATGGCTTCCTGTCACCGAGTCGCTCCAGCAGCAAGAATGGAGAAAAGGACTGGGAAAACGGATCCACCACCTCATCTGTTACATCCAACGCAGAGTATACTGGTGAGTCAGCTTGATGCAAATCATGTTTACTCCATGAACGTTTCACCTGGCAGGTATTTGTACTTGTGCACTCATTGCTCGCATTCCTTTTGTCAGACTAACTGATGACACCCAGAAATCTTCATACATGATTTATCAAAAGAGAGCAAAAATATGCATGAATGGTCTTTTGGTGCTGTAGCTGGAGTGGTTGCTACAGCAACAATCTCCTCCTGATGTTCTCTGCTCTGTTTTCATTCAGGACCAAAGCTGTACAAGGAGCCCAGTGCCAAGTCTAACAAGCACATTATCCAAAATGCTCTGGCCCACTGCTGCCTCGCAGGCAAGGTCAATGAGGCGCAAAAGAACAAGATCCTGGAGGTAACAACATGGAGCATTTTCTGACTGGTTCATGCAATAATGCAGCTGGGATGATGATGAACACTATTTAAATGATGTCCTAAATAGTATTCCAGTTTGTTGTAATGTTTTTATGATAAAAGCACAGAAATAGTACATATATGAGCACGTTTTAAAATATAAAGTGGCAGTGTTTTAAGATTCCCAAAGCATATGCTTCTTTGATATCTAATTATTTTTGTTTCCTTGATCTTAACAGGAGATGGAAAAATCAGGGGCCAACAACTTCTTGGTTTTGTTCCGAGATGCCGGCTGCCAGTTTCGCTCTCTCTACACTTACTGCCCGGAAACAGAGGAGATCAACAAGCTCACGGGCTTCGGCCCCAAAAGCATCACGCGCAAGATGATAGATGGGCTCTACAAGTACAACTCAGACAAGAAGCAGTTCAGTCAGATACCAGCGAAGACCATGTCAGCCAGCGTGGATGCAGTCACCATCCACAACCACCTGTGGCAAACCAAGAAGCCAGCCACCCCTAAAAAAGTAGTGCCTGTGCAGTCTTAATGGAACTTGATACCCCCCAGCCCTCCTTCCCAAATACATGTCAATTTGCACTTCACTGTACATATCCATGAAGATTCAAACACCTGCAATGCCAGTTAGATGAATGCATATTTGTCTTTTTTAATGTTGGTTTCTCCTCTCAATACAATCCTGTCCTTGTTTATCCTGCATACACCATACTGGATGTTACAGGACTTAAAAGTTAATGAACTGGAATGTATGACACTGTTGAAGAATGACGTCATCGCTTGTCCTTTTAGAGATTGTCACAATTGAGTTAACTTATGAAGGCATGTGTGAGTTTGTTTGTTTGTTTCCTATGTGCCAAACGTCAAAAAAAAGAGACACTATGAATGCTAGGACATCTTACTTGTTACACTGAAGCACTGAAAGTTTTTAATCCATGTACAGAATGATTTTGTTAGCATTATCCTGTTGGATGTGTGTGGCCTTATGCGCATTTTATGTTTGTGTGTGAGTGCAATGTTTGTAAAGCAGAAGCTTGCTCTTTTTTTTTTTTTTGTATTTGCTGGAAAGCGTTTTTTTCTTCATCTCTGTGGGTAAAACTGTTTGTATATTAAGTTACGTAAGACTTAAAAGGGCCAAAAAAAAAAACCAGGAATTGCATACAGCTAGTTTTAGCCACACAGTACGTGTGAGTTCAGCTCAACAAAGCCAAGCGGTTTCAGCTTTTTCACTACCCTTTTTTTTTTAGAAAGGTGATTTTTGAAGAATGCAGGAGATACCTACAAATCACAGGTTCTCAACATGTGGGTCAGGCCACCTGCAGATGACTCACTCTGATGAAGAATGTGTGATAAATATATTTCTAAAATACAAGCATCATGTCATGTTTGTAACTGTTGTGATAACTTACTTTTCCTTTGAATATACGAAAGGTGTTTGTAATGAAGCTAAACGGTTAGTTGGAGGCAGAATTAACCCCCAGATTTGTTTGGACTGACTCAGCTGAAAATGTTGAGAGCCATTGTAGAAGAACATTGTGCTGCTGGTTCACAGCAGGTTTGTGAACAAATTAAACAACTCAGTGTTATTTTTATTATTAAAAAATGTTGCCAACAGCACCATCAAAGGTCTTAGCAGTATATGAAAATAATGTATAATCACACTTCCAATCGCTGGTATGAAAAATATGACTAAAATCCAAAGACCAGTGACACATGTGGCGTATTGCTCTTTATATTGACCAGTGAGTTAAATTGTACTGGTATTTAAACAGTATTCGATTTAAGATTCCTGCTGAAAAGTATCCTAATAATGTCTCCACTCATTAAACTATAGGGCACTTCCACAAAGAACTAACATGTCGTAAGTATAGTGCATACACTAGATTCCAGGCTGAGATAATTTTTTCTCCATCACCACATAAGTGGTTTTTTGTTTTTTTTTACGGAAACAAATCTTAAAGCGCGTGTACTTGCAGATTGGCAGTGCTTTTATCTGTCACCTTCAAAGTCAACATCTCTTAGGTCAGCAATTTTGTTTGATATCCTTCACTACCAATTTATTTCTATCACTAGTACCAATTCACCCTATAATGAAACCCAGAATTGCACCGGTGGATCCTAATTGCTGCTTACGGGTAGAGACTTGCCATCAGGTTTCATTTACGTCAGTATTGTGTGTCCTCTGCTACCGAATGTGAAATCAACACCGTTTTTACACGATCGTATGTTGTTTCAAAAAGGAGGGACATTTATGACCAAAAATGAGCATGTTCACATTTTTGAAAATGTAATTTAGTATAATAGAGAGATGTTCTCCATTTCTGATCATTGAAAGAAACTCTACAGAAAGCTCTGTCCGCCTGCTCTTTGCTGTTTAAGTCCAGGGAAAAAAGATAATTTAATGTGTAATAATACTGTACACTATGTTCATGTAAGTTGCCTATTCATCCTGATTCCTTTGTCAGATGCTGTCCATTCTTTCAACATAACGCAGAACATGTAGTCTCATTTTGGTTTGTTTTCCTTTTGGTTTTATGTTTAATAAACTTAAGCATGGCCTCATCTTTCATGTGGATTTTTTTTGTATCTTTAACAAAATATATGATTAAAAAAAGACCATAAATAAAAATTTTAAAAGCCTTTTTTTTTTTTTTTTTTGGAAAAAGAGGATGTACGAAGACAAATAGCTATCATCATGAAGGTTTTGTTTTTGTGGAATTGAACACATTTTTGTAGATATTCTCTCTTTCTTCCTGTTGTCGATCGCGTATTTTGGCACGACTGTTTCAAATGAGAATTAGAATCAGTCCAATCCACACTGCATTTTTGTTGCAGTCTTCTTTAATTTGACAGAGAAAAACATTTTAGACACCCAGCATTGAATTTGAACTCAGTAAATCTTTTCAAGGCGTACACTATCCTGGATGTACAAATAGATGTTTTGGCGCTCTCTACGACCTCTTATCTGCAGTACAGGTTTTCAACTAAAGAGAAAATGTTTTGGGTTTTTTTCTGTCAAATTCTTACCCATTCAGCACAGCATATCATTGCAGTGGCCTAAAATTAGCAAGGGAAATTTTCATTTTGAACGATTTGACTTGAGTTAATGGAACTAGACTTTTTAATATTTCTATTGACAGTTTTCTGATTCACAACAATACGTTTTATCTCGTATAACAGAGCTAGCTATATTAGCAATATATGCCTATATTAGTTCAAATTAGCATAGCTTAGAGACACAAATTCCCAAAAGAGGTAAAAAAAAAATACAGATTAACTACAGGTCAGTTTAGCAGTTTCTAAAATCAATCTCAGGCACATACAGCGAGGGCCTGACCACCACAACAATGGTGTCATCACAGGGTCAAACTACTGCTTCTGTGTTTTTTGGATTTCCTTTAAAAGTTTTCACGTCCGCGGTGGATTGTGGGTGTGGCCACGGGGCGTCATCGTTTCAGTTGATTGGTGGTTTGCGTGTGCGTCCGCATGGCAACCGCGAGCTGTGTACAAGAAACAAGGCAGAGGGGAGCCTTCTGGAAAAATAAGATTTCAGCATTCAAACACCTGCCTGTCCCCCTCTTTGTGTTAAATTCAGAGTCCGCAGAGGGAGAGGAGCGGCTCTAATGCGGCGTGTCGTTGGCGCAAACTGACAGGTGAGGAGCTGGTACAGATTGAGCCTGCGGTGTGGTCTTCTGCGGGGAAATTTATATGGCTGTCACTGCTTGTCCTGGATGTGTCGAGTTAGCTGCTTTGCGTGCAAGTGAACGTTAAGTGATGTCATGCTCGTGCAAACAAGGTGTGTCTGGGTGCAGATAAAGTGCTGAGCCCGTCACATTTGGGCCGCAGACCCGCTGCCACATCCAGGACCAAAGCTGCAGCATTGTTCTTTTTTTTTCTTTTTTCTTTTTTTTTTTTTTTTTGTGCAGGCGGGGGACAAGGCGGTGTCGCCAGCTGCCACCCGGAGGCATCACTGCTCTCTCAGCTTTTCACGAGTACACCGTGCACAGTGACGACCCCTTAATGTCTCGCTGTAACTGCCTGTGTGAGGTTGCAGTGTTTAACCATTAATATACCTGTCCTAAACAACTGCATTTTTAGGCATTCCCTTGTATCCTGTATCCTATGTATGCCAAAGCCTGGAATCTATTTATTGCTTGAAATTGTTCCTAACTTTATTTCTCAATAAATGTATTAAAAAGAAAGAAAAAAAGAAGAAGAAGAAGGGAATACTTTTGTATATGAGTTTCAGTGAGTGAGCCACTGGGCACGGTGTGCAATAAAAAGAGTTATGTGACAAACGTTCGTCAGTGTTTGCATCATTAGCATTGATTACTAACTGTTAGGTGTTTGTGCACCATCACTGCTCATCCTTATTTATTTAGTCCCTCATGCCTACACACACTACACTGTTTGGATTGCTTAATAAGTACCTACATTCTGCCTAATTTCCTGTAATTTTGCAATGATCTGCAAATCACTCAAACTCTATTTGACTGGAAATAGTACAAAAGCACATTCTAATGTTTCATTATATACGTATGACCCACTTATTTATTAATTTGAATTTGAGCATATATATTTAGCTCAAATTCAAATCGAGCATATATTTTCTTAAAAAGCCATTTGTCAACATACGGTGTCAGTAAAATGGCTTGAAAGGGTGGGAGAGAAGACTGGAAAAACCTATCCAAGGTGTATATTTATGTCTGTTCTCCTTATTTCCTCCCCCGCAGATTATGTGAACAACTTTGAAGTGCAAAAACCTTGGGTCAGGCAGCAACGGCATACATGTAAATAATGATTTAAGCCTTAAGTCTAGATGTTTAATAGACTTGATTGGAATTCCTAAAACTGCTGACAATAAGTAAAAGAAAATTAAAATAGCCTTGTTATACACTGAATATAATAAACCTTTTGATTTAGGTCAAAAGCCTTTTTTTCCCTCTTTTAATACAACTTTGCCTGTCTGCTTCTCCCTTTCTGTTTTCCAGTCAGCTACAAGCTGCCACAACACGTCTGTAATCATGACGGCAGAGGAGACCATCAACATCAAGGAGGTGGAGGTGATCAAGCTCATACTGGACTTCCTCAACTCCAGGAGGCTGCACATCAGCATGCTGGCCTTGGAGAAAGAGAGCGGTGTTATTAACGGACTCTACTCCGATGACATGCTCTTTCTCAGGTATGACTGCACACTCGTACGATATGCAAGAGGAGTTTTTACAATGTGCATCAGCCTTCGAAGCATTGTGTTTGCAGGTGTGATGGGGCCGACTGTTGCTGATGGTTGCTTTTCGGTTACTTTCAACAGGCAACTCATTTTGGACGGCCAGTGGGAGGAGGTGATGCAGTTCATTCAGCCTTTAGAAGGAATGGACAAGTTTGACAAGAAAAGGTCAGGGAGGAGTTGTATTTGCATGATTCCCATCTGCGCTTTACTCACTAATGTGTGGAAGTAGAAAGTAGAAGATGTTTAAAGACAGGAGGGATTTTCTGATTGGCAATTATGAAGAGAAAGCTGGCCTATCTGAAACTGAGGCTTACTGAGTTTGTGTTATCTACTCTTCAAACGTTATATTAGTTGCAGATATTGTATTAGGTCCCTTCACTTCCACACTGACTTTGCCTGTAAAGCAGAGGGTTGGTAGCCTCAGGGACTAAACTGGGTCAAGTTCCAGTACCGTAGCAGCATGATTATGTCATCATACTGGTGTCCTGTTCCTTACCTGCCACTCTGAGCACATGGGGAACATTTTAAACTCAATAAAATTGTTATGGTCGCCCCTATTAATCATCAGAATGCACTTCCTAATGCTTAAATTTGTGTTTCTAGGTTTCGTTACATCATCCTGAAGCAGAAGTTTCTGGAAGTTTTGTGCGTAAATAACGCCATGTCAGCTGCTGAAGATCCTCATAACGTATGGATGTTTAATGTTTAATTAACTTGTACAGCTCATAAACTTGACTTATCCCAGAGAGATAATCCACTGATCCATATGATCCACTGGTGAAGCAACTCTATAGAATTGATAATAGTTTTCAGATTCAGATTTTCCCAGAATTTTCTACTTTTTGGAGAGTGTGAAAGCTTTTAATGGCTTTCATGAAGCGTAAAAGTCCCTCGCTGCTTACACAAAGTGATCAAATTGTCAGATCGTTTGACTGCATAAAGAGACCAAATTATGCTCAGTTACTGGTTTATCATTTTATTTTGGAGCGTACACGCTCTAATGTTCATGGCCACCCTTTGAAAAGTCTCTGTAACAAATTAGGCATTTCAGGAGCAGTGTGTTCTGTCAGATGGAACTTGTACGGGACAGAAAATGCCATCCTTGATCCTGAACTCCTGAACATCCTGAACTTAGCTGCTAAATACGTCAATATAATCACATCGTCAGCCTCACCTTTCCCTGAATTTCCTGCCATCTGCAGCTGGAGCTCACCATGCAAGAGGCAGTCAAGTGTCTCCACTGTCTGGAGGACTTCTGCCCGACCAAGGAAGACTATAGCAAGTTGTGTCTCCTGCTCACCTTACCTCGCCTCACCCACCACGCAGAGTTCAAAGACTGGAACCCGAGCACAGCTCGTGTCCACTGCTTCGAGGAGGCCTGTGCGATGGTAGCTGAGTTCATCCCCGCAGACAGGAAGCTGAGTGAGGCAGGCTTCAGGGCGAGCGGGAACCGCCTCTTCCAACTCCTCATCAAAGGGATCCTTTATGAATGCTGCGTTGAGTTCTGTCAGGTATAGTAATACTCTGAAGATTTAAAGGGTTACAGTGTAAAATAAGTTAAACAATGCTAAAGGTTCGGTGCTCAAAGCTCATGCTACCTCTCCAAATTGGAAGAAATGCTCGAAAATCCATTGTCATCTTATAAGATAACGCATTGTTTTCTGGTGCAAAACTGAATCAAGTTGTATGACGTGGTGTACAGAAGTTATTAAACAGGACAAATCTAATGCACGTTTGTGTTTTCTAGAGTAAAGCTACAGAGGAGGAGATCAGCGAGGGTGAAGTGTTGCTCGGCTTGGATTTGCTGTGCGGGAACGGCTGCGATGAGCTGGATTTGTCTTTGCTCTCCTGGCTGCAGAACCTCTCCTCAACTGCCTTCACCTGCGCCTTCCAGCAGAAGACCCTGAACATCCACACAGACCGCCTGGTGAAGCCCAGCAAGGCTGGACATGCTGACCTCCTCACTCCATTAATCAACCGTCTCTCCCCCTGCCCCACCTCACCCTTTCGTCAGCGACCTCATTCAGCTGACACCTACATGTCCAGATCCCTTAACCCCGCGCTGGACGGTCTGTCCTATGGTCTGGCAGCACAGGACAAGAGAGGCATGGAGGCCAACATAAAGTCTAATCTCAGCCGGAGTCTAGTGGAGAACAACGTACATCACCAGGATGATTCACCTGAGAGGTGGGTTCCAGAATACTGTGTAAGACAAGTGTCATAGTACATGGGAAATTAAATGGTATGATACAGTGCAAACCATTATCCATGACTTTAAGTTATTTCAATTTGATTTAAAATGTTTGTTTTGTTTTTGTTCTTTTTTTAGATATGTATAAAAAACATATAGTGATGTTTTAAAGTTTGTAATTCCGACAGAATAGTTTGTATTTATTCTAAAATGTATATATGTTCGATGTATGTTGAATAATCTTTGTTTTTCCTCATCCGGAGCTGTCTTACTCAGCTGTGCATCTAGATGTTCCTGTATGACTCCATCCATAGCACCATTAATCCCATTAGCCCTACCTTAAAACACTTGTAATGCATTATCTATTAACATTGCTGCACACAGCACTTGATACACGTGTAGCTTGATGGATGTGATGACATCCTGCCATAAAGCATTCTAAAAGAAGGCTTTGAATTAAAGATAATTTTCCTGTGTGGAAACGGGAGATGTTTGACAGCATAGGTATGATTTTAGCAGGGTCCACATGGTCAATTCATCCACTACACAGACACAGATCTAGATTTGTGTGTGTTATGACCTTAGTCATGTTCTCAATCACCGTTTCATCATCAGGTTCACTGCTGTTGAATGTCCTCAAACTGCAGCTTCTCGTTGTTAGATTTAAAGAAATAAAATAAAAGCTAAGGAAATAAGGCACAATGGTTAAGTCCACCAGCTCATTCTGTTCAAGAGACGCTGACAAGTTTGCTTTACAGTGTGATCTCAAATAGAAAACTGCAAACAAGATGTTGTTAGTTTCTCTCTGTCGCCACCTGCTGGATACAGCTAAAGAGTACAACCAGTAGACTCTGTTTATTGAATATACTGCTTTTTATTTCATTGTATCGATGTGCTATGGCTTTGTTATTTGACCAATTTGCACCTTTGTGAAACGCTTAATTACTTTTTTTTTTATGCCCCCTGAAATCTGCTCAAATGGACTGCCACACAGTAATTTTATATGTTTTCCTGTCTGCAGGAAGCACCCACAGGGGCTGGATGGGCCCAACGCAACACGTACCCCTTTAACTCCTGGGAAAGATGGCGGGCCACCCTGCAGTTCAGAAACACATGAGGTGATATGAACGGCAGGCCATGAATCATGTTTTATAGTTTGTGCAGTTTAGACCTTAAAGAGACCGTTGATCTATCAAGGGTCATCCTATGTTATCTTTGGTGTAAATGAGACTGTTTGAATCTGTGGCTGAATGTTTTCAGGTGAAGGAGGGATCTGTGTTTTTTATTTTTTTCTTCAGATGTCTCGAGTCATTATTGCTGATTTAAGGGACATACTATTAATTCCCCTGAATCCCTGAACTGCCTGGCTTTAGTACTTTTACCATGTCGTAAATCTTGCCTAAATCTCTGTTCGAGCTGACCATGGGGTACTTACACCCCACTGCCCCCCTGTCTCAGTGTAGGAGATGGAGATCATGGAGCCTGGAAGCACATAATCTGGTTTGATGTGTGATTGCATCCAAGATGGCCGACTGCTTCCATCATCACTCATATTTATGCATCCCAGAGGAGCAAAGCACTCTGAGATTAGATATTGTTTGTTTTGTGTGTGTGAGTGTGTGTGAAATGTGGGGAGAGGCACAAAGGAGAATAACCTGTGTAGTGCCTTGAAAACTTTTTTTTATGGGATATTGATGGAGGACACGGCCTTGAGAGCTGAAGGGTTGTTAGTCGTTGCTCTTGGAAAAAGTTTGTCAGGCAGTAAAAGATATTCTACCGAGTTCCTGGTCCTGCTCAGCTAAAACATCTGCTTTCTGAACAATTTCTTCTGCAATTCCTACAACCAATATTTGCTCATATTGGGCCACGGCCTGTGTGTGTGTGTGTCTGTCCAGCGTCGTGACTCCACAGAGCACATCCAGGAATATTACAGGCAGCGGCTTCGCGTGCAGCAGCACCTGGAACAGAAGCAGCATCAGAGGCAGCTTTACCAGCAGATGCTGCTGGAAGGAGGAGTGAAGCCTCAGGATGGAGCCCAACACAACCTAACTGAGACGTTTCTCAGCAGGTGAGGAAGTCAGATGAAACGATTTAGGCATCGCTGTCGAGTGAAGCACAACCTCAGCGCAATAAGAGATCTCGTCTTTTGTCTAGATCCATTCAGAGGTTGGAGGAGATGAACGTCAGTATGGACCACAAAGGAGATGAAGTGATGAACCATTTGGGGCAGCACTGGAACGGACTGACAGAGAACAATAGCACCTCCAGCCCAAGAGTGACCAACACATGCCACACAGCAGATAAAGGGCTGTCGAGTGACAAGCCAGATGGGGTTAGCAGCAGCAATAATCCAATAAGCTCCGGGAACCATGGTTTGCCTTCACTCAGTGAGTCCACAGTTCCTGCCAGTCAAAGGTAAGAACTTGCTTCTGATAACTTCAGGTTATCAGACTTCACAGAAAATCGGATAAAAGTTTTTAAACTATTGTTTAGGATGCAACTGAATCGGTGTTTACATTGTCATCATCAGTGCTGAAAGAATCAGAGCGTCTGGTCCTACTATCCACGACGATTCTGGCTCCTCTACAACATGTGCCACACATAAGGTAAAGCAAAGTATCAACAAAGCCAACAGAGTAATTAATGTAATTTTACATTAATTAATTACATGACAAGTCTTAATGTAGCGAATCCTCCTCTTTACAATTTATATTCAATGAAAAATCTAATTTGCCGACTTAATGAAACGTATCATAATGCTAAGGATGACCTTTCTGCTATTGTGCAGCCCGGGAAGTCCAAAACACAGTTTGTGAAGCTGAGCCAGCTGGAGGACACACAGGCGGTGCGTGCAGTGGCCTTCCATCCCTCCGGGGCTCTGTACGCCGTCGGCTCCAACTCAAAAACCCTGAGAGTTTGTGCCTACCCAGAAACGCTGACCGCTAAGTAGGCACCATTCACAGTTCCCACCATGAAATGTTTTAAGATATAGGAGGCGTTTATTAAATAGTTGCAGAATAGCTGGCGACTTGATAGATGCTGGATGATGTGTAAGTGCTCACTCATGTACACTGGGATTTATGCATCTCATAGATTTTAAACACATGGAGTAAACCATCTTCTGTTTGTTTTTTGTTGTCAAAGCACAATAATTAGATGTGTTGAATGCATTTTATGGCAGAGGTTTTATGTCTCAGAAATCAACGCTGTGGAAACATGAAGACTAATTGGTCTAAATGAGGAAAATAAGCTTTTCTCCCAGTTTTAGGCTGGGAAAGTCACGCTCTGCAGTTTTCCAATCCGTGTCTTATGCGCTTGCTTCCTCAGTGGTTCTGGTGCAGTCAAGCAGCCGGTGGTGCGCTTCAGAAGGAACAAACATCACAAGGGCTCAATCTACTGTGTGGCCTGGAGCCACTGTGGACAGCTGTTGGCTACTGGCTCCAATGATAAATACGTTAAGGTCTTGCCTTTCAATGCGGGCAGCTGCAATGCTACGGGTACAGTCAATCAGTTTTAAGATTCCATAAGAGTACATAGCTTCTTTTTTTTTAGTATCTCCTTTAATGTTCATCTATGTGTGTGTTTGTTTGTTTATTTGTCTATTTTTTTGCCAAGTTCAGAGTAATGATAATAGCTGCTTGATTTATCTACTTTCTAAGTAAAGTTGCCTTAGTGCCTTCTTTTCTTTTTTTTTTATAACCTTTTTATGAGGTTATGTCATCCCAGAAATGATAAGAAGCAGCAGTATTCAGCGCATCATTTTTCAAGACACTCTCACACTATTTGGGATGTAAAAGATAGCCTGGTAAAAGTGAAGTTGGGATCTCTCTGCAGTCCATTTGTCTTTTCCAAAATCCTCAACTCCATGGAGAGTGTCACAAATTCTTGTTGCTTTGGAAAAGACAAAAGATGATGTTTATTGAACTATTTTAGTGCACCCTTGGTTTTTCTTCCCAAACTTGGCTGCATCACCATGGGACATATTTTCCTAATGCCACCCTAATGGCTACTTTGACATGCCTCAGACAAAATATGAGCAATTTCCTCAAAGTTCACTGTTTCAGCTGACCAGTGAGTGCAGACTGGGCCTCTCGGGAAGGACAGGAGCTAAAACTGAACTTTTCAGACAGAAAATGAGATGCTGGAGCAATAGTTTGAATGAGAAAAAGTATTTTGTGTTTTTTTTTTGTTTTGTTTTGTTATTTGACTGTTAAAATTAAATCACATGAAACATGCTGGTTATCTCTTGGTAGTGAATTGCTTTCAAATAACCCTTTGTTTGACCACCTTGATGTGCACCTCTGATTAAGGCCCAGACCTTGAGTTCAGCATGCATGATGGTACCATAAGGGACCTGGCTTTCATGGAGGGCCCTGAGAGTGGAGGATCCATCTTGATCAGTGCCGGGGCTGGAGACTGTAACATCTACACCACTGACTGTCAGAGAGGACAAGGCCTTCACGCCCTGAGTGGACACACGGGTATATTCCAGTTCTTCACTTGCAAGCGAGTGAAAGAACCATCTTTGAGGAAACTCAGTTCACAATTACAGAAGACCATCTGAATAAGCCTCGGTGCACAAGATATTTTACAAAAACTATCAATTATGAGAGGCTAATATAGTTATTATAAATAGATATTTACATTTATGTGTGTGTGTGGCATGTATATAACACTGTTATTACTGTTATTTTTGAGCAGGGCATATTCTGACTCTGTACACGTGGGGAGGTTGGATGATCGCCTCAGGTTCTCAGGACAAGACAGTCCGGTTCTGGGATTTGCGTGTGCCTAGCTGTGTTCGGGTGGTGGGAACAACTCTGCATGGCTCAGGTGAGACGAATCAAGACAAACTTGCACTGGCCCTGACCCAACTGCAAATGACTGATACCACACTGTTACAGATCACCTTTGTACTGTAGTTAAAGCACAGCTTGGTAACTTGAATAGCTATTTTGTTAGATGTCCTGACAGCCATAAGTTGAATTTTGTACCTGTATCAAATTACACAGTGAGGGATAATGATAGGCTTTAGATCATGGTTACATTAGGTCATGGAAATATTTAAATATCTGCTTCTCTGTCTCACACAGGAAGTGCAGTCGCGTCAGTGGCTGTGGATCCCAGTGGCCGTCTGCTGGCCACTGGTCAGGAGGACAGTACCTGCATGTTGTATGACATTAGAGGAGGACGCATAGTCCAGACTTGCCGCCCCCACAGCAGTGACATTCGCTCCGTGCGCTTCTCATCTGGAGCCCATCATCTCCTCACTGGCTCCTATGACAACAGGATCATCATCAGTGACCTACAAGGTACCAACACTTCTATAGGGGAGAAAGAAACAAAATGATTGGGCCTGGCGTGCATAATTCAGTACAGATATGCACAGTAAATTAATTATTTGAATGGAATTGTATATCAGAGCATTTGTTTTGAAAAACTGCTAATTTGATGCCAATTACCAGAGACTGCCAAGGGTTTGGTGTTTGACTGCACTTTGTGCCATCTCTGTCAGACGCTTTTCTTCTCTCTGACGACAGGAGACCTGACAAAGCCCCTCCCTCAGACAGTGGCCGGAGAGCACTGGGACAAGGTCATCCAGTGCAGGTGGCACCCACATGACGGGACCTTTCTCTCCTCATCTGCCGATCGAACCGTCGTCCTCTGGGCTCCGGGCCCCTGAGAGTCAAAAATGCTGCTATTAGCAAAAGCAGCAGTGAGTTCAAGAGCAGTGTCCACATACCTCCCAGCACGGCATCACTAAGTGCTGTAAGGTGTGTATATGTGCATTGATAGGCATACATATCTTGAACATCGGGTTGTTAACAAGATGCTCAGTTTAAAGCTAAGTGTGTGTATA
This sequence comes from Leuresthes tenuis, assembly GCF_036924035.1. Lineage (NCBI taxonomy): Eukaryota > Metazoa > Chordata > Actinopteri > Atheriniformes > Atherinopsidae > Leuresthes > Leuresthes tenuis. The sequence continues at coordinate 11,851,899 of NW_027325361.1, read as the reverse complement.
GAAGCTGTGACAGAGCCATTCATTCTGAGGCATTCAGAGGCATTAAGTCACTTAAAAGACAACAGTTTATATCGATGTGTGTGTGTGTGTGTGTGTGTGTGTGTGTGTTTGAACGCCACTTTGTACTGTTCGTATGTGGTTGTGTGTGTTTGCAAGTAAACACGATACTGTATAAGTCTGTGTGTACTTGGCTTTACAGTTGAACTGGAAGTGAAGTTAGAGGAAAATGATAAGAATATTTAGCATATGCCAAAAAAAGAGGAAACAGTAATATTTTAGCGTTTCAGTTTGGGATCCATGTCACTAAACTCTTAAAAATATTGTCTGTGTCTGTATAACTGCTTCGTGGTTTTCTTTTTGGCTTTTGTAACTACAGTGTACAGATGAAGTGGCAAAGTGTTGACAAAATGGCAGATAACACCTTCCTCAAAAAACACGAGCGAGTTCACTGCAAGCACACTTTGAAATTAGCTGCAGCCTTCTCTCACAATCCGCTGGCACGTTTGAGTCAGCTATAATCCCAACGTGGTACAAAAATGAGGCCAGTTTATGAAAGATTTAGCTTTGGTGTGACATAACATCAGCATTTTAACTCGATTCATCAAAGCATGACTCTGTTATTCTGGTTTCTACTGGGAGCGAGGACTGGACTCCACGTTCAGTTATGCATATCATGATGTGCCTTTTTGTAATGGTCATTGAGATTTTGGGATGTTTTAATCGAGAGATTATTTATTTGCATTTTAATTTAGTTTTTTTTTATGTCACTTGTCAACTGTAAATTTTGTAAACATTGTCACTAATGCAGAGAAAAAAACATTCATGCTCACTTAGAAAATAAGAGTCTCTTTCTCTGGTATAATCAGGAGATTTTTAGTTGTTGTTGCTTTATATGAGGGCTCAAATAATAGAATTTGTAGAAGTTTGTCATTTCAGTGGTCAGGAAAGTCATTTGTAAAGGTGTCTTTGACAAAAAATTCGTAGTTTTAAACTACAAAGACAAAGTTTTCTTTTGTCAGTTCTGGCATGTGCACATCGATGTGCAAGTTCATGAGGTGACTCCGATGGCTGTTACATTTGCTGAAATTTTAGAGGACGAGCACAGTTAAACCAAAGCTTAGAACAGCTGTAAGAAATGTCTGTTCAGCTCTTCATAACGTTAAAAATGAGCAAACGTTACATAAAGTTGTTGCTTCCAAAACAAACCTGGCTTTTCAAAACATGAATGCAGACTGAAAGAAAACGTTCAGGGAGGTATGTGGTTGTGCTACAAATCTGTGCGTAGTTTTCTGTATTCATGCATAACTACGACCTGATCGTCGGATTTTCTGAAGCTTCTGCCTTGTTCTCTTCCGTTTTGTCCATAAAACATTTTTTCCTGTTTAGATCAGACTTCATTTTCCTCAATGGCTCAAAATTCCCACGGGAGACATTTTGGTCTTATTTGTTCATTTCTGCGAAAATCCGATGATGTTTTAAGGTCTATTTATGTAGATAAACGAAAAGTTTGAAATTTTTCAAACACAACTGCTAGTAGGCTTGATATTAATGTAGCGAATCAGTCTGAGAATAACAAAAACATCGATTTCTTACACAGAACTATCAAAGAAGCTATAGGACATGTCAGCAGGTTGAAGTGATGCACTTAAACAATGGAAATGGAAATGGCAAATCGGGTTTCTTCTTTGAATTAATTTGAACAACAAGCACCTGATTTCATCCTCACGTTTCCTGAGCACCTAAATACTCACCTTGTTCAGCAAGAGAGAGAGAGAGAGAGAGAGAGAGAGAGAGAGAGAGGCTCATGCAAGACGAGAGAATATGTCGTCTGTTACCGAAATGTGCATCTCTTATTTTTTTTTAACTTCATCTGTGGCTCTTGATGGAATGTTCAGTGTCTGTGTCCACCTGTGTAGTCTTTAAATGACGTTTATGCACAAATAAAGAAACCACAGAGTTCACGGGGCTCAAGCTGTTAAAACAACACAAAAAGAGTCAGTCACGCACCTGTTTTGCTTTTTAATGCATATGTATCTCAAGGCACTTTAGAACAGTCTGATGGAATAAAGATATGAAGTGAAAGACTGTGCTCTTTGTGTATTCATGTATGCAGCATGCACATCATTGAGTGCACATGGTAGGTGACTGCAGGGGCCGGATGTACAGAACCTGCATTTATTGTCCTTAAGCACAGCATGACTGTGCCTGTCCAGAATACTGGCATCATCACTGGCACCATCACTGGCACCATCACTGGCATGGCTTACCTGTGGGTGTTGGAAAAGCCAGTGACAGGATGGAGTGTCAAATTATATTTACCGTGGCTGCAAGGTTCAGGGCCGATCAGCCTTCTTTTCAGAAGCAATGAAGACAAACCCGAGAAAAATGAAGTCATGCCTTACACATGGAGAACCATCAAGTGCAAGAGGGTAGAGATAGTAGGGTGATGGAGGGATGGAGGTAACAGCAAAGAGGAGGGCAAGAGGGGGATTTACCGTCACTCACATGCTGCACTCGATCATTCCCTCTTTTGTGCCGCGGACAATGAGAGCCAGAGGTTCAGGGTTTAAAAAGGATAGGCACACTGTCACCGACAGCAACCCTGGAGAGAGACGAGCCAAACTAGAGGTATCAGAAAATAACCTGGATTTACACAGAACCTGCATTTATTGTCCCACCAGGAAGATCTGACTTTCTTTGAGGTCTTGAAGAGAAAATCAGTGAGGCTGTTTTTGGGGAGCAAGAGGAACTACAAAGGCACAGGGAAGATTAAGTTTAAGGATCTGTACTTTTCTAACAATGATAAAGACCTGCACAGCTTACGAACTGGGCGTCGGACCCTGATATTTGTTGTTACTTATCACAAAAGGATCATTGTTACTAGACACATTTGAGACATATTTAATTTGGATGCGCAGTGGTATTTTGACAAGTTTTGAGAGCTGCGTTTAGGTGTTAAAATCAGGGAATGAAATCACCGGTTCGCTGGCTGGGTGACAGAGACCAACAGTGCTGACAGTTCAGTTGCTCCGTATTGGAAGAGTTTGTGGTGTATAGAGAGGAATTAGTGGTGGACAAAAGCTTTGAAATGCCTGATGGGCAAGCCTATTGTCGTAAATCAGTTTGGATCAAGTGCTTTGCTGGCTACAACTAATTTCACCGCATGAAGAATTATTGATTTTGTTCATCTTCTATGGGGACAAGTATTGATTGACATTTGTGTTTTAAACTTTCACTGGTGTGCATCGTATTTGGAAGCATTTAAAGTAAAAGACAATGTGTTCATCTCCTCCTGTTGACCATAAGAATTAAACTAAGCAGTATTACATAAGAAATTGAGAGAGACACTGTTTGTCATAGTAGTTTGCATTAATTAATGGAGCTTTAAAGCCTTTAACTTCACAGGAGGATATGTTTCCCTAAATTGAGACAAGCAGCAAGTTCTGGATTGTCAAACTCACGACTTAGAATATCAAAGAGATGCATCGAAATTTAAATGCAAAAAGAAATTGTGTTGTTTTTAGTTGATATGTAATAGATATATTTGGTTAAAGTGTCTGATGCAGTGCTGAGTTACCTGCCTTTTTAGTTCATAATCATGACAGTAGAATAACTGTAAAATCCAACAAAATCAGAATACTGTTGTTAAAGCAATAGAAAAGGCTTTTTTTAAATAGACAGTCGTAAATGTCTGAGATCAACTTTAATGATTAGTCCTGCTGAATTGTGTGTCCTCTCCACCCTGAACAGTTACTGAATGTTTAGGGGGACTGTGTTTTCCCAGGCTTCTCCACGATGCTGTATACTTTAGCAGGAGGGGGCACTCTGTGTGGTGTGGCCGCCCTTGTGCTTCTCATTGTTTCCACAGCAACGGACTTCTGGATGCAGTATCGGTACTCGGGTAGCTCAGCCAATCAAGGGCTTTGGAGGTTCTGCATCAACCACAAATGCCATGCCCACACCATAACTGTGGGTAAGCACAGCAGGAATTGCCTTTGGATATTTTTGTGTAACTAAACTAACTAAATTAACTCAGCTGTTTAAGATCTGTACGTGTATATTCAGTATGTAATGGTGGTCCTGACCATTATGTGTCCAGCCTTCTGGGATGCTACACGAGCCTTCATGCTGCTGGCGGTGCTTAGCTGTTTTGCTGGTGTGGTGCTAGGCCTAAGCGCCTTCACTAACGGCACCAAGAACAGGAGAGTCCGCACGGGTGGCATCGCTCTGGTCCTATCAGGTAACCCAGGAATGTCAAGGAATACTCCTAACACTGCTGTTGTATTAAACTGTCTCTCAAGTCTGAGACTTTGATATAGTTGGAGTTGATTTGGTGTCACCAAGAGTTTAAGTTCAAGGTAACTTGTAAAATTCTTAGAGGTTATATGAATAGTTTATATGAAATAGGCTTCTCAGAAAATGTGCATCTTTCTTTGTGTGTGTTCTCATGACTAACTCAGTGGAGTTTCATATTGTTTTCTATCCCAGGTTTTCTTTCTTTGCTGGCTTTGGGAATTTACACAGGAGTGACCGTCACTTTCTTTGGAAAACGCTTCCTGGACTGGCGCTTCTCCTGGTCCTACATCATAGGCTGGGTTGCTGTCATTTTGGCTTTTGCAGCAGGTTTGTATTATATTTAAGACATACAGGCCAAATTCACTGTCGGAGAAACGACACAACAAATTGCACCTTTTTGGGGGACGGGGGGTTACTAAGTTAATAATCAGATACTTTGATTTTAGTTTCTGTCAAACATCAAACTTTATGCTTTCTCTTGTATAGAGCAACACTACCTAACACACAGCGTCAACACATTAGTCCAAAGGCTGTAAAATAAATCCAACAAAAGACCTCTGGGTCTCCTGGATTAAAGAAAATGTCCACTAACAGTGACGACCAACAGTCCATGCTTTTAAGTTCTTATCTATCTTGATGCAGCTTTTCTTGACATAGGTTGCTGTGCCTGTCATTCACAGATAATCTAAAAGGCTTCTGTCATTTCCTTTAGGTGTTTTTCAGCTCTGTGCTTACCAACGGACCACCGCAGAGCCTGCTCCTTCAAATAACCCGGACAGCTGAACAAGATCAATTCACTGACTAGCTATAGTACTGTCGCAACGGATGTTGCTGCTGCTGCTGCTGCTATTGATAACTTAAAATGGAATAAATAGAAATCATGGAATCCTCTGTGGTTTCACTGCAGCTCTGATACACATTCAACAAGGTCTTTCTTACTCAACTCCAAAAAATAAGAATCTTACCTTTCTTACCCCCTGCAGATCTCCTTTCACTCTGAAACATATCGTCCTCACCCAGATGTTTTCTTTAATTCATAACTGGAATCATTTCCATCCATTTTCTATATCCGCTTAATGCGTCGGTCTGGTCACGGGGGGGCTGGAGCCTATCCTTATCGGGAGAGAGGTGGGGCACACCCTGGACAGGGCCACACAGAGACAAACAACCACACACACTCACATTGACTTCTAAGGACAATTTTAGAGACTGGAATAATTTCAACATAATTTTTTTTTTTTATCCCACCATGTGAAATGATGACTGGAGGTATAATGAATTTATGTCTAGTAGTTCATTAGTTTCTGAGATATTCTCTACAACATTATGCATTTAAGCCACAAGAATTAAAACACTCCTGCAGCAGGGGTGACTCACATAGAAACGGGAGGTCATTCAGGGTCTTAATTTCCCTGGCACCTGCAAACTTTTAGGATTCTGGTTACATGATGAAAAGCTGGCAGCCATTTGGCTTAGTTATCTCTGGATAATTCACCAGATAATAGCAAAGCGCAAGCAGACTTCAAGATCTAAAGCCAGTCTTGATTTCAGCTATCAATTTCAAATCTGCATTTAGGAAATCCAAAAGACTTCAGTTCCCATCTAGCTTTTAATGTTTTGAATTTATATTAATAGCTAAGCATTGAGGAGTAAGTTAAAATATTAATTCCTCGATTTCTGTGCGAGATGCAAGCAGATCTAACACAGCATGATTGCTTTTACTACTTTCCAATTCATTTGTCCCTCCCAGAGTTAATTTCCTGTTAATACTTACCGAGTGGTGACCAAAAAAAAAGAAGAAAAAAAATGCAGATATTTTATTTTGAAACATTTGCTTTATTTTTAACAATAGCAAAGAGATCTCACAGAGACCACTTTGAATTACACGTAATGCAAATAAATATCCATAGGAACACAATAGAATTAAGGACATTAACAACCGGTACAAAATTATTTACAACACTCTGAATAGTGCAAAACCACACAAATACTGCCCCATCCAGTCATTTGAGGGCAGTGGTTGTGTGTGCTGCCCCCTGGTGGGGGGTAGTAATTGCTGACAGTACTGTATATGGCGTGGCAATAACCTTTGCTCAATATGATAAAGGACTAATGGATGAGGATGTAGCAAAAGTTGACCGATTGACTACGACTCCTCGGAATGAGCTTCCATAATGAGGGTGATTGTTGAGATGTGGTTTGGATATGCATTGTTATGTTATTTTAAAAAAAGATCAAAACAGGGGAAGAAAGAAAAAAAAACAAGCATTTTGAGGAGCCGAGTGCAGGTCTAGTGATTAAAGTCAAGTGAAAAATTGCTTTTTGTCCCCTTTAAAAAGGATTAATGAAGAAACCATCAAAGAGATGCAAAATGTGAAACCCATCATGAGCACTTGACTGTGAAATGACAAGCTGGAACACCTGAAGCCACATGGCAGGTAGCCCACTACCCCTGAGTGAAAACAATACTAAAAAAAAAGTCTTAGCACCATCAGATACCACAGAACGCCAGCGTTGCCATTTCTTCTCAATCCAAACAAGGTGTTTTAGACTGCAACAGGCACGACACATTTTTTTAAAGTGCGCTCGCTCTCTTGAGCCATTCCTCTCACTTACTTCTTTGTTTTTTCTTACACAGTTTGTTCCCCACATACATTAAGCTCCACGTAAAAACTGCACACAAACATGAATTACATTATTTTTCTCCATGCATATTAATTTGTTGCATATTGAAATCTTCATTTTGGGACCACTTGTGTTGCTTTTGAAAACATGGACCTTGCAGCAAATGTTACAAATTCGCCCTTCTAGGTGACAAGAGAAACATTGCATATACACTATCAGTCAAGTGTGAATGACAGCAGACACATGCATTAGAAATACATTATTGGTGCTACTTCAAAATAGCCTGATAATGCTGTTTGGTCCACAAGAGGCCTGTCAAAGAATTTGTACTTTAAACACAGGTGGGTCACTTTCCTGGCAGACAGAACATCAACTAAACATCTGAACCAAGCAGATTTTAAATCTACTCTTGAAGACCAGAGTCCTAGAACAGCGGTTAAGAAAACACGTCTCTGCCTCTGAGACGACAACCTCCTCATAGCCTATGGTACGAAGTACTTGTGCATTGATAATGTATTCATCAAGTAAAGACTGGAGGGAAATTAACCTCTGAGCATTGATCATTAAAACAGTTTTAAATCATGTCAAAGATGAGGAGAGTAATACTGCAATCATTACTTATTGGAGATAGAGAGAAAGGATAAGACCATCAGGAAAGTATCAAGCCTCCGTGGTCTGATCTGCATTTAAGATTTCAGTCATCATTTCAACCCACACCTGATTAGAAAGATTAGAACCATTTGAAGTACCCAAAACTTACTGAATATAAAGATGAAAACAGGACTGAATATACGGTTTAGAAATGGAGGGTTATGTAAGAGATAGAAAAGTCAGCTCTGTGCACTCATGCAAAAGACGTGCACAGTGTGCATCTTTGGCTATGCATAGCACTACGTCTCCAGTGTTGAGGTGCAGTAACAAACACTACAGCAGGCTAACGCTGACTGGTATAGCCCTGTTCAGACTGCATGCTCAGGGAGAATAAGACAAAGGACGACATAAATTCACAGGAGTGGAAAAGTTTCTGAAAGAAAGATGCCCATCAACTTAGCTGATGTGGCACCTTGATGAGTTCGAGCCATTTGGCTTTGGTTTGAACAACAGACACGCTGCAACCAGGCAGCGTGAGCATACATTTGGCTTGGCTCTGTGTGACTGATCTGCGGCATGTCCTTTTGTTTACTGCACTGAGGGGGGGTAATAGCCCTTCAAGTCGACATCTCTGAAATTGCACAGGTTGAACGCTCCACCTCTACGTTAACAGCACAGGCCATCGTGGGAGCAGAGTGTGAGTACATTACAATTTGCCCTCTGGGTTCTGTTGAAATTATTTTCCAATCATGAGTCTCCTTCCGTCACTGAGTGTTATGTGTCTTTGTGATACCTGTCAAAAGATAAGGAAGCAGTTTAGAGCAGCATACCAACAACAAAGACATGCTACTTAAAGTATTTCTTTGAAAGTTAGGCTACACCCATGACAGGAACTTATTTTCCACTGACAGATAAAACAATAAAAAAATAAAAAAAACTACATAGTGATAAATAAGTGAAAACTATACAGTCACATCTCGAGTTACCTGAAAAGGCCATAAATCTTTACAGTTTTAATGAAAAATTACTGTTACTCTAAAAAAGTTAAATTGTGCTGGCAGAGAAAGCGGCTAATGGACCAAGATGAAGAGAAAGGCCAGAATATTATGGCTAACTGCAGGGAAAATGGAAAGGAGGCAGAACAATGTTGACAAAAATGTACACGAATCTATGAAAAGAAAGTGGTGGGAGGTGATTAATGTAGAATGTGGCTTGTTTTAGTTTGCTCATTAGGATTTCACTTTTGTTTTAGAGTCCCTGAGGGAACGGGGCGATACTCGGTAAACATTCTACGTAATTTGCTACATAAAGAGTTTCGGTACATTAGTTAGGTGAACAATATTATTCTCATTCCTCTGTGAATCTGCAGTTTAGATTGCCAATATGGCATAGAAAATACAGAAAAGAGGTCCACGCTGGGCTTTCCAATGAAAAGACAACCATCTGACCACTAGGTGGCAGTAATGTGACGAGTTTGACACTTACTACAAGCTCAGTCATATTTTTTGGGGAAACAAACAGGACAAACTTTCCTGGGTCCCATTTTAATTACAAAGTGGATGTGAGACATTGTTGAACTAAAAATCTATGAAATGCTTCCCACAGAAGACTAAAATCAAAGTAGAGACAACTTACCCGCTCTGTAAAGTGAACTCAGGCAATGCGCCAAGGGATGTAAGCTGTTCCTCCAGGGCCACAATACGCAAACCAATGTAGCCAGACGACAGCAACAGCAGCACAACCCTGCAACATAGACAAAGATCAGACAATAGGTTCAGTCTGGTGCCAGCTGGACCAGAGTGGTCATTCTAAACCAATTGCATGCTCAATGGAGACTTTACAATACAGATAAGTAGATTAAGAAACCACTGGCTTTAAAAGGCAGACATGCAAATGTTTGCTCTAATGCAGTGTCTGACATCACAAAAGTGAACAGGTTAGATTCTCATCGAGGTAAGACTTTGGAAGATAATCTGGCTGATGAGGAGGTGAAGTTTGTAAACCTTTGCTTTCACAGGTTTTTACTTTGAAAGTGATAAACAGAGATTAGCTTATAGGTAGATAAGGCCCTGGATTAAAGGGGATCTTGGAGAATCGACGGAACAGACGAGAGACGACTTACAAAATCAAGTAAATGAAGAGGAGGGTGTTGAGGGTGCTGGCCTCTCTCTGAACCAGCAGAGACTTTGCTTTTTCAGTCACATTCCAGACCCACGATCCTCCTGAAAAGTGAAAGGAAAAGGAAACATAACATGAACATCATGGCTATATCAGAAACCTCATCGACATAATGATGATCATTACATTTAAAAAAAGAAACCGTGTATTCCATGAATATGTAAGAATATTATTGACCTGAGAACACAATCTAGAAGCCCCTTAAAATGCCAAAAATGATGGACATCCATCTTTTCAATTGGTTGGGCAGAGTTTTAGACATAAACTGGGAACTAATGCCAACTACCAACCCCTGTGTGAGTGTGTGTATTACCTGACTCTGACAGCTCCTCTGAGGAGTCGTCATCACTTTGCTGCGTGTGCAAGCTCTTGAAAGTTGAGCCTTTTCCAGTAGGCACTGCCTCTACAGAGGGAAGAGATAAAGGAAAAAGAAATCAATGTTAATACACTTTGAACCTTGCGTGTCTACCGTCGAGAACAGAAAAGAGAGCATAAGATAAGACCAAAACAAGCTTTTTGCTGTGTGTGTGGCTTTGACAACCACTGATCATTACAAATGTACTGTATGAGAAATTGCAACATCCTGGGTCATCTACGAATATTTCTCCATCATACATAATGATTCTATGCATCTGTAACTTCTACTATGTGAACTATTTGTTACCTGACAGGTTAACACAGTGTTCAGCACTGAAATCTTACCTCTGTGAGGTCTCTGCGGAGTCTGGTCCTGTAAAGACTGAGTTTCAGAACCGTCCAAGTGGTCGAAGCTGTCTTCCAAACTGGACTGACTGGAATTCTGTTCATGAGAAACGAAGGGTCACAATTTCAGAGTCGACCGGTTCAGATGGGAGGGAGGGGGGGGTCACATATACAATATGAGCCCATAATAATACTCTACATCATGTATGCTGACCTCTATGATAATAAGTTAACCATGTATATTTTTCACAAAGGAGGAAAAGGGCTCTCACCACAAGTTTGCTCTTGTCAAAGCTGTTTTCGCCTGAGGAGAAGATGGGGCTACTATTTGTGCTGCCATCCTGTAACAGAAAATCAAAAGATCATACAATGATGTTATTGCCTTAAGATTAAGAGAGATTTCAATTATACAAATAAACAAACAGCCACCTCAAGCTCTAATTTAAAGTTGCACTTTAACAAAAAAATGGCACTGATTTGCCATGTTTTCACAGCTTAGTATCTGAAACCATGCATTTTTACAGCCTTATTAAAAACAAACTTAGCAACAAATCTGATCCCAATTGGTGAGAATATCAGTGAAGTTACTCTCAAAAGAGGTTTTGATAAACTGTAGCACTGCTAATTTTTGGGTACTGTGGAATGTTTGAGCTGAGCCTCTCACCTCTATCTGGGGACAGACTGAGCGCAGCAGCTTGTAACATGATTCTCTGTTCCTCAGCGACACAAACAGGTACTGAACAATGAGAAGGAAAAGAAGGAGAAAAAGAGGAAATGTTAGCCGCCTACCTATCAGGAAACCTAAAAGCGTAAAAACCCACCACGTCATAGATTGTATCGCACACGCAGCAAAGTTCAATGTTGCTGAACAAAAGTCACTTCTGAGCATGACGACAGACTGTATGGCTTTAAAACATTATGTGGGGCTAAAGGGGAGAGACTGACCTTGTCTCCTTCTGTGGTACGAAGTGACAAAGCATTCGGTACCAGCAACGCTGTATTCTGCTTCTTCACCATGTGGATGCAGGAAACTGGAATCACTACCTGCAAAAGCACAAAGCCGTACATAAAAGGTCAGACTTAGAAGTCGGTCAAGCCAAACATTGGGCTAAAAAAAATTTAAAAAAAGAAAGAAAATTTTAGGCCTGGTCTGAGTTGATGCCTACCTTAGTGTCCTTGAGCAAAACGGAGGAATAGAAACAGGCGTGGGTGTCAGTGATGTACAGCCGACCATGGTAGGGCACCTCCCTCTGCAGGGCACAGATGTACGCTGTAGGGAGCAAACCTTTTCAGTTACATACAGACCTCCATTATCAGCTGAATCATCTATACTGGTTCATTTTTACCCACCGTGTATCAAGTCCTCAGTCTCAGGAATGTCTGGAAACAACTTGTGGAATGTCTTGTTGTGCTTTGTGAAACTCTGGAAAGACAAGATCGTTCTTTTGAATTTAAATCCAAATGTCCCTCGGTACCCTAAAAAGTAACAGAAATGTGTAGTTCCCACGTAAAAAGTCTATTTGCTAAAGTTAACTTACACTTCGTGTGCTGGGGCCCTCCACCTTCTCAAAGACTCTGCTGTCGACATCGAACGTCTCAGACCTGCTGACACAAAGAGCTCACTTGTCAGTTTAAAATAAACCTGGTTCCAGTAAGATTGCGTTAATGTGTTAAGATACAGATTGCAACATGAATACACTCTTCTGTTTAATACATTTTCATCACACTGTGGTACAATTCTCCTTCACCTCATTGAACCCGAAGAGAAAAGCAGTTCGGGGTGCTGTCAGCAGACAGTTTAAATACTGTAAGAAAGCTAAAGAAATCTGTACGTTCCAAAAGGGGCCTATGAGGGCGGAGCAGGATGGGCAAAATAAAATGATTCCTTATATTTTCTCTGACAGTGGTGGCCTTTTTTTTTTTTTTTTTTTTTTAAAACAGCGGGAGGGCAAAACTGCTTAAGAGGCATCAGCGTGTCGCCTATGACCACACAGATAAGAAAAGGGAGAAATGTAATCATAACCTTCATCGCTACTTTATCATTTTTACTTCAAACGGCTATCACAGATCTATTTCAAACATCTGAATCATGTGAGGAGGCTGTCAGCTTTACAAGGCCTGTGCAGTCATGTGTGTGTCACGACTGCACAACAGCTGAGAGTCGGGTCGGGTCTTGTGATGCATGTTAGGAATAGCTGAGAGTTTCCAATACAGCATATGTGATTTTAAAGTAGCATTTATTGTCTTATAATACCACCACATATGGACGTGAAGATTATTCAAATTTAAGATAAATTGACGCTGTATGTTCGGAGAATGTAGAATATTCTGACATCGTCTCTAGGTCCACACACTTCTTGTGCTTTTGTAAACGATCCAATTCACCTCCGGGAGTCCTACCTGATGGCTACTTGTCTTGTGAGGGTTTTGTGCTGTTGCTGGATCTCAAGCTGGGCTGCCTCTAAACTCAAGGCTTTCCTCGTCTCCACCTTCTTGATCCCCCCATTGCTCAGACTGCTCCTGCTTTTCTTTGATTTGGCTGGCAGCCCGCCACCACTGCTCTCGACTGGGTAGCTGCTGCTGCTAAAGAGGGGGAAACAACACAGTGATTTAGCCAAATGCTAAAGATTTTAGCACTTGCATGTACATGTACAATTAGCATGGAGAACGCTTTGTGGGAGAGTTACTGTGAAGACAGACATGCCACAACATGATTACTTGCAATATAACTAGTATGTGATGCAGATCAACCACTGAAAACACTCATTGCCTCTGTGAAAAAGTACATTCAGACATAGCACTAAGATCTACCACAGTCATTTCACAGGAAGTGAAACACTTGTGGTCAAGGCTTTTTCACATCAAAATAAAAACCAGAGGAAATCATTGGAAAGCAACCGCAACCTATGAGTGTCCACTTAAAAACACCAATCACCTGTGGAATCTAGTCAAAGAAAAATAGATCACTGATCCTGTTCTGAATTAAGTCCGTACAGACGGGATAACGTCTAACTGACAAAGGGTTTATCTTTACAATGAGCTGGAAATATGTACATCATTCTCTTAAAGAAAACTTTTATTGATGCATGTTATGTCACCACACAAGACAGTTTAAACGCACTTCCTGGCTGTTTTATGAGCTTCTCTGTGCATGTTCTACAGCTGACAAACCTAAACAAATACAGCACATCTATAAAGCGGGAAAAAGGAGTGTTCCATAAAAGGCAGGTTGCAGTTATTATGGGTCGTTGAGGTCTGTAACCTGTCCTTGACCAGTACAAGTCACGATTTACTGAAAGGTCTCCTCAAAGATAACACGAGTACACGTCCATAAACACGCTTCCCATAACTGATGACACATAACTCATAGCATAGGCTCAATGTGAGACTTGGAGAAGATCTTCTATCTCGACTGATAAATATCAAAGAGCAAATCAACTTGAACACAACTGCCAGAAATGGAAATCAACGAAACAACTTACCTGCTAAATTTAAATCGCTTTGATGAACGAAAACTCATGTACCTACTGACAGTAGGCATTTCCCGTTCTTACAAACCAAAAATAAAAAGCTTCTTAGTGACTTTCTTTTATGAGCTACACTCACCGGCCTCAGGTAAAACCACAACAAAAAGATTTAAAAAAAAAAAAAAAAGTAATTACAAAGAACTAAAAAAAGGTTTTTTGTTCTTTACGTGTTGTTTTGCTATTCAAGTTCTTTGCCACATCCTGGCAGAAAAAGAAGCTGCTGCTGTGTTGCTGTATGAATGTGCTTGTAGAGAGGAAGCCACTTTGTGTTGAAAGTGGTGTGACACTCCGTAGTGGCTGACGTCAAACTTAGGCACTCCCCCAAAGCCCTTAAGCATGAAAAAGACCAATACACACGACCCCTTCTCTCTCCTCCCTCTTACACAAAGACACACACGAACTGGAATGCACCACAGGCACAGACACGTATGAGAAGAACGAGGCCCATCCCACAAAATATTCCACCAAGCCACGAAAATCACATCTACATTAATCTTTTGGAACAAAGTGGATATGACAGTTCTGTGTAAAAATAAGTAAGCAAGTACAATTCTTGTGAAGTGCTCAGACTACACAATCTGATTCCATGTAGGGGTGCTTCAATATCCGCACCTTCTTTAATTAATCAAATGCCAACAATGGAAAATTTCTTCCCACAGCTCAGTCAGTAGTCTTTAAGATCTACTGCAGTCAAACTCATCTCCCCTGAAAATTACTATTGTTCCTCAGAGTCACCTGAGGAACCAGAGAAAAGATAAGACAGAGAAGGAACAAAAGAAATGTTGTGCAACTTTACCCATCTGTACCTGCTTTGATTGACAGTCGAGTGGCAGCCATCTTAAAAGCACATTTAAAAAAAACGACTTGTACTCGTCAATGTTAAGAAATCTAAAATCTGCTTTTGACTCTTAAGATGTAGCTGTAGCTTCTTTCTCCGGGAAAAACTTACGAAACCCTTATCTCCCTGGTTGCCTTATTGTTAACACTTGTGAAAGACAGCCATTGTGGGTGGAGACTCTGCCAAAGCCAGAGAGAGAACAGTTTCATAACCCGCGTTTAAAGGTTAGCCAGGTGTGCATGATTAAACACGACCCAGTTCTGTTTAGCAGCAGGATAAAATAGGCAGTGTTTTGATGCAATCACGCTCTCTTAACATCTGTTTCTTTAATTAGTCAGGACAGGTTATGACCCGTGAGAAAGTTAAAGCTGCTTCTTTTTAAACATACAGAAAGCTGCAGTGTTCCATTAGGATGTGCTGTATTCATACACAGCTGAAACTTTAGTTTTCTATGATACTTTTACTTCTAAGTCCCTAAATATTACTTTGATGAGGGACGCTAGGGTTCTAATTACTGCACTCTCACCAAAACAGCAAGATTAAAAAAATTTTTTAATAAAAACCTGATTAATAGCAATCAACCTTTAAATTCTCCAGTTCAATAAGGATGTTCCAAGAAATTACTATTAATGTCATTATTCTGGTCCTATAACTGCATAACTTTAACCATGGATGAATGGTAATAACAATTAAAATCCGCAGATAACTAAATAAATAATCAATTGTAACATCCAATGTTATTTCAAGTCTGTACATTTCATGCCAAGGACAACTGTCCCGAGTGACCATGACAGTGTTCAAAGCCATCTAAGTCGGATGGGTAAGTCTCACCGGGGGGAGAAGAAGATCACCAGATGACAACAATAAGGAAGAAAACTTATCAAAGAATAAAATGTCCTGCACAACAGTGGCGTCTCTAAAGTGCCTCACGACATTTACCGAGCAGGAGGAGGCCTGTAGAGGCGTGTGCTGTTCACACGGAGAACATAACCTCTGACCTACTTTGCTGTTCAAGTCTGAATTACAAACTAATAAAAAGAAACAGGAAGAGAAAAGACTAATCGAGTCTTGCTTTGTCCCCACCCAACATTTCAAAAGGAGCACAGGGATACCAGCAGATTGCAGGAAGTTATTAATCACTATTAAAAGTTGTCTGCTTCCTAAAGCCCAAACAACAACCTCTCTTGAAGTTGTATTTTTTTGACAGATACTTTAGTCTGATCTCCTCATTTGCTTCAGTTTGGGCAACTAAGGAAACACAAATAATTCATCACAGACTTGGTCTTGATGCTGTCAGACTAACTTTTTCACAGGACTTTCAGATGATCTATAAGAAATCAAAAAGGTAAGGATTGTTGGTCACAAACGCATATTTAAACTGATGTGATGACAAGAGAAAAGGGAAAAAGGTTGCTCCCACGGGTCAGCGCAAAAAAGTTCCAGCTGTTATTAGAAAGTAGATATTTTACCTTTTCGGATCCAGAGAGCAACCGACATCAACTGAAGCACCCCGTTGGTTCGGCAAGTCTTTCCCTTTCTCCATGACCAACTAAATTTCTCTTATCTGTTCCCCAAATAGCCAAAAAAAGCTTCTGGCCACCTCTGGAAAAAGACAGCTGAATGACAGAGTATGACAGTGCCTTATGCACTTATACCCGTAGCAGCCAACTCAGATGGGAGTAAAGGTCTTTCTTCCGAAGACTGTTGAAATCATAAAATTGCACAGCATAAAGATAAAGCCACAGCTGGAAATACACTGTAAACCAAGTATCAAGTGAAATAATCTAAATTAAGAAGATATATATATATATTAAAAAAAGAAAAAAGAAAAAATGAGCAAGAGCAAGAGTTTTTCAGTTTTAAACCCAAAATCCTCTCACAGCCTTCGTCCACTCTGGTGCTGCATTAAATAGTGTTGTTGTGGAAACTGGTAACAGTGGGAGGTAGTCGGTGGACATGTGGGGGTTGAGAGAAACACTACAAGCCTATTCTTGGTTTGGAAAACCTATCCACAGAATTCAATACCCTATTCTCATCACCAACAGGGAGATCACTTTAAAAGCATCAAGTACAATATGCATGACAATAGCTGGCTTAGCCTTTGTGGAGGCTGTAAATGGGGCAATGGAGCACAAGAACAGCTGTTTGACAGCAGGAAACATTAAAAGCTTGGAAAACCCAATCCAAAACACACATATATATATATATATATATATACACACACACACGTTAATGTAAATGTACTAAAATGGTTTCATTTGCATATCTTGGCTGGAAGTTACTCCTCCTCAGCAGTTAATTTCCATACTCAACACGTCACCATCTGTGAACTCAAAGGGAATCCAATTGCCCATGTGACATAAGTCCTACTTGAATCATTGTGAACCACCGACTAACCTCTCTCTCGTCTCAACATCAACGGCCACATTCTCACTGTAAACGAGTAGCAATTACCAACTGGATGAAAAAGTCCTTGAGCCAACATCCATTTGTCTTGGATACAAACACTAAAATCTAAAAGTAGGGTTGCATGCTATATCCACAAATCTTATTGGCTCAATGAGCGGGCCCATGGGCCACCGTTTTATCTGTTAATCAATACAAAATTTCACTTTCTTAACCGCAAAATATTAAATTACTGTGACATAAAGTTGACTTGAAAGCAGGAAAAAGCAAGCTGGATATATAACTGAATGTAATGTATACATAAAAAATATTTGCAACATAATCTGAGTAGGCAAAAGGTCACTTCTTAACAAACAGTACACTGATAGTGACATCATACATTGAGTAAGCTCTCCAAAAAGCAATATGAACTTTTATCTACAGTAAGACTTGGACAATATTTTTGAAGAAGATCAAGATTATTTTTATCTTCCTGAAAAAGCACTTAAGCCTAAAATCCTCTATAATTTAAAGAAATAACGAGCATAAATATACAGTATGTTTTAAGGCTCTGAGGTCTTGCCATGACTGAGGTGGAGACTAGTTTCTCAAGCACAGGACATTCCAGTCAGCATATTAACTCCTTGGGGTGGAAAGATCCAATGCTTTCATTTTGTGTCTCACGTTGGGACAGATGATCCCAGGAGTCCTGCTCCAGGCATCAGTTATGTCAGCTGGTCTGCAGTGCTAGCACCCCGAAGACAAAGTTGCATCTATGCAGAATCCTTCCCACAACCGACGCTGCCGCCGTTACAACGTGAGTCCTCAGCTGGCATGTGAGGCTTGCACAAGCTTTACACCCCACGCAGTTTGAGAGCACCCTCTCCTGGACAGTTAAGGACTGCTTTTAAACACCATCACCATTTCGGAACTCACCATCTACTAACACAAAGATAATCCAACTGCACCTATTCCCGTTCATCCATTCAAAATCGGTTTGTTCCACAGCAAAACTGATCGTTGCAGCTGTGTTTCCTCACACCAAATCGAACAGTTAAGTTATTCAAATCAATCAATGACTTTAACACTAAACGCATCATGG
This sequence comes from Leuresthes tenuis, assembly GCF_036924035.1. Taxonomy (NCBI): domain Eukaryota; kingdom Metazoa; phylum Chordata; class Actinopteri; order Atheriniformes; family Atherinopsidae; genus Leuresthes; species Leuresthes tenuis. The sequence continues at coordinate 11,833,655 of NW_027325361.1, read as the reverse complement.
CAATGACAACATGGTGTTCATAAACAATTAAAATAGAATACTTTATTCATCCCCCAGTGGGGGAAATTCAAAAGAGGAATAATATGACTTTATTTACACCCATGTTCAAGTCATCACTACGAACAAAGCAGAAAAGCTGAGAAAAATCAAAAAAGGATATCTTCAATGAACTGTAAATATGTAGGAGCTTACTGTATTGAGGGCAGTTATTAATGACAGGGAAAGGAACCTGAGATCAAGGCAAAATAACAGTTTGTGGCCCCTTGCCAGGGTTTCACAGCAGGAAACTATGTATGAGTGCCAAGTGGAACAGAAAGTCCAACTGTTTGCATGCGTTTCTGAATAAGTGTGTGTGTGTGTTCTGAGTAGGAAGTCATGTGGCTTTGTGCATGCAGCATCTCCCCAGACTTCCTCAATGCAAACAGAGCACAGAGACAGTGTCTTTCTTCAAACTGACTGTATGGTGACAAGGCATGTTTACAAAGGAAATAGTGTGACGGTGGGGGCTGCAATAACCCATATGGGTTTCAAAAATCATAAAATACTAAAGCAAACCATTGTACTGAACTGGAAGCTCAATTTGAGGGAATAAAACTCAGTTAGGTTCTAAAAAAATGGCTCATCTCTTGTAGTCTTAGAAATCGGGTAATAACCAGTTGATGACCAACATGCTATCCTCTTAAAACTTTGACACACTGCCTGTTAAATGACAAAGCGGAAAGCCTTATCTCTGCATTATGAAGGGTAAAAATTAATCTGCAGTAGATGTTAATGATAAGCAACAGTTTGCTGAACATACACAACAGATCTACACCTCATGTTCTTGAGCATACTTCTATATCATATCAACATAAATTGTGATCCAATTCATTCAAAAGGATAACATTTGTTAGAAGCAATTCAATTGAGTCGTTCACACTTGTACACTGGCTTGTAAAGTACAAAAAACTCTGCTCACACATTGCTCACACAGAGAAAGTGAAAACAGCAAATAGTACACATCAATAACAGCAGTTTGTTTGCCTCAGAGAGGCACCATCAAAAAGTACAAAAAAGTAAGCTTTAATCCCACTTTTAGATGAGCCTCAGAAAAGCTTTGTGTCTGAAATAAGAATAACCTATAGGAACAACTTGTAGTGGAATTCAGCAGGCCACTGCAAGTAACAGATGTGAAACAGCTAAGAAGAATATAGCTTTTTTCTCTTGGCTGTGTTACAAGGGCAGTGGGGTTGTCTTTAGCAATAGTCTGACAGAAGCAACACATAACTTCAACCCTGACCAGATGGGTAGTTTGCAACCCTCCATTAAGCGATAAACAGTCCTGCAGATGTGGTTTTCATCCTCCAACTTGGGTTTTCTCTCCAAGTATGGACACATATCATAATTTAAACCCACAGAGTTTTCACAGCCCACAGCAGCAATGAAGCTCTGTCCTGGGAGCATCTTCCTGGAGCCAACAGGACGCCTGCAAAGCTGCCCCACCCAGCCTATTTTAAGATACTCCAATTCAAGAAGCTTTGCAGCTGTACCAGGTTCTTCCAGGCAATTCATATTTTTCTGACAGCGCGCTGTGTGAACCTGCACACAAAGCAACTTATAATGAGCTTGTAAGCAGATGCTCAGTTAAGGCCTGCTGTGCACTTCCCATCATCATCAACTGTGTTCCTTTAAAATGTATTCATTTGAAAATGTCACCTTTAATCTGGAGATTGACGGGAAAGTATACCAGGGAATTAAATCACTTTAGGTGGTTGCTGCATTTATAAGGTAAGAGCATTAGCTCATTTAAGCCTTCCCATCATAACAAATGTGCTTATGTAGTGGAAACTGATAATCACCCACCATGCTACACAGCAGACACACCATAACTGTACTGATAACCAGCACGCCACTTCTGATTGGCAGGGCTCTTACACTTCAGCAAATGGCTATCTATGGGGAGGAATGTTAAAGGCAAAGCTCAGAGGACAGGAAGTACCAACAGTGAGATTCTGGGAGCATTTATATAACACTATGTACCACCTGTGGTTGACTCATGGGGTCTAAAAATAAGCTGTCCTGTGAAAACATAATGTACGTACTGTCCAATGTTTGACAAGTGTGTGCACGCATGTTTCTCTTCATGTACAAAGTACACACCACACTGTCTTTGTAAATGCTTATGTAGTGATATTCACATGGTAAAGTGTAAAGCTTGACAACTGTGGAACCAAACAGGCCTGGATTAATAATGATTGAACAACAAATGTTGATGGAAAGCCAACCCACATGGGGGTTGGATGAAGTCATGATTTCTGAGTAGTAGGCAAAGGCTAGATTAACAGACCAAATCTGGACCAGCTTTTCCTTACACCATTTCCTACATGCAATGCCGCTCATTTAAAATGACTGGATTACCCAGCTACTACAGACAAAAATAACACGCATAACACAACCAGGCAATACTGGATACTGGACAATCCTTGTATTATTGGGAATTACCAGACTGAGAAACGTTTCAAATTAAACACCCTACCCCAGGGTCTGTAGATGCACTTTAAGAAACTGCTTGCGCTAAGTTATATTGAATAACAGGGGGGAAAAAAAAATCTGACGACTTCAAAGTCTGCCTTTACACATGTCACCATGGTCAGGTGCTTAGGTCACCAGTTCAATCACTGAATAAGCTAACGACATTGGAATCATACTAGAGGCACAGTGCAGATTTCCCTGTGTTGCTTAAGCAAATCAACGATAACAGCAGATAAAACCCAATAACCACCACCGTATGTAGTCACGAGTAGCCTATTTTAGATCTAAACTTAAGACAATTCAAATTAAACTTACGCATTCATATCAGGTGTATTTAAAAACCAACACATCCTCAGCCTGGCTAGCATGCTAGCAGCTTGTACCACAGGGAAATGTACTCTTTGGCATGTTTTTACGTAAAATAACATCTTAAAAAATATTTCGTAGTCCAATATTTAACAGTATATTAAAATTATCCCCAACGATCAAATGTTGTCAGTCAGGATGTTATCAGCAAATAAACGCTAAGCGTTAGCATCCACCTTGTTGATGATGCTCACCGGCAGATAGCGGTTCAGCTAGCAACATTAATTCCGCCTACCTCTCCTTCATGAAGTGCTTTATTCTGACGATGGCCTTCTCGTCAATCTTCCGAAGAAAGGTTTTCAACCTCTCTCTTTTGTTTTCGAGCATTCTCCCCTCAGCCAGTGGTGGTCGGTTCGTGTTGAAACGACTCTCCACGCCAAACTCCACCGTTCTTCTTTAGCTTCTGCTCTTTTTTTCTCTCACTTCTCACTTCATCCACGGCTGATTAGGATAATGATCCTAAATCGGACCAAGTCAGACAACCAATCACAATCGACAACGACCTGAGAAAAAATAGTCATGTCAGACCTGTCATCCAATCAGATTGGGGTAGTTGGCTCACACCAACCGCCCATTGCCTTATTTGGCAGTTGGGCTGTCCCTGCCTTGAGACCTATATAAAGCAGGGCCTGTTATTACTGTGCTTGTGTTGGCCTTTTAATGTGTAATTTTGTCGAAAATGAGACTTATCACGTGTTATGGGGATAGGGCACAGTATTTTAAAAACACTCGTCCATTCTCCACATCACTATAAACATTATCTGTTTGAGAGGAACACTGTCATTGTTACATATACCTGGGTGGGGCAATACTCTACTGTTTTGCATACTGCTTTTCATGCAGAAAGCTTACAGTTACTGCATGGTGGTTTGAATTAGCATAAACCCTAATGTTACGAATGATAACAATAAATAGTATTTGCAGTTGCCTGATTAAATTGCTTCTTTTGTAAGTTAAGATTTGATTAAATATATTTGCTTTTATACTACCACGAATGATTCTACTGCTTTAAAAAGAGCACCTGTTAGTAACTAATTACTTTTAAAAGTTAAAAGCCGACAGAGTTTATAAAGTAAAATCTGAATTCAGCTTCATCATATAGCAAAGTCTCAACTCCTTATTGATTAGCTTCCTGCCCTTATTGGTAAGAGAAAAAGGTAACATTTGGTGCAACAAATGGCAATGACTTTCACCCACTGTACAATCACCAGACTGATATCACAAGGCCAAACTTTAGGCTGGCAGCTGTCAGTTCACATTGTAGTCACACTGTATAACTGCAGTTGTTACTCGTGACTATCATTTTTAAAAATGGAATATGTTTAAGGGTGTGTTAATATTAAGTAGACTTTCTTTATATGTAAATAGTGTGGATTTGAGCTACCAGACACAGCAACCATTTAAAGTGACCTTGAGTATTGTGTGAGTGTTTTCTGTAGTTGACCCTGAACCTTGGTCAAGAAAATAATATTTGGCACAAAAGAAAAAAATTGTTTTGGACATTTTTCATTTTCCTGCTGAACATGCTTAAAAAGTGCTCACACCACGTTTCCTTCTAAGTTTAATATCACTGATTTGTCCTAATGGAGATCTTTAAGACATAAGATTATTACCAAGTAACAGTTTTGAGAAAGTATGCAAATATTAGCAAAGAAAGACTTTTTTTTCTCCTCACCAGGCAGCCCAGCCACTGCCACGTTACCAGGAACAGAAGAGGCAGTGTATTGCCTCATGACACAGCAAACACACCACCCTCACACAATCTGTGCTACACCAGCCAGCCCCCGTTCATCCCCTCCATCCTCACTGCCGGGAGACAAAGCAGATAAAGGAAATCACGCTTAGGGAGGAAGTGTGTAATGTAATAGTGTGGCGTCGATGCTGCGTAGGCAATAACAGGCTTTTCTGTGTTGAATCATCAGCGTGGATGATGGATTATTAATTGAACAAAAAGGATAAGCACCCAAGGACACAGCAGTCACAAAAGCCCACCCTCACAGTGTGTCGACTGGTTTTATGCATTTGGTTAATCATGGATTTTATTTGATGTGTGAATATTACACAACGTCTTTGAGGCCTTTTTTTGTGACGAGGCAGTGTTAACACAATTCTTATGAGGATCAGTCTTTGACTCACTTGTTATCAGAGGATCTGCAAAGATGTGATTTTTGATGATTACAAAATGGGGGAATCCACCCGAGCAGAGCTGGTGATTACTTTATCTTTCCTCTTATGGTTTAAGTTAATACTTTTTGAAAGTGATCAAAAATCAAACAGATGCTGCATCGTTTTATTGAAGAACACTCAACGAGCCAAAGATTATGTCTCTGGTTCACATTCAACTGTTGCATATTTCAGCATGTTGGAGCGTGTAAATTACGAAGAAATGATTCGCATAGCTGAGCCAAGGCTTAAATCGACATAAATTCACCTGCAGTTAAGGATGTGAAATCATATCCAACACAGCTTACCGTTACTGTTATGCAAAAGTTGTGTCAAGTAATACCACACAATATGCTAATATTGACAGACTGGGCTATTCATTCAGATTAATCTCCCCTTGAACAGGTAAATATTCTAAAAAGACTTTGCAACACTGAAAAGAAACCACGTGATTACTCAAGAGCCAGTGAGAGCTGAGCGTGTCACAATAAGGACACGTCTAAAGCATGTTTTATCAAACATACTTTGACTCACTTTCATTTTCTGCCCTTCATTACACTCTTTTGTTACCTCTATTTAAGTCTGGAAGCATTGTTTGCCTTTTCAGAGAGGAACCTTCTACGTTTCATTATTATTTGCTTTTCTGTAGAATCTGCAACAAAGACAAACAATAGAGCTGAAATATAATGCCTAGATCAGACTTTAACTGTTTACCAACCTTTTTACTAACCGTAAATGATAGATAGATAGATAGATAGATAGATAGATAGATAGATAGATAGATAGATAGATAGATAGATAGATAGATAGATAGATAGATAGATAGATAGATAGATAGATAGATAGATAGATAGATAGATAGATAGATAGATAGATAGATAGATAGATAGATAGATAGATAGATAGATAGATAGATGTGTCCTATGCTTAGAAGACTACTGCTTACTTGAGAGGACTGTTTTGTGAAAGACATTCTTATTATCAGCTGCTGGAGGAAAGACTCTAACCTTGGTAGGATAGCAACACCTTGACCTGGTAACATCAGGGTTGTGACGCACACACAGCTGCAGCCACTCACCTTATTTCATAGGTGCAGAAAAATGCTTATGAAGCGGAATAACAAAGGACACCACTGACTGTACACCAACTAGATCCTAAGTGAATACATTCTACTTTCAGTCAACTTAGGGACATACTGCATTAGGCTGTTTGAAAGAAAAATACAACATTTGTTCAATAAATGGCAATATGATATTTGTCAGAACTAAAGTGATGCAGATGCCAGGAGATTTCAATAGGATTGTATGAAAGCAAGCTTTCTTAGCACTGGTAAAAGTGCCAGTAAATTGAATGTTTATTATCAGGAATTGAAATCATTCTGCTATGTGAGATCACAGAGTAGCCTTTTAATAGAATTATTAGATGAGAACAAAAATGCTGGTGATACCTAACCAGCTGGAATGTTTAAAATTTGATTTATGTGGATTTTTGTACCCTGTCAGGAAACAAAAAGCTGTTTTCACTGCACAGAAAAACAACTTTTTGTATCGTAAGATGAAAATTTCCCCAATTTGCATCACATGGAACGATGTGAGACAAATATGGTGTCATGGTGCACATGATCACCATAGCAGAGTGAATTGAAAATGTATGACCATCGAGGCTTTTCATGACAATTTCAGTGACTGGGTCTTAGCAAACATCCATGTGTTTGTGTGTGCTGATTTGTGTGAGCTTGTTTGTGTGAGCTTCAGGTCAGGTGATGAGTTAAAATTCCCTTTCCAAGCTATCCCTGTCTCTCATCTCTTTCTCTCTCTTCCATCAAACCACTATTTCAAAGGCTCGCGAGACACGCAGACGCACATTTTACGATTGAGGAAGTGATAAAAGAGACATTTTAAAAACTTTCCTATTTCCAACTTTCCAAAGCACCAACCTTTTAAATTTAAACTTCTGCTCAACGGCCTAAACTGTCATCTCATGTATCTATTGGCTGGCTCAAAAAGGTCAGTGCTTCACCAATGATTCACCCCTGTGAGCCTTTTTTTTCAATGAGGCCAGTGGGAAGGGACAATTTACCGTGGTATCATCTTGCCTGTAACACTGGGACATTGTATGTCACTGCACAGTGTAGGAGTAATTTTTTAGTAGCAGTCATACTGGGCATTTTCATACTTTAGAACAATGTTCACTCATTAGGGGTCGTGTGTGCATGACATGTCTTCCTGCTTGACTGACGTGGGGCATTAGATTTTTGATTGATTGATTGATTGATTTCTATATTTCGAACACAGGAAAAAAATGTTTAAAAAATAAAAATAAAGAAATAAAAAAATATATATATAAATGCCAGATGCATTCACTATCATGTTAAAAAAGGAGTAGGAGGAAGTAACAAACTTTTGAAATCCTACCCTTTTTTAACCCTTTTTAACCGTGTTATGTATAAAAAAAACCTTTACCAGGTGTGTTTTGTTCATGTTCTTTATGCGTGAGCTGCCAAAGGCTCAGGTATAACACATACAATCCTCAGCTCAAAGGGTGTTGGGTTTCTACCCGGCTGGGCCTGGCTGGCCTCTTTCAGCTCCTGTTACCAGGCTGCACTCATCACTAATTTATTTGTGTTCCTCACCCTAAAACTCTGGGTGAGCAGTTGGTTTGTTGGGTGCTTGGTCATCTATGCCTGGAAAAGGAGAGTGCTTTTCCCCTCTGTTAGTGCAATACACCTGCAGGGCTCTGAAAGAAGGATCATTCTGAGCTGGGGGCCGATGCAGAACGGGGAGACTATGAGCCCACAGGACTCCAAGGCAGCAGGGGTTGAGGCCATGGAGGACCAGAGGGCCCAGAACCAGAATCAGGGTTGTTTGGAGCCCACGGCGCCTCCGCTACCTCCCCCTTCACCACCACCATCAGGGCCACCTGAATACCCCAGACCAAGGCTCATCTTCCACACTCAGCTGGCTCACGGGAGCCCAACAGGCCGCATTCATGGATTCACTAATGTCAAGGAACTGTATGCCAAGATCGCAGAGGTGTTCAACATCTCCCCGTCAGAGGTATGAATGTAGCATTATAAAGTCACATGTCCAGTTAGAATGAAAATAGTCGAGCAATAAAATAATTTGGGTTGTAGGCTGGCCTAGCATTTCTGGTCTTTTACGCCAGTTGTGAAAAGGTGTTAGGTTTCCATAATGTACTATTGGAGATCATTTGTGTAACAACTGTGTGCCAGACTTTGTACTCATCTGTGCTTTAACAAGGATCACTAGCGGAAACAAATGACTAGATAGTGTTTTGTAATCAGCAAACACAAGTACATTTATCTCAACAAGGCATGATTGTGACTTCAGAGCAAAACAAAACTAGCAGATAACAATTTCCCCTCAGAATCTATTCAAATAATAGAATAATAATGCACTCAAAATGCAAATATCAATAAGCCTACAAACAATTACAGTACCAAAGACAATGATTAAAGCATTTCAAGTATGTTTTTCATTTTTAAAGGATTGAAACTCTTGTGTGCAGTCAAATTATAGTTTTCAAGAAGACATCTGAACACCAAACCTTCAATAGGTCAGCGTTGGCCAAACCTGCACACTGCACCCTCACTCTGTTTTCAGTGGTATCAGAGACTTCCACATATCACGTCTTCACACTTTAAACAGATACCTACAATGGATTACAATATATCCTGAGCAGCTAGTAGTAGGTGTAACAGTAGATCAAAAAATGAGAAGGTAACACGTTTTGGAGGAATAAAAATGTAGATGCTTTTTTTTTAGGTCTGTTTTGAACATTTGCTAATTTCATTTCCAGAAAGTAAAGAAGCACAACATTAATTAAAAACAGCAGCTTTTAACCACTTAAAACGATTTGTCTAACAACAATGACAGATGTGGTTGCTACCGTTCTGCTGCACTACTAGTTAAATCATATTAACACACTCAATAAAAGAGCAATGACTATTCAACACTGGCCTTATCAAACACTTGTTGACACTGAAAGTCACCATGAAGGCCATCTCTATCTTTCCCCATCAGCTTTTCCTATCACAAGTGCAAACACTTATAGATGAAGTGATGTAAGCCTGTGTACCTTCCAAACTAATCAGAGTTGTTGATCTTAGGCAACCACCAAGCATAATTGTCTCTTCTTTCCTGTGAAAGAGAATTAATGAAAGATAATGTCATTTGATAATATATATGTATATATATATATTACTATTTGATGGAGAACTTTCTGTCATGATATGGAGTCTGCCTTGAGTTTGTATGTTGTGTGTAACTCTCAGAAGCTCCTTTCTAATGACCCTAGTATTAATAGTAGGAAATGCAACAGGTGGAGACTTACGTTGTAACAAATATACAAGTAAAACTTAATCTTTTTAATCTGCATTTCAAGTTTCGTTAGTGCCCCTCTAAAGTGAGTGTTTATCTATTGAGTAGAGGTAATGATAAAAAAGTTTCTTGGGTTGATTTGGGTTCACGTAAAATGCACAATAATTCAATGGCAAAAAGTTGTCTTTGAAGAGGGATTTGATAACTGTATGACTACTATATCTGCAGGACCTTGAGATTCATGACGACCTCTAGATACAAGAAACTCTACAGAAAAAAAGGCCAGGCAATTAACCAGTGATAGTGACCTCCAAAGGACTGAGCAGCAGCAGCAGTTTACAATGAATGTACAGTCAGATGCAGGAGAAGACCTTGAACTTTAGTCCAGACAGTCTGTTCTCCTTGCCAAGAAAATTACAACAAACTGTTCCAAGATAAAAGTTCATTTAGGTTATCTTACGTTTCCTGAAAGGATTATAAAGCAAAACTTGAACGTTAACTTCAGATTGCAGAATCCTAAATTGAAGACTTGAAGGATATTCTTTCATTTGCTTTAAGCTGAAAGCATGAATTAAGAGCAACAAATTGGCTCTGAATGTGGAACACACCACTCGAGGGAGGAGATAGAAAGAAACAATATCAAATGTGCATGTGCTGCCATTTAAAAAAATGAAAAGTAAAAAGGTAGAAAATACTTGACGTATCCCAAAGAGAAATTATATTGTTTTTAAAAACAATCATAAGCTTTCATTATGGATTGTTATTATCTTGAGATAATCCAATGAGATGACAAAAATGCTTTTGACAGAGGATTTAACTATAATCATGTGAATTCAATATTTTTCTTGTATATACTTGTATAAAGAATACACACACACCTTTGAACTTTTCTAAGTCCAACACATGATAAACAAGCCATAGCAATTCTAATTCATTTGGCTTTACTGTCATCTGCTGGTCAATATCAGTACTGCATGACTAGAGAAATTCTGATGGGTTGAGTCTTCTTTTGTAATGCCATAGTAAAGAGGATGGACATGATTGGTAATGCATGTGTGATGTAATGTACAGACCAGTGGCTCACTGGTAAAACAACAGTTTTGTAACACTTTAATATACAAAGTATTAAAATCTCTGTTCTACAGTCACTGATTCACCTCAGCGGTAACTATTGCTTGGATGTTTTTGAAACTAGAATCAGTTGGTGCAACTTTTTTTTACCAATGTCCTCCTCCCAGATCCTTTTCTGCACACTAAACTCTCATAAGGTGGACATGCAGAAGCTACTGGGGGGACAGATTGGACTTGAGGACTTCATTTTTGCTCACGTCAGAGGGGAGACTAAAGAAGTGGAGGTGACAAAGACAGAAGATGCATTGGGTCTCACCATCACAGACAATGGAGCAGGATATGCTTTCATTAAGGTGAATGAGAGGTAGAACAAAAACCCTGAAGGAGTGAATACTTATGTTCTTTTTGACTCCTTGCAAAATATCACAAAGAAATAATTAGTTTTCTGCTGGTCAGGTTAACCTTTCAGTTCATGGCAAAGTGTTAAAAAGTATAAAACCTCTAACAGGGAGTCTAAGTTATTATTCATTGCCTACTGTTACAAAAACTTATAGTTTTGCTTACAATATCACCACAGTCAAACGTTTTGCATGTACCTGCACTCTTCTGAGAAAAGTTTAGGATATAAGTATGATATGAGGGTAATAGTGAGATACAGTAAAGAAAAAAAACATCACAAATGTTACCCTTTCAGAAAAAATATTAAACAATAATGAAGACAAGAAAATTCTAGATTTCAATTTTTTTTGTGGCTATTTTTCAGTTTGGATTGAAATATTTGACATTTTGATCTCAAATATGAAAACTGTGTATCACTTACACCTGTAAATGTGACTTATGCCATCTTCTCCCCAGAGAATAAAAGAAGGCAGCACCATAGACAGACTGAAGACGGTATGTGTTGGTGACCACATTGAGGCTATCAATGACCAGAGCATTGTAGGGTGTCGACATTACGAGGTGGCTAAGATGCTAAAAGAGCAACCGAGAGGCATACCTTTCACTCTTCGCCTTGTGGGGCCCAAGAAGGCCTTTGGTGAGTGGAAAACATTAAATGTTGCATGGGACTTATCGTCATGTGCTTTACAGACAGATATTAGAAAATCCCTTATATAGACTTTGACATCAGTCAAAAATACTGGTCAGGATTACACTGACTGGATAAGTAGCACTGAAGTTGTGCACTGAAGCCATTACACTGATCAACCTTGACACATATTTAGACAACGAATTACATCATCCATTCCTTCTGAGACTGTATAAATTCATACCTCTTCAAATGATAGAATGGAAGCAGCGTGGTTCTCAGTGCTTATTATCTGTGCTTCTGTCATAATCGAAAGAGAAACTTCCCTTAAAGATATATTTCTAGCACGGGGTACCACTCAAACAAACAGGAAGACAGGATGTAGTTGCTTAAATGATCACTGGTCCTCTGCCAATGATCTTAGCAGCTAATCTTAGCATCTATGATCAATTGACCAATCTTATTATGCTGTTTGGTAACACTGAGTTTTGACCAGTAATGGTCTAAAGTGGCTCTTCAGGAACAAGTACAGCCCAGTTAGGATTTGACTTGATACACTAAAAGAATTGAATAGAAATACACAAATAAAACACATACTGTATATTAGCTATTGAAAAACAGACTGAATCTCTGAATCAAGCAGTGCACTGGAAATCAACTCCTTCAGTTCCTTTACTCATATAATTTAATTCTCAGGCAGAGACAGACATTTGTTACCATAGGGAAGAAAAAAGGCCCCACAAAAGGTCAACACTGGATGACAGTTCTGTTAATGCTTGACGACCATCTTCAGGAACTACTGAAATGAAAAAACTCTCTTGTACACATAGAAGAGCAAGGAAACAAGTGTTCTCACAATATAACACTATGAACTGTGTGTAGTGCAACATGAGAGCATTGAGGCAAACTCAACCAAAGATACACAGAAACAGAAGACAAAGTTTAACGTGGGTTACAGCACTTCAGCTGTCAGTGCAAAATAGATTGTAAATATTTGTTCCAATTGACATTGTTGGAGTTAACTAGCTGTACTTTCTATTGAGTTTGAAAGCAGCTTTTATTTACATTTCAGACGGGACTAGAAATGGGTTAACAGATTAGGAGAGGTTTAGCTTTTTCTTTGGTATATGCTACATGTATTAAATGGTTTGTTTAAGGTTATAGTCGGATATTTTTTTAAGTGAAGACATGCTGGAGATGTGAAGGAGCTTTTTTAGTAGCCTATATATCAATTGACATAAGCTGCTCTGTGCTATCTCATGGCAACATGTGCTCACACAGTTCAATTATTGAAGTTTGAGTGTGAAGTTCTAATTTCTTTTTCAAGAAATACTTTAGCAGTACTTCAACAAGACATGTGTTTATAGCATTAGGTTTAGAACATGGAAAGCACAGTAGGAAACTCCCTTCTCAATGTGGAACTGGCTGCTTATCAGGCAGGAAACCAAATCCATGGTCGAATGTCTGACTTCCTTCCACCAATCAGTATCTGTTGTCACATCACTGTTTGGAGACAAACACATTAAAATGCCAGCAGACACTAAACAGGAGTAATTTTGTCTGAGGCCAACCTGAAGCCAACTGCATCAGTTCATTACAATTCTGTGGAGTTAAAATGGATACCAGAATTAGTGATCCACGCACTTGAATGACAATGGGAAAAAAAAAGATCCAAAGAGGTTTTCCAGCCTCTGGAATTGCATCTGGGTTGTATAGACCACTGTACATGTAACAGCTTACATTGTAAGCTAATGAGAATAAGCTATAGACTGCACAAATATCTCTTCTTTGGCTGCGATATATGGGAACTTGCTTCTTGAGCTGCTGGGTATTCTATTTTACCACTGGGACAATTTAGTTACAAGGTTGGGTGGTAATAATCCTCTAAATACATTTATATATTAGTCTTCCTCTGCTGTTTTACATTAAGTTTAAGTCTCCCTCTCCTGTGTGTGAGCAAGCTGTCACTCTGGTGCGATCATCGATATAATCACTTCCACATAGGATGATTAGAGCAGAATTTCGGTACACAAGAATCTTTAAGATGTTAAAACCTGAAACAGACACACAAATGAGCTGGTTGCCAAATTTGAATATTACGGTCTTGATTTAATCCATGTTGTACATTAGAAACTCTCACATGCAGAGGTCAAAGCAAAACTTGTCATAGAGATCTATCTTACATGGTTTTGCACTGTTTGTGCAAATTTTTCAGACCAAACGTACACTATATTGCCAAAAGTATTCACTCACCCATCTAAATAATTGAATTCAGGTGTTTCAATCACTTCCATGGCCACAGGTGTATAAATTCAAGCACCTAGGTGTGCAGACTGCTTCTACAGACATCTGTGAAAGAATGGGTCCCTCTCAGGAGCTCAGTGAATTACAGCGTGGTACCATGATAGGATGCCATCTGTGCAACAAGTCCAGTCGGGAAATTTCATCACTCCTAAATATTCCACAGTCAACTGTCAGTGGTATAACAAGTGGTATAACAAAGTGGAAGTGATTGGGAACAACAGCAACTCAGCCACATGAAATGATAGAGTGGGGTCAGCGGATGCTGAGGCGCATAGTGCTTAGAGGTCGCTAACTTTCTGCAGAGTCAATCACTACAGACCTCCAAATGTGGCCTTCAGATTAGCTCAAGAACAGTGCATAGAGAGCTTCATGGAATGGGTTTCCATGGTCCAGCTGCATCCAAAACGTACATCACCACGTGCAATGCAAAGCATCGGATGCAGTGGTGTAACGCACGCCGTCACTGGACTCTAGAGCAGTGGAGACGCTTCTCTGGAGTGACAAATCACACTTCTCCATCTGGCAATCTGATGGACGTGTCTGGGACAATTTCACTCCTAAACTATGTGGAAAGCTTGCCTAGAAGAGTTGAAGCTGTTATAGCAGCTTATATAGAAGCTGTTATAGCTGTAAGGGTGGGCCGACGTCATATTAAACCCTGTGGATTAAGAATGGGATGTCACTTAAGTTCATATGTGTGTAAAGGCAGATGAGGGAATACTTTTGGCAATATAGTGTAGCTTACTGATACCTATTGTTGATCTTACACAAACACTGACATACATAGCAGATGCTGACATGTGACCTCCCACTTGACCTGTTTATTTGTCCCCAGGGTGTTTCTGACCTTTCATCCTGTTAAATAAAAATAACCCACTGAGAAATTGTCAAACTTATGTCAATGACATGCAAACAATTTGTCAGTACAAGAGTTTCTTTTGAATTGAAGAGAAATGTTTTAGTGGTATGCAGTGAAAGCCAAGAAGGTCAAATAGACTTATTACCAAAAAAAATCTAACTTTAAAGGATGAATGATAAACAAATAAAACACATGACCACTAACTAAAAAAACTACTTGATTAATGACTGTCATCTTGTGTGTGTGATTAGATATGATTGGAATGAGGACTAAAGCACCAAAATCTAATGAGGGCAAGATAGTGAACGGGAGGGAGACCCTGCGACTTCGCTCCAAGGGCGCCGCCACAGTTCAGGAAGTGGTGAGTTTCACATGCTCTGTCGAACTATGACTGCCTGAACTTTCTGATGTGTTTGAGTACCAGATGCCCATTAATATGTACACACAGACACAAAACTTTTATCGGGCAATTAGATTTCTTATGAACACTTAAATAGTATTTTACAGTTGATCATATGTCTATTTAAGCTTGTCACATGCATTTTTTTGTTTGAGGTTGTTTGAGGTGCTTCCGCTTATTTAGGCTAAAAATTCACATAGTTCAATACAGGCCTGACCTGACCTGAAATGAACCAAGCATTTCCAACTGTTCCCACACACACACAAACAATCAAACTGAAGTGTTTTGCTGGAAGTAAATCTTATCTTGAATGTAATTTTTTTCACACTAAACTGATCTGTAAAGTGAACATTATTGCTTTAAAAAAATTGAAAGCTGAAAAGCATGAATTAGATACATTCTATAATCATTTGTAAAATAAATATACCTTCTATCAATTCTAAAGTTTTACGTATCAAGACATAAAGAAATTCTGGTCCTTACCAGGGATTAAAATGAGGTAAATACAATCTCAGATGAACAACAGCACATGACATAAAACATGTGTCGTTAATCATTGAACAAAAACTAAGCAAAATATAGAAGAAGTGTGATAAACTAAGTACACTGCTTCATGTTTCAACAATTTGTCGAACCCTTAACAGCAATGATTTACTAATCATTTTCCCTATGAACTCATTAATCCGTCACATTGTTTGTGGAGAGAATTTGACCCACTCTATTTTCTAACTTTGCTTCAATTCATTGAAGTTTGTGGACATTACTTTATGAACAGCTCTTGGTTGTCGAAAGGACAACCAAGAGTGAGTCATGGGTTGTTCTAATGCAACTTTGTGAGCCTAAGCTGTGCGGCCATGTCGTTTTTAGAGAGAGGAGGCTTTCTTCAGGCCTTATTCAGCTGTTTTATAATGGTACTGTCAGGAACTTTAACTGGGCCTGGAGAGTTTGAGATGAAGCGCTTGTTTTTTGTTTTTTTTTTGCATTGTTTTGTTTTTTATTGCAAGGTCTGATTTTGGGGTGAACTTGCTGGGACGTCCACTTCTGGGAAAATTGTTGCAGAACGGTGCACTGTAATTTGTTTGGAAATGGCCTTATAACCATTTCCTGATTTATGGCAAATTGTGTTTGCAAATAGCAAATACAATTTATTTGGGTGCTAACACTTGCCGATAATAAATTAATCAAGAGCATTTGATTAGGAGAGTCTTGTCTGCTATTCCAATAAAAGCAGTAAGGGTGTACTTAGTTTTTCATACGCTGGTTCTGCATTTTGGCTTAGTTTATGTAAAGTAATGACAGAGGGTAGCATGCTGTGATTTGCTACTGTTCTTCTGAGGTTATTTTTACATTGTAATTCCAAAACATGGTAGAGATCAGATGATTTATTTCTATTATGTCCTGATAAATAAAGTCAGTGTGTACTCTCTTTTTAACACAATTGTGTATGCAGTCATTATTTCTGTACTGAGAATGTAATCATCTATGAACATATGTATATTCACTTTACACAGTATGACATTAACCACACCGCCAAAAGTGTTATTGGGCCTCATGTGCTTTGGCAGGAGAATATGTTAATCTGTTGGAGTTTATGTAACCATATTTCCATAAACACTTCTGTGTTTGTCTGGGTGCTCTTTCAGCAAAATGAGTTTGAAGAACAGGCCACCAGGAAAGTGGATGACCTTTTGGAGAGCTACATGGGCATCAGAGACTTGGAGCTTGGTAAGACCACATAACACTTGTGTCCTCAAAGTGGACTTCATCTTTATGTTCACATTTGGACTGCTGAAAGTTGTTTAGTCTGGGAGAGTTACTAACCAGGAATCACTGAGAAAATCATTGAGATTCCTTGTAGTTTTTATGCTTGTGGTACTTGACTGACTGCTGGATGAAAATAAATTCACCCCAACAGATGACCACATAAGAATTTGGAGCATGAAAAATGCCCAGAACCGCTTATGTCTTTTTATGGTATTTCAGTAGTTTCTAGTGCACTTATTGTCCCTTCAACATTTTTTACCCTTGATTTAATTGTTTTTTAAAAGGTCTTTTCTTTTAATGTTAAATATTCAACAAGACTAATCTTGAGAATTTTTTTTCCATGTATTTCGTCTGTGTTTCAGTCTCTTTTCCCTTGCTGAAACTACTCAGTTGTCATGGGCACCAAATGCATGCCACTTAATGTGAGCAACCAGTAACTTAATTGGCCCATTAAAAAAGGTTGAGAACTCTAAAATAAATGAAAGAAAGATTAAAAAAAGCGGAAATGGATTTTGATTCAAGTTTTATTTCTTGTTAGGGTCAGAAATTTTCTGTGACGCCCAATCAAAAAATCTCCGAAGCTCGGGCAAACTGGCAACATCATCAGTTAGCTTCTCAATTTAGTCTTCACAGAGTATCAAAACAGCTTAGCAAGATGAAGAATGATAATCACTTGGGATTTATTGTAATGATCTTCTGGCGGATGTCACTGTGCCCTTTCCCAAAACTCTAAAATGATTTCTAAATCTGCTCCTTCCCTTTTTGATAGCTGGGATTCGCCCCTAAATAAAATTTGTTTGTTTGTTTACATATTATGACACAAATAGAAGTGGACAGTGGGAAGATGTGAATATGAGAGAAATAAAAAAGGAATTCAAGAGATATCTACATATCCACAAGGTTTTACTATGGCAGTCCTGCATCATTATTGCTGGCTCTCTATATTAAAAAAAATAGTAAAGGTAACATTTTTTGAAAAGCATTCTTTAAATTCTTAAATGATTATTAAGAATATGATTGCAAATATTTTATGCTGTTATGTTCAATGTTCTAAAAATGCTAAACTTCTCTTGCTAAAGTCAAGTACAGAATAAGTCTATGTTTTTCTATCACATAGGCTGTACTAGAGAGTGTTACATAAAAGTAAATTGGCTGCCAATTATTAGTGAGGAATTTTAAAAATGGAGCTGGTTAATCAAAGTAGGTGTGCCACCATCCTAGAAAAAAAAACATTTTCCTGTTCTTGTCTGCTATCATGAATCACACAGAACACAGAGGTTGTGTGGGTTTTTCTTGAGAAAATAGATTAACTATGAACATTCCTCAAGGCAGAGCTGATCCAGCTCTCTGCTGAAAGCTATGCACAAGATTCTTAATTAGTTTTAGGCCTAGACTTTGAATAAACTATCTAAGGATGTTTAAAAGTTCCCCTTAAACCCCTGAAGTGTTTATTAAGCAGTGAGGGTCATTGTCACTCTGAATGGTGAATCTCAATCGTCATCCCAATTCCCCAGAAGACTGAGACATGATTTCCTCAAGAATGTCTCTGTATTTTACACCACCCAACACTGACAAGTATCCCAGCCCCTTCCAATCTATCTATGCATGGTTGATATGTATAGAAAATTTGGTTTATATATGTAGGAAATATAGAAATCTAAACATTACATTTGGCATTATAGTAATATTTTTCATAAGTAGCTTGCAAAAACATTGCATAAAACTAGAAAAAGCAGTTCCTGCTAAACAGCAGTGAGAATGCTGAAAAGCTGCATGGGGATAGCTGACCATGCTAAAAAAAAAGCTGATAAATAGTGTAAACTCAGAAGAAAGTCATTTTCTGTAGTTTCAAAAGGCATGAAAGGTATTTGTGAAAGGAGCTGGATGAAGGCAGAAAACTACAGAAAAGAGAAGAAAACAGCAAAAAGCATTGGCAGTTGGAAGGTACTGCTGTGATTGAGAGGCTTTTAATTAAAAAGGTGAAGTTCTGAAGGCTATGAAAGTCACATTGGCTGAAAGAGGACAAATTTTCCTGTGTTTTAATACTAAAATTATAGATGTGGCTTAACGATTTTGGAAACAGTGACAGGTTAAAAACTTTTTTTCTGAAGAATCTTTCTGTATTCTTTCACTCTGCCAGTTGGAGCCTCCACTCTACACATGAACATTCTGTTTCATTGGAATGCATTGTAAACACATAAATCATCAAGGATTTTACTAATTTTTAAACTGTGATAGTTCAAAATTGGCAGGATATTTTAAAAAGCTGCATTATTCAGCAATAGCTGAATTGTTGTTTTTACAAGCATTCTCACAATAACCATTTTGCAAGAAACAAAAGTCCCTTGCCACAATAAAAACAGTTCTTGACTGCAGTATCCATATTTAACCTCGAGTTCAATCTTAAAAAAATTCAACTCATGTCCTCTTTTCTTTGCAGCGACCACCATTGTGGAAGCGGGAAAAAACAAGAAGAACCCAGATGACTTTGCTGAGGCACTGGATTCAGTTCTGGGAGATTTCGCATTCCCTGATGTGTTTTTGTTTGATGTATGGGGAGCTATTGGAGATGTTAAAAATGGCAGAATTTAGACATTAGCACTTTGGAAAGAAAGAGCTAAGATCTTTGAAACATCTCGTTGTAAAAAACAAACCAACAAAAAGCATGCAGATTTGTTTAAATGTTGTTGTCCCAGTGCTTTGACTAACAGCTTTCTTTAGTGACCACCATTGCTGTAATTATTTGCCTTCGGAAAATCAGATTTGCTCCTTACAGATCATCACAGCAAATGTAATAAATTCAAAACAGAAAACTGCTGTGTTGTTTTAAGGCCGTTTGTGTTGTAGTCTGGGTTGAATCTCTTTTCAAGGGGTGGAAGATGAAATGGTAATTCTCAACATTTAAACATTCAAGAAAACATACGTTTTTCAAGCTGAATTATATTTAAAAGCTCATGTTACGGCATCAGTGGACATATGTGAACCATCTGAGAACAAAGAAAGTATTCTCTCATGAACGTTTGCTGGGAAAAACAGAACTGGAGTCATTATTGAGCACGTAGTCTGCATATTTTTACTTCTGGCAACAATTTGTATGACTATACCGGGCAGAAGTAGCTATAGATAGATATCCACTCCTCCTATTGGCTGTGGAAGGAAGCATGTACAATGAGTGTTTGGCCACTTACAGGCCTTTTCAGACCGTATTAGTCAGTCCCTTCTCGGAGAAGGATATAGCAGCTGAATAGATTAGGCAGCTGCCCTCCATCCAAAGGAGTGATTCAAGTCTTGTCAACGATAAATTGTATTTAGCACATATGCACATGCATGTGCTCATTTGATTTAAAGGGAAGAAGGAAGAGCTGCAAAAGGAAGGACTTACTTTTACTACTCCAACATCAATAGGCAGCAAACTTGAAATCTGTGGGCACAATTAAAGCAAGTCCAAAATCTAAAATGAGAATCAAATAAGATGAAATGATCAATCATGCAGTCGGTGACCAATCAGAAATATCCCATTTATGGACTGACAAACAAGGATACATCCCTTAACTTCTCATGGACAGAAATGAAAAGTAGATAAGATAAAAAAAAGTAGATAAAGTATAAGAATTTCTGCATGCTTGCACACTGATCTTGTGAGCATGTAAGCTGCTTGATTTGAACCTTTAATCGATTTTGCCTGAATAACAAAATAAAGATCTTCATGCTTACTCCTAATAAAGGAGCACATCATAACCCATTATATTTTTGCCACATTTCAGAGAAAGACTCTATTTGTCAAGAATTAAAATGAAAATACGACACCAATTTGTTGGAGCCTATATACTTCAGTGTCACTGTTGTCCGTTTCAGTGTGTTACTCTGTGTAATGTGTTACTAATTTTTCTCTTTTCTTTGTAATGCACAGTATGTACTGTTAACAACAAGGAAGAATCAAACTACATATTGGAGTCTAAGAGTAATGTTTTATGTCTCAAAAAACTATGACAGCAAGGGCCCCACTCTAGTCTGCTAGATTTAAAAAAGGGTCAAATCAAAATATCTTGACCTCATTATCTGAAATTTTGGCGACAGTTAAAATCAACTTTTCTTTTGTGGTCAATATACAGTACAGTATCAGTCACACTGTGAATGTACTTTCTCAGTATGGAATTGAATGAAACGTTTGAGCATTTATCATCATAATTTGATTAGAGGACTTCAGAAAAGCTTGGTCTTTTTTATTTTTATTTTTTTAGATCAGTTTATCACAAAACATACATACAGTCACATTATATATACTAGACATATTCTTTCAAACCGGCTTTTAATTACACTTTAAAGTCCAACCAACCACTAGGTTTTATGACAAGGAATCATACTTGCTGAGCGTATTTCTGCACAACAAATCATCAAATGTCACTTTTTATTTATTCAAGCAGCACAAGTGCAGTTTAAATCCAATGTAAAAATATCAAAGATCAGTATCTTAAAACCCGGGCAAAAACTATAAAATTGTCTCAAGAAGTACACAGCAACAGTAGTCAGTGAAAATAAAGGTAAAGAGAGTTTTGAGGAGAGTTCTAAATCACTAATGACACCAGTAATCATGTTTAATCTTCACGCTTTTCACAGCACTCTAAGTGACATCCATTCTGGATACTATATTTGCATTTCCTGCGAACATCTATGTGTATCTACAGTGTGACATGTGACACACAAGGATGAACACTGAAGCAGAAGATCGCAGTCACGCATTAACAAAGAGGAAAAAATAAAAGGAGTTATTTCGTTGCATTTTTCCTTTCACATAAATCTGTTCCAATTGCAAACAAGTTAGCAGACAATTATTATTTATTGATGATACTGAAACATGATCAGTTCCATTTCAATTGATATTGAAGAATCATGAAGTATTATTGGAGATAGGGTTACTTGACCAACTTTGGAATAAATCAAACATTGAATTAACCATTTTTAACACAACAAGACACAAGATAAAAGGCTAATTTTCACTGAAGCATCTCATTTATGTCTTTATTTCTGTAACATTATGTTTAACATAAAAAAATAAGCTTAGAATATCTAAAAGAAGCATGCAGATAGCTTTAAAGGTGCTTTAGCTGACTATTAACACACTTTTTCTTGTGACAGATTAATACTACAAAACATTTTAAAAAAGGAATATGAAATAAAATTCAATCCTCTCACATTATTGGTGCAACATATTGTCATCTTAATTAACATAAAAAATACTCATGAAAGAGTATGAACACAGTGACTTTATTGTCAGTTTGCTGTAATCATAGCTCAAATCCGTCTAATCATGGAGAAGGAGGTGATGGTGTCACATCTGATTTCTCCATTTCTTCTCCGCCATCTGAGCCCAGGTTACTCCCAAGTGAAGATCGCGTCAATCTGCGAACTGTCTCCCTGAAAGATGGGTATATGGATGTGATGGAGCTGCGGGACCAGTCGAGGCGAGGGTGTGCTCTCTTCAAAACTGATCTGCGAAACAGGATATAAACCCATGGATCTAGGATCTGGTTCCAGGTGGCGAAGCGAATCCATCGAAGAAGGTATTGGATCTTTACACGACTTCCAGACAGGACAGTTTGAGCTATGAATATCTGTTTGTAGGGATAAGATAAACACATAAGAATGCAGAAAAGAAAGAGCAAAAAAAAAGGAAAAAATCTAATGTAAGTGCGGAACAGCAATCATATAATAAAAACTTTACAACAGGAAAGATAAGAATTAAAAAACGCAAATGATTGAAATGGTTGACAGAAGAGTTAGAGATAAGGAACCACTGAAAAAGATTTGATTAATGTTGCAAAAGCACATGTGCAATCACTTTTAGTTTTGCCATTGCCCTTGTTAGCAAGAGCCACAATATCACAATTAACTCCTGCTTTAAGCTGCAACATTTGTGTGAGGCATCACTGTAATGATATTACCATAAGAATATCCTGCTTAGCTAACACATGCAAACAAGCTCCTGCTGGAATAACAAGTTGGCTTAGTGTCTATTCAACATTCAGCTATTGGAAATCTGTTCTGCAATACACATCCAAGCAGTGCATGGGAAGCTTTGACACAATTCATGCCATCCTGTTAAAAATTGTGGCATGCACATTTTGATATGGTGTGTAAACACATGTTTAAAGTTTTGTTGAAGTTTTTGTTTGTTTGGCGCACTTTCTTAAGCAGAATCAGATTACATATATGTTTGTTCACATTTCCTAAAATTACTAAAATTCTAATTCTGGGACCCTGCACTCAGTTAGGATGGTTCCTAAGCCCAATAGATTTTTCAACTGGACTTCTACTCTTACCCTAAGGAGGACAAAAGAAAAAAGAAAACAACAATTACTGTGGCAGACATCCACAAAAAGAAAATGATGAAAACGCTTCTTCATGAATTAATTTTGTAAGTTTGTTTGCAGACTGGAAAAGCTGGTGAATCCCAACATTTGTTTCCTTATTTTATTGTAATGTTTACAGTTTCCATTCATCTTTTCATTTTCACATCTTTTAAATGAAAATCAAAAAGGTGTGGTGAATTGAAACTTAAGCTATATCTGTGGGAAAAGGGTTAGTAAGAGTTAGTCGTTTTTTTTCAAACCTTTCTTATAACTGGTATATTTCGGACTGTGGACCAATGCTGCTGTTTTACAGCCTGTGGTTTGACTGGAAGATTGGGTTGACTATGAAATACAGTTTTGTTACTAGCTAACTCTAGTCTGATGTAGTGAGTTATTTTTTAGACCAAGTAAAATAACACCTTTACTTTCAAAGTAATCATAATTCAAAGGGATATTCCTGAGTTAACACTTACTCAGTAACTCATCCAACAATGTCTAGGGTGTTGCTTACGAGGTTTTCAGGTAGGCCTTAGTGGAAAGCTTCTCTACATTTTCCGCAAAGCATCATTATTATTTGGCCTGAAAAACTTGGTGTTTTACAGGAAATGTTTTCTGCAACTCTGCTCAGGAGGAATGTTTGATGAACCTGATGAAACTTCAAACAGAAGAGTGATAACCTGTCATGGTATTGATATATATCTTGACATGAAACCATCTGTGTTAGTTTCAGGAAATGAAATGTGGCACAAGCGTAGAGACAAGGCTTAAAAAATATCAGTGAAACATTCTTTAATGGTCCTGAATGAAATATGATGAGATGTAGAGCAGCAACTAAGATGCACAATCAAAAATGCACAATCAAGCATGCTCTTAGGTATGTAATTCACGGGCATCATTAGCAGATGGCTTTGACAAGCTGATGTGACTGTCCAACTCCAGCCTAAAGTTGATTATGATGAGGGTTAGCAGTGACATGATAAGCTGTGCTTTTGCAACAGCATTTGAATATTCGCCTTGCTTTTTACTCGCCTCAGTCGGCACACTTGAGACACGATGTAAATCCAGGGGTCAAATATCTGATTGAAGGTGGCCATTCGTAGGTAGATCAAAATCATGTCATCGTTTGCAGAGGGTGTCACTGCGCTCCTCAGTGTATATATCTGTTCAGGGTATCACACAACTAAGGTTAGACCGGACTCCAGAATGATATGCTCTTCAGTCTTCTTCAGGGACTTTAATCCTTTTTATTCTTCCCTCTGATTTGAACAATCAGGCCGTAATTTATAGTCAGGTGGACACTGCTAATTTTTATTCAAATAAGAACTAATAATAGTTTGAAATCTCTCACAATATTCATAAACATAGGGGCTTTAAACACAGGATCCTGACATGATGGGGGTACTGTGCTGAAAGAAAGTGATGAAGCTTTAGAACATCACTAAAAGGGGCTAAACGAGATTAATACAAGCAGTCAGACAAATATAAAAGTTATTAAAATGTGAATAGCTTCAGTTTTTAAAAAAAATCAGCTTGGAAGGTTAGTTCTGGGCGTTAGTTTCCAGTCTCTAAAATTATTTGAAGAACTGTGCTGATAACAAAAAGAGCTTGGAGAGGAGCTTTTGTTTATGCCACAAGCTTTTTACGCTTAGTAAGTTGGTCACTGTAAGCCAGAGCGCTTCACGATATCATGAATGGATGTTGCTTTTAACTTCCTACAAAATGCCTCCTGAGTGATGTTAAAGTCTCACAAAGATTTACATACTGTGCATTACTAAAAAGGAAATTGTAAAGATGCATGTGAGAAGACTGAAAGACTTAGTGTACAGATACTCTATATTTGCCTACAACAGAGGAAGGCACACTTCCATTGCTCTTATCAACTCAAAACACACACTATCACAGAGCACAGATAGCTGTATAGTTACAGAGGCTCACCCACATTTGCCCAGGTTGAAACAGGGCCAGAGACCTTCCTGTGGTGGCCCACAGCAGTTTAAA
Source organism: Leuresthes tenuis (assembly GCF_036924035.1). Classification (NCBI taxonomy): domain Eukaryota; kingdom Metazoa; phylum Chordata; class Actinopteri; order Atheriniformes; family Atherinopsidae; genus Leuresthes; species Leuresthes tenuis. Next base: position 11,808,502 of record NW_027325361.1, on the reverse strand, counting down.
AAGAATGGAGCTGTGCATGTATTCTGCAAAACTATCTCAGTTCACTCAGCAAGTCTTCAGAGAAATGGGAGTGAGCCAAACTGCACCATGATTACCAGATGTCTTTTTATGGAAGCCAAAAGAGGCAATTCTTGAAAATTCTCATCATCCTGAAATCACACGTTGATTATCTCATTACGTCAAGATAACGAAAATCATTTTGTAGTAACAATGAGTTGATTATGTCATTATCAAGATAAAAAGGATTACTTTGTCATAACAATGAATAAGTTTGTGTCATTATCTCAAGATAACAGGTTGATATCAAGAAAATAGGTTGCAATCTATGATTGCAGGGTTGCAAGGCTGCTCTCAATTATTAGCTTACTTAATTATTGAAATTCAGAGATAACAAACTGTATTCAGTAACTATAATAATAATAATAATAATCTTTAGAAACTTTCTTTAATCGCCAAAAGTTGCTATGAGCCAGATTCATATGGTACAATGAGCTGTCCACAATGACTAGGTTATCATATCTGGCCTTAATAAATGAGATTATTGGTGATAGCAGAAAAATGTAAGAAAAAAGTAATAGAGTCATAAAGTGTAAGAGGTCATAAAGTGTAAGAGGTCATAAAGTGGACTGTATAAAAAAAGCTTGATTTTCCAGGAAATAAAGTTATTAAAACTTCCTACTTCCTTCCAGAGGCATCTAAGAAAATATCTAGTTTCTTTATCATTTTACAGAAAAGAGAAGTAAAGATATTAAATGCAGTAATATTAGGTCTACTTAACTAAAAACAAACACAAGAAAAACTGACCAATAGGGGACACCAGCAGATACTAGCAATGGCCATGATCAGGATAAGCTGAATCATCATTTCCACTTCATGGTCTCGGCGCCGCTGGGCCCTGTCTGGTCCACAGCACACCTTTATCAGGGTCACCACGCTCACAGTGTTCAGCAGAAATGACACAGCGATGCAAGTCAGTCCGACAAGAGAGAAGAGCACAGAGAATGCTAAGTCATTCCCCTCTGAGCTGATGTTGAGAAAACACCAGGAGCCAGGAGTCTGGATGTGGTAGCTTCCGAAGCCTATTAGGGGCAGCAGCGATATGCAGCCAGCAATAAACCACACCATCAGCACCATGGAGACTGTCCGTCGTCTGGGCATGCTGGTGGAACGGGAAAATGGACGGTTGATGCCAATGAAGCGCTCCACGGCCATTGTGGCACCAAGCAGCAGTGGGCATAATCCATAGAAGACCATAGACATACCCATAAAGTTGCAAAAGTGGCAGGTAGGGTCTGACTGACGCCAGTCAACACGTGTGATGTAGAAGGAGACCACAACGGAGCCTGTGACCAGAAGACCCATGAAGTCAGTAACGACAAGACCACCCAGGAAGATGAGGAAGAAAGAGCGTGAGTGACTTTGTGTTCGCTGGAAGGATTTAATGAGCACAATAAATGCAATGAGATTAGAGGTGAGGCCCAACGTGCTGAAGGTGGCTGAGTATTGGACATTGCCCAAGTCTGGGTTGTACATAAATGGTGTGCTGGTGTTAGAGTAGCAGATTGGGGTGTTACTATCTGAGTTGTTCATGGTGCTCAGCTGGCATGGAATTCGAGATCACTCAGAGATGGAGAGACAATATAATTAGGAGAAATCTCATTTCTTCATGTAACCTAAAAAAAAGAACAAAATAGAGAGAAGTTAAATTTGAAGACATTTGTGCTTTGGATTGTGGAAATGTACAACAGCTATCAAAGTACATGCACATACAAATACACAACTAGCCATGTGGTGCAAAAGAAATTTCTACAAGTTCTACAAAAGTATATCTTAAAGTGGGCTTGTTTTGTTGTAATTCATCTGTGACAACCTTTGTGACCCTGTTATGTGTTCACTTTAATGCTAGAAGTGTTAGATGATGGTCATAGAACACTTTCGGTGCTGGAAATGGATTATAATCACCCATTCATCTAAAACATATTCTTTGTCCCATTTAAAGTCATGTGTGGCAGGAAAGAAGTCTATTTCGGCAGGCCAAATGAAAGGAGAACAGATTAACTATCACAGTGAATATATTAAAGGGCAATTCTGTGAACCTGTTGAATTTTTAAAAACATTTTTATCTGGTGATAATTTAAAATAAGTAGGCCCAAAATCTTGGGGAAACAAATAGGAATTGTTACTTGATCTTGCTGGGTACAAACTACAAAAACACACAAGACTTGACACACAGACAGTGCTAGCGTGGGACAGAGTTGGAGACAATGACACAGATCACAAAAACAGAGACAGAGAGCTAGCATCCGGGCAGGAAATGCAGTTCTGAGAGTGTTAATGACAGAGTCAATAACAGGAAATTAACATAATTAATCTACAATGTTGACCCTGGTGGTCTGTCCCCAATAAATGACCAGCCATACCATAATTACACAGCAACACATTATGCTGTGCAGTGAAGACATGAAATCAGATATGGCATTGATATGTTACTTATGCAAAAATGTTTTTCTTTGTGGCATAAACAACATTCAGAAATGAGAACTGATACAGAGGAAGTCTAAATATACCACTATTTAATGACTCAAAATATTTTTTATTCAAACAAACCCAAGTGTAAAGTAAACTCATCTACCTCTACTGATAGTGTCTTACTCGCTTTCTGAAAAACATCAGCATGCATCCTGTAAAAGCCGACCTGCATTACCACAAAGGATCACAGTTATCATAGACAGTCACATCTTTGTTGCAGCTGTAGTGAATATTCTTGGTGTGGTCCTTAACAGATGTTATATGTTACTGTTGCTGGACTTCCAGTGCGCATTGTGGGACTTTATCAGTGTGTATTGTGTTCAAAGAAAGCAGATTGCCGGTGTTAAGCCTTTGGAATGTTGTTTTTTGTCAAGAAATGATGACTCTACATAAACTGCAATAAGCAAATGTAGCAAATATTTAAAGACAATAGATATGAAAAAGAACCATAAGAATTGCATTCTATTCACCTCATGCATAGAAGGAGCTTCAATAAATCATCAGCTTTCAAACACTTCCCTCTCTATATCATCAAAAACCTCCCTGAATGAGTCCTCTTAATATAATTTCATGATTGAAAGAGAAATTTGTTGGATTTTGTCTCTGTCTTTTATTTGTTTTCACCTTATATTTGAAATCGTCTTTTATGTGAACCTTTTATGTGAAATTCAGTTTTATGCTGCTACACTGAGCAGGACTCAATGAAAGAAAAGATCTTGTCTAAATGGGATCTTTCTGGCTAAATAAAGGAAGTTAATGAATAAATAAAAAATAGCATTTGAGAGAATGGAACCTGTGTTACACTGAGAAAATAAACAAATATGGGTGTGTGCCTCTGTTAATGTAGTTTGCTCAAGGTGAGGTAGGTGTAAAGCTAAACAGTTTAGACACCATCAATTCCAATTCCCAGAAATGGTGTCACCACAATGCAATGGAAACATTTGTCAATTGCCTGTTTACTTTCCTGAAAGTCATTGTTCAGCTTGCACGCTTACAATACACTTGGAATACTGGTCCCCTTAGACTATTTAACATTAGGGGTGACAAGTTAAGCAAGTTGCTTTTTCGCTTTTGCTCTCGCACTCAGAAAAAAAGAAAAAAAAGACTTTTAACAGGCTTTTGGGGCCAGTGCATGTTGATGTATGAGGATGTCACTCCAACATAGTTTCACAAAACTTTTTTTTTTAAATTCTATTTATATTTAGTCATTATTCAACATGGGTTAGCCCCATGGAGACACAATGATCTCTTTCCCAAGGGAAGCCTGGCCAAGACAGCAGCTTAAAACATTAAGTTACGAGGGTTAAAACAAACAAGGCAAGAGGCCACATAAAATACAGGTCAAACAACAACAACAAAAAAAAACAACAAATACAAATACAGTCAGATCAGAACAATAAAGTTCATGTTTTGTCAATTCGTCATTTCCTGTTTTATTTTGAAATACTAACTTCCCTCTCGTTTCAGGTACCTTGCCCTTCCTCCTGTGTCAAGTGTCTGATTGTCTTCCCTGATTCCAAAGTGTTTCCATCTGTTCCCTATGGCTCATCTTGTGTCTGCGTCTCCCTTGTCTTGTGCCAGTGCGTGTAACCTGTCTCCTTCCTCACTCCAGCGTCCTTGAACCACAAAACCCAATGTCCTGAATCCTTGAGCCTGAAGTTGAGTGATCCTCCTTCAGAGCTATCTTCATTTGTAATTTATTCCATAGCTTTAGTTTAGTTCACGGTAAGTTCTCATAGCATGTTTTGTTTCTCCGTTAAGGAGTGGTTTTTGTTCTTGTTAATTGTTTCATAGACACCCCCGTTAGAGGAGCGCTGCGTTCGGCATTTGGTTTAAGTTTCATAGTTCCTCCGCTAGTGGAGTGATTTTGAGTTTTGTCTTTAGAGATCTTTGCGCCGCCGTTACAGGTGAGCTTAGTGATAATTGTTAAGTTTGATAGTGCCTCCCTTCGTGGAGAGTTTTTTATTTTTTTTCCGTTCTGTAGCGTTTGTGTCCTGTTTATCAGGTGAGCGTCTTTTGTTTAAGTCCGCCTGATTAGGAGAGCGCGAAAGTTTATTTTGTAATCGTGCATAGCCTGTTCTGTTTTCCTCCTGGCGTGGAGATAGTTTTGTTTGATAATTTTCATAGCTGCGGTCCCCTTCAAATATAGTTATTGAGGGGAGTGTCTCAGGAGTTTCACAGCCCCTTGTTTTTGCTCTGTTTTGGAGACCCTCGATCTGTTTATCGTTAATAAACACTCTTGCCTTGAAATCGACCCTGCATCTGTGTCCTGTGGACCGTGACACTCACAAGGTTTTGTCAATTTTTGTGAAACTGTAACAGAAATCTATTGATATGTGTGTAATTTTCGGGGACATGAGTTCCTCTTTGTTTCAATACAGGTAATTATAAATGGGAACATGGTCATGTTGTCATCAGTGGAGTGATTAGCTGCTTCTGACAGGAGACACATGTTGCATAGCCAGACATGGCTGTCAACCACTACATCCAAATTTGTCAACAATCTGACTTTGTTACGCTGTAGTTTGATATATATATATATATTGTCAGTTTCCCTCCACTGGGTATTGAAAACAACTACACCACAAACAAAAAAAAGTGTTTTGTAGTTTCCCCCATCTTTTTAGGAATTGGGCACCAAAATAACTTGATTAAAGTTTCAGCAATAAAATAACATGGGTAATGGAAGACTTGCTGAAAATTACAGCCTTCCTTATATGGGGAAAAAACCCCAAACAAACGTTATGTTCCTCGCGAAGCACAAGTTAGTGGAAAAGAGGGACTGACTCTTGGAGCTTTTGCCTTGTAAATTTTGACACATCTGCATTTTAGAGACATTATCAACAGCCTTAATTTATAGAGATGTAAAATGTCAACATTTCACAATGGGGACTGAGCTGAAACAGCAGGTCATGATATTTACTTAAATCCAACAATTACACCACATGAACTGAATCTAACACACAGGTTACATTGGAGTATGGTAATTCCATAATGGATTATTGATGTACTTTATACATACTGAGTGGTTGTTGTTGAAGTAATCATTTTTTAAATACAATAATTCATAACCTATGAAGCTTTGCTAATCTTCTTTTGTGGCTACATTTTTATCAAGTCCATCAGGGAACAACAATGAGAGAAGATATCAAGCGAAAAGTGGCCGTTAGCTTCATCAGTTACTTTGTCTCAAATTGTGTTATGTTTCACTAAGATGGTGAAATGCTTTTCTACTTAAACTGAGTCTACTAACCAGATGGTATAAAGGTATTCGTCTACTGCTCAACGTGGAGAAAACTAACAAGATTTTTATCTACTTCAGAGGACACCCTTCGCTTTTAACCCATCCAGGTTGGTACCTGTTAAACACACGCATGCACAGAGTCACACACTCATAGAGACAGATGCCATGCACTGGAGTGGTGGGCAGCCAATCACAGTGCCTGGGGAGCATGGGGGTACGGTGCCTTGCTCAAGGGCACCTCAGCCGTGGCAAGGAGGTGGACTGACGGTCCTCCAGCTGTCAGTTTCACCAAGCTTTGAGTGGCAAGAGTGGGAATCAAATCGCCAACCTTCCTGTTATTGGACAATTCACTCTAACCACATCACAGAGGACCTCTGCTGGACAACTCGCACCACATTACAGCTCCAGCATCCATCATGTGTGCCACTGCCCTTTCTACAGTGGCACCATTGCCAGCATCCTGACTGGCTTTGTGACTGTGTGGTAAGGAAGCTGCACTACCCACTGCAGGAAGACCTTGCAGTGCAAAATGAAAGCAGCCTGCAGGATCATGGGCACTCCATTCCCCTCACTCTCTGAAATGTATAACACCCGCCTCAGCCGGAATGCATTCAGCATAGCACTGGACCTAACACATCCTTCCTACCACTGTTCAGCCTCCTGCCATCGCGAAGGAGGCACTGCAGTCTTTGAGCTAGCTCCAACAGAATGAGGAACAGCGTCATACATCAGGCTGTAAGGACACTGAACTCTCCCTGCTCCCCGTTCACCAGCAGAAGTCACGTTACATTGACCTTATATTGACCTTGTCCCCGGTGTAATCTCCAATGCACTTTTTGCTGGATGTTTTATAGCGCTTTGAGAGCAGTGAAAAAAGAAAAGTTTTCTTTCCTTTTTTTCAACTTCACTTTTGGAAATCAACAAGGTTTTACACAATAAACCGTTTAATTTATGTTAACGGGTTGATCTCCCGTATAAGTCCCCTTCATTTACTGATAATGAGCATAGTGAGAGAACACAAAGGCTTGATTTCATGAAAAATTCTGATGCTGCTAAGAAACTGTAATTATAATTACAGTTTATCCAGAAAGACAGAAGAGAGATTTGTGCCTGAAAATAGAACATTTATTCTATTTTCCTTTTCGTACAAAAAAAAGGCAAATCATTGCAGACTGACAAGCTAATTAAACTTCCCTGAACAATTTGGAGCTTTTCCTTCTGTTGACTTGCATGAAATCTCTGAAAACAAAACAGCTGAGAGAGAAGAAGGTGTTCTGGTTTCAAATGCTGTTATGCTTGCAAAATTTCAGGGTAACTGAACTGAAGGGTATCACTGAAAACGACAGATTTAAAAAATAGTACAATGCTTGATGGGATGTTTTTCTACATTCTAGCAATGCAGTCAACTGTGAGTATTTCTTTTTTTCTCCATTTTAAACACTTCATATGCTATGACAACAGCAGCAAAATGAAACTAAACTGCTGAGGATGACAAAAGTATAAACTTTTACAAGCCATGCTGAAAAATGAAAAATACATTTCTTTTGATAGCATTTGAATTAAAATGTACAAGGGGTGAATAACTGCTATCACAGCCTAGGACCCCAGCCCTAATTCTTAGTAAAGTAAGCAGCAGAAGTAAATAGTCTTCTAGAGTTCACTTATGCAGAAATAAAAACACAGCATGAACAAATGTTTTTGTGAAATGATGCTTTTTTTTTTAGTTTTAACTTACCACCTCTGAAGTTTTCAAGGAGCAGGATTACTCTCATTTGGAAAGATTTTACTACTCCATCCAAGTCAGTTCTGTGCTCTTTTACAATCGATTACAACAACAGAAACAGTAACCACAGAAAGGGGTGGACAAGATATCATATATGGTGAATCTCACCTGATGAAAATGTTAAAAAGAGTCCTATTCTACAGCAGACTAACACCAATAACTGTGGATTATCCTGGCTTCCTTCTCTCAGCTGGTTTCTCTCCTACCGCAGCTCAGATACTCATCTCTCCCCTTCTGGTCACACTTCCTTTTGCTCAGCTCACTCCTCCCCGGAAGACATTGTCAAAAAGGGGAAGACTTTAGAGAGACACTACATAGAATGAAGAATGCACATTAGTGAATGCAGTAGAGAACAGAGAGAGGAAAAGGCATTCATCTCTGTTTTTTCTAAATGTGCGAGTGTATATAATGAGGAAGTTTAAGTGGGTTCTACAGAAAAAAAAAAATATTGTACTAAAAAACATGTTACATGTTTAAACCAGTTAAAACAGCTGTGTGACAATGATATTTCCATTCTAATACAGTAAGTAAGTAAGACTATGGAAAATAGTGAAAAACTTCATTTAAAACCAGTGAAATTAGATCCCAAAGTGCCTGAAAAATCTTGAAGATGTTTGGAAGTTTTTTTCCCCTTTCTTGTAATAGAAACCAGCTTGCGCACAGGTCATGTTACCAAAAAACATGCAGAGCAGATGTGGACCATGGCTGCCTCATGCTTGTAGTTAGACACAGGTCTGTATATCAGCTACAAGCAGAGTAAGAAAGACTGCAACTGGATTAACGTTCACAAACACTCTAAAGTCATCATCTGTCTGCACATGTGTATCAAAACAGGCAAAAGTTTCTATACAGCTAAAGTTTGAAGATGCTTAATCCCTTCAGACCTGCATTTTTTTGGCTGGGCAAAATTTTTTAAAAAACTGATTCTGACTCCTCTCCAACATAAAAACAAAGTGGAAAAAACACATTTTTGGTAACTCATGTTTTTAATAGTATTTTTTCATGTCCATTCCAATGGACGCCACGGCTAAATGGGTGTAAAATGTCATAAAAACTTAAGAAAAATAAGGCTGAGTTTTTCTACATAGTGACCAATCAGGTATGACCTAAACATCTGGAACTGGATGTTTGCATGAAAAAAAAAGTCAAAGTCAGCTTTATTTGTCAATTTCAATTATTGCAATACATACACAAGCATATTGAGACTCTCGGTCTCCCCAGATTTAAGTAAAAAAAAAACAGTAAACAAGGAATAAAAATAACAAGTCTTAATATAAGAAGCTATAAAAAAATTAAAAGAAGTATAAGGAGAATGTCCATTCAATCCATAAGGAGAGTATTAGGAAAACCCAGAGCCTGCAAGAAGATAGAAGAAGAGAAATGACGCAATATGAATATGCACATGAATACAATAGAAGTATGACTGTAGATAAGATTACCTGAAAAAAATCTTTTCCTTCAGTAAACTGTCAAAGAACTTCCAACACATAACCATACTTTTTATAGTAGGCTAATGAAGTGATAGCAGGTTTACTTGAAATGGAACTGGAGCTTGATTGTGATGATGTTTTCATGTATTCTCATTTTCGATGAGCAGCCTTGAAGCAGTTTTGGTGTGGTAGCCTCTTTCTTTTCATCATAATTTGGCATGTGGTCAACCATGTCATATTGCACTTCAGGTAAAGGCCTTACATCCTGAACTGGTGTGTGAGCTGGTCTGTGGGGGACACACTGTGGTTCTGGAGACATACTGGGTCTTCCACGTTTCGCTGCCATGGTTTTATGGACTCTCACCAGACACTGGGCCACATTCATTTTGAAGTGGAGGAGATCCTGGATGTCTTTGGTCTGGATAATGGCCCTCTTGGTGTCCAGCCTATACTCCAACCAACTGTTGACCACAGCCATGTCAAAAGCATGTGAAATTATTATTTATTTTGACCGAATTTCTGTACGGTACAGACTGACAAGCTGATCAAGCAGGTCAACGCCGCCCATTGCTTCATTGTACAGCTTAACCACCTCTGGACGGGACACCATCAAAAATTGGACCTTCTTTTTGTCCCACCGCTGCACTTCATCCATTCTGCCAACACCGACGAAGTTGGAGGCCATGACAACTGGTCTGCTGTCATACCATTTGACCAGTGTGGCACCATTTGCTCATCAACACAAAGGTTCTCCTCTCGTGGAAGCTCCAAGCATCTACTGCGTATGACATCATAGAGAGGACGTACCTTGAAAAACACATCATTGTTCTCAGCTGGCTTCTCCAAATTGTTGACCAAATGCAAATGTGACCGGAGCTGGAAGAATCTGTCACGGGGCATGGTGTTTTGAAAAATACCAATGTCCATCCCAGCTTCCCAGTATATGGAGACTCTTGGCATCTTTATCACTCCCATAGCAAGGTGGAGACCGATTAGGGTTCTGATTTCTCCTGGACTTGTTGGTTTGAAATTTAGTGAACCACTTTGCATGGCATAAATATTTGTGTTGTTGGCCATCAAATTGAAGATCTCATCTGATACATACTTTTTGAAGTATTCATAGGGCCTCATGGGATGATCTTCATGAATTGGAGGATTCTCAAAGGAAGTTTCCATGATTGTAGTGAACGGCCTGTGATGCCACTTGATTTCTTCCTTCCTGGTTACTGTCATCTCCTCCTGTCCACCCCTGTCCTCCTCTGTCACTACACTGCCTGTCTCTTCTATCTCAACCTCATCTGCCACATCAATTTCTTCTGGCATGCATCTTATCTCCTCACTGTCCCTCTCTGAATCTAATAACAAAACAATCACATTTTAACAAATTTGATGTATTCTTACTATTTAACTCTTATGCATTCCATTTAGATCTTACATACAAGACATTAAATTGAAAAAAAAAACACATACTAAGAATCAAAAACACTCAGCACTTAATTTCTAACTTACCACAGATCTCACTCCTGGTTTCATCCTCCTCATTTCCTGAATTCAAGGAGTCAAGTTCAGATAACTCTCCATTTACAAGACGATCAAGGAAGTCTTCGACTTTATACTCTGCAAGAACATTATGTAGAAAAAAATATATATTCAAAATGTTATAATCATGAATAAATAAACTGTGTATTTCCCCTAAAGTTTCATTTTATTTGTAATACCAAACTTTCCTACTTAGCGCAAACATTATCTATGCTGCTAGTAATAGCAAGAGTAGCTCTGCCGCTAGCACAGAGCAGAGTACATCCATGGAGCAGAGCAATGGACATCAGACTTTGAAAAAATCCCATAAATGAATGATATATGTTCAAAATAACTTCAAATATTATCACCTGTAACAGTTACAATTCTACTGGGAGCAAATTTGTTTGGCCAGCATGAAGATAAATTTATATTTTTGATTGAAAATGGGCACTTACTCTTCCCTCTCTGCAGTGGCTCCGCCATGGTTGTCTTGTCCGATGTCTATCACTCTCTCAGAGCTCGCTCAAAGTCATGAAATGATTGTTATTGGATAAAAAGGATCCAAACAGTGACCAGCATTGCTGACATCATTCAATTACATAGCATTTATTTGTTTAGAGACAGAAATATATCATGTCCATTCCAATGGATGCAGGGTTTGGTGGGGTTAACCACTGGGAAAAACTATATCCAAAACTATGTAGTACTCAGGCCTATGTTGTTATCACCATGCAGGTAAGGTATGTTTGGATACACAAATCTGATTTGGTCAGTGACAAATAACGATGGGACTGTTAGTCTCAAAGATCAAGTTTGAGGAAACAAATCTGATTTGCCTGCTGTCAGAACAGGTGACAATTGATTTTAGACTTAGAATTGAATACTTAAGAGCAAACGTGCTGCATGTGCCTCCTTCAAAGTAGTGCATTTAATTTCATTAGTGTGTTGCTGAGAATCAGCGCCTCCAAACCCGAGACTATGCTTCTCAGCCGGAAGAGGGTGGAATGCTCTCTCCGGGTCGGGAATGAGATCCTTCCCCAAGTGGAGGAGTTCAAGTCTCTCGGGGTCTTGTTCACGAGTGAGGGACGAATGGAACATGAGATTGACGGAGAAGGAGCTGAGCCAGAAGGCGAAGCTCTCTATTTACTGGTCAATCTACGTTCCCATCCTCACCTATGGTCACGAGTTGTGGGTAGTGACCGAAAGAACAAGATCGCGAATACAAGCGGCCGAAATGGGTTTCCTCCGCAGGGTGTCTGGGCTCTCCCTTAGAGACAGGGTGAGAAGCTCAGTCATCCGGGAGGGGCTCGGAGTAGAACCGCTGCTCCTCCGCATTGAGAGGAGTCAGATGAGGTGGCTCGGGCATCTGGTTAGGATGCTTCCTGGACGCCTCCCTGGGGAGGTGTTCCGGGCACGTCCCACTGGGAGGAGACCCCGGGAAAGACCCAGGACACGTTGGAGAGACTATGTCTCTCGGCTGGCCTGGGAACGCCTCGGGGTCCCCCCGGAAGAGCTGGAGGAAGTGTCCGGGGGCAGGGACGTCTGGGTTTCTCTGTTAAAGCTGCTGCCCCCGCGACCCGACCCCCGGATAAGCGGCAGATGATGGATGGATGGATGGGTGGTGTTGCTGAGATAAATCTAACTTTTTGTTACAGTTTGTGGGAGTAAATCTAAGCTTTCCAAGACATATACAAACGAGATATGTTTTGCTCAGACATTGTCAAGATGTTGGATCTAGTTGATAACGACACAACATGTCATTAAAATTTCACATGCAGCATTTCAATTTACACAACACTATTCCGGTGTCCTCACTACGATGAAGTGTTGACAAAATGTTCCATGCAGCTGATGTCCCTGTCAGATCACTCGTCAGGATGGCAACCAGATAAAGAAGAAGCTAGTTTCAGATTAAAGAAGTGTGTTTTCAAACACACTGACATAATCAAAGAATGTTCTTTAAATCAAACTTCTAAACTTGACCAAAGCACAAATGAAATGAAAAATGTAAATGTAGATTAATAGCCTCGCACTGGATACAAACTGCTGCATGAGAGTCCAGGTTTGAATTATTGTAATATCGTCATTCCTATACATCATCCAGCAAGATGTATGACACTAAAGAAATAGCTTGTGCATTAAATACTGCCATGGCTCTTGCCCAAGCATCAGCATGTGATGAGCGAGGAGTGAGAAAGTGAAAGTGGAGGGAATGCTCTAAGGGCCACCGTTTACATAACGGGCCTATGATCAAACCTCAAGATAGCATGCATTTTTTTTAAACTCTGTTTATTTCTGCATCCTGTTTGAACCTGGACAAAAATACAAAGAAACGCCAGATAATTTTACACCAACAACTTGGCAATCTTCTAAACTTTACAGTTTGTAGAGGCCTTTCTAATCTCTCACAGAAAGGTCCAGACCTTGAGTCTTAGCAAGGAACAGCTAACCAAAGTGACTGAACAAATGGACATGAACAGAGATCTGGCAAGTAGACAAGTAGTGTTACATTTTTGTGAGCTGTATCGCTTCGTGGCGCTATGCCAAAGGGACAAAAATGGAGGGGAAAAAATCTTTTTAACAAACTCAGCGGAATTAATGATAAATCTCCTTCTAAGACTTCAGAGAGAAGTGAAAGACAGGCCAATGCTCGTGGAAAACATATTGGATACTTGCTGTGAACACCTCATACATGCTGCCTGCTCTTTCATGAAAATAATTTAATGACATCTACTACCTTTCAAAATCCTAACAAAACTGATGCCTTTCCGTAGATTTCTTTTGCAACTGACTTGTTAATATTCTCAAAATATGCATTATAGACACCAACTCTTTATTCAGATGTACTTGTGATGAAGAAAAAAAAAGATGTATTGGAATTTCAAAGAATTAAGATCAACTCAATTGACAAGTTGAATTAGGTCTCGTCTTATGCAATCTAACCCCATGTAATCTCATTACACTGATTTCATTACTGTCCTTGTCATTGTGCGCTGAATATTGGATTCATCGTTCAACAGCAGAGCAGTCTGATACCCCTGTTAACTTTATAAGTAAGTTTGCATGGAGCAGTTCCAGCCAATCTGTAAAAGCTGCATATAAATGAGCAGCTATGCACCCTGTGCTCTCTTTGTTGCTTACCTGCTCAGAGTCACTTGTCTCTGTAAACTCATGGTATCTGTGTTAAGGAAAATTGGATGAGCCCCACACAGGCTTACATCTTAAAAAGATTCAGAATGATTTTCTCAATCAGCCCAGACCATAATAGTGCAATTGGCATTTTATCACTCCTAACACAATTTTTTAAACTCACACACAAATAGCAGGGCTTTCTCTCTCTTTGCTAGATCTCGTCAACAACCCCTTATAACTATATATTATGTTCAGGTTTTTATTGATTTTACTTCACACAAACACATTATATATATATATATATATATATATATATATATAGACACTGTTTGTTGTTTGTTTACTTCAACAAAATGCATATTCAGTATTGAATATGTTAATATTTAACATTCACCTTCTCATCACTACAACTGAATATCCATCAGCGTCACACAAAGCCATAAGAATCAATTTAATTACATTTTTTTCGAATTAGGACCTAATGTCCTTCTACAGTCTAATTAATATAAAATCATTATCAGTCAAAACTGCAGTGACATCAACAAATCTTACTAATTCATAGCTTTGCCATTCCAGACCTAGTAGTGTACTCATTTCAATTTGATCAATATGATACAGTAAAATTGATATAATCATGCATGTTATTGAATGCAGTACTGACAATACTTGCTGTTTACCTTGTCGTTCACATTTATAGTACAACTGTTCATGTAACTGTTACGACCAAGAAAACTTGACTGCATCCTCTTTACTTCTTACTGCATGTTGAGACTATGCATCATTGCCCAGGTTCACTCTTTACAAGAGCTAACTCATAGCAGAGTTTATAGTTTAAGATGAATATTCAAATGAAGAAATTCTTCATTCTTCATTCTTCATGTTCATCGTTCAAGTTGAAATTAGAATCTGGGTTTACAGTCACGACAATTATTGTATGTTCATGTTTGATATTTTTACTCAGCTGGTTTGTGTGATTATGTTCTCAGAAGTACTTTCTTTTAACCATCCATATTGCAGCTTTGCAAACAAAATGAATGAACGTCAGTTTGAAACAGATTACAGATAAACTGCTTTTAAACTAGAAAAAGACATTTTGATCATGTGTTATTATCAAATTTGTCATAGTGTCAAGTGGGACAACCCAAAACAGATTAGGTTAAAAATCTAATTCAGGTCAATACAAACTTTGCTACTGTTGGCTTCATTTGGTATTCATTTCTTGTTATAATCATCGTTTTCAGCTCAATGTGCTTGTCAAATTGGTTGCTAAAATTAGTTTGCCACAATGTGCCAGTTGTGTGAAATGCAGTTAGCATTAGCTACGGTAAGAATCTGTATCATTGTTTACATGTTTTGCGCAGTTGGAAATATATTCAGTTATCAGTTAGGACATGAGCATGGTTATTGTTGCTCAACATGTGTCCTGCCACACTTTACAATGTGGTATTTTCTGCTGCATTATGAGCCCCAGATCCCCATAGAAAATAAAGAATATTTAACATTTCTGCAAAACTCAGATACATATAATTCACCAGACTGGGCTCTTTTGGTTAAGAAAACTTCACATAACACATATCAGTAGTATGAAGAAATATAAAATGTCAATATTTTATTCACTAAAATAGATTGGCATTTTGGCAAAACAAGACCACGAAAGCAACTTGCTTTCTTCATGCTCATCATTAAATCCTCCAATATGCAGATGTTGTTTAACTTCAACAAATTCTTGTCCCCTTTGCTCTAATAAGCTGTGTAGTAAGACAGATGAAGAGTGCCAAAACTGGAAAAGAAAAGATAGCTGAAAACAGAAAGCACTGAACTGAGCCTGAAGCTCCTACCTGTGGCAAATGTGTCTCCATGAATGCTGTACAGGCATGACAAAACTGTTTAGTTCTGTGTACATAAAAAGTTGAAATATGCCAACAGCACACATCAGACAACATCTCTCCCCCCCAAAAATGCCTGGAAGAGTTGCAATTGATTTCTTGCCATGAAGTCCATCACTTGGCTAACACAATGAGTCAGACAACCATCCACTATGTCCAGTTTCAAATCAACAACAAATTCCACGTGCATGTCTTTTAACTGAGGAAGGAAATTGCAGGATTGGGAGAATTTTACATCACATTTTAGCAGCCTCAGACATCGACATCGACCCTCTGAAGTGTGCTAAAGTCTTTTTTCCCCACCATCAGAGGATAAGTGTAGACCTTTATTTTTTAATGCAACGTTTCTGTTATACAAATCTGAGCCAGTTCGATGCCTGACTAGAGACAATATTGTGCCAAAAATAGGAATCAGAACAAAAAGGCTGCTGCCGAACTGAGGAGAAGATATTAACTTTGATAACAAAATTGACAAATAATTGTATCAATTCCATGCATGAGCTCAGTTTTTTGTGTGCTCGTGTGAGCTCTTATGGTAGCCACTGTATGCTCTCATATGCTTTGGCAGTCAATGAGAGCAATTTGAGTCCAAATTTAGGTTTGCATGTTTGTTTAGTGCAAAGCTATACCACCAATCTCAAAGGAGGTATGTCCCATGGAAAAGGGGGTGAAATTAGCAGTAGTAGTAGTTGTATAAACTAAGAAAAATCATGGTCTGTTCACATGATCCCACTTCCCAAAGATGACACAACCAAGTTCAGAGGAAAAGGTGAAGAATGGTATGCAGCTTATGCTAGTAACAACAGCAGTAGCATATAAAGACATCCTCTAAAGCCATACTGGTGACATGAAGCACACACAGGCAGTGAATGTTGTTGTTTTTTTTTTGGTTATCTTTTCAACATGATAAAGATCGGTAGATGCGGTGGTAAGTGAACACCCTCTTTTTTATTGATGCTCATTCTCACATATTCAGACTAAGATGCCTGAGTGCTTTGTGCAAATAAGAGAGTGCAGATTCACGAAAATGAGAGGTTGAACACATACAGCTCCGTTAGAAGGCTCCATCTGTGCTGGTTCTGTGAGAGTTATAATACATTATCATCATTTTTCAGCCTAAACTCAATTTCTCAGCTTCTCACTCTGCTGAAATGTGATATCATTGTGTTCAAATGGACATGTGTACATGGAGGCTTTAATGGTTCCTCTGCAGATGGTCTCATATATCCTTAATCATTACTGTAAAATTCATTTGAGAGCGCAACAGAACAGATAGTATTGTTGGATTTTATTCACTGCCATCATTCTTATGCTCTGTTTTCCATTAGAGAAACATTATCTGTACTGTACCAGGCCCATTCTGTTAATGAACAGGGTGTTTCAGATGACATTTGAGACCAAAGTCCAAATGAGATTTTAGAACAGCTTTAGAAAAAGTGTTCTCTCTCAACATGACGCTCATTTTAAAAACTTCTCTGTTGGAGAATACAGCTCTTGTAAGACGCAAACTAAATGATGACCGTTTTTCAAATCTGAGCCAACATACAATCTGAGCATTACATAACAGTATTTTGTATGACATTCCTTGACCTTTTATGGGCAAAGGTAGTGAGAGAGGGAAAAGAAAAGAAGAAACAACTGAAGTGCTGTCTTCTCAACCACTAAGCCAAACTTATTTCCAACTAAATAAACTGGATGAAACACCTCATGTAAGACTGATTCCAGATACAAACATTAGACAGGATGTTTTGCCTCGGGAGAAGAGAAATATTTCTAGTTAATATTTCTAGTTGTATAAATGTTGCATGTATATATATACACACCATAATAGAAAAATCAGAGAATTCAATAAACTGATATGACAACAGAAGATAAGATTGAAGGCCTGAACTCTAATGAAACATGCTGAGTGGTCATTAGCTAAGTATTATAACTATGAGCTTTTTGTCATGTTAAAATAAACACAAAAGGCAGCAATCTTCAAGAAGTACTTTGTTCAGACTTTTACTTTCAGAGGGAGACACTTATGACTGCTCTCTTTGGCCGTTTATCCTGTTGTTGATATACTGTGCGTGTTGCCCGACACCAAGATGTGAAATGTAAGCAAGGGAAAAGGAAAAATAACAACAGTGGATAAAAGAGAGATGGTGGACAAGAGAAGGATGTGAAAGAACTAGGGGAAAGATGAAAGGAGGGATAGGAAACTTGAGAGAGAAGCCCTTCTTTCATTTTGAACAGGAGCCTGTTTTTAATAGCAGCAATCACTCAGTGGTAGAGCTCTGGCTGCACATGGAGACGGTAGAACAGAACCAGAGAACACAAAACAGATTATAGGAAATTGCTGGCCATGAGCACCGGAGTCATGTCACTGCACAGTTTTCAAATGCCACCATTTACAGATGATAGATGTTCAAACATGTAGTTCACAGCTGTGGTTATGTACATTTCAAATATTCAATCATCTTGCACTACTATGACATTTCACTTAACACTCTCAAAGCTGTGAGGATTTGTTTAAATGTTCAGATTCCAGATGTTTGTGTAGGACTCGGTCTGTTTAGCATAGAGAAAGTAAGAGCATCTGGAAAAGACAACACATTTCAATAGATCATTTATGTTAATGTCAGAATTAATTAAATGGAAATAGCTCTTTAGTACTGTCACTATGGCAATAAAATGGCACAGAATATCCTGCAGGTGGCAGCAAAGTCCTTTAACAGTTTTTCTTTTACAGTATCAGATGCATTTTTGACAACATTTTTACCTGCTGAACATTTACATATTTGGACAGTTTAAACTGTTTGCAAACAGCCTACGATCTCATCTTCTTCCGTCAATGTATCCTCATCGTGTACTCCTGTCAGGAATAGTGACATTCAGTGACAATGATTTGATAAGTTGATGGAACAGATCTATCATTTGTTCTTTGAAAACAGCACATGTTATATAAGTAAGAAGGAGCCTCCCGCCACTACGTTTTATTTATTGGCTGCTCACGTACATCTTCAGAGCTGAGCTTCTCCCTTCTTGATGAATCAGTACGCATGTGGCCCCCTGACACCTTTACGGTTCTGGCTGCAGTTCAAATGTCGGTAAATCTCTTCTTATAAATGGCAGTCATAAACATCTAATGGTCTGTCATGAATATTTTAGAGCCCTGAATATCGTACAGAAATGACCTCTGGAAAACTACACTCTCAACAAGACCCATCTCTCAGATGGATAACCTCCCCAGCCAGTGCAACACAAGGCCCCTTTTTCTGGTTCTCTGGATTTTTTCGTGGCATGATTGGATTGATTTGTCATTTGCAACAGAAGGAGCTTGGCCACGGGGCTGTGGATAATCCAATTTATCGCTTTGCCATTTATTACAAATTTCTGTGGCTTTTGGGTCCACTGTCACATCGATTCGTTGATTGCTTGCTTAGCTGGGTCCTAATGAGCTGCTGTCTGAATCACTGCATAATCGCCGCCCTAATTCACTTCCTTGCCTACCCTCACACTCCGTCTGCTGGCTCTTCACTATTAGAACAGAATGGACAGAAACATCTCTCTGAGCAGACAATTAGTAACATCTTCCTTGAAATATGGTGCCATTTTTTGCGCATATTACCCTTTTAAAGTTATGACAATCCCTTTGAGACTCAGCAGAGCATCGTTGGAGTTTGCAGTGTGAGGCGAGGCCTGGTTCACAGTGGCACATCATCATCTACACATGAATCAAATCAGCATGTAAATATAAATGAATGAGTGGCAAAGATGCATTTTTGATGATTTTACATGTTTAGATACCGCAAACCACTATTGTTCAGTTAAGGTGATAAAATTGAAGCAATGTATTGTGATGTATTGCTCCACATTATTATTCTTTAACTCGGTGATGTACCACAATATAATCACTGAGTATTAATGACACAAGGGAAGAAACATAGAGATTAAGTGGGCAACACATTTCCACTTATCGGAGACCCAGAAATAAGTTTAACAGGGTCTATAAATAGCTTTCTAGTTTCATCCCTTTCACCCAGTAGCTTCTAGCCTACATATACCTTGAAAAAGGGATAGCGATTGCGGCACTACAGTCAAAGTAAAGAAGGAGATTGTACCAATTTATAAACCCAGTAACTACACTAAAAGGTAAGAGTAAGAACCATTTGTTTGCTGTCGGCCAAACAAACTATATGCACATTAGGGAGTGATCATCATACACAAGTTGTGTCATTATTCTAAAAAATGTAGAGATATTTTAAACTGCTATTGTTAATGTCCCTGGTAACTAATAAATATTTTACTCATAGACCTAAATATCAAGCTATGAGAAGAAGGTTGTAATCGAAAGCAACAGGAAAGCTTGAATAAGTCAAATGTTTGGCTCCAACATCAACCTAACCCAGACATTTTACTTGAAGGTTGACAGGTATCTGAAGAGTCTCTCTTGAGGACAAATGAGTGAGCAAATATCACCAGGTGAGGGTTTACCTCTGCTCCAATATAAGCCCGCCAAGGTGGCATTTATCAAGCTTGAAGAGGGGCTTGAGAACACACCAGGATATGTTTGCGAAGAGGCTGATGGATAAATATAGGAGGGAGCTAATCAAGCCAACTATCAACAAAAGGATGCACCATCTGTTTGCTTCATCACTTGTCCTGTGGCACAGATTTCTTTTCCAAATGCATGTTCCAATGCAGTTCCAGTATTGTAGGTAAAGAAAATACCTTATATGCGATATGAAAACATTTCCAAAAAAAGTTTGTATGCTGTGTAAAATGTAAAATGAAAAGAATTGCAATGAATTGCAAATATCTTACATCTATTTGAAAATGGCACAAATGTATGAAATCTTGAAACTGAGAAATGTTTGATCTTTAGAATAGATTTGAGAGAGGATAAGATTAGGTGATTAGCACTGTACCTCACAGTCCAAATACATGCATGTTAGGGTAATTGGTTATTCTAAAGTTAACCTTGAGCATGAGCATGCATGGCTGTCTGCCTCAGCAGCAACCCTGCAACAGACTGTATATCTCACCCCATGGCAGCTGAGATAGGCTACATCTTTCAGCTATCCTAAACAAGATTAGGCTATTTGAATATGTCAACAATAAATAAAAAGTCGGGTCAAGAGCAACAAAAGAATGTAGAAGTCAAATAAAGGAGAAAAAAGTGGTGAAACATCTATACAATACCATTAAAATCGATATCAAATAAATAATAGTCCTCTGAAATAAACTCTGACGATTTTATATATACACACAAATATGTATATATATATTTGTGTGTTTTTGTCACGTACTGGCTAGGTTTGAAATACTTAGCTAGGATAAGAAAAGAATAACAAAAAAACAATACAGACAATATGACAGAGTTTTCAGACAACATTTCTTTAATACAAAGTCAACATATCTACATACACAGTGGCTTTAAACCAATTATTGTTTCAGTTAGAAGTAACAGTTTGAAAGTGATAGCACTTGGCCCTCATACAAAGGAAAAACTGTTGCTGAGTTTGAGTTGTTTTACACATGTTGTTGGTATGTACCGTATATGTTCAATTCTTTTTGATGTCATCTTTTGTTAGTGTTGTCCTTTCGTTAGTCCCTCACCTCCCCCCGATTTTCAGCGACATGTTCCAGTAAATTTGGCAGATGTTTTCAAAAGTCTAGCATCTTTACACAAAGTCAAAAGAGTAACACATTGCACAAGCTTTGAACGACTCCCACAGATTCAGTTTTGGCATGGGCCTCTTTATCAGTCTGTTTGAATCCCAAAGGATTTTAGTTCATAATGAAACATCTCAAGGTTCCCATTGTTTGAGAATGACATGCTGGAAATGTGAATTTGCAGCAAGTTTTTGGTTTTCTCTGTCTGTCCTCGGTTGCATCACACACCTAGTTTTCATTGAGTCTTGATTTCTCTCTGCATCCCATAATGAATCATGGTTTGACAAAACACAGAGTATGGTTCTATACAAGCTAAGAAAATGCCCTTGGAAGAAAAAAAAATAAATCAACATGTCATGTTGCAGCTGAACCTTAGCCTTTAGCAAAGCTGTATTTCAGCTAATGATACATTTCTTGATTAACACCTTGGCATTATAGGTAATGCATAGGTTTGGACAGCTGGAAATTTTCTAGAGATTTGTCGGTAACTGTTAGAGTGAAGAAAAACTTTGGGTCTCATAGTAGAATAAGCACTAAGAGTCTACCCCGTTGTAATTTATCATCTTTTCTAACTTTAGAAGCCTAAATATTTTAACACAATGGGTTTTTGAAACTCTCTAGTTACTACTGTGCATACTAAGAATGAATCTTGAATCACATGGTTAGCATCGGCGGTATTCATGCAGCAGATCAGCGATGCTGAATTTTGTGCCTTTACTGAGGCTATCGGTGTGGGCATAGAATCTGGCATATTTCCCAGTTTATCTGCTAGTGGGGGAATATTAAAGGCAAAAAGTGAAAAGTAATTAAAGACCAGGGAGCAGGGCAGGACAAAGAGAGTTTGAGAAAAGAGGCCTCACGAACACATAGCAGCTGAACATGAGCAGAACCTTGATCTGTGTATTTCTGTCTGAAATATGAAATCTTTAGGGTCAAATGATACAAATACATATAATCTATATATTTGTTTATTTACAGGTATACTCTAGGTCATAATGGATATCTAATAAAATGAATGGCCACATTAAGTCTGAAAATATAAGAAAACCTTTTTTCCTTAAGATTGTGTGGGTCATAGTTTGTACATAAACATACAGGGTACAGTACGTCAAGTTGGTTTGATACAGATAACTAAAAAAGCGGAGGGTTAATACATTTTTGATAGATCATTGTAGATCAGATCAAAAAAGAATATTAATGTTAACAAGTTTGGGATGATAAAGAAACTTAGTTTTTAAAATGGCATTTCCTCATCCGCACAGGTTCTACCCAATGGGTACAGGCTAATGATTGATGAGTGGAGGCAAAAGATTCAGACATAGCGCTGACACCCCCCCCCCCAGCTTTCTTTAAGAGACACATAAGGTGTGTGGGACTACATACAAATGTTAGAAAAACAAAACAAAATGAATGAAAACCCCTTTGTAATTTCAAACATGAGAACTGACAAGTCTAAAAGATGAGGAGAAAAATTAAATTCATACTCAGGGTTGGATATATCTTCATATTCTGTGTTTAAATATATATATGCATGTGTGAGTGTGCTCTATACATATATCTATATCTATATAGATATAGATATATATAAAATAAATATGAGCACACATACACACAGACATGTTATACTTAACATTTCTACAGTGAAAAAATAGAATGTCTTTTAACATAATATGAACAGATAAGCATTTCTCTTTTGCTAATTAAAAAAAAAATGCGAGTACAACATCTCTGTTAAAAAAACGAAACCAAAAGGTAAATAAAAAGTCAGCTGTGTAATGTAAAGTAAGTCGTCATAAAACAACATTAATGTTCTTATAATGTTACATTAACAATAAGGCTTTTTTGGAAATAAGAAAAGATTACACACGGTTCAGTCCATCGCTCTGGTTTTTGTGCACATCCACTGGAAGCCTTCACAGAATCCATATTCTCTCTTATACCAATACACTTTCCTCAAAATGAAAACCTGGAGATTTCAAAAGCTTACTTTTTTTCTTTAAACCAGACACATATACATTAGTGAGTTGACCTGGAGGTCTTTTAAGGGTCTCTGTTTCAAGTGTATTCTTTGTTTGTCTTAGAGATGTGCAAGTAATTCGTGCTGAAGAATTTCCTGAACACATCATGGCATCAAGATCCAACATGGCTGCTTGATCTGGCTGTGTCACCCATAGAGACATCATCCGTAAAATGGAGGGCAAACAACAAAGCATCTACTTTTGTGTATCCTCCAGTTATCAAACACACATACAGTGGAACTTAGGGCCAATTCGTCAACCACATTAATGTACAGCTTTGCAATTGCAACAGACTGTTGCCACTCTTGAGTGTCTAGTACAATGACAAAGATGATTATAGAGGAGGTTGAAACGAACAAACAAAAAGAGAAAAAGAAAAAAAAAAGAGCGGTGGACAATGACGTCTTACGGATGCGCTTTCAGTCATACCCGCCTGGGCGTGAAGAGTTAGCAGAGCTGGCATCTTTTATTCATCAGTTTGCTCTCCTTCAAGAGTCACATGTCATGTACAGCATACACGAGATAAGCAGCATGTTTGGTTTTGACAGAAAATAAAACAAAAAAAAAAAATGGAAAGGAAAAAAAGATAGTTCCTCATAAGACAAAAAAGTTCCAAACGACAATGATGAGCATTGGTCACTGTACACAAAGAAAGCCCCAAGACAGCGGCAATCCTTGTTTGATTCATCCATTTGTTCGAAAGCCTTTCGTCCCACCAGGTGATGGAGGATGTTAACACCGCAACCCCATGATGCCATGGTTCCAAAGAGTGTTTCCGAAAAATCATGGGACACAGTTGCCATTTCTCTCACTTTGGTCGTCCAGCAAGAGACCAAGTCGAAGATTCTTGAAACAGACGATATTTCCCTCGATTTATCTGGTGACTGAGACATGAACTTCCTTGTGAGCTTTTTACTGTAAATATACTATTGTTCTCCTCAGCATCACTGTGGTTACCTGGCTTAGGACACTGATTTCACACAAGTTCACAACTCATAAAACTAACAGATTTTACGATATGCGTTGTTGTGTTCTGACAACCACCGTGAGTTCAGTGTGGTGATGTGGTCTTTAATAGTTGAGTATTTTCCACACAAACTATGCATAATATTAGAGGAACAGTGAAAAAACTGAATTTCTATTTACTGCCAAATTTAAGCGTTCTTGTTCTATTCTGTCTCAATGTGTTGTTTGCATGACCAGAGAATGGGAAAGAGCCAGTTGTGTTTACAGACGCAGTAATTTGGCCATTTCTCTGCATAACACTCACAAAAATTGTTGATAGAAATACTCAAACCCCATTTACACCCAAAAACACAAAAGTCTCCAAGTCTTGGCTACATCCATCTGCTTTTCATTGATTTTTGCTTTCTTTTTCTTTCATTGCCTGTTGCTTGTTACTGTTGTATCACAAAGATATTTTTGAGAAATGTCCACGAATGTTTACAATGTCCTCCACATTGAAACACTTGAGGTAAGGTAAGCAGTCTCACACTTTGATCAATAACCGCCCCACAGCTTGAGCCACAGCTTCTTGTCCCTCTCCTGCTGAGAATGTTCTTTTCTTGAAATTATGGGCAATTTTCTTGTGTCTCAATTGGAATTACTCTAAAATTTTCAGTTTGGGCGTTTTCTTCTAAAAATCTACAGGATCCTGTTTGGTGTGTCTGAATTGGGGGTGGTAAAGTTGTCGTTTGCTGTCGACGTTTCAAATATCAAAGTTTCTATGGCTCAGGACACTGTTGAGGTGGGTCTGGGGCAACAGGATTCTGGGGGAAGAGATGGCTTTTTACGTTGCATAGTGATCAAAGCTTCCTAAGTACTCCAGGGCTGCATGATAGCAGAATTGGTACTCATCCTGTAGAGAAAAAAGACACAAACATACGTGAGAAAAGAATCAGTAAACACCACAGCAGAAGGTTAAGAACTTTGCTGTGATTAATAGAAGACATTTTTGTGTTATGTCTGACCTCAGTCTGGACCATCGCTGGCCTCTGGGTCCGGAGCATCTTCACTGTTTGGAAAATATCAACCACACCTTCATAACGCATTCTTTCAAGGACAATGCTGAGGGTGATAAAGACTCCAGTTCTTCCCACTCCCGCACTGGGTAAACACAAGCACAAAGTGAATCAGTACAGATATAACATATGTCTTGTGTACACACCCACACAAATGGTTTATTCAACAGTAAACTATTTGGGCCAAAACATCAACCTTATTTTGTGCTCAAACTCCTAAGTTGGATCAACATCAGCCTCGCCAAGACAAAATGATAATTTTCCCATAAAATGCACGCTACGGCAACAGCAGGATTTTGCTCTAATGACTTTGCACATCAGCTGCTCTGACTACTTGTAAGAAGAAAACTTCTATAGTCAGAAATTCTTCTGCAAGGTAACAACAATGGTGGTGGCAAGAAGGCCATTTGTATACAAGAAGCTTGTGAATGCACATTGTGTGAACCTACATTCTTGTCCTCAAGGACACACATATACACACTTAAAATTGCACGTGCACACAACTATTTTGTCTCATCAGCCCCTCCTCCCATGTGTCAGAAGAAAAAAACTCAGTTTGCTGCTGCTCTCCAAAAATACTGTCTGAGTCTTAGCTCAGATCGTGAAATACTTGAGACTTGCCTCTCTAAGCTACTTTGCTGTGAAATGACTTCCACTTCACCAATGGAACAGAAATTGATATGACAACAGATTTATTTGGGCATCTTCCAGCCTCTGATGCCACTTTGTTGAATAGGGAGTGGAATTGATGGCTGCAGACACTTTTGGCTTGTGTGTGAGTATGTTGAAAAGTGTGTGCATGTGCTGGAGGACAAAGGACTAAATTTGAATGATAACAAACACAGTAGTCTAATCATGCAGAATATGCAACCACCCCACCATGTGGTGGTATCTCTCAGCCCACCCAAAGCTGCTTCCTGGGAGTCAGTCACAGCTCGTCACATGGGATCTTAAACCCACTCAGAGCTTCTCTCTCTTTCAACCTCCTTCTCTCTCCAGATCCAAATCTTAAAACTCGTCGAGCTGCTGCCGACTGAGAGGATTTGGTGTCCCCATTCACAGGAAGTAATCAGGCAATTAATGACAAAAAGCATGTGGGTCTATTAGATAGAGGCAGAGGAAAGGAGAAGAGGGAGGGGAGTGGAAGAAAAGAGGTTCAGGAGAATAGATGAATGGTGAGGAAAAGAGAGCAAGAGGATTAAGAAATTGGCAGATGACAGACTGAGAAGTCCGGTGATAGAAAACTAAAGAGTAAGAGAAAAGGAGGACGTAAGCTCCCTTGGAGAAGCCCAAAGGAGGAGGGATGAAGAGAGACG
This sequence comes from Leuresthes tenuis, assembly GCF_036924035.1. Taxonomy (NCBI): domain Eukaryota; kingdom Metazoa; phylum Chordata; class Actinopteri; order Atheriniformes; family Atherinopsidae; genus Leuresthes; species Leuresthes tenuis. The sequence goes on along the minus strand of NW_027325361.1, from coordinate 11,781,961 downwards.
AGGAGCAGGAAGTAGTGGCTGCAACGACAGATATGACAACCAGCTAATGTCACTCATGAAAACTGTCTTTCCAAATTGAGATATCTACCTTTTGACACATGTGAGTAACCTGATCAACAGTGACCTACTCTTGTGACTGACTTAACTTCCACTACTTTGCTGTGGTAATCATCTTCTGCTTCCCTAAAAATTGACACCGAGTTTATCACGATGTGTCCATAATCCTTTAACTGCACAATGACCCGCTAAATATGGAGTGGTCATATGTCTTTTACCTTTAATTGGCGGTGGGCATTTTTTTTCCATTACTCAAGTCCTGCAATAAGTGAGCCTTTAACTGTAAGACAGCCTCCTTCCAATAACAGCTTCATAGAAGGGTAAAATAACTCAGTCTTATTGGAGTTTCCCTGACACATATTACAACTCCTAGAGGGCCATTTACTGGCTGGTGACATCATTTTACTTTTTAAAGCAAGAGAGCTAATGCTATGTTGATGATGATGTCACGCCGCCTGTGTGGTAGAAATGTGGGGTAAATGTGACACTCTGGTTAAAAGATGAAATATTTCTATGAAATTATTCAGTGTGTGAACCCACAATATAATCCCATCTAAAAGGAGATCATCTTTTTCTGAATACTAATCAAACAATGAACATATTAAAAATCACACAGTTTACTCACATTTATTTTTCTTTACTAGTACTGCAGTACACACATTGCCAGAGGCATAAACAAGGTCTATTGTTTTAGCCTCTAAAAGTTAGAGCTTATTCAGAAGAATCCCTTTCAAGGTCTATTCATGAATTTGAATAATCTGAAGTCTTGATGGGAATGTCTACCAAATATCAACTTTTACCCTCGTCCAGCATGTCAAGTTAATGATGTAAGTTACCTTGGAAGCTACACCTGAGGTGATAAAAACGCATTGCAAAGCGATCATAAAAGCTAAAAGAATGGCTGTATTGTTTCAAAGGTCTTCTATTTGCAAATGCCAAGACACATCTGAGCCTTATCAATTATGGAGAGGAAGAGCCTGCGGAGGTATAGAGGTAGTGGTCCACAGTGGTATAAAGAAGAGGAGGAATCATATCTGATGATGCATCTGGCTCTGCACCTCAGGAGGAACTGTGTGGCAAAACAATAACCATCTTGAGAAGTGATTTAATCTTGTCCTGATATTTTTAGCCCTATACTGCTTAAGATGGAAAGTGTGTCTTTGAGGTTCTGCGGGAGGCAGAAAATAAAAGGCATAGCCTCCCACCTTTCAGGAAACTAAAGAAAACAAGGTTCAACATGATGTGCAGACACCTCACCTGCAGTGAACAGAGATAGGTCCATCTTGTCCAAACTGCTCCTTGGTTTTATGCACCTGACCAATGAAATCTATGAATCCCTCCCCTGATTTGGGCACACCTTGCTCAGGCCAATCAGTAAACTGGAACTGCCTTACTGTCCTAGACTGGCCATCCTGTAATGAGAAAAATAGAAAAATAGGGTAGAGATTATAGATACTGTAAAATAGAGGAGAAAATATATGTATGAAGGCAGGAAGTATGTGATCATTAATGTCAGCAAAGCGTTACAATCCAACCAAAGCACCCCACACAAATTCTAAGCACCACTGTGAAAACTATGAGGCACCTACTCTTACTTATTAAATAAAAAATCCAAATATATTTTATAATCAAATCTGCAGATCCGGAGACAGATCTCATATCAGAAAAACAGAGCATCCTCAGTTCCTGTACCTCTTACCAAATCGTTTCCATTTTATATCCTGCTGTGTTAATACGAGTATGTGTGTGTCACAAGTAGGCTTGGGTTAAAGCTAATCAATAGTGTATCTGCCGTGAGAAGCGTCTTCTCCCAGACGCAGTGGTTGAATAGGATAATCCTGATGTGATCGATAAAATGACCTGATGGATGAGCACAGCGATGGAGGAAAGAAGCAAGAACGAAAGACGAATATGTGAAAGCTAGAAAAATGTCAGTCTTAACAAACTAGTCTTACAAAGAGTCTTGTGATCTAATCTTACTAGTAAAACAGTAGTATTAGCTGGCCACTCAAACTAAAACAGCTGAATACATCTTTGTATTTAACAATGGGAGTGATCTGATTTATTTTGGGAGAACTGATTATTCAGTCTGAAAGTGCACTGTTGATGCTTGTGTCCTTGATAAAAAGTTGTTTTCTGGATTCAAGAAAGAGAACAACTTTGTCAAGAAAGTCAGCTGAGAAAAGCAGTTTTGCACATGCAGGCTCTCCGCTTGAAGCCACCAGTAATTAAGACAACCAGGTGTTCATTTCTCCAGTTGTTTCTCACTTCTCTTCACAACAGACTTAAGTTCAGATATGATGTGTCATTCTCACACTTCCTCTTTCCATTTGAGAACACTGTAATCAGCCCAATCTGCTGAATATTCAGCTGGCATGTGGAGTGTTTTTTGTCTTTCACAGATCCTACTTTTAGCTGGGGAACGATATCAGATTCCAAAATGTGTTTAGTGTATATCTGGCTGAATTGTGTTTGGGTTAATGCAGTAAGAATGTTAAATTTTTCTCAACTATAGTTTCTCTGTATAGTTAGATTACAGTGACACTAAACTCTGGCAAAGAGCTGCATACCAGGTAAATACAAACAAAGGTAATGGTGTGTGTGCAAGAGCTTTTAGCCGTAAAAGCCATACTGCATGTGGCTGTATATCCTCCTATTCCTTAAGCGAAAAGAGAGTTAAAAAAGCTCCAAGTCATAAATTACAAAAGACGTAAGACTAATTGCAAAAGTGTGGACATAAACAAGTAAATCTGCAACATTACTTTTAGCCACGCTAATTTTTGCCATGAACTAACTATTTTCCTTTACTGACAAAAGGCTAAATGTATATAGTGACTGTAAAGTGACTGTACAACATGCACTGGACGTCAAAGGACAAAACATACATAATCTCTGCATTGACTTTGACTATTTTCCTGTTGCAGACATGTTTCTGTGCTGCTGTCACCACAATGTACTCTTTTAAATGATTGTTCCTGACAAATACAGGGATTTTAGTAAGTTAAGCTCCATGTACTGACTCCCTTTGTGTACCATCTCATGTTTCTTTCCCTATTTTATGGCGCATTGCATGTTTTCTTTCTTTCGCTGCCTTTGTTTTTCCTCTCAAAAACATTTAGCCTCAGCAGGGGGATTAAAAATGAAGAGGCAAAAGAGGGGCAAAGACAACAACACAATAAACCAAGCATGCTAAAGAAAGAGTGAAGGAGAAGAAAAAAAAAAAGAGGAAAATTTAACACACAACCTGAGGGCCCACGCGGCGTGTCAAATTGTGTGATTAAATACGTGACTGGCTCGCTAGATGTGAGTGTTGAGGCGTGGAGTCTTAGCTATTACTGTGTGGAGTCTATGCTATTACTGTGCAGAGACATGCAACAACACACACACACATTTTGTATCCAAACACAGACATGCATCTGATCTACGATGTTTGCGGTTAAACCCAATTTTACAAACACTTTTACATGCATACACAGTTAATAAAAAGGGTTGAGACCTGTTAAATATACACAAACACACTCGTTCACACAAGCCCATCTTAGACAGAATACTACACTATCATCTTCTGCATCTCTCCGCTTTATTTGCATAACTGTGATGATAAGCTTAGACTGTCTGTTTGCTGCTGGTATGCAGTTTGATGATTTGGTCTGCTTTCAGAGTCCTCTGAAAGAAAAATATTGACCAGCCCTCAGGACAATATGTTTACAGGTGTGTGTTTGTCCACGAGTGGGCGTGTGCTCATGTCCGAGCTGAGAAGTGAGACACAATTTAGCAGAAAGTCAACTTGTGAACACGTCTCCACATTTGTGTGTGCATGTGGAGAAGAACACATGTTCACAGAGGCATATTACAGTAGACTGAAGGAGGTTATATATTTACATAAATAAAAAATAAAATAAAAAATATTGTGTGTCAGTGCATGTGAATAAGTATGCATGGTTCTGTCTTTATGCTTAAACAAAATCTAGACCTAGTTTCCTCAATAATTCTTTCACTGTTGATTGTAAGCTTCTTTGTTTATGTGAAGAAATACATACATTTTTCCAATAGCAACAGAATGTGTGCTATCAAAATTAGCTGCTACATGGCCTAAAGAATCACTGGAGACATCATTGTGTTTGGCAAAGGGGTTGGAGCATTTTTATTTCTTTTCTATATTTATACTGTTTCCAACTGCCTGATTGTGGTAAAACATGGATCCTGAGGAAAAGAAACAACTACTGTTGTGTGCGACAGTTCTAAACATGGCAGGGCAATATAAGTCAATTTGGCTGTGAATTTTCATCTCGTTTAATGTGAAATTCCACCAAATTAGTTAAGAAAATTTTACTTGCAAAGCCAATTTAGTGACTTTATATGAAAATTTGAATTGTGATAATTCTGTGGTTAAGCCACTTTGTTGTCTTTAACCTGCCAAATTTCCTTAATATTTCTCATATCTTTGTGAAGAATTGCTGGCATAACTGTGCTAATGATAACAAATGATAACTAACTATTCAGGACATCTTAATATCTACTAATGATGTTTAAAACTGGTGACAACACTTCCACACGCACACGCGTGTGTGTAAAAATGCATATTTATGCCACAGCATTAACAACAAAAGAGAAGTATCATCATAAAGGCTGAAAACTATCTTTGATTTCCAACATGATTTCCCATGCTATGCTGTGAGCATATGAATCTGAACTTAAGTGTAGAGTTAACCATGCAAATCTTTATGTTAAAAATCGTAACAATGATTATCTTATATACTAAGAATATTATCAAAAACAATTGCTCACAAACTTTACATAAGGCTTTTTTCATAATTAAAAGAACTTGAAGCGTAATTCAACTAAAAATTACAAGGAGGTGGTGAGGGGACACAGGATCATCTGGTTGAGTGAGGGCTAGTATTACAATGTAATTATGACTGAAAAGCCCATCTTGCAAGAATAACCTTCTATCTTTGAAGGTGACAAGAGAACTAAATGGAAGAGATGGACCTGATAGAAGCCTAAGGCATTCGAACAGTGACCTGACTACTAGCCAGCACCTGCAACACATATTGTTCAAATACGACATGGTAAGAAACCCACAACAATATGGAGACAAACGTGTGCAAGCTTCCATTATTGATCCTTTCAATTTTGCCCATAGGACCCTTTTAATGACTTTTACTTCCACTACATAGAACAGATCTTGGCCCAATCCTTAGGCCTTAAAACTAAAACCTCACAGACTTAACTGATATCACATCTTTTAGTGCTTCAGTTGTTTTGTTGAAGTGTTTAGTTCACTGTGGTTCAGAATTGCCTGTGACAGTTTAAAAAAGACAGGAACAGGCCTTGAGAACGAGTAGATTGATTGCCAAAAATTCTTGACTTTTTGACCAGAGTCTCCTTCAGTCAGCTTGAGCTGACTTATTAATGACTGAGGTTTGGGCTTCGAGAGAAGGGCCTTCTGTGAAAAAGAGCAGTTTATAACAATGAAAAACAAGAGCGCGCCCCAAATTTTTTTTGCCTTGAGTTTCTTGTTTTCATCACTGTTGGAAAGACAAATTAGGATAAAACTGATCTCCTGCCATGTCCTTCTTGTCTGTAAATGTCATTTTCTTTCCTAAACAGAGTATGTCATTCTCTGATGCTGTATCTTTTAACATTTTCAACCCACAAACGTCACTGATGACCCCCAAGAACTTTATGTCTTACCCTGGCATCTGTGACCTTGAATTCTCGAAGGATGTACTGAGGCATGTTATACTCTGCCATGGGATCCACCACAAAGTACTGATATCTGGCAGAACGCTCTGCCGGCCAGTACTGGTGACACTTTTCCTGTGTGAACAAAAATGTGGACGAACAATTTGTTCAGAAGATTTTATCATGAAGCTATTCATTGCATTTTAATTCCATAAGTAGTTTAAAATAGAATGACATAAAATCAGATTCCTACCCGTCCCATCTCTCTAAGTTTGGTCAGCATGACTACAATAGTGGAGTTGTTCTCCCAGAGCATTCTCCAGAAGTCTTCCGTAGTCTCTGCCAGAGGGCCCTGTGTGGCGATGTAAGCTTTTTGCTGCCTGTTTACGACAACATTGTGTTAAAATCATCTATGCTTACCTTGTATATCCAATTTGTACAGCCTCAAAAAACACTGATGCAAATTCTTGGAACAAAATTTTCAATCGTTGCCAACCTCAAAGATACAAAGGTCTTGGTGATATGAGAAACTTAAGATGTTCAGATCACAATAGATCACAATAAAAAAAAAGGTTACATCATCTCCTACACATGTCATGTTTCCAGCTCTCTCAGCCCTCCTACCTATATCCATCAATGAAGCTAGAATTGATGTAGTCAGATCCTTCTAGGCCTCTGATTGGCTGAAGGCAGACACGTGTAGTCTCGTAGGGCATGATGTTGACCAGCCGATTCTTGAACTTGTTGCAGGGGAGGTTGGCACTGATGAAGCGTGATGTATGGGCTTTGGAGTTGGCCAGACGCTGGTGTGGAAAGAGGGAGAGATAGCGTTGTACCATCAACAAAGAATAGCTTGGTAAGAGAGTGAGGTAAAAACAAAAGACCAAAAAATAACTTTCCAACGGAGTGGAAAATAAGTTGAAAAGAAAGAACAGTGGTGGGAGAATGAGAGAAGGAGCTAGAATTAACCATAATAGTTACAAGTAGAGTAAAGAAGAGCCATGAAGGATGATGAAGTCAGAAAGAGAGAAAGAGGGAAAGGAATACAGGTTTGAGATAGCTAAAAAGACTAAAACATCAATAAAAGAAAGTAATAAAGCTGAATCAATCTTATCTGATCTTTCAATCATGCTAAAGCAACAATAGCAGAACTTCAAAGGAAATTTTTTATTATATTACTGATTATATGCAGGACAAATAGAAAAGGAATACAAGGTCTTTCTCCCCATTTGCAACTTCAGAGGTCCTGCAGGGTCAGATCTAACACTAGAAAATATAACACTCACCCTGACAAACAAGCCTCTGCATCAAGTCTGTACAGAAAACAGAAAACTCTCTAAAAGTGGGTCACTATTGCCTTTGAAAATAGTAGAGTAGTATGTGTGCATAAAACATAGGGGTGTCCAGAAAACAAACACACACACTACATAATGATCAAAAACGAAATGCAGTACTGCTACGTCATCATTGTCATAAGGACCTCACTGGGGGTTTGTGGATCAGCAAGTCCTTTGATCGCCTCCCTTTGGGCTTCAGGGCCTCAACAGTGTGTTTATGTATGTGTGCTTGCTTGTTAGCAAGTAAAAAGAGGACACCATTGTTGGACAGTTTAAGTCCCCTTTAAGACAGTGAAAAGAGTGAAGACACAAGCAGCAGCACCACGAGATGCGATAAAAGATGAGCTACCACTAAACCCACTAAAACCTAGTTTTATTCTATGTCTTTAACTTTAACATCAGTATTTCTGTATTAGTGGTTGTTTGGAGTCTGTCCAGTACTTTTCTTCTCCTCCTCACTTGCCTTCATTCCAGTCTATGTTTCTCCTTTTGATCTGTGTTTCACATGAGCGCCTGGAAAGGCTTGTGATGGCCTGGCAGCTCTTAAGAGATCCTTACCTACACCACGGCGCGCAGGCAAATTGAGCCAAACCTGGCAACCAACAAGCCAGAAACACACCTTCCAGTCGCTGTTGCCAGCTAATTCCCTTTTATAGTACAGTAAGTCTGGTCAGCTGGATGCTGCATGACATACTTTTGGCATGTTAAAACCAAATCTGTGAGAATCATTATTGGTTTTTCAGTGACATCTGTGGCATTGTAAAAATTGAAGCTAGTATATCTGAACTATTAGGTGAGTAGATTAACTGATCGCCAACAATCCTAAGATTAAATGTTAAACACTCTTTTCAACATATACAGCATGATTTGTGCATCATTCTTTTTTACATAATTCATTTAAGAGCAAAAAGGAAAGACGCAAAAGGAAAGAAACCACAATAATTTCGAGCTCTCGACCAACTTTCTCAGGCTGCAGCCTGTTAGAGCAATGGCTTGTTAACAATGATCATAAAGGAAGGCCAGGTGAAGCAAGCATTACAAATACTCTGACTCCTCAAACCATGTCCTAACAATCAATGGCCCCAAACTAATCTAAAAAGCTGCCCAGCACTCTAAAAATTAAAATAACTGATAACATAAAGGCTACCAGAAGACAGGAAAGTGTTTTCTGGAAGCCATTTCCTCAGTTTGTAATGAAATTAAGAAATGCCATTTTACAAGAATTATGGAGGTCAAGCTGAGTTCTGGAAGACCAAAATTCCAATGACTAGGTCTCTTGGAGCTAGACATAGGATTGCTAGAAAGGCAATTAGAGTCTTGGTTGACAGATAAAGACCTTCAAGAAGATTTAACAGACTCTGGAGGGGTGCACTGTTCTGCTGTGAAACAACTCATGTATACTATGACCTTTATGAGAAGAAAACATTTCCTGCATCCCCCGAACAAGATTCATATTCTAACACACAGAGTCTGCTGCCTTTTTGGACATAAGATCTAAAACAAGATCACAATAGAGCTTTTTGGCTGCAATGAGGAAGGATATGTGTTGAGACATAATGTTATATTTTAGGGAAAGAACCATTCTATTAATCACAGAGCAGATCTGTCCTGATTTGAGCTTGTGTGTCAACTAGTGGCATGCTAACTACTCACTGGTAGCGGAACGAAAGAATGGATCTAATTAAATGCTTGTGATCTTAGAAGCAGACATCAGGTCATCTATAAAAAAAACTAAAGCTGAAAAGACGATCGTCAACACACTTCAACATCCACATATCCTACACAAGTGAGAGCTGGAAGTTTGGCCTGGACACTCAGTGCCCCAAGCTGAACATCCCCTTTTTTTTTTTACTAAATTAGGGGGAAAGTTTAAAAGTGGGTATACAGCTAGAAAAAAACATAACAAGATACAATGTAATGTAGTCAAAGTGTAATGGAAAATGCAAAATTTCAGTTAAAAAAATCCAGCAAAACACAACCCCGGCACGTTGTTTGGTGCCTCCTTGGTTTAAAAATATCACCTGATTAATTCTGATTTCTATGTTACACTCCCAGCACTCTAGCCTCTTTTCGCTTTGGTGTTAACAGCAAATTCCCATCAGCAGTTCTTTACTTAAACTAAAACACTGAAATGAGCTGATATAATCTATCGCCTCGACCATAAAAATTCCAATTTAGCAGTGGCTCCGCTGTCACTAAAATAAATATGTCAACTTTGGGGAAAAGTAGACAATAAAAACAACAGTTCTTAATGTTAACCTATGTTAACAAAACTGAGGACTGGAGCAACAAAGAAAGCTGGGTTTTTTTGGAGACGATATATGGGAATCACATCATGTTTTTTGATCAGAATATGGAGCTACTGGCTGGCAAATACGCTCCGCGGTGCAGTGTTTTAACAGCCTGAGTGAGTTAAACACTGTGTACCTAAAAGAGGGATCAAACTATCTGGCTGAACAGCAGACACATCTGTCAGTACTTGAGAATGAAAAAGAAATTGTCAAGTATTTTCATTTTGGTGGGTTGTATTTTGAGCTGGGTTTGTGTGTGTGTGCTAGAGAGCAATGGAATGGTATAAAAGGGTCACTCTATGCCCCAAAACAGGCTGATGTGCATGTAAGTATAAATTTGAAGTAGAAAAAGAACCTCTTTTTCCATAGTATTTTGATCAAAGCATGCCACAGAAATTTTATTAAACCAAAGGTAACTGTGTTTAAATAAAAAAATCTCACTGACACATTCACTATATATATATATATATATATATATATATATATATGTATATGTCCTCAGAATTTTAGTAAACATGCTAGTCCATTCTCTGCATTGTGTACTTCAATGTATTAATTAGGCTGATGTGAACTTCTTGGAAATTACCACTATCTTTTTTGGTAGAATGAAAGGGGAGATTTGTCTTACTGTTTGCATTTGGATCCCAATTAAAACTCTACAGTTGAATTCCAAATAATTCCTTTGCTATCTAATTAGAAATGGATCCCAGTAGCCTAGTAGCTCTTTTTTTTGTTTGTGTTGTAATTCATGTACTGAATTTTGCTGAATATATTCTGCAAATGCATAAATATTTTCATGATCATGCTTGTTATTCAGACACATACAATATTCAAGACAGTAAATGCCTGACAGCTTCACCACAAAACGCTCTTCTGCAATCATTCTCTCTGCTGTTCTCTCTGCAAATTCCTTTGCTATGAACTTTGCTTCAACCAACCTGAGAGCTAAAATGCGCTCCCACCCATTCCCTACATTCAGGTATTCTCTGATACAACTCCTTTACTTCCAAGTTAGCACACAGTTGTCCCTTTGTTCATTAGCCAAACATTCCTCCTTCCACTTGCCCTGCCATCCACCTTTAGTTGTCATCATCAAGTTTTAATTACTAAGCTCCCCCACCTCTCTTCACACAAAGCTCACCCCTCTATCCTGACTGTGGTGTGGGCATTATTAATCCCAGTTCAACTCCCGAAGCCAACTCAGCATTTTGCCTGTTACAAATAGTAACAAAGATTTCCCCATTGTTGTCCACTGGTGAGTTAAAGAAAAATGAGGTAGAAACACACCAGCACTGTCACTGTTTCTTGGCAGGAGGGCTGTGTTGATGAATGGCAATAGGAAGGTAACGGATGATTTGAGAGTAAGAGTGTATGCAATTCAAGGTCAGCAGATAGGGACTGCAGCACAGTGGGGTGTGTTTATAAGCTGATGACTGTTAAGATCTTTACTAGATATCTATGTCAACACTGCCTTGGTGTCCATCCTCCTGCTTTGTCATGAATTTCTGTATGAAAGCATTGTTTTTTTTCTAAATCTATCCTGAACAAAAAGTAATTTGTTTTATGCCTGTGGGGTTAAACTACATTTCTTTGTTTAGACTTGTTATTCTAAAAACTGTTGATGAACGGCGAACAGCTTTAACATGTTCACTTCCTACAGCATAGCTTTGGAAAAATAATGATACTACTAATAATAATAATAATTCACATAGTGCGTGTCTGAGCGATTGAATTATTAAAGTAGGGCCCAAGAAAGTAAATCAAATTAGTTTCTTGTCTACCTGAAATCCATTTACCAGGACAGCATCTATAAACTGACAAAGAGTTGAAATGTAAATAGGTACGGTTTCATTTATATTCCACTTACCTGAGGCTGAAAGGATTTACATTTTCAAGATAAGTGTCTTTAAATTAAAGACTGAACTCTGTAAGCTTACACTGTGCTGCCATTACATCTATATCAGGCACATAATAAAAGAGATGTACACCCTGCCTAAGTCTAAACCCAAATTAATTTTTTTTCTGAAGAATTGTGTTTTTGGATTTGCATCTATACTTGACTCAGTTATTATCCTACGAGTTCCCCATTGACTGACAGTTATGGGTTATTCGCTATCCATACATGCACAGAAATATTTAGATTATTGACTATAATCTAGATGAGACTATATGTTGTTCCGAGTATATGTTTACATATTTCATGGCAAATATTCATGGCAGTTTGTTCAATGTCTTATGCGCTTGAGCCCATCAAAAGTCTTATTATATGTCCTCTTTTTGTGGCCTTCCTGTTCTGTAATGAATTCTGCTGTAGCTGGTGTAGGTGGAGCTTGTGTCAGAAAAACAACAACAACAACAAAAAACAATCATATCTGGTCTTCTTTTTAGGTTTTACAGTTTCTTGCTAGATGGAGTTGGTTAAAAACCACAATCAGTTGTGTTCACATACTAAAATGTAGAGATGCGTTATCACAAAACAAAATCCAATGACCACCACCAGTAATTAAGCACACTGCAATCAATGGTGAGGAGCAATAAGATAAAAGTCAAATAAATTAGATTTGCAGCCAATATTACTTTTGGGAAGATGATGTGGGCAGCCAGGCTCATTTAAAAGGCCTTTAAGGTTACATAATAAAGCAGTGTTGTCTGTGTTATTATGTCACGATAAAGTCTAAATACTGACAAGATAGACATATATTAATCAAGCATACCTACATGGTGTCGTTCTTTGACTTGGATTCAGATCAGCTCTTTTGCCAAGTGACTCACAGACTGAGGAAAACTACAAGCAGGTTGTTCACATCTTTTTCATGCCAGGGCCCAGCAGTATTTATCACTAAAAGAGGTGATGGAGCTTAAACCCAGTGTAAAATGACCACCGGGTTATTCAGGTAATTACTACATTTCCTGTACCTTGAACTCTAGCTCCATGCCAGTGACATGCTCGCCACTCTCCACCTGGGCCAGCTTCTGGATGTAGGAGTACAGGCTCCGGGCAGCCACTTCAGTGTTTCCACAGGCAACCGCCTCCAGCAGTGCATCATGAATGAAGCTGTACTGATCCTCCGTCTGCACCATGTAGTTCCGCTGTGAGCGCATCAGTGTCACATGGCCATAAATGTCGACTGTCTTCTCATGCTTGATACGCTCAAGCATGGCATCGATTACTATAAAGCAGCCTGTCCTGCCAACACCCGCACTGAAATAAGAAGGAAAGTAATGAAGAGAGAGTTAAATTTCTTCTTTGCGATTACATTTGTTGATTAATACTTCATTTGTGTGGTTATGCCAAATATTTCAATATGAAGGACTCTTATTACAAAAACTCCTACATCATTACAAACAGCATTTCCAGTATTGTTTGTTTAGTTGTTACAGTTTAAATAATATAATAATTGAGAAACAACAGAAATATATTATGAAGGCTACAGAGGGGATACAGAAAGGAGTAAAAAAATAACAAATAGAATAACAGAAGGACAATGATGGAGACTCAGTGTGGCAAACTATCAAATTTCAGAATGATTGTGCAGTGCTTTGGATTCACTGAAGTCTTTTTATATTGTCAAAAAGGAAGTTTTCAATTTGAATAAGCCAATTGAGAAATATAGCTTGTATAAGGAGGAAAAGCTAAGGAGCAAAAAGGAGATGAAGTAATGATGGGAAGGGATTACTGTGAGGCATTTGTCAGGAAAAAAAGGAGGCGGCGGTTAGGAGAGAAAAAGATGGGGGCTATACAGAGAAGAATGATGAGACCAATAAAATGGAGAAAAGATGGGGACATTAGAAAGTCATTTATGACAGAAATGTGTAGATAAAAGAAATAATAATTTAGAATTTGATAAAAAAAAAATTAAATTTTTTGTGGAATTAAGCTTTTTGTTGGCCCTTAACTCGTATCAACTGTTGCAAAGGCCACTCAAAAGTTCCTCTAAAGCCCAACTGTCTCAGATGGGTATTAAAGTTAAATCAGACACTATTGATCTCAATGGAAAAAAAAAAAAAGAGGTAAATGAAAAAAAGAAAAAAAAAAGTAGATACATATAAAATTGTTTTTATAGCACAACATGACTAAATACCTGCAGTGAGCGATGATAGGTCCAGCATCAGGTGGGTTACAAGTCTTCACCCTACGAAGGAAGGCCAGGAAAGGGGTTGGGTATTCTGGCACACCGTGGTCAGGCCATGCTGTGAACTGGAACTGACGAACTTCCCGCTTCTCACTTGAGCCATTCTGCAGAGCAATAAGTTGGAAAAATCAGTTATGTGTGAGAGCTATGTCTAAACTGGCTAACCTTCTGGTTTAAATCTTCTATTAAAAACTAAATGAAAATGATATCAAAATGAGAGTGCTCTTGATGAAATCTTCAAAATATATTAGGTATTTCAGACTGTTTTACTTTTCTCTATCACTATTACCACTAGCCTTCAAGTGATGCAGTTTGCTAGATTTACCTCCACAGAATGGGGTTAAACTACTGACTGACAGAGCCGAGAACTTCGGGCATGTACTGTGAAAATAAAAAAAACCCAAAACAATCTTTAGGCACAGGAGCCTTAAGATTTCCTCAACAGATAAACTAACTACTGGCGACCTGCCCAGGGTGTACCCCACCTCTCTCTGGATAGGCTCCAGCCCCCCCGCGACCCGACCGACGGATTAAGCGGGTATAGAAAATGGATTGATGGAGATAAACTAACTCACACAGTTAAACAGACAGGTGACCTTGCACAAGTAATCCACTGGTGTAAGGATTCATTCATTTGATGTATATGCTTTCTTGCCAGATGCATTAGGATGGGAATTTTTTTAATATTTTAATGAAATATTGGCTATGAATATATCGATATATATCTATGAAAGACCCAAACAAGTTAATTTTTTAAACCTCTATCAAAGAAAGCTTGTCACTGTAGCTGAGATCCATTTGAAAAAGATTTCTGGGGTTATCTCAATCCAATGTTCATGAAGCAACATTTTTAACTGGTTACTTAAAATCAGCTCCTGAAGCATCAAAACCACAAGCTGAGATCCAGAGAAAGGACATTTTCTCCAGCAGAATTATAAGAAGAAACAAAGATTAAGTCTACCTTGGATCTTGAGGTCCTTTTCTCCTCGCTTTACTTACATAAAGATTCTCTAATAGAGGGACTATTTACAGCTCAGTGCAGTGCTTCTGCTTTCCTGACAAGGACATTTTTCCTTGGTGAGTAAACGAATAACAGAGTGATAATTAAAGGCAAACTGAGCTACTTCCAAGGTTCTTTATTTCAGTTTGGACATTCCCTGTTTCTGCAGATGGGGTGGACTGTTTGAACATGACATTTTTGGCTCCTTGTTTCTATTTAAAATTCATTTGTGAGCAGACACAATTCTGTATCACTGTTGGACACACATGAATATATACAGTAGTTAGGTACCCCGGTGACTGCTTTGTAGATGCACTGTGTGCATGCCTGCCTCTGCTACCTTATTAATCACAAAAAAAAACAGCAAAGTGAGAACAGCTCAGAGAGGAATCACAGCAATGGTGCCATATTATAAGGAAGGAGGAGAGGAGAGATAGAGAAATAACCTTATCGGTGGATTTGATAGAGGTTCAGAATGTAAATGGGCTGGAATGTCAACCAGTCAGCTATAAAGCACCATGGCTGCTGATCTGTTGCTATCTTTACCGTCACGGGCACGCCTTGGCATTCATCGTTCAGTTGGCAATCCAGCTAAAAGTCAACAACGTTCTTTGCTTGTGTTATCTGGTTAGAAAGAAAATTCTGGAAATGTCTAATCTTTCAAGTGGAAGGTTCTCTACCTCTTTCAGCCTTCATTGCTATACTGTCATGTGGTGTCAAATTGGGCCAACATGCACTGTATAGCACATGTGCTACTGTTTTCTTTATCTCTACTGTTTAATCCTCCTTAAGTGCTTTTCAGTGTATTATTCATCTGTGTGGGAACATGGCAGTGTGTGACATCACGTCTCACTTGTGTATGAGCACGCATACTGTGTGTATGAGAAAACGCTTCATACTGAAAACATGTTTGGGAGATATGGTTTATCTGGCGGTGTATTTCAGTGTCTAAATATGCATGTGTGTGAGAGTGTGTGTGCACACAGAGGCATAAGAGCAGTCTGCCAATTATGTATATTGAGTTTCTCTTCTGCTCACTTTACCTAAGTGCTCCAATTTGGCAGATGCACATAAACAGATGATCTATTGAGGAGAGACTGAGGTAAAGGTAACAGGGCTGAACTGGAAGGACAACGGAGACAAAGGGTTATTCTTGTGTCGTGTTTACTCTGAAGAGAAAAACAGCCCAGGGTTTAGCACATTATTTTTGTTATCTGCGAAAACCTTTTTCTAAGATGTGTCCCTCTATTCAGTCATTGAATAAATATAAACATTTTTACTCCTTGTTATTCAGCATGATGATATTTGCTTCAGAATACTTAAGTTCCATCTACTTTATAATTCTCTTTGTGTCCTTGCTAGTTTGTTTAAATATTGCTGGGGAGAAGAAAATATGTAGACATTAAGCCAAATGGTTGCTTTCAGAATGCACTGTGAGTGGGTTTGAGTATTTACAGCCACACAAGCATACGCGCAGTTTGTCCATGTATATCTGTGCATTAGAGAGATCGTCCTACCTTGTGCAAGGAGAAAGTGCGTACACAGAAAGTGGCCAATTCTATGGTGTCCAGCAGGGTCACTTGGGTCATACCGTAGGTTTCGGTACCACGACTGGGCCAGTACTGGTCACACTTAATCTAGGACAGAGAAATTAAGACAGAAAGGCAGAGGAACAGACTGAAGTGTTAACAGCAATATATCACATTCTATTAAACAATTTCTCCACTAATGATCATAAATGGAATAGTGCAGGAAAATATAAATTGACACAAATGCGAACAATTTACACAGCACTCATTAAACAAACTGTTCTTTGGACTAAAACACCAGGCAGTGTTGAACACGAGGTCTTCTCTCAAATGCACTTCTAAGAAAACAGCATTGCATATAGCAAACAGATGTGGCTGTCACAACAACTGCTTTTTTACGCTTATTGTCACTGGCCTAACACAAATCCTGCCTGTCTCTCTCCCTAAATCTTAAAACAAAACCATTCAACAGGGATATAACATAAGTACTTTTAAACTGTCGAGAACATTATAACTGCTGTTTCAGATTCTGGAATTCTACCTAAAGCTAAGGTAAGATGGGTTTTAGAACAACTGCCGGACAGATTTCTTATCATGAATGTGAGGGTTTTTAGCATTTTGAAATTCTTTGTAGTTCTGAAAGCACAACACCTGCTCCTCCTCCTCTCAGCCCACCTAATAAAGATTCAGTCAGTTTGGGGTGTGATGCTCCAGCGGACATCTGATGAGATGTGACAGCTAGTGAAGGAGACGTGCTGCTCTACAGCTTTCTCTCCCATTTCCTGCTCAGGCTGACACTCAAGTTCTACTGCCTGCTAATCCTGATCACGTTTGACAGGAGTGGAATGCACATGTCGGGGTGGAGGATAGGTAAACAATTGAAAAGGGATGGAAGGAGGGACAATGAGTGAAGACACCTGGGGTGAGTGAGCTTGATGTTGACACAGGTTTGAGTTGACAGGTTGAAACATCGCACTTGGCTTTTTGACATTTAGACAAGCCCACGTCCCCATAGAACAGGATATTATCACTGTAGATGTAGTTGCAGAAGCAGTGATGGAACAAGTATTCACATCTAATTCTTAAGTGAAAATATCTAATATATCTAAAAAGCTTGATTTCAGGTAGAAATATTGCACTGAAAACCATATGTGAGAGCAGAATCTGATTAGCAAAATGCAAGCCAGCTGGATGCAACATTATTATGCATTACATTGCTGGGTTATCAATAATGCCTCAATGTCTCAGCACCATTTAAATGTAGTAGCTAAGGTGTAGATAATTTAAACAACTTGGTTTACAGCTAGATATTTTAGTGTATAATAACAAATGTAAATCTTTCATCTTTAAAGTAAGACGTAACCCGTTAAATAACTGCAGTTTTACAAGGAAACAGGCTTTCTTCGCCCAAAATTTTCAATCAAACTTCTTCTATCATAAGATGGTTCTGGGAGGCTCTGGTCACGGAGACCACTAAAAGTGCTTAGTGGAATTTTAGTTACTTGCACTGTGCTGTCTTAGATCAACAACTTGCTGTGCTATCATGTCTGTTGGGGACTTGCAACAGCTTGAAGTTTCCACTGAAAATAAGAAGAGAAAACCAAGCCAAGTCCATAATGATACTCCCACTGGACTTTAACTAATCAGATGTGCGCAGGTAGACTGTCTCTGAGTTTACTCTGCTTTATCACCCTCCTTTGTGATTTCCCTCTGGTTTCTGCAGCCCTCTGAAAGCAATCAGACTCAAGAAAATGAAGTCTGATTACCTACCAATGGAGTTTGAAGTGTGAAGCTTCTAAATCAATGTAAAGCTGTGTCATTGTCAGCACCTGTTTGTTGCATTTGGTCTTGTGAAACAATGGATTGATTTAGTAGTTTATTAAAAAAAAAGAAGAAAAAAAGAGTAACAGTACAGTGCATAAGCCCCAAAATAGGTGGAACAGACTTACCCGTGACTTCTCTTCCAGCCTGGTCATCATGACGACAGTGGCTGCTCTCTGTTCCCACACCATCCTCCAAAAGTCTCCAAATGTCTCTGGTAATGGACCTTGGGTTGCTATGTAGGCGTTCTGCTTCCTGTAGCCGTCAATGTAGTTGGCGTTGATGTAGTCACTACCAGATATACCTACAGACACAATAAAATGAGATTTTACAAAAAATGCAGTATGCTACTTGTGATTGCTTTTCCTCATTTCCTGCTTAATTTGTCAGTCTGTAATCAGCACATTTTTGTTTTGTACCCTCTGCTTTAACAATTCTCAGTATTCACCCCCCTCCAAAAAAAACACTGTAACATATTGCGAGCCACCGTGCCATTCCCACAACCTTTAAAGCCACTGGATTTGTAGAGCTGTTGAAAACTAGATGTGTTTTTGCCCGTTCACATTGCCTAAAATGAAGCAAATACCTAATTTTCAAAAAAACTGTATTGCTTTTGTATCACTGACTTTTTTTTTTTTTATACCTCTGTGTTTCTGCCTTAGTTTCTGCAGATACGCTGTGACAGCCTGCATCTGCTTTACCACCATCACGGATGGCGTGTGTTTGAAGATCGAGGATAGTGGAGAGTAAATCAGCCACTCAGCCATGACACCACATCACATCCCATTCCATCCCCCTA
This sequence comes from Leuresthes tenuis, assembly GCF_036924035.1. NCBI lineage: Eukaryota > Metazoa > Chordata > Actinopteri > Atheriniformes > Atherinopsidae > Leuresthes > Leuresthes tenuis. Next base: position 11,763,306 of record NW_027325361.1, on the reverse strand, counting down.
CGGCTGCTGCCATGGTTTGTGACAGATTGGTCCTACTAAATCTTGTCATAAGGAGCCCCCTTAAGCATTGCTGTGTCGAGGGATGTGAAATGTTTTAATGCAGAGGACGGTGTGTACATAGCACTTCAAAGATATAACAAAATCCAGGATCCAAAAATTGTAGGGTGCAGAATTACAACAAGCGGAGTAGTTTTTTTAACTTGTTGTTGAAGAAAGGTTTGAGCCAAGACATCGTTTTTGTGATTAGAGTTTGCCTAGCACAGAGAATCTTACAGTTATAAGACATAACAATGCTCAACTTCATTTAGCCAACTTCTACAATCCTCCCAACTGACACAAGACTCCTGTGTTGAAGAGTCACGTCTCCTTGACTGACATATCTTAATTCACGCAACAAACAATAAAACACTCAACTGGGCTAATTCAAGAGTCGAGACTCAGTGAGAACAACAGCCATTTGGAGAGGAAGAGCAAGATAATGAAAGTCTGAGAGAGACAGAGTGAGTACAAGGAGAGAGGGGAAGTAAAAAGAAGAAATAAAGAAAGAAAATAAGAGAAGAAGAAAAGAACTGAAAGAAGCAGAAAAAAGAAAGAAAATTGTCATTAAAACGGATTCCACGTCGCACAATTTGACTGGTGCCTTGGCTTTAGTCATAGCTAAGTGAACAGAGAATGGTGGTGTGCATGAATTGTTCCACTGCTGCGACTAATGGCAAAATCACTGCAGTGTAAAATAGAAATTTCAGACTTGATTAATTTATGCATTTATGGACGAGGCAATTTTTTTTTTAAGGATAATGTTGTTATGCATGTTGGAGCATCGTCAAATTGGCCTGTCTATTGGTAGATGTCAAAATCTACTCTGTGCAGTTTACTTATACAAAAGCAAAGTAGTCTAGAGTACAGAGTATCTGTGAAGAGTTGAGAGCTCTTCTGGTGATGCAAAGCCAGTACAATGTCAGCAGTGAAGGGTGAGTATCTCTGACAATGTCCCTTAAGATTTAGGAGTTAGAGCAAGAGATTTTTCTGGCTCTAAGATTCTAAGCACTTAGTGTCTATAGAGAGTTAGAGGGAAGTCAAGGAAAGGGGTAGATCTGATGAGACAAATAGGACGTTGCTAACACTGGTTTAAGTCCTGGATTCCTTTGAGTGTGAGATGTGAGTGCCAGGCACAGTGATGAGCTGAAACAAGTCCTTGCCTTACTCCCAAAATAATTTGGTTGCATAAATGGTTTAGCTGTTACAAAGCAAGTTGACTGGTTGACTGAAGTTTCAAACACTATATATAATTTCCTTTAGTTTAACTTTTCACGATTCAAAACTACTTGCATAATCCAGCTTTTTATTGAAGTTCTTCATTCTCTCTTTTGTGCTCCTCCATTTTGTTCCTCCATGGTTATGTGCAAAATCAGCAACAACAGTCATCTCGCCCACTTTAGATCAGATATCCAAAATTTGCTATTGCTTCCACTTTCTAGAGAACAATGTATTTTTTTTCTCCATTTAGCCTGATGTATATACTTGGTTCAATGTCTTCATGACTAACACAGACTCTGAATGAGAATTCACAAAAGTAATCTAGAGTGAAACAAGCTCATCTCAGAAGTTCAGGTAAGGATGCAGAGTGTGCGGGTGAGCCTTACCCTCGATGGGAGCCAGGACGACACGGGAATGGTCGTAGGCAATGACGTTGGCGTAACGATTTTTGGGTTTGTTCACCTCCAGGTTGGAGTGCTCCCAGGTGAACTGCTGACCTGGATCAATGGACTGATGGGAGGCAGAGACAGGCACAACATGCACACATAAAGAAGCAATCAGAGGAGCCGTGAGAGGGGCTGAGCTTTAACAATACAACCTTAATGTTAGAAAAAAAGAGGGGGAGACTGAGAAGGTGATTTCATTTAAAGAAAAAAACGAAGTATGGAAAGAAAGTAGTACGGAAAGTACGACACTCAGTAAAATACCGATTCAGCTGGCTTCTTTATAATGCAAGAATTCAAAATAAATCTTAAGAACATTTCATGGCAATTGCTTTGTCTGGCATCTGGTGCACAAATGATGTGGAGGTTAGAAAGATAATTGCAGTTAATTCTAACATGCAATCTATATGTAAACATTGCAGCCATGAGATGTTTAACTCTATCTGAGCCTCATCCGTTTTATTCTCTACTTTTGCATTCTGTTTTCTCTGTCACCATTTCCCTTATCTGATCTCTTCATCTTCAAAGTCTTCTCCATTTTTTCCTCTTATTATCCTACTCTTCGTCTTCCTTTTCTTCTTCCACCCCCTTTCTATTTAACAGTCCTCCACCTACTCTCCTGCTATTTTCCATTGCTTTCTAAATCATCTTTGGCAATGTGTGTGTACTTGCGTGTGCAGGCATATGAAGATTGGGGTCAGTTCCCTGAGAAATCTTTTTTCATATTTTAAAAATTAAAAGCCACATCTGTGCATGTTTCTTTAATACATTTTCTTATTAAATAACAAAGAAACACATGAAAAACACCCACTGCTAATTTTGCAGGTGTAATTACCTAAATAATTTTTCTTATAATAATTTATCCATCTTCCTTATCTGTTACGTTGTGCTTGACATTGAATGCATTTCATATTGTAGCTATCAGATAGCAGAGAAGAATCCTCAGGTACTGTCAGGTAAAAGTGCTTTTTTATTGCTGTTTGTATGTCAGATCATCTCATCTCCATTCCGCTGCTCTCTTTCCTCACACTGAGTCCTCATCATTAACCAGACATCTCTACCTCATCTCTCTCTTCTCTCAACTCTTCCCTCCATTTCTCCCTCCTCTCTCACATCTAGCTTGGCTAGAAACCAATCAGTCAAAACCCTGTAGAGCTGTGCTTGGCAAGCCAGGGTGCTGAGACGGGCAGCCATTCATCAAGAAAATAACAAAATTAAAATTACACTTCTCTATTTAATTTGGTCATTTATTTTTCCTGGGGGCGTGGCAGTAGTGTGAAGGGGCAGGCAGACAGAGAGAGAAAGAAAAACGACAGAGATGAGCTGGCGGTTTAAAGACTCTCAAAGCCAAGTAATTAGAAGCTGTAGCTTCAATTTTGGCATTAAGTCTGTCATTACTCTTCCCCACCGGATGGAACAAGCTCGTCCGTTTGGTATACAGTCTGGATGTGGATTTATGAATAATAGATACCCAAGAAATACTGGATTGCTATGAGAAGTCATTATCCACCAACATCCACCAGCAGGCATAATGATGGCAATCTATGCTGGTGTACCGACTTCCAACCTTAGGCTGGCGAGCAGTAAGGCGACAGGCTCTGTGATTTAGGGATGGCGAGTAGGGCATATTGCTTGTATGCAAACGAGAGCTGATTCAGCGCTCCTGATTTCTAATCAACTCTGGTGTCATTTATAACCGCTGCGGTCTCAGAGCTCAGACAGCTCAGTTACCCCCTCTTCACATGCACATATGCACACACACATGCACACATAAAGCCTGGCTGCCAGTGTGAAGCTTGCGTGACAAAACAGACGTAATCTCCATTTTAGAAAGTCTAAGTCTAAGCTCATTGAAATGTGTGGAGAATTTCAAACTACTCACTTATTCATCTCCTTTTTGAGCAAGTCATTACATTTTCAAGTACATCTTTTTTAAATGGTTAAGGGTACTGATACACTGATCTACAGTTTTTCTGGTGATCACCATATATCTATTTTCTCTGCTGAATGCAGTAATCAAATATATTTCAGGTACTACGATAGGACACATTCTTTTTAAAAAAAAATGTTCTTTAAAGAAATATTAAGCTTCAATTCTTACAGTAAAATGATTAGCCTAGTTAGCCAGCTAAGTTGGAAGATGCATTTGGTAACAACTCACTAAAGGAAATTTTACATGACTGAATTTGACAATTGTCTCGTTTTGCCATGTGGGGGAAATATTTGGGTCAGAACAACTGATTTGTCCTTCAGTACCACCAGCTGGATAACAGCCAACAAGCAGGAATAAAAGACAAAAACATGGATATATGACATAATTGAATAGACTCCCATGTCATTTTTCAGTGAAAATACAAATGGGCAGAAATCAATGCTCTTGAACCGCTGAACCTTGGGTCAGCTCACCTCATATTCCTGGGAGAGTTTGAGGTTGTCGTTAGCCTTGAGAAGTTCTGTGTGTTCAGCCAGCTCTGAGATAGGAATAGGAGGATGATTCATCATACCTGTTGGCCAGAAAATAGAAGTAGGGATTCCACGTGGGACAAGAAAGGAAAAACAGTTCATTAGTTCAGTGCAAGGGAACTGGGTTCAAAACTTTAAACTGACAAACATTTATTAGTGAAAATTTCTTGCTTACACAACATAGAAAGATGGATTTTAGTGATGGGGAAGCTTGAGCACATGGTAGATGTAAAAAAAAGTGATGAGATGTTATGGGTACTTGACTGGACCAGGCCAGAGCTCCAAAGTTTGTTGAGCACTGTTGATTTTCCAAACAATACATTCATAGAGCATTTTTTTATTTTTATTTTGTCAATGATCAAGCTGCTGATGGATAAATGAGCAAAACAAAACAATAGTTGCTGCGTTTAGCCAATTATGGCTCAGACATTCAGAGGCATCAACAATTTTGACAGTTTGTGGAATTAGTTTAAAATTACACACAATGAAGTTTTTGATGGGAAGATTAAAGACAAGAAACACCACTGATGGTTTTTTACTCTTTCCATCAATGAAACCCACATTTTGACAAAAATCCTTTGTACTCTTTTTTTGGAGATAATCACAAGTCATATTTGTTTTCAGTACGGCTGCTGCCAACAAAAACAGAAGAAGAACTTGATCAAAGTAATTTTTTGGTAATATGAATCGATTTTAGAAGAGATAAAAGGGGAGATATCAGAATGAATAGGAAAAAAGTATAGAGGAAAAGTGTGTGAGTATGTATCCAATGATTTGACCTGATATCCTTGAACAAACATGCTCTTGATGTCTTTAGCATGGAGACCACTTTTTAATGTTGACTCTATAAAAAAGGCTCTGACTCCAGAATCGAGCCCTGACCTGGGGGGCTTATGGGAGGGAAGGTGAGTGGGAGATCAGGAGGTTTAGGAGTGTGAGTGATGCTGAACGACACAGTGAGCTGCTCCATTCCAGCCAGCATGAGCAAACCAAACAAGATATCCTTTCCACCATCTGCTGGTTCCTTCAAACCAGTGAGCACAAGTGCCAAGATAAATACCTCTTACCTTTCAGTATCACAAGTCAACATTCTCAGTTACATTTTCAATATGCACATTTCCAAAATCCTGGAATGATTTTACAAGAGCAAGCCTTCCACTTGGTGGGGAAACTGATTTTTTTCCCCCCTTTGGGCTTGCTCTACTATCCACTGAATATTGTGTTGCTCTTGCCATAATATTATCAGCACTGCTGTGCACTCCAGTCACTAATCCATTTAGTAGCATAATGCTGAGGCCATGTAATGGAATATGGAACAGCCATGGATTGAGCCTCTGTCCCTGCATGTGGGATAGCAATACATAACGCATTTGTATTTTTATCAAGAGACCTCTTTTCCTGTTGAGTACTGAGGTCAAAAGTCAGCAAAATCTTGACAAGCCTTCACAATAAATTTATCCAGGCTTAATTGGGCGTGCAAATCGGTATAATCAACTTAAGCATCCTTAATTTTTCCTTCACCGACACTGCTTAATATCCCTCTAATGTCACAGGGGTCACCCATGTTTTGGTTGCTTTTGTTGCACTTAAGATCACCCCAACTCTGTCTTGACAGTCTTCATTAGTAATGGTAATTTATTTTACACTGAATGAACAATGTGGCACTAAATTACATGAAGATTACATAGCTCACAATATATCAGACAAATGGAGATGACACTGGATGCTGTGACACCCTCTGGACATGGATGGACATACTACATTAACACGCTACTCGACAAGTCATACCACACACACCCACGACCCTTTTGACGGATCATTTACATAATCAACTAATTCTGATGAATTGGTTTCCTCCATTTGTACAGCTCAAGTAGAATTTCTGCTGCACTTTATTATCTTGATCTCAGGAAAAGCCTTGTAAGGTGATAGGAGGCCTCTTCGTATTCATGCACAAGTTTCTCAATAAGCCAAAAAAACATGAAGATCATGGAGGCACTATTCAGGGAAAGAGTTATTAATGTTGGAATTCAGATGGGCACGAAAAACAAAGGGAAAACTTGCTAATTAAAACTGGTCAGTTTCCTATAATCAAATTCAAAAAGAATGCTTGTGTTGTGCTTGTGCAAGTGTGGTTGTGTAATTTACTCTGTGTGGACCGCTATGTGTATTGGTGAGTGTGCATGAGTTGCAGACATACTAAAACTCCCATCATTTCATTTTCATTTATTTATTTATTTGCCTGTATTACTATCTTCATTTATAAGTAGCTGCTATGGAGACATACATCAGACCAAATTCTGCACAGCTCCACGAAGCACTGCCAGGGGGTTAGGCAGTTATTGTATACTACTTCAGAATTTGGTAGATTGTTTTAAGAAAGTTAAATTACTTTAAACTGTAAGGCGAGGGGGGGACCACCTCATTTTTCAATATTTTTAACACAATTTAAAAAATAGGAATTGGAATCTTTGCACCACAAAACTTGATCCATCTATTCCTCACTGTGTACTTTTCCAAAAAAAACTGCTTTGCTCTCCAGACAAATGAGCTGAAGGCACCTGGTTTGTCTGATTCATTTACTCATTCATGCACTGAAAGCACACACCGTATTTATCCAAGGAATAGAAAAAAAAATGTTTTCAAAGTGACCTGTAGTTGAGCGAAGTGATGCAAGGACACACTGTTGTTATTCTCTACCTCAAATCTTAAGATCTCACCCCTCTATTTAACCCAATCCCCTCCCCCCCACATTTTTCCAATCCATGCTGCCATTTTTTTTCACTGCAATCAACGTGATCAGTGAACACAGAAAAATAAACTAGCATCTAATTACACATTTCCAATCTCCCGATCTGCAGTCAATGTGCCTGAGAAATAAAATGATTCTTTTTGATAAGCTTTGTTAGTTTCTTCAATAGCCTATTTTATGATGCATATTTACATATAAAAGGGAAGAAGTCTATCTGTGGGTAAGCAAAGAAAATAAAGAGGGGAAAAGGGGAAAGAGGAAAATGAGAAACTGCATTGCTCTTGGATTATTCTTTTGCAGGAAGAGGGGGTGATCAAATGTTGAGCCATTGTTTGGCACTGCTTTAATTAATTCTGCTCGTTATCTCTGAGCACAGAAAAGACCCCGTTGGTTCAGAATGGAAATGGAGCAGTGGTGGTGAAAGACGAGAAGGAGGAGGAGGAGGAAGGAGAAGGGAGAACAACAACAGGGAGCTGAGAAAGACGAATGACACAGATTATACTTTGTAAAAAAAAATAAAAACACACTTCTAAAGCATCTATACATCAGCAGAAGTGATTGTACATGTTATTTATGCAAAGTGGATTAATGCACAGCCAACAGCCCAAGTGAATATCGTGACTGGCATCCAATTTAAAAAAAAAGTGTAGTGTACCAAGAGAAACCAACACAATTAGTGATTGAATTTTGCTGCATCATGAGAAAAAAAGCAAGTTATGTATTTGTAAATTGAGGCAAGCAGAGCTCAAAAACGCCGAAACACAAAGAAAAAACTAATCAAAATATAAAAATAAAGCTGGTGCACAAACTCTAAAACCATAGAGACTAACTTTCATAGTCAAAATCTGCTTCACTCTGAGGACTGCTTAGACCAGAATCTGTAAAGAACAGTAAACATAGGAGACAATGGTTTCAAATGGCTGTGATGCAACAGAAAATAAAATGTACAAAATTATAAAAGGCCATGAAGTAAAGCATAAAGGCAATATCAAATTTCTTATAAACAAAAAACATTACCCCAAGTTAACTCAGGCCTTAAAAAAGAAGGTTTTCAAGCTTTTATAGATAAACAGATACAAATCCAGTGAAACTTTTAAGAGCTGACCCGACTTTCCCTTCAACCAGCTAATACCCATGATACAAGCAGACCAGTTGGCCATTTATGTCAGCCTCTCTCACATCAACTGAGAACTGCCCTCTGCCAAGCCCCACATCAACACCTCTAGAGATCAGGGATTAGAAAATTTACTTGATATCTGGAAGGGTCCACTGAGAGGTTGGAGTGAGAGAAAAAGAGAAAAAAAAAAGCTTATTTTTGCTTTTGACAAACTCTGAAAGGTTTCTTTGTCCATGGCTTGGTGCTGATGCACTGGGAGTGAAAGGTGTGGAAAAGTGTCAGCATTCTTGGCTGACAGCTGTGGAGCCAGAGATGATGGGAGTCAGACCTCAGAGGAGTGTGGTGATGGCTCAAAATCCTATCTTCTCTAGAGGATTGGTCCTCTGAGGCCACATGCAGTGGGTGTTATTTCCGGGTTGACTTGGGTCTCTCCAAGTGTTTAAGGACCCCTGCGACTATATTAACTCTACATGTGGCTGGAAGATTAAATTTAGTGGGATGCTGCCAACCTTCCCATCAAATGAAGTCAAGGACTAACACTGAAATCATTTCAACAGTACTGCCTTGAAAAGTAAGGCAAAGATGACAGCTTTAATTTATTCTAGTGATATTTGATGCGGCACTTTGCTCCTCTACTGTATGTGAAAAATGGGGAGATTATTTGGGGGCACAATTAAGAAAGATTTTTTTTTTCAAAAAAGTTCAGGATTCCAGTTAGAAACCAATAGAGACTGGTATGCTAGTGACAGTCCGAATCTTTAAGTGAGTTTACCTTTCATAGACATCTTAGTGTGAAGATGTCAAACCAGTGGCATGAAGCAAGAGCAAAGGGATGAAAACACTGAGTATCCCTGTCTCCCTAATTGATTTATGACAATGACTAATTAAGCCTAGCGGGTGGTGCTCTGATCTCCTGTCTCAAAATGTCATTCATCACAGCAGGGAAGAGGTACAGGCATGTCTGATTCTGTTCAAGTGTAAGTGCATATTGTGTGTGTGTGATTTGCCAGAACTGCGAGTGGGAGGGCATGGTTGTTATAGCCGCTGCTGTAATCTAAGCATGAAACATGAGAGTTGTTGACACACGCGAGTGACTGGCTGGTGTCGGTTGGATTTTCAAGTGTGCAATGCTGTCTCAAAGAAAATATTTGATTTTTACATCGATAAAGAAGTAATTTCTTCTGTCAGAATTGTAGGGGTGTGAAGGGGTGTCAATTCATTGATGTTGTATTAAGTATATATTAACCAGTAAGACAAAAATGCATTAGATATTAGCTGTGGTATAAAACTGTACCACCAGGTGGAGCCTCTAAATGTTCAGTTAGCTGGAACTACAGATAAAGGTCATTAATTGGAAAGCAAGCACAACTTCTTGTCATCCAAGTTAGAAAAATGTCTGGCTCTGCTTACTGTGTCAGTCTTATAGATGAACCCTGCAGCACAAAAAAAAAAAATCCTCCGGTGGATAACTGTTACTACTGGAGGCTCACACAAAAGCTAAACTTGCATTTTATAATGCTAAAGGAGAGTAGAAGCTGTCTGACATTGCTGCATTCTAGCAGTAGTGAACTTGTCAATTCCCTGGAGTAATACAATTGGTGTGACAGTATCTATGGAAGCAAGTTCCAGCGGAGCATCGGGTTCCAGCAGAGGACTAAAGACATACTTTGCAGAATGTTTCTGAAAAACATAAAACAATGTCAGCCAGTTTCTGCTTGTGTATTCCTTTGTGGAGACACAGCCTTACGATAGCCGTTTTTTTGTTGTTGTTATGTTCCGGAACCTTTCAGAGCTGCAAGTATTTGGCCTCTCCATTTAACCCATCACAGAGTGGTTGGGAAGTGCAGATCATTTACCAACCGAGCCCACATTTTCCCAAAAGTCAGGGAAGCTGTCCACTGACATTCAGGTCCCAGGTTGCTCCATCAGGTATGACTATGAATTAAAAAAATACCTACATGACATAAGTGCACTGTAAAAACACTGGAGTAAATCATTGTTTAGAATTAATCAGCTTGTTAGCTGCATTAGGAGGATGAGTTGGAAAAAAAAGATAAAGAGTAAGAAAATTAAATAATAAAAATATATTAAAAGGGCAGGGCTTGGTCGGACATAGAGAGCAGATTTTCACTGAATTGTGCTGCTTCATTACTTTGGCCCCATTTGCCAATTAAACCCGAAGCACCAGAGAAGATAATAACAAAACTAGACACTCTTTGCCCCAAGGAGTTTTGGAATGTCATTGTGCAGCCGTCACATCACCTATGGGCTTTAAAGCCTGAATACCCAAGCATGCACACACCATCAGTGTACACACTTTCCCGAACATGCTGCTTTAGAAACATAATCGAAGCCATATCTTATGTTCTTCAGCACTAGAGGTCATTGAGCACACACAGCCGATGCAGCATATGCTCTGCTGGCTTGGAGAAACCTTGGATAACTGCTCCGTGAGTATGCTCATTTGAACAATGGTCGCTATTAGCTGATGGGGATGTTCACAAATGCTCACCGGCCCACTTAATTGGGCTAAAATGTCCATTCAAATTAAATTCCTGGGGTGTAGAGATAACGACTGCATCCAATTCTGCGGAACAGTGACAAGGCTGCTGAATGAGAACACTTGTCATATATAAAAAGAAGTCTCTACATGTAGTGCAGAGTGTTATGTTAAAGAAGCAAGAGATTGTAACAAGAGCTTCAAATATCAGGACGCATGCAAGACAAGTGAGAAGAAGGTGGAAAGCATTGGAAGTAAAAATGGAAAACTGGAAAGAATAGTCATTGTATTATTACAGAATCACCTATAGAGCTCCTTAAAACCGACCATCATAAAGATGAGGGTGGTTAAATACAGATCCATATTTCTGCATCTAAGAGGGTTTGAGTTTGAGCTTTTCTCCTCTCTCAGGTAAAGAAGTCTGTTTTTCCCAGGAAAAAAAAACTCAAGGCAGCATGACTGGGTTCCAAGAGAAACTAGAGAGAAATGCACTATTTTGAAATCCGAGCCTTTTGATGATGCAGAAACTGGCCGTGGATGACAGATGGATGGCTGAAAGACAACTAGGCTAGGAGACAGAAATGCAAGAGGCTGAAAAAAAAAAGGAGAACAAGAAAAAAAGAAACTAGATTGGGTGCTTTCCCCCCCCCCCATCTCTGGAATATTTGCTTCTTCATTAATTTGCTTTTTTTGCAATTTTGCTTCAGCAGGCAAGAGATGTATATATATACTATAGATGTACTATACAAGAAACACAACAAGTGAACTTGATTCAACTGTGAAACGCAACAAACTGATGCGAATGTAGCCAAATTACAGGAGGCTTCGACAACAGAAAAATAGCCTGATGGAAAAATGAGTCTGCAAGGGAGGCAGGAGGAAGATCTCAGACAAGCTTTGGCCATTGAGGCCTTAGAGAGCGCGTGCAGGATGTAGTGTGCGCTGTTGCTAACACCGCACTTTAGCTTGGATGAAGATCAGAAAGAAAGGAAGACATAAATGAAAGCATGTAAATCCAGAGCAACAAAATGGGATTTGAATCCAGTCCAACAAGCAATGTCATTTCTAACAATTTGTTCGTCATCAATAGTTAATAGTTACACAGCGAAATGGCATAACGCATAAATATGGCCTGCAGGCAGCGATGAAGGCAAATAATCAAACAATGTGATATGAGAGCACTCAATTGACAGAACAAATGCTGCAGTACACATGTAACATTGTGGAGCTTTCTGCATGTGTGTCAATTTACACATAAATTATTAAAAAAATAACAATAATTCATACATTCATCTTAATTTTCTGACTCACATACATAAATACCTTTTTACACATTAATAGTTATTTTCAGAAGGAATGTGTTATTTTGTGTTGATGCTACTATACATTAATTTTCTTTGTGAAATTAACTTGCCACTACATTAGGTTCCAAAAAAGAAGATGATTTAAACGATGAAAAGAGTCTTAAAAACTACGTAGTCTGTCAAAGCCACTAAAACAGTGATCTCTATTACGTTCTCCATTATGGTTTATGTAACTCTTTCCTAATAAAAACTACAACCTGAATGTACTTATATGATGGAATTTACTGAATTCTACAGTTGGATTGTTTATATTACATGAGTATATTACATTCCGAGTTTTTCCTGTACCTGCAGTTTGGAAGTTGATGCGTCTCATCTCCACGGGGTCTGTAGGGTGGTGGGGGGTAATGTCTGCATTGTTCAGCAGACATTTTGTGCGTGGCTCTGACTCTTTTCTTTTGCGGCTGGACAGTAAGACAAACAAAGAGCAGAGAGAGGGAGAGACATACAACAAAAACATAGAATAAGCGAGCGATTATTCACATGAAACATTTACGACTCACTCATAACTCAATTGTTTCAACTAACAGGAAGCTCAGCAGGTTTAAAAAGTTAAAAAATGACATCCAATCAACAACTGGAGCTGTGTGCTCCTTCAGATCCCACTAATTAACTAAAGATCTTACTTTTGTTTAGTCTTTTGTTTGGGCTATTTTGTCTTATCTTATAAATCCCACTGAATCTAAGTAAAACTACACCTTACCTGTCCGGTTTGCTGTTTCCCGAGAAAGCAATAGGAGCCAAATAAATACGTAAAGATGGTAAAAACACAACACACAAGGAGAAAGGGAGAGGGGGAGGCAAGAAGAGAGATAAATCAATAGAGAGCAGTTTAAAATTCACTGGGGTCACTGCTGGGCTCGCAAAAAGTGAAATAAAGCTCATCAGCATTTGGAGGTGTGTGCGTGTGTGTCTGCGCTTGTGTCAATCAGTGAGAATAAGTGAGTATTCAATGCACATGCATTTGTGAATGTATGTATGTGTGTGCACAGGGGTACAGATACAAATGGGGGAGGAAAATGTCAGGGCCAAGGGCAGACCAGGGAAACACTATTCACCAGGGAGAGACTGGGTGGGGGGGAATTTAGGTGAAGAGAAAGAGAAGAAGAAGAAAAAAAAAGAGAGATCCAAAGAGAGATGTTACTCTCCCCAACCACCAAGATGTAGGTAAGGCAAGGTCAGACAGCAAGGGATCACCTGACAGCAGCACGCTGCACATGTGTTGCTCAAACGAGCCCTGGCCCCCTTTAGATAACTCAAGGTTCTCCCCTGGTGCATAGGGACTACATCTTACATTCACTGTTCAGTTCTGACCTTTAGTCACTAAAGCTAAGGGACACACCAGATTCTAAAACAAGAATTACATATTGACCTTGTATGCATGCCCCACCTGTTCCTGAAAGTTTTGCAAGGCTTTAAAGAAAAGCCATAAATTAAGGTAAGATTATAGGTTGCAGAATATAGTGATTCAAACAATGAATAACCAACTTGAACTACACTGAAACAGATTCAAACAGTCTGCTTCAAGAATTGATAAGTATTATTTAAAATCATTATCTCTAAAAATAAAAAAAAAATGCTGCTGATTAGTACCTTGGTAGTCAAGTTATTGAGCATCATCTCAAAGAATCTCATCGTTTTTTCTTTATCCAACCACCTCACTTCCCACAGCCATGTTTTTGTCCAGAACAAGGCCTCTTACACATTTACATGCAACAATGTCACTGGGTCTTTGAATGTCATGCTGCCATGAACACAAAAAATACTCCTGTTTGAGCATGCTGCCTCACATGCAATTGTTTCCCAACGACCCAATTCCCTGGTTACACAAAACAAAAAACTGGTTCAACATCAAATGATGAGAAGCTCCTGTGTGGTTGCAGAATTTGACTTCCCATTTACCATGATTCACAGACAAACATGGACTGCAGTTAAAGCTCTTGTGGACCCATGGCTTGAGCAGGTATCAACAATAAAATAATTCAGTTTCAATTAATTCTGCATCCAAATGATATGGTCACAGTAAAAAGGATTAGAAGATAAATAGTTTTCAAGATGCAAGGTTGTTGAACTGGTAACCCATAAAAAAACTTTAAACTTTTGACAACTATGCCAAAGCATGAGAAATATTTCCTACCATTTGAGGTTGAACAGTTTACTATTCATATATATATATATATATTGCTAAAAAAAAAAATACAACTGTTCTAAAGCCAACTCACTTCTTATATAGAAGAATGGCGATGACAATGCAGATGATGAAGACCACAGCCAGGACAGGGCCCACCACCCATATGAGTCCATCACCTGACTCAACTGGCAAAGGGTCAACCATCAGCTCCGGAGTCATCACAGTGTCAGTGTACGGGCTGGTAGCAAACATTTTCTGGATAAAAAAATTGAAAAAAAATATACAGACAAAATTTATGTTAGAGAAATGTAAGTGTTGGAGTGATTTGAACAGGATTATGAGGACAGAAGTTCAATGAGCTGGAATGCCATTAATGAGATTAAAGCAGACAACAATGAAATAGAGAAAGCTGAAATATCAAATCCCCTCAGACAAATGGAAATTGACTTTGACAAGTCTTAACTGAGCAGAGTTGTAAACTCACCCCTGCAGTGGTATTGAGTTCAGCCATTAAGAAGAAGACATATTCTTGACCAGGTTTCAGAGGCTTGTTCTCACAGGTGCTGTGGAGGTGGTCAGATCCCACCATGAAGCTGGTCGGAAGCTGTTTGAAGCAGGCTGTGATGTAGGGCTCCCTCTGGTCCAGCTGAGCCAGCTGACGGCGAGAACGACGCTTCGGGATCAGCTCTCGCAACAGCTGCTCAATGTACAAGGATATGTTTTACTTCTGTGTTCAGTTTAGCATGCTTACTAGTTTCTGCAATTTCTGAATATCTTAAAAAAGTCTCAAATCAATTAGGACTAGATCTAAAGAACAATTAGGTCTGACCTAGTAATGTTCTTGAATGTTGTTATTTATAATTTGCAGTACATGTAAACACTAGAACAAAATCAATATCAAGTCATACTCTTCAGTTTTAATTATGAGGACATCTAGATGGATATTGTCAGTTTCAGGAACCCCATGTTACATTTTCTTGTGCGTAATTACTTGAGGGTCTAAATCAGCTGACTAAATTGGCTTTGAGTGAACTTATCAAAATCAGCAAAAAAAAGCAAAAAAGAAAGCAAAGAAAAAGGAAAATCCAAGGCAATCTCATTCAGCTCTAACTGCAGACAGAGGCAAACACTAAGCAGAGGGAATGTGTGTAATCCCAAATCCAATCGGGATGGCTGCTGTTGATCTGGCACTCAAGGTGACCCCGAGCTATGGGAAGAGTCGAAGAAGACTGTGTAATTCTCTCTTCTGCATGCTTAGGAGGATAAATTAGCATAGCTGAGATGCAGTTATGTCTGCGTTGTGTGCCCCCATTTCTGCTACATGATGTTCATGATACAGCTCGCATTTGCTACTACATACATACGGTGTACTTTATACCATTTGATGCAGTGCCATGATTAATGTTCAAGATTAAAAGATCTAACCTCTTCCATATCCATCTCATCAGGGTTTTTCAGGTTTTTAACGGTTCCTGAAGACATCTTAAGTGGCACCACTACCACATAGAAGCTCCTGAAAATGAAGAAAAAGCACACAAGTATGTATCATATTCAACTGATATCGTATGTCACCTGTAAGTACTTGCAAGGGGTCTAAGGGTGGTCACTTCCTCAGGAATCTGTACCATCCCACAGCAAATTTGGTTTGGTATTTCAACTCATCTCCCACCAGATCTCAAACATCTTGAGATCTGATCAATTTCAGCATACTCTTCAGACACTGGATTTCATGATACTCACTTGATGTCCTTGCTATTTACTGGTGAGAAGGACATGGTGAGTATGCTCTCTGGCTCAGCATAGATATCCAGTTTTGGTTTCTTGACTAGGATGAGTGGTGCAGTCCGGGCCACTACGCGATGCCGTGGCCCACCATCCATGCTTTCTTGGCAGGTCACCCTGAACTCGTAAGTGGTGTTGTGTCTTAGTCCTGTGATGTAGACCCTCATTTGCCTGGCATCCACATCCATCTTCTGTCGGTTGTACTCAATCTAGAGTTATAGATCATTCAGAAGTTGAATTCAAAGAACAGCAGATCTATGGTTAGATTGGACTGGTAAGATGGAAGGTGCAACCAAGGAATGGATATCCATTATAAATGTCACATAGTGAGGAAATCAACAAAAAAGACATGATAAACAAATTGTGATCCAGTCATTTCCAATTTCAAATTGAGGTAATTTTGATTACATACTTTCCGAACAATTTCAATTTAATACATAACTCAGCTGACAGTTTCTCCTCAAAAAGTGAACTCACCGTGCATTTGTATGGAGATGTGCTTTTAGAAAACTTCCATGCAAGAACTACTGTGGTCTTTGTGGCCCACTTTACTGTAAAATTCTTTGGAACATCTGTTGAATGGACAAAAAGAAAAGAAAAGAAAAGAAAACAAAGAATGCATCTTAGGACAAAGTATCATATATAGAGAGCAGAGAAAGGAAAACACATGAAGATCCTTTGGGCTCATAAAACAAAAACTTTTCTTCCCCTGCAACTTTCTTCTGGGTTGAAGAGTGAATGCATCTGTGAGCTGTGATTGGCTGTGAGAAGGGCAATGCCATTGGTTAAGACACACAGCACATAAGACTCATGGACAACAAACCCATGAAGCACAAGGGTGTGCCCTTTGCAAGCCATCGTGGGCAGTGCCAACCCATCTCACCACTGACTTTGAATCATGACCACTTGATGATTAGCGACCGACCCATCTAAACCCGATGTCAACTGTTCTTACAAGTTAGAGTTGGCACTGCCAACGTGCTGCCACACGGGCAAAGAGACAGACCCAAAACACAACATGCCAACAGTCCTCAGCAGTGCATCTGTGGAATGCCATGCCACAATCTGTCCTGTTTCGGGACAGGGGGGAGGGGGACAAAGCTTCAGTAGAGGAAAGGAGTTGGGAAGGGAACAATTTCCCAAAACAAATAAACAAACTAAAAGTAAGTTAAACCAAAATCTGATTTCATATAATCTTAGAATAGGCTCAACATACTTTTGGAGTGACTGGATTTGACTGAGCTCCTACCTTGTTTGAAAACTGGGGATGTGAGATGGTAATAGTCGCGTGAAAGTGCTTGGCAAAGGGCTGCAAAGACTGACAGGAGTGTCCAGAAAACACTTACCTTCAAATTCTAAGTTGACCTCCTCTTTCTTTTACTGACTGACTATGACTTACTGACTTGCGCTTTACCTGGTTTGAGTTAGTGAAGTGAGTATCCCACGTCAAGCACTTAAAATATCAATCTTTCCTCATTTTGAGGAGAGGTGGAGGTGGCTGAAAGAGTGGTTGGGGCTGATTTTCATTAATGTGTCATTGCAGATTGTTTTTAGCCAATTTCCAACCCCTGCCACTGGTTTGGAAAAGAAACAGGCAAGCCCTACCTGATGGATCAATGGCCACCGTCCGATACTGGATAGGCGGGCTGTAGGGCCCTGGACCTACACTGGTGTGTGCACGAATTTTCACATCATATGCCGAGTTTGGTTTGAGGCTGTTGAGCACATAGCTGGATAGGCTGGGAGGCAAGTGGAGTTCATGTGGTGCTTCTCTTGCGCCGGCTTCTTTATAGGCCAAAGTGTACTCTGTGATGACCCCATTCCTTTCTGCCAGCACGGGTGGAGACCAGGAGAGTTGCACTGAGCAGCACGTTACATTGGAGCCCTCAATAATTTGAGGGTATCCCCCTGGCGTATTCTCAGGCATGGTGAGTTCTGCCACAGCTTCTTCACCAAAGCCCCCTCTGCTCTTGGCTGAGATTTTAAAAATATAAGTGGCCCCCCTGTGAATGTTGCCTACAGAGTACTGCCTCTTTTGGGGAGTGAATTCCAAAGTGGCCAAAGGGAGAAGATCTTTTCGACCAAACTGGAGCCGGTATCCTTGCAGATCCATGCCATTGGTCAGATCTGGAGGATCCCAATGAACAACAGCTGATGTCTTTGAGTCTTGAGCCACGGACAGATAGGGTGGACCAGGCACTGTACAGACAAAGACAAAAAAAAACCAAATAAACAAAATAAACTATTTCTGTGACTTGCATGAGAACAGAATTGATGTTATGGATTAAATTTAATTACACTGTTTATATCATGATTATACACAGGTTTTGTCAATGACATCAACATCCTCCTTAAGAGACAAATCAAGATGGAGCAGCCAAAGTGCATGAATCAGGATGTATGACTGCATTATGTTTCTAAATATTTCACTGTAGCTCATAAGTATTCAAGTCCTCTTAGTGGCTGTGATAAATATTAAAAGGATAACTCAAACTAAAGCCATAGTAATAGTTTTAATTTAATCAATTTATCAGTTAAACTGAGTTAGTCAGGTTGTTTTGCAAAAAGATGTGGAAGATCCCTATGGCTTATAAATTCAAGAGTGATCACTGTGCCCATTATCATTTCATGATACATGCTAGCTCCGGTCAAAATACTTTCAGTACTGCAAAGCATCAATAAAAATCTAAGCAAAGACCAGTGCATCTTTCAGCTGTGAACATCTCTTGTAAAATGGATGATCTACTCATAGGGTCCAGTCACCATTCTTCAGAGCGGCCCAGTTTAGCTGCTCTTGCAGATGACACATGTCTAATCTGAACCCCTCTTTTAAAGACCCATTACTCAGATGGAGGCAGTAGGAGTTAAGAAAAGCCCTCAGTTCTCAAGGGGCTGTCAAAGCTTTCCGAGAGATGAGTGTGGCTGATGAGACCCATTTCTCTGTAAATAAATTCTAACTTGACTCAATCATCTATCACTCTGCTTTCTTAGAAATAAAAGGCAGTTTTAGGACAAAATACTGACAAATATTAGTGAGACATAAAAATTAGATGATTTCAGACCACAGGAACTTTCATTTTTTAAGGAAGCACTTCTCCGAAGTTCCTGCCATGCAGACACAACACTGGTTGTAGGGTCTTTCTTGGCCTCTACATTGGAGAAAATATTCTTTCAGCATAAGGGAAACCATTTGTGATGTGGACTGTGCAGTGATTGGTCCAGAAACTTACATACAGGCATACACCACAGTCATTTGTTGAGTATATGTTGGCATCAACCATTACAAAAAACAATTGTCAACACTGAAAAAATCAAACAAAAAAAAAAAACACCTGTATATACAACTGTTCTGAACATTGAAAAATATCAAACAAAGGAGCGAGGAAATTAACCAAACCACAGCATTTATTAAGACCAAACGCAGTGGAGGACTTGCATGGTTTTGACTTGTCTACAAACTGCCGGAAGGCTGTTATGTGACATCAGTGTTCTTATCTGCGGTGCAAATGCAAAGAGAAAAACAAGCTCTTGAAGGTAAGTAGTTCTTCAGGGAACTCCCTAGTCCCCATTACCCTTAGTGAGCCCCTCGAGCTGTTGACTGGATCAGTAACATTGAGCAGGTAATGAAACACTTTTCAGTTTGTTTACCTGCCTGAATTTAATTTCATGTGTCTACATGAGACTGGTGAGAAGATTGACAATCTGCGTATATTTGTGATTCAAAAAGCTTGCCAACTGGGTCGACAAACTGGGTCTGCAGCTTTCTCAGCATAAATTTAAAAAGCTGAATAAGCTGAATACAAATTATTAACTCTAGTCAACTGTGTAACATACATTTCATCATTATCTTAAGCTGCTGAAATTATGGATGGATTTGCTTTCTTCACGACTATGCACCCCAAGTTTAACTGTTACACTACATGAATTAAAATTCTTCAAAAACAAACATCGGACCTTTGAGCCTTTCCCTCCTTCCCTGTTTGCATCTTATGTAAGATGGTTTTCAGCCAGCTTCATCTTCTATATCACAATTCCAGCTGCACACAGAAGTATTTGGCCTGTTGCCCAGTATGGACTTAAAGTAATTTGGAGAAGCTAACATTAGTCTGAGGCAGCAGAACTCTCAGTGGAATCATATCATTGTACATGTATATGTGCATGGATTGGAAACACACACAGAGCAAGTCACGCCATACAGTCTTATTCCTCTTCCCTTATTATGCATTTCTGTTAGCTAATGGTTTTCTTTCTGTTGCTAGTAGAAGATGGGGGTGGATGGTTAGAGATGGCTTTTCAGCTGAGCTTTTGCCTGTAATGGAAAGCCGGGGGTGCCGCATGTTGGGTGAGACAAATTCTCCTAACGCTACTTGGCTACACACTACAACTCAGCTTGGTGTCATTTAAAAGCCCACTCTGCCTTCATGCCCACTGTTAATCAAGGAAATGAAATCAGAGATAATTATCCTTTGATGATTCTAAGAGAATATTCTCCATTTTCCATCTCTGTGCTTAACTTCTCAAATCAACAGGCTACCCTATTCTTCACAGCTTTTGTAGCCCGCAAACAGTTTTATTATTTGTGAATTTAAAACTGTGGTCTAATGCGCTCTGGGGGAGAAGGATCAGGGGCACTGAGGCAGCAGATTGCTGTTGGGTGGCTAGGTGGAACATGCTGTTTGTATGTGTGTGGTGCTTCAGGGTGATGATGAGAGTGCGAGGGCACGGTGAGGGGATGAAAATGAGTGAATGAGGGATGATGAAGGTGACTAGGGACAGGGAGCAATCAGCTGCAAAGAGGGTCCAACAGGAATATAAGGAGGCTGCAATATTAGTGTGTGAGAGTGTGTAGGTTTCTGTGTGTACACAAGCGTTTCTGGGATTGCTGGACACCTTGATTGTCCCTCTCCTCTTCTCCTCTGTTTCACCCTCCCCCGACACACGCTCCCTTATTCTTTCCTCATTTCTTCCCTTCTCCCTTTGCACTCTGCCAAATCACCCTCTTTTGATTTCCAAACCTCCTCCCCATCCCTCCCCCTATGTCCATTTCAGGGCTGACCCTGGTTCAATCCCTCCTTGTGAGACTCCCGGCACGTTTCCCATCAGGCCTCAGTATGAACAGCCTGCTGTTGACATTCACTCAGCTTGACTGAAAAAGGGGTAATCAGGTTTTTTACTCATTAACACCTCTCTTGTGCTCACCAATCATGTACACTCATACATACACTGTGAACACAAACATAACATCTCTGTGCACAGGATGAGAAGAAAAGTGAAAACTTTTAATCAAGTCACCATGGATGTAAGATTTACAGTAAGAAAAAAAAGCCCCATAGATAAAGCTGTGATTACTGCATATCCACGGGGACTCAAAATATCGAAGGACATGTGGAGATCAGAGGACGATCTTTTTTAAGCTTAGAGGTCAAATTCGCCTCTCATCCAACTTTTTTTCCTCTTTTCTTCTTTCAGTGTAGTCAGCTTACAGTTGGAAAACATGTGCGCATGTGCCAGGGGTTCATTTAGGTTACTGTCATGACAAATCTACAACTACTTTAACATGGACCATTAGGAGAGGAAGAGCTTTTTTTTTTACAGGGCTACTACAATAAAGATTTGTCACTGAGCCAAAATCATGATAAAAAATAAAAAAAACTCCCTATATATCCAAATTACATGATTAGGGCTGGTCTTAGCATTGGGATACTAATAACTTTTAGAGCTTGCACATATGCACCCCTCTGCATCCTTGACTGCAAAAAGTACAATGAGGCAAAGCAACAGAGTTTAAGTACTCATGACTAAAAGATTAAAAGAGCGAGGTACCATTTCTGACGGCCAAAAAAAAGACTTTTGAATGAATTTCTTTCATCTATTCATTACAATAACATCATATTTACAGATTTAAAGTATTGTCCCAACTAAGTAAAAATCTGTAAGCGTTATTGCATAACATAATATATGTGCTTATAAATGTGTTGAAATGGCATCTGTACAAATACTTCATTCATATACATACCATATTTAAATATAGCAATTCATGAGTAAGGTAACAAGACTTAAGCACTTGAGTTTTGCCGAAGACGCTTGAATGCATCATAGGATTATAAAGTAATTCAATTAATATATTTAGCATATCTTGCATTTGAATTATCTTGTATAATATGTCAAAGTTAAGATACACAGTATTTTTGAATTTTTTTCTTCCATGTAATTTGAATTTTACTATAACATTTTAGGATTCTGTTACCAGAGCGCCAGTGTGAGTTCACGTGAGATCATGTTGTTAGTGTTCAACTTTACTTTTTAATAAACTGTCTAAAAGCTGGGCACTGAAAAACAAACAAAAAAACCTTTTGTTCACAGCTTAATACAATCCTCAAACTTCCATGTTATTTCATGTGAAGTGAGAACATTGCTATCTATTAACCATTCTAACATCATGCAGAAAATGAAAGACTGAAACTGCTTTACCTAAAAAACGAGGGTTGCATCTTCCCTCCATTCCCGTATTTTATTTGTCTTAGCATCTGACATAAAACATTTTTTTTTTACACCTCAATCAAAATCTTTAAAAATAAGCTTTCCCACTGAGAGACAATCAGAAAAGCTTTAGACTGGCAGTCCCACAGGAGAATGAAGTGTGACAGCTTTCATTCAAACCTCTTTGGCAGCATCATGCTCTTTGACACCTGTGACACATACACACCTGTCAGGATCTGGAAATATTACCTACGTGGGAGTGTAGGTGTGTTGGGTTTTGGCAATGCACTGTGTGTTCAGTAGTGAACGCAATGCCACAGCATAGGCCAGAACATACTGTATGCTTTTGCCTGTAGTGTATGAGTTTATGAGTAAATGCAAGTGTGGATACAAGCATGTTTACAGTAGTGTGAATGGATTTGTGTGCATATTGGCTCACTGACAAAAGGTAATTGGTATAAATACTTACATCTTGGCCTTAAAGGGGAAGTTAGTTTTTTTTTTTTAAACCTGGACTTTATTTCTGGCATAAAATACGTTCATCTACTCACAGATAACCACTCCATATAACGGAAAAGAACGGGGCTTTATTATTATTATTATTATTATTATTATAATTACCTTTATTTCACCAATGCTCTACCATTATATGGATATACGCAAATCTTGAGTAATCTCAATGTCTTCCGAAGTACGCTGACTTTCACCAAACTGTTATCGGTGAGTAGATGAACGTAGAAATAAGGCCCATGTTTTTAAAAAACTTCCCCTTTAAATTGTTTAGAATAAAACTTTTACATACTTAGAAAGGCAGCCTCACGCTTCAGATCATGTTCATGCAATTTACAAAGGCACACATGGTCCATTAATGCTGTGTTCGCCAGTGCTTACAAGGAGGAGTGAAGGCATTGGCCTCAAATATTTTATTCCTGAACCCAAAACTAAAGAGCCAGTAGGAGTTTTCATGCTGTCACAGTCTATCTGAAGAATCTCAAAGTAACTTAAATTAAAACCTTGATCTCCAAAAAATCTGTGGAAATGATAAATGCAACACTAATATAAGTCAACATCCACTTACAACTTCGAACATTAAATACAGCAGTTAATAAAAAGCCTGACTTAACTTTCAAATGAAGACTAATGTCACGAATTCTCGCAGTTGTTTATGTCTGCTTTTCATACATTTGAGATATCTTTTATCAGTAAATACACCACCTTGACTCAATGGTTTATAACAGTACTGTTGATCAAATACAGAAGCAGCCGAACCTAGCAGTAACAGATGGGTCAGAATGATGAAGAAGTCTCTAGTTACAGGCTGAAAAAAAAAAGTTTCTTGACTAAATGAACAAACAAATGAGTCATCTCTGTACTGACCTGCCCCTTTGGTCACCACCAGTTTGGGTTTGCTTCGAGCTCCATCCCCCTTGGTGGTGTATGCCGCGACCGTGATGGAGTAAGTAGTATCTGGCTTGAGTCCTCCAATGACCATTTCCTATAAAAAACACATGGAAGGGATAGGGAAAATAAAAATGTCAAAATGTGTTTTGAATTTTTTATGATTTGACCCCACTCTGTGCAGCTATGACTGCCATGTGCTGAATATAAATCTAAGGGTCTCTTTATTATTTTCTTGAGGCATGTAATAAATGTAACGTTTACCCCTATGTAATAGGAGCCCATTCCATTACGTAAATCCTTAGAGTTGCTGAGGCAGAAAAGGGACATCATGTATGTAAATAGAAAGTGTTCCCCCCTTATTCCTTAAGCAATATTCCAATCAGCAACTTAACTTTGATAAATGCAGTCTGAATACATCCTGCCCTTTCGCTTGCAGTTTTTACCTAAGCCATTAAGTTTCCTTGAGTCCTCTTCAAAGAGAGGCTTCCGATCAATTCTAATGAATCTTTCAGGGGAGCTGGTTTGAACGAATGCAGAATGAGGTTTTTAACAGGCGGGTTGGCATAGGGATGGGGGAAGTCAATAAAGGTAAATGAGCTATAAGTACTGTCTTGCACTTGACTAGCTATTCATGTCACACAAATGGACAGAGGCTTCAAATATGGGTTTAAAACAAGGGTACATTTGGTTGAAAAAAATATGTGAATGACTATCAGAGATGTGGTGAGGATTAACAGACATTCTGCAAAGTAAAGTTCTTAATATGTATTTTGCACTTAATGCAGCACAGCAAGTCACCACATCGTAAATTAAAGTATACATACTAAAATCAAACATACAAAAATTGGAAAAAAGAAAACAGAAGTACACACTTTACCACGGCACAGGAAAAAAGGCTGTTTCAACACGCAGCAAGTTTCAACTAGCATTAGCATTCCACACACAGTGGCCAGTGGTTATTGCATCAGCCAATCTTTTGTACAAGCAACAGAAATTTGGCCTATTTTCCTTAGTGGCATGTAGATATAGTGTGGAGGGTGACTGGCCAGAAGCTGAAGTGAAGCTTTTGTGCCACTTAGCTGTCCAAAAATAAATAAAGACAAGAGGGGACATGAAAACTGTGAATCCAATCAGGTTGATGCAATCGCCGCTGTTTCAAGCACACAAAGCACACAGGTTAAACTTCATACTCACATATTCAGCGATATCGTCCGTTTCCCACTAACCCCCCCGCCAAAGAGGAGAGTGCAGGAGAGAAAGAGAAGAGAGCAATATTTTTTTTAAAGAAAAAGAAAGAAGTAATGGAAGAAATTGGATTGTCTTGAAATAGGGGCAAAGAGTGGATAGTAAAAATAGGTCACTACTTTTGGGTGGTCAGGAGAAAGAAAAGCTGCTTGAAGCTTTAGAGAGGCAACAGAAACAGAAGTGTGGTATAGGTCTGCCAATTGGCCTGAAGAGCTTTCATCGATAACTAAATCCAGTAATAACACTAAGGTGAAGCTTTACGTGATTTGATGATATGATTGCTTGAGAAATTTCTAAGAAAATAAATACAACATAATAGATATTTACTCCAGCATTCTGTTGACTGCAAGATTACGTCATTTTTTTAATCATAGCATTTTGATTGTAAGAGGTCTTGAATTCATTAGGGCCAAAAATCTGATGTAATGTTTTTTATTTGTTCCTTCCCAGTATATATATATATATATAAATATATATATAAACACTGCATACAGATTGTGTTTTTTTTAATGTTTTTTGCTTTAATGTTGCTATTGCTTCCAGGATGTAATTTCTATCTGAATGACTGTAACTGAACAGAAGCGTTACACTTTTCTAGGATCTTTCCAGAGCTATGTTGACGGATGTTTTGTAAGTTATGGCTGATCTTTGGTCAAACATTCTGATGACAATTGTATCCCTCCACTTAGGCCCATGATAACATATTAAGAATTTTTTCAAGTGTTTGCATTTGAGACAATCACACGATTCAATGCTTCGTGGCAGATTCTGCCTTTAAAGCTAAATCAGAGTCATGAATGCAAAGGGAAGAGGAAAAGATGAGGGGAACTTTGATTGTAGTGCTTGTTGTGGGCTGAGGCAACAAGAATATTACAGCATTATGAAATGAAAGGGAGAGGAAAGAGGAGCCACATTTCTTCCCATACACCGGTGATATTTGCTCAGCCACAACAGTGAGGGTTAAGTATGCAATTTATAGTCTGTATGAGAAAAAAAAAAGTTGTGCAAAGTACAAGTTTACTCTGAGCTGGAATTATCACATATCAATAATGGGGAAACTATGAGAATGTCATACCTGGGCATCAGCAAGCATGACATCCTTGATGAGTGGCAGGCCTCGTGACTCGCCATTTTCCACACGTACATAGTGAACCTGGTAGCCACGGATCTGACCGTTCTGCTTGCCTGGTGTTAGAGAACGCCACATCACCTTAATTGCAGTTGAGTTGAGGACCTCCACCTCGACCCGCCGTGGTGGAGCCCCCGGAACTAAGGAGAAAAAGAAAAACAGTAGTTGGAACATACTGTAGATGAGTTGTCATTCTGATCCATCATTTTCTGATGTATAAGAGAATATGTGAAGCATATCCCCCCCCCCCCCCCAAAAAAAACCCCACTCTTGCCCACTCAAATACATGCTAAATTGATTAAATATACAATTGGCAAGAATGGTAGAGGCATTCAAAACCACAAACACACACCAGTGCCAGTCGTCTCACTATAGCACATCTCCTATCACACCCACACGCTGCATCACCAATGTCTCATGTCATTTCCACCCTTTCATTATGTGTCTGACTGTGGTGAGCCTTGCCTTTCAGTCATAATGACGACCTTTATCGCAAGCCTTGCTTCCAGGCTATTCGGGGTGGCATGGAATGTCCCTTACCAAGATGGATGTGCAATCAATTGAACTATTCCTCTCAAACTGCTTCCTTTTGCTCCTCCACAAACACTTTGAGTGGCCTTCTTCACCCCCTAAATCACAACCTCATCTCCCCTCAACTTTGCACCAGTCTTTGATACCTGTTAACTCTGGCTCTTATTTCTTCAACAGACACATCTGTCACGGGCTCTCATTGTAATGACACCAGAAAATTTGTTACAGCTATTAGCTTTCACTGCAGATTCAGATGTTTCTAATACTGGTACGTTTTAAACATACACTGAAGCTCATCTTGTGCTGAGCATTGTTTACATCACTGTCAGAAAATTGCTTAAAAAGCTGTGGTAATGGCTGCAAAAAGGATTATGGTGAACAGAAGATAGTGTCAGTCATTCATCAGACATTAAGATGTGCCGTGACATGCTCACAGCTTCACTTCTTAGTTTGTCATTTAGATGTTGCTATCCAACTCAGCCGTATCACATTTATGTTTTGTTCTGTCATAAGTGAGTGTTTTCTGCAAGCATCTTGACTTTTCTTACTTCCCCCACAAACAGTTTGTTGTGCTGAACTGGAACAAAACAACAAAAGGAGTGGAAATGAACAAACTCTATTAATGTGCAAAGAAGTTGTCCTTTCTTTCCAGGGACAGTCACTCGGGCATGTCTTCTCAATTTAACAGCTTGGTTTACGCTAAAACAATGACAGCCCGTGGCATTCTGACTTTTTTTAGTGACCTGAGTTGCACGCTCAAGGGCATTACAACAGTAGTTACGAAGCACAGTGAGAGCAATGTTCATTCTGTTTCGTTAACCTAATTTTCCAGTCAGGTAGATTCTGCTCTAACCTTAGATATGTATACATCTTTAACCTCCAGGCTGCTGTCTGTTATGATCATAAATGCATGTACAGATATGGCTTTGCAGTGAATATCAGTGATACAGTAAATGCTTATGACTCTCAGCTGAGCAATGGGATACTTTTAAAAAGGCTAAAGATAAATGTGTTCTATCTATTGTAGAAGCCATTATAAATTTATATATAGTTAGTGAAAAGCTATGTAGTGTATTCCCTAAGTGTGCTAGCCACAATATTTAGAATGTTGCAAAACAAATAGCTCATGTAGCTGCATATAATCATGTTATTTAGAACTAAAAGCCTAGTATACATTTGAAAGACATCTGTCAAAGGAACACTGTCAGTGAAACTAACAAATAATGACTTTATCTCTTGATGAAGATTCACATACCGTCTTCATCTGTCCGACAGATCAGGGCCTCACTCTCAGGGCCTGACCCAATCATAGTGGAGGCAGACACAGTGATACGGTACTGGGTCCACTTCTCAAGTCGCTGAAGCAACACCTGCTCTTCAGTTGGAGACACCATTGGCTCCTCTATGAGATCCGTGTTGTCACCAGCCCCTTCTGATGGGCCAACCACCTGGTAGAGCACCCTATACCCCGTCAGGTCACCATTCTGACTCTCCAGTGGTGGAGGGCGCCAACTTACCAACAGGCTGGTGGAGCTGGTGGTGCGGCACTTAATTTCTTGAGGGGGAGCTGAGGGTTCTGGTGAGGGGAATAAGACAGGAAGGAAGGGGGGAGCAGAGGACGAGGAGGATGAGGAAGGGGGAGGGAGGGGTGAGGAACATAAATATAAAAAGATGGGAGAGATAAAAGAAAATGAAAAAAGGAAAAATTCAAAACTCATAAAAAAAAGGAATAATTGAAATAATATTGTTAAACAAAAACAGAATAAAGTGCAAAAAAAGAAAAAAAAACCAACAACAAGCAAATGTCAACATAAAATGGCATAAATGGACAACAGCACAAGGCTATGTAATAATGAATCTAGATGGCTATTCATTTGAGATACCTTGTCTTGTAGTTTAGTTAAAAAATGTATTAAAGCCATTTTAGGTATTGTTGCTAACTCAAAAACTATCAAACACCAATTTACCCATTTAACTGAAACAAAGTAACTTGGCTGTCAACATGGCCAATACAAAATTTATATTATTTATATCAGGCCAGTGAAAAAATGTACTTTACCCAAAATAAGTAATAAGCAAATGGGCAATTGCATCACCCGTTCTTCTAAATTTATGGGTGTTGAGGCATTTGACTGTTATTCGTGTCTGAAGTGTTCATTGAAAACACGTTAAAACCTACACATTTGTGCAGTCTCCAAATCAAACTCAGTGCCAGGTTCTTAGACAGGCTGTGCTTAGTCAGAGCGAGTGCTGTGCATGGGCTACAAAATGTGTCATTTTTCATTTACAGTTTTATATCATAAGGAACTGAGGACATACATGAAAGTCTTTTTTTCGTTGCCAATCCCACATAACTGTTTTTTGTGAAAATATACAGTTTCCTTCTTGATGAAGCAAATCCAAATTCATTATTACATTTTTGTCTTTTAAGAAGGTGAACATAACACTATAATGAAAAACAAAATCATATATCATCAGTAAAAAAAGATATCCTACAAATAGTCAAATTAAGGAGAAAACTTAAAAGAGGACATGGTGGAAACAAGCAGCATGTTTTCATTCCAAAACAAAGACCGAAGACATAAACTATGAACTAAAGAAAGTAAAATAAATTCCTCTGTAAACAAAGTGACTCAAAAGGAAATTTCACAACAACAATTAAGACGCATGATGACAGCTCATGAGAAAACAAAAAAATGTACTCAGAAAATTCAACTTATAAAACAATAAAATAAAAGACAAAATTCACAAGCTTTGTCTGCATCATACGTACCTGATTCCCAAAAATACAAATTTCAAAAGACTTTCTTACCACCAGCACTTGACTCCAGAGTGTGCTCACTCTGGAGTCAGTGAACAGCAATGCTTTCCCTTCCTCAAAGTATACCATCAATTTTTAGATCAATTCCTGTTACTGAATCAGCAAGCGCCTCTAAAATTTACCCACTAAGAGTTAGTTTGGAACCCACTTTGAGGTTGACGGAAGGGAAAGAGTTGGCTCTGTGCTGTAAGCAGGGCTGTTTAATACTGTATAGTTGGGCCTGAGGGTCCACAAGACTGTGAGAGAGGAGGCCAAAGGGGGAAAACTCACTACCAAGATATTGTATGCTTGAGAAATTGGCCAAGCACACAAATATCCTTCCTTGTTGACAATTTATAGAAATGTATCCCATTTCATAGCCTCGTGCCTTCATATCTCCTTTGTAGTGCCTACTGCCATTTTGAGAGTGCCAAGACACAAGAATAGGGTAAGAAAACTTGTATAATGGAGATTGTAAAAGTTTAATGATAATGTTCCTAGTGTGGAGAACAGTTTCAAAAATTTAAATAAAAACTAGTAGTTTTGAGTATTAACGGCTTCCACCAAGGGAAAACTGAATGTTCCAGTTCACGAAAATAAGACAGGACCAGTTAAAAAAAAACTTCTCTGTGTCCAATGGGCTTATTTACTTAAGGACTTACTGGATTTTGAGCCTTTCAGCTTCTTTCCTTCACCCATATTGTATTGGCAAACTCTCCACATCAAAAATGATTGCTCAGTTCTCAATATTTGTGGTGCAAAAAAGGCTATGAATCTGACAGGGACCAGGCTATCACAGTGCACAGACATCCCAATCCCTGATAACAGTTTAAGAGTGGCTGGGGCACAGCTTTGATAAAGTGCATATCCCACGAAGGCGAGTAGTGGGATTATGGATACAGAACTATACAACCACAAAAGAAGTATCTCAGCTAATGCTTCACTTGAAGTTCTTTCAAACATTCCTCCGAGAAGCCTTCCTAAATTCTATTTGACAAATAATTAGTCATGTCTGCATTCATATTCTTCCTTTTGACTTTTAAGTCTCTTGTGATGTGACCAGGTGCTCTGGGTCTGCAATATCAAGCATTCATGACATACATAATCATTATGACTACCTGAGCATTAAAAAGGTACTTTTAGTGCAAAATTGGTTAAAGAATAATGCCAAATTATAGCAGCAATGACCATTACTCATTTCTTGTTGTCAACGACTAAAATAATGGATGCTGCCAATGCTTTTTTTATGAGAGTTTAAGCACATGTCTGTGTTTGGATTGTATTCTATCTGAAGCCTCAAATGACAGGATGTTTGTATTTGTGGATCATCATGGAATTAATCCCTGAAATGCCAAATGGCCATGGTGTAGCTTGCACAAATATTCCAATATATCTAAAAACCTCCTGCAATTACAATAAGTGGGGGAGCTAAACTGCTTGTTTGGTTAAATACAGAGGATTTAGAATCTGCCACATTAATTTCAGAGATAGCTCTTGACTGGCTACTGGCAGGTTCTAGGTATAATCTAAATGTGTAACAAAGCCTGACAATCCAAGGCTTAGGCTTATGGCTCAATGGAAAGCATGAAATTAATTCTGACGCTATGAAATGGGATTCTTATCTGCCACTCTGTGGCCCTACAGTCCTCTAACACCGACTCCCATGGTCTATCTGAAGTCCCAAAACCATGCACTGCAACTATGTAACAGCTAAAAGAAATACTGGGAGCCCTCCCAGCTCTCGGGTTGTGGACCCACTTCGACCACGTCTGAACAGTTTCACAAGAATGATCTCAACCTGGTCTGACAAAATGGTAGCATACCATATGGGGCCTTGCTTCTGAATGAGGGCTACTGCTGCCAATACCCAGTAATAATTAGAGGCAAGCCTAATAATTGTTCTACCTTTGATAAGGTATTTGGCATGAATTACACGGGAACAGTTCAAGAATGAACAAACATTCAAGGATTTCTTTTTTTCTGTGTTTTTGACAGAGTGGTCCCCATGACAAGGCCCCTGGTAATGCTACTTGGACTGAACATAAACTTCAACATTTGATTATTAGGAGCATTGATGTTATTGAAAAAACAGATCGGAAAATTATGTCATACTGTCTCTTTTCACTTTGTGGCACAGTGCTTCAGTCTGCCAGACATCGCCATCAATCAAATTCAAAGCTGGTTCGGATTTTGCAACTAGTGTTGAACTTGAGTTTGTACACCAAACAGAAAAACTGGATGATGGAATGGGCTTGGGCTACATTTATTCATTTTGTAATTGTAATTACATGTGATCCATACCGTAGGCTTTCTCTGGCGTGTATTTGTGTGTGTGTGTGAATGTATGCATACATTGCAATATTAAAATAGTTAAAGCAAGCTTAATGAGTCAAAGTGCTTTTCTTTTATGTGGATGCATAGAGATGCAGCTATTTCTGACCTGTGTAATAAGCCAAACTGTAGATATGAGAGTTCATTATTTTAAAAAAAAAAAACAACACATAAAAAATAAAAAAAATCCAAGCTTATAAAGAACAAAGAAGTTGATGTGGCAGACTGAATCCCTGAACCACACAATCACTTACCTTGAGGTTTCCAAAAGTTAGATTTGTGTTGGAAAACATCTTATTTTGTCTGACTTAGTCTTTGATTTTTCAGGCTTCAGTACTGACAAAGTGATGGGTGTATTTTGCACCTGCTGATA
Organism: Leuresthes tenuis; assembly: GCF_036924035.1. Classification (NCBI taxonomy): domain Eukaryota; kingdom Metazoa; phylum Chordata; class Actinopteri; order Atheriniformes; family Atherinopsidae; genus Leuresthes; species Leuresthes tenuis. The sequence continues at coordinate 11,731,207 of NW_027325361.1, read as the reverse complement.
CTGGGACTTTTCATTGCATTAAAAAAAAGATGAGAAATTGAGAAACTCTGAGGTGAAAACACTCCAGTAGAATAAATTAAAAAGGTAAAGATGGCAGTTAACCAATTTTCGGGATTTCCATGGTGTGCAGGAAGATGTAATCGACTAGTAACCATGTTTTCTGTCTCTTGTTATTGTATGGACTAAAGAACTGAAAATGAATAGCCCCTTGTCTCAAGCAAAGTTAGACTTATCTCCTTCATAATGCTTAAAAGGCAGTTCTGATATGTATATGATGCTCTGTCAGTTTTGTTGTAGTCACTTGTGTCTGTCATGGACTTACAGAAAGATAAAATTGGGAGGGATGTCAAACCAATGCCCTTTCAAGGTTACCCGAAATTAATAGAAAATCATAAACAAAAAGATCCAACTCAAAACTTTTATAAAAAAGTCAACATAAATGGAAGAGGATTTTAAGAGTGCAAAGTGGTGTCAAGCCATTCCAAGGAGTCCTTTTGTTCCAATGCACAAGGAAACAAGTGGCAAAGAGAGAAACAGAGGTGGAATAGGGTGATGCAAGAGAAATAGTTGGGGCAAATTCAATCCCATCTGCTTGAGGTTTACAGGTCAGCAACAAATGCAAAAGCAAAGGCAAGGACAATACAAACACACACTGACAGGTGAGGATGTGCACAAAGTTTCGAGACACACCCAGACTGCAATGGGGATGGATAAACATGTATTCTCATGCTTGATGTGATCAAAGATCAACAGTGTGACGACTGCTTCTCAACAGCCCCCAAGTGGAAAGGAGTGAGTGTCACATGCGAGTGGCGCTCTCCTCAGTGACTCTGCAATGGCTATGAAGCACGGCAGCCTCGCAGCAACAAAAAGAAGTGTGAAGTGGTTGTTCCAAACCCCCCACACCCACATGTGGGGGCACAGCCAACAAGTTACACTGGTAGAAACAGAAAATGTGTTAAAAGAAGTGTGCTCCCACCGCCATGGCTCGCCTATATGACTGTTAGAGGTTCTCTGGTTTCACTTTCAAGATCTGCCAATTGAATCTATTCAGTTTATTGAGAACAAAAGCAACCATTCCAACAATATATTTTTCTTTATTTTTTCAATAATATCCATAATCAAAGTCCATGATAACTCGCTCAGATCTGCCCTTAACCTCTTAAATCCAGCCACAATTTTAATGCTCTTTATCTTTAATGTATTACATGTCGATGAACAGCATCATTGTTAAGCTTTATGTGCAGTGCGAATCCATGAGATATGAATTCAGTGCCATGTAATACCAATGATACTTATTTCTACTGTTGGAAAATCAACTGGATCCATCACAGTATTTGTGTTTTCCATACTGCTCTTACTCCACTTGCATTATAAATCACTATTTTGTAGAACCCTTGGGGTCACAAAGGATGTCTTTTCTTTTTGTTATTTAAATAAACCTCAATCCAAATAGTTCAACCAAACAGTTTAGGATCCGAATCTAACAAAGACATTGTCTAATCTAAACTAATGGCATCTGATCAATTGTACCCTGAATGACCAGCCATAGAAATCCTGACATAACATAGCAACTGCAGTATTTGACATCCTGGGATGGGAGAAGGTTATATTTTTCATATTCTGTTCCTGCTATCTGTTAACTAAAATAATGTGCAGAACTAATTAAGAGTAAAAAAGTAAGGAGAAGGCATGGAAGTATTTTTTGTTGAACGTTTCCTTAATATCTGTACGGTTCATATTAGAGCCTTGACGGTCTTTGAGGAGAACTGGCATTTGTTTGTGTCTGTCAGTTAGTAAGTGCACTTGCTGTTGAAAAAGGAAATATAAGTAAAAGTATAAGCAAAAAAAACTACAAAAAATAAATTACAAAAATTGTCTGTCTACATAGACTTAATATGTTGGACAGAGCTGAATACACTCATATTTCTGCACCAGAGCCAAGTTAGAAAATAAAGCAAATGCAGTAAAAAAAAAGGTAATAAAACCCTCAGTACAGTAAATGTCTACAGCTCCTTGCACCATAGTTTTAACTGAAACTCTCCATAAAACTGGGTCTTTTCAGTGAAAATGCCACCTCATATAAAGTTGAAAATAACACTGTTATGCTACAGTTAGCAAAATAAAGGTCATATAGAAAATCACAAGCTTCAGCAAGAATTCAACAATATAACAATGTAAACCAGTTTGTTGCATAGTCTCATAAAACTAAAAAACAGTCATAACCGAGAGGTGATGAACCAGTTGACATCAGAGAAAAGTTTGCAAGCTTAAGTCAAAAGGAAAGAAAAAAACATAACTTCATTAGAAATCACTTCAGTAAAGGTCAACAAAGACATGAAATCATCAGCCTTTAATGACTAACTGGGGAAATCCTTTGTTAGCATGGCCGCAAAGAGAACAGGAGAGAAAAATCAAATAAAAGGCTACATACTGGCTTGCAAGGTCTTCTGTGAAATTTCATTTGTGAAGGCTCCGATGCCTTTGTTAGAGATGGCTGCCAGGGAGAAGCGGTACTCTGTATTTGGGCGGAGACCTTCCACAACATATGATTTTGTAGGTCCAAATGTTTTCATCATCTGGTGATTCAGAAAGAAGTCATTGAATGGCATGTGATGTTGGATGACTAAAACAGACGCAATGACAGAAAATCAAACAAACACTGAAATTCTTACCTGGGTGCCAAAACTGCCTTGTGTGTAGCGAAGTTCGTAATTTATAATTCCTTCTTTCTCATAGGCTGGTTCCCAGGTCAGTTCAATGCTGATGTCAGACACAGCCCCAACCTGGAATTTGGATGGCTGACCCGGAACTGAAGAACACAGCAGAGAACATGTTACAAGAAATTAGTGGCAAGGCATCGAAGTCCATATTGTCTAAGTTTTGGGGTGACATCACAACCCGTTGTTTAGTCATTTCTGAACAATAAGATGAGGACAATACAACTGGGGAAATTTGATAGACAAAAGCCCTGCTATTCTTATTCTTTTGACCTCTGGAAGCTTGACATTTAACCTTTCTGCAGCATCAATAGAATGTTTTTATTCAACACTGAAGCTAACCTTTGAAAGTTATCAGATGTTGGTACTTATTAGACTACCATGATCAAACAGACTTTTGTCATCATTAGAAAATAATGTGTGGTGACTTTTGCACAACAGGAAGGAAAGAATTATTTTAAGCAATCACAGTGTCATTAAAGTTTTAGAAAAATTGCAGTTGAAAAAAAAAAATAACAATGGGTTTAAAGATATTTTGCTTTACCAGAAGGCTGGAGAATAAATTTACAAAATATCACTATAATATACCCTAAACTTACCAAATATATTAACCTGGTGTCTTTTGAAGGCAGCACCAACACCACTAACTAACTTAGTCAAAATCTGTCTTTATATCCTTACCTCCTTGCACTACTTTGACATGAATGGGCTCTGAGAACGGTCCATCACCAACAGAGGTGAATGCAAGGACTCTGATTGTGTATGTCTCTTGAGGGACTAGGCTCTGGATAGTGGTGATGATGCTGTCCTGGACATTATGGATCTGCCAGAGGCTCATGGACTGGGAGTTGTCCATGGTGTAATAAACTCGGTAGCCTTTGATCTGCCCATTGGGCTCCTCTGGTTCTTCCCATTGCACCATCATGGTGTTTTGGGGAAGAATCTGGGCCTTAACGTTTCTTGGTGGGCTGGCAGGAGCCTGTTCTCCTGTTCGGGTTTCAACTGGCTCACTGGGGGGACCCTGGCCGATTGTGTTGACAGCGGAGACACGGATTTCATATTCTGTGTTGGGGTAGAGGCCACCGATGCTGTAACGTGTAGTGGTGATGTCATCTACCGTCTCGTACTTGCTGTCTGGGGACTTTGCCCTATACTGTATGATATAGTGTGTCACTGGATCTGGGTTTCCTGAGTCCCATGTAATGGTCACACTAGTTGCAGTGGTTTCAGTAACCACAGGGGTACCTGGAGGCTTGGGGAGAGCTGTTGTTGTAACATAATAGAGAAAAGAGAGGATAAAGTCATTTATAATGACAGTGACTGTGGAACTTTGTAGCTAAAAACAGAAAGCTTGGAAATTTCCACTGAATTACCAAAGAACATAATTAGATAAACTGTGATAGCAGCTTTCATTGTGTATCAAAATTTAGATAACCTTCTCATAAATACTCTTCATCATAGGCAGAGTTATCTCTTACATTTTACAGTGATCTGCGCCACAGATTCGATGATGCCAAGGCTGCTCATGGCCACGCAGGTGTAGTTGGCTGACTCGTGGACGCTGCTCAGTTCAAGAACATTTCTGCCCACTGGCATCTCATCTTCTGGTGTCAAATCCTCAGAGTTCAGCATCCACTTGACATAAGGCATGGGCGACCCCACTGCCACGCACGTTATGTTCACACTGCCACCTGGCATTATTTCCTGACTCGTTGGTGGAATGGAGAAGCGAGGAGGCACCCGCCGGACTGGGGGAAGGCATGAGGAAGGGAACAGGATGACAAAAAAGGGCAAGGGTGTCAGAAAGGAAGAGAAAAAGAGAGGTAACAAGAGAGGCTGATGAAAATGGACCCTTCTCAAGGAAATACTTAACGCAAAAGGTTCAACATGGTAAATGTGAACTGAAACACAAAATAAAACTAGACTTTTGAAAACATAAAAAAATATACAAATAATGAGAAGGAACTAAACTAACAAAATTGCTTCAACAACAATATAGATTAACAATTAAGCAACGATTCATAGCAACAAGGTTCCATTGACCAATATTTGACCCATCACAGCACAATTAAAGACACAAAAATCTATTATGAGTTTCTCATCTTTGGGACTTAACTGCTGACATATATGCAACTACAGCATAACCTGATCACAGAGTATGAGGGTCTGTTGTAAAGGCCATGTGATAATGTTATCACATAAGCCCAACATGGCAACCTGGAACTTCCTGTCCGCTCAGGCACTCATGCCAGTCAGGAAGTAGGCCTTTGCAGGCTTCTCCCACAGCACAGGAAGTATAAGGTTACTGATCTATTGACCATCTCTGTGAGGTCTCTAACCACGTTCTAGTCTATATTTGTACTTGACACCTATCTCTACTTCCTAGTTATCTTAAAGATGAGAAACTTTAATCAGATTTTTGTGGTTTAGGGTAGATCCACTGGACAAAGCCTTTTTAAGATCTGACACGGTTCCATTGATAGATGCAGCTATCAGTTTCACAGACAGCATGCATAAATAGATCGAGGTAAATTAAGGAGTAAATGATAACAAAATCAGATAAAAACTTGAGATAAAATGCATAGAGGAATATAACTGAAGGGTCGCTAGCATGCCCAGACAAAAGACGATTGGAGAGGAAAATAGAAGTACAAGATAGAGAATAGAACATCTGAGGAAAGAAGAAAGAGAGAGAGGGAACAGAGGAGCAAATAGTGACAGAGGAAGAGAAAGAGAGGGGAAGGTTGGAGGAGGGTAGAGGGGGGGTAACCCGCTTCAGTGCTGTGTAAACTTTGTTTTTCTTCAGCTAATGTGACAAAATGTGATGATTGCACATTGTCACATCGCAGTCCCAGTTAACACAAAATAATTATTGAGGAACAAGGTGTGTGTCTGGAAATACAGAGAAAAAGAATTATAGCAACTGTAGCTAACTCTCACTGAGTGTAAGAGGAAAACAGATCCACAGAGTGTAGAAATTCAGAGAGATTCAGAAAAAGATAGATGGCAGGAGAGAGTAGGAGAGATGAGGACAGAATGCCAGCCTAGAGAGGAAGACAGTGAGAACCTCTAAAGTCATGGATAGGACTTGAAATTGGAGTGGAAGCATAATGAACCTGAGACGCAGAGAAAGTGCGTGACAGGTACAGTGTACTTACATGTGTGTAAATGTGTAAGTTTATAGATGTGTACATTTTTGTGTTAGTGTAGCATGAGTGTGCGTGTGTACAGTATGCAAAAGTTAAAGAAAAAAAAAAGTGAAAAAAAAATGATGTGGCAAAAAACACTTTGTTCATGGGAGGCATCCCAGCAAGCACTTGACACGTACTGACAATAAAAAAGTGGTCAACTTGCAAATTTTTTAAAGGGTCATATAAAGTAATGATTTTTATCTGGACAGACTAAGTTAAGCTCATTTTTAAAAATAATGTTCCCTTTATTTTTACATGCCTGGCTGGCTACAATGTCATGTTGAACTAGGACATGTGGTATTATGTTCCAATAAATAGTTATGTAAGAAGTTGTATTCAAACCGCTTTGAACATATTTGAACAAAAAACAAACAGTCTTGAATTCACAAAAATGACTAGCAAGCAAAAGCAAAAGCTGTGGCCTATTTAAAAGTTCTATCATTTCCATTTGTGAGCTTTAACAGCAGAGCATACCATGGTAACAACATTTATCCAGTGTCAAAATGTTTGTTGGGATGCAGAGGTTAAAGAGAGAGAAGGAAAGTAGTAAAGATTCAGAAGTAAAAAACGATGAACTAAATGGAAGAGATGACTTTAGAGATAGATAAAACAGGAAAGACAAGGCTGAGAGACAAGACACGAGGCAGAACAAAACAGACTCAAGCAGCAAGACAGCAGACAAGACAAACAGAGGGAGACGGATGGACACGCAGACATACTGTACAATACGCAACAGGGTAGGGGAGAGTTTGGGTTGTTGGAAAAAGGGGGAGGAGGAGGAAGATTTAAGTAGGGGATAGAATAAGTAAACCATGATTGTCAATAAAAAAAAAGGAAGACAAACAAGAGAAGATCATGGCTCAAAGTGGGTTTGGAGGTCTCACACACTGGGGCTTAAAATCAAGAATCAGGTACACGTCCCCTACTCCCTACTTTAAAAATTGCATCGCAATGCAATAGTAACTAAATCTTGGGATGTGTGGATGTGACGCGTGTGTGTGTGGGAAAAAGTAGGTAGAGACGGGGGGCGAGATCTGGGGAGAGACTGAAAGGGGCCTCCAGGATAGATAGCATTCCAAAATACACCGTGTCGATCCAAATGGGATTCATATGATCGTTGCGTAGCACAATCTAATTTCTCCACCAAACTACAGCACAAATATCACCTACACACACTCTGATGGGGGTTTTGGCCTGAGAGCTGACATGAATCCTAAATACGGCAAATAGAGACATGTTGTCCATATGTGCAAAGTTTTTTGTTAAGTAAAAGCAAGCTGACATTATGTGGAATCTTCAAAAGGGTTGGTTTTAACAGTAAAGATATAATCAGCCATAGAAAATGCACTCTGATTTATATTTTAAAAGATTAGAAAAAAATACTGATTGTCAATTCCTATCTTAATGAGGGAAAGTCAGATGGAGACCTTTTCAGTTACCGTTGGGCTTTTGATCTGTCATCTTCTGAGCTACTCTTTATGCATCCTCTCAACAATTTACTGTAAATGTCAACTACTCTACTACCCTAGGCAAGACATGGCCTGACCTTGAGGGCAAAAAATTCATAGCTGACCTTTGAAAACTTGTTCATTTGTGGTTCAATAAGTACAAACAGTAAAAATTTACCAAAAAAGTCGTCAATTGGGAATCTGTTCATAAAAAAAGCCAAATCTCTACATTATAGGCAATTGTGGAGCTTGAAAATGGCCTATTGGTTGAGATAAGCTTTGTTTCAACATAACAGTCATGTAGTGATTTCTAAAAGATATGCAAAAAAGAAGAAATAGTAGAAAAAAAATCCCATAACATGGGACACAAAACTACATCTCTACATTATAATTTAGCAAATAAATAAATAAAAACCTGACTACACAACAAAGGTGAAAGGGCAGCCCATTCCTCACACAGACATGCATGGGTGTGGCTATGGCACGAGTGACATATACAGGTGCGCCCCCATCCGCTTGGGCAGACACCAGAAAACCAATACAATCCAAAAAAATGTCACCCAAGCCCATCCAAGCATGCCATTCATTCCTAAAAACAGCATTGCTCCAGACACACACACGCACAAAATCAAATGAAAAGAAACAAATGAAATTGAACAAATCCACAAAAAGAACTATGTCTGAACAGCATAGACAGAACCAGAGTGCAGCTGTGTTCACAAAGAGGTATGCATCAATACTATTAGATGTTCTCAGTTATGACTTGTTCTCTTGAATTTGGATTCCAATCCAAAAGAATTGTGAGACTCGAGTCGAGAAAACAGATTTGTTTGGTGATGAAATGTCCAATCAAAGTGTGCCAAACGGTGCTCTTCTCTCCCTGGGGCTAAGGTCAGCCAATGGACCGGGAGCTGTAGTGGTTGAGTGAATGAGGTTTCCCCACAGGGAGATGCCTCTGTTTATCTCCCGAGTACTACACTCTCACGCATAATGTGGTAACTTACACTGGTTAGCCAAATGCTGCTAACTTTATGGCAGTGAATTTAAATGATATGACTCAATGGGACAACATACTAATACTTCGTTTTGATACTTTCTGATATTGGGGGACATTGTAATTAGTTACAATATGCGATCACACTGTAATTTAACTGTAACCTAGGAGAGTTGACTTGTAAAGGACATTCATCATGTGTCTAACAGGAGAGTGAATTTGAATTTCCATTAACTTAAATCAAGGACTTTGTTATTGCTACAGCACACTACACTATCGACTGGGGGAGAAAATAATAAATCTGAGAGTGCCGAGAACACTCTGGGAAACAAGATTCACTAGGCATCTACATCTCAGTGTCACTTACAAATGAGTCAATGCACTATAACTGGACACAGGCCTGAAGGATATGACTAAATGTTCAATTGAACTGTCAAGCCGATGGTTTAGTAAATCTGCACAATCTGTATATGAGTGTGTGAAACCCTCTATTACACTATCAAAATATATAGAGAGCGAAACAAACAAACACAAAAAAGAATCCCAATTGCATGGACAGGCTCCTCATTCACAGAGACCAAAGCCCAGCCGGCCCATTTGGAATTGAGAGAAAGTAAAAGAAACATATCTTTCATTTGGTCTAATAACAACATGTAATCTTGTTTCAAGCCCCAATGTGGAGAGAAAGACAAGAAGCCGTACACTGGACGAGGTGAGAAGCAGTCGAGAGAGAATGCCAGAGTACTATACTAACTAACAGTGGGCAGTGTTGTGGAGGGATTTGTGCCAAAAAACAGAGGTCAGAAGGTGGACATTATCGGCCATTTTGGTGAGGCAGATTTTGCTGCCCCAAAATGAAGGGGGAAGCCAAAATAATGTGCAGCCTTTAGTGTCACCTTGAAGCTGAGATTACACCCTCTTTCTGCCTGAGGACACAGGCACAATATGGAGATCCTTTAGTCACACTTGCCAGGTGAGTCCTACAGCATTTACATTTAAGCCGCAGGGGTCGGCCTGTATCAACATACCTTGGCTGTGCCAATGCTAAACAGTCACTATGGGTGGCTAATCAAAATGGAAATTATCACCTAAAGGAAATTGACAAGAATCATAGCAGGGGTACCCAATAATGGCAAGCACTAGACTGAGGAGATTTTAGAGTCAATCATATTTTTTTTTCTGTTGCCTTACAGGTAGATGACAAGCAGTGAAATCAAACTGCAAGTACATTCCCTCCCTGTGGTGATCCCTTCAGTGAATACTATGAGTCAGATTGAAAAAAGGAGTATTTTCATGTCTTTGCATTTGGATAAGAGGTAATGAAACAGAAGTATGAAACAAATGAATTTCTGATAGCAACATAATATTTGAGGGGTGGCGAAATCCTCTGGGCTCCTTAAGACAAACATCTAATAGAGATGACAGGGTTTGCTTTGGCCAGTGAGAACATAAGGTGTAATCTAGCTTTCTTTCCCAACATCACACACAAATGCGTAGCAGGACATGCAAGCACATTCAAAAACAAGCAGATACCATTCCAAGTGGGTAAACATGCACATGCATACATATCAGCACAGTCTTTCTGCATCAGTGTTTTTTTCAGCGTTAACTTAGAATTAGACAATAAGGCCAGATGTAGAAATGGATTAGTTTCTGTCAGTTCGATTCTGCCCCTCTTTGTGTACACTAATACATGGTGAACAGCATAGAAAATGATTAACTGGATTTTGCAGACTCTATCATTGCCTGATGACTTGCCTTAAAGACAAATGATGTTTGGCTGCTGCAACACAAATATATAAATAACTGTCTTCTTTATAAACTTGCTTGAAACTGGTAAGTTTCCAAATGCATATTTAGTTCCAGTTCTTGCTGTAAAAAAAAAAATATATTTCTATAAGAAAATAACAGTCACCTAAAGCTGTGACCTTTTTCAGTATGACTTCTAGATGATTTTGATGAATACTCTGGAGATTAGTATATTTTAATAGCCACACATACAAATGCTGTCACTCTCAGAGGAAGCAGATAGCAGGAAAGGGTATTAAGTCCTTTACCTGCAAGAATGATATGCCCGACCTATTCAGACTTGCTCAGACACATGTAACTCTGAGCAAAATGCTGTTGTATTTTCCAAAAACCACGTATCTAATGTATTCATGGGAATAAAGGAGCTGGGAAATTTACGGGACAACTCACATCAGCAGGTGATATGTGATTCAGTAAAAATCTGATTACATTACAAAACGAACAGAAACATTAATTCTAAACGTTGCTTGTATGATATCTAATTGTTTAGCTCATTCTCTTCATCATCGTTCAAAAAGTACATTGTGCACAATAAAAGCTAATGTCTACTTTCATTACTTACATCACATCAACCTGAACTTTATTCTATTCTGTGAGAGTGTAAGTATGTGCGTAAAAGGGGAAGAAGGGCTTTTGAATAACTCATGAAAATTTGATTGAGTGTCATGGCAGTGAGGGAACAGTGAGGGAACAGTGAAATCAGCGGTCAACTAGCTGTTGCTATTTGAGTAAAAAAGGAATCTTTGAGCGCTTTCTAAGTAACACCATAAGTGCTGTAGAAGTCATTATATCGTTATTGATCAATGACACTATAAATGGCAGCCCTTAATGGCTGCCTGAAATCGCCATGGAACCCAATCAGCCCCAATCACGTCCAATTTTTTCAGTAATGGATCACTATAAACAAGATGAGGAACACTGGCTGTAAACACACTTATTGTTTCATTCGGCATTTCCATTTGCACTTCGAGACTCAAGAAGCAGAGCAGCATCAGTTTCAAAAAGAAACACAAATCTCACAAACAAATAAACCACAAAAAGACAAACACCTTTAAAACAATAAAGAAGGTCAAGAATGGAACTGAAACAAAGGGAAAACACACTAACACAACACCATAATCACAACATAAAAACATAAAAAAAAACTAAGGTAAGCCAAGAAGGGTTATATCAGGGAAAACACTGAGAAACCAAAGAAAGAGAAGGAGATAAAACAAGAAACACGGGGAATGCAGAAAGAAAAAGACCATTGCGGCCAAAGGGATTTTCCACAGGCATGCAAGCGCAGTTACATTCTCCCATCATGCAACAGGTCCTGTTATTCCCACGTGCTGGGTTTCCATAACAACACGTGCAAGAAAGCCTTTAGGTGCGGAAGCAATACCAAAGGATGCAAAACAAGAAAAGGCCCCACAATGCAAACATAAAAGTAAATTAACAAGACCCGAGCTAATCAGGTTTGCTTTCATCATTTCTTCCTTGTAAATAAATATTTTTTTCTTCATAATCATTTAGCAGTGTGGATTAGTTGCACTTTTTTTTTTCTCTTCAAATTAGTAACTAATCGAGCTCTTCAGTAGGCAAAGTAAAGTTAGAATTTTTCAACACGTTGATTTTTTTTTTTTCAAATGTGGGTTAAAAAAAGTAAAAAAGAAAAAACACACCAACCTTCTCGAAGCTCTGAGGGATGTAAAGGGGTTGATGCAGAACACAATGACATGAGGAGAAGAGAAAAATAGGGGAAACACAGAGAGAGTAAAAAAAGCCACCTCAAGGTGTTTAGCTGCAGCTACATTTCCCTTTTTTTTTTTTTTTCTCTTTCCCTTGGCCATGCTATCAGTGACACCCGTCTTGAAAGTACACTTGCCTGCCCTCCCCCTTGAATAAACTTTGAACCAAAACAATCAGATTCACCCCAGTGGCCGCACAGTCGCCTGCTAAGAAAAACACAGTAGCTCGGTGCCACTGGAGTCAAATCAAGCGTACCATACTTATAATTCAAAATTTCACAAGCTCCTTATGGCCACAAGCAGAGGCTCCTGTGGTGGCCGTATTTGGTTTTGTTAGAGGAGGAAACCAAATAAAGATAAAATAAATAAAAAAAACTAATGAGAGATTAAAAGAAAAAAAGACACAGTTTGGGATGAAATTAGCAGCTGCAGTTTAAGAATGTTAACATTTTAGAAGCCACTCAGCAACACTGCCAATATGATTTCTGTTTAGGATGTATTGCTATTCAATCCAGTAGAGTTTGCCCCATTCACAAATTAAGAGTGTTGCTTTGGTTTTGTTCCCTTTAGAATCGATCCCTACCACAGCTGCTAATCTCAAGTGCATTTTGATTTGTGAACAAAACATAGTCAACATCAAGTATCAGAATTGATTGACAAAAGTTAACTGAAAACAGACAAAGGTTGACACCATCACAGCATAACAAGTGTGTTACATAGTGTGACAGTACTTAAGTAATTATCACCCGTGTGTACTCTTTTAAAGGCATGCTGATGGAGCCGGTGTTCATGGAAAACTGCATGAACTGTTGGAAATTATATAAGAGTGTAGCTGTGTGTTTTTGATCAAAAGAACTACTAAACATCCCAGTGCTGTCAATAAAGTGTCCCCATCATCGCTTCCTAATGATTCCTGTAGAAGGCTCGAACATAATTTCCATTGAACCTTTTAACTTCCAGCATTCTGCTCATAAAATAGGTGGATAGCTACTTGACATTGTCACTGAATCACAGTGGAGACAGCATAAGCTTAAGGGACGTAAAGGAGTCGCTAATTTTGATTAAGGATTTTTTAACCTTCACATTCACACAGTTTTTCTTCCCTATGGTTCTGTTTCACAGACTATGATAATAGCAATAATAATGAAAAAGCAGCTCCCTGACCTATTTTATTATGTCAGAGTAGTGAATTATTTATTGGGAACAAAGTTATTTGGTACACAGCAGAGGGAACAAACTGCGTAGATACCAAGGCATCTTTATTTAATATGCACAATATAAATAATACATGTCGAAAATGTATCTGCTTCAATTTATTAAAGCTCCCTCGACAGAGAATCACTGTCATTTAGCATTAGTGGAAAAAGAGAGGCTTTTGTCTTCATTGTGTGTTTCCTATGAAACTCTTCAGTGCCTGTGACTGATTGTTTTTTTTTTTTATATCTCCACTTTGCTGGAACATGGCAGCCAAAATTACTACTGACTGTAAAAGCCTTTAAAGATAATACACCAAAGCAGAAACGGGGGGACACTATGGATTTACGCTCCAGTGCAGCATGGGGAAGAGAGAGAGTGCACTATTTATAATCTATGTGAGAGATCATTTGTTGATTTGTGATACATAGTGGCTAACTGTGTTAGCAGTCCATTTCTAATGAGTTTTCTCCCCAGAATCTGGCGAAAAGTAAAAGGGGTTGAGATTTTGATTGCTGGGCAATAATACCTAGCCAATCAATCAAAATCGAGACTTACCGTTGTGCTCCTTTACCTGAAAAGAGACTAATTAAAAAAGAGGTCTTTCCAGACTCTTTTTAAGGTGCAACTTTGATGTAGGGGGACACATTTGATCGGGAACACAGTTACAGGTCAAAGGTCTTTTACAACCGATGAAGTAAAGACATACGGCTTGTAGCGCTACACATTTCCTTCCGAGTGAGTAGGGGAGGGCATTGAAAGACAAAATGGAGCATAACATCATAACAGAGAAGAACATTAGTTGGTCAATTATAGTTTTACATTTGGAAGTTTCAGTGTATATGAAATTACATTTATGGGCAGGCAATACTATCAAAGCTAGAAGATGTATATTACTTGGGTATTTCTATTTTGCAAAACACATTTAGTGCAAATACAGTTAGACTAGAAATGGAACTGAATGGAAACCATTACAATTTATTAAGCTCAACAGTAATGGCACTAAAAGCTGAGCTGCACTGTGAAGACATTTTATTTAGAATGGGTAGATGTTTTTTAATTCTTTTTAATTTTTTGGCCTTTCTCTGGAACTGGGTTGCTTCCTACCTCGCACATAAAGGTTAGCAGGGGACGAGTAGCGCACGCCTTCCACATTAGACGCCACACACTCGTACTTCCCCTGGTCTGTCTCCTCGCTGTTCTCGATCTGCAAGGCACCTTGGGAATGACAACATCCGACAAAGACAGAAGGGGAGGGAGAAAGAAAGCAAGGATGAAATTATTAATCAATAATCAAAAGCATGAAGGAGTCAGACAGTTTTTTTTCTTTATGGTGGGTGCATTTGAATTTCTCGCCAACATTTCGTCAGCAACGGTTTCTATCTGCAATGCTTATACACACTGATATGACTAACAGAGTTCCACTCAGGCCTCAGCCGTCCATTGACAAAAATTAACTAAATTAGTCACACTAAATTTTCAGCCACGTTGGTATTTCCACCTCATCTCAGACTTGAGGTCTTTAACAAAAAGGAGCTACAAAGAAATGGTGTGTGATGAAGCGTAATGGAGGGGCAGTGTTGAGATGATAGTATAAACGCTGTAGAATTAGCAAATCATCCTCACCAAGGGAGTGTCTGTGTGTGCAGAGGGGAAGAGGGGTCATGGAAAAATATACACAAATAAACAACAGTCCATGTTCATGGTGCATAGCAACTGTCTAATACCTTCTCATGAGAAAACTGACATTTAATACATATGTATTGACGCAGTTCATTAACTAGTTAAGTAACCATTAAAGCTGGATTGTTTTAACTAATTTGTATTCTCTTTTTGTGACTAAGGTGCTTGAGAAGTGCATTAAAATGAAAATCTTTCTCTCATTTTTGCACTCAATTCACATACAGCTCATCTGCATTCCCATTCTGTCCCTTTTTGTCCAAAAGTCCATTTCTTATCACTTTGTGAATTCTATCTCTTGTCTGTGTCATACCAGACAGCCTAAGTGCTCAGCAGCAACACGGCAAAAAAAAGGGAGGGAGGTGAAACACCAGGCCTCAGATCATTCCTCGTTAGAGTGCTGTTGACGGCACTTCCTGATGATATCATTAGGGCTGCAGGCTGGCTCGGCAGACAGATTACAGCCCAGGCCTCGTTGACAAACACAGCACCATCGCTTGTTAATGTTAAGCCAAAAAGCATCAATATCCCAGCAGCTTTCTAACATATTAGAACCTTCTAAATCGCATCTGCAAGTTGAGTGAACACAATGTTGTACAAGGCTACTATTCTGGAACATTGGTTGAATAACATGTTTCAGCTCTGCCACAAATGAGACAATCGATCCTGGTTAATTAGAAAGATTAGTCACACTTCCACTGTGTCCATGGCCGAATAGAGAAACAAGTATTTTAGTCTGAACATACTTACCCTTTTAAAAAGAAAACAGACCTGCAGGTACAACAATCTATAGTGCACCATTTTTTTTTCTTCCTTTCTCTTCATTTCCCTCCACAGTTCAGATCATCCTCATTGCCCAGAGGGCTCTATTCCTGGCACATAACTCACGAACCGAATGAAAACGTCTACCTGCAGAGTGCAGGTGGTGCAGTTTTCACTCCCAGTTTATGCAAGCATCTGATTTGGAACCGTTTGATGTGTGCTTGGAACAGCAAATGCCCGTGCGGTGGCAGGTGGGTTGGAATGTGCTCAGAAGCTTAGACCACAAAGTAAGGATTGTGTGAAGTTCAACTCCAGATGGATAGTTCCAGAGGGCTCTGCCAGCGACTTGTCTGCTTGTTTCCCTCCCCTGAATTATAACGCTTTTTGAGGTCCTCCTCTGTTAAATCCCAAGGACTGTTCAGTGTAGGGTTACATATGTTTTCATCTCAAGTTTGCCAGGTGTTGATGATTTGACAGTCCAATTGCTTCCAAGCAACACAGATATTATTTTAAAAATCATACTGAACAAATGTCAATTGGCAGTCATGAAATTGCAACAATAGACAGCCAGATATTACAAATACTGGTTGCAGTGAACTGTGTTTACTGAAGGAGACAAAGCAAACGGGAGAGAATGATAGGAGGCACTGAGGAGAGAGGGAGAGTGTCATCTGATCCTACACATCTTTGGTGGAGGCTTCTCACCGGGTGGTAATATCTGTGTTTCCTAGACCAAACTGGCTTCATAACATATTCATATAATTTCAATATGGAGTTGGAGTTTTGAGGCACGCATATGCAGTCCTTGTGTTTTCATAGCACAAAGAGTTAAAAAAAAATCAAAAAGGAGAAGCAAGAGAGAAGGAAAACAAAAAGCACAAAGGATGCAACAAATGTAGAGAATGAATGAGTGAAAGCCCGAAGCAGAGATTTATTATTGTAAATATAACACACCTCTTATTTATCATCTTATGCTCATCTATTATTCTGCCGTTTTCTTCGAATTGCAGCTTTTTCTTTTGCATGCAGTACTTCAAATTCAAATTATTCTATCAAACTAATTGGAAAAATATCTGTAGCCAAAAAGGAAAAAAAAAAACTAAATTAACCAGTGACCAGGCAATCATTTTAAAGGCTGATAATATAAGGTTTAATTACATACTTCTAAAGAAATTATTCAAACAAATCCTTTTTGAGGTCGTATCTCTAGGGGCAGCATGAAGTTGAATGTCTGCAAACAAAACAAGCTCGACCCATGCAGTTCTTTGCAACCATTCCCTTTTGTCTCCCTTTTTTTAAAAGTTGAAGCCGCTCTGTGTTCTGCATAATTGTGCCGTTTCCTCTGCCAGCCTGTGGCTCACCAGAGCGCATGTGGCCAGTGGCAATTTCATTTTCTTTTATCAGAGAAAGAGGAAACACAAGGTATGAAATAAATGTAGAAAATAATTTGCTAGGAACACACACAAAAAAAAAAAAAAACATGCACAGAATCTGTTCACATGCTGAGCATTTACTGATAAAGACATGCCCAGTGACAAACAGCAATTTTAAGTGTCGCTCACAAAATGGCCGTACTGGGCTTATTAAGTAAGCCCTACATGGGTCCTCATGGCATGTCATCCTTGTTTACAGCTATTAATATGGCAATCCTGAAAGGAAAAAAAACAACAAAAACTATAGTTTTCTTATAAAGAGATTGCATATAGAATAACAACTAGTAAGAAAGATATTCTGTGAGCTGTTGTGAGAATAGACTTGTAGATGTCTGAGTCTCAACCCACTTCGAAGGTTACACTGACCATCAGTTAACTGCAGGACTGCCCCTGTTGAGTTATAATTCATGTTTTACTAGGTCAGTAGACAAAAGATTGGATCTTCTGTGTGGACCAATTACTCTCCATCTCAATCAGATCAACCGAAAAAACACTCACAACCTCCTGTCCTCTACTGCTTCACACTCACTCCTGGCTGTCTTGCAGTATGTTCCCTGCCATCATCCATTCAGTAAAGAAGACTGTAATGGGCAGTAGGGCTCTAGCATTCGTTCTAGCCGCGACAGCTGCCCTGGTTAACTGCACTGCTTGCTGCAGGCTGATCTGATGAGCAGTGAGGTGCCAAGATAACAAATTGATCTGCCTGAGCAGTGTTCAACAAATACATGGTTTTGGGACAGATATTCTTCAGAAATTGTGAGAAGCAGATAGTTTTCACTCATTCCACATAGAAAAATTCTTTAATCATAGAATTTTTACCTTTCTACCTTCTGGTAGGCAAGCTTTTTAAAACTTGTGGGTTTCTGTGGATGCAGACTAGCAGGAGGTATCACACCAGACAACATTAAAATGAGAGAGAATTAGGGAGAGATGGAACAAAATAATTATCGTAGAAAGAGGTGGAAGGAAGAGTTGAAGAGAGACAAGCACACAAAAAAAGAGATGGATAGATTGAGCGAATAAAAGAAAAGGAAGGAGGGGCCAGTATGGATGATTAATTTCACAAAGTGCCTGAAGCTGTGGTCTGCCCACCCCGGTCGCTGCGTTGTAGCAGCTTTACTGTGTATATACCACCCCCCCAACCCCAGTCCCATTTGTGTAATTCAATTAGTGTGCTCCAGTGGGCCTTGATTGATTTGTTTAGGCGATCAACAAAATGGCTGGCCAAGTCTCACTCTTCCTTTCCATCCCTCCCTTTCTCTCCTTCTGCATCCCACTCAGGCCTGCTGGTGGCACACTGCTCTTTTCATCATTTTATCTCTCTTTTTCAGTTCATGGCTCTCATTAGTCGCTCATTTCTCCTCTCCTGTCATTTCCCCTCATCCCAACACTGCTCACAAATGCTCTTTTGCAGTCCAATTACAGCTGCAAATTAGCACCTTACTGTATTAGTGAATACACGCAAATAATAGCCTTTTTAATACAGGAATTAAACCCACTTCACTGCACAGATAAGCGTAGGATATAATACTTTTTAATTAAATCTTTTAATGTTTCACTTTTCTTTATGTATTGAGAGATAATAAACTGTCATAAAAACATATAACTACATTATCAATGCACACTAATTATATGTTACTTTCACAAATCACACCTGTATCAAAAGCTGAAGATGAAGAATTCCTACAGAGCTGCTGTATTTTTTTTAATCCGTCATAACTAAATAGACCACTGGTAACAACATGCTGGAAGTCACAGATTTAAGCCGTAAACTTTTGATTTCAATAGCTGCACAACTGAAGACAACCAGTGTTACCACATGGCAGTTAAGTTGGCCATTCTCCCTGTCTCTTTTCTTCGTTTGCACCCTGCCTGTCACTCTGACAATGCTCTGTGACCATCCCAAGGTCATTATACTGTGATCGCACCAGCATGGAGCTCTGCGTATGATGCCATTGTTGTCAGAGCCCATCTGGCTGCTTGTAATGCTCCTATTAAATTCGTAATGACAAAGGAAGGGAGTCGGGCTACCTTTACACCTGTCGCTTAGCTCAAGGCCAGCACCTGTATGGCTTTGTATGGAAGTAAAAGGAATTTCACATTCACACTTTGGGAATTAACTCTTGCAAAGTGTGACATAAAATAGTTAGGCAATTGGACATGAATGTCTTTCCCTTATTGAGTAGATCAAACAGCTTTAACTAGATAAACATTTGTATATGATTATGTACCTTTGCATGTAAATGAGCACCAACTCCTACACTCCCTTTTCTCCTTTCATATACGCCATAGATTTGTACTTGCGAGGTAGAGAGGGCAGGGGGTAATTATATTTTATTTTTTTAAGGCTGCTTATCCTATTATGCAAATGCAAAGTTCATTAGAAAGGCTTGCTTTTCTTCACAGCAACATGATTTATGAGCCTCTCTTAAACAAACAAAGGAGATGAGGGGAGGGATTGGCTATGTCTTTCATGAGTGAAGGTTTAAAAGGAACAAAGCATTTGAAATGAGTCTAAAAATCATGAATGGCTGCGGATGGAGGACCTTAACCTGTCAAAATGATCACTGCCTTGGCTGTAGTGAGCTGTAATCGGAAAACCAAAAGCATTTATTTCATACCCCTGAATACATGGGCAATCCTGTCAAACTGAGATATTCACTTACCTGTTCAGCCTGTGGAACAAAGGCATCTTACAACAAACACACTCAATCACAGTGAATCACCTGGAAGCAATAACACCTGAAGGACAATTATAAGTAAAAGTTACACTCTCGAGGGAAATGGGGGGAAAAATTAAGGGAGAAGATTAATTATTTGAACAATGTTTTTTTATAATTCACAAGAATCACATGACTTTACATCTTTGTCATTCCAGTCCCTCCTTGAAATCCTTCCGTTCATCCTATGGCATCATGAAAGCTGTTTTTTTTTTTGTATGGTAAAAGGGTGTGCATGTTGCCAGGTTTAAAAAGTCAGCCAGTGCACCCAGAAGCCTCCCTGACTTTGCAGTTAGAAGCAGCTGTACAGCAGAGTGAAGGGAATTAAATCAAATGTAATTTATGCCAGCTTTTCCCCTGACATCCCATCTCCAGCTATGAGGGAGGTGCATTAACATACATGATATTGCTAGTGCCCTGGTGGTGAACGGAAAGATCAAAGCAGAGAAGGAGAAGGAAGAAAGAGGGTTACTAAAATTGCCTTGAACAGTTTACAGTAAAAAAAAATATAGCTGGTCTTATCAACATTCAAGGCCACAATCATCAGCCCTCTAATTTCCTTTACTCTTAGGCCACAGGACTAAACCTGAAAACTTAAATGCCAGAGGCGCCAAGCAACCTAGCCACCTTGCCATCCCTCCTTCTTTTAACCTTCCAAATCCTGTATCTCAACCGGCTGGCGACACAACTTGAATTCCTCAGTAGCTCCCTGACACTGATTATGTGGAGGAGATAGAGGAACAGCACAACACAGAACGCACACATACATGGAGGAACAGTACAGCAACAATGACATAAAGTATGAGAGTGTGAAACACAGGAGACTGCTCTCACAAACTGTACAGAGAGCACAGAACAAAAACACAGATGACATACTGCTGTTAGTAGAATAAAACATTTTTTTAAATTCCTTTCTTAGTCCTTTTAGTTCAAGCATTTGGTTCCTTTGTTGAAATTAGGTACGGTTATGTCTGATTATGTGTCAGTTAATGTCATTTCGTCCTGTTTTTATTGTGATGGTTAAAAATCTTACCTCGAATTGGGGTACCCTCTGGAGGAGACACAAAAATGAAGACACATCATCAGTTCAAGTCTGGGTTAATGTTAGTTATAGTTAGTGGAGGTTCTTGGGTTGAAAGATTCACTGAAACTAAGTTGTGAAACCATTAAGTAATCTCTTACAGAGATGGAGAAATTTCATTAAAAAGGAAAAAGAGTTTTTTTTAATTTTTTTTTTTATTGTTGCTGGTATCACAAACGAATGTGCTGGG
This sequence comes from Leuresthes tenuis, assembly GCF_036924035.1. Classification (NCBI taxonomy): domain Eukaryota; kingdom Metazoa; phylum Chordata; class Actinopteri; order Atheriniformes; family Atherinopsidae; genus Leuresthes; species Leuresthes tenuis. Next base: position 11,710,255 of record NW_027325361.1, on the reverse strand, counting down.
TTTTTTTTTTCTATGGTTGGGACTCTCCTTTAGTATGCCATCCTTTTTCCCCTCTCCATGCCTTAAATATCCCATAATAGAAAGATAAATGTTTTGATAGAACTGGCAAGCTTTGGGGTCCTATTCCATCATGGCTGCAGTTCAGGATGATAAGCAGAGTATGAGAAGTTTGGTTTCAGAAATTGACATGGAATGTTCCAGTATAGGATTAGGACAGAACAAATTGACCTGTAATCGGAGTCTGTCAAGCATTTAAAGATGCCTTAACTCAATACCAGGTATCCAGATAAGTATTAAACAAACTTGCTGCATCAAGACTGGAATCCTCATTGCAATATAATATCAGACTGTACCTTTAGGCAACACAAATAAAGTCTTACTGACTTAAGTTATCATTTATCCCACAATTTATAACTGTGACAGATATACTTTTGATCTCGAGATTCATCCTTTCTACCTAGTCATACAATCCTTTGGCTGTTTCCACTGTTTCCTTTCAGTGATAGTTGTATGTTTCTCTATTCATTGTTTATTGTGAGTCTGTATTGTGTTACATCCTTGACTGCGAGCCAAATGCCCCATTAGGGACAATAAAATATTGAGCTCTTCCAGTTCTGGTGTGGTGGGCCTTTTAAATGCAGCACGAACTGTTGAAATGTAAAATGTATCCCTTAAAGCGGAGCTTTGGGTTTGTGTAGGGGCGCCAGCTTAGTGTCAGCCCCTTCAAAATTCACATTAAACTCTCCTACTGCTCTTGGCTGTTTTTCTTAATTCCTTTTTCTCTTTCTTGAGCTGTTCCTCCATTTATACTCTCTCTTTCCTCCCATTTCTACTTTTTATATCTTCATATTTCACACAGTTTTTCTCTCTTACCTGTCTCTTAGTCTCTCATTCTGAATCTAACAGTCATTCGAGGCAAAGATGTGCCCCGGCTCATCCCTTGAGAGCGACAGTAGGATGGTTCCAATACAGGAGAAGTTCCCTATTTGGCAATATACAAGCTGAAGGCACAGTGCAGATGGTAAATTATTTAAATTAACATTACAGACTTGGCCTGTATACTTACAGGTAATTTTCCACATGTGAAATTTCACATCCAATCTTATTTCCCTGTCAGTGATCTTTAATCCAATTATTTCATAGCTGTAAAGTATATTAATTTTCATTGTCCATTTTAATAAAGATGACTAAAAAAAAACACAACAATGGCAGTTTAAAGTTCAGTGCGATAGATAAGTGATGCCACAGCCATGTGTAGTTGTTGCGAGTAAAGACAGCTATTCTACTATTGAAGAACCTTCTCGCAGTGACATGACATTGACACACACTTCTTTATTGCAATTGTTACGAACAGGTCTAATGAGTAGTGGAGCAAACACAAGTCTCAACTGGAGACTAATGTTTAAGGGCGCTTCCATATTGATTTATGGTAGTAAATGTGTGGTTAATGCATGACAGTTTTTAAAACAGAACTGCTGCGTGCGTATGACTTTATAAGTCTGACAAAAGAAAAAAAAAAAGATTAATTTTAAGAAAAAGAGCACCATATGTTAATGTCTCTCAGTGTGCACACTCATTTCAGCTGTGAATCTGCCCCTGGTGTTTAAGATGTAAAGTGGTGCCAGCAATTTCCATTTTCTATGCAGTACAATAAAGGATGTGGGTGGCTCTGTAGAGGGGATGAAACTTCCTATGCCTTCTGGTCAAATTGTTATTGCATTTCTCCATATAGAATCATCCTTTGTGATACCAGCAATCAGGATTCTGTCACTGAGTCTAAAGTTATGCCTGGTTTGCAATTGACTTTCATTTGTACATAATTCATTTTTGTAGAGATTTGATGTTAGATGTTGCTTTGGTTTGTGCTTATATAAAAAAAAACTATGCTATGCTGTCAATCCCTATATGTATATGACATGTGATTTTTCACATGAACCTAATGCACTACATTCTGAGTATTTACTTTGTCGTTGCAATTTTCAACTCTGATAAAGTGAAAAAGCAGTGTATGGATAAATTCAACATTTCTTATCTAACATATTTCTATAGAGAGTAAATATGTACTAAAAGAAGCATAAAGCTTAGGGAAAAGTGAAAGCTTGGTGTCATTGAAAAACCAGGCAAAACCAAAGTGACATTTTAATAATTTCTGTAATGAAAATCCACATGATCATAGGTAAATCACAAGACAAAGCACAACAGGGCTCTGGGAAGGTTACATTGTTATAGAGTTAGAGTTTGATTAGAGGCTGCAGGAAGCTGGTTTACTTTGCTTCAGATAGATGAATTTTAGTCGGGAGTTAAAAGGTTATGAGCTAAAGGTTAGAGGTTAAGGTCAAAGTTAGGTTAGGTTAGAGTAAGGTTAATGTTAATAAAGCAGGTTGGTACGAGGCAGGGTTATCACAAGGACCTTCTAAAGAAATGAGTGACAAAAGAAAGATGATAAAAAGAAAATGAGTATTGTTATGAGATGGATAAAGGAAAGCAGAGGTTGTTCAGAGCCAAGGTTCTATAGAAACCCAAAAAAAGGGGAGAAGAAGTGATCTGTTTTAATAATGTTGACTCTAATATCTCAATAAGAAAATTTTTAAACCAATTTTCAATGATGGGACATCATGAAAAGATCAGAGAAGCCAAGTCTGCAGGAGCAAGCCAATATTCAATCACAGTGGAAAATCCAACTGTATTAGGGTCACGCAACCTAAGCTAACGACCATAAGCTCCCCATCTAAGCTTTGGTCATCAAGGGGTTGATAAGATTAGGGTGACAATGACCCAAATATATATCAACATGCTGCTGTCCTCCTAACATTATCAAATGTGGTAATATTCTTCCCACAGAACACCCAGCTGTTTTGTTAAACAACCCTCTGAATATATTAATGAATATAAATAAAGACTATATTCTGGCCAGAGGCAATCTGGCAGGGTATATTGCACATCTGCATGTGAGGTGAATGGGGTTGCGTGATTGGCTGAGTGTCAGAGAATGACCACCCACCAGAAGGCATGTGGGTGACCTTCTCCTCGACAGACCCCACTAGGATCCTGGTGAAATCACAGCAGGTCCGGAGAAAAAAAAGCCAATTGTTACCACATCTGCAGAGATCCCAGCCTCTCCCTCTAGAGCTGCTCTGATGCCAACATGTGAGTGTTTTCCTGCAGATTAAGTGCAACTGAATAACACATGTGGATAAATCTGTGACTGTATAGGCTCCATGAAATGTCAGATAATGATTTAAAACCTTTATATTAAAAAGGACTTTAATCTTTGTGGATACTCCTCTACATCCTCTCACTGTCACCGTGGCTTGTGGTTAATCTGTTCTGGCTGACGAGGCCAGCGAGAGCCTGGGGTTTGCAGTCATGGGAACTTGGGCAGAAATGTCAGGCTCCCTCCACACCTCTAAAGGAACCCCTCAGGGGACCCTGATGCAAATATCACTGCCCCACCAGCACAGCATGGTCTGGAACATAAGGAATCAGTCTGCCAGCTACTCAGCCATCTTTAAAACCACAGTTAAAAAATTCAAACCTGTTAGAGTGACGTTATCTATTTTTTAGTGTGAATGTCAGAGCCACATTTGTCTCATATCACAGAATGAAAGATATGTGAAAAAGGTCAAGGGGTTTATATACACAAACTGGAAATCGAGAGGGTTTTTGAAGGCATATCCGCCGGTCCACTTATCACGTTGCCATTACCCCTCCAACCTTTCTCTTTATTTTACCATTTCAATCTACCAGCTTCAGAGCTTTCTTCTAAGATTTAAGTGAGCCTGATCCAAAAGAGCAAACGGTAGGGACCCAGAAACTGTCAACAGCAATCTGATCAACAGAAACCCCTGACAAAAAAAAACAAAAACAATTTGTAAGGTTGTTTCTCAAACTTTTAGCTTTTTTTCTGTTTCATTTTGCTGGAATTAATACTAAAACCCTAAGGCCTACGATGGTTGCTAGAAGGGGCGAGGATATGAGGTGATGGCAGAATAGGGGGCCTGAGCACCAGACTTTTTTCTCATCAGCATAAATCCTAACTGGTGCAGAGCTTTCCAGCAAAGGCACTGAAGAAAAAAGGCTACCAACAAAACTAACATTAGTTCACAAGAGTCTTATTGAAACAAGGAAAAGTAATTTCCTTTTCTGCCTTCCAATAAACATATATATTTTGAATTCTAAGTAAAAAATACTGTGCTTAAAGCAGCATGTATGTTTTTGCATAGAGTTCAAAAAGTTAGGAAAACTGCAAAATGTGGAAACAAGGGGGTGAGGCCCAAACTGGCATGAGAAAAAAAAAGTACAGCCATATAGAAGGGTTGTAGCCTTCTCCTTGAGAGAGCTCAAAAGTTTCTCAGCTCCTGTCAGTACATTCTGATCATTACTGAAGTGTTTGTGGGCAGCAATGCTGTTATGAGAACTGTGGTTGAACTGGTTTAATATCTCAATATACATAAACAAGTATATAGGAAGACAAAAAACTGGCAACATGTGCCTGAGTTATGTCTTACTAAAGAACCTAAACCTACTGTGGGCAGTAACGGCACAGGAACTATTGTCTATGAGAAAAAAAAATTAAAATAAAGAGACGTGACAGGGACACGTGAAGAAATCTAGTTAATATGGTAAGGAGAAAATACATAAGATAACATTTATTTCTAGGGAAACCTTGTGAACCCTTTAAGAAATGTGCCAAAATACTGCAAAAAGGTGTCTGAACTGTGACATTCCTAAGATTTAATATATAAGTTAGCTTTACTATGAATTACCTTGTTTCAAAAGACTTGCGCAACAAGTCATCCTGATGAAAAAAAGAAAAAAAAAAACTGGGCTCACTCAACTCGTACAGCTTCTCTGCTTTAAGTTCCAAAGTGGTGATATAAAGGAAAACAAAGTTGAACTTGGAAAGAGTGTGGGGAAAACAAAAGTAAAAGTTTAGAATAAACAGAAGCAGATAACAGGGAACAAATGGAAAAAGAGGGCAAGGTGGTGGGAGAGGAAGGGATGCATGCATTTTGGAAACTAGTTTAAATATGCCATCTGTGTCAAGGAGTGGGTTGGTTTTATGAGCTTTGCATGACACTTACCAAAGGTTTCTGAAAATGACAAAGCAAGAAGAAGTAAATAGAAAAGAAAGGAAGAACAAGATAGTTCATTTTAGATCGAGGTTAAAGGTTATGGTTACCCAAGAGTTACATGACCTACAGTTTAATTAGGTGTTATTTTACAACCATGATGCGCTATAGAAGGAACAATAATTTTTCACTCAACATTATTTAGAATTTATTATTCTTATTATTCAATTTGTTTATCTTTTCCAAAATAAAACATGTGAATCAAACATGTAAAATATTCCAGATTTAATTCTTATTTATTCTCATTTTAATGTTTATCATTTTGTTTTTGCTTTTAACTTGTGTTAGTGGTCAGAACCAAATGAAATGTGTTTGAAGACTCTGCAATGTGCACTGCAATGTGCACATCTGAGTTTCAGACACAGACATTACACTTTCAGAGAGAGCAAGACCACAAAACAACAGTTTGTGTCAGTAAAACAGGAAACACAAAGACAGCTGAAGAAATCATGAAACAGAGAAAGACAGATGATACAGACGTTAGACAACAGGCAGGCGGCTGCATTTTTTTGTCCATCATCCGCCAAAGCTTGAGACTCGCAAAGCCATGTTGAACAAGTAAACCGTTGAGTTAGTTTTTAGAAAATAACTGGCCTTTTTACATGATCAAATTACAAATACTGGTTGAGAACAAAAGCCTATCATCTGAGAAATACACACCAAAATTGCAATATTAGGTTTTGATGTTCTAAAAATAAAGTTTTTACAAGTTCTTCATTCGTGAATTGTCAACAAATTACGGTTAACAACAAATCTAACAATTCTGAATATCATTAAAGAAGATATATCATCCAGCAATTGAAATATCACATAACTTAAATAACAGCCATCTGATTCGTACACAGCATATCTATGAAAACATATCTTACTGTGCCACTCATACAGTGCAAGCACCTTCCACAATATAGAATTATCGATAAGAGGAAACTGTATTACAACAACATACGCATGACTCTTCAACTGCTATGTGCAACAAGATGCCCTGAATCCTATCCTATATACAGTTTGTCTACGAGTACCAAAGGGAAAAGTTTGACAATCCCATTCTTTTTATATTCCTCATAATACAAATGACACCCTTACTTGGTGTTTCACTAATCAAAATTGATATCACACCAACAACTGCACTAATGCACCAAACAATTTAATTGAAAATAAAGCTACAGTAGCAAGCGATCACAGAACTAAAAAATGCTAAACAACATCGGCCACCTATGAGTTCAAAGGTCTGTATTTTCAGGAGAGAGCTGTCTGGGCAAGAGATGAACATTAGAGTAAAAACAATAATGTGAAGGCTCTCTCCTAGAAAGTCCTCTCTGAAGGTTCTTTGTCCTCAAACTTGGGTCAGGAGCACTGGTTATCCACCTTTACCAAAAGCTCCTCGGGATATGTTGTTAAAGATGCATGGGACCACATAAATCTACAATACATATCCCAAATAGTCACACACTGAAGGTTTTGACTTGAAATTCTAATAGTTAAAAGGTTTGCCTCAAAACCTACGACAATTTCAAGAAAAATATGTCTAAAATTTAAAGATTTTATATCATTGTGAACTTGCTGTCTTTGGTAAGGCTTGAATAATGAAATGACAAATCGATTCTTTTGACTGTACAGCTCTTGAGGGGCACAACTAGGGCAGAAACTCAATGGGAACAGACTCTTTATTTAGTGGTGTCTACCCTGATTTACGTTTGTAGCAACAAATCAAATGGGAGTCATTGGATTTTTCAAATGGTGACAAATCATCGACCTAAAATATCTACCCTTATCGCCCAGAGCCACTTCAGGGCCTGCTCTTAATTAGCTATATAATTAGACTTTGCTTTACTGGGCCACTCAGTAGGCTTTAATCAATGGGAACAAGACAACATATCCACATCTGAGTTTTGTCATTATAATGTGGACATTGTTCTCATTGTCAGCCATGACACACTTGCGGGATGTTGCATATAATTTGACCTCATTCTGCAGAGTTACACTCTGTGAAAACAAACTGCACAATGACAACAGCTGGACTTCATACTGTGTGATGAACTCTATATCCTATATCTAAATAATTTACAAGAAAAAAATTCTATTGATGCATTTTTAAATTACCCCAACTGTATACTTTAATCAAATTAAGTAATTCTCGTGACACTTGGTCTACAGCAGTCCTGTCAACTTAGTTTTTTTTATGCAAATCCCAAACTGGCGATATGAATTAGCCTATTCTCACTCATATTAGTTATCTGAAAATAAGGAAACAAAAGGGAATCCTCAGAAATACTGACATGTGAGCTGCAAAATACAAAACAACCATGTTAGATAGTATAGGTGTTCATTAAAATCAGAAAAGTCCTTCTTGAGTTGCAAAAGCAGGGTTATAAGGATTGAGCTTTCCTTACCTGAGCGTAGCTGCTTGATTCGCCCTTTACTTGCACTGGGGTCTATGGGCAGGAAGTCTTTGTACCAGGTTATTTCTGGGTCAGGGTCACCACTGGCAGCACACAGCATGGTGGCTGTTCGAGTGCGTTCCACCACTTTGAGTTGAGGGCCCATGTCGATGTTAGGGAAGCCCGCTGGAAGAAGGTCCTCTGTAAAAAGAAATGGAAAAGAGAGCATGTGAGTCTGCTGATATGACAAAACAGAATTTCACATGAAAAAGATACAGTCAAGATATGGGACTTTGCAGGGTTCAAGTTGTTCAGAAAAGTGGAATCGATAAACATCTGAATCTGTGCTTGCAAATTAGTTGAAAAAGTGAACATTTAATAATTGAATAGCAGGGTTGGAATGGCTCAGTAAACAAAATCCAGTGACTGGCAAAATGTGTCCTAAGAATCAGCTTTGTCACCAAAGCCTGCATGCGGTAAATCAAAAATAGAATGTCAGAATGAAGAACTTACTGAATGTTAACAGTACATGCACTAATTTCAAAGATAATTTTTCTTGTATTCTTTTCATGAAGGTCATTTTTCGTATAATAAAGATTTCAAGCTTCAAACAAGCTTTTAAACCAAATACTTTCAGGCAGCGTACGCAATTTGCCAGTCTGTGCTAAAGATTTAGCATTCAGATACCTCAGCTTGCTCATTTCTGCCCTGGGTTTATAAATCCATATTCAAATGTTCTTCTAAACCAGATAAAGATTGTGCAGAAAAACCATCTTTGACCCAGGGGTTTGCAGAGGAGTCTACAATCGCCTATCTCTTGCCTTGCCTTTGTGTTTTTTCATAAATACTTTTACAACATGTATTTCTGCAGCTCATGTTAATGATAAGAAGTAATAAAATGCCTTTAGAATCAAAATGTTATGGGGATTCAGTGAGACCTAATCTAACCACTACTTGGTTAATGCTCTCTTTAAATCCAAATGGCCTGTGACTGAATATCAGCAGAGGTGTAACAGATCCGATATTATACATTTTTATAAAAATGTGCGAGAATTGTTGCGTTAGATTTAGGTATATTAGACATCGTTATCATTCCTATACCAATTTAAAAACCATCACGCCAGAACGCAAATACTGCTCTTTCTCTACAGCTAATAATCATGCATGATTGAACCTTAATTTAATTTTTAAGAGATGACAGTGTAGTGCTCTCTGTGGTCACTGTTCTCCTCCCTGCTGTCTTTGAGCAATTAGTCCCATGGGTCAAATTGCCTGAACTCTACCCCGTCTGGAGCCAGAGTAATGATTTATTCTCAGATGACAAGGGTGGAGGGGGAAGCACCCCGAGCTATAATGCTCATCAGAAGCCCAAGGCCACATCACAAATAGGAGAGAATTGACTGACTGAGCTACTGGCCAGTGGCATGGCAGAGCTCACTTGGTAAGCCAGTGACCTCATGTCCTCTTTTGCAGCCATCATAGTGGTCTTGTTACCATGCCACAAGCTCTAAATTAAGAGAGTTATTATTATTATTTCTATTTTTGGAACATTATGTTACATGCAATCTAATTGCAGACCTTTAACAAAAAGTTGCTTGTGTGATATCATGAGAGATAAGGGTTATAAATATCTGAAAATCATCTATTCTTGCCGAATGATTTCTTTTTAAACGCTGATTCATTAAGCTTACATAATAAATTAAATCTATGTTTTCTAATCTTTTGGTTTTTAAATAAAAAAAGAGCCAAATTAAACAAAACTGTGTGATTCTTTTTTTTATGTCCATGCATTACATTCTACGACTGTGTGGAGACGGGTCATGTTCACATTTTGAAATATTGAGTCTTAGAAAATAAAGACACATGACAAGGATAGGAGAAAGAATCAGATGGTCTCAGAAATAAGTTCAGACAGGTTCCCTCTAAGGCTGACATAAGAGAACAATGAATATTTCAGTAGTAGGTTCAAAAAGTACAGGCATTTACTCTGTTTTAGGTTTTTGAGCTGTATCCTCTCGATCATTTATTTATGACCATCCCTGTATAATCTCTTTATACCAGTTCCCCTGAAGCGCAGAGAAGCTGGGACCTAGATTTCACTTTGCAAAGTTACACAATATGTTCTCACAAACTCTCATCTCTGTGTGTCATCAATGATCTACAGTATGTATGAGATACCATCTAAGGTGCCGCATTCTTGTATCCCTCTGGCTAGTTCTGTCAGCTGGAGAAGCACATCTGCAAAGGGTAGGTCTGGCATGCACTGTGCATCAGTACATCACATCACAATAACTCTTCGTGGTATGAAAACGTTACACTGCAGCCTGCAAATAATGAAGCTGGAAAATATATACACAGGATACGTGAATTTACACTGATTAAGTAGATTTAAAACAATTCAAGAAACAAAGGGAATCTGCACGAAGGGGTAAAAGTCGGCTAAAGTGGATGAACAAACAGGGAAAAAAAATAGTAAATTAGAAGCCGGGATGATGGATTCATGGATAGATAATGCTATAGTTGCTGCTGCTCTATCCTGATAGAGCACCAGCAGCCGTTTCCTGGATAAATGGCATGTATGCAGGCTGCTTGTTTCCCTAGGAATAGAGTCTGATACAATCTTTCTCTCAAGAAGCTTGCAGGCTCTGTCGATAAAGGCGGTCATGCAAAAATAAATAGATCACTCATTGAGGGAGTGTTACTTTAGGGTTATCCAGCCTGACTGTGAATGGGAAGACAGAAACTAATGACATGAACTGATCATATCCATATTCTCACAGGGTCAGTCCCTGTAACGGCACGGGCATTGCAATTCTATGATTTGTGCGCTCTGTGATGACAGATCTACACAGCTCCAATAGAAACAGCCAATAACTAACTGGTTACTTCTTGTCTGATTTGCTGGGAACAGCCTTTGTCCCTCAGGTCAACATTCATCACACAAAGGCGCTGTGAGATTCATTGTACAGTTGAACCCTCCATTTGGGCATGAATGTTCAAAGCCCTACTTAATTTTCACTATGACTGCGCAAATAATGAAAATATAAAAAAGCATCAAGTTAAGCACTACAATCATATACCTGGTTTTAACTAAATAAAAATCAACCACTTTCACTTAAAATTTGGGACACTTGGGAGAAAATAGTAGTCAGTCAGTCATGACAGTGTTTTGTTCGGCAACTTTTTTATTCAAGGGTTCAAAGGTCATTTTAATGTATGCCACTGACACTGATTAATTGGTCAGTTTTTGTATATTTTTTGCCTTTTGATGAAGGTTGGCATCTGGGCAGCACAGCTTGTAGTGTGGTGTTCTCCACTTTACAATGTGCAGAACTTTGTCAGCAGTTAAAAAAAAACTGAAAAGAAGAAGGTTTATCAGATCTTAATAATTTACTTATTTATTATTTTATTTATATCCTCCACACAGTACTGTGTAAAAGTCTTGATCTACCCCTGATTTCTGTATGTTTTTCTTCCAAAGACCCAGACTTTCTTGTAATCTTTAAAAGTGGTCTTGATCATAAGTTTCTCAGGCTGAAGGCATTTTTGTGGGATTTTGGAAATTAGACAAGCAGAGGACAAAATAAAAAATGGCAGGTCTGAAACAAATCCAACAAAGACCTGACACAGGACCTGAGAGACACATCTGGACATTCATTTGAGATATGAAGTGTTCGCTGAAGCCTTGTCAGAATTGGTCTCCATGGAAGGGTGGCTGTCGAAAAGCCATTCTTAAGGAAGGGAAACAGGGACAAAATGATGAAGTTTGCCAAATGACACAAGAACTGAACTGAGACCCTTATGGTGCAATGAATCCTCCCCAGAGCCTTGACCTCAACATTATCGAAGCAGTGTGGGATCATCCCCACAGTGAATGAAACCAAAGGGCAGTCAACATCCAAAGAAGAGCTTTGGAATGTCTTCAAGAAGCCTGGAGAACTATTCCTGAAGACTACTAAAAGAGATTAGAAGAAAGCATGTCTAAGAGAGTTCAGACTGTGTTGAAGAACAAAGGTGGTCACATTGACTTTCAAGTCTGTAAGAACTGCACAAGCTACACTGTATTTTCATTTAGATTTCCATTTATTTCTCTTTTTCTTGGCAATATATACTGAAAGTTGGCTCAGCAGTGAGTAATGTGCATTTTTGCACAAGTCAATCATACTTTGGATAATATTCAAAAGGATTTGGAAGGCTCCTAAAATCACAACTTGTTAATCAGAGCAGGGTTTGAAGTCATTCAAGGTAAAGTACACTAACTTAAGGCAAGGTTGAAGGAAAACATATGTCTGCTGCACATAAAAGCTGTTTTGATCAACATGACTGCAAAGCTAAACCTCCTAGAGGCTATGCATGACCCTCTTGATTTTTGTTATTCTTTTGGCTTTTAAGTTTTTTAAGGGTTTAGTAAGTCATTAACCATAATTGTCTTTAATTTCGCTTTGACATTTAATATCATTATACAAGTGACAGGTGCAAAGCCTTTAATCAGCCACTGGTTAGCTCAGCCACTGCCCGGCTGTTAATCTGCCAACTCACGCCTGCTGTTGCATTCTGCTTTCTATCATGCTAACCATTTCCCTCTTAAAAGAGCCGTCCTTTAGACTCATTTAACTCTCCTGACAAATAACATTTCCAGTGATTCACCATTAGTAAAACAAGTCTAAAGTTTGTGGTCTCTTCCACCATTTCCACTGTAGTGAGCAAGTAAAGTACACTGATAGTATTCTTCAGTATCAAAGACCTTCACAGCATCACAAATAGTCTATACTAAATGAGCACCCTGGTGGTAGACAGTTCCCATGTCTTTCTCTTCCCACATATCTACAATCCTCCTGGAAACTTTCATCATGCTGCTAGCTTGCTCTGGCCAAATTGCTACAGTATCACACTTGAGAAAATTTTACATTATCATACTGCATATTTCATTCATTTTCAAGTAATTCCAACGTCAGTGACTTCAAACAACTTGCTTTGAGACATCATTGACTTCCCAGAAAGAAGAGCATTAAAACAAATGGTGAATCCTGACTGGCTGGGACTGCAGCAAAGTGCCATGATGCGCTACACCATATCCCGCACCCATTACTCATATTATTATTTTCACTTACTGCAATGATTTAATTTCATCAGCAATTTAATCAGGTTAACTGATTACCCAGTGCCGCAGCAGACAGAACACATGCTTTAAGCAAGTCTGTGCACTAATACCGCAGAGGGACAGAGGCAGAGTGAGAGAAGGAAAGGAGGAGCAACAGAGTTATAAAAGAGGCAAATATAAGTAAAGATGTTATGTTACAGAGAAAGAGGGTAATAGAGATAGTCAATGAGGATAAAGAAAGCCAATGGCACACTCTCTTTTATACATATAAAAGTATTCTGAAGAAAATAGATGTTTAACTAATAGACAGACCCAGCTGCTCAGACTCACCAAAATGCAGTTCATTGTCTTTGCGCTTACCCCACAGCCAGAAGTGTTCACATCAAACTGAGGGGGGGGGGGGGGGTTATATTATACAGATGAGGTACTTCTGGAGTACTTTTGAAAGTCTGTTTGCTTAAATGTATGTGTGTGAACACTCAATGTTTGATTAATTTGTAGGATTTGCAATAAAACATAAGGAAACAAACCCACAAAAGGCATTTGCTTGTACTTCCTCATTGTGGTTGGGTTTACGAGGTTTCCACGCCAAATGACAATGACATTTTTGACTCGGTATGATTTCAAAACCAAGTAAATGTTTTCTATTGTATGTTCAAGTCTAAATTTGCTACTCATTCTGTTGCAAAATAGTTTTGCTGGTTTTTCTCCTGCATCTGTTTGTGCTGTAAAGAAAAGCATCTGAAAACCACTAGCTATACAAAAGAATGTGCAAAAGCTATCTGTGGTGATAGTGCATCCTAAGATACATCATCCAACCACACTAAATGGAAGTTAAAAGAAAATTCTGTGCATCTTTCTGTGACATTCCTTGAATTCTATTACCAGTGAGATTCCTGTTGAATTCCTGAAGTAATATAGAGAGGAAGACAGGGGAGAGTGGCACAGAAAGATCCAGTGACAGAGAAGAATAGCAACACCGGGGAAATCTAATCACATGTCTCTGGCCTTGGCACTGATAGCCCTCTCTGTATATCTCAGTGGAATAAGGGTTATTATACAACCAGCTCTCAACCTCTAACCCTTCCTCTATTCCCAGGGAGACATCTATGTCTTATTGGTATTCTCCACATCTGGCAAATCTAACCACCAAGGGAAACATTTATATACGCATCTTCAAAAATACAACCCAAGAGAAACAATCAAAGACGAAATGAGAAAAAGAAAGATTGACAGAGGAAAATACAGAAAAAAATTATTAGTCTAAACTTAGTCTGTTAGGTCAGTTTTCTGTTGGCTGCTTAAAGACCATGCAGGGTAAACCAGCATGCATTTATTTATTTTTCTTTTAGTAGAATTTTGGACAAATTTAAAGTCAAGTTTTTTTTTCTACCAAAGAAAAAGGTGTTTATCAGCTGTGATAGTCAGCTGGAATAATCTCTAAATAATTAATTTATGACCATTTACATGATGGAGCTGACGTAGATAATAAAGGGGTAATAAAGGGGCTGAGTTGAGCTCTGAGATGAATGAAAAAATTCAGTTTGGCATGCAGACTTACTGTGCTGACAGTTCTGACTGTGATGGTTTTGCTACATGTTCCACTACACCACCAAAGCGGAACGCAGTTCATTTAAGGGCCACGATCAAATAGCTGATGTAACCACAGACAAATAAATTGTCATGCTAAAAACTGAGATCAGCCTAATCTCATAATTGGGCTAAATGAATATTCATTATTACAGATTTTTCTCTTAAAAATAAAGATGACAGCTGCTGACAAGTAGAACTGTTGGCAGCAACCATGACAACATATGCCAATGAGTTTTGTAAAAAAAAAATATCGGAGAACCAAAAAAAAAAACTATCAGAGACTGTCGGAAATGAAAAGAAGCCCAGAAAAGCCACTTCAGAGATAACAGTGGGCACAAAAACTTATTTTTTGTCTTCCAGGTGGGCATTTTATTGGAGCGTACTATTTATTGTACCAGCGTAACATCAACACGATAAAAAAAATCACAAATGATTGGATGTTAATAAGGTTAACTGGAATTAACAAACGCAGGCTGCCTCCCTACAAGCTTCCAACTGCCCCAAATCCTACACTCCATCTCAACCTAAATGCTGGAAAACCAGGTCCTATCTTAGAGGGTAAAAATGTATTTCGTATCTGTATACAAAAATATATATATGTATATGTAACCATTCATATGCACTCATGCTGTTTCCCTGATGTGCTGAGCCACCATGATAGAAACAGAATAGACATGAGAGGGGAGTAATTGTAAAAAGGACGGCTCAGACTATGCCCTGCCTGCAAGCATAGGGAGGAAAGAAAAAAAGAAAAAAAAGGTAAGAAAATTCTGTTTACCTGTCTCAGTGTGAAACAGTTTATCAAACACAGCCTCAAACGCAAACAAAAAACACACAGTTCTCTCCGTTTCCTTCTCTTTCACTCTTGTCAGCATCCTGAGGTGTCTGGGGTAAGACAGGCGAACTCCAGGGGAGACAGGAGATGAAGCCAGGGCCATTAAAGGAAGTGCCCCTCCATAGAGAAACGTCAACCAGTCAGGTCTAGTTTAGTGGTGGGTGGCTCTGAGTGTGTGTGTGTCTCTGTAAGTATAAGTATCTGTAAGTGTGTGCATGCATGAGAGAAAAGGACTGTGTGAGGAGGCGCACTGGGCACCTTGAAACCCGACTTCAGTTAACAACATAATGTGGGTGGTTTTGCAGCTGTGCAAGCATTTTATAGGGCAAATATTCTGCTTTTTAGAATGTTAAGATAATTTAGAGTTTTAGGGAAGCTAATTCAGCTATAGCTTTATCCTCTAAAATATAACTAAAATGCCCACTAATACTGTATGAAAGACATAATGATATCAAAAGACATGTTTTCTCATGGGATTTTCCTCTGCATTGTGACAAAAATAGAAGCTACATGAGAGCAAAACTTCTCAACCAATGACAGTCATTTGGATTCTGTCAAAATATGTAGCTGGGTTGCACAGTTTTGTGACATACGTAATTAATGATGACACTGATGAGTTAGCAAATTTGGGAGGTGCCTTGACAACTTACTGGAACATAGCATACTTCATAAGATCAGCAATCATGTTGGAATAAAAAAAGAAAGAAACCAAAAAGCCTTTGCAAAATATGTTGAGGAACTATGTAAACAGCTGAGAATATGAATCTATCCTTAGGTCAATACTTTCACAATGCCACCATTCATATCATAAGGACTTTCGTTGTGGTGAATAGTAGAACCAAGAACGGTTTTGTCTTTTGTTATAAAAGTCAAAATGAATTTGAAAACCAGTCAGTAGGAAAGATATCTGCTGTGTTACAAGTTCCATCTTTGAACAAGGTTTGTGTGTGACAGAGAAATCAACCCCTGACATGTGAAGCAAAGGCCTCTCTAAGCTAGCAAAGCAACTTGAGGCCAAAACAACAACAGACTGAGAGGGCTGAGCTGCTGCACTGTGCTACCAAAATAAATAGTCTAGTCCAAACAAATACAGAGACTTCAAATCTAACACCGACAGTGAGTGCATAAGTCTTGATGAAGGTGGACGGGTGGGGCTGAGGGGCAAGGTTATTATCTTGGTGGACCATTAGTGCAATCAAGCCACTAATGACAGGTTTGGAGGCACCTTTAGTGAGCAGAGCAACAATTATGAATATGCAGTGGCTTGAAATGAAAAGAGGACCGGTCAGATGAGCACCTCGTAATTGCTTAATGTCACTTTGAGATGTGGAAAAAAAAACAGATGTGACAACAAGGGTCACAGAGGATGCAGGCCTGCACCCATGGTGAGAACAGTTGGACTGTTGGAAAAATAAGTCACTTAAAAGATGACAAGATCGAGAGGTTGTGGCTAGAATGCTGATGGGCTTGGTAGGAGGCAGGATTATTAGGAGGAAAAGTGGACAGAATACATGGGTGAGTGGCCAGTAAAATAAACGTACTACAAAGGAAAAGCAAAAAGTTTTAACAAATTAAGTTTTCCTTGAGAAGAAATGACCCAGTGACAACTATGACACGATTAAACTGGACTCCATTCATTTAATTCAAATACTATTTGAAATAATTTGAAAACCAGTTCATGCAGGTTTGTGGGCAGAAGATGAGGACTAGAAGTTAGAACATGAAGGGCTGAATGCACTGTTAACCTTTTTGGGCGAAAGTACACTGCATTTTCTTTTTTTATGAACAGCTGCTATTAAATCCAATAGCATCCTGGCTGCTCTCCAGAGCACAAGCTTTATAATCATGAACAAGTCCTGGGTAGTATCTCAACCTAACCTCTCTCTCAAACTGACATTTTATTCAATCATATTCTCTATCTTTTGATAAGTATCCCTAACATCTCTAGAAGATTTGCATGTATTCATGTGATATAAGGCTCAGGTTTTACAGGACTTGAATATTTCTCTTGATTACACAGTGTGTCATCTACCTTATTTGAGGTGTATAACATATATCAGGCCTCTTAAGTCTTCCCTTTCTTCCACTCAGTCTTAACTGAGGATGTGAATCCTTATGCCAAAGAGGAAATACTAATAATCATGCTTTTAAGCTTTCCATCCAACCTTTAACACAAGAAGCACAGGTTTGGCACTTGTGAGGCACACCACACTTTAAAGTCTCATCAACTGTCAGTCCTGCAGTGTCCACAGCACAACCCCTGTGTTGTATGAATTCAGTCACCTGGGTTTTTGGCTGTTGTATATGCATGAGGCTGGTGGTCCAGGCCACATCCCTTTGCTCCTCTTTATGCATGAGCTGGGCCACTCCAAAAATCATCACTCCTACAGATTCCACAGGAACCAGATTCCAACTCTCATTTGGCATGAAGCAAAAAGTCTCATCCCATCCTTGTCATTTAAATAGTAAAGTACTATATATGCTCTGCTAAAAAAAAAGAAAAAAGAAAAAAGACAGGATTTGCATACAGTTCATACTCAAAACATCTCGAACACACTGTCTTTGTCATCTAATTGAGAAAAAAAAAGTATTTTGTAATTTAATTATTTTAATTCATTAATAAACCAATCATTGTGACAGTAACCCTCCATGCTTACGATCATCTCAACTTGACTGGCCACAGTCAATATGAGATGTCTGCAGTGGTCAGGATCACTCTACTTGAGCAGAAATCATATAAAATGGATGGCAAAAGTTCAGTTGCTGGCCACCTTTGACAAGGGGCAAGCTCTGTCCACTTATCCAACTCCATCACCACCTCTGTGACTCTTTCCCCTTCTTTCTCCTTTATCTTTCTTGCTACCACTTAGCTAATGTCTCCGTTCTTCATCCTCCAATCACACCTGATTACAGCACTGCAAGTTCAAGGGATCAAAGGATTCAGTGGCCATAAACTCTCATCTGAGTGAATTTCCTCTGGAGGGAACTTTTTTTTTTTCTAATAGAAGAGAGAGATGGGAGACTAATAGTAGGCTGGCAGGCAGAGAAACGCCAGAATGAGGGTGGAAAGTGGTGCATTGGGAGAGAAAGGTGAAAGGTGTGCAGAGATATAGCTTCAAAGAGTGGAAAGAGTGCTGGAGTCACTGAAGAACAGCAAAGGGGATATTTTGAGGAAACAACACAAAACTTCTTGAGCTTCCAATAAGAGATCAGGGGCATCAGGGCCATCCATGTGGTCAACATCCATCTATTGATCTGTTTTTTTTTGGCCTTGCCTGCCCTCCACTACAAACCAATAACAGAAAAAAGAGCCCCGGCTCAGCACAATAGAACCTCAAAACCACAATCACTGAGAAAAACAATAAATTAACTCTGCATGCAATCCTCGTAAAAAAAAAAGAGCCAAAAATAACTGCAAAAAGTAAAAGTGTTTTCGCTGACTTGCTGAAGGCATGAGCCACATGTTAAAATGGACTGACTGTGAGGAGGTAACCTTCAATGAGTTTAAATCTTAACAGCGCTAAAATAATGTATTATTTACGGATGGAGGCGATGGGTGCTGCTTGGGAATGAGAATTGACTTGTTTGTCAGGGACAAGGTAGAGATAATGCAGTTGGCAAACATAGTGACTAGCTCTGTTTGCACTTACTGTAAAATATGAGGAATGTCAGGGTCTTAGCTCTGCTAAGACAGTCATTTCTTATTCGTTTTCACTCAGTTTCAGTCAACCATGAACTTGTAATTTTGTTAACCTTTTCATCCTGTCTTGGCTGGTAGCTGAACAATTAAACCATGCAGAGTATGCCTGCAGAAATGCATGTCAAAAGTGAAAAAAAGATATGTAGTGTGGAAACTTAGTGTGGTTTTCTGCTTTATGACTACAAGCATCTTCCCTTGAACACTTAATCTGACAAGTCAATTTTTACTACAACGAGATACAGATTTTTCTGTTGTTTTTCTTCTCACCGATCTGGCACTTTCCTCTATATTTTTTGTCTTTCCAGCAAAAGATGTCAGAGACTAGTCAAAGGGGGCAAAGGTCATTTCAGAGGCGGACAGAAAGGAAGAGAATGAGCAGAAAAATCTGTTGCTGTCACTGCCAAATTTCATTTTCACTGTCTCTTTACTGGGTGGCCACTACCTGCCTGATGGCTCTCCTTTTTTTCCTCTTTCTTTTTCTCCCTTCTTCTGCTGCACACACACATATCATACATAAATACTCCACAAACCATAAACTTTGTCTGACGATAAACGCTGACAATATGCCATGCACACACTTCAAGAAAGATACTCTACCGCTCTCTCTCTCTCTCTCTTACACAAACAACTTGTTCTTTTTTTTTCACTATGCTTTTTATCAATTTTTCATCCAGTCTGTGCCCTAGACTCACTCTGTACTCTAAAATAAAAAAATAATAAGAATTCAACCCTGCAACACCAACACACCGCTGCATGTGTGCTACAAAAACAAAAGAAAGAGGAGAAACGGACTGCAAACAAATCAATCCCAAAAATTAGATGTAAAAAAAAGAACAACAACAAATAAACAGTAGCATCTGGGAAAAGTATGTTTTTTTTTTCTTTTTACCATATATTTAAATGTGAGGAGATGTAAAAAGGGAGTTTCAGTAGGTCACGAAAACCCAGAGGACTATAAATAAAGTCAAGGAGAACACACAGAAAGTAATATCGTGTTGGAACATGAACACAAAGTACCACAAACACACATGATGTGCTCATGATGGTACTTTTTGAGGGGAAACTGAAAATGTGAATAGCAAAGAAGATAAATGTTCTGTTTTCATTCTCATCATCCCTCTTTTCCTGAGTGTAACTTCCCCTCTGTTGTAGCCAGGACTACGAGATTTAAAACCTGAAGAAAAAGAAACTGAAATCATACTATGTCGCAAACAGATAAACGGAAAAAATTTAACTTAAAAAAAAAAAAGTATAGCACGCGGTATGAGGAAGTGAACAGTTCATAACATGCGTGCTGTCATTTCACTGTTTTTCTGCCCCAACAGAGCTTGACCGTAAATCGCTCAGGATACAGAATCTAATTAAAATTCACCATAACTTGCTCTGTCATGAAAGTGGCCAAATTGCAGACAGCCTGATCAAACAGGAGGCCATCGTGCCAAACTTGTCTCCAGGTAATGACGGGTGCCTGCTGAGCCTGGCCAGTACGCTGCTAGTTTGTGGCAAATGGTTTGAGTTTTCACTCTATTCACAATCAGCAAATGAAACAGTACATGACCTAAATCCATCAACAACCGTTTCTGCTATGAGGGGTTAGAGGTGAAACTAAGAGAAAAACAAACTTATGAACTAAATAAGTCTAATGAGTCTTAATGAGTCAGTGGATGAAAACTAGTTTTGGAAATGTTTTGGATAAGGTAAGAAAATGATGAGACAGAGAGCGATAAGTCTGACTGCTTCCACCTGGCTGGGAGTGGCAAAAAAAAAATAAGGAGGATGTGAACTTAACTCTGTGTGTGTGTGAGTGTGTGTGCACGTGTGTGTGTGTGTGTCTGAGTGTGTTACACAGTTTCTGGGGCACTCTGGTTCAAGCACGACAGAGCAGAGAGTTCAGTGGCTTCAACACTAAGGCTTAACTTAACAAACTTGATTATTTCTGCCTCAGGAGCTGCTCCATCTGACTGTAATCTATGAAAGGCTACTGTGAACACAAGGAGAGCGTTTTTAAAACTTTTTCAACATTAAGAAATAGAACTGAACTTGAGACCAAATCTAATCAGTCCTTGGAATTCCTCAGGCAGAGTCCATGCAACTGTAATCATTGGGGAAAAGACTGCAGCAGGCTAAAGGACAAGCACTCAAAGGAGGATAACCCCATAGCTGACAGAATCCCAGTTGCAACTTTGCCTTCCATATGATACAGTAAAGAGAAAAAAAAATCCAAAAACCAGAAAGTAATGTTACTGTGACAAAAAAAAAAGAAAAGAAAAACAAGCTTCAAGATGTGTCACATCTCAGGAGTGTGCTTCGTGTGCTCGTCGGTCCCCCTTCAAGGACTCCCAGAGGACTGTGTGAAAGTCTCAGTGAAGCCAGATGGCCCCAGTTTTATGTATTCAGCTGTAGTAGTGAAGTAACAACCAAGGAGGTGTCACAGTCGGTTTTTAATGCACCCTGCCATTGCCATCAACACACCCAAACAGAAGAAACAACAGATGAGAAAGTGAGGATTTGCCATTGTTACAGTACAGTTTGGGGAAAAAATGACACCACGTGATATAGCTTTAAGTTGAAATGTGTCCTTTTTGGATAAATAAATGTTTTTGCAAATTTTTCGATGTTCTAATATGTGTACATTTTTCATTTATGTAAGTTGGGTGTGGTTATGTGCAAGTACGTAGCTGTAAAGTGTATGTGTATCATTTCGGTATGTGTTTGTGTGTGTGTGGTGAGCAATGTGCTGTTATTGATTTAATTTCAAACTGCAAACAGATCTCACATGCTGTGATGGTTGATGAATTCTCACTAGGACAGAAAAAGATATACTGAACTGGTATGTGTGTGCATGCACTGATCTGACTATGCATATTGTCCATACTCAAAGGCATGGACGCACCTTTCGATGAAGACTACACGCATAAACACTGAAATATACGGTTATTCTGAGTAAATGTCATTCAAGTTTGTTCAAACAAATGTGTTATGTATGTGGATGTCTGTGTGCATGTAGCCGCATTTTCTCATTTGTGTGTCCCATGGCTTTCTGGCCAAGTTACCCATCATGTCGACCCATTTTCTGCCTCTCTAAATCCCAGACCACATCCCCTCTGTTTACTGGAAATGTGTCCCTTGTGCCTTGTCCCATATCCCATAATCCTTTGTCATGTTCCAAGAGCCCATGTTCAGCTATTGTCCTCCTCACCTGTTATACATTGCCAATCAACTGCATCACCTCCTGTTGTCTCCGTTTATCTTCTGCCAACATTTTTCACTTTTTCCAGTTTGTTCCTGTGGTTTGCTACACATCAATCTCTGCTGCATTCTCCCCCGCATTCGCTGTTTTTGACTTTCATCTCCCTTCATTCATACACGTTTCTTTGTTTTCTTGACTGACACTACATATTTTGCCACTCATAGTTTTTCTTTTCCTGTCTCCTTCCTAATATCGAGTGGTTGATTGAACATAGAAAACCGACAACATTCTGCTCTCCTCCTCAAATGCTTAGATTTCAAATTCACCCCAATCATCACCCTCCCATTCCTTCAGTACTGGGATCTTGCCTGGACATGAGAGTAGCTTTTCTCCTCTGAGGCTAAAGGAAGCCTGAGCTGAATCCAATAGCTATTCATTTATTTTTTGCACATGGAGACTCCTCTGGATTTGTTCAATGCCCTTTCTGAAACAAGTGCCATGCACATGCCTGAGCTTGTAATTTACAATGTTGTGTGATTGTTCCCTGTTGTTCAGTTAATTTGCTGGTCTACTCTTTCTTTGTGAAGGACTTTCCAGACTAGTTTTTCACTGCCATCTATTAATTAATTTGACTGTACTATGAACATACTAACCAGACCATATTTGACCACTTAAAATGTGTTTTACTATTCAAGCTTCATGCTTCAACAGCTCCCTGGAAAGCTTAAATAAACAGGTCAACCCAGGTTTTAGCAAACCATCTACTGTATCTCTGGTAGATTTCTGCTCTTGTCACACCTCATTATTTTAAGGAACAAAACCATGGCTCACATATATTTTTCTTTAAATGGTATATGTCCTTTCTTTTGTTTCAAATTTAAAGTGCAAAAGTAAATAGTCCTAAAGATAATGCAGTTATGACATTAAATTAACGATGAAGGCTGCAAGTCTAGTTCCTACCCAGTCCTGTAATACAATATAAATAAAAATAACAATTTCCTACAAGGTGTTTTGGATTCAAGCTCACTTGCTATTCTGTAAATGGTATAGTTGCATGCATAGTTGAGTTAAACTACCATTACAAGTTTGTCTGACAGCGTGACATTGTGGACTGAAAAAAACTTTCATGACATTCCACGGCTTCTTACTTCTTCTGTGGGAGATCATTGTACATGCACATAAGTGTAGCCAAATTCACTGTTAACTGCATGGTGATTTTGTCAGAGACTGCTGCAGCTGTAAATTCAGGATATTTTTTGAACAACAATTGGCCAATGTTTTACACAACAGTGAGCTGAGTTGTCTCAGTGGGCTGATTTTCAATCACAGTTTCTGATGCATTCAGCCGTCTGACAAAAGAAAGCTTCATTGCGAATTTGACGGTAATAATATATACTTAGGCTTTACCATTTTCACAAAACAGTGCCAAAAGATGTAAGTTTGGAGCGTGCATGGTGCCCCAAAGGCTATTTAAGTCTAGTAGACGGTGAACATATAATTTGAATCACAACTGAATTATTTGGTTGAGTTGATCTAATTTTGGGAAGCTCAGTTCAGTACGATTTCATGAAAAACTTTAACAATTCAACATAGTTTCCACTTAACTTTGACCCGTTTGATTGAGTAATCAAACAATTATTTACAGCAGCGCCACACCTGAGGCACTCACACCCCAGTCAAAGAACTCTGGGATGTTTTTAACAATAACTAAGCCAGGATGTTGGGCCAGGCTTCCACTCTCTGGTCCAACGCTCCCACCAAACAAATACTGCCTGTGGATCTGAACGCCAGGAAGGCCTAGCTTGTGCGCTTCCAGCCAGCTTCATCCAGCCCTGGGAACATGGCAGATGGCAGTAGGAGAGAACAGAATGGAAGAAAAACGACACAGTGGTTGTGCTTTTGTATGCAAGGCAGAAAAAAGGTAGAATGAGGGAACAGAAAGTGTGAGTGAGTGTGTGACCGCATGTCTGTTTGCCCATGATACCGTCCTCAGTGACCTCTGAGCTTGAGCAAACCAAATAATGTGCTATGAACAGCACTCTTATAAACTCCTGATCTACTACTCATCTGAATGCTACTTAGTCACTTCACACTTCTTGTCTGTGTGCGTATGTTTGTGTGAACATCCCCAGGCACATCTGTCAGCTGCTGTGTCCGACTGTCTTTGGATGGTCAATCAATTTATTTCATTCAGGGACACTATGGCTTGTCAACCAGTGGTTCAGCCATTACATGAATGACAGTTGATTAGTGCCATCAGTGTAATGTGTAATTAACAGCCTTCACACTGTCCTTCTGTAAACACGTCTGGGATAGGCTGCGATAAGCACCTTGACAAACAATATTCTACATTTTCACAAGTATGAATATCAAAATGGCTCCTCTGGCTGATTAATTTGAACATTTCTTAAGTCCTCAGGACGTGAAAGCTTTTCAGATGATAGATAGGCCTTTTCAATATATTTCTCAATGTGTCTAGCATGAATAAATCAGACAAATTATGTTTGTCATAAATCAAAACTTGGATGAATTGTTGCAGTTTGATGTAGAAGCACAACTTTATAATTAATCGTAGAACCCATTGTAGGAGTATAAGCTACTTTCAAGAAAAGGGAAGAGCATTACGTACAGAAACTCTAAGCAAAAGGGCCTCACTCACTGGCAATTACAGAAAAAAAAGCTCTTGGATGTTCGTTTTGTCCCCTCTTATGACTCATTTCTCATTTATTCCTCAGCTACAAATGTCAGAATCATATTCAGATACTTCTCTTAACCCGTTTATTAACTATTCGTGAAGTACATAAGTGAGTATTATGTAAGATTCACCTCGGATGATGGACAGCTTCGCGGTGACAGTAATATCGGCCTCGCTGTTCTCAGCTACACATTCGTAGATGTTCTCATCACGTGGGGCTCGGAGAGGCTGGATTCTTAGTACAGCACCAGCACCCTCATCAAATTCAATGGTCTGTGAAGGGAAAACAGAGGGAGGTTAGACACATTTGGGTTTTCAATCAAATTACTTAAGAATTCTATACGTAAAAGCCAAGTGTAAATAAAGTGAAGCCCCAAAGTCAACTACGTTTTCTGAGAGATGAGAATGAACTTGGAAATGTTTGTACTCCCTTGTTCATGTAGTTCACAAACATTTTCTGTTCCAACAAGATATCAGTGGCTGGACAGGTTGCCACGATTCTCTCATTTCTAACCTGACATTTAAAACAAGAAAGAAAAAAAGTTACATGGTTTCATTTCCTTTTTATCTCTAATCATGCCCTTTATACTCTGTGAAGCCTCTTGTTTTGAGCCTTGTTGAAAAAGCCACTTTGATACAAATCAGAGGACACACACTCATTGAGAATACTGACTTATGCTATGAGATAGAATGAAAGGCTATCTCAAAGCAGCTGTATAACCAATAACACTCTTTATGTTTAAATCAGTAATACTGTATCATTTGTTTGAATGAGTCACAGTTTTGACATCATACTCACAGAAACTGGCAACCAGCCCGCATTTGCCCACCCGTGTTTGATCTCTCTGAACACCAATAAATCAACAGCTATTTATCCTCCAGCAGTATGCTCACCATGGCTAAAACACAATAACTTAAACCATCGGCATTTCTGAACTAACTGCCCATTGTTTTTAAATAAAAACAGTATTTTTCAAAGCCTATTTCTTTGCTCTAATTTTGGATGAATGGGTAAACAAAGCTGGTCAGACTGTCAGTCTCACCGTAAGTGAGTATCTGTTGTTCCCCAGGGAAGCTTACACCATCTCAATGAAGCACTCGCTGCTGCGATCTTTGAGCAAAGCATGACTTTGAGACACAAGTAGAAGTCTTCAACAACCCTGCTGTTCCACTGCTGCATATCTCAGGGCTGAGCTGCTAATTAGGCTAAAAACACTGCAGAGCATGGCATCATGATCAATATCAAAGCAGCTGTCTAGAGGGTAGAACACATAAAAAAAAGAAGAAAAAAAAAAAGAACTAGCACTTCAAAAAAACCTTTAACTTTTTTCTTTATTTCATGCTAAACGGGAGAAGAGAAGTGTCCGATCTAGTGGGCTCTTTCACGCCCTTGGCTTTGTTTTCCCCACTTAGCATGCAGAAGAGGAGAATGCACAAATAGAACTTGTCTTTTTATTTTTTCCTCGTTGGGGATGCTGAGCTCCCCCAATTGATGTTGTTGTCATTATTTTTGCTTTTCAGAGCCCTCCCCCATCGTTGTCTTCGTGCTGCAGAGTGTACAAGTGTATGTGTGTATCTCCACCGTCACTGCCGTCACTGTTAACGAAAGCAACTTTTTAATTAAGAGACACTGAGCATCAATCAAGACTTTTAGAGATGCCATCTGGGATGCCTGCCGAGAAGTGAACAACAAACATCATGAATAACGAACAGACACAATCACATAGACGGGGCTGGATGAAGGGTAAAAAAACAGCACTGGAAAAAATGTGACAACAGCAGAGTCACTCAAGTGCAAAAAGGACAGAGGAATAGGGGGGTTCTGCATTTCATTAGTGGGCAGCTGTAGCTAACAGTGGAATTGTAAATTGTTTTAAAGTCAGATAAGTCAGTTGGCGAAAAGTTTGGTGGCTGTTATCCACATCAATTTGTGAAAAATGTGTTGGGAGAGCTAATGAATTTACCCTTTTCGATAAGGTTGTGAAAGGTTTTGGCTGCTTGTAGTGTTAATATGTTACTGAAGAAACACTGGAAAGAATATAAGTTAAAAAAAAAGTTGAAAAGTTTGTCATTTGGGCAACAATATCATTTGAGACTTATCCTTTCTCTAACTTCCTTCATTAAACTGCACGCTACACCTTAATAGCAACTTAAGATCATAAAATCATCACTAGAATTGATCTTTTTAAGTTAACTTTTACAAAAGCATTTGAATCTTCAAACAAGTAGAATTAAAGGATTTTGAGCCACCATTAAAAAACTTTGCATTTTCAAGACCTGTGTGAGAAAAATTGACATTTGTGATTTTATAATCTAGTGTTGTATGAGATGACGATAACATGAATTTAACTTTTAAGTCACCACACCTGTTTACAGCAGCAGAGAGTGGCAGGCTTTACTCACCTCTATACGTTGTGAATTAACTTTCTTCCCCTTCTTGTTCCAACTAACCCTTGGCTTGGGGTCACCAGTTGCCTGGCAGACGAAGGAGACCACGCCTCCTGACACGCCAATCTGGTCGACAGGAACTTTAGTGAACCTTGGCGGTGCTGAGGAGCAATAAAATAGAGAGTGGGAGAAAAACAGACACATTAGTCCAGGCCATGAGACAAACGTTGCACCAGTGGTGCTAACTCAGTTCCTTTAATTACATTTCTGAGAGGACACACTTCCAAATGCCAACTGAGTGTGTGTGCATGCATCCACACAGACACACAGTTCTTATCTCAGTCTGTATTATTCTCACTTTGCACCTAACAGTTGTATCAATGCTCTATAAGTGCTCTGCAATGTTGTAAATTTTTATGCTAATGCTTTGCCAAGATGCTGATGATAAGAAGCTTAAAGACATCACTCCATAGGGATCCGAGTATACTATCAGTGCAGAGGAAAACGCTTCAGGAAAGGTCTTTAAGAAGATGAGCCAGTAAAAGTGAGTTTTCATTTTAATTTGACAGTCACTAGCTGGACCACACATACTAAAAATACACAAACTGTACAGGTTTCTACAACTAAAACCCTTCAGTTAAACAGTCCATCAAAAGTTTCACTCGTGCCTGAGCTGCAGTAGGTTTATGATTACAAACAAAGAGAGAGAGAGAGAGAGAAAAAGAGTAAAAACAGAGTCTCCTGGGGAACTCGTTAAATCTGAATCATACAGATATATGGGGATGATCAAACGGCCAGTGCAGAACATCAAATTAATAATTAAGGGACCATGGCCCGACCCAAGTCTCCAGGCACTGCTAAACACATATGAAGGAGAGTTCCAGCATTAATTATCGGGTGAAGGGAGACGTGGAGTGGGAGAATGAGGCAAAGAGAAATGGTGTGAGACAAGGCAAAGGGAAGCAGAAGTATGAGTGTACTGCCTCAAGAAAGCAGAACCACTACATGGAAAGTTCAACTCACTAACCCGAAATGTCAACCTAAATGTTTCTGATGCAAATTACAATTACAATGTGATGCACAAGCTAACTAACTGATGGCTGATTAAGCCTAAGAAACCGATTTCACAACTTCACAAGCCAACTGAATTATTAGTTCCCAAGCAGAATATGGGTTCTCCAGAAAAATGAACAAACACAAAATGTGTCTTATCCCGCCAAAAGAGTGCCGGTGATAACAATTATTTACCTTTATTCTACCAGCTTAGATGCCAGCAAATGCAAGATTGTTGAAGTAGACAAGCATACGAGCTGGTTATGCTACCCACAGTACATTCATTTTCTTATGACAAGCATGCAGCTCACCTGTTCATGAGAAATTAATTGTATCAAAGACTGATTTTTGTCTGCTCTGCCACATCATTCACAACAGGAGCAGTGACAGCAATGTTTCTCCCACTACGAACACCCCCTCATGCTAAAATTTGTAATTGCTTTATAAGACTTTAATACTAACTGAGAAAAAAATGATGGTGTTGTTAAAAAAAAAAAAGGCTAATAAAAGAAATCTGCAGTTGAAGAAGCCATGTCGGTGCTGCGGAACGACATTTTTTAATTTCCCGTGGACTTCTATTCAGTGATGAACTTGATGTAAAAATAAAGAAATCATGCACTGCAGACTGAAGGAAGTTTTCTGTATTTTTTGTCCAATTTATTAATATCAAATTGTTGCACACTATCAACAGGAGAAAAAAAGAAATACAAACACAAAAATAACAACATGATATCGGCATTATGCATCAGTTATTGGCTGCCCCGCTGTCTAGATAATCTATAACGGCGGGGCATATAGAAAAATCCTTGAAGTTAGACCATTTGAATTGCTATTTGATAGCACAACATCCTGTAAGGCTGTGAGGACTGGACACTGACCCACACCACACTAAGCTTGATAAATCAGCCAAAGAGCAGATATTAAACTTTAAACTTTATAAGAACTATCAAAGACCCATATATATGCCTGACAGTCACTTTATTGTGGGAACTATTGATCCCATGACTTCTGATGGATGGAATTGATTATGGCATACGTTGAAATATTATTCAACACTAAAAAAATCTACATTAAAATAATGCAATGAGACCAAGCTGTTACAGTATCCATGTCAACTGACAAACTCATTGTAGTTTTGTGTGTCTGGCACTCACCTCAGATATTCAAATGTATCAGATATTCAACTTTCTCAATCTATTTCTGTAACATAGCTTTACACATGATCCATCCCTCTATCACACTATCAGCGCCAGTGTTAATCAAAATGTAATCTATATCCGTCCATCTATAAAAGAGGAAAAAATATAATAAAAAAATGTATAAAATAAAAGTTTAAATGACTTTTTGCTGTATCTTTCACAGAAGTATATATCCAGAATACTGTAAAGGTTGGGGTATGATAGGAGCACCTCAGTCATTCTCTGTTCTGAAGAAAGGGGCCAACTTCATTTGTCTGGTGCATACAATGATCCCTTCTGGCATTTTACACTTTCAATTTCTATTCTGAAACTACACAGCATAGCTTTACACAACACATCTCCTCTGCATTTGACCTCCCTTTACAATGTGCCCTCTGTTGAGACAGAGGGGCTTTTTACACAGAGCAGGCCCGTGGCAGTGGTTCGACTGAAGGCCAGCATTCTTTGATTAGTTTTCCGTGGACCATTTGACATTTCCACCCAGTCGCGTTTACCTCCTCTTTCTTGTCTCATAGAATGAGAAAGACGTACAATAAATATGAATGCCTGCCTGTCTGTCTGAATTTAAATCATGACAGATTCCAGATTTTCACATCATGCACTGTA
This sequence comes from Leuresthes tenuis, assembly GCF_036924035.1. Taxonomy (NCBI): domain Eukaryota; kingdom Metazoa; phylum Chordata; class Actinopteri; order Atheriniformes; family Atherinopsidae; genus Leuresthes; species Leuresthes tenuis. The sequence goes on along the minus strand of NW_027325361.1, from coordinate 11,680,385 downwards.
CATAGCTTTTTTTTATTTTTATTTTTTTTACATTACCAGAAGTAAGTTTCAATGAAAAACAAAATAGGCAGCTAGGAGGAAAATGGAAATGAAAGAAAATGGCATAGTCGGGAATGACAGAAGGAGAAGTATAGAAAGAGGAGGAAAGGTCAGTGGTGAAGAGAATGCTGGAATAGGAGAGTGGAAAAGGTGACAGGATGTCCAGAAAATATGAAATTGATGTGAGAAAGAGCAGGGGACAGAAAGTGCTCAGCATTTCACCAAAAAAGAAAGTTTTTATAACTTTTACTTTTTGCAGTTGCTTCCCAAAATTAACCAGCATTTGCTGTGCATCCTGTACTTTGTATTTAAGAATATGCAGCAGACATTTATGACATGCACTCTTAAGATACTATGGTTTAAGATAGCATGGTTTTTAAGAGTGAAATGAACCCTACTGCCTAATTGAGTTGACTGGTGAACAAAACCTCATATTTTTCAAATAAAATTCTGAATCCTTCTAAAAGTAGAAAATAGAAAGCCATTCTAAATCATGTGCTTGTGTGTATATCCGTCGCTTACAGAGGAAATGCACTCATTGTGGCACCCTGCAAAATTTCACAACTGACATATTCAATGATACTGCTGTGTGTCCCCATTAACACAGAGAGGCATCCAAAAGTAAGGTTTCATAGGCATTACTGAAACACTCAATAAAATACTACTATCTTACAGAAGCAGTTAAAAAAAATCTGTTCCGTCGTTCATACACTTATTCTTTTATGTTAATGTTTTTGTGGACTCTCCAGACATTTGATGTTCTCTGAACGTCATCAGCATTAAAATCCAGTCACTGCTGACCTTTTAGGTGTGCTTAATGCGATAAAGAAAAAGAAAATATGACATGTGCCTGTGTGTATGTGAGTGAGTGAGTGAATGTGTTGACATTCAAGGACCCCTTCCACTGGCTGTGGGTCTGCAAATCTCTATTTAAGTGTATTTACAACAGAGGTATGTGGTGGGTGATTGCATAAACCCTGATGAGCATAATTAACCTCTCCCCCCCTTTAATTTCCCTTAGCTATGTGCCTCTGGGCTTCTGTTGCCACTTACTGCTGACTTTAAGCTGCTCTTTCTCTCTGAAATTTTTACCTTTCCACGAGACTGTTAATTGTGGGTTAGAAAAAGTTGATTGGCATCAGGTTTTCAAATGTTTAAAATATTTTACAGTGATGAGTGATTGCACAGACCAGCCCATAGAATAAAAAGATAGGTTATCTCATAATGTGTCCTGCCTTTTTGGTTAGGTTTACATACAGTAACAAAACTACTTGATTAGGTTTATGATACATTATGTTTCAGATTAACATAAAACCCCTTTCTGAGCTTACCTACATGACACACCATAGTTGTTTTCACGATGCACTTTACTCAATACAAACTGGTATTCATAAAGGAAGAAATTGAGAATTCAGGTGAGAATGTGTGCACCTGACATTTTTTCAGATCTATCAAACACACATATTTATGGCAATGTAAACAGGATATAAGGTAAACTTGGAAAAGAGGGCCACGTAATTTACCATAAAACAAAGACAGACAGTTTAATAGAGCTTGCCCAGTGTGATAGTTTTTTTTTCTAGTATTAATTCTGTGTTTTCTTATTATCACAAGTTAATCTTATTCACAGTCATTCTGAGTGCTTTAAATAGCTGCAGCAGTGCGTCTATTAATAATGGCAGTGGAAGACCACTCTGAGACTTCAAAAAGAAAACCAATATTTCGAGTGTTCTGATTTTCTGTCACAAAATTATCTGAAAGGCTTCCAAATGCTGCTGAAGAAAACAGCAAACATTTTGTGAACCACTTGTAGATCTGTGTCTCCTTCCTGATCATCTCCAACCATGACTGTGTGTACTATGCAGGCTATGCGATCATCCATTACAGATAAAACAGGAGTTATTAGTCCTCCGCTCTAGCCCTGATGTGATCTGAGCTGATGCACAATCTGGTTGCTGGATTATAATCCAACCAGATCTTTTCTCCCTCAGAAGGATGGTTTTCTCTGAATTTTAAGAGTAACTGCTTCTTCCTTTTCAAATTCAGCAATAATTGTTTTGTATGTGATTACAGAACTGAGATCACTGTATAAAATCGATTTCTTTTTTCTCCGCTTCACTGATAAGAGTCTGTTTTATGCTTTAGTGCTTCTTCGCCATTGCTGCTTTCATTATAATGCTTATTTGGTTGTGGTGCAAATGATTTCTTGATATGCAAATGAGAAATAAGAAGAATATCTGCATCCATCATGGCTAAAAAAAAAAATGGGAATAGCAATTTTGTTTGGGCACATACAAAATTTACAAAAGAAAACCATACGTATGCACAGCTTAATGAATCTGATGAAAATAACATATATGCACACAGCTTTAGTTGTCACTCTACTCACAGTTTTATCCTTCTGGCCACTTAAAAAGTGAATTATCGGCATAGCCCCATTAAAAGACTTATAATAAGCACATGTAATGTTAGTCTGACTAAAATTGAACAAAGCTGAATTCCTAAATTAGTCCCACCCAGATAATGCACTTGAGGATCGATTCAACCTGCATGCTCACTCTCAACTAGCCTCAAATGACCGTTGGCACCCTGCACATGCTCCAAAGTTCTAACGTTTGGCAACATTAAAGCATTAGTGTATATTAATCAGTGTCGTGCGAGTTCATACTTCTCACGCACTAGTTCAAAGGTCAGTTACCACAGGTTAAAAATGAATAGTTCACGTTCATTTTTCAGCATTTCAATTTTGAACTAGTTCAAAGATCAGTTCATTTAATTTTTTAGAAGTGAGAATGAAAGACTGAACTTGAGAAAGAGAAGAAATTATAGAGTTGCAGTTAGTTTGCGATGCATTGTGGGTAACAGTGTGAAGTTAGTGTAGCACCTGGAAAATGTAGGCAGTGACAACAACATGCTGTTGTAGGGTCTAATAAATCTGTTCAAGTTCTTTATTTGCAATATGTTGCGTTCAGGTCAAATGTGTTAAACGAACGTGTTCTTTGGAACACTGATATTAATACAGCAAAATTTCCAATGAATCTGCTTTTGCACGTACTTCTGTTTCCGTTTTCTTTGTCAGATGATTAAATGTTTCAGAAATTGTGACTGAAAATCAGTCCACTAAGAATATGTGTCTACTTGCTGTCCCTTAAAGCATTTCCAGACCGTTGCTCTTCTCTAATGGAACCCTCATTTTATAACTGCAGCATCATCTAACAAAAATCACAATGCAAGTAACTTCCATAAAACATCTGGGCAGTGAATTCAACCACAAAAACATATGTAATGATCTATCAAAGAGAAAGCAAGAAGCTTCAGAATGACATGGAATGTTTTCTCACACAGTTCATAATGTCGAGCCATTGGACATACTGTACCTCTGTCAAAAACTCAATTCTGCTCCTGTACTCGTCTACAGGAAGAAGGACCAGGGTACAATTTAATGGCCCAATCAAGTTGTAACCATAGTTGAAGTCAACAGTGCAAGCTCCCAAGCTGACTGTATTCTGTTCTGTATGACAACCTTTAGAGTGACATTGAACAGGAGCATAGATGTGTTATCCAAAACACACAGTACACTTGGGGTTCTATTCCTACTTGTGTCACCTTTTCTAAAAATGTATAAACTTTTATTTGCTGTCAGGTGTTTTTTTTTATAAATCTCCAACAAATCGCATGTGTTATGTTAACAGAGATGACATTGAAAGGACACTCCTCCTGCAGTGGTCATTTGTCCCTTCTAAAGTCCCCCTCTATTCCCTAAGCTTCTCTCAGACAGGGTGAGGTAAAGCACTGCCCAGATAAGCACACAAGACCAGTCTTTATCTGCCTGGCAGGGGGACAGGGCCTGGGCTAAAATAACCAGCAATGGGGGCCCGGCTATCTTCACATGGCCCCGAGAATAGAACAGATCAACGCAAACAGGACTGACTAAAAAGCAAAAAAAAGACTCACACTGTGCATACAGACGCTTGTTTAGCTAATACAGAATCCACCTGCTACTGGCTGCTACCTCTGCCGGACCCGATAACAAAAAACACACCAGCACGGTGATTATAAAGCGGGAGAGTGGGAGGTAGGAATGTGAATATGAGACGGCTCCATTTACAGTACTTTACTGCTGTCGTTTGGTAGGGGGCTGTAAGAGGAGGGAGGGGACTGGCTTTATGACTAATACCATAATTGACGGAGAAAAGCTTCTCGGGTCATAAATAGGAGCCATCATCCACTGAATTAGCAAAGTGGGAGACAAAATGATGCACAACCATTCAAGTCATTTGCAGAGAAAGAAAGAGAATTGGTAAAGAGCACTTGTTATCCATCATGCAACAAATAGGTCTTTCACAGCAACATCTGAAAAGAAAATCTTGTATTATTAGAGGTGTTGCAACTAGAGCCTAAATCCGGTTTCAACTAGTACTCATGTGTTACTCATACAAAAGGGTATAGGGATTCATAATTACAGTTTTTTTGTTTGTTTTTCACTCAAAGAAAAGAGTAAAAAGAGCATAACTTCGTCAGCATATGCTCATCCCACTCACTGACACTTTATCCAAACAAGCACTTCACTGCCTGCATTCACTGATACGTATAATCTTATAAGATTGATCCACTGATAAGTGGATGAGACCAATATGAGCCACGATGTGTTACCAATTTACCAGTCGATTTAGTGAAGCTAAACCGAGATTAAACTTAATTTTCATATTACCCAAACAACAAAAGCATGATACACACATGCACTGCCTACACTACTTGGAAGTGAAGTAAAAACCTGTGAAAAAAAAATATATATATACTATTCAGCTCACTGGTATGAGCAGGCGGCACATGTACAGAGGCCCAATCAAAGCCATCTTGGGTTAGATTCCAGCCCTTTGCTGCATGTCTTCCCCTCTCTCTCCCTGTACCTTGTTTCCTGTCAAGCTACTTTCAAATAAATGCCACTAGAGCAGAAAAAAAATATATATAAAAGAAAACATTGGAAGACTCCAGCATTTGCAGTCCAACAGCAATTTGAAAAAAAAAAGTTTCAGGAGACCATCAAGTTGCTGGATCGGTTTGTCCGCTAGAACCTAAGGAAGACCCTGGACTAATCTAGTTCATTTTGAACACACACCTATGTAGATGGATGTATACAAGCAAACAAGAAAAGGAAGACAAACCAAAAGACAGACTGACATAGCCAAGCGTGCTTTCAAGTGAATGCATGAGTAAATACAAGCATGCACACGTACACACATACAAACACTGTGTAGGTCGAAACAACCAAACCCCATCAATCAGGACCAATTCTCACAGGCTGCTTGGGCAAGCTCCATTCCCATGGAAACCAAGCCTTTACCTAAAAGCTGCCTTGCTTTATCTCAAGTGGAGGTTTTCACACAAAATCACTTTCAAATTAGACCAGCAGACCCAGGCAAAAAGTTGAACCAGGTGAAAAAGAGGAAGAGGAAAAGAAAAAGAAGAGATTGTTTATCAATTTCTAATGGGAAAACTGTTTTGATTTTAGAATAACACCTTGGTACCAAGAATAAAAAAAAAACTGATGAAGAAGTAAATATTTGATCACAAATTTAATCCTATTTCACTGGTATCTGATTTGACATACTCCTAATATTAATACTTACAAATATTCATAATAGAGAATAGCAGAAATGGATGTTTTCCCTGTTTGAAAAACTATTCAAATATTAGTGAATTTCTTGATTAAATATATCTGTGTAAAACTGTAAAAAAAAAAAATCAATTTAAATAATATAAAATCAAACCAAATCACATCAAATAAAATAAAAAAAACAGTCTAAAGTAATCTGCAGACATACTCTGTGGGGCACGTTCGTGTCAGCTTCCATCCCTATATAACCCTACTTTCACCACACAAGCTTAAGGCTTAATGAAACAGTTGCTTTTCCAATTAAATCATTATGAAGAAAGACTAATTGGAGTTTGCTCTTGAGGCAAATGGGGGTGCAAGTTTTTTTTGCCTGCACCGTGCACTTCGTTCCCAGTCTTTAAATTGTATACTCTCTTTTCTTTTTTATTCTTTAATCTAAGACCTTTCATGTTGCATACAATATCACTGATATAACTGAATATCACAAATATCACTGGGTAATCTATTTTAAACATTTTACAGACAAACATAACATTTTAAAGACAAATATTAAAACTTTGTCAATTATTTACGAATTTTTGCTTTGAATAAAAACACGTCTTCTAGCAATGCCTTTGGAAATAGGCAACATTCGCATATTGAAGTCACAAAGTTCTTAATGAAGCATTAACATATTAAGTAATAGATTCTAAATTAAATAAGCATATTATCAGAAGAAGGAACAAAACTGCATCATACAAAGTCATCATACATACAGCCATCTATGTTGACTGAACTTCAAACTAATTCAAAGACCAGACCAGATCAGACCAGTCCTCAAGGGACTCATGGCAGGAGATGAGAATTCAGTGTGAAGTTTTAGCATGGTGGTATCCAGAGGTGAAAAACTCTTTCTAAAAAGAGTGGTGCACTAGTAATATGCACAAATTGGTCCCACTGAAACCACTGTTGAAGGCTAAAGAAAAAAAGCAAACGACACTAAGTATCTTTCAACCAATTGAAAAATAAATAGGCTCAGTTCCTCAGAGGGAGAACGGAAATTAAGTTTAAGAGTGTCTGATATCAAAACAGCCACGAAGCGCACAGAGAGGTGAAATGAGAACAATTTTGTGTCATTTAAAGACTTACTTGAGGCAACTGACACTTGTTGGCTCATCAAATCGAAGAGGGCAACTCAAATTGTTAAAGGTGTTATAGGTCTGATCAAAACAAATGACAGGAGAGGGAAAATGGAAAGGAAAAAAAGATCTCGGTCATTCCACTGAAAACAACACATAAAACACTGCTATACATAATTTTTCTGCATTTAAATAAAAGTGAAGCTATATTAAAGGAAAAGCAACTAGTGCAGAATCAAAGAAAGATGGTTTAAAGATTTACAGAACCAACAAAGCATCAAAGATTTATTTTTCTCTCTTAAAGATGTTCAAAAACTTTCTGTGATCTCAACTTTCCCATCAAAACGCTGGGGACAGCATAATTTATCACCTCTGTGATGTGTTGGACTTCACTTTACTAGCAGGTAGAGGAAAAGCACCTTTCACACACTTCAATCTCATGTATCTCTCTGTCAAACTGAGTTCATGCAACATCACTCAAACTACTGGAGCATGTTAATGAAAAGAGGCTGAGAAGGAGAGACGATGGCAAAAAGAGAAGATACACAGTGCACATCATCATTGGGGTGTGAGGATACCTCTTTTATCCAAACTGGGTTTTCACAGGATTCCTTTCAATAAAATATAACCCTGTATTCCAAAAAAGTTGGGACAACTGTCAATGTAATAGCCACAATCTGACAATCAAATAAAACAATAACATAAACCGATATGTTATTCACAACACAACACAGAAAGCATGAAAATATGATACTGAGACATTTCAGCATTTCATGAATTTGACAGCAGCAACACATTTCAAGAAAGTTGTGACGGAGTAACAAAAGGTTGGAGCAGTAAGTGTTCGTAAAAATAATTTCAGAAAATGTTCCCACGCAAAATTGAGAAGGCTTTAAATATTTCATCTTCTGCAGTACAAAATATAATTATAAAAGATTAAGAAAAAATCCAAGAATCTGAAGACATCTCTGTGTGCAAAAGACACAGTTAAAAATCAATGTTTCATGCCTGTGATCTTCAAGGCCCTCGGGTGGCACTGTATTGAACGCAGATGATGATTTAGTCATGAAAATCACTGCATGGGCTCGGGAACACCTCCAGAAATCATTGACTGTAAGCACAGTTTGTCGTTATATATATATATACACACACAAATACAGGTTAAAGCTCTATCAAGCAAAGAAGAAGCCATTTGTGAACATGATACAGAAAAGCTGTCATCTTCTCTGGACCAAAGCTCATTTAAAATTGACTGAGGCAAAGAGTAAAACTTCTTCAGTCAGTCGAATAAAAATTTGGAATTCTTTGTGGATATCATGGACCCCGTGTCATCCAGACTTAAAAGCCTGCATTTCTAATGGTGTGGGGGTGCATTAGAACCATCAACGCTGAAAGGTAAATACAGGTTTTGGAGTGACATACGCTCCCAACCAGACAACATACTTTTCCAGTAAGGCCTTGCATAATGCACAATGCTAAAACACAACATCTATTACAACAGCATGGTTTCATAGGAGATAGGCCTGGGTGCTGGACGTGGCCTTCCAGACGTTTCCTCAACTAAAAACACAAAATATGACATAGAAGACCCAGCACTGCTGAGCAGCAAGAATGAGACAACATTCCTCCCCAGGTCCAGCAACTGATCTCCTCATTTTTCAGACATTTACAGACTGTTGGAAAAACAAAAGGGAGGTGAATGACATGCTTCTCCCATAAAATTTGAGAGGAGTTAATATTTTTCATGAAATAGTATGAAATTCCATGAATAAAATCTTAGTTTATGATATCTTTTTTTATTTTTATTTATTTATTTATTTATTTTTTTTAAAATCGGTGTTGTACATTTCACCAAAATGTTTGTCGAATACTACTACAATACTACTACCTAGTATTAGCAAACTATCTATAAAGCAATGAAGAGGACAGCATGATCCCCAGTGCATACAGTTATCTACCTTCAGGTCATTTTAATTGAATATTATTATCAATGCAGTTCATGAATCTAATAATTGGTGCACGTTTTCAACTTGTAGATAGGACATATACAAGATGGTTACCTAGGCAACCGCAACTTGAAATGTCTTCTTTTGACTGTCATCTACAAAGCCATGGCTTATTAGCAAACCAGGTTTTGGTGCCTGGTTGTCCTGCTTGGCAATTCCCTCACATTTAAAGTGAGATGATCAAGTGAAAAACAACTGTTGACTTTATAGAAACAGAAAATTGAGAGTTTGAGGTCCTCCTGCACCGCTAAATAATAACTTGTTGCCTTATGCTGTTTCTGACGATCCTGCTCTCAGAATTCAACCAAATATCAGCACAAACAGGCTACTCGAGTCGGATGCCTGTAACGCAATTAAAAATTTACTTGTTTTCTTCTCATCTCAGACATACAGAAACAGAAAAAAGCCCATAGAGTAAAATATGGGGCCCTGCATGCTGCAGCAGGGTGCATATAAAACTGAATTTTACATATCTAACTTGACAGTGTTGCCTCAAACATAATTTGACTGGAAAAGATATAGAGTGAGTGAAGCAGAAGGAAGGACAAAGACAAACAGGGGGCCAAGATGCAAGAGTGAGAGATGGCTCTACTGTGGGGCTTCATTTTTTTTTCTAATAGGCAGATTCAAAGGGAAATAAATAATTGAACACCCTCACTCCATCACTGCGAGTTCTGGCCAATTATTATTCCGAGTTCTTTGCCAAGAGTATCACTGTGGAGAACTTTAAAAGGCCAAAAGAAACAAGTGAAGGGAGAAAGAGGTGATATGCCAGATAATAACAATAATAATAATTAAGTCAGTCCACTTACACAAAACCTCACATACAAACAAATGTTGCAATATCAAATACCTCAATTCCAGAAAAGACAATGAATTACAATTTATTGAAAAATTAATATCAACTAATAATACATCCAACTTCAAGCAGCAGCTTTTTGGTTGTATATTTTGCTACCTTTAATCAGGATAAAAAGATCTTGGATTACAATATTGCACAAATAGTATCTTAGCAATTGAGCAGTTCATTCTTGTTTCTGCATTAGCATTTATGTAATTTTTTGTACTGTCAGTATAAGTTATTTTGATTAAATATTAATGAAATACCAATATATCTGTATTCAAATCTAAATGTTATTCATAAACTCGTAAATGAGACAACAAATAGGGGAAAATATGTGTGCATATTACAGTAAAGAAAATAACTCCCGGTTTTACTCAAAACAGATGCATTATAATGGAATCCAGTTCTATAGCCATGCCTCAACAAATGTTATAAGATTATAATTCGATCAATATGCCATAGCCACCCATGACAAAGCCTGGTGACAATCCACATAAGTTTCTTTCAGCACACACACACACATCTGAATACAAACGTATGCAAACATGCAGACAAATATAGACTTGCACACAAGCCACGCATTAATATGGTTGGGGAGGTAGGATTTATTGAGCCATATTTCTTTCTCTTTTGATTAAAAACGTCTCCTTCTCACTGTGATTTATGAGTGTAAATAAAAAGAATAGAGGGCAGAGGGGAGACAGAGAGAGGGAGGGATGTGAGAGGAAAGGATGACATCATGCTTTCAAATGGGCTTTTCTGCAAAACGGTGGCATCCTTTCAGTCCACCGAGTGGGAGTGAACATAATTGGACAAATGCACTACTGTGTGTGACTGTGTGGGTTGTGCTTGTGGGGGGTGAGTCAGAGGGAGGAAAGGAAGGTAGTCTTTGCGTGTGCATATTATTATTATTTTTTTTTTCAAATATAGTGGTAAGGCAGTGCTGTGTGGCCTCCCAGAAAGATGAGAAGGTTGGGAGGAACAATGTGTGTTTTGCCAGAAGGGGAAGGATAAGACAGAGAGTAAAGTGTTGAAAATGAAAGACAATGAGAGAGAGTGCAGCTATCATTACCACAGGCAGAGTATACAAAGATAAATGTAGACAAATGTTTCTCAAACAGAGGCAGTGAAGAGGAGAAACTGATTTATTTCACACATTGGGCAAATTAAATGCTGACAAAAACATCTAAGCTTTTAAACATTTGCTTCACTTTCACTCTTCATAACTGCAGCCCTGGTGTCAGCAAGATGGTCAAAAAGGAGGACAACAAAGACATCTGTCTGACATCTGACTGTTTGCAATTTATGATATTCTTTTGCCAGTCGGGCTGAGCAACTGTCCAGTTAAGCCGCAAGGCACTCAAACCACCAGGCAATCACAGGTAGACATCTTTGCTGTGACTAGAAAAAGAAATCAAGTGGTCCTCATGTAATCATGAGCCTTTCAGAATAAGCTGAATGTCAAAACTGAGACGAAGGAAAAGACAGAGGGAGCATACAAGGTTAAAAATGCAATTCATCTTGCAAATTACATTTAGAGTCATACACAAATATGTACACCCTTTAATATACTATTCATTTACTCAACAGTACACTAACACACACACTTGCACAGGATTTACAAACAATGAATCCCATGGGGAAGCCTCCCCACCTTGCCATCACTCTTGTTCCATTTCTCTGCAGAGCCTTCTCTTTGTTTTGTCTCCTTAATGCTGCTCTAAGCCCATCTTAACAGGGAAATGGTGCAGAACAAATCCAAAGCAGGGGTTGACAGGGTGGGATAAGAGACTATTGATGCTTCCACTCTTACTGACATGGGAAGTTAAGGAGGAGAAAACTGTATACAGCATCCGATATATATAGATAGACAAACATTTTGAAATATCAATGTTTTGAAACTGCATGTTAGAAGCTGACTGGTATCCATGAAAACATGACATCTGAAGTCCAAGTAAATGTCTATCAGCAGCAGCATGTCCTGGATTCCATGAGGAAAATCAGTGAGAACACATTGGCCAATCATTGATTACATATACTATGCTACCAATAACAACTCAACGTTGGAAACTGCAGCATGCCCATATACGATGGAAAACATGTTAGCCATGACTTATTAGTGAATGGTCCTTCTGCACGAGCTGCACATTATACAGATAACAGTCATCTTAAAATTCAAAATGTAAATACATGTTTTTAAGAAAAAAGCAAAGAATGTACACCAAGGTTTTACTAACTTGCCATCCTCACATTTTCAGATGGACTCTTTGTCTCCAATCAGTGTACAAAATATGAATGATCAACCACTGTGGGGCATCATCTTGAAATGCTTACAGTTGTAGTATAGCGGTCTTGGTACTTACATAAGGCGGTGGAGCAGGTGAGCAGCAGTGATAGCAGCAGACTGGTCACAGGCAGAAGAAGTGGCATGGAGAGGCGTGGGGTACCACTGGTGGCCATCTTGGCTGCAGCAGGAAAGGGGGGCAGGGTGGGGTTGTACGATGACCTGGCCGGGGAGCCGAGGCCCCGACTGCACAGGGAAGCTCGGGGTCTTCGCACAGGATGGCTTGGCACTCTGGAAAATAGACCAATAATACATTTGATGTTTAGAATATTTTCAAAAACCACAATGAACTGTATATAATTGCCCACACCAACAATGGCATATTGACTTGTGATAAACACACAGACTATAATGGTGTCCCATGCTTGTCACAACCTCTAAATGCTACTGACACATAATTGGAAGTAAGGTCATGAGATGTTTGTGAGACTACTGTAAGCAAAGGTGCCATATCTCCCAAACCTGTAACCTTTGCATTTTGCAACCAGCATCTCCTCACATCCCTTAATTAGCAGGGCAGTCACAGTTTTCTTCTTTTTTCCTATCCTAATCACCTAATCATGCCCTTATTTACTTATCTCACTGGCTTGTAATTACACAGACACCCAATGATTTCCCAGTCATTGTCTCTTTGTTTTACTCAAATTGCCATTAATCCCCCAATTTACACACGGGAAAAGGGAATGACACCCAACACACCAGCTCGCTCATTGATATGTCTGATGCAGCACAGAGCCACCATCAAGTCATTATACATACTCTTTAATTAAAATGAAAAGCATGATGAGAGAAAGAAGGAGAAATCCAGGACACTCCAGCTCAGCTGAGACACTTTCACAAGCACTTTACTGTGAAATATTAGAGCAGGTAAGCTCTAAAAAGGTACAAGGCCACGGAAGACATGGAGCGTAGTCTGTCTCAGCAATCAGGCTACAAAGATAAAAAAACACAAGACTGTTCATTCCCACAAGATCCAGATCACAGAAAGAGGGTCAAGCCCCTGTGTCAGCCAGGATCTGCCCTTCTTTAGTGTCCTTCTGAAGGACAATGAACTCCCCTGAGCTCCAGGGATTCCTCTACTCAGTTGAGACTACACAACGGGTGAAGACGATTCTCTACAAGGGAGATTAATCACCTGCACACTAGGTGGTTAACATGGTACACCAGTACAAACTGTGTGGACACTGTGCAATTTATTATCATTTTGCACTGTATCACACAGGTGTAACACACAGGTAATATACTATTCTGCCAACAAAGGCTGAACCTTTTAATCCTTTAAGCAGTCACTTTCAATTGGTCCCTGACCACACTGTAAAGTCTTCACAACAATACCAATTTTGACAGGAGTGTTTGTGACCAAGTTGTGAAATTAATGCACTTTGAAACAATGCATTTCACGGAGACAATGTGTATCATTCATCTTCAGTTAGGATCGAAGGCTTGTAGACAAGGACAAAGTGAATTTACAGCAAGCTGTTGATTAATCACCAAAAAGTATAAACTATCTCTGTATAGTAAACATATCTCGATTATTAATATATGTTGTCAGTTACCCTCACCAGCTTCAGTTAAATGAAAACTAGAGGCAACGCTGACAAACTTCTCCAACAGTTACAACAACTTAGACAGAGTGATGAATATGAGTGGGATTTAACATGAATAAATTCACTCGACTTAAAACTTTTTTTTTTTGTTAAAGATGCCAAGCTGCTAATTTGGCAGAGGAGTGAAAAAGTTGATGCTGTGCAGCTGTTTTACAGGGCTTCATTTTTGACTGTGGCCTTGTGAAAGGCAGAAAACCACAGCTAATTGCAGTGTAACCGAGCCCCTCAGTCAACATGCATATAAAAGTGCCCCACCCTCCTTTACAACTCCTGGACTCAGCTCTTCAACTGGCACAAAAACACAGCAAACGCATGCTGCAGGCACACTGAAAATAAAACCACAAACAGAAAGAGTAAAAACAAGACCTGACAGAAACTCTATTCACCTCTAAACACGCTCTCTTTTCACATACGCAATTTAAATAGAGAAATTCAAGAACACATGACCTGAGCGCACTTACAAAACCACAAAGGGAGAGATCGACAATGGATCTTTTAAGGCAACACAATGCCAACAGAGAGTGGGAGTTGTTCAGAAGCTCCGCTCATCTTTCAACACAATGCTATGCACACACGACCAACATGTGTGGGCCCCCTTTGTTTGCTGCTTTTTACTTTCTTTTTCTTGGCTTGGAGGGTAGATGATGTCATTGGTGAGGACAAAGAGAAACACTGAAACATTTATAAAGAGAGTGCGGGAGTATCAAAGTGTCTAGGGGACTTATGAATGATGCCCCTATTGTTCTGACTGTAAACACTGGTGCAGGTAGAGGAAATCTTGCATGCCTGTAGGGAATTACTATATCTTTGCTCACAAGATGCCAAGGTTATGATTTATGACTCTGCCCCTTAGGGCATGGCTATCCTCACCTCTGGTTGCTATATAAACTGCACAACACAATTGCAACAGCTATTGTTGTTGAACAGCCTCAATGTACATAACCTTAGGGCATGTGTGGGCTACAGTTTACTCATTTACGGTCTACAATGCTTCATGTAACCTTCCTGAAATGTGAATTGACAGGAAGGATTAGACAGGAGAATTAGGTAGCAAGATGGATATTTACACAGTCTTTGGAAGATAAAGCCTTTCAAAAGCGAAGCTAAACTTATTTTTCACTTAGTAATTATTGCATATAAGTTAGTGTAATTCTCCTGTTTGTCAATGACATGTGTGGTGCTAAATTCTATAGAAATGAAGTAGGATGACATGAATCCTACTTCTGTCCCAGCATTCTGGCAATGCTAGCCGAAAAGGCCAATCAATTGATAAACCCTCAGCTGCTTCTACATTATAGGCTGTGATTATGGGGAAACTATTAAAGATCAACTACTACAAAATTCCAATGCTACTTGTATGAACGGAAATTAAGGAAAACATAGACTGCATATAGACTGCACTCCCAATTAACAATGTATGTCAACCGAGAAACTTGTTACAACATGTGACAAAGGAAGGCAATTACATGCAGAAAAAAGGTAATCTGTCCTATAATTTCAAAGTCAGTCCGGGTTTGCCAAAAGTTAAGCAATTTTCAGAGCAGTAATCTGTTTTAAGTGCAGTGTCTTTGCTGTTACTCAGAGAGAACATTGCTTTCCAGCACATTACCACATGATGAACCTTACAAACAGGGGGAACAATCAATGAACTGATGGCATGGCCACATTGTTTAAAATTTGAAAAAATAAGTTTTAAAATATATATAGACAAGTACATCATAAGACAAGACTTAACATATTTCTAAATACAATGATAAAAGAAATGTGATTAATCAAAGCGAGATGTTGGTCATCTGCTGTATTAAAATCAAAAGTCTTCCAATGACCAAATCTATTCATTAAACTCTGTTCTATTTCCACTGATGGGCAGTGAATTTATTTAAAATCTTTTATCCTATGTGAAAACTGCCTATCACTCCAGATATTAACCCAGAGCTAGGCTTCAGTGATTACGGCCAAAATGACAACACAATTTCCACTGAGTGGTAGCAGTCACTGGCTATCAAGGACTCTCTCTTTGACATGGTCAAGCTTTAAATTCCGCTCGTTTCCCCATGCAATATTGATACTAATGCATTTGATTACTGAGATTGAGAAAGGCACAGAAGGGAAGGGGAGATGGGAATCTGCACCACTGAGATTACAAATGAGAGTAGAAGCCGTAGATATAAAACTTTACCACAGCTCACAATGGGCCACATACAATTTAAAAAGGAGGGAGTTATTGCATCAAAGCTAATGAAGGTATATTCCTTGTAATAATGAAATCAAACAAACAGACAGACATCTTGATGAGATGCATGACTTCAAAACACCATGCAATTCCCATCCACTTGTGCACACGTTACTGTTCAACACACAAAACGATCTAAACACACACACACACATTTAAAAATAGGTGAAGTTGCACATATTTGGAAAAATTATATATTACCTGAGGGATGGCATTAATAACCCTTTTTATGTGATGAAACATAAGCTCACTTCATACACATGGTTAAAAATAGCACTTGAGTTGCGCTTGATGATTAAACCTCAGTAGAGTGTGTAGACTTTCAAAAATACTATTTAAAGTTTTTGATCTTGTACAAAAAACATTTTGATTTTGGACTTTGTGAAAGAGGGTATTTCATTAATTTTGTCGTCTCAAGAGGTTATGCTAAAAACAGGCTCCAGGATACAAACAAATCGTGCCTACAATGGAATTCAGTGCATGGGTGATTCTTCACTGGGCATTAGATCCCAATATCATGAAAAACTCCTTTAGACAAGTCAGTAAGTTACAAGACATTTAAATTACAATGCTTGATTGTTTAGTATTTGTAGAATAGCTAAATCAGAATTCAGGGTAGTTAGATTGCTGGTCTGCTTGAAAATTTCTTCTATTAAAAGGTATTTGGGGCAGGTGGAAGGAGGTAAGGCCTACAGACTAAAGTGTAGCTTACACTGACAACAACACTTATATTAGTTGCTTTGACAATTTAACCATGTTAAAAATGAACAACTCCATACTTTGGCTGTCAAAGACATAAACAGAAAAATAAAAATCCACCTGTAGCTTTGTTAAGTGGCTAATTTTCAAGGCTCATTAGCAACTAATGTTACACTATATTTACTTGGATCAATTAACTAATCTTTGTGTATGATAATCACTGAAAGTCCAATAATGCACTGCTGACCTTCTCAAACAACACAACTGTAGCATCCTGTAAGCATTGTCTGTGCCGTGTGATATGCCTTTTCTTTCAAGCGAGCAGTTCCCACATCTCATTTAACAGTGGACTGAGGGTTAAGCAAAGACTTACTCTTTTGTGATAACTGTAGGTATCACTGTAAAAATAAAAAATAAGCCGTGTTGCATTGCAGGAAAATGCCAAAATGCAAATTTTCAAGCAAACCCTGCCTTTTTTATGGCTCTTTTTAAACTCTGCTGTTCATGCTCAGCCTTCAGCTGCTACCTCTACCTCTGCAGTCTTTCACCTGAGATGAAGTTTTTATACGTCAGCTCTGACTCCCAGGGGTTTTACCTCAACCAGTTTACGGCTTTTCATTGATTCATACCACAGACAGCCAGCAAAATGAAAATGTAAAATTAAGGTTTATTCGGGTTATCAATGTAACATTAGTTCATGTGCTTCTACATAATGACTACGCAGTGTGTAGGTGCCGGATCTAATGAACAACACCGTTCATATGTCTTTGTGAGTTATCTTAATGTATTTATCTTTGCATGGGGTGCATATAGTACTTTATATTTCTCCGAGTTTGGATTTGCATAAATGTACTTATGTGGGTCATTTTATTTAATGTTCTTATACGCATGCATTAGGTATAAACAAATCTATGTGCTCTCATATAATTTGTTTTTGTGTTTGAGATTATCTGTATGCGCCAGTCATTATGAGAAACAGAGGTATGCTATACACACAAGTTCACAGAGCAATAAAAACAATGTTTTCTTTCTTACAGTGGTAAAATGTTAACAGTACTTATTCCACAGGTTATGAGTATGCAATGACACCAATCATATCATTTGTCCTCACCACCTTGCACCTTCTTTGCTCTCTGCTAAAGAATATTACACATTTCAAGGCAAAATCTTCTTAGAGGTGTGTGCGTGTTGCAGAAGGTGTTTGTCTCCAAAGTATTTCCACCCGATCATACAAGCCTTGCCCTTCCAGTCCTCTGTTTTTCTTACTGCTTCCCTCCTCTCCCATATTTCCACCCTTGTGAACTCATGCATACTAAACTATGCTTGCATTGCAGATGTTTGGTAGAGAATCACATGAATTTTCATGGAATTGCAGGACTATTATGTAAATTTTCCAGTGTGTTCTTATCTCCCAAATTCACTCTTACATTGCCATTCACTCCATCCTGCGAGATCAGTGTCAAAGGAATCTAAAATAAGGTGCGCTTTGTCATTAACCATGTGTCGGGAAATAAATCTTACACAAGGAATTTTCCCAAAGCTATGAGATGTCTGATATTTTAACATTAAAAGCAAATTACTCTGACTTAAATGTACTAACAATAAAAAATATTATTTATTTGTTTTTGTCTCTGACTTTTCTCCAATATCACATTACATGTGTAACTATGTGATTTATTCATATATAAGCATTTGCTTTTTTTCTTTAAAAGTGGGGGTTGTTGTCAGATCTGTAGCTCTGTGACCTCATTAAGAGATTTCTGACCCCCTGCCCTGGCAACCTTTATCTTGAAGTAACTTTCCCATGAGCTTTTGCCTTCTGCTCTTCGCAACCTCTCGGGCCCAGGAATGGTGCCTCACACCTCAAGAGAGATATTGTATCTGCCGTGTGCTCCACCCCTTTGAGGACCTTAAACTTGCTTTTGTTTTGGCAAAGATTTTCTCTAAATTCGGATTATAACTCCTGTGGCACTTAAATGGTCACTTGAGATATACATCTGACTCAGACTAAAAATTCCTTCTTTTATATGTCAGAATGGGGTTTTTGGGAAAAAACAATCTACTCAATGTTCAGGCATCACATTTCCACGTGGAGCTCTTGATATATGCTGGCATTTCTTTGCTGTTTACTGTCGAGGACGGCGATTATTTGTTTTTTCCTTGATTAAAGTTAAAAATGCCACAACTTCGTCCTCCATCCACACAAACCTTCCATCGTCCGCCGTGTTTGTTGTCTTGTGAGTGACCCGCAAACACTGGAAGCAGTTGGGGTGAAAGTGCGTTACATCAGACTTGATGTGAACACAGCTGTTTCCATCCCTTTCGAATCAACCAAAACCTGGCGCTAGCAAGCGTATCTTTATTTGTGCAAATCAGGGCATTTTAATTTGAAATATGGTGTTTCCATCATAATTTTCCAATGCGATACTTCTCGATGCGCATCTAAACAGGCTGATGGAAACGCACTTTTTTTTTTGTCTTCTGAACTAGCTTCCAAAGATGATAACGGCCAAAGGCTACAAGTGGCACTGTCTATGATAGATATCTCCTCGGGTAGGAAGAACCTGAGAAGGGAGGACTCTTAAATATTAAGTACTCTAAAAGATGTTTTATCATAAGATACAGTGGGGTGCAGCAGAGTAGAGGTGAGATGGGGTGTGAGGCGGTACTAGACATTATGGGGGAACTGATTAAAAAAAAAATACTATGGAAGTTGGGAGAACAAGGGGAAGGAGGGGTTAAAGGGGTGACATCAGTTTTTGGCAGGCTGCCGATAGTTAGACAAGCCTTACACCGTCTGGCCAGCGGCTTGAATGCCCTTTTAAAATTGCCACAGGAGGGGAGAGAAGTTTTGAAGGGCGGCTGGGACAGCTGGGGAGGCACGCTTTATATTCATTCTGGAAATGGGATGCGGATGGGGGGAATGAGATTATTCTAAGTGATCAAGTAGGAGGCAGAGCAGAAAAAGACTGGCAGACCAGAGTGTTCAGAAAATGTCTCTTCTCTGAAATTGGCAGGGCTAACATTTGCTGTGGCGTTTGAGAAGTTTAAATTCCAAAATGATATATGTAAAAGCGTGACACCTACACACCAAAAGGGCTGCTGGGATGTTAAAATCTTTGGCTGTTCAACTTTAAAAACTTCAACTTTCACAAACACCGTTTCTTTAAATGTAAATAAAAAAACATGCCAACAGAGTGAAGAGCAATTTTCGAAAGGCTTGTTATTTAAATGAAATATTCACTAAAGACTGAACATCTCATAAATTCTACGAAAATATTCTATCACATCACAATAAAAAGGCAGATGGCAAATGCACTTTACTGTGGGGTATTTCATTTGGCAAAAAACACGTTGTTTTGGTTTTTTT
The DNA here is from genome assembly GCF_036924035.1 of Leuresthes tenuis. Classification (NCBI taxonomy): domain Eukaryota; kingdom Metazoa; phylum Chordata; class Actinopteri; order Atheriniformes; family Atherinopsidae; genus Leuresthes; species Leuresthes tenuis. The sequence continues at coordinate 11,660,508 of NW_027325361.1, read as the reverse complement.
TGTATCACTCACCAGACAAACAAACACTGCCCTCCCTTCAATGATCCTTCAGAAGTCCCCAAATTTACGGGAGTGCATTGCCATGGCAACATCACCAACAACTGGGCTATTTGACCAGAAAACATGACGAACCCTAGTAAACCAGTACATTTCTTTGGCTTCGGCCACCTTCATGTAGACTCATGCCTTTGTTTCTCTGTAGTTTGGCCAGCCATATAATTATGCAGGCATGTGAGAGAGATGCTTTGATCCTTTTAAAGAATTGAACCACATAATTCTAAACAGTGGCCAAAGGGTAAGTCAACTCATTCAGGAATTGAGTGCTGCTCAAATTGGAACAACGGTGTCATTTGCTTCTGATCTAAGTGAGTAAAGCAGAAAACATAATTTCATTTCTCCAACTTTTTCTCAACAAAAAATGGACCAACATTTTCTTAAATAAATTAATGCCATGATTTTATGCAAGGGACACAGTATTTGCGAGCATGGCAGTTATGCCTTTGCTTCTCTTCAGTTTGTTTAATCTATTTCAGTCTATTAGAAAGAAAAAAGCTTTATGCCAGCAGCTGCAGTAAATTAGGTCCATGATGTGTCTTTTCAAATTCAGGCTTCAAAACGCTATTCTCACCTGCTTTGATAGTGATCATTGAGTTAAATATAATATGAGGCTGCATTGGTTGCTGTTATGAGTAGGTTTACATCCACAGCTCTTTTTAGGCACCTATTTAATTTTGTGAGAGTGAAACAAATGCAAAATCGTTCACTTTTATATACAAAGAAAAAATACTTAGTATATTGTGAGGAAACACACAGACACAAATACTGGAACACCCTATTGGCTCTGTTGATTAAAAGAGACCCCTCTCTTCATCGAGTATGGTCAACTTTTTCAGGCTCCTTTTTACAGAGAATTGATTAAAAATTTAGCTAATCCGTATAATATGCTTTCTGAAAACGGGCCAAATCATATCAGTGAGCTAAATAGTATTGAATAACCTCACTTCAGTTGTCAGATTTAAGATAAAAAAAACTTTTTCCATGAGTAATTAGGGGAGGTATACCTTTATTTGCACTTCTTTGTGCTATAGTCAGATGATTTACTTAGAAAATGGAGAATGAAAATTGTGGATCTCCAACTGATATTCAAATTTCCACTGTGAACAAGTCAGCAAGAAAATACACTTAACTGGATATCACTAAACATCCTGCAAGCACGCTTATTTCTGCAACTGTGCTGAATGCTTGTAATTTTTAAGTTAATACATTCTGGCAACATTGTTCAGATCTTGCTGTATTCCCTTTTTGGTTTATGAAAGGCACTCCAAGGCTGATTATATGGTTCAGTGTACAAGAAAGAGTTCCTTCCATAGCAATTAGTGTTGTGCAACAAAGTGTAGCAGGCTGTTTGGGCTGGTTTGAGGCGAGGTTTGAGGCATGCCTGAGCCCCAGTCAATCACACTGCTCTGGAAAAAGCAGAGACAGATGGAGAGCTTGACCCACACCATCTTTCTGCCTGTCAGTGCACCCATCACAGCCCCACCATCAGCACTACCACAACAGCCTGTGGAAGACAACTGCTTTTTACAACCACTTTAAAATGGATCGAGGAACAGACAGCAGCAAATGTGACACTATGACCTGGGACCCCCTTCTGAAATCGTACATGTTGATTTTCTGTATACTGCAGACAGTCAAACATAAAAACAAGATTGAAAACTGAAAAAAAAAAAAGACAACGTGACCTAAAGCCTACAATTTTATGCCAAAGAATAAAATCAACTAATTCATCTGTTGCATCTATGTTGCACCTTCACACCCAAAATCGTAATCTAATTAGTTCATTATACTGTCAAAATATGTTTCATGGTGATGGCAAATCTTTATCCTGTAAAAATATAATCAGCAGGTTACCATTTACACAAAAGATCACCTATATAACAAGAAAGTTTCAGTGAACATATTTGAGACCAGGACAGAAATATTTTCTGTTAAAAAATCCCCCCTGTGTTTCCAGATAACTATCAGACAGCCCAGTGTGATAAAATGTTGTGTCCTTTGGCCGAACACCGAGACTCAAGCCACCTCATGTGACCTGCATTTAGTCAGTAGCTGGTAGATGGTGTACAAGTGAATGGGGGGAATTCAGTGGGATGTTATAATGTTGCATGATCCATATTAATGCAGTCCTTCACAGTAACGTATTCAAACACAGAGCCAGTGTTGTGAGTTTCCTCTCGACCACTGGAGAGAAAGAGTTTGTTTGTGAGGCAGACAGAAGGTTATTGTGGACAACTGGCATGCATGTGGGCATAAGCCAGACGATGGGCAGTGATAACGCAATAGGTTTCCAAGAAACTCGCTCTCACACAAAGAGTATGTAGAAACCCCATACAGTGGCCACATGTCGCTTCCAAACATGTGTATACATGCTGGTTCCCTCGTACAAATTCACACACTCACTGCAGTAGGTCTACAACATCAGCTATCACTTCTTTGAGTACCCGTCCACCTTCTGGCCCTTTCACTTCAGCAAATGACCTCCCCAACTCAACCATCCTTTTCAACCCCCACCGTGCGCATTGTGTGGTGTTGACTTGAGAATTAATTTCACATGGGCCCAGGGAGGGATGGGCGTTAAGGAGGGTGGGTGATGTGCTGAGGTCAAGGGTGATGTGGTGAGGGGTCAGACAGCTGGTAAACCTCTTTAAATCCTCATTTTTCTTTTTTTAACATCACGCATTCCTTCACAAAAGGGCACCTTCAGCCATCCATCCATCTCTGTCCAGTTTAGCTCTGCTGTGCTCAAGTTCTTTTAAACCATACACTGTATGTGTGTATGAGTCAGACAAATGCAATGGTATACATATAAATTATTTTTACTGGGACTGCCAAACATAAAAAGTAAATGTGTTCTCTAGTATTCAAAAAAAGCAACAACCTTGTAGCCATGGGATGTTGGTGGTTGCTGGGTTTGTTTTCCTGTCTGCAGTACCCACATTCTTCTTAAGCAGTGGTAGGCGTGGTGAGGGTCTTTTAAGTACTAAAAGAAATTCATAAAAAAGACCCCCCAGCTCTCTATCTGTCTTGCTGTCTTTTATTTTCTCTTTGCATTTTTTTCATTTCACCATTTTTCATCCCAATACTGTGCGTTGTTGGGCTGTGAGCAATGGTGCATGGAGTCAGTGGATGAGGGAAAGAAAGACTAAGCGAAAAAGGATTGGCCAAAGAGTTCTACTCTCCTGCTTTAACTTATTTATTATTACTTATTTCATTTTGCCACCCACACATATGTAGGGAATACATACATATTTTATATATATATATATATACTCTATGTATGCACATATGTTGAATGACAGTGACAAGAGCGGAAAACAAGGTGAGCGAGAAAAAGACTGAATGCTTGTTTACATGTAGAATTACAACACAGAGAGAGAAGGGAGAAAACTGCAGACACACCCCTGCTCTTTAAAACACAATAACACTAACAGAGACTCCAGCAGAAACCACATCCAGGGTATATGTGTCTGATTGACAGATGATGAAGCCATGTGACGGATGTGGGAAGTGATATGGTTTGCGATGAGGGTTTGCTGGAGACAGATGTATTATATGAGACCGAGATAGGGCTGTGGAACCATTGCCAATTCCAGTGACCTGCAGAACAATGCACAGTATACAGAGACAGAGAGTGTGGGAGAGTCTGAGGCCAGACAGCCTGGAGTATGCGCAGACGACAGTCACTTCTTCGTGTAGTTGCATTGGCATTTAGCATTTTGCTAAGTAGCACTTTGGCAGTCATGGGGAGGTACTGTAATTCCTGCTGTCTTTTATTGTCACAGCTCAGACAGTCTTCTTGTTAAAGGATTAAACAGGAACATTTATTTTTTAGTGATTTTTTTAAACAATACAATGCTATACAAAAAGCGGAATTGTGGTGCACGGCTATAAACGTAATGAGAGAAACCCCTTCACTACAAAAAGAGGTGTTTCCAGTCTAATCCATTTTACATCCTTAACTAGGCTGATTCTAGGACTCAGACGTATGTTAAGTCATGAGACAGATTTTCTATCATCTTGTACTTGTCTGTTAGGGCTTCCATACGGTTTAGCCACTTATATAGGCCATTTTTCGCCTTGTCCTCCTTTTAATCTTGTGATTTCTCCCAAAGAACTATCAGAGAGTAAAGACTAAAGTGCAAAGCCAAATGTAGCTTAATTTCAAGCTAAATTGTTTCGTAAAACTTATGAATACGCAGTTCAGTCGTCATTCATGCACAAAATAGCTAAGGATAGTTAAAGATAGAGGAATATAAAAAGAACAAATAAATGTAATAACGTGTTGACTTTTGTCTCCTAAAATTTGTCCAGCCTACAATTTTCAGCATTTTGTTGTTATGCATTTTAATGTTGTATTAGACCTATACTGTTCTTCCTGCATCGTTTCACCCTTTCAAAACAAGTTTGTGATTAAATGGATTGGAGGCAAATGTGCTCAAACTTGTTTAACACATGCTGCTCCTTCAACCAAGTCAGGAACACTGTGAAATCACTTCATGCAGGGTTTTGTGAAAGCTGGAATGAAAACATGCACCCTTTCAGGCTTCTGAAGAACAAGATGGAAGCTTTGCACCAAAGCGGCAGCATGCCTCTGAGGACTTATCAACAGAACAAAATCAAAACATCAGGGGGCAGAGGTACAAATGTAATGGGAGAGATATCAAGAAGCTTCAACAAAAAAAAGAAAAAATGAGCAAGAGCGTAAAATATGCCATACAAGCCAGGCTGCTGTGCCACCAGTCTGCTCATCTTCTTGGCGCCTGGCTGAGTGCTGGCTTTTATTCAATTGGGAGGCCTATTTTTTCCTTCCTTGCTTTGTATATTTCCTTTTGTTTTGGTTATTCACCATAAGAGTAGTGAACAACTTGTTTGCTTGCTCTCTTTGCATTTTTGGATCACCCTCATTTGCCTTTCTTTATGGAATTGAAAAAGACGGCTGTTATTTTGCAAAGCCTCCTAGCCTTGAAATATATGCAGGCTGGAATCCAAAGCCCCTAATCACAGCTAAGGGAATAGGCTGAATTAAGAGTCACGATTTGATGCAAGGGAGAAATGGAGGGAGGAATGGAGGGAGGAACAGAGGAGAAATGTAGGAAGAAAACAGGAGATATAAATGAATAGATAGCGAAGAGTAAAGGAAATAGGACAGAAACCAAGCCAACATCACAAAACCATTGATACTGTAGCTTTTAATTATACACAAATAAAGCTCGACTGAAAGTTTTGTCGGTTAAAACGAGTTATGGGAAGTGTATAATGTGTATAATTCAGTTTGAGCGCGTTTGTTCTCTTTGTCAATGTGAGCGTCATGATCCATGTGCGTGAACAGTCTACAGAAAGATGACTGTATGATGTAGGGTTGAATGTACTCGTGCAGTTTATGTTTGTGTGATCTGTGACGGTGTCAATGTGTTTGTGGCCTGCCACTTCGGTGTACCTCAAGCTATTCAGCTTTCGTCAAGCTCGCTCAGCAAGAGGCCGGCTGCTCCATCTGGTCGACCGTCCCTCCTCCGTTTTCTCCAACGACTCTGCATGTACTCTATGACTGTGTACTGTCTGGGTGAGTTTGAGTGCGACTGTTTGTAAGTATACATTAGCATGGCATTTGCTATAAAACACATTAATGACATTTCAAGAAAGCACGACCAAACAAATAATAAGTATGTTGTGTTTTTTCCTTCAGATCATTGCCATCATGCTCCCATCTCATTGCACAATTATAACATTCTCTAGAGAATTCCTAAAAGACAAAATACCCATTTAAAGGCTCGCTTAATTTACCAGCAGTACAGCCAATTAAGACTTTTAAAAGCCAGATTATAACTTAAGTTAATGAAATGACAGCATCGGATGGGATCTTTTCTGTTTTAGAGACATCAAAAAATAGAGATAATGTAAGATGTTTGGAGTTTGGGGAATTATCTGAGCCCCAGGTATCAAATGTAGATGTGAAATGATTGTTTGGTGCATGTCTTTGTCACTAACAAGGTCCCCTGGGGCAGCTTCAGTCACCTGGGCATTACAGCGAAGCTTGTAGCCGGGTCAACTGATGAATGAACCCAGAGTAACAACAGTAGTGTACAGCATCTTCCACCAGAGTGACAGTATGTGTGTGGACACGTGTGCGTTTGTGAGGAGCAGGCAACATCAGAGCTGTAGTGCAGCCGACTCCCATCTCACTGCATCATGGAAATGTGAACCAGATTCCCCTTCTTTCCTCATTACCTGCTGTAGGTAACATAGGAGCTATTGTGCCTCCCAAAACACAAAAACACCAACTTTCCATGTCTCCTTGGTTTCATTAGTTCATTTCCTCAATGTCATTATTTCACGAATGACTGACATCTGTTTTTGGAAGCATAAATAGAGCCAACCCACAATCAAAGTTATCCTGTGATTGTGTTGAACCCTGAAGCTGCAATGGCCATTTACTATGAGTGAATATTATTTGTTCCGTACACAATACATACTCTCAGGAGATGTGAATCACATTCCAACCAATGGTTCACACTGGTCTACTGATATACAGGTGGTGACAGCCTGCCAACAAATGCACCAATCTACCAGCAAAGGCAGGGCTGAAAATGACAGACCAAACACATGGATATGAATACTAGGAACACATGCAAAGAAAACATGAAGAAACAATGGAACTGATTACTTTTGTCATTTAGAGAAAGGGAAAGCACATGCAAATCTGCTGGAAAAAATAGTTCCAACTGTTTGTTCCTTTCATTAGCATTAATTGCATTAACTTAACTCATTAACTCACCAAGACAAAATACCTTGGTCAAAATAAATCTAAACCAAGTCTTCTGTTTTCTTTCTGCAAATGCTGGTGTACACAGAGACCTCTATCCTACAAAACATCAGGCAAAGCAAATCATTTCATATTTCAAGTAAATGTTCCTCATTCACACATTAATCAGGAAGTGGCAGGAATTTGCTAGATAAACAAATCACTTATTCAGAAAACCAACCAAAGACTATTCTCTTTCATGTTTATGCCTCAAGATTTTTTTTTAAGTGGGTGGGGTGTCATATGTTCTATCATTCATCTCCCTTCATACTCTGCATGTCCTCCTCTAATTCCTTTGACGATCACTTGTTTTCTTTATGTTTTTTCCCCCAAACTTCCATGATCCTCCTCCTTTCCTCTCCCTCTCATCTTAACATCACTCATTTTTACTGCTGTTTTTTTTTTTGTTTGCTTTACTTCTTTCTCTCAGTCCAACGCCCGTCTGCCTGGTTTTCACTCCTCTATATAAAGAGGAAGAGGAAGAAACAACAACATGATGACTAGTCTTCACACAGAAATGCTAACAGTGTCAGGGTCAGACCGGACACACAACCACACACATGCAGTGGTATCTTAAAGGGCTTCGAAAAACCCTCTGTGCTGACACAATCAAAATTTAGCTCAAGCAAGAGATACACACACACACACACTAACACATCACAAGAACAAAGACACCTATGCACAGACAAGCCACTGTGAAACAAACAGATCAGAGCTTAAAGCAAACAGTGATTCCCTCAGTAAACAGTGGCAGGGATGCAGCCTCCTCATTAAGAGGAGGAAAGCCTGTTGTTTGGCATCTGGAGTAATGAGAAGATGGGGAGGTGTGTAGGGTAAGGGAGAGAAGGAAAAGGGAGTGCTCAAATGACACCCTGACATTTTAGCCCGAAACAAACGAATCGATCAGGATTAAATTATTCATCCATGTGTTTACCGAGGAAATGGAGGGTTTTAGGGAAATGGAAGGGAGATGAAATGGAGGGGCTTCAGGGAAATGGAAGGGAGAAGAAAAAAAGAAAGTGGGAAGGGGACAACAGCTTGGATGTGAACCTCCCTAAATCATTCTATAATAATTCTAAATTAACAATGCAGTGTACTCTGTAGATTCTGTAGCAGGTGTAATTGGCTATCCTGTGATTCAGTGATATTCAACACTGAATCTATAAAAGCTTTCTGTGTTTCACTTCCAACCCTTCAGAGAACCCCCAAGTGTACTTTAATCCTGAGATTTAGAGGGAACAAACTTTCCATTTCCACTTCGTGTGACACGTTTCAGTTTTTTACTAATTCTCATAGTCTGTAGATTACTATGTTTTGCTGGATTACGCACTTCCATCCTGTCTGACTTCATTTAGTGGGGAATTAAGAATATGCCATACCTTGGTTAACTCCTTTGGAGACAATGTTGACCCCTGATAAATCATCCCTCCCTACACAGACTAAAATGGACTCTTTCTTGGTAAACTGAAGCCATGAAGTGTCATCTTGCATAGTTTCTAAAACAAAAGAAACAAGATCAGTTTTTTGGATTATTGACTTTGTTTATTCAAGTAGGGTGTTTCTCAATTCACTAAAAGCAGAGCTATTTCAATTTTATAAGGATGCACTTTGATCATTTTAAAGAGGCTAAAGCTCAACTTGGCCATTTAACTGGACCATTGTCATCGAGTTCCTGATTGAAGCAGATCTCATGCCCAGATGCTATGTGTTCAACAACGTTCAAAATACTTAAATTTTGTGCCTTTCTGCATCTTGTTCTACATAAGCTCTTTGGTTGTAGACATTACTTAGAACTTCTGCATCAGCTGTTGTCATTTTATCAGAAACATGGTAGTAATGAGTGAGTGAAATGGCAGTAAGTGAAATGGTTTTTTTTTTAAATGTTGTTTTTTTTAAATGTGCCATTTTCAACCAGAAGAAGCCCAGTGGTTAAATGAATTACTGCAAATCCAAAGTCCAAATTAGGTATGGGTATGAAGAATGTTGGCTATAACTTAATTTATTCTTTTTTTGCAGCAATTAATTTGTCTGTCACAAGTTTTCACTTCCTGCCGGGTACTTTTCATCCACCGTGATAGAGAGCGCGATTGCACTGAGCAGATGTTTTGGAGTGAAAATGAATTTGCTAAGCATGGGTGACTTTTTTCAACTTGCTTCGGGTTGTCTTCTCAATCAGTTAGCTGGCATGAGAAACAGGCCCCTCTGATGATTAACAGTTCTTGACATCTCAACACGGAATAAGCATGTGGGTACACACCGGCCACAGCATAGCCTATATATTAGCTATAATGGTGTTCCTTACTGATGTATGACATGAACAACCATGAAACTAACAATAAACGTCACACTACAGTCAAAAATATGAACAATTTATATTCCTGGCTATTGATATGAGCCAGAAAAAATAGGAGTGGGTGGGAGGGCCACATTATGTGTTGCGCAGTCCCCCCTCTGTTTTTTAAGAAACTCAATATGACTGCGCTCTCTCTCCCTCCCAGCCTTCTGCATTCCACAGATAGAATAGATGGCCCTGCTTAGGATGACATTTTAATGAGTGTGTGTGGGAGAGAGCCTCCAAGAGGGTGGTAATAGAAGGGAACACACATGCACAAGCCCCAATACACAGACACAAAGCCTTACTGAGCACGAGTGCTACTCACATGCAAACATGAATGCACACAAACACAAATTCACATGAATAATAGTGCTATTATGGACACACACATGCATTTTAGCAGGGGACAGACATTCATCAAAAGCCCCTTATCGTGTTAACCGAAACCTCAACCCTTAGTGATAGGCTACATCCTAAATGTCACGGTTATGTACCACATTTCACTGATTTAATAATCCCTGTAAGCAATTCACCAACAGTAAATTCACTGCTAAACTAAAGCCGAGGAAGAAATCACAGCTATGCTTTGACACTAGCGGTGAGTAAGAGATTTTTGCTCCTGCAGCAGGGAGTCGGTGTGTTTATATCAAAGTTTAAAAAAAAAAAAAAAAGAGATACTCCCCACAGAAATCAGAGGGCAAGGCCAGCAACGGGTCAGTCCTTCTGGATTCAACAAAAAGCTAAAAATCACTTTGAGTAAGTTAGACAAGAGTTTTCCATGGTTTCGAGGTTAAACTAATCTTAACTCAGGGCCCATTTGTGAGAGTACAGTGTGGCTGTAAGTGGCAAGCAAAACTGAGAAATATTCGAAGTCTGATTCAGTATCAATTACTTTTCACAGCATGCTGTTCACTCTAAATTCTAAATTCTGCCCAGTTTACCTGCTTTCCATGTTTATGATAATAAGCACTTAAAAAGTAATTTAAGGGTTCACTCATAATTTTAATAAGGGCAATACCAAATTGGTTTAAATAACATAAATTCAAGACATAGATTTCCCTATGAGCTATCCTCTATTTCGTATTTTTTTTTGGGGGGGGGGGGGGGGGTTTGTCACAGCATTTAACAAACTTTTGTCATTACATCAAACACTATCCAATTTGGATTAACACAGTTTTACATACTGTCAACTGTGTTAAAATACTATGCAAGAACCATGTTTCATTCTTTCTAAAACATTAATTAGATTAATTAAAAAAAAAAAAAAAAAGGATGGACAAAATGTAAAGCAGGGTGATGTGTTGACACGTCATTCTTAGGGGGTATCCACAAATAGTTAACCTCAGCAGTGGCAGATTATATTAACCTTTTAGAGGAAGTGTTTGCATATGGAAAAAAAGTAGTAGGAGATGGGGAGAGAGCTTGCACTGCAGTATAGCCGATGGGTTGAATTAATGAGATTGTAGGTATCTGCGTGGCTGCACATTTTGACTGGGCTCTGGATGAAGACTGAGAGAGGGAGTAGAAAAGAGGTGGATTGGGTAGTGTGTGTGTGTGTGTGGGGGGGGGGGGGGGGGGGGGGGGGGGGGGTCTGAGCGAGCAAGGGAGGGGAATAACCTGCACACGAACACGTTACCATTGAAAGACTCTCATCTCCAGCTGCCCAGTTATAACCTTCAATTAACCTTCCTCCTGAATACAGTAGTGTAAGAGTAGTCTGGGTAAGTGTGCATGTGATTGTGATGTGCTGGCATATTCTCCTGCACATGCTTGTGTATGTGTGCCTGCTCACTGGCTCCCAAGCATCTGCTTTTGCTCAGCCGAAAATCAATTTTACCTACCCCCACTTTTCTACACGCATCTGAGGCTCATTGAAATTCAAAACACTTAAAACACACATCTCTTTATTAGTTTAGCGTTGCTGAGTTTTGGACATACAACTAAAAAAAAAAAATTTTTAAAAATGGACACATATGGAAACACTGAAGCACCAGAAGTATGTCAATATAAAAACACTGGATTAGATCCAAACGTTGGTCACGCTCTGCAGTAAGATTCCTGTTAAGTCAGATTTATGGTTGCACTTTTGTATCAGTCGAGGTAACTCTCAGTTAGAAGTAAGCTACACATTTGTGGGAGTTTAACCAACATAAGTGTTGAAGACAAATGAGCTCTGTGTACTGTGTACAGGGTAGATTGTGCATAAAGTCAGGGAATACATTTTTGAAGAGTGCGTGGCGTAAAAGAATGTTCATTTTGAAGTTTTCTCTGTTGCATTTAGCTTTTATCCAAAGCAGGTAAGGGGAAGTTCCTGGGCCTCATTTTGGAACCCCATTCACCTATCAGCTTACAGGATGATTATGAAAGCAGGATGAAGGAAGGAGACGAAGGCGCTAGATGAATAGAAAAATAAAAAAATCAGGTTTGTCATTCCTTGAATAAAAACTCTACTGTCTGTCCCTACACTCTTAGCTACTTTACTACACTGTGACTAAAAATAGCAAGTTCCAGCCAGTAAGTATGTGTGTGTGTGTGTGTGCGTGTGTGTGTGTGCACTTTATATAGCACCTCAGGGAGAAGGTTGAATTAAAGCTGATGAAGGCAATATATAAATAGTGTAACATCTGTGTGAGCCTATTCATACTGTAGAAAAATATAGTAGGTGGTAAAGGGTTTGTGTGTGTGTGTGTGTGTGGGTGGGTGTGTGTACATGCATTCAGAGAACCACACCCCACTTTAGGAGTTTCTATCCAAGACCCAACTGCATTTGCCCATCCCCCACTTTGCATTCCAGACTTGAGGGGCCCTCAATGACTTCCTGACTGCCTCTTTCTGTCTCTCATACACCTACCACTTATGCACACATGTCATGCTGATGTTTGTAAATTTGTGATTTCACAGCAAAGTAGAGTGGGCCACAGGGCACTTTAATATTCAGAGGAACTCATTATAACGTGAATATAAAGAATGTGTTCATGTATGTATTATTCATTATTTGTGTATTAGTCAAGCGGTACTACTATATCTTGACTTGGATTAATACATGTACTAATAAAAAATATTTTAATATTTCATGTGTGCACATATTCAGTGGTATGCAAGTTTATTGTGTTAAGACAGTCAATAACAGTTGGCTGGATGTGCCAAATTACTTGACTGACTAATCAGCCATCTATACAGTGTTTCAATTAAATTAACGTTCGAAACTGCACATCCATGTTCTGCATAAGAGCATCTAATACAATGACTCGTCTCAAACACATCTTATCTGAAATCAACACAACACAGAGGCTACTTTTGTGTGTGTGGGCGAATGCTGTGTGTTTTCATTGGCATGTTGAACTGTTGGTGGTTTGTTCATACGTAAACTAATTTTGTGCAAATTTAAGGTCTGGAGCTATGCGCTAAAAAACAAAACAACAAAAAAAAACAGAGCATCTGTTCGCAGCATGACCAAATCATATACTGTGACAGCAGTTTGAAAAATATGGTTCAAATGTGGGTTGAACACATTCAACAAACATGCATCATGCATAAAATGGGTATTATTATGTACAGACAAGAGGGACATAATTTGCCGTAATAGACTGGGGATAGTTGGCCTTATGCATGTATATGCATGTATGTGCACGTATGAGTGCGTGTTCATTTAAGGCAGCCACTGCACTCTCTGTATCACATAGGTTGGAGGTTGATCGAGACAGGCGATCTTGAAGCAGCAACACTGGAAGCCAAAAAGGCAGTATGAAAAAATAAGGGTATCGCCATTAAGGCTTGTTTTGCACTGATCATTGTTGAGCAAACACAGGGAGGAACTAGCTATTAATAAGATTAGGAAAGCTTCTTGGTTGTGAAACTTGGAAGGTGAATTCAACATAAAACCCTCTGGAACCATAAAAGATCAGCACAGGCACCTTGTGCAACAATTTGTTATATCCCCAACGCCCCATCTCTTTGTCTCAGTCTTACTCATAAGTTTTGGGTTTTTCTGGGTTTTGCAATATGGAGCAAAGACAACTTTCAGATTTTTCCTCCACTGAATAAACCTTATTTGACTAAAAGGCCTCTCACAAAGAGAGGGATGATAACTGGAGTTGGCATTGCGCTAGCTTTCTCATAAATGTAAGCTTTAGATGCTTGAAGGGATCCAAGTCAGATTTCAGAATCAGATAAGGCTCCAAATTCTTTTAAGCAGCATGTGAGAATTTTAGAATTTGAAAAATGTCTTACAACAATTAAGGTCTAACACTTAAAATATAAAACGTTTCTGTTCGCTTCCAGGATAAGGAGGGATCCATTCATCACCCTAACACTGTTCATTACTCTCTGCTGCTTCATGGTGCTTAAATTTAAAACACATGATGAAATATAAGGTTACGAAGAAAACAGCAGACCAATTGGAAAATTTCATTATTGTACATTTAAGGAGAAAGGGAGACAGAAACTGTGAGCTCTAAGGCTGTGAAAATTGCCAAATATTTGTTTTAACTGAACCATAAAACATTTTAAGAAAAAAAATAGATAAACAATTGAATTGAAAATAGCCTTAAAATTCAGTTCTTGTTTTTTCTACCCTTCAAATTTAAGATAAGCAAACAAATGTATTTCAATAGACTATGAAGGTAATTTTGAGCACTTCAATGTAATATTAGTCTTTTGTCAAACCAAGCAACAAACTGTCACAATTTAGTTTTTTTTTTCATGTCTTGTCTCGTCATTTCCTGTTTTATTTTGAAAAGCACTAACTTCCCTCTCGTTTCAGATACCTTGCCCTTCCTCCTGTGTCAAGTGTCTGATTGTCTTCCCTGATTCCAAAGTGTCTCCATCTGTTCCCCATGGCTTCCCTTGTGCTCAAATTGTCTGCGTCTCCCTTGTCTTGTGCCAGTGTGTTGTGTTTTCTGTCACGAACCTCACTCTAGAGTCCTTGATCCACAGTTTCCACAGCCATAGATTCCTTGAGCCTGCAGTCGAGCGATCCTCCTGCGGAGCGTATCCTTTGTTTGATCATTTATTCTTTAGCTCTAGTTTATCACGAAAAGTTTCATAGTCTGTTTCGTTCCTCCGTTTTGGGAATGATTTTGATTTGTAACCTTTTCAGAGACACCTCCATTAGTGGAGCTTTGCGTTCGTTTAATGTTAAAGTTTCATAGCTCCTCCGCTAGTGGAGTGATTTTGTGTTTTGTTCTTAAAGATCTTTGTGCCGCCGTTAAAGGTGTGCTTATAGTTAATTGTTAAGTTTCACAGTGCCTCTGTTTTTTTTAAGAGAGCGTCTTTTGTTTCAGTCCGCCTCATTTGGAGAGTGTTGAGTTTATTTATCTTTCATAGCCTTTCTGTTTTCCTCCATGAGTGGAGAGAGTTTTTGTTTTTTGATCATTTTCATAGCTGCACCCTCCTCAGCCATAGTTATTGAGGACAGTGCTTCAGGATTTCACAGCCCTTTCATTTGCTCTGCTTGGAGATCCTCAACCTGTTTAATTAAATAAACAGTCTTGACTTTGAACTCGACCCTGCATCTGTGTCCCGTGTCCAAGGCCCTGACATAAACATGTTTAGTCAGTTTAAAACTGGATCTAATATGTATCATCATTAACATACAACATTGTAACCAGGGTAGGACTTGGGCAAAAAGATTGTTGGAGGGTCTTGATTGTTGTCAAAGCAGGCAAAGGTCATATGAAACTATTTAGTAGACCACAGTCAATCAAATGATCATTTATTAGGCTTCATCCCTAGTGAGAGCTAAATGCATTCACTGACGCAAGGTCACAAGGTCTTTAGAGAACCTGAAAAGGGGGAACCAAAAGCCCAACATGTCTTGGAGACATCTATGAAACAAAACAAAGCACCTGCTCTGAGAAGTAATGATGGATCCCGTTTTCCCTTGCAAAACGAAAATGTTCACTTTTAAAATTGTCTCAGTGGACGATGTACACGCTCTAGCTGGGGCTCACTGCCTGAAGAATTGCCTGACCATAAAAGGAAATCTGGGAACAGTGACTTTATAGTGACCAGGTTGTACAAAAAAGCCCCATGAGCAAGAGTTTCAGATTACTGGATAAAATTAGTTCCTTCTGTACAGAAATGTTAAAACATGCATACATCTCCTTTACTGGGCTTTTAGGGATGTTTAAGGTGATAACACATTGTTTTAACATTGCAGATAAGCCAGAAAACATGCCAAGGGTCCTTTAACCTTTTACCAATTATTTTGTGCCCTGACCTCCTAACCTTAACCAGATTGCCAAACCCTGCATGTAGGGATAAAAAAAAAAACACATACAAACAGAATGTTGACATTGTACGCATTTATGTTTCCCAGAAACTTGAATGCCAGCATATTTTTTGTTGATTAAAGATGGATGAAGTTCATGGATTATTTAATAATAACAAGCAGTGAACTGGAAGAAGCATAGAGAAGCAATTTCAGTCCTTCTCTAATCCTTTCACATATTCTATGATATCATTTCCAGTATATGTGATAGCTATTCAAAAATATAACCAGATCTATGATCTTATAAACATATTGTTAAGTTAAAGTACACATGGATGTATTGTATGAACATGTACAGGTATATTTAAATTAGCATCTGTACATCTTTTGTAGAAGCACATTAAACAGCTCCACTGTACTGATCTCCAATTTCAGAGAAGAAGCCTTCTGCAGAATTCCTCCTACACATTGCACAGCTCCCTGCATGGTCTTCTTTTTTACCACCTGGATTGAAAACAGAATGTCAGCAACTTCATCCTCTGCATAACAAGAGATCAGCTGGTTGACAACCAGGCACCCTGAGTCAATAAGGTGAGCATTATTTTGGTTACTGTAATTGAATTGCATTCTTGTTACTATTTTTCTGCTTGAGTACCATCCAGAGCAGGAGAGATTGAGAGAGGAGTGATCAAGCACTTTGGTTAAGCAATGCAAAAGCAAAAATAAAGCTGAAGTGAAGAAAAACAAAAAGGAGGGCAGGAGAGAGACAGAGAGAGAGAGAGAAAATCAATACCTTGCCTTGAAGAGAAGCCTACACCAAAGGTGCAATTATGCTAAATGTGTTTTGTTTATGCTGCAGAGGGCCACATAAATTTTACAACTGGGGGTCTAGAGCTAAATAAAAACATTATGTCCCCAGAGTAAAACAACTCCAAAATAATTCATCCAGAATTCCCTATCCCATTTTACATTTTGGGCTTTTTATAGGAAAACAAGCTGACATTAAGGGTAACAAAGGCCTTTGTACATGAGTACTCGTCCAACATTTCTTCTCTTTGGCATGCTTTGATATGAATGTCCTATCCCCTGTTGTATGACTTTAAGAAACTCTTAGGAGGTTTTTCCAACCAAGCCAATACGGATTCAGTGCCAAAGCATAACTTTGAACTTGTTCTTACTGTTCTGACTGCCAAAGAACTTACTCCAGCACCTACAAACCGGTGCTATACTAACACAACCAGATCAGCTAAAATGTTGTACCTGCCTTGTTTAAAATCTGCTTAATTTAAGAGAGAACAATAAAAACTGAGCTACAGCATTAATGTTAAGTTAAAGCAGCAGCAAAAGAAGATAAACTCAGGGTCCTTCTTATTTTTCTCCAGTTTATAACACATTTGTGAACTCTGCCCAGAGTGCCATATAGAGCAGTATTCAGTCACCATTGGCAGTTTTTGAATAATATTTGCAGACACATCTGTTCACTTTTTCAGGTGTTTTGATATAGTCAGTTGGTGTTTATAGAGCCCACTCAAAGCAGCGTCTTGAATCCTTCCGTTTTACCAGTTAGCTTTAGGAAACACTGGTCTGCTTTTTGTGTGATAATGTCAAGGACCTACAGGGCAACGTCTTGCTATGCAGCCATCTTGAAAATGCTGTTGGGCCATGATGTAGAGGTAACAAGATGTAGTTCCTAAATAAACTACACAACTACTATTTCAAGGCTGGTTCAATGAATCATCATTCAGATTAAAAGTTGATGACAACTAAATCAATGACCGCACCATTCAGAGTGCTGTGATCAAGGTGAATAACATAAGAAGATATGAAGAAGACCAAATGCTGATTTTTCTTTCTAACCCTAATATTAATGTCCTCTTCTTCCATGGTCATTTGAGGCAAAGTGTCTAAAGTCTGTTAGCACTCTCACTGCATAGTTATAACTGTGTAAAACATAATGAAAGTGTCAGAGGAAGCCCTTTCCGAGCAACTTAATGGAAAAAAAACCTACCTTCAAGCATAGAAAATCAACCCTGACAATTCCCGTTGCTTTTGTCAGCCTGCCTTGAACTATTACGGTCCAGAGTTATTCCTTACTTTTGTTTACCATATTTCAATATAACTGTTCCCTCCCAAGAGGCAGGGTGAGGAACTGGATAGATATAAGAATACGCTTTCTATAAACACTCTATATCCTCATATCATTGTAGATAAATACAAGAAATAGAAACAGGATCCTTTCACACTATGAGAACAAAACCCAAGTCCAGAGGGAGTAAGAGCTGTCAGGCTTTATGCAGTTGTGCAACAACTATATGAACAGAGTGCTTTAAATTGTGTGGAATTTAAAGGCTCCCAGTTCTGGATATGCACAGTTCTGAATAGAAAAATAATTTCAGTAATACATCCAGCTTCATTCCAGTCACTGCATTCATTCTGTCTGAAAATCTGCATGCTTTCAGATATGTATCTGACGACCATGTGACAACACAACAGCTGGGGTACTAAAATCAAATAAAAACTACATGGCCACATGAAAGGTTATCGGAGCAAAGGGCACCTTTTTTTTTTGGAGGCCATGTAACAAAGCTGCAGAAGCGCCACATGCTTTTTTGAGATGTGGCGAGTTTAAAAGGACATGGGTGTGAATTTAGCAAGGTTAGCTTCAGAAAACACCGCCACATTGGCACAGCGCATTGCTGTCACAAGGAAACCCATAATTATAAACAGCTGTTCCATTTTCTTGCAAGAGTTCCACCTACTTCCTAAAGATATCACAGCTATGTTCTGACACTAATCCAATCAACAGTCTTTTGAGAGAGTCACTTGTTCAACAGTGTAAAGTCCCCGTTTGTCAAAGCTGCGGCCTGCTGTGAAATTTGAGCTGACGCGTGAAGGACAAGTTGTCAGCGTCAGGTGATATTAACTGCCAGTGCAGTGTTACAGACAGCCCATGCTGGAAGTGATATGAGAGGTGAGGAGCTACACTACATTCAACTACATTACCCATCATGCTTCACTTACTAATAACCACCACAGTCCAATATGAGATGCTTGACAGAGGGTAAGAAGAAGCCTGGTGGTGGCACATCATGTTGATTGAATTCTCGGCAGATATTTGCTCAGAAGAATGCAGAAACCACAGTTCATATCAAGAGGTCTCATCTTATCTCTTATAGAGTGTATGGTGATGAGTCAGTCGCTGCTAAAAGATGAAAGCAGAGGGGAACACAACTGACCCTGTATCAACAACACTACGACCCAGTATGACATCATTTCAGGAACTAGATGAATCGTAAGGTATCATGTTGCCATATTTACTTCTAGGAATCGTTCAAACATAATTAAACAGGTCTTTTATAGTCCAAATGCAACCTCTGAATCAGGTGCAGGAAAGGGGAAAAAATCCTGTTGAGACTACATTCATCTGTGGCCTGCAGCCACTCTTAAAATGGGGGTCACGCAAAGATGGTAAGTGCAAGAGAGGCAAAGAAAGCACTCAGGAAGTTGCTGAGGTAAAAAAAAAAAAAAAAAAATGAAACATGAAATACATTATGTCTGAAATTAGGGGCTTGTTGTTAATTAATACTCAATGTGGAAGATTGCGGCAGTAAGACTGAACTTTTTTTATCCATTAATACTAGGGTAGAGAAAGGGCAGCTTTTCTTGTGACAATGTCCCTCAAGTGGATTTTCTCTCTACCCTGCAATTTGCTGACTGCTTAATCTAAGAACTGCCCAGTGGCAAAGTGAAGCATCATTAAAATCGGACAAGTCACACATCAACAAAAACATAAAAATAAACTCTGCCAAAGTACTAGAAAAACTAATAACACGTCTTTGTAATTTTTCCCCCTCTGTCATGCTCTCTAATTTGCCATAATTTCCTCCTCTCATTCACACACTTCCTCCCCTCTTGTTTTGATGCTTTCTTTCCCTCCCTCCCCAGTCTTCTCCTTGACAGCATTGGTCTCAGAGGAATCCTTACATATACCCCCCCTCCTCCTCCACCACCTCTTCATCCTGTCTACATCACTCTCTCCTTCCTTCCTGGGAAAAAATAAATACATTTTTTAAAAAAACCTGATAGTGAAGCGCGTACATCTTAGGATTCTTCACCCTCTTCATCGCTCACTCTTGTAGCAGTGCCCAGTGTTGCCCACGGTGCCTGCACTAACAGGTCAAGTGCATGCAACAGCCACAGCAAACGACCTGGACTGACTCCGATCAAACAAGATCATGGCGTCCGGTTAAAAATATCTTGAACTTTCGGCTGCTATTCAAAGCTGAGCTTTGTTAGAGGGTACAAGTGTGCAAAGATTGTAACTCATGAAAACATCTTAAGCACAGATGATTCAAATCTACAGTCAAAAATAAAGCCTTTATATTGAGTTTTCTCAAGGGCAAATGGTGTTCCTGTTTGTCATTTGTGAGTCAATTACAGTGTTGTTTGGACAGCAGATAAATTGAATACGAGAGGATGAAAGGTCAAAGTCAACTGCGGTATAAGACAATTGGAGGAGTGTAGTGATGTCTGCCTACTGGCGCTGGGTGAAAATGGGTGATGGGCTGTGAAGGAATCACATAATAGACTGACCAGGAAGCTGGCAGATCGCTTACCCTAAACTATTTCTCGTTATGACTCTTACAGATGAATGGTACAAAAAAAATAACAATAATAAATCGGCCATTGTTCCAACATCATGTTGGAACATCAAAAAAGAGGCCCCTCACACATGCATACAACACTACAGCTGTAAATTGTTCACACATCTTTGTAAGCACAGATGGTTGTTAGTACAAATTATGTAGTGATTGCAAACTAATACAGACAGTTGAATATGCACAACATGCATGAGCATGCACCTACACACACGCACACACACACACGCACACACACACACACACACACACACACACACACACACACACACAGTCTCTACTGCAGTTAGTGGAGAGGACACCCTCATCTGTTTACAAGCTTGTATGCTGGTACTGGCTTCAACTATCAAAGTGGAAAGCATCAAGCAGAGGTTTCAATTACCACTATTGGAAAAATAAAGTAAAATAAAATAAAGTAAGGGCTTAAAACCACTAAAAGCATTGCAAAACATTAATTGACTCAGTGTAGACACCATAACTGCACACAAGCAAAAGCTCAATTCCCACGGTGGACTAACCATTTCATTCAATGCTTGCCTTTTATCTCACTGACATCAAAATCATTAGCACATGATAGGTTTTAATGTAATTGGAGGATGTCTGGTTTCACAGACTTGGAATGTGATTTTCAGTTACTTTTTTTAGCAAGACCTTCAACTTCAACTAGCGAACAGTCTTACTCACCAACCACATTAAAATCCCCATTTTTAAACATTGAACCACAGGGGTCAAACCTATCAAACCACCACTGTACACGTGGCTGATGGTCTCTGGATTCCATCTTGTTAACAAAAGCAAAACCTCAAATAACCACGAGCATCAGCAGGCCTCTTTGCACAAGATCACACACGCAACTTTGTGGGCCCCACAAGCTGTCAGAGGCCCAAAAACATGCACACAGATGGAGTCATCTAAGGTTACCAATACCTCCTGAAAAGGCCTTTACAGACCTGTTTTCTGTAATGTAAACTCTACACAAATAGGTGATGGTTGAATCAAAACATTTTGCACAAAATTCACACTATGAAGCTAACTTCAAAGAGCAGGACAGGGTCCTCAAGTTTCCTCCTGGCTTATTCTAATGAAAAAATGATAATTAAACTGCAATACTGAAAGGCTTATAGTTGGCTGTCACCACGCACAGGTCAATTTAATATATCTTAATTACATACATATTAACTATGAGGTCAAATACATTGATAAGGATTAAGGCATTGATAAGATGGTGAAGCTGGGTGAAGCTGTTCTTGAACTGAGAACAAAGTTTAAATGCTGCTAAAAAGTAACTGCTCACTGGACCAAAAGCGTAGGAATGAGTTTAACATGAGTTTAACACATAAAATTATTTTTGACTGTCTCCCCCGGTTCCTACGCCTATGCACTAGACACATTTCCATCAAGTAGTTTGGAGCTGACAACTAGGTTACCTTGTGTCACCAGAGGGTGACACTATAGGGTTATGGGTTACAGGTCAAGTTAGCGTGCCTGTCATAAAGTAACTGAAAGACGTGGTCACAACTGGAAACAGAAGCACATGGAAGAAGAAACAGACCAAACCAGTTGAACTTGGCCATACACATAAGAAAATTAAAAGAATCTTTAGGGTTTTTTTCCCACAAAAATGAGAAGCTTTTTCCAAGTTTGTGATTTCACATTAAACTTTTCCGATACACAACTTCGATGGAGGCCTGACTACTGACCTGTCAGGTGTATGGGAGAAGTGTACGGCTCTATGGTATAGACTAGGATTTGTTCACAAGGAATGGAAGGTAGAGAGGTGTTTTGTGGGTCCAGTTCAAATCTCACATGCATCAGACAAGTCTGTGCTCCCTGACAGTAAAAGCCCAACTTGGATAAACATGCCAATATCCTAGAGGATAAACATGACAAACAACCTTTGACTGAACATAAATATTAGACACGAGCTCATATCTTAGCTATTCAATTCTATTTTAATATTCACATCACATGTGACACAAACAGAATCAAAGGCCGCCATCCATCACACTCGACTCTGTCCTCTTTCTTTCTCTGAGAGTCTGGCCACGCTAAAGCTAGGCTGCCCTTCGTAACACATGTTATTCTCAGCAATACTCCCAAAGGCGTCAGGCAAACAAGATCCCTCTTTGATTTACAATGGAGGGGCCCACTTCATTATTTACTGGCAAGGCTCACTGCCTAGGAGCCAGACCATTACCTCCACATGGGTGTAGATGCCACAGGCAGCAGTTGGTCTCTCCGTGTGGTAAAACAGCACGTTGTAAAAATAACAGATAAAGGCATGTAGGAGGAGACTAAAGAAAACTCAGACTCACTCACAGGCACTAATCGTCAAAACCAAGGCACTAAAAACAGTATAGAAAGACTGATCATAAGATGTGGTCACTTTCAGAACTTCACACAAATGCAACTTCTACGTGTGCCATATTCTTCTTAGAATTAAGCAAACAAACAAACAAAACAAAATAATCAGTTCATACACACAACTGGCTTTAAATGTTCAAATTCCACACTCAGCTACAATATCGTGGCCCACATACTGATGCACCAAAATCAGTGGAACTTGTACACACAGTGCTGTGCAAATTAAATAAATAAAGTTAGATAGGATAAATGATCTTGTTGGCAAAAAAGAGCGCTTCAAGCCTTGCCAGTAAGGCACATCTCCTTTGGCATCAAATCCTCTTTGAGCCCTGGCACAAGTCACTGCTGCGGCAGTTGGCAAAAGTGGGAACGACCATCTTAGTGTTTGCAGAATTGTGAGCACCCTTGTGTGACTAAATGACAGTTTGGCTTTAGTTTAAGAAGAAAAAAAAAAAAAGAAAAACCTAAAGCCCAATCTGCTCCTTCCTATCTCTGCCCTCATGGTATATCCCTGGAGGGCATTGGTTCAAATACATTAGTGCTCTTTTATCTCCATGAAAATGGGAGACCCCTCTGCTCCCCATCTACCTCCTGTTTCTAAGCGGCTGTCTTCATTTCCCTTCTGCCTAGAGTTGCTGTTGTTCTCTCCATCCCTTTCTGACGTGCACGCGCAAACACTCGCACACAATCCAACTCCCACTGTCATTTCTGCTTTCATTGTTTTATGTCTATCCCTCATTTTCCAGCACACTAACCCAAGGGCAAGTACAGTGGGGCTGTGAGCAGCAACCCCCATTTCCATGCCAAACCTACATTAGTCTTTCCTTTGATGTTTTTAGCCCTACCTCCACCCTATTGGGATTACAGATTGGGGTAAAATGATAAATGTCATAGGGGCTGCCTTGAAGGGAGGGGGCATGGGTAGGATTTATCTCCAAGCGGCTACAAGACTAAATCACAGCAGTTGATGGGGAGCATTACTGCCAGGCCCCAAACGTTAAACTTTGTGCTCACTTTTTCACTGTGTGGCTGACATTATTACTTTTGATAAATTACTATAAAAAGTCTGTAGATGGTACTTGGTGCTTACGCATCACTGGAATTAAAATATTCAAACATATATTGAAGCTCTTACAGCAGATACAGCAGTTATGTCTACCAATCTCTTTAGTGCTTTTCTAACACTTTCACTTCTTGTACCCACTTTTTGGCATCAGCCTTTGAGCATCTGTCTCACTATCTAAATGCCAGTAGACAACATTATTTGCTTTTTTCCCTCATCTCTGCTTGTCCAGTTGACTCTTTCATCAGTTAGACATTGGACTACATCTAAATAGGCATACATCTTTTTGCCTACATTTAGTTTCATTGCTTGATAACGACGCGGCTAAACATCAGCACTGCCCCAACTCTGACACGTTCACGCTGGAATTACTGTAAAACCCCTCAGAGACTTCTCTTCAATGAAAATAAGTTACCATATACTCTGGAATCAGTAACTCTGTCCTTTTCTGTCACAAATCATAAATATGAAGTGGTTTGGTGTCCAAGAATATCTTCCCAATAGTACTAAAACCAGATGGGGGAAAAGAAAAAAGATCCAAAACTCTTACTCTGCCAGGGATTTCATCCATAAACAAACGTGTGACAGCGGCGCCCACACACACACACACACACACACACACACACACACACACACACAGACACACACACACGGCACTAATCTCCCCAACTGTGGCTGGTTTTTCTGATTGCCATGTTGTCATTCTTCCCTCAACCTCAATCACTCTTTAATCAGGATTATCTTCTCTGACACTGAGATTTAGGAGTTAATTAAGGGTCCAGCCAGTACAGGTGCAAGAACCATGTTAGAAATGCTTGAATCATTTGTTAAATTATTCTCCAGTCCTAAATTATCCTTATCTCGAAATCTGTAAACCCTACAACAATCAAACAGGGCAGACTTCAACACAAACATATTCACTGAAATCATGGGTACACTGACAATCTGGGGTGTGGTCACGGTTCTTTTGAGATAGTTTCATAGGTCGCTTTATGCGTACATGCATGTATGTGCTTGTGAAAAATGCACAGAAGCATTTCCTTTTAAACACTGAGCTACTAAAGCAGTGTTTTACCATTCATCTTTTTACCACAAAACCAACGTCAGAAAAACCACTGAACTAAATTGAACCTCTCAAAAAAAAAAAAAAAAAAAGGAGGACAATGCCTAGTTGCCCATTCTGTTTCCTGTCAACTGGAAAACAGTGGAGAGTGCCTGTCTCCATTTACATACAAATGTCACCTTCTATCTTCCCAGGGGCTGGGTGAGGTTTTACTCTCTTCACCGCGATGCGCTTGACAAACCTTCTTACCCTGTCTGGGAGACAAGCTTGTGTTGCACAGTGAGAAAGTGAGAGGAAACTCAATGCATTTTGCCTCTGGTGCCTTCTCCCTGCCTCTGCTCTCTTTTACGCGCCACTGGTACACTGTAATTCGTGCATCCAGACTGGAGTAAATTGGCTTTGTTTCCATTTAACTGAAAGATGAGGCAGCATGCTGTTTGAAAAGGCGCCCAGGCTGCTGAGGTTGTAATAGCTGAGGAAGCCTTATAATTGAGCTTTTCGACGAAGGAGTTTTGTTGTGGTATGGGAGTCATTAATACAAAATAAATGATTTGCATGAGCCAGGGTACTAACAGAGCACGCAAAATGAGAGCTACTATTGTAATAACAACCATCTTGCATGAAGGGAGGTGACATTAGCATGTATCTGAGGAAATCACCAGCTCAGAAAGCCCAACCTGGCAGTACAGCTTGTATCCCCAGAGATGCACAGGAAGCCATTTTCTGTGGTTAAGTGGCCCACATAGTGTTTTCAGCGCCATCTCTCATAAACCAGGACATGTATCCCCTGTTGAATAGAGATGAACAATCCAGCCTGACAGGCAGGTAGTTACTCCTTCTTAACCCCGGGTAGCTCTGAGTGATGCAACAGAACAGCAGGCCTCCTCCCTGCTGTCTCCCTCTCTCCCAGTTTCCTCACCCTCTCCCCATCGTTCTTCTTTTCCCTAGCCTGCTTTGCACGCGCCCTCCTTTCATTATTCTCATTTCTCTCTTTATCTCTCTCCTTTCACTGATACTATTCACCGCTCTCTCATTCTCCCGACAATCTCGCTCTTTCCCAGAGGCCCATGTTTCTGTGCATGCATTACACACAATTACTTCCATCCATCAATTATCTGCCTACTCCTCTTTAGCTACCCCACTTCCCTCTCTCCATTCTTTGACAATAACCCCCACTATCCTGATTACACATGTTTCTCTGTGACCCACCCCCCACCCCCTCGGGCCAGCTGAGTGTGACCCCCCCCTCCCTTCTTTCTCTTCCCTCAAAACTCACCTCCCCTGTAGGCCACCCTCACACCAGATGTCCCCAAAGTCTGGGTGAGCATATGCATGCGTGGAGAGCAAGAACAAAAGCACAAAGTGGTGGTGGGGGTGGGGACACAGATGGGTGGTACAGGTCTTTGGAGGGGTGGGAGAGTCATCTGAATGGTACCCAGTCATCTTGGCCTTGGCTTTCCGTGCACATTAAGCACCATCGGATTACCAGCATTTAGCACACAAACCCATTCACTTCTCTAATAACAGTTTTACATCAACGCTACTATCACACACACCAAAGAGAGCGTGGTTGGTTTGAATTACTCAGCATTGTGATAATACTAATCACACAGATTTTTTTAATATATGGTAGTCGATGAAAATATTTTACCAAATATTGCTACTTAAATGGCTTTGAGCTGCTAAAGTTGAAGCATGTAACTTCCAAACAGAAGCTGGCATACAAATCTAAAATTAGTGCCCCATCAACATTGCATATGATGTCTAAAGGTAGATTGCTTTATAAAAAAAAAAAAAACAGGATTTGGCCGATATGGAAAAGCTGTCAAGCTTCTGAAGCTACCATGTCTCTGTGGCATGTGTGAACTACCAGAGAGGAATAGTGGCAGTATAAGGAGTATTTTTCAACAATGAGGCATAACTGATATGCATGTTTAAGATGGAGCGTTCAAAGCAAACACTTATATATGTATCAAGATGGGAAGATCCCCCTCATTATGGCCCTGTTGATTATATTCAGGGCATATATTCCACCAGGGTAGCTCTCCCTTCCACACAGATGCTGTCTCTGTGATCACGTCTGCAGCCCACACAGGAAGTGCAACACATTTGCCCCTTACTCTGTATGTATCGTACAAACAACGAGGCACCAGCATTTGGCATTAACAGTGTGAAAGATGTGTTTTAAATACAGACTGTAGTGACCCGAGACCACGATAGCAAAAATCGTTCAACTGAATAGTCACTTTGTTATATTTGACCTTTTCTGCTTCACTTTTACCAGCCATTTGTTCAGAAGACAGTGGTGTACATTGATAAATGTAATTTATTTGTGCTTACTTCTCATATTGTTTAACCATCAGTCAGTTGTCAGAGCTGCAATTGGTTTTCTACTTGGAATGAATGACACCTTCAACTCAGGAAATGAGTATTTCTTTCAATTCCACACATAGAATGAAATGAGGTGGATTATTAAAATGTACAGTTGAGTGTGCATCATGAATCACGTTCATTGGCCACACTAAAGGTTATCAAGTGCTCGACAGACAGAGCTCTTTAGCTGCTTAGACCCCCCCCCCCCCTAAGAATTTAAATAAACATCCAATTAAGTAAGCACTCATGTTTTAATTAAATAGCAAACTGTGTGTGAGCAAAGAGTGTTGACAGGTTGCCTTAATTACTAATCTGTTGTCATGCACACAGTTTCGCCCAAAGGTTAATCTTAAGGCACTTACAATTTAAGTGTACACACAAATATAAAGCGTTTTTTGAAAACCTACTCTTCAAGACACTTCAAATACTCTTCACACAGATGGTACCGCACATCATACTGGTTCAACAGTATGATGTGCAGTACAGGTGTGAAAATGTCTCAGTTTGCAGAAGCATCTCGTTCCAATGACAAAACACAATTGTAAAGTTGAAATCTACACAAATAACAGTACACAATTAAAAATTGGCAGTTTTCAGGCCTTTTCTGGAGTCGCATACGTTAGGTTATGTTCAACTACTGTAGGACACTTAAGAAGAAGAAGCAGCAGAAGCAGAGCAAGAAACATGCAGCTCTTATGTCATGCTAACATTATTACAATTTTGGGTGAGAGTGGAGGAAGACTTTGGTGAGGCTGGATAGCACAAACTAGATAAAACACGCACAGTACGGAAAATCAGCATCATACAAATATATTACTGTAGGAATAAAACAAATATGAGAAGGAATTTTAGCTGTTTTTGCCCTGACCAAATGTTGCAACCTCAAAGAACACAGCCAACCTGTCTCATCCATCAAAAATGAATGAGGCAATGCCAACTTTGAGCTTCAACTCCAACACAGGGAGGAGAATCACCAAATTTATGGCAGCTTTTAGAGATTATAATATAGGGACATACTCAGTTGTGGAGAAACCCCAGTTTCATCAGCTGATGGAGTTCTTAAAGCTGTAATGTGAGCAGGCCATTCCCTAGAGAAACAGCTCTACCTGCACTCTGCAACCAAACTAAAGTCGAGATAAAGGAATTAATGAGCAAAGCTATTAAAATAGCTATTGTATTAGCTTTGAGTTCAGAGATGACTGACTGGTATGAATCATACAGTATGTACAGTACTGAGGTGAGTCACTCAGACCCCGGTTTTAATAATAGCAGTTTGATACTTAAAAGGACAAAAGAAAGAAAAATCTGACGGCTTATATTTATTAACCAAAACGTAGCTATGTAAAGTCATACATTGATTTAAAGATGCAACACTGAACACACTTAACTGAAATGAATATTTCAAAAATCCCAGTGGGAAATTATATAACTGCAGTATTGATTAAAAATTTAGCATTCACAAAAAGAAAAACTGAAAAATAGATAGACATAAGAAGAACAAATAAAAAGGCCGATTATGTATATCATCTGAAAAGAGGCCCATCTCCTGGCATGGTAATTAGACAAGGAAATGGAGATGCATAGAAATATAAATGTAACCCGTTTGATCCCTCTGACATAAGAGTGGGTTCCTCATGCCCACCTACTCCACTGCCCACAACCAAGTGGGTGCATTTAGCTCATTTACACCTCCCATGGGTCAAACTGCCAATGCACAGGGCAGCCCTTCCTTCCACATGTAGTTTGCAAAGAGGCGAAGGAAGTGCCCCAAGGGGAGCCTCTGTGCATCGATCTGTGGGAAGCCAGCTGGTAATCACACTTTGCATAAGTACAGCCCAACGGCAAGCATCAGAAGACGCCCAGAGGAGATGCAGACAGACAGGGCCAGACACGCCCATTTGGTGTTAGTCCCAGACTGGGTGTTAATTACTTCTCACCATGTAACACCAATTTACATCAACCCCATGTCCATAAAGAGGATGTGATCTGTACCAGAGGGAAAGGGGAGAGGATTGACGTTAGTGTGAATAGTTCATGTCTCGTAGTTTTCTCTGGCTGGCTTTAACAAACTATGCACTATATTTGTTCAAGGGTGTTATACGTTGAGGGTAGTGAATGGTGGGGTCTCCTCATGTGCATCTGCAAAAGCAGATTACCGTCAGTTTATCAGAGGGTGCTGAAGCAGACCTGGCAGTACCAATGGGACAGATAAGAGGCTACAGGGAGGCCATTGTGTGAATGTATTCCCAGAAGATTTACCAGATAGTCTGAAAGGGATTAGCAGATTTTTGTTTATGGAGGGACAACCTTCACCTAAACACATGAGCATATGTTCCCAAATTAGGATTCCCTTTTCACTTAGCTTGTTGGGCTAATACAAGGGTAAAAAAAGAAAGAGAAAGGTATTCAATACAAATTCACACATACAAAAAATATGATGCCAGAGATGGAAATTGACAGGTGATAGAAAAGAGCTGAATTTTCTGTTTATCCACATTGAACTCCTGACAAGTTTTATACAACAGTGTGATCTATGAGAAGGACGTCAAGCAAGACAAATTAAAATAATACCAGACTGAACAAAGAAGGGATTGACAATGGGCCAAGATGCAAGGTAGACTTAAACTCAGCCAGTGAAGTTATCAGTCCTGTCGAGGTCACTCGCTTTATTACAGCTTTGCCTTATCTGACCCTTGTTTCATAACGACCTTTAAATTTCAGATGAAGTCTTGTGTTAATACGGCTTATGTGTGGTGCCAAAAGGTTCATGATCATTTCTCTCTCTCTCACCAAGTTCTGATGAGGACTGAGCCACAAAGAAAAGCAGTGGTGCCTTAGTGGGGGTCTATAAACCCCACCACTCCTACGTTTTACCCTCTACAGCCACAGTGAGAAAGCAGGCCTGTAGAAAAGAACAGAAACACCAGCCCCAAGACGTTTTGCAAAAAACTAGCACTGAATCATCATCTTGACTGAAATCTTCTGTTTTTCTCCAGGGCACAAGACAAATTGTGTTACTCCAGGTGTAAAAGTGTAGACATTTCCTCTAAAATTTCTATTAAATAAGTGGCCTCCCTCCACACACATATGCTGTAACGTTCAGTTATTTAAAACCCGTCACAGCATTCAGACAGGTTTTAAATAAAGTAACAGTCATACCTGTTTCTTTATAGAGTGACTTCTTCACTGTAGTGAATGTTAGTCAAACTGAAAACATAACTTAAGTTCCCAAAAACAGTATCAGTTCAGGAAATCTATCAGTATTTATTTCTACCACAGAATGTCACTGATACACCTCATCACTTTAGTTTAATAACATTAAGGTGTCCTGGAGCTTGTTAGCAGCAGAAGTGGCTGCAGCTGCTCTCTGCTGGGCAATGAGTTTCTCGTGTTAGCCTTTGAAAATCTAAGTATAGTATTAGCATTAGCCTCCAGTTGCTTTATAAATCCCACAACTGCCAGCAAAGTGTCTTGTTTTCCTTACTTGGACAGCAGAGCTCATTCTTCTTCTTTTCTAATTTGCATGGCCATTATAAGCATAAAAGATCTGTAACGTCATGTTATTAAATATTTATAGGCTCCACCTGGTGACGAACTCAAGTAATACAGCAAATCTGCAATAGATTTTCAGCAACACCACACAATTATCATCTTTAGCCATTCCAGTGCACAGATTCCCTATTGATTAAACTGAAATGTAATATTGAACTGTTCATTATTAATATATCTAAAGCCACAAACAAAACGTAAGAGACGAGATGATACAAGCAAAGATATTTCGTTAGCATGAACTTTCCATCATGTTCATGTTGACAGCCATACACTAAGGCTGTTCGTCCTTTCCTCAGTCTGGTCATGTGGTGAGAAAAGAAAGGAAAAGTGAATTTTAATGAATGGCTTATCCTCAAAACAAAGAAGAGAGGAGGGCACTTTAAGAGACACACTGCCTCATGTTTCCACAGCCAAACTAATTGCACCTCATGTTGCTGGAAGAGCACTGATTTAGCACTCCGAACAAATTAAAATGAATAAACACAATTAACGTAAAGTGCAACAGTGCCTCCACATAGCAAACATTTCTCTTTTTGCCTTTTCCATTACAGTCACTACAGCGGAGCTATTATTAACATTGGTTTTGCGTCAAGTACAATGTAACTAATTGCAAAGCACTCGATACAGTCAAAACGCTGCTAATTTTGCACAGAAAAAAATAAACAGTGCACAAGGTAGTAAAAATGGGTGTAAAAAGCCTTGAACAAAAGGGAAATTATAGGTTGATGATTGATTTGGTAACAATATGACTATCAAACCTTTCGGAGCCTTTGTTTGGAATACAATATGAAACAAAATAGAAATACATGTTCTGTCTTTGAAGCTTGTAAAGTAATTAAGGGATTTTAAGAGTGCTAATCACGTTAAAACATGCAACTAAACTTGCATTTAATGTTTGCACTAATTCACTTAGATTGTATGTAACATTAGCAATGGCGGAGATCTCATACTGAAACTTGAAAATGTCAGATTCAGTTTTGGTGCACCATCTGGAAAGATTTGAATAATGAAAGCATCTTTAAGCAACAAGAGCTTAGCTTGTGCTACTCTACATAAATCTATTAGTGCAGTGGTAGGCTGCAGTGGTTGAATGTCAACAATACACTTGATGTTAAAAATCTGGAAACATCAAAAACTACAAATACCAGTTAGAGAGAGGGAGGGAAATGTACAATGTGACTAGCTTTCAGCCCAGCCCCCCCCTCACATGGCAAAAAAACTGAGAGTATACACCTTACTGTTGAGGTGGGGAAAATGAAAGAAAACAGCTTAGAGGGCAGTAATTGCAAAGGAAATGAATTTGAAAACCCAAAGGAGGACACTTCTCCACGACCTTCATACTTGGGTCTTAAGAGAAGTGCTTGAATCATATCCGGGGCGCAATTCAATTAGCTTTTCCTCCAAATGTAGGAAAAAGTACTCCAGGGAGAAATCAAAAGTTTTGTCCAACAAACTAAGTTTTCAAGGATGAAATGTTCTTACTGCACCCCCCCCCCCCACTATACATTACCACTACTTACAAGCTAGCCACTCACAAATGCATTGATCTGTTATTTCAGATCAATTGCAGTAGATGAAAACAAACAAAAAAAAAGGTAAATCTAATAACGCACACCTTCCTGATTCTGCCTTAATAGACACGCCGGTCACGCTTTGCTGACTGTGCCTGGAAGCTTATCCCTGGCATTTCCTTTCCTTTTCTATTTCTTGCCCAGTTATTTGACAGTGATCACGGGTGATAAATTGTTCAATTAAAACAGTATTGAGAATCCAAAACA
Organism: Leuresthes tenuis; assembly: GCF_036924035.1. Taxonomy (NCBI): domain Eukaryota; kingdom Metazoa; phylum Chordata; class Actinopteri; order Atheriniformes; family Atherinopsidae; genus Leuresthes; species Leuresthes tenuis. The sequence goes on along the minus strand of NW_027325361.1, from coordinate 11,628,252 downwards.
CACTTGACATGAAGCCTCTTGGTTTAGGTGTTGTCCAATTACTCCGAAGGACAAGACTCCTTCTTGCTACTGACAATCAACATGTGACTCTCATCATAAGACAAATGGGGTTATTTATACAGGATAGCAGGCTGATTGAATACTGGGATACAAGACTGATGAGCTGGAGTTCCAAAATAGGTAAAACCTGAACCTTAATTACAATGTGGAAATGTACAGAGTGCCGTGGAATTCCTGCTGTTTAATGAAGAACAGCACGAAATAACAGGATACATACTTATTCTGTATTTTGTTGTAAGTTACATATCTATTTCAGCAAGGTGCAAGAAGCACAAAACATGTGGTAAACTGCAGAATTTCTTCCTGAATGCAAAATGCATCCTTCAGTTTGACTGCATGCTGCCATTCTGTAGCTGACCTGACCTTAGAGTTCAAGTTATTTATTTATTTATTTTTTTTTTTTACTAACATCAAGAAAAAATGTAATTTGAGCTCCTGTGTTCATCAACCCTCTGTAAAACTAAAAGGAGGAGAGCCGTAGCCTGGAGCTGTATCCCTGCACATGCAGACAAAAGTTACCCCTCAAGGCTGATAATTACCCTCGAATAGCAAGAGGTGAGTCTAAAATTGACAAAGAACTTCCTCCACAATTGTAAGAAATCAACTGAGGGAGCTACTTGTTGTACATAAACAACAAAATAACTCAAGTCAATGGCAACAAACACCACACAAATGTCCGCAATCCGTACTAGAGGCACTTTGCATTTCACCAAAATAGCATCAATGATCAAGCACTGAATAAAAACAGTTATCGGTTCTTATTTATGGAAATATAAGTTTATATATATCAGTATATTTGATCCTTTTTACCCTTTGGTGTACCACTTAGTAATGGTTACTCTTTCATGCATAATATGTACAGCAAGTGAATTAAACTGATTCCCTCTTTGTTTTTAAATGCAATAAAGGCAGTTTATAGCCAAAATCACGCAAGAATGGAGGTGTGTGAGGTCCTGAACACGAATACTGAAATGAACTTATTCAGTGCAAATAGTAAGACATTAATGGCTTCTTATAGTAAATGCATGGACAAAGTGGACTAAATCAGGTTTCCTATTAAAGACACAGAGCAAAAAGTAGAGCAATCGTTTTCTTGATTTCTCCATCAGACTGACGTAGCAAACATAATTGGAGCATACTAGAATGTTATATTCTAAAACTACTCTTAGCACTTTGATTGACCTTAAACTATCTTTAGTCCCCTAAACTGATTTCAAGAACATGGGAGAACAGTTAAGAAGAATAAAAGTTTTAATCACTTACTTCAACCGCGTGAGAAAAGTATTTCTGCGACTACCCCCGAGTTGGTTTATGGGGGACAGTTTTAAAATCCGTATTCTGTGTATCTGTCCAGGTCAGTTCCTTCGGAGAAAAAAAAGAAAAGAAAGAAAAAAACAGTAACGTTGCATCCCAGACTGCATAAAAAACCGCTATATTCCACTTTCTCGAGCGCCCGAGATTCACTTGTTAGAGGGGGGAGCGACTTTAAAATACTCCTATTATTCTCGGTGCGTTTGTATTCCTTTCCCCGCTCGAGATCAGACGCTCCAAGCCCGAATCTCCTCAGAGAAAGAAAAATAAAATACCCTATATTAATCCGTGCGCGACACCGCCGCGCGCGGATCTCCAAACGTGGATCTCTTTATGGGTGTCTCTCGTTATCTCCGTGTACCAGGTTTGGATTCCTTTCTTCCTAAATCCACCTCATACGAGCTGGGGGTGGGGAGACAGGAGTCAAATACCCCCCATTCTCCCTCCCCTTAAAGGGGGGGTGGGTTGGATACGGAGCTCTGTGCTGCGTTCAACGTCGCCTCATAAACTTCCGTCTCTTGATTTCTCCTCGATCGCATAGCCACCCGCTTGGTGCGTTCATGTACGTTTAGCCAGAAGTCAGAACACAATGGGGCTTGTAACGAAACAAGTAACTGTGACTGATCTGTCATGTAATAAATCTGGGCTGCAGGCGTGAATGAAGAGGAGATCCAGAGAAATTGTGCCACGGCACGGGAAGCTCAGAACAGCTCGCCGGCTGTGGGTTTTTTTTTACTGCAAAGTTGTGAGCAGTCTAGTTGTTCAAATTTTGTATTTACCGGATTTATAAAAGTATGTGCATTTAGAAGAAGTCAGATTAGTAGGATGTTGATATGGTCACAGCAACACTGTGAGTTCTTCTTCCGATTGACGGAATTATCGTTTTTTTTTTTTGTTAAATACCCATCAACGCATCATAATTTATTCCGTACCAAAATACAGTTTGTGCGTGTGTTATATTATTTTCTGTGAGCGCACTTTAGAAAAATAATTGTTCTTTGTTCTTTCTTTGACATGTTCACTGTCTACTTTAAATGTCTTAATGTAATTCCCATGAATATTCATCTTCGCACCATGAGATGTTTGCATAAAAGGTAAATGCACAAAAAAACCCACCAAAAACAGCCCACTGCTTATAAAAATATCATCTTATTAATTAGCCACATTGGTTAAAATAGAAACTCTGTCCACTTTGTAACATAATTCCACCCAATCACATTAGCTTTTACCTGAAAGACCTATTTTCATTGGCTGGTCGAATTTGAATTCTAATTCTGCCAGCTGGTGTCTGCTATGTCCAGCAGGGAGGATAAACACACGAAAGACACACAGTGGAAGAGTCCTTCCACTGATCAGCATGCATTGAAAATGTTACTACAGCTAACTGAGGTCAGCCTTTTTTGTTGAAGATTATGTTAGTTCAGAACACCTCCTTTGTCCAGAGTTTGAAAAAGGGACTGATTTATGATAGTTTTTACGGCTTCAGAGCAAGAAAAAAAACTTGTCTCTTTGCACAGAAACAACTGTTTAGCTGAAAAATGTTGAAAACTGGCTGAGTATAACCACCTTCTCAAAGCAATTAGTTCCAAGATGTACTGTATGATGAAAGCATTAAGAAAATGCAGTGGAGTGAACCATTCATTGGAGGGTGCCACTGTTTTTTGAGGCACAGTGCATCGCATAAAGGGCCTATTCTACCCAACTGGAGGGAGAGTAGCAATATATTTTGTGTGAACTTTTCAAGTTGTGCAGGCATTAATGGATGGGAACAAGCCCTTTTAAAAAGACCTATTTTACTGGGTTTTGGCAGAAAGCCATCCTGAGCCACAAGCAATCCTCCACTGCCCCCTTTCTGCTCTTTGTTTAAAACCCAGTGTGACATGTAGCACACCATAAAGAGATGTTAAAGGTGTGTGAGTGTGTTCTTGCGTGGGTGGGTGGTTGAAGACGTAATCAATTTACGGGTGAGTAAAGTAACATATGTTTATGTTGCGTGGATTTCTCCCTTGGCCTCTTATTCACACTGCAGTCCCTTATTTAATCAAGGGGGTAAATCTTTGCAGCAACCCAGAGCTTTCACCACCATTCCCCTGGTGCCGTGAGCCTTAACATGGTAAATTTCACTGAGGGTAGTGCTTTGGATGGATAAAAAGAGCACTTACTGCCTGACGTGTGCAATCCATAACAGAATAATGAGACTCCTCCACTCTAGGAGCTCTATTCCCCTGCTCTCCCTGTGTACTTTTTTTTTTTGTCTTCCTTGTGCGTATTCATAAATGCCATGTAAATTCAGCAAGCGGAAGATGTGGCAAGTGCTCCAGGGATGTTACCGAATCTCGCAACAGAATAGAGAGTGTGAAGATGCCCCAAACAATCAGCGACCCATGTTTGAAAACTATTAGCTTTCTTCTGTCAATTGCTATTCTTGAAAGCAAAGCTAAATGTTATCATCATATCTGCTTATCACTGTTGTTAAAAAGATTGCGCTCACGTGCAAGAAAAAGCATTTCAAGGAAGACAAATGATTAAAACAAAAGATGGAAGTTAAGTGTGCAATAAAAAGTTATGAAGTCATGAAACATGCTCCATGTCATGAGGAATGTCAATGAAATAATACAAATATAAAGTTTAATGCCATTTTTAGAATATCAGCCAACTAGATTGAATGTCTCATTGCAAGACTTTAAACCACAAGCCAGCCATCATAATTCTAAGAACTTGTTAACACACAGAAAGTTTAGCCTGTCCAGATTTACATGCATACCGACAACTCTTCCTTGCTCCCATCCTATTTTAAAACCCCAAGAGACTATAAAAAGAACTCTGCTTCTGTCTGCATTGTCTCCCTTCTCCCTTTCGTTCATCTTTGTCACCCTTAGGGGTTGAGGCACAATCACCTCCGAGAGCAGTGGGCCATTGCTCACTCTGTCCCTGGAGGCGACAGCCCACTTACTGCCAGCTTGTGCTCAAATGGAGGACATTTCATCACCCTACTGAAAACACAATTAAAAACGTGTGCACGCGCTTGCCTCCCCTCGAGAGCCACCCCTTGACACAAGTTTAGTTACTCTGAGACTGCCTCGCCCTCTCAGATATTTACTTTCCTTGTGACTGAATGTTTGTCAGTCAGGTCGGAAAGCGTTATGTGTTGTTTTAGGGCTCACACAATGCTGGAAGAAAGAGAAGAAGTGGCTCAGTGCTCAATTTCAAATGCTCTTCTCTCTGAGAGACATTTGCTGCCTTGTAGCATCAGCAGTTTGCTGATAAGTAATGATGCTTTTTTTTACTCCTATTTTCCTTCTTCAAAGCCAAAATGGAGGATTTTGCCCAGATAGAGTTTTTGGCGATGGTTGGTCTTAATAGCATACACATACTATATGCACAAATGTACACACAGCTCGCAGGAACAGATGCAGACTGATGGCTATTAGAGTGCAACAATGTTTGCCCTTATCTCCCATAATGATAGAGATCTACAAAGAGCTTGGGGAAAGATTATGAATTTATTACTTCGATACACAAATGAGTGCTGCAATAGGCAGGAGTTTGAGCATAGAGATAGGAGCCTGGTGTGTAAACTGGTAGGAGCACGGATGGGAATGTAAATGGGGACCAATTTTTACTTTTTTTTTTTTTTAACACTTTTAAAATTTTCTGTTTCAAAACACATCCAACATCTCCCGCCCTGTGTTTTTCCTTCATATCCAATGCATTTCTTCTAACCGGCTTTCTCTCTATGTCTGAGTGTTTTCCCTCCAGCTCTGTTGAACTTGGTTGACATTTGGAGGCTGGTGAAAGAAAGCAGCTAAATAAACCAAATGATTTCAGACAGAAGGAGACAGACAAAGATGTAGGCACGCTGAAGAGGGAGTGTTTTTGTATTACTATGTTTCACTCAGAACATTTAGCTGCAAAGTTAAGTGTAGCTTGACTAGACCATTTAATCAGACTTAATTAGACTACCGTCCTTGTCCCATTATACAAGCATGGGATGGGAACTGATTTATTGACGGTGTAGCTGGTGGCAAATTGTTACCATGTCGAACAATGAATTAAAGAGTTTTACAGCCCTGTACATTTCATAAGATGCATGCAATTCCTTGTGGTTATTCGCTGTTGTTACTGACTTCTCCCTTCATGTACTAACTTCTTCGAGTACTGGATGGATACTGGAGCATGTGCAAAACACCTAGACCACTTTAATTCCCTTTGAACGTATGCATGCAGGAGTAACAACCTCCGATCACATTATTTAGGGATGTTAGTCCAACTTAAAATTTAAATTTATTGTGCTTTCAGATGGTCTAACACCTTTTCATATATAATGAAAGTCTGGTTTTAGTTGAAGTAAAACAATAATTGTTGACTGAGCACAGTTAATTTAACAGTGAATGGTGTTAACTGCAGAAGGACCTGTATGCTTTAGTATTACATCTGTGTTTGGATCAGTATTTTTTTTTTTACCCAAACAGATGTTCCGGGGAAAACAGATCTGATAGAATTTTGCCATATAGCTGACCTCAGGCAATGTGGTAAAAGTGATCAGGAATCATCAGAGCTAAAAACTTAAGTTCTAGCAATAGTTATCAAAAAGCTTGTTTGAGCATGTTGTAGGTATTTTCACGGTCAGATGAGTACAAAAATGTTATAGCACTATATAAATCTTTCAGCAAAAGTTAAACACAGTTTTCTGATTGTTTAGGTCAAGTCAAGCCAAGTCAAGTTTATTTGTATAGTACATTTCATGTACGAAACAATTCAAAGTGCTTTACATAAAATAAAAGCATTACAGCGGGGAGTGGAAGAAGCATTAAAAATACATAAAATAATATAAAGAGAAAGAAATAAAATAATTAGAATGAATTAAAATGCTAAAAAAAAACAAGCAACAATCTATCCATCCATCCATTTTCTATACCGTCAGTCCGTTAATCGGGTAGCGGGTGGGCTGGAGCCTATCCCAGCAGTCAAGCAACAATCTAGATAAGTTAAAAGATATCGTGTATATTTCATGCATAGACACGTGAGAAGAGAAATGTTTTTAACCTGGATTTAAAAATGTCTACATTTGGTGAAAGTTTGATCTCCTCTGGCAGTTTGTTCCACTTGTTTGCAGCATAACAGCTAAATGCTGCTTCTCCGTGTTTAGTCTGGACTCTGGACTGGACCAGCTGACCTGAGTCCTTGGATCTAAGAGCTCTGCTGGGTTTATATTCTCTGAACATAATCACAGATGTATTTTCGGCCTAAACCGTTCTGGGATTTGTAAACCATCAGCAGGCTTTTAAAATCTATTCTGTGACTGACTGGAAGCCAGTGTAAAGATTTTAAAACTGGTGTGATGCGTTCAGATCTCTTAGTCCTGATTAAAACTCGAGCAGCAGCGTTCTGGATGAGCTGCAGATGTTTAATGCTCTTTTTGGGAAGTCCAGTTAAAAGACCATCACAGTAATCGAGTCTACGGGAGATGACCACATGAATGAGTTTTCTTTAATTCTGTTGATGTTTCTGAGTTGGTAAAAAGCTGCCTTGGTGACAGCTTTGATGTGGCTGCTGAAAGTCAGATCTGAGTCTATTAACAATCCAAGGTTACGAACTTGGTCAGTAGGGCCCGAGTCCCAAGATATTTACCAATGCTGACCCTCCTCTCTTTGCTACCAAACAGAATGATCTCAGTTTTGTCTTCATCTAATTGTAGAAAATTCTCTCTCATCCAGGTGTTTATTTCCTCCAGACACTGATACAGTATGTCTGCTGGGCTGCAGAGAGGTTAGAGACAGGTCTGTAGTTGTTCATCATAGAGGCGTCTAGAGTTCTCTTCTTTAGGAGTGGCTTAATGGCAGCTGTCTTTAGTGACTTGGGAAAAATGCCTGATGCCAGTGAGCTGTTAACTATTTGTATAATACCACTTTCTACTGAAGTAAAAACTGTTTTTAAAAAGTCGGATGGTATTATGTCCAGAGTGCAAGTTGTTGATTTCAGATGCCGAAATGTTTCCTCTAGGATTTTTAAATCAACAGTATTGAATTGTGACATAACATCAGTGTTATGTCCAGGTTTTAGACAAAGATTAGTTTTCTTGTTTGTCTGTGCGGCGTGAATGTTTTGTCTAATTGGAGGAGGTCTGGGTTCGACTGTTTAGGAAGATTTGTGAGTTTTTCAATCATAACAAACAGAGTTCGAGAATTGTTGGCATTCTTATTTATCATTTCAGATAAATGCAGCTGTTTGGCCTTGCACAGCTCATTGTTGTAAATACGCAGGTTTTGTTTGTACAGCTCATAGTGAATCTGAAGCTTTGTTTTCCTCCACTTAGGTTCAGCTTTCCTGCATTCTCTTTTCAGTTTTTTGACCGTAGTGATGTTTCTCCATGGTGTTTTCTGTTTGCTCAAGGTGTTCTTGATTCTTATCGGTGCAACAGCTTCCATTACATTCAAAATTCTTAAATTGAAATGATCCAGCAGTTCGTCAACCGACTCTGCGCTCATTGCTGCTAACATAGCTATGGCCTCCCTAAACTGGCCATTAGTTTTTTCATTAATGTACCTCTTCTTAACTGAGAAGCTGGTGGTTTGAACATTCTGAGTGATCAATAAATCAAATAAAATACAAAAATGGTCAGACAAAGCCAAATCAATAACCACAACAGATAAAAAATATCAACACCTTTAGAAATGACCAGGTCCAGAGTGTGACCTCGAAGGTGGGTCGGTTCTGTTACATGTTGCCACAAACCAAACATGTCCAGCACAGAAGAAATTTATTTGGCATTACCATCCGTCATATTATCTATGTGAATGTTTAATCCCCGGTTAAGATAAAATGGTTAAAATCAGCCGAGATAACAGACAATAATTCAGAAAATTCATCAATAATCCACACAGGATTATTGCACAGTATCCTGGAGATCTGTAAATGATTAAGAATAGAATTTTAGAAACACCCTTTAAAGTAAAACTAAGATATTCAAAAGAAGTTAAATCACCAAATGAGATTTCTTTACACTGGAATGTATCTTTAAAAAAGGCAGCTTCTCCCCCATCTTTCCTCCTATTTCGGCATTTATCCATAAAACTAAAATTTGGGGGTGCTGTTTCATTAAGAACAGTAATACTTGTGCTTTCTGTTGACCATGTTTCTGTCAGAAAAAGAAAATCTAGATTGTGTGAAATTATGAAGTCATTAACTAACACTGACTTATTGGACAAAGATATAATATTAAGTAAAGCTCGCTTTGTGGAGTTTACACTGGTCTCTGTTGTATTCTGAGTTGTACATGGAACCGTTAACAGATTAGATAGATTCACCCAGCAAGTTGATTGTTTTTGATTCCTTCTTTTACTAACTAATACAAGAATCCTACTGGGTCCCAGCTTGTTCACAGAATAGCTGTCAGTAGTAGGACTACTACAGCAGGGACCCTGAACGCATCATGGCGTGTTATCTTTGTTTTGAACTCTACTGCTGCTCCTTGAACATCCTGCACCAAATCAATCAGTCAAATCAAATCTTCTTTATCATCATTATACATGAGTACAACGAAAGATGGTGGTTGCTGGAGTCCTGGCTGGGATAGAGACATCCTTTGGAGACCTTGGGTGATGTGGAGTAAAGGGTTTGGTGAGGAGGGAGGGCTGGGGGTTGTTTGTCTCGCTGCTGTGTCCTTCACTCTTATCTGTACACTGATGTTTGGGTTTGCCGTCCCAACAGCATGACGTAAGTGTGCACCAAGTAATCTGCATCCAGTTAAGATTTTGATACACGCCATCAGGTCTGAAACGCTCCTTACAGTTCGGAAAGATATTAAAGTTATCAATGATGCATGCATTTGACAGCCATGTGTTCAGACCAAGAAGTCTGCTGAAAAGTTCAATTCCTTCACCAACAATAGGAATGGGCCTTTAGAGGCCTTGCCACATCCACACTGAATAATTTATATTGTGAAAAGGGGTGTTTTTGTGTCATGATTTGTGCACATGTTGCCTGCATGCGTGGTGTCCCATCAATATTCTCTTCTATCTATGCCGAGTGAATTTTCTATGTGCACTGCGTGCATGTTTCTTTCACTGTGTGTGTGTGTTCCTTTCAGTGTCTGTCATTGTACTCATTATACTGTATTTGAGTGGCTTTAATGCTTTTAGGTCACTGTACACGTGGTGCCTTGTGCATGGCTGTGGGCTCTTTTGTGAGTGTTTGTGAATACGGTGCATTTCTACACCAAGGACAAGTGGGTAGAATCAGAAAGGCTAGAAGTGATGAGTGATGCCAGAGGTGGTTTTCTACCAACCTCCTCACTGGCTTGTTGACTTCTTAATGGCCACCTCAGTGGGTTGGCTGACCGATTTGCTGACTCTCAGTGGCTCGAACTTCCTTATTTGGTTGTGAAAGCAGGGGGATGGTGGTGGCTGGGTAAGGGATGGGGGAGCAGTGGTACTCTGTTTACACGCAAGGTCAAGAGGTTAGAGCCCCACAGTGCCATGGAGAAAACGCAGATCACTTAAAGACAGCAAGAGAGTAAATGAGTCGTTGCTCCATGGCTGTCAAGGCAGATTCACCATAAAAGAGAGTGAGTGTGTATCTGAGTAAGTGTGAGGGAGAGGGTGGATCAGAGCATGCTTCGGTGAAGCCTGGGAAAAAAGATAATACTACAGGTAATTTCCACTCACATGCACACTCTGCTTTCCTCTCTCTTGCTCTCAGGCCCTGGACAGTTGAGAGGAGTCAGTAGAAAGGAAATTAAAGGCAACCACCCTTATAGTTTTGCTCTTGTCCGCTTGACTGCCTGCATGCCTGCCTACATTCCCTGGGCAATGTTTATGCTGTGCCCTGCCCAGGACAGAATAGATTCGCCCACACAGCACTGTGCGCTCAACCAGAACCTAAGTAGGTCTGGCAAGCCAGAGCAACAGAACCATGCACTTTCACTCCTCTGGATTAGGCCCTAAGTCCTAGGGCAACATAGCAATGACTGCTTTAATAGATCTAAGATAGCATCTCTCTACCCCTTTTAAAAATATACATTTTTTCATTCTTTTCTGTAACATTAGTCCACATCAGCAAATTTCATCCATCAGCTTCACTAAAGTTTGGAAAGACAGCTTTAAAAAAACCACTGGTGGGATTTCAGTGTTGAAGTTTTGGGTGTCTGAAGGCCTCAGCCAAAGTATGAAAATAATGTTGAGCTTGAACTCAGCATAACAGGTGGCCTGACCTCATTCAGCCACTTTCAGTGATTGCTGTAAAAAAAAAATTAAAATGTCTTCATTCAAAACATAAAACAAAAAAGAGCACCTTTAACATGATTCACACTGCACATTATCTCAGAAAAAAAAGTATTCTCGGCCAAACATCTTTCGTTCCCAAATACCATGAAATAGCATACGCTGGTGTGATCACATTCATTACCTCAGAACTTGAAGTCAATTTACATTTCTTTAAATGTAGCTGCAGATAAATGGAGCGTATATAATTGAATAATGCTAATTTATTTCTGTGTTGTTTTTTTGTCTTCTTCTTTATGATTTAGATTAGGTTTGTTGCTAGTACAGCAAGTGTGTGGTACATGCATCACTGTTGTGAGGGGGCTGGCTGCTCGCAGGGCACATTATCCAGCCTGTCAGACTCCTGGTGCCATGTTACAGAGAACACTGCTCTGAGAGAACAGGGTACCTCTTGACGCCAGCCATAAAGATTAGCAGAGCTTTGTTTAATTGTCCTGCTAACGTCCTAGGAGCCACTTAAGAGCTGCTACTCTCTTTCCTGTAGAAATTGTCTTTAAAGCTCAGACAGTGGTGCGAAGGTCTTAAGCATTTGTCTAAGTCAGGTATACTCAGGGAATAGTACCTCTCCCTCTCTCACGGTCTTGAAACAACAGATGAAAGTCTAACCCAAACAGGTGTCAAAGGGCAGCATTTAAGCACAACACACATCAGGTCGGGGTGTTAAATCAATAATCCCAATCAGGGAAAATGCTTTTATCACACTCACTGGGCAATTTTAATCTGAAAAATCAGCCACAAGCTCCATTAGCGACCCCTACAAGCCATGTTTCTATTCTAACTCAATCAAACTGAAGACTTTTATAGCAAGCACCTGTCAAACAAATGTTATTGACATTTTTCCCAATTAGAGGCTTATTTCCTTCTGAGATTGATGTCGCATTTTAAGGCACAATAAAAGTTGCAAATTAAACCTGCTGGTAAGCTAACACTGACTTTTTATCAGTACACCTGTAATGCTTCTCTCTCAGGCTTAATGGTGGGTTTGTCTGGTATATGCCTGAAGCAGTTCAGCCAGCAAAGCTGTTGTTGAACTTCAAGTATAGCACTAATCAACCATTGCTTTTTTGTGGTGACATGCATAATTATGTGTGATAACATGCAAATGAATGGTAAGTATCATTTTGGCAGATATCATCTTGTGTTATTTTTGACAAAAATGTGTAAAAGTTTTATTTTTTTTAATCTTTCATCTAGTTATACTCGAATATTCAGCACACATCATTGTAGTTTTATAAGAAAATTTGTGTTTCTAATTATTCTTTGTTCTGAGCAATTTGTGACTGTTCTCTTGGTGTTACCAGTGGTGTGCAGGGTAAAGCTTCATTTATACGCTTCATTTATGCTCTTGCAGAGCGTCGACAATGTCAACGTGACGTCGTCATTGAGCATTCGAAGTTCTGCGTCGAGGGAACACGTTGCTCTGCAAAGCACCATGCCGGTAGGGAGATGTGGCTGTATGTTTGTGTGCTTTCAGGGGTTATAGCTGAATCCTTGCTTTTTCTTCCGGTCACAGTTAACAACAGTAAACAATGGCAACCGAGGTGGAGCAGCTGTATTTGCAGTTGTAACTTATCAATATTGAAGAACAACTGCTTAAATTGCAAACGTTGAAGCGCAGGTGACAGAGAAGACATTCGCGGGGGTGATCAGTACAACTGGCTGAGGCTGGAACGGATGACTTTACAACACTGGTTGTGAATTCACTGCTGTGAATTTACAACCTGGATGAACACATGCACTTTAGATAATTTCCAAAGTCAACGAGCTTCTTCGCCGTATACAACCATTAAGACCGGAAAAGGCAACTGACAGAAATTACATTCTGAGCAGACCAATCACAGCCCTTACGGCCCGCATCTACGCGACGTGTAATTAGAATTGTTTGGAGGTGCACGTCAGGCTACGGCGGAGGGGTCAACGTCCACGTCGTAGCTACGTCGTAGCAATTTAAGCATCGAAGCATAAATTACGACTTAGTGGATACTGCCTCTTCTTATTCAGTTACCCTGAACATACCAACTTTTAAATTCCCTTATAAGCTCATCATATTAAGTGCTGCGAGTCAATTTTGTTTTCCGAAGAACAAGAAAAGAATAATGCTTGTGATGCTACAGCTAACTGGTTGTTAAGAGATGGTTAATGATGGCATTTCACTGCTTTTAGTGATGTCATGAAAACAATAGGTTGTCATACAACGTGATTCTCTCATCAGAGAAACATCATAGTCTTGCAGACTAATCGGATTCCTTTTTGGGGTTTAATATACAGTGTTTTCTGTTGATTCATTCAATTTAATCTACTTTGTGAGTTAGAGGTAATCTTTCCAGAACCAAAAATTTTCTCGATCCTTTTAATGCATTTAATTTCAAACTTGACTTAGAAAAACTGAGTAAAATGACAGTGAAGGCAGTGTGTTTTGAAAATTCATTGATTATGTTAAGAGGTGTTAGTATCTACCCAAAGAAAGCCATGAAAACATTTAACATGCACATGCTCAGTGGAGCATCTTCAACAATCAGACATGTGGTGCCTTGTGTGTAAGAGCAAACCTTCAGTTGAACCAACAGATTAATACATTTAGCAATTAACACAAATTTATGAATACGAATTTAAAAAAAAACTTTTTAATTATTTCCCAATACTCCTGTGCTGATGTGTAAATGACAAACTCTCAGGCCATAAAAGCAATTGATGAATCTTAAACTTTCCTCTGAACATTCTACATTTCCAGCTTGTTGAGTCCATACGTAAAGGGGTCCAGATGGCCTATCTTGTCTCTCCACAATTCAGACAATCACACAAAGCAGGTCACCAAGGCCTCGCTATTATAGTGGCACAATTTGCCTGGTTATACTCTTAATATGAGGCTGGTGGCCTTCGATGATTTGAAGCAAGGGGCTGCACGCACACGAAGAGGCAATGTCTAGACTTGCATCTGCTCTGACACTCATTTGCTCACATTCATTCAAAGTTTGTGCATGTCTGCTACTCTGCCAGCAGTGCTAATAATCAAGAGATGATATGGAAATGATGATATGGTGTGCAGCGTATGTCACGGCAATGGAGTCAACTACAGTAGATATTTCAGATCAAAATTAAACCACCCACTTGACTGGAGCTGTAGAGATGAGGATGTTTCATAACACATTGAAGAAATCTAATTTTGACCTAATGCTGTGATATTCGGATGAATAATATGTTCCTACCCAGACATGAGGTGTACATATATCCACAATATGATTGGATAAAATGAAATGAATAAGATTATTATACCAATAATGGCGGGATTAAACTCCGCAATTGATAAGTATTTACTATTTAAGAAATATTTATTTAAAAAATACTCAGTTTGAAAAAAAACAATGATTAAATTTGTTAACTGAGAGTAAATTAGCACAGAAGTATTTGTTTATGCATGTGTTTTATCCATTCATATTGTAGTTTAGCTTACATTTACCACTGGTCAGAGACTTGTGGCTTACTCAGAAAGTAAGCATTAATGAATGATTGAGATGAGTAATAGTAATTTAATTAGTTTTTACCAAGCATTGTTTATATAGTTAATCTTGCTTATACAGGTACTTTCATTGTCACCATGTGTATTTGCTAAATGTACTGTATTATTATCTAAAAAAATTGAGATTTTAATGTGTTTTCCCCCCAAAAAAGGAATAAATAAATACATATATAAATTTGAAAACAATTACAACTAAAAGCAGTGCTTCATTTTAATTAAATGAAACCAAGAGGCTTCAAATCTCCAGAGGACTTCAAACGGTGGATACTGTGGGGAAAAAGAAACTGTTTTAGGTAGAATACTTGCAGATAACTATTTAAAAAGAATTAGACTCTTTGTCATATGTACCAGGGCGGAAAACAGAATTTGGATGAGCTTGAAAAAAGCCAGACAACTGGGCAAATTATACGTCTAAACTGACACGCGACAGCTTCCAGATCTGAAAATCATCCATTTTCCATGTTTGTTGAATGAAAGAAATGCAGGGAGAGCTTCTCAGAGCGTGCCTGCTGTGACAGGTAGATGATCACTCTCTCTCTTAGCCTGAGCTAAGCTGTCAATTTGGATGGATGGGTTTGACACAGTGAGACAAGAATGTGTGAACAAAGATGATGGTTTACTTTATGCTACATCATTGTCATGATCGGGAACAAAAAGCATAGAAAATGGACCTGAAATTAAATTTGAACCAAACTTGAATAAACTTGTACACTGTTTCGTGGTTGCATTTTTCCAAAGTTGTTTGAATAGACACTTGCAAAATGTACAGACAGCAATTATTTGGGTGATTAAACACTGAATTGTTTGACTGACCAGCTTTTTTTTGCAAGAAGCCTCAGGATGCACACTATATATGTAAATTTTTTTTCTAGTTTTAGTTAATCTGTTGCTCTGTTTCGTGTGAGTGTCCATTAGCGACAGCAAAAAAATTTATCATGCATGGATAATGGGTGCTTATTAACAAAGTTAACAGTTTGCATTGAAAAGCAACGGAGCTTCAGGAAACTGTAAAGTGCTAATTGTAGTGGCTCAATGTGAATGTAAAAGAACATACTTAAATGGGATTCTGGTAAACTGTTACCTCCAGATTTTTATAACCAAATGTAGACAATACTACAGAAACGTAGGGGTCAAACAGAAATGTAGGGGAAACAAAGCCAAAAGTAATTCAGAGACCTGAGAAATAAGAAAATATGAATTTGTGGCCAACAACGTGGAATCGAGTTCTTCTGGACACTTTTGGCCATGTGCTGTGCAAAAGATTTGTTGGCTTACTTACCACTGGGTTGTTTTCAAAACCTCTTTAGCCTCATATCTTCTGCCGCTCTACTGGCTTCTTCTTCTTCTTGCTCACTCACTCGTACCTTTAAAGTAGACAGAAAAGTGGCAGGGAGGGAGAAAAAGAGGGAAAAATAAAAGAGAAACATTAATGAAAAGGGCTACCAAATGAATTCTCATCAAGTAGGAGGAGGGGGAATTCGATAACTGCTGAGATGAATTTCTGTCTCTTTCTCTTCTTTGCCCTTTGTGACCACAGGACAACAGTTCTCGGGTGAGGAGGAGGCTTGCTGTTGATTGCCTGAGAGCTGTGAGCTTTGAATCTGCATTAAATCCCTCCTGGCTTTATTTCTTTCCTTTTTTTGCTAATTTTCTCCTTCACATCTCTAATGAGCCTGGTAAGAATCTGTGGGTGCATGTTTCTGTGTGGGTGTGTTCATTCGTGGGCATGGTTGATACATGTTTTCATGATCATCCGTGTGTGGATGAATGAGTTTGTGATTTCTATAAAAATATATATATATATATATGCAGGAATAAATGAAGATTTTCTATGTACCTTAAATATTATTTAGGTACTCTTTATGGTAATGTAGTTTTGTCTGTTTGTACATGTAATAGTACATGTGCTTGTGTGGGTTTCTATACATCTGAAGATCTAAAATGTTTCAGTCAATACACTCAGATTTGTCTGCAGCAAGGAAAATTACACTGAAAAGCTGAGGAAGCTTATCTCCAGCGAAGGTCAGTGGAGCTCATCATCCTGTGCCCCAAGACTTCTTCAAGATAACAATATAAATATGATTGCTAATGTGCAAAGTGGGTGCACGATGGCTTTGATAGGACACAGAGGCTCCTATGTGTTCTCAAAAAAGCAGAGTTTAGAGTTTTGCAACAAGTTTACTTCTTGATAAGTGGCAGAACTGTCAGCTTGTTATAGTCTGTTTCCATCTTTAGTCTGACATTACCTCCACTCCAACCTATTTCTGTGGGGAATAAGATTCAGTCTGTTCTAACTAATAAGCAAAGACCAATATGCGTGTCACATTGCTTTTACTTGACACCCATGAGACGCTATGTGGGTATATTTATTTTGCCAGGGTTTTAAAAGTGGAGTGAAGTGAAACGAAAGAGGATATACTGTGATGTCAAGTGATACTGAGAGTAGGCTATTTCTTGTCTATGTGAGACAATTCTGTCGATTAAAGTCTATCTTCTTGGTATTTTCAATCCTCCATAGTTCTGGTGTACAGCCTGACAGAAGATCTTTGTCTTTTTTTGTCTCCCTCTGTCCTCTTTCCTTCATCCTGTAGCCTTTGGCTTAGTAATCAATCTCAGCTCAACATCTTAAACAATACGTAGATTCCTCAAGAATATCCTTAGAGAAGAAAAGACTAGCCATATGAAAGGGACGTGGTGCATTACACAGCATTATGCCGAATTGCCAGAAACATAGAATAGTAAGCTATACCATATTATACTATAACAAACAAAATGGATGGCTACAGCTCTGCCACATGTACTCCTCACTCTGTTTAAAGCGACAGCTAAGAAAGGATGTCTCATTTTATGAAACGCCTGTTGCCTTGACTCCTCTCACCTTGTGCTTCTTTATCACCGCCTCTGCTTGTGTATCAGGTGGGAGGGACAAAGACACAAGAAGAAGAGAACGGAGAGGATTTACAAACTGATAACTGGAAACAGGGCAAATTCTTCTCCTCCCACAATGTCCCTGCTAAGAAAGTGACCCTATCATGACCTGACACCATTTGAGTGAAGTTAATCGATTTGGATGTTTAGATAATTCAGTTTGTTTTTTTGATGTTCAGAGAGAACTGAGTGGAAAATACATTAGTTATGTAAGCTGTGCATACCTACATACAATGATAATGCAGATAGAGTGCCAGTGCCAACTGTAAATGCAGTGTCTGTAACATGATAGTAGAGCTATGGTCAACATTAAGCTTATGATTATTTCTTTATTGATAATTTAGATATTAAAACATCAGAAAAAAAGAGAAAAATCTAAAATTATTTCATTTGGAACCAGAATAAATTTCTGACATTATAAAATAATTGATGATTAACTTTCAATTGCTGGGCTATTAAATGACCAGTTAACAGTTGCAGCATTATATGACATCATCATCCGCAATAGAGATTTGATGAATATTGATTTGACTGCTGCTCTCTTCTGTGCTCTGCTTCTTTAATTAGATAAAATCTGGAGATTTATGTAATCAGGTGTGACAATAAATAATAACTTAACCTGCCAATTCAAAGTACAAAACTTTTCGGAAAAAAATAGCTCTTGTTCTTCAAATGTCATTTTAAATCTAGATCTTAATAAAACAATTTCATGCTGTGTTGTAACAAGAAAAAGTGTTTGATCCCGGAAAACAAATTTCTGCTCACTCCACTCTCTCTTCAGCTGATGTGATGAACCTTTCTCATCTTCACCTGCTATGTTGTGATCTGGGTAAAGCCAGTAGAAAGTCTCCTATTGCTTCTTCTGTGGACATAATTACCTCAGTCTCTGATCGTCAACACAACCTTTTATTTAGACAGGACACAAGGGTCAGACTGGTCCTCACTGGCTAATCAGTGTCAACTAACAAGCTGGCTGCAGGAGGATCTCCTGATATACTGTCTGTTGCACAGAGAAAGATGGATATTGGAGGTGCATTTGTGTAAGAGGGAAGCAATTCAAGAATTATTTAGTCTGTATGGTGGCAAATAAAGCACACACTGCACGTGTAGCTGCTCACGGATGCAGGCATGCATCAGAGAGACATACTGTTGAAGAAAAAAATTCTGAATTCTGTCATACTACAACATGCTCGCTGCCAAGACAAGCGCGGGGAATTTGTTTAATGTACAGCATTTATTCACTGCACACACGCTGCTGCACTACCGCTTCCTCCATTGTATGAGACACTCCCTTAGCTGGGCAAATCGCCATTAATCAGCCGGAATGAAGCACTAGCCAAATAGCATTGAAGCTAAACCACATTTACACCAACATCTAAGATAGGTGTCATCCCATTAGCTTGCAGGTGAAAGCATGGTGATCAATCTCAGTGAGCGTATCTTTTTTTTTTTCACTATCAAGGATGGTTTCAGTTATTCTTTGTCCACTCATGTGGAAAGCAACTCTGGTTTGTTTTCTCATGACCCTGCCACATATTGGCATTGATTTTAGTCACCGTGCTGAGACAGATGGCCGAGCATCATGGTGCAAGGCAAATTGGGAAATGAAAACATGCATGATCTGAAACAAACCTATGTCGTTTCTCTCCAGCAATGTGTCAACACAGGGTACGTTCAGATGAGGAATGTTAGACTGAGATCCCTTGAGTAAATATTATGAAATAAAAATGAAAGCATAAGAGTGAGAAAGCACAAGGCTGAGCTTCCATGTGCAACAATCAATAGATTTGTGACTTTAAAAGTAAAAAAACAGGCAAAAAAATAGGTAAAGAGGTTTAAATGTCCTCACTTTACTGTCACTCACCCACCTCCTCACTTTCTATTGTTCTCGATGTAGAAAATAGATCTTCACCACAAACTTGGGAAAAGAATGGGTGTGAAAGGAGAGTACGGAGGAGGCGTAAATGAAAAGGAGAAACGAAATGTTAAGCTCAGGTAATCAATATAGGGTGGGATGTGTTTAAGTGAGAAAAATGAACGGAGAAATAAGAAGGAGGTGGATGACTAGCTTAGAGTTAAGAGAGCAGACAGTGATGGACAAGAGCAGGTAAGTATAGAGAACAAAGGAGGAAAGCAGAAGTCAAGAGAGTTGAGCAAGACGCAAATGGAAAACAGTGAGGAAATGACGGGTAAACATGATGGGGCAGATGAGAAGACAGGGGGACAGAAAATCAAGTAAGAAAACTAAGAATGAGGATATACGTTGAGGGTGAAGAAGAGAGAAAGAGCCAGGAGAAGGAAGGATTGGACTAGAGAGGAAAGACAAGCTGAGAAATACGATCAGAAAACAAAAAAGAGGGAAGAAGGAGCTTAGCGTCACTGTATACATCTCTGGGAATTTCTCCACAGAACACACTTGCATAGAATTGCTTACCACTGCAGATGGACTCCAATGTTAATTGTATTAATCCTTAGAATAATGCAATATTGAAGCAAGTTGTTTTTTTATAAAAAGATGGGCTGTTGACAGAGAGACATCACAAAAGTCAGAGCCAAAACATACAATTGTGAATTATTTATCTAATAAATGATGTTTGGTAACAAGAAACATCTTCTCATTCATATCAAGGACTGCATGTATAAAAAGATATTCACTCAAGCTACTTTTTTGACTGTACATTATTGGGACATTTTTTTTACCGTGGGTTTTAAAAAAAAAGCTGTCCCAGTAGCTCTAAGTGTCCTTTTAAATGTGTACAAATTAAATGTGCTACGAATGTCATGGGAATGAATCTTTCAGTGGTTACAATATGTAGCTGTCAACAGCTATGCAAACTTTCCAAATATTTTGTGCTTGAATAAGTCTCTACCTGATTCACTGGAAGAATTGGCTAAATTATAGAAAAAGGAAAACTGATCGTTGTGGAAATTACTTACAATTGAAAACTATTCACATCTATTTTAGGCTCTGAGAAATAAATGATTTGCTTGATAATAACATAGTCACTGAACTTTACTTCTGCTCCAGGTAGCATTTTGACAGACACAAATGACTGCATGTCTACATGTCTTGCTGGTAGCCTTCATTTGATTTTTTGTTATGCTTCAGTTCCTGAAGTTACGTGTTGTACTCGTGTCCTTAGGCTTCAACAGCATAAATTAAGAGGCAAAGGTGTCTCATAACAATGAAAAACACCTATTCATAAACATCCATATAAAGGTTGGGGTAAGTGGTCCGAATCAATGTCTCTTCCCCATTGTTCAGTTTAAAGAGGTCATAATTTTGCTTTGTGGGTTTTCTCTTTCACTTAGGAGTATTCAGTTGCTCTTTTGTGCATGTAGAGGGTCTGCAAAGTTACAAAGCCCAAAGTTCATACCAACTGATTAATCTCTCTCACAGAAGACACAGCTCCTGAACTGCCTGCAATGGCTTGTTTTATAGTCCAGACTTTACTTAAAAGATCACTATGTGAGATATTTATAAGTTGTTAGTATTCATATAGGTTGGGTTTTGGGTTAGCCTGTTTCAAAGTCAAATTTAGTACAACTGGTAAACTTCAAATAACACACCAAAACTATCCCTTTAAAAATGTTCACCCTGCAACCTAATAATTATCTCCAGCTGCTAACTGACCTTATACCTCTGTGTTCCTTCAGAGATCTTCCACACACACAAACAAGGCAGTTTTCAAATAAAACACTCAAGCAATGAGCTACTCTAACTTAAGTTTGATTAGCAGAACCTGTTTTGAGCAGTTAAGTATAACAAAGTCCATTATACTTACATGCATGCAGAAGATTCCTTGTCATTATAACTGCCATGTAACATTGCTTAAAAAGTCTATGAGATGAACCTCTGCTCAGTCGTTCTTGGCGTTTACTTGAGTTGAGAGAGAGTTCACGCATTCAAGTCATTTTATCTTTTTTTTGTGTGTATATATGAGTGGACTTAGTCATGGGCAACTGGATGTCTATTGGCATGCAGTGACTTATATTCAATTAGTCCACCTGCCACCTCTACATGGCTCGGCATTCCAGAACTCAGTAAATCAGCTCACCTGACAGCGCACAGGTCGATATTAATATTAACGTCTCCATAAATAATGTTATTGTAGGGATGCTTGTTAATGGTTCATGAAATGATGGACATGATAATGTAGAGTGTGTGTTCCATTGTGAAGGTGCATAGGTTTAAATGGGGGAGAGTGACAGAGACAGACTAAATCCTCAACAGTGTCCTTCAATAGAAGCGCTGGTGACATTGGGTTGGAAAGAAGCCGAGGTGGTCACAGCTGTGTTCCCAAGCTTGAATGGCTTGGGAGGGGTGGGGAGGTTGTGAGTAGGTATTATGCATGTGGTGAACTGGTAGAGGGTGAGAGTGGGAACTGGATGCAGTGGATTAATTATCATAAATCATCTCCGAGGCCACATGTTTATGGCTGCTACTCAAATTAGAACCTGACTATCTGATATCCATCTTGGACATTGCAGTGGCCGGACTGTATTTGTATATATGATAGTAAAGGTCCGGGGTTTAATAAAAGAATGGCTTTTCTGTTTTGTGACAATGGCCCATATTTCATTCTGACAGCAAACATATCAGTATAACGTCTGTATGTGGTTGCAGCAAATCTGTAGATTAGCCATTGGCTGCAAAGAGATAGTTGTCGTAAACTGAGGGGGTGTCTGAAATGTCAGCTTGTTAACTTGACCTTGTAGGCAAATCTAGGGCATCAGTCATTACATTTACTAAAGCCAAAGCTTCAGTGTGAAACCAAATCCTTTAGGGACAAGAACATAACTCTCCACATCAGTGAACAGTGCAACATGGTCCAATACAATGCTTTTTTAATTCAATTTGATGTAAGGGATGAGATTTGCTGAGAATGTATTCATTTTTTCTTTATTGCTCTGCTACACACATACACAGTTATACACCTTTTTTCTGAGTAACTTTTCGGCACACACTCCTCTACTTGCTGGCCTTTATGTGGCCTCACGAGTTAAAACGCATAGTACAAGGGAAACTCATCACTTGTAGCACTTGAAGTGAGGAGTTTCACTCCTTCACATGCCCCTGCACACAGACGTGACAGAATTTCCAGCATACAAATTCAAACTGTTGATGCTCTGGTCACATGCCTCCCTGAACCTCTCTCTTAGCTGCGGCTGTGATCAGGAACTCACTACAAAAATTCACGTCTGAAAGAGCAGTCTTATCAACAAAAGGGAAAAAAAATACACAATGGATCCAGCCTCTAATTCAGATTTGCAGTTCATACTTTTGGAGATGCAAATATTTAATAACAAAAAAATAATAATAAAAGATTTTCAGCAACAGCTTGCTATTAACCGAATGAATAAGTAAATCGTTGCAATTATTAATCAGTTCTTAACTCTCATTTGCGAGGGAGGGACGGAGGGAGCGAGCGGCTGACACACTGTATGGTGGTTGGTCGGCAGAGGAAAAGACACACATACACAGAAACACAAACACACCTACACGTATGTGGTCAAGCAGTGCATTTTACTTTTCCAAAATGATTTTGAATTATACTGCGATGTCACCTCAAATCACCGCACACATGCACGGATACACACGTAAACACAACCGCACAACACACCCGAGCCGTGGACCAGGGGTTTTGCAAAGCCCGGATCATCCCTGCTAATCCACACTCATTAAGGATGAACTCCATGATAGTATGCCACCACCAGCTTTTGTGGCCCCTGCCCCTTTTACCCCAGTCCCAGATGCACACTCAACACAGTGGATGAGTAGCAGCTTTGATAGTGATTTTAATAAATTACTGCAGATTGTTGCATGCACGTTTGTTTTTGCTCCACAAAACAGAAGACCTGACACACCTCTTGGCGCTAATCAGACCCAGCTTGATTTAAGATAACTAAGCTTTTATTCTACACAGGTGAAGGTGACGTGTTTGACCACTCTTTATTGCACTCCACAGTGATCTATGTCTTCAAACGGAAGGGTAATTTGAGATGAGACAAACTGTGGGGTGGTCACTTTGCTGTGGTGAAATGTAAAAGGATTTAAAAATAAAAAAATCAGGATTCAAATTAATTATTCAAAGACCTTTATTGTTCCTTTGGATGGAAGATAAAAATGTCTGCACTCAACAGTTTTTCCTGAGGACTGGAACATAAATAGAATGTTCATCCTCATGTTCCGCCACATCAGAGAGAAGGTCATTTCTGAGTGGAGTCTACCTGCAAGCCCCCTGAGCAGAGAAAAAAAAAAGAAACATAATAAGGAAAAAATAAAAGCCAGATGCTTCCTTTCCAGCTCTCTGTCTCCAAAATAACTTTCTCTCTGTGGGGTTCTTAAATAAATTAAAGACATGTTATCCTCCCAAGATGCAATCTCTGTTCTTCTGCACAAATTAAAAATTTAAACCCATTTAGGTTGGTGTCCAACGTAACTTGAAACAGTGTGGTTACAAGTGATCACATCCAGCCAGAGTTGTGCCACGATACTGCTGAGAAGTGATGCTTGTTGCCCTGGGCACTTCATCCAGGAGAGGAAGCAGGATGTCAGAAGAATATCACAGAACTGTGAGGTCACAGGCTGGACTGGCTGCTGGTTCTACCTGCAGCTATGTGTCAAGTCAAAGTGTCCACATGTTGAAGTCTGACTGGCTCACTCAGAGTGAGTCAGTGCATGTGACATCATCTAACCCAGAAGCAAAAAAATGCAAACCCTGCATCTTCAAAGAAAACCTTCCAGCCATCCTATTCTTTAAGATAAACACAAACACATTTCAAACATCATGAAAATGACATATTTTAGAATTATTACCACCCAAGGCATATTAACCTGGCTTACATGTTGTTGATGTTAGACATGTTTGAACTTCAATGATAATCCCTACAATCTCCCATGAAGAAAAACAGATGTAGATTAGGTATAACAGGACAATGAAATATGGAAATTGTGTAATTTTTTTCCATAGATTCCACATCAGAATCAGAATGACTGATGATGAATAAACTCACTAACAATGAGCCACAGCACTCCTGAGCAATGTCTCAAATAGCCTGATAAATAAGTGTCCAACTATCAAACCAAAAGTCGTCTTTTTTTCCATAAAATATTTTGCAGAAAGTGAACGGTCTAAAAAACATATTCATTCAAATAACCTAAAATCAATTAATAAACCAAACTAATCCATTTGTCCTGATAAAAAAAGGCAGTAAGCCACAAAAAAGAAGAAAAAACAGGATTACCACCAATCTCTAATGCTTGATTATCAAAAATAAATAGACTATTAAATACATTAGAGGATTGCCTGGGAGGCATGCATATATGCACATCACATCCTATTTATTTTGTGTTTAAGAAATGGGGTGAGACCAAAAAGGCTAATTAAGCAGAAACTATACAAAGGCATTATCCGACAGAACAGGAGACGCAGTATGAAGTAAAAGTCCTCCAATCATTAAGCAGAAAAGGGCTTAAAAATATGTGTGTAAGAGAGTATGTGTGCTGGTGGGGGCCATTTAATAGACTTAATCATACTATGAACCAAGCGAAAGCGTTTGTCATTTGACCTTCATTAACATCTTCTATTCATGGCTCCAACTCTGGTGATAAATCAGGAAATGGCTCCCATTGTATCTTACAGTGGCATGTTGTAAAGCATTCTCATATACCTGACTTTCATTAACTTCTGTCCCCTTAAACAATAAGCAGAGCTGTGATCGAACTTAGGTTTAAAAGGGTGTTTGTCTTGTGGAGCCTCTACCAAAACATAAAGCAAGGGACAGAGCAGATTGGAAGAGGAAACACAGCCCTAATGTGAAGTCTAGTTCAAAACACTTTCATGTAAAATGGGGCGTGTGATGAAGAGCAACACCTTTAACCTTGGACTGCAGATTATCATAGAGAGACCCAATGAGAGCCTGAAGGGGAGAAAAAAATAAAACTTTTTTTTCCAGAGGGGGTTGGCTTCCAACCATGAAGCATTGCTGGATTAACCTAATCAGAGGATTAATCAGAATTGAAACACTGGAGGCTGTGCCGGTGGCCTCTTTATCCGACCGTGCTGGGCAGCAGAATTAGGATTGAGAGGGGGAAGATGGTGATCCCACAACCCCTCTCTCCAGTAGAGCTCTGTGTTTGCCAAAAGACCTTGGAGGAAGAAGGGGAATTAGAAGCTCCCAGCTTATTTAAAATCAACGAAAATAAAAAGGCATGGTGGACAGCCTGCACTTAATAAACAAATAAAACGTAGTGTACTTATCTGTCTCCATCTGTCTTCCTTGAATAATGCTGCAACTTATCTCACTTCCTAGGCTAAGCAAAAGAAAAGTAGATCTGCACATATCCCTGAGAAAAAACAACAACAACAGAAGCCTACAGCGTGAACAGGGAGGGCGTCATTGATCCCGGTTCTCCAGTAGGCAGGTCATCGATTGCAGCATACAGATGTGATACTTGGCACACCTTGCTGACTGCAGCTACAACCTTGAATGTGTAGCCAAGAGCAAACATTTTCCCCCTTATTCAGTCAGTGGACCAAAAAATACAGAGTAGGAATGGGAGGATGAGGTCCTAACTGTCATAGTATAATTGTGTGGAAAAAATGTTTCTTTTCTTTTTTAACCACACCTTTGCTTCCCTATTCCCAGTAGGCAGTTTTTCTCAAACAGGGATCGTTATGTTATAGCGGCAAAAAGTTCACCTGGAGACACTGAGTGCTGGCACATACTCCTTGGGGGTGTAAAAATGGGAGAGCCACGGTAGGGGCAGGAATAACAAGAAGGTAGACGAAAAGTAGTTGAAGAGCCCAGTCTTATTTTTATTTTTTTTCTATTCACTTGAGATTTATTGATCCTTGAATCACATCAAGCCTTCTTTTGGATGGTTAAGTGAACCTTTAAAAGATCAACTTCTTTGCACCCCTCCTTCACACATGCTTCTCCGACACCAACTGTTCTATTTAAAGATGAGGTGAGCGATAAAAAACACTTGCGAGAAATAGCAGAGTCCAGCTAATCGCTGTCTGATCAGTCAGCATTTCATTTTTATTCATCATTTCGAAATTCAATATTGGCTTTTCAAACAATCTGAAAATACAATGTATCGAAATTCTTCAGCTATCTGTGAATCCAGGCCAGACTTACTTAGTATTCCACCCTTTTGTCAGTGACACCTCTCCTTGTCTCCTTAATCCCTGGCAAAACAAATCACAGTACATGCAGTTCAAATATATGAAGCTGAGGTATAGACGTTGATGTCTGGTGTAGAATTACAGTTTCTCTGTATGTTAGATGCTCGTCCGTCAATTCACAGCCCGTCTTTTTATTGACTCTGACAAATTCCGGGATATTACTGATAACGTCTTGACAAATGGGCCCCACTCTTCCTCTTCCAACATCCAATACATCTCCCTATGTCCTCCTGTCGCCCATCTCTATCAGATTCTATTATGTGATATGATATCACACCCTGGATGAGCACAGCCAGTAAGTGCCTGTGAGAACAGAAAAAGCATGTGGCTATGATATGAAAATCCAGTGCATTTGCGAGGAACATAAAGAGATCCAAAATCAAGATCACAGGCATAAGACTGAGGAATGACTGCGCTAGACGTATCATTTGGAACAAGAACATGATTGGTAACTTGGTTAAAAGAACCCGGTGGTACCTTGAGTGAACTTTTCAAAAATATGTTAATTAATTTTCCATCCATCCATCCATATTCTATACCTCCCTAATCTAATTCAGGGTTGCAGGGAGGCTATCCCAACTGCCACCACATGAGAGACAGGGCAAACCTGTACAGATTGCCAGTCAGAGACGCAAGACCAACATCTGAGGTCAATTGAGAATCATCCATCAACCGAAGATACATGTTTCTGGACATTAGGAGGAAGCCTGGGGACCCAGAAAGAACCCAAGCTGGCATGGGGAGAACATGCAAATTTCACACAGAAAGGACCCAACCCAAACTGGAACCTTCTTGGTGCGAAGAGACAGTGCTGAACACTACACAATCATGCAGCCCACTTTTTTTTGTAAATGGGAAGGGAAAATACAGGTGATCATACTAGCAATCTGTCAGTGAAAGCGTGTTGGCAGAAACCAAAGCTATGCTGAGTACATCTCTGCAATTGCTCTGGTTCAAAGAGAATGGGCGTGGCGTTATTAGAAGGATATAGTGTTACAAGTTGCTTACAGCAAAAGACAATTGACGTGACATTTTTAGTGCTTGTTTTCAACAGGAACAATAATTGAACTCAGGTTTGTGTGTGGAAGAGTCATGTATTCAAAAAGATGCTCACCTGAATCAAATTGGTTAGCACCAGTCAAAAGGTGTCGAGATTCACTAAGGAGCAAGCCCTCTGAGAGAAGTTTCGAAGCTACTATTCATATGAATTCACACTATTCACGAGATATGCCTCCATAGAAAATGCACACTGGTGTTACCGATCTTTTGAAAGGTACTATCATTGGGGTATTTTTGTTTTCCTTTTTTTAAAACCCATCATCAAAGTGGTGTAATATGAACAAATGTTTATGTGAAAACAATTAATTCACAGTTATTTAGCTTAGTGAAAAATTCAACATCTTTTGTAGCAACTACATTTAATAGCTAAATGACTCACTTCAGCACAGTTTAACGCTACTAAGTTGAAATATTTTCATAAAATATAATGACATCAAGCCACTATTTAGCCACTATTTAGCTCCTATCTATACTATCTATATATCTATACCTAGAATCATTCAGTCAATCAATGGATTATCACACAGAGCTTGACTAGCATGACTCAAGACTCAGGAAGTTAATCACAGTGCCCACAAGAAGCACAGCAGAAAACATGCAAACTGAAAACAGGGGTATGTAATGTTTTTGAGGAGGTAAAAAAAGGCAAAGTTTAGGAGAGCCAGATGTTGCAGTAAGCAATGTAAACTTAAGATTCACCTTGGTAGGTTTTTCAAGTTAAATAATTAATAATATATAGAGTGTATAATATCTAAGTGTGGCTGAGTTTGCATGGTTTGTAGTGAGGTGTTACAAGAAAGGAGTAAAAAATATCTAAGATGGATCTATTTATTTTTTAAGTTACACAACCAGCTAATACTGAGATTGTTAAAAACGCAGGAAGTTTTTATTTTTTTGTGTCATTCTTACTATTCATCCTGCAGCTATATCCAAATTTCAACCTGTGACTTGTCCGGGAACCTCTGCTTTTAAGTCAAACTGTTTATGACATCAGACAATGAATCGTGCAATTCATTTAGAATTCCTGTCAACTGCAGGCACATTTCACTGGAATGAACCCTGAAAACACCTCACAGTCAGCTCTTGACACTTAGCTCTCTCCCTGAAATCATCCAGTGACGGTGCATAGCACTTATTATTGCCCAGATGAATGCACCGCAATGGCAAATCTCTGATCTATGTTTCAATTTTGCCAGAGTATGAGGAGTGACACCTTTCATTCAGTTCTCTATGCAGGCTGATAGCCAGGCAGGCCAGGAGGTTATATTATTTTGAATGGTTTAATTCATTTATTCATTTTGTTCACAATTGAAAAAAATCATGAAGTCACCTCTCCTTTCAGAGAGCCAACTGAGAATATTTCCTGTGAGAATATACTAGGGGCTGTTGACCCTTTTTTTCAAAGCTCTTAATGATTCATATACTTGTTTTTGAGTAGTAGAGAAGTATTTTGAGCACAATTTATACACATCTGGTCCACAAATTATTTAAATTTTGAACAATTATTCACGGAGCTGGAGAATTGAGATAAAATGTCATTGCTCTGATTGCTGTCCCATGGTCAGACCTTAATCTAAAGTATGGTGTTTCTATCGCGGAGTTCAGAGCATCAGAGTTATTATAAGAGAGAATGAACACATGTAAAAAAAGTCACATTGTGCTTTTTTAATTTCAACATTTAACATTTCCAGTTTTCCTGGTTTTCCCTCCTGGTTTTTGTCACCAATGAAAATTATACGATATGATGACCATAAATAAAAGTTCTAGTCAGCCATTCTTATCCCCAAATTTTAAGCTCTTGATCATATATTGAATGCCTGCAAAGTTCATGGAAGAACGAGTGAATCAACCCGATTTTTAAGAAAAACATACCCATGGCACATGACACAGCACCAATACACTTATTATTATTTATCTGTAATGGTTATTTTCATAGAATTTCATCATTGTAATCTGAACTGAGCCAAAGTCAAACAGGAAAAAATCAGCAGTACAGCTTAGTATGGAATGATACACCAGGGCAGAAGAAAAATGATCTGTGAGGATGAAGGAAGCAGCAACAGATAAGAGGATTACTCCATTACTATCAACCCCAGGGGCTGTTACCCCAGAGCAGAGGAACACTGTTAAAAAGGGCAAGACCTTGATTTTTTTCCCCTCCTGACATGCTCATATCGTGTGAGTGAAGCAAAGTCACTACATGACATACTATCCCACTCTGAGCAGGGCAAAGGCATGTTTTTAGCCCATCCCCACATGCAGAAACCTGAGGTGTGACCTTGCTCTTCTGTCAACTTTCCTCTAAACTTCCTCCAGAGACACTAAAATATGTGATATGATATCGGTTGGGAATCTGAGCTTTAAATAAGCTTGAGATTTTTGGAAAATCCTTCTGGATAAAATGCTTGCTCTCCAATCTATTAAGATACATAATTGATATACAGAAGATATCACAAAATATGAATGTGCCTTTTTCAATACAGACATTTATTCTTGTGATCTACAGTGAATGAGGTCCCACTGATACTTTCTCTTGATGTTATGACAGATTAGATGCATTCAAGCTGTAAGGAGTGTGCCTTGTGGAGCATGGAAAATATTTCATGGGGTAAAGGCCAGTAGAGGTAAGTTAGCTACTGTGGGTGGGGGTCACCTTGAAAACCCCTGCGATATGCAAAGTCCTTTAATAAGCAATTATGGATTTAGAGCATTCTGACTAAAAAAGACTATTTGTATATCTTTTACTTTGATGACATAAATGAGTGGTTATTATGTGCCTTTGTATAAGTAACATGTATGTATATTTGTATATTTTATATTAAAATGTACAGAATATAAAAAAAAAACAGTTCCAGGAGCTGCACAAGCATGTTTACAGAATTTTCTCCCCAATGTTCTCTATAAAACATTTTCCCAAAGGTCAACCTTTACATATGTAAATTTAGATTTATTCACAGATTCTTTCTCATTCTTGTTGAAGTCTACACACACAGGCACACACAACGATGCAATCAACTAATCTATGGTTTGTGTTGCAGCTTGAGTTTGTGTGGGCGACTGAGGCAGGGCTATCACTTTGGTTTGAACAATGACATCAGAAGTGTTGGTGTCTCCACGTCAAGTTTGAAATGATAATTACTGTCATTCAAGCAGAAAGCTCATAGCACAGGCGGGAATTAATGTGCGTGATTGTGTCTTTGTGAGACAGACTTACACCAGCTGTCTGAGGCTTCATTTCAGAATCTGCAACTGTCTCCGTACTTTAATTTAGCTGTGTATGTCCCCTTTGTAAGCATAGCACACGGTAAGTATCCTTATTGCGCTGAAGAAATTCACAGTTCAGCAACTTTCTGATGTTTCAGTAGCTATAAGTTGAGACAACAAAGAGAGATAGAAGGTAGAGTTTAAAAAAAAAGATGTCTGAAGTGATACACTGTTGTTTGAAGATTGTTAGTTGAAATATCACATTTTTTAAGCTTTAAAAATGAAAAACGTCTCATGATATCTTTTTTTTAAATTTGCATCCATAATGTCTTGGGTTTGGTTAGGTTTTAGCAACAGTGACACATTTGAATTTTGGGTCAAGTGTGGTTAAAAAATTTTCAATGCTCACTTTTTCTTTGCTTCTTACAGACAACAGTGAAATGTGACATGAACTCTGAAGACTGTTGTTATGTGTCTTAACAGACATTTAACTAACTTTATGAAAAGTCTCCAGATGCATTTGCTAAAATTCAAGATCAAACAAGAAAATTGCTTTTAGTCTAATAATATCAAAGCATGAAAAAGCATTTATTTTAAAACAAATTTTTCTGCTCTGTCATTGGCCAGATCCAACTTTTCAGGATAACCTAAAACACAGCTTTATTCCTCTGTAACCTTAACACCAACAGCAGATGAACCTTTAATATTCCAAACACAACAAAGCCAAGAAAATTAATTTGGCATCAGCACCGGGCTTTGCAAATCAACAATAATCTGCTGTGGAACCAGGTCACGGACTCCACGCAAGGCCTTGGGCCAAATCCAACCTCGTTTTCGTGAGGAAGCGTGGTCGAACCCTTCAATCCCTTTACTTGCATGAAAATCTACAAATGTATTTAAGAAAAATAACAGCTGTTCTTTAATGCATTTTGCCTTTACGTTGCCTCAGATTCATTGAAGCTATATTAGTAAATGTATACTGGGGTGAATAACAAAATCTGTGTTGGTGTTAATACTGACAAAAAAAAATCCTGATACATTTCATGAATTGAGAAGGACTCATCCCAAGCTTTGTAAAGTCATCGCTGATATAAGTCATTTTTGCACATGCACAGGAGCCTCAAATATTTGATCAGGACTCTGGTACAAACCAACACTCCAGCAGTGAAACCATACTTTTATCTGCTGGCTTATATATTGCGTTCACTCAGTCATCAATGTTTATCCAAGTACGTGGAGAGTAGATATCAATAGAAAAACAGTCATCAGTACATAATTCTCAACATACTGTCGAAAAAAGTCATTGCAATTTCTACAGCATGCATTTGCTTCATAAGCTACATTCTATAACCTTTAAAAGGGAGTCTGTCGAATATTTCCTGTTTTTAGTATCTCTTACTGTGTAGTGTATGTTTGAATGGA
The DNA here is from genome assembly GCF_036924035.1 of Leuresthes tenuis. Classification (NCBI taxonomy): domain Eukaryota; kingdom Metazoa; phylum Chordata; class Actinopteri; order Atheriniformes; family Atherinopsidae; genus Leuresthes; species Leuresthes tenuis. The sequence continues at coordinate 11,596,276 of NW_027325361.1, read as the reverse complement.
TAATGCTGAAGAAACACACGTATTTCTCAAGATCTTTCAGTGTTCATGTATGAAAGTAGATAGAATCAACAGTTTTTAAACACCAATGTTTAAACCAATGTTCATTTTTTGTAGCATTCTAAAAAAGTCAATCCACAGGTTTAAAGTTGCACTTTCAATCCAGGACAAGCGGCATGTTTACCAACTCTCTGGAGTAGATCTTTAATATTCAGATGTAAAAAGTGTTAAAAAACATGCCAAAACCCAATCAGAATGTACCTTTGTGCAATAGTTTGAAGCTGAAATTTCTAATTAGTTTTGATCACTGAAAGATATTAACATGAAATAGATAGAAGAGCCAAACATCTGCATAATTTCTGATGCTGTGAATAAAAATGAATTTCAGATGCTGGGAAATGTCTTTCAGTGAAATGAGATAAGACGATAAAAAAATGACGAACGTGATCTCAAAATAGTTGATAAGAGTAAGGATCTTTTTCAAATTCAACAATGAACTTTTCATAGAAAAAAAAAGAAATGTAGTTCCTGAAAAAAGAGACATATCATGCAGGAAAGCCTGCTCATTGGTACAAATAATAATTGTCTAATGTAGTGTATGCAGCGGGTGAGATGTAACTGTAAAAGCTCAGGTGTTCCTTACTGAACTCTCAAAGGGACTATCAACAGCAGAGGAGAACCTTGAGATGGTGGAGCGTGTGCATTCAGTAGCAATGTACAGAGGAAAATGGAATTTTTGTTATATCTTTTACAAGGCGAGTGACCCCTGCCCCCTGGGTGGCTCTCTCCTCCTATTTCTCCATTAGTACATGGAGACACACAGACACAGCACTCACAGACACACACAGGCATTTGCAATATCTCTCTAAAGTAGTCCCCCTAATACACACGCAGGCACTCACTGTCCAGCAGTCAATATTTTCTGAAGGATGGCCTCTTTCAAGAACTAGAAGGCGATCTGAAGGGGGCCCCTGCGATGAAAGGGCCCGTGATTGCATTCGACCGTAGCCTTTACAAAGATGCCGTACATCAAATGCCAACAGATAAAACGCCATCCACAAAGAGTTAATCAGCAGAGAAGCTTTTATGGCCACACGGCAATTTGTCTCAATATCACGAAAAAAAGACTGGCTCTCACAAAAAAGGAAAAGCCAATATAAATAAATACATAGTTGAAATGCAGTGCTATATTTGTGCTTCTTGTAATACAGAGTATGATGTTGTCTCAGACTACTTCATGCCTTCAAGTTATGGTCTGCTTTTATCTTACCATATGCCAATATTGCCTGACCTTGAGAGTGAGCCAGCCAGTTATGTGTGTATGTATGCTTTTGTATACTTGTCTGTGTGTGTGTGTCTCAGTACACTGATGTTCCCCCTCCCCTCTCATTCAGCTGATTCAGTTGGGTTTGAGAGCCTGACCAATTTGCGAGTCACAGTGGAAATGCCTGCATTAGAGGCTGTTAAGCATTTTGCATACTTACCACCTCATACCTGATAGGATACACTGCTGATTTTCACAGAATGGCATACTAGGTGAGAATGAGGCTTAATCACAATAGCTCCTGACCCTTATTTCTGACCCCCTTGTACGAGTCACAGCATTTCAACCAAATTGACATGCTTGCCCTGCCAGTGCTGGAGAAACAGACGAAAAGATCAATGTAGGAACAAAGTATTTAACCTAAGGAAGAAGCTTGCCAAACACTCCAAAAGGCACAGTGAGCCTCTTGAACAACTACTGCTTGTCTGACTGTTTTGAGGATTACAGAGGAGAGTACTAGATTGTAAAGAAAAAACATGTATTGTAACATTATGTTTAAAACTATGCTTTCATTAATGTAGATTCACTTAACCTGACATGTAGTGGGACTCTGTAGCAATCTATGCAAACACCTGAGATCACAATTGTCCTAACCTGTGCTCCCACAGAGAACAAGTGAGTTAAGAATGGAACAGAATTATGTGTCACAGCAAGCACGTCACATTTCCTGTGAATTCTTGCTAGCAAATGTGACCTTTTCTGGGTGGACAATTGGCAGGCATACTGAATGCAAGCCAGAGAAGCATTTGGCATGCCCCTATATGATGACCTAATACAAAGGGAAGATGCAGCATAATGTGATTGACATGTGTGGCAACGAGCATTTTGCGTTTTCTTCTCTGGATAAAAGAAGATCAGCAGGCATACTGAATGTAAACCAGAGAAACTGTTGGCAAGGCACAAAGAATCTGACTTGATACAAAAGAGAATATTTTATGTGAGGGCTGAATGTGTGATGAGAAGCATGTTGAAATTCAAATGGATTCATATGGAGCAAGAGAGACAGACTATAAAAGATATAGGGGAAAAAACTGAACATAACAGAAGAATATAGACAGAAAGATGTCAAGACCCATCCGTGAATCACTCACCAAATCAAATGCTTTCAAACTGTTGAACAACCATTTGTCTTCCTCTCAGAAAAAAAGAGGGTCATTTAGATTTAGACTTGTTGCATGAGACAAACAGCAATCAAAATATACCTAAGAATTCAGATGCAGTCTTTAAAACTAGCACAGTGACAGAAGAAGACAATCTGCCAACAGATGTCCAATGCTTAGTGCCTGCCAAGATTCCCATGGCTCACTGTGTGACATCATCAAGTTAGAGGTAAAGAAAGGATTAAAAATGTAGCAACATCAGAGGTCAGTCATGTGGGGGGAAAAATGAGAAAACAGAGCAATTGAGACATTTCCTTCACAAAGACCAGTAGATTGACTGGATAATGTATACATCTGACGACTGAACTGAAGGGAAGGACTCAGCGTGGAAGCCCATACTGATGTGGAAAAGAGCCCACACCATGGTTGGTGTTACATAACTGATGATCAACCAGAGCAACCACCGGCATACTGCTGTGAATCTCTTCAAATCTTGTCTCTTTAGAAAACACCTCCTCTCTACACACCCTAAAACATCCAGCCTGCACTTGCAACTTGCATAGCTGTACATGTTCCACTGATACTCTGTCATTTAAATGGATTTCTAATGACTTAGCACTTATTGTTTAGACCAGGTTCTTACTGCACTGAAACTTGAATGTTGTTTCCTTACTTGCTTTTGATAAAAGTATCTGCTGAATGACTGAATGTAAATGTAAGTTTAATTGACAAACAGAATGAATCAGGGGATAAACTTAGAATCAATTAGATCGTCAAGCTATAAGAAGGATAAAAAAACAGCAATGTGGTGACCCCAGAGCAGAAAAATTGAATAAATGCTGTCCTGTTTATAAACTAACTGGCTGAGGTAGAGGGGAGTTGGTCACGGAGGGAGTTATGATCCCCTTGACTACACACCTGCTTGAACTAAGACATGAAGTTCTATGAAACCTTTTTTGGTTACCTTGAAAGGAGCATTATATATCTATAAATGGTTCAGATCCTCTTCCTTGTCGTTTGTCATGTTTCTGAGAGGAGAAAACCTGAATGATAACTGCTGAGTTAGTTTTTTTTTGTCAGCCACTCTAGTTTTTTCGACACACGTGGAAGGGGAGGGAAATGTGGGTGATTCAGGTAATTACAATCTATAGTTTCACCACTAGATATCCCAACATCCTCAGCACAAAGCCTTTACACAGTCCTTAGAGAAACTCTTCTGAACTCTAAAATGATCAAGACTCAGGGAGGTTTTAATTTTGATATCTAATTTCGATCAACTCAGTTATTTTCAATACACGAATACACTTAATGTAAGATAATAACTTTGGATTATTTTACTAATCTTGACAATGCAGGGCACAATGGAGATGTGTGGCTTTCCAGCCCGGTCTCATGTCTTGTGACCCAACTTCTTATTGGTGCTGATGAAGACAAAATCTTCATCAACAAACAAGCACTACTTTAAAAGTCAAGTATTTCAAAAGTACATCTAATTTCTTGTGTCAGCATATTTTGTGTTTAGCTGAGGGGTTGGGACTCTTCATCCAGTGATCTAGGAAAAGAATATTTTGATATTTGATTTTAAGCAAAGATGTTTTCTTAACTTTAATTACCTCGTCGTTAAAGCCCAGCTTTGGCCAAGTAGTTTGTAATGGAGCGATGAAACATCAAGTGAATGCAAACATACCCTGTCAAAGCAAAATTTCTCCACCAGCAATCAGGATGAAATTGATCTCGACTCTTCCGCTTGGCGATCTGGTGTGTTGTGCCATCCTCTAACCTCCACATTTGGAAGTTTTTGCCTATTAAATGTGGTGGAATTTGTGATTACTGGTATATTAGGTAATGCTGTCATAGCACAAAAAATAAAATGAAGCTGAATAAAACAAAATAATAAAAAAAAAAACAGCGAAAGTAACGTCTGTAGACATGCTTTAAATGACTATTTCACATTTTGACTGGGTTGGAATTTCTGTGATTTAGAAATCATGAATTTGTCATCAATATTGTGGGCTCCACTGAACACCCCACACATAGTACTTGTGATTATCAGCATTATAATTACCCATACTTCAAGTTCAAATTAACAACATCTTTAGTAGTACTGAAAGAATCCTGTAATCTGTCGTGCCACTTAATCTTACAATCCACAAGCCATTTACAATAAGAGTAGAAACTGTTGCTGTGTCATTCAGTTTTAAAGTTACATTGTGTATTTTGAAGTATACGAATCCAAACACTAACGGCAACCCTTTGTTTCAGTAAATGTAACAGATTCTCTACTGTTACTGTTGGAGGTAACCTTGGTTAGTTGCATACAGTTTGGTATGCTATCCACATTCTAATCTTGTTTCAGCTTTCTTTGGAGCAGTCCATCCACTGTGGCCAAAGACAGGCTCGATTATGTTCAAGGCTGAAATGTCCCAGGGGGAAAATTCTTCGTCTCTACCTGAAAATGTAGACGGTCTCTCTTTGACTCTCAGGACACGTCAACACACACTGTCAGCATCAGTCATGTCAGTCTGAACTGACATTAGCATCTGCCAACATCTATTAACCTATACAATGACGGCAAGGCACGATTCTACTGTAAATATTAGACTTCTCCATGTAGTTGTGCAACGACATTAAGTCTGAGGCTGTCACAGTGACGGATGAAAAGCATACACACTTTAAAATGCTGGCTGTGTTTTCAATGTCCACCTCTGCAGGAATATTACTATATTTTCACATTCCACTGTGTCAGAAATTACTTTAAGTTTGACATTTTTTCTCTAAATTCGACCCAGGAATTTAAATACCTGTGAACAAATTCGTATTTCATGTTTTCAAGTTTGATGCTTTGTACTCACATAAACATGCACATCTTGCCACAGATCTGGTACTGAGGGAACGGTGTCCTTGGGAGATCGAAATTTCGTCAAGCTGTACATCAGACATCTGCTAAGCGCCTCATCATGAAAGGCCTGAGGTTTATTCCCTTGCGCCGCCGTGCCAAGAACAACTGGCAGGCGCCAAGAAACCTTCGACTCTGCCACAAAGGTTAGGTGAATGACAATGCTGAGTTACTGAGACTCAAAATGAGGAAGGAGACATCGCAAGAGGGGCAAAGAGAAATCAAGAGAGAGAAGCTACAGTCACATCCATCTTTTCTCCTTTTAACTTCCACTTTTTGTTGAGTTCTATGTCCAAAAAACTAAGAGCTTCCCACTTAGTTTCTCTGTAATTTTCTCTACATTTTCAAACTGCAATTCTTAACACACTGAAAAAAACAAAATGGAGTCGGTTACTCTGTGTGTTAATTGCCTTTATCTTACTGCTGTCTCATCTCTGTTTCTTGTTTAAGAAAAGACGGAAGCTAATGTTGTCTCTGCATTATGAAACATCAGACAACAAGGAGCAACAGAATAACCCAAATGAAGGTCGAACAGGTCAGGCCATGAACCCAACCCAGCTACCACCCACCCTCTCTGTAATTCTCTCATCACTGCCTCGCTAATGAAACGAGAGACACTGAGGTTCATTGCCCTTTATTAGATAAAACGTGTGAACAAAAATTTAGAAATTAACAAAAAGAGAGACACAAAATCTCAAAAAAACAAACAGAATGTAGAAAACGGAACAACAAAGCAGCCATCCTTTAAAGCAATCTATTGAAATTTAAGTGAAATATGAATAAGATCATCTTAAGTTTATATAGAGAATCATGACTTAAAACATTTGTTTATAATCACATTTAATTGAATCCTTCTACACTGTAAATTAGTGCAAGGACAGGGCTGTTGTTGGTGTTCTGTCCAATCATAAACAAAACCTGTCATCTATAACCTTTCCATCATGTAAAATGTTATTGTATTTTATTAAATCTTACTATTCTTTAATATTTCTTTGTTACACACTGTTAGGTTCTTAAGTTCTGGCTTTCATGCTGTTTTATGCCTCATGGCCAGCTTGGTAGATAGATGAAAAGAAAAAAAAATGCAAGCATACTGTGCTACTTTCTTTAGATGCAACTCTAAGGAATGGCTTCAGGTCCTTGAAAACAGAACTTAAACTCAACAAACAATGAAACAAATGTTTTGTGAATGTAAAGAAAGTATGACAATGTTGCAGAAAAAATTATGCTCTCCTCAATTGTTTAAACAACCATTAGACAAATCTGATATCTCCAGCTGTAACTGAAGAAACTATGCAGTCGTATCAGATCTGCTCTCAGCATGGAAGTTGCTTTTGATGCAACTAAAAGCAAAGTTTATACACGGTTGCTGTGTTTCTTTAAGCTGTGTGATTTTATTCCATTACCCACTGAGCTGTTAGACCCTATTTTCAATGTTTTTTTTAATTCATTCTGACCAACTATGTATACCTTTTACTCATTTATAATTAGAAATGCAACCCACCCCCCGTTAATTGTCCTGTTACTGAGACATATACAAAAGATGCTTTAAAAAACAAAGTCTTACATGATTATTTCACAACTTTCCATGCTATATTGACAGATCCTCTGTATTATACCTATTGCATGTATGTACATTGTGTTTGTTTACAGAGTCAGGTAAGTGACATAACAAACAAAAAAAAAGCAAAAAACATTTCCAAATGTATTCAATTTTTTCAAATTCCACTCAAATCCAACTTCTGTGTGTGGTGTGGGAAAAAGACTTTGTCACATTAATACGTGTCTTCATGAAGACTGGTGAGTATCCTTTAAATAGGTAAAGGGTACACACAGCACCCAGAAATCATGCAATGGCTGTTTCTCAGAACTGTCAATTTCCCAGGGCAGTTCTGAGACAGGGACAGTGCATCCACTATCTGCAAAATAAATACATGAGGAGCCACACTGAGTGTCCTGAGATATATGGGCTGTAGACTAAGCTCGGGATTCCCCAAAGGGTCTCTGGCTTGTCGATAGGGTAAAGTCCTTCCCTTAAAATCCAGGGGAAGATGAACCATCCATCAGGCCTCAAGTCACACTACATAAAGCGGGGGGGCGGGAATGATTAATGTGCCCTCTGTGTGGTCAGTCGTTTTCTTCAGCACACAGACAACCAGAAACCCTGTTGTGAATGCATTCTCACTAAATAAATGAAATAATAACAATGCATTTACGCACTTACCTTCATACACGAGTGCTTGCACAAAAAAATTGCACACGGACTCACATCACCAGAGGACTAGACTCCAGCCAGAGGATAGTAGATGAAACATGTCTTAGCTCAACTCTGCTCTTGGCTAACCTCCATGGTGAATAGAGGGTTATTGACTAAAGACTGAGGCAGCCAGTCTTTATTTATAAATGCTACTGCTGAGCCAACTGCAAGCATCACAACACAATGAGCAAAAACACACATTCTAAAACCCCTCAGAGCACTGTGAGTCTGTATGGTGGTACTCATCACCACAAACGGCCATACCTCATCAGCTGATGAGAGACTGGCTCATGATGATTATGGTCATCCCATAACTCTGCAAAACCTACAGAAGAGGGATGATAGATAGATAGATAGATAGATAGATAGATAGATAGATAGATAGATAGATAGATAGATAGATAGATAGATAGATAGATAGATAGATAGATAGATAGATAGATAGATAATTCATTTGACATATTTCATTTTAATTTTCTGCATTTGACAGTGATTCAGATACCTATAAACTGAAAAGCTTCTCTAATTCTTCCCAAATTGTTCTTTTTCACATTTCCTGCTCTGTTCAGTTCGTGAATACAATGGGATCTGTTCCATTGTAAAATAACAGGATTGTTAGGCTATTAAGAGAAGCCGCACTCAAGTGGATTCATTTTTGTCTGGCCACAAAGGATGCCGGAGAGCTTATAAGCTGCACATTAATATGACCACAGATCAATGGGGCTGTGATGGTATATGTCTGAAGGTATTGTTGATGTATTGGCTGGATTTCTGAGGGAGGAGAGCTAGACATGTCAAATTGGCTAGTAGTGCTAAAGACTTCATATCTGTTATAATGCCAGCATTACTAGTTTTAATAAAGGGTATGTTGAAAAACATTAAGAGAATTGAATATAAATGACATGCTTTTTTTTAAAAGCTCAGAGTGATCAGATGATTTTTCCTTTGTTTTTACAAAGAACGTAATAGTTAACAGACTCATTGATTTTGCTAAGTCTTAATTTACAAGTGCAACAAAATTAAGTTTTCCACTGGCATTTTACGAAAAAAGAAAATTACATAAGAAGATAAATATAATTAGTTGTCAATTTGAATAAATGAGGGTATATGTTAACATTTATTTTTTATCTACAGAGCTATAAGGCTGAACAAAATGCTCTGTGCCTGATCTCAGAAAATCGTGCTGCATCAGAAACAATGCAAATCAGTACAATGACACTTTAAGAGCATTCATGGGAATAAAAAACTGTTACAACATGGTGTCCTTTGTGGTTAATTCAAAAGCAACATGTAAATGATCATACTGCAAAGCCTGTTCTCTTGAATAATGAACAATTTCACTTTAAGACTAAATGCCACTCTCTATAACTTGCTTTTTGTTTCCGTTCATAATGCTACTACTCATTCATTTTTTCTGCACAGCGCTTTCCGAAGATCACCTGTCAGTCAAGCAATATGATTGCTACTCAACTCTTTTTTTTCTCCATCTGATTTTTTTCCTTCTGTACTCTGTTTAGTCACAGTGAATTGGCATTTCAAGCAAGGTGATGTTTGGGGCATGCTTTGAGTTTGACTTATCTGACAGAATAATGGAAAAATATTCAGTAATAGCGAGGCTACAGTGTTTTTTTAGGATCATTCTGTCTGCTACTCTGTCCCAGTCTGGGCGGGGCGCCACTGGCCCCGGGCCCTGGATTATCAGTCAGGCTGATGTATAGGTCCACAGGGTCCAAATGAAACCTGTCACAACAAGGGTAATGATGTCAGAGTCAGTATAGCTCACCATTGTGGCAGAGGGAGGGAGATGAAGGGATAAGAGAATGTGGAGAGGAGAAGAGAGTTGAGTTGAAAGAATGGAAGGGAGGGAGAGAAGGATTAGCTGAAAGAAAGGGAGGAAGCAGGAAGTCTTGAATGTATGGAGGGCAAGAAAGAGAGAGAGGAAAGAGGGCAGGTAAGGAGGAAAAAATGTGGGGACATGTATAAGAGTGGAGAGAGAAGTTGAGCAAAGATTAAAAAAAAGATAGCCAATGGTGAGGAAGTGAAGTCAAGCGGCATTAGAAAAGAGCATGTTCACAAAACAAGGAGGAGCAATGACACATAGACTGAATGTGTGGAAAAGTAGATATGAGTGAAGGACAGGAGCAGAAGGGTAGGGTAGGCATTAGGAAAAAGAAACAGAGAGGCTTTAGCAGCCGGAGATAGTGGGAATACAGGTGATGGGACAAAATGGAGAAAAGGGAACAGGGATTGGTTTTTGATAAGTATGAACTGATGGAAAAGACTAAAGGAACAAAACATCCTATATTTATTGGTATGGCCGTTCAGCTTCTACCTCTTTGATTTTGAAAGTCATCTATTGATTTTGTTGCAGCTATTATCAACATAAAACAAAATTCACACTCCTGAGTCAGTGTTTTGTTTTTACACATAACTTCCAACCTGAGTTTGTGAAAAATAAGGGAGAACAAGGTGTGTGAGCAGTAGTGTGTCCCCTGTGGAGGAGTACAGTAGCTTACATGGACAAGATCTTAAAGAGACCTGGGGTCTCTTTGTCTCACTCTTTATCGTTCTCAGTATCACTGCATTTCTCTTCCGCTCTGATACCTCTGTGTTGGCTGAACCTTCCTCCGTCTATCTTTCATTCTCCTTCTGTCCTCATCTTCCATTATCATTGACATCATCCTTTCCATTGCACTCTCTACACCATCCCACCCTATCTGCAACACATACATACACATACATACAGTCGCTGCCTGCATCCTTGCCGCCTTTGTCTCTCCAGCAATCTCTCCCATCTCAAGCCGTGGCTACTAATGGATTGAAAGTCTTGGAGAAGAGGCAACAGTCATTTAAAGATTAATGTCAGCCTTAGTATTCTGAAGGGCAGTCAGCCAAGCCTCTGTGTGTGTGTATGTGTGTGTGCGTCCAGTAGAGGACGTGCACATGTCATCTCTACAAAGATGCCCTCTTCATTATTGGTCATTAGGCAAAGACTCAAAGAGGGAGGAAGCAAGAGAGGGTTAGCTAACTGGCCCATACAAGCACACATTACAGCTTGTCACTTTTTTCTCAGTACTCACTACTACAGAGTCATAAACCAAGTACTTTCATCAGTTATCATATCTCACTTCTACATATGTATCAAATATTTAAAATCAGATTTATCATTATTATTAATGTCACTGAGCCTTTAAGCTGCCGTAGGTATATTTTGCAAATATTTATCAAGATGAAGTTTATTTCTGAAAAGCTGTGGATATGTTCAGTTTGTCATACTTTTTTTTTTGAGGAGATGAGACTAACAGTGAGTTGGCACTACAAACCAGAGAAAGGCAGATGAACTGATAGGTTTCAACACAAGAAGAAGAGGTGGAGTGGGAATGTGGGGGTCAGTCATGGTTAAGGCATACCTTCACACACCAGATGGATTGTTAAAATGAACCATCTGGAAAGAAGAGCAAGGAAAGAGTTTGAAAAAAGGTTTCTGCCATTTTCATGAAATGAAATACCTGGCAAGTGTTTAGCTGAAACACCTATATATATATCCTGTATTGCCACATTAAACTTTATTCTGTGGTCCAATACAAGCCAATCAGAAAGAGAACAGCAAATGGGAACATGCAGGGCTAAATAATTACCCTATGTGGAAGTGCCAAAAACTGCAGGCTATCCGATGGCAGTTGAGCCTGACTCAAAGAGCAAGGACTGAGACTAAAGACTGCCATGCCCAACTCCATAGCAGAAAAGACAGCCTAATAGAAGACTATCACTACCAGTAGACTTCTCCCTTCATGACAACAATGTAGGAGTCAACGATTCTTCATATATACCACCCATTTGAATAATATCTGATATCTTGATAATATCAGCTTATAGAATCCAGGGAGAATTCTGATGAGAGAGCTAAGCTCAGAGCTATTCCCACCAAAGGGACCACAGGATAGCATATTTTCACCATCCAAAACAATATAATCTACAAAGAATCTACAGAGAATGCCCATGTTGCTCTGGCATCACTCCATGCACCTGTTCTCTGCTTGGTTCTAGGCTTTATGTTTCTTTTTTTAAGGCTTAAAATATGGTGTTTGTGCCTTCTCAGAATTTTCACTCACTTTTACTGTTTTGTAGTTGGTATTTTAAGATTAGACCAGCAGACTTTTGAGTGACAGCTGATGAACAGCCACGTTAACTATCCACTCTGCACACAGTGATGTATTTAAAAACATGAATGTTTTTTGGTTGAGGAAAAACTGAAGAACTGTCTATTGTTAAAGTTGAACCATGTAAAATTTATTATGAACTGTATAGCGTTTGCTTGAACTGAGATGGCACTTGTTAAATCCTGAGGTGCGATGTTTTAGATGGAGAAAATTTGCTAATAAAAGCCTTCATTATCTTTTTTCAGTTTTCAAGTTTTCTGGCATGATTTACGCTATGGCAGCAACTATGCAAACCTCTTCATCGGTGGCCTTTTTCCCACTTAAAATCTATCGCTCCCTGTATTGAATACTTTATGGTTGACACTACTGGGCTTTCATCATGAAGGCTTTTCTTGGACACTAAGAAAAGTTGATTGGGATCTTCCAGGTCTTGCAAGAATCAAGGTGCTTACAAAGCTAGGTTTTGACTTTGTTAGCACATATTTGATCAGTTACTTAATGTGTGAATACCAACCATTTCAGCTGCTTCAAGTCCTAATTTGAAATTTGGTATAACTTGGTACCTTATGGTCATAGTTCTTGAGCTTAACACAGAATGGGGAAAACACGGATTTCAGAATTAAAATGGTATTAACATATAAAGTGTTTCCCAGTAATTGAAATACTCACACTGAAAGCCCATGGAAACACGTAAGGACATCCAAACCAATTTCTAATATAAGATCTGATTTAAATTACCTTGTGGTTGCAATCTGATTAGAAGAGCCATAATAAAAGGAACAGTACTTGACATTTGTCAGACTTCTTGGAGTTGTCATTACATACTGGCAGAGATGGACTTGCATTTAATTTCTAGAGCAGTCAAAACATCCTTGAGCAAGACACTGAACCCTTGGCTGTCTACTCGGTTCAAGTCTTTCTGAATAATAACAAATGAAACAACAATACTCAGTTATGCTTCAAGGCCACAAAGACCTCAATAATGAATGTAACAGCTTCTCAACTTGTAAACTTTCATCAATACTATATATTATACTTAACATTAGATAGAACATTAAAAACAATTTCAATCAAATATAGGAATGATCTGTAGTTTTTCCTGACCGATACAAACACACATAGAAGTAAGAGTAATACAGTTATGAATTAAATACATCTTCTTCTGTATAGTTATATGGTCTTGCACTGGAGTACTGATGCTTGGATTTGAAAATCTCAAATGTAACAGTCAAAAGACAGATAATTTGTGAAGCTAATATCCGTCAGTGTTTTTCGATAAATCAATGGCAGGGGAGCTTATTTATTGTTCTCTCAAGCAAGTGATCATTCCAATTCATCCTGCAGTGGAAATGAAGGGTGGACTTGCATATAAATTTTCTGATATTGAACAGCAAAGTAATCTGAGGGGCAGCCACTGGAAAAAACACACACACAGCACACAAATAAATGATTATAGCAGAATATACAGCACAGGGACCAAGCATACACAAACAGAAAAACACCAAATGCATTTACAAGCACACAGAGCAGTGTCCTTTCAGCGCACATGCTCTACACATACCCTGTGTCAAACAGCAGCTTTTATTTATCTGCTCCTCAAAAATACCTGTGTACAGCCCTGCTGCAGAGGAACTGACACTTCAAATGTCTGCGGTGTGTGCCCCTGAGGACCCAAGGAGAGCGGCAGCCTGAACTCTACTAAATATTTAATGTGCCTGTCTGATGGTCATAATCGCTTTAAGAACAATAGATGAAAACAAAGGGCGCCACTGAAAAACTGCACCAGAGGTTAAAGCCACATCTCAGACTGACAGCACGGGCTGGTTAGGGGGAGGGGTGGGGAAAAAAAGAGAGCATCGAAAAAAAGAAAGAGGCTCTCAGAATGAAATATACACGACAGGTGACATCGATGATAAGAAGGACTGCTGTTTGACCTGCGAGCAGTGTACAGGGTCCTATGACAGAATGCGAACATGGAGGTGAAATGCAGAAACAAGTGGACCTCGTTATTGCAGTGGAATAACACCAAGTAAATGATATACAATGTCATTTCAAGTAATGTATCATTTCTTTTTATGGTTTACCAATTGGACCTATTTATATATTCAGACAAGGAGTTAACTGATTAAAGTTTTGGAAGAACAACACTGATATTTTCATCCAGATCAGAGGGCAACATTTTGGTGAAGTTGTACAATAAAGCAGTCAAATTGTTTGTAGTCCAAGTATCTCGGTGTGGGAATGACAGGTAAAGCAGAGACTGGTTGCTTATTGTGTTTGCAGCACTCAACACACCCACAAGTTAACTTGAAAAACCAAACAACTTTATAATACTTGGTCAAACCTTCCCAAGAAAGTTTGTATGACAACCGTTTTTCATTGAAAGTGTATTTTCCTCTGCCTCAAGACGCAAGGATGGAATCACCCTCTTATGACCACAATGAAATGGATGAAGACACTCAGTACTGAGGTGTGGTGGGGGCACGTCTCTATCTTAACAGATCTATAAGGAAATGTATTAGTTTCATTTTCAGGGCTGAAAAGGCCGAACGTGGGGAGAACTTACAGAACTGTCAATCAAACAAAACTCTCCATGTAGGACTGCAGGATAAGAGGTTGTCCATTGACTTATCTCTGACATGTCAGATGTCTGATATTGCTAAATTGTGATGATGTGACATCGTTTTTCTCTCCAGTGGTATAATCAATTATTAACAATTCTATATATAGACATGTAAATAATTGAATATGTTTTGTAGATCCGGTATTAATGAGTTGTATGTAATTTCAAAACCATGACACATCTTTTGTTAATCTTGAATAGGTTTTTTCATGAAGCACCACGTGAAAATGATTCAGAAATGATGTCATCTTTTGCTGTAGCTGAATGTGCATAAATGTATCTAAGAAAATGTGCTCATAATTTGATACATTGATGCTTGAATGTCATGTTAAGTACAAGAATTATTGTACAAATAAACAGTTTTCAGCAGGTGCAAATATCTATAAGTTGTATTCAAAAGTAGAACAATTCATAAGTCTTTTACTGAGTGTTCATTGATTTATTTTCCAGACTTGTAACACCGATTTTTATTTTTATTTCAGAACAACTTTATAAAACTTTTTAAATCAGATTCAAGAAAAAAGCAGAACACCAAAGACAAGCCAAGACAGGGTGAGCAGCAGGGAGATGTAAATCAGTAGAGAAGGGGTTAGAAGGAAGAGAGAAACACCAGAGGCCACCAGTGGGGAGTGGGATGGAGCTGAAACCGAATGAGGAGCGAGGCAGATAGTAAGAGAAACACAAAGAAGGGAAAAGCCTTTGAGGACAAAGGCACAGAGAGAGGAATGATGGACAAGAAACAGAATGAAAAAAATTAACCCATGACATGATACAGTGGCAAGAAAACAGATAACTAGAGCCTTTCTTCTTAATGTCAATTAACACAGCACTTTACAAAGGTTTACAAGAGGAGGAGAAAAAATAAAAGGGTGTAGTTGAGCTGAGGTGGAAAAGAGGTCAACGTTTCAGCCCATCCTGTCATTCTCCTGTCTTTTTTCTGCTTTAGAGCCCACAGCAACTGGTGTTGCACTCAAATGCCTGCTTTTCCAGAAGACTGAATGCAATGACCTGCCTCTCTTGCTAACTTACTGTCAGTAGATGGGTGTGTGGCGCTGTGGTGGTGACACAGGAAGATATCACGCCTTCCATCTCTGGGAAGATGAATCAAAGTGATGAAGGGGACAGCTTTGTAAAATCGGCAGACCTATTTGGGGTTTTGTCAAAAGTATGACTGATTTATTTGGCTGGAAGTGATGGCAAGAAGGGCTCTCCGTTTCCATGTTTCAATTCCAGATAAACAAGGCAAGCTAAGGACAATTTCAAGGATATTTTGTGTGCATTTTTTGCATTCCAGGCAGGCCTCAACGTAGAAAAAAACAAGATGGAAGTATAGTAAAACTAATGGTTAAGGAGTAAAAAGGGTCAAAAGAAAGATTGAGCTCAGAAAAGTGAAAGTGATAGGGACAAGAAGTAGGAGAAAGCAGAGAGAGGGTGTGAGGGGAGCAGATGGAGGATAAGAAGCAGATAGGTTCACCTCTCATTAGCTCGCCTGCCACACACTATGCCACAAAGCAATGCACCTCCCAAGGACATGAATTAAACAGAGAGCCAACTACCTCAGAGAAAAGCAGCCCTGCCAACACTTAGCCAAGCCTCATAAACAACCAGCTCACATTTGTCACTTCCTCTTCACCCAACAAAGCGACAGCAGAAATAAATTATCTTAAGTAGACCTTGTTCCTCCTCTACCTCAGCATCCTGTTCTTGCCTCACCAGCTGGTTTGAGCAAAATGTTGAATGGCAAGAAGGTAAAAGTCATCAACACAATTCAAGCAGCGCATTGAGACCTGAGACAGCATAAAACCTTCTGCTATCATACATCATCTTTTTAAGTTATAGGATTTTTTTCCACTTTTAATTAACTCACAGTTAGGTCAGAATTCCTATATAAAGAAACAACCAAGCAGTGTCACCGCAAAAAAACCCCAACAAAAAAGCAACAACAAATATGTTTTAAAGCAAAGATGAGAGAAACTAGGGAAAGCAAAATGATTGAAACCTTTAGAATGGGCTTAGGCGTTGCAGTTCTTTAGAGCATTTCTCTACCCTCCCTTTCAGAGTCAACAATCAATCACAGACAAGCCAGAGAGCAGAAAAAGTTTTGTCAGGTGATTTAACACCGCATCCTGCATTACCAAGAAGTTAACAGCACAATAAGAATTGCACTGTGTTTAAAAGAAAATACTTAAGGCTGCTAGGTGGTTATATGGTGTCACAAGAATCAGTCAAAGGCAAACGTGAATTGCTAGACCATTTTTTCCCAAACGTCCCTTTAAGTACAGCAAGTGAAATAAAGCTTTTGTCAGAAAATGTGGTTAACAGTCTCTGCCGTCACTGTGCAAGTTTATGGGCTCATGTTATGTCCTATGCAGACAAAAATTCACACCCTGCTAAGACATGAGAGTTCCTTGTAACGCGTGACAGCTCACTATGGATTTTCCCAACACTTTCCACGGTTGAAGGTCAGAGTTCGGTCAAGCCGTTGCAATAGTGGGGGGAAAATGGCGGATTCAATATTCAATCTTTGTAAGAGGTCATAAATGAAAAGAAAAACCATCATACTGATATCAAAAACTATGAAAGGAGATTTGTAAATTTGAGTAATGCACAAGAACACTCGCATCCCCCACCTATTTGCTCAAATCTATCAAAACCCTAAGGTGCAAATCAGGACAGCAAACTGTTTAGAAATCTCTCCATCACCCTTTTCCACTTTCACATTAGTTTTCTGTACCTCAACGGTTGGAATGCATACTCCTTTTCACTACATATCTGTGGAGCCTCCCTCAAAAAAAGAGTAAAAAAGAACGAGAAAAAGCAGGCTGCTAAAATTCTTGACATGCCTGTGATACTATGGTTTGCACAGCCATCCATGCATCTGTCATCGATCACATTGCACGATACTTGAGAAGAACTGCAAAACACAAAGCACCTGAGAGCATCAGCCAGAGTGACCACCCACGTCCAGAGATTTACAAATGGAACAATTTACTGAACACCCTCATCTTGGTTAATGAGTTAAGATGTTTTTGTTGGTGCAGAAAATGTTCCCTCTTGACATCAATATGAGTAAATTAAAGTTTTCCTCCCCCTCCCCTGGTATCTTAATTGTTATAGTAATACACTTATTCTTGGGATTGAAAGTTTGCCTGGGTATTTGCCAGTAAAGGTTGTTATTGAGCTAGCCACCAGAGAAAACACAGGTTTGTTAATCAAGCAAATGCACAACAGTTACTAGAATCCTATAATCAATGAGTGTGTACGAACAATGAATTTTTGGTGGCAGCTTGGGAGAGTGATAAATGGTGAGGAACAGGATTTTACTAATTGAGAGGAAATCTGCTGGTGTGCTATCGCTAGTTAACAGCGTCAATGTTTCACCATTTAGCCCAACTGATTAAGCTGTCTTGACTTGTGTAATTTTCACTTTTCTCCTTCTGCCTGCTCTCTTAATAAGTACTTGACTATTTGTTCAAATCCACTAAGGACTTTGAAGTTGCTTTTCCTTTTGTTGACTATGAAAACCTTGGGTGCAATGTAATGCAGTTGAGAACCATGACACAGGTCGACTGGAGTTTTTGTTGGTAGAAATTTTGAGTTCTTTCATGCTTGTGGATAATATTAAGAGACATATCACCGACATAAAGAATGTTGTCCAACAAACGGCAAGCAGTAAGTTCAATAGTTCACCATCATCCTCCAATTCCCAAGATATAGATGTGACACTACAAGTCCATCCATCATAGATAAAAAAAAATGCAGAGGACTGCCACTGATGAGACTTACCTACAGAGTGAACATCCAAGTTAAAAATCCAATTCTAAATGCAGAATATAGAACAGGCAGATGGAGAAACGTTTAAACGTGAACAATTCCAGTGTGCTACAGAGCGTGCTCTTACAGTTTCTGGTGACAGCTTAAAACTGATGAAGTGATATTGTCAGAATAAAGTTAAATCCTGTTATATATCATTTACACTGACTTTGTCCTGCAAACCACAACAGTGACAGCAAGACTACTGTGGACTTTTGAGAAGGCAGCAAAAGAGGTGAGCGCAGCAGAAATAATGATCAACCGAGCGCTTCAGGCAGTCACGCTAGCATGTCTACACTTACCACAATGGCAACCATAACTCTGCCATGATCAATGGATGTTCATGACTTGCTTTAAAAAAGCCCAATCTGCCACCCTCTTCCTATCCATCTGTTCCTGCCTCGGCTTCAGTCTTTTCTTTCTCCCTGTGTTGTTTTTAGATTTACCACTCAGGGTTCCTCACCTCAGCTAGATAATCTGTCCCTCTCTACTACTCCTCTAGTTTTCTCTTTTAACACTTGTATCTTTTTTATTGCCCTTCATCTTTTCTTCTAATTTCTAATTCTACTCTTTCATCCACTTGAATATTTCATCTGCTCCTTCCGCATTGCATTATCCCTGCAGTCCCCTTTATGACAGCTGTCCTTTCCCATTCTCCCTTCCTTCTTCCCACCACTTATCCTCTTGTCCACCGGTACTTTTCCCAGTAACCTTCTTCCTTCTTCTTGCTTCTCCAGTAAACTTACCTTCCTATCTCCTTTCTTATCTTCCCCCTTCTTCTTGTCATCTCAACACCTTGTCATTACTCTTTATCTGTCATTTCTCAAACTATCCCTTTCCATTTCCTTCTCAGCTCTTTGCACCCCTTTTACGTGCCCTCTGTGGTCTCCTTTCTCCACCTTTGATTTTCCCCATCCCCTCTATCTCACACCATCCAGTCCTCTGCTTCCATCTGGCCTTCCACATTCTCCAAGCTTAGTGTCTCCTCTGCTCTTTTGCAATCTGCAGTTCACAGGTTTCACAGGGCACATTGTTGCATCCCAACGGAAGCTTGAGCAGCATTCTTCCATAAATAATTGAAGAGGCCCCACATGGCCAGGCACACTCAGTCTAAATGGATTATTCTGGGAGAGATCAATGCAGGCCTGTGAGGGTTTTATTAAAGCCTGAAGATGAAATGTACAAGGCCACTCCAATGCACTCCTCTCTCTGTCTTAATTCTGCTCAGCTATCATGTGACATTTTCTCCATCGCCCCTCTCTTCACCTGCACCTTCAACCATCCACCCACTCCTGGTAATAACCTCAGCACACCTTTTGAGAGCCAACGCTGATATCTTAAGTAACCCTTCTGAATTAAACTCATGATTCCAAAGTATGAATCATTCATTCTTTGTTAGTTATTTGGCTATGATGAAGCACTAAACAAGTGTAACAGTGTTTTGTTAATCTTGCTGTTGTCACAACTCATCAGAGTCACTGACCCCTACCTTTGTCAGCCACCATTCACTAGCTCGGCAAGAAATATCTGGCATTATTCACTGGAATTATCATGGCCAAGACAGAGAAAGAAGTGAAATGCTACAATGACCTTCAAGAGGTACAACCCTGGGGAGCAGATGGCAGCAGCAATGGCATATAAGCCTCTGCAAAATTGTGTCCCAAAGGAAATTTACATCTGTTTCATCCAGTGAGGGGACCCTAATTGTCAGCTTCCCAGGAAACATCCTGCCCAACTGAAAGCATGGGTCTGCTTGTTAGTAGTTGAAATCTGTTGGGTTCCAATGATAAATAGGGGTCAAAATATGATAGAATATCATATTCTATCATAATAAACTTTTACTTTCTACTATCTTAATGCAGTGGGCTTTTATATCCTGCGGAATATTATTATGCATTACCTACATCCCCATTATTTATTCTTGCCACAGCCACAGTATATTTAGTAGTAAAAGAGTAAAAGTTTTAAGCTGCATTTGAATAAAGTAAAGAAAAAATTTAATCATCTGAAGTTTTTTAAACCAAAGGTCAGTGGTATGCAGTAAAAGTGAGATTAAGTGAGATTTTATTTTTCTTAACAAGATGTCAAGCTGTAGTAGACAGCAAAGCTATTATTGACTGAAATCCTGTACTTCCTTAAGACTTCTGCAATAAAATAACATCTTGAAGTCTATATACAGAAAATATCTGCAGTCACTTAACCTTTTCAAATCTGATTATTGTAAACCAGATGGGGCTCGCAAATGAAAGAATGAGCTGCTATTTACCACTATTATTGGCACTGGTACAAGTCCAATACATATTTGCTCTGTAATGGTGCACATTGCCAGCAGCACATCTAACACACCATATTGGACAAATGTAAATTTGTTTTTACCTATATTGCCCGATCAGTCTGAACTAATACAAATCTAAAACAAAATGCTGGAAATTATACTTTCTGGGGATTCTCTGACATCCATTGCAATATACTCCATACCACTCCAGAGCTGGGTTGAAAAACCTGTGGCTTTTAATCACTATCTAAGTAATAGGTTGACAGCTGTCAACCCTGACTGCAAACATCCTAAATTCGCTCATGGTTTTCATTTGTGAAAAAAAAATAATGATAATAAATGTTCAGCATTAAAATCTGGATGTTAAATCTGGATGAGTATAATTATTGAAATTGATATTCGAAATTGCATTGCTATTTTTTACTATTATTGTATAAACAAAAACCCTGTACTAATCTCAGATCATTTAAACTCTGCATTTGGCCTGTGTAAACTGTGCAGATTTGGGCACTCGTGCAGCATGATATCTAGTGCAACAACAGGATGAGCCTCCAACATATTTCAACATTTTTTATTTAAAAAATGTCTTAGTCTAAGCAGACTGAAGAGGCAAATCTGTTTTTGACTCTAATGAGAGACCTACAGCTGGGGCAGGTATGCAGGACTGAAGTAAGCCAAATATACCATTTAAAATGTGTTAGGTAGTGTCACTAAAGCCATTCTGGACTGATGTAAAGAGAACTCAAGGTTTCCTTTTGCCAACTGATATTGTTTTATATGGAAAATGTGTCCTTAAAAATAAAGTGTCAATTGAAGGCCATCAACTATAGTTATAATGGTAGTTTAGATTGGAGCCACAGGTCCCCATCAATAGATCCATCACCTATGACTTTATAATTTACCTGAGCACATTATTTGTTGTCTGTTATAAACATCAGGACTGCAATTATCTTTGAGTAAAGAGCCTTCCAATGCTTAACATGCTGCTTTAACCTGAATGACAACTCCACGTGATTACGATGTGTTTTACTCTCGAGTAAAACTGAACCATGACAAAGTTATCCTTTTCCCTCTACTTTTCAAACTTCAAAGCGACATAATCAAACATTCCACAAAGAAGATGAAGGGCTGTGAGATGCATTCTCCTACCACTTATATATTCTGTCTTTTGTAATTGAGATTTGTGGACATGAACAGACATTGCTCAATGGGAGTATTTTTAAAAGAAGCTATCCACATTAGTCAGGGAGGAAAGAGCACAAAGCCTCTTAAACCCATACTTTACTCACAATTTCTTTCTTTCCTAGAAATAGAGGAGAAAGTTTGCTTCATGTCAAGACAACCCGCCTTCTTCCCTCTTGTCATATTGGCATGTACCAAGAAAAAGTCTACATATCAAAGCCATTAAAGTGTCAAGCTCAGGGGTGGAATCAAATCAGGTCAGAATCCTCATGGAAAACTTGTACATGGTGTATTTTGTCCCCATTCTGACAGTCAAGACCTTCTCTAAAGAGCTTATATTTGAGCCATTTGAGCCATTTGAAACAACAAACCAGTGTTCAAAAGACGCAAGGACAGTTTCTATCTTTATTTGTTATTTGCACAAGATTTCAGGCCCATATGCTTCTTGAAAAGGCTTTACTGTGCAATATGGAGGAGTTGAACATAGGGCTGAGCACAAAAAAACAAATCTCTGTCACATTATTCAATGTGCTTTTCTATCACAGTTAACACCACCTATAGTTCACTTGAAATGGAATCTGTTTGTGTTATATTTGTTGTAGATGACGATCTTTCACTATTTTTCATTTATCCTGATCATTTACATGTACTGAAGTACATTACATTAATGAACATGTGGCTGAAGGCTTGGAGGACAGGCAGGTATGGGATTCATTGAAATCCACATTTTTCTACTTAGAATTTCAAATTGCGCCACAGACTGTGGGAACAGATGAAAGAGTGGGAGAAAAAAAAACAGCCCACTGTTTATCTGGAGGTGACAACTAACAAGCGCTCTCCTGGTAATTAGACTGCCACAGTGCACATAGGCGAAACTCTCCATAAAGTGTGCTTATGATTAAATATTTTCTTCTCTTCCGTCCAATTCTGTATTGGGGTTCCCTTACACAGCTCTGCCAGCAATCCACATCCATTTCCATTTTGACTGCATTAATGACATGGCCAAAACACTTAGGCATGGTGGCCTGTAATGAGACTGCAGAATGTGTGACTTATGGTTCATTTGGTAAATGTAATAAACAGATATATCTGCACGAGTGTGTGTGCAAGCACGTGCACATCTGTCACCATCTTTCACAGTATTGGCTTCTCTTGCGTGCCTGCAACTGTTGACAGGTAAAGCATGATTAAAGTATATTTATACTGGAGCAAACAAGGGATGCTTGAACATGCCATCCAATCACCCATCTCATACATACAGAAAGGCAGGTTGATTGATGTCAACCTGTGATGTGCACACAGGGAAAATGTCAACCTGTAAATCTTATTTTACCAAAACCCACCTCACTAAATGGTGAAGTTTAAAATTGATCAAAGCATTATTATGACTGCTTTGTAATTTAAGCTATTCACATGTCTGAGAACCGTGTGAATACAAAGTAAAACAAAAAAAGTAGCACATCACCTTGTAGATGACCTCCTTAAGCAACCAACCAGTATCTTTAAAAACGCTTTTGTAAAACCCTTGATTATACGATGATCTTTCACAAATAAAATCCCCAGTGATTACATAAAGATGTTTGCAGAACCAATAGTGTACCACTATGTTTTAGGGAATGTGATCCCTCTGCATGTTCAGTGATTTAATTTCTCTGTGAAAGAAAACGGTGGCTGCAGAAATGCTTCATAACATGTGTCCAACCCATTGAAGAAAGGACTCCAAAAGGGCTCCTTATGGCTTGTCTGTTCAGACAGCAGACAGACATCCTCTGTCGTCATTGGATGGCACCACTTCTTAATAGTAGATGACGGAACACCTACAGCATCATGACTGTAATTAAAACCAGCATATTCACATGTGCAAACACTAGCCTAAACTTTGTTAAAAATATATAACAAAACAATCAGGGACTAAATGTGAATCATTATCCTTCTTTGCGTGTTGAGTGTACACCAACTCATGAATTACATCATTTGTTTCATTGCTCAACACGTTTTAATCTTGCAGGTGGCCAAATTTAAGGATTTGATTGAAATAAAGTGCATGGGATATGAAAAACGCAAAACTCAAGAAGCATATGATTGGTTGCCAGAGTTGCCATGAAGTAAAATATAATTTCGAAAGGGCTGTGGGCTATTTCCAGATATGTTTGACGCAGGGTAGGGGTGTGTTCCTACTTCATATAATGTTCTAAGCCTTGTTCAACTTGTCTCGTTCTGATATTCCTGAGAATTCTGCTGTGCGTGTATGGAGGATGAGGGGAAGCGAGGGCGGAGGGAGTCACTCCAAATTTCTCATGTGACGGAGCATAACAGGGAATTGTAATACACAGCAACATCATAAATTTGATTACATTACATAGCTGTGCAAGCCTGTAAGCCATTTCCAGGCACCATAAAAAAGCTATAACTAAGTTACCACGGGCACAGAGAAAAATGAATAAAGCCATTTTCTTTTAACAACCCGGGCGCGGGCGAGATATTGTTCTCTCCTCTGGCTTTTATGAGCTTTGCAGACCCGCGATGCGCTCAGTGCGATCGAAGAGGAGACGGAGAAAGATGGGAAATGCACAGCTTCCTGCATATGCTAGACATTTTTTTCTTTTCTCTCTGATTTCAACACGTACATCTGAAATAAAATCAAGTCTGCATAGTCAGATATCCGAGATATGTGCGCTTCAGCAAAATTAGTCAAATTATATAAATGTTTGTGACTGGTTTTCGAAATAATGAAGATACAGATGGCTCCGCCACATTTTTTTTACTTCAACTTGCTATACTATTTATAACATGGGAAGCGAGAGCATTACTGCGTGATATCAAAATAACAATGACACCGGTCACATATTAAACTATAATTTAAGTATATATAAAATATCTTTAAAGAATGAATCCTTAAACGCAAATAAAAAAAAAAAAAACAAATTTACACCAATGGCCATTGTATTTCCAAGGGGACAAGTGGAGCGAATTTAATTCTTATAGGACTTTCCAGCATTCAACAAGGGCATCACAAGCACTTGGAGAAAGAAGTCAGTGTCACTGCCGTGCTGACTCCACCTCGGTGAGGTTGTGGAATGCTCGAGTGGCGCACCTCGACATAAGCTCCTTTCCACACGCTGCTGTTAACGTGGTGCGCTAAAGCAAAACCTTCGCAGGGTGTAGACCAAGAGCGCTCTGAAAAGTCAAACGTTCACAGGCCTGGGTTACGTTTGTCTTTAACATCACATTAAACAGCCCATCGGAACTCGCGAACACTCAGGGAGAAAGGGAGAAACATCGAAATGCCATTTGCGATCGACACCTGAAATAAGGATTGAGTGTGTCGGGGTCTAGTGATATGCTGATATCAGATTCTAGTGCAAAGCATCTCACGACAGACTTGGTCAATGAGAAACCCTCCTGTGGAGATGCGTTTACTAGATGGAGAGTATCCTTAATGTTTACACACGCGCAGATAAATCAGAAATGTGCTTCATGTTCCCCAGCTAAAGCTGTAACGAATCCAAGAGTAAAGAAATCATGAAGCAGCTTCGCCCGTCTGCTTGCTACAGCATCACACTGGATTATTTCATTTAGAAGATTATAATTGCCATAAACTCTTAATGACGGAACTGAAAATGAAGCCCTGTCTGCTCAACGCTCGTTTACAATGATTGAAATCTTTGTTTTAAGTCAAGCAGCAGGCATCCCTTACGCCAGCGGAAGCAGCAGCTTTGCGGTGGTAGAGTCGCATCTCTCCCTTACTTCGGCACCATCGGGCATTTCGCCCCACTACCAAGCTCCGTGGCAGCTTGAGCGAGCCTCTTTGCGGTATTTTTGAAAAGCTGCTACTCTGTGGGTTCTAGTGTTCGCACTTAGTCTGTGCAGGTGGTAAGACGGCACATTAGCGCGCGCGTCGTGCGCTCAGAAACCAGCTGCTCATAAGCAATTTCTAAAGCTTTAACACAATGACAAATCCGTGACTCAAAATAGCTCACAGTGAATTAAAAGTAGCTATCATAAAAAAAGAGAAGAAGAAGTCAGCCTACCTCTTGGTCAGCGTCGGAGTTCCAGTGTCTTTCCTTTAAGCTTATAAACCCCTCACATCTTCATGTTTAAAAGAAGCAATAATCCCCTGGTTTGTGATAAACGTGTGAGTCCCTGCGGCAGGTCCAGTGACGAGCTGTAGACGGGTTCCCCTGCGGGGTTTAATAATGTTTTTAAAATCCACCCCGAGAGCGCAGGTCGGTCAGGACGCGCTTGGGTACGGCAGGAGGAGTCGCTCCCTCAGAGGTAGCCGCCGTGCGCACTTGGAGAAACCAAGCTCTGTCCGCGCAGAGATGCTGAGGGAATGATGTCATGCGTCCGGCCCTCCCTCTCCAGCCACCCCTCAACTAACGGCTCTCTCCATCATCTCTTTCCCTTCTGTTATTGTACCCCCTTTTCTCTATGCCAAACTGTCTTAACATTTTATTTAATTAGCTTTTTTAAGGGGGAGGGGGTGCATTTGAGTTATTTTTTATTTAATACATTGGTTCTGGTAATGTAATCAAATATTGCCAAAATTTAAATAAGCTATAATGAATTGGCACAGCAGTCTGTAATGTGTTTGGTGACCAGTGAAACAATTAGTTTAACTAATGTTTTCGACTGGAACACAGCTTGTTTTGGCAGATGCGTTTTTGCAGTGCTCCACTTGACATGATGAAGTCATGCCTCTATCTCCCGCCTCACTGACGCTATCGCCCAGTAGTATCGTCAGCCTGCCTTTAGCCGGGATGAGAGGGAAGGTAAGATAGCATGAAACAGACCAATGCACGCAGCGCACTGTGGCAAGACTGCCTGCCCCTTCCCGCCGTAGCAGTTTCATCTTAAAGATAAAGCAGCATATCTTCATGTAAAAAAAACCCCAAATATCCCAACTATTAAAACATTTAAAAAATATACACATTATCATAAAAATGTATATAGATTTTTGCTTTATGATTTGGTTCAGATTAAGGTCAGCGACAAATTTCAGTTGTTTTTATAATGCATTCATACTCCTCACAATAGTTGAGCAGGGATTTGGTATTTTTCTGCATTCTGATTTTGCTGCCAGCTGCTTTAAAAAAAAAAAAGAAAACTGAGAACAAGACTGCAAGGGCATTTAATCAATGCAGGTTTTACTTAACAAATCTTTAAAGTGACAGGACTGCATCCTTCATCTCTAAGATGTGGTGCACAAATGATTACTCAGGGACTAGCTGGAATGTATGACCTCCTGGAGCTTGGTCATTCATGCTTCCCCAAAGCGCTGTGAAGGAGGCATTTTGCCTCAAGTAGCAAAGGATTTCAAATTGATGGACAATGAAGACCACGGTTTAGTGCTTAATGCTTCACAGCCATCCAGAAGAGTATCACGTTTCCTATAAATATAGACACATTTTGTCCTGTGGACACCAATGGGCAAATTTTTTGTCCAGTGGAGGACTCCAGATAGAACTCCAAATATTACAAACTGCATTGATATAAGCCAAGCCAGTACTGGAGATGTTTTCTCTCACTGGAGCATGATCTCCTGGTGCCTGAGTGGGTTCTCTTTAGGTACTCTGCCTCCAACAATCCAAACACATATGTGTCAGGGTAACTGGGGATTCTGAATTGACCCTGGGAGTGAGTGTGAGAAAGCATGGTTGTTTCTCTTGTTTATCTGTATGTTGGCCCTGTGATGGATGGGTGACCACCCATGGTGTACCCCACTTCTTGATCAATGGCAGGAGGAATATGCTTCAGGCCCCCTGCGACACTGAACTGGATAAAGCAAAGAATGTGTAAAAAAATTACTAAATGCAAAATGCAAAAATGCTAAATGTGTCAAACATGTTAAATTTGCTTTGGTTTACATACATTCATCCATTGTCTTCTATGCAGTCTTTGAGATAATTTTTACAACTGGATGTTTATGCACCTGTTTGATACTGTTTGGTGAGGTACATCACCTCGATTTTTGCTTTCCTGTGTGCCTGCATAGCGTTTTAAAGAGGGCTGATTTCTGTGTCATGGAGAGGTGGAAAAAAAGAGCCAAGGATGCCTACATTAATAAGTGAAAAGCACCCCATGAGAACCAGCAGTTTCATCATTTGTGGTCCCAGCAGGGATCAAACTCCTAACCTTGGAAGAGCTGATGCCTCTTCTCTACCTACTGAGCTAGACAGAAGTATGTGTGACCTTTAAGCCAAACTAAAGCCTTTAAGTTCCTTGGACTGTTAATTTGATTGTCCTTTGCTTTTTTTGCCTTTACTTCACATAATTGGACATTCCTTTGATAATGTGTCCTCTTGTCAGTAAGGGGGCACCAGATGCTGTCAAAAGTCAACAAGGTAAACAGAAGAATGTGGTTTCATTTTTCTTCTCACATTTTACTAATGTCAAGGCGTGTTTAGTTGCTCAGTAAAACCAATCTTTAGAAAATTTAACATATGAAATATTCTTTGGAAAAAAATGTCTTGTGTAAACTTGTTACAGTGTCAAGGTGGATGAATCAGTTAGCTTTTTCATGGCTGTGGCACTCTCTAATACAAAGTATTAATAAGCCAACCTGTCCCTGCTGCATCAGTTTTTTTCAGAGTAACAGCATTGAGAATCTTAGACACACTGGTGTTCACTGCGAATATTTTGCAGTAAATTTAAGAATGAGAGGTACAGAATTATTTAATGTGTAATAGAGTCAATTCAGTCTTGAAATCATTGTATGAAACCACCACTCTCTCTAGTTTTCCTCTATGAGACAAAACCCACTTCACTTCTAATAGATCAGACCTGATGTTGCCAAAGCAACAGCAAGAAAAGAAAATCACACAGCAGACGATAAGATAGAATTAACTCAATGAAACTGACATTTGCTGTTTGGCTAAAGGTTTGCCGACTATTGTCAAGTTACAGTCAATGAAAGCAGTTGACCTCATTTGAGGGGGTGTGTTCTTACATTTTGTCTAGTTATGAACTTGCTCAAAAAGTCAGATGGCCTATATTAACAAGGACTGGACAGTTTTGATAACTGTACTATGGGTAATAAGTATGAAATCACTGGGGTTGGTGTCTGTTTGCTCATGAAATGACTCATAGCCTGGACTTTAGGCACCAAACATTTCCTCTGGCACCTGTCAGCTTTCATTTTGTCCTAATAAAGATAAAATAAACTGTCCACTCAGTAGAATGCACCTTTTCTTTGATTTTCTCAGAGCAATTCTCTGTTCTTCCCATGTCAGAAGCTCTTTTTCTCATCACCCACTCCCCTTCCTCAGTCGCACTTTCCCCTTTCTCTCTACTGGTTATCCTCAAATGTTGACCTCAGTTCTCCCTAACTTCTTTTTCCTTCTTTTACATGTAAGCTGGTGTGTGGGAAAAAGACGCCAATCAGACTGGCTGGGTGAGTGGTTTAATTAAAGGAGAAGTAGTGTTCTGTCACCTTGCACTGAGCACCGGCAATCAAGAGCCACTGACTGGAAGAAAAGTCAGACAAGGCCATTCATTGATTGGTGATTTCAGCAAAGTGACTTAGTCCACATGATACGCAGAGAGAGCTTTGACTTAGAAAAGGGATAAAGATAATTCACCACAATGGATTTTACCAGACCAAATGAGAGCCAGATTTCTATTCTATCACACTTTAATGTAAACCACGTCAACATGACTCAATGTTATGGTGCTTGAATAAAAAAACTTAACTCAAACTTAAAAATGAACGGTGCTGTCACTTAGAAGTAATTCATTATTGTAAGTAAAGGAGATTTCAGTATGAATGTCTTTTTTAAACATCTTCTGAAATAAAACCCTTTACTATTCAAAGGATGTGGCTAAAAAACAAACAGCAACAGGCTTTGGAATATTGGTGACAATAACTGATGAATAAAGAATGAAGGACCTTCTCAGCTTTGATCAGTGCCTCTGTTTTGGTGTGACGGCTAATGTGCTGGAAGCCATGTTTATTATACACCACTTTCACATCTTTAAAAAAAAAAAGCCTTTTGTTGGGACAGATAATCCATAATTCAAAGATGTCATTGTTGCATAAGTAACTATTGATTTTGTTTGCAGAGAAAATATGAACATCACACAGATATTTACTGGCCTAGAAATACTAAATGTGCCCACTTTTAAATGTTGTTAACCCATCCTCTGTGCAGCTTAGTGGCTATATCGTCTAACCGATAATGCATGTGATCAATTCCCAACAAGTTGCCATGCTGAAGTGGTGCTCATCATGAATGGTGCTTTGGATAAAGTGTCCCACAAATGGCAAATGGACTTTCCAGCTGTCTGGATTGCATTTGATCAGCCCCTCACTTGAGCTAAGAGTGAACAGTTTTGACAATGTATACAAGAAATGATAATTAATTTGAACTTTGAAGAGAGATCCTTAGACAAGTTGATTTTACACAATGATAATTGTGACATGTTTTGCAATACTTGTTTGCGTTGATTTAAAAAATGCCCGTCAAATTTAAAGTCCTTTTAACTTAAAGATCAATTTTAAAAATATGGTGTGCAAGTCTAATTAATTATCATAAGAATTAAGAAAATGACAGCGATGCATCTGAAATCATAGTACCACTAATCCCAAACCAGAGAGTGACAGCTGATGTAATGAGACTGGGCATAGAGTTGAATCAGTTTGTAGGAAAATGTATTATTACAGCACAACTGTTTTCATATATTTCGTATTATTGCTAATGCAACACCACAAAGGCAAACAATTATGTTGAAGACTCTTCACAAGCACACTGCACTGCATTGCATAATGCTTTGCTGCTCTACAAGTAATTCATACCATCAATTGTCTTTGTTTCAACCAAAATTTTCCATTTATGTATGAACATAGATGGTCTTCATAAAAGATAATCAAAAGTTTGGCTTTCATGTATAAGTGCAAAGAGTCTCTGATAAGGTCATGTATTTCTGATTGAAATGTGTCAAAATGTGCAATATTGGAAATATAAGCTCTCAACAACCACCAAGCATACAGCAAAAAGAGACTTTGTGCATAGATGGACATGATGATACATAAACTAGTGTATAAGGGGGGTTGAATTCACATTGTAGCAATTGCTATACTGTTATGTTTTGAGATAATATCAGCAATGCAGATAGGATTTTGAGGTGAAATGCTTTGTTACCGTGGCAATCAAATTAAGGTCAATCCAGACAGCAATTACTCTCAACAGTTTAAGCATCTTAGACCTATGCAGTGAGTAGAGAATGGTGAGAATACTACCAGAGTTAGCGACTTTTGATACTGTGACATTTAGCAGAAAAAGAATGGGTGAAACTCTCAATTCACACCAGAAGCAACACCCTCAGCCCCAACTGGGCACGATACCAGCAACCATTCCTCCAAACCCACACTGACTCTGGCTTTCCTTTTACTATTGAACATACAGCTGAGTTCAATATAGCATAATTCAGAAAAAAGATTTTGAACATCTAAATGGAGTGTGTTAGTCTTTCTTGGAATTTGTCATGCAACCAACTCCCGAAAGACTTTCAGATTTCCTTTTATTTTTGACTAATAAAAAGATAAAACCAAGATAAACAAATGAATCCTCTTTTTTTGAGAGGGAATCAACTTTCATCACTACAAACTAATCAATCAGCCTAAACAACTGACACAAAAGTCCTAAACTTATTGATGGTTAATGCGTCAATCTTCACAGCAAAATACAGCAAAATATTGACAACTTTATTTCTATGGCCCCTTTTAAAATCACATGATGACAGCCTTATTTGACATTATATGTACACTTGGAGCATATAAAAGGTATAAAAACATGAAGTCATATAAGATATTAAGTAAAGTAAAATTAAAACAGAGAAAGACCATTCAGAGATAGACCATTCAGAGATAGACCATTCAGAAAATGTTCTGCAATATAAAAGATATTACACATAAAGAAAAGAAAAGGTTTCCACTTATTTTGGCAGATTCTATAGATAAAAAAGACCTTTAATTCAAATGGTGATATAAGTTCATACCTCCCAATATGACTCAAATCGCCCCTACAGGCAGAAGAATGGAAATTCAACTAATTCGTTCAGACAAACCTCATATGTTTGTCTGATCTCAAACATATGTGCTGTCAAAACATTTCAAATATGTTTGTCATTTCCTGGTTTGAATTATGCGATAACATTACCTGATTAATGTTAGAGAACAGCTTGTGGGTTGCATAGAAGCAAAACATGGTAAGATGACATGTTGTCACTTTGCTTTTGGAAAACAACATCACATGGTTGAAATTGTATGGATGACAAAGGCTACACGGCAATGCTTTAAGGAGAAGGAGGGGGAGGACAGTCTTGCTCTAATATATCCCTGATATATTTTTATGTACAGAGCATCCCAACTTCCCTGGTTGTCTCAACTTAGGCAGGTTTAGCTGTTGATGTCAGCATCAAAACTAAGCAAGGTTAGCAATGTTTTTATGGTCTTTGTGTCCCAAAAACTATTTGCTTGTTTTTGTTTCTTATTTGACTGTTTTTTTTTTAATTATCTGGCGCCGCAAGGCACCTAATATTATTATGTGTATGAATGGTGTCACATGAATATAGTGAACAGTAATTAAGAAGATTATAAAATCAGTTTGAAAACAAATATTTCAGGTTTTAGGGCCTTATTCGTACGACATGAAATGAGTGTCATCCACTTAGGAATAAAAGAGGACAAAATGCCCAAGAAAAAAATTAAGTGTCAGTAGAATTCTCCAGGAACATGAAAAGCAGTTTCTTAAATCAGCACACCTTCTTCTTATCAGAGTATCACCGGCTTCAGTATCACAACTTTTCACTCACACAAACTCAATAGTTGCCTAGAACATGTTTTTTTCACATTTTGGTGGTGGTGGTGGTGCGGGGGGGTAATAGGATACTTAGGAATAGGATGGCTGCTGATGAGGTCAGAATAGTCAAGCCCAGGTTTCTTTAAAAAGAGCTGATCAGTGACAAGTTCCAGATAATCAAGAACAAATCTTCAAGACAAGTGGGTGTTCACAGTAAGCAAAGGCTGATAAAATCGAGAGCTTCAAAAAGCAGATTCATGAAAATAGAGTGAAACGGAGGTACTGCTCATGCTTTTTAGTGTAAAAAGAGATATTAAAGGCTAATTCTTTTTGAGGTAATTCTCTTTTTTTCTGCCTCAGAAAAAGTGGCGAAAAAAGAATAAAAATATTATGTGATGAGAGTAGACATAGAAACTGAGGTTGGAGTTATTCTGAAAGCATGGGAAAGAGAAAGAGAAAAACCGGGCAGAGCTGCAGAAATAGCACATGTTCAGCATAAAGGAATATAGATTAAATGAGAGAAAATATATCTTTCTAATTGAGCTTCAGCTGCACTTCAACTGAGTTGTAATTTTCAAATATATCCGTAGAGCAATGCAAAATCACAAAAACGTGGTTACAATTTTCTGGCTATAATGTGACCGTTTAGCTGGACCGCCATCCCTTTCCAAGTTTAAATGAACAGGAGCGCTACTGAGTAAACTGACCAAAGTTGTCAGGCACAACAAAGCTGTGGAGTGTGTCACTAAACATTCAAGACACTCTGCCACTTCCTTCTCTCCCAGTGGAAGACTATTGTACATGTAAGTATAACTAAATTCATTGCACAAACATAATCTTTTGGTTCCCTGAGTGGTGATTTCTTTGCAGATAACGCTGCAGTAATAAAAATCAGGATTTTATTAGAGTTGAGCAACAGTCTGGAAGTGCATTTAACCCACTGCAAGTTGACACGGTGGTGTTGACATGTAGTAGGCTAATTTCCAATCACAATTTCAGACACAGTTAGCTATCTAACAAAAGTACAGCTTTGTTTTCAATTTGACTGTATCAGTACAGACTTACCTTTTTTCTTACAAAAAGATGGAACTTTGGATTATATGCAGAGTGCCTAAACCTTATGACACAAACGATATGCCCACTAGCAATTCTAATAAATAGCAGATAAATATGCAGAAAAATAGCCCGTCTTTGTCTTTGCGTTTAAATATTTCCACAAGAGATACCACTATGTAAACAGGCAGGTGACTGCAAAATCAAGTCCCATCCCATCCCATTTGCAATAGAAATAAACCACTGACCAATTGTCATCTGCTGTGGCATGAGTGAAAATCTTTCCCTGTTGAGAAAGTTGGTGAGCAGTAACACAACAGTATGAAGGTTTCAGGTCATGGTAACAGAGAAATAGAAATAGAAATGGCGTGTTCAGGGCGATAAATTGTCGCCCTGTAAGGCAGACCTATAATGGCTGTGAGACGGTGCTGGTGTATTGCAGAAGCCACTGAGAGACACTTGGCTCATTAGTTTGAGGTATTGAGGGGATGAGTGTGTGGGAGCGAGTGAGTATATGACACGACAAGGCTTTGATGCGCTGACAGGTAGAGAGCTCATTCTCCTGCTCTTCCCTTGTCATCATACCCTCTTTTCACTTCTCACACTTTCTCTCATTCTTGATAAAGTCACTACCAGATGGATTATTCTTCCCCTTTTGGTCTCTTCACTGTTTCACTCGTTGTAAACTCTCTCTGCTTCCTGACTCCATCTCTTTTCGGCTTCATCTCTTCTTCACTTTTTTTCTTCTAACTTTTTCTTGCCTTCTCCCCCTCACTGTGCTCTATGTGGATGTCAATAGCAGAAGCCTGACAGGACATTCAGTTGGGTGAAAGTGTGAACATCCCTCAAGGGGAAAAAAAATGCAACAAAAAATTATGTCTGAGTATCCACAGGTTCCTCACAAATTTTGATAGTCAAGCTAGTACTGCAAATGCTATAGTTGTAACTGATATATAGGGTAATGTTTGTTTGGATTCATACATTAACAAATGGGAAAATGGTTCGATAAGAAATGTGCATCTCCCATGGCTGAATGCTAAATCTGGCCCTATGAGCCATTATAATCCAGGGCTTTCTTTATTTCAAGAGAATCCTGGATTATGATGGAAAACCCTGGGGGGGGGGGGGGGGGGGGGGGGGGGGGGCATTTTGCCACAATCTTATTCTGTTAGACAACTGAGGAGACAATATGACTAGCAAACTATCCATTCATTATGTGTACCTAAACACATAATTAATGATATTAAGTCTGTGATTTTGTTGTTTTACTATGCAGGTGGGATTTGTCATTTTGCCAGTTGAATGTTTTATTTGTGCTACTAAAGGTTCCTAAACCTTCAGTCACACCTCAGTCAAAATGTTGTCACAGTTCATGTCCAAAGCTTCCCAGGCTGACATGCCCTCTACTTACCACTTGTATAATGTGCTGTATCAAAACAGTCCTTCATATAACTCATGTATCAGTTTTGTGTCTTAAAGTATGTAACCTTTCCAGATCTGTACTTTTTACCATAATTTAGAGACCCCTGGCTAAGGGTCTTTGCTCAAACCTGATTCTAGTTTCAAGGATGCCACATCATCAACCCGCGCTAAAACAACGTTCCAATGTCAAGGATCCTTCAAAGGACTTAGTCTTTCATTCCATTAAATGTCAAGGATGCTTCTACATCACCTTGGTGTTCTCAAAACACCCACAATCCTCTGAGCATATGTTGATGTGATTTTTGAGAACATCCCCAAGATGGCTGGATGCGACAATGACTGTGTAATATGGATGTTATTGCATTTACATGGTAGGTATTTAATATGGATGTTTATTTACATGGTAGCTGTTGTCACCATAAAGTTGGTAAGATCGTTATCCGTTCCATCAAAGGACATTGAAGCATGAATTATCAATATAAATGGCTAATTAATTGCAGTTAATGGCTATTCACAATTCAAGAGCCATGTCAGCTTTTCAACTGTTGTGTGTGTAGGGTGTAATTGTCGGTGGGACTGTTGATGTGAAGTTTGTTAGGACTCTCCAAATATAGAGTCTTTCCAAGCCTAAGAATGTTCCTTTTTACTGAAGAAGAACCTTAGACTTTGAGAGGCACTTTGTCTCGATCTTCCCACAATAAGGGCAAATGTTCCACTCTGTGTATCCACAAATTCACCTTCCTTCAACAAGTTACAATATAAATAATGACAACTAATAAAAAAGCTAATTCCAGAAGTTGAGTTAGTGAAGCCTTTGCTACTCATGATCACTACAATACCGAAGCTCACATTCTGTACTTAAAAAAGATTACTTTCACTGTATACTGAAAACATGAGCACATTCACACATGGCACCTAACCTTGACACTGTATGAAAGGGTTTAGATGCCGTGCCTAAATCTTTTGGTGATATGAGACATAGCAGAGTGCAACTTGGCTTCTGCTTTCTTAAACTGCTCTCATATCTAACATAGCTACATTTTGTGAATTTTTTCAACTGACTTTTGATCTTATACTGCCTCAAGCAAAAGCTGTAAAGGTGACATGGTTCCCATTTCTGTGCAGGCTGTAGCAGAAAGAGATTTTTGTTTCGTATACTTTTTTGGCACTTTTCTCTGACAGCAAACAATGAAGAAGCAGAGAAAATACAGTTTGGAAGAGGGGGGTGCAATACACTAAAATCTCTGGCTGAAATAAAAGTGAGTACACTACAAGATATGTGACCTCCTTACAAAAAAATGTGCAACATGCCTTTATTTTGTTATTTACTCACTCTTTATGGGGCAACACAGATGCACTATTATTTTATGTATGTAGACCATGATCATTTGATTTGTAGTACCTTGTTGGGCTTTCAAGCTCAGGAGGGAAACAAATTATTTGGAACACATTTTCCAACAGGCTTGTTTTAATGAAATTCTGGACTGTTGAACAGGAGTAGCTAACAATTTATAGGTAATATCAAACTGTTTTTGCTAGTAATTTTATCCAAATTAACGTGGTACTTGAAGGCTAAAAACATAGAGAACACAACCTGTAACCGTGGCTTTAGTTGTACCTTGTATCAATGGGTAATGCTGAAACACATCCTTACAGTCCTAAAATATGCACTGAGGCTTTAAAAAAAATATGACTGAATCACTGAGCATGACGGCAGCTCATCAGTATATTATTACTCAACCTTTAACTTTATTCTTTGCTTCACTACAACTGCCTGCAACACAGTACCTCTCTCACACGGTTGCATTGATAGGATCTGACTTAACCTTGGTGAGGTGCATCACCTCCAACAATCACAGTTCCTTGTCACAACTAGAGAACATCACCTTAAGGGGATAGGGGTACCATTAGAAGAGAAATGTTGGCTCTAGATAAGGCTTTATTCTAGTTTTCGGCTTGCATGTAGCATGCAGTATTTAGTTCAGCTTCATTTCCTCGTCATGGTCTCTTGTGAATGTTCAATCATTCAAAGCCTGTAGACACAAAACTGTTATTTACAACAGATACTGAGACTTATCTGGTGAATAAAGTTCAAAATTGTTGTAATGATTGTTTTTGGATTGCATTTATGTTACTATGTTATGTTACTTCTCCAGCCAGAAGCTACCTATTACATGGGGTAATTTATCAAAAATAATCTCCACTTTCAGTTCTGCTCCGATGTTTAGGGAAATAACACCAGTAGTGCCTTAGCTCCTGAAGTAGTAGTAGACCATTTGCTTTTCCACTTTTATGGGAGACAAGCATGCAATACACCTCATGTCTTTGGATCCAGCTCTTTTAAACTGGCTCACATACCTTGAGGTCCCTGGACACAAGGTCAGGACCCTTCTCAATGACTTTGATGATTCCTGAACTATTCCTTTAGGGCCACCATGAAAGCTGAAGTGTTGTTCAAATGAAATATCCCATCAACTGGCTATGGAATCTTGTACTATAATTAATGTCCCCCTCAGTGTGAATTCCAATTAGTATGATGATTCCTGACCTTTCTCTTAATGCTATCATTGGGCAAAATTTTTTGAATGTCAAATTCTTTGGGATATAACAAGGCTACTGCAGAATTAATGCCATTCTCACCAACCTCAGCAGTTGTTTCTACATTGAAATTCTTAGTGCTTAAATAGCAGGAAACTGGTCTTATAATTGTTCAATTAAATTAAATTCAGTTTTATTTATATAGTACCAAATTACAACAAAACTCATTCCAAGGCACTTAAATAATATAGTCCTATTGTTGTTGGGGCACTCACACTTGAAGTGAAATCATAAGTGCGTTATTGACCCACCCACCTTTTTATGGGTTGCTGTCACCTGTTTATGTAACTGCCTGGCCAAAATGTGAGATGGTCTTATGAATTACTGCAAGTGTTTGGGGATTAGTTTAGGGGATACCCGAGGCCCCCTCTTATGTTTGAAGTTGTTATATCAGGTTTCTTTCACATCACAAACTATCTTTCTTACCAGTCCAGAATTTGTTAATTAATGTCCTAGTAAGTGTCCCTTATCCTTGAGATGTAGGTGGACAAATGTGTCTTAAATTTTGGACTTAGTCAAGACTCGGCAATGACTCAGTGATCAGTCTTGCGCAGAGTGGTGGCAAAATAAATTAAGTTATTAAATATAATTCACATTGTTATTCAATTTTGATAACAAATACATTTATTAATCTTTTATGAAGAGCTGCTATCCCTCCAATTCTCGCTGCCAATTCCCTGTACATATTGTGTGTCTTGGTCTGACAAGTAATGATGAAATGGGCTGAGCTATTATTCAAGGTTTTCATAACAGATGAAACCCTGAGTAATTGAAAATTAAAAGGATCCCCTTTAGTGGGTACAGTAATTAAAAGTTAATGGAAAAATCGTCAGAGTACAGACACAGCAGCAGTTGTCAGCTGGAACACATTATAGAATAATAATTCACTGTGGGTTGCCAGAGGTCGCAGCAGAACTTTCTGAATGTATCTTCGATCTGAAAAACATCTGTAGGAGGCGTACCTTTGATTACCTAATGATACCCCTGTGCTCTATGATCAACATTAAATATATGCACATGTCATATTTGTGAAGAAATACTTAAACTGCTCCCATTTTCAGACTGTACAACACATTATACATATGGTGCTATAAGATAGATATTGTATTGTACATTTTTCTGCAGATAATTTTGTCATTCTCCTCAGAATAAGCAGACAGGTTGGTTTTGAATATTTTGTCAGATAATACTTTGCTGTGACTAAAGTTAAGACAGCTACTGACTGACAAAAAGATATGAGAACTTTTTTTTTTCAAAGAATTGAAACTGAGTCTTGTGTGTGATTGCTAAGATGAAATGTACAGTCTCCTGATATCTTCTGAGGATTGAAATAGCTTTCACCAGGAAAAATAGATGTGTAAATATAATGTGTGCAAAAGAACAGAAATTGAGTGCAATACACATTCAGCAGAATAAATGTGGTGATCATAAGCAGCAAACATCCCCATGAAAGTTAAAAACTGGGTAAAGCAGAAATAGATATGCATTCTGAGAAAAATGTGTTTTTAACCATCCTGCCAAACATGACTGACAAAAACAATCTCCAAGTAAATTAAATAGTTTTCAAATTCATGTGCAAAATGAGCAGTATTCTCTGCTCTGAGATGCCGTTGACACGTCTGATGCAGAGGCTGATAGATAAACTCGAACCATCTTAAATGAACCAGATTAACTGGGAAAAAAGAGAAGGGATATTTTAACAAAAGCAAACTGCTTCAATGTGAAATTACTAATGCACACAACAAGAATAAATTAGTTCAGTGAGCTCCCTGGCGTGGATTTTGTTACTGAAATTTGTAAAATTGTGCTACCAACATTTCATTTGTGGGCATGTTCTGGCAACAGCTGCAGCTGAGCTGTCTGAATGCTATATGAAAAACAACAGGTGTTGGGGAAGTTTCTGTGGGAGAAGTTTCTCCAAAAGTTTGCAAAAGTACCAAGTGAAAAATTAGATGGGTATTGGGATTGATCCTCAAGTCTATGTGGCTGAGGCCACCAGATGTCCACTGGCCAGTTTCGACTGTAACTAGAATCTTCTTTGTAGGTCCACAGCCCTTTAACCTAAATGGTTTGGTGCTGGCTCTTCAAAAATGAATTCAGTGACTCATTCTTATTTCCATGTCGTCAGGCACTCACACTTGGTCAAGAGCCCTTCATATAATGGTAACCTTTTACCATTAGTTTCTGAGACACAGGAGACTGCTGCTTATCTCCAGATATCCCTCTACAGTGCTAGCCTGTGCCAACAGTAAACGCCAAGAGGAAAAGTAATTCTATTATGCTTCCTTATCAACAAATAACACGGATCATGTAAGGAAGCTGGAGGGGAGGGGGAGACTCATGTTTGAGTCTGAGCCACTGACTGCAGGTGCTTTACTTAATTTCAATTGTCTTTACTACTATAGATCTCTGTCATTCATTACAAGAACATGGTTAAGGTCAGGAAAACATGGTTAGGGATCACAATGGTAAGGCATTATACAATAAAATACATTTTATTGCAGAAAGCTTTGCAAACATATTTTGCGTTGCCATGGCAATGTATCCCATGAACATCATGCTACCAGCTCAGGAAACCCTGCATGTCCACAGGAGACACATTTATACGTTGCAGATTTATGGAATGTTGTAAGACTGTGTTGGACAACCACCATTTCACAAAAAAGTAAGAATAATGTTTTATCGAGTACGTGAATTTCCCACTTTCACTGTCTTACAGTACTCTACAAGTGGCACATTCCAGTCCTGAGGAAAAAAGGACCAACGGTCCTAATTGGGAAGAAAAACTTAATATGTTAATACCAGAACCTAACTGTGGAGATATATTTTTGCAGGCTACCTCTCTTTTCAGAGAGTCCAGTATCTGATGATCCTTTTTTTATGTGTCAGCTTAGAATAAAGATTCTAAGTCTACATGCAGACAATAGAAATGTGAAAGCTACTTAATTTCCAAGTAATGTGGCCATAATAACATTTCCCAGAGGTCTCGTTGTCTTCTTACCTTTCCTTTATGAATAAAATGAACATCTACATTCCTTTGGGATGTGATTGTGGTGAAAAAGAATGGCCTTTAGAGGACTATTATCCACAGCATCTACAATGTTGATATGGATGGGTTTTTTTGTACGATAGCTTCTACCCTCCGCTTCTGTCGACGTCATCTCTATCACTATATCTGCTTCCCAGTGTTTGGTTTGTGTCAACAATCATTAATCATCCCTATTCACTACGTCAAATACTCTGGGACACTTTCAGTTTAGTACAGCATGACAAGTTTATTATATCATACTGTACATTTTGTATATATCCATACACAAGTAGCCTACGTGTATAAGCATATAAACCAAACACTATCACTGGAATTTTCACACTTTTCCAACTACAAGCCTAAGCACAAAATGACTTGTTACATTGACCTTCATTAAATCTATCCAAACACACAAATGTACATTTCTTACAATAAATGGGCTTTTTTTTGCAACACACTGTTGTTGCCATGAAATGTGTTTTTCTTTTTTTTCCAGTACACATTGTAAAATATCAGGTTTTTCTAACTCGTTATCTCCTAAGAAAGGTTTACATGGGTACCAAAAGAGAGAAAACCTGATCCAGTATCCTTTCTTTTTTTTCAGTTTTGCAGTGTATTTGGCTTATGTGACTGAAATACATATAATAAGATTTATGTAAATTAAATCAAGATGGCTAAATAAATAATGCAAATGACATCAAGATGTCATAACAGCTAATGGTCTTTGTTGCTAGGCGACAGTGCCTGGTTAGACATACAAGATGAAAACACTTGTGGCTTGAAAGCAGCTTTATTGTGTCAAGCAACTTTTAGGTTGTGCTTTACGAAAGGAAGAAACTGAACAGATTTTCTCTCTGTATGGTTGATGGTTGGATAGATGCAGGCTTTATTTCTACTTACATATTTCCTACGGCACTTAAACCTAACTGTTGTTTCTCACTTGTATGTTGTTTTGGATATATGTGTCTGATAAACAGGTTATTGTTCCTGTAATAACGTTTTATCTTTATTTTCACAAATGACTCTGTACTTTTCATTGGCTAGAGTTGCAGCATCAGACTAGACTGAGACTGAATAGTGCGTCTGATTTATGGGGCTGTGCATGCACATGAGAAAGTGACAAATTATATAAGTTGGAGGATGGACCTTTGAATGATTGCCAACATTTTGAAATACTTTCTTCATACAATAAATATGCATTCATTTTGAAATTTAATTTTCTAACTTTCAACATGATGTTATGACTTGCTATGTTATGGCTTGCTATGCTACCAAGGATTTGGGTAATTGAAGTTGTTTTGTCGGTTTGTTTAATGTCATCTGTTTCTGTTTAAGATTTCTAATGGCCTTTATCTTATTCCTGGCCATACATTTGATCACCATATCAGTGTTATCTCTTATAACTCACTTTTTAATGGTCGTTTAGGTCACCTTGTCAAGCCTTTTCTGTTCGTTTCTGT
This sequence comes from Leuresthes tenuis, assembly GCF_036924035.1. NCBI lineage: Eukaryota > Metazoa > Chordata > Actinopteri > Atheriniformes > Atherinopsidae > Leuresthes > Leuresthes tenuis. The sequence goes on along the minus strand of NW_027325361.1, from coordinate 11,554,289 downwards.
ACAGTAAATTGTTGTGTTTTCTTTTCAGTCTGCTAATGTTTCACATTTTCTGAAAAGCCTTGGAGCATTTTTTTTAGAAATCTTTCTTGGTAAACATTTTTCTTGCTATACCTCTAAGAAATAAACATTTCATATTATTTTGTGTTATTCACTAAGTTGTTAATAATGTAACTCTATGCTGAGAATGCCTTTTATGATGTGTGAACAATGGTGCTGTAGCTCTTACAGCTACAAAACATTTCCAAACAATATGGTCACCAGCTCAGAAGTTGGGAAAGCCTTCGACTTTGCATGACCACATATTCACATCGCAAGTGTCATCATCAGTTTTCTTCTTTTTTGTATTGCGTGGTCAAATATTTATCAAGTTTATAAAACTTTCATCTTTCATCACTGGTAAATATTTTATCCTCTGGAGATGTTGGGGTTTGTCAGACTTCTTGTTTTGTTTTTCTGTGTTTTGTTTCTGTTCTTGAGTCATTGGTTTAAATTTTGGATTTAATCTTTTTGTATTTGTCTAGTCTTGAATTGTCTTTAAAGGCTTCTTTGTTTTTTTTCTTGTCATTTGATTTCCTACTCTTTTCTCTGAAATCATTTCTTAGTCTTTTGTTCTGAGTTCTTGGTAAGGCTTACTTTGTTCATGCATTCAGTCCTGTGTTTAGATTTTGTCATTCCTCCTTGTATCCTCAGTTTCCCTGTTAGGTCATCAGCTCAACTTCCACACCTTTATCCAGCTCAATCAACCACAGCTGCATCCACTTCCCCATTAGTTCCCCCTGAGTATATTCACTCCTTTGTTCAGCTTTGTCTTTGTCAGATCTTCACAACCCTCTGGAAATTCTCGGTAGTTGTTTCACTTGCTTGTCTCGGTTCATCTGGTTTGTTTTGTATTCAAGTTTTTTGTTTTGTTTTCACAGTTTAGTTTTTGGTTATGCTCTGCCATGTTTTTGGCTTCTATTTTCTAATAACTTACCAGTCAAGCTTTTCATCTACATTCAGTCTGCTGATTTGCATTTGGGTTCTCTTGTCTCCACCACCATGGACTGTAACGACAGAAAGTTACCACCTGTTAGAATCTCTCTCTTAGTGGTTGCTTAATTGACACTTTATAAGTGAGGCAATTCCAAAGTAGTGAAAGCACTAAATAACTTATAGTACACCAAGACAAGTGTGATATGATTATATAAGTATTAGTTTGGTGCCAAGTGAAATCCAATAATTTAACATTTAATTATATTGCCTTCAACTGCTCTGCAACCCTGAATTTGATTAAGTAGGTATAGAAAATGGATGGATGCATTCAACTACTGACCCTAAAAGTATGCCGTCTACTCAACAAGCTTTTCACAAGCCTGCATCAGACCTTCTAGTTCTGCTCAGTCTGACTCTTTTTCTGTTGAGTCTTTCTAAACCTCAAGACTGCAGATTTGACATTGCAGCAGAGGGCTGATGTGATCCTATGTCCCACCACTGATCCAGCACACCGACCATATTACACAACTGCCATGTTGCTGCCAAACCAAAGTGGCAGCATGATCTGTTTCCGAGTCTTAATCAAAATTTACAGTTGGTAGCTAATTCAGTCTGTGTATTTATGTGTGTGTGATATAAAAAGTGTATTTGGTACAGTTCTTGTGTCTTGGGATAAATAAACATACTTCTATACCATTGTTAACGACCCTTAAAAAATGTGTAACTAGCATAAGGTCATCTTTGGAGTTCCCACAGTGATTTCCAAGTAAAAGTAGTGCTTAGTCAGACCCATATGTGGATGTTGTTGGGTTGATAAATGAATGCTGTGTTTAGTATGACTAGAAGCTGTGGTGATGCAGCAGTGCTTGTACAATATTCAGCTCAGCTATATTTATGCAGCACTTTATCTAGCACACAAATGCAACCCAAAGTGCTTTACAAAGCAAAATATGAAATGACACAACCAATGAATAAAAGAAAAATGTAGAGGATTGTATGTTCTATTCTAAAACATTTTTGAAATACCAATATGTTCTGATATAAATAGTGAAATAAGGCAGGGACCCAAAGTAAAACAAATAGTTAGAAGTTTAACAAATACTAAAGTGTTGTTCTCTGTTCTTGGATATACCATGTTGTTACCTCTTGGTATATGGAGAAGCCAAACACCTGCTTTTTATACATTTTTGATGGGTGATTTGTATATATTGTGATGAGATGTAATCCATACCTGACACCAATTCAAACGACACTTGAGCTCATAGCACACTCAAATTGGCCAACACAGAAACGATTTAATCACTGTCACATTTTGTGGTTATTACAACTCACCCTTTGTTTCTAAATATAGACTTGTTCACCCGATTTCACTGTCAAGCACTTCCTTTAGCATTATATAAGGTGTCTCTCCCAAATAAGATTCATTCTTTATGTCCATGTCACTGAATAAAATAAAAAAAAAGAGTATAGTGAAACACTCATCAGCACTATGTACTCACTTTTAAGATGAGGTTAGGACTCACAAAAGCTAGTGCTTACGTTGTACATGGATTACATTTAATTTATTCTTTTTTTATTGTTAAATTTTGTACAGAGCACTCACAGGATGATTTCACAACTAATTATTTTCTTGATTTGTCCTCCTATACGAAGACCCAAAAGAAATAGCTTTCAATTCAAACATAGGGTGAATATTTAACAGCAAACACACATACAAACACATCTTATATTCAGGTTGGCAGCACCAAGAGATCTTACAAAGTCCACAGATACAGGTAGGAATTATCAAAAGTGAGCAACTTGACTCATTTCTTTGAGACTCTTTGAGTCGTATTTGACATGTTGGTGGATTTGCTCTTGCTCTCCCTCAGATATTGGATGCCTGCAATGAATCCTTTCATCCTATGATTCAACTTAAGCAGCTTTATCATAGCATTGTATTCTGGCACAGTAGAGCAGACAGGGGAGGCTGAGGTGAAAGTTGCTTTCCAGCTGGTGAAGTTGGGTGTGTCTTCTTAAATACCATCCAAGCAGTTGAGTTTAAAGACTTTCTGTCTGTATGATGCAGGGTCACTGATAAGAAAATATCCCATTTTATAAAGAAAGATATTCTAACTTTGGAATTACACCAATAAACTGATCCTATATTTCAGCAAAGAAAGGGGATGAGCAGAAGACGTTTCCCCTGTGTGCATGCTTCATTTTTTCACAGATTTCTCAACTTACTGCTTTGGCAGATGATAGCGGTTTAATATAATGAGGTAAGAAGGAATCAACCTTTGTTATACTGTATGAATTCAGCTTTTCACGTAAAATACTTTTGATATACTTTGATTGCTACACAACCACCTGCCAATTATTTGATGTGATACTCTCTGATTTAAAAGGTTCAACACAATACATCTTAAATCTTAATCCATCCATCCATTATCTATTGCTTCTCTGGGGGTCGGGTCGCGGGGGCAGCAGCTTAAGCAAAGAAACCCAGACATCCCTGTCCTTGGCCACTTCCTCCAGCTCTTCCAGGGGGACTCCGAGGCGTTCCCAAGCCAGCTGAGAGACATTGTCTCTCCAACATGTCCTGGGTCTTCCCCAGGGTCTCCTCCCAGTGGGACGTGCCCGGAACACCTCCCCAGGGAGGCGTCTAGGAAGCATCCTAACCAGATGCCCAAGCCACTTCATCTGGCTCCTCTCAATGCGGAGGAGCAGCGGTTCTACTCTGAGCTTCTCACCCTATCTCTAAGGGAGAGCCCAGACATCCTGCGGAGGAAGCCCATTTCGGGGTTCACTCGTGAACAAGACGCCAAGATACTTGAACTCCTCCACTTGGGGAAGGACCTCATTACCAACCCGGAGAGAGCATTCCACCCTTTTCCGGCTTAAATCTTAAAGGGGAACTCCGGTATTTTTAAACCTAGACCTTATTTCTGGCATGACATACGTTTATCTACTCACTGAGAACAGTTTGGCAAAAGTCTATTTAGATAACTCGCGATAGGCGTGTATCCATATAAGGGAGTGAACGGGGCAGGGTCGATGCAGCCTCTAAATAAGGCATTATCTGTCTTTATTTCACCAATACTTTAAGAAGAATGAATGAACGAATGATGCTCTGTTAGCACACGGCTACTGTTATGTGGCTAGTTGCAGCTATAGGAGAGTTAACGGAAGGAATTTTAGACACACCTCTACTGGCATTAATGTATCTTCAATTTTTCACATAAAATTGTTCACAGAAGTTTATTGGTGATTATGTAAAAGTATGGTGTTTATCAGTGAGGTCACTGCATTTCCTCTTTTTTTTTTTTTTTTTAGAAATTGATAATAAAGAAACAGCATCATGGGGACTCGTTAGAAAACATTCCTCAATTAAACCAACCATATTACATCCTTGCGCTTCACATGTTTTTATGTTTAGCAAAATGAGAAATGAAAGGGGCGAAATATGTCATAAATTGTATGCTCCTTTCGTTGACTAAAGTGGTTTATTTATCAGCCGGTTTTGAAAGTATCCTCAGAGTACGCAACAAATTCTCATGCAAAACCACTGCCTTGTGTCTCACCACTCATTGTTATCCCTGAATATGATTTCAGAGGCTAGTGGAGACACAAGCGCTGCCAGCGAGTGTGTTTGGGCTATCGCCACAGTCTATTTTACACCTCACTAGCTTTGGATGAACTCATAAAATTGCTGTGTCGGGCCAACCCCAGCTTGGTAAACCTGGAAATGGCAATGCTCCCCTGTGCTTCATTGCCGTTGAAACTCATATAAATTCATGACCTCTTCTCTTCTGTCTGTGCCACGAGAAAACAGGAACCTCTCTGTTGCCTTATCAACGAGATGCCCTGCACATCTTCGTTTAACAATATTGAATCAGGGCTGTGTATATTACTTGTTTTTCACTTGATGATATATCCAAAAGGTTGAATTTAAAATTGAATAGGAATTGAAGAACGAACAGAGAAAAAGTGAAAATATGTTGGGAAGTGGCTGTGCTAATGATGTTGCTAATTTGATGGACATACACAAACACGGTGGAAGGGTTGAGATGGAGGGGTAGTTAGGAACATCACAAACACTTGATTTATGCATGTGGTGCTAATTAGCTGTTCAATTTTCTGTCATTATTTACTGGCCGCCTGAGATGTCTGCTGGCAAGGAAGATAGATAACACACACATCCATAACTAATCCTTATTTTCCAACTGGAGATTATTATTTCATAACAGTTTCACCATAGCTCTTTACTTTGGTCTAGACGTGATGACTGAGTCCCTACAGTAAGACACATTTTCACCACAAGAACTGTCCTTTTAACATTGTCTCCATTGGGGTGCATTGTGGGTGCATTGTGGAAAGGCTTCAGTTCTCTATTTACTCTGCGTCTGCACAGGGAATGCACAAAAGGAATGCTGAGTGGAGCTCACCTGTAATTTGGCAGTTATCAGAGTTCAATACAGAAAAAGAAAATAGCTGAAATACTGTTCAGGTCAAGTCTGCACACAGATATAAGTAGAAGGCTAGATTATTCAGTATTCCTTCAGAGCCCATAGTAAAATTTAGATCTTAAAAAAAAGAAAATAGTTTAGCATTTGAACTGCAATGTCCCCTAGGCAAATTCCGGAGATGAAAAAAAAAGCATGGATGGTAGAGTTGCGCTCAAAGATTAGTATGATTCCTATAAGAATTATTGAGTTTCTGGTTAACATGTTGTGATGGAAGACGTGTGAATATGTGCTAAGTTCTAGGTTTCAGTTTGGGTTATCAAAAGAAGGCATTGTTGAAATATATGTCAAGTTATTATGACAAATATTTAGAAAGGCTTACCCTTTCGAGGGAAAAAAAAGCCCATGGCCTGTGTTTGAAGAAATACAGTATTCACTTGTAGGTGTGTAATATTGGATTATGCTCCTCAATAAATGTATAATTGATAAATCATTTGTTTAACTGTGTAATCTGGAGGTTGTACTTACGTGGCTAACAAATGGTCATGAGGTGAGGCAGCATCTACACATGTATAGTTCTTGTAACTTTTAATTAGCTGGAATGCCAAGTAGTTGCATAACATTATCTTGTAAAAGAAAAAAATAAATGCAAGATAATAGTAGCATTTCAGAGAACAAAGTTTGTGAAAATGATCTCTTTTTTTGGCTGATAAAAGTTAAATTGCCATAAAATTTTGGACTGTTTACTTGGGACAGATAATTATATTCATTTATCAAAAAGCTAAATTATCAGTCATGGAACTATAGATAAAAAGAACTGTAATGTGACTGTGTTGTTGTTGCGTCTTCATGTGCGAAAACAGTTTCAAATGCCACTGTAGTCTCATTCATCCTCAGGCAAGTTTGCCTAATCTCCATGGGTTTTTGGATGTGGTGGAAATGCCATGAGGATTTGTACAAACTGCCGGGTTCATAGGGCTAATAGTTAATTAATACGGTGAATGAAACAGATCTCTGGGGCATTTCATAACTTCAGATCTGCATCATGGAGCTAGTCGGGTGTCCTGTGGTTTCCTGGAGGGGAAGCTTTTTGGATGGTTTCATGTGAGAATAAACTATCTTCTTGAACAAGCTTTGTTCCGAACAGAAATGGACACGTGTATGTCTTCATAGCAAATGTAGCTTATCATAGCGCCAGGCAAACAGCACAGACTAAGATCAAGGTTCAACAAGAGGTTCATACTGAAGATATGTCAAATTTTTGCTACGACAACGGTCAATCTCTGCTGTTGAGCTCCTGCTCATAAATGTTAATTAAGCTTGATTCAAGTGTCAAACTTGTGGAGAATTGCAAATTACTTTTCAATATATCGACAATAAGATTTCTCAGTCTAGCACAGAGGATGCACCGAAGAGAAAAAAAGTATCTGGTGGAAAAACAATTTGCACTATCGTATGCATGGTGACAGTTAATAATCTCTTGATAAATTACCTGTGTCAAAATAGCCTAAAATGAACAGGGAAATAGAAATGTTTAAATTGAGAGTTGAAGAAACAGACATTTGGTGAGAATATTGTTTAATTAACTAGTCCTGATGTGACTGTTGAGTGAAAATTCAATCATCCTCGCCTTTATGTGTAAGATGAACAACCAGAGCCAGAATTCAAGTGTAAACATAAATCAATTAAACTTTCCAATCATTACCTGCTAATACAGGGAAGATTTCAGAGCTTCGCAAATGCAGACATCTTCCCATAAGATATTGTCGTGTTTTCTTACCTCAGATTCAGCAGTTTAGAAAGACTGTAACTATCGGTCTTATTAATCCATTGTTCACTCTCAAATTTGAACAGGGATCATAAGCCACTGATGAATTGGTGCACCTTTTCTCACCTGTTGGTTCAGTATAAATGCACTTAGATTTTGGAACATGACAGAGGTACGGCTGACACTCGGCTACCCTTTTACATTCTAGCTGCTTTTGTGTGGTGTTTAAAGTATTGTCTTGGCACGAACAGGTTGTAATTACAGTGCTGTCACTTCACGGCAGCCTTCCTCTGACGGCCTTCAAATGGATTCTGCTCCGGTGCATCGGCAAACACCTGTCAGCCCCTGGACAAAGAGAACACGGCCTGGCTAGTCCTTCTATATTTCAGTCATTATTTCATTACCCATGCTGTGCTTACATTTCTGTCTCGCCTCAGGCATCCTATAAGCACCCCACGACCACCACGACAAGCACAGACACTCTTTCTTTCATCTTTAAAGTAAAGACTGAATACAATATGAAAAATTAATAAAGGATGTGTGGGGGAGCAGAAACTGAGGAATACACATGGGAAAAAAAAGAGCAAGTAGAAAAAAATGAGACAAAAGAGGAAGTGCCTTCCTACCAGCCCAGGTGAAGTTTGAGCCTGGTCTCATGCACTCCTGGGCTAACATATGACGCCAGGACCCCAAGGGTCAAAAATCAATGTGAAGTGAACCTAATGTACTGGGTAAACATGGGAAATGGTGTGTATAATAGGTACATAAACTAATCAAGTAATTTAAGTGCTGTAACTAATTCATGGGTTATCCCAGAGTGGTCTCAAACGCTGGTTTCATTAAGTCTTCTGGCTTAATCCTCCAGTACCCCTCCAACCTCATTTTACAGAATAGCTGTCCCATTATATATATTCTTTTTTCGGTGAGGAAACACTCAAGAATGACATTGGAGAGTTTGTCCTTGACTTTTATCACTGTAATGCCAACGAGTCCCGTAACCCATGCAATGTCATTTCTTCACTGTCCACTGAGGCCTACATTACACTTCTGATTTTAAGCCATTTTTTTTATTCCCGGCATATGTTGGACATTTCAGACAAATGGCCAAAATGGTAGTTGCTAGTCACTATCAGAAGATGTGATTTGAGACACTTGTGGATTTGTCTTGGCTCTGTCAGAATATCTGACATGTTTGTATTTTTCTGTCTGCCTGGGAAATTAAAGATAATTTGTTTAAATGTGAACAAGAACAACTATGCATCTTTGATATATCGATTGGGGGAGAGAAGCAGTGGGGAGAAACTGCCACATACTCCTCAACATCCAGGTGAGCAAAACAGATTAAATCTTCTCGTATCATGTTTAAGCTAACATTAATGACCAGAAAGAGACTTATTGGCATGACAGCTGGAACTGCTTGACAGAGACCAGTCAAATGAATCAGAAGTTAAGTCTGGCAAAAAATCTTGTCCTGTGTGACTGTCGATCAGCCATGTTGTGGGAACATGTTAGGACTTGTGACAGAAGGTGCATCACATTTATACCTTAACAACCAATAAGGTTAATTTATCCATACACTGACATAGGACTTTTATGAGCATCTGTCTTTGCACTTCTTTGTTGTAATTCATTCACACTCTGTTTTGGTCATTTTTTGCTCACTCTGTCCTTAAGTTTAGCTCTTCCTAGTAGGTTACAGTTACGCAACATAGTTTCCTGCTAAGGCTTATGCACTAAAACCACATTGTTTTACAAATCAAAATGACTCAGTTAGAATTTGGAGACCATCCTGGTTTGGGCTTAAACACAAACTTCATGTCACCACTGTGGAAAAAAAGAGGGCAGGTTTAAACTTAGCAGCCTGTCTGTGAAACACAAATATACAAAGTGTGAGTGTGTGAATAAACTATTAGCTTTGTTAGGGGCATGGTAGGAACTTGACTGGTCATCAAGAATTACTATCATTGTTGTGATAAAACAAATTCTAAAATCTTTAAAAAAGTTTTTATATTAAGCTTTGAAAGATATGACACCCACAAACTAGACCCTGAGGAGATAAATTCAAGCAATGAGTTATAGAACTAACAGTCATCACCAGATACTTACCCAAATAATCACACCTGCCTTCTCATAGAGACAAACAGAAGAAGACTGAATATGTCTTCGCAACAATGAATAATAAATGATCAACTGATTAGTTGGGTGGTGGTGCCAGGAAAGAACCAAGATCCTGCTGTGTTGGGCACAATCTTAATACTGACAGCAATTCTGAAATTGACACAGAGAAATTAGGCATAATATGGCAAATGTGTTAGCCAAGAATTAATTTGACTTTATGCTCTCTCCATATCTGTGTGCACTTAAATGCATGTGGCTGAGCAGGAAATATCATTATATGACGGGCTCTGTATCTATTTCTTATTTTACAGGTTTGTTTTACTGGTCTGGTTATAAAGTAACTGTCAGGTTGAAAGTACACTTTGACTTACAGTGAAGTGAATGAGTTCCAGTGAATTCCCTGAGGTGAATAAGACAGCAGTTCTCTCCCACAAAATGTATGTAACTTTCAAATTTATCTCCCACGAATGAGAGAAATGTTAATTTACGTGTATCCCCTAAACATGGAGCAAACTGACTTACTGTTTTTACATGTTATTCTAGCCTAACAGAACCCTTTTATCTATCCAGAAATGGGCATTCTGCTGTGACATACCATTTGTTTTCTATCAGCCAATGGGATTATGTTCAGTTATGCTTAGCTGTGTCAGTTTCAGTGCAATGCTCCCCTACCCTACTGTAACCATGGTGTTGATCTGGCATTCAGTGACTGCCGATGACAAAGCTAAACAAAGAGCAATTGTGCTGCCCTCAGGCCCAACTGGTACTTATATATTTATTTGTGCTACTCTGCAGCACTGACTTAACATTTCAATGAACCCTCTTTGAATGACACAAATAACGACTGATACAGATAAATAATAATTTTGGTACTTTGATTTTCCCACTCTAGAGAAGTATTTAAACTAGTAGTAATGTTTTATCTGCTTTTAAATAGGTACATGGCTGCATGAGTGTTATTTCTAAAGAACACAGGAAGGAATAACCAGAAACATTTTTTTTCCCACTTGTCTTTTGTAAAACACAAGTTCTAATCTTATGGACTTCCAAACTAAAAGTGGAAAGTATTTTAATGAAAATTCAGAAAATGAAAAGCAGCATCATGTCGGTCCAAAATATATCTATACACAAAGAGTCCCTAGATATGAATCTGAAACTACTGAACAGATACCACGACTTACTGTGTGCTTGGCAGAAACAACATGACCACAATAACAGCACTGACATAAGCCTTTTTCAATTATCAATAGAGGTTTATCGGCATAGATAAAAAAAAAAGACAGAAAGATGTCATCATCAAACCATCACTGTTCCTTGTAGAAGCTCAGCCTCACACTAGTATCTGCTTACACATATCAAGCAGAATCAGCTGAGTGACGACTGCCTTGTTGATTAGTGGCATGTTCCATGCTGCTACCTTACCCTTACACGTATTGCCAGTTTCTACTTTGTTACCACTTCCATTCCTGATTTAGAGGCGTTTAAACTTCAACCCCCCCAATGCCGCTGACCACATACTGTCACAGTATTATCGCAATGAGATACAGAAGAAGCTCCACTGTGCTTTTGAGGCAGCAGTTTACCAGATATGTTTGTACAATGCAGGGTGGACAAGGGAGTGTTATACACTGATAACCCAATTGGTCAAAATATTAAAACCATTTGTCTAATGTGATGTAGGTCCTCTTTGTGCCTCCAAATCAGCTTGAATCAGATGAAGTAGGATCTGGGCATGTAGGTGGTGTCCTCCCGTGTCTGCAGTGGATTCTTTGAGTCATTTGGGATACAGATGCATTTGTTGTTGGTCTTGTTTTAGAACATCCTGCTCAGTTAATGGATAGGGATCTATAGTCTGGAGACTAGGTCAACACCTTGGCCTCTTGGTGTGTTTGGTAAGCTATTCCTGAGAACTTTAAATGGAGTGAGCATCAACATGGTGATGGAGGTCCTGCTTTTTTGGGGGTGCCATTACAAAAGTGGATAAGTCCCTGGTCTGCAACATTACATCTAAACTGATTTTTCAGAGGAACATTGTAAAGATGATCAAACTTACTCACTTAACATGACAATTGTTGTAATATTTTAGTTCACTGATGTATAGTTATGTGACATCTGGTTAAAATAGCAGGATATGTTATGATTTTTCTGCAGCATACAGCCATAAAGATTTAAAAAATGTGGGCTAAGGTTCACTCATGAGGGAGTTCAGAATGACGTCTTTACATTATCACTTGTCAAATTAAAGATAGTGCTTGAGTAAAGAAGGATATCTCATTAGAACTGTCTATGAAAATGTAAACTTTCTAAATTTAATTGTGGTGAGTAGTCTGATTATCATCTCTATGACTAATGAAATGACAGCTGTGTTTAAATTAAGGTCCTTGACATTTCTTCCTTGAACTGCATCAACACACTGATGTGATCTAAAGGTTTATTGGTGCTCATCAAAGTTATTGCTGTAAATTACGAGGTTAAATAAGTGTTTGTTTGGAAATTTCTTAAAAGGTATAACTTAGGATAATTATGTTGTGCTGTTTCTGCTACGTTTGTGTCAGTGATAAGTTATTTGCTAAACTTCAAGATACAGTGCAACTCCAAAGACTTTGGAAAAGCAAGTTAGAAAAATTTAAGTTGCACTCCTTTTGAAAGGAGCCTGTTTATCACCAGCTCAGACTTTCTTTTCCTTGACTAACACAGATATATTAAGACATACGCACACTTACATTACACATGTACGTGCACAGGCTTGGAACAAGCAATGTGTGGAAAACTAACTTAGGTTTATTTGTGCTTTTGTGGGCACATGTAGAGTTCTACTTGTGAACTCACCCACATTCACACACAGGATTTAGCAATATGTACATAATGTATACACACACACTCATCCACACAATGCACATAGGCCTCCGTGAAATGCATGCATGCTCACATATAAACAAACTCACTCTTGCTTGCTCCTTCTTTTCTTTCTTTCACGTTTTTCAGAAATCACCTCTGAGGCATAATCAGCCTCTCTAATCCATTCCCCTACATTAAGTGCTGCTTCCTTCCCCATTTGGCCTCCAGCTCTTGCTGCACTAGCTGATGACAGCACTGTTGTTTTCCTCAGAAAACCTTCTCCCAGTCATGGCGGGGAGATGGAAAGGAAAGAGAGACAGATCCCTCTGGCACCTCTTCGCAGATATCCTCACATTTTGTTTCCCCCCTTAAAGAAGACATGCTTCTTTTTTTGCTTTTGTTTGGAAAATGTAATTGAACAAAACAAGCAAGTGCTGCCAGATTCTCTGCATTTGAAGTAGAGTTATTTCTAGTGATGGATCATAGAATTTTTAGTGGGTTTTTTAAATATTGCAAGGATTGGCATACTAAACAAACTATGTCATTATCATTATATTGTCTTGTCTTGTCAGAATAAATAAATCAGATTTGTAATCTATTTTGGGGCAGATTTACTATTACTTTGCCCCAACCTCAAGCTCTTTTTTGGCATTAATTTGTTATTGTCTGTGTTTACTGTGAAACTGTAATCTAACGCCTGAAAGGAGTGGACACAGTGTTCTTTTTCACCTGGCCATACTGAATATACTGGCCTATACTGAATATATATTCATGTTCTGAATATATGTTCATGTTTCTCTATCAGAACACATATCAGGGGAGGATATTCTTTAAATCAGTAACGCAGAAGAGTTTTCAAAGGTGGTCATGGTCATCAACTGTGCCATTTTGTTTTGCCACAAAAGAAAAAAAAAGTCTTGAGTTTTGTGCTTGACATGCTGTGGTTGTTCCTGTTTAGATGGGACACAGGTGTTGCACAACACTGGCGGGTGGTGAGAGTTTTTCAAGAAAGTGGTCCAGTTAATTTGTGTAAGTTTATTTGTAATGCCAGAAACAGACAGCTGCAAAGCCAGATCATTCCTCATTAAGTGAACAAAATTTTAGATGACCTGGAATCCTTAACAAGAAGGTGTCATCCAATACCTGCTGTAAGACTTTGTAATTTGTCTTATTTTAACTGTTTGTCTCTTTTGTTTCAATGGCTACATCACAGAATCTGTAGCTGGTATGTCAAACACATATTCACGTCTTAATGAGCATAAACATGCCTTAATGTTCTGGAAAATAGGTGTTTACAGATATCTCAGAGGTGGACAGTGGGCTGCAGATTTTGGGAAAAGAGCTGTGTTGTACATGAACACGAGACAATGAGCATGTTCATGAGTGGTGCTTATATACTCCATGGATTTTCAACAAAATGAGGTTGTTTTTAACCAAAAACAAAGGTAAAAGGAGCACTCTTTGTGAGCATTGATAGATGTTCTTGGCAGCGGCGAACTTGCCATGATAAATTGAGTCTGCAGGCACCTGCGGGTGTGTAGTCGGGCAAAAGCAAAAGACTTTGTAGTGATTTCTGCACAAGTCACATGCATAAATACAACTACGGTAACTGCATGGTCTGTTAAAATTAGTGGTTTAAAAATGATTGGATTAAAATATGATTAAAATTGATAGTAAAAAAAATATAAATTATAATTTCCCTTTGGGATAAATAGGGCATTTTTTAAATTGAATTTATTTCATTTGCAGTTATTAAAACTTAAAGCAACAGTCCCACAAATGAGAGTGCAACAGAAACTGAATAAAACAAAAAAGAGAGAGCTATCAATGAGTTAAGAAAGACTGAAGCCTACCAACTGAATATGAAAAATGTAACAGACACGTTTGTACAGAAGTAAGCAAGAGAGAGATCCGGTAATGTAAGCTAAAATTAATTTTGGTAGCTGGGATAGGGTCCTGCTTTGATAATGATTAAATCAGCAGTTACGTGATATCACTGGCAGAAGTGGACACTCCCATTGCAATTCATTGTTTTCGACCACGACCGCTGGGATAGGCTCGAACCCCCCCGCGACCCGACCGACAGATTAAGCGGGTATAGAAAATGGATGGATGGATGTTTTCGACCACACACTGATTTGCCTCAGATAGAAAAGGACCAATTGTGATAAACGATGATTATAAAATTTAAACCACTTGCAAACACTTCTCATTCCAAGACAATTATTTAAATCAAAATCACTATATACGTATTGTGTTCATACCCTTGGATATAACTCTAAGGAAATAAGGAAAAAGAAGCCTTTTTTATCTTCCTCTATGCCACAATACAAAACGCTTTTGTCATTTTCTGGTTGGGTTTAGGCAACAATAATACTCAGCCAGGATTACAAATCAAAAACACTTGGTTAGACTTGATTACAATGATGGTTAGATTCTTTTCACAATTCGCCCTTTCCATTCATTGACGCCATTTTTACAATTCACATGCGGTTCACGACCACCAAAAGTGGCATATTCACCAGCCAAAATTAGAGATTGTTTTGACCTGGATGTAAAAAGGCCCCAAGGGGTATTTGGAAAGAGGACAGTTTCTCAAAGGCCAGTACCCTGAATCTTAAAGAACGTGATCTACATCCACAACCACATTTAATGGGTTTTATGTTTAGTTCTCCCTCAAGTCTCATGAGATTTGTCTGGTCGTTTTTTTTTTTAATCATCTTGCTAAGAGTCAAATAAACACACACACACTGAACTTTGAGTTATTATCATCTGTACAGAGCTATTTTAGCATCTTTGAACTGTCAAATCCATATCATTACATATCAAATCCCTACAGATACCAGTATTTTCATTATGAAATGGGTGAAAACACGACTTCAAATATATACAGACACTCTCTATTCATTACTACTGCTACGTTTGCTAACATCACGTCAAACTTCCCAGAGTATTTGATAGGTTTAAACATGACCACATCACATTCCTTTACCCTATCATTTAAGCTTAATCTGACCAAATAAACTGATAGTTCAGAGAACTATAATCATGGGTTTGTAGCATTAATCGAGAGTGGTTTTAGGAGTAGTTTAGGTGAAAAAACCCCAAAACAAATTAAAATCATAAAACTACATTTCAATTTGTAATGCAGATCTGTTTTCTTAAACAAGAATTTTCAGTGCCAAGAGCTATGTGCCCAAACCTGTTTTTTAAACTGTTAACGCACTGTCTTCACATGGGAGAAGAGAAACACATCCTTACTTGGTGTGGGTAATAATTCTTGGTCTCAGGTGTGTGTCACTTTAGGTGATTCAGCAGTTTCAAGCTTTTGAAACAATGTGAGTTGATGTGTTTTCAAAACAGCCTCAGCAATGAAATTGTAATATTTCGAGATCTCCATTAAACCGATTTTCCTGTCATCCTGCATGTCACCTATGATCCTAACAAATAATCCATTAGTGTTATTATGCTATTGAGGTGTTCCTGCCAAACACGCCTGAGGGACTATTATGTTATGTGAACAGAATTGCTTTCAGTGTTTTTGCTGTAAGCTAGTTTATAACAAAGTTAAAAGAAGATGTAGCCCATGCAATTCATTTAAAGTCTCATAAGGTTTAATCAAGTGAGAGATGAATTTTGGAATTTTTCAAATCCAAAGATGATATGAAGGGAGTGTTTTTAAAAGAATAAATAATTGTGAAACTATGGCTATGGCTATTGCTACTTGCACTTACTGGCTCTAAAGCACAGAAGGAAAAGTGCCCCTGAATTGGCTTGTTATTTCAAGGACATGGAACCTCGGATTGTGAGAGCAAACACATCTGAAATGTCAAATCAATGTCGGTGGCAACAAAATGGTGATACAACAGCATTAATGTGCAGTCCTAATAATTGTTTAAAACCCTAATCAAGTGTTTTTAATTTCTGCCATTGTAATGTTCATTGCTTAATCCCAACTAAGATGTGACAAAAAGGTTTTGATAAAGAATTGTGACATTTTTGACTGAACTGAACTCTAAAGTAAAAGGAAAAGCCTTGTGATATCTGGGTGTCCAACTTGGGAGATGTATGGCCACATTAACAATGGACATGTTCCAAATTGATCAGACATTTAAGAAAACATGTAGTGCGAGTGAGAAAATGTCTTGCCACTGGGTAAACTGTGCATGGAAAAGTGATCTAAATTTTGACGATATCAAGGACTGATTGTGCAAAACACCTACAAGGAAGTATAACTAAGGCATACTCACTGTTTGCCCAGAAAATACTCATCTGTCAGTCCAGTTATATAGAGAATTGAATGTTTTTCTGGTCAAATATGGTAACAACTGTAAAAACTTATTGACTGTGTATTTTCCTTAAAATGTTCTAAGCTATATTGTCTATTATGTATTAATACACCCCAGACCTCCTTTATAGTCTTTTGTAATTTTATGACACCAATTACACATTTATATTGATGGTACCATCTGTCATTGAAAGAAATAATGATGCATAAATGATCTTTTCCCTACTCCTTTTTTACCTCTGCAATGAACCCCGATGATATTCATCAGCTCTGAAGACATAAATGACAACTGCATGAGATCTGTCGTATCTAATTTGAATTACTACGGAAACTGCTCTATTTAAACTGTGTAAACACTGACGATCTTTGACCAACTGCATTGTAGCTCTTTCAATTCTCAACTTTTAGATTTCTTTAAATAGACCATATTCCCATTTTAGTTATTGATTCATTAACTTATTTCTTGCCTCCCACTGAATAGGAAGAACATCCAAAAACCTAAATCTTCTAGTTTTGAGGATATGCCAAAGAGACAAGTGGGCGGTGATTAAAACAACACTGATTTTCAGAACAGCACTTGGTAATAATGAATTAAAGTATTTAGGGACTGCAAGCAAGTCTTTTACTGAAAGTATAAATTGTATTTTAGTAAACTGAGCAATAAGCACGTTTAACTTTTAAAAACAGTGTTTATTGTGTTTTTCAAAGATATTAAGTAAACATTTTGTCTTTAATGTGGCATGTTCATTGGTGACATACTTTATACATTATGCATTTTATGATCTTTGCTCTGAAAAAAAATCCATAAAAACCTTATTTAACTAAACATATTTCATTAAAAAAATTTGACTTTTAACCTCTTGTGCTTATAGCATTCTTATGCCTGAGATCTAACTGACTTTGCAGGCATTAGGGTATAATCCCACCTGTTTCCTGATAAGGTCCCTTGTACTCATCGAAGCATCAAAGCTGGTCTCTGAATTTGAATTTCAGAATTATGGTGACAACAAACACAAAAAAACAATGTGATTCACACATTTGGCACATGTTATTCCTTCAAGAGTCACAGTTAAACATTCAGAAATGTTTCCTTCACGACACATTTAGCCTTTAGTATAGAATAGACTTCAGAGATTGTGTAAGTTATTTATAAAAAAAAAGTTAAAAATATTAAAAAATATTACTTCTTGAGTTAAGCAGAAGGGGCAAGACAAAAGGAAAAATAATTATATTATAATGTTGCTAAATTCAAAAGTGGAATTTGAGGTACGTTTTGAAAGAAGGTAGTCCATTTGCCCCGGACCTTATAGAACCACACCTCACAACCTCACACGCAGCAGGCCAGACGTGGACGAGCGGGCGATGAATTATTTATTTTATCTCACTAAAGATGAAGTGTCATAAAAATCAGAATACAATCTTCAAAATTCAGACGCAGGGTGCAGAATTATCTCTTAGTCGAACACAGAAAACATTTGTTTAGATGTATACCTTATGAGGTTTTTTTAAATTTGTTTCTCAGATCCAGACAAAGTTCTTTTTCCCACATTAAAAGGATTCTTTCTGCCTTTATTGGCATTCATTTCTACGTGATAGCAGCAGTGGAAATGCAGTCTTTATGTCTCTAATTTCTCAGTCTCCCCCTGGAATGAATTATTATGAATTATATAATTATTTCAGTTCGAGAGAGAGCTATTACTGGCTATTGCATAGCCAACATTTCAAGCTATTGTTGATCATTATAAAGGGGGTCATTCAATAATTTTTCACATTTTCCATGAAATCAAACATTGCCATTTGATTGAGGGCCGTGTTACTACTAAAAAGCAAGTCTGAAAGAGTCACAACACTAAAAATCTAAATTTACGGAACTGTACAACTGTGACCAATCCTAAAGAATTCCTTTCTTGTCTTTTCTTTAGGGGGTTTATATTAGTCTGTCTTCATCCATTGTATTCTCAGAGGATATTCTCAGAGGCTATGAGCCCGAGCATAGCCCACCTTGAAGTGGAATGTTTCTGCAAGTCTATCAGCATGAC
This sequence comes from Leuresthes tenuis, assembly GCF_036924035.1. Taxonomy (NCBI): domain Eukaryota; kingdom Metazoa; phylum Chordata; class Actinopteri; order Atheriniformes; family Atherinopsidae; genus Leuresthes; species Leuresthes tenuis. The sequence continues at coordinate 11,535,821 of NW_027325361.1, read as the reverse complement.
ATTGCAACAATGTCATACAATAATATATATAATAAGATGAACAGTTGGATGTGCACTGCTTTATTTGATCCCTCTCAACTCCCTACTTAACTTTTCTCATGCCTCACTTGCAAGGTGTCCTTTGGCGTCAGTGCCATGACACACCAGCTGAGGCAGTTTTAAAAGCCAAAACTAGTGGGCCAGTGTAGGGAAAATATCATAGTTTGGCTTAAAACACAGAATTTCACCGTTATACCTCTTCATGTTGAAAAATCACAGAAAAAAGAACCCAACGTGTTAGAATCTGTGACACCCAGGACATGTAGATTACATAAGGGACCTTATTTTCCAATCCTTGTGTTTCAGTTCTATCTAGCCCAGCCACTGACATTTAAGTCCTGTTACTATACAGTCAAGGCTTTTGGATGTGATGAATAGCATATTCCAGCAGCCCCAGACATTTACTGGCAATAAACAACTTGCACACATCCAATATGCAACCATGTGGTGATTGCACAGGTTGGTGGTTCAAAAAGTGCAACTAATCCCTGGTAAAAACTGCAGAAATAAACTGAAAAAAATCCAATGTGGCCTCGTTCATGTTTCACTGCAGTGTTGCTGGTTTGTTGCTCCACTCCCTAAGGAGAACTCTTTGATCTATTTTTTCTGACTGGACAGTCAGTTTTACACACACATGAAAGAGATGAGAAACACTGGGAGGAAGGGTGATGTAAAGAATATCCCATGCGACTAATGTGTTCTGTGTGATGAAAAATATGCAGTTATGTTGATACTGGGTAGAAAAATACCATAATCGGTCAAGATAATTTGAAGATTGCTGAATAAATTTTACGATCGTTCCGTTTGACTCTGTTGACCTTTGCAGAGGGGGGGGTAGCCTGGCTGAGAGTTGAAATAATTACCCTTGAAAAGAGGGCTAAGCTCTTCATTTCAAATAGGAGAGTGTTGTTCTCTGAACCATGTAAAGATCCTGACACCATCTTAGAACTGACAAACTAATAATTACATTCTGCTTTCATCAAGATCGCTCACAATTGGGAACTGTTGTGATCTGAGGCAACAAAAGAGAACTCTGGCATGGAGAAGAAGAAATAGTGGCGCTTGGACAGATTGCAGCTCTACGTACTTCATGCACTGATAAACTCAATTATAAACTACCCCAGCAAACCCAGCTTGTTGAGAAAAAAAATGTAAACTGCGCGCACAAGCCTTGACAAGTACACAAAAAGTAAGGGTATGCCATGTATGTTTTTCATCGAGCTCTCCAAAGACTATCACGGAAAATTTTTCACAATTACCTCTAAATTAGATTGACCAGCATTTAATTGCTATGAGTGGTTTTCTGATTGAAAATAAGCACTGCTTATGTAATGAGTAATTGGTAGTCATACAGTGCTCAGAATATTGCCTCACACCTTGTTTTCTTTCTCAAAGAATACCCTGGTGTATCTAACTTGAGCAAGTCCTCAGATCACTACTGACCCTCCATCAGTGCATTTCAAATCACAGCAAATAACAAAAATATAACAAGGTATTACACAAAATAATTCAACACTTTCATTTATTAACTTTGGGGCATGACACACTGTAGCAAGACTTTTAGAGATGAAGGTAATGAGTGCCTGAAAAACCAATGAAAGGAGATTTAATAGCAATACAGTGGAAGATGAGAGAGACATGAAAGAAATGTAGAAGATGAAAAGAGTCGAACAAATAAGGGCAGCATACGGGATGAACATGTGAAACATGGGAGCATCTGGACCAAATGAACAAACAAACAAAAAAAGAGTCTGGTTCAAGAAAGGTTTGAACAAAAAGTTTAAGTCAGATCTCAAGATGGTGTCATGAATTCTTAACTTTAAATTGTAATATTATTCTGTTAATCTTGAGACATCTATAATTACATATAGTATTATCATCTATTAGCTTCTTGCTGCTTCTTCTCTTCTGGTGTCCAAGCCAACAACTGTCATCTGTAAAGCAGATCATTTTCTGTCGACAAAGGTGCAAATGAAAAGGAAAGTAGCAGGTAGCAGATGGTTCAAACATAAAGCAGGTTGGGTCTGCTGCTTGTTTTGTATTTAAACTGACTGAACGGAAAACTATCTCAAAGTGCAAATACCTCATACACAGGTATCTTAAAGTCATTGCAGTCGGCCTAGTTTTAATTTGTATTTATTTTCAGCAAAATGTGAGCTTTCCCGGAGGCCTAATTACTTTGTAATGCTATTGACATTTAGATAACTCTCAAAGTTGCCCAGCACCCTATACACCCAAAGATCATCATATAGTAAAAACAGCATCTATCTAGTTTATACAGATATACAGTAGCAAAATCACAGGAATGTGCTGCAGCTGGCATTAACCCTTGTGTTTCTGCTTAATTCTGCAATGTAAGTCATGTGCAATAAGCCTTCAGTTTAATTTTGAGGCAGGTTTTTTTAGTGTGACAACTAAAGATGTGTTCATGGGCTGTAATAAGAAAACGAAAAAATGTCCAGGATGATTAGAAACTTCTTAGACAGTCAGTCAGACAATCCTTAGAATGGTGATTAGTTCTCGCTGAAGACCAAACTGTGTTTAGTTTGAAGTCATAATTCATTTCAGAATATGTCTAATTAGAATTCGATAAAAGAGGATAACATAAAACACAAATAAATGGAGGCAGAAGATGGAAGGATACTGGAAAGATACTGACAAGGCAGTTCAGCGCTTGACAATTTTGGCAATGGAAATGCTAGAAAAAAATTTTCCATTTGACTAATGGAGGTTTTAACTTGATTGAGATTGTGATAAATTCTACTGATTGACAGTATCCCTTAATTAACCACAACTAGTGATCAGTTTTGCCAAATGTTAAACTGCCTCAGCAGTATCATTCCATTTTTTACATCTAGAACTAAAAATAAATGCAATTTATAAAGATAAAAAAAAAAAAAAAAGACCAGCTTTTCTAAAGTTCAACCAAACGTGGACTAACTGGTACGTTTAAAATCCTTTACTATTCAGACTCCTCCAGAAGTGGTTGGCACTGCAGATGGCAGTCACCATCAGAAATTTAATCCTCTCTCCAAACTAGCAGCTGTTCATCCTTACATGGCTGTCCTACTTCTTGGAAGGGGAGAATACACTTATAGGCTCTGTTTGGTGCTGTGAATTTGTTGAAATTATACAGCAAAGAGAAAATCTCTGCAGGGATAACAAAGGATGAATCCAGCCATGTTATTAAATACCTAACTGGATGAGTTTCATGTTAGGGTTCACTTAATTTTGCTAATAAAAAAAAAAAAAAAAAAGATAAAATGAAAATTTTGGAGGACTTGGTACAAATTACTACAACTTAAGATATGTCATGCCATAGGAGTTTCCTTACATTCTTAGATAAAGCATCTTGTTTCACTATACAGTACTTTAATATAATGGCTTTCTTTAAAAAAATGGTGAAATGAAAATGCTTATTCTGACATTTTGGAAAAGACAAACGTCTTTCTTTATCTGTGGAGTGTCATGTTTATTGAATTTATTTTGAATGCACAAGACATTTTCACAAATGTTTAACCAATGTATACAAGCTGTTTGCTGATTTAAAAGCAATATATGTTATATTTTGCACCAATATACTATATTTTTGATTGTACTGTCAAATGATTGATTTACATATTGTCCTTTAGAGCAATACAAGGATTAAACTATACGTTAAGCACATGCAGATTTGTGGACACATAATGCAAACAGTGATACATAGTTTGACCAATCGAGGGGCATCAGCAGCCTATGTAATGCCTAACACAATGAGAATCTGACAGCCTCCACAAAGTAGCTGATTGCATTATGGGTTTGCTACAGTATGCAGCTGGCAGCTGCTTCCTGACAAAATTATGATGGAAAACTCTTTGCGCTCCACTCCAAAATAGTCAATTAACAGAAAGGGAATGGTGTGATGACTGCTGCTGAAGACATCTGAAATGACAAACTGGGATAGTAATTTTCTTGCTGGTTAAAATGTACTAATACCCACCTCTTAAACTTTTGTAAACCTAAAGATTGCATGAAGAGACTATAGTAAGACCAATTATAATTAGCTTTGGATAATGCTGTGAAGCATGATAACGCTTCAGATGTGTGCATGGTTGATAATAAAACAGGCCGATAATGATAATTACATTAGAAATTCACAATATTTGTTTAAAAGAAGATTATGGTACCCCACTGTTAAGTCCTGCTCTTTACTTATAGTGAGGGTAACAATGCACTTCGTAACCCTTCGATACATTGCCTTGGTGGGGAATTATAACTAAGTTATGATTATTTTGTTTGAGATGTATTTCTTTGTTTTTATGTCTTTGTGTGCCTGACGATAGATTTCAAGTCCTTATCATTTATCTACCCCACATCTGAAGAGGGAATAACAAAGTTACCACTTCGAGCCTAACATTTTACCAGATCTGCTGTCAGTGTACATATCTTGCACATACATAGAGAAATACATGGAAATGCATTTACCTATAAATTATATAGAACCCTCGTTTTCATTTCTTCTATCTGGATCTTGCCTTTTGGAAAACAACATAATAAATCTGATTTTTTGTGTGTGTGGGTGTGTGTGTGTGTGTGTGTTATGAACAAAAGTGCTTCATAAATATATATGATTCGATTTCCATTCTGTGTTGGATAGTAGTTGTTGTGAAAGTACCGCAATCTTTGCCTATTAAACTCAGGTACACATGCTCCCAAATACAAACATCCCTGGACCTCGTCTGCAGCCTTACCCTATGTAGAAGTGAAATTGTCTAAATGGTAGCATTTATTTACTCACAGATTAAATGTTGTTCCTTAGTAGGTGGGTACGGAGGCAGATACAAGCAAAGCATAAAACGGTGTCTATATCGTTATTATCACAAAAAGTGACATGAGTGTTCCAATTGCAAATATTTGCACTTAATCAAGTTTCAAACATACAAATTTCTCATAGAAAAAAATCACTTCAAGAATCCTCAGAGACTTTGAATCTTAGTCTTTGTGTTCATGTAAACATCTTAACCTATATTAGGCTAAAACCTGATAAATGACCAGAAGTCACTCTTAGCTCCATTGGTTTGGAGTGATTTTAGATTTCGCTCCATTAACTAAGTGCAGTCTAAATTGGAGAATGGTTGTGTCTGCCAAAGGCCCCAGTGATCCCATGTGCTCTCTGGAGCTGTGCAGCTGACATTACACGGTACTCAGTGGGTCTGGGGCTCCATCTGTGGCAGTTTCTTCCATTGGGTGCCCTGTTACTAGCTGATTGTCACAGCACCACCCCACCCCCAATGCCACTACTAAGGTTTTATACATCTGCTCCACCTTGTATGACGGTGTGCTCAGAAATTCAAACAGGATTCTTATACACAATGTTTTGCACTTTGCTGCATCTTGACAGTTACAAAGAATGCAGATTTGTTGACTGAGAAAATGTGAATGTACAGCGAGTTCTATTGTTAGAAAAAAACATCAAAGTAAATGGATGTTTGGGGGGATTAACGGGTAAATAGCTGTCAAGGCATTCATAAAAGCAAAACTTTTATTGTATAATTAGTTTTTACACAGTTGGATTGTAAAACAAAACTCATTTCAAAACAATCTCACAGCAAAATGTCAAAGAACCATTACTTCAAACACTAAATGTGATAATTTCCCCATTAAAAGGTAAACATTTCTACAGTTACTATATTTTCCTCTCTCTGTTCAATATGCAGATTAAGTTCATGTTTCAGCAACACAACAAGTGTCAACACATCAACATGCTACATCTACAAACTTGTCACCATGTCATTATCTCCTCTTTCCTCGTCTCACTAGTGTTCAGTTGGCCACAAGTATTTATAGGGAGATAAAGGGGGTTGTGGATAAAGTGCTGATTTGTGGCCCTTTGTGGAAGAGGTTGTCATGTTTGTTAGATTTGTTGGGGTTTAAGTTCCTGGTTTAATCTTTCTTTGGTTTTTCCATGTGTTCCTCAGTTTCTTCTGCCCTGCCATCAGCTTCACCCACATCACCTGTGTTTTTCCCCTCAGCTGCCTTCACTCACCAATCACCTCCCTTCAGTATTTAGTCTCCAGGTTTTTTCACGTTCAGTGCCAGATCCTCACCGTCATTGATCCCATGTCCAGACATAGTCAAGTTTTTTCATAGTTAAGTTTTTGTCCTCCGGCTCAGCCATGCTTTGTGTTGTATCACTTTTGAAATAAATCAAGTTTTTTTAGATATCTGCATCCTGGTCCTACCTTCACCACACCACACACCACCCAACGTGACAGAAGTTGCCTGTTCCTGCACACTGTGTTCCACAATTAATGCACTTTTTGACTTCCTTCCTGCTCATGATTGCTTTCTTTTCTACATTCACCTGTGTTTTTATGGGGTTAAAAGTTCAAAGTACATTATTAGAGTTAGAAATTATACACATGTTGCAAAACATATGGTCAGACCAAATATGTCTTGCTGCAAGCCGCAGCCGGATCATCCTAACTCAACCCACATCCACCTACATTTAAATCTATCTTCAACCACAACTGGCTATGACTGGAATAAGTCTCCATCAAAGCATAACTTTGATGTGGGAGGAGCTGGATGGTCCAACCTCACCTTAGTGAAGGTTGCAACAAGGGGCTACTTGGTTTGACAGTTACAAAAAAAATCTTAGGATTAATTTTGACACATTTTGCAAGCTTTATAACAGGTGACATGTATGCTGCCAGAAAGAACATAGTAACCTACAGATATGTTCCCACCTCACAATTTAAAACCATTTGATGTAAAACCATGTGAAACCCTGCGCAGGTTTTGGAAATTTGCACGGACATGACTTTTACCTATTTTCTGGTGAGACTGGGCTGTTTATTTAGATTGTATTTTGATGAAACATGTAAGATTCTATGTAATCTCTGGAACACATTTTTGACAAATGCTGTATATAACTGGGTCAAAATATATCAAACTCAAGATGTAGTTGGAGCTTCTTAGGCACGGCTAAGCCCAGAATGTTTTGGTACCCTTATGAATGGTGTTAAGAGGTAACATGTTTTGGTGGAACAGGTGCACAAACAAGCAATTACATCCCTGCAAATATTGTAACCATATTATTTGCAGATTATTACAACCATGAAGCCAAAAATCAAACAGACTTGCCTTAATCTCCTATCCAGATTTTCACAGTATTATTATTATAGCTTGTAAGCCAATACTTTGAGATCTCCCACTGTGAAAAACACAGCCGAATGCAAAAGGAGAGGAGAAAGCTCCTTGGAATTAAAGGCAAGCGAGTCAGACTATTATAGATAGTGGCTTGCTTACTTCAATACATGGCCCGCAGTACACATGTAAATGTATATGTAAACATTTACACACAAATATATATATATATATATATATATATATATATATATATATATATATATAACAGAGGTTATTTGGTGGAAGGGTAAAGAAGAAAAATCCATGACCTGGGAACTTCCCTCAGATGCCCTCTGTTTTCTTGGTTGCTGTTCATCTCATCTACCAAACTCAATTGCTCATCTCTTAACCTATTTCTCAGTAATTCATTACACTGTACATGCATACATTACAATCTGCCCATTGCCAAAATTATGACTTTTCTTGCTGCCTGTGCTGTAAGTGACAGAGTGATGTTCATTTTGTTGTTTTCTGTGAGTATTTAAAAAAAAAAAAAAAAAAAAAAAAATTAAGTTACCCTGTAGAGGCTTCAAAATTTTGAGTATTTTTTAATCCAATTAGGCAAAATGAAAAAGTAGAGGTGTCCACACACATTCACATGACAGTAGAAATCCGAGGCCTTTGTTCATGCTTCCGGTGTGCACTCTTATAGAGAACTTAAGATTTTTAATACATCCCCCGCTCTTCAGATTGGACCGCTGTATTACAACCTTTGACAACTGACAAACAAACCTTTTCCCTGTTGTCCAGAGAGCCAGAGCAGTTAATGTTGACATCAGTCACCATTAGTTACATCAAAGCTTGGCTTTGTCTCAACAGTTGCATCATACAGGATAGAACTTGGCATCCAGCCTTCTTTCAAAGCACTTATATTATCAAGGGGAATGGATCTGAACCTGGAAGGATTGAGAACACTCTGAACCTTCCCTCTTTCCAAATTCTGAGATATCCGGGCAGTATAAAGCAAAATAGTCATTATATAGCACACGGATTCAGCTCCAGACCTGAGGGGCAACAAAGTCAATCCCATAGTTCTCTTTCTGGCACAGTGAAGATCAGTGTAGCAGCTGGGAAACACTGGCAGCTGGGAACATCCTCCATCTCCAATAGACCCCAGATGTCCCTTCCCAATCCTCTGTAGCTCTTCCTGTTTCTTGTCCCAAGTGTGGGGGGAAAAAAGACTAGCAAAGCTGAGTTCCAGTTGTGGAATTGTTATTTTCGCCAATTATATCTCCCTTTTCCCAGATGTAACTAAATTAGTGAAGAAGGAGCTTGACATTGAGGATTTGCTATTTGTTTTCACTTTCAATTTGAAGGCAAGATTATAAAAACATGAAGGTAAGAGCTTAGAACATTGATTAGTGAAAAAAATTCAACTATTAATTTCCATAGTTGAGACAGATGAGAAGTTCCCATACAGACAGAACAGAAAATGCACAGCAGTTGGATAAGGCTGCTGTCAGTCAATTCTAAAACTAGGTGGCTCTAAGATGTATATGTGCCAGGATCCATTTGTAAAAACTATTTTACACAGGTAAAGATAGCTTGCACAGTGGTACAGTCGCTGTCACATGCAGTTGCTACCATGTCCACTAGAGGTTGCATATTCTTTTGATATCTTTTTTGACCGTATCTTCCTAATGAACAAACCCTATATGGGCACATTATGGAGAGGAACACCATTTAGATGATGGATATGCTTTCTTTGCTGATTTTTGTTTCTGGTAGATCTGGTAAATTTATTAGATTATTTCACAGAAATCTAAATTAGCAAAGATTATCTGAAAGAACCTGTGAGAGCACAGAAGAAGCCCGAGAAAAACGAGAAGGGCTCTAACTGGTGAGGGACATTTACACGTAAACAATGCATCTAAGAGCATAAAGACAGTTTATATATCTGAGCATGAAAACAACGAAGTCTGCTCTAAAATTGAAAATTTGCACTTTATTAGATGTCGTAATATACAGCCAAAGATATCCTGCTTGTTTGATGCAAGAGCAGAACCAGTTTTGGACTGACTGACATGAAATGTATGACAGCACCTAAATACCTCTAGAGTCCCATTATGTGTATATAAGAGCACCAGGAAAGATGGGTACCATCTGGCTGTCAATCTCAGGTGAGTGAGTGGGTTTACATCAAGGCCTCAGGCTTCATGGTTCACTCTCAGCCTTTTTCACTGATAATGTTTGTCTCCTGGACCACTTTGTCAGTCTAATAGTCCTCTCAAGCCACACACATAACCACAACACTGCACTTCTTGGGTGCAGTTTATTTAGCTGTATCATTAAGGCAATTACTCCAAGCAAAATCCATCTGGATGTCAATGGATACCTGATTCACAATGACTGTATTCCTAATTTTTCTTTCTTTTTAACTGATAAGCTCATACTGGTCCGAAAACTTAACAGTCGGTGTGAAGATCTTTTAAATAATCATAAAAGCAAGGAAATCATAAAAGTCTATTGAATAAACATGAATGCATGCATGCGGAATGTTTAAACACCAACTGAGAGTTTTCACAGATCGTGGCTAAAGTTCTGGACATGCACAAGTATTTTTAGGGGGTATTACAGGTTTATACCTGTGAACATTACTCCTATTGAGGCAGAAAAACTGTTTGTTATATCTACATATGGATGAGCTGATCTTGATGGCTCTACAGAAATGACCTTGATAAAACTTGATAAAAAAGATTTATTATTAATTGCACTTAACTTCTTTGCTAGTGAAATGACAAGAGCACCAATAAGTATAATACATTAAATTTACATATATATATATCACAATGGATGCTATCTACTTTTACTGTTTTATCATGGCCTTTCTGATTAATTTTTTAAGAAACATTTTTTGCTGCGGGGAGAAGAGCTGCGCAATAAGGAGCAGTGTTTGCATACACAGGGGACTGATGTTAGTGCTCTACAAAACACCTTCTCTACCTGGGGCGAGACCTGTGATCCCGGCGGGAATCACAAAGAGGCGCCGCAGGTGAAGACCCGGAGAGAAAGTGAAAGTGCGGAGAAGAATTTTAACTCTTCAGTTCTGTAGGTCATCTTGGGAAATGTGAGGTCTTTGACAAATAAGATAGATGGGTTATGGGCACTGTTTAGGACACAGAGGGATTTCCCAAAGAGCTGTTCTGTGGTTCACGGAGACATGGTTACATACATATTTTCTGGACCACTGGCCTCCATACCTGGTTTCGGAACAGTGCAGACAGACAGGGATGCCAGGCATTGCAGTGAAGAAAAAAAAAACTGCACCGTTTGTAAATGAAATGTGTTGCCACCCCAGCCATGTTACCATGAAGGAATGTCTCTGCATGGCAGAAATTGAACTTTTATTACTTGTTTCCACCTATGTGTGTGTGTTTGGTCCGTGATACAGAGACCATGACCCCCTAGGGTTCAATGTTTGGAAAAGTTTTATTTATTTATTAATTATATTTATTTTGGATGGATCAACATATTGTGAGAGGAGCTTATAGTGGTAGATCAGTGTTAAATAATAAGTAGTTTGGTGTACACCTGAACGATGGAATGGACTGGAGGACTGACATCAACGCTATGTACTAGAGGGGGATGAGTAGATAATTTACAGTCTGTCATCTACAGAGCTTCTGGGAGAGCAGCATCAGTGCCAGAGATCTCAGCAAGCTCAATAAACTTGCCCATAAGATCGTAAAAATTACTATACTGAACATGGAGATCTTTTAGTTAGTGAGGGAAAGGAGGTCACTAAACAAGTGCTCTTCATCATGGACAACCTATCCCATCCCCTCCATGACACACTTTGGGAAATAATTCCTACCATTCACCAGAACATTATACAACAGTTAACCGGTTGCAGGTTAACCATTGCATTTCATTGTTGTAAATATGTTAGTTCCTTTTTCCATCTATTGCACAACCTCATGTACAAACTGTTCTGTTTTGCACGACTCTCTGCAACAACTGCTTTACATTAATATTTTTGTCGGTTGTGCTGACAACTATTTTACAGTGTTATCTATCTCTCTATTTATCTAATACAAATCTCATAACTCTAATACTTTAACATATGAACAGAAAATAATAGTGTCTTACACAAACTGTTTATTGTGATCATCATCAGAATCCACAAATGCTATATATTTAATTATAGTTGCAGCAAAACAATCTTTTTCATTATGAAAAAAACATATATAGAACTTAGTCAATTGATACACACCGTTTTTACTGAAGGTGGAATATTAACAATATGGAGAGGTTAAACATGGCTTATCAGTCTGTAGTATGATGTTCCCAAAGAAAACGAAAAAAAGATTAACAAGAGTATCTGTTCTGTTGCACACACTTTTTCCCCGGGCAAAATGATAGTGAGGTGCATTTTAATATTGTCTTATGTCTGTGATTCAATTACCACTCAAACATGACATTTATTTTCTGTGGGAAACACATTAACTGCATTTGTTGGCTACCTTATAGCTGATCACATACAATTGTGAGTCTACTTGTATTTGTTTCTAGATGATATTGCATTGAGAGAATAGTGAGATGTGATGTTATCATATTTGATAGGTAATCTATAAAAAAGCCAGGTGTTAGACAGTTCAAGGCAGGGGGCCGTCTGGCCATGTAGGCCGTGGAAAGACATGTGAAGGCAAGCAAATTACATCATGTTTATGTAGTCGCAAAAATCTTGGTCTATCGATGCTCAATTTTTCTTTCAAGTTTTTTTCACGAGACACAGAGGTTTTCTTGCTTGAACTTAGAAAATGTGTTATGATTTCCATGTTTGCATTTCATCCTTTGTAATGGTTTGAAAATATTTTTCATGGTTACCCTACTGTCCTCTGAATTTCTGATTTCTCTCTTCAAGTTGATATAAGTGAAAGACCCACATGCGTCCTTGTGAAATAAGTGCATATCAGGCAAAACATGAAGATAAATAGGTCACGAGAGTTACATCCAGACAAAATATGTTAAAAGTGGAAGTGTTTTTACAAGTAAATGACCAGGATTAAATTTATTAAGGCAGGACAGAACAATTCAGAGGCAACTAAATTATTTTTCCACATTATTTCTATTACATAGATTTTTACATTAAAGCCACATGTGAGCATCCCACTGGTTAGCACAACCAAGACATTGAGTCTTCATGAACTAACTGACATACATTAATGAAGCATTGTATTTACACATGTGGTGTCATTGAATCACAATTGCCTTATCCCATGTTGTGTATTTGATATCCTGGCATTAGGCGGTGGAGGCATGTGATTTTTCACAATCCCAGCACCAGCAAAAACAAAAAGCTTCTTCAATGATTCGGTTACCAAGGTGATGAATCCATCTCCACACAGTAACTATGCCATTGCTTCTGTGAAAAAGTAGGAGATTTTACACGCACCTCCATTCAGATTGAATTTTAATGTTTTTGGGGTAATTCTGGGCTGCTTAGAACATAATTTCCTAACAGTAATAAGAATTTAACACTGTAACAACCAAGAGACACAGAATAAAAGGACAGCAGAACAACAAATCAATTAAAAAACCCAACCAGAGACTCCTTATTTGTCTAAAAAGTCTTTGATCATCATTGCCAGTATGTCACCATTCTCTCCATGCACCCAAAACAGACTTTGGAGGATGCTTTTACTCTCTAATTTGAACGAAGGAATTTGTGTTTCCATTGGCAGTATTTCGGTGGTGCTGGTACATCATTTAAACACAGTATGTCACCACCACATAATGTGGTGTTGATAAAGTCATGCTCTTTTCATGTAATCAAATGAGACCAGTTTGTAAAAAAAACACATGGAGTTAGGAAACTGAAATATATGTGAGAAGACCTGAGGCAGTAATGGCTTAGAACTAGAGGCAAGAAAAATGCTATCTTATTTAGCTGACTAGGACTTAACAGTTAAAGACTGTAACACCTTCAACTTACTTGCTAGCCAAAGTTTATAAATGGTAATTTCATCAGAGATGGGAGTTTATTCTTCTATCTGCTTTCATTTCCATTGGACGTTTGGATACAATAAAAACATATCTAACTAGTAGCTGCAAATGTCTGACTTTGAAGAGTACTGCATCTTCTCCTGCCATCACTCCAGTTATGTGACCCAATCTGGAAAAAAATTATCTATAAAGAGGAGTAGGGTAAGAATACAGAAGAAAAGAAAAGAGAGGGTAAACTGTGATGTGAAAGGCTGTTAATCATGCTAAAGCAATACACTCCCTCAATCTGTCCATCCATCTGTCTCACTTGTGTGCTCCATCCTTCCCTCTCCTTTCTCTGTCTTTTAACTGTCCATTTCTCTCCTTGCAGCTCAGCTTTCATTCTCACACGTTTCTCTCTTTCCTATATTTTGTTGATCAGTCACCTCTAACCTGCTGTTGAAGAGCATGATGTGTAGTCTGCACCTCTTCGAGCAGTCCCATGTTGTCACCTCACACACAACAGTCTGATCCTCTTTACATATGCTGTGCTACACCTGACCCAACACAACTCACCTTATTTCAATAATTCCTCCCCTTGCTTGAAGTTATCCTCACTAACCTTTCATCTCTGTCCACTCACCTGACAAACCTGCTCTGAACACCCACTGGCAATTTATCCATCCATCTCTTCCTCCCAGCTTTATCCTTCCTGTGATGGATGTTCTCTGTGGGAGGTTGTCAGGACCAGTCAGCTCATAGTGCCTGGTGGTATTGGTTGCGATAGGATAGGCAGACTAAACAACCCTGCAGGTCTAGTTGAGCATGGCCTTACCACAGTATGGGGAGATATGAGGTAATGCTTGTGTGTATGGACATCACAGTGTTGGACCTATTGATTTAGACAAGGTGCAGGAAATATCCACCTTTAAACCTCAAGATGTGCCTTTTAAAAGTTTAAAGATGGCACATGTTATGATTCATCTCAGAATCGTTTCTGTTCTAAACTGAAGCATAGTAAATGTGTTTGCAAGAGCTGGATAAGTTGTGTATGTAAGCATTTAGTCCTGAAAATGAGTCAGAGATTTCAGATTGAGGATTTGATGGAACCAGTTAAAAACATCCAGATAGTGCCAATTGGAACGATTTCACATTACATCTCTGATGTTAAATGGTTCAGTTTTAATATTTTCTTTGAGAATATTGAAGGGACTTTTTGTGTGTTTGGTTATGATTAATTTCTTTGTTTTATCTGTGCATGTGTACATACCATATATGCTGACTATTTATACCAGCCTTCACAACAACAACAACAGCCACTCCCTATCTAGGCAGTTTCCAATAGCAACCACACTTAATTGCTTCATGTTCCCAGAGGGTTTCATAATGGTCTAATTTATACCACTGTACTTTTACTGGACCCACATGGGCATGTATCGTGTATCTTTATTTGTTTAATCTGTTATATATCCAGTGAATATATTCTGCTCACATACAGTTGAGGCCTCTGCCAAATTGACTTACTACGGTGAGGATGAAACATTTTTCAGTCACAACACAGCACTTATTTTTAATTGTTATAAATCCCATGCAATTCTAGTGACCCATTCATTCAACGTTTACATGCACACAAAGCAGAGATTTTTTTTGTTGTATCTTATATGGTAAAGTGAACGTAACATGTAATACTCAACCTTATGCAGCACTATTATTTGTCATAAAAATCACTTTTTTGCAGTAAATAACCTGATTTAGACAGTAATGAAACAATATTTTGGTGTGATACCCTATAATCAAATAATAAACCTTTGCATTGTGTAATTAGTGATTTCAGGTTACTCTGGTCTGTCACGTTGAATCAGCTTTTAACAATTCAATAATCACATCAGTTGGAAAATATTAATCACGTTACTGTCGTATTGCATTATCATGTACATATAAACATGGCCTTTAATGGAAGTAATGATTTTAGGTGAAAAAACTAAACCACCTCAAGTTGCAGTATAATACAAAGACTATTTTGTTCCCTGAATGGTTTGTGGTCTTAAAGACCGGTTTATTTTGGCTGTATGATGTTTTCATTATTTTATCTTTATTTGTCTCAGACAGGTGTTCCGTTTTGTTTTGTTCAGGTAGAGGGACAATCGAGCCTGTAAACTACACAATTCCATATATATATTCTACAGCATTCATGTAAACCATTTTTCTTTTCAGTCCAGCACTTTGTCCGAAGAAGAAGGAATACCTAGAGAAAAAGATTGGAGATTTTTTTTTATTTTTTTTTTTTTACCTCCTTCCCTGAAGTAACTACAATGGCCCCCTGCGTTTTTCTATCTTGCAAGTTTCCTGAAACCCACTGAATAACACCAAGATATTTTCAGTCCAACACACCCAAGCGTGTATGTTAAAAAAAAAAAAAAAGAAAAGGCTTTCTCTTTTTATCTTACTGGAAAAATAGCATTCGAGGGCCTCTATTTTACTTCACTTTCACCATATCTTCCATTTCTCTAAGAACTGGCTTTTGTGAGGTCTGAGACTCTTTGAATTTCCGGGCTTTTTCACTTATGTGTCTCTATATACCTCTTGTTTAGTTACAGCAGAATGGGCGCCTACATGTTGAATTCTTTTGAGAGGGCTCTCTGAACTCATTGTTGCATACTAACAAGGCTGCAAATGAGCAGTTTTTATTAGTCATTAGCTTGTATTGTTTAATTTTGTCCTATTGTTTAATGTTATTCCCTTTCCATGTTTCTATATTTGGCATTGTTGGAAAGGGGAAATATTTTGTATTCCATATAGCTAATTGCCAAGATCATCTGAACGTATATGTGATTCTCTTATCATGGAAACAATATCAAGCTCTTGGTCATTGTTTAGAATAAATAAAAGTTTTGACACTTGTGACGAGAATGGAGTTTTGTGTTGATAACACTTAGGGAATGTCTAGCAATGCATCAAGAACTCCATAACTGGCAGGGTGATGGTACTTAGTAAGTGAAGATGACACAAAAAGTTAAATTTAAAGAACATATTTCTATTAATGAACAAAATAGAAGTATTCCATCTACAAAATGAACTATTATCCTCACCCATTGAAATATGTTTTTCTTTGTTTTTCTTTTTTTCCCCAAGGATATGACAGCTCCCTTGCCCTGATCCCTCCCTTTCACTGTGATATGAATTCCATGGGGTCATGGCAACATTCTAACACGTATTTGGTAGTTTCACAAATTAGAATTAAGTAATTACTGAGATTTAAAGGGCCGCAAACCAATGTAAATTAATTCAGGCTTTATATGGAAAGGTGATATATAGGCTTAAGAACACAGGGGTTTGGCTGTAGGGCGGTTAACATAGAATAAAAAGAATTAAATCAAATAAAGATTATACGTTCATAGCTTTGCCAGAAATTTTTGACACTACCCACAGTATAGGAAAAGAATACGGGTGCTGTGCAGAAGAAAGATTGTAGAGAGGTGTCAGGAAACAGGCTGGAGTGTGTGTGGAACAGAAGCAAACAGACAGACACACAAAATGAGCTAGTGGTGTGTCTAGGTTGTGAAAGAGAGCAACAAATGGACAAACTTCAAGAGTGTGAGGGAGGTGTGGGTTGTCACAGATGGATGACTAAAAGGAAGGAACAGAAAAAGGTGGATGGGAGGCGGGTGAGAAGTGGCATGGAAGAACAGGCATGAATGGATGGCTGGAGAAATAAGGATAAATGACAGCAAAAGACAGATGTGCAGATGGCTCAGTAACGTTTCCAAAAGGATGGGGTGTTCGTTTCTTGAAGGGAGTAAAAATATGCAAACGTGATCAGCAGTTGAACAACTGTGTCTTGATGTAACAGTTTAAAACCACTGGCTAATTTGCAGCTGCACTAACTAAACAGCACAAATCAGGCTGATGCAAGACGGTTATCCAAGAAATGGATACCAAGCATTGTGTACACAGTAGTGACAAAGTGTGCGCAAGCCATGATTTCATGTGAAGAAGAAGTGAATTTACAGTCAGTCCAGTCAAATAACTCATAATCACTCATGTGATGCCAGTGCATATGGTCTCTGCAGATGTGACCATATGAAACATCTGGTATGCAAACGTGTTCATTAGAAAACTAGAGAATGAAAAATCTTAAATATGACAAAACCTCCTAAAAGGACAACAGACCCTGTGAATTTAGTGGCCGAAAAAAAGAAGCAATTTTGTTCAATGAATGTGCACATTCATTCTTTAACTGCAGAAATGAGCTTACCAAAACTCCTCATATGCAGATTGAATTATTAATAATCACACAGAGCACTGTCCACGTCCAGTCAATTATGGCCAGCTCCAAACGATATGATTGGATCAGATGTGACAACTGTGAATTTGCCTGACTTTTACAATGAGACTGTCTGTAAAAACCATGAAAACAATCAGTGGGTTCTGATGTAAAAGTAACTATTCTTTTGTAGTCATTACTGTCTGGTCTGCTTTATTCCTTTTGTCAGAAAAAGTGTTTGCCCCACTTACTTACCTGGCTGAAAACTGATTTTGACAGTGAAAAGCAGTTTATATTCTAGTTATTCATTGTCTGTGCTATCAAACCTTTTGTAACTGCTACCCCATCATCACCCACACCCACCTATTAAACATATTACATGTGGATTTTCTTGTCAGAGGTAGAATTATTCCCTCCATCTTTCAGTGTAGTGATGCAAGGATTAACAGAATCCAAAAGAAATTCATTGAAATATAAATGTGAAACTGTTATCTATGTCATATTGGTCTGATTCTTTGTACTGTAGTTGTTCTCTATTGTTGCTTAATATATTCCTGCCTGGTAACAGACCAGTGCTCTGGTATCTGATTTGTTACACAAAGGGGTCTTTATCATAAGCTACGCAGCCTTCTCGTGTGTATTTGTTTTACAATGTCACACCCAGCTGCTTTGTACTCTGTATTCAGAAAGGTCTACTCTTTCAGCATGCAGGCAATAGCACAGGTTTGATGTTAGAGCCACACATATCTTGATTAACAGGAGTAGTGAGTAGAATCTACTGAAATTAACATGGAATGCTGTGGAGTTGTTGATGCTTCAGAAGCAATAAAGGATTGCACAGTCTAACATGGCATACATAGACTGTAACTGTTGCAACTCTTGAGAGCTGTTAAGTCAAGATGGCTGTCAAGCAGATGCATTTTCAAAATCTTAGAATATCCGATGGTTTATAAAAAGGAGAGCAATTTCTTGTACAGCTTCTGGCTTCTGGTAGTCTTCTGTTGTGACAAAATGGCTAGCTTTTCTTCCTTTCTATCTTTTTTTCTTTTTTAATGTGAGTTGCAGTG
This sequence comes from Leuresthes tenuis, assembly GCF_036924035.1. Classification (NCBI taxonomy): domain Eukaryota; kingdom Metazoa; phylum Chordata; class Actinopteri; order Atheriniformes; family Atherinopsidae; genus Leuresthes; species Leuresthes tenuis. Next base: position 11,517,356 of record NW_027325361.1, on the reverse strand, counting down.
CACATAGATCTCCTCTGGATGGCCACTAAATCAGGCTTGGACACCTCCAACTGCCCAACTCATTACTTCTACACCATCGTGTGACACCCTTTAGGTGTTCATTGCATTATGAGACAGCTGTTCTTCAGCTGCCGTAGTTATGAATTCTGCGCCAAATGTTCAGTCCAGGCCATAGCAGAGCAATTCAGCAATTTTTGTAACCAATTGTAACCTCATGACTTTTTCGCTGTCCCTGGTTTTTGCCTTCTTTGTCAACAAAAGGGCAGCCTAATCTATATTTGTAGTTTTGCCTTTTTGCCTGTCCCTCTCTCTATCTTATTCTATCACCTCACAACTCGGGTGTAATCTTGAGCCAGAGAAAAAGTTTATTTTTTTCGGTTCTGTGTGATCAATGCACTTAGCGCAGTTTTCTGGCTCCTGGTTGTCATACACATCTTTTGTTAGTGGCTTATCGCACACACACACACACACACACATAAAGAGAAATAATAAAGGTCTTTTGAGTGTCAGTTGAGGTACTGTAAACTTTTGGTAGCAGACAGACAACCAAATGAGTTTCCACTGTAAAAGTTCTACACTTTGTATCCCAAACTCTGACCTCATCTTTTAGCATACAAGAATGCCATCAGTCTATCAGAATCAGAAAAAAAATTTATTTATCCCCGACGGGTGATTAGGAATCAGAAAAAACCTCCCAATATTTTTTTCTAGAAATGCGGTTTTGGTTGCTTGCACCTTGTTTTAAATGAATATTGGCTAGGATTATCTTTGAGATAATCTTACATTTGATGCAGTAAAGTTTTGATTATACTCTGGTAAAAACAGTCCAGTTATTGGACCTTTTTTTTTTTACTGTCCTTGCTTTTTGTAAAAATATTAGGCATGCAAGGAGAGGGAAAATCGAGCAATTACAGTCCAGGGAAAGTGAGGAGCTTTCTGTGGATGCCTTGTCTTCAGTGATTTCTGTCAGCATGTTAAAAGGCTGATATAAGGCATCCTATGGGATACCTCAGGAAGAAAATACTAAATTTCCCTTGTCATGTTGGTGCAGATATTTCATTTTTGTTTACTTTCTATTGTACATGAGTTGTGAAATGTACTGGGCTGTGCTATTTTCTAATTGAATTTTCATACTTTCAGTGCGGGTAAGGCAGTACTTTGTTGGTGGGAAGGTCAAATACAGAACAATGTGATTTAAATCTTTATGTAACCTCTGAGCTTGTAATTTCTTGAGATATTGTCATTATTAAAATTGACATATAATATAACATAATGACATATAAAATATGTACAATACATATAATCAGCTTTGTTATTATAAAGGAGTCAGTGGGAATAGCTTCCATAAGAAAGGTGGTGGAGCTCCCATGAAACCAATACTATCATTGATCAGTGGGGCTTGTTAATTTGTTGCCAACAACTATTATCTTAATGAGAAATAATGCAGTTTTCTACATAAAAGGTATTTCTATTACCAAAATGATTGAGCCAAAAGAAATATGCTGTCCAAAGCCACACTTCACTGAAAAGCTTCCATGGGGCACAGTAGAATATGAAAAATAGCTTGTTGTGAGTTTTCAAACATGCAACAAAAGCCCCTTTGGAATTATCCTCACAATATTCATATACAGCACCCATGAGTCTGTATTTATCTATGTATTTATCTGTGCTCCCAATGTTAATTTATTGCAAGCCACAGCTCAAACAGTTAGTCGAGCCTTTGTTTAGGTTATTCATACTTTATGATTTGCTCTGGCTATGCACATCCTCACACAGGCCAAGAAAGAACATAATGACCTGCATGGGCAAACAAACCGGTTTGCTGCAGAGAACATTTTCCACAGTCTGAGTACACATGATATGACTTGGCATTTGGGCTTTGCCAGTGCCCCTTGGCCTGGTTACCTGCGTGCCCCTTAAGCTACCTCTTGCTAGGAACAAAATGAACAGAAGCAAAGAGGGAGGCAGTAACCAAAGTGATGATGTTAGGCTGTCAGCTGTGTGGAAAGATGGGTTGTAAACTGGGCCAGGGGACTTGAAGTCAGGAGGCATTTTGCATTACTGCAAAATAGGTCTTTGAATATATTCTGTTCAGGGGGTTCCTCACATCTTTATTGATTGACCAGAAAATCAAAATACTTATGGAGTGGTTTAATGTCTCCACTCAAGACTCCACATATATTTGCTGGAGAAAATATGAGGATTTCTTGTAACCTGTGCCTGGGCTCATATGTTTATCCCACATGTCAGGTTCTTATTTGTGATTAATTCAGCTTAAAACTGCCCTTTTCATGTAAAAAAAAAAAGAAAAAAAAAAGATGACAGTGTGAAATACTGCGGTTTTATCGAGACCCATTGGTGTCATACACATTAATACACAAGGGTTCCCATAGTTGCACAAGCTTTGAGCTTTGACATAGCTTTGCCCTCGAAATGACGTTGATCATACACACCGCTACATCTGCCAACTTTGTGGCAGATAACTACATTACACCTAAATATATAAATGTGGGAATATATGTTGACAAAAGGAGGTTTTCCAATTCAGTATTACCAGTACAAAATAAAAGAAATGTCCTCTTACAAGTAAAAGTTGTGAAATTGAAATGTTTGAAAAATTTTCATTGTGAGTGCTTTGTCATATCATTGGTTTAGAACAAGTGGCAAATTGATAGATGAAGTTGAAGTAACTGTATACACAACAAGATGACACTTGTGTCCTATGATTTTTGATGGCTATTTATACATCCTTGACGTTGCCAAAAGTCACATCACTTCACTGTGAATATAATAACCTTTCTGACCCTTTGCTTTGGAATAACATCCACCTAAGAAATGTCCTGACACAGATGCCAACAGTAACAGGATGTCTGTTTTTAGCAGGAAGTGGACACTTTCTAATAATGACAGAAGAGTTTGGTCCCAGGTGAGCTAACAAATTGTGTGGGGGATCTGCAGCTTTAGCTGACATTACAGTCCATCTGGTAGGCAGAGCCATTCACCCTTACACTATTAAATATAGGATAAGATGATTTATGCTTAAAACCTGTACGGGTGACAGTTTGTCAAGGCGACAGAACATTTTATCCGCAGCTCCTCAGCACCTGCATTGAGGCATCCCTACAGAGCACCATGTATGCAATGTCACATTGGGAGTTTTTCTTCATGTCCCTGCTAGATGGACACGACTTGTTTTTGTTTATATTGCTCTTATTCATGAGAAACTCTAGCTTGTAATTATGTGATGTGTTATGGCCAAGATTTTTATCTACTCTGATGATTAAACATTGAACAGCCCTCAGTTCTGCGGTTGTTGCAGAAAGTCAGTCAGTCAAGCAGTCAGTCATGTGTCTACACCAGACTTTAGTTTCTTGTTAGTCCCTAATTACCACCTTGCTTTGCCTGCCTTGGCAGCGCCTTTGGTTAGTTATTTTCATAAAGTTACGGCCCACCTACTGCTTGTAAGTTCTGCATTTGGGTCCCCTTACTCCTTCTCCTTAAGCAATTGATTGTGAGTTACATAAACAGTTATACAGTTACAGCTGCTTTAAGAAAATAAGCACAACTTTTTATTGTGACCATGAAGGCATTATCCTCATTAGTTTTTGTGCTATTCATCTATTCATTCTCGACACCTCAGTAACACCTTGACTTTTTTCTATTATTTTCTTACTTTCTTTTAAATTTAGCACAAACATGTATCCAGACTTAGAAATTATATGATGGTACAATTATGGTGATTAAAAGTCAGGTTTTAAAATTTTCTTGGGAGCCTTAACTTAAAACTTCATACATTACCCATGATGAAAAGGAACAAAAATGCCTCATAGGAAGGATGAAGGGGAAGACATGTTCCTTCCAAAAATTCAAGTACAAGGGGACATCATGCTGTTTAGTAAGAATACCTTTCTGGTAATTGTACAATACCATAATTGAGCATCAGAGGAAGAGAGAGCTGTAAACCAAAACTTTAATGGATTGCAGAGACAAGCAACCATCTGGCTATCATGTTTGTTTATTATAGCCTATATTATTTAATCTAAGAGACTGACATGGGATTTTTTTTTTATTCCTTTTTTTATACAAGAGTCTTTGAAACATGATCAAATTATCTTAATCCCCACATATTTGTTCATAGTGATATTATCATCATCATAACCATAAAATATTGCTGTTCTTCCCTACTACAGCAGCTTGATGGCTAACATGACATGCTGTTGTTACATATTGAATTTTCTCTCTGTTCAGGCTGAAAATATTTTGAATCATACCTAATTATCCTCAGGCCTGCGCTGGTCAGATTTAGTCACCCATGGCTCTATGTTAGAACCATGGCTGATTGAGCAACTGTCTTTGCTTTTTGCTCCGACTACTTTTAGGATCGAGATTCTGATCTGAGAATTCCTAATCCTGTTAACTGAAAAAAAAAATAGAATTTCTCATCGTTCACGATACATGTGATACATGTCATATTTTGATGTAGATGTAGCCCTTCAATATAAAAGCTGGCCTCAAAGTACTAATATAGTCCCAGATGCTGCAATATGTTAATTATGAGGATACCTTTGGTGTGCTCCCGAGTAAAATTAATATAGCAGCTCCATGTTGGCATCTTGCCTTTACAGCTCCTGAGAATCTCTACTATGGAAAATACCAACGCATCCATATATTACCTTCCATGGCAGCACACCCATGAAGTTCCAGCTGTGCTGTTCTTGGTTTACCTAAATCATAGGGAGATTCCCTGTGAATATTTTATGGAATGTAAATGAACATAGCTACAGCACAACATTAAAATTAATGGCATGTTTGTGGCTGCCACATATTTTCATCCAAAGGATTGTAATGGAAATGATCACGCGACTAAGTCTGCATATATAAAGAGTACAGCTGCTCCTCAGCTAAGTGTCCGGGGTACTAATAGGTTGACGTTTTATGGTCTGACACACACATGTACATACTGGAGAGCAAGGTTAGTGCAACTGAGCACTATCTGAGATAAATGCAAATAAAAATGATTTGATTGGACCTCAAATATCTTTAATACAATCACCAACATTAGTTAGGATTTCATTAAAATGTAACAACTTTTCATTTGCATAAATCTGGCAAATCCAGACTCAGGGAAGACCACCATATCCTCAGCAGTTTGGGGGTAGGGGGGGATAGAAAAAAACAACATATGAAACACAGTATCTAACCCAGTCCCTGAAGGTAAAGTTTCCTTATTATGGACATAATTAAATAAAGAAACACAAATTCACACCACAAGGGAGGGTGTGGGCAAGATGTCTTATGAGTGGCAGTACAACTTAAACTGTGACCTATGATCTGAAACACTAATGCATTAGGAAAAGGTTGTTTTTCTGCCTGAAATCCAGCACTTTATCACCCTTGTCAGCATATGATGAGGTGGGAATGACACAAGAGAGTGAAAGAGAGGGGAGAGGAGGGGATTTCTGCTCAGTGCATGATGGAAGGTCCCTCAGTAGGCTAGGGCTGAAGCTAAAATGCTAAGGGATTATTGCATAGTTTTACACATGAACACTGGAGAGTTTCAGCAGAATGTGTGTACAATTTCTTTCCGCAGTGTGCTTCACAGTGGGAGCCTTTCTCCTGGACATGCACGCTCACAGATTCCCAAGCATCATATATCACTAACTAAACAGCACATGTAGAAAAGTAGTCCCCACCCACTCCATTGAACTGCACGTCACCACTCTAATTGTCTTCCTTCTGAGACGCTGACAAACTTTCTCACAAAGTGGGGAGGCATGTTCAGTGATGACAACCATATGGTTGTTATTATTGAATGAATACACAGTAGCGCCTCATTAAACACAAACCCAACAGTCTTTTGTCACTGCGGCTAACAGGGGCTGCCTGTCGACATCATGGGTCGGACCAGGCAGGGGTGTGCTGCCTTTCCTAGCAGGACTCTCCATCAGGAAGGGAGAAAGCAGATGGAAAAGCAGTGGAGTAACAACAGAGGTCACATGGTCCAAATTAGGTACAAAAATGTGGGGAGAGACATGTAGTAGTAGTCATAGTTGCATGAAATGAAAGCAGTCGAAAGTGGGATGCTCATAACTAATGTGATTAATCAGATTTATTACACAACATGCCATCAGAAATGAACTTTTCTCCCATCTCAGATTTACCTTCATGTGAAAGGTTGGCTGTCTGTTCAAGGACAATTTAGAAAAAGGACATCTGCACTTAAGTACTTGTGCTTTAACTTTGCCCTCTCATTTCCAACATCAGCAGAAATTTACTGATGTGGCAATCCCATCCCAAGAGTCTATCTTTATTCATTTTTCACTGTCAGTAGCTGTTACTATTCAATTGTCACAAGCTTCCTGGACTCTTGGATCTTCTCACTTTGATTGGGATTTATCTATTTATTCATTTCTGACTCATCAGAGGGTTAGGGTTGGGAGGAGTCAAATGCAGGACCAAGCTACTACCAAACAGAGGGGACTTCACGTGTGGCAGAAAAAAGACTTGGCATGTTGAGAGGAAAAAGGACCTGGCAATGAAAAAAGAAGACCAAGCAATAGAACATATGCACTGAGGAAAAGAACAAATGGACAACAGGCGTGAAGTAATTAGTAAAGTAAGATCTGGTGTCAGAATACAGTGGGAAGTAAAACAGATTGGAATGGACAACAAAACAAAAGAGGAAGCTTCGTAGGTCAACTTTTTTTTTTTTTTACAATGATTTTTTTCTTCTTCTAAATTGGGCATAGGTGTGAGTGTGCATGGTAGATTGTCTCTGTGTTGGCACTGGGATTGACAGGCGACATGTTCAGGGTGTCACCCACCTCTCACCTCTTCAGCTGGGGAGCTGTTTCAGCTCTCCCAAACCAGGATAATGTGGGTGGTATAGAAAAGAAATTAATGAAAAATTCACAGATGGGGATAACGGTTTAAATTGCCGTTCCCTCCCTCCCTGATCTATGTGTAGACGTCTGTGCTATCCACATGGTCACATTCAAGCTCCTTTCGCAGAACATGAAATTCACATAAAATCTGACTATGCAGCACTTTTCCGTGGGCTTGTGTGGAGGTGCTTATTTGTGCCTTAGAAAGTACTTACCGTGAGACATTTGGCAGAGTAGATGATTTTATTTCTCTTATTTACTGCATTGTTCAACTAGCTGTGATTTTACTCTTTCTATATACCACTGCCACTCTTGCCTGAATTGCAGAATGAGTGGCAAGTTTGAATTTTTGCATTTGCAAACAGTAAATGCTGGATTAGCATTGTGAACCCTCTTAAATGATCCAAGCTGCTGTCAACACATGTAGTGCAGTTTGATTCAAATTTTCCCTGCAATGACATAACAGAGCACAAACAATACATTAAAAATCAGATGAGGTTTTGACTTTACAGAAAAATTTCACTATTTAATCTTATCACTTGTTTACACCTGCACTGACACAGCCAACTGAGATGTGGCTTGAAATGGACAGTTTTTAGGCCTTTTTAGTTATCAGCACATCAGCAGTTTTCTGCTTGGTGCTTTTAGCTGTGTTCAAAGCAGCAGCACAAATATTTATCTTTTTATCTCGACTGTTTTAATGTTTAAATTAATCACAGAGAATGACTCTGAGGATAAAATTGTCTCTAATATCCACTGATTTTAAGTAAAAAAAAAACAAAAAAACAACTCAATTAGTTGACACAAAAAGAGGTAGCAAGTACTTAATTGTTGAAAAGGCAGCAGCACCTCTGCTGATCCATTTGTGAAACTTAAGGTATTTTAATTTAAAAAAGAAACATTTATCATCAATTCTAACTGGAACCATCTTACAACTTTTACAACATTCCAAAATTGGAAAAGGTTCACACAACTTAGAAAACTCACTAAAAAAAAAAAAAAAAAAGATGTTTTCATTAGTTTTCACTCTTCGCCTTTTTGATTAGCAGGGAAATTCAGAAAAAGTATTTTCTTTTCTTATTTTACCTTAACTGTGAGGCTTCCATCCATCAATCCATCTTCTATACCTGCTTAATCTGTCAGTCGGGTTGCAGGGGGGCTGGAGCCTATCCCAGCGGTCATCAGACGAGAGGCGGGACACACCAAGGCCACACTGAGACAAACAACCACACACACACACACTCCTGAGGACAATTTTAGAGACACCAATTAACCTAACCTGTCCAAAAATATATTTTTGGACAGTGGGAGGAAGCTGGAGTACTCAGAGAGAACCCATGCATACGCAGGGAGAACATGCAAACCCCACTCAGAAAGGCCCCACCTGGGAGTTGAACCTGGAACCCTCTCGCTATGAGGCAACAGTGCTAAGCACCACACCACAGTGCAGCCACCTTTGAGGCTTGTAGCTTGAAATCTGCCAACAGTGCAGGACTGATTACAAATAAGGTAATGAATAACTTGACCCTAGAACAGCTTCCCGTTTCACGACATGAATTAGAAAATCCTGCAATCCAAAAAAAAATGCAGCCTCCAGACATTAGAACAGAATGTTAACTCAATGCTAAGTCATATATACACCAAAGAAATAAACTCACAATTATAAATAATTATTTTGCTCCCATAAAAAACTATAAAACTCACTAATCTCCTTACTCTACTTCCTTCAGCGCTTAATTGAACATTAGTTGGCAGCCATAGTATACATAGCAGAATGAAAACATCCAATTATTATTATGTTTACTTATTGAAAAATATCATTTTTCAGGAGGTTTGTGTACTCCATATGCACCTTATTCATTAACGTCATGAAATCTCATCAGGAGTAATAATAAGGATGTGTTTCATGTTTGAAATAGATGAGGTTAACTGACCAGGCAATGCATCATTGCAATCAAAATGTCTCTTTAAATGCATGTCTTTGACTGTTGATTAATGAGTGTCATTGTAACACATTTGGTAACATATTTTGATCTTACCTATTTGCATCTGCTGTCTTATTAATTGGCACCTAGCCTGAAAATGACCATTTAAAAATACTTCTTACAATAATTGGTTTTAATGTTTTACTTTCACGTCCTTAAGAGTCGGCATATGTTTGGAGGATGACGGAATGTGTCAGAGCAGTTACCTTTAATGTACAGACGCATAACTAAAAATTTGTTTCCTTAATTGCGAAAAGTCAGGGGTAAAAACCAAATCATACTGTGAATAAGTAGTTTCAGCCATACAGCCCTATTGATAGATGTAAATGGGTGACTGATGCAATTGATGAAAGAACTACGTAAGTAAATCACTGCTCAAATCCTAATCTTTGATATTAATTTATATTAATATAACATTCAGGCACCCCACTGCTGTCTACATGAGACTTGCTTTGTTAGTAGGTACTCTCTGATTTCTAAGATGCACTCACACCTACATTCACTTTTCATTGAACTAGACCAGTGCAGTAAAGTGTTTGTTTGTAATTGAGGTTTTTCACCACTTTGCTTCACACTTACCAGTTACTTGAACACCACTCACCAGATGTGTTAAATCTCGTGTTGGCACATAATTAAGCCACTATTCACATAGAAATGTGAAGAAAAAAAAAGCAGCAAGAATACATGTACTTCTGCTTCATGCTTCACAGGAAAGTGCACACATTTTCCAGTAGGAGCTGTCATGTCATTTGGCATAAAGATAAAAGCTGGGGTTTAAAAGTGTTTGTAGGTCCACCAAGATCCTTATACTACCACTCACAATTCAACAACCTTTTGCTTTACACCTTTGCTGAGTTGTGTGTTAATCCTGGGTCAGCATAAATTACCAAATTGGTCATGTTTTTGTGAGTGCAGCATAATCTAGACCGTTACATACCACCATCAGTGTTGCCCTATCCCACCTTCTTAGCTTTTGCCTTACCAAAGTAACTGAAAGGGATATCACCATAAATTAACGTTGCAGTGTGTGACAAGTTTAATTTGCATCAGTGCAGGGGGTGATTGACTGATTCATGTTTTTCACACCAAGCTTACTGAAGCTGTACGTGCCCACTGCTGAGACACTTTTGTACAGTAGAAATGTGTGTGACACAGCTAACGCTGATACAGCTCTCAGCTTAGCTTTCTATGACACTTCTCTTACATGTCAAGTTGTACGTGTTGCACCAAAAAAAATGTCAAACAGAACATTTAGAGTTAATAAACTTTCCACCTTTGCTCGTGTGCCTGCGTAACACAGTAAATTCGGAGCTTGTTCCCTCTTTTAATATGATCATACTTGAGCTATGTAACTTGAGGCTAAACACTTAATGTTGTTATTGTCAATAACAGCTTTTAATTGTGATTTAGATACATTACATGCATTGTTTACATTTCTTTTGTTCAGTTGCTTTAAATAAAACAGTAACAAGCATTAAAGCAATTCTTTTCCAGGAGTAGAATCACCTCATGACATCAAAGTATTGTGCCCTGAAAGGTAGGGAACTTAACATAAAATATCCAGTTTATTTAGTGGTCCAAACCTAGCATACAATATACACTGATGGAGAACCACGTGCACCCACTGGCACAAGGGACAGTGTCTGGTAAGGAGCAAGTTGCAAATCAATAAGAATCAAAAATGTTCTATCTTAAAATTCAGCCAGACATCACTGACAACTCTGCCTTTTTTATTATTCAGGATGAACATCCAGATGTTAATAGCCATTTTCTTACAGTACTGTGATCACAAAGCAGCATGTTTTGTGTCCATTTCATGCATTTACATCACAATCTGTTCTCTTCTCTATTGAGCCTGCTGCAGCCCCCTATGAAAGGATAAGGGACATATTCAGTCTTGAGCCTAGCTTCTTTTGTTGGTGTGATTTTGCCTATGACTAATGTTCCTATGGCATGTGTAATTTACCATCCATTTCCTCTCAGTGTGCCTCATATATTCATAAGAAAGGATAATCTAGTGAGTCAGGGATGCCTAACATAGCACTCACTTATGGCTCTATTCACTGAATTCATTGATCATGTACTGTAAGCCTGACATTTACATTTGACTCCATTTTGTTCTTTTGAAAATTCACAACATAAAAAAAGAAGAAATTTAAAAAATCCAAAATATGACCTAAATCAAATTAGGATGTATTTGGATTGGTGTGCTTTTGTGCTTTTATCTGTATGCTGCTTTTAACTATCGTGTTATACCTCAAAGTACTAATGAGTGTTTCGTGAATGACCTCCACAACTGCATAATTTGTGCCTGAATTTTCATTAACATTTTCTTTCTTCTTTTATTTCTTCAAATGCTAACTTTACAATAGGCTTTCTCTCATGCAAATGAAGTGTCACATGACGTAACGTGGCTACAGTAAAAGCATTTGTTTTTTCTGAGTTTTTGCTACGGCAGGTGACAAGCTTCTTCTTTGCAAAATAGATGGAATTAATCAATAGCATCTGCAATGGGTTGATTTTGTAGAGTTCCATACATGAAAGATGATTGCCACAACTTCTTCTTTGCTAACTGCAAGCATGATTAGAAATTAAGAAAAAAATGCGTTGACTGACAGGGGGACTTAGACTGCTGTAACAATCAACGAGCAGAGAGATTGATAGGTTACCTGTGGCTGGGCTTGTGTTATATGTATAACATGCAAAAACTAACGTAGTCTCACACATGAATGGATAATAACCACATTAGTCCACAGCGCAAAACAGAAAATTTACAAAAGGGCTCATAAATGTCAAATTTGTAAACACTCTGGGCTACAAAATTATGTGCTTGTTTCTGCCTCTGAATGTCATGACATGCATCATGTGAATATGTCAAAGTTCCCTAAAACGCTACATGTATATGTTATTCCTTTAAGACTGTTGCATGGCTTTAATTTGTATTATTGGAAACAAAAGTGACATCTGCACAACTATCATATGCTAAAAAACAGGGGTTGGGCAGTTCAGTTGAGGTTGAGGGGTTCAACTTGGTCCTCAGTCATATTTTGTTTCAGCCTAGCACAAGAGTGCATGGTTAGGTTTAGAAATTACCAAAAATATGAGAAAGGGGGAGAGATAAAAAAAACAAACAATGCTTAACCTCCTGAAATGAATTAATACGTTGTTACATGTTTGCATCACTTCCTTTGAAAATGATTGCAACCGTACAATTTCTGCTCCTTTATGGTCACACTACTACATTTTTTTACATTTGGACAGTTGACTTTCCTTTCTTTTGAGACTGGGCTGGTAAAAACAACAGTTTTTACTTGAAATGTGAATAGTAGGTACAATGAAATATACATAGTTGATAGATGTTGAACATTTTGAGTGTAAAAATATCTAACTTTAGTCAACACAGACAGTAGTGGAAGACCCAAATGCAAAGGAAGAAGGTGAGGAACTCAAGATTGGTTTAAAGACAAACTAAAAGGCTATATACATGATGATACATGTTGAAGAAGGTAATGATTGACATATCATGGGTAGGTGGCAATTATTAATTAAACAGGTAAAAAGTAATAAATAAAAAATAGGAAGTAAAGCCTACAAACATGAAGTATATATATATATATATATATATATATATATATATATATATATATATATATATACATATACCAACAACAGCAAAGAAACCACCAAACTTGCAGACCATGACTAACTTCACTCTCTGCTGCTTGAATATGTTCTTTTTCATCTACCTATTTGCTGTTGCAGAAACTAATTCATTTTGTTGAATTATTAATTTATTGCAATGTGATGGAGATATACTGTTATCATGTGTCTGAAGAAGGTCACTGTGAAAAGAATGAATAAAAATTGCTTTGACTGTACGTCAATGCATACAGATGTGCTACTCTGGCTGCAGCGTAAGAGGTAAACAGAGGCAATCGGCTGTAAAAAGAAATATAGATACTTTCCCGTAAGGAAATGGAACCAGCATTGTGATATTTTAAGCCCAATGCTGGATGACTGCGTGGTGGTGTCAAGTGAAGAATTTTCAATGAGCCAACATGGTGAAAGGTGAAGACAGTGTTTAGTTTTTGAGGGAAAGTTAGCTCTACATTGAATAGAGACTACAGATGTATGGTTTGCCAGGTTTTGACTAAACTGATGGATATGTTTATGTTTTAGAAATGTCTCTGGACATGCATGCATTTTAAAAGATTAATTCAATTTAATTTTATTTTTTTGCATGTGATACATTTCAGGAATAGCAATAATTCCTTACAATGAATAATACCATAGAGGGATGTTATTTCTGCAAGTCTGACTGTCATTTAAGAACTGTGACCTCAGGTTTTTGATTGCTGGGACAGTAAGATAAAGGACAATCTGATGACATAGAATGTTACACTGACAGTTGTTTTCTTACACACACCCGCACAAAGATTTCTGCAAAAATATGAAAAATGTAGATTTGTATAAAGAGAAAACATTTATGACAAAGCATATGTTAAATCACTTTGAATGGTTGCAGGAAAACTTGATATATGATCTTTGCACAAGAGGTCAGCTCTCACGTCTGGCATAATTCATATTCTCTGATGCAAAACAACCTTCTGTGTTGCACAGTACATGTACAGGCAAGCTACAGAGCATAAATATTCATGAAAAAGTGTCCACAAGGTGTTAAAGTGTGCCTTTAGTCAAACTTGCATAATACATCTAAATTTTAATTAGGTATAATAATTTAAATAGTCAGTGCAAGAGATACTGAAACAGTCATTTAGGAGTGTGGACAAACCATGCTATACCTATGTATGCAAACACAATGAATAAACATTGCATAAAGGCCTGCATGTCTGATTTTAACATCGTAAGAGAAGGTTTTCATAAAGCAAGTAATAACATTTAATAGATAACCTAAGAGACAGACAAGAGGGCAGTCAGATTGAGAGGAAATTTGACTTAAAAAATGAATTATGGAGCACATGGGCTGATGACACAGCTTCCTTTTCTGCATGCTGACCTTCAAAGAGGAGTTGTAGACTCGCTCGGATCAAACCGCACAGCACAAAACCCCTCTGGATAGCCTAATGATCTAGGTAATCAGGTTAAGAAATGTGTTTAAATAAGCCCTTTAATTTATTAAAATATTCAATGCACATTCCTCATTTCATTTGAAATAATGAGAGACAAGTGGAGAGGGGCAAGGAGAGAGAGGAAGGTCTAGAGACAGTGTGAGAGAACAGCCAAGAATGAATCAAGAGACGACAAAATGTAATTTGTCAGCCCATTCAGGCAACCACAGTGCCTGAAATGAGAATTAACAGAGAATGTAGAGGATTGCACTTTAATTGGACAAGGCCACTTTTGACATTTTTCAAGCCAAACTTGTGACAACGACAGGAGAGAATATGCCATTACTACAAATGATTATCTCTGCCACTGGTGCTGATGAGCAAAGATTTGAAGAAGCTGAAATTGTTGTAATTATTTCACCATATTTAGACAATCTTCCCGTCTTAGACCGTCCCGTAAAATATTTCAAACAATTTTTACTAATGGATAAGTAGAAAAAACAGCCACATAATATGTTTGGATTTAAAAATCAATCTGACGAAGTAACCATTTCTAACCCGAACTCTAAACTCAACTATGAGAGAGTGTGTTGTGTTAATATGTTGATACCCATAGTTCCATGGCTCATTTTGGCTCATTTCTACCTTCCTCAGCAAAGTTAGAGCACTGGAAAGAAAACGGCTAATGAATGAACCATGAAACTCTAAATTCACCGTTTGAGAATAAACACCCTTTTTTTTCCCCCTGAGTCATGTCAAAATTTGAAATATATTTTCCTTGTTGCAGTCAATGTTTATTTCCGGACATATACATTCCCTTGAAAAAACAACAGACCAGGATGACAAGAAACTTGGAGAGAACCTGGGCGACAACATTGGATTGATGCCTACAGTAGGAAATGAGACCAATTAATTTATGCAAATTCACTTCAAGAAAAATCAAAGAACCACAGCCTTTTAATTGGCAGAGAAGTTAGAAAACAGCACTTTCTCATTCACTTCTTTTTCATTTTTAAGTAGTTTCAACATTTAATCCTACCCATTTTGCAGCCCTATCTTTGATTGATATCCACACTATGTTGTTTCCTGACATTTCTCCCGAAGCAAGCCACAGAACAGAAGTGTTCGGCACTTTCATCACATCATTAAAGCAGAGAAGAATTCAATTTCTGACTCTAGAGGAAGCCAAGCGCTGAATGAACAGAATTTCTTTTTACTCTCAGATGCTCAATTAAGAACACAGTTCAGAGGATGATGTGCTAATTGTAGAATATTACATAAACCAATTGCTTTTGGTTTCTGTTTTTTTGGTTTTGTTACTTATCGATAAATATACTGGGAGACATTAGCAACAGCATCACATTTCAGTTTAGTTTCTCTTTTGTTTACAGAAATATACCTGTTAAAGTAAGGTATATTTTGCATTAATTACAACATCTTGTATGTTTTATACAGTGAGACTTTTACGTGTAAAATTAGATGGATATGACAGGGACTCCACAACTATCTTTTTTTAATAAAGCTTGATTAAGTGATTACAATGGAAAATGAAAAAAATATTAGTCACCAATCTGAAAACAGAGCTTTCGATTCTTGACAGTTTTGTGATTTCTCTCTACTCCCAGTCATGAACCTGCCAATACACAGCTCTCTTTTTAATTCTCTCTCAGAATTGGACAATAACACTTTCCACATGAATACATTTTTTTCTCAATTTCTTCCCTTTTTTGCTGCCTCTTCTGATGTGAATCATAACTTAATTTATGTCCATTTCCAAGAGGCTTAAACAAAGGGAGAGTTTTCATGAGAGAGAAAATTGTCCTTTCCAGCACAAGAGAGTTTATATGTTAAGCAAAGGAAATAAATCTTGTTTTCAATATAGTGTAAGAACTCTCAAATTTCATATAATTTCAGTTCACCTCAGGAATTATCTACCAGCTGGCTTCGCAGACCACGTATCCAAGTGTCCTTGGGCACTGAAGCCCATATTGACTCCAATGTGTTCATCGGCAGGTGAGTGTGTGTGTGTGTGAGAGTAAAAGAAAATTAAAAAAAAGCACAGCTTGTAGACCTGTATAGACTAATAAATGCTGTATGAGTTTGTGTAAATGTAGTTTGTAGTGTGAAAGTGCTATTAGGGGCCAACAAAATTGGTCCATTTATTATTTTGCTACAACAAGCCCTCCATAACTTTGATATTTCAAATGCTGGATAATCCAACTTGCACATAAAAAAGTGGGATAAAGAACACAAACACACACTTGCTGTGATTTGGAATTGCATCGATCACTACTGCCTTCTCCGACTATAGTTTGTTGACCACCACGATACCCAGTAGGTTAGCCTTATCTTTGGAGATATCTCCTGCTTTGGCTTTGGGGCTTATAACCCTTACACGTTTTCTAGTGCACTATTCCAGCCACTTGTTTTTCCATGAATACCATACCTGCCTGCATCTTACACCCTGCAATCTAGACTTTCTGCCTGCACACAGGGTCCTGTCTGGTGTGGTTAGGCCTCTATTGTTCTTGTGCTCGGTTTTCCTGCTCTGCCATGATTAGTGCCTCGGTACCGTCTTTCAGACCAGTCTTTACTAGCTACTGCTAGGGCTTCCCAATATCAGCCACTTCTTCAGTTTGTCTGTGCAGGGGCTTATCCTTCCATGATGTCCCTCCTTTTCCTCCTCCCCCCATGCTGGGTTTCAGGTGCCTGAGGCATGCACTTAGCAGTTCATCACAAGGGGCCATCTTCTAAATGCACTCCTGGATCTTTGTTGTTATCTCCTCAGTAGTGGTTCTGATGCTTACAAGCCCCGACCTCTCTCCTTCCACTTAGTGTACATTCTCACAGGTTTCAATGCTGGACTTGGGTTGAATACTTCTATGAATTTTAAAAAGCTTTCTTGTCTTTATTTCAATTTCTTTCATCGCCTCCGTTGGCCAGGTTATTATACCAGTTGATAACTGACATCTACTGATAACTGGCTTACATGAGGATGGCTTGGACATTGTTATTTCCATTCAGCTGACTTAGCAGGACCTGTCTTACTCTTTGTAGGACCTGGCACATATGCAGGCACCTCTCTTTGTATTTGCTCCCACAATTTCATGGGGCTGTATGCGCACATAGTTAATGGAGTTACTACACACCTTGGGATACTTTTCTGAAGACTAAAAGTATACTGCAGAGGTATGCGGGAAGCTACACACTGAAGTTCCAAGAGTAACTGAGATCAGTGGATGCTCAGTGGATTTATTTTGTGCAGATCCTCATTACCTGGTAGTGTTATAATCTTTTACCAGAGACAGCTGGGATCAACAGATACACCACTGCAAATACTGGATTAAGTCTCTCCCTCCCCATGCTGCACCAGGCTATCTAGGCTGAATCCTCAGCAGTGCATACCTGCCATGGAAGTGTAAGCTGAGCAATTTGACAATGTTGGTAACTGGAAGGTCACAGAAATATTTGATATCTACAGTATGTATGGGTGATTTCATATTTTAGCAGTTATCTTGAGTTGAACTAAACCGTGTCTGACTCAATACTGTCCATCATTAGAACAGATCTGAGACTGTTTATCAGGATGTTCAACACAGCCATCATTTTAGAACAGAAGAAGTATAGCTCATTTTCTTAAATTAGGACCTCATTTATTGACTTGATGATTGTTTTCATTTTTCACGTTTTGTTATGTGTTTAATAACACATTTTTCTGTGATGTTACAAATGTTACACATTTCTGCTTTACAAAGACTTTAATTTGTTGAGACAACACCCAATTATGTCATCTGAGCGTAGCTTTGGCAAATATTTTACATGTTGATACTTTTGATACTTGTGTTAATTGATAATAAGAAGAGATTTAAAGTGTGAATGAAATAAATGGGAATAACCAAGTTTAACACACATTTCTTTCAATTTTTTCAGTTTTATTGTATTTGAATCAAACACATTTTAATAATCAAATTTCCTATTTCATAGCGTATTCTACTACTGATCGTTGATTGCATCTTTTTGGTCCTATTTGTTATAATTATAATATCAGTGTATTTAAATCTATACATAATCTGAAATTATTCCAATTTCATCTTGACTGACATTTGCATAAATTGTGAAGGTCTGATATTTTTTTCAGTTAAGTTATAGTTCCTTTTTTTTCTGATAATGAACTTTTGTAAATATATGTTCTCTATTGTTAATTCTTTAGTGCCTCTTCCTGCTACGACTGCTTTGCATGGTTGCAATGTGTTGAAACCATTAAGATACTGAAGACATTACAGCTGGCTTCCCTATTTCATCCCATTTGTCTTCTCTCTTATTTGAACCTATCCTTTCATCTGTTCTGTTTCCTCTGAATTGTCTGTACTTACCCTTGTCATTGTGGCACAGTACATATAGTGCAGATACTTGTTATGCTCATGCATATTCATATCTACAGATGGCCATATTTAGTAAGACATATTTAGCAAGCAACTAATACTATAACAGCTGGGATCTCACTCTCACACCTACACTTATACGGTAAAATGCATTGTGCGTGTGTAGCGGTGTCACCTCCACAAAGTCACTTTGTATACTGCATAAAGGTTTTTGTGATCACATTTGCCCAGGTTTTTCACAAACACTGCAATTGGTGTCTCAAATACAAACAACATATCCCGCTAATGTATTCGACAATTTGTGCAATCACTCTTGTTGCCTCTTAACTACAGTATTAATAACAACAATTTTGATTTGATGAAAAGGTAAACTGAAAACGCTTTACTTTCCCCCCTGCAGGTCAAATACTTGCTAATATAGAATTGATATTCTATAAAACAGATTTTTGTTTATTCTTACTTTTCCCATCTCTCCCCCTGCTTATTTTCCTATTTCCCTGAGGGTTTTCTCAAACTTTTTTTCTTTTTGCATCCTTTGTACCAAAACAAATCTGCCATTATCTCCCTCACTCTGCAGGCTTTATACTCAGAGTCTAGTGGACACAGGTTCAACAGGATGTGGCAGCTTGCTGTAGTTAAAAACAGTGCAGCACCAGACAGCAGATGTACCTTCTGCCTCTTCTGAACTGTCCTACACAGTGTTGTCAACTCCCTAAACTGTCGTCTTAAAGAAAAATCTTTACACAAAAACATGTTAAAATCTACATATAGATTGCATTTTATTATATATACGCATTATCCAATTACTGATACAAATGTCTATGCTTTGCCCATACAAAATAACACATCAAATGCACACCCAACTATACACACTAGCACACAATTGTTATTTAAGCTTGAATGCAACCATGTGTTTTCAGGCAGCTTCCAGTATGTGGAAGAATATTATGTATTACCCTTAATTAGATGTTGTCTGTTACTGTCTCATCGTATCAGTTTTTGCACATCAAGGGTAGACACGAGACACATGAGACATTTGGAAAAAGGCATCTTTAGATTCAGAACAAATCTATTGTGTAAATAAACAAGGCATGGTGAAACTGAAAAATAGAAATGGGAGTAAAAAAGACAGAGGGGTAACATTTTAAAGCATGGATTTAACCTGGTTTAGTATTATTGCAGCAACATAGAGTGTGACTTTGCCTCTCCAGATCATGGAGTATGTCAGTAGTCCTCCTGGCATGCCTGATGAAGATGGCGGCATTGTTCTCTAAGTACTTTGAGCATGTCATTGATCCCTCATATCAGACTGAGATATCCTTCATACCCATTAAGCCAGATGGCTGATGGTGGTTTTGGTGATCTCTGGATGTTTTCACTGAGAACTTTATATCGATGCTTAGTGCTTTCTTTTTAAAGGTCTTTGTGCCTCTCCTCTTGAGTGATTCTTATCTGACCAATCAAAGCTGAACAGTCATACTGCACCTCTCATCTAATGTCAGCAAGGATAATCTCCAGTATCTGGCATTACTAGACAGGATAAAGCACATATACAACATCAACCTTTAAAAATCCACAATCAAAATCCTATCCCACAATTATTCTACTGTGCTCAAGTAGTATGTAACAAAATGTAACAAATATTTGTGATTAATTTTAAACTTTGAATGAAAACAGGAAAAAAAAATACAGTTCATCTTCTGATCCACCTGAATTAAATCTAACTATCTTATCAATGTCCCTATTAATACATCCCCTTGCATAGTTTTAACACAGGATGGTTTCTAATTTGAAGGCTAGTCCCAAGTTAGCATTGTCCACACAGTTTAATTATAGGCAATAATTTCAAAGTTGAAGTCCTGGCACATGTAATACTGACACTTTAATAAATTACTTTCAGTCTGAGACCATCTGCTGTCATAAATGCTCAGTTGACCAAACTCACTAGTTGGACAGAATGCCAGTGGGTTCAGGTGCCTCAGACTTCATTGGTCAGCCATATCAAATCAGGGACGATCACATGGGAATACAGAGGCAAGACACATTAAAACCCTTAGTGGTGAGGTGATTAGTGATCATTGAGTGTGCTCCTACTATTACCAAAGCTTTCTTTATTATTTTGATGTAAAAAAGATTGTAAAATATTTAAAAAATATCAGTGAATTATTCAGAATACACCATGCACATTAGAATTAAGAAGGTTTGTAGAATCATCACAATTTCTGAACTATTCACACTAAGCTGCTTACTTTTTTTTACATGTCAACATTTATATAAACATGCAGCAGCACAATTGTAATGACTTTTTTTCTCATGTTTGAATTTTTTGGTGCAGGAAACACTTTTAATGGTTAATGACTGACCAAGTCATGCAAATCTTGATATGAATTAACACATGAAGCATTCAGCCAGTTCCCAGGGCAGAAGAATGATCTACATGCTGTAATGATATGAGAAGGGTACAAGTTCTCAGTATGTGAATGGTTCACTGAGCAGCAGCACTATTCTGCCAAGCTGTGCCATGTCTCCGTTTTCTTTATATGGGTCATGTACCGGTAACAATTAACACTGTCAGTCGGCCCAAAGCCCAGAAGGGAAAAGTATATTGCCATTGTTGTTACCACCCACATCGTTTAATGTAAGTGAAACTATGTCAAAGCACATCAAACACTGCAGAATGGATTAAGGCTAAATCTCCCCGGTTGTGATTATGGCTGCCTGTGGTTTACTAAACAGTTTATGGAAATTTCATGCCAGCAGATGCAGGTAACTAGCAGGTACACATAATAAGATGCTGATTTATTTATTGATGCTGAGTGCTACACCCCATTACCATCTTGGTATGTGTAAAAACTGGCTCTGATTGGTCACAATATTCATACAATCCTCGTGCAATTTTCTTAAAAAAAATGCTACCCATAAAATTACTATTAAGAAAATAATTACATTACTTTAATTATTCATCAGTAAAAGTAATGTTGATGTCTGATTTGTAACTTATGCAGTTACTGAATATCAAACTATAATCTCTTACAGGGTGAAAGGGCGGAGCACATCATGCATTAGGTAATGAGTCACTGCAGAACAGTGTTTTTCACACCTAACTGTTCTAAAGATTTTGTCAATATTGTAACTCATACGCTACATATTTTACTGACCAGACCTTTTGATATTTTTGACTAAGGCCAGGGCTTTGGAAAGAACACTCTCCAAGCTCTTTGTTAGCCTTCTTTATTCAATTCACAACCAGTTTTAATTTGATTTAGTGTGATGGCCTAATGGTCTTAACAGCCAATGCCCATGCCCAAGTTGTCAATGTCTGGCTAAAAGTTTCAGGTTCTGCCAAGTCTGCTGTTAAGAGTGAACCAAATAAACGCTTAAGCGATTAAACGGGTATGCACTCATCTGTTCATTGCATTGTGACAAGTATCTGAAGATTTTAAGTCTAAATAGAGCAGTAGAGGAGGACGTCTGAGCCCAGACCTTGGTGTGTTTCTGACTGTGATAGATGTCACACATCCAGAAAATGATGTTTTCACCAGTGCAACAATCACAGTGCCAATAAAACATCACTAAAGCTTGTTGTCACCCCCGGTTTAAATGGTGTTCTTTGGACGAAATGCTCCGCTTTTATTCTATCAAACTTAAAACTGATTACTATGGCCACATAACTCAATGTGTATCTCATCATCCAGAGGGACTGTACATAAGGTCCAGGTGATAGAGGCCTCTCAAACCATGACAATTGTTAAGATGTATGGAGCAGGGTCCTTAAGCAGAGGTGAGTAAGAGAGATACAAGCTTTACAGATTTATTGAGCAAAAAATCAAAGTCTACTGTAGTTTAGGCAATGATTTTGACATGGTAGATCTTAGGAATGGATGAGTGCACGTTGTTTGGAGAAAAAAAGGAAGTACACTGAGCAAGGGATGGGTCTTTACAGGAGAGCAGCAGATTAATGACAAGATCACAGGGGTAAGGTACATTTCAAAGTGAGGGAGTATTGTTACATGAGAGTGAGCAGGCCAAACAGAAGCTGACTGTAGGTTACAGAGATAACACGTTTTCTTAGCTCTCTCAAGCATGGGAATGGTGACAGCAGGTTGAACAGGGGCTTCAAACATCCAGGTGAGTACTTGAATAGAGCAGAGTAGAGTACAGGTTTCAGTAAAGTTTTCAGGTTTCCTGAGAGACAGAGAGAAGATAGAACTCACAGGTTTCACTCGTTAACTAGCAAAGGGCAGAGAGCAAATCAGGGCATTTTAGTGCTGGGGGGGATATTGATCCACAGGTCAACACAACCAGCCACGCCATGGAGAAAAGACAGGCAGGAGAAAAACAAGCAGGTGACAACAGGAAAAAGGGAAAAGACACCGAAGGAATGGGAGATACATTCAGCTCCTAACAGACCATGGAAAACATTTCTGACAGTAGACAGTGATTCTAGTGTCCCAGCAGCTTATACTTCATGGCAAATTTGCGCTTTGCTGGTCATTGGGTTATTTCTGAGAACTTGAACTAATTTCCTCTCAGCTGAGGATAACTCAGTTAACTCAGAGTCTGGGTTTCCAGACCTTCTCCCACACTTAAAATAGCTTGCACTCATTTGCTACTGAAATAACTGATGTTCCTGGAATCTTCAGCTAAAATGGCTCCAAAGAGTTCTTCTTTCCTAACTTTTGTAAATGACACTCTTTTCATCTCTATACTAAGATTCTTCAAAGAGTGCAGTTAAGCGAAATCCATCACCCCCATCTGTGGTCAACGATGGTCACTAACAGGAAGTTCAGAGGTCTTAGCAAGTAAAAATATCTCTTGAACATTTCAGCAGCTCTGAATTAATGTAAGTGGATGTACAGTGTGTGTTCTGCTGGCCTTGTCTGTATCATTGGGACCTTATTTATTGATATATTTTTGCTTTGAATATGTATGTTCTGTATGCAACAAAGAAAAAAAAATTAAAGGTCAAAGAGATTGAAAGAACAGCACTGGTAGATATTTTACAGGTGTTGTACAATAGCTTTGCAGGACTGGACGTGACATTCTATAACGTTACTGAAACTTACCATCACTTTTCCAATTGTTTTTCCCCCAGTTATCATGCAGTCTTTAGACATATCATTTCGATGTTTTGTTCTTTTTTCCCCTCACTTTAACAATCCTATTTGTCGCTGCAATGACCCTTACAAGGCTCTTTTGATCCCAGCTGGTCCTGCTGACGCACATGCAACTAGTATGAAGGGGCTGCTGAAGTGAATGCCCACTTTCTTTCTTTTTTTTTTTCTTTTTTTTTCTCATTTCAGCCTGCAAATTCATTACTGGTTGCTCAGATCCCCTGTGGTCACTGGCTATTCTGGTCAAGGTTTGTTTCGCGTCTAAAGAAGAGCTGCCTGGCACATCCACTCTCATTAAACCCTCAGCTGCGGACTCATAACTGGAACATGAGGCCAACGTCTCAGCATTCATCTCTCTGGCTCTTTGTTGTTTCAAGCAAAAGCATCAAAATTGCACGCTACTGTTAATGAGGTGATGAAGCAAAAGTTGTTTTGGTTTTTTTAGTTTTTTTTTTGTGGAAATATAATGAGGGAATTATTCTAACAATAGGGTGGAGCCTTTACATGGGTTTAGGAGCATAAATTCTTCTCCTAGCTTGACAAATAGCATTCTCTCATGGAATAATAGGTTCATTGTGTGCACTCTTACTTTGCACTGCTTCTTTGTTACAGCAAGCTGTGGAGTCACTACATTAATGTTGCTGAGGAGGATCCAATTATTTGAGGCTAATGGCAGACGCTAAAAATAATGAACCTCTTATAAGACCTTAGTAAACATAGAGTTCATCATGAATTAATGAGTTCATGTGGAATTAATGAATAGATCATCATCTGTCCAATCAAGGTTTATCTGTTATGTATATCTTAATAGATCAGAAGCTCATTAACATTCTGAGACAAGTTTTCCTGATGTATATTTTGTTAAGAGGAGCCACACTGACATCTGAGATGAAAAATGTTTAATTTTTGCAGTTCAAAGCACAAGAAACAAAACTGTAGCATTTCACCCCGTTATCCCAAAAAACACGACAATGGTCACATGAAGTAAAACTTTGTACTTGTGCTGGTGAAGACAAACTCAGTTTCTTTTTATTTATGTGCCATCCAGCACAACCTTCAAAGTAACATATTTTAATAAGACATCTAATTTGTGTGTCCAGCATGTTTGTATGATTAGCTGAGGGTACAGTACTCCAGTACTCAAGGAAAAGGATATGTGGATGTCAGACACAATTGCAGGGTAGGTTTCAGTGCAAGCCATGAAGCTTTGTTAACCATGAACAAGCTTGTGTTTGAAAACTAGCCTTTTGGTTAAAGTTAGATATTAAAGTGCAAGGACAGAACAGTGAGTGAAATTGTTAGAAAACAACATCTTCAAAGTAAAGTTACTTGAAGTAAGTAGTGGCCAGGATGGAACTTAATCTTAACTCTCCCACTTGGCAGTAAAGTGTGTCGCACAGCCCTTCAAGCCCTCTGGTTCCGTGAATGTGGACTTTGTCACCTATCAAATATTATGCAGCAGTTTAAACATGTTTTTTCCACAAAAAACTTTGATTTAATGTCTCTTAATGGAGTTATTTTTCTGCCCAGTAGCGCAAAAACTGCAAAACTTGAAATTACCTCATACATTTTGATATAGTGACAATAACTTTTTAAGTTAAAGGATTATTTTGCTCTTTCTTCATAACTATGAGAAAAAACAACTGAGGCTCAGCTTTAACATGAAATCTCCATGAGAAATCATCTGTTGACTCTCAGCATTTATAATGGAGATTTTTTAAAATAAGGTCCTTTGTATAATTTTGTTATTTGGCCCACTGTTTCCCTTGCAGGGCCACTGAGGCTGTATTGTGGGCAGAACAATGTGATGACAAGGTTGTCCTTTGGGAACATCTAATTAGTTCCACTAGGGGAGCAAAGCAGCACCACTACGTGCCCTGATATTTGGCTTGTGCACTCAGCGGAAAGATAGCCGGAGGGTCCACTTTAATTGCAAAAATGCCACCAGAATGTGAGCCTGCAACTTCACCTGTCCCTGATCATGAGACCACAAGGGAGTGCTCATCTCTGCATGTCAACGCATGCAGAGTTAGCGAGCATTTGTGTGTGCAAATGTGCTAACTAGAGCCTAGAAAGTATAAACACCTACATTTTGGATATGCTTGTCAGTGTCATCGATTTATACAAATTTGATAGTTTCATATTACCTTCATGGAGTTGAAGACAGGCAGGCTTGATTTGCCCCTTTAATATCCTTATTGAGTAAAAAAACCTTTAAAAATAATATTTCTTTGCTTTTTTTATGTCCAAGGTCAATGATAACAACAATCAATGTTTTTAAAGTGACATGTTGATGTGTAATTTTATGGTTAAAGTATCAGAATTTCAAAAAGTACTGGCATGAAATACACTCACTTTTAGCATTACCTACCTAAAATAAGCTGTAGAGATGTTTCAGATTTTGATTGAAATATATGTTTAGTAACTGTAATGTCCTGCTTTATAATTCAAAAGTGAACATTTTTCAGAGTTATCTTGAATTTTAATCGAGCGACGCTTGAATTAATCCTTCTTTTTCTTTTATGATTCTTAACATAAAGTTGATAGTGGATTTATACAAGTAAACAGCAAGCACTGGATGAACAATGGAAAAGAAAAAAAATCATTACCTCAGACGTATAACAAAATACACTGTACACTGAGTTATGAGTATTTATAATTTTTTCTCAGTTCTTGTGACATTCAAAAGTCCAATCATAAAGTTCAATCTACACCAACATGAACGAATCAACAGTCTAATACAACTTTGAAAATATTTCTTTTCTGATCACTTTTACCTTGAAGAAAACATAAACTGTAGTTACTCATTTTAACCTATCTTATACGTATTTCTTACAAGCTAGAGTATCCCATCACTTACCCAGCAATAAATAAAAGTGCGCAGGGAGTTTCTTTTTCAAATATTTCAGCATAAAATTATGTTGACTTGAAGGAAATCCAAAGCCAAGAGCACAAATAGTTCAGAAAAGATTTAAAACTGAACTGCTCTTTTGTCAAATGTATGACCTCTAAAAACAACGTGCGTTCATAGAGAAAAAACAATGCAACACAGCTGTCCAGTTGTGCCATTTACTAATTTATTCTGCGGAAAAAGGGGTAGGGTAATTTAGAGGATCAAAGTGCTACAGCACTAAAACTGTTTTGTTTTTTTTGCTATGTCATCCATATGTGTGAGTATGTTAGGAGATGCAAACCTTCTGTTGCTGGACTGATAACACCACACAACAGCAATATTCACAATAATTAATGGATTCTGATGGCTTTCTCGTGACTCTGATGTACAAAAAGAAATCATACATCAATGACGTTGTAAAGTTTTAGTGAACCAAGCTGTGTTATGGTGTTTTTTAAAAAGAATACAAGATCTATGTGCACAGTCAGGAGGATATCAGGAGTTAAGTATTCTTTCAATGCATGGATTAAAGATATTTCCAAAGATAGATAATCCAAAGAAGGATCAGTGAATTATTGAACAGGTAGTAACAAAGGAGACACAGGGGCCAGGTAGAGGGGTGAAGTAAGAAAGTCATCAGTTCCTTACCAAGTCTAAAATTTGGGTAAATGCAACCTCAAATGATATATTACAATGTGTGCAAAATCAAGTACACCCTATAATTTAATATCTCATCAAACCTTTAGGATCTATAACTGTAATTTATATTTTTCTGTATGAAGTTTTTAGTCTCACATCATTGTGAAAGAATTTTGGCCCACACTTTTTTTTTTTATTGTGTTTCTTTAGTTAATTTACATTTGCAGGCATCTGTTTATGCATAAGTCTCCCAAGGTCCCTCCACAGTATTTCAGTTGCTATGAGGTTTGGACTTTGACTGGGCTATTGCAACACCCTTGATTCTTTTCTTTTCAGCCATTTTGTAGTAGATTTGCTGCTGTGCTTTGGATCATTGTCCTTTTGTATGGCACAATTTTCACTGAGCTTTTGTTGTAACATTTTCTTGTGGAAATGTTTTCAAGCCAGGTTAAAAAGGGCAGTTAAATCGCAATTTTTCAGCAGAGTCACAGTTGTGCAGAATAGTTTTGCACTGAAGTTGGTCACAAAATGTATTTATTCAGAGAAAGAGATAAAAGAATCCACTCCCAAATTACTGATATATGTGATAAGTCAATTCACTAAACCCTGTCATGTGCACTGAAACGTAATAGCACAATACATTTGATAACCATCATATTGTAAGGTATCCAAATAAAATTTGCTTTGCACCTGCCAGGTGCTTGTTTTGTGTTTTTCTGTTTTCTTGCATGTTGTAAGGGTATAATAGTACAATGCCACTCTGGAACTAAAACACAGTTCGGTAGTGACTCATTTTTAGAGAATCTTGGCAGGCTTACATGCTGCTCTCTGCATGGTGTCCTTCTACATGAACAGACCTCACTTGTTTCAAAGTGAAATGGAAAAAAACAAAAGGTGAGTGCAAACTGTGCAGATGCCATGACAAACTCATAATGTCACCCCATAAAAAAGTGTTGATTGAATTGGAGAAGTGGGGCTACTTATTGTAGGAGTCACATTGTCTAGTACCTCTGTGGGCTGTTAGGGTTAACTAAAAGCCAAGAGTCAGCAGGAAGAAAGGTTGCTTTCCCACCAGGCAACATGAAACGGCTTAGAATATTTATTGAGACCCACAGGGGAACAATCTGGCAAAGTCAAACAGCTCACCTGAAGGAGTCGGGTCAGCTTGAATTCAGCCATTCTGAAAAAAACCCCATCCCCTTCCTAAGAGATGGATTAGCTCTTCAAGGGGAAATAACTTGGGGATCCTCTGGCATTTGTTGATTGGGATGGATTTACGGTTCTGATTATTTAGACATTTAATTGTTTTTCTAATGGTTGCCAAGTCTTTTATTTGAAGTGAGTGAAGAAACTCAAAAAGTGTCCTTTTTTTTAGATTATTCATTAAAATGAAAAGTCAGTGTGAGACCATGCATTGAAAATTATTACTTTGTGCAAATTTACAGTCCCTTTACAATTTTCGCACTATATACTGTAAATATCATATTGTGCTGTTTATAAAACAGTATTTTGGTGCAACATACCGTCACTGCTGTGATGTGATCATATGCACAAGAATGACAACAAGATCATTGTAACCTGTTCAGTGATCACTATATTCTTATAACATGCAGAGTAGTATATGTTGCAAAAAAGTTATAAATAGAAAAATAAAACATCTCAGGTCAAGGTGGCATTGTCTGTCCTGAAATGAAAGGAGCTACAATTATAAGGTTTGAAAACATCACATTCCAGGAATAATATAAAAGTTTTGAAACTTGTGAAGAAATGCACAAATTAAATAAAAACTCACAAAATGTATTTATACACTAAGTCTAAAGGTTATCAGACCTTAAAATCTTTATTTGGAAGTTATGTGTGTGGCATCAATACAAACTGTTAGTCAGAATGTGGTAAGTTCTTGTGCTTAACTCTCATATATTTGTCATGCGGTGAAAAAGGTTACCTTTTAAATCCAGGACTCAGCACCTCCTCTTTTTCCTTTTTTTTTCTCTCTCCACAATACAATTTTAAAAGATTGAAAGAGTAATTTCTTTTATTGACTCATCTATGCTCTGGTTGGTCTTTGTGCATGATATTTGCATTTTCCACCTGCTGAATCTCATCGTTTTTACATCATTAGTAGTATTTGATTTATCCCCTGGAGTCATCTAATCACCTAATCCGGTCTCAGTGATGATGCTCATCTTTAGTGTTTAAATAATCTTGAGCCAGATGCTGGATGTGCTGGTCGTTGTGAATTGTATGAATCACCAGATGCTGCGTTGTTAACTCCTAATAGAAGAAATGCTTTCAGTCCGAGGTTTTTTCTTTCCTAAGGCTAACAGGACAATCCTATAGTTATTTCTTTAAAAGATGGGTTGTAGTAACGAGTCAACTGAATTCAGATTAAAATTGTCCAGTGGGAGCTTTACTCCAACTAAAATTTAGTCAACCCTTTTACCTTGAGTTATCCATGGAAATTCTTACCAATGCATTTGTTTATGTATATGCTTCACCACTACTTTCTTTTCATCATCCTACCAAAGTAATGTTTGATAAAGTTTTCTGTTTTCATTTTCTCCATAATATCAAAAGCAGACTAAAACAGAGAAAGCTGACTCAACAGGGACCAAATAATCCCATTGGGACTCCCTAACATCTGCTGACAACATAGTCACAGTCTTCAAGGCACAAAGAATCAAAGCTTTCCACCACTTATTTAACCCCCTTTCTACCAGATAAAGAGACCAGTGGTGATATAGAATTTCCCTTGCAAAAGCTGCGGGGAATACTACATTTGACAAATGACAAGAACATTGTGTAAGACAGTCTTACTTACACAGCATAGTACTCATTACCATCCAAAGTGGAAAATATTTTCTGGTCCTGTGGAACCTGGGAAGAATGGTGGATGTTCGACATCATGCTTATAGAACTAATTAATGCAGAACAATGTTGTTTTCCTGTCAGAATGACATAATCCAACAGTTACACAACACAGATCAGCCACAATATTGATATCATTCAAAGTATATTTTCTCATCACGATGCAGTTTTCTTTCAACACTGGGAACAGTGTTGGGCTGTTACTTTTAAGAGTAACTACCGGTACTTAGATTATGTGTTTACTGCCATTCAAAAGTAATTTGTTAAAATTTTACAATATACTAAAGAAAAGTAACTCAAAATGTGTTTATGTTACCAAATTATGAACACACGTGTGCAATAATACATACAATTTGGTCATGATGTCATGAGGGTTACAGTTGCAGGGGAGGTTGAAGGCTATCCCAAATGCCATCAATGGAGAGGCAGGCTACACCCTGGATAGGTTGCCAGTCTGTGGCAGGGCCAACACAAAGGCAACAATCATGCAAGTGCTCACTCAATTCTAAATTCAATATACAATATAATATACAATTTCCACACACAAAGCTGAGATTTCAACCTTTTGTTACTGTGAGGTGACAGTGCTAACAACCATGCCACCATGGTGTAGCCCAGCTGTGGCTGCTATGAAATTTGTGGGCACTCACCAGACAAACTGTTTCTGTTGTTTTTCTAGACTGGACAGTCTCACCAGAGAACAAAAACCTGAACAAAACCTACAATTGCATTAACTGCAAAGGAGTCCCCACGAACATCACCGCAACAATTTACCCTAGATTCCATACTAAAGTCATATCACACCGGACTTTCACCTTGAAAAAGCTATTCATAATTCTTGAAATGATAACTATGGATGTGTGCGTTTTCTTTGGTTTGTTTGGGTTTTTTTGGATGAAAAGGGCATTTTAGGGATTGTGTTTAAAGGACACAGTGTCTGACTAAATGGCGCAACAAAAATAAACCCCAACCAAAAAGGAAATTGTGGCTCTAGATGCAGTTTTAGAACAAAACCATCCAGGTATACCATCACTACTCCCGGTGCTATGTCAAAATTTGGAACTTTATGTTGTTCACCTCACAGCATTGTTATCGTGCCATCCTTGCCTTTAACATTCTGGAGCTCAACCCTGCAATTGATTAGTAAACCCAAGTTCCTCTACACTATAACTTTTTGCCAACTCAGCTCCTCTGAAAGGCAGACATCATCAATATTACTTTATCCTGATTCCCATGTGATGCACCCCACTAAAATATTTCTACTTTGATCTGTGAAACACTATATTATAGTATCGATGCAGCGACTTGAAGCTTGGAAGTCACTGTGTTTCTGTTGTGGTCAGAAAGTACTACTTTGTGAAGTTAAGTATCCGCAGAAAACTGCTGAAACAGTCCAGGTGCTTCACATCATGCATGTCTACTAAACTCCTCTGGAGTGAAAAATACAATTCTTCCACAATAAATACATTTAAAAAAAAAGTAAATTCCATTGTATTAGGTTTAAGTTTAAGTGGTTGGGATGCTGATTTCGGATTGTTAGCCCTAACTGTCACATTCTATGTTTTGATTAATCTTGTTTTCAGATTCTTTGTTATGTTTTCAGGTTTCTAGGTTCATCCTGTCATGTTTTTTCCCCTGTCACTTAGTCTCACTCAAGTCACCTGTTTTCTGTTACACAGCTGCACCTCGTCACTAATCACCTCCCCACAGTATATGGTTTCCAGGTTTCCATCAGTCATTGTGAAATCGTCACTTACCCTTTCATGCCACAGTTTTTGTCATGTCAAGTAAGGTTTGTTAACCATAGTCTTGTTATTTCCTGCCATGCTTAGTATTTTTGATATCTGGCTCAGCTGTGTCCTTTGTTCTTACCTTTTGTGTTTTGGAATAAAGTCTGCATCTGGGTCCTCTATTCTCCTACACCAACGCTTGGCACTAACTCATTATCATGCTTTTCTGACATACTGATTTTTTTTTTTTTTGTATTTGTTTTATAAATATCAGGTCTTACATGATAATTGTGATTAATATATAATATTGCAGATGACTTACACGTACTTCCATCTTATACTTATCATATATATCACAAAGAAAGAGTGGTGGTCACTAATCATAAAAATGTATCTCTGTGCTGATGTACACAAGATCTGCGCCTTTCTTAGCCAACACTGTGCAACTGTTTTTCTGGTGTTTCTTATGGTTAAGCACAACCTAAACCAGTTTAATTATAATGTATAAACTTAAACAAGAAGTTTGTATTTTGTAAAACAGCAATGAGGTGTTGACTGAAAGTATGAGAAAACACTGAATCTTAGACATTTCAAAGTGTTATCCCTTCAAGACTGTAATGGTTGGGATGCGAGTAGAATTATGTTGTTCAGTTTGAGAGTCGTCCCTGTCCCTCAACCCCCTCTGACCTTCAAATAAGAATTTGTGGCCTTTTAAATGCATTGCAACAGTTTTGTGATCATTTCACAAAATGTGGTGATGCTATTATTTTTGTGTCCATTTGCTTGAAAAACAAAAGTTGTGAAAATTGTGTTTTGTGGACATGAATCAATCAAATATGTTTGTGAGACTATTTCTTTTTTTCATTTTCTTTTAGACTGTGTTGAATTATAACTTGACCCAGGGCTCACTGCTGAGAGTGTTGCCTCAGCTTGCTCATCTGGTTGAGCAAACTTCATTTCAGAGAAACTCCCAGCCACCAGGGCATCGTCCACCGTCTGATTCAATATGTAACATCAGATATCTGGCGTGTGTGGCAGCATGCCAAGAACAGAAATATTAAGAGTCAAAGTTTGATGTGTTAATGTGTTCAACTGTCAACATCAAAAGAAGTGCAGGGCAAGATCAGAGAATGACAGACATCAAGAGAATGAGAGGGAGTGGTTGGCAGGGATTGACAAAATCAGAGATCCAGTTGTATGGATGCAGTTCAGAAGAATCCGCATGTTCAAAGTCTTGGCGTACTAAGTTTGAAAAGGTCTCTTAAATTGTAATTGTAAATGCGCTGACAAAAGTTGTTTGTCACAAAAAAATAACAATATTCTTTGTAAAAATGATTTATTCATAACAAAGCATTTATTTATAATAAAAAAATAATTAGTAATTCAAATGAGATTACTTAAAAAGTACAACTAAGAAAAGAAAATGGGTCTGAAACTAAATGTCAGGGACCTTGCGTGCTTAATAGTTAGCAACTATACCTTTTGTAAATAATCAGTTTGTACATGCTTTTTCTGGAGAACTAACATGGCTTAACATTTTATTTGGGGGAGGATTTTATCCATTCTTCCTGCAAAAGTCCCAGCTCATGTTTTTTCTTGGATATTCTCTTCTTGCAAGGTATTTCCACAGATTTACCAAGAAGTTTAGGTTGGGTGACTGTATGGGCCAGAAAATCCCATCAGGCTGAGAATGTAAATGGACTGTACTTGTATAGTGCTTTTCTAATCTAGTTGACCACTCAAAGCGCTTTTTAATGCTACATGTCAGATTCACCCATATAGCACATCTTAGTCTATACATAGTTACGTGCTTCCTAGTCCATTCATACACCGATGGATGCATTGATAGGCAACATAGGGTTCAGTGATGCTTCGACAAGTGACCCAGGGAAGCCAGAGTTGAACCACCAACCTTCTGATTGGTGGGCGACTGCTCTTCGTAATGAGCTACAGCCACCCCAAAGTCCATTTTAGATTATGATGTATCCTGTTCAGGATGCCAACATCGTTTCATCTTTGGGTTTTTTGATGATGTGGTAATATTTGCACATGGAATTTGCACATATTTGATTTAATTCATTATTCCTTTGATCAGTGAATTTTGTCTGTGCCACTGGCAACACTGGCCCTTAGCATGATTAATAAAAACATCTATTCAAGGGATAAAAAGGTATTCTTTAAAAAAAAAAAAGTATTTCTGTTGAAAAGAATGTTTAGTCTTTAAATTTGCGATCTTGGAAGATCAGTTCTTCTTCTCCTCACTTAACTATTCACAGAATTCATAATAGGGTTGATCAATTTTCTTTATTTCATTGTAACTAATATCAGTTCTACTCATCACCAAGAGGAGGATGATTGAGAATGATTTTTCTCTATATATACCAAAATCAACATTACCTAAAGGCAAACTTATTGTTACACAGAATCTGATGGACCACAGAATATGGTGTAATGCCTACAGACTGAGAAAAGATATTAAAACGGAACCTATTTTTTCTTTTTCTCTGGCTAAAATGTCCCTTAACAACAGTGTTGCTAAAGTTTTTAAAACAAATCCTAGATTAAATAAATACATTTAAAAAAAGATACATGGGAGCAGAGCTTCAAGAATTCAGATATTTCTATGAACCTGAAATGGATGTTAAACTAGTTATCTAAACCTACCCTTAGGCGGATTGAAAGTAAGGCAGAGAGGGAGGTTAAATAAATAAAGATATAATAATAATAAAATAAAATTAATGGGAAAGCTAAATAAGGCATTTTGAGAGAAGAACTGAGAGGATGCGCAGATAAAGGCAAGGGGAGAAAGGATGTATAACGAGTAGAGGGATCCATCCTGTTGTGCTGCGAGCCACATCTTTTTCTTTGAAAGGATTTAAGATAAGGATAGCGATTAGGCACACACACAAGTCTTTTAACATCTGTTCCTCTTGCAATAAGCAAGCCCATACATGAGTTTCACCTTCAGGTGCTATTCTTGCAGTAACTAATCGACAGTGGTATACTATATATAGCCATGTTAAGATTTTGCCGGAGAAGGAGCCATTAAGCTTAACTCTAGCCACCCTTCTCTTTTGAATTAAAAGCTTGAGTGAGCTGATATGTCTATAGCAGACATGTTCTCTTTTTTGTAATTTTAAAGGTAAACCGTTAGGTGGATGGTGCGTTTAAGTGTGGAAAATAACCACTTTTTGTCTCAAAAGAATGTTTATAACTTTTACTCTTGCTATTTTCCTTTGAGCAAAGGGAATGGAACATTTATTTGTCATATGTCTAATTTCCAACAGATGAAAGAAAAAAGATCCCATGAGAATTCAATTCTGAGACTATTCTTAATCTTCAGCTTGCAGCTCACTACAGATTCCTACTAGCAGTCGCACTTCTGTTGTCAGACCTTCGACTTCACGCTACAGTGTTGATTAATTCTAATTTTAAGACAATGCGCCTGCCACCAAATCAATGTGCTATTGTTAATTGGAGTTTCTTGGCTTTCGTGTTAATTTGCGCCCTCCGGCTCTAATTGGGTGCTGACAGGCATTGTGTCTTTGTGGCTCAGAACTCAGGCTGATGTTTGCTCGTTATTGGTTGGATGTTGTTAATGAAGGGAGAGGATGTCAGTTTCCTGCAAGCAAGTTTAAACATGTCATTTGTATATTTTCTTGCTGTGGTATAATTAACTGACAGACTGAACTGGCTAAACTCCTTGCTGGTAAGACATACAGTTACAGTGTGAGGGCACAGAAGACACTTTACAACATTCAACTTCATTGTTTAAATTTTTTTAAAAATGCACTTTTTCTAGATAAAAAGTGCTACTCTGTGTTGACTTTTTAGAGTGCATGCATATACTATGCAGGACTTTTATTTGTTCCATCAGGTTTAATTGAAGTCTTTCATTCTCTATCTGTATCTCCTGTGTGCGCAATTGGGTCTACCTCTGAACTCTTGTTTTGCCAACTCAGATGTACTGCACAATAAGAAAATTATATGTGTAGCAGGCAACCCTGTTGCCTGAAAATTACATCTTACCATAACTTAATTGCAAGAGCAAATAAGTGTTTGGCATTACCAAAACACTGTGATTATTCTGTAAGTGATATTTTGCCTGTTTGCCTCTTTCAAGATAAAGTAGTCAGAAAGTGCTTCAATTTAAAATAATAAATTTAGTAAAATAATAAAAGAATTATAAAAAAGTGATATAATTGGTTGAACCAATTTACATTGGCTATTCTATGCAGCATAAACATTTATCGTTACAGTAATTTGAGACATTAGCATTGATTAAAAGCATGATTTTGGTTGGACAAGCACAGTACCGGTAATTTATTTATGTAAACTTGCTTATTTAATGCTATCAGCATTCATGTTGCTTCCATGAGTACATTTACTGAAATGGGGAAAATATACCTCATGAAGCAGATCAAGAAATCTTTCAAATTTGAGTATGCAACAGATAAAAATTACAATATCTAATGTGTATATTACTGCTGCATTAGTGTGATGCATAGAGCCACATTGTCCTCGTGACTTAATACTTTTACAGTTACACTTTAATTTAAATCTTTAAGCAAACAGATCTTTCAGCCCTTCATGCGCACTGAGGACTAGTAAATTACCCAAAGGCCCTACCTCCCCTTTATGTCAAAGCAGGTGACAACATTTACACCCTCATTGAGGATTAACTTGTGCTTTCCTGACCATTAAAACAGCAGAGAAAAAAAATTGCTGAAAGAGTAATTAGGTAAACTTCTAAAGGTTCTCTCCCCTTCAAGTTTGAGGTCAGAAAGTACCACGATTACCCATTCCCGCACCAAACACCATGCAGCTGGAAACGTACACATATTTCCATCTTACTCTAGCAATAGAGGACATCTAATGATGGAAAGGAGTTGGGATTTTAGTACCAGCTGTCCAACCAAGTCTTGCAGGAATGGTGGTTCTCTGTCCATAAGTACAGAATATTCCCTAACTAAAGTTTTTTTAGTATCACAATAAGCTTCCTTGTTTGACTTGTCCATCAGCAGGGATATTTGCAAGTCTCTGCAGCCTGCATATTAAACAACAGGGCTGGCACACAACAACCTGTCCACATGGACAATGTCCATGCTTTTATCACATTTACTTAAGCTGTCAAAGGCTTTGGCTTCAGAGAAACCATCATTTTTCTGTATGAAGGAAATATTAGTTATCTTCTTGCCTTCCCTACCATATTCAGTGTTGTGAGCTGATAGTGATAGTGTTCCTTTAGCTGGCTTGAATCCTTTGAAAGTTCGGAGTAAGTTTGAAAATTGTATCATGTAATTTGTCTGTATATCATGTGTTTCCACCTGTCAGACTCCTTACTGGTAAAACACCTGTGAACTTTATAGACTTTCTTTTTTCTTACAGGGTACAGTGCTGACACAAGCCTTGAGTCAGCAGGGATTCCCAGCACTTTCTGGATTGCAGCAATGAAAGCTAAGGTGTGTGTTTTTCTTGTCTTGCTTTATATGTGGTGACAGTCAATCAGGATGGAGTGGGATTTGCTGCACTCTCAGTATTGTCCTAAGTAGTGAATTGCTTGTATGCTTTATTTGGGGCCTGGGATATAGTTACTGAAAATGCCCTTATAGAACCTTTAAGGCTGAAAATTGTTGGAATATGATGCAACTATACTATGTCCCTATGAAACCAGTGTTCTATTCATACTGCCACAAGCAGCTAATACAACCACCTTTACCAGTATTCATCGAAACATCTTGTGTTTGTACAGAACATAGGCCAAGTGCTACTATTAGGACAGTTAGCCATTTCTTGTTTTCATATGAATAGTTTTATGGCATGATATTTATTCAAAAGAAAAAAGAATAACAAACATAATCAAGGGAATTTAATATTAACCTTAAATCACCACAGCTGTATGTTGCATTGATCATATCAGGACAAACGAGTGCAGTTTTGTGGCAGCTTCCATTCAACCTTTGGGAGTGCTGATAACAGAATCATGAAACTAATCAAGAGGATCATACTTCATTACCATCTGAACAGTGTGCAACAAATACAATTCTATTAGCCTGACCTTTGTAGCAGCTGGCTCAGTTGAATGAAAAAAAAAAATTCTAATCTCCTGAGTGGACGATTACAGAGCCAGTAAAGCAGCTTGTTCACCAGATACAAGCTCAAATATTCAAATTTGACATTTGAATCAAAGTGTTTTACATTGGCAGAAGAGCGTCCATGTGGTGTAAATGCATGGAATACTAAACAACCAACCAGGAGAGTTAACCAAGGCCGGCATCCCCGGTAATTTCTTTGTTGCAGCAATAAACAGCATGATGGGTCTCGTTTTAATGCTTGTTTAAAACAGTGTGGGGGGATTCTAAAATTAGATTCCTAACTTGTGAAAGAACTATCTGATAAATGGTGCGTGTTCAAAGCATTGGTATGCAATGTGCTCCTCCGACTAACTAAAAGAATCATTGATGCCCCTCAGCTGTTGAAATTGTGTGAAGGAGCATTTCTGTGTTGACTTCTGCCTCTTGTTTTTCTTAATTTCCTCGATGGTGGGTGCATCTGTAAGAAAACTGATGGTGCCAAAAGAGCTTCTCGAACACCTTTCATTGTCACCAGGTCTATCTTAGGTATATAAACCCTTTTTGGTAAGCTTTTGTTAAACTTATAGTACTGCTGCAGCCCTTGTTTTACAACTCATTTATCCTGGCTTTTCTTTCACTTCTCCTGTGCCTTTTATGCTGCACTCGATGTAAAGTACACACAGACACATGGTGACATTCCACATCACCTGAGCCAGTTTGCGATGCGAGGAATCGGCACCTCCGCCTTCACTTGCAGCCAAGCTTACACAACACGCTAAGCCCCTGATGCCAAGTCCTTACCAGGTCTCGGTTGTTCTGTTCCTGTGACTTAATTTAGATTTGACGTCTGGAAATAACATTTCATTTGTTTTCTGTCTCTTTTAGTCTTCCACTCCAAGTGAAGGCACCTTTTAACCCTGAGACAAACCTGAATACTTTCATGAAGTGGGCAGTCCAGACGTCAGTTCCTTGCCTGATATGAGATGCAGACAGCACATTGATGATGTATGGCAAGCCTGTAACAACATCACAAGTAATTACTGACTCTAGGAAATTATATCCCTGCAAGTATAACAATGTAATTATGGGAAGGTAGCGTGGGCTTTTGTTAACTTAAGTCTTGAGCATGAAAATAGAAGGTTAATGAGTGTTTGCATGTCTCTTGTCTGATTCCAGTGGCTGACCTGAGCTTAAAAGCTGGCACCCATAAAGCAATCAGGAGAATGTCTCACTGTAATCACTGCTGGCTCAAGCATTATGATGCATACATAATTATCTTGACAAGCAACATACAATTTCCACCTCCACATAAAAAATGACTATCTAGTCCAATCCTTCATTTAAACTAGCTTAGAGCCACTTTAAGCTGGAGCAAACTACAAGAACTAAACCAGTGGTGTGAGATAATGTCATGACAAAAAAAATGGTCCACAAATGGTTGACTTATTTCTGCTCTTGATAAAAGGTGAACAGAGCCAGTTGACAATTAAAAGTTATTCACTCAGCCGATGTCCAGTTTGTCAACTTTAATCAACAGTAATAGACACAGCAAGAGATTACAAAATACAAAAAAGAAAGTAACCTCACGTGATTGTTTGAAAAAAATATGGCGTTGGTTCAGTTTTAATCTTGCATCAGCAAGTCGTCCAATTCAAACAACCACATAGGCCATCAGTTCATACCGTAACATTTAGCAGACATATAGCAGCATCTTTTAAAGTAGGGGAGACGGGGGCTTTTTGTCACACGGGTAAATTGTCACACTGATAATATTTCCACCATCAGAGGCTGTTACCATGCAATGATTAAAGCAGGACATTAGTAAATGTACAACTACATACTTTATTCTCTCCTTTAGCAAGTAAAATATGTGTAATTTGTAAGTTTAATCAAATATCTTTTCAAGATAAAAAATGGAATATCGGTTAACTGTATGCTTTGCTTTCCCCAGACAGGATATGACATCAGACCAAGTAGCCACACAAAACTGGTATTTGACTCCATGCAATGACCTTTCTCTCTGAGGGGTCAGTACTCGTGTTATAATAAATAAAGGAAATGTGAAAACTTTAAAGTACCTAAACATATTTAGCGCTGTAGTTTTTCAGTTAAAGCCTTTTTCTTGGAAATATAAAACCACAGTCACAGAACTTCTTTCTAATTATGAACTTGAAAATGGATACAGCTGATACTTCAACAATAGTGCTTGACTCCAAATCTGACATGTCAGAAGACAGACCAGAGCTTAAGACCAAACTGCAACTATAAACAGCTTTTCCCCCTCACCTGATATACAACATTAGTTCTTGCACTGCAGACGGAAGAATGCCCACAGTTTGGTATAAGCTTAGGGTGCCCCTCTATGAATGTGTGCAGCAGATATACACACACCGTTGGGCTGGGTGTCTATATGTTGTTATGAAGCGCAGTGGAGCAAAGAGGACTTATCTAACCTGAGGTGTGAGTTAAGTCCCGGCAGCTACAGAGGGGAAAATGACTTGAAGCACCTGGACACAATGTCAATATTGGCAAAACGAAACATGGTCCAAGGGTTATATACTGTTAACCATGGGATGTTTTAAAATAACTGGTGCAGTGTCCACAGAGACATGTCTCAAGGTCTTTCTTATAACCTACAACTGATCTTATTTTGATAAGAAAGTTGATAGTTAATAATCAGACTAAGTATTTGTGATGTTATGAATACATTGTCCATGATATGAATCTACATTTAATGAGTTTTACAGAGACCATTCATTTATCATGCCAAGTAATGAAAAATAAAAGTTAGATAACAATCAGAGGTTCAGATCTAGCAGTATGGCAGCATAGCAGTAATTAAACTGAACGCTGTTTTTGATAGATATTGAAAATTCTTCCTCTTAATAAGCATTAACTTTATAAAAACTCAATTACATTTGGTTATTTATAGAATTGTGAGTGTACTTTAATAAAGATCATAACATAAGAAAAAACAAACAGAGCAACATATTAGATCAGCAACAGTCCCTTTCGTTAGAAAGTAAATATCTTATTTATTCTGTGTATCCAAGACCTTGTATCAAGTAGAAATTCGAGCAATATTATACACAGATTTAGATGTCTCTGAGGCTTATTTACCACAGATTTTAGCCACACAGCTGGACTATGACCATGGGTGTTTATCCATTTCATCGCATGGAAGGTAGTGATCATCTCCCATTTAGATCAGACTGGCAGCGTGGGGGGGATAGAGAGGAAAATGGAGCAAGTCTGTCAAGTATAGATATGGATTAGTTAAAGTGAAAAAAGAAGGGGTGGAGGACACGAGGAGTCAGTAATACAAATACTTCTTCAAATATCACTGAGCTGCAGACCAATATGTATGTGTCAAATTAAGTTGTATTGCTTTAGAATGAGAGTCAGTAATTAGAGTGGGGGGTTATTTGGGGCCAGATATAGACTAATAAAAATACGAAAGCAAGAGTAAGAATCTAAGGGATTTTTTTATAACAGGTAGTAAAATATTAACTAGTCTCAGATTCCTGAAATCTTGCAGTTCTTTTAACATACAACATAATTTTTTTCCCCACTCACGGGCACATTCAGACAGTTGATAGCATATATTTGGGTGTCTTAAGTCAGTACCAATTAACAAACCTAAAAAAGCTCTTGTTTTGAGCACTCTAGGTTTGAAAGTATCTCACTTTAACAGCCTTTCAGCTGTGCAATGCTGACTTGCGTCACCATAGACTAACACAATGAAGCTAGCCTTAGACTAAATGTTCTGTTGTCATCTGTACTGAGGAGGACATAAAAAGCCCAATGGATAAACTTTATGTTTCAGCAATTATTAGTAAATTAATAATAACGTAAGAAATATATACAAATATAATATTGTTATACCAATAATTTGT
This sequence comes from Leuresthes tenuis, assembly GCF_036924035.1. Taxonomy (NCBI): domain Eukaryota; kingdom Metazoa; phylum Chordata; class Actinopteri; order Atheriniformes; family Atherinopsidae; genus Leuresthes; species Leuresthes tenuis. Next base: position 11,475,822 of record NW_027325361.1, on the reverse strand, counting down.
TAATTTCTTTCTAGCTTCTGCTTTCAAGTTGAGTAGATACATTTTGTAACTCAGATAAGCTGCAGTTCATCCAGTGTCATCCGTTATCCAGTGTGGATAACGTGTGTTTTTTGCACAACACAGGTCCTCTCCACAATGTTGTTTGTGACATTGAACACAAGCACCTCTCTCAGTGCGTTAATATTGCATTATTGGCAGGTTGTAGTTCTATGTAAGTCTCCAAGTACACTTATTCATTGACATTAACAAATACAAAATGTTAAATGCAGTACTTAATGGTATATATGCATTACTACAAGTAATTACTACAAGAAATGCATATATGTACATCTCCTGCTTGTTACTGTTACTGTTGCCTTGTTTCCTGACATCTATTGCATCTATTCCTCTCTGCTCAAAAGAGTAACTATATATATGGAGATAACGTGCATAAACAAAATGTACAAAATTGTATGACATTGTGTATAACATTATGTTAGCGACAGCTAGTGTGTCCTTAGCCAACGAAACATACATAAACTAACCATTCAACAACTCCCTGTTCAAGTCTTGATGGTTGAACTTCTCCAGGACAGGAGCCCCCTCTTGTTCAGAGTACAAACTGCTGTAGTTTACCAGTGGAGACAGGGACAGCTGTGCTCCATCTGACATCTTTCTTCCTGCCCACTGCACGCTGCACGCTCAGCAGTTGCCATGGAGAAGGAGAAGCTTCTTGGGAGACACAACCCCAGAAGTGTTGTCTCAGAAGAGGTGTTTTAATGAGGGTCAGAGAAGGGCTATTGTTCTTAAGTCAACTGAAATTTTGACCAAAGCCTACTTCATACATTTCCGAGAGACCCCAGGAAATTGTGGCAACTTGCTAATAAAGGGGCACAGTATGTATCTTTTAAACACTCTTGTCACTTCCTGACTCAGTTCAGATAATAACATTGCTTGGTTATGGTTAGAAACCAAAACTGGGGCACCGATTGGCTCAATGGGTTGAGCAGGCATCTCATTTACAGAGGCTTAAGCTCCTCCTCCCTGGTTTGAGTCTTGGCTGGAGGCCCTATGCTGCGTGTCCTTCCCTCGGTCACTCGCTGTCCCATTTACTGTCAAGCAACCTTCCAATAAAGGCCACCAGTGCTGAAAAATAAAAGAAACTAGAACTACTTGGTTAGTGCTAGAAAAGATTCATGTTTTAAAGGCTAAAATACATTCCCTTTACATTGACACTCTTTACGAGTCTTTTTGTTTGCTACTTTGGTGGCATGTTAACACACAAAACAAACACTTTATTGCGACACTTTTGCTATTTCCTTCTTGTGTTTGGCCGATTAAACTACTGAATAAATGTCAGATAACAATTGTCTCTAAGGTCAAAAAACATAACTTCTACTACGCCACCATCACTGCTGATGCTTTTGCTCTCACGACCACTACATGTTTACGTTTAAGTGTACTTATAGGTCATTATTCCCTGGATGAACAAATTACCAACGGGTTGTTTTTCTTAAGGAGGACCCTCTATATTAGTGTTTTCACTGAAGCCTGGATGGATTGCCTCCACCAACCTCTTCTCCAACAACTTATGTAGGCGAAGATTCTTCTTCCCCCTTTGAATGCTCAGCAGCTGCCAATTTTCAATGCGATCTGTTGGTTTCCTTAAGCAGGCAAGTTTTTAAACTTTTCTTAACTGGCATTATATGAATTGGACTATTTTAGATTTTAATTAATTTGATATCATTGGATTATGCTTGGACTGCAATAAATCAGACTATATTTGGCTTGAAAATGACTGCATCTTTTAAGGACCTTGAGATAACATTTATAAAACTGAATTGTAGTTATTTAAATTGTAGACCTCCATACTGATATTCATACCTTGATAACCAACCTCACAATAGCCATCGTCCCTGTGTTAGCAATCATTCGTCTCGTCTCACATCAGCTCATTTCATGCATACACTTACCCAACTGAAAATAAACCATAAGCATTAAAACATCCCAATAGCCTTCACTCAGCTTCTGTCCAAACTGTTCCTACACAGTTTGAGTGCTTTGCTCTGTTCTGCATGAGGGGAGAGCAGGATCCACCTATTTGATATTGTATGCACAATTTGAGATGACAGATTAAGTGGCTTAACTACCCCATGGGCCTACTAATACAAGGAGGGAGGAATTATAGACACCTTAGATTGTGCAAGCCATATATGTGGTGGTGGATATACGGAGAGTTAACCTGGTGGTAAAAACAGGTAAAAGTTATCGTGTGAAATTAGGGAAATATATAAAACCTTTTCACATCATAACAAGGTTATTATCAGCCATTTAGTCTTTTAAGGATTTACATTACGTGTCACTGCTAGCATAGTGAGAAGAACTAAGTGATACGTGATAAAATAACTTGAGAAACATTTCAACAGACTCTATTAATCTGTGCAGAACTGTTTTCTTGTTAAATAGCTACATGAGATACTGATGGAAAGCCTACTCAATACTGCTTGATGTGCTAAAACGTGGTTAAGTGAAATATTTACAATCATTCTGCCAACACGAGTCAAAAAATAATAAATATTGAAGCCCAGTTTTGCTCTATTTCAACTTTTCTATCTGTTAGATTATCTTATACAGGCCCTAAACATTGGCTTGTGAAAAAGGTCAGTAACTAGATTATTTATAGAAAAATAAATGATTACACTTGTTTTTGCAGTAGTTATTATTAAAAGTTCATATTCCTTTAACTACATTTTCTACAAAAAATTATATGAACGTGAAACAGTTTTTTTTTTATTATCTGTAAAGTCATTTGAGCAGTTTTCAGCAAGAAGATGGTCACACTGACCTTGGTAAATAAATTGGTGCTAAAACTATTTTAAGCTGCAACACATCTGCACCAGAACCCACACTGGATGAGGAACCTTAACTATCAACTTCTTTTGGTCTCTGCAGTCTCACAGACCCACTATACTACTTAGCCACTGACTGTGGAAACTGACACTGAAGCACTTGATGGCTTCTGATGCAGTCTATAGCTCTTTGCTTGTGCTTGCTCTGGACCACAAGCAAAACAGTAAAGAAAACACATAAATGAAGCATTTGTCTGCAACCCCTCCTGGATTGTGTGACAGGCAGCAGGGTTGGGGAGATTCCATCAACCTGACAGGCTGCTTCTTGCAGAAGAAGAGTTAATTGCTGTGGGACCGAAGCTGCCTTCAACATCCATCAACAAACCGCCTTCCTGCTCCATGGGGTTGGAGGTTTGGTGAAACATTGAGGGAGGGTTATAAGAGAGGGGTACCGAGGGCACAAAGATGTGAGAAACATCTGATTTCTTTTGACATCTTGGGCAAATAACTTCCAAAATAAAACAGTATTCTTGAGCTAGTGTTCAAAGTGAGTTTGGATTTCTGCCCAAGCAACATACTGTAGTCAATGAAAAGATTATTGCAGATAAATAATGGTGCAGCTACTAAAACCTCTAACACCTTTCACCATGTAAAAACACATAAAGTGACCTCAGACTTTGCTCATCACTTGAAGGTGAGGTAAAGCACACATGTGGTATGATTTTGTATCAGAGGTAGAACCCTTAAACAGAGACAGAAAACCAGAGGACTGATAATAAAATAATTGACTTACAAAGTGCAAAGGAACCAAGTAGAAGTTGCTGAGACTGAGACTTGTAGATGATGCACTCCTGAGGGGTGAAAGGTAAGAGTTAAAGGAGAGGAAGGAGACAGGTGAGTCTTCAGGTGAGAGTTCAATAGCTAATGATCTTTTGAGAATGAACTGAGCTTTACTGACTGGGGAGGGTTTTCTTGATGAGCATAGAACAACAACCTTCCAGAGGAGATGGCAGTGGTGGTGCTGAGTGGTGAGATGACAGGTGAGTGACTGAAAGCTGACTGGAGGATTTTCCTCAGATGTGCAAAGGAGCTTTGGGCTGCTCAAAGAGTTTTCAAACAAACAGAGGATCCGAAATCCAAACAGGAACATAATCCTGGAAACGGGCAGATGGAAAAACAGGTTTATCTCACAAGTAATCTTCATAGAACACGAGACTCAAAGTTTTGGCCGCACAATACCGCATTGAATGCAAATGAACTAGCTGCAACTGAAGAGCAGATCCAGGCTTAAAATGCAGGAGCAGGAGGGACAACCATTTAGAAAAAATAAGATGACAGAAAAAAGGCATAGAATATAATAACACAAACATGTTTATTTTTAAAAATTGTGCTTTTCCCTCCTCCGTTCACTCAAAACGTGCAGGCACAGTGTGCATTGTACATTTACAGTGTACACCAACATGAGGTCTGATTGAGTCTCATCCAAAACAAGTAATGTTGACGTCAAGTTCTTTGTTGTTAGAACGTTGGTTAGGTAGCAGTGTACTCTATCACACATACTGAGGTCTCTTTGACTTCATATAGGCAGCTTGTAACTGCACATTTATGTGTAAAATCTTATTAGCAAGGTATCATTACCTCTATTCTAGTTACTTCCACCACAGTCAAATAAACAAGGGGAAGATCAATGGATATTTGAGATATGAAATCAAGGCGATAGCAAATAACCCAGTTCTTCAATTCACGTGTAGAGATTACAGTTGGATTCAATGAAAATCACCTTGGAAGGCGTTTCCCAAAATGTTTGGTTTGCAAATTGCACAGGCGCAAACAGTCAGAATCTGCGGATATCAAAATGCCTGCGTTTGAGTGTACAGGGCCTAAGAATCTCTGCTTATAAGTCAGCCAAAGATCGTTCTTATGCCTCAACGGACGGGACATCTTAGGCACCTCATGAGAAAACAAGACCAGAAAAACACTGATTTTTGTTTGATGTGATGTGAAATTATAGCAAATGCTAAAGCAGTACACAAAATCCACACATGGAAGAGGTGTGGTTGCATGAGGAAACATCAGAATGGAATATGGCTGAAGTTTATTCCTCCTTTCCAATCAGTATAGTAAGTCTGTCCTCAATCCATCCATCCATTCCCCATACCTGTTTCAGCCTATTCAGGATTCCAGGGGAACACTGGAGCCTTTCCCAGCTGCCAAAGAGTGAGAGGCAGGGTAGAACCTGAACAGGTTGCCAGTCCATCGCAGGGCCAACACAAAGACATATGACAGACAACCATGCACGCTCACACTTAGGGCCAATTTAGAATGACCAATTAACCTGACATGCATGTTTTTGGATGTTGGGAGGAAGCCAGAGTACCTGAACAGAATCCACACATCTATGGGGGGTACATCTAAGGTCCCGGCCATGATTCAAACCAGGATGCTTCTTGCTTTGTAAGAGACAGAAATTCAGCATTAGGTTGCAATCCAAAGCACAGATGGGGGTAGACAGTTCTGCAGCCGAAGAACTAACACTGCAATGATCTCTGAATGCTGAACAGCCGGCTCATCTTGATAATGGTCACAGCAATCCACCATGATCAGGGCAAAATTTGGATGGGGATTACCAGGTCATTTCGAGCAGATGAATCTATCTGTACATGTTGAGCTAGTTTCCTGTACAGCCTTAAAACAAATTAAAAAATTAATAAAGAACAGACACAGATTAATTGCTGAACTGTTTAAGTAAAGTGGACCCTGGAGAGGTTGATCAAACGGTCCGTGACTGCAGAAATAACAGGTAGAGAGGCCATTTCCAGTGAATCCGGTTTACTAGTGGAGTAAACCGTAAACTAGTAAACCGTGATCATTTTTCATGTCTTACCTCCTCTATGATTCAGTCCCACTTGCTGACTATTTTGTCTCACTTTTTTGCTTACAACTTTATGTTTGCAACGACTGTTGAACAGCTGGGTGAGAAAGTATAGAGTCAGTAAAAATGTAATGGAGTCCACAAAACTATATCAATGAGCTAAGACAAAGCAGAATCAATATGTATGTGAGGGAAAAGTTAATGTCATATCAATGGGATATTGAGCAGCACTGCAGTACATTTTATGGACTAGAAAAACAGCTTGCAGAAAGATACAGTATGAGGAACAGAGCTGGGAACGATTGTACATCAAAGGTTGTTTATACAGCACTTTCAAAATGAAAAGAATCAATAAAGGTTTTTTTCTTTTCATTTATTGTCCTCAGTTGTATGTACAGCGGTAACTTGGAACCGAAAGCTTTCTCACTTATTTTTTTAGTCAAGTCGCACTGTTTTTGTGTCACATTTGCCTTTCTGTCATATTTGGTATAAATATATTTGATCAGATATTGTTTTAGACAAGTAATTCACGTATGAACTTGGTCTATTTAGTTTAGGGATGAATCATTTAATGAAACGATGATTATTAAAAATGGTTTATTACTGTCATTATTAATTTTGTGCATAGGAGCTATAGTAAAACACATCAAAATGATTCCAGTGCAATTAGTACTTACTGTTATTAATGCCAATGTCAGTGTCTCAAGCCCAACAAAACTGGAGGCAATCTACCACCGACTCTTTGCTGGGCCAGGGTGAAGAGCTGCTTATTTCAGGGGACAGGGTTATAGAAACCAACTTTTTTAAACATGGCAGTCATACAGTGACACACAGGAATGTTAATGGGCCTCCCAAAGACTAAGTGCCACATTTACCCACACTTGAGTTCACTACACTCTTTAGACAAGGCTACTTGTCTAAAACTCAAAATTGTTTTAATCACTTTTTGTTGCTTCAAGTTGAGGCAAAATCATTGCCAAATCCTGTCAAGATCATTTCATCAGAAACCTTTTTGGTGGTGGGAGAAAAGTGTCATAGGATGAAAATTTAATCCCTTTATATGAGTATAAAAAAACGCATTATTGTGTAAGTTAATCTAATTATGATATGAATTCATTCAATTATTTTCTTTTGTGTGATTATTTCAGTGATAGAACATCTTTTTCTGTTCTTTTACTTTTATTATGAGTTTTAGAGGCAGCCCACATGGTATCCGCTAATTTTAAAGATGCTGAAAGCACCTCTAGCCTCGGTTTCACCCTGGCTTTTCTCTTTCCTTTCTTTTCCTGCTGAGTAGCTAAGATAAGTGTTAGACTCCTGCAGCATTCATATCTTTAGCCATCGCTCCTTTGCTGATGTAGACACTAAATAAACTGGTAGCTTTTAGCAGATAGAATCAGAAAGATGTAGTCGACCTGATGGCAGAAGATAACCAGAGGGTGTTGGGGGATGTACCTCACTGCTGGCTTACTTTTGCTTGAAGTAGTGATGAAATAAAAGATTTTGTGCATTGCTGGATGTCTGCACCCACTAAGGCTCTCTCAACCTCCTCTCCATAGTATTTCTATGGAGAGGAATGATATATGCATGATGGAACTGTCAGTCAGACTTCTGTATGATATATTTTCAGCACAGCAACTGCCCAAATTTTGGTAATGCTTCAGACAAAGCCACGACAGTATTATCAGGGGATAAACACATTTTAGAAAAAACATGTTTGTCTTTTGCTTCCACAGTGTTAATTAGTTGTGTGCAGGTTAAGATTTTTCTGGAAATATTGGGTATCAAATGCACTTCACAGGTGTTTTTGGAGAGGGAATGATGGGTGTATGTTTGTAACATTCCACCACACTACTATGAAAATTATTGAAAGGACTCATTTTAAATAACTTCACACAAATTGGCATCTTTACCTTTTTAAACATTCTAAAAATTACTGTATGCAAAAATCGCCCAGCAAAAAACATATATTTTTTATCCTATTCAAATAATAATAACTGTCTAATATTTTATACACATCAACAACCACAAAAAGACACTTTGTTATTCTCCAAGCCTATGTTGCTTTTTATTCCTTAAGGGCCTAAACATTCAGTGATTTCTCATTCCATTATAAGCCACTTAATATTCCATGCAAACCTGGCATTTGGCTTGATTGAGAGGCTGTCCACTGGCACTAATTGGTCTGTAAACATTTGAGCAGACTCTCACGAGTGTATTGGTGAATGCTGAAGGTAGCTAGCTGTTTCATACAAAGGCCCCCTTCTGCCCACCACCCCTCTTTTACCATTCTTATTCCAGAAGCTCAGCTCTTTAATGTATTTAACTGTCGGAGCAAAAAATGTTAATTGCATTTCATTATGTATAATTTATGTAGTTTCAACCAACGAATCCTTTAATGCCCGTCTAATTTGAGTGGCATCACAGGGAAGCAGTTGCTGATTGTGTGGGCATGCTTAGAGCTGATCTGCCAATTACAGCCAAGGTATGATAGACCGGTAATGTTTTCTCCCCAAACAACATGCAATGTCGACTTACAGCCATGTCAAGATTGTGGACTGTAATTTTCACCTCTTCTATGTTTCAAAAAATAAAGCATTTGTGTTTAGCTTTTTCTTTTTTCCTCTTTTTTTTATTGTGCTGCATTCTATTCATGTCTAACATTTGAATCAAATACAAGGCTAAGGATTTTCCTCAGCGTCAAGCAAGAGTAGACATTTAGTCTTCTTTGTGTATTTTTTTAGTCATTTTTAGTCACACTGAGACAATCTCAACTTAAATAACTGCATATAACATAACCACATTTCAGCCTGTGTTATTTTAATATCTATCAAAGCAACCATTGCTGATTTGTTCAGCAGTTTGTCCCCATTGGCTGCATTTTGCCTTCCCATAACCATATTAGCCATATACAACACTGGGGTGCACAGCGGTGTACTGGTTGGCTCTGTCACCTCACAGCATCTTCTCCCCATATCATTGTGGGTTCTTACCAGGTGCACATTCTATCTAGGACAACGTTCCTATGAAGTAAAAAAAAAAACACCCCAAGTCACCTTGTAGGGAACAAAATTAAGTTCTACTATTGTTAAACCATGGTGGAGGTCTGCAAACTTTACCAGAAAGTGCTTGTGTCAAGGATTAATTTGTGTATGTATTTTTTAATGATTAGATTTATTTAATTAAAAGTGGATTTTTAATAAAAATATTTTAAAAAAAATGTCAAGCTTTATAATTATTTGACAAGATTTTCATAAGAAAAAAAAAACAATTAAATTTCCATGGCCAAAGTAACAGAAGCACATTGACAGCAGCCAAAAACGTGGCAGAATCCACAGGGGTCGAAGATTATTTCCCTTTAACAAGAAAATTAATCAATGAAACATAGTAAATAGGCACTGATGCAAAGGCTCGAAGTTCATTCAAGCCATTGCATGATGACTTGTTCAGCCAAGCCTTTTGCATGGTTTGTGTTCAAAAATTAAAAAGATTTGTCCCATTAGTTTTATAAATTTCACAATAAGAAGAGTTAACTATGTTTATCTAAGGTTCTGAACAATATATCCAGGTAAATCGATACACTGGTTTATCTTTTAATGTTCTAGAGTATAAGCTCTATCTTAGTAAACACATTCCTGGATGACTAATTATTGTATGTATACATGTGTGATTAATATCCATAGCGTTTTTGCATTTATGAGACAGTGTAATCAGTATTTAATGGATTATATCCACCCAGTAAAATAGTGAATGCTATTTAAATTAGTCAATCATTTGAAAAATAGGCTTTAATCACGAGTCTAGGTTGTTGAAATGATTATGGACATATTTTCTCATTAACCCCCTCTATCTCCTCACAGTTTACTGCCGTGGGTGTCACTCAGTAGTCCATTTCAAAATAGTGTATAATTACGCATATATCAATATTGAAAAATAGTGCAAATAACATGATTTTAGTACTTTTAATACAGCTATACTATTTTATAGGGGATTTTCAGTTATTATATTTTTCTTAGCCCATATTCACTCTGTATGGAGCCCACATAAGAAGGACAGTGAAGAGTAAACCTTTAAAGTCAGCTACAGCAGACAGTATGGCAACAATAAGTGAAAATGAACAAAGCATGTTGGACTGGAGTTTAGAAGCGGGCTGTGGGGGGGGCTGCCATATAGTGGTGGAGGAATGGGCTTTGCTCCTCTCCCTCTTCAAAGGGGCTGGGATACTCTAAAAATATCTCCCCGGCAGCTAATCACAGAGAGACAGGCAGTAGCAGCAGAGATGCTTGTTGTTGTTGTTGGACTCTTTTGGCTTCAACAGCATGATGCACCGGTCGAGTAAAAGGTCTGGGTGGATCTAAATGTTTTGATCAATAGGGTTTCAGTCCATCTGAGATGCAGCCTTTCCAGAGTAGAGTACCAAAAAGTGTTTGTCCATTGATTCAATATGCAATTGCAGATTAAGTATTGATATGCAATACAGTAACAAGATTTACAAATAAAGGTCAGTTAGCTGCTGAATGCTCATGCTGTGGGAGGAGCTTATGGGTCAGCCATAAATAACTAGTTGAGTACCTCCAGTGCTACAATTAACCATAAAGTCTTCACAATGTACTTTATGTTAATTTCAAGCTTGCAAACATCAGTTTCAAAGTGTTTTCCAGATTTCAATGCTCAACAAAATGTAGAGCGCTTTGTTTTTTTTTTACTTTTTCACAGCCAGGTGTTTTTTGGGTAGTTTTGACCACTAAATGTTTTGCAGGTTGCCATGAATCTTTACATTATATAAACTGTACAGATGGAAAAGCCCCAGCAAGATGTAAGCACATAATATCCAACATTTGAATGTTTGCATATCTCAGAATGATCATGTGATTTACTTAGGTAATTGAATATTTCTTATTCAACCTTAGACCTGGAGTCAGTCTAGCTCTCAAGTGTGACCCATATCAGACAATGTGCGCTGTACTTTATTTTTCACTTTTTGTATTTTTATTATATCTACGATGCAAGTGCTTCTTAAGTGAATATTGTACATTAGCCTTGTAGCAGCCTACTTTATTGTTGTATAAGAATATAAGCTGCCTGTCAGAATAAAAGTATAAAATGAAAATAAAAATCTATCTGTCTATCTTTATCTAAAAAAATCCACTTGCCTATTTGTGCACTGCAGATATTGTGTTTCCTGTGAAGAAAAAACACAGCATATGAAAACAAAATTCAAACACTGACTGTTCACTTCAGAAAGGAAATAAGAGGACACTTTCAGTATCCCTCAGGGAAAGCATTCAGGACCTGAAAGGGTTGGTACATGTGAATATGCAGTGTGTGGACCACTGACCTTGCATGATTTCTTAACTCTGAACTTCAATTTCCAATTGTTGTCTTTCAGCTGCCAACACAATACAGGGTTTTCCAAAGCAGGCATGTATTTCTTACAATATGAATAAAAGCAAAAAAACAATCAGAAATTAAAAAAGGCTTAGAAAGGATAAATGTAAAAGGTCAAGGCTGTGAAATGAGTCATTTTCAGAGCTGACCTGACGTGCTATAGCTGTGCCTTCTTATAGACACTACTGTAATTTTCTTTTCTATGGCCCTTTCCTTCTTTCACGTTGAATGAGCCTTCTAAATTGACCCCTTGTAAGAGCATCTTTGGGCCAGAAACAAAGGTGAGGGTGTGTATAGAAAGACAGAGAGAGCACTTAATACTCTACATCCAGAGCTGGGTGCACATCTTGAATCCATTAGGACAAATGGGCTTACTGACTCTCGGAGGAAAGCTAAATGTAGAACTGACTTGCCCTTACACTTTCAACTTGTCTGGCAAAGGGCTGACTGCAACTGCATCTAAACAAGAGAAAAACAACTCCAGGGAAATACAAGCCCCCGGGTTGCTTTGCTGGGTTCTGCATGTGTAGGATGAACCAGAGGGTGACAGTGTTCAGACAAAATGGGTGACACACCAGAATCACAGCACACTGGTTTACTTTATTGTAGTCTTGCTGCGCAACAAATGAGTTCGGTTTAAAGGAAGTGACCTATATGTCCATTCCAAATGGTGGACATGTTGGTTTTGTGTCACAGTATTGAGTTACGCAAAAGTAAAGAAACAACAAGAAATTAGTCAAAACTGTGGGTTCATGCATGTATACTGTAGCGATAATCGCTGCACTGGATGATGGAACATTGGAACTTGTCTGTTTAGCTCAGTCCGATGTTTGTCTACATTGATTTTTGGCATAATTTTGATTTAGTGTTTGCATCTAGTTCTCAGAGTTTATAATTTTTCTTATTTTCCTTCACAAAGTAATGAAAACTTGTTGGTCAAACCTGGTCATGCATAAGACAAAAATTCCAAGTGTATTCCTCACAATGAGGAAAAGCCTTTAGCTCAGAGCTGAGACCCTAAGTATCAGTATAGACAGAAAAACTTGGATGGATATAATCCTAATTAGACTAGTTCCTAAAACTGTGCGAGAGTCCAGTAATTCCTGTGCATTTTAGAGTTTTTTTGTTTGTTTGTTTTTTCTCTAACAGCCACTTAAATTATCTTCTTTGTCGAAGAATAGTGCCAGTGACATTGGTGCCATTTCAACACAATTAGGTGTTTTCATACTTTCCTAGTTCGTTCCAAACATTTAGACGGATCAAAGATCTACTCAATTTGGTTTTGCTGAACAATACAGATATGTAACATTCCCTGGACCAATATCAATAATATATGTCAATATATAAGAAAGAAAGAAAGAAAGAAAGAAAGAAAGAAAGAAAGAAAGAAAGAAAGAAAGAAAGAAAGAAAGAAAGAAAGAAAGAAAGAAAGAAAGAAAGAAGAGAAAGAAAGAAAGAAAGAAAGAAAGAAAGAAAGAAAGAAAGAAAGAAAGAAAGAAAGAAAGAAAGAAAGAAAGAAAGAAAGAAAGAAAGAAAGAAAGAAAGAAAGAAAGAAAGAAAGAAAGAAAGAAAGAAAGAAAGAAAGAAAGAAAGAAAGAAAGAAAGAAAGAAAGAAAGAAAGAAAGAAAGAAAGAAAGAAAGAAAGAAAAGGACAGAATATACAATTACAGACCCTTTCTTATTTTGCATTTTAAAAGGCCCAGTTCTGTATTTAATATGCAGTATAACTGTGTTGTTTTAAAGTTGTGTTAAAGTTGCTGCATTTCCAAGAATGCTGCTCATTTCAAGTTTTGCATCCATAATTCTAACGATGATGATAATAGTCTCTCTGAACGAAGCCACAATGTGTTTGTGTCTCAACCTAACTAAACCATTAAGTACTGGTATTTTATCAGTTTTATTTTTGCAATGGTATTACAGTAATATTTACTGTTATTTACTACTTTGCTTCCATGACAAACCTTCACTTTTGTTTTTAACTGCAATCATCCACATGTTTTTCCTGGAGAAAAACTGAGACAGAATAACAAGTAGTAAGACTGCTGCAAATCACTCGACATCATCATCTTGACTAGAGGTTTACATTTGATCTCCTGTAACAGCAAATTGGAGCATAAATAAGAGAGTTAAGAGTGAAAAATGACTTGACTTAAAACCTGCAGGTTGCCACAGAAACTGATACTTCAAGGCAAGATTTTGCCTGTCTATCAGAAGTTATCACCAGGTATTGTTTTAATGAGAAGTACAATACTGAAACACCATGGAAACTGAGATCTCGCTGGAGGTGAAAATGGACTTGGACTTGGTAAAAGTAAAGATTCCTTAGTGTGAAATGACTGAAGTTAAAATTAAATTCATCCCTCAAGATAGAATGATAATGAGTATCTAGTCTTGAATAAATAAAGCCATTCATTTAAAGCAAATATCAAGCTTAGCTACAACTGATTAGTTGTGAATGACAGCCAAGCTGGACTGTCTCTTTGGTCCTTATTTCTTGTTCAAACCTCCCTGTAAAAGCATCTGCTGATTCACAAGACCAGAGTATATTAGTCAGCCAATAAAGTTATTAGTATGAGTCATTAGTTATTAGTTATTAGTAAGAGCCGGTATTTTGAACAAGAGGCAATTACATTCAACTCTATGGTCAGAGCAAACAGAGGCAAACACTATGTTGTGCCTAATTCTAATCGTCTCAATTAATTGCCAGTATACAAGACGCTCATCATTGCCAGAATGACTGATTATGTCGTAAGTGGGTCTGCCCCATGGTGCGCCAAGCATCAAATCTTTCCCCATCTAATTATATGGGGAGTTATCATGTCCCTAATGACTTTGCGTGTTGCCTACTCCTTAAGAAGCTCAAGATAAAGGGGAGGACAAAGTGATGTAAAGCACATTATCATTGGCAATGGGCTCCTGGCGGCATTACTTCAAATAGAGCTTGATTCCCTCTTTGTTGCGGGCTCTTTTGTGAGATATAAGAACAGCCCTAATGAGTGCCCACACTCTTGATTTGGAATATAACCAGACTAATTTCTATACAGCAGGGAAAAGGCAGCTTAACAAAGGAGAGGGGAAAAAAAAAAAATTTCTGGTTTATTGGAATGAGAGGAATGTATGAATGCTGACCTACTCCGATAAACATCTGAGAGTTTGGTGCTTTGAAATGAAGACTATGACAAATAAGGTTAATGCAAACGTGTTGAATGTGTGTTTTATGGGTTTCCTCAATTGTCATGTTAAGATTTAAGATATGTTCAAGGAGAAAATGATGAATGATTTTTGGCTTGTGCAATAAATGATAATCAATATTTATTTTTTGTTTCCACATCTTCCGTTAATCTAAAGGGATTTATAAATTGTAAAAGTTAAAGCTTTGTGGCAAAAAGACAACTCTTTTTTAGGTTATGTATATATTCACTTTCTAAAAAATGCTTGCAAGATGAGATGAAGTGTTTATGAAACAAATTAAAACCAGATAATCTTCAGTTTAATGAAGATACATTACATGATAATATCAGCACTCCAGAAGCTATACTACTTTCAGTAGTATCTGCTGAATATAAGAACTGTTGTACACTTTGTAATTATGCAAGGTCATCAGGACCTCAAGCATGTGTGTTTTGACCTGGCACAAGTGCTGGCAATTGTGAGCGAGAGTGCTTTATTAGGCCAAATGGCACTACACTGGTACCAAATTAAATAATCATAACATGAAGTGTGAAGATCAATAAAGTCAATGGTGTTGTGCACTAATAAAAAAATGTGTAAGTGTTGGTGCTTTAAGGTTTAAAATGTAATGATAAAGTAAGGTGAACGGAACTTTGCACTCAAGCTGAATTAAATTGATTATATTGCTGATTTTTGCCTTCAAGAGTACAAAGATATTGACTTTAACTAAAGCATTATAGTGATTTGGACTTAGTGCATGTGTGTAGGTAGAACTACAGTACAGAGCTTAGATAATATATATATAGATGCCTCTGTGTTACTCTAGCCAACTTTTTAAGGTATTGTCTATTTTACATTCTACATGACTATTCTCAGCCATGTGTAATGACGGGTTAAGAATATGATCTTAAGTCTAAAAATCTTTGAAGTTTTGGACCTGAAATACAGTTAAAATGATCCATTATTTAGCATGTCAAAATTAGGTATCAGATGAGCTGACTTGATGAAATAACGCTATTTGTTTTAAAGCTGATAACTGTTTATTCAAAAAGTTGTAGTTTATACTTGTTAAAACTATATTTAACTCATAGTTATTGTGATTCAGCCTTTGGATGTTTATGTGCACAGGCCTTGCCCTTTATGTTTAGACATGGTTTCATACCCTCCCCTGCGATCTGCCTGCTTATCTATCACTCTTTATCACACAGGGTTTGTATCATTTGCTGGAAAGGCCACTTAAAAGAAATGGGCCAGAAATGAACTAACTCAACAGGCAACACAACAGTACCACAAGTTGGTTATACCAAACAAACACACCATAACCATGTTTTTAGGCTGCCTGTTTACCTCAACATTTCAGCTGTATAAAGCTATTATTCTGTTTTTATGGCTCTACATAAAAACTATTCAAACTAGATGTGGCTCTCCTGCAGCTATATGTATGCATTGAAAAAAAGACTTGTACTTTGTAGACTTTGATGATGATGCAAATGCCTTTTGTTTCCAGGGGAACCGTTATGAAGTTCAAAGTTTTCTGTCTGTAGTATGGGAATGAGCCACAGAGGACAAAGTGTCAAGGAATCTTTACCATTTCAGAGGCAGAGTAAAGTTTTGTGGAATAATTTTGAAACATCTTGAAAAATACATATTATGATAATATTAAAAATAAAACTGAAAGAAAAAATCTCATCTTATTTGAACCTCTAGAAATGTAAAAAAAAAATAAAATAAAATTACTCAGATTGTGTTTTTTTTTTTTTTTTTTTTTAAATGAGGGTTTGTTCTTTCAAAGGACACAACACAGAAAAGGTTAAACATACAACACTGGACATGAATTAAGTGTTGCAAGCTTGCAGCTAAGAGAGCCCATCTTTGTGTGAAAACAGATCTGAAGATACATTACTTGGGTTCCCTGTGATTTACCTCGCTTTTTGTCAGCAGCCTCACAGGCATTCAGACCAAGAAGTATTCCACAGCTGTCCTTTCAGCGCACTTGTACACAAACACATACTTTATCTTGAAAGGGTGAATATGAAGAAATAATGTGACCAATTTAACGTCCTCGTCTTTCACATTTGCCACTGGCAGATAAAAGGGAAACTTTATTACAGATTGTAACCAATAATCATCCAGATGAAGCTCAGATATCAGTGGACTTACAAAGAAAGTAATTTTATCTAAAGTGCTATCTGTTGTTTGCAAGGCCAGAGGATATACTGTATATCTGAACTATTTGTTCGGTTTTTGGTTTGAATCTTTAACTTTTTTTTTCATTCTATTCTTTTTTTTCCCCCAGGAAGTGGAAATTAGTTTGATTGAATGATTAGCATTAACTCTCAACTCAAAGCTCGCATCCTGTGAAGGATTTTAAATGACATTTTTTCATTTAAAAAATGGGACTTCCCTACAATCTTAAGCGTTTTGCTAACATTAGATGGATGATCTCTCTCCATCCAGTCTGATGTCTATTGAACTGAACTGATTTGAAATCAGTCTTATTACGATTTAAGGTGTTACTTTAGCATTTTCAAAGGACCACATTTTCCATTTACTATCACTGCAGACTAGTCAAAAATCCAATAAGATAACCCAAACAGATGCAAACTATGTATTTTAAAGCAATTTGTTTACATTGAAGTATTGTGTTTTTTCTTGAATCCGTTGCCTTATTTTCTCCCTCACAAATGTCTCCCACACATCATACAGGGAAAGACGAAGGAAAGTAAATGGTGGATACAGATTCTGCATATCTTATGAAAAACATTCCACCCGCAAAACTAGAGAGCAAGCACTGAAAGGAAATTAAACCCTCCTCCATTTTAAGAGACTACTGTGGTAGTATGCCAGTGTAACAACTTATAGCAGAGATGGAACGGGAAGGGAGGAGTCTTAAGATTCTTGGATATAAATCTCTCATTTTAACCTCACTCCACATTAAAGATAATATACTTTTTAATATTGAGTTGCATTTTCGATGAATAAATAATTCTAAATGGTATATATTCGACTTTGATATCCAGCAACATTACCAGTCAATTTTCCATGTGACATATTATTTACAGTTTAGTAGATGGGCATAATCATGAAATGCTGAAATACATAATAAGAACAAAGTGTTTTTGGTGTTGACTTTGTTTTTACTATCAGAACACTGCGATCCATAATGTTCAAGTCAATAAAGACATCACTTAAAGTGATGGCAATTCTTTAAATGCAATGTTTCATACTTCGTCTACAGTAAAGGGATGTGCCTTTATTGCTTTAGTTATTTGACAAAAACATGTTTGTCTCTGAAACATTGACATGTTCAATTAAGCCCACACATGACTGACATATATACCCACATAAAAGTAGTGCTAAAAACAGCACTTGCATTAACACAATGAGTGCTATTTTTTCACACCTTAAGATTACATGATTTTTTTAATTTGCACACCTTAAAATTGAGTGGAAAATCTAGCATTGAAAAACCCATGAAATGATTCAACCCAATCCACTGTGGAAGAAATTCAATATGACTCTTTTACTCTGAAAACTGACCTTACAAGGACATCAAGAACAGAAATGAGCCTATGGAAATGCAGGGAGTGTGTCACAGTTGTCACAGCTGAGGCCTACATTATATATGCCATAAGGGCTAAATTAGGCTCATGTGCAACAGGTCAGGTGGAGCAGTGTGCACTGGCAGATATCTTATCTTGCTCTGTCAGCAAGTCTCCTGTCCCAAGGATTAATTGTGTCGGTCCACTTGAGACAAGGATGTCACGCTAGTGTGTGCTCAGCAGCCTCCCATGCCATGTCATCAACTGGGAGAGAGAGAGAGAGAAATGCAATTGTTTCCTTCTCAGTGTGTAAGCATACTGTGCCATTATTGTCTTTTATGTTTTGTTGTTCTACTTTTCATGTTTCTATTCATAATTTTTGGTGGGTTACATGCAAGGCACAAGGTTAGCTGCATGCCAACTCACCTAAACGTCCCTTTCCTTGAAAAAAATGAATGTGTAAAATTATAATCCTGAATTTCCCTACCAGATACATATTAAAGTTTGGTCTTCAGTGACAATTTCACTTTTGGGGGTCAAAGTCATTCAGGCTGTTACCAAACTGCAATATTTTTAAGTCTTCAATATTTAGCCCCTTCTTCCACTTAAATAGGATGGACCGCAATAATAAAGTTATGAAATTATGCTATTCTTTGAAAATGCAAAACCATTGTGACAGTAGAATTATTGGCAAAACAATCACACAGGTGTACCTAATAAAGTGAGTATGTAAAGTGAGATATAAATATTATAGTGTGTAGGGAATCTGCTTTGCAAAACATACTGTGTAAATGCTGTTTAACATTTACATTTTAAAGATCATGATCTCAAGATATGACAAAAGTATTACGAATTATTACTAATTAGTTGACAGAATCAAAATTTGGTGAGAACATTGAGAAACTTGTGTATATATGAAATTTGGCAATGAAACTTTGATTAATCCTTCCATATGAGGTTCCCCATCTCTTTTGAGGTTCAAGGATTCAGGACGATGGGGGCCAGTTGGATGACTGGCCACTACTCCATCCAAAATATTTATAGTGTGGGTAAATGTAGAAATTCATGGTTTTGTACTCATCATCTCTTGCTGAGACTCAGATGCCTGATACTCAGGCATCTCTTGCTTCCCTCTCCCTGTGAGTGTTGTGTCTGGGCGTTTCTTTATCTGAACAGTCATCCTGCAGTTCATCTTATCAGGCCTGGCAGTTTGTCTTTCCTGGGCTTCTTTTCCCTCATCGTCAGATCTTTCTTTGCTCCAGTGGTTAACCGTTCTTGTTTGGTCGACTTTTCACCTACCTTAGTTCCTATGTCTCACAAATCCTGTTTTTCTTTTGTGTGTTGTGTGACACTGCCTGCCTTTCAGTAAACGTCACCAGCTTCCCCTGGTTGAATTCTGTTGAATAAACTTCAACTTTGCTCACACTTTCTGATGGTTGTGACACATGGCAGAATCACAGTTATACAGGGTAGGTCTATATGGGCTATTGGAAAAAAAAAACAAACAAGCAACACAACTCCTGGCCTCCATGTTTCCTTTGCCACCCTTATAAAAAAACCCAAGTAGACAAGTCCACCATGTTAAATATGAACTGTATGTTATTGCTCTCTCTATCTCTCTTTTATTGTTATACTGCCAAACCCCATAATAAGCTTCTAATACAAAAATACATAAAAATACATAAAGAAGAAGAATCACAGCCATAACAATGCTCACAGGGATGGCTTTTGGACCTAAAGCATCTGAAGGAATTGAGAATGTTTCTCAGTCTCCTAACACATTTGAATAATTTCTGATTATCTTCCGGGCTTCAGATACTGCTGATTCAGTCATTATAGTCATTCACCCGTAATGAATACCAAATAATAAAATATATAACAGATAAACCAAATAATTTAAGTCAGACATACAAACTAACTGCATGCAAATAAGCTTATAGGCTGGATTACACTGTCTACCATCAATGCTAACATGAAATAGGTTATGTATTTTTTTTTATCTGAACCTTTTCAGAATTTTGTAAGCTGTCAAACTGGATATTTTCATTGAATGGTTGACTATAAGAATAATATGTCAGGTTTGATGCACGAAGGGAGGACCCAGATGCAGACTTTCAAAAAGCAAAAGGTTTATTCCAACAACAAAAAAAAAAAAAGGCAAGAACAAAGGTCGCGGCTGAGGCAGATATCAAAAATACTAAAACTATGACGAAACAAAACAAGACTATGGCATAGAACAAAAACAAGACTACGATTAAGAAGACTATGAACTTAACTGTGGCTATGAGGCGACCCGTGACTTCATACATAGAAAGGGTAAGTGAAGTGAGGATTTTGCAATGAGTGAGACTGAACCTGGAAACTAAATACTGTGGGGAGGTGATTCGTGATGACGTGCAGCTGTGAACAGAAACAGGTGACTTGAGTGAGACTAAGTGAGACTAAAAAACATGACAAGAAACCTGAAAACACGAGGAACCTGAAAACAAAGAAACTGAAAACAAGGTTAATCGAAATAATAAAATGTGACATAATATAGCATGGCTAGACGTATCCTTGAATGGGATGTTAGGTATTGGCACTTTGTGTGGCTCTCGCCATATTAGATCAATCAGATATTGCAGACATACAAGTGGAATAGATTAACTACTCTATGTAGGAAAACACAGCTGTTAAAGAATCCAGCTGAATCATTTTACTATGCATGATATTTGACACGATTAACTCAGTCAGATTCTTGGTAGAACTGCTAAATGGAGGGTTGCTGGATGGTAATTAAAACATCCTGGTAAGGCAGGATTTGAACCAGAAATCCTCTGGCTGTCAGGCTGTAGAAGTAACCACACAACCGTGTAGCCCTGCTTAAATTCAACAAGCATAAATTTGATTCTCTTTCTTACTTAGAGAATGTAACTTAACTGCCAGAAGGTGGTGCAGCATTTCAACTTTGCTTTGTACATAATGAATTCATATGTTTTTCTTCCCGATGTTCATCTGCAACGTAATTAGTCAACCCAAGTTCTGTTAAATCTGGCATCAAACAAAGACAGATATCAGTGATAATGGCATAAAAGTTAGGCTAGCTGATGATGTGGCCACTTTCAGCTAATTAGCATTGGGCTTCATCGGCTACACCACCGACCAAAACAACTAATTTATCTGGTGTCAGATCAGTACCATGTCAATATCATGTCAAGTGTAAGTTGGGCCAGGTTGAATGTTGTTGAGCATAGGCATGGAGGAGTAATTTGACCCCAAACTGAATTTCTGGGTGGTTTAAGGGATTTGATTTTGTAGGACTTCGGTGAGACGAAAATGTTTACGTGCAATTCAAAAGTCCAGTTTTGACTTGACTGACACAATTATTCAGTTTTTTAAATTGCCATTTAAACATGCTAAGTATGAAAAGTATGACTTTTGCAATTTGGAAATACCTACTCCACTGCATGCACTCCTCAGTACAACTATCAACGCAACATAATTATCATCAGCAACAACTATCACATGTTTCCATGCAAATCTCTGAAATTGTTTACTCTTACTTTAAGGATATTTAACTGTGGTTCTCATGTGTTTAAGATGCAGCCTCACACTCAAACCTGTGATCCCCTTTACCACTCTTGCTCTTGAGGATGTCCTTTAAATTTTAAAGAGCACATTTCATCTGACTGCTCCCACAGTGGATCACAGGAGGGATTGATATTTGCAAAAATCAAAGAAAGTTTTATGTTTATGTAATGAGCCTGTTGAATATCTGAATAACACTAAACCACTGTTTCCATGACTTCCTGCTATATATGTTGAGTGATATATATATTTTGTCACACCCATGAACTCCACTGAAAAGAAAAAGTGCCTTTAGCTCTTCCAATCTTCCAGGCAAAGTCGTCACTTAATAACTGTGAAGATGTCTGTCTTGTTAGCTGCATGCTCTGGCCTTTTGTTAGCCAGCTTTTTCCTGGTACTCAATTGAGGCAATTATTCGCTCCACTTGGCAAATTTGTCCTCCTTTCACCATCTGAGCCGACAGATGATTTAAAACTCACCTACAGAACCTCTAAAAGCCAAAGCATTCCTGACTGGTGCTTTAATTTGTCCAATTAGGCAGCTAATGAGCTTGAGTGAACCTCAATAAGTATGAGTGTAACCAGCCAGGAAGTTCTAGTTTCACTACCTAAAACGGAGGGTTTATGAATATTGAAATAAGATAAGTTGCCATTTACTTTTCCAAACAAATGAATATGGACACAGTTCAGAAAGCCCTGAAAATTGTGGTAGCTCATCAAAAAAAAAAAAATTATGTATGTCAATATATTTTTTTTAATTAGTGATACATTGAAGGCTTGGGGTCCATATATCTACTTTTAGCTTATATCTTAAGAAAGAGAAATAGATTGGGATTTAATAAGATTCTACTTAAAAGGCAGATGTTCTTCTTTAAAACCAGGCATTTATCAAAGCAAAATAATTTAGAAAATCATTGAATATAGATAAATTGGCAGTATTGTTGATGTTCAAAGAATGACACTATCAGTTCAGTCTGAAGGCCTTACCAGCTTGTTTTACTGATACTACGTTATGCATTTTTTGTTATTTCTCTAGCCCTCCACTCACTCCCAAGAAAGCATAAGTCAACTTTCATTCTGCTGGCGATGAAACAACAGCTTTAATTTGCTGCCGCAACTCATATGCTCAGCCAGCAACCAGCACTCCCTGTATCTGCCACACAGTAATGGATGCTCATATTTGAGGATACGACCTGCTCCCTGTTTGTGCTGTAGTATTTCTGATTAAATGACTTTTAATTAGAAAGGTTAGAAAAGGACTAAAAACACAACAACACTGACTTTGAATAGAAAACAAAGGGTTGGGTTTAAGTGGTATAGAGATGAAAGAGCTGAAATAAACTTAGGGGGTTAAGTTGAGTGACATATTTAGGAGGTGTAGTGAAAGCATATAATGGTTTTTGCACTAAATGTAATTTGTATAATCGGGTAGAGAAGATGCTCCACTTGTGAAAAGTTCCTTAGGCCTGATGCATAAAACTGTTTCATTTTGTATGTCATGATTGTAAGATTTTCTGTATTGATTTTCTATGGTCTTTGTCATTTATCTTTTGTATTTTGATAATCCTGATCTCTGCTCATTGCTGTTAATTTTCTGGTTCCAGTGTCACACCTGGTTTCAATTTCTCATTGCCTCACCTGCCATTAATTTCATAATCACTCCTCAGTATATATTCTCCTGGGTTTAATTTCTCCCTTGCCAGACCATTGCATGCATGTGTTGTTGTATCTGTCCTGGTGCTCATTCCTGCTTTTGGCCTTTATTCTGTTAGGGATTAGTTTCTAGTTTGTGTTCCTGCTTTGACAGCATTTTTGTTTATTCAATTAAAGCTAAAGTTTAAAACACCACCAGTCCTCACCTTCTTTCCTGGCATCCAGAATTTGGTTCTTCAATCTCCTTCTTTTCCTCATCATCCATGACACTAAAACTGCATATATGCACAAATTTACAGACATACATCATCATAAGCTTTATGCACATTTACAAGCCTAATTTGTACTTATATTTTTAGCCCTAAATGGATCTGGACATTCCCCTACTTAGTCATTTACATATAACATTGTTTCCATTACAACTAAAAAAAGTATAACAGTTAAAGCAACTGCAAAGAATAAGCACAATTTCTTTCAAGTTTATAATTGAAACATTCAGCAGTGAAATGGAGGAAAGTATTTTTTTCATTTTTCTCCAGAGTTCTGGAATCAAGAATAGAGCAAAGTCTGTCAAATGGAAGAGGGGAAGCCAAAAGGAACAACTCGAAATTCAAAACAAAGAACATCCATCCATCCTTTATCTTCTGCTTATTGGAGATTGGGTCAAGGAGGCAACGGGTCCAGGTGGGTAACTCAGACATCCGTCTCCCCAGCAACATTCTCCAGCTCCTCCTTGGAGATTCCGAGGTGAACCCAGGCCGGAGGTGATAAAATCCGTCCAGCGAGTTCTGGGTCTGCCCCGGGGCCTCCTCCCGGTTGGACGAGTGTGAAATACCTCCAAAGGGAGCCGACCAGGGGGCATCCTAACCACATGTCCAAACCGCCTCAGCTGAGCAAAACTACGAAGAAAAGTTGTGACCTCATTCTTCAGTGAGGGAACAAAGACGGTCACTACTCAGGTCTTGTGACCATATTTGAGTGTTGGAACAAAGATGGACCAGTCAAATTGAAAGTTTTACCTTCTGACTCCCTATTCACCACATTAACCGACGCAGAGCCCTCATTACTGCTGATGAAGCCCGAATCTATCTGTCCCTGTTTAGCTCCAACTTGCTATCGCTCATGAACAAGATCCCAAGATACTTAAACTTCTATGGTGAAGCAGAGACTCAGCCCCTACCCAGAAGGAACATGTCACCTTTTTTTGAAAAATAATTAGATGGATGACAAATGAGAGAATAAGGCTTGTTAGCTTACAGAAGGATACATACAGGACAAAGCTGTACCATACATGAACTTTACATCAGTAACTTCTTATTTTACATGGCTGTACATAAGTGATCCAATTACAGTATGATGGCAGTTTTTGTTAGCAACACAAGATCTAAATGTTCAATATCCAGGTAGCTTTATATTTGTGCTTGGGCTCCGTGTTCCACAGGCAATAAAAAAGCCATTCCCAATCCTGCAGAAATCTACATTCCCCTTATTTCAAAACCATCTTTACAATACATTCTCCAAATATGCATCTTATTGTATTTCACAATTTAAATATCCTCAATTCTTCTCCCTTACTCATTTCTTTGTGTCTGTCCATTCCATTCCAGAAGAGATGAAGCAGAGGAGGCGAGGACAAACATGAAAAGAGAGGACGCGAGGTGCAGCACTTAATAAAATTAGTCATCTTTGCTTTGGAGCTGTCACACCAGTGCCAATTAAACATGTTGTGCATCACAGCTGCATCACCTAATAATTGGTTTGTTGAGGCATACTACTGCATCTCTCTTTGTTTTGTTTAGGGGCATTACATGTTTTACATGTCTGAAAAGATATTAATTTACTTTTAAGTCAATACATGGTGCGGGAATAATACCTCATGGGTGCCAAAAAGACTTTTGAAAAAGAATCACCAATTTGTCTTTGCATACAGCTTTTTCAGTAAGCCTCCTCTCTCCTTTCTCTCCCAAATGCCTTTTTAGGATTTGAGCTATCCTGCAGAATGCTTAGCTGAGATCAGTTTCTGAGTCAGAAGTAGGCGGACCAAGAAAAAAGGAGGCAAATAAACACAAACTACTCACACACACACACACAAAAAAGCTACTGGTTTAAGTATACCCACCATTGTAATGCTTCGATGCTCTAACGATTCTTTTTTTTGTTTGTTTTTTAAAGTTGTTCCATCTACAGAGTAACAGAAGGCTGCTTGTACTGAGAGAAAGCACAATTTTGGAATTTCTTTTATCCCTCTCAATTTATTTGTATCCTACATGATGCAGCTTTCCATCTGGAACTGAAATGCTAATTACAAAAATATGTATAGGAGAGGATGATTGCAGTTAACCTGCTCCTGTTAGTTGATTTTAATCAGATGCCAAATACATTATTAGTGGGAATTGAAGAGGTCTGTCTTACTGATCACAAACCACAACTGTTTAATAGTCCTGGATAACACCATAAATCAAATTCCATGAACTTAGCCATTCGGTAAAGCGATAGGCCTAATCTACAACAACAACAACTTTCATGCTGTGAAACTGTCACAAAAAACTTCTTGAGGGTCACCCTTACTTGTGTAAACATGCAGAGAAGTTCTTCCACATGAATATTCAACTTAATGGGCCGCTGTAAAAAGTCTAAAATCTCATTTCTATTTTCCTTCAAGCACCTTTTTATACATGAGCTGTAAGTTAATGTTAATGTTAATGTAAAGATAATGTTGAATATCCTAAAAGAAAACAAAACATATGACATTATGGAAATCAGGTTGGACTGTGTGCCAAAACTAAATTAGATTGTGCTCACATCAGTTGTCTCACTTAGGTACATTATTCTTAATGCTTCTCTGGTCAACAGACCTTTACCTTTTTGCAGAAGTAAATCAAATTAATGTAAAAGTTGTAGTGATATAAATAGACACAGCTGGGATAAGCTGTACACCCCCCCCCCCCAACTGAATTAGATAAGATGTGTATAAAAAATGGATGGATAAGTAAATACATGAATAATGAAATAATGTGTTAATATATAACTTTAGGAAACTACTTTACATGGCTCTTGAACAGCAGCATGAAAGGGTGCTGCTTTTCAGAATTTCTCGATCTCTAATTAAAACATACCATTTTGGAGTCTAACCTAACCTGTCAATACCAAATTGTTTTATACATAATTGTTTTTTCTTGTCAACTTTTCTGGGAAATTAAAAAGTCAACTGAAGACTGATGTTTTCAGTTCTCAAAATGTGCACATTTAGAATAATTTATCTTATTTCTTGATTTATCTATTAAACTACAATCAAAATAAAGCTACAGTAACTTCAGGGGATGCAAAAAGTCAAATCCTCTCAAGTCTAAACGTGACCAGCTGTCTGAAAATGAAAAAAGGGAACATTTCCCTTAAGGAAGTAAATATTTCATTGAAACATCTAATGTTTTTTTTTTCTAATTAAAAGATGGACAGTTTTATATATAGATCAGCCTCGACAGTAAAACAACTGGCAGGGAAACCGCATCATGCTGATAATCTTTTTAGAATAACGTAATGCAGTGAGAGGTCATTTATTGACGTCGATGTGCAAAAGCAAGAAAAATGTGCCGGCATAGGGACTAGTTGTGATGGCTATAATGTGAATAGCTTAATTATGTTTTACAGAATGACTAGAGAGGTCTAGCTTTACCAGATATATGGGTACACACACACACACACACACACACACTCACAGATAAATACATATGTATATGTATACATGTATAAGAGTAACAACTTGTGATTTGCTATTAGGTCCCTACTGACTTCTGTCTTCGGTGCAGCAGTCTTAATTTGGAATACTGTTATTGATAACCCTGAAGCTACATGTACTTACTGGAATAAAAAAAATAAAAAAAACAGAATCCAACAAAAAGCTTGAAGGAAATGCAAAACTTAATCTCCAGTTAAAATCCCAGATTACATGGTTAGTCTCATTAAAAACCTGGCACATACAAACTTAACCTGTTAACAGTCTTTTACATTCACTGTAATATTTATGGACCAATGCTGGTAGGGTGAAAACTCAGATTACATCTTGTAGAAAGACCTTTAAACCTGTTTAATTGTTTTGTCATGGGGGTGTGGCTTCGTTTAGGCAGTTTGAGACAGAGAATGAAGTGAGGCTTCTCATGCCAAAAGCAAAGTAGTTGGCAGTGCTCTTGATATACATACAAAATGGTATTTGAGGGGACACGTGAGGGCACAGCTCAGGAAAGGCTGGTAAAAATGGGGGCTGCTGCAGGGAGAGAGGGGGATTTGGTCTAAAAAGAAATGAAACACTGTTCATGACATTATGGTTCATTACATTTTTATTAACTTGAGTCTATGCTGGACATTTGAGCTTGGGGGTTTACCTCTTCAAGAAAATATCAACGAAAAAATGTGAAAGAATGATGTAGCCCTAAATCCATAACTCCAATGCTCTCCCTCCCCGTGAGCATTGTTCGAATGAGTAAATGCCTAAAAGATGTTTAAATGATTGATTGATTAAATTATAGGCATTTGGACTAGAATTGGGCTAATTCAAACTCAAAAAGGAAAGTATTTTTCAACATCAACCCCATCTGAAGACATAGAATAAATGTTGACATTTAGTCCAGATTTCACTGGGATTAGCAGCATGAGTACAAAAACACTTGCACATTTCAAACTTGACTTTCACCTTGCTAGTGCTTCTTCTATCCTATCGAGCTGCACAGCCAATAAACACCACTGCAGTCTTATAAAGCTGATACAAGTGAACATTCTGTCTCTGCAGTGGTTGGAGCTGTTAAATGCTGACTATGTCCTGGAAGCAGCCCGTATAATTTTATATTTACAACACGTTAACTGAAACATTAAATGTAATGAAATTAGATCTTTGGGACATATGAGGTTACAAAAGTATTGTCTTAACTAACATGATCTTCAGTTCAAACTCTCAAATATTTCTGTTTTTGGCACGTTCATTTTATAACCACATTTTCAGTGACTGAAAAGTTGGAAACAAAAAAATTAATAAAAATACTAGATGAAAATCTTTGATGTCCAGACTTCAAGCACTAATCCTGAGGAATACCCTAAGGCTGAAACATTAATCACTAAACTTGGATGCATATGGAGCTAGAGTGTGTGTGTGACAGTTTTTTGAGAGTTATTTTAAAATCCTCTGGAATTTTAGTATGATTTACAGACTTCAACTGTGCATTTTATGTGTTTTCATCCAATTATTTGTGTGTTATGGATTAAATTATAAGAACTAAATAGCTTGGTCTAACAGTGACCTATAATCAGCCAGAGATATCTATGGCTAAATAAGAGTTACGAATAGAAGCAATTTTACAGTCTAGTGCTCACTGGGTTGTTGTACTTGCTTTTGAGGTCCATTGTTTGAAGAAAACAGATGTCACCAATAACTATCTAACCTAACCAATTAAAATAATCTTTGATTCTATATATTTATTCAACAAAGCAGAAAGGCTTGCAAAGATCTGGCAGACTGGGTGAAGCAGGCTCCTTCATATCGACTCTGAAAACCAAATCCTCCGCAGTTTGCAAGTTTAAATGGAGCAAGAGAGTGCCAGAGCTGTGAGTGGCTGGCAGCAGACACCCATGACAGTCTACTCTAAGAGGTCTGGCAGACTGACACTCAAGTTTAAAGAAGGGGCTTGTTAAAGAGAGCCTTGAGATAAATGGTGTGTTTCCGTAGAGTGAAACCCAGTGAAAGTCACTCAGAGGTAAAAAGCTGTTAGAACTCAAGAGGGCGTGACTAGTGGAGAAGTTGGCAAAATCTTCTCAGTGCCTTCAATCCATCAATCAGTGTGATAAATATTACCAGCAATATACAGTATACAGTATACAATATACAGCAAAGGACCAAAAAAGATTCTAATGATAGCAACAATTTGAATGAAAGCAAAGCAGTGAAAGCATAAACACATAAACCAGACATAAGCTTGTATCATTTGATGCACAAGGCAAGATAATTATTTAATTAAATATATGACAAGAAAAAATTATACCAACCTCCCTTGTGCTATATGCTTCATTTAGAAGTCCAGATTTATCAAGTTTTATATCAATAGCAAAAACTAGCTGACGTTCTTTAGAATTACTGAGTGTTTCTTCCTGCTTATACCCTCAGTTTACAGAGGACTTTACATCTCATTATCTACTTGATCTAAGTTTGTGTCAGTAAGCCAAAGATGTATTTGGTTAAGGAGTGTGTAATATGTGCATATTTTTTTAATTTTCATTTATTTCAATGTCAGAAATAACTATGCAACTTCTCACATCTATTGAAATTATAATGTCCTTCCTCAAGAATACTTTCAATTGTGGGATTAAAGATATGTTATTGTGTGTATGCCCTTTTGGATCTCTTTTAGGAGGAATATAATTACTAAATGCAGATAAAGAACCTATGATGAAATATCTCAGTGCAAAAGACAAATCCCCTTGCCACTGAAAGGTCATTATTACAGTGGTATTCTTTATTTCTCACCAAAGGGAATACCCCAAGGCCATTTCAGCATCTCACTGCAAACATCGTAGAGTAAAGCTTTGAAGTAGCCAGCGGCTGCAACCTTGTCAATACAAATCGAGTAGGATGCACTCTGGCATTTGCCGTTTCATTTTACCCTCAGCTCAATATACTTGACATACCACAGCAGGGAAAATATTTTGAAATCCTATACCGTGTGGGATTCCAGTCGTTCCGTGATGACATAATGTTCATCAATTCTTTTCACAATAGCTGCCAGTTCCCACATGAAAAGAAAGGAGTTCAGCCAGTCAGGCGAAGTCAGCACACAGGAGGCAGGCAAAAGGGTCGATTACAAAAACAGTCCAAATGGTCATAAACACCAAGAACATACTGAGAATTTAAGCCGACAAGGACTCTATAGGGAGTCAAGGATAAAGTGCCTGTATACTATATATATATATATATATATATATATATATATATATATATATATATATATATATATATATATCCCTTTTCAAAATCATTTCCTCTATCAGAGGTCTGGGAGCTTGAGGGTTCTACACAGTATCTTAGACATTCCTCAGACTGTGACAGAGATCTCTGATGTTATTCCCAGGATCTGTTGAGGCCAGTCACCCAGTTTAGAGGTTGCGGCCTCAAGTGGTCCATTGATGTCACTGCTTCCTTTACTTCCCACACTTTTTCCTCTTTAGTTTGTCAACCACACAATGTCTGATTGGTTAGCCATCACCAGCTTACCAGTCTGGAGCTGGAAGTCCCTCAGGATCTGAGCTCTGTCATTCTCCACCACTTTTGTGTATTTCATTTTGACTTTGGAACTTCCAACCCATACACGGTCAAGATGTTCCTGTACAGTATTTCAGCCATTTGGTCATGGCATTCCATGTATGCACACTGCCTGAATCTCACATCCTACTACTATGTAATGGATTGTCTCAGAGGCACTCTGTACACAGTGTCCAGGGCTAAGGGTGCAACGATTAGTTGACTTTGTCGACAAAAATTGATAACATAATTAGTCGCCGACGTATTTAATTGTCGATAATTGTCGGTTACGTCATCACGTCTTTTTCACGCTGTCGAGCTGAACATCATTTTTCGTACAGAGTGAGTCATTTGATTTCCTACCTATCTCTGCTTAGAGATGCATGCGCATTACATAGCGGGAAATGACCTGTATAAACATAGTGAAATGGCTGCGGCTGAATTGTCGTCCTCTCATCCAAAAGTGTCCAGGGTCCGGGTCCCCTCAACACCCAGAAAAAATAGATTAGCTGCAAGTTTTGTAAAGCCGACCTCACGTATCACGGAGCAGTTGTCGTGCATGAACATTTGAAGATGAAGCACGTTGGAGCTCTGGGAGACCCGGACTCACCATTGTAAGATATTTAGCTTGTTAGCGTAGCCTGCTAGCTATAAATAAGCAGAGTTGTCTTGGATTTTAACATTAAAGTGCAACATTAAAATTATATTATTCAACTTCACAGTCCACATTTATAACCACGCTGTATTCTTTTTCACTTTTCACTTTTTGGTATTGATTTGACAGTTGGTGCATTACAGCCAGGGCTCTTCTTAGCATTTTCAGTTAATGTTAATGTTAAAAGTCAAGATGAAATATGGCTTGAATGTATCCTTTTTCAGTTTTAGTCGATTAGATTAGTTGATTAATTGTTTCAATAATCAATGACTAGTCGACAATCAAAATAGTCGTTAGTTGCAGCCCTACTCTGTACTGTCTTCCAAATCAGTTATTATAAGCCACTTAGAATACTTCTCCATGTCAGCCACTTTTCCCAGCTGTTAACATAGTGTAACAAAGATGGAAGAGTGATTATATAGTAACTGAGTATTTACATGTATCTACACATTGTAATAACCACCAAAAATGTTTTTAGTGATAGCCAGATCACCAGGCCAATATATAGATCCAATAACATCTTTAGGCTAAACAATCTGACCTATTGAAAAAAATAAATGGATAAAATAAAGCCAGTACTGATTTTGGAAATTCATAAGAGTGCATTATAAATTTGCAAGCATTAAGTCAACTTTTCAAGCTCTGTTTTCTAGATTCTATGTATTGAATGTCTAAGTTGTGAGTCCTCTCAAAAAAAATGTTTCTCACAAAATGATCGACAGTTAAGTTTTTCGAACAGACTAGAATCTCTATACTCCTGACGTAACGCAAGATAATGAGCTACATTTTTGTGTCTGAGTATAAGCTGTCAAACTTAGCTACCAAGATTGTTTTTCCATCACCACCCATAGCAACATAGTCCATAATACCTTTGTTGATTCACTACAATCTTTTATGCATGTAACTGTATCCAGAATAAAGCATGGGAGGGGCCACTCAGAACATTCAAAAGCTGAGTGTTAGTTGGTGAACAGCATACTGCATCATTTGCAGCAGCAATATCAGTAAGATTCTGTCTCTGTTTGCACCTGTGACCTCAGCTCACTATGGAACAATTTGTGAGAAACATCCTGATGTAAATATAATTGACTTCAGTAGTCCTCAGTCAACATAGCTTGTTTTCACAGCTGAGGTCTCAAAGGTGCCAACATGTATTTCACAAACACCACTTTCAACCTGACTTCCAACTAAGAACACTGAGTTCCAACTTTCGTGAGATTCATCACCACAGACTCTGAGCTGACGTCTGAATAACAAAAGTTCCCATAACATGTATGCACATATGACTCAAAATACACTTGTTTACTCCTTTCCAACGGTTGTCTCGAATCACACGCATGTCCTGTGCCGTCACAAAAATGATGACACTCTTCAAACCTTTCTGAGATTCACTCTGACAAACTGGAAGGCAATAGGGATAAATTGCCCACAGCCATCACACCTTTCCCCGGCATCATCAGCACCGCAGTGGGAAGGTGGGAGCCCTCAGGTAAAGTAAAGGCCAGGATGATACCTGATGGCTGGGTAGTACGTCAATGACCTTCACATGCGTTCAGACTTTGTTGAGACCATAGGGGATGTTATAAGATGAGTAAGTGAATCAATACACAATATGCTCCATATTGGTTTGGCACAAATATGCTGCCAGTGTGGCAAGCTATTTGTGATGCTGAATTAAAGTTGATACAGGTAGCTCTTCAAACCATTTATAGATCAAATTATGAGATTCTCATTAGATACTTTACTGTCACTGTTTTGCTATGGTTTTCAAACTGAAAATCACATTGCCTGTTACCATGTTGAGTCTTGTGTTTTGTGACTTTTACAATGTAACGATCAATTCTCACATTGAGGCAATGTTTTCTATTATTGGCTGAAAACTTTTACAGTTTTGATGAAAGCTGGCTGAACCACCTCTACTACAGTCTATGTATACATGTTTTTTAAGAATCAAAAGATCAAAGTTTACTACTCTAATCCTATATTACAAATAGCAAGAATGGGAAATTAATTAAATAAAAACATTCGTGTTCCAATTCTTTTTTTTTTAAATTTTCTCAGAAACATCAGGTAGACAGTTGGGGGAAAAGTATTTGATGAGATCCAATGTGACAAAAGGTGCAAATACATCAGTTTGAATCATTTTCAAAAGGGCTGCCTTTTTTACCTCATGGTAATGACCTTTCCATTAGAGTACCAGAGGGAACTATCCACCTCTGGAACTGCTACTGATGGTTCAACTGCACTACAAAGGTAACCATGTTTCATCTGTGATTAATATGACTACAGTGCACTATATTTTATTAAAGTTGTGACTATAATTATTTTTAAACTGTTCTAAAACAAATATTGCAAATTCAAATCAAATAAACAATTTATCTTAGGCTTCCAGAAATCAAAAGAGAGAGATGCAAGCCTCATGTTATGATGTAAAATGCGAATATATTTTTGCAAAAAGCTTGGCCTTTTCAGTGGTTACTTTAAATAGAAGGATAAAAAGCAGGCTCACTTTTAGTTCAACAGATTTACATCTGGTTTTAGCTGGTCTACCCCATGATTTACTACACTTGGATAAAAATGCAG
This sequence comes from Leuresthes tenuis, assembly GCF_036924035.1. Classification (NCBI taxonomy): domain Eukaryota; kingdom Metazoa; phylum Chordata; class Actinopteri; order Atheriniformes; family Atherinopsidae; genus Leuresthes; species Leuresthes tenuis. Next base: position 11,442,285 of record NW_027325361.1, on the reverse strand, counting down.
CTCTCATTGCAAAGGCATTTATTGTTGGGATGGTGTCTCAACTTTCATCTGTGATCAATATTACTACTGTTCACTATATTAATTTACTGTTTGGATGGGCTTGGCACAAATTCCACAGTCAGGTAGATGATGTCTAGATGATATGAGGTGATTAAGAAACAAATACAAGGATCACAAGAGGGCTCAATTTCATTTAGGCAGAAGTACATCTGAGTTTACACAAAACAAACACAAAAGAGGAAGCTTGTACACCAATATAGAGCTTCTGAATAAATGAATGGCAAAGTCTGAGATGGCACGAGAGAACAGATTAATAGTTACTGTTAGTAGGAGAATACTTCATCAGCTCATAATGGAGAAATGGCTTTTATGTTAATTGCCAATAAAATTTATCCTGGCAGTTCACTGAGTTTGCAGAGTTCTCATGCCCAGGTATGAGAACTGGCATCTGTTACTCTTTTGACACATTTTTATTTATTTATTTTCTTATATAAGAATCACTATATTGTATTTAACTGTATTTAAATCAAAGGAAAAATAATTATTCTGAAGCTGAAAAACAAAAAATGTTATTCAGTTTTATATATGTTATGTTGTTGGCAAATGTGTTTTTATTTCATACCAAAGCTGACCAAAGATACATTTAAGAGTCCCACAAAGTTAGAATTTAAAGTTTTATCTTGCCCATTACTTTAATTATTTGATCTGGTATTCTAGTTCTTAGGAAGCTACGGATACTTTAATTATTGCTAGACAATGGTGTTGGTGTTTATTATTCAGGCATGGCATGGAAACATTTCCAGTTGAAAAAGAAAAAGAGAGAAATGGGCATGTATCTACTGTGGGCTATGACAGTAAGTTACAAAAGACCACTCACAAAGCAGGCAATATACATAGAGTTTATCCTATAAATTTAGTTCTCTAACATATAGAAATAAGTGGATAGCAGATGTACCATAGTCAGTTTGAGCTCAGTTACCTACATACAGCGCACTCAGACTATTTCATGAGAGCTTGTGCAAAGGTACAGTATATATTTGACAAGCTGTATGACGTGCAAGTTGCATGTGCAATGCTGAACTCTTGCAACATGGTTGTGTTTGTGATAACGTTTTAGTTGTATTGCTGTTGCAAATCAACTACTTTTTTTTTAATAGTAATGCCTTTGATAATGACCAAAAACAAAAAGATATCATACATGTTTGATTTGATTTGAAAAATTAAGATTGGAGAGCTGACCACCTTGTATGTATTTAAAAACAATCATATGCAATTATCTAAATTACACACACACATGAAATAATAATAATAATAATAATAATGATCACATGTAACAAATAGAGACCAAGCCAAAACTCTAGCTGGTCGACTGCTGTAGCACAATTTGAGCCAAGTATGAGTGTTCTGGTCAGAAAGCCATTGTGCATGCTCTTATCTGTTAACAAGGGAGACAAAAGCAAAATCATGAGATTCCACTGAGATAATAGACACCCCAGCCTCATTCCAGAAATATTTTAGTGCAGCAACTGGAACCTTAAGGGGTATGTGCCCATGTACAAGTGACCTAGAATGTCCTTGCATGCAAAACTCAATGATGAAGCCAGTTACAACATTTCTCAAACACATTCAGAAAACCAATCACATGCGTCAGCTGCAATTGTTTGAACCAAGGAGTGATTCTGAATAAGAGGAAGCTAAATTATACAGGATCACTGTGTGAACAAAAAAAAAACTGCTTGCCGACCAAGAGCTATAGTGAGCAAGCTCCCAGCTAAGGCAGAAAGAGGTCCTGGCTCCAGTGCATGAGTTCCCAGCTCAGAATTCAGTTTGAAGGTCCCGTCTCATACTGTAGCTATCTTGGCTAGTTCACAAGCTCCAAGATAAACTCTTAGCTCAAAGGTTCTGACTAAAGGCCCAGTGCTTGTTTTAGAAGGTTAGAAGATCCTGGCAGAGTGCATTTGAGAGTTAGTTTGACTGACTCTTTCGGCTCCGGAATTCCTCACTTGCTTGCCTGGGAGCTTGCTGAGAGGTCACTTGGTTAGATCTTTGGAGCTTGCCATGCAAGCCTGGATCTCTAGAGCTGTGGTGATCCCTCTGCTCGTGTTCAGCTTGCTCCCAAGCAACCTCTTGGCTACTTCTCAGCCAAATCTGTGGCTCCGAGCTCTTAGCTGGGCAAATAACTTAGGTGTCTGGAGGTGGTTGAGCACAAGGTCCAAGCTTCCGTGATTTGCTCAGTTTGCGAGAGCTGTGGGTCCTCACTTGCTTATACTAGCATCTCCCTGTAGCTCACTTGCTTCTTGTTTTATCAGTTTCTCACTGTGCATGCAAATTAACTGTACAGCTTTACAGAGCAAATTTTCAAAAGATTTCCAGAAAAAGTCAGAATTTATATTTGTCTAACCTTTGCTTTCCAAGGATGTAGATGGAGTTCTGGAGATTTAAAGAAGAAATGCTCAGCCATAGTATTGATAGCTTATTTTACTCATGATGTGCCTTGTAACATAATATATATATATATATATATATATATATATTTTTTTTTTTTTCAATGAAGGGGGATTGTAATTGTAATTAGATAAATTAGATGGCTTTCACAAATCCTATAAGCCAAACCTTTTCTTTAAAGAAACTCAAAAGTAAGATAATTTGTCATGCTTGAGGGTCTTTCACATCATCTATTATATTTATTTCATAAATATGTATTTCTACCAAAATATAAAACAGAAAAGGGATACACAGGTAGGCCTACACGTATACTCTCACTGTGAAAGCAAGCCACACAGTTCAGATGGGTGGTTCGTGGTGTGTCCCATAAATTAAGAGCAAAGGTTAGATAGTTAGCTGTTAAATTAAATGGCATGTGTTAACCTTGACAGCTAGTACATCTTACCCTCAAACACAAACACACTTTTCTAGTTTCTGCTTCACTTGTGGAAATTAAGCTCAGTGTTGACCCACTCTTCTTTTCCCTTGCCATTATAATATTTTCCAACCCAGTTAGCAAAGACCTTAGAGGTCAGCACCAAGGTAAGAAGTGGCACCATGGGCTCAATCCTAGAATAATTGACTCGTTGTCAGAAGAATTATCGACGTTTTGGTAGGATTTCTCCAAGGTTAGTTAGTCTTCAGACTTCGGATTTCTCAAAATTTTTGTGGTAAATCAATCAAAGACAATTATTTTATACTTGACCCTTCGATCCACTATTACCAGCAGCAATTGAGCTGTTTAGTGTTCAACGCCATGATCAATGCTTTGACAATATGTATTTTTTTTAACCAAGTGATATTTAAGATTAGTTTATTCAATATCAGAACTCACAGCACTTTACTGTCATTTTAACAGAAATAACAAATTTGGTTCTAGTTTAGTGCCTTATAGGACAATGGTTTTGGTGAGCAATACAAAACGGAAATAAAAACAAATACAAGCTTCTAACTTTGCATAACATATAATGATGACTGAAATATCCTTAGAGCATTGCACAAATCCAATGTGCAGATGTTAAAAAATAGAACTATAAACAGAAGCATTGAGATAGAATTTAAAAAATATATATATTGTGCAAACGCACTATGTACAATATTAAGAACGGGGACAGCTACAGGAAAGAAACAGAAAACATCATTGTCCAGCTCTCCTCTTTTTCCTGCTGGTGAAAAATGTTTTTCATTGATTGCAGCTAACATGATCTTAGTGAGGGGCTCACTCACTGCAGTCTGAGACAAGAGGAAGCCAAACTGCAATATCCATGTGTCATATGATGTTGAGTCTCTTGAGCTGTGTAAGAAGTACATCATACAATGCTGCAATATTTGTTTTGTAAAACATGTATTGCTGGAAGGAGATTTTACAACATTATTTTTCAATGTCAGCACATGATGTCAGTGGGCTAATCGATATAAGACAGCATCGTGGTTATTGTAAGACCCCCTGGTTTAAAACTACAGACATTTGCATAAGGCACGGGGGACATCAAGCTAAGCATGTGATCAGAGATCAATCGGATCTGATCACTGATGTTGTTCACACTTACCACATACTAACAGTGATGTACATTACAGGGAAAAAAATCTGATTATACATGAAAAATGATCAACCATAGGGACTTATGTGATTTACAAAAATTGCGACAGTGTCTGTAACCTCTTTGATTAACACAGTGAGGTTGTACACGATACTGAAGAACAAAACATTGAATCATGAGTGTAGTAGCTGTCTGTTGAGAATTGTCAATGGGTGGTCTTCAAGCAGGACCTTTTATCGCCTGGTACGGTGGGCAGGGGGTATGCATGTTTGTGTTTGAGCATGTCTGTGTTTATTCCATGCGTGTCAAAGCGTGTGTTGTTGACAGGGGGTAGGGTGGTGGTAATGATGATGATGGTGGGGGAGCATCTTGAGGCATCAAGAGAAGTGTTTGATGTAGAGATTTCCTCCCTAGTTGGTATAGAAAAAGGCCAGGGATCCTAAAATCCTCCTCTTTTTTTGCTACATCAGTGGTATGGAGTGGTATGTGGCCTCCAGACAACCAAAACACTGTTAAATGGTAATAATGTATACCGTGAATATTCTCTATGTATCTAGTATAGAATAAAAGACAACAAAATTGTTTATTACTCTTTTTGTTTCATTTTGCCTTTTGATTGACATGAACAGGATTTTTAATGAAGTATCTTACATGTTGTAAAGGGATTTTATCTTCTTGTAAAAGGTGTCATTTCTTTCTTTCTTTCTTTTTTTTTTTAGAAAGATCATTCTTAAAAACAAACAGCGACTTTTTCAAAACGTATCAATGTCAGTCATATCTATGACCCAGTAGGACTGTGTGATGGCGTGTTTACTCGCAGATGCACTCTTTGAAAAAAGGATGGGAAAAAAACAGCCAGTGAGAGGAAATGGGATATACTGCTGGGGGAATTACAAAAACAGTAGAGGTCAGTTAAATTTGTCATTAGGCAGGTGAGATGTGAAACAAATTGCAACTGGAGCTTTTATGGAAAATGAGCAGAGCAACCCTAGAGGTGCAGTTCAACTTAAGGCTGAATGACTTGGCATATGTTGTCCTTAACAGAATACCACAGTGTTTTGTGTTTGTACTTTATTTACATGTGGGTGTATTTGAATGTCTAGAGGTAATTGCCGGTGATATTCGTAGGTGTTGGTTAAATCTGTGTGTCATTGCCTGTCTTATAATCCATTAGTCCTAGAATAAAGTGGACACATAGGTGATACTGAGTCATCTGATGATGTGAATGTGCATGGCCCATGGTGTGTATGCAGCATATGTATGCATGTTTGGTGTATTGGTTGGTGGGTAGGCAGCAGGTTCATTTAACGAAATGAATAGCTCTTGGACTAAATTAAATTTCAGCTGGAATTAAATGATTGGAAGTGGTCTCTGTGTGTGCTACCCGAGCTCTGTAGGAGGGCAATATTGCTAAAAGGCTTTTAGAGGATTAATTTAATGTTTTTCCTTCTTCGTCTCCATCTCTCCCAGCCATTTTTTTTTATTTCTTTGTTCCCCATTCAGGTGCTCATAAACCACAGCATTTCTTTTTGTGGTGACATTTAGTAGCTGAAAAATGGCAGTGAGCCAGTCAACAGGGTTCTGCATCCACGGAGGTAGGCTGAGTGCTGTTGTTGTGTCCATGTTGTCCATCTGTGAAAGTTTATTATAAGAGAAAACGACACACATGCTGTTGTTTTGTTTTTCTTGGGCTAAAAGTGGGTGACGCTGTGGAATCTGTCAGGGTGGGTAAAGGAACATAGCAGGTACATAGCAGCATACCGAGAACATGTCCATCAAAAGCTATTTTCACTGAAAAACATACATATAAAACGTGTGTGTGTGTGTGTAAACATTAATACAGAATTTTTTACACCTGCCAAAAGTAAACTATATACCCCTGATGTATTTAGCTTCCTTCCTGGCTGTGCATTGAATCTTTGATGTAGTACACTGTAAAAAAAATTTTTACACAATCCCCAAGGTAATGTTCCAGTTAAATGAAGATTTTAAAAATATTTCTACAGTTTAAAAAAATGTATCTTTGTTCAAGGAAATGAATATTTGCTAAGTATTCATGTAGTCAACTGAAGATAAATTAAATGAAAAAAAAATTGAATGCACAAAAATATATACTATATTAAATACTAATATTTATTACCAGTTTTGTATAATTTGTTATACTCCTGTACTGCTATTTGCTGTAGCAAAGTTGAGGAAGGTTGTGAAACATGTATTGTTTCATCACAGTATTATATAGAGGATGTGCAGCATTGTCCATCATCTTAAGCAACTTATGCAGCATTATTCTTTGCAGAGCTTTTTCAAGTTCTAGGTGCTCCAGAAAAGTCCCCAGCCAGAGCGAGATTTTTTTTTATCCGTATGTTGAGTGTCTTTGACTTACTGGCTTTGATGCGGTTGCCCAAACAGATGGCTACAAAAGCAGAATGTAATCTCTATCTCTCTCATAGACATGCTGCAGACATGAAAGGACCTAAACTTCAGTGATTAATTTCCTGCATGGTATGTTGTCTACCATCTCCAACCGTTTTCCCAGGTTTGAAAAAGAGTTGGCCTTATTCTCAGTCCTCCCTTAAATCCATAATCTTCATGTTTTCGTTTGTGTTCAAGATGAGGTGATTGTTTCCACACCTCGTCATAAAGTCTACCAACTCCTTGTACTACTTCTTGTCCATCACTGATACATCTAACACCTGTATAGTAGCAGAGTATTTTTGTAGATGACAGGACTCTGAATTGTACTGGAAGTATGTACAGCATAAAGAGAAATGTTAGGATACAGTCCTCTGTGGTACTCCAGTGCTGATGAAAAGCTGCTCTGACCCACAACCTCGCAGCCTTCAAAATTGTAGTGTGGTTGTGAGTCAATAATAGTAGTAGCCAATAATCCGGGCATCCACCTGCATTTTTTGGAGCTTCTCACATAAAAGTACAGATGGAATTGTTATAAAAGCACTGGAGAAATCAAAAACATGATCCTCACAGTGCAGTATTAACAGTTATTAGCAGTAGTATTTTCAGAAAATATTGTCTATTGTATGGTCGTCTGTAAGTGTAAGTGTTAATATTTTTCTAACTTTTTTCTTTCATGGATTTTCTGACAGCTGTTCTTTGTGTGCTTTTTTACTATCCACTGTTCAATAAATCCACCAAAAAAAACGTCATAAAAACTATGTGTGTGGTCTGCGGACGCTTAAGAATGAATGAATTAATTAACTTGTGAAGTATCTCAAACTGGCTTTATCACTGAAAAAAATGTGAGGAAACGCCATACAGTATCCATCTGAAAGTCACATTTGGTAGACTGTTTTGCTTAGAGTAATGACAATGATACACAAATTTATGTATTTCACAAAAAAATGTACTCAGTCGTGACCATTAAAATACTAAATGTTATATTTGCAACAGTGTGGTAGATTTATTTTATCAAGAAATAGTTAAGCATTTGCAGTCAAATGTTTTTTGCAGGATTTTATCTTCTGAATTACTTTGTGGCAGTTCTTGCATATTATGCTTCATAACACTACGTAAACAATCCTGCCCATGACCCATCAGTCAGTCAATCAAGCAAACAATCCAGTTCTCCAGAACACTAATCAATTAATCACGCATCCAATCATAAATGGATATGCAAAGGCTGATGATGCTCACACATAAACATCATCTCACTTTAAATTAGCAGGAGAGAGACTGACAGTAGAAAGATGAATGGATTCTAGTTTGCAGGGGCTTGTTTTGATGACCCATGTTCAGTTAAATTATTGCAGTAATGATGCCGCGACAGTGATGAATCGCTCCTGTTACTATTTCATTAGCTGTGTCGACACCCACCCAATGAAAATGAACTCATGGTTATAATACAGACTTTCAAAAAGATTTACAAATATCACACTTTAGTTGTTTTAACTCCACAAGGATTGTCCATTTGTCGAATTATATCAATTTAGGAAAAGTGAAAACGCACGTAACAAAGTTACATAATGAAGTAGAATGTAAAAAACTGAAGGAAATAAAAATCCTAAATGGATGCATCTTCATTTGTTGAATACTTTTAAAATTACATTGGTTAATATGTTACAAACAAATTAAGTAAATATGAGACATAAAAACCTTTTCAGAAAGGTTTTCTGAATAAAAATAGGTTTTTCCCTTATTTTAATTCTAATTACTACAGCTGCAATGGAAGCTTGTGGTCTATTCTTATTCAGTAACAGAAATTACAACTTATATTAAGGCAGCCTCAAGAGCATGGATTTATTAAAATTGTTTGACTTCCATTAATGCTAATTTACATAAAATAAAATTAGCACACTGGTGGGATGAGTGCCAATGGAAATGAACATTTTGCCACTACAAAGGTGAAAGAAAATGTAACTGGTCATCTCCTGCAGAAAACTGTATAATGTCATTGATGCGCAATTCTCACATATTGGTATTATAAAAAGTTTCTCCACAGTACGTTCCAGGGTTACATTTGTTTGCAGTTGTTGGTAATTACATATCTGCTCTTCTGTGACTGGTCAAAATGGTCAAGTAAAATACAAATCTGTCCCATCATGTTTCAGTCACTGTTGGAGACACTTACAAGCTTGGATCTTACTCTGTGATTAGTGATAGTCTCTCTCATCAGTGAGGGGGTAGGGACAATCAAAGATAATTGTGGTAAATCAAGTCATGTTTTAACAGTGCACCTGTATTTGTCAGTTTTAGCTTCACTCTTTTTTTCTTTTTGCTACTCCAACTCTATAAGTGGGCTGCACAGTTCTGTGGTGGTCAGCACTGTTGCCTCACAGCAAGAAGAATGTTCTCCTTTCCAGCCTCAGCTGGGACTTTTCTGTGTGGAGTGTGCATGTCCTTCCTGTGCCATTGTGGGTTCTCTCCGGGTACTCCAGCTTCCTTCCATGGTCCAAAATCATGCATGCCAGGTTAATTGGTAAATTGACTCTTAGGAGGTGAGTGTGAGCGTTTGTGGCTGTTTGTCTCTGTGTGGCCCTGTGATGGGTGGGCATCCTGTCCAAGGTGTATCCTGCCTTTCTTAATGGCCGCTAGAATAGGATCAGCCTCTCCCCCTACCTCTGGCAGCGTGGATCAAGTAGGCATGGAAAATGAATTAATCAATTCTATATGCACTGTATGAATTAGTTTGTCTTTCTGATACAGCCCCCGTTTTAGGTCCAGTGTATTTGTTATAAATCACAACAAAGAAAAACAAAACTTTCAGAGGTTTAGATACTTTGCATATTCAGAGTGATGTAATATTACAATGATTAAAATGAATGTAGAAATTGCTGTGTTTATTTGTTTATCTTTTTTTGCAGAAAAATTGTGAGATAAAAATTTGTTTTATCAATTAAACCCAGAAATGTTCTATTTAGCCAACATATTCTGTTCAACAGAGCCGTAACTGACTGAACTTCAAGATTATTTGCAGGTGGAAGTTGCAACTAACAGGTCAAACAGTACAGATGGTAAAGTGTTGCAAGAGGTTCAGCATCCTGTTAAGGACACACTGTCACACTGAGGCTGCTGAAACGTTTTGTCATACAGGCGTTGACCCGATTGTCACAGTCGTGTCTTTTCAGCCACAGAGCCACCCTGGAAATCATTGCGTGTTGAAGGTCTAACCAACCACATGATACAAACTCAGGCTGGCAGTTATAGCAACCTAAGCAAACACTGTCATTTTATGTGAGAAAATAAATTTCGTTAAACAGTTTGAAGTACTGCTTCATTTGTCATTGACTGAAGTCTGTGATATGAGAACCTTTCATTTTAAATTAGTCTAGTCCAGTTATATATTGAAAGTAAATCTACAACCTAAATGAGAGTTCACACATATGTTTTGACATTACAAATTTATGCACTAACTGTACTGCAAGCACAATTTCAAAATGAACAATTTTTGCTGAGATGCAGTGCATATGGCCACATACTAAAAACGACATGTAAATACAGTTACTTTCACTTTGAATCTTAATTGTTGCTGCAGTACGTCTCTCTGTGATGTTCCATGGAAATTAGCACCCCACAGAGTTTGCATTCAAATTTCTAATTACAGGTTCCCAAGTGTAAATTATTGGAGTTGTCATTTTGAATAGACTCATTGCATCAACAGATTAAAAGCTTCTCATACAATGTCTGATGTCAGTCCTCTTGGGGAAAAATAACTATTCATTGCTTTAGTGCAAAGTAGTCATCATCACTTGTTCAGCAGTGACTGACGTCTTTTTGTCAAAGAAAACACATCTGAACTATTCCTTCAGAAATGTTAGATTGGTAATATATCACCTGTTACTGAAGGTCATTTTGCATTGTACAAAACAATGTTTTTCATTACAGACAGCTGACCAGACAGGCATTTAGGCTTTTTTTAATCTGTAATTGTCCATCCAAAAAAGTGTGATTTACAGGTCATATAAATATTCTGAAAAACCCTACAACGAGAATGGTTACAGCCTAGTTTGATGACTGCAGATGGCAAACAGTAAACATTAGACAGGTATGCCCATTGAGTACTATGTAATGTGGCACATTTGTTCAGACATGCACATCTCAGCAGAGTTAGTAATATACTTTATAGAAAATAAATAAAAAATCAAGAGAGAATACATTCAGTCATCAAAACAAGCTTGTGTGAGTCAAAAGGAGAAGTTGCATCATTGCTCATATTAAGAGAGTATTCTGATGATCAAAACTGTTTTATAAAACTGCATTATAGAAAGGCCCATCTCCAAAAGAATGACAAAGAAGGTCTTTGAACTTGGCAGAGATCAAAACATTGTGATTTTTCATGGGGGGACCAGTTCAATTATAAAAAATGCTGCTGACGTTTATAGGAAAAAGGGCACTGATGCAAGGAAAAGGGAGGCTCTGCTGTTCTTTTCTTTTTTAGAGGAAGGGGGTTTGACTAAAAAAATGGGGACAGAGAAGAGAACTTCAGTGTCTGACCTTCGAATTTCATCCTACCAATTTCTATGTTCTCTCAAGGAAGCAAGAATCTAATTTAGACCTAGGAGCTTTGCAGTTTCTTTCTTTAATCTTCAACACTTGATGAATTCACAAGAGAAGGGGTATGATGGAAAGAGGGATGGTGGCACAGAGAGAGACAGAGCGGCAGAGTGGAGGGTGAAAGAGGATAAAAACAAAAAAAAAAGGATGCTAGATACCTGGAATCCTCCTTTTAAGCGCCTTCAAATTACAATACACACAAATTAAAGACAGGAGGCATGCATCACACTGATTTTATGCCTCTAATGACCAAGAAAATTGAGAGCATGTAGAAACATAAAAAAAGTCAAACTCTCAGAAAGGCTAATGCTATTACTTTGGACAGAGTATATCTTAGAGAGAGGGGGTAGTTATGCTTACATAGACACTTGCTGGATCCTCTGCACATTACTTCCCCATGATATCTGAAATCATATGTTAAGAAAACCATGACAGGCGGTAAGAGAGAGCAGCACCCTCTTGTTATTATCTATGCGATACCCACTGTCAAAAGCAGAAATGTAGTTAAGTGTAATATAGTGAGAGTGGACGCACTGGTGAGAGACAAAAGAGAGAGAAGGACGGGACACAAAGCATACAAAATGCCTTTGTTGCAGGGCGTAATGCACCGCAGACAAATAGTGCGGTTTTATCGCCTGGAGGAGAAGAAGGAGCTTTTAAATTCATGCTCACTCTCCAGGAGACAGCGGTGGTGGTGGCCAGTGACTGATGTGCCACAGAGACACAGGGAATTGTTGTCTGAATGTGTGTTGCACTACAAAACATAATCATTTTTACAAGGAATTCATAAGTGGCTCCTACATTTATTTATACATATATATATACATATATACAAACAAATAAATCCGAAGTGGTCTAATGATTTTGATTTCCTGAAATGTATTCGTTCGTTCGTTATTATTTCAAGAATTTGCAGTGGTGCCTATTCCAAATAAAATCACCAACAAGCAGTGATAGTTTGGTTGTTCAACAGTGTGATGTGAAATCGGCGTGCAATAAAATAGAGCTTGCTATATGAACACTAGCGCACTCAAGACAACATATTTACATTGAAACATTTAGAGGAGGCATTTCTCTAAAGCCACTTGCACATGGTGTTAGATCAGGAGAATGTGGGGTTCTTTCACAGAGAGACTTCAACATGTGGTTTAGCAAACTTTGGGATCCAGCTAGCACCTTTCAAAATGTCAGATAACTACTCTACCTCCTCACAGCTGCCCCACAAGTAATCATATTCAGCAATACTTTGTCTGGTCCTTATCATGTGCAAGCATCAGGTCAAATATAGTACTATGTTACTTCTATGTTGCACACATTGCTCAACATAATGCTACGTTGCACACACTTCCCAATTGAATGGATAATGCTGCACACCTCTTGGGTATCAGAAATAAAAAAAAGTTAGATCCTTAACACAATAAGGACTGCTATAAAAAGTCATTCCTGGCCAATGCATGGACCATTTTACAATGACTCCTCAAGATCCACCTGGCTCTGGATCTGTTAATATTGTATAATCTTATCTTTTTCTTTGATAAATGATATATTGCAGTTATTTGATGTCACTTTGGGAATATCAAAATGCTTTTCAATTTAACTGAATTTGTTTTTTTAAATATCAAGGGACAAAGTACACAGCCTACACATGTGACTTTTACCAGAAGAGGCAAGTTTGACTCCCAACCAGTGATGATTTGAATTGCCTTTATTTTAAAATGTCTGTTAAAGTGATGTTTGGATCTAGTTCCTAACACTTTCTCTAACAATTGCATCACCGTTTTAGCCATTAAAATGAATGGGGTGAGTTTGGGTATTAAAAACTTCATGGCTTAGGTCATCATGGCTTGCATTGAAACAGATGTATTATAATAATTAATGTAATATATTATAATATATCAGGTAATGCATCAAAATATCCTTTTCCTGGATTACTGGCTGACAGGTCCCACCCATGCGGCTAAACACAAACAAACGTCCGACTGAAATGTATTACTTTTAATATTATTATTAATTATGCTACAAGTATACAAGTATATCAGTGAGGAATGATATAGAAGTTGCAAATTTATTCATTTTTTGCGGTAGTCCTATCATTCCATATATCGGTTGCTGATGAATGCTGTGGAATGCAAATCTATACCATTAAAGATGCACATTTTCTGATGTTAAATGGTTATTTCTGACATTGAAAAGTTACTTCCGTACTTATTCAGCCCTGTGGACAGTGACTCACAATTGAGAACAAATCCCTCTGCTCAATATTGAGTGACATTCTAGAAAATTTTAAAGAGCTACAACTTGACATTTAAACTCTCAGATGAATGCAATCAGTGGCAGGATTAAGGGCATTATTTGTACAGAGAGAGAGATACTTCATACAGCATACAATTAATTTAATGTGACGAAAAATTATTTTCAAAAGAAGCACAACAGACATCTGCCCTCGTCTCATTTCCATTTTTCCTCAAGTCACTTTTCTCATCTTGCATCTTCTCCTCCCCCACTTGCTCAGTACCTCCCACTTCGTCATGATTGACACGTCTATCAACATGACAAGGCTGTGAAAGGTAGTTCCCTAAGGTGAGGCCTACAGCTCTCTCCCACACACTCCACCCAATCCTTCCCTTTCATCATATCTCTCTCATTGATGTCTGATTCAAAAACACATTGACAGGTGTGATGGATAAACGGAGGTCAGGAAGTGGGGAGAAGCAGGATAAGAGGAAGCAGTCTAATACATGTTCAAGATCAAATTCAGAGCTGTATAATGTATGCAAATAAAAACCAATAAAATGCTACAGAAACTTACTTTGACTTAACTGATAGATCCAAAAATTCTATTTCATATAGCTCTTTTTAAAAAAAAATATTATTAAATTTACCTGAACAAAACTTAGCAATGACTTAATGACTTGGCTGTTTCAGAACAAATAATTTGAAAATCATGACCACATCTTACAGAAAAAAATCTCCAAAATACTCTCCTCTCCACCATTAACAGTAAGTTGATTTCAGCCATCCAACAGATATTAATTTCCAATGACCCTTGGTTTGTAACTGAGTTTTCTGGGGTCTTTGGAGAAGGTGTTTACAAATGAGTTTCTTTACAATTATACATTTTTCTTTGTTGCTTGATAGCTGCTGGGGAAGATGAGAATGGTCTAATTGATCATTGATTAATTTTTCCTCTTGTAGACAATCAATATGAGTACAGATTGGTGGAATTAAAACTCTCAAGATGGTTTTGGAGTTGCTTTGTGGAAAAACTCTATTTCCGTTTCACAAAAAGGTCTATATTTTGTATTTTTAGTGATTAAATTGATAAAAATCATTTAATTTCTCACAGCACCATGTTTCTTTTACTTCAATGCTGATCCTGACTCAATCTAGCTGCCACAATACCAAAAGTTGCAGTTGTTTCAGGGGAAAGTTTTACATGCTGTACATTCTGCTGTGAGTATTCAGATTAAAAACAAATCGTACTTGACACACCTCATGATCAGAGGTTACATCACAGTTTACTGTGGTCCAAACCTATTTAAAAGACAACATCAACATTTGGTAGTTCACTGAAATTTAGAATATATGTTCATAAAGCAGTCAGCTTATACTGTGTGAAGAGTGAGGATGAGTGAGGATTACGGGGATGTGAGCTTGTCCATATATGTTACAAGAAATATTACAAAAAATTATCAAGAAGTCATCTGTAAGTGTAATGGAAAGCAGAAAGACAACAATGAACAGACAGACAGATCCCCTGAGGGTGGGTCAAGTTAAGGCCCGGGAGATTGACAAGGACTCTTAACTGAGCCCTCTCTAAGACCCCCAACCTCTCCTCAAGCCTTAATGCTTTGCTTGCAAACACTGCAGACCTTACAAAACACAGAGGCCATCTAGTTTGCTTCTGGGCCCACTGAAGACATGTTTTGACTGACCCTGTCACAAAAAACACAGTGTCAACTATGAAGATTAAAGTCCAAGGGATATTCTTGGGAGAAGTGTTACAGCTCAGTGATTTAAGCATGGTGATAAAACTGCCAGGGTTAGAAGTTCAATTCCCTCTTGAGTTAGCTTAGCTGTGAAAATTTGCACTCACAGTACTATAAAGCTTGTGGAAAACTGTACACTTGCGATTACTAACCACTTGTAGGAGGAGGAATTGTTGATATGTTAACTGAAATCATAAAATATTTTCCTTTTATAAAAAAAACAATAGTGTTTGGCCAACCTCCTATTTGAAATAAAAATGTATACATATTTAACTGAAGAGAGATAGTAAAGTGAGTCAAATCTGTTTTTATTCCATATCTGTAAAAGTCCTCAGTTTGGTTGTGGCATCTTAACCCACTTAGACAGAAGCAATTCATATTCTAGTAATAACTCCATGCAGATGTATTGACAGACGAAGATAGCTTGAGGCACCAACAGAAGAGGTTTAGCTGCTTGCTTGTAGTATTTCCTTGTTGAAATTTGCTAAAATGATGAGGTCACTCCTTTTTTGGGAAAAAAAAATCATTACTTTGAGAGCATCTTATAGCATTTCACTGTGTAAACCATGACCAATGTATTTAATCTCACATTTGTTCAAACGTGTCAGTAGTCAGGAATTCTAAGTTAAATTGTGCAGCACTTTTTTTTCTTGATTGTTTAAAAAATGAGGTGTCACAAACTGTGCAGTAACACTGGCCTGATGGCATTATTAACATGACACATCATCTGTTCTGGAAACTGATAAGTGTTTTTGATAGTTTATGACTTTTCTTTTTCCTATTCAGTCTGCCATCCAGGAACAACAGAGAGTGAATACTAAGCACACTCGGTAGATCATTTATTTACATTTTTCCACATGACTCAGCCAACTGAAATCTAATTCAACTACATTCAGAATAAGTAATATCTCTCTTTTCTTTGTGTTGAGGTAAATTTGTAAATATTAGCATACTCTTATGATAAGCTGAGATGGTGGCCATTGGTTGATATTGTGCATCAAATTGCTGCAATGTCAGCGACACTTTGCTGTGAGGGAAAAAAAAACACTAAGGCAAAATAAATAAAGTGTTAAACTACTCTGGACAATGAAATAAGGAGATTTTAGCAGCTGCTTCTGTTTGTCAGTAAGAGCTGATGTGAGCCTTAAGAAAATGATATTATAAGCAATGGAATAAGCGAACCTGTTGAACCATACATAAGTAATGATACTAAATTAAGCAGTGGAGTGGAGGTATAGAAAACTGAAAGCTGCATGTTGCCACAGGAACATCCATGTTGGTGACGCAGAAAGTTAAAAAATACATTTTTCTGCTGTGAATTCTTTCTATTCTGGTTTAGCTGCTGGTGTTACAGCTAACAGAATGGATAGTGATGGACTTGAAATTGGTCTATTGTCTGCTGTTATTGATTAGAGATATTCACATTCAATCAATTCAGTAATTACAACTTTGATATGATTTGGTGTGAGTGTGTTCAGACTTTAAGAGCTCCAATGGGTAGTAGTTGTACACAAAACGATGCAGTGAGAGCCTTTTGTGAAGTGAAATCAATCTATTAACTTACAAATCAACACAATAATACAATTCACTGCTATCATTTCACAACAACAACATCGTCTTTTCCTGTAAGACATTTTTTAGAAATACTTATTTTAATCGTTATGCCACTAAATAAAAGAACTGTTTCCCTTGACTAGTTGAGGAGAAATGTTGATTACCACACTTGTGTTACCCATTTACTCTGCTGGGGGATTGAGGGTCTTTCAATCCAGCTAAATTGAAAAGTTTGGCCATGTCAAATTTAATGAAATTATAATTTTCTTAACTCAGAGAAAATCATTATCAGGATCAAGACAGCACTCAAAAGGGAATAGTTCAGTCTCATGGACCCAAATGCTGTGAATTTTAAGCTTTTTTTAATCTTCCCTTAAATTAATCCTATCGTGATTTTTTTCTACATGCATTTTACAGCTACTTGCTGATTACATGTAACTTGAGGGGTCTTTTCTTTTAAAGTGCTCACTGTCCATCTGTTCACTTGTCTGCCAATCTCTTGCTGAACACGTTCTTTTGAAAACAATATGGCAAATAATCAAAGCCTGAGGTTGGCCTCACTAACACATGATTAATTAATGGGACAAGCACGCCAGATGTGATCAGGTCAACTGTGACCACTGTAAAACATGTAAATGAGCCTCTGGATTGGCCAAGCACCTAGCCTGTCTTAAAGTTGGCAGGTGTAGGTGCACTTTGGAGGGATGCTCAACCTGTTCACGATAAACATTGTTGACATCACCCCACTGCTACATTCCATTTATAAATATTACATGAGCCATGACTGGACGGCTGATATTTATAAGATATATTGTCACTCATTGCTGAGGGGCATTCTCTGGATGCCAAATATATTTCATTTGAACAGATGGAAATTGCAAAGGAGAGATGGAGCGAGTGTAGGAGGGGAAATAGAGGAGAAGAAGGAGGATAGATGAAGGAGGGAGGTCGATGTTTATGTGCATTTCTATTTGTGCATACATATGTGCGAGGAACTGACTAGAAATATCTTAATCTAATGAGTATGCAGTGGTGAACCCAGAGGCCTGATCCTTTCTCCTAATGGGTTGGAAATTGCTTGATGGCTTGCTCGCTACATGACAGTTGCCTTAAAAAGACACCTTCAATGAGGGTTTATAACATGGAAGAGTTTCAACTAAACAGTTTTTCTTTTTTCATTCTATTAATTTGAATTGCATAGTAATTGTGGACATTGCTATTCTGATTTGGTCATGAATTCAATGCATATTTTTCAGCTAAATACCATATCCTAAGTATAATGACATTTGATTTAAAAGTTTTCTGGTGACATGTATCTGTGTTACGGAGTAGGCATGGCCAAACATGACTAATACCCCATACAAAGGTTTACATAACTGTCAGGGACCTCAACTCCTCAAATAAAATGGGCCAGAGAAAGAGATTCAGCTGACTCTGAAAAGTTAAAGCTTGTAAAAATTGTCACAAATAGTCAGTATGGTTCCAAAAACACAAAGAGTAGAGAATAAAATAATTTAAAAAGATGGAAAAACTTGCACATGTATTTTATACACAGTGCATATAATGCATTCTTTTTGTGCAAAACAACTGTTTCTGATAGTATTCCCAGTTTCCAATCAACATTTAGGTGGTGTTTAACACATTGTGTTTAAAAAGGTGATAGGTACGTATGTTGTTGGCCATTTTATAAAAGGATACCCAGGACATGTTTTCAGAGTCTCTCACACAAATGCACATGTACATAATTGCAGATTCTAAATTCAGTGTTGACACTGTTTGAATAATGTTAACAAAGGTATGGATATACTTCATTTGCAACAACTGACTGGGACATGAGACTGTATTGCCTGTAGAGTTTTAAAGTTTTAGGTTTTCCTAAAACCTTGATTGTCCTTACCTTGAAGAACACTTGTTTATCGAAAATAGTTTAAACAGATTGGTGAAATTTGGCCTGCACAAATATATCAATAACCAAAATCGGAGAAATTTTAGGGTTTTACATGAATGACCATGTGCGGTGACAGAACACATTTAATACAGGGACTGAAACAAACCTGAGTAACTATGATTCATTCAGACATGATCTGATTGTTGCTGAAAACACATACAGCATGTCAGACGCATTCAGTTGTTTTCTCCCAGGGCTGCTCAAAGTGACAAGAAATCCCCATCCTTGGTGTCTTCTAAGCAAATTCTTCCATATGCCTTGCTGCTCAATTCAGCATCTTTTTTAACACACAAAAGTCCATATGCCCATGATGCCTCACTTGAAAAAAAACTTTTCCTAATAAGAAATCCAATTGCTTCTCTGTCAGTGTGATACATCCCACTTTATTTTAGGCTCCATTAGTGCAGTGGTATTAGGTAGCATGACATGCATAACATTGCTATACATGAAATACCCAGATATACTTATCATGGAAACCAGATATACTAATCAGTCATTATGTCAGTATTGTTGTGATTAACTTTGTGTTTTTCTTTTTCTTTTTGTTGTCCCATAGCAGTCATCCCCAAGAAGTTTCAGCAGGAGGCCACTCTTCTTGTATCTGGTTCTCCTGGAAGTCTTATCCTGTCAAAAGGGAGCTCTTCCTCTCCGTTATTGCCTGACATCACATGTATGAGTGATTGAATCAAGCTGACAATTCAATGTGATTTGTTGGTTTTCCTAGTTACGCAATTTCTTATAAATAGACCACAACAATGACCTGGTGAATTGGATTATAATGAATGCTGGATGAGAATTGGATTGAACTGGAATAATTCTAAATTGACTGTAATGAACTTGGTTGTTTTCTATTAGAAATGCTGTGAGATTAATTTCATTGTGAATTGGTACTACACAAATCAACTGTATTGAATTTAAATTGAATCACATTGCACTTCTTAGACAGAGGCTTTTTAAATTATGTTAGCAAACCTCGTAATGTAAAAAGACCAAAAACACACAGCAGTATCCTAAAGGTACCCCTGTATAATTTAGTTTGTATTAGAAGCAAGCGTGTCATTTATAAGCAGAACCGACTCAGGTGCAGTCAAAGGTGAGGTGTCATTAGCATTTTTTGAAGTGGATGAACCTCACAGGAGTCAATTTAAAACAAATGCTGGTGAAAGTATGGCATCATGTGTTATTCTCATTTCTTCACATCTAATAGACTGATTAACTAAATTTCTAGTCACACGTTGATGATGTCAGAAACGAGGGATGAGTCAAGGTTGTTTTGGGTCTTATACTAATAATGATACAGGTGGATGTTGAGATAAGTCATCTGGCAAATGGGCCTGGCTGTCACTTTACCTCCCTTCTTGATTTTTACAGACCATTCCCATCTGCTGAGATTGACTGTTATATACAGGGGATGTGGGAATGTTTGTTGGTCTTGATGTCATGCCAGACAAAAGCCCCTTTGTTGAAAGTGCAGTGCTTAGCCACTCCATCCAACCACCCCTTCATCCTTTTTATGAGAACTTGGTGGATTCTCAAACGAAAGACTAGAGAATGATGCTCATATGAGTCTTATTTTCACTCTATCGCTTGTAGGGGCGATACTTTTCTGGAGGCTATTATGAGCTGTATTGAGGTGTGTGAGCAAACACTTATATAACTGTTTCAGCTGGAGGACTTTTTAATAGAGGGGAGTAATGATACCATCTTGAACAATGGTGATTTGGTTT
Organism: Leuresthes tenuis; assembly: GCF_036924035.1. NCBI lineage: Eukaryota > Metazoa > Chordata > Actinopteri > Atheriniformes > Atherinopsidae > Leuresthes > Leuresthes tenuis. Next base: position 11,422,034 of record NW_027325361.1, on the reverse strand, counting down.
ATTGTTGTAATAACTGCACAGGTGTTTGGTGACTGATTTGTTAAAAATAATAAATAAATGTATTTTCTGAAATGTAGTCATGATTTTGGTTTTGTAGTCAGTGTCCTTACCACCACAAAGCCACTGAAGACATGATCAGTACAAATCAAAGACTTGCATCAATTTATCCATCTTCTGAACATGTGAAAGGTTTTTTTTGTGTTTAAATAAATGTAATGTGCTAAACACAAAGCACAGGGGTCTCCTTCTAATTTCAGAAAATTAACTTATAAGTCACTTTCAGCCTATACCAGCTGCCTGATGATGTACATGTAGGTGGATCCCACACTGAATCAAATGAAAAATGTTCATTTTCAGGTTCTAAAATAATGCTGCTCTCTAATTTATTTTCTGAAACATATAAATGATTCTTTACCTCTGTCTCATTTGTGACTCAGGCCATCTGTGATACAGTAAACAGTCTGCCTGCTAGTAGGTATAGGAATAACCCCTATTTAATCAGACTCAGAAGCATTTATATTCAGTAGGTACTGCTTGACCATGTATGAAAGCTTGAATACTCCAGGAGATAGCTTCATATTGTTAGTTTTGTCTTCCATTTTACATGAATGTCAGAGTAAGGACCTTACAATATACATATAACAAACAGAGGAAATGGACCTGGCTTTGATTTTCTGAATATCAATTGCCTGCATCAATCCAGTTTTTAGGTTGTGTGAATTTTTTTTTCAGTTAAATCACAATTTTACGATAAAAAACAGTTGTTTTGTTTACAAAGTGCCATTATGAAGAAGTAATGTCTTTTGATTTTCAAGTAATCATATACTATTTTCAAATTAGGAGGGGCCTTAGTGCTAACAGCTACAGATATGAAATAATAATCATTACATGCAGCCTCTCAGCAGTGTGTTCTCCGTTCAGCGTTGATTCTTTTTTAATAACATATGTCCTTCTATTCATCTGAGATGTTCTGGCTCCATCGCCTCTTTGTAACACCAGTACAGCATTAATACCTTCTATGTATTTGAGAGGAAAATAATGGATTTATGTTGAAATGAAGTACCCACATTGGCAGCATCAACATACATACAGATACACAAGTCTCCTTTCCCGTTTTTTCCTGTCACTTAATAAACACACATGGAGGCGAAGATATTCATTGCATTCAGGGAGCTGCCGACACTCGGGTGCTCAGAGGCGATAAGCCCTATGCTGTCTGTTGCTCGTTTCTCTACTTTTTTTTCTTCTCTTCTGACTCTTCTGTCTCTTCTCAGGGGTACTGTCTGCAGGTAGGCCCCAAGGAGACACGTAAAGAAGCAACAAATATGTAAATATCTGGAGAGAGTAGCAGACATAGTCAATCCTGGATTGCCAGCAAAAGGAATGTAAGAGCTTGGGGATACTCCTATCAATGCACAACATGTAGAAAGATGGGAAGGGAGGGAAAGTGAGGCCATGGACATGTTACAATGTAAGCCCAGTTTGAGGGATAAGCTGCTTGTACAGACACTAGACAGGGATTTCATTACTTGGTGTTTAGTCATGCTGTATTTACAGGGTCAGTGCCATGTAAGTCCCGATACCCAGGAACATCATACTAACGAAGCAACACAGCAGACAACAGGTTGGTGGCCACTGTGACCGCTATCTCATATCACAGGGAGTTAGCCCGCTGAGGTGTGATCGTACAGTGTTGGTGCCTGACATTCAAAAGCAGCTCTGTGAAAAGCCTCAGTAATTACAGTTGAGGCTGTGAGTGGGAAGCCCGTGTGTCTGCAGCAAAACGAATCCTTTAGCTCATGTCTTGGTGCAGGATGAAAGTGAAGAAAAAAAATTAAGTTGAAAATGTCTCGAAAAATTGTTTAATGAAAATCAAATTCATCTACAAGGACACCTATTTACTTAGGATTAACATAAACATTCTTATTAACAATGATGAGCTCATGCTGACTGAGAACAGCTGTACAGAATTTCTACTAAGAGAAGCTTTTGAGATATTCAGAATTAGGCAACAAGTGAGAGAGTCGGTCATAGAAACAATCTTTCTTTGACATTGTCTTTATTTTCTCGGAGGCTCCATTCCTATTTTGATACTCCACCCTGTTTTTAGGGGAAAACTTAACCGTAATGGGATTACATAACGAGTGTGCTATTCCTTGCCATTACTCTCATACCAATGCCTACTAATGGACTTATTTGGAGGCAATTCTAAAATCTTTCAGACAGCTGCTAAATTTGTCATGAGTCCATTGTTCCGGCCTTAGAACTTGTGTGTGTGAGTGTGTTATTTTTTTAATGTAGTGTGGTTGTAGTACTGCTTTCTGGCCATCTGGAGTCTCTCTCCTATTGTAGGAATGCTCTGTGAGTGTTGTTTGGGTGTGGCTCTGCTCTCTGGCAAGTTCCCCATCCACACAGATATTGCTCATCACACAGCTGTTTGCCATCACCTCATCGTAGGATCTGCTTATCTATTCTGGTTGGATCTTCATTCATTGCCAAATTGTTTAATTTTCCTTCAGCTGAATTCTGAGTTTCTCTGACCTTGTCTATGTGGTTAACTTATCTTGTGTTCTCCATGTTTCTCATAGGAAGTATCTGCAACTTACCTCAGCTAGACGCGCATGAGAGACGATTCCTAGAAGTCATTAAAGCTTACCATACTAAACCCTCTGATATCCTGAAGGACCCACCTGTTGGCCTGGCGCCTTCATTTACCTTGGTGATCACGTGCTTCCTAGACATCACGTTGGATGGCTTAGCTTACTCATTCCCTTTGAGTTTCATCATTTCCTGGAAAGACTCCATAACCACCATATTACAATTAATGAAATCAACAATTGAGTAAATACTAGCCTTTAAAGATCCATACTTGCTCACTGCAAAAATAACAAGGCAATAATAGATTGCTAGATAGCTTTAAACACCAGTTCACCAACTAATAAGTGGGTGATGTCACTGTAATTACTTCTTGTGCATGATCTGTGGTCAACTGCTGTAGCATTAGAAGTAAGGCAATGTGTTCATTTAAATATAAGGATTAAGATTTTGGAAGATGTATTCTAAACTAAACCGTGATCCATCCATCCATTTTCCATACCGGCTTAATCCAATTCAAAGTCACGGTCCATCACAGAAACCATGTTTATCCTAATCCTAATATATGCATATTTATTTATTACCAAGCTATTACTTATTTAATACAAATCTGTTACCACACTGTTACCATCTTATTACCAAGTACTACCAAGTATTCCTATCATATCATTGTAAGTTAAAGTTATTTTTATAGACAATGGAAAGGCAAGATAAGGTGTCTGACAACCATGGCTTGAGTTACCAAACTCTTCCCCTAATTAATGTCAATCTAACAGAACCAAACACACTGTATTGTTAGAAGAGCACTGCTGTTATGACAAAATGTCTGTTTTTCTACTGCCTACTGTGCTGTGCTAATTAATTATTTTGTTCCTCTTGTCTGTTTTTAAAGGCTGGTACGCTGCTCGAAATATTTTTTTTCCTTATCAGCTATGAGAAAGGTCACCAAATGCCATCATTACCCCACTGGGTCAATAGAACCAAAACAGGTCTATATGAGCACAAATCAGCAATTAAATGGCAAGATGGTGAGGGTTGTTTATTCAAAGAAAATAAGAATAACAATTTGCACATTGTGCATGAGCATCTTTAACCTCTAAATTAAAAGCAAAAAAGTCAGAAACAGCCTGTTAAAGCAACATGATATTTAAAAAAGATACTGATCACGTCATAAAAATGTCTTCAGCTTCATCCTACAATAAACTGTAATACTTTACCAGCAATTGTTCAATTCAACAAAACTTGTAGATTTTAGAGCCTGATATCCTGCAAGTATCCTAGATACTTACACAATTGGAACACAATTTGTTACCTTATCCCGCTCTGCCTGTTGGTATACACCGGAAGTCCATCAACAGAAATCTGAAGGATGCCGCCTGGAGCACCACTCAAAGAACACTGGATTTGCTATTCACAAGAACATATATTACAAATATCTACTTAAATACAAAGAAGCCATATTCAATGATAAAACTGTTTACTATGCCACTCTCAACAAGACTGCTGAAGGAAACACATGCACTCTTTTGGTTACACTCACCAGAATATTATGACCTTTCAATGACAGCCAATTCTGGACCTCTCTTTGTTCTCATTCTTCTTTACCATACTGCAGCTTTTGACACCGTGTCATATCCTCTTGAACCATCTAGCTTCTGTTGGTATAAAAAACAGTGCTCTTTTGTGATCCCATTCTGTTCAGTTAAAGAACAACCAATTCCAACCCTCCGCAGTCAGCAGGGGTGTGCCCCAGGGCTCTGTCTTGGGGCTCTTTTTGTTCATATTTTATCTTCTCCATCTAAGCAATGTTTTAATTGGTATGGAAATGGTATTCATTTCCACTGTTACGAAGATGACATCCAGCTCTACCTCTCCTCCAAGCCCACCATCACACTTCCTCCCACTTCCCTCCTTGACTTCTTATAAGATATTCTATATTCTATATTTTCTCAAGCTCAACAGAGCAGAATTTTTTCTCATTGGCACTAAAACTACCAAATTTGACAGTTTCTCATTACCTATTGATAACTCTACTGTCCATCCCTCCCCCCAGATCAAGAGTCTGGGCACCATCCTCAACAGCACCCTCTCCTTTACTGCACACATCAATAGCATCACCCTGTCTGCTTGCTTCCACCTCCGTAACATCAACTGCCTCTGGCCATCACTCGCCTCCAGCAGCACTCCATACTAGTTGATGCCCTCGTCACATCTCGTCTTGGTTACTGTAATACTATTTATATGGTTTACCCCACAAATTTCTTGATAAAGTTTAACTGGTCCAGAACTGTGCTGTCCGCATCATCTCCAGAACCCCTTCTACACAACATATCCCCACTGTCCTTATGCAACTTAACTGGCTCCCAGTCCACTTCGATTTTAAAATCCTCCTAACATTCAAAGCCCTTCACAACCGTACTCCTCCATATCTGACTGAACTTCTTAAGGTATACACACCCTTATGCTCAGGTACACTTCTGCCATTCTGCTCTCCACTCCTCTGGCCCATTGTTCCACCATGGGACTCAGCTCTTTTAGCCGCGCCATCCCCAGACTTTGGAATGGACTCCCTCTGGACATTTGAAAATCAAACTCTCTGTCCACATTCAAATTACGTCTCAAAAGTCTCAAAAAGACTGGCTAACTCCACATGATCCTTACCTCCTCTTGACCACTACAGCACATTATACCCATTTTTTGTTTTTTAAACTCTGGGTTTTTATGGTATTTGATCTTGACTGTTTCTGTTTTCACCATGTTACTCATCGTGTAAGGTGACCTTGAGAGCCTCGAAAGGTGCCTAGAAATAAAATGGTTTATTAATATATATAAATCTCTAATTAATATCTAAGTTTTACACGTAAAAATCTGGAATAATAAAACAACATACATGCGTTGCATAAGGGCTGTCTATGGCTGAATGGAAAGAACACAGAATGAGTTAACTTATATGAGTCAAGTGAAGTAAACATGTTAGTTGAAATATGATCTGGATCTGTGTTTTTTTTTTTTTTGTCAAATGACACAGGAAAAACTTCAACAGGGGCAACAATGCATGTCCTGCTAAACATGCAGCAAGCACATAGTTAGCAAGCACATGGTTGCTCAGTGACCTTGAACCAGCCATTACCGAAAACAAGGTGGCGGTTTTGTTGCTCTGATTTTTGCTAGAAAATAAGTCAATAAAGACCTCAGGCATTTATGGCATGCCTGCGTCCAACTGTGTTTGTTAATGAAGTGAGATATCTTGTTTGAGACAGATTAACTTGTTTGAAGGTGGGATTGACTGATACTGACATAACTGAGCAAAGCACTACATGTAGGCGTTTCATGTTTGGACCACAAACACTGATAGAAGAATATCTTTAATTTACGCTTTCATTGTAGGATTGAATAAACTTTCTAAGATGACAAATTCAATTATAAATAATCTGTGTTGTTTAGAAAGTGTAAGCTTATTTTGTTTAGTTGCAACAAACTGTAAAACAGTTACGTTGTTAAAAAATAATGGACAGCGATGTAACTGTTGTCAGGCATATCTGTCAGTGTATCAAGGTCACCCCACCCCTGAGGGTATCTGTCTGGGTGGGTTTTGTTAAATATTCTACCCTGGGGGCAGCGTATAACACAGACACTGCATTTTACCAATATTAGCTTTGTGCGTTAACAAGTGAGCTAATGTAGTCCATTATTATTTTATGGCACCATCAGTTTTCATTTGCATCATCTGAGGGATAAATTGAATTCTGGGGGTGATCACTTGTGTCTCAAGTAATATCTTGAAGAAAAGAAGGAAAATAGACTTATCAAAGATGATTCTGCCCTTATTTGACAGATAAAACTTACAGGTAAGATGGGGGAGCAGAAGGACAACAAGTGCTAAAGATCACTAGTTTGAAAATTTCCTGGGTATGGTAACAAGGACACGTCACTCTGGGATACCCAGATTGGTAGATCTGATATTGAATAAAAAACTGTTTGATCAACCATTCTACCCTACAAAGCAAGGGAAGTCAGCATTAGAAAAGCACAAGGATTAAATGCAAATACTTGCATATTTTCATAAAGTATCAGATATGTTCTGTCAGCTATGGTTAAAATGCAGAGGAAATATTTTTGTAGGTGTGATAATTAGCCTCCACAACAAAGGACTGGCAACAACACAGAGGGTGTTGTGTTACTTATGCAAGATGACAGATTTTTGTAATAGCTACTGTTGCAGAACAAACAAGGAGCATATGGAAAATGCTATTCAAGCTTTTGATAGATTTACATTAGACAGACATTACATGGGGCTAATATACTAGTGCATAAAAAATTCTCGGGCTCCAATATTAAACCCACAATTCTCAAAGCTAGCACTAAAAACTTCTGTGTCATAAATCCAACAATGCAGTTTCTCTCTTTACCATTTTGTATTTACATTGTTATTTTGCTTCAATTGACAGTTCAACCAATGGAGGGGATACGTACAGACAAATTGAAATAATCATTGACAGCCTATTGGACCAGAAGAAACTGCGATGTACCTTTGCATTTACTTTTCATTCGGAACAGTTCTGCTGCATTTGCTTATACAGAGGAACAACAGTGATTTCAAAATGGGAGAGATGTAAAAAGATATGTAAATATAAATATATATAGGTGCCCTTAGCTGCTAGAAACACAGAGGTTACGTATTGCATTGAGGGCTGGTATGCATGTGTAAGTGCATGTGAGCATGTGCATGTGTGCATGTGTCAGTGCAGTACATCATTCAGAGGCTGTTTATGTGTAGGCATGTCCAGGCAGTGGTAGGTTAAATTGTATGGAAAATATTGATGAAGTGCACCCAGAGGGACAGTAGTCCTGTCATGTCTCAATCAATAATTTAACCATCTTTTATTATTCTCTTTTCCAACCCACCAGCTTTGTGTTTAGGAGCGTAGGCTCCTTCAGACATTTAATCGTTCAAGTCTCCTTCACCAGAGAAACAATAAATTAAAGAGCCATGTAAACATAACATCTACTGCAATTTCACGGAACGATTTAATTCCAACTCAATACACATGGAAATTGCTTTTGGAAAGAAAGGCGAGAGAGTGAAACAAAAATATAAAGAGGGCTGTATTATTGTTAAATATTTTTTCTCTTTTCATTCTATTTTATTTTCTTAAATTCACCAACTTTGAGTTTCTTGACATCTCCTGCTGACAGCAATTTTCTAATTACGTTTTTGATCTTCTGATATGGAAAAAGGAGAAGGAAATGAAATATCCATTTTACACACAGATGAGACACATAAAGCAGTGGCTAAAAAAATACAGGGGAATAGATCTCAGATAGATGGGAAACAAATTGCAACCGCTCAGTTCTTGAAAATAAAATACATCAAAAAAATAAATTCAGCTGGCATAAACTTGTAACTGATAGTTCATCAAAAGCATCAGTTACTTAAAGAAAATTACCCCTATCTAATCCAACCTGAAGTGCTTAAGTGCACCACCACTATGAACTGTGTCAAGAAAAATTACATTCTTTGCATTAACAAAAAATATTGTAAAGAGAATTTTTTCTTGTCTGTCTTGGAGTCTATGAATTGTTTCTATTTTAATTGTCTTCATATACAGTCTATATCTTGAGATGTGGGTTCACATAGTGATAGTGTTGGACTTTTGTCATTTTGAATTAAATACTGTATTAAAGTACAATTTTCATGTATTTGTACTCTATCAGACTACATTTATTACCATTTCATACTTCCAATTCACATAATTTCAAAGGGGAATATTGGACTTTCATTTCCACAACAGTATAAGTGGCATTAAAAATAAAACAGCAAGACGTTATTAAAGATTCAACTAGTTGTTTCCATCCTACTGGGGCTCTGATGTATGATAAAATAGCAGTGCACAGTTGGGGTCACGTTTCAGAAGAATATGAATTGTTAACAATTACACAGTGTAAAATTTTGCAGCCCTGGTATCTAGCCTAGTCGCCTAGACATTTCCCTTGGGAGTTGATGAAATACAAAAGAGGTCATAGAGGATGGAAATACAACTCACAACAGTACTTAACACTTGTGTCAATTGCTTGCCACATAAGCCACATATGATTACATCATGCCAGTCATGCAGGTGCATTAGCAAGAGATATTGAAAAAAAACATCAATGCAGTGAACATAAATTACTTTTATTTGACATGATATCACTCAGTGGGTTTACATGATGAGATTAACTCGATTATAGCTATAGTTGGGTTATGCTCCTTATCTGAGCAAGGGTAATTATCCTTTGTTATATGGCGGTGAATGAATTGAATCACTGGCACAAAGCATGCAATACCGTAGTACGATAGGTAGTGCTGTACCCATTTCAACTATCACTAATAGAGCCACTTCCAGTTGACGTCTTCACCACCAACAACAGCAAAACTAAGGCATTCGAGAAAGATGGCGAACGAAGAGCAAGATGAAGCTACATCCCTCTACATTTGTGATGAGCATGATTATGGCACAAGCGCGATGCACAACGGCGCATTGCTATCGCGTTGTTTGTTTCTTTCTGACGGCAGCGACAACTACAGTTATATCTTCTTCTTCGTCTTCTGGTTGACAATTGTGGGGAAAAAACCTTGAGCATGCACAGAACGCTCGATCTGATCTACTGTCGTCTCCAGGCACATTCAGTGGGCAATTGGATCGAATTATCTTGGGGTCTTAATTCGATCGCAAGTAACCTGATCCGATTCGATTTCTTGTCAGATTAAGCTGTCTACATGAGCTGAATAACTCAATCTTATTGTAATTTAGCCATTAATCCAATCCGATTGCCTGCATGTAACCGCACTGACTTAGTCTAGTGCAATATTCTGTTGAGTCATGTTTCTGCAAGTAACATGTTTACTGCTTGAACTTCATAATACAAAAACATATATAAGCACATATATGTCAATATGTTATAAAAGCAGCAGTGGTTTAAATTCTCAGCAAATAAGCAAACAGGCTGGATAGCAGGTTGACTAATCCTAACCAGTAACGGAAATCAAGCACTCATTGTGAAAATAGAAATGAAGTAATGAACTGAAATACTGCTTTCCAATCCAAGTTTCCAATCCTTGATATGACGATGATCAGAGAATCATCATGCTACAAGTCATTATAATTCTGCTGTGTTCAAGGCTGTCAACTGCGTGTGTACAATGCAGCAGTTAATGTCAGGGCATCACAACATTCTCCTTGTCCTGTCACATAGCAGATTTCAAAGACCTATCAATTATCGACACAAAAAGATTGTGGATATAAGTGACATCCAGGCTCACAGATACTTTGTATTACCTTAGAAAGTTGCATGCAAAAATGTCTAAACTGTCTCAGATGTATAGGACTCACTGAACTTCCAAGACTCCTTTAACTCCTCTACTAAAGAAACGTCAGTTGAGAAAAGTTCAGTTAAATGATTATTTAAATGACAGAATGATAAGGGAGATGAGTAGGGAATTTGGGATAGAGTGGGTGGTCAGGAACGGTGGGGCCTGGGGCTACTGCATGCATCCACTTCATTAAGCCAGTGTAGATCTGTGGTGATTAAAGTGTATTATGAGCAAATCCAGGCGGAATGAACAGACCTCTTAATCTGAACCAGTCCATTATACGTCCTACTTCCAATCTCTTCTAAATGGCAATGCCTGATTAGACTGAAGTGTCTCACAATGATATCAATACAGAGATTCACAGTCGCCACACAGATCACATCACACAGCTTATTTAAATGCTTTCTCCCTGATCTAGGAAAGGCAGTGACGTCAACCAGTTCAAGGAGGATGTCGAAGCTGCATGTGCAGCAAGATTAAGATTGCTGCAAGCGAAGAAGGTCCCCTGCTACAACATGGCAGCCTATTACGACTGCTCAGGGATGCGTCTCACACTCCCCTCCAGCTTTTTGATGCACCATGCCAAGCTTGATGACCTTGAGGCCACCGAGGGACTGGGGTGCCAGGTGACAAGGCTGGTTTGCCAGGTTTTATACATGCCCCTGTCACAGCAGTGCCTGGCAGACGGGTAGCAGTGAAAAGCCCTCACCAATGCCACACACACACACCCACACACTGGTAGTCATTACCTGAATTTAAACCAACTGCAAGCTGTACTACAGACTCAACCCCCTACAGAGATGCTGGATAATTAGTCCCCTTACAATCTCCAACGTGCTGAGCCCATGCCAGTACATCGTCATCATCATAAATAAATGAAAAGATGAGCAAATTAAAGAGTCAATACACTACACTTACAGGAATTGTTGTACTTTTGGCTGACATGTGAACAGACCTTGGGAGCATATGGAAATATTGAAGCGGTTAAATGTAATAGTGCTTTTTAAGCGGTCATTTCTAATCTTCTTGATTTGGACACCATATCCTCCAGTGTGGTGGTAGAATCTGAAGAGTGAGAAGATGTGTCCATCACCTTAGTAGAGGTTGCCATGGTGGTTTAAAAGCTTTCTGGTGACAGTAATGTAGATGAGATTTGCCCCAAACTGCTGAGGGCTGTGCACTTGGGGTTTTCTTGGCTAACACACCTCTTCTACATGCCTGGATGATGTCAGTTTTGTCAGAGTGGTGCTCCCTGTTTTTAAAAGGGGGGACCAAAGTGAGTGCTTCATCTATCAGGGAATGGCACTACTCAGCCTCACCAAACAAACAACAAATAAATTTGGAAAACAAAGGCAGAATAACAATTTACTCTGGGTAGCTGGCGGGAAATGATTAAATTACCATGGAAAATATATTCAAATGACAAATTCATAGAACGTAAATCAATGGTGTAAGTAGTGGTGTAAAGTAGGGTATACAAGGTTGCTTTCAGTCATCACAAAGTATATCCACCTCTTAGATGCATCACATTCACTTATGAGATATTTTTCATTTTAATTTTTCTGGGAAAGCAAAGGGTATAACCTGTCCATCTCTGCTTCTAACTGGCCAGTTGACTTCATTGAACGAGTTGGTTAGGTTCATGCATGAGATTTAGTACGCTGATATCATTCTGATGCATACTCCTTTATTTCTAGCAACATTTGCATGTACTACTGGATTGGTTTTTAGGCCAATTAAACATATGTCATTTATTACTATATACCCTAACCAGTAACGGAACTGCTATTACAGGTGTAGTAGTATTTTTGAAAAATTCTCATTCACTTCCTGTTCTATATTCAGTTGTGGGTTTTTGTAAACTTCATATTATTTACTTTTGTGTACTGAAATACACTAGCTTTCTTTGATATTTGAGGACGGGGGTCAGCAGCTCTGATATCTGGGGGTTGAAAGGTTATACATAGGGGGGGAAAGTGATACAGTAAACATGAAGTGAAACTGATTTAATTTGTGGCAAAATGTCACAAAAGATTTTCAGTGCTTTTGCAGCTGATGCATAACAGCCTTGCACCAAAAGGGTTGGGACAAATGAATGGACCCTCTGGCAAAGACAAACATAGGTGTCACTTGACCAACAGCATAGCGGATGTTTTCAAAGGCAAGTTTTAAGTCTAGAATTAAACCCGTCTGTCGAATTACAATACAGCTTCTCATTTGATATTTGTGACCATTGCTTTGACTATTCATTCTGATTAAAATAAAGATTGAGTCAAAATAATCAAACTGTTCATTCAAGCTGAAGCTCCTGCTGATGACCAAAGCCTGATGCAACAAGGTTCAGCTGCTTTTTACTGTTTTGGTGAGCTCTAGCAGGTTTGACAGACACTGAGGGTAAATAGGTCATGGCACAGAAACACTGATCTTGTCTGAAGCAGTGAAGAGAGTAGGCGAGGTTGTGCATACTGTATTCGTAAAGGAAGAGCAAAGGGTGCAGAAAAATAAATTTTTGGCCTTGAGAGGATTAAACAAGGACAGCGAAAAAATCTGTAAAAACTTCTACCCTCATCCTGATGAGGTTGCAAGAATAGAAGACATGTTTTTGTGCAAATATGTACATTGATTCTTAGTAATAATTATAGATCTTGCACTGCTACTGCACTAAATACATTTAGTGCAATGGTGTGATATTATTGCAAGCTGTGAATGTTGGGTAGCATACATAATTCATAGAATGATAGAGTATATTTACAGCTGAGTCATCAGAATATATGTATTTTATATTTTAGGAAAAGATGCCAGCTGCTCTAACATTTTTTGTTTTGTGAATGATGTAAAGGCTTTTGATTGGCTGTACTTTTTGCCAAACCATCATCTTTCCATCACCCAGCCAAACATTTTAAGAAATTTCTTGATTCTGTATTGTTTTCTTGTCTGATAGAGCAAGATAAAGCAATAAAGGAATTTACTTTTTTTAATATAACAACATTCATTTGGATTATAATTAATTAATGTATTCTCATGGATTGTATGTGTACGTACGAAAAGTTGTGTACAGATTTTCGTGCATTATCGTACGAATATCCAATGATACGAGCGACTAGTGCACATGCGCAATTCCCTGCAGTGAGAAATGGCTTCCATTCCTTTCAGCTATTGAACACGCTTCTTTCCATCGGCGAAACAGAGTGGCAGGAATCATGTCTAAATTAGCATTTTTTTAGGTTTTCATTATATAGCTTTTCTCATGACATAAACTTACATGTTAGGGTTACACTTTTTCAGTTGAAGAATGCACAGATGTTTTTATACCCTAATTTCACAGCTGTGAAAGTGTTTCCTCTAATATTTGAAATTGTGGCCAGGAAACTTTCAGACTTATAATAGGTTTTGGGGTTAGGAAGCACATCTGTTTGGTCAGATTTGATCTTGCTTATAGTTAAAGCTTATAGGTTCATCTTGCGCAAAGGCAAGGCCCTTTGAGGTGTACTTTCTCAGACCCTTATTAAGACCAAGCAGGATAAAATCATTTAAACATGTTTTAAGGGGTAATTAGTGGTCACATGTGTTCAAAATATTGACGTCTGCTTAATACACTATCAGACTTTTAAATTTGGACCAGTGTAGATCCGGTTTTACAGTGAGTTTCATATTATATTTTCTAATGACCTAATATGGCCAATTGTACCTACTGTATCCCTTTCCCCAGGCTGACAGGATGGTCCTAGATGACCAAGACTTCAGTAGTGCCAATACGTATCTGGATATACAGTTTTAACTTTTGCATACATAGCTTTACAAATGTTGTTTATTAGCGATGATGTGAAGAAAATGAAGGGATTCCCGTACACTTACAGTGTTTCTTAACATTTCGATCTTGCAGTAAATTCAGCCAGCCTGGGTCTCATTTTATTCGCTCCATTTTATACGCTCCACCCTGTCCAAACTGTGTTAGTTTAGCCCAAAACAGAACTGCTACGAGTGTGTGGTGTCTGTAGCTGTTTTTTTGTTGGAGCACCTTTTTTTTTTCTCTTTTATCCCTGATCATTTTTATCTGTTTTGATTTAATTATCCATGTTTACTTATTGTTGAAATTAATTGCACTGATCTCCAAACGGTGGATGTGTGATGTGTTTTTATGTGACACGTAAGAATGACAAATAAAACCTATATTTATTTTGTTTGTTTATATCCTCCTGTAAATATAATTATTCCGGCTCTCTCCATTCGCCTCGGCTCTCTTGTTCGATGCAGAAGATGTCAGTGGACAGTGATCTCTCAGCGTGCGCTATTGTTCATCCAAAACAAACTTATTTCTCAGTTACCTGCGTGTATTTCCTTTATAGAGTCTTTCAGCAGCGAAAACAGAAAAAAAGCAAATTAAAACAAACAAACAAGGTAGCCTATTTGTGATTTCCGCCGTTTGCGGAAGCTACAGCGATAGTAGCGTCTTTAGTAACCACCATAGCAACGAAACAAAAATAAACTTTACAGGTTAATAACTAACAAACTAAAGCTTGCATACATTCCTTGAAGGAAGATTGTAAAAGTTAAAAGTACAGTTTTCTCTTTCAACAAAATATTATAATGTCAAAACCATTTTAAAATGTTTTTTTTTCCTCTGTGAATAAAAGGCCAGTCAGGCCTGACTTCAGGCTTTGCGCAGGCGCACTTGTCGCTTGTGTTCATGGATATTCGTAGGATTATGCATGAAAATCTGTGCATAACTTTACATACGTTTTCATACGAACTGTGGATGAGAGTTGCCTGAATTAAGGCAACATAAACATGAACAGCATCACAAGAGTTTTTCAAATTTAAAACAGTTGAGTCTCAACAGTTTTCTGGAATTAGATCAAAATTTCTTTACTAGCTATACTGCACTGTCATTACCAGTGACTTGATTATTCTTCCAATTTATTCCTAATGGTTAGCTGCCATAATGATATGATGTCTTGGTGATGGGCCCAATTGGCAATTGTTCATAATAGGATTTGCTTGTTCAAAACACTTTCGGATCTAGATTTTTTGGCCTGTGTGCCTGTCTGTGCCCTTGACTTGAGGTTCACATTACTTGCCTCTGCCTCCATCTGTATTCCGTTTTTGCTTATTAGACTAAACAGAAAGTAATTATTTCTCAGTCATTCCATTTGCCTGGCAGCGGGAGGCAAACCACTTTTGCAGACTAATCGGCTCACAGCAGAGGTGGCCTCAGCTACAAGCAAGTCTGTGTGAATGTCCTGGATTAAACTTGCCAATACATGATGCATCTCATGTGGCTGGGCTCCAGTGAGTCATTCTTGAAAGCCATCTTTAACATTCCCTTTGGCTCATCTGCTCTCTGATACACTCACAGGCTCTCCTTTTACTCAATTTTGCCTTAATAGTTTTGTCAGCGTCTGTTTCTTGTCTGTTCTGAGTTTATTGTCATCTTTTGCCTCTTCTTCAATGCTACACCAACCAGCCCACACCCTTGTCTAAATATTTCTTTCTCCATTTTATAATTATACCAGTTGCCCACTTTTCCTCCCACTTTTATTTCTCTCACTCCTTACCTCATTTAGGCTTCCTCATTCTCCCCTGCCCCCTCCCCTGTTTCCTCAAATAGCCTCGTGTCTCTTTTGGCTCCATCTGCCATTACCATGAAGGGCACAATGCCCGCTGCCCAGCCCAAACTTCAGAGCTGACACCATGGCCACTGGACTGAACACACCGGCATATGTGTTGTCTGGGAAAATAGCATTACACAAGTGTGACACACGCACAGCCAGGTGGTGGTGTCATGCATTTGCACCTTCAGGAATGTGTGAGCAAACCACATTTATAGTGTTACAACACATACACAAACACTGTAAATATATTTGATGAGGTCCAAATAAGAGTTTTGTGATTGCAATGTTGGCTGCATGATGACATTTGGCCTTGTGGCCTACATGACAAGCGGTTAAAAAGAACACTGTTAGATTTAATAATGGGCAAAGTGGTGTGTCATTTTTCACAGCTCAATATAACTATAAAACACCCTGATGCTTAGATCACTTTCATCAAAACATAGACTCCACACCAACATCCTTAGACATCTTACAGTACTCTCTGGTTTAAATAAATCCCTTTATCCTCATACTCTGATAATCTGCAGTCCATATGCAGCACATATAGAAGCACTGAGAATTTTGTCAAAAAATGACAATATGCCTTGAAACAAACGGCAGAATTCACAGCATTCATCTGTTGTTTTGCCTCCTGGCAAAGGTTTGTCACCACAGTCTCCCTAAACAAGCAGTTGTTTTATGTGCCACAACGTGGACCATATTGCACCTGGTGTGTAAGACACTGTGGACCCAACGTTTGTTCACAACTCAGCCCCCGCTCCCTGAAGCAGTGTGTATCCGTCGCACTCCGTGATTGAGCCAGCTGCTCTCCATTCTAAAGGATGACAGTTATTTGAAGTTGACAGGTTTGCAGATGCAGCGTGATGTCCCAGTGTCTTGGAGGTAGTGTAGCGATTAAGACTGTAGGATTTTCGAGGGAAAAAATGTAAAAGTAGCTATGTAATATGTTAATGTCACTCTCATTAAGAATAGCAGAGATCTGTCTTTAGATTTTTTTCCTCTAAGTAAATGTAAACTGCTATGTAAACTGGTACACTATAAAGACTTTGAGAAAAAAAATCCTGGCTTTAGAAACACCAGGGTGGTGAACATTTTCATCCATCTCTGGCAGTCGGTGCAGGTTCCAGCTTCTTGTTATCTCTTTTTACGAGCTTGGCTCTGCCTGACATGCTGAGAAGAACTCTGCTTTCTTCCCCTTAGTTGCAAACATGCCTCTGTAATGACACTGCACAGAAGCAGTTCAGTGGATTAGTGAATATGACAACCTTTTTCTGATCATCTGTAGCATTCTGTAGCAGAATGTTTCTGATCATTTGCCTAATATTATGTGCTGTCTTTACATTATTTCTTTAAATATCCTGTAATAAAAAAAGAAAGAAAAGAAAAGACAAATCTGAAACCACTTTTGGGAGTGAAACTTGTTACTGTTATGCCACAACTTTGAATAGTAACAATTAGGTAAAAGCACTATATTATATTCACTTAAAACTTTTACATTAACATTATCAGCTCAATGGCTGGGATAATATATGTGCTATTTTACAGTTGTAAAATCAATATTTGTGAACAATTTCTACTTTCCTTATATATCTATATTTTAAAAAATAATTTAAGCATGGATGGATGGATTTTTGCTTTTTTTGTTCCTTTGCGTACTCAGGCATGACAGGATTTTTACTTACACGTGACTGTCAGCTTATCAACCAACATACAAGCAGTTATTAGAGGGGAAATGGAATAGCATTTGGCTCTATCCCATCAACTGTCACCTGAGACAGCTGAGTTCAAGTTCAGGAAATCTCTTATTTTCTTGATAAGAATGTTGATTCTTATTTATTTAGTCACTATAGATACTAGGTTTAGAAAATCAAACAGAGAAGGGTAAAAAAAGATACCTGGTCAAGGCTGGAGAAAACCGCATGAGTTGAAATAATTGACTTAATTCCCAGTACCTTCTACACAAACTGTCACAATGTCATGGGTTCCTAGAAACTGGTCAAACTGGACTGCTTTGGGTGAGGAATTTCCTTATGACACATAGAAAAGATGTAAACTAGGCACGTAAAGAATGTTGAAATTGTATGTGATTGTGGTTTCTGGAAACATAAAATGGCACTCTGCTTCTCACATTTTTACTGGAGCTTTACATTTTAATACATGTATGTCGTAACATGATAAACCCGTCAGAGCCGAGACCTGTACTACAAAGTAGGATTAGTGGGTTATAGAAGTAAAGTCAGGTTCAAATCTGGATTTTCAGTTTCACAAGGCTACATTTTGCCAGGGTGTATCACCATATATTGGAACCTCACCTGGTCTCCTCTGGGATAGGGTACGATTTCTGATAAAAGAACAAAATACGTAGGTGTCTGTTAATCAATTAATTCTCTAAGAGAATGAAAAATATTTTTAAAATCTGGGACAGGGACAGTGAGTATCGAAATCTGACTCCAATTACACTGTTTGACTGTCACTGAGAGGGAAATGCTTATGTAGCCAAAAACTGAAACTGATTAATCAAAGGCTCGTTTCTGCTGACTTTCAAAGATTTGGAAGTAACTTTAATTATTTCTCTTTATTAAAACCATATCTCATCTATACAAGACTTTTTCCCCCCATTTTTTCATGCAGCATTAGTGTGCACTGTATCAACTCACCTAACTACAGCAAATCGTGTCCATACATTTATTTTCAAATCTAAATCCACAGAAAATAAGCCACCAGAGTCCTTTTTGTTTAGCCTTTTAAAGACTGGGTGACAGAAACATCAACTATAGACACAGTGATTGTTTCAAAGCGTCAACAGAAAATTCGGCAAATATTTTGTATTTTGGTCTTTGGCTCCTTGAACAATTTGTGAGATGTAAGGCTTTTTTTAATGCCATAAAAAAAATCAATGCTTTACAGTGCATGTTCAAGGTTTAGACAGAAGCTGAGAAAAAAAACACCTCCGTAACCCTCCAATTTTGTCGAGACATCTTTGTTTTGTGACATATATCAGAACATGAAAAGAACAAGACTGCATATTTTTGAAAGACTTAAATGTGGCAAATGTGTGAAGTCAGTACATGTAAAACATAATCTGTACTGTATATATATCACTTCACAGTGCCATTCATTCACTGCCAGTTAGCAGTGAAATATTTGAAAGGCTTTGGTATGAAATTTGCAATTACAGACCAAATCTTTTTTATGTGTGAAAACTTAGTTCCCAGTTAGTCTGAGATGGAACTGTGGTGGCTAAATGAGGTTTCATTTGTGAGATGGAGATGATGAGGATAAGGTTATAACTTAGGCTTCAATTTCTGATGAATAACATAACATGGATGGAAATGTTGTGTATTTCCTGTAAGTGATGATTAATAGCACTAAAGTAAACTCTATTTAAACATGTTTAATTAGATTCATCATAGGAATCAACAACAGTTTTAATCCCTTAATTTCCTGATTTCCAGTCGACACAGAGCATTGGGAGAAAGGATCACGATTGTATTTTTTTTCATGATTACGAACCTGTGCATCTGCAACTTCACCAGAAGAGCCATGCAAAGCAAACAAGACGGAACAAGAGAGCTGATAAGTTATTACTTACCGATAGCAATAAAATCAACATAAATCTGATCTAATCTATTCTTTATTGTTAGATAAAGAATAGATAATGACACTTTTTTTCCTTTTCATTTTTTGGTTTATCTATTATAACAAAAGTGTGTTTTTATATAGTTCCTTCTGCATGATGTCGAAACATAGCAAGACTTCTGGTGTCTTTTGACAGGCGGGAAACCAAAGGTCGAGAGTAGTTTGGTATTTCAGACAACAGGGCAGTTTAAGCCCTGGGAATGTGATTAACAAAGGGTAATTTCTTTCAAAACTAGTCAAAAGCACATCGTTTTACAGTCCCAATCTTCTCTAGCCTTGCTTTAAGTAGTTTTTCTGTTAGTTTTTTTATTCATTTGTTGTGAGCTGCCAGTTTTGTGATATTTCAGACTGTACACAATCGCGAACCATCACATCCATTCACCTCTTCCTGTTTTAATGATGTTGCAGTGGTACTGATCAGTTTATTGATTTATGCATTTATATAGTGTGCATTCTCTTTTTTTTTTGTTTGTTTAGGCCGCAGCAGCTGCTGTGTTGCTTTTCAACCTGCTGAAAATGTGATTTTCATCCACATTTTACATGAACGTGCACAGATCCAGAGTCGGAAAACCTTGGTTGACTTACCGAGCTAATAATCAGGGTCATAGTTTAGTAGATATCCATTGTTCATTCATTTAAGTTAAATAACAAGAAGATGCAGACCTCAGGAGTGTCAGCGACTTACTGATATGACACAAAGGTAAACACCCCTTGTGAAACTGAACTGCAAATATAGCAGAACTGAACAGAGCAACTCAGTGGGAATTTCTAAATGTTTGAGGATATATTCTTGGAAGATGTGGGAGTACATCCACACCATATGCAACTCTTCCATCTATACTCAGTCACACACACAACCTTCCCCCTGTGCATTTATAAAGGTTCATCTTCCCTTCCTAATCAATGATGTGGCATTCTTAATTGTATGCTCTCCCTTAACTTGAAAGCCAATAGGCAGAAGTAGCAGAGACCTGGTCTCCGCAATATGTGTTCAGATTTGGACAAAGAGGACACATGAATGCTCTCAGGGTGACGTGCAGATATAAACTCTAAGACTCTCCTAATCTGAATAAGATATTAGCGCCACAGTGTTGACACAGAACCAAATTGTTCAATCTGGACTCATTTGAATTGACCATATATAATTGTGTATGTGTTGTGCCTGTAATAAGATTCCAATAAAGAAATATTCCACTGGCCAACTAAGTTTTGTTTTATATGTTTTCCCAACTGCTGTTGGGAAAAAGCTGTTGCCTTTTATAAGACACAGTCTCTTACTGCAGACTCTCAGAAACAAAAGCTCTGTATATAGATAAGTGTATACAAACAAGGCCTATTTATATCTGTTAAAGTGTTCACCAAAAGGTAGAAGAAGTGCAGTATTGATTACAATGCAACATTTTGCACTGTAATTCGAAAAGTTTGAAGTCTGAATATATTTTTGTGAGTAGGCACCATTATAACGCACCATTCTGTGTATATTTTTCTTTGATGTCTCTCTTTATTTTTTATCTTCATCCACCACCTACTTCAAAGCAGAGTGCTCTACACTCAGGTTGCCAACGGATACCCTGACACATAAGCTTACTTCACATTCAAAAAAAATAATTGAATTGTTTTTTCAACTCTATTCTAAATAAAAGCCTTCATTTAAAATGAAATTCCTATGAATTTATTTGCAACCTTTACATCTTTTTCATTTAACACCATCTTGGCAAAAGTAGACACTGATGCCCAGGAATATTTTAAGACGATATTTAAAGGGATCTCCTCTTTTTTTGATAAACACAAATGATCTGAGACTAAGTTCGATGATTGATCGAACTGTAATAAATGTCTTTCTGTAATATGTCCCAGTTTTATCCTAATACCAGGTAGTGCTTCTAAAAGAAAAGAAACAATAAAAGAATACAAGCTTTCAATTCAAGTGGGTCTCTCAGAATCCCAAGGAGACTAAACCTGGCCCAAGGGAGAGCTGGAATAAACACTTGGATTTTATAACCACTTTTATAAAAGGGAACACAACAGCAGCCAGAGGTAAATCAGATTATTAGGATCACTATGCAAATATGTATTTGTGTGAGGCATTAATACCCTTGCCATATTTTTTGTAGAAGACGTTTAGAGAGAGAGGAACACTTCCTTAAAGGCATCTGTATCATTCAGTCAGCACACTAATATTGGTAAACATCTCCCATTTCTCTTATACATAAAGTGTAGTCTCTGTCTGGCGTGTGATACCATGCAGGGGGTGAGACCCCATCAGTATATATAGTAGGATGTAGTGTAATGGCTGTCGGGTCATAAATGTGAAATATTCATTTTGTGCACACAGTATAAAACATACACACGTGAAAAAAAAAGAAACTTAATATTTCTTCAGTTCATCTCTGAAAAGCAGAAATGTGACAGATTTTTTTTCTGCCCATTTTCCCTTTTTCTCTCTTCATTCAATACATGTTCAATTGTATCTGTTGTGGTAAATTAATGGTAAATGTCCTCACACATAAGAACTAACTCCATGATTTACACACTAACCTAACATAAAATCACATGACATCATTTCCCCGTAGGGAGAGAAATTGTTGTAACGAACCATGTAACTGACTCCTTTAGATCAGGATTTTTGTCTGACACCATTTAACTGAGCAATTTTCTCTCACAGTCAGACACACAATAACACACACACAATATAATGTAGCATACATCTAATGTTTGACATGGCTGTCATATAAAATACACAGTAAATTAATTGCATTGCAAAATTGCAGCAATGGAAGTTACCTAAAGTTACCACTGGATCTGTTTTGTGTTTGTGGTCAAATGGAACAGATAACTGGAGGTTTTAAGCTAAGGACCTTAAATCCCAAGTCCTTTGACTTCCATGTTATTCAGAAAAACATATTTGACAGCTGCAGTAATTTGTAGTTGAATGAACAAGCACTTTTAGATGATTGTCCATGTGACTTAAAGGTGCTATAACTTTCAAGTATTTCAAGTATGAATGGTACTTGTTTATTTGTTTGTCAACACATTTTTATCAGCATCTAAAATAATATGGTTCACTTGTATGCCTCATTAATATACTGCACATGGGGAACTATAATTTCATTTTTCATTCTTTAAGGATGGGACAGTGTCCTTGATTTAAGGTAATATACATTAGAATGATCAATTCTTGATGATATGCTTTTTTTCAATCAATGTATTATATCTTTGTAAGTTACAATTTGAATATATAATAAACAGCATTTCCAAAATATTTCTGTTTTTATCATTTCCTTTTCTGATCCATCCAGTTATATACTGTTGTGATGCATTCTCCGTTTTCAAGATTCTACTTAATCAGAAGGGTATAGGTGGCTTTTTTTTCCCGCAATGTATTTTTCCAAGTTTGTGCCAAAATTTTAAACAACTTCTTGCCAAATGTCCTAAAAAAAGTCTGAGTTTATTCACTGCATTTAATAGGCCTTTCTCTTTCAAATTCTCTGTGTAGCCTCACATTTTCTACGTGCTTGGAACTTTGATTTCATGCTGTCAGCAGTCAAAACAACCTCTGACGAACCTGGGTGTCTCAGGAGTCTATCATCTATAGTCAGTCCATTCCTGATCACTCTCTGCTATATTGTCAGACCTCCATCTCAATGTCACAGTGTCTAATGTGTTGAGATAATAACCGCAATTATGCACAAATGAAAGTCCCTCATTATAATTTTTAGTTAATGAGCTTGCAACCTATCGTTTCACCCCATCTCCTCTGTTTCTTAATCCATTCTCTGTGTCACTTTTCAGATGCATATTTATTTTACATGAAAAAACTTTTATTTCTGTAATTTATTTTCTGATCAGGAATGACTTATTATGTAGTATCAAGATACTTTAGAATGATAAACAATATAATCTAGCTCACAAAGCAGCATGTTCCTTATTAAAAGTATATTTCTATCATGTTTTGTCTCCAATACAGATCCATTTTTTATGTCCGTGAAAAACTGCCAGAAAGGCCAAAGTTAACCCTCAAATGTACGTGTTTTGTGGGGGTAAATATAGCCATATATCTTTTTGACTATTTATGTATGTCCCTCTGGACTGATGCAAACATTTTCTTGGCTGAGGCTGACATCAAACTCTCTACAATGTCAACTCTGTCAACTCTCCAGCAAGGCAGAAATGCTAAAAAAGCAAAATAAGAAATATAACAGCTGCTTTATGCTGATTCCATGTATAGGGATGACTTACCTCCAGTTGCCCAACCTTGGTAAATATATTTCTAAATCAATATGTGCTTTAGAAATGAATGTTTGTGGCAGAGGGAGAAGGAGAACAATCAAGTCAATTGGATCATTAAATGAAGAAAGAAGAAAAGACAAGTAATGAAGAGGTGAACAGGTGCTGTATGATTAACTTCAAAGGAACAAGTGAAATGTCAGGGAAGGGAGGAGCAAATCTCTCTGTGTGTGGTTTCTCACTTGCCCCCTGCCTGTGCTGGTCATTTGCTGCCATTTGTTTGAGATGATATTGACAAGAAAGTGAAGACATCATATTGGCATCCTGCCTCTGCGTCACCAAACATTTTTATCTTCTGTCTATTGCAATCAACGTTTCAGTTTCAGTTTCTATCCTCCATACAATCTCGTCTCTGCCCTCTTGTCTCTTTGTTTAATGGAATATTTCTTGCTTTTAAGAATCTATTTTCCCTGCACATTCCTAATTTATTTTTTATTCTTTTTTGCTGCCGATTGAAACTTAAACATCTCCCTGCATCATTTTCAACTACTGTATTCCTCTTTTTTCTTAATTTCTTTATAACATTTTATCTAAATCACTTCTTATCATGTGTCATCTCATTTGCTTTCCAAATAATCCTTGATATTTGTATTAATATCAATGTTTTCAAATGACATCCACCCAAACAACATCCAGTGCCTTAAGGAACTCAAGGGGGATTTCCATCACCCCCTTAGGTCCTGTTAATGCAGGCCTGATAACTATTTCAGTGACCTTAACCCAGTAATGACAAGTACTCCTCAAGGTCCTTTGTCTCTGCTTCATATAGACTATCAGCCTGGTAAGAAATTCCTCAAAGTATTCCTTCCACTACTGGACTAGATCCTCAGTTAAGGTCTGAGGTACTCTATCCCTGTTGTATCCCATCCAGATTCCCCCACCTGAGACCTATTGACAGTTTGACTGTATCACTATGAGGCCGACCAAAAGTCATGCTCCATAACCTCATCGTCCCACATCAACCTTTTTAAATACACGTCTGAATAATTTATTCAGACAAATCTTATTAATGTAATTTCAGTAAATGTGGTTGAAAACCTAATCTCTGAATTAAGCAGTTTTCTTTCTCTTATCCCTCCTCCTTCATTGCCTGTCTTTCAAACTGGTCTAGTGGGAGACCGAAGTGCTCTTTGGAGGCGCCTCATTTCCATTTTGATTTCTCTTTGCCTTTGTAGTGGTTCATCATCTCCCGTCTCGTGGCCTGACCACCCCTCGACCCATCTCTCTTGACTCCCCCAAGCTTTCATCTCTGTCCTCCTTCATCCTATCCTCATGGTGTGTTTATCTGGTGGCTTGTTTGTACTGATGACCACCGACCCCACACCAAATCATGTCTTGTCTCATCTGTGTTAAGATTACAAAACATGACTCAGATGTCTGTGAAGACTGATACATGTTTGCTTGTTTGGCTCCCTGTCTTATCTGAAATGTGATGTTCTGTACAGTGACTTCCCCTTTTGCGAGTGTAGTGTGATGGGAATATTGATTTAGGCATGTGTTCCAATAGTGTATTTTCCAACATATGAGATGATAAAAGGAACTGATGGGGTGGGAAAAATAGTGACAGAGCAGGCAGCCCAGATGGAAATTCAGTCTTTAGAGTGATCTATTTGCTATCAAAACATTGTAAGTCATGCATTTTGAAAACATTCAGAGATTTCATATATGAAATATATATAAAAAAGGGCATTTATGGTAGATGGTGTCAGATAGCAAAATAGAGAGAGAACAACAGTAACAATAAGACTGCAGAAAGGATGGTGAAAAGTGAAAGCAGCAGTATATACTTAAGGGAATAACAGTAGTTGATAGATGGGGCAGAACAGACGTGACATGGAGCAAAGCATCCTGAGAGACCTCAGTTGCTACTGCTTGTGTAAACCCCACTTCTCTCAGTGGACGTGTAGAGTTGTCACACATCAGATATCACACAAGCTGGCTGGATTGGGGTGTTGATTGGACTAGATCTCAGTATCTTGTCTGAGTTTTGTTCACCAAGCCTTGGTAATTTATCTTCAGCTGGGTGGAGAATAAAACCATTACAGTGGGTTTGAAGAAGTATCTACTGGGAGAAATTCTAAATTCTCATCAGAGGATGAACTAAAATCATACAACCAACGTTGCCAGAAGAATTTTAAATTTGGTACATTTTCATTAATCTGTTTAACCAACTCTGGCCTCTTCTCCATATAATTGATGATATTTATTCTGCCTTGCTTAAATATCCCTCTGCTGATGCTAGTGTAAACTATGAAAGATTGTAATTCAGAAGACCACTATCTTTGTTAAAAAATAAAACAATGTTTTAACCACACGCTCTCCCTCATGTGGTTAAAGGCATGGTTCAAGTGAAACAATTTATCTTTTTCAGAGGTGATGGCCACAAACAGTTGTTTGAGTTGTTTGACATGAATCAAACATGGAGAATCAGTCACAGGCCACATTCCTTGTTGCTCTGATTTGTGTTTGACCTTGACAACGATAGAATCTCAAGGTTGCCACAGTTTTCCGACCCTTCTCATACGTTTGGTCAGTTTAAAAACACTAATTAACCTAAAATGCAATCTGGGTTTAATAAGTCTAGAAAAAAAGAGACAAGGAATGTGTCGAAAACAGAGTGCTACATAATGTTTGTCAGTAATGTCACTTATGATACACACACATATATAATATTCATTAAGTTCAGCTGTCTAAATAGTAAATGTTCCAAAAAACTGCCATGTTAGCCATTGCTTATATGACCTAGAAAACTGGCAAATCTACAATGAACCGATCATCAAAAATTACCCTTAGCTGAAGATAGCCCACTTGAGTTTGATGTGACATATGAGTCACAGAAAAGTGACCTCCTTGTTGATGCATCTCCTACTGCGGGCATAATTGTTGTTTTTTTTCTGTTTTTGCTTTAACATACTAAGCAGCTACAAAGGTGTGAACCAACAGCACAGATATGGCTCTTTCGGGGTGGTCAGAAAAAGTGTACATTAATAACATTTTCTCAATTTAAACTTCAATTAAAAAAAAAAGTATAACCACATCTATTCATCCTCCCTTTTCAATACACAATTTCTCCTTTTCAGCTGGAGGCTGTCCCAGCTGCCATTGGGCGAGGGGTGCACGGTACATTCTGGACATGTTGCCAATCCATCACAGGGTTAATACAGAGACATGATTTAAATGATTTTAATCAACCTGACATGCATGATTTTGAGTTGCAGAAGACAGTAACACAGTAAGAAGAGAGATTACGCTCAAAGTCCACACAGAAAGGGCTCAGTTTAAACCAGCAACCTTCTTTCTGTGAGGCAAAAAAAAAACCCCGCTCTGTCACCCTCAGAGAGAGATGAATACCACTGAATACTTACCAGTTTGAAATAATTTTTTAACTCATATCAAAGGCGAAGGGATATTTTTCACATCTATTTTCAGAGAAATAGTGGTATAAGAGAAGGACAAACAAATTCATAGTATCGGGATTAACTATCTAACCTGCAGATAAATAGATAAATAAATAACAAGACCTCCACTGTTTCCCTGAAGAAGATACTCCACCCAAAAGGGATCACAATAAAATTTATGATGCTATATGTTGCAGGTGAGCAGTGAACTTTATCTGCTGCACTCTGTTGTTAGTCCTTGATTTCATTTTATGCTTTGAAATGTAATTGACAATGAAGTGTGTGGCCCACAAACTGCAGATCTCATTGAAGCAAACAAAACAGGTTGAGAAATGACTCAGAGCATCTGTCATGTCTTTCCTTGTGGTAAACCAATGAACTTTTGGGAGTGTCTCCCATTTCCTCACACTTCAAAAGTCAGAGACTTAAGACTGAACTGAGACCTTTCTCACTGCCATTATTCTCTTCCCACTCATTCCCTTTCACGCGTCACCTGGTCCACTCTAAATCTAAGAAAATTAATTTAGTGGGCTAAAATACCGATAACTGATGAACTATAACTCAACAGGGAGGGAAAATAAAGACAGATAAAGAATGCCTTCAAGGTAGAGGAGGCAGTAGGAAAAAAGTGGTGGTGAGAAGCAGGTAGTGTTTATACGAGGGGAGGCTTTAGAGGGAAGACAGCAAATGGTCTGGAAAGAAATGTGTTAGTGTCCTCACATCCTGGATGTGCTTCAACAATAGATCAGAAAACATTAAATGTTGTGGCGATACATTTTTAATGGCACTTTACAGAACCTGTCTTCAGCTACAACAATCGAGCCATTTGTGTAGGGTCTTGGAAGAAAGTTGATGAAAAAACACAAGAAGCTGATGAGAGCCTTTGCACAAACAGTATATGCTTGCATGGCGATAAGGGAAAGAAGAGAGAAGAAATGGGAAAAAATAGAAGGGAAAAGGCATCTTAGTAAAAAAAAGAAATATGATTTGGCACAGACATTAACTTGATTAAAAAGTTGTTTCGGTTGCAGGAGTGTCGTTATGCTGCCATCTATAACTGAGGAACACCAACAGATTGCTTGGCTCCCAGCTCATGTAATTGTTCCAAAGCTTGGAGGGAAAAAAAATGGTTGTACCATGCAAGGAATGACATAAATAGGATTCTGAACACAACATGTACTATGAATTAATGAGCAAATGTTTTTTCACTGTGTCTTTTGCTGATTTGTTTCCAAGTTTTTACACTGAAAAAGCAAAGATCAAAAAGTGCTCTTGAACACACTCTACAATGAAGTATGTTCAAAATTGGTGATTTTGCATTTTTCAGACAAACTGTAGCAAGTTCTCCTGAATGGGTTTAGGAAATTTCCCTTACAGTGCAACTACTACATAAAAGAAACTTGTTTCTGCTGACTGACATTGTCTAACTTGTCACCAGCACTTTCTCTATTTTGAATAGGCTGGTTTAATTTCTCCTGTAAATTTAACATCCACAATATGTCTGTCTTTCTACTCTACAGAGTCCTTCCTTCATTGCTCCTGGAGTTCTCTTCTGCAACTTTCTCTGTGCAAGACTTTTTTGAGTGATATCTTTACTAACCCTGAATTTAGAATCTATGGACAACCACCTTCAAATAATTTGCTTCTATTGTCTCACTCTCACTTGAGTAATTTCCAAGCAACAACTTTGCCTCCTTGAATGGTCGCTCAGAGTGGCCGTTATCCATGATATTAAGGTTTACAGTTATGCCTAATTAATGCCATGATTGACATGTTCTATGTCTTTAGCTTAACAGTTAGATAAATTTCTTAAATGCCGCATGGTATTGCTCCAAAATCCAAAGACAGAGACAACCAATTGACAAATTTGAGAATTCAAAACTGTTGTCCACAAATCCATGGCGGATGTCACATTGGTTACATTCATCTTTTAAATGCAGTTTAATTTAAAAATTACCTATCTGAAGGTAAGCTTATTGTTTATAATCTTCCCCATCACCTGAATCCTACTCCTTCTTGTTTCTCACCCATTAAGTACTAATTTAGCATTGATTGTATGTATACATAGGCTACTTTACCTAATTCCCTATCAGATTTTTAGCTTTGCTTTATAAATCCCTGGGCTCATCTTAGTCCTTTATTTTGTACCTCTTTGCTTTCCCTCTGTAATTTTTTCAGTTCCTAAAGTGTTCCCTGAGGAAAGAGGAGCTTAAGAGAGGAGGCTTTTTGAAGGAGCAATAAGCAAGTATGCACAGATGTATCCTTGGCCGAACTCTTTTCTTACTTTTGAGCAAACTGGCAGACTATTATTACCAGTTGTCACAGTTTTATGTTTTGATAATCTTATTTCAGGTCTTTTGTCATGTTTTTGTCACCTGTTTCATTTTCATCAGCTGCACTCACTCACTAATCACCCTCCTCAGTATTTAGTCTCCCAGTTGGTTCATGTTTATTGCAGAAGCCTCACTTACCCTTCATGCCACAGTTAAGGCTTGTTAAGTCTAGGGCTTGCCTTATAGTCATGTTATTTATCCATAGTCTTGTTTTTGTTAGCGTTTGGTATTTTTGAATCTGGCTCTGCCTGTTGTTCTTGCTCCTTGCTGTTTGGAATAAACCTTTTGATTTTTGAAAGAACTGCATCTGGGTCCTACCTCCTCCGCCGATCCTGACACCAGTGGTAACAACTTTTTACTTGTAACAGTTACTAACAATGGCATTACTATTAACATTTGTTTGAAAATACTGTGATAGGAAAACACTGTTACTGTTTGAAACTACAGCTATGATGTGCTGTAAAATTGCTAAAAATCATTCTTAAGCAAAAGTGCTGATTTATTAGAATCAGAAATGCTCAAAATAATTATCTGAAGTAAATGTCTGAGTTTTGTATTTACTTGGTTTTGGTTCTGGTTTTGATTTAGATTTTCCGGCTTGTTTTGTCATTTTGTTCTGACATTACCCATCGACGTCCTCAGTTGCCTCTCTACCTTATCCAAGTTACCACCTGTTCCCAATCATCCCTCCCTGTATATATGTTCCTTGGTTCTCACTGTTCCCTGCCAGTTTATTGATTTAATTCCCCTGTGGTTTCCATTTCAGTTTCTGTTTGTGTCTGGCAGTTTTTCATTCATTTGTCCGTCAGCCAGTCCTGTTATTTTATTTAGTTTTTATTTTTTAAACTTTCTGTCTATCATTACTGTCCTGCCTCGGCAGCATCTTCTTTTTAGTTTTAATAAAGTAGCCTACATCATCCCCCACCTGTCCTGTGTTTGTGTCCGGCCCCTACAGTCAATCTCGACAAGAATGGCTAATTTCAGACTGTTATTGTATTGAACAATATTTATATAGATTATTTAATTTGATCACCTTACTAACAGGAGCTCATTTCAATTAATTAATATACAGTGTGGTAGCTTATTAAAAGGACATGGTGTATGGCAATACTATAAAAGTATGAATAAAAACGAGGGTTGAGGCAAAGTGTCCACTAAAGTGGACCAGGAACATTTTACTTGAACACTGGCCTACAGACAAGGCATGAAACCAGAAAACCACAGAGGACCGGAACAGTTATTATGCCCAGATAAGGTTTAATGAATAAAGGTTAATACCTGCATCTGCTTGCATAAACAAATCCCACATGCCCATATGTTATAGGGAGAACAGTCTTGCAGGCATGCTAGCTCTAAGTTATTCTTGCTTTAGCAGAGGTGCTTAGCGTCTTAATACAAGTCCTACGTATGAGGAAGAACTCATTTCTTTGGGGCCTTTTATTTTACTAATCTGCATTAGAATCAGTCCAATCCTAACAGTGGTGTTCCTGGGCTACTCAGTCTAAAAAGGAACTCCAACTGTTGTTCTTTGTTTGAAGTGGTTTTTTTGGTTTTTTTTTTCTTTATTCATTTATAGAAAGATATTTATCAAGTTAGATTTTCTGTAATGTTACCATGGTGATTTCTTCCCTGGCTAGTCATTGTTTATGTTTGTATCTAAAAAGGCTGTTTTACCTCTCAAAGCAAATACTGTACATGCCTGTGTTTTCACCATTGCCTTTAAATGTCTAATAATTGAAAATATTTGAGTTGGTTTGACCAAAAACTGGCTTTTAAAAAGCATGTGAACATGTTAGTTCAAAAGAGATCATACAAAATCAAGTTTCTTAAAACCAAATATACACTCTTATAAGGGAGTGGGGGTTCAAATCACTCCTGTATGTATACACTCAACTAGACTCTTATGAGCTAATGTCCTTGCACATTCTCCAAAGTTCCATCTTTTTGGAAAAAAAGATTAAAGTGCAAGTGGATATTAATACAGCTGCATTCCCACTTAAGCTGCTTTCATTAAAATGTTTTCCTTTTTCTCGTCAGTTGGCCAAATGCATCGGAAATTGTGATTAAAAATCAGCCCATAATAACTACTGTATGTTGCTTAAAACATTTCCAGACTGCTGCTCAGCATTAATGAAAATCCGGATTTTACAACTGCAGCTTCAGACAGAATCATCAGTCAAGTAACTTAAAGACAACTGTGCAGCGAATTCTGCTACATTTCTTCCACAAAGACTGGGGTGGCACAATGTCTTGAATATGTTCTCACAGTAAAAAACACCATGTTGTTTACATATTTCAGTTATTAACTCGACTGACATCTACTCCCATATTGTTACAAGAAGGATGATCCAGTTATATGGCTATATGTGCTTTTTTTATCTAACTCACAGTAGTGAGATACAAGACTAGATTAACGAAGGGAATAGTACAATGGAGGCTTTTTTATATTTCTTTTAATGTGCAAGACATGTAGCTATCAGGAGTCAGTATGTGCTCATAGTGGGATTTCTACACCAGTAAATCTTACTCTAGGAAGGGGTCAAGAGGTGGAGAGGATCAATGCCATTGAATGGACCTGAAGCATTAGAGGAAAGGAGGAGTGAGATGGAGAGATAAAGAAAAGAGGATGGTTAAAAGACATCAACTGGCAAGGAAGGGTAGGGAGGTCACCATTAACCATGGGACAAGGAGGCCACTGGTTCTTCGATTAGTCAGAGCATCAGTCAATAATGATTCGATTTAGCTCTCTGAAGGACTGTGAGTGGTAAATGTAAAATATGTATGAGCATTTATACATGTGTATTATGGCTAACATCAGATATATACAAAGACATGGAAAGTCAAAAGAAAAATTTAAAATGAACATCAAAGGTTAGCTCCTGATGCAGATGTAGGTGAGCTTCTGTGAGACGTGGATTGTGTGGTGGATGAAGTCTTTAGCACACGGTACAAAGTGAAATGTGTTTTTCAAATCCTGAATGAAACTGGTATTGTTCTGATATGGGCAACAGAGAGAATGGAATCCCTGTCAAACTGAGCTAATTGATACTGTCAGAAATGCAAGACAAAAATTATTTGACTGATTGTTTATTGTGAGAATTTCAAAAGATGAATATGTGGCGCTGAATTGATAGTGCATAGTGCAAATTAAACTGAGATTGCTAGCGGCTAGCTAGCTGGCATTCCCAAAGATAGTCTGGCTCTTGTATTCTCCACCTTGCGTAACAACTTCCCCTCAGCTGCCTAGCTTCTCGCTTTCTCACAGTATATGCTAATAAGCTACACAGCCCTATCCCCAGTAGTCGGAATCAGTTGGTTCTTGTTTCACCAAATAATCTGTAAAATATACAGGCTGTCTGACCTTGCTTTTCTGAAACTCTGGGTGATGCTCTGTAGAATTCATAGCAGAAATCGTCAGCATAAGCACAGATGGCTGATTTACCTTATGTCTTATAATACCAGCAAAGGCCTCTTAAGGACATATTCAAAAAGGTTAACAATTTGATTTTACGCAGAGGGTAACTTCTTTTAATTAAGTGTTGCGTCCAATGGTAACCTTATACAGTGCTGCAACAGACCAGTATTTATGTGGAAAGTTGCTCCCAAGGTCACTTTGTTGGTCAGTCTTGTCCTACATAGACTACTGTCTGCCTTAACTCTACACATGCAAACACACAGTGCTTTGCAGTTTGCTCTCCACTTTTCTTCCATTCCGCTATCCCCCACTACTCTCATATAATTCCTAACACGTGCGTTGTATGTGTGCACACATAGTTATCCCTGTGTTTTTCTTAAGAGTTCCAAAATTTGATGTAAGCGTTTCAGTGCTCTGACACTATGTGATATCTGCAGTGACCCAAAACCTGGCTGTGGTGCAAACAGCGGGAGAGCGGGAACTGAGGCAATAGACAAAGGACAGAAACAGGCAGAGAGGTAGGAGACTCGCAGAAGACAGAGGGTGATGTTGTGGATACACTATATGTTTGCCTACCAGCAGGAGTACTGTGGCTCAATTTCTTCTCCCCCTGTTACACAGCTTCTCTTTCCACATCCTCTATTCTCTTTATGCTCCCTCAGGTCAAATCATCTTACAGTGTACTGCTGGGTCTCTGTAGTGCTAAAGTTTTGAAGATAGAGGGTGGTTAAGGTGTACATGACAAGAAAATACCAGCATTAAAAGTATTACACCAAAATTCTACATCATCTCATTCCCAAAGCCAAAAAGAACTTAAAGTTGAAAATTTGGTAAAACTTTGACATCCAAAATCACAATTCTTTTTTTTTCTCAGTAGTTGTCTAAAAGGAGAATGTCTTATGTATCTTGATAAATGCTAATTGTTTGACTTGACTGGTCGAAATATACGCTGCATAGCAAAGTATGCTTCTTCCCCATTACGTGTAGTAGCATGTTTACATCAGTGCTCTGTGGGCCAAAATGTCTGCTATACGTCTACTTCCCACACAACAGGATTGTTTCTAGAACAACACAAAGGGCATTACAGGCTGTGTTTCTGATTGTCACAACTCTCGTAGGTTAAAAAAAAAAAAGGGAAAATCGGTGAAGCTTGTATCCTTTTGAGTTTCCGTTTCATATATTCATTATATACAGTATATATAATTATTACCCCTCCACATGGATTTTAGAGTACAGAAGTCATTGGCTTGAATAAATTTGCTGTTACACTGCTGAAAGTGTGCCAGGAAATTGAACAAGAATTGAACAAGAATTGTTGTTGATTCCATCTTTTTTGATTTAATAGATTTTGTACTTTAACTCAGAAGACCTTCAATGGTACTTCAAAATTAGTGAATTCAGTTCAGGTTTATCTTTATAGTGCCAATTCACATGGCTCTTTGAAGATACAGTTCAATTTCAATGAAATTCCTAAATCAATATTTCAAGCAGACAGTAGTCATTGCAAGAGTTGAGGCCTCCATAATTTAAGAGCATACATAAAAATGTGTTCTTTGATCTCTTTTACAAGGGGAGCACATGGAAGAGATGGCTAAGGTAAGGTAGCATTTTAAATGAACATGTACCTTCACTTTATCCAGTGGGAATCGTATACACTTTTATATACTGAGGGGAAAAACAACAACAACAACAAAATAAAAGAGCTGGAATGGTTTTGTAAAGGAGTAGCCAGTCAGTTCTCGGCATCATCTTATTCAAGTATGATCAATCTTTATATAACACCGGTGGAAAAATTAGAGGAAATAATGTTTTGATTTATTCCAATTCATTTATCAATTTTTCTACCAACCTACATACAGTAGATTTCTACCCATGAAGACATGTTGTCCATTCTAAAAGAGTAGGTGCATTGTAAATTAAACTTATTTGACATTTATTGTGTAATGAATACGTGTGAATGGCCACTATAATTCAATATGTCAAAGAGCAGTACTTTCTTCATATAAGCACTTCCAGTTATACACTTGATTTTTATCATTAGGCTGAGTAAAAGAGATGGATATCCTAAATCCATTGTCAATTGTAAAGTTATTGTGGCTCCAAAAATGAATAAAATGCTCTCAGATCAAATCAAATCAAACTGCACTGGTGGTGAGAAATGACAGCATATCACCACGGTGGCAGATTTTGCATGAGTGCAAATTAAAAATAATGACAGAAGTTTCAAGCTCTGACTTTTTTTTATGTCCCCTGATGTTTGCAACATATTTTATTGTAGCTTTCAGACATGGATAAAATGTGAAAAAGATGCCACTGACCTAAGAACTTTTGAGACTGAAAATTCTACACAGACAAGCAGGTGCTGGCCAACCAATCAGAGACAGTGGCCATAGACGTGTTGTACAATAAGGCAGTTATGATAAATGATGCAATCCCCTGCTGTGGATATCATCAGGAAAGGGGAGTACACAAAGATCAAAAAGTACCAGAGTTTGAAGGAAAACTTTGAGCAGGCTTATAAGCTCAAATCAAAGTGGCCCCAATTTAAATAGGCATATTTAAAGCTATGAATTCCAGATTGGGAGGCTTGCTCCTGTAGATTCCAAGTACAACTTCTGAACTCCAAAGATGTCTGTTGAGAAAAGTGCAGTCCAGGATCGACAAGGACACGGAACCTACAACTTGCCCTGGTAGAAAAACTCCTGAGAAATCATTAATAGGTCTTCCTGTTTTATTGACTGGGTTGAGTAACACCTGTGAATCTGTTTTTTTACTCAGCTGTTAAAAAGCCACAATGAGTATTGTTAAAAATGCAGTTTTAACGATGCAAAGTTTAAACAAACAACAAAACTGAACACATGCTGCAACAATGCATTCTGTGATAGCACACTATGCTTTCAATTTAGCTTTTGTTGAGAACAAAGTAACAGTTTATACAGGGGTTTGTTGTTGCTAATAATTTTAAGATTCTTACATCAGTTCTTCCAGGCAAGAGAGAGTTAAAGACCCTAAAGATCTGCAGAAAAAAAACAACTAGTTACTGAAAAAAAGGCAATATGGAATTACTAAGGGATTCAGCTTCACCTGAAATGCGAGTTAAATAAACACAACCTGAAGAGTCATTCACAAACTCTTCCATTTTACCAGAAATTCACTGTAAAATTATCAGAAAATAATAACCATGGTGGTTTATTAGTTTACAATCAGCCATTTATGTCAAGAGATGGTATAAGTCATTTACAGTCATATTCTCCACTGGCATTACAATATTTCCAGAACAGCCCAAACAGATGAGCACTGACTTGATTATTTGTTTGTTTTGCTTTCGGTTGCATTTTCTACGTCCACCATACTGTCTCCTTTGTGCTGGGACAGGAAGAGTAAAGCAGAGTGTATCTTGTAGGTTTGTCTGCTAAATGTGGGTAAATGCTGCTTTTATGGATACACAGCGTGGATTAATTCTATGCTCGGAAAAGACTTTAAACAGCTTTTTCTGTTTTTTCTTTCTTTTTTTTTTTTGCTGCCTATGTAGTTTTTACTCTTTAAACATTTACATTGAAAAATGAACATCTTTAATATGACAGGATTTTAATCAAATGTCTGCAGCATCACTGAACAATACAAAATACTGACCAGGATACTATACAAAATATTGTTTATATATATGTATATATACAAAATATTATGGACATTACAAAAACAAAGACAGCACTAGAATAATGTTGACAAATGTTCTGCACCTTTTAACTTAACGCAATTTCAGTCTCAGTCTAATGCAGGACAGCAGAAGACAAAATTTCATAGCTGATATTAGTTTTAGATTCTACACATGTAGAAGGTAAACAAATACAAACTCAGGCTTGCACACATTTCTAAGATCAAATTAGTGTAGGAACACACATGCAAGGGGTCATCACAGTCTCTTAGGACTAACAAGGAAACAATCTCATTGCATAGACAGATGTAATATCCTTCCCATTTCCTCTGCACAGACAGCAATTACTGATCCTCAGCCAGGCACTGAAAGAAGCTAATAATGTACCGATATGATAATCATTGCCTTATTGGACAGCACATTAGAGGAGTCTTTGGATGTCAAGGCAGAAGGGACAGATGGGGTAGGCAGAAACCGGACACACACAGAACTGCACACAGATGAATGCACACACAAATACACATGCATGCTTGCAGGCCACTAACATGTGCACTAATCTTTCCAACAATGTCTGCCTTTGTTTTTGTTTGTTTTTTCGCAACCTTTTGCATAGCACAGCCAAATGGCATTAATAGAAAATGCAACCATTAGTAATATTGCTGCAAAGTCTCAGTATGATTCTTGCTGGTTTTCTGTATGTTACTGAAAGTGAATAGGCGGTGTAGACAGAAAAAGATGTGTGAGGTTGTAAAAGCACTGAGACTAAAGAGATAAGAGACTTAGAGGAAGATGTTGCGATGAAATCAGGTTGAAAGATTGAGAGCCGAAAAATGAGCAGATAAAAAAGACAGATGAACATTATTATTGTCTACTGTGTTCTTGTGTCTCTGTGAGGGCCTCTGCGTATCTGAGTGGATAAACAGTACAGATGGTTTCTACAACTTCAGTGTTTTGGCATGAGCATGGGCAGAATTACACTTGACTGCACATACAGCTGTGTGTATGCCTATGTTCCATGCTCTGCTACATCAGGTGTATGTACTGTCTGCACAATAGTAAGATTAAGTGAAACGAGCCATTAGAGCCTCAACAAGTGCAATGTCTAAACACTCACACTTGTCTTGTTAGTGGATGATTTTATTCCTATTAGAACCTCAATTGGGAACACTTCTAACCTGCTTTAAAAACCAAGATGTCTGTTACCAAGATCCAAGATATTAATCAAAAGTGAGCAACATCTGGAGGTTTTATTTTCACAGCAAGTAATAAGAATAGAATTTAACTGAAACTCAGTGAGTTATTATTGGATTAGGTGAGTTATGAAATATTCATCTTTATTTATTCAAGCTTTGAATGGTAATGTTTTACAAAGAGCTACAGCTACCCATAAGGAAATGAAGAAAGTATTAAGAACTGCCTGATAATTGATGCTTTCGTCACGAGTACCTCCCTTAAAACTCAGATGCATAAATGATGCATACAAACCTAAAGAAATTCTAAAGAATGAGTGAATGTAGCGTCAACATCTGTTCACTGCTATAACTGAAGCAATAGTTCCAAGATGATTGAAATTTAGAGAGAAGAACCACTCATATGCACCCTTAATATAACAGGCAGTTAGAATGAATATCCACATTCCTGCATTTGTGCCTTTAGTTTTAGTCAGTAAACTACAGATTTATGCAACTAGCTCCTGGTCTCTATATTAGATATTAATAGCTTTCTGAATAACTAACATGGGGTTACTATATTACTGTGTCATTAAGTAATGAGTAGTTCATGAATACCAGCAAATATGAATATGTCTGATCAAAACACTAAGCACCTCAAAGGAGCCCAAACACTATGCTTTATTATGAATATGAATTAGTCATTAACTAATGATTCTCTATTACAGAAATTCTCAGCTAATTATCGAGTCTACTGTATAGTCTTGGTTTGGGAGTTACTAAGGAAGTATCTGGTAACAAAGCAAAATTATCTGTACTTTATCCTTTGAATAACTACATGCAGAGCCTGCAGCTCTCAAACAAATGCTACAGCTTGTAAAGTAGCAGAAACATTTGCAAAACCTGTAGATTAGTTATCCTATCAGTTGGTGTAAACAGAACATATATTAAAGTCCAAAAGAGTAGAAAAGGGGGATTTGGGAACTTGAAATTCAAAAATCT
Source organism: Leuresthes tenuis (assembly GCF_036924035.1). NCBI lineage: Eukaryota > Metazoa > Chordata > Actinopteri > Atheriniformes > Atherinopsidae > Leuresthes > Leuresthes tenuis. The sequence goes on along the minus strand of NW_027325361.1, from coordinate 11,383,578 downwards.
GGGTTGCTTTTGCTCCAATAAACAGAAATATCCCATAGGGCTTGGCCGAAATCGAACAAATGGCCAGGATCTTGATGGCCTGAACTTGATCCAAGTCTTTATATCCAGAGCTCAAACATAACCATACCCCCACCAAATGTTGGGAATAGCTATAGTCCACCAAGAAGAACACAAAGACTGAGCAAAGCAATATGAAAGCTTTTTAACACTAGTTTAATAGCCACAGTTAGACCTATCAGAGTGTAGCTGTTAAAACACTACATAGGGGGAAAAAAAGAAAATACTTTTTCAACAGCAGGTTTGAGAGATAAAACATAAATTTTCTGTGTGCAGAACAACTACAACATGATGCCTGGAAACTATAGCCTGGTCTTCAGAGACTCTTTCCCTGTTATGTGTCACTGTCAGCTTGATCATAATTTCCTGCTGCAGCTTCACATTCATTAAGCATGCTTCACTGAAGAAAGATTTAATTGAGGACCCTTGAAGTATTTGCACTGCAACTGTCAACTATTAACCTCAGTAATTAGAGTTTATGATGATAATGTTCTCTTGCTGCTTTGCAACCACAGTGCCCACCAGGCTGCAGAGTGACACTTGAGGGGGCAGGAGTGAGTGACAGCAGAGAAGAGGAGCAGACAGGCTGACCAGATGGCTGGAGCTGTAGTGCCTGCAGTGCTATGGCTTAATACCACGGCAGAGTGTTCAAGAAAAAAGTTGTGATGATGATACACAGTGAAAGATTCACTTGGGATAAACTTTTATTCATGCATGCAGGTTAGATTCCAATACAGAGGTTGTGTGCAAAGGAAATTAAGAGAAGCTGTGAGTGTGCAATTCAGGAATTGATAGAAAAGAAAAGAAAAGCATGAGATTAAGAGGAAACAGGGTGACAAAGTTAGAGAGCAGCAGTATCTAAGTTATTAATAAGATAGTCTTAAGAAAATAAGAAGGTTTGCCTTCCATCATTTCTCCCCACTCTCAATCATTCTAACTACAAACCAGAGAGGCCACAGCTCTTTGTCTAGGCTGTATTTTCAACATCACCAAACTACAAAGTAGCCACCAAAGTCTGTTTTTACAAGACAGCTGTAGTAGGGAGAGAAAGAAGATAAAATGGAAGTGCAGAACTAAATTTATCAAAGTAAAGGGTAAGGCTTTCTGCAACAGGGCTGTGGATCAAGTCATATTGTTGTTTGATGGATATTTCTACATGTCAGACGGTACAGATTTTCTTCCATGACTGTGTCATTGCTATTACATGAACTTAGCAAAAGCAACACCTCTGTTCCTCCCCAGTAGTTGCCAAGAATAGGGAGAAAGTTGCGTTATATTAAATTTGACGTGGAGATGGAATATCTCTGAATAACCTCCAGCTCCAGTATATGTAACATCAGTAATATTTTATTCATTAATATTCTTTTTTTTTTCCTTTCACACTGGAAAACATTACACTTCATTAGGTATGGGTGTGTCTGAAATGACTTGGTATTTGGTTGGCATGTAGAAGTAGAATAAAATAGTAAATAATGATGAGTTTTGAAGCCATGTCTCTTGCATTTTAGTTAATGTGTGCTTTTTTAATTTTGACTACATTTAAGGGATTTGCAAAACTGCATATGTTTCTTCTCCCTTTGGTTGTTTGTATATGATGGTTCATTCATTTCTTCTTTAGTTTTCTTATCCAAGCATTGATTAACAGTTTGAAAGCCTTGGCCTTGGTCCAAAATTACTCTTCAAATTCTAAGATGAAAATTGTCACAGTTACCCCCTAAAACCTTTTCCTACTTCCCAATCCCCCACATTCATCTGGAATTTCCCAGTTATGGGCATTTTCCAAGTGATGATGTCACCAGACCTCTGCACGCACTTACTCACATTATGGTAATTTATTAGTCATTCTTTATGTAAATGAACAGCCTGTTATGACTCCCAAGTCACATACTAGTGCTTGGTCAGGAACCTGTAAGTTTTGAATGTAAGGGTTACCCCCAAAGCACCACTTCTATGAGGGCAGGGTTTCCCCAACTGGTAACATAATAGTCCCAGGGCATGTTGCCATATTAAACTTTTCACAATATAACATAATCCTATATCCTTATAGTTATAATAATATTGTTCTATGACAATATTTTTTGTGTATTTTAGTGCCTAACCTTGATATTTTGCCAACCTAAACCAAATATTTTTATCACTTGATTTAACTAAACACTGTGTATGCCTAACAAGGTTGCAAGACCAGAGGTAAAAAAATAATTATATAAATTATATAAACTGGTAACGCAGCACTATTGTATGAGATTTTCCTGTCACCGTTTACTCTTAGCATCACTGATTCGTCACTCACACCAGCAGAAGGGTAACTAGCAATATTGTTTCTCAAAAAGCAGTTCTGTGGCGAGAAGACTTTGTTTCCTGCAAGTTATGATGAAACTGTGTAACCTACAGTTACATGGTCGAGATGAAAACACATTAACTCATTTCTTCATGTAATGTGGCACCAAGCTTCCGTTTGGTGGAAATGTAGCACATCTTACTGGAGATGGGATCAATGTGACATAAATGTCATCATCAAAGGTTGCGTGTGATGTTTGTATACCTGCCATTCTGTTGTGATCCTACTCACTTGATTTGTTCAGTGCAAGCAAGGAATACCACTTATTGTGGTTGCAAATCTATTGGGCTTGTATGGAACATATAAACCAAGCTGAGAAGATGTTTCTATATTGTGAAGTAAATTCAACAACAAGGATATATTTTCATCAAAAAGATTTCTGCTTCAAGCTGTGTTGTGACCAGACTCAAATTCAGCAATTCAAAACCTAGATCAAGAGCTGCATATGTCTGCATATGTCTACCACGGAAGAAACTTTATATTGGTTATTATAATACTTATATGTTTTCATATTTCTAGTTCATATTTCTAGTTTTTCATATTTCTAGTTTAATCTGTGATTTATATACAATGTCATATATGATAATGATAGTTCATAAAGATCCATCTCAGACATATTAAGTCACTCTTGCAAAGATGCTGGTATCCTGCTCTCTGACACCTCAGCAGAGGCAAATGTTGCCCCATTTAAGCAAAGCATGTGCGTAAGCAGCCGTTTGGTCACAGGCTTCTCCAGCTATTAACCTGCTATCACCATGATATAGAATAATTTAGAAGCACTGGAAAGCATAACTAGTTGTCACTTTCAACTTGCAGTTTTCATTATAAGGAACCTTGATAAGATCAAGGAAATTGCTTTCTAACCACCAAGGTACTGTGACCCAAGTAGTGTAGAGATGAGAGACACAATTTGGTGTTTTAAGAACTGCAGACAAGGACATTCTTCTGTGAGTTGCAATTATGAACAGCGGCTTTGTGAGGAAATCTTTAAAAGTGAGGTTCAATTTGCCAATCACAGGTCTCACTCCTACTCAGTGACCTGGCAGTGGCTAGGTATTGTAGAAGAGTCAGTCATTTTGTTCAGTGTTAAATCCTTTTGAAGACTAGTCTACTGTGATGTTATATATAATGACTTTTTGAGGAAATTTCTAAAGAAAGATTGAGCTCTAGAGAAAGAAGAAAGATAGAAGCTTGGAACTAACATCAGAGATGTTATAAGTTCATTACATTAATCATTGCTATTCCTCCTCCTTGGTTGCGTTTTTATGGGTTTTTCTTCTCTTGTCATTGTTCTTTTCCTTTTTCACCCTGTGTTCTTAATCTTATCAGCACTGTGCAGGTGTTCCATGGCACTCTGGGATTCTTAATTTGATTATCAGGTATTCAAATCCATGGTATTTTCTCTCAACTGTTTGTTTCTCCACCCAGTCCCCAGTGGCCCTTTTTTCATGTGGAACAATGCCATCACTGTCAGGGCTAAAGATCAATGAAAAGTCAATTCCCTCCAGCATGTGGTCTATAGTTTCAGGTAGCCTTTATAAATTGAGGTGGGAGATTTTTATGGTTTCGTCTCTGTGTACAGTGGATTGAGCACAAGCAGACGAAAGAGAAAAGTAGCATATAAGGATAAAGAGATCATGAAAAAAACAACCATAGTTACCTTTTATACTGCTCAGACAGCAATAGTTGTCTGATGGTAACACTGCTTTGGAAAGAATGGGTTGCAGGACATGGATCAGTTTTTTTGGTGTTTGTTTGTTTGTTTAATTTTCTGTATGTACTGTCTGTGTCTAACAACACATCTAACTTGCCGAAAACTGACTCGCTAAAACCAGACAAGTGGACACATGAGTTGCCACTTATCACAAGATAACATGTCAAAATAGAGTCCCAAAAATTGTGAGATTGTAATGTTTTACGTTGCCTGTTGTCTTGTATAGAGAAGGTGATATGAACTATACATCAATTCAGATTTTCATGCTAACCTAATCCTAACCATTCATGATGGACAGTCAAGTTAAAGGGTGAAATGTTGTTTTACAATATAAGATCAGATGAAGTTCAAGGCTGATTGTATGTCATGACAGTCAATAGAGTGAAACCCCCACCCACCCTTCGCTACACTTTTTATAAGTGATTTGAAACATTTAATTGTTATGTAGTACCTAATTTGTAACAGTTTTATATAATGCTACATGTAGGTGTGCTATAATTTTTAAAGTTAAATGTTGGCATGTGATATTTTTGGGTCCCTGAAAATGTAGTAACTGTACAATTTTTCGTAAATAAGGCAGTTTCATGTAATTCGATTTTATTAAATTCATGTCCCAGAGTCGTAATTTGTAAGCAAAATGTATGAATGTTGATAGTGTAAAAGGTAGACATTTGTATGTGACAATGTCAGAGGTAAAATTGTATGAAATCTTAGTCTTTATGGTGAAACTGTGACATTTTCTGATGTGCGTCAAGGTAGCTGTTAAACATTCTGGTGCATGACAGTGTCTGTCCAACCATTCCACATCTAAAATCATCCCAGTCCATTAAAGCACAACAAATACCACTGGTTAGCAGCCTTTCGTGTTACATTTTAACGTTCAGTGTACCCCTGAGAAGCATTCAACATTCTGGGTAGTGATCTAGATATGGATGTAGGTGTATGAAAACTATTATCAGATTTGAAATCTTTTCATCTTATTTTTTTCTTTTCTCCTTTTTAGACATTTTTGGGTTTGGTTGAGAAACCGGAATTAGAGGTTATGCTTAGAAAAATATATGGCTTCATGATATGGCTCACAATACAGACTTGTGGTGTTTGAAGCCACACTTTTCTTTTTTTGCAATAAATTTTGACAATTTTCTTTGTTTCCATGGTGATGATTCCAACAAATGTGATGAAATCAACCTGAAGATTTGGCTATCATCTCTTATGACATTTTAGAATATCTATTGTTGTCTATTAGACGGGGATAAAAGCAAATGAAGGGGACACCCAGGTATGCTGATACTAAGCTGTCCAAGCCAATTGTCTGTATTTGGCAAATGCGGAATGACAAAGAAATTCTATGTCATTTGTGCAGAATACAGCTGGAGATTAAGGTTATTATTAACACAACGGTTGGAAGTTGTGGCTTTGCATCCCAAATGATAAATGGTGTTGCTTCTATAATAATGTATATCTGCCAGAGTCACTGAAGATTTTCCTTGAAATGTGGCATCCATTGCTTTTTTTATTTTTAAGAGCAGATGTTCCTTAAACTGTTTATTGTTTTTTTCATTTTTTGAGAAAGATATAATGGCAAAGCAAACCCTTTCATGGAAAGAGAAGGATGTAGGTTACTAAGTTAAAATACCTCCTTCTGATGCTTTTGATAAACTTTTACAGCACATGTGCTCCTCATACTTTTTTTTAAAGAAGGGGATGCATAACCCTTGCTCAAAAACTCTCTATGTCAATCTGTTCTTTAGAAAGACTGATAGAAAACAAATGGGAAACAAGTAGAGGTCCATCCTTCTGTAAAAGACAACAGATGGTGAAAGGGTTGGCCAATAACTACTGACAAAACAAGCTGCCACTAATTTCCATTCAATAATATATCAAACAAAAGCCTTTATATTCTCCTAAAACATCAACTGTAATTGGACTTAAGCAGAGGCTACTTAATATTCAATTTATCGAAATGATTGCCGTAGAAATGTTCATAATGATGTGCTTGACTCTTTGAAAGTCAGCATGCAACACAAAATCAACTGAACTATGATGTTGTTCAGGTTTATTTGGAAACACTGTCAATTCAATTTACTCTCAAAGGAAAAATTTTGTTCTGACATGCTGATGTTCTGCTCACTCTGCTTTTCACAGAAGTGTCAGCATGCTGTGGCTTTGACCTTTGGAGTCTTTTCTTGAGATAGTAAATACAGTTTGCTAGACTTTATGGGCATGTTATAAGTTGTGGCGTGTAAAGCTTCTGAGAAGGGACCTTAACTGCATGAGAGATGACTGTATTTCTATTGAATATCCAGTTTATGAAAAAGTAACTGTGGCAACAAGGGTGAGAATATCATTGAACAAGATTGTAAATATTCTGGTCTTCCTTGAATAACTGTTAAGCAGAGGTACAGTGTAAAGGTGACATTAGAAAAAAAAATTATAATGTTTTCAGTCTATGCTCTGAAGTCTGTTTTCCAGTGATATTATTATCAGATTTTAAATCACTTCAACTGGATGCCAGACAAGGGGACATTTTAATATAATTTAACTTGAATTATGGTTGATGTTCATAAAAGCTCTGAAGTTCAAATGGATCAACTAGAAACTTACTCACCAGGCAGCATGACGCTATTCGCTATTCTATTCTTCTGCTGGCAATACTGAAATTAAGTCAGGGATATATTATAATTACCATAGAACAGTGAGCCCAAACAGGACTGAAATACTATTACTGGAATATAGTTTATGCCTGTAGTCTCATTGTCCAGAGAAAATGCCTCCATAAAGAAATGTGCATAGTTACTGAGGGGGTTCAAGAAGAAAAATATCTTGTTTGTGTTTTTATAAGAAATACAGACAAACTCATTACTCAGGTGTCTAGAAAGAGGAATTAAAACCAAATGCAGCAAGGAGCACATGTTTGTTAAGATATATGTATATATGTATTGGTTCTGACCAAAGATATCCAATTGATCTCACCTTTGCATGACTGACATCAAGCTCTGTCCCTTTCTTGCTTTAGGATGATGCACTGTAACCACAGCAAAGTGTGACAGATGGTATAGGCCTCCATCAACAGTTGACTGAATGCGTAGTGCACATTATGCTTGAGGATCCTGGTGACCCCAGAGCTCAGGCTCCAAGAAGGTCTGAGCATATGGCCAGTGAAGCCAAAGAACAATCCCCCAACCCCTCCACCCTTTGGGGAGGAGGGAGGAAGTCTCCTCTGTATTGCCCCATCAGATTCATCTACTACTTCTTTGAGACATCTACTGATAGATTGAACAAGATGTCAGATGCTTTGATTATGGTCCATAAAATAGTCAATAGTCCAAAACCCTAAGTAAACCGTTGTTTAGAAATACAATTTAGAAGAAAATGCAGAGAAGGGTGTAACCCTGGGTGAGATCAGGAGCAATGTCTTCACTTCTTTGAAATGTTGAATTAGTCAATCTCTCCTGCTCCTCTTCCTGCCATAGCCCAGGAAGCAATGAGGATGTTAATCTCCTAATCAGAAAATGTCCTGTCTACCATTGCCCCAGAGTGCCACTTCAGACTTCTGAGACCCAATAAACACTGTTTTCAGCTGGCTTTAAATTGCCCAAAATCATCATGTGAAATGTTGACAATATTCTCTTTTTTTTTTAATGATTTCAGCAGCAGAAAATCTAGGCATGCCATAGGAGAAAATATTAATAGAATTACTGCTCTACTTTTATTTAGAATGATGGCAGGATTGTTGTAATGTTAAACTTTATCTGAAAATAAATTAGTACGATTTCTACAAATGAATAAACAAATTTAGCCCACTTTCTTCAACAATTAACTGACATAAGTACACAAGTAAATGTTTCTAATATGTTTAAAAATAGTTAAGTTATAGAAATATATATGATAAAAGAAATATTACAACAGGATGATAATGATCTCATAGATAATCTGTTAATTTCTGCTGCCAAAATATTATTCTTGGTCCCCGTGACAAGTTATCTCATTCAAGTTACATCTGCAGTGCCCACTGTCATTTGACATTGTTGTAACCTTTGAGGCTAAAACATTCCTGCACCTAACACATTCAAGAAGTCTCCCTTGGTAGGAGGGGTATTAAGTTTTACAGGTATAAACTAGCATGCATTAGTGACAATGATGACATCTGTGTTTCAGTTGGCACCAGCCTTGCCATTCTGAAGTCAACCTTGACCAGATACAAAAACAGTGGCCATGGCAACATGATTGTGCAGCTTGAGAATTTGTGTTCAACCAGCAATTTGCTGATGTAATTATTCATATGTGAATTGATTTAATTACCTCTCTCAGCCAAACAATTTCTTCGCTTCAGCCTTTAAGAACCATGGAGCATTAGAAAAGAGCATCTTCTCCAGCAGCTGTGCTGTCATATGGCATTCTTTGCTCGGTTTCATTTTCCCCTCAATGCCTCATTTAAACTATGGCTGACATCTCATCTGGTTCCATCCATGATATTTCATGGTGTTTTGTGTGTGTATATATATATATATGTGTGTATGTATGTGTGTGTAAAAAATGCATTTATTAAAAAATATATATTTAAAGTTCATTTCTGAAAATCTAAGATTTGTTGAGCAGTTCTAATAGGCATGTGAGTGTAACTCACTAACAAGGCTACCGTATGTTCCAATGAAAAAAAAAAGTCAATATGTACTAAAACTAGAATGACTCTTTGTTACTTTTATACATAAAGATTTTCCTGTAATTTCAGCTTCCTAAAAGATTCATATATGTATCTGTTTTGCGGTTATTGCAGGCTTCTGGGCTAATCACCTTCAACTTTTTCAAATTGTTTAACTAAGATTATTCACAATCTTAACTTCTGAAAATCAAATTTTAAAAAAATGTATCAATGCGATCCTTTCATTTCGCTCTTTCTCTCCATTTTCAGGTAAACAGACCTAATCCTTTTTGTTCCAGAAATAATGCATGATGAATATCTCCTTTGTGGATGACAACCCACTTTAGATACCAAGAATGGCATCTGTCTATCATAAAAGCCTGGAAACAGTCCATCTGCATATGGAAGTGAACAGCTCTGCACACAAGCTGGCTATTTCTATTTCCTGCGATTGGTTTCCTTTGAACATTCAACACCATATGGGACTGATAGCTCCATTCTGGACATCTTATTTGAATTTTTTAAGTTAGAATGTGGACAGAGCCTGTTTATCTTACTATGTTTTCATTAAAGCAATGAAAAAAGATGAATAAACATGCAATAAAGGAGCATGAATTTGCTCTCAAGGGTCATCGGATGCACTTCAAAAGCCTTTTCAGGAAATTATGCAGTCATGTATGTGAATCAGTCGTAGAGGGAAAAGTTGTTATTCACCATCAGTCAGTAAGCTATTGCAAGATCTGGTTTAAAGATTTGTCACTTAAAAATGTGGGCTTTATCGATATGGGGCAAGGGGTAAAGGAAAAAAAAATAAAAAAATTTGTTTGTTTATTCGGAATCTGGTCAGGTTTGATTCTTGAATTGTCTATACAAGATCATTAAAAATCAGTCATTCTTGGAGATATACCTAAAATTATCTTGAACATTAGGTCTGTTGATTATTGTCTATACTCGTACATTTAGATTATAAGAATTTATCATTGTAAGAGCAGATTTATGGTAATTGTTATGTGTCACGGTCTGGTTGTAATTGACGGGTCAGCCTATATAGTATATGAACCTTTGGGGGCTCGTCAGGTGTTTCCAGCCGGAACAGGGAAAAACAGTTTTTGACCGCTGTTCAGCATCATGTTATGCTCCATGCAGATGTGGGTTAATTGAATGATTTAAAGTATAGGATGTAAAATAAATGGACTTGTTTGCATCCTAACTGAAAAGCAACTGGACTATCATTCATCCGTCATGGTAAAGTAAAGCGCGTCAATTAGGTTTCCCGTTGAAATGCCTCAGTAGCCTAAAGCATTGGCTTAGCTTCTACAATCATATTAATCTTATGTACGACCCCTATTTTACTGCAATACGAAATTTCCTTGTATCTTAAGATTTTCAAATATCATTTCAATCTTTTAAAATGCTTCTCTCTCAAGAATAAACACCTGACATCATTTGCACAAGCTGTAATTACAAACTATATTTATGATTCAGAATTAACTAATCTCGTCTGGATACATCTCCTGTGGTGTTGTCACCCTGGCAACCACTGAAGTAAAGCTCTCTGAAGCATGTTTTGGTGAGACAGGTTATTATAAAGAAAATATGATCACAAACATACACTGTAGCTGAGTAAGAACAACCAGTAAGAACCAAAAAGAAGACATCTTTTACAGTTGATGTAGTGTCTTGCCTAGGTGCACATTACTGCCTCATCGGTAATAGGTTGGGGTTCAGCTGCAGATCTGAAGCACAGCAGAGAGGGATGAATAGGCAGGGCTTTGGAATTTACAAAAGGAGAAGTCCCTAATGATAATTCTAATAAGACATGACCTTGTATTTCCACAGCAGCCTCAAACATAGAGAAACTACATGTATTAATCCATTTTATGTAAGAACTGAAAGTTTACCTGCTGTTCAACTATATGGATGTAGTATGTCAAAATGATGGTTAACTGTACCTTAGCCACTGTACAGGAAGAGCCTATATGAATTATAGAGATTGTACAGTAACAGCTGGAGGTAGGAACAATTTAAGGTAATAAACTCACCTCTTCACAGCCAGAATCAGGTCTTTAGGTCCAGGTATTTTGATGTAGGATTTTTAGTTTTCTTTTTTACTTTTTTAGCTGGCAGTAGTTGTACATAGTGTACCACCAATGTTTACATCCATTTGTAGCACTACTACTAGGCCCATCTTCACCATATACCAGTTCCAAAATGTGGTCTATGCAGTTTTGGCATGAGTGGTTTTATATTTTGTACCAACAGAATAAAAAATAACAAATCCAAACTACTGATTCTTCTCCTGAGAAAGAAAGTTTTCAACTTAAATTCTACAACAGATCTTTGGTCCTCCAGGGCATCTACCTCTCACTATGTTGTAGACTCTTGTCTTTTTGCTATAACACACTTTACGAGTATTTTGAGAAAGAATATTTTCTCAATAAAACCTAATTAAAAATAATTTCCATTTCAGTTAATTGGTTTCCCCTGCATGTTTGTACAAGAAACAAGCTGCACCTCTGTTGTTGTCGATCATCCTGATTATGAACCGGTCTACTTGTTTGTGACCCCACACTAATTTGCTCTGCTCTTGGTAGACTGCTTTGGTCATTATTGAAATGAGCTTACTGCATCTGTGTTTGTTGATTAGTGCAGTGTTATGAGCTCACCCACAGCACAGGCCACTTACATTTAACTCTATCTGATTTGTGACCGGATTGCTATTTGCCTGGCTTAGTAAATTTGTCCCTTAGTGCTATAGTTATCCAAAACTTTCAATTGCAAATAAAAGTGCTCTTAATTTGCTGGAGATGATTGTCCTGCTGCATCACATAAAAGCTCTTTAGCACTTGAAAGTCATTGTCCTGTGATTTATTGTAATTGATTTCAGTGGACAAAACTCTTCTTTGAATTTGTATATCCAGTGTTTTATAACAAGAGGTATAGATAGACTAAGGTATATATTTTTTAAAACAATTGAATCTAGATTATTGATGAATGATGAATTTTAATTTCATAACATCCTTAAAACCTGGCTCTGTATCTGGCTCTGCAGATCATTAACTTGCCACCACTACAATCAAAAGGAAACATCTTATTTCTGTTAACTACTCAACATTGTTATCCTTTTTACCGTACATTATTTAATCAACCAGGTTATGCTCGACTCAACTCACTACTCCCAACAACTCAGCCTCCTTCATATTGAATCATTTTTAATCTTGTGCCTTTTTTATGTGAAGAAGATTACACGTTCTGATTTTGGTGAGATGGCAGCTGTATCAGTTACATCACTCCCCCCACTTGCAGGGCAGCAGTATGATTTGAAAACATGTATACAGCCATTATAAAGTTTTATCATAATCTGTTGAAGTCAACAAAAAGCTTGGAATATAGTATAAAGAGGAGTTTTTTTCTTGGAAAATCCTATTCATATTCTAACATGAATCCCTTTATGTATTAACCTGTCTGGAATAGAGAATCAGTCCTGAAATGTTCAGCGAAGACAACACTATTAGGTATTTAGCTGTATAATGCTCCATCACACAGAGGCTCTAACCCATGATGATTGATGCTATAGTGTTTCACTTGCTTTGCAATAGCGAGCCGCAGCTTGTAATGAAAAGATGGGGAGAGTCAACGGGTAAAGCTTGAGACAAGGATCACAGTGAATAATTTTACTGCTTGCCAACGTAACAGACAAAGAAACAATGTGCTTATGCGCACACACACATAAAGACTCCTCCCAGGCTGTAACTGACTGCATCATTCATGGAGGGGGAAAAAAGAAAATCTTATCATTCTAAGAAAAAAATAGAAGTATCAAGCCAATTATTGCATACCCTGGCACAAACAACATGGCTGTTGAAAAATGTTAATTCTTCACATTGTGCATTCCATTACAGGGGAAGTGACAGCTCCTTTAATATTTTGATAACAGTAGGTGGGGGAGGGGGGGTTCATTGAACAAACCAAGCAGCAGCAGCTGTAGAGAAAGCAATTTCCATGGTGAATTTTCCTGTGAAATGCCTGCAGTGTTTTAATCACTCGACATTAACAAATCTTTTAATTACCATTTGTCAACAAGTGTGTTTAGAACGATTTCTGCTGCTAAATACTTGAGGTTTAAGGATGGAGTGACTTAACTGTGATTTCTATTTCACCTCTCTTATTATGTTTTAGGTAGTGAAGAGGCACCCTGGCAAATAAATCTTTCTGAAAATGGAAAAAAAAAATTTAAAAACTAAAACTTAGGCAGACAACTATTATCAATACTTATGACTGGACAAACCACAGTGCAGTGAATAATGATAACTTTTACTAATTTGTCTACATACATTTATATTATATTTGTTGCATAGTCTCTAATAAATCTGACTTTATCTTAATTTCAGGGTATTTCTTGTAATGAACATTAGAATCTTATTCACTGTTACATGTTTGTTCTTTATTTTAATCTATGGAATGCACTTAAAGGGCCCAACACTTAAGGGTCACTTTATGTCCTACTGATCATTGAGATTTTCTCACATATGTGCATAAATATGGCATCCAAAATCAAGCGCATCTCAGTTTCATCAAATGTGCTGACATTCACTCTGAAGAAGACCCAGCAGCATAGCGAGCCTGAGCGGAACAGAGAGAAAGTGATTTAGAGAGCAAGAGAAAAAGCAGGGCAACGTCACTTAGAAAAATGTATATTAAGTCAACTCTCTCTCCTCCAGTCTCTCTACCATTGCCCGCCTGGTGCAGGACATCAGTACAGCGTGGTGGAGTGCAGGGAAGCTACATGCTACCACAGTGGGAGTGAGAGTTGAAGGGCAAGAACACTCACAACGTGCATCCTGCCAAAGCAGTATAACAAATTCAACGTTGTATTGATCTATATGTGCAGATGAATATGCAAACAATATGTGCTGCATGTGTTACTTCTGTATGTCTATCACAGTCGTGAGTTGATGATTGTACATGAATATGGCTATAATATCCAAATATATCAAACACCTTCCATTTAAAAAGAAAATGGAAACATTACTCAGCCGGGATGTGACTGACAGCGTGTAATATGTAAGAGATGATTGAATCATGTTCCTGTTCATACCATCATTAAAAGAAAATCATTTGAATTTTCAAATAATTCACTTGATAGGCTTGCAGTGACAGGCTTGCAGGTACCTTTACGGTTATTGTTTTTACAGGTTTTATCGGCATTGGCTGACTTTACAAAAGTTAATCCCTCTTAAATCATGTTTAAACTAAACGTTGTGTTTATTTATTTATTTATTTTTTTTACATAAGTAAACCTGCTAAAACAAAAAAAAAAAAGAAACAATATTTCCCCATTGATAGATGTAGAATGTTTACCATCTTAAAGTTACAATGAACACTGAACCGGAGTTATATCTAGTAACTACCTCCCAGGGGACTCGCCTTTAAGATATGACAACATGAAGGAAGCACTGTATCCTGCAGGCCGTGGTCGACCACAGTTCATGACAACTCTCTGTTATAATTAGGTTGTGTTGTTAGGTTAGTTTAGCTAATTAGGTTCACTATTTTTGACTGGGTCACGGACATCGGCCGAGAGAATCAGACTGAGAGCAAGCTGCTAACTTTCCTGCTGACAGGTAGTATCAATGACTCTTATTGCATTTTGCCTGCAAGTTCTTGCCATATTTTCCAGAGTCTCCACGTGAAATGGTAAGGTCAATGGCGATTTGTTTCTGAAAAGAAAAAGTCAGGTATGACCATTCGTGGAGCCTGGAATGCAGTGACCAAACTATTTTGGTGCATTGGTGTATCCCTCTCCCCGGCGACATTCTCCAGCTCTTCCGGGGGTATCCAGATGCATTCTTGATATCCCTCCAGTGTGTTCTGGGTGTGTCTAAAAACAACGCTAGAGGGAGACGACAGGGAGGCCACTTTTCAGATGTCTGAACCAGCTCAGCTGACTCATTTCCACGCAGATACCTTCCAAAGTAAACTCATTTCAGCGCTTGTATGTGTGATCACATTCTTTTGGTCACTACCCAGAAATCATGACCATAGGTGAGGGTTGGAATGAAGATGGACCAGTAAATTGAAACCTTCGCTTTCCGGCTGAGCTCCCACTTCACAACAACAGACCAGTACATTGCCCTTACTAGTGCTGACGAAGCCCCAGTCCATCTGTCCATCTCTCACTCTAACCTGTCATCACTCGTGAACACGATCCCATGATACTCAAACTCCTCCACCTGTGGCAGAGACTTCATGGAATCAATGAATGAAAACCAGGCCAACCCCAGTGGAGGGACTTAAAAACTTTTATTTTATGCAACATATTTCTAGTCAATCAAGTGTGCATTGACAAGCGTTTTTAGATGCTTTTAATAAACCAAAACTTTATACATAGAACGTGATTATGTTATACTATATATATACTTTTTCTTAAAGACATTGTTAAAGACACATGAACTGCTATACCTACCCTCCATTTGGTATACACTTTCAATACCAGTGGTGGCTAAATACGACTGTGAGGGTTTCATTTGATTAAGTTTAAAACTTAATGACCCGTTTGACTGAAAAGGCGGTAGCAGGGTTGATATCTGACATGCTAAACTTCCTGGCCCTCCGTGTGATCTCTCTTTGAAAACCACAGCAAAAGTTAGAAAATTTCAAGATAATAGAGATCATTTCCTGAAGAGAAAAAAAGGAAAGAGTGAAAAAAAAAACAGTTTGTGTATCTGTCCTTACAGTCCATTTTCTCACAAATAGAAATAAAACAGTAAATGTATAAATAAGTAATCAAATTTTCCCTCACCTATTAGAGGGAAATTTCATTTAATACAGCAGCACTCGAGCATTCACAAGGCAGGAAAAAAGAGCAATTTAGCTCAGGGCTGAGATAACACGGGCTGAATAGTGCCTTCAATACATCGTTAATCATCACAAGGAATTCAAAATCACCTCTCTCACACCAACACAGATACGACTCCTTCATATTTGGTGTCAAAGGCAGAGTGTTGAGGAGCGTTTCAAAGCATTCCTAGATTCATGGAGTTTCAGGTGGCCACAGAAAAGTGAAGGTTGTCATTAAGCAACAATTTCCTTTTTCCACAGAGAGATGTTTCAAAAGATATGCCCTCTCAAAAAGTGACTGCTGCAGGCAAATTACACCTTTGAAAAATGTTGATATTTTTTTTTTTTTTTTATTGAAGAAGACTGAAAGCTACTTTTCAAATTTGCTGGTACTTTATATAGTGAAATATTTTCTTTGCGTAAAAACCTTGAATTATTTATTTAATGTTAATAAGTCTGTGGTACACTTCTTACAATTTTATCTGTTGTGTAAACTTTGCAACTGTTAGATTCCTCAATAATTGGACTCCTAGTAGAAATAGATAAACCAGTTTGTGTCCATCTATCCATTTTCTATACCTGTGGGAGGGCGGGATCCCAGCTGTCACTGGGCAAAAGGCAGCGTACACACCCTGGACAGTCCATCACAGGGCCACACAGAGACAAACGAGACCAAGCACACTCACACTCACTTCTAAGGACAATTGAGAGTAACCAATTAACCTGACATGCACCTCTTTTGGGCAGTGGGAGGAAGCTGGGGTACCCAGAGCGGGGATTCGAACCTTGAACCCTCTTGGAACCCTGACACGACAGTGCTAACCACCACACCACTGGGCAGCCCCCCGGTTTTTGTATCATAAGAATTTTTAAATAAAATATGCAAAGTTAGTGAGCTACAACAAGAGAGGTGTTTCGTACAGGGAGATGCAAAATAAGATCATAACATGTAGACATTACACAATTGTTGGCACTTCTTTTGACAAATTCAGAAGTTTTTCTGTCAAATTAAAAACATATAAGAATGCTTCTGCACCTAATTTCCATTGTTCACATATACTCAATGAGCAAATTAATTATGGTTAAACATCATAAAAAGGGCTCTTCACCATAGCCTTGAAAAGTCTATTATAAAAAGAAATGCAACAATTGCAAAGGCTCGAGGCAATTGCCAAACATCTTAGAATCCCTATTTCAGCTGTGTCTAATGTTATCAATTTTCATAAGATACTCTAAGGGGTTAAGTTATTCTCTGAGAAAGAAGTCTGTCAAGGTTCTGTTTTTCTTTTCCCTTTTTTTTTCAAACAGTATAAAGAGCCTTAGACTTACATGAAGCCATCTGGATTGGTTCTTTTAGCCCACACCAAAAGCTGTGCACTGAACCAACTAGGCTCCATGAGTAAATTAGACAAGGAGTGCCACATTACTGAAGAAAATGTATAAAAGGGTTGGGCTAATCTTTGCAAAAACTTCCATCAAAATGCCATAGACTTTCTAAGATATTGTTTTTTGGCAGATGAAACATACATGAAACTGTGAGAGAAGTTCAGTTTTTTATAGTTGATGGAATGACACCCGTGTGAAAAGGTGCAATATAAAGTAAAACACATGAGTTTCTTTCTATGCTTTTCTGCTTCTGAAATCTGAATAATACTAAGGCATTTAAGGGTAGAATGTGTTTCTCTGTGTCATAGAACTACATTTGAGGTAAAATCTTAAATCTTTTAGCTTCAAAATTATCTGAAGCACACATCCAACAGCACAGGAAAATTATTCAAATTAAAAAAGATGGACTGTTCTAAATTGACCAGCAATGAACCTTGACCTAAATCTTACTGAAAACCAAGAACAGAAATCTACGGTTGAGAAAGGACCCAAGATAATTTTTAAAGTCTTAAACGCTCAGAAATGGAAGTGACAGAAATGGGAATAGACAGAAACCACACTATTGTATTATTTCTGAGAAAATAAAAAAAACTGAAATTCAGTGACAATTATTCTTACCAGGACCATTTCATTGTAGAATTTCCAGTGAATGTGGCAAATCCAATATTTTAAATATTTAACAGGGTTATGTCCTGAACACTGGACACAAGCTCTCAAAATAACAGTTGCCCTTTTAAGGTAGGATACTGGGGGCCTCAATAGTCTTTTTCACATCTCCTATAGAGTATCTGGGAAACAGTTTTAAAAGCTCTCTTTCCAAGTAGACCAAATAAGGCAAATTGCATGTTTGTGTGTATAAGTGTATCTGCAAGATTTAGCCTTTACTGGTTATAAAAAACAATAAACTGCTGAAGTGAGTCAGTAATTAGCATCAGATACGTTTTTTTTCCTTTTGCAGATATGTTTTCCTTTAAAGCACCTGGAACATGCATCAGCATACATCTTCTCTTTTAAATATGATCAAAGCTGCTCAAAGCTTAATGAGAAAATAGATTTCTTCTGCTTTATTGTTCAGCACGACTTGACTTTGGTTTCTGAGTGACACTGGATCCAAATACAGAGGGAAGAAAAGAACAGCCTGTTGGAGCTCAAACACCCCCCATCACCTCCCACCCGAATACTGACAGGCACATTTCAATCCTGTGAGTGAGAGAAGCTCTGTGATCGACTGGCAGGAGATTCTGGCATTTGATCAGGACCTGCCATTAGGATATTTTCACATCGAGATGGAGCTGCTGCTTCCCACCAGAGCCCACGTCACATCTGCTGAGGACACACTCCTGACTAAGTAAACTGGATGCAGCCCCCTGATCTGACTAAGTGCCAATGGAGAGTGAGCCTGTCAGAGAATTTGTTTTTAGAGAGTGGCTACCATTATTTATGAGGGATATACCACTATACTGTGGTACAGTACAGTATTTGCAATGAAACACTAGTACCAGCTCAGGTCTCCCCATTCAAAAAAGATGATATAATCCATGATATGTTCAAGTGTATAAGCTCTGAAATGACAATACTTTTTTTTTTCGAATAAGGAAGAGATTATTCAGATCGTCTTGTCACTCATGTGAATTTCTTATTGTCTTATTGTAATGCCCTGTATGCTGATGTTAACCAGACCTCCTTCATATGGCTGCAGTTAGTTCAGAAAGCTGTAGCTCTTCTTTTAACATTGACATGCAAGCATGTGTCCCTGTACACATAGGTTTTACTTATAAGATACTTTCTGACTTCTTACAACTATATGTTTTTTGCTTTGTACATGTACATTTTCTTGAGATTTATCTGATTTGCGCACTGCTTTAATTGCTTTTTTTTGTATCACACTTTGGTCAACAGCAGTTGTTTTAATTTTGCTTTATAGATGAATTTGACTACACTTGACTCAGTAAGTGATTTATGGTTTGTCCACCAGAAGGCCTGCACTTCACAGATACAGCTGTGTTAAATTTCACTTTTGTACCTAATACATCACTGGTGCAGTAATTGTTGTCCTTGATGAAATTTTGACCCGAGTCAAACTTCAGTTTTATGCAAAGAAACCAACATGAAATGACTTTTTACAATTCTGAATCAGATTTTTAGTGCAGGAAAAGCCCATATTCACAGTCTGAAGACTATTTTCGCTTTGGGCAATGACGTGAGTTACCATGAATTATTTCAGATAAATAAATGGATGTAAATGCATGACACAGAGTGGAGAGTGGAACAGTCAATGTTACCTTTCGAACTATTTATATTTCTTCAGAAATATAAAATGTTTTTTTGCACAATTCATAATTGTGGTTAAAGAGATTCCAGTGAAACAAATGTAAAAGTCCCTCTATATATCACATCACCAGTTCTACAATATTGATAGACTTAACTGAATGTTAGCTGTGAAATAATAACTTTTTGGGGATATGTCAATACAGAAGTCAGGGTTGAGAAAGCTAACCCAGGTTACTTATATGGAAAATTCAATTCTGATGATCAGAAGTTTCGGTGCCAGTCACCGTCAAGCACGGCATATAATTTGTGTATATATATATATACATTTGTGTATATATAATATAATTTGTATATAATTTCACACTCCATTTGTGAGCAGTTGGTCTGGATTGCTAAAATCAAACATTCGTCAGAGGGATTTATACTTTATAAGCCTGATGAGCATCAACAAGTGATTTTCTGAAATCCATGGAAGATTTGCGTTTTGTGAAGTATTTTTTTTATTCCTATTTTAAAATGGCTGAAAGCAAAAGTGAGTTTCAAACTTAAATTTCAAAAGTGCAGAAAGGAATAGGTCTGAAGGGAGATGACAATCACAAACATTTCAACTTTTAAAGCTAAAAATTGTTCTTTATGAGGCAGTTTCATGAACTGTGAGATCTACACTTTTATGACACGTAGCAGCATGTCTGAAAAAAACAGACATTAAACTACTCCATTTTTTTTAAGTTTAATTCTCCGCCTGCTCTCAGAGTGCATATTCCTGTAAAACCAGGACAGTGTGGTTTATTACAATAATACAACCTCACAACAAATAACGACACACAGTTCTGTTTGAGACGAAAATACATGTAATTTACCAGATAAACCCTGAAGACAGTCTTTACTTTCAGTCATGATAGTCATTCAACCAGATGAACAAACACATAAGCTCTTCAGCCCAAAGTTTTGTGATGTGCTCAATTCATTCCTTTTCTTTTATTATTTAGTTTAATGTCTTTTTCTCTCAGTAAAGCATCTTCTGGCGATACATGTTTTAAAGCATTTCTTACCTGAAGGTAGGCTGGGTACATGATGAAATGCAGCGAGAATAGCAAAGTGGTGTGAGCCCTTCATCTTTCCGTCTTAAATACAAGGCAAAGCTAAAATTCTAAATGTGTTTGATTACGATTAATTAACTGACATCTTTTAAACTGTATCAAACTTGAAATATGTATTATTTGTTGCCTTTTGGTCCACTGCATTGCTTTGTTTACAAGTGGCATTGTTTTGAAATAAATCACTCCTCCAGGTTGCTTGATTTTACGATTTTCCCCACAAGGTACATGCGCTCCAGGGGTCTTAATGATTCTTCCCTGAAACAGGCTCCACAGACAATGGTGGAGGAAACAACAGGAGAGAGCAGAGGGTAGAAGGAAGGAAGATAGAAGCTGTAAGGATGGAGAGCTGACGAATAATGGGGGGGATGAGGCAAGACCAGAGAGGGGAGGGGAGGGAAGTAGAGAGAGAGAAGGCCTACAAAAGATGTGTGAGGCCGAGAGAGAAGCTTTTGAAAGCAATCTCAAGGAGGGAGAATTTTGATGATCAGTCAGAAGTTACATCCAGCATGCACCTCACAGCTCGTGAAACTCTGATCCAAAACATTTCTGCCAAATGTCCGTCTACACTTTAGTTATCAGCATCTGGGTGATGTACACATCACTTTTAGAGAGATTTAATCGCATCAAAAAGAAGAAGGATGTGTATGAATAATCTATAGTAATATCAGTTGAATCAGAGTGACATTAAACAATCATTTTGTGCTTTTCTAGTGATAATGCAGTCGGAATAGTCAGGGCATTCAATCCGTAGCACTTTGTCAGAAATTGTAAATTAAATTTCTAAATGCAGGGTTGCAGGTTGGTGTTGGAGCTCACTGATTCTTTTTGAAGCTTTCAGTGGTGCAAACAGATAAATGCAGTGCTGCTCTGTCTGACTGCATCTGCAGTGATACACTTTCCAAACAAAAGCACAGATTGTACTATTGTGCTCTAACATTTGGCAAGTACATCTGGTAACGTTAAAAGGCAAGAAAAAGGAACAGCAATATTTTTTTTTCTTGTACTCAAAGGACAGTGTTGATATATTTTCCAACTATGTGGCATTTGTTGCTCTGTAGGTCATGCTAGCTTCACATTCTTCCACTTCTGTTGTAGACCTTTTGGAAATGAGGAGTAGCACAAAAGTGCTTGACATCAGCTTATATCAATAATTGCCTTCAGTTTAAAGAAGTTAAAAACATCTGTTAACTGCATTAATGACCACTCTCACACCTAACCCCTGGTTCGTATGTATAACGCTGTAAACCCATCTATCCACCGAATATGAACTTTTATGATGGAATTTTGGCACTTCCTGGTAGTCTTTAGGCAGTATAATCATTAGTATGGTTAGAAATGATTAGAATTAAAACTGGGCAGAAAACAATCATGGTAAGAGTTACAGTAAATTTTCACAATGCAACTGTCACCATTATAAACACCATTTTACTGTTTGTAACGTAATTATTGTCTGAATCTGGTTGCATGAGCAAATGCAACATGGACAGCTCTGAGGAGGAGGACAGTCAAATGATCATGGTCAGGGTTTTTTTTAGAAGAGTTAGTGTATGCAGAAATAATTTCGGACAAATGTTTATATAGTTTTTACTTGTTTTATTTCAAAATATTTTTTTCAAAAAGTGTATGGGTACAGGCAGACAGCTTTAGTGATTTTATCTGGTTGGGTGAATGTGGTAAATGTGGGAATAATCTTATCTGTTTTTCCTTTTCTCTGACCAAAGAGCTTGTTGCATTGTTAGAGAAGCTTTCCATTTAGACTGATCAGACAGCTTGCGATGAATCAAGGCCTGGAAGTGACTCAAATGCACGGATCAAAGCAGACATGAAGTAAAAATCCAGCAGGCAGGATTTATTAAACACAGTGGGGATGAAAGCCAGGTAATCAGTCAGCGTGGCAAACTTTGCAGGTAAGGAGTAGACAAGACAGAATGCAAAAACATACCTGGGTGTCAAAAAATATGGGTGCAAAATAATGATGATAAAGTGTAAGGGGAAAAAAGGCAAAAAAAAAAAAAAAAAGGAACAAGTTAAGGTCAGACAGTACTGTGAAAAGATGAGAATCAAAAAGGTTGGAGTGATGGTCACAGAGGAACTAAAAGAATCTGGCAGGGAGTCTTTTTCCAGAGAGTAAATTAATATCAGGTGAGTCATTACTGATACTACACAGGTGAATAAGGTGGAGAATAGAACAAATTAAAGGTAGTAAACAAAAAAATCAAAATAAAGTCCATGGAAGTCCATACATTGTCACCATCACCTTACAAAGGAATAATTGTCTCTTCTTCTTCTTTCCAACTGTCTTGCTATTAATTAGGCTTCTTAGTCAAACTGCCCTACTACTGCCTTTTGGTTTGAAATCCACACACACAATACCTTGTCATGTATTTGTTCTTTTTTTTCAATCTTCTTCATATTTGTATTTATGTGCTTTCTTCAAATACTGTGAAATTACTTGTACTATGTCATTAAAATATGATGTAATTTGCAATACAGAAGCAGAGGTTGGATATGGCAAAACAAGCCTTCCTTGAAAGGTTAATACCTTTCCCTCCAACTCAATGCCTCCTTCCTACTACACCGATGTGACAGTAGAGTAATACAACCTTGCAAGCACTGGTTCACAACCTAAAATTGCTTTCTTGTCTTTATTTTCATACCTCGCTGCAACAGGAGCATATCAACTTGCAGAAACAATGTAAACAACAGTGATATATTTCTCCAAGTGGGTGGTGGCAAAGCACCAAGTTAGAACTGAAACCAAAACCCTGCTTTTTGAGTGATCGAAGCAAAGACATGTGCAGGGCAGGTGAGAATTTTTAGATATACCACAGGAAGAGGAGTGTTACAGGGGTTATTCTGGTTATTCTTTACCTTTCTTTTCGGAGGGGTTGTACTTTTTTTTTGCTTTGTACGATAAGCAAGTGACACTAACACGTAAAAATCATCCACAGATGACAAAGAAGCAGCAGTAGCAGTTTCTGTGAGCTGCTGTGAACAACAACTTACTCTCTCTTGCTGTCCACTGGTCTCAACCTTTCCTCTTATGCCAAACTGGCCGACACGGAAGGCGTAACTCCCTGAGTCTGAAGTGTCTTCCTGTTAAAAGAACATTTTTCAATCCCACCATTGCCTGTTGCTTGCTGACCTCAAATTGTTGAGTTCCATTATGTAAAGTGCCCTGAGATAGCTTTTTTGTGGGTGTCACTAGTGAATAAAAACCCATGTTTTTTATCACTTTGTAAAGAAATATGTTTTGTCAATTTGAATGACAATTTGAACAGCTGCATTTTTAAAATTTGAACCTTACACTAGCATTTCTAAAAGTAGCAAACTAGATAGTTGTAAAGAGGGGTGAAGAATATCTAATTTGCAAATAGTTTCTAGGACTATGCAGCAAACCTGTTTGTGTTGCTTTATGAATCTTTAATGGATCTGAAGAGCAAAGCTAAAGGAGATTTAGAAATGGTATTAAAAAACACAAAATAAAATAAAAAGATTATTTAAAGAGAACTGTTTGCTCTGTCAAACATGAATGCAGTCAATCATTTGATCAATGGATATAACGAGATCAACAATGACCTTTTGTTTACTGTGATCATGCATAAAGCATTATTAATTGTAAGCATCATCCTGAGTGTGTTTTGTAATTTTGCATTCATTGTGTATAATTACTTTCTCTCAGTGTAATTTCTTCCATAATAACACTGCCCAAAGCGCTCTTGAGTCATTTCCCTTTTCCCTAATGGTGCCTTTGCCTTCGTGAGTCACTGTGTCCATGATCAAAAGCAGCCATTTCTCTGCAGAGACACATTTAATATCATACGTAACATGTTCACCCCATTAAGTACACTCATCTGAGTATTTTTTAGTGGAGGCCAAAAAGGATTGTGTTTGGATATTTTCCACTTTGGTTTTATGATGTTCATTGATTTATTTTCATGAGAATCTTGGGAGCAACACACTGTATGTGTTCACTCTTGCTTTTACAGCAGTAAACATTCTCTGCTGAGGCTATTAGACACTGATGTTGTTCAGCTTTGTGAAGGGAATCCATCTCTCTGCTGCTATAGTAACCATGATTATGTCGCTGTAGTTGCTAAGCTGTTCTGTAAAATATCTAAGTTGTGAGTTTTATGATTCGCTTGCTCTCGTATACTCTCACATATACAACTATGTGTGTTTCGGCTGCAACAGGGTCACTTTCTACAGGCAAGGCATCTCGGAGGAGTTTTGAAAGTGCCATTTCCTGTGAAAGTGAGAGCAGCTTTTGCTCCCCAGAGCCTGAACAGTGAAACCTTTATTTCTTTTATCTTACATTCTCATCGTCAGACATCTGACGGCCACAGCTCAGTACAGATTTTTTTTAATTCCCCCCAAGAAGCTTATTTGTAAAAAAAAAGCATACTACATCTCCCTGTATGTTAAGTTAAAAGGAGATGGACATAAAGGAGAAGGTGAGAAATAACATGGTTATTGGTGTTGACCACAAATAGCTTAAGTTTTTTTTTTTTTCCCCTTTTCTCCAAGAAAACCCAAATACACATCACCTTGCGTTTTCTTCCCCCTTTACCTGAGCTCATCATTGGTGATGTGACTGTTGTGAGTAGCTGCTGGGGATGGTGTGTTTAAATTTAGCTTGAGCTCACCATGTACACACAATTCATTAAAATAAAACTGATGGATGTGGGTACCAAGATTCCCCCAGTGCTGTCAGTAACTGTCAGCCTGTAAGACAGGGCGAAAAAAAAAATACCACTTTTTTTTTCCCTGAAACAACTTGAAAAGAAAGCTCTGACAATGAGATTCTCCTATTTCTCACTGGAAAACAGCAAATGAGAGCAAAAAAAAGAGGAAAATTTCAAATAGGGAGGGTGGTGGGGAATCCATCTTAATTAGCGAGTACTTTACCTTGCTGTTTGTTATAATTCATCTCTGTTCCTTCAGCATCCTGCATGCCATAACAGTACAGCTCACAAAACAACAGAGGAGTAGGAAAGGATTTAAATGTTGTTGTCCTTAAGCAAAGTTGACAGAGGGGTATCTGATCTCTCTCTTCCCTGTATGCAAGGAACTGTCTGTTGTCTATGCCAGTTAAACCGCTCCAATTAAGTTTGATCCTCCTTTTTATCTGCTAGCTGTTTGTGTTAGGGAAAAAAAGATGGCTCCTAATGAACCGCAGAGAGACAAAGACAGCTCCTAGTCCAATGTGGGGAACGAGGCGAGAGTAAGGATGTAAAGACTACGGTGGAAGCACATGTGGAGAGTTGATGTTACAGTTATGCACCAGCGGAGGAGGAGGTGGAACATGAGTCAGCACTCCCACATCAAAGGGTGAGCAAGTATGACTTCTTCTGTGTAGGAAGTGACAGCCAAGCTCCTGGAGAAGAACAACTACACCTCTTCAAGATGATAATACTCTAAGAAAATGGAACACTGTAGAGCTTGTGTGTGCACTGTTGAACTTCAGTCAGGTTGACTGAAGATGCTGATTTCATTGTACACCATATACATATATTTGTATATATACTATATATATATATACATACAGTATGTATGATATACATTTACATCCTTACATATACATCCTATGATATGGGACTTTCAATGCAGCCTAGGTTTGTCATTGTTGCCTGATAAAGCTTGATGTTTAAAATCAAACTATCTTTGTGTGCAAAAAGTGTTAGGTTTTAGGAAATACTTCACTGATGTGGTATCTACAAAGATGTATATTATTGCACCATCTTTCAGTTTACTTCTACCACCAGATTAAACTACGTGTTGTTCAACATGTCCATTTAACCCTATCACATCTGCCGATATTTGATGAAAACTTTATCTGATAACTATTGGGAATCAGAACACATTAGTTTCCAGCTATAGGACCAGTGGGAAATAACTTGCTAACTTTGGCTGTGTTACAATAATGTTAGACTCAGCTTTACAGAACCATAAATGACATATTTTCCTTTGGGGGAGCTGAGTTGTAAGTTACAGTATCACAGTCTGAAAATACAAAAAAAGAAAACAGAAAAAAAGTAGAAGTGGGGGTGGAGTGCGTCCCCTATATACTATTCTTGCCATGATGAAAACTTCTTGTCAGGCTTTGTTATGAAGACTGTACAATATGATGTGAAGTACCTATAACAACAGCCATTTGTTTTCATTACTTCTCCTTCTGTCAAGCAGCACACTGGCCCAACTTGTCATTACACCATGGAAGGGCGAACAAGGAGAAAGCATGAAAGGTAGGAAATATGTTGGGGTATATGATGTTAAAAAGCTGTGCTTAAATGAAGAGAAGTACTTGATCCTATTCTTTCCATCCAATCAGATCTTGACAATGTCTGCAGTGGCTTCATTACACATCTACGAAACAGCAGGAGAATGTCTGGGGAGATGTATTCTCACAACTGGAAGTACTCACGAGTGTGGCCTGGATGGAGAGCACATAGGAATGTATGTGAGGCCAAAGCTGTGTTGCTGATATCGGTGTTTGGCTGACATCACATCAGAGATGATAGATGAGGTTACCAACTTGTCTATAATAATTGAATTTATAAAGGCATCAATTCAACATGCATTTGGAAATATCCACAATATTAACTGAAGAGGGGAAACCGATATGCAGGCGAGCAGAAATGAGTGTGTGTGTGTGCATTACCTCCACTTTGTACTTGGGGACCATCAGGTTAACTAAACAATGTTGTGTATGATCTGAACATCCAGCATGGATACAATCAGGAAAACGTTTTGATGTTTTTGACGAAACTATTTGTGTCTTTTTGCCAGTCCTGTCTTATTCAGCCTCAACCATCAGGATTATTGTCTATACCATACATGGTATGGTATAGAGTGGAAGAGCATTTAGTGTTGTGTTGTCACATGCCATATGTGACCTTTTGCAGAGGGGTCTGCCCTGCAATCCCATCCACGATGTAACTGCCAGAATAACAGTAGAGGCATAAGAATGTTTGCAAACACACACACAAAGTATGTTCCTTCTGATTAAGAAGCAATTCCTAATGACAGTCCTGTATGTAGGCAGTAAGAGGCAGAGCAATGAAAACATAAATGCACTAGCATGTATTAAAGAAACCAAAGAAATATTTGAGTCCCCGATGGCAGAGTACAGTTGACCAGGCTTTCAGGCTATGGTGTCTCAGGTAATGGGAATCCCAGGGGTGATCATTATTGCACAGATAACCTCAGCAGCTTTCCTATCCGCTGATGTGACACCAGGTAGGATTATCTCTCCTCAGACTGTAACTGTATAATAGCCCCTGTAGGTTTATCTGAGCAGATTACATCCAGTGGAGTGAAGTCCCCATTTGACAACTTGACTGTAATTCCCTAGTTGATTTCAGTGGGGCAGAGGCTTTGATTAGAGAGGCCACTTCACTGACACACAGTATGTTGTAACGGATTCTAAATTGTAAAACACCTATATACTATGTGAATATTACCAGAACGCAAAGCCTCTTTCCCTGTATGCTTCAGATTTTCAGCTTATGTGCACATAAGTGAAAGCACATGCATTTCAGAGCAAGCAAACTTTTGGCTTCCCCTCCGCTAAATAATGCACCTACTCGTTTACAATTAATCAGATTTTTTGTTGTTTTTTTCCAAGATGGAGAGATGTATGAGCAGTTTGAAAAGCTGCGCCTTAGATTTTAGTTTTGTGTTCAGCTGCAGTTGTTGTTAGTATGACTTGCTCACAGTATTTTCCTTAGATCACATATTTCACCATTTACTGAAAGATTCCAGGAGATAAGGAATAGAGGGAAGAAAGGGCTTGACACAGCAGAATAAGAGGAGTCTAAGGAATGAGATGAAGGGATTGAAGGGATAGACAAAAGATGATCTTAAAGGAAAAAAAACTGTGAGCAAGATTCAGAGTGAAAGCATGTCTCTGGAAGCTTTGGCTTCTATGTCCCCATAATTCTTGGAATGGAAGAAGGAAATAGTGAGTTTTAGGAAGCGAGACAAATGACAGAGCTTAGATACAAACTGGAAATTAAATTTCATGTGCAACATACTATGTTTATGACTCTCAACTATGATAACATTATGTAGCAAATTATTTGCAGATTTCACACAAACACACACACACTCATACCTTACATCTTTTGATACCCAGGCAAGTTTCCAGTAACAGAAAACCAGCAAGTGGCAAAAGCAGTCCCTTCTGCAAGTAATGCCACCAGGTGCAAAGGGAGTCAGATAAATGCACATGTGGGCAACATGTTTTAATGCAGGTTGTATATTGGGCACAGACACTCTATACCTTCTGGATGTCATTTTTTTCTTTCATAATAATTTGTTATTATTTGTCAAGTTTTGCAAAGGGTAAAAGAGACATGAAGCAAAAATGTACAAATACATTACTTTAGGATGTAATCATTTTCTTAGCAATTTGGTGTAAAAGTTTACCCAACAACTAATCTTAGATAGGTAACATTTTCTGCTAAATCTACTGAGAGGATGGTCAATATACCAGAAAACTGCCTTTGATTTTCACATATTGTCTATCAAAATGTTGGGGTGTGGTGTGACAGCTGTGTCACCTTGGTTGGATTTGGCATTGATCCTGTGGTTAATTGACACATTTACCCACAGCCATGTTTCAATTTGCGCTGACTGGTAAAGTGTACAGTAACCAACCAAACCACTACTCTCTTAATTTAACAACACAATGCACACCTTCTGAGATTCATTAAATAATATTGGTTACGAGCAAGGTAATGAAAGAGCATATTAATGACAGGTCAAGTCATTGTGTTTGACTTTTCAGATAGTATTTTATGTCATGTTGGCTCGAATCTTGAAATAAAACTTGCCCTGAACTTTTACCTATATCACTGTGTGTTTCTAACTCTATAAAATGACTAACAGAAGCAAGAAATGTATTGAAATTATATGAAATGTATCTGTAGCAGTGTTATTTATGTAAGCAATGCCATGATATTGTCTCACGATTACAGGGTGACTGAATATGTCCTGTAAAGCATGTTGAATTTAGTTTGAACAAAAAAAAGCCAATGGTGAAATGTTAATTCTTAGTTCCTCTGCCCTGAACAGGCTGCCTGTCACAGCTCGCCTGGAGGAGAGTCACAAGTCCTGCTTGGTGTAGCATCAGAGGGTGTTGGGACAGAAGTGGTGATAAATCCTGTGTCCTCTCAGAAGGTGTTAATAATTCAAGATGATGTGGCCAAATGTCACAGGACACATTTCCTGTCCCCTGCAAAGACAGAGCTACTCAAGAACATGATAAACGGCTCTGACTTTTATCATTCCTCAACGAATCTGTACAAGATCTTAAACCATGATCCTGTTGTTGTGGAGATGTCACCTCTGCCGGCAGTATTTTAAAGGAGAATTGACTGTGTGTACAACTAGATTTTTTTCTTAAAATCAAGTTTAGAATGCCAAATAGGAGAGTTTCATCATATCAGGAAGAAATTCTGATAATGGGGCAACTTGGTAGTAAGAACTTATTCTCAGCTGCTTTTCCTGTGATCATGTCTCACACTGGTTGGATGGCATGTTGTGAAAATGATTCATTGTTCTAGATAGCTGAAACATTATTACATGTGCATCTTCCCCTATGATAAAGGTCTAATGTATAATAAGTTTAACCTCAGTTTGTGACAATAAATTGACTCCAAAGCAGAAATATTTCTGGTTTTCAAGCCAAATTTGAAAAAAAAAAGGCTTATAGACATATTACTTACGCTGTGAGTGCAAATTTGCTCTGAGAAAGGTTATACCTTTCAACTATTTTTAACATTTGAACAATTAAATGTGTCTAATGTTATTATTATTTTTTTTCTTAAAAATGTAAACCCACTTTGGTTTTTATTGCACAACTAGGACCACCTCTCTAGAATTGTGCCAGAACAATAAATTTATCACCTAACTTGCATAAGTGATTACTGACCTGGCAAACCACTCCTACCACTGACAAGACCTCTGACGGAGCCAAATCTACATTAGTTGCACTCCAGCTGTCTCAATAGCCTCTCTGCACCTCTCCAATGTCTCCTGCTTCAGACATAAATGCTTCCTCTTTGAGAGTTTCCAGACAAAATCAATACACAGAGAGAGTGTTGGCAAAAACAGAATCCAGATTTCCATCACTTTGGCCTTTTCTTATCCCACATCCAAAGCCATCAAAGCCCGGCCCCCTGCGCAACAATCAGGCAGACAGACAAAGTCATCACAGTGTATCTGAAGGATAGATTCCCTATCTCCACACTGGCCCGACAGTGCTTCAGCTCAAACAAGGTGTGATAGCTCTCACCTTAAGTAATCAGAATTGAACTCCACAAATATTGTGGTTGACATCAAGCTTAATGTATGTTTTCTAGACTTCATAAGGTCATGAGACAAGATAAGCTCTGTGTGTCTATATCAGAGAAATATATGGCTTTGAGCTTTCAAATCAATAAAAAGGGTAGACTTTCAGCAAAAGCATGACAGCATATTATACATTAAAGTTCATTAGCTTTAAAATAGAGTTTGATGAGTGCTCATTCTTTCTCAGATCTGACCAGAAATATGCTTAATTTAATGAAACCTCTTATCCATTTTTCCTCACACTCAACCTACTATTAAAATTAAGATTCTTGGATTTTTATACTCAAATGTAGACAGTCATGATTGTGCTTTAAATATTAGTACTAGCATGGGACTTTATCCAGCTTCTTCAACATTTAGAAATGTTTATCTTATTCCACAGCTTTTCCTCATCAACTTGTTCCTTTCATTATGGATGTAGGATGTTTACCTCATATACCTTATTCAAAGCCTGTAACTCAAAACCTATAAAACAATACTTTCGATCATGTTTGGTATCTCAGTTTTTTTTTAGATCTTAAACAAATCTATTGCATTTCAAGCTAGACATATTTGGCTTCTTTTACAAATTTTCTGCTTCCATTAGAATTAAAGTCTATTTTTTTATCTAACTTTTAGGTGAATGATAAAACATTGATAGAAAAAAAGAGAATCCAGTACAAATAAAGTGATCGCATTTTACGTGAAACAAACTCAAATAGAGTTGGACTGTGCACTTTGATAGTGAAGAGACTACAGACTTATTTTTATGTGGAAATAGAAAAGCAAAAGAATTCTGCCACCTTTTGCTGTGTACACAGAAATAAGAAAATATTCCTTTGCAGATGCACATATTCACAATGCTAACATTTTTTCACCATGCATGCACTTATACACCACAGTTAATGAGAGCTGTGTGTCTGAATGAGTGACTGTTGAAGGGACTTAGAGGGCAACAGCAGTGATGTCAGGATAAATTGAAACAATGTGCATAGAGTGTTGTTGACAGCACCGTTAACAGCACCCAGGTGGAATAGTGCTCTTCATGCAATTGCTTTTCATAAACAGTTGGGTGCAGTTTATGGCTGCAACACCTCTTTGTTGAGTGAAGATATAATTACGGATTAGACAGCGTGAGATAATGAAAAGTTCTGCAAACACTCTCTTACCTTTTTGTTTGAAAGTTCTTCTCTTAAGCTGAGAGGTTAAGGTGATCTGCATTTGGCATCTTGCTGAAATTTTGTATTCCCGAGATTGATGAGAAACAGAGCTGCCTGCGAAGATTATTGAATAGTGAGATATTAGCCATAGATCCTCAAGATCTTTATTTATAGGTATTTATTCTTACCCAGATAACATTTGTCTTCAGATAAGAGCTCTGCATTTGGAAGTGTATATTTTATTTCTCCTAAATGTTTTCAAATGGACCGTGAACCTACAACATTAGGTCAGATGAGCTCTTAATGTAAGTGAAACAGGCCATCCTTAGGCTGTAGAAACAAGAATATTAAAGAATGTGATCCATAGAAAACAACTTTCCTAATGTAAAGAAAATCTCCTCATAACACCCATCAAAATGATGAATGCTCTCAAGGAGAAATACACATATATACATATATACGTATTATAATCATCGACCACAAGATTCAAACCAGTATTGGAACAGCATTCTTTTGCCAGATAAAACCAAAATCAATTTTAAATGAAATTATAAGGAGAAAGTGATAATCATGACCAAATGCAAACCACATCACTCATACAACATCAGGAGGCAGTGCGATCGCATGGCCATGTTTGCCACATGGACTCCAGTGGTGGTGGATCACTCTTGTTTGTTGCAAATATGGATGAGCCCCTGGAAAAGTTCTACTTATTCAAATGCTGTAAATCCTAAAGCACTTTAAGGGCCCTGTTCAGTGGGCACATTAGTGCAGGGTCAGAAATAGAAATGCAAGACAGCGCTGATAGACATGGCCACTTCTTTTATAAGTGTTTTTAATCAAAGCACTTTGTGTTACATATGTTTGAAAAGTGCTATATAAATACGTTGAGTGTAGGTTCTATAGGCAAGGTTCGAACACTGAGCTAAGCTACAACTTGTTAACTTAAGCAGACATAAGTAGTTTAACAAATGCTGTGAAAATTTTTGTAAAGTTCCAAACAAGCAGGTCTCTTGATAATCATGAGCACGTCACCTCTGAAGTAGGTGCAGCTTGTTTCTTGTGGCAAGAAAAATAGGCACAACAACTTTGAACCGGCTTACCTGTTAAAATACGTAAATAGCACCTTTTTGCACTGATTTAAAATTCAGTTTTCTTTAATGAACTGCTGTGATCCTATAGTGGGCCATAAGGACTGAGCCCTCTGCTTAGTGACCATCTCTCTACTCACGGTTTTTCTGTGCTCCAGGACCATGGACAGCGCAAGTGACTGAAGTTACCCTTGGAGAGGTTTTAGTGTTTTCTTTAATCTGGGTTTAAGTGCTGCTGACAGTAACTGTGTAAGCTTAGAGGCAATGAAAGAAAGAAAGAAAGAAAGAAAGAAAGAAAGAAAGAAAGAAAGAAAGAAAGAAAGAAAGAAAGAAAGAAAGAAAGAAAGAAAGAAAGAAAGAAAGAAAGAAAGAAAGAAAGAAAGAAAGAAAGAAAGAAAGAAAGAAAGAAAGAAAGAAAGAAAGAAAGAAAGAAAGAAAGAAAGAAAGAAAGAAAGAAAGAAAGAAAGATCTTCATTGATCCCTTGGGAAGTAAGGCTCCAGCAGCAACACCATGATAACATAAAGAAAAAAAAGAACCTATATTATATGTACTGTATTATTTTGTGACAGTTGCATTTCCAATATTAATTATGTTATTTTTATGTTCTACAGTACGTTGTTTATAATATATTGTTTATTATAATATATATTGTATTATAATATAATTAAAAGCCACAATGAACATATGATGACAGTACAATTAATAAATAATGATAAACAGAAAAAAAGTGGTAGTAAAAAAATCAGTAAAAGAGAACAGTATATAAAAATTAGCCAGCACATTATGGTATTTGTTGTAGTCTACACTATATAACATGATATATTAAGTGTTGTTTTGGCATTTTGAACTGTCCAACGGAGGTGCTGTTATTGCACGCCGAAAAATTAGTTATCATACGGTTATGTTCTTAATGCACAAATTGTCGGGTTCTTCAGGCTAACTTCTTGTTGCCTACCCTAACCCCCCCCCACCCATTTCTTAAAATGTGAAAAACTACTTTTCCAATACGTACAAGTTAATTTCCAAAAAAAATTCCAAAAAAATAGGTTGCTGAAGAATGTCAATGTAGATGTCTTTTCAGTGGTTCACAAGTTGTTTTGTTTTTGTTGCTGTTGTTTGTTTCACACATCTCTGTGTGAGAAATTTGCTTAAAACTTTGGCCATTACATGTTTTATTGTTGTATTCTTCAGCTCTCTCAAGAATTTATGTGGCTTGCATTCTGGTCATGTTTCAATTTCTGGCTTGTTTCTGTCATGTCAAAACATTGGTTCGTTGGAAATTTGAGCCAAAAGGAGGCCTCCAGCTCATTACCATCATCTTTCAAGCTTTTGTGCATTTCTTAGCGTCTCCGATGTTCGTCTGAGAGAGCAGACATGGCTGGGGCTGTACTCCTATTCATGAGTCATTTCTCCCATGTCTCAACAACAAAGAAGAGCATAAAAAAGGGAAAGTCAACCTCAGGAGCTGCCAAATGACTGAGTGAAAGATGATGAGAAATGTCTTGGCAAGCAGAGGAATTTGTTTAGTCTTTTTTAACTAAGGATGCTTTAAAAATGGTGAAAAAAGTTGCATGAGGCGTTTTATTTTCTATTTTTATTTGGTTCCTGTCTCCTCCTACTCCTACACCCACTGCCCTCCCACACTCAGTGTGCAGTGGTCCATTAGGCTGTCTATCCACCGCCAGAAGTGACTTTGACATTTGCTGAAACACCCAGTGGAGTGTTCAGGCTTGAAAGGATATCCAATGCTTTGACCCAAAACCTCTTGTTTCTTTTTTTACTCTCCCTTTCCCTTCCATCAAAAACTCCTTTGTGACATTGTGCATTGGCATGTTGGCTTTCAGACCAAAGCTTGAATATATTTAAACCTCTATCAATGCAAGACGGCCCCTCCCACAAATTACTCCCGCTCACACAATCGAGACACACTGAGATGCCCCAGTACACACAGTTTATTCAAAACTGCAAAACACAAAGATACGCTGAACACAACAATGGCCCAATGTGATACCACATCTACTACAGTTCTGCAGATTCAATGAGACTTCAATATTTTATTAACATCTGAAAGACAAGACACATGAAGGGAATATTGGTGGTGTACTTTTATTAATGATATGAAAAAAGTCATCATCCATTAAAAAGTGGTAAGAGAATAGCTTTGAATGGCACAAATGTTTTGAAAAGACACAGGAATAACAGGATGTAAAGCGGAATTTTTAATAATTTTGAAAACTTAATAAATCCTGAATGATATCAGTTAATCTTAGTATCAGAACTCTGAGTTTACTCACTAATACTACAGTGGTCCATACACAACAGTCTGTC
Source organism: Leuresthes tenuis (assembly GCF_036924035.1). NCBI lineage: Eukaryota > Metazoa > Chordata > Actinopteri > Atheriniformes > Atherinopsidae > Leuresthes > Leuresthes tenuis. The sequence goes on along the minus strand of NW_027325361.1, from coordinate 11,348,315 downwards.
CTAAAGGTGTTGTGATGCCTTTCTCTGTTGGTAATTAATGTGTGAAGACTTCTTTGTCACGTTTTAGATTTTCTTTCAAACATCAGATGTCAAGCCACTTGACATCTGAAATCACACATTCAGAAACACATTCAGTGGTTGATCAAGTCAGAACTTAGCATGTGCAAAGATATGACAAGATTTTCAAACAGGTCCTTGCAATTAAACCAGGCTTCTTGTCAAAGTGAAAAAATACAAACAGGGAAATGCTAACCAGTGTCTAATGACCTGCTCGGGTTAGTTAGTGTTCATATCATGCTCTGATGATGATTGTTTTTTACATGATGATTCACAGCAGAGCAGGCTGAACTATGAAAATCTCTAATAAGATATCCAGGGAACACCTACAAGGGTCCACTATGACCATCACGCATAGATGGTGCAGCGCGTATGACCATCACGCAAAGATGGTGCAGCGCAAATGCACAAATAAGGAGGAACTCCCTTGAGATCATTCCTTACCCTCTACAAGACAAGCTCAGCCCTCTCTGCCCATCTATTATAAGATGAGTCTAGCGTCACCTGTATGCCTCATCCCTCTCTCTGGGCAGACAGCGTGAAATATTCACCTGTTCCACTCCTTCTGGAGAGTGGAGGATTAATGGAAATAGAGGAGCTGAGAGAGCTCCTCTGTCTTCAGCACCCATGAAAAAAGGGGGCTGAAACGCTGATGCCAGCATGCATCAGCAAAGACGCCCCCATCCCGCCAATATACAGTATAGAGCACACATGTATTACACTGTAAGGGAGATCTTCTAATAGTTGCTTCTTCTGGCTCACTCCCAAGACAAAATTAATGCATTAAAATCCTGTTTAATTTAGCAGCTGAAACAAACATGTCAGCCTTTGAAATGCCTGTATGTGATTATGTCTAATTCAAGCATGGGATGATTGTAATATGTCTGTTGTTGAGAATGTGTCAGTTATGTATCAGTATTTATTGATAAAAGTTAGAGATTATACAAAAGAATCAGCAGCCTCAAAAATAGTGTTGCATTATCTGACAGCCAACTGTCACATATTTTTCCAAAAACTTTTCCCACTTTAATTAACACCTACAAGGAATGCTGCAGTTCATTGAACATCTGCTGCTCAACTGGACAAGTGTGGTACTCCACTGGTTAGGTACTAAAGTGACTAAAGTCTTTTCGCTCATGGTATTATACAGCACTTTAATATGACATTTGTCTTATTTTCAGTGTAGCTCACTATGATTATCATATCATATATTTCCTAGCAAGAGACACTGATGTGCATGCCTCAAAGTCAGTGTGGGAGGTGACACATTTGGCAATGATGGAGAAGTGGTAGGTCAGAGTCCCAAAGTGGACCAAATGTTGGCCACCCTGTGTCTTCTGCCCCGTGTACATCATAAGCTCAACAGCCCCTATGTAGGCTCCTCAACACTGAAAACCATCAGCACATATGTATGATATATAAATCATTTGAAAAAGTCTATTTTTTTTCCTTTTAACTACTGACTTACAAACATGTTGACTGCAAGAACGCAGGGAACTGACAGAATCATAATGAGAGTTGTGACTGAAAAGGAAATCTCCACATCCGCTCCACATGTCTTTGCATTCAGGGTACAGGAACTGGCCATGTGGATGGAAGAGCAGATAGAAAATAGAAGAAAAAAAATCAATATTAGTGTGGAACACATTAAATCATAATTTAGACAGGTGCAGCCAAATCATTGATATCCAACAGCAACCTATTCGACATAGCAGTGAATGGTAGACCAAGTTAACAAGATCAAAGCTTTGGTCCCACTGCCTCACTGAGCAGCCCTCATGAAATCTCATGAGATCCACAACAAGGAGGCAGGAATTGCTAAGGGTGAAGGAAACCATAAATAAAAACAGGCAGCATTCCCTGTGGAAGTTCAGGACCTGAACACTAATCTCAAGAGAGGCAGCAAATGTGAGCTCTGAATAACCCATTTATTAAATGGAAGATAACAAAACATCAGAGCTCAAAATATTAGTTCACAGGTACACATAATGGGCAGTGGGACATTTGGAGGTTCACATGCTGCTGATAGTGAGAGTCATTGAATTTTAAACCCAGGGCACCCTTAAATTATCTCCTCTCACTCATTAGCAGCCAGTCTCTAATTATATCTAAAAGGTCAGCTTTTTTCCTCATATACATACGTAGAATTCATTGTGAGATCAAGCAGAAACCCGGGCAGCAGGGACCTCAAGGATGGCAGCTGATTGGTGTGCTCAAGAGCTTGGTGGGCAGGCGGGTAGGTAATCGTGGAGACAAGAATGACATGTGTCAGGCAGTTCTGGAAGGCAGGCAAACAAACCTTAACACATTCAAGGCAAGTAACTTTAAAGATGTTGAATAGCCAAACTGCTGCATGCCGACAATCTGTGGAAAATACAGCAACTCAGTCGGGCCTGGCTGGCACTGCAGGGTATTGAAGTGCTGATGCCTTGTGTGTTGATTGCCAGTGCAGAGCAGGTATGCAAAGAGAGACAGAGGACAGATAGACAAAATCAAACACTCCTCATTCTTACTAACAGGACTGAGCACAACAAAATCACACATCAGGCAGGCAGATGTCACCAAGGATGGGTCGTGACAGATCTCTGCTTTACATTAGGCTTGCACCAGGGGTACAGCTTTTCTCTATCCTTCCTGAGTCAGTCCAATGGCCGCTTGAGTATCAGGGAGCATTTTTCAAAGAGCATGCTGTGAGCCAAGCATGCCTCCTACATTTCAGCCTGTTCATTTCGAGGGGGGGAAGGAGAAGTGGGTAGTTTGCTTGCCCTCCCATATGAGCAGAGATTACACTATGAAGCAGGAGCCGTCTGCTCTCCCCAGAGGCTTGGTTTCTCAATGGTACACATAGAGAGGATGAATTAGATGCTCAAGAGTCTCAGTTGGCCCCCGATTTCTTCACAGTTCAGTGTTAATGGAAGCTGAAATGGTGAGCTCAGACCACGCTGTATCTGTAAGAGCCCAGTGGAAGGTGAGTCACCCAGCTCGGGAGAGTGAGATGCGAGGAGGGATGTTTAACAGTGAAGGGAGAATCGGCCACAACCAAACACAACTGCCTGGGAGAGGCAGAAGAGTGGTTGTGCTTATGATCTCATGCCACTCCAGAACAAAGTACTTTTCAAACCGTGAGAAAAACTGGAAAAAACATGCACACCAGCAGTCATATCCATAACTTATCCAGCAACTATTATATGTATCGGTAGTCCATTGCATCAGAGTTGGTTAGAGTACTTATATGTATAGTGTATGCACAACTATTTGCATTAAGCAAATAGTTGTTTTCTTGACTGATGTAATTATAGAATAAATAGAGTCACTCTTGTCTGATTTGTCCATACAACCTTAAATTAATTTACTTTCTGGTATTCTTTGGTCAAATCTCGACACTATAAGTTTCTCATTTCAATCGTGTTTGAGCCTTCTTTAGATTGGCCATGTCTCTGACATTGTTGGACACGGTGCTAGAGAAAAAATGTGTTCCTGGCAGGGATATACGTTTGAAGTTTTCTGAAGTTAATTTGTACCTTTTTCTTTCCAAATATGTTTTTAATAACGCTGTTGATGGTTTTAAACTAAATGTCTGGCCATGAAGCTTAAGCCATAATCGAATGCAGTTAATGAACTTCAATAAATAGAACCTGAGGGCCAGACCTCAATATTAAGGTGGATGTCACTTATGCCACCCTCCCCATGGTTCCATTTTGCTTCAAAACATCTGCTCTTTCAGGGCGCTCTTAAAGAAGTTAAGTTGCAGCGAAGACAACACAAAGAAAAGCAATTACCAACTTGAGCTCTGTATCTTAATTACACCAAGAAATTGCACATAAAGAGGAGGCTGGTGCTAGAAAACAGAGGCAGTATACAGTATTTGAGTGTATTGCCAGAGAAAGGACAAGTCTGTGAACTGTATGTAAGTTACCGAGCAGTTGTGCAGCTTATTGAGTTGTGATTTAAGTACTGTATTAACCAGTATGCCATGAAAAGCACTTTTATGTCAATGTCAATTCATTAACAAATATTTTCAGATTCAGCCCTTTAGAATACCTTAAACTATCAACACAAAGGTCAGCAGGGAGGTAGCTCATTGTTTGTTTGACATTGCTGCTTTTTGATCAGTTTGAAACACTTTTCTGCTCCAGTTTCAGTTCTCTCTGATATTCACCTTTTCCACCTAATGGCTTTTAAACACTTTTGTGATGCTAAAATGTAATCTTGGTTTACAGAAACACATTAGAGCAAAGACAAACACTAAAAATAGGTCTCAAAGCCATGTAAATATACAGTTGTGTTTACAATATCTTGCATCATGCGATAAACGGAACTGTGGAAAAGTCTTGAGCCACCCCTCAATTCTTTATATATTGCTGGGAAAAGGAGAAATGGGTGCAGTCAATGAAATTATTGTTCAAAGAATCTGCTGTAGATATGTTTTTTGGTCCTCCCACTATTTCTATTGTCCTTCACTTTTCCCGTTTTATACACAGTGCTGAGACCGTGCTGAGATATAAGCACGGCCAGAACTGCTTGTATCTCTTTGTGAGTCACTTTGTTATTTCAAAAACACCTTTTTCATGTCTGTCAAACTGTGTTATATCTGGCTTATGTGTTTCTACAACAGGCTGCTGAGACTGCTGGGAACTAGGTGCCTCAATATAGTTTTCTGTTTTAACTTTTTTAATTCTTGAATGATTCATGAGTGTTTAGTGTTAGGTGGCAAAAAAACTTTTTCAGGTTCAAGGACTGGACTGAAAATGAGTAAAAACAGCAACAAATGTTCAAAGACAACGGTTTCAAATACATTCATAAAGCCTGGAAAACTGTCGCTATGGCTCCTGGAAAGCAACATATAAAGAAATGAGGGATGGCTCAAGAATTTTTCCCAGAATTGCACCTCTCTATACCAGTGCCATCAAAAGAAATGTGAGCGCATTGACTCTTGACTGCTTATTGAATAAGGTAATTCAGATTTTCAGCACTGCTTCCCACCAGCATAATAGAGCACCAAACTGTTTGGGCATACCTCTTATCTGCTTATATTATGCATAATTAAAGATGATGAAGATTTGTAGTGAATGATCCTCTGAGAGTATGTTCAGATGCATAATTGTGTTTACTGGCTGAGCGAAAACAAGTCTTTCATCTTAGGGAGATAAGAGGGTGACTTGTGGTCCACTTGGTGGCCTCTTCTGATATTCCCAGGTCTGATATCTTTGTTGCTTTGCTTTTTCCAATCCCCCCTCTCATGCCCAGATTAATGCCTATTTAATGTTTGCCTAAATATCATAGTTAAAGGTGAAGAAAGGCTGGTGATAATGGCTTTTCGCCCTGCTTGGTGGGTCTCTTAGTCTGGGGAGGAGATGGATGTCAGGCAGTGGAGGGTGGGGAAATTAGAAAGGAAGACAGTGATGCATGATCTCTTTATCACAGTATACAGTATGTTCACATACTTTATAACTGCACATGTAGACTGGAGATTTTGATAATTAGTATGTTCCCCATATTGAGATATCCATCTCCAATTATCTAGTTAATCCTTATCCAGATCTAGAACTGTACACTAAACAAAACTCACAACCATAACTGAAGCTTACTATAATTGGTCCCAGTATTGTGATGAATCACATCAACTGCCTTCTCTCATGTAAGCACAGGGCTTTATAAAGGTTTTGATAAGCATTTCTGTTTCCTATGAACGTGCATAATTGTCGGGAAAAAAAAAAACCTAAAGCAGTTATATTCCGTTTCAGATGTACTGAAGACCTTAAGGTATGAACCATGTTAGTCATCGCCATGGTAACATCATTATTAATGCAGCGAATTTGGTGCTTCTCTGACATATAGCAATATGATTATTTTTTTATAGAGCTGTTTGATCTATGTGCATAGCAATAGACATCTGAAAGCAAAGAGAGGAAAGAAAAAGAAATTTGAATTAAAAGATAAAAGAACAATAAAACAGGTTTCTGGAAATGCTATGTGGAGGAAAGACTGGAGAGAGTGGCAGTTTTGATCATTCTGCCATGACGTCCGAGGTTTCTTGTCTGGTGGTGGTAAATTGGCACACTTGGCCAATAACTTTGCAGCACAGTGATTTCTCCAAAGTCCACTGTACATTGTCACCATTGTCTAAATAGTTTTTGGAGCTTTTGTAAATTTTAGAGCATTTTATGGATTCAAGCCATTGAACTGATACAATTCAATTAAACAAATAAATCCACTTATGGCAATCCATGCTAATCCCCAGCTTTAAATAGTATATTCAGATAATTTTTATGTCATCTAAGTTTAGCATTATCCTTATCATGGACGTCTAAACATTTGCTTTGGAAAATAATTAAAACCGTGTGGATATATGATACTATGATAGAGTTTCAAGTGAGTAACACCACAACTTCAGCAATCTCCTGTGGTACTGCAGCCTTAGCCCCCTCTATATCTGTCCACCGCACAGAGTATAGGATAGGCTTTAGGACTTATCCAAATTTCAAACTGGCACAGAAAAGATAACTAAAAAAAACCTATTTTGCTACTGAAAAGATGTAATTTGCATAGTGTCTCGCCACAAGAAAAGAGCCATTTATCTTTTACCGTCCAGGTTGTCCAGTTAGAAGAAAATGCACTTCAGAAATCATTGACTGAGGTATTTCTGTAAAGTGTTAGCCCTTTGTGGTTTGCAGTGCTGTTGCTGGAGCTGCCCAGGCATGAAGTCCCATTGACACTGTCTAAAAGACCAAGCAATGCGGGCCACTTTTGCGTGGAGATTAAGTTTAGAACCAATCTGTCGATACTGCCTAATGAAGTTGAATGGTCTCTGACATCAGGAGTTCTCCTCTGAGAAGTCATTTTGTTCCATGCTCATTCAATTATCACATTATTTACTGTGATTTTATCTGTTTAACTTTAAGGTGAGAAAATTAGATTTCGGACATGTATGTCAAAAGCATCATACTAAGCATAGTTGTCAGACAAAAACTGTAACTGTCATCAAATAAAGACTCAGCAATAACTATATTAATTTCTGGTTCATGTTTGCTGCATTACAAATATGTGTGGTTCTTTGTGTCGTTTCAAGGTCTACAAGGCACCTATTTTAGGGGCTAACATTCATGGCAAGTTATATAAGAGGGATTAAAAAGACTGATTGGTGGAAAGATTTAAGCAGAAAGGAGAAAACTTTATAAATAAAAGCAGATGAAATTAAGTTTGTGCCTGCATTTCTCATTCAATATGATTAGAAAAAAAAAATGTTTTTACAGTACAAAATCAGCCCACTCTTGCTCAAATCAAATTGATTAATATAAGCATAGGTGCATACTGTATGTGAGCATGAATTTAAGTGATGAATAGTAATGCAATCTACAGGTTCGACAACACAGAAAGCACAATTTTGCAATGGCATTACATGGAGCGTTTATGTACTAACTGAAGCTTCCAGGTGGAAAGGTACCAGACTGAATATGTGTCAGGTACGGTGCAAAGACGGTAGGACCCAGATGCAGTACTTTCAAAATCAAAACGGTTTATTTTCAACCACGAGGTAAAAAACAGAAGGCGTGGCAGATCCGGTTATCAAAATTACTTTAACTGTGGAAAAAACAATAAACAAAACAAAGCTATGAAAAACAAGACTATGAATAGTTAACTTTGACAAAACTATGAGGCAAGAACCAGACTTAACAAGACTTAACTTTGGCATGAAGGATACGTAAAGATTCTGCAATAGACATGAGTGAACCAGGAAACTAAATACTGTGGGGAAGTGATCAGTGATGACGTGCAGCTATGAACAGAAACAGGTGACATGAGTGAACCTAACGTGACAGGGGAGAAACATGACATGAACCTGAAAACCTAACAAAGAAACTGAAAACATAAATGTCAAAACATGAACTGCAACAGTATGAAGTAGTCACAAGGATTTAAAAATTCAGCAGAAGGAAAGGTGCTTTTTTACCCACTTGGAAATGTGGCAGTTGAACCCTTGCTTATTAACAGAAAGGGAATAAGAGTTCCTTGCATCTCCATCACATCAGTCAGCAGCTTGTACATGTTGTGATCTGAAAAGTCAGAGAGTTTGTTACCCAAAAGCATCTGGAAAGTTGTCTGTGGAAACAGACAAACAGGAGCTAACTTCTTTAGGTGCCACCACTGCTGACCATCTTCACCTCTAAAATTCACACAAACCTGCCAGTATATGATGCTGGTTGCTGCAAACCCTGTGTGTCAGCCGCAAACATACTGCATGGAGTGTGGAAGAATATTTTGTCTCCATAGATTGTTAAAAAATAAGACATGGCCATTCACTGTCAACGGTGCATTTGATTACAGTAGCTCTTGTGTATCTCTTGCTCCAATTGACCTCTATACAACAAATATATATATTTTCTCAGGTAAGTCAAAAGAAATTCTTCCACAAGTTGCTGCAGTGTTTTTAGATTGCATCACATTCTTTTACAAATTTGATCAATTTTGTCTTCAGAAAAAGCAAAACTGTGATGACCAAATGCCAGAATGGTTCAAAACGGTGGATAACAAACCATCTGGCGGCATCACAGTGGTTTCATGATAAAATAACTTCCAAATAGGGTGAAGCTTTATAAAACTTGTACTAACACATCAAGTCCCTGTGTAAAAGTTACAAAATGGTATGGTCTACTCTATCTTGCTCAAATAATAAAACGACTTTTATTCATCTCACTCGTTGTCCACAAGTGAAAACAGCTGACAGAGCAAAAGGCAGCTGAAAAGGTATTACCTTCCTTACTGTCTGGCTTTCTCCAACTGTATGTGAAGATAGGTCAGATGGGTCTCTCTTCTTTCAGTAGTAAACCATATATGCCTGACATGAATAGTCCTGGAGGATGCTTTACCTTCCACATAACAAACAGTGTGGGTCTACATGATGAGATTAACTCGATTATAGCTATAGTTGGGTTATGCTCCTTATCTGAGCCAGGGAAATTATCCTTGGATGTATGACGATGAATGAATCAAATCACTGGCACAAAGTATGTCATACCTCGGTACGATAGGTGGCGCTGTAGTGTGGGCACAATCCTGCCAATTAACAATATCAGATTGAACTGAGAAGACATTAGCATCCCAGATCTAAGAATTCAGCTCCATCTGTCTGTAATATCCCACTGGAAGTTGTATGATAATATGAACTGAAAGGAGAAATGTTAAAAGAATATTATATGTTTGCTTAGGGGAAATTGTGCACTGTGTAAATGCATAAGGGGAAGAGCAAATCTTATTGTGATCAGCTTAAGTATTGTGTGATCAGAGATAAATAGGATGGAGGATATAGTGGAGCATACATGTGTTATGAATGATGAATTATCTATTGAAGTAGTACCTCTGTTTATAGGCGTAATGTATGCAATTACATGGTATGAGGACAAGACCTATTATTGTCAAAGTAAACCACTAGTTTACTGTATGTTTGCAGAGATTGGATATGGAAAAGTTAGAGAAAAAAGAATTGTGTTGCGTGCACAATTATCAGTGCTGTGACTAAAATCAAGTTCTCACAATTCCCACACTTTCATAGCCATGAGGTTGGACACATTCAGCACATTCTGGGATTAAAAACGTCCAATCGCTGACACAGTGACCTAATGTGAAGAGTGCAGACCTTTCCATCAGTGGAGTTTTGCCTCTGACAGAACAGTGACAAGGATCATAAGTTTTCAATCAAAGGTACAGCTGAACACTTGGCTTATTTCTGACCATAAATGAGGATTTCACCCACCTAGATACTGACATTCTCATCCAGTGTGGGTGACATGAGTTTGAGAATTCTTAGTAAAGGAACTGGACTGTTCACTTTTTACAGCAACAAGAGAAATTATTGATAAATTTCTGTTTTTTCTTCTTAATCAGTCTTTAATTTAAATATATAGTTTAGCAACAGGCTATGCAGTCATTTTAACCCATTCAAAATATTACAATGAATTTCATGACAATTAAATTGAATGTCATTATTGGAAGACAGCAGAACTTGTTGCTGCAGAAACAAAGTGATGACACCCATTGTTCATTGTTTCTTCATCTTATTGATGATGAGTTTGCTTCAACAACACATTTCCCTCGAACTGAACCATTCCCTCTCTCCATCAGTTCAGCTCCAAACCCAATGTGAAGTAAAACAGCTTACGGGACAACACTGGCCAATGACACCAATGCCGAAGTCCCTTTGATTACTTTAACCAATACATATAGATCTCAAGATCTCTATCATTTGAATGTCAGACCATACAAATCTGCGGACACATGGATTTCTAGAGATTTCTATCTAACATGCATTTTTTTGGACAGTGGGAGGAAGCTGGAGTGTCAAAATAAGCAGACTGAGAGCCACCTCTTACTTCTTAAAGGGTCTAAACTCCAAGCACATGAACTTTATCAAGCTAATTATGTGTTTTTTTAAAAGAGATTTTTTAACTGTAGAGGGAGCCACAAAAGTTCTCTCGTGTTACTTTGAGGCTGTGGGTGCTAACTCAGCACTATCTGAATGTGAAGAGCTCAAGAAACAGGAAGACTCCAAGAAGGCAAGGTTCATCCTGGAGCAGTCAAAAGCTGTCATTGGCAATTGGTCAGTGATAATTTTTTAAAGTTAGTGTTACTTATTTCTTACACCTAGAATTAAATTTAGAAAAATTATTATTCTTTCATTTATTTGCTATATGCTTGTGTATAATAATAGTTACCCCATAATTGTACTCAGTTTTTTTCCCCTGAGAGAGAAGAAACTTACTTTTCCTCAGTCAATTGCCTAATTTGATAGAGGGTATCACATGTAACACAAAACCAATTTAACGGTTAGTAATACAATTTGTCTTATAACTAAGCATACATACAGTATTATATATATGGAACGTGGCTGCATTTTTTATATACAGTATTCTACACAGAGGTAGTGTCAGTGTTTATTGTGCGTTGTCAAGGATTGCCACGGTAACTGCAGTTGGCAACTCTTCAATTCTCGTCATGCAGCAAGGTGGAAAATATCTCAGGGTATCGTAGTTAGGTCAGCAGGGCACGTTCTGCCTCCATGAGTTAATTGGGTGTGAAAAGACATGAAGAAGATTTAGATCCTTCACGTCAGCAGGGGAGAAAAAAAGAGTTGGAAGGTGTGAGTAAATGAAACGTTAACATTGACAGGTGGGATTAGCAAGTATCCGTGTAGTATAATACTCCACTGCATCATGTGGCTAAATCTTATCTGGATCTACACTACTATATTGTGGCAGCTTAAGAGTCAGTATCAGCATCTGCTCAGTTGTGAAATGAAATGACATTGCTGTTTAGCAGCAAGTCATCTTATAAAAGAGCCGTACCACTGAATGTCAAAGCTTTGTTGAAGGAGAGTCTAAAAGGCTGATCTGGAGACTGACAAATTGCTGCTTTGCAGCCAAAAATCTTCAAAGATCCATGAGAGGAATGTAAGCAAAATATTTTCCTCTTCTTTTTAGTCATCTTTCTTTTTTAGATTTTTTCTTTAAACACTTCTTTAAGACTTCTTTAAGACACTCAAAGCTGCAAATAAAAAGCCCAACTTCATGTTAATTTTACCATTTACATTTTATATTGACTTTCCTGTGAAATGGATGATGAGCTACTAGTTTAGTTTTAGTCTTATGCATATGAGTTGGAAAAATTATATAATGACAACCATATATAAGTTTCTGTAAAACTAGATTACTTCTATTTTTTAAGCTCTTACATTAAAGTCATGTATGGTATTGGCTATATTTTAGTCTACTGATGTCCAAGAATTCTTCCAATGTTAAAATGTTTGGTTTTTTTCTAAATAAAAAAAAAAACAGAATAATGCTTGGTGGTGCAGTCCTCAACCTCTAACCCGTGAACAGCTGTAGCAGCTGTGGGGCAAGCTTTTTGCTTAAGGACATCTTAATTCTTTTAGCAAAACAGGGGTGACTTTCTTTCTCTTCCCAGATTTTCCAAGTAACTCTGTAGGATTGAACCTCTCAACCTTCAAGTTGCTTGTGTGTTTGTCTCAACCTTAAGCCCACTACAACCCTCTCACATTAATCATTACATTGTCAGTTTCCAAGGCAAGCAGCAAGCCACGTCCACTCTGCCAGCCCAGATTTAAATCGCTTTAATGGCCATCCCATGCGGAGGAGATGCTCCTCAGAGGAAACAGTGGTTGGCAGCAGCGATTGACCTAACGTCGCAGCCATGACAGCTGCGTGAGAGAGGTCGACAGCATGAAGGGCAGCAGGCATTTGATTAAAGCTTCAACCCTGTTAGTGGAAACATGAATAATTCTGGATGAGAAGACTTTTACACTGGACTTGTGAGGGTCAGAGACAGAAGTAACCAGGAGATTGGACTGTTGGTCCAGGGAGAGAGCCACAGACATAAATCCTCCTGCATTTCTCTACAGTTTGCAGAATGAGAATCCACTTTCTCTTTCCTCAGATGGTCACATTAATCAAAGCTTTAAACCCAACTACCAAATAAGTGAAATATACTAGCCTGGGTGGCCCTAGTGGGAATTGAAACCTTAACCCTTTATTTATTTATTTTTTGTCTTTTTCTTTAAAGTTGATTTTACTGCTTCCACAAAAAGTTTGTCTGTCTGTTGATTAGACTCAAATAATGGAGCAAGTAGAAATCCAGATCCAAGATACTTATGTGATCTTTTTTCATGCATGCAGATAAGGCTAATAGATGTGTTCAAAGAATATGCAAGCTCCACTGATCACGAGTGCAGCTGCATGTCAAGGATAGAACCAATGTTCATGTATAACTAAAGGTAACTAGCAAAGTGGCATCCATGAAGGTGATGGTCAAGTTATAAAAATTCTGTATGTTAGATGTAATTATGATCTTTTTCTCAACCCAAACTGAATGATATTAATGGCTGAACTCAATCATGTAGTGACAAAAGTGTTTTAGTTAAATGCTGTTGTGAAACTGGTGCGCCATCTGACATGACAATAAAATAAAAACAATGTTTGTAAAACTCACTGGGTGAATAAGACGGATTAGTTTTCCCTCTTCAGTGAAACAGATGTGAGGTGATTGCAGTGTGCAGAAGCATTACATACAAGAGGTGCAGGATAAATCCTCTCTCTATACATTTTGTATAACCGCAGTGTGTTACATAGTGACTACATTGTCTCATGAAGAAATTTCCATCTGAAGATCATTCCTCTTTTTTTCTTTTAAGAGTGGCCAATGGTTCTAAACGATTTGAAAAATTGTCAAAATTGTCAAATTGATCTTCTTTGGTGTCGTGCCTTCATTTAACATCTGAACAGAGAAAATTACTTTAAAAGTTAAAATATGTAGTTATTTATCAAGTTTGAGTTAGTGTGTGATCAGTCATTTCATTCTTCTATACTCTTCTATGACTCATTAACATAAAAGTCTTTAAATTGGATCATTGGCATTTATCAGCTTTCCACTGACTCAGCTGAATTCCCATTTTTCTTGTCCCTTGCCCTTTTGTCTGCCCACATTAGAATAATGTAATCTTGTTTCATTATTTTCCTCTTGTCAGCTTCACTTCATATTGGCTCCTGGTTACATTTGTATGACTTTGCCCTCACTTTGTCTCAGACCGTAGATGTAGACACTTAATATTGCTGGGCTTAAAACAATGTGTCATTATTCCTGAATCAAAAGATGTGATCATGGAACAGCCTTTTTCTCTGCCGAGATCTTCACAGAGAAGATATGAAAGAGTGTGAATGTCTTGGGGTTTAGTAAGAGGACTGCTGGTTTCATATGAAATGAAAATTACTACCTGCATGATTGTTGTTTTACCTCTCCACCTCTGCCTGTTCTCAGAGGTGCCAACAAGCCTGAGTTTGACATGGTGCAGAACATCAATTTCCATCCTCAGTTTCTCATTTCAAAAACTATCAATATGGAAATCAAATTGCACCACTTCCTGTTTGTGTTCCTCACAAAATGGGGTTCCTCTCTGGTTATTCACCTTTTTATTGATAATCCCACCAACTGCCCTTAACTGCACCTGACATATTGAATATCACAAATGCTGCTAGTGTGGTCCCAGTAGCAATTTAAAGTGTTGACAGGCAGACACAATCCACAAAAAGATCCCTGGTATCCAATGTTACAGCTGGCCCTCCCCAAAGTATCCGGATCAATAAAGCAATGGGAGACATCTTTTTTTAGAACAGCCAATCAGAGAGAATGAAAGTGAGGGTGGGGGTGTTGAAGACCCCAGGGGATGTTTCACCCCTACTGGAACCTACCACTGGAATAGCTCAAGATGTATGGGAATATTGAATAGCTTACCCCTGAACTGATTGGTGGAAACGGAGAAACTGATCCACCCAGACATGAAACCCAGCTGCGCATCACAGGGACCCCTGTATCCACCTGGCTGACCTTGTTTAATGCTGGCAGAAGAAATATCTCACACTTGGACTGAGTGAATGTCTTTCCTCACAGATATCATTCAAAGACTATGCAAATGCAAAGTGTTTTGCATTTGCTCTTGATAAAAGCAAAACCTAAACGTTTTTGTATCACACGAGTCTTCACACAAAGAGTGTTGTGATGATAGACCTGTAGCTAAAACACTAGCATGAGTTTTGCTTGTATTTATTATAACTGCAAGTCCCCACCTTGAGCACTTTCCAATCCAAATTGTGTGAGTTCAGTGATTTTTAAGGGATCCTAAAGTTTATGGTCAAAGGGGAAAAACTCCACGATCAAGTAATAAGATAAAGAGTTACAAGGCTTACCTATACAAATGGAAATGACAGAGTCTTCAACTAAATGCAATAAAATACTACACGGTAAGGTGGCAATATTATTTCCACCCATTGTGACTGACTTTTGCCCCAAATGGATAGGTCATGATCACTTTACTAAAGTGACATATATTCTAATCAATTAATAGGTTGCTTCGCCTGTTGTATACATAACAGTATAAAAAACAGAACAAAAACAGCAATAGACAACGCAGACAAATGAGAGAAGAGTGGTTCATTTCAAACTTGGCTTCTATAATAAAGCTGCTTTCAAAATGTCACCCTTTACATTTCCCTGGTTGAGCTTTCTTTTAGGTTTGTACAGTAACAGACCATCAACATTATTCGTAGACATCATCACTTCCCAAGCTATGACCAAAATGTGTTAGAATTAGCTGACAGTTATAATCCACTGGATCATATTTGACTTAGTAAGAATCACAGATTACACAAGGTAACCTCTTATCGTCATGTGAATAAGCACATCTACAATGTCTAAGTGAACTGCGAATGTCTTTTAAACCTTTTCGTTCACCGCAGCCTTTCAAGCTCTCAGGATTCCCTACGCTACTCTTCCTCACCTCCTTCACCACCAACATTCTTGAAACCCTTTCTCAGCATATCATCTATGCAGTTGATATACCTCCTCTATATACCATATACCTCCTCTACTGATATAAATGGCTGCCTACATAAGTTGGCATGAAAGAGCAAGAAAGACGAAGATAAATCACACTGAGAACACCCTTGTTGTTATTTGGAAAGAAAGGATGTGTGTATGTGTGTGTTTTTACCAGAGTCACACACAAAAGAATACGTCGGGCATGTGTAATTCTTGCTTTGGCTTCTTACATACTTTTGCCTGTGTGTATATGTGCATGCATAGATCTGTGTGCTAACCATGCACATATGTGTGCATGTGTTTATAGCAGAGGGAAGAAAGGAAGAGCATTTATCAGCACGTGTCAGCAGTGGGTGTTTAAAGACATCAAGCTGCTTGTTTCGGGGTGTTTTCTTTGCTTGTGTATTTTCCAGCTCGACTCAGTTAGACAGATCAAAAAGTACTGGAGCGGAAACCGAAATAAAAATAAATAAATAAAACTCTCAAGCAACTAACAGTCCAGCGTTTGTCTGCGGAAATGCCAAAGGAGAAAGGGAAGAGGAAGAGAATGAAAGCGAGGATGGGGGCATGAGGAGGAGGAGGAGTGCATTCACATGTGGAGGCGTCAGGCGGCTCATGCTGGCTTGTATTCTTGAAGTAATTTGTGGGCGACTGTAATTGAATGTACGGCGAGATGAACAGGATGCCCAACAAATCCAACTTCCCACACAAGTCAGGAGTCAGATAAGATTGTGGAGTGTGTTGGATTTGAGCATTTTCCTAATCAGTTGTATAATTACAATCTAAATTACAAAACACACCACTGGTTTTGTGCAGAAATCTTATGTCCTCGTCTTTCTTTACACCATTTGGAAACATTTATTTGCACTCCATGTGCTCTTTTAGTTCTGGTAGGATTTTACTTCATATTGTTTAAGATCCTTCGACGATTTCTTTTAAATGTATTTATTTCGTAGGCTTTACAGTCTAATGCATCCATGCCATTTATTTAATGTGTAAAGTGAGACTGATGTTTAGTGGGAGAATATTGTTTGTGACAAGGATGTGACTGGATGGTGGATTACAGATTCACAGCCTATATGCTTTTCCAGTTGAAACCCTACTACCCTCAAACGAACAAGTCTTTATTTTAAGGCATTAATTCAAACCCCCATTAGAGTTGAAATGTGCCCTCTATCTTAATCCTTGGTTTCAAAATTAATTTACAGAAAAACAGGTAGAATAAACTATTAATACCGTTGATTATTTACAGATTTTTTTTCTCATCCCAATTTTTTCTTCACTCTCATTATAAAAGAAAAGCCTTTATGTCTGACAATAAAACCATAGTTTTGTGATACTAATCTGCTACTAAAAGTCATTGTTTTATCATGGTCTGGCTGCCAACTTGGATGTTTCTATGGCAACAACAGTGCCTCCACTTGGTAAGAAGTCATCAAAACTTGTGTGTAGTGTAGTGTTTCATAAACAAACTCATAAATAAAACACAGTAAATTGGAATTAGAATGACGGACGGCTCCTACTAGAGCAAACAGTGTTGTTTCACAAGCTGATAACTCAAGTCTGCTGTTGCTGAAGGCCCTGTGTCATTAAGATTTAATGGTACAATTTTGATTGCGAAATGGACTTCCAAATGTTCTGCAGGAGATTTAGTCGAAAGCATATTAATGGACAGGATGGAATTATGAAGTTTATTTAAACCAAAGCTTATTTTCTTTACTCTTTGTCAGAACTCCTGACATTTCTCCCCACACAACTGATCATTTGTTCCACATTTATGCCTGCTGTAAGTGACAATGAGGAGAGAGAAAAAGAAATGATCAAGTTTAGTGCTCAGTCACTTATCTGCCTTGCCAGTTCTGGCTTGTCTGTTTCGGTCTCACTTATTAGTGAGTCATGCAAATTATATTTTTTTCAAACAAACTTCTTGCCTCGTTGGGCTGTGATACAGAGTAAAGAGATTCCCCATTGCAGTGAAGTACCTATACTGTCCTTGATGTAATACACAACAGAGTCAGACAATTGTTTTGTGTCATGTTACTGTCAGCTTTAAATGTGTTTTATAATGAAAAGTCAGTCTATCACACTTCTCATAATGTACACATATGTGTGAGAGAACAGTTATCATGCAGTCCACTCAACATGTGTATTTTTTCCACATTAGTGTGTTTATTCATTGTCATGTCCCCCTGTCTGCAGAATCGAATGCTTTTTTTCAATGTTTACTGAAATCTCATACTTCAGCCTTTAGAAATATTTTGCCTAAACTCACTTGTGGGACAATGTATTCCCATAGCAAACCATTTGAGCTACAATTTAAAAGGATTTCTTTTTCTCTACTCAGTTCAAAAATGATGCATGGAATTGGATTTTTAATGAGCCCGCTATCCCTTTTTCTTCTTTTTCAATTCTCACTAACCAGCAACTCTCTGCTAATATATCTGTGTAAGGCTGTTTGCCAATCTCCTCTTTCTTTAGGCCTACACTCTTATCCTAGGATACCTTTGTCTCTCACATTTATGTTGTGCACGCACACACACACACACACCCACACGCACACACACATACACCCACACACACTATTATCCACATACAGGAAAAAGGCTGACTCACCGCTGCTTCATTACTCAAGTGAGTTATGAGTGTGTTTACACACACACTGATTGATATTAACCCTCTTTGTTTAAATTTGCTACACTGACAGACACCATGCAGGGTTGTGTGATGGCCCACTTGCCGAATTGTGTTGAAGGAAAGCGGGCTGGGTGGGGTGAGCTGACCAAAATGCTCACAGTGCCCTCTATTGATGACTTACAGTAAAATCTTCATCATGTAGTAATCAGTGGACACTCAACTAAAATGATCTTTTCTTTCATCCTAAACTGTTGCAAAACTTATCTGACTAAATGCTACACCTCAGAAAATAAAAAGTGTGCTTTAAGTGATTTTGAACTGCTGGTATGAAAACAATTGTCTGTTTTATAAAAGATGATAAGATGGTTATCTTGTGTTTTTTTTTTTTCAATCAATTACCTTTTGTTGGTAATATGACTTTTTCATGCTCATGAAATTACGTTCATCAGTTTAGTCAAGAGAGCATCAAAAGGAGGAATAAAGGATGTTTTGCCAAAATGGTGAAGTTAAGCATGATTTTTATTAAACTATTTTCCAACCAAAAATGTTCTCTTTCGGCAGTTAACCCACAATGTATCACACCATGCAGCCCAACAACAACAATTTCTTTCATTCAAATATTGTTTTTTTTTATTTCATAAAGAATCTTCATATCATACAAGAAAATGTTACTTACGCTAATCTTCCATCATGCGCAGCTTTGTTCAATATTTTAGAATAGAAGCCTTGAGAAAACGAAAGTCATTTTGAGTATAGCACAATACATTTTTCAAAGGATAGTTGTCTCATTTGAGACTGCAGTCTTTTCATTTATCTTCCTCTCGCTCTCTTTTACTTTCATATCATATTTTGTGAACAATATTAAACAGGCCAACAGATCAGCCCCATCTTTTCTAGAGTAGATGAAAAGATGTGGTGTCGTTTATATGAGCTAAATGGAAAATAGGTGTTTGGGGAGTCCCTTACCACTGATGTCAGCCAGTCATAGCAGCAGAATCACATAATGACCTCTTGACCCTTGACCTTCTTTATTTAATGGGCTCCTTCAGAGTTGGAGGCAGGGCCAAGGGGCTATAAATTGTGATTTAGATAGCTATGTGACGAGAACAGGCACAGTCGATGAAAAGGTCATGAAGGTACAGGTTGAGATGAGAACAGATGAGGCATATTTCAATGTCAGAATCATTCAGTCATTTTCCTTGTGCATAAATGGAAACCTTAAAAAACAGCATCAGTGGTTGGTGGGAAATTACAGCATCGGCTACAGGGAGAATAACATTATAATACAAGCAGAAGTGACACAGGAAGTCAAGGATTCCTGAAGAAAAGTTGTGTAAAACTAGTGTTTTGAAATTACTGTGTAAAAGAAAAGCAGTGTATATGATGTACTTTCCTGATGTGGGTAATGTGGAGCATATAAGTAAAAATGCTGTCAAAGGAATTTCACATGAGGTAAACAATCAACATCAAAGCTACTGTACAGAACTTAAAAGAAATAGAAAAATCTAAACAATAGCCTGATCATATAGTGTTGTTTTCATAAATAGAGATGGCAGAGTTTAAATCACCATATTTCGAAGCCTATGCATACAATAAAAGAGAATTAAAGGATTTAGACGCAATGTTTGGAGAATACATCATGGAGCTACCCGGTGCATTGTGCATCTGTAGATCATTTTGATGCAGAGCAATATTCTAATTTAAACCAGAATAAAATGTGTCATGTTTATATATATGGTTGAATAGAAACACAACAGCTGGAAGATTGCCCTATTTAGAATAAGAACAGTCAATGGTTCAAATACACCCAGCGAAAAGGACCCAACTTCAGTAATACGCAGGATTTTTGTGTTTCAGAATCAAGAGGATACTATGCAAAGACATCTTTAAAATGGGCCCAAAGTTTGAGCTACTGATCTTGGAGGCTATAGGGGGAACTATTATCATTTGACCAGAGCATGAGTCACTTACTGAATGGCTCATGCTGGTTGCTACACATTCATATTATAACACAATGTAAAGCTATGTTATGGCTGGTTCTCAGTCCTGTTGAAATGTTAGCTAGTTCTCACAAAGGAACAAGGTAGAAGTGGCTGCACACATTGCAGACAGTATACAGTAAGAGTTGACAATAGAGAGGCAGTTATTTAAACTATTCTGTCTCTGTTCTTATGTTTTTAGTCTTTAGCTTTTAGTCTCTATCTGATTGTGTGAAATGTTTATTTCATGTGCCATGGTTGGGTGGAACCCAGACCTGTCTAGGATCAGCTAAATGATATAGCTGATTAAACACAGCTCATGAATTGGCACAGTGTGAGCTATGTCAGACCCAAACCCTGATGATATCTACTCTGGCAGCGTAATGATTCGGTTCAATAATTCAACTGCTTTTAGTGTGTGATTGTATTCTTGGATTTGTAATGGTCAGAGCTTAAATGAAATGTGTTTTAAAAATTTCGCAGTCACATACTTGTCAATAAATTGGGAAAATACACTACAAAAATTGCAAACCATACTTTGTAAATGATGGAATTAAAGAATCTGGAATTAGGTTGAAATAAATTAACCACCTATGTGGTGGTTCATTTTAAGACTAGTTTCTTTTTCTTTTTTGCTCTTTGATTCCCTCTACAGTGTACCACCACTGTCTTAAAAACAAATCTCTATGTGAGCCATGCTCATGTACAGCCATACATGAATTTGTTGTTATGTTGAAAAGACACAAAGGAACTATAAAAAAGCCCACAAAAATGTCAAGTGACTGGAAAGCAAAATGGTGTGGTGCAGGGCTTGAAATCAAGGCAGAGAACAGCTGATCCTCACATTGGCTGTTTAAGGAAGTTTTGGGCCTGGGGATGTGCATAACAAAAGTCATTGTACCTCAGTATGAGTCACAGGCACATTGTTTAAAGGTCTACAAACTTGTCTTGTGTTGCTTTAACTGCTATTGTGCTGTGTACACCCGCTTCTTTTCATTCAGCCCTTTAGTATACCAATTTCTAATCCCCTCTAAAGTGTTCACCACATTCAGCATTTTTTCTTTCTTTTTAAGGATGCTAAAAACATGACTTGCACATTTGCCTCTGATTGACTAGAGGTCATTGGCTTCATTGGATTACTTGGTTAGAGCACTTATTTGAGGCTATGTCAAGCAGCCAGAGTTATGTGCAAATACTCCTGTCACATTTTAGGGTCAGATACATATGGGATAGTGGTCTAATATATCATTGTTTATAGCCCAGGACATTCATCATTTGCTGAACAGATCACCAAAATAAGAAAAAATCATTCATAATTAGGATAGATATCAAGAGTATACTTACATTTTGACGCACAACTACAACACTGTTAGTATGTACAACAAGGAAAGAGGTGTTACCTATGTGTTCCCAACAACAGTTTCTTCCAAATAGATATTCTTGAGAAAGTCAACCCCCACATACACCGCAAATGGCAACACATTCAAATGCAAAAGAAAACAGTCTGGATTACTAAACTGAGAGAGTGTATTCCCATCAATTAGAAAAGGCCAACATGTCCACTGGTGAAGAGGCAATCATGCTTCACTCGTCCACAAGTGCCTACACAAGTGAGTATGTATCTAAGTGCCTCTCACCTGTGTGATTTTAGTGTGAAGGGTGCTTCAGTCAAACGCTGCTCATTCCCAACGCTCAGGTCATTCAGAGCCTCATTTGACTGAACACTTGGCTGCCTGAACAGGTGGCGACATTGAGAGCCAAACCAACCATGTAACCCTCCGCTGGGCCTCCCACCATGCTTCTACAGAAGCACATGGAGGATATACTGTTCTCCAATGCCATGTGGTAGCCTTGACATTATCCAGCAGGCTTATTTCCCCTTTTCAAAATCAGGTGGAATTTAAAAAGTGTGCTGAGCTCAGAGTACTGTAATTATCTTTATTCACAACTAACAAATGACTCACTAACCCCTTTGTGTGCAGAATTACCCACATCATTGCATCCTTTTTTTGAGAAGTAC
The DNA here is from genome assembly GCF_036924035.1 of Leuresthes tenuis. NCBI lineage: Eukaryota > Metazoa > Chordata > Actinopteri > Atheriniformes > Atherinopsidae > Leuresthes > Leuresthes tenuis. Next base: position 11,326,244 of record NW_027325361.1, on the reverse strand, counting down.
ATTGTCGCAAATGATGTCTGAATCAAAAATTGACATGTTACTTCTGCTGTTCTTTGTTATAATGATAAAACTGAATAACTTTTGTACCTTACCTTAGACTTTACATGTGATGGAAAACAAAGAAATTTTGAAAGACTTTTATAAATAACTTCATGTTTAGGCATTTTATGACACTGTTAACGTTGTCATTTGCCACACAGCACACAATTCAGTTCAGGCGTTAAATCTAAGCTAATGTAGTTCATCTTTTTGTCCACAAACCAATGGAGAGGGATCAAAAGCCACGCGGGAATACAACACATCTGAATTTAATCCTTTATTTCTTGTTTATCTTTGCAAACCATGCAGCTTTGGCTTCAATGAAAATCATATATTGTCTAGTATATGGTATGTTTGGCCATGCATTGGTGGATGCTATTGTGAAGTGGGAAATATTGAGGATTATAGCAGTAAAATATCACCCCACCTATGAACATGACCGCAAAAAAGGCAGGCGCTGCAACGGCCTTTTGTAGAAACTAAATTACTTCAAAAAAGGTCATGGGTTGACATTTGTCCTGGAAAACTATATAAACAGACCTTGAGATGATGAAAACTGGATCTAGTTTTATCAGTGAGGATCTAAAGAACGAGCAAGGTTTTGAACTTGAGATTACGAGCCTTTGTTCTTTTGCTGCTTGATTAAATACAATTTTTTCATGACTTGTAAGATACACAATTATATCTTGTGTTTATTCTGTCCTTTTGCTCTGAGGAACACAGGAATAATACTTCTATGATTGTATGGTTTTGACAAAGTGATGGAAATCCTAATGGGGCTGTAAGCTTGCAAAATCATGAGTCGAGTCTTCAGAAATGACAAGAGAAAAGCATCCCCTGCATAATTACTCTTCATGTCATTGAGCATTTTTGTATTTTTGGCAAAAATCCACATTTCACTCAAGCATGCATGACCAGGAGATAAATACAGGCTTCTTGACCTTATATTCTGGCTTTGAAAACATCGGCATTTCTGTTTGGTACCTTCAGGGCGTCTGAATCAGTTCACCCGTTCTTTTCTTTGGAAATTATGATTTTATCTGATGGTTTATCTGATGGTTTATCTGATGGTTTATCTGATGGTTTATCTGATGGTTTATCTGATGGTTTCCTTCACTGTTTCATCTTGTTGTGTATCATCCTCACAATTCAAAACAGTTAGGATTTTGTTATTCATCTATTTTCAATAAAAATTTGTTGGGGTAAGCTAGACTCTCGAGTGCGACCTGAACACATGATCTCACTATCAAAAGGCTAAAACACCAACAACAAATTCACACTCAATGCTGACTGTGCTTTCAATTTAGAATTCCCAATTTACACAAGACGCATGTTTAAGGACTGTTGGAGAAAACCAGTAGGGCACCGGGAAAACATGACATTCAAACCAGGAGTCTGCTTGCTATCAGGCAACAATGCAAATCATTCCACTACTGTCTAAACAAGCAGGTCCCTGTCATAATAACAACCCCGATATATAGAAGTTTCACAACTCAAGCTTAATAATTGTGAAATCATGACATTTTGGTGGTTACTCTGTGTGTAGTTGCATTATGTTACATGACTAAAAATGTAAATGAGTATTAAAGTGTGTGGTTCTTGAACAATAACCATGTACATTAATGCTTTAAACTCACACGCTTTACTTTTCAATTGACATTATTTTACAACTTGACAGTTAATCATGTTTCCACATATGTATTCATAATAACACAAGCATGACAGAATGTTTATCTTATTGTCCATCAAACCTATTTTCCAAACTTATCTAGCAAATTTATGTTTGTTTAAAGAAGCTTCCATTCTAGTAACTACCTTAGTGATTGACTTTTAAAGATTAATTTTTCAAGCAGAATCCAACTTTGTGACAAGCTATTTCAGGCCATTTAGGCACATATTTGCATAAATAGAGACTTTTTTGTTTGAATGTAGTAAAGGTCTTAACAATAAGCTAAATCATTGCTATAATTAAAACTAGAGTTGTTCAGATGTCACTTTTTTCTTATTCATCTTCTTTGCTGTTCTGATGAATACATCTCTGAAAATAGCAGCGACATTTGCTTGATCATAAACTTCCCATAAATGTAACAGTATGGATTCATGGCTTTAAGTGGTAACTTTTCATAACAAATCTACATCTTGCAGTGGTTAAAAAGAAAAAAAGAGACACAGTATTTTACTTTATAATGACAGAGCTGAGAGTCCACACAGATTTTTTTCTCATCACTTGTGCTTTTTGCCGTCACTGCCAATAAGAAGATTTTATACATATTTTCAGTATTGTATATAGTATATTGATTGTCATAGATAGAGAGATGTGACTGGTCTGTAGAAAACCACAAGTTAATAGAGCTAACAACATGCAGTCTGACAAAAATTACAAATGTGCATCATTCTACTGAGCAAAGTAAAATCAAATGTATGACACACTCTTTGCTATACATAAATATTTGCAAAGTGTGTTTGAAAACTCAGTATGAGGCATGTTGTATGAGCTGTGCATGCTAATATCGAGGAATGTTATACTCTCCAAGCAATGGAGTCTACAGGGGGATCATTTCCAACAATGCAATACAGTAGTGATCAACATTACAACAAAAAAAAAAAAAACTAGCAGTAGCTGCCTTGAGATGGCATTTGATGTCATTTGGCGCGATATAAATAAAAGTGAATTTCATTTATTGGAGCTCAGTTATAAAAATCAGTAACTGTATAATCTAAATATAATTGCTAAAACACACAATAGTCTTTAGATTAGTTATTAACTTTTGCCAAACTGATTAATAGATAGTGAAGAGATAGTCAAGAGATAGAGATGTTTATCATTCAGTCACAAGAATGTTGTATCAGCTTAGGCAGCACACCGCAACGGCTTCCCAGCAACCAGTGATAAGCAGAATTTCTTTCACTGAAACTATGCTGGAAGGAACCGTCTGGGAGAACTTTTTTCTATTATCTATTTATCACCAATTTATCTACATATTATTATCTGTATTTTTAATGCTGGACCTGGGAGACAGTTTTTTGTTCTGTCATGTTTTCAACATGTTGACTGACTAATAAATTAACTTTGGAAATGTTCTAGACTTGCACACTGAGTACATATTTCACAGGGAGAAACTCAGATTGTTCTGACTTGTTCTGTTTATGTCTGTCTACTGTGAGTTGTAAATAAATGATAGTTGCTTGAACTGAAATGAAAATGAGACTTTTCATGTATATTAGAGGTAATATCATTCACATGCACTGGTGCAATACTGAATTGGCACAAATGTGCTCAAATAGATCATCACAAATTGAACATGTAACTTTTCTTTTAAATAGTTTTGTCTTTTTTAAACATTTGTCTTCATTGCTTTGGTTCCTCACTAATCTAAAAACTAGAAAACTGGTATAAGTTGTGCAAAGAGCATCTCCAACTTAGAAATGAACAAGTTTGGTTTTGTTGATGCTTCCCACTTTTGTTGTCACCTCCAAACACCAACTAAAAAGTTCAAACAGAGAAATTAAAGATGGAGTCACTCATGTGTGAGAGGGTCTTAAGCCTGTGGCTGTGTGTGTACATTTGTACTTTGTGTGTATGTTCCACAGCCAACTTAGCAGAGCAGCAGTGGTCAGGCTTCTGCCTGGAATCACAAAGCCAAAAACAGATAAAGGAGCAACTCAATTCCACAACAGCGCTTGGTCCCAAGCCAAATGATGGCTTCCAGGAGGCTTTTAAGCTTCTTACAGGACTGGCTTCCTTCCCCTCCCTCTCCAAGTTTTTTTTTTTCTTTTTTCTTCCTCTCTTTCAACTTCCTCTTCATTCATCCATCTCTTAGTTGAAAAAGTGTCAACAGCAAGGGCGGACATCAACACAGTAAGCCAAGCATGAAAGTGATAGTGGATTTACAAGATGAAATAGCTGAAAATCAATCAAATAAAACTTTACAGAAGTAAAGGAGGGGGAGTAAGAAAGACCCTTGAGGATGTTCAAACATAATTGTAAGCTAAGAATAAAAAGTAAACCTCAAACAACCTAAAACACGAAAGGTTGTGGAATGGAAATTGGCATTTATGAGTGAACTTGTCTGACTTAAATTTAACCAAATTGTTTCTTTAGGGAGTTTCTGGCTGTCTGTGATCATTTCAGTACACAGCTAACTCTTGGCAGGATCACAAATTTCTGCTATTCAGGGAAGCAACAGACATTCAGATATGCAAGTGTGTAAATGAATGTGTGTGTGTTTGTCTTTTTATAAAATGCAGAGGCTTTTCCCGTACTTTAGCCGTTTTAGATTAAAAGTGGCTTCTGTATCTTGTCAGCATCTGACACTGATCGCAGGCCTCCATCCACCCAGCCAGAGCCAGTGATTGCTTAGCCCTTTGCTTGTCCTCACATAGCCGGCTGCGATCCAAACCCTCTGCAGCTACAGGCCTTGTCACAGTTAATAACACTGGCCCCAAAGATTTTTAACTGACGGTGCCTGTAATAAATTCTCCCAACCAACAATTATTGATTAAATGCTCTTTCCTTATAATGAAAAGGTATAAATCTCCCTCTTCAGAGAAGACATGGAGTGTAATCTGATCAGAGACTTGCATACATGCATCTTTTATGATTTTTGGAGTAATTTCAATGAATGAATGAATGAATGAATGAATAGGAGAAATGCCAAAGCAACTACATAAGATACAAATAAACAAAAAAAGGCCACATTGTTGGCTTCTCAAAATATTGCACATGCTTATTACATTAAGCATAACATAAATGATCCTATGCTTCAGTTTAGCTTTAATAAACGCAAATATGTAAAGCAAAATCACGTATGTGAATGTGTGGCGGTGTGATATAGTAATGGCTTTTTCTTTGCATGAAGACTTGTCAGGAACAGTTACATGCTAAACAGAAACACTTTGTATGGGCCTTTCATTAAATATTGCAAATGAGCCCAAATCATATAGGCCCTATGAAACAATGGTGTGTCCACAGAGTTATTTTTTCAGCCAATCAACAACTATCTTGACACAAAGTATTGAACCAAAGCATGAGTACTTAAAAACTGCCACTTGTAGCTCTGTAACCTCCCTAAGCTCCAGTTGACTAAATATGATTTTTGGTTTCTCCATAAATATTTATTTTGTCAGTATGGTATTCTGATCTCGTTTAGTCTAAATTTAGACCCTCCAATGCATGAACTAGTGTTTTTTGTATAATCATTGCTTCCTCTATGTTTGCCACACAGCTATTTATTGACAGCTGTGATTGACATGCCTCCTGCTGTTTTTGGCTCATGAACTCACACTGTCCCTGACTTTGGAGCCTCTACTTGAAAGTTGGAAGAACCCACATTTTCTGGCTAAGAGGGTCTCCTGCACAGAGAGGGATAAGACCAGATTCAGCACTTGTTTTGTTATATATCTCTCTCTGAGACGAAGAGCCCCACAAGCTGCTTAAGGACTCAAAGTTGGGTTTTTTTAGTTTTTTTTGTAGATGCTGTTGAATGACTGGTATGTATACCAGATCCAGAGATGTGGTTTCACTAAGATAAAGTTGTTACCTGAACCAACAATTGCTATGTCAGGTGTCAAAATGAAAAAACAAACAAACAAAAAAATAAGTCGCATGATACAGATGTAACCAAGCAAAGCCGTTCAAATAACATGTTTCGATAGAGTTGTCCTCTTCAATCACACACAGCCACAAAGCGTGATTTACAGCAGTCTTGTAATTAATTACACAGTCTCTGAATGCAGGTATTCATCTCTGGTACAAATGGATTGGATTTTATTAAAATTACCTCATGGCAACAGCAAAGTAGATGGATTGCCAGTTCTGGATGTGGAAAATTGCTTTTTTAGACCATATTTTCTGTGTGTGTGTGTGTTTTCTTCCTTCTCTCAGGTTCCTGACAGAGAGAAGTTGTACTCTTTCAATTCAGGGCAATGCTGTGCTGAGGAATGTTTCAACAAATTGGAATAACAGGGTAATGAGGTTGAGATATGGGTAAGCCCTCAATCTTTGAGCTGCACTATGCTGTGGTTCCCTGATCATCGTCCCTGCTGACTCTCTACAATAGTGCTTCACAGTGCTCATCTTAGCTTGTTCAGCCCTCTAAGAGTCCATATTGCAGGCTGCCTCCAACCACATGACCACTTTGCCCTTGAAGGGTGCTGATCAATGAGACTTTGCGGGATGTTAAGATGTGGTGGAGGGAGGGAGGGTTGTAAAATAAGGAGCTGAAGGGATGTGGCTGCTAAGGAGCTGAGAGATCAATGAGGTTTTCTCCAACCCTGACAGCTGACTTCAAACGATCAACCATTGTTTTTCAGATTCAGTGTTTATCTGTCATATAACTAAATTAATTGACTGCGGAAAATCATGTAACTTTAAAGTTACATGAGCTTGTTAAAAGTTCCAGCTGTGTGCTATTGTTCTGTTTTTCAACTGAATCTTTCAGAGATAAATCAGTGTCTTCAGAATCTTTGTGTTTCACTTTGATGTTTCTGGGTGGATGTTCGCACATATAACTTTTCTGTTTTGGAATCCTTCAAAAATGGAATAAATGGCGAATAGTGACAATGGAGAGTGGTGAAATATGTCAAAATAAATACATAGAAATAAAACTGCTTTATTGAAAAGATGTTTCTTCAAATGCATAAAATTCCATGATTTTTTTTGTACAACCATCTGCACATCATTTTCTATCTTCTGACGATATATAGAGTTGTAATTCTTTTCTTTATCACTAATTCTTGTTTTTGATTGATTTTATTATTCTTATAGTAGTAGCTGTAGTAGCAGTATCTCTTGCATGTGTCATACTCTCTTGTTAATATTACTTTATTCTTTTTATGCTGTTGTGACATGGCAATTAATCATCTATGTATCACTAATTTAAGATTTTAAATCGTCCATTTTTCGTTTTAAGATGTTGTTGAAGCTCTGTTCTTGTTGTTCTGAGAGATATATTCGTTGAGATCATTTTTATCCAAAAGCTTGAAAGGATTTTTATAACATCTGAGAGAGGAAATCTGCTTCAACCAAGGGCTACCTCCTTCATAGGAACAAAAAAAAGAGCTTCAAAGAGACTAAAAAGCAAAGAGAGGTAGATTCTAGGAAAAAAAAGAGAGGAACTTGGCTTTCTGTGTAGAGAGTCAGATACTGGTGAATTCTTTCAATCATAATGTATTGTAATGCCTAAGTCAAAATTCAGAGTTTCTGGTGGGTCAGGATAAAGTTGGGATGTAATTTGCTATCAGGTATAAGTTAATAAAGACCATAAAGTATATTTTGATTTATTTTCAAATGGTACATAAAGATTCACCTAACAATTATGGGGGCCACATAGAGTACATGCCTGAGGAATAGAGTGTGTATACCTTTATCACCACTGGAAGTATTTGATGTTGCAAAATCTACTGGTTAAAGCTGCTCATTTTCTTTAACTTTAATTGTTTCTGCTCTTTTCAGTGTTTTTCCATCTTCAAAACTTTTCATTCAGTGATGCGTCCTTCAAAATGTGTTGTCTGCTGATAAGGTTACATTGCTGGTATCGCAAACTTCTTATACTCCCAACCATAAAATATTATTGAGAAAAATCAAACAGACTGAGGAAGGACAAAGGAACCGTGAGCAAAGACTGAGGCTAGTGCAGAGGGAGGTCTTTGTGAGAATGAGGACACACAGCACAACACTACTAAAACTGTCTTCAGATTAGCTCTATAAGCTGTAAAAAGAAAAATCTCATCATGCACACAGCTTTGAAGGAACAATTGATAAATCACATAATTAACTTGAATCGTTAAAAGCAATGGCACAGAGAAAAGCAGAAGAGGATCAAAAATCAAAGCAGTGATGAACTGAAGTTGGTATTTCCAAGGCATGCCCATTCGCCTGATAAGATAAACCAAAGCAGACCTTCCCCTCTGCCTGTGGAGGGATTTTGGCTGCTGAGGGAATTCTTGTGGTCGACTGACCTCTGAGTTGCTAATGAAAAGACGTACCATACATGCATCTAAGGCAAAAGGACCAAAAACCAGTCAGATACAGTATATTGTTTATCTAAATCAACATACCGGCGAGCACTCGGGAAACTATTTTTGAGTATTGTCAAGCAGTCATGCAGAAATTCTTTTCTCTTTCATCAGAAACAGCTTGACAATGAAACACAGGCAAAATGTTTTGCTACATTTTACATAGTGCAACAACATGCAACACAGAGAGATTTCCCAGGCGGTGAGATGTAACTGTTTAAAGAATGAGGAGCCTAAGCCATCAATAAGCATCTTCCAAAGGGATCGCTGTTCTTTACACATTAGCAGATGTGCAGTAGATAGAATCTGGACTGGATCAATATTGCACATGTAAAATGGAAAATATAAAGCTCTCACATCACAACAGACAGCACGAGACAGGCTTATATCCACCTTTACAGACAACAGAGAGTCCAGAGATACTGGAGAGAGCACTGGTACTCTGCTGTGCTCCTCCTTTAAACAGTTGTATGCAAAGATTTGGGCAAAGACGCTGTATATCTTTTCTGCATACCTTCAAATTGTTAAGTTATGATGTCTGTTTTTCCTTTTTAATTGATTTAACATAAAGACACAAGATTAATCATGTCGTGTGGTGTAAGGAGAGGTTAAGGCACTAGGAACTATATCAGATCTTATAGCAATAATATTTTGTACTCAGCTAAGAATTGTTTAAGACGGTCCTCCTCCTCAAAATGGACCTATTTGGCATTTGTTCATGCAGGCAGATACATGGCAGTTCATGCAAGCTACTGCAAGTGAAGTGACTTCCTTGACGTTATGGTTGCATAGTAAAAAGAATGGCCTCAGTCCTAATCATGATTGTTTTCGAACCCTAATCAAGTAGTTTTGTTTGTGGCAAACAGCAAAATGGTGTCAGTGAAAGTGGTGGTTGCATTGTAAAGATAATGTATTTTAGACCTAAACATGATGTTTTACTAAGCCGGACTTGATAAATTGTCAAGGGCTGTACACAAAGAGATAGTTTTAGGGTAACTTCCACATACAGCCTGCTTAAAATGTACCCAACGACTTTTGGTCAAGACGAAGAGCAACAAATGTCATCAGACACATCGAGGTAACAATAGGATACAAATATCATCTATAACGTCCTATGTCATTCACAAAAAAAAAAAAAGATGAATTTACATACTACCACACACTCCACCGTCAGCATTGCAACTTCTTCATCGAGATTTAGATACTGGCTGATAAGGTTTTCGTTCATCCATTTTATGCAGCACTCATCCATGTTTTCAGAACAAATATTTCAAGTATCAAGAAACAAAGTGGCAACACTTGATTTTGATCAGAATAATCTGATAATGTTGAATGTCACTGCTCAGTCATAGAGATATTCACTCTTTGTGATCAGCTTTGTCTTGCACGAGAATATGATTAGCCTTCATTGCAATTCATTGGATTCCAATGCCTAACATGCTCAGTTTATATACAGAACACCCTATACACAGAACACATGAATGTGTGGATTCATGTGGAAATCATCATGAAGCCTACTGCTTCTATGACCCACTCTGTCAAAAGTAACTCATTTTCCCCAAACTAACACAATTTGACACACTTTTATTAGCTGCAGTCAAGTCCATCATTTCATTTTCACTTCTTTCATTGTACTTGCAGTGTTCTCTTTGGGGAAAAATTACACGTGGCTAGATAAAAAACAATTTGATACAGTTACTGTGTGGTCCCTAAACTATCTATAATCCCCTTCCCCTTTGCTATAGAGTCACTCTCTTCTCACTGCAGTCTTGAGTTCAATTGATTGACATCATAATAGGCCCAGCTAAATTATGATAGAGGTCAAATTAGAATTTAATCATCTCCTTTTTACCCCCACTCCCTTGAGGGCAAAATGAATAAACATGATTCTGTATGAGACTGATGGGGTGGCTATACAAAAACTGTGATAAGTCTCACAATTTTTTCTCTTTTGTTGCAGCTTCAAAGAGTGAATGGGAGAGGAAGAGGTTGAAGTTAATAATAAGAAAGTCAGAGATATGAAGATGAAGTGAGCTTGAGAGAGATACTGTAATTATCCAGCTCTGCAATTCCTCATCAACTCTGGCTACAGGGTTTTGTCAGTTTCCATTCAAGTCCTATAATTCTGTCAAATGCAAACTTGGTGTAACATAAGTCATGGACCATGGATAAAATATGATGTCCTCTTCTCACATATTGTTTTAACTGATGAATACCTCTACTATTCCATTATGACAGGTATAGGGTGCTAACATGAAATCTAATTTAATTCAGCCAGAGCATTTAAAGATGCACTGCTAAATGTTTCGCTGTGAACTTTTTCATGACCTAAAAACCTCTGCGTACTGCTTGTAGCTATTTTGATTTGAGTTGCAAGGTGAAACTGAGAATTGTATTTATTTAGAAAAATGGGGGTAAATAAACTATCTAAGTATGGGACTATTGCCTTGCAACTTTACATGATATGTGAGGATAATTCACAGTTTACATCTAGCATTAAACAGCATTCAGGGCCATTTGATGCTGAACTTAGATCTGTAATTGTAAGAGTATAACAAAGAATTGTCCAGTGCTTTAGATTTGATATTCTAGGGCACAATATATGGCCAAAACTGTATCAGAGTAAATGAGCATGAAATGGAGACCCTTATGAGAGAAAAAGCCCTGTGTGCTTTTGAAGCTATGGAACCTATTCCAATGGTCTCTTCAATGCATTTCAATAGATGAAATCTTAATACCTTCCAATAGCTTAAATGCCATCATATTCATTCCCTGTACTGTCATTATTTGAAAACTTGCTTTATTTACTAATACTTGCAACATGTACAATGACCTGTGCAAGATCAGTTTCAACTGAAAACTGTGTCAATGATTGTGACAATGTGATTGTGAAAGGATCACACCAGTGACAGCACCTGTCAGCATATGGTTGATCTGACCATTGAGTTGTCAGAGATCAATACTAAATTATAAACACCAGAAAAATGCATACTGTAGCAGAGAAAATCCCAAAAGTCATTGGGAGGTCTTTGTCAGGTCTTTTATATGACTATGTACTGCTACACTGTGGCATTGCTGTTGTGCCAGATACAGTCCCAAAACATGGAGAAAAGTTGAAAGTATGATTTTAAGTTTAGATTGGAGTTTGTGTTACAAGATGAGGGTGGTACGACCTGAATATGAGTATCCTGTTGTTTTCTAATAATATGATCATGACCTCTAAGCATTTGAAGGTCAGAAACTTAATTTGTTGATGGACATCGCAGCTGGTATGATGCCGTTGCAGTACGGTTTCTGGTTAAAAGAGTACTCAGAACTCGTGGGATGGACCAGACAATTTGGTTTGCAGTTAATGCCAACAGCCAACAGTGGACAGATTAACAATACATGGGAACAAAAAAGACAAACAAGCATACACACTCTCACCTTGGGTCAATTTAGGATAACATAATTAACCCGGAAGCTGGAGTATTTGAAGAGGACATGCAAACTGCACACAGAAAGGCCCCAGCTATTTGAACCAGGAACCTTCTTGCTGTAAGGAGACAGTGCTAACCACCTTGCCACCTTTCTCACACAATAGCAATACTTTGTTAAGTTGGGTATTAAAAGTACTGGGATAAGGTTAAGAAAACATGATTCAATACTTTTACCAGCATTTTTTTTATATTGCCTTGGCGATGTATCCCTGTGACTGTTACTAGATTGGAAAATTCAAAGGTGACACTTTGGGAGTTACAGGGGGTCCAAGCATCAGTATGTTATGAGTTGGAGCAGAGAATGGGTTTCTCCACAAATAAAAAGACAGGGATACATTCTGTATCAAACACCTACCAAGTACTAAAACTGCCTTTGTGGTCTATCCTGCTACGATAACTGTCTCCAGGAACCATGTTGTCATGATTAAATGCAACCTTATGATGATATATAATCAAACAATGCCTGGCAGGGTTTAGACAAAAACATTACTTGGTTAAGGTTAAAAACCATCATGATTAGGCCAAAAATCCATTCTTTTAACAACACAACTGATTATGGTAAGAGATAAAACCTGCTTTGGCAGGATGAGAAAACTATTATAAATAGAGCTAAAAAATATACATTCTTGTGTGACTGTCAAGCTTATGGAGGCCATTTTCACACTTCACATTCAGTTGTTCTCACAACCACTTGAGGTTGTATATCCATTTCTAATTACACATCATATCTGCCGGCATGAACATATGGCAAACAAATTTCAATGTTTTGGGGAGGAAGAAGGTCTTGTTGCTTAAGTCTTTTTGTCTTTGAATACAAAAGAAACACTCGCTTTTGATAAATGTAAATAAAAAGAATCTAAATATAGAATTTATACAAGTTTAAACAATAAAAATAAAGGAACAAGTAGAATCACAAGTTATGTTAAAGTCAAATCAGAGGTCTCATAAAAAATCCATACAAGGCAAACACAAAACAATTTGAGTCTGATCAAAGCAATCTTCTTTTCCTTCTTGCTACAAACACCAGGCTCCAGGCTGCAATAAGGATTATGGAGGAACACACTTGTTTTGTTGCAGAGGCTCTTCTACTTTGGAGGATGAGTATTTGTCTGCAGTGTCGTCCGGTCCACTTATAGGTGAGAAACAAATGCTGGCAATATATTTAATACCCTTCGAGATCTTGTCACAGCAGGCCCGAGGCAGCCAATCATTCATAGGGGCTTACAGGGGACACGGGAAAATAAATAAATAACTTGATATCAAAAAGGAGTGGAGCATTATGCTTTAGTGGGCGATAAAACATGTGGTGTGTCAGGGATGGCAGCTGCTGCCCAAAGAAAAAAGAATGCCCATACAGTACTGTGTGTGGTGGACAAGGGAGAACACAAGGAGCCAGGAAACAGGGACATATAAATTTTCTCCACAAGTAAACTCCCAATCTTGTCTCACTGAGTGCATGAAAGACCACACTGATGATTAAAGCTGGGCTATGTCTGAGGTTCACAGAGTTGGGATGGTAAAAAAGTCCTTCTGTGACAACAGTGTCTGATGGACAGAAGTCTGTTTAGAGGCAATATGACACCCCGTATACAATGTTTATATAAAAATTATTCATTACAGTATATGGCGTTACCTGTGCATACATTATTTATTATTATTTTATAGTTTATTTTATTCTCAATGCATGTGTTTCTTTTTTATATATATTTCTTTCTCTAATCAAAGTGCACACCAGCAACAGTGCAACAGGAAACAAAGAACATTACTTGAACATGTGTGCTTGTGTCTACATATATAAACATGCATAGGTATTATTTAACACAGAACAAGAACAGCAGCACAAGGCTAAAGGAAGCATGTTAGGAAGCCTCCAGATGGTCCAATCAGTACTATTTTTCTGAGGAGTCACTGGAATGATGCCACCCTGTACACATGGTGTGAAATAAACCTGCTTTCATGTGAGAGGGAAAACTTACAGAGAGAAATCCAATTATAATAGAAACCGCTGCTGAATGACCAAAAGGGAAGGTAGTATCTTGACCCCAGTGTAGCTAAGCCTATTTATAGATGAAGGACTCGCATCTCAAGGTGAGGAAGGAATCCGGTGACATAACTCACCGATGAAAATAAACTCTCCCACAAAAGGATTGTGATGACTTTGTTGGAAGAGACCTTTTTTTGTGTGTGCTTTTGTTTCTGTGGCTCACAATGACTTCTGACAGTGGAGCATGCACATGTGGGAATTTATTATAGTTAAGTTTTATTAAGTTTCTCATAAAGCAATGTCAGTGACTCGGAGAGCAGAAAAGCAGGTGCCCCCTTAGTGTAAGTGGCCATGATTATTACACCTGCTCTTTTCCTATCCCAGAGTGGCCTTGAGGAGCAAAAAACACCAAGCAAATCAAAAACGCAAGAAGATTTCACAAAGTGCAGCAACATAACCAAAAACAGATATTTCATTAAATCACAACACAGAAAACAAATATAAATAAGCAAACAAAGCAATATCCTAAAACAAGATGATAGTTCACAAAACATCAAAAACATTACATTTTAGAAATGTAATATTTAGAAAATTGGAAAAGGCTTGTCTAGTCGTGTTGTCAAAAACGTTGTGTTTTGTCCACTCTTAAAATGTACAAGTCAAAATGTCTGTTGTGAAAAAGATCCTCAATTTCACTGATTCAACTTGTAATTTAATTTTAATGTTGTAGGATATATTTGTTCAGAAGGAAAGAAAGTTTTTTTGTTCTGAAATTAAAATCAGATTCATGTTTTAGATCTTCAGGGTAACGAAAATGATGGCAGAAGGAGTTGGTTTTGGATTGTCGCCATAAGTGTTGCGATAGTTATATTGTTGGTTTAGAACATTGGGATTAGTAAACCCGAAAAGCCTTACAAATATCCTTAGAACTTTTTCAGTTCACAGTGAAACACCAACTAATGCTTTGTGGAATCTATCTATCTATACCTTAGAAACATGGTAAATCCCATTGCCAGCTTAATGACTAAAATGTAAATCCTCTAAAGGTTCTTTTTAACCAGTGATAAATGGGAATTTAGTCTTTGTAGTCAGCAAGCTGAATGAAGCCATTTGACCTCTGAGGAGATAAATCTATTTATAGAGAAAGCAATTGGCTTTTAGTGCTTGAAGAAGAAGGAGCTTAGCAACAGGCCCTCAGAGCAAATTTTAGTTGCTAAGGCTTTGTTATAAAGGTAACTGGTTAATCTAGAAATACTTACAGCATACAAAAGACATCACTGTGAATCAACACTGACCACTTCAGTTATGCAGTGACAACAAAAAAACAGTTAGCGTGGGATAATAATGACATTCACACAAAAAGATCTAAAAGTATTAGGACTAAACGTTTATGGAGCAAACATGAATAACATTTTAGAGATTTAAAAGATATTCGCATGTAAAGTGATCCACAGTTAATCACTTCACATGATAAGACTGCCTAGGTCTTATAATGACTTCAGTTATCCTTTTCTCAGAATCTTTATCAATACTTTAATCTATTCAATAGATGGACTGATTTTGAAATACCCATAAAATAGGAAACATTACCATAACATTCAAGTCTTTGTTGTCTTAAGTTCAAATTCAAGGAAGCTAATCATTTCAACTATAATTCTAGAATTTGTGATGTGCTTATTAAGACGTCATTTTGTTTATATGTAAGCATCATGTTTTTGGTGCAGAGAGACATATGGAGAAAGCCTGTGTTACTATGTCTGGCAGCAGGCCAGAACATATAAGGAAAGCACTTTCTGTAGCACGGGCTGCTGTCGCCTCACAGTAAGAGAATTCCTGGTTCAATCCTGGCTGGGACCTTTCTGTGTGGAGTTTGCATGTTCTCTCTGTGTATGCATGGGTCCTCTGCAGGTGCTCTGGCTTCCTCCCACCACCCAAAATCTTGCATGTCAGGTCAATTGGTGACTCTTAATTGATCCTAGCAGTGAGTGTATGCATGGATGGCAGGGATAAGCGGGTATAGAAAATGGATGGATGGACTTTCTGTTGCTAAGTTAGCATCAAAGAGCTCAAAACAGCAAAAGCAAGGCTTCATTTAGACTGTGACCATTTAAGGAATCATTGTGAGAACTGCACTATGTCAGTAAGTTTTAGATGTGAACATTGGACAAGAACCAATGTCAGTCTATGTTCTGTCTCAAGCCAAGATGCTTGCTCATATCATAGTGTTCTGGTTTAGTCTAATGATTTATTCTTCTCTCTTTCTATAGGCAAGAATCATCTGCAACTATCCTCATATACAGGGTAAGACTCCTCATCAATAATTCAATGACACACTTGACTTTGGGCACACGCACAACGTGTGAGTCTTAAAGTGTAAAAAGTGAGTAATATTAAGTATCATTAACCAAACAATTCTTTCAGATTCTCCCTGCTCTCTCTTAAATATATACCCTTGTAATGAGATAGTGTATACATGTATGATGCTTTGTGCTGATACACATTGTATGTGGATTAAGAGTCAAATGTGGGCTTTTACTTGTGAAATTATGACCCAAAGAAGGGAGCATACTAACCATCAAACTTTGGTGGTATGGAGGCCATTGCTGACTTTTGGCGTAAAATCCCACAATTTTATCTCAAAATTATACAGGAATGAATATGTGCAATGATGATAAGCTGGGCTGCAGTGTCCTAGATGATTGATGAGTCCAAAAACGAAGAGCTGTGCATGTCCCAATCTAGCTCAAAGTTAAATTTTTTTGCACCGAGTTGTGCACAATCATAACCACAGGACTAATTACAGGTTATAAATGTCATACTGAAAATGATCACAATAAGGCCATGGGATGGACATTAAAATGGTGTTAACTAGGTTTTCTAATGTCTCAGAACAGATGTTTAGGAAAAGGGGTTTCTAGGAGAATAATGCCTACAGTAAGGGGCAATGCATCTGTATTACTGCCCTCAGTAACAGCCCAGCAGAGAAAAAGCCCTAGGGAACCTGAATATGTGGTGAGTGCAGAGATGGGTCATTCAGGTCAAGTAGGCTTTGTATCACCAAACTTTGCTTAGAAATAAGCAAAAGCAGATATATAGCTCTGAACTCCAGAACTCTTGACATTAGATGTACAAATCAATAGCTCCTTTTAAAGTAAAGTTGTGTTTTCCCACCTAAGGGCAGCTGACTAACAACCTATTCTCATTAGAGAATTTATGATGGGTGAAAGAGAAAGATAAAAGTTAGTAGTTCGGGTTAAAAGTTAAGGTGATCTATCTGCTTGAAGATGAGTTTTACTGGGAGAGAAAATTGGGGGCTACACCTGGAGATAATAGAGCAAAAAGAAGTAACAAAGTATCATTATGAAGCAGGAGCTGAAAGCGTTTAATATTATCGATTATCAAGTGTGGAACAATATGGAAAAAATAGGAAGAGTGTAAGTAGATTAAGATGGGAAGAGAGAAAGGAAGGTAATAGCTTTAGAGACAGTTAACTAGATTGTGAAACAGTAAAGCATGTGCAATTACACTGAAATGGTCTTAGAAAATAGTTGCCGTTCACTGCTATAGACACAAAAAGGAAACAGATGTGTGACTATTGCACTTAAATTCACCATATTTCCCTTTCAGCAGCTGGTTGTAGAAAGTCTTTATATAAGACAAAAAATAATAATTTTTGCAGTAACGTTTTGCAGGCATGTTGACCTTCCACCTGTAACTGAAGATAGCGGCTCATGGTTTAAGTTGAATTGCTTGCTATCCACTATCCAAAAATCGAAAATTAAGAAAAAGAAGAATGTTTTGTTCGTTTCCTTTTTTTCACGATAAGAGTGTATGAGGTATGGAGTGTTCAAAGTGAGCGTGACAACATTGTGGCAGTCTTGCCTCACTGTAGCCCTGAAGCCAAGACACAGTGATACTGAAATGTGTCTGTTTGGCTGATTGTCGTAGTAACATAATGGTCCATATGGGTTATATGCTTAGTTACGAGTAGTTTCATGTGCCTCTGTGGAACATGGCAATATCTTATTTATAGTGACAGCTTGATTGGGTTAATATTGGAATTGTACTGTGCATATAAGCAAAGACATTGAAAGCTTTTGATGACAGCCCCACCCCACAGGTCATCAGGTTTGGTTGGCATTGGTTCGTCCAAATGTCTACGTAAAACATAAACGTTGTCAGACCTCACCTTTCTACGACTTGAGGGCGATGCTCTGTAGATTTAAAGCAGAAATTGTCACCTATAGCACTAATGACTGATATTTCTCAAGATATGCCTTAACAATACATACATAACAAATCATCTTATCGACACAAAAAAAGGTTAAAAACCTGATTTTTACCAGAGGAGGCAGTCTCTTTTTAAACTACATAAAATGAAAATGTACTGAAATACAGGCTTTTCACTTTGATTCTTTTGCATTGCACACATAAAATCAGCCCTGAAATGCTTATCTGCATTGCCAAGTTGCATGTGTGTGTTTAGAATCTGTCACTAATTGTCCATAAACACAATACGATAATGATCGCCCCATAGAACAGATAAGTCACAACACTCAGGCTAAAAAACAGAGTTTCAGTGGGTTACATCAACGATTACATCAAGTGCAAAAAAAATATGCTCACACACAAAAGGTTGTAATCCAGTGTAGTCATACAAAAGTTTACTTTTCTTTTTGCTGTCTCGAAAATGTTTTTGAATGTATTTGAAAATTGTATGGATTGAAGGACTATAATCAAGTTTATGTATGTGTCTAAATCTTTGGGGGTTATTTTCATAGCAATGTTTCATAGTTAGTTTGTTAGTTTGGTATAAACTTAAATTCAAAACTAAAGCTTCTCTTCAACATGTCATGGACAATAAGTTATTTTTGTCATATAAACTGACAAGATGTCACAGTGCCTGTGTTGCCTGTTTTTTGAATGGATAAATACATCCCTAATGCCTATTCCTTCCAAATGACGAAAAGAACTACAAAGATGTATGTTTTCAAATGCTTTCTGTCATCATAATATTACCCTTTTCACATTTTCTTGTTGAAAATTACTTTCATGTTCAGACAACAAAAATATGCAAGACTCCGTGCCCTGACTTTGTTGATTTGTTAAAAAGTTGTTTTTTATGGTATTTAATGCTAGACTCATCTTACAAAATTTGTCTTTTACCATGTTTTCCTATTTGAACTGACTCGGTCTCTCAGGTCATTGGCTGGAAGGCTTTTCACTGTGCCACCACACAGCTGCAGCAAACCTTCAAAGAATATTAGATATGCTAAAACTCGGCCTGTAAATGCGCATTAAAAACCTTGACAGTCGACTGAATTTACTTTGACTTAATATTCATCATAAATCATTTTCGCCTCTTTTCATTTTTCATGTCCTTTACTTCTAGGTTTCCTTTAAAAGGGTTCACTTTCTTATAATTTGCACATAATATATGTATGCTCTTTCTACTCTTTTACTTTTCTTTCCTTTATTCTGTTTTTAGTGTCTTGCCTTTTCATGTCTTTAAGCGGCTGCTAATTTGGGCTGAAACCACGGTTTTGGACCGACAGGTTTGCAAACTCCAGATGTGGACCCCCAGTGATCCCCTGCTCCATTTTCAGCCCTGATCTTCAAGCAAGTGCCAGGAAGCACACCCAGCAGGATCCCAAGAGCAGGTGCCCTTTGTGAGTCACAGGTATGAATATTATTTCAGTCAATTTAAAACCCTGCAAGCACATCTCCTCCTACACTAAACCCGCCCTTTGAGATTCTTCCTATGGACTCAAAACAGCAGAACTTGTGATCTGATCCTCAGAGATGATTTAAAGTTGTTAACTTACATATAGGAAGAAAGTTTCAGACCTGTCTTGTAATAGAAAAAGAGATATGTGAGATTACGCTTTCTAGGTAAGTATAAACTTGTGACATGCAAAACTTGATGTTTTGTGGTAATTACCTGTTTCAGTGCGGCAAAGGTGCATGCAAAGATCTGTATGTTCTATTTAGAATTTTAGAGGAACCAGTCCTGAGAACATAATGGGTTGGATTGTACAGCTAAATTGCATTTTCTGTGACAAATTGATTAAATGAGAAACTAGCGAGATAGAGCTAGCACAAGTCAGGTGGAGAAACCTACATGGTTTGTTTTTTGTCTTGTCACAAAGATGACAGATCTCACGTTCATGTTCTGTTAAAGGCCGTGGTAGCCATTAACAGAACACTTCACATGCATGAAAATGCCCACTGTCATTTACAATTATTGCAAGTCCAAGCTGCCAGTCTCTTGGTACACGTGGCTGAAGCTGCGTACCACTGATCCATTGGAGAGCGGTGTACACTGCATCACATTGCTCACATTCTTTGACAGAGATCGAGGCAGTTCTGCAAGCACCTCTTCAAAAATTCAGTCCAAGCGTCCAACCTTTCATGTGAATAGCTCATGAGTCTACAGCCTTGATCATTGTTTTATTGTTTTTGGTCTTTGCAATATGAGCAGGCAAAGGTTTCCAAAAAACATTGGACACTTTGAATTGAATTTGAAAAAATACTGTAAGATATATACAGTATATTTAATCTCAGCTATAAATTGAATACTGCTTGATAGCTAATTCATAATGTCTGTGCATCCACTGCAGGAGTTCTCCATGTGGGGGGAGCAGTTTGTCTCTCATCTGTTTCTGTTGCAGATGCTCTTTCAGTCTTTGATATTACCAGCCATGCCAGTTTATCTGCATTAACATGTAGTGAAAAAAAAATCAGATCCTTAAATCAGAGCCTGCAGTCAAATCCAGCAATGTCTAACTTCCTAGAGTTTGATGCTCATGTTGCATTATGGTTGAGTTTTATGCCTTCATCTCTTTGTACCTGTATGCAGTACAGCAGTATAGTATATAGTTCAGACAACATGAGTCTTTCTTATAGAAAGAGTCAACCTTTACACTTGGATATATTAATGCTTTCTCCTCCCAAATTTGCTCACAGATTTTTATGGCAATGGCAAAACCAATTGAATCAAAGCTCAGACAACACACTTACAATACACTATCCTCAATTTCCTACCCTCTAATTCTTTTGTTTCAGGCGCATTTCTTCCCTGAGCTATAGTAAGTACTATTCTGTCCCACAGCTGAAGATGGTTGATTTCTATAAGCATGCAGTGGCAACAAAGAGGGGAAGCAGATGCTTGTGCAGTCCTCCAGGACTCCACATGAAAAGTAATAAAGATGCCATCTGACAGTTCCTGCTGTCAAACCGCCTCTCTGTACACAGCTTCTTAACTCTGCTCCCCAGTGTTTTGTTGTGTTTGAATATATATAAAAAGGGCACATTCTCTAAATAGAGGATTCAAACATTAGTATAGGTATGGCAGGTAGTTTTTTTGTAGAAAACCTTATTGTATTGCTCCCTGCTCAAACCTATTTCCACATATATAGCAGGAGCATGCGGTTCACATGGTCATGGGTCCAAAGTATCACAGCAGGACATAGATAATGATGAAACTGTCTATAAACAACAGGGAGCAAATAAAGTGGCTGTAT
Source organism: Leuresthes tenuis (assembly GCF_036924035.1). Taxonomy (NCBI): domain Eukaryota; kingdom Metazoa; phylum Chordata; class Actinopteri; order Atheriniformes; family Atherinopsidae; genus Leuresthes; species Leuresthes tenuis. The sequence goes on along the minus strand of NW_027325361.1, from coordinate 11,305,203 downwards.
TACGAACATGTGTCTGGATGTCTTATATCTACAACACCTTGAAGAATTCTCCTGGGTTGCCTGTAAATGAGGTGATAAAGTGGAAACTGATGAGGGGAGGGAAGTGGGTGTGTAAGTAAGGTAAAATCACCAGGGTCTCCTCTTGTCATCTGCCTCTATTTCCATACGTGAGGTGCTGCATGGCTGGATATCAACCTCTAAAGAAACTCTAAATTAACGCCTCTGCAAAGCTCATCAAATGGTCCTTCTTTCATCCAAACCACCAGTCTAACGCATAATACAGGTGATTGGCAGGCGAAGCTTATTGAAAGTGTACAGGTATCTCAACAGAATTTGCTCTTTTTCTTTGAAGATCTCCTTTGCAGCCCCTTTTTGAATGTAATCAACCTTCCTTGGCATGCCTTTAAATTATTTCAGTAACTACAAAGTACCCGCGCTTCTTGTTCATTAGGACATCTGCAGGGATTCACGAAGCCTCTGGCAGAATAATGTGAAAGTAGCAATCTTTCCATCTATAGCTGTTAGTAGTTAGAACACTGAAAAGTAAGTATATTAATTTAATGTGTGGAAATCCTACAAGATTCTACAGACATAATTCTAAAAGATAAAGTAAATGTGTCAGTATTAGTTTCTTTAAAATACTAACATTTAAGTGCACAAACTGCAAATCCTAAATTCACTTCAGTAAACAGCATTGCTAAAATTTTAATCATATTACATGTTCCTGAAATGGCACAAACAAAAAATACAGTAGTTTCTCTGGATCCCCACAGAGGAAAGTAAAGCTCAATGGTGTAACGAGTAGGGAAATAATACACTTGAATATTAACACATTTAATTGAAACATCATCTCAATAAAAACTTTGGACAGCAATTGCAATTGTCCCCATACTACACACTCCAGAACAACCTCAGATGTTGCTTTTTTTGTTGTTGTTTTGTTTTGGTCACAGGAAATGTTCAATTTCAAAAAACAGCAAAAACTACTTTTCTAGTAACTATTCACCTAACTATTCCAGTACTATTCACCAGAACTGATACTCTTGTAATCATAGCACAGAATAAAATGCATTGTTACAACTTTCTAAAAATGCCAAGATGACAAGCAGACACTAGATCTAAATGGTCTGAGGTCCTTCAGGCAATGTGCATGAAATGTTCATAAATGCTTGATAGCTGCAACATAATGATTGTATTTTTATATATATATTAGTTGATTGATATGATTCTGCATTTTATTAACCCTAATTTCATTCACAGGATAAAAACAGACTGGAGAACACTCAATCAATGCACAGTGTGTGATCAGGCTAGCATTTTGACACCACTGTGTCTTTATGAGAGTCAAAGCAGATCAGTGGTGTGATGCACTAGGCAGCCTAACACACGTCTACCGATCATAAAGTCTTCCACAGAGATGCCAAAACTGACAACAAGAACTTGAAGACAAAAAGTTGGGTTTTTTTTCGTTTTTTTTTAAAGCTTTCCTCAAGACTGCTGGAAGCTTACTCTCTGTCCTGTTGTGTGGAGCTGATGCTCCAGTCAAACATAGAAAGCTAGCCTGATTATTTCAGAGAGTTGTGGTTATCAGGAACCCATCTTGTAGGACACAATATAGTACCACTAAGGCATTTTCTCCTACAGGTAGAGGTATTGGATGGGTAAGACAAAGCGCTACGACCACTGATTAAAAAATCAGTACTACAGTATACATAATAGGTGAGGCTTTAATTGGATATATCAATAGCTATTAAAAACATTGCTTTTTGTGTATAACAATGTACCGCAGAGAAAGATGGGTTTTAAGATTCAACAAGTGAGAGATGGAATTGGGAAAAATCTATTATGTGGTATGTTGGTGGGAAGCACTGAGCAGCCACTGCTTCCTGTGCAGGCATCGATCGGGGGCGTGATTAATGAAGCTGTTGCCAGAAGAACGGATCCATAAGTGTCTTCTTCCTCTTCCGTAATGGCCACTTGTTGATGTAGTCAGCACTGAGAGGGCCTTGTAACAGGAGAGGTTTAATTTTTTTGCCCTTAGTTTCTTTTAGAGGTTTAACAACAGAAACTAAAAAGAACAGAAAGTTCTGGAGATAGATGGCATGTGACAAAGCCCGGGGCACAAATGTGTGAATACTCATTTTGGATGATTTATGGTTTCCTATTAAGGACAGAGAGTCTGTGAACGAACTCAGGCAGCCCATTTCCAGTCACTGCCACAATCGCATGACATATTCCATTCAGAGTAACACATATCCAACTCAGTCTTTTAACCTGCCAGGCCACTCACCTGAAAGCCATGCTGCTACTGGAAAAAAATTCACCTTCACTACAGCATCCACCTACAATGTCCAAAGGGCTCTTTTTTTGCGTCAGACAGAAGTTATAATTACATTTTCAATTGTTCAGTGTAAACTTCATAATCTGCATAATTTTACAGCTACAAAACTTTTTAACAAACTGAATGTCAGTTAAAACTCATAATGTATGACTTCTTTCAGGGCAGTAAAGAAAGTTCACATTTTCAACATAAAAGGGCTTTTTTTAAATAATTTATAACTTTTATTAAATATGAGTGATCTCCATCTCTTTCCTTTTAAATTTTATTTCAGCTCTGAAGGTAGCCTAATTATTTGAAAAAAAACAGTAACTTAAGTGCTCAACACATGTTGACAATGTGTGAGTTAGCCAGTCATTTTAAAGCAAACAAGGAAATTAATTTAGACATTTGTCACAGTCATACTGTGTTCATGGCATGAACTGAAATTGGTTATTCACATCCCAGGCTGCTGATGACACCACAGCTAAGGGTTCTACATCACTCCAGCTGTAGGGAACCAATTAACATTAAGTCAGCAAGTATTCTTTTTGAATCATTCAGTCCCAGATACAAATATACATGACCATACTAAATCTCATAAAAAACAATTGTGTTTAAAATGTACAACATGCCCCAAGTCTAGCCAATGAGCACTATACTTCTGATTATTTTTGACTTCCTGAGAATGTCCCTACTTGTGTGGATGTGAGGAGTTAGAGCTGTTAATTACAATTAAAGCAACAAATAATGAACCATATTGGTGTGACTGATAAGTAATCAGTAAAACATTATAATCAACTGATTACAAGTTTGAAGTAACTTGTCCAATACTATTCACCCCTTCCCTGGTTCGTGACCTTAGAATCAATCTACCTCATGGAGTTGACTAATGACTGTGACATCATGAAATTAAATAATGGTTTCTAGTTTCAGGAGAAAGAAAAAATCATCATCTTATCATGGTCCACGGCCCAACAATAAAGTAGTCAACTAGCCAGCGCCATTTGCAGGACTAATATCTTTGTGAAACTGCTGTCAAGGTTCTCATTCACATTTCATTAAAGCAGGAAAAATTCCAAAATACTTACCTCCATTTTTCTGTCAAAAGCAAAAGCCACTGGTTTTGTTTGTGAATTACAGAAAGTTACTGATGACACAATGCAACATGTTTCATTCTCTCCACCTGATTATTGGAAGCTTAGCAACTTTCCCCTCTGGCACTTTAGAAAATAAGTAAAGGGAGCAAATAATTGTTATTTCTCCATTATTTGCATGGGACCAGATCAAGATTATTTTTAATTGTTTCAAACCATTCTGAAGTCACCAATTGCTTTCAGGGTCAACTGGACGAAGGCACCATCTGGTCATGTTCTCAAAAGCCTCTCAGGCATTGCACACAGCACATGGCATTCAGACACATTGAGAAACTCAGCAAGTTCGTAACACCAATCCTTGCATGCATGACAGACACCCTCATGGGATGATATCCCAGCTCAGAGTTCTTCTCCTTTGCTGTAACTTTCCAAACACAAGCCTTAGTTGTCGTTAAGAAAAGTTTTTTGCCAAACTGCTCCAACTGTCGTAACCTCTTCCCCTGAGGAATGTATGTGAACATGAAGGAGCTAAAAAATCATTGTGCATGAGCAAAAAAAAAAATCTGAGTGAAACAGTCTAAATCTAAAAAGCAGTGCAACTTAAGCTAAAAATAGAAAGTAACTTCCAACCTTCACCTCAGAAGAACATTGAAGAAAAAAAGGAGGGGAAGGAAACAGCTCCTTCGTTTGGACTTGAAAATAAGTGGCAGCAAAACTGAGAGTGTGCAGAAAATGAGGCAAAGTTATTGTGTGAACCACGAAGAGTGAAGCTTCCACCGGGATACGGTTGCTGTTTGAGGTTTCACTGCCAGAAGAAAATGCTGTCTCCTCCACTATAATCAGAAGTGTATTTCCTGCAGCTGGGAGACTGCTGTGCACATGGACATCTGAGCACAAATGATGGAAAATCTGTGCGCAAACACTCCGACTCTGCAAGGAAACCGTGAGAGGAAGTCACAGCACTCACTTTGTGATTAAAGCAATTTTAATTAGAAAGTTTATTTTCCATTAAGGCATGCAAAATCATAATTAGAGAACAAATTAATACTTAGGTTATGCTCTTTTAAATTTTGAATAATTACAATGTAATAGCACCATGTGGAATTCAAGTAATGACAGGTGGCACTAAATTAAAAGACTGTGAATCAATGCATTCATTTTGTAGCTTTTTTCAGCTTTATCATCAATGGATATTAACATGCCAGTCATGGCTCTATTCTCTGTATTTTACATGTATGTACACTAAGTCCTATTTAGATTTAAATTAAGTTGAGTTTAGTTGCATCAGTTACTAAGCTGCTTTCATTGAAAGAGGATTATTCTATTTTGTACTGTCCAATGCAATCATGCTGGGGTGATATATCCATCCCACCATCTAATTGTCACAGTTTTTTAGACAAATGCTGATCTATAGTAAGATTTATTTTTGCAGACGTACTTTTTTGTACATAAATACATACATTTTGCATGTTTTTAGTTATCTTGTTTTTTTCATGAAAATAACAAGGTTTTTATGTGCTCTCTCCCTTCTTAGCTCTCATAGACCAATAATTTCTCCCGCAGCCTTTAGTCGGCACATCAGTATTTGAACTACTTCATAAATATGAGATGTGATGGTCTCATATATCGGGAATCTGGCAGAAAGCTGCGATTATCAAGCAATTAACTTAAAAAACTGTTTCATTGAAATTGTTTTTGAGTTTCTGAATTGATCTAAAATCAAGTATATTTAACGGGAGATATTAAGTATGCCAATACATGGATCATCCATGAGTAAAAGGTGACCATCTCCAGAAATCACACCACCACATATTTACCTGGATGATGAAAGAAATCATGTGAAGTAGTCTCTTAGTTTAATAAAAAAATTAAATGGTTAGATTTTTTTCTCTACTAAGCATGTTCTGCTTGGACATCTGTATCAAGAACAAAAATTCAAGGGTCCCTAGAGCTGTTGCCATGGAGATGGGATCCCTAACAGGGCTGAAATTGTGGTAGAAATGATCTCACACTCTTGTGACATTTGCCAAGATATCAGTTTTGCGGTAATGTCAAGAATCCTAAGAATTAAAACAGGAACCACTAGAGAGATTTGTTTAAAAATCAGGGTAACCGCGACACCACAAAGAAATTTACTTTATAAAGAGTAAATTTTTAGGTTATATCCATAACCTAAATCATAATAAGAATAAAGAAATGTCATGAACCAACATGTGGTGCTGCAAGTTTAACTTCAACAGTTTACTCTATATCTTTTCTGCAATATTTGATATTGTATGTGTTTTATCCTCAATTATTCGTCTACAAAATAGGAACAATTCATCTTCAAAGAGGAGCATCACAACTGACTAGTGTGTTTATTGGCTTAGCCAGCTCAGGGTCTCCTAAAAGTGATGAGACAAGACACACACATTTGTCAGGGCAGCAAAGTAGGTTGAGTGGGGGAGTAATGAGCCTGGATGGCACTAACTGATTGGCAAAGCTGCTTGTCACAGCAATGCCACACAGCAACTCCCAGCTCGCCTTCTGTTGTGGATATAAAGAACAAAACTTGACTTTGAGGCCTTTCAACATGATATTTCCTTTCCATTTATTGTGTGTCACAAACCACTAAAAGGAAGTCACGGAATCATTTCCAGACTTGGTGAGAGATGTGACAACAGGCAGGCTGGTGAAATGTAACACTCATACTTGAACTGTGAAATGCAGCAAGTCTACAGCACACATGAAACCCATCTTTCACCGTTAACTTACTTTAGCTTTTTGAAACAATGGAATCTCTCCTTTGTCCATCACAGGCACAAAAATGCAGAAAACAAAATATAAAAAATATATTCATTTGATATCTGTTTCACTCCCATTTCCTGAAACAAATAAAGATTTTAATGTTAGTTCATACCTCTTTTGCTATTGTTGTAGTTTGTCTGACGTTTCAAGAAATTTGCATTTATGTTTCTAATTACTCTGGACACTGATTAGTACCCCTAACCCTAAATTAAATGAGAAGGAAAGTCTTTTTGCACTGTTTTCCTTGAGGAAAAACAAATGTATACAATTGCATGTTTGTTTCAGAAAAAGATGATAAAAAATAGACTTCTGTTTTATCACAGTGATCAAAATTAGAGCTCAATCAGAATAGAGGTGTGAGAGTGAAGGAGTGGGTTGGATAGAATTAGCTTTCCTTGACAGGAAATGCCAGCTTTCTTATATGAGAGATGATAACTTTTAATCCAGGGTTAATGTTGTCTGGGGTTTGATGGTTAGCAAGACCCTGCCATAATTGATGATTCACTGATTCAGTCCTCACTTTTGTCAGCATCAATTGCATTAGATGTAAAAATATGTCCTTGTGGAAATTTTCCATTCTAGAAAGCACATTCAATTCTGCACTGAACCCCCTGAGAAGCCGAAGAGGTTAATTTCCAGTTCACTTAGAACTTAAAGAGAGCTTGTCACTAATTAACCAAAGTTCATGTTCTTTAGAATTAGTTTAATCAAAGCTAAAAGGTCCATTGTTTTTAAGATTATGTAACTTTTACACTATTACACTGGGCCCCAAAACATTATGTCGTCAGTTTGAAAATGTGAGAAATTCATGAAGCTTAAAAGAAAATCTTTCAGGTTTTTTTTGTATTGGGGATAGATGTGATACAGAGATAGCCAGTATTTATGCAACATCGGTAAATATACAGTTTGAAAAAGCAAAGAAAATTATCCTCTTAGTTGATACAAAAAATGTATTCAATTCTGAAACATTTGCTGTATATATTATTTTGATAAATATTATTATTTTGATTGCCTGTAAATGCTGTTGTGAAGTTAAGCTCCTGCAAACCAGTGTTATATAATATACTGATGTGAACCAGAGGAGCCAGAGTTCTGTGTCCTTTCATGTACAGGCTCATGAGCATCTTTGACAATTAGTGATTTCAAATGCTTTTAAATTGGCTTTCAATGCATAAAAGAAAACAACAACACAGGCCTAGAAAAGATGAAGCAGAATCACAAAATGTGAGAGAAATGTTTTGTAACAAGTTTTGGTGAGAAGAAGGCTGTGCTGAAACTGTCATTGCTGTGCAGCAAACCACACTTGATCTGGCTTTTGCTCAAAAACTGTAATAGTCCTTCATCATCTGTTTTCTCCATCTTGTTTCACCCACTGGTAATGTTTCTTGCTGACAGGAGGGAGTCAGACTGTCTGTACAGCTCCCTTAACTATCAGAAATAAAAAGATAAATTCATTTAAAAAAAATCCCATCTCTCTTCAAAATTCTAATAAAAAAGATCATCACCTTTCACATGTTAGTGATCTTGTTTAGGATGAAACGAAGCCTGCCAACTAACTTTAGTTTCTGCTGCGCAAAGCTGCTTCTGCAGAGTCTGCAGTCCTCTTTCTTTTCAGTAATGTTTCTATTCTACTCTGTGCTCTTTGCTACTTGACGACTATTCCACCACTCAACAAAAACAGCAAAAATTGTTCCATCAAATCAAAGTGACCGATGTCAGTTTGTTAACTGACACACTGTGCATGTACTAGGCCTGAGCGCTATACTGAACTCATTTTAATCACAGCTTTTTTTGTGTCAGGGCTCATATGGAAAAATGAATAAGGTAGTCATGTTATCACAATGATATGAACATGTTTTAGTTTGCACGGTCCAAAGTTGAATAAACTGCATTGTTGTGTAAAGTTTCTAAAATGCATCTTGGAGATAGAACTAACAGAAATACAAAAGCTGTGTGTCTCTTCTGCTGTTTCATTTTCTACAAATAACAGATGCTCTGGCTTTCATATTATAATATTTCATATTATATTTCAAGTAGTAAAATATGGTAGGTTTGTAAAGATGTTAAAAATAATCAATGTCGAGGACGAACCACTGAAAATGTTTTAGAAGTAGTATTGTCCCCTTCATTGAACTGAGAGGTGGATTGAAATGGCCTATTAGTCTACAAGCCTTGTCAAACCTACAGACCTAGTAGGTCTAAGGAATATAATACAGTATTCAAAACTAAATCCAGTCTGAGAAGATAATCTAGTGTGGCAGAGAACAACTCCAGTGGATAAATGTTTGAGATAATAAATGTTTAAGATAAAAGTGTATAAACTGCAGTCATCACAGTATTCCACTGAAAGGTTTTAGGAAAGAATCTGAGAAGGATCTTGTTGAAAGCACTCAGCAGATTTTACTTCAATAAGCAAAGCGATCACTGAACTATCCAACATTCATATGCAGTGTCAGTTTACAGCAGCAGTATAGGACCATGCTAAGACAAATCAAACCTCACTTATGTTGTTTATGTGATTTGTAACCTATATAGAAATCATTAGACAATATGTATGCAACTTGAGTGTAGTATATTTGGCTAAAGTGACTTCAAAATACCAGGCACCCTCTCTCACCAAATTGCAGCCACCACATTTGATTACATGGTCTTAAAGCTTGTGGTGAAATGCTAATCTGTATCACTAAAGAAAATGATAATGTGTTTGGTGCATCACAAGTATCACAGGGGGGAGCTTAAATATACTGCAAAAGCGCGTACGACTGCAAATCATTGCAAAGCCCTAAATCCAGATGAGATTAAACAAATACCTGGCCTTCTCTGTTGCCTGGAGGACGAAAGAAAATTCCTATATTGTGCATGCATAGCTTGACTCCTATCAGCAGGATGCACTGGTTTATTTATAGCTTCTTTGCAGCTCAGATTGCTGTGTCCTACAAAAAAGAGAACACTTTTGCCCCAACATGATAATGTGAAAGATAGCTCAGAAGGCTCAATTTAGCCTGAGTGACCTGTTAATCATTCAATACCAAATAATGTGCAAACCAGATACAATCGCTTGAGATATTTTCCATATAATGCAGGTCTGTTTTTGCTAAAAGAAAAGGGGAAAGAAGTTACCTGTGGGGTTGAGGAATGATGGGCATTTGTAAAGTCTCTTTTTGACAAGATGCACCACTGTGTCCTAAATAAAAGCAAAGCATGTGGGGCCACTTGCACAAAATACCTTAAGTTTTGTTCTTTAGTGCAGCACTCAAGGCTTAACCTTTCTTTAGCTGAGGTGCTCACTTAAAGCATCAGTGTAATTGGCTATTTTTTGCTATTTGGCTCTCTCTATATTTATGTGATGTAACTCCACTGTCAAAAATATTTAACTTCCCTCTGAGCCCTGCACATGCACAGCTTCACACATTAATGCATTGTCATGCCTCAGAGGCTGACTAAAGATGCCACCAAAATGTCAAGAAACAAGGTGAGCAATGTAGCAGGACTTATGATATATGTGACGAACAAGCATGTCCTCAAAAAGACTAAACAAAAAGAAAAATAATTGTTCCAGTTTTGCTGTAACACAGTTTGCTTTTTCAGATTTAGTTATTGATTGTGCCATATGTGTGAACTCAATACTCAATGGGCAATATAATATATGTACACACATATAATTGTACAGTGATATATATCATATACACTATATAACAAGAATATGTATACATGTTATACATATATTAAATATATATTATGAACAGAAATATATACAGTATGTATATAGAATTGTATAAATTGCAGTGATAGGCATTGCAAATGAGCAGAGAGCCATTTGAAAGGCTGCAAATTTCCAAGACTTTGCTGTGAAATTTGCAAAAGTTGATCAAATATTGTTAACTTGAGAAGAACCTATTCTCAAGTTAATCTAAAACAGAACTGAAGTACTAAGTGAGGCTTCATCTGTGAGGTTGAGATGATAACAATAAGGTTATAACTTACACTTCAATCTCTGTTCAGTGACATAACACACGTAAACACGCTGCTGTTGTAATATTTTGTATTTCCCATTAGTAATGACACAGCACTAAATCAAATTTCTGAAATATACAAACATGTTTCATTAGCTTTATTATAGGAATCAACCACAGCTTCAATCTCTTCTGATTTATAGCCTGCACAAAGCTCAGGGAGAAATGATCATGATCGTATTCTTTTCATAATTATTTACTGACATGTCGACAACTTTATGGACAGAGCAAGAGAGCTAATCAGTTACAACTTATGGATAGCAGTAATGAGGCTAACTCTTTGTCGGTCTGTCCCATTTTTTTCTCTGAGCTCTCTCCAATAGTAAAAACCAATCTGATTTTTTTATTGTCGCTCTCATTCACTTTTCCTCCTCTTACTCACTTCCTCCCACTGTGCTGTCTTGGCTCTCTTCGCTGCCACAGTCTTATTTTCTTATTTTTTTCATTTATTAATTTGTAATGACATTTCCCCCCCAAGTTTACTTGTAATGGCAAAAGTGTCCTTTTTTTGCACATAAGCAAAACAAAACCAGCTGGAGTCCTGATACCAGCTGTGGTCAGAAAGCTTGATGGGCAAGATACAGAGTTGTAATATGAGGATAAACAAAGTCACCGTGAACTTCTCTACCACACAGAATATGTCAGACTTACAAGTTTAAAGAATAAATGGTCACTAAGTGCGTGATTTCCTCCTCACTCACAAATAGCTTAATGGAAAGATCTTGTAACATAAAAATGTTGAACAATCATTAACTGCCAAATAGACAAGAGCATGGCTGTGTACAGTAGCCTATATCCAACTGTAAAGGGTCGGATGTGTGCGACTAAGTGTATCTTCTCAGTCAGACATCACTTTTCACAAGATCTGTTCCTTTCTGTCATACCCCTGTTAAGATAAAGCTTTACAATATTTTCTTTATGCTGATTGCAAAATTTTTTTGCTACAGTTTAATTAATTTTAAGGGATTCCTTAAATATAAGATCATGACAAAACGGATACAGGACTAAAGAGTGTATGTTAGGGATGTTAAAGGTTCTTAACCTGGACCACAAGAACATTTTTTACTTAAGGGGCTTTGCGCACCTTGGCACTCAATTCAACTTTTTCCTGCACATGGCACAAGAAAATACTTCTTTGGGGAGTAAAAAAAAAAAGACTAAATAAGTCCCACAGTTGGCAGTTTATATAATATAATAGTAACATAAAAATTTTAATTTAAATTATAGCCAATTTTGCATTGTGAATGTTTGGTTTTGACGGTAAGTCGTTGGTTATATTTCTTGACTTACAAGCATCAGAATGTGAACACTCAGCTTTGCTACATTAGTGTACCAATATGTCTCAACAAAAGTTGCTCTTCCCACTCTGGCTGAAAGCGAAATGAAGTGAAAACAAAGTTCTGACCTGTGTTGGTTAAATACCTGCCTTCTCATAAATCAACTTCTGATACGTTCTTCACGTGCAAGTCACAGTGATCTGTGTTATAAAACCGTTAAATGGTCTTTCTCCCACGACTTCTACCTATCCTCCAACCTACTGTACCAAAGGGGCCTTAAAGAACTGGATGGTCGATCATTCTAACCAATGAATTTTAGAGAATAGTGGGTGATAGAGATTATAGCCCAATAGAAAGAGGAGCCTGTGTCTATAGTTTTAGGTTGGACTCTCTTCCGAGGCAAAGACATTGTCAACTAATTCAAAGAAGCACACAAGGAAGGCATTAATGTCTCTGTAATTCAATACGTGCTATAAGGTAGAAGTGTGGTTGGGCGATGATCATGTATTGACTTCTGTCTCAGTTAGGAGTTGGGTTTCCATTAGGGAAATCATTCAGGCTGAGAATGAAGCTCTCCCTCAAGCCACCATACACACACATACCACAAGGGTGCTGTTATTATAACCTTTTATATTACTACTCTTCCCTTAAGCTCATCAACAGCTCACCAGAGTATGTATTCATGATTTATTGCTTTTAACACTTTAGGATTATAAGATTTGCTTCTGTCGTGTGTAATGTTCTCACAGGTCTAATCCAGCCTCTGAATAAAGCACACATTGTGAAAGTGTCACACAGCTTATGAATTGGCTTGTATAGATACATCTAAATTTTGCATTTATTTTTGAAGAAATAGGACCACATTCTGTAGTCTGACACTCTTTGCTTTGTGTACTGCATACTTTCTCATGAAATAAAAAGGTAATCATACTATTTTTGTAGGGATGCTGAATTTGTAAAAGGGAATTTTTATTTTGATATATTCTTCATATTAAAGCCTTTTTGTTTTCACTCCTTGCTTTGAAAAGGAAGAAAGAGATCTACTTAATACATCATTTTGATTGGATGCCCTATTGTTAAACACTTGACAAAGTTTTTGCAAACTGCACAAATCCAATTATCTGAACACTTATCCCATAATGAGCTTTTTGCTGGACTTAGTCTGGTTCAACTGTTGTATATGATTAAACTCCAAATTAGGGAAATGTGAGTATCACCATAATTATGAGCACCAAAAATGTTTACATGCATTTCAAAACTCCGACTTTGGTCATGCGAGCACATTTTTTTCCTCGTGTCATATAAACTTAGTTCACTAGTATGACAAGACTATAAAATCCAACACGTTTTTCTCATTTCATTATTGCTCACTTAAACCCAACTGATAGAAAGTTGAATAATGAGTAATAGATAATACAGTATTGAATCTTAAAACACATTGAGTGTTTGCATAACACTTGACAGTTGGATGGCAGTATATGGCTGAAACCTGTTTCAGTGTTGGCAGATACACTCAGTAGAGGCACTGCAGAAAGTTGATTTACTTCTCCTGCTCACATGCACACCATATGAATGACAAAATCTTAAACATACACAGCTTCCTACCATAAACACCTCTCTTTAATGTTCATGTTTTTGTGTCCACTTTTCTTTTCTTGATCAAGATGCCCACACAGTTTCCATGGCAACACAGAAAAATTGTGTCAGACAAGGGCGTTGCCTGATAGGAGCCAAGACACAGGAAACGGAGGAAGGGAGCATAGAACAAGTATCATGTCAGCTATCAATGTACCTGAACTTTGAAAAAATCATTAATAAAAAATGAGCCACAAGCAGCTGTTGTACAGTGAAAGAGCATCAGATGACAGACGAGTTATTTTTCCTTTCATTTCACTGACCTCTATCATGAGGTTTGTAGTAACAGGTGTGAGTTGTGTTTGGCCTTAAGTTCATGGGGGATTAGATGGCACTTATAGGTTTCATTCACTAGTTGCATTCAGGGTCATTTGTCAAAGACCTGAGGAACAGGTTATTGTTGCGTGTAAAGGCTATAACCTTTCTTGTCCTTCTCCTCTGATTGTGTGTGCATGTGTGAAAGAGCCTGTATGTGTGCTTCCACCTGTGGAGTACTCAAAGGAGAGGCATTAAAAGATTGCATCTGACCCCACTGAGCAATAACTTCTCACAGCGCAATTGGGAAGAATAGATTTATCTTTTCATGACAGTCTTTCTTTCTTTTCCTTTCACACTCTTTCCCCTCTGCTTGTTCTTTTTTTTTAGTCTCATCTCTTTTTTGTCAGGGTTTAAGTACAAGTGTATCACATCTCTTCCTCCTACATGTCTTCTTTTAGTATTAGCACGTGTTATGGGCACATGGATTTTTCTTTTTCTTTTGAAGGCACAACAGTGCAGGCATTTTCCATCCATATGTAATCAAAACAAAATATCCGCAGTAGTTAAACTATTTCTCCAATCCAGTCTACATGAATTTTGTAAACTCAAAAACCTTTAGTAAAGATGCAGCCATGGTGAGGAGGGCATCCAGCACGATGATCGGAGGATCCCATTTCTGCATTTCACAGATTATGTTGCAGCAAAGCTTTCAAGTGCACAGTTGTTCATGCCTGAGTGTAATGCAGATCTGCACCTCCACAGCTAAAGCAATAATTCTCCTATGGAAAATTATAAAAGCTCCCTTGAAGTGGAGGTAGGAGAATGGATGGATTCAAATATTTTGTATGTGTGCTGAGGAGTTAACTGAGTTATAAGGCAGAGCACTGGGGTTACCAGTCATGTTACTGTTGTGCTAAAACAACAGTGGAGAACAATATATATTGTTGAAGCTAATATTTATTAGCAGTTTTGAAATACTGTTTGAAAAACTACTGACACACTGATCAGAGATCATTAATCTAGCTGATGACACAATAATGAACTGTGAGGAAAATGGCTCTCAATTTGAATTAGTCTTTTTAACCTTCTATAGTTCTTCATGAAACTTGACCAAGTTCTTCTAATTCATTCACACACATGCACAAACAACACTTCTTATTCTTCTATACGTAGATGTTAATCAAGGGGTGGCCGCTGATGTGTACGACATAGTATATCATGAGAGAATTTCACACTTTTTGATTGGGAGTATAATAGAGCCGTAGATCTTTTAAAGCCACCTTGCTGTGGCTGCCAATGGTATTGCACTTGGAGGCACTTCTACCTTGGATATACAGTATGTCTGGGGTCCGATGGCTACGTCCATCTCTTCTATACATACCACAATGCACAGGTTAGGGGTCATATTTTCAAAGATAAACAACGCAACTTGGAATTTCACCCAGATAATATTCTGTAACCAAGTATATTCTTTTCAGAAAAGGCATTGACTCGCCCCAAAAAGGCCCTCAGGTTTGTTATGCTCAAGAATACAGGATACGTGTTCCATCCATCAGGGTAATTTATTTCTAGAAATATTCCTTTCAAAAGACAAGTTAGAATAGGAAAAAACTAAACACAGCTGAGGCTTACAAGTAGGGAGGGGGATTGATAAAGGTGGGAAGGATCTCAGGAATCCCCCTAAATCACACATGCATCACACCTACGTGCACACAGCAGTGCTACCCAAACCAGGAGGTGCAAGTAAACACACAGCAGATGCAAAAATGCAAAAACCAGAAAGACCAAACCATCACCATTGCAATCTCTCAGTTTCTGAAAAAAAAACACTCAGTAAGAATAAAATAGGAGCACCTTAATCAACGATAAACACTGTGGAGATCAACAGCTGCTAAAAGGCTTCCTGCCAACAGGGAAAAAAATATATCTGAAAAAAACTGAATTTACAGTACATCAAAACCATAGTCACTTATTCAGAATAGTCACACAAAGGACACATCATGGGATAGATTGCAACTAAAAAATGTGTCATTACTGGTCATCACTGGAAATAAATGGGTTTTAATATGTTTGTAAAGTGTCCATTGTGTATAGGAAAACTTTTTCACTATTTGATAAACTGAACTAAAAAATCTGTAAGCAGTTTATTTAGTTGTCATTGCATTAAGCTAAAGGTACAATTAAAAACACGTTTGGGGTTTCTATAATGAAATATTGATGAATGTCCATCTAAATTCTAAATAATCTCTATGGTAATTTATTTTCCTAAAATGCCACATAGCTGTAAATGTCTAAAACATCTTTGAATTTATGTGAATAATCTTTCTGAAACTTACACTGAAGAGTCATAAATCGACATAGATAATGTAAACCCATAACCCACGCTTGCAATACTGACAGGGGAAAACAACAGCATAATTAGTTTTTTATGTCTGATATATTTGCATTTTTATAGTTGACAATGTAAAATGGATGAGGGATATGTGTGCAATTAGAATTTTTGATCTAAACATGGTGCAAGTTGTATACGTCAGCAGTTTTAATGGTCAATAATAAGATAATTTAATTATGATACTTGTTGAAAGTAACAGGAGCTGAGAGACCAACATTTATCTTACAATTGCATGAGCATACAAGAAGCTAACGTACTCCATCTCCTCTGTTTTCCCTTTCTCCTCAGAGAAAGGCCCTTGCAATTCTAATTAAAGTGAAAATTATTCAGTACAGCTGATTCTGAAACAAGAGAAAACTATTCAAGGTGATCATTGAACCCTGCTGCAGCTTGGTGGGACTCTTCGGCTTTGTCGTCTATGTAAAAAGGATTTCTTGGGAAAAGACACACAAAGATGATGCACATATACACCCCATTAGGACTCTGACATCAAGACAGCAAGGAATAATAGAAGCTATTATGCCCTGTTGTGAGAAGGCCTCGGCAGCACTCACCCCTACTGTTTAACACACCCAAACATTGCCGCCACATTTTCAGACACACAAGGACATACAACACAACAGTCATCCATATGAATAAAACAATACATGTGCTCATAATATACAAACACACACACACATTTGCAGTATATGTATATATATAGATACATTATACACACATACTCTGTCTAGTGGCCCAACACAGAGGAAGAGGGGTAGGCACTTGCTTTCATTTATACCCCTTTTTAAGTTATATTGTTGCCTGGAGACAAGTCAAGTAAGCTTCCATTGGCTCAACTGAGATATCAATCAAGGTGGGCTCCATTACAGCTATCATGAGCTGTTACAACCCTGATGGAGCTGGTTACAACCCTGATGGAGTTATAACCGAGAATATATGGGGAAAAGGGCACTACCACCGACAGTACGGTGTAGGAATTTACTTCTGTAATGCACGGTTGTAAAATTTACTAATTAGTACAGAGAGATTAAGTTCAAAGGAAGTTGATTGGAATTAAATAAATTTCATGTTGACTCAATGAACGAAAGTATTGCATAAAATAACATTTGGAATTTCGCAGAACAAATGATAACTTTGGACAGTGAGTGGTAAGTAAGTTTCAGGACAGTGCATCTGATTGTCATTGAAATTTCTCAGTTTGTATTTAAGACCAGATACTGATAGAGAGACCAACACTGACATAATTATCTAAAAATGACATAAAGCTTTGTCACCAGTCTCCATAGTATCAGTGGGGATCAGAGAATTTCAGTGACAACAGTTCAAATGATTGCAGTGGTCTGAAGTGGTCCTGGTATTTTCAAGCAGTAAAAACTTTAGTGGCACATGGCTGGGACTCCCTGCACCACAACATCATGTTGCACCTTGTTGCACCTTGGATAAGTTTTTGTTTCCAAGGTCATCAACCAGCACCACTTGATATGTAAGGGTCATTCCCTTGTCTGCATCGACCAACATCAGCAATATCAAATGGGCAGAGGCTTGGTCAGGCCTTCTTTTATTTACCACCTGAGCCTCATCATCCATGAAAAGTGCTGAAAATGTAGGGATCTGTTTGTCTGTGCTGCTATGTCCCCACAGTAGCAATCTGTCCATCCATCACCATATCCTCTCATAAAAAATGTTTTCTTTCTCCTCCTGTTCATCCTGAACCCTCTGTTGGATCTTAATAGCTGGTGACATCTCTAGCGATGTTGGGAGGAGACAGCCACAACTCTGCTTCACCGAGGATGATAGATTGAGGATGTGTGAAGTGACGTTTGAGTGTTTGTGTGTGTCTTTGGGGGATGGGATGCTCAAAGAAAGCATGTGTTAATGTGTTAAGCACTACCTGGAGGCAGTATCTTTTTAATCTAGCATTTTGAGTAATTTAAACCACACAATTTAATTTAATAATTTTTTTGTGAAAGTTGTCAGGGTTCTAATTGTTTTCTTTCATAAAAAAGAAAAATCAAATCATGATGATTCACACTTCTTTTTAGAGATTTTTTTGGGCCTGTTTTTGGACCTCAGTGATACATGGATCTAGATGTTTTCTTTGATTTGCTTCCTGGCTAGTGTCATCCACAGTGTTCCCACCATTCTTAAACCTACTCTGCATTCTGTATACCTTTAATTGATGAGTGCAAATACTGTAAGTACTGGGTCACCTGTGACAAATGTGACAAGAAGATGAGGGCTTAGAGGTTAGGGATAAAGGGTAATTGACCTTGTACCTGGAAGATGCATCATTGCCTGATTTTGTGTTCATGATGTTGAATGTGTAGATGTATAATAGAGGTCTTCTTCAGAGGTTAATTTGATTCCTCATCATAGAATCAAACTAGAGCTTGACTGAATGAACTCTTGTTATTGCATTTTTTGGCTCTGTATGCCTGCCTATGTCAGTCATACTATGTATACCAGGTATTGCACTTTGCAGTTAGCATTTTCACTCACTTCTGCTCTGTATCATTAGAGGTGCACTATATTCTCTGGGTTTAACTATCTTCAGGTTTATTTCAGCGCTGTCACAGATTATGTTTGGATCTTTTGTCTTTGCTATTAGACATTTGTATGAATGTATGAATTCCATTTCATAAAGGTTCTCTGTTGGTCTGCTTTGCATTATGTCTGAAATTTGGGTAAGGGCATGCCAGTAACCATCACATCCATTCATCCATTTTCAATACTCACTTAATTTAGTCCAGGGTCGCAGGGGGAGCTGGAGCCTATCCTGGCTGTCATTGGGCAAGAGGCAGGGTACACTCTGGATGGGTGGCCAGTTCATCACAGGGCTACACAGAGACAAACAAGACTAACAACCATGAATGCTCAAACTCACTCCTAGGGATAATTTAGAATCACCAATTAACTTAACATGCATGGTTTTGGACAGTGGGAGGAAACTGGAGTGCCCGGAGAGAATCTACATGTGCATGGGAAGAATATGCAAACTCCCAATGGAATTATATTTGTTTTTGCACCGTTAAATTTCATCCTGCATCAATTCCTTTTGAAAATTGTATGGTATTCACCCTCAATGTTTCAGCCCGTGTCACTTTGAGTGTCCTGTTAAACAACGTCCCACTTTTCTTATCTACTGTATTCCCTTTTTTTTCTCCCAATTTTGCCACAAGCTCAAATACATTAGCAAAGCTATAAGTCAGGCTTTAAACAGCCCATTTGGTGATACTCACTTGAATCTCCACACTATGTATTAACATAAGACACTTACCTGAAGTTAAATCTTGTTTATGCTGCTCAGTTGATGTTTAATTTGCCTGTATTGTTTGTGTTTAACCATGTATGGGTTTAACTTAATCCAAACAGCTCACCAGCTCTGTTGTGCAAACTCAAAGACCTGTTGCCAAACCAATTGAGTCAGAACTTAAATATTTTCTGATCAACATGCTTTACAGTGTCATTCAGAAGTCTAAATCTAATGAATATGAAAAAGGTGCAGACTCATAGATATTATGGACGATGATTGTACTTGTAAAAGCATAGTTTAATGCTTCTTTATGTATGCTGCAGTCAGCAACAGGCATGTTTCAGCGCAAAATTCATCCTCATTTGTGAAAATACTCACCAGAGCTTAGTGTTGGGATATACACCTTGTCACCTGCTCATCTGCATAAATTCAGATTTTTCTCTACATGCTCTCTAAAAGCTACTCTACAAGTACACTGCACATTTCTGCATATTCACATCACCATATCCAGCATTTTTTATAGTATTCTCACAGCGTGTCATACAACAGAGGCTGTTGGTTCTGACCCTGTTAGTACTCTAGCTTGCATTAACCTGATTGCCAAGAATGCAGTACCTTATTCGATTGGCAAAAACAGAAAACATCAAGGCTTTGAGAGAGCTGCCCTCAGCGTGCACAGATATTTACTTTTAGAAATATTAAAATGGCCTGGGTTATGTATTTGCATATTGTAAATGGAGATGTTGGTGTGATGGGCCTGTGCCACATATGGCATTTTACTTAATAGCCAAAACATTCAGTTTTACACTCATTTGAACAGACAACCTTCTTCCACAAATTTGGTGACTACCTATTGCATTTTGATCAATGTGCTTTGTTTTTCTTCCTAATAGCAATGGCCACTCACAAAGAACACCTTTGTAGAGTGCATGACTGAAGTGAAGCTATTGATAGTCATTCCAGTCTCTGCTGTTTTGTGGCTCTTTCTTGGTTAGCTTTGGCCTCATTGTCTGAATAAATGAATCCTTGCCAGGGCTGTGACTTTGATGTTCTTTCTTTTCTCACCAGGTTTATTGTGTTAACACATTCTTTCAGTTTCCTAATAACTTCCTAATGACTTAATTTTTTTTCTGGAGATGCACTTGGTTTTCATTGTGCTGCTTGCTTAGTGGTGCTGCAGACCCTGGGGTATCAAGCAACACCTTAATGAACTGAGATGATGTGACAACAAAGAATGCTTATAAATTTGTAAATCCTACTTTTCAACTATTTTATTTTTTCAAAACATTAAAAAATAAATGGGGATTGGTTTGCTAACGCTTCTTGAGATACACCGATTTGTACATTTTCTCTCATTTAAATTCAAATAACTTTGCTGATGATTCCAGAAAGTCTCAAGAGTTACGGCAGCCTTAGCTACTCATTATGAATCCAGTCCTGCAATTTATACACATGGAAGAATGGGCCCAAAAGTGTGCCACCACTAATCTGGACCCTTGACATCACACCTTTTATATTTTTTTCAGTCTACATCTTCTTTATCTCATGCATAAGCTGGGGACACACAATGCTACTAACTGTGTCCCAGTACTCCACAAATAACGGTGGGGATAATGTGCCAAGATATGTAACAATGCATCAGCAAACACAGAGATTAACAAGACTGCAATCTGGTAAACATGGTTGGAAACAGAACTTGATTGAGCATATTTTTCAAAATTGGTACATTAAGTGAAATTATGGAGTGAGAATCATCTAGAGAAGTTTAGAGCTCAAGGATAAACTTGGTGTATTTTGCTGAGTAACTCTGAACATGAACATGTTTACAAGAATCCTCTATAGGTGTATCTTTAAGATTGAACAGATTGCTTAAAATTACACTTGTGGTGTTTCCAAGGTCACTAAAATACAGCGTAAATGTAATTTTTAGCTGAATGTAGCCACCACCAGCTCACATACAAGCCAACAAGTAGAGGTAAAAGATTTTTTTTCTTTTCTGGCTGTTTAAGAAGTTGTGATAGTTCTGTAATAAATGTCCCGTCACATTTTAGAGCTCTTACACAGTGTTTAATGTTGTATTATGCTTTAGCAAAGGCATTGAGCAAAAAGAAGTGGAGAAAAATCCAAAGATGCATGACACATTATAAAAGCTGGAACAGAGCCTTGGCCCATTAACGATAAAGGGGGAAGTGGGGGATGATAGACACGCTAATGCATATTAAGCACAACAATATTGCTGGCAACTACCATCACTAGTCTCTATGTGAAAGAGGCTTTAATGGATAATTGATTAAGTCATAAATTAGCACCTCACAAACAAGCAAATCAAAAGAGTGAAGACAGGCAATTTCTCACTGCTGCCGGCTGTCACCATTGGCAGGGAAGGCGGCAGTGAATGGATGGTGTATGAAGAGGTGCTTGATTTGCAGTATTGTGTATGTTGACAAATGTGTGTACAAATGTTTCCTCATCTACTGTATTCACCACTTTATCTCCATCTGTATTTCAATTTGTCCATCCCTCTATCGACTGCTTATTACTTTGATCAGGTCACCCTGTTCACAGATATTGTACATTTCTAAGTCATTACTTTTTCCCATATCACTATATTTTAAATTATTCTTCTATTCATCAGTTATCCAGTCCCACACTTTGTCATATCAATCCATTTCCCATCTGTTTCCTTCCCTGTCTCATACATGCACTTCATGCATCCATTAATATTTTATGTATCAATCTGTGAACCTTTCCTTTAATGTGTGTTTTAACTTTCTCTCACATCCAGCAGTTCTTTCATTGACTAATTCATAATTCATTCATGCATCCACTCGCTGATCATTCACTATCAATTCATTCTTTTTTCTTTTGTTACCCCATCCCTTCACTACACCCATCCATCTACATGTCTGCCTATTCATAAATATTTTTTCCTTACTGTCAATCTGTCAGTCATCCCACTGATTCATTCTTTAACCCCTCTACCAACCATAATTTCACCCACTCTTTCATCTGTCTATTCGTCAGTTATTTTCCCCATTGGTCTATTACTTGCTTCTGTTTTTGAACCATCTACAGAGTCTCTTTGTTCATTTGTCAATCAATAAGTAATAAATCCTACTACAATTCACTCACACATTTTTTTGTCATTTAATCAATGCTTGCCACATTAATACTGCTTTTCCTAAAAGTCACCAGCAAGAGTGACCTTGGATCACCACAGTCACCCTGCGCAGGACCCTCATCCCTGGAGAGAACATTTCAGCTGGAGAAATACAACGGATAGAGCCAGCAGGCATTTGACATTCTGTGACATTTCTGTTTCCCCCTCTCCATTCTTTGTACATACACCTACTTGTAAACTGTATGATGGCTTTACACAAAAGCTTGAATGTTTTTTTTTAACAATAGCTTACTGAGCAGCACATAACCTTTAACAAGGCACAGGGAGCATAATACTGGAATTCGGAATCTCTCATCCTTCAGATGTCGCTTTCTGCACCTTTTACAGTGAAATATTGCATGTAGAAGTTTGGATGCTGACATGAATAAAGATATATGCACAAATTATGTGTGTATATGAGACAGAGCTATCGGGATTTCAGTGTGTGAACCACACTACCTTCACTGTCGTGAGGTTCAACTAAAACTGCCCTTCTGAACCTCACCAATTTCCTATTTCTTTACGCTGTCAAGGTTATGTCCCTCAGTGACCTTTTGCATCATCAGGAAATTAATTAAATTAGGGAGGTAAGATGCCATTTCGTTGGGAAATGACTCACCATTAAGCTCCAAATTGTGAGTGAGGAACAGTATCAGACAACAATATGGTGCACTGCAAACCGTTTATGCAAAAACTTCCCATTCTTCTTGCATCCCCTTCTCACTGGTATTCAAAGGGTCAAAAGCTTTACCGAATGCTCTTCGATGAATTTCCCAGCATACTTATGTAAACATTTGAGAATTCTCCCACATGCAGACGTACTGTTCACATTTATGCACATTTCTATGGACCTACTGTAAAGAGTCTATTAATTAATTATTGCCCACTATCTGGAGATATAATTATAATCAATATATAATATATAATTATGCCATCATTCAACACTGCTGAGTAACATAGTCTGAAAGGAAATCAAGCCAGAGCTTTAGCAGCGTCTTGGCTACATTCAAATAGCTCTTTTGACACAGAACCTTATAAGTCACTTCAGTTTTTAGCAGCAGTATATTCAGATAAACTATGTTTATCCTTGTCCTGGAAAACAGGCTGCCTTTTCTTTCAGACATGTTTCTCTGCTGCAAGACTATGTTACTGTCTGGATCACATGTACATTTGTCACGATTAAGTTCCAATATACATAACAGGAAAATTTGGGGCCATTAAACACAAAGTTAACATTGCATACAGTAAACCAGTACAAGAGTAAATTCTAATTGTCATCTAATTGCCAACTGACTTTCACAGGATTCACACGAGCACTAGTCTTCCTTTTCACAAATTTAAACTGCATACATTAGGTGTCTCTATTATTCCAAAATGTCCACATTTTGATGTGGCACATATAGCATAATATATAGTTTTGGTTTGAATAAGTTTTTGTCTCTTTCTGCTATATTATGTGAACACAAACCCAGTTTTGAAAATCTTAGTTTACATATTTTTTACTTTAAATGTGCGACTGTTGAAAAACTCAGAAGTGCTGCGCTCATAACACCCATTTTCTCTATTCATATCTAATGCTCTTCTCTCCTTAGCTGTACTTTTTTTGTTACCACTTGCTGCTGCAACAGCGGTTTCCCCACAGGGATCATTAAAGCTGCATGACTTCACACACTGCCAGCCCCAAATAGTAGTGAAAGGGAAACATATTTGAAAAGTTTTTCTTCAGAACTGAAATATCTTCAAGCACACAACATGCTCGTGGGCAGCACCAAGTGCCAGGAAGTTAGACTTTTTGTGAACCAGAAAGCAAGCAGCATCCCATACACAGCCTTGCCTTTGGTGTCTCTAGACGGTATAGTCAGTTTTTTATGGCTATGGCAAATTGAATAAGTAAAAGCATGTGTCAGCACCCTGTCACTAAAATTAACTTTGTCAGAGTCTAGAGAGAGTTAAGGCTGCTCCCTCTTCCATTGCCACCACTTGCAAAGTGGGATTTATATGGTGTTTCATTCATTTGCAATGCAAGAAAAACTTGACATTTGTAGCAAACCATTGGCGTTAGACTGCTCTGCATTAACTTATTTTGTGAACCCGAACCATATAGTGTACTGTATGGTATATTCTGTGAGGCAATGATGACCTATTCAGTCTTAAACACAGTGCTTCTTTGATACAAATTCTTAATTACTGCATTACTTACATAGTGTAGACTATTATATTCATCCTTACTGGACTGAGCAGCATGATCACTGTTTCTGAATCCACACTGCTCACCAAACCATAACAAATTGTCCTGACTGGCCAACATGGCGCTTGGACTTCTGCCTGATTCGATTTATTGCCCTGCACACAACAGACTAATGGCTCATTGGCTGCAAACAGGGAGCAAATAGAGGCTTCTGCAGTTAACAAGGGCTGTCTGTGAGAAGAAGGTTGAGAGAAGAAGAGCAGAAAAGAGACCGAGATAGGGAGAGGAGAATAAGAGAAGCAGCACGGGCTGAAAGGCAGGTGGATGGCAGATGGAGCGAAGGGATGAGAGGAAGAATTAGAGGGATTGTGATGATTTGTGGAAGATGTAATTGAGGCAAATAGAGAGTGATAGGAGAAAAAGGGGAAAATAAGAAAAAACGAGACAACAGAGAGGACAAACAACTGTGACAAAAGAGAATAACGTGGAAAGAAAACAAAAATGTACGTCACAAAAATAACTTTTTCAGTGAATAGGATTATAAAGTTTTACAATTTATTAGCAGTAATAACCCTTCACCTTTTGTGCCGTCATGTCAGGATTCACATAAGAGCTTGCTCATGTGCATGTTTGGTGGAGACACTGAAAGCTTGATTGTGTTTTTGGCCATAAGCAAAGTAAACCTTGCACACAGGAAACACAGTGTTCCTCAAATTTGGATAGTATGTTAACCTTGCGGCTTCACTGTGCAAAAAACTCCAAAGATTCCGGGATCAGAACCAAAAGGAGCACATTCCAAACTCTGGAGGAAAAATATCCAGTCCCAGTAAGAATTCTTGGCACTTCAGAGACTAGGTGCAGAATTTAGAATATCTTCAGAAATTAATACAAATTATTGAAATATCCAATGTTTTTTTTTTTTTTTTTTTACAAAGACACAACAAATCAATTAGTATGGTATTATTTCAATCACAAAATGTATCTTGGACAGTTGTTGGAATCCTCGAGGAATCCTTTTAGTGCCTTGGTGTAGTCTTTGTTCTGTGTTTTTGATTGGTATTTTGTTAAAGCTTTATTGCTTGTATTCTGTTTTAGTTTTTAGTCTGTTTTAGCTTCAGTTATTCTCCCCTGCCTGTCTTTGCTACCTCCTTCAATAGTTCTGAGTTTGAGTCCTCTTCCTCAAGCTACGACTATGAGTCCTCACGAGAGAACAGTGACCACATTGAATGTTTTAATAGCCATCTGGAAGCTTCTTGCACTTGTCTGCAGGTATTGCGTCCCTGTCCTCCAGTCATATGTGTTAGTCTCTTTAAATTTCAAAGTTCTATTTTCCAATGTCATATTTCAGCACTCTTCAAAGGTTTGTTGATATGGACTACTTGCTAGTTGGTGTCAAAAAGGCAGTCTTTTATCCTGAACCATTCCACGATCCCTAGTGCCAAACCCACTTGTTGTATGATTCAAGTAATTTTTCTGCTGAAAGATCACATCGAGCCATTTTTTTTTTACATTGGGAAATATATTTCTCTTTCTGACTTCACCGTTCATTCTTCCATCAGAAGTATCCCCACAGCATGAAAGAACCTCTCATTTGTTTTACTATAAAAATGGTGTCATTTTCTTTATGGGCTTCATTTCATCCACCAGAAACAAAACTGATACACTTCATGCCCAGAAAGCTCTGCTTTGGTTTTTCATTGAACATTATATGAGAAAGTCTGTAGCCTATCCATGTAAACATAAGGGTTACCTTTTTGTAGCTTTTTGGGTTTTTTTCTTCAGTGATTGATTATGAGGAATGAGCTGAAAATGATGATGGCTAAAAGCATGAAATTCTTCAACCGCTGTCATGCAGACTATCTATAGGTCTGGTCAGGATGTAGGAACTTTGGAAATAAAGCTTTTTCACTTTGTTGTGTTTAAATGATTTATTTCAGTTCATTCAAAGTATGCTAATAATCATGCCCCAGGGCAGATATTATGTTTCTATTATTGGGTTGTATACAGCCTTTGGGTGTTCTTGTTGTTATTTTTTATCAAAGACTTTGGATATTTTATTCAAATATTATAGCAAAACTATTTTATCTTTATGTACCTCGGAAGAAAGGCTATTCTTATCTTAATCTTAATTTTGTACTTTCAGTGGTAAATTCTGGCAAGGACAGAAACTGAACTGGCCTTTGTGAGCTCAAAAGTAGCCAGTAAGTGTCATATGGATACTTGATGGCATCTAGCATCACAGCTTTTTACTTGTTAACACATCTAGTGTGAAGACTCTTCGTACTGTGTCAAAGCGGCACGCAGGATGGGAAAGCATGCTGTCATAACAACTTGTTAACGCAGCTTTGATTAAGCTGAGCATCATAAGGTACTTTAATGTTACTAGTTATAAGTTGGCCTTCCTCCCACTATCCAAAAACAGGCATGTTATGTTAATTGGTGTCTCTAAAAAAAAATTGTCCTTATGAGTGACTGTGAGTGTGTGTGGTTGTTTGTCTCATTTGTCTCCGTGTGGCCCTGTGATGGACTGGCGATCTGTCCAGGGTGTACCCCGCCTCTCGCCCAATGACCGCTGGAATAGGCTCCAGCCCCCCCACGACCCGACTGACGGATTAAGCGGGTATAGAAAATTGATGGATGGATGGATGGATAGTTATGACTTATACTGTTCACTGAGTACTAGATATCTATTAAGTAACTTGCCTAGTTGACAGAGAAACAAACAGAGAATGCCAGCAGTAAGAGAATGAAGAAAATGGGAAAAACAGTAACCAAAAGAATAAAGGTGAGACAAAGAAGAAAATTGGAAGAGTCAGAAGAAGTGATATAGCTGGATCCTGCAGAATTAGTACTCTGTGAACTCACCACATACATCTCCCACTTCGATCACACATAAAGAACTTGGTGATATGACCACAAGTCTGACACACAAGCAGAAGGAGAAGCCAGTGCATAATTAAACATGTGTACAACATACATGGCTATACACACATCATAAGAATGTATATTTATATTAAGAGGGAGAGACTTGACTACATGAAAGTTGTAACTGCTTGATAGAGATTAGTCAGACAAGTGGAGGCTTCAGTTTGGAAAAAAATCTTGGGGGGCTGCCATTGTGCGAAGGGCAGAGTACATCCAGCACGGTTCATCTCAGGGCTTCACAGAGACTAACAACCATGCAACGATCACACTTCCTCCTAGGGTCAATTCAGAATACCCATGCATTTAATATGCATGTTTATGATGGTGGGAGAAGGCCAAGTACCAGAAGAGAAGCCACACATGCATGGGGAAAACATGTAAACTCCACACAGAAAGTCAACAATTGAGAATTGATCTGGTAACCTTTTTGCTGTGAGGCGACAGCGCTAATCACCACTTCACCAGTCAGTTTATGGTCCATGTCGGCTTTATCAACCTATAAATTGAGCTCCACTTGGTCAGTTGAAGTAGGTTGTCTGTCTCTGTGTTGATCCTGTCATGAACTGGTGATTCTTCAAGGATGTATCCTGCCTCTCACACAATGGCAGCTGGGGTAGGGTCCAGCCCCTCTGCAACCCTGCACTGGATTAAGTGGATGGATTAGAATAATAAAATATCTGGTTATGGTGGAGGAAAATGCATAGTTTTGCATTAAATGTCATGTCAGTCATCTGTAAAATGGCATGTAGAGACTGCGTACATGCCATTGAACATATAGAATACCTACAAACAGAATGTTCACTTAACACATACTTTTGCTTTCCAGAAATGTAAAATGGCAACATGTCTTCCTTGAGACTGGGCTTGCTGACAAAGGAAACAGTTGTTCAACATTTTACACAGATTATTCAAACTCTTTCCACTCATACATAGCAAAGCCTTTTTCTCAAATATCAAAGCTTTGTCATTTCAAAACCTGTCACGGCCTCCTTTCATCTACATCTGCATCTGAATTATTACTGAACTCTCTTGTCATTTCCCGTCTATCCACTGGATGCTCTGAGTTTTCTCAACCTCTGCCACTCACCTGATCCTGTCCCTTCCATCACACCTGTTACTCATTTCCTCAAATTTGTGCAATATCAGCCTGGTCAGTATACTGTCCACTTTTTCCCTCTTTGTCAGTTGTAATTGATCCCTTTTGCAGTTAAGCCATTCCTTTCTTTTGTCCAGCTCCATTTTTCTCTTCAAGAAAGCATTTCCTTTGTGTTCCTAAAATAGTCAGGTTTTCCATGTTTGAAGCTGAAAATAATTGACAGAAATATCTCAACAATATGTCAGTTCATCTTTGACATTTTCACACACAAACACTAGAGATGTTTAGGAGAATGTGCGGACAATTTAGTGTGTTTGGTTGCTGTTCACAAAGGTACTTCACAATGGGAAATTTTGTGCTGGAGAAGCGTTCTCACAGCAGGAAATGCGAGGGAAGAGCTCCAGGAGAGTGTCTGTCTAAAGGGCAGGGGTGGGAAAAAGTGGTGCAAAAAGCACATTACGGTTATTACTGTGTTTACTTTCCACAGAAAGTGCTCGAAAAGTAGTGGGTGAGGCCTTGATGATGGAGATTTTAGTGTTTCTGATTGTATCCACAATAGCAAGTAGTGAGTGGAAAGCAGCAACAGGTTAGCAAATAGGAGAATTTGCAACAAATTTCCCCAGCATGTACACTCATTCAACTTAAACAGTGGTAGCATTTTCTCTGGAGTATTCACTGTTATGTTTGTCTGTTGTCTCACCTGCTGATGTCTCAGAGATTTTACTTGGGGAGGAAAACCTCTGCAAGACGTCAAGAGAAAATGCTCCAGAATATGTTGAGAACAAGCAGTCCATGTATGAAAATTGATTCACCAACACTATTTTTCTCCTTAACTAGATCTCTCATTATGTCATTCTGCAGTTCATCTTTGTCATTCAAGACAAACAGGGCCAAATGAAGAACCAAGTAAATAACTTATTGTGGATATTTGAATCTCCATTGTGAGTGACTGCTGCAGTCTTCCTCCCATGTCACCTATGTCTATCTTTGGCAAATTTACCCAAAGGAAACATCAGATCTAAATCTTGACCAAGTCAAGAGATTTATATTATGCGTTCATCTGGTGATTAACATGCTCCTCCATGAGTTTTAAACTTCTCATGTAATAGTATTATCATATCATTGTAAAATCTTATTAGTTTTACATTTTGAATTGGAACATTTTCTTTTTCCAGAGCAATGTTTTTTTTTGCATTAATATTTTTTTGGGGGGGGTTGAGTCACTTCGTAATATGTATTTCACACTGAAAAGGGCTGTGTGTAATGCACTGATTTTGTGTATGGGGAAGGAGAGACCTTTTCTCTTAATGTATCCTCATATCTTGTATCTACAACATCTCCCCCGGTAAAATAAGGACACACAAACTGACTCATCTGAGTACCTACTCTGGCAAAGTCATGAATAACTACTCAGACACAAACAAAAAAGTTCATTTGTGGTGCATCTTCAAGGCAGCCAATGGTGTCGCTTTTGTGTCTCAAGTAATCACAATAACATCATCAACATTGTTAGACAATGACCTTTATGAACCTGCAGTAAATGAGGGTCGACTTTCAAAGGAAAGTAGTCCCTTTTTCATTGCTTAACTTTCTTGTAATTGGTCTCTTTTTGTAGTTTATAAAAAATTGGACCAAACACTTTCAGACTTCACTAATTTGCTTTACGGCTGGGCCAGATACTAAAGCATATTGTTGTGCCAAAAACATTCTTCAGTTGTCTCATAACAGCCAAACAATGTTTTACATTACATTGCATAAGTGAGTGCTTGTTCAGGATCTCTTTGATTTTCAGCCTTCATCAACGTTATCACCAGGTACCTGAGATATATTCTGAGTTGGAGACAAGTATCAGAGTACATCTCATCACAAAGCAGCAAAACACTCCCACTTTCCTCTGTTTTTTTTCATACTTTCCCCACTTTCATACTCAAAACTCACACCTCCCTCTTCCAAACACTCACACCTCTGAAAACAACAAGCTGCTAGCTCAAGAACTACCTTCATCCGTCCATCTGTAACAGTGTATCTG
This sequence comes from Leuresthes tenuis, assembly GCF_036924035.1. NCBI lineage: Eukaryota > Metazoa > Chordata > Actinopteri > Atheriniformes > Atherinopsidae > Leuresthes > Leuresthes tenuis. Next base: position 11,274,776 of record NW_027325361.1, on the reverse strand, counting down.
CAGGGGCCACAGAATGTGTGGTGTATCTACAGCATAAGCACCATTCTCCTCCTCTTCTTCTTGTCTGTCTTTACTGACTGTGCCCTGCAGTGGAAGGCACTTGGGGTGTTAAGGTCCATGCAGGAAGTTATCCCCGGAGCAGTGCAGCAGAGCAAACTATCACTGGCTCAACAAACAGAAGGCACAGAGGCTAAATGCCTGTTCCTGTCAGGGGAGCAAGAAAGCAGGGCAGACAATTGATAGGAGCAAAACGCTGCTACAAAGCGTCAATTCAAGTTCCAGGACTTTTCTGTAAGAGGCCCTCTTTACCGCCATTTTAATCTGCCTGAATATTATCTGCACAGCAGTATAGTCCCAAAGATCCATCTCCAGTGCAGTTATCATTACTCAGCTTGAGGAGAATTTCTGTTTACTCCAAATTCTTTTTTTTGTTTGTTTTGGTAATATAATATTAGCTACTGTATCATTTCACTGCCATCCATTAAAAGAGTCGACTGAAATATTACTATCAGTGTTTTTTGTAGTTAGTGAAATGATTGAGACTCCTTGCAAGTATGATATTTGTATCACAATGTCTCCAGTGTGTCACAGCTGTGTGCAGGTTGCTGGCATCATACTAGAAAAGGCACAAATTATTACTTTGCAGTGATGCCACTGACCTGTTTTTGCAGCTCTGAGAAAGAAGGTGCTATCTTTATGCTTCTGTGAAATCCCTCCATGTCTAAGAAGGGACTCGGTGCCGTGAATCTCAAGGCCAAGACTGAAGAGTGACATCCAGTGGCCACCCTTAAATCTCTCTACCTCACCTCAGCTTTACAGGAATTTGTTCATTTCAACAACAGCGTATAATTGTGCAAAACCCCATCTGTCAAGTCAGAATAATTGTTAAAAGATGCATAACTAACTGAGATTAGTTTCATACTCTGATTATTTCTGTAGCAGCTCTAGCAAACTACCCTGTGCCGTCTTGCGATCATAATTTAGTCATCTCCAAGACTTTGCTCGTTCCACTGTTTGCCAGTTATTTTCATCACTACCTCACTGATGCAAGAGTGCGGCATCCATCTCTTCAGTCATTAAAATCAAAATCGATGCTGTCAAATTTTTTGCTTTGATCTATTATTTCTAACTTTAATTCAAGCTAAAATTACTTAAGATCATTTATGTATGTTGAATGTGAGGAGAATCTTGAGAAGTTTGATGAGATACAAGCCATATGTAATCTGTAAATTTGTGCGACCTTGGAAAAACAGTTACATAATTGTTTTTAAAAAAACGCATTCTTTACATCATGGTTGACCTTTTTGTCAAAGCATAGATCAGAGAGTAACATATTTTTCTTGAATATAAAAGAGAATTTAGATATTTCTTTCTAATTTTTTTTTTGTTATCATGTCTCCACCATCCCCAGGTCTTTGAAGTTGGAAGGCTTCTTCCCCATGTCAGGTCTTAAGATACCTCCAGAGATTGTTGATGGAATTCAGGTCTGAACATCGGCTGAGTCATCTCAAACTTTTAATGTTGTTCTCTGTTAACCATTTCGTCAACATTTTGGTTATATGTTACAAATAGGTGCTGTGTTGATCCCCTGGCACCCAATCATTTTTCTCTGCAATTTATATTATGTTTTCTGACAAAATCTTAATATAATACCCTTAATGATGGTAAGTATGCCTTCCGAACGCATGGACCTTCAAATCGTTGCCAAAGTTGAGGGTTCGAGAACGACAGTGGAAACACTCAAAAGCTTGTCAGCAATATATATTCCATATAAGTTCTGTTATTTGGAATATTGAAGAAAAGTTTATTGTACATATTTTTCTTCACATATCTTATTTACCAAGCTGTAAGACTGCTTGTTTACCCATTTTGTTTCTATTGTACCAACATGAGCTTCTCCTACATTTATTCAGGAAAGAAAAAGCTGTTTTAGCTGTATCAGTTTAATTGTTTGGGTTAAAATATAAAAAAATCACTACAATACCTTAACATGTGGATAACATGTTGTTATGCGTCATAAAAAGAAACATATCTTCACCTATTCACATAAAATAAAGGAAGTAGGATTATTTCAGGTCATTGGCATTGCAGTGTAGCAGTATAGAATAATCTTTTACGAGAATACAAATGTTTTTCATGTCATCTTTGGATTTGGAGCAGCCGAATAAAATTAATCTTTCCTTAGTTTTTTTATTCTTGGCCATTTTTCTTCTTGCAGCTTACGCTTGCATTTCGCCCTTCTTTCTCCAACCTTCCAACCATGGAGAAACCAAGAAGCCATACCTGCTCTCAGGCTCACTGGAAGCCATCTGACACGCTCCATTACATTGTGCTTGTTCCAATTAAAGCTGACACCATTTGCTGTCAGGAGAATAGTGATACCCTGCAGAAAGGCAACACACCTCTTTTGCACCTACAGCCCTGGGGCATTTGAATAGTTCTGAATGTATATTATGTTGTTACAAGAGGATCTATACTGTCAGAGGGCTGACCAAAGGTTGGACCTCCGAAGCTGCCCCTGTGGAAAACTGTCTACTTGTTAAGTTTCACTCCAGAATCATTCTGATGTAACAAGATAATATCAAAACTAAAGGACTGTTGGTATTGTCGTTTTAGGAGTAACTGTGGTTTTGATTAGTAACACAATGGCTCATTCAAAACCTCTCTGTTACTGTAGTAACTTCAATTAATTTTTAGATGGTTAAAGATTTTGCCTTTGCTGTTAATGCGTGAGCATAACCATAGTGCTGTAGTCATGACAGATCAATGTTTTCTGCAAGACCAGAGACCAAAAAATTACTCTTTGGTACATATTTATTCTATATCAGTGTTTTTTTTTAAATAAAATCATGTGACAGTTACATTTACCTTTAAAACCATAAGCTGATACAATTTTAGGCCCTATGTAATGTCTGCAGAACAACAATAACCAGCATAAGCATGACTCAAAAAGTTTTCTCCTTTACTGACCTTGGCTGATGCTTGGATAATATTTTTTTCACTATCATTCTACAAATAAATAAATAAATACAATTCCACACCATCTGCCTTTGGCTGCAGATTTAAGATGAATTGTGTTCACGCTATGCTTATCTGCACTATTGTAGGTCTACTATGCGCATGCAAGGTTAAAATAGAGGTCTCAGTTGTACAGGATTACAGCTCATAGAAGACAAACCTGTATCTCAGACAATTTGACATTCATAAAGATAGTAAACTGAATCTAAACTTTTTTATTTCATTCTGTTCTCATGTTATTTTATATAAACTTTTAGACTTCATCTGCATTTCATAATGATTTTTGGGAAATATACTTTCATGCAAAAACTACATCTATGATGACTGTTAACATAATTTGCTTTTGCTGGAACTCCAGTAAACGTCTCATCAGGCAACGAAATGTTAATGTACAGATTCAGGGGACAGTACAGCCCCCATGAAAACTATCTGTTGGGAACTAAGAGCAATGAGGCTGAGAGAAAGTTAATCAGAAGGCCCCTTTTTGACAAAATGACCCCAAGTAAAGTTGTGGAGAAGCTCAATATGTTTCCTTTGCAGCCGGCTGCAGTCCACCAACCACCTAAAACCAATCTGAGGCTTATGACGGTGGCGGGGGAGAAGATACATTAGGCCTCTCTCCAGTGGGTAATGAATGGAACTAATAGGAATAGGCAATCCTCGTCCACACCACTAATATATGTGGAAAAATTCTCAAGGCAGCCTCTGTTGTTTGCTCTTAAAACATGCTGTAATGCCAACTCTTCCAAAAATGTGTCCTCTTGTCTGCAGCTAGAGTTTGGTCTTTTCTAAAATTAATAATGATATTTTCCACCATACAAGGAGTGCCTTGAGTTATGATGGTTTCATTCAACAGCTTGACCACAGTGAAATATTTCAACATATCTTTGATGATTGGCGCAAGAGCTCATACATTTAAGATCCAAAGTAATCTTAATGACTCCAGTGAATAAGATCATGAAATGGTTATAAACAGTGTTAATATGCTGACATGCCAGTGGTGATAAAGGTGTTTAATGTACCCTATTCACATTCTCTCTATGATGTTTCTTCAATGCATTTACCAGAAAGTCTTGTCAGTCACCCTGGTACTGTGAACGTCCCGGTGATGTCTGTTCTTCAGATATTTGCTGATAACGCGTCAAGGTCTACAAATGTTGCAAAAAAGATTTAACAAAGGACCATTTCATAAAATCTAATTACATACAACAAAAGATTTTTTTCTCGGAGGCAGATTCAAGCCATTAACCTATCTAATCAATGACCTCATTTAATTATTTGGAGTTGGGGTAAATGGATATTTTTAAGAGAATTTGCTTTGAATTTGTAACAATCCATTGGGGTCTAATTTCCCATTATTTCCTGTTTTATTTTGTTCAATTCTGTTCCTTTTCATTTCTGTTACTTTACTTCCTTTTCTATATTTCACCTGCTTTCTGTTACTGAATGCTCTCACCCGTTTTTGATCCCATCATTACTCCCTCTGTACATATACTCATAGTTTATCATAGCGGTCTTTGTTGGATCATCGTCTTGTTTCCTTCTGCTCCTGTTTCTCTTAGCCTGCATTAGCTCCCATGGATGTACTCTTTTACTCTACAGCATTTTACACTTCACAACCCTTAGAGTACCCTCTGTTGTACTCCGTTCAGGTTAATCAAAAGCTCCGCCACCATGTGCTGGCTTTGCCTCACTCTCTGCTACATCCTGCTTTTGGGTCCATTTTTTCCCCTAGTCTTGACAGAATTTGGTTTTGCTTTTATTCAGCTGTTGTGATAAGAGCCATAAGAAAAGCACTGTGTCAGCACTGCAAAAATAATTACTTACTTCTGAACTTGGTTAATTCAATTGAGACAGTAAAATGGATTTCAAACCATTTATTGTTAATTATGCATATTGGTTTCACAATGAAAAAAATGTTCACTCTGGTCGTCATTACATCTAGACTAAATTATGTTGTGTGGTATCTGTCTCAAATGTCAAGCTACTCTACTGCACTGCTGAAACTTAAACATTTGCAGTTTAATTCAAAATGTTCCACGGTACTATAAGTATACACTTATTGAAAATGTATCAGTTGAATTACTCAGAGTTTGTTTTGTATAATTTATCTATGGATTCTACATCCAAGACATCCTTTTTTTCTCAGTAAACTCACCGTGCATTCAGCTTTACACCTGACCCCAACCTTTGGCTTACAAGAAGGGGAGGATGTGGGCTTATGAAACTGTTAAGCAGCAGTAATCAGTAATCAATCATATTATCATAATTCAGTGACACCTGTGCTGCAACTGATAAGAACAAATTAGGCTCAGAACTGGTACTGAGTAATTCAATGCAATACGTTTGATGTCTGATGTTTTTAGACTGAATTTGATGTTCCATAATTCAGACTTTTTCAGGAAGTTATCAACACTATCCAATTCAGCTTTCAGTGTCCACTATATTTTCTGGCACATTTTTTCCCTTGTTTAACTAATCAAACAAGACTTCTGCAAAATGATAGCTCCAAACAAATCACAACAGGGAGCTGTACAGTTGACTCATGTAGGGAATGAAAGTTCCTAAAAGGAAATGTAAAGTCACTGATCAGATATTTCAAAGTTAGCCTCATTCATCCTTTGTTTCAAATATATTTATAATATTCTTCTTACGAATATGTTATTGTAAACTACTGGTTTGTTGGAGCACCTGTATGAAAATGTGGCATTTAGGGGGACAGCATCAACCTTCGAATATATTACACAGCGTCTGCTCATTACATGAATTACTAATGCCCTTTAGCAACATCAAAAACATTTGAAGATCATTTCCTAGCATGAGAACCAAATCTAAATGCAATGCTACACTGAAGCTATATTTTCTACCACTTGCTGAAGTGGCAGAACAGTTCACATACTGTCAGATACAGAGGCTGCAGGGAAATCAATTTCAATGATGGCTCACAAAAAAAACCTCATCTGTGAAGAAAATGGCTTTATACAACCACTGAAAATAGAGAGCTTTTAAAAATTTTGCAAACAAGATCAGGGTAATGTTAGTCATAAATATTTGGCTGAGCATAACAGCTATTAGGAGGTGCAGTCAGAGTATTGTATGGCCTCATAAGAGTGTGGAGGTCGCTCTTTTGGGGGGTTTCTGATTTTACTGTCAGACATTCACCAAAATTAAATTCTTAATGTACTGCATGCCCAACAAGTCAGCACATTTGAAAATACACGTTTTTTCAGTTCTATGGTTTTATGTCTCAAGACAAAATTAAAAAAAAAAAACATCTGGTCCTTATGGACCCCATTTGCTTGGGGAATTCAGTGCAATGTGGTTTGAACAACTTTGCGGATGACTAAATACAACCTCAGATGAACAACACATCTGAGGTTGTATTACACCGTGTCATTATTTATTTAGAAAAAACTAAGTCAAAAAGCAGAAGTAGTGCGTGGAAAAAGTAATTACACCCTTACTGCTTCCAAAGGAATTAAGAATGTAAGAAGCAACAAGGTGCTGCTAATCAAATGCACTTGATTAACTGATCATCAGAAAGAGTGAGCACAACTATAAAATAAGACATTTTAGCTGTTTGCTGGTCTGGAGCATTCAGGTGTGTGTTAACAAAATGCCAAGTAGGAAAGACGTCAGCAATGATCCTAAATCAGAACGAACACCTCATTAACTATCAAGTATGGAGGTGGAGGGGTGATAATTTGGGTTTGTTTTCATACACAGGACCTGGGCACCTTGCGGTCATTAAGTCGACCATGAACTCCTCTGTATACCAAAGTATTCTAAAGTCAAATACGAGGCCATCTGTCTGACAGCTAAAGCTTGACTGAAACTGAATCATGCAACAGGACAATGATCCCAAACACAGCAGCAAATCTACAACAGAATGGCTGAAAAAGAAAATAATCAAGGTGTCCCAATGGTCCAGTCAAAGTCCAGACCTCAACCTGATTGAAACACTGCAAACCTCAAGCAAGAGAGAGACCGAAGCAACATTTTAAAGAAGAGTAGGACAAATTTCCCAAAAGGATGTGAAAGACTGATAACACCATACAGAAAACGATTACAACAGATTATTAGACTGCAGAATGTTCTTAGTTTTTCACACACTGATTCTGCATTTTGTGAAATAAATAATAATATTGTGTAACATGGTTGTATTTACCATAATTTTAAGATCTAGTAAAAACTGGCTGATGTTTTCATTACGTCCTGATACAGAAACCACATGAAATATTTAACATGTATCGGCACATTATTAGATAGCTATCAGCAATACGGGTTTATTTCTCTCTTCTTTTTCTTGTTTTATCATGACTGTGATACACTGATTTTATTATTTGTTTTATTCCACCTTTCATACTCACAAAAGCAAACTCTGTATGTGAAAACCCACGAGAGGGTCGTTTCTTGAGTCGTGAGCTAAAAGCTAAAAAGAAATCATGGCTAATTTTGCATTTGTTGTTTTTATTTCATTGCTTCTTGTTCATTTGTAGTAGTGTGTATATTAGTGATGGTCAGCCTTTAATTCAAGGAACAGAAACTAAAGTCCCAGAAAGCCTAGAAGAGGTCTTGTTAGTAAACACGGAGAGCATCCTTAAGGCCTAGTTCTAGTTCTGAATAATGCAAGGCCACGGTTTCCATCAAAATCAGCTTTAATTGCGTTTTTTTCTTTTTCCCCTGTTTTCCTCTGGTTAGGATGTGAGTCTGCAGAATCACAGCTACTCACAAAATCCTTTTGAAATAACTAGGGGGTAAAATCAATTCATCCATCCAATTACAGGACATTGCAAGTGTGTTGTATGCCTGTGTTTGTATCCAGTGTTTCTGGTCATTTCACTTTCAAAAATGACTACTTACATTAAAAGATTACTGCCATTAAAAGCAATTCTTTATATTAGAGCATTAACTAATGAGGAAAAAAAGATGGCAGCCCTAAATGTTGTAACAGCAGCTAGTGTTATTTAGGTGTTATTGTACAGGCTTCACACTGAGCCTTATGCACCTAAAGAATGGAGATTTACATTAGATCATTTGTGGTCATAAGCCTGTTTCTGTTCAACTGATCTTGACCTCAGGTCCTCTGTCCAATCAGCATACTTTATGATCGTTCTTCCATCTTTCTGTTCTCAATGCCCCTTCATTAACCCCCCCTTTCCTCATCTCCATCTCCTTTGTTCATATTTTAAATTTCAGTGCTCTGTTTTCTGTGTTTGCCAAGACAAATTGGACTCAGAGCAGCTATTCTGTGCCTTCAACTGCACAGTATGTGCTGATGAGTAAAATATGAACAATAATATGAGTAAAAGTAATTAATGTAATTAATAAATGTAGTGTTCTATTTGAAAGCGCACAGAATTAAGGTATAAATGGAATGTTATTTATTTCCAAATTGTTGTTCAAAGTGATGCAGAAGATGACTTAAATAAGAACTGATGCCTCACTCTGCCGTGGCTCTGGTGTGATGTCAACTAAATTACTTTTGTGTTACCAGAAACAATCTCCCGTAAGCATTGTATGTGGGTTATTGTAGATTCTCCTTCTTAAGGACCTCACCATTAGTCTTGTGGTGTTGCGCTCAGCTTGTTGGTGTCTCTCTAGATTTGAAGTGGAGCTCTTTGCTTCTGACAGACACTTATTATCACCTAGACACAATTTGTACTTTACTGTGATGTTCCTCCTGTCCTGCTCTCCTGCAAATTCGAAACAATAAGTCTACTTCCACAAAGCCTCCAGCGAAGCTACATGTGCACACTGGCACAAACTTGAGATTGGATACCTTTCACAAGTGAGCAGCTACCTGCCAAGGACTGTCTTTTTGTTGTTTGTTCTGTTTTGCTTTTGCAGCAATTAAAGAAAGTAAAAAGTAGTGAAAATGGGAAACTTTTTCTCCAATGTGCCACTATGTTCAGTCACAGGTGTGAGGATACTTACTTACATGGATTTATACAACAGATTCTTTATGTACTGATACTAGTAGTAGTCTAGTCAACTCTCCAGATATTGTCTCAATTCATTTGCTGCTACTTTCTGTTTGTCACAGAGAACAAGAAACTATTCGTGACAGGATGCTACCCTGACTTTCTTCATATCACCTTGCACTGCTACAAAGCAGGGCCTCGCTTGCTTTCTGCTGACCAGTTATTTATTTGTGCAATTGTGAGTAGGAAAATGAGGAAAAACACATTCTGAGAAGTTTGTGTTCCCACTGCTTCTTTAACTCCCAAGCTGCCTCTTGCCTATTCCTTGAACATGCAGAGCAACTGAGCTATTGTTCGGATAATTTGTGTCTGCCACAACTGTAGCCTTTCAACTAGACATGTAGGTAATAGGGGATTGGGACTACAATCAATAGAACAACCAACCAAGCCATTACAGCCAGGGAGTCAAGTTTCTTCATTTTACAGAGAGCAGGAGAGACGCATCTTGGATGTTCCACATGATGTTATACCAGCTGAAGATGTGATATTTGAGTCAAAGGAGGAACTTACCTGAGGGACAGGAATAGTAGGACAATGATTCATGTAGGGAACAACATAGGAAGCCCGAAAAAATAAAATACTTTGTTTCAGTCTAATTACTATGTATTGTATGCTCAATCTGTTAGACAAGTCTAATGGAATAATGACTTTTACCTTTACTATTGATGTGACTTCATGGAATGCATCATCTGTCAGGCAGTTCACTGCTTTGGATTAAAATATTGTTATGGAATTTTGCACAGAGCTACATCTGAAATATTTCAACGATTATAGGATTAGGCTGGCCTGACATGAAATATGTCCCCAATGGATAATTCCTGATGAGTTTGGCGATACAATAACCATTTATTTGGTGTTACTAGGATGTTAGCCTTGTACATAAAAGCCTGGAAAGTCTTTGCAGATTTTTGATGATGTATTCTAATAATTTTAGGGAAAGCCTGATTTTTTTCTCGAGTTTCAGGGGATTATCGTAAAATTTGCTGCAGTTGTTAATGCTTGCTTTAGAGATTATCAAAGCAACTGAATCCTTCTGACTATTTATGTAGTACAAATATCAATTTAATTGAATTTTGTCAAATACTTTGATAGACAAAACAAATCATATTCTGCTGCATCCTTTGTTATGGGTGAGAACCTATTATAAATCACACAAAAGTATAAGACAAACACGTATAGAACCATTTCGTTTTCACAGAAATAAAACGTAAAATGTGCATGGCTCTTGCTTTGTATGATTAGAAATGTACTGTGTGAAAAGTTATATGTTAGAACCAAGACTGTTGACAAATTTCTCATCTCCTGACTTGGTAGCTGAGATGATTAGTCCAGACCAAATTTTCTCATTCAGACAAGAGTCGAGATAGATTTTAGCCATCTGAATCTATATATTTTCTTAATGCTCAACAGGAACTTGGTCCTAAAAGCTTTTCAAAATCCATGCTCAAGGTGAAACTTATATTAGCTTCTTAAAGCAGCTTGCTAAAGTGAAGAGCTAATGTTACTACTAATGTAACAAATCAAGAATTTAATTGTTACTTGATTGAAAATAAGATTCTAATTCTGTCTAAAAATTTTGCGCTTATTTGCTTCTTTTTTCTTTTTTCCCCATTTAAATCTTCTGCCTTTTACTTTGAGATCAGGTTGTTAAGATTACATCTCCATGCTTCAGAGCACTATAAACAAAAGCTCAAACTTTCTGGGCTGAAGAATGGCCCTGACAAATTGCTGTGTGATTGTTTTGCTCCTGGTAGCACACTGAAGTCGCACAGAAGCGCATACTAACTAATAAAAGCAGCGGCAGACCAGCAACTTCTGTGTTTTGGGATTTAAAAGTACTGATTTTATTAATGAAGTCTGGTGGCTTTGAAGAGAACACAGATTGATTTAACAGTACCCTGTTGAAAAGGCTGTCAGGTGGAAAAACACAGATTTTAGTGACCTGATGCAGATCATACTTTTTTGGAATCATAGTGATGGTTGTTACCAAACATGGTGGCGCCGTATCAGTTACACAACTATTATGTGTGACATTGAAATGCCCTGTCAGATTCTGTGACACTAAGAAATAATGAGGAAAAACTGTGAGAAGTTACTGTGACTGGACTTGACAGCATTTTTGGATAACAAGTATTACTATTTGTGACTAAGTGCAAATAATGAGCATGTTTAAATGACACAAGAAAAAAAATCCTTAATGTCTAAGTCCGAACAAAACTGGACTTTTAAAATGCATGTTAACATGTTAGGCTCTTAAAGCCACACAACCAGATAATGAGGTCAAGGTTGAATAACTCCTGCATATCTATGCTCAATTAGACTCAAATGGGCCAAGGCATTCTGTACATGCTCAGGTTCATCTGGCATCTTCCTGTAAAAACAGTGTTAAATTGTTAAATTCTCAAAAAAGCTGCTATCATTCACATATTTTTAGTTTCTTTTGTTAAACATACCAATCAGTCAAATAAGACAATGTGCCACTTAAAGGCTTTCCAGACTATCATTCGACTCTAATAAAATCCACAGCATTATCTGACAAAATAATCATTCAAGTGTCTTAAAGGTAACATCTGTACAATAAATGCTGCTGTACTTACATGAACAAAGAAAGTTAGAGGCAGCAGAATGTGTTACCTTGAATACCTCGTTCCTTAGGTTCCTGGGACAATAACAGAGGTTCAATTAAATGGATTAGTAAAACTCTAACTGTAGCTCAGCTCAGCTGTGCATATAACCATACTGATTGTGACAGTTTTGACACGTGCCATCTGCAGTCCTTTGTTGTTGATTCACTAACCACAGCAACCTAATTCAACACCACCTCAAATAAACCCAGTTATCACTTAAAATATGTCTAATAGTGCTTGTTTTTCAATTATTTATGACTTGATGGCTCTTGCAGGTGCACCAGCAATGAAAAAAAAGCAATGTCACAAATACCCATGTGAAGGGGTCAGAGCATGAGCTTTTTCTAAGCTTTAAGCTCCCTTGCAATAAATTGATGCCACAGGCACATTTTCAAACTGGTAGAGGGAGCATTCTCATTAGCCAGGCAAGGCAAGAGGCATTTCAAAAAGAACATGACTAATCTTATGTTTCGTGTTGGCAGCACACTGTCAAACAATTAGCTCTCAAATACACCAAACACTCAAGACAGTTAAACTGTGTGAATTTCAGGCAAGACATTGGAAAATAAATTAAATATTTGACAGACGGCTGGCATACAGACTGACACAGATATTTGAATCCTGCTCCAAGGGGTGTCTATCCTTCAGCAAGGATTGGGTGAATGTATATTTATAAATTTCTTGCAATACACACAATCATCTTCCTGTGTTTGCCACTGCTGAGAAAACCGTCACTTGACATCTGAAACTGAGAATAGAGATGGTCGGGATCAGCATAATGCTAACACTTATGAGGAAAATAATGATCCAAACAGTAAAGAGACATCCCCACTGAGAGGAGAATTACAGCTCATTATGACAAGTACGCTCTGATCGAGCGCTTGCTTTCCTCTATAACAGCTCTCACCTCACGACAGGAGAAACACTTGGAATATGAGTTGACTCCAGCAGTGTTCTCTTTATTTGGCCGGCAGCAATTATGTCTGAGTTGCAAGAGTTTCAACGTTTTATTGAGTCTTGCAATCTTCTCATTAAATGTGACACAGGGACAACCAACAAAGCTGAGCTAAAAATCAATGAAAGCAAAAATATGAAATACTTTTTGTAGTTACATGGTTGCTCTCACAGCAATCGCAAAGATTAAACAAATAGCATCTGTAACATAATAAGAGGAGATAGAATCACAGCAGTAAAATTTCACTTTAATACTTTTATTGAATTGCTTTTCCACATGACCTAACAGCACAAAATTGAATGCCAATATGTATTTCCCAAAGGTGAACCTAAACCTAATTTAACAGCATGTAACAGGGAGAAAAGAAAACGGGGAGAAAATTCAACACGCCAGAAATTAAAAACACGTTTCAAGGAACAAAGTTTTCTTTATAGAAATGTGGTGATTTGCATGAACATGAGTGTGAGTATAAAAACATGACAGAAGATGTGCAAAAGCACCTTGACATCGATTCATCAAAAAACGCACTGTTTCTCTACCACAGTTTTTTACAAGCTTGAACTTGAACAGTAAAACTAAGCTGTTTTCAGTTTTCTTAAAATCATGCCCCTGAGGGCATGTGAAAGCCCCACTGGTGTAAAGTGTGGAAAGTGGTGATGTAGTGCTAAGGCTGATTATTCATAGTCACACTTCAGTGGCTCTCCTCACTAAGTGAGAGTGATCACACATCAATACCACATCCCCCAGGTTGTCAATATGCTTCTCTTCTCTAACAGTTTGCACCTCAAGTAAAACAAGTTAAAACTGTTTGTTTCAACATGGAAGAATTAACTGATTCACTTATCAATGTGTTGCTTTATTTAGATGTGCTAAGTTTTAATGTGCAAAGAACACTTTTTTTTGGTCCCATCTCTTCTTTCAACAATGATGTACAGAACCCATTTCCAGAACACAGGAAGCAATAAAAACTCAAATATGAAACGTGTTCATTTGTTGGAACCTTAATTTAACAGGCAACAGTACAAAGTCAATTATTTTCAGTGTCTTCACTGACCAAATCCATAGTATTTTGAAATTGTATTTTGAGGGTGGCATTGTTGGGTATAAAAGGAGCTTCCACCAAAAGCCTATTCTTTTCAGGTAAGAGGGGTCATGGATCACCACTTTGTGCTGCTGTCAGAGAATTATTAGCAAGTCCAGAAATAATATTCAGTGCAAAATTGCAATGAGCTTTGGTTTTTCAACATCAGTAATGCAGAATATTGCAAAAAAATTCATCACACCTGAGGAAATCTTCATGCATAAACCGAAACCGCTTTTCAATGTCCTCTAATTTGTTCGTAGTTGTGTGAGTGTATGTATGATAGATGAAAAAAATCACAAGAAGTGCCATATGAGTGTGTGTGAATGGGTGAATGTGGCTTAAGAACCATTTTAAGTGGTCAACAAAACCAGAAATCACTATAAATACAGTAGAGTTACAATTTTCAGTTATAGATGGTCTGATCTATTGCCTATACTGTTATGTAATAAGCAGCAGGAAATACAGATAGATGTCTCAACAACTGGATTATTGACTACCTGACAAACAGACTAAAGTTTGTGAGGCTGAAGGGTTGTGTGTCTGAGACAGTGGTCACCAGTGCAGGAGGACCATATGGGACTGTACCCTCACCATTTCCTTTAACTCTATACACCTCAGATTTCCAGTACAACTCAGAGTCCCGTCATCTTCAGGCACACTCAGATGACTCTGCAGTTGTTGGGTGCATCAGTGATGAACAAGAGGCTGAGTACAGGGAAGTGGTTGACCACTTTGTGGCATGATCTGGGAAAAATCAGCTAATCTTGAGTGTAAACAAGATTAGACAGATGTTTGGGGATTTAGGGAGGATCTAAGTCAGATATTTCCAACCTTGGAGAAGAATGGATGTGACTGAGGGGTACAGATATCTGGGAGTTCACTTGGACAACAGACTAGAATGGAAATGCAATAGACTGTACATTTCAAATAAAGCTTGGGTCCTTAAATGTCTGCACCAAATTGTTGCATGTCTTCTACGAGTCTGTGGTGGAGAGTGCAGCCGTGTGTTTGGAAGCAGCATCAGAGCCAATTCCTCAGAGAATTTAAATGAATTTATCTACAATGTCATTTTCCCTTAAATAGTCCATTCTACTTCGATAACATGAAAGGGTTATTGATCAGTTCATCAATTTACGCAATCACAATCACTGCTTTTTTTTCATCAGCTTTCCTTCGTGCTTTGACTGCAGTTGCTGTGTTGTTTTTCATCCTGGTATAAATATGATTATGATTGGTCTTCTGATGTCAACTCCACATTTAACATGAATGCGCACATGTCCAAAATCTGGGCTGACAACCAGCATCATAGTACTACTTTGCAAGATCTCCATCATTAGAGTTAGTTAAGCCAGATAACCAGAAGATACCCTGGACATTCTGAACCGGCTTTGTAGTATAGGTCCCTGGTTGTCTTCTCTTCAAATGAGTGTAAACAAAATGTGGGCTGTATAAAGACCAAAAGCATAAAGAGCAGATTTGCTTAAGGCTCATGAAACAAAGTAGCATCCATTGATCCAAACAAACGTCAACTTTAGCACATCCCACATTGTTATGTATTATAAACATATACATAATGATACAATTCTATTATTAAATGTTTAGTGATGAGATAAAACATAAGAATTAACGTGAAGCTCACTCATTCATACTGCTATAATAGGATTAAGTAACAAAAATAACACAACTCACACATGTTACTGAACTTAATGGCACATTTATTCCCCCAAATATAATTAGGTGATGCTTAAGGGAAATAATTCTTTCACAGTGTAGGCCCCGTTTGACCCATCATACCAGCCAGGGGGACCTACATCAGATCACCCTCAGGTATTGATGTAAACCAATGGAGCACAGATGATGCTATTCGTGCATAGATGTTTTCGGAGGGTAAGAAAGCAGGTCCCTGCTGCTGTGTTACTTGCAGAAGATGAAGATGAAAATAAACCTTTGGTGACACAAACACATTTAGCACAAGGTAAAATGAGGATGATGCTGCCATCATGCCACAGCAGTAAAGAAAGCCATTCATGGTGTTTGCTTGTTATATGTCTCTGTGTTTCTGTCCTGCAGGTTTATTGTCCCCAACTGCTTCTATATAGCCTGTTTGTTTTAATGTGCATGTCCACTTATGTTTCTCACACAAAATCCATGTCCTCACATGGCAATAAAGATGAGAAAAACTTTATTATTTTGCTTTCCCACAACATTACATCCTGTTTAGATTATAGCTCCAATGAGAAGAGTTTCTCTTTTTTCCTTGTTGCATTTCCATGTTCTACTGCAGTTTGTAAATTCTTGACAACCATGAAGTTGTTTTTGAGATTTAGTTGAACACATCTATTTCAAAGAGCAGAGCATAAAGCATGTACTGCTTTATAACTGAGCGCTGTGTGCAAACAATAAATAAAAGACAATAAGACACGACTACTTTAAACACCACTAAAGACAACACATAAGAGTCAGATAACACATGCTTGGAAATATTTATCTTTGTTGATCTTTATCCACACCAAATGAGGGATTTGGGATATTCAAGCAAAGTAGAAGGACTTGCGTGAAGTCTTCCAAAAAGCTAACAGCATGTTATTATCCTTGTAGATGATGCAGCGTATATGTCAAATGACAAACTCTAGCCAGAAGGGTCAGACAACAATAAATTTAATCAAGAAAGATGTCAAAGCACCAAAAGTGATTATTTGGCCAAAAGCACAGGTAAAAAGCTCTACGCTGGACAACATTCATTATTTTAACACATTTAACACAAATCAGATCTTTGTCCACGTTGGCTCCTGTCATACTGCTTCAGAGCAAAGCTAAAGAACCAACAACAGCACCAAAACAACCTAGAGTTGCTCATACCTCTTATTTTTCCACATATTTGGGAGTCTGCTATCCAAGTGGCAGCAAAGCTTCATAAAATGTAGACAAAGCCCCAGTTAAGAAAGGCTGCAGAAGTCCAAAGCTTAAAAGTGTCCCTTAAATCATTTGACCCAGCAGGTGGAAGCACATATATCGCGAAGCTCAATCATGTTCACTCTCAAACTTCATGCACTTTATGTTGGCATTTTATGTTGGCATTTCATACTGCCATATTCCAAAAGTCAGGTTTTAGATCACTGAGTGAAGATTGGAACACTTTTTTTGCTGAATGACTTTGCGTTTTGCTTCCTTTAATGAAACTTAAATTTAGAGCTATAATTTACACAAACCTGTCTTCACAGTGTGTTTTATTTAATTGCTGTTGCTGATAATACATCTGGACAAATTAGTTTACATTCACAGCATTGATCGTTGTATAAAATCTTCAAAAACCCAAGTAGCAACTGAATTGGACCGTAATATTTGGTGAGCTGCTGCTTCAGTTCTATTTACATAGAATTATTGATGAAGATGGATACTGTGCATGTTGGCCTGTTGAATATTGTTTAGACATAGATTATCAGTGTGGAGAGTTGTAAAATGGGTAGAAAAAAAGCTTTTTTCTGCCCATAACTTCAACCCTTAAAACTTTGCTGTGGATGATCTCATTAGTGTCTTACCAACTTGTGGGACAAATTGTCCAGATAAGTCGATTCCTAGTGCCGGGGAGAGATACCGTGAAGCATCACCAGATATTTTAAAAGGCTCTCGTCTCATCCGGGTGAGTACCTCGACAAATAAGGAGGAGAGGAACGACTGTGGAAAGAGATGAAGGTGAAGACAGAGGTGGCTGAGTAGGAGGAATCAGCCAGGCGGAATGGAAACCCTGACGAAGGTTAATGAGCAGAAAGATAATGTTTTAGCTTCAAATATGACCCTGCCGCCATCTGGAACCCTGGAAAGAGAAATTATTGAGGGATAGTGGTGCAAAAGAGTGACGTGGATGAATTTTCATGTGTGTTTTGCAGTGAGAACGCTCAACATGTATTGGTACATTGTATTGCATTTGAGGCTTTTGGGTGACTGTTTTCATGGTACATAAAATATTACCATCACAGCTATGTCTGCAGGGCTTTTGTAAATCTCATAAAAGACTTCAAAACATATTACATTTCAAAGCTCTGTTGTCTTTTCGCAAGATTTAAAAAAAAAAGTTTATCGTAAGTTAGGGAATATTTCAGGTTTCAATTCTTGGCAAGTATGTGTTTTGACAAAAGAAAAGCACTGATAGATGTTCAAATGACACGGGTAGTGTATTTTCACCACAGGGTGTGTCTGGCAACAACTCGTACTGTCAGTTTTATTTTATGCTTTATTATGTTTCTGCACTCCCACTTAGCTGCAGTAAAATCTCCTCAACAGGCTTGTGCATTCTCAGACAACCAGACAGCAACAATATAACACGCTTGCCATATTTTGTTTTCGCTGCACCTGCTGTCGCAAACACAGTTGGACATCATGTTCCTAAACATTCATTCTGGTGTTGTCCTTTGTCCTCTGCAGCTGATTTGTCTCTTCAGAGCCTTCATTAGCTTTGCTCAGTCAGAAACCCAGGCTTTGCAGCTGCGACACAAATCTCAGCTATGTCTGGTTCATCATGCAAAAGCTCAGAATACTTAACTGTGTTCAGATAAATCAGTGAGGAAGAAAGAAATTTGCTGTGGCATTTTATTTCTGCTCACAAAATGACGAAAAAGCAATTGTTTATTTTAAAAAAGCTACGAGTATAAAAAATCTTCACAGTCTTACTCAGATAGAAATGAGTAGTTGGGATAATATCTTTGAAAATTAAACTCTCTGTGCCTCAGAGATCCATGTGTTCGTTACATATAGAACTGTTCTTGGTCTTTATCACAGTAGTTCATGAACTTGCTCTCCATTCACCCCCCATTCTCCACTGATGGATTTGACAATCATACAACCTTCCCTTATGCATTAACTTCTAAAATTGCCTAAATTAAGTAAAAGTCTCTGCAATAAATGTTTTAACTGAAGCTGCTTTGTTGTCTAGTAGGTGTCACTCTTTTGTTAAGCAACTTCAGGTAAACTGCATGCATGTTTCTACCCTGCATCTCACTTTCAGCACCAGTTTTTCCTCTTGGACTTTTAGATTAACCTTTTACCTGATTGTTTTGCTGTTCTCTCTAAGCTCCATGATGGGTTTATTGAACTCCCCTTAATGCGTTGCATTCTCAATATCCTCACTTAATTTTGCATGTTGTCTTTGTTTACTTAGAGGTTTTAGTGCTGCTGTTGACTAATGTATTATCTGGAAATCAGATTTATGAGTATTGACCTAGGATATCTGTTTGTTGACATGTTTGCAATATTAATTACCATGCAGAGACTAATTCTATTCAGTTTAATGGGTTAGCATTCTTGGTTTTGACGTCACAGTCGTGCTTTAAACCTTGATACTGTGTATAATGCTCCATATAAAAGGGAATGTAATTTTAAAAATAAGAGTTTTTGGGCAGTGGGTTGAAGCCGGAGTATCCTGAGAGAACACCAAACAACAAGTAAGGGTGAAAAAGGAAATATAAGTGGTCTGACATGGGACAGTCTCCGAAGAGATAATCAATTAAAAATCAACAGTCCCACAATTCAGTACACTGCAACCCCTTCCACATCCTAAAGAAAGCACAATGAACGGTTGCCTATTAAATGGACTTTATCACCTGCCTTCTCCACCGCTGAGGGAGTTCAGTCAGGAGTCAAGTGGATATAAGTTGTCTGATGTTGTGCCTGTTTAAAAAGTTCAATTGAAAGTGAAACCTTTTTTCCTATCCTTTGGTGAGTATCTCGGTTCCATAAACCTAACAAAATCCTAAGCCGTTAAAGAGGAGGCAATGCAACCTTTCTTTTCTCTTCTTTTCTTAACTTGCCTTCTCCTTAACCTGGACAACTGAGAATCTACTAACACTTGACCAAGTGGTAAACTTAACAGAACACCAACTTAAAATATCATTGAAAAAATTTAAATTAAATGAAAATTACTAAATATATTGAAGTCCACTGGATGGCTCTGGATCTTTAAATGTTGACTTAAGTTATGGAGCTTCCAGGGAGATGGGAGGGCTCCCTGTGGCCACATCTATATGATTGAGAACAAGTGATAATATCAATTAAATGATGATATCTGGATTAGATGGCTTTTTACAACTTTGTTGCTCAATAGTAACTAGTTTTTCTCCTAATTTTACGACTGCCAGTGCATCGACGAACGAATGGACATGTCATTCGTATCTCAGAGACGCTACCATATCTGGTTAAATATCTGGAAGTTCATGATGCATGAGGAAAGGAGCAAGTTAGATGGCGTTAATGACAAGTGGTGATAATGAAGAAATAGATTATTCTAATGGTATGGCTTACAGTTCAAATGCCACACTGCTTACGAAGGCAGTGGCTGGAAAACAGACACTCCAAATTCCTGACTTCACATTTGACTGTTTGAAACCTCAACAGCAATTTTGACGACAAACATTAACCAACAGTAACAATATATTGAAATATTGTTTTTGGTTTGTTTTTAAACTGAGCTGTATGACTATCAAGCCAGGGAGGGCAATCAGTAATTTGAAGTTATTTTTGCCTGTACACAGAGCAACAAAACTTCCAACTTCATAAAACACCGACCCTCCAGGAACACACACACGCACACATACAGGGAGGTGGAAAGGTGGAATCACACAGCAGAGGGGGAAAACAGGGAGAATTGATCGTTGGTTCAGGAGGGGATTGGACATATGGAAACACAACAGAAAGTGAGAAGGTGGAAAATTGGACAATCAAACAGACATGAACAGAAAGCAGACAATTTCAGAGGGTTGTGCAGACGTCTAATCAATTCAATTTCCCACTTTCTCAGCTGAGGCCGCACACACACACAAACACACACACACACCATGGAAATGACAGCAGGGTACATTATGAGTACTGTAATCGAAGGAAACATCTCAGACGGCTCCAGCATGTTAATATTGAATAATCACTCCCTCATTTCTGTCTCCCGATTTATTGACGGAATGAAAATCAAGGCTGCTAAAAGAACAAATTAGGGGGATGGGAAAGGAACACTTCCCCTGCGGGTGACGGGACTTCAATTACAATGGAGAGCCGTGTTTGGCAAAAACAAAATAAATAAATGATCATAATCATAATTCAAAAAAATGTACAATAAAAGTTGTCTAGCGGATTTGCTGCTCGCCTTTCCCCAAGAATCAATTTGTCATATTCAGGGACGTACGTATATGAGAAGCAATCTATTTCACACTCTGAAAGAATTACTCATTTCCAATTTTCCTTGTTGACATTTGAGCCGTAGGGGTGGGGGCATTGTTTGTTTGTATGGGTGTGTGTGTGTGTGTGTGTGTGAGCGTGTGTGTGTGTCTGAGAGAAATGGATAGCTGTAGTGTTCCTTCATCAGTTCCTTCTCCACTTTTATTTCTATCATTTATCTTTTTCACTCACTCCCTTCGAGATACACCGTCTATCAAACATGCTCTCCTTTGTCCACTGTGGTACATCACACAGAGGTATCAACAAGCAGATCAAATGCTGGCAATGCATAGATGATGCAGTCTTTTCTTTTTTAATATATCTATGAAAGGAAAAGTCACTTCTGGACCAATTTGAACTTTTTGCAATTTACTCCAGCAGAACTGACCATGAATGTGCTGTGACATTAATGACATTAGCCTGGACTCCTGTGAGACTGTGTATGCTCTCATTCTCATTTGATCTAATAATGTAGAAAGTAAAACTACATAAAGATGCGCACACTCAAGTGTAAGAGCCCAGATCCAGCTGGATGTTTCACAACATCAGTTCAAGGAGTGTGTTGATGAAGAGTCATTATTTGAGAAAGCCAACTCACAATGACCTGTACAGCTGCACTAAACCATGCTTGCTGCATTTTTTTTTTGTGGCTGCTGCAGAGTGGTGTCCCTATTTTTAATTCCAAGTTGCTCAGTTGGAAAACAGCAATCACTGAGCATAGCACCAGATGCATTTTTGAATGTTAAAATATGTAAAATGCGGGCGTCAAGTCGGCAGGGGTGCTCAAAAGCAGCAAATTCTAATTAAATTTTATATTTTTATGGTCAGAAATCACTAATTGGGCTTTTAACACATGCTGTAAACACGCTCGTGTCTTATCTGAGAATGTCTATTTTATGATCGCACTGACACATAAAATCAATTAGCTTGTGACTTTCTCTGACATTCTCCCTGTCATACCTCACATTTTCCTCTTATTCCATACTATCGGTCTCTTTTTCTCCCACATGCACTCTCCCTTCCTCCCTCCATCTGCTTGGCTGCACTGCCAACAGGGGTCAATTAATCATCAAATACTATTTGCATATTTACAGTGGGGCTAAGCTAAGCTGATTACTGCAAGTCCAATAGCCGCTGATTCAACAGGGCTTATGCTGCGACATAATGTGATGAGGATTTGGGGAAAACGGCTTTAGTGTGATCTGATTGGATCTCATCCCTGACAGCCTAAATATCAGAGGAGCACAGTGTTAGTGACCTTCACAAAAGACCTCTCTGTTATCTACAATCCCTGCAGAAACTGACTCTGTCCTCTCACTTTGTTTTTTTTTTCCTGCCTTGTCTTTTGGCCTATACTTTATTGCATTTTTTTTCTATGATGATTAACTGATTATAATAAGGGAACATATAGTTACACAAACAAAGTGACACAGAAATTCATGAAACCATCAGGAAATATAATGTCTTGGACACAACTTTTTCTTTTTGTGTGGACAAAAAAAATAATAACAAATTACATGCTGGTCAGCTTAGTTTTAAAAGGGAGGATAGTCTCTCTTCCAGACATAAAACTTCTTAAAAATTTAATTTGACACTTCATGTTCATTGTTACTCACACTTTAGTATCACTGATATTTTGGTTATGTTTATGCACCTAAACAACTGGCTTGGTTTTATAAACTAATTGGTTATGCTTTGGGACAAAAATCACAGCTTGCCCTAAAATGGATCAAGAGTTTATATAAGCATTTATATATACATCTAAATGAATAAACTATTTTCATTTGGTGCTTATTTCCTGATTTACAACAAAACCAGTTTGATTACCCATAAGTTAGAAAAGACTTGGTATGCTGGTTAATTCTCTACTGAAGACAAGATTGAGCTAAAAAAAATGGATGTCCTTAGCTGTGGTGGTTTTACAGGTTCGTATCCAAATGATATTTAGATCTAATTGGGCCTCAGGTGACTATCACTGCAGATTTCATGTCAGTATGTCCGATACCTAAGCCCATACTTATATTCACATGTGATAATGAGGTGTGTGCATAACATTTATGGAGAAAAATGCTCTCTGTGACACAAACCAGACAGTGCAACTATTCTTTCCACTGCAGCTGCTCATTACAGTGATCAGTGGTGCATCAAGCTGTTGTTATGCCACTATGTTGTTCTCTCTGTGTGGATCAGGTCAAACTGATTGCTATGCTCTTTATTTGTGACAAAATCAAAGTCTGTATCTCTGGATGGACTCCAGCCCCACTTGCACAGGATGAAGCAGGTGTAGAAAATGGATGGATAGACGTTTTAAAAGGGCTGCTGTTACAGGAAGCTCTGTGTATGGTCACAGTGAACCAATTAAACACATGTAAGAGAAAATTCCTGGTAATGTTACATTGGAGGGTGAACACTGTGCATTTCATTTGTGATTACCAAGCATCTTCTCACTCTTATCAAACATATACTGCCATTCTCAGGCATTACTTATCAAAAAGAGTCTAATCTTCAATGTCATTTTGCAACTCAACTAGTAAACAAAGTTTGCTGCATCGAGTATTTCTGCACCGTTATCTGTCACACTGGCATTGGTTTGTGTTTCTTTGTTAGATCAGTGCAGAGCCTACAGAGGAACTTACTTCATTAAACCACATCGTTGTCAGTGTTTACGTTTGTGCAACGGTGTGTCAGTGGGGTTTCATACCACTGCTTGAAACAATGGTGAATGAAAACAAAAGTCTTTGGATTTAACTCCGGCTCAATGAGAACATGAGGAGCAAATAAATGCGGAACCTAGACAACTGCAACACATCAAGAGGAGAGACGAAAACATAAATTGCCTTTCCAATTGCCACAGCAGGTTTTGATGAAACTGTGCTATTTAATGCCCATTTGATGTACAAGTTAGGCTATTGTAAAAAAAAAAAAGATAAAGCGATATTCTAGAGGTTTAACATTCTGTTTGTATTGGTTCTTCTAAATGAAAGACAAAGAGCTTTGATTTTTTTTTCATTGTCACCAACAGAAAACACACAGTGATTTAGCAATCATTACAAACTAATATATTGAATCATGTTAGCCAAACACATGCTATTTGTATCTGAATATTGTTTGATACTTAACCATACTTTTGGACAACGTCAGTGGTAAAAATCCAATTTTCTCCCTCAAAGATTCTGGCCAATTGTGATCACCTAGACTATGCTGCACACGAGCGAGCATCCAGTGTCTTCTGAAGAAACAGTACATGATATTAGAAATGACTTTCCAGCTGAATGTACGTGTTGCATGTATGTTATTGCTATTACTATTAATCAAACGTTTTCCCAGATAAGTGCATAGCATCTGAATGTGTAAGTTATTTGTTTACTTGATTTTTATATGTAAAAACAGTCATACAGCTGTATCATCTTCATGTTGTTCTCTTATCTCTCCTTACTCTGTATATCTACTCACCTTTACCCCTAAAATCACCCTTCCTTTTAATTCATCTCAATCCTCTACACTTTCATAAAATGTGACAGGAGAGGGGGTGGTGTTACGCTAGAATTAGGTTTCAGTTGGCTTTAATTCCACCTCTCAAGAATGCGATCCACGCTGTAGCCAAATTGGAGGCTGCTTACAGCAGATATACATATTTTAGAATTCAAGATTCTGAGATAGAGAGAGAAATGAAAAACAATCTGTATCAGGGACACAGAGAGAAAATACTGAAGAAAAAAGTGGGTTACATCTTACTTGGTATCTTGTATCACATATCCCTTGACTGTTATAATTATCTCTTCTTAACAACCGTCACAAGCAGCAGACAAGCAGGAGCCATCGAGATCTTGCTCTGTCAGTCATGATGAAACTTGGTGGAGAGCTTGAATAAAGGCGAATAGAAGAACCCATTCAATTTTTTTGGAGATGGGAATCACTTCCATTAAAACAGTGAATTACAGAATTGGGTGCACTCTCTGAATGTCTTATTTTTTACAATAAATAAAACAAGAGGATATAGCTTAATAAAATAGCAACTGGCAACTCATGGAAGATTATACGATACTGGAGCAAAAGGCAATTATGTAATAAATGTCCAAAAGAAAAACTGTTTTGGAAAGTTGACAGATTTGAGTTCAGGTTCTTTTTTTTATTTAACAATTGATGATTATTAAATCATACCGTGTTAATAGGATTTGATTTGCAGACACACACAAAAAAACAAAGCAAGCCTTTCCATATCAGTAAGGTTTTTAAGGAAGATTGTACTGTTTACAATTTCATTCAACTCTTTACAGAATTAATACTCAAACAGCTGACAGTTTTATTCTGGATGTCACGCAGATTCAGAAAGCGTGAGGAAAACTCTCCAGAGAATGTTTCTATCAGAGAGAAAAGAGAGAGGCTTATCATTCACTTCTGTAATCAACACAGCTCGGTTTCATGGATTTGTTTAAATACAAATCAGTGTATAAATGAAAGTCACATGAAGTGGAAACACTACCAGATGATGAGACATGTAAAATATGACTCTTACTCTGAAGTATAAAGTTCTCAGTACTTAGTCTTTGCATTAATAGTGTGCATGTGCATGTTTGTGTGTGTGTGTGTGTGAGAGAGAGAGAGAGAGAGAGAGGGTAGAGAGGGTAGGTGGACACCATATTAACATGTATGGACATGAAGAGTTTTACTGCCCCCTGGTGTTAGTAAATGGACAGAGATGGCCAGAGTGTGTGTGGGTGAGCATTAGGATGAATTTGCGTATGAACACACTATGTAAAAAAAGGCAGAAAACACTGTCAGAATACTGGTTTAGTCAGTGACTTTGCAAACTTTCAGCAGTGTTGTTTCAGTCAGATAGAAATAGTGAATCTGTCCGGTCTGACAGGCGGGGTGTGACCACCTGATTTTATCCCTGTATAGTAGTAGAAGAGATACAGAGGTTATTGTGTGTGGGATTAAACTTTGTTCCTTTCCTGCCTGTTTTTCCACAGTGCAGTTATATTGCATGTGAATACAACAGAAATGGCGAGGTATCGAATGAGGCAAGAGAAGCCGGGGGAAAAAAGCCAGTGTGTGCCTAGAATGAGTCAGAGCTGTAAAATACCACAAAGAAAAAAAAAGGATCAACACATACAATGTGTAGATTTTGAAAAAGGTGAGCAGATGGAAAGTGATGGTATTTAGATTTTGCATTTAAGGGATTAATAAAAAATAATGTGTTGACCCACAGTGTTGGCTATGGGAGGTTGAGCAGCAGATGGATCCAGAGAGCAGAACACAAGTCACAGATGTACATGTGTGCCACGCACACACACAGATGTAGTAATCGTCCATTGTTCTTGGCTCTGTGAGAGATCTCTGTGGCTCTGTTCACGGAGCTCAGCTACACAAGAACAGATGCGGACATTTTCAGAAGGTTTATGGGAAGGTGAAGGGAACGTCAAAAAATTCCAAGAGAGGTGGCTTGGTGCCAAAAGAAGGAGCTGAACTCATCTTTATGCAAATTGGAGAGTCTGCAGCAATTACACAGATGTAGCAGAGAGTGTTCACTTGACTGACGTGACCTCATGGAACATTATGTTCTGCCTGAGATCAAAACTAACATGTTATGACCAGTGCAGCCTGGTAGGATGCCTTTATACACAGATGAAAGGACATTATTGCAGCAAAGGTAACCACATGAGGAAACATTTTCTGTTTAGTTTTTTTATTTACAAAGCACCGTTGAAATGATGAAGCATAGTAATGAGGTAACACATTGCTTATATGTCAAACTACCCCAGCTCTTACAGCATGTTGCATTTACTTGCATTTACTTAAAGGCAAAAAGAAATTCCAGTGGATTTTACACTTTATTATAATTTGTCTTGCACAACAACCTGTAATTTGAAGGTTTTTCACTTAAGATTTGATTTGTGCAGTAAATGTGTGAACAGGTAAATGTGTCAGCTGCTAAGTGTCAAAAGTATAATGATGGATGAAGCAGAAATTAACACAGTTTTGACAAAGATTAATCCTCTTCCTGTGCAAATTATAGGCAGTAGATTTTGAGTTTGAGTTAAGTTTTGTAAAACCAAAAAATGATGTTGGGTCAATCCCTGAAATACATAGCTGACAGCGTCTTGTCTTCCTGCTATTGTTCTAAGTTAAGCTTTTTGTCACTGCTCCTGGTTGCTGGTCAATTCTAAATATGAACACAAGCAGGTCAAGTTTTCCATGAGTCTGTCTGGCTTGAATAGATTTGATTGTCTGAGCTGTTTTTAAATCTACTAACAATGTCTGGAATTTGTAAATCACAAAATGCAGTACAAATATTTGTTTTTGAAGATCTAATTCAAATAGGACACAAAGTGGTCGTGACAACCACTTGTGAGAAAGACCATAAGAGATTGCAACGTTATAACTTTTACGGTCAAGTCTCAGAAGGCTGTGCTGTCCCTGGGAAAAAAATTGAAAAAGAAATACAACATGCTTTCTTAGAGAGAGTTTTCCATAGCCTGGGCCATCAACTGCACATGTAGCAGTGTCTGTAAGTACCTAAAACTAGCTTTCAAGAAACCATAAAAGCTTCCCCAGAGAGTCAAGAACCTTTTGAGGAACTCGTGAACTTTCCATGCATTTTGATGGAACCCATGACTAAATATAGTTCCTGCACAAGGTTAGGCTTGGGAGCCTCTGATATCTGCATAGATATCATATGTTGATATCACCACATGTTAAACTTTGGATAATTGGGGTTCATTCTTTCGTTTGCCTGCCATGTTGTGAGGATTTTTAGTGTGGAAAAGTCGGCATGCAGCTGAGACAAAACCACAGCATGGGTGGCTACATGAATCCAATAATTAGAGTGCAGTGCTGCCATGTATGGATTGGCACAGAAAGAATAAAGGCAAAATCATCTCACATAGTAAGGTATGTTCAGAAAATGTTATGTAAGAAATGAATGAGCACACAATGCTGAGAAATGAATGCTATTACTTTAAGAAACATCAGGAACGTTATGGGAAAAAAAAATACATATATATATAACCTGAAAATGGAGTATTTCTTTAGCTCCCTCTTTGTCTCTCAGGTGAATGTTTTCCCTCTTCGTCTCTCAGGTGAATGTTTTCAGGAGAGCTGAGCACCCCTTAGCTCCATCTTAATTCAAATGATGTGTGTGTGTCTATGTGTGCCAAAATTATACAAATAATTTTCCACAAACCAGTGAATGATGTCAAGATGACATTTGTGGCTGTCGGTGCTATATTCTTGAGCACTGTTTTTCTTCTGTGGTGATTTACTTTAGATACCGAAGAAATGCCTTGTGGGGATTTCAATAATTAGAATCAGAAGGATAAATCTTTGTTGGATTTGGACTACACTGGTTATACAGGTAGAAACTTTTTCCTGCACTCTGCTGGTTGGCTTTAAAGACATCATACGCAAGGATTTTTCATGAGATAAATATCAAAGCAGATTGGAAGTTGAGCAAAATTCAGCAAATCCAGTGGCTTATCATTGCCCTTGTTCCTAAGAGTAGGTGTTTTTCCTTTTTGTCCTTTCAAACTGCAGAATATTCAGGCAGAAACAGGAGCAACATTGAGCTGCTTTGTTCTTTCGTAAGACTGGATTTGGGGGGAGTTGCAGTTGGATTCTCCTCAAAAACCAGAGCATTGCTAAATGATGTTTCATTAGAACAGAGAGACAAGGAGTGTGAGTGGCATTTATAAACCATTTGAAATGGTAAGCAGGGCTTCTGTGGCTTCCATGCTGTTTTGTACTCTAGAAAAACACAAAACTTTAAAAGGAAATCTATGCTTGTGATGATTCGCTTGAGAAAACAAGTGCACTTCTCCACTGAAATTAATCCAGGTGCTTTCCTTTTACAGTGTCCCAGTAAAGCAGTCTATAGTCAGAAAAACTGCATTAATCACCTCATGCATCGTAAAGATGAAAGTGGTACTGCTAACACCAGTGACCAGTCAACAAAACTCAGTGGCAACCTCCTCCTCATCACCTGAACTTCATTGCCGCTTTGATATGTGAGATAAAAACTCTAATGTTCATCTGCAGCTGCTGTACTATAAAATGTTGAAAATATCATAGTCTGTAAAAGCAAAGACAGTGGCAGATCAAAGGTCCAAGTTTTGAAACCATATTCCTCATTTTTTCTATTTCAATTGTTGTTATATTGTGTCATGGATTCCACCAGTGCCTTGTCCACTTGCTGAGGAAATACTGAGAAATGTTGGTAGAGGTCAAGATGAGGTCTTCAAAATGACTTGTTTTGTCTGACCAACAACCTAAAAGTCAAAATATACCTATGCTATAGATGTCAAACATTCATATTATCAAAGTTAATTAAAGATCTTTAGATTAAGCAGCCAAGTGGATGCTTTATTATTTATAAGCCTTAACATGACTCAGATTTATATATTTTAGTTCCAGGTCCACTAACACCTGCTCCACAGACGCATCATTACACGATGGGAGTCACTTGAGCGCACATTCTAAAAGCTCACACAGTGTCAGGTGTCTCTATTTACTTGTTGAGAGCAGTATCTGTATCCATAAGTCTTTCATTTTGTCTTTTTCCCTTCCCATTTGCCTCCAAAACTGGCCAAATTTACTCCATAGTTTTGATTACCCAGTCTTTTTGTCTGATTCTACCATGGCAATTACCAAAACAGTGCAGACATTTCTTGTATTTCTTTGCAGACAAGTACTGATTCCAGTGCTGCATTATTCACGACTCTAATGAAAACTGTTACTAGAATTAAATCCAAGGTTTCTCTCATGAGGCAGTGAGAAATAGTCTCTTGCATTTTACTGCCTGTAATTTCAAGCTGCTTTATTTTTCATTGCAGGTGTAAATTTAGCACCAAAACAGAAACTTTTCTGCAGATCAGCTTGCTTTCCATCTGCTTGAAAACACTCTTAAAGTTTGTTTTTTAAAGCAGGTTAAGCAACACTGCATGAAATAAGACTAATAATAACTAAGAATAAAGGAAATAAGAGGGGCGGAAATTCGTTAAACAGACTTCAGTCGGATAAAGGTCAAAATATGTCATTATATGGTACAGTGAGGGTGCTGTGTTTTTAAAGCACATTGGTAGCATCCACACTAAAGGTGTGCCAGTTCAATGTATAAGAGTGTGGTGAGCCTTTTTCCAATTTTTACTTTTAAACCTGCTCTTGTTCCGTGGTTCACTCCCTTTTGAAGTTATCCTCTCTTCTGAGCAGAATGCTGTGTTCTCAAACAAGCAGAAAAATCCTCAAGAGGGTTGTGCATTAAAAGTCTGATTGGATTGAAAATAAATTGGCTGAAAGAGCCATTATCTGTTTAGATATTAAAGTTATGTCTCTTGCAGACTTGTCTCATCTGAATAATCCCTTCCTCACATCCAGACAGAATCACTGTGTTCTGCAAGGAGCCCTTTCCTGCTTTTCAGCTGGGAGGGACGACCACCCAATTACATCTTCTTCCCCTCTCAAGTCCATTAATCACCTCATTACAAAGGCCTCTCTTCCCTTAAAGGAGAGTTTTGTCCTGCCATCACACTTTATCACATTAGTGCTTAATTAAGAATTATGTCCTAGCATCTTGGTTTTAATCATGTGAATGCCTGGCTCCATTTGTAAAGTAACTGTTTGGTGTCACACACAGCAGAAGCAGCCACTGCAGGGACAGACATGGAGGGAAAACAGGCGGTGGCCTTTTGCTGAATAAATCAATTTAGTTTTAATGGTAAAGAAATACAGAGCAGACCCTCCTGGCAGCAACGGCTTATTTGGAAGAGTAACAGGGAGACATGAGGTATGTTTGTCACCTCACAAGGCCAAAGTTGAGCATAGATCAATGAGCAAGAGCTGAATTCACTGACATTAACAGCTGTGATTCTATCAGTATGATAAAAGGATTGTTGCAAGGGGGATGTTAGTCACTGCCTCTTTTTGAAGAGAGAGGGTAAGAGCTGTTATTTGGAGCAGCTGATGATACTTCTGGATCTTATTTCGAAGGTTCAGTCCCTTGACTCCTCCTGCTAAAATGTGTTTGTCATGTACCAGACACAAACATTCAGTGCGGTTTAAAATGTCAGCAAGACACTAAGAAATGAACTTTTACCCCCTGTGCAGAGTTTGGATGTTGAATGTTTTGGACTCCTTTGGTTTCCATAGTCACAAAAGACACACTTTAGGTTAAACGGTGGTTATAAACTGGCCATAGATGTGTGTAGATGGTCGTTTCACGGTCCTTTATTATCCCACCTTAGGTCGGTTGACACAGGCTTTAGACCCTACAATGCTCTACACCAGCGTTTCCCAATCATTTTGACCAACACTTCTGATAATTCTGTTAATGTGTCACAATTCATTAGACATCTCATTTTAACAGGTTCAATACAGTACACCAACTCATGCAACCCCTGTGACACTTTGAAGTGAATTACACAATTTAAATGAATAATTTAGCAAGTTTTTAAAGCTGTTGCTGTGTTATTTGTGTCTGTAGTTGTAGGAACCTGTTTTCTCTCACAAAGTAACACTTTGCAAAGACCCCTTAACAATGCACAGGAAGCCTCAGAATCATTCACAAATTCGAGCCATTTTGCTGTTAGCCCATCATCAGGCTGCTTAATCTGCTACATATATTACATATTTTATTTTCTACACTTATAACTTTTCACCGTAGATGCTGCCACCTGTAGTAATTCCCCCCAACACAATGCAGTGTGATTTCACAAGATTTTAAATCCACATTCATGACAAGGTGATAAATAGCATTTTGAAAAGAAGAAAATGGTTAGTATAAAGTTGCAACAAGGCTTGTGTTTTGTTTTCTTGTTTTATGTCTTCAGTCTCTTGACTGTCACTTTTGGTTATTTCTTTAAGTTAGTCCTGTTTTCAGCTCACCCCGCACACCTGGAATCAGTTACCTAATTACCACACATTCGCTTAATTTGTCATTAGCCTCTTCTGTATAAATACTCCCTGGCTTCCTGCATTTACCGCCAGGTCCTCATTATTGTTCTGTTGAAGTTATTCGTATTGTTTCATGGGAAGTTTTCCTTGTTCTCCTTTACCTTTGATTCCTTGTTTTTTCAGCATCTTTTGTTTTATATCATGGAGTTAATTATGTCCCCCCCCCCCAACTGCCCGTCTAACAAGCCTGACTTTGCTTGTGGTTCCTCTTCACCACTTCTGCACTCAACCACTGACAATTACAGTTTTGTAGAAAATACACAAGGTGCACAAATGAATTGTACACGAAAGAGGCTTTTGATGTTTACAAAGACAACAGGGGTCTATCATGTTAATCATGACAGGTAGTCTAGCATAATTAGTTTCATCTACACCTATTAGTTCAAGCTCATTAATAGGGTGAAGCTGTTTAATCTCTCGCTCTCCAGTTCAGGAAAACTTTAAGATCTTCATGCTAATGTGTACTGAGAAGGAAATCCTCACATCCACTGACGATGAGAAAATAATAATGAAATTTGTTGTGAATAAATAGAAAAAAAGTGCATTGTTTGTACTGCAGTTAATACAAAGGCTTCACACACATGCACAAGATTGATCAAACTACAGGATGATACAATTTCAATAGTTGTGAAAAAGTGTATCTTAAGTCAGAATTGTGATCTCTTCCTAATTATGACCATATAGTTTTGGTGTCTGATTCTAGGGAAAAATTCGAGGAAAAATTAAGTGGAAAACAACTGTCACACATGGGACTCAGATGTGGATCCTTTCATTACTCCTCCAACATCCTAAATGGACTTTGTTCCTCATTAATTATGCAGTCTTTGAGCTCCATGTCAAATGTGCTCTGGCTCACATCAAATGACACCTTTTGCCTGTTTCACAACAACACTTTTTGATACCCTGGGAATGAGCTGGAGAGTCAGTGGTTTTGGTTGATGCCCAGAATTTCATTTGCATTCACATTCCCAAATAGAAAATATCAAATTGATTATTTTGCTTTGGTGTAACAGCCGTACTTAAACAATCTTTCAGTGGTGTGTTGTTTTTGATATGTTTAGTTATTCCTTCTGACCTGAGTTGCTGTTTGTTTTTTTTTATCTCAAGAGCAACTGTTTCCTGGTTAAATTAGATAGAATCTTAACAACTATATAATTCTGTCGCATGTTAGAGATCCTAGTACTCTTGAGTTTCCATCACCTAAATAAATAATCAGGTTTTATCTAGTTTCCTGTACATCATCTTCCTCAAACGACGTATTCGCTGTAAACAAACACAAGGCCTAAGTGTGATAGAAAAGCACACAAGGAACTCCTCACACTCCTTCACACTGTGAAGTGAAACTGCAGCAGAGATGAAGAAATGTTCTTGTGACTTTCAATTAACAAGAACAACTAAACTCAACAACCCAACCTCCACCTCCTGGAGTTTGGGCGGGGTGGGGGGTCATCGAGTACAAATCAAATCAGTAAGCCATTTTTTCTCCCCGGATACTACGGGGGATTTTGGAGATTTTCAGATTTTTGGGATCTCTCCACCATCGGTACCATCTGGAGTTGTAGAGAATATAAAATGCTTTGAACAGACAGATGAGCAAGATGCCTCTAACAACAGCTGGAGTCATATTGGAAATCCATTTATGCATGGATCAGATGTTTCTTACAAGCTCTGCCATTCATCTGAGATTTTACCTCTGCTTCCAGAATAATGGAGCTGATCACACACGGTGCTAAGATGTAGCCACAGGGACACTGCACTGGTTTAGGGAACGCTGCTTCGAAGCCTCGAATTTGGAACTTGGCTATTGCGTCTTGGACTTTTTGAAAGCAGGAATAATCATATTTTTGACAAGAGGGTGGAGCTGCGTGATGGTACTTGAAAGCTAACTGAACAAAATTATTCTTTTTTGAGGCCTTGTATCTCTTTAGGAGAATAATTATTTTCCAAATGATCACCAGATGCTGAAAAGAAATTAATTTAGCTCTTGTAAGAATAAAAGGCAGCGTACTAACATGATAATTTCTTCAAAAGTTTACATGTTTTAAATGGAATCAAGAGGAGTGTGTATCTCTCCCTTGTAAGAAGTTTTGATATGAATCAAAACGCTGCAATATGATGTAATATGACTAAATGATGATACTTTTTTAATCACAATGGTTTGATGCAGCCTGATACAGCTCTTAACATGTTTCCTGTTCATATTAAACATGTGCTTAATATCTCAATTTGTGAGTGTTGTGCAAAAAGAACCATTTCTAAAAATGTGACAAAGGAAAAAAAAAAGCATTGTATATTTCTGAGTCTGACACCATGTCAGTGAAATACTGTCTAGTTGATATCTTTTGCCATGGCTATATTGTATGCATAATTTCACTGACGCTGTCCCCCTTATCCAAACTATAAGGTCATAGTCTTCAGCAGTAATTAAGGTAATATGTGCTGTATTCCCTTATGCCTCACTGAGTTGTGGCTAAGTTGTAGCTGGTAAAGGTTTTTATTATCTGTGCCTTGTGTTGTTGTTTGCTTGCGCTAGCTGTAATAAAGTGTCACCTGCTGAGAGTTCAGATCTGACCTGTTTATGGCTGCACTTAATCAGTGCTCCTTCCAGACGTTAGATTTCAAGGTGGACTGAAAAATATTCCAGCTGGTCACCGGACATGTTTTATTTGTGTTAACCTTGCAAGCAAAGACTTTGGGCTTATATCACTTTTTCTCCACTAGATCAGAGCAAGACATACAGTAGGCTAGGCGGCGAGTTGACGCTGTTTAAACAGCATGCAGACTCCAATTACTCCGTTAACACCCAGGCTGTGCAGGTATTTTAACAGTGTAGACCCACTCTGACATTTACTCAGATGTTGGTGCATAATTGTTGCTTTGATTCTGCGTAGAATCTGCCACAAAACCCGACTCAATCAGATTTTACACCTAGAATTGGGCCGTCGACTGTTTTGTGGTTTATTTGTTCCATTAAGTTAATATGTAATATGAAAGTAAGTACAGAATAATCGTTAAACTCCCAGGTTAAGATTAATATTGTTAATATTTACATCCCCTAGGAATGAGTCAATTTTTTTTTTTTCTTCTGTGGGTCCTGCCCCCCTCTGAGTGGTTTTGCATTTAAGTGCACTTAAGGCACCTCTCAGCTGGTTTCATTTAACCATACAAGTTTCTTTGTCCATCTTTTATGTACAGCTAAGTGTGTAGTTAAACAGGTGAAAGGAAAATGGATCAGAATTTCTCTCCCTGAACTTGTGGCACCAGCTCTTTCCAATAAACACACCAAGGACAAAAGAAGGTTTGCATATATTTGCACAGATTCAGCCTTTTTTCTTTTTGTTTGAATGTGCACAGTAATTCACTCTTGAAACGCCACATGCTTGTGTAATCCAAGAGCCCACAATGCAATTTGACTGAAAACAGTCGAAGAACTGCCAGTTTTATTGCAGAATCGGCCAAAGTAGCCTCCGGCCACTAATCTCCAGCAGAGATGAGAAACAGGATACAAAGTGAGGCTGAGTTCAATTATTTACTCCACTTTTCTATTTGAACTAGTCGTGGTGTTCACTTGAGGAAATTTGAATTCCTTTTGCACAAGACTTTCGAGAGTCTTGTTTTTCCGTGTAACTATGTAGCCAATGTTCCCCAAGACATGCAAACAGACTTTGATGTGGAAAAATTCCCTCTAATTAGTTCGCTTGAATTAATTGGGTGCACAAAAAAAATCAATAGATTGAAAAAAGAAAAAAACGTCATTGCTAATCACTGAATAAATGGTGTTAGCTTTAACTTGTCTGAGAGTTATCACTCTCTTACATTAATAAGTACACATGTACAAACCCACACGCTGATGATATGCATTTGCCTACTACAGCACACCAGTGTGCAGAAAAGTAGATGTAAACTTCACGCACAAACAGCCAGCAACAGACACATCTGCATGTTTCCATACTTCCACATGGACATATACAGAAAAAGGGTGAGGTAAACTGTTATGTATAAATGCTGTTTTCTTTGTCATATCAGGCACAGTTTCAGTGTCCAGTTGCTGAAAGAAACTGACAGCAGCTTTTTTTATTATTGTTTGTTTCCTTAAACCCTTCACATCCTTCATCTTCTTCTGTGGCGGGCCATTGATGCCTGAATCAGAGGAAGCTGAGCTTTCAATGCATAGTTTACCTCAGCTTTGCAATCACACGCACCAAGATGCTTGCATCTTGCTCAACACCCTGTCAACTGCAACAGGAAATGTCATAAGTCAGGTTGAGGAGGACTGAGTGAGGTTTGAAGAATAGAAGTTTTAGATATGAATCTGAAAATCTTGAATGAATTCCTAATTAAATTTCATTTCATCACATTTATTTAGCAGAATGGGGAACAGACATCATAGGTACAGGATTAATCTATAATTCATTGCAGGAAAAACAGCAAGGGGGAAAATCTTATGTAATATACAATATGTGATACAAGACACATGGCAATAGCCCAGCAGAATAGCAATAAGTACTATTTACAAACCGTTGGGAAGGGCTCAAACAACTTTGAGAGTTGGAGGTGTTCACCCAGTCTCCAAACTGCTAACTCGCCAGATAAAAATATGATTGGATCATGGCCCAGAGGAACTATTGCTAATGTCCCGATACCCTCTAGGGCACCCTTATATTTTCTTTGCCCACACGCTGACTGGACGTGAGCGCTTTTTGGTGGCATGGGGATAAACTACTTGATATCAGATGGGAGTTAACAACATTATGACTGACAGGAGTAGATTTAATCCAAAATGACCTATTTTGTATTTATAAAGATGCTTAACTAGAAGTTAATGTATAGTTAAGCAACTGAACACTTCATAAAAGGTCTCCTTGATCATTTAAAGAGTTCTTCTGTCTAAGACTTACAGCTTCTTCAAGTTGAAGAATAAATGAAGAATTTCTATACACCCTTTTGGAAACTTAAAAAATGAGGGGAAAAAGAAAAAAATTTAATTAAAACTTTTATTTAATCTCATTTCAGCCTGAGCTTTTGCCTCAGGAATTTTAGTATTTCAGGAACTCTCATATTCATTTTTGTTTGTCACACTAGAGAGCTCACTTACAGATGTTAAAATCATTTCTTGAACATTCATTCATTCATTCATTCTCCATACCTGCTTCATTGGGGTGGGGGGGTGGGGTACTGGACAGGCTGCCAGTCTTACCGACTGATAAAACATCACCTGCATTAAAGTCAGATATTAGGACAGCTTTTAGTCAGTCAAAATGCCCCAACATAACAAACATTATCAGGCAGCTGAATGAATTTCCCCACAGAAAAATATACCACTTTAAAAAATATAAAAAAATGTGCACAAACATTCAATTTATGCTCTAAGGCAAACAAAAATTACCTAAATATGCATTTGAAAAATAAACCCATTTAGTGGCAGCTGCAGAGCGGCCAAGTGAAATTATGTTGTGACTTGCCAGCAAAGTAAAAATGATGAGGATCCTCAATTTGCAAGCTCTGCACTTAGGAGTTTCATAGCGAGTAAATAACAGCAGCAGGGCCCGTCTCTCTTGTACCGAAAGTCTCCATTCAAATGTAATTAAAAAACTTCTTGCAAAGGAATGAATTAAAGACTCCCCGTAGCCCTGATAACCCTGGCATGACAACAAGCAGAGGTTTTAACAGTCTCCTAATGGGTCTGCTAAAAGGCCCTTTAATGTGTTTTCTTCTGTAAATGATCAAACTCCCTTCTCAGTAACCTCAATGATCTTTATCAGGGAATGAGAGAATGTTCACAAAGGATGCAAAACGCCCCTGGCGATGAGACTCAAATGGGCTAAAGGCTAATTGTGTCTAAAATGAGATTTTAAGCGTTTGAATTAGCAGACGGTGCAGCTAAAGGTAGCTGAGAAATTGAAGGAAAATGGGGGGGTGGGGGGGGGGGGGTGGGGTGGTGGGAGAAGGTCACATACAGATAAGCATATCAGCGGTCCAAGAGTCTGACTCTGTGTTTGTGCAGCTCTTAAAGTCACACAGGATGTCTGCTGGTGTTTAATTGGGCTGACTTAGGGGAGCAAACCTGCCATAACTTGTCATTTTCATCTTTCATTTCAGTCTTTTAGACATACCCCCGCTGCAGAGCATCTTATATTGAATCCATACATCAGTAAATAAAAGTATCAGATGGAACAACAAATTCACTTAAATGTGCAAAACAGAGGTTACAAGAAGACACAATCAGTTCAAGTAGGGGGAATACAAATGAGAAGATGTGACAGTTACTTGAAAGGATGAGTTTTGAGGTTAGTGGTGGAAAGAAGGATTAATCAAGGTATTTAAATGATGGAGAGAGGGACACGAGAAGCTCAAGATGAGGAGAGCAGTGTTTATTGCTCCAGTAAAGGAGTAAATATGATGTAGCATCTCCAGCTGTGCACTCAGCTCTGTCAACGTGTGTGGTCGGCATGCAAATACGAGGTGATGGATGTATGTGGTCCAGTCTAAAGGGAATGAGACACTGAGGGGGGAAAAAGACGAGGCTGTGGTCGCTCAAAGACTAATGGGCCGATTAAGAGCTTCACGGGGCGGCCATTTATTTGTTGTGTGTGACTGGATGAAGATTCACTTCATTAATATGGCCCGGCACTTACTGGCACAGTTTTTTTTTGTTTTTTAATCTTGTTCTGGGACAAGCATCTACCTCCTTTTTTTGGTTAATTGCATCAGGAGCAAGAGCAGGAGGACTGCATCTCAAAGTTAAGATATTTAGGACATTTAGTCACTTTCTAGAATAAAAGAAACATTTGAGAAAGTGATGTGGTATCAAACTGATCTGCATCTGCATAACATCCATTTTATATAACATAATAGGCATTGACAGTAACCCAGCATGAGATGTAAGTAATAAATGAATTAATTTAATTGATTTTAAAGCGGTTGTAGGCAGTTTTGTTGCCTTTAATGCTGGTGTTGATGAATTGTGTTTGATATTAGTTTGCTTTGTGTTATCCTGTATAGAACTTTGTATAGAACACACACACACATGTAGTACAGAATCACCCTTCATTTCAATTATATTAGCGTGTAACGACATACTCAGAAGTTAGGTGCCCTTTTCATGCTTTAACGATTCATAGGTTAGTGTTTAGTGGCTGTTACAAATAAATATACTCTGGACATGAAATTAATTTGAATGACTGGAAAATTAATGAAAAGCAGCCAGTGTCCAAAGAAAAACTTCAGAAAGCCTGGTCAACTATTGCTCAAGACCACTTTAAAAATAATAAAATAATACATTAAAAATAAATACAATAAATAAAAATAATCTGGCTCCGCAGGCCAGAAATGGAATTGACCGTGTTCATCACAATCATAACCAATTTGATCTTTATAGTAGAGCCAGTTGGCAAAATCAACCAGCCAATTGGAACAAGAGCAAAAACATGTTTTGCACAAAGAAGGGCCTTGTAGTGGTCGGGTTGGGTTTTCTTTCAGTGAAGAAACGCTCCAGCTCTGTAACTGTTACCTACAAGCTAACTATCTTTGGAGCAGACATTAGTTATGCTCAGGCGAGATGGAAAACTGGAAGAGGGATATAATGTGAATGTAATTATGTGGAGTGGAAGCAAGTTGAATGAATGATGATGATTTATAGAGATTAAGTGATCTGAGTGCACACAGTGATGGTCCTGGAAATATTCCACCAGCCACTAACTTTTCAACAGCTCACCAAACTCTGTCTGAATGCTTTTCATGACATTAATCTATTCAGTTTCTTTTCCATCATATGATTTTTGACTATAGAGATTTTATTTGTCTTGTTCTGCCTTCTTTTGCAGGAAAGATTAGTCACTTATGTTGGTAAGTCAACCCACATAACAACTGTTGATGAACAGCTGTGGAAATTCTCGTAGTATTTGAATCATTTTATGATATTTTTGAGGGATAGTCCCCGATCTCTTTTCCTATCTTCCTTCCTGATGTGTCAAACATTCCTACTTGTGAAGCCAGCAGAGGAGGCGAGAGAGAAATAAGTTGGAGTAATGAGTCGATGCATGAGACATAGATAGATAAAATGCCCACTTCTAAGTCATTATTTTAAACCAATGTCAACTAAAAATGACATGTGGCATCATCTATTACTTTGTTAAAGCCAGACACTGTATTTTGTAGGTCTGATGAGCAGCGGTTATCATGAATGCTTTTATATGTCATGGGTCCCAACAAAAAAACTTCCACAAAGCAAAAATCCCTTCTCTCTCCTCCTTCATTCAGAGGAATTTTACAAAATGAGGCATCCTTCAATATGACTTGCAGAAATTAATCTGTGGGTCAGAGGCAGGGAGGAGCCAGGTGATAACATGGCACAAAACTAGATGTAATAAGAAGAGCATGCTGATTAACAGCTGTCAAGTCCGTAATCGTGGCAACATCTTTCGACAAAGAGAGTATAATTAATGCCAATTGTCAGCTCATGTTTCCCCCCCTGGAAACAGCGTATATTGTTTTCCATTCTCTATGTATTCAAATTCAGAACACAGGAGCTTGTCTTTTAACAGACAGCATCCCTCTCTTGGCATTCCTTCATTGAGTCCTGTCTGTTTCCAGCTGGAATTTTAAGTTTCTTTTGCTTACTTTAAAAGTGTTTAATGGATTTGTGCCATCTTAGATCTCCCTCACGGTCTCCCTCCTGTGAGAGCACTGCTCAACCAGCCTGTTGGTCTTAGCTGGTCTGAGATCTAGAGGTAAATACTGTGGAACAGTTTACCTCTCCATACACCAACACTCAGACCCGAAGCATTTTGCTTAAGATTACCTCCCCTCCTTGTCTTTTCAATCCAGTTATGACACCCAAATAAATTGTTTTGTAATGTTTTTGCACTGCTTTTCCATTTTATTGTACATTTATTCCTATTCAGGTGTTTTCTATAGTGACTCTTACTGCTTTGTTGCTAATTTAATTTAATCATAAACCACTATAGCCAACTTTCTGTTGTCTAAATCAGATTCAGCCTTTGACCTTGACCATTAGAGGCTATATTACCAAATCTAGAGGCACTTCATTTAAACTCTTTTAAATTTTGGTCTTATACATCAATGAGTCTTAAGCTGTAGTCAAGGGTAGAGTATGTTTGTGCTTTTCTAACATTCATTCTTGTTAAATTCACTAACATTCTAACTATCCGACAGTAGAGC
Source organism: Leuresthes tenuis (assembly GCF_036924035.1). Lineage (NCBI taxonomy): Eukaryota > Metazoa > Chordata > Actinopteri > Atheriniformes > Atherinopsidae > Leuresthes > Leuresthes tenuis. Next base: position 11,233,781 of record NW_027325361.1, on the reverse strand, counting down.
TTTTTCGGCAAAAGCGATCTGTTGACCGTTTACACCAGTTTTTGTTGGTGCTTCTCGCCACTGGAGAATTTCTTGGTGGATATGACAGAGACGAGGTATACATGGTCAAGTCCCTGCTAAGTCTTTGATATTTGGAGTTCATAAAGATGAGGCTCCTTCAATTATTCAGTCGTATCCTCTGAAAGACAGTACTGACAGATTGAGCTCGACTAAGTCATTATGGGGATACTGCTTCAGTGATGTGATTTACTAGGCAGAAATGTAATAAAAGCTTAAGGCCATAATGGAGCCTGTCATATCAACCAGCTTGTCAACATAATTGCCACTTTCAACTGCAATTAGGTCCCACTGCATGCAGTGCTTTACATTTCCATGCAAGCTATTCAGCTGTCTGATAGTCAACCATTAGGCTAGAGGTTTTCAAGTCCTTCTGAAGGACATTTTCATGGACAGGCCAGCACTGGGTGCTACGCACTCTACACATACAGGCATGTATGGTCTCTCCAGCAGCAGTAACATTTCCTGTTCTTCCGACTGTCTGGTTTTTATTGCTAAGAAAAAAAAAAAAGTTTCCTGCTCCTACAGATGGGCAGGCATAAACTTTTGTCCTTTGGAGTCCTCCTCCTCGTGTTTCTCCTTAGTTTTACCCCTGGCTGGGTTCAGCTGAAAAAAAGAAATCAAACTCTTGAGTTGTTAAAGTAATTGCCAAGCTGGCACATCCCCAGATCCTCTGCAAAGAGATGGCAGCCACTTCAGAATGTTAATAGGCACCCTGATCCAGCGAGGGCGATGCAGGCGTGCCATATGCACAGCTACTAGTGTTAGAGAGTGTGTTTCTGTGTGTGAAGGAGATCTAATGCCCATATCAACAAATTGTCCAAAACACAAAGATTTCCTCTTCTTTAGTGACCTTCCCTTTAACTTCTTTACTCATTGTGTTTCTTTCTAACTTAAAAGCTTTTAACTTCAAGTGAATCCTGTTCCTGTATCGGGACAGAGGGAAGAAAACAGTGATACCATTTATAAAAAAAAAAATTTTAAAAAACTGGTTGTAATTGTTTGATACTTTTGTAATAATGTCATTCTTCCCCTCTGCGTAACACTAACTTTTGGTGTCATAACCAAAATCAGTAAATTTTCACAACTTTTCACTTTTCATTATTCTAAAATGTCTATCTTGGATCTGTTAAATATCCATCTGCACGGAAAGTGCCAGCAAATGAACAAACTCATTTTAACAAGGCTGCAACATGCCAGCTGTCATTTGCAACTGATTTCCTTCAATTTACATAATTCACTAATTATCTCACACAATACACGGGCAAGTCACAGCCTTGTAGGACATGCCAATATATACGACAACAAATTCATTTCTGAAACTTCATGCATGCTCCAGTTTGGATGAATAAGGAAACACTCCTTGCAATTGATTCAGAAACAGGATCCAGAAACAAATTATTGCTGACAGACATAACAACACAAAGACCTCAAGCTACTGTGGGTTCAGAATTTTGACAAGTGGAGCATCACCTGTCCGTGCACATCTTTGTCTGCATCCTTGACAGAAGTGGCGGTGTGCAACAGGCAAAAAAAAAAAAACCTAAATTGACATCTCTAAACCTGAACCTGATTCTAGGAAACTATGAAAGGGCCACTCTGTGCAACAGAAAACCCGTCTGTATGTAAACTCATGACTGACAATTTGTATTTCCATATCATTTTTGAATAAAAACATGTTCACATTTTGCACTAGGGCTGTTCCACTGTCATGTAATTCCTCCTAATATTTCAAAAACAAAGAAACGTCTCCAGGCACAAAAAGGCAGCCAACTCCATTCATCCGCACCATCGTATTTCCATGTCAGAAACCTTGTTTTGTGTTTCTTTTTGCCCCTAATTTGGTAGAAGTTTCATGTTACGCAAATAGCAGGTGATTCCTGTTAATTACATATACCATGTATAAATAACTTGTCCAGGAAAGAAGCCCAACGACATGGTTCCCTGCTGTGTGCTTAATGTGACACGATTCCTGCCAATGAGCCGCTGCAGTGCTTGCACGGCCAATTATTGGGACCATTTCCGCATCTGAGAAGGGAGAAGATGCGTCTTTAAAAAGGCAAATGCACATCACAGACAAGGTAACCCCCGTTAGCCTCAGCTTTCACCATTACTGAATGAATCAACAGGGAACGCAATTATGTGGAGCAGTAAGGTGGAAAGTAAAGGGCATTATGTGAAATAATGCACTTTTTTTTTTGTTTTACTTTCACAAACTTCTTTTCACCTATTTGTACCAATTAAAAGAATATCAAATATGCCAAAAGCACCAAACCATGTGACTGTAACACCAAAGCAATCTAGTACCGGGTGTGATTATTTTTCACAAACAGAAGTGCAACCTCAGCTATCACTGATAAATATACTGTTGCTTTTTCTTGTTTCTTCTGTCCATACAAAGTAAATTTGACACTGGTTATTACACAGATAGCAGCGCAACAACTGAAAACAATCTAATGCCTGTTAACCTCATGAAATCCACAGGGCATTCACAAAAGAGCCTCGAGAGCAGGTTTTTTTTTTAAAAAAAAAAACAGAAATATAACTTAACTATAAAACTTTACTTTGACTTGGAATATATCAAATCTCCTAATTATAAGGCTGATGCATGTCGTTTTCCTGCTGGTAATGTGGAAGTTTTGCAGTCATGCGCCCACAACCTTAGGTGAACCTAGCATGTGCTTTCTGTGATAAGAAGTATCCATCTAAAAGGTGTGAGAAATTAATTACCAGAGAGGTGTTCTGAAGAAGCAGGATGTGCTGCTTTAGGAGGAGGCGCATCAAATTCGAGAGAGGCAACTGTTGCCGTTCCTGACAAAGCTCTGGGGTTCGCTGGCATCACTTCTGAGCAAATCGCAGGGCAGCTGCCGTCAATTTGAGGCGATTAGATTTATAGATCACAAGTGCAGATGTTACACAGGGCAATATTGCACCATGATTTATTTAATTCACTGACATGTGAGCTGCATAATTTATCAAGACTTAAATTCCCAGAAAATTAAAACTAACTTCAAAGCTTGATACAACTGTACACATACAGTGACCACCCATATTACAACAGAAATTAGAAGATGCAAGTAGTTTTCTCCCGATTACTTTTTCTTGAAACAACTGAATAGACAAAAAAAACAAAAAAAAACAAAAAAAAAAAACAAACAAAAAAAAAAAACAGAAGAGATGGCGACTAGCAACCCACTTTTCCTTTTGGATTTCAGTTTGGAAACGCATCTCTGTTCAAATATTTCAGTTCCAACAGGAAAAAGGGGAGTAATGTGTTAATGTGTAGCACAAATTTGACTCACAACACAAGGACTGTGGTATGTACAAGGGGATAGTTGGGGGGGGGGGGGGGGGGGGGGTGTTTATCAGTAGTGGAGTATGTCTGTAGCACCTGTATAACACAGAATGGCCATACCGGAGAGGGGGGGGGGGGGGGGGGGGACGGACTTCTTTTTTTTTTTTTTTTTTTTTTTTTTTAAATATATCTCACTAAGAAAAAAAAAGAAAAAAAAAACATTTATCAGTACAAACTGTTTTATATGCCTGTAAAACCTGCCGAGAAGAAATTTATGAATATTCATGGCATGGCTAAATCTGTGAATTCAGTTCATAAAAAGAACATATAAAGGGTACAATTTATAGAAAAAACAGACATTGTACAGCAAATTACAATAGTGATTTGTACATACAAATCAACCAAGAAGGGTTTCATATATCCAGATTTTTGGGTTCCTACATATTTTCCTTTTTCATAATATCCTTTTACTCTTTAAACAGACGCATCGTTTCGGGCCTGTTGAAGTGCTAATAGTAGCTATGTGACGGTAAACAGACATCAGTCAGTTCAGTGGACAAACGGCAGAACAACAGGGGCAAATATGACCTTGTGGGTAAGAGACATTCGCAAGCTAATTATGAGTGAGGGACACTTCTGGGTCGTCCTGCATGTCCTAAACTGTGTGGAGACCTGGATGTCAAAATTCACCTTCCACATGTAGGAACCCTGAGACTGTTTGGTGTAAAAAAAAAAATAATAAAAATAATAATAACAATTAAATATATATTTATATAATGGAGGCGCCAAATGATGTCAATACATAAAGATGCCCTATTCTGGTAACTACTGTGACACATCTTCACAAAATTGAATGCATTCTGCAGACAAATCTACTAGTGTTTGCATTCAACGGTTTTCTTCTAATACAAATATTTCTTTCGATATTTGACTAAGACATTTAAATACTGAGTTCCCGCTACAATATATATCTTCTTTTTTTTTTTTAAACACCGTTTCTCCATTTACCTCGTGCAGTCTGTCAAGAAAACGCCTCACTGAAAAAACGTCCTGTAGATGTGACACTTTGATCCTACAAGTTTCAAAGCCATGATTGGCTGCGTTGAAAAATAGATATCTTGTTGCTGGTTATTTGACTTAGAAAAGAAAAGCAGAGTTTGTGTCAAACGTGGCCTCATTGCGGAGAGGCCATATAACAATAAGATTCCTATAGAAAGAAGACTGAAGTGTGCTGTTAATAAATGTAACGAGGTATGGAGTTGATGCCACCCAAAGACATATTTATATTAAGATAAAGAAAAAGAACAAACAGCAGCTGACCAAAAACAAAAAGCAATACAGTGTAAAAAAAAAAAAAAACTGAACTGAAATGAAAAGCCCTGTGCTCTTTAGCTGCTGCTTCAGCTCAGGCTAAAGCACCACTGCAAATACCTTAACTCAAAAATAGAAAAGTAACATGCAATAAAAGAGTGCTTGTGATTCCGTGTCGTTTCCTCCTCCTACTGCTCTTAGAGCAGGTGAAGGAAATGTATGTCCAATAATACAGCACTCAGAGTCCACCTCCATTAGCTTACTTCCTGATTAGCTCAGCCTCCATTAGCTGAGTAATAACATATTGGAGCTGGTTTTAATACAGGGGGCCGGAGCCATCGTCCTGAGGAAAATGTGAGTGAAGGAGTGTTTCCATGTAGGAAACGTAGCCACTGCTGGGGGTGTAGCTGTCGGACATGTGCAGGGGCGGAGGGGACGGGGCAGACAGAAGGGGGTCAAAGTTCAAAGTAGCCTGAAAAGGGGTGGACTGTGGAGTCAGCGTGGGGTCAGAGACCAGAGGCGACTCTGTGAAAGCGTTGGTGAGGGTGTCCATTGGGGTCTCTGCATCCATCTGACTGCCCCCAGAAGGGACAGGGGCCTCCTGCGGGGTCAGGGTGGGATGAGACAGAGGCTCTGAGGTTGGTGGCGCACTAATACTGTGATGATCTGGTGCTGCTGCTGCTAATGGGGCCGTGGTTTGAGGGCAAACGGATGGACTGGTCATCTCCATGGGGGTATCAGTGGGTGGAGCTGAATTGGAGGGCAGGCGAGGGCGTTTAGCTGCTTGGGCTTCATCTGCCGAGGAAATCTCCTCCTTTGGTGCTGGTGCAGCCTGAAAGACAGACCACATTTTATAAGGAAAGACTTTTCACTGTGCTAAACATGGCTCGTTGCTTCCTCTAATTTGTCTCTCTTCCTTGTACCGTAGCTTCTCTCGGAGAAATGAAAAGAGAAGACACAAGAATGACGGAGCGTCCCTCTCCTCAACTTCCTCCTCCTCCTTAAGCAGATCAGCATTTAAAGAACGTGGAGCTTTAACAGCACCAGACTACATTAAAAGCAGGTGGGCGGGACCACCATGACGTCACCGAGCTGTTTACGGACAAGTGTTTTGAAACCTTAAGGATTAATAGACCAACAGCACTAACGGACAAAGACTTTATTTGCGATGGACTGAAGCTAAGTGTTAAAATAATTTGGGTTTTCCTGAGCATTGACACCATCTTTGAGGGTTATGCATAATTAGGTTTTTGGAGGAGTGCGTTCAAGTCCATCCACATTGACTCAACCAGCTCATCCATACATCATTTGATTTATTACTTGGCCATAATCTGTGAATTCTGTGATTACACAGGCAAATATAAAGAAAATTAACTGGAATCTGAAGTCGACCTGCACGTCTGCTGAAGGAAAGTGACTCTCACGGCTCTCTGTTGATATCCTCTGGAAAGTTTCAAGCTTCACGTGAAAACTTTTATCAGGTAAAGCCATTATTTACTCAAACTAACAATCCACACATTTCTGCCCACACACAGGCCATTCATCCTCTGTTGGTTGTTTGATCGACTCGCCATTTCAACTGCAGCTTCTTTCATTTTCTTTTACTACGATGATTACTATAATCATTACTATGATTGAGATGCCTTGTCCTCCTGTCTATTTTTGAAACGAAACAGAAAGATTGGTGTGTGAGGGCAGCAGGAAGCAGAGTTTGGTAAATACTCACCAGCCGAGCTTTGACCCGTTTGGGTAATTCATGGTCCAGCTGATAGATCTCTGAGTGTTTGAGCATCAGCTGACTTTGGTCCTGAAACTCAACCTACAAAGATAAAAGATGAAACAGTTAATTAATCAAATGACATTTCCAGGGTTTTTTTTTCTTCCCCATCTGTAAAGTCGATGGAGAAAAAGTGCATAACAAAAAGGGGACACATCCATAAGAGGAGAAGGAAATAAAAACTTAAACACATGCTCAAGAGCTAACCTGCGACTGTGAGTGCAACAACCGGTTCAATCAACAACCACATGCTCTCATCAAAGTGTCTTTGACCGCGGCACTGAACCAACGCTGCTGACTGAATGAGTAAGAGCCTCACTCTAAATAGTGGTATTCAACGAAAGGGGATAAGGTCAGGGTGGTGACTAACTCACTGACCAGCTGGAGGCTTGTTTTTTTCTGCTCCACACGGTAGCATCTCAAACAGAGACGCTGCATTTGTAGTGAACCGACTAAATAAGACTGAAACCTTCAACAAACGTGTCTGGAACGAACGCCAACGACAACCAGAAGGATTTCTTTAAAATCTTATGTTGCACTGGCAGGCCTGTGTGTTTTTTTCCAGTACTAACATGCAGATGTTTGTGCATTTTGTGCGCAGCAACACTTTCTTCATGTTCATTGAAAACCAAATTTGGGAGCTTAACCCAGAAGGTAGAAAAAGTGTTGGCAAAAGTTCACAAGTTGAGTGATCTAAAGTCACTCTGAAAGGGAGTATCAGATCAAACCCAGAAGTAATGCTGTATTTAGAGTGAAGGGAGCGATTTGGTTTGACCTTGAAAGGTCGTTACATTTTCATCTGATACACAGATGAACTCTTGATCCCATCTTCGACTCCACAAGAGACAAATGGATAGTAATCTGTCAGCAAACAAAGCTGACGGTGTTTTCCTCACCTGGTAGAGCTTGTGGATATGCGGTTTGACAAAGGAAGCATTGAGGATCTGGCCATCGGGTGTGTTGACCACAATCAGCTCCCCCACCTCGGGAGGACCGTTACGCAGGCAGTCATGACTCTGGGGGGGGGGGGGGGGGGGGGGGGGGGGAGAGAGATAAAGAGAGTAGAGGAAGCAGAGAGGAGAGAGAAAAAATTAATTACCTGGATCTTGGTACAATATAAATTTGAGTTTATGAGCAGGTCAATTTAAGGTTCAACACATCCATTTTATGTTTGGAATATCACCTCAGATTCAAACGGATTTTTTTAGGTGTCTCAAGTGAAAATGAGATTTTTCATCCATGAGTTGTACACAAGCAGGAAGCAGATTTAACAGCAAAGAGCACTCACTACAATGTTCTCTGGGTGCAAGTTGTCGCAGTATGAGCCGTCATCAAAGTTGACCTCAAAGAATGTCTGCGTTGCCATGCCGATGATGGTGCAGTGGTAGTACCAGCCGTCGCTGTTGCGACCAATCACCTTTTGGCCCAGGTCCACACCCTGCGGGGCTTTGGATGCTACTCGAGGCTTAAGAGGGGAAAAAATAAAAATAAATTAAAAATAAACACAAACCTGGGATCAGAACTGACATTTTAACAGGAAATGTGTAGATTATTCCAGAAATAAACAATGCCATCTGAATTAAATTTCAGCACAGAACATGTAATGTTTCAGAATGTGTGTGGCTTAAATTTGACAAAAATGCAGCGCTTTTACCTTCGGGACGCCCCTTTTATGCTTGTGGCAGGTAACGGACACCACATAGGGCCAATCGGCAGGATTCATCACCACTCCAGCGATTTGGGCGCAGGTGACGTGGAAAGAGGTGGCGCAGTTCTCTTTTGTGCACTGGATGCAGGCGCCGCGGTTCTGATTAGCACTCTTGCTATGGCAGAACACACATTTCTGCAAAGAAAACAAAGCACACAAACTCTTGATTCTTCCTTCAGCTTACAGGTAAATTCCTTTACCTTGACCATGATTATTACCATCAGAAGTTCAGAAAAAATGTGTCCAACAGTCAGACATCAGTGACCATCTCCCTGTTCAGTAGCTGACCTAATATAATCTCACTTTAACTCAGAGAGGGTTAAAACGACAGAGTCCAATCAAACCATTTCACTCTTCTTGTTTGGCAAAAGTGTGAATTGCAGTAATTGCCGGGCATCTCATGAAATGGAGATGTGAGGGAATTAGCAATGCATTAGTTTTCTCGCATCTCTGATCTTGGATTCTGTTGTACTCTGGTTTCTACTCATTAAAAACAGAAAGGATGTTTTCTGCCATTTTCTCCACCAAACTGTCACCAGAGTCGGAGGTGCAGAGTTTTTTTTTTTTTTTTTTAAATAACTTAACACTAGTTAATAACACCAGATTGAGGTTTAACTAACTCACAACATCCTTTTTTTTATTGTCATTCCTCTGGCATCAGTCAGTACGGTTACATTCACTCCTTCAACCGTCACAGAATGATTTTGGGACTTTGCTTATCCCACTTGTATTTTACAATAACAACCTCCAGTGTGAAATTAACAATCGCAACCCAACAAAATTAATGTTCTCCTGCGTCACCTCTATGAGTGCCACCTGGTACACCGGTCCTAACAATTATTCTCCATTTGGAGTCCCTTTAAGTCCGACATGTCAGCTGGTCTTTGTCTACATACCATCCTTTACCAACCCTCATTTTCTCCCCAGCAGGAATAAAAGCATCTTATGCAAGACTGTTACTTTTAAGAACAGACCAAACTTTACCACACTTACATCTACTCCCACACTGCTTGCGCATCCCTCCCCGAACCATCAGCATGAGATGCCTAATACCCGAGGCCTGCTTTCCACACACAGCTCGGTAATCTCAAAGCGAGCGTGGTGAACCTCGTTGAGCTACGCTGATTCTGCAGCTCTGGCGCCATCTTAAAAGCACACACCACGATGGCTCGCAACCGCAAAATAATGTACAGCAACTACCGTACCATCTCAGTGCGAAAAGGAAGGACTTCTGTTGTTAATACCATTTGAGTCAGTACAACTTCACAGATATATGAAAATTATGATGAAAAAGGATGCAACATCTACAGAGTATTTAATGGAAACAACAGCAACCTTTTGTACTGCAGTAATCTCAACAAAAGGCCCTTTGAAAAAAGAAAACAGGCTAAAGACTCACCTTCACCTCATGACAACACACTTAGAACTAACTAACCAATATGCTAGCAGCTTAGCTGCATGCTAATTACATGCACTCATTATAGGGAGTGAACTACATTTTATTTGACTCCATTGTGATGAGCTACAATCTGACGCCATGTCTGTTCAGTCCCTCACTCTCACACCGCCTCCATCCCTCCTTTCTGCATCCCCTCATTCGGCAGAAAAACATTGTAGGCCGCTGTGGCGTCAATCAATAAAGACACATTTTTTATTATCTTCTCGATGCTTCATTTTTTATCCGGTGCAGGACAGATATTTCACAGATATTTAATTCCAAGCTAAAGTAAAGTTTCCCTCTGGTGAAGTCTCAGGCATGCGGTGACACAACAGCAAAGCTGCAAAACTCCGCAACAACGTACATTCATTATCTTTAACTTATTCCAGCTTGAGTTTTGGCTTCAGTTAAAATAAAGCTCACTCAACATGCACTCTTTAAAAAAGGACACTGGCTGCCAAGTCTAATGAACAGAAATTCACAAATTAACTGCTCCGCAACTTCAACTTTTCTATTTTGAACAGGTTTTCTTGACTTGTGTGATTTGTTTTCGCATCTCTCTAAAGAAGAACTGTGACATGGAATCAAACAGCGTTTACACTATGAAACGTTTCCATGGAAAAAATGTTCTGACAATTATGCTTCCATACAACAGATGTTAGTGTGTATTAAAAAAAAGAACTCTGGATGGGATTTTTAAAGGGATTTCAGTGTGGTGCAACCCTAAAACTACTGGTCTAAGGGACAAGCCAAATGGCATCACATCCAAAACCTTGAAAACCTTTCGAATAAACAGTTAATCAGCAGAGAAGTTAATTGGCCGACTAATAAAAGAAGAAAGTGGCTGTTTTTGTTATTTTTGGTTGTTGCTGGAGCATGAGCCTCAAATGGCAGTCGGAAAACATTTCAGAAGAATGAGACAGAGTTCTCAAACAGAAACAAACTTTGGGAAATGTATAAATTTCAAGGATTCGAGCCGTGTTACTGTGTCCGAGAAATTCTGAAATAACTAAGACAGAAAAAAAAAAACTATGTAAAAAGGGTGGGAGGAAATGCGCTGATTGTTGAACATTGTGCAATATTAACTGGTTCCACTGTTGTTCACGCTTGATCAGCCCGGTCAAATCATTAGACTGCACAGCCTCCTCTCAAAGCCTTTTAAGAAGCGATGGAAGAAACCTGCAATGACAGCACTCTGATGCAAATGTCACCCAGCTCGTCTTTGATAGATTATTCAGAGAGAAGAGGAGGGTGAGGAGTGACAGTATTTGTGTGCTCGTGATAATGTACATGCGAGTACTGCCATCACTCGCCATGAAAGCAGAGACTGTTCAGAAGGGATGGCGGGAAAGGAAGGCTGGGGAGGCAGAGAGCAGTGCAAAGATGCGGCAGCAATGGGGAAATTGCCTCCAACCCACAATATCGATGCAGTTCATTTGGCGCAGTGAGAAATGACAGCTGATTATTCAGCAGGTCTGTTTTATCCTGCTTTTCACAAAGAAAAAGATCTATCCATCCTCTAGGAAAGGAGGGGGGGGGCAGTGACAGATATACAGGGAATGAACAGAAAAGACAACAACCGCCTCAGAGGGAGAAGAGACTGGAAGATCAAGGGAAAGGATGAAGACTGTCAATAAAAATTGGTCTGGTTGGATGCAAATGTTGACCTGTGCGTGTTTGATATCCCACTGTTCTGTGACAGAAGTGTAAACAAAAAAATTTGCCATTATTTACCAGATCCTTGCGGGTTTCTGGGACAGCACTGACATCCACTGGCTCCCTCTCGATGGCATTGACAAAGCGAGCTTCCGCCACGGCGATGGCACAGATGACGTGGACCCACCTGGTGACAAAGTCAGAAAGAGAAGACGCCATTAGAACTTAAGCAAAAAAATAAATAAAAAAATCCATTAAAAAAAATGAAAAGTTACATTTTATTTGTTTGTTCCATTGTGTCCGACATAAAACGATGCTCCATGTTCTTAAATTTTGTGACTTTAGTGAAAATTCTCTATTTGTAAAAGCACTAACCTGTTGTCTGTGGTCGCTTTCAGAGCTCCTCCTCGTAAGTTACAGAGACAACACTCCTAAAAAGAGATCATTGTTAAAAATGAAGATTAAGTTTAGACACAGACTGCCTGATCCTTTCACACCTTTGTCAACTCAGTCTTTCTCCCATTGCTGCTAGGCAACATGACTGAGATCTCCTTACAACAGTAATAATCTGTGTTAATGTAGGCAGTACATGTCTATAAAGATTGTATGTGAAGTTACTTTTAGGGTAAATCCAAACAGTAGTCTGAGCATAGAAATCATTTTTTCAGACGCGTGTGAGAGCATCAGTTAAAAGGCGACTACCCACCACAGTCCAGGCTCCTGCTGAACACCTGGAGCACCTCCAGGAGTCACTGACAGAGTCTGGCTTCACGCCATAACAGCCTGTAAGAAAGGAGACATTTTGAATTTCAGCACAGTAAATGTGCAGCGTTTTGACATTCAAACTGGTCTGCATGACTTGTATCCATCTATTTTCCAATGTTTTCCATTAGCCAGTTCAATTCTTTTTTTTGTTGTCGTTTCTAAACTTACACAACCTTCTCTCCACTATCTTCAATTTGAGCTTTTCAACCCCGAGGCCTGCAGGTTTATGCAACACCTGGCCGTGTCTGAATGCTCCTTGGGTCCATGTGCACCCCAGAACAATGAGGAGCAGAGGCATGGGATGCAGACCTGGCATTTCTGACAGCAGCTCTCTCTGCTTCAAGTCTTCTTATCAATAGCAGTGCTGTTTCAGCAGCTGAGTCCGGCTCAACCCTGGATGACTAATGAACTGGCTTTGAAGGTGCACTCCAGCTTTCGCTTTAGGTAATAAGAGCCCAGGAGGGTTGATGTGCGTGTTATGTACTACACATGTAAGCATGTGTCAGTGGTGTGATTTATGTGTTTTTATGTTCTGACCGGCAAAAAAATAAATAAAAGAATAAACCCAAATCTATTCAAGCTGATTTATTTCCTGAAAATGAGATGCTGATCACATAAAACTTTTTTACAAACTAGACGAAGAGGGAATTTGTTTATTTGCACTCTTAAATAATAAAAATATTCTATATGAATGGTTTCTCTGTAAACTTGGCAATAAAAAGTAACAGCAATCAGAGATATCTTATCCACTCGTGCATGATAACAAGCAGCCTATTCTTTCACACTTTGCCTCTACAAATGTCATAACCTCAAAGAATCTTTTTTTTAAATAGTTGAGAGAAAATGGACTAAAATAAAAACTGGGCAGGTTTACAGCGTACCACCTTCAGAGAGACCTTTCCATTGCTTCAACAGGCAGACGATACCCTCCTGTGTAACATTGGATTTAAAACACTGTGTCAAACAGCTTTCTTGTGCTTTGCTGTTGGGGTTAAGAATAAAAGAGACAGATTCTATGGCCTACGGTTGTAAATGCTGTGATGTTAGTTACATTGTCAAGTTCTAAATGTGCATTTAAAGCGTTAGGCAGTCAGTTACACTGACATCAACAGCCGGGTTTCTGTTGCTGCTTTTGATTCACATTCGGAGGATGTGAAGAAGTAACGCTGTATGAAAACAGTGAAAACTGATAAAAACCTCAACTAAAGATTTAAAAAAAGCCGATACACCGTTGAGGTAGTTTTTGCCTGTTGAAGAGAAGATTTGATAAGCATGAGGGGGCATGGAAACACTTTTGCAAGCCGTGTCTGACCTTGCAGAGATAAAAAATGATGTGATGCACCAACTGTTTCTGCTCTGAGCCAGCAAACAAACTCACGAGGCAGTCTTCCCAGAAATATATAGTATCCAAGATATTCCAAGAGAGTAAAGTGATTCCAGAAGAAGAGCTTTACATCTTCCACATGCGAGAGTCCAACGCAGTGGTTGATATCTTCATTTTCTTATTTAAGGTTTGTTTCCCATTAGGACACACACCACAACCACGAGCAACATTAACATACCACAGCTTGGATTATTCCCTTTAAACCAGCTGAAGGATAAGTGTCAGATTCCCATTGCTTTTAGCAACTTTTCAAAAGATCACGTCAGATTTACTTCACATGTGAATGAAAACCTTTCTTTATGCCGTGAGAACTTACTTGCATGAACCTGCATTAAACAAGATGGACAGCGGATCAGAAGACTAGTTCCATCCTCCCCAATGTGATAGTTGGTGGGCGGTGGCTCCGTGTTTCCTGCTCCGACGCTGAAGCACATCTCTGGGACCAGTGGACGAGTTGCACTGCCATGGCGGGGCAGGGAGGTGTCTGGGATATCATTTGCAGAAGAGACATCTTTCTGTGGCTGGAATGGTAAGAGATAAAGACAAATGCCTTAACTTGGCAGAAATGTTTGAAACTGGTTTCATATGTACGATAAAGACTAAAGCGCTTCTGCAGCAGCGTGCGCCTTCACCTTTTTGTAGGGGCAGAAGAGTGAACAGACGGCACAGTATGGTTGAAGTGCAGCCACGGCAGCATTGAAGGACGTCTCTGCCACAAAGTTGGGTGAGTGATTCTGCCACAAGTGCTCCTGTTTCTTCATGTCGCTATCCAGCGGCATTGGAGACGACAGCTCTGTGGACAAAAAGGAAAATGCATAGGAGTGCTGGTATAAAAGTACATTTTCAGAGCAGCTCTTGCCCAGAAACAAGAATAGGACAGTGTTTGAGGAAAAAACACCACCACTTCTTACTTAACTGGCAAATGAACACAAACGGGATAAACTTCGATAATTTGCTCAATTTTGAATCAATTTTGCCGTGAAACACTAGTGATCCACACCGTTGGACAGAAAGAAGATCTTTCACAAGATTTCCCGTAAACCCGTGTCTTCTGCACCCCACTCAACCACTCCAGAAGGACAGGCTCAGTCGGGTCCCTGGCTGTCAAGCTAAAGTGACTTTGAAAGCAGGTAATTGGAAGTCATGATCCCCAGATCAATAATTGTCAGTCAGAAGATGAAAAGAAAAACACAGAAAGGGAGAGCAGGGAAAGGGAGCCCCATCGTCTTGATTTCATTACCTCCACAGTGAGCCTTAGTCCCGCTCGTCTTTTCACCGGATCAATAGTCAAAACCAAAAATTTGTGTCCACTTTTATTACTAAGTAATTGAGATGGAGGGAACTATAAATGTAACCGTTTTCATGTATACACCCCCCCCCCCCCCCCATATGGTTTTGTTAAGATGACCCAAAAAAAGTAAAGTGAGAATCATCTTAAGTATAAATAAATAAAACGTTCACTAAATGTCCAATGACCCCTTTGGAGTGCATACCTTTGTCACTGGCTGGGTCTTGCTTGACAATGGACAGAGGGGAGCGCATGGGCGGCTTGCTGAGCGGATGGCGCCGACTCTTCTTCACCTCTGTTGGCATTTTCATCTTGGAGTAGCTCGTCTAACAAAACAGAGTTGTTCCATGTCGTCTTAGTTTCACTTTACACAGTTTAACTTTAAAACCCACATGTTCAAACACATAAGCCAATTTATCAAGTATTAGAGCATAAATCCAGACTATTTGTTTTTTCATTTATGCTGTGTAATGAAATGTTGCTAGATCTGTGATTTGTGGCTTACAAATAGTAAAAATGCTTTCCTCTTAGACAATAATTTAAGACTAATCTATCAGATTCTAGGCACCTGGGTGGTAGTCGCATCCATTTTGTTGTTGGCTGGAATGTCCCTGTGTCTTGGCGACGTTGGCTCGAAATGACTGACAACGTTCTGCGAATTCTTGATGCCAGATGTAGCAAACTGCTCAAATGCTTCTTCAAAACCAGAAATGGCAGTTTGGATATTAGACATCCTCTTCTGTTTTTTCACCTTCTTTTTCTCAACATCATCCATCAAGTTCTGTGGTTTGGCTTCTGGTTCTTGTGCTGACAAAGGAAAAAAAAGTCATAAGAGTTGGTGGTGCACTGCTTGGGATACTGTGGGGATTCAACATAAAACAATTGTGCTAGTTCTGATTAAATCCATGTTCTGAATAATGTGCTGGAGTAACCCCTGGGATATTTGTCTACACAAACTACAGTCTCTTAATATTCCCCATTCTCCTCACCCTCTATGATCGGAGTCTCTGCGGCTTTAGCAGCAGCCTCCGCAGCCTCCGCAGCCTCCTGCTCTTCGCGCTCCATGGCCTCCAGGGTGATCATGGCCTCTCTGGCTAAACGCTCCTCCCTCTCCTGCCTGCGCTGAGCCTCACGCTCCTCCACCTGACGCTGGTACTCAACAGCATTCAGCTCAATTCCTTCCTCTGCCAGCACTTTTACCTCTTCCATCTTTAGACGACGAACTTGCTTCATCTTTTGCATCGCCCTGGGGGTCGTGCAAAAATACGAGAAAGAAAGTCCTTTATATCATACCCGACACTGATCAAATATTTTACCTCATTTGTTCTTGACAACCCATCAACCTCCAGCTTATCAACATTTTTAGTCGATGCAGTTTGACGACTCACCTTCGCAGGACGCTTTCCCTGTGGGTGACTCGATGCTGCCTCCAACGCTCCAGTTCAGGACTGTCCAGCTCTGTGGGCTTAAGGTGATCCAACACTGTTGTGTCTTTGCCCTGCTTCCAAAGCTCATAGCGATCAGGCTGTAGGCATCGCACAAACACGTCCATCGAGATCTTCACCATGTCCTTTCGGCAGGAACACTGGAAATTAAATCAAGCACAGAGGGAGGACTCCATGTTAGAGGGGGAAATAGCTGCAGGTAAAGAATAAAGTCAACTTCTATTCAGACTGCTGCAGATGACACTTCTGATTTTTGGGCGAAATCTCAGTGCAGTGAGGGATTGAACGAGGATGTAACCCTCTGTAGCAAACTAATGAAGAAAGCCAATGCCAGCATGAAAGAGGACAGTGAAGAGCAGCAAAACTGCAGAAATCACATATTAGAAAGAGACGTGTTCAACATAGGGTTTATGTGTTAATACAAAGAATTTGTAATGTGACGATTATTAAAGCATCACATTCAAATGTAGGACAACTGTGCTGAGCACAATAAATGCAATTCTCTATTTCTTTGTGCATCACATTGACTACAGTGCACACAGCATGTTATTCTTTGTGCATTGTTCTCTTAATATGTTGATAGCTAAGCAGCAATCATTTCTACTAACAACCATGTTTAGTAACCGCATGAAAATTGAACACGTAAGAAAGATGTGGAGAAAAGGCAGTGTGTCGAGGAACGAAAAGGGCAAAAACATAGATGTGAATCTGAGGTTTCTAGAACCCACTGGAAAATACACAAATAGGATGTCAAAAAGAAAGTGGCAGCTGCATCTGGTGACCCATCACGCTTCAAAATGTCTCCACAAACCTTAATGGTGACATTACACATCGATGTATCATTCTGCTGACGTTAGAAGGGACCGGCTGTATAATGTAGCAACAACACAGAATATAAGTGAGAAGAAAAATAGCAGGTGTAAGAAACAGAAGTCTGGGAATAAGAGAAACAAAATTAGAGAATATCACAACAGACGAAAAAAGGGAAAGAGCAGGAGAGATGAGAATGTTTCATTTTGTGCCTTGCTTGCTGTATTACATTTTGGTCCCATCATCCTCCGAGCTGTACTTGGAGCCTTATGTTCAATTATGGCAAACACAACAGCTCAAACCTCCACAGCAAAACAATATCCAGCCTACATCTCATCTTGGCACCACTTGACAGGCTGAAACATTAAAATATGGAGCTGGGCGGAGGAGGATGGAGCTATGAAAGGGAGGCCAGAGAGGGGCAAGTAGCCATGAGAACAGCTGACTAACCATCATGAAACCTTTTCAGGACCATACCTGGGAAAAAGAAGGTCGTTCTTATTGTTATTAAACTATTAACAGGTTGTAGATATTGCTGCAATCCCCTGGGGTCAGAACAAGCTAGGAGTGTGTCATATAAAAACTTAATTAGAAGAAAACGAGTTTTAAGATACAGAAGATATTTTAAAACAAAAAGTCACACCATGGCAGGAAGTCAATGAGCTCTGAAGTAGATTTAGGCTCTTAATAAAGCTACTTTTTTTTTTTTTGCTTCCAAGAAAACTTGGAGCCTAGGGATTCTCGATGGATCATTGGACTCAATTGAAAGAACAAGAATTAATAACAACAATAATAAAACTAGGGTTTAGCTGTGTGTTGAAAGCCTGAAAACCATCCAAAACTCAAAAATAAAAAGAGCAAAGAATAATTTAAGAGGCTGTCGCAAAGATAGAAAATGCTGTGTATCTTTACAGAACATCCAGCTGTGAAAAGCTACAGTAAAACAATGAGACAAACGCTTTTTGCCAGTTTCACAAATGCTTAGATGAGAAAGAAATAAAAAAAGAAAAAAAAGAAAGAAATGCTGATCAAGATTAAGTAATGCCTAAATTGCTTCCGTTATACTGTCTTGCCAACTGAGTAATCATTTATTATCAACAAAGCTGCAAAAATAGGCAGTCAATATTCTGAAAGCGTGTTTTATGCAAGACTGAAGATGGCCGCGATGCCAAGGGCCAAACTGGTTGCCCTTATAAAGATTATCACAACTTTCTGTTGGCAGGTTTCTATATTGTTTTATCAATGGAAGGTTAATACAACGCGTAATACAACCGACCAGCACATTTTTAAATAGTCATCATGAACATACTGCAAGTTGGAAATAAAGCCTGAGAAAAATTAATGCTGAGCATTCACAGCATATCTATATCATGTCTCGCCAGCACAGGACAAGTCAAGACACCGAATACAGAAATATGGGGCGACTCATCTGCAGTTCTCTCGAGATGAAAAAGTGGTGTGATTTAGTCTGG
Organism: Leuresthes tenuis; assembly: GCF_036924035.1. Taxonomy (NCBI): domain Eukaryota; kingdom Metazoa; phylum Chordata; class Actinopteri; order Atheriniformes; family Atherinopsidae; genus Leuresthes; species Leuresthes tenuis. The sequence goes on along the minus strand of NW_027325361.1, from coordinate 11,215,375 downwards.
GAACAGGGAGGATGATTTCAGCTCCTCTCCCAGACAGAGAAATCACCCCGGAATCCTCGAGGAGCTGTAGCAAACAGTGACTGAGCGCTGGGTGAACAGAGAGAGGCTTTCGCTGTGAATCCAGCAGACTCGGAAGACAAACTGTTTACACCCAGCAACATAACGGAGCGGCAGACATGACTATAATAATCTGGAGAAGCCTTCTTAACGTCTTCAGTTCTCCGGCAGGCTCAACGCTCTGCTGCTGTAAAACAAACATGCCAAAGAACTCTGCAGAATTTGTAAACCACTGTGGCAAAATGTGCAAAACTTGCTTTGGGATTCCTTATGCAAGTTATCTGCATGGTTATTCTTTACAAACCATCCGAACACGCCAAGAGTTTGTCTAAACACCGGATGACACTTTGTGCTTCAAAACCGAAAGAGTAAACCTATGAATTACCGAAGGACAGTGAATACCTGCTGTGATGCCAAACCAGGAAGGTTGAGAGAAAGGTTAATTAAGACTGAAATGTCTTTATGACAGAAGCACACGCATACATGTGGCCTGCAGAAAGTGCTGACAACGGGCCTGCTTCAAATGCAGGTGTGTGTTCGCTTCGTAAGTCAGACAGATGGGTCAGCAGCTGACGAGCCTGTATTCAATAAGACCGGAAGCAAAGCGCGGTCAAGCTCCCCGTCGCACCTCCTCGCTGTAGTGTGCTGGCAGCCCCAAAACGGTGACAAATTCGATACCGTGCCCCATCGTTCACTGTCCTGTTTGGTGCTGACAGAGTAGGGCTCAGTAGGCGGGAGCAGAAGGAGAGACAGCCAAACGAGTTAACGAATGACTGCTTGAGCCAAAGACAGACAGTGAAAGATGGGAGAGTTAAGAGGAAGACCAAGAAAAAATGAGAGGCTCAATTATTGCCAAGCAAGTGGCTGGTGAGGGGGAGTTATTTAGAAATACTGTATCCATCATCAATTACTTAAATTAAAATAAGTAGAAACAAAGCTGACAAATAAAAATTGCAATTAAACTGAGAGCACCCTTTAAGGGCTATGTAATGTAATGTAATCTGAGTATTCAAACTCTGGATATTAAGGCCTGAAAAGTTTAGGATGAATCCCATTTTGGGAAATTTAGGGCAGATCAACAGAAAAAAATCAAAGTGTTTAAAAGACAATGAGATTACTACGAAGCCCTTTTTGTGTATCATTATTCCTCTCTGTTAACAAGACAACCGCCGTAACAACAATGCTACTTAACCTCTCAAACAGAGTGGAAATGCCTGTATGAAACACAGGGATGGAGAAAGCTGGACAGGAGGAGAGAGCATTGCTGGGATTTTATTTCACATTCCTCTGACTGTGTGCTGTGCTGCACAATAGATTTGTGGGCCTAAGTTACTGGTGCAGAATGGAGTACTCTTCTTTATCAAACCGAGACAAAGTGTGCTGGAGATGCTCCCCTGTGCATAAAAACCATGACTTCTGGTTCTTAAATTACAAGTGGCCACATGGGTAAAGCAGGAAGGGCAAAAATGAGAAAGCGTGAGATGTACTTCTGCAGACTGGCACTTCATAAATCTGACATGCAGCCATGTAGAGAAAACAGGGAGAATTGGACACACAGACATGCAAAGTAAAAGTGAGGGAGGGGTGATGAGGAAAATAAAGTGAATTGTCCAGAAAAAAAAAACAAAGAGTAGTGGGTGGAGGTGGATTCTTCCAAAGGACATTGTAGTTGGGCTCCTTTCCGCAACCAGCCCATGCCCTGACAATTTCATGCTCAACAGCCCACAGGCAAAGGGGCAGTTTGCGTCAGTGTGAGGATGCAGGGGTACAGTTAGCGTTGGTAACAGATGGTGTGCAGCAGAGAACTAGACGCTGCTTTTATATTTCGATATGATCTATTACTTCATCCCTTAAGGGACGCAAACACACAGAGCAGGAAAGCTGCGAGTTGCTGCTGGATCGCACATCGGATAAGATTTGATTTGAAGTCTCCATTTGTCTGCACAGTGTTTGTGTGATGATTACGATGGTAAGACTTTTAGCTGTTGTCTCTCACCGACATATTTCACGCCTCGTCTCACATACTGCATCTTCAGCATTTAGAGAAGATGCACATTCAGGTCCCAAACACCTGCCAATACACCAGTGTTGCTGCCACCATTCAAATCATGAAATTAACTTTAAATGTACATATTCTACCTTTCAACATGTGCCATGTTGTCTTTGTAGTATTTTTAACAGATTTCGGGTCAACAAAAATGACTATTTATTAGGGGTGTGACGAGATCTGTGAGCTATCCAAACTTCTATGTGTGACCTGTGGGGGCAGTAATGCGCCTTTGCTACGTCTAGCCCGCCAGAACCTAAAGAAGGAGAAGGAAAAGAAGAAGAAGGGAAGCAGCAAGCAGCCACAATGAAGTCGGAAAATACCGGTATTACCCTTGAAGATGCCAAATCGTTTGTTTGGCAGCATTTTGGGTGATAAATGGCAGTGGAGTGACTGATAAGACACTGACAATATGCAAGCATTGTATGAAAATAATGCCGTACGCCGCTGCAATTTAGTTTCAATTTGTGGAAAAAGAAGTTTATTAAAAGCTCATGCTTGCATCATGCATGTAAAGCGTTATAATAAAACATTTCAAAATGCATATGTAGCTCAGTTAAGTCAAATAAAAGTAAAGTTGGTATTTTGTCATTGTAGTTTTCTTAAAATCTCCTCGTGAACTCAATATTGTCTCATCATCCGAGTGTATTGTCACAACCCTACTATTTATATTAAATGAGAATTTTAGCACATATTTATAGACAGGCTCACGTCTTACCAGTGTCGCGTTCTTGCCATAGTCCACCCAGCGCAGAGTGGCAAAGTTGGTGGACTCTGCGCAGTTGAAGCCATGGTTGAAGCCAGCGTGGTAGCCGTAAGGAAAAGTGATCATGAACTCTCCTTCATTCTGAGTTATCTGTGCACATAAAGAACGAAAAGTCAGGGTAAAAATTAAGGATTGCAACCAACTACTGAAATTCTTTACACATGAAATTAACATTGTATGCCGTCTCCTCCATGCAATGCCATCCGTCAATTATTTCTTACCTAAGTTTTAGGGATAAATGAGGATTTAAGCTCTTCTCAGAAACAACTTTTTCCCTAAGTGTTGAGAGTCTTCCCCTAAGCTCAGTGTTATTCTGAGAAAGACAGAGGAAGCACATTCTTCCTCACATTTAAGCTAATTCTTTTTTTGGCTCTTGCCTCGGAACTTAAATTTCCCCCCCATACGTGTGACTGTGAATCTCAACTTCTTTGTGAAGCGTGAATCCCTTCGATCAAGAAACACACCAAGCTGGGCGAAGAGGCAGGCGTTAAGGAGAAGAAAAAAGGAAAAAAAAAGGGCTGAAAGCAAGAGATGAACTTCCTCAACTAAAAGCAATCGTTCAGATATCAAACGTCTGTCTCCGCTCTGGCAAGAAGTTTTATTTTTACACACGACTCAAGAAAGATAATGTAGGCGTTTAACACGTAAAATGTTCCCTGTGATAATGATGTCCTGAGGGAGGGGGGTGTTATGAGATAAGTTGGGTGGGTGGAGGGGTTTGTCCTGGCTGTGGGAAACTTTGGATGCCTACTTTGTGCCTTTTTTTCTCCTCCTTCAATCTTCCTTCATTTTTTTTTTTTTTATACTCATGGAGGCTCATATTGTGAGCTGAGCAGAACAGAAGAAGAAAGGTGAAAAAGATGCAGTTAATTTTTTGTGACAGACGATCGTAAGTCATGTTTGCGTCAGAGATGAGTCATTCAAATTGGATTGGATTGGATTGAACACAAGCCCACCTCTTCTGCAATTTATGGAAGCCACATGCAGAGAACAGCAGGTAAAAATACATCATTCCACCTCCTCTTTCATATTTAGATATTTCAAGCTTCTTTAATGCCCTCACGTGAATCTCATCATCGTAGTCATGACTGCAGCTACTTTGATTCTGGATGAATAAATGAAGATCAGTGAATTGTTTCATATTAATTCATTTCAAAGTGACTCCACATGATGCGGCGCTCATGATTGGTTTTGTTTCAGCCATCCCGTAATTACTCAAATAAAACTACAATAAAACGTTAATTATTGGCATACTGATCGATAGCAATGCACGGATGAGTTGCCACTCACTCTGTTAAAGGGAATGCTGTATTTCTTCAGGATGGAAGGAGATATCAGCGTCATCTTGTGGCGAAGGAAGGCATCACAGCCTTGGGAGCTGCCAGGGAAAAAGCCTGGGGGGGGGGGGGGGGGACAGAGAGCACAGGGACAAAAAGTCTTTAAGTCTTTTGCAGACATGCGTGCAGATGCCTTCACTGAGGAGGAGTTTTCCCTCAGACGCATAAGATATATGTTGAAAAGTTCAAATACTGTTTATCCAACTTTTTCCAAATTCAAAAACAATGCCATTGGTTATCAAATGTCATTTTGTTTCAGTTTCACATGCGTTACCCAAGTCTGACTATCAGCTACTTTATCTGTGTGTGGATTTCAATGCACCCTTTACATATTCAAATGCATTTTGACATCAGCAATAAAGCAGCTTTCTCTAGCTAAAACAAGGCGTGTTTATCACATTACTGTTAATCCCATAACCTGCAGAGGAAAATCTGTTTTCGCCCTTGACACAGATATGAATTAATTCACTGCCTTAAGTGTGGTATAATCGCATTATCACAGTGCATGTAAATGCACCGATTGTGTGCCTCCAGGTTGGATTTCCGGGAAAATCTGATGGACCTCATTATGAAATAAAGGAACACTATGGCAGAAAATAAAAAGTGAATACTGTCCCCTCAGAAAACTGAGTCCATGAAGTGCAACCAAAGGGAAAATCTTTGCCTGCAGACCTGCTTTGTTTACTTAAAACACACCAATAATTTTAAAAGCAGCGCCACTAAAAAGGTACTCATAGTACTCATCTGTTTACTGCACACAATTAATCCAAAATAATACGATGAGCTTTTAAACTGCTTGCTATAATTGCTGATGCTGCATCCCCCTGGTCACAACAACATAAAATTCTGCAGCTGCAGTACCCCCCCCCTCAAACTGTGCACTGCGTAAATGTTAAAATTACAGCTGCTAACACCGTCTTGTCTAGCTTGCCTTAATTTGCCAAAGTTGCCTTTTCTGTCACAAAAAAAAATAAAAAATTCTTAAACCCACAATATAATGGACATTTTAGACTTTCAAAGTCCCACTTGCACTCTAAAACAAAGGCTTACTTATGCTTTTAGAGTGCCTCAGATGGCCTGTGTATAACCAAAAGAACAAAATTTCTCCTCCATCACTCATTCTCCCACTCTTTACCATCTGTACCCTGCAGTCCCTTGAAGGGTGGGTGTTTCAGTCTAAGCCTCCACCCAGTTAAACTTTAATGTGACTGACAGTATAATCGGCACCCATTTCATCCTTCGTTCGCTGCATTGTTTCGGCCTCTGTTCCACACTACAAAGCAAAAGGGGGAGAGAGGGACTCTTCGCTCCCTTTGCCTGCCTGCTTGTTGGAGCTAGTAAAGGTGAATAATGTGCCAAAAGAGCCTGGATATTAATCCTCATTAAAATGCAGCTGGCTCTCTGAGCTCTCCATGGGGTAATGTTAACTTAAAGGCTTCATTCTGTCCTTTTGAGTTGGAGAATTAAGTTGCTGCCTCCAACCCTGCACCCTCCGCTCCCATCATGCCACTCTACACAAAAGGTCTGAAGCCACGACTGAAGTAATGCACAGATGAAGAGATAGAAGAGTCATGGCTGCCACGGTGTCAAATGTTTGAAGAGGATTTTTCAAGTAAAAAGACCAAGTCCCATTTGGCATTCCTGCTGCACTCATTTAGGAATTTAAACAGTTGGCTGCGTGTGCCGATGACGGCTTTGATAGGTCAGTGGGTTCCTGTTAAGCAGCGCTGGCACCGCATACCTCCAACTGCCAGCTGCTAGGATAAGCAGAGAGACAGGCTCAAATCTAATTAAGTGATAAGAGTGTCTACATACAATATGTATTCCAAGTTGGTTCGATTTAATTTGATTAAATCTTTATACCCCGTCTTAGATTCCCCAAATATGTGAAGATCTAATATTCAACAATCCCAATGAAAATCAGAAGTGACAGAAAAGGTGATGTATAGTAATATACACACAAAGAAACCCATTTCATCCTTTAATAACACACTTTCCACTTCATTTATTTCATTCAATCGAGGATTCCACATCCTAATATTGCTCGTTTTCTGATAGTCAAGTTTCCTTATAACGTTTAGGTGAAACTGAAAAACAGCGTATATAAAAAGCTGGTTTGAGATAAGTTTAACCAAACAAGACCAGTTGCATTAGCCATATCAGGTACAAAGATGGAGAGTGATTAAGAAGGTGCGACTGAGCAGGTTGTAAATTCTGTAAATCTATCACGTCTCATAGTAATTTCTATTTTTTTCCCCCTCATTAATAAGTGAACATTTGACTTGCACTTCTGATAACTTATTTGTAAAAATTATTTCAATCTCCCCACCAAGTGCAATATAGAGTTAATAAAACTGCACAAAAACGAAGAAACTTAAAAGAATAAAACCACCTAAATGTCCAGTGCCGATATCAACACTTGCTTGGTGCAGTTAGCGCCACAGGCTGGAATAACACTGTAAATCATGCAGTGAGTAGTTGTGCAGTGACACTGTGTTTTAAGTAACTACTTAATTGTCACTCTTCAAGTAGTCTATTATTCATTTCAGTCCTCTAGTATTAAAGGAATGGCGCGTCACAGAGGCTACGCATTAGTAGTCACTTTAGCCACATTAATCCCAATGGTTTAAAATAGGAGGTGGAGAGAGTACGAGCTTCAAAGGCCAGGGGGAGATGAAAGGATACATCTTGTGTCTCAAAGAAAAACAGAATGGCTTCACTTCGCGACTTCTTATTTATCTGCCTCGGCTGACATTTCTAGTTCTTGGAAAACCTTTACCAGTGGTTTCACTCGGTTTATTTTTCCCATCCTGTAAAAACATGTCAAGCTCTTAGCAGGTAAAGTGTGAAGCCAGTTTAGAGAGCACCAACAGCCAATATTAGCTCTTCAGCCCCATAAACATACATCAATTCACACTCCAGTCCAACTGGGCTTCACTGCGTTGGCTGTGGAAGAGTTTTTTTCTTCCAATTTCATCTGCAAAACAGACAGTTAATGCTGTTGGATTCGTTTCAATTTGCCTCTTCTCCAAATTCATCATCTTCAACCCTCTTTATCTGTTTGGCACAAGTGACTGCATCCCCATCCCTGCAAGTCCTTCAAGCTGCGCTTCCTTCTCAAAATCCATGTCAGCACCGCCAGGTGACAAAGAGTTCTGTTTGCATGTTTCACCCACATGTGAACCATGTTTCTGTGGCACATCTAACTGCTCACTGTGAGGATCACTGCATTTCTTAAACTGCAAAAAGGACGGTAACTGCGATTGGTAAATACCTCTAAACCGCGTTGGTCCATGCTGTGCTTCGGGAAATGAAGCAGAGCATAGTTGCTGATTAATTTGCTTATCCCCCATGCATTACAGAGCCAGCATGAATACCTCAGCAGTGTGGTATTGTGCATTCTGTTAATATGTTACACAAGCAGCATTTATATTATCTTGTGAAGTGTGCTTTACAGTCGGACACACTTAATGCACATTATTCAAAAGGTCCAGCACAGGGAGACAACTGAATGTGTGCAGCTGATATTAACAGAAAGCAGGTCCTCACCTTGTGCCAGCCTCTCCAGCCTCTTGCCGTGCTCAGGTGGGACAGTATACCTGCAGATAAGATAGGAAAAGGTGATCAGTTTTGGAAGGACACAAGTTGGACATCACGGCTAATCTAAAGCAAGTTGTAGTACACAATTCTCAAACCTTATAAGTTACCCTTTCATTCTTAAAATCTTATGTAAAATCAAACAATATAGACTTGTGATTTTCATAAAAATTACAAGAGTCTCTTTATTATGTGACAAGTTCGTTCTTCTTTTTTTTAGGCTGATTCAAGCTTGGCGGGCAGAATGATGGAGAGATGATCCAACAGTATGACACACGCTGAGAAAAATCCCTGTTGAACTTAAGCAACATGCAAGCTCCGAGTCAGAATTGGAGCTGTCACACATCAGCACAGGAACGCTCTCATTGTTCCATAGCTACATTTCATTTCTACAGAGCCGTTTCATTAGCTGTCAAAAAATAAATAAAATCATCCCAGTGGTAAAATAGACAAATGAGAATATCTTAAGTATTAAAGCTGCAGTCATCCAGAAGGTGTGTTAAATACATCCAATGCTAAGATACATAAAATAAGTTATGATCTGAGAGGAAGAGGGGAGGGTGTGATGGAACAGAAAATGACGAGTGAAGGGCAGAAACTGGAGAAATGGCTGTTTTGGGAGTGCTGGGCCATTTCTCAGCTCTCGCCGCTTACCGGTTTAAGAAATAAATTGCCCATGACAAATCCCACACCATCCCTCCCTTAAACTTCTTTTACTCATGTGCTCATTGTCAAGACCACTATTCTCACCCTTATTTGAGAGATGGTAGCACCAAGTTTACCAACGTTGCTTTGATCTGCACTATTCTCTTATTAAAGTCTTATCTTGATGAGAAAATCTATACAAATATGCCAACGCCCCCTCTTTGTGTGCTTTATCATAATTTAATATCCTTTTCTACTTCTACCTCATTTCTGTACAAACAGAAAAACCCCGTGGCCTTGGTTCCGTGTTGCAGCAGAGCTAAGTCTTAACATTACGAATGTGTTTATGCAGGCATTACAGGAGGTAGGCACTGTAAAATATGAAGCATTCCCCAAAATGTCAGATGCTACATTTAGAAAGCAAATTTATTTGTAACACAGTGGAGTGGGCGGAAGTCAGCAAGCTCAACTCTAATCGGTTCATTTGTGAAGATATTACAGACTCTATATTACTGCAATTATTTCCTCTGGGTTGTGTAACACCCCAGAGACATCAGGGAATAAAGTATGGATGGGAAAAAAAAAAAACTTGCATCTTTCCTTTCTTTCCAAACAACAGAAGTTTGAAACACACTGAGAAACAGAAGCTGAGACAGAAGAGATAGTGAGGCAACAACACTAAACGAGAGAGAAGAGCAATGAGCAGCAACATGGGGCAGACAGGGAGAGATAGGAAAATAATAATAATAATAATAATATTATTAAAGGAATGGAAAGAAAGTAAAAAATAAAAGTCCATCTCTGCCAGATACTAGACATGGAGCCACACTGCCACCTGTAGGCAAAAGCTCAGACCTTCACAGAGTCACACTGCTCCAGGGTTTTATCACATTAACACGAGTACCCAACCACCAGGGGGTTGTGACTAAAATCCTTCATATGAGGAGAAAAGGAAACATTTAACTAAATCATATGTATTGAATTTAAATCTCAAGGGTTGTAATTGTAAGTGATCTCCTCAGGAAAGTAAAGGCATCCATTAGAGGCGTCTTTCGCTCTATAATCTTTCTCTCTGTATGAACACGGTTTAAATGGGAGTTTTCTGCATCTATGCATAACGGGCGAGGCAAAAACAAGTCCTGTGGCTGGAATACAAAGACAATAAAAAGTAATAACTTCCAGCTCCTGGTAGGTCCCATTATCCTTCAGAGAGAACTGAAAACTTTGCTTTTATTCCATATCTTACCCGACCTTCGGTTATGGTTTTTCATTAACAACCTCACTCTGTAGGTGTCCAACAGACATTCTCAAATAGTGCCAGTATGACCACAGCAAGCTCTCAGACTGGTCTTTACATAATTGTCGCTCTGCCTCATTTACGCTTTCACGGTGTGCCTTTACCCATCAAGCCACACAAGCCGCCCTGCAACATCGGTTTAACACCGCTAGCTAAGATTTACATGCTTCCAGCTGTTATCTGTAGCAAGGTCTTTTTGTGTTATATACTGCGAGTTGAGAACACATCCATGTATTTGTGTAACATAACATTTCTCACAGTGCCCACGCAAGTCAAAACACACATTCTGCACAGAGCTCAGGCTGCCCTGAATGCAATTTGTGTCATGTTGGGACCAAAAGAAAGCTCTACAGGGCAAATGAATGTCAGTTGTAAGTAAAGTGTGTCACAGTTTTTCTGTTTTGACAGACTTCAAATGCCAAGGTTGTACCACTAAGCTGAACATGGAAACAATGTTTCCTTAAAAGTTTAAGGAGAAAGTTCCATGAAAACGTTTCCTAAATGTTTTAATATGTCTTTAAAGCTTATGAAACCGGTAGTAGGTGTAAATGTGCACACATTTCAGAACACCACACACCAAGGAACAACTATTAGATGCCACCTCCATCCAAGCTGCAAACTAAATAAGAACAGCCTTTCAGCACGTAACCGGTTTCCTTCTTCCTAAGACAACGGTTACCATGGTAGCAACACATATGTCACTCCAGCAGCCGAGAGAGAAACCCACAAATAAAACAAGATGCAGAAAATGAAGACTTCAACTTTTACACCTCTCTGAGGGGAAGTAAGATTTATGGATAGTGGGTGCTGTGACTGTGGCAGGTGGAATGAGAGAGTCATCCCAACACGTCCAGACTCCCACAGAATTACAAACCATTTGTGGCACCCACTGTTTTTCTAATTGCTGTAATAAACAAGGTGTTCCACTTCTGTTTTTTCTTTTCTTTTTTTCAGCGTTTGGTGACGCACGAATGGTTAAGCTACACCAATGATGATGTGAAACTCTCAGCATATCATCGTGTTATTTTTTTCCCCCTCTACTTCCAATCCAAACTTTGAACATCTCAGTTGTAAAAACACACACAAATACGAGTGTTTACCAGCAGAAAAACCCCAGCGGTGTAACTCAAATTTGCTTAAAACTCGAAAATAATTGCAGGAGCTTTAAAAGGAACTTTCAATAACTCTAAAACATTAAGTCAAATCCCAGAAAACCCCTTCCAAGTGTCAGGCCGCAGTACCAATCCAACTTTTATGCAGATGAGCTGCTCCCCCATTTCTTTGCTCTGGAAAGCTTCAAATGAGAACGGCTCAAAACCGATGGACTACAAAAGGCGTTTGTGAACTGATGGATTCATAATAAACTCCAACTCCCTTCCAAGGAAACAGCAGCTGGGCTACATTTTGAAAACATCCATTTCAGTCGTCTTACACCAGTCTTTCACCACCATCCCCCTGTATGCTCAGAGGCTGATCTTTCATCTGACAGCATGTTGTGTGTTGGAGTGGAGGGGCAATAGACAGGTTTTCAGCATTGAAAAGAAAGAGAAATAATGATGGAGGGATAAAGACAGAACGGGACTGACAGTCCAGGCTGAAATCCTCAATACATCCACCAGTGTGTGAAAGTTGCAGGAGTAGTTATGGTGACAGATTTGATGGGAGCAGAGTTGCTGTGGGAATAGACTTAATTTTACAAACGGTTGCATGACGAGAGAGAAGAGAAAGACAACGAGAGCATGTATGCGTGATTTAAAAGAGCATGCTCTGTTTAACAGCCTGTAATTACACTATCACGCTATAGCATAATAGTGAAAATGATTCAGTTGAAGAAGGAAAAAAAATAACATGGGAGGGCTTTGTGAGAGCTCAAGAGCGGCAGGCAGAGAGTGAAGGAAGGAAAGAGCGGAAAAAGAAGAGCTGAAAATGAGAAGGTGGAAATTAACCTGGGCGCTAACTGGAGCTCGCAAATAAGAGAGAGACGATGAGAAGAAAACTCAAAATAAATAAAGATGAAGATAACTTTTAGACAATCAAAGTGTTGGATAAATTATTGATGTCAAACTGTGCAGATACTTGCTTTAAACATTCAAGACGCAGCGTTCCCTGTACAATAAAGTAAAAAGCTCGTCGGACAAATCATTATGGGAAACTAATACAAACTCTACTGTGGTTACAGCTCCGCTGTGCCATTTAATTGGACCACTGTCCTTGTGCCAGTGCATATGCACAGGAGCGAAACAGGTAAGAGCTAATTTAAATGACATGAAAATTAAATCAAATGAAAAGATTATTCATCTATCCCAAAGGGAAATCATATATACTTATGCATGCCCACTACCACAATGCTGTGGGCTGTGTTAGAAGCATGTTCAAGATATTCTGCTGCTTCCAGCTTTCCCTGTAGGAGACCACTGTGCATATAAATATCGCCAAATTCACTACACAGACACTGTCTTTCAGTCACTTCACCGGTTACAGACATACAGGCAGACAAAATAAAGAATGACCTTTTTTTTTTTTTTTTTTTATATATAAACAAAAATGGGAGAATGTCCAAGCGCCAGAACCGAACCCTGGGGTACTCCACGTGCCGTGCCCCCCCCTCCCGGTTTAGGTCAAAGTATCACAATAATTCGTTTTTTATGCAAGTGTAATATAATTGTGAACATTTACAGGTTAACACCAATTGTTTGACATACAGCTGAAAAGCATGGTTTGTGTTTGTGTTTTGATTCTTACAAAATTGGTTTTGAACTTTAGGTTTAAAAAACATTGGCGACTTCACCTCATATTGACATAATTATCACTGAAGGCCTTTTAAACTCTGAATTTGTGGAGCATTAACTCCAGTAATCACCCTTTTGGTCACAGTACTATTAGGAATACTTTGTTTCTCTGAACCTTTTCTATGCTGTCACTTTACGGTCTTTATATTCAAAACGAATACGGAAACATTAAAAATATATAAATAGATAAACAAAACTGCAAATATTGGGGGGGGAAAGCCTATATTTGTTCAAAACAAGATGCTTCACTACTAGAGCCTTATAACACTGATAAACAGTGGATTAAAGAAAGATTACAAATCAGTGCAGCACAGAGATATCATCCTACTTATTCAATGCATTGATCTTCCGTGATTAAAAATAAAAGTTGTAATTGTGTCATTACTCACAATTCAACTTTGGCCGTGAAATCATGGTGTAAAGCTGACATCATTTGGAACCGTCAAAGCATCTTTGTACAAAAATCTGTGCACAGCCTGTTACATGACGTCACTCTCCACAACCTCACTGATTTTGTTCTAAAAGCGTTTGTGCAGCTTCTTTAATGCCATTTCGTCAACACATATGCTCACATGTTCACGTCGAGTTTTACAAAAGTTAGCCCACTCTCAGTGAGTGGTATGAAGATTAAAATGATTTTAACGAGATCGCAGCAAAGGGAAGGACAGCTGTAAGGCTCAGAGATCCTACACTACAGCAGAAGGTGGACAGAAAGGAGGAAAGCATACTGTGAAGAAAAAGAAGACAGGTGAGAGGCAAACAGAAGAATCGCTAAGAAACAAACACACACAGGCAGAGATAACGCTAGAATTCAGAATGCTAGCCCGGCTCTGGTCTCCTCCTGCAGTGCCAGAGATGGAAAACAACATGGCGGTAGATACAAGACTGAAAAAAATTAAACACACAGGAAGATCAAAAGACGGTAAAGGTTGAGAGGAAAAGCTTTTTTCCTTAGGAAGCACAGACTTCCAGTGATGACCGAAAGGGAGAGGCAAAACAAAATGACAAACTTACTGCAGTTTCCAAGTGTGACATTATGGTGAACCTAAATCATTTAGTTCAAATTTGCAATGTCTGAAGGAAACATGCGTCTTACACACTTGCTTTGGAGATAATGTAACTACCAGTACCAATGGTCTTTAGTGCAAGACGAAAGTCACCAGTCATTACATTAAGCCCAAATGAATGGCAGCTTTCCAGCTACTCTTCCTGCTTACCCCCCCGCCTCGCATGCCCTCTGTCTGTGCATTAAATGCAAGTCTACATTGCTGCAGTGACAGAGCGATGGCAGCGACAAGCTAGTAGACAGTACAGTAGGGAAAGAGAAAGAGAGAAACACCAGCAACTTAAACATTCCACGTCAAGCACCACTGCAGGGAGCAAATAAGGCAAGACTGTGTCAGAAAAGGCTACGACTTGAAAGAAGTTTTGCATAAACAGCCAGAGAGAGCTTTTCCACAATGCCACAGAACAACAGGCCTTGAAGAATATCACAGTTGCCGTTTTTCTGTGGGACAGATAATGACTTGAATTGTTTTCTGGGGAATTTGCGGCTTTCATTACCATACAGCTAGTGCAGCAATGTAGCTCGACCGCGTGTTAGTCGATGACTGTATTTACCACGGTTTTTTAAGTTAGCCTGAGGCTGACTCAACGCTCTTCCAGCTGATTGAGGTGGAGCATTAGTGCACCCTGTAGAGGTGTGGCTTTGGAGGCAGCTCTAAGGTTGGGAGTTTTTGGGCTCTGTGGTTTAAAAAAAAAATAATAAATAATAAAAATCGAGTTCTCTCTTGCTTTGGGAATACATTGTCCATCCCAGGAAGCTTAAAAGTCTCTTCTCCTCTGAGTTATACATCCATCATAAATATACTATATAAATCTTTAAACTAATTAAAACCATTTACAAGTCTGGTCTGAGGCCATTCTCTCTCTCTCTCTCTGTGTGTGTGTGTGTGTGTGTGTGTGTATTAAAAAGAAAAACTGTGACTGACCAGGACTTGGACTGCCCAAAGTGCAGATAGTTGATGCTGTAGAGGTCCATGTCCTCGGTGTGCCATGCAAAGGTTGTCTTCCACATGCCAAAATACAGGTAGGGAGTATTGACACCTTCAATGACAATCCCACACTCCTGCTCCACCATGTCCAGCAGTGTGTTCAGGTGGCCAATGTTCCACTCTTGAATGTCCTGGAAGAAACACCACGCACTGTCATGGCTAACACGCACAGATATATATGCCACTTAAATGGGCCTGGGAGGTCCATCAGTGACCACCAGATGGTGCTGTAATCAGCCAGATGAGTACTCCCTCTCTGATCTTATAATATCTCATGCCCTCAGCCTGACATTAAAAGTGAAAGTTACACCAACTGACGGAGAAATCTTTTTTGAGACTGGCCACAAGACTTAAAAAAAAAAAAAAAGTTTTGAAGCAGCTTTCTTGTATTGAAGATAGATTATACTTCATAATACAGTTATTCACGGTCCCTGCTTGTCTTTATTAAACATTTGCAAAAATAATGAGGAGTCTCAAGTCTTGCTGACAAATATCATAAACTGGTAATTCAAAAATGCTGACCCAAAAAGACCAAAGATGAATTTAATACCTTTTTGACAAAATTAAGAAAATAAATACAAATTACAATTAAAAATAAAATCAAGGTTCAAAGGTCCTATAAAGCTAAAAATCCTTAAAATCATTAAGCACCAACATATCTATACTTATCTAAAATGAATGGGTAGGTATGTAGAAACTTTAACTGGTGCTACATATTTAAAGAAAATAAACAACCCTCACCTCATCATAGATAGAGCCACTAACATCAGCGCCATAAATGGGTGACACGAATGTCAGGTTCTTCCAGTACTTCCTCTCCAAGTCGTCAAAGTCTTTGTGGCGTGGTGTGCAGTACCTAAAGACAGAACAGGACGGATCACATTGAAACAGCGTCAGTACACGACACTTAAAGTAAACCATCGAACATCCACCATTACAAGCAACTGATGAAAACAATGTCCCAAAGGTTTCTCAGTGGCACATTGATCCTGTTTAAATACAGATTTGGTTACCATTGTCTCATTCACTTTAATCTGAAGCATTTAACAGCCTCTAGAATAAACCCACAGCAACACCACTTTGGATAGCAAAGGGCCTATAAGAATAATGTATTTTCTCCTGGTTTAAATGTCTAACACAGAGCGATAATCATCTTATCACCTCTGTCCCTTTTAAACAGATGATAGACACTCTAAAAACACAGCTTCACGCATAGTTCACGCATTCATTTATGAATGAGGCCACATAACTGGTGACCAACTTACTTCTTGCTGTTGGCAAGCTTGCGGTATTCACCAACAGTCATAGATTTCTTCTGAATGTTGTATTGAGTGAATAGACCCGACTGTCCAGTCACCACTTGCATGATAGGAGCTGGAATCACCATGTCTTCTATAGTGTCGTAGGACCGGCGTGGCTTCCAGCCCTCCGGGGGAATCACCTGGAAATGGAAACATGCATTAGGCTGACAGTCGTACTGCATACCTTGTAACTGCTAAAATGTAACTGCAAGACATGACCAAGACTATAACCCATGTTTGGAGAAGACTTCAAGGGATGTAAGTGAGAGAGTATGTACAGTGCATGTGTCTTTACCTTTGCAAGGCCAGCACGATGAGCTCCTTGACTCTCCATGTAGACTATATATTTGGCAAAGTCTTTAAACTCCTCCATCGTGGGCCGGAAAGTCATGATCTTGCAGCTTGGGTTCTTGACAGAGGCTCCTGGCAGCGGAGCCGGCAGAGAGCCCGGGGGTGACTCAGAACCCGAACCACGTTCTGGAGCCGCATTTGACTTTGTAGGCTGAGCTTGGGTGAGATGTGGAGCAGCATTTTGTTCTGAGGTTTCTGCGGTATCAGGGGTTTCAGCGATTGCTGGCTCCTGGGTGGGGATCTGGTCTTGGCCTGAACTGGAGCTGAGAGCAGGAACGGAAGCAGAAGCAGGATCAGGGGGTGAGGCCAGGGTAGGGTGAGGAGCCGACACCGTGTTCATGGGCATGTCGGTAGCCATTGGGTCCTTGAAGGATTGCAGGTAAACCTGTAGGAGAAAGTAAGAGCAGTCAGGGCACATAAAGTCGAACCTTTTTTAAATGCCAGAAACTGAAGCAACTTCAGTACAGCTGCACAAAATTCCAATTTATTCATTTGTCCAATTCAGAAAAAGTTCATTTTAAAAAGGACATCTTCGTGAACCGGCCACTGTCCCTCCTTGTAATTCATACATGCCTAAAAGAGGAGGACCGGCCCCGTATCGCTGTCCACACACACATCAAGCTGGTGTCAAGGAATCGGTTAAGTAACGACAGCATTGTTAGTTGGGTGGGGGACTTTTGCAAACTCATTCAGTGCAACACCTACTCCATCTCTATACTTCTCACTTGTTTGTCGCTTTGGATAAAACCATCTTCATTTTTTTTTACAAAGTAGTTTGAGGGCTGCCCTGTTCTGTTAACATCATTGAATACCCACAACTCCAGTAGAGTCACTGGATGGTGCACTAAGGGTCTTTGAAAGGGTCTTTAATACTGAGCTTTAATACAGCTAAATTCCCAATAACCCTTTTCAGTCACGTGTTTTGCTGTTATCAGCCAAAAGAACGAGTCAGAAAATGTGACTTAAATACAGCCCTACCAGAAGTCTTTGACTTAAATCAACAAAACACTGCCTAAGAATATCAACAGACAACTTTTGCTTAATGCACAACTTTCAGCCATACAGTCGGGTGAATTTGTCACTGAGCAAAGCAAACAGAATCTAGTACCACACATTGAAATTCTTACATCGGTTTCTAGTTACTATGGAAATTAATTTAACTTTAAAAAAAAAACAAAAAAAAAAATAAAACACGAGAAATATTACGCTTTGTCCTGTCATGGATTATTATCTACACATAAGAGTTGAAACACATGAATGACATGATGGAAAATGTACCAGCAGCTCTCACTTCTTTTTGTAAAAATGCCAACTTTCAAAGTTGTCGCTTTTCTTTTTTAAAACACTTCATGATGTCAGTATTTTGAGCACATCGAGCCCTTTGATTCGTGAGTACATCTCAACATTTCCACACAACATACGTGCAACAAATTGAGAAAATAACCAGTAGATCGATACATAAAAGTAATCAATATGCAGCCCAAAATGTAATAGTTCTGACCTTACTTGCTCACATAGAAACTGTGACATACTGTTTTTATAATAATCCATAAGTTAAATAAAAGAAAAAAAGAATCATAGGGTACTTATCTGCATTAATTCAGATTTTTCCCAGTTCACGTTTTCAGTAAAGTTTGCAAATACTTTCACGAAAGGAACCTTTTCCTTGTAAGACCTACACTGGTAATGGCCTATGTTTTATGGATTTTATTACGATCTGTGCTCAAGTAAGTTAAAGAAAGCCCCTGAATAGTCCACATACAAAAGCTATTTGATTTGACACATAAGGGGGAAAAATAAACTTTAGATTTGCATTTGAAGGACGGTGGTCACAGTGAAATATGTTTCTACTTTTCACTTAGATAAAGCCAACGAAAAAGCAACAGAACCCCATCTATGTACCATATAAATATGCACTGCAAGTTTTTCAGGTATGTTCAAACAACATCAGCACTCTGCTGATATTCCACTGTAAAGCAAGGCAAACTGAAAGTATAATGTTAACCTGTAGAAAGTATTTCACATCGCGCACAAAAGCCTTCACCACAGGGACCATACTATAAACCTAAAACTGCTATCAGGTTTCAAGTAGCTGAATTACGACAAAAACTGAACGGAATTTTAAATAAAATAACACCCCAAGAATTATTTTAAGCACGCAAAGCTGAAACTAACACTTACAGTTTCTTTCAATGACAGAAAACCGCTTTCCAGGTTACCTTGATTTTCACAAATAGGCTCGAGTAAATTCACACGTTTTTATAATTTCGCAATTAATGGCAGCTGCTCCTTCAGACCATTAAATAATTTCAATGATGAATTAGATTTTTCAATAAAAGGTCTCTCCTTCGAAGGCCACATGACCCCCAGCTGTCGACAAACCACAACAAAAAGGGGCCTACATGGACCCTTTAACTCCATCTTGGCCTGAAACTTAATTCATTGTTACAAAAAGCGTTCCTCTTACACAAAACCAGAAACGATGTGGAATATAGGGAATACACTGAAACGCGTTTCATGAAATTGGCCTGGTGCACACTCTACCGAGTGTGAGAATGCAAATTAGAATGCGATGCTAAAGGCGACGCTAGCCCTGCACAGCTGACGTTAACTACCAGCATTGAAGATGACAGCGAACGAAAAAATCTTAGCAGTGACCCATCGCATGAAGTAAAATGCGGAACTCGCGTACACGCCCAATGCAGTTTCTAAGTAATACACATATGCAAACACTTCATTGTAATTTAAAGAGCACAGTTCACCGTGCTTTAACATTAGCTAGCCTGCAGCTAACTGCTTCCATAGCTGCATTTAGAAAAAAAACAAAACACCGCGACGGCAGAACGACACACAAGCATTAAACGACTAAAACAGCTCATCTATTTGCATAAGATGAAATCCGTTGGGAAAATATTACCTCCTGCAGATTACTGTCCTCTCCCTGTTTTACTCAAGCGATTTGGTTTCGTTTAGAGAAGATTCCCAGTATCGATTTTCTTCTAGCATTAGCTAGATGAAGCTGTTGAGGGTTTACGCCCATTTAATTAATTCTGTCTTGTGATTGGTTGAATAACGTAGGGGCAGTCTAGTCTTGTTGAGAAGGTCTACAATATGATTGGTTTACTCTGCTGTAGTTCTCGATTGACTCACATATTTACCAATGAAGTCGCACGTAAACTATCCCCTTTGATACACGCCACGCACGTACAGCTTGTCCAGTTTGGAAAGAGGGTGTATTGGTCCACTACCATGAGAAAAATAGGACACCTACGGCAGGAGTAAAATCTTATTTACTATTCTGACCAGCTTCCTGTCAAGTACGGTGTTTGTAAACCATCTCAATATTAAGCTCAATCTTCCACAAGTCCTATGGAGACCTGTGAATCTTTGCAGGAGGGTGGGCTTTAAAATGTCAGAAATTCAATCAAATGTCAGAAGTAGTGTTAAATTTTGAAAGCTCAAAATTTGGTCTGTAGTTAGAATCCATCACAGCAAGACAAACCGACATTTTACCCTGCAAAACAGGAAAGGGGCAACTTCAACATCAAAAGTATTGGGGGGGACAAAAAAAAATTATATATATTCATTCATTACCAGTCTATTAAGAATACAAATAGCCACTCCAAAAATAAACATACAGTATACCCAATCAACTTTTTATTGAGTAACACTGAAAATGTATAGACAAAATTTTGCACTATAAACATGTGCAAGGAATTCTAAAACTACATAACAAATCTAAAAACAGTCTAAAAATTGTACAATTTCAGAAAATATACATTTTCCCCAGTCTCTGCAAATATTTGTCTCCGTTAAAACAGGAAGTGCTTGCATTAGGACATACACTGCTGATGAACTTCAACACTATGGATTGTACAATAAACGGATAAAAGCAACGGCAAACACAGGTGAATTTAGCTTTGTTTAAATGCTACCAAATCTCAGGAGCAGCGTGCAAAGTTTTCCCTCAGAATGTAAGCACTTCCTGTTTCTTTTTTCTCCAATGAGGTCAAGTATCACAAGTGACAATTGGGAAGACAAAAAAACAAAAACAAAACTGAAGCCCCAACACAGATGGCAGTAAAATAGATTATAAAAAAGACAAAAGTACAGGTTTCAACTTTATCAAAAATACAAATTAAGTATCTAGGCTCAATTAGGTTTGAGTGTTAGGGACAAAATCTAGAGAGCTAGATAGATGGGAGTTCTACTTTACACTCTTGGTTAAGCACCATCGTATCTTTGGACTATTTCAAGGTAGATCTTTACAAAAGAAAGGAAATTTAAATCTGTCAGATTACACTTTTCTTTTCAATCTATTGTGTCTGTAAGTTTTATCAAATTCATACGAGGTTTGATCAAATTCTCAGAAACTTCATGTGTTCAAAGAAATTCTCCTGTTTGAGAATATTTGGGGAACCAGTTCAGCAAGTTATACAGTTTGATGACACTTCCTCTCTCATGCTGAACTCCTTCAGTTCAGTTTGTGCTTACAGAATTGGTCTTATTTACATTTAAAGAAGCAGTTACAGACTTTTTGTTCACTTATCACAATGGTGGGATTTCAATCTACGAAATCATGCCAGAACAAATTAAAGAAACCAGTCGAACTCTCAAATGCAAGATTTTTTTTTTTTTTTTGTTCGGTTTTGATTGCACCAAGAATGAAGATCAACCACAGCTAATGTAACTGCAAAGCATATAGAAATCAAGATGACGGATAATAGCCCAAAAATAGTTTTATACAAAAGCATCTCCAAACAACTTGGGAAAACGGTATAACCACTTTTGTCTTAACGCTCACTTAACGAGTCCCAATCGTGGAGGAATTTTGTTATAGGGTTAGGGACAACATTAGCAATGGTTAATAAAAACATAACGGTGGGTAACAAAAAAAAAAAAAGAAAGAAAAAAGAAAAAAAAAAGATCGGTGCCATTAATGGAGTAATGTTACGGTCAGTCTCTCCATTGACAGTACAGCATAGCAGATTTACTGTGAAAATGGTAGCATTTCAGTCCAAAAAAATATTGTAGTTTTATAATCATAGAAAATATATTAAGAAAAACTGATTCTTTATTGCCCCTACTGAAAATGCCCCTTACGGTTTTCATTGCGTTTCCTCAAGGTCTGAGCAAGCAGAGCCAATGATCATCGCCCTTGGTTGTACCCTGGGAAAAACTGATAAAGAATGTCTTGCAGAGGCTTGTTGACAGACATGGAGTAGTTCTTGCCCAGGTCGTGTCTGCAGGCCGGGCAGGTGTACACTTCTGCTTTGAAAGACCGTTGAAGACATTCCTGAAGTGGAAAAGAAGAACAGAACATCTTTAAAAACAATTCAAAACATAACTGAGTAACGGATTACTCTTAACCAGAGAGCTGCTGGGGAATTTCAGCCACACTTTTCAGAGGTACAGTAGATGTGAGATGCATACAAGTCAAAAAGAGGAGATACTATGTGACCACATCATTTAAGATATCAGTTCCGACCTCTTTCCTATCTTTTGTGTCAGTAGTGCGATTAAATGCAATGAGGTCATATTCAAAGCACAAGATTTGATGAAAGTGTTCTCCTTTTTCCAGAATTTATCATCAGAATGAAAGCTAATCCAAAAGTCCAATATATTCTAACAGTAGCATCTCCATATTATTAACCCTTTTTCACACAGATCAGGCAAAAAAAGCTTTTTTAAAATTTTTTTTAATCTGCAGTTTTCAGGTTTCCCTTATTGTATAACATATATACAACAACCTCCTTCACAGGCGAGTTATGTCTTCCTGTGCAGGCGTCGAATATATGCCCTGGACGTCAGTTGGGAGCCATCTTTGTGGTGTATTTAGGTGCTATATTTTGTTAACCCAAAAGCTGGCAGCATGAGTACATTCGACATGGGGCTTCCACACACAAACATGTTGAATCTCAACTATGACCCTTTCCTTTCTTCCTCCATTGCTTACAGATAGGACAAAGAAGCACTGAGATCCCATCTTGATTGGGCAATGTGAAACGTCTTAATCATCCCACTCGCAGCTGCTACCAACTAGAATATTAAAATCAATCATGCAACGTTAATCAAATTTAGGACGGTAACGGTTTCGTACCCGGCAGACATTGTGTTGGCACTCTGTGGTGATGGGCTGGTAGACCACTTCTTGGCAGCAAATGCAGAGGAAAACTTCTTCAACTTTGTTCAAGAATTTCTGTAGGAATAAAACAAACGAAGCCATTACAATCAGCCCAAAGATTTATACATATCAGTTCCTGTTTTAGTTTGTTTTTTTTAAAATTCCCAATTAAGTGACAGCTCTCCAGCAGTTAATGTAAGAGTCACTAAACACTTGGGACACTTTTCTAAAAATGACCGATGAGCTTCAATGTCTCGACAAAATGACCCATCTGAAGAAAATTTGTTCAGTTTGGTTTGACAAACAAGTCATACCCCATTTAGCACTAAAAAGCTTAATCAACATTGTGCAACTTCAACTGTCAAGGGCTTACTTGAATGTTTCTAACATGTAAAAGCCGTGCTATCAGCTCTGAATATCTAAAGAAAAAAACCCTTCTGGTAAATCTGATGAAATGTTCAGTCATCCTCACCGGTCCAAGTGACAGTGACTCCATGGCTTCATCCCACAGTTTCTTGTTTTGTTTGTCATTCTTTATGAGGGCTTTCTGCTCCCGGGAAAGCTTGTACACCTCCACTTTGACCTTCTTAGACTTGGGTGGTGAGGTTTTGGGGGTTTCTGAGAATAACCAAGAAACAGTTCTCATTTATTAGGCCGTGGGGGGTGTAAAGGCAGAAAGGTTTGCTAAGACATGATCAGCCACCTGCACCCAGAGATTATGATCACCCCTTCCAACTGTATCTTTTTCTATATACTACAGGTGGTACTTTCAATGCCCTGAATGAAGCGGACTGCATGGATGCATGGCTCTGGGGTGGTTTGCAGAAACGATGAGAAAAAAAAACCGAAACAAATTGCAACTTATAAGCAACACTATACAAAGAACATACCAGAGCCCTGAGACTTTCTCTTCCTCTTTGCTTTGCTGGGTGTTGCTTCCTCTTCCACTTCATTTTTGTTCTCTTTCTCTTTCTGATAGCCTGCAGGATACTACAACAAGAGTGAAAAAAAAAAGAATCAGTTGACAACATCATGATCCCGCGTACTTGTACTCCCTATTAACCTGCTTACTGTTGATTCCAACCATCTGTTGATTCTCAAAACACAGCATGAGGGTATGCAAACTCGTGAGTGTAGAATCGCCATAGTAACAAAACAAACGAATGCAAAGTGTAACCCTATCTTTACCTGCATGATGATACCGAGCTTCTTGATGCGTTCTTTGCCATCTCTGGTCCATGGTGCTGGTTCGTCATCATCACGTTTCAGCAGGTACCGCCAGACCAAGAAGCCAGACTTTCCTTTCTCTGGCCAGTACTTGACCACCTGAGGAAATTGAGATAAAAGTAAACCTACAATGTAACAGTTACGTCACGCAGTCTATGAGTACAGTTCCCCAATTGTCACTCGCTCATGTTTAAGAGCTGTGTTTGCAGTGTGCGTGTCGACATCTCCCCTCCCCCAAAAACACACAACCCATCCGGTTTTCCATCATACCTTGTATATTCCATCGTATCGGTTTCCTTCGTCGGGACAGTATTTACTGTGCTTGCGACCCTTGCAGCTTCGCACAACTCTGACTGGTTTGCCATCCTTCCAGTTCTTGGACTCGGCTCCGTGTTTGTCATTGACGGGGACGTTGCAGTTGAGAGCCAGAGCTCTAATGGAGCCCACAGCAAGAAATTAATGTACAGAAAAAGAAAAAAAAAAAACCAAAGCAAAACGTGAGCAGAAATGCCGTCATTTCAAAGCCATACCGGTTCATGTGGGTAAGTGTTTGATCACATGACTGCTCGGCAGTTCTCTTGTTCCCAGAAAGATCTCGCCCTCCTGAGCCAGTGTAAGTGAACTCATTACCATCATCCTATAATGAAAGGAATAACTAATATTACACACAAAACAACAATAGTTTGGTGTCAGAAATAAAACTTTTGTAACATAGAAAGACTGGGTTTTATATTAAAACGGGACTTTTACTGATAACACTGACAGTGTCGTGTGCGCTTGATTTGAGACTTTAATTACATTTAAAGAAACTTTGATAAGGTTTCTCTGAAAACTGACAAAGGGGGAGAGAGAGCAGCATACCACATCATCTTCATAGCCTCCTGCCAGGACTAAAGAGAAAGCACCATCATTGCTTCTGCCATGAATTCCAGCAACATGAGGCCTGTGGACACCAGATTCACTGACCTAGAAAAAAATACAAAAAGATGTTTTTTAAAAAAATATATATATATATATATATAAAAAATGCATTTGCTTAATTTAACTTTGATGGTTGCAGCTTTTGTTCAAACTAAATCTCTGAAAACGTATGAACATTTAAAATTCAAATGTTTTATATAAAGTTTTAACAAGAATTCACAGACTCCAAGCATTTCATAAACTGCTCAAATGAATTTAAAGTTTAACCTGCACTCTGAACTTCCACAGAGAGCCGACAGGGACCCCGGGGATGGGGCCATAGTGGTTGGATGGGACAATGGTGCACTGCTTGGTTCGACCCACGCATGCCATTCCCTGGAGGATGACAAGTTTTAAGACTTTGGTGTTTAGCTGCGACATATCCATCATACATCAGAGAAACAAAGCAATTTTTCGTGCTCATACGAACAAGATTTGCCATCACCTTGCCCCAGTCTCTCTGGCTAGAAGAACTTGCAGAAGCCATCTTGGCTTTCTTCTTGCTCTCCTTCAGCTTCTCTCCAGCCAGCACAACCTCGCTGGTGTCATTACGACAATTTGGGCAATACCTTAGAAGAAAACATAAAAGTTCATCTCAACATATTGATAATGGTAATCCTCTGGACAACGAAACAAAAGTGGTAAATGTGGATGGTTCATGCGTTTATCGTTTAGATTCTAACAAATTTCCCACAAGCGGTAAATAAAGAAGACGGATCTATATTTATATCCCAAACAGAAATAGAACGTCACTCTTACAAGTCTCTTTAAAACTAACTTTACATTTGATCAAATGAAAGCACTGAACGCATCGTAGAGTTCAGAATCTACTGACCAGTCCTCATCTTCAGGGATGGAGCTAAGTGGCGGATTCAAACAGTAGATGTGATACGCCATGTCACACTCATCACACAGCAACTGTTTGTCGGGATCCTGCTTGATGCCGCAGATGTGGCAGTTACACCAGCGGCAGTTTTTTTTCAGATCATCCTTACA
Organism: Leuresthes tenuis; assembly: GCF_036924035.1. Taxonomy (NCBI): domain Eukaryota; kingdom Metazoa; phylum Chordata; class Actinopteri; order Atheriniformes; family Atherinopsidae; genus Leuresthes; species Leuresthes tenuis. The sequence goes on along the minus strand of NW_027325361.1, from coordinate 11,189,827 downwards.
ATGCTTGCACTCTGGTCCATTTGATCCTGTAGAATATAGATATCCTAAATCATAGACCCCATCTCGAAATGCAAGTCAAAATTGTGACAATTTCCAGGTTAAAAGTTCTCTTAATAGCTGCCAATAAACATATCTTAATGTCTGCAATATATAAAAATTAACCTACTTTTTAATGGACTCTCAGACCCAGCGGGGGTGTCGCTCAAAGATCCAGGCTCCTCGATTTTGTAGATTTCGGTCAGGAACATGATCCGGCAGTCATTAAGAGAGTCACCAGCATCACTGCAACCAAAGAAAAACTGTCATTGTCCTGAAAAACAGCGACATAGTTGCACGTGCAGTTTTATTCAGCCACCCAGTGATACGAACAAACTGAGATACTGTAACAACGAGACCTCCAAAGACCACCGTTCACCTACCACCACAGCGGCTTAAGATTGTGAAATAAGTTTTGTGATAACTGCAAAACATCATAATTCCATATCTTAAAACAGAACATTGGCCTTACCCAAGAATGATCTTAGCATAGATCTCTCGCTGGGTACGAGTCTCCCGCTTCCTCTGGATCTCGGCATCATACCAGTATCCACGTTCCTTGGGGTCATCTGGGTTGTAGTTGACCATAACCACCATTCCTGGCTCCAGCTGGTGCCACTGGTACACCGTACGGGCCCGCGGGCGAACATCTTTAGCCAGCAGCTGAATCTCTCCATTCTCTGGGTAACTGTAACAGTTAATGTGATAACATATCATTTGGTAGGTCAGCTAAAAGCTGCAGGCCATCACAGGAGTTCACACAGTACAGCTGTCAAGTCTAACCAAAATGTACAAAGACCTGTCCAAATGGTGATATGAGCCACTGCTAACCCACCAGGCTGGAACAGTTAGATTAACGCTCCCTCAACTTTTAAAAGATAACACCTTTCACAGAGGGAGATTTGTGGGGCGTAAAAGAAACAAGCTCTTGCACTGTTAGTGCTCATAACTCATGAAATATTTTCAGCTCAAGTTCCAGTTTAGCAAGGATTCACTTAGTCAACGTGTTAACTCACTCAAATCTTAATCTAAACTTCTGCAATGACATCTCAAGCAATCGATTGAATGGAATCAGTCATTTTGCATCAGTAAATTAACAGTTCTATCTGGTTAACAAAATTAGCACATTGTATACAAATCTAATAAGCTAACAGAGCAATGTCTTTCTTGGCATATTCGTTTTAGACAGTTGATGACAAGAGGGAAATTTTTAACTGAAAGATGTCTCACAGTAATATTAGTGTCTTAAAGTGCCCGTCTTTCCATATAGAAATGCATCATATTGCTTTATGAGTGACTAAAGGAATCAAATGTAGTTTGCCTGTGCAACTCTGACATATTCAGCTAAACATTCAGACCATTTAGTCATACTGTGTTTGGGGTATTACTACAAGAAAATATGCCCGTCCTGTACACTGCCCCAGAGCTGACGAGAGTGAAAAAAAAGAAGGTCAGAGGAGTGGGGGCCTCTCACCACACCGGTCCATCTGAGTCCTGCATTATCCTAGACAGAGATCGTTTCCGTTACTTCTCAGTTAAATTGGAGGCCACTGCGAGTTCCAGTCATGGTTTCATTAGTTACTTTGATTTAGACAAGAGGAGAGGAACGGATCTGATGGCCTGCTGCATCACTGCTCCCCCCTTGGCCAAGGCTCTGAGCCCTCTTGTTCTTTTCTAACCATGTTCATATTATATTGAATGAAACATTATCTGAAATGTTTCCACTTCAAGTTGTTATGAAAACGCTGAATACTAGCAACGTATTCTTACTCTTCATATTTGACATGGTACAGGATCTCCTCCTCCTCCGGCGGCTGTGCGTCTGCAGCCTCTTCTTTTGGCGTTTTTGTTGTCTTTGTAACGTTCAAAATCTGGGCCTCGAACCATGCTCCCATGTTTAAGTCTCTTGCATCCACCAGCTCGTTGATCTTCAGACAAAAAAAAAAAAAAAAGTTAGAAAATGGATCAGATGCATTTTGCAATCAGCAACTAATAATTTCCATAGAAATACAAACATTTCAGCATTTGGTTTGTGAAATTAAACATTGTCACAATGGCTCCAAATAAGTTTTTACAGATCAACATCATTTGTAGATTCATGTTCATTATACGAACAGCCATTACAACAAAATCAAAGGACTATTGATAAAGCAAGTTGAAAGAAAAAGAGTTCGGCGGAATTCACATATTACCAAATTTTTGTTCTGATGTACAAAGTGCTGCTTTTACAAAAAGAAAAAGTTCAAATTCAAAGCATTTAAAGAAAACAGTTTGTGCAGAAAAACACAAATGGAGCAGCAGTAAAATCTGCAACATTGCATAATATACAAGCAGCTACATAGATGGAAGAGCAACACACCTAAAAGAAAGGGTTGAGTTTGAAACAGATGGGCTACCTGAACCCTCTGGAAATCAAAATTCCCCACGTTTGATTAATTAAGTATATCCTGCTGCACACCAAATAAATTACAGCATCCCTACAATGAAGTTACATGGCTGAGAGCTGAAAAATGAGGAGCAACAATAATTGCGCTGAACTGTGGAAGGGCATTTAGTTAATTATGTTGTTGAATGTTAAAGAAAAAAAAAAAACACCTGTATAAGCTTCACATTAACCATTTACCAATATAAGAAATGTCATTAAACAGACTTGGGTTCCAACCTTAACTTGTATTACTAATGTCTTTTCTTGGTAAGCTGAACATAGATTGGAACACTACAGCATTTGTACAAAATTCTCCTTTTCTGCAGGAATAAACCAACTTTTAACCAGCTAAACATAATACCAATCTAAACTTACCTTGTAAAATCCAAATCCAGGATCAACGAGCTCTGGGGTGTTTGTCTGAGCCGAAGTTCCAGCGGTTTGACTCTCGACCTCACCGTGAGTTGAGTTCTTGTCTGACTCGCTTTGGGTTGAACCACAGCCAGAATCGGAGTCTGAGAGCTCAGCTTCTTTGTCCTTGCTTTTGACGACATCAGCAGGGGGCATCTTCTGCCTAACAAGTAGCTGCACTATGTCGTTTAGGCCCACGTTATAGTCGAATATGGTATGGCCATCTTCCATCTGATATTAGAAACACACACATAACATATCAACAAACAGAAAAGCAGCACTTTTCAATTAATTTAATGGTGAATAATTTACGTCAACATCTTCAATCATCTACATCTGCAATTCAAACGGCCCCAAACATCTTTTTGCACTTTAGGACTCGCCAAGATACATGAAACAAACAGGAAACGCATCAAGAACATGTCGCCTCACCTGCTTGCCACGATAGAAAAGCCTCTGCCTCTCTGGCTCCACCTTGAACAGCTCCATGATTTTGAGACGAAGCTCATCCACCTTGGTCAGTTTAGACAGGGAATCCACCTGGTGGGTTTCTTTCCCATCCATTGTGCGCACTTGAATCCACATTGCAGCTGCCCTGTGTCAACATTCAGATTGCAACCACGTTATTGCAAAAGCTGATCACCAAAATTTTAATATAGTACTATATAATACTATATTAAAATATAGTAAAATAGTAATATAGTTAATATAGTACATAATGTTCAAAACTAGCACAGTTCATGATGCTTTTCTAACAAATTCATCACACCATTTTGGGGCTGGGTCATCTCTGGTTTTGCCAAATTTATTAGGAAAAAATTATTGTATATTTTAATTTAAAAAAAAAAAACAAAAAAAAAAAAACATAATTTGACTGCTAATTATTTGTTTATAAAGGAGTTTGAGTGCAACCGAGTGCACCGCAACTGCAAAGGAAAATCTTCAAGACAAAAGTACTAAATTGACTATCCTTCAACAGTGAATAGTGCTTTATGGGAAACAACCATCTACTATTGTTCTGTTTAATCAGACATGTAGATGTGGCTCATTACCAGGAAAGAATAGGAACACACTACTACACAGACAAAGTCATCTGGCAACTGAATGATACCCATTTCTCGAGCCAATTGCATGAGTGTATAGTGAGTATGAATATGTACAATTTGTGTGAGTCATCTTAAAAGTGACCACTAATGCTGTGTTCATACCAAAGTTGTGACTCACATTCAGTTGAGGTCCTCAGATTTTAAATTAAACTTTCTCTTTTCATCCCCAGCATCACAGGCACAGCTCGCCCCCACTCCCACTTTTTTTGACTGAATGAGACACTATCAGAGCATCTAATCCATCAAGTCCAGTTTTCTCTCGCTGCTCAGTGTACTGTATTGTGCAGCTGATAGTAGTGGGCTGTCACTTCATCAGAAAAATCAGAAAGGGAGGGAACAGTCTGATTTAAATACAGTGCGGGAAACTGAGCTGCAGGCCACTCCCAGTTCTTTTAAAAGCACATCCGGACGCGAGGGACGGCTAGCAAACAATGTGCCTTCGCTCCCTGACAATAAAACAAGGCGAAATATCCAAGCATGTTTACGTCAGAATCGATTATTATAATCCTAGAGTTGTATATTTCCCCACAGATAATCACGCTTAAGTCGTAGTATTGAAAGGAGAGCTTGGTGACTGCTTGCTTTTTACTTTTGCGCTCTCAGCTGAGGGCTTCTTCCTCTACTGGCTCGAAAATAACCAACGGTCGAAAACAAAACATTATAATAACATAAAATATACACACGTATATATCTCCTCCCACTCATGATGCACTAAACTAGTGACATCATTCATTGAGTTTTAAAGTGCGGAGGAAAACATCAGGTAATTCATTGCAAGCCAAAGCGAACGAACAGGAAAATAAGCAATCTTGAGTTAGCGTACTTGTTTTTCTCGTTGGGAAGCGGTGCAGAGGCGAAGCTATCAGACTTAACCATGTGTTATACATTATGTAGCAAATAAACAACACAAGATAACACCTCTCGGTAGATAAGTACATCACCCATCCATATCAATGCTTACAGCAAATCACGTTACAGTTTATTGTTGAATTTTTTTAACGACTATATCCTCTGAAGGTTACCAGAGTAAAGTGAAAGCCATAGAGCCTGTCTCGATTACCTTGAGTTTAATCTTTATCAACTTCTATATCTAGTAGACTGAAGACCTATTTCAAGCAAAAATAAAATGAGATAGGACTTTGTCAAGTTAGCTAACCTTACAATGCTAGCTACAGAGTGGAGATGTCAATAAATACAATTTTAAAAGTTAGAAAAAAAGGTAGGAAAAACTGTTTTACCTGTTTGTTCGTCCAAATGAAAACAATAAATCAACGTTTAAAGAATAATGTGCTCGTTTTCCCTAAGTTACTTCTTTGAAGGGTTGGCACGACCAACTCTATGCCTTGGTCGAGATGGATCAATGAGTTATTCTTCAAGACTTTAATATCCCGCCTGCTCTAAAAGTGCATGCTACGCCATTGGTTACTTGTGTCTGAATATATCAAGTTGATTGGATAGTAGAGCTGTCAATCTGGACATTGACTGGAGCTTAGCGTCAGCGCGCGAAACGACCAACTCGTGGGTGCAACTCTCCGACGGATATTTATCGCGAGATTATGAGGCACCCTACAAACCGGTAACCCAGAGAGACAGATGGTGGTTCTGCTAAATAACCTCACTGGTTGAACTGCTTATTACGTCTCAAATATGTCTGCCTCGTGATTTGGTTTCAGAGTGAAATTCTTCCTCAAACTTCGTCTTCAAATGTAGAGACGCTCGTTGCACTTTAATAAATTAATTAATGATGTGTAATTGCATCGCCCTCAGTTTGGCGGGAGCTCAAAGTAAATAAGGCAGTTGACGGTAAAACAGAAAATGGGAAGTGTCACCTAAGTGTGAGAAACGTGTAGGACACACAACACATCCCTTCCTCACGTGTTAATTTCTCACTTTGCTCTACGATGATAAAACGAGCTTTTTGGTTGAGTTTTCTTGACTGCCAAATTATTATTATTATTATCATTATTGGGAAAAATTTACACCGAGTTGTTTACTAGTGTTAAATGTTCAATTATAGGTAGAATAATCATTAAAAACCTTGAATCTTCACTCCCTTCTTTGTTATAGTTTTTACCTATTCTTTGTAAATGTCTACATTACTCATTACTCCAGTTTTGATTACAAACAAACATACAGTTTAGTTTTAAAAAACACAGTGTTTATTATAAAGAATTTAAACATAAGCTGGATTGCTCTACTGCAAAACAAAGTACAATGTACCTGCTATAAAGGTATACATCGATTGTAAGAAACACACTTCAGTACATTTGTCATATCAAGCTGCTCTCTGAGATATAGACTGAGATACATAAAGGATAACATATCAGTATGTAAGTTAAAGCCAGAACAAAACAAACAGAAAAGTTTATAAGGATGAGTCAACAATCATAAAGTTTCTTATAACCTTAGTCAGTTTGGTGTATGCTTACACTTTTCAATGATATGTTAATTCCCACATGCAAACACCACTACTGGTACAGGTCTGTCCTTAGAAGAAACATTTTTAGTGTCTTCCCTCAGGATCCAACCACCAACTTACAATGAGTGGCTATATCACCTGAGCCAAAGCCATCCTAACAACAGAGGAAATAATGGGCCTACTTATGCATAAACCAGGTCTAACAAAAGGAAAAGTTACACGTAGCAGCAATGCATCATAAAGAAGTACTCCACAGATATAACACAACCAGACAATTGCAAGGCTAATGGAAAAAACTGAAATCCCTCCAGACCATTATTGCTCTGATAAAAGGGGTGGGTAGTGTAAAAATGGGTCAGGCACATACTCAACCTCCTTCGCTTTGGCCACCAAAGAGCATGCAGCTACTAAAGTCAGTAATCAGTTAAGGCAAACAGACAGAATGTTGAAATAGAGGTAAACTCCACAACATTGGCGGCTGTTCTGAACTTTCTGTCATGCTTTTTTGTGAGACCACTCTGCCTCACATATGTAAAGAGTCATTCAGTCCCGGTACTGCCGTGCACAACTCAGCCGTCAAGCAGATGTAGACTTTCTCATTAGTTTTCAGTCATGAACCCGAGGATAACAAGCCCTCTTCTGTGATGCTGAGACAACCATCATCAGTATGCAACAAAGGCTGCTCCTCCTAATACTCCAAAAACCTTTTGAAGTCTTTGATTTGCCACCAGATGTCGGTTCTAGTGGGATTTTATGTTAGTAAAACAGGAACCACTGGCACAGCTCAATAAACAATGTAAGAAACTATGTTCCATCCATCACTTTTAACCCAAAGTTAAAAGTGGTGACCTTTAACAGACGGACTCTGTTAAAGGTTTTCTGTGATTTAGAAGTTTTTATTCTTACAGTATTTTTTTCTGGGTTTGGTGCACTACATTAGCTGTCTAGTGCATACATGTTGATGACATTACACCAAAACTACTATGCAGATTTTCACAAAGAAAGGGTGGACTATTGGGTTTGGCTGAGTTTTGTGGTCTCTAAATCCTCTTCTTGTGTGTGCTTATTACATAAATGCACGTGTTGCTCCACTTAGAACTTGATGTTGATGTTTCCTGACTACATTTTAATTTCTGTCTGACTGACACACAGTCTAACTAAGTGGACAGTTTCAACTTGAAACACTTCTTATGACACACATTCCTTATTCATTCTTACTTTTGGCCTTAATATAGTCTAATTTGCCTGCTCTGAAGTATTTCCAACAAAAGTCTCAGATACAGTTTCTCACCTACTATCATCTTGTATTGGACTGGTTTAACTTGCTCCATAATAAGAGCTGCGGGCTTTTCTGATTTATCTACTGCAAGACGTCTGATGTGTGAAATCTAATGGACAGAGGCTAAAAAAATTCAAGAGAGGTTAACCTAAAGATCCCACCAAATATAAAACATTTTCTCCTTTAGACTGACTTGTCTTGATTGGACTGAATTGTGTTTTGTTTGTTATAAAAATTGTGACAATCCATTCCCTGGTCAATCTGTATAACCCTGAGCATAGGAGTAAGACTGTTCCTTTTCTCTAAAGTCCCATTACAGATACGTTCCCTCCTACTGTGGTTGTTCACTATGTTACTCATAGCTTTGATGTGTAGAAAGATGTTACCGTAAAAAGAGCCCATGTTTAAAAAGTCTTTCACAACATGAAAAAAGTTACATACTAAGGTGAAAACCACTGAGTGAGGCCTATCAGCTGAATGGTGTCTCCGGTGTGGTGGATCCTGGGCAGATTTGCTTGGCAGGCGCTGAACAGCAGTCAGAGCTAAGGGAGGATGACAGGAAGTGAACACGACAGGCCAAGTCATCCAGGAAATCTTTCTGTAGCTTTGTTATAGCTTGAGAGAGCACAACAGGCAGCGACTGCACACCGAGAAGCATGGAGTCCAGTTTCTCCTCCAGAGCCACGATCCTCCTGTCCAGCTCCCCGCTTCGGTGCTGCAGCTCTGACACCAGATCGTACATCATGTTCTGAGTCTGGAAAGCAACACAGAAATGTCTCAATCATCTGTCGTCAGTGTCGTCAAACTGAGAAGCCCTCCAAGTTGTTACAGTGCTTTACGTTAATGAATTAATGTTTTATTCGATATTCTGTTTTAATGGTTGCTAAATACGATAAATCCTTTGAGCACCAGTCAGATTTGTAAAATAGATATCTTATGTGTCAAATCACATAAAGATTAATCCATGGCTGAAATATAAGGATATATCAAAACTACATTTAATTCAAGTTTTCGAGCTATTGTTGTATTATTACTTTAGGTCCTCAGGGAACCCCATCAAAGTTTAACGATGTGCCGAATGTTTTTAAAATTAGTATCTCATAAAGTGAAATTTAATGGGGTCAAAACAGAACTCAAAAAGGTTGTTTTTGAGTTCATCAAGAATACACAGATTTTCAAAAATGATAAGAATCTTCTCAGGATTAATATTAAAGACAAAATATACATTTACTGTTGTCTCCATTAAACATTTTTCAAATCTTTGACTTGATAGAAACTGCCTACACAAACCTTGGCAAGATCAGCAACTGTATTGGCCTGGTCAGTTAATTTCCTTTGCTCCATTTTGACACTTCGCAGCCTAAGGTTAGAAACCAAAGGCACAGTCACTTTTGTGTCCAATTAAATAAAAGCGGTGGATGCTTTGTCTTGGCAACATCTTCACTCGTAAATTTACAGCACATTACAGGATGTTAGAACCTACTGGTGGATGGCTTGTAGGAATTTACGCTGATGGTGACGTATGCGCGCATGATCAATCTTTTTGACCAGCTTGGTGTTTTTGTAGATGAGCCATGTCTCCCTCAGTACATTTGCTGCTGTGTTCTTTACCTGAGGAGGTAAAATCATGTAAGTGAAAAAGCAGAGCAGACAGTTAGGTTCATTTGTAGGACATAACTGAGACTGAAATCAAACTAAACCTTAAACCGACCACAGTGGTCATAGAGGAAAAACGCGTTGCCCACAGAGAAAGTTTACTGTTAATTTGATTAGCATTTCTGAGAATAAACAGACCTTTTTGTAGAGTTGGGTATCCATCATGAAATTATGGACATGTTTCTCAGCTCTGGTGAGCTCTGACTTCCTTGCAACGACGGCTACCACTAAAGCTGTACAACCTGCTCCCTGAGGAAAAGACGACCAACAGTTAGCATCAAAGAAGTGATGCACTCACTGCAGCAAAAAGCATCTTGATCATTTGTGCAACCTGCCATTTTAAAGCAGGTTTTACACTTAGTAAAATTTGAAAAAAAAAAAAGGTTTTGTTATGTATATATTACTCAATTTATAACCCTTTGGTACATGTCTGAGTGGAATGTAAAAATATTATTCTCACCATAATCCCTGTTAACAGGCAAACCCCTTTTCCACAATAGGTGTGAGGGACCATGTCTCCATAACCGATGGACAGGAAAGTGATAGAGATCAGCCACATTGCTCCAAGGAAGGTGCTTGTTACTTCCTGTGCGTCGTGATACCTGTGGAAACAGGACACCAGCAATCTGTATTAAAACTAAAGAGAGGCTAAAAAGAGAAAATTATTTACCGGAAGACTACCAGTGCTTTTACTTAAATACATGCCAGCCACTTGTAAGTAAAACGAGAGGCTTTAAGTCAATACCTCTCACATACACGGACTGTCCAAGCAGCTATGATCCAACAGGACACACTGAAGACCAGCAGGACTGTGCCGGGACAGATGGTCATCAGAGTCTTCATGACAAAACGTGTGTCAAAGTTGATCTTGTTGAGCGCCCCGATGCTGCGGGAGGAAGCATCTGTGAACAGCTTGCTGTGGAGCAGCATGACCCGCCCAATCAGATAGAGGCGCAGGAACATTGGCACCGAGAGGATGATGTCGACATCAGCGTCTGCGACCGAGGCAGAGTAGCTGAAGGCCAGTCGTGCTGTCCACGTGAACACATACTGACCCGGGATCGGGTGGATGGCGCACACTACTAGCTCCAACAAAATGAAGAGGACCCGCTCCAAGTTCATGGCTATTCTCCAGTCATCGGCCCCATTGTCCACCATGAAGAGCTGAAAAAGAAGAAACTAAAGGTTTCTGGTATTCATAGATTCTTTCAAATCTATTAACCCTGAACCCAACTGAAGAAAAAGAGAAAAAGCTCCTTTTTTTTTGTAGTCCATAAATACCAAAGTAAAAGAGGGGTTTAATCAAAACCAATTTATAACCACCAGGATCATCATCAAGTTGATGAAAGAAGCTTCTGGAAGGCGTGTGACATTTATGTTATGCTAGATTAGTGATACTAAAGCCAACAAAGAATTGAAAGGATTATTCACAAATTAACATATTCCTTTTTTTTATTCTATTCTTTTTTTCTTTTTCTTTTGTGCTTTGAATACAAATAATTCAGACAAAGCTTGGAATGAATAATGCATTTATCATAACTGCACCTGGATTTCCCTTGCGTGGTACATCAGAATGAGTCCAAGAAGAATGGCGGTAGAAATGCTGATTAAGCCTTTCAGTACATATGAATACATGGATTCCTATACATAATGGAGACAAAAATATGAATATAGTGAGTGCAGCTTGATTTGAACAGCACAAAAAAAGGTTGTAGTAGATTAGTTCGAATTAAACTTATCATCAATGCTAGTGCATGGCTGTTTCTTTTTATAGGCTTAAACCCTTCCTCTGAAGACAGCGTCTGAATCTTTCTTTATGCCCATCCCAGGTTTTTAAGCCTTAAACCTTTTTACCGATGACTGTGTAAGTTGCTCCTCTCTTCAACTCTGGTAAACCAGTCATTGCAGATCGTTCCAAGTTCAATGGAATGACAACACAGACACCAGATTTAAAATTCTATGAAACAGTACCACGGTGAAACATACCTGGTGCTGAATGGTAGAATGTGAACTGTCTGAGCATTAAATGTAACGGGCAGTCATGTAGATGTTTAGGTCTATCTTTCCAGCCTAAAGGATGGCATAAATTCTTTTAGAAGAGCCATTTTAAAATGGGCAGGGAACCTTTTTTTTATAGGCTTCCCTACTTGTCCAGCTTTAAAAACATTACTGAACAAATCATGGGAACGTGGTTTTCCTTGCCTTAGGTCTGGGTGCCCGGCCATGTCTCTGTCCGATAGGTGCAGTGGTTCTGAGCTTGTGTGTTTGTGCTTGCATGCATGCGTGTGTGTGTGTGTGTGTGTGTGTGCATGTGTGTGTGTGTCTGTTCGTCTCCGTGTCTCTCTGGGTATTTATGGGAGTGGGAGGGTTGGTATGTTTTATCATTGTTGTTCTTGATTTGATATGACAGTCTGAAAGTCATCGTGAAATTCTAGCGTTTCTACGCTTATGCAGCCTTTTCGTACAATCGGCGCTACAGTAGAAATGAAAAACTGTATGTCTGAACATGTCAGCAGTACCTTGCTGTAAAATGTCCTTGACAGCTCTGTCTCGATGACCATGGCAATAATGCCAAACATCCCACAGACTAAAGCGTAATCGCTCAGTTGTTTGCGCTTCCCAAAGAGAGCTCTCCGCTGACCCAGTCGGTAGCTTATGTCCTTGGTCTTTTTCTGTGGTACTGTAGCTTCTGTGCTGATTACGTTCTCACTGTTGGCTTTACTGGAGTCTTCTCTGATGACCTTGGAGAAAGCATCCTCGAGGATGGCGCTGTGAAGAAGCTGAAGGGGCTGCTGGTCTGATTGAAGATCTGCAAGACTAGATCTTAAAGTGCCCTGGCTGCTCAGTGGTCGCACTGCATCCCCATTTAGCATGTTGCCAGTTTCTGGGGTGTCAGGAAGTGGAGGAGAGTGTTTAGGGAGGGACAATTTCGACCCACTAAGATGCTGAGAGTTTGCCTGCGAAAGGAGGCAAGATTGTCAACACAGGTCATGTGATGAAGCAGACAACATGCTGTTTGTTCACAGAGATGAGAACACGAAGAGGGAAACATGATTAGCCTTTATGTCAGATTTACTGCAGACATGCAATCATGCAAAAATATCTCACTCAACTTAAATGATTTGTAGTTGTTTTTTACAATTGCCTTCAGGGGAAAATTAAATACTCCCCAAAAGAAGATTTTATCAGATCAACTCCAGACTGTAATGGTGAGGAATCTTCAAAGCATCCATCGCTTAACTCTGATGTTACATTTTAAAGGGAAATTGCTTGATAAAAGTTCAACTACTCCGTCAAACTTCAAACAGGAACTCGAGACCAGTAGTCAAGCTGAATCTAACCAGGCAGCACATAAGAGAAATAATGTACCTGATTATGTTGCTGTTTTGTTCTCTCCTCCACTAACTCCTGGTTTTCCAGTGAGCTGCACTGGCTGGTGGAGAAAGACTTCACACTTTTCTGACTGAAAGCTGTAGACGAGCTCTTTGCCCACTGTGCGCTGGTTGGGCGACTGTAAGGGAGATGACGGCACTTGAGAATGAAGGATGGATCTCCAGGAGTCTTGCAGGATTGATCGTCGGTTATCGAGCACTTGGAGTCTTTCCTTTGACATTGCTGAACCAACAGGGGTTCTTTACAGAAAAGCTCTCTCCAGCTGATGTCTGCACTGACTGCAGGACGAGGCTGTTGCTGAAGTTTCTTATTCGTGTTAACACACTCGATGGAGTTTGGAGGAATGGTGAACAAATTTAGACGAGTTGCTTTGCTGCTGTCTTTAGGCTTTAAATGACTGCAAAGCTGTTCTTTTTTACAGTCTTTGTCAATGCAGCGAGGCACATTATCCTTTGAATGATGCCTTGTGAAATTCTGAAGCTCTCTTTCATTTGTTTGTCGTGCTAAAACCTGGCCTGGGGGGTTTTGAGAGATAGCCTGGGTATGACGGGATGAGAGGCTTCTCTTATTTGTTACTCTGGAGAGGTCGTCTTGAACTGTGCTCTGCTTCGATAGAGGTTGAAAACTAGAGGCCTCTGAATGCTGGTGAGCGTCAGGCCAGGGACAACCACATCTGTCATTATGGTTTGGATGTCCCACACTGGTCTCTGCTTTTCGAGCTGAGGGTGGATCATCTCCTACGCTGCTGACCTGGCCACAAAGCAGAAGCCAGTCCTGGTCACTCAGCTGTGATAAGGTGAGGTTTTGGCTCTTCAGTGGAGACATCTGAGCCGATCCTCTTGGGGGACTGATTCCATTAGATCGTCCATAGAGTGAGGACGCAGCTAAACACTGACTCTTCTGTGGGGATGAAGATGTTTCATCTGAGGTTCCAGAGTATGGAACCTGTTTCTCCTTAGGACCTCCCGAGGTACAGCGTTCACGGTCCTCATCATGCAGAACCTCGCCTGTTGAGTCAAGACGTCGCGTTGCATTGGTGGGCTTAACCAGAATCAACCTCATGGCATCGCTGTAAAGCTTAAAAGGTGTCACAAAGATCTTTTTCTATAAAAAGTGAAAGAATTCAAATAAAACTTCAAAGACTAAATGATCATTCACAAATATAGCAAATATCACAGAAATGTAACAAAAAAGCTGGTTGAAAAGTGATCTGTGAATGATCCAAGCAAATCCAAGGCTGCTCAGATTTTCTTAACTCTACAAGTTAGTAACACTCTTCTTCGAGTAAAAACCATACATTTAAATATTTCATCTGTGTAACACCACACATATACACAACCGGCTACAAAATACACATCATTAATGCCCATTTGCTAATAATTATTGCATTATACGTATAGATGCATTAATGTGTACAGACTCATTCATTTTATTAGCTTGTGGATTTCTTCCAAAGATCAACAATGTTTTCTTTCATCAAATATCATAATTTGTTTTATATATAAATGTGGAGCTTTTGTGATAAAGTATCATAAAATTCCTGTGCTGGACTACCAGATCATCTTTGTGTTTACAGATGTCGCAATTATTCTAGGCTCACAGAGACTGCTGTAAGAGCTATAATTACCGTAGTTTAATCTCAGGCTGTTTTCAGGAGGCTGTTGATATGAAACACTGTCAAGAGCAGATGTGGCCCTCCCTCTTGTGTTTGTTTACTGAGCCTGTAAATCTGAAAGGTAGAGAGAATAACACCGAGCAGTTTCACAGAATACTGAACTCACAAAGAAGAAATAAAATGACAATCTTCAATTAAAACAATGTGATGTGGTGCTAAAGCCTTGAATCAGTTCTTGGGCTATTTTGTGCAATTTCACATTTTTTTCTTTTAGAAGAGAAAAACATGGATGCTAACTTCTTTATTTTATAACAAATAATTTACTTCTTAGTTATTGGACGTTGTTGATCATTATAGGACACTAATTGAGTTCACTTTACAAAGACTAGTAGATATCCTCAGCTACCGCCATCCTCAGCTCACATCAGATGTTTGTCAACCTGCGACTGGAAAGGTGAGCCGACAACTTTCGAGAAACCCCTGAATAAGACTCAAAAGACAACAAATAGATGACTGTAATACGATTTTAAAAAATTTAACAATAGTTCTTCTGTTATTTTAGATGATATATATATATTAACTGCAATTACTCTATGTATCTGCTTTTTTCTAAAGTATGGAGATATGGGACCTAATCCCAGACACTATATTAAAATCCTTACCTTCTTCCCACATGTGCTATTTTGTCCAAACGTGAAGAAGCGGGGAACAGACAGAAAGTGTACCTCAGTGACAGACGTCTTAAGAAGAGAAGAGAAGTCTGAGTGGGTGTTGGACAGTGGCTTGCCTCCTCCCAGTACCAACACTTGATGAAGGAGCTTCAGAGACCTTCTCCTTTGAAAGTAATGATTAGAATTCAACATCAAGAAAGAAATGGGCAGCAGCAGCTGGCTGGTGAAGGGTTGCCATGCAAATGGAAGGGAGTGGGAGGGTGCAGGCTGCGATGCAGAGAAGAAAAAAACAAACTAACATCAACCAGTGTAAAGGCGGAACATCACACGTAAGAGCTCAAAGACGAAGCTGTAAATTGGGAATGGACAGGCAGGTTGCAAGGGAAAAGAAAAGGAACGAATAGCTTTCAATGCAAAGTGGAAAATAAAAGGTCAATTGAACTTGTCATTGAAGCTTTGTGGTTCAAAGGCCTTCGCACACTCTCTTATCTCTTCTGGCTCAAGAGCCTGCAGGACTAAAGTGTCCATTTTGTAACCCAGTTCTGAATGAATCCAACCAGTGAGTGCAAGGCCTCATCAGCCGTGGCCCAGGAGATCTAACAATCGCAAAAGCAATTTAGCAATCATTGAGGAAAAAGACATTAAAAAAACACCAGTTATTCAATAAAAATGACTATTTTAAGAGCACATCAACTCAGTTCATGTTCAAACCCAGATTCGCTTCATGTAACTGGTGTTGTTCTCTCACCCAACTACTTTGTCTTACCTACTGGCTGGTGAAAAAAAGAACATCACACACACACACACCTATATATATATATATATATATATTTATTACTAGTTAAGTGCTACCCTTGCTGTGCTTTCAGGTTTATGTCATTAAATCCCATTTCCCAAATAAAATAGTTGATACTGATACCTATACTTGTTTTGAAGCAGCTTCAGCCACATTTTGTCTGTGTTCACAGCTGCATCAGACCAACCTGTAAAGCCTGCTGCTTGCTGCATCAGCAGTTCAGTATATGAATGTTGCAGCACTAGAGAAAACCTTTGTCACCAGCAGCTGCACTGCACCCGTCGGTGGCCACAGTAACGATTTTACAAATTGATTTAAAAGCAGCAATTCTTGCTAATATTTTAATTCTCTCAAAGAGTACTCGGGAAATGTTGCACCAACTACAAGCCTTTCTTTTTTGCTTGAGCCTGCTTTTTTCAAATGTGCTGCTGGAATTTTTAATTCTATTTCTACAAGAGACATTTCTCCACACAGCATTGCATCCAGTTTTTATTTGTAAACTAAGAGCTATGGGAATCCAATTGAGCAGTGCAACAATGTTTGGAACATGCTTAAGAGTCCTCTCTTTTAAGAAGTCATCAGCACAACAAAACAGGACTTCAAAGTCATAAATGAGTAAAAGCCAGGGAGTCTGGCATAATTAAGAAGGCCAAATTCAGTCACTAACATATTTATCGTTGCGATAAGGGACATAGAGGCTTAATCACAGTTCACAAGGATATTTCTAATGTTGTTTAAAGCAACTATATAAAAAATTATACCAAAAAATGAGATTTTATGAGATTGAGCATGAGATTTTTGGGGTATTTTTTTTCAACCATACTGAAAAATACTAGAAACAAAGACACATAAACTCACATTCAGTGTCAACAGCACAACCATGTCTGCCTCCCTCCAATTTAACACCTTTTCATTTTTTTTAAGAAGCCTTGTTGTTATGTTTGCCTTTAAAACGCACCATGAAGATACTGTGATAGAAATCTCCCCAATCTGGCCACAGCTTTGAGAATAATGCCATCTCTTTTTGAAGTCTCATTGGGCCACACATTTTCAGAATTCTGTGGTTGGCACAAAGTCAACTTTATTCTTGAATGAAGATAATTCACCCCCCCCCTTCCATATCTTGTTTTCTGAATGAGATTTGCACAACAGCAGCAGCTGGAACATCTGACATGGCTTGATGCATGTACCTCCTCACAGCTGGGGTTTCACAGTTAAAAGCAACACGACATGTTGAAGACTGAGTGGTGAATTTTAATAATTTACTCTCAAAACATTTGGCATCCCATCTTCCAAGAAGTGCTTAAAAAAAAATGCAATTGAATGTATTAGATGCTGAGATGCCTCATTAGAAGCCACGTGCAGAGACATGATTATCAGTTGTTAATTTAATGGGAGAGAATGAGCTTCTCCTTGCTAGTAAAAGGAACAACGGAGCCGAGTCCTCTGGATGAGATTGTTAATGGATGCTTTGTGGTGAAACTCTCATCTGCAACACTAATTTTTCAATGAAATTACTACATTTTCCAATGAAAGTCTCCAATGTGCATAGGCAGAGAGTTTTCAATCGGTGTTATAGGAGAAAGAGTGAATTCACTTTGTGTTGTAGGTGGCAAAGCGCTGGTTTAAGGGGTTCTCTGGTGATTTAGCCCACTCCTTCTTCAGCTGTTGCTTCAGCTGCGACAGCCTCATATTGGGATTCTCCTTTTTAAGACGAGGCATGTTTGCTTCCTCGTAGGCTGTAAATGCTGCTTTCATCCTCCGCTCTGGGTGACGGTCCATGTCCTCAGGCCCAGTGCTGAGTGACAGGGAGACCGTATCAGCAATAATGAACTGCTAACATCACTTGTGAGCAAAATGACCACAGGAGCCACACACAACTGGTACCTGAGCACAGCGATAGCATCCTCTATTGTTCTGGCTTCCACAGTTCCTTCTTCGGCAATAACTCTGTTAATGTTCTCCTCCAGTGGAGTCTCCAAGTGGCTTTTTTCTGTAGGAGGAATATAACACGGTGTATGGCACAGTTGGTGTCATAGTTAAAGATAGTCTATTGGTTTGGTTTTACTTGATTTCCACAAAAAGAGTTTAATTTTCATTCTAACCAACACTTTTCCAACTTTACCTTTCGGCTTGATCTCCTCCAGTTCCTGCTGCTCATTCTTAAGTGTCTCCTCAATCTGGGCACGAGTCACTTTTCCACCAGATCCAGCCTCCTTCTGAGATCTGCCTTTAATTCTAGCGTTCTCCTCATCCAAAAGTCTCTGGTTTTCCTTTTTCCTCTCAAGGAGATCCAGCCTCTTCTTCTCTTTGTCATCCTGCAGCAACAGATAATTGTTTCAGAGCAAAGAGCTGCATATTGTTGGAGCCCAAAACTGCCAGCATTTCTATTGTTTTTGAGTATTTGTCAACTCTGAATATTTAACATACAATATTTGTGGAAACTTCAGTAAAGATCAACTCACAAATTTGAAAATGTCCTCTGGAGGGAGAGACAGCTTACCTTTCTCTGGCCCTTTTTAAGCACATGTTTGTCAGTTTCCTGCCAGAGGGCATCGTCTTCCTCCTGCTTCTTGCGGGCATCAGCCACTGCCTTTGCCTCAGCCTTGCGGGCTCTGGCAGTGGCTGACTTAGAGTTTTCACCCTGAAACTTCTTTGGCATCCCAACAGCTGCTTTTTAGCTAAGGTAGGCAAAATTAATAATTAGGAAAAGTCAGAGTGACCAGCAAGAGATTTTTTCCAAGGAAGGCGCTATAAACTAATTTCTTATTGCATTAAACACGCCACTTTATTTAGTCATGGCAGTGATGACATCTTGTTTAGATGTGTATCATTCTACACTGAAAAGATCAGTGTTTGTTAAGTGCTGTGAACACAATGGTGCAAGGTCAGCAGTTTTTTTAAGGACTATGTCAAGACATACAGCGAAACAGTAAGCTATCTAAAACAAATTAATATAACGTGTAAACAAGGTGGCAAACGCAAAATATTCTGGTTTCATGTCAATCATAGGTAGTTTGAAAATGTCGCTTCAGAAAATACATCGCTTGCAAAGCGGACAAACCTGCGACAAAGAAGTTAATAAAGTCATACGTTTAATCTCTTCAACAAAACCCTTTCTCTGCAGTATTGCGAGCTAGCATTAGCTAGTTGCTTTTAGCCTGATAAACCTAACTGGTCCGGATGTCCAAAAGAAAACAGTTCACTGTGCTACTTATTGAACTAAGCAGATCATCGTCACAACAAATTATTGTTTAAGTCTAAAATTAGTTTCATACCAGTATGAGAGGAAAACCAAATCGCAAGTAAACGACAGTTTATTGTTGTTTCGAAGAGGCATCCACCGCCTCCTCTCCAAAACCAGCGCGCACGGTGATGACGTCATTGACATAATTTTATTTTAACCGTCCGTTGATACGGGCAGATGTTTCCTTTTAACACTTAGCATATTTTTTAAACTTATTAAACTTATTGTTATTTATGTATATGTTACTTTTGTTAATTTGCTTTTAAATCATCCATGCTGGAATTAAGGTATATATATATTAGCAATAATAAAAAAGAATAAATGAATAACCGCTTCAACGTCTTAACTTTATCTTTCAAATCAAACACTACTTGACCACTTTTGTAGTGTTACGATAATTACACAAACACTTGATGATATAGTTTTATATTTATAAATAAAGGTTAAGAAACACAAGATTAGATTATCAAGAAAACATAACAACTCCCTCGATAACAAATTTTAAAGTGACATTTGACATGTTCCATATATTCCATGAAATGTTCCCGCTTAAAAATATCCTCACACAAATCGGATTTTCACAAAAGTTGTCTGAGAAGATAAAAAGAACCCAAAGAAATGAGTGAGGTAAAAATGTTATGTTTAGCCATATATAAAATGATCAAAAATGACATCTGTGAGAAAAATATATGTGAATCTCTAGAATTAAGTTGTTCTGTGGGTGAAACCATGCAGTATCACTGAAACTCGACCAGGAATTCATTTATTCCAGATCATTTCTACTATACTAACCTAACCTCGTAATCACTGATCATAGTAATGGCTTTTTGTCAAGCTTTTCGTTTTTTGTTTCATTTTGAGCACATAAACTGTGCAAACCTATGACTTTATTGTCAGGAAAATATGTAAATGAATGAATGAGACTCAACATTAAGAAATATTTCTTTAAATGATTCAGTGAAGTTAAAAGTACCATGATTTTCCTTGAAATTTAGAGCACACACCATTAAATATATGACTTAATTACCACAAAAACAAAAAGCATGTTGTGTCGCTGTCCTGCATGAGAGAAAGCACACAGAAATATTCAAATAAAAGAAAATTTTATTCTGATAAATACTTCATACAAATATTCAAAAACATATGCTATTTCAACAACTTATCATAATAATGTATATTTTTGATAAGAGATTAAATGGTTTAATTTGAGATGGAATATAAAATCGGCTCGAACACATTTGTATGTGCGCTCTTTCCTCAGAAGTCATTATCGCTTTCCTCCATCAGAGTGGGTTTCATACCCCCTCGAGATGGACGATTACTCCGGGACAAAGGACCCTCTAAACTGTCATCTTCCAAATCCTTGCCTTCCTGCTCCTCTCCTTCCTCGTCTTCCTCATCGTCCTCATCCACATCAATCTCACTGTCTTCAGTCTGAAACAGCAGGAAAGCAGCAAAAACGACAACAATTACTTGAATGCTGAAATCTGTTTCAAAGTGTCCAGTCTAACAATTGAATATGTAAATGTTTGATATCAAATGAATCACCACAGGCATGTTTTCATTTCGACTAATCACAGAACCAGCTAATGCCGTACTGCTACTCCAATCAGACAGGACAATCTAATCAATGAATCAATTCTTTCTACTAATGAAAACATGGCATTTGCCAAATTTAAAGGAAAAATCCACCCTAAACTCCAAAACTGTTAAAAACATCTGGATCACTTGCCAGGCAATCGTCTCTTTTTGCTCACTCAGTGGCTCCTAGTACTGAGGTTTACAGTATATATGTGCTGATGAAAACATACAAGTATTCTCAGTGTACTTCTTAGAAATCACAGCACAACCATTAATGTCTGTTAGTGTGATCATTAGCCACATTTATCCTGAGCAACGTCACACACATGTGGATCCATTTCTCTTCCTTCGAGAATTTGAGAATGGATTTTTCCTTTAAATACACGAGGAGGGGGGAAAAAAGAGTGAACTTGATTCTTGTCCTGCACAAACCTTTCCTTTCCGTTGTTTTTGGGAATGAGGGACTGACCTTCTGGACACTGCTAAAAAGGCCTTATTAAATAGGAGTGAATGACAATGAGAGAGATAAGAAGGTAATCAAAAGCGATGAGAAACTGATCAGAGGCGGTGACTATAAGGTAGTTGGCTGACAAATAAAGTTAAACGGCAAGTCACACACAGCAAGCGCCATCTTGAGGAAAAAGGACAAAATCAACAGAAAACAACTTGGCATGTTGTCAGTTGGAGCACGTAAAAGAGGAGCAGAAGAGAAGGAAGGAGCATCGTGACAACAGCAAGACATCACTAACCTCATCACTGTCACCACCTTGCATGTTACCGATGAAACGCGCCCCTCTCCCTTGTGAGAAGAAAAAAGAACAAGCAAAAGAACTGAATCTTTGTTTTCTGACTCATAATGAGCAAAAACGACATGAATGTGCACCACTGAATAGCTTTATGGTAATTCAACAGGGCACTTGGACCCAACAGAATAACAGACGCAGTCAGATTGTTTTATTTAATGTCTGACCACATCATAGAACACTCTGCAATCCTCTGAAATCAGGTGGGAGGTGAGCTGTTGCAGGAAGACAACGTTCCACGCAAGAGCGAGAGCTGCAGCAGCTGTTCTTGGAGGAGAGGATTTATGTCGCAGATGTGGAATAAAAAACTGTGGCTTTATAAAAATCGAGCAGTTGTGTTTGTGCTTGTCCAAACTGCGGGAACACAATATAGAGTTCATGGACTGAGACGCGCCAAAGATGCATTCAGATGTGCTAGAAAAGCGTGTAAATGGTCTTGTCGACACACTGAGCCATGCAGGTCACCATGTAATGCAATGAGAGTTTTTACGAGGAAAAAAAACACCAGTAGAAATCTTAAACCAGAGCACCTTTTTCAGACAAAAAACACTGTTTTCCAGACAGAAACACGCGCTATGGATTTAATGGAGGTAATGTTATCATTACCATCAAATTCAAATGCCTCATCTGAATGGTTAAAAATCCACTAAATATTCAGGCCCAACATGTGGAAATACTAGCAGGGCCGACACCTCGAATAGCAATCTGTCTGAACATGGTTCAGCTTGCAAAGTTATTGTGGTATCAGTAAGCATTACCCAAATACAAAACACAGCCCAACAGGTTGGGAAGTTCTGGAGTTTTCCTTTACAAAGAAAAAACTAAAAATAACAGATAGTATTATGTCTATATTCAACACTCGCTTTATCTTATGTGCCAAGTTGCAATTAAAAGTTGATCGTATCACGAACATCGCTGTAGCCCGTCTGCTTACCTGCCATGAGGCCGTTTCTTGCTGGCCGTGGCTTAGAAGGCCGAGATTCTTCAAGGTCGCTGTCTGAACCTTCGTCCTCTGGAACGTCCAAGTCAGAGTCCTCGTCTTTCACTGCCAGAAACAAGTGTAACAAATGTTTGGGTCCATAAAAAAATCCTGTTTTTAACTCTTGTTCTTAGTGTGTGTGTGTATTCATCTCACAGGAACCCTTCATCAGCTCTCTCTCCTCCTCTCTCAGTTTGTGTTGCATCATCCTCAGAGTGTTTTCAGCCTCCTGCAGGGGAGACATGGCGATGTATGGTAAATGCAATAAGCCAGCAATTTCAGTCCTCAGATCAGTCTCCACTCTTTTACCCACAGGAGCAACGGTTGCTTTAAATTTCATCACTCTTATCTCTCATCATCACAGGTTTGTGAAAAATATTTCACGTAGAAAGGTCGAGGAAGAGGGAAACGCATCCTGTGTGCGGCTCAATGGAGAAACCGCTCTCCTTTAATTTTTTATCATATGCTTGTTTACAGAGAAATCAATAAGAAGAGCTTATCAGGATGATTAACCCACACACACCTCAAACCTTTCCTGTTCCAGTCTGTGGTACTCATCCAGCTGAGACTCCAGGAAGGTGAGGTTCCTGAACTTCTCCACATAGATGTCATACTGCCTCTGTAGATCTTCTTCTATCTTCTCATATTCATCCATAAAAGCAGGCCTGGGAGATTAGGAGGAAAACCAAAAGCCGACTTTGCAAGCATTCTTACATGTCAAAAGTGTTGTTTAAGAACTTGTTGTTTAAGAAAACAGACAACTTTAGGATGATAAAGTATCAATAAACATTTCTTGAAAAAGGGATTTGTTCCATATTTCGTCAGCCAAAATGAAACAACTCCTGGGATTTTACTGGCTGCTACCTGTGTGGTCACAAACTGACCTGACACTTTGCAGGGTCTGGAGCCTCTTCTGATGCCTTTCCAGCTCCTGTTTCTTCTTTTCTATCTTGGCGTCCAGACTGGTCTCATCGGAAACAACATTACTCAGCATTTCTTTAGTCTTTTCCACGCTTTCCTTAAACACAAATGCATAACAGCCAATTCAGAGCATTTAATTCAGAACATTTAACTGCAAATACATATTTTTTTTGGAAAGTGCCAAGTGCAGAATTTAAGGGAAAAAATTTGGAATAAAATGAAAACCTGCCAGGATGAATACCGACCAAAGCGTCCTTGACGGCAGCTCTCAGAGCCTTTTCAGTCTCATTAATCTCCAGAGGTCGAGCAATGGCTGCTGTTCGCATTTCCTGTGAGCGAAATGAAAGGAAAGACAGCAAAATAATCACCGTCACTGATGTTTTTTTTCCCATAGGCTGCATCAAAATGATCATTTGAGATTATGTTGACTTAAGAAAAACAAAGTCACCCAATGCAATCACGACTGAGAGAGAGCATAATAGTTAAGAGCTGAAATATAAGATGAGGGATAACGGCATTTTAAGCCACTTTGTTTTTGTTTTTTTTTACCAATACTGAAGTTAGAATAATTCTCTCTTCTTTTAACAAAGATACGACCGTGTTACTTATGGGAGTGAAATCTTGGAATATGTACTTTCCCTCACCCTTAGGTCCACCTCTTTTCCCAATAAATCATACAGAGATGCTCCTTTGGATGTGACCTCAGATGCCAGCAGACGAGCTGCTTTCAGATCCGATATCTACAACGAAGACAGAGTGAGACCTTATCAGTAACTCATACTTTTCTCTTCCAGCAACAAGATAATATATTTGAATGAAAAAAGGCAAAATAATGAACTGGAAAACATATTGTCCAGATGGTGACACCAAAACAGCCCCTATCCATCAACGCGTGAACTCCACAAACTCTGAAGGACTCCTGTGGTGTTAACATCAAAATTTGGGCAAAAAGATTTTTAAGTGCTGCACGTTGGAAAGTGGGGTCTCCCTGGATCAGACTTGTTCCAGCATTTCCCACACATGCTCAACCAGAGAGAGATTGTGGAGACAAGGACTTTTTGTTGAGTTCATGAACCATTCTTGGATGATTTTTGTAAGTGTGTTGATTTGCAGCCTTATTCATACCCTAAATTGACATAGGTCACTGTTATATCATTACTTTAGCTGTCGTTTAAATATTGTGGCCGATCAGTTTAGTGGTACATGCTTTACTTTAACTCTCTTAGTTTCCAACTTGAAAATGATTTCCTGTAATTCTTCTTCATCAAACTCCTTACTACTGACAGTTTATTTCATTTAGAAAAGACTGATGATCAAGTAGCATAAACAAAACATTAGACCTATTGTAAAAAATGCATCGCACCCTTGAGCCTAGGTCAAACTTGAACTTGTTGTTGTCCTCTTCCACTGTGTCTTCCAGAGCCATTTGCTTGGTTTTCATAGCACTGTACAGCACTGAGGTGATCTTTAGCATCTCTTTCACTGCATAGCCATCAGCCTGATAGAGACGCTTGGTGTTCAGCTTTATGTGAGCCTTTGTTGCCTAAAACCAGGTGAAACAATAATTAAGACAGACCGACTGACTAACAACAGGCTGTCTACAATCACGAATAAAGGACATAAGCTTAAACTTAAGGCAGGAAGTTACCATGAACTGAGCTACAGCCTTTATGAAAAATATTCTGTCTGACTCTGTGTCCACATCAGTGGGGATATCAACATGAGGCTCATATCTACAAACAGAAATAAAGAGAAGGACGGGGGGGAAATGACAAAACAATATCACTGCATCATATTACACCTGCATCAGTTACAAGATTTTCATATTTGCAGCAGAACTAAAAAGAAGACAGGCATGAAGTTAAGTGGGTGGTGTGAAAATTCAAACCAAACGTGCACCTCTAATTTGTGGCATTTTATTATTTATCTTTACTTATGTTATTGATTCCAAAAGCTCAAGCATACCTCTTTACAAGCCATATTAGGATTTCTGCTACAAGAGCGAAGTTAGGTGTTCTGAAATTCTCCATAGATATCAAGCGAGGATAGCCCAAGGCCCTCATCATTTCTATGAAATCTGTTAAATAAGAAACGACTCCAATTACACACTTCTTACATAAGCAGTACTATTTTCCTGACATAAAATGTGAGTAAGCTGCCTGGCATCACTCACCTCTTAAGTCTCTGAAGGACATTTTGGCCTGTAAAAAGAGTTACTGCAGGACACACACTTATTCCTTGACGGTTCCTTGAAGATCCCATACACAAATAGGTGATTGTGAGTTATGATAATGCATGTCATTTGTGGTAAATCTAAATGAACCATTGCCCATAACAACAGGAGGGGCTTTAGCTAGGTAAAAGCTGACATCGTCTATGTGATATAAAAGTCATTCGTCCTTTTTGAATGATTGGGATTTAAGTGGAAACGTTAAATGGAAACAGCAAGCGTTTAAGTGAACGTAATATAGGCTTAAGTAGTATAGCAGTGATTCCGCAGCCTCGGTAGCATCTTGCTAGCTGTATGTTAGCAAACAGGCTAACAACCCGAGTAGTTGGTTGCTAACAGGACGCTAACTTTTAAAATTAATAATATTTGTTAACTGTCGAGTCAGCTGATAGAAAGAGGAGGCCTACTGTTTCCACGAGATTATTGTATTACCTGTTACCGATTTAGCCAAGCTAGGTTTATCAGTTGCCTCCACCATAGATGATCTCTATGGAAACAGATTGCTAACTACGGAAACGCGAGGAGGCCAAAAATGAGGACACTCTTCTTGCATTGCATGCATTAAACAGTATATTGGAATGTTAAGAAAGAAAATCTACCAAAGACTAATATCATATTAATATGTTACACTATGCAAAATTCTTTTTTTAATAAAAAATATACACTGACTATAAAGTTCATGAGTCAAAATATCATTGGAGGAAGTGTAAAAGGCGAAAAACAATTGAAGTCAGCTGTTAAGCTCCACATAAACACATAATTTCTCATTTTAGAATCTCACAGAGCTTAAATTCGCGATTGAAATTACTTTGGTTAAAAATGGAACTTTAAAAAAAAAAAAGCAAAAAAAGCTTTCCGATGGACACCTCATTTTCATGTACTATTATAGATGTGATGTTTTTTGTTTCTTTTTTACATTCTAGCGCTATTTTTCTGATACAGTCATGACTTTATGGATGTATTTTGTTTGTAGAGGAAAAACACTTTCAGTAATTCAAGAAAAGTATGCAGCAAACATGTAAAATGGTCAAACTTGTGCTGTCTTTTGCAACTTTTTATTGATTTTTATCCTTCTTGTACTCAGTGTTTAACCAAGTATCCCAGTTATAATGTACCATAGAAAAAGTTCTATGAGTTGTGGATTAATAAAGCTTAGAAATTAGTCATTGCTATTAAGTTCTAGGTTGCTAGAAGGACTACATTTCAGCTCATACGTTTGCTCTCACACAGATTATTGTTGATAAAACTCTGAATTTACTATATTATACCCATCTTTTAACCTCTAGCTCAATTCCAAGCAAGCTTTTTATATAGAATGATAGATTAGTTTACGGAAAATACAGCTCAGCTACAAGATAAAATGCAAAGCAAATATATAGTATAGATAACCAATAAGTAAGCATGGCAGTAGACATGACCTCCATGACACTATAAGTACTTATAGGTCGTATGTAGGACACCTAACGGCTGACTATTGTGCTTAGTTGTGTTGAAGTAAGGCAGTACTATTGGTGGCCACATGGCGGCGACACCTCCGACTCTGAGGTGCCACTATTCTTTTGTAAGTATAGGCTTCTCTCCTGACGCAGAGCATGATGGAGCAAACCGGTGAGCCCCCTCAAAACAGCAGCCCGGCTGATAACGAACCCTCTGCCTGCGGCCTCTACAGTAAACGCTTAAAAGAGCTTGAGAATGCCGCCCTGCAAACTTCCTTAATATCACGAATGGAGACGGAATCCGGGGCGGACGCTGGGAGCTGCACGGCGCAGCAGCCCGGGGAAGGCGAGCAGTCCAACGGCTTGTCCTTGAACTACCAGCCGGCCCCTCAGCAGCGCGACGCGGACACCGAGGTGGAGGAAGTGGCGCCGGTGACGAATGTGGCTAAGGAGCGGGTCGAAGAAGAAAGGACGCTGACCGACCACTTAAACAAAAGGCTGCTTTCGTCGTTCCTGGAAAAGCTTAACGAAAGAGATCTGGCGCTCCCCGGCGTTCAGCGCCTGGACTGCGCTGTCGCCGACGAGGACTCGAACAGGGCCGCGGATGAGTGGTGAAACAGCGGGCTGAGGAACAGTAGCAGCAGCAGCTACACGGTTGAGGGATTCAGGACCAACGTGCGCGGAAGCACAATTTCTCAACGTTAAAGAGAGACCTGCAGTTAGTCTCACCTGTCAAATCTAGGAGATGGAGTGTCTGGAAATGTTATGTTTACTTCTGTTTGTCAGAATGGATGAATGGTTAAGAAAAATGCAATAAATGACCTCATGTGATTCTGAAGTGCCTTTGTACTTTTTTCTAGATGTGCCTGGCAGCCATGATGGATGCAACTACAGTCGTTTGTTCACCAACATTTATCACCAGATGTCAGTATACGCCACATAATTGGTCATAATTGTGACATACACATACTGCACTTTCTGCACCAGAGTTAGTATTTTTAGGGGCATGTGAAACTAGAAATGAAATAGGGAACGAGAAGGTTACACACTAGAAATGACATGCTAAATATGCCCACCCACCCCTATAAAATCTAACTTTTTAAGGCATAAGGCAAACCCTCTAAATGTAAACAGTTTATTATGATTGCTGAAATTGTTGTTTCAGGTTCACATTTGGTGGATGTGTCCTTCATACACATACATACACAACAGCTATACGCTAATCAATTAATTAAAAATGTTCATACTGGAGCTAAGACCAAATGACACACACAAAACAATTTGTGACTCAGTACAGCCTGAACAGCAGCAGTTTCTATCCAGTTGGTGGATTCTACCCATGGATGCATTCACAGAGATGTTGTAATGTGGAATAAAGTATATTTTATTTATATTTGTCACAACAGCTGTGAATTCAAGATGCAACATAGACAAATTTAGATTTACAGAGGAGGTGTTTCCTTCATACTTCATGTTGAGAGTAAAACCAAAAGCCGTTTAAGTTTCAATAACAAAGAACAGTCCAACTCTCACTTTAAGAATAAGCTTTTGGCTTGTTTGAATGAAACTAGATACGGTAATAGATATAGCATGACTGCAGAATGAGGAAGTAAGAACTGAATTGCTGTTAATCACAATCTACACTTTGTGTCACACTTCTTTTGACACTGGTTGGCATGCAGGTGTGCTTCTGTTCAGATATGGAAACATACCAGATTGAGATGAAGAGACTTTTCAACATACCTGAATAAATATGATTTTCGACTGCACTTGGCACAGGATTAGAGGCGTGAATGTAAATCCAAATATGTGGCAGGCTGACAATGAAACCACAAATGATACAGTGCCAAAACAAACAACCCTTTTAAGAGCTGAACTCAAGCAGGAAATGTCCCTGTGATTCGGAATGCTATAAAGGGAAACTGACATTTCAAAGTCCAAATTCTAAATAGAATTCAACATTTCTGTTATTTCTTCTTTTTTGTTTACTGCACATCTTCTCGGCGCAGATTCATCAAAGGCACCACCTGTGTTTTCTCTGATACTTTGTTTCCCTGCAAGAAAGACCAGAAACCTGGATTTAAAACAGCAAAACTGCTGGTGGAAACTCCCTGAACAGTACTTTATTTCTCACTTGATCCTTGATTAAAGTCCAGCTCCGCCTCTAACTTCAGTAACTTGTACTGCTACAATAAAGGAGATCATTGATTTATTCATTGTTTATTTGGTTCTTTTACCTGGTTATTACTTCTCAGGTTCACAGGCGTCTGCGCTGTATCACAGTACTCTGCATTTTGCAGAAGGCAGGGACACATCCTGACCATTGTAACATTCTTAGGGACAAACACAGACAACACATCACATGTATTTACAAGACTTGGTTATACTGAATTCATAAAATGAAGAAATTCCAACATAAAGTCTTTGTTACACAGTGTTATAGTCCAGGGTGGTACATAACGCTAAGAAAATGAACAGCTAAATGTTCTCAGACCAAAAGAAAAGTCTGAGTGGGTTGATGTCCTACAGGTCCATTACTTATTCTACAAATTCAATATTTGTGCTTTAAAACAGATACTACATGTTTGGAAGCCCTAAGCTTGTGGTAGCATACTTACACTGCATTCAGATGGGACCTCCACTTCCTTTTTATTCAGGTCCCACCACAACAAACCCTCTTTAATTTGACTCCTCTTTGTTGGTCCTGTGTTAAGAGAGAAATTTGTGAACTCATATGGCATCACAAAAAGTGGAAGCTAACCAGCTTTTATTGCACCGTGACTTTGTTGGATTGCTTTGTTCGTAGCTTGATGCCCTAAAGTGTAACTGAGTGCAGTTTGTTGAATTAAATTCATTAGATTGAATTAAAACAGACTTACTGAGAGGTGAGTTCTCGTGAATCAATGCTTTTCATAACAAAACACACATCTCTCAGTGTTGTGTCTTCATCTTTTTTTCTTTAATCTTGTTACCTGTTGCGTAGCTCACGATCAGCCCAACGAGTATGACCGAACTAGTGGCTATGGCTCCAAAGTAGAGGTAAGACATGGAGTAGAAGTTATAGATGCCACTAGATTTTGGGAACAACAGAGTGAAATGTGTATTACCGTTTTTATAGTACTTTGCTAAACAGTTTTGGCACACCTGGTCAAAACTTTTCCTGTAAATAGTTGATTGAAAAGTAAATGAACTGATTTCCAAAATGCAAACATTTAAGATGAATAATTCCTTTAAACAGTTTCAGCCAAATGAGTGCATTATTATTATCTATTTATTTATTTGCATTGAACTACGGTATTTTCTACGGAGTGAAAAAGGCAAAGGAATCTTCTAAAGGACTGAAGCCATCAGAGAACATCAGAAAACTCCAGTTGAAATGATTTTGTTTGGGCTTTGGTTTGCTCACAGTCATCATTAGGAAAGTAAACTCACTGACCTTTGGTCATTGGGGTGAAGTGGGGTGGAGATGGAGTGTTGATCATGGTTAGAGCTGCTGCTCAGGGTGACGTTAGTGGCTTCACAGCCTCCTGTGAGGCTGGCCAGGACACCCATGGTCTCCTCACTGGGTGGGTAAAGAGTTGAACCCACAGCCAGCCACAGAGAGACCCCATAGCCCACTAATAACCCAGAAAATGCCCCCTGGAAGAAGGATAAAAAAAAAGATCTGTTAAAATGTTAATGGGGCCTCTGGTTAACCGCTGTCTGAAAATGCACATGTTTGTCCAGTGTTTCTGACCTCAGTGTGCTCCGATCTGCAAAGAACAGGAGCTGAGCTGTGTGGCAGTTAAGTTTAGTTAATCAGCCTTTTCCCAGCATCGATAAATTTTGTTAATTCCGCCCCTGGGGCATGTTCAAATGCTGGGTAAATGTGTGCATGAAGAAATAAGTTAAGTGCCAGCAGACTATTTCATCTGCTGTGGAAAATGCTGTATAACCCTATTTTTATATTTTTTTCTAGTTCTGTACACCAGTTTGGGAATAACAAGAGTCTTTGCACTGC
Organism: Leuresthes tenuis; assembly: GCF_036924035.1. NCBI lineage: Eukaryota > Metazoa > Chordata > Actinopteri > Atheriniformes > Atherinopsidae > Leuresthes > Leuresthes tenuis. The sequence goes on along the minus strand of NW_027325361.1, from coordinate 11,158,823 downwards.
TTATTGTTTGATTCAGGGTACTGCGTCTGCTTGTTGGCCTGGTCTGGGAGGAATGGCAGTTTAATTTAAAATAAAGTCGCATTAGATGCACTTCATTCTCACAGAGGCTTCATAAACCAATTATCCAATTACTGCACTGAAATGTTGTGCATATACAAATCTAATTTCAACAATCTGTGGGACGTTAAGGCCTCAGGCACCTCCTGTAGTCTTTGGCAAACTTCGAGTTGGGAACCACTTATTTACATATCCAGTGGTTTCAGTCATTTAACAAAGTTTCTCCATGCTTCATTCTCTCTTTCTTTCTTTGCCAAAATGCCAGCTAAAATGTGCTAGGACCAGGTCTGTTTTCTAGATGTATACCATGATGAGAAAATGTTTTTTTGCTTTGTCTCTCCGTTGGATCAGGAGAATAGCAAACCTTTTCACAGGGAGTCTGCAGTAACAAGAGATAAACTGACATCTACATATGAGTAAAACATTTATTGAGTAAATGAATCGAGATAAAGCAGAGACACCTCCCTTCTGTTTGGCTCAAACACCTCATTCAGAACTGTTACGTTAATGATTTATGAAATGATTTTGTTGGGATTTAGTTAGTATTTAGATAGAATCTTTGAGCCAGAAAGGAGTGTTTACATGAAGTAAATATTTGCCTAAACTACAAGACTATCTGTCAGTTTCCTTGATAAATAAATTTGGTCAGCTAATCAGTACCCAAATGATGAAGGAAACTGAATATATCACAAGTCAGGAATGGGACTGAAAGTGTTTAGATTAATAATACAGTTTTGGTGTATGTTTAAAAGTGACTGACATAAATAGATTTAAACAGACCTTTATCTCATTAATTTACATTTACAAAGCACGTCACATGTTCACTTCACTTCTGTGTTCTGTAGTGATTGCTCTTGATCTTTCCATAAATTGTTAAACAGGCTTTAATTAACTCAATGTTGATGAGACACGTTGCGATGCAAAAGCTGACAACTGTTTGTACTGCCAAGGTCTGCAGGTGTTTGACGCTGTGCTGGTTTTGGGGTTGGGTTGGGTTGGATGTTATTTAATAGCAATTGCCACAAGAGGACAAACCAGGCTTTACAACAAGTGGGAGCTTCACAGGGAAACAGGGAGACAAGCCTATAGCAATACCTCTTTGCATCAACTCACAGGATGTTGGAAGGGGATAGATCATGATATGAAAAAAATCAATGTTAAAGCACAATTTATCTTTTAATGGCCATAAAAGTCTGCTGCTACATCCAGTCCAGTCCAAAAGAAACCCTTTCTCAATAAATGCAGTGTGTTTAATTGTTGAATGTATGGTTGGAGTAATGCATGTACTGTTTTGAGGTGTCGTGTGAAAAGCCGTAACATTTAGTGAGTATATATTGTAGTTTAGTTTGAGTCATTATTTCAGTGCTTCACTCTTGTCCTTTGAATTCCAGGTTTGTACTTCATATATATGTCCTAAACATTTTTCTGGATAATTAGTTCACCAGTCACTCACCAGCTTGTTTGTTGCTGGGACGAACATTCCCAAAATGAAGACGCCCAGTAACGGACCGCTGACCACCCCCATGACAGTGAACGAACCCTGAAGTGAGAAGACAAACGTTGATCTGGAAAATCAGCGTAAATGTTATATTGTAGTTCAGAATGAATCATTTTTCTGGACTTCAGAAGTCAGAAATTAAATAGAAATGGTTCGACTATCTAGCTCTACAAAACCTTTGTGTAATGATTTCTGTCTCATTTAATGTGTTGTTTAATTCAACAAAACTGAGAATAATAAACATGATGCGTATGATACTGAGAGCTTTATTCAGTGAACATTCATTTCATGAGCTACATGTAGGATGCAGCCCTGACAAGTCATATTATCTCCCTTTGAAAGCATTTGTGTTGCTGCGTTCTTACAAACATGAAAACTCATCAGGAATCATCTACAAATGTATCATACCTGAAGAACTCCCCAATCCAGCAAGGAGGAGAGAGCAGCTACGGTGATACAGCCAGCTCCGTACAGAAAAGCTTAGACCAAAAACAGAGAAGGCAGGTACAATATTTCTGTGCAGAACTTTGCAAAACATGAAATCTTCATATTCATATGAAAGGATAACTTTTCAAGTGTGATTTAAGGAAGCTTGCACCAGAGTTGAGTCAGGTGATGGTAGTTTGATTAGGCTGACATTTCCAGAAAACGTACAAATTTGCCTTTAACCTTTTAGTTAAATATCACTTTTAAACAGGCATTATCAATATCTACAGACCAAAACACCTCTTTACCTCAACTGGATGGAAATTATTACGGGATGAAAATTGGGGATGATGTAGCTCTGAGCAATAGAAAAATATAAGCAGATTAACCTTGAAAATACATCCGTCCAGTTATTTTAGTACTGATAAAACAGAAGATTCAAAAGACCATTCGTGATCAGTGAATGCTATGTTGGTTGTTTATGAAAGTTCCTCATTGGTGGTCCTTTTTACATTCATGTACCAAAGTGACCCTTGATTAGAGAAACTGTTGGAGTTAACCCTCCCAGGCAAGGTCAGGTAGAAATGTTTGACCAGAAGGAGAGTCAGAGGAATTCTGCCAGAGCAAATGAAACACAAGTGTACAGATTCTTCTCATTTTCAGGGCTAAATTATGCTATTTTTCAGAAAAAATAAGTTTAAGAATACAAACTCCTTTGAATGGATTTTCAGTAGTGAGTAATAATCAACCTACACAGTCCTTTGGAAACAAGGATCAGTTTCTTTTGCGTCATGTGAAGATGGGGTCTCAGCAGATCTTCCATTGTCACTGCAGCCATGGCGTTGATACTTGTTGACGCTGTGCTGTTATAAATGACACTTGGTAATCCATAATTCTACATGTGGATCTCAGAGATTATTTATATGCAAAATGAATTAATTCTTGAATTATTTCTGACTAACATAGCCACTAACTAAGGCGGAGTGCCCAAATTTCTACTTCAAACCAGGAAAGATGGTGAAGTTTAACATTTAATATCCATTATCTTGACAGTTATATTCAAAGATGATCCAATATCAAATATAGAGTTTAGAGGATAAATCCAGTAAGCAATCTTTTAGCACCAAAACTACATGCCACCAGACAAGGTGGCTTAAAGAGGTTACGGTCAGTCTTCACAGTGGTAAAAATAAGAACTAATCTGGTTCATTTTAGTGTAAGAACAATCTAAATGTGAAAAAATGTTTGTCAGCCAGAAGTGCAGCCATAAAAGTTACATCTAATCCTGAACTCGTGCCTGCAATTACCAGATAAAAGTTGTGGATTACACAACATTTTCATCTGAAACGTAATGAAGGTGAAACATAAACACATGGTAGAGTGCAACTGACTCCGATTTTCACCAAAGTATTTCACCACTGGTTCCCTATATTGTTGCAAAACTTATCTGCATATTGTATATAGAGTAAGTAGGATTCAAGTACCTAAGAGTCCCACTGTATGCACAAGCAAGGAAAAGACCTGGAAATCCTGGATGATTTCTGAATATGTCCAACACGAAGAACGGCATGTACTTCATCAGAAAAGCAAACGGGTAAAAGTGGAAAAACAAATATTGGTGTGTTAGACAAAGACATTTCCTGCATATGTTCCTCTCTCAATCTAAATCAGACATTACAAAACAAAGAGTATATACCACAACAGTGCCACTCAGTAAAGTCTTGTGTAAAATATTCTATGAACTTCATCCTGATTTAAAGAATTACTTCTGATTATCAAATGAGTGCAGAAACAATTCATGATATCTGAAATGGAGATGACTTTCAACCGTAAATGATCAAGTAAATCCAGCACTTCTAGTGGGCCAGTGTGAGACAAGATAAGTTCTCCTTGTCTGGAGTAATCTGAGTACCAGATCAGGTGTAGAAATCCTCCCAGACTTCAGCGGATCACAGTCGCTGTAATAAGCAAACATGACGATGCCGCAGGTGGCCGCACTGGAGACAATGAGGCACAGACCCACCTGATTCACAAACAGAGCCCTGCAAAAAAAAGAAAACTTTATAAAACTTTAAATTTATGTATTTCCACTTTTCACCCATTTATCTGCTTTGGGGAAAAATAAAACAGATTTGCCAACTAGTTTTAGGCCCATGCAAGGAGATGCTCAATGTCCATGAGTTCGTCTTATCATTAAAGAGCCAATTTACAGGGTCATAACTTCATTTCTTGGTTCTACAAGAACAGGTACTTTATTCTTCAAAGAACACATTGTACATTGCTGCAGGATCTGCTCTGGTGAACTCATTGATCAAAATGGCAGAACTGTTTGAGGTGTGTTAAGCTCGCCAATTGGTAGGAATCATCCAAATGCATCACATGATGACATAGATAAGTAATGGAAGAAAATATGAACTACTGAACAGTTAAGATTCTCTGTGGGCGAGAACAACTTCCTTTGGTGCAGACTTTTTTTTTTCATCTCAGAAGTCCGTTGACCTGCATAAAAACTAAATAAAACACTGAAAGAAACTGAAAAATAAAAAAATTAATGAAAATAAATAGAACCCAAGTTAATCTATTGTAAAACAAAGCCAAAAATAAGCATGCACATCAAACTGAGATGACCTGTCAGGACCCATAATAATAATATTAATAATCATTGATAATAATAATATGGTAGAATAATGTCAAACTAAGCAAACAAGATGCTGATACTCAGATACCCTTGTAAATATTGGCACTGTGCTCCAAAGATGGCTTCTGTCTTTAGAGTTGAGGGTTTGCTACAAAGTAAATTCGCCACAGCAAGGCTGTCTTTGTCATGATAGTGGCTATCATCTTTCTTTTTTAACCCACTTTCTCCTTCAGTTGCTGCATAAAAGTGGCTGTATGACACCTAATTTGATGCTTCTTCGGCATAAAATGCCTGGTTTGCCCACCACTTATCTGAAGCATGATGAAAAGGGTGGTTGAATTGAAGCGTGTGCTGAATGTGAAAACAATAGTGCAGCATAAATCTACACTTTTGCTGCAAATAAGGCTAGCAAGTAATGCTGGCAGAAAATTGCACAAATTTGAAAGTAAATACTATAATATATAATAATATATTTTTTAAACAGTAACTACACTCAATTCATTTGTAACGTGTCAGCTGAACGTTAGAGCGCTTACATTCTAAACTAATCGTGTGTGTTCTATTAGCTGTAATATCAGCAGCATAAAAGAGATTCAGCAAATCAAGACAGTGATTGAAAACATGCGTCTGTGTTTTCTGCCTCACCAACTGAGTGTATGTGGGTTCCAGTGGCAACCCTATGCATTGACTTTGCTCTTCTGTGAGCTGTGTGGCTTTTTTTAGGCTGCATTGATGATACAGGCTCAAAGGGTTTGCAAAATATAACTTGTTCTTGAACCTGGGGGTTCACAATGCTCTAGAAAAGGTCAAAAGTCTTGATTTCATGATTTTAAGAGTAATCTAGTTTTGATTTGCTGTGGCAGTCAATGTAATGTGTCACAATCAGTCAAAATGTCAAGCTTCAACATAGGATAAAAAATGTAAAAATATTCTGCTGTGATTTTGTATCTGGGATATGGTAGGAAAAGAGTTTAGTTTAGTTGAATATTTTGTGTATGACCTCCTCCACCAGGCCAGGTTGTGTGTTCAGTTTAATGTTATCATGATGATCTGGCCAGGTTAAAAAAGACCCACCTTTGTGTCACTGAACACTCAGACTTTAGGCTCAACCTACCTCACTAACCTATTTATCTTGTTCAGTACAACACTCAGCACCATCGGTCAAATCAAACTAAGAACGCCAGGGGTTAAATGCAATCTTGAAGTGTTTCATATTGGCGTTTAATGAAGACACAAGTATTTGAAGAGATTTAGGTCAGTAAGATGTGTCAAAACCGATCAGAACTGAGGAAAACTGAACAACAACAAAAGGGCTCGGTGCACCAGATGGTATTTTAAGTTTGCACTGGTCCAAGGTCACATCTCCCGGGAATAACTTCCAAGAGTCCCTTAATTATGAAAACAAACACTTCACACACGTCGATGTCAGTGACATTGAACTGTTTTGTACTCAACACGCTGAATCTATAAACAAAACTGTGATGCAGATAACTGCTGACACAAGAAGATTCATGTGCAGGAACTTTATAGAAATGACAAGCAGGTCTCCACTTACAACTGGGCCGCCCGCTCTGATCGGCAAGAGATGTAGCGCTGGACTTGTGCTTGGTTTACTCCATACATGGACAACCAAACCAAGGTACCCCCAACAGAAAGGCTCCAGAAGGTGTAACGTTTCCGCGGGTCAACGTCAAAACTGTGGAGGAACGTCACGACCAATTGTTAAAGCATTATCATCCAGTGGGAAGTTATTTTCACTGCAGAACTGTGCTGCATGAGAGCTCGAAACTTTCAAGCCAACCTTCTTTTCTTTTTTTAAACTGCGCTTTATCTGGATGTGTGTGCACAATATTCAAATATCATGTGAATATTTGGGAGTTGAAAATGTACTCACTCATCAAAGTTGATACGCGATCCATTGTTTGCAATCTCTAGTACTCGTGCAGGACCACCGACCAGAACTGTGCCATGGATTAAAACTGCCACGAAGCCTGACAACATGACCATTATTTGGAACACGTCGGTCCAGATCACAGCCTTCATGCCACCCTGCACACAAAAGATGGAAGAAGCAGAGACAGGGATAGTGAGAAAATATAGAAAATGACAAGTACAAGCAGATTCACCATTTTGCTTTTGCTCCTGAGATTTTCCGAGTTTCATAAGGACTAGACATCAGTCCTGTCTTTCAATGAATAACTGACTTGCCGTACTGGTTTGATAAGAATATCAAAAGCATGTTCTTACCACTGTAGTGTACAAGGTGCAGATGATCCCCGTAGAAAACAGAGATACCCACATATTGAGTCCAGTGGCTGCAAAAGCAAATTTTTTTCATCATCAGTGAATTTGAAGATCACTTTAATTAGAAGAGTTTGAACTCTAAAAAAGTTTTTCAAGTTGTTTGAACAGCATCCACCACACTTGCCCAGTCTTTGTTTTAGCAAATACTTAAAACTTTGTTTAAGCAGTGGTCTTGTTCCATGAGCAACCCATCAGAGGTATTATGTGAACATAGGGCACATGAGGAGAGACAACAAGGGATTCAACTGAATAGAGATTCAACACGATCTTGATTTCTTCAGCAATGCTACTTTTTAATAATTGTCATTATATGATAACAGTTTTAATAGTGGAATACATTTAAATGTTTTGGATTATAATTAGATTACAAAGAACTGGTTTGAACAAGATTAGATTGGATTATAATCGGAACATAATGGGATGTATTTAATCGGGCATCGGCTTTTGCTGAGTGCCCACAATTTACAGTGAACTGTCACAAAGAAAAGTAAACTTAACTGAATCCAAATGAGCTGATGGATAACTAACTAATTACCTGACATCACTAAAATGGATTTGCATCATTTTCATATATGTATTCTAACACATTATCTTTACAACTGCACCCACGTGATGCAAACAGCAACGAGCAGGAAAACAATAAGTTGAAAGGAAAGTTTGATATTATAAAAATTTGGCTTTTTTTTTTCTTTTTATCTTAAAATCCTGCTGTGACCATGAGATCTAAGTGTTTCCTGGTACACTCAGTTTTACTGCAAAAAGCCAGTTCAAATAGAAATATTGCTGTAACTCATAATTCCTTTCGCTTCACTGATCCCGTTCTCACCATTTTAGAGTTCAGTTGATTCACACACGGACCTTGACCTTTGCAAAATGTCTGTTTTTGAGAATACATATTGTAGAACTTCATAAAAATCCATGACAAAGAACATGTCTGCACTCTGATTAGGTCAGAATTTGCATGTAGAAAATCCCGAGGGATCAATCATACATGAAAGGAATGTGGAAATTACAACCAAAATGGAGAAAGAATAAAGATATCCCGTTATTCTCTCCAGACAGAGAGGAATTACTTGTTCTCTCTTACCCTCATTGAGGATCAAGGCTGGTGCGTAGATGACAATACCCGTGTAAAGCAGCTGAGAAAATATAACACAAACAGATCACAAGTAAATGCCAGGAGGGAACTGGACATGAGCCATTTTAGGCATTTGCATTAAACATTTGTGAAGGCATAGGAATCTCTTTGAGAGGGCTGAATATTTAGATTTTTGAGTGACACAGATCATAACGATGCCTGTCTTACCGTTGCAATAAGAAACTGGATACTGCCCAACAGCTGCATCCCTCTGCCAAACCTCATCTTCAGATACTGTGGAGGGAAGAGTAATAACTTCATAGAGAATCTCTGCATATATCCCTCATCCTTCTTCGCCTCCTATATTTGCCCCGTTTGATAACCCACAGGTACATTTCATGAGCTACTGAGAAATCATGACCCTGTTTCTGCACTGTAATAAGACAAGTATGTGTTCTTGATCATTTGGGGTTTATTTTGATTGAACCCTCGAATCTACAGCCACTTGGTCAAACAAATGAACCGCATATTCTTATTCCAAAACAGCAGAAACCAAAATCTCTTTATCAATGCAAATTGATCACATGAAACAGGATGATTTCTTTCACCAGAGATTCTGACAAGATCAATAGGCTGCACATAGCTTTTTTTTTTATCAAAGCCAGGGAAGGCAAGGGTAAAGGTTGACTTTTATCTACAATAAAGTATACAAACTGGTATTACAATGGAATTGGACTGCTCAGTGTCTGCTCTGCTATAATCTGTAAACTTGGCAGCATTCTACATTTACTCCAGTAATCATAGTTGCAGTCTTGAATGGTTTCAGTGGTTGATAGTAGGCAGCAAAGTACTCAAAATTGGTCACGCAGTATAATAAATGGCACGAGCAGTTAGGGATCCCTGTGAATAGACTGTGATTAAATTCTTTTAATTATGAATATGTCAAACAACTTCTTGAGAAATCTGAGGTGCTTTTGATTAAGTCCTCCTCATGACAATAGAATCCTGTTCAGTTAATTTAACAGCTGAAAAACAACGGGAGGCTTACTATCACCTGATTGGTGCTGGTGATGCCCAGTCGAAAGAAAACTGGCAGGAAGAGATAAGCTGTCAGCACGGAATTGATGCTTTGTCCGAGGCACATGTAGAGGAATTTAAAGCCATAGCGAAACCCCTCAGAGGGAACACCCAGAACCTGGACTGCTGACATAAAACTGGCACATAGTGAAAGCCCAACAGGCACGGCTGGCATGCTCCGGCCCCCGGTGAAGAAGTCGTCCGGACTGGCTTCCCTTGGCCTCCTCTTCAGGGCCTGGAAAAGTCCAATCGCCATAGATATTGACAACATGGCAGCAAAGACAGCGTAGTCAGCCAGGACAAAGCCCTGTGCGGATGATTCATTAGCAGACTGCTTCTCCATTATGTGACTTTGATGCCGTCCGCCCTGTAGTTTCTTTTGGAGAAAGACGTCAGGTGGATCTGTTAGAGTGAGTTACAGGCAGTTAGTGACTTACTGACTGATAAAGACACAATGCATTCATGCATATTGGTGATATACATGTAATGTCAATAAAAAAAAAGTGCACTTGTCTATAAAGTTTTTTTGAAAAATGTTGGATGCAATAACTATCTAAGATCTATAACCACAAGAGTTAACATTAGTGTTTGAAATATTTCTTTTTTTTCAGATCTTTTCCCTGCTTTCGTTAGGGCACCACAAGTTTTTGAGTTGAGCATTGCATTTGCACTGGTCATCATTGTCAGCAGTCTTTCTGAAAACCGCGTAGTCACAAGGGGCAGATAATGATGAATTAAAGACTTTAATAAAGAAAGAACCAAATGTAAGGAGCTGCAAGTCACATAATCCCAAAAAGTCCAAAACCTGAATCCATAGGTGGAACAAAACTGATAGTGAACCAGGGGGAGATAACAAGGAGCTAGCAACTAACACAGAAGAAAAGAGAGTATAAATACACAGGATAATGACAACTGAAAACAAGTGAGGAGCAACAAACAGAGGAAGTAAAAGCGACTAAAGTGCATGAAGGAGCAAACTGTTTGAAAATAAAACAGAAAATAAGATCAGTAAAGTGGAGTGTCAAATCGAAAACAGATAGATTACAAAAACTACCAAAACCCATGGACCACAACAGTCACATGCTTGTCTTTTGATAAGAAGTCCTTGGCATTACATTTGAAAATAGTTGATGCTCCTTTGGCATTATTTTTCAGAATGCAGGGTAGTAATCTACAACCGTCAATGAGGACATTTAGTTATTCCACAAAATCCAGCGTTTTAGATTGGAGGGGTGACAGATGAATAAAACAAAAGTATTTTTATTTTGAAAACTGGAGTTCATACCACTTGAGGAGTCATTACTCTTAAACTTTCATTGCAACTCATTGGGTATGGGATTTGGCAATGAAACTACATGTTTAAGTTCAGGAGAACATAATGGTTTGGGTTAAACACATTATCAATTATCCCTTAAAATCTGCAAGTCTCTCCTTTTTTCATATAGCAGTGACCATTACCAGCAGATAATAAAAGTGTTCAGCAACATTAACGCATCTGAATGCCACAACAAAAGTAGACCCTTTCCTACAAACATATGCACTGCAGGCGTTAAAACTTGATGAGGGTAGATGATCAGGTCCACTGGCACTTTATGCTCTGAGGAGTTTTGTCTGCTCCTGTCACGTTACGCTAAAATGGAAAAAAAAAGCCCTTAGGATGGGACTATCTAACTAAATTAAGCTACAAAAGCGATGTTTACGTTCATTGGGCATGTCATTTTTTTTTTTTTGCACTTATGTTTTGCAGAGCACCTTCATTCAAGGTTATGCTATTTGCTGAAAAATACCATATGATGTCAAGTTTTCATGAATTTAGTGAAAAAACAAAACCATGGAAATCAAAAGATGTGAGTTACAATAACAGGGTTAGGATTATATAACAGATTGCTTTCCCATGAATTTTGTTGGTCAATGTCACAAGGAAAGTCTAACTTTAACTTAAAGTTTGTTTCACTCTCCATAAAACATCAGCACCAGCTTTTCTGAACAGAGCACGTTGCTGTCTCTTTGTCGGACAATCAGAAATATGCCCAATGCTGCATGCTGTGAAAAAAAGTCATAAAAAGTTCTCAGACTGTCTGCTTTCATTTGCATTTCTCTATGAAGTAACTAAGATAATATGAACAGTTTCTATGTGTGAACATTTTAACTGAGAAACCCTTGCTTTAGGTAACTTTAAACAGCAAACTGGATTACTTGAGCAATTACTTGAGAAAGGTAAAATCCTTTTAGGATGAATATAACAGCTGTAGTATTGGAATCCTGCTCCTACCACCTTGTCTTTTCATTCCACTAAATAGAGTACTGCCAACAGTTTACAGCATGCAAACAAGAAGTAAAGATGTTTCTTATTTGCGACATCGGTTGTAAACGTGTTTTTTCCAGTTTCAGAGTGGCTGAACAGAGTGAAGGTTTGATTTTTCCATCAGAAATTTGAATAAAACATTTCAAAGACTCACCGCTGCTCTACAGTGAGTTTAGTCCAGTCCAGTCAGTGAAGAAGGAATGTGCTGACAGACCTCTTCACTCCTCAGCAGCTTCTTTACCTGCACAGTCCTTCTCTGAAACACGTGTGTGTGTGAGAGAGAGTAACGTCTGAGTACATCACAAGAAGTCGCTGGCAGGTAAGCGCTCAGGTGAGAGTCTGAAGGAGGGCTCAGAAGTTTTACTATGTGGGATGGAACAGAATATCAAAGAGCATCGATGACCTTCTGGAGAATTAATGGCCAACTTTATGCAACACGTAATCCCTTACATGTGTTTGTTCTTAGATGTCAGCTAAATATGTGTGTGTGAGGGTGAGTGAGAGTGGGAGAGCAAGAGACGGGAGGTAAGGAAAGACTGCTGGCTGTGTTCTGAGAAAGTAGCCTGTGGTTTCTCTCGCTCTACATTGTACATCCTGGCCGAATTAGCTGGGACATTCAGTATTGCTCATTTATTTCTCTGTATATGAAGGAGTCGTGTCAGTTATGTAGCTCCTTTTAAACGTCTCATTTAACTTGAAAAAATATGTTAAAATGAAAAGAATTTAGGATTCCATCATTTTGTTTCTCTCTTCTTTTCTTCTGCCATGACCTCAAGCTTTATAAAGTTTATCAGTACTTTTACTACAACAGGCTAATCACATACAATCTGAACCAGGTTAAGAAAATCTAGACTTTGCAGTGGCACATTCTGTGAAGTGTCTAGATTTGGATATCTATTAAACTAGACGATGGAGAGTTTTATCACACCATTTGCATATCCTCTGGACTTGAACACGACAGCTAACACACACTTAAGATGGGTACAACTCCAGTATTACAGAGACAAAATGGCATCTCTTAGACACTGTTGCAAACAGACAGCAGCAAATGAAAGTGGTAAAAAGACAGAAAGAAGAACAGTCCACCTGCACAACAGCCCATTCAATTGTCAAAGGTAAAATATGTTGAATGAATGAACCAGAGCCAGCATTGGAGCTCAGTACCAAGGCGAAACACAGATCGTCACACCTCATCACACCACCCATGCATAATAAACATCCCATAAAGCTTATCATCTACCGGGGAACTACCTTGTTGTACAACAAAAAAAAAGTTTACAAGGAGCAGTCTATTCTGATGAAACAATGCTATGTCCAATTGATAAAGTAATAAACTCCAGCTGTCCTCTCCCATTTCACATGTGTAGAAAATCATAGATCTTTCACGAGCTGGTTGTTCCCACAAGATTAATCCCAGGGAACACCCTTTATGTTCAGTATCTTACCCAAGATCCAATAAGAACCCCTATTTGTATAACACTTCTTAAAATACTTTACAGAAAATGTATTAATATTATTGCTATTATCATTATTATTATTATGTTATGTAAAGCACAGAAAAAAGAGTCAGAAAACTCCAAATGTATTTAGGTAATTCTGATAAGCAAATTCTCATTGGCAGATCATAATTTATGACACTTTTCTGCATCTGTGTAATCTGTAGTATATTAAAACCTCAAATCTGCTTCAATTCATACATGCAAGCTTTTTACAACAGGGCTATTTTCAAATATGATGCAGGGGTTAATCAAAAATAATTATGATTTCATTTTAACCTTGGCAAAAAATTGAATTTATCAAAATTTAATTTAAATGGATCATAATCAAAAGGCCCTCAATGGTAGATCATTTTGTTGCTGAATAATTTATTTGAGGAAAAATTGCTAAAATGAAAATAAAAAAACTTAAAAATTCTAATTAGAGTAGACTAAATAGAAAAAAATAATATAATAATAAATAATAGAATTTGACAAATTGCTGGAAAATAGAAAGAGACATGGCATGTATAACATGCAGAGTTTGCATATAACACTGATAAACTCTGTTGGTAGAAAACATGGATGGTACCCTCTGCCAACACATCAATATTCGGGATGCAGAAATGCTCCTTTTTAGTAACATGTACCAGGATTAGTAAGGTCTGTTGTTGCTAAGCACTGCCCTCCTTCTTAAATCTTACCACTCTATCTGCAGTCTCTGTCTAACTGTATGGTCTGAGAGGTAGAGAGGCATATTCTGCAGTCTGTAATGTGTTACTGCAGCCATGCCAGTTCAACACATAAAATTTATTTTCAATATTGCAACCTCATTGTCCATCTTATCTGCCAGTCTTCTCCCACTCCACATGACAGCCAAAGGAATAAATGATCTAAATGTCTTCGTCTTTGCTCTAAATTTTGTTCCTGCTCTACATCTACAGCGTCGAATGTTACCAAAGCACTTATCTGCAAGCATCCTCTTATGATATACTCAGGTGTCACTCTCTCTCTCTCAAACACACACCCACACACGTGTTTCCCGTTTAGGTTTGGGCTCTTTTTCAGGTCATAACTTACAGCACTATGTAAAGGTTAATCTGCTGTACCCACATAAAGATAACCTTCCATTGGTATGGTTACATATCAGTGAAATGTTTAAAAGTGCCAGATGTACTACGACATAGAATTTCAATAGAACACCACTCAAAGCTCAATTACAAATATTCTAAAAATCTATGTTTTCACAGGATAAAAAAAAGCTCATTGGAAAATCTCAAGTTGATACAAGGAAAGAGTGAGTATGGTTTGTCCAGTGCTAGTGCAACACACTGCCACCAATTATAATTCTAAATTATAATGATGTCTTGCAATCTCTTGCAGTTAAACGCCATATCACCATTAGCAAAAGACACAGTTTGAACAGCCTGGTCTTTTTCAGTGTAATTTCTATGCCTTTCTTGTTTTATTTGTCATTTCTATTTCTATTGTGAAGGGATGACACTCATTAGAGTTGTTTTTTTTTTTTAAATATCTCTCAAGGAACAATTATGCACACGTTTGTTTACATGTGTCTCCATCCTTTGTTTACAGCTCAACTGAAAATGAAACCCTGTTTGTCCTGGTCTGTGACAGATATACCCAACTGATAAAGTATAACAGCACATTCAGTAGTAAAGTTCAGGTACACTGCTGAGTGTCAACAGTGCAAACAGGAATATCAGGATAAAATAGAAACAGAAGAAATTATTAAAAAAATTACACTCAAAGATTCACAGTCTATTTGAAAGCTGTTGGCTAATCACTTCAAAAACAGCTAATTACTGTCCATCTGAAATTATCTTAAAGACTCGAACTCAGTGTAGATTTCAAGAGTAGAGATGAAAAAAGTAAAACCAACTGTGTCTCTGAAAGGATGGTTGTAAACTAAGCTTACAACTGTAAAACCACTACTATCCTTAGCCTGTCAATGTGGACTTTGAAACAACTGTATGGACAGTGAAATAAAATCTATGGATGGTCATAGGTCTGTTACATAAGGTGGAAAGAATAGAAGATTCAATCTGACGCTCTCAACTTTTAAAAGCAGAACAAATTACACCATGAAAAATTAAACAAAACAAATTAGATAAATCATAAGGGACTTTGCAAGGACAGCAACAGTCATGAAAGTACATTTGGGAATAAAATCAAGTATTAAGTAAGTTCCGTATTTCAAATTTAAGTATTGGTTGATTAATTGCATGAAGTTGAGTGTTTCCTTCATTTTTAGAAATGTAAACATCTTGATATTGTATAAGAGTGGTTCTTTAAAAAGATTGCAACTAGATTTTCCCCCTAGTTTGTGCTGTTTTTGTAACTGATAAGTTTTGGTTTTATTTCCACCAAATAATGGCCTTGCTCACATGCATACACACCTCTTTGTACCACCTTCACTCCGTTTACAACCAGGGCAGTTACAAGAATGTTTTAATCTACAACCATAATCTCTTGTTTTTACAGCCAAAGAACAACCTAAGCTCTCAGGCAGGAAAAATGTTGGCTGGTCTAAAAATCAAAAAAGCGCCTGCACTAAGAATGCGAGGCGGAATTATTGTGACCAACAGTGACAACTATTGTTGGGAACAAGACTGGATATAAAAAGTGAACGTAGGCACCATGACGTCACTCATTGAACAGCTTTTTGGAGTCTTGTGTTTGGCATATGGACCTCACCCCATTGGTCTTTTATTTTTTGAGGCAGAAATCATCATAATCAGACAAGAAAAAGGACCGTGAGATTGATACTTTAAAATAGGACCGGACAAAAGTGCATACCTTTGAGGACTAATACCTTTGTGATTAAAAAGGATGCAGCCAACTTCATAACTCTGGGAAAAAGGTGAATTGTCTTTAGAATGGGAGTCAGGGAGAGTTTTAGGAGTTCAAAAGAACATGGTTAGATCCTTCCATCCATTTTCTGCTGCCTAGCAGGTCACAGGTTCAACTGTCTAAGCAGGGCTAGACATAGATGTTTAGGGCTGGCACACTTTACTATTATGACTATTATGCCCATGACTTTCCTGTTATGTCACTTAGGTGCTGCCCTATAAAAAAACAAGCTTTGTTTTATAGAGCTTTCAAGCCACAGACTGTGACACTACTATATTTAGGACTTATTTACACAAACATCAAAATAAAAAAGAAAATTAAAAGCATAAATTAGATGAGACAAATTGTTAATCACAAGAATGATTGCATGCATGAAATTGCTTGCCATTCAGATCAAGTGGTTTTGTTCAAACTAAAACAGGAAACTGCACTGCTGAGAAGACAAGCCACACTTGTCAGCTGACTTTCTTTTCCTGTAGAGTTCGATGAATTGATATCTTTCGAGAACTGCAGTTGCTGTCACTATGTAGCAGTTTCCATTTAATTTGAGTTACTGACAGTGACATCATGAAGAATCATCTGTAGAGAACTAATCAATCAGTACACGTCAGAAAAGGTAACAGTTTTAGTTTTATTGATTTCTTTATGAATTGAAGAAGCTAGTTAACAGTTACTTCACATTGTCAAGTAAGATTGAAGTCTAAAACGCCAATGAAATATCTTAACAACAGATAAAGCCAAAAATATTAAGGTACTTAAAGAATGACCAAAGTATTGACAGTGTAAACTTTTCTGCTGGAAGGGTTAAAAACTTATAGTTTAAAAACAATATAAAAGTTAATCAACATAGAGAATGAAGGAGTTTTGCAAATTTCATGGCAATGTGCATATATTGTTTGTGCAATAGTATAGTGTGTTATATAATGATCTGAGCATGATGGTAAATGAAAACAGCAATGATGTGTAGGAAGCTTGAATATGCATAAGTTGAACATTTGGTCTGACTGGAATACGCTGTCATGGACTAAAGTGTAGGTCACAGAAACATTTTCAGCTAAATGATGGGACAGGAAGGAAACGAGGTAGCGAAGAAACTGTCAAGAGGGGATATTTTTCCAAGATAATATGTAAAATAGCATCCTGCTGTCCATTTTAGCAGGGTTATGAACCATATTAATGTTTTGTGTTTGTGTGTTAGCGGGAAACAGTTTGACGCAGGTAACAAGAGTCTGTAGTCAAAATCAGGAAATCATTTAAACTTCCTGTCAACACACACACAGACACGCTGTCAGAGTGAAAACGCAGAAGTAAGAAAAGTCTGGTTTTACAGGGACAAATGATCGATATAAGGACTTTAGTCGCTCACATATAAAGGTAATAGTTGAACAAATGCCTTTAATACCTTATAATACTTCACTTTAGCACCAAGACCGTAAGTATAAAGCTATTTTTGACGATCATGTGAGAAGACATGTCACAGTTTAATTTTCTTTGGACATGACGTGGGTTTCGTTGTGGTGAATGCATTTGCTTTTTCGTTTTGCAACTAGCTTTGACAAAGACTGGATGTTTTCAAACTATGTCTGAGTTGCTTTTAATTTTGGCTTACCTACAGATGATTTCCTTACAGATAATACAGATTAACTTTTCATTTCAGTCTTGTATTAATATTCTTTCACGTGAACATAGTGAGAGATATTTTTATTTATTCATTTTGAAAGATTGATCATCAATTATGGAAATGTGAACCAATGGTACATAGGATTGCATAATGTTTTGTATGTTACATTCTGTTAGATAATGTTCCTTATTCAGGGACAGCCATGCATGGTTAGCGGTTTTGTGTGATAATATGGGAATCCCCACGAGTCTGTATATATGACACTTTCGTTACTTAGTGCATTCGGGTTTAGGTCATGTTCTGAACATAATGTTTACATGGCAACCAGAGAAATGTAGTTGTACATATCTCTGTGAACATCACTATATGGAAGACTGAAACTGCCATAATTCAAAATAATTACAAAAATATATAAATGGCTAAAACCATAAATTAGTATGATTAATGCTGCTGAAATAATGTAAAAAACAAATGTATAGAATCAAGATAAGATGAACTTCTTATTTATATATAGAACCCTACTTAATTACTTTGTCATTTATTTTTTTAGCTTAGTTTATTAATTAAATTCACTATTCATTTATTTACATTTATTTGCATGTTCATTCTTTTATCCCCGTATAGCACCATAATTTATTTTCTTCATATTTTCCATTCGTCTTCTTTAACTGATTTACTTACATATGTTGTTGTTGTCATTTTGCAATCAATTTTTTAAATTGAATCATTGAACATTTTTGTGTCTTATTTCCTCTCTGTTTTCTCTACCCTTATTTGTTTCCCTTAATGAATTCATGTTTGTGTTTCATTTTTTCATAGCTGTCTCTGCAATTACATTCTGGTAGATCTAGTAAAGCTTCCATGTCAAGAGATTTGACTAAAATTTCATTGCTGCATATTTCAAATTTGTTTCTAATAAATATTTCATTTGAAGCAAGGGACATAAATGACAATAACACCACAGAAGGTCACCCTACTTTAAACATTTGTTCTGTGCAATTGTTGATTTGACCCTCAGACATGTCCATGGATCTCAGAGAGGAAGAGTCGACTCCTTTGGTGATCAGAGATCGGGGAGGCAGCCAGAGGTCCAGCTCAACCATGACCCCTGGTTTACAAGTACACCTCTACTTCTTTCCAGGCACTAAAGATGCAACAACAATACACATATCATCTGAACACATATCGGCAGAAAACGTGTGCATCAAAGCAGGGAAGAAATGTGGTAAGTTTATCAGTGTGCCTGAAAGCCGCTCATTATTATTAAGAGCAGGTATATAGTCATATACAGTTTTAAATCACAATGTCTTTTATCTCTTTCTCCAGGAATCTTACCAGTGTACATCAGTCTTTTTGGTTTGGCATCTGCTGATCTCTCATTTTGGTATCCTCCCTCACACATGTTTGACTCAGATGAGAACGTAGAAGTTCACTTTCGAGTCAGGTAAATGTAAAATGTTTATGATCAAAACATTTATTTAGAGTTATGCTCTATATATATATATACACATATCAAACAATGTAAAGGAATACAATTGTTATTCTTGTTAAACTTGTATGACAAATATGTTCAAGCAAAATAAAGAAAATATGTAAGACAATGGGGTAACAACTGTGTAAAAGATTGCACAGGCATTTGATTAGACAGTTTATGAACTAAATCCAAAATTGGAAGGAATTCATTAATTTTTTACCATCAATCCAATCATGCTACATGAGAGAGATACTGACAATTCGTCACTTGCATCAAAATAAGAATAAGCAGATACTATAAAAAGTTTGAACATGTGATATGTTGTCTTTGAAGTATTTTTAATTGAATATAGGATTTAAACAGTCTAAAAGGCATTGCATTCTAACCTTATAAGCAGTTATTTTAATTTAATTCTCCCAAAAACTCTCACCGTACGTCACATTCTAAGTGGAGCATAACAGTAGTCTCACACTGAATGTCTGAAGGTAAATTATTGTGGCTGTATAACTAAGCCTTGCAGTCATACATGAGGAATAATGGATTATTTGTTGTCTGAAGGTTTTTCTTTGGAAACTGGTTTGGCCAAGGATCAAGAACATCGTTCCGTTACAGTTTGGCAAGAGACACAATCTGTCCAGTGCTTGACTATTGTGTCATAGACTACCTTTTTGCTCAGGTAAAGTGCAACGTATTCAGTTTCAGTAACATTAAAGTATTATTAAATAATTATTTATCTAACAGATTAATTTATCTAACAGACTAATTAGTTTAATTCATTTAAAAAAAAAGTAAATCACCACCAACATTAAAACATTCAGGAGCATTCCACCAAGCACAGGTTTGCTTGATGATGTAATAAGTGTCACCATTCACAATCAAAATAGTTTTACGTTAGCGTGAACTAAGAGGCTCTGTCTGCAAAACTGACACCCTCAATCTTAATTTAAGTTTGCAGCTGATCACACAGACAAATAAATGGTCTTTTTGAGAAAAATATTATGGTTGGATTGAAAAAGAAATTGAGTTGTTTGGCCACAACAACCAGAGGTATGTTTAATGGAGTAAATATTGGGCAATTAACCCCAAGAACATTGTCCTAGATGTTAACAGCGGTGTTAGCATCATAATGTGGGACTATTTTCCTTCCATTTGACCTTGTAGTGTGCCCAAAGTGAAGGGAATAATAAAGAAGGTGAAGGTTATAATAGACGCCTAGATAAAGTTAAAATTCTTTACTTTACTAAAAGCATATATTATCGAGATGTGAAGACCATTAATTACTTCTTTTGTTGTTTAGTTGCGAAGTGACTTTATTGCCAGTGAAGCAGGAGTCGCTCCACCTTTGAGTACCCAAGAGGAATGCCTCGGCCTTGCTGTGCTGGACTTGTGGAGAATGGCTAAAGAGCGTCATCAGAGTGTAAGAGAGCTCTGCAAGACTGTCAGGTATTTATAATTGAAAAATGTCTCATTTTCAGCTCTCATAAACACTATGAAACTTGGTAAAAGACTATTTCTTAATTACAGTAATTCACTATTTGGGATGCCGCATTTTACATTTCTGTGCAGCAAACCAGCTCCTAGTGAAATTTAAACAAGCATAAAATGAGATATTACTCTTTTAGAAGTAGATTTTGTTGCATGTCTTGTAAAATGGTGTGTTATATTCATTTAATTCTGTTCTTTACTTGAAATACTCTTCCTTAGCTATAAGTCATGCCTTCCCAAGTCACATCGCCACGACATCCAGAAACGAAACCGCCTGGACCGCTATCGAATCCGAAACACCCTGAAGCGTTTCCTGAAGAAGCTTGGCAACTGTTCTGTGGATGAGTGCAGCTTGAAACTCAAATACCTGATTGAGCTGGCCGGCATTGAGCCTTCATTGGGCACTGAGACTTTCCATGTGAATCATTCCTACTCCCACTCAAATGCAACTTCTTCTCTGGTGCGGGTCAATGGGGAAACAGGAATCCAAATCTGTGGGAGCTGTCATCCTGATGATCCAGTGGTGAGAAGAAGTTCAAGTTTGTAAACTCAGAGATTAGCACAAAGGTAGCCAAAGTTTTTGCTTTGTTTTTTTTTTATCTTCCTTTTTTTGTCTTCAAGGACTTATTGTTGCAGAAGCTTTAGCTTAGCAAAGGACATAAACATTCAATAAATGTAATATTTTGGTATATGTTGTGTTTGTCTCAACATGTTTTCCTTGTCATGTAAATGTGAGTTATATCGTTAGGTTTTAATTTTGACTGTGAGAGTAGTTAGGTCCAGGTTACCTTGTTTTCTTAATACTTTTTTTTTAGAAAAGCTCTGTGTAATGCTGATTTTGAAGATTTGAGTTTAGTATTCTTTGAATGGCATCTTTATATTTGAAGCTAAAAGGGATGAAATAAGGGTTGATGTCTCATCATGTCAAGCAGCCAGTGGACACACTGCAGGTCTATGCCATCATTAGGTAGTTGTGTTTTGACTCTATAATCTCTACAGGCAATCATATTATGCAGTTCAGAATAACCAGTACACATTACTGAAACTGGAATATTGGATCATAAATTCTTTAAGACAAAATTTATTAACATAATAAATAAACTTTCAGTTTTCTGTACAATCAAACGTCATCTACAAATCAGAGGAGTTGCCTCCTGCTGACCATTTGAAAGAAATCAGGTGTAAATACTAATTGACTCTTCAGATCCACCAATTGTATCTATTTGTTACAATCTATGATGCTGAAAGCAGCTGCAACCGAGAACCAAAGTGGAAGTGGCAATATCTTCTGTTCCTCAAATGGTCCTGGGAACAGGCTCCAAAACTGAGTCCGTTCTCAATGTCCATCAACATCAACAACTTTGCAAGAGAGATAGACCTGTTTGCAGTCTGTTCCAGAAATAGGTTTTGGTCTGTTCTGCTAATTTCTAAATGTATAACAACTGTATGATAGTGATTTTTTTTAATAACGTGTACGGTGTTCTGTTGTTTTCATTCAAAACCTTCCTCCCTGTGTAATGCTGGTGTTACTCTGTGGCTGCCACTGGCTGATGAGTTTTGGTCAAATAATCTAACAGCTATTAAACTCTTATTTTTAGGAGTGGCAGACCTTCTGTGATTTCCAAGAAATTATTGACATCAGTGTAAAACGAGTCTGCCAGGAACAAGTTCCACAAGACAGCAGGATGGTCACAATAACTCGCAAGGATGACATATGTTTGGTAAAACATCTAAAGCAGTGACATTTTTTCCTACTAAATGACAGTCCTGTTTCTGTTTAAACTTTGCTGTGTGCTTTCTCAATTTTCATAACAGGAAGCCAATTTCCAGAGCCTCAAAGAGGCCCTTTCGTTTGTTTCTCTTGTTGATGGCTACTTCAGACTGACCACAGACTCAAGCCACTTCTTCTGCCAAGACATCGCACCTCCAAGTCTTCTGGATGGACTCAAAAATCATTGCCATGGCCCAATCACGTGAGTTATTTTGACAAATGCTAAATCTGATATGGTGCCATGAAAAAGTCTTCTCAGCCCTTTTCTCAAAGTCTTTCTGTTCTTTTTCCGCATTACAACCTTTGTAATAATGTTTTGGTATTTTTTTTAATAGGCCTACAATAAGAAGTCAAAATTGGCGAAGTAAAATTAAAATGAATAAACAAAACTAATAGATTAATAAACAAATGTATAAAATCAAAAATGATGACAGCAGATTAGAGTGTATACACCCCCTTTGGTGTGAAAGCCATAAATCATGATCGTGTCCTGCCAAGAATATCTGGAAGTCCCATAATCAGTTCGATTGAGTCCACCTAAGTGCAACAAGGGGAGGAATACTTTTACATGGGTCTGTACCACCATTTACATGCTCCAGTTTTGAATAAATCTGTCATATCTCCTTCGATCAGATCAGAAATTGCGGTCAACAAGTTGAAAAAGTCTGGATGCCAAGGTGGTACCTTCCTTCTCCGGCAGAGTCCCAAGAACTATCAAAATTTTTTCCTCACTGTTTGTGTTCAGGTAAAGATGTAACATAGAAGAAATTATGATTTACTATGTTATTCTTAAAATTTTACTAGTTTTCTACTTGTGATTTTGGGTAGTTCTTTGAGTTGATGTCAAATTATTATTAATATTTAATTTTTGTCTTATTTATTTATGTATTTTTTACATTTTTTGTCCAAGACAGACTAAACTAAACACTTCAACTGCTTAAAGTTAGAGTCAGAGAAGCATCTTCTCTTGTGCAAATTTTTTATTTTTTATTTTGTGTCATTTGCAACTTTATTAAAGCCCGTTGATTCTATTTCTGCAGACCCTGCTTGGACTTGATTATAAGGACTGTCTCATTATTAAGAATGAGCACTATAATCTTCCTGGTGTCCAGAAATCATTTTCTAGCTTGAAAGAACTGACCAGCTACTATCAACACAACAAGCTGCTGCTGGCTGAAATACCTGTCACGTTAGCTCGCTGCTGTCCGCCTCGACCTAAAGGTATGCAGAATATCACATGGTGAAGATCGTTAAGCTTGTAATAGCTTTTCTCTTTGTCATGAGTAGAAAATAAACTTCAACACGTGAATAATACAAAGTGAATGCATAACTAGAATTCTGATCCACAGCTCATTTCAAACTTGGGTCCATTTCCATGCCCAATTACTTATACATAAGCAATTTAATGTAGTAATCTCCTAAAACTGTTCCTCACAAGCCCCAACTTCCCCAAAAACAGATCACCACCGCATCGCTTACATAAGGTAAACAAAGTCAGTTTGAATTAATTAGTTTGCATAAAAAAAGTGAAATTTTAAACGATTTTTTAACAGATAGCAAAACTAGTGCAATTAAACAGTGATTAACAGCAATTCAGTACATAGAGTTTTAAAATCTTGATCACTTGAAAGCACTAACATCGACACATTCTCAGCTTATCACATACTTACGCTTGGTCAGGTTTTAATGCCTTTACCGTCAATTGTGACGGTATGTGAATGACCCTGTGATGCGCCATCAGTGAGCTGGGGGGGTCAGACCAGCTTTCTACAACACTATAGTGAATCTGTTATCTGTAAGGTCTTTTAGATGATGCTTCCTACTTTGGTTAAGTGTTTGTACATACGGTATATTTTTTCATACCCATCGTAGGGAGCTGCAGAAAAGCTTGCTGGGATCTCAACATTTCCTTACAAATGCTCTGGCAACATGCAAGTCAGTTAGATAAGCCGTTATTTGGAAGTTGGATGGACAGCAGTGGAGAAAGCTGCTTTAATCCAATTTATGTCCAGTGTTTTTGTTTTTCTCTAGTTTCAGGTTGGAATCCTGTGTTTGTTTTGAATATTCTTTCTCACTGTGAAATACAGCCTTTCAAAACCTTGCATATTCTTTTATGACAGGGAGTGTGTGCAAGTGTGACTCTTTTTGCTGTACATCGTTGAAGTAACACGTGTCTGTGTTTTAACTTGTAAACTTGGCTGATTTTCAATATCCAGTAAAAAGAAAGGTTAATTTCCAAGCTATATGTCCTGTAAACATACTCACAGTCACATCCTGATATTTATGTATCACCCTAATACTTAGATTTTTGGTTTGATTATTGCAAACTTTGTGGATTGCATATTAATTTTCATGTTTTCTGCTGTTCCTGAAGAGCTCACAAATCTGATCATCATACGCAACAACAGCTTAGTTGAAGGTCAGGGGTCCCCAAAATCTGAAAGGAACAAATTCAGTCACATTCAGTTCCAAATGATCAAATATGAGGACCTGAAATGGGTAAGTGTGTAGACATGACACTCCACCTTTTACTGTACCTCCAACTAAAGTAATCTTTTCTTGTTTTTTTTTCAAATATATTATAACTACAATTATGACTTTTGGTACTGATGATACTTTAGAAGCATCTAATGTTGTTACTTCTGCAACACTATATTCAATTCAATTCAATTCAGTTTATTTAACGCCAAATCACAACAAATGTCATCTCAACGCACTTCAATGATACAGTCCAATTCAAGCCAATTAGAGTCTAATTCATTGTAATCATTATCATTATCAAATCCAACTAATTAAATTCCAAAATTATACATACAAAGCCAATTCAAAAAACAGTTTCCTAGCTAAGGAAACCAAAAGACTGCACCGAAACTTCTCTTTGGTCCAATCAATATAGTCAAACTAACCATAGAGGAACTTCAAAGTTAAGTCAAATTTATGGTTACAGAGGCTTATTCAGAATAAATGTCATAGTAGTTTCTTTGTGTATTTTCCCTGTAAGGATGAGAGCCTTGGACAAGGCTCCTTCACTCGGATTTTTAGAGGCTACAAAACTGACATCCATGAGGGGGAGAAACACATGACAGAAGTTCTTCTTAAAGAACTTGATGCCATTCACAAGAATTGCTGGGAGGTGGGTTTTATAAATGAAAGCATGTAGCAACTATGTTGATAATATATAACATGTTACCAATAAATGTGTGGTGTTTGTGTACTTTTTTTCTTAGTCATTCTTTGAGGCTGCCAGTTTGATGAGCCAGATGTCTCACAAACACCTCATCCATGTATATGGTGTTAGTGTCCATGGAGTGAAAAGTAAGTAAAAAAATATCTTTACTACTTAATTGTTATGGTTATAAGCTTAGGAAAGCTATTGTCATCTATATTTTCCAGATGTGGTAATGTGTGTTGTGTTGAATGTAAAGTTTTAAATTGACAAAAATCAGCACATGAGATGAAATTCTGATTGAATTTAGGATTCCTGTAAAATGAAATGCATTTTCAAGGACCGATTCCATAAATGAATAAATCGAAAAAGGCAATGACAATCAATGAAATGATTAAAGACAAATGGTACACCATCTTCTTCTCATTAAGCATAAGAAATCCTCCAGTGACCCAGCTCACTCTCTGTTCACGTTGGTGAGCACTGGAGACTCTGTGTTTGAAGAACAGCTGTGGAAACAGATCTTGCTGTGCCTTACAGATGTCATGGTGCAAGAGTTTGTCAAGCATGGGGCCCTCGACCTTTACTTGAAAAGAGGGAGATCTGTGTCAGTGAGCTGGAAACTCAGCGTAGCCAAACAGCTCGCATGTGCCCTCAACTTTCTGGTAAGAAAGGCTTTCAGGTCAATAAGAAAACATAGTATCAAGTGGGACTGAGTGGAGTTCATTAATTCAGTATAAGTGTGGTTGATATTCATCAAAGAAATGTCAATTAATTTTTTTTCTATGTCCCTTTTTGACACTGCTTAATCTGTCAAAATGAAGCTTTTTACAGTTAACTAAACATAAATATTTTACCTCCTCAGTTTGGGGTAGAAAAGTTGTCATTGTGGTGGGTCTACGGTAACATTTAACTGTTTTGCAGGAGGAGCAAAATATTGTTCATGGAAATATCTGTGCTAAAAATCTGCTGCTGGCAAGGGAAGGTGACCCCTCCCATGGCAGCTCTCCATTTATCAAGCTGAGTGACCCAGGCATCAGTGTGGCCATGCTGGGAAAAGACGGTAAAGTAAAGTTATTTACTTTTTTTTCCTATCATCCTGTCTTGCATGTGTAATAAGAACATAAAGAGTGGACACAAGACAAAGGTTTGGCCTCTTTCTGATACAATAATGTTCTTCAATCTACAACCTCAATTCCCAAAAAGTTGGGATGCCTTGTAAAATGTTAATAAAAACAAAATGCAATGATATTCCATTCACAACTGAACAAATACTAGCAAACACTAGCTCGTCTTGAGTTTAATGGCAGCAAAACATCACAAAAGAGTTGTTGGGACAGGGTCATGTTGTAGCACAAGATGAAGACTTTTAAACTGAGCGTTGATAACAAGCCAGATGGTCCAGAATCATGTCTGTTTTTAAAGCGCTGCTGCCAGAAGGCTGCATCTCAAGCATCTGTTATATTGCTTGCACAGAAAGATTCTCTGAATCTTTTGATGACATTATGTACTGTAGATGATGGAATATTCAAAGTTTTCCCAGTTTCACATTGAGTAACATTGTTCTGAAATTGCTTTTTTGTATGTGAGATTTCTAATCAACTTAATAAAATTAATATGATCCCAGCTAATATTACTGTGACTAATAGTATGAAGATATCTTAATGTTATAAATTACTTTACCCTTTTCATTAGTCATTCTGGACAGGATCCCCTGGGTGGCCCCTGAGGTTCTTGAGGTCCCAGAAAACCTGACCCTCGAGTGCGATAAATGGAGCTTTGGTGCCACTGTGTGGGAAATCTTCAACAATGGAAACTCCCCACTGCGAGACTGGAACCTAGAACAGGTACAACCTGTGATGTAGAGCAGGGTATAAGCAGGACTACACACTTACTTTTCAGGCAGAAGTGAGCAACGTGACTACAATGTAATATTTTTGTTCTAGAGTGGAGGCGACATGACTTGTAGTTATCTGCCTCTGAGCCTCTGACTGGCAGCAGTACTTGTCAGCCTCATTAGATGTGCCCATTGAGTTTTGGTATGTGGCATGAAGTTTGTTAATTTAATATAATTGCAGGTTATGGCCAACTCAAGTCACCTGCAGTTTATCTAAGTCATTGTGTGCCCCAAATAACAACAAAAAAGTAAAACAGTCTTTATAGATATTAACAATAATTGGAAGATAAAGCAATTTTTTTTTCAGAATGACATATGACCTCATGATACTACAGCTAACCAGCTGTTCCAAGACACAGTTTCCCTTACTGACCTATATACTTACAAAGTGAGGTTATGGTTGGATGGCCAAAGAAATATTCAAAATGTATGCAGATATCTCAACTACGATCTGATGAAATTGTTTTGTGTGCAAAATCTTAACTTTTTTCAAATTTTAAATTAAATTAAATTGGCAATAAGTAGACTGCTGGGATAGGCTCCAGCCCACCTGCTACCCGACCGATGGATTGACGGTATAGAAAATGGCTGGATGGATGGCAATAAGTAAAAGTTTACCCGCTTCTCCAGGCATGTCAAAACACTGAACCTGAGGCTCAGCTGCACCTTAAGGTTTAGGAGCCTGTTCTGACTTAAGTCAGACTCAAACAACTCAGTGCCAACACACATTCTTGAGCACAAAATTTCATATAGCTTGTAGTTAATGTAGTTCATGGCTACGCTACGCTACACACACATCTAAACATCAGTGATCAACGCCAAGCAGCCCATAAATGCTGATGCCGAGAAATAAGCCTGCGTATTGGTGGCTCTTTACAGTGGATCATTGTCAAGAGGAAGACTATGACATGATTTACTTCATTGTCCTACATTTACATTCCTACATTTCTACTGGTACCAGTTTATCCATCAAGCATCTTAGCACACAGTCTTTTCAGTGCAGTGATTTTACAAATAATTTCACGTTCATGTTTTCCCATTCAGTTACCGTAGTAGCTTTTTTTAAACTCACATGGCTGATGATCATTTTTAAATGAAGCCTCAGATCCTTAGAGTCATTTTACACCTTTTCAAATATTTCACCATTAATGTTATTTTGAATGCAATGCCATGAAAAATGATTACTTCTCTTTTACCAAAATAGAAAAAACATTTTTTTTTGTCTAAATGTAGTTAAATGATGCCCTTTCAGTAAGTAGTTGGTTCTGCTGATGTGTTTTTTGTAGAAGCAGAAGTTTTATGAGAATTGGCAGCAGCTGCCTCCCTCCCAGTGGACAGAGCTTGCTGATCTCATCAGCCAGTGTATGGACTACAAGGCCGCCTTCAGACCCTCTTGTCGCAGTATTATCCGTCAACTCAATAGTCTCATTACATCAGGTACAAGTACATTATAGTGCTGGTTGTCAGTCTCGTCAGTAACAAACAGCATTTTGCATTGCATTACTTCGGTAATTTAATTCATTTAGAAGAAATTGATATCAGGATGCATATTTTGTTCCAGATTAAACTTGACGTGGTCAAGGTGTTTGCTTAAAGAGATTTTTTTTTTTATTAATTCTTTCATGTATTTTTGCCTCTGTGTCTTTCTAATTTTAGTTTTGAAACAAACCTTTTAATAAGAAAAACATGTTTTTATGTGTCTTGGCAGACTATGTGATTCTGCATGCTACAGAGCCCGTTGCACAGAACCCTGTGTGCAGAGTAATAAACCCTGCTCAGCAGGATCACGCACTGTTTGAAGAGAGACACTTACGCTACATCTCCCCACTGGGAAAAGTAAGTGGCAAGCAGCATACAATGTCCACACAATCAAAAGTAGGCATTGACATCGATTTCTACATTTTAAAGACCAGAGGTGTTGTTCAAACAGAGCAAAGTGATAATGTGGCGCAGGAAGGACAGTCTGTGCTAATGCTGCCATCTGTGGTTCATAATTGATAACTGATTGATGAGTATATTCTTTTGATCGTGTGTACTGCACTGGGCGATACACAGTGAGGTTTACTTTTCCTCCTTTTTCATTGAGACTGACATTTGTGCTTCTCAAAATTTCACCAGGGAAACTTTGGCAGCGTTGAACTTTGTCGTTATGACCCACTGGGTGATAACACCGGCGAGCTAGTGGCTGTGAAAAAGCTGCAGCCCAGCAAGCTGTCAAACCTGGAGGACTTCCAAAAGGAGGTCAAAACTCTCAGTGTGTTACACTGTGACTACATTGTCAAGTACAGAGGAGTCTGCTACAGCATGGGTAAAAAAAAACAACAAAAAAAAACATTTCTTGAAATAATCAGCTTCATTAAAAGAGTAAATCCTCATTTCTTTTGCATAAAGCAAATCATATTTTATGAGTAAGCTTTATTTTATGTGGGTGTAAATTAACCCTTTTAATTCTTAATCCTTCCTTTTTAATGTGAAAAACATGCTTATAAAGCCATCAGACATGTGACTCAGATTAACCACATAGTTCTCTCTACGACACCCTGTAAAACCTACAATGTTTATATGAAGGAGGAATAACACTTGACATTTTCCTGACTTAATTGACAGAACCTTGGTCTTTTCATTATTTGCAGTGAATGTTAAAAGTTTACTTGTTCACAGGTCGCCTCAGCATGAGCTTAGTGATGGAGTATCTGCCCTATGGCAGCCTTATTGGTTACTTGGAGAGTAACCGACACAACGTCAGCACGAAGCGGATGTTACTTTTTGCCTCTCAGATCTGTAAGGTGAGAGTCAGATATATAAGCTCTTATAAAATCTTATATTAAGATCAACTTTATAAAGGAAGATTTAATGTCTGTTTTTTGAACACGAATGCAGTATAATTATTTGAAATTATATCAATAAGACAGTATTAGACAGAAGTTTTCACATACGTATCTCACAAATAGGTCCTACGTTAATTATTCACTTATACTACATCTAGCAGCCTGAAATCTGATGAGAGATTTCAGGCTGGTAATTGTAATTGTTTATACTGGTAAAAGTTGAGCCAATACTAATATGTTTGATGCATAAAGTGGAGAGAGTTAAGTTTTCTAATATTTTACCAGATCAAGAATATCCCAAGATTAATTTTTGTGTGCTGTGCGAGCTGCTTTTTTTGGTTATGACTTAAAATTAAGTTCCAGATGAAATACCATAAAGAAACTCCAGCTTTTAGTCAGTGCGGTTACATGCGGGCAATTGGATCGGATTAATGGCTAAATTCCAATAAGATTGAGTTATTCAGCTCATGTAACAAGCTTAATCCAACAGGAAATCGAATCGGATCGGGTTACTTGCGATCGAATTAAGACTGTGGGATAACTCGATCCGACTGCCCACTTAACGTGCCTGGAGACGACGGTGGATAGGATTGAGCGTTCTGCGCATGCTCGAGATGTTTTCCTGCGATCGTCAACCGGAAGTTGAAGGAGTCGATATTACTGTTGTTGTTGCTGCCGTCAGAAACAAACAAACATCGCGATGGAGAATGCACCGTTGTGCATCGCGCTTGTGCCATAATCATGCTCAACACAAATGTAGAGGGATGTAGCTTTATCTTGCTCTTCGTTCGCCATCTTTCTCGAATGCCTTAGTTTTGTTGTTGTTGGTGGTGACGACGTCAACTGGAAGTGGCTCTATTAGCGATAGTTGAAATGGGTACAGCGTCACTTATCTACTGTGGTATTGCATGCTTTGTGCCAGTGATTCAATTAATTCACCGCCATATAACAAAGGATAATTACCCTTGCTCAGATAAGGAGCATAACCCAACTATAGCTATAATCGAGTTAATCTCATCATGTAAACCCACTGAGTGTTTTATTTGGTTTTAACAATGAGAAACTTAGTCTACCTGTGTCCAATGTAAATCCAATAGAGACGTGACAAATCCGCGAGGAACACAGTAATTGAGGTGAACACTGCTGTGTGCGTTATTTTAAAATTCTTCTCATGCAGACTAATACACAGTCTCAGAGTTTTCAACTAAACACATGCTCAGAAGCATTTCCAAAAGTTCTTCTTTCTTATATTTTATTTCTGAGATCATGTCAAATCTTTGAGTTTTGAGGCTGCTACTTTTAAATGTAGTAAAAAAATTATGAACAAAACTGTATGAATGCATGTTCCCTAAATTGTGGAAAACCCTGGTGGTCGCAGCATGATGCTACTCTTTAAAGGCATTATGATTTCCTGTCAATGATAAGTTATGTGGTCTAAAGTCCAATATTTTATTATCCTATGATAAACAACAAAGTTAACTTTCCATATGATTTACTTTTATCTGATGCAGTTATCTTTTCATTTTTACTGTCGAAATGGTTTCAAGAAAAATGACATAACAATTCAAGACAGAATGTTGTTTGATTCTCTTCTGTTTGTCATTTTTTCAGGGGATGCAGTATCTGCAGACCCTGCGTTATGTCCACCGAGACCTTGCAGCCAGAAACATCCTTGTTGCCAATGAGTCGCTTGTGAAAATTGCAGATTTTGGGCTGACCAAGGTTATTCCCTCTGACAAGGATTACTACCACGTCACACAGCCTGGAGAGAGCCCCATCTTCTGGTACATCTCTCTATTTCGAAAGCTGACATTTTGATTAAGAAATTAAAGGAACGTGCTCATATTAGTAAACATGAGCGACTGGAAATGTTTGGAATTGGTTCAGTAATGAACAGCACTATAATCAGGCTCAGGTTGTTAAGCAAAGTGTGTTCCCAAAGACACAGATATGAGTCTAAAGCCCTTTTTTATACTAGTCAAAGAAAAAACGTTAACACCAGCTTTTATCTGGCTCTTGACTGCCATGTGGAAGAGTTCAATTTGCTTTGCAGTAAATCAGCTCCAGCTCTGCACCAGTGGGAACACATCTACCAGGTGCACATGCAAATTTTCTCTGGGGATACTGTGGTCGGTGCAACAAAAATGAGTACAACTCGCATTTTCCTTACAGAAACACACATTTACTGGCCATAATGTCTCATTTGAAGGCGCTGAAACTGACACAATAACTAGCAGACAAAAAAGGTTGTCAGAGACACAGCTTGAAGAATCATAGGTAATACCATCCCTTTATGTTTTTTGTAGTGACACAAACGTCCACCGAGAGGTAAAGGTGTACTAGATCAGTATGTTGTAGCCTTCAGAGCACTGAAAACCACTACAGCACAGAGTGGGAAACGTTGTAATCAGTTTGTTTTAGTGATTCTACCCACATTTAAAAAAAAAAAACCAAAACATTTATTGACACTTTTGGAGTATAGAATAGCATGCAAAAGAAAGCAATGATCACTCAGGGAGAAATCTCATTCTGGCACAAGTAGTGACTGATTGTGAAGTAAAAAATCATTCCTCATTCCTGTCTGTACATGTCAGTTTGTCACCTGAATCGCATACAAGTCACATCCACCAACCAATTTTGTGGGAGGTTTAGGTTCATCTCAGTTTTTTGTTTTGTTTTAACTAAGTTCCTTCCGGCTGAAGCCGTGTTTGATAGAAAAAATATTGTAATCTGCTGCAGTGGAAGTCTCATAAGAATACAATAAAACATTAAACTATTCTTTAAGTAAAACTAAAGCTAAGCTCACATTAAATGAAATGAAGCACAAGTAATTGGACCATACATTGCTTATTTCATGCAGGTATGCTCCCGAGTCCATCACTGAGTCCAGATTCTCCCACAAATCAGATGTTTGGAGTTTTGGGGTCGTCCTTCATGAGCTCTTCTCCTACTGTGATATGACCTGCAATCCAAAAAGAGTAAGAAAGTTAACCATTGTTACATGCTTGTATGGATGACATTCCAACTGAATTTGTCAATATCCATCCATCCATTTTCTATACCCACTTAATTCAAGGGTAATTCAGGGTCACAGTGGGGGCTGGAATCCCATCCCAGCTGTGAATTTAGCAATATTTCAACCTAATTCTGAATTATTACTTTGTCAAGCTATGTATGCAGGAGATTGGACACAGTGTTCAAGGTGCAACCATTTCAATGTATCTGGCAAATATTCTGAAGAATAACTGGAGGTTGCCTGCTCCTCCTAACTGCCCTTCCAAGGTATGTTGATTTCTTTTCTTTCTTTTTTTTCCGTTAAATCTATAACATCTGCTTTCCAACATATGTTTTATAACACTCCTGTTTTTCTCATGATAACTGCAGGTGTACAGCTTGATGAAACAGTGCTGGGCGTACAGCTTTGACGAGCGTCCATGTTTCTCCAGCCTGGGAAACCAGATTGAGACTATCATGCAGGATGAGAGAGAGAACACAAAAGGCTGAGAAGGAGCTTTGTTGAACTTCACAGCTTCTCATGAGTATAGTTTTCATGTATTAGGTTTCTGTTTAGTCATTAGTGTAACCATAGTTTTCTTATGTCACATCTGTTAGTTTTGTTATGTGTTAAGTCATTAGTTTTTACCATGTTTCCCCTAAGTCACTCTTGGTCATCAGCTTCACTCACTTCACCTGTGATTTCCACCTCAGCTGCACTCCATCACTAATCACCTCCCTTCAGTATTTAGTTTCCACGTTTCCTCTTGCACTTTGCCAGAGCCTCACCGTCTTTCATATTTGTCAGGTTGGGCTGGTTAATGTTCATAGTCACAGTCTGGTTTAGTCTGTTTTGTCATCAAGTTTTTTTTCTTCACTGTCAAAATTAAATTTTTGTAATCCGTTTTTAAGATGTTTTAAGATGAGGTTAGACTGCCAAAGTTATTTCTAACTATAATTCCATCATGTAGTATTATACTTCCAACAGATTAAAATGATAGAAAGACAACCATGACTCTCTTTCAAAAAGATAATAAAATGTACATACCATCAACTGTTTCAATATGTTATTGCTTTGTATCTTTTTTATTTTATTTGGCATATTTACACAGATTTAGAATAAAGCTTTGCACTGCTTTCTATCACTTGCCTTATAGCCTTTATGTCACATTTTAGAGTCAGCTCACTGATTCTGTGCTACATCAATTGTATCCCTTCTAATCTGTACACTCACACACGGTTGCGTAACCTCTCTTTAGTCATTGTAACAGCTTTGGAAAAAAAAAATATATATATATATATATATTACTCTGAGGAAGACTTTTGAAGCCTGGGATTTTTGTAGCAGTCACATTGTGATTGTTTGGTCAGAAATTTGAATTATTGTAGAAATGTTTCCTTTTTTTGCTGGATGAAAACATTTTTCATGAGATTAGAAACCGAAAGGAAAATGTTCTATTAAAGATTTTATTTAATTTTTTTTTTAAAACCTGTTTTAAGTTTTGAATTTTCTTTGTTATATGAAGTCAGATGGTTAAAGGGCACCTTTTACCAGCTGAGAAAATACAATTTCACGGTTGGGGCAACCGTAAAAAGACGCAACCGTAAAAAACTCCACACAGAAAGGCCCCAGCTGGGAGTTGAACCTGGAACCCTCTTCCAATTTTAATATTTTACCAAATAGTTATCAACTTATCTCCTGTACAACCATGCATACCTTAAAATAACATACATACAGTAGTTTCTGAATCCAATATGGTATGTTTACTCAATAATTGCGCCTATAATTTTGAGGTAATTGTGCTTTGAGTAATCAAGTGAATTTAATGAAAAGTGGCTTATACCACTACATGTTGAGACAACTTTAAAATCAAATAATTTGCTTTTTAAATGAGGTGATGCTACAAGGGTCTTACGATCCCGTGTTTGATTGGAGTCCTGTGACTCAGTTCAGATATTTCAACAACAAATAGAAATGACAGAAAAATCCATAAAATTAATAGAAATTTGAGTAGAAAACAAATCTTCTGAGATTCCTCACATGTTACACATCTACGTATGATTCTGAATGCAGGACTCATATTTGTCATGTCGGTCATGTTCTGCTTTTTTTTTTTTTGTCATGTTCTATGTGAAATGTATGTCTAGTCTTTAGTTTGGCCATGTCTCCACTTTTTTCTTCTCTCCTGCTCTGCCATCAGCTTCACTCACGTCACTTGTGTTCATTGTCATCAGCTGCACTCACTCACTAATCACCCTCCTCAGTATTTAGTCTCTCAGTTGGTTCATGTTCCTTGTCAGATCCTTGCTGTCATTCATGTTGTGTATCAGTTGTGTCCTTGTTGTCCATGTTAAGTTTATTATCAACATCAGGTTTTTGTTTGTTTCAAGTTTTGTAAGTTTAGATATTTGGAATTCTGGCTCAGCAGCGCCTTTTGTTACAGCTCTTTGAAATAAATTTTATTTTGGATATCTGCATCTCGGTCCTTCATCCACACCATCATGCCAAACCACATTGCTGACAATATTTAACACTACCATTTTTATATTGTTATATTTACAATAGGTAAAAACTGTAAAAAAAGACCACCACAACAGATCTGGAGAGAAGATTGCATGTGCCCTCGAGATAAATAAATTGGAAATGAATATAAAAAGGTGCAGCAGACTCTTCAGTCCCAGCCTGCTCTAACTTCCTTTTTCTAGAAGAAAACAAACTCACACAATAAACAACTTCATTCTTCCACATTACGTGACCTCTATCAATCAAGTGTAAATGTCTAAAAGACAGTTACTCACCCTGCAAACTAAGAAATCACTGCCTTTAGGTAAGCTGGTTGAGTCTGTTAATTCTGAGAACTAACAGGAGAGATCATGTTTCTCCAGTTTTAGCTTCTCTTAATTGGCTCCCTGTTAAATTCAGAATAGAATTTAAGATTCTTCTCCGCACATATAAAGCTCTTAATGACTGAGCTCCATCATATCTTAAATATCTCATTGTAAGGTATTTTCCTAACAGAGCACTTCGCTCCCAAACTGCAGGTTTACTTGTTGTTCCCAGAGTTTCGAAAAGTAGAATGGGAGGCAGAGCCTTCAGTTATCAGGCCCCTCTCTTGTGGAAAAAGCTGCCAGTAAATGTCCGGAAGCAGACACCCTTTCCACTTTTAAGATTAGGCTTAAAATTTTCCTTTTTGATAAAGCTTACAGTTAGGGATGGTTCAGGTAATCCTGAAACATCCCATAGTTAAGCTGCTATAGGCTTAGACTGCTGGGGGACCTCATCTGTCACATCTTTCCTCACTTTGCTCTCTTTTTCCCCCTGTTTAATTTCTCAAATGATATTATGTACATGTGACATTATTGTGGTTATTAACTTATGTTTCCCTGTTCCAACAGATATCCTTTGAATGGTGTTATGGTGTTTTTTCCCCCCTATTTTCTGTCTTCTCAAACCCCAGCTGGTCGAGGCGGATGGCCACCCTTCCTGAGTCTGGTTCTGTCTGAGGTTTCTTCCTGTTAAAAGGGAGTCGTTCCTTTCCACAGTTGCCACAGGCACGCTCAGGACGGGAGATTGGACTGAAGACAAGTTTCGGTGCAATCTGTTGGTTTCCTTAGCTAGGATATTGTTTTTTGAATTGGCTCTATATGAATTAATTGGATTATTTCTAAATCAATTAATTGGATTTAACTGGATTATGATTACAATGAATTGAATTTCAATTGGCTTGAATTGGACTATATTATTTAAGTGCCTTGAGATGACAATTGTTGTAATTTGGCGCTATATAAATAAAACTGAATTGAACTGTTACCCTATGACAGTGTTTAAACAAGAGTGATTAACCAAGAGCGTATTATGTAAAACAACATATGTCTGTTGAAAGTAAAAACCGCTTCACTGATTTTCATGAAAGCCCAGACTAAGGTGAGCTATTGGTCATGACAGGAATTTCAACTATGAGCATTGTCTGCAAAAAGCTGAACCACTTTGGTTCCACACTCATTGTTTTGTGACCTCCTTTTTTTCAGGTTTTCCATTTGGAGTAGGAAGCGACCATATTTAGAACATGATTGGACAAAAATCCACACCTTGAAGCCTTAGGTATACTTATTTATTTTCAAAATGACCACAAACCAATCACAAGGAGTGAATCTAGCAAAAGATTGTATTATAACCTGTAAGAAATATTTATTTATTTACTTAGTATTTATTGAGGGAGGTTGATTGGGAGTCTGTTGGAATAGGAAATGTTCTGGATCCAGCACCTTGCACATAAGGCACTTTAACATAGGCTTCATGTCTGGTCCAGTGGCTGTGCCAGCAAAAGTTTTCATTTTTTCACAGGTTGTGATCGTCTTTGCTACCAAAACTACTAGATCAGGTGTAGCAAAATATAATTGTGTGGGTTAATCAAGCTCAGTTTTCACAACACAACCACATAATAGAAAGCTGTTCAAGCAGGGAGCCTGAGGGCAGTCTCATGTGCAAAAGATACATTATTCAAGTTGTTTCTTTCAGCGGAACATGTCCCCAGACATGTACAAACAAATAAATAATGTTAGTATTTATTATGAAAAAATAAAAATGCATAAATAACTAAAATAAAAGTGTCTCCAAGAATATGTATTGGTATCTTCAAGGCATTTACTTAATTGTCCTTTTCCATGACCAAAGTGTTGTGTTCTTAAGTTTTAGAATAATATCTAATTATCTATGCATATTTTGCAATTATATTTAATCATGAAATTTTTGGACATTTGTTTAACTCATAAAGTGCCCATCCATCAAATTGTTTTGTCAAACTGACTATTCAAATGTGGGCTTTTAGCCTGATTAAAACACACTTACTGCAAACTGTAAACTTGCTCACCCTCATTAAAAATACATGTGATTATGAATATAAAGGAGTTTGATTTTCAAAAATTTGATTGAGGTGATACGTTTAAATCGCTGAATGAGAATACACTTCATTGCAACAAGGACAGATCTTTTTACAAAAACAAACCTTTCCAAAATAAAAAAATATTGCAATACAGGAGCAATACAGTACACCCAGATAGAAAGAAAACGTCTTATTTTCAACGTCAACGTGATATACAAAATATTATTATAATTCATCACTGATAGAAAACTATACCCCTTATTTTAAGTTCCCAAGCTATTTTCCTTTCTCTAAGTGAAAGTTTGCTGCCGTTTCATGACCTACATTTCAGATGTGGGTCCTGCACTTGTTTCCACATGATATATATCTGAGGTGGAAGGAATCTGTGTACAAGTAGAAGCTCCCTCAAATAGCAAGGCTCAAGATGATCTTTTGGTTTGGAAATCGTGTTTATTCCCAATGTCTTCATGCCAATATGGGAAGAGGGCGCAAGTCCTGCTTTGGCCAGACACATCCCCATATAAGCATCATCAATGGGATGAAGGGGTGTGTGCTGAGACATTGTGTATATCACCCTTGCTGTGTAGCCAGACATTAAGAAGCCCCCACCTCCACAATAAGGGGGATATTGGTTTGACTCCTGTATCTGAGTTGGAATATAATATTTGCTGGGTGTCCACCTCACAGGCTTCTCATTTTGGAGCAAGTGGCCAGTGAAAAGGTGCTTCTTTCCATCATTGTCTGGAAGGTTTTGGAGATACTCTATCACGTTGTTTGTGTGGACAAACACGTCATCATCACCATTAAGCACAAAGCGAACATTTGGACAGTTTTCCTCCATCCACTTCAGGAAGAGTGTTTGCTTCAAGGTCAGGTTGTGAAATGTGTCACTGAAGTCCCACTGGAGGATGTCACTGGACTCATAGTACTCCAGCTTGAGCATTTTGTTCAGTTGTTCCTTCTCAAAGCCATCACCTGATGTCCCGGAGATGAAGATCCTTCGAATCTGCACACCGTTGTATGACCTTTCTTTAGCCCAGGTTTTGCGCAGCACCTCTCGGCGTTCATAGTTCCCTGGTGAGCTTTTAATGACCAGTAGAAGGAAGATTTCTCCAGATTTGTTAACACCTTCACATTTGTCAGGAAGGTCCAGGAGGATGGGGAAGTGACGACAGTGTTGATAGTAGAGAAAGTTTTTAAAAGAATCAGAAAGAGAGCTAAAGCCTGTGATGTTGGTAACAGACGTGTTTTGTTGACATTTTGGCATGGGGAATGCTTGGGTTGTATTTATTGTGATGTCAGAGCTCACTTGACAGCAATATTCATCCACATCTTCTGAGCGGATGACGATGAACTCAGTACTATCCTTCTTGACATAAAGCATCACGAGGGCTGTTCCCAGCAGTCCCAGCAGTAATAAAGTTTGTGCAATGGGCTTCAATAAATCCCTGTAGTAAAAAAAAATAAAAAAAAAAAAAATAAATACAAACACACAAATATATATACAGGTAAAACATATTTTCCAATTATAAATTCATATATTGAGGAAGCCACCTTTAGTGAGATTAACTCTGTTAAAACGTTCAACAACATACTGTTTTGAAAATCTTTTAAGGTGATATGGATGCACTCTCTCCTGAGCAGAACTTGACAGAAAGTGACTCAAGACAAATGGACATCATAAACATTTTGGTACCCTTGGTCAATTTGTGCTCACATGTAAAGCAATGTCCTCTAAGTCCACCGAATGAAACTATTAAAGGTCAGAAAATGAATCATTAATTAATCACATTGCCCACAGTTCTGCCCACTGTGACTTAATGAGCTTAACTTGAGAGGCAGCTTACAAGTAATTTCACATCCTTCCTCTAAATCACAAATAACAAACTATTGTTAAACTACTTAGCTTGTAAAGTAACTGGAAGTCACTGTAGCCAAATTATATATCGCCAGCACACAAGGCACCAACAATATATATCGTGATGTGATAAGATATAAGGATTTATCCGACAGTTCTCACTATCTGAATAAGCCTTATTTAACCTCGTTTTAGGGCACCACCTTCAATCGAAAGAAAAAGACCTGAATCTTACGATTCTGGTATGTTAAATTAATAATAAATTATTAATTAATAACTAATACATTCCAGTCTCATATAGTCGCTACTCGTGAATTCTCGTTTTGTTGGACTCACACATACGTAAAGAACACATACACAAAAACCGGTTGATTTTATATATATATGTATATATATGAACCATTTATTAAAATGACATGACCAAAGACATGAATCTTAAGACAACAGGAGAAATGCTTTGAATATGGATGATTATATAAGAAACACTAAGTGAATTGAAAAGATCTAAATGGAGGGGATGGATGGATATCGGAATCATTCAAATAGTCGAACTTTGTTACTATTTGAATTTAAAAGCTAACAACTTGGGTTAATTTATCATTTTAACAGTGAATTCTCTCGACACCCACAGGTAATCGCCAGCGGGTCCAACTGGGTCTCTTTCGGTTCCGCGTCTCGCGGCCTTCGTTGTGGTTGACTTTCAGGGACTGGATCGGTCGCTTTCCTGTGCCAGAGAATGACTTCCTTCTGGTAGCTCGGAAGACGAACGGGGTGGTGTGTCAGAATTCACCGCAAAGAATGATAAAACTGTCCAAGGGTCGAGTTGGTTTTGGTTGCTGACCAACTCTGAGGTGAACTTAAATTCACCAAAGATTGACAAAAAGGTTCACAAGCTGAACGCTGGCTCCTTTTGGTGATCAAAAATAGGTGAGGATGCTGCAGCAGCAGAGTTTAAAACGTGCTATAGAGAGGAGACAGGATGACGGACTAACAAAAACGCTAAATGTATCTTTCTACTACATTCTTCCCTTTCTGTCTTTGTTCAGACCTTCTTCTTCCATCTCATCTTCTTCTTCTGCCATTTCCAAAGACTCTCCGCCAGACTCTCATTCCATCAATTAGAGCTCTCTGCTCTTCATCTTCTCTACTGATCTGGACCTTCAATATTCTCTTACAATATTCCGTCAATATCCTATTCAATAACCTATTCAATAACTGACTTTTCCTCGCGGTTTCCGGAGTTTGATTCGCGGAGGCGGGGCATGACGTAGGCCTACGCTACACTTTGAGCCAATGGTATGCCTGAAACTGTTGTGACGTCTGCCTGGGCGTATTTTGTAAGGCGACCTCCAACCAGGGTGCCTCGTGCCTTCAGAGGATTCTAAAACACCATAACTTGATAAGATAAAAAGGGTAAAGATATAGCATAGACTTAGGATATAAAGACATCAAAAACAACATAATATAACATAACATAACATAACATGATGGTTATGAGTCTCAAAATTCAGGTGGATATCTGTAAAGTTATGAAGTATGAATAACAAACCAACCAATGTTATTTTCCTGTGTTAAACACGGAATACAATAAGAAACAGCTGAAGCATTGGTTAATAGTTGCATTATTTCATATAAATGCCACATGTCATATGCAAGTTGTTGACTTAGTTTTGGGTTTAACTATTCAGTACTACGAACCACTCGGGGACAATGTGGCTCCATAAGCTGATTAGTCATTTTCCAAAATAATTACTTCTTTCGTATCCTTCCATGTACGATCATGAAAAAGGTATTAAAATGCAGCTTGTGATATCACTGAGAACATGAAAGAACTTGTACAAAGATATAAAGCACATTTAATACAGTTTAAAGATTCAGCTAAAAAGTGATTCTGGGTGAGATCCTTTTGAGAGGTCCATGCAGCGACTGTCTCTGGCTTGAGTCAGAGTCGGGGCAAACTGTCACCATTATTTACTTCGAATCATATAGGGTCGGAAGGGTCCTGTTCTGGTTTTCCCCAATACTCTCCTGAGAGGGTCCGTTGTTTGTTCAGCTTAGTTAGCACTAAGCTATTAATGCATTCACCTAAATTTATGGCACAGGTCTGTGGAAAGATGGACTGAGAAAACTCCCCCAAAACGCTTTCGTGGGCAAGGGTTGTTGTAAATTTCTCTTCTCTGATGTAGAGATCTGGTATTTCCACACTGACCATCCCCACAAAAGAATGTTGCAGTCATTTAGTCTTAAGTTTGTATTAAATTCCACACTTGAGTTCGCTACACATGTTTATTTTTTCTGAATTCTCATCCGCAGTTATGAACTAAGACATCTTAAAGTTACAATATTTTTTCATGTTTTTTTTATGAAAACTTTTTGGCCAGTTCATTGACATAAAAACAATAGAAAATCAGTAAAAGGAACATCAGTAAAATGTCTTTCAATGAAATCTTGATTTTGTTTTTAGTGTTTGAGTGGCCAAGGTCTGGTGACCATTTCCATCTGTTTATGTATGTCTGTTGTCCAGAAGTCATCAGTTTGGCAAAGGGACAAAACATAATGAGCCTACTACTACTATTCTTAGTTCTTAATTCACCTTTCCATTATGTGTATTGTTGTTAATGTTGTTAAGGATGCAGATTTGTGGCCTGCTTTTTGTGTAAATATAACAGCAGGCCAGGTGAAGGATAAATACAAACATGGCCGTGATAATTCTTTAGAACAGAGAGATTTTAGCAATTAAAAATACATCTCAGCTAAGCTGACATGGATATTCTGGATATCTGACACTGCAGGAAATCCATAATGAGGAGGGGGAATCTGTAAATTCCAACTTTTAGAATCGGCTAGATTAAGGTTTGTTGAAACAGGTGTTTTTTTTGTTTGTTTTGTAACAAAGAGATAGTCATTTTTTTTGCTCGATCTGAAAAGCAGGAAAATACTTCATCCATGTTAAAGATTTGTTTGTTTAGTTGCTTAACCCGTAGTTTTTATTACTTGAACTTTTAGACACCAACTCTTACAAATGGTAATAACAAAGTAAGCCGAGGAGAACACACCCAAACCAGCTCCCTTTTATCTCATATAAAAGGGGAAAGAGGCCACGCAGCAGTGAAGTGAGTGATGTCAGACTGAAACAGAAAAAGAAAAAAAAAAAAGCAATTTTCATTGTAGATTTAAAGAAAAGTTTTGTAATGAACTCGATAGTGTAGTTGTTGATTGCATAACCGTTTTCGCAAATAAACTTCAACACAGGCTACAAAACCTTGAATGCAGAAATCAGAATAAATGGTAACTCTGCCTTAAACGTTCATCTTGAGAACTGTACAGCTCATAAATGAATGACGTCTTCCTCACTATATGCGGGATCCTGTCTTCTGTTCTTTGAAACTGTTCACAAGCTAAAACGTGTGTGCTTTGTGTTCCCACAGCAGATGGAACAGTCCTCACACAATGATGCAAATTCAAATTCAGAGGCACACAACTGTGCAAAACAGCCTCGATTGGCAAAGTAAGTTATCTATGTTTGTAAATCACTCTGTAATTTCCAACAAAAATTCCTTAAACCAGTGAGCGGGCGTCCTGTTGTAACTTCTTTAAAGTCAGTAAGTGTTCAGGAGCTGAGGGCACAACTGTTGTATCTCATAAAACAAAACATTTCCCTTTAATGCTTTGTGTATGTTTTCAACTACTTAACAGATTGAAGCCTCTTTCTTTTTTCTTTTTTTTACTTCCGAGTTG
Source organism: Leuresthes tenuis (assembly GCF_036924035.1). Classification (NCBI taxonomy): domain Eukaryota; kingdom Metazoa; phylum Chordata; class Actinopteri; order Atheriniformes; family Atherinopsidae; genus Leuresthes; species Leuresthes tenuis. The sequence continues at coordinate 11,115,379 of NW_027325361.1, read as the reverse complement.
TGTTTTTATTGATGACACAACGGCACTTTGATTTAATTATTTTTTCTTTACTTTTTTCACTTCCTTGTCATGGTTATGAAAATACATTCTTTTAACAACACAAACCTCATCCTTACAGACATCATTGGTGGTAATTATTATGACTATTGTTTAATCAGCATGACCATCACCCTCATGGAAACTAAGTGTAGAGTTCACAAACAACAACAACCTTTACAGGTTGCATATTTTACAAACATAACCGGCAGTTGAGCACCATATGCTCAGTACCCTTCAGTACTGGTTGTCAGCCTTTATCCTGAGAAAAGTTAAATTTCTTAAATTGTTAAACTATTTGTTTGCTGAAGCCTCTAACAGAGTTGAACCCTTCTTCATCTTTACATCATAATGACACAGCCTCTCTGGAGAGCTCTTTATTTCCCAACATTATAAGCAGATTAGTTGCCATTAAGGATTAACCAGTGTAGTTGTGAGATGTTTCACCAGGTCTCTTTTTGGCCCCTAAACATTTATTTTTCTTGTTTAACATGTTGCTGGTATCAAATTGAAAATATGTAGAATTTGAAATATCATACAAAAATAAATTAATGTTTCACTGTAAAGAAAATAGCTCTTTATTTACTTTTCAACATTGTATTGTATTGTATCTCTTAAGCTTTTACCCCCATGTTAAGTTAGGATCCCATCTCAAATCTCATCTTCTCTGGTAATTATATACTTACTAATGAAAAATAAGTACGCCTTAATAGCGGGTAAAACAAACTCACTATTATAAACTATTATCTCATTCAATTTTGCATTCGTTTCCAACACTATTGTACGACTAATTAAAGAGTAAATGGCTCAAGGCACGACGGTGAATAGCTACGTCGTGCTTAAATAAGCAAAACAAGAGAGTGAATTTCAGGTTTCAGTTAACGAGTTTTTAATTGCTAAACAGTTACAGTAAAGATAGATGATCAAAATCGTGATCAAAACTGCAGATAGCTTAACCGCATGTCAAGGTGACCATCAGGTGTTCGTTGCTTTTTTTGTGCCTTATGAAATTGTAAGTATCTTGTACTTTTGTTTCTTACTGCATTTCAAAGACTATCACAGATATGATAACAAAGAAGAATACAATATTTCTATGAAAATTTTGCTACCCCGGATCTTTCCTGCTGGTCAAGATTGTGAAAGAATTTTCTTAAAATTTCATCTTTCGAGGTGGTTTAATGTTATTAATGAATGTAAAACTGCGCTTTTAACGTTCTTGGCCATGTACGTCATAAAAGATATGAACTGTTAATATATGAGTGAGGTCAGGTACACGCGTACACACGAGTTATTAATTTCCTGGTACATTTGCTTCCAGTATTTATTGGAAAGGCTGGTTTTCACTTGAGGCTCTTATCTTTTTTTTAGTTTTCATGTTGAAAATAAAACTTCAAAGTAGAACGTCAGTGATTGTCGCAGACGTCATACAATATAGCCTTCAAATACGCAAAGATACATTTAATATAGAAAGTGATGAGAATTCTGTCAGTTTTAGAAATTAAACTCCTAATTAAATGCAAATCACAACACTAACATATAAATAAGAACGATAATAAAGCCTACCTGGCCATCTTGGTGGTTGGATCTTAACAATAACGTTTGAGAAGGACACCTGGCTAAGCAGAGAGCCTAACGTTTTTATCCCTCTACGTCGCTATCACCGTTCAACTGTGACAAAAAGGCAGTCATATAATAGTTATACTGCCCTGGGTTCTGCCCCTCAGACTGTAGCTCCTCTAAGTGGAGGGAGCGCCACAAGACCTATATTAAAAGGGAAATTTCATAAGTGAGGTTAAAGACGCTAAACCTAATGCCGCAGATCTGCATTTTTTTTAAAATAACAGGATATGGTTGTCTGGTCTGACACAGCATTGAAGTCAAAGTTGCCTTGGAAGACAGCGTTGTGGGGAAAAATCGTAAACCACTTAACGGTGGAAGTTCATTGGTAATCCTGTAAATATGCAACTAAAGTAAGATTTATGACACGGTCAACCGACAGTGTATTCCAGTCAGGTAATCCCCTGCGGCAAATTCAGTAATTTGTGAATGTGCCAGCAAGGTGACATTGCTCTATGTCGTTGTGATGCAGACAGTAGTCAGTTTAAAAAAAAAAAAAATTAACTTTGTCCAAACAAAAACTATGAGGACACTTTAGAGGCTGTTGTTTTCGAAAGAGGCACTCGTCCCTGCTTAGTGCAACAGGCCTGAAGTTTTCTGCCTGACAACCTCACATGGAACCTTTTTTAGATCAACCTACATCATATTACACTAAATAGGAGAGACAGATTGAAAAGACAGGATTTTAAGTCATTTGATCAAATCAAATTTTATTTATATGGCACCTTTCATACTTTAAAAGCAACACAAAGTGCCTCACAGAGGCTAAAAACAACAATGATAGAACATATCAACCCACCCACCCCCATAAATACCCAACAACAACCAATCATATCACGAGCTACAGCACAATCAATCAGCTCATCTAAGGAGGAATGGTGTTTCTACACAATAAAAGTGATCATAAATCCCTCAGTTGTAAAGCTACTTTTGCTAGGTTTGTTTGTCAAATGTCAGACATGACAGACAGACATAGATAGAACAAATATAACCCAGAAAACAGTCAGGTGTGTTCACATCTTTATTTAAATAACCAACATAAAATATTCAAATTAGTATTTCCATTTTACCCGTAGCATTCAAGCCCATCTTTCAGCTCTTCATATACAAGGTTTTTCTCCCTCACATCCTCGAGAAGAGCGTGACACATTTTTCTGCGCCCCTTCGCTCCCGGAGCATACTATTCCTCTTCTCGTGCTCCAGACTCTCCACTCTAACCAGAGTTTCACTAAGTCTGGCCTTTAGAACAGTGGGAGAAGCAGGCAAAGCATAATTGTGGTCCTAGTGGAAAGAGGGATGGAAATATATAGTGATGTTTTATAACTCATCACTCCCTGATGTAGCTGGCCCACATTCTTAATTTCATCCCTCAGTCCCACTGTTTGCACCCTGGATATGAGCTAAGCTGTCTAAGTGACAGGGACATAAGAAACTACAGTATGTTTAATGTGTACTCATGTGTATTTCAGTGTGTCTAAAATTAGTGTCAGAGAGCAAATGCGACACAGGTTGTATATTGACTAGGACCTTGATACGTGTTTGAAAAATATTACATGCAAATACTCACAACATTGGAATGAGGTTCAGCTTCAGGGAAATGCAAGTCCACTGGAAGAAAAACAGCATTTTTAAAATATCCAAGCACCCTGTGTCATGTGTGACGTTTTTAACAAATCAATACGTTTGGAAATCGGTCCAAATTTCAGCAAATAATTCTACTTTAAGATTGAGGAGTACCTCTTTCCTTCATAAGTTTATGCGCCGCTGCCTCTGCAAGCCCTGTAACAAGTTGGTGGCGCATCCACAGTTGATGCAGTCTGTGTATATATGTCTATGGTGCAGCTTCCCAGGCTGAGCAGCCTTACCAAACTTCTGGGTTATGTACACCCGACCAATTAAATATTAACCACTAGTTTCTTTTTCCACCTGGGCACACCATTTGTGCAATGTAAAACACAGCTGCAGTCTCAGTGTTTTTTTCAGTGTTTTGCATTCGTGGAAGTCCATTTGCATTTCCATTTAGTTTTTTTCCTCTAAATTCAATGTTATAGGTGTGTGTCCCTCGGAATAAAGCCCCTCGCTGTTAATATGATGTTGCCATGGCTGGGATACCTTTCTGAGAGTTAAAGATAGACACAAGTGGTTGGTGGTCTGTGATTACGGATTAATCCTCTTTTCTCTCCATACTAGACCGAGAGCTTCTCTGTCTATCTGTGCACAATTTCGCCTGGCTGCATTCATGGACGTTGAGGCGAAAGTAATTGGTTGTTCAGTGTCATCAGTCACTTTCTGAGATGAGGCATAAGGTGAGGCATCGCAGGCAAGGCAAAGAGGAAGGTTTGGATTAAAGTGTTTCAGCACTTCCTCTGATGTAATCTATGCTTAGCACTGTTGAATGCCTCAGTCTTTTGTCCAGTTCCATTTGACATTTTGTTGCAGCAAGGACTTCACAGGGTGCAAGAAAGGTCAAAAGGTTTGGTAGAGACATGCGGTAATCCTTAATTATGCCCAAGAATGAGTTCAGTCGACTCACATTTTCAGGCTTAGGTGCATTCAGGACTGCATCAGTTTTGTCCTTGGTTTTGTGAAGTCTGTCAATCTTATGTCCACTGTACTCAATGGTATCTTGAAAGAATGCACTTTGATTCCTGTTCACTCTCAGACCATACTTTTCTAACCTGGTCAATATTGCCTCTAGGTTAGCCAAATGAGTTTGACTATCAACAATGCAGACACTGTGTGCCTGCAATGCCTTGTCGTACTTGTTCAGTAGCACTTTGCCATACTGCTGGGACACTGGCAATGCCAAACACCAGCCTGTTGTACTGATATTGGCCCTTGTGTGTATTTATCACCAGATACTTTCTGGATGCTTCTTCTACTTCCAATTGTAGATATGCTCAGGCAAAGTCTATCTTTGAAAAGTGTTTGCCACCTGCCACTGATGCGACATGTAATGTATACATGTGAGTGGATACTGGTCTATGCAACAGACTGGGTTCATGAGACCTTGAAGTCACCACAGATTTGCTTTGGTCACATGTTTTCTTTCCCACCGGTACTATATTATTTGTGAAAACTTGGCTTTGTGTTGTCCTGTGATCTGCGCTTTAATATTTTTCAGAAGGCCAAGTCCTTTTTACACCTGTGCATGTGTATTCAGTATCTGTTTGTCTTACATATATAGAATGTGTGTTCAGGTGTGGTACCCGTCGCGTTGACTTTATTTCCTTCCAGTTGAGGTGACTGTTCCTCAGCCAATCACGTCCGAATAATGGCACACCTTCTTTTTTCAGAACATAAATTTCCAAGTTGCATTACTTTTTGTCATAGTTTTTGTCCACTCTCACTTTGTTTCCCCATGGGAGCTATTCTTTCACCTGTGTATTTTTCAGTCTCACTTGACATTCAGATTTGGGAATTTATCCTTCTTGTCTTTGTATAAGATCACTCAGAGGGCTAATCTTCATCTGGAACTAAACTCCCTGTATTTTTGGTGTAAGCCATATCACATAATTATCTTTCTCCTGTATTGTGCACAGCTCAAGGCATGCCAAATCTTCCTGAGAATCATTTCAGTCTGTTTTTACTTCTCTTTTTATTTTCCTGCTTATCATATAGCTTTGATTTGCACATTTTTTTTAATGGGCCCCTTTCTATCACATTCTTTATCCTTAAACTGTTGTGTCAATAAATCATTCATAGAACACACCTCTGTGTGTTTTCCTTGAAGCTCTGTTGCATCTTTTGCTGATGTCTCCATAGATATATTAATCCCTAATGCACAGTTCAGAGTGAGCCTATATTCTGTGAAGAGTCATTTCTGTGTATTCTCATTGTGCAGCCCACAGACGAAACAGTCTCCGCAAAATGGGACCTTCAGTAAATGTGACTTCTTTAATGACAATATAGACACAGATCTAAGTGCCTATGCGCCTCACTTCATGTGCATCTGTTCAGAACAGAAAATAGTGCTTAAAAAACAATGCTTTTTTCAAATACATAACACCTAGGTCTGCTTCCTCCATCAATCCATGTCACTTTGAGAGGCGATGGGGCAAGTCCGTGTAGTATTTGGCCCAAAGTGACATGTGGCATGATTGTATAACATCTTTAAGTAATAACAGAATAACTTTAATATCTGAATTTTTATTCTCTTTTATGATAGCAAATGAATAACAATCTTTTGTTATTATTTTTCCCCATTCTTGTTATATCAAATGGCTCTGGTCTCAAGGATTCAGAGGGCTGCGGGTCTTATCCTTGAAATATAATACATACTCCAGAAACAGACACTAAACACCCCAAATTATACATAAAACACACACATTTTATTCACATTACCGCTGAGAGCCATAAAATGGTCACAAATAGATGTAAAGGTTCCCAGATGAGACACAAAATGTCCGTAATGTGGTACAAAAGAACCAAAATCAATTGGAAATTACCAAACTATTGTTAAACATTTAATAGAAGACAAACAATTAAAAGAATGGAGCAAAACCCAACAATACAGAAAAGCACAGTAGCAACAAAGAAGCACAATGACCATAAGATACACAAAAGCACACAAAGTGCCAAATGAGATCATTATGAAGAAAAATTATTCATTTTAGATCCAATACAACCAAATAGGACAAAAAAATAGGACAGATTATTAAAGACAACAAAATTGAAAGAAATATATGAAATGAATCAAATGGAATAAACTAGTGTTTGTTGCATGTATGCTCTGGGCTTTGGTCAGAATGTGTCATTCTCAACATTCTCATCAGCAGCTTCAAATACTGTACTGTTGAATCAAACCCTCTCCTTAATTGTTAGTAATAAACAGTGCAATCCATATAAATGGTAGATTTATTACAGGGTCGTTGTAGTGTACTCTAATTGTTTTTGACAAGTATACTTCATAAAGTGCCAAAGATATGTGTGTATGCGTGTGGTCTTCTCTGTCCTCCCGCTGCCTCAGCAGAGCAAAAAACATCACAAAGGACAGCTCCCACCCTGGCTTTGATCTATTTGACCTGTTGCCCTCATGGAGGCGTTACAGGTGAATCAGAACAAAGACCAACAGACTCAAGAACAGCTTCTTCCCAAAAGCCATAACCACTCTGAACACATGCACTGATATGTATATACTTTTTGCCTATGTGTTTGCACTGAATGAGGAGTTACTTTCAATCTCATTGTACTGTGTATAGTGACAATAAAAGGCATTCTATTCTATTCTATTCTAATCTGTGCTGTCGATATGTCATTTTGCAGTAACAACAGTTTGACTCAAGGGGGAGACACTGCCACATGTTTCCCATGGAACCCAAACGTCACAGCTTTTCAACTGCTGTGCACAAATTGCTTCTTACTAAAAGAAAGTTCTCACCTTCACTAAACACAAAAGTTGTTAAATGTTTTTAATTATGCCCATTCCAGCATGGGTGCCAGAACACAGTGGCTGAATGTCATCATATATAACTAATTTTACAGGCTATTTAACAGTTACAAATCAATAAACAATTAAATTAGGCTACTTGATTGTGTTTTCAGCATGCGTTATATGGGTTATACATACATATATATATGTATATATATATTTGTGTTGGCTTTCACCATCTCGTCTGCAATTTAGTTTATTCCTCCACAGGTGGCAAATTATGGTGGATTTCAATGTTGGGTACATATTAGAAGAGTTGGAAGTTTATTAGATTTACTGTTCAACAGATATGAGTGAAAATAACTGGATTGGTTTGGTGCATTTTGCACATTATCCGTGACTACACTGTTGCCTCCTGAAAAGGAAGGTAATCAGCCAGAGGAGGTTGGCCCCTTGGTTTAATTCACTGCTACATGCTTTAAAGCAGGCTACAAGAAATAACTGCTTACTATCCATTGTTGATAGAAGAGAATAAGAACAATCCCAGGTTTCTTTTCAGCACTGTAGCTAGGCTGACTAAAACAAATTTTTCATGGTGAACTTGGATAGTCTTGTCAACTTACACTGCAATTTCATATGGTATTCTAATGGATGATTTAACAAAAATATATAATAATGCTATCAAAACAAGCACACTTCAAGAAACTCAAAAGACAGTTTAGCTAAAGACACTCCACTATCACCTTCCTTATAGTTACATCAAGCAAAGGCTGATTATATGAGTTTTTTAAACCGACACCAAAACTGAAAAAGGGATAAATCTGATTATTGATATATCTACTGATATTGTGAATATTGGGCTGGAATGCATGGGAAGTTTTTGTGGACAGCACTTTTTTTATATATATTTGAAGATGGTGAAAAGAATGACAGATTACAAGACAGAAGAATATATTCACATATTATTGGAAACCAAAAATACAACAAAAACCATGTGAAAGCACAATTAAACAACCACCTTTACCCAAGCTCATTTCTCAAGGCCTCCAACTTAAGTTTCAGGTGCTTTCTCCCATCACCAAGATTTAAGAGTACACTCTGGATAAAAATCAAAGAATCCAATCAGGGTAGTTCAAATGGAGGGCAAGCAAAAGTTCAAAATCATAAGTGCATCTGGTTAAAATCTGTGAGACGTTACAACCTTACCTTTAAGGATGACTGACACATGGCGTGTGTCCAGCGGAATTCCAGCACGTAGTTCTTCGTCATCGACCACAGTCAACAACTCATCCTGCACAGTAAAAACACGTTCAGCATGCCATGCCAAATGATCAGGCAAAGTACAACCAATCATAGAATTCACCACTACTGGCTCTCAGGTCTTCCTAAAATCAATGTTACACAAATCTGAAATTAAACCCATCTTGTTCAAATTAATTTAAATGGTGATGGGGATTTTTATTTTTTTTCAAACAAACCAATTCAAATGCTTGTGTGTACGGATTGAAAATTCAGAATTGGGTAAATTTTCCCAAATTTGCATGAATATTTGAAATTCAAATAGAAACTAAAAGCCACATCCACACACCTTAGGAGGGATTTTGGCCCACTCCTGTTTACAGAAACTCTCTATATCCTTTATGTTTATTGGCTGTTGCTTGTCAACTCTAAGTTTCAGCTCACTCAACTGATTTTCTTTAGAATTGAGGTGTGGTGACTGGTGACAAAATTTTGAGGTACAGAGTGAGGACAGTTTACCTTATCAGAATGTTGGAAGGGGAAAGACAGTGTTGCTCTATTTAGTTCTTCAAATGATCAATTTTTCTTTTAAACAGTGTACCAGCTTAATAGTAACCCACACATTCAAACAGTTCATGCAGTATATCTGGAGGAAATGCTGTAACGGTGGAAATTTGAGAGCTGGTCAGAGAGGACGCAACTGTGTTTTATACCATAATTCTCTTGACAGACATTTTTCTGTGCAACTAGTTTATCACTTGGTTCTCATGTCAAAATAACCCATGGCTGCATCACATTTTAGCAACTTTTTGTGGGTTGCAAGAAAATAACTGCAGAAAAAGAAGAACAAAAACTTACATCATCTGATTTGTACAAAATAACAAGTTACATGGTGAAGAGGGCTGGGAAGTGCTTTACTGGCAGGCTTGCTGGAGTCCAGTTAACTGCACACACATTGTAGGTATTTTATTTGTTTTGGGTTTTTGTGATTTCAAAATCATCAACATAAAGAGTCCACATCTGAGAGAAGTGGATTCTGCTGGTAATATGTGCCATCATGGTATGGCAAATATTGTCCAGGCAACTGAGAGGTGGTTTCTTTGACTTTCTCAAGCACATCTGTTTTCTTTTTTAACTGCTACAGAGATTTCAGAATAGACACATACATGTAGGTACACTGTGATGATTTGCGTAATGATGATGACAATGACATGCCTGCCGCTGGAGAGTTTTCTTCACCTGTCTGGATGTTGAGACGGAACTTGTTTCCCCTGAAAGGATCCCACAATCATGGGTGGTGGTGTTGGGCCTGGGCCCTGGTGTCTGGGCGCTGCCTTGCGCCCTGCCTGTGTGCCCTGCCTGTGTGCCCTGCCTGTGTGCCCTGCCTGTGTGCCCTGCCTGTGTGCCCTGCCTGTGCCTGGGGGGGTCTGGGTTGCCACTGGCCTCTGAAGTCTTGTCATGTTACTGAGTTTAGCAGTCTGAACTGAGCTTCTTTGACTGTGTGTTGTGGGTTGCCAGCAACAGTTTCCAAATGCAAAATCTGCATATGGAATCATTAAAGAGCTGAACTTACTAACTTATTTTCCCTACTTTTCTTTGGATGTAAATAAAATCAAAATAGGAGCTTTAAAAAAAAAAATCTCCCCTTTAAATCCATATTCGTGTGAAGTATGTTTTAGTTAACGGCTCACATAAGTGAAACTGTACCAGTGTCTAATGTTTATTCAGTTCAGCATAAATGGTTAAACCGTCTAAAGAGAAACAATCTCCATTAAAGATTTAATACTTTCTCCATCAGGTGTGCATTGGAAAAGATAAAATAACAGGAGATAAAATTTCAGGATATGTAGGACACAGTTTCATTTCAAAGATGTTTAATTATAAAAATACATAATATATTAACTCTTCTTAATCACCATGAAACTCATCTACATTTGAATATTTGCAACTCTGTATACATGTCAATTAATTAATTGGATTACCAACACGAGTCATCTGGCTGTCTGAGTGTGTAACAGTAGTTAATACCCAGCTGTAACAACACAATCCCAAAACAATGGTACTTTTCATCCATTATTCATTATTCTATTTAGAGATAAATAACATAATCTGTGATCTTGCACCTGAGACCACTGTTTGCCATAGCTGTGGCCGTACTAAAGGGAGTACAGTCAATTGTAAGAAATCAAAGGGCCTACACACCCAAAATAGTTCAGGGCTTTAACCTCTCCTACCCATACATCTGGCGAGTCAAACCTCCCAAAGTAATGCATCGCTTTGTTTTTAATGTATGCATTGAGCAGTTTAAAGAGACCATAGAGGCCTTGCTTTAGTAATGTATCAGTCCTTGGTTCCTTTTTTGCACTCATTGGTAGACCAAATGCTCCTTATAGTATAGTTTGTCATCTGAAATTATCAATTTTTACAAATTTTTCTATCTGTAGCTAAATAGATAAATATGCTGACACCAGCAGCATTATTTTAGTGAACATTTTGACCAGCTGAAATGTTTGTAGTCAACTTGTTTGGAGTGAACATCCAGTAAGAGAGTCTTGACTTCAGCATGAAAGCTTGTAGAGAATTATTCATATATAAAACAGAAAGCTAAAGGTCATGCTATTCTTCACAGCTAACACTGAACCAGTCACCACACCTTATCAAATTATTCCTTCCATATATTCTTTTACAGTTTCAACTCTTAAAAGCTTTACAAATATCCCTACTCGTACTTGTGATAGCTTTCATCAGGATCCATGTCTGTGTGGCATGTTTGAATTATAAATAGCAACAGTGGCAGGTGAAAGAAACTAAAGACACTTGAAGCATTTAAAAAACTAAAGATCATGATAACATTCTCAACAGTTGAGAATAAAGCAAGTAAATGCTGAGCTAAAATTTGTCAGGCAGCAAAAACACTAAGTTTTATGTCAACCTTATACCTGAAAAACAGTTTTACATTTGTCTCAAAGTTAGCGCTATATGCAAGTCTATGCAAATGCTGTACCAGTACACCATACATTATAAACCTTCCTTTTATTCACAGAACACAGGATGAGTGCCTTCACCGAGTAAAAGCTGCTCATATAGAAAAAGAAAGTCCAATTATGTTATTGTACCAGTACAAATGGACATTGTGATGCGCAGTAACATAAGAACCAGCTGTGAATCATAGCTTGAGACTATTGGGGCTTTTCTTGGGAGGACTACATTTCAGATATGGGTCACGTATACTGTGCCACATCAAATACATCTGAGCTGGAACAAATCTGTGTACAAGTAATACATCTTTGAAAAAGCAAGGATTATATTCATCTGATGTGACAGAGGTAAGGTGTAATCCTGCTGTCTTCACCCCCATATGAGAGGCAGGACCAAGTCCTGCTTTGGCCAGACACATCCCCATGTAAACATCATCAATGGGAAGAATAGGTATGGATTTGGACATATCATATATAACCATTGCTGTATAGCCAGAGAGAAGGAAGCCGCCACCACCACAGTAAGGTGGGTACATATTTGACTCCTGCACCTGAACTGGGACAAAATACTTACTACCTGATGATCTAATAGGCCCCACATTCTGGATTAGATGGCCAATAAACAGATGCTTGCTTCCATCATTGTCTACAAGGCTTTGGAGATACAAAACCATGTTGTCTGTGTTTGCAAAGACATCGTCATCACCATTAAGCAGGAAGTGAACTTTTGGACAGTTTCTTTCCATCCATTCCAGGAATAGAATCTGCTTCAAGGTCAGGTTGTAAAATGTGTCACTGAAGTCCCACTGGAGGATGTCACCGAACTCCCTTTGCTCCAGCGCTAGCAGTTTGTTCAGTCGTTCCTTCTGAAATCCATCACCCGATGTCCCTGAGATGAAGATCCTTCGAATCCACACACCGTTGCTCAACCTCTCTTTGGCCCAGGTTTTGCGTAGCACCTCACGCCGCTCGTAATTCATGGGGGAGCTTTTAATAGCAAGCAGAAGAAAGACTTCTCCAGATTTATCAGGTCCTCCACATTTGCCAGGAAGGTCCAGTAGCATAGGAAAATGGCGACAGTGTCGATAATAGAGAAAGTCTTGGATATTTTGAGGAAGGGTTGCAAAGGCTGTGATATTGGCAGCAGTAGAATTATGTTGACATTTTGGCCAGGAGTATACGTAAGAGTTTTTTTTGTTGATTGGCCTTATTTGGTTGTCTCTCACATTTATGCGGGGGTGTACACTTTTGTGGTCAGCTGAATATTTAAAGAAATGGAAGACCAGCAGACCAAGAGCTCCTGCTATGATGACAGTTCTTGTCTTGACTTTAATCATCCTTGAAACTCTGCAGTGACAAGACAAAAACACAGTTTCATAACAAGACATGTCATATAAACAAAGACATATGCTACAATAATAATCATTTCATAATTAAAAAATAATTTGACTAATTGCTAAATACCTGACTAAGCAAGTCTAAGAGTTTATGGGATAGTTAGGTTGTTTTAAAGAAGGGTTATGGCACAAAATTTGGCTAACTAGTGTGTCCTGTGCTGATCAGCAGTCTGTCAGAACTTATATCCCTTATATCTTAAAGTATGTGCTTTCAGGTTGTTCCAAGAAACAGACATCCTGGACACAATATATGTATATATTTACATAATCGAGTTTTTGTAATCACAGCTGATCAGCATGAGGATAACCTAAACAGCTGTGGTACACTGCCTTTTGGCTCTGCTCTCTGTCTTCACCACAAGAGTGTGGTACAGTCTGCATCACTAAGTGGGGTTACATGAGTGCCATCAGATCAGATTACTGGCTAAATTACAGTAAGACTGAGACTGAGACTATTGAGTTATTCAGTTCATGTAGACACCTTAATCTGACAAACAAACGCATCGGGTTACTTGCAATCGGATTAAGACCCTGAGATAACTCGATCCAAATGTACACTGAACATGCATATCGACGGCAGTGGATCGGATTAAGCGTTCTGCGTATGCTCGAGATTTTTTCCCAGGATCGTCACACGGAAGGCGAAGGAGACGATATTGTCTTTTAACCTGATTTTAACATTTGCGTGTAAAACTTCTTTGTGTACTCTTTTAAAACCGCTCTATAAATAAAATGTATTATTACTGTTGTCGCCGCCGATGGAAAGAAATAAACAATCTCATCATGTAGACCCACTGACTGTCCTGCTTGACAATCCTACTTCAGTCTTTCATTACTAGTTCACAAGACCCAGAGACATGTAAAACTCCTCCACTTAAGGGAGTAGTTTATCCCCAACCCAGAACAAGTCACCCTTTTCCAGCTAAGATACATGGCCTCAAACTTGAAGGTGCCAATTGTCATCCAAGCCACTTCACACATGGCTACCAACTGCTCTAGTGCATGCTGAAGACCACAGCTTGATGAAGCAAACATCAACTGCAAAAAGCACAGATGCAATCCTGAGAGAAAAAGTAGACAATCTGCCCTTGGCTGCACCTACAAGATATGTCTATAGAAACTAGTCAGTCATGCTCATTACTAATGTTGTTATTATTGATATAAAACAACATTACCACTTGATCTATGAACTAGATCCAACAAACAAGCTATTCTAGTGCTACTTTGGCTGACACAGCTGTGTAATGTGTAAAGGAGTCAGCACCTTTCATCTCGTACATAGGTGTGGCCCAGTAATGGTGTGGTCAGCTTTTTCTGTTCATGTTTTTCTGTTGTCACAATGCAGGGGAAGTGTTGTCTACATCAGCCCCTTTTGTAACAACATAGTGTGTAACGCTTTTTGAAAAAGCTGTTATTAATTCTTTAAAGTCAGAAGTTTGTGAGAAACCATATTTCTCAAATGAAAATCCTTTGCAAAAATAGACGAGAGAAAATGTCAAAGATTGTTGCCTGAAGTGTAAAAACATACGAATACATCTTGAGCAGGGTCATCACAGAACACTAAGTTGTAGTTTATGCTTTAACGTAATTTTGACGACGTCGGTATTTAGTAGCGTGGACCCCTCCGCCGTAGCCTGACGCGCACCTCCAAAAAAATCTAATTACACGTCACGTAGACGCGGGTCGTAAGGACCGTGATTGGTCCGCTCAGAACGTAATTTCTGCCAGCCATTAAGACCGGAAAAGGCACCGGTCTTAATGGCTGTATACGGCGAAGAAGCTCTTTGACATTCGAAATTATCTAAAGTGCATGTGTTCATCCAGGTTGTAAATTCACACCAGTGAATTCAGTGTTGTAAATTCACCCGTTCCCAGTCTCGAACGGTCATACAGACCACCCCCGCGAACGTCTTCTCTGTCGCCTGCGCTTCAACATTTGCAATTTAAGCATTTTTTCTTTAATATGAGCTCCAACTGCAAATACAGCTGCTCCACCTCAGTTGCCATTGTTTACTGTTGTTAACTGTGACCGGAAGAAAAAGCAAGGATTCAGCTATAACCCCTGAAACAAGCTGTGGACAAGTGACATTTTGCTGAGTCTCGGTTATCATGAGCAATCTAAGAAGAACAGAAACCAATTATATGGGCATAAATCTGGTTTGGGAACAACAAATAAAAACACTTTTTGGCTGTACATGACAGATGAGAATATGGTTGGTGAGCATGCAGCAAGAATCCCGAAACAATAGTCCAACATACACAATAGACAGGCATTCCACTGTGCACTGTACTTCCTCTTATTGTCTCTTTTATAGCTACTTTCTTTCTTTGAGAGTTGTTTGTTCTAGCATAGTTTTTCAGTTTCTGTCTTGCTATAAACTGTGTTCCCACAGTTGCTGTGCAATTTCACAAGTCCGAAATCATTATGACTCAGCATTGACATGCTATGTCATATTGTAACTTCAAATCATTCATTAATTCTCTTCAGAATCTAATTTAAAATTGCAACACATGACTTCCGTGCCTGCGTTTGCAAAGGTTTTATATTAACAAATATTATTGTACGTTTAAAATAAATGTGTAACACCGAGACACAGTAAGCTTGGTTAGAGAGACTTGTGTCTGTGTAAGTTAGGGAGTTGGGCCAGGGAGATGCAGTGAAGGTCATGTAGTTTTCACTTTCTTCCAGTGGTTTCTTCCAATCATTCAAACATGCCAAATGTTTGAATGATTGCCTTGTTGCCACTATCAGTCTGAGTGTGGTTCTCTTTATTTCTGTGGGCCACAGACAATGATTTCAGTTGAAACGTAGATCTGAGAGTCATCTACATAGTTGTGGTGGGACACATTATATTTGCCTATTAGCTGGCCTAATGGGAGCATGTACAAATTGAACAATAGGGGTACTAGGATGGACCCCTGGGGAACCCCATAGGTCATAGCTGTTTGGTCTGAGACACGGTTACAAATTTCAACAAAATACTTCCTGTCCTCGAGATAGGACATGAACCACTTTAAAGCACTACCAGAGAGTCACACCCAGTCTTCTAACCTCTGTAATAAGATTGCATGGTCAACTGTGTTAAAGGCAGCACTCAGGTCCAGCAGAAATAAGACTGAGACTTTGCCTGCGTCTGTGTTTAGGCGGATATCGTTTGTCACCTTGATCAGAGCTCTCTCAGTGCTGTGGTGGGGCCTAAAGCCTGATTGGAAAGCATCAAAAGTTGGGGAGGAAAAAAAAGAAGCTACATATCCAAAAATAACTTAGTATTCACCAGCCAGACAATAATGCTGGCTGCATCAGTTTCATTCCTAGCCATGAGCATGCATACATATATAAACTGTAAAAAAGTCTTTGGGGAAAATTAGTGAATTTTAGCTGTAAGCACATTTAGATGACACGTACCCACACACGCACGCACACACACACACAAAGACACACACTGGATTTTAAAATGCATGTGAGGCATTACATTTACAGTTGTGACAGTGCCAACACACACCTTTTCAGATAAGGTTTCACCAGTGTGTGAGTCTCAGAGGCCCACTTGCAGAGCAGCATGACCCTCTGAACAATGAGTAGAGGCCAAAAGATATGAGCACTGAGTTTCAGAGCAGACATGAGGTAGCTTGGCATCTGTCCACAGACGCCTTTCCCATAGCACTGTCTCATGGGGTGTGTGGTGGCAACAAATCAAACGATGTCATGTTTTCTCAAATTGGTTGAAAAATATCATATTGGGAAGGTCAAACATTGAGTTATGACACACTAACAGTAATTCATTTAAATGTGTTCAGTAAAGGGACACGCCCAACACAACAATCCCCCACAAGTCTATTAAAACTATGTTGCAAAGCATAAGGATACTGCCAAGACCAAAAGTGACAGCATAAAAGTGTTAAATATACCATGTTTAAGTTGAGGTAAACAGTCAACAAGAAAGTTAAGAGGTTTGTGGTTTTTTTTGTGCCATCTCTGTTTTTATTTAGACTGTCAGGAGGCTTTCTTTAAAAAGTAATACTGTATACTGTAAAATATGATATATGGTGTTTTTCATAATTGTTGAAAGCCATGCATTACCCATATTTTGCCCCAACCTTCATGCATAAAATCTTGACAAGATAAGTCAAAAATGCACCAACAGGTATAACAGTAAGAAAGTACAATGGCCCAATTAAAGAATACTGAGTTGAAACATAAATGTATCGCAGAGAGTTCAACAAAACCTAGCATTCTATAAATCAACTTCTTTGATAAAGGACAAAAACATTGTCTTTTTTTTTTTCCAGTAACGCAAAATACTGTATTATTGACTAAAAGAAAATGTAATATTTTTTAACATTCACCTGAAGGGAATCACTCATCTTCACCACTTGTTTCAGAATAACCAGTTTATTTATATGAATACACTAATTCAGAAATTTGGAGTTCTGTCACCCTCAACAATTGAAATTTATAATCAAATTAAAGATAGATATAACTAATAGCCCACTACAAGCCTCTAAATTAAGTGAAAAATTATCATCATGACAAATTCTAGTTTAACTCAAATTTATAACAATACTTCTAATATCTAAATGGGAAAAGGACTGGCTTTCTCCCCCAAACCCAAATTCTGGACTAAAATACGCAAAAATATATTTTCTCTGAATACCGATCAAAATTTATAACTCATACAGTATAAATCACAGATGTTTCAAATATATTTCTAATGGGTTTTACAGACAATGACTTGCACACAATGCACCATAGGGAGCACTGACAATTACCTTAATTCTGTATGGACATGCCTACCTATTAATTCCTTTTGGGAAACAGTAACAGAAAAACTATCCACTATTTATCATTATTATGACATATTTAGTTATTTACTATACTCTCTGCAGAATGTGTCCACCGTTCTGTTCTGCTGTTACTGCACTACTATACATTTCATGTATATGTTTCATGTATGGTAGTGTGCCAGTATCTAATCTGTTATTATTATTATTATTACTAGAATTATTGTTTTTATTATTATTGTTATTATTAGTGGCAGTAGTATTGGTATTATTATTCCTATTTAATTATGGTTACTATTATTGTTATAAATATAGTCATTGTTATTTTTCTTATTACTATATTTTTCTCATTACGTTATCCATGATCAACACCATAGTATTCAAATCATGATCATATGTAACCTTGGCTCCCATGTCCTATATTGTTCTGTTTTACAGTAAAACAAACAGAAAACGTGTCATTTGAAAGACATTTGAATGTTCAAGAGATGCAAGCAAATATCCTGTCTTGACAGGTCATGACAAGGCATAAATGCAAATTAGACTTAAACGAGCTGTGTTTGTCTGGTTTTGAAAGCAGTGTTACTCCTACATAGTAGCTATTACCATTACCAACCCAATTCCCTCATGGTCACTAGGTACAAACTTAATTTTTCAGTTTTAGATTACGGACTTGTGTTCACAGCAACATTTGATATATTATTATTTATTTATTATTGTTTTATTAATTTCAATAAGGACTTGACTAGAATAATGGGGACTTTCTCCCACGTTTGTCATATACTAGTGAGGTTTATTATACCATTATACCACTAATAACTGATTTAATCTTAACATATACTGGCAGGATAAACCAGATAGCACCGCTGAACTTGTTGCCTGTGTTCATGTAAACCATTACAAAAACTGATAAACTGTTTAGCCCACAATTTAAAATGACACAATGAATTCAGACTCCAATACTATTTTCTACTCATGTGAATGATTTATCTCTTCCAACGTGGCAGGTAAAAAGTTGGTTATCAGATTATGTATCATTATTACGAAAATGGAATGGAATGAAAAATAAAGACAAATTTGGAGTGGTGCTGGAAATGTAAACCGAAGGTAAAGACAAAAACAACATAATCTCGATTAAAAAAAAGAATGGACAGAAGTCTAATTATGTTTGGAAGTGGATGTCCACAATCACAATCATATTTGAAAATACAACCCTGCACTGGCAGATGTGTTTCTTCCCTCTCTGTCCTAAACGTTTCCAACCAGCAAAGCACCAGCACATCCAGCTTCATGTGTGCTAGAAACAGACCACTTCTGACTGGTATCAAACTCACTGCTGGGTCAAAGTCTTCTGTTTAACTAATTCATCCCGTGTAACTTTACAGGTTGCTCTCTATAGGCTATCTTATGTGGTTATTTTACTCTGAGGAGACCTGAATTGCAGTATGCTGAAAATATCTTGATCAATGTAAATGAAGGAGCAGCTTCAGCTTCAGCCTAGTTAATTATTACAGTTGTAACTGCTGACTGACTGCTTGAAATAGTTTTTGTTCCTGTGGTTATACACAATAAGGAAATAATAAAAGTCAGCAACAGCATACTGAGTAATGACAGTCCTGATGCAATTTTTTATGTCAAAGTCAACATATATATATACATTTCTATTTTAAAGAAAATCAAGAAATTTTATTTTTATTTTTTACATCTGTAACACTGCATAACCATGGCAACAGTTAAGTTGTTTGCATGTGGGGAAGCATGAGCAGCTAATTAAGCTTCCCAAAGCCCAAGTAATGCCTGCAATAGGATGCACAAACAAAACAAAATAGAGAAAAAGGAGGAAGAAGTTTAAACCATTTCTTCCCTTGATCATCATGGGAAGTGGGAGATCACAGGTGGAGCAAATGGAGCAACCTGGAACCTTTTTTTTTTCTCTTTCTCCCCTTGTCCTGTCCAGCATTACAGCAGCAGAATTGTAATCTGAATATCTCTACATCAAAGAAGAGAAATTTACAACAACCTTGGCCCATGAAAGCATTTTGGGGAGTTTTCTCAGTCCATCTTTCCACAGACCTGTGCCATAAATTTAGGTGAATGCATTAATAGCTTAGTGCTAACTAAGCTGAACAAACAACGGACCCTCTCAGGAGAGTATTGGGGAAAACCAGAACAGGACCCTTCCGACCCTATATGATTCGAAGTAAATAATGGTGACAGTTTGCCCCGACTTTGACTCAAGCCAGAGACAGTCGCTGCATGGACCTCTCAAAAGGATCTCACCCAGAATCACTTTTTAGCTGAATCTTGAAACTGTATTAAATGTGCTTTATATCTTTGTACAAGTTCTTTCATGTTCTCAGTGATATCACAAGCTGCATTTTAATACCTTTTTCATGATCGTACATGGAAGGATACGAAAGAAGTAATTATTTTGGAAAATGACTAATCAGCTTATGGAGCCACATTGTCCCCGAGTGGTTCGTAGTACTGAATAGTTAAACCCAAAACTAAGTCAACAACTTGCATATGACATGTGGCATTTATATATTATATTTATATTTATATTATACATTATATATAATAATAATAACTATTAACCAATGCTTCAGCTGTTTCTTATTGTATTCCATGTTTAACACAGGAAAATAACATTCTTTGGTTAGTTATTCATGCGTCATAATTTTACAAATATCCATCTGAATTTTGAGACTCATAACCATCATGTTATGTCATGTTATGTTGTTTTTATGTCTTTTATAGCCTAAGTTTATGCTACATCTTCACCCTTTATATCTTAACAAGTTATGGTGTTTTTAGAATCCTCTGAACAAATGTTTATGAGACGGAGGAATATGAGGGGCCATACAAGACATAATTCATTCTAGCTCTCTCACACACATACGTTCTCCTTTCACATACATATATTGTCCTTTCACACACATACATTCTCCTTTCACATTCATATATTCTCCTTTCAAAAACATACATTCTCCTTTCACATTCATACATTCTCCTTTCACGTACATATATATTCACTCACACACATACATGCATTCTCCTTTCTCACACATATATTCTACCCCCCCCCCCCCCCCCCCCGCGCCTCTGCAACCCCATATTGCTACTTCTAGCTATTATTAGAAACAGGCAAATAAACACACCAATTCACATTAGGCTATTGCTATCTGTTGGATTGCACGCATAGTACTCAGAGACACTGACATGACGTCATAGTGCACACCTTTATCTTTTGTCCTTTTCTCTTCTTCTTATTTCCATCTGTTCCTGAATTGGGAACCTGACAGCTTTTTTGACTTTTTATTTTCTATCCTTCACTAAGCACGCACTTGACTTGAGAATCTGTAGCGCAAAAGCCTTTGACCTGACATAATTTTGTCATAATTTCTGTTTTCTTCTTATGCATGATGCACTGTACAGTCTAGTAAAAAGATTTTTTACACAACTCTGGTTTTAGCGAGCCATATATTGATGGAACTAGAATGAAAACAGACTCCGCCCCCAAAGCTGAAATCTTCCTCTTAGACACTTCTCCTCGTTGCGCCCTTTCACTATTGCGCCTTGGACGACTGCCCACTCCCCCCCCCCCCCCCCCCCCCCCCCCCTCCCCCTTTTAAAGTAGCTGATTCTTCAATATGTTGATGCTGTTTGCTAAATTGATCGACAGATTACGCTTAGAAAAAGTCACTTCTTAAGACGATCTAGGCATATTGATAATATTTTAAAGAAAGCTACTTCCTAAATTGAGCTTTTTTCCCCCGCCCATTCAAAACTATATTTTTAATTTCAGTCAGAAAGAAAATAGTACATGGCGCTACAGTCTATGGAACGCTCTTATTCTTATTAAACCTTCTCACATCTCCGTCACACCAGCCAGTATGACACTAAGTTAAAAACTACTTTCAAAGGTTGCTTTAACTCTGGCCGTTTCTGTTTCTCCTTTTATGTTCCCTATATAAAGAATGAGTTTCAAAGCATCACCAGCTTACAAACACTCCCCTCTTTACACATTTTTAAAGGTTTTTAAAGAGTTTTAAAAAAAAACTGCGTTAAAGGAAACCTGTTGCTCTTTTTGGTTAGTTTTACACCCCAAAGCAAAACATTTTGGCTGTAGTTGATCTGAACCTGTCTTAACTCCCTGCGACATATTTGGATATCATTTGAAATAGTCTTTCTTATGAAACTTTAATGTTTAAGGTTTGTTTTATGCTGCCTTTTTGTCAGGACTCCCTGGAAGAAGAATTTTATCTCAATGGGATCTTTAAGATGGAAAAAACAAACAAAGAAAAAAAGAATCGCTTATAAAACATTTGACTTCATAAAACTTCATCCCGCAGTCAGGGATGCAGAAGTCTTAAGAGTTTGAGGATCAAGCGAAACTTCAAGTGACACAGCGGTATTTTACAGACGAATGACACAATAAAGCGGAAATATATGTTTCCGTGACCCACGCGATGGTTTGATGGCTTTTTGTCCAAACGCATCGTGTGCAATTCAGTGAAGTAGTTGCATCCGTTTTAAACATACTGAATAATGTATCGATTCAACTTGAGCGCAGAGTTTCAGTTTGACTGTTATTTCCCGTTAGCGCTTCGCCAGTTCACTTGAGTGATCAACCTTCCTTGGTAGCCTAATAAACCACATTTAACATAGTTGATGTTAATAGTACCAGCGTTTTCTTACCCGTTCACAAAGACTTGTCCTCTTGCCTGTAGTTATATGCGATCATTATGAAGTCAAGTATCCTTAGCAAGCATGCCTTGTCTCCTGCCTGCAGGGCGGTGCCTCTTCTCTGTTCAAACCGAGTAAGTGTCATCTGTCGCGTTATCAGTCCATCGATCAACTCTTCGTTGTTGGTAGTATCTGTAATAGAAATATAACAGCATGCCAACAGCTTCGGTCAATGACTCTTTATAATGAATGTTCTCCTTATGGTTATGTATGTTTTTTTTCCTTCCAACAATAATATTTCCCTTTGGGAATTCATAAAGTTTTATTTAACTGAATATGACAGTACAGTGGTTTGGTGGTTAGCATTTTTCCTCTCAGTTTGAAGATTCCTGGTTCAAATCTTGGCTGGGCTTTTCTGTGTGCTCCTCCTGTGCCGCATGGGATCTTTCCACATATTCTGGCCTCTTTCCACCGTCCATAAACATATGTTTGTTTGGTGATTGTAAATTGAACCATGGGAATAAGTGTGCATGGCTGTTTGTCCCATTTGTCTTTGTGTCGCCCAGTGACTGATGGCTCAGTGACCCTGAATTAGATAAAGACGGTATGAAGAATGAATACATTTAACTGAATTGATTTTAATTTCATTGTGGCTGTGCTGTGGTCTGGTGGTGGTGCTTGCTGCCGCATCTCAGCAAGAAGGTTCCTGGTCTGAGATTCAGAGGGAAGTTTTTCAGTTTTCCAGGCACTTCCTCCCACAGTCCAAAAGTAGCATGTCAGGTTAGCTATTGATTCTGAATTGACCACAATTAATGTGCATGGCTGTTTGTGTCAAAGTGCCTTCTAGCAGTAGAGATAAGATAGACTCCAGCCCCATATTAATGAATGATCTTAACTGAATATCCACACTACATAAACTGTAGTTTAAGTGAACCTCTAATTATTGTCTTTAGATCTGCAAAAGTCACAAAAAATTAACACTAAAACAAGACAAATCGTCTTTCACAAGGAAAAATTAAGCAATTATAACCCAGCTGCACAAGGTAGTACTTACTTAGCCTAGAAGACTGTAAACCCTGTATGTCTGATTAACTTTTAAACTAATGTGGATAGATGAAATGCCTTTACAATAATGAAAGCAAGTCAAAATAGCCATCAAAATACTGATATTGAGAAAAAAAATCTAGCTAAAGGTAGAAGGGAGCTAGGATGAGAAGTAATTTCAGGCAAAGATGGGTTCTGTATTTCTTATTTCCAATTTTAAAAAAAAGATAATTCAATAAAATGAATAACATGTCATCTATTCAGATGTACAATATACAGCAATAATAACAGAATACATTTTTACAGATATTTTATGAATATTAGAATTTCACCATTGTACCTGTACTTTTACTACAGTAAAATGAAAAAAAATGTCATTACATGCTTTCTGAATGTTGATTTTGTTTTTTGTTCTCAACAAGTACCCAACAAGATAATAATATAGATCACTAAACTTCATACTGAAATGTCACTAAATGGCTACTCATTGTTTTAAAATGTGATATCAAGCGTTCCCTCCCATCATGAGTTGGACTGTGTTATCAGAGTACAAATGAGCATGGAGTCTTTTTCTGTCTTTGCATTCATTTTGGATTTTGGTAAAACAGGAAGCCTTCTTGATTTTTTTTTTTCATAAGCCGTCGAGTTCAGGGTCTGGAATTATTGCATCATTGGCCATAACTCTTCTAACACCGGATAAAAACGATATGCAGTCGATCTCGAGTGATCTAAATAGTGTCTGAAGGACGACGACTTTCACCAAACTGTTATCGTTGAGTAGATGAACGCATTTTATGCCAGAAATAAGGTCCAGGTTTAAAAAAAAAAACAAAACAAAAAACTTCCCCTTTAATCAGATAATGGAACACAAACAAAGAAATCAAATTCAGGGAGGAGAAGAATTAAGTTACATTGAGTTTGTATCACGATACAGATTTTCACAGTGTTAGCTTGCATCAAAAAGATAAAACAAAGAACACTGATGGCTGAGCATCTTAAGTCAACAAAGACGGCAACAGTGACTTTACTAATATTGCTTTGGCTTAGTTCTGTAAACGTATTCAACGCTTGTCACAATCACGCTTGGCTGTGTTGTTGTTGCTTTGGTTTATGAGTCTTAGATGGGGGCTGGACGGGTTTTCGGGGAGCCTGGGGCGGAGTCTGCATTGCTCCTGCTGTCACATCTGCTCCTCACTTCCCTCATCAAGAACCCCTTTTAGGAGTTGCAGGAGCAACCAGTCTTCGCAAGATTGTCTCACCTCCCAAGTGGTAATTCGGCTGACTCTTATGTTCGGTAGCGAGTTAATTTCCAGCATTTAACTTGCCCTTTGTCTCCTGCGGTGTTGCTCCCATCGTCCACTCTCCGTGCTCTGGTTTCTCATGACTGGATTGATAGTCGCAATTGGATTCCTGACATCTATCTGCCTCACTTACCTGTCTGCTTTCACCCTGCCGTCGACTCAGAGCCACAGCACCCTCCCCTCTTTCCCGAATTCTCCTAGTAAGGATAAAGCAGCCAAAAACATCTGGAATAATCTTCATTTGAACCCTTCCTAATTATCTCTCTCCTCCCTCAGAATACTGCCTGACCTGGATTTTCCTTATGTTCAACAACCACCTTCTCCATACAGTGAACTCTGTTAACCTTTATCCTCCCTGTTTCCAGTGTCTGCTCTTGGGTCTCAGTAACTTTGAGGCGGCTAGCAACCAAGTCGTGACCCCTATGGTCTTTTTCCCTATATTTTCTTCCCTTAAAACCTGGAATTAAAATGGATTTTCTTTTGCGGTTTCCATAATCTAATCTTCACATCGATTTAAATATTCAAAAGATTTTTAATTGCAAAACAAACAAGGACACAATTAGAAGTACATCAATTTGTATTGTTATGAATGGTGATTCTGTGCTCCAGTCTCAACTGGCTGGAAGACTTAAAAAGTGTTTTTATTTTCTCAAGAATTCCCTTGTTTTTAACACTATCTGTCATTCCTCCAGCTTTTATCAGTCTCCCAGATCCAGTTTGTTTTGGCAGTTGATTG
Organism: Leuresthes tenuis; assembly: GCF_036924035.1. Lineage (NCBI taxonomy): Eukaryota > Metazoa > Chordata > Actinopteri > Atheriniformes > Atherinopsidae > Leuresthes > Leuresthes tenuis. The sequence continues at coordinate 11,090,189 of NW_027325361.1, read as the reverse complement.
AAAGCCAAGATAGCCATCTTTCAATCAGGCTACAAAGAAGCATACAACCCCGCTAGAGTGAGATTGAAAACTGGCCTCAAGTAGACATCAGCAGAGACCAGAGAGACGTCATCAAAATCAGACGTACTGTATGTAGCAAGAGCATCACAGGCTACAAAAGCAAAGGTGCCATCAACATGTGTGAAGCTCCTTTCCCAGACAAGCTTTAAAACCTTTTAGGCCCACTTTGATCTCTTCTAACTTGAATGTGCATTTGTAATGTGCAATATATTTTTTGTGCTGCATGCACCACAGAAAGTATGCTATCAATATGATATCATACTTCATTCATATAATTCATTATCAGTTTACTTTGCTAATTCAATGTAGGTCCGTGCAGCGCAGTGGGGTGGTGGTTAACACTGTCACCTCACAGGAAGAGGGGCCCCTGTTTGCTAGCTGGGGCCTTCTTGTGTTGAGTTTGCATGTTCTCTCTGATCATGCACTGGTTCTCATGGTACTCTAGCTTCCTCCCAACATCTGAAAAAATGCATGTTAGGTTAGACAGTGATTATAAATTGACTGCAGGAGTGAGTGTGAGCATGCCTGGGTATTTGTCTCATGTGCCTCTGCGTTGGCCCTGTGATGGACTGGCAGCCTGTCCAGCTTTCTTTCTATGTCAATGAGGTTTTCTCTCATTGAAATGTAAAATATACCTCTCATGATTGTGTAGTATATATGAGGCAACAGCCAATGGCCACTGAGCTTAGGTTTAAGAAAGAAACAAAAGTCACTAACTGGCTATATTTTTTTACTTAACCTTGCTCAGATTTCTGTTTTCTGACCCCTCCCTTTTTTACAGCCCCTTTTATTACCTCGCTCACATCTGCTTAATTTTTCAACCCAAGCAAGTAACCATATACACACACTCTGCTCACCACTGCTTGTAGTACTCACCTGACTCTCTTTGTGCCTTTGTTTCTGGGGCCATCTCTATCCAAGTGTCTCAGTTGCTCTGATTAGTTTTTACCTGTCTTCTGGACCTTTGTCTGAATTCTAGATCATGTCTGAGTCTGCTGCTATCCTCATAAAAATCTTATTTTTATCTCTTACGCTCAGATGTTTGTCAGACTTGTGCTGTGGGGTCATCTGAGCTAATCCTTTATATTTCTGAAATCCAGATTATATCAATTCAACTCTGACAATAAAATAGTTTAAAGTCAGTCCGTGTTTTTTTCAGTTAAAGAGGAAGCACACTATTTCTTATAACAGTATGACAAACCAGTCTGTGCAGTGTCTGGCATTAAAGTTTATTTATCTAAAAGAAACTAAAAAAAATACGCTATGAAAACAGAATACCAACATGCCAACTGGGGACGGCCAAAGGAAACTAAATTGAATTGTTACAAATCAATACAAAAAGAAAAATACAATTGATTCATTTGAAGAGTCCGTTGTTCTTCCAACAAGCTCTATAATACCACATCATCAAGTGGAGAAAATGCTGTTAGCACATACAAATGTGATAACATTGAATGAATGTTCATCCAGAGAGTTTTTTCAGTCAAACTGAAATTCAAATATGAAATTCCGTAAATCTTCATTCTTATCATTTGATTATTAGTTTCTCTAGCCACTATCTCTGATAAGGAAGTAAACATGCAAAATGTTTTTAGTACTTGTATGTCAGATTCTATTCGTATCCTAAACACACTACCACGCAAGATGACTTCATTTCAGTTGTATAAAGGAACAGGGTCACACTTCGTAACAAATCATGTCCTTCAAGGATGCAGTCAGTGTGAAACTGTCAAAGGCCATTTATACTATTGTCCTAAACACAGGTACGGAAACACACATACTTTCTGTTTCTTAGTCTCTTTTTGAGCTGAAATCGATGCCAGGCTGAAGTAGCATTGCTCTCCTGAGCCTTTAGCTTGTTGTAGTATTCTGAGAACTTGTTGAAGAGCATGGAGATTGGCATGCTGTTGAGGACGATGCCAAATGAGATGCAGCCAAAAGCCACAATGCGGCCAAGGACCGTTACAGGAACCACATCCCCGTAGCCCACGGTGGAGATGCTGACCTAAGGTGGAGGATAAGCAGTCCTTTGATTAGTTTTAAGGAGGAACTTTCTGGGTATTGTGAACAACCTTACTCCCACTTTAAACCTACAGAGCTCTGAAAGTTGCTGTTACTATCGCACTACTTCAAGGAAGGGCTCACTACGTTTACATATTTATGTAAAATGGGTTAGTTTGCATGCTAATAAGGCTTCCAACAGCATGCTTCTTTCAGCTTGTCTATTCTGTCTACACATCCAGATGGCATGAAGATCATTATCCTCACAGGGTCTTTTGATATTGTGAGAAGGAAGACTGGTTCTGAGATCCTGAAGAAAGACTTTTCTCTGCTGTTGGAGAGACTGTGTCACTATGGGGCACACCGCGTCTCCATTGCATGCCCCATTCCTACTGTGGGTAAAGGAATTGAACTTTTCAGCAGACTTCTTGGCCCGAACACATGGTTATCAAATGCATGCATCGCCCATTGGAATTAAGTTCATTGTGAACTTCAATATCTTTTGGAACTGTAAGGAGCGTTTCAGACCTGATGGCATGCATCATCCAAATCAAACTGGATGCAGATAACTTGGTGCACACTTACGTCATGCTGTTGGGACGGCAAACCCAAACATCAGTGTACAGATAAGAGCGAAGGACACAGCAGCGAGACAAACAACCCCCAGCCCTCCCTCCTCACCAGACCCTTTACTCCACATCACCCACGATCTCCAAAGGATGTCTCTATCCCAGCCAGGACTCCAGCGACCACCATCTACCAGGAAATACAGGGCACCCCCTCCTCTTACATCATCTGTCCTGGCAGAGCAGGGCACAAGGGGATGAGCAGGATGTTCAAGGAGCAGCAGCAGAGTTCAAAACAAAGATTACATGCCATGGTGCGTTCAGGGTCCCTGCTATAGTAGTCTTACTACTGACAGCTGTTCTGAGAACAATCTGGGACCCAGTAGAATTCCTATAAAGAAGGAATCAAAAACAATCAACTTGCTGGATGAATCTATCTAATCTGTTAACGGTTCCATGTACAACTCAGAATACAACAGAGACCAGTGTAAACTCCACAAAGCGAGCTTTACTTAATATTATATCTTTATAGTCACATTCTGGACCTGGTCATTTCTAAAGGTGTTGATATTTCTTCTGTTGTGGTTATTGATTTGGCCTTGTCTGACCATTTCTGTATTTTATTATATTTATTGATTACTCAGAATGTTCAAACCACCAGCTTCTACCTCCAGTAGACTCGATTACTGTAATGGTCTTTTAACTGGATTTCCCAAAAAAGAGCATTAAACATCTGCAGCTCATCCAAAACACTGTTGCTAGAGTTTTAACCAGGACTAAGAGATCTGAATCTGAACGCATCACACCAGTTTTAAAATTCTTACACTGGCTTCCAGTCAGTCACAGAATAGATTTTAAAAGCCTGCTGATGGTTTACAAATCCAGAACGGTTTAGGCCGAAAATACATCTGTGATATGTTCAGAGAATATAAACCCAGCAGAGCTTTTAGATCCAAGGACTTAGGTCAACTGGTCCAGTCCAGAATCCAGACTAAACACGGAGAAGCAGCATTTAGCTGTTATGCTGCAAACAAGTGGAACAAACTGCCAGAGGAGATCAAACTTTCACCAAATGTAGACATTTTTAAATCCAGGTTAAAAACATTTATTTTCTCATGTGTCTATGCATGAAATCTGCACGATATCTTTTAACTTATCTAGACTGCTGCTTGTTTTAATTCATTTGAAATATTCCATTTATATTCTTTTACATATTTTAATGCTTTTTCTGCTTCCTGCTGCAATGCTTTTATTTTATGTAAAGCACTTTGAATTGTTTTGTACATGAAATGTGCTAGACAAACAAATTTGACTTTGACTTTTTTTACAATGATGCTTTCCACTTAGGTATTCTGATTCTTGCAGTTCCCTGGGAAACAGTGTGCTGTGAAAAAGAGCTTCACAGAGGGTAGAAAATATTAGGTGATAAAACATTTACCATCATCTGTCCCCACAAAACCTCCCAGCAAAATGCAATTTACCAGAGCCCCAACAAGGCTCTGATCACTTAGAAACAGATGCTTACATGCAAATTGCAGAGGTATGTTTTGTAAATTGCTATATTTTGCGAATTAATTTTCAAATCCTACTGGGTTCTGACATGAAACATGTGTTAGCTATTTTAAAAATTTTTCTTTTTTTTTTAAATCCGTAAAAATATGCTAAAGTGATAAATGAAAAGGAATAAAAAAAAAATAGTCTTATCAAGTGTTTTAAACCCCCTCACCCTCCTACAGTCAGTTGTACTTTTGGTGGGATAACACAGCTACTCTGACCATTAAACGAAAATCTTATAAAAAACAAAACAAATACATGTTTTGTCATGTTAAGAAGAAGATCAAAAGCATGTTTGAAATATGAATATTGTTATGTTTATATTAGATAGATTTACTCAATTAAATTCTGTTCTGGCAAAGACAAGAATATAAATGCATTATTAAATGTGTTATTTACAGGGTTATTAAAGGAGTGGTCTCAACAACATTCTTTTAAACTAAAATTTAAATCTATAATGTAATGTTTTAAAGTTTCCTTTCCTGTAGTTTGATTTCATTAGTAGCCACAGGCTGGCGATATCAAACCATACGCAGGCTTATACACACATCAGAGTAGAAAAACACATGAAGGGCACTATTTGGGGAGCATGATACCAAGTTGCACAGAGACCGACACTTACTGCAGCCCACCACCAGGCGTATGGGACACTGCTGATAGGAGACCCCTCAGTATCTGTCTCTACTGCATGCAAAAGAGAAGAGAATGTCAAGATTCCCATGGCTATGCAGAGGACAGTGCAAGACGTCTGATGGTAACACTGGCGCAGAGTAAACCCAAACGCCCTCATGCCAGTTGAATGGCGCGCCAGCTTTAAAATCCGAAAGATCCGCATCAACTTAACAACTTTGAGGACGTGGTTGACCTTGCTGACCCGAGCCATGGCTCCGAGGTCTTCCTGTGCTCTCAAATCCTCTGCATCAGTAGCTTCACATATGATCTGGACAAAATATGGCATGACTGACACCATGTCCACGAAGTTGAGTACACTCTTCAAAAACATTTTGATATTAGGTGTACTGATAAGACGAATGCAGTATTCAAAGGTGAAAAACACAATGGTGATGATTTCCACCCATTCCATGTATGTTTTGTTATTGATTCTGTATGACTGAAGTTCTTCAACAGTGTTGAGAGTCATTGCTGCAATGGAAAGGAGCACAAAAACGTTCGAGAGCACGGTGACAGCCTTGGCTAAAGTTGAAGAGTAGGGATTCTCCACAATATTCCACAGGCTATTCCTCACATTCCCAAAGATCATATCTTTGAAGCACTCGTCGTCGCTCTTGACCTGCATTGCAGCCATCACCTCCCTGTCCATCTTCAGGTTGTCCCTCACCTCATCAAGCTTCTCTTCAAACAGCATCCAGCAGCAGAGGTCGGTGTCCTTCAGGCTCAGGCCCCAATATGCAATTTCCTCCTCAAAGTTGATGGGGCACATTTCCTGCACAACCCACAGCACTCCACTTGCGTAAAAATGACAGATGTAATGGATGATGGCAGGATCACGGTCAAAGAAGAATTCATTCTTACTTACAGAGTAGTCGTCGCACAACGTGAGGAGCTTGGTCTGGTCCTTGCAGAGAGCTAACGAGCCTATCCTGGTGTTAGGATATTTAACAACGCTCTGTTTTGGAATTTGAAACACTTTTCCTCCAATATTTATGTTGACATTCTGCTGCAAACTCGGGCTTCTATTAATTCTGAGGCTCTCATCTTTTAAATCTCGACTGTCCAGATTGTCCAGAGAGCTCCACGATTTGACTACTTTGTCCTGAGAAAAAGGAAATGTTTTGTTGACCTCTGCACTCACTGACAGACAGCTGGTACTAGAGCTGCGGCTTTGCAAATGTCTCTGCAGTCGTACCTTCTCTGAGCAGGCCATAGCAATAGTGGTGCAAGGCAGAAAGTTAACACACCAGAAAACACAGAGAGGAAGCGCTTTAGGCAAAGTCTTCTAGCGACACATTGTGTAGTGCTGAATCATCAGGAAAAAAGGATCTGGTCCCACAGGAGCTGATATCACTGAACGCACTGCTTCCTGTTTTGGTTGTTCACTTGCGCCTTAAAGCGGCGTTCGGGACATCCAGTGTAAATTAAATAGATTCCACTGGGGCTGTTACTGTAAGGGCAACAGATTTGATCCCTCTGAGCTGGAGATCAACGATAAGCAGTAGGGATTTTATCAATTTAATCTCATTGGTAGCATTCCAAGTTTCCTTTAGTAGTAGTAAATACAAAGGGGGAGGCAAGATTAGAAAGGTTGGTGTAAGGATTTTAAAGTGATGAGGTAAGAGACCAGTTGAAGGTTTGTTCCTCCTTTATTTCCTCTTACACGCCTGAAAACCTAACCTCATCCAAGTAAATTCATAGTATTAGTAGTATTTATACCACAGTATGTCGTGTTTTTTCCCCACATTTGCTGTGGTTGAAAAAAATTAGCCATCGTTTTTTTATTCTGACAAAGTTGTACACTATGCATAAATACTACAAATGTTGGGAATAAAATTCAACTCAAGGCCATTTTTGCTTAGATAATGGCCAGTGTAGTTTTATGACCGTGGAGGAAATACAGGGGTGTACTGTATACTGCCAGTAATCTGTGATCTCATTAAATCTAAGTTGCCATGTTAATATTTGTAGTTTTGTAATAAACTCAAAACCCAGCTGAGGGCGATAGGAACATCATCAGGTTTGCATAAATCAGCAGCAAACAAGCTGAAACTTTAACATCGGTGGAAGTTGAAAACAGTCAACCAATCAAAGAGAAAGAAGAGTTCTGACAATTTTTTTTTTGATACCCAAGTGCAGCTCAACCAAACTGCAAGACAATACATTGAACATTTGTAGAGTTATTGTACTGAAGGCCAAAACTGTTAACGTCCTGGTGGAGCTAGAGGAAAAATCTGGGGATTGCAAGTCAGTGAGGTTTATTCTACGATTTTTCTTGTTCACAAAAAAAAAACTGAGCCTTTGTTGGAAGCTGTCACCTCAGACCTACCCTAAACGTGTGCTATTCAAGTTTATAATCTCTTGTATACAAACAGTCATGTATCCATCCATAAGTTAAAAAGGATTGAAACATGTCCCAGCTGCCATTGGGCCAGTGTGCATCTGTGTTTGTCTTGTCCAGTCTGTACCCCACCAGTCAACTGAGCAGACTCACAGCTTGTTCAAAATGTTTACATGAAGAAGATAATCAGAGCCCTAATAGAGAGCCTGCTCAGAGAAGCTGACCAACAGGTTTGGACCAGAACTCTTCAAACCCTTTGTGAACTAAGACAAAGCGGTGTTAGAAAACAACATATGAACAAATAGCTTGGCTGATTTATCTATTGAGGAGATGCAGACTGATAACCAGCATCAACATGAAAACAAACTATACAGCCACAATGACACAGAGCATAATGCTCTTCTGCATTCGCCCACCTTTGCATTATCTCCTATTTATTACAAATAAACACACAGGAAAACATATTACAGTTGGATGAGGTTTAAAAGGTGACCACAAAGGTTGTTTTGGGATAAAATACTGATTGTTGGTTAATTAATTTAGTTTGTACTGTATTTAACATTTGACTACTTATCATACATGTAAAGAAGGTAAAAACACAATAAAAACATAGGTACTACAGACTGTACTCAGTCTGTCAAGTTCATATTCGTTAGTTTATCCTGGATATTCTCTGGAACAGAGAGGAGCTCAGTGAACGTACAACAGGTGAATAAAGACACAAATATGTTGTAAAAATATTGAGTTCTTTATTCGATTAATTTAAAGCATTAAACAGTGCTACACTACATTCAAACAACCTAAAGCGAGTGTTGCCGTCCAAAAATAAATAAAACCCTTCCTTTAAAATACCCAACACAGCTCAGCAGTTTCAGCACACACTTACAGAGTTAAATAGTCCGGTAAACAGAGTCACCGGTCCAAAAGATGTACATGTTTCACAAAACTAACACAAAAACGATCAATCAAGGCGAGTCCGTCAATCAAACAACAATACAAACGACACCAAAAAGCAAACCTATAAAAAATACATTTGTTCCCATTTTAGAACCAAAGAAAATCCTCGTAGTCTTTTCACCAAATACGGAGTGTGCATTGTTACCGTTCATACAGCTATGTTTCATTTCTTCATTTAAAGGAATAGTTTGAAATTTGGAGAAATTCAAACTTCAAAGTCTCCTTTTTTTTCTTCCTTATTTTGAAACCAGAAGCCTAAGCCAAAACGAGAGCCAATAAATAATGACCATGTTATCTTCCACTTATTTATGCAATTAACAAAAGACATTGTCAGCAGATGGATTTTATTATCTTTGGACAGTGTCTTCGTGAAGCTAATTGACTATTGTCATCTTTATGTATTTATTAAACTATTAGGACGTTAACAAATACATGATTTTATAAAAATGTTTAACTTTCGTTTGAAGTCAAACGATCAAACGCAGAAGGACAAGAATTAACCAGGAGCGGTCTTTTTTTCTCTATGCATTCAGAATGGGGGGGGAAAAGAAAGGAACAAATCTATTTTTTGTGACACTTCTTCTTGTTAATGGAGCTGAAAAAGAAATAATCATTAAAGACGACTTTATTTCTAATCTCACCTTATAAATGGAGTATGAGTTGTAGCATTGAAGTGGCAACAATAAACGCAGCCGGCTTCAAATAAGTTTTACAGATGCTTGTTAATTTTAACGTTAAAAAGTACCAGATTACATGTAAAAGGAACATTAGGATGTATTCAAAGAATCTATGAGACACAAATGTGCCATTATTCTAAGACCAAGATTAAATTCTGTCCTAATGAAGGCTTTAAATCAACATGGAGACGCACACATTTTCACTTCAATGCATACGGCAATGTATTGGGCAACCGGTGGCATTAAGTGCTGACTGCTGCCTCAAACCGACAAGCCAAAGAGTGTAAACGTCCCATAATCCCAGGAGCAATCGAAAGAGCAGCAATTGTTCCTGAAAGAATTAGTGAAGTGACACTCTAAATTTCTGTCTGTGATGTTATAAAGAAAAAAGAAAAGAAAAAAACATATATTGCAAAAGTTAGAAAAAAACAAACACAAAGGAACAAAGTGCAATTAAACAAAAATAAATGTACTGCATGTACATTTTCAGAAAAACAGATGGAAAGTGTACCAATTGTTTTTTTTTTATCCGATCAATAGTCATGTTTAAAAAAAAAAAGAAAAGGCAGAAAGGCTGAAACCAGAAAAATATTTTAGTTTCCATTTCTGTTCTGTCAGTTACCCAGTTAATCATTTCCACTGAATGTCACAACGACTTTTCAGGCCTCAATATAACTCCTAACCTCACAAACCACTCGCTTAACAGCAAGGTTAAAAAAATAAGGCATTTATTAATGTGATTGACCTCTAAAGAAGAAATCAGATGTGCGTTTTTTTTCCCCACAGCTGCCCACATCATCAACAGCAAACAACCACCAGGACAAACAGTAATACCTTTCAAACTGAGGGCATAACAGTGAAGACAGCAGGCCTCCTCCCCTCCAAGTACTCAAATGTCTATGTCATCACTGGAATGATGTGAAGCTCCTAAGGGAGCGGGGACGAGGCGTGGTGATCATCTGGGTGTGGCTGGCTCTGAGGTCACTGCAGGGTTGAGAAATCAGAAGCTGAAACTCCCGCAGCTGACCATCTGTGTCACACCTTCATTCACCATCCAAGTCCAGCTTAAGCAGAGTTTCCTGAGTTTCCGAGAAAGTACCGCTTAGTCGACACAACTCGCACCATAAGCCTTTAAGCAGAATTAACCATGTCAAAGAGTATTTTTCTGAGGCCTGCAGAATGACAAACATTTCAAGCTAAGAGCTCACATTCATAAGGACTGAAACAAGATTTGAAATGGGCTGGGGAGACGAGATAAAATAAATTCCAACACAGACTGACGATAATGTCACACATCTCATTTTTCACGCCAATTTTGCTGTAAAAACTTAATCTCATTCATTTTGTGTGTTTCACTGAAGAAATGTGATGGTTTCTTTTCAGCCTTTAACCCTTTGCATACATATCCCGGAGAGAAACCGGAACACGAGACAACAACCTCTCATTTTAATGGAAAAGGCTTGGATATCACCTCTTGCTTACGATTGGACAGAGCCCAAAACCTATTACCAGGCTGATGGCATTTACTGTTTCTGAAACACACCACTCTCACCAGTCCCCTAAAACTATGAACATGGAAAGCTTTCCTTGAGCTGCAGTCCTCACCACTCTCTATACAATGACATAACACTGAAACTGGCCTCAGATTTCTCACCTCCAATTTGGAAGTTAAGGACTGTTTTTCTCATTTTTGGCAAATAACACATTAGGCCAATTCCATTTAAAAAACAACAAGACTTAGACTTATCAAATGCGGACTACTACAAATACTAAAAAACTCTATTAGACTCACATTATAGTTTCCAAGAACTGAAACTGTATATTAAAGAATGTCCATCTTCTATAAGATAATCCAGGCCAGCTTTGATGTATCCAAGTATTGCTGTTCTATCTAGTCCTGGTCTTGAATGGTTTGGATGAGGAAAAAAAAAATCTATTTTTTGCTTCCTCTTTTCCGTGCTGAATCAGAGGCCTGCATGAGTTTTGGTATGTAGAGGACAGTGACAAAAAGGAAGTGCTGCAGGAAACTGATAAAAGTAAGACAATTCAAAAACAGGAAACCGTTGCAACAAACGTGAATTGTGTCATAGCAAATGTTGCGTCTATCTTTTCTTTGAAAAATAAAATGTCACTGTGTTTTGTTGAATGTCGCATTTACTCTTTCGTTGTTGTGTTGGGTGCTCTCAAACATGTTGCTACATGAAACCAGCAAGAAAAACTCAAACGGCACAAAACTAAAGCGTAAAAAAAAAAGATTCAAAGCTATTAACTATCACATGTATTGAGAAGCCTGTCAGTGGAGAGTGAAAGACGTTATGGAGACGTCATGACGTCAGTCTATATGTGTGTGTTGTATTGTTTCCTGACAGCTGCATCCACCTCGCCACACCATAAAAACTGTCTCTAATATAGCCAAGAGGAGCAAATGAAGCGTACACAGGCAAGAATAAATACCCCCTCCACCCTGAAGGAAAATAAAGGTGCCTGTGTTTATGTGTGTAAACATCACTTGCCTTGACTAGAAATGTGTTTGGACCCACAGGTGGCGTCTGAATAATGAGCGGGTCTCGGGACTCTTTCAGGGAGATGCTCTGCACGGTGAGAGACCTGGATGGCAAGAACTCTTCTCTCCACCACCACACAGCCATTCCCACCAACAGCACACTGAGGAACACTGGGAAACACACACAAGACGTGAATCATTTTCTGGAGCCTTTTCAGACCTGGCAGAGAGTAAATTAGGAGGCTGATGTAATCTTTCTACATGATGTCAGCCACCTCCTCTGAGTGTGCAAATGGGAGGCTGGTATGACTAATTGCATTACTGTTATTTATGCTGTAGATTTGAGAGAAACCCATTGACAAGTTGAATTATACTAGAATATTTCTGCTGTCAGAGCCCTTTTTCTTTTCAAACTTGAAGACTAAACTAAAAGTAAGCGTAAAGACAAACAAGCTGGTCCAATTTTAAAGAAGCTTGAAATTTAAAATGATGTCCTGTCTGCAGACAGGCTTGTACAAACATTTGATGACACATTTCATTCAGAAACTGTTCAAGCTGACAGCTATGACAAGACAGCCTCTCTTCTCTGCCAGAAACTCTTTGTGCAAACAGTTGTCCACTTATCTGTGTGCACAATGGCACATTGAGACTGTGTGTTTACGTTATGGCTGGTGGTGAAAGAACATGTCATGATCAGTGTACAATAACATCAAAGAGATATTCTCCATCTTACAGTGCAGATTTTTTAACTAGCACGACACTCACTTTGGGGGAAAAGGCAAAAAAAACTGAAGGGATCTCAGGTCAATGTCCATCTATGATAGTCAAAACTTTTATTGTCTGTCACTTTTATTTTAGAATGTTAACTTGGCTGTCAGGCTTATGTTGAAATGTTTAGAGAGATGTCTTACAGATCAAAGAGAGGATTCCAGCAAATGTGGGATCGGACAAAGTGCCTGCAGGAAGTGTGCAGGAGATGGCAGGGGGAGAACTGCAGCTAAACTGCAGCCTCTCAGACAGCAGCTCAACAGCGCAGGTGTGTTGACACGTCACCCCGGGATGTCCACATGCAGACGGCCCTTGGAAACAGCAGATTGCAGAATCGGTTGAGAGGAAAAGTGACACTTGAGGCGCCAGTAGCCTGTTTATTAATTGCGCATTATTTAACAAACTAAACAAACATAAAGCTGCACTTCATCAATCAGCAGAGTTAAGAAAAAGTATGAGGCATAGTTTAGATATAATTTCATGATTGCTCATACCGTTTGGTTGAAGCACAGGCTGGACTAGGGCCACATCACCAGGTGAGGTGACGTCAGACAGCAGAACCTGGAGATTTGTGCCATTGTGCTTGTTTGCTCGGCAGATGGAGCGTGTGACTTCATCACTCCAGTATAAAAATCCCTGAAGCAAGGTAAACAAACAGTGGGGTTATTGGCACAGTATGCTAAGGCTTCGGAGAATCCTTAGCATACTGAAAACAGGTGGAATGTCCCATCCATCCAATTCTTGTTCCAGTTTATTCACATGTAAACACTTAAAATCAGTTAAATCTTAAGTATGACCTTTATCACTTTTGCAGGAATGTTAATACCTCAAATACAGCGAGTCCAAACAACCGATCTAGATAGCCGTTAGATTCTACCACCGTTTTACGGTGACGGCCTTCGAGATTTACTCTGGAGATGCTCCTCGTTCCCATGTCAAACCAGTACAGCAACTTGCGAGGCATATCTAAGGGGAAAAAGAGCATCAAACTCATGAATGTGAACCAAAAACAACAGCACTAAGTGACAGGAGAATTCTCAGATGCACTAAACTGAACCTGAAGGGACATCAGCCCAACATTTGGGTTGTTCCTGTTTTAAGGGAAACTTGCATAAAAAAATGCAGATACAATAGATTGCAAAGCAAATTATGCAAATAATTTAGCAAAACGATTTAGAGGTTAGAAACATCTATTAATACTGAAACTCATCTATACTCATCTACCTAGAGAGAGGGCAACAGGCTGGCGTATTGAGGAGGTGACGAGAGCCTGTCTGTCATGGCCGTCTAAGCCGGCCCTCTCAATCTTTGGGAAGCTGCCACACTGAGTCCAGAAGAGGAGCCTGAGAAAATAAAAGGATCTGACATTTAATGTTCTTTGCCTTCTTGTTTGTTGGATTTTATTGGTACATCATTATAAACTTGACTGTATTTTACATTTTCGCGTTAACTAGAATTTCTCTTTTATTATAAGACAAGATAAGAATGAAGAAAATCATGTGTGTCACTGTTCTTAAAGCCCGGACGCTGCAGATATCAGTGCAAGTTTCAAACATGAGTCTCGCTGACTAGGTATATGCTGCGCTGTGGGTGGGTGGAGGGCTGCTACTTTTCTGCAGCTCTTTAAGCCACAACACTGACTGGTTAGACTTCAACCACCTCTCTCTCTCTCTCTCTTGAGTGCAGCTGCTGTTTCAGCTCACTGGAAAAAAACACAAATCTTGTATTTAATCACCCCTATGCTCTGGTGTTTTAGCTCCAAAACACGTGGAAAAATCAACAGCATGACTTTTACAATGACTTTAAATGGTCTTGTCGTCATGCTTAAGATTGAATGTCCGAGCTCTGTTGAGCCAGGTATTCCTTTAACTCTCAGCAGTCATGATTTCATGAGATTCTTTATCAATAAAATTGTTTCTATCATAGACAAGATTACTGGAATCCTTCCCACTATTATCACTGATGTATCATCAAGTAGAGCAGCTTTAGAAGTATCTCTAGAACCTGATTTGTATTTCGATGGCTTCTGCCCACTTGATCTCTCTGAGCTAACAACAGCAATAGTCTCTTCTAAACCATCAACTTGTATTTTAGACCCAATCCCAACCAGACTGTTCAAGGAGGTTTTCCCCTTAATTGACACTTCCACATTGGATTTGATCAATCTGTCTTTGTTGACAGGATATGTACCTCCAGACTTTTAAGGTTGCTGTAATTAAACCTTTATTTAAAAAACCTACTTCAGAAGTGTTGGCTAATTATCGACCGATATCCAATCTCCCTTTTTTGTCTAAAATTCTTGAAAAAAATAGTTGCTGTTCAACTTTGTGATCATTTCCATAAAAATAATCTGTTTAATCTCCTCTTAGCCTTTGATAGCGGACTTGTGTCTGTGCTTGTCCTGTTGGATCTCAGTGCTGCATTTGATACGATCGATCACAGCATTCTGTTACAGAGACTTGAACATGTTATTGGGATTAAAGGAACTGCATTAGGCTGGTTTAAGTCATATTTAGCTGATAGATTCCAGTTTGTTCTTGTAAATGAAGAATCTTCCTCACACATCGGAGTAAGTCATGAGTTCCTCAGGGTTCTGTGCTTGGACCAATTCTTTTTACTTTATACATGCTTCCACTAGGTAACGTTATTAGACAGCATGGCATAAATTTCCATTGTTATGCTGATGATACTCATCTACCTATCTATGAAACCAATAGGTTGGTCAGACTGCAAGCATGTCTTAAAGACATAAAGACCTGGATGACTCAGAACTGTTTGCTTCTAAATTCCGACAAAACTGAAGTTGTTCTCTTTGGACCTGAGCGCTTCAGGGAGAAATTGTCTAGTTATTCAGTTACTCTAGATGGTATTTCCTTGGCTTCTAGTTCTACAGTGAGGAACCTTGGAGTTATTTTTGACGAGAATTTATCATTTGATGCACATATAAAACTGGTTTCTAGGACTGCCTTTTTTCACCTTCGTAATATTGTTAAAATCAGGAACATCCTGTCTCAGGGTGATGCAGAGAAACTAGTCCATGGATTTGTTACTTAAAGACTGGACTTCTGTAATTCTTTATTATTGGGCTGTCCCACATTGTTAGAGTTTTTAATAGTTATCTCATGATTTACATTCTGTAAGTTTCCACTCCGTCCCTGTTGTGACATCTAGTATTTTTCCACTTCTGTTTGTTGTGACATTTGACCTCATATGAACGTATAGAAAACAGAAAATTTTGCACATCCTTATTAGACAATAGGAACCTTTGCACATCCTAATCCACTTCTTGTAACCCCTTCTCCTTCCTCTGCTCAATAAAAACAAAGCTGCTGCAGGTGGAAAGTCGGAGTGGCTTGGGCTCACATCTGTGTACCACAGCTGAGACAGCTCTCCCCCTTTGCAAAGGTTGAAATTCACTTGATCTCTTGTGTGGTTCTTTTACATGAGGTAGGAGTATAATGAAAACCCTATCACACATATTCTCTGAAAAGCCTCCAGCTGATCCAAAATGCTGCAGCCAGAGTTCTGATGAGAACTAACAGAACTAACTAATGTTTCTCCAGTTTTAGCTTCTCTTCATTGGCTTCCTGTTAAATTCAGAATAGAATTTAAGATTCTTCTCCTCACATATAAAGCTCTTAATGACCGAGCTCCGTCATATCTTAAAGATCTCATTGTAAGATATTTTCCTAACAGAGCACTTCGCTCCCAAACTGCAGGTTTACTTGTTGTTCCCAGAGTTTCTAAAAGTAAAATGGGAGGCAGAGCCTTCAGTTATCAGGCCCCTTTCTTGTGGAATAAGCTGCCAGTAAATGTCCAGGAAGCAGACACCCTTTCCACTTTTAAGATTAGGCTTAAAACTTTCCTTTTTGATAAAGCTTATAGTTAGGGATGGCTCAGGTAATCCTGAAACATCCCATAGTTAAGCTGCTATAGGCTTAGACTGCTGGAGGACCTCATCTGTCACACCTTTCCTCACTTTGCTCTCTTTTTCCCCCTGTTTAATTTCTCAAATGATATTATGTACATGTGTCATTATTGTGGTTATTAACTTGTGTTTCCCTGTTCCAACAGGTATCCTTTGAATGGTGCTATGGTGTTTTTTTCCCCCTCTTTTCTGTCTTCTCAAACCCCAGCTGGTCGAGGCGGATGGCCACCCTTCCTGAGTCTGGTTCTGCCAGAGGTTTCTTCCTGTTAAAAGGGAGTCGTTCCTTTCCACAGTCGCCACAGGCATCATCAGGATGGGAGATTGGACTGAAGACAAGTTTCGGTGCAATCTGTTGGTTTCCTTAACCAGGATGTTATTTTTCTACATGAATGAATTGGATTATTTTTTTAATTAATTGGATTTCTTTGGATTATGATGACAATGAATTGAATTCCAATTGGCTTGAATTGGACTACATTATTTAAGTGCCTTGAGATGACAATTGTTGTAATTTGGCGGTATATAAATAAAACTGAATTGAATTGAATTTAATGTAATGCCTTGGTCCACCTACCCTTGGAGAGGATCCACAGCCACAGCGGAGGGTTTGTCGAGCCCTGTGATGAGCTGACGCTGGGATGAACCGTCCAGCAGTGCCACGTTAACCGAACCCGTCTCTTGGCTGGTCCAGTACAGAAGGTGGTGGATCCAGTCCACGGCAAGTCGCGACACTGAGCCTTGAACTTTTAGCACCAGCACAACTTCATGTGGCTTTTCATCCAATGAAATCCTAAAAAACATCCAAGAGTGAAAACATAGAATCAAACACAACCCATAAAACAAATATGGGGAATATGACCATGTAATGTCAGTTCATAGTTTTAGTTTTTCTTATGCTGCATTAACAAATAAAAGTAAAACTTCTTTTTATATCAGGGTAAATTATTTATTTTCTTTTATTCTTATTCTTTTATGTTTTGTGCAATGTTAAATAATAAAATGTTAATAAAAAAATTATATATATATTTTATATCAGTTAACTCCATGTAAACTAACTTTTTTTTTGTTGTGACAAAAAAATGACTGATACATACACGCCAAGGTTAAAACCTTAGGTTAACCTTTGATTTAATCCGCAGAATCAAATAAAGATGGTTTGTTGTAAATAAAACCACCAACATCAAACCTTCACATCTCTCTAAAGTGATGAAGACATTCATAACAGGGCGCGAGCCCAGAGGAGCTTCTTTTTCTCCACTATAAAAGGGTTCTTCAAAAAGATTGCAGGATCGTACAATTGACTGATAGTAATGCTGTATAACTAAAGAGAAAGGGTTCAATATTTATCCTCTGACAATGCAGTTACAAACCAAAGAAGTGGGTGAATAGTTCAGCTCTTTTCTCATAAAGTATGAGCCCTCTTTTTAAATATTCTTGCTTAGTTGTTACGAAGCAAAGATTCTGTCGTGCTTGGCGCATAAAACATTTTATCTGACGATGCCGTGGGCAGCAGTGCTTTTTTGGTTGCTGTAGTCGATCAAAGAGAATTTACAGCAAAGTTAAAACAGGACAGTGGTTGCATGCTGTCAGACTGCTCACAAAGCCATTAAGTGACAGTTGTGGATGTGTGAAACAAAATTCAAATAAAAGAAACAAAGCTGAAGATGACATTGTGAAGCAGATGCGAATGTTTAGCGAAGCTTAAGAAATTAAAATGTGGAACGGTAGACTTTTTAATCTTTTTGTCTAAATGTTTAATAATTAAAACACAAAAACGATGGTTTAACTTTAAGACCTTAAGCTTTGGGGAAATAACTATGACTGAAATATCAGATACAAAATATGCAGCCATTATCAACTTTGCAGAGCTCTGATACTGTAAATTTAAAGCAAACAGATAAGGAGACACAGCGAGTATCTGCATATGTGCATATTTACTCTGCATGGTCATGCAATACTGAGATAGTAACAGTTATGCATCAAGGACAGGTTTGATGTTACTGTCAACTGATCATAAGTGCCTTCAGTAAAGAAGGAGTTTTAATTTCTGTCAATAAAATCTGATGGCACTTAATGTCAAAGGACAGTATCATCTTACAAAGCAAAGCTATTTTAATCAAGTCACTGAGATACTGTGAAAAGGAGCTCTTTGGGTATACTCTCACTCATTGAGGATTATGTATAATTTTGTAGAAAGACACTGTCATTGTCAGATACCATGATGAAAATAGAATAAATCCTCAAGAGGGAACATTTACTCCATTTAGCAAAGCCAGGATACCACTGGAGGCACAGAGAAAACATCAGGGAAAGAATGTCTGGATTATCTTTACTTATCCTCCCATTAAACAGAAGCTGACCTTGAAAAATTATGGAAATTATGGAAAACTTTATTGCTGCATTTACATTCACATGTTGTACTTTTAACAAGGACCGCAACTGTGTTACCTGTATATGGAGCCGCGTCCTTGTTGGGCCCAGTACAGTGTGCGATTAGAAGTCACCACTGCCACAGGACCTGATCCTGGTACATTTGGGGCCAATGGCTTGTACTCTGAGTGTATAAGATTTGCCAACTGAATTCCTGTTGAAGTGGTGAAAACCAGCTGAGCCTCATCTCCTGGAATGACACAAAAACACACAAAACTGTGTCTTTCTTATTCCTCTGAACTTGAGATTTATTGGGAGAAGCAGGTTGATACTACCAGAGTCTGAAATGTCTGAAACTAGTGACACAGATGGCTTAACTAAAATAAGAGACTTACTCTTACCCTTAGCAAACATCATGGACCAAAACTGAACAAACCAAAGAAATGCCACACAGAAAGTCCACGTCAGCCCTGAAGTTGGCATTTGTGTAAAATCAGTGATCTGAACCATATGTTCAGTCAGACCAGAGCATGTCTCAGATTTTCCTGATGCACAACCATTTTTTTTCTTTAAAGAAACATTTTAGTACATTATATAAGAGACACGATATGAAAGCAATAGATGGAGGTGTAAAACAATTCATTCAGCAGAAGGTTTTCTGTGAATAATACATTGGGTTATCTTTGGACGCCGTGTTTTATTTTAGTGTTATTTTACAAAATGCATTTTTTCAAGGAAAAAGGAAGACGGAGGTAGGAAAAACATAGTGGAAACTCTGCCGTGGTGACATAGTTAAGATGTTTGGTCATGTTCTGTAGATGGGAGGAACACCATTATTCTAATAGTTATTCCCACATTTGGAGCTCTGCTGATGGTTGTGGTGAGTGTTGCTTAACATGTCTGATTAAAATCATAAGAAGCTCATGTGAATTGAAGCTAATTTCCTTGGACAAATTCTTTAAAGTGGGATTTATTAACTTGCGAAACTAGTGAATGAAAATGGGACATGCAAGAAAACATGCTGAGTTATCGCCTCTGTGATCATGGCTCTGTAGAAACTTTTCACATCAGCAGCTGATGAGTGAGTTACTCACCCTTGGCCTTGCACTCTCCAGTAGTTGGTGTCACATGGTAACCTTGGTGACAGTCACATGTGAAGCTGCTGTTTTTGTGAGCACACAGTTGATCACACACATCGCTCTCCAGGCACAAGTCAATTTCTGCAAGGATGAGCAAAGGATTATCAAAGTCTTATTATAGATGCACAAACATGATGCTCCAGTAGTTTACCTGAATAATTCATACACGCTAATCAGTTACCAATAAGTAAACACTTACACAATGACTGACCAGCAGCCCTGTTCTGTTCTTTTAGTGTGAGCCATTTGAAAAGAACTGTAGAAGCTCCACCATACAAATATAATGTGAGGACAATTCACTGGTGACGACAAACTAAAGGGGTTCATCACTAACCCTCACACTGGGTGTCGTCCACCAGTTTCATGTTGTCGGGGCAGTGGCAGAGGAAACCCATCTTCTGGTCCACACAAAAATGAGAACAGCCTCCATTATTGACCTGACACTCGTTCTGACCTGCAAGAACAAATTTCATCAGCAGCAGTAACAAAAGAGCCTGTTTCTGCTCACTGATCTGAATCAATTATTCAATTAGCTAAAAAAAAAAAGAAAAAAGAAGTATACTCCCCCCCCCAGGAATCTAGAATTACCCAAATATTCTTCTTCTGCTGTTTGACTTTTTCTTACGCTCTCAAACATATCTATCATGAAGCAAGAATGTTAAACACGAGATAAGTTTGTGAAACTTAAAACCAAGTGCTTCGTTTTGAAGTACCCCGACCTTTGACATGCACAAGTAAAATAAGGGAAAAAAAGAAAGAGACAGTCACCATTACAAATACAGTTGGTTGTATTTGTCATTACAAATAAAGACAAAAACACACAACATTACAACAGCAGCAAGTTAATCAGTTTCATGTTTTTCATTTGTTATTGACACACAACTTATAAGCTTATAGTTGTCCTGTCGACCTCACAGATTAGGCCTCCGTTCGCCACCTCAGTTTTGTTTCAGACTAATTTGGAAATAAAAATGTTTTGTTAGTTTTTGCAAGTTTCACCTCAAGGTCTTGAAAGTCTGCAGCCTTTGAATCGGTTCTCTGCTCATTTGTAATACATGGCACTGTAATATATACAATGCGCATTATATTGCACATGTATCGATTTCCCCACATACGCCTCATTCAAATTCTTCAAGAATGTAAGTCAGAGAAAGCAAACTGTGTTATAGGTAAACTAGACCAGTTGCTTGTTGTTCTTTTGTCTTTTTTGAGCATGTTTGTTCATCACATATATCATAAAATCTCAAAAATAAGCCGTCTTATTCTTGTTAAGTCCTATTACATTACCTTACCTTGAATCTTGACATTTTGGTGGCGTCTTTTGTCAGCCTCTGAAGCATGACAACAATTTCAGCTGTATAGCTGTGCATGTGCAGGGCTCAGAGGGAAGTTTGATTTTACGACTGTGGCGTTACATCCCACAACTGCAGAGGGAGGCAAGCAGCAGAAAAAATGCCAAGTTTTCCAGTCAATTTATCATCAAGTGATGTCAACACTCAGGTTCAACAAGTATAATGTTTAACATGTTCATTGTAGTGTGTTTGCATGCTAACAATTACTTATTAGCATCAATCACAACTGAGGCTAAAGAGAACGTCACTGACTTTGCTCACATAATGAATCAAAATGGACAACTTGACATTTTGAGAGATGCAGTCATGGGGAGGTAAAAAAAAAAAAAAACAACACCAAAACCAATAGGAGTGATCCACTGTGAATAATGAATGTCAGCCTAAAACCTCTAAGAATTATCTCATAGACATGGGAAATTCAGTGTGGACTAAAGTGAATGCCAGACCAACGCTGTCGACACTGTGAGGTGTGAGATTCAGTCCATGTTTAACTGGCATAAGGGAGAAAAGAGTGCTGAAGTTACCAATAAGTAAGAAAACAAAACCACAACGTCGTCCATTGAACATCACTCCAATCAAGTCATTGGACATTGCTGATGCTCAACAGATCTCACATATTGTCATGATGTTTGGATCCAGACAGGAGAAGCCACCCTGGTGACTGCATACATTCAAATATATTCTTTATGTCGATACATTATTCATTTTGTGGCGGCAGGAATGGCACCTTCTTGTATATACCAGTGCGATGCAGGTCAGCAGAGACACGTTTGAGTCCAACTATGAAGGCTACGATGGTAATAAAGTTTCCCAATCCTGGTTCAAGCGAGTCCATTCATAGGAACCCGGTGTGTTGTAGCAGGAAACATGTATAACAGATGGGCTGTAAACCTGGGATTGGCAGCCACGATGAGAGCTGTTTAAACTCTCTAAATGCTTATTGACCAATCATAAATGCTTTGTTTATTATTGATAAGAATTCTTATCCTTTATGCTCACATAATCATTTCTACTTCTGTGTAAGGGCTTATGTATGAGATTAACTGCTCACGATTGCTCAATCAAGGAAGTAACAGTTCGATTTGCATTACTGAAATTGATAGTTGAATTCTTACTCACAATGGAATTCTTTAAAGGATATGATTCATCTCATAGTCTGAGCCAGCGTAATGTTAAAAACCATACACCTGCACAGATGTTTTCTGGATTTTAACTGACATGTAGAGAGGATGTCATCTTCAAAATGAAAAGGTATTCTCCGACTAGCCACAATCACATTTTAGATAGTCATGCCAGCAGCTCTTCTGGTTAAAATCACATTCCTATTAACCAGAATGGAATTTGGAAATGGAAACCAGAATTTTTTTTGGATAACCGCAATTAAACCTATTACTGGTAACAATAAGATTGAAGATAATGTCTTGGATATCTTTCTTCTGCAACTGTAAAGACAGCCTGATGCCGTCCATCCACAGCCAGATCCAGACAACACGGAGCCAGCCTTGGACATGCCCTTGTGATAACAACTTGTGGATAGTATCGAGGCTGTCCGTTTTCCTGTTTACTGTCCTTTGCGTCTCACCTCCTTAAGCTGATGCTCTACATCACCCAAGACATTCACAATATGTTTCTATCCTGGTCTGGGACCCCTGACCCCTTCCACCACCACATTCAACAATCAAGGAGTCAGATCAAGCTGCTGTGCTAATGTCCAGTCAAATGATAAACAATTAAACAACAACAGCCAGGGACATCAGTCAAGTTTTCTACTAGTGATTATACAGACCCTGGGACATTTAACCACAGTTACCTGGGGCCTCATGTACAAAGACTTGCGTGGATTTAATAATCTGTGAACAGCTATAAATAGTTTTCCGATTGTCCGCATCCCAAACAGGAATCCAACATGTTTCCTTGTGCTGTTACTGACAAGAGTGTAGCGTAACTTGATAGAATATAAAGGTTTTACCCATAGTGTTGTCACTATCTACATAAACCTTAATTAACCTCACATATATATGGGCACCACCTTCAAAAGAAGGAAAAAGACACAAGAGTAATACGATCTGTGCTTCAACATTAAGGTGTCTGCATTCATTCATTCATTCTCTATACTCGCTGGCTCCTGTTAAGAGACATGCTTATGAAGCGGATTTCAACACTCAACGGCATTAGTAATGCAAGTTTGACTTATCTGAATTTTGTTTCATTTAATGCGCCTTATAATCCGGTTCGCTTTATAGCCCGAAAAATACGGTAATGTTCATCAGTCTCGGAGTGCTACTTTCATAAGTTCTCGTTTGAATAGACCGAAATTACGTAAAGAAGCATCCAACACGACTTGTTAATATATACATATATGAACTATTTAGTAAAAGATAACCAAAAAACATGAACCTTAAAGACAAACAGGAGAAATGTGTTGATTATGGATGATTATATAGGGAACACTTAGTGATTTGGAAAGAGCAATAGAATGGAGAAATGTACCGGAATTACTAAAATTGTCTAAATTTTAGTTACTATTTACAGTTAAAGGCTAACAACTTTGGAGTCATTAATTATTTTAACAGTGAATTCTCTGGACATCACTGTATATTGTCTGAAAGGTATGAAGAGGGCAGACCTTACTTTGGTTGACACTTAGCCCAGTTAGTCAGCTCTGGTCCAAGAGGATTTCTCTCGGTTCCGTCGTCTCAGGGCCTTTCTTGTTGTGGGTGACTTTCTGTGGACTTTCAAGTTGCCTAGGAAGGTCGCTCTTCTCCACCGGGGCTTCTTGTTGCCAAGGAGACGGAAGTGGCTGATATCAAGGCTCCACTGTGTGGAATGAACAAATGTCCACCTGAGATGTTGGGAGTTGGTTTGGTTGCTAACCAACTCTGAGTTGACCTTAAATTCACAAAAATATTAACGAACACTTGACAAGCTTACGCTGGCTTTCTTTGTAAGGAAAACTAACCTATGCTGCAGCGGAGGTTAAAACGTGCGACGAGATAACGATGGACGAAGGAAAAACACAAAAACGTATATCTTTCAACTACTTCATTCTGTTTCTTTCTTTGCTCGGATCTTTCTTCTTCTTCCTAATCTCTCTATCCTTTCATCTTCTGCTGGCTTTTCATCTTCTTCTCTACCACTTTTTTCCTCACAGGTTTCCTGGGTTTGATTGGCGGACGCAGGCTTACGCTCCACTTTCAGCCATTGATATGCCTGAAACTGTAAAGTAGGACGATCTAATTTCTCGTGTTAAGAGTTGGATAAAATAAAGAACACTTCATTTCTCCATTCTTTGTCTTAACAAACATTTGTCTAGAGGATTCTGAAAACACCACAACTTGTTTAGATAGGAAGGTTAAAGATATGACATAAACGTAGGATATAAAGACGCCAAATAACAACATAACATGGGTAACGATTGTGAATCTCAAAATTCAGATGGATACCTTACAAAAAGAAACAGCAGGAAACATCAATTGACAGTTGCATTAATTCATATAAATTAATTTAGATTTAACTATTCAATACTACAGACCACTAGGGGGCAATGTGGCTCAAAATGATTTCTTCATTATTTCACTGAGAATGAAAGAAAATGTATAAAGATATAAAGCCCATTTAATACAGTTTTAAGATTCGACTGGAAGTGAATCTGAGTAAAGTCATTTTCCATAAGACGTCTGTCTCTCGTCTGGCTGGATCAAAGCAGCTGTCCTCTTTGATTTACATTTGTCCAGATAAGGATGGGAGTGATTAGTCTGGTTGTTCTCCTAGGAGAGTTCGTTGTTTGTTCAACTTTGTTAGCACTAAGGCGTTAATAGTTACACAAGTTTATGGCACAGGTCTGTGGAAAAAGAAACTCCCACATACTCTCCACCGGGCAAAGGTTGGTGTCAATTAGATGATCTGGTCCTTACACAAACATTCCCACAAGAGACTGTTGCTGAGCCTCCAAAAGGTTTAAGTTTTGTATTAAATTCCACACTTGAGTTAACTACAAGACTATCAGTTATTTTACTGTGAATCAGTGGCAATACCTTTCAAACCTGTCTGGTTCCTTTTTGAAGTTGGTGGATTGAATTCCTTTGAATATTTCGCTATTACTGTGCTGAAAACCTCACTTTGTCAAATACAACCAATTTTTTACTCCTTCAAATTAAGATGTACTTATTTTGCATGTTAATATGCAAATATCAACAGGAAATTTCAAAATGAGGAATGAGACTAAATGACTCGTCAACTCCAATAACTTCTGACTTTTCTCTTTTCTGCACTCGTATCTGCTTTGGTCGTGTCGCTCTGTGATTACATTCCCTTGTAACACTTGCTTGTGTAGCGTCAAAGACTACACTCCACTCCAGAATTACAGTTCTGTGTTGCAGAGAAAACATCACACCCAACCCGAGGAATTGCACCACAAACTGAGCCCAACATTTATGAGCCCAAAAACAGACACCAAAATGTTGTGAAACATTTGCAAGTAATTTGCTTTGGGGGTGAAATATAAATCATGTTTGATAGATAAAATAAAATAGAAATACACAAGGGAGAAAATGTTCCTCAAACCCAAGATTACACCTTCATGTGGCTTGTTTCGTTAAACTAAAAGTTCAAAATGCCAAGATTTTCAGTGTATGATGTCATAAGAGAAACACAGTGAGGGGCTGCAACCTGAAAAGTTTAAACATGCTCTCAATATATTGTTCGAGAATATTTATTCCATAATTATGATTGCATGACAGCTGCATTTCTAAGGCTTAAACACATGGTGCTCTGATATCTAAAGCAGTATTTCGGATAGGATAAAATATAACTCGACCACAACTCCAGATTTCTGGTTGTCATCTCGAGTTTAACAGCCAGACAATCTGCAGCATACAGTACAGTCTATAATCTGAAGCTGCTGGGAGAAGCCACTGTGCTAATTAGAAAGGTAAACACTGCCCCCTGCTGGATGATCAGCAGAGCAGCAGCAATTTAAATGTGGCAAAACTATGTGAATATCCCAGATGCAAAGAATTGTTTGGTCCAAATGTTGATGGTCAACCAGTATCTAATACAACTCATCTATCAAGCTTTGTAACTTCTTTAGTCAGACTATTGAAAAACCACTCACATGTCATGACCGAGTGTGCGAGAGCAGCCAGCATTCTCTCCCAAAGCTCTCCACATCCCGACATAGCTATAATTTTTCATTCAAAAAACACCAAGAATACCTTCAGGGACTCTCTGTCCAGCAGTGTGCTCTGTTATTGTCATTTGCTGGATTCATCACACCTTGAAAGTGGCTCCTCAGAACAGGTGCAGCTTTGTGCTTTTAAGCATCAGATGTGCAAACTAGCCTGTTTTCACCAGTGCTCATGCCTATAGAGAGGTTAGACGCTGACATATCCTTGCATACTTAAGAATTAACATTCTCCATTAATTATATCAATCCATGTCATCATGTACATTGGTTCAAGTGTTTCCTATGTGTTGTATTATCATGAACGCAGAGTTGGACCTTGTGTTTTCTGCATGTTGAGGCTGCAGCTCATGTGATAAAGCAGGCACATCATTCTATCTGTAACTTTTCCCAGTACGTGTGACTAAGATCAGACAACTTCCCACATTCTTCTTCCCAAACAAAACTCAGATAGTTACTGAAATTAGGGACTTGTTTGTAATGCTTATGTTCTTGTTTTTCTTGCTTGAAAAGAAAAATGCTTTAGAGTTCAGCATTTTGTGTAGGACATGCGGCCGTGTAACACACTCACCACAATTTTCCTCATCGCTGCCGTCAGTGCAGTCCGGCTGGTGGTCACACCTCCAGGTGTGGCGGATGCACTCTCCGTCTCCACACTGAAACTCCGATGCTGCACATGCAGAAGCGGTCTGAGAGATGGGCTGGGCGGAACCGCACAGCTCCCGCGTCTCATCCCGTCCGTCTTTGCAATCTGTCCATCCGTCGCAGAGCTTGTTTCTTGGCAGGCAGGCATCAGACGGCCCACAGGAGAAGAAACCAGCGGTGCAGTTATAGCAGGAGTCCTCGTCCCTCCCGTCACTGCAATCGTGAACGCCGTTGCATAAGAGCTGTGCCGATATGCATCGTCTGCTGTGGCAGGCGAATTCACTGTCCTTACACCACACGTGGCCTGCAAAGAGTCAGAGCTGCAAGTTAGAAATACAGGAGAGGAACAGTGTTTCACAAGGTTTTGCTGTGAATAATATCCAAAGAATTTTAATCTGGGCTCAGTAGAGTATTCAGTTTTTTCCTAGCAGAAGAAAGAAAATATATTTGATGTGATTTCAGTCAAGAGGCTGAAATGAACCCATATTTGATCAAACAACAACCTTTTAGAGCACCTAATATCCACTGAGCTGCTTTAAATATTCTATTATCTATTAGCTGTATTTAATTAGAAAAGGTCACATAATAATGACAATAAGCATTTTTCACAAAAAACCCAAAACTACTATTTAGTCACGAAGCAGGATGGCAACTTTTTACTTGTGAGTGACCCAGAAGACAGCGTGACAGTGAAATCTCAATGCTGTTGGTAAGATGGTTTTATAAATGTGCGCCAAGCACAGGAAAATTCTCTCAAAACAGGTTTTGGATCAGTAACAAAAGGAAGAGGGTAACCTGCTGAGCAGAGGGAGTATTAAAGTCAGTCAGACATGATGGTTACTGAAGGTTCATTCCAGGTTTCTTCTCTCCTGTTTCCACATCAATGAAAGCTTCTGTCATGGTAGAAGCTATTTTATACCACAACATTAAGATGTAATTTGACACTGAAGACTTCCAAGAAAGTCAGATTCTAATGGGAGGAAATTAGCACTTGGTCCATCTTTAGGCAGTTAAACCACTGCCTTTCAGGGCTCTTGGCAACACGGCAGATAGTCATACCTGCTGGCTTTCCTAACATCATTAGTGTTAATGTTTAATGCCTGAAAGCACATTAAGTCCTTTCAGGGGATCTTTCCCGCTGAGCAGTTCACACTGAACACCAAAGATTTTTTGAAATTCAGTATCAAAGGCTCGAATGACCTCAGCAGGATTAGGAAAACAATGATGCCAGGATGACATTTTCCCACACAGTAAGAGAAAATGAGATTTTCTTTGCTGCACAGAATGAGTAATACGACATCTGACATGACTCTTGAAAGGAAGATCAACATTGAAAGGATCAGAATTATGTTGAGATTATTGATATTCATTTAGGATGAAGGAGAAGTTCAAAAGTAAACCAACAGGACTAAACATGTCATCATAATCAGCTACAACTATAAACAGACAATTTGAGCCTTTCAGTTGCCACCACATTAAAATACCATCAATAAAGTGGAAAAAGTTGGGAAAATTCTGGAAACTTATCTTTTATCTGGACTATCCCAGATGTTATAATGTATAAACTGATTGTCATGACTTACTGGTGCTATAATAATAATGCTTTTGAGAGGCATTCTACTGTATTTGTTCAGTTTATTTACCTCCACAATCTGTCAGCAAAGAAAGTGCTCACCAGGTGAGGTACTTTTTACATCCCGTTGTATCGAGAGGAAACTAATTATTTGACTCAAAAATAATATTAATTGATGCTAAAAATGTTTCAATTGCCAGTTGTCATTTTTCAGGAGAGAACAACTTATTTTTTCCTTTTAAAAGCTTGTGGTTGTAAGGTTTATCTGATGCTTTGTTGCCTCTTCATGCCTTACTGAAAGAGTCCTTTGATTTTCCCTCCTTGGAAATTAAAGTGAAACACAAACCAGTGTAAAGATGTGTCTGATTAGGGCTTCCATCACCCTGTCAACTCACTACAGTGGCGTTCATCTGATCCATCCTCACAGTCCGAGCGCCCATCGCACATCTTCACCCGGGAGAGGCACGAGCCATCGCTGCACCTGAACTCCAGCTGCTCGTGACAGGCAGGCAGAGAGTGACCTTCAACTCCTGAAATACACAAAGACGGACAGCTTTACCGTCACTGTGCAAAATGTCAGTTGATAATAGAACCGATGAGTCACCCAGACCAAAGTGGCAATGCCGATAAATTCTAGAGTTTTCTTAATTTTCTTTAACTCCCCTTTTTTAATTATTACAATTATTATAATTATTCAATTATTTAAATTATTGCAATTCTTACAATTATTTTAACCACTTTATGGATTAAATGTTTGGGATAACATAAGTTTGCTTTGTTTTACTTTGTGAATCAAGTACAAGGAAAGGCAATAATATTTCATAACATTTTATAAGATGTCATGTTGTTAGAAAAATTATGGAGTTATACTATGAGAAAAGCTGCAAGAATAAAGGTTCATGTGAAGAGGGGAGGCTTCCTCCTAGCTTTTGGTTCTCATAACACCGTGTAGCTAGTGAAATAGTTTTTGACTCCCTGGACTCGTTTTCCTTTACGTTGGGGTAAACGGGAAACTGGAATTATTCCATACAGACTAAAAGAGGCTTTTACATTACAATAGTTCTGCCACACTGAGGAAAACATAACGAGTAAATTTACCAGCATGCATTTCAAAATGTCATTTAGCAGGCTGTAATGGATCGGTTTTTTCATACATATCACTGTATAGTCTAAAAAACTTTCCTTTTATCATTATTTTTATTATCACTACTGGTTCTTGCATGTGTCAAAATGTCAACCTCTAAAAGCGTTTTTCATCTCTACAGGCTTAGAAATACAAACACAATCCCTTCCAAACAAGACTTCAAATGACACATTTTCGTGTTTATTGACAGGTTCGCACGTGTTTCAGTCAAAATACAAAATAAATGTACTTTGTGCTGAGTTAAAACTTTGACCGCATGTCTTCCTGCAACGTAACGTAGCTGTTAAGTAACACAAAATAAGTGAGCACACGATCAAGTTCATTACGGCGGTTAGCGCTGAAAGCAGACTTCATTCAAAGTGACAGGAGGGCAGCACGCTGACATCTTTCAGTCCTGGACAGAACACGGAATACAAGCGCGAGATTTTTGTTCAACAAACATGCAACTGCAACCCCTGCATCCTACCAGAAAAATAATGCCAGAAGAGCGGCGCGATCAGAAGAAATAAGCTTCCAAGGTGCCCCATGCTCGGCGAGTCCTCCACAGCGACGAGACAAGCGGCGCAGAAATATGACGCAATAGAAGTTGCTGTCAAACGATGGCGAAGCGTGTCACCAATTCACGCTTATTGTCTCAAAACAAAAATGGCACTTCTGCATCCCATTGGCAGTTAATTTTGTAGAACTATCTGCTGTTTGGACCTGAAGTATACCAGGTGACCTGTTTAATACAACGAGCTAATTTCTTCGCTCATTTAGATACAGAGATGTCGGATTTTCTGTTACAAACAAAATCAATCTCTCTCAAACCAGTTTAGTACTATAGTAATATTATCAAAAACTACTGGCTGTTTTCTAGTGTAACGCCAGCACGAATAATGTCCCGTACATTATTCTCTCATTAATTTTAGGGTAGACAACGCTGCTCAATTTGACCTAACGTCTGGTTTTAATGTACTGCGCACTTGAACATGTGTCTGCAGTCGTGTTTGATGATTGGTCCTCAAATTAAGTCAGCGAGAATCTTTTTAGGATCAGGTGAGCAATCAGAGGTAATCCATCTCCACAACATATTTGGAGGATGTTTTTTTTTCTGCCTTAACACCGAATCATGACCTCTCTGTGTTGTACACGGCTGCTTTAGATTGGTCCATTTTCATCAGTTTTTGCATTAAAGCGACCCTCTGAAACGACGCAACAAGCCTAATCCCATAGGCCTCGCAAATTCCTGACAAAGAGTGTAAACAGCTGAAATAATCTATGGGTTTCTTTGGTAAGAATGTGGGCCAAAGCGTGGATAGGAACACGTTCGAGCGGATATTAAACTTACATTGTAGAACCCAGCTTGTATCTACTCTACTTTTAATCGTATAAACAGAAGAAAGAAAAAAACTAAAGAAAACAAAAAAAGACACTACGTTTGTTATGAAATACCACGATTTCTTTTTTCTTTTTTAGGTCACCAATGAAACATAATCCAAGATTGGCCTGCGAAACAGCTGATCTGTTAAAAGCTGCCGGTCTTGTAACCTGCTGAATTGTGCTCAGTTCTGGGTTTAAACGACACAGATGAATGTAATAGGATTTCATCACACTGACCTCCTGAGTATGAAATCAAGGGTTTGCCTCTCTGAGTTAACGCACATTAACATACATTTCCGGTATCGGACCGTAACGTTTGAGAAGTAGTAACAGGTTCACAAATCTTGCAGTAAACGATCTACGCTTATCTTGAGCCTGATCTTTTCACGCTGCATTTGAAATGAAACCATCCCGCACACAGGCTGCTGACGGAGCTGCCAGATCGGCTCAAGCCTGATAACGTGAACTGTCACACTCCTGAACTCTGACACCTGAACAATAACGATGGACTGTATCCCCATATACACACCAATAACACATGGACTACTGTATATACCGTATAGATAATCTACTCCTGTTCATAAATACTCTCCCATACTTATATATACTTTTGTTAATAGTCTGTTTATACCCCTTCATATTTATAACCTGTTTATAGTCTGTACATTCTTAGCCTGTATATACTTTTACTTTTAGTTATAGCATATTCACAACTTTCCTGTACATTTGTAATATATATATTTATATTTTTGCTAAAGCACTTTTGGATGGATGCAAACTGCATTTCGTTGCTTTGTACTTTTGTCTCTACTTTGTTGCTTTGTAAAGTTGAATTCTATTCTATTCTATTCTAAGTGAGGGTTCAACGTCTTGCCTTAGTACAATTTGACACGTGAAGGGGTCGAGGATTTAGCTGACAGCCCTGCGACTTCAGAATAGACAACACCAAAGCCATGGTCACACACACCTGTTTATAGGATTCAGTGGCTCAATTAGTACACATCTACCAAGTCCTTCAACTCACCTCCTACTCAACATTTCCAAACTTCCTGTCAGCAATAAGTCTGAGTGCAGAATTAACACTGGTATGACCAAAGAGCTAGACAATAAAAAAGGAAACGTATAACATTTTATTCACATTTTCTATTGTACAAGATACAACCAACATCTTCTTTAGTCAGGGGCTCTGTAGCACATGTGGATGAGAAGTAATGAAGACGTTTGTCCCGTTGCTCAGAGGTATGGCTGATCTGTGGAGAGTGTTGGCTCTTTATAAGCAGCTCCTGGCGTCACTGGAGCCTTTGAAGTTTCTGCAACTTGACTAGAAAGAAAAAAACAAAAAAAACCAGACTTGACTAAAAGTACAAACTGAAAACTCTCACTTTCACTCAGTTTTCTAAGCGGCGCATTATCTCAGAGTCATAAAGGAGATGGATTAATGTGTGTGCTGCGTCCCGAGCTGACGTTTACTCGAGAGGCTGAAGCTTTCGGCATGATGAAGTCATTGTCACACAGGTACATGTACATTTGATTTACCTGCCAGCCGTAAGAGCTTTCTGTGTTGACATCACAACGGTGGCGGGTGCCGACTCTCTGCGGCCATCTCTGGTGTAATAGTAGTTGTCGGAAAACTTATGGCTTGGGCCTACCGGCAGTTTAGGTGGTGGCTGTGTCCTACGGATAAAACAGAGTGAACAATCTTCAGTAAGGCTGGACATAGCAGGGAGACATAGAATATGACTGGAAATGAAGGGTTTGAGAAACAGATCTATGACTATGAGACTTCTATTTTTGTTTAAACCTGAAAAGATATTTTTCTTTCATGTTTCTCTTTTAAAGAAGACATCACAGGGATAATATCCGTGTTTATTCTTAAATAATGGCGCAAACTGGAGGTAAACTTGCTAAACACAGCTTCGCCTGAAAGCGTTAATGCTGGATGACTTTCTCATTTGTGTCTTTGAAGGATTTCCACAAAGAAGTGGTCTTCAGGTCTTTAGCTTTGTACGTTTTTCTTGCTGGAGCACCATTAGCATCTAAGCTCACAGTGCCAGATGAGTCGTACTGGAGCCGGTTGGCAAACAGCTATGTGCATCAGGTGGTGGTCACACATTACCACCAGCTGCTAGTCAAAACAACATTTCTCCATGTAAAGACCATGGTTGCATAAACCACGAGATTTCTTATAGTTTTATGACAATAATCACTGAAAGTCCCTCTTACAACAGTTCACTTCAGTAAAGTTTCATGATTTATATCCCAACAAACTAATCTGACTCATCCTTTTGTTACCATTTAGACTTTTTGATTTCCATTTTGTACAGCATAGGTGACAGACATTTAAAAAGCAAACATCCTTAAAGTATTAAACAATCAACCTAAGACGCATGTTTTTGTCAATCCACACATTTACATAAAGGTGTATGTAACTGTAAGCAAAACCAATTGCTACACTTTCTGTTATCTTGTCACAAACATCTCGGAAAATTCATGTCATTTGGATTACTGGGATCTGTAAAGGGGTGCTTAAAATTCGCACTGGGTCTCAATTCACAGTTTTAAATGTAAGTTAACTTAATCACCAATAACGGGGCAACAGCTTGATAAAGGATGCTCTGTCTGTGACAGTGTTATTGAAAGCAAATATGCGCTCCAATCGGTCTTCTTTCTCCCCATTTTTAAGTAAAAACGGTGTCTCACCTCTTTGATATCTCTCCGTATCGCAGCTGCAGTTTGGCCTGCAGATCGTGCTGGAAAATAAAAACAACAGAAGTGAATATTTGTTCGCTGAAACCACATCATCGAAAGTGTCTCCTTTACATGTTAAACGCTCAGCTCGGACAACTGCTGCTAGCTCGAGGTAGCTCTCAAAAGATAGCTGGCTAATCTTGCCAATTTATTACCACACAGTGAGACTTTCTGTAAGATACAATGAACATCCTGGCTTCGTTTACAAGGTCGACCGTAATTTAGTTGCTTACCCCAGATAGCATATTTCGTAGCCTCTGTATGAGTTTAGTAGCATTAGCCATGTTCGCTGTTGTGAAGGACACACGCTTCTTCTGTGGTGTGACCGGGTTTCTAAGCACATCACTGACACCTGGCGGCCAAGACGGGAACCGCTGGATTTAAAAAGACAGATTTGGAGGCTTTACAAATCAGAATTGTGACATCTAATGGTTTTATAGCGTCTGAAGTAACCGTTTGTTTGGCTTTAGTTCAGAATCAACATTATGAAATCATTGCTTTCACGAATAGAGAAGCATGTGTCACAATCCTTGGGGGAAAAAAAGATGAATGTGATGCACATCGGGATGGGAAGTGTATTTACTCAGAGGGTATAAAATTAAGGTATAGACCACACAACCTGCACTACACCCCAGGCAATATCATTAGAAAATTCCTGTGATCACCACCAAATGTAAACATTTAGCTTTAGACTGAAATCATCAGTTTTAATACAGTGTTATTACCAAACATGAGCACTGCGTTCGAGCACTGCGTGTGACTTGACAAATGCCACGTGTTTGGTATGCAATCATGTCAACAAAACTGAAAGTCCAACTAAAGTCAAAGAGAAATACAAAGTTTATTCTTTGCACAAGAAAACACAGTACATGGCGACAACGCCGGTATACCATGCAGTCAAGTATTACAGCTGTGTGCTTGTCTCATGCAGCATGCACTGAACAGAAGAGTCCACAGGAGAACACGTGCACATGTACAACAGCTTGACCTGCCAGTTTGTTCTTTGAGAGTATGTTGAACACCAGCTGACTGAACTGACCTCCACTGGCTTCGACGGCAGAGACCTTCAACTGGTGGCGATCAGCACAGTGACAAAGTATGTTTACATCCAAACAAGAACCCTGGTTATCTAAAGAAACTTCTGATGATATCTCTCCCAAAGATCATCCCATAACATTTTTAGAACTCAAATTGGTATATTTAGCGACATCTGTTTTACTTGGTCTGTCTTGAACACTGCTACTCTTTGCAAGTACAAAACCAAAGATGGATATTTCATTATCCATCCAGCTTTAGCTTTACTTTCCAGGTCACATGTGCACAAATCAAAAATCCCATTACAAACCAAGTTTAGTGCCTCCAAAGACTTTAGGCTCCTGCAGAGGCCTAATAGTGTGATGCAAGCTTGCCCTAATCCCTTTTGAGTAATAATAATTTTTAAAAAATGCTTCTTTATATCAGTTCTTCAAAAAGTGGCTGCAAAAACCCAACACCGTGAAACTTAGGTGCATGTAAGCATTCAAAAAACCTTCTCAGCTTGGTGCTAAATTACTCTTCAAGAACAGTTACTTCAAAACAAATACAGATATGCAACTTCTTTCTTAGTACCAAAGGAGAAAGTTTCATCATATAGAACCACATGATATAAAGTGTACAGTACATCGCATGTTTCCTCATTGTAAACAATTCTGTCAAACTGCAGAAATAACTGAGCCACTCAGTGATCTGCCCACGTCACTGAGGACAGCATTATGAGAGGTCGTCCTGCCAAGATTTAAAGACTCCAAGGAGGAGAGGGGTTCAAAGTAACACCTCAGCTATTCTGATGCTTTATATAAACAGAAGACAGAGAAACTGTACAAACCCAGAAACGACCACTAACAAACAAAAATAATCCTCAAAACTCTGTAGTGGAAAAATGTAAGGTAGAACAAACCTGTGTGAATGTGAAAGACTGAACCCCAACAAGATGTTTCCGAGAAAAAAAAAAAAAAAAAGAGGATAAAATGTAAGGAAAATAAAAGACAACCCTTCTGGTTCCACAAATTGTCATTGTCATAGTGCGTACAGTACTACATCATCTCAATACATTTGGAATTGTACACAGCATTGATACTAAAATATACATCAATATTTTTACAAAACAGAGACGAACATTTGTTCCAAGAAGCCCTGGGTTTGCATTCACCATAAATGTGTCCCTCTTCTGTTTCCAGTTTGCCTTTCACGTCTAGCTACAAAAACGTATGTCAAAATAGAGCACTTTCCCCCTCTGGTGTAAACATGATTACACAGTACAGAACGTAGGGGCGGGTCATTTACGCGAGGCGTCTTTCACAATGGTGTGGAGTAAAGTCAAGACAAATACTTCCTGGGAAAAATACTCCAAAAAACACAAGGATGAAACACTTAAGATGAACACCAAACTGCTTTAAAGGAGAAAAAGACAATCCTGCGGTTCCCTGCAGGCTTTGAAGAAAGCACACTCCTCAGTCTGGCTGCTCAAAGGTTTTCGTGCCTTCAGTGGAACAAGCTGTGGCAGAATGAGGCGAAATGAAGCGTGAGGTGATCAAAACCACCTCAAAAAGAAGCAACATCTGAAGCTTCATAATCAGCTTCGCATTGTGTTGCAACGATTACAATGCCAGTGGTGAAGAGAAACTTTAAAAAAAATAAAAGCTTTTATGTTGAGTTCATATTAAGTACATTTAAACTGTTTTTTTAATCATCAATGATGGAGTCTTAAGAGAACTCTGCTCCGATATGGCACATCAAACCCTTCACGGTGGCTTCGTCGTGTCCTGAAAACAGACTCTACTTCAAAGTCACAGCTGGACAGTGTCTCAGAGTGAACTGTAACACTGCACCAGTGCTGACTGATGTCAGGCGGAACTGAAACAATGGCGTGACCATGAATTCACACGGCAAGGAACGTGGAAAACAACATTTCCCTGTAGGCAGTTGTTGTGGTGGCATGGGAGGCTGAGGCAAAGTAACAATGGACAAATAACATAAATAAATAATTACTGACTGAAAAATGATCATAAACGGCTAACTAATCACGTTCCCTGCAGTGTAAACTGAAAAGGTCATTCTGATGTTTTTGATAGTCAATATCAGCACTACTGAACCTGCTCTATAAAAATCCTAACAGACACCGAGGAGGGGAGTGGGGGTGTCCTGACTGATTCTATGACTTCTCTACCTTTTGGTCCTACAACAATCCAGCATTATCTGTACCGCCAGAATTGAATTAAAAATAGACATTTCTAGAAAAAAAAAATCCATTTAAAAAAAAAAAACAACAAAAAAAACATAAAACCACATTTTATAGATACAAAACATTTGAGCCTTGGCTGTTCCGACAACGAGAACCTCCCTCTTTCCATGTTATTGAACTCATTATACTTTACAAATGTAATAAATACAACCAGAAATTCTGTATTAGTCTGTAAATATTTACAATACAAAATTCAAGTAAAACCTTCTCCCACGTTTTCAGCCAGTTTGTAAAAAAGCTTACAACCTTCACTCCACCTGGGGCAGGCTGGAAACAACTCGGCTTCATTGTATGCGAGAGCACAACGATTAGATCTGAGCAGTTGAAATGACTGCAGTCATGAGCTGTCATTTTCTTGCAAGTCCTTTTTGAGGGGTTTCCTCTCTGCACTCAGTCTTCCCTGATGCTGGGGCACCTTGATGACTAGTGGGAGGGGTTCCCGCTGCCTGACTGCTGTCAGCTAGTGGATGTTCTGTCTGCTGCTGCTGGGATGAAGTGATCTCCAGCTCAGGGTTTTCAGTGGAATCCTCTCCATCTGAGCATGGCTCCCACTCGTCCTGCTCCTCGCTCTCCGTTGAACCCTGAACAGCGATCTGTGGCACCAGTGTGAACCTCCTCACCACCGGCACTTCCAGTTCAACCTCTCTGCTCTTAGGCCGAGTGACCATCCAGGCCGTCCTGTACTGCTGCAGAGGCTGTGTCTGGACTCCTGGAGCTGCGGTGGTACCCGTCACACCGTTGCTGCTTTTCTCATCTGGCTCGTCAAAGCTCACTTCCTGAACTGCCTCCTGCTTCTTAAAGGAGTCTCGCCGCTCGGACAGGTTGAGCTTCCGCATCACAACCAGCTGCTCTGATCGTTCCGTCCCAGATTCCCGTAACCTTTGGCTGCTCATGTAGCCCCCCAGCCTGCTGTGGTCAGCGCCGATGTAAAAGCCTCCACAGGCTCCCTCTACTTCAGAGTCACCCAGCAGGTCACCCTCACCATAAAAAGGCACTTCTAGAGTGTGCCTGCGGGGGGCATAAGACTTCTTCTCACCGTGATACATTCCAGACAGCTTCTCAGCTGACTGCACCCTCTTGAGCAAAGGAGATCGAGGTGGCTCAGCACTGCGGGGCCGGACAATATGTCTAACGATGGTGGGGGGTGACAGGGTTTTGCCATGATAAGAGTGAAGGGTTTTGGCAAAGCCTGGCAGCGGGGAGGGCGAGCGTTGTGGGGAAAGTGGCTGGTTGGAGGATGAGGAGGAACTGCAGGCCAGAGGAGAGGGGGGGATGTTACTGGTTGACTTCCTACGGCCCACCTTAGTGTAGCCATGCGTGCTGAGTTTGGAGCCCAGGCCGTGGAGAGAGTTGGGTCGGATGTGGGCAGCTGGGGAACTGGGAGAGCTGGAGCAAGGAGATGTGCTCTGAGGAGAGTTGTTGTCTAGGGAGCAGAGGTAACATAATTTCATAATTTATAAACAAATTAATACTACCAAAGATGATCACAAAGGCTTAAATTCAGCATGCAACTGCAAAATATCCACTGACCGCATTTCCGTGTTGCCCATCAGAGCCTTTAAACCATCACCTAAAAAAATCTTGAAGCAACAGTTGACTCACCACAGCCCTGATGGTCAGGTGCAGGGCTCCTGCAGGGTGTGGAGGGGCCGGGGGAGAGGCTGTGTGTCGGGGAGCCTGGAAGACTCTCACTGGAGGACACGGAGTGATGAAGACCCGAGGAGAAGCTGCGACTGCTGTGCATGACGGTGCTCTGCTTGGACAGTTTCTTCAAGATGCTCCGCCGTCTGAGAGGAGCACAAAAGCAAGTGTGATTGGAAGAAATTTCTCAATA
This sequence comes from Leuresthes tenuis, assembly GCF_036924035.1. Classification (NCBI taxonomy): domain Eukaryota; kingdom Metazoa; phylum Chordata; class Actinopteri; order Atheriniformes; family Atherinopsidae; genus Leuresthes; species Leuresthes tenuis. Next base: position 11,051,533 of record NW_027325361.1, on the reverse strand, counting down.
TAGATTTGATTTTTTTTCCATAGAAGTGCACTAAACTGCTCTTGGTGTCCAACACTAGAGGGAGGTAGAGAACTGATAGCTAACATTTACCAGCCTACAAAAAAGTCAACAAATGACAAGCAACACTGCAGAGCCTAAGAAAAAAAACAAAAAAACAACCAAACCCCAGATCCTCACCTGTCATAATTATCTCTCTTCTTGCTCCTCTTGCTGCGACGAGCCATCTTGCCTTTGTGTTTGCTCTTCCGAGCTGGACCCACTTTGATAGAAGTGTTTTCGAGCGCTATGGTCTGAAGAGTCACTTTGCTGCCGCTCTGCACATTTAGTGGGGATGAAAGATTTTTTCGTCAACAGAAAAGATTGAAAAGAAAAAGCTATTTCAGCTATATTTCAAAGCAACTAAGCAGCTGCCACGTCGGGCAGTTGTACCTTCAGTAGCAGCTCTATCATCTCTGGGTGCACCAGGCCCTGGACCGACTCTCCGTTCACGTGGGTGATGAGGTCTCCAGTGCACAGACCTGCCTCGTGAGCCGGGCTGCCCTCCTCCACACTCTTTCAGAACAATGAGGAGTAGATTTTTGTTTTGAGCATTACATAACCACCTCTTTATAGCACTCTCTTCAAGTTTGGGATCACGAAAACAAAACACGCAACTTTGACACTTTACATTTGAAACACACAAAGGGTAGTTTCAGGCATGCATCTTGGTATGCGGGAGATGTTTCAAAGACTCATTGTAACACCTACCGACACCATATGATGCACAGTGTAGACGTCGCTGTCACCCATGTAAACCCGGATGGCCTGCAGCGTGAAGCCGTATTTCTTCCCCGAAGTGTGGATGACAATGGGTGGCTTCAGGCTGCCAGGGCTGAACGACAGGTCCCTGTTCGGGGACGAGTCACGAGATGAGGGGTTGGAAGACAGCGAGCGTGGGGAGATCGGACAGGGCTGGAGGCCGCTGGGCGAGTCATCTGAAACATACAAATGTAACATATTTACATAGACATAAATAAATCCAGTCTCAGCTTTTATGATTGTAAATCTAGGCCTGCTTTACATCAACATACAGGTGTATATACTAAAATCTTGTGTTCCTGTTTTTTTCAACTCAAACCACAGACTGCAGCTGGAAAGTTAACTAAATGATGAGGGAATTCTATTTTCAGCTGGATTTTGAGATGATGATAACCTTCAGCGTACCTGGAGTGATGATGAGGGACAGGGCTGAGACGGAGGCTGACTTGGGAACCTTTCCTCCGCAGGGAAGCCTCTGTCTGTCCGGCGTCTCAAGCTGATTACCGAAGCGTCGAGGGCCTGCTGGTTCCTTGGGGGACGAGTGTTTGGCCCCCGTACTGTTGCTGCGAATTCTGATCCTCCGTAAGTTCGACACCACTACCTCGGCTGCAGATAGCACAGTTTAAAAGGTAAATAACGTATTCAAGTGCTCATTGTTAATGTCTCTGGTAGAAGCATCTGTATCCCGTGAACAGAAATGTGAAAAGTGAAAAGATTTACCCTCGTCATCAGTTGAGAGGGCAAAGCGGGGCATCGTCTCCAGGCTGTGAGTGCTGCTCATCACCAGAGGACTGGTGCTTCTCTCAGACTGGGAGGAGCTGGAGGAGGCCCGAGGGCGAAGGCTGCAGACAGTCAAAGACCATTTTCATGATTTGATCATCTGGTGTGAGATCAAGTGATCAAAACAACAGCAAATCGACCACGAGTTGTGAAGAGACAGCGGTTCCGGGTACTGGTGAAGTGTTCATTTCTCATTTGTTTTGACAGAAACTTATTCGCAACCTGGTAAAAAAAGCATCTCAACAATATGAACAAATCCTTAAGACAAACGCAAAAAGCTCATCACAAACTGTGGAATATATTTTACACTACCTGGCCATACGCCCAGACTGTCTGTTTTCCACAGTGCAATCTGCTGGGCTCGGCGAGGGAACAGGTCCTCCCACGTCCCCACGGTCCTCCTTGTCTTCACTGTGGCTCCGGTCCGAAGAGAAGCTCAGGTTGGACGGCGTCGCCAGATGTTCTGTGCTACTGTAAACCTTGAAGAATAAACATGAGATAAGCAGTGAAATGTGGAGCTGGACTGATGATCAGAACCCTCTCGGGAGGCCTTCTGCTAATTGTATTTTTTATACATATATGTTGTGGCCAGTTAGACCTATTAATAATGAACAGTGCACAGTAAAACAGCCTGAAAACACAGTTGTCCTTTTTTTTTTTTCATGTTATACTTCAGTGGATCCCCGCAGTGTTTACCTTGCTGAAACGATGCGACCAGGAAGAAAATTGTCTAATTTCCAAAGACGACTCCTCATCATTGGTTTCCTCATCTTCATCAGACGCCATGTGACGGTAGCGATCCGAACGAGCTGAACACAGAAAAGACACTCAGACCTTAAGAAAAAATTTCACCCCCAGTATAATCCCATACAAAACGTATCACACAACTGGTCTTTACTAATCTTGAACGGTTTAATATGTGGAATTCAGAATACAGTCTTCACTGTTACTTACTGTCAAAGTAACTGGTGTCATCCTCTGCCTCCAGCTGAGGAATGAACTCAGCTTTCTGGCGTAGGAGTCCATTCCAATCCAAACCCAGGAAAAAGGGGTGTTGCTTCACCTCTGATGCACCACCTGCAACCAAACAGTTTTCAGTAAATCTTCCTTTAATTTGTCAAGTAAGATTTAAACCTGTCATTCGTATAAGCACTTAATAAGTTGAACTTCTTCCTTCACCATAAATCTGGTACTGAATCTCATCAATGTGAGGAAACAACATCAAACTAAATCAAACACTGCTATTATTCATCATCATCAATAGTACCCGTTCCCAGTCGCTCTAAAGGGCTCTGCCACAGCAGGCGGGTGATCAGGTCCTGGGCGTCAGGAGGCAAGACATCGTCTCCTTCTGGCCAAATGATTTCATCTGACCATCAGAGAAATAAGAGGCCATATGTGAGATCACAAAAAAAGCAGTGAGGTAAGCAGTCATTAACTTTAAAGATGCAGTCATATCAAAACATGAGCAAATAAGAGTGGTTTGCTTGCTAAAGCCGGATATTACTTTAGATTGTCATGGTGCTAGACTGAGTTATGTTAGTGTCACAATTACAAATGAAAACATCTGAATTAAATTGTGATGTTCTATTTTAGAGCGGGTTCTCTGATTAATCTGAGAACACAACTACAGTATATAGACCTGCTCTGACAAGAATGCAATAAAGTGCACAACTACTCTGAGTAACTTAACTGCAGTCAGCAGCAAAACTGTCAAGATTTTACTAACTTGACATTTTTAATCTTTGAAAGAAGTCAATTTCTTCAGCACTGAAACTGAAAACGACTACGGTAAATAACTAGATGGAGTAAAGTAAATAAATAAAGTAAGTAAATCAGTGACGACACAGATGATTTTTTTTTTCTAACTAACCGCTGACAACTTGTCCAAAAAGCTCTTCAGTGGTGTCTCCAAAAAACGGAACACAGCCGACCAGGAATTCATACAGGATGATTCCCATTGCCCACCAGTCCACTGGCTTCCCGTAGCCCTGTCTGAGGATCACCTCGGGGGCTATGTACTCTGGAGTGCCACACACCTGCAAAAGCAAACCAACAAAGATTAGTTTTGGTCAAAGACAGAATGTTTCCATAATCTCCTCTGTCCAAAATGAGTGTTCTTCTCCTCCATTTGAAACGTCTCACCTGTTTGTCAATAAACTCTCTCGTGTCTTTCTCCATATGACCCTCATACAGGTTGGTGGTCATGTTCATCAAGCCAATCTTAGACAGACCAAAGTCTGTCAGCTTGATGTGGCCCATTGATGTGATCAGCAAACTGAGTGGAAAAAACACAAAATCACACAAAACAGCACATAAGATACATTCACCAAATCCTGCCAAGACCAGAGTAAAAGAAGAAAAAATACAAATCTGGATCCTTACGTATGTAACTGACCAGTATCTGTGAAGTTATTTCAACAGTACAGTGCTAGTCTCATGCAAAGATGTGGAACAGGAGGGATGTGGGAGTTAGTTTATGTTCTCACTTGTCAGGTTTAAGATCACGATGCACAATGCCATAGTTGTGAAGGTATTCCAGTGCCAGGACTGTTTCAGCAAAGTACATCCTTGACATTTCTACGGGCAGCGGGCCCATGTTCTTGAGCAAGTTGGCACAATCTCCACCTAGACAAAACAGAAAACCATGAACCCTTTTTGATTTAAAGTTTCCCTTCATCAGACTCCTCTAAGTATCAAAATAGCACAAAGCAGGTTACTGAATGCTGATGCTGAATGTGACTGCTACCTTCGATCAGTAGAATCTGTTGGTTACAGAAAGTCTGTAACTTATCACTTGCTTTAAACTAGTTTAAACTAAATGTTCTTAACATAAAAATGCACTGGTTGCATGGGGCTGTCTGCACTTTACCTTCCACATACTCCATGACCATGCAGAGGTGACGCCGTGTCTCAAAAGAGCAGAACATGGAAACGACAAAGGGGTTCTCAGCGAAGGTTAAGATGTCCCGTTCCACAAACGCCTGCTGGATCTGGTTCCTCAGCACCAGGTTTTGCCGATTGATCTTTTTCATGGCAAACCGTTGGCGGGTGTCCTGATGGCGGACAAGATAAACCGCCCTGTTGGACAATAAAAACGACATTAAAATCAAAATCATTGACACTGAACTCATCCTTCAGGAAGAAGAGTAGCTTTGCTGTGCAATATCAGGCAATGAACAGTGAAACAGCTGACTTTACTGCTTACCCATAAGCTCCGTTACTGATCAGCTTTATGGTCTGAAAATCACTCTCAAGAGGTTTCCTTCGAGTTGGAGTCAGTGTCTGTGGGACTTTATTCTAAACAGATGAAGCAGAAACATGCTTGTGGTCTTTTGTTGACAAATGAATTGCATTACGAAGAATAACAATGACAACTTTCAGTGTTACATCTTATATTTCTCAATGTCTGTTTGCCACAGTGCATCAGGAGACAGTACAGAGCTGAGTTGACATTTATTTGTGTACTGCGTTCTGCATAAACAAACTGATCTGAACTCAACATTAGAAATACCAGTGCCTTAACAAACTTGTACTTGACTTGCAGTCACAGTTTAAAGAGCAACTTTTTATATTGATTTTAATCTTAAATGAGTGTCGGTTTCCTGTAACACACTTAGCTAAAAGAACACTCTGGTTAAAATATTTATGGTATCCTTCCACACTAAAATGGGGTCACTGCATTTCAGGAAACAAAAACATAACAAAAAATTCCAATCCTCTGGAGACACATAGAACAACGCTGAAAAAAAGTATTGAAAACAATTTAAAACAATATTCATTTTAAGGGCAAAAATACCTCTATTGTCGCTTCCGGTTCCACTGACACTGAAGGACTGGCTTCATACTGTACGATGTCTACAAACAGCAGGAAAAAGCAGGGTTTAATATTACAGAAACTATATTATCTGTTGTTCCATCTAACAGATTTAGATGTTTCACAGAGAGTGAACTTCTACAAACTGATGTGCAATATCTTCAGCATATTTCAGGGTTAAGGAGAGTTTTCTTTTCTTTAGTCTGAATTGTGAAATAAAAATATTAAGTGACATTAAGTAAAAACGCAGAGTGACAACATCAGTCTCATGCTGGTTATGAACACATTTCTGTTACAAGATGTGCGCTTTGAAAAAAAATAAAAAGAACAAAAAGGACTTCAATTAGCTAACACAATTCACTTTTACAAAATAGTTTGCATGTGCACAGTGCTACTGGACATCAGTCATCGTAATGCTGACCTCAATAAAGAGCCAGTTAATGCAGAAATGCACATCGAAACCTCATAAGTTAATCTACTCCACGTGGAGTACAGGAGGAGAAAGCATGAACTCTTTACTCTGTGCTCTTGAATTTTTGCCTTCACGAAAAAAAGGTGTTCATCCTAATCAAGCTAATTAGCACATTATTTAGCAAATGTTTCATCCCAACACATCCGCCTGCACATGCTACGCATCTTTATTACCTGGAACTTGCTAGATTTTAGTGTTAAGGAGTAACGGTAGTTTCCAAGAGATTATTAAAATGTAAATGTATGCAAGCAACTATCAGAACATCTTCTCCATATGGAAAATCTGTGGGGTAAGCATGGTAAAAACATGTCTTTACCATGTTTGGTTCTTGAGTAATCGTGTTCACAAGAATGTGTCAAAGAGTCAGATTTTGGATTGACAGTGTGAATCTACTCTATCATTTACCAAAAAAAAAAAAAAACAACAAACACATGCGAGCCGCTTTTAAAGCACCTGGACTCTTTCCCCCTCTGTGAGAATTAAGTGTGAGGCTTAGCTTGATTGCTGAGATTTCCATTACCTTCTAGCAGGTCTCGGGTCAGACCCAGCTGGCTGATGATGTACCGAGGGATGTCCGTCTTGATTCCCTGGCCCACTTTGGCATGACCCTCTGCTGCCTCAAGTAGGTGATAAAACTCCTCTGGGTCAAACTCCTGTCAACAGCATCCAAGAGTAATTAGTGTGGAGACTTTGAGGTCAGCCATAGGAAAGCAGGAAACAGCAAAGACGAGTGTGTGGTGGTAAAATGAATCAGTCTCTCAATCAAAAAGCTTAAAGTCTATTTACTACTTGTACTTATTTCCCAAGAATAACCCCAATTCAATGACCTGAAGTAACAAGCATAGCAAACGTGATGATAATGCGGTCGATATTTGAAAAGACATATTTAATACAGGAGGCCTAATGCATGTAAAACTTTAGCTGATGCTGTAAAGAGGATGCAAACACAACACAAATACTTTCAACTGACTTTTTTAACTGAAGTGAAAACATTTATTGAAGCGCTTTATGATGCGATAAGCATGCACTTTACTTTGGAGAAAACTGACATCACCCCCTTTTTTTCTTCTTTTTTTTACCCCCAAACAAAGCAATCTCAATTTTAATTAGGAGGAGATTTTCGTCTTTCACAGCTTACCAGACATTCAAGGAGACGAGCCGGCCGAGAGATTATGATGAGGATCTTCCGCACCAGCTGGGTGATGACAGTTACCTCCTCGCTTTCAGAGCGTTCATATGCCTGGAAAACAGCGAGGGAGCAGAGGCCGAGGGGAGAGTTCAGAACTTGTTCATCATGCCACAAATACGATCTCCCTGGGTTTTTTTTCGGATTTTTGAGACATAAGATAAATGGAAATTGATTTAAAAAAGAAAATAAATAAATCTTTCTACCCGATTAATTTTTCATTCAAAATAGAAAAATTGGATTTGCCAAATGATTCATCAGAGCTCAGTTATGTCAGTGGAATATTACTGATTAAAAGGTCAGAAACAGTGTGTCACAATGAGAGACACAACCTCCACCCGTGAAAAAACACCCAGCAAAGCACTCAGTTTTATTGAAATGGGAAACATGAATAAAGTAAACATCATGTTCCCAGAGTAGAGCATCAAAAGTAAGTAAGAGCAGAAGCTGTCTGACAAAACTACTTCAGTGACAACATCATTTTAAATTAAGAGGAAGAATTACTGGGTGGGTCTGTGTTAGATTGGATCAGAGATTGAAGAGGGACACTAGGAGGGACACTGGTGCGATTAGCAATTAGAAACAGAGTAAGTTGTGGGATTGTTTTTCACGGTAGGTTGGGTCTGTCACCATTGATGACATAGTACAATCTAGCACAAGCCCACAGGGTGAGTAGGGTCTTTATGAGTCATCCAAGAGCTTCCTTTTAGATGACTGGAGTCCATGTGCTCTAGTAAAACAGTGGCTGCATAGAACTACAAGTTCAGTTCATTTGCATGTATCACCACAGTAAGCAGGCTATGTGGCTTTTTTTGGCCTAGTTTGCTATTAACGGCAGAAAGAGGAGGAGAAGGCTGGTGTAACTCTGCTGAAACCACATCAATACTTCCCAAATTTACTGTAATAATTCAACTTCCCTCTAATTCCCGGTGGTCATCACAATCATTGGTTATAGTCTAATCCTGTGATGGCAGCATAACAAGACTATGTGACACTGTGCAAGAGTAAGAAAGAAGGTTTTGTTATTAAAAGTCACAAGGCCAGTTCCCAGCTGGGTGTCCTACAAAGAAAAACACAGAATACTCACATGCTCACTTAGTGTAAAATCAGCTGGAAGAATCTGGCACTTCAACTCACAATTCCCACAGAACCTTTTGGTTTTAAACGTGGTAACAAGTGAAAGTTCTTCTGTTTATTCCAAACTAACAGCATCATTTAATAGGTTAACAAAAAATGACTCCAGGTTTAACTTCTTTAAAATTACTTTCTGTACAGCAGATGACACTTCCCAAAGATACAATCAAGGTTTAAAACAAACCATTTATCCACAGATCACAAAATTAAAAAGAAATATGACCCAGGCACTGCTACAAAATTGTGTTTGTGGATGAATGCATTTCTTTCCCCAACAGTATGGGAACAGACTTATCAGTTCAGCTGGAGGACCATGCCTTCTGTCTGACAACATGCAGAGAAACAAGGGTGGAGGTTGCTATAGAAACCAATGTTTCAACACAGCGTACACAGAACTTATGACAAAAGTGCCTCTAACCGTTTGAGAATTTCAACAACCAGATCTATTGTGCTTGCTTTTGCCTATCAGATGTCTCCCTGCTATCAGATTTCAGTCAGGCTCAATCCATCCCCTTTAATCACTTCAACAAATGTGAGCGACAACCTGAAGAGCTCAGCTTCAGCTCTAAACCTGCAGAATGAAAACGTAGGAAGTTGACGTCACTGCTTGACATCATTCCTGCGCGATCTGCATCAGCTAGCTGTTCTCTCACCTCATGAAGCAGCTTTTCCAGCTTCTCCTGCAGCTCAGCAAAATAGCGGGTAGTAACCAGGCCTTTCTGGGACTTGTCCAGACAGTCTCTAACCAGCTCGACCAACTGGTGCTGGATGAAGCCAAGCACTCCGTCAGCCAACGGGAGGGAGCTGTCTGGAGAGCAGTGGGTGACAATCTCAAACAAGCGCTCCTCCATCTGGGCCGTGGCCTGCAGGGAGCACACAAACACACAGTTAATACATTCAAAGGACCAGTAATTCTGATTTCTGCTCTCGGTGTAATAACGCATGTGAGCAATGAAGTGATAAATACCCAGTGTGTGTGTGTGTGTGTGTGTGTGATTCAAATTTATTTCATGTAGTACGTACCTTTGGAAAACGTTCCCTGTACACATGGTTCATCATGACTATTTCATTATCCACGGAGACACTTGATCGCCCCGGGCTACAAGAGAAACAAACAATTCATATTGATCAACACTGCTACATTCATCAATACAGAACCTAATTAATCTCTCCTCTAGTTAGGATGGAGTGTGAAAGTGGTTATGTCATAGAGGCCATGAGAATCATCCAGAAGTGACCACCAGTTCACTTAAGTTACTAAACATCAACTTTACTTTTTTCAGCTCAACTTCATCACTACTTTTGACCTGCCAAAAACAGCTTCTACGCTGCTAAAGATGCACTCAAGGTGGATTTCATCGTTAAGTTTTAGTGTTTCTCTATAAAGCCTTTCATTCTCAACAAGACAGTTTGTTTTAACCAAACAGTGTGCGACATCGATTAGTCATTCGCTGCAACACGAGCTCAATAATTAGGCCGACGAGACTGAAAGATCTTGCTGGATGAAGCCTCAAACAGAAAACCTATCACATGCAATCAGACTCTTTTCGTCATGAAAGACACCTCTGTTACTCTGGACAGCTGCTGCCCAACGAACACTGCCGCAGCTCACCATGGCTCTCTGCATCGGTTCCCCCTCCCCCTCCAAAACCAACCCACCCTCGACTACAGTTCGACAGCTTCATCCCTGAGGCGCTCTGTTAGCTCGCACACCCACACACTGCACACCATGGTGCCAGAACACGGAGCACTCAAGCTCCGTGTTCTCGCACAAACAGCACAGAGCCGAGCCAACAGACAAAAGTTGTCAAAAATCACACAGCTCGGCAGCCTCCACCTGCCTGTGGACCAACAGGCATGCGCAATCAATCAAAAAGCCCCTGAGATGCTTAAAGCTGCATTTTCTGGTGAATATGTTTTGGTCATACTGGTGCAGAGAGCATTTCGACATCTGACAGTCTGCTTCTATGCAAGGATATCAAGGACCGCATGCGCTGTTCAAAACCGCAGTCGCTGTCATCAAAATTAATCTGGGATGTTGTCTTGCATAACCAGTCGTTAATCCCTTCAGAGGGATTATAGTTTTTGATCTGCATAAAATAATCACTCTAATTAATCTATTGATCGGCCAACAAACAATACATTTGATGTTTAACTTACAAACAGTTATTACTGAAAGTGAGCACTTTCATTTTTAAATGACAGAAGCTGTAAAAATCATCTTTAGTTTTGCTCTCTATGAGTTGAGGCTCCAGCATTTTTACTCAATGCAAAAATGAATACCAGCATCAAGAATACCAGATACCTTCTACTTAAGTCCAACCTTTCAGTAGGTGTATACAACTTTATCAAGACTGATTTACTTTTCTTCTTTTTTAAAATTTTTTTTTTAAATACATTAAGTTTTATGCTATACTTGCCACTCATATTTGCAAGGAGAGTTAAAAAAGAAACAATACACGGGTCAAAAAGAAAAACTAAATCATTCTAATGCAATATGAGATGGGGATTATCTACCTGAGGCTCCTTGATCGAGGGCGTATGACAGATGTGGGCCGTCCGTCCTCATCTGTCATACTGTCTGTGCTGCGAAAGTGCTTGAAAAGGAAGTGGAGCTCGTCTTGTGTCGGCTGGTAGGGTAGCTGATGAAGACGCTCCTGGGACGAGGAGGAGGACTAAACACACAAAAGATGGAGCCATTAGCCGAGAAGTTTATTCAGTGTCTTGTTTTCACCAGATTTACGTCCTCTCGTTGATTTATCAATGATTTAGCCACAGACGACATAATCACACTGAACATACTCTCAAGCTACCTGCGATAGTGTCAAATGCAAGATGTTGTTCAGATGAATTATAAAATAAAAACACCACCCTGTTTGTATTTGGCCTTTAATGTTGATTTCATTAGGTTTCTGCTGGTAGATACTGATTTGGTAAAGCTCTGAAATACATCTATTAATCCACTAAGCCTAAGTGGTTGACTCAGGACTCATAATGCCTTGTGGAGACAGAAAAGAGCCAGAGAACCAAAAAAAAAAAAACAACAACAACCCCCCCCCCCCCCAAAAAAAAAAAAACACAATGGGATGTGACACAATGAAACATTTCCCTGGTACACTACGAAGAATAATACGACAGCCTACCAACTGAGTGAGCCATGCTGAGACCAGTTTAAGCCGGACAGATTGAAAAGCCATTAGATGGAGCAATTTCTGTTTCTCAATGTCAAAAACACAGATGTGGTGAGCCCTTTCTGTCCTTTTGTGAGGAGATGTTGTTACTTGTCAGCCCTGCCTTTTTCAGTGGCACCCCTCTATAACAGGGATAGACCAGTACTGCTGAAAACCACAAACATGTTCAGTCAAGTTAGGCAAAGCTGTGACTAAAAACAAACAATTAAGGGCTTTTTAACTAAAATGGTTCCTGTATTGCGAGCTGGCCTTAAACCCTGAACTGGTGCTTTTTGAATCAAGAGGCTTGCTATTTTCTTTACTGACGGTTTAATCAGTTAAAACCATACAGTGAATGAGTTCATTTATATAAATTTCTCCATATAAAATCTTCATACCAACATTTGGCTGTTATTTATCCTCTGAAGGTACAGTGTCACCCAGAGGCCAACATAAGCCTCAAACTAATAAAGTTCAAAGTGGTTTGAACAAATAATGAGGCACATCAATTTAATGTGTTCATGTATTTGGGTTAGTAGCCAAAAAAAAAAAAAAAAAAAAACCCACAACATCTGCCAATTTAGAGCATAAACAATGAAATCCACAGAGGTTGCATCCACGTCTGCAGGACTAATTCTTTACAAGCTCAACAGTACACGGTGTACGCTGTGTGCAGTCGAATTCTGAGTTGAATTCTGAGTTACACGCGTTGTGAGCGAGGACCAGCATTTGTGACATCTCTTTGTAATGCCTCAGTGTGAAAGAGGGCAGTGAGGGCCTCTGAGGAGCCATGCTGTCATATATGGCATATTTTCACCAGAGACTTGGCACACTATCACGCCACCAGACTCTCCATCGGAAACTTTTCATCAACTCTGACAGGTTAGCTTCCAAAATATCAGGATAGCAGTTTGAAAATAAAATAAAATACTTAAGTTTTAGTACACCGTTATTGTGACAAATGGGATTTTCTTTTCTCGAAAGGCTGTCGTAAAATGTACTAAAGTATTTCATGTTAGATGACATGTAGTATCTAATTTATGTCTTATTAAGATGCCTGCACAAAGACGCTGTGAATTCCTTCAAACACCGAGTTCCACAGAGTGTGAGAGTGACTCACTGAAGCAGACGAAGCAGGAAAACAATTAGCAGTTTGTCATCATTTTCTGGCCTTTATTGCATAAACGAATGTGTTACTTGGGCCGAGCGAAGCGATAGAATTGCCTCCCTGCAATACATCAAGCGTGGAGGGTTAGGGTGTCATGTTGTTGGGGTGGCTTACCGAGACAGTGGAGCTTGGTGGATTGGTTCCATATCCAGATGAAGGAAGGGACGCCAGAGACCATCGTCTACCTTCAGCTCTGAAAGAAACGGATGCGTGTTATATAAGCCCCAGCAACATGAGCATTAGTTAGCATTTCTTATGAGAAATTCCTTACATAACAGATGGTGGAGGTGTCCTGTGACTACAAGAGCATGAAATCAATGCTTTATATTTCAAATCACATATAATAAGCTTCTCCTTCTCATCCCTTGATTCACAGCAGCCCTTTCTTTTGACCCAATGTAATGATTAAAAACAGAATCAAGCAACAGCCACACGGGAGGAGAAACCTTTGGTGGAAAACAAACAAAAACACAGCCTTTCAACAGCAAAAGACATGGTGCGAGAATTTTAAAGGAGCTACCTGTCAGCACGAGCCAAGTGACTGAGATCATGACAGCAACAGAGAGAAAGAGAAAAGCAGAGACAGGGTTTTAGTGAGATTTAGGATTCTTGCGCAAGTGATCCAGTGACCTCTGGCATTCAACTGAGGGATTAGTACTGACAACACTATCTCCCTTGCCAGTTTTCATTTGTCCAGATACAAGAAGTAGATGGCGCACCAAATCAATGTGACTGTATGTTTTACATGTAAGAAAACATGCATTACAAAACGTGGCAGAGGAAGGTTTGTGCTCTGCAGTAGACTCTGACAACACACAATCACTCAATCTTCAAAGTCCATTACGCGGACATGAAAAATGACTTGGGCACTGAATAAAGGTTCCCTCACGTCCATGACATTCAGAATGCTTTAACTGTAAGTGACTTTAAACCCTGATTCATCACGTCAAGATAAAAAAAATCAGGCCACTTCTGCGTAAATTAAATAATTGATAGAAGTTGATTATACCAGAACTTCTAAAATTTAAATATTTGAGGATTAAATATTTACCCATTTCCTTTAGCATGACAGGTTTTTCCCTGACGCCAGCAAAACATATTCTCTGAGCAGATGTGTTGGGGGCGAAGCACCTAAACCTCTCATGAGTTTTTAATCACTGCTCTTTGGGTTACTTTAAGGTGCAGTCTCACAAGCCTGGAGGAAGATAAGCCCGTTGCCGTGGGAACCGGTTTGAATGATGTGCGAGCGTGCTTTAGGGGTACCCTCTAAGTGACTGCGCCCATCCTGTTGAGGGGGAGTCAGCTGTAAGAAGACCTGGCAGAGGGAGAAAGGTGTGAACGCTCCAGGCTGAGTCAGCCTCAGCCGCCGTGCTGCTGTTTCTCCTCAGCTTCCTTCTGTCTTACAGACTGTCTGCCTCTGTTCCAGCACACACACCAAATCTTCCAGGAAACCCTGAGAACGCCATCGAGCATTATGGCCATTCTTTTTGTTTGCTCGCTTGTTAGTTTTTCTTGTATTACGTTAATTTGGGATTAAGTTGCAAAATCAAAAGAGGCCATATGGACTCAAGAATGAAAACTGACGGCATTTTCTGACACATTGAATCAGTTTAACGTGTACTGGCGAACAGCCTTAACATTTGAGTTTAAATGGGACTTTTAATTTGATTTTAGCTGTGATCGGCTAGTAAATGCGCAGGTCTCGACTAAATAAATATTAGCAACTTGTAGACTTGTGATTTAAGAGGGACCATTTATGTTAAAGACAGTCTAATGTGATTCAACAATTTCAAGCAAATCCAATATTTAAGAAGCTTTAAATGTGACATAACAAATATATCACTCCAGGGGGAAACAAAAGGTTTCGCAGTTGGCGCCGGCTCACCTTCGGGCAAATGGAAAGTTGAGGCAGGCACTCGTTGACACATTTCGAGGGCTGTCTAGAGGGCTGCTCGCAGCTGAAAAAGGACAGATGGAGTTGTTAGCAGAACAATTCACAACTGTAATAACAAACCTATGAAAAGAGACATGGCTGTGTTTACAAGAGGAAATTTTCCTAAAAGAATGACATCATGTCTACGCAGGAAGCCTCAATCAAGGGGGCATTACAACAGATTATCTTGGTATTATTTTTTCTTAACTTTGCACCATTCATCCGTGAACACTCTTAATTTAGGCGAAAGCCTCATCCAGCTTTGTGTTGCTATCATCTGATCTGGGCGCACAAGGGACCGAGTTTGTTTACACGCAAGTGGTTGAGCACCCAATTAGAGCTTATTTTACTCTGTGATTAGATAATCCTTTGGATGATTGAGTTCAAAAGGGAGAACGTCTAACATGCTTCTCTTGTGAAGAGCTCTTGAGCAAAACTCTTTTCACTGAGTGCAGCTGTCTGATAGCTTTAAGGGGCATCGCTGTGTCGGAGAGCAGAAGGATGACACCGACCATTTAGAAATCTTAAGCTCTGCACCTCGGCGGATAAAGTGAAAGACAAAGAGATGGACCAAGAAAGAGGTGGTCTTTTAGAATCATGACAAAACAAGTGGTCAGGATGGAATCTACACTATGTTCTTGATCACTGATTCATGTTATACAGTTATGCAGTTTATCCACTCCTGTTAAAGCTTTCAGTCTGGCTTTACTTCATATCACCTGCCTCCTCTAACTATGGGTCACAACAACAATACTTAAAATACAACGTGTCATCCTGGATATAATAATGATTACATTTAGGTTGTGCAAATTTAATCAGGTCCAGGGTTTCGTAGGAGACTGCTGCAGGTCCTCAAACATATCTAAATACTCTACGGCATAAATCTGATTCTGGCTGTAATGAGGAAAATGAAAGTTGGATATGGTCACTGTCGTTTAGTGACCATGTTAGAGGACAATGTTACAAAGCTCACTAGACAACAAACATTCAAGTGTTTTGTAACAAACATTCAAGTGTTTTGTATCAAACTGCCGCCGTCATGCTGCCAAGGCATCAAATTCACTGGAACACTGGAAATATCACATCAAGACACCTGCAAAACTGTGTCTAAGTTAGCTCATATGCTGAAATTAAACTGTTCTGAGCAGTACAGACAGGCAGAAGAGCCCACTTACTGCTCCCAGCCATGTGTGCATCGATTCATATAGTTGTACACTGCTCAGATTATTTTATCCTTCAAAGGTCTGAGGGGCGAGTGCAGCACGCTGCAGTGAATGAACACCGTCTGAATTTGAACTTGTGTCGAAAAGCATCTTACCGGTGTGGAGCGAGAGCGGGGAGAGTGGCCGGGACAGCGTGGGTGAAGGCGTGCCGACACCGAGGCTCTTCCTGTTGCTGCTGCGACAGCTGAAGCACAAGCGGGACAAGGGAGAAGTTATTTGGCCAGCCGTCCACCTCACACATCATTCATCTGCATTTCTTGTCGCAATTTGTGCAAAAACGCTTTTGCATTCTGAGCGACTGCAACTGCACAGTCCATGTCAAGCAACTGAGCAAAAAGAGAGCACATGCTTTGGAATTTGAAAAAAAAGCAGATGGCTTTTTAGGTGCAGCATCTTCTAGATGAAACCTCCCTGCCCTTGGTTCAAATGCACCATAGTCTGGTGCGATATTGACGACCTGGTCGCTGTGTTTTATCGACACACCAAAATATCTGTTTCCAGCAAGTTGCAAATAAAAATGCTTTATTTTTTTTTTATTCCAAAAAATAAAAAATGAGAGCAACCTTCAGTTGTAACTTACAACTCAGAATAGGTGTGGGCATCGCATGAAAATAAACGTAAAGCCAGTCGAGAATAAATAGGACTCGGTGCATTTGTTTAAACTGAGTGTAATCACCGTGGCTCTGACTTTATCCACCTATAATCACGTTTGACTCATGCAATGCTTCAGGTTGCCTCCATATTCAAGTATGAGTTTCTCCGTGTGTGTGTGTGTGTGTGGATAGAGAAGTGGTTTGCAGACACAAAAGCTTTATGATAGCCTAACAGCAGGCAGATTAAAAGACAATTGACCTCTACAGTAGTAAATCACTATCATCTATGTTCTGATTCCTGTGAAGCAGTGAATGATACAAGAAAAACACGTCTGTTGTGTATGTAAACTGAGACTCAGAGTTGTGGAGGCCCACGTATGGCTGAGATTCTGTTTGGACAGGCAACAAAAAAAAACCCCACAATGCTGTTTTGTTATGTTTAAGCGTTAAAAAGTCAAGAATTTTCCAATATTTATGTCACAGTTATTGCGGTTTTGTTAGCAAACTATTATCAACTCATCTGCCTTTTACTTTGTAAAACTACGGCACAGTGAAACAACTTCAGTCGTGCAAAGAGGATCTTAGTTTATATTGAAATTAAATTTATATTTCAAGCTAAATATCTAACTGATTATACTCTACAGCCACGGCTCGGTCGAAGCCATTTGATGTTAGCTTGTTTCATGGTGGTGGAAGACACTACTAAATGCTAGCAGAGCAAGGAGTCAAAACTCTTTTAAAGGCACATCTTTTCCTAAGAACACTTGATCTGTTAATACCTCTAACACACAGCGTGCCCTAACTGGCACTTCTTCTCTGTCCTCTGAATACATCTTACTTGCCAAAAGTCTCTACTCTGCTGACTGTGTTCCTCACTTGCAGGTCAGTTTGGATTAAAGCCTCAGCGAAGCGACTGTTTATATGTCTGTAAAAGTGTAATGTTTCACGTTTATTGCAGGAGTAATGCTGCTTATTTCACACACTGAAAAGGGTGTTAAAATCTACTTTCAGCCTTCCAAACTGTCAAATACAACACCTGATGCGAACACATCTGTCACACGCATGAAACGGAGAAACTTTGTTTTCCAGCCTTCTACAGATGAGGCTTAAGATACTTAGCGCGAGGCACTGCAATCTCTTTGTCTCTGCCCACTGAGATTTAACTCGACCAGTGAGATTATTTCTGTCTTCAGTGCAGCTCTGCCTTGAGAAAGGTTACGTAACCACAACTCTGAAGCTGCAGGCGAATGCAGGACACAACAGCGTGGCCATATCAGATGAAGGGGGAAACTGATGAGAGCCAAAAACACAAAAAGGAAACCTCCTGTCAACAGACTCAAAGCTAAAGGGGGTATGTGCACTAACAGCAACAGCAGGACCAGCCTGAACCACAGATGTCCATATCTGTAGGTGTTCTAGTTTCTGTCACATCCTTAGGACCTGTCTTGGTACAATTACTGAGGTTATTGGCTCTAGCTGTCTTAAGACGGACCAAAGACCATTAGGCAGACCATAATTCAAGAGGTCCTGGTTAGGATTACGGGTTTGGCATGGCAAGGCAAGTTTATTTGTAGAGCACAATTTATACACAAGGCAATTCAAAGTGCATGGAGTGGTAATGGTTAAGAGTAGGGCTAGGCTTTCTGTACAGACTGAAAAGTCTTAGCAGCGTGTTTAAAAGACATGCCGAGGCTAACAAACCTGTAAGCTTTGTGAGTATTTGAGCTTGTTAAATGTAAGACAAAACAAGGGATTCTTGGACTCCCTCCCAAAATTTAATGAGTATTTTTCTCCACCTTATTGATGACAATGAGGTGAGGAAAATAATCTAAAGCTAATTTGCTTAAATGATTAATGATCGCTGCTCCAATTGATCAATCTTTGGAGCAGCAGCTAAATTCACTCTTTAGGTCTTCATATTTTTTTTTCTGGGCGAACAAAAGTTAGTTTAAGTCTCTCTGATTCTGGAGGGCCATGCTGGGCCTTTTCAACTCTTTGCGAAGCTCATTCATCAATACAATGTCTGACAGATAAAGAGACAAAGATAATGCCTGTTCACAAACCACAGCGGATCCTGGGTGACATCCTGCTCTTATTCAACAGTAAACAGGACTTTATTACCCTCCAAAAGTCCACCATCAACCACCATGTTACCAGAGAGGTACAGATAGTCTTGCATTCACTTCCAACAAGTCCATATTTTCATGATACATCTGCAAAGAGCACTTGGGCTTCCACCAGTGAAGCATACATACAGACCAGCTGTGAACTGTTGAATCCACTCAGAACAAAGAAAACTGAGTATTACCTGTTGTTCTGCCTTCGATAAGATCAGTTTTAGAGCTAAACTGTCTGCAAACTGTATCACCACTTCTCAGCCTCAACATTTTTCAGTTAATGGTTACCTATAAACATGCAGACCAGGGATTAACATCAAGCAGCAGCTAGTTTACGTCCGAATTGTTTTGATAGCCGAATATCATAGAATTGGAGTCTTAACAACGACCAGGCGAAACCAGTGCACCTACGTGACAACATTTCGACACCGTAAAAGCCCACATATAATCTCTTGAAACTTATTTTAACCTCCAAATGCAAACTCTTGGTAAGTACCTCTTTGAGCGCTTCAGCAACGCTCGCGGAACAAAATGGGACTTGTTCTGGCTCGGGACCGCAGACCAGTGACTCGGATCCGACATGCTGGAGAAGATTCTCGCATAACCTCTTTTGAAACTTAATGGTGAAATCAGAAAACTAAAGCTTGACTGAATATGAAGCCCACTCCTCCTCCTCCTCCTGCCGACCCCACCATCGTCTCCACTTCTCGGCGGTTCCTTTTGTATTCACGCCGAGCCCGTCTGCCTCGTGTAATAGTCTCAACGGCTCCGGAGCAGCAGTTACATCGTACGGTTCGCAGTTTGAGTGAAGTCCTGTCTCCTGTACATCACCTCCTTGACGGGTTGGCAGGTGTGTATGATACCGCTCCGGCAGCCGCACTCCTTATTTCGCCCAAACAGCCGCTTCTCTGGCTGCTTGTTTGACCGTGTGAGGAAGCTGGAGCCTGATGCTGCGTTCAGGTGCTGCTCGTTATCTTTGCTTATACACTTTTGCAAAAGCCGACTTCATCAACTACCAAACTTTCATCTGTTAAAAAAGACAGTTATTTGTTTCTCTTGTCACCCTAGGTACTAGTGTTTTTTTTGTTGTTTTTTTTTGTAGATTTTTTTTCAGTGTCAAAACAGATGTTTGGGTTCCATACACAAAGCCTTTTTTCCCCACATATATCTTAAAACAAAAAGTAAAGGGAGGTCCAAGCTGCATCAGAGCTAACTAAACCCACTTTAAATAAATCCATTTAATCAGAAATCGGATTAAGAGAATATAACTGATGAGATTGGAAAACCTTACGCAATGTAATGATTTACAGTAACACAAAGTAGTGAATTGTCATGTTGGAAATACTGGGATAAGCAAATGTTAAGTTATCAAAAGTTGGCATTACACAACTTGTTATGGGACTTGTCCTGGCTCAGGACTGCAGACCAGT
Source organism: Leuresthes tenuis (assembly GCF_036924035.1). Classification (NCBI taxonomy): domain Eukaryota; kingdom Metazoa; phylum Chordata; class Actinopteri; order Atheriniformes; family Atherinopsidae; genus Leuresthes; species Leuresthes tenuis. The sequence continues at coordinate 11,031,712 of NW_027325361.1, read as the reverse complement.
GACTCTGATCCGTTGTCATGGGATTATCACCAAATCCACAATCCAACATTCAGTTAAAGGTTTGATTAAGAAATATTCAAATAAATATGGTTAATATGCTATACACTGCACAACGAAAGCTTTTGATAAACCTGCAGTTTGGTCATAGAATGAAAGTCAGGACCAATTCAAGGCTCACTGAACAAGATTATTATTATTATTTTTTAAATTAGCCAGAGTTAGCCTCGCTTTATCCTTAAATGCACGTTTTGTTGTTACAATATGTTAGAAATACTGGCAATACATAGAACAAAGGCTCAATTCCTATAAACTGTCATACAAAGCCATTTATATCACACAAAGATTACAAAAACAACCGAACCATGAATAATACTTTCTCTTTAGTTATTTACTGTATGAGATTCACCCCACATCACCAAAGTAGCAGATGGAGATTAATCCGTTTTATTTCATTGCAGCTAAGGGCAGTAATAGATTGAATTAATGCACTGATTATACTAAAATTACAAGCAAAAAGACTGCTGTCGATTGTAATCCTGAAACTTCAAAGCACACTGACTCCCTTTATTCACTGAAAATTGTCAATCTATAAAGAAACTTGTTCTCTAATTTACAATTGTATACTATATGTGGGCTACATTAGGTTGATATGATCACATATGCTGGCTCTTAACAGAGTCAAACTACGGTTTATTAGTATTAGTACACTTTTCTGTGAGGGTACAAGGTGAATGTATAGTTAAACAGCTGTTAGCATAACCAAAATATTCAAATACATAGTTGCTAAAAGATGTGATGTAATACTAAAAGGATAAAATGTCAGTAATGTCAACAGACTACAGTCAATTCAATTCTAGGCTACTTGTCCGATTTTTGTCAAATGTTTGGCCAAAGGACCGCAGAAAAACAAATGAATCCATTTCATATAAACATGACAGACATGATCAAAGCAAGTGTTAAAACCAACAACATAGAATTAAACTGCCCCGGTAAACCTGCACACGGTTTAGGCAGGATGTACCTCCAACGTTTACCTCCTTGCTCACTCTTTAGTTCACACTATAATGACAATTTCCTACAGGTTTGAAAGCATCTTAAGATGTTGTTGGATTATACCAGGAAGAGTGGGGTTGAGGGAGGTTCCTGCAAACTGTTAAGGTGGTACATTCCACTGCGTTAAAAAAAAATTCTACTGGTGTCACTGGGCATTTGCTTCCGTTTAAATTAATTTCAGTTCAGGAGAAAAGGGTGTAACACTATGATGCAATGACTAAACATAAGATCTGCAAAGTTACGAACAATGATAGCAACTTCAGAATAATTCAAGAAGCCAGTTAAAAGAAAAGAGGCAATGACATAGGTCTATATGAGTGTTATGTGTGTGTAATGTAACTTTATTTCAAATAGTTGTTATTTCCTCTTTCTGACAGTAAATGAAAATCCAATCCCTTGTTATGTTTTCAAAACATTGTGTCTTTTACTATTTGAAATCATGTGTATATTCATGCTTTTCAAATGCAGATAATGGTAATTATCTTGGTTTGTGTATGTACTATATATGTGTATACTTTATATCTTCGAAAGCTTTTTTAGAGAGCAACATGAACATGTTTTTTTTAATTATTGTAGACTACAAATAAACTTTATTGACCTGACCATGCAGCTTTTTTCTTGATCAGCTTTTTTTAAACATATTTTACTGCAGTTGGTGATGTGTATGGATTCATTTGAGCATTTTAGCAACAGAATTCTACATGTAAAGAAATATCCTGTTTTTTAACCTTTTCTCTTTAGAAGGGATGATAAAGGGTCAGGTCAAATAGTAAAAAAAAGACCCCCTGTCCTTATTTCCTAAGCTCTTTTGTTTTCAGCCCCACTTACACTAAGCTGTGATGTGGGTCTGCAGCACAGAAGCTGCAAATGTTCCATAAATACTCAATAAGAGTTTTAGATACTTTATGTATTGTAATATTGTCACATTATTACATACAGGTTGTGTCATATATATCATACTAGAGGTAATAGAGGAAAAATACTTTATCATCAAAGCTTGTAACTGAAAAATGAAACTCACCCTCACCCACACTCACCTCTTGTACATATGTTTATGGATATGAAACACAGTTAATACGTCTGGATGAATATAATCACGCGTTGCTTTAATACTGGTGCCCGCAGGGAATTGTGAGACAGAATTACCTTTCTCTCCAAAAGGATGGTCCAGTTTACCCTACGCTAAAGGAGATAATTAAGGAAGCATTGGAGCCCCTTTCCTTAGCGTTTGGAGAACATGTAGAAAAAAAAATCCTAATTTAAGTTATCAACAGGAAAGTTTAATTATTTAAATTATTTTTGCCTAACAAATACAGTTTTTGCCTATTCACCTGTAGTTTCTACCCTTCAGACATATGCTCTGTAAAAGTGTGTTTAATGTCTCTCTCTTTACCAAATATAGATCCTTCACCTTGTACCAGGTAGGTAGTTGTCTTATTTCATGTAAACATGATTCTTCTTCTATATTGTCAAACCAAAGTGCTACATGCTCAATGTCCCAGAATCAAAGGTTGATGTCAGGAAGCAATTTGTTTGACTCCAATTATAGAATCTGATGCAAGAGAATGAACATGCTTCTGGATGGTGAGACATGGTTGTGAGGAGGGGTGGGAGGTGTGTTCGGGTGCGGAGTTCGGGGACGGCCTCCATTGTGAAATGGTGTGAGAAACTAATGCAACCTGTCTGCCATAATGTGGCACGACACTGAATTGAAAAGTTAATTTCGTGTCAGAGAGGGATTCTTACATTCAGAGTAAAAATGATCTAATTTCTTAATAGAGCAAATGAGATTCATCAATGTACAGCGCGCACTGTGACAGCCTAACACTGCTCACACATCCAGACACATGCTGGAAGCAGCCGCCTCTGTTTGCAGTGTTGCCTTCCTCAACAGCACCCAGCTCCGTTGCCAAGCAACCCACACAGGGACAACTGATAGGTCGAAACAAAAGGACATCAATATATTGGAAGAAAAGAAAAACAAAAACAGAACAGTTCCGACTTGTGACACGTTTTCTTTGTTCCCAGTCATTCGTTTTATTATGTCTCACTGTTTGTAGTAAGAAAACCACTCACTTCGGTTCAATGTTACTGTTATTGATCTGTTAATAAATGTGGGCATCTTTTCCCAAAGAGTTTAATAAAAACTTGTTTTTTCATTTCAAACCTATTCCGTCTGTCCTGACTTATTGTATTTTAAATCTTAAACACCCAAAAAGGTTAAGATGTTGTAAAATGTAAAAAAAAAAGCATGCAATGATTGTCAAATCTCATAACATATAATTTGATTCACAACAGTATACAGAAACGTCAAAGGATGTTGAAAGGGAGACGGCTTACTTTGTCATAAGAAATATCAGCTCATCTTAAATTTAATGGCTGCACCATGTCTAAAAAAGTTGGGACAGGGCCGATAAAAGCTTGAAAAGGAAAGTGGTCCCAAAAAGAAACAAGAAAAAGAGTGCCTTCATATTCTGGATCAATTACAGAATAATGTTCCTCAAAGTAAAATTGAGACTTTGAATATTCCATTATCTACCATTTGTAATACCATCAAAAGATTCAGAGAATGTGGAGACATTTCTGTTGGTATCCACAAGGGACATGGACAAAAATCAGCACTGCAATAAAAACAGGCATGAATCTGCCATGGAAATAATTCCATTGGCTTAGAAAAGTCTTTCAGAAATCATTGTATTTGAACATAATTGACCATGTTGTCACAAATGCAGGTTAGAGTTATATCATGATAAGATGATGCAATGTGTCATGATGCAGAAAAATCTTTTCTGGGCCGAAGCTCATTTAAAACAGACTGGGGCAAAGTGGGAAACTGTTCAGTGGTCAGAAGAATCAAAATTTGGAAATATTTTAGAAATCATGGACATCAAATTCTCAGCACTAAAGAGTATAGGGACCATCCAGTTTGTTGTGAGTGCTCTGTACAAAAGAAAGGCATCTCTGAAGGTATTGGGGTGTATTAGTGCCTATGGAACTGGAGACTTGCACATTTATAAAGGTAGCATCAATGCTGAAAGGTATATACAGTACTAGATCAAATACTGCATCTGTTACAAAAGCATGACATGGTAGGAAAAGTCCTGGTACTGGACTGGTCTGCAGTCCAGACCCTTCTTCAACTGAAAACATTTGGCACATCATGAAATATAAATTATGGGGATTAAGGGTCCCTGCATTAATTGGATTAAGTGGGTAAAGAAAATGATTGGATGGATGCTTCCAATAAATTCACTATTAAATGAAATAGCATTCTATATGTTATTGTGAATAAAATATTGGTTTATGAGATTTGGAAACCACTGTATTCTGTTTTTGAATACATTTTATCCAACTTAAATTTGCCGTCCCATACAGGTCTACGACAAACATCAATCCCAAATGTTATTACTTTGAGTTGTAGTACCGTATGGATATGTGAGCAAATCAAATAAAATTTTAATATTTTTGAGGCAGACTTGAACAGTCTTAAAACTTTTATTTAGTATTTTTTCCACTTCTCCAAATGGTGTGTTCTATCTTTTGTTCTCTATTGTTACCCATAGTAATGTGTGAAAAATTCGACCTCCTCACTCCCTCTTTGGAGACATAAATCTTTTAAAGTAGGTCATGAATCATTTTTAACAAATATAAACAATATCCCAAAAAAATCTGCTCCCTGAAGTTTTAGCAAGCAGGACAATGTATGCACGTCTTTCGCAAAATAAATAATGCTCAGGTTGAGAATAATGTGGTACAAAGAAATAAGCCCTCTCATGCTGTGATTACCATGCCTGTTGGAATAGGACCAGTTAACTGTCTTGAGTCTGCGTGTGACCTGGCTGTCTTACCTCCAGGGATGAAGGGTTTGTAAGGGGCTGCAGGGGCTGCAAGGGCTGCATGGGCTCAGGAGGGTGGGGCTCTGGCAAGTGGGTGATAAACTGTAAGGCAAGACATGGTCGCATGGATTAGTGCACTGACTCAGCAACTTGGCGTCAGAGCTTTGTTCAAGGGTTAGAGGTTGGCAGCCGCCACTTTCTGGCTGACATTTCCAGCTTATGGTGACAGACTCTCACCAACTGCAGGGGGATGCTGCAGCCTGTCTGTTTGCATTGCTTGAATGCATCACTGAATGCATCTGGTGAGCCGGCGTCTCATCTCATGTAAACTCTTGCACAAGAGAAAGTCAGTAACTGCGTGCCAACACACTAAAGAGGAAATGTCATCACCTAAAATGGAGTAAAAACCATCTGATGCAACCTTTCATTGTACTTGTGAGTGTCTAACACCTGACAACACACTGCATGTTATGACCTTGACACAGAATTGAGAAACAAGACCTTTTTTTTGTAAACAACATCTGACTAGTTTTTAAAATCTGTAAAAAGCGAGACACTTTGCACTCCTCTGCACCCAACACATATGATCTCGGAAGTGTATGATATTAAATTCAAATCTTGCACTACTTTATACTTTAATGTACCATCTTTACATAAAAATATGCATACTCAGCCAACTCAGTCACCCTAAAGTCTATACTGCACTGATGCTGACCCAGCACAGAGGCTTTTTACTATTGATTTCCCTGCTCAGATGTAAGTTATGTATGTGCTTTCTGAGCTCCACAAAGCTGCTATTGTCTTGGTGCTGCAGAAGATTCTCAGTGCTAAACACAGTGCTGGCTACCACAGCACTAATGAATGTGTTGTCATAGTAATGCAGGAAGGATGGCAGGAAAAACAACTCCTCGCACAAAGACTCCTCGTTCCATAGTGTCGACTCATAATTATACAACGCATGCCAATTATATTCACTTTGACGCATATTCTCCTTCTCTGAACCAAAGTCCTCAATGATGCTTGATTGATTTCCATACTGCATTTTCTTAATATCATTACTTCATACACACTCCCGTCTAAAGTGTAAAGTGAGTGGAAAATCTCAGACTGACTCACTGGTGGCATTCACACTGAATTTCTGATTGTCTTGAATGCTCAGGGAGACTCAGTGGCAACTACAACTGCAAGATGTGACTATGACTGTCTTAACTGCAAAAGTTGCAATCATAATAAGCTAATTCAGAGTTGGGATCAGAATTCTTAGCTTATTCCGATATATTTTGGCCTTACTATTATTTGGTTTAAATTGTGACAATAAATCACAAAAAAGCTCCTAAATTTGAAAATATACATACCCGCTTCAAGGCAAATTAAATTTTGGAGAGCTGTCTGTCTTGAATCTGAACTGTAAATTAATCTGAATACAAAGAAAGGTGTATGCCATACTGGTCATGCAAATGCTTGGCTCTGGTGTAGCATCCATCCAGCCATCATGAAAGCCCTGAACCCCTCCCTGCTTGCTGAGCATGAAACCTCCTCTATATCTCTGCTCTGCGCGGGAACAGACACTACAGAGTGCCTAAAAATGAAAATGAGAGGAAAACAGCGCATGCTCAGCTGAGATGGTCCACGCAGAAGGCAGATGGATGGATCAGAGAATGAGAATGTGAGCAGGGAGCTCCTACGACTTATGGATCAGCATTTAGTGGGCATCACGTATCCCCCCTCCTCACTATATAAAAAAAGGCAACATTCACTCTGGAGGAAGAGTAGGCAGACATAAGACTGCAGTCATGTCCTTTGAAGGAGGTAGAAATCACAGGTTAGGAATGATAAGGAAATCACATATTTGTCCTCCTAAAGTCTAAAAACCGTTGGTCTATCAAGGTGCTGTGAAGGGGAGCATGTGATTCATGCAGGAATCATGCTGTGAGGAGAAAAACAGAGGAGGCAGCAGAGTTGAAAAACCACAAAAAAATCATGAGGACAAAATTCACATTGAGGCATGAGCTGCACCTCTCCGGCCTTATTACAGAATAATAAAAAAAGTATATATATACATATATATATATATATATATACACACACATATATAAATCTTTAGTCTTTAATCTTGAACAGAAGGAAAATACAGGGGATTGTCGAGCAGCCCTAAAGTTTGAACTAAAGGACTTCATCTCCTCATTTTCACGAACTGTGTAAACAGATTTCCAGTTCAAGGTTGAGGGCTGGATTTTCCCCCACCTCTGTTTAAAAACTAATAGACGGGCAGAGATGGCCAGTATTAAACCTCGGTTTTTAGGTTATTGGTGGCACTGAGAAAGATTAAAGTTCATTAGAAATGCTGGAAACTGATGAGGTACCTTTAACTTCTCAAGCATGTGAATTATAACCCCGTCTTCTATATAGAGCTTGTAAGACTAAACTGAAGCTGTTTGCATAAATAAGATTCCATTACTGTGACATGACGGATGGTTTTAAGGGTGAACCATAACCACTTTGAATTAAAAGATCAGTTGACACTGGGGCAGCATCTGAAAATCTGAAATTTTCTTTGTCATTACATGAGTACAACGAAAAGCATCAACACAACTGGGCAAATAAATGCTGCAATTTCCCTTTTCTTACAACTTCAGAAGACAACAGTTTCACGTGGTTACAGCTGCAGCAGAAGATGAAAACAAAAAGCAGAACTTACTCCAGAGTCAGAGAGGGGATCTTCAGTTTATCGCGTCTTGACTTCATTCTTGCTGAACACCAAGCGGGAACTTCATTTACCACAGCTCAGCGCCGCACGATCTCACCGCCGACTTCCAGCCTTTCATCGCTGCTGTGGGCGACTAAAAATATAACAGGGTATCGTTTACCAGCGGCTTCAGCAGATTCCGATTGGGTTTTCCGTGGGAAAATGTACAATAAAACGCAGTAACATATACAAGCAAGTGAAACTCCTCTCTCTTGGCAGTTTTGCACCTTTTGCTTATCGTCCGTTTGGGAGGCGCACCGGAGAGAGACTGACACAAAACAGAGGGAGCGACGGGTCACCGCTACCCTCCATGTGACTGGTGGGTAGGGAGGGGTGAGGAAGAGAAGGGGAGTCTGTCGGAGGGTTGGGGGTGGTCAATTTCCGTGGTGGGTGACAGCAGAGGCGACTCTGTGCGAGGACGGGGAGAAGGTGGTGATGGCCCTGAGATGAGATTTACAACCCTAATTATTCTGTTTTTTATTTTAAAAAAAGAAAGAAAAACATTTTGAGGTTTGTTCAGCTGACATGAAACATTCGGCCATTCCCACACGTTTATGTTGTATCCGTTTCCCTCTTCAACTCTTTATCCGCGTAAAACCAAAATGTAGCGACGTGACAATCATTTACAATGCTTCAAGTCAGGGAGCAAGGCTTCTGTCGGTGTCATGTAGCTCAACCAAACGAAAACGGCAGAGCTGTGAAACATTAGCAGGCTGTTGATCGTGAATGGAGCTGGGGAATACCTCTGCTGGAAAACAAGATGCGCTCCTCACTTGACTGCTCGTGCATGCGCGCAAGCGCCTGCTTGGAGACTCGGTCCTGCAAGGCTTTGTTTTGTGGCTGAGGCAATGAAATGCACGGAGCCAATTTCCTCAAGGAGGGAGGAAATGTGCGCACGAGGACGTGCAGAGACCGCCTACCACATTGTTGAGCATCCGTACAGCCTCTTGAGTCTGTGCGCACGTGCGGACTGAAAGTGTTGACATGTTTATAAAGCACACTTGACAGTAGACCAAGCATGTAGGAGTGTAGGCTACACGTAATGAGTGTGCTGGGAAGTGTGTTTGCAGGTGCATGCGTTTATGTCGAGTTACAGCAGGTGGGTGTGTAAGTAATATCCAGGAAATGCGCTCTTGAAAGTTAACCGTGACATCCAATCTGCAAGCTGTATGCAAGCGTGGGGGCACGTGTACGGTGAGGATTAACTGTCACTATTCGCTTGGTTTCTCTGAAATGCAGCGATGACACCTGTGTCCTCCTGGTTGCTAGGGAGCTGGTGATGGTTTGCTCTGTTGTTAGGAAATGAGCTTGACACAAGTACAGCAACAGTGACCAACCAGTCAACTCTCGTCTCCATCGCGCGCGAGAGAGACAGCACGTTCATACAAACACGCTTGTCGTGTATCCATGACATTGGAAGACACCTTGAGACTTTCTTTCACCAAAATCATAACCAAGGGAAGTGAATTCCGCATATTGTGACTGCATCAACAGCGTTTGGTCCTCAAAATAATAGAATACCCCCACACAAGTAGGCATACACGTGTGCAAACACTTGTAGTCAGGGTTGTCTTTTTCAGCATGTTTGACAGATCACATCACTTTTGCAGTTGGCAGGAGAGCCTTTAAATCTTTAACAGTCTCTAATGCAACAAAGGCTCCTCAGTTTATTATTTCTATTTGCAGCTGTGTTTGTGTCCAACTGATGAATATATGCCACCATCTTCGAGCTATGCATGAGGCCAGAGCTTGAACCAAAACAGTACAGCAGATGGCAGCAGATTTAGGCAACTTGTCAAGATATTTACCCACTAATAGACAAGCACTAACTCCCACTCTCACACCTTAATAACAGCTAATCGTTGAAGGAATGGCTGGAGGAAAAAACCTTATTGTGCAGCAGCATTTCGTGTTTGCTCGCACTAATGTGTGTGTTGTTCTGACAACAGAGGGAGAGGGAGATATGTAAAAATCAGTCAAAAAAATCACAGATGACCTTATTACTTCTCCAGGTAAATATTGCACTTCTTCCTTTACATAAGCAGCCAATTTGTAGATTGTCAAGGGTTTTTCTACAGAGCGACTGTTTGGAAAGGTTGGAATGTACCACTGTGGACAAATTTTCTGGTCCATCAGCTTGCATGTCTGAACCCACCTGCTGAACCTGAATCATGTGTGTGTGTGTGTGTGTGTGTGTGTGTGAGGATGTGTTGGTTGAGGCTTGGTGTGTGGCGGATGGTCTGTGGTGGTCGTATGGGGATCCCATTCTCCAGTTGTTTGTTGACTGTTTTCTTAAAGCAGCTTTTAATAACGGAGCCGGTTTCTCCGTTACCATGGTAATAAGGGCTTTCCTGCTCTTCCCTTTACATCAGCCTGTGTGCTTCCTCCCACCTCTGCTGTGAGAGATGAAGCTCAGCTAAATGCTTTAACAAACGTCCCTCAGCAAACAGCAGCCAAGTCAGATTCTGAACATTACATCATCCTTTGTTTTGTCTGCTTTTCTGACCCACCCATGTAGCAAATTATTTTGCACAGTGGTCAAACTGCAGATAGCATGTTTAATTGATATATGGTTGCACAAGCTTGTACTTTAAATGGCATATTCTTATTCCATCTATGTAGCTGTAAAGAGAAATAGCAAATATTTACCTTTAATATTTCAGAAAATGTTCTGCATTTCTGCATTGTACACACCCCCTCAGAAAAAGAAGAGGTTGAGGTTTCTGGGTATTACTCATGTCCAAAATCTCACCCACAGATATCGGATGATTCTGTAGCAACAGAGACGAAGCACTGTACACCAAAACCTGCAAAACGTGAGGGAAGACATGTTTCAGTCAGAATTGCTGCATGGGAGGAGAGAAGAGAAGAGAGAGCTGTTCACCTGTGGGTGATAGCTCAATTAACACATACACATCAGATTATTAATGCACTGACAAGCTGGTTAGTAAGTATGCAAAAAGTTAAAGATAATCCCAGGACAACAGCAGCACTGCTAAGTTTAACTGCAACAACATGCATCAAGCAGGAACATTTGTCCACCACCCAGAACATGTTGTTTACACTGGTAGTTTGTCGCATTCAAGTTTATGAACGTCACTGTCCTCTCCGACTGCCACATGGGTAAATTACCTGCACCTGTACCTGCAGGTAACCATAAAAAAAACTGTTGAGTGGCAAGAAGATTTCAAGAATTATAGTATTATGTGTAGAAACAGTAATTCAACAGAGAAGCTGTACTGCTGTTTCCGATAAGAGACAGAAGCAGCAACAGAACATATTAAGATGTACAGCATAAACAAGGAAATGGTTGGAATAAAAAAAAACAGTGATGAAGGATGTAACATCACAGGGGAAGTGAACAGTAAAATATGTGAGTGTTACTGCTGAGTGTGAGAGAAATAAAAAGGGTGTGTTGGATCAAGTGTCATTTGCATGGTACTATTCAGTCCACAAGATGGCGTAGATATACAATAATGATACTGGAATAAACACATCGGCACCCAAAATCAGGTACTACATGACAACAATCGTGACATATTCATACACAAAGAGTAAAGAGAGCAGGGTGAAGAAAGGTGCTGAGTGCATCACAGGGGGTCCACCAGCAGACTGGGCCTATAGCAACATAGCTAAAGAGCAGCTGCAGAGTAACAGTAGTCTTTAAGGAATCAAGAGACAGACCCTTATCTAATTTCCCATTTTATAAACAGGTGACTGGCATTTAACAATATGAGACGCTCTTGCCTCAGAACGATGCCAACTAAATATAATATGCGACATCTGCAGCATCTTAACTGCAGCTTACCACTTGGGTTTTTTTGTCAGATGTGCATTAAATCCGTTTGTGACAAAGTAGATTTTTCATTTTGAATCAATTCAAAGTGTTCACTTAGCGTCACGCCCTTTAGACCTCACAGGAACCAAAAGTTTTCCACAATGATACACTGGTGTGTCCTTCCGGTTTGTCTTACAAACCTCCTCTCTCCTTTCTCTTCTAGATGCAGTTAAGGACTTGAGACATCCTCCAAAATATTTCACTGTGACCGATTTCCTGGTGATAAGCAGGTTGGGCCGAGGAACAAGGAGACAAGGGGGCAAAATTAGACAAAGAAGATTAGCCTAGACTGTGATCAGTCACCGAACAAACCAATAAATTAATAAATTAAATGTAATTTATCAGTTGTTTCTGTCTAAAGAAAAAGCCCAAAAAGTTACATATATGTGTGTGTGACTGCTATACTTTTCATAACTCACCCATTTGCTGTCATTGACTGTACTCATGCACTTTGATTTGGTCATAAAGCATTATTCAGAGAGATTACTTTTGTAACATCCTTCTGTTTTTAGGAAATATTATATATTCTGTGCCTTTGAAGTGTCAGAGGTAATGGTACACAAAGCAGCAGCCACTGTTCTGGTTTGATGAAGAACTGTAGGCAGCAGGTGGTTTTTGAACTACACCTTCTTCCCTGCCACTTCTATCACTTCACAAACCAAAATAGGTGTCCCAGCTATAAGGAAAGTCTGCGTAAGACAACACAAAATAATGATCAAAAAGCTTTTGCCACTTACAGCTGAGTCATGAGCCTCCATATTAGCCAGGGGGTCTTCTATTGTCTCACAGATTTTATGTGGTGAAGCTGAAACCAAACATCTAAGCAACAGAATCCTCTCCTCTGTTGCTTACAGTGTTTAATCTTAAAGCCCCCAACTTCCTCAGCTGTGGTTGAAGTGTTGTTGTGTGTGATTATTTAGTATGCGTGGCAGATTTTTTTATTTTACACATATAGCAATGAGCATAGCTACATATGCAGATGAAATACATATTTCCAACATTAAAAGCTTTGTATACGTCAATATTTATCACTTTCAAGTTTGTTCAATGTGGAAAATTCTCAAATATATAATTTGCACTCATAATCAAATCTATTAGTTACTGGCATGGCAGTACAAAGTAAAATAAATCCAGGCAAAAAAAAAATCTGTCCATCGTGTGGTGATCTTCTAGGCTGCTGTCTGTATCTAACCGTTTTGGAGATTCTTTCTCACAATATGAAGGAAAGTATTTGCCCCTGAATTTGCCTGTATAATGTGACTGCTCCTCACAGTCTGCACCACATGTTTATGAGTCTGTGTGAAGTCTTCCGTTTCAGGAGGTGCTTGTGATACTGTAGGCAAATCGGTGTTTGTGCAAGTTCCTGCCTACGGTTTCCTCCCGTCAGGCACAAAAACTACTACTTGACTATAAAAATAAGATTTCAAAGAGGCTGCTCATACAATCACAGCGATAAAAGACTCGAGGGCCAACGTGCCTGGCCTGCGAGAGAAACGTTTCTTCTATCATGGTTGGCAACATTGTCAGAAAACCTCTTGGGTTTATTTTGATCGTCACAACTCATGTGATTTTCAACGGTAAGCTGTCTTCTTTAGAATTTGTACTTTTTTGAAGACTTTTTTTTTGTAGGTTTTCACCTGCTTGAGGCTCGTGGTTAACTTTACATATCTTAAGCTGTCACCTTAAACTGACTTTCTGTTTTGGATGTTTTAGGCCTCTAATGACAACTCAGTTTCTTTGCTGAAATCAATGAATTACTAGTACTGAATGGGACTGAAGAGAGGGAGAGGGCGATGTTTTTTGTACTACTTTATTCCTAAGTAACTGTGGCTCTGAGATGATTTGTTGTCAATTTGGCAGTGGTGTCTGCTTTTAGTTTTGCTTGTGCAAAACATAATTAAAATGAGAACACAGTGCTTCATAAATGTCAAAGTCATTATATCATCTTCAGTCTTGAAGAATATTGTAAAAATGCTAGTTTTAAAGTAAAACCCATTTCTTGCTACAGTCACATTTACAGTTTTCAGCTGTGCCTGTGTTAAACTGAAAAACAGAAAGCAATGATTAGCAAATCATTTGAACTCTATGATTAAAAGAAATAGTAAAAACCCTGGCAAAATGTCAAATACTAAAAGTGGGAAGTTTTACGATAAAAAAGAGAAACATTTTAAATTCATTTCCAATAACTTACCTCAAACAACTTGGGAAAGAGGCATGTTTAGCTCTCTGTTGGATCACCACTTCTTTTGGGTAAAATGTTTTCCCATGATCATTTGATGTAGGATTTGGAGCTCGGTTGCTATTTTATGTTCCTTTTTTTACACTATCATATCATCTATCCTATGTCATATGACTATCATATGTACATTGAAGATTGAAGTTTCCCGCAGGAGTTGAATATCTGACTTGGTTCTTCCAGGTGACACCTAATGTTTATATCCACTCCTCCCTAATAAGTGCTTGCATGTAGACAGATTAAGCAGTTGTTTGCATGTGAGTATTCAGACCCAAAATGAGCGTACAATAAGTACACTGTTCAACATTTAATGAGTTGTGTATGGAAATGGAGTTTAAGCATTTGCAAATTATTGCAATCTGTTGCTATTTACGTTTTGCTCTATAAAATTTCAAACAGCTGTATAAGAGAACAGCTAGGTTTTTAATCTCCATTCTGACTGGATTAAGAAATGCTATCTTATTTTGACTCTGAATTACTGATTATCTCGGATGTTTTTCAGCTGCAGAGCACAGCAACAGTAAGTTACAAAGTAAGTACAAAACAAAATTTTGCTTTAGCTTTAGTTTAGGCTCATAGTTTCTGTTTTGCTTGCTATCTTTCACTTGAGGGGATCTTTGTGTAACGACACAAACTCGGAGAGTAATATTCGGGAGTTCAGCAACTGTGGCTTAGCTTAATATACAGGAGAGTTTTGTTGCTGCTGAGACTGTTGGAAAATATATACGTTATTCAAAAATCAAGTGACCTGTCCAGGGTGTATCCTGCCTCTCGCCCCAATGACAGCTGGGATAGACTCCGGCGCTCCCGCGACCCTAAATTGGATTAAGCGGGTATAGAAAATGGATGGATAGAAAAATTAAGTACAGATATCAGTAGATGAGTCGCCAGTCCATCACAGGGCCACACAGAGACAAACTAGGCAAAAAAAACATTCACTCTCACACTAGTATCTGAACATAATATAAACTCTGCACAGAAAGACGTCAGCCAGGATTTTAACCAGGAACATAACAAATACAGTCTATAAATAATCACATGATTTTGTAATACACACACACAATATAAAGTAGCTGTAATTAGTCTGTGCCAGCTGCAACCTTAAACTGATTAATATGTCAGTGTATATCTGTCAATATATGAAAAACTGATTAAATAAAAGTAGGAATAGCTCTAATTCTAATTCACAGCAAATTTTCTTATGAAGGACTACTTCCACAAGTGGTTAAAGTGGTTTACTGTCATACAGAAGAGTTCCATCCTGCCTTCCTTCTCACGTGTTTCTTGTTCTGTTTCCATACAGGCCCTGGCCAAGCAAACGTCACCGGGATCCTCGGCAATAACATCACTCTTCAGTTTACTTTTAATGTCAAGATCCCCAAAAACATTTCGCTTGCCGTTTATAAAACAGGAGAAAAAAAGATCTCGGAGTACCCACAGTTCAGACGCTGCTTTGAAGTTTTCTCCAAAAACTCTACTGTGTTTTATCACATCACAAATCTCTCTTGGAATAATAGTGAAGTTTACTGGGCCAGTTTGTTTAATTCAGGTGCAGCAATTGTAAGTAATAAAGTGCAGCTGATCGTTCAAGAGGAGGACAGAGTCCCCACAGGTAAGGCCATGTTTTCTGCTACACCAATGTAGATCAGTTCGAATGTGCTGCAGAAGACTGAAATTTTACATATTACACATTATAGATGAAATATCATTGATTGCAGTTAGTTAGTTTTAGTCTGTTTTGAGTGTTTTTGAACTGAGATGAAGTGTGAGATGAGCAACCGTCTTCTTTTATTCCAGTTGAAACAATTATTCTTTGCCCACCACCTTCACTTCCCATATCTAAACAGAGTATGCTCCTCAAAATCCTATTATTTGTCTCCTTTACTAAGACCTACATGAATTATCAAACCATAACTTATCTCCTCAAAGCGTATGGCTGTTTCTATTAAACTTCGATTCCAATGTCCTATTTAAAAAATAACACCATATAGTATATTTATCAGTGACACTTAGCTCTGGTTATCGTAGGAGTAATGATTAAACTGGATGAAAAGAGCAGTTAGATTTTCCAACATGAATAAAAGCCTCTTTTTATATGTAATTATATCTTTTTTTGAGACAAGAATGTGTCATTCATCCAAAACATTGTGAAAAAAACTAAACAATACTGTCTTAAAGCTATTGTGCTATTTGCTACCATGGCTACCCATTTGCTACCCAAGATATAAAGTAATATAATAATACACCAGAAATATCAAAAGGACTGGAGAAATGAATGTTAGTCCCCTATCTAATATAGTCCCAAATAAAATGCACTGTTTGGTCCTGTTCAAGTAGTGTTAGTTAAGTTTTCACAGCCATCTACAACGCCTTGCTCTAAGCCTAATATGAATTTGTTGATATAGGCATTCATTTCTATCCACTAACTTTAAAAGAAAGAAAATAGCAACTCAAAGGTACTTATTGAACAAATTCAAAGCTTAGCTTGATGTTAATGGCTGGTAATAAGTCAAAGGATCCCAAAGTGACATCATAATAATAATAATAATATAATACATATATATATACACACATACATGATCTTGTGCAGAAAAATGTAGTCAAACAGCACTGTCTCCACAGTTACACTGCCTGTTATTAATCTGTTGGTGAGAAGTATTTCTTTTCTGCGTTTATAGTAATAATTTACATAATTTTCTTTTAACTCCTACAGATCCAATACCTACTATACCCACAATATCTCCAGGCAGTGGAAGTTCCAAATTAATTTCCCCTGATGCCGTCACTATCCTTGTGGTTACACCTGTGATGCTGTTAGCTGCAGTGCTTCTATTCTTGATCTGTTGTCTTGTGAAAACCAAAGGTAAGGAAAAGTACGTTACAGTATATGTTACATGTGTTTGCTGTCATTCACATTTCATTATTTACCTTTAATCTCACTCATATGTCGTTGGGAAGATAGGACTTATTACACTGACCTAAACTGAGTATCGGTTGCTTGGAATGCACAAGGTATAAAATTTTGTGAACATTTCCATGCTTTATTAAGCCTAAACTAAGATGTCGACTGAATTAAAATCTAATATAAATGATTTACCTTGTATGCTAAGAAACTTCACAGTTCACTATTTCATGTGTGTTATAGGGGAACGGTTCAGTTTAAATTCCTTGTTTTTGCTTGTAAGGCATTTGTATTTTCCTTGGTGAGGAGATAATGTTTATCATTTGGAAAAAAATGCTGTTGTGTGGTTAGATGCTGAAAATGCAAACCAGATTGCAGTTTCACATCCTTTTGATGCAGGCGATGATTCACATTTTTGTAAACGAAATCTTCCCTCAGCTCATGCAAATGTAATCGGGCCTACTATCATTGTGACATGGGTGGAAAAAAGCTCACTTGCACTATTTTATCATGAGCCTGTTTTCACATCAGAGGCCAACCCCTCTCGCCTACTTTGAGTGGGAGCCCTAAGTCCCGCTGACCTCAGAAACCAACTTTGATGATTTCCCGTATGTGAATACACATGCAAGCTTTTTGCTGACTGTGCACTCCTTTGACGCTCCATTAAGAGCAGGTCCAATCATTGACATAAACCCAACACAAATCTCCTTTATTGTCTCGAAGTTCCTTGTTTATATCCTACTAATCTTGAAGATCTGTACAGTTTGAGTTTGCTAGTGTGCCCCCTGGTGGAATCCTCCAGTTACAGTTGTGTTACTTAGAGAGACAACAATGAAGACAGTTGCATGAGTTTAAAACAAACAAACAAACAAAAAAGATCAGCCTAAGGCAGGATTCACACAGATGCCGTGCATATTCAACTGTGGGCGGGTCTGACGGTTGGAGTTGTTGCATCAGTCACAAAATCAGCTACACCATCAATCAAATCATTTGCTTGGGTAATGCCTCTGTAGTCGCTTGAAAAAGTTGAACAATTCTCAAGCTCTGCTCGCAAAGTGAAGAAATAAAAGCAAATTAACAAGAAATTAAAAATGCTCTTCATTGCAAAAATGTATGTGCTGTGTTGATCCCCTTACTCAGTGTATCACCTGTTGCACTTCTCATACAGATCAACAAGAAGAAGAACCACAAAGAAATTCAAATCCCACAGTGCAGGTACGCACATTTCTCCATCTTTACAGACATGTGTGGATACAAACATGTAAAAAAACAGCACAGACCCCACAGTCTAACTCTCATTGCACTTGTAGGAATCTATTGAGGACTCCATTCACGTTCCTAGACCCTCGCTGGTCTACAGTGTGCTGGACTTCCCCAAAAGACCTCCGGCAGTTGTGGAGTTTCATCCCAGTGAAACAGAATATGCCTCTGTCAGCTACCTCCCAGAAAAAAACCCACAAATGTGACTCATACCTGAAAGTACGCTTTATCACTTTCAGTCACAGTTTAACACATGGACACATTTAGTCTAAAAATATATTTCTTGTAAGTATGATTAAGTCTGAGTTGAGAATCCTTTCAGGCTGTAGGTATTTTGCAATATTCTAGGAAGAAATTAGTATAGGGAATCAGAGTTGATGTCTGCATGGGTAAAAAGTATCTCATTTGTTTTGTCTTTGTTCTTTCTATTTCAAGAGCATTTGCCTACTAAACTCCTGATGATAACCGGTGACATTTTAATCTCTAAGTAACAAGACCCACTTCAATGAAAATCTTGTTTTTCCTATCTTGGTTTTGACATGCTAAATGATGTGAGCACATGCTAAAGAGAGTTTAGGCAGAGTCAAAGACAAGCAGCTGTTCATAAGTCTGTGTATACTAGATAAGGCAACAATGTTGAAACTCAGTACTTCTGGATATAGTGAACCATGCCATATACATTCAGAAAATGTAAAAATGAATAACAATTTCTGAAAAAAGAAACAGGACAAGGAAGAAAAGTAATAAAACCAGTATAAACAGGCAGTGGTAAGGGGATTACTAACCATTGGTTGACCATTAGTTCACTTAAACCCAAAGTTTAAGTCCTGCTCTGTGGCGGGATTAATTTCTGAATCAGGAATGACTAAGTTTTGAACTTCACTTTAATGGCATATGAGTGTTTCTTCATATACTCTTTTTTTTTTAACAAATGCCTGTTAGCTATTATTAAACTCCCTCTTAGTTTCATGTTTAGTTACATCTTTTCTGTCGCTGTTTCCATCGGTCTATCATCATAGTTTCGACCGTTCACCTTTTTTTAACCAACAAAACTGAGAGACTGACGTGAAACGAAAGTTTTGGCAACGAAATTTTGTGTGTTGTGACAGATCGATCTGTCAGGTCAAAAGTACTGTACGTCACAGTAGTGATTTCCGTTGTTTATCTGCATTTTACACATACAGATACTATCTGACACTATCTCACTGCACAATCTTAAAAGTTCTCTGTTTGCTGGTGCTTACTTACGTTTTTGATAGATTAGTCGAATAGACTCGTACTGATTCAGTTTTAATTGTTATTGTGTGTTAAAATTGTGTGATGCAGTCACACTCACCAAACTCTTAGTGGAAAACAAGCAGGTTGACTATACAGCCGGATGTTTCTCATTACTCAGGAAGAAGAGCAACTAACTAAGCTAGTAAATCATGTCTGTGGCTTTTGAAACGAGTGGTCTCGGTGGCACGCAGCCAAACTCAGACTGAAGATTCTTCTCGACTTTGAAAAGCACGTTGGTAAAATAGGTAGATTTTTATGCCATCTAGATCTAAACATCTATCACAAATCACGTTAGATTTCTTCTTCTGTCACCTCTTACTAATTTCTACTGAGCTGCACCTGTCACTGAATATTGTAGGTGTGAAGTTATTTCTGTGTGTAGATAATGTCTTGTTCATGGTTATAAGGTATGTGAGTGTTATGTGAGTAAGACAAGAAGATACATCGTATGTGTTTCATAGTTTGTTTTTGTTGTGACATGCTCAGTTTATGAGATTGTGAAATAAAGCTGCTTTTTCCACTTCTGTCTGCGTCATTATTTGTCCCTTTAATTATACCTCCACTCATTATTTTTCCATGTAACAGTTGCTCAAACAAAGTAATCTTGTTCATGTGCATATTTTTTAAGATAGTCATTTCTAAGTAATGCAGCTCTGATGTCATTGAGCCTTTGTTGTTGACATTTAAACCATGTCGAACAGAAGCACTGGTTTCAGTGCATCAGTGGGGCGTACCCTTGTAAATCTCCTATTAGCCCATTCACTGTTCTGTGCAGCATGCATGATGTTGTCTCTGAGATGAAATATACTGCTGCAGGTAAAGATGCTTGTTCAGCTGATAATAAACTGAATAACCGCTTTCAAGTTGACATAGAGCCCAACACATTAAGAAAATATAAAAACAGATGGAGGTGGCAGCATCATGGTGTGGAGGTGCTACCCAGCTGGAAGTGAGGGAAGGGTAAATGTAATCCTGCCTTGGAAGTGCCTTCTCTTCTAGTTACTACGTTCTACATGTCAGGACATCATAAAAACTCATCTGGTCCCCACTGGATCATTGACTTTGGTAAATAACACCTGTGAAGCAGTAAGGCTGAACTTAATTTTTCACACACTGCTTCTGCATTATGGCTAAGTTAAACAGTGACACAGTGTGAGTAAAATCTGATTTTGTTCATCTGAGGTTGTATTTACCTAATTTAAAGACCTGGGAAAGATGGGGTGACTTTTTTTTATGTCCCGAGTAACGTTTAGGGCATTGAAAGGCAGCATTTTATGCCAAGCCAGGATGTTTTCCTAACCCTAACCCTTGATTTGTTTCCAAGACTGAGCCAAACAGTGAGTGAGAGAGAAATACTGGTCTCACTCTGGACAAAAGTCTCTTGACTTCATTCAGTTTGCTCGTGCATATTGCCAGATCAGTTTCAAGACATGACAAAAGACTAAATGGAACATTTTTAAATTATGTTGGTCAGTGGAAACATAGCAACATAAATTGAAACTTTACTTATGAAGGTTATAATCTGTTACCGCTCCAAAAGAGTCTTCTATAAAGTACAGGATGAATTGTCAGAGAACTTCTGTAAATGACATATTTTCAGTTTGATTTGTCAAGACAGCTAGAGGAAACAACAGAAAATGTATGCATTGAAATTACATTCAAACAAAATGTGAAGAGCTGTCAATGCTGTCTGGATCCAGTGTAGAGCAGTGCAACATTTTTCCAATGCACAGTGGTTATCAAGCATGCATATGAATTAACAGGCAAAATTAGTCTGTGAGTGAAAGAGGGACTTTTGCAGCAACCTCAGTTTAACAGAACAATCAGATATATTTGTGTCTGCTCAGCATTTTAGGAGAAAAGGCTCCAGAGAGACCTGATGAAAAGGCTCCAGAGACCTGCTCATAACCTGCAGCCTCCCACTTATTTGAGGTAAAGACTTTGTTTTCTGCTTGTATGCATGTTTGCTGCTGCACTCTGTAGCAAATAATGTGCCTGCAGTTTGCAAACACAACGCCTACCTATCTTGTATCAATGTTTGTTATAGACAAACAAAACCTCACTTTTCCACAAATGAAATGCTGTGCTGTTGCATCCTCTAGCCGAGCAATATTCAAATTATGTATGCATGAGGCAGTGACAGACGGACACACGCTTACTTATTATTGAGGGTAATTAAATAGTATATCTTGTGCATGTCATGAAGTTGATGCTTTTTTCCTGTTTTTTCCCCTGAAGGACACTGCATTACAAGTTTTTTTTTGCACAAACAAAAAAACTGAAATAATTGTTTTACCCACATTTGTACTCTAATGCAATGGTCACATGACCACAATAGAGTAGACTTGCTTTAGTGGTTTAATTTTGCATATACTTTCCCAAAATACCAAATACTGATGACATCGGTTTAATGCCTTCTTTCATGTAAGACAAACTTTTACTATATTAACATTAGTTTTCAAAGAAATGCTTCAGTACGTCCTGAATAAAGACATTTGAATACTGAAAGAAATGATTTTAAAGATAGTACGAACTATCTACTACATGTGTCCATGTATGCATACATAATCTTTTCAGATAATGGGAAATATATCATATAACAAATCATGTTCAGATGATGGACTATTAGATACAGTTTGTTCAATAACTTCATATTTGATAGCATTTGATGCTGACGTATGATAAGCTTTAACACATAGCCCAATACTTCTTGGCCACTACTATTCTGCAGTCAAAATAGTTTTGTTCACCAAGTTTGACATTTTCTTCTTACGAAGGGCAGCACATTCCACTTTTTTTCTTAATCAAGTGCCAGCATGTATTTGTATAACCTTGCTAATACCAGGTTTTGCCTTAATTTTTGGTGACAAAAAAATTCAAGAAAGTACTGGAACTCTTCCTCCTGGTCCACATTAATTCAGTTGATTTTTAAGAGGCATCTTTTTAAGAGGCATCTCTATGATGAAAATATCTTGTTGTATTGGTGCATTATCCTACATAAAGTAGACTATGGACTCGTTATCACCCATTGAGTGTTGATGACCACGCTCATCCCTTTAACACCACAGGGGACTATTCCTCCAGTCTACAAAGAAGAGCTTTCCCACACAGTTACATCAAATGCACCTAAATTGATGATACAAGGCAAGGTGAACCTATACTACTGTGTTGTTCACGCCAAATTCTGAACACCTGAATGTCACAAAAGGAAGTCTGTCCAGCTCTGATGTGTTTGTCCACTGTAGAGTGGTGGAGTGGCACCTACAGCAGAATGGACCTCTGCTATTGCTCAGCTTCAAGGCTCCCTATCTTCTGCTGTTAAAAATGCCCTTTTGCATACTTTGGTTGCAACAAGTGGTTATTTGAGTGATATCTGCCTTTCTATCAGCTAAAACCAGTCTGGACATTGTTCTTTACCGTCTCTTGTCAACATGGCGTTTGACCAATCTAAAATGCTCATACCAGCATTTCTTCTAACAACAGCCATGCGACATTCAGACACCTATCTTCCCCACTTTTATGCGTAGTTTGCAGATTATTATATGCCTAAATGCACTGAGTCTCAGCCTGTGACTGGTTAATGAGATAATTGCTTTACAGAGCAGCTGAGAATGTTAATTATAAAGTGCTAGGAGAGCATGTTCCAGTAAATATTGTTGAAGATTAATAGATTCAATTGATACATCATTACATGCAGTAAAATGTGAGTAATACAATATGAGCGAAATGTGCCACGTGACAGATATATTTCATGATTAAATAAGTTTGACATGCAACAATTGTCACCACAGAAATGTATCAGCTGTAATAAAAGCTCTGAGTGTTGATGTGATATGAGTAGAAATGTCAGTTAGTACTCAGTTAGTAATTGAGATGGACCCCCTGTAGCTGCTCATGTGTGAACAGAGGACAAATGTACAGTAATGTGCGGGATATTTAGAAGCCTGAAGTAGAGAGAGCAGCTTGCATTCCCCAATAATCAGTTATTCTAATCATCATCATCATCAGCTTAACTAGCCTGAGGTTTATTGTTGACTGAAACAAACCACAGTTTGGGTTGAAACCAGAGTACTGTGACTAACTCTTCTCAGTACGAAAGTTTGATAATCACATAATCACATTGGCAGTGACCTGTAGGTGTGAACCTGACATAGATGCTGTTTTCAGCTTCACATTGGCAGAAAGCGTTATGAGTTGTCTGAATCGAACAATGGAAAAGTTTCAGAAGTCAACACGGAAAATACATGTAATTGTTTTTAGCTCATGTTCCACGCATTGTTTGAAATATTTTATACACCTTAATATACTTTTTCCCTCTTCAGAGCACATTCTCATGAACTGAAAGCATGAGTGATTGATCACTGTAGAGACAAAAAACCCTGCACCTGGTGTGCTTTTTCCTACCAAAACCAGAGTCTTTGCATATCTGAACACAACCAGAAGGAAACTCAACTTTTTAAAAAATGTACTCACCAAAAATCTCTGTAAACATAATATTCTTCAGTTGAAAAAACAAGAAGCCTAGACTCTTGGCCTCTGAAGCTCATTTTATCCTTGAACAAAGATAAGTTCTTGCAGGTTGTTTTTGCACATATTTCTCCATCAGTCTTAGACACTAACTAACTCAACAGATTGTTAGTTCTTCATGCAAAATGACCTCAGTTGCAAGATGAAGGCAATTTTTCTTGCATGCACTGCTGACCTCATAAAAGGCAGAAGAGCAATCGCCAAAGCATAAAATTTGATTCGAGATCTTTGTCACCAACGTTTTTCCACAAGGCGTTGCATTACGGTTAAACATTTTTGTTTGGTTTTGTTTCTCACCTCTGAGATAATGCCCACAATTAATTTCCTGCAGTTTATTAAAGAAGATATTAATCTTATAAATGAAAAAATTAACGGAAAATTTGTCTGTTTGTCTGCCCAACATGTTCTGTGGAACTTTCTTCGTATATCAAGTGTATTACCTTGAAACTTTAACTTCTTTGCTCAGTGGAATTTCCAACTTATCCTTTTCTGGTATCTGTTGTACAGAATATTTAGTAGAAAATTCCATCCATTTTCTATACCCCCTTAAGACAGTTTAAGGTTGCAGGTTGAGCTGTAGCCTATCCCAGCGGCCTTTGGCGAGAGGCAGTGTGCACCCTGGATGGATCTACCACAGGGCCATGGTCTGGTATATGCATAAGAGAATTTAAAGTAGAGTCATTATTTTGTCCTGCTTTTCTCTTGTCACAGGTTCCTCTTTCACCTTTCACTGCCTATTCTTTTGTTTTCTTACCATCCTGTTTGCAAATTCAATAAACCTCCTTTTGCTCCAGAGTCCTCTAACTTAAACCTACCCTGCAGTAATTCCAATCTGACTAATCTTCTGCTTTTTTTTTGTTTGCCTGCTCCGTTGTGCTTTGTTTACCTGATATTCCTGCCTACTTGTTCCACCTAAGCCTGTCAACTGACTGCACATCTGATCCCTCCAGTCTTACCTCTCAGCTTCTACTCGCTGCCGAGCTGACCTTCCCAATGAGGGTCAAAAACGTCCCAGACAACATGTTTCAATGTCAACATATTTTAGTGTCAAGCCAGCACTCTCAAACTCCTAATTGTTTAATGGTTATAAAACTTAATGTCCAAGTTTTATAATTTGGGGAAGTCAGCTATTGCACAATAGACATTTAGATGATACAGTATGTCCAAAACTGAAGGTAAGACTGCCCTCTGCTGGCAGTGAGACACAGCATCGAGTGCGAGCCCCAGAAATGGTCCCACAAAGTGGCAGCCTCTTCACATCTCAAATGTCCCTTCTTCACATTTTAGGCAAAACCACAGAGCAGAAACAGTTTTACTACAGTGATGTGATAAAGTAGAGTAAGGAAGAAAACTAGGTGTAAAGGCAAATTATTTGCTGCTTAATGATGAAAATGTGACCATTTCAAAAGTAGGAAAACATGAATAAGGGATTTTAATTTTTTTTTAATGCAGTCTTTTGTTTTATTTGTAATAAAATAAATAGATACAATTATGGACACAGTGTGAAATAAAATCACATATCAGCAAGATATGCTATTCTGCACCACTAATTCTATTACTTGATGGTTTTGAAGAAATTCTGTTCTACTTCCAGACAAAACAAATCAGCTATTCCATCCAACCACGTGTTGGGCAACCTGTGTTACAAAAAGTAATAAAGTTATTCTTCTAGTAATTTGAAGGGTGAAACCAGAAAGATTGGCTAAATAACCTCAATAAAGAGTTGTTGTGCTGTTGTCTTTTCAAGTGCTGACAGAAGACCAAAGCTGAGGGGTCACAAACAAGAACTTTATTAGGAAGGTGGAGAGTGTTGTGGAGAAAAACCAGAGCAGTCGTACTTGTCTGAGCTCTTTATTCAGAGCATGTTTATCAAAACTTTCAATCTCTGCTGATAACAGAGAAAATGTTCTGATCACTGTCTTTGAATTGGGTATACGTATAACAATATCTCCAGCCAGTTGTCAGCCCTACCTACAGCCATTTGTTCCCAAAACATCCATCTCAGACGCTCAGACATCTCAAAGAATCCATCATCAGAATCAGAATCAGAATCACTTGCTCTTCCATCTTAGGTCATAATCTTACCCAGGAAGCACTTAGATTAGATTCTCAGTTACAGCCTGTTCAGTATGTTATCAACTTTCATCTGTTTCAGCAGCCATGAGAAGAACAGCTTGGTGTGGAAAGAGGTTTCTCTCTGGTGTATGAAGAGATCCAGAACTTTACTCAGTTTGCTCTGTTTTTGTCATGTCTGTTATTGAACTGACATTTGAGCACAGAAGCCCTGCTCAGAAGCAGACAGGACTCATGCTGCTTGAACAAATACATCAGAGGTGCTACCTGCACAGTAGATCTTTAGATTACCATTGGATGTCAACAAATGCACTACTGAATGTAAATTTAGTCGAGATTATGAGTACAAATTTGCACTCAAGTACAAAACTAATGCTCTTGGTATGAAATCTTTATTTCTATATTTGTCAGTTTCTTATTTCAATATTTCATTGAAGTAAATGAGACATAATTATGGAAATGGAAAGCTATGATATGAAATCTATAACACAGATTTCTCTTGCATACATTTGCAGTCGTGTCTGCATCAATTATTTTATTTTGTTTATTGTTTTGACCATTATACGACCATCCTGTTGCTGCCTTCAAGATTTAGCATGCGTACTTCTCATTATTGTAACTCCTAAATGATTGGTGAAATCAAAATAATTTTTACAATTTCTGAAAGTCCAAAAGCTTTCTAATGATTTATGGTATGCTACACTCGAAATTACAGTAAGGATATGCTGAACGATGGAAGCTAATCATTGGTCGTAAGAGGATTGTTTTTGCAGTAGCGCCCCCACCAGCAGGTGGTGCCCTAGGCTGGATTTGAGGGAATGACAAACAAGTCCTTGCAAAGCAATGCTCTGCATTTGTGTCTATTACACATTTCATTTTCTTTTCTTTAAGTGTTTTTCATAAATTAAGTGCAAGTAAAATTGTCCAGTTGACAGTGACTGTCAATAATTGACCTGCTTTACCTTAAACACATAGAGACACCTAAAGTTTGTGGCTTAGTCAGTTTATATTTTGTGAATATTAAAGACCTTTTTGAAATGAAAGTTAT
Organism: Leuresthes tenuis; assembly: GCF_036924035.1. Classification (NCBI taxonomy): domain Eukaryota; kingdom Metazoa; phylum Chordata; class Actinopteri; order Atheriniformes; family Atherinopsidae; genus Leuresthes; species Leuresthes tenuis. Next base: position 11,004,915 of record NW_027325361.1, on the reverse strand, counting down.
TTGGTACGAAACTGCATAAATGGGAAATGCGAAAAGAATGGGGATGTTACCATTTGGTGGTGGTGGAGATAAGAGGATCCAAATGTAATACAGTAAACTGGAGACTTAACTTGAAGTTAATTTGAAAACTGACACCAATATGTGGCAGAGCTGGAAAACCATGAACTAAACTGTGAAAACAAAAAATAAACACATAAACTTGGCAGGATGTTTGGAGATTCAGGATCAGGGATCTCTTAGAAGAGAGACCTGGGCCTCCTCGGACAGCGGAGCAGGAACAGAGTGGAGAGGAGCATCCTTCTCCGGGATTCCCATGGGAACATGGACTGGCGATGCGGGTGCTGATGATGCAGAAGCGACAGGTGCCTACACAGGCGACTTTGACCAGGGCTGACTTTTTGATGGTGCCTTGAGGGAAGCACAAGGAGCTATGTCCAGCTGGACCTCCCTGGGAGCCACATCCGAATGCATACAGACAAGGGAGCCAGGCAATGAGGAATCAGGAGAGTCAGGCTGTGAGGTGACTGAGAAGCAGAACAGGAAGGAGATTGTGGCTGGCTCTGCATTGAACATCTCTGCTAAAACGACACTCTACCCTAGCTTCCACCTCCGCCACACCCAGAAAAGAGAGAAGTCATGGTCTGATGCGCAGCACCTCCATAAGCTCACCTGCCACCCTTAGTTATGTCCATGGTTAAGAGGGTCCATCCAAGCGGTCATAAAAAGCTTTCACAGCCACACGCACTGTTTGAAAGTCCACCCTTGATAGCTGATCTACTGGGTCCATGTCTGGTCAGATCCTACAGTTTGGTGGTGGAGGAGAGAAGAAGACCCGAATGCAGAACAGAATGGAGGTGGCTGGACACTTAAATTGAGGTTGTCACAGCTAGGTGCCTAGCAGACTCACAAAAAGACCTAGGAGCAGACGCAGACACCGGGAGTTTAGAGTTTATTTTCAGGTAGGCGATGTTGGAAGCCAAATGAAGGATCTGGGTAATTGGGGAACTCTAAGAGTGCAGGGAGACGTTAGTGTGAATCTGATAGAGTGATTTGTCCACACAAAGGTAATGATCTGTTCTCACGGAGTCCAGCTGGGAATCCAGAGTGGAGGGGAGGATCCTGGCTGTGTTGCAGGGGTTCTAAATCAGTGGCAGGGAGAGCAGGCAGGTGTCAAGGAATCCAACCGTGAATGCTAAGTCCTTTGCATGGGAATCCAGAGTGAGGAGAATGATGACGGAATCGGCACTGAAGACAACAGGAAGGCAAGGTAAGTACTGAAACCTGAAACACAGGAGTCGGCCTAATTACCACTGGTGAAGTGAAACAATCTGGTGAAGAGTGGTTGTTCCAGCAGATCCTTAAAATCGTGTCTTGATGAGGACATACGAGGAACAGGTGTGAAGGCAGGAGCAATCCAGACTCTGTCCTGGACTTCCTGGAAACCTGTTCAGCCCCGCCTAAGAACCTGAAACTACAAGATAGCCAAGTATGATTGTGACAGAGGTTTATTTGAAAACTGAAAACAAAAAACATGGCAGCGCCCGAAAACCGTGAACTAAACTGTGAAAACAAAAACTAAATACAAAGCAAGATGGCGAAAACATGCAAGCTATGAACAGACTACAGAGAATTGCTTACAAGATTATAACGGTGAGGATCTGACAATGAACACTGATAACCAAAGAGCATAAATACTGTGGGGAACTGATGAGTAAGTGACTGCAGTTGAGACTAATTGGCAAAAGGTGAGTGTGGAGCAGAGGACCAAACAGGGGAACTGAGGAAAACTACTTGTGAAGTACTGAATTAGAAACTAAACTGAGCTGAGGCAAGACAAAACTAAGAAAATAAACAAAAGCAACAATAACTGTGTTATAATAACTAAGCAACTATAACTATCTTCAGAGGTCTTTCATTTTACTCCATTGGTCCTAAAGCCTACTATCTTCATGACTTTTTATTTAACTTCATGGCCACTACCTCTGCACTACCTTTACATTGTATCCTCCCAATGCCATCATGAAAGCGCACATTCGTGTGTTGTAAAAGGTACATGCAATGAACGTGCAATGATAACCATTCCCAGAAATACCCAATCAATCTAATCAAGGTTACATACAGAGCATACATGAGCATGCATGATTATTCTTAATTCAGAACCGTTCCAGAGGATATGCATAAAGTAATCATTATGTCTCCAGGGCTCATTCTCAACATAAAAACAAAGACAAACTATGAAAGTAACTATGAAGAAAAAGACAAATCAAGACTATACACAAACATAATAAATACTAATTTAAATGATTAACTCAGGAACACCAACAAGAAAACAGAATAAAAAACCACAGAAAAACCAGGACAAAAAACCCCAAAAATTCATGAACCCTAACAGAGGATGCAAGGTAGTTAATGTTACACATTATGTTCTTTGTGCAGCTTTGAACTATTCTAGCATGTTGGAGATTGAAGAGCATAATCTGACATCACAAGCCAAAAGCCTCTATTTTCTAGTCCATACCTAAAGGTTACCCCTCAAGGGTGATTCATTTATTTACTCTAGAAGGTGAAGATTTTCAGCGTCCAAAAGGTTTGGTTTCAGTGTCTCTGTATGGATTATAGGCGCAATTGCAGGAAAATGTGTGGTCATTAACATACCTATTTGTGTTCACACCAGACCCAAGTCCAGCCAAGTAATGTTATAGCGTGAAAGTGTTAGCATATCTCATAAATGAAATAAAACAGCTGTCATATCACACATAACACACATTTCATGTAGTTGTCAGACTGCATGTAATACAGCATTCTAACCTCTCATAATTCTTTGTGAGGATTTTGTAGCTTGTTACACAACACAGTAACAGAGTGTGTTCAGTCAGAGGCTTCTTCAGCTCCGCTGCAACACAGAACAGTATAGGAGATCATTGCTTTCAGCAGCAATAACCACACACAACAATTGCTTATAATGAATAACAATTCTTTTAAAAAGTACTGCAACATTATACTTTCTCTTTAGGATTATTAAAGAAGTTTTCATTGATTTAAATATAATTTATTTTTCACTTAATTTTGTTAAAAGTAAAGACCTGAGAATGACCCTGCGTCATGAGCTCTGATGTGAAAATACTCATATGACTTGTATTCCTCTCCTGCTGCTTGTAGGTACAGTTTTTTACAAGATGCCTTCATAAGTTGTATTGAGGGGTATGAACAAATTACCTGTATGGCTGTATGGATTAGAGGGTTTGTTGGTTTGGAACTTTAAAATCAAATGTAATACATTAAACATGTATGAGGCAAAAACAACATAGGACATAGACAGAGTCAGTAGGATAGGATTTAGTATGAAAATAATTAGAGACACATTTACTTATAAAACCACTGATTTATATAGAAAGTCAAACATCAAGGAGAATTATACAAAATCTGTTTGATGCGGTTGATTTATGTGGTTTTTACTAACTAAGAACATTTAAGAAAAGTCAGTACTTTTCCCCTCCTCTTTCAAACTCATAATGTGTGAGAAAGGCTCTCTGTTGACACATTACACTACATGTAGGTGTCTGTATTCATTTGCTGTAGTTTCCTCCAAAGTTTATTGATAGGGAGCATGAAGAAGAAAAATGACTGTGGGGAAATGAGCACAAAAGAACTCAACAAACTACTTCAAAGAGTTGCATATAGAATTTCTGTTGTGTCTGACAGTCGGTATGACGAAGACAACCCCCACCCCTGTCACTTCTGGTTTTGGTGCAGCTCACACAAGCAGACACATTTGAAACTCCAGTGACATTTCTGAGAAAGACAATTGAGTTACATGAAGACAGGCTGACTACATCGACTCTCTTACACTGAATAATGATTGTTTTTCTCAATTTTCTACTAAACTTGAAGGAAACTCTTAGGTGCTGGAACGCACCACATGGATTTTTTATGTTTATGTTCCTCACAACTATCAGCAAAGGTAAAAATGTGTGAAAACCATTTAACTTGGATTATTTCTTAAAGTTTTTCTTCTCTTAAAAGGACATTTTGGTTTAAGTTAATCATTTTAAAAGTGTCATCATATTAAAAGTTGTATGAAAGTGACTGAAAAAAAATTCAAGGAAAATGTGAGCCGCAAAACTTTGGTTCGCTTATCAGCATTTAGTGGTTTCCACTTGCAGGTGACATCCGCAGTGCGCTGTCTGTGCAGCTTTAGTGAAGCACCACAATTTACAGTTACGCTGATGTTTAACTTGATGGCAAGTCACTGTTCTACAAACAGTACAGCATGTATTGAGAGGTCAGGATTGCTCCAATCACATCAGAATGCCAGAAGGTTATTGTTTATTAGTGCCATCTTGTATTACGAAGTGCGTCAAGTTTAACTAGGATAGAAGAAAAAAATTAAATATGGGTTCAGTTTAGATGTAGGTTGACGATTGGGGTTGGGGGGAACACTGATGCACAACATTTGTTAATCAAATCAAAGAGTCAATTTTCGAAAGTATTTCAAACTGAAAAAAATCAGGAATGACATCAATTTCTAAATGTGTATTTTTTTCCCTAAGGGTCAACCTGCGAGGCTCCTTCCAGTCCTCAGTGCTTCAGACAAGATGTTCAGGCGTCTGTTTACATTTGTGAATGGGGCTTTGAGACGAACGAGAGTGATGTGACATTTGATCTTTACTTTAAGTGAGTAATGCTCTGTGTTTCAGTTATTCGGTGAATATCTTCACTTCATAATTGGAAAATATTCATTCATTTCCTGTAAAAAAACAAATAAATAGAACACTTTGAAAATAAATTCCCATCAGTGCTCTAAACACTATAAAATGGATGATAGATCATCACATCTGTGCTGGCTTCACTTTTGTATAAACATAATTTGTTATCTGGACAGAAATAAGAGAGGAGATAATAATTGGTTTTGAGTACACAGTTCTTATGAGTTATAAATAGGACCACAATGAGGTTGAATAGCTTTATAATGAACAGTATAGTAATTATGGCACTTGTACTATTATATTTTCCTTTATATGATGTATGATGATCTGATAATTTTGTGGCAGTTAAGCTGAATTGTCTGCAGTAACTTTTACAGAGGACTAGGAACCAAAACTAAACAAACTGGGGTGGATATACAGTATTTTACCCCCAGATTAGCTTGTTAAATTCTTTACTTTAATGTGGAAGACCACACCTTCAATGAATTGTGCAAGACTTGAGATATTCAAATGGACAGTATGATGCTAATGAGAAGTGCAGCAGAACTGTGGTGTATGGGAAGCTTGTCGAAGATAAACCATCTGCACAGCTTGTAGATTTCCCGCAAGAGAGAAAAAAGATACTCAGAGGAAAAGAGGAGGAAAGGGAAGGTATTATTATTTCCATTCAATACAATAATACTTGGCCTTTCATGACCAGTTCAGCAAGCAAATACATCTGTAATGTACAAATGAAAAGGCTCACACCTGAGCATAGCCTTGTCGGAAAATGCCACATTGACAGATTTTTTGAGAGCAGCTGAAGCGTACTTCCTCCTTTTTACTGTGGTTGTCCTTTTTTTCCCTTCATACTGTCAGTTGCGGGATCAAAAAAATACCTTAGCTCAAGGTGTGAGGTGTGTTTCATATATCACTGACAACACAATCATTGTGTGTTGGAATTTAACATTTTTTTGCACTTTTCTTAAACGTTAACTTGACCTCTGACATCCCACCTCTGTACAGATATTGTGAAATGGTTCACTGTGAATGGTATAGAGTGCACACGTGTTGTTTATGAAGATGACAACCTAAGTTAAAAATGATTTGCACAAAACTCGTCCTAATGTGGCAGGATTTCTTGTACATTTGGGATTCTAAGTTCAACCTCTGTTGGATTTATGTGCAAGAACTTATATTGTGCACCTTTACTTGTGAAATATATATTCTTGCTCTCCTGTTTTATTTTTTTCATGCATCTGTGGACTAATTAGACAAATCACAGTTGGATAGATTCTCTGAAAAAAAAGTTCCTGGGACTGTAACTACTGTGTATTATTGGTCAAAATGCAGCTTTAGTATGAGACGTAAACACCGACACTTTGTCACTGGCTTCACTTTTTAAACATGGAAACATGGAAGTGGCTGTCTTCTTTTGCTGCCACTTTCACTGCATTCATATCTGTCTACATTTTTCTTGGTAGTGACTCTACTGTTATTGAGAGTAAATGTGAGAAACTCAGGGAGAAACACTGTGAGATCCTCGAGGAAAACCTGATAGTCGGTAATAATGTGGACTTTTGGGTTCAAGCTAATGTTGGAAACTCCAGCTGCACATCAACCAGGCGGACCAGTATACTCAAGAATACAGGTAATGGATGCTGCTCCATGGTCGCACTTTTCACGTTTTTTTAAAATGTTGCACGATAATAAAAAATGTATGTTAAGCTATTTAAAATATTTTCTTGACAGTTAAGTATGAAGCACCCCAAAATATTTTGTTGTCATGGTTAAGAAACAACCTCAGCTTAAGATGGCCAGCTGCAGAAAAGAATCCATCTTTGGCAGATGTCCGGTTTCGACGATATGAGCATCCAACAGAATCTTGGGAAAAAGTGCGCACAACTGCTGTTTGAACACCAAATTTTATATCTGAACATTTATTTGTTGACTGACTTGTTAACTATCTAAATGAATATCTTCACTGTTTTTTCAGATGTCAAAAAATACCACTTATGAGGCTTCCACGTGTGAGTAGACTTAAGTCCAATATTCTTTTAATTAAAGTCTTTCAATCACTTTTTTTTCATGTTTGCTGTGGGTGATATATATATGTCTGTGTGTGTGTGTGTGTGTGTGCTGTGCTGTCAATATATCTTCTTTTGAGACATGCCGTCAAGTTCCATTAAGTGCCAACCAAAAATGGTTCAACCAGCAATTGAGTAATGGGTCCCCAAAGTTCACAGATGCATGTGTCAAGTGGAACATAGTTGTTTTGGTCCTCTCCATGAGAAGAACTATGCAGTTGCTGAAAATGTTGTTTAAACTGTAGAACAGCCGTGTTGCAACACACTCTGACCCAGTTCCTGTAGCAGTCTGGTGCAAAAGTGGCACAACTCATAACCACATTACCCATTATGCCAATATCTTCAAAGTAAATGCCTGGCTGGCAGAGTAACAATGAAAAGAAAAATCCATAGAAATAACATACAGAGCAATGTGATTAAAAAGTTTTGATCTCTTGACAGCTCCAGTTTATACTTCACATTTTTGCAATATTCTGTTACCAAGTGAAACCTGACAAAATCACACATTAACCACATTAATTTTCACGTCAGAGTTTATTTAAAGATAACTGCCAACATATTGTAGCCTCTCTGTCTTGCTGACATGTTTGGAGTTCTTTTCACCTTGTTATTGTTACATCAGCATCTCTCAAAAAATGGTGTCATGGATGTTTTTTCCACCCCCTTCGCTGCACATAGTTATGGTGTAAGCATCATCATATGAGCACAGGATAACCAGAGAAAGCGTTTCTGTTACTCTCCTAGTTAGGTATTAAGAGAACTGACTGTCTGTGCGAATGGTAATATCAGAGGTGTTAAATGGGATTAATCTTTGTGTCAGTAACATGAATCATTTTGGAACACACACTGACAAGCAACTTTTCTTGTTATTCATAAATGTGCAAGGCATTTAAGTAAAACATACTTTTAGGTTTGTAAATAATGTTTTTCTTTTCTTTTTTTTCAACTGTACAGATGAGATAATCATTGAGAATCTTCTGAAGCATTCAGCTTACCAGGTTCAGATCAGACAACAGTCCACCAAGGCCAAAAGCCCCCTGTGGAGCAACTGGTCTTCAGTTATTATTGTTCCTGCAGGTAAACTCCTGTCATTTATGTAATCAAATGGATGGATGTTCCACTCAGGACTTTAAGCTTATTGCGCTACTGTAAATTATCATAAGACACACAAACATACACAAAAGTCATATTTAACCATTTCAAAACTACATAGATACAAATGTTAGTATGCAGTCATCCCTGTCTGAACTGTGATATCTAATCTGTGCACACCATCAGTGAATTGGTCCACACTTATATAACAAAGCACATTACATGCATATCACTTACACCTATTCACACACAGAGATAGCACTTTTTATTGTATCTATGTACTCTAATTGTGATTATGCAGTGCTGTTTTCACTACAATCACACACTGATGAACATATTGTGGGCAATGTGGGGTTTAATGTCTTGTCGAAGGAGACTTCGACACATGGAAATGTTCTGGATTAAACCCGCAATCTTCCAGTTGGAAGACAACTACTCTAACTGCAATTTTTGAATATACAAACTCCACCTGGAAACCACAGGAATGTCAAAAGTTAAGAGTCTGTAAACATTTTGTGTTTTTACCACAGGACTTGGACATAAACCTGAGGTAACCAACACAATAAGATCTGGAAATTACACGCGAGAAGTGGTGCTAAACTGGAAAGTGAGTGAGAAATATAGCTCGGGCAAACCAGTCAAGTGCATAGACACCAGAAATTCTACTATGATATGAAATGCAGAGAAATTCACCCTGCAGAGATTGGCATAGTATGAACACGGTTGAGCTCATGTCCCACACTGAAGGTTTTAGTACTCAAAACTGCAAATATATGCACATGGACAGACCCTTACACCTGCCCCTTCAAGACCCTCCGTCATTGTCTTATATTGGGGTTTATTATTAGTATTTATCTGCTCACACCAGAACAGTCCTGAGCATATAATAGTTGTGTACAATATTAAGTATTTCTTAGTGTTGTTGCCTCAGTTGGCTGTTTGTCTGAACTCAACTCTATTTTGCATTTCAGTCAATGCCACATGCAGCAGCAGTCACAGGTGTGATGTACAGCATTAACGACACACAAACCTTGCATGCATGTCCTTGTGAGGAGCATGAACATGTCACCAACACAACTAATTACACCATTTATGTGTCACACTCGGCTGTCAACATCACCGTCATTGCCAGAAATGCAGCAGGACAGTCTCCACCAGTCATCATACAAGTACCAGCTGCAACTGCTGCTGATTTAAAAAGTAGGTCCAAGTGTGTGTACGTGAGTGTTTGAGTGTGATAGAACCTGCATATTCCCTTAAATAAACTATAAATGTTGTTATTTCTGTTTTCTCCGACAGTTTGCGACAAAACATTACTGGAAACGAAAAGATTAAAGAAGGGAACGTGCCTTGAATTGTACGAGCTTCAAGATGCAGATTTAAAACCAGAAAATGTGATTATCTTAACAGCAAAGAACAAGAAAAGGATGCTCCAAAAAAAGAGTAAGCTGAGTCCTATGTTCTTTTACACTTCTTTTGTGACACAAAACTAATCCTTGTCAAGTGTTTGCACCAAATTTAACAGATGATTTCCTGACACAAAAATAATGACACAAATATTTTATATTCATGCCACCGCAATAAAAAAGACAATAATAATATTAATAAAATATGTCACACAAGGGGCCAAAACACACTTTCTGTTTCTGTTACAGACATGAAGGACTACATCCGCTACCTTTACTTTGAACACAAATGTCATCGTGGGAAACCACAGACTGTTAAAATGTGCCTCTTTTATAGGAAGGAGGGGGGTAAGTGTCTTCAAATGAGCTGTCTCTACAGTTAGATGTCCAGGGTCTCCGTAGACTCAATCTTTCAACTCGAATTAACAATCAGGTGTACATACTTATTTTCACTGTACCCCAAAACGAATGAGTGTGCAAAGAAGTGTTTTAAGTAATTACAAATTACTTTGGTAGCTACAGGAACCTGAAATACAATTACTAGATACATTTTTTTTGCAGAATCTTTGGCATCCATGACAGCAATAAAATGTTTCTTGTAGCCATCTAGAAGCTTCTTGCACCTGACTGCTTTTAGTTTCTGTCATTCTTTCATTTGAACGTTGTACAATCTCTTTAGAAATAACTTTTGAAATGGCAGATTTCTCCGTGGATTTTAAGAAAGGCAAAAGAAATGCACCAAAACCCCAGTTTTCAGACACTGGCTGACACATTTTGCTTGAAAAGGCCTTAGCCCTGACATACTTGGTAGTATGTGAGCTCTTTTGTTCAAATAGACCATTTTGTACTTTTCTGTGAACTATGGTGTCCTCCTTGACCATTGCTATCTTAAAGCCAAAGAAGAAAAGGCGAGACCAGCTTAAAAAGTCATGGAGTGACAGAGGCACAGAGCATTCCCGTAACCATAGAACCTCACTCTCATTGCTGACCATCAGCACACGATCTAAGAAGAGAGGGGGAGCTATACTGCTGAGGAGTACATCATAGTCTGTGTCTCTGCATACTGTCGATGGATATGATATATATATATATACATATACATATATTGAGATATTTTTCTTATCCAATTCAGTGCCAAACAGAAAACCTCAGGACTTCAAAGTTTCTGATGAAATGCAGACTTCTGTTGACCTTTCCTGGAAAGCAATTCCATATGAGCACCAGCAAGGCTTCCTCACACACTACAACCTGTGCAAGGTGAAAATCAGCTCACAAAATGAGTCAGAAGGTATCAAAGGCGCTGTGCAAATTTTTTGGTATTTTTCTTTTTGAAAATTTATTTTTACAACATTTTATAGTAACATGTTTATAAGAGTGTTTACTGTCATTTGTTCAGAGTGCTTCAACATATCAACATCAGTGACACATCACCATCTGGCAAATTTGACTCCGGCATCCATATACAACATCAAGCTAGCTGGAGTGACACGAGTGGGGAAAGGACCTTTAGCCTCAGAAATCGTCAACACGTTGCGAGAGAAGCCTGCAAATGGTACCAGACCTACAGAATCAGTTCTCATGTTGAAATTATTGATTTGTTCAAATTAATACAAGTCACTTAAGCAGTTTTCTTGTTTCCTTTTTTAAAACTAAATCATCTCTTCTTTTTTCTTATTACTCTTTCTTCTTTTTTTCCTCTAAAATCAGTGTGGTTGAGTTTAGGGTTGCTGTTTGTCTTTTTCTTACTCTCAACAATGTTCAACTTTATCGTGAAAAGGTGAGTGATGCCTCTTTTATGATTCAAAAGTTTTGGAAGACCTCATTAATAAACCAGCAATCTACTGTATGCACATGTATCACATTCTGACGACTCAGTTTTGGTTGAACAATGTTCACTTTATCCATAAATTGGGTTCACATAATAATGATGCACCGAATTTCCCTACACACTACACTATACGCTGAATTTTTTTGGATGCATCCTTTCTATTGTGCTAAAGCAAATGAATAATTTATGCGATTGTTACAGAGTGTGCGCTTCTTGGCGGTGTAGTCTAAGACAAACCCAAGTAGCTCTTTTGTGAATATTTTCATCTCTGTCCTGATATTAGAATAAAAACAAAGATCCTCCCTCCTGTGCCAACACCTGTGATTCCAGATTTCACCACCTCGAAACCAGACAGTAAGGTAAAAGACTACATTTGATTTGGAGCTTTTATTGATTTGGGACTCTTTTGTTTTGTTTTTACCTTTCTGTAAAACTCCAGCAGTTGAATGCTTCTTTATTTATACACTACAAAAGTTCCCTGTAGAATAACATATATAAATATGTTTTTGTTTTCATGATTCTAAATATCCTGTATAGCAAGTTCCACAGTTTACTTTGCATGTCAGGACAAAACTAGATCATGAAAAAGTTAATCTGATCTCTGCCGGTCTTATAAGACATCAAGAAAAACTCCAGGTAACTTAATCAGTGAGGTGACTGAGAGCTCTAAAGTCACTGCAACAAAAAAAATATGAAGTTCTCATAGATTAACTTGCCAAAAGGGCAGCAATTTTAGCACTACTTCATAAGCCTCAGTGCTTATGTAGATAACCACTACAAACCCAGTGGTAGATCACCACTGATATGTAGAGATCGTGCTCTGATGGCCATTCTCAGTAGCTAGGGTGAGTCCAAACATGGAGGGATCCTTGACAAAAATCTGCTGCATAGTGGAGCTAGTCATGGTTAACCTCACAAGACTTGCTTCCGACTAGTCTCTGACTTAACTTCTGTGGCTGACCTAAAACTCCATCTTAAATGGCAGCTCACAGACACTTCCCATTCAGTTTGAAAAGTCTTAAGGATCTGCCAGGAAGAATTAGATAAAACATTCTAAGCTGTTTTTACTGCTAAAGGTGCTACAAAGTATTGCATTGACTCAATACTTTTGTAAATGACTTAAATGATTGTAAGTGTTTTTGTTATGGCCCTCTGCATACCCTTTAGCAGTGCAGGAATCAACAGTTGCATGGGTCTCTTTACCATAATTGACACCACCTCTGTAGGGCGTGGGTGTCATGCATCCTATGATTTGCAGAGGGGTTTCTCCAGTCTTGATTTCTGAGCATATTATTACTTCATCCAAACATTTTAATCTTGATTTAATTATATTATGACATATCACACTGTGTCATTATTTACTTAACAAAAACTAAGCCAAAATGCAGAAGCAATGTGTGAAAAACTAAGTCCATCCCATGATTCAGTCACTTGTAGAATCACCTTTAGCAATAACAAATATTGATATAACTGTATGATCTTATCAGTCTCTTACATTGTTGAGGAGGAATTTTGGCCCGCTGAACTTCACAACGTAACTTCAGTTCTTGAGCTTTGCAGACTTTCATTAACAAGCAGCTCTCCTCAGGTTCCATCACAGCATTTCAATCAGATTGATATCTGGACTTTGACTGGATCTTAACAACACCTTGATTCTTTCCTTTTTCAGTTAATATGTTGTACATTTGCTGTTGGGATTGTTGCTCTGTTGCAAGACCCATTTTCAGTCAAGTCACAGTCAGTCACTTTCTGTCCGACAGATGTCGTCACATTTGCCTCTAGAATACTTTGGTATGCAGAGGAGTTCACGGCAGCAAATTGTTCAGGTCCAGTAGCTACAAAACAAGCCCAAATCATCAGCCCTCCACCACTGTAGTTGACAGTTGATATGAGGTGTTTGTGCTGATACGTTGTGTTTGTTTTTTTTCAAACATGCTGCTGCGCATTATGACCAAACATCTCCCATTTGGTTGTATCTGTCTAAAGGACATTCTTTCAGAAGACTTGTGGTTTGTTCAGATGTAACTTTGCAAATCTTAAGTGGTACTGCCGTGTCCTTTTTCGAGAGAAGAAGCTTTTGCCCGGAACCCCTCCAAGCAAGCCATACGTGTTCAGACCTTTTCTAATTGTCCCGAACTTTAACATTTAACTTGCTAAATGAGGACCGTAGAGTCTGAGGTGTAGCTCTTGGGGGTTTTTGCAGTTTCTCAGAGCACGGTCTGAGATAAACTTAAGCTTGGGGTGAACTTGCTGGGATGTCCGCTCTTGTGAAGACTGACACCTGTCTTCAGGGTTTTCCACTTGAGAATATTCTTGTTCACCGTAGAATGATTGACTCTAAATTGTCTGTAAATGGCCTTGTAACCCTTCCCAGAATGATGTGCAGCAGCAGTTGATTCTCTAAGATCATTGCTGATGTCTTTCCTCCTTGGTATTGTGTTAACAAACACTGCAAAAAAAATCTATTTTTATAGAGGCTCACACTGATAAAGGGCATTTGATTAGCAGCACCTGGCTGCTACATACCCTTTTTTTTTTTATTCCTATGGAAGCAGTAAGGGTGGAAAAAAAGAATGACATAGTAAAATATGTCACATATTATTGTTTATCTTAGGTTGTATTTACCAAATTTTAAGACCTGGTATGGACTAGATAGTTTTTTTGTTTGTTTTTTAGATTATGTCCTGACACGTAAAACCATAGAATTGAAAGGGAGAGCACTTTCTTTTTGACAAGACTGTATTTTCAGTTGGATGTTGATTTGAATATGTGTGTGTTTGGTAAGTGGAGGTGTTACAGTGTTACTCAAAAATGGAAAATACGTTGGAAGGGAAGCAGTTGGTATGACTGGATGTCTTAAACTGTTTTCTCCCCCCTGGAAAGCAGTTGAATTGAAGGAGAGTCCCGACCCAATCAGGTGATGTGAGATAAAGCAAAAAGACAATATAAAAGAGCCCCAAACCTTTCATTTGACTCTATAGCAGGACTATGATTGAATCTGAAGACACAGTAAACTGAATGTATAATAAATACGTCCAGTGGTTCAATTAATTGGTTTTCTTAGGAAAGTGCAGATTTTTTTGGATGACAAAATGTCATGTCATGTGTATGTTTCGTTAAAGAGAGACAGCCATCTATGTCATATGCTGTTGCAATGATTGAGCAAAAGAGTAAATAAATGAACACTTCAACAGGTTTTGAAATTGTAATAAAATGAGCAGTAATCTCTGAGACGCTGTGGTTGTGTCTGCTGAGGATGTTGATTGGCAGGTCTCAGATCAGCTTAAATGAACGACCGAGCATTTAACAGAACCAAACAAGCTCGCAGTTTACACTCCTGTGCCGGGCAAGTCCTGTCGGTGGACTATAGCGGGGAGAAAGAGTATGTAGTAGTAACAGCGGTTTATCCATCCATGTCACCAGAGCAAGCTGTACTAGAGCCACGTCCCTGAACAGGAGGGTATTGATGGTGTTCCTCAGCTCTCTGTGACTGTAACTTATAACCAAATCAGTGCAGTGAGCGAACCAGAGTTAAAAATGAGTCCACAGTGTTGAATTGGAAATTTTCTTAAGTGAGTCTTAAGGACAAGAGCAGTCTGCAGAGTGAGAGACAAAGGGCTGCATGTAGTCTTTTCACATATGAGCTAGGTAAGATAACACAATGGTAAAAGACCTTGTTATAAAAGTGGTTTTGTTCACACAGTGTTCTTCGCTGAGCTGAGATAATCGCTGACCAAACAAGTTGACCCAATAACAGGATAAGATACATCTATATGTCCCTATCTATTGAGCTAAAGTCATGAATGTTGAATACACATTGTGTAACTCCTGTAAGTGTTTGTGCATTCTGTCAGCTAACAACTGTCAAGCGTGATGGTTGTGTAAAGTAGGTGCGTAGACCTCAAGCATTTGAAGTGCTCCATTTCTGCAGCACTCTATGAAATTCATTAATTTCTTCCTCATCTTCCTCTGCAGTTTCAGCAGATAGCCCAAGCTGTTCTGCAGATTCTGGCATCCAGGAATGACAAGTTTGTTACGAAGAGGAAAATAGTTAGCAGGCTAGTTATCAGATATGAGGCTAGATTGCACTGATGGCCTGTTAAAGATGAAGGGATTTTAGAGGACCTGTTTATGACATTACAGGCAGATACGTTTTAAATCCCTCATGCGTCACAAGATTGGGAGTTCTGATCAAACAATGAACAGAAAAAGAACAAAATACTCTTCAACAGACTATCTACACAATTCAGTACAACATAATTCTCTGTTTTTTGTTATTATTTTGCCACACATTTGGCCACATGTTTCCAAGCAAATCTCTGAATTAGCTTTTGCCTGAGTTTAATACAAACAACTGCTATTTCTCTCCTGTCTCAAACCCATCATTAACATTTAACTATATGTCTGGAATTTCACAGTAGGCCTACATTGCAGTTTTTTTCTCCATAAATCAGAACCCTGACTCTGTTTTTTGGTAATGTAACCGACAACAGGAGATGTGGGAGAGGAAAGAGGAAGTGCATGAAATAACGCTGCATCGGCTGCTGCCAGAGAGGAAGTCTGATTCGGAAGAGGCCACCATCCTCAAAAGGGAGAGGGACGGTGAGACTGACACAGACCTGGAGAATGAGAGGAGTGACTCAGAAGAACCTAGTGATGAATGTGTGAGTCCTGACTCAGACCAAGTACTGGAAAAAGAAGAGATGACGGACTTTGAGCAGGTGGACACGGAGCTCGCCATGCTGACATACAGGAATGGTTTGGTGTTTGATGTGAAGATGATCTCATCTTGACCAGACCAACGTTTTTACTGCCTCACAGCACATAACTGTGCAAACACGCAGAAATGTGTTGTTCTTATAGTTTTCTAATTTGAACAACATCTGCAAAACAATCTTTTTTAATTTAACCAGTATTTTATTTTTACTGATCATGTATTTTTATATGTAATTTGCCAGTTACACGGACGTGAAAAGTGTAGCTACCGTCTGCTTTAAATGTTTTTGTAGATGGAAATGATTTTGTTGGCTAAACTGACATAATTCTTAACATGGGAAACGTTTTGCCCATTATAGGTCAGTTGAGTGCAAAACAAACAATTGAAAAAAAAATCAGGGTGATGATTGAGGAAAAACAAAGAGGAGCCTGGCGTGAGGTAACCAAGTCACAGAAAGTGGTAAAAAAAACAAAACACAAAAAACATCCATTGACCTTAAAAAGCTTGCCTGTGCCAAGTAAGAAACTGGATTACTCATTACCAAAGAAACTTCTGTCAAGTTTTGACCCATCTTGTTCACTCTGAAATGTGTCCTGTTGATTTCAAAGAAGTGAAGACCTTTTTCCAGCTCACCACCACAATGCAGTTTAGTTTCTTTACGTAGTAAATGCCTTTCAGCTGGTTCCTATTTTGATATCTCAGCAGACTCAACTCAGCATGGACGTCATCCTGTTGTATCACATACACCTGTAGTGTTTACCTCTTACGGCATCAAATTCAAAATGTCTGTTTTTACCACAGACAGGAGGCCAGTACATGTGACAAACAATGCCTGGTTACAATATAGGTATTTTGTTTGTGCATATATGAACAATAAGCATTGTATAGTATACACACATAGTCTAGGATCTGTTTTCTTTTAATGCCTTGCCTGTATCAAATTCAAAATGAGCTTTTTCCTGCTAATTTGTATTTCAGTATGTGTCTTTGTATTATTTTCAAATTGATATATGTTTCCTGGGCCGAAGTAGCCTGTCTTTGTGATGGTACGGGGGAAGAAAAAAATTAGATGACATGCATTAAGGGCCTCTTTACATGGGGTACACAAGAGCAAGTTGAGCTGCCAAGCATCCCTTTGCATTCTGTTAATAAGCAGATCTGTTATTTTTTTCTTTGGACCTATGTGGTGCTTTTTCTCCTTCTTTTTCTTTTTACTCTATGACACTTACAACAGATACCTTAAACTGTTCGGTCGCAGGTTAGTAATTAAATAAACTCAGTAGCCTATGAAATAGCATAATTTAATGATACCCTGTCAAGCTACAACAGAGTTGTTCTTAGTCGTTCATTTATCACATTGTTACTTTTACTCTTGTATTGCTACTTACGACTAAAAGGTGTGATAACTTCTCACTGAGGACCTCTCCACATGCGTGGACGTGCCTCTGGCGCCTCCCAGTGGTCAGATAGCGGTAGTACAGAGGAAGGTCGCGCAGCAGACAGCCGGTAGGCGGAGAGGTCACCACCGTGTTCACTGGAGGATCTCAGACAGACAGCTGTTCTCCATCCATGCCACAACAACAGACGGTTCCAAGACATTTAAAAACGCAATGAATGGACCAGTCGTGCCGGTGATCCCCTGTTAACATTTCTGAAAATGCCCTATGTGTGTCGGTGTGTGCTAGAAGATGGCGGAGTCGGATGGTGGCGATTTTGCCTCGAAAAATTCTCAGAGCAGGTGAGTGAGCCGGGGCTGACGTCGTTGTGCGTCTACTGTTTTCCACTGTTTCCACGGTGTCTCCGTGTTGGTAGTCTCCACGGCCTGTGGACAAGGACCGAGTACACGGTGGTTGCTCGCGGCGCCGTGACTTATATTCAGGAAACACCGAGGCATTGTTCAGGCCTCCAGGCACCGGGACGGCCGCTTCTTTTTAGTACTGTCATGAAGCACAGCTTGCGGCGCTTAAAATGATTAAAACAGTGTTACTGTCATACTTTTCCTTAACCCCTATAATAAACTGCCTGAATGCATTTTAAACAGGGTTCCTAAGCCTTAATGTTTCCTAATTTGCCTAATTTCTTTCCTTGTTGTTATCGCTTAACACTTCTAACATCATCAGTTCAAAACCACATGACTAAGGTTGACTTTCTGAGTCTTATTCTTGTATAAATTGAAGTTACTTTTACTTTTAATCAATTTTAGGACAAGACACAACAGGTGAAGCAGATTTTTAAAGCAAAATTTGATTAGTATCACCATAAAAGTTCCCCAGTTGAAAACTTATATTTGGATACTTCTTTATATAGAAAGTTTTTTTTTTTTTACATCTTAGCTATGCAAATGAGATGTAAACTAATAAAATATTCATTTCCAAAGCAGAAAACTAAACATTGGATCATTTAGTTTTAGCTTGGTATAGTCAAAATACTAACAGACAGTGTTTTTGTCTCCTTTTTTTTTTCATTGCTGCACAAATCGGCATAAAAAAGGAATCTATGTAACCGTTAATACGATTTTATACAAATGGGATCCAAACAAACATAAAGTATAGACAGCAATCAAACTTTTAATCGGGTAGAATATAATTTATACTAAAGTGAAGATTACTGAGTGAAATACTCAAGTCTTTACAGTCACTAACTTTTCTTTCACCATATCACAAATCTTTTTAAATGTCTTGGTAATACATGCAAACAAAGTCGAACATATCTCAGTATGTGGTGATTATGCGTAACTGTTCATTAGATAAACTGTAGGAAGATAAACAGTTATTCTTTCCTCTTAACATACATGAAGACATGAAACATTTTTAGATCGCTTCCCTTTAGTTGTTACGTGGTTTTGAGGGTTTTTCTGCAAAAATTCAGACCAATCTCTTGTGCATTATCAAGAAAACAGCCTGAAGTGAAACAATATGTGGTTAACAAGCAAAATAATGTCTAGAATTAATTGGGCATTTTTTAAAATTAGTTTAAAGAAAACACAGATCTACATCAAGATACTTTTTAGCTTCAGTTGTGAGAACGTTTCGAGTTGTTAATTCAGGCCTTTTTTTTCCAACTTGGTATTAAATGTGATACAAACGTGATGCGTTTTGGATATTTGCAGTCTGCCAGTTTTGGCAGATGTGATTTTTATATGTTTTACTTTTGGGGGGTCTGGTTGACGCTTGACATTGAAGCGGTTACCGTCCAGTTGTTCCACACATCTGGTGTTATTTACTCTTCAGGCTATTATGTCTGTTTCCACCTCAGATGTCGGTAGTGCTTTTTAAGTTTTAACCCTCAATGCGAAGACTCAATCTTTTTTTTGTACCACCAAGTGGTGTTTTTGCTAAGATGTTGTTCTTACAGACAACTAAATTTGTGTGCATCAGTTAAGTGTCAAAGAAGATTTATAACTTCATTTTTAACAGTGATTGTGTCCCTGATGAGTGTACAGACACATTCCCAGTAATGCCAAGGCCCTGTACACTGCAAAATGCATTTCCCCCTGGCTGAGTGATAAATTAAATTAAATTTCCATCAGGGTTTCAACATATCTCCACATTAGTGGCCTATAGAGCACAATTACCAGCAGGTACTTGCTTCTAGATTTAACTGAACAATATCTTAAGTTCAGCAGAGATTAAAGGCAGGAGAATATTTGTACATTTTAATTGAAAAAGTGGAACTATGTCTAGAGTCACTGATTGTGACAAGGCCTTTTTCTCTTTCCAGTATGGCTAACAAGAACAGCACCCTGCGCTGTACTTTCTCAGCCCCGAGCCACAGTGCCACGCTCCTCCAGGGCTTGTCGGTTTTGCGGGCTCAGGGTCAACTGCTTGACGTTGTGCTGGCCGTCAATGAGGAGCGCTTTCAGGTCCATAAAGCAGTGCTGGCCGCCTGTAGTGATTATTTCAGGTCAGTTTGGACTTTACATGCATTTTTAATTGGAAACACTTAGCTAATGTTCTTATCCAGGGCAATGGAGTGAATAAATAATACATTTACAAAGCATGTTTTTGCTGTTTTGTAATACACTTTTAATTGTACACTGGGGTAAACACAAATTAGGTAGCTGAATGAAAGGATGGCATGAAA
The DNA here is from genome assembly GCF_036924035.1 of Leuresthes tenuis. NCBI lineage: Eukaryota > Metazoa > Chordata > Actinopteri > Atheriniformes > Atherinopsidae > Leuresthes > Leuresthes tenuis. The sequence continues at coordinate 10,985,017 of NW_027325361.1, read as the reverse complement.
GTACAGCCAAATTTGCCACTTTTTAAAAAAATTTTATTATTATTTTGTCCTCGACACTGCACCTAACATTTGCAACAATCTAGGAATAAGACAGCTTTTCGTCCTTCTAGTATTGTTCTGGTTTAGTCATGAAATTTAATTTCTAAATCCATGCTTTTACTTCGTAAGAGGTGCAATATTCAAATAACTTGAAGTTAACTTGCATGCTCCTTGTGTTTCAGAGCTATGTTTACTGGAGGCATGAGGGAGTCAAACCAAGATCGCATTGAGCTGAAGGGTTTGTCTGCCCGAGGGCTGAAACACATCATCGACTTTGCCTACAGTTCAGAAGTCACTTTAGACCTGGACTGTATTCAAGATGTCCTCGGGGCTGCTGTGTTTCTCCAGATGGCTCCTGTCATTGAGCTCTGTGAGGAGTTCCTTAAGTCGGCGATGAGCGTGGAGACCTGCCTTCACATCGGGCAGATGGCGACCACTTTCAGCTTGTCTTCCCTTAAAGAGTCAGTGGATGCCTTCACCTTTCGTCACTTCCTCCAGATCGCAGGGGAGGAGGACTTTCTGCACATTCCCATGGAGCGCCTCATCTTCTTCCTTCAGAGCAACAAACTGAAGAACTGTAGTGAGATCGACCTCTTCCACGCTGCCATCAGGTGGCTCCAATACGATGAGTCCCGCCGAGCTCAAGCCAGCAGTGTCCTCTGCCATGTGCGCTTCCCGCTCATGCGCTCCTCAGAGTTGGTGGACAGTGTTCAGACGGTGGATATCATGGTGGAGGACGTGCTGTGCCGCCAGTATCTCCTTGAGGCCTTCAATTACCAGATCCTTCCCTTCCGACAGCATGAAATGCAGTCCGCGCGGACTCTCATTCGCTCTGACGTCATGTCTCTCATCACCTTTGGCGGGACTCCGTACACTGACAATGACCGCACAGTGAGCTCAAAGGTATTTTATCTCCCTGACGCTGCCTCCCGCCAGTTCAAAGAGCTGACTGAGATGGAGATGGGGTGCAGCCACGCTTGTGTTGCCGTACTCGATAACTTTGTGTATGTTGTCGGTGGACAGCACTTGCAGTACCGCAGTGGGGAGGGGGCGGTTGACAGCTGTTTCCGCTACGATCCGCATCTGAACCAGTGGCTGCGCATCCAGTCCATGCACGAGGCCCGGATCCAGTTTCAGCTCAACGTGCTTCAGGGACAGCTTTACGCCACGGGTGGCCGAAATCGATCTGGCAGTCTGTCTTCTGTCGAGTGCTACTGCCCAAAGAAAAATGAGTGGTCTTCGGTGGAACAATTAAAACGCAGGATTTGGGGACATGCTGGCACTCACTGTGGAGACAAGCTGTACATCTCAGGGGGTTACGGTGTCTCAGTAGACGACAAGAAAACGCTTCACTGCTACAACCCAGTATCAGACCAGTGGGACTTCAAAGCCCCCATGAATGAACCCAGGGTGCTTCATGCCATGATCAATACCCGTGACCGTGTTTATGCGCTGGGTGGTCGTATGGACCATGTGGACCGTTGTTTTGACGTGATGGCAGTAGAGTATTACATTCCAGAGAACGACCAGTGGACCACCGTCAGTCCTATGAGAGCAGGGCAGTCCGAGGCGGGCTGCTGCTTGCTGGACGGGAAAATCTACATCGTAGGAGGTTACAACTGGCACCTGAATAATGTCACCAGCATCGTTCAGGTGTACAACACCGAGACAGATGAGTGGGAAAGGGATTTGCACTTCCCAGAATCCTTTGCAGGCATTGCTTGCACACTGATTATACTTCCACAAAACACCACACAACGCTAAGCTTCTGACCTTTGACTGTGAAGATTTTATTCCACGTGCTTCGTCTGCCGACCATTGATCCCTCTCAAGGTGTGAACATCACGTATGAGTGTGTGTACGTGTGTTAATTTGGGAGAATGACCGGAAAAGCTACGAAGCCTAACTACTCAGAATTGTGTGTTTCTCGCCTTCTTTTGAGAAACACGCGTTTATCCAACAGACTGACACTCATTAACACTTTTTATATGAAAACTCTTTTGAGTCTTTATTTTGAATCATTTAATTAAAACTATGAAAGCTGACCTATGAAAGATCAGAGTGATCTCATGTATGTAGTGAACCAGACGTTATGATCTTTGTACACCTGTCTGTGGGGAAAAGGTAAGGTCAGGGCAAGTCAAGAGGAAATGTACGCTTTTAGAGTTCTCTTCCAGAGTAGCATTGCCTAATTTATAGCACTTTCTATTACAATTATTAATAACTGTTAAGTCTGTAAAAGTGTTTCAGTTACCATTCAAGGGCATAAGTTACAGATGGCACAAATAGATTTTTATATAATCAGAGTGGCTTTCACTTACAGACAGAACGTTAGACATTTTGATTGTAAAGTCGTGATATTTTTTTCCTTTTATCTCTTTAGGATTTTATTATCAAAACAAACTTGATCTTTCTCTTATTGTGTGCGTTGCAGCTTCGACAAACCGCATATCAGAAATGATTGCACAGAAATGAGTGTTGGATGTGTTACAGTTTTGAATCAGTAATCTAAGCTGTTAGATATTTTTTAAACTAAAAATGCGATTCCTGAGCTGAAAGTCACACTGTTTTCAATTTCTTTCTTTAATTTCTTAATTTACATGAAAAAACATGGCAGACCTCTTTATGGCAGCTACATAAATAACCGATGCGTGTATCTATAACCGTGTTAGTGTGCGTTTGTCATGGAAAGCGGATTTCTTTCAAAAGTTGTTTGCTTTAAAGCTCACAAATCCCTACTTAAACACAACGAAAGTATCCATTTTTTGGTGCACTTTTTAAAGTGATTTTTATCAGCTATTTAATGTCAGTATAAACAATGAAAATAAAGCACTTTTTGTGTTTTCCTTTTGAGCGTGCCCACTGTAAAACTGTCTTCTGTCTGCCTCAGTGTGTCTTGTTCTAACTGTACCTGTGAAAGCACACTATATTGTTGAAGTTCAATACAAGGAAAACTGCTGGAGTTGAAGGGGAATGTACACGTTTGTGTAGCTTTATGTGTATATTAAAGATTTATCATGTTTTAAAAAATACTTTTATGTTTTTATTATGCTGGGATGATACATTTGTATGAGCTGAGCCTACTGAAGTACGAATCCATACTCTCCCTCACACACTTGCAGGGAAAAACCATCCATTTTATGCACCCACCTAATCAAATTCAGGGTGGTGGGGCAGGAAAAATCAATCTGCAGTTTCTAACCGACACTGATGAGACTTCTTTCATTCATTTTTTGACAAATCACTTGTTTTTCATTAGATTTAAAAATGTTTTTGACTTCTATATTTTTGTGGGCCGCTTGTGTTGCAAATCCAGGCGTTGTCTTTGAACAGTCTCTTAGTTTCATGTATAAACAGAAAAACAGTTTGCGTTAACATTCTCTGATGGAAATGGGAATTAGTCATTGTTTTTGAAGTCCCTACAATAATATATATATATATAAAAGAGGAGAATTTGATTAGTGCACCAGTTGTTTTCCAAAAGGGATTACTAAATATCTAAGGGTGTTTTTCATCTTACATATTATTTTCTCTTGACCAGGGTCACATGAATTTTGCAACTATTATTTTCGAAACTGTATAAGGATTGACCTACTTTGCTGCAACTGATGTGAAGCTGAAATCAAATCACTGGGTTATTTTGAATCCAGTCCAGTCAAAATTGGATCCAGTCAATCAATTTTTTTGCTGCTGGTATTTTTTTCTGGTTGTTAATTCTATTTCAATTCAATTTCCATGTTTATTTATTTATGCTGCTATTCATAGCAAGCATCTAGGGCGCACAATTCCCCCTGTGGTGAATCTTATTTTTATCTGAAACTCACCCTGCCTCAAACTCTGGCAACAGTTGAAGCAGAAAGCAACAACATCAGTAGACACGTCAGCTCTGCGTAATGACGACACCAGAAGGCCCTGGCGCGGTGCGTAGCGTAACATTCCATTGAGAAGAAGAGGGAAAGATGGCGTCCTCTAATAATCCTCGCAAATTTAGCGAAAAAATCGCTTTGCATAATCAAAAACAGGCTGAAGAGACAGCTGCGTTTGAAGAAGTGATGAAAGACTTGAACATCACCAGAGCTGCACGGGTAAGACCTCCACACCCCGGCTGTTCACAGTTTGTTGCACCGCTGTGTGGCAGTTAACGAACACTGCGGAGATAAAAATTTAACGATGGGTTGCGAAATGGCTTAAGTTCATGTTGACATGCTTAGCTGCAACAGCGCAGCAACACCATCTGATGTTACCATGGTTGTTGAAGCACGCTAGCATTTTTCAACTTGCAACTTGCGTGTAGCGTTAATTAGCCTAGCTAGCCCGCTGCTGGGTCTGTTATGAACGTGCACCTGCTCTCTGTCTGTGTCTGGTTTGAGCAGCAACTGCTCACATTTATCTCGCTAACGGACACTAAAAACCACAGCTTCGTTGCATGTCAGGACAGTTGGTAGCTAGAAACTAAATTGGAGCAGTACTGATGGGGATCTCTTAGAAGAGCTAAGGCAGCCTTAGCTAGCCAATCAGATGTTAACCAGCCTCACCAGCTGTGGGTTTCCCCCCCGCCCCCGGTCAACTATCCACTATTTACATTGAGTAATTTTACCTCTGTGGCACATTTACTGATATTTTAAGCAACAGTTAATCTGGTATAAAATAAAGTCCACTGTAACCCAATAGCTCACATTTCCCTGCTTTTAGAGCTCCATTTTAATTTGTAGTTAGTTATTCCACATGCATTATTGTTGATGATTTAAGAAGTTTTGATCATGTCATGCCTCAAATGTTTAATGTGCTACAGCAGTTGTTAACACTTGATCTGAAATGACTAGTCCTGATACACTATAATTAAAGGTGATTATTAATGATTTAAGACTGTTTACTTTGGCACAACATATCCAACATGAGGATTTGGAGCTTTGATCGAACAGCGATTGTGATATTGAATATTGATATTTACAGTAACACAGCAACTTTCACCTGATGACTTCAGAAGCTTTTTTTTTTTTTAAATAGAAAATCATCGAATAAGGATTGGAGTGATTTTGTAGAGGGGTACTTTTTAGACTTGTTGTTTAGGACAAACCATCCTTTCTTGAACTGAATAGCGACTTTAATCTGAACCAAAGGGACCGTCATTATTTCGCCCTTCCCCTTCCCCTGAGGTAGGCTGCTCTGGAGAGCCATGTGCAGAATGGCTTAGAAAAGTGGTGCCTACAGTCAGAGGATGGCTCTTTCACTGAGGGAGGGCAGCACTGGCCAGCAGAAAGGCCAGGGGGTATCCACTGTGAGCAGCAGACACTTCACTTAATTTCTCTTAGCCCCAAGTGTGACTTTAAAGTAACTATGTTAAATCTAACAGGAAGCTCCATGACCTGGCTTGTTAGATTAATGTTTTGGCTCACCTCTCTGGGCAGTTGTTTCTTTTTCCAATCAAATTTTTCTTTTTAGCACCCCCCCACCAGATTCGCCCTTGTTTTGCCATAACCCACTCAACGCCAGCATATCGCACGCTTAAGACAAATCCTGTAAATTGTAAAAGCTGCATATCCAAGAACAGTTAAGTTGGTGTAAATGATTTAAGATCAGAAAGTCTCTCTTATACATGAACTGTGCCAACTGCTGTTTGCATGGTGCTGCAAATATGTTGTAAGGTGACTTTAATTGAGTACGGAGCATCCTGAGGTGTGAGTGTTGCACTTTGCAGTGATGATGCTGAATAAATTTCTCGGGCAGCCCTATAAACTGACCGTGGCTAAGATGGATAAGGATATTTTTAAAAACAAGGGTTTATCTCCTCTGTTTTGTTTGAAAAAAATGAATCATGCCAATACAGCACCACTTACAAAAAATTGCCATTCATTTATAAATGTAAAACTCAACCAGAGCAGCACAATACCAAGATGACTGCTAACTTTTCATAATTTTTGCCTTTTTGTGGTCAAAACTACTATAAGTGACCATCCAAAGGAACTTTTACTGTCATACACACATTAAATTTTTTCCAACTGAATGAAGCGTTCAAGAGTTATGATGATTTACATCAAGTTAACAACACCCCAAATGTTTGTTAGCCAACCATGTGCACATTATACATGATATGTCAGTTGGGATTAACCAGATGTGACCTGTACCAAGTTTGTTGAAGATGGGATGATGCACGTAGAATAAGGAGTTGACAGAGAATGATGAAAACAGTCCTATCTGAAATATCAAATAAATGAAAAAAAGCTTTAAAGCAGCTTATTTTGATCATTTGAAAGATACATTTATTTGATTTTCTTTCTCGGAAAATATGCTATCACGTGCTTACAGGACTTTCTGATGATTAATCAGCCAATGACTCATCTAATAGTTTCGGCTCTGTTGACCACAGAATAAGGGTTATGTTTACGCCTGGAAATATTTGAACTAATTGCAGGAAATGATGCGCACTTATGTTGAATAAGCGTGTGCTTAAGCTTTACTGTTACTTACTGCAGAAAGGTGAAAAAATACTGCGTTTTATGGTCTTTGCTTGATTTTTTTTCATGTTCCATCCATCACATTCCCTTTGATCATCATTTATCTGACTGCATTTTTTAAAAATTTTTACTGGTATACAGCAGCATCACAGTGTTTATAATTACATACATGACTTTGAGACTGATTTTTGTGTTTCGACATGTGCTAATGTAATAGCCAGGTGTTACATGAGAAGTCTGACTGTAATTACACAAGATCAGATGTCATTCTCATCTGCTGATTAGATTTTATTTATTATTTTATTTCCTTTATATGTGTTGTCTGCCCCTCCATTACTCATCACAGAGAAGCCACCATGTTACATCTGTCAGTTAATGGAATGATTAATATTGCATATCACCACTGTAGATTTGCATGGATCATTCATTTTTAGCCTTATTTTCCTGTTTTTTTTCTTTTTCTTCTTCTGTGACTCGAATCAATCATTCACTCATGCTTTCATGCAATTTTACTTTGCACAGTTGCAGTTACAGAAGACCCAGTATTTGCAACTAGGGCAGAATCGTGGACAGTACTATGGAGGCTCACTGCCCAATGTCAATCAGATTGGAAATGGCAACATTGACCTGCCTTTTCAGGTGAGCCCTTAGCCTCTATCGGTTGGTGATTTAATTATTTGTTATAGATCAGTGTACCCTTGTCAGCTGTTGGCGAATTATGGACACACGTAGGTTGCAGTTGTCTGAAGTATTGGTGAAGAATTGGTTCAAAACAGACAATCCCTTATAAACCTCTCTAAGAGAGTCTACAAGCTTTTGTTTAGCTGTGACAGCAGGACAATGTTTAGAAATTACCTGCTGGTCAAAGCTGCACACTCCAGCAGGTTTTATCATGACTCTAGAGTGAAAGGAGAGGAGGTGTTTTACAAGTTCTTTCCTAGCTCTGCAATTTGGTTCCAAAATTTTTAAAGTACACCATTGCTTTTCATGGCTTTCCATCTTTAAATACATTTGCCAACTCAAGCATCAGTACGGGGGGACCCATGGCTTGACTCATTTTGAAAAGAGCACATTTGCACCATTTATCCTCAAACAAAGTTTTGCTCTGTAAGTGAGTGTTTCTTTTCTGGCCTCATTCACCTGGTGTGTTTACTCTAGAACTCTGTACTGGATACCAGCCGGACAACCAGGCACCATGGGCTGGTGGAGCGCGTTTACCGTGACCGGAACCGCATCACATCTCCTCACCGCCGGCCGCTTTCTGTTGACAAACACGGTCGCCAAATATCCTTTCCGTTGAAGAGTGTGATGAACAGGATGTTTTGGCTTTGGTCGGGTTTTAGTGTGAAGTCCTGCTTTGAGTTTGCTGTAGTCTTAGCACCAGATTAATGATCAACTATGTTGTCAAGTAATCATAAAGCGAGATCGCTCAACTCTGAATGAATTTCCAACAGACATTGAGCAATGAGTGAGTGAACTGCTTGTTTCAGGGCACCTACTAACAGTGTGGTATTGTGTGTTTTATGCTGCCCTTCACAGGATTAATCATCCAGATATAATCCAGCATTAGATCACAATTAATCCAAGTACTTGTACTCCAATATCACTTGTGTGGGGTTATTTATCATATTTCAAGTTTTAGGCTGGATCAGCTGAGAGAGATGAAAATATAGATTATCTCAGATCTATTTTTTAATCTGCCCAACCTTATTACCCTTGACTGGAGTCACATTGACAGCTGTCCTTACAGCTCAGTTTACCTCTCCCCACCGCCAGACACTAGCTGGAGAAGGTAAGCCACCTCCCTTTGTTCACTTGCCAAGATTACAAGGGTAGGGCACACAACCACACGCGTCTCGCTTACAAAAATGAAAACAAGTCCACGTCTTTGGGCAGACTTGTAAACCCAGCCGACCACAAAGACGCCACATACCGGACAGCTTGATTACAAATGACGTTCAGTGTCAGGAGTGTGATCTTTGATGGATGTGCTGTAGAGCTGGCACTCTGCCAGTGTTTGGATTTGGCAGGAATTTTGCTGACATCTCATCTCTCTAACACACACAGGACAAATTCAGACTCTGCTTTACACCAGAGCGCCATGAATCCGAAGCCTCAGGAGATGTTTTCAGGGGGATCACAGGAGCTGCAGCCTAAACGAGGTAAAGGAGTGTTGAGTTACAAAGACACAGAGCTGCTTTTATTTATTAATGTGCGGTGCTCTAATCCAATCAGCAAACCTCAAGTGGCATAAAAGGGTTGATGTGTCATAGAGGTAGATCTAGACCTTTAGTGAAATATTTATGGAGTAAATGGATACCAATCTCCAGAGAAGTGCCTCAACATGCAGGTACTATACTCAGGTAGAGACAAAACATCATGAATGGAACTGATATAGGATGTCCTGGAGAGCACGATCTATAACTAACTGATTATCCATTGATTATGTCTTTCTATGTGTAAGGTTCATATATAGTGAAAGCAAGATTAGCTGGCATCCTTTCAGTCTGTCTGGTGGTCACCTTGCTATTTTTAGACTTAAGAATCTAGTGCATGGCAGCACTATATCTGCATGACTGTCTAAGATATTGATGACTCATTTCTTTCAGTAATGTGTGTATTTATAAAAGCAAGCAACCGTGTTTTGTATTTCACTAATTAGTGCTGCTGCTAACGGTACCCGGAACGGAGAATTCAGAGTCAAATGCAGACGAGGAGGCACAGAAACAGTTGTGGGATGACAAGAAGGTACTAATGGGACAGTAATGGACTACAAAGTGTACACTTACGATGCACAATTTGCAGCTCATGTTTACATTTTCTTCTTAGGATGACGCATCAAAACACAATACATGCGATGTCCCAGGAATCAAGTGAGTTTCCTTAGTTTGTTTCATTATTCTTTCAAATGAAACACCACCGGAGAATAGCAACCTGTCAGCCACACCACCCAAAAAAAGTCACAATACAGGTTGGTTGGAGGTGTTCAGGGAAGGCACATTGTTCTCTGTTACTGTAGTAACTAAAGTGGTTGAATATCCAAACAAAAGGCTAAGAACCTTTTTCTGAGTTGGCCTGGATTGCTGGATCCAGACACCTTGTTGCATTTTATGGAGGATGTTGTATCAGACTGATATTGGACATTCGCCACAAGTTTTTCTTTGTTTTCTTTGAGGGTTAGATTATATTTTTCAGTTCCTTTTCATCGCCACTGAAATAAGGCCATGTTAAGGTTTTAGTTATCTGTGGGTCAAGTTACCAAAACTCAGAAATATCTTACAGTTCTTTTTTTTCTTTTTCATTCATCTGTTAAAGCTTTTCATGTATGTTGATGCTGTAAAAAGTCATGGATTGTGTTTTATTTATTTATTTTTATTTAGTATATTTCCATCACCGGACCAGGAATTGAACCCGGCTGTGCTCCCAGCAGCACACAACACTGGTGGGTCGCTTCCTGATCTAACTAACATCCAGTTCCCTCCTCCACTGTCCACTCCACTGGACCCTGAGGACACCGTGTCCTTTCCCTCCCTGAGCTCAGCCAACAGCACGGGCAGCCTGACCACCAACCTCACCCACCTGGGCATCAGTGCTGCCAGCCACGGTGAGACGCACCATTTCATCTTCATTTGGTGGAGGAAGTAAATTAAACAAAGCAAAGCGAAAGCATGCTGTGTTCTGTCATCTAGAGATACACTGTATTGGATTTTTGCTAGTAATGGATTTTTTCATTTTAAAGCTACATCATTGTTGATCCCAGCTATCAACTCTTGATATATTTTACTTTAAAAAGCATAACACAAAAATATTTCAAAGGAGTTGTGTTTGTTTCTGACACAAAGCTCAAAAGTATGTCAACAATATCCTCAAAATTGTAGCTGTAGTGCAATTTCATACTCTCCTATCACCTCCTCTAGTGTAAGCACATGCAGTGTTGGCATGAGTGTCGAGTCTGGATCAGTAAGCTGCTGGCGGCCTTTCATAGTTTCTGATTGCTCATCCTTTCTGAACTGAACAAGTTTGGCCCTGCAACACCAATTACTCACTGCCTCTCATATTGGAATACCTTGTCTGACTCACCGGATGTCGTTCTCTGCTGTCAGCTCACCACCTGGTTGTTAATTTCGAGCTACATTCTCCTCCCTGTCCGCTTCCTGCTTTTTGCCATCTTCAATATCCCATTTGCTACTGAAGACAACTTCAGGTTGGATTTGATTGGCTCATGCAACAATGGAAGCCTATCTGGAAAGTTTTGTGAATGGTTGTGAAGATGTAGAAAAAATACGTTGATGACATTTATCATCATACAGGAATTTTCTTGTATGTTTAACCACTGTATCCAGCAGAACAAATTCTCCCTCAGCACTACTGCACAGGTGCACCGTTGCTGCATTCTCTGCTTACCGTAGCTCCACAAGAGACTATTTGGGTTGGTTTAAAGAAATAAAAACAAGTCAAAGTCACTTTAATAAGGTCGCACAACCAGATCATTCTCCACTGCCAACACTGCCCTTTGTCAAAGCAAGACTACTGTGTCAAAGTTGTCAAATATTGTTTGTCACATTGATGTCATTTTACTGTCAGACCATTTTTTTTGTACCCCAGATGTTTGCGATTTCAGGTTTAGTTTATGTTGCACATTATATATATATAAAAGAATTAGCTACCCTTCGAGCATCTTCTGTTTATAACTCAGTTAATCTGTGTTTGTCAGGGTTAGGGTTTGCTGATTCTTTCCCTTTGCTCCACATCTAAGTTTAGTTTGACTTAAAGAAAGAAACCATTCATGTCTTCATCTGTATTTTCTCTTCAGGGATCCCCACCTCCTCTCAGCCTACCATGACTGTAACGGCACAGCGCCGGCAGCCACCCGTGGTTCCACTTACTCTCACCTCTGACCTCCACCTCCAACAGTCCCCACAGCAGCTCTCACCCACCCTCTCCTCACCCGTAAACATTACACAGGTGAGGACTGAAGTGTCACAGCTGATTTTTAAAAAAAAAAAATTTCTATTTATTTATTTTTCCATTTCCCGTAACTGAAGTAGCCATTGGATATTATTGACATGTATCTCATTAGTTTGCATCCATCTTTCTGTAGGCTGTGCCAACTGAATCACTAACCCTGGAACAACAGCTTTCCCAGTACCCTTTGTTCAACCAGTTGACAGCTCAGGCCCAGGCTCAGCTCATCAGTGACCTCCAGAAGCAGCAGGCCCTCTCTCAAGGCATCCAGCTCATCACTCTGCCAACTCTGGCCTCCTCTGGTACAGCCACTGCAAGCAGTCCCTCCCCAGACAGCCAGACCACCGCCAGCATGAGCATCAGCTCGGTATGAAACAATCATTACGCTTTGGAAGTGGAAGCAGAGTCATTAGCTTGATAAAAATGACTGGGATCATTTTGCATATTGTTCATTTTGCAACTTTGTTGTTCAGAAAATTCCTCCGCTCCATAGCAGTTAATTTCTGCACATCCCTTTTACTACTTTCATGGCAGAAATTTTCCTAGTGGTATGATCTTGATTGATATTTCTCTAGCCCAGTAAAGCAAATTGGCCTTTTCTCTGATTGTTTGGTTATTGTAATGGGAAATACGCCAGTAATGATTCTCTATAACTCAACATCCATTCATACCATTGAATTTGAATAAGAATAGATAAACTGGCCAGCCACAAAGTTTTCCCACTGTCTGTGGAGGTAGTTGGTAGCTGGTAGTATTTCCCTCTACTCATTGTTTTATATGATCCTTCAAAATTTGTGTGTGACAGGCATGAAGCTTAGTGCTAGCTAACCCTCTTCCCTCCAACAGTACCGCAATCAGACTGGCTCACCAGCCACTCAGTCTCCAACCTCCCCAGTCTCCAATCAAGGCTTCTCCCCCGGAGGCTCGCCTCAAGTAAGGGCCCACCCACCGAGCTAGCTGCTGTCTGGGGAAGGGCTTTGCTCCTGGGGGAAGGCTAATTCTAGATAGTCAGGCTGCTTTTCATTCTCTGTAGCAGTTAACCACTCATGGTGTCAGCAGCTGCATAACTCATTTCTTCATCACCACTATCACTTTTCACTGTGTGCATGACAACATGTTGATGGTTTGTTGATGGAGGCCCTGACTATTACTTGGCTTTAAAAAGTTAGCTATTAAGCCTCAAGTCTTCAGTGTGTACCACAAAACTCTAATCTAGTGTGGTCACAGTGTTTGCTCCTTGTATGAGGACAAATAGACCATTAATTAAATGTTTTACCATGATTAAAGCAAACCATTTACTTTAAAACTTATTTCTACGAATTGTTAGTGCCCTTTTGCCTTTTACATTCAGAAGACCTCACTTATTTGTACAATAGCAGTTTAACAGTTTGTGTATAACACAAGAGTTTGCTCCTCTTAAAATCTGCTTTTTGCATTCTAACAAACACATGTGACTCTGCCTCAGAGCTTCATTTGGTTTTCAGCAGAAGAGGTAAACGCCACTGCATGCGTTCTGATAATCAACGCTGAAAAAGAAGAAAATGCTCAGTGTTAAAGCTTTTTTTTTTAAAAAGACAGTGTAGCATTTTGAATTCAGCGTTGTTTCGTTCTTCTTCACCGCCTGAATGACACATTTTTGCGTTACAGTCATCAGTGGATAAGTGTCACGGTGTGACATCAGTATTTTTTGTTAGCTCATTCTCCCTTTCCTTTACAGGATAGACAAAAAAAGTTCTCAAATTATTGTAAACTGGTCACATAAAACCACTAAAGGCCACTTACTTCACAGGAAAGCACTTCTCGCCAAACACAATGCTGGACTTTCATAGATTAGCCACCAGTGATGTATCATTGGTAAAGAGGCTGTTGGAAACAGTGAAAGAGGGACTCCATCACTTCAAAAAAGCCATTCACACAGTGTTGACTATGTTCAGTGGTGCTTTTCTCATTGCAAGAATATTATGAAGGGAAATTCCAGCGCTTATCACCCCTGGGTGTTATTGTGATTTATTTATTTATTTTTATTTTTTGTGTCCATTTAAACCTTCTCAGTCATGCCAACTTTTTATTCGCCACTCCTGTTATCAACATTTCCTGCCGGAGACTTTGTTTACATCACAAAGGTGGTGAGTTGTGTGTCATCATGATCCATAAATATCAGAATAACACCCACGTAGAAATATCCAGGTTTCCCTTTAATAAGCAGATTTCATCATGAACAGGGCTGCCCTGGTCCACATACATCTCATCTTCAACCCAAACCTCACGTTCACACCTCTTTTCCATTTGTTATTTGAGTTCTTTATTTTTCGTGTGCATTCAATTTTAAAATTTGTCCATCTGCTCTCCTCTTTTGTTTCTGAAAAATGACAGCCCTAGTCATGAACTGTATGCTTTTCTTCACCGCTCTACCAGACATTTGTGTGATTTGGTGTTTTGCTTGTGTTTTTTGTTACTCCATCGCTGAAATGTTTGCTTGTGGACCTGGATAACCTTCCTCTCTGCTAATTTTGTGTGCATTGCAGCCACTTTCAGGCCTGTTGTTTTGAAATGTGTTGCATGTCTCTCTTCCCCCAGCACATCCCTGTGGTGGGCAGTATATTTGGCGACTCCTTTTATGATCAGCAGCTGGCGTCGAGGCAGACCAACGCTCTCTCTCACCAGGTGACTGAGCACACAAGCGAGCAGCTGACAGCAATGTTTTTCTCAAATATTTTCTCTAACGCTACTGTACAATTCTGTGCCTTCAGCTCGAGCAGTTCAACATGATTGAAAGCCCCATTAGCTCCTCCAGCCTTTACAACCAGTGTTCCACCCTCAACTACACACAGGCAGCCATGATGGGCCTCACTGGAAGCAGCCTGCAGGACACGCAGCAGCTCAGTTACAGTAACCATGGCAACATCCCCAACATCATCCTTACAGGTACATACTCTACCACTAGATGTGCTTTCACCTCATTACACTCTTGCTGCACATCTGGTGTGATCCTCATTGGAGCTGGGAGGCAAACATTCAAGAGAATTGTGCAGCGACTGTCTACAAAACATTAAACAGACACTCACTTTTAAGTGAAAGTTGGATATACTCCAATTTCTATTCACTTGGATTTGGTTTGTACAAACAGCTCTGTGCATCTGATATTTAGGGCCCCTTGTTTTGAGTTTTTAAGTGTGAGCGAGTCCTGTTGAAGTTCTGAGAGCAGTTTAGTTCTGAGAATCACCAGGTCGGACTTTGAAAATATTTGGTGCCATACAATGACAACGAGCTGCCTGCATATTCTATGATTTCTGAAAGTCATAAAAAAAAAAGGTAATGCCAGCTCGGCTTTTACAACATGGTCGAATGTACTGAATTCTGTCTACATTTCAGTCTCTCAAATGCTGCAGATAGCCCCACTACAGCTCATCCTCTTAGTTTATGCATCTCGCTGTTGTCTCCTTCATGACTATTTCATGCTTTAAGTTCATTCTCAGGGAAGCATTTGTGGGTAAACAAGCAAACTAGTTTTACCACAAAAGCCGGGCCTTAAAGATGGTGATACGTGAACTAATCAGCGTTCCTTTCTTTCCTTTATCTCAAAAACTATAATTCTTTCATGCCGAATTGAATTGAGCGATGACGGCTTGATATGTGTAAGGATGCAGCAATGCTGGGCTGAGACACCTCAGTTTGGCATGTGTGAGTTATGAGGAGGACATCTTTTTTTCACCTATAAGACGCAATGCAGAAGTACTGCTTGAGGTTTAGCTTGAGTCTGTGGAATGCTCTCACTTTGTGCCAAGCCCGCCTGTGTTCCTCACATGTCACGTTTCTCAGTCACAGGTGAGTCTCCGCCGAGCCTCTCGAAAGAGCTGACCAACTCTCTGGCAGGTGTTGGTGATGTCAGCTTTGACGCAGACTCTCAGTTTCCTCTGGACGAGTTGAAGATTGACCCACTGACGCTGGACGGTCTTCACATGCTCAATGACCCTGACATGGTGCTCGCTGACCCCGCCACCGAGGACACATTCAGGATGGACAGGCTGTAAAGTAACTTGCTGACTTTGGCCTGAAACAAAGAGTTTAAAAAAAAAAACTAAAAAAAAACCCCCAAAAAACTAACTTGTTAATGAAGAGAAATAAAGGGCAGGATGAAACCTCTCCCTCGTTGCATGGCCGTCCAGCTGTCCAACCTCGCCCGCGACTTCGTGAAGCCCTTTGAAACGATGCACCACCAAAAGACAACGGGGAAAAAGACATCCAGTGGCTGGTCGGGGAACGGGCTCGCCGTAGTTTTGAATGAGATTGGTCGCTCAGCGCTTACGCTAGCCTACTGCGTTTACAGTGTACATTACATGCCACATATATTCCAAAAAAACACACCTTTGACTTGTTATCTCTTTTCATATCCACTTTTTGTTTTGTTGATGCTTGAAGCAGGAAGCTGCTGAGCTACAATGCACCTGTTTTAAAAAAAGAAAAACAAAAGAAAAGAAACTGCCTGTTTTCTCATCACCCTGCAGTGAAAAGAACAGGTTATCCCATCATAGCATAACGGCTTTCTATTTCACACTCAAAGCTTTATTTTTGACAACCAAATGTTATTTTCATCTTGTACTATTTGTTTTTATGCTTCATGTATTTATACATTTTATTTATTTGGTTTTAGATTTTATATTCCATTTCATGAATTTGATGCCTAATTGTTGTCTGTAGGCATAGTGTAAAATTGCACTGATGTAATTTGTGTCTATTTATTGATTACTAACATATTTATATCTGTGTTTGTTAAGCTACTCGGTTAATGAAGGAGTGCAAAACCTCCCCATAGTTGCTCTTTGGTGTTAGATGTGCCATTTTTTTGGACATTGATGTGCTGCAGCCCAACAGTCAAATCCAAATATTACAGTTTTTAGCGCCACTTCAGAAAAAGCTGCGTGCTCCAGAAATGGATTGGCTTTAAGCCACTGGGATTACCATTTTCTGAGAAAATCATCAGGTATTTCTATTTAACCAGAACGCAAGAAAAATGCAACAAAATTGATTTATAGCCAGTGAAAAGCCAATAGACATACATATATATATATAGATCTATATATAGCTATATAGATATATACATGTATTTAGAATGAACTCCTTTCAAATGAAGGAAGGAGTCTGTTTTTAAACCATAGAACACTAAAATCTTAATCCTTTTAAGTCGTCACTGTGAAATCACCTGATTTTGCCTTACAGTAACAAGCTACTGTTCAACTTAAGTGTCTGATGTGACAACGTATTTTCGTAACTTATTGTAACATTTTCTTGTATTTGAGAGGAACTTTTGGTCAGTGATATCTGTGGTTATGTTGTGTAAGGTTTGACAAATCAATGTACTGTATTTTGTAGCGGTACACTTTATAGCCAAATTGTTGTTTGTTTTTTTTGTTTTTTTTAAAAGTGGGGCAAGAAAAAAAAAACTTGAAGAAAAAATCATGGAGGCTTTAAAGTATTTTAGAAAGAGTGCAATTATGGGGAGGCTTTTTGCTCCTTGACAGGGAATCTCTAACAAAAACGCAACTGACCTTTGACACATCAGTTCTATAAATGAATGATTGATGAAGGGACAGTATCATTGCCTCCAATGATTGTTTTTATGGTGCAAAATTGAGATTTTATGTGAGAGTTTATGAAAAAAGGATATTTTTTATTGAACGTCTATAATCCTCCATTTGGATGAGGTACATAACGACTAGCTGAAGATTCTTTTAAAGAAGGAAGTATTGATATATTAAATGTTGTGTGCAGTGTTTCAACAGCACTAAGATGTCCCCTGTTACATTTAGTCTTATAAGCGACGCAAATGGCCATAAAAACACAATCTGGGAATTACTAGTCCTAACTTAACCGTCACTGATGCAATCTTTTCAACCTAAAACTGTTTACACCCTCACGACTGTTGCCAAAATGTGTCCAACTTGAGAACTGACATAATTAGCAGTGACTTTGCATTCGGTGCCAAAAAGTCTGCCTCAGCCTTTTGTCAGAGTTTCCCTGAGAGGCTTGTTTAGGTGTGTGGGATCATTTTTGGTATATTGCAATGTTTGTGTGCACACGTGCTAATATTTTTAAGCGCTGATGGGAAGACTGTCTAAACACCCCCACTCCCCTCCCCTCCCCTTACCTCCAAAAAATGAAAGGAATCACGTTTGGTTTACCTCTACAGTTGGACAGTTTGTTTCACTTGAAGTGTTCATTGGCTTCTGTAAAGCTCCATCAGCGGTTTTTGTTTGCCTTTAACACACCTGTGATTCCTATGCAAATGAGACCACTAAGAAAGAAAGAAAAAATAGACACTTAAAGGAAGAATCCAACACTTTCCCCAAGCTCAGCTGGGTTCATTCATATCACGAGAGGTGTTTTTACTGCTTTGACCTCTTCAGAAAGGTCCCCTCACATGGGATCTAGAGACATATGATCAGCTTGAGCTGCTTTAATGGTTTCAGATATTGGTACAGGTCAATTTTCCAAAAACTCCAACTCCAAAAAAAATCTGAAAAATGGTACGTTGTGACAACATGAAGAGATTATCTTTGACATTTTGAAGGGCTCCATAAATAGGTGTTGACTAGGTCTTTAGCAGATAATGATGCAGATTGATGGTGTAGATCTTTTGTAGAAAAATGTGAATGAGATGGGAATGAGATGAGTGCAGGAAATTGAGTGTTGCGGTGGCGATATGACAATCAGCGAGTGAAATCGTACCCTGAATTATTGAATAAAGAAAACGCCATCAATCCCAGTTTACTTTGACATTTGAGCTCTTCTCTTTTTTTGAAGTAGTCACCCTGCCTTTCATTTTCTAAGTATTCCTTTCCACATTTATTTTCAGTTAATTTATGTATTTGTTGCTGTTTAACATTGGAGCAGAACTGCTGCTTTAGATGGACATCTTTTCTGTCTCATCTTAAAGGAACAGATTTCAGACTGCTGATGTTTTAGATCAGTGATGCATAAACCACCTAGAACAAAAAGAAGAAGAAGAGACTCAGTATTGTAAGACTTTTTTTTAACCAGATATTTTGGTAAATGATGGATTTTTCCTTTAAGTGTCTGAAATAAATGTCTACGTATTTCATGTTTCCAAAGGGTGGCATACCTAAAGTAAAAAAAATAGCATTGTTTTCAGACTTGATTTGCTTATTTGCTTTCTTTCATCCTGCTGAAGCTCAGTCATTCACACTGACTTTGTACATACTATAGTTGAAACAAAATGCATGACTAAACTGACAGTCTGAACCTCTAAATGAAGGCCTTCTTTAGCTTTTCAGGTTTGATTTGTGTAACATAACGCTATCACAACGTCTAAAGGGATGCATGTATGGGTTTTTCCTGTGCAACACTGAACTCCTGTAAAGTGACGCTGTTACCTCCATCTCTGTACAATGCTACTTCACGAATGATAAACGAATGTAATTTCTGTGACAGTGTCCTAGTTTTAGCCTCTTGCCAAATGAGTGGATGTTTGGAGTATTTGGTCAGGCCAGGACTCTTCTCTCTCTGCTCCTCAGTCGCCCCCCCCCCCAGAATCAGACTGTTGCTTGTTCCGCTCTCTTCCTACTGTAGCATCGCTCTGCATACGATTGCAAACGGTCAATACTAAAAGACCCTGCAGTCGATCCGGCCCCTCCTTATCGTCAGCACAAACTGTTGGCTTTCTTGACATAATGGAAGGTCCTGTCTTGTAAAGGTTGCATTTGTTTGCATTTGTGGACTTCTAAAGATTCTGCGTAATGCAGTCAACTGCATGACATGATGGACACATTGAGCAGATTCTTATCCCATGTTATGTACAGGACTTTGATCTTGCTATGCTGAAGTGGAGTGTGTTTTAAGACAGATATGTTTTTGTTGTTGTTACCGATCATGTCAGGTTCTGGGCTGGGTAAAATGTACTGTTTTTGTTGTGTTTTTTATTTTTTTCTCTCTGTTTTTGTGCAATGTTTAGTCCACTAGTTGCTTCGCACTTTATTTGTGACCCCCTTGCTTTTGAGCAGGGACAGTCCTGCCCGATGTGAATGCTGACTGTTTTACACCAGAGATATTTTAATGTAAAAGAAAAGATGAATTCTCTATTTTCCTTTGTAAGCTATACTTTGGCTTGTCCTTTTTTTAACTGTTAAGATCTTAGGGGATGCAAAATTAGAAAGGGCTTACTCCAGTGCAGCTTGCGCTCCAGTGTTGGAAAGGAACAGAGGGGGTCACGCCCATGTTCCCACATCCTTTGTTCCCCAGTTCTATATGGCACCTAAAGGGTCCCTGTATGTCCTCCGATGTGTGGAATGTGGAAAAACAGGTTCCCCACCTCTGTATTCTGTTCACATGAGGTGTTCAAAACTCGTCAAAGGGGATATTCCAGCATGATCTCTTGCTTATAAAGGGCACTTAAGACACATTTTGCACGTCATTTCACATTTAAACTTTTTGCATGTCTTTTTATGTTGTTAAGATAACACAGAAAAAGGTTTGCATTCGGGCAGAGTGTGCTGTGGAATGACTCTAAAACAAAAGATACCTACATGACATGGTGTGGGACGTTATCACTGCTTTTTCTCATGAGACCAGGCTGAGTTTTTGTTTCCCTGAGCTGGTTGGGGGTTAGAGTCTCTTCTGTTAAATATGGAAATGGATATTTTGAAATATTCTTAGTGGGACTGAGTCCACTTTCTCCCAGACACGATACATCTAATATGTGTAAATAGAATATCGAACTGGGGAACTTGGGATGTTGGAAATGTAGATGTGCTACTGAACAGCTCAGAATGTATTGATTTTTTATTTTTTTGGCCCAAACCCCACATAAAAATCTTGCAGTGACATATTGGCCTTAGCTGTTCCCTGCAACCTCAAAAATACTGAAATGAAGCAGTTTGTATCTTTAACTACACATACTGCCACTAACAGTACTGTATGACGCTGTAACAGTCTCACTTCACAAAAGTAGCTGAAACCCTGAAATGCAGGTTACTCATATTATTCAACTACTCTTCCCCAGATGCCTAAAATCTGCAGATGGGATGGAACATATTTGGTGTTTAAGCATGTTGTACTGGAGACACTTGTCTACATCTCTGGTCTGCATTCTCAGTGAAGAGTGTGGCGGGCAGTCGATGACTCCGCCATTGTCACCCATTTGCTAAGAGCAAATGTAACACTGGGAAATCACTTGATGTCAGATTAGGCAGCTAATAGAACCTCTCCTCAAAGTTAGGAAATAAAAAGGCAAGATCTGTGCATCAGAGTCCAGGTTGCATGTCTTTGCCTGACTGAGTATTGAAGTGTGAAAGGCAAACTTGAGCTGGTGGTCCATTTTCCAAACTTGAGATGCACAGATCATCTAGTAAACATAGTAGTTTGGACTCTTCTGCTTTTATCACTCTGAGACACCAATTATCTTCTTGCACTCCTTGTGTTGTGCTAAGAAGTGGTGAAGCTGGAATGTTTCTCAAGCCGAAAAGTGAGTTTGAAGATGTGTCCTCAGTTCTGGAAGAGCGAGAGTTGCTGCTCCGTCTGTACTGCAGAAAGTTTTAGGTGTCCATAACACGTCCCTTTAATAGTGTAGGGTTTTCTAAATGACTACATTTCATGGAAACTTGTAAAAGGCTCTGGACATGCACAGTTTAAGTTCCACTTGAAGCTTATAGTGAGAAAAGCATTATATCACTGTTGTCCTGTAAGTCGTAGTAACAGACCTGTAGTTATTTATTTGTTGCCATGTGATTCTCTTTATGTGACCATTTGTTTATAAGATGAAAGAAAACTGTCAATTAAATTGATTGTGGAAGACAGATTTTCCTCTGCACATAGTCTTGATTTGCAGAAAATGCTGATTTAAAAAAGTTGTCCGTTATCATTTTACATCGCAGCGTGTTGCTGTGGACATGCATGATGTTTCGATCCTGTTGTATATTGTCTTTGCTATCGTTTCTATTTTGTAATCTGTATTTCCAAATGCAAATTTAAAAGATTATTTTGGATATGTGCATGCTTGTGAAATGTTCAGAATGTTGATTTCCACTAAAAATGTTTGAGTTTGAAAAAAAAAAGAACAAAAAAAACAACTCATGTCTGTTACTTAAAGTCAGATGTTTAGCCTCGTGTGGAGCATAATTCATACATGACGTGCAAAGGTTTAGGCACCCCTGGTCATTATTATTTAAATTTTTTACTTCTATCGTAGAGTTTTGAAATAAGGCCTACGTTTTTTAAACACTTGCTGTGGCCAGCTTGAATGTAAGATACGCTTGTCCTTTGAGGTGTATCCATAGATATTAGATAATGTTTAGGTTTGGAGGTTGTTAAGACCAATACTTCAACTTCACCTTCTTGAATTAAACCGTTGTGGATCTTGGGGTGTGTTTAGGATCAGCCCTGAAGTTGTCTTTTAACTTCATTAATCCTCAGGACGTTTTAACAAAAGCATCTATATATAGCATATATATATATATATATATATATATATATATATATATATATATATATATTTATTTATTTTTATTATTTTTTTTGTGGTGGAAGACATTTGCAAAGTTTCCAAAGATCAGGGGATTTGAATTGCATTGATGCAATCCTAAAAGCTCTGAGAGAGTTTTCTTGGTTGGCCTCCACTGTTTTTGGTAAACTATCAATTGTTAGTTACATTTCAGAGGAAGGAAATGGTCACATGAAAACACTTATCTTCTTATAGCCTTCTTCAACTTTCTTCTTAATATTCTTAATATTTAGAAAGCTTTGAAATCTTCATTTACTCTCGTTTTTTTATTGATAGCCCTAACAGAATAGTCTTGCTTCGAAATGATGAAAGAGATCAATTCATCCTCTTTTGAAAGTGCAGGCATTTTGACCAGTGGTGCCCCCACCTTGTGCATTTCACTGTTTATATTTGATATTCTATAACAGATCTGCAGCACTCTTTGCAAAACATCTTTAGGTTGAGACCATTTCACTCAAGATGATGCATCTGATATTTTCAGCTTAAAGCTACACTAAAATAAGCTGCTTTGTTTTTGTGCTAATCAGTCAGTATGTTTGAATGTTAAAAATATTAGTTTTCACATAAAAACTTCATGCACAACAACATTTAGCTAAAATCCATATTTATTCATTAGTGACAGTTTGTTCTTTGCAGAGGACAATATTTTGGAGCAACATTTTTTAAAACAGAAATTTTTGTTCGTTAACAACTGAACAATTGAAACACTTAATGTTATGTGACCGTTCCTCTCTTAAGAGTTTTACTGCTGTGACATTTCTTCCTCACTCTCATCAGTTTTCATCTTAAAACTGAAGAAATTTCACGCCTGGTAGAGCTTGCTTGTTGTCATCAGATCACTACCTGGACTTGCTGGGCTCTGTAGGTGTCAAAGTCCTCGGGAAGAGTGTCTGAAAAGAGGCAGAGCAGAAAGTCCATTCACAGTTTTGTCAGGAAAATCTCTTTTTGCATTTACAGCAGAATTCTTCCAGTGAGCACAAGAGAGTACTGCAAGATTAACTGAAATATGCTAAACCACAGACACACAGTTGTGTGTGTGGAGGAGAAAAGGAAGGACACTCAGTGCAGTCTCTCACCCCGTTGGAAGACATCACTCACCGTTGCAGCGGTAGCGCAGGTTGGCCCAGATGATGTTCTCCTGGGAGAAGCAGAATACCCCGAGCCGGCCTCCTCTCATTGTGGCGTCTATGATGACGCCTGTGTCCGCCACCATCTGAGGACCCTCATAGAAACGAACTCTAGACATCACCAGACAACAGGAAATCAGTCAAAAACTGATCAATTCTGATTCAATTGTTTTCTCTTTCTGAACAAGATAAAAAATCAGACAGATCACGTATTTTAGTCGGTCTTTAAATATTTAGGGACATGTGACAGTCTCGAAAAAAGGAAATAAATGGGTCCAGTTTTATTGATATTTATTCTTCAAAGTTGAATCCAGCTGGTTTTGGTGCTTTTCTTGCTTTCCTCAGATAGTCTTTTACTGATACATCTAACATCTTTGCCAAAGTACAACCTCAAAGAGCTGCTAGCACGACAGCAGTATGACAGCATCACCACATACAAGTTACAATTGAACACCACTACAATCAGCAGAAAGTCATTGAGGAGTAAACAAATATGTTTGAAAGTGATTATTTATCTCTTTTTCTATGAGGCTACATTCTGCACCATCAGAGCCAAATTTTACTGGACACACGTTTCGCGTTCTCATCTAAACTCAAGTACAGTACCTGATGTAGCCATCAGCAGGCCGGTGCTGGAGGAACCAGCGGTACGAAGTCTTGTCCTTCCAGCCAACATTGCGAGCATCTTTCCACAGGAGTTTCACCTGATCACTGGTATCACCGGTGTGCCACAGGGAGTTCCTCAGATTCTCACCTGGGCCTGTGTTTGACTTTACGGCCTGTTTTAAACAAAAGATGACAACTATTCTTGAGTGTCTAAACTGGTATCTTTTACATTATATTTCCCTTATCCTCCAATATATCATAAAGTCTTTTTTGTTTTTTTCTTTGTCTTTTTGTTTGAGTGTAGAAGGTCTGCAAAGTTGCTGTAACTTGGAACTCTGTGAGAAATGCTTGTGTTTAATTGCGACTTTTTACTACTAAGCTGGGGTTAACAAGATCATTAAGGCTTTATAGACAAGTAGCAGGAGGCTATATCCCTGCAGATGCCAGTTACTGATCCAACCAATGAAACTGAGCGGCCAGCTCTGGCTAATGAGAAGACGATACTCATTTGTCGATTGTCACATCTATTGTCTTGGCTGGACATGAGCATGGAGAGTCTGGCTATTAGCACTTCTAGGCTAGTAACAATTGTGTTGAGGCTGATAACTTACTGATGATAACGGGAGTAATAACTCAGTTGGCCCTTTTATTTTCTATTTAGTGGCAGGTTGTACGATATGCTACTGTCACCTACTGCTGACTTGTCTATTACTTGTCTATTACTGCAGTGTGTGGCTTCTACCATAAACTAAAAGTCTAATGCTACACAGTTTCTCTTGCAAAATACATGATTGATCTAAATGGGACTTCATTTTGGTCCTTTTACTGTCCCATATTATAAAGTGGACTTGTGGGGTACCTACCTTCAGTTGGATGCCTGGTTCTGCAACGGCTCTGAAAGGATTTGCCTGCCAGTAGATCTGTTCCACCTGCTTCCACATCACCACGTAGAAACTGGAGCTGTCCTGGTAGCCGAAGATGAAACCAGCGTAGTCATCATCCGTTACCGTATTTACGTGAAACGTCCCTTCAAAATCCACTCCGCTGAAAGCAGTGTAACCTGCAGGACAGATCAGATCACACACAAATATCAGATGTACAATGCAGGACAAATGAAAACTCTGATCTACATTTAAATCTGTCTCACTCATATTTCCTGATATGGGCCTGAGAGAATTAATTTTTTCTAAAAATGCCCTTGCAGAGAGAATCAGAGAGGAAAAACCCATAGTCTGCTTTCTACTAATTTGTAACAAAAATATAGTTCATTCTGATGTTTATTGTCACCTGAATTCAGATGCCTCAGTCTAGTTGCCTGTTTAACTACATAAAATAACTATCTTAACATTGATTCTACATTGATAATTAACTTTCAAAAAGATGTCCTTTGAAAAGAAATGTTCTCAAAATTTAAAGTTTTACCTTGAATAGTCAAAGGTTTATATGATATATATTTTATATAATATATTTTCCCTCTGTTCAAGGCAGAAATCTTAAATAACAAGATTTTCCAAAATGTAAAATTCCAGACATTCTTACCAACAGCCAGCCCGGGGTCACTGTTCATAGTCTGGACTATCTCTCTTCCCTGTGCAAACCAAACAGCGGATGTTAGAAAAAGTTAGGTTGACAGAAAATTTTGTGGCACAAACTGTTCTGGTAGTTCTGACCTGGTTCAGCACCACCCAGTTGGGGTCAATCTGTGCATCTCCTTCAGGGTCTAAAACGATGGTCTGGTACTCCCTGAAGTCAGTGAGGGTGACCTCAGCGTTTTCCGGGCAAACGTCAATGGTGTCGACGATGGTGTCGTTGTCAAAATCCGTCTCGCACACATTTCCCACACCGTCACCTATGAGGAGGGATAGATGGATCCTGTGGTGTTTACTGGATAAAAAGAGAAACGCACATAAAGTTTAATATGTCTGGAGTTATACCCACCGTCAGAGTCCTCCTGCAGCGGGTTGGGGATCAGACGGCAGTTGTCAGGACCAGGTGGCAGCAGATCTGGAATACCATCGTTATCATCATCATCATCGCACTCGTCTCCCTTTCCATCTTTGTCGGTGTCCAGTTGAGAGCTGTTGATGACAGCTGGGCAGTTGTCCCGAGAGTCTTGGTGACCATCGCCATCACTGGAGAAGGTTAGATTTCACTTGTGTAAGAGAGAAGTTGGAGATAAATGTGCGAATGTGACCGATAGAGACACAATACCTGTCCTTGTTGGTGTCACATGGGTCTCCGATCAAGTCATTGTCTGCATCCATCTGAGAAGCATGACATGTTGTTGTTGACATTTCTAAAGCTTGTGTTACAGCATATAACAGTGATGATAATCCTCTCATATGAAATATGAAACTCTCTCAGCTTTAGATATACATTATACTTTTGTGACTGTGCTCAGTTTGCTGACAAATCAGAGGATTTTCATGAAACTTGGAGGAGAGGTGGAGCATGGACGCAGCAAGAATTGAGGAGGTTTCTTAGCTTTTTCCACATCACTATCCATATACACCAGTCAGCCATTACATTATGACCATCAGCTTATGTTGAATAGGTCCTGCCAAGATGCCAAAAGAACTCTGTCCAGTAAGAGCATGGACAAAGAACATCTGATGGTGCCCTGGAGTGTCCGATAGCAGGGCTGCCCTGAAAAAGTGCTCAGGTAGGTTTTCCAAGCAGAACATTGCCTTGTAGTAAGATGAGTTACTCACTTTACCTGTCAGTGATTGTAATGATATGACTGATCAGCAGAAGTTCCCATGAATTAAAATACTACATCCTCTTAGATACAGATGCAGCATTATACTGTAACAAATACTATTTTCCTCATTCATTTATGTTTGTTTTTGTCTCACATTCATATAATATCATAACATCTTTAAAAGCTACAAGTCTGAGATAGCAATGATATTGTCAATAAATTGAATAAATACATGCAATGGTCATTTTAAACTATAACTCTCAGGTCAACCACAGAGCACAGCGCCACAGGAAGCAGACATCAACTCCAGTAGCTTTGTGTCCTGGCTTAAATTCTCTCAGTGATCAATGATTTTACCTGGTCAGGGTTGGGAACATAAGGACAGCTGTCGCAGGCGTCTCCCACTTTGTCTCCATCTCGATCTTTCTGATCAACATTTGGAACCCTTTTGCAGTTATCCAGGTGATTGGGGATTCCTGACATTAAAGAGAATATCAATTAATGTTAAGAAACCTTAAAGTGTACAATCGCATGATTTATGCATGATTTCTATGAGGGAATTCATACATCAAATAAATAAATAACAATCAGTATCTATAATTCATAAAAATAAAATAAAAAATAAAAAGGTTTTTATTTACTTTTAAATTAGCTTTGGCTAACTGGGTGTCTGCTGCTGTTAATAACCCAGAAATGTAACTACAAACAATTATTGGAGGAAACGAGGTGGCAGCTTTGTTTTGTCTTTGAAGATATAACTGATGCACGAGGCTCTCACCATCCCCATCGATATCCTCATCACATTCGTCACCAAATTTATCCACATCCGTGTCTTTTTGGTCGTTGTTTTTGACTGCACGGCAGTTGTCGCAGGCGTCGCCAAAGTCGTCCTCATCAATGTTACTCTGGTCCACGTTGGGCACCAGCACGCAGTTATCCTAAGAAGAAAATGTTGTAGTCGCAGCAAGAAAGTATGTAATACATGCTCTCCAGTGTGTGTATGTTTGTGCATGAACCTGTGCGTTGAGGATCCCATCCCCATCTGCATCCTCATCACAGGCATCTCCAATTCCATCACTGTCAGCATCCTCCTGGCCCGAATTGGGCACAGTGAGGCAGTTATCCTGCAAAGACAAGCACCTAATGTTAGTTTAAAC
This sequence comes from Leuresthes tenuis, assembly GCF_036924035.1. NCBI lineage: Eukaryota > Metazoa > Chordata > Actinopteri > Atheriniformes > Atherinopsidae > Leuresthes > Leuresthes tenuis. The sequence continues at coordinate 10,957,454 of NW_027325361.1, read as the reverse complement.
AACATTTAAGAATCTTACAAGTTACTCGTGGCATAATTTCCAGTAAATTAATCTCACTTTACTTTCAAATCTAAAACTTTCACATAGTAATAGATGTGCTTCCAAGACCTTTGAATCTTTGTAGCTACAAAAATAATTGTTAGGACTTATGCTGATGACTTTGTTTTTTTGTTTTTGTGTCTGTAATTTGTAGGAGACGCACCTTGTCGCAGTTCCTCTCAGGACAGTTCAGCTTTTCATCGGGAACACCATCGATGTCAGTGTCAGGACCACAGAAGTAGCCGTTGCCAGCCCATCCGACTCCACACTGTGTGGGTGTAATTGTTTTAGTAGCTTTACACTGTTTTTAATGACCCTGCTATGTCCCACAGACAGTATCAGTGCTAACAAATACCTGATATTTAATAACTGAGTCAAGTTTTTACACTCAAATGCTTTGATTGCTTTAATCAGTGAGGTGAAAATGGGACAACTTGAAAAGTGTGATTGATTCACCTGGCACTCAATAGCCCCCTCTCGATGGACAATGCACTGGGCACTGGCGTGGCAGGGATTGGGTTGGCCGTTCCCACAGGCTCTCTCAGGCTTACAGCCACGTCGTTGATCCCCAGCATAGCCAGTTTTACAGGGACCACACCTGAAGGAGCCCTAATTATAAAAAAGGCAATCAAAAGTAATGCACAGTCACAGGGTCAGCGTGTCATTTAATTGAGGGTCTCTTTGAAAGTTTATGTTTTCCTGTGCTAACAGAGATACTGAAGGGAGCACTGAAGCTCCTTTCCTTAGTATTCAGACTTCATACAGCTCTTATGGCTGCAGCTTAGACAGTTTCAGGTCATTTTACTCAGTTAAGAACCCCAGAAAAGACTATTTGACCAGACCCACCATATAAAGTTAAACAATAAGAAAATCTGAAGTCTCCCAACATCTGCCACATGGTCTGGTTTTTACATGGAATGTCTTTAACTGTGGCTTTGATGTAACCATTTTTTTTTTTTTAAATTGTGTTTAACATATGTGTGGCTGTTTGTCTCGTTTGTCTCTGTGTGGCCCTGTGATGGACTGGCGACCTGTTCAGGGTGTACCCTGCCTCTTGCCCGATGACCGCTGGGATAGGCTCCAGGCGACCCGACCGACGGATTAAGCGGGTATAGAAAATGGATGGATGGATAAATTGTGTTTCTGTTTTTTTAACATCTTTAATTATTAGGATATCCTCCTTGATATATTCAATGTTACATCAAATGGCTTCTGGCATAATTTTGGATATGTACGATAAAATCCTGCAAAATTTTAAGATTTGAGATTTCTGAAATCTTTTTTCTCATACTTTATGTGTGCTAAAACAAACTATATTTGAACGAGATGTGACAGTGATTCGGTGTTATACTCACAGGGGTGTTCATGCACAGAGAGTTCTCCACACAGCCTCCATTGTTGGGACCCACACACTCATCGATATCTTTGCACACCTTGAAAGGACAAACAGAAAGACAAAAAGTAACTTCGGCTGGTTTACATGTTCACACTGATATAAGAGGCTGAGAATGTAAGACAGTTCTGTAGGATTAAAGTGGTGTTTAGTCGGTCCACCTTTTCAATTAGATTGAGTTTAAGATGAATGATTCATATCAACAGACAAGTCTTCAGCTCACAGTAATACAAGACAGTGTACACAAAGAAGAAAACTATGTGGTAACAGTGCAAGTCATCAAAGCTGACCTGCTTGTTGGCGGTGGCGTAGGCGAGGCCGACGCCCTTGACCTGTGGTCCGGTGTATCCCGCAGGACACGAGCCACAGCGGAAACCAGGGGAGGTGTTGATGCAGCGAACACCCATGTGACAGGGCTTGACTGAGCACTGGAGGTAACAAAGACACAGGCAGTTCACTTCAGCTCTGAACCACACAGGTGTGTCCACATCATCATACTTTTGCTCAGGTGCTGCAGTTTGATTAGAACAACGGTAGCCGTGACAGAAGTATAAATCTCCCAAACTGAGACGTACAAAAGATCCATCAGGATGGAGAGAAGGATGCCAGAAGACCTCTTTCACAGCAGAAATGTAATCATATCATAGCAGGAAAAACAAAGATGTAAATAATAATATTCACAATGGCTTCATTGCTTAAGTGAGACCCTCTCAGGCTCCTGGTATTCTGCAATGATGACAGGAATGATTTAATAGGGCACTTAGAGCTCTGCCTTTGAAAAGGTTGGTACACAGTCTTCAGAAGAGGTTTAAACAAGCAACACCTGTGTGGCTGCAAAACTAGACTTTTGGAATGCATGTAACAGGCTGATGTTCTCCATAAATGCTCTAAAGTTCTATTCTTTGAGTATTTTTTCATAAACATGAATATGATTCTACAGAATCCACAATAAAGCTGTTCTCATTCACACATAGACAGCTAAACTCCCTCAGAAAGAACCTGAGGGACTGTTTCTAAAGACACCTTCAAAAGATAACAGTCTGGCTGCTTAGAGGAAAAATAAACTGAAATGAGGGGTGGCTCAAGACTTGACTTTTCCACAGTACTGTGTGTCAGCTCATTTAGCCTCGTTTGTAATTTTGTTGCTTCATTTAAAGGTTGTCATCTGCGTTTTTTGTCTGGTTACCAACTTCTGATAGAGCAGGTGTTCTGCAATAGAAGCTGCTCTAAGGGCAAAGGTTGCTGAATTGTAAGTAGATGAGGATGTTTTATTTAAAGAAAAAAAGGATTCTGATTTTGGCTCTGTCTGTTTTTTGTTAGGGTGGTACATGGGAAAGTTATTGGGGTTCACCGTTTATCTTCCTCTTAATGAGGCTTTAATGGATTGAGGCATTCAGACGAAGTTGTCTCCTTTCCATTGGCTCAACCATAAGATTTAGAAGTGATCTACTCTGTTAAGTAATACGAATTATAACACTATCACCTTTTAAAGAGCATGGCTTTGCATACCTCATCCACATCAGTGCAGTGGGTACCGTTTCCCTCCATGCCATCGGGGCAGGGTCCACACTGAGCACCCTGAGGAGTCTCCATACACTTCACCCCAGGGTGGCAGGGATTTGGTATACAGGAAGAGGAGGGAGGAGGCTGGATGCCACCCATCCCTGAGGAGAGAGGAGATCAACTACTTTCTGGTTCTTTGTAAACAGGCATCTTATTTAAAGATGTTCTGTTTTTTATGTCTATCACCTTCTGATGGATTCTTTACATGTACATAACTTCATGTGATGACTTATAACTTTCATCAAAATACATAAATTTCTTTGCATTCTGACCCAGTGATATTCTTGTGTCCTTACGCAGGTCTTAAATGTCTGGAAAAACTGGAAAATGAGCTGAACCTAGTCATGGTATTAAAGCATATTCTCCATTAAAACCATTTATTCAAGTAAGTTATTTTTTAAATTGTCTGGTTAACTCACCACAGGCCTCACACTCCATCACTGTGTTCTTCAGGAATACAATCTCTTTAATCTGTAAAATATCATGAAAGTAATTTTTTTCTTTTCCCATAACAGCAACCGTGACTGTACTTGATTAATTTCTCAAGTTTATCTGATAGTGTGTTTGTTCATGACTAATTAAGAATAAATTTCAACAACAAATGTTTGTTAAACTGCAAAAATACAACATATTTCAGTCCGTCATTTGACTACAAAGGAGGTGTACCTGTTGTTTCAGCAGCTCTTTAATCTCAGCCAGGGCGATGTTAGTCATTTTAATCTGACTGATGATCTCTCCGTCTGGATTTGGACAATAAGAACAGCTATGGAAAACTTTTATAATGTAACTACAGATATTCTCAACAGTTTCTCTCATTGAAGCAGCCCACACAAATTCTTCACATCTTTGATGTATTAAAATGTTTCTTTGTCAGATGTTGTTGAAGAGTTTTTATACCTGCAAGTTACCAAAAATAAATGAATGAATAAGCCTTTTTATTCATAAATGAACTTCAGGTTGCTGTGATTTCATTCTCAATCTTTGTTTTCAGCTGGTTTTTGACAGACTTACTCCACATTGTATCTGCATTATCTGTCTGTTGTCCGATTATTTTACTGAAAAATTGGAAACTGCTGTCATGAATTGTCTCATAAAACCTTAACTTTCTAGGTGATTTTTATTTATTTTTTTACTTTTCAAAAGAGGAATATTTGCATTATATGCAAATATGCATTTATTTTGTTAAGTTTCTGTTTTAGACTTTAGCAGAGTCACAATTCTGAGATGGCTCTTGTCATGGTTCTATATGATATTCTTTAAGAAATATTTATAATTTAGACTAAATTTCCCTTTTTGGCAAATATTTCTATTTGGAAACACTTGAAAACTTGGTTGGCGTTACGCACAGAGCAAGATATGTGGGATTCTCCACAAATCAATTCCTTTTTTTAACATTACTTAAGTCAGATTTTGACTAATAAACTATTATAATTGTGTGTGACATCTGAGTGATGAAAGCTACATAGGTCATGCTCTGACAGAGAAGACAACAATTAAAAGTTTTGGTGAATAAATTATTCTGCTGTTAAATTCAGACAAAACAGACATAATGTTTAAAACTGAAATTAATTTGAGGATCGGAGTTTCTGCTTATCTTGACCCTAAAAACAGAGACTTACTCAGTCAGTTTTATTGGTGTAAACACAAGAGGGCAGCATTTAGTCATTGAAAATGACAACTGGAGCTTTGACAACTTTGAAATTTCCCTTTTATGTTTTCAGGTTTTTGATCAAATTTTAAAATCTTCATTCACTCACCATGAGCCATGCTGCCATCCTCTCCCGTATTTATGTGCTCAAAATGTTTTTTTGTTCTTTAATCGTCATATTAATCTATTTGTTCATTATGTAAAGCGGTTGGTTTGAACAACATAAAGCATATTTAGTTTTTAATCATCACCTTTAAAGATAAGAGACACACACAATTGCATCATATTTGCCTGAAAATACAACAGAGAAAAAGAGGTTATCAATAACAAAAAGTGCTTTCATATTGAAAACAAGAAGTTGAAGTCATACACGTATACACACAGGTTCTGGTATTGAGCTTTGTGTCTAACCTTTTCATTTTAATTTCCAACTGAGATCTCTCCTCTGATTCTAACTGCTCCCTTTTTTTACTTTTTCACGGTCATTTTCAACAAAAGGTTGATAAATGAGAGCCCAGGCTTGCTTCCAGATTCTTGTTTTTCTATGGAGGCTTTGTTGGCTTAACGTATGGGACCAGAAACTCATGGGGGAGTGAATATAAATGTGTGTGTGTGGTGGTGCTGGTCTTGCACGAGGTGATCCTCTGTCTGATGGCACAGTCTAATACACGGCATTCCTCAGCCACCACAGGCCTCGTTTGAATCACGACCCACGCATTCACTTGAGTCTGCGATATTTTGATTCCAGCTGCAAAAATTATTTCCCAGATATGGATCGACTAAAGATTTTCTGGAATATACATTTTTTCAGGCTCACATGCTTACAGGAATTCAACTTTGTGGGCGTCCTGGTGTGTTTACAAGGGTTCCAGGATTGAATATGATCTGGGTTTTCCACACAGATTACTCTTTTTTCAACCATCTTCCAACTATCCAACAGAAACCTCCTTATCCAGAAAAATGCTAAATAAATCATCTTTTAAGTGAGGCTGAAATACATACTCCTTGTCAGATTGGAACATTTTTATTTATACACAAGAAAATACAAAGAAAACGACATTTCATTTAGCAGATGATTTTTCACACATTCTGTAGATGTTAAAGATTTTTTTTCACTAGAAGTTGTGTTTGACCTTCTGACAAATGTGAGTCCAATATCAATTTCCTTTTAGCTCTATTTTTGGTTCTCCACCAACTTTTGTGAAAAACATCTGGCAAACATCTAACTGCTCAATACTCCACAGCTTGTTGTTAACTGTGTTTGTCTGCTGTTTGCTACTGAACATGGGAAGAGGGTTTTAAAAGCTTTTTCCTCTGAAACTACTACATGCTGCAGCCAAAAACAACACCACCATGTCTAAGGTTACAGCCGTGGAGCCAAAGTTCCAGATGAAATCTTCATATAGCTGGGAGGAGCTGCATTTTCAGGTTACTCTGCAATATCCTCTTTTATTATAGAGATGTGAATTATAGCTGCTTTAAAATACCTTTAAAATGCCAGATGTGCTCATGTCATGATAAGCTGCTGTTGGGGTTCAGGTGAGGTTCTACCTATACTGGTTCAGCTAATTATATAAGACCCCAACACTGCTCCCCTAACCCCCTCACGTCCGCCTCATTCAGCCACTTCGCCTACCCAGGCACCACCACCTCCCCCGGAGGAGCTATGCAGGAGCACAAATCTCCTGTGCAAGGAGCGCAGGAAATGTGTTCTTCTCATTAGCAGCAACTCTGTTTACCGAGTGAATTCCACAGCAAAAAGAAAAGATAGTGGAAATAAATCACCCTCCCTGCTAATAGAAAGGTCAAAACCTGGACGACAGAGGGAACACAGTGATTGTTTTACCTTACTGTGTTTACTTTAAGCTTTACACAGAATGTTCAAGCTCTGGGGTCCCCTTTACAGGACAATCTTGTCAAACCTTGCATGAGGAGGTGCTAATTTTGACAAAAAAAAAAGAATAAACAAACAAGCAATTATTGCAGCTCTTAAAATGATTATATCTTTAGCACCTATTTTGTCATTATTTCTCTTTTTCTTCTGATTTCTGTGATGAAACAACCAAATCTTAGTTGTGCTTACACACACACACACACGTATTTTAATCATATTTAATATTCAAACTAATCTCAGAGACTGTCTATGACAGCTATGACCAAAGATTGATGGGTTTCATTTAGTTTCCCAGCTACACAGCCTAAAGCAATGTTTGCTGTACTTGTTGTCTGAAAGCATCAGTCTTACTTATTGCTGGAAGTGGTTAAACACAAGCAATGACCAGCTAATCCACAACAGATAGTCAGTCTAAAATGTGAAACGGAGACATTGCTCTCACCTCTCTGTCCTGCCACAGTGTGCCCCCCCATGCAGAGCGCACAGATCAGCCCCAGAAGCCACAGCATGCTTGGATCACTTCAGGTTCAGCAGCTTCGTCTCCTGCCTTCCTCCGTCCTTCAGTTCAGTCTCAGTGCTCCTCCTGCAAGCTTGTTTCCAGCAGCACACCAGGAGTGTTTCCTCCCCTGCTTTGGTTTCCCACCTCCTTCACCATCACCCCCCTTTCCTGGTTTACATGTCCATCCCTTCCTCTAAAGCTCCAACTTAACTCAACACACACAGTGTGTGATTGAAGCATAAAACGCTTGCTTTATTGAAGAACAGCATGGTTTGTGTATGCTATGGTTAATGGCTGGCTGGTTGGTGTTGGAAGTGTATCAGACAAATGGTGTATAGTAAAAACGGGTTGTGTGGCTGCTGCTTTTGGCATATTGGACCTTTTTCTCCCTCGGTTGGTTGTGAAGATTTTTTTTCTCATGCTGCTTCTGCATTTTGCCTCAGTTTTTTCTTTCTACAAATCAATAATGATATGGTGTGACATGTCACGTGTGGTTGTTCCTCTGAGGTTCTACTCACCTCATTTCAAATCTTGGTGTGAACCAGATGACTTTTTTGTATTTTGTCTCGTTACATAAACCATATAAAGAGTCATCAACAATATTAACTGTTTTCCTCGATATCACGAACTCCAAAATATCTTTAGAAGCACCGACAAATTTCATTTCAAAAGTACTGGTGTACGTTTGACAAATCAGACAAAACCCCTCCAACATCTAATTGGATTTCACTTTAAGTAGTTCAAAACTTATGACAGACAGCTATTACAACCTTACAGTCTTCTCCTTTGATTTTTTTCCAACTATTCATTCAGGTGTCTTTTGCTAAAATATTTCAAACAGGGAGTTTAATTTGCTGTTGTATAACCACTAAATTTATTTATAAATCTATCTATTTATATATAAAACTCTGTTTGAGTGTTTGTTATCTTTAATATCACCAATGCTGTGATTTAAGTATTTGTCTTAGATTGTAATTGAGTGATTTATTGCATTAAAAGAGGAGATAAGAGAAAAAAGAAAGCTTTTGTTAATCACAAATCAAAGTATTTTGACAAAAAGAAAAATCCTTTTTGCTTTAATGTCTTGATGAGTGAAAATGAAAGTAACTTAAAAGGCATTTTTTACTTTATAATGTAAAGGCACAGGCTTCGGGTTCAGTGGGGGCTTTTACATAAACCTGTGTTTACTGAATAATCTGGACTGCATCTGAATCTCTGTGCGTGTGTCAGCAATGGCATCAGCAGATGTTGCTTACATTCTTTATGCTGAAGGTTTTTGGGTTTTGGTTCACGTCACCTTGGCAACACTCAACACCTTAATGCCTCTCTGTTCTCTACACCGACCGCCACTGCAGGGAAGTCTCGCTGGGGAGGCTCTGCTGGTAAATCAAACCTGTTCAGGACTCAGGGCGCTTCACCGTGTGTCTGGTGGAAATGACATTATATGACTAAATCAAAAGGTAGAAATGGCTCAGGCAAGTTTACTTGAACAACTTTTGGATAATATCTTCTTCTAAATGGTAAAACATGATATTAAAGAGTTATTGTTCAACTTGTTCCAAAATACATTTACCCAAGACAGACCTTTCAAGTACAAAACTGAGTTCTTTTTACTTTTCTCTTGTTTTCATGACAGGTTCTGCTTCTAATCCACATCATTTCACTGTGCTGCTACAGTTTTAGGTAGAATTTAGGTAGAAAATCTATAACACTTTTCTTGATAGGTAATTTCCAATGCAACCACAGACTGCCCCAGCAAAGCTGTCGCCTTGATGGTAGCATACGTCTCTCCAGTGTACACCTCAGTGATACCTTCACACATGTGCAGGTGACCTATGCCACAAGCACTGATGCATCTCCATACCATCCACACATGCTGGCTTTTGCACCTTTCACTGATAACAGCCTGGATGTTCTTTCCTATTTTTGGCATTTTACAATGTTCCCAAAACACTGTTACTTGTATATTTTATAAACTTTTTCTTCTTTGTCTTTGTCTTTCTTCCTTCTCTCACAACTTTTTGCTGGATTCAGATCATTGTTTGGTTACATTTTCTCAATACAATGAAGTTGTTCTGAGATACTAAAATTTTTTTCTTTTATACTTGTTTTTGATTAGAACAATTATAAAAATTACAGATGTAAGTGTTCTTGTACTTTGTACTTTCTAACTTTTATGGAAATGGGATTTGTACTAAAAATTGTGGCGTCATGCAAATATTTTTGGGCCATACCATAACCACAGCCCAACCACTGACAGCACTGCAGTCTGCCACACTGCACCAGCAAGTCTTCAAACAAGCCAAGAAAGGATAAACTTAAACACCGGCCCTATGGATGTGTTTTCTCCCTCATTTTCAGCAGTCACTGTCATATCTTCCTACACTCTGTGAATGAGTGCTTTGTATATTGCAGTCTGTATCTTTGTCACCAGATGTCACTAAATCTCAAACACTGTTTCTTTGACGAGACCAAGGCTGAAGAACACAGTTAAAGCAAAAGCCTGTCTCAGGACCAACTGGAGTGTTTTTTAAGAGTTATACAAAGTACAAACATTTTACAAGTTACCTTTATTAGCTCTATTAGCTCCTAATTTGCCATGTTGACATACCTATAATGCAGCTGCAAATGCTAACAGCTGTTTACTTACCAGTAGGAACAATCTTTGCAAAATAAGCAAAAACGTATCGTCTGTCTGAAACATTGACGGATCTCTCACATTTTGCTGAAGTGTTTGCTTCCAATTTTTCGTCTTCTCAAGTTGGACACGGGTCAGACTAAACAGTAGTGACTCTAGTACTACAAAATGATATAACAACAAGGCCAAATCACCTACTTTTATTTCTACAAGATGATACCTAGACATGTTGAAAAAGAAACAACAGCTTAGTAGCTATTGTCTCTAAACACTTTTCTAATGATTTGTGTCATTGGCTCTAAACAAAGTTCACGTTTCATCTAAAACTGGATCTGAAGAGCCACATTTTTAATTCACATGAAGTTCATGTTCATGAAGTTCAGCTGACAGTTTCTCACCAAACATTGTAAAAATGACACAGACAGAACCAGGACTCATTATTTCTCTTAATTTTATTCAAAGAAAGGAAGTTGTTGTTTTTTTATCTCAGTGTAAAAAGCAGAAATGTTCTTTCACATAATGCTTTGTTCACATTTGAATTTCTGAACTCTTCAGATTACTTTATCTTTGCTGTTTTCTTTTTATGAACTGAAATGAGACTTCACTTTTTATGGTCTAAAGAAAAAAAAAAAACCCAACTACTGATGTGGAGCGAGAGTCGTCCATGCAGCTGCTGAATGTGGATCACCACACAGCATTGAGCACAGATGCAGGTGTTCACAGACACATAAATAAAAAGGTTTAAAACATCCAGGTTGGGTTTAAGTGTGAAACATTTGCTTTGTATTTACAGAGTCCTTGTGCTATGTAAAATGCAAAAAAGCACCATGTTGCTCCAATAGAAAGGGTCACATTTGGCAAAAGATCAAGCTGCCCCTTTCCTTAGAAAGGAATGGGAAGTTCCATCATGCAGAAAGCACGAGGGCGAGTCAGATGCAGTTTCATCAGCGGAGAATGGTGTGCTACTCGGCTTTCTTGGCTTTCCTCTTGCGTGCACCTTCAACCTGCTCCTCCTTCGTTTTGAGAGGTGAAGAAGGAGCAACAGCAGCGGCAGCATGGTGATGGTCCTCTTCGCTGCCGACCAGAGGAGAGCCGAAGAGCAGGTGGCAAATCCAGGACTCAATGAGGGTGAAAGGGGAGCCATGAGAGTGTCGGGCGGTCATCACCACCTGAAGAAACAGAGATGCTGACGGTTAGAACACATTCATCTTGTTTGTTTATCTGATTTGGGTTTTCCAAATCAGTTTGTTCAATTAGTCCGACTAAAACCGGACAGCATCGTAGCACCCCCAGATAATGTTGTTCATCTCATTTGTAATGAAAAATAAAGCTTTAAAGACGTCAAGCTCACTGCTCAGCATGGTCCTAGTTACCACCAGCTAGTTTGTAAAATGTTTTGATTTGTGATGTAATAGGTCAAGTCCTATATTAGCTGAAAGGGAGATAATCGCCACCTACGGCATAGAGTCTGACATACATCTTGTGCTTGTGTACTGGGACATGGAGAATAGTCTAATTAAATGACCCAGCCCGGGGTATGACTGTAGCTTGACTTAAGAGTGCATGTGAACTTTCTGACCGAGGCTGTAAAATATAACCTTATATAACCAGAGTTACATCCACTAACTTTTGTTTTCAGCAGAAAACCCCTCTGTTAACTATGGCTTTGGGGTCAGAACTGCAGGCTGTTGGAGACACTCGTTGCACGAGCATAAATACTCACATGGGCTTATGTAATTTACAGAGGCACCCCCACAATCTTTGTGTGGGTCTGGCATTAAGGCATATATCTCACTTAAGCCTATCCTTCAAATTCCTGTGCATCATTAAATATTTTGGGTATTTGAGAACTGCTTCAAAAAATGTCCTTAATAGCTACTGTAAAGCAAACTTTGACCCACATGAAACAGCACAAACTGCATGTGTTTGTAGAGGTGGGTGGTTGGAAATGATAAACTAAAGCTTTTATGTTTAATTTCAATTACAAATTCATGACCACAGATCTTTTACAAAGATGAGTTACACCCCTCTGCATCTCCACTGGCCTCATGCCATGCTCATTTCTGTCTTGCTTTCTTGTCTTTACTTTACCTTTTTTAAAAATTTTCTCTAACTCTGTGTTCATTTTCTATCTAATTAAGTGGATCACCGCCTAATTGTAACACGAGGTACAAATGACATCACCTTTTCCCATGCAGCACAGAACAAAATCTGTATTTTACCTTGCTTGTGGCCATGAAGAGTGTGAAGATGATGATGAGGGTGCTCTTTGACACTGGCAGCCAGTGAGCCTCCTGCAGGGTGAAGAGGATGGCGCCATACAAGCTGGCTTTGGTCGGGCTGCCGAGACCAAGAACAGACTGTCAGTAAAACATGTTTGACCACAGGTTTGATGTGTTTTAATTCAAGGAAAAAAAGAGTTCATGTGCCTTATAAAGTCAGCCCAGTTAAGTTGAATAAATCATAAATCATTTTTTCAAGATGAAACACAGGCAGTTATTATCTTTACAAATTAAGGGTTCCATCTGATAGAAACCATGTGTGTATACTGTGCAGTAAGATTTGCTCAAGTGTTCTTTCAGATGCCAGAAGCAGAAGCAGAACATTTTAATAGGGGCGGCCAGACTGAGACCATTGTTCCCATTGAAGTGGCAAGAAACAGATCATAACGTCATAATTGTTTTGCCGGTGCACAACTGCATATATTTCTATATATATGGAAGGTGTTCGAACGTGTCCCTTGGGGAGTCCTGTGGGGGTGATATGGTTCTGTTAGCGTTGTTGGGCCGTGACCTTCGCAGCCGAGTGTGAAGTGGCTGGGATGAGAATCAGCACCTCCAAATCCGAGACCATGGTCTCCAGCTGGAAAAGGGTGGAATGCCCTCTCCGGGTCGGGAATGAGATCCATCTCCAAGTGGAGGAGTTCAAGTATCTCGGGGTCTTGTTCACGAGTTGTGGGTAGTGACCAAAAGAACGAGATCGCAAATACAAGCGGCCGAAATGGGTTTCCTCCGCAGGGTGTCTGGGCTCTCCCTTAGAGATAGAGTGAGAAGCTCAGTCATCCGGGAGGGGCTTGGAGTAGAGCCACTGCTCCTCCGCATCGAGAGGAGTCAGATGAGGTGGCTCGGGCATCTGGTTAGGATGCCTCATGGAAGTGTGTTCCGGGCATGTCCCACTGGGAGGAGACGCCGGGGAAGGCCCAGGACATCTGGGCTTCTCTGCTCAAGCTGCTGCCCCCGCGACCACATCCCCGGACAAGTGGCAGATGATGGATGGATATTCATGAATTTATCAACTTATTGCTTTAATTCAGAACACAATTTATCACTGTTCTGGGCTTGGAGCCGTGGTTGCATAGGGCATCATAAGAGGTTGGAAAGTATTGTTTTTAATGATTCTTTTCATTGATTCTACTGTTTTATTTGTTTGTTTTACTGTAAAAAAAAAAAAGCTGTGCTACATTCAGTTTGTATAGAAATTGCGATGCAAATTAAGTCAGACGGACTGATAAAACAGGGGTTTCTAGGTACAACTCCAGTCGTAGGAATACATGATTAGCTCCATGGCCACCCCTTTACTCTGCCTGCTTTAGATGCTACCTCTGGGAGACATTAAGTCAAAATGTCACTTACACAAGCCTGCCTTGATTTTGTGTTTTGTGTTGAATTTCATGTCTCCACAGTCACTTTAAAATCTTATGAATGAAAGTTTTCTTTACACACCCCCTGAAATAAGCACATGCTTGAGGAGGCAGTGATGAGCATATTTTCCGCACACTCACAATGACATGTTGAGGATCTCGTTGGTGTCGGGCCTCCATACACCGCGTAGCAGCTGCTCAAAATTGGAAATAAGAGCCACTCCAGATCCTGGGAGGATAAAAATAGACAAAGGTGGGAAAAAAAATGAGGACAAAAGAAAAAGTTTGTGTTTCGTGTCACTGCTTTTAACTCGATTCAGCTTCTCTCTGTATTTTTAGCACGAAGGCCTGCAGGGCCTCTCTAGTGTAGACAGAGCAGTAAGAGCCCAAGCGAGGAGAAAGCTTGACTCACATTTTCTGAGACCATTTTTTTATCCCTAAAGTAGTTTAACAGTGAGGAAATACAGGGGAAGTGGGATTAAGAGCATTTGTACAGCCTTACAGGAAGTGACCCATCTGATCTAGAAGTATTAACTTCCTCAGAACACAAGAACATTACTTGGTCATGGGGGCATTTTTGTCTTCCTTTCGTATATATAAAAATAATGACAAAGCAGACGGAGCTGACCATTCATCTTTTTTGATAGGATTTATGCAAAATCAGTGAATGTTCCTTGTGAACACATACATATTTTAGATTCTGATCACTTCTACTAGAACACAATCTGGCCCCTGGTTTATTGTGTTCACTTGGGGAAACGCGCAATGTGAGCACTAAATAAAATCTTAGGTATTCACTTCGAAGTATTTTTAAAAATCTAATCAGTGCAGACAGGCTGAAGCCAGAGCTTTCAAGGCGGCAGTTGCCATGTTGGTAATCCAACCCTGCAGGCGTGCACATGTGCAGCTCATTCATGTTTAAATCTAGCTGCTGTGCTGATGGTGTTACAGTTTGTCACTTAATGCAGCTGTCAGCTCTGACAGACACAGTGAGGAGAGACCACAGATTCACCAAGCAACACTAAAGACTGCCTGTAAAGTAAAATGTATCTGTTTGGATTGGATTTGTACATTTGTTTATTTTCAGCCTCTACCACGGAGGCAACAACAGTACTGACAAAGGCTTTATTTCTTATGAAACCAAAGCAGGAGACACTTTTTTTACATGTTTCCAAGGGTGGTACATTTACTGGTAAAGCTAGGATGAAAATTGATTTAAATGTGTTGAGCTTTATATCTCCTGCTTCTGATTTGGTAGATTTGCAGCTGATCATTTTAATTAATTTATTAACTCAACTTCATTTATAGGCTCTGACATATTTCAGGCTCAAATTAAACACAAAGTGGTTTAGAGGGGAAAGCAAAACTTACAAAGACACAAGAATGAAATACGACAAAATGTAAAAGACTTTAAACACACTAAACCTGTCCATTGGCTCATTGTTAGAAGAATTATTTAATCTTCGTCATTGTATTAAGATGTGAGCCCTTTAATTTCTTGAGCTGCCACAAATCAAACCTTTAATAACACTTGATTTCAGCTTTTTAGATCATTGTATTGGCTTTTTGGGAGGGTCTACAACTGAAAATGTGTATTTTTTTTGTTATGTTATTAAAGCAGATATTTTCTTGTCATAGCAGTTAAAAAATGAGGGTTTCACCAACTCCAACTTCTCTGCTCCAGCCAGCAGCTTCTCCAATAAATGCGGAGATGACACACATTAACTCACTGTCTCAACAAAACATGCTTTGTTCTAATTTGAGATAATGAAACGATGAGCTTAAGACCTCAGTCTAATTGCATTATAGAATCAAGTCGAGCACGGCCACTCGTGCATAAAGACTTACTTTATTACAACAATTTCCAAAAGGTCTCTTATTCATAGAGCTGAAGATTGCTGATTTAGGACTCACAGTTGTGGAGATGTGAATGTGGAGGTAATTTGCAGTATGTTCTGTTACACTGTATAAAAACTGCAGAACATCATACAACACCGACCTTTGACGTATCCAACAATCACCATGATGAAGAAGCCACTGTGGTAGGCGTGGTGGGCGTGGTGAACACCCGCGGCGATCTTACGGCTTCGGACGACTTCCTTCAGGGCAACCAACACCAGCTTCACGGGCAGGAAAGCCACGCATTTGTAGAAGAGGTTCAGTGGGCAGTAAAAGATGAGATACCTGTTTGTGTTTGACACCAAGACAGAAAAATGTCCATAGAAGGAGACATTAGAGCGGAGGAAGGTCTGTTTCTACCATAATACGAAACCAGTTTTGATCATCTTGTTGAATTTTAAAGGGTCAGATCACCAGTGGACACTTGTGCTTTGTCTTTGTAAAGCTGAGACTTCTGCTGGGGTGAATGGCATCTAGAAATGTACTTTCAAAAGCTACAAAGTCAAACATTTACAGATAGAAACAACCCACAGACCTGGAGTTGAATGTGTTTTTAGAAGTTTGGCTCAGAGGAAAATTTGTAGTAGTTCCCAATGACACTAACTAACAAAGACACCCTAAAGATAATGTTTCAAAAACTTCTACCAGAATGTATAAATCAATCATCTCAGTATCTGACAGGAGAACAGATGGCGGAGTGGGACAGTTTTCTTACACATACACGTGTGAACATTTGATAAAAATACATTCATTCACATTTGAGTGGACCAGGAAATCTCTGGGTATTGGGTATTTTCTCACCAGACAGCTGAGGCCAGCAGGATGTGGCTGTTGTGTTGGAAATAGTCGATGGGGCTACTTCCAAGCATGATGTCTGCCAGGATGTAACTACCAAAGCAGTAGAGCATGGCACATAGCCAAGAGGCCACGGGACTCCTGCGAGAAACCTCCACAGAGCCTGAAACACAGTAAACGAGCCGTCAGCGTTGTAAAAAGAGGCTTTCTGGGGTTTAGAGAGGCTGGTGAAGAAGCTGACATTCAGTTTATCGATTTACAAATCACTTATTTGAAATTATTCACTGCAAGTAAGTCCTTCTCTCACAAGAAAGTCAAATTTAGAGACTCTTGATGAAATACATTCACTAAACCCATCAATAAATAATTTCTTCTTAACTTGAAATAAGAAATGCCACTAAATAAATTACATGTATATGTAATAATGAAGTGTTGCTTTATCTTAGAACTATTACTTAAAGCTTTCCTCTGTGTAGATTTATAAGCCTAAAATATTGGTTTTGAGGAATAATTCGTTGTGAATGCTGTTGTAGAAGCATTTCCACTCCGACCGTGACAACATTCTGTGGTTTTATTCATCTTTTTATGAGAATTGCAAATGTTTGATTGGGATTTCTGTAAGAAACATACATCTGTGAAACCTCCTGTCAGCTCCTACAGAGCAAACTGTTACAGGCAACCTTGAAAATGTATTATCAGTGGATCCCGTATGTGTCTGAGCGCTGTATCTTCGTCTCCACCCAGTCAAGCAATTTGGGTCACGCCCTGATAATATTCATTTTTATCATAAACTAATATTCACTTGAGATGATGGCGCTCATTTATGATAAATGAGTACTCAAAGGATACAGACTCGATCAGCTCTTTGAAATTTAAAAACATTTTGGCCTCATTGTATTTACTTTTTGTCTCTCTATTTCCATCTTTTAATTTTATATTTCTTCATTTGTCACTCATTTTGTGTCTCTTTCAGGCCTGAAAATATATTTGTTTGGGGTGATATCTGAGGCTCCCTGACTCTTTCAGCACCTGGTGGAGTGAGCCTTTTTTAGTAATCTGGCCACAGTTTTATTGCATCTGTATGAACATGAACCATGATTATTTAAGACAAGATATGTAAATGTTAAACATTTATATGCAAAGTATGATTTACCTCTGAGACTGCTGTTGTTACAACATTGTTAGACACATGCAGTAAATCGAGATGCGAGCACAAACCTTTGACAACAGGTGGGTGAGGGTTACGTGGTGCGACTGGCGCTCAGTGTGAGAGCAATCTGATGCTAAGAAATGTCACCCTGCCTATAAATACATTCTGCTAAAGTGCTCCTCCTGCCTTCCAACTGTCAGGCCTGTCGCAACCTCTGACCCCACACTTGCTTCTCCTTTCTCCAACCTGAATTCTCATTGATATGCTCTTGTAGTATGTGGTGTGAACTAGCACACTCTACTCTAACACATGCTTGTAGTAGTGAATATAAGGCAATCTGGCAAATACTGACTACATGAGTCATTTGACAGTCAAATGCCAGGTATGAAAATAAGGTAAATGAAGGCAGCCACGTGCTACAGTCAGGCTGAGCTCAGAAGACAGGAAGACTTTAAAAAGCAAACCTCTACCTCTGTTTTGAGCTGTTTATGTGGCGTACAACCATTACAGTTCCTTTGAAAAACCTGGACACAAGGACAGAGTTACGTCTGCTTTCTAACACATGTAAAACTTTCTGAAAACATCGTAACTCCATTCGTGTTTTCACTCAACTGCAAATTACTGCTGCTGGGTCAGTTTGTCGAATTTCACTCCTAAAACTTTGTCGATTCCAAATGGACTAGTTTGCCTCTTCCATACTTCATACGTTCAGATGAATCTATTCATTAACCATGATTGCAAACTTGCAGTCTTTAGCCCTGTTTGACTCAAGTGACCTCCCAAAAGGCAGTTCAAATCGTTGAATATCAATCAATGGAGTTACTCAAGGTGAAAATGTTTATGTCAAACAAGTTTGATTCATTTTTTACTCACTCTAAACAGCAACATCACCATCATAGTCAACACTCATTAACACACTACTGCAGATAAATTAAAGAAACTAAGAACATTTAGTAACTTCCTCCAGATAGATGCTCTAAAACAGGTTTATTGAAGATACAAGATTATATTTTGGGGGTCTAAAGTTTGTTCATCATCATCCTACATGTTTATAACAACAGTCTGAGGAAAATATGGGAAAAGATTAATCAAAGATCTGTCCTCTTAATATACAAAAACTTTATTGTACAAGCTGCTATTAAGAGACGCAGTGAACATCTCAGCCTCCTTTTGTACCACCTTGTCTGAAATATGCTTTGCATTAACTCAGCTGAATGTTTCAGTAAAATAAAAGAAACAAGACAATGCCTTAACCTTAACATCAGGTAATGTTGACTACAGGGTGAGAAAAGTAATTGGACAGTTTATGGGTGGCTGTTGGTGCAACAGCTCACTTTATGTTTAATCTTAAATATAAATAACAAAACCAACTGCGGCCTTCAAGAAGTGCAGCAGAGAGGCTTTGGAGGCACTCTAACTTGGTCTATTTCAGGCTCTTCTATTTATTGCTGGTATGCACCGGCCTTCTCTCAGGTTTCATCCTCATTCAGGCTCTGTAGCTCAAAGGAGTGAAACTTTAGAGAATACCACCCAAATCTGAGAGGTTAAATCTCCTCTGATGGCTTCCCCCAAAAGTAAAGGAGGTCAAGATGCAGCCATAAGACACAGTCCCTCACAAAACCAAGCAGAGCTGCAGAGCTTCTGCTTGACTTTATGTAACAGGTCATGCTTTAAAAGGATGGAGAGAAAACTGCAGTGCAAAGTGCTTGTTGGGCTATCCAAGCAACAGAAAGACTAATTATCTCACAAAAATGGCATGAATGAACAAAACCGCAATTAGTTGCACACATTATTGTCTCTAATCATTTAAGTGCTTAAATGTATGTTTCAATACGTCTTACATGGATTCTACTTTTTAAGAATATTTGATTATCTGTCTGGTGAGTGTGGCGCCATGTAGCTGCCTCGCACTTCGCTGCATGGCTTCTAGTTTATATTGATCAAGTAATAAAGTAAAAACATGGTCACCCTGAAAGCCAACACTGACTGACAGCAAACATAAAAGTGTCAAACACACTCACCTGGCTCATATTTGAGGTAGAGGATGGACACGATGTAATAAGCTAGATCAAACACGGGAAACATTCCCATTTTGGAGAAAGCCTGGGCAAAATCGCCCAAATTAAGAACTCCAAGCACGTTATCCATGTTGCCTGTCTGATGAGCTGCGAATCGCTGTTTTTTCTTTTTATTCCAACTGCGCAGTCCGTATCAGAAGCTCCCCCCCAACCCGGTAACCACCGACTCTCCACCAAGCCCCCCGGTCTTAACAGTGAAAGTCTGTGACACTCAAGCCCTCCTATTAATACCCCTCATGTCCACAGCCTCGGGAGCATCATCATCATCCTCATCTGCGCTCCGTGCCAGCTGCTCTGCTGCGTTTTAGGCAACGTGAGGTTTCAAAATACACAATGCTTTATCTCCTATCATAATCCCCGTCGAAGTGGGCCACAAGACGCTGTTCGAGGTTCAAATCACCTCTCAAAGCCCGAAGCCCGTGTCCACGTTTAATACGGACAAAGGTGGACATTCATAATCCGGATCACATCCTGCATGGAGGTTGCGTCACAGCCAAATGATCGGCATTATTCCCAGTGTTTGGGGCCGACATTCCTGCGGATGATTCAATAAATATTGATTTGGAGGATGCAGAAACACTCAATCTGCTTAGTGAAACAGCGACTTAATTTGATGTATTTTTAACACGAATTATTATTATAATCTATTTATATTTTTCGCTCCTTTTGCCTATTTCGTATGTAGGCTGTGATACGCAAATCAGTGCTGTCTTTTACCACAAGGGGTGCCAAAATGGATAAAACTAAACTCTCGTTTAGTTTAATCAATCAAAGATTGTTATTGCTTCTTATGAACAAGCATCAAATTTTCGTCCAGAGATGGCCCGTAAGTTTTTGGCTTTATTTTTCAGCACTTGCCTTCAAGATTATTTTTCTATTTATTTAAGAAATGTATTAATTGATTGATTGATTTGTTTATACATTTATAGCATCAGCTGTGCCTTTGATGGTTATAAAAAGACTGTGATTCACTTATTTGAGAATAGATATTCTTATAACTGTTGGTGGAGCCTGTGGAGAACTAATTATTGAGTGCTGCAAGTAAAAAAAAAGCCTATTCTTCTGATTTTAATTGTTTTATTCAATTTAAGTTTAGTTTCAGCCAAACACCAACTTTGTGGTTTAAACCAGCTTTCACAATTTGTGAGAACAGATAATGTGGTGTAATGATAGTAAAATTAGCCTTTGTTATCATTATCACTGTTGTTGTTGTTGTTATTGGCAACTTTTTCTTTTTTAACAGAGATATGTTGTAATATAAGCCCCTTGTTATATCAAAGACTATCTTTAGGAAGTAATTATTGTTGTGTATGACTGAATGAATGCCTGTTATTGAAAATGCTACAACCATTACCATCCTTGGCTTCAGTAACTCACTGTCCTAATGTATTACACTGTATTCTTTTTCTTCAAACTAAAGTTTTCAAGGCACAATTTTTCAGCAACTTCCATGAACTTTGGCCCAAACAGCAGCATCTACATCAGTTGTTGTTGACTCTAAAATGATCTATGGTCAGCTGAGACACGCTTCTCCATCCTTTTTCAGTAGGGTATATGTACCTTACAGTCTAAACTCAGGACACCAAGACAGCGGACAACTAGATGGCGTACTGAAATGTCATTGGCCACATTCCTAATTACGTCAGGAACACGGAAGAAGGACATATCTGTGATGTGAGCAAGATGATTGGAGATCTCTTAATATTCGGGTAATTTATTAATTATTTAACGGATTTTGTAGAGGAAACCTTTTTTGTATGTGACACATACATCGTGTGTTTGTGTTGTTGAACGCTGTTTTAGTTGTAAGATAGAGGCGTATGGCGCGAAATGCTAACTCGCTCCGTGCTAATGCCAGCTCAGCGGCTAACTACCTTAGCTCTTCAGGTGAATACAAACATTACCTGTGAGCAAACACTGTGTTTCTGCTCTTTAGGACATTACTGGTGAATGCGGGGGCGGTGCTGAATTTCAAGCTGTGAGTATGACGGTCAATTACCTCTTAGACTGAGCTTTTGAGGTGAACAGTTTGAGTTCAACTGTAGATATTTTGCAGAAAGAGGAAGGAGACGCAGGGATTTGGAGATGAGTCCGGAGCACCAACAACAGGTGTGTATTATTGTGTTGTGGAAAGGAATTAGAATAATTTTCTAAATATTTGTCACTAGTATTTTCTACTTAAATTACCAGTCTGCCAGGCAGTGATAAACATAAAGATGACCAAGTGAAGTTTCTTAAAGTACTGAAGTTTTCCAGCCAGCTGTGTTGAAAAGTTGTCCATTTTCCAAGCCTTTAATGCTCAGTAGTGCCACCTGTTGATTAGCCTTGAGTTTTGAGAAACGGTGCATCATATATAGTGCTGAGCCACAAACATATAAAGGGGACATAATATGGAAAAATCACGTTCTTCTTGCTTTAGAGCATATATTTGAGTGTCTGAATTCACTTGTAGTTGAAAACCAAGGGACAAAAAAGCACAACCGGTCTTCACTGCAGTAGGAACCGTCCTCCAGCAGGACAGCAGTGTGGCACTTTGAATTGCCTTGTGTACGAATTGTGCTCTACAAATAGACTTGCCTTGCCTTCCACCTTTGCTTTCAGGTGACAACATCAGGGAGTTCCTCCTCAGCCTGCGATACTTTCGGATCTTCATCGTGCTGTGGAATATCTTCATGATGTTCTGCATGATTTTGTGAGTAACCCACTGTTGGTGCTGATTAACGTGCTGACGACTGACCATCAGTCACACAAGCTTCCTCTGTTCTCCAGAACTTCCATAACTTTCTATAGATCAATGAGCCAGACTTGTCTCTCCTCCTTCAGCATTCTGTCAATATTATTTGATCATTTTTATCCTATATTTTTGAATGATTTAATTTAGTTTTAATTTGTGATTCAGAATCTTTCACATTCACATCTTGATGCATCTAAGATTTAGTTGTTTCCCTCAGCCTTAGTATTAGTTTGTTGCTCCTGATTAACTGCTCAGTAAGTGGCCTTTCCAATGCAATTCACAAGATGTTTTCTTAAGTATGTAGTTGTGTTTTGTAAGCTTGGACATATAACAGATGTTCTCTATCTTAGAGACAATCTCTTAAGCTTTTCTAGAAGTGGGCTGTAAATATTTGTAACCGACTGAATGTCTTCATTCTGCACAGACTGTTTGGATCATGATCGGCGCTTTGCAACGAGTGGACCTCCACGAAGATGCTCACTTTTCAAGACAAATGCAATCAATTTCTCCTTGATTGGACGTCTCTGCTCTTTTGGCCATTTTATTTTCAGTCTTGCTCCATTTTGTTTACATTGCAATAATCGTAACTGCTTCAGGCTGGTTAGGACTTAAAGAGCCATTGTATTTATTCTCTATTAAAGCAGTTGTCACATTTCTATTCTCTTTGTTTCGGCTGTAACTGTCATCTTGTCACCAGAACAGCCTTTTATTTATTTTACATACCCGGCTGTTCCTTCCAAACTCTACACTTCGTTTGTAAGTGAAAAATGGGACAAACTCTCTCACTTTTAGCCCTCTGCTCTATGTGTGTCCTGTGTTACCTCTTTGTTTAAATCATCTTTCTTTATTGTGGGTCACACATGCTGTAAGTAAATATCTATGTCCACTATATTGTAAATTAGTCCCCATTCATAATAAAAACACAGTTATTCTGAATGCAGTTATTGGACTGTTGATGTAGTCTGGGAAAGTGGATCTAATTAGGATTTACTGTGTTATTATTTATATCTTGCCTTAAAATCAAATCAAAATTCATCTGGCAACAAATATTAGCAAAATGGCTCTCCAGATGTTTAACTCATGCTGCTGAAAGAACTGTCTACACTTTCAATGTGCTCTTGCTCCAGTGTTGCTGTGGCTGCGCATCACAGATTTTCCTGTAAAGCACAGCTGCTTCACCATATTCTTTCTGAAAAAAAGGCCCTCTGAAAGTTTTCTATTTCTCCTGTTACACAAAACACGTATTTTTATGTTTATTCTTTTATAAGGAAATAACAGAGATACAATCATCAGGAAAAAAAAGATTCATTTTTATTTTAAATTAACTTCAATGCTTAGAAATACACAAATCAACAGTAATAGTGTATTAATTTTCTATACAAGCAGTTTGAAAAGCAATGCAATGAAAGTAAGTTTGTTATATTCTCAACCTATCTCTATGTGTGTCACACGTGGATAAAAATAAGACTACATCAACATGGGCCCTTTAAAATATTGATTTCAGTTTTTTTTTACATACAGTTTTGTTTAGTAATAAAATGGGATGTAGTTTGATCATTCCAGATCAGTTTGTTTGAGAATCGGACAGAAATTCTGTTTTTCTCATCAGTAAAGCACACTTCAGACAGATGTTTGTCTTCACCGGATTTTTCTCTCCCTGCGTCCGGTCTTATAGTTTCATCGGTGTAGCTTAAGTTTTTAGTTTTTGCATAGTTTGTTCTTCACTGTGAAAGTGTGTGTGTTTAGTTTGACAAATTTTAATGATCTGCGTCGTTGTCATAGATATCTGAAACGAATAAAAAAATGTGTATCCTTAAAATCCTTAAGACAAACACATGGATAAACATTTTACATCAAATTACAGAAGTATGGTAAACTTCATATGGAGTTTATTATAGAGCGAGAAAATTTGAACTCACCATCAGGATAGTCAACATCATCATATATAGATCCTTCCCTGAAAAGACAGAATCATTTATATTTATTTGTCTTATAATTTACTGATATTCAAAATAAGAACAACACATTTTTGTGAATTTGTAGAAATTGCTTTTAGATTTCTATTTAAAAGAATTGTTGATTACATTGAGATGGATAAATGCACAGCGTATTATAATTAACTGTTTTAGTAGAGCCCCATATTTTATGTTTACATTAATTAATTTAATTACATGAACAGCTCCAGTCACACAAACTCTGAAAAAACAAGAGATCTACAATCTAAAGAGCTAGTTTACTTGTTTGTCAAGAGCTACAAAAAGTTAATTATTATTAGTTACTGCAACACTTGGAATGTACTAAATTATCAACTGTGGAAAAGCCACACACGAACTGATGAACAGATGCTTACATCGAAAGAAGAAGACCTCTTGATACGTAACCATCTGTGATAAAGGAGATAAAACGCAGATTAGCATTACCGGAAAACAGCTTATGCTCTATTCATCATAATATCAGATGTAATTTATGCACTGCACTGTCTTATTATCTGGAAAATAGAAGTTATCTCCAATAACTGCAAATATAGAGGTTCCTAATTTGTTTTCAAAAGGTTTATTGATAATTTTTTATCCACATGTTGAACAGTGAAGTCAGGATATGGAGGCCTACAGAGATAAAATACACCCACATATAAATGCAATGAACAGGGAAAAAATAAAGAGTTTGCGTAGTATGTTTTATGATGTGTAAAGTCTCTGCTGCTTCTACTCTCAAACTCCTGACCTCCTCTTTGTTTTTAAAAACTCCCATCTTTTGATAAGTGCTCCTTCTTTTCTAAAGCTGCTCATCTTGTCAAACTGCTCCTGCTGTACATTAGAGGAAATTCAATCTGAGAGGGATGCAAATGGTTTACTTACATTTTCCAAACCTGTTTCGACACAAAGCTTTCTTGCTGCTCGTGAGCTGGATGACATCCACGACTTCTCCCTGAGTCACGGGAAGATAATGGTTTCCTAGTTTCTTTATGATGCAG
Source organism: Leuresthes tenuis (assembly GCF_036924035.1). Taxonomy (NCBI): domain Eukaryota; kingdom Metazoa; phylum Chordata; class Actinopteri; order Atheriniformes; family Atherinopsidae; genus Leuresthes; species Leuresthes tenuis. The sequence goes on along the minus strand of NW_027325361.1, from coordinate 10,932,510 downwards.
TTAGGATCCACCATCATGCTGTGCAGCACCGTGAGAGGCCCGTCGTACTGGGAAAGAGCAGTCGCAGTGGTACATTTTTAAAATATATTCATAAATGGATGCATCTCATCTTTGTATGGCATATGTGAAGTTTGTCAGGGTCCAGTCCTGGGACCAGTTCTCTTTATTGTATTTAGTGCATGTTTCCCTTTGGAAGAAAACTCAGACATACTCTCGTTATCTGCCACTTAAATAGTCTGGTGGGACGAAACGATTTTACCTTGAATTTTTTTCTTAGGTCCTTTTCCACTTTCGGATCAATGCTGAAAACATACGAGTTTGGCTGTTAATCAAAGTGGTTCACAAATGCATTTATTAGCGAGACATTTTCTTACACGAATGAAAGGAACTAATCAGAGGAAACATTTGTTTTCCTCTTTTTGAAAAACGTCTGGTGTCAACTCTTCACACGTCTTAATAAAATGTTATACTACTGTGATTCTACAGCGACACAGCTGTCTGAACCTCACATTTCCTGTTCCCTTTCAGTAACCCAGATATGAAAATCTACCTAATTTCAGGTGGAGGTTGGGGAAAATCCTCAGGAAATGGCTGAACATCGTCATAGTCATCTGTGGACAAAACACAGTGAATCTGAAACTGAAATTATTGCGTCTTCTTTTACACAAACAACCAGCACGGTGGAACAAATAAGCCAAAACATTTTTCAAAATATGTGCGGGAACTAAGTGTGACCACGAATTTACCACGAATATCAACCGTTTATGAGTACATATTTTTTCATTTATAATTATGTTTGGTATTAAATGCTCAGAGATACTTGCTGTTTTATATGAAGAAATAGATTGATCAAACCAAATTATAGTTTGGTTGTTGTAGCGTGTGATTGTTTTATTTATGTTGCTGAAAGATGAAATTTGCTGTGTCAGTCTCGCACTTCACAGATTTTAAGTAAACTACATCTCAGCAAGAAATATCATACCTTTTCCTACATTTATCTGAGAGCTTTCATAACAAAATACTTTATAAAATCTCTACAAACATTTTTGCAGTGATCACAAAAGAGAAACATATTATGATGTTTTGTTATCATTTTAAATGCCAATAAATGCCTGCAAATTTATTCTGTACAAGTACAGCATCAATGAGTTCTCAGTGAATCAAACCGTCTCTTGACGGTACTTTCGACTGATTTTCTAAAGATTAGAAACAAATAAAAGATAGACAAGATCCTGAAAGATTAGTGGAGGAAACAGTGAGCAAATTGAAATATAATAAAAATAAGAATTAGGTGCAGATAAAGACAAAATGGATCAAAATGAGCTTTTTCTCTACCAACAGCAACAGTAAAATATTGTTTTACAGGTGGGCGTAAGTAATTATACATGTATAAACTATATGTGTCTGCTTAAATACTTTACCATAAGTACTTTGTATAAACAATTCATACAAACTTTTACTCAAGTAGCTATTTTCTAACTGCAATATTAATACTTTTACATAACGATACCTGTTATTAATTCTAATGTGCTATTAATGTTTGTGTTTGTTGTAGTTACTCACCATCATCTTCAAGCATGCTGCAGATCAGAGGAAACACAAAGAACATGTTGGTTGGAACAAGTAAAAAAGACAAACAGACAGATGCAGCTACAATGTGTCAAATCACTGGTGCACATCCATGGAAAGATTTAACTGAGACAAGTTTAAATGTGTTTTTCACACAGCACAGCGGGATTTGGGTAATCATACCTGTCTCTGTTGTTGGACTCCGGATAAAACATCTTTGGGGGGTCTGGAGGTGGTGGAGGTAACTCTGATGTGTTCTTTTTTCTTGACTGGAGCGCTTTTCTCTTTACTGCCTCATAGTCAATATCCACACACATGTTGCTGATGTAACCATCTGTAAAGAAATACAGATGGATACAATTTTTCTAAATATGTTGGAATTTACTCCACAAGAACCAAGTTTGCTGTTTAAGTAAATTACATTAACAAAAAAAGCTGAGCGGTAACACAATTTAAAAACATTTCATGCTTATTATCTGCTGCTGACAAAGACTTCCCAGAATCATTATACTGTAATTCATAGGAATAATCATTTTCCTAGTAGAATCTATAAAACCCAAAGTAAACCAATCAAAGTGAAGATAGTGATGTGTTTATCTAGTTTTTTGGATTATGTTGGCCTATAAAACATCCAGAGGTCATGTGTGCAAACAACATATTATGACCCCTAATTACATTTTTCTATGACCCACCCATCAGCAACCATAGGAATCATGACAGGTGCAACAGAGGAAATGATGGGATGCAGCAGAGCGGCAGTGTATGTATATGGAGGAGGATGGGTGGGAGGAATAAAAATTGAATATTTTTGAGAAGATAATTCTCTCCTGTCTTTTAAACTAGTAGAAATAGTCTGCATTTCTTTGAACCATTGCCATTATCTAACCTCAGAAATCTTCTGTTTTAGCCCAGACCTTGATCATTCCCTCAGTTTAATAAAATCAGTACCAAAGCACTGCCACAACTTTTCAAATGAATGCAGCAAACAGAGGACTGACAGTGGCACCAACGCCAAGGCCAGCGCGACAGGGGACTGTGAAGTGTACTGCATTTACATAAAATTCCAACAGTGAATTAGGGCAAATCAGATTATATTCAATTTATCACTTTATACAACGTATTCTATATTTTTGCTGCTTGTACATTGCATGTCTGTATCTTTATAACATGTATGATGTCTTTATATTGCTAATTGCTTTAGGACAACAAGTATGAATCAGTAATATTTACACAATTTGTGTGTCTGCTGTTATTTCTCATGCGTTTTTGCCAATTTAAAGTAAAAAACATATTCTATAACATACACGTTATAAATTATTAACATTGGTACATAAGGGGCTTGTGTCTTAGTTCCACTTGAAATTTGAACCACTTTCACAGTAAGTAACCACAACACGATTTTTTTTTACCTCCCTATCAGAAACCACAGCTACTACGCTGAAGTACTAATCACAAACAAAGTCTAAATACATAACCTTGTTTTTCTTGCTGTCGAGAAAATGCATCTCTGCTTTGTATTGTGGGTTTTCTGTCTATAGCTTGTGTGCTGCGCTACTAAATGTCCAGCCCATTTTCACCTCGAAATGTGTAACAAGTACATTTGTCCATATCTCCAAAACATGTGTGTCACAATGCAATGGATAGAAATTGTTAAATGACAACATATCCCTATTGTGTAGTATATGGCAGCATCCTCAAGATATTATGCTAACCCTGCAGGTATGTATAATTTTCTAACCCCAATCATGTTTTTTTAAAACCTTAAGCATTTGCGAGTGAGAGAAAAATATAAAAGTGAGAAATTGGAAGTGGTGGGTAAGTCGAGAGGGAAGACTTTGGAAAACATTGTGCGCGATGGTTATTGATGCGTCTCTCTGCCAACCTTCTAAATGCTTGTGGCTCAGTTAACACTGCTGAATGTCGACAGTCATGAAGTGATATGAGGAGTGTCTGTGTCATTACTTAGTAAGGCATAGACAGACAATGATCATTCAAAACACAACATAGCAAGAAATCGAATGTCACTATTATTGCGTAAAAATGTATGTGGTAAGAGAAATGAAGAAAAATATTTGTGAATGTCATGTAGCTACAGTGGCATGGAAAATTATTCACACAAACAATTTTAGCTCAATCTGATCTTCATTAATACAAAAGCAGGCCAAAGAGTCCGAACAGTAATCCACAACCTTGCCCACAAATCCTTAAACTATAAACATCTCTGCTTACAAATTTGAAAACCAGAATATCATCGCCACAACAACAATGATGCAAACTGCACATTATCTCCCTTTCTGTCAACAGACATCCCAGATTTTTCCAGTTGCAATAAAGCGAGAGAAGAAATGTTCAGATTATAACATTTCCCAACTATCACTGATTGAAATTGAGGTTGAAACTCACAGTTTCCACTCAGAGAACGAGCCAGCCATTTGCCTCCAGGGTTATCCTTCACACGGATGATCTCCACACTTTCTCCTTGACGAACATTCAGGTCCAGTTTTCCTACTCCATTCCAGTCGAATCGAACTCTGGCTGTATGAAGAACCTCTTCCTCATCTTGCAACTACAGACAGACAAAATATGGTAAGAATTTACAATTTATTTTATCAAAAAGCTTGTGATCCAGGATAAGCTACGAGTCAAGTCTCGTTAGTCTTATTTCTGGGTGAACGGATGCTTTGCTTCTCCACCTGAAAGTTTTTTTTCAGTTCATTCTGTTTTTTCTGACGCTTCTGCTGCTCCTTTTTTTCCTGCTCCCACTGCCTCTTCTCTTCTTTCTTGTTCATCTTCTCAAGAGTCAGACGGTTTATCTCCGCCTGGTCCCTTAAAGGAAAAAGTCAAAACAAAAATATGTTACCTCTTCAGTTAATTCTTCACTTATCGCTGTCTCTTCAGGTTTCATTCCTTGAACAGGAGTAGTATATTTTCAGTGGCATAAAATATTCATTGATATGGTCATCATTCTATGCAATACACTGAAAAAAGATGATGATAACTGGTTTCAAGAGTCCCAGTCATCTACCTAAATTTCTACAACAGAATACCATGATTTTATCCATTCATTATTGCTATCCTGCTTTAACAGAAAACACTGTGGGTCAATCACAATAATAGCTACCAGTGATAAATGCAGAGCAGTAACACAAATGATTTATCAGTTGAAGCACTATTTGAAGCTCTATATGAGAAATTCAACATCGATATTTAGGCCTTTTTTTCCAGTAGCAGCTGCTGCATCAGCCCTATATTACAAAAATAACAATAGCTCTGACAGAAGCAGTAGAGACATCAAGCAGCTGCAGCCACACTGAGGACTTAAAAAACACAAACCAAAAGGTTCAATGCTTAGATCAAGCTTAAACTTATAAACAAACTTATTAACTGATTAAATAATTCAGAATTATTATAAACTTACTCATCAATAAACTCATACAAGTCATCATCGTCATCCTGCAAGAGATAAGATTTTTATTTGGACTTTTGAAGAGCAAAGAAACAGTTGTGTATTGAAATATCAGCCTGAATACCTCGCAGTGTGATGATATATCGACAAACGCTTGATACACGACTCAAAGAAAGCACCACTCGTGATGCTCGGCTGTTATTTACATGAATTTTTAATTTTTATAGTCTTAATGTGCTTTACTCACCCCATCTATACACTGTGAACTGTTTTCACTGCAGGACTCTGTGAAGTTAGAAAACATGCAGATATGACCTCTACTTGAAAACAGTGCATGTTCTTTTTCAAAAATGGAGGAAAATGTACAGCCTTTTTTTACTAATTGATTCAAATGCGTCAGCAGATGAGGTTTAAGAACAAAACAAGTTGTAATCTTTTCTTTACCATTTTTATCAAAGCTTCCAATATCATCGTAGGTGTCCTGTTCGTTCTCAAACTCCCTGAAAACAATAGATAAACTGTAAATATTTTGCAGCGACAACCTGAAATGGTGAATTCCGTGCCACAATTACATTAGAGGAAGGGAAAAATAAATCAAAAACACCAAAAAAAGTTGTGCAAAGAACAAATAAACAGTTCGTTATTGGTAAAGTGTATGCCCAACTATTACGATATTTTGTCTCTCTTTAGGACTCTGAACCTCAAAACATTGCATTGAACAAAATTAAGAATTTTGACAAAGACAAAAATCTCCTATATTTGTAGTTAAAACTAAAGTGTGTCAGACATCAATATTATGTGGTGTGGATCTTGGACAACTTGACACCTAGACCTTGCAGCAGCTTCCAAAAATGTGCTAATGCTATTAAATTTCAGTAACACTCACACAGAGGCAATCTGACGTGGTAGTCTGCTGGGCTTGTTGCATCGCTGTGGAGGATTTGGAGGAGTGATCACTGATGGTAAAGACATTCTTCTGTCTCCTGAGCCTGACAAACATGTAGGAAGAACCAAAGAGAAGAATGAGAAAGGAAGCCAAAATCCTGTATCCAGCAATAGTGGGGAAATATCTCCCCGTAAAACGACAGCAATTGGACGTGGAGATGAAAATGAGGCAGCTTAAAGGAACTCAGTTATGATTAGCTTTATCGTTCTCCTCCTTTTCTAAGTCAAAATGTGCCAAGTAACTATAAAAACAGAAAGTAGTTTGTCACCTTGTCATAGTGACTTAACTTCCATTTGCACCTGCCATTGTTTTTTCAGACAATTACAAAAAGAAACAAACAGAATCATCATTGGTAATTAAAGCAACATTATGCCAGCGGAGTGAAACCAAGGACACTCCTGCGCACTTAGGAACTCCTGAATATTTCACCTGATGACCTTTTTCAAGAAATGTGACCTACCTTCACTTTTCCTCAGGGCAGGGAGTGCAGGGAGGGCAGGTCCTCGCTTGGACCTCAGAAAGGGTTCCAGGTTGACAAAAGGAGGTCGTTTTGGTTTCAAGGGCTTGAACCCCTCAAGAGGCAGGGGCCTCCTCAGTGGGGTCACATCTCCTGCACTCCTCTGGCGGGGCTGCTGTCGGAGAAGTAGTGGCGTGGAGGTGGGAGATGCACCAGGGCCTTGAATCGGAACTGGAGCTAGAGTTGGGATCGGTTTGGTGCCTGGTGGTCCATGTTGCCTCCGTATCATGTTCTGTAGCAGCTCCCCTGTCTGCTTGACCTTACTGGTGTCTGGTGGCTGGAAGGGTGCTCTGACAGCAGAAATGGGAGGTGGTCGAGGGAAGAAAGCAGGTCTGGAGGGGGCGGGAGCTGCCACCGGCTCTGCCCTCGGGAACCTCACTAGACCTGGGCTCGCTGCAGGTGGAGGAATAATGGGTCTTTGGGCCCACTCGTTCACTGTCACAGGTAGGATCACTCTCCCAAACCCAGGCCTTGGAGATTTTGGTGAGCTGCTGTCTCGACTGCTGTTGTCCGAAGTGTTGCCCTGGTTGTTGAACCTGGCTCTAAGAGCCTTTACGTCAATACTCTCCTCCTGAAAATAACACCAGAGCACACATTCAACTGCAGAAGCTCTGTGTCTGCAGCAGGAAGTTAGCAGCGCAGCAGAGGGCAAGGCATGCCCCAAAGCTGAAACACAGAGCAGTCATGATACTCCTACGCTATCTTTACAAAGTGAGAATGCACTGTGCAATAAGTCAGTTTCCTGGTTTTGATCTTCAAAGAGCGGATAAGTCTGCAGCACACAAAACTTAGAAGCACACTCTAAACAGCAAGCAACCAAAAGCGGTTTGTTGCAATTGTGAATTTAAAAAGGAATCACACCATCATAGCAAATCATTCAAAACTTCTTTGTATTGAAACAGATTTCTAAAATTCTTAGGACTTCTTTTTTCAAACTCACACATGTGCTCTGCATATTCAAAATTTTGGAACTTCCCTGCACTTGACATTTTCTTGTGTGAGTTCAAATGATGCTGAAGGTGCCACATTATGACCCGACTCACCCAGCATGAGAACACAACACTTCTTCTTGCTTTTGCATTTAGTTCAGAACAAAACCAAACTATTTTAACATCTGTTTATGATGTTCAAAGAAGGTAATGCTCTCCTTGAACTATACACTCTTTTCTTGTCTTTGAACAAGCTCCTGACTTGAAAATACTCTAGTTTTTCACTGCAACATCACAATATGTTTGTCTGTTTGTGAACAGAATTTGACAAACAGCACAATGCTTCTGAATAATATTACAAGTTGGTTAGTTTTTCTTAAAATGTTGTTGGCTCTGGTTGCCTTTATTTCAACCGCAGAGAGGGCTGTAAACCAGGCAAAAGAGCAGGTATGATGTGCAAAGGGCTGCAATGAGGACTTTCATTATTTCACTGTCTGAACTGATCATGTCTCACTCCATCTGATTAAATCTGAGTCAGCTGCAGAGATATCAGGGAAAATGTTAAAAGGAACTGAGTGCAAGTACTTATAGGCTAAGACTGATTCTAATCTTTCTGTTGGAACTCATTTTAGAAATCAAGTCAGCTGGTTTGTTTAATCCTGAGTAGCATTTGATTCATGAGAGAGTCGCTGAGCTTTTTTGATCAGTAACAGCTAAAATATCCAGTATATTAATGGCTCCGCTCATCGCGCAGAATTTCTATAAAACCAACTGAAATCTAATCTAATAAACTTACCCTAAGTTTTGCATCAGAAACTCAGCAGCTTTCACAGGTGTTGTTTTTTTTCCTGAATTATATTTCTGAGCTGTGAAAACTCAGATAAAGAGGTGACTGGTTTCCAAACTCTACCACATCACCGCTCTTCACGTCACTTAAAGAGCCTGTTTTATGCTAATTTGCTTATACAAGTTATTCATTATTATACATTACAGCAGCAGCCTTTGTCACATCACAAATTTGGGTTACAAATGACAGAATGAAAACAAATGTAATTTGTTTAAGGTGTGCCAAAATAACTATTGGCAAGCAATATTCAAATTATATATAAATAAACCCAGGGCTGCAAACAAGGGTGTTTTATGCACTTGAGAAGCATTGTAATCTATGGGAGAGATAGCTCCCTTCTATTTGTACTAATGCTTTGTTTTGCTTTGTATTAAAGCTTTATTACTCTGTAGTCCTATTATATGCTGTAAATGCTATGAAACACAACAAAGAAAAGGAAGGCAGTTGGCATTCTCTGTAACAGTATATGATGAGAGACATCTATTGCCAGCTCATATTTGAGAAATACTCTAAGGGATCAGCTGTGGCTTATCAACAATTTGAAAATGTATGTAGCAAGCTGCCTGACTTTTCCTGCTTCTTTTTTGTTTCAATAACCACTTACCGGACTTGTATCCTTTTATAGCTGGGTGTACACTGGTTTGGGTATTAGTTGAGCATGTAAAAAGTCCTGGGCCGAAAACAATATTAGATTTGACTTTTCAGTGCTTATACGGCCCAAAAAAAGTTTAAACAAAATTAAATGTACATCTCATCAGTTTCAGGGCAAAGTCAATGTAACACAACCAGGAGAAACCAGATGAATATCTTCCCGATACCATCTGTTGATGTTGTTGTATTTGCAGAAAGGCTGTTTGCAAGCTGAATATTAGCTGATACTGATGTTAGGCCAATTTATCTGTGCACCCCTGTCATTAGGGAGGCATTACCAGCCATTTTACTGTAAGCGTTGGTTGTTTTTTCAAGGTGAAGATTAGCCTACAAAGATAACTTAGACTAATTTATATTCAAATGTACTTTTGATCCACAAAAACTTTCCCAGTCAAATGAATGAGATGCTTCGAAATCTGAGTTTCTGGAGGCTTCAGTCCACAGTGAGGAGCTTCTTAACAAAGACTTCATCAGTTATTCAGTTTAGGTGAAAAAGACAAGTGTTGAAGATTTTTTGAAGAACCTCTAACAGACAGCCCTTATAAACTGCATTTACAGATGTTTTTCCTGATATTTTTCAAGATATATTTTGGTAAACAAAGTCATGATGGCAATAACATGCAAATTTGAGATAATATAAACGGACATGACTTCATGCTTTCTACTGGTGATAAAACAGGTAACTTTCTCTTTATTATGTAGCCGTGAATGTTCAGAAGTTCCTTTCAGTAACATACATAAAAATATATATAAAAGTAGATTATTCTGGTGATTTTGTTTGTTTGTTTTTTGTCCATGAGAGCAGCATTTTAACAGTTATTTGAATTAAATTACAAACAGATGAGAAGCTTAAATTAGATTTAATTTATGTCATAATACTTACTCTGAAAGACATTTATTTAGTTTTTAGATATTTTCAGTGATGTTTATTTTGGGGCTTAATGTTATCATTCTCACTTTGACAAATTAATCATGAGAGAGAGTAATGTGCTCACAGAAGTTTTACAAAACTTAGCTGAGTCAATAGTTTTTCAGAGTTCTCATATTCATTTTTAAAGTGGATTTTATTTCTTATCTCTGCTACTCTACTTACAAGTTTAATTGGAGTGCAAAGCCAAACAGAGGATCACAAGCAGGAAGTGTTCACAACCACACATTTCTACCTCAGCCAGCATCCTGCACTGGTTACCATGGAAGCGCCTTCTGCACCAATAGGCTGCAAGTTCTGCTTGCTGCTGTTTTTCTTGCAGTTTCGCTGTCATTCTTATTGCAGGGAACAAAGGAAACATTGAAAAAAAATTTCTACACCACGATACGTTCACATACAAGCACATGTGGTTCCCCTGTCAGTCAGTCAGAGAGCGCCTGCGGCAGAGGCGGCATGCATACATCCACAGAGGGAGTTAATGTGTCTCTGTGACACATTAACCCACACAGAGATCTGTAACTGTGCAGGTGTGCCAAAGAATACGAATAACAGCCATTTACTACAGTAACAAAATGACGACATAAATAAAATGTGACGAAATTGACAATTTTTCTCACTGATTTAAGAATATTTCATATTTTCTTCAGTTATGTCTGCTGATCCTTAAAGCTGCACCAATAATCAGAGGAGCTATTGTTTATAGTGTCTTCATTCAGGTCATTGGTCATCTAGTAAGCCTTTTGAAGTACAGAAAACTGTCCAGAAAGTGCTCTACAATTAATATATGACTAAAGAAATTACTTTTTCAGGAGTCTCTCTCTGCAACAGAACAGACAACTGCTACAACTACATAAATTAGGCTGTAAGTTAGTGGTTTTGCCAGCTCCTTGGAATCTTGAGAAGCCAAAAACAAATACAAAAACTGAATGAGCAATCACTGACACTTTTCTCTATGCCATCTTAACAATCCCTTAACATTCTATTGCAAATAGATTAATTGAAAGTAGCAGCTATCTTCTCTTTTCACAACAGATTAATAGATTGACAGAACTGAGGCAACACTGAGAACACCGTGAATGATTAACCAGCAACCGCTGTGTAATGAAGCTTTCTTTCATCAGCTCCAGCATGAACGTTTTTTTTCCCAACTCCAACTTCCCCTTCTTACTAGTATACATGTCTACTAGTAAATACTATCTTACTATATAAACAGTTGCATACCAGAAGGAACTTATGGTTAGACCCACATCGAAACAAGAAAAAATTCATGAGGCTCCTTGTGCAAAAGTTGTATTTTTAAACAGTTTGGTGATCAGTAGGAAATGGTCAGAACTGACCCAACACGCAAAAGAGAAGTGTGAAAGAACATGTTAATCTGTCTATACAGTGATTACATTAAAGAAAAATAGCATTGTAATTTCAGTTAGCTCACCATGTTTGCCTTTAGCCTGGATTTACAGATGGATGAAGGGCTCCATGTCCAGTTCTCAGTTCCCAGGCTGATGGTGCTGCTCAAAGAGTGGCATGACAACTGTCACTACATTTACTGCAAAAGAGGAAATGTGCTGTTGCTCAGGTTAGGCAACAGACAGACCAACAGCGACATGAAATCAAAAGCAAAAACATCCACGTGATGTCAGCCAGGTGGTGTCTTTTCTTCTTTAAAGGTCATATGTGATAACATGCTGAATGAGTTAACAGGCAAGAAACGATAACACAGAGAGTACTAATTTACTGTCCTCAGAAAATTTTATTATCTGTATGTGAGTGCAGAACGTTAAAAGAGACAAATCACAGGGCAAAATGACAGATTAAGAAAAAAAAATACAATTAGAGGAAAAGTGAAGTGAGAGAAAGCAAAAATGGGAGTTTCCTCATAAAGGAATTGATTTAACTTGTACGCTTCATGTAAAGTTAGTTCTTGTTGTTCAAAACATGATGAAACAGCTTGAAGGTACCCTTTAAAAAAGAAAAGCTCATTTAATCTAATTTGATGTCTTTCGATATATTTAGTATAGTAACTTGTTGAAACCAAATGATGAAAAGATTTACACACTGAAAAGTCACACTGAAAACTGAACATAGTGTATACGCTGAATGATCAGTTCTATCCTAACAACATTACTTTTTTATCTATTTATAGAGTAAATATACATTGCAACAGGAAATGATCAAACATGATCAAGCATTTTCCGGTTTAATCAGACACTACATGTTCAAAGCACTTAGATCACATATATAGGTTTAATTTTTCAGGTGACTTTTAAAAGTTTCTTAAATTCCTGATTATGATTTATAATCAACCACTGGTTCTGGATTCATACAAATATAAAATTTGCTTGGTTACTTAATGAGCCACTGCTTACTCTGCAGCCAACCATAACTGATAAGTGTTAGCATTCATAAACTGAAAAAAAGCTTGTTGGAAACATTTTCACTGGAGAAAGAATTCATTTTTGAGTTCAGATTTTCCCACAAAGGGTTTTTATTATAACCAGCTCATCACAGGAGGAGGTTGTTGTCCAAGCTAGGGGATCCCAACGCTCCTGTTGTTCCAGTGGGGGTGTGGGCAGAGTTTAAAGGGGTGGGGTATCCGTAAATAGGTGAGGGTGTAGCAGGAGAGCCTATTGTTCTGCCCCCTACCATGAATCCAGGTTGAGGGTTCACAATGGTATGAGCCTGGGGTTGGCCTCCTGCAGGGTTCACTGTGGGGCCTGGTGGGGCCCAGGCTGGTGTACTGCCAGGCATGGTGGGCCAGTGACCTCCCCATTGGTTCCCCTGAGGCATCGTAGTGGGAGAGTATGAGGGAGAGGAGTATGGAGAGCCCCCTACTGGTTGAACAGGGAACATGGAGAGAATCTGAGCGGTGGAGAGTGTTTGCTGTGCAGACTCTACAAGAAAAGATCATTCAGTTCAGTTATTAAAAGTAAAAAAGTATATGAATAAATAGAAATTATTCATACAGAAGCATTTTGATAATCAATAATGTTTGAGAAGTAAAAGGTCACACAGAAGTTGTATTTTTCTTTTATTGTTTATTGATGAATAAAGACCAGTAAAGGCTTCTATTTTCAAGTAATCCCACCTCACCTTTAGCACCTGAAATGTTCACACAGTATTGCAGATTAAACAAATCTGGTCTCAGATAATGTAATAGCTACACTGGTTCACAGCACTAAACTTTGCAGTTTCACATTCTGTTGTAATAATTGTGCAAATACTGTTTTTCTCTCTCAGTTCCCCTTTGTAAATTCAGCAAAATGGCCCCATAGGTGTGGATGTCAACCATTAGCATCTACAATTGACTTCATCACAATTCCTCATGACAACGTAGAATTTTAAAACTGGTGACTGGAGCAAAAAGATTTCAAGATTGTGGTGGTGAGTAGCTGGTCCCCACACCAGTGACAATACTTTTCACTCTTCATTTACTTTCTACGTTGTTCTCACTTGTGAAGAGTTGGGGCCAGCGATTAAAATCACGTGGTCAAATGATAAAAAAGTTAGACATGTTTAGGGCTCACACATTTTACTGTTCGTGCTCGTGGTTGAACATGATGTCACGTGGATGCTGCCAAAAATAACACACCATACTTTGCCATCTCCTGGCTTTTTACCATGAATTGTTACCTATATGTTTTGGAGATGAGGACAAACTGAAACTGGGCTTTTTAAGATATTATTATTTCAAGCATGTGTTTACAGTTATTGTAAACTTAGTATTTTTGGGTTTTGAAAACCCACGTGGCACAATAATCAATCAGAAGGAACTGTTTTTGGCTGATGTAGAGTTTCAAAGTGTGTTGTTCCTTAATTCATTACTAAACAATTAACAATACAAACAAAATCACTGATGAAAATTAACATTGGTTAGAACTTTGCTAACTATGAATCCATTTTATCAAAGTTAAATAATTCTTAAAGTTTTTCAGCTTTCATCGTTGGACTTTTTTAAAGGCATTTAAAATCTTGTTTTTATTCTATTCTTATCTCACTTTATTCTATCATACAACAGTTTGTCCATCAATCCATCACTTTGTGCTTTAAAATCATGCTGGTTGACTATACTATATCTTGGCCTCATTATTTTCTTGTACTGTCAATTTCTCCGTGTTGCACTCCTTTAATGACACGTGGTGATCGTTTTCATTTTTAGGATCTGACGACTGTTCTGACACAGATGCACAGTAAAATACAGTCAAATACAGTAAAAAAAAACAGTAAAATACAGTAAAAAACAATAAAACCTTTCCAACTGAGTAAGACATCAAAGCATGACTTGAACTCGTCTCTTTATCATGATTACTCAGCGCCGTGGGAAACAAAGTATTGTGACTAATGTATGCATTTAAAATATCATGAACATAGACAGTGTGATCATCGGAAGATACTTCCTGTGCTTTTACTCAAGGTCAGAGTTCAGTTATGGAGCCGAGGTCCAACTTTGGGTAATGTATCTTGTGTACAAATAAACACATTGACAGTTACTTGCAAAAAAAATCTGTCAAACTGTGATGAAACGTGGGAATAAGAAAATAGGTTTCATTGCAGATCGAAAAGTATCTGCTATCTGGCAAGTATAATTAGTTTTCAATAAAGTTGTAAATTGAGTCTTTGTGTGTAGGCTCACATCTCATGTGAGGAAAATCTGCCGCTCTTTGCTCAGGACAGAAACATCTTCATGTGAGTGCTTTGCCGCATGTTACAGTACCACTAACCTGGTTGACTGGTACATGAGCTCTCAGTGGGCGACAGAGGCTCCTCTAGCTGAGTGGAAAACACTTCCATCAGTTCATTACTGGAAGAACCCTGCAGACAGAAACACAACATAATACTTTTCAAAGTCTCACTGACAATTAAACAAGAATAAGGTGTTTTTTTGTTGGTTTGTTTTTAGGGGAAACTACATGTTAATTGACCAGATAAAATGAATGACAAATCCTTACTGTGTACAAATACACGTGTAAGTAAGTCACTCATATTCAGTTGGGACGTCTCCTTGGTAACTAGATTCATAACTTTCATCCAAAGGTGAACTGAATCTTACAACTTTACATACAATTTTAACCTTTGTTCTGGCAATTGTGAAAATAGAGGTACAGATTGCTGGCTAAGTAATCAGTTGGCTTATGAAACTGTTGCTATTATTTTTAATTATCATCAGTACACAATACATAAAAGCACACACGACAAATATTGTGTTTTGGCACCTGGTTTGATACTCCTGATGAAGTGTCGGGTCGTGGACTAAACACGTCCTCAAGAGCTACTTCCTGAAATATAACAAGTGACATGTGACTTCCATCATTTGGGAAAAAATACATGATCGGTAATTAAATGATGAACCCCAGAAGAAGATTTGGGAATTTCCAAAGACTTAAATGTAAAACTGAACCCGTTATCCTTCATTTACCTCAGCTGGGGGGACTGAACTTTCATTTAGAAGAACTAAAGAGATGTTCTGTAAAAGCAAACAAGCAATAAGTCTAGACAGAAAACAGACAACAAAATCAAAACAAAAACCAGACAGACAAAGACTCGTGGAGTTGCTCTTTTACCTGTCTGTCTGCAGGTCCTTTTGGGGTCTCTTGCTCCACTCTCTGACAAACCTCCTTGATGTCAAGAAGAACAGGATCTGCCTAATAGACCAAAAAAAAACACACACCAAACACACTCAGTGTACGATGGTATAATGACAATCAAAACAGTACAATGGCAGTCATCCAGTTCATTAACGGACTGACTGTGTCATCTCTTGAGCTTCTGGGAAGGACAGAGTTTGTTATTGTTCCCCTTGAGTTTGTGTAAAAAATTCTTACGGACCCCCACAAACAACATGGAAGCTTGTGCTCTCAACTATGGGAGCCCATTGGAGGAAATACTGTTGTTAAATTACAAATATAACCCTTAAAACGGTATTATACTCGTGTGTGTCACAAACCCTTTCTCTAATATAATTTGCTGCTCAGAGATGCTAAAAGTGTGTATGAATAATACCATTCATATGTCATGAAGGATAAGCCTTCTATTCCTCTGCTAGTGCTGTGTGTTGTCACCTGGTTGGCCGTCTTGATGTAGAAGAGGACGTATGTATCTTCATGTTGGTAGATGTAGGCCAAAGCTCTGGTGTCAGATTCATCTTTTGTCAAAGAGCTGATCCTGCTTCTGTCATGGTCATGAAGAACAACCTGAAAAATAGTGTTAGTACGGAGGACCTTTTCATTTTGAGTGACTGCATATTTACTAAACACACACACACGTTCAGCCACAATATGTGATCACTAATGATAGAACTGAAAATGTCCATTAGTGCAGCTGAAATGACCATATCAGAGAAAACAAGAGGGGTCATCTTAACAGGAGAAAACAGCTACTGTTTCTGTAGTTTGTGATAGAACGTTTGGTTTTGGGTGTTTATGAATCTTGTTTCTTCACAGGTAACCCGATTGTTGATTCTTGGCCGCAAAATTAACAGAGTGAATGCTTGAATTACAATACTTGAAGACTGTGATGTTTCGCTGTGTTCTTTCTGTCACTGAAACCTGCCATTAACAGGAAAGTCAACATAATATTGGATGGTGAGAAACAACACCATGTTGTTTAACTTTGTACAGAGAGAAACAAAATATTAAATGAAGAAAAAAAATGTAGCCTGTAACTGAGGTGAGATAATAAACCAATCTGCTTTTCTCCTGAAAGCCACTGATCCATCTAGTTATTTAAAACAAGCTCACATCCCAAAGGAATCCTTGGAATTGTCAAAATTTGACACAAAAATTTGAAAAGGCATTAAAAATGTCCTCTAGGAAACCACAGTGGCTGCTGTTGCACACAGGAAAAAAACAGAAGCATTTCAACACTATCAACAGAGGGTGACGCTATGACTTTGTGGCAGCACAGTAGGAAGAAAGGCAGCTGGGACAGTGTTGATTTGATTGACTCACCCCGGTCCTCTCATCCACAATTTTCAAACCACTGGAGGAAATTTTCAGCCAAAATCTCAGTTTGTGTCTCCCTTGTTTCCTTGCTGCAGCCTCAAAGCCCTTAAACACACACACAAACACACACACACAATACATGTGAAAGGAATTGCAGTAGATGAAAATCATGAAAATATTAAATGTAAGAAGCTGCATCACATTAATAGAGTTTGAGCCAAATATGTTCCAGTGGGATCAGATGACCATTGTACCAAGTGCATTTTTAAGCCTGAAGTCTGCTAACTTGTATTTAATGTGACAATGTAAGAACAGTGAGCCAGTCTGAGCATTTGTGGCTGATCTGAACATGGTATTATACCATAGATGTGATGCAAAAATAGTTTTACCAGCTATTACTCTGAATATGGATAAATACGCAGTTGTGACGATCGACTTTTTGTTTGTTTTATTCTCTTGTCGTGCAAATGTGCTTTATGATGCCAAAGTGGCATGCAGTGGGTAGCATAGTTGTTTTAGTGAAACACTTCAGTCCAGCTGAAAGAGTTAAGGCCATTTCATGAGGTCTGGGTTCGTATGTCTACAAGAGTGTATATGTGTTCAACAAAGTCCAAGCGGTCCATATGATTAAAAAAAAAAAAAAGGAATGCACATCCTACAAATAACTGAAATAAATGGCAATAGATCAGCAACAGACTTTGTTGCGTGTTTCAGCATTTTTTTTTTCAGCATCAAATTCAAAATGTCTGCATATTAAAAGGAAAAAAAATCAATGATATTTCTCAGTTTCAACACTTGACATGTTGTCTTTGGATAATGTTAATTTGAAAAAAAGGTCTCCCAAACTTTGCAAATGATTGCTTCTACTTTTATCAGCGCTTTACACAATAGCAGCATTAATCCACACTGTACTGACAAAGTTTAACGGAATAAGTCAGATTATTGCTCCATTTTTTAAAAAATCACACTGATTCATCTCTGTCTGAGAATCCTTCAGCCTCTGAGGACTGAAGCTGTTGCATACTGCTGGACATGAACTCTTGTTGGATTATGCAAAGTCCCATGAGACTGGAGGTTCTGATGTTACAGCTAGGAGTCATACATGTGTCAGATTAGCAAAAGCAAATTTTTCTAAAAGCAGGAAGTTTCCCACATTTTTTGAGGGTGGTGGGGAGGGGCAACCATTTCCTTCCTCTAAAGCTCCTAATCTGCAAGAAAGTATCCATATTTGAAATAAATATACTATTTATCACTGCAGCTGGTGTGACTTATCTAATGTTACTGTGTTGTTTGTATGTATCAATGTTTAAAAATCAAGAAAAAACTGAATCTTCAACTTGACTTTCACCCGTTTTTGGAGACAGATCCTTGTGTTTTAAAACTACATCTAAAGAAATGTTTTTAAAAAGGAAGTATAAAAAAGTATAAAATGCACTTTTCATATCAGCCCCTCCTTTTAACTGCAGGAAAAAAATTAACTTGATTAATGTTTTTACTGTAAAAACCAAATGAAATGAGCAACTAATTGAATTGGTGGTAGATAAAATGATTGAGAAAATAAGATAAAAACTGCATTAATTTCCTCTAAACTGTGAACTATCTTGTGTAGGATCTGAGCAACAACACAAACCTTCTATGCATCCCTCAAATTGAAAAAGAAATTGCACCAGACAGTTTTTACCTCCTCAATTTGAACACCTGAGGGGATAAATTTGACTCACTACGATGACACCCGAGATATAGTTAACCTAAATGTAACAAACCAGTGTCAGTGCATGCCTGGTGTGAGTAACGAATCTACTTTTTGCTATTTTATGACAGCAGTACAGTAAATGAAGTTAATTTCAGTTTTTCCACAGACTCAGAATTAATCTGGAAATAAGAAACACGCCCGTTAGTTGAGGAGTCACAGTGTCATTTTTTTATTTTCTTTATCTATGTCATGAGGCTTTAAATTGTAATGTGTTTTTCACAGCCAATGCAGACTTTCCTGCACACTTACAAAAGGAGGGTAAGATGGGAGGTTACATTTTGCAATTTACTGTAATTTTACGCCTTGATGTCAAAGATATCAAAGTCAAAACAACATTTCGATGTGATGGACTGCACAAAACTATGACCCCTAAAAAGGACTCATTCCATGTCAGATTTTATTCTCACTTGTCATCTAACATCAAACTTAGTGTTTATCTTTAATTTTCAATCTGATTGAATGACTGCTGAGGAGAAAAAGAAAATGAAACAGCTTTAAGACAGATTAGACAGGGTTAGGTTTATTTTGGCAGTGGAGGACTGGCTACCTTTAGTTTCATCATGGAGTCCAAGCACATTTTCTGTCCTTGTGCTTCGGGCACTGGGTCCATGCCTATTAGCTTGGCCTTGTAACGAACCCCATCCCCATAGAAACGGGACAGAGGGTCACTGGATGCTCCTGGGAATCATGTGGACAGGAGATAAACATAAAAAAATGACGAGAAATGTGTGCACGAGAAAGGAAATATGGGTTTGTATATATCTTGCCTTATTAGTTATTTCTGCATCATAAACTGATTCAAGTGTATTTGTACTTGTGCTGCAAGTTAATTTAATTCACTGTAATGTTTATCATTGTGTGTGTTCTCATGGACTGTAAAACATGCACTTTTGTGTGCTATAATAGTAAATATTTGGGTATCCATTCAGCTGACCACCCTGCACAAGTATGAGTGTGTTTATATGTTCTGAGTGTCTTTTCTGTCTTTAAGCCAATGAAGACCAAGTGTTTAACTGATCTCTGGTCAATGTTTTATCTCATTTCCTGCATGAAAACCGGTAATCTTGTGACTATGGAAATGTCAGTGTGCTTTTTGTTGCAAAGGTCAATTCTTAAACAGTTTCACTTGTATTACACAATAGTCGTCTACAGATTTAGTCATGGTGTTTAACAGCATTTAAATAATGTTAAGTCAGCATGTTACACAGAATTATACAATTAAATGTCAAGCCAGTAAAATGTCATATAGTTTTCTTTGACAATTGATTTCATATATACTAGCTAGTGGGCTCATAAGCTGTTGTTGGCACATTCACACTTTGAGCGAGCTTCAGGACACATGTTTGTCACTGTCCCACTCACCCATAAACATCCTCCCTGGATGGGCGAGTGAGTCTGTGACATATCTTCACGATTCACGAAAATAACTCCTGTTGCCATCTATTTAAGCACTTAGAAATTCAACTTTGGCCTAATTTTGGCTTCAGTGTGCCACTTGGGAAATCAGCTCAGAAATTCCCTTCTTTATATTTTCATTAGTTCTAACACAGTTCCATTTAAGCTCATCATCCATCATGTTGGGTCATTAGTTTGAAATGATTAACCTCTAGAGTACAATACATGTCTTGAGGATACAAAATACTTAAAACAGAAGAAACCACTGTAGAACTCTGTTTAAATTTGTTTTGGATTTAGCTTTTTTATCAATTGTTTTTCCATAGGTGCATTATCTTTTTTAAAGTTTCATTATGGTGTTGGTGAGACACGGGACGCCTGCCTCTGTCTTCACGTTGGTCCGTTTGACTGAAAATACCAAGATAAAAAATAGATTAAATCAAACTAGTGCCAAGCAGTTCCTCTGACAGTGACACAAAGAGAAAATACAGTACTGAATGAATGTGGCTGCATTTGAAAAAAATCAGGAATTATTAGCTCAGATGTTTGAAAAGGTTCAGTTAGAGGTCACCCATGCATCCCTTATAGGAATCCAGTTTAGATATTTAGATATCAGGAGCAACTTAATGATTTATGAACATGATTTGAAGAGGTATTAATGAATCCTGATGACATCTCTTCAGAGTGAATTTGTGAACTCACTCCTGACTCACAACTGAGGCAGATAATAATGTTGATGTTGTGACTAAGGTTTTAAGACTCACTCCCGCTGTTTTTAAGATTTACGATCTAAAGCAGCATCAAATACACCCTTGAGTCAACTTTCTATGACACTTTTGTTTTATTTAATCTGTTTAATATCAGGCAAGAGATCGGGTTTAGAGAGACTTATAACCATCATGTCATACAACTAAACAGTTTTACAAATTATGTTTAGGTGTAGCTTAATCACTAACTGGATTAATGAAGCCCTATATTTCTGAACTCATTGCAGGAGGTGACTGGCAGGTGCACAAAGTGCATGAGAACCTAAACAGAAAAATGGAAAGACAAACAATGCTGTAGTCATGAAAATGTTGTACCTGATACTATACTAAGAAATAGTCAATCAACCCCCAGTATTACAAATATGTTTGATATAGCTTCATTTTTGCCTATAATACATATAAACACTTTTTTTTTTACTTTACTTATTGCCAATTTGCCCACATTTTGTTTAAAGAGGATGTAAGAATAGAATTTGCTACTGAATTTTAGTTGTATAGAAATGTAACCTCAATGGGACAAATTGTCAGTAACTGTTAACTTTACTTTCAACTCGCTATCCACCCACAGGGATTCAGAACACATCATCACATTCTACACTTTATTAGGTTTTTATAGTGCTCGCTTCAGTGTGTTATCGTAAAGTGTGACTCCAGCAAGTGCACTTTGTTTTATATGAAACCATTGCTGTTCTGTAATGGTTAAAGTGTGAAAGACATGTTTGAGACGGATCCTTCACTTTGTTGAACTAACAGTCATTTTTGCAAATGGACATAGCTGAAGGAGCTGTCTTTTATACACCCAGTAAACAGACCTGAATTCACTTAACATGAAAGTTTCACAAGCTTGGAAAGATGATACAGGATTTCCAGGAAGACATTACTTACATTAAGATCGCTGTGCTATACAATGTTTCTGAAAACAGCTGGAAACTTTCCAGAGCTACATTAAGAAGGAACAAGGAAGGAGAACACAACAACCTTACTTGATTCTTTTATTTCCCATCAGATTAACAAACTCCCTGTCCAAGGACTAACCGCAGGACTTCATTTTGTAAGCTTTCTTTCCACTATTTCCATTTTTGGTAAAATGTGATTTATTGTCATTATGTTAGAATACATTATATTTCTTTGCAAAGCAGGTCACTTTCACTGAACAAATATTTGGTTACATAATGATACGATTGTGTAGTACGATTCCTGTACTGCAAATTCATTTGTGTATTCAACTCTTTCAACTTGAGCTAAAAGCTTCTGGGTTTTCTCAGGTTTTTTTTCACATCATTTTCAAACCTACACAGGGGAAAAAAAACAGACGGCACAGACTGTGCAACAATTAAATAAAGGTCAGTGACGCAAGGTAACAATTCTCTTTGTTCTCTGTCTGAACACACTTCATCATCTTGATTTAAATTTGGATTTGGCTTAATTTTCTCTCTAAATATATTCAACTGCACTGACATAATTTTCCTCTGAGAATAAACTATGGCAGTTAGCAGAAACAAAACATAAATACCTCTTGTGTTGGAGGGCAGCCCGACTGCGACAGTAGTTTGGCTTGGTGCCGGAGAACTCCAGGCCACTTGCTCCGATTCCATCAAGAGGACAGCTGTTTGGAAAGTTAAAGCTTGGGGGCTTGGGATCCTGTGAAAACAAGGAGCTTGTCACACTGCCTGGCTGCTGGAGTGCATTAGCTGAGAAGGTTGAAAAAAAAGCAAAGAATAAGCAATGTATTGGTGTCAAAGTTCAAAGGTTAAAAAAAAGCTATGAAGATTTTGTATTTTTGTTGTCTAAAATGCTGAAAAGAAAGTGCTTGATCCGCCTCACCTGCTGGCAGCGTGTCTTTGCTGTGAGCCTGCTGCTTGGCTCATCTCATAGCCTAAGCTTCTCAGAGTCAAAGGTCAGGCTGCAAACTCACTGGTGACATATTAACATCCTCTGGGAGGCTCAGATGCATGGGAAATCTTGTCTGAAGTGGCCCTAATGACAAGTGTAGGCCGTAGATAGTACTTTCCCTCTCAGAGGATGCATGTGAGGTTGTGTGTTTCTCTCAAGGACAGACTTTTGGTCATTTTTTCCTGAATAAAAGCCCAATTTAAAGGTTCTTGCCAACATATTTGGAGTTTGATGAAAACCTCTCCAGGAGTAATGGTGGCTAGATACCACTAAAAAGTTATTTTTTTTAAAGTGACTACTGGAAAGGTGTGTGAAAATTTTATTAAGGAGTTTGATGTATATAAGCACATAAAGAATCAACCACTCAATGATTTTATGTAATGCGTCATGTCTACTACTTTAAAAATTATTGTTAGTAGCTTCATGGCACCATGTAGCACTAATCTAGTGTTGAGGCATCATTTACATTAAATGCAAGAGTTTACAACTTAATACAAGCATCATGCTGAAAAGCTAAAAAAATGATAATTATTATATACCAATGTGACATATTACTGTGTGTTTACCAAGTTCAAATCTGTGCAATCGCTTGGCAGAATTTCTACATCAAGATTATTCTGTCTGGTGTGGATGATCGAATAGATCCAAATTTTCTTGTAAATCTTAAAAAATTGTCATGAGCAATAGATCTCAAACCTTTCTTAAGGTCAGCCTTTTTTATCAGAAGATTGACTGCTTTTTCACTTATCTTCAGTCCAATTCATCATCATCAAAATGTTTTCAGTATTAGTCACAACTTTTTTTATCCATTAGTCAGCCTCTGTAGTGCAGCCTCATTACGTTTATCTAACTTGATCAGCGCACAGTCTCATGAGAGCTACTTTTGCTCATATCGTCTGATGTGGGCTAGATTAAATATTTTGTGAGGAACCAGCATGTCAGATTCTTACTTAGGGTACTAAAGGAGTGAGAAACCACAAGAGAAAAAGACACATTAAAGTAACATTAAACCAGTGGGACCAAATCCTGCAGAAGACATTTTGCTTCCAGAGGAGAACCACCTCAATCAACCAGGCACATGTTCAGCCCCATACAAGCCAGGAGTCGTCAGGAGTCACGGTGGGATATAGCTTTTTGAGGCCATGTCACCTCAAAAGTGCTCGTGATTGGGTTGATGTAAGAATTTGACTGTACTTAAAAAAAAATTCTCCTATTCATAAAATTAAAAGCATTTCATAACTTTGAAGTTAATCCTCTGATGGGATCACATCTATTCTCTTTTCACTAAATGTCATTCACGCAATTCCATTGTTTTAATATGTTGTTTTAATACTTAATGCTTTGACTTTTGTCTGTTTTGAGCAGTTGGTTCATTTATGTTTGTGTTTAATGTCCCGTGTTAGTATTTCTTATGTAGTAAATTCTCTTAAACTTGATAAAAATTCTTTTAATCCTCATTTGTGATGAATAATATAGATAGTTGAATAATCAATAATATTACTACTAAAAAAATGTGTTGTGTTGACAATACTTATGATGATAATGTGATTTGATTTAAGGTGATAAAATCAGCAAATTATTGATTGCATATTGGGATTTTTTTTTCTCCCCAGTGCTTTACCTCCTATTTTATGTAACTCATTTGCCAAAAAACTTTTTTTTGGCCATAATAATCATGTAGTATCTTTAAGTGAGCTGTCACCATCCTAAATAAATAACTTTGGACTGTATTATCTGCATAATAAGAGGCCATAATATATTTTACTTTTGTACATATGCAGTGTTTGATGTTTCCCTTCTGGGCAGTTCAAGTTTCATGGAATAAAACATGGAAGAACAGCAAAGAAAACTATTTACAAGGCTTTTGTTAATAGTTGCAAAGATTTTTGTGTGTTTGTTTGTTTTTTTTTTTGTCCTGGTATTTCTCTGGTTTGCGTCACATTCCATTTTCACACCAGTTCCCAATTGTCACACCTGCATTGTGTTTGTCATTATCTCCATCAGTATATATAGTACCACGTCCTCTTTGTTCATTGCCAGATCATTGTCTAAGTTTCTGTTGAGAGGTTAGCGTCCCAGTTCAGTTCCTTAGTTATTAAGAACTATTTGTTCTACTGTGAAT
Source organism: Leuresthes tenuis (assembly GCF_036924035.1). Taxonomy (NCBI): domain Eukaryota; kingdom Metazoa; phylum Chordata; class Actinopteri; order Atheriniformes; family Atherinopsidae; genus Leuresthes; species Leuresthes tenuis. The sequence goes on along the minus strand of NW_027325361.1, from coordinate 10,907,849 downwards.
TAAATATTGGTTTAGGATATTTGCGAATCATTGCAGTCTATTTTGTGTTAACATTTTACTCAGTGACCAAACATTTTTGGAACTGAGCTCGTAGTAACGTGAATGGACTGGGAAAACCCTACACAGCTGGTCTCATTCTTCCAGTCGAGATACACATAAGAGAGTCTTCAGTTATTCTGTCCAAGCTCCCTAAAATAGTTTCGAAGACAAATGAACATGAGGGTAAAATAGAAAACAGACTTCATGGTGTATGAACATGGAGACATAGAATGTTGTTGAGCTGATTAATCAAAATTATCAGTGTTAGGAACAATGTCATTGTAAAGTGTTTTTTTTTACTCTTTACTTTGCATGACTTTTTCACATGAAATGTCATGAGATCAGGTTGCTCCTTGAATTATTGTAAAGACTCCCTTAAAGCTCAGTTAAACTCAAACTAATGTCCTTTTACACTAGAGATGTTCAACAACTTCCCCCAGCATCAACTCCACTGTTACAGACATGTTTGAATTAACCACAACTTCAGAAATCGTCAGAAATTCAGAAACAGTTTAGATTTCACTCTAACCCGCTACGTAAGTTATACTCTGTCCATTATATAGAGAGGAATGAGGACCCTCTTCACGTCAAGATGATGGCATCACTATGACATCATCAGGGTTGTTTTCTCAGACTGAATAAATCCCCTCAAAATTCAAAGGTCATACTATTCAGCTGTATTCACAAGGAAAGCAGTATGACTCACAGTGAGTCCCTCAGAAATTACTAATAACATTTCAGTAGCTTGTTGCTTCAGCTTGATGATCTGGAATCTGGAAACATAAATGGCATAAATCAGGAAACCTTCAATACTTGAACAATTTTGTTGGGTTTTGCCTTTTTAATTTAAACTCTTGGCCTTAGTAGAATATACAACAAAGTTAAGTGACATGTGTCACCAGTTTTTAAGTGTTGCTGGCTTCTGTTATTTCATTCATGCAACATTTTCTAATTGCCTTTACTCTCATAGAAAAGTGGTTATTTTACTGGAGAAAACCTGAGACTCTCTTTGACGGTGCTTTCTCTCCAACTAAAAGGCTACATGCAGACGTATTTTCTCAGGATGGCTAGGACTAATTTATGAAGCCTCCCTAAAACAGGAAGTGTTTTATCTGAGATTAGAAGCATTTTTCCCAAGATCTCTTCAAAATTAGAGGGATTCGCTCCAAGTCAAGATGACATACAAACTCTGAATTTTTAGCTCAGAGCAGCGGAGCGGTAGAGACTTTAGTAACCTGAGGACATTACATACCAGATTTAATCAAATTTAGTCAAAACAGAAAATCCACAGTCAGCAGAAGGTCATTCAGATTGCTTTCATCTCAGCACTCAAGAGGTTCCAAATTTCCTTTTAAATAAGAACAGCAAATGTGGGATAATTGTTATGCTCACATTTCCCATCATTGACAGTGAAAGGTTCAAAAGAGATGTACGTACACACTTCACAAGGCTGGGCTCTGGGAGGGCTGCAGACCCTCACTTGAACTTGATAATGCGTTCATCACTTCGTCATCAGTTGCCTGTTTTGAGAGTTGCGTCATTCAGTTTGACGGACAAATTATGTTGCATGAACTTGTCCAATGTGTATCAAGAGCATGCCACTTCACGCTCATTCCATGTATCATTTCTATACAATAACATTTTTGCACATAATTTTAAGTCCTAAGGTGAAAATGAAAGATAATGTGTCATAACTTGACAGTGTGATGTGAAGTGACACACCAGTGAATAGAATGCTTGACATTTCCAGACGCCAGACTGAAGGAAGCAAAACCAACATGTCCAGAAAAAGCTCTAAGACCATTTACATGTTTAACATTAACATGTTTTGCCTACATTTTCCCAAAGGTCGTGTTTTTCGGTTTAATTCTTTTCTATGAAATATTATTTCAGTTTAATATTTTGTTGTTTTCTGCATTAATTTGTTAAATGTCTCACAAGTTCGGGGGGTTGTTGGTTGTTTTTTTTCTTCTTTTTCTTTTTGTCTTTTCGTGTGTTTTTGTTTTGTATGTGTGTGTATGTACTTTTTTCTTTTTTTTTTTACTGTTTTTTACTTGAAGCAAACTGCATTAAACCGAGATCCGCCTCCCAAATACAACTGTTTGAATGCTCACGCAGACAGGTATGATTTATGTCTCATAATGCTCAAAGTTAAATACGCAGACGCATACAGATGGAGCCTTCTGTCCATCCTCTGCATACTTTTTGCGCATATTTTGGTCCGTTTACATAGACTTTGTGGATGTGTACCGTTAAAATGGCAAAAGGAGCAGTACCACCAAAAATCATGGGGGCGGTACATGTTTGCACAGTATAGCTCATGTGCGACCAGGGAAAGGAAAAAACAAGAGGATAACAAAATGACGGAACTCTCTCACATGCCACGATGTATTTACGTTCATAAAGGGAGCATAGATGAGTCATTATAATTGCCTTTGAAAATATGCCACCTCTAGAGGTCATGAGAGGAATAGCATGTGGCATGTAAAACTGATGACGTTCATGTTGATCAAATGTTTGTATTGTAGCCCTTACCATGATCATTTTCTAACCCCAAACCAAGTCTCTTTGCAGTCTCAACCAATCTCCACCACACACTTCAAGGGAAGCTTGTCAACACACTGCATCCCTGCAGCACATTCCACATCCAAAGTGAACTACACTACACACAACCAGAACCCCCTCCTTCTCCCTTTCCCACCTTCACACCACATAACCTTACACAAACAACAGATTCCCCAGGTCTATGCATTCACAAACTCCACTGTTTGATGTCGGGGAGACCAAGTGCCTAACACAGCACATCTCAAACTACAAGAGAGTGTTCCCACGGCCTCCTGAGTCACTCCCAGCATATCACAATACATACAATCAATCCCCAGGGCCCTGGATCAACTTGATCTCGAGCGAGCATGCATTTCCTTAATCTCCATTCCAAACTCCAGGTTATTTATTGAGCAGCGAAGGGAAATTACTGTGTTAAACTTCACTCAGTCCTGAACAAATGATGCTTTGACCTAAACCAAGCCTAGGAGGGACAAAATGTTGTTCTAATGTGTTGCTTTAACATGTAATCAACATTACAACCGTTAGCGTAACAGCCATTTGGTAATAGCAGTCATATGGTGCTCTTGAATGAATGAACATGTTACCCTAGAAGCCCTCTTTCTTCCTAATGAGGATTTGATGGGTCCTTAAACAAAAATACTTGAGAATGGCATGTGGTGCGAAAGTGGAAATTTTCTTCTGCCAGTTGTGGGGGTGGTACTTTACAACATACTATTATGGGCCACAGTTAAGGGTATGAACAAATAACTTATATGTTTTTTTTATTGTAACGTGTAAAACTAAACAAAAATGAAAAACAGGCAATAAGAGTCAAGCATGCCAAACCTACCTTAGTGTCAGACTTTTGAACCCTGCCAGGCTTGCGATGAAACAGCTGTCCACTTTCAGTTCAGTCCAAGTGCTGCTACCTGGAGCTGATTATCAGCTTAAGTTAAGTCATTATTATACAATAAACGGTCATGTTGACTCACTGAAAATTAAATATTTTCCAATTTACCTATTTGAGACCTTTTGACCTTTTAAGCCATGTCTCGTGCTATATTGTGGCTTACTCAGTTAGATCATGTTTAGATCATAATTATAATGCGATGATCATATGTAGATTTTTCAAAAACTGACAACAAATACATGAGAAGCTTTTCAATGTCGTGATCTGAATGAGCTGCAGTTGAGTGTTTCCCACATCCCACTTCCACAAATCTGCCGCAGATGCATGTTTCCAGATAACACTTAAACTGGAGGATTACGTGTTCTTCTTTGTGTGGTGGAATCATATAACCTCTTGGTCAGATGTAACAGAGTCAAAACCTCGCTTGTTAAACGAAACAGATAATCTGTAGCAAAAGAAATATGAGGTTTGCTGGGATGCTTTTATCCACAAAAGATATGTTTAATATTTATTGCACATCATTTCTTTATTTTTGTTCTTGTATGTGTCCATGTTAACTGCATTTACATTTTTTTTCACGTTTCTGTAATTATCCCCTATATGGACAACTTTTGTTTGTCCATTATATCATGAATTGTCAAACATGTTCAGTTCCTGCTCAGTTTGGAGTTACAGTAAATAAACAAACAGTGCCACAGTAAAAGAAAGTGAGCAGTCAGAGTGTGGTAAAAGACCAAAATCCTGCGCCTTTAAAACCATAAAAGATTTATTTGGCAAAAACAAAAAATACTAGATTCACTAGATTGCTGCTTTTTAATCAGTGCTAGTTAAATTGAGTTGCTTCTGTTTTGTCTTGAGCTGGAAATCAGAGAGAAACTGATACCAGACTTTAATGTTTTTATTTAAACACAAAGTATGACCACTTTAACACAGTGTGTGTGTGTGTTATTCTGCAGCTAAGAAAACAACATTTGTTCCCCATTGAAAAGTGCATTCCAATGACTTTGTAGATGTTTGCAGACATTAAGTGTAGGAATCATAGCTTCACATCCATTTGTTAAAATCCCATTAGATTTTTATAGCAACCATTGGGTTTTTAATCAATATCAGTTCACCCAAAGAAGATCACAATTAAAAACTGAACTTTTGCATTGTATCTGATTTTGTGTGTAACACACTTAAATGGTTTGACTGAGGTCACATGACAGACTTTGACAGTCAAAAGCATCTGTCTGTAGATCATTAAAAAAAACTCCCTGTCTCCAACAGCTATTATGTCCAATGTCCTTTTTAAGCCCTCTAAAACATATTAAGGAGTAGAAAAGTTTGTAGTACATACCGTATATGCTTCTTAGCCTCTGTGGATGTGAATCCACGTACCTTTGTTAGAGAATATATCTTTTTGATTGCCTCATGGATCATGTGAAACTTAGAGACTATCTGTGTGAATTAAGTTTACGAATCGACTTACATATTTCCAAAAGGGGCACAGAACACTTGGCATGTTTCACTTGCAGGATATCACCAACCAAATTTGAATAACCTCAACATTTTTAACACAAAGATCATAATAAAGCTAATTGTAGTCTGAATTGCATGAACATTTCTGATGTTGAAATCCTCAAGGTGAGGGTCAGCTCGTGGCTTCCGTGTATGTACATTGTAAATTTCATCATCTGTCCGAGTTTATTTGGGCCCACATACCAAAAATGTACAACTGTTCTGATTGCGCCGATTGCAAGCACGCCAGCTGCACATGTGCCTGAATCAGCCTCCCATTCAAAAGGTGCCACACATGGAAGACAATACTGACACATATTTGAGGAGAGACTGGGAGGAGATTCTGTTAACAAGCTGTTCCCCAATCCAATCCATTTTATTTATAACACACAGTTTAGGTAAACACAAAGGTTTCCAAAGTGCTGTACAATGAAATAAACACAATAAAATAATGATAGATAAATATTTTGACTGCCCACCCCAGATGTAATATATGTGCACATAAAATCAACAACCTTCGTAGTGTTAAAAGCCAAAGAACCCACACCGAGTTGTGACTCACACCTAAAAGAAACAGCTACATCAGTTACCTGGTACAGGTGAATTTCTCACTAAATAAGGGTTTTCAGTAAACTCATGTCATTTGCCTCAGATATGCTCAGTTTTACCCTCAGAAGAAAACATTTCAAATGATTGTATCTGTGAACGGTGGCCATAGGTCAGGGTTGGAACGAAGGTGGACCTGTAAATCAAAAGCCCAGCCCTTCAGCTCACAGCTTTAAGTGATATAAGTAAGGGTTGCATTTTATAGGTGCATACAATTTACAGTATTTACATCAAACTAATGTTAAACCAGTCGAATAACAAGAATCTGTCAGAGCTTTTCTTCTTTATGGGCGTGACCTGCTTTTCAGTCTGCTGACTTCAGAGTTAAAGAGTAAAAGTGTCAGACAAGAAAATAAAAAAACTTTATGCAAACATATTAAACTATTTCATAACAGTGTTCTTGAATGCCCAAGAGATCCTGCACACTATGAGTAGTCAAAATAAACTCACAGATTTGAATTTAATTAAAGTTTGAACTTTCACAAACCCTGGGTTTAATGCGTACAAATTCTTTTACCTTTTTTAAATCTAGTAAACAAAGACCTGATGAGAACTACAAGCAACTGGTTAAAGAAAAGGGTAGCGGGACAAAAAAAGCATGAAACTATAATTGTGAACCACAATGCATAAAGAGCCTTTTGACCTTTGTCCAACCTTGCCTGAATCTCTAAAATCAATGAAAAATCTATTTTGAAAAAAGCTAATGGCCCATTTGCGAAGTGATGGTTTTCATGAAGAGTTTAATTCTGCATTTAGAGTACATCATACTGACACTGCATCAGTCAAAGTAACAAAATACCTCAATTCCTCACAGATCTCAGAGTTATTTCCCTCAATCCCACTCATTTGTTTAAGTCAGAAATTGATCATCCTTCATCCCTCTTAGCATTGTCCACCTGTGTTTTGACTCGGTCCGTTTCCATGTATTAACTCTCATGTCACATTAATGCTCTTAGTGTCTGTAATTAGTTTTTTTGTGATCTCTATTGATCAAATTCTGCTTTATTTTTGTAACTAAGGTCTGACTAAATTCTGCTTCTGAAATTCCTGACCAACCCTCGTGACTTTGTATGTCTTTGGGCTCGAGGACCCTGGAGATCACATTGAATCACTTTAGGAAACAGCAGAGTTCGGGACTTCAGTTATCCCTCCTCCATCAAATCCCTAAAGACCTTGTACACCAAAACCCTTCACTTTTTTTGTGTCGGGACAAAAATATTTCTTTGAATGCATTTGTTGTTATTTCTGTATTCACCCGCTGGAATGTCAGGCAGACTCTCTTCAGAGCTTTAATGGCATCTGATTATACTTTATCTGTAAGAAACCCACAGCAGAAGCTGCACCAGTTAACATGCACATTGTTGCTGTTAACATGTCCTCCTGCTGTTGTGTCATTTGTGAGTCATTAGTAGTGAATCCTAATTTTTTTTTTTTGTTCGTTTCATTTGAGCAGCAGTTTGATTATTGAAGAAGGTGTGGTTGAATGCTTGTGTGATGTTTGCTCTGCTTTAATCAGGTGAACAATTGTTCCTTTATATAATTCAGACATGGCTAATGAAGCATCTTGAGTAATTCCATTATCTTCAATACTTGAATAGAAAGACTTCTGTATTTCTTTTCTTTTTTTTTTCTTTAGACATTTCACCTCTGAAATGTGTAGGTTAGTTTCAAGCGAACAAGCTAATGATGGGACATTTGAAGTTTGAAGAGAGTTATTCATGTCACATGTGAGTAATTGATCCACCTGCCCATCATGTGGGCAGTTCATCACCATGGGTTATCCTGTGTATGGATGGATAACTACCTGGGGAGGAGAGTTAAGGCTCAATTGTAAGTGTTTGATAGGATATACATATGGCTACCCCCTTGTTTAAAGTTGTTTTATCCCATTTAACATCAACTGCTTCTTTTACTCCTCTCAAACTCTCTGTCTTCCCTGTCCAGAACGTGTACAGTCCAAAAAAGGCAGCTTATTCACTTGATAAACACATCAACATAGTTGACAGCAACATTTCACCAGGGAGAGTTAGAATAAGACCAGAAGCTCCCAAGTTTTTATTGGAGAATGTTGTACACATTGTAGGAAAGAAGGTTTACTGACAACCTACGCACACAGACCAGTAACTGCTCTTTATTTTACACAGCCCACTAAAACACAAATGATCATCAGAACTTTGTACCAATGGGTTGAGACTGTCCCTGCAAAAGTTGGGAAAAAAGAAAAAGAAGACAAACAATTTTTTTTTAAATTCACAGCAGTGAATACCCAAATTTGGGCTTCGTCAAGTCAGCAAAGAATCTGGAAAAAGAAAAAAAAGAAAGACAATACAGCAACGAACAGAAAGGGACAGAAGAACTGGCGCGAGAATATTATCATAACTTATCTGGCAGAAGTTTCTAAAAAAATCAGAGGGATTTTCTCCAAACACAACATCTTGGTGCACTTCTAACACCCTCCGACAGAAACTGGACTATGCTGGACATGCAGTCCAGACAAAAATACTTGAATCCAACGTTATGGGCAACGGTAAACAACCGCTTCACAAATACATAAACCAAGCTCCTCAGCTCAGCACAGTCCACCTGCATCTCAGGGGGAAGGGACACAGTTTTGAGGACAATAATGTTCACATTCTGGACAGGACAGCGAGATGGTTTGATAGAGGAGTTAAAGAAGCCATTTAACACTTCTTCAACAACACATAACATGTTGGTAGCACTTATGAGTTTATGACTTTTAACCTAAAGAACATACACTTTATTGCCAAAGGTATTTGCATATCTGCCTTAACACGCTTATGAATTTAAGTAACATCCCATTCCTAATCCATGACGTCGCCCCACCCTTTCCAGCTATAACAGCTTCAACTCTTCTGGGCAAGCTTTACACAAGGTTTAGGAGTGTGTTTATGGGAATTTTTGACAAAGTGCATTTGTGAGGTCAGAAGGCCTGGCTCGCAGTCTTCGCTCTAATTAGTCCCAGAGGAGTTCTGTGGGGTTCCAGTCAAGCCTCTGTGCAGGTGAATCAAGTTCTTCCACACCAAACTCGCTCATCCATGTCTTTATGGACCTTGCTTTGTGCACTGGTGCGCAGTCATGTTGGAACAGGAAGGGGCCATCCCCAAACTGTTTCCACAAAGTTGGGAGCATGAAATTGTCCAAAATCTCTTGGTATGCTGAAGCATTCAGAGTTTCTTTCACTGGAACCAAGGGGCCAAGCCCAGCTCCTGAAAAAAAAACCCACACCACAATCCCCCCTCCACCAAACTTTACACTTGGCACAATGCAGTCAGACAAGTACCTTTGTCATGGCAACCGCCAAACCCAGACTCGTCCATCAGACTGGCAGATGGAGAAGTGTGATTTGTCACTCCAGAGAATGCGTCTCCTGCTGCTCCAGAGTCCAGTGGCGGCTTGCTTTACACCACTGCATCCGATGCTTTGCATTGCACTTGGTGATCTATGGCCTCAGTGAAACCCATTTCATGGAGCTCTCTTGAGGACTATTCTTGAGGTAATCTGATGGCCACATGGACTTTGGAGGTCTGTGAACTTTGACTCTGCAGAAAGTTGGTGAGCTCTGCGCACTATGCGCCTCAGCATCCGCATCAACATCTGTCATTTTACATGGCCCTCCACTTCGTGGCTGAGATTCTGTTGTTCCCAATTCAATTCAATTCAATTCAGTTTTATTCATATACCGCCAAATTACAACAATTGTCATATCAAGTCACTTAAATAATATAGTCCAATTCAAGCCAACTGGAAATCAATTCATTGTAATCATAATCCAATGAAATCCAGTTGATTAATTTCAAAATAATCCAATTAATTCATGTAGAGCCAATTCAAAAACAATATCCTAGCTAAGGAAACCAACAGATTGCACCGAAACTTGTCTTCAGTCCAATCTCCCGTCCTGATAATGCCTGTGGCGACTGTGGAAAGGAACGACTCCCTTTTAACAGGAAGAAACCTCTGGCAGAACCAGACTCAGGAAGGGTGGCCATCCGCCTCGACCAGCTGGGGTTTGAGAAGACAGAAAAGAGGGGGAAAAAAACACCATAGCACCATTCAAAGGATACCTGTTGGAACAGGGAAACACAAGTTAATAACCACAATAATGACACATGTACATAATATCATTTGAGAAATTAAACAGGGGGAAAAAGAGAGCAAAGTGAGGAAAGGTGTGACAGATGAGGTCCCCCAGCAGTCTAAGCCTATAGCAGCTTACCTATGGGATGTTTCAGGATCACCTGAGCCATCCCTAACTATAAGCTTTATCAAAAAGGAAAGTTTTAAGCCTAATCTTAAAATTGGAAAGGGTGTCTGCTTCCTGGACATTTACTGGCAGCTTATTCCACAAGAAAGGGGCCTGATAACTGAAGGCTCTGCCTCCCATTCTACTTTTAGAAACTCTGGGAACAACAAGTAAACCTGCAGTTTGGGAGCGAAGTGCTCTGTTAGGAAAATATCTTACAATGAGATCTTTAAGATATGACGGAGCTCGGTCATTAAGAGCTTTATATGTGAGGAGAAGAATCTTAAATTCTATTCTGAATTTAACAGGAAGCCAATGAAGAGAAGCTAAGACTGGAGAAACATTAGTTAGTTCTGTTAGTTCTCATCAGAACTCTGGCTGCAGCCTTTTGGATCAGCTGGAGGCTTTTCAGAGAATATGTGGGACAGCCCAATAATAAAGAATTACAGTAGTCCAATCTTGAAGTAACAAATACATGGACTAGTTTCTCTGCATCACCCTGAGACAGGATGTTCCTGATTTTAGCAATATTACAAAGGTGAAATAAGGCAGTCACAGAAACCAGTTTTATATGAGCATCAAATGATCAATTCTGGGCAAAAATAACTTCAAGGTTCCTCACTGTAGAACTAGAAGCCAAGGAAATACCATCTAGAGTAACTATATAACTATTCTCCCTGAATTGTGACAATTTCTCCCTGAAGCGCTCAGGTCCAAAGAGAACAACTTCAGTTTTGTCTGAATTTAGAAGCAGACAGTTCTGAGTCATCCAGGTCTTTATGTCTTTAAGACAGGCTTGTAGTCTGACCAACCTATTGGTTTCATATGGTGTCATAGATAAGTACAGCTGAGTATCATCAGCATAACAATGGAAATTTATGCCATGCTGTCTAATAATGTTACCTAATGGAAGCATGTATAAAGTAAAAAGAATCGTGCCAAGCACAGAACCCTGAGGAACTCCATGACTTACTCCGATGTGTGAGGAAGATTCTTCATTTACAAGAACAAACTGGAATCTATCAGATAAATATGACTTAAACCAGCCTAATGCAGTTCCTTTAATCCCAATAACATGTTCAAGTCTCTGTAACAGAATGTTGTGATCGATCGTGTCAAATGCAGCACTGAGATCCAACAGGACAAGCACAGACACAAGTCCGCTATCAAAGGCTAAGAGGAGATCATTGGTAACTTTCACCAGTGCTGTTTCTGTGCTATGATGCACTCTGAATCCTGACTGAAACTCTTCAAACAGATTATTTCTATATAAATGATCACAGTCACTTCCACTTTGTTACAATACCACTAAGAGCTGACTGTGGAATATTTAGTAGCGAGGAAATTTCACGACTGGACTTGTTGCACAGGCATCCTATCATGGTACCATGCTGGAATTCACTGAGCTCCTGTGAGCGACCCATTCTTTCACAAATGTCTGTAGAAGCAGTCTGCATGCCTAGGTGCTTGAATTTATACACCTGTGGCCATGGAATGATTGTAACACCTGAATTTAATTATTTGGATACTTTCAGCTTTCAGCAATACAGTGAAATCATAAGTTAACATGCTACCTGTTATTCAGTGGGGAGGGGAGACTGCCTGTTAATGCTGTTAACTGTTTACCTTTTGTTTGGTTTGGATAAAAACGTTGGTTCAAATTATCAAATCTGATGTAGAAGGAGAGGAGACGGAAAAGTGACTTCACCAGAGAAGGTAAACCACAGTGCAAAGGAATGACATAAATGCTGTGGAATCATGCTCTGGACCGGATTGTGATCCCTGGTGCACCACCTCCAACGAACTGGGTTTTTTTCAACTTTTTTTATGCACTTGGGTTGTTCAAAAGAGCACAAAGCTGTTAAATTCCGAACAAACCATTTGAATATATTCCCATTGATTGCTGGCTGAACAAAACAAGTATCTAGAGCTCTACATTACATCTATAATCACAACCATAAGTAAATCACAAATGTGGGAAGACAACTGAACACATATCTAAACATACACTGTGCCAAATCTTTTAAAAATGAATCACTGATAAAATGAAAAATTGCTTGTTTCAATAATAGTGGGTAACTTTAGGAGTTGACCCATTTATCAGATATGGATAGGCCTTTTTTTATACAGAGAAAATGACATAATAATGACCCTTTAGTGATTGTGACTTGTTCGTCTGGGATGATTACTCATCCAGCAGCACAATTTGTATAACTCAGGATCACTGCAGAGGCCACAGACACTGATAATATATTTTAAGTGCACTTTACCTTTAGATATCGAAGTGTACTATAAACTTCACAGTGAGGGGCCTGAACATCCAGTGAGTCATGGTCAGCTGAAGGATATTCCAGTCAGTTTGGATTTTCCGAGCCCTGCAATCACTTTGCTGTTTATAGTCTGCCACCTCTCTTTTGTCTACAGCAGAGATGAACAGCAGTGGTTTACCTCTCAGAGAGGTGTTGTGTTTTGTCTTTTACGGTCGTCTGTAGACACAGAACGCTCTCTGCTGCTCCTCAATGTAAACATTAGTCACACTGTAATGAATGTGCGACGGCTGCAGAGTCGGAGTACGCTAAGTGCACTGACGTCCCATGTGTACCCGCTGTCCTCACAGTCATTTACAGTTACAGTGTTTGGGACAGAGATGTGCTCCTAATTTCGGAAACAGAGGTTTGTTATGGGGAAAGTATCAACCACAACAAAGACACAGAACAAACTGGATGAAGGCATTTGTGTAACTTTCTTTCAGATCACCACTGAAAAAAAAAAGCTTAAAGAAACCAAATCACCACTGCTGGCTTATTCTGGATAGAGTTTATATAGGTTTCTAAATAAATAAGTAACTTCTTTGGGATTTGGGACCGTCATCAACGTTTGTACCCAGGATTCCTGATACAATTCCAAACTCTACACGTATTGACTTTAATTCGTCAAAGTGAAACCAGATTTAAGGGGCTCTTTTCTGGTAGGTCATTGTTCACCTTCAGATGGTAACATTTCACTGTTCAAAGAGAATAATCCTAATGAATAAATCGACAGAAAACGTCACATAAATTGGAGTTAGCCTGTCATCCATTTGTTTTACACTGCCCCATCGTGATAATTAGTGAATATTACAGATGGTTTGTATTCAAATCTTGTCCATGAGCATTGGAAGAAACAATCAATGAAATCATTTTCCAGGAAATTTAGGTGTTCAGTCCAGTCTCAGAACTAAATATGTGATGGCTACATTGGTCAACAAGTTCAAAATGTGGCAGTCTCACAACTCAGGGTTGAAGAGTATGGCAACTTATCTCTAGGCAGTTGGGATTGTCCTTATTACATTATTGTAAGATAGAATAACCTTTATTATCTTACGAGTGAGAAAATTGCATGTTACAGAGCTCTGTGATGAAGGCATATATATATACAAAATAGATAAACAAATGCAAGAAGGTATGTACAAGATGTAAAATGGTATATACAACATATGAACATGCTAAGATGCAGGTGAAATTGTAAGCAGCAGTGATGATGAGTGAGTGCGCTCATGTAGTGTTATAGAGTGACAGCTGCCAGTAAAAATTTCTGTTGTGTAAATTCAATGAGATCTTACATGTTTTAGTGTGGACGCCGGGTTGGTCTGTTACAGAGCATAACAACAAAGCATCTAAGGCTTTTCCCACAAGAACTCACGCCCATGTCTGAAGAAATAAATCGAAACTATGTTGCAAGATCAATGCACTCTGGATGATTGACTACTGTGTTGAAATAAACAGCCTCCATCAACATCTGTGGATTTTCTCTGGAAATTTGTGTTGTCGTTATCAGAGTTGTATGAACAGAGGCATTTGTTGAGAGTTTAATATTACCTTTTACTATACCTATTTATGCATTGTGCTTATACAGAGTTGATGGGGTATGAGGCTGATATCGGACCAAGGACCAATCAAGAAAAAGCCAAGTCTAAACCACGGCTTCTTCCCAACTTTTGAACCAATAATATTTATATCATATTCGTATGGCAATATAAAAGTTTATTTTGTAAAAGAGTGGTACCCTTTTTCTGATCAGACTGCCTGGCAGAGAGAAGTCCACAATGCTGTGTAACATGAATCTAGAACATTTAAATTCTGAGCTAGACTTGGAGTTTGCATATCTTCTCTCAGACAAAGAACAGGACACATACAACAGTTAAATCACCCCATTCAAATTGATTAACATTTGATTAACCTTTGTCAAGTAACAAATCTTATAAAAACATTTTTGCAACCAGTTAAGTGTTATATCTGTGTTGTTTGGAGGATTTTGACTCGTTCTCTTGAAAAAGACTTCTGGTTGTATAAGAGTTTCGACTATCTTTGCATGCAAAGCTCTGTTGAGGTCTGCCAGTAGATATCCAATGATGTTAGGGGGCTTTGAGGATGATGCCTAAAGCTTTAGTTTGTTCATCTTGTGATAATTAGCCATTGTAGCCATCCTCTTCTCACCTTCATTTTCTCACAGATGCCATTATGTCTGCCTCAAGAATATGTTGGTATTTTGTGGAATTCTTCTTTACTGGAGGACTATTCCTCAAGCCACTAGCTGCAATGCAGAGCATGATTGATCCTCCCCAGAGATTTTATTTCAAGCATACTTCTGCTCATTATGCCTGAAATTTTTGATGTTCTTAATTCCATTGCAAAAGTGAAGTTGGCAACTATTTCGGGATGCCTTGTTTGTTAGGTTGAAGGTGTCAGTAGATTGATTCATATTTTAAAAATTTGCTTCACCTGGTGTTTCCTAATTCTGATCGCGAACAAGCAAAGTCTAAGTCTAAGACCAAGTCTGGTAAAAGATGTTTGACAGCTCAAATTTATTTGGGTAAAAAAAACTTGCATGGTTCTTCTTTCTTTTTTTTTTTGTCTTTTGTCTAAAAGTTAAATGTTGAAAATAATGTTTAATCTGTAAATTGAAATATTTTTAAGCTCTCTCCACGCTTTGCTTTGCATAGATACTAAGTAGATAGACGATAAGAAATCTACTGGAGCCTCCGTATTCTGTCGTTTCTGCCTCTACGCATCCACCCGTCAAGTTGACCTCCTGACGCTGACACAGCAAACACCAAAAGCCTGTGATGACGCTTGCACTGACCGGCAGATTATAGCTGGAGCGGAAACATAAAAATACACCCCACCACACATACTCCTCCACCCCCCCACACCCCTTCATCAGGCCTGTCAGGCTACTGGGTGGTTCTGTACAAAACGGACCACCTCTCAGTCCACAGCTGCGAGAAACAAGCCTACGTGCTTAATTTCTGACTTACTAGCAAGCAGAGGGGATGCGATTTCCACAGAACATTCCCCTGTCGATTCCTTATCATTTGTTATAGGGAATGAAAAAGGAAACGCTCTCCCAGGGACACAACAGACCAAAAGAAACATATCTAACAAACGCCAGCATATGGGAGTATTTGGCGATGGAGAGTCCGAACTTTACGCACGGTCCTGTTGCTAATGAGTCGCTGATACAGCATTCAAGGACAATGGGGACAGAGATCGCTTTGCCGATTTTCATGTTTGCTGGTGGGGCTATTGGAAATTTGATTGCAATAATCGTGCTTTCGGTATCACGACAGGAAAGAAAATCCTCCGCCTTCTACACGTTAGTGTGCGGTCTGGCGGTCACGGACCTGTTGGGCACCTGTTTGGCCAGCCCTTTCACCATAGCCAACTACTTGAACCCGCTTGTACTGAAGCGCACGAATGTCTGCGAATGTCACTCCTTTCTGTTACTGTTTTTTGGTTTAACCGGAGTGAGCATCATATGCACCATGGCAGCAGAGCGATACTTGGCCATATGCTGTCCGTACACCTATCACCGGTGGGGAGTGGACCGTCGTTTTGCGCAGAAGTTTCTTTTCTTTATTTACATAAGTCACATTTTCTTCTGCTCCCTCCCCATGATGGGTATGTCAGAAAGTAAGTTGCAGCCAACCGGAACCTGGTGCTTCATCGACTGGAGGACACATGAGCCGGTAGCTACCGCTTATTCCCTTCTGTACGGTGTTGTCAGCCTGCTGATGATCTTGGGCACCATCGTGCTGAACCTGGCGGTCTGCGGAGCTCTGCTGCTGATGCGCCGCAGGACCGTGCAACGGCCAGTCACCAGAACCAGCGTCCGGGACAGATGGAGGGCGCTGTCCTCAGCCGCTGAGACTCAGATGATCGCGGTGCTGGTGATGACCTCTGTGGTGGTTCTTGCCTGTTCAGCCCCACTAGTGGTGAGTAATTAGTAAACGTTTTACACATAAAGTTTTTTTATTTTTTTTATTTTTCTCTCTTTTTTGTGCTTTCATAAATACATACAACAGCAAAAGGTAGCTTTTGATTTTATGTAGTTTTCAAAGGTTGCTTGTCATATAATTGGTGATGATAAATAAGTCAGATATCAAAATTACATTGATTGTCACTGATGCATTGATAGGTTTGAAGAGGGCTATTATTATGGTGTAGCTGTAGTTAAAGTAAATATATTCAGATGCTTTGTTTAACTTAGTTTAACTATATGCTTAAATATTAGTCTGCAACCAAAACTGTACCTAAGTAAATTTGCCTCCTGAATAGGTTTCCCCCCTCATAATTTGCACGACTAGATAACAAATAATTTAACAAAACACTCATTAAAGTTTTGGGACCAGTAATGCAGTCCACAATTTAACATGTAGTTCATACACAGTGATGTATCTGGAAGAATAACTATAGAAAACATTATGCTGCATCCAACATGCCAATGCACATTAATGCAGGTTAAAATTATGAATTGTGCTGACTTCTTTTTGTCCTTCAGGTGCGTGTGTTTGCCAACCGCTTCAAACATGACCACAAAGCAGATCTGGCTGCCATAAGGTCCGCCTCAGTGAACCCCATCCTGGATCCTTGGATCTATATCCTCCTCAGGAGGTCCCTGTTTCGAAGGTTACTCAATTTGAACAAGCGACGCAGGAGCCCTGGCAGCATTTCCCCGCCTTCACCCCAAAGGAATCTGTTGTGTTCTGATATCATGAAGAACAGCCATGTGTTCACTCAGCTGATGTGCAATGCAAACATGATCACTCAACTGCCTGCTACTGTCAAATTCACCCCATATGATGCAGATGATCACTGCCAGACTTAAGGCTTCACAGACTCAGCACATGTGTGACATCTATGAATGTTACAAGAAGCAGCAACACAATGGGCTGCAGACTCAGTTTGAACTCTACCAGTGAGACCAGTGAGAGGGGATGACTGTTGAAGCACATCTGCAAAGGATGCTCAGAGCTTCTTGGATTATTTATTAAATGAAAGTGGAGTAGTGCCCTGATTGTGGCATCTGCCTCCTGCAGTAATGAGAAAAATAGTTGGTTGTTATTATTAAAGTGCAATAATCAGACACAAATTAGCATTTATTTTGTGCATTTATTTCAGTGTTCCACATAATCACCTTCTGGTTTTCACCTTACAGCAATGCTTTTACTCCAGATAAACCAACTGTAACAATCTCTCTCAGTTATCTATCACAGAGCCCACCTTCATCCTAGTCCTGTCCACCACATCAGTCAATCCTTTAATCAGCTACAGTTCCTGCAGGTAGATGGACAGCTTGTTTCAGCTTTCAGTGTTAAAAGAATGTTTTCTTTATTAGAATTGACCGTTTTGGACATCGAGGGAGAATTCCTTAACATCAACAAGGTTTTTAAACTATTGAGAACTGATGTCAGACCAATTACTTTGTTTGAGAAAGCCTTTAAAAGCCTGAGGGTTTTTCTACAGTTCTTAAGAATTTCCTCTGAAGTCACTAGAAGTATGATGACACTTAAGGGTGTGTGCTCAAAAGGATAATTATTGCTCACTTTGCATCAGGTCTGAATTGGTTCAGTTGAGTAATTGTGCAGTCACAACAACAGAACCACAACACTTTGAGGAATCTATGACAAAACTTAAAACAAGATATCAGAGAAGACGACAAACTCCAACATGTTCCACCAAACAAAACTAGAAAACAATACAAGATCACAGAAAGCCTGACAAAAGAATTGGCATGACATGAAATGTTTACAAGACACACCAAAATAGAACTCAGGGACCAAATCCAATAAAAACCCCATCATATGTTTGTCATGAAGTGTTTTGTTTCTGATTTCCAGTGTTTTGTAAGATGATGTCGTGTTTTTTCTTATGTTTTTTGGTTCATGGCTTATGTTTTCTGAAATCTTGTTGAGTTTTTTGTTGTGTTTTGTCCTTCGGTTGAGTTATTTTAGCATTAGGACTGACATTTCAAAGAAAATCTTATGCACTGACCATAACATGCTGCTAATACCTGTTTGGATTAAAGATGAATATTTGCAGGAAATCTGAAGCTGACTGTGTCGTCTGTTTTTTGCGTTATGTCCATGGTGTAAGTAAAACCAACACAAAACATTCATCTTTGCAGGTTTTTATCGCTCCAAACTCAGGGTATATATTTTGATCTCCATTCGTCATTAATAACTGTCCATGATTTTTCTGAACATCTTACAGCCCACAAACTATTAACACTGACATGTAAATAAGAGAACATATAGGTGTGAAAATAAATGCTACTGCAGGTGCACTCAAATCAAATTAATAATGGATCAAATAAGTACTCTTAATATGTCAGATGAATTAAAAACACAGTGCAGCTGCTGTAGACTGGATCACAATCATTAAGAGGCTTCACATATTAGTTCTAGCTTGTAGCTCTTGAGAGTTCTCAAGCTGTAAAGGCTAAAGATGGGTTGCCAGCGGTTTGGGATGTGTCTGCCATTCCTCCTTCCTTCATAAACAGGCGGGAGATGGAGACTGAGCTCCATCTGGAGGAGTTTCTGTCCAAGATGTTTTCAAAATCCACCAAAGACATTCTTGCTGATAGTTTTCCTCTTCTGAGATATTTCTCGAAAGATGCAGCCTACAGAAAACTTCTGATTTTAAAATAAATTGAAAGATAGTTAGATAAATCACTGACAGGGGATCGATTTTAAACACAACTTGTGAAAGCAAACAAGATCATGCATGGGAGTTCTCATTAATCAAATAAAATATCTGCCAACATTCACCACTCTCACAAAGAAATACTATCCATCCATCGGTTTTTGGCCACGAAGGGGGCAGAAAAACAAACAAAACACACGTCATCTGATAACCTGATGAATATCATGGGCTTTTAGCTTTTTAGCTTTAAGCTATGTCAACTCATACTGGATCATTTGCACAATGATATTAAAATATTTTAAATTTAAATCTGGCCAATCCTGTTAAACTCAAACAAGCAGCCAGAGAAGAACAGGTTAAGTTTATAGGCAGACATTAAGACAGACTGAGGTGAAGTGTAAAGCTGCCCTATAGACCCCAAGACTCAAAACTTAAAGTTGTTTTAGGATATCTTGGACACTGTATCATCCAGGCAAAAGAGAACAAGGATCATTTGACTTGTTATCTGTGCAGAGTTCAGCAGCTAGCATCAGGGATGGTGTGAGGGTACATTCCTATACGTGGTATAAATAACTTGTACATCTTGGAAGTTTCAGCTTCTCTTAAACGTGTTGCTGTAATTGAATTCAAGGAAATTATATTTGAGGGTAAAAAAAAACAAAAACAACTGCAATATCCCTCATATTATTTAGTTTTTTTTTTTAAATTTGATTAATCATATAAAGGTAGTACCCTCACCCCCCCCCCCCCCCCCCAAAAAAAAAATGGACAAAATAAATGTGAGAAAAGCACCTGCAGCAAATCATACAAGTCATAGAAAAAAAGAAAAGAAACACACGAGACTTCTTTGTTTTAGTCTTACTCATGATACATGAATATTTACCTTAAACAGCCTGTGTACTTATATATGAGTTGGTTTGACTGTAACTGGCTTTGTGTTTTTCTCGTTTTGGCCTTGGCCCATCCTGAAGCTTATCATTTAACTCCAAGTAAACTGTATTTCTCATACAAGCTGTAATTAAACTTACATGCTGGTACATCTTAACTTCTTCATGGCTGCTTGAGACCTGAGGAAGATGGGTCGTTTTCATGTTGTGTCCTGGTTAGAGCATGACAAACTTTTAAGTTTTTTTTTTTAAGCGTAGGGTTTGAGTTCCACTACTGCCTATAACATAGACCGTTTTTACACACAGTATATAAGTTAAGAAAAAAAAGACACTCAACACTGTCAATGTTCCATGATGCATTTATTCTCCCCAACATTTAAAAATATTTACTAAACATAAGCAGACAAGACCGTGCGTAGCTGCACCTCTGTACAAGATTTTCGTACCTTGACACCATAAATAAAAATCTATAAACATAGTTTAAGTAAAAATTCTTTCTCAAGATCCATCAAAAACACGCAAAAATAATACATTTTACAAGTTTTACAAAGAATTCTCCCCTTTCTACACTAATCATCATTTACATCCCAGTGAAAAGCTTTACAACAGAGAGCCAACACATTTCCCCGCAGTCAGCTCACTGCACAGAAACAGATACTGGAAAAACAACGTGCGAGTCCTGCATGTTGTGAAGTTTACATCTCGCCATCCTGCAAACAAGGCCTCGGTCCTGTGGCGCACCAACATGAAAAGGGCTACAACATGCTTTTGGCAACATGAGGAAGGACATGAAGAAAGAAATGAGGAAATACAAGAGCATCTAAAACCATCAGCCGCACAGGGTGATTAAATCACAAACCCTTAACATGCCACCATTATTCCTTTCTCCAAAATGCTGAGTTGAGTTGAACACCAGCGTCAGGCTGCTGTTAAAATATAACCACGGTACTCATCTGTTAATGAACTCTTGCTTTACAGCTGAAAAATGCTTCCCCATTCTCTTAAATGTTCATCTAATGACCTGAGGCTGCACGATATGTCACATTTAACTTGATTTATTGCATATGTCTTATATGATGAACAAGACTGAGTTTTAGATTCTTGAGATCTTTTATTTCTAAAAGTATTTGGTGTTTTTAAAAGGTGAAAACATCCCTCTTGATTCCTTACAAAACCGACTTTTCAAATAAAGAATTGCACGTGATTAGCTTTAATAAATAAGGAAATCATTGCTTAGGCATCTCCTCATAACCGTGGCAGAAACTGGAAAGATGTTACAGTAAAATATTCATAAATGTTTCTCACCAGATGACAAATTGCTTTCATTCATCTTTAAGTTACGTTTAGGTCTCAAAACCGTAGAAAATACCTGGCTCCAACGCAGCCAAACGCCCCAGGTATGTTGGGGGAGGTAACCAATCTGGTGTTCGTCACAGTTGCTTTTAAATGGCGGCATGCAGGAGCTGATCGGACCACGTTATACTCGAAGATGTGGGAGTATGAGAGGCTCTAAAATCAAACTGCTGCACACGGCGGCAGAGATCTGCCCCACGAGCAACACTGTCGCATTATACAGTCATTTTATGCCGTGCAAGTTAGAGGATCTCAGATCAGTGAAAATAATAATACAAATTTTATTTTTTAATTCCAGTGACTGACATCTCGGACATTTGAGTTATTCTTTTGTTTGTAATTTTCATGCTGCACTTTGTTGCGTTGTGCAGGACCAAATTATGCTTTTAAAAGGTTTGAATCCATACAGAAGTAAACTAATGCTTGACACGCTTTCTCACCCTCTTTCTTCAGACTGAATATTGTGACAGTGTTTCAGATGTTAGAAAAGGGACTCAAAGAGCCACATTTTTACAATTTAACAACAGTGCCCACCTAAGCTACATCTATCACGGGCTACAGCAGCAGAAACCAACTTGTAGGATGCAACGCTCACTAGACGCGGAAGCATCTGTGTCACAAAAAGAAGAAAACAATCAACACAAGTAAGTTTTGCAAATAGAAAAACATTTGTTTGCTTTACTTAGCAGTACTTAAACCTTAAAAAATGCTTAAAAAAAAAAAGGTAAGTAGTTATCAATTTACAGACTCTACAATCAATAATAGCAATGAAAATAAATTACAGTTACATGTCTGATTGCACAAAAATCAAACGTCTGATTTCATACTTTCCTCATTTTCAGTCTGTCTGGTGACACACGTGTTGCCAAAAACGCTTTTAACTACACAACGAGCAGCAAACGAGTCGCTTGACAAAAGATCGCAATGAGTGAAACACATTTTTGTTCTTTCAACATGTGCACACCTGACATGGACCTGTGTTTAAGAAAAAAACAACACACCAGAGCAGCTGAATAAAAATAATAGGATAAACAATTCCCGACAGGAGATAAAAATCTATCTCTTCCATGGAAGCTTTGCAGGTCATTAAATACCAATAATACCCCCCCAGGACAGATCTGGAAGAGGTCACTGACGTCTTCTGGATAAGAGAACCAGTCTCGCTCTTCAGTCAAAGACAGAAAAAGACATTTAGAAGTAGTAAAAAAAATTAAAATAAAATAAAAAAAAACATCTAAAGGACCTCAATCTTCCTGATCTGGGTCTGCAAAAGGTTTATGAGCATCGGCTTCTTACAGAGACCGAAAAGATTTTTCTTTAGTGGGCAGTTTTACATTGAGTGTGGATATTAGCTTATAGCAGTCAAATTGAGTCTACAGCTGCAGCTCAGGTCTATGTCCATGAATGGAGTCTTTGTAAAGCTGTACTAATCCCCATAATTATCTGTACTTTTGAACCAAAAACTAATGTCTGCATGGAAACACGTACATGTTGAGGTTTACCGGGTTTTTCCACATTCACCATATGCAAGCATGCAGCAGTTGCTTATCAACTCTAAACAAAGTACAGAAGAAGTTGTAGAACGCCCAATTTGTTCTGCAGGTTTTATGTCACCAAACAAATAAAAGTTCTCATCCACGATCCCGTTACATGAAAAGTTAAACAACTCTCAGTCCAAATCCACAAATGAGCAGCAGTCTTGGTGATCTGCATGTGTCTGATTTATTTGAAAAGGACTTGCTTAATCAGATTCTCAAAATCTGATCTATAACTTAACATCTGTTAACAACATATTACAAATTGACTTAAACTGAGGGCTCACGGCTCCTGATTTCATCTCACATGATACTGACACAAATGAGGGTTTAGCCGGAAACATCCATGGATCACAGGGGGAAAAGACAGATTTACCTGGCTTCAGTAGCCAAAACTGAAGCCAGGTTGCGCCCATTAATCTGTCAGCCAAAGACAAAATGTGAGTGGGTCACCGCTGCAGAGAACAATGTGGGGCAGAAAAGCAGAGCTGCGGCAGATGATGTAAACAACAGCCACACATACTTCTTTCTAATGTAACATAATATTTGCAGAACATTGTGTTTTCAGGTCAAAACATCTTGAATCTGGCAGTTAATTGTTCACAGAGCTCATGCTCATCACAGGCTTGGAAAACTGTAAACCCCCCCCCCCCCCCCCAAAAAAAAAAACCTAGATCATATCTACATGACAAGTTAAAGCTTTTTTTTATTATTTACTTGGATATTATTTTGATTTTAAATCATACTTAAAAGCAAATCACATCCAATGTTCATTTTACGAATCATGCCCCTGAAGTTCCAGATGCCTCGAGATTTTTTCACCAAAGACAATAAAACAATTCGTTTCTCCTCACAACAAAATACGTGTATCGTTCAGAAAAATTATAAACATTAAACGTAAAACGCAGAGAATATTAATGTGGAATCACAGGCTTCTGATTCGATGTAAACTGACATTGACAGAAAACCCGCCACAGACGGCTGAAATCGAACAGAATTATGGCTGCTTGTGAAAACAAAACCAAATTCTTCTGGGCAGAGAAGAAACTGAGACGTCTACCAGCTGTGGTGCATCTAAAAGTGTGTTTAACATGACGTTATCTGTCACCTACATGGCCTAAATGGCTGATATGCGTTTTGTTTTCCCATCAAGCCATTTCCTACATTCTATTCCAACATAATAAATAAAAAAAGAACCTACAGCATGGCTGTAAGAAAAGAAAAGTTTAGATAAGGAAGAGCTCACATCTCTGCCCCATCACAACCAACGCATCTTCTTTTTTCTTTTTTTTTTTTTTACTTTCCAAAACAAACAGCACTTGCCTCAGTCTGTAGTTTGGAGCGAGCGTGCGGACCCGCTGCTGGGAGGGCGGCTACACACAGCAAAGTCTATGACAGCTGCCCAGAGCGAGGACCGGCTCCTCCACTACACCACGTACTGGTGGTTGCTGCCGTAGTTTGACGTGTAGGCCTGCCTGCTGTACTGGAAGTGGTCGGTCAGCACGTTGTTCCAGTTGTGCTGCTGCTCTAAGCCGTGAGGGAAAGGCACTGACCCGTTGGCGTGGATCTTCTCCAGCGCCGGGTTGTCAAAGGACACCGTGTCCTGCTTGGTGCTCGGCAGCAGCTTCTTCTGTACGTTAGCATCATACTTGGCCTGAAGACAGAGGAAACGAACAAGTGGATTTTCAGTGACTGAGTATCTTGAGCTCAACAGATGAACAACATCAAAATCTACATTAGAGTCAGTCTGAATTGAAGCTCTTGCTTTATTTTCACCTTCCTACATTACAACCAGACCAACTGACATCAAATTGCCCTGATGACTCACCTTGTTGTAGAGGAAGACCCCAACAATGGCCGTCATCATACCAAGAACATTTGTGAGGGTGACTGGATTGCGCAACATGAACAAAGATATGCTAATGACCATGATCCTCTTTGTGGCGTTGGCGACAGCGTAGCTGAGCGGGCTGACGAGGTTAAGAACACTGAAGGCGATGACATTCTGGGCAAAGTTGCAGAAGCCGCTGATGAGTAGGAGAACTAAAGTACCCGTCGAATCCGAGATGTCCGACTAAAAGGAAAGCAGTCATGTCAGATGTCGCTCACAATCATAAGATGCAAGTAGTGCAAATGTGAAACCCTTAAGTGCTCTTCTTGATACTCACCAGGTCTCCGTTCACTAGAAACACAGAGAGGTCCACCAGAACCCATGTGGGTACCATGAAGATCACAGCGTTAAAGCCCAGGATGTTGAGCAGCCTCAGGTGGTGAATCCTGGTGTCACGCAACACCTTTAAGAGGGAAAAGCGATCCTTCACATATAGTTGCTCTAACGGAACAATGTGTGGTGTTTTTCTTCATGCATTCACTGTCACTTCAATGGTTTCACGAGGTGGGCTGAAATCACATGCTGCGTACCAACAACATGAGGATCGTTTACCTTTTTGGAGAAGATGTTCTGCAGAGAAAAGCAAAGCGTGGCAGCCAGGGCACTGATTAATCCTAAAACATCAAAGGAGAGCTCAGTCGCGGTGGCCAGCAGCACTCCACCAATGATGGGGATGAGCGATATGTAAACCTACAACAAGATACACAGAGACCGAGAAGGCAGAGTTAGACGAAACAGAACATTTCTATCAATTACTCAGGACCTTTCCTGTAGTGTTTTCCCAACTTAAAATGTGAGGCTGCACCTATCTTGGATTTACTCGACTCGTGCACCGAGTCAGATAATCATTTCAATAGTTAATAAATCGTTACTTTTTTCAAGCAAACATTCTCAAGCTTTAAATGGGTGATCATTTTCCTCTTGTGATTCATATCTCACTTCTAAATATGTATTAAATTGAATATTTCCAGTGGTAAAAACAGCATGACAAGTGGAGATAAAAAGGCATGACACACTGGAAGCTTATTTCTACTGGGAAGCACAGTGGAGAGGCAGCTGTTTTTGCCATCTTGGAGCACGGATGCCCTAAAATTATTACGTGAACAATTAAAAAAGTGCACAAGGACGAAAAGTAATTAAGCTGAGAAGATGTTGGAGGATGCAAAAAGACAATGACCTAAAGCAAACCAACAATAAAACTTCTGAAAGAGGAAAAATTCATGTTTCGTAATTGTTGAAGAAGTCTCACTAAAAGCAACGGGAGACATTTGACAGAGGCTTCAAAAAGTTCCCTTTTTCTAGCCCGCAACAGTGAGCGCCTATTCAACTGTGTGTTTTATTAGTTTAGTCAGATTACGCCTGTAATTCTGACCCAATAAAGATCTGAGCACATTCGGAGCAATCACAGCAGAATTCCTGATGAATACAAAAGGCTCCACAAAACAACTCCACATCATCATAAACCGGACTTGTGGAACAAATGGTGACCGAATTTGTGGAACTTTAGTTTTGAATTGCAAAGAGTGGATTATTTTCTGCTAAACTGGCAGAAAAACCACCTACTATCACATGAGAAACTGTAGATATTTTCCAAAGGCCACAGGACAGCTGCAGTTTATCAAGAGCAAACTAAAAGCTGGCAGGCGACATGTGCCAACAACTCTGATGAGAGACACTGAGCTGCTGGAGAGACTTTCTTTCTACGAAATATATATAAAAAAGAAATGTAATGAAAGATACTCAGGGTAAGAAGTAGTTAAAGTTTTTATTTTCTCATACTGTTTATTAATGCATGCAGTTGTCAATAACAAGTCATTTAATCTAAGATGTAAACTGTAAAATAAAAAAGGGGAAATTGTTAGAGCCCTACTAAGATGAATAAGAATATAAGTAGGCCTCAAAAGTTTGTCTGATTTTACAAAGTTATGCATTGTTCTAACAAAACCAAGTCATTGTGATGGTGGGGGTGTTTAAAATATGCAGCACAAAAGAGGTTAGAAGCTGCGAGGTCCCATTTCCAGCCCTAAAGTCTGTGTAATCCAAGCAACCACACTTACACCTCTGGAAGAAATATGTAAATCCTAAAAACTATTAAGAAACTGCGTCAAAAAACTATCCGAACGCGACACGTGCCGAGACGAAACTGCATTTACAACATGTAAAAAAAACTGGCATCTGAAAGCAACACCTACAGATGTGAGATTTATTGGCATGTTGGACGGTGAGAAAGGACCTGAATTCGTGATGAAACCCACTCACTGTGAAACTGAGAAAACACAGCACTAAATACTGAATTCCAATTCAAATCCTCTCTTTGCTAGATTTATCAACTTAAGTTGTTTCATTTGCACCAAAAACAGGGAAACAAAAACAGAAATGAGGTCAAATGTGTTAATTGTTAACTCAGCTGCCCAAGTTGAAGCAGAACACCTCAGGCCCTTTAAACCGCTCTGATGGTTGATGATTAAACAGCATTCACAACAAGGAAGCAGCTCCCGGTAGCAACGTGTCGACTTTAAAGATGTACAAGGTTATCGTCCATCTATATCCCATAAAAGCCCATCCACTTATTGTTTTAATGTGACAAGTGCACAGTGGCAGACACTCCTTAACACGAAGAGACGTTTTTTCTCTTTTTGCATCTCACTTCAGGAGATGCGCCTTATGTCAATCTGAAAAGTGATAAGCTGGAATCTAAACAGATGGGTTTGAGGAGTCATATTTTCCAGTGCTCTTGTATTACTCTGAGGTGTGTCCAGAATTGTTGCCCGGCACGCAAACACCAGTTGAAAAAGAGTGTAAAGTAAGTGAACTGGGAAGAATACACGCAGCTCTGAGTTACAATAACTGTGCTATTTCAGTGACTCTGACTTCTCATGCGCTTTATTAAACTTCAGGTTTCTTAACTGCACAGTTTGAGCATACGGCTGCTCAAACAGGATCCCTGCTCACACACTGACACACCCTCAGCACACACTCTGTCCGAGGACCCATCCTGTCTGAACACTGAACTGTAAAGTAAACATGACGAGCTGATGCTAGACCCACAAGTCTCCTTATTGGCAAACACTGACTGTAAAATGTACCTTCATCAGAATGGAAAATTCTGGAGCATTTCTGAGCTGCCAAAATGTGGAACATTTGCTGCGTCAGCAGCGGTTATGGACAGTCGCAAATAAAGAGTCTCTAATCCCAAACATGGAGACTTTGCTGTCAGCTGCACACACAGTAAAGTTTACGTAAGCAACTGTGAGCTGTGTTTCAGAAAAGGAACTTCCTGTGTCCCCAATTTTACTTGGAGAGCCTGACATAAGAGAAGAAGTGGCTCGCTTCCTTACTTCAAATGAGTTGGAAGCCAAATAAAAAGAAAGCAAAGAAGTGTGCATTTCTTTAAACCCTAATTTCATTTGAAAACAATAGAAAGGTTAAAACTGAGATGTTTAACTGTTTTTTTTTTGTTTTTTTTTATAAATGCAGCAACTAATTTTAAAGATTGTATATAAAAGATGCAAGTGTCGCTCTGTGTTGCATCATCTCTCATTTTAGCAGCACTCTGTTTGGGTTTTAAGTGTTTGATTACTGAAAAGATAAATTCCTGTAATAAGAAAACAAAATCTTTTCCCGTTACTACTTGATGTGAGATTTTTATAGAAGATTTAAATAGCTGAATTGATCTGTTTGGGTCATTTTTTCATAGTTTCATAGTGAACCAAATGTTTTCACTTTGTAGCGTATTGAGGGTGCAGGAAGGTCAGCATTTAGGCTCTTTTCAAACAGAGCTATGTTGTTGTAATATGTGCAGAATGTGCAGAATTAAAAGCCTTCCTCTGAAAAAGACGGCATCTGGATGGCCACTTGTGATCCTCCATAACCAGCTTGTATTGTTCAGCATCTATGGTTCCTGTACAAATGTGCAAGTTATCCGCACAATGTTCAGTAATACAGACATCAGCATTTTTTCAGTATTAATTTGGAAAAAACGTATCTAATTTTTCCACATTATTGCTTCCCTTACATCTTAACTTGCATTTGTGAATGCAGCAACAAACTGTGTTCACCGATGATGGTTTTCAGAGATGATACTCAGTCAAGTGCCTGTCACTAAGCACCACCCGAGTGCCAAAGATCCCACCTATTTAACACTGGTTTTCTGCTTGTCTCGAGTATAAAGACCTCTATAAATTCTCTGAGTCTTGTAATGGTATTAAACATGATAACTAACTCAATAGCCCCAAAGTTTTTGTATTGTTACAATGAGAAAGGTTGTTTTAAAATAGTTGAACTATTTCCCTGCACAGTCTTTCACAGAATGAATGAACAGAATCATCAACAATACACTCGGCCTCCCCGGGATGTGCTTTTTACTCTGTACCCGATAGCGGACATGTAGACATTTAGCTTTGTTAGTTGCGAGATGCACCAAAAGATGTCCTTTTTATTTGTTTTATTTTAGTGTATTTGAAGAATATATATGCAATATTATATTTCAATTAGAATTAATCAAGTATTTTTTGCATAAAATTTGATTCTACTTTGAACCGACAGATTAATGTTGAACTACCGGTTCAAATTCCTCTGCGTACATCTTTGCTCATCTCGGTCAGAGAGTTATGAGGCAACTTAGAAAACTGAGGTGAATGAAAAGTTGGTCTTCCTCCTCCCTCCCACAAACGTCTCATCAGTGTCAGCGACAAAAACCCCTGCACACGGACGTAATATGAGAAGCGGTGCAGGCACAGTGGGCTTCTGTGCCACATCACCACTGCTGAGTCTCAGACACAGACCGACACAGAGTGGGTATTGTGCTGTGCTTTATGTGTTGAACCCACTCACCCTTGTTGTTTGCTTCTCCCTCATGATAATCCTCGATAACAGCACAACCCATATTGGCATCGTGGCTTTAACTGTGAAAGTGACAAAAACAAGAAGGGACAATGTCAGTTTGAAAATGACAGAAACTTACAGCAGCAGGTAGACGGTAAAAGACTGAAGTTTGGAAGAATGACGTGCTTCTACGTCAGAACCAGGCCCACAACTATGTCCAACGCTACACGTGTCAGTCAGGGCTTCACACGCCCCTAATTTTAGCACTGACTGATGTGCCATTCATTTTACCCCGAGGTGTGTATACAACAAAGCATTGCTCAATAGTGCCGTGACACAAAGTGCTTAATAGGATCAAGACACATTTTCAGAAACAGATGAGCTAATCGTTCAAGTAGAATTAGGAATTTATAGGTTAAACGGAAATGACTGCTGTGGCTCCCAAAGTGGTCACTCAGTCTCTCTTAAACAAGACTTCTAAATGTCTACTTGCACACAGCTGAAACACATGCCATGGGGGACAAATTAACAATACAATTTACTTTAATCTGTTTAAAACTCATTTGGTACATCAGGTTTTACTGTTCAGTTTCACAGAAGAGCTCACTTTTAATTTGCTGTATAAACTGAGGGAACACTTATTGAGAGACACCTCTCACTACAACATGAAACATATAATAAGAACAGAGGACTCCCATCCTTAAAAAAAACATAACATTGAAGTTCAAATAACACATCTGTAGAACAGCTTTAACAAATTTTCCTTGAATGACACATTGGACTGACAACCAGATACAACGATTCAAACAGTCCAGGAAAACTAGATGCAAGAAATGTATACGCAACTACAGGCGTCAGTGGAGAGTGTAATCCACGACCACAGAGGGATTTAAGTATGAATAACATGGAAGAAGTGGTTCCAAAAATGCCACCAAACATTTACAACAAGAGTTGTAAAAGGAGAAAATAAACTTTAGTTCTACTAGTGTGAGTTGAGATAAACTATTCTTAGATCTTAGTTTATTTAGGGACAACAAGTGCCTGCAGCTTGGCCATGTTCAAAAATAAATATCTGTCAGGGGGTTTGTGGGAAATCTAAACTCTTTACTTCTACAAAAGGCAAGCAAGACAAAGATCATTCCGATGTTATGCATTGTGGTGTAGCGTTTACTTCTGCAGACCTCAGAAGGAGAAGCGCTGCCTTCGTACAAGCGACGAGGAATCAAAATACACAGCCTTGAAGTCGTAGTATAAAACTGTGCTTTACAGGTCAAATTCTTGCGTCTGGTCCCCCTGCCTTGAGATGAACTTTGTAACATTCATACGTGTCAAGGTCCCTGAAAATTTTAAAGTATGCTCCCTGATCTGACCCTGCGATTGTTTCGATTCCTTGTCTTCTTGCTGTTAAACTGCACTGGATTACACTAAAACTTTTCCATTTTTTGACTTTATCATAACTAAGTGAGGCAGACAAAAAGACAGCGTTAAATTAACACGTTTTTACAAAAAAATTTAGTTGTCTACAGTAACTGGAAATTCTGGTAATTCATGTACCCTCTCCATTTCTGAGTAGGGTGAACTTTTAACA
Source organism: Leuresthes tenuis (assembly GCF_036924035.1). NCBI lineage: Eukaryota > Metazoa > Chordata > Actinopteri > Atheriniformes > Atherinopsidae > Leuresthes > Leuresthes tenuis. The sequence goes on along the minus strand of NW_027325361.1, from coordinate 10,876,942 downwards.
ACACTCCATTCATATAAGGGCTGTAATTATCAAAATACAAATTCACATTATATAAAAAACAAGTCAAATATGATCTTTACATCTTCACCTTATGATTTGCAAGTATCTCCATATTTTCTCATGTCAATATAAAACTAATCCTGAGTGCCAATTCAGCTAGTAAAATTACCCCATATTTAACAAAATAGTGATAACACATGACTGCTAAACATAATCCAACTTTAATATTATTGTGAGATGGGGCCAATCAGCATAGTTAGTATCTGAATCTGTTCTTGATCACATGTAAACATCGTTCATTTGTTGTTTTTCCTTCTTCCCTCACTGAACCGTATACAATAACAGAATAGTTTAACTTTATTAAATTTATCATAGTTTCTCCATATAGCTATCCTAATGAAGAAAAAAATCGGTAACAAGGTTCTATGATCCAATTTTATGTGATGGCCTGAGATTAAAATTGGGAGACTTGACCCGGTTTGCAATACAGACCTGGTTCAGTGTCGGACCCTGCCCACTGACGTTGTACATCAGATTAAATCTAGTTAGCTCGCAAGCTAACAGCTGCCTATTACTCTTAAAGGGGACACTAAATCAGGTTACTTTGCAGTTAAAAGGCTCAGTGTAAGATAATTAGTCTCACGAGTCTCGTGTTTACGACCTACAAGAATCAACAGGCCCTTAAGCTATCTAAATATCCACGTAGACAGTTTATCAGCATTAGCTGCAAAGCTAACAACAGCTGACGGTACGGACACATCATCAAGTTACCCAGACTGCCGGAATCCAGGTGGCGGAGCAGAATTACCCAAAATGAACACAGAGCTGCCATACTCACCAGTGTGCGCATACGAAACGGGCACTTTCCATATGCTGAAATGAGCCGATACGGATGCGAAGTATTTTCCGAAAGCTAAAGGCAGGATGTACCACCGGTAGTACCTGCTCGGTAGTTCTGTTTTTGGGACTCCCCATGCCCGCAGTAGCGGCGGTAAGAAGACCACGATAGAGAGGATGTGGAAGAGAGAAACTGTGACCGGGTAGGGGAATCCATTGAGGATGATTTTGTTGACAATGTTGCCTCCCGAGCTAACCGTGTACCAAAACACACAGAGCACAGCTATCCGGATCCCATCCTTGACCGGGGTCCGATCCACCGCAGCCATCTTCCACCGCGGAGTGACGAGTCACCGGCGGTATGTCTGGTTGCACAAGGGGGAGGGGCCAGCGTTTTATCGTCACTACACATCCGGCAAAACTTTCAAAATATGACAACCACGCGTTTATTTGCTATAAACCGCTGCAATTAAGATTACATGCTCTGTCTTGGGGTTTCTGTTATAATTGGCTTTGTTCTTAGAATGATGTATTCATATTCTCTATTTTTCTAATTAACCTATGTTCCTATCTTGTTCACTCTGCTTATACTACGCAACGTATGTCCTTAAATGGTCCAAGACTTTAAGATAGCATAACTGAACTATGTAACTGGGACAGATTAAGCTTCTCTATCTTGTCAGATAGATCTGTTACATTAGATACATGCCTGAAACAACACTCACACGTTGTTTATCACATCCCAAGAACATGATGTGGACAGTCGTTGGCCTGTTCATGTCACTAATAACTGGCCAATTGCAGTGTGTAAATCTAACCTCTGTAAGATACATATGAACTATTTCAAGATTTCTCCGGCTCGTTCTTGGGTTTCCAATGAAAGTATCGGGCTAACAAACAAAGCAAACATTGATAAGATTACATTATTAAAATGGCTGCCACATTTTCTATTCACCACAGTGGTTTATCAAATCAGTTCTTTTGTCAGGGAGGAAAGTTATCCAAAAAAAGAGGGCAAAAAGAGGTTCTGTTTTGTCATTTGCACATACATATTATATCCTTTTACTCCTCAGTATCCTTGGAACTGCTGAGCTTTACGTCACTGTGAGAATTCACCATCTGTTTCCAGATAATCAGTATAAAAAGAAAGTACTGAAATAAAGGGAGTTCCTTCAAATACTTAAAGAAAAGACAATCACATAACCTTCAGCTTTTTTATTAACACATTAACATGTCCACTCAAAGGACTAGGTAGCAAATGTTTGTCTTCTGTGTTTGACTGAACACAAAAGGCTTATATCTGTACATTCACTAAGGCTCCGTCTTCAGGGAAAACGCAGGTTTCCATAAGGCAAACAATATCTAAAGGAATGCTATTAAGTACTTTATCCAGCATGTCAATTTGTTGTTTTAGTTCTCCCTGACAGTACGAAGATGCAAGCAGCAACATCTGCTCTGCTGTTCCAATTCGTGTTTTACAACTTATTCTATACAAAGGGAAAAGGCAAGTTAAAAACAAAATCCGTACATAATAACTGTGTCAACTTAAGATATTTTGTTCCTGCTTAAAGTACAGTATGTTGGTACATAACAGAGAAAACTGTGGACTATCACATCTGTATCACCAAACCAATTCTGAACAAAGAAATCTTACAAAAGATCATTTAAAGTAGCCTAAACATGTAAATAAATCTAAAAAAAAAACAAAAAAAACCCTGTGAATAAATATCATACATGTTAGCCACACATATTTATGAGCTTGCCAAGTTCTAGTTTAATTCCTTTTTTCCCCTTCCATCTTTCCAAAAACAACTGTTTTCAGGTGGATTTGTCGGATCTTTTTTGCTAAATGTCAACGTGAGGCAGGCAAGACGGGTAGTTTTTAAAGAGGTGCTCCTCACAGGACTAAGAGCTGTGAGAAACAGCGCACACTGGTGATTTGGATGGCTACTTGAATGCGAATGTCTCGTTCAAGGTGCATAATAAAAAGCAGGTCAGTAGTGGTTTCTGTTAGAAGTTTGCTCCAATCAAAAAACTTTTTTTAAATACATTTTAAATTAAAAGGTAATGCACTGTGAACTAAGCATGCTGGGAAGCAGGAAATTCACTGAAGGTGCATTTCAAAAAGCTTGAGGAGAGCATACGATTAACTTAAGATGAATAAAATGATTGGTGTTTTTTTTAACCAGCTCCCCCATAGAGCTGCTACTCTGTGTGCCTTTTAAATTACAGCTGTACATTTTTAAATGCCTGCAAGGATGGTCCAGAAAAAAAAGAAAAACAAACAAACAAACAAAGAAAAATGCATAGCCTTTCCCCCCCCTCACACAATGTTCACTGTGCCCCAACTCGCACTCACATAAGCAGCATATTTACTCAACTTTCAACAAAAGCACAGAACAGCAGCTTACATGTTGAAGAAGTGACCTCACACAGTTGTTCTGCTGCACAGTGACGGCAAATTCACGACTTCCAATAAGACAGCTGACCACAGTTTTCAATCCAGACAGACGTAGGGCAGTATGTTCAATCTGCTCTCATCCCCGTGTGGGTCCAAGGAGATGCACTCCGTCCAGTCGTACCAGTTACCTTTTGTGTCAAAACAACCATTAACCCCAGACCAATGCTGTGTGTGTAATCTATTCATGTCTTCACGGTTTATTTCTCTGCTAACTCCTGGTAATTCCTTGGGTGGGACGTCTGAAGCCAACATGTGCGTCTTCTTTACATCTTTATTCAAGTGTTCCTCTTTTTTGAAGAACTCTGTCATGAAGAAGTGTGCTCCGGGGGTGTGCGCACCTGAGGATGTCAGCACGTGGCTTTGCTGGCTGAGGTACGACTGGATGATATCGCTCCTTGACAACTCTTTCCAGTCTGTCTGTTGGAAGGGACTGGAGAGAGTCTGTGGGTTCTGCTTCAGCTGCTCAGACGACTGCAGTTCAGGTCTGTGGACAAGTGTGACCTCAGCCTCCTGGGAAGAGTCCTTATGACAGGAGGTTTTGATTTGTCCTGAAACAGGATCAAATGTGAGTCTTCTGTCTTTTAACCTGACTGGCTTGGTGCCATCTTCTACAGTCTGTCCATCTAAATTCACCACATAGTTTTTAGGCCTGTATTTGTGTTTTTTCCTCTTTCCCGTATTGCTAGCAGGACCTTCATCACCCAAACTGACTGCCTCACTGCAAGAGAAGGTGGCTGAGTTTTGAAGAGACTTACTGGAAGGCCTGCTCTGAGAATCCAAACCTGAATGGCACGAACCATCAGTCTGAATATCCTGAACACATAAACTGAAAGGAGACTCCCCCAGCCCAAGGGCTGGAGCTACAGTTTGTTTGACAACAGCATCATGCTTTGGAGTCTGAGGACTGTGCAAAGAACGGCGCGGGCTCCGCGGTTGACACTGCCCCCCAGAGGCAGCTTGTTCCTGCTTAGCTTGCTGTTGCAGAACAGATGATTTTAACAAAGAGGTGCTCGGAGGCTTGCTGTATCCTGGGGCACTTGAATGGGGTTTCACAGCATGAACAGGGATTTTACTTGGCTTGTTTTTGTCCAGAGGCTCACAAATCTCTCTGTCTAAAGAATGATGTGCACGAATATTTGTAACAATTTCTGGACTACCACCCAGTCCATTGGTTGGCAGCTGTTTCGAGCTCTGGATTTTAACATTAAGAGTGGTTTGGGGTACCTTGGCTGACAAGAGCTGTCCTTCCTTCTGTTCACCTTTACGTTTCCTGTGGCTTGGTTTTTCCGCTCTTGGGGAGCAGTTGTTGAAGTCGTTAATGTTCTTCAGCTCAGGGCCTGTTTTACCTGACGGTGGTGTTGCTGCTGGAGTGGAGATGCAAGGATGAACACTGCCGTTGGACCAGGATGCACCAGTAAGTCCTTTGGACAGCAACTCACCCTTCCCTGGCTCAATCAGATTCTGCCAGTTCCGAAGGAGCTTCTTTGCCCTTTTTGCAAGGTCCTCGTTCTTGGTTTTCTTTCGCACATCATTAATCAGCTTCCCAAGACGGGTTTCCTGCAAAGACGCGCAGCCAATGATTATTTCCAAAAGTGACCGGACTCCAGGAATTTTGGATTCAACCACATCGTATGTTGACTGAATATTCTATTATAACCTACCTCCAGTGCCTCTTTGGTGATAGGATACTTTTCCAAAAATGATATCACCTCCAGAACCACCACCATGTTGCGTATCTGCTGAGAGAACACAAAGAATACACATCACTGCCCACAAGGCTGTTGTACACACCGAACCGACACCAAGAACAAGTGATAAAGACGGATGTGGGGAGACACAGCATAAAACTACACGTAAACGTACTTCAAGTAAAACAGAAAAGAGCAGGAGTCTAGAAATTATGTAGGTAAAGAAGCATAAACCAACAATATTTGTATAAAGTTTGGTCATTATTAGCTCAGTTTTATTAGCAAACATGGTTCTAGCTCAGTTATAGGATGTTTTACTATGTTTAGTGTAAAAAAAAAAAAAAGTTTAAATCTAAACTTTCATATCACCTGTACTGTTTGATAAATGTATGTTTTTATTAAGCATTTAAGCGTTATGCATCTCAAAATAAGAGATAGATAGATACAGTTGTTTATAACAGGATGTTCCTAGTTATGATTGTGATCATTTATAAATTTATTCTTCCTCTGCTTAACAGGTCAAATACACCACAGAGGGAAAAAGAGAGGCTTTGAAAGGGTTGAGACATCATTTGACTAGACTTTCAAATCTGCACCTGTATGTCTACAGATTTCATGCCGATACTGGTTTCGGGTACAGTATGACAAACTGAGATAAGAGAAATGCAAATGTGTCATTTTATCCCATGAGAAGACAGAAAAGAATTGTCCTTAAATGTCTGTGAATGTTCATCGGGGTTAGTAAGCTCTGCATTATTGTGGAGTACCGTAACGTATCTGTGTGGATAGTTACTTTATGAATATGATGACAAAGGATTTCATCATGGTTTGCCAAGCCATACTGCTGTTCACTCGGAGAGTTAATTATTGGCATTACCAAGGTAACGCTGATGATATCCGGAAGCAAAAACCTTGGGGGAGTCCTAAGGTCATGTGATTAAAGCTCTGACAGCATCTATTTCCAAACTCATGCTCGTGTTTCCGAAGGTAGAAAATAATGTGCATAACTTTAGGTAATGGAATTGATGACATTTATAGTAAAGCCAGTCAGAGGTGTTGAACTGTGATATGTGGCTACTGCAGCACGGACCTTTCCTGTGCTGTTCCACAACAGTAATCTCAACACCCACAACATGTTAAATAAAGGCAGATATACTAAGGTGTATAAAGACTTGAGCTTTCTGGAAGGTGCCTCTGTTTAAGGTCTCTGCCACCACAGGACAGTTGTCAACAGATGTTTCCTCTACCAGGTTGTTCAGCATATTTTCAAACCTGATGCACCACACCAACGCATGCACAAATAAACTCACCTGGCTACATCATCTTTAGTCAAAAGCTGCCAGCTTCTGGGATCCTGGCATTAGTTCATATAGCTAGAAATAACTAGAAATGTTAGCCATCTAATTGGCGAGTAAATAACAACCGGTCGCACACTGCCTCCACTTTGTCAACCTTCTGAAGAGACCTCCGTCTGACTCCACCTTATTGTCTACCTTTCTCTGTCTAGTTCGGTCCTTTCAAAACTATCCGACATACTCACATTGCTCTGGCCGTCGATGGCCTGTAGCAGCCGGTCTCTCATCACCTGCGGGGTAGCTGTGGCCGCTGTCATCGCCGGGCAGTACCGCGGGTCAGGACGGACTCAGACAGCCGAATCCCCCGAAGAGGCGGTGGTGGGAAACCTGCCGACGCTCAGTGACCAGACGAATGATCTCGATGGAGGGCTGGCATCATGATTTATGATGCTTTTATTTTTGTTTTCGTTCCCCGACGTCGCCTGTTTGATAATGTGAACGGCGAGGACTGAATACCTTCTCCTGTAAACGGCTACCCCCTTCGGCTGGTAGCCTCCTCCCCCTCGGCCTTCTCATCTGGCTTTTTGTGAGGCGCTCGCGAAGAGCATGATGGGAGATTTTTACGTAACCATTGTCGGCTCGCGTCAACTACACGTGCTGTTCACGAGACACGATTGATACTGAATAACAAAAACAATAGAGGTTTTTAATAAACTGAGCTGTGTCATTCTAGTCAGAATTAATAAGATAATGTGTTTTTTTCTGTGTTATATACCACAGAAAAATATCAATACATAACAAAAATATATATAAACAAAAATACAAAACAGCGTAACCATCCAAAATGTCACGGATACCCTGCCTATTTCTATTTTCTGTTAGTATTAACAATGATGTGTTTTTTTAGGATGGAGTCAACTGAAATGTACAATTTAAAAAACTTTTAAGACCATCAAATGACTGCTCGGAGAGAGGATAAATTTGTGAATAGATATAGGTCTTTCAAATTGATATTTGTTTAAGAAAAAAAGCAAACGAGAATGATTGTTTAGACAGAAAAGTATCACCAGGTACCCTTTTGAGGTACAGTACAGTTTCAGGCAAAATGGGCCAGGTTTTAAATGTAAATGGATCAAGTAAAATTTGAGTAAAACTTTTAGTGTCAATAATTTGATTCAAACAGTAAACTATTGTCTAATAATAAAAACTGTCTTTGCTGAGTTGTAGCATATACATAAAAATAACATGTGTAAAAAAATGTGTTTATGTGCAGTGTGTAACCAGATGTTTGCGTGCTTTTATGTAAGTTCACCTTTGTGAAACTACGTGCAGCTTTGTGTATAAGAGTACATACTTTGGTAAAAAAAATCTGCAAAAATTAGGTTAAAAAGTGAGCAAAAAAAAGAAAAAAGATTAAACAGAATTAATATTTACCGTAGCTTGGTCTTTGCCTGTCTTTGTACAGAAATTTCTTACTATTTTTCTCCTCTCTTGATCTTTTCTTGTTTGTCTGTTCTTTTTCCAGAAAACCTGCAACCCATAAGGTTTTAGATGGACAGATATATATATCCCTGTGGACGTGTTTTGGGCCTCAACATCTGTTTAACAGGATGTGTGGCCTATTTTAGCATAAAGATTGGTCTAGCTTTTGTTTAATTATAGAATGTTTTTGAAAAAACATTTTGCTCAGATGATAAGATAACTTAAAATTTCATTATAAACCTTATTAGTTCTAAGCAACATTTGTTTTGTTATATGCACTTAAGCTGTGATTTCACAGATAAGCTTGACATTAGCCTCTGTCCTGCCCAACTACAAAACCTCAGACCAATTCAAACTGTTGTCATATGTCACCTAGCGTTCACGCAATAATGGAAACAAGTTCACGTGACTTTCTGCAAAATTTTAAGGAGCAATGAGGCTCCTACCTCAAGTGAGAAATGGCCCTCATTGTAAGGTATCACCGAACACAATTAAATGAAAGAATGAAAAGGTAAACTTAGACTTTGCATGAATTCCTAACCAATTAATTTAATGAACATTTATGTAAGAAAGTATATAATTTATCCTCTTGGATTAATATATAACACTCTGCCAGCTCCCCTTTTGTTTGACCACTTTTTTTCTACTTTTCTCTGATCCAGGCAGTTTGATCTTACTCTGTAAAGTTCCTCTTTTTACCAACAAGATCTGCCATTTCTGATCAACTGGACAGTAGATGACTGGATTTCCTGTCTGCACCAGCAGCCACGTGACTTGGCAGCTTTCACAAACTAAATGAAACTAAGACTAAAAGTGTCAAATGGCTTGTATAAGCCATAAACTGCAGTAAAAACATAATTCATGTTGACCACAGGAGGGCAGCAGCTCTGCGTTTAGTCCGCTATAAGATGAACGAATCGAAGACCTTCTACTTCGGTCTGCTTCGGGTAATACTTCCTGTTTCAAAGTCCAGCTGAGAGCTGTAGGAGTGACACCTAGACACCTGAAATTGAAAATGTTGTGCAGGAGCTTCCTAAGTTAGTCTCGGTTTCATTTACCGGTGCCGTGAGAGCGGAGGGCCGGACATGCAGCAGTCACTGGAGTCTCTGGTCCGAATGCTGGAGTCCTACAGAGGGAGAGACAAAGTTGTGAGTCCCCACTCTGTCCCATTTGTCATCAGGGCTGTAAGAAAAACAAACACTTTCTGGAACTGTTTTGAATTTATGAGGATTTAAATGCGCAAGTGCAGTTTCAACTTGGGCTCAGCGATTCCTACTTTATGCATTAAGAGTTCATTATTGGGCGAGGAAAAACAAAATTAGACACAAACTGCGACATTAAACCTCTTAAATCTCTTCCAGTAGGTTATTTTATATTGTATCATTCAAACACAAGTTAAATATTAACCCATTAAGGCAATCGATACATGCAATGGCTCTTTAGAAAGGATAACTGAAATGTAAATGTATACATTTACATTTACGCTATATTTACATTAAAAGTATAGAGAGAGACTTTTCAGTTACTTTAATTTGGGTTATAGCGAAAGGTTTTTAGAACAGAAACACTTGGTGAAATATCTAAACTAATGAAGCTAATTAACAATAGGTGAGTAACATAACTGGTTTGGAAAAAAAATTAAGACTAGATTATCTGAGTCTTTCAGAAGTAAACAGAAAATAGAATAAAATCCAAGACCATTGTCATTGCACCAATAGGTCAAATATTGTACATATGTCAGGAGGTGCAAAGAACTGATGAGAGAGGTGTGTTTCATCCTTCAGGGGAACATACCCCTGTCCTCACTTTTCTTACATGTTGCTGGTACGAGCATATATTTATCAAGAATAATACTCTTATTCTCTTATTATTCAAGAAGTACTCTTATTGACTTTATATTGTTTTGCCTTAGATACAGGGTTCAAATCATTTAAAAATCAATTCATTTCAATATCCATGACAATTACACATTACTTTTACATTTATTCTAAATGTTATACTTACCAAGCCGCTGACTAACAAAATAATTAAGTACTGATAGAAATAAAATACCAATGGCTGTGCAAATCAAGTCGAGACATAAGTAAATCAGGCAATAAGTATATTGATATGTGTAAGCTATTAGCACATTCATTGATTTCCTCAGAATAGCTCTTTACCTAGGTATGTGTTTTTTCATTACATACATCAATAGCTCTTTTGCTAGTTACTTTAAAAAGAATAAATAAAAAAGAGTTTAAAACTGTCTCTTTGCAAGAGACCCATCAGTTCTGCAGTGCAGAATGTTGATTAGTTTATGTTACATGATTTTAGTTCCCTCATCTCTTTGTCTTGGGGCACAGTGTGCTGTCAAATAGAAACCCTTAATGTGTCCTCTGCAAAAAAAAAATACTAAGTGATTGCTGATTAAGATATAACCAACAATGTTAATATAGATTTAAAACCTAGCAACGTGAAATATTTAAGGTACCGGTTGTTAGTGTAGTAAAACTATGCTTTTCTTTGCATTTTTTTTTTTTTTTAAAGTGACAGTGTTTATGTGAGTGCTGTAAACCGTTATTATACCAACAGCAAACATGCAGTGCTTGGCTCATAAAACAGCTTTCTCCTGATTGTGCTTGGATTCTGACCCAGTGGTTTCTTCTTTTCTTTGTGCTTGTCTGTGCAGATCAGGACGGTCTGTTATGGCTCTCAGCTGGTCGGAGGAGTTCTCACCCGGAAAGCAGAAACAGATGCTTCCTCCCAGCGGCTTGGCAAAAGTCTGCTGCTGTTTTCTGCTCAGCTCAGCCACTGCCGGACAGTGCTGAGGCTGTTCGATGATCTCTCCATGCTGGCTTACTCCCAAAGCTATGGGCTTGGAGCTTCGGTGATTCTTACAACACTTTTCTCATGTGTCGTTCATCTCACAAGTCAGATTATTCTGAATGTTTCTGTCCCAGAAAGATGTATTTGTGTCTGTTTGTAAACACTTACAGTTTAATTGAAATACTTACAGGATACTTTGATTTTCTGATAAAAATAGGAAAAACTAAATAAAAATGGCAGAATAAATGCTTTTGAACACATACATTGAATGCAATGTTGTTCCTTGGAAAATGCATATTTAACACACGCTGCATGTCTTTTCCAGGAGGAGGACGCAGGCGTTCGCTGGATATCTGTCCTGACCAATGTGGCAGACCAGCTCTACTACCCCTGTGAACACATCGCCTGGGCTGCTGACGCTGAATTGATCAAAGTGAAGTCTGATAAGTGGTGGTTGTTCAGCACAGTGCTGTGGGGGACCTCACTGCTGCTGGGGATCCTTAGGTGAGAACATCTGTCTTCAAACATCAAGTTATATTGACTGATTTATGATTCAAATGTACGTGGAATTCATTCTTGTTTACTACAGTGGCTTGTGTTTAATTTGTATACCCCCCGGATGATGTCACAGTCATCTGGGACCTCAGATAAAATTCCTTTGATAGCAGGTGAATGCAGTGATGTAAAAGCAAAAATGGATTAATCCATTTAATAGTTTTAGCGATGCTTCATAGTTGGTAAACTCTCTACAGTAGCGCTTCACAATATTACAAAAACATGCAATATGCATTATCATCACTAAGTATTACAATGATGATATGATTTTCAACATATAAACAAATACTTAAGTGTATAGTATTGATCTCAGATGTACTAATGAGGGATGTAATCCACTTCAGAAAAGCAGAACTTCATCTAAGTGGCATCTGTGCTTGCCCTATTTCAAGTCAAATTTTCTTTACCATATTCATATTGTGCATGTGTATATTGTAATGATGATAAATTATATATATATATATATATATTTATTTTGCAGCCCTACTTCATAATTTTCTTTAGTATTTCTGCACAACTGACCTACATCAGAAAATAGTTAAGAAGAACAAAGAAAGCAAATGAGATAAAGAATATTATACCAAGGTCAGTTATTTATTCATGAAAGTGATCCAGTATTACATTTCTGCGAGCGATAAACTTAATGAACCTCAAACATTTGTTGTTAATTTAAAAGGTGCAATAAGGGACTTGTTTTCAGTCCGTGAGATGACGGCAAGATAGGCAGATAGTTGTATTGCCATTGTGAGTGGGTGCCCGTTTTACATGAAATCAGGCCTAAATAGAATTCTGCATCACACCTTTGTGTCAACATGGAGATTTCTGAAGTTGTTAATGCTCATCATGCTGTAAGAGGATAAAAAATTATTTTAGACTTGACCAGTCCACAGACATTGTGTAGAAATAGAGGAAATTCAACACTGCTGTTGCCCTCCTTATTAGTGCTCCATCATCAGAGATCATTTCAAGTGCAAACTGTGTAAAAGTATGTGAGGAACTATAGGTAACGTCTAAGAAACAAAAGTCCTTTCTCACATTGGCAAAGGGTGAGAACCAGAAACCAAGGAGTAAATAGAATGAGCTGGGAGATGACAGACCTCACTATTGATTTTGGTCACTTCAAAAGAAACGTGTAGAATAATACCAACCTATGTTTTAATCTAAATTATTACTCTTAGAACATCTGTGCAGATTATAGGAACATAACCTGTGTCACATTGTGTGAAATTGCTCACTAACTATGCAAATAACGTGAGCTGAAGTATCATGTAACCTTTTTATCCTGTAGATCACTTCGAGTTCTGCTGCTGCTGAAGAAGAAGTTGAAGAAATATGAGAGGCATGGAGAGGACAGCAGGTGTTGTATCTCAAATGCTCTTTCTGGTTCAGATAACATTATTTATACCTGTGAGTGAACTGGCTTGCGACAGACAAGCCAACCATCTTGACATCCATTTTACAAACAACAAAAACAACAAACTCCCAAACAGTCCAAGCTACAAGATGAATATATAAGTAAACTATCAATGCAGTGCAGCAACTAATTGTTCATCTGTGTTATGGCTGTCTGGTGTAAATGGATGTCAGGTTGACTCTAAGTTTCCCTTTTTGAACATTTGACAAACTGATTAATTTGAGTTTCTGTCTCCTTCGGGTTTTGCACTTGTATTTACTCCGTGTTGCACGCTCAGATACAGTTCTGTAGTGGAAAAAACACACATTCAAACTTCACATCAACGTTTCCTCTGGCTAAAACTGCATACAATAATAAATCGGTGTGTTTTCTACCACAGACACTCTCAGCTCCGCAGGCAGATGCGAGGAGAGCTGCTCTCCATCCTCAGCAGCATGGCCGACCTCAGCAACGCCATTCACTGGATGCCACCCGGCTTCCTGTGGGCTGGACGCTTACCCGGCTGGCTGGTCGGGCTGCTGGGCACCACATCCTCTCTGATTGGCTTGATCCAAATGAACACCAGCGACCATGAGCCGTCAGACAGTACAGAGTCGTGACCACAGCGAGGAAAAGTTGCAGCACTTTGATTAGCACTGAACAGATGTTAGTGGAAAGAAGTCACAGCAGAATTTTTAATTTGACTGTCTGAGGAGATTAATTTCATTCTTGTAGCAAGAAGAGAAACATATAAAAATAAGTATAATATGGACGTAGGTCTGTGTAGTAGGAGAATGAATAGCTTATCTTTGTAGCCAAACATCTGAAAGCATCTTAAACATTTTCAGTTTAGCGGCTTTAAGAATGTTTTGACATTTTAGCTATGGACACTGAAAAGCTAAATTAAATGTGATTATTCAATGTTTTGCTAGTCAATGGGGTTGCTCTTTTTTCCTTTACGTGTCATAACGTGCAGATTAAAGTATTTGTGTGTCTCTTTAGTATAGTGTAGAGGTTTTTCTGAAAGCAGGATTAAGGTTCTACATGACACTCTTATTTCACACAAATATCTCTTTTCAATGAGACTCTTGTGGGCTTCCTTGTTAGTCAGGCTGAAAACTTGTCTCAAGATTGCAAATCACAGGTGGATTCTCACGACAGAGTATTTTTAACATTAAGTCCAACGCTGTGTTTGCTCAGTCACGCTAGAGAGCCATTGGACAAGTTGCCACAAGAGTGATGATGCAGGGATTTACTGTGACACCCGTGGGGTGATAAATAAATTGTTGCCTTGTTAAAGACACACTCCATGTACCTGATTTTAGTCTTACGTGTGATAAATGGATGGATGGAATCCTTCAACTTAAGTGAAAGTGTTAAACAAGCAACTCTTACTTTTTTAAAATTTCCTAAAGCATAATGTTCATTACTCTATAACAGCTGGTACTGATGGTCCCTCAAGTGTTGGTGTTGGCCCAAAGGGTGAAATCAGCTTAAAAATGCCTATTTTGGGGTAAAGAACCAGTGCAAAACAAGCAACAGACAAATTAAAAGATTTTTAAAGAAGTTTGCCCCCTGATTTAGTTTAATATTGATACAGTATTTATTGTAGCTAAGACTGGATACACATTGCCTGAAATTTATGCTGAATTTGTAATGTAAATGTATTTTTTGATCAAGTAAAATAAAAAAGAACAGTTGTTCTTTAAATAAATTGTTGAATGACTGTTTTTCATGAGAATAACTCAATTGAATAGATGTTTCTTATTGGATTAGTTCATTCGGATTTTTTTTTTTTTTTAAATTGATGAAATAGCTGAATATTGCTAAACTTATTGTGTATTCAACATGTAACTATAAGGATTATAAAAAAAAATTAAACGAAAATGCTGTTGGATCAAATACGATCAAACATGACAAACTGACTAGAAGTAAATTATTTTAAATGTATAACAAGTTTAGATAAGGAGGAAACCAAGGAATTGAAACTGCTGATGTTTTCTTATTTTCCAATCGAACGTTCGACGTTCGATTAGACGGACTCGAACCTTCAACGCGTTGGCGGTTGACGCATGCTGGTGTTGCCTTCAAAGACTCATGGGAAATCGTAAAAATATACAAAAATAAGGCTAATAAAATACCCTAGATCCACTCTTTCATCTTTCAGTATTAGTTTTATTAAATCAAATATGTCGTGTAGATTTTAGCATACGTATGTTACACATACGTATGCACATACAGAATATGAGAGGGAAACGAGACTCTGAGGATGCTTTGGGGGAGCTACGGGAACACGTGAATGCAGCATAACTACAGAGTCAGCCAATAAATAAAAGCTGTCAGTCGACAGCAGGAGCGACAATGAGAGTAAATTTAGTTTACTGCATTAGGAGTTTCTCCCCAGTGTTTTGTTAAATGGTTACATATAACAAAGCTGTTGTTGTTAGTATGACGAATAAAACAAAGCCGGAGGAGTTTTTGGAGAGGGTTCAAATTCCAAACGTCAACTCATCGGCCGGAGCACCCACAGGAGTCTCTGTCAGGACACAAAGAAACCGAAAAAGGCTCAAAACATCTGGTAAGAGCTCCTCTTTTAGCCACTTTAACCAGTGTTTTTGAAGTTGCAATGTGTTTCCAAGTCTTTTAATACAGTCATTTCAGTTTCAGTTAATGCTAAGCTAAGCAGTTAGCTTCAAGCTACTTGACTTGCTACTTAGTCAATCTCAGCTGTCTTGACTTTCAGTATTAAATTAATTCCATTGATTTTACTTCATTTTCCGTTTGATTTTTCTTAAAGTCACAGTCTCATGCCGATTACCATGGAGCTGAAATGTTCTCCTCCATTTCCCCTTTTCCTTTGCAGGGATAATTATATGGCTTAGCCCTGTAATATTTAGTCTATTGTAAGTTCGCCTGTTTAGTTAAGGACTGCTGTAATAATAGTCATAGCATCTAAGGATCGATTCTTCAAAGTTGCATCTACTAAATAGGTCCGAAGGAACTGCGTCTGTCAAGAATGTCCAAGGTTTAAACTGTTTTTTTTCCAATATAATTTTGGTTGTTTAGATGGTTCAGGAGTGTGTTGTACCTGATGTATTAAACGCGGCTCTTAGTATTTTGATGATTATTGGGCAATGCGAGCTCTCTTTAGCTGCACAAGTATCACTACAGATGATTCTGCTACCTTGTGACTTGAGCAAGAAATCTTCGCAGTAATGGCAATCTTCTTCAAACAGGCTTCCACACAAAATGGAATCAGACATTTTCCCTGATGATCTGTCAGCCTCTGCAGCTGTAGCCTCTCAGTCGGATTCGGTATGTGTTAATGGAGCCTCAACGCTTGATGTGGGTTTGACTACAACAGCTCTGACTGGGTCAGAAAGAGAAGATATTGATTCGTACAACCTGATTGAGCCTCCCCCATTAGACTGGAGGTCAGACTCTTCGAGTGAAGCAGGTTCGGCTGATGATCTGGATGATCCCAGCCTGCCTCCCCCCGCTGACAGTCAGGATATGGCAAGTCTTGGAGAGTCAGTCTTGCCAAGTTGGGATGCAAGAGACGTTTTGACTCCATTCGACGCAAACCAGCAGGTGCTTCTGAGAAATGTTGCAGAGCCAGTCCAGAATATAGAGGAGAAACTGGAAGAAGACGATGAAGCAGTTGAGGAGGAGGAAGTGGAGGTGAGGGCCGAGAGTGGAGAGGGGGATCAAGAAGTGCTGACATTTAGAGATGTTGAAGAGAGGGTCAATGAAGAGGAAGCTGAGGTTTCTTACAGAAGATCAGGTGATGAGGACCACAGCCGCATCCACACCCTGCTGAGCCACCTTCAGTTAAGGGACAAAGAGCCCCATCCCACACCCTCTTACCATCACTACCCCAACCTGTCTGAGCAGGAAGCTTACACTTCATCCCTATTAACAGATGACAGCACTGAAACCACAGGGCTGCTGTTCTCTGAAAACCACCAGAGAGACCTGTTAGGGCTGCTGCAGTGTACAGAGATCAGCGCAACGCCCAATCCCACCCGTCTGCCACACAGGGGCGAGGTGGATGCTGTAGTTTCAGTCTCGTACAGCCAGGAGGACGCTCAGAAGTTCTGGGGGAGTTATGGGAACAGACGACCGCAGCGACACAGGGACGACTCCATCGCCTCCCTGCCTGATGATGAGTATCCTGAGCCAGTTTGGATGAAGCTGGGGGAGGAGCCTCCAGAGGACGAGGCTGCTGCAGAGGGTGAACAGGTTGGTGCTATCACTAATAACAGCTAAAATGAAAATTGGCTAGTTTTAATTAATTTAAAAAAGTGTATCCTCTGTAGAATATCCCCTTCCTGATTTTTACTCATAATTGAATCAAAATTGGAAATGAATTGCATGTGCTGATGTTCATCAGTGCCTTAGCATCTCCTTGCCATCAGTCATTTTTGTCACGACTGGTTGATCAAACATTGTGTTTGATCTTTATTATTGTTTTATTAGATGCTCTCAACCAATTCTTAGAGCTTTAAAGTAATCAATTGGTAATGCTGCTGACTAAGAAAATTGAGAGAGCATTTATTTTTCTATTTGTAAAAATAGAAAAATAAGCTTCATTTGGTCTTTTACAGTTATTTTACTCAACTTTCCAGTTATTTAGTTCAGTTATTTTTATTTTGATCTTCATTTTGTCATTTTAGAGTGCTGATGAGCAGCCCTCTTATAAAGATGGTGAGTTATTTCACGAGAAAATTGATCTTATAGCATATCTTATTGACGGTCAATCTTAATACATTATATTGTTTTGCTTTTTAGTGCCTGGGCCTTGTGACCCTGAAGACCTGTTGGATGGAGTCATATTTGGTGCAAAATATCTGGGCTCTACTCAGATCAAATCAGAGAGGAACCCTTCGACAAATGCTCGTATGACCCAGGCTCAGGAGGCCGTGGACAGGATTAAGGTAAATTTCAAAAAGAGATGTACAAAAGCCAAAATATTTTAAACAAAATCACCCCTCCTCAACATACTAGTCTTCAGTATGAGATAAAACTGAGCTGTGTTTGCCTCACTTTATACTCTCTGTGCGTTATTGTTGTATTAGATATTTTTTCTCTGTAAAAGTAATTTTGAAGTCCCAAATCTTCCATTGAGACAACACCAGCAGGTTGTGATTTTTCCCTGAGATTAAAACTACACGTCATGTACTCAATGCAGTGCTGTAAGAGATGATAATCAGTCCAATGTCGTGGTACCGGATATGACTGTAGTAGGTTTCTTTCAGGCTCCAGAGGGAGAGTCCCAGCCGATGACAGAAGTGGATCTGTTCATCTCCACTCAGCGAATTAAAGTGCTCACTGCCGACACACAGGTACTGTAAGGTCATCCTGACCACCTGCACCTATTTTCCTTTCCTCTTATGTCTTCCTCTCTTTTATTAGCTTATTATTATTCTTTTCCTGCAACGCTTTCAAAAATAAGTCTTTGTCTTGAGCCCTTTCTCAAATCGTTTTAGTGCCAGGGAAGGAGTCATCAGCTGTTCAACGTAAACATTTTGTTGCAAGCCGAAGGGGGACGACGGCGTCAACTGAGGACAGTTTCACCCGAGTTAGTGAAAAGATTCATGGCACAATTAAATTCCGAGCCAGATTGTTCAGTTGTGTTGCATTTGAGCTTTGAATGGCTCATTAATGTCTGAAGGAACGATGACGATCTGTGTTTGTGTTTAAGAACGTAGCTTGCTCTCTGTGCTCTGTAGCATAACTTTATGTTATCATCAAACTACAATATATTCTTGGCATAATGTAGGCGCTATGGTTCAAAATATGTAATAAACCTTAAAGCATTTTTAGATAATTAGAATATTTAACACTTTAAGATCTTTAAGTTTTGTTAGTTGGGGTTCCCAACTAACAAAACTTTTTTAGGGTGGTTCACACAAGGCTGCCGTGCTTTTCAAAGAGTATCTTTGTAATAATATTAGTTATAAAAAGGTATTCCTTCTGCTTTTGGCCTCTCCCTTTTATCAGGGGTTTCCACAGCGAGTGGATCTCACATCATCGATTTGGCACATGTTGCCCTTCCTGACGCCACCCTCACCATTTATCCGGGCTTGGGACCGGCACTAGAAATACATTGGCTTGTGCTCCCCAGTGGCTGGGCGCTATAAAAAGTTATTCTTGATAGTATTTTTTTTTTTTTTATAATAATGATGTCATGTTATGCATTTTACCATTTTAAGTCATTCAGCTCATTTTATCCACCAAAAGCAGATGATCGGATTAGATAATGTTAAAGACAGAAAGAAAGCAAACCCTCTTTAAACTTTTAGCTTTTATGTATCAGGAAATAGTAACATCCAGTCTTTAGCAAGTGTTATATTGTTTGCAACAGGATGGGTTAATATAGAGTTGGGGTTGAGTTGTTCTGAGGTCTAAATTTACCCTCATGGTAGTCTATTTTCCTCCACTGTGGTTGAATTGTCGGGGGAGTAAAAGTGGGTCAGTTACTGTCACCTCTTTGCATGGCTGGTTGCTTCTCACTGAAATAATTTCTGTAAAGATGAACACAGTTTCCCTATTTTATCACTCCTGTTTATAAATAACATGTTTACAGTTTGATTAAGAGGTGCAGCGAAAA
Source organism: Leuresthes tenuis (assembly GCF_036924035.1). Classification (NCBI taxonomy): domain Eukaryota; kingdom Metazoa; phylum Chordata; class Actinopteri; order Atheriniformes; family Atherinopsidae; genus Leuresthes; species Leuresthes tenuis. The sequence continues at coordinate 10,857,813 of NW_027325361.1, read as the reverse complement.
TCCTGTAACCCAGTACACTTCAACGTGTTACATTTGGTAGTCGGCTGCTTAGCAAAAAATGAGCTAAATCTCCATGTTTGATGAAGGTACTCCCTGGATCTTAACTGACTTTAAAAGAAAGACAAAGATGAGGAATCTTTCTTTAGATTCGTCCATTCCTCTTCAGCATATTTCAAGTCTCTGCATGATGCAAAGCCCACCCTTTTGTCCTCTCTGTGATTCTGACGACGTTAACGCCCTCGTGTCCCGTTTCTGCTCAGGAAGCCATGATGGATCACGCTCTGCAGATGATCTCTTACATAGCTGATATTGGTGACATTGTGGTCCTCATGGCACGAAGGAAACAGAAGGGACAGGATGGAGACACGTCCCCGAATGGCTCCTCTGCATCCTCATCTGTGCCTCAGAAGTGCTTGATGATCTGTCATGTCTTCTCCTCTGAGGATGTGAGTCTTTCCTGTGAAGCGTTTTTATATGAATAACGTGTGTGTGATTCTTCATAGTGTTCGTAATTTAAAAGTGATTTGTACAGGAGCTTTTTCATTCAGAAACATCCTCAATTAACCATATATGGTGACAAAACAACCATTTTGAAAAAAATACAAAAAATTCTTTGTTCTTTCCCTGAATAATAACCAGGAGCGAGAAGAAAATAAACTGTACTGAAGCAGAGATCGAGTCGCATGTTGCCGATATTAAAGCCAACCAAAAGCTGCTATTTGGTTCAGTCATCTCATTCAAGTCACGTTTATTTAAATGGTGGAATACATGCATGAGGCAGCATTACAACAAAATAATGCCTTTGGAGCAAAAGGTGCAGCTAACAAATGCTGCATGAGAGAATGGCACAAGTGCAGTTAATCCCATATGATCAGAGGAGAGATCTCTATTGTAAATGAAAAAGAAATAGTTTAATATCAAACTCCACCAAAAACATGTCGGTGCAAACCAACGAGAGACATCAGCAGAGATGCAGTTCTTTGCTGTTTGATTTAGGAACTGAAAGTATTTTGGTCCCAAGAAGATGACCCTATCCTACACGGACGGCATAGTCTAGTTCAGTGATGGTTGGGAAATACCTGACCTGTCTCCTGTCTCATGCTTGAAAGTGGACAAACTTTACAAAACCTGAATATGCATAAGAATCATGGCATACCGGGTCAGTTTAAGCAGTATCTGATTGGAAGCCATCACTACAGTGTGCCCGGTTTGCTATTTTCAAATCTGTCTCTCAGATGTCGTTTGTAAGTCTTGACACCAGTCAGGCTACATGTTTGTTGCTAACTAAACATGATTACTAAATGCATAGTTATCAGTTTGAGGAAATAAAGAAAATTATGTGGATGTTGATGTTGCGAGCTGTGCTGTGATGCCACCAATGCTTTCTGTCGGCAGTTTCCTTGTGTGTATCACTAGATTCTGTACACAAGTATGGTCAAAGTTTTACTTATATTTACAACACATCTCCAGGTATAAGCTGGTAAACTCATTATTTTGTGTGGGAATGTTTTCATTCATTCTTTCTGCACACATATGTGTGTAAGCTCAGCTGATGAATAAGGGCCCTGATGAAACTTGATGCTACTCTGTTGTTGACAACTGTTCCGCTATAAGGTTATTATTTCAACAACCTAGTGTAAAAAGGCTGATGGTACCAGATGATATTTTGGTGTCTCCTTCTCAGCACCATATTTCACTTCATCTCAAGTGTGCTTTCTTTTTTTCCTGCTGGACAACAGTTTCAGCTTCTGCCTGGCCTGATTTCCTTCACCCCTGCCAGCAAGCGAGGTCTCCTGAAAAGAAAAGTGATCTGGCCGTTGTCCTAGTTTCCCACAGTTGGCAGCCCTGAACAGGAGGAAGAGGAATTTCTTTTAGCAACTAATTAGCTGCAGGATACTGGAGGCCATAAAGCCAGTTCTTGTGCTCACAGTTGTTCCCAGCTGAGTCTTAAAGATATGAAAAGTTTTGTTGGTGGTAAATCTTTTTATAGTGCAGAATTTTTTTTAATTTTTTTTTTTTTAGATTTGCTCTATTTATATTGGAGCTTCAGTTTCTGGGACATGTGTCATGAGCGGGCTTCTTTGCTTTTGCTTTAATTTAAAGGTATGAAAATCAAGTGCACTATGGACTATTCAAATGAAACCTCGCCTGTTTGTCTTTTCCCTAATCAGGCTCAGATCATAGCCCAGGCTATTGGGCAAGCGTTTGGAGTGGCTTACCAGCAGTTTCTTCAGACCAGTGGCATCAAGGCCAGTGATCTGAAGCCAGGCGAGTACAGTGACTACCTGGAAAGTCAGGAGCTCTACAATGGAGACCTGGCCCATTTCTCTGACTCTCAGAACCTTCGAGATGTAAGCAGAAAGTCTTTGTTTACATGTTCTCTCACAAAATATATCCTGCAATCAGTCTGTAGTAATACTGGGGCTGTTTTCTTCATTGAGACCATTCAGCGTCTATATAATGTAACTATGTACTACTAACTACTATATTAATTATGTAACAAACACTGAACCTTCTTGAAAAAGTTTTAGCTTTTCCACAGATGTGATGGAAAAAAAGCATCTATCTGAATTCATAGTGGACCTGCGTCTAGTTCAGAAGCTGGGCAAGACTTTCATATTTGAATGTAAAATAGCAGCCCTCTTTAATGTGAAAACTGAGTAAATGTAGCCTTTAAAGATAAAAGACTTCTTTCAGGACTGAATAATTTACTGCCTTTACAAGTTCTTACCAATCTTGTGTAGTTTAGTTAAAAAAGTGGCACAGATTTACTTAAAATAAGTTTAAAACTTCTCCTGCTCCTCTATACAATCTAAAACACTGAGGAGCAGGCTGTCATGGTCTAATATATGGTCTCTAACTTCATGACCATTTCAGCATTTTCAAGGACAACTCAAAATGAGTTATTCCACTCACTGACATCTGCGTGTGTGGGACATGACTATGATTTTATTGATGGCTAGTTTAGGCTTCAGTTTCTAATATTAACTGATAGCTGCAAACAGGAAAATCATTACAAAATAATTATTGAGATAGAATACATTTGCATTGTTGATAATTTTAGGAAAATTAATAGTTTGTCAAAATCTTTACGTGTCTGTTATTCAGATAGCCATCACCAAGGCTCCTGGAGATATTTTGGGTCTGGCAGTGGTGGAGTCAGGCTGGGGCTCCATCCTGCCCACCGTGGTGGTGGCCAACCTCCTTCACGGCGGCCCAGCTGAGCGCTGTGGTGAGCTCAGCATTGGTGACCGCATTATGTCGGTGAATGGCACCAGCTTGGTGGGCCTGCCTATCACTACCTGCCAAAACGTCATCCGGGTAAGAAGGGAAAGCAAGTTAGTGCAATGTTACATTATCTGCTTAAAATGAAAAAGAGACAAAATAATAGTTTGCTGCTCTGGTTCTATCATCATCCATGTGCTTCCTCTTGTCCTTGCTCTCTTAGGATGCTGTAGGTGGCACTGTGGTTCCATTCATTATTGCTTTGACAGCGGGTTTGGATTAGACTTCCAAGACCAATTTTAACATTTGACAATTTTAACTGTATGTTTTTGATGGTGTAGATATATTTTAATTAGTATGAATGGTCTTCAGTCTGGCTCTGCAGACATGATTTCCTCTGCTCTTCAGTTCTCCCTCGCTCTGCTTTTTCTAAGATTTATTTAGTCTGTATGCCTCATCAGCTGATGAAACCGCTGCTGTGCTTTGCAGTGACAGAAATGCCTGCCCCATCTTTTCTTTCCCTCTATCAAATCCAGTAGCTCTGCCAAACTGCCAGAAATCCAGAGCTTTGGAGATATAATGAATATTTGTGCTCAAATGTATTAGTTGAAGCTTAACTCATGATGTTGATGAGTCCAAAAGTAACACTGATGTCCCCTTAATAAGGATATCATCACAATAAAATCCATTCTGAACAAAGGAGTTAATCAGAGCAGAAAATGCTTTAAACCAAAGGCTCTGCCGGTCCTCCAGCACCCAACATATTTGTAAATGAGCTGTAAACTTTGGGAAAAGCAGAGCATTTTTCAAGGACAATATTGGGGATAATCGTTGTCCACTCCTCCCTCCTTTCCTTTCAAAGACTTGTTACGCAAGTTAAAGAAGCAGATAAAACATATGGATGAGATACTATATCACCAGAATTTCCCACTCATTCAAAGCCAGGACAATCTATTTGCAGTTGTAATTACAGGACATGCTGACATTAAGTGGGATAGTGGCCCTCTTACTCCACTTATTTTTCAACTCGTGTTTCTCTTTGCCACCTGGTTATAGTCTTACTTCTGCTGATACAGCCGACATCAGGGAGCAGCCCCAAGGTCTGCCATCCCTGCTGTCATCGGAATCAAGAGGGATAAGATATGTTCGAAGCGTACATTTACTTTATCTTAACTGACTCCAGTTGTCAGACTGCTTACAGATACCATTGTTTGGAATCTTTTTGGTGTAACTAATGAATTCACTTTGTATGTTACAAAGCACGTTGACTCTCGCTCTTCCGGGACACGTTAACGTAGTGTTCACTGCGTCAAAACTAAACAAGATGCAGCAGCTTTAATGCAGTTATGTCTGTTTATCCTCTTTATTGTTTTACTATTTGTGTCTGTTTTCAGGCCGTTTTGGAACCATTTTTTACTGGTTTTTCTTTGTTTGTTTGTTGGTTTTAAAACTGTTGAATCTATTAAAAGTTTGACAAACTATTCAGTTAAAGGTTGTTACAACCTGCCAAAGGCTAAAAAGAAGACGAGGAAGCGTGACTTAAGTATTTCATGTCAGCCATCGGAGGGATTGTGCTCGCCATATGTGAAACAAACACAGCTGTAACTGGGGAATAACTGTCATACCTTATTGTTCTGTTAACCTTTTTCTTTTTTCGTTTTTTTTTTTTTGTCTTCTTCATGACTCAGGACCTGAAAGGTCAAAAGTACGTGAAGCTCAGTATTGTCCACTGCCCTCCAGTGACCATGGCGATCATTAAGAGACCAGATCCCAAGTTTCAGCTGGGCTTCAGTGTGGAGGATGGGATTGTAAGTCACTATTCATATTATCAGTGTCACTATCAAGATGTCCTCTCAGCATGGCACTGATCTGATTAGTCCTCCGTGACCAAAAGTAGAGAATTACAGTGTTTTTTACTGCGTAACTTTATGACTGTGTTTAATAATGGAGCTCTACACACTCCCGTGATAGATCAATAAAAAAATAAATAAATCTTACTTGGAAATCTTGCCAAATCTGTCGCAGATCTGCAGTTTGATGCGCGGCGGTATCGCAGAGAGAGGAGGAATCCGTGTCGGGCACCGCATCATTGAAATCAATGGGCAGAGTGTTGTTGCAACTCCACATGACAAAATCATCCAGAACCTGACAAATGCTGTTGGAGAGGTGAGAAGTGATCACATGCACAGTCACGGCTTCTTTGCATGTTGCTTTCAAGCCAGCATGGGTGTGTATTTGTATTTATTGAGCACTGATGTCAGGTGTAAAAGTGCAGAGGTTCAGAGCTGGTGCTCCTTCGAGCAAGGGAAGTAGTAACAGAGACCAATCGGGCTTTGTGTGTAAGGGCAAGCCGGCATAACAGAACTCTGCACTCTAACCAAAGACTTCACTCAGCTGCTTCCACGACACCAGCTTGATGTATGTACGCACAGAGGTGTGCGACTTGTGGCTTCAGCTGCAACCTATGTGTGAAATGAGTTCCAGATACACAATAATGTTACAAATAAAACGGTATATTCTACTCTAACTCAGTTTCTTTTACAATGTTGAATACCATCATAGTATAAATGCCAGTTTGAAATGTGATTTTCTCTCTCTGGACAGATTCACTTGAAGACCATGCCAGCCTCAACGTATCGACTCTTAACAGGACAAGAACAGCCGGTGTTCCTTTGACCACATCTTGCTTTATAAGGACAATCGCTGCACAATGTTCAAGCTACACAAGTTATTGCCAAACTCAGTAAATATGCATTTCGTGTTGCACAGCTTGTTATAGACTGTTGTCACATCACTACCACACCACAAACTGTGCTAGTTCTATATTTTTAAGATGTAAAGTACTTTTGAATATGAAAGACTAATTTGAAATGACAGGGATAGATGGTAGTTCTACATTTGTATTTAATAGATATTTACAATATTTAACATTTTAAGCAGTAGTTTTTGACCTCACCAATTTAGAAGTTAGGTAGAGGTGAGCAGCATCAAGAATAGAGCCAGTGATTAGTCTTCCAGCCTTGTATGTGTTTCCTGTGTGCCTGAGGTAAATATGTTGGAAGGGGTGACTTGATTGAATCAGGAAGGAGGGTCTGTGTGTTTTCATTGTGAGGTAACTTTCTGTTTCTCACATGCATATCAACAAATGTCTGCTACAAGCTTCAGAGATCACTCTGGTTCATTTATGCAATGTCACTGGCTGTGCCTGACGTGAAGCAGATGTAGCTGTATGCACAATTACAGGTGACTGCCTTATGTGATAGAGAGATGCTTATATTTTTAAGTATATGCTGACATCATTGTTCATTAAACTGATCTGCAATATTTCTTCACGATATTATTTATTGAGAAGCAATGGTTGTTCTTCAAGTTTTAGATACAACGCTGCGTTTTATGTTGTTTATGCATAGAATTTGCCATTTTAAAAACTAGTTACATTCTCATTTAAAATTAAATTGATTTTGTGAATTTAGAATTGACATAAATTATCATTGTTTTTATTTGGTATGTAATGATAAGTTGCATGTATTATTCAATGCCTTTAGTACATATAAGTACTTTTCTAATAAGACTGAGCACATCACTGACCGGCCAATCAATTTTTAATCGGTTACAAAAACATAGATTTTGACCAATCAGATGCTTAAGCGGCATGTATGACCCAGCCCCCTGGAGAGTTCGTTCTCCAATCAGATTAGTGCATGGGCGGGACTCCTCCCTCCACCTGCTGTCACAAACATTGGGGAAGTCAATGTCAAGCCACCGGCGGCCGTTGATGTGTCTGAAACACCAAGAGGAGTTTTTAGATCACTTTTACAACAGGAAGGTAATTATTGACGACAGGTTTACACTTTAGAGACTACTAATTTGCTCATTGTTTCCGGAATGAGCGCATATAGGTGATGACAGTATCACTTAAAGATGCTAAGAAGAGGAAGCTAACATAGCCGAATTTATATACTCTTTTTCACCTTAATTTACTTTTAACAGAGGCAATTATTTCATCAACTACATGCTATGCTGCGATGTAAGCTGGCAATTGCAGATCGTGAAAGTAGCATTTTACAGTTTATTCATTTTACGTTTGTTAAACTACTCTAAATTCTTAAATGCCTTTATTTTTGTCAAAATAATGCTAATCTGTTTTACTGCGGTTTTTTTTCTGTTTTTTTGTTTTGGCCATGGGAAAATGTGTCCTTGCGTTTGCTTGGTCCATTACTTTGCACATTCATTACACTGCAATAATAACCTATTAATGCTTTTCAGCCATCGATGAAGCTTTAAAACAGGAAATGGAAAGATTTCAGGGAATGTAATGATCCAAATTAGGAGTTCAGATATTAATCTGAATGCTACACCTGCACTGCTTTCAAATGAACAATGTCATGTGGTTGATTTGCAAAGGAAATTAGTCTGAGTGTAACCTGGAACAAACTGCCCACTTTAGTTTATTTACAAGAGCAACAACTCAGTCAAGAGGCATCGAGAGAGCAAAAGTGACGGTCTGAGTGACACAGGTAAGCTGTTTGGATCAGGAGGATTTCAGGATAAAGCAGGGGATTGTCTGTGTTGAGCAGATCACAGCGGTCACGAAAGACAACCTTTCCACACAACACACACACAAAGAGAGCCTGTTGGAGGCTTCAACTGTCTCTTTCATGTTTTAGTGAAATGGAAAGGGAATGAGAAAGGATAGGAGTTTAACTGTTCTTAGTCACACTTTCCGCAGGTTCGGTTGCTCCCGGTTGTCCTTTATTTGAAAAGTTTGGAGTTTTTCTTTCCTTTTTCTTTCGTATAGTTAACAGATGGCATAAGAGGGCGAAACAGAGAGGATGATGAACAGTAAAAATCTTGCCCGCTGCAATTTTAAGTGACAACCATCCGCCCCCTACTCTTCAACAATTTGCCATCAAGGATGTCCCACTGAACTTGTTTTTCCCTTTCTTGTCTTCTCAGTATTTTTCATCATCGCGTCATGGCCAGGTAGCTGCTGGAAACGATGGGTTTTTTCAAACAGCTTTTCCTTCTGCTCTGGAAGAATGTCACATATCGCAGAAGGAACAAGGTGACCACATCTCTATCTTCCAAAATTAGAAATGATGAAACACATGACACGCAGATATCTTTGATATTAAATGAGCTACTCCTTTAACACCTGCAAAGCTGTGGGCATCATGATATAATAACATCCTCATGTGAAGTTTAATGGAAAAATGACGTTTATTTCTTGGTGCTATAACAAACCTGCAGTCCCTGTCACTCATTCATGAACATTACTGATGATTTAATGCAAAGTTGACACTTCCCTTGTTCTCTTCTTGTGCAGATCCAGCTGATCATTGAGCTCCTCTGGCCACTCTTCCTCTTTGTCATCCTCATCTCTGTTCGTCATTCAAACCCTTCTTACAAACAAGGCCAATGTGAGTGAAACTGTGTCTTCTCACATGCACTCTAACAGGTCTGAAAAATGGCCTTTTGCCAACCAGTTAAAGAAGATTAACACACTGAAAGTGATGTGTGTGCCATGCACACACTTTTGGTTTATAGATATTCGGTGTAACTTCATTTTATCCTTCATCTAACCAGGAATAAACATCAAATTGACATTAAGTATCAGAGCTTATAGAGATATTTTACAAATGTTCAAGGATTATACAAAGTGACAAAATATGCACCTCTTGATGGATTTGCTGAGTATCAGCTTACTTAATTTTAGGTGATTTTGAGGTGATTTCATGAAAAGAGAGCAGAGAGGTCTCTTGACCTTCTGTGACAGATCCTGTGTTGACGTTAGGTGAGATGACGTGACATGTTCATGTCAGAGAATATAGCACAATTTAGGTCAGTTAGTCTGTGTTTACATTGTTTGTGCGTGATAAAGTTTTGTCTTGATAACTTAATCTTTGCTGGATGATGTAAACTTTCTAAAGGCATCATCAGACTGAGATGAAAAATCTTGTAAATGATCAAATTGTTGTATTTACATGGTTGTGTACATTTAAATTGTATGTAAAGCAATATGTTTAGTGGATTTTATTCATTGTGTGCGTATCCATTTGTTTTGAAGCTAAGCAGAAGATTGTTATTTGCTTTTTTGTCTTCTTTACATCTTTTGGGGATACAAACTAATCTTCACATTACAGCAGCTTTGGTTGTGCTACTTATTTTTTTTTTTTTGGACCATATTTCACGTCACGCACACGGTAATTTCAGGCTAATCTCCTGGTTCTGAATGGTGTGCTTCTCTTTACTTGTAGGCCACTTCCCAAACAAACCGTTGCCATCAGCAGGCACCTTGCCCTGGGTTCAGGGTATCATCTGCAACATCAACAACCCCTGCTTCCACCGCCCGACACCAGGGGAGATGCCAGGCCAAGTCGGCAACTTTGACAACTCCATGTAGGTAGACTAGAGGTAGAAACAGGCTTGGGTGTCAGGGGTGCTACAATCAGAATGATTAGTGTATTTCTTATATTTATATCTTGATTAAAAAAAAATTTGTTTGTATATTTGGCTCATTTAATCAAGAAAGTGTCATAACAGACTCCGTACTGCTCCATTAGATTAGAAGTCCGTAGACACACTTCAGTGTCCTTGAACTAATTTAACATGTGAACAGATTAGATAATTCATTACGTAGCTTTTGAACAAAATTATCTAACATAGTGTAGGTGTCACAAAGTGCAAAAGCATGTAAATGTACATGTGCAAACTCTTAGTTATTTGCGATACTTTACATGCTTCCATAACCCTTTAAAGAGCTGCTCTACCACATGGTAGAGCACACTTTTCAAAGACTAAACTCTGATTTATTAAAAATGAACAGAAATAAACCCACCATAATCATCTCTAAAAGTTGGTTTAGATATTTAATGCTTAAAGAAAGTATGTGTTATGATATTAGTTTACAAAAATGTCATGCTTTTACAACAAAGTGTCACCTCAACCATTTATGAAAAAAGCATAGATTCAAAAATATGCAAAGAAACACTTTTTTTTTGGCTGTTTTTCTCTTTAAATTGTTAAAGAAATGGTTTGACGTCGGAAAATACCATCTTGTCAAGAATTGAATTAAGTTTGATACAGTTTGTACTTTGAAAAATGAAGCTCAGCTTGGTGTAGACACTGAAAATAGCTGAAACAGTCGTGTTTGTGCCGTCCTGCTCTGTCGGAGGGTAACAAAATGTTTATACCAGCCTTTAAAGTTAATTCACAAACACATCATTTCTTTTTTGTCAAAATAGGAAATGAAAACAGTTTGTTGTGGTTTCCTGCCTTCCTCGGACTGTTTCTTGGTCATAAACTTGGTCTTTAGGAAGTTTGTGATTTTGCTACTTTACAGTTGTTTTCATTTCTTATCAGTTTTACAAATTAACCCACGAATCAATCACTTACATTTCTTTGATTGATATATCAGTTGATCTAAGTTATTTCAAGATATGTGTATTGGCAATGAGACCAAAATTAAACATAGTTAATATTGTTCAGAAGTAGAAAAAGTCTGTCAACATACAGAAGATACGTGACTTAACTGCACACATTTGTCCCAGTAAAGAGTCCTCTTGTTGTGTTTTCTCCTCCAGACTGTCACGTCTGTTCATGGATGCTCAGACTGTTCTGTCCTACAGCGCAAACCGGAGCTACTCTGGCTCTCAGGACCTGATGAAGAATGTTCGGCTGCTGGGAGAGAGACTTGGATCCATGCCAAGTATTTGTTTGAATCTTTTTCTACACTGATCAGTGATACTTAAACATGGGGGGGGGGGTTTCTGTGGAATGAGTAGGTGTGTCCAAACTCCAATTGGTACTGTTCGAAGTCTAGGTGTGTGTGAAAACTTGCTTCTAAGGAACATACAGAATACATTCTGTTCATGAAACCAGTACAGCTGGAAATATATTGATAAATGCATAAAGTGCTGTTCCCAGACTTGAGTCGAAACCAGTATCTGGGCACTATGAATGGTTTAAACAGGTGTGATAAGATGATTGTCTGTTGCTGATGATATGAAAGCACCACACACTGCTTGTTTAGCTTCTCCTTGTTGTGCTCAGATTAAGTTACACGTCTGTCCCTGACTGACAATGGAGTGAATGAAAGGCAGTTTTCAATGTGTGCGCTGCAAAGCTGCAAATTTATGTCTGCTAAATCTAACATCCTCAGTCACTGATACCATATAGGGCCCACTTTGTAAAATCATATGTCAGATTTTTTTTGTGGTGCAGACGATTAGGAGGAAATGATAGCTGAAAAGTAATTTTTCGAAATGTGTAACTGTAGCTTGTATGAATCATCTGCTCAGTTGATATTACATCAGTGTTTATTGTATGGAATTGATACAAGTCTGGACTTCAGGGCAGATAGTGTGCTGGCAGCTATCAACTGAATCAATTACACCATTTCTCCATCCATTTAATGTGATCAGGTTACCAGTTTAGAGTATTTGTACCAGAAGGAAATAGGTTTCTAAAAGGTGCCTCATGTCTTCAAGTACAGACTCAGATAGTTTGTTTTTTAACAGTGATGTGAAAATACAAATTTAGAGAGAAGCTGAGAAATCAATCATCGCTCAAGCTTGAAAACAGCAAAGTATCGGTGTCCATTAAGCAAACTGACCTGCAAACAGCTTTTGTTTTAAATGATCTGTTTTTGTTTGAAGCTGTCTGCTTTTATATAGAATACAGTATGTTTTATTCATGACACTGAACAGGACTGATCATGGTGTTTTCACTGCAGCTCCGCCAGTAAAAGAATACCTGAGAGCCAATGAGACTTTCTCCAGCTTTCTGCAGACCAACACCAGCCTGTCGCCTGCGACTGTGGACCAGCTGAAGAACGCTCGGCTAAATTTTCAGGTTCCAACCTTGTTTATGAAACTCAAAAAAGCATCCACTTGTGATGGTGGAGTACCAGCTTTAACCCCTGATATTTTGACTTTTGTTTGAAATTGACAGGCTGTGTTTCCAGTAGCTCAGATGCCACTGAAGGCGTTGGTGTGCAACATGAGCATGCTGGAAAAGTTGCTTACTGTAGACGGAGGAGCAGCCAACATGACTGATCTTCAGACTCAGCTGTGTGACCAACCAGCTGACGTCCTGCAGGAGGTTGAGCGCCTTTTCCTCACCCAGCTTGACTTGACCAAGTTCCTCACAGTAAGTGCTGTCATGGAAATTCTTGTGTGATGCCTGGAAGCAGGCGGATGAAACTGTAACAAAGTACCTGCTTCCACCTAAATTAAAGTTAAAGGGGAACTCCGGTATTTTTAAACCTAGACCTTATTTCTGGCATGAAATATGTTTATCTACTCACCAAGAACAGTTTGGCGAAAGTCGGCGTCCTTCGAAAGCTATTTAGAAAACTCACAATCAGCATATATCCATATAACGGAGTTAATGGGGCAGGGACGATGCAGCCTCTAAATAAGGCATTATCTGTCTTTATTTCACCTATACTTTAAGCCGAATGAATGAACGAACGAACGTGTACTATAGCTCTGTTAGCTCATAGGTGTTGTTATGTGGCTACTTGCAGCTATAGGAGAGCCAACAGAGGGCTACAGATTTCTACACAGGCACTCTGCTGGGACGACTTCATCTACACGCCCCCCTGGAGCACATTTTATTTACTCCTTTCTCTGTGACAGTCGGCTAACTTCACACAGAGTTTGCTACTGCTAGTTTTGTGCAGCATGGCAGGATATTTATCAGATTTTGACAACGTGAAAGATGACTGAGTAAGATGGACGTTCTTACCGGAGTGAATGAGCTGTGATGCAGCCATGCATGTGGATGAAGTGGTCCCAGTAGAGGTGTGTGTAGAATTCCCTCCATTAGCTCTCCTATAGCTGCAAGTAGCCACAATAAAGTAGCTATGTGCTAACAGAGCAATAGCACGCGTTCGTTCATTCATTATTCTTAAAGTATTGGTGAAATAAAGACAGATAATGCCTTATTCAGAGGCTGCATCATCCCTGTCCCATTAACTCTGTTATATGGATATACGTCGATCGCGAGTTTTCTAAATAGCTTTCAAAGGACGCCAACTTTCGCACAGTTTAAAATATCATGCCAGAAATAAGGTCTAGGTTTAAAAATACCAGAGTTCCCCTTTTAAGGGAATCAGTTTACAGGGAAGCCAACATTTTCTTTGTTTACACACATTCAAACTTTTCTCCCTGGCAGGCAGAACGTATGATGGTCAACACTGGAGACCTCAGGCTCATCAATCAGGCTGTCACCACGGTTTCCGAGGAGCTGACTGTACTCATGAGTGATGTAAGAACTTACATTGCGCCTATATTTTGCTAAATTATGTTTAAATTATAGATTAGACCCAATTGTTCTAAACTCCTCCATTGATAACAGACCAGATATTGTGGCTGATAGTTTAACTTTATGGTTCTTTGCTTCTTTGATTTTCCTGTTTCTGTATTTTTGTGTTTTTCTGTCTGTGTTTTTCAATATTTTCTGACACACTACACTGTTTTTTTTTATGTTTTATCTCTGTTTCATTTCTGCCCCTCTTCTGTCTTCCATCAGCTCGCCTCCCTCTCGAGTTTCACAGAAATGAATGAAGCTCTGGATCTTCTACTGCCTGAAAATCGCAAAGCGCACCCCAGAGAAAGTTTCAGAGCCTTTTCAAAGATCATATGTGGCCATCCTAAGACTGGAGGCGAACATGTGCCATCACTTAACTGGTATGAAAACAATGATATCAAGTCTTTCTTGGGCAAAAACGGCACAGAGGACCTGGACCTGGACACCAACAACAACACAAGTAAGACGCTTTTGCAAAAAAGGTTATTCTCATCTTTGTAGACAAGTTTGTCGCAAGCAGGTTGTTGACTTTTCAGGTGGTTCTGATAACGAGATTTACAAGATTTGTGAGTCCACCGTCCAAGACTCAAAGCCATTTGTGGCGAAAACGCTAAAGTTCTGATCAACTGGCATCCTGTGGTTGGTTATGGGAAGGTTTTAGTCTTAACAGCAGATATTATTTTTATTTAAATGATTGACTCTGCTTGTGGTGCTTCATTGATCTGATTGGTTTAAGTCATCATACAATTTTTCAAACTACTTAACAAACCTTATGTTATAGCAGGTTGCAAATGACCATAAATGGAAACATTTTATGACAAGACCAGAAATTAGGACGATGTTGCTGAGAATCACACCCCAGCTGTGGCGTGCTATTGTCTGAATTGTCCTGTTTGGTCGATTCTTCGCCTCCTGCAGCTCCGTTCTGTAGAAGTTTAATCCAAGGCCTGGAGTCCAACCCCCTGTCTCGCATCGTGTGGCGAGGAATCAAGCCTCTGTTTATCGGAAAGCTGTTGTACACACCAAACACTCCTGTGGTACAAAAAGTCATGAAAGAGGTACAAAAGGCCAAAACTCACAAACTCTCTTTAGATTTAACCTGAAGTTAACTTTTAATCCACGAATGACACAAAGTAGAACTCATCAAGACTGATCACAGGATTGAACACCAGCAAATTTGCTGGATGTTTGCAGACAAGTGCATTATATTTACCACTAACTTAATGTTTCCAGGCTGTCACTTTATGCCACAAAAACATGCCTTATTTAACACTTAAAGCAAAGGCCTGCCTCGATGTATTTGGTTTGTTTGATGGGTTTGACTGTTTAAGCCAACTTTGAGTTGTGTCTGTGAAGGTGAACAAGACTTTTGAAGACATGCAGATTCTCCACGATCTCAGTGAAGCCTGGGAGGAGGTGGGACCACAAATCAAGGACTACATGGAGACCAGTGTGGAGATTCGGCTTCTGCAGGTGTTACTCACCTGCTGCTCTCCCACTTCATGACTGATGATTTTGTTATGACGCACCAGATGCTAGAAAAACCCTTTCAACATCGAGTGCACTTCCTGTGTGTGTTGTAACAGGATTTGCTAAGGCGTCCGGAGATTGCTGTACTGATCAACATGCGTTTGGAAAACACGCCTTGGACAGCCTCCCAGATCGCTCGTTTCCTGTCTACACCCCCACCAGACACCCCAAGGAAGCAAGGGGCACCAGCTTCATGGTTGGACCTCTACAATGATGTCGGAAACACCATCAACACTCTTGCACAAGTCACTGAGGTTCTCCTACTTCACCCTCTTATATTTTTTATTTTATGCTTCCCTCAAAAAATGCAAGAAAGTAAAAAAACAAACAGCTTTCAAGTTGGACAAAATGCTGACCAAAGACTGAATGATCGTAGACTGAATGTGAACTTTGTTGTTGTTATTTTTCTCTTTCCTGGCTGTTTCTGTTGTAGATTTTCTAGATTTGTGATGTGAAAAACAATAATAGATCAGAAATATGAGATAAGTGAATGTTGAATCCTGGGTACACTTTACAGGTAAATGCTAAACATATCATCCTCCAGTCATTTACAATCTCATCCTCTTCCTCAGTGTTTCTCCCTGAACAAAATGGAGGGGTACGACACGGAGGGTCAGCTGATTAACAGAGCTCTGGAGCTGTTGGAGGACAGGCACTTCTGGGCGGGTGTGGTTTTCATGCTGCCCAACACATCCTCAACGGAGCTCCCGCCCCACGTCACCTACAAGATCCGAATGGATATTGATGATGTGACCCGGACCAATAAGATCAAGGACAGGTACTGAGGATTAATTCTCTTCTATTTTAGAAGTATCAATAGATCTTTCTTTTTGAATTATGCGAAGACGGCGTCCTTTTTTACGCCTCTGAGCTCTTTCCTGTGCAGGATGGTCTTTGGTTTAGTCGAATGTTTATTCATCCTTTACCTTTGTCTGAGAACTGGAGGCTTCCAAAAACACAGAATTGGAGCATTTTGAGGAAGCTCAACCAATTGATTAAGATTTTTAGGTTTTTGAAAGTTCGTGTACGTCTTGTCTTGCTTTCAGGTTTTGGGATCCTGGACCATCTGCTGACCCGTTTAATGATATGCGCTACATTTGGGGCGGTTTTGTCTACATTCAGGACCTGGTGGACAGAGCTGTGAGCAGCCTGCTTACTGGAGTTAAACAGACTACCGGGATATACATCCAGCAGATGCCTTACCCCTGCTATGTGGACGATGTGTGAGTGATGGCTTCTGTTGTAAACTGCGCTTACAGTCATAATGCCTTCGAGCTGCTTCGAGACACCTCGTTTTATCTTTCTCATCTGAAAATGTGGTTCTCTGAAGTTTAATGGTGGGGTCAAATGTTGACATAGAAATAACAAATAAGATTAAACCATAAATACAATAGTTTATATACACACCCCTATAATTAATAATATCTTTAAGGGTTCATCGTCGGTAGACTCACGCCTTGTTCATCCTGCCAGCACGAATCCACAATTTTAGCGCAGAATCCTGTGTTTTTGCAGAATGGAGTTACCTCTTATTTTGAGTTGAAATGAGATTTCTACCAATGGATCTAAATGAAGGGGCTCTGATTGTTTAAAGCAGATTTTAGAGTCTGTTGTGTCTCTCTCAATGTGACACAAAACAACAAAATCCAGAGCGACAGAAGTGCAACCCCAGTTAATAAAAAAAGGGCTAAATAAAAACAATACAACTTCATAAAGCAATACTTTACTCACAATAGAGTGTAGAAAACATCATATTTTGAAAGTGAGACATTTGACTACTTCGTTAAATATAAGAATTATCTTTAATTAGATGGCAGCAACACGTTTCAATAAAGTTGGAATGGGGGCAACAAAACACTGGAAGTTAAAGTAACCAAAAAAGAAACGGCTGGTGAAACATGTTGCAACTTGTCAGGTTAATTGTCATTGATTAGGCATAAAAAGAGCACCTTAGAGAGGCAGAGTCTCTCACAGCTATCTGCACTTAAAAAAATTGTGAAGCAATTTCAGAGAAATATTCTTCAATGTAAAACTGTGAAGACTTTGAACATTCAATCATGATATCATATCAGAACATTATATCATCAAAAGATTCAGAGAATTTGGACATATCTCTGTGTACTGTGTACTACAATGTAGTAATTAGTACTGTATGCCTGTGGTCTTCAGGACCTCGCACCTCTGTATCAAAAAGAGGCATGAATCTGTCTTGAAAATCACTGCAAGAGCTCAGGAACACTTCTAGGAATCATTGTCTGTGAGCACAGCTCACTGTGCCGTCCATAAATACAGGTTAAAGCTCTAAAGAAGGAGCCAAATGTGAACCTGATTCTCTCTGGGCCAAAGCCCACTGTTCTGTGGTGTGACTAATCAAAATTTTAAATTCTTTTTTTTAAAATCATGGGCAAAATGCACATCTGAAAAGGCACCATCAAAGCTGAAGGGTACATACAGACAGACTTTTCCAGGGAAGTTCTTGAACATTTCAGCAGGACAATGCTAAGTTGCATCCCGCATCTATTTCAACAGCATGGCTTTAAAGTGAAAGTCAGGGTGCTGGACTGGCCTGCCTTTTCACCAGAAAACTATTGGTGTATCATGAAATGTAAAATTTGACAAAGAAAACCGTTAAGTTCACACTGTTTCAATGTGAATCAACTGGTTCAACCTGCTGCAGTTAGGTTTCTGTCAACCAGCTGGAATGTTGGCAAATCTAAAAAAAAAACCCTGCATCTCTGCAGACCAAACCTGAGCCTAAACATTGACAATATCTCTGTCTGTACCAGTATCAGCCTATATTAAATCATTCGGTTTAAAACCAGTTCAAATGTGCACTTTTGGATCACACTTACGAGACGACACAGACTGAGAACCTCTTAAGAAGGACTGAACTTTAATTGTTAACTGATTAACAACATGAAGCCGTGGATTGTGTTATTATTCAGCATCAGCTCATAGATTAAAATGGATGTTTCCTCTCAAACAGTTTTCTTCGAGTGCTGAATCGCTCCCTGCCTCTTTTCATGACCCTGGCCTGGATCTACTCAGTGGCTATGATCGTCAAAGGTGTGGTGTACGAGAAGGAGGCCAGGCTGAAAGAAACCATGAGGATTATGGGTCTGGGTACAGGAACGCTGTGGTTCAGCTGGTTCATCAGCAGCTTGGTTCCTTTCTTGATTTCTGCAGCGCTTCTTATTGCTCTGCTCAAGGTGCGATGACCACTTATTCAACTCGGAATATGTTAAAGGGCAAATACTAAACTGCAACACAGCATGTGAACAGCATTTTCACTTATATACAGTTAAAGGGGAACTTCGGTATTTTAAACCTCGACTTTATTTCTGGCATGAAATACGTTTATTTACTCACAGAGAACAGTTTGGCAAAAATCGGCATCCTTCGGAAGCTATTTAGAAAACTCACAATCAGCATATATCCATATAACGGAGTTAATGGGGCAGGGACGATGCAGCCTCTAAATAAGGCATTATCTGTCTTTATTTCACCAATACGTTAAGACGAATGTATGAATGAACGTGTACTATTTTTCTGTTAGCTCATAGGTGTTGTTATATGGCTACTTGCGGCTATAGGAGAGCTAACGGAGGTATTTTTACTCCGTCACTCTACTGGGACGACTTCATCGAGACGCCCCCCTGGAGCACATTTTATTTACTCCTTTCTCTGTGACAGTCGGCTAACTTCACACAGAGTTTGCTACTGCTAGTTTTGTGCAAATGGCAGGATATTTATCAAATTTTGACAATGTGAACGACAACTTTGAGTAAGATGGACGTTCTTACCGGAGTGAATGAGCTGTGCTGCAGCCATGCGTGTGGATGAAGTGGTCCCAGTAGAGGTGTGTGTAGAATTCCCTCCGTTAGCTCTCCTATAGCTGCAAGTAGCCACAATACAGTAGCTATGTGCTAACAGAGCAATAGTACGCGTTTGTTCATTCATTATTCTTAAAGTATTGGTGAAATAAAGACAGATAATGCCTTATTCAGAGGCTGCATCTTTGTTGCTTATCTAAATACTTTACCGACTCTACCGACTTTAGCCAAACTGTTCTCGGTGAGTAGATAAACATATTTCATGCCAGAAATAAGGTCTAGGTTTAAAAATACCGGAGTTCCCCTTTAACCGTCTGAATTTTTTTAATGTTGAGCACAGCTGTGAAATTTGTCTCCTGAATTAACCCAACTGATAATCTTTTGCTCTCTCTTTCTCAGTGGGGTGACATATTGCCATACAGCGACCCAACCGTTGTCTTCTTTTTCCTCATGGCATTTGCCACTGCTACCATCATGCAGTGTTTCCTCATCAGCACGTTCTTCTCCAAGGCCAACCTGGCAGCTGCCTGCGGAGGGCTCATCTATTTCAGCTTCTATCTACCTTACGTGCTGTGCGTTGCCTGGAGAGACCACCTCAATTCTACGCACCGAATCTTAGCTGTGAGTAAACTATAAGCGTTTCACAACAAATAACTACATCTGACACTTTTGGAGCTGTCCCGTTCACGTGAAATAAGATTTGTGACATTTAAAAAGAACTCAGATGATGGTTAAGTTAAATGCTTCACAGCATGTAACGCTTTATCTTTCTATCTTTCAGAGTTTGTTGTCCCCTGTGGCCTTTGGCTTTGGCTGCGATTATTTCTCTCAGTATGAGGAGCAAGGTGTGGGTATCCAGTGGTTCAACCTCCGGGTCAGCCCTGTAGAAGGAGACCTATACAGCTTCACGACTTCTATAATGATGCTTTATGTGGATGCCTTTCTCTACGCCATCGCAGCCTGGTACATCGAAGCCGTTTTTCCTGGTATGACAATTTGGGATTTATCTTTCTATGAAAGGCTGCTGTGATTGAGTGTAATCTCCTGTCCTGTGTACCACACCACAAATTTTAGTTTGACTGTCACTTTCATCTGGGGGTTTGGTCAGAAGAGCCCTCATGTGTAGTGGAGATTCCTACGTTATCATAGTTTGAGCTTTACAGTGTAGTGATCAGTGGGGTCAGAGACAACAACAACCTAACAGGGGAATGCTATACTTCAGACATGTATCTTTAGTTGTGTGGGTGCATGAGTCTATGTTTTTCTTTGCACCAGGTGAGTATGGGGTCCCCAGGCCTTGGTACTTCATTTTTCAGTTCAACTACTGGGGTGGAGTTCCTCTTGAAGTTGGCATGCCGATCCCACCAGCACCCACGGACCAGGATGAAGGTATGAGAGGCTGCTGCTCATTACCTGTTGTGTCCAGTTAAGCTCTTTTTGTTGTTGTCGTCGTCTTCAGGGAGAATCCTATCTAAAGTTCATCTATTTCAGTTTTATTTATGTAGAGCCAAAGTGTCACAATAGAAGTCATCTCATTGCACTTCATTATTGTGCTGTTAGACAAAAAAAAAAAAAACCTGGTAAGCACTTGGTCACATTTGAGAGGAAAGAGCTCAGTTTTAATTGAAGTCTTCAGCTTTGCTCTTCTTGCATCTTAAAAGACCATAATGGCTGCTTTGTAAGCTTAAGACCATTAAGTGCAAATTAGTGTAACAAGCTGAGACTATAAGCCCATTAATGAACAAGGTTTGAGGAAAGACGACAACTTAAATTCAATTTGAGACATCAACCCAGACCAGATTGTTTTGTTGCATTATAACCATAATAATAACTGATGTTAGAGTAGTAATTAGTTTCGGATGTGTATCAGTTTTTATCCCCATTTATCTACTTTATATTGACTGTTTATGTCTGTATTTAGATAACATTGAGTCAGAGCCCATTAATATGATCCTTGGCGTGAACATCAGAAATCTGGTAAAAATCTACAAGAAAGGAGGGAAGGTTGCCGTCAATCATCTCAACCTGAAGTTCTACGAGGGGCAGATCACCTCTTTTCTCGGCCACAATGGAGCCGGCAAAACCACCACCATGTAAGAGCTCCAGACTGAAAGTTGTCCTAAAAATCACCCTCTACAGTGTAACTCAGTCTCTGTTCAATGACTGCTAGTATAAATGGGATCATATACGTAGTCTATATGAACGCCTTTTGTGTGCAAGTGCTATTGTCGCCACTTACGGTGACAATAGCTTGTTATAGTTGACCAGGAATGAGATCATAATGTCTTTACATATGTAGAAGGTGTTGTAATAAGATATTTCTCTGACTGTGCTTGACATTTGTCAGTTCTGTTCTGACTGGCCTGTTTCCGCCCACCTCTGGTACCATGTACATCAAGGGGATGGACATTCGCTATGACATGGACATCATCAGGAGGACTCTGGGAGTTTGTCCGCAGCACAATGTCCTGTTCGATATGTAAGGCTCAAAATCCTGTGTAAAAGGCAGTGATTTATTGTGCTTAAGATTTGATTTTAAGTTAACAGTAATTGGCATTTTTAACTCTTCCTCCCCGCACTCGTTAAGCCGTAATGCCACAGTGAAATTAACGTGTATCAAACTGGGTCAGAGACCACCTGTAAAAGACCGATTGGGTTTGAAATAGCTTTGAAAAGCAAACAACCCAGTTTACTGTGCATTCCATGATAATGATAAAGCAATGAAGTCCAATAAACTCTCACTATTTCTAAAGCTTTGGGTGGCATACAGTGGCCCCAATAAACAAAAACCCAACAATCACTCTAAAGTAGCCTTTATGCCTCTGTATAGATTAGGTCACCATGAGGAAAAGACACATGTCTATTTACCAGTCGAGCATTATGAAATCATGAGGAAAAAGATTATCTTATCACATCTGTCGAAAATTAAACTATTTGTGCTGGAATTCAAAGCACCGTGTCTGTTAAACATCAGCAGCTGCTCATCATCAGGCAAACGCCACTCCTCAGTGAAGCAGGATGTTATAGTATTTCTAGTACCAAGGTGAGTCTGGTGAGCAGCGACATGGTGACGGAGTCAAAACTGTGAGAATGATGAATGCAGCCAAATACAGAGATGTACTTGAAGAATGCATGTGACCTGAAACCAAAGTGGTGTTGCATGTTTTAGCACAATAAGGAAAGACAGTCAAAACTATGTTGGCCTGGCTTCAGGACCGTTCTCTGACTAACACTGTTTGACACTACCAAGCCCTGAAGATGGCAGCTTACACATTCTTGCCATCCGATCTGCTTAAGCTTTGAGTCTGCCAGAAAGAATAAGATATAATGCCCAAATCGAGGTTTGCAAATCTATATTGACGATACTGTAACAATACTATAATTGCTATCAAAGAGGCCCAAAAAACTATTCAGTTAAGGATCTGTATACTGTTTTAAATGTGTTACATATCTGAAAACCATGTTTAGTGCAAGATTGGTGCAAAAACTTCAGTTAAAGTTTAGGCTGGCAAAAATATCAAGTGTTCAAAAAGTGAGCAATCTTTTCTAAGTCATCTATTTAATGGAATACTACATCTTAAACCGATTTTTTTTTCTCCATATTTGAATATCTTTCTCTTTCCATCAGACTAACAGTGGAGGAGCATGTGTGGTTTTATGGCTGTCTAAAGGGTTTGTCTGAAGAAAAGGTGAAGGCTGAACTTGACACTTTGCTGGAGGATGTCGGCCTGCTGCACAAACGGCACGAGCAGACCAGGAACCTGTCTGGTAAAGCCACTAGTTTGGATTCAGTGTGTGCATGTACACTCAGCTAATTTGTTTTCTTTTTCAAATTTGAAATGTTCTCTCTGTTTGCATGTCTGTCTGATAGGTGGCATGCAGAGGAAGCTGTCTGTGGCCATAGCATTTGTTGGAGGCTCAAAGGTGGTTGTCCTGGATGAGCCCACAGCTGGTGTTGACCCCTACTCCCGCAGAGGGATTTGGGATCTGCTGCTGAAATACCGCAAAGGTGTTGTGGAACATTGAATCTCATTACGTCTCTGAGTGGTAGGATGAGAGGAAAGCCCTATTTAAATAGCCACAAGAAAGAGAGACCTTGTGAAACAATAAGCATGTGTACATTCCACTTTTTTAAAAAGAGAATTATTGTGTTAGTCACACCAACGCCAGACATTAGAAATGCATGTAAACATGGGAATCTTACTGAAATCGTACAAAGTCGAAGCTGTGAAAGCCAGACTAACACACGAGATAATGCAGCAGGAGATCAAATTCCTCCGCACATATATATGCTCAACTAGGCTTAAAAGGACTTAAGCACTCACGCTGGATCAAAAGGTTAATCTTTTTTTGCATTTTTTTTGGTGAGAACATTTAAGCTTAAGTGTATATAAATACAGCCAAATTCTCAACAAAGCTGCTCTCTTTCACATATTTTTCTTTTTCTTGAGTCAGATGGCCAAACAATACAACTTCAGAAATTGTAAATGAAAATCAGTGATCTCACACAGAGAAAGTTAGAAGTAACAGAATATCTTGAGCGTTTCCTCGCACAGTCCACCATTACAGTTTCAGACATTCTCTGTTTAATGACTTGATTTCAGAACAACAATCCAATTAAATGGCCAACTGAAGCTTTAACTGTAGCTCAGCTCAGCTGTTCATTTAACCATACTGAATGAGTTCATGTAAATCGAAAGGCATGTCAGACTGTTTTGGCATGACAACTGAGTGTTCTTAAGAAATTGTAAGAATCCCATCTCAAGTAAATTACCAAAAAATGAGCCTAGCGAAACATTCAAATGTAAAAGTAGTCATCAAAACATGTGGCTTTGTGTGTGCCGTCTTTCTGGATCAGACCGGACCATCATCTTATCTACTCACTACATGGATGAGGCGGAGCTGCTAGGTGACAGGATCGCAATCATCTCCAAGGGTAAGCTCTGCTGCTACGGATCACCACTCTTCCTGAAATCTCGGCTGGGATCTGGCTACTACCTGACTGTGGTGAAGAGGGAAGAAATGAACACCAGCACTCCCAGTAATTCTAGTATCTGCACCAGTGCCAGCACCAGCACCAATAAGCTGCCTGCACTTGTCAAGGTTGGCTTATGATTTTAAAGTTTCAGTAGAAAACCTAACAAACTTATTTTTAGTTGAGTTGGGTGTCGAGTATTAACAACAGTGCAGTCAAACAACTCAAGCTAAAAAAGATATTTGCTCACAAATAGAAAAGCAAAATTTTGAGTATGAGGAGGACAGTTACTGACTCTGCAAACTCTGCTTTTTTCAGGACACTGAGTCATCCCTGAGTGAAGACACTGGACTTGGAAGTGAGGCGAGCAACTCATGTGAGTTTTTATCAAACTCATTGCTTCCCCAGTGAATTGTGCTGCCCCAGTGTGAGAAAAGTGTTCGATTCATTCACACAAGAATCACTTTAACACAAGACTTATCTTTTCCACGGCAGGCCTGGCAGCTTTGCTATCTCTGGTGCAGCAGTACATCCCTGGCGCGAGGCTCGTGGAGGAGTCTAAACGAGAGGCAGTGATCAACCTGCCGCAGGCAGCTGCCAAAGACAGCAGCCTGGCTGTCTTCCTGTCAAAATTAGACCAGAGACTTCCCGAGCTGGGCCTCAGCAGCTACGGACTGTCAGACAGCACGCTGGAGGAGGTGAGTTATAGTCATGAACAGCTCACAAGACGAGGAGAAATACCAAATTAGTGGCTATGTGAAAATCAGACAGTTGCATGTGTGTGATACTGCCTAAGGGCTTGATAAAACTCCAATGAAAACTACCAAGGTGGAAGAGGTGATGTTTAAAGTGTTTAGTGGTTCAAGTTTTGGAAAGCAGGATTGATCAAATCCAGCAATACTGGTTATAAAGTCAGAACGAGAGAAGAAGTGACGTAAAATATATAGAACGTGCAAGAGAGAATAGTCCAAATTCCAAACTAGTTGGTGTTCTATGGAAAATGTGAATTAAAAACAGAATGCAATGATTTGCACATCTCATAAACCAATATTTTATCCACTATAGATCATTGAAAACACATCAAAACTATTTTGAAAGTGAGACATTTCACTATTTCATGAAAAATATTATCTCATCTTGAACTGCATGGCAGCAACACATCTCAAAAAAGATGTGACAGGGGTAACGATTAAACACAGGGGATTTTTCTGAAAAAGTCTGGAGATGAGGCTCTTTACTGCGTTGAATACTGTTTGTATCTGTATGTATCCACAATAGTATGGAGCAAGAGCAAAGCAGCATACAAGTCTGAAGAAGGGACAAACTATAGAACATGATATCATCAAACGATTCTGAGATTCTGGAGACCTCTCCATGGGCAAAGGATGTGGCTTAAAATCAATAATGGATGTTCGTGATGTTCAGGCACCTCAGGCAGCACTGCCTTAAAAACAACATGATTCTGTCATGGAAATCACTGCATGGGCTCAGAAACACTTCCAGGAATCATTGTCTGTGAACACAGTTCACTGTGCCATCCACAAATGCTGTTTCAAGCTCTATCACGCAGAGAAGAAGCCATATGGGTGCATTATCCACAGATGCCACACACAGGTCTTCTCTTAAAAGGGAGAGTGGGAAATTGCTCTGTGGTCAGACAAGTCAACATTTAAATATTTGGAAATCATGGATGCCAAGTCCTCTGGACTGAGGGGGAGACGGACCATCCGGCTTGTTAATAGCTCAGTTCAAAAGCCTGCATCTCTGATGGTTTGAGGGTGCATTGGTGCCTATGGACTGGGCAACTTGCCCATCTGGGAAGGCACCATCGATGCTGAAAGGTATTTACAGGTCTTAGATCAGCTTTCACCTGTTCATATAAATTGGAGCATCGTTAAATGCAAAATATGACAAAGAAGACTCAGGACTGTTGATCAGCTAGAATCAGATAATAATGGGACAATGCTCTGCTCCCAGAAGTTCAACAACTGATCTCCTGAGTTACAGATTTTTACAAATATTCATTAAAAGACTGGGGATGCTACACAGTGGTAAACATGATCCTGTCCCAACGTTTTTGAGTGGCATCGCTGCCATCAAATTTGAAATGAGCTCATTTTTTTCATCAGATATTGGATTTTTCCACTTTCCGCATATGTTTTCTGTTTTATTGTGGTTTATGGTTTGAAAAATCCTTGCACTCTATTTCTATTTACATTTTACGCAGCATCCCACCTTTTTTTCATATTAGTCACATTAGTTTTTAAACAAATTCTACAGGGTAGCAAGTATAATGTTAGCAGGATATAAAAACAAATTAACATATTGATGATTAACAGTCATAGAGCTGCACAAATGATCCTCCAGCAAATTTAGGAAATAGATTAGAAATGGAGGAAGTTATCCCTATATAATAAATACAATGTAGTTTACTAACCACTAAACATTACAATAAGATTACAAATGTTTAATCATCATATTTGACATCATTACCTGTTCTAACTGTTTAAATGCACTGAAAGTTGGTGTCTGATCTTGATGATTCAAAGCTTGTAGAAATATATGAATATATTCCTAACTATGCAGTAAAAAAGCCAGTGTCGCTTTAAACTGCTGTGGAAGTTCAGCAAAAACGGTTGCAGGGCTGTGATGCCTAAACTTCTCATCAGGGCCAACAACGGTGCAGCTTGCTTGTCCTGCCAACTTTACTTGGTTTGTGTGTGGGAGTGAGTGAGTGTATACAATGACACAAGTGGGATTTATCAAGAAGGCTGGATATTTGTGGAGCAGCCATGCTCATAATGGGCTTAATGGGTTTACTCTGCGTCAATTAGCCTCTCACTCTATGCCGTTCTGAACTTTATGTAAAGCTAGTGGAGGCAGTTTTACTGTCTGCAGCTTTGTGTGGTAGGACAGAAAAGTAGTGCCTGATGAGAGTGATGTCAGTATCAGGGGATCAGAGAGTCTGGATTGACTGGGTTGATTGGGTTGTTGTGTTTCTAAAACAGTTCGATTGTGTTATCATGACCACCCTGGTCCTTTCTAGATCTTTCTACGCGTGGCGGAGGAAACTGGCGTGGACGCTGAGTCAGAGCAGCAGGCAGAATCCACCCCCGGCCAGCAGCCATCAGAGCAGAGCCGAGCTGAGGCGCCACCCACTGAAGAACCAGATCCAGGTGTGTGCACTCACTCGCACACTCACGTGTTTACAGATCACTTGTCAAGTACAGCCAGTCATCCGTTTAGATTGTGACTGTTTGTCTTTCCAAAATGCTGCCAGGGAGGAAAAGAATTCGTAAACGAGGTACCTTCAGTTCACCACTTTCTGAAAATCATTAGTTAGTCTGAAGGTGTTTCTATTGGTCCCAAATATTAAATTCAAAGAAATGTTTCTCTTTTTCTAGAATGTGTAAGTATGTGTAAGGCAGATTTTATTCTGTCATATCAAAGGTGTCCCAGTCCCTGTCTAGGCCTGTATATTCATCAACCAAACATATCAGTGTGAGTTCTTACAGTGTATTTCTCTGCCTGTAGAACCTCAGGAGACAGACCTGCTGAGTGGAAATGGCCAAGGTGGGGTGCCTCTGACCGGCTGGTGGCTGACCTTGCAGCAGCTGAGAGCTCTCTTTATCAAACGCTGGCTTTACGCTCGTAGGAGCCGCAGGGGACTGCTCGCTCAGGTTTGACAGCTGGGTTCAAAGCAGGGGTTTATGGTTACAGTCAAGTTCGCTGAGTAAGTTGACTTATAAACTGTCAAGTCTTCTTCACTCAGCTGAAGCTTTATTTGTGTTAAAGATTGTTCTGCCTGCTCTGTTCGTGCTGATCGCGCTGCTCTTCAGCCTCATTGCTCCTCCGTTTGGGAAGTACCCAGCCCTCCAGTTGCAGCCCTGGATGTATGGAGAACAGTACACCTTCTTCAGGTAGGACCTCAGCCATCTGTTGGCCCTGACCTTTGTTCTCCCCGTATAAGCTTGAGTTCTCTCCGGGTACCCAGGCTTCCTCCCACTGTCCAAAAGCATGTCGGGTTAATTGATGATCCTGAATTGACCCAAACCACACATGTTTTTTTTGTCTCTGTGTGGCTGTGTGATGGACTGGCGACGTGTCCAGGGTGTACCCTGCCCTTTGCCTGATGGGATAGTCCCCTATAAACACCCTGAATTGGATACAGAAAATCTATGGAAATATACCAACCTCTGGTTTATTTACAGTAATGATGACCCTGGGAACCCCGCCATGGAAAACCTGTTGGAAGCTCTGCTGGACCGGCCAGGTTTTGGTACCAAGTGCATGGAAAAAGAAGAAGAAGATAACAGCACGTAAGATAATCTCTGTAAACTTAACACCTTGTCCCAATGGCATTAGTGAGAAGAGTAATAAAGACAGTGATAACCATTAATCTGAGCGATGGCAAGAGATGGTTTTGGAAACACTACAACTGGAAGTAATGCACATGATAACTTCCCCTGGCATTCAGGAGAACTTGCATCTGCTTTGAGCAAAGTTTTGGATTTTTTTGGAAACTATTTTGAAAGTTGCGTTTGGGGCTTAAGGCAAATATCACTCATTTAGCCAACAGTGTGAAGCAGAGCGGGGTGGCATGTTCATGAGGCCACAGGTATCTTACTCCACCTGGCAGATGTTCAGCAGAGGAAACTGGAGCAGAGAAAGACCCTCACCTGAATGTCAGTGCAGCACAGAGGACATCCGCCGGATGCTCCCCGAGTGCCCCGAGGGCGCTGGTGGGCTTCCACCTCCGCAGGTCAGTCTGGTGTTCGGTCAAGACTGATTTAAGTACAGAATTTACTGTTTCTGAATTATCTGAAAACTTCCTGAGAAACTGTAGATTGAACTGAAAATATCTCCACCTGACTTGTTGTTAAATACAAACTAAGTTATTTCAGGTCTTGTGACATTTTCCTTAAATGTTCACTTAGTTATGGCAGGACATAGTGAAATATGCTGCATGGTGTGTTGTAGTGTGCTGGCTCTTTTTGTTTTTAGATAAACATTTTAATTTGCCTTCTTTTCAGATTAAGAGGCCGACTGGAGACATCCTCCAGAATCTAACAAGTTATAATATCTCTGATTACCTGGTGAAGACCTACTCACAAATTCTTAAGAAAAGGTACCTTATTAGTCAGTTTATTAGTTAGGCAGCCAATGCTAAGGTAAAAATGTCTTTCTTAGTCATCAGATTTCCACCCGATCGTCTGCTTGCTGGGTCAGTTCTAACAGTGATGAGGAGAAATTTAGCACGATCTCTCACTGGGGTGCTGCTCAGGCGTTATGTTTGTTGCCTTTTGAGGCTGCTCTCATGTATCTTGTCTCCTCTTAGATTTTTAATTTGATTGCATTCAGGGACATATTGTCCATTTGTAACGCTGCTTGGAAATCTAAAATAAACTGAAGTTAATTTGGATTTACGCATTAACTTGCAATGCCAGGCTGCCAGTTTATGTTTTGGAAACAGATTATCAGACTTGAGGGCGTTTATTAACATGTAATTATAATATTTTTTTAGCATCTCAACAAACATAATACTTGACAATGATGATATTTAATCATGGCCCTTTTCTCCATCATCAACTAAATCCTACATACTGAACCTTTGATTTCTCTCTTCTCAGCCTAAAATCTAAGAAGTGGGTGAATGAATTCAGGTAAGCTGCAAAACTTCATTTAAGAGGCCAAATATCACAGTGTTCACAGCTGTAACACTGGTTTCTTTTCATCTCCTGTAGTGGGTCGAAGTTAACTGTAAAGTTTAATATCTGTGTTGCAGATATGGAGGCTTCTCCCTGGGGGGTAATGCCACCCAGAGTGTGTCTCAGGTCCAGCATCTCCAAGATTCAGTCATGGCAATCAAAACTCGTTACCATGTCCCACAGGTACAGAGAGGTTTCTGGGTTGTTTTGTATCACTAGACTAAAGCCTTCTGTATGTTTTATGGATAATATTCTCATGCTTAAACCTATTTTGGTTAATCACAGAACAGTTCACTGAACCATCTGCTAAACAAGCTGCCAGAGTTTCTGGGAGGACTGCACAGTCAAAACAATGTCAAGGTACATACAGTTGTTGTGTTTTTACCTGTCTTTGTGACCCTTAAGAGGAAGTTCCTCTCTGACATGCATGCAGTAATGGTGTTGTCTTCCCGACTTCATTAGCTGGTTCTACTTTTTCTGATGTTATGTTTGATGTCTGCTGTCTTTGCTGAACTCAGGTGTGGTACAACAACAAAGGCTGGCACGCCATGGTGTCATTTGTTAACGTGATGAACAACGGCCTGCTGAGAGCG
The DNA here is from genome assembly GCF_036924035.1 of Leuresthes tenuis. Classification (NCBI taxonomy): domain Eukaryota; kingdom Metazoa; phylum Chordata; class Actinopteri; order Atheriniformes; family Atherinopsidae; genus Leuresthes; species Leuresthes tenuis. Next base: position 10,827,635 of record NW_027325361.1, on the reverse strand, counting down.
AGCTTGCCGCCCGGACCGGAGAGGATGAAACACGGCATCACTGCCTACAATCACCCTCTCAACCTCACCAAGGAGCAACTCACAGAAATGGCCATGTAAGCTTAAAGCTGAAATTTAAAGTTGTTTCTAGAAGATTTACTTTCTTGTGCTTGCCACATTATTCTTTTTTGTCTTAATACTGACACCTGTCACCCACCTCGGTGGATTGTTATATTTATTATTTATTAGTTATTTCTATACCCCACAAAGTCTTTCTTTGCTTTCCTCACAACTTTTTGTGTTGTTAGCATCAGTATCAGATGATTAAATAGTTTCCCCTGCTTCCTCCATCAGGATGACCACATCAGTGGATGTTCTGGTTTCCATCTGTGTGATCTTTGCCATGTCCTTTGTGCCGGCCAGTTTCACTCTTTTTTTGATTGAGGAGCGAGTCAGCAAGGCCAAACATCTGCAGTTCGTCAGCGGGGTCAAACCAATCACCTACTGGCTGGCCAACTTTTCCTGGGACATGGTCAGTCACATGATCTCAGAGTTTTTTGTTTTAGGAAATATGAAATCTGTCATTGTAATTCCTACCAGTCACCATTTAGTCACTAATTCACCTTATCAATGGAGTTCAAAAATATTCATGCAGCTGTGCGAAGTCCAGAGATTTAATTTAATCCTATTTTCAACCCAATCTCATTTACATTTGAACAAATAGCTTGATGCCACATGAAAGCCTGTGTGATTACTGTAAATGCTGCTGCTGGTGGCTACCATCACACACCTTACAGTAGAGAACAAAGATTGATAGAAATAAAAACACACCAGTGGAGGTGGTCAGCTTTACCAAAAGTGCACACTTTACTTTTGCTATAAGTGATCCACCGTTACGCCTGTTGTATAATCATACGTATTACCTGGATAAAGCATTGGGCTCTTTAATTTTTTGCTTCTACATATTTCTTGCTGTGATTTTCTCAGTTGAATTACGCTGTCCCGGCCACCATAGTCGTGCTGATTTTCATCGGTTTCCAGCAAAAGTCGTATGTCTCTGAGACCAACCTGCCTGCTCTTATCCTGCTCCTCCTACTCTATGGGTATGTCTAAGTTGACTTCACTGATGTCTGTCTTCACTATAACATCTTTAAGGGCATACAGCATCATATCGGACTAGATTAAATTATCAAAAGGACTAGGGTTTTTTTTTCTGGATCTGCTGTTTTCTTTTGCTCTTTGTCTCATTTCTCAAGTTACATTTAACCGAGATTTATGTCAAAGCCTCAGATTTCTCTCTTGTACACTGCTGGTACCTTTGCTTTTGTGATCTTTTTGTTTGATACGTAGCTACAAAAGAAGAGACTGTTTACCTGTAGATGATTGTCCCACCTCACCGGTTTAACTGTGGCCTTTGTGTCTAATTATTCTTTTTAGGTGGTCCATAACTCCTCTTATGTACCCAGCATCTTTTTTTTTCACCGTCCCAAGCACAGCTTATGTGGTGCTGACCTCCATCAACCTCTTCATCGGAATCAACGGCAGCATCGCCACCTTCGTCCTGGAGTTATTTGTTGATGAGGTACAATCTGCAAAAGAAGGACATTATTTCACTGATTGCATCACAAGAAATAAGGAAAAATAAATAAGAGCTCAAATATATGTCTGAACATTAAACAGGAACTCACCAGCTTGATCGGTCAGAATTCAGAAACTTGTCTGGATAAGCGATAATCCACAAATGATCCTTCTTTTTGAGACACTGAATGATTTCATACAATGTTACTAGTGAGTGATTTGTGGATGATTTTGTCTTTACAGCATCTGAACTATGTCAACAGGATCTTAAAGAAGGTGTTTTTAATCTTCCCTCATTTCTGTCTGGGACGTGGTCTTATCGACATGGCTAAAAGCCAGGCCATCTCAGACGCCTTCCAGAGACTGGGTATGAATTCATCAGCTTGTCTTTCAAACATCTGTTCAGTGTTTCAAAGCTAAAACTCTTTGCTCTTTGTTCTGTTCTTTAGCTGTTTACCAACACATAATAAAGTCACAGTTAGACAATAGATACCCACTTAATAAACAGAATATTGGCCCTGATGAGAAGCTTTAATCTTTGGGGTATTCATATTTGCATCAGTGGAAGTGTGTAAGAGCTCTTTAATATGAAGAACAATTTTTTTTTGGGGCTCAAATGCCAATGGACAGGTGATTCAACAGCTCTACCCAGGGCAGTTGTGAGCTATTCCTTCATTTTTCCTTCAATTATTAACCAAGTCGAGCGGGTTATCATGAATCTGCATCACTTATTAATTAAACAAATCCATCACAGCGGGGACATTGGTCTGCTCTGGAACACTAGAAAGGGATGGATGATGGCAACTTCCTTTCTGTGGTTAAGAAAAACCTCGATACAACTTACAGCCTTGTGAGGAACAATCTCTAACTGATGAGCATTTAATTATCTCCATCTCCCTGTAAAGCGAAGACTTAAGCAAATACAAAGAAATCAGCTCAAGGAAGCGGTAGAGATCACTAATATTTGCCTTATTCTCTAGAGTTACTTTAAGTAAATTGATCATGTGACTGTAACTTTAAGGCCCTTTGGTAAACAGCTCAATGATACAATTTTTTTCCAAATATTTATAGACCTTCCTACTTAGAAATATAAAAAGATATATAGATATATATGTTTGCAAATAATGTTGTATGTGTCCTCCCGCAGGTGCCAGACAGACTCCGGACCCTCTTCAGTGGGACTTTGTGGGAAAGAACCTGTTCGCCATGGCAGTTGAGGGTGTTATCTTCCTCATTTTCACCATCCTCATGCAGTACAAGTTCTTCCTTTATTTCAGGTAACTGTCATCACAAAGCTCTGTTAGTAGCTGTTTCTGCCTTTAGATACCCTGCAGGGATTTAAGCTTAAAGTCCTGTCGTCTCACTTACTGTGAGTGTGAAATGAATCATGACTTCATTTTACCAGTATTGCGTTTTATATCTTTCATTTATTCCTTTTGGGGAAGAATGTTCTCTCATTCTTTCATCTGCTCAGCAGTCCTGGATCTTCTCTGACCTATTTTGCATTGTCTTGCTGAAATATGCAAGCCCTATATGTTGGTGTAAAACTTGTATATACATTTAAGTGTAATTGTAGCCTTTCCAGCTGTGCAAGCTGTCAGTTCCATCGGCACAAATGCACCCCCATACTACCAGAGATGGAGACTTTTGTTGTACCTGTGCCAAATGTCTCATTCGATATTTTTTCTATAGTTAATTAATTAGTTGGTTCATGAGATTTGGATATCACTGCATTCAGGTTTTGTTTACATTTTACACAGTCTCCTAACATTTTTATAGAAATGTTTGTAGAAATGTTACATTTATCATTTATACTTTCTTCCATGAGTAAAACTGGATGATGTTGTCTGTTTATCCAGGCCGGGGTGGACCAAGCCTCAGCTGCCTCCTCTTGGTCCCGAGGATGAGGATGTCGCCAGGGAGCGAGAGAGAGTCAAAAGTAGCAAAGCGCAGTCAGATATCCTCACTGTGATAGACCTGAGCAAGGTACTAACAGCTGGAATAGTTTGTTTCCACCTCCATAATGCTACTGTATAACGCTAAAGGTCTGCATTCAACAGACCGTGATGAGAACAGGTTCTATAAAGAAAAGCATTATTTAAATCCTGACTTTAAGAACTGAAGAACTTCTTTACTGGGGCTGAAATCAGATGCATTGATTGTCAAAATATGTACAAAAAGAAACAAACAGACACTGCTTTAGCTGTAGCAGCCATGTTCACATAACATAAGCACCAACTAATCTCCCAACCTTTTTGTCTTTCAGGTTTATAAAGCAGGCAGAAAGCCAGCAGTGGATCGTCTTTGCCTCGGGATTCCCCGCGGGGAGGTAAGAGATTTACACGCCACCGATTATATCACAATACAGAGAAGACGTATGATGTAGCTCCATGATTATTATAATCTGTGCATTTGTGAAATTATGTGTTGCAGTGATCATTTTCAACTGCAACCGTTTTTCTCACTTCAAGTGTTGCTCTTTATGCTGCTTCTCACTGTAACTACTACTCCTCCACAGGTAGTGCCGCAGTTTCTAAAAATGCTTCAGTTAATCCTGCTGCTGATATTTCTTCTACCGTTTTAGCCTCTGCTGCTAAATTCACCTTTTACCCTCACATAATCTCAGGGGATTGGTTTCTACATTTTAAATCCTTCCTTTATACTTGTAACAACGGGTTGTTACGGATTTGCCCTCCAGTGTTTTGGCCTACTTGGAGTGAACGGAGCAGGGAAGACGTCGACATTCCGCATGCTGACCGGAGATACACCCATCACACATGGAGACGCTTTCCTCAAACATCACAGGTACAAACGTCCCCACAGCTGCGCTGACTTAAACCTCTACAGAGGGTTTATCTACTAAATGAAATGTTTGTGTGGTTTTCAGTGTGCTGACAGAGATGGAGCGAGTCCATCAGCTGATGGGTTACTGTCCACAGTTTGACGCCATCAGTGACCTGCTGACCGGTCGGGAACATCTGGAGCTGTACGCCCGCCTGCGGGGCGTCCCAGAGGAGTCTGTCACCAAGGTAACGTAATCTGGCAGAAGACCCTACAGCGAAGAGAGATACAGCAAAGTGTTTGGCTTTGTGGATTAATTTAGGGAGCTTGTTCAGTGTTGCATTCAGCGAGGGCACCTCTAGATTTCAGTGAGGTCTCTCTTCTGTCCTGCAGGTGGCACATTGGGGGGTAAAGAAGCTTGGGCTGACTCAGTATGCTGAGCAGGAGGCCGGAGGCTACAGCGGGGGCAACAAGAGGAAACTCTCCACTGCCATCTCCCTCATCGGGGCTCCGTCTGTTATATTTCTGGTTAGGACAAAACCGTTAAAGAGCAACCACTAAAGATGAACCCTCAAGAAATAATTCACCTTAAACCATAAGGTGTATCGCTTTAACTTACACTGTTTTTTTTTCTTTATCCTTTCATTTCTGTCAGGACGAGCCCACCACGGGGATGGACCCAAAAGCCAAAAGATTTTTGTGGAACTGCATCCTCAGCGTCACCAAAGAAGGCAGAGCCGTCATACTCACCTCCCACAGGTGGGATAATAAAGATGGACATTATTTTAACATGATTCTGTGTGCTGGGTATCAACATGCTTGGTGACCATAGAAAGACTAATTCATCAGTGCAGCTCTGAAAACAACCAAGACACAGATATTTACAGCTAAAGGTTTCTTTATAGTGAAGCAAAGCTTGTGTTAATGGTTGTGTTCTGTGTGTCAGCATGGAAGAGTGTGAGGCTCTGTGCACCAGGATGGCCATCATGGTCAACGGCAGGTTTCAGTGTCTTGGATCTGTGCAGCACCTTAAGAACAGGTAACCACACTTTACTCATCTCCATGGTTTCATTTTCAGTTGACACTCACCGCTTATTTACATTTCAAGTGTATGTGTCACTTTTCAAGATTTGGCAGTCAAACTGTTGAAGCTTTTTTGTCTTTGAGTCTTGAATTTTTTTTATCTTTTTCTGTCCGTGTCGTAGGTTTGGCGACGGATACACAATCATCGTCCGTTTGGCGGACCCTAATTATGACCCCGACTTGTGTCCCGTCAGCGCCTACATGAAGAAATCTTTCCCCAGCATCGAGCTGAAGGAGCAGCACCAGAACGTACTGCAGTACCAGCTGCCTTCCTACGCCTGCTGCCTGGCTCGTGTTTTTGACGTGCTTTCCAACAACAGCGAGGAGCTGGGCATCATGGACTTCTCTGTCTCACAGACCACGCTGGACCAGGTGAGGATGATAATGAACATGAACAATATCTCTACAAAATGCCGGCGTAATGGTCTTGATGTTGAATCAGGAACAAGAGCTTTGCCCTCATATCACTTTTTAGAGGAAATCAGGAAAAAGATATATAATTTAATGACAATTCTTACAACCCCATTTCCAAAACTGTTGGGGCTCTATTTGAAATGTAAATGAAAAACAGAATCAAAGAAAAGAGAGGCATGAAGAAAGCAGAATGGGCTTATAAAGAGTGGACCTTGCTGGAAGAGTTGAGCGAAGCCCAGAGAGAACATGCCGCTCACCCAGGTAATTAGATGCAGGTGTGAAGACACACTCAGACCAGAAGAGTGGCGCTGGGAACAGAGCCAGAGCACAACAGCTGAACGATGCATTGGAGCAACATGTGCTGCCATCCCATCTGATGTATTTTTCAGGGACTGCCGGCAGGATAATGTTTGAACACATTCTGCTCATGGCTGCACATACAACAGCATGGCTCTGAAGTAATGCATTGTGGGTGCTAAACTGACCCACTGGCAGTGTAAAACATCCATCCGTTCATTTTTCATACCCATCTGGTCCAGTTCAGGGATGCAGGGGGCCGCAGCCATCGACCGACAGGCAGCGTGCACTTTGGACAGGCTGCCAAGAAAAAACAGTTGTATGAAATGAAAAATAATCAATACTTTAAATAAGAAATACGACAACAGGGAAACTCTGTAATGTGGAACATGTAAAGTCCTAAATGAAGCAAGAATGGAAAAACAATTATCATATTGGCCAAAACCCATCGAGTTAAATGTTTAAACTGAAAAAGCAACTACAGCCAACAACATATGCCATCTCCATCCATTCACTGGATACACTAGCATGCACGCATAGACATGTCAACAGCAAAAGCAGAAAGGTGGCTGGGTACCATTACTCTGATGAGCAGACTGATAAGGAATTATGACTTATAATAAAGAATAAATCAGCGTGTCACTAATGCTGCTCCACTTCTGTAGGTGTTCGTCAGCTTTGCCAAGGAGCAGACTGATGACGACTGTCTCACAGATGTTGTCATCGGCAACGGGGCGGCGCAGATAAACTTGCCCACCCGGATGAACCTGCCCATGGTCCAACCACAACCACCAATCACACCTCCTCAGCTGAGGAAGTCTCCGCAGCTGCCTGCAAAATCACCTGACAGCAGTCCAAAAGTAGGTAAACCAAAAAAGGCCAAAGCCAACAAGCTCAGGTCTAACGGCGAACAAAGCAGCAGTATGGCTATGAGCAGATTACCAGAGGCAGAGCAGAAGGCTCGGGAGATGGGCAGCAGCGGATCGAACAGCAGCAACGTTGGTCTTAACGGAGAATCCAGTAAGTCTCACGGGTCCAAACGCAGAGCGCAGAGCAGCAGCAAAGATCCCTCTGAGCTCTTTATAGTCAGCTCCAACTCACAGGACAGCTCGCTGTGAAGTGTAGCGGCGCAACACGAGTGGACCAAAGACAGACAGAAGCGTTTTATCACTTCTTGTGTGTTCATTTTAATGCTGTACAGAGTCTGCAGCAACATGAATCAACCAAATAGTGGAGAGTAGAAAAAATTGACTAAATTGTGGGTCAAGAAAAAGAAAAGTCCATCGTCATGATAGCTGCGGTGCCTTGTTCACCTCCTCACAAATCGGTAGCTTTATACCCTTTCCATTGGATCGGAAATCTGACCATATCCTTCTCATCTTCCCTGAGAAACTGTATTTATCCTGAAAGAATAGTGTAAAAACCATGAGTTGTGTTCCTCAGGACTCAGTCAGTTGACCTCTTATAGTCTCATCTTTATTCTCCAGAGAGCACTTTAACCCAGAAAATGCTGCAGACACTCAAACAGTAGCTGAATACAAGTGTTACATGTAATTTATTAAGAGGATTTTATAGATAGATATAGAAATGACTCGAGGGGTTGTCACAGGACTATTTACAGTATCTATTACCTCTTTACTATTACATTGTTCTTTTATAAATCCAACATTTACTTTGTCTTTTACCAGTCAAAATCTTTTTTTTTAATTTATTTTCTGAGGTTTATAGTTGAAGTCACTGTCCGGTGAAGGTTGTAACTATATGTATGACTAAGAATCGTCTCAGTTATTTGTCTTTAACAATGAAGTCATGTTTTGTTTTTCATCATACGTCACTTTTTTTTGTTCACACTAGACCTCGAAAAGTCTTGAAACCTCATTCAATTGTGAAAATATACAACAGCTGAAACGGCTCCAGACCTACAGGTGTGACTCCACGTTGTTTAAACTGTATTATAAATGATAATATGCCAAATACTCCAAATCAGATCAAAGAAATAGCAAAAAAAAAAACAATCAAAGATAGAAAACACATTGCCTTTGGTGAATTTTTTTTTTCTTGTCATAAATTATTTGTTGCTGTTAAACAAATGGCGTTGCTGACTGAAGAATATCCAAAGTTGTTACTGCACTGTAATGCACTGTTACATATCTAAAAGATTGTTACTATAGTATCTATAGTCATGGCATGAGACTATCTAAAAGTACCAGAAGGCTTTCATTACAAGAGAGTTTCAAACAGGTGTAATGAACTGCCTTCAGCAGCTGAGAGCTGTGATGTTCCTGCTCCGTTTCCCACTTTTAATGTCTGTTTCAACCGCTGCTGAAACTGTGATGAAATATATTTAACATTTAAAAAAAAAAAAACGGTTAAATGTGCTGAAATTATGCAAAACCTACTGTTGAAGTCGAGTGTCTCACTTTGCAGTGAAAGTCTGTACTACTGAATGGCATCCACTTTAGTCATATCCTGAAAATACGATGATGTGGAGAGAAACTGTGTCTTGAATGTTTTCTTCTGAATGAAAATAAAAGCATTTGATTTGCAGTATTGTTTTTAAAACACAGCTGCTGACTGTGAGCCTGAGTGTCACCGCGACAGGGTGGAGGTCCAGAGGTTTTTCTTCGTCAGGGTGAGGATGAGTGGGGGTTCAGGTGGAAGTAAAAGTGGGGGGAGCCTCATCTGTCTGTTGACTCTCCTGCTACACATCGACGTCTTTGTAACTGCTTCTCTGTTTACAGAGGGGGAAAAAAGTCAAAAATAAACTAATTGATGGTTTTACTTACTTAAAAAGTTCTATTCACACCTTTTAAGCATGAAAGTTTGCACAGGATTAAATCCATGAGGTCCGAAATGTAAAGATTTTAGTTAAGTTATGGCTTACTTATTTTGTTTATCACATTTTCTTCACATTTAAGTTAAAAATTAACCTAAAATAACATTGTAAGCGTACTTATAAACATGTATAGAGCTCAAACACGAAGCGTTCATCTAAACTGACTCCGCCCCTTTGCGTATCCTCGACCAATGACCACAAACCCGCCTAAAGCCAATCGTGGGTTTCATATCTCACCCGGTGTATGAGAGGTATGTGTGTATCTGTTTCTATTAGATTTAGATATCATTTTAGATTTAACGTTTAGATGTACGCTTTATATTTGAGCTCTATACACAAGTATGTTTACTGTGATATTTTAGGTTAATTTTTCTCTTAAATGTGAGGAAATTTAGACACGTATTCAAAATTTGCAAGGCATAACTAGTAACCAGAAAGTAAATCTTTATATAAATACTCCTCCAAATTCTTTGTATTGAATAAACTCCTAAAACTTTCTTCAAGGTAAGCGTTTGTAACTTTTTTTAGTAACTTATCTAGTTTTTGAGGGATAAGAGTTGTGTTTAAATCATTAAAAATGGACCGATGATGGAGTTAGTCGCACTCAGAAGCGTTACTGCTCAAATGGGCCCGTGTCTGGTGAAACAGTTTGCATCAAAGATAATCAAATAATCCTATCAAATAGCCTTTATTAGACACGAACCAACATTTTGACCAAACGTACATGAAGGCTGGGCGTCCCTCCTGCTGGCCGAAGTGTCGGTGACTGGGAGCCACGAGGACGTGGTCAGACTGGACTCTTCTACGAGCTGCGTCATCGCCTCTCTTCCTCTTCAGTTTCTGTGTCACCGCCTGCAGCAGGACGTCGAGGCTGGACATGGAGATGTCAGGGAGGTGAAACTCGGCAGATTTCTGCAGACGCATGAGTGAAGTCATAAAACCTCAAGTCAAATTCACAACAAAACAAATTAATTCATTTCAAATTTACAGCTTTACAACGTGTTTATTTCACTTGCTTCGTGATGGTTTAATCAGTGTTTCTGTACTCTTGTGTTAATTAGGATTTATCCTGTTTTTGTGTGGAGCACTGATGCTAGTGGAGACTATAACAGCCAAAGATGGCTTTGAAAACACCACGGATAACAACATCTTCTGCAGAGAAATGGGCTGCTGAAGGAAAAACCCACAAGAAGCACAAGATTTAAGAACTCTGCTCAAAGATGTTCGAGTCCATCAAATGCCACAGAGAATATTTGCTCTTCCTCCAAACAGCAGTAAGATTGAACCTGAGTTGACTTTCCTTATTTTAATGCTGGTGCTCCAGGTTATTCTAAATCCTCAGAGGGCTCTCACACTAAAGTAAGGACACCTAATATCAAGAATTAAGACCAGCACACATTACATTATGACTACACCATAATAGTGTTGATGTGTTAAATCAGCAGAGTGTCCCTTAAATTTATATTTACACACTTCTATGGGTGAAAAAATGCCCTAAAATGACTCTCATATACAACTAAGTCCACTGGTTTGGAAGTTGACCCACAGTGTTGGAGGACAGCCAGTTGTCCATCCAGGACCCGCTGTGGGACTCCTGTCCTGTTATTGGTGTGTCTGCTGTAACTTTTGTAGCGGTGGTTCTCGCTTGCTGGTACAGACAGATCGGAGGAAGAGGCGTGGAGCATCTCTGACGATCACCCCACTCAGGAGCTGGTTTTGGTTGAGTTTTAGCCGTCAGCACAAACGGAGGACGCTGTGGTTGTTTGGTTTCTGTTCCCTGTGAAGTTAATCCTAAATTACAATCACCTGACTTGCGTTTCAGTTCCACTGATTTGCTAACAGATGGGTAATTTTTGCCACCGTTTTCTGGTTTCTTTTGGCTTATGCAGCTGCTACCTTCCTCTTTCTCTTCCTCTTCCTCTTCCTTCTGCTCCTTGGCCGAGGCCAAAACAGGCATCAGGTTGACATGAAGCCTCATTATATTCCCTGAGGTCTCAGGTGTGGTAGCCTCCTCTGTAGTGATCCTACTGTTTGGCTCGGTGGTTTTTATCTTCTCCTTTGACTTCACAGTTCTGATCCTGGGAATTAATTTCTGTACAACAATCAGTGGACAAGCACCTGGTTCAGGTTTTAGTTGTTTTACTGCCCCCGTCTTCTTCTCTTTCCTCATAGTTGATAAAAACTGTTCTTTACGTCAACCAAATGTTTCCACGAATCCTTTTTAGAAAATGATTTTTTTTTAAAAAGAAAGAAAGAAAGCGTGTTCAGATCTATGAGAGCTCCATTTCTTTGTGGTAGTGGTGAGAAACACTGAACAATCAGGCTGGATGTGTCAAGCCTATTAAACCTGCTGTTATGGTAACAAGCACACAAACACCCTTATTGAGTGGGAACATGGCCACAGTCACAATGGCTGAGCTAAACCCAAAAACTCAAAGAGGGTGGGTTTTAGAAATGCTGAAGGTCACAGGAGTCTTTTATTGGTGTCATAGCAGGGTTCTTGTAGCTTTAGTGGTCCAAAGATTGTCTACTAGCAATAAGAAACACTCTGGAAAACTAATTTATTAACCATAAGTTTTAAGTACCATTGTTTTAAGTCAATACAATTCAGATGTTTATTATTATTAAGATGCAAGGGCATAGTGAGGATATCAACAAATGCACAAATGTTATAGGTTCTTACACAAATCTAGTGAATTTACATTAAAAAAATTCAGACAAACACGTTATTCTTGCTGGGTGTGTACTGTCTGTTCAAAATCCCAGTGTGTCACATCGGTCTCATGTCTTGTTCAGCTGCCTTAAAAGGGGTGACATACTAATAATGAAGTCAAATTGCAAATAAAAATGTGATAGGTGTTGGCTGCACATTTGTTAACTTCAGAAAACAAGCTTTCAAACATTCAACTTTCAAAGATAACGTGCCCAGTTGGAGGTAGTCTCAACCTCTATTTTTCATATTTTTGATTTGTTTGTAGCAATATGTATATATATATGTGTGTTTGTATGCATCTAGCCAGTTACATATCTAGCTAACTATGATATTATGCCACTATAGGCCTCTATCCTGCAAATGTTGAGTTTTACAGACAGAGTGTGCGCTCTGTTGTTTCCGCCCATCTTTGGTAAAAGGCAAGTCTATTTTCGCTTAGCTCGCTGTCAAGCTAGCAGCTAGCTGCTTACTTGTTACTCAATTTACAAACACCTGTGCTGTTGTAAGCCTTGTTTTCCGGACAAACTGTACATTTTTGCTATACAGTCCGTAAATATACAGTCGGTGGAATTTCCCTTTGGTTTTTCTGTAATAAGATGGTCGTTTTGACAAATAACAATGAGGAACAGGATTATATGTGAGTAGAATTATTACTGTTACATGAACCAGCTAGTTAGCATTAGCTAGATTTATAGCTTAGTGTAACGTAAATAGCTAGCTAATTTAGGGTTAGTTGCCGATTGCATGTCAACTGAAACAAATCCAGGTTAACTGATAAGTAACTGACCTCTGCAAACCTCTATTAGCCGCTTTGGTCATTGCAGATTCTGAGATTTTTGCAGGAAGTAAAACTCCTTGTTAGCCTTATGTAAGCTAACTAACTAGCTGGCCTGTTTATATCAGTTGCCTTGGAGCCTTTAAATCGACACGTTATAATCACGTCATTGTGTTTCTATCAACAGATCAGCTAATGTGCATTGCAATCAAAAACGAATTTGTCGTTTCATTGCAAATTAGGAAGATGCACAAATCACATCAGACTAAATATGAGTGCATTTTACACACATGTATTTATATATATATATATAAATTTGTGTTATCTGAATTCCTGATTCAGTTTGGTTTAAATGATGGGTCGAAATTTGGGACAAATGTATCAAAGTCTGGTTGAGATTACAGCTTATCCTGATGCTAATAACCTGCAGGGCTCAGGTTAAATTTAGCACCAGAAAATCAAGTTGGCATCTCGCAGTCAGAAAACCGAGCAGAGGTGGTCCACACACCACCCACTGACCTACATCTGAAGCTGTTGCAAAATGCTCTGTCCTCTACGCCCTGATCCATTTAAACTCAATGCAGAGATTAACCAGAGGCAGCAGAGAGCATTCAAGAGATATTACCCATCCTATAGCTGAATCATCATCAGCACCTTTCATACTTCTCACCTTTTCATTTGGGTGAGAATTCAGAGAAGGTCATTACCAACAAAGCAGTAAGCATTAGCTCAAGAAAATACATCACTATATGCAGCAAGGACCAACAGAGGCACAAACAGTACTTACCTGAAGTGAATTAAAAAGTAAGGAACAAAAACGTCTTTCACACGTATTAGAATATTAATTGTCATGTTGTCATGCAATATTTTGCAGGGAAACCTTGAATTTTGGTAATTATTTGAGTGTTACTAGAAAGCAACAATAGAGAAGTTTATGAACCTCAAATTGAGGCTTGTTTTTAAGTCCACTGGCTTTTGTTGTGCCAACTCCTGGGTCCAAATAGTGCCTGGGGGCTGAGATCCGACTTTGTTTGCTCGACGTTTTTGCATGTTTTTGATGGCGTCTTTGTGACCTCCTCAGGATGACGACAAATTCCACTGCACCCAACAGGACACAAGAGAAATAGCCCAGAGTTTTGACCCAGCCTATAAACCACACAGCCCATGGGACCTAAGGGATTCGCTGCTAACCTACCAGCAGTCCCGTGTTCATGTCCTGATGAGTTAGACGGGGCCCAGACTACCTTTTTGCTGCAGTTGCATTGGTGCACTTAAGTTTTTCTTTAAGGTGCACCCACGATTTTCACACTACCTTTAACGCCACATTAATACAGTTGTCCTTGGGTTCCATGTGTATAGGTAGTAATGTAAATCATTACTCAATAGAAATCTACCTCTCTGACAACTTTGTTTGGTTAGACAGTTGTTACGACAAGTTACTCTACAGATTTTTTTGGTTGCACGGTGGCCTGTTAGAGTTGCTTTGTGGCCTGAGGCAGACCTGCACAATATTTGGTGTTAATAATAGGGTTATCTTTGATGCCTACTTGGTGCTCTGGGATTAAGAGCTTCAAAAACAAACACATATGAATGTTTAGCTTGTACACCTTGTTCTGATGAACCAGACCTGAATGACTAGTTTCAACGTATAAGCCCAAAGGAATTTGAATAGTTGGAGAGGAAGAATATGCAGCAGCTTGAGGAAATGTAGCATAAAAAATCCCATCAACATATCAAATGAACCTTTTAAGAGGGGCAGGCAATTCCCCTTGAATATTTCTATTACTGAAACTCTCTTTGGGATATTTTCCAGCCTGATAGAAGAGCGCAAGTGCGTCTCACTGCCCAGCTCTCCTGCCAAGAGAGTGTCTCCTGCCAAAAAGAAGCAGTTCTACATCAACCAAGCCATCCGCAACTCTGACCTTACACCTCGCGCCAAAGGCAAGAAGAGCCTCCGGCGACAGGAGAACAGTAAGCTCCCGTTTCATATCATCAGGTTATAAGATGCCGTTGCTCACTGAGGGCTGAATGCGGATGGAAAAGCAGTTGAAAGGGGAAAAAGTACTAAGAAATGTTTTATAAAGCCCATTTGTTGCACTTGAATCTGATGAATTGGATCAAGTGAAGTCCTTCTGCACAAATTAATATTTGAAGCTAGAAATAGTGGCTTCATCAGTTAAAAAGAGCCTTTACATTAACTTAACAATTGCTACAAAAAAGTAAACGACAATTATATGCTCATCAGTTAACTCTGAATGTGTTATTCGCCCTTATCAGCACTGCCATTCTGACTTTTTGCTCTCAGCACGCTATCTTGACAATCTTCTTGAGAAAGATGAGTGCTCCAAAGATGATCTGGTTTGCAGTAACCCAGCCATCCCATCCATCTTCACTGAGGCCTGCACCAATGGAAACTACATAGAGGTGCACATCTCGCTCATATATTAAAGAACTGTTTAGTTTTTTTGTTTTGACAAGCTTTTGGAAGGACAAACCGTCTGCATTTGTTGCTTTTTCAACTTTCTAGACTAAATCTAAGATTAATTTCCGACCTGACGAGTGTTATTTGATGTGCCGTTGTTGTAGCCATGGAGCAACTTCATGAATTGCTCTGGCGAGGAGCAGGAGAGGCTGCTGTCTCTGTTGGAGCAGGAGGATGCCAAAAGGAAAAACTCCAACCAGCCCCTGAAAGACCGGAGGAACGGTGAGCGTCCCAGTTTATGCTTGTTTGTTTTGAATGTGGTTATTTGGCTGACTGACACTCTTTCTTTCCACAGTATATCCTGCCTTTACTCCTCAGGACTGCTACCAAAGAATCGACCGCAGACTTCGACTGACTCTGAGACGGAAGCAGATGCCCATGGTGGGTGTCGCCTCTTCTTCATATCCATCTCTGTGCATTGAGCGTTAACGTAACATTACAGTCATTTACCCAAAGGACCTCACAAGTGAACATTTGTTACCTGATTGCATCAGAAGTTGCAAAGCTTCAACTTCTAATATTGTTTTCAAACTAAATTAAACGTATATTAACTTTTTTTTTTTTAAACATGGGTACACCCACTAAAACAGGCTTATTAAAGCCTTTACAATTGTGTATTATCAATGCTAAAAGTTGTCGGTCCAGTATGCTCCTGCTTCCCCGAGGACAGGCCTGTCACGACAGCAACAGGAAGGCAGCGTTTCTCACACTGCATTGTATAGGCAGCGTTTCTCATAATGACGACTCTCTGAGATGATCCGAAAACTGTAGGCAACCACTTTCAACTCGGCTGCTGATGTCAACCCCAAACCGCGGGGCAGAGAGAATCAGAATCAGAAAAAACGTTGTTTATCCCCGAGGGGCAATTAGGAAAACTTCCAGAGTAAACTTCCAGATCAGGCTCGTCTCTTTTTCGACACGAGTCGTTGCTGTTGGACTCAAGGTCTCCAGTTGAGACGTTAGCGTTGGCCGACGTGTGTTTCTGTAAAGAAAATTTGATTACTTGCCAATAAATACCTGCTTCTTCTGCAGAGTCATTTGACGCAGGACTGAATGCTGATTAAACATTTTTTGCGCTCAGGATCCAGGCGTTAGCTAACGCTTTAGAACCACTCGAGAAGTTAACAAATCATTTTCGCCACATGACATGGAAACTTTCCTCTTATCGACTGCTGTAGAAGTCTTTTGTTCCTGCTTTGTTGCAACAGTTACTTTCTTTAATCTGTCCTTGTTCTCTTATAATGATGAGCTATGATCAACACCACTGTAACAACACACTGGCCATGTTTTACACTCCCAGCATAAACTGTCTATCGGTTGTAACTGATGGAGCCAAATGCGTGTGTGGTAATGATATGCATATTTTGTATCATCTAAACTTGACTTTTGCCTCTACATAATAGTCGCCGATACGTTTTCAGTTAAGTGAATGATTTTCAGCTCTAAAATGGCTGTTTTTGTGCCGATTAGAAAACAGTTAACGAGTCCCCCAGATCCATGTAACTATCAAACAGGTTTGACCACACTGTCACGTGTTGTGTTGGAAACATATTCAACAAAGCCCTGCGAGGTTTACCTTTTAATCGTATTACTGCACAGTTAGACTTAAATTAGCTGATAAAAATTCAAAAGTTAGTCATCATAGTTGTCAACAGTGAAAGATGATGTTTAGGGATGTGAGGAGAGGAAAATATTAGTATGTTCATCAGTCACAACAAGGATTTCTGTGGAGATCAAACCTCATATGTCTCTCCTAACTTTCCTCTTTTCAGGGAATGCTGAAAGTTCTTGAGGAAAACCTTCTGAGCTTCTTCAGTGCCACGCCTGGCTTGGTTTACACCACCAACCTCAGCAGCAGGTAGAAATCCTTTTTCTGTTGTCAGAGTTCAAAAGGCACCGGACTCGGTTTCTTAAAAGGACTCTGAGGGTAAGTCTTAACTGGATTGTTCATACTGGAGGCTGCGCCACAAAACCTCGTCATCTTCTTCTTCAGTAATGAGAAGTTGCCACTTTAAGCAAAAGCGTAAATGAGTGTGAATAAATGTACTCTGTAGTGACCGTGCATGTAACCATGCTCAGTGTGTGATATGATTAGGTTCCAGGACACAGAAGTTATTCTACAAATAAAAGTCTGAGATATTTGAATATGTTTGTTGCTGTTTTCACGCTGCAAAGCAGAACCAACAGTGGGACAAAACGTTTGCACGTTCACTGTCGGCCTTCAGCCTTCTTGATGATGAAAATGCTTTGCTTTTCTGTACTTTGGCGCCAGATCAGGCCTCAGACCCGTCAATATGTTGCCTGAAATAACACAACCCACCAGCGCACCTCTATAGATTGTGTTAACACACTTTTGTGTCCTGAGCGCTTGACAAGTAATGAAGGCTGAATACCCAGACTGATGGGTCTTAATTTTATTTGCCCACCTGGAAAATCGATTTATATTAGATTACATGAAAACTTTGTGGGCCACACAGTGGAGGAGAGTCATTGCAGCAGCAAGATGCAAACAAAAACAGGATGTGAGGAAATGGCAGCTGATTGGCTTTAAAGAGACAGACTAACTTAATTGATCTGTGCAGGGAAACTGGGTCACTTCAAAAGCAAATTAATACTCAGTTTGAATTGATTGTAAATGATTAAATGAGACTTAGGAAGGGGAAAGTCATGCTTCTCTTGTTTGTGTTTATGAACCAGTTTTGAAAGGCTGTTGCTTCACGCCATCTGCCAGTATATGGACCTCGTCTCTGCAAGTGAGTGGAAATGATTTGTACCAGACCGACACGATCACAGTGTCACACTGGTCAGCGATTTCCGTCTTAAATACATAGAGTGTTTATCAGCCAGCAGAAACTTACAGACACAACCACAGAGCTGTTTTTAAAAATGTTGACATGGCCTGGCTGCACTCACAAAGCCACTTTCATGTGTTTCGGTGAGGTGAGAGTGATCAAAGTCTATGTGTTGGACCTTCAGGCACCGACTACAATGGGTCACGTCAGACTGAAGTTGTGAACAAACAAGAGGAGTTTCTGCCTCCTGGACTTCCACTGTCTGCCTACCTGGAGCAGATGATCTGAGGCCTGGACCGTGCCCCGTTTCCTCGTTTCATCTGCAGCGGGAGCTCTGTGAAGCGAAGCTCTGAAGAGCAGTCCGCACACAATGCCAGTAACGCCCATAAAGCTCCGCAAAACAGAGCGAACAAGACACCCCGTTTGCTTTTTCCCTGGTTTCCTTTTTCCCTGGTTAGTTTCTGGGAATTAATTCTATCCATAAACCACTAAAAGTTAACATGAGCATGATAACTAGGCTTTTTTTTCTTCATATCTTGCAGCTGGCTTTGCAACTTAAAGAAAAATGGTGTTTGTTTGTTTTTTTTTACATCCACCCAGCAATGAAATTAGTTTCCAGTTTTAGGTTTTACTCGTTAATGTGCTAATATCATGAATATCATTGTGCCTCTTCTCATCTCATGGAAGCTGTCACAAGTTTAGACGACATGAATTATAACTGTACAAATGTAAAGCAAGCGTAGTCGAACCGTTCTTTAATGAGTTTAACCCCTGAAGTGTGTCCCGACAGTGTAAACAGCCGCTGAACTTCACAGACAGCCGATATACATACATACATATATATATGTAGAGTTCAGTGTGGGGCTGTAAGGAGCCTGTGGCACTGTTAACATTACTGCATGAAATGGTGCTTGAACTACTCTCAAAGAAAATGTGATTCTTTCTGCCTGAAAGAATCACCTGTCGGGTTTGTGTTTGTGAGGTATGAAGCATGAATATTATGAATTTACCTGTCTGCACGGACACATCACTCGTCATAGGTGGAAAAGTGAATGTTTTTCATCGTTGCTTTAGGAGGAAAAGTTACTCTTTTACATCTGAATGATGTCGAGGCGAATTTATCTCACTCAGCTTTGCATCTGCCCAACACGCCGACACCCTGTCGACACTGGAGGTGTTTTAGCCGACATTAGACAAACTATGTTTACAATGAAACCTGTGTGGCTTCCCTCATCAACCCACTAATGATGATGTTACAGTTTAACCACTGCCGGCTGAAACAGTCGAGTCGAGGTACAGTTAGAGTGCGACTCGGCCATTTAATTGGAGTTCACCGTCCCAGTATAGGTGCAAGGGAGCGGAATTAAGCTATTAACCAAAGTATGTCAGATGCTGTGGGCTGCGCGAGCAAACGTTCAAGACGTTCTGCTGCTTCTAACTTTCTCCCTGGTTCATCATAGTACATGTACGGGAATTTGGCTGTATTTATATACACTTCCCAGAGTGTAGTTGAACATAAACATGCAGGAGTGATTCAGCCACAGTATCCGGGCGTGTCAATTTTCTACGATCTCTGTTGGGCTAATGTTGTTTTTACATGCATTTTTTAAAGTCCGGCATTGGTTAAACCAACACAATAATTATTGTAAAGGTGCTTACTGCTGTTTTAAACCTCGGGTAATAGTCTGTAGCAGGTTTGTCTGAATGCCTCTGAATGTTCAGACACACACACCCCAGTTAGACAAGGTATCAGTGCTGTTTGAGTAACATTCGAAAGATGAGGAACTTTAGATGCACACACATCGCTCTCAGTTTACACACAACTACAACTTTTAAAGCCTCTTGTTTATGTTAACTGCTAATATGGTTTAATGGTGTACCGTACTGTGTGTACAGTAGAAATGTTACACTTACAGATAAGTATCTATAAGGTTTGAGGTTTAAAAAAAAAAAAAAAAAAAACCTGCTCTGATCTCAATACTGATAAATACAACCCCAGAAAAGCACTTCTGCCTTATAAACACAAGTTTCTATGTTTTACCTGTACGTGTGTTTCTACATTTGTACTTGAACAGATTCTGGAAACGTGTATCCAGGTTTTAAGAAGAAAAAAAACTGCTTTTCTTTTGATGCTGTTGTCGGCAGTGTAACCAAAACTTGACCTTTTTGGTGCATTTTGTCAACAACCAAAGTTTGTGCGTTTGTTGTGCGAATGTCCAACTTCTCAGGCTTTGAACTTCTCACTCTGAATGTCATGTAGTGACTTTGTGTGTTGTCATTTTCTGTGTACTCTGCGCTCTCTTGAGATGGACCTGTTTGCGTCGCTGCCAACTTTTTAAATACAAACGGTCATGCTGTAAATATTTGTTTAACTTTTGCCAAAAATTTCGATTGTAAAAGGCTAATAGACGGAGAGCTTTATACACTATCCTGGAACATCTTTGTGTGTATATATGACGTGCATATTTATAATTATCACTACAACAATTAAAGCTTTTAAGTTACTTGTTCCTCTTTTCTCAATTTATTGAGTGCTTTTTTTTAGATTTACGTCCATTTACTGATCAGTAATGAAGAAAGGGTTCACATCTCAAGCTTCTGGATTCAATATTTTACTCAGAATTACTACCAGGACAGTAGGAAAAGCACCTAGTAGGGTGTTAGCTATTTAACATCGCAGTGTTTTTATGATTAATACCCAGTAATGTAACTAAAATGAGCCAGGTTATTATCCTGCTGCTTGGTGACCAGACTTTCTTCATCTTTATGGTGCA
This sequence comes from Leuresthes tenuis, assembly GCF_036924035.1. Classification (NCBI taxonomy): domain Eukaryota; kingdom Metazoa; phylum Chordata; class Actinopteri; order Atheriniformes; family Atherinopsidae; genus Leuresthes; species Leuresthes tenuis. The sequence continues at coordinate 10,807,131 of NW_027325361.1, read as the reverse complement.
TGAGTTATTAAAACATCTTCACTTCATCTAATGAACAAGGTAAGAAACATTAAACCTTACAGACTGGGAAACTGTATTAAAGTGGTTGGAATACATCTGGAGAACAGGTTAACCGAGACTATCTTAAAAAATGGCCCTCAAATGATCTGACTGCAGTTGAGTTATTAAAGAAATAAGAGTTCAAACTGTTTTCTGAGGGGCTCTAAATAAAAAGATAACAGCTGTTTCCTTTGTAAAAGAGATTTTAGGGTGAAGTTGGAACCAGATTACATTGAAAAGGTGTTGGGTTTGCTTTGAATTCTCCCCCCACTAGATGGTGCCATTGTTCAAGGAAATTAAAACCATTATTGATCGGGAGTATTAAGGTTTATCCTGTCAGCAGTATGTGACCACAGCATTCACTGTGTGAACCTTTTTCCTGCTTGGTGCTAGATCATTTTAAAACATCCGTTTTCTGTTATATCTCATCACTTTGTTTGTTTTTTTTAGAGGCGACAGATGAGCTCCAGGTGAAAGACGAGATAATGTAAATGCAGTTAACGGAGGCGGATGGTTAAGCAATTGACAGCATTTGTTTGCCACTGAAGACCTATGAAAATGAGTTTTATGAGCGCCTGCAAATTACATGACTGCACAGAGGCTGAGATCAAGTCATCGTTACACAAAGAGATGGGACTGATGCCAATGAAGAAAGCGACAGTGGCATGACGGGAGCTGAGAAACACAGGATGGATGAGATGAGCAGGGTTACTTCTCCGAATTTTATTTCCTTCTTGGGTGTTGTGTTGATTTAGTTGGCACGCTATTCAGAGCTTTAAAATTGTTTGTAGTGTAAAGCCTTGAACAGGATATTCAAAGGAAGTCTTCATTTGTCTCTCAACTGTCACAGATATAAATATTCATATCATCAAAACGTGTGTAGTTCTGCGTGTGCGCTGCACTAAAGCACTATAACACTGTTTTAATGTTTAATGCTTTAACATAAACCTGAAGTGGTAACCGTTTGTAATTTACCTCCTTAATTGTTTTACCTACTCTGTTTCAGTAGTTATTTGAGTGTCTATGACAGCAGTCGTGTTCATTGTGTTCATACCACACCCTGGCAGAGGTTCATTTTAGCTGAAAAGCATCAGTCATCTTTAATTATTTGGCATCAAGTGTGAAATTGCAGTTGTCATCACCGAAGAGGCCCATTTAATTTTAAATTTAATCTGTCAGTGCGACAGGGTGGACGAACACACGTGTATCCCAGATCCTGTTTCGCCTGATGAGGCAGATGGAGGATTGGTTTTCCATTTTAAAATATCTCAAGCTCTTCATTTTCGTCAACAGCTGCGGCCAACAACTGAGCAGTCAGCATTCACGGGCCGAGTCTTATAAATGGTGAGAATCGTATGTGGGCTTTTCAATTCAGAGATGAAGACGGAAACTTTTATTCACCTGCTGCTGAAGGACTAGTTTCCTTTGCTTACAATCAAAATATAACGTTTTCACCTCATGCACTTTGTATACACTGTGGTATTTCTTCTTGTTTTTCCATTCTCTAATGTTTTATTGGGGGCTGTCACTGTGACATTTAACATCAAAATACCAGTCAGTTTGAGGATTTAAGGCAATCTGCTCTGCGTTGCTGAAGCATAAGAACATAATGAGCACATGTTTAATTCAGGTCCTTCGACTTTCCGCCTATTATTACAAATACAGCGTACAGTTTATGACGCTGTGGAGAAAAAACCCTGTATTTCAGGTCAAAAATCTATCCGCCTCAGACTCATTCTTTCAGTTTGAGCGACTTCCCCCACACTCCCCCATATTTTCAAAGAAACTGTTGTGACACCGAGTGAATTACAGTGAAACAACGAATGATCCCGATTCATCTCGATTAACCCCTGCTGTACAAAATTTAAACATTATAAGCCAATTCAATCAAATTTGTGCGACTGCGTTTCACTGTTTATACAATTTTGCCTCCAAAACATTATTTCTCACAGAGGCCACCACTAAATATCAATATAAATCACAAAATATGTTAGAAATGTAATTTATATTGTATGAATAGGTCTAAAAATTGCTCTAAATGTTGTATATTACTGTGTGTGAGTCCCTTAAAGGTGAGTAAATGTTTTCATGTGTCCTGTTATCCAAAGACTGTTATTTTTCTTTCAACTGAATTTCATTTGAACGATTATTCAGAGCCAAAAGACAGAAAGTATCACTTATCTTCTGCAGCTACTAGTTTGATTATCTGCTAATGTGTTTGCTATTTGGCTGTTTAAGCTATTAATACCGTGTCCTGTAATTTGACAGAGAACATAAAAAGTTCATCAAATTGCTCAAACTTTTGTGAAGGGTATCTTTGCTACAGACGAAACTGGTGGATCCATCTCCACAACAGTTGCAGATTAATTTGATATTAATTGTGTCACTTTTCTTGCTGTTTTGGTTATTTTATGACTTCTTGTAGATCCAGATACTCTTGTCATGATCTAAATTTTTACAGTTTTGGTTATATTGTTCCACCGTTTCTGCTTGTACTTAATTCCAAAGGATGCAAAATACAATTTACTTAAGCAACGTTGAGTATTTCGCCAGAAGTTACTCCTCTTTCTGTGGGATCTTTTTTTGACTTGGTACTTGGAGCTGTACTGCTACTTTAACTAAGCTTTATCCATTGATTTTAATGTGGGAAATTCTGCAGGGAGATTTAAAAAAAAAAAAAATTAACTGTGTGGTTTGGTGTGCATCATGTGCAGGGCTCTCCAAGGTGCCAGCTCTGTGCCCCTCTCCCAGTCCCTTTTACAGTTCCCACCGTTGCACTTACCGAGATCATCCGCTGCTGGGGGTGGGGGTGTTCGGGGGGCCGGCCCCTGCTGATTCAGAGGTTAGGAATTTGCATCTGATTGCTGTTTGTCAACCAATGATGTGACTGTGCAGGCCGGACAGACTCTCCACGCCTCTCTCGGGTCTGTGTGTCTCAGAGCGACACTCTAACTCTAGTCTGAAAACACAATTTACACGCGAAAGCAGAATGCGTGGATATCATGCAGTCACATGAAACCACTTCATTTTTATCCGATACACACACGAGCGTCATCTCCTACACATCGTTTTGGTGCCTTTTTCTGTGATCGGGCAGAGACACTCGGGATTCACAGAGACGAGGAAAACAGGAATGTTTCTTCCGGTTCCAAAGAGTGTGAAAATCGAACGGAAGCCGATGTGGTAAGTCAACGTTTCTCTTTTATTTCCCCTTTGCCTTATTTATGCCGTGCTGACTTTCAGAATATGTACAGCAAAGGGGCTTCTTCGTTTTTCATTTACGTCTTGTGTGATTGGTAATTCAAAGGGCGTAGCTTTAAAAAACGATTCGACATTATTAAATGGCTGATCAATAACCTATTGCAAAGGTAGCGGATGAACTCGACTGCCGTGAGTCATTTACGCTGCGTGGAAAAGCACTTTGTTGTTGTACAATGTAACAGGGGAGTTTGCGCATGATTATCATCACCATGTTTACATTTCACTGTTTTTTACCAAATATAGAGAGAAACACATTAAAAGTGAGCGTATGTCAGAAAGCTTGTAGACTTTTGCGTTTACTGTACAAACGGCTGACGTTGGAGATATGACCGTTAACTCGATTTTCTGTCATCAACATACTGTCACCACTGTAAAATCTTAACTTTGCCAGCTTCTTTAGTTAGCATTAAAATAGTATTAACTGCAGTATGAACCGCTGCTTTCGCTATAGACCAATCACGAATAAACCTGTGTGTTTTGCTATTAAAAAAAATTAAGAACAAAATGGCAGGTTAGATTAATCTTTACAACACCAACAAAAAAAAAAATGTTTACGGTGGCGGCGCGTCCGGTATAAAATGAACGCAACATTTTATAGCGTCATTAAATAGCAACTGCTGGATTGTGTAACAGAAGTACCCAACATCACATCGCCCTTTAAGTTGGATATTAAAGCCAGTGCATGTGACTTAGGGAAAGTTTGGCCAGCCCATATGTCACTCTCGTGGGTCTCGGCAGAGAGTTAAAAGTGTCTTTATGAATGAATTTGGAGCAAGTTTGTTGATGCTATCTACTATGTGAATGCAGTAAACAGATTAATAATGATGTCACAGCTACAGGATCCAAAAACGGGACTAAAACCAGAATATGTTCAATTCCAATTGGAGAGCATATAAATGGTTAAAAAATGTAAAAATGCAACTTGTTCAGAAGAGATTTCTCTTTTTTCTTAAATGTTTGGTGGCTGTCTCAGTTCCTCACAGTAAGGGCTGCCAAAATCATGAAAATTTAATTGTTGGATTGATTTTTTTTTTAAAGTGTGATTAAAAGTTTCATCATCTTTATCTGTTCTTTTTATGCTTCTGTTAGTTTTAGATTAGGCACTCTGTCACTTTTAACCCCACCCCCTTTCTACAAATCCAACAAACCCCCTCCTCTAACTTAATGGGCTCGACTTTTTCATGTGCCCTCTGCAGTGCTGTTTGGTTTTACCACCAAAGCCACAATGTTATTGTCAATAGATGCTTATTGAAATGTTTGTTCTTGAAGTTTAGCTCCTTCAGATAAGCGGATGCTGTCATTTAACCATAGCAGAAGGTATATATATTGCAAAATGGGATGCAAACTAAACATTTTAGCTCTATAGTTGAAGTAAAACGACTCCCATGCTGATAAAATTCTTTATAAATGCTCTTTGGAAGTGCAAAGTGAAGGTGGACAAAAGAGTCTGCTTCCATCTTCAATAGCTGACATCACGACAAGTCCAAACATCTTAGAGACAAGTCCAACGTGTGGGGAATGACGGACACAACCCTAACTGCTTTCACGGCCACAGCTGTTTGGTGGTGAGAAAATCCACTGAGTGTATATCAAGCTGAGTATTCCTCCTTATTATGTCGGCCTACATGAAAGGAGTGAGCAGACATGTCATCCCTAATGGAGTTCCTTTACTGTATTTTGTCAGCTTGGTTACAAAAAAAGTTGATAAACCTCACAGCCGCATCCAAAACTGCCTGGCATTTGGTATGTGGTGAGTGTTAAATTTTTCACCAAGAAGCGGGGGTTGGAGAGTGCTGACACAGGAAGCAGGTTTTGTTTTAGAGTCACGTATAGCTCCTGGTTCTTTGTCATAGTGACTTTCAACATACATGTTCTGAGAGCAATCAGAACTGGTGTCAGTGGAGTTTTTGTGGTCCCATCTAAAGTGTCAAGATACAAACATTTGGCCCCAAAAAAAAAGAACAAAATAGTGGATTTTTCTTTGGTTATGATATATTGCCCCATGATCTCTTTCATTTGGTGAATTGAGATCACAGGAATACAGTTATGAAAAGCTCATTTTACATGAGCACTGTGATACTGCTGTTCACAGCAGCATTGAAGGGCAGCAAGAAAAATAAAAGACAGCATTAAAACGGAGACCTGGAAGCTTGTTTTATTTTTACCGTAATCTTTGGCTTTTTATGCCCAAAAAGTATTCAAAAAGTGTTGTGCTGGGGTCTCTCTGGTTATGTGGCTGATAAAGGAAAAGAAAGTTTAAGCTGATGAATTGCAGAACATGGCACTATCTTAAGAGAGATTTCCTGGCCTTTATCACACACACGCCCAACTGTGCGCCAATCACCTTTGGGAAAAAAAAAAAGCTCTGGTTAATCTGTTTGGTTCAATCTGACATATGGTACGCTTCCTCTGACCAGCACTGGCTAACTGCACCAGCATTTCCAGAGGAGAAATATACTACCGCAGCAAGCGGGTGGGGGTAGGGCAGGGGGCATTTCCGTTGTGATTGGCCCGGTGTGGATTAGAAACGTATGGCAGGGCGATCAAGTTCAGGTCTTAAAAGGCCTCTCCTTACTTTTGCATAATGTAGGCTGGACTTAATGAGCACACTGCTTGTTATGAAATGTGGTTGAAGACACTTGTTGCTGTCCTTGGTTTGAAGAACTGACGCCTATGTTGTATTTTTTTAATGTAGAAACTTCTGTCCGGTTTCCCATCAAAGGGACATGTTGAAATAGTGGCAGACCTTGACCTGATGTTTCAGTGTATGAACCACACCATGACTGCGTGTATTGCAGGACCTGGAGAATTAAACAATAATGGCTTAAAGCTGCATGAGTTACTCAGTGCAAGTTTTTGAAGTAATGAACATCTTTGGTGTAGTGGACGCACATATTGTATAATTTGTTTCTTTGCTGTTGTTAACTATTGTTGGAAGAGGATGACGTAGAGGTGAAAATGTCAGCAGGCACAGAAATATTGCTCCAGTAAAAAGCAATTAACTATGAATGGCTATAATAGAATTAATAGCTTTAATGCTGAAACAGCTGGTCACCTGAAAGACACTCAATAGCTATGATACTCATAAATCATTTATCATTGATCAAGAGGATACCATTGTATATTGAAAAATGTCTTGGTTTTTCACTAATGGTGAAACATGAAAACATTTTTTCTTGTTTTGCACACTTCAAAGATTATAGCTAGCACCAAAGCGTCCCGTTATTTGTTATTTCTGCTTATGATATAGCCCGAAATAACGAGAAAAGCCACAGATCTGTCAAAGAAGACAACTGACTTCTTAATTTGAGAGTACACAGACTCATCATGCTGCTGCTGTGTGATGTCACAACATAAAACCCCATTCTGAGGCAGGAAAAACCTTTGATAGATAGATCAACGATAAAAAAAACAAAAAAAAAAACAAGAACTGTTGATAACACTTCGTGTGACTTGTTTTTTGATTCCCAGCCAGTTCATCAAATAATCATCTCTGATTCATCTCTGATATGATGAAGGAGCTGAATGAAAATCCAATATCAGTAAGGTGTCTGAGTTACTGTGAATGACTCACGTATTGCTGCTCAACCACACGTCTTCTCATGGCTTTGGGTGATAATCGTTTGTCTGCTTTCTGTCTTGTTGATATTGTGTGCTCATGTTTCCTTGGGGCTCTTGGTGTGTATTTGCTCTGTGTTCCTTCTTCTGTCTACAGGCCCCTGAACTAACTTAGGTTCTTACAAAGATCTAGTAAAATAGTTCATCTAATCTAGAGCCAGAGTGTGCCTGTAGTCTGGGAAATTACTGTTGTTTGTGAACTCTTATCTCAGTTTGTCAAAATTTGAGGCAAACCGTGTTGTCATCTCATGAGCAGCGGCCATCCACCTGGCTACCTGCCAACATACAAGCATGATCTCAAGCCAAAGGTGTCTGGTGAACATTTGGAAGCAGCAAGTGTAATATGTAAATAGTGTGCAGAGTTTGCCTTTGGGCATCATGGCTGACTGAGCGGTAGTCACTGGCAGTTTGCCACTAAACTGGTTAGTAGCCGCACATTAATAACAGACAAACATGCACAGACTAGACGGACAGGTCTGTTTGTTTTTTTAACAATCAAACTGGAGTATAATCCATCCAGTAGGCTGTATAGGGCTGTCTTTAGGTTCACTTTATTTGAATCCATCTTCGAGGCTTAATGGTGTAATTGGCTTAAGCACTGCATTGAAATTTTCAATACTAACACGTGTAAATATCAGCATGTATTGTATCACTGCTCTGTCTCCCCACCACTAGCTTTCCTGCCATTAATGAAGCAGTGAAACAGCGTGGTTTGGCTGCTTTTCAGCTGTTCTTGTGCCAAAAGCTACTCTTCTCCAAAGGCCCTGCATGACGTGAGGTGCTGAATGTCTGTTATACGGCCAAAAAATGCAGGAAAAAAAAAACTTCACAAGATACTTCATTCCTTGGGGTGGCGTCATGGGGGAATCCCATCTGGGCTGAGGGTGACGCAGGTGGAAGGAAGGGTCTGAGGTTTTGGGATGCCCTGCAGTTCCTGAACTAGGCTGCTATGTTGTAGGTATTATGTGTTTAGTCAGCGGCTGACGCCGGGTTCAGTGACAGCGAGTGTAGTCTGCCCGGATACCAGCACACAGCTGCAACATGCTGACATGTCCGTCAAACATGAAGCGTTTGTGTTTTATATTTGTGGCAGCAGGCTGTGGCAGCCTGCCTCAGCAATCAAACCTAATTTAATCAAATCCTTTTTCCATGTGAGCGAATAAGCAGAACAACTGCGCATGAAACTTTAACCAGCATAGAGGAGACTATCTTTATTCTAGATGCCTCCATGTACAACCAGTAGAACACTTTATCTAAGATTTCTGCTCATCCATCACCTCTGTGCACACAAAAGACTTGGCTGTTAAAGATCACATTGTTATGACATGACCACTGTGTCACCATACAAACCAACAAGTTAATCTAGTTTTCATACCATTCAATGAAAAAATGCTACTCCACCTCTCCCACCCTAGCTGAGCTTTCATCATACCGCCACAGCAGTGCACTGAGCTGTGCATGTTGCAGCATGCAGCCTGTCTCCTGAGCCTCAGTTTTTCATGTCAAAGGCAGCTTTGGCACACAACAACTTGACTTGGTATCTTGCCTCACAGTAAGCATGAAAACTGCATTCAATCACCCAGTTAAAGAGCTATTAAAGTAGTTTAGTAATGTACCTGAAAACCAGTTTTGTGTGAAGGCCGACTGCATGGTGTTAAAGGAAGCCACAGAACAAAGAAGTTAAAGAATAAGCAGAATCATAAAGCTAATGTATGCAGTCGTATAACCGCTGTACAAAAGTAACGTGATCCTATTTAGATTGAATTGGTAGTGTTGGCCTTCTCTTAACGTTGTTTAAGAAAAGAGTTTTTCTTAACTTGTGATAGAACTGCACATGAAAAAAAAAGAGGGATGGATTTCAGCTGTTTTGAGCCAAAACAGAGTTAAACATTAAAACAATGCTGGTCAGTGGTTGTTCTACTGCAATGGGCTGCTTAAGAATGGGCTGTGCTTCCTCACCAGAGCTGTCATCACATGAGATTTATGTCTGCTCCCATAATACTACTGTCTCCATGTTGAGCTTTAGGTGGAGTTGTAACATGGCGAGGTCAATATCCACGAGCGAGGTGGCAGACATAATAGGCAGCAAACATCAGCTGAATCAGCAGAGATCTTTTTTTCATTTGACTTTCCAGCTGAGGACTTTTCCTGTGGATAGAAGAAGTGCTCCCATATATAGAGTTCAAATGTTCTCTTTACATTTCCCTGTGGGCTGCTTTCGCTTGAAGCAGCACTTAACTAACATGCATAAATGTATCCAGTATTTTCCTTCGTGTTTTTGGTCCCTTTCACTCCAGCTAAGATTCTGAATGTTGTGAAATTCTGGGTCTGTTATTTCTGTAGTTCTATAGTAGTTTTTTTAACACCAGAGGTGTTCCCTCCAGCTTTGCCCAGTTGTCCCAGTTAGATGATGTCCCACAGGCCTGCATCTGGATTCCTAAGCTTTCATTTATGGACATTGCCGTGCTCTGTACAGCTCAGACTTGCTTGCCAGAATCTAACTCCAACATTATCTCTGCATGTAGCCCTCTAAATTAGATCAGACATTTAAGTTTGTTTTGTTTTTTCCAAGTGAAATTCTTTCTGAAACACTTAAATCTGCTCTCTGTATATTTTTTTTGCTCTGACTTAGAGCACTAAGTAAATCGTAAATGTGGTCACAACAGTAACACAAATCACTTTTAGCTTCACTCGCTTGCGCAGTGTAGCTCTGCTGCTTGATATATGGCTGCAGATCTCACTGAAAAGTGAATCACTGGATTATTTTTGCTATATGCCCATTTAATTTATGGCATAGCTGGGGCTAATCAGATTTTGCTTGCTGTATTGCTTCGGCTTGCTGGAAGAGGTCAGTGGAAAATGCGTGACCAGCCTGTGCGACACTTCCTCAATGATCTTGTTGTTGGTGCCCTGACGCTCAATGGAGCCTGTGTTAGTGCCTTACGAGGTAATGCTGCAAGGAATGTGAGAGAGGGTCACATAATCAAGACCAGCACCACTAACCAACTTCTTGCTTTTATACTGTTTTCCCCTTTTTGTTAATGTAGAAATTATGATGATTGGCTACAGTCTTGCTGCTCCCTTTGCTCTTCCTTTCATATACTGACATGTTTATATCCAGCTTAGAGCTCAAAGCTCATAAATGAAGCAAATTATCAGCCTAGAGATAAATTATTGCCTTTTCACACCATTAAATCCAGCCAGTTTGCATGTTAAAATACTTTTGTCTTCCTTCTATTTGAACGTCTTCATATATTAGCAAGTTTGAACAAAGTGACTTAAGGAGTTTGAAACACATGGGTTGTGAATAATTTTTTAAGTTTTTTTTTTCATTATCGCTTCATGTGTATAAAGTAAAACTGAACAAAGACAAAATAAATGTCATTAAAAAGTCAACACGCAGATAATCTCTAGCTCACTGTGTTTGTAAAGCTACGGTTATAAGTTCCCCTCCTGGCATGTTTTACTGGATTTAGAAATAATCTACTGTAACGTTTTTTCTTGTTTGACCAAATAAAGGAGAAATTCAGCCTTACGTGTTTGAATTCAAGTCAGGCCCACACTCAAATGAGGAACTTTGCGTGTACCAAAAATGGCAGCTTGCAGAAATTTTTGAATGGTAAGTGTACTTGGCACCTCTTAAATGTCTTCAGCTTTTGTATACCATGCTTTGTCAGCATTTTACTGGCAATGGCTGACATTGCATTAGTGGTTTGCTCTCAGATCTTCCACCGATAGTGATGATAGGCATGTTTTTCATGTATGAGGACTCAATGTCAGTTTGGTTTGTTTCTTATGCAAAACATGTGTTGCATGAGAATCAACGAGTGATACCTAATTTGATGAAGAAAGAACTTTACAGCGTGTACCACCCACAGAAACTCAAACCAAGACATCACAGTATCACCCACACTGATTTATATGTTGAGAAGAGCAGAGACGCCAGCAAGCGCTTAGCACCAGCTATGGAGACGAAACGTGGATTACCACTTTAAGAATCTGACTCTGTGATTTTCGGTGAAGCAGAACAGACAGACGTTCATTTTAATACCCAGTTTCAGGTCTCACAAAGACCTCACCCAACTGCTCTCAGACCACATGGCTTTATCAGGCAGGAGATGGTCTTTTCTTTCAGTACATAAAAGGAAATTAACTCTTTCATTCCAAAAGTTGAAATGGAGTTGAATAGCTACACTGGTGTTGGCATATGAAAACAAAACTCACAGAGTAAAAAGCACTGTGTGTTTATACCTCTGTTGCTCTCTGAGCTTCCCTTTTTTTATTGCTCATTGTAACACACATGTTGAAAGCGCCATGTGGGCCTGTGTGAACCGCCCCCCAGTGCTTCATTAGTTGTTAATGGGATCTTGGGAAAAAAAACAGGCCACAAGGATGAATTCTCCTCTGTTTCAAGGATTGCGGTATCGCTATGCTTCACTTGTTTTGCATGCAGCATTTCCTACATACATGTATATACGCGCACGTGTGCGAGCCGGTGTGGATCTTTTTTATCTCGTTGGAATTAGACCCTTAGTTCTTGTTCTTATCACTCTGCCTTGTTTGCTCAGACCTTGCAATCTTCCACCTCTCAAATGTGTGTTTAGAAAAATAAAAGAGGATTAACCCATTAGCTCTCGTTGTTTCAACTTTATCCTTAACTTAGCCAACAGCTGACGTTTCTGTGCCAGTTGGTTCTCCTCTACCCGCCCCCACAGATAGTCTCTTGCCACCTTGCTCAGCAGGTGGTCTCTCTCTAGCCAATTAAGGTGTTATATGAGCCCTAAGGGTCTTATTGTGCTTTCCACTTGAGCTCTGGAGTCTGAATTTCCAAGTGTCTGGTAGGTAAGAAACATCAAATGGAAAGTCCCATGAAGTCAGATTTCTGATTCAGAATATGGGAGGAACCTCACCAGTCCAAGCCTCAAAATCCAACATGGTGGTCCCACATAAAACATGGTGATAGCTGCAGTATTAAACTGCAGTTTATTATACTGGTTATTAGCACTTCTAACAGTTTGTGTCACAAAAAAAAATCAATCACACGTAAAGGATTCTCTAACTTCTATCAGTGAATATATTGCTGTGGTATTTCTGTGTGCAAAATGCTGCATAAGCCATTGTTATCGACTTTGTAATCCCAGTAAAGCTACCTGGTTCAGTAAAAAAAAAAAAAAAAAACACTGGTTCTCTAATTTGCAACTGGGTTGCTGTCAGCTTGCGTGTGAACCATTCACAACTCCAAGCTCCAATTTCTAAGGAATATAGCAATATTACAGTCCTCTGCTGCGATTTCAGGGATTCCCTCTTTGTGTTGTTTGACAGCCAGGTGTGACGACTTCTCAATTCCGTGAGAAGAAATGGGCACATTTTCTGAGCAGAGGTCCTGAATGCTGGTTGTGATTCACTGCAAATTGTGCAAAGATGAATTGATGGAGAAGTTCTTTGGTTTTTTTGTTTTAAAGATTTTAAATGTCTACACTAAGCTGTTCTTGTGACTGGGACTTTTGAAGTCTTTGTTGGTTCCCACTGATCAGCGACAGGGCACACAGCAAGACTCATCTGTCTAGCCCATATCAAGCAGTTACTGCTGTCATGTAAGATAGTCTTGCCATTAGTGTTACAATATAATACAAGTTGGTCCTGATTAATCTGTTCTTCTCAGCTGAATATGGAGGATGACTGGCAGTTTCTCCCCACACCTTTCCTCTCCCAAGTCTGTTACGATATCTCACTCTGGAAACATCTATGAGTTAGGGAGGTTTCTCATCCACGTAGACCTTTCTTACTCCTCAATTCCCCTTTCACAGTTTGATGTATGTTTGTTTGTTGTGTTCCTTTCCCAGGTTTCTTCCTCTTGTGACCCATCACCTCGTCTCTTTTGCTCCCATCGGCTGTAGCTCTAGCCAGCATTTCACTCAACAACTACCTGCCAACTCTTCCAAAATATCCAGCTTGCTAGATATTTGGTTTGGTGTCTGAGACCTGTCTGTGAGCCTCACAAATCACGTCTTTGAAGCATTCTCTCAGAGCAGTTGGTGACTGCCAAACGAACGAAGATTTGCCTGCTACCCGGGCCATTTGTCTGCAACCCCCAGCATTGGTCCGTGGCTTAAAATCTTGTAGTGTGAACCTGTTTTTTGGTAGACGTTTTAATACCACAGTGTGCCACAAGACTAAATGGTCATTGTGCTGCATGGCTCTTTGTAGAATAATTTGTGATACTAAATGGAAATTTTTTATGCAGAAATGTGTACTTGCAGTTCAGTCGAGTGTTTACCCTTGATGATACTTCATAATTTGTTTGTTGATTACTTTATTTTTAAATCCTGCTCCACAACCCCTTAGTTTTTTTCCCTCAATTGTGTATTTGAGTCTTAAAATGCAACTTTACCGATTCGAACGAGAAAATGTGCACGTGACGGGGAGAGACACAGCATGTCAGACAGGAAACAAACAGGCTGTGTTGAGGTGGCACTGCAATCACACAGAGAACACTTTCAATTAAACTCTTTCTATATTGTTTTAAGTGAAGAGTGCTCCTCACAGTCACAAAAACAGATGGTTGCCCGTAAAAGTTGCCATATGTCAGCCTTCTCAGCAGGAGTTACACTTGTTCTTTGGAAAAAGATACCAAACACTGACTTGGAGGCATGCTTCTGCAGTTTAGTCTGGATGATCTGCTAAAATGGAACGTAAAAGACTCCACGTTTATAATGTTGATGTACACTGAGAAAGAATTCACATAGGTGGGAACAAAAATGTGGAGGTTTATTATTCTTGTCACTTCTCGGTATTTCCTCATCTAGACTAAGACCTTTTAACCAAGTTACTTGGCTGTTTTAGTTATCAAGTGAGGGAGAAAAACAGTGATATGATTTGTTTGCTGTAAATTAATGTCTGGGGTATTTTGATTGTCAGAGGGGAACAATAGACTGAGCATTAAACCAGTTTTCTGATCATAGTAACTCACTCTCAGAATTTGTTGGTTACTCAGACATCTGCAGAGCAGCATTTCCAAATAACGGCTGTTGGTAATATTAAGGAACTACACCATAAATGATGTTGATTTTCAGCCCTGGCTGCAGTAAAAAGAACACTCAGCAGATTTTTTTAAAAAAATAATAATTTAGCCCCGGCCACTAACACTGCTGTTTGCATGGCAAGTTGCGGTCTGGGTAATAAACTATCACTTTAACCTAAGCCTGGCTATTAATGTGTGAGAATGAGATACCAAAGGAAGCTTACGGCCATTTTACAGCAGTAGAGTTGCACCCAAAAGACATGCGGTAAGTAGATTGGCTCTGTCATGCACTATTAACACCGAAATTCGTGAATCTTTACCTAGTATTATGGCTAAGATATAAACCAGTAGATTTCTATTTCCTTACTAATTTTTAAAATTGGAGCTTCACAGAACCAAAAAAAAAGAAAAGAAAACTAGACTAAAACAACAAGACGTTATCACTTTGACAAACTAGAAGCCTGTGTTCCTAGACTTTTGGCAGAAAGTAAAAGAGAGTTTTCCTTCAAGTTTTTAAGTGAAGCTGCGGGCAACATTTGTTACGCTTCTCGTACTCCCATTCTGCACACATTTATTTGTTTTTTTTTGGTGCAGTTGGAGGATATCTGTTTTTACCTGTTACTTGCATCTCTTGGGCACAAATGTAGCCTGAGAGAGACCAGCTACTATTGTGTTTGGTTTAAAGAAAACCCTGAAGATTCTGGTCGTAATTTAAACCAAATGGCCTCCACTCAGGCACTTATATGTGACCATCTTTGTCAGGCACTCAAGTAAAAAACATTAGATAATCATAAGCTAACACAGTATCTTAATAGTAACACTTGACCTTGTGAAATTATATGAAAAGATGTTATTTGGATGTTAGCATCCAAATATGCCTCCTAAATTAGGGTACTAAATTGAGGAAGCGTGCAGAATACGTATGGTGGCGCAATGGAATTTGCACCATCTAGCATGTAGGAAATCATGATGCTTGTGATCAACAGTGGCATGAAACAAAGAGACCACTTCTGCTTCCCCCTGCACAAGAGGGCTCGGCTCAACACAAGAGCTTTGTTGTAATCACTTCTGTCTTTGAAGTTACATACATGACACATGCAGAAAGAGACGTGTCAGTGGCAGAACTGCTCTTGGCAAAAGCATTGGTTGCGTGACTGAGTGTGACACTACCTTAAGTGTTATGTGATGATAGTGCATGCATGAAGTGTCTTTGCACAGTGTGTGTATGTGCTGTTCTAAAGTAAATTTGTCTGTCACTTGATACATGATTGATTACATGATTACTGGATAGTCCAGATTTTCTACCAGTAATTATTAGACTCCTCAATAAGCCAACTGGTATGTTTAGTTCTTTAGACAAAGTTGCTTAACGTCAAACTAGGTCCAGTTTGGAATGATGTTTTAATCCTGCTTACAATGGTGCTATTTCCCGTCTGACAACAGCATATGTTTAGTTGTGTCTCCATTCCCCTTTAAGAATGCGGCGAATCAAAATTGAAAATCTGTCCGCTGCCTTGCTGCATCTGCTCTGTCAGTTGTCACTTCCTTCACCCTCTGAAGAAGCATGCGAGTTTCACAGCTCTTCTGTCCTTGCGCAATAACGCATACGGCCATACTATGGGGTGAAATATTTCTCTTGTGGACAGCACTTGGTTTTCGCTCAGACTAGACAAAGGGACATGACATTTTGTTTTTCTGTTCCATTTAATTGACACCTTTGAGACTTTTGAAGTACCTTTTGGTGGCACGAGAATTTGACCAGTTTAGAGATGAGCTTCAGGTATGAAAACTGTTTTTTACTTACTGAAAAATACATGCATTTGTCTATCATTTTCTGACTGATATTCATTTTTACTAACTATGTCTTCTACAGACCACACCTGCACAGTTTTGTACCTCAGGCTTGTATTCAGCTGCTCTCTATATTTACGGTTACATGTAAACAGAGCCATCCTTTAACTTCAGCTAAATTTTATCATTACCTACCCCAAGGGGAGAAGCATTCACAAATATAGCATGTTATTCTGGTATGTCACTTGTTGTGTGCCCAATTCTTTACGCAACTGGAGATTACTGATATTGTGTAAATATAAGTTGATGTTCCAGGTGAGTTAGACTCGTGTAATGTTGCACAAGCTGTTATTTTCCACTTAGATCATATAAGCTGATTTTTTTTAAGTGTCTCTTGTTTGAAACGTGCTTTGCAGAGCTTCTGCTCACAGAGCAACTGTGTTAATCAGGATGTTTGTGAGTGTAGCCTCTTTTCACAATAACCCATTTCTATGGAAAATAGTTAATTTTCCTGTGAGTGGAAGCATTGCATCACTTGGATTTAAGTTGTTAGTGTGAGAGACCTTGGACTTGAAGGGTATGTATTGTTTTTCCTTTTGCTCTTAACGTGCCTACGTGTGATTATGCCACTATGGCTGTGAAATTCCAGTAAAGTTTTCTGTGTAATTCCAGTGAGCGACATGCAGGGTAAAATATCCCCTCCTCTCCCAAGAGAAAAAAAAAACAGCCTGCCCATTGTAATGATGAGGTTTATTGTCGGTAAACAGTGCTGTGGTGGTCACTTTTTAAGTAGCTCAGCATGGCTTGGTGTGGTCATACTTTGAAGGGTGGTAGTACCTTGAAGGTGTGCTGACTCAAAGATTGTTTTTGAAAGTGTGTTTTATTCAAGGACTGTCATGCATGCGGTCAGCTGTAATACGGGCAGGCGTAAGCTCTCAGAAGACGAGCATAACAATAGATTGTACATCAATAGGTATTATTGAATATCTGTGTTGTCAATCTGCACCTTAAAACAAAAATATCATAGTGTGGTAGTTGTTTAGCTTGTGACGCATACCTAATCATTACCTTATAAAAGACTATCATCCCTGCTTTCATTAAGAGTGAACCAATGTAAATTTTGAAGTTTCTGAGCCCGTGAGATCGGGGCAGCTGTTGGTTACAGAGGTCTGTCTCTTCATGTATTAGTCAGCATAGCTGAATGACTGATGGCGCACAGTCACCACCGGCTCCTGTCATGACTGATACTTCAGCATGTCCAGCACCTGCCCTGAAATCGAATTTCCCCACACGCTGTTGGCTTTGTGTGAATCTCTTATCTTAACCTGACTGGTCAGAGCACAGCTTCCCGTAACCCAGGATTGTGGTTGTGTTGTAGCACTGTAAGGAACAGACTGTCTTGATGCCAGTGTGTCGGAGCTCTTTGCTTATGATAAACTTCTTTGCATACCTGCGCCTGTTCTGGAGCAAGTGTGTAGGAGAACTATTGCCACCCACACATGTGTCTCCCCACTTTGTCTCTCACAAACAACAAAACATTTTAAAAAATAGACTAGTCAGACTTATCAGCTGTTTTTTTCCTTTTCTTTCTTTTTTTTTACTAAATCAGTGGCAATGGGACAGTTTGATATTGCTCTTTTGCAAGGATGAGCTCAAATTTATCAAAGTCAACCAGGTGAGGAAAGTGACTGTTCTTCCTGTGATTTCACTTCCTCTTGTTGAGTTTAAAACATTTTGTCCTGTGTGAGCAGTATGTCTGGTTTGTTTCTTGTCTGAGTAATACTGCACATGCTGCACCACAGATATTATCTCTGGGACTGTTTGTGTATGCGTCACAGGGATTTCGTTTTGAAATTTGCATTTTTTTTTCGGTGTGAAATTGAGCATTTTCTCCTCTGTTGCAGTTTTTAAATTTGTGATTTGAGTTGACAGAGTGACTCTGTAGGCATTGCTCTAGTTGGCTGCTGTCCTGCAAGTCACAAGTTTTGTTGTAAGGCTGTTGGTAATCATAGATCTAAAACTAAAAGTGATTGATTAAGTTCTTCAAACAATACTGTCAGTATCAGCCATTAACCTAATTTATCTAAGTTATGAGACATGCTGGTTGCAGAAAGGGGAACAGAGCCAGTGTAATTGCAGAAACAAAATTACAACACTGCCAGAAGAAGGGTGTGCTTTTTATAAGATTATTATTTCAGTAGCAAATCACAGGGAAAGTATCAAAGATATTTAAGTAACAGATTAAAGATTTTAAGTTAAAAGATGGAAGACAGAAAGATTCATTTTTGCTGATCTGATGCTGTGAGGAGAGTGGTTCAACAGTTTTGGCACTGCTACAGCAAAAAGCTCTCGCCCTTTAACTGATGTTGCTGATGTTAACAGAAAATAGGAGACTATCAGTCTGACACCATGCTATTCTTTCTCTCTTTTAGGTCTTTGTAGTTTGTCAGCAAAGTCTACCTTCACTGCTACAGCTCGTGCTTCACTGAACACCATACGACTCAGCTCTGCCACCCATTTCCTCACAACTGCAGGAAAAACCATTGAGTCAAAAGAGAGGCATTTGTCTCCAGACCTGCGCCCTCCCCACCCCCCCACCCCCCGGCCCCTGACTGCATGTATCAGAGCTGTTACCAACCCCTTTCCCTCCTTCCACTCCTCCTCAAGGACCCACATTTCCACGTAACCATAACTGTCAAACATTCAGACAGCTGTTGACTGCTCCATCACAGGTGTAGTTAGTGGTTGTTCCTCCTTGAGAAAAGGTTTGACTGTTGCCCCCTGACCGGCCCCCCAACTGGTGCTCTTTCAGCGGGGGAAGGAGGGGAAGGAAGGCCGCTGAACGCTGTGCCACTTTCCCCAGAGATGAAGCTGCAGGCCGTCATGGAGAACCTGCACAGGCAGCAGAGGGCCAAGCTGCTGATGGAGCAGCAGCTACAGCAACAAGCAGCCGCCCAACACACTCAGGTCCGCACAGGTGATGAGCCAATGGGGAGCCCGGCCCCTGAGGCAGAGCAGGCCCAGATTGCAGCACTGGCAGCCATGCGTGCTGCAGCGGCTGGGCTGCAGAGGGTATCAGACAGTCCCATGTCAGAGCGCAGCAGTGGCGGTGAGGAGGAGCGGGACGATGACAACGATGAAGGCGAGGAACAATACAAGGAGATGATGGGGTCAGACGAGGAGGAGCAAATGTAAGTAGAGTTTTCCAAAGTGCTCTTAAAGTTTTCGCAGCATCTCTCAAACAACATTCTGTGTCTAATACACATACACAGCAAACAGAAGTGGGATGAGGAGGACTTTGAAGGTGAGATGGAAGAAGACTTTGACGATGACCTGACAGAGGAAAGTCTGCCGACGGGCCATGATGCTGTGGCCCCCGGGAAGGGCATTCTCCTGCTGCCTCACCGCCAGCTCCACCCCCATTCCCAGCTGCTGAAGGTCCGCCCCAGTGTCGAGCAGGAGCCCCGCGTTGCAATCATGCCTCCCCACGCTACACACAGCCACCTTGGTGGGCAGGATCATGGAGAATGGACATATGAGGAGCAGTTCAGACAGGTAGGATAACTTTGTGGGCATCCTGCGCCTCTGATGTGCGAGAATGTATAGTTTCTGTTAAGAAAAACTCAATCATATAAACGATCATAGCCCTTATGTAGTCTCTGTAGAGAACCATGCAAACTAATTTCCTAAACTCTCTGAAAGTCAGCTGCTGTGGCACACCAGCGAAGCGCACATATCAAAAATGTTGTTGTTCATTGAGCCACATCTGGCCCACGCACTCCCCACGCCAAAGCTGCGTGGAACTTTCTCAGCAGCGCATGATGTAATCTGACCTGGGTGGGAAATTAACACCAGTCACCAGCCAAATGTTGATAAAAGTTCAGGCGTTTCAGTTTGCCTGTGCTATTCGATTTTCTGTCAAGATCCATGTGTTAAAATTCTCATGTAAAGGAATCAAGTTTTTTTCCCAGTGAAACAGCTTTGTGCCTGCTCAGATATGGCATGAGTGGCCTAGGAGTCAAAAATGTTTCTTGTGTTGAGTGGAACTGGGAGCTTAGGAAGAGAGTGTCAGGGGAGCATTTAGGGGAAGGGGGAAGGGCGGGTTAGGGATCATTTTAACAGCTTTACCATGCTGGAGTTTACTGTAAACATGCCAGTGGGCTGGATATTATGAGGGAGGCCCTGGTGAAATAAGACGGGCTGTTTACATGAAGAGACTTAAGACTGTCAACAGCTAAGATTAAATTAAGGGGTGTTGTCAATAAAAACACAGTTAGGAACAAGTAAAATCTACTCACGGCTTACTGTTGAGGATTCCTGATAGCAATTTTCCTCCCTTATATTGTATGTATGTATCCCTTATGTTTATACAAACAGTCATTTTATCTCATACAATAATACTTTTCTTCTCAAAATCTGATTAGATTTAGTCAGAGGCAGAGTGACCTTGTGACAAAACCCATCACATTACCCATAATAAGTGAAATTACAGATCTACTCGAGCCTGATGGACATCTTCTTTTTATTATTATAAAGTTGCAGTCCTTCTCTTCATTTGTTAATGAACTACTTCTGAAGCTTTTTCACTTTGCATGCGCGTGGCTTACACTGAGCCACCATTTTATGTTGTGGCTTATTACGGCTTATGTAATGGAAGCCACTCATGAAATGCAAACACAATCGTGGGCCGTTGCACTATTTCAAACCATCAAACGTGTTCCACAATGTTAGAAACTGGTTTGACGTTGATCTAAAGATGTTACTTAACTCTCTTAGAACAGAGAACTGGTTGGGAATAGCCAAGAAGCTTTTCATGGATGTTCGTCACTGATGCCTCCAGTATGCTGGAGGTAACTTATCGTTGCCACATTGCATGCAGCCTACATGTGCTTCGTAATCAAGTCTAACTTAGATTCTGTAATTCAAGGCAAATTTCTTGTAATTACAGAGCAAATGGAATATGACTACCATAAAAACCATACCATGCTTCTCTAAATAGTCCACCCGCCCCTCTGTAAGGCTTTGTGCAAATGCCTTGAATTGATCAGTTGGTTTCCATGTGTCAGGTGGGAAATACGGGACATTTGTATCATGACGTGTCTATTAGCAGTGGATCACGCAAGATTGCGTTTAATGCAGCTGACAGTTACATAATCAGTACACCATGTATTTGACTGGTAAGACAGTGTTACGTAATATTATAGTGTTGATTTAAACATATACATAATCAAGCTACACATTGACACAGAAAAGAGGCAAGGTGAAGCTGCTTATCGTGATCTGAAATCAAATTGGCATAATGCAGTGTAGGAAACAGAAATATCTATGTGCAGGGGTTTAGTAACCCTCAATATACATAGTGCTGATAGTTTAGAATATCATGAATCCAGGATTAAAGTCTAAAGGACTATTTTTGCCTTGGTTGATTACTACAGTTAGTTAAAACTGAAATGATTAAGATGAGGACTGTCTTTCTCCTGAAAATTCTAACTCCATGCATCAAAATAGCTGATTTCTGCCCTACTTTATTTGGTGAAGGCTATTTTTATTTTGCCTCTTCTTTCTTCTCTGAGCCAGGCATTTGTGGTTTCTCTTGTCATGTGAGGGTTATAATCTTTAAATGAGCACACCATAGTTTTTATAGCAGTTTCAGTGTAAACCTCCACATTCACATTGCTTAACAAGCTATTTGTGAATTCTAAAATTATATAGTAGTATCTGTAATTTATGGTGATCTGAGCACATTAAGTTTTCACAACGCAGATACCCTAATCAAAAAAATGACATGCTTACCAGGGCTGCTCGTGACTAAATGCAGCACTTATAATTTTTTGGCACAAACCTGAAACATCAGCAAAACATTAATTACAGTGCAGCAAGGCTGACATTTTATGCTACAACTTAGGGTAGCCAAAATGTTGCTTTTAGACAAATGTTGAGCTCGAGAGTCCGTTTTTATTAGTTCTTCATTTTTCATGACAGGTCTAAGGACAGAAGCCAGTTTTATCTATATATATTATCATCAAACACAGCTCTCCGGAGTCTCACCTGTTTATTTCTTCTGGTAATCATCTCTGCTACTGCAGGCCAAAGCTGCATTAGCTTGTTCGGAAAGTGACGGTGAATACATTTGGTTGATCTCATCAGACATGTGACTGTACTCAGGTCATGCACGCCGAGTGGCAAAAAGAAAGCTGGCTCAATTTCACAAAAACACAAAAAGGACGTCTAAAATGGGGAAGCGCTCTTGTGCAATCAAATGTACCGAGAGATTCAGAAAGTAGGCGGGGAATTGCTTTGGACTCCTGCAGTTCATCGAGACAACTGAAATCCAGGCTCGGATTTTTTTCTCATTGTTGACTGTGTCCAGAACAGTTGTGAGGAAGCTTTTCTTACACTTACAGTAATTTCAACGTTATCGCCCACACATCCAACGTTATCTTTGCTATACCGCTCCAGGTCATACCTTCTCACACACACACGCAGGTATCTCTTTTTTGTGTGAGCGTGATGGTGGGAGGGGGAAGTTTAGTCAGATCTGAATCCAAGCACTTATCCTAACGGTTCCTCACTGACATTCACAGAACAGTTTCTCTGACTGGACGTTTGTAATTGTATTTCATTGTCTAACTGGAGCCTGGGGCAGCAGGTCAACAAAGAGCTACTTGCATTGTTTTAAGGAAGGGCAGTTTGCCGCCGGCTGTTAGACCACAGTGTTACAGAAACATGCTGCCATCTGTTCAAACTTGTCATATTCTTACTTTACATCTTTTTTGTACATATATGCAGGAAAATACTTTAATTGTTTATTAAAGAGCAGACAGTAACAGTTTCACTTTTCAGTCTTCATAACAACAATATGTAGCATAATACAGTTGTTTTTCAAAAAGATAATTATGTGTTTTCTATTACTCTAACTTTTACATGTGCTCTGGTATGTGTTTGTGTGCTGGCCGAGTGTTTTGGAAGCCACTGGGTGGGGAGGAAAGGGTTAAGACAGTACAGTTTATTTTGGGCAGGTGGGTGGAGGCTGTTGGAATGTGCCTGATGGAGGGTGATAATGTGGCCACTAGGAACTTCAGATCCTCAGCAGAGACTTTACATGCCTCTATCAGTCTGGTGCATAAGAGCTCCTCCAACTGAAAACTGTCCTTTTCTCTCTCATGATAAAGTTGTCATGTGTAAGGTACATAAATGTGTATATAATGTCTCAGTGTGGCCTTACAGACGCTGTTTCTCATCAAACCCAATGTTAAACAAAGCTAGAAGATAAGTGACCCAATACTTTGGAAATAAAAGTCTTACATTAAAAAAAAGATCTGTAAAACAAGTTCAGTAAATGGATCCGTTGAAAGCAAATATGCTCCCACTTGTCTGTGGGCTGTTGAAAAAACATGCACACAAGCCTAACTGTTAATTGAGATTTGCCTCAGGATGTTTGTGGCAAAGATATATCAGCACAGCCCAACCTGCATTCCTGGTGGATCACCCAGCCACCTTCCTCATCTCGCTCCACTTTTAGCTGAAAGGTCAAACTAAATCCAGCCAAGAGGTGCTGTCTGGTCGGATGTCTGATTACACTGTGGTTTTAAGTGAATTAATCAAAATATTCAAGGCACTTTGCCAGCGGCATCCTATCTAGCTGTAGCAGAGTGCAGCAGAATTAATAAAAAGGATAAGGGTTTATAAGGATATCAAAATATGCCAGCGTTGTTGGATTATTTTGTAAATTCAACTGATTTGTGTGTGTGGTGGAGATATTTTCAGGATATCAATGCAACACAGCCCTCCTCCATACTTAAATATCTGCCCCTTGAAACATCAGTATCAGTGTCTTTGTAATTTAATTTCCAAGAAATACTTACGCTGCTGTTAAAGCTCTGAAGTTTGTGGCTAATAAGTTTGCATCCACCTGCTTCCATTAGCCAGCACTAATACGATGGAACAGTTTACTTGTGCTTCAGTCACAGCCAATAAAAAGTTCTTAAGTTTTTTTTTTTTTTTTAAATCACAAGATACAAAAATGTATAAATAAGTAAGTTTTTTTCACAATACAGATTTTGATTACTGCGTCTATGGTGCCTATTGATTACTAAGCTGTAAATACACAAAATAGTTATAGTGAAATAATTATAAAGTTATAATCTATTTGTATTATGAATATGTCTCCATGTTGATGTTTACCAAGACTCTTGCTCTTTTACTTCAGATACATTAGCTTTAACAACTAGCTAGCTGGCCTGTTTTTCAATTGCCATGTGTGTAATAGATGTAGGGAAGAGGAAAAAAATTAATTAATTAAAATTAATTTGGCACCTTAATCTCACAGACCTTCTCCTCCTCCATCAGCCCTATTTTTCAGTTAGCTGATCATCCCTCTGGAGAATCTGAATTCTTTAGCTCTGCTCTTTGTCCACAAAATTTATGGATGTTCAATGACAATCTAGTTTCATCCTTGTGTAGTTTCTGTAGCGCTGTTGTATAACCATGACCAAATACCTTGCCCTTTTTATAAACAATATCTTCATTGGGCCAGAAATTGTCCAGAGGCCACGCACAGCCTTTGAAGTCTCCTCTTCTGTGTGTCTGTGTCTGTTTTAAACACCAGCAGCTGGACAGATGGAGCCCAGATGGACAGTAAAGTAGGGATGTCTTTAAAAATTCATGGCACTCACCATGATCAGTTCAAATGGAGGGAGGGGGTTGGCATTAAACATTAAATTGCTCAGACACACACACATCAGGAGAAGGGGGAGGGGGCTGTTAGTGACTACAGGAAGTGTAGCTGGAATAAGAGCCAATTGGGAGCGACACTTATTGGGATTGCCCATCAGGTTTCTGCTGATAAAGCTATCTGATAAGTGCTCGTTGAGTTTATATTCCACGGTAGGGAAACCTTTTGATCCACGTTGTAACATTGTATAAATAAGTTAAGCCATTTTCTTTTTCACTGCATGTTGTTGGCCCTTTAATATGATATATATTGATATATAGATAGTCTAATATCGACTTATTTTTTTCTTTTTATGATATTAACATGTCCTTCAACAGACGAGATGTTGAAAAAAGTATTGAACTGCTTGCAGGTACCTGGTTCAGTGAGTGGAGAACTGTTTGAAGAATCTCATTGCTCTACACTTTTCTCCTTTCTTCTTACTGCAACTGTCCTCAAATAATGTTATTTGAATGGTTGTCATTCCCAGTTTTGGTCCCTACTCTCTCCCAAATGGCTGTTGATAGGTTTATACTGACATGCAGTGAAAAGGCATCCACATTTGTATTCTCTCAGGTTGATACTCACCTTTGGGCTCTGAATTTTCAAATCTTCTCCCCTTTCTCGTGTTAATGAATAACTAATGGAATTTTGTGCAATTTTGCGTGTTTTTGGTCAATATTTCCCCACTATTGAGTTATTTTTCCCAATCCATTTGCTTGGATTTTGTTAATTAATTCCAGAGCAGCGAAGTATTAGAACTTATAAAAGCAAATCATCTGGAACTGCAGAGCCATGTGCAAAGTTCACATCCCTGCAGACTATTGTGACTCTAGTCCACAGAGACTGCAGTAATCAGCACAGGCAAGTTTTCATTTGAATAATTAAATATTGCTTAACAAAATGACAACCCTGGGGTAATGGGCCCTGGTTATATCGTGAAAACAAAAAGCCAAAAAAGACTGAGGTGGCATGGGAAGACCTCTGAAAGTCTTCCTGTTGAGAGGGAAAAGGAACAGCAAAGAAGGGGAAAGGGTAGGTGCGACTGAGGCAACAGGAAAAGTCTGTCAGTTGGCATTGGGCTTTGAACTGCTGCCAAGTAGAGCGTGTAGTAAATGCTCATTTTGACTGTGAAGCACCGCAGAGCATTTGAAACGTGTCCAACCCCTAGTGCGCTGCATGGAGCTGATGTCAGAAACTGTACAGCCATGGGGATTCTGGAAATTGGCAGGGACTCAATATGGAGCAGGAGAGGGGGCTGGAGCAGGAATGTAAACAAAGATTGTGTAAAGGCTGAGGTTAGCTCTTTCATCCTGTCTTTTTATTTGACTCCTTTCTCTTTTTTTGACAGCATTACATTTATTTTGGCAGGTTCCCTATTAACTTGAATAGTTACTCCCTTAAGCTTCCTCATAGATTTAAGCCTTCATAAAAGTGTGAGCTGCTGAGAGCCTTTCAAATGCCTCACATTCTTCATTGGCTTTTGCACCGCTGTGTGTGAATCCTAGTTTGATGTCTCTCGTCTTTCTTTTAAAGGAAATATAATTGTGCAGCATCATCTGTTTCTCTCCCTTTGTCCCCATACAAAGAACTCTTAACTGCAGCCTTGCGTTTTTGTGTAAGCACCGATAGAGATGAGCATGGACGGGTTCAAGTTGTCAATAAATAAAACCCTTAACTGACATCCCTTCATACAAACACGCAGTGGTAGGCATTCATGTGAACAATAGCTGCACATTTTTTGCACTTTTTCCTTGATTTTCCTCTGAAAAGGTAGTGAGCACTGAAAGCTTTCATTCTTGAAGGAATCAATTAAGAAATAGGTCAAACATAGATAAAGGTACTTAGCAGCACATTTTGAAGGTCTGAGGTGCTCTTTGTCCCAGTGTGAAGTAAAAACTGGAATGAAAAGAAGTGGAAAAAATAGATCTGCATGTTTTGAAATGTGCCTGTAATAGTCTCTGCATCAATAGGTCAGGCACGGCAAAGAAGTGCTCAGCTCTTCTATCATAAAAGGTTCTGTTGGTGATTTGATCCATATTTGCGACAAAATTGTCAGCAGTGACAACACTCAAAGTGCCCTATCTGGTTTATATGATAATAGTTGACCTTTTATGATTGTGTGGGCATTGCAAGAAGTTGATCTTTTTGGCATGTCGTAGCAAGAAAGCTGTTATTAGCATTAATAGGGGCTTTATTTAGTTTTTAGGTTTTTGGTGTTGTGCATTCTTTTATGCTTAAATGGGAGCTGAGCTATCAGTTATGTTGCTAAAGCTTTAGTCTTACCCGCCCGCCATTAAAAGTGCATGTTTTCAGTGAAGAAGGCCTATTATGTTGAGGGAGAAACATACACACTATATGTTTTCCTGCTATTGTCCAAACAGGAACATGCTTGCTTACGAACATGGATTTAATGTGTATCTTTCACATTCTTCCAGAAGATATATCTGTAAATGCTTAAAGAGGAAGATGGACTGCAGCTCCTGCTAGAAGACCAGCCCAGGGCTAGCTTCAGGTCAAATTGCTGCTCATCCACATATTGACTGCAGCGGGTTTGGCCACGTGGCCACTACATCTCAGTCTCTTATGAGCCACATGGACAGCTATCTGCCTTGCATGGGCCTGGGTGGGCCAGATATGTTTTTAAGGTCACTGTTGTTAACCATTAAACCCGTTGCCCTGTCCATCCATCACTCTGAATGGCAGCGCATGCAGCCAACCATGAGTGCCCCCCCCCCCCTCACAGTAAGGCAATCCATATTGAGGAGCAGCAGCATAGCAGAAAGGCCATTTTTAGTCCTCCCAGGCAAGATCAACACTTTGTCTGACTCGTGTTTGTATAAAAGTGCCATTACAAAGTACCTTCTGAAACTTCGGCTGGTTTGCTATCTCTGTCTCCATCTGTCTGCATTCAGACAAACGTTATCAAGGCGATCGGTTCCGGCGTTGAATGAATACCTTCAACTTTCACACAGACTCTCATTAGATCATTATCTAGGTCAGACATTTTCTTTACTTGGGGTGATGGTTAGTTTAAAAGATCTATGTCTTATATAAAGATGCGATTCTGTGAAATAAAGTGTGCGGTACCACATATCACTTTATGATCTTAAATTACTGCTACACCCACTTCCCCTCCCTCTCTGTTCAGCTTTACCTCATCCAGTTTGGACATCATTCATCATGATACTAGTCATTAGCAGTGTGGTTAGAACATACATCAGACTCTGGAGAGCCCTGGGAAAACTTGCTGCTATTTCTGATTCTTATCCAAATCCCCAAGCTGTGGCAGCTGACCCAACAGTGGCAGGAAGGAGTGGAGCACATGTCATTTTTTCATTGTGCTTATTGGGATTTATTATGCTGTGTTCATCAGCGGGTTTTCACTATTTTTTGTTTAGTCAACAGCGGATATTGCATATCCAGTCATCCTAGTATGAAAATCCTATAGCACAACCCAGCACACTGAGGCCTCACATGGAATATCACACATCATAAAGATAAAACCTTTAGCAAATTATCTTTGAAATTCAAAAATTTATAATATTTTTACACATGACAAACATATAAATTGTGTATATAATCACTTTTAAGTTCTGCTTTTTTCTCTAATTAGAATTGAGAGAGAGGCTTGACATCTTTAATAACAGACCAGGATAGAATTCAGATTTGTACCTCATTAGCCAAAATATTCTAGCCATCGAAGTGACTGATAAATTCCTGAATCGTTTAATTACTTCCATTTATTATCAGCCGTGTTAAAAATGGTAGCAACAATGTATTTATGAATCATTGCATCTTGGTTTTGTGCCACATTCTAGCGTGTGGTTTTATACAAGTGCTGTGCAAACTGTGCATCTGTTTCATTCTTGCTTATCTTTTTCTAACTTGCTTATCGTTTTTGTCATTTTGCAGGCAAATGTGACTGTTATAGATAAAGCAGCATCAGTTACAGTCAGTCACAGCAGAGTTGTTTGTGTCTGCAAAGCTGCTGGCCTCTCATCCACAGTCGATAGAGTTGAATTCATGAGGTCAGCCAGTCGGTTAGGATTATGATGTGTTTGATTCTGCCTGTCAATAAAGCAATGTTCAGAGCCTCGGCAGCGCAACAGCTCTGTTGTTGCTGTTAATTGTGTGTCTGTGGGGGATGGGGAAGGGCAGGGCTGTGACCAGAGAAGACAAAGATGGATTCATTAAAGATGTCAGTTTATGGTGATATTTCAGAGCAGTTTCTGTCACGATGCTGTCAGCTCTGTCTCCTGACTGGATTAAGTGATGTTCCAGTTTAAGGTGAAACACACAAGAAATCTGATATGAGTCCAAAGTAAAGAGGGGAGGCTAATTCCCACTGATTTATAACTGTTCAGGACAAAAATAGGTTTTATATATATATATATAGATTTTATTATATATTATATTTATTATATATCTATTGAAATATGTACTCTTTAGATGCAAGGAAACTACTAGATGAGCATATTACGCTGATGGATCTAAATGGTTGATCATGCTAAACAGGTTTGGAATGTTATGTAAAGAATTTGCTGTTGGTTTTTGTGCTTTTTCCGTCATGTCATCTTATTTGTTTCAACTGGTGATTTTCCTGTTTCCTTGAATGGCTTTTCACAATAGCCAGAAAAAGAGGCATGGAATGTGCATCTTTTCATGAGTGAGGCCTGTGACAAACCTTATGTGCGAGCTTACATTCTTATACATTTTCAGCTACTGTGGGAATAGCTATACGTGATCTGTGTATCTAGATTTCTTCCTTCTTCCCAAGAGCAAAGCACACTGGGAGCAGTTACTTATGACATGTATGAAGTTATAAAATGAACATTTCTGCTTTTTCATTTTTAAAACTCAATGGCTTGGTAAGCCCATTGTCAGAATAAACAATGAAACGGGCACAGACAGCCAAACTCTGTCCACGGCAGATACACGTCACAGTTCTGTTTACATTGTTTGATTAGCAGCTGATCGCTGGAAAATGTGTTGCAAAACAGAGTCCTGAACAACACAGAGAAAGAAAAACAAGAACACTTTAGGAATTTTTTATTTTTATGTCTTTGTCAAGCAGAACAAAGAGATTAAGAAAAGAAATCTGTCCTATTCATAACTTTCTTTCCCGCCAGCACCTTCTCAAGTTAGTCACTTCAGTAGTCACAGAGTCAGAACTGATTAGACTAAGAGTCAGAAATATTACACTATTACAAATATTAGACTATTAGAATATTAGAAGTCATCTGTAGTCATCTGACTTCTCTTATCCATCCCTTTCTCTACAAAACCTGTAAGCTGATTATCTTAACTCAGTATACAGAAATATAAAGATATAGTTATATTTGGTTACTCCCAACACCTTCCTATTTCCTCTATTACAAATGGGTCACAATGTGTTTTTCTAAATCAGGCTTAGGTGTCAGAGTGTGTCATGACTTTAAACTGCATCCTTTGGTTAGAGAAAAAAGACATTCAGCTGCCTAAAATAGAAATAAGATACGGCAGCATCCTGGCTGTGTTGTCTGTGCCAGAGGACCTTACTGTGATTATGATAATCAGATAACATCATCAATACTGACAATACTGACTTCATAACGGTAAAACTGAGTTATGGGTTTGCGTGTAAGCCCACTCATGGAAATGCTTCCTGTATACAGAAGAAACTTTGTTTTTGCTGTGACCACGCTCACTTGAACTCGGAGCTGATGAGCCGTAATTACAAACCAGGATTTAAGTTAGTCTTAACCTCGTCTGATGTTCAGTGCAGCTTCATTTTCTGCAACGAAACGACGGACTAAATACGTCAATATGGCTTCAAAAGAGGTTTCAGATTTGCTGATGAGGAAAACGGTTATTTTCATCCATGGCATCGTCAAATCAGAATAACAAACATCCCCTGGTGTGGAAAAGTACTGAAAAAACACACGAAGGGACATGAGTAATACACAACCAACGTCACATTTTCTCCATTCTCCACTCATTCAATTTTCTGAAACACCTGTAACTTTACTATGTGCTGAAGGAAACATTGGTTGAGCGTTAGGATGTGGGACTAAAAAACATGCAGGAACTTTTTATTTTCATCATGACAGTGCAACCTGTCTGACTGGTTGTGTTTGCTCTATACATTAATGGCAGTTGGAAAGGGGCTTTGGCCTGGAACAATGCAGTGTTTGAATATGGCTGATCATGTGTTCATGTGTCCCCCCTCAACCCTTCTCCCTGCTCTCCTTTCCCCTCTGTGAATGTGAGCATTTACATTTAGTAAGTTTCTTAAGTTCATTTCACCGACACAAAAATCCTTTTGTGAGGCAGTCTACATCTTATTACCATCTATTTTTTCACATCACAGTTTAGCAGAGTTAATCTGATGTAGTCATGGTTAAACACAGCCTTAGCAGAGAACAGCATTTTTTCCAATCCAGTCAGGCAAGGCAATGTAGAGAGAAAACAAGTTCATACTAATCTCTTTCATGAGAAAAAATTAACTGAGGACTTGGATTAATATGATGTTGTGAAACTGCTCCCTCAGCATTGGGTAATGGGGGTTTTGATCTCAGTGTAAGCTTGGTTTCGGTCATCTATAAGAACAAAAAAAAACCGCCACAAACATTTCCACTTAATAAAGCACATAAGCAAACTACAGAATAAAACACACCCAGAGGTTATCACTCTGTGCTTATAAAAGATGTGTTAACACATTTAAGTGGTGTTTGCTGGCTTCCTTTGTTTCCTGTGGTAACAGAACCAAACCAGAGACACCCAGCACTCATCTTTAAGACCTGGATGTGCATCAGTTGTCCGTGCAGACATTTCACCGCCTGTTAGAAGTCAGTTCTACCAGAACAATTACTTTCAAAGCAACTGAATTTAGGTCAGACATTTAAAAGAATCTGGAGAAGTCATGCAGACCTAAAACTGAGAGCATGACTTGTACACAGAATGGGGAAAACAGAGTTTCAGTCATGCTTTTTGCTTGGGCCTGTTGTGCGTATACAGGTGCGTACACATTTATATGTGCATTCTAGCCTCAGCTCATGGTGATTGGCAGGTGTAAGGGAGCATGTATCACCTACATGCTCCCTGAACTCTTTAGTTTTGGTTTTTAGTTGCAAAGGCTCTGTTGTGTGCTACGTGACACTTCTGTGCCAGAACGACTTACTTCCATTTGCATTAATGGTTGAGTGACCCTCCCCCAAACATACACACACTCACACACATACATCCTGTTACCTATCGTCACTGCCACTGCCTTTGAGGTTGCAAAGGCTGCTCTTTGGTTACTGATTATTTGCAGTATAAGGTCTGTTTACAATTTATCTACAGACGGCCTGTCGCTGACCTACATACAAAGCCTGGCTGGAAAACTATCAGACAACAGCCGAATGCTAAATAATTATTTATCTGAGGTTGTGAAATCTGAAGATTTACCTCTGAAGCAGCTAACTCGGCAGCATTTGGTTAACTTTGCACTGTCCTCATTAGCACACATAAGAAATCCCCACAAAACTCTGCTCTCTGTGATGATAATTCTTATGCTTCTACTACAAGTAGATCTATTTAACTCCTCACCAAATCACATAGTTTATGAACTTTATCTGTGTTTTGTGACTTAAAGGTTCAAAACCCAGAGTGTTTCTTTTTTCTTTTGCACAGGCTTTAATCAAGGGGTGTGATCTCTGTGTTACCAGTTGGCCCAGTTTCTTGTCATTTATCTAGTTTCTTATTGTTTATCTGACCAGCAGAGCTTTAATCCAGGAGGGGCCCCGTCCCAGCGCACACACTACAGACATGGAAAAAAACCCTATAACAACCACACCCATGTCAGCCTGATAAAAGTCTGTATGTATGTTGGTGGGTGGTAGAGGCAGCGGCAGGGGAGTCATAATGTACACAAGGATTATATACATGGAACTGAGAAAGGGCAAGAGGCAAACAGAACGAGAGCAAAGCTGATAGGAGTTGAGGGACAAATGGAGAAACAGAGCAGGAAATGGAAAGGACAGAAAGAAAACAGATACAGAGAGGCGATTAAAGCATATACTGTGTATGTGAGAGACACACCAGAGATATAGTGAGGGGTGTGGTGTGACAGTGGTCTTGCCAGTTGGACTGGATCTTCGGTCTCTGCTTTCAGTCAGTCAGGTATCCCACTCTGCTGATGTCAATTCTCCAGCAGTTAGTCAGAAATGAAACCTTTACGACTCCTTCCGTCTCTATAATGCTCCATCAACAGCTTCTCTTCAAGCCGCACGTACACGTTATTAAAATCATACGTTGCATTGCATTGTACTGCTGCACACACACAGTTTAGTGCCTCCCACATTTACATAGGCTGCTTATTTCCTCATAGCAGTGATAATAATGATAATAATATTAATTTTGCTCCTTATAGTTCTATTTTCTACTTATTTGTAAATCAGTTTCCTTCTGACATTTTCATCATTAACTAATAGCGTTGCCAGCAGTTCTGAAATTGAAATGCAATCATGACTTAAGGTTCAAAACTAACTTAATTAATTTGATTTGATTCAAGCTAGAGTCCTCTAATTTAACTTATTATTATTAATAAGTCATTATTAAAGTCAATTATTGTTATAACTGAGTATAAGAATATTTATTGATAGATCAATGGAAAATTATAATCAAAAGGCAATTTCCTATTTCAAGCCTCGTCTTTGTTGAAATTGATTATGCATACCAACATTTAATGTGCCGTCACAGACCTCAGCATAATTTGTTGGCCTATTTTTAAGAAATGTAAAGATTAAAGTTAAGTATTTCAATCTGCTGCTGTGCCATTTAACAAGATCTAATGTGGTCACCATAATCCAAACTCAAGTTCTCAAAGGAAAACCTTAAGAAATACTAAAAATGTTGGATTGGAGGTGATTAAAACATAAGACTATAGAGGACTGAAGCTAGCAAAAACTGAAATAAATGCTATATGATTGATATAAATGAGTCCATAAAAAATCAACATGCCCATAAATGCTACTAATATAAAGCAAACATAATTTTATTCATGCAATAATTAATGTATAGAATGTGAAATAAATTTACATTTTGGCCTTCAACATTTCTCTTTGTCTGTTTTTACGTGTATGTTGCATTATGCAAATCATTGTACAATGATTTGATTAAAGAATACACAGTAAAATAGCAATAAAGTACATAAACGGAAGAGTGTCTGGAAGTAAATGGAGAAAAAATTCAAAGAAACAAATAATGGAAAATTAATACAGGTATAAAAGAATAGATATACAAGTGCAATAATGATGAATTATCAGTTCAGTTAACTAAATGGGAAAGGAAATAAAATGTAATAATGAAACACACTAGAATGACTCCATTTGGAAAGCACAAACATCTGTTTCATATTCTTTACATGAATTAACAATGACACAGATACATTTTAGCCTCATTTTGAGAGCATTTATTGGCATATGTATTTGTTCATCAGATCATTTATAAATTCGATCTATTTATATTTAGATTATGGCAGCTTCAGTCCTCCATATAAGGTGGTAATTAGAAGAATTAAGATTATTGTCACATGTTCATTAATACAAAGCAGGACACAATGCACGCGTCTGTAAACACTGAAAGAGATTTGAAACTGGATATCCCGGGTGACATGAATACTGCCTATAGTGAAGTGTTAAAACAGTTCACACTTCACTATTGACAGCTGGCTCCTTCAGTGGCCAACACTAATCAACATGCTGCCTTTTATTTACAGTTACAAGTCTTTTAGAATTGCTGTTAATGACAAATCATCACATGAGAACCGCAGCTTTAACCATCAACAGAAAGAGGACTCATCTGCAGTTTTGTGCATTATACCTAGTAGCACACGACTCTGTGCTCTGTCACCGCGTCTTGTGGGCCAAAAGGAGTGGGATTAGATCACTCCCACCACACCGCACCACAATGCAAATATGTATTGGTGTGATTAGGACAGAGAGACTGAAAGAGGGATAGGGAGCAAATAAAGCAACATGGGGGATGGGAGCCGAGGAGGGGGTAATTTCTAAGATTTATGGCGCGGCACTTCACAAAATGCATGCATCCTGTAATTAAAACCCCCCTTTTGCCTCCAGCAGGCCTCTACATTAGCTGGCATCCCCCCACCGCAACCCTCTTCAGTCCCACAGCCCCCACACACCAGTTACCCCCCTGTCCACTAGATAAAAAGATCCTATGGCAGCTTGGCGTCACTAATGAGGGCGGAATGCCACAGTGAGGGACAGTCTGTTAGTGGTAAGAAGCCACTGCGTACGCCATCATACGACAAGCCTTTCATTTTCAGTTTTACTGAGCCGCTCCTCAAAGAAAATGTAGGTATTCATTTGTAAATTGCAGTTTATACTGATGTGCCAGAATCATTCTGAAGTCAGATTCAGTCTCAGTGTGCAGCTTTCAGTTAAGTATCAAACGAGATGGGAGTTCCTGGAGGCACACAGAAGTGCTGTCTAAGGATAGCATTAAAAGTTAGGACTCACTGATGGAATATATCCAGTATGGCATGCATCTTGGCTGGTTTGTGGTGTTGTCAACATCAGGAACTCTTCTTCATTACTTTTTTGTGAGGTAGGGTTTGTCCAACAGCTATGTTAACTTGACAATCTCAACATTGTCTTATCAACAGTCCAAAATCCATGCAGGTGCATTTCACCATCATGCAAAACAAGAAGCTGCTGACTATTTTTCTAATTTATATCAGCATTGTGTTGAGGTCAGTGATTTCTTGAAAAATATCAAATGCTCTGAACTGGAGTGTGCAACATGAGGCATTGCAGTGCATTGGCTACTCGCTGTGGGCTGTTGTGATGTAGTAATAATACACCTGGCTCTTTTTTTTTTCTGTGGTTTTGTTTGTTGGTGCTCAGTTGCACATTGTCTTTCCCACTTGCTATTTTCAAAAACACACTATGAAACTAAATGACCTCACTTTGTTGCTGTGTGATGCTGTCAGTACTGTTATCCATGTCCTTGGACTGCAGATCCCCTATTGAAGTATGAAGATACTGAAGCTGTGTTGTTTCTCACTCACATAAGAAAGACAGTAAATGTTAGCACTGAGTGTGATGTCAGTAGGCAGACCTCTAACAAGTTATTTCACTATCATAGTGAATGGAAAAAAACAACCATAGGCTCAATGGCCCCACTGTACTCCCCTGAGCAGGCGCCTCACTTTTACTGCTAACTTTCACTGAACTTTCCGGAGCCCGGGGCCCCCCCAGCAGCTGGAACCACATCAGGTTCTCATCAAGCCACACTGGTCTAGTCTTCTTAGGTCGGGCAACCAATCTTCAAGGATAACTGTCCATGTCATTGTGTAGATTAGCTTTGTTTTTCTTTGTTTTTAAAAAAAATGACTGGCACCCTTCAAAGCACTGGTTGTCATAGAGACTGGGCTTTCCTTGACGTAGTTTTCCATCAACTATTGGCTGCATCTTTGTGTGCTGAAATTGATTTTGTGATGGCAGAACACTCTTATATCAGCTATCAAAATGTTTGTTGTTGTCGAACCTTCATGTTTTGTTTCCCTCTTCTTTGTCTCCACAGCTGTATGAACTGGACGGAGACCCAAAGAGAAAAGAGTTTCTCGACGACCTTTTCAGCTTCATGCAAAAAAGGGGTATGTAGGTGCACATGTGGATCTTTGAAAACCCTGCTAACTCTGTCTGATATTGAAGTGCACCCTATTCATTCCAGCTCTTATCTTGTTATATCTCCTCACTTTATTCCCAGCCAGTGCCATAGGCAGCTCTTAATAGTTGTATAAAGAGGATGATCACCCTCCCCCTTCTCTCTCTGACATATGACACAGCACCATCTACTCGTCTTTCACTGTGTTGGGTGGGGTCTTTATTCATTTCAGAGATGATTGCTCCTTGGTAACGCACCAACTCGTCGTTCCCAGGCTATAACTAGAAGGTACATGTTGTATCAATGCCTGGGGATGTATTGGCTTACCCTACCATCATGCCCACATTTCAAATACCGCACATACTTACACACAATCAAATACACTTGCAACTGCCATTTCTCCTCATCTGGACAGCTTATTCTTACACTGAGGGAATTGTATCCTAATGCCAAGCAGCCGTTTTGACATGATTCCTCTGAGGAAACCCTGTCGATGTCACAGGTGGGCTTTAGTATCACATCAAGGGGCCTTAACTGACATGGCAGACGACAGACATGTGCTCACAACTGAAACACTAGAACAAGATATTTACAGTGTCAGCCGCTGCCAGTGGGTGGGTCTGCCAAGTCTGCTCTGAGAATCTGAGAGCACCATCTATAGGCCATACCAATAACTGGTCCATCCTAATGTAGGATGCAGAGTGAGGATTATATTGATTAATTATACTTTTTGTTGAACTGTATTTACTGTCAGTTCTTGTTGCAGGGGATATATTATGATAAACAAGTGAATGAAGCATAGGTTTTCATGCCCAACTAATCAATACAAAATTAAATTCAAGTGTGATTTTTGAAATTTTAAATAGTTCCTACAGATTGATGCAGAATTTATTCGAAGGAATTTTGCTCCGTACTTGGTTGCATGCCGGTTTATCTAGTTTTTAAAACGCAATAAAACCTTATTGATACAATTGTAATAGTTCTGTTAAGTAGGACCATCCAGAAAAAAATCTTTCCTGCGTCATTCCTGGTTTTTGTTCTCCGGTTTTGATAACCTGGGTTGTTTGAAGCCCATAGACCTCCAGTGTCTCTATTTATTGACAGTATCACCCTCATTTGAAGTTTAAAAAAAAAAAAAAAGCATTTTTTAAAGCTTTTTTTAAGCATTACTGTTTTTTTCCCTTATTTACCATTATTGGTAGTACATGATGGTATTTTTAGTCTTTTGACCTTTCCCCTGTGTGTGTGTGTGTGTGTGCGTGTGTTTGCAGGAACCCCTGTGAACCGTATTCCTATCATGGCCAAACAGGTCCTGGATCTTTACATGCTCTACCGGCTGGTGACAGAGAAGGGCGGCCTGGTTGAGGTCATCAACAAGAAGCTATGGAGGGAGATCACCAAGGGACTTAACCTGCCTACCTCAATCACCAGTGCAGCCTTCACCCTCCGCACACAGTCAGTACACACACACACACACACACACACACACACCCTCTTTCTTTGATTTGAATTTAGGCTAAAGGGTTACCTGGGTGCATTGTTATGTTTGGCTTGTTTGGATTCCCCATGTTAGTCAAAACAAAAGTATGTGTAACTTGTTCATTGGTCAGTTCTGTTAACTGCTACCATGCGACAATGGGGATCAACATAAGTCAAGTTTTTATAACTTAAGCTAGCCTTAACTGTCAAAGCTATAACCTTTAATCCTTGTTCTCTTCAGTGTTTCGCAGCTGTGGAAATGCTGGCGATCAAATGTCAACAACTGCTTTGTTTTACAAATTAACCCTTGTGTGTTGAGGTAACTTCCTGCTGTAGGTTGAGACTGCAGGATGTTCTCAATCCTAGTTAGCAAAAGATCAGATCAGATCTCCTCTTAATCTCCCCTTACAGGAAGGAGGCTTGTCTGCGTGTGCTTGGAGCCAGTATTAATTTTTAACTCTGAAGTTATATGTCTCAGACACTCATCACTGTAAATTCTCATCATAAGAACCTTTCATTTAAACCTGCTGCAGATACATGAAGTACCTGTACCCATATGAATGTGATAAGAGAGGTCTGAGCAACCCCAACGAGCTTCAGGCAGCCATTGACAGTAATCGACGGGAAGGTCGACGACAGAGCTTTGGCAGCTCCCTCTTCACTTACTCACCCAACGGGACACCCACCATGCTGTCCTCGCCGAAGATCTCCACGCCAAGTGTGGGACTGTCAGTGGGCTGCAACGGGGCCTCGCTGACCCCCATCCAAAAGATCAAGAAAGGTGGGAAATATCACAATAGGAAGTATCGTTTCAAATTGATAAACAAGAGACTGAAATTATTGAATGAATACAGGAGACAAAATGTTACGAATGTCGCTGAAACAACTGAAGCTATTCCAAGTTTTCATGACTGTTTAGTTTGACATAATATACTCAAGAAGATGGGTTCCCATTGGTAAAGAAAATAAAAATTTCAATTATTAAGTACATTTAAACTCTTTCAAGCTTGCATGCATCATTTTCAAATGAATTTATCAGTTCATCTTGACTGTTTGTAGTTACTTAAAGAAGAAGCCAGAGGATATCTTAGGATGAGGGTCCAGTGCCAAACATTGATTTTTAGAAATCAGATATAGTGAATCCTATCCTTGAGCAGAAACTGTAAAACGATTTAAGAAATAGCAATAAATTTGATTTCCTGCCAAATCAGTACTGCTGTGAATCTGTCACTTTGGTCAGGGTTAGACACCTTTTATATCTGTCCAGAATGGCATTATCATATATTGCTGTGTATAAATACATTTGAATTTATGTTCCTCCTTTTCTCTCGGTCCGGGCCAAAAGAGGAGGGTAGCCAGCCGATGCCAGGGGTCAGCATGGCTCGTCTGCCACCGGGAGCCTTAGCGTCTCACTCAGTGGCTGCTGTGCAGGCAGCGGCAGCCCAGGCAGCGATGGCGGCTCAGATGGCAGCTCTGGAACAGCTGAGGGACAAGCTGGAGGCCGGTGAGCCACCAGAGAAGAAGATGGCGCTGCCGGCCGAGGAACACCACCGACTATTGCAGAGAGCATTGCAACACAACCTGCTAGCCATGACCGCTCAGATACCGATGAACATCCGCATCAACAGTCAAGGTACTGAATGCTCAGTGGAGTGTCTGATACATACATTCAGCCAGCGTGAGAAGAACAACACGACCAGTCAGACATGATTTTTATGTTTTTACCAGCTGAAGAAGTCTGTGCTGCCCTCTAACTTCAGGATATTCATCTTTTATCTAATCAGCGTTATATGACACCAAGAGAAAGCTTCTTTGAATCTGAGTTTCCAAAGATCTACGAGAGGAAGCACAACTGATTTTTGTTAACAAGTTATCTGAATTTAAACTGTTTTATATATATATATATATAAATGTTGACTTTCAAGGGACATCCAAATGCCCATTGTTGAAAAAAAGTAGATTTATTTAATTATTTTTTTTAAATTTATTTAATTAACATTGATGTTTT
Source organism: Leuresthes tenuis (assembly GCF_036924035.1). Taxonomy (NCBI): domain Eukaryota; kingdom Metazoa; phylum Chordata; class Actinopteri; order Atheriniformes; family Atherinopsidae; genus Leuresthes; species Leuresthes tenuis. The sequence continues at coordinate 10,767,546 of NW_027325361.1, read as the reverse complement.
TATAGTCACATTTAAAAAAGGTTGATACTTATTTCCATGACTCTGACAGCCAGGTCACAGCAGATAGGATCAGGGTCATTTGGTTGGACAGACATCAATATGGGAAAATGAAGATGTATTTCTGGGTAATTATTGACAATGCCACATTGCCCAAAGGTACCATGCAGATGGATTTTAGAAGAGATGGCAGAATGCTGCCTTAATCAATTATGTATACAAAATTTAGAATATTAATCAGCGTGAAGTATCTTCTCTTAGAGCTACACCTGCATATCTGAGCAGAAAAATCTGAATATATTTCAAATATCCTCTTGACATCCAGTTGACATTCATTTAGCTTTTACTAAAATCTATAAGCAGCTTTAACAAAAAATCCCCTTGTGTATTCCTATACCACAGCTGCTTAGGGCATCGTTGTTTTCCCTTTTTGCGACAGTTAGTATCTCAATACACTCTTGTTATCTCACCAAACCACAACACCCTACAGTGAGGAAGTAACCCTCAGCAGGCCTATATGTTGACCTGTTTAGCTTATAGAAGCAGCATGCCTGCATGCATATAGTAAATGTGTCTTTGTCTTTGCGGAGATTCCCTTCTACATGCAAACCCTTTGATCTTATAGCAAGGTTTGTCTCACATGCTGTCTATCTGATGGTACACGCAAGCTATTTCTCAGTAAGTAATGATACAGGTGAATTCTGGGAAATGTTCTAATGGACACTTTTGAAGAATTCGTACACAGTGAGGCTTGTCCCATGAGAAATGATTCTGTACTTGCTCTCTTTTGTTTTATGAGATATCAAGGAAGTCATCAAGTTAAAAAAAAAAAAAAAAACTATTGTCTTCCTGACAGATGGCAGACAAGATTCTGCTCTGAACCTCACCACCAACGGCACAAGCAGCATCAGCATGTCAGTGGAGCTCAATGGAGTAGTGTACACTGGTGAGTACCTCTGTCATGTGATACAAGATGTACGGCTCATCACCTTCAAAAATTCGGAGTCAAGATAATAAAATATGCACATTAAGAACAGAGCTAACCCTTCAAGTTTGTTTGCTTAGTTTGGCAGAAAGACTAGAAACAGGTGTAAACAGCTAAGCTGGCTATGCAAAAAAGTTTTTTTTCTCAATCACATAACCCTTTAAAACAAGGGTTTGTGCTGGCCCGTGTCCACAGTATCATTTCCCTGCTTCCCAATTATTATGTATGTTTAAAGACATACAGTGAATTCTTGCAGTGTTGTGTCAAGTTGACCACTCCTCATTTGAATGAAAATGAGGTCTCGCCTACTATACGCAAATGAGCCAGTCCAGCACCACCATTGGAGATTCCAGACAAAGTTTTAACTAATGCTCCATGATCTAAAATTAGATTCAGCAACCGTATGGCTTTTTTTCTCATCTTAGATATTTTTAGACTCAAATTTCTGCAAACCATTTGTGAGATATTTGGTCAATTCTCTTGATGCTAATAGTAAATGTAGTTGGCACGGCTAGTGTTTCACACTGGTTTTTAGAAATGCTGATTGCTAGCCAGTGCTGTGTTCATGTGTCCGACTGAGCCAACCACTGAACACTTCTGTGTGATTTATGGTTACAGCAGAAGATATAACGACAAGGCTAACCACCGTGATTATTTGTGAATCAATCTTATCATCAACTGTCAAAAGTGTTTCCTAAAATTGAGATTAAGTTAAACTGCTAAACCTCATATTCTAACATTAACTGTTGGTCCTCTTCATGTCTTTGTCTGTCTAGGCGTTCTTTTTGCTCAGGCAGCGGCAGGGTCAGCCTCATCCGGTGCGTCTGCATCGTCCCTCTCCAACAAGCCCGTCAGCAGTCGCGTCGCTCCACAGCAGCAGCAGCAGCAGCAGCAGCAGAACACACCTACCTCAGCCTCCAGCAACCCGTTGTCTTAACAAACTCCCAGCCTTTCCACTCTTTTTTTTTTTTTTAATTACCACGCTAAGAAAAGCCAAAAAGCAACCTCATTTTCTATATCATCTATGCCAAAAAAAGAGAAAAACCATCATCAGTACAGAAAGACAAACTGAACGTCAGCTCACTTGAAGTACTCTATCTCAGGTTTTCTCTCACAAACTCACCTCTTTTGTTCTTCATCGCCAAAAAGGATTTTGAAAAGAAATATCCCAACTGAGAGCCAGTATATGCTAAACTATAACGTGTATAATCTGTGAATTATTTATTTCTGCATAAATGTACAGATTATTGGAGAACAACAGAGAAGTTAATAACTAGGAAGGCTAAAGCATTGTTTACAGACACAAACACAGCTACTGACTGACAATAATGTTTTTATCCTCTAGAGGAGAGATTTTTTTATTTTATTTTAATTTTACATTGTTATTATTATCATTATTGTTATTCTCTTTATTGTGTTTTATCGTTTAAATCTTTAACAATTCTTTCATTGCAGGAGAAAAATCTCTATATTTAGAATTCTATTAAAAAGAAGTATGAATATCCTCTATTTGTAATCAGAAAAACTTTAAAGGTATGTGTTGTTTCTTCAGGGCATATAACGACGCACGGTTGTGACCTCATTTTCTGTAAAACCAGATAACCTTATTCACATGGCAGCCATTTTGGATCTCTGTAGGAGAACAAGTCTAATGCAGGTCTCCGCTCTGGTTGTGCAATGAGATGCACGTCATATCATTGCCACAGGGTGTCCTGTGAATCCGAGGGATCTGCAAGGATCTATTAGGGCCCAACTAGACTTGGTGTGGTAGGCTCTGGCACAAAACTGTTGAATTTTTTTTGTGCTTGTTCTTCCAGAGACAGCTGGCTAATATGTATCCAAAATCCACTCCTGTTTATTGACATAAGGCCAGTTCAAAACGTATCTATGCCAATCTTGCAGGTAGTTTGTCAATCTTAGTGTTCAGAATGGCTCCCTGTAGGAGTAAGGTCAGTTGTTAAAATGAGCTCCGTTCAGCGTTCACACTTAATGGGGATAACACAAGTTTTCATGATTGTTCTCAGGTGTCTCTTTGCTTTGTACAATTTCCCGCTGTCTTCTATTACACTGGACAGAGTACTGCTTTTCCACCCCTTTGTTAGCGGAAGGATACGTTTTATCTTTACTCTGACTTGGCCTTCTTGTTGATTGACTGTCTTACGGTCAGATGCATGCGTGTATTTGTAGATGAAAACCCTCCAATCAGAAATGAAATGATTGCCTGTCTTAGATTCACAGAAGTTGAGTGTCCATTAAATCCTTGTTAATGTGGACTCGCTCACATGGACAATCAGGTGTCAGGTGACACAATTTGGGCCTCAGAAGAAACCTGACAGGCATTTCAGCTCATCTCTGTCAGTTGTTTTCTTTTTGTAATGTATTGTAGATTACAGGTGCTTTAATTTTTTTTGGTTCGGCTTTGTGTTTTGCATGATGGAGTGCTTCTTCTGATCCAAGTGCTTCTTATCCGGAGCTGTGACGTGGACAGGGTCTCCTTGTGACCAGCTCACCACCTATCGAGGATATAGCAGAGAATGTCTTGTGATCCTCTGACTGTGCAGCTGTTGCTTAATTGGATCTTTTGATAATATGAGCTGAGAGGTAATCAAATCTGTGGCTGTGTGTTTGCTCGTGTCAAAGTGTTTGTGCAACTCTCAGTTTGATTTATGACAGAGGAGGCACCATGCCACTTCATAAGTAGTTGCATCTCTGCATTTTGAAGCAGATCAATCATTCAGCTTTTTGAACTTTAACCTGTGTTACCTCTCTGGACTGGCTGTTAAAGATTGTTACTCCTCCCCTCCCCCTCCTCCCCGACCCCATAGCCATGCCAAGCAGCCTCGTTCCTACTGACGATAGGAAGTAAATCAGGCCTTGTCTGTGGGTTCTGTTTTGAGGCCTTAACACAGCATGAGATGACCAGAGAGCGCGCAGTACCTCTGTCTAATCAGTTTTTACTGTTCCAGTCAAATATCACCAGATGGCTGTCGTGGCTTTGATTTTAGACTCGCTTCTCAGTGTGAAATCACCACCAGCTGCTACAAAAACACTGGTCACTTTTGAAAAGTGCTCTCCATACAGTAAAGGGGCATCAGAATGTTATTTTTTAAGGAAAATAAAATAGTAAAAGAGCTCAGAGGATTGAGCTGCCACTGCTTTGTCAGATTTTGTGGCATAAAAGAGAAAAATAGTTGCAAGTATTGTAACAACTCTAATATCAATGAGCATATCAATGAAAAAATGTAAGATTTTGACGTTTGAACAGCAGACAATGAAGGCATCTTTACATTAAACCAGTTTTACTTTTTTTACTTCTGAACAAATCTGCATGTGTTTTAAATTAACGTTAGATGTAATATATTCTGAATATGTTATTTAAAGGTGGCTTTTTAGCATGAGCACATGCATTTCAGTGAACTCTAAGGCCAAAGAGATGGAGAGTCTACTACTCTTCTGACTGCTTCATGTGGGGTTCCATTTACTTTCTATTATATTTTGATATTTGGCACTTGCATTATGTATGATTAGAGACACTCAATCCTCAAGACTTTGTAGCACTGAGACAGATTTTTCCAGTCTGGGAAACCGATTTCTTTTCCTTTAACATTTAATTATAGTTTTGTTGGAAATGGAAGTGTAAAACATCCTGTTTTTTTCTACTCAATGGTGTACTGTAAATGTCCCGATTATGACATAAATCACCAGGGAAAAGGAAATGTCTTTGAATCTAGCATGTTCTTTGTGTAAGCGCATCACATGCATCCTGATGGAGAGGAATGTTTTTGTATGTCAGTCGGATGGCTCACAGTGTTTTTCCTCTCTGAGTTGCAGGTGTCACAGTTGCTGGTAATGACTGACAATCAAATAGAGGCACACTGCAGCTGAATGCATAGGTTTGTGGGGGGAGGGCAGCTGGAGAAAAGTAAATTAAATCAATCCAGATCTAAAGGATCAACATTGCCTTTTTTAGATTTGACCCTCTGACCTCTTGGCCCCCAAGGCAACATTCAAGCACCTGCCCCCATTCAGTCGATCCATGTTTATTGTATATCTATTGACTGCTTCTGTGAGATATTTGCATTTGAACAGTGGAGGTACTGCAGCTCTTCTCTCTCGTTGTGCATGGCAGCATTTTCAGGGAAGGTTGGAATGTTTTTAATTGCGTGGTAGCGACAATCAGGAGACATTAAGGCAACACTGTATACCTCTTAACACTCTCGACATCCCTTCAACCACAACCAAGCCCCGTTTCTACCTCAAGGACTAAAGCTTTGGCAAATTGCTTCTCAGCCACCACAACAGAGAATAGTGCTGTAGGCTGTTTCTCTGCAGGAAAACCTCATCAAAACGATGCTGATGCAGGTTGACAAGGACTTTGAAAGAGATTGTAATAACCATAGACAATCAGATATCAGTTTGTGACTCTCACCTTTAATCAATAACCATTTTAGTTATGCAAGTGGTGAGGGACTCACTTCAAGGCTCAGCTCTTTGGTAAGAGCGCCCCCCAGTGGTATGTTCTGTTATGATGCACAATCAGTTAGGCTTTCCTAAATGGAAATGGAGAAAAGTTGGACGGCTTCAAATATTACATTTACCTCATTGAAAATATATCATTTTTTCCTCGTATCCTCCCAGGGTTTTATGCCTGTTGGAGTGTAAAAGCCTCTGAATCAGCAACCAGATGATCAAGAAACACTAATACTCCTGAAATACTCGCTATCTTACAGAGTCAGCACCTTTTGAAGGAATTTCAAGGCTTGATTAAGAAGTATGTATCAAAGTCAGTTTATTGGTTAGTAACCAGCCATCCTGTCATTCTGCAGGATCCTCCACATCAGAAGTTGCTGATTTCTGATAACAGTTAGCAGTGAAAATGATCAGTCTAACTATGTAGCATCTTGTGTGAAACCTGGGCTTATTCAGAGTTTTTGTTCAGCGCTGCATCTGTTTGTCTGTAGGCGTTTCTTCTCACTGAGCAGGTGGTTTTCATCCTTAGATGAGTCGATGTTCGCATAAGACTTTGGCTTTATTCTGTTGTCAGGGTTAAATCTTTGTTGTGTGGTTATGCAGTTTAAAAGCTTGGATTGCTTTCTCAAGTCTGCTTGTTTGATGCTGTTATACAGACTAAAACTAAGACTTAGCAAGTTAATTTTGTTTGTCTTTGAAGTAAATTTCTAGACCAATAAATATCCGCACAAATCCTCAGTCTCTTGTGATCGGCTTGTGCACTCTTTGTCAACTGTCCATAACGTAGGGACATCATTAACCCTTGAAATACTGCTGCTTTTCATCCCACCAGAGCTGTAGAAAAAAATAACTTGTAGAAATCCTGCTAGGTCTGGAGCGTCTTGCACGGAGAGTTAACTCCGGCTCCTGCTCCCACATGCCGCTGACATGGACGTTCAGATGGATCATTTACGGGTTGAGGTGCATGTGGGTTCAGGCCTTTTTGACTGGACTTCATCACTGACTTGACCTCCATCAGGTGGACTGTGGGCAGGGAAAACAATGATGAGAAAATAACAAGATGCCTTCTGCTGTGACAATTGTATGAATTAACCTGTATTACTAAAATTCATTAAATAGATTATTTCTGAAATATGGCTTTGTAGGGCTATGGATTATATCGTGTTTATATTGGTTGTTTTTGCTATTTCTTTGCTTTCTTTTTGACATGCTTTAGCAACTGAGGCACACAGAGATTACTTCTAGAGCAGATTTATGAATACAGCGACGGTGATGATGATGACGATAAAAAAGAGAAATGTGATTATTTTAGGGAAGCCTGTGATGTACGTGTGTGTGCGTGTGTGTGTGCGTGTGTGTGTGTGTGTGTGTGTGTGTGTTTGTGTGTGAGGAGCTTCAGGTGTCTTTTCACTATCTTCAGAACAGAAACAAGGCGTGTCTCTTGTGTCTTACAACTTCTCAGGAAAATCTACCTCTACCTCCAGTTTGATGCATTTAACCCAGTGAGGACTCAGGTTACTGTTCAGCGGGAGGAGGGAACAAGGACGGGCGCCGGGGTCCGAAATTAACTTCATCATACCAGATTAAATATTAACTCTGTTCTCTGGTGTCACACTGGAAACAATAGTCGTGTTATTAACTCTGCTGGATACAAACAAAACTTCGTCTCACTTGATTTCTAGGTTAATTTCGAACACCATGATGGCTCCCTCTTGTCCGTTACACGTTTGTGACACTTCTGCTGTTCAGTATATTTGAGCACCAACACCAGGGAACCCCCAGCTCAACAGCTAACTACTACTAGTACTACAACAAGTACTGCTTCTTGTACCACTGTTAGTACGGCAGGTCTGTTTTCAAGTTTTTCTGTCTGCTCTCTTCATGTGTGCTTTTTCCTCCCTTTTCTTTAAATGATTACATTTTTGATGAATGGGATGTTTCCCGGTAACCACGGCGACAGTGAAGTGGCAGCGGGCAATGCAACTGTTTATTTTTTTTCTTTGTTTTTTATTTTTCTGAGGGGTGAAGAGGAATTCTTGCCTATTTACTCAATATTTGTCTGTGTGAATACATTTTTTTGAATCTGAAAATAAATAAAATATCACCTTTCTTAAATGTCAACAAAGCTTTGGAGGTTTTTTATTGTCCTATGAGACAGCATTTTGTAGCCAAATGTTTGCTCATCTGCAATCTTATTCAATGTTTATCTTATTAGCATATTATTAGCTTATTAGCAGCACGTACACATGGGTGGCAGAGTGGATGTTGGTCTTGGACCAACACATCCAACCTGAACAGTTTCAAAGTATCTTGGCATCAACTGTATTAGTTAAAGTTACTAACAATCTCCTTATGGCCTCTGATCTTGTCTCTGTACTGGTCCCATTAGACCTCAGTGCTGCATTTGACACCTCTGACCACAGCATCTTTTACAAAGACTTGAACTGGACTGTTTTTTGAGCCATATTTATCTGACAGGGATCAGTTTGTGCATTATGAACTCTGTCAGGGGTTCATTATTTCACAGGGTGCCAGACTGAGACCGTCTCTGTTCACTCCGTATATGCGTCCTTTGTCACCAAGAAACAAGCTGATCACAGTCAGCTCTATTTATCTATGCAGCCTGATTAAACTAATCAAGCTCTATGATTATTTTGGAGACCTAAAAGCCTGGATGACCTGTAACTTTCAACTTTTGAACCCCTACAAAACGGAAGTCATTGTTCTTGATCCTAAAAAACTTAGAGATTCACTTTCAAACTATATATATTCACTCTGGGTGGCATTACGTTGTCCTCCAGTTCTACTGTTACAAACCTTGAAGTAATTTTTGACCAGGATTTGTATTTTAACCCTCAGAGTACTCGAGAGTACTGACTGGTACCACCAGGTCAGATCACATTTCCCCCATTTTGGTCTCTACTGTACAGATGTACCACAGGGTTGAGATCTGACCTCTTGACCTGTGAACGGGAGCATTGTCATTCTGGAGAAGACCACTCCCATCACAGTGGAAATGTATTAGTGGTCAATGAAAAGACCACTCAGAAAAATTTTGTATTGATTTGCAGCGATCCATCCCTCTAAGTTAACAACCAATAAAATGTCCCTCACAGCGTAACCAAGCCACCTGATCCCCTCACTGGAGGGTCAAGAGTTCAGATGTTCGAAACCACGTGAATGATCGATTTTAAATGCATTCACAATGATCAGGAAGAAGGGAGTTATAAAGCAATCTCATCGATTTATTTCCAAAATATTATGTGTCAGAAGAAGTTTGCAAATCCTTTATATCCTTTCCTACAGTCAAATTGCATTTCAAATAAAGTATTGTACCTCTGTCTATGCTTATTTCAAATGTTCCAGTATGTGAAAGTGACCTGGATGGTTTTTCATTCATAGCAACAAATCAGGGCTGCACGGTGGTGTGGTGGTTAGTACCGTCGCCTCACTGCAAGTGTTCCAGGTTTAACTCCTGGCTGGGGCCTTTCTGTGTGGAGCTTGCATGTTCTCCCTGTGTATGCATGGGTTCTTTCAGAGTACTCTGGCTTCCTCCCACCCCCCAAAAACTTGCATGTTAGGTTAATTGGAGACATGATTACATGAAGGATCTGAACACTAAAATCATTATTAGCATTAATGATAATGGTAGCAATAGTTATTTTAGCAAAATTATCAAACGATCTGAAATTTTGTTGATAATGTAATTCTTTATTAGCAGCTTTTGTCCCACAACGTATATTTACTGTCAAAAAGCCAATTTAACTGGCATATTTTCCCACAATTTTTTTAAAGACACATGTTGTTGTCATTTATTCACAAATCTCTTAATGCAGCTGTGGGGCTTTTTAAACTTTATCTTCTTTTACTTTTCATGTATTTTATGCCCACTTCTGTTTTTCTAATGTGTGCCAAAGTAAACTAGAACTGCTTTCAATTCATTAAACAGGGTGTGAGCCCTTTAAAACAAGGTTTCTGTGTTGACCGAGACGTCTCCTGTCACGTGATCACAGGGGAACACACTAGTCAACGTGACATGTGTCTCGCGTTGACGCTGAACTGTTCTGAAGCACCGCCCGCTAGAAAAGTGCGCAGCTCTGAACCTAACTCACCCCAGCAAATTTAAACACATTCATTGATTCGAGAAGTCGCGGGGTTGAGTGGGGCGGAGCTAAATCAACCAAATTCATTCTGCTGGGGCGGGGGTGAAGAAAGGCAAAGCATCTGACCAGGAACGGTACGATACAATAAGGTAGTTTGTATTTAAATGTTCGCAAGTCCCACATGAGGAAGAAAAGATGAAGCTTAGGTCTCAGAAAACAATTACTGCTTGTACGCCGAAGAACACCCGGAGACGGTCCAATAAAGAGACACCAAGACCAACGCGCTCGTCGGTGTCGGTAGCCGAAAGTCCGCTCCAAACCAAGGTATCGTACAATGATTTACCACCTATATCCACTAAGTAGATGGCCTCTAATATCTCAGTGATACTAGTAATTACTTTTCAAGGTAAAATACTATATGTGATAGTGATTGCTCGATTTTACTAACACTTGGCTGGTTAGCTGATGTGTGTTAGCTAGCTAGACTCGTCGTTTCTTAACAGCAGACTGTTGCTAACGAACGTTAGCTGCCATTGTTTTGAAGCAACGACGATAGACGTCTTTGTGTTCCTAATACATTTAAATAACTCTTCGTGTCCTCTACGGCATTTTTTTTTATGATTTCTTGACAAGTTATTTAAACGCACGTTGAAGGTCACGTCCGGCTCATACAAATAACGCTGAATTGTTGCAGCAAAGCTTTCTTCCGGGAAGGTCGTAAAGTTTAGCTTGTGTTGATGTTTTGGAAAGCTATTGATTCAGCTTCACGGTCATTTTTGAAGGTTTCAGTGGCAGGCGTGTTTTTTCATTTTAACATCGACAAGGAGGAGAGAAATCTCAACAACTGTATTGTGTAATTGTTTTGTTTTTAGCACACACTCGATTTACAGGCAAAGCTGCAACAAACGTTATTTTCATTACAGGTTCAGTGTGTTGACGAGACTAAAAGAAGTCTAAACGCACCTTTGAGATATATTATGTTATAATATATCAGAAAACGAGTAAATTCACCCATTAGAGGAGTTGCTGACAGGATCTTTAAAATAATTTTGCCTCAGTTGAAGTTGTTCTTCATCTTCCATTAATCAACTTGATGCTAATGTACAGCAAAGATCAGCATCATATTGGACAAAATGGTATTAAATTTGATTTCAAGCATTACAAATTTTTGATATGGAAAAGTTGATACAGATTTTGTTCATTTGGCTTCTGCATGGGCATACATTGTAGTTTTTATGCTTGTCTGTAACGTGACATCTCTACTTTAACTGTTTCAGCAGTCCCTGGTAATGCTTACCCCTTTAAGTCTGTTTGCCCAGATGTGTTTTGTTAAACATGGTTTATTTTTACCCTGAGCAGCGAAGGAACGAAGGAAGGACACTCGTCCTTCTACTGACATTTGAATGAGTTTGTCTGACACTTGTGGTGCGGGGAGAGATCGTCCTATGACACGATCTCATGGAAACATCTGTACATTGAAAATCAGTCTTGTTTAATAACTGCTCGAACGAGCCTGACTCTGGACCCTTTTCATGTGTGTTGATGTACGGTTTTAAGTGAGATTGCTGAGATGGTTCACAGTGTGAGAGCACCACATTAAGAGAGATGATCATCCCCTCACAGTGTCTTTGTTGTCTCATGTCACCTACAGCACAGGAGTGTGACTTATTTTTTTTGTGGGGCATTTTAAATAGGCCACTCTGACCGTCAGTGTTTGCTGTGTAACTGTCCTGCACCCACACTGGGATTTTCTTTGTTCTGGTATTTCTGACAGGTCAAAGCCTCCTGCTCTAAATTAGACACACAGAAATAACAAGTGTTACTTCTGTTTTTACTGGTTACCGGTGTTACAGCTATATTATTGGTAGCCTAAAAGAAAGCAGCCGCGACAACAATAGCACCTTTAGTTACTCTTTTAGTCTCCAGCCAACAAATGTGCCACCAGGTGATGTCGTGGCTAGATGTCATCCCAGTCGGGGCTTGTGAGATTTTCTGCAGGATTGCTGCAGCCGTACAGGATTAAAGAGCCCAGTTGTGTGTGTGTGTGTGTGTGTGTGTGTGTGTGTGAGATGGTCTTAGTAAAGTAGGTCATCAGACCACAAGCTTGTATGCTCTTTACACTGCAGCGTGCAACGTTGACTTTTAGCATCGACGTTGTTTGTTGCTGGAGGTTTTCAGTTGAATCCTGCTCCCAGTGTCGTTGGTTACAAACAATAAGAATATACGTGTAGACGTTTGTGGATAATGCTGAGGCCTGGTTTTGCATGTCATCAGTCAGATTAGCAGGTCTGACGGTACTAGTCGGTTTTAAAATTGTCATTCTGTTTGATCTTTCAGGCACAGGATGAAGAAACCTTGGATAACCACTCTGACGATGAAGTCCCCACAATGAGGAGGCGGCCGCTGCCTCGTGGCCGGGCAAGAAAGAGAGCCATTGCTGTCGGCGACAGAGAGTCGGGTATATTTGCACGAGCAGGAGATTCCACTCCACAATAAGGTCACAATGATCATCACGTCCATGGATGCAGCTTCATGTAGTCTAACATTTTGGTTTTCTTTGTTTTGCTTTCTGGCTGATTGTAGATTTGGCCTTCAAGACTCCACTCAGGTCCATAATGCGTCATGAGCGCATCCTGCCAGATATCGACATGACTACTCCTCCCAACTCTACAGCCAGAAACATCTACTCGCCCATTGTGCGTTTCCTCACACCCAGTAAAGAAAGTAAGTGCAGCTACAGTTACCGCCATCTGAACCTCTGTTTGTTAATTATTTTTGTATTGTGACCAGTCGGCGTTTTATCGAATACTGTTTTGGCAGCAAATTGAACTCTTAAATTTCTCATAGGCGTGAGCTAAAGTGGTGCGCTTACAGTTGTTCTTTATCGGTTAAAGACAGCACGCTCTTTTTTTTTTTTATTGAAAACTGTTTTGTCACTAATTACTGACATCACTGGATTTTTAGCTTAGTCTTTCCACTGGTCCTGCAGACTTTGAAGAAAAATCTATTCAACACTCGGCAGTCTCTACACATAAATTCCTGAGCCCTCAGATTAGTTTTGCTCATCCAGTCTATATGTGTCTTTATTTCTGTCCAGATTTAAAGTGTCCTGGAACAGCAAACAGTGTATTAATGAGCCCAGAACAAGGTGTGTTTGGTTATGGCTCCATTGACCTTCTGGCTGGAGACGAGGACGATGACGTCTTTGATCCGTAAGTAGGATTTTCTTTTGTTCTTGTTCTATTTTTCCAAAATTCAAAGTCAAGCTCAATGTCACCAGGACTTTATTTGATAACTTTGAAAAGAAAGTCAAATGAAAATGAAATATTTAGTTAAATCTTTTCCTACCTAAGTCTTATCAGGCGACCAAACTCTCTTTAGAGATAATCTGATGTCTTACATAACTTTCCTTTTACTCTATTTCATGACTGTTTTAATTTTCAGATTTACCTTTATCAAGAACATCCCATCACAATCCCAGCATTCCCAGCCCCGTATCAGAGATATTCCCCCCAAGACGAGGAGCACTCCAGAGGGCACGCTGGTGGTCGACCTGGTGGGTTTAATCCTCTGTGGTTTCCTGCTCACTGTACATGTGCATGGCCTATTTTACGTTAAATCAGTTACTGGGAGACGATGAGCTGAGGCAGCAATTTGTGTTATAACCCAGTAATCCACTGCGTCAGCTGCATACGCACACAAGGCTGGCAGCTCATTTTAACAGCAACTGGGGGGAAAAATTGTATATTTCCATAATTTTTTCCATAACGTTTTCTTCGGTATTTGAATTCCACAAGTTGTGTTTCACTTGTTTTGCTTTTATGAGACACATGATTGTTTTTGGTTTTCTCTAGAGCTGCACAATTAATCATATTTTGATCGTGATCCCGATTTTGGTGGCCACAATTAAATTAACCTGATCGTCAACCATATTTACATTAAAAATGCGAGCTCTGCTGCCTGCATCTCTAACCACATGTTCTCAACCAGTAGTCTACCAACCACCAGGGGGCGAAAGCATGGTTAAGGCTTCATTAAGCTGCCTAAGTGTTAGGCAGTGTTAGGCAGCGCATTTATTCTAACTTAGACAGTCTGAGTTAGAAGGGGCGACATCCATTGTTTGGACTTGTTTTTGGATTCAGGGTAAGAAAAGTTATTTGCAAAGAGTATAACAAAGTAGTGTCTGCCCCGCAGAGTAACACCGCTACTTTGTTCAATCACCTGAAAAAACATACCAAACCTAAATATCAGGAATGAATGAAGGCCAAAGCTAATGTTAATTCACAAAAGCCCCGTCCGAGTCCAGCGCCAACAGCAGCCCTGCACCGGGCAGTACCCCATCCATCTACCCCCCAAAGACACGCAGAAATAACAGACGCGATATCTTTTTATTTGGCCTAAGACATGTGTCCGATCAGTGCAGTTAGTACTTCAAAATTTTAAATTATTAGGTTTTTATTTTGCATTATTTATAACTTATTCTAATTTAAAGTTAAAATTTTCACTACAAATTAAACAAAAATAATTGTGATTATGATTTTGGTCATAATCGTGCAGCCCTAGTTTTCACTCGACAGTGCCAGTGAACCTCTCTTACTGCCCGCTGTAGGATGACTGCTTTTATCCAACCGTCAAATATATCCCCACGATTCTCTCGCTTTAGTTATCCTTCATCTGGGTCGGCCGGGAGTTGGCATTACAGCAGTAAAACAATCTGATGGGTCAGCTAGGCCATGGCCAGGCCATCATAATGAAGAGATAACAGTAGCGAAGAAAGCTGACCACAAATAAATGAACTACTTCTTGTTTAACCGACCTTATCCTTCTCTCCCTGTGATTGGTTAGCAGTAAGATAAAGTTTTGTACTTGTAGAACTGACTTTTCAGACATTTGTTTTGAACTTACAGACCTGATTTGTTCATGGAAGCTGTTTATTGGTCGTCATATTGACCTCAAATCGGCAACAGTTCACCTTTCACGGTAGTTTTAATGTGTGAGCAACAAGTCAGAGACATCAAGAATGAAGCGTACTGGTTATTATGATGACTGGTTAATAATGGAAGACTTCTGAATGATGATTCACTTCTAGTTCATTCCAGCAGATGCAAGTTTCAGTTGTGCAACTTTCATGCACAACTCACTTCGTCTTATAACCATGAATTACACAAAACGGTGTATTCGTGGTCATGACCAGAGGCGTCCTTGTGTTTTAAAAAAAAACAACTATTGCGCTCACAGGAGAGCCAAACATGTAGCCACAATGTCACGCTTCAGCAAAGCACACATGACACTTTGATAATGATTTGGTTAAGAGCTGTGATTGGTGAGAAGAGCAGCACCCTGATGTTGTGTAATGCAGCTGAGATGCTGGTGTGAATCAAACTGTGACGGATTACTTTAAGACGTATTTTAAAAACAGTGCTGCGGATCACAGATGTATCAACTGCAGCTTCAACAGATCTGTGGAGCTTCTCATCTATAGTTAACAGGAAACAAGACTTCTGCTGGCTCATTCCAGAGTGCGTTTCAAGCCAAGAACACTTCAGACGTGTGGAAGTGTTCCCGCAGCATCCTGTTTGCTTCATCCAGACACTGATAGCAGAGACCGTGTTTCTATCGCTCTGTGGGTCTGGGTTTAGAGGCTCGTATTTATGTGCGCCTAATAAGTGAGGAGTGTTTAAATGAAAAAATGTCTGTCTCCCCAGGAGGAAACCCTGATGTTCAGCTCTCTGAATGTGATCGAAGAAGCAGAATACACCTTCTACACTTCTTTCCAGGATCATCAGTACAAGGTGATGTCCACCATCCATCCACATCCACCGTGTTGTCATTCATTTCACACAGTAGTCTGTTCTTTAAAAGTTTAACACATCAGTGAGTCAGAAAATATTGAAATAC
Organism: Leuresthes tenuis; assembly: GCF_036924035.1. Taxonomy (NCBI): domain Eukaryota; kingdom Metazoa; phylum Chordata; class Actinopteri; order Atheriniformes; family Atherinopsidae; genus Leuresthes; species Leuresthes tenuis. The sequence continues at coordinate 10,752,093 of NW_027325361.1, read as the reverse complement.
TCCACCTATAATTGATCAGATGTAAAACAGTCACTGCTCAGTTTAAGAAAACCAGCAAATACTTGTTTTTTTCTGCTTAAACTTGAGCTGATGCCACATCTTTAGATCTTTAGATGATAGACGGTTGGACAGTGAAGTTTAAAGATAATCAATGCTGTTATCCAGTGAGACTAACTTGAGTGACAACATGGCCTCGGTATAATGTGTGTGTATATATTAGTTGTTGTGAAAATGCTTTGGATTATTGAGCAGAAACTAAGATGATGAAATTGAGCCCCTGTGCTGAATTATGGAGTAATTCCCTAACTCTCACTGAAACAGGTGTACATGATCCTACGACCACATGTGAGGGAGTTTCTGCAGGCCATGGCTAAAGTCTATGAGGTAAATGAGTTTAAATCAAGTTGTTGAGTTGGCTTCAGGTAAACTTATCCGCATTTGGTTTGTTTTGAGTGTCGTTTGCAGGTTAATTTTCTTTCCTCTGTCAGAAATTTTGTTGCGATTCTCAGGTGGTTTCCAATCCCCCGGCCTTGCATTGTAACAGCAGCTGTGTGTTTCACTTTCACAGCTCTTTGTTTACACGTGTGCAAAGAAAGAATACGCAGAGAAGATCCTGGAGATCCTGGACCCTCAGAGAAAACTGTTTCGGTGCGTCTCTCAGAGAGTTTCTTCTGTTTCTCATAAAATAAGGACAGTAAAGAAGAGCTGTCCATCAGCCTCGGGTGATTAATGACATGATGGCTTCCCTTGCAGACACCGTTTGTACCAGGATGATTGTGCCTGCGTCCTCGGACACTACATTAAAGATCTGGGCACCCTTGGGAGGGACCTCACAAAGACGGTGGTTCTGGACAACGCACCCCACACATATCCCTACCATGTAAGCTGTGGGGAAGTTTTAAATTGAGTGTTTCTAATCTAGTCATTTTCATTGCTGTGATGGCCGCTCTTTGTGTAGTTTCTCAGTCCTTTTGCCTTTGGCACACAGTAACAAACTATAATTAAGCTCAGTGACTCTGTTTTGATCCGACTGGGTGCTCTCAGCCACAGGAGAGCGGGCGAGACAGCCATATAAGTTGTGGCTAAGGAAGAGTAAAAAAAAAAACACCAGTATGCTAAAACGGGTACTAGTTACTTTCATACTCTGATACTTACTCAGTAACTTCTTGGGTGAAGTAGCTAGGAACTGTAACGTGCCCAACACTGGTCACAATGAAATAAGACTTGTGTATGTTGGGTTAACATGTTATTTATCAACGTAAACCTAATTTTCTTTGCTGTCCCCTTCCACACTGGCTCCCTGTGGGATTATCCTGTAGTTGCACAGTGAAAAGAGAGACGGTCCATTCATGTTTGTGTTGGTTTTCCAGCTGATGAACACGATACCTATCAAGAGCTGGTCCGGAGAGCCGGCGGACAGAGAGCTGCAGAGGCTCATCCCCTACATGGAGAGACTGGCTACAGCTGTAAGTCTGCTTAACAATTTAATTTGCGCTCAGTGGTAAACTTGTTAACTTCAGTTTTCATGCGCTGGCCCCAATTTCCATTTAATTTCTGCCAAAGCAAGCAGCTGTTTCGCATAAAAAAGATCTAAACCATGACTGTGTTCTACCCGCTCGGCTCCAAACAGCAGAACAAAGCAGTTAACAACAAGCTGGTGAACACGGTCGAGCATTTAGCAGCTGCAGATCTTTTCCCTCGGGACGTGACAAACCATCAGCAGATCTTAAAGAGTGACTATCAGGCTTTCATTTGTCATGTTCCCAGAAATAACATTTCGAAATGGAAGGTAATGTTGTTTCATAAATGCTTGCTGGGTGAATGATTTCACTTGTCTGCTGCCGCCGTGTGGCCACAGTGTGTAAATGCAGGTTTATGGTTGGGAGAGGAGACCTTAATGTTGAAACGGGATTGAAGTGTTTTATTTTTACATATTAACACCTGATGATGGGCACGAGTCAGTGAGCTGGATCAATATTTTCAGTGACTCCTCTGTATCAAACACATTTATTTTGCTCATTTCAATATTTTTTTGTGATGGCTTTTACTGCTTTTAATGTTTTTAACTGATAGGAAACGGAAATGTATCTTCAGTCCTCAGTTTTTCTTGGTCTCTGTCTCGATGTTGAAGTATTTAGGGTGTTTGGGATTTTTATCAACAATACACAAGACATTTTGTAATGTGGGATAATGATTATGGAATATAGAAAGAGAGACCAAATGAAGAGGGTGAATAGCTGCTTTATCGTCTGTGAGCATGTTGAATTTATGGATCGGCTGTCTGAAGAGACGCTTCTGTTCTGTGGGGTTTTTTCTCACACTGTTTGAGCACAGAAGTTAAACAGTGATAAGTGCAGCCTGTGAATATTTTTGAAAAGCTTTTCCAGGCTGTTCAGCGGCGAGCAGAACATCTGGTTATCTGCAGCAGCATCTGCCCGCTGTCCTTCCTCCCCCGGCTTCAAGGCTGGGCCTGAATATCTCCCGCTGTGTTTTTTCAGGAGGATTTTCAGGAGGTGCTGAAGAAGAGGAAGGATCACTTCCACAGGCTGCTGTCGGAGGACTGACGGGACTCTACTCCCTTTGGCAGCTTCACGTGACTTTCGCAGCAGTTTGCTTTCGTTTGGCTTTGGTCAAAAACCCGGCTGGGTTTGGCGAACATGCTGGTGTGTGATGGAGCTGCTCGCCCTCCTCTGTCCTCCCCGATGACGACTTCTAACGACGGCACATTCGAAACTTGCTGCTGAACGATTCCACAAGCAATAAAGTGCTAACCTGTGTATATATTTACAAAACAACATGAAATGTCTTGTTTATAGTCATAATTTTCTATTTATTGATTATCTAGCTAATAAACAGCTGTTATGTGTATATTATATTATATTATAGAAATGCTTTTTTTAATGCAATAAATTTACCCTGAAACCGCTCTGTTGTCTGTTATCCAGACGTGTTTCAGCACCTTTTTTAAATCAGTTTTATATTTAAACTAAACTTGAAGTCTGTCGTTGTCGTGGCGACATTAGACGCCTCGACACGCACCACCTAAGAGAGAGGAGCCGTTTTAAAGTGGGCATAACTACATGTTCCTTTGCACAGCAGGAGGGTAAAAGGAAGCATTTTTTCCCCCCCATTTAAATCTTAATAAGGGAGCGATGGTGGACGGCTTCCCTCTGAGCTGCTGTTTTGTTCTAGTTGAGGCCTTAAGATGTTGAATATGTGTGCAGCTAGACCAGAAACATCAAAGATATTTGCAAGGTCCTGACGACTGGAAAATCAGGTTTCGGATCCAGATTTTTTTTTTACTTTTCCAACACCACCTCATTTTGTGCATTTCTCCAAAGCTGGAGATTGTTTTCCAACTACGTGAAGTGTTGTTCTACTTTTTCCACATTTATGGGATTATTACATGACTTTGTTTTATTTTTCCCACTCAAATATTTGCCGAAATAAAACGCCTCACGTTCTATGCAGCGAGGAAGCAAAAGTGGATTAGATTTATTGTATTGTTCTCCACTGGAATATTAAGCACCTTAACACTTTATCAACAGCTCTGTGTGAAAGACTTTGGATTTTAAACGACCTCATATGAAACCTATTTAAAGGAATAGGAAATGGCCCATTAGTGCCAAGATTAGCGTTTATTTTCTTTCACCAGATTCATTTAAAGTGTGAAAACAGACTGGAAATCCTCATTTTCACGAGGATACATTCAGAAGAGGCCCTGAAGTTGTGAATTATACTTCCATTGACTAGACTGAAGGCAAGGCACCGTGTGATATTACAATGCATACAATAAAAACAAGATATTCAGATGTCTACACACCAGTTATTACTTTGGGAGTAGGTGTAAACCCACCCTAAGACATCATGTCTTAGATGTATTTGAATAGCTGAAAAGCACATAAAGGAGTTCCCTTGCGGTCACTGATATTTGAGTCATTAAGAATCAGATTCAAAGTTCTGCAGCAGTGCAAACACTCATTCTGTTTATGGATATTAGAGGAGAGCCGAAGTTTAGTCTCAGCGTAAATGTTTACTGTCGTGTTTGGATAAACTTGTGTTTGTGATGGATGTGATTCTTAATGTTGAATTTGAAGGTAAACTGAGAGTAAATGTCTCCTCCTCCTTCTGCCGCTGCGGATCCTCTTCTGCTTATTTGCTCCATATGGTGTTTGACATGGTACCCAGGAAGAAAGGGGGGAAAAAAACGTGTGTGGGCGGAGGAAAAGCCTAGTATTTTGTCCGTACTGAAATTTGATTCACAAGTTCAGGATCCTGAAAGACAAAAAGCAAACGGAGGGGGAGGGAAGAAAGGCAGACAAGGACGGAGGGTTTTTTTTTTAACTGCGAGAAGAGTAAAGTCACCTAAATACTTTGCAAGCTCCGACCAAAGTAAGTTGATTTCAAAGAAATCTGTTTGTAATTCAGTGAAACACTCAGCTAGGCATTTCATTGAAATTAAGCCACGTTTGTGTTTGAAGTGTATCAGCCAGCTGCGTTAATTGCCTCTGAATGGCCACAAGTTTTCAAGATTTCTGAATGACCTGTGTGTACTTTACGCGCAGGCTCGGGCGCTTCATGTGATTTATTTGTCAATAAATGTGGCATTTCCTGCTTCATTCGCTTTTCGGAGGAGTAATTGTTGAAGGTTTTTGTGTAAGAGTTGCTCAGCAGCAAAGGAGGAGAAGGAGGGGGGGGATTTTTCAGCGGGGAGGTAAAGGCACATTGGCCCCTCACGCGCCTTTCCCCATCCACGCCAGCTCCGATAACCACACCGTGATTTATTCCCTTGCGACGCCTCCTAATTGCACTCTATACATGGTAAAGCCCTCATTTGTTTGGATAAAGATCGTCACCGCGGAGTTTTGCGTGCCGACTCTGCGCCACTGTTGGATGTGCGCCAAGACGTCCAGAAGAAAATGCCCCAAATTCAATCTGCAGATGTTAATGACGCCTCTGAAACAGTTCAAACACGGCCAGACCGACAAAGGCGCGTGATTGGTGCCGTTTTACTCTCATCTGTCCGATGCTTTTATCAAGTGAGTGTTTTTTTGTGTGTGTGTTTTTAGTGAGGGAAGTGAACTAAAAGGCCTGAAGCCATCGCGATCTAAAAGGTAACGGGCACTTTAATTAAAGGTTTAATTAAAAAGCTTATTTTTGGTTTGTTTGTTTTCTTTTTGTTTTTATATCAGTGCTAATTATACAGACCGGAACCTGTAAAATGTACTTAGCTTTAATCTAAAAGAACAACAGAGAAATCTTTTAATAACTCATACAGATGATGTGTGACTGCAAAAGAGTAAAATGGGAAACGTCTCCATCACATACCTTTTTAATGAAGAGTCAAAGTGGCAAAACCTCTCTGGTGTAATTGGGAATAAACAATTAAAAGGTTTTTTTTTCCCTATAAGGCATCAGGATCATGTTCAGAGACATTAACATTCAGCACAGCTGCCTTGCTGGCAAGGCTGATATCCTGCTTTATTTTCAGCCCCTTTTGCAATGATTTGCCTCTAACTACCTCTTAAGACCTTCAGTCTTAAGATAGTAAAATAGTGAATCGTTTACCTATCATTTACCTATTTTGGCCTCAAGGATGTTATTAAAAGAAAGATCTCCACTCTTCGTCTACGAGAACACTGAAACGTGAGATAAGATGTCACAAGCAATAGGTTCTGGGAACCACTATCTTCCTGGAAGAAGTGTGCCTGTCACTATTATTATGTATATTTGTGCCTGGGTGTGAAAACTGGAGGCGACTGTGATTGTTTTGTTGTTTTCATCTGTTTTTTTAAAAATTTTTTATCAGTCTATCCATGTTATTCCTTCCTTCCTCTGTTATTGTTTAATGGCTGCTTATTCAGTGGCTCTCGTCTTCCACTGACTACGTTTCAATGAAGATTTACTCACTTTATTGCTTTGATTTAGCTGAAAACCAAACATTACAGCACTGTGGGCATATTTTGGCTTTTGGAAAGCCAACGTGATGCGTGGCATTTGCAGTGTTTGCAGCAGTTCAGGAACAGTGTCTTTGGTGGGACAGAATAACTTCTTTAGTTTTATGCTTTGTAACTTTGCAAACATTTTCTATGCAAAAAAGCCGTATAACACTGAAAAGAAGGGAAACCCAAAAAGCAAAATATGACCTCTAAGCCTAATTTAGATAACGAACCAATAACTTGGACAAGGCAAATTGTTGTATCTGCAGCTTAAAGCCAGCAGCCAGCAGCAAAAGGCCATTGTAATGCCAATAATCTAAAATAAATAGAGGCAGTAACTGGACAGAAGAAGATAATTAAATTTGTGTTTAATTTTTGCACGACAGTTGACATCATCGCAACTGTGTCGACCCTTGGGCAGATTTCAACGTTTTAGAAATACTGAGGTCATCATGTAGGAGTTGTCCTACCTAAATCATTTGGATTTTGCATATTTTCTTTGTTATGTCATGTTAACAATGAAATTATATATATATTCTGTTTTTAATTCCCTCAAAGTTGTGTCAAAGAGACTTAGATACTCACAAATGTAATTCTGGCGAAGGAATAACCCTTTAAAGGGCTGGGAACTGATACACTACAATGGAAACAGCTGAAATGTATCGAAATATCAGATCATTGATGTGAAAACATCATTTTTATGTTATCCACTGAGCAGTGGGAGCATTTCTTGTGTAAAATAAAAGACTTATTACTTATTTATTTATTATTATTACTTATTTTGGAAAAACTGGAATCGAGGGAAATAATTAACCTGCTTGTGCCCAAATATACTTTCGGTACTTTTAGCTAATTTCAACCTGAGACTTCTGCATATTTTCACCTTTCAAGCCTGATGTAGCATTAGCATCACATCAACGTTTTCAACGCACAGCTATTTTCTTTTAAAAACACATTGATCAAAGTTAATAAGTTAACTGAAGGGTTTTCATTTCATGTTTCTAGTTTTCTTCGGAGGCTGAAGAGTGAATGTGTTAGTTGACAATTCAGAAATCCCTCATGGTTTAGAAGGATGACGTAAACAGAGCTTTAGGCTTGGGTGTCTTTGTGACTTTAATGTGGTGAAATTTAAGTATTTAGTTGAGTGTTCTTGAGTCCCACATGCTTGTAGAATATAAACTCCCACCAAGATTTGGAACAGAGGAAGATACAACCTCAATGTCCCAACTGCATCATCAGACTTTTATGTGCAGCATCTTTACAATACAGGATTGTAAATATGGTTTCTGGACTTTTGGATTTTTAAACTGTTCACAAAAACAAACCAGCTTTTAATGTACAGTATCTATGTGCTGATATTGTGATTAAAAACATTTGCCAATAACAACTCAAACCTGTTAAGACATCTTTACTGGACACGTTACCATCTGTTTATACTCCTGTTTCCTTTATTTCTAAGAAGCCCATCCTCACTAAATGGAGTCAGTTGGAATCAGGCCACATGCAATCCCACTTTGGTTTGGTTTTGAATCTTTCATCCTTACCCATAAGGATGGTTAATGCTGAAAAAGTGTTTTACAGGTAGATAAAAAGAAGATGGAGGATCACAGAAGAATCAACAAGGCCACAGCTTACAGGATAAAAATGATGAATATGATGGAAATAAAGATTTTTCTTCTCTTGTTTCCAGCATCGCATCCTGAAATCAGATGATTTTTATTTCATATGTTGGGTCAAAACTGTTAGCTTTTTAAAGTTGATAAAGAAAAAAACTGCCAAGCCAATAAGTTGCAACATTCTTGATTTTAAGATGGGGATGTTTATTATCATTTTGATTTTCACTCACTTTCCTGTGTGTCCCAGGTCTGGTGTTTTTAGCTGATTTTGGCCTGGTTTTCGTCTGGACCTCTTCCTGCTCCTCTCAGGCTGTGTGACTATGAGCACCTCGGGGCTTCAGGCCACTAACCGGCAGAACGTGAAGGAGCTCGACAGCATGAAGGAGTCCATCAGTGACATTATTAACCAGCTCCAGGACATCGACCCAGCCAGGCTCTCCTTCTCCCCCTTCCTGGACCTGGACACTCAGATCTCCTTGGCGCCGGTGTCAGACAGCCCCGAGTCCTCGGTTGAGGAGCTGCACTCGTCCTCCCACTCTGTCTCCGGCTCCCAGCGCTCGCTGGAACCGCCACTAGCAGCAGATGAGCCAAGGAGTGAGTTATCACTGTCGCTTTTTACTGTTCGCCTGATGGTGCTGTAGAGTTTGAGAATATGCCAGAACAAATTAGCAAAAGCTAAAAAGTCAGACTGGATCAGAGCTGATTAAGGCTGTATTTTTATGTTTTAAATCCTCTCTGCAGTTTTCAATCTTGAGTTATATTGCATAACATATACATATTTCAGATTTTATTTTAGATCATATACAGATTTTATCATCTCCTTAGAGAAATAGCTTTATTTCATATGATTTACATCAGAAGGAAAACACTTTAGGACTATTTAAAAGCTTTATTTTTAATAAAACGGTCGCAGTGAGTCCTTCTGAAATTACTCTAAAATAACAAGAGAGCTAGAGGAAATGAGCCATCTTTGTCGCAGATAAATCTGATAACTTTTCCACAACCATGGCAGCAAAGATCATAAGAGCCCGGATCCGTTTTTCTCTAGAAGGCAAATCATTTTTTTCTCTGGAAGCCTGCTTGTGGAGCACTCCATCTGCGATGTGAAGTGGTTGAATGCCTGTAACTTTCCACAGCAGAAATATTCCTTGCAGTCTCTGTGAGGTTTAATAGATGTTGATTAGATGGCCTGTAGCAACAAATGTTATTGGACAGAACTTTTTTTTTTTTAATCCTGCTTCTAAACCTAGACTTTAAACTCATTTCTCTACTCATCTCAAGCTGTCAAATACTTGAACGCAGTTTATGAATAACAAACTGTTTACAGGACATGCTTTACATCCAATAAACCCCTTCCAATAAGACCAAAATTAAATAACATTGTGTATTGGTGCAACTCTTTATGACTTCCTCATGCCGTCTGTGATAATCAGCCTTGTGAAAGATGATGAAACCTTTCAAATCAGACACATATGACTGCTTTCCTTAAATAGGAGGACTCTAGTTTTCATCAGATACATTCTATGGGTACTGTTTACAGCTGAGGATTAATACACATTTGAGAGACTAAAAACACATGCAGTTTCCATTTTCTAAAAGAGACTAAACTACATGAAACTTTCACTATACAGGCAATACTAATAGGCAGAACAAAGTTATTGTGGCTTTGGTTGTGTTGCAGGATTTGTTGACTATCAGACAAATGCCACCAGATTAATGTTGTTAGACGCATGCATATCTCTCTGACAGTTTAAATGAAACTCTTGGCTCAACTTTGTACCCTGGACCTAAGGAAGTGAATGATTGATTAATGTTAGCCTGCAGAGGATTTGTTTTAGTGTCTGCTTTTGGATTCTGGATTAAAATGTGTTCTGATTTGAACAGGCTCTGTTCCTCGCAATCAGCAGCCAAACATCAGCCTCCCAGAACAGCCCGGCCCAGATCAGACAGAAGAGGGGGAGCTGGATCAAACTCTTTCCAGTCCCATCATCACGGCGCACAGTTTGGACGCCACCATGGAAAACCACATTGGCCCTCGAACACCAGTCTCTCAGGGAGATATTCCCAATGGGACAGACACACAAAGATGGAGTCCAGAATCCACCAACCTGGACAGTACAGTGGATGAGGGCCGACCTCTGATAGGCCCGCCACCAGAGAGCGTGGAGCTGACTGTGTGGAGCTCAGAGGGCCGAGGAGAGACTTGCGCAGCCACGGAGGAGGTTTCAGATCAGGGACAATGCTGCTGTCGCTGCTGCCAGTGTAAATGCTGTCAGAGAGGCCGAGTTCCTGCTTTCCTTTCAGTCCTAGCTTCCCTTCTGTGTGCAGCCGGGATCCTCTATGCACTCTATTTCTACATCCCCATTAGACCCCCTGACTGCCCCGATGTAACCAGCCGCATCCTTTTCACCCTCTGCTGCTGCGTGGTGGCTGCGCTCCCCATCCTGCTCGGTACGCCTCAAACACCTGCACACTCACAAACACAGACTCAGATGAAAGATAAAGGTTAAGAGTGGATTTGGTTTGTCTGGCTGCCTCGTCTTGGAATGTTTCAGCGTCCTCTTTAATTTCATGCACTTTCAACCTCAATGCAGCAGAAATCTCCCCGGGCCTAAGCATAATTTCCTTCTCCTTCACATAGTTTTAAATGGAAACTACAATAAGAGATTGGCTGCGTCTCTGTCTCTCAGGCTGTGGCTTAATTTTCTCAGTCATTTTAATCACTTCCCAGGCTGGGCGACAAGAGAACAGGTGGCAGGAACATCCAAATCAAATCCAGTCCAGATGATTTTCCTCTCACCTATTTATCAAACAAATGATAGTGGAGAGTATTTGCATGTGGGCCATTCTGCTGGCAGTTGCTGTATTCAAATGGAAGTAGGAAAAGTAAAAGGTGCTCTCAAACAGGTTTGTCATGAGTTGAGAGCTGTTTGTGGAAAGATGGCCTAGATTTAAGATGCTAACTGACTTATTGCTCTTTTATCCCTCGCAGCGATGCTCACGGGTGCGGCATGCCAGTTCTGTGCCGGCTCGCTCAATCTGCAGGAGTCATTTCCCAGAAGACAGACGCTTCAGCAGTTGTTTGTCACGGCGTCCTTGGAACAGTTTCTCCTTTACGTCCTCAACCTCATCATTATGGCCGCTTTGCTGCCTCAAGGCCAGCTAAAGTTGGTGCCTATACTGGTTGCCATGTTCATCTTTGGAAGGTGAGTCTCAAAAGTGGTGCACATGAAGATTTCATGCTTGTGATAGAATCATTAAACTACCACAGAGCTGGTGAAATCAGACTGCATTAAGCCTGTTTTAATGACTGCTCCACTTACACAGACCTGAAACAAAAGTCTTTAAGCTAAATCAAAGAAAACTGACAGACCCGCCACATGTAACAAGGAGCTGAATATTACAGTAACAAGATAAATTACATTTATAATGTAAAAAAATAAAAAATAAACACTCAATTCTAAAGTTTTATGTATCAGGGCATGACAAAAAAAAAATCATCTGGTACGTACCAGGTCTCAGATGAGCAACAATACATCATATTACACTGTGACATGACTCATTTAACAAAAACTAAGCCAAAATTCAGAAGCAGTGGGTGAAAAACTTGATATAGCCCAAGTTTCAATTGCTGATAGACCCACCTTAAGCATCAGTAACTTGTTTTCTGTATGTAGGTTTGCAGCATTTGTTCATACACAGCTCCGCTCAGGTCCCATCACAGCATTTTAATCAGCTTGAGGTCTGGCCTCACAGTTGGCTCTAGAATACTTTGCTAAACAGAGGAATTCAAGGTGGATTCAATGACTAGGTTTCCAGGTCCTGCAGCTACAAAACAAGTCCAAATCATCAGCCCTCCACCACTGTGCTTGACCGTTAGTATGAGGTGTTTGTACTGATATGTTGTTTGGTTTTCTCCAGAGATGCCGCTGTGCATTGTAACCAAACATCTCCACTTTGGTCTCATCTGTCCAGAAGTCTTGTGGTTGGTTCAAATAAACTTTGTAAATCTAAGCTGTGCTGCCATGTTCTTTTTAGAGAGAAGAGACTTTCTCCTGGCTGCAACCCTTCCAAACGAGCCATTCTCGTTCAGTCCTTTTCTAATGTACTGTCATGAACTTTAACATTTAACATGTTAACTGAGGCCTGTAAAGTCTGAGTCTGTTGTTGTTTCCTCTCACTGAACATTTCACTCTTTGAGCTTGGGGTGAACTTGTTGGATGTTCACTTCTGGAAAGATTGTCAACCGTCTTGAGTGTTTTCCACTTGTGAATAATCTTTCTTTGGTTTAAAAATGCCCTTGTAACCCTTCCCTGAGTGATGCGCAGCAGCAATTGTTTCTGTGAGAGCTTTGCTGATGTCTTTCCCACACATCTGAATGTTGCAGACCAGCAAACTAAAAAAGCTTTTATAGAGGCGCTCACACCAGCTGACATTCAGTTAATCAAGTGCATTTGATTGGCAGCTGCTTATTACTCTTAACTCCTATAGAGTTGAGGGTATATTTAGTCTTTCACACACTGCTTTATGAAAATAACAATAACATCATGTAATATGTCAGGTGTTGCTGTTTGTCTGAGGTTGCATTTATCTAATTTTAAAACCAGAGGCTTTTTTATTACTATTATCATTATTATTAAGTCCTGAAACATAAAACCTTTTTTGTTTTCTTTTACACATGATTGTATCTGATCCCGAACGGGACACAAACAGCAAGTCTTATCCAAACAAGTTTATCCAGAAGGGAACGTTTGTACTAAATCCATCCAACTGAAGGTAACAATTTCCACTAAGGAGTAGTTAGGAAATAAGAAATAGTCACCAAACCTATAAGTTTTCATCCTCTTGGAGTGGAAAATTTCACTTGATAGTTAGAACTTTGACCTGCTTGTTATGATGGACAATTCAATACAAAAGTTAAAATACTTCATCCTCAGTGTGTTATGAATATCTGCTCAGACCTCTCAGCAGTTATTTCAGTCTAAATCATCAGATTAACAGACTGACGCTGCTGTCTGCTAACATGGGTAAAAACAAACACAACTACTGTCATTAACGAAGCCAGAGAAATGTTTTGGCAGCGTCTGATAGAGCTGCTGAGACCTCATGAACACAGCTCTACTGAACTCCTTCATCAGCTGAATTGGCAGAAACGCTCTCTATTTATTCTGTCTGCCGCTGTGGTTGAAATCTAGTTTGAATAATTGGAAGTGTCATTGTATCATAAATTCTGGAAAATATTGTTTGATATGTAATGTCAGAAATATTAAACAGATTTCCAGTTGAAAAATAGTTTTTCCAACATGAAAATAAATCCTTTTTTTTATGTATAAAAAAAAATCAGTGGAGAAACAATAGAAGGGGAGGAAGAGCAGCTGAATTTAGACCAGGGATGTTTGATGTTTCAATGCCTAAATGCTAACCTCTACATGAGGTTGCCAATCAGTTAATGCCATGGGAATGTGCGCTGCTAAACATGTCGGCCATGTTGTGTCTGTGACCACCTGAAGTTCCCTTTCTGCTCTGTTTTTGATCTCTACCAGCGCCTGACAAATATCCACCGAATGCTCCTTTATTTCAACGAGTCAGTCTCGAACTTTGTCCGTACTGTTGTTTGGGACTGGATGAGTAGTAGTTAAAGCCGAACAGCTTTCTACTGTTGCCACAAAAAAGTCATTAAGAACAAAAACAGTTCAACTGTGGGTAAAAAAAAAAGAGAACGTTTAGCTGATAAATACAATAGAACTCCTTAGAAAACTACATTTTCTTGTCACTTTCTGTGTGCATTTGTTGCTGAGGGCAAACCCTCACAAACAAAGTTGATGTGAGAGTTAATATCTATTATAAGATATTGATTAGAATAATTTCTATCTCAAAGAAACAACACAGTTGAGGTAGTTTAGACTAAAATGAACATCAGCTCAGTTTTTAAAGACACAGTGAGTCTGAAATGCCTGAAAACGAGCCTGAGCTAGATCAAGGTTAGCATGGAGGGATACATTTCCATTACAGATTTGTTTTGTTGAAAAAAAGGCCTGATTGACTGAAGTGAAAATGCTTAACTTGCCGATCACCATTCATCAGGGAGGTTATGAGTATTTATCATTAATATTTCAACTCAATCTGATGTCCTGTTTTTTGATCCTCCACAGGCTTGTTTACTGGCTCTGCCTGAACACATGCAGCTCCTGGCGAGGCTTTGGTTCTGGCCTGACCGTCTTCCCGCTCCTCGCTATGGTTGCTCTCAATCTGTTCCTCATGTACACACTCAGTCTCAAAGAGCCCCTTTTTGACTCCCAGGATATCCTCTATAATCAGGTCACCCCCTCTTCCTGGTCTGGGGAGACATCACAGAGCCCGAGTGGCAAACCAGACATCCTGGACACTCAGTGAGGAGGCGAGCCGAGCTTTCTTCTCCAAGAGGCCATCTCTCCAAAAATAGGCCATTCCTGCGGTCTGCACTTCAGCACAGCTACACCCGCTGCCACTATAACCTCCAAACTGTGACGGCTTAACTTGTGTTTTTGCTCCTCTTGTGCACAGCCTTTTGTTTAATGTGGATTTGTGTTTTATTATCTGAAATACAAGACTTCTGCCTGCTAGTGGCCGAGGATGCCTTTGAACAATGCTGTTATGAAGTTATAAAACATTTGCCCTTTTAAGCTATTCCAGCGCCTGTATTTAAAGTTTTTAACTCTATGTACTTAAAAGCTTTTGTATGTATACGTCTGTATTTGGTTTGACCTTAAAAAAGAAACAAAGCAGGTCCAGTTGTCAAACTTTTTTATTTTGACAATCCAAAAACTTTGTACATGATTAAGACAGAATAAAAGCAATTTGTTCTAAAATATCTTTTCTTTCGTTTACAGTTGGTTTCCCATTAACCAGTTGCTGCTTTTGCCTTCTCTGAGCAGCTATTCCTGGAGAGCCGGCGGTGCGTTTTCGTTCCTGGGACTGTCATTATGTGATAACGTGCTGTCAGTTCTGCTCTACATCTCCACCCTGCTGGCGTGTTCACCACTGCTAAAGAACTCGTCGGTTTGTGGCACCAAAATGAGGCCAAAACCCAAACAGAATAAGATGCTTTTAGTCTCTTTTGAACTCTCAGTCAAAGGGAGATGAATGAGCTTTCTAGATTACTTTAATTAGAGGCAATTCGTTGACTAAAGATATACAAAAAGTTTTTTTTTTTTAAAATACAACTCTGAAGTGCTTCAGATGCTGAGATTTATTTCCTATTCCTTACAGGAAGTGGATGTCCTGAATGCCCAACTTATAATTTTGACATAAATGCTTCTGCTTTACTCAGATCAGATCAGATTAAAGTACCCAAATTTATCACATCATATCTGACTTGTGAATGCATGTCTTTAAACCTAATACAAAGGTTTGCTTGTAGAATTTTATGACTGTTTCCTGCTTTGCCTGCAAAGTTAAAAGCAGTGTCCTTTCCTCCGAAATACCTCACATTCAGCATTACGCCCTGTAGTAGTTTCACACGATGGAGCCGAGCAGAAAAAACAAGCTGCTTGAATTCAAGAGTATTTTGGGTGAAATTTCTGGGAGTTGAGACAGTTTTACCTCAGGGATAATCAGCTGCTGTTCTGAAGATTTTCCATTGTGGGATTATAATTACAAAGTCTTCACTGGAGATTAATAGAATAGAATAGAATACTTTATTCAGCCCCCAGTGGGTGAAATTCAGATGGTTAATGGTTCAGCCATAGCTACTTAAAGTTAAAAACAAGCTTCCTGGTTTGAGATTGTCTTGTGAGCGACTTTTTCAGGTTTAAGCCTGAACTTTTATCATTAAAGTCCCACTATAACTGTTACTGATCCCCTTAAAGTTCAACGGTGTGTTTGAGACTTTTACATTTCAAAGTTTTTGCCATGACAAGACTTATTATGGTTTGGATTATGAATCTAAACCTTTTTCCTCAGATAGTGAATTGTGATTCATTAATATGTTAATCTGGCTCCACCTATGTATGCGCCCACCTGCTGTTTTTGCTTTGACTTTGTTTAATATATGCACTGTGTAGCACCTCTGATATTGGGGGTAATTCAGTCAGAACTGTAATAACCAGAAAGTGGTTCTCATGAAGAGAAAGCTAAAATGCAAGTGAAAATATCCCAATGATTATGCATTTATTCTGTACTCATTCCTACAATATAAGTTAACATGTCCTGCTGGCCTGGTCAGAGCAAGGTAAGGTCATACTAAACTCTCTGGCTTAGCAGCACAGTGAGTCATGGTCCTACTAACTTCCCATTTCAGTAGTTCTTCACAGCTAATTTGCATGTTGTGTGCCTCTAAATCATGCAAATTAGCTGTGGAGTCACGATTAGTTCTTCCATTATTTTGTAAAGAACAGACAGAGTGTCTTACCTGCACCTTGCTAAGACATTAAGTGTTGTTCTGTAAGACTCAAAAGAGAAATGTCCAACCATAGCACTGACGGCTAAATTTGATCCTGATATAACATATTGAAGAAAATCTGGTCGACAATGTTTAAAAGAGTCCCACTTTTAACAGAGGAAACTGTATTTTCAATATACATTCAGGGCATCTTCAGACTCTTCTCAGAAACTAAGAATGACAATAAAATCTCTTCATCATTAATTGCAGCCTCAACATCCTTCTATGATGAGTTCATAGAAATTCTCCCAGATTTTATGTGTCACATTTACTTGACGCACAAAATCAAGTAACCTAATATAATTTTTCAAATGAGTTCAGTGTAAGCTAAACCAAATGTCCATAAATTGTTTTTGACCCAGGGTAGGTCGTTATAGTTGACTTTCTTTTTTCCAGCAAAAATCCAATTGATCGGATTAGGTAGACCCATGTTATGTGGAGTAAATTTGGGAAACTTGCTGTCTCCTTGATGTTTCTCTGGAAGCCGCCCAGTTAGACCACAGTCTGCTGTTCTCAGAGCCCTTCTTGATGTTTAGGGTTGGAGTTTTGTTGCTCTACTGTGAGTTCACAGCACAGTGGCATTGTGCAGAAACACAAACAAGGAACAAGAGCTTTAATTTAGATTCATTTGAACACAGCAGTCATGACTGTGGTCTAGAAATAATCCCAACTCAAGATCTAACTTCTAAACACATATTATGGTGTCTGTGTGTTTGAACATTTAAGTTATTCACATGAAACACACAATTACCTTCTAATTCTGTCATTGTGAGCTGAACATTACGGGAACACTAGAATAAAGCAGCTTTTATTAACAGGTTGTCACACTCAGGTGACACGAGAGATTTGTTTAAATGTAATTTCAAATGTATTTGTTATAACAACACTTGTGAGTGCAGCCCAACCAGTAGAGTCCTCTCTGCAAACTCACCTCCTAATCTCTGAGTGAAAAGACAGAATCGCCTCTGCAAAAGGTCAAAGTGTGAGTGGCTTTCTATTTTGTACAACTACATTTGTATGAACATTCTTGGACAGATTCAGCTGAGCAATCGCTGATCAAAGCAAACTGAAACGTAATATCCTCAAAATGCAATGCAGACTGCAATGTAAAAACAACACTGTGGTAAAAGTCCTAAATTCCTGTGAAATTTAGTTCACATTGAAAAACAAATTCAGGGTAAGTTACAGGCTTCAAATACCCTGTAATCTGTGGATGCCGGATGACTTGCTTTTAAGATGTGAATGTGTGCTCCATCATAAGTCAGTGACTTTGTGCTTCTGTACAGACAAAAGTGGCTGGAGGAGTTACAGTCTACAAAAATGGTGATAAATGCATTGTATCAAATTATAGACCGATGTCTTTGCGACTGTAACACACAATGGGTTTAGGAACAATCGATCAACATCTCTACGAGTGACGGAATTTATAGAGAATATAGCAACAGAAAGTGTTAAGAAACACAACAGTGTGGGATTGTTTATAGATATATGTAAAGCTTATGACACGGTTGATCATTATTGATCAGAGAAAATGTTAAATTACAAGTTTCAATGTGAAAAAGATTCATGATAAGGAATCACAGCTTTGAAGAATAATGTGGTGTTCCACAGGGTTCCATTTTGGGACCCTTACTTTGTTTAGATTGTGTTTTATTGTGTCTAACACATCGAAATTTAGAACATTTTATGGTAATACAAATTTAGATAGTTCAGGGGCAGACGTATCACTCTATTATCAAATACACTGTATTTGATAATACAGTGAAAAGATTTGATCATTTTAAAGACTTGGTTTAATGTTAATAATGCTCTCTTAATGAAAGTAAAGCAAAACTTATAACGTTTGGTTTTGTGAATGCCACATTTGACAAAACACTGAAGTTAAATCATGAAGTTATGAATCGCAAACTGTATTGGAAGTATAAGAAACAGAAATTATCTAAATCTATTAGTCTTCTGAATAAAACAAGGGAATTTATGAATAAGAAGTCTTTTTATATATTGTAACATTCCCTGGTAATAGTATATATGTCACACTGTGTGAACATTTGGGGAAATGCATATAAAAAAGAAATCAACCCTATAATTAAACCAACAATAAATTTGAGCAATTAATAAAGCCTCT
The DNA here is from genome assembly GCF_036924035.1 of Leuresthes tenuis. Lineage (NCBI taxonomy): Eukaryota > Metazoa > Chordata > Actinopteri > Atheriniformes > Atherinopsidae > Leuresthes > Leuresthes tenuis. The sequence goes on along the minus strand of NW_027325361.1, from coordinate 10,733,994 downwards.
AATAATAAATCCACAGATACATTTATTTTAGCTTTTAGTTTACAAATATTGTGTCCTGAAAAAATATAGAATCTATATTTGTGAACAAAGTCATGTATCCAAGACCTCTAATTTAAATAATGTATCATTTACTGCAGCATCTGTCACCACATTCCGATGCATCTATAATCAACAAACTTTATTGGAAGCCTGTATTGTGTGAGACTAAAGTCAGAAACAAACTATGAAAAATAAAACAAAACAAACAAAAACAAAACAATATCCGGTATCATTACAGCCACATAAAGATGATTAAATTATTAAACGTTTATCAGGAATTTCTTAAGGTATTGATATTATGTGATACAAATGTCAGGGCATGCATGCAGTGTAATTTCTGAAGACCTCTGTTTTTCAGACTTATTTACACAGCCATATACTAGAGTTATTATTATTGTTGGGAGTCTCGCCTATCTCATCACAAAAACCCACCAGGAAACCAATTCTTGGTGTGAGGAGAGGTGGTTATAATAATTTTCCTATAGATTTCAGTCAAAAGACTCGTAATGAAGCTGCACGTGTCGCCACCTGCTGGTCATCATCTAAAATGCAGATTTAATAACGATTTAATGCAGATTTTTCAAAAAGGGTCGAAAACGTCCATCTTTTACTATACAGCATATGACAATAGATTTTTATAAACTATAACTGATGCCATAGTCACAATACAATGCATGTTTTTTACCATCTTTTCAATAAACTGTGTCACACAGCTGCAGCGCTCAGCAGCTTCAACACAGACCGGAAGTAATGATTGATGTAACCAGAATCTCAAAGATGGCGGCGTTGGTGGGTAAGTGATGTTTTGACTAAAAAGACTCGTTGTTTTGGTGGATATCGTTGAGTTTCTAGATTCGCGTTTTTGTGGGTATTTTAAAACGAGCACACAAAAGGGCACTAGTCAATGGTTTGGGTGTGTCGAGAAGAGTATTTGTTACTTTTAGTGAACGCGCACGCTGACCTTGCTCTGTCTGCGTTAGCAAAGCAGCTAACAGATTAGCTGACACTTACATGAGCAGCAGCTGTAATGATAGCCAGTTGTCAAGCCAGCATTATTATTAATATAATATCAGTCTGGCTGTTGTTGCAATATTGTTTTTGTCCGCAGTGTTGATGAACTTAACCAGAGTCGTAAAACCTCGTTTACGTAAACTGCAACGCACTGATTATGAAACTAAAGTTTTCGGGAAAACTCTGCCACTTTAGGGTTTTTACCCGCATTTTCCATCATAATCCCGCGAGGAGAATCGGCTAAGAGTTTTAGAAACTTACTTAAATGTACTTTAGAGTTCGGCATCCATTTGGACACCCGATCAACAGAATTGTACCGAACAGTGAAGTATTTCTAATGGATATGAAACGATTATCTCTTTATGATTCATCCCTAAATATTGAAATTCAAAGTTAGAGTTGGATATTGTGAAGCCAATCATCTGCTGATTTTGAGGGGATATCTGTCTGATTATTTACATATCGCTTTAAAGAGCGAAGTGCTGAAATAGCTAATGTTAAATTTCCATAAATTGCCGTAGAGGTAGGTAAGAAAATACAGTTGTACATATTAATGTCATTCACAAGGTTGTTGCTGCTTGTCGCGTAATGACTTATGTCACAAACTGGGGAAGGTCTCTTATTGTTCTGCAATAATGATAGAAAAGTCAGAAACATAATGACAGGACCTCCTGCAACATGTTAGATTAGAAAAATACAACTTTTACACTGCTTTACCTATTTTCCACCAGCGAGACATCCTGTGAGCTACGAAGCCCTCCCATAGCCTAGTTTTTAAGGGACTCTTTCTAATTGCATCATATGTTGTGAAATTATGTATAAATTGAACCTTAATATTTGCATACTGTGGTATAAGATCTGATCGTTTGCTTGTCTGCAATTTTGGAGACGAAGCAAACATTCACAGGGACGGAGAGCCTCATTTTCGTTGTGTGTGGATCCATCTGTACTGTTGTCTTTGTAACTAATAATAATCACAGTAATAGTCCAAAACAGTGATACTGTGAAGATGCCACATGGTTTCAGCCCCCTTCAGCGTGTTTTCTTCAGTTTGTTATTCTTTTTATTTTGCAGCTCCTCGCCTGGCCTTATTTGGCTCTTTTTCAACAAGGTAAGAACATCCTAATCCTTTTACTTGTTACTGAGCAGTTACTCAGGAGGCTTTTTATAACTTTTGTTTTATTTTACGTATTTTATTTTTGAATCTTTTGTGTATTTGTGGAGGTTACATCATCTCACATTAAAGCACAATATACCTCTGAAAAGCAAAGGCTGAAATGTTTGCTGTTTCTTTTATTTTTGTTTTCTATATATTTCACATTTTTTGGCAGTGGGAGCGTTCAGCTTGCCTGCTGTTCAGAGGAACAGTCTCGTTAAGCTTTAAAAGCATCGTAAAGTTTAGGAGGCTCAGCATCCTCCTTAAAGAAATCCATCCAGCTGTCCATCAGACACACCATCAAACATTATCAGTATAACAGAAGAATCCTCTTTTGGATACTTTTTTTTTGTTATTTCGATGACCATTTTCACATTTAGATTTTCTTCATTTGTCATTTTGTTTTCTCTCTTTTAATCATCTTCTTATCCTCTCCTGTCTCTCAATTGTCTGACAGGCCCATTTCAGTTTTTGCTTTCCAGCAGAAGAGTCTGCACAGCAGTGCTAAAAGCGATAACACCAACCCAAGGTTAGTTGACCAGACAGTCTGTAGTAATTGTATTACCCGCCTCTAAACACTGTGCATGTGGTAAAGCTCCTGACCTTTCCTGTTGCAGTGTGGTGCCAGTCAGGGAGAGGAGCACAGCAGTGGCACAGGCCAAACCGTCAGCTGTAGCCAGCAGTAAGGGCGATTATGTCGTCACCAAGCTGGATGACCTGGTCAACTGGGCACGCAGAGTGAGTACCTGAGAGCCTCTTGGCTGTGTTAACATCCAGAATGTGTTGATTACATTCAAGTGTGCAGAGCTTTGTAAGTTTCACATGTTCATTTGTCCAGCTAAGAACGAGGCTGTTTAGTAACAAGTCACAAAGCTTGAAAGAAAGTCCTCTTTATAAAGTGAAACACAGAGAAGAGTTTTTAAGACAATAAAATGCTATTTCAAGAGGTAAAACATCTGACAGACTACCTTCTCCCTGCTGGACAGTAACATAAGTAACAATGTATTTCTGCTCTCCGGTGCTTTGTTTGCTTCATCTCTGCTGTGTTTCCCCTCAGAGCTCCCTGTGGCCGATGACCTTTGGCCTGGCGTGCTGCGCAGTGGAGATGATGCACATGGCAGCTCCCCGTTACGACATGGACCGTTTTGGAGTTGTGTTCAGAGCAAGTCCCCGACAGGCTGATGTTATGATCGTTGCAGGCACGCTGACCAATAAGATGGCCCCAGCTCTGCGGAAGGTGAGCACAGGGACGCTAATGATGTGATTTTAACCGTGTTCGCTGCTGCTGCTGCTGCTGCTGAAGCAACAATCTTACATGACGGTGCAGTTCACCTGATGACGCTTCAACAAAACAACTGCTGTCTCAGGTTTGACTCAGCTCTGTGAAATGGAGGATGGAACTGGGCAGAGTTTTTGTTCACATCTTGCAGACACTGACAGAGCCGTCAGTCAGATTTTTCTGTGTGCAAGAAGAGAGCGATGGGAGCACTGTAGCTGCACAAATGCTGGCCGGATTATGAGCAGCCTGCCGATGGATTGGCAGACCGGCATGAAGCCCTACTCCAGCTGAATATACAGATTAGCTCTTAGTCAGACTTTATATAACAACTACTGAACGGCTTCTTCCATCCAACAGGTGTATGACCAGATGCCTGAGCCCAGATACGTCATTTCCATGGGAAGGTAAATTAACTCTTTCACGATTTTCCTTTTAACATGTACTTCAAACAAGTGATGTAGTGATTACATTTTATTATTTTGGCTCTGGTCCGAGTCCTTTTACAGTACTGTGTAAAGAACATTTACATGACATTAGAAAAAAATAAACGATTGTGTTAGATTGACAAAAAACAGACTGAAAACATTAAAGCATAAGTTCATATAAACAGCCTTATTTTCTAATAAAGCTGCCCTCATTTGTATTGATTTTCATTTTATTTTGTTCAAATACCTAAAAATGTCAGAAATTGTGATGGAAAACACAACGTAGGCCTATTAATTGGTGATCAATTAAATTACTTCCAGACTGTTGCTCTAATAAAATCCAATATATTTAAAAATATTTTGCTTTGTCGTCATCTGACAAAATCATCATTCAAGTAACTTAAAGACAGCACCTGCTCAGGGAATTCACCTGTACTTACATGTGTGATGTCTTGAACTTTTCCTCACAAAGTCCGCAGTTGAAACATTCAGTCAAAGAAAGTGATTAACCAAAAGTGTTCTCGTGGTTTTCTTCTTCCAGCTGTGCAAATGGAGGAGGTTATTACCACTACTCCTACGCTGTGGTCAGAGGCTGCGACCGGATCGTACCAGTGGACATTTATGTTCCAGGTAGGCTTCGATGGGGGTTTTGCCACCCAAACAGTTCCTGTGTTCCATTTGTTCGGTTCTGAAAAAACTCTTGGCTGGGCCAGAGCAAAGAACCACTTTCATCAGGGTTATGGGTGGGGTTCTGAAAACCAACAGGACCAACTAAAATATATCAACCACCATGATCAAATCCTACTTTTCAACCCTCGTGAAACCGACTTCGGGTCTTATCACCCAAGGTTAGTGACCAGCCTCGACAAATCGCTGTTGCAGACATTGGTGGTTTTCACAGAAGCGTGGAAGCTGGTCAAGCAGCAGATACTGGTGGTTCGTGGTTTTGGAAATAAATATTCACTCATCTTGCTTTGGGCCGTGTGCACATCTATTTGTCTGTATCTCTGTCATCGGTTTTAGCGCAGCTTTGATTCACGATTACGGTCTCATTTAGTAGAAGTAAAAGTCACATCAGCAGCTGTATTTGCAGTCATTTGTAGAGTTCCTAGTTTTTTATTTTATTGTAGTTCTGGAAGTTGCTGGCTCTATTCCCAGCTTCCTCACTCCACACGTATCTTTGGACAAGATGCTGAACCCATCCAGTGTGTAGATAAAAAATAATAATATTTGCTAAAAGAATGTAATGTAGAAGTAGTACATGTATTAACCGGCTGCATCACAAATACTTAGATAGTTATATTTATTATGTAGTAAGATAACTGTGTAACTTACTGGTGTCTGTGTCGATGTAAACATGGCCGCCATAGTCCTATCTGGCAAAGTCCCATCAGTTACTATGGACACTTGCAGCTCACCGTTTGCTGTCATTACTCAGACCCATAAGACAAAGACCAGAGAGCGTGTAGTTTCACGTGATACATAAGATTCTATCTGTTTTCGCCCATCTGTCGTCAGGTTGTCCACCCACTGCAGAGGCTCTCCTCTACGGGACTTTACAGCTGCAGAGGAAGATCAAGCGTGAGAAGAAGATAAAGATCTGGTATAGGAAGTGAATGTGTTATATATAAATTTCTGTGTGTTCCTTATATGTAAATGCTGTATTTCTGGTTGCATTTGGAGCGCTGCTCCTCCTCCCATGTAGAGCTGCAATAACCTCAATAAAGTCATTATTGTAATTTATACACTGCTGCTTATTTTCAACCAAACCCATCTGTGTTCACTCAGTTCCGGTTTTCTGTTGCTTTAAATCAGCGTCATTATTCTGAGTTGCTTGTGTCAGAATTTAAAACTACAGTTAATAAATCATTTAAACCACATTCAGTCAGCCATGTTATATATTTCTCATTCATGGTGATACTTTTAATCAGTCACAAACATAAATATGAGTGGCAAACCACAGGATCTAAATTTTCAATAAACTGGGCTTTTGTGGAAATCCATGATTGTTTCTCGTGTCGTCATTTTCGCAGCTGCGGCTCTCGGATGAGCTGAGCCACCAGGTGGCTCCTGTGATCACCAGCTCTGACCTTCACTGTTGACGCTCAGCAGTGGTTGGAAGCGGAATACATTTTCATTGTGTGCAGAAAACCTCAGACACGCACAGTAAAATGTCACGTCACAGATGCAAATATCCCCTAAAGTTTAGGACGATCAGCTGGAGCTGCGTCTCTGCATGCATAATTATTGTAAACCAGCAGTAATAATTATTCCTGCACACTTACTTTCTTTAATATGAGACGATTGTGGATCAACAGAGTCAGCGGTTCAGCCCTGTTCGCTGCAGGGAGTTTGTGAGTCACGCAATTAATTCCTTTAAGTTCCTGCTGATGACCGCCTGCACGACTGCTGCTGTGGTAGTTGTTCAGCTGCTAAAAGAGAGAAGCAATGCATGCCAGCCATTACCACACACTGGTTAAAGCACATTTTGTGTAATGTTTTTAATACTGGATCTGTGTCGTGTTTACCTTCTTACTGGACTTGTTTTACACTCGCTGCAGGATGCAACACCCATCTACTGTCTTCTTAATATGCAGACAATTTAGCCTATTAGAGAGCTAAATACATTCTTCAAATGAAAGAGTTAAAAAAAAGCTAAAAAAATAAATCACCTTAAACATATCTAACAGCATTTCTTTAGTCGTCCACAGTATGAAGGTGTTGGTGACAGATATTACAAACTCATCCAAGAGTATGACCACAAGCCAATATTTATATTTAAAGCAGCAAGAAGATGGAGGAACTTGTAAAGCTGCCAGTTAGTTTAATATATGCAGTAGTGGAGGCAAAACCTCCCCCAAACATGAGTCTTGTGTGCAGTGTCATTATATCCTGTATATATAATCAGTTATTGGGCTCATACATGCAGATCACCACATTAAGTAGAAGTACTGCTGGGTGTCTGTAATAGATGGAGGCATCTTGGCTTTCGGCTAATTAGATTTTTATGGAGTTTTAATTTTTTCATTACATGTGTTGTAGATAAAGTGAAAACAGAACAATAAGATGTGTAAAAACCTCAATAATATGTCGACTCTAATGTAGAAAAGAAGGAACATTTTCCCATTTTAAAGGACAAAAACAGAGGATGGATTGCCCCCCCCCCCCCCCCCCCCCATCCTTCTTTTATGAAATGCTGCAGGTTAACCAAAGTTTCAACGCAGGTTTTTGCTTTTCGCCCTCCGCCTCCCCAGATTTATTTACATGAAATGTCGACTAACTTCTAAAAGTCCTGATTCAGATCTGAAATCTGCCAGCTGCTGTGGTTTCCCACCTGAGCGCCGCCTGGCGTTGCATCATCCATCCATCCAATGATTAATGTGTCCTCGCCAGCTGGTAACTTATTCCCACGTGTTCAGATAGTGCGCACCGTTATCTCCAGCCATAAGTTAAGACGTGCATAGAGTACTCTGTGTTCGTCTCAGCCAAGCGTTTAACAGCTTTTGTGACATTTGTAAGAGTGCCTTTCAGTATGAAAACAAGCAGGAAACCATTTAAAGGTGTGTAACACCTGACTGTCAGTCGAAATGAGTAAAATAAAGTGTCCATGTTAAGCTTTCGTTGTTTAAAACCATTTACTTTTTACCATTTAGAGAAATCTTATAGTTTCTATTCCTCTATATTTAAAACATATAACAGTATTAGTACTGTGATGAAACAATCTTTTTGTTTGGAGTTTTTTCAGTACATATGCCAAACATCAAGGTTTTGGAGAATTTTTTATTTTATCTACAAAGCACCTTATCATTTAACTTTAAAAATAATCTTCTAATTATTCCAAATATGAAGACAACAATTAGCTGCAGACTAATATGAAATTGTCCAGTTAAACTAGTGATGGAGTCTGAATGCAAACATGATCTAGAACAGTTTAACGGTGACTGGGGGCTGTTTTTTCCACGGAGCATTTTTTTGATGACGACGTACATGATCCTGATTATATTTGGATTAATTTGCTTAGTGCAAGACGCAACATTTTTTCCAGTTTTGGCCATTTTTGTTTCTGTAGCTCTGGGAAGAAAATGTCCAAAAAACCACATTCACGTGGTTATTTTTGCAAACTTTTGTTGATGGACGTTTGGAATATTGTCTCATTTGCAGATTTCCACATAAACTTTATGAGAACTTGACATAAAAGTAATCAAATGTGCAAGTTTAATGGTGATATCTATTAGTAAGTCATTTCAGTCTTCACACTATGCTTTAGAAAGCGTGCAGTTAAAATGATATATTTAAAGTCAGCTGAACAAGTCTCATTGAGATTTTGACACAAATTTCTCATCCACCTGCACTGACGGTCTTCTCATGACACGCTAACATTTTCATTTGCTTCCTCCACATTTGGATCTGAACTCTCCCCTCAGAACTGTCTGTGAGAGACCAGCTCTGATGCACACACCGCTCTCAGGGTTTGTAGCGAGTTAGCATTTTACTGTCAGGTTTCCCATTAACAACATGATTCTGCAGACCTGCGACCATCTCAGACTCCCATTTTTTAAAAGGTTATAACAAAGCAAGCGGCGGGATATTTACTGCTTTGTCTAAAAACTGGGCTACTGATGGCAGGAAGGATGCTGGGTGATGTAAAAGCCGAAAGAGTGTCAGTGAGATATAAATGCATTTCAGTCTGCTTTATTCTTCTCTTTTTACTGTAAAATATCAATGGATGCTTTATGTTCAGTCTGATGAAACAGAGCTGTTCATCAACTAATGCCACAATAAATGTACATTAAATATGAAAACCTGTAATCTGAGTCAGGAAGGAGTGGGTTTATTCAAATCTGGCAGAGTGAAATACACAGAATGAGTGTCGGGAAAGAAGGCACGTTGGAATATAAAAAGGTTTGCAGCAGTTTCTTCAGACTTTATTCTTTGACAATGGTAGGAGTGATCATCTTCTTGAAGGAATAGTATTTGCATTCACTTGGTGGGTCAATGTCCATGGTAGTGGTGCTAACCTTCTCCTTCTTGAAGCCGGCTTGGAGCAAATGAGGCAGCTGAGTCTCCTGAAAATCATTAACAGAGAGAGTCAGTCAGTCAGTACAAGGCGGCTCACGCTCTAATCCTGTTTATCAGTAACCTTGAAATGAAAGCGCCACGTAACTCGGATACGCTCGGTGCTCTGCCGCGTGGACAAATATCGCCATGAACACATCGTGTTCAAATTCACATCGCAGGATGGGGAGAACGGTGAAGCTCAAAATTCACCTCAGAGGATACATGATGATTCACAGGCGCAGTCGGTACCAGTAACTGAGTGATTACACAATTATATGTGCAGAAACCTCCCCTTTTCAAGCCTCAACGATGTCAAGAACTGCATTTACTGCCTCAAATTGACACATTTCTCAGGGTTTGCAAGTAAATATTCCAGAAACCCTCAACTCTCTGTGTATATAGTTTGTCTGTAATATAATTATTTTCAATGCATGTTCATTTCCTGGATTTAGTGCAAATGTCCCGTCCTCATTTGGCCTCATACTGGCTGTAAGATTCAGGAAAATAGTCGTGTTCCAGTTGTACATTTGTCTTAGAATACCATATATAATATGGTTAAGTGCACTGAGAAAAAGTCTGATCATCTTTTAAAAAACAGCAGACGTCTAACATTAGAGTTGTAGATGAACTGGGATCTTGACAGGATCCCAAAGGTGACCAACCTCAAACATCTTCTCAATTTTGTCGTATTTGGTCTTAAGAAGCTCGCCCCAGGAGGTCAGGTTGCAGTAGGTAAGGATGCCGCCGGGTTTCAGCAGCCTGTGAGCGTGACCCTGCAGATTAACACACACACCAAGAAACTGTCAGTCGTTCAGCTCCAGATGTGTCCAAAAACATTTGAAAACACAGACGACAAGACATTTCCTGCTAAGTTTTACCTTGATGAAGTCAAACTGATGAGTGTGCCATGTATCCTCTGACAGAGGATACGTGTCATACAGGATCCCTGATAGAGGAGGAATTCAGTGTTACCAGTGAACCACAAACAGGAGAATCAACCACCTTTACATGTGTTCAGTTTATTGATACTTTAAACCCTTTTTGTCCTCCAAAGCATCTGTAAATGGCTCAACAGATAAACACATTCTTTTGATTTACATCAAGCATCAATATTTCTATCTGTAATAACATGTATCTGTAAGCCCAGGATTGTGAGTCAAACATCTCCACGTTTGATCAAAGCTCGCCCACGTCTGGTTTTATTTCTTACCATCAAAGTGACTGTCTGGCAGGGTGGGAACGACGTTCTCCCAGAGGCCCTTCAGAGGGACAACCTGCAGCAGCGAAAACACTCATCAACACCTTCGCGTTGCAGAGCAGGAATGGTAATGTTCAACAGAAACGAGGTCTGTGTGCGTGCATATCAGGTACCAAGCACACAGTGGAGCCAACATTAAGTGATAACAGTCATCTTATCAGTCAGGTCTACTGACCTTGTGTGGCTGAGACTTGGCCCAGTTCTCCAGCCGTGCAAAAACGCCATCGTTGCACTCGATGATCCAGTGCTCCTCGATGGGGAAAGACTCTACTTTGGTGGCAGCGATGGCCATGCCGAAACCAATCTCCAGAACCCGACCACCTACGGGACAAAAACAACCCGGCAGGAAATAATTGTTAGAAGCTTGGCAGGGTTCAGTGTGGGCTTATTTCTTCAAAACCAGAAAAAGTGTTTTTTTTGGTTTTTGGTTTGCATTCGTCCAGTTCCACCTCCACTGGAACAGGTTGTTTGTTGCTCATATAAGTTTTTCCCTGATTTAACTAAGATACAACAGTGATTTTCATGGTTTGACTGAGGCTTCCTCCATCTGTCAGGTGTGGAGGGAAGGCAGGGAGGGTGTAACATGTGGCTGGACAGAAAGGTCAAAGGGTTTCATTCCCTTTTACAGTTGCATATAAATAGATGAGGGGTAACGGTTCGTAGTTACAGCTTGACCATTTAGTTAAGATTGATTTAATCTTTAAAGAGTTACAAAGGAATCTCAATGGATTATTAACATATTTGAATGTTTTCGTTTTCACGTAGCTCGAGGTAAACGTGTTCAGACAGAGTTCAAATGTCAAAGGATATGTGCTCATCTGCTTTCACATGTAAATAACCAAAATAAACTGAATTCTAACATCAAGTAAACAATCGCAGGACGTAACAAATGACAGTATCTGAAATTAGTAAGTAAAACCACGTGTGTGGTGAGAATGTAGATGTACTGGAACTGTGACTAACAGAAATATGGAAAGAAAATGCATTTTCATCTCCAACGAAACTGCATTCATTTAGATTCTTAAAAACTTCAAAATCCAAACTTCCAAGTTCTGCAGCATGGTGCACGCTGTTTTATTGCACACGCATGCTTTCAGTGTGTCCAAGAGTGGGTGTGGATCAGTCTATTTTCACATAAAGCTAAAAGCAGATAAGCAGTGGGGTCCCCCTGCCGATTTTTTGGCCCGTTCCCAGGAGGGCAGTAACAGCTGCTGTGGGCTGCTCACACTCACACGTGCTGCCACATAAATGTGTGTAGAAATACAACAAAAACTACACTGGTTTTTATCTCAGTTAATTCATTTTTTTGAGCTTCATTTTAAACTATTGGTGATGATGTGTAATTTTGAACATAATTTAGGAATTCCTAATCTTTCCATGTCTTCAACAAAAAATATTCTAATATTTCAGATTTACATTAAAACAGATTTCATGTAAAGTATGTCAAAAATTAGGTAAATTCACTTAGTAATATATTTATAGCTGATTACTGTTAAAATAATACGAAAACTATATTACCAATCTGTGAGACTCAGCTGCATTTACTAAATATTTTGGTCTAAATGATCGGCTGCACCGTGAGTCCAATATCGGACAAGCCACGCAACTCAGTTCCATGTCCGAGAACACACATTCGACTTTCTACAACTGTCACTTTTACCTTTTGAGGCTGCAACGGTCGCCAGGGAATGCATGTACGGGGTTTCCCAGCGCTCCATCACCGGCTTGCCCATGATCTCCAGGTGTGTGTCGGTCTCATTGTAACCGGCGCTAGCGTCGTGCCAGGAGGACTTGCAGTCCTCTCCCTTTGAGAATATGGGCTGAGCAGCGGAGCTCATTTTTTGTTGATGTTGTTGTGGGGTTCTAGTGAACGGTTGGACAGACACAGGAGAGGGTGGGAGTGGGGACACGGCGGTTTATATCGAGCACACAAGTGCTGACACCGCAGGAGTGTGACTGGGGGTCAAAAGCACAAATACATTCCATCTAAGATCCAAGATCGCCCAAGACCCTCTGCAGATGTGATGTCTCACTCTGTGGTAAATAAGTGGCACAGTTGCTATGAAACCTTATAAATTCTACTTTGGCTCTGTGTTGACGAAAACGTCAATTTGCTTCCGTTGGTTTACAGTACTGTTGAAACATGTCAAATTTGACATCTGGCCTCTTTACAGAAATTCAGAATACGTTTTTTTTTTCAGAGATTAAAGCTACATTTCACTCTCTAAGGAATGTACAGACAAACTCAAACAGTAAACACAGTCACTTATGGTAAAAGCTTATTAGGGGGATCGATGGGATCCTTCAGATTATTTGGTTAAGGGGCCCTTGGGCAAAACTTTGTACATTATGGACTGCTACCTACCACACTCTTCATATTGCTGCATTTAAAGGCAGCTGACAAAAAGTCAAAGAAAAAGGCCACCCAAAGTTTCTGAGCCCTTGGTACTGTTTTTAACATAATTCCCCAAAAAGGAAGCTCACAGCAAACTATAAATCTTTTATTTTTATTTACTGATTTAATGTTAGAGGTCCTTTGGCACCTTTTCTCTTTTCTCAGGTAACTAGAACTATGTTTAAGAGTTATTATATAGCCATGTTTTCAAAAGTGTGGAGGGTGGAAATGATTTCCCCTCTTCTGAGATGCATCTTGTGTCATGTTCACCATACCTGACATGGTGATTGTTTGAAAGTTGGACTAATCCGGTTTGTCCACCCCAAAAAAGTCGTTGCACAGCCCAATTCTGCACATAGGGCGTTGGCATAAAGCACTTCAACTGGATTTAATTTGCATTAACTTGATCAAATTGACTGTGCTGACACTGAAAACAACAGTCTTGTGCAAAAGTGACATGATAAAAAGAACAAAAAATCCATTTCATGGCACTTGCTTGAACTGCTGTGAATTTTTTTTAGCTTATTTTTGATGGTAGGAAAAAAAAAAGCTTCTGAATAGCTTTTAACTTTGCCCACAAATTGTTTTTGATTCACCAGACTGAGAGAAAGTACTACCTTCTGACCAGGGTGGTTTTAGGGGTCTAAGTATCTCCCTGGTACTTTGTTTAGTTCCTGGTCCCTGCAGTGTAATTATTGGATCACCCTCCAAACGTTCTTAACACAGAGTAGCTGTAAAACTATCTTTTTCCTGGATAATTTATGTGGTTCTCAGGATTAGGATCCGAGTGAGAGGTCTGTGTTCTTTCTCCTCTTTAAGGTTTTGCATGGACAGCTGAGGTTTGGCCCTAGAGCTTATACTCACAAGTTGTACATTGGCTCCTGTTGCATAACATCATGCAAACACTCTGAACAACTGGATGTGTGATATGACAAGAGATTTCAATTGATTAAACACTTCTATGTTCATAAATAACATCTTTGCTGGATCAGAAAGAAATCAGAAAGGAAAATGCTCTTTCTATATTTGTGTAAGGACTACACGTCTCCATTTGTGTATTACAGAAGTATGATGGCTTATTTTTAATGAATTAGTATATTATAAATGTTTCTGAAAAAAAAATGCAGTCACTGGTTTCAGCCTCTTTTGTGAGAGCATATTCAGTCATCTAAGTATTTGGATTTTGTACTCTTTGTCAAAACAGAGCAGCATAATCGATAACATTGAACTGATATTTGCAGTCTTCACAAGGGAGGGATTTTTGGGTCAGAGGGATTCAACAATTTAACTTTGTGGGAAAGTTTCATATCATTGTAGGATGTTAGATATGAGAGAAATCGGGAACCTGAATGCCAATATCTGTGTCACTTATCCTTTTCCTATGGCTGAACACAACACAACACAACAGACTAACAGTCAAAAATGCATCAGCTCATCATCTTCTCAGCTCCTGTGTCCCGCTGTCCAATTATCCACTTCACTCCCATTAGATGAAGCCAAGTGGAGCTGGCTCCTCTGTGAGGGTCCTCATCACTGCAGGTTTTCATCCACCTACCACCCTTACATGAGGCACTTGATTTGCTCTGCCTTTCATGAAACTTACTTCCACAGAAGCTCACCTTCATGCAGAAAGTGATTCATTCTGACATGTGAAACAATAAATCATCACTCTTCCTCTGTATTTTTCAGATGTCATAGAGCCAACGACGGCATTCTGGGACTGATAGATGAGATTTGGCTCCTGCAGATGTTACATTTTGGTAGGACATTGTTGGTACTGACAAAGTGTAATATAACTATGACTCAAACTAATGCCACTTCAAGTAGTTTCAAGAATATTTGTTATATCCAATCTAAAATATGACTAATAAACATTACAAAGTAAGAAACCCTTTACAGTAGCATGAAGATGTCATAGCAGGGATACATCAGAGGTTTAAAGCAGGTGTTTTGTCATTTTACTACTTTAGCTTAGCCTTTCTCAAAGCCACACAAGAGCTAAACTGCTGCAAAATGTTTCAAATCAATCAGACAAACCAGACTTTTATTGTTTTACTGTACATTCAAATGTATTAGTGATATTATTCCGCATTCAACCCGTGCACATCCTTAAAAAGACAGATGTTGAACCCAAACGTTCGAGGACAATGTTTTTTGGGGCTCTAAATGAAACATTTAAAATGGATAATACGTAGGGGAGGATAAATCTAAAATGCTTGTGTGAGTATGTTATCTTTTCAGAGGTCAATTTATTCCACTTTGTAATAATACCAACATTTTGATAGCAGCTCATGTTTTTGTTGTATTTATCTACTGATTTAGTTTGACTTTGTCTTATATGTTATAAACTGTTTCATAGTTTGAAACATATTGAGATCACATCAGATTCTTTTGAAAATATGCTTTCCAACTGGAACAAACCATGAAAACTAGCCTTAGAGCTGCAGTTTGCTTTCATCCATGGTTTTCATTGATTTGTCCTCTTGACAGCACACATCATCAAAACGTGTTTTAACAGATAATTTTTCAAGTGTTTTTTTAAATAAATTAGCCTGAAGAAATTTCAAGCACAATGTGAGGGGGAGAGAAAATATGGTAATTAAAGAGAGGAAAAACTGAATATATCTGGTGATTTAAGTAACAGCAGCTCTGATAGGATGAAAATAGTAGCAATGCATTGGTATTCAAAAGTTGGATTAAGTACATGTGATTCCAAAATTGTATTATGATAAACGACTTGCATGAAGTGAATTTTCAGAGGAGCATTAGAGACGTATTTTGAAGACTGACATCACTGCAGCATCACTTCTCTACAAACGTCCCCTCAGATGAGCATCTCAAACCAGGAAACTTACTGCAATGCTGTTAGAGGTATTGAACAAACACTCAAACCACAGCATCTCTGTAACGGCTCTACTGTAACCACTATAATGTACTATAATAATTTTACTCAAATAGATGTTGTGGTGTAAGATTAGCTTTCATGACAGACTCTCCTTACAGACCGCAATAAAGGTCAAAGGCCACGGAACCAGATTTTAATTGTTGTAACAGAATTTATTTCAGGGAACTGCCTGATTATACTTCTGAGTTAACTTTAACAACTAACAGTGTTGACAGGCTGTATAATCACCATCCCCCCCCCCCCCCCCCCCCCCCCCCCCCCGCTCCACTCCGACTCTTCATTAACAAAACAAGAGCGAGCCAATTTCCTCTGAGAAACATGAACAAGCTGTTGTGCTCACATACGTCGTCATTTGAAAGAAATTGGCTTCAGTCCCAGTGGAGAGTCTGTTATAAATCTTGACATACTGATGCATGACCTCAATTCGTCCTCCATAAATGATGGGGAAGAGATAAAGAGAAACAAGAGCATCTTCCCAGGACATGCACTGCGCTGAGTGAGGAGGTGACTCTCATTCTGACTTTTACAATTTCCACTGCGAGTTTGATGAAAGCTCAGGGGATACTGCCACAAGATATATCCATGTATTTCTATTTTCCTTCTTTAATTAGTTCCGAGCTGCTCGTTTGACTTAAATGACACCCTGTTCATAGACTGAAAAGGAGAATGCGTGTGTGAATCATCATGCAGTAGTTTACATAATTAAGCAACACACGACATTTTAGATTATATTCAATCTTCTTGAGGACTTTGTGTTTCTTTTCTTCTGAGCTGACAGAACACTTCAATCTGATAAGACTTGACTGAAGCTATTGTTGAGCTTTCAGGAAGTGTGGGTGCCTAAATCTAGTAATGAATTTTTGGAATTTCGAAAATGGAAAAATGCAGCCAGTTAGCTGCTCTCTGAAATACATAGATGATTGAAGGCCGTGTAAAAACTAGATTTTCATCTTAAAGCTTTATTTTAGAAACTCTATTTTCGGAATAGTTGGGAAATTTTCAAAAATCAAATCCCTAGTTTGTTAATAGATGGGAGCCTTTATCTAATAAACAGAAGGACTAAGAAATGTATTTTGGCCAACTTCTTTATATTTAGGAGATTTTCACAAATGTAGAATTTAGCGGCAGGAAAACACTCAGAAATGTTGATAGAGTGGGATGTTTAATATTGTGTTATCTCTACTTTTTAATTGTGCTTTCTATTAATTTGGATATGAGGACACTAATTGGTGGAGTTTTAACAGAAGAAACCTTGTCCATTGTTACTTAATTCAAGATTTCATCTGCTCAGCAGTCCATGGACTGAGGTAAGCAGGATTATCCTCCTCATAATGTACCATCTCCAAAAGGCAACAGCTCTGGCCTGCAGGCAGGACAGTGAAATGCACACACTTCATCACTCCAAAGTCTCATATGCCTCTGCATCAGTGTTGCCCATGTGCTGAAACACCCTCATACCCTTACAGATGCTGGATTTTGCCCCTTTCACAGACAACATCCTGCGGGATCTTTCTCATCCTCACTTTCTTTGTGTCCATCTGAGATGAGCTTCTGCTCAGAGGAGTCAGCAGAGTTTCCAAGCATATTTTATATGTGGCTTCCTCTTTGCATAACAAAGTTTCAGGTTCAATTTCTGGATGGAGCGGCAGACCGTGTTGAGTGAAAATGGTTTTTCAAGCTCCTCTTGAAATTGATCAGGATAACGTGACTGCGCGTCCAACAGTGTTTAGCAGCTCTGATCTGTTTCCACTGAGATTTCCACAGACTCTCTGTAGCTTTCACAATGATGTGCTCTGTTGATGTTGAAAGACCAAAGTTTTTTGCAATTTTGCCTTGAGAAAAACACATTTTATTTCATCTATGATTCTTTGATAGTGTTTGGCACAAAGCAGTGAACTATGATCCATCTTTGTTTGGAAAGACAAATGCTTTCAGCATGCTTGTGCAACCTCTCTGCATTGGGGCTTTGCAAATGCCCATCTGCATGTAATAGTGTTTTGCTGCCACTCAGAGATGTGTTGATCAGTCTGTGTGCTGTTCTGGTTGTGTTAGTCCTTTAGCTTTGCTCTGTGGTGGAAAAGACATAAGTCAAAGTGGACAAAGATTTGCTTTGTGATGGAATAGAACTGAGTGTTAAAACGCTTAAGATTGTCTTTTTCAGATTGTACTTTTCTCTTGTGCTTCGTTATTTATTGCTTTTGGTGCTTTGTCTGTTTTATGATGAAATCTGTTATTGTTTTCCACTTCTGGCTTGAGATAATCTTCAACCAATCAGCTCCTAAGTTTTTGAAGGACTGCACGCAAGTCCATCTGTGTTAAATACAAAAAAGCCATCGCTCTATGTGGAGTGAAAGCGATGTTGACGAATGCAGGATTAGTTAAAGCCACTTTTTCCATGTTTTTGCATGCTATTTTTAAATAAAAACAGTTCCTGAAAGGTGTTTCATAATCAAACTACACTGTGTCATCGTGTCCCTCAGATTTGCATTTCCATCCATCCATTTTCTATACCTGCTTAATCTGTCGGTCAGGTCACGGGGGGGCTGGAGCCTATCCCAGCGGTCATCGGGTGAGAGGCAGGGTACACCCTGAACAGGTCACCAGTTCATCACAGGGCCACACAGAGACAAACAACCATGCACGCTCACACTCACTCCCAAGGACAATTTTCAGAGTCACCAATTAACCTAACATGCATGTTTTTGGATGGTGGGAGGAAGCTGGAGTCCCCAGAGAGAACCCACCCATACACAGGGAGAACATGCAAACTCCACACAGAAAGGCCCCAGGTAGGGATCAAACCTGGAACCCTGTCACTGTGAGGCGATGGTGGTAACCACCACACCAGCCCAGATTTGCATCTCATATTTTAATTTTCCCTGTTCACTGCTTGCACATACATGTTGTTGTTTTTTTCAACTCAACCAAAGGGTGGATGTCATGCAAATATCTTTGAGCTCTTTGTCAACAACAGATTGTTGAAAGTAATGACCAAATTTGCATGACATTTTCCAATGGAAAGGTAAAAGAAAGAAATTATTCCAGTTTGGACTTAAGAATTTTCACTGGTTTCTTTGTTAGAGCAGCCAACTTCTTACAGTAAATTGTACCAATGAGGGGCTTAAGTTTTGTAAAAGATGAAGCCCAAGTTGAACTAAATACTGAGCCTCTTTCATGGAAAGGTTGGAAAAAAGCATTATGATAAAAATAAAGATTATAAAGAAGTCCATTTTTAACTGCAAGGAAATGTTTTTCAGTGTCTGATTTTTAAATAATCCAACAGTATTCTGATCAATTAACTTTTTTGTGATATATGGAATACAATACTAATTACAAAATTGCCATATAGCTAAATTAGTTCATTAGGCATTCTTACTGGGCTTTAAAAAATAAGAAAAGTAATCTACGCAAGAAACACAAAAGTTGAAAATAGGCTATAAATCTTGAATTAAAAAGACATTCTACTATCTTATGTTTTACCCTTATTATAATAATCAGTTGATAAAAGTCAAAGTCAAATTTAAGCAAAGATCTTTATTGAGGAAAAAGATAAGTTTTCGATTGACTTGAATAAGATGACATGAAAGACATGAAATTATTCTAACTAAAACAGAGAGTATGGTCACAAATTACAGATGTGTTGTGCTTATTCTACTAAATCGGTGGTGCTTTTTATTTCATATATATACATGTATATTTGATGTTACCGTTGTTTTTTTATACTTTCTCAAAATGGTCATCTTCCATTTTAAGGGTAACTGAAGAGTGATTAAACCGCAAATCCATTAAAAATAAAAACAAATTAGTTTATTCCCCGTTAATAACCTAATATGTGACATTTTCTTTGAGATCTAACAGAACATTTTGAACATTTAAAATTGTGAAATGGCCCAAAACAACCTACTGATACAAAAAAAATGCTTTCATCGTGTCAAAAAATTTAAAAATACAATTAGTAACTATATTGTCGTTACGTTTTTCTGATTGTAATGGGTTATGTATCGATACTTATTTTGTGTAATTCGATTATGTAATAGGGATCACATAAAATCCGTTACAACCCACTCTGTAGATGGAAATAACGGATCGCGAGTGTGGGCTGTTTGGGTGTAATGTTCCTTTAATGGCCGCTGCCCCCTGCAGCGTCGTCATTGCGCAGAACAGTTTGAACCAAAAAGCGGAGTGACCTTCCTCCGCTCTCAGTCTGAGAGGGGCAGCACTGAAGTAAGAAGCCGGTCACAGCTCCCATAGTCCCCCGCTACAGCCTCAGAAATGAACAATAACTTAGTCGGAGATGAAGTGGGGTAAGATCCGTTGAACAAATTATTTCAATGTTTTCACGGAAAGCTGGAGGCTACACTGCATTGTAACTTGTAGTTAGCGTGCTGTGCTGATAAGCTGTCATTTGACAGCTAACGATAGCTAGCGAGCTAAGCTAGCTCTAGTAACTTAGCGAGATCGCTAGCCCGAGGAAAGACGGCTAAAAAGTGAAAATAATCCTCGAAGGAGCTATGTTGTTGGTGTTGTTGCTTCTGGTGAAATAGGCTGAGCTTGTCTGTAGTGATGCCGCTTCGGTTGTCAAGCAAATATGTTTAAGTTTAGTCACTTATTTCTGTGTTGTTTCCATTTAGCTAAAAGCGGCTGAGCTAGTTTTGCTAACGCTTGCCAGCAAAGCGAAAGTCTCCTCGACTTCGCCGCTGCTAGGACATTTAGCGGGCACTGCTGGAGGATGGAGCATCCTCGCCTGCACCAAGCTTTCAGCTTTTACACAAACGCCACACATTTTAGTGGCGATCCCTATCAAATATTTATAAACTCACTTGCTAGTTTTATAGTTGAAACTGTCCCTGAACTTCCAGTGATGCAACGAGCATCCGAGTTCACTCGTCCGCATGCGGGGAGCCGAGTCGCCGCTCTTCCCCCGCTCCAGCTTAATTCTGGTCGGAGTTTCAGTGGTGGAGGCGGGTGAACGGTGACTGTCGTGGCTCCTGGAGTCAGTTTGTGTTAGCTCGCTGAATGCAGCGGTACTGTACCAGGGTAACTTACGTGGCAGGACGTTCATATAAAGACCGTTATTGTTGGAGCCATCAGATGGAGGGCTAAAGGACCGTACCACAACATGAGTCATATTGAGCACTGATTGAAACTATGGCTGGATGTGTGTATCCCCCTATGCTGCTCCAGCTTATGAGGCAGGCTTTCTTCTTGTTGTGTACCTGTGTTTTTGGCTGTTAAGTCATACCTCACCTTGTCCACCAAATGTTTAAGTCTTGAAAGACCAATGACCAGTTTCTTATTAATGCCTCTCTGGGACTTTATTCAGGTGGTTCAATTCACCATTTCCTCTGACTCTGATAACCTCTTGTTTCAGGAAACTTTTCGTTGGTGGATTGGACTGGAGTACAACACAAGGTAAGTCCCACTGCTTATGAACGCTTATACACTTCTTGCAAATAAGTGTTATTTGTCTGGATGACTTAGTTAGTTAACATTACATAGATGTTGTTTTTCTTGCATTTCTTTAATAGGCTTTAGGTTTGTAGCTTGGAAAAAAGTGCCAATATAGTTTGAATGAATCCTACTTATTGAATGAATTGTCAGGTTTCAAGTAGATTGAACCGTGCAGGTAAACTCTGTCATACTGAATCAACAAGAGCGTGTTTTTTGTAGATCATATTAGTATTGTGCAAACAAAACCAGACATATGACTGGATGCATTTTTGTTACATTATGTCCATGTGAATGTACCTTCAGAAGATATTTACGTCAGTTGACAGCATAAGTGGGATGAGTAGTACTCTCTAGTTTTGATATTGGAAATCTCAGTTGGTTAATGCGCTTGGTCTGATATGGATAATAGAAATGTCAAATGCTGGAAACCCTGCAGGAAATACGGCTTTGTTCCTGCTTTAATCAGCTGCTATATCATTAATATTTTCTCAAATACTTTGCGTAGATGTCTTCTGGTTGGTGTTTAAGACCATCTGTGCATATTCTGTGTTTCTCCGTGTTAAAAATGTTGTTATTATTTTCTTTTTTTTCACATATTCTTTTCACATATTCTTGCTGACTCTGGTGTCGGAATTGACATTAATTGGTGTATATCTGGTTGCTTAAAGCGCTTTACTGGCTCATGGTTTTGTTTGCCATTGTGGGTAACTTTTCTCACGTGCTTGTCTGTGTTAACGGCACAGTGATCTGAGATCTGAGCTGCAGTTCTGCGTAACACGGTGCTTGTTTCAGCGCCTAACGCTTATGCCCCAGGGCTTCTCAGCAGTAAGAAAACCAATTACGATAACTCTCCAAAGCGACTTCACATTTGTTTAAACTTGCTCGCCGTGCTTGAGCTGCCTCTCAGGGTGTGTACGGGACCTACTGTTGTTGGGTGTATGTTTTGGCGCTCTGCAAGATGACGGTGCTTTGTTTGATCTTTGTGAGTTTCTGTGCACAATTTACAGTAAGTTACAGTATGCTGTAGAAAACACAGACTCAAGGTCACTGGAGGACTTTTTTTTTATCATAACGAAAGCACAAGATGTATAAATCATGACCTAATTTCTTTGCATTGTTCAGGAGACAAACTCTTAAGTTGTAAGTTCATGTTTGCAGTGTTGCTGTATGTTTCTTTGCTTGATTCAATAAAGAACCACGATTATGTCACCTCTTTCTTTTCTCTAGAAACCCTGAGAAACTACTTCTCACAGTATGGGGAAGTAGTAGATTGTGTCATCATGAAGGACAAAACTACAAATCAGTCGCGAGGCTTCGGCTTTGTTAAATTCAAAGACCCCAATTGTGTACGGACAGTGCTGGAGACAAAGCCGCACAATCTCGACGGAAGAAATGTGAGTATTTTAAATCAAAGAGTCAAATCTGTTTGAGCAATCTGCCTGCGCTTTGTGAGAGCAGTGTTTAAAACTTCACATTGGATTTCATCATCGACAGCAGTTGAGTTCTTCCAGGGGAAGGACAGTTTTGCTTTGAATCGGACATGTGTGAAGCCGGTTGTTCGGATGACGCATTTTAGAGACTTGACATTCATTTACCCAATAAGTCTCACCTGTTCAAACTCTTTCAAAGATTACTCACGCAAACTGCTTTCCGTTAATAACATATTGTCAATGTTTGTATTGAGTAAACGGATGCGGAGAAGGTCTTAACGTGTATTGGCCCCATTTAAATTGTCACTGGTACGTATGCTATATGCTGGATTATTGAGTGACGCAAACGGATACGCTGTAACAGATTCAGTGAAGAACGTTTGAAGGTGCCTTTAATTGAGTATAATGTGAAACGTTTTTTCTCCTTCTGCTGTCAGATTGACCCGAAGCCATGCACTCCCAGAGGAATGCAGCCTGAAAAGTCTCGAACCAAGGAGGGCTGGGTAAGAGAAATCTGATTTCTACTGGGGTGGCTATCTCAGGTGTTTTTGCAAGAATAAGGCTCGGTTCAACAGTTTCTGCATCCCCTCCTCTCCTGAGGTTGGACCCTTGTTCATTTTGAAGGTCCTTGAGCTTAATATTATTATTTCTTTAAACAATCAGATGTTTATGTTATGTTTTTGATGCTTGTACTGACTTCTGTTGGTGACTAAAGGACTGCAGCAGTAGCAGCAAAATGAGACATAATGGGCCTCAAAAACATCTTAAAAAGACGTCATCACGCCAGGTCACATGCTTAAATGTTGACATTGCAGCGTGTTTGCGTTGCTGTTTGTACACGTTAAACTGTTTTTAACTCCTTTTCTGATCTGAAATGCGTTGCTCCTGCGATGTTCTTGAGTTAAAGCAGAAAACACAAGAAGGTTTGGAAATGTCTTACATTGTGTGGTGCATAAAATTGCCCTCAGCAGTGTTTTTTTTGAGAGAAATCTCTTCTCCAACGTGGGTAATTTGCGGGTCAATCAACAATGTTATCAAGCTGCACATCTATTATAGTCATTTTGTCCCTTTGGGCAGCAGAGGCTTTAGTTATTGCGTCTTTGCTGTCAATAAAACAGTTTTACAAGTCCCATGTTTCGCTTTAAGCAGACTCTGAGTCGTAAGCATTCATAAATTAAGCGCTTCTTCTCTGCTGCTGGCACTCGTCTCACAGGCTTTGAGTCAGTTCGCTGGTACCAAATGTTTTACTTATAAAACAGGAGATATAATTGTTAAAATCACTTTTGTTGTAAGCAGCCTCTGGTCTTTACAGCTTCAGCGCAGTGCACACCAGCGGTGAATGGCTCAGTGGTTTAGAGTAAGTGGAAGAAGCCGTGCTCCCTGATCTGTGGAGACTGGTGTTTGCATTGACATGACATGTTAAGAATTATACCCCAGGGCAGGAGGAGAACCTAATTTTTTCTGCACTGTCTGAATAGATAATGGCTGACTGGCCATCTCCCAGAGCGATCCTTTTAACACACACTGAAATCTATACATTCCCTGTTTTTTTTTTTTTCCTTAAACACCTTCTTCTTCTTTTGTTTTTACAGAAGGGCAGCAAAGCTGATAGCAATAAATCAAAGAAGATTTTTGTAGGTGGGATTCCCCATAACTGCGGCGAGCCTGAACTCAGGGACTATTTCAATAGATTCGGAGTGGTAAGTATTGCCAAGTGCCTGAAGCCGGTTCATGTCGTCATGTAAGACCGCTTGAATGAATGTTGCTCTGAACGGGGTCAAAACTGCAGAGTACACGAAGGGTTTCCTGGGATGGGGAAGGTGAAATTGTGGCAGAATGTTAAATTGAAGTAAGAAGGGACGCTTTTTCTGGTTTACTAAATGGAGCCCGTTTCCCTTTGTCCCATTCAAGGTCACAGAGGTGGTAATGATCTATGATGCGGAGAAGCAGAGGCCCCGAGGTAAAAGCTGATCCCGTTTTTTCTCTCCCCTTCCATTTCTTAACTCCTTAAATCTCATGACAAACTATTCTGCCCCAAAGAGAAAAAAAGCCCATTGAGTTCAATTTAATTAAATTAAAACACTCCAGCCTGTAACAGGCATTTGGTGTATGGTAAATACACACAATAGAACAAGAAGCAATAGAAGCAGATTAGATTAAAACCGCACCACATCACTGCATTTCATTGTAATTAGAAGATTAATGATTAAATTTCTCAGGTTTTCATTTCTGTAATAGAAATAGTAATGAAAACAGTTCTTTCTCAAGTACGTTAAATATCTAAAGAGGAACTGAGGTAGAACGAAATGTTCTCAAATCATTTAACAATAGATTTATATAACAGCATGTATCTTTATGTGTTACAAGATCCCCTCTGAATGTTATGAATGTGTTACCAAAACTGCAGTCTCTGATATGACCTTGATGGACAACATACGTGTTTGGATGCGTGGAAGTTATTGTAAAAGCTGCTGGATTTGGAGTACTTCTGAGCATGATGCTGCACATAAAGTAAGCCATTAGTCAGCTAACATATTAAAGGGGAGGTTCATATCTTTTCAAATGTGGCTCTGAACAATAGTTAGGTGCCTGTGGGCGTATTTCGAGGGCTTTTGCATTTTGTGATTATTCTTCTTTGCTACGTTTGGCATTAAGAGATCCCTTTCTCATGTGCTTCTGTATCAGGGATGAAAGACTAAATCCACAGTCTTTGTTTATCTGAAGCTGATTTTTGAGGCCTCGACAGTCTGAGACCTCTTTTTGATCAAAGTGGTTCCAGTGCTGGTGTTAGTGCCAGTTCTAAGTTAGTTCTAGCTCACAACTGGTTTCACAGCCAGAGAGCCACGTCATTGCTTTAAATGGCCCCTTCGATAGACGTTTCACCCTCCTTCTGCTGTGTTCTGAATTTCTGTAGACGACCGCAGTGCAGAGAGATGATTTATCTTTGCAACAAACAACAAAAGATCTGAGTGTTTGTCTTATTTTCTCAGCAAACTTAATATCACCGGTCTGGTTCATTAACAATGTCTCTGCAATGCTGACCGGTGTTCCAAATTCTAATATATGTATACACACATATATGTGTGTGTATGTATGTATTTGACTTCACATCCATGTTGTAGCTCAGTTTTTTAAAATTTATTTTCTTTTAATTAAGCAGACCAAACGTTCTGGATTTTTATTTGTCAGAATATTTCTGGTTGCTCTGGGTGGTTTCTATAATCCCGGCCACGAGCTCCCTCCGTCAGCAGTTCTTTGCTTTCCTCCAGCAAAGGGTTGGTGCTGGTGTAGTGCTAGATTTTTCGGTGTTGGAGCCAGATCTTTGGAGGTCGAAGCAGAAGGAACTGGTTCTAAGTTGGGCTCTGGCGCCGAAGCAGCACTGGAACTACTTTGGTGGGGAAAAAACCTTGGAGGAAGTCAGATAAAGTTAGAGTTGGACTTAGCACATTTAACTCATCACTCCAGAGTCACAGATGGAGGGATTTCTTCAGTTCAGTCCAGAATGGGAGGAATAAACACCCGTTTACATCATTATTGTCTTTACATTTATAGGACAGAGCCACCCTAACACTCATGGGGATATTAATAGAGGAGGTATTCACATTTTTAGCTCTTTTCTGCTTCATTTATTCTTTTATTTAACTGGTTAGATATAAACACGATTTCAAAGTAACGCATACAGTGCGGCCTTGTTAATGTTAGACAATCATACAAAACGCATCCATCAAACTTTCATGTGACAAAGTGAAAACATGCAGACTATCAGGGGTTAAAAGAGGATGCAAATACGTGTCCACAGTATCAGTAACGAAGCACAAGATAAGGACAAGTCTCACTTATTTTGTTCTGTCCTGATGGATAACTCCATTAAAACAACTCAAAATAAGTTAATGCAGTTCATCAGCAGGTTATTAAAATGTTTTCTGGGAGTTAAAAGAAAGCATGAACTGATAAGGAGGCAGGTTGCAGTAAAATAGGTGCTCCAAAAAATACACTACTTAATCACACCATGCAGCTGGCATATTGAGAACAGTCTGAGTACCTAAAGGGGAATTTGTCCTTCAGAGGCTGGTTGCAGCTCAAGATGAAGAAGGTGAATGTAGTATTGTTATCACAAGAACAATGGCCTTCTTTTAAGGTTTGGAAGAAGTTTCTCTGACCTATTTCCAGACCGCACTATGGCAGGCTTGGGTGTTTGTTCTTTCATGTCATGAATGTGGTACAAGTCTCTGACATGGGTCGACACTTTTAGCACGGATGGGCCTCCCTGGGGATCAGACCCGGGCCATCGGTAGTGTTTGTGTCAGCCTCTGCAACACATTTAGACCGGTTTCATCAACATTTGTCCCACATGGCATTGGTGCAGAGGCCACGGACTCACAACACACATCACAGTCTCTCCTTCATAAGCCCATTCATTCTCTGTTGGGAGAAACCCAGAATAGTTTGTCATTGGAATTTGACATGATGTTCTGCAATAGTAACAATCATTACATAATCTTTGATAGTGTAAACCTTTTCTTTAACTTTAACCATTATGTGTTCAACATTGGAATAAGTTTTCTTTACCTTGATTTAGAATTAACTGATACATGTATCTTAAATGGTGTAGTATGTGTTTTCCCATATGTAGAAAGTTAAGTATTTTTGTAAGTAAGCCCTTTCTATTTTTCTTTCTTCTGTCCCCTTCTCCCTGTGAATGGTTTGACTGTGATTAACGGTGTCTCTTAAGATTTGTCTTTTCTCCTTTAGGTTACTGTGCATTGACAGGTAGCACAAAGGTACAGGCCAAATGCTAAAGCACCCAATTCCTTTGCTCTCTTTATATGGGGTGTAGATAAGGTGCATCAGGGCTGAAAGATCATCTGTTATCAGTAATTGGAGACAGAGAGGGTTTATTGATGGTTTCACGCCAGGTTATTCGGGTACATGCATTTGAAGCAGTATATGTTTTACGTTGAAGTTATTGACTTCTGTCCTGTCAATGGTTTTAAGAAAATTCTTGTTTAGAGTCTCATAAGAACAATGTGATCCGATCCTCTTTTAAAGTAGTCATAAGGAGAACAACCGATTAGGACGAGTGGCTTTAGATATTTACTTAAATGCTAGTTTTTGTGCGTAAACATTAATCAAAAAATGTCATAATTTCCGTGAATCCATTGTGATGTTTGCAGACAAGTTGACATTTTGATTGACTCATTGACCTTTTAGAAGGTCATTGAATCTTTAAATCATAGTATTAAACGTACCAGGCATTCAACAGTGTGTTAATACAGTCGATATGTCAAACTTGTTAATGGTGCCGTCTTGGTTTAGAATTTAGGTTAGGGACGGGTCATTGACAGATGTTATTAATAGCGGTAGAGCATGAGGCGTGGGGACGCTTGGCATGGTACTAGAGGTCTCTGAAATCTCAGTTGTCTCGTAGGACATTTAATTGGATTCAGGTTAGGTCCCCAAGTAGAGATGTGCACTCAACCCAGTTCTGCCACAGTCGAAAGATAATCAAATTGAAAGTGGATCACCGCAGTGCGCAGCAGCGTATAACGCTCTGAAGAGTCGTTGTAGATTGTAAAATGAAGTAGTTTACTGAGCAGTTAACTTGGCCATGAAGTTATACTTTGAACTGCACTCTCTTTGATGCACTTTGTATATTCTCCTTGAAAACTCTCGAGCAAAATGAGCAACTTGTCGTTCTGGGAACCCCGTTATGGCCTATATCTTTATGCTACCTCTGTGAGCAATATTTTATATTTTAATTGTCCATTTATAGGCTTATCCTGGCTGACTCAAAGTAAAATACTAAATTTTGGGAAAGCTCGGAGAAAGCTTTAGGCATTCTACAGTTTGTGTTTCTCCATATTTTTGTGATGCATTAACAATGGCTGCTGCGAGTGTGTGCTCCACAGCAATATACCAAGGGACAGATCAAGGTGGGGTTTGGATGAAACAGCATGAAGTGACAAAATGTAATATTGCTTCAATTGACATTTATCACCTAATTGTTCAGTCTTGTCAGACGGTGGAAAATTGACTTAACTGACCTTTTTTTGTGTGACATTTCACGTTAAATCAAATGCTACACCTGTCATCTTTCATGTATAGCAGTTAAGCAGTCCATAATTGTTAACTTCACCAAATATTTCTCTGCACAGTAAAGAGAAAAGTTTCCTTCACCCCCCCAGGCATTAGTCTTGGATTTGAGTTGTTCTACAAGTCTGCGACATCATCCGAACCCCAGGAGCCTCTTGCTCAGTCTTGACGGATCCTCACTCTGCTGAAGCCCAATACTGTTCTTCATCTTGTGTTGTCACAACCCCCCTGCTACCTTGATTCACTCTTGGTCGTTGGCTAGGTTTTGGATTTATTACTTTCGAGGCCGAACAATCAGTGGACCAGGCTGTCAACATGCATTTTCACGACATCATGGGCAAAAAAGTGTGTAGTTGTAGTTTTATTTTACCCTTAAGATCAAACAGAGGCTTGGGCGATGGAGTGACAGTTACACCATGATACTGGTTTCATTACCCAATGCAAGTTTTCCAAAGACTTTCAATTAGTGTGTGCAGCAGCACCATCATCAGTGCAAATTTAGCCTCTAAAACCCCAATATAATCTGGGTATTAGCTTGTATACACCTGTCATTCTGAAGCATTAATAGTCTTTTAATGCAGTCCTCTTCCTGTTGCAGATTCAGTTGTCGCCCAAGGCTTTGTTTAAACTGACCACTCCTTTAGGGTGTGTGAGGTGAACAAAAAGAACAAGTAAAGTTCACATCGTCACGCTTTCAATGAGATAAAAACACAAACAATCGATTGTAAGTAAAAAGGAAGTAAAATTAAAAAAAAAAAAAGTGAAGATTTTGTTAGATCATAAAGATCACCTAAAGGATTGGTCCAATCGGTTCTGTTTGACTTTTTTCTGTCTTTTTTTTAGTTTTGTTTTTGTTTCTGATGTTTTGTTGGCAGGTCACTTACATGTCAACATGTTCTTTTTCTTTCTTTCTTTTCTTTTTTATTGCTTTTTGAAAAGCTCAGTTCAGTGACCTGAGTTGAAGAATCTCCATACTGTGTCTGCCAGCTCTCTAAACAACAAATGAAACTCTGAAACTTGAGTCGCACGATGATATTTGCATGTCGTTTCCAGTGTTTGTTTATCTTACTGGGTCTACCAGATGGATGGGGTTTGCGGCACTAAGTCAATTCAGATAGTGTCAGGTAAGCTGCCTATCCGGGCAAAAAGAATCCATTTCCGGTCGTGTTATATTTGAGCACTTTTCCTCACATTCTGGCACACTTTGCATTGCACTATCATGGCAAACACCACCCACCTGGAGCCTCAGCTGTTTAAAAGCAACCAAAAGGAAATGGGAAGTCTAAACTGACACATTTCCGACAAAGACTCGTTCTCACATTTGGGTTTTTAAGTCACTGTTAAACCATTAGCAAACTCCCCTTTTCCTCCTAAATGTTCATTTCGTATTTAGCAGAAATGCAAAAACCTTAGAAGAGACGGCCTCACTCCTTCGCTCTATGGAGTCAGTAATAAGTTGTTGGATGGAGAAATTGATGAAAGTCAAGTATTAGTGCACCCACTCGGTCATATCTCGCCTTCACATGTAAACTGCTTCTGTCGTTGATTCCTCAAGGACGTACTTGCACACTTTGGCAGTAACTCGTGCTGAAGCTGTGCTAATTTTGTACCAAAAATGCTTTTTCTATGAAGCATTACTTATCTTTTAAGTAAATCCAAATGTCTTTTTAGGGGTTTTTGGTTGAGAGTGGACAGTTGAGACATTTCAGGAAATCAGAAAAGAGTGTCAGCTCTGAAACCTTCAGCACATCCCAGTGGAGGTAGTTGCTGCTTTTTGTAAGCACTTTGACTCTCTTTTGTTTATCCCTAACAGACCATGAATCAATTTGCTTTTCCCTGGCATATTGTTATTTTTTTTTTGTCCAGAACACCTATCGTGAAGCTCAGGACTTTTTAAAGCTCTCCTGAACTTGTATTTGTTTAATTGTTTTCCTCCATTATTCCTCCATTAAAGGTGTAGCATAGCAACAGCTTTATAGTCAGGCGTCACTGATTCTATCACTACAAAGATGAGTTTAATCTCATTTTCTTGGTAAATGCTTCAGCACAACCTGCATACTCTCCAGCTGTACCTGCTCCATCAAGGCATGACTTAATCCATTGTTCTTGACTTGACATTACCTTACGCCGGGACTTGAGGGAGACTGGGAGATATGAGTTACAAAATTAGAAATTGGAGCACATCAAACTGCGAAACAAATCCCAATTCTGCTGTTTGGGACCATACAGAAGTCATGGTATCCATCACTCGTTGCTGCGATGCCCACGGGAGAAAGCGCTCAGGTAGCTGCTGGCGGCGGCGAGGCCACTGCTGGAAACATGTGCATGTAATTAGGTCGACAGAGAAGGAAGAGGGGAAGGTGGTAACGCCTTAAAGCAGGGAGGAATTTGTGATTCGTTTTTCTCCTGCAAGGTGACCCCAATAACTCAACCCTTCAGTCTATTTCTGTTGGCTCCCCTTAGTCCCAACCTGTTTTCTTTGCTCTGGTTATCTGTTGGTAGCCTTGCCTAGTTGCTAACAGGAGCATTTTGTTAATGCAAGAAACTCCTCTTTCATTCAAAGTTAACTTATTGTATTGATGAATTGCTGTAAATAAAACCCAAATGTAAGTAACATTCTTTTATGGTCGTGAACTACAAGACGGTATCTGACTCAATGTGCATCAGTCACTTGATCTTATTTGAACATGGATTTTCTCACGTGTGACACAGTATGAAGATTCAGTTTTATACTGAACAAAAATAATGACTGTTCATTTGTATTATGTGCATGTTTACTTTTAGTCTTTTAGACCTGAGATACAAATTTTTCATCCATTCCCCCTCTGAAATTTATTCCAAATTAAGTAAAAATTAGGTCCTTCTTAAGCGTTAGCTGGAGAAAGGTAAGTCTTGACCTTACATTAGATGTATTTATTATATTTAGGCAAATTCATAACAAAGACTAAATAATCTATGTTTCTCAGGCACATTTTAAGAGGTTCAATTCTAGAGACTATGCTTTTGTCAAAGTGCCTTTGGCACTGAAATTCCTGCTTATAACCCAGTACCTGAGACACATAGCTGTACAGCTCTTGTGTATACACAGTAATATTAATTAACATAGCTGCCCCACATTAATCAAATAAACATAAAGATATAAAAGTGGCCCAAAATGTTAAGATTAAGTATCAGTTTTAGGACAGGCCTGTCTAGGTGAGGGACTTCATTGACCCTTTACTGGTGTTGCCAAATGTGCCCTTCTTGTCCTTTGTCCAGGTGGAAGTAAAGAAGGCTGAACCTCGTGACAGCAAAGCTCCTGGCCAGCTTGGGCCTGGCCAGTGGGCCCCCAGGGGCATCTTGAGTGCAGCTAATGGTTGGACAGCACAGCCGGCCCAGGGCTGGCAACAGACTTACGGGCCACAGGGTGAGTGGGAACAAGTCCCAGAGCAGAGCGAGAGAAGCTCGCTGTTCACAGGACAACCTTGAAGTAACCGTTTAAACGTGTTAAATCGGCTTCAGCTTAAACATTAACCTTTTGCGTGTGTATCCATGCTAGCTTTGTCATTTCGAATATTAACCGCATTAGGTGAACGTTTTACTTTTCGTACATCTGCTATGTGGTGTCTAAATGATCCTTTTCTCTTCCTGAAGGAGTGTGGGTGTCTGCTACTGGTCAGCCCATAGGTAGGTGTGAGTCCTTCACTCCACAACGCTTCAGAGTTTCTTGTATGTTGTGTAACTGTGAGATTGGAGATAAATGTGACATTGCCATGTAGTCATGGGCTTATCTGGAAATGCTTGTGTGACAGAAATGGGGTTGAACACAGTGTAGCCAATAGCCTGATGACAGTTAACGGTACATGTTATCACTGATTCATAATGGCTGAGGCTGCTGATAATTTGCTGCTTGAGACAGATGGCAGCCTTGAATGGATTCCGGACTCCCTCAGCTATTGGTCAAGCTCGACTTCATATCACCACCTCCAGGTCAACCTGCAGCACTCGCTGTGGCGTCGGCCCCAGAAAATACTTCTCTTTCAGATAGCGTTCAGCAACTTAAGTTTTTAAACAAGTGATTGATGTTGTCCGTCAATCAGCTGTTCAAGCAGACACTGATAAACTGACGCAATTCAGTTTGATTTGGTCAGAGTTTTTCATTCATTAAGTCTGTTTTGGTAAAAGTTTCAAAAGGAGTGTTATTTTGTGTGTGTGTGTGAGAGCTTAATTAAAGGCAATAATTTCTAAAGGTGGAGAAGGCCTACATATATTCACAGAAATGTCAGTAAATAGCTTTGTGTTTGGACAGGTGGGTATGGACCTCCGCTGACAGCAGGCCGGGGAACCCCCACGCAGGCTCCATCACCATTCAACGCATTCCTGGTCACAACCCCGGCGGGCGGCTTCGCTGCACCTCAGGGATACCCTCAGCAGGGCTACAGCACAGCACCTCAGTTTGGTCAGTCATTCCAGCTCACTGCACGTCTGATTACATGGTTTCACTTCGACTCTTGTTCTCTGCGTCACTTGTCTTTCTTTGCAAAAAGTGTTTTCCTCTCTTGAGTGCAGAAACCAAACACAACATTTTAAATCCTAAAAAAGTGAATGAATGAAAACAAATGAATGAAATGTACTTTATTAATCCCTAAAAGGGAATTATATTGTTACAGTTGTATGAAATAGACAAAACAAATAAGTTTTTCATTGCTCTTCAAAACAGTAATTCGTGATTTTAGTAAAACTGTTGTGTGAATGTGTTAAATTGGTGTAGTCTTTAAGGTCTGCTGTTACTACGGCAAGGGAGGAACCTGCGTCTTATCACAGATGGACAGCATGACTTGCAGACACCCAGAATTAACAACCCCTGGCAGAAATGATGAAATCACCACTCTTGAAGGACGTTCAGCTTTTTGTTTCGAATTAGTTGAACATTCTGGCTTTGTGAAATACAGTTTAAAAATGTTCGCCAGATGAAGTAAAATTATGGAATCACTCAAGCGTTGGGGGGTATGAAATCATTAACCTGGGTACCTGGGGAAAACCCACACATGCACGAGGAGAATATGCAAACTCCACACAGAAGGGCCCCTGCTGACATGTGAACAGGGGACCTTCTTACCGTGAGGTAGCAGCCACATTACCTCGTAGCCCCGCAGGATGCATTAACGCCTTGAAAAAGAACCTCGGCATCACCAAACCTGCCTCTGAGTGATTGAATGAGAAAATGATCTCCCCATGTTATTTACTGCCTACCTGACAGCCCCAAATCATCAATGATTGTGGCAATTTCAGGCATTGTTCTTGTATGAATTTCACTGGACCTGCACCAAACTGAAGTTCCATCATCATCTCCTTGCCAAATGCAAATTAATTTTCATCCAATCATCCACAGTCCGTGCCTGCATCTCTTTAGCCCACAGTAACCTTGTTTTCCTCTCTTTAGGTGTAAGTGAGGGATCCAATTTCCCTCAGCCAGTTTCTGCTCATTTGTTTTTATTTCTTTTCTGCATTCAAGGCTGATTGCTTTGATTTTTCTGTCCTCACCCTTTGATATCTTCCTTGTTTGACCTGTGCGCTTCTCTTTTACAACCTTCCCATTTTGTTTGTACCTGCTCCACATTGTAGACACAGCTGACTGGGAACAACCGACATCTCTGGCCCATCCTGAGTTTAATTACCTTTTTTTACTGCCAGTCATGTTAGTTATAGCTTTGTGATTTCATCATTTCTGTAGTGAAACTTGGCTGAAAGAACCAGAAGAGATTTTCTCCTCAATCAGTGTAGACTTTTCCTGAATTAATGGAGCTAATATTCTTAAAATCATGGATAAAACATAAAGAAACCCCTAATAATCCTGTGTGTTTTGGCAGTAGTCACAGTTTATCTGGCTGCCAGTATCTATAAAAGATGTGCACTTTACTGGATTTTTCAACTCAACACCCCCCCCCCCCTCAGCAACTTATACACATGCACATTTACTGCTTTTTTGTTGTTGTCACATTCATGAGAGATGCAGTGGTGTAATTGATGTTGTGCAAAATGTGTCAAACGCTGTCATACTCATACATACATCTGGTAAAATAAAAACAGCTTCGCTCTCAAATGACGGTACATAATCGTAGTAACTTTTATAGCATACCGGCTCTTCCTGGAAAAGTTTGTACTGGACGACATTCTTTTTTTGTGTTTGACGTGTCTGACAGCTGAGGTCTTTAGCTTAGCATGTTTTTCTTGTTGTACCTGGCTAGAATAACATGCTCAGCTAACAGCTCTGTTCATTACCGCCACCTTGTGGTAGTAATAAATCCCTACTACCAGCTGCTGCTAACAAAGAAATTGCAGCATATGTGAAAGAGTGATCGCATAAACCATTTGATTTCTTTCAATTTCTGCACGATATTAGGAAAAAATGCGATTTGCGTATTTTGATTACGACATGACTTGCATTATATATGAACAGATACTGAAATATATGGCGCCAATCAGGTGTATTAGTGAGGGCTGCATTCCATTTCTGCACCTGTTCTTGCTGACGAGTCCGTAGAACCTGCACGAAAACAGAACTTCCTCTAAATGGAATGCAGTCCTTACTATTACACCTGCTTGTCCTATTTCAAGTCAAAAACTCTGTCCGATCGTGATATTGTTTGGAGATATTGATATATTGCACATGCTGATCTTGTGATAATGATGAATTTTTGATAAATTGTGCTACACCTTGACTTGTTTGGGAGTTTGTAATGAGGCCTGGAGTCCTCAACTGACCAAGGCTCATCTTTTCCAGGTCTCGGTTCACGTCAACTGAACAAAGGGATAAATATTGGATCAGATTGGATTAATTGCTCATTCGGGAAAAGTCTTATAAATGATTTAATTCTCTCCAACAGGTTACAGTTTTGGCACACCACAAGCAGACCAGTATGCTTCACAAGTTCCTCCTCCACCCACCACTCCAGGAACTGCACCGCTGGGGTTCGCCCCAGCCACCACACCTACTCAGGACTTGAGCAAAGCTCCTACTGGGCAGCCTGACTTCCCGTATAGCCAGTATGGTAAGACGAGCATTGTGCATATATAAGTATGCTGCCTGTTTACAGTCCCATTTGAGTTTTAATCACTCCTTGATCCCACCCATTTCCCTGGATATTTTATTGGGTGCAACTACAACTCATTCATGACCACCACACATACACAAGCAGGAGCTTGCTCTTGGTACCATTTAGCTTGAACAGCTACGTATCCATACATGCTTCTTGCATACATGAACCTCTCTGGCTCTGCCATGAAGATGCTGCTGAAGTTTTGCCACATCCAGAAGTCCTCAGCAGTCATTTCTCTCAAGTTACTCCATCTGAGCTGCGGAATGATTTTTAGGATTGGTAGGTCTGCGTAGGTTTTTAATTAGATCATCCTGCCTTGCAATGTTTTTTTTTGTTTTTGTTTGTTTATTTGCATTGTTGTTTTACTTTTAAAAGATTTTGATCTTGTCCTGACTTACTGTACAAGACGTTTGATTTTGTCCAGATACTCCTACCCTTTGATTAATCCCCGCTACACTTCCTGCTATTCTTACCCCCTGTTGGTGATTTTGCTGGCTTCTTTTCCTGGTTTTGGCACGTCCGCCATCGAAGAGCAGCAGCATGACAATAATATGCTCTTGAAATCTGAAAGAACAGTTATTGTAATGTGTCTGCACGTCTGACTCTCTTGATGTCTTTGTGGTCTTTGAACTGGGCTCTTCGTCTAACATTACCTTTGGGCGGGGTTGGGCCAGGATAATTATCCCCCCAGGAGCTCAGCTGAGCTGATAAATTGTCGACCAATTCACAGACAGCATTCACAGACTCGAAACTGAGGCTTTTAAGTATATGTTTAACATAAAGTCAGGAGTATGACTTTTGTATTTTTAGAGAATGATGGAGCGGCTTCACAGACCTACTCAGAGGGCACCAATCGAGGCTTGATGCTTTCAGATCTGAAATGAAATGGGAGACAGACACTGTAAAGACAAACTGACACCCACTGAAAAATCAGTAATGTTTATTTCAATTCAACGTTCATCGAACCAGTCACATTAGCAGAAAGTCAAACAACAAATGTTCATTCTGAAGCTTCAGTTTTCTGGCTGCTGGTATTTTTTTTATTCTGACTTGGCTTTTAGCTGCTTCAAACTGCTGAATCTGCATTTGAAGCAGACATGTAATTGCTGTCAGTTATTACAGGTGCTCATCTTGTTCAGTGTTTCCTGCTTGTGCCAAGCGTCCATCCAGCTTTCTGCTTTAAATGTCTGCCGCCTGTTCAGGCTCCAGGTCCAGTTGTCAATTGATAGAAACAATGTGGCCTCGTAATGGTTTTGTGAAATGTGTTGTTACTGATTTTAAAAAAACAAAAACATGGCAGGTTATTTACGGCAGTGGGCGCTCAACATTACATCATGTGTATAAAATTAGAAAATGAATGTGGATAGACGTTAAGTAACTGGTTCTAATCAAGCTTTAGTTTGGGTTATAAGGACTAAGGTGTTGCAAAATATTTAGTTTGAGTCAGGATTAAGCAAGTTTGTATTTAAATTACAGTATTTTTAATGATTAATTCCTTTCAGGAAGAACTGGTTTTACTTTAATTTTAGAACACTGTGAACTTTGAAGCTTCACTGAAAGCTCACTCGTCACAAAAAACACCTTTTTGGTGCATTCAGTGACATGTCCATATGAGACTTACTGTTTTCTAGAACACTTGATATGAGTGAAATACAGACAGTGCCGTGGCGAAGTATTTCTGCTCTGGAACTGCAGAGCATCTACGTTGAAATGCAGATTCAACAGCCAGGTTTTAGATACCAATCCATTCAATCTGTTTGGAGCTATCAGAGCTGGCAATCTGCAACAAAGTTAACTAACAATAGGCGCATATTTTTAGCCGTATGTAATATAGTCCAAGCAGAAGAGTGAGTGAGCTGCTACAGCCAGGCAACGATGGTTGTTTAGCTTTAGTTTAGCTTAGCTTTTTCTTTTTTTCTTTTTTTTTTTTTTTAAAGCATGAAGAGATTATTGTCCAAAAAACCCAACAATCTTGTAAATATGTAATTTTATAAACAGAGATGGGTTTTAGGGGTTTAATCTGTTCCTAGATAGAGAGGTTAATGCTAGACACGATTCGCTCATCAGTGATGTTGCCTTTTTTGCAACAGTCACATTTACAAAAAGCCCTCAAATGCTTCTCAACAGCGTTAAATTCTCTGAGCACATATTTTGATCTGTTCTGCTAAGAGAACTTAGGCTTGTGTGGCACAATGCCCCTCTGAGTTTTAAAACGTTTGTGGTGGCAGCTTGGGCATATCAAACCGGCTGAGAAATGTAAGGAATTCTTTGGAAAATGATCAGGTTGCAACCAAAGCTTTGTAATTCTTCTCTGCTACCTTCTCTGAAAAATCTTACATGACTGGAAACGCCACTTTCATATTAGCTTGCAATGCACATTTCACAAAATTCCACGAGACCAAGCTGGCCTGATTTCTGAGGAATAAAAAAAAGTCCAGAATGCTTACAGATAGCTCACATTCACGTTTGTTTTTCACTTCCAGACATAGATGAAAAGTAACGCCTCATCAAGTGTAGAGCAGACCCAGTAGATGAGTATAATGTAGAGCTCTGTTAGCTCAGTAAGCGGGGGGACTAATATAAAGTAGTTGGCCAGCAGTATCTGGGTTCAGTCAACCTGGTCTCCTCATCTCCCTGATAGGCTTGGGTAACTACCCTCAGGACCCCTCCTCCTACGGACCAACGCGTCCTCACAGTTATGGTCAGGATGAGCAGGGAGGATATAGTGCAGGTAGGTGCCAGCATCGTCCTCCAAACACAAAAGAAGCATTTGTTTAGTACTTTTCTAGAGCTGCTACCTGTTTTTTGTTTTTTTTGCCTCT
Source organism: Leuresthes tenuis (assembly GCF_036924035.1). NCBI lineage: Eukaryota > Metazoa > Chordata > Actinopteri > Atheriniformes > Atherinopsidae > Leuresthes > Leuresthes tenuis. The sequence continues at coordinate 10,695,593 of NW_027325361.1, read as the reverse complement.
TTTCCTTTGCTCTATGTTTAGTATTTTGCATGTACATTTTGCATGTACATACAAATTACAGTTTGTTTGCTTGTATAGTAAAACCCAGCTACTGTTGCTGCCACAGCAAAGTGGATTTTAAAGACTTGTACATTAAAATTGGCAAAGTTAGCTTGAGGCATGTCGGTCCCTCAGTGGCTGTGGCTTTACTATATCAAGACTAACATGTCCTCCTTTTTTTGTTCACTGTCTGCATTGCTTTGCTTATTTGTGAAAGGATGATCTAATTGTCAGAAGATTTGTTCATGGTTCAGTTATCTCGGTGCATCAGCAGTTCATTCACCCGTTGTTTTTTCCCCCCCATGTACTGTCTCTGCATTATAGCTAAAGGGGTGAGAAAGGAAAGAAGATTTAAAGGAGGCAACAATACCAGTAAATTTCAATTACACTCATTTATCTGTCCGGGGGTCCTGTTGGGACCGCTCCCTGTTCCTCAGATGTTTTATAATAAAATGTGTTGTACTATCCAGTTTTCTCAATTTTCATTCTCTCTTGTCTTTCCACTCCAGTTGCTTACTTCTACTGTCTTTAAAATAGTTCTGATTTGAACCGTAGTGATATCTTGACTCACATGTTAACTGGATGTTACCAGGGCAGAAAAGTAAACCCTCACCAGCAAGAGTCTGCAAAGATCTGGTCAGCAAATCTGGAACAAATCCATCTTTTCAATATAAAAGCTCTTTGGCTTGGACAGTGGTCTGAATTGTCCTCCAGGCAGATTAGTTTCCTTCCCTGGCTGTCACCGTCTCTCTCTCCTATGTTGCAGGGAGATGGTGCCATCCAGTGTATAGATAGGCATGATAAACACAATGTGTGTCTATACGTTTCAACAGAGTTTCTTTTTTAAAATATATATATATATATATAAATGTAATTACTCATCAAAAGGATCAGAATATTTTTTCTTTGGGGAAAAATCCACCATGAAACCCTGTATTTCTGTCCTTTTTTTTATTTTTTTTATTGCTCGGCAAGTGATTAAAATTTAAATGTATCCGCTGTGTTGAAAACACATTTCAGAGCCCCTTTAAGTAAAAACATTGTCTTAATTTATTCTTAGTTGGAATACTGTGTAAAATGTAAATTAAGTCAAAATGCAGTCAAGTCTCATAAACCAACATTTTATTCATATTTCACGAATGAAGGCATCTTTGACGGCGTTAACAATAAGGCCGTAAGAGGGACTTAAAAGAAACGGCTAGAGGAACAAATTTCAACTAAGGTTACTTAATAACAGGGTTGGGTAAAATAAGAGCACCTTGGAGAGGCAAAGTCTCTTAGGGGTAAAGATGAGCAGAGGTTCTGCAATACGAAAAAAAAAAAAAAAAAGTTGACCAATTATGGAGCAATTTCAGAATAATGTTTCTCATCGAGCAACACGTACTGCCAGATGAGGTCGTTTTCAGGGAGGACTTTGCATATTTCAGCAAAACAATGCTAAAGCATATTCTGCATCCACTACAGGAGCGTGGCCTCGTAGCACGAGTCCGGATGCTGTGCAGTTCAGACCCTTTTACCAATTAAAAACATTTGTTGCATCACGAAAATCAAACTATGACAGAACATCCAGGACTGGTGAGCAGCTAGAATCCCATATAGGACAAAAATGGGGGCATCATTCCTCTCCCAAAGGTCCAGCAGCTGGTCTCCTCAGTTTCCAGATGTTTCCAGATGTTAAAAGAAGAGAGGCTGCTGCACAGTGGTAAACCCAGTCTGTCCCAGCTTTTTTTTTTTTTTAGGTGTTGCTCCCAAGTGCTGCTAATTCAAGATGTGTTAATACACATTTTTAATACAAGTTGGAACTTTCTATTTTGAAAAGAATATTGGTTCATGAGATTTCCAAATTATTGCATTCTGTTTATATTTATATCCTATACAGTGCCCCAACACTTTGGAATTGGGACCCACCGACCTGTTTAATCTACCTGAGGGGATCTTTCAACATCAGGTGCAGGCTGAAGAGAATGATGTTTTTTATGTATTTTTAGGCCGGATATTGAGTGATATAATCTGGAATGTCAACATTATAATGACAATAAATAATGTTCTCTGAGACTTGACAGTATCGGGTGGATTTTTCCCCAAACACAAAAGCTACATTTTTAAGACCACAAGTCTTACAGGAGTAAGACTCTTAGCTTAGACAGTAACTTTATCCTCTTTCCTGCTTTCTTCCCATCTGTCCTCCTCAGGGTACGGTCAGGACCTGACGGCCTTTGGCCACAGCTTCGCTGACCCCAGCCAGCCGACCGCTTCGTACGGGGCCCCGACAGCACAGCCCACCGCAGCCCCCCAACCCACCGCTAGCGCGTTTGGCAGAGGGCAGAACCACAACGTACAGGGCTTCCACCCATATCGACGCTGACCACCACCCCAGGGTGGGGCAATTGTGTAAAGTTCAGAAACAAACAAACAAAAAAAAAAAGAAGTCAGGGAAATGTGTTTTCTTGCTTAAAAGCAAAACTGGAATTCTGGTTTGTTCGTTAGAAATGTTGAAAGCGCACAGTTTGTGAAACGGGAAACTTTTGTGAAAGCAGGGATTCCAGTAAATTTAAAAGGAGTGTGAAGAAATCCACTTTTTTTTTCTTTGCATAACTTAAGGATCATTCAGCAGAAAGAGCTTTTATTCCCCCCCACCTCCCACCCCAAACCATGTTTTATAGTAGAACTAAACTACTTTGCAATAATATTGATTGTCTGGTCAACACTAGCACAGAGACTATATGTAAAGAGACTTGCATTTGAATATGTATATTTATGGTGGACACAAATGAAAACAGGGTCTCAAGTTTCCTCAGCTTTAAATTCTAGGGAAAAATGTTTTTATTTTGGTGAATTTTTTTGTTTACTTACTGAGCCTTTGAAGTTTGTTTAAAATGGAGATTATGAATATATATATTATACACAAACTGTGCAATTTTTTAAAAAGAGAATTTTGTACTATTAATGTACACTTTGCTTGTTTTTTTATTTAAAGATGTAGACTTCCCTCAGGTGGCTGTTTTGGGTGCATTTTTTGCACTTATGCAAAAAGAAAAAAGGACAAATTATTACAAAATAAATGTTTTAAGGATAGCGTCGTGTCGAGTGTATTTGCTTTTGGTCTTGAATTTACATGCCTTAGTTGTTTAGTTGGAGGCACTGCAGCAGACTGACACCATTTGAGGTATGTGTAGGCAATTTGATTGTGTTTAATTTACTTTCCATTAAGAATTAAGTATAGTTTTGGGGAAAATGGGTCATTAGAATACTTCTAGTCATGAATGGGTGTAAGTATGTCCCATTGAGAACTAAGATATATTGGAAGACATGTAAAACAACCACAAAACCATGCAAGTGCAGTTTGTGGCTGTTTTGCATCTCTGACTGTATATCTTGCAGTTTACATGATTGTTTTACTTGATTTTGTGTCTTATTTTAGTGTGATTTTGAGTGTCTGGTCGTCATGTATCTGTTATTTTGTCTCATATCTCTGTCGTCGTTCACATTTTTTTTTTTTTGCCCGTTTTGACTCACATTTGGTCCTATTCGACCTTTTTGTTGCTGTTCTTTGTTGACATCTAGACTTCTGTAGACTTTTCCTGTATGTAGCAGTGTGTATATCATATCTTTGCAATAAGAGGGGGGTGTTTCTTGACTGTGCCGATGAGACCCGTTTAGTAATCTTCCCAGAGTTTCAGCAGTTGTTACAATTAACATTTCTCAGACACCATAAACCTTTTAGTGTTTACTAAAATGTGGAAGAAAACGTTGATGAGCAGCTCTGCACCAAAGAAAGAGGCCATCAGTGTTCTGATGCATTTAAGAACCTCAGCGGAAACAAGACTTCTGATGATATTTTTGTAAAACCTTTTGTGGCTGCCAATGTATACTTCTGCTGTTTATTAAGAGATAAAAAAAAAAAATAGACAGAAAGTAACTAAACTGATCATATCCGGGTTAAAGGTTTAATTTTGTAACCTGTGATTCCTCCAAACTGCCTATTTCCGCGTTGCTCGTACATTAGCATTAAGCAGCTACCTGCTCTCCGCAAAGTAGTTCACTTGTGCAATTTATTTAGACTCTGGCCGTCATTTTCACCGTAGACCTTAATTCGACAGACGGATATACACTTTAAAGGTCTCTGGGCAGAAAGTGTAAGCCAAAAACAATTGACATTTTCTTCTTTTGATTTGTATCATCAAATATCTGCTCTCTGTCTGTGTGTGTGTGTGTGTGTGTAATATGCTAGCTAGCTTCTGAACGGGCGGCTATCTGCCGAATTCAAATCAAAGAACAATATTCACAGCGATTTTTGATTGTTGTTTAATGACAGTTTGTCAGATTTTATGGACAGAAAACACTCAACATCATGACTTATGTTGATCAATTAGCAACTTAAATCTGAAGCTTCACCAGCAGATGTGTCAGAACGGAAATAATGAAACAGTTTGCTCTTCTAACCGCCGCTTATACATGATGCTATATTATTCCTTAAAATGCAGAAACCAAAGAGGACGATGCTAGAAATGTAGGACTTACGGGCAGTGTTCAGAAAAAAGTCGAGTCTTTTGTCAGCGTCTAATTAAAGCATCGTGTAAGGTGTCGGATTGAATAAGTTCACTGTTAAATATTAATTAAAAAAAATACTTAACTGTGGTCAACTGATGTCATTTAAATCACACATCAGCGGTCGTACGTTCATGTGTAAACATGAACCCAAACCGGCGATCTTCATGCGTAGCACAAATGGAAACAGAAACAGAAAGCAGACACAATGACCAGCAAGTGTTGGTTATAATCAATGATTAAAGCAGCTCAGCTGTATTTTCCACCTGTACACGATGATGACGTGTTTTTGTGCTGTCTGAAGCGCTTAACATCCTCTCAAAAAATACAAAACTGACTTATTTTTCCTTTAACAAAGCTCATGGTGGAACGACGCTGATTTTAGACTTATTTTCCCAATTAATTCGCTACTGAAAGTCGAGAATGACAATAAAGCCCAATTGAAATGTAGAAGTTGAGCTTTTAATGAAGGGTTTGTTCTGAAATAACCTCGGTTGTTATGGGGATTACGTTTTAAACAGACACCTAAGATTCAGATAGAAGTGGACCAGTGAACATAACCATATTATAAATGTTTTGTTTTTTAGAAAATAATCCTTTTACATAAAATGTGACATGAAGACTTGAACCAACAGACATTACTAACAAACTGGTTTGCTCCTTTGTGATAGTGTTTTTTGCTTTTACTGCAGCTGTCTTCAGTTTTTTGTTTATTTGTCTTAATTTCTTTGGTTTTGTCCTGACTGAGTCAAATTCAGGTTGATCAGTAGTCACTGACATTCTTTAACTGGAAAAACTCTTGATTTAGTGTTTTTTGGCCATAGTTACTAGTTGTGCAAAAAGTGCTGTTTCCTAACTGCTCTGACATGTCTAATACTGGTCTAGTTTCTCTATTATTGAGGTTAATGAACAGTTAGCACCTTGTGGTCTGTGTTTGCTCTCACTAAACCTTTTTTTTGTGGTCTACCAAGATGATGATAATGATGATCTTCACCTGGCTGGGTGTTTTGAAGTGTTTTTCACTTTACCGTGGATCCATCGGTCATCCACAATTGTTGTTTTCATTGTTCAGAATGCACCAAACAGGTGCTTTGGCCATTCATAATGTTCCTACTGGTTTTCTGTCCTTATTTTGCTTCAGCTAGTGGTCAAAAGATGACCTATTTCACTCACACTGAGTTTTCATTTCATTGCATTGTAGACGGCATGTTGCGGGTACACAATAACGGCTTCTACTTTCCAACACTGCACTTGAAATGGATTGCAGACCTTGTACTTGATTAGCTGGTAAAGTTTATAGCATATAATGAAGCAATGGCCTATATCTGCCCAGAAAACAGCTTTGTATAATTACATTTGAGCCCCTGATGAGCTGCAATTCCTCAATTTATACACAACTTAAATGGTAGGAATAGTGTCAGTGTCCAGATATGAAGACCAAACCAGAAAACTTGTGATATATATATATATATATATATCAATTTTTTTTTAACCTGTAAGTCTAAATATATGACAAGTAAATCACACTGATGTCTCGTACACAACCAAAAGATATTATTGAGCCAGAGAATCTCTCCCACTCTACTATAATCAGTTGTTGACACATTTCTTGTGCAGATAGCTGTTGTTGCATTTTCCGGGCACAAACTTTTCTGTAACCTGCACTTCATTTAGGTCGCAGGCTGCAGCAGAGCCCGAAGGATAAATCCTGCCGCAAAATGTGGAGTAACGGTGTAAAATTTGCCACGGGTGTGACACCGGCGTTCGAGCGTCAAGAGTCATGCATCTGACTCAGAAGTGCTGCAGTGAGCAGCTGAAGGAGCAGCTGAAGGTGCAGCTTCTCCTTGAAGCAGAATAGATATGTCTGCCAAAGGCGACGCTGCGCCCTCAGTGCCACTTTCACTGCTCTTAGCATGTGAGCTTAGCACAGGGTGTGATCTACGCCGATTCCTGTCAGTTGATAATGATCTCGTTCGCTAAACCAGGTGTCTTGCTGCAGTTCCTGCAAACAGTTTGACATTTTTTTTGGAACCCCTCCCCTTTTTTAAAAAAATCTATTTTAAAAAAAAAATATCTTCAGTTTTTATGTCTCTACTTTGGTGTTTTACAGGCTGTCAGGTCTGGTTCAAGGTTGTTGAACAGTTAATGCACAAGGTAAAGAGGCTGAAAATCGAGGACAAAACAGAAGACGGCCAGGAAAGGTAGGGAGCCACCTGAATTTGTTTCCAGTTTTTCATTTATTTTAAATCAGTTATTACCTTTTCTTTGTCTTGAAAAGCAAGCTTTCATTTAATTCAAGTAGAGTAGAATCTGATGAATATTAAACCTAAGCGTTGCCTACAAAAGGACTTTTTAATGAAAATAATATGTCCTCGTGTGGGTATCTGTGTGGGTACCTGGGTCATAGGAGGTTGATACAGTTATTGCTGCTCAAAATGATTAGAAAATGTTAGGAGCGAGTTAGTAGTCATATGTAATATGGTCAGACTGTGTGGCTTTGAGCTGAATGCTGTTCACACATTCTAGTTTTCACATTCTTAATGTAAATTTGAAGTCTTTGACCGTAGACTGATGTGAGCTGATCTGCCAACAGTGTCAGAGAGGCACTGGCAGCCATGACAGGCGTGGACGAGCTCTCAGACAGCACAGAAGTTGTAGAAATGGAGGACGTAAATCCCACCCAGTTCCAGGTGGAGAAGCATACGTGGGACGGACTGCGAAAGATCATCCACAACAGCCGCAAAAACACCGGCGTGGTTATCAGCAAGGCACCACATGACTTCCACTTCATCCAGAAAGACGAGGCCAGCCTGCACTCTCACCGCATCTACTATCTTGGTAAGGAGTGATCCCAGCCAAGGTCTGAAGTTATCACATGCCATAGCTTAGTGTCATTTTTATACAGTTTATGTCTGAAATGAGTAACTCCCAGCTCAGATAAGATGCTGTTAGTGGGTCTTGATGTGCTGAAGAGGAAATTCAGTCACTTTAGGGGGTAGTGTGCATCTGTTAATAACCCGTGGATGCAGCTGGTGAGTCAGATTTGCCAGCTTGCATCTGTTCTTTTGGTTTGCAAAGAGCTGCAGTGGCTCTCGTCAGTGTGTGGTGGAAAAAATGTGGAGCTCAAACAGGGAACAGCATTTTGCTTCGTGGACATCTTGCAGATTTGTTTTTCTACAGCTGAATTGGACAGAATTTTAGCAAAATGGCCGAGTTTCTTTTTTTTGTTTTCTGTACTCTCCTGTGTCGAGCAGGATCTTGTAGTGTTTGATAGCATTTTCAGCTTAGTTTAGAAGTTCAACTGTATTAGTTTGGTTATTGACTTCTACCATTTAGTTTTTTCATTTTAAACTAACAATCTAATTTCTTTTCCCAAAGGCTCCAAATCACTCTTAGTGTTACTCTGACTAATTGCAGATGGTTGAACTCCTGTTTTACACTGTTTTTTTTTTTTTAAGTATGTCCTGGTAAAAAAAATTCTAGTTGGCTATTAAAGCCTGTGAACATGTCTTAAAACATCAAGATCAAGATTAGGCATTGTTGTCATACACACAAAATTTGTCCTTCGCTTTTAACCCATCCAGGTTGGCACCTGTTGACATGCACATGCACATGCACAGGGTCACACACTCATAGAGACAGATGCCATACACTGGAGCGGTGGGGGGCACCTCGACTGTGACAAGGAGGTGGACTGACACCCCTCCAGCTGTCAGTTTCAACAAGAGTTGAACTGCCAACCTTCCGGGTTATTGGACAACCCACTCTAACCACTAAGCCACGGCCCAAAATATTGATATAGCTTTCAATTTTACTGAACTGGATTGTCAGCGCCTTTGACCATTTTTGTTGAGAAAATGTGGATCACCCTTACCAGGGGGTAAGTTGCCACCATTTAGTGATTTTTGTCTGTTTGATTTGTATATTATTGTACTTACTGGGGTCAAATTGGAGGAAAAAAATTCAGTTTTCCAACAGTATGTCAGACATGCAACCTATACGGTGTAAGAATGAAAATGTGTCAAAGCGCTGATGTCCTGCTGGGGTTAAGAGCAGTCTGACCTTGTTACTCTGCTCGAGCTTTTGATGTTGCTGCTGCTTATTTTGCCAGATTTGTTGTTGATTTGTTGCACCTGTTCATTCTGAAATGTAACGAACCCAAACCTGATTAAAAACAGAAAGAAATAGATTGAAAAACACAGGACAATCCACCTTCAGACGTCTCATCCTATCGTCAGCATGGAGGCACTCTGTTTTCAGGTTGTCTTTCCTGAAACGAGATTATATCTTGAATTCCTTGAGAGAATTTCTTGGTTTAATGCACAAACATTTGCTTAGGCTCCAGGATACACTCAGTAGACTTTGTTAGTCGGAGTTCATGATCACCGTGATCTCACTTCGCCCATTTGAGGTGAATAACTTGCATCAAAGATGACTTTGATGTTATGATCAGGTCCCGACAGGCACAGTGAACACATGATCCAGATGCTCCCAATTTAACTCTTCTGATCTCATCATGAGTTGAACCTGAGCTCATCTGCATGAGACGGTAGCTTTGTTATGCTTACAGATTCTGGCTGTGGTGTCTGTCCTCACAGGAATGCCTTATGCCAGCAGGGAAAACGCCTTACTCTACTCAGACATTCCCAAGAAGATCCGCAAAGATGCCCTGCTGGTTCTGTCATGGAAACCGATGCTGGATCATTTTCAGGTGAGGAGGGTTTTTGCTGGTCTAACTTATGAGACCACATAGTGGGCGCGCTGTGTGGTGCTGATCATATAAAAGCCAACTGGCCGCTGAAGACAGAGACGGATTTTCCCTTTAATTTAGTATGGTGAGGTTTCTCTTTCACCTCTACTCTGACCAGCCAGCGTTGTCACGTTGTATGTCCTCCTGTCTCCCCTGACCCCAGGCCAGCCCTCACCACGGGGCCTTCTCTCGAGAAGAGGAGCTGCTGCGAGAGAGGAAGCGTTTGGGGGTGTCTGGCATCACCTCCTATGACTATGACCGACCCAGCGGCCTCTTCCTGTTTCAGGCTAACAGCAGTCTGTACTACTGTCGCGATGGCGGAAACAACAGTTTAATTGTGAGTTAAAGGATGGTTAGATAAGAATTTGTATCATAATTATAGACCTCTCATGACTGATTGGCTACATCTCAACAATTTTTGGCCACAGAATGAGGGTTATAGAGTATTTTAAGTCAATTTCTTTCTCTCTAGATCCCCATAAGAATGTTTTAACTTAATAAAGTTGACAGAGTTCTTGTTGTCCTCTCATATAGTGTTTAATCATAGCTGATGCATTGCTTGGCACAGTTCCATTCAGCACCAGCTTTTTATTATATAACATTTGCTTGGTGTCTTTAAATATGTATGTACTAATTTGTGTTTGTGGTAATTTGGCGTTAGATCATTCAGTGATTTGTCTTTTACAGAGCTGAGTTGTTCACAGTACATATTTTATTTGCTGTAAGTGCTGCACATGCATGCATGAAAATAAATCCAAAAGGAGCTAAGATGACACCTCTGGATTCATCCTGTCTAAGGCTGTGGCTTTAGATATCTTAACATTTGCTGTTCTTTTTGAAACATTTTTCAGACTTCTCCAATGAATCCCACAGAGATCAAGAGCCAGAACTCAGGGACACGCATGGACCCCAAGATCTGCCCCGGGGACTCCAACTTCATCGGCTTCATCAACAACAACGACATTTGGGTGACAAATATAGAGACGGCAGAGGAGAGGAGACTCACCTTCTGCCATAAAGGTCAGGACTGAATCCCGTCGACACCCTCGACCTGCACCATGAGTCTGAATCCCACTACAGTGTTTCCTTTTTGCATGTTTTCATTGTAGGTATTGATAACCCAAAGGAGGACCCTAAATCTGCTGGTGTGGCCACTTTTGTCACTCAAGAAGAATTTGATCGCTTCACTGGATACTGGTGGTCTCCAGCTGCTACTGAAGGTGAACACGACTTTGTTTTCGCAGTTATTGACAATTCTGCTAATAACCATAAGACTGCAACGTGACTACTTTCATGTTGTTTAGCAACACTCACAAACATGGTCTTTAGTGAGCAGTCATGTTAGTGTCTTCCAAAGACAAATATTTTTTTATAATAATTAACTTTATTGTCATTTCTCTTTGGATTAGAGCCGGATGGTGGTAAGACTCTGCAAATTCTGTATGAGGAGGTGGACGAGTCTGAGGTGGAGATCATCCATGTCCCATCGCCGGCTCTGGAGGAGCGCAAGACAGATGTGTACAGATATCCACGTGCAGGTGTGAAGACACAGGAAAACTTCTTTTCTTTCTGTGATGCCCAAGTAATCTAGCCTTGGAATTAGGAGGACCTGAATGCTCATGTATCATTTGCTCTGACAAAATGCCATCTGACCTCTCCTGAGTCAGTCACAGCTGTTTAACTAATACCAAGCAGATTTAATACTAAGAGGATGTCTGTAAGTCTTATTGAGCCAGTCGGTGTTGGATCATAGACCACATAGACAAAGCAGCTGTGATATCAACCATTGCTTTGAGAATTTCTGTTTTGAATCCTCCAGTTAAGCTCTCGTTGCCATTTTTGTCACCATGTTTGTGGTATTGCACTTACAGGCACTTCTTTTTTTGGCTTCCCACCTAACACTGTAGGATTATTTTGGTCTGTGTCTATCAGTGATGATAATTTGGCACCAATTGCTAGGTCACGTAAAGTATATGTAGGAATTAGTTAGTTTTTCCAACTGTAGACTTAGATACAAGACGTATCTGTCAATCTAATACTGATGAGGACAAGGAGCAGATGAACTGCAGTCAACAGGCTGCATATATTCATTCAATATATATTCGTTCAGATTCAACATGTCTTTTTTTAAGCGACAGATACAAAAATACATAAATAAGCTGAATCCTCTGAAACGGTGGTTTGGAGAGTTGAGCTTCGCCTGGTTGCTGCACCTGAACAGTAACAGCTTCCAGCTCTGACTCGAGCTGAGTTGGGAGATGTTGAACAGTCTGTTGGAAAAAGTCACACCAAGGCTCCCAAAAATGAGAAGCAATGTCAGGCAGCTGATAAGCAGATTCAATAGGACGCGTCGGGACAGAGCACTGCGTCCAGGTTAAACTTGTTTTTTTCAGTCATGTCACAACTTCGACAGCCGATTCTTCCTTTCTACCCTACAGAAAGAAAAAGAGTAATGCGGGCTCGGCCGCCCCGCCCTGCATGTTTAATTCTTTCTAATGTTTATACATGTCCTTTTTATTGTGTCATTCAGTCTGTTAACACTAATTCTAAATGTGGATACGTGTTTGTTATTTTTTTTAGTATTTTTGCCCTGCTGTTTACTCGTTTCCTGCCCTTGTGTTTACATCTGTAAGGTTTGACAGCTCTTGCTCATATTTTCAGGTGTAACTCTGAAAAATTTCATTTCCAGGCAGCAAAAATCCTGATATCACTCTCAAGATAGCAGAAATAAGGATAGACAATCTTGGAAAAGTGAGTTCTCATTATGTTGTTTATACGGTGTTATGACACACTCGCAGGGAACACTTCGATGCTCTGTTCTTACCTGTGCTTGGTGTTGTTCTCTGTCAGATTGTCAGCACACAAGAGAAAGAGCTGGCTGCTCCCTTTACCAGCCTGTTTCCCAACATCGAGTACATCACCAGAGCTGGATGGACAAAAGACGGTCGTTAGTAAGTTTCCTTTCTAAGTATAAGGAAAAAAACCTGATATTTAAAAAAAAAACCACCCACAGTCTCATTGCCCAGGATTAGATAACATGGTACCAGTAAGCTGTAGATGCTGAAGTTCCCACCCGTCACAGCTCTTCCTCTCTGTGTGTGTGTCAGTGCGTGGGTGGTCATGATGGACCGACGGCAGCAGCATCTCCAGTTAGTCCTGCTTCCTCCTGCACTCTTCATCCCTGCGAATCAGGACGAAGCCAAAAGACAAGAAAGCCTGGAGGCCCTGGGAGACACAGTCCAACCCTTCATCATCTACCAAGAGACCAGCGATATCTGGATCAATGTGAGGTCCAACAGCACGTTTGTTTCAGGCTCTTGTTCAGCTGGTTTCCCACTTTAGTTTCCTCTCATGTCTGATGCAGATTGGATGTTTCTCATCCGTGTGAGTCGTGGAGAAGCAGATTTAAGCAAATAGCTGTGATGTTTGTGTCAGTTGCTTCTTATTTGGCCGTCTCTGGTGCGGTTTTTAGTTATTGTTACTGGAAACCAGACATGCTTTGAGCAGCTTTCAGTTGGAAAAAGACCAAAAACTTTTATTTTTGTTTGTACTACAGGTCCACGACATCTTCCATCCTTTCGCCCAAACCAGTGATGATGAGATCACCTTTATCACAGTAAATGAGTCCAAGACAGGCTTCTGCCACTTGTATAAGATCACCTCAGTGTTACAGCGGGGCAGCTTTAACTGGGCTAAAGGCTACACACACTCTGAAGGTAACACCACACAAAGAGCACAGGCTGGTGTCACACATTCATTAGTGAGACGTATAAAAATTCAATTCAAAGTCAAAACCCTACAGTTTACCTCAACCATTACTGTTAAAATATTGTTGTTTCCTCTAGGTTTTGATAAAGATTTATTTTATTTGTTCTGTTGGTTCTGTTGGTGCAGTCTATATGTGTTTTAAAAGTAGATGTGCTTTTGTGCTATTTTAGCTCTCATTTCAATGTTAGTTGGACTTTGACGCCTCATTTGGTCAATCTGCTCATGTGGCGTCTTTGCTCCTCTGCAATTAGATGATTTCAAGTGTCCAGTGAAAGAGGAGGTGACAGTGACCAGTGGAGAGTGGGAGGTGCTGGCTAATCATGGAGCAAAAGTAAGCCCTGCGCACACGTCTGTTCAATGTTTACAACTAATGCCGACAACTTTAATGTTTTTTACAAATAACAATTGAAATGTGCTGCTTCATAGCCACATGCATTTCATCGAATACAGGCTGTGTATTAATAAAAAAAAAGATATTTTCTGTCGTTGATTTACGAGTGGGGGGCTGCACATGGACTGTCGCCTCACAGCAACAGGGTTCCGAGTCCTCTGTGTCCACAACCAAACTTTCACACCATGTGAAAAACTAGCGCTGCAGCTGTTAGTTGACAAATAGAACCTGAATGTTTCCGTTGGGTATTCAGTAAGCCACACAGAAGGTGGATATACAAGTTACAAAACGGACCCCTTTCTCCTGCAAAAGTTCTGCAAAAACAGTTTTTCTGTCTCTGCTCTCTTTATGCAGCGTTCTTGCAGTCCTCAGATTTGGGTGGACGAAGTGGCAAAGCTGGTTTACTTCCAGGGCACCAAAGACTCTCCTCTGGAGCACCACCTGTACGTGGTGAGCTACGAGTCCCCGGGTGAAATCGTCAGACTCACCAAACCCGGCTTCTCCCACAGCTGCTCCGTGAGCCAGGTATTCCAGCACCAAATCATGCCTCTCACTGTGTGCTTACATGAATGACTTACAGTGTAAGTTAATAAAGTACGATGAAAAGGGAGGTTTGCCCTTTTCCTGGCTGTTTTCATTGGCAGCAGAAAGTACCATGGGTTATCTAACAGTAGTCGTGTGTTTTCAGAGCCAGTAGAACAGTTTAGCAGCTTAGTGGGACAGTGCATTTGTTTGTTGACATTTGAAAATGTTCATTTTATCCAGCTCTGGTGGAAAGGAAGCTTTTCACTGACCCCAGCTACAATGCAGTCTGGAAAAGCTGACATAATTGTAAATATAAAGTTGTTAATTTTAAGTGTTTTGCAGGGAGTCTCCGTGTTGAGATTAAGTGCTGACCTGTTTGTTTCCTCTGAAACAGTCAGATAATATGACCAAAATATCTGACAAATATCTGACGTGCGAAATATCATCCTTTAGTGTCACTGAAATAAAAGCTTTGCTCTCAGCTTCTTTTTAGTTATTCTGTTTTTGTTTTTCCTCGTGGATTCAAACAGAGATGTTAAAATGCTGCGCATTGATTAACACCGACTCGTCTCTTTTCTTTCACACAGACATTTGACATGTTTATCAGCCATTACAGCAGCTTGACCACCGCTCCTTGTGTTCACATCTACAAGCTGATTGGCTCAGACAGCGACCCCCTGCACAAAGAGCCTGAGTTCTGGGCGAGCATGATGGAGTCAGCTGGTACTGATTTGATGTTAACATTTAAACCTTGTTTGGCAGCCATATTTGATTGTTTGCATTTCAAAAATCTTTGTGATTACGTTATATAAAGGTTATTTTCTTTTGTGCTGTTTTTCTTTGTTTCCAGGTTACCAGTTTGACGCCATCCCTCCAGAAATCTTCAGCTTCACAGGGAAGTCGGGCTTCGAGCTGTACGGCATGTTGTACAAACCACAGAACGTGGTTCCTGGCAGGAAGCATCCCACTGTCGTCTTTGTCTACGGCGGCCCCCAGGTTCAGTCTCTTTCCATTTAAATTCTGTGAAGCACAAGCAGGATTGTTTTGTTTATATATTTTTTAAGTATTCAAGCAGAGTGTAACTGAACTCCACTGTTCTAACAAGATGAGTTTATTTGGTGTTCAGTCTCCTTGTGTATTTTACAGCTGTGACCGTTAGCATAGCTGCTGTTTTTCAACTGTTTTACTCTGTGGCAGATGGCCTTTTTTTGGATTAAAGGTTTTGCAGTGTAAGGCAGCCCTGTCTAACTTTTCCATGTTGTCCAATGGAGATGAGAAAAGAGTCTTAATAACTCATATATATACATACATGTTGTGTTCTTTCAGGTGCAACTAGTAAATAACTCTTATAAAGGAGTGAAGTACCTGAGGTTGAGCACACTGGCGTCTCTTGGATACGTTGTGCTGGTTATCGACGGACGGGGCTCCTGCCAGCGAGGACTCAAGTTTGAGGGAGCTGTTCAGGACAAGATGGTAAATGTCACATTGAGCGCAAAGACGCAGAGATCTACTGACTTGTAACAGTCTGCCTTTTTACTGTTCTGAACAGAAATCTGCTTCATGTGTACATATTGAGTATAAATGACAGTAGAGGATGTTGTAATGTGTGAGAATTCTGCTTTTCTCCATGCAGGGTCAGGTGGAGATTGAAGACCAGGTGGAGGGTTTGCACTACATAGCTGACAAGTATAAGTTTGTGGACCTGAGTCGCGTTGCCATCCACGGCTGGTCATACGGAGGCTTCCTCTCCCTCATGGGCCTCATCCACAAACCTGACATATTCAAGGTCAAAACTTCTACTTTTTTATTGGGGATTCTTTTTTCCAGTTTACATATTCTGCAGCAGCTGATGGGTCAGTGGAAACACTTTGCAGTTTAAGTGATTTGCCTGTATTCTCGACTTTATGAGTTTTCTGTGTTGACTTTAATCTGTTTTTTTTAGACCCTGTGACTGAAAGCACATAAATAAAGGCAATAGTAGATAAATAAATGCTAACAAGTATACTAAAGCAGGAGCTACGCCCTAATAGCTACTTTAGCTGTCACTTCTATGCCACTATTAATAGCTTTACCCTCAAAAGAGAGTATTATGTCCTGTTTTTCACAAGCTTCCTGAGGGCTGAATGAACAGTCTGTGACATTCTTGGGTCAAAATTGAATACTAAAGACAGCACAGCAACTTCTTTTTCTTCCATTAATGTTAACCTTTATTCAGGCTGATCACTTTAAGGTAGACTCTGCTCCTCTCTTCCTCAGTTTCGAACTCTTTTGAGATCTGTTTTACTCTGTTACCCCTGGAGCACGTTGTTCTGTTACAAGAGAGCATACAGTAAATAGCCGAAGAGCTCATACAACACACCAAACACACTAAACAAATTTTAATCTTACGTTTTGCTCCTCTGCGGTTCGACCATGGACATCTGACACACTGCTGATCCCTCTTTTAGGCACAGTCTCGTCACAAGTCATGTGTTGGAACAGGCCGAGTTGTTCAAACAGGCACCACAGAATGTAACTGCCGTTGGCTGGTTATGACACCACTGAGAACTCGTGTCATAATAACTCATCTATGTCATATATCGGCTCCATAAATTTGCTCCCTTCCTCTCTGTTTTGTTCAAGTCTTTAGTGGCTGACATTAAGAACTTATGTGAGTTTATGTGGACAATACTTCACCGATGTTTATTTTTATAGCAACTGCTACCAGTGCTGTACTGACGGTGCATTCAAGTCTAAATTGGAAATGGAAATTTCTACCTTCTGACTGGTAAAAAAATTAAAAGAACTCTTTTTTTTAAAACCGTAACAAAATACTTGTAGAACATTAGTAACTCATTTATTTCTTCAGTTAAGTGAACTATATAATTAATGGTGATATTTGATGTTAATATCAAAGCAAAAAGCAGTAGCAAAAGATTTCAGCTTCCCATTTTCAAGGTACAGGAAATGCGTTATTGTCTGAAGTTGAAGTTTGGCAGAGACGATGAGAAAATGAGCTGGGAAACTTTGTATAGTGACATACGTTTCTGTGAGTGAATGAGTGTCATATTTTCAGGTATATGGGCCCAAAAATAAAATGTCTGCGTAGTTTTCTCAAACTTTTTGAGTTGGCAGTGACAGCAGGTAAAAGGAAAGGCTTTGTTTGTCCTCCTGTCTGTTTATTAGGTTGCCATTGCAGGAGCTCCGGTGACATTGTGGATGGCCTACGACACCGGCTACACAGAGCGGTATTTGGACACACCGGACAAAAACCAGAAGGGATACGAAGAGTGCTCAGTCGCCCTGCATGTCGACAGACTTCCCAGCGAGTGAGAGCTATTCTTTTTAACTACATTGTATGGTTTTGTTTTTTTTTTCTCCTTTCCATGTCTGTATGGTATGTTTCCATCAATGTCTTTAACAGATAAAACAGCAAACACCACAAACAGGATCCAGTAAAGCAACTCTTTTACTCATATGAACCAGCAGCTCTTTGTGCTTCCAAAGAATAAACATGGTCATGACTTGCTGACATAAAAGAATAATCACATCATACCCATTTGAAAAGATTCCTGAAGACATCTCTCCATGTTCATCTTGTATGTGGACGGAGCAACAAGTTTAGTTTCAGTCTTCTTCCTTTTAGTTTTGTTTCCAAGTAGCAGCCACAACACAACCTGCACCATGTAGCCCAGCTTATTTGCTCTCCACCAATTAATGGATAAGGTGCTATTTCTAAAGTTTGCTTCAGATTCGCTTGACACTTATATGGAAACGGTATTCAAGTGCAGAAACTAAGAGTGTGCATCTTTGTGCTCTACACAGGCCCAACAGGTTGCTGATCCTGCATGGATTTCTAGATGAGAACGTGCACTTTTTCCACACTAACTTCCTGGTGTCGCAGCTTATCCGAGCAGGAAAACCATACAGCCTGCAGGTACCATGATTCACTGATGATGGGTATGGGTTTTAGTTAAGACTGATGAAAATGGTTTTAGTCTGAAGGAAGTATTAGAACAATAAAAACTATGTTAATGTTTGTAGTGTAAGGAACATCTTTTAGCCTTTTAACTCTTGAGTTTTGTTTGGGTGTGTGGGGGGAAATCTAACATGCTGGAATCCCTCAGTGACATTTGTCTGTGGTGGTGTTTCCCCATCGCTCCAGGTTTATCCCAACGAGCGCCACAGCATCAGGTGTCCGGAGTCCGGAGAGCATTATGAGATTACGCTGCTGCACTTCCTCCAGCAGAACCTCTGATAAGCTTTTCCACACACTGATCTTCGTCTCCTCGCCTCCTACCCACCTCTCCTCACCTCACCTCCTTTTTCACATTCCACCTGTCATCCAAACCTGTCATTAACTCTGATTTCGCTTGATCATTTTTTTGTAATCTTTTGAATCCAAGCTACGCCAAACCTTGTCACACCTTGATCCTCAGTTTTAAAGATTCTTTAGCATGAAAAAAACAAAAAACATTACAAGATTAAGATGTCAATATATAACCTGCATGAGTAAGAAAATCATTACATAGGCTTTTGGTAGCCTTTGAGCTGCATTTGACAGTGAAAATTGATGGATTGCTTGAAGCCCCTGAACCAGGAGAGGGTGCTATTCACTTAAAAAGAAGAGGGGTGGAGCTTTCTGGAGCAGCAGTGATGGTTCTTCGAGGAACAACAATGATTCGCGTTTACAATTATGCTTGCTGCACCAGAAAGAGGAAAGCATCATTAGCAGTGGAAAAAATATAATGTGTGGACCTTCTTCTCTTTTCTTGTTTGATGCCATTCCTTTTTTTGTGTGTGGAATCCAATGTATCACTGTTCTCTTTGTGGATAAACACTGGTGTGAAGTTAGCAAATGTAAAGCTCTTTAAGAGCATATGTGCAACCCTTAACACTTTGTAGTGTTTTTACTTTGAGATTTGTCTCATGTGCTGTCATAGATTATTTTATATGTGGTTATACCAGAAAAAAAGATTCATGCAGCATTTTTATCGGGTAAAATTATGGGCAAAAGAAAAAGAAACAAAACCTTTTGTGGGTTCTTAAGAATTCATAGATGGTGGAAATATGTAGCGACCTGTTGCTGTTTCTCTTGGTCGTTTGCTTTAACTTTCTGAGGAGCTTCTCTTTTCTTCTGCTGCTGAGGACCTTTGCACAGCACATGTCTGCCTTGGTGCCAACAAACTGACCTATAAGATGACAATTGACAGGTTGGCAGTCTGAGGTGCCTTGAGTTTAAGAGTTTAAGAGCACCTGCTCACAAATGAATTTATATCAGGGAATCTGTCAAAGGATCCATGACAATAAAATGCCTTGTTACTGTCCGATGAGCATCTGTTAGATGAGCTCCCATGATCTGTACATGGTAAGATGTACTCTGATATTGAAGAAATAAACATAAGTGAACAATCTTTTTCAAAGTCTTGTTTTAAGGTTATTTATTCCTTTATTTACCACAAGATTTCAGTGATGATGAAGTGGGAAATAAAGCTGATAAATGATATTCCCGAGACGTCAGATAGTCGTGTGTGGTGAGTTGGATGTTTTGATACGTGTGTTTCAGTCTAACGCCACAGAGCCAAAACAGGATTAAAGTTATCTGATTAGAACCAAATCAAATTGAATTATCCCAATAAATAAATGGGAGACACAAAGTTATCTAAAAACTACTCATTTAGCTCAAAGAGCTTGGAAATCTGTGCCACTTACAACATCAGGACTGGGTTGAAAAACTCATATCAAATCTGTTTTTATTGGATGGTTTTTCATCAGTTCCTAAAATCCAGAGCACTCTTTTAATATTTGCATTTTCCTGTGGCTGTATAAAGCTTTATCCCCAGCAGTCCCAGGTGGTAACATGAACCCCCCTCTTTCATATCCAAGCAAAATCCATATTGTAGTTGGATCTTTTGGTCACAGATGATCGATGATAATTCACACAAAAAAGCTCCTTATTGTAGTGGTGGTGATCTGCTGCAGGGGTCGCTTTAAGCTTTTTTTAAATTTTCGCAGCATACAGATGCATCATCACTGGCTTCCACCTGATCCAAATTAGTCTTTGATTTAGCATTGTTTGCTCTGTTTGAATGGTGTAAATATAAATGTGGAAAAAGTGCCTGGCTTCTGAGGTACAGATGATGGAGCTTTGGACCTTTTTCTCCACAAAGGAAATTTTGCACCAAATCGATTAAACGCTTGAAATGTAAAGCAATGGCTGAACAACTCATGATTTAACTGTCTTATCTGTAATTCAGAGCTTAACTAAAATATACAGCTAAACTGATTCAAGTGTAAAATCTATTTCCATGTCTTTATAAACTCACAGAAAACACAGAACCGGCTTTTCTTTATAATTTAAAACGTTTATTTTCAACCACTTCATACACATAGGCTTCAAGTTGTGATCAAATGTTTAACGTAAAAAACTGTACAATATCAATGTAAAAACATAGTAAAACCCTCATAAAGGGAATAATGTCACAGTCAATGTGACCAAACATGTCCACTTAGACATTGAGTTCTCATATGCACTGCATATAAATAATCATCAGTGCATCAGGAGGCCAGTAATGTGCACATTGCAGCTCCTGCTTTCAGCTCATCAGTAGTTCAGCATCAAAGTCTAAAACTCATTTTCTCTGCAGTCCGGTTTTTCTGAGGCGCTGAGACGGGCTTATTGGCTCATTGATGCCGGTGCAATCTTGAGAAGAGTGGTCTTCAGAGAGCTGCTCTGTCCGTCTGCGATCGACCAAAACATCGCTTGTCTTCTGGAGTGCCGTCTCTGGTGATGCTTGGGCCGTCTGGGATATTTCCCATTGAGGTTTGATTGACCACAGCTGCTGAACCACCAGCCACCTGCAACAAAAAGGAGAATTTTTGTAAAGGGACTGCCACTGGCTCTTAATTTCACAAAACTCTTGATTAAAGTCTCTTTTTTGGGGGGGGGTGTGATTTGGGTGAATTTCAGGAAGGATTTTAAAGAAGCAGTCTTACCTGAGAGCAGCTCAGCACAGTTGACGTCTACAGAGAGATCATTATCTCTGTCAGCTGTGGAGAAGGGAAGACCAGAAGCTCCAGTGGTCATATCTTTCTCCTGATCCCCAGACTCCTGCTTAAGGTGAAGAGCGAACATCTTGTCTTCGCCGTCAAGGTGGAAATTGTAACGAGCATCTTGCTGCTTTCCAGTTTCATCAGAGAGCTCAACCTGCAGGATGTACTGGCCCTGTTTGGAAAGGGAGTGGATGTTGTCCAAACCCAACCAAAACTCGCCTGAGAAATGAGGAAATACAAGGTTATTTTTCCTGACAGCAGATCAATTATGCGCATTAATCTTATTCTCTGATGGAAGTTTAATCTCACCGTTGAGGGTGCCGAAGCCTTTCTTGTAGGTGTCCCACATCTGGTTGAAGTTTTGGGATCCATCCTCACGTTTTTGGATGATGGTCCATCCACCGTCTGCACAGAGAACACCGGAAACAGTTTAGCTAAAGATGCAATCTGCTTTTTCATTGAGGTACACATCTCCACTTTGACGATTATAGACACTGATCAAAGTCACCATCTGACTCACCTGAGGTCATTTCACAGAGCACGTTGAAGGGCTGTGAGTTCTCGGGTTGGATCGTGTAGACGCCGCTGATTCGCTGCCCTCGTACAAACAGGTCATGACAGTCTCGGGTCAAACCTGAAAACAACAAGTCAAAGAAAACTCAATCAGATTCTGTGACCTGCTGCAGACTGGTAAAAGATTATTTTTCAGCCAGTACTGTACAGTGGGTGTGTTTTAAAAGCTGTTGTCCTCATTTTCTCTGATCTTTGGACTGTATTTGAACAGCTCTGTCAGCATGTCAAAATTATATAGTCAGGTGCAAAGGTGAACTGATTTGCTCTTATGCCACTTTTTGACCTATCTCTAGCTTCTATATGTGTGACCTCGCATCTTGTAGTAAAAAAAGGAAAAGAAAAGGAAAAAAAGTCATTTTTTGGTGGTGGTTTTCCCGTTCATCTTATGTGGCTTCTTGTTAGTTTGTGTAAACTACAGGATGAATGATTGGAAGTTGAGCTTTATCTCTGTTAATGTTTCAGCTCTCCAAAGGTCTAAACTATTTTGCCAGCTGTCTTGTTAAAATTGTCAATCATTTAAGGTGTTCCCTGCTACAGGGTTCAGTTGTGTTTTTTTAGGTTAATACAGTGGAAAGGTTACCTGATTCAGCTTGGATTTGCTCGACCCCGTCCCTCAGTGCCATCTCTTCGTCTCTCCGTTTGTGTGATTTCATTCTTTTATGTGCAACCTGCAGAGAACACAGTCACAAGATTAAACCACCTCCACGTTAAAAACAGTAAGCAGAACTACATCTCTTTGAGGCAGTCTTGTGAGAGGACGTATTCTGATGTCTTGTAACTGACCTTGGCTTGCAGGGCTTGCAGGTGCAGACTCTGTTTCTCGAGCTTGTCTTGTTGCTGCTGGATTTTCTCCACCAGATGGTCGATACGTCTGTTCTGAGCTGCCATCAACCTCTGGAAACAGTAGCGGGAAAAAAAGAATCACATCAGCTTCACAGCATTGAGGAAGACGTGCAGGTGCTTCTGTTTTTTTTTTTTTACTTTTCAAATATTCTAGATTTCAATATCTGGTTTGGGAGGAACCTCACAGAGCATGAAAGCATTATTTTTACACACCTGAATTAATGAAACTCCTGCGTGATCGCTGTCATTACTATCCAGTGTCGGCCCTGTCAGCACCTCCTCCAGTCTGTCCATCCTGGAGGTGATGTCCTCTGTCTGCTTTTTCACCTCCCCAACGTTCACCTTCACTTCTTCCGCCAGCTCTGCCAGCAGCCTGTCCTTTTCCTCCACCTCCTTGATTCTGGAATTCAGAGCGTCACCTTGCTCCTGCTGCTTCCTCTCCAGCTCAGCCACTGTGCTGTTGAAGGCTCTCAGTTTGCCGCTCACGTCTCTCATCTGGGCTTTGGTCTTGTCCACATGTTCTTTGAGGCCCTGTCCAAGCTGCAGAAGCCCATGGGCCACCACGTTCACATCGTCCCAGGAAGCCTGTTTTTCCCGTCTTCCTCTCTCTGTGGGGAAACCAGCCCCTGCGTGCACCAAAATGGTCAAGATGAGGATGAGAAGCTGTGGCATCTTCATCTTTGTATCTTTGGCTTTTTCTGAGATAAGCGTTTCTTGTGTCTCTGTCTGTTGTGTGCCGCTGAATGGCATTGCGAGGTTTTTATAGCTCGGCGCTGAGGATGAGAGCTCCTCTGATTGGCTGTTTGAAGGTGGAGGAGGAAGGGGGTGGTGTTCAGGGGTGGAGAAAGATTTTTATAGGTAGGACTTGGGCCATGATGCAATGAAAGGTCTACATTTTTAGTTAAACATTTAGTAATGCAGGAATGTGATTGTTTGTTTAATTTATTTTTTTATTTTTTTATGAAATGCTTTCCCACATGTTACAGCTCTGTGGCCACCCGAGTTATCATATTAGCTCATGCATGACTTGAAATAAAGTTTGGGATGTTAGAACCCAGACATTTAGCAGTATAGGATTAGTATCAGACAGTATTCGTCTGATAAAGGAATTAAGGCATCATTGCAGATTTTATTTGTGCTTAAAACACTCTTTGACCTGCATTAACAAGTGTGATTTGTTTTTCTCTTTCAATCTGACAGACGCATACAACCACCTTCAACATGCATGTCTTATCCTTAAAATGTACTACTTTTACATCCTTAACACAGTTCACTGATAACTGAAATCACTAATGACTGAGGTTTTTTGACCTCTCAAGTGAAAACACAGATAGCCGGAGTTTGCAGTTTATCTCTGAGAGAAGCAGAAGAGGAATGCAGGGGAAAATTCAGACGGAGGAGTCGCTGTGAGAAGTAGGGGAAAGGTTAACCCTCTGGGCTTTTTACACACTCATTCCTGACAACAAAATCCTACAAATCACACACATTCACACTCCCAGACACTACACACTACACACTGTCCTGACTGGAATACACTGAAACACATACTTTACATGTTAGCATGCCACGGCTGTGGAATTTTCCTCTGTTCATTCAGTTCATTCTTTTTGTTAGGATTCATTACCTAACTGACAAAAAGTTATTTAATGCAACTATTTTCTGTTGGTTGTCATTTTTCTTTGTATTAACATTTGTCTCAAGTTTAGATTGTGAAGAGTATGTTTGAAGAGGTAGACTTTGGTTTATGAAAAAGTTATTTCACTTCATTCTTTCCGCTACATGAAAGGTTTTAGTAAACAGACTTTTACGAGCTGCCTTTGAACCAACAGAAAAACTGGTTTGGTTCTTGTTTGCACACCAGTTTTGTGAAAATGTCATGGAGTTTGTTTTTCATAGGTTTAATACATGCCAGTTCATGTCATCACCATTCTCATGTAGATGTGAATGACATCTCTCTTTTTCTTGCTGAGAATCAATATTTCAGGTCCATAAAACAAAGTGTATGTCTGATCAAGACTCAAACAATTTCTCTCATATTAGTAAAGGTCCCACTTTCATCCCTCCAGTGACTTTTGAGACATCAAATAGATAAACATTTGGAATCAGTAAACTCCATCATCTGGGGAGTATGAATATCCATTTTGAGTTGAGCCATCTGATACATTCATTTTCTATATCTGCATTATCTTAAACAGAATCTGGAGTCTATCCCTGTCACTGTCCGAGAGGCAGGGAACACCCTGTACAGGTTGCTAATCCATTGCAGGGTCAAACGTGACAAACAATCACGTAAACCACCCTACAGTCCATTTAGAATCAATAATTAACCTAACATGCATGTTTGGTTGGTGAGAGGAAGCCGAAGACCAGTATTCAAACCTGTACCCTTCATTCTAACAAGTGGGGTTCATCCTCTGGAAAGCATTGATGGTGACAAATTCAAACCAGTAAATGAGATATTTCAGTCAAGGTAGAACAATTATGTCCTGGCAGAATAACACTGCCACAGAAGAGTGCAGTCATTAAAAACAAGTTGAAGTTGAACTTTAATCACACATCAACACTGTGTTGTTCTGGTGCAAAACAACATTGTTGTCTGTCTGTTATACACACCCAACAGATTTGCCTGGTAGGCATTTAAAATGAATCCACTTGTGATCATCATGACTCAGAACCATAATGACTCAGATGGCTAAAGAGGAACTATGATACGCAGTGAAATAAGTAGAATATATCGACCCAAGATTCCCGATATAACTGTGTTCCTAACAGCTTCTGGGAAGTTATCTGCTTTTATGTGCTTAAAACTCTTTCTAAGATCAATTCTAATTCTTTCCAAGTTTGTGCAGCCTTAAATCTCTGTACGGCAGTGGGGGAGAGTTTTGTTCTCACATTGGGAACATCCCTGCTCCTGCTGGTGTTCCAGTACAAGTACCCCTGTGTGCAGACTGCTGCAGTTCTGCACGTATGTGGTCGAACCGACTGCCCTCAGCTGACGTGAGACAGAGCTTTGTATGTACAACCTCAGACAGACTCAGCGGCACAAAAAGCCTTTCTCATCCCAGCTGTTTAAGGACACAATGTTCGACTGAAATTGGAGGTTACATTTGGAGCTTGCACGTCTGGGCAGTTAGATAGCTATTTCCTCTAAAGTTGAGGAAATGTGAAGTAAGAGCAGGAGGATAACTGAGGAGGTGTGAACTCTGTAGGGTTG
Organism: Leuresthes tenuis; assembly: GCF_036924035.1. Classification (NCBI taxonomy): domain Eukaryota; kingdom Metazoa; phylum Chordata; class Actinopteri; order Atheriniformes; family Atherinopsidae; genus Leuresthes; species Leuresthes tenuis. The sequence goes on along the minus strand of NW_027325361.1, from coordinate 10,669,910 downwards.
GGCTTTTTGTTCTGGTTCACATTTGTGGTTATCAGAAAGAGAATGGAAAAGAAAGGGAAGGAACAAAGAAACTCAGCAGCTCACTTTTTAGGTCTGAATGCAAAATGTGACAAATGCTGATTTTCCTTGTGTCTCATGATTGTTTGGTAGTTATTTTTTGTCAGTTTTCTTTAAGAAAAAAAGAAAAGTTTTTCTCTCATCTCCTGTTCGGTGGCAGATTTAACTAACAAGCCATTCTGGTTATTTAAAGTCAGGGTAAAGCAGAAAGAAACCTGCACTTTGAGTTTCTCACATTAAAGTAAGGTGTGTAATCAACCACCCAGCCAAACACGAGACACCAAGAAAATAAAAATGAGATCCAAACTCATGAGAAAATGAGCAGCGTTCTCCATGTTAGGCCACCTAACTCTGTCCACATTCAGTTTGACTGGTAAGGGTTAGAAGGCAAGGTTATGAGTTATTGAGTGTGGAATCTAGAGTAACATGACGAATTACTTGAATGTGTGGATAATCGGATGGTCCACCTTCTCACAGGTTGCAGTAAGAGGCTCCTTGCTGTATATCTGACAGATCTGTTCAAAAGAATCCCACTATGGGTCAAATAGAGCCGAGTTTGTGTAGATGTATAAACTTGCTCTGCTTTGATGTGTAATCACCCTGCAGATGTTAAATATTTCACCTTCTAGCTGTGGACTGAATTAACATTGTAAAATTAGGCAACTTACACTTTCATTGCAGGTGTGTCCTGGCAATGATTCAGTAGAGATGTCGGCAGTGGGAGCAGAGAGACCCAAACTGGCTGTTGTAGTGAGTTATCTGTGAATCAAAGTGTCTGTCAGTTTAAGCTGTCTTCAAAAGAAGTTTGTTAAAGAAACAAGTGAAAAATTAGTCGGGTGTTGGCAGTGATCCTCAACTTTCTACCACTGTGACTCTGCATTGTCAGTCCTCAAACCGCTACATGCTACACTGCTGGTTCCTCACAAAGTCAGTCCACAGATGTTACTCCAGTTCGGGTGTTAAACTTGGCCCTTCAATCCACCAGAATATATCTGCTTCTTTTAGCTGGTGTTTTTCCAGATTTGGTGAAGTGCCACATCTCAGCTTCTTGCTTCAAAAACTGAATTCAATTGTCCTTTATCTCATTATTCCTCTGCAGTTTATGTGGACAGCCCAAGTTCAGCTAATTCTTGTATCCAGGGAAGATGCTTTTCCATGATAAAGGCTGAACATTTAGCTTGTTGCAAAGATAGAGTTGTTTTTGGATAGTTCGAGGCTAATGCACTGTAGAAGGCCTATTTATAACATTATAATGTCAGGGATGGGATTACCCTTTTCTCCTTAAAAAACCACTCTACTCGAGCTCCACTGTGTCTTGAAGCTCTGATTTTAGACCACATCAAAAAATCATGAACAGAAAATCACTTTAAAGCTATTGAACAGCCCAACTGCATGATTCAGAACATAGTTTTAAAAAATGCTTTCAGAATCTATTGTCTAACACATTTTGGAACTTGCTTTGTTCAGATTTGAGTGCTTCATAGTTTAACATATTAGCTTCTTGTTAATCATAAAACCTTATCAACTTCTTTAAAGCTGCACTAATCCTTGTTTTTAATATCTCTGAGAGTGTGTGCGTGTATATGGGTGTGTGTCTTTTGTCTTTTCATCTAATCAGCCCATTGTTACGGACCTGAGGAAGTGCACTGAGTTTAGATTTATATGGATGAGCAGTTTAAATGTTTTTCCTAAAAGCTGGAAAGCTTTTCAGTTTTTATATTGGTTGGTGCTGGTTGGATCAGCTCAGATTTGATGTCCTGATGTTTTGTTGTCTGTGGGCAAAATGCAAAAGAATTGAACTGCTTTTCTAGTGAGGAAATAGAGTCTGCTTCCACTGTATGCATTTTCTATGTAATCTGAGACCCTGACTGCATTAGACAAGGGTTCCCCCTCCTCACAAAACCCCGTTGAACCCTGCCTATGACTGTCTTGTTTTAAAAACAGCAACATAACATATATGTGTAGTGAGCTTTAGGACCAGACCTAACACACACACATGTGCACACACAGTTGCACGAGGGTCCACACTATGAATAGGCACGTGCTGAACGTGCACTGCGTACAGATAATTTAATTTTGTGAAAACACCAGGTCACTCGTTTCCTTCAGCTCTGTGGATTTTTCTATCGACTTTCAGCTAATTGTTTAGTTTTTTTCCCTGTGTTTTAGTTAACTGCCATTAGAGTTGTTTTTGGCCCTAAAAACCTGCAAAACACATTCAATTTACAAGCAAACATCAGGCAAACTAACAGGTGAACAAAGTGCAGAATTAAGCAGCTCATTATAAAAATATTTCCCTCAGGAACGGGTGTATGCTAAAGACAGCCAAAAGAGAAATGAACACGCAACAGTTGCAGTGTGTTATTTACTCACGTGTTCACCATAACAAACGTAAAAAGTGAGAAGTCAATTTGTCTACAGATTGTGTGTTCCCACTCTTTTTACTTTGAAATATTGATCCTCTCTGGACTTTGGTTGCTTTAAAATCTTTGCACCTGAATGTACTCTACCAAAAAAAATTCAAACCAAAATTCAACTCTTGACCCTGCACTTTTTCTTGGTGATAAGAAATCTGCGGATATTTCAAAGCTTGTTGTTGTTTAAAACTACAGTTTACACGTTCATATACTCTACTTCACCTGAGAACTTCATTTAATGTATCTTTAACAAAGATCAAATACATGTGCTGATTGTGTTGATTTCATTGTTGTCTTAAGCTGTAAAATGATGATCAAAAATGGCATAAAAACAACAACCACATCATCACCGAGCTTGGTGACACTTACTCTGTGGCAAAACCAGGAATCACAGTGTGGTCATCTGTAGATTAAAAGTCTCAACGTGCCTTTACTAAAACAACAACCCAAACCAATTGTTCATGATTAATGACGAGGACACAACCAGACATGTTGCTTGTTGTATGTGTGTGTGCATGCATGCGTTTCCACAGGACGGTGGGTTTTCGGCACCAGTGGGTTAGTATGTCAAAGGTCAGGGCGTTGTTGTCTGGTATGTTGCCTCAACCTCTCGCACAGCTGGAGGGCCAGAGCAACACAACTGGACCCTGAACCCGAGTTAAAAAAACATGCAGAGACCAGCGGGCGGAGCAGGTATTATTTTTAACTTCCAGCGTGATCTTTAACCTCAACTGTTTGCGTAGTGATTATCAGTAACCTCAAATAGCAAACACAAGAAATTCAAAAAGAAACCTGATGACGATACTGAGATTTGAGATCAGTTTGAATAATATAGAGGATGACAGAGAAGTTAGTGAAGCTATTCTGCCTGTTTCCTTTTTTTAATGAGGTTTAATGTGGATAAAAGCTGCTAATAGCTGTTTCTGTGTGTACTATATTTATATGTGAAGTACAGGAAACTAAAGCCTACAAAGTACATTCACCTCTTTACAAAGTGAACCTGTTTAAATTGAAAATCATTCAAAGTTACTGTTTGTTTTCCAAAGCTAATAGACAAAGCTAATAAAGGCTGCTTTTGAACTGCCTGACATCTCATTTATAGCCCAGGGTTTTTGCTTCCTTTACTTGGCCAGTTTTGGCCAATTAAGGGACGTTTCAACAATAGGAACTTTCTTGGGAGACTAGGGACTGCAGGGATTCGTACCCCCTGCATTTCCACCACAGAGTCCAGGACGAAACAAAGTACCAGGAGCTTATTTAACCTTTCAAGATAGCCCTGCTCAGGATGAAGTCCAACAATCAATGTGAGAAAAGAACTGTGAGAAATAACATATAATGGTCTTTCCTATATTCTACAGCACAAAACGAAATATTCATACTTTAGCACAACCCCCAAGGCAGGTGCCTCAATGGGTGTTTGTGTGACTGCTACTAAGATACATTTACATTTTTAATGATGGTTGCACTGTTTTGTGTGAATGCCAGCTCAGACCTTCCTGTGGAGCTATAAGTATTGGGTACTTTTAGTCAGCTGAGCTGTCAGAACACACTGGGCTTTTCAGTAAGGAAGCCTTAAAGAGACAGGAGCTAAAATGGAGCGTTTCAGACAGATCGCGAGAACAGCTGCTTCAGCAATATGAGAAAGTAATGTTTTCTTTCTTTTTTTTACATTGAAGGATGTAAACCTATTCTAGTAGATCCTCAAAACAAGTCCAAAAGCAGTGAGCTTGCATAATATGAGCTCTCTCTCTTTTTTTGGGAATTTTGATGTTATTCTATGAATAGGTAGATGTTAAATATGGAACAACTACAAACAGCAAGTTAGCTTACCACAAATACTGGAAACAGGGCTTATGAGGCAGCAGCCTACTGAGGTTTTAATAGGAGGGTATGTGCTCTTTTTTTCCCCAAAGCTAGTTATCCCCTCCCCCATTCACACTCAGTATCTCTGCTAAGTATTTTTGACATTTTTGTTTTAATAGAAAGCAACAGAGCATCTTTTTTAAGATGTTAGATAAATGTACTTTTCACGTGACTTGCTTATTGCGTTTAGTCTGGTCACCATCAGAGCACTATGATAATGATATTTTTGCTTTTGTCTTTTTCTGTATCTATTTGCTGACTTGCTTCAAACCGTACATCGTTTCTAGGAACACAGTCTTTACTTTTGGCCAGGCTCTGTTCCAGCTTAACATCTTTTTTACATCACTGCATTTGGCAGAGCAGAGAAGTGGGTGAAAGGTTGTGCTCGTGTGCAGCTCGTGCACAGTTCATGTACAGCATGTTGACATCACGAGGGATTCATTAAAACCAGACGTTATTTACTATTCAAAGGCTGATACTCCATCCCTTCCACTTCCATCACAGTGAACTTTTACCTAGATTCCACACTCTCACAGCATCTCTGTCCTCGAGTTTCTCCTCACTGCTGGATGTTTCCTTTTTTTTCCTCTCTTTTCAAACTCTGTTTGCACTTTAACCCAGAGAGAAGCGTCGTTTCCTCGAGGCGTCGCCTCTATGAGGAAAAAGAGCACCAGAGATGTAGGGGAAAGGTTGATTGTATGTTGATGTTGTAAACTACTGACTTTTCTTGTTTTTGGTGACATAACAAGGTTTTACGATGGCTGCAAAACATTCTGAGTATGAATCAGCAAGCTGACACCTACTTGAAAGATTCCGGTTGTTCATGTTTGTGTTTGCCAACAAATTTTCTTCTTCTCTGAGGAGATAAGTGGAATTTTGCGCAACTGCCTTTTCATGTTTGTACATGTTACATTTCCCTTTTGCTGAGTATTAAGAGTATTTCTCAGCAACCATAGGGTATCATGAATTTAATTTAGAGATGCTTATCTGAGGATAAGCATCTGGATAAGTCAATGTAACTGAAACCCAGTTACATTGACTGTAATGTATTTTGTGTATTTTGAGATCGACCTGATTGATCTTTTGGAGTTTTCGTATCTGCTGATCAAAATTTGGAAGAATTACTTTGACATCCGTGCTCCTTTCAGGATGAACTCTCACTCTGACTTTGGTCCAGTTTTCATTTTGGGTCAAAAACTTGTTTGTTTGTTTTTTAAATCCGCAGGAATCATTTTGCAAAGAATGTTGATGCATCACAGGGCTGCTGAAGTGGAATAAAAACTTTCCACATTTGAATTTGAGGTAAAAAGTCGATCATCATTCTGACAGATGAGGTGGGCACCCTCAGTGTGTTGACCTCAAAAATGTCTCTGCCATTTCTTAATGACATTTCAGGCTGTAGAAACAGTCTTACACTTTTCAAGGAGCTCAGAGAAACTTTTGTGCCATTGCATTCTAATGTTTTTACGGCGTGTCTTCCTAAACAATGTGAGGAGATAGGATGGGACCACCCCCCAGAGTCCAGATAATGGCTTTGATGGCAAGTTGGATGTTGTTGTGTAACAACTATTGATCTAGTTGCTGCCTGAGCTCACCTTCCTGAATGAATACAATTCTAAATACAATTTCTTTTTTTCTGCTTGAGAAAAAAATCTCCATATCAGCAACTTCTTCGACTGCAGGATGAGTCTGTTTTTTGCTTTGTTTTTCTTTCTTATGCATTCTGAACACACCTTTTTAAGGGATGAATTGTGCGGCATGACTGTTGGAACATGTTTTCTCTTTCGTTTATGTGATTGTGAAAGATTCACCTGTTGGGACTTTCACCTCTGATATCTCTCCGCCACGTTGCTAAAGTCCTTCATCCAAAAGTCTGACTATAGTCCTGTGGTAGGTTTTTTTTCAACATAAAAGAAAGTGCACACTTCTCAAATTCACTGGTTCTCCTCAGTGTCTCCTCAATGCATGAAATATACAGTAAATGACTCAATAACCTCTGTTCTATTTCTGAAACGTAAGACCCGGCTGACTCTTTTTTACATCCTGGGATTAATCAGGTATTAGGTCTAGACGTCTGTTTAATCACATGTTTCATTGCTTCATTGGTTGTCTGTCACCTCTGCTACGATACAGTTCATACCGCCCTTTTACAGAGTTCACCTTTTACCCAGAAACAGGAGGGAAGGCTACAGTGCGTGAAAACTGATGGAAAGCACTCACATGTTCTTTTTTTTTTTTCTGGCTTTTCAACACATGTTCAACACAAACGCCTGTGTTGAACATGTGCCGAGGGTCCCTCAGTGTTTTATGGTAGACAGGAATCTAATACAGATGGGAGACGCGCAATGAGTTGAATCAAAGGATTTTGAAGTTTAATCGTTGAATTTTGAGAAAGTAACCTTTTTCAGATTATTCTTCACTCTCAGACAAATTATTTGCTCTTCTAGAACATCGGAATAATGTTCTTTGAGTTCAGTCTTGTTGTTGCTTTTCCCACTCCAGAGTGCATTATCACATTGGATAATTAATGGCATCATGGAAGAATGTACTTTTTTTTTATTTTCAGAGGTTTAAAGGAGCATTTGTAGACTGAGTCCGATGATGATGATGAAAACACAACTTTGACACTAAAATTATAAAATTTGTTTGTGTAAATTTATTCTGTACTGTCAGAAATGTATTCTTTTCTGTTTTAATACAAGCAACATAATCACATTTGATGTGGTGATGTTTATGAAAAACACTTGAAATTATATCAAACTGTGGGCTTAAATTTGTCTCAAAAATAACTGCAAATGCACAGAGGGTGATCTACAAATATGCCTTGAGTTGCACACGTGTTTTGCTATCCACAAATACCAATATCCTATTTGTAACTTGTGTGTTGTTTTTTTACAAATATATATATATGTATTTGTAAATATATCATTTTTTTATTTATAAAACTAAAAATTCTGTTTGTGAATCGTGACTCAGCATTTGTGGATCACCAATCACACGTTCGTATTTTTGAGACAGTTTTTCTGCAAATTCACACATATCCACAAACAATCAGCGACCGTCTTTCTTCGTTAAGCCGAACCATAGATACATCAGTAAACAACAGTGCCATCTACTGGATGGTGCTTTGTGAATCACGAGCTATTTGTTTGTGGATCTTTGCGAATTTGCGGAAAGAATGTCTCAAAAATACGAACGTGTGATTGATGTTAACATGCATAATGAAGACCAGAAAGTGTCAAAGGGGACCTGTTGTGTAGATTGATCAGACACAGCGACCCTTTGCATTAATCATTGGTTAAGGTTCACCAGAGATCCAATCTGACAACAAACCCATGTGAGATACCTCCAATCACTCCGATCTCAAAAAAAAGAACGTAATACGTTGGTTCACAATGCAAAACTTTGCAGTTGCACAAGAAAAGATTCAAAATTGTGCAATCACTCTCCGCAGAGAAACGGCTTATGTTTTGATTCCTCATCACAACAACGTTCAGCGTTTCCAGGGAATGGTGAAAAATGCTATACCCACATCTGGGCCTCGAGGGCCGCTGTCCTTTCCCTGCTTCTACACACCTGATGGGTGGGTATCCCTATGCTAAAGTGTGGACACGCCATGGCTTTGGGATCCAGTCTGCACATCGTTTTCCACAGCACTTTCACTTTTCTGCCTTCCTGTCACAAACAGAGTTTCGCCACATGTCATGCCAACTTAACATTTTACCAACTGAAATATGCACATTAATGAGCTACAATCATTTAATTAAGTAGTGTAAAAGGGTTCTTTTAGCATCCAGTGTCTACCAAAGAAATAGAGAACCTCATTGTTTTTGGTCTTTTAATGTAACATTACAGCATAGTTTTGTATTTCTCAATGTTTTACCAGAACACGAGTCGTATGTTGTCAAAAGACTTCAGGTTGATTTACAGATAAATAGCAGTCATTACTGGCATCAGAATCTCAGATTTATACATGAAAGCAATGCACACAAAGTAAAATTTCCTGGTTTTTTTTGCATTGCAATCTTGAATTTAAATGTGTATGTGTATGTGAATTTATGTAATCAACCGATACAAAATAGTCCAAATTGGTGGAACACATAAAAAAGCAGAAAAATAGTGTATATATACAGTATATCCAATCACCAACTTTGTTTTGAAGCCATAAAACTATGATCTAGTGCAGTCAGTTACTTCCAGCAGTCAGATAATTAGTTCAGTCACATCCACCTTTCACAGTGTCACATGATATCAGTACTTTTGCACTTGTTGTGAAAGGCCACAGAGTCTGCTACACCATTAAACAGATGGCACCTGCAAGCAAGCAGTACAATGAACACCAAGGAGTTCTCCTAACAGGTCAGATACAAAGTTCTGGAGAAGTGCAGTGATGGATTGGATTATTTATGCTGCAGCTTGTCTTTGAATATAAACATGAAAGCATGAGCACATCTACCCAGCAATTGCTTCCCTTAGCTAGATACCCAGATGTTTTAGGATTGGTTTTTAAGGTTTTAATGCTGGGTCATAAGCCATATAATGCTCTATTTTATATTTCTGAGCTCCTACAAGCTTATGTGCAAATAAATCTACTCAGGTCCACTGACCATTTCCTTTTAGTGGTCTTGTTGTGGCCCTTAACCAATGGAACCAACTGCTCTGGCATATTAGATAATGCCTGTTTTAAATCTTGTGTTTATACACATTTCTGTTCATTGTATTTAATGTACTATGGGACTCAATTTGACTTGAAAAAGAGCACCATTAAATCTGCTATAAGACGTCTGCACAACAAACCTACCTAATGTCCAAAAACATGCGTATTGGGTTAATTGGTGATTCTGAAATCGTCCCTGGGAGATACTGTGAATGTGCATGGTTGTTTGTCTCTGTGTTGGCCCTGTGATGGACTGGCAACCCGTTCATGACATACCCTGCTTTTTGTGCAATGGTAGCTGGGACAGTTTCCAACCCGCCATGAGCCTGATGGGGTTAGGCTGATATGAAAAAAATTGATGACTGTAAGTTGACCAAAACAGAAATTTTCTGTGTTCATATTGGGTCCTTCAGAGGAGGGCAGGTGTGTTTATGACTGCTTCCTGTTTGGCCCCACATGAACTCTCCTTAACTTTGACACATACTCTAAGCTGATAGTCGAGTACCACTCGCTGCTTTGTGGGGAAATAACTTTATAGGTTATTGTTCTGATACAGAGCTGCTACGGTTTTGGCATCCAGCTTTGTTTTTCCTCTCTGGTCGGTCACCATGAACAAAGGTCTCCCTACTGTTACTATGACGCGTTCGAGTGAAAGAAACGGTGGAAATGCAACATCACAGCCAGTCAGAGATTATAGATGACAGAGGTGAAGGGTCAATGACTGACAAATAATAATGGCACTTTAGACTGTTGATTACAGTGTGCAAAAGTGTAGCAGCTCGCCTGTCAACTGGTGAATTGTCACATTGGATCAGAGAATAAGTAGCAGTCAGGTGCTACTTATTAAACCTACTTGATTAACGTATCATCAGCAAGTACGAGCAGCACTATAAAAGCAGACATTTTGTCAGTTTGCTGGTGGGGAGCATTCATGTGTGTGTTGATACAATGTCAAGGAGGAAAGACATTAGCAAATATCTTAGGGGAGCAATCAAACTGGGTTGAGTTACACTTTTCAAACAATTTACATTTATACGATTATGATATATTATTCCCACTCAGTGATAGAAATATGTGACAACAACTCATACTTGTCTTCTACAAATATTAAATGAAAGATTGCCATCAGTACCAGTGTAGGAAGCTCTGAACTAACACTGATGTTACTTTGTGCCATTTGAATGAATCATCTGCAGTAATGACAACAGTTATTGGGGGTCTTGGTGTTCACAAGTTGTTTCTCTCACTCATGGAAGTAATTACACACACTGAGCCAGTTCAGTCATGGCCGCTGTCCTTTCTCTGTGAACTGGGTATTCGGCTCTCCTTGGAGGAATTATTATCATCATGTTTGTTGCTAATAGAATTCATACTGTGATGAGGGTGTTTGTGAGATCCATTAATGTTGCTCACAAAATGTCTGCTCTGGTCTGATGTTGAATAACTTTGGAGCTCCAGCACCAGAATGGTTTGATAAAAATTACAGAAGTTATTGTATCCTAATGTAAGATATGACCTGCTGTTTTCCACTGACTTGATTTCAGTTTACAGTGATTTAATGGCTAAACTCTCAGTTCATGTAAGCAAATGACAGTTTAGTGATAAATTAACTCTTTACTCAATGTTTCTGCTGGTTTTAGAACCAAACGGAAGAAGAAATCATTACACTGCACCTTTTGTCGAATGAAGTATTGTCATTACACAATTTCTTCTTTGAGAATACCATTTATCCAAGCTTGCTGTGAATAATCGATGTGTGTGTAAGATTGCAGAAACTTAGCTGAAAAGGAATAAGTTGTTCCTCTTCTGGCAGGCTCTGGCAGGATGTGGGTGTGATCACGTCTCTTGGGCCTGATCTAATTAGGCGTGAGTGTGACCTTCTGGACCGGAGGTCAGCCTGACCTAAGGGAAAGAGAAGCCATTAACTTTCTTAGTAAAACAACTTCCTCCATCTGCACGGCCCATCAGGAAAGGATTCTGATGCAAACTGCTGCACGTTTATTAAAAGGGCTAAAGGTGTTCACGTGGAAGAAAAATAGAAGACCTCAACTTTGAAAAAAATTTCATTCTCAACGGTCATAGCTGGAGTTTTTTTTTGTGCTTTCGTTGAAGCACAAGAGCAGTAGTGACACAGCTGTCAGTAAAGGATGAACTCAGTGAAGGAGCAAAGCTGTTAACAGTGGCAGATTTAGCCACATTTGGACTGATTGCTGTACCTTTTTAGGAGAGGAATGTTGTCCCTGTTAATGTCTGATATAACTGCAGCTGCTCAACAGTTATTGAGTTTAAAGTTTAAATCACTCTGGACTCCCTTCCTCCAAAGCCATGCTGATGTAAAAGAGTGGTTTAACATTGTTTTGCTGAAATGTGGATGGCCTTCTCTGAAAAGGACATCGTATAGATGGGATCATATGTTGCAGTAAAACCTGTATATACCTTTCAGCATTGATGGTGCTTTTCCAGGGCACTGATGCCTCATACCATCAGAGATGCAAGCTTTTGAACTGAACATTGATAACAAACTGGATGGACACTCTCCTTTATATCGCAAAGGACAACAATGTCCATGATTTCCCAAAAGAATTTCAAATTTAGATTATTCTGACCACTGAACAGCTTTGTCCAAAGAACATGGAGGTGTTTCTGGATCATGTTCCTATATGGGTTCTTCTTTGCATGACAGATCTTTAACCTGCATTTGTGGATTTCACAGACAATGATTTCTGGAAGTGTTCCTGAGTCCATTCTATCATTTCCATGACAGGGTTTTGTTGCCCCGTCACAACTTTTCTTAGGACCTGCTGCTCCCATCAAATTCCCTATGAGCTAATATTTTCCACTAAATGGTAACATTTAATGTTTCTTTCTTCTGTTATGAACAGATTATTGGTTTATGAGGTTTCATTGTATTCTGTTTTATTCAGATTTTATAAAGCATCACAACTTTTTTTGGACCTGGAATTGTAAATTATTTTATGCCAACTTGTTAAAATACAGTATGTTAAAAAATAGACTACAGGTCTCAAATGTGTCTGACTTGAGCATTTGTGCAGACAGCCTTAGATATTTTGAGCTTCATCCAAGTTGGTTTGTTTTCTTGTTTGCTTTGACTAAATTAGAATTAAAGTACCCATACAGACCCCTAAACACACACTTGTGGAATACAGGTAGATTACACATTAAACGGTGCAATTTAACTTCTTTCAGTTTTTGCCACTGTCTAATAAATTCCTTTTATTAGATGCATTCGTTACTTGCTTACAAGCTGCACTATTTGCCTTTTATTGGGCACTTGGGGACAGCAGATCAAACTGGAAACGCAGCACTGGAAATATTCTCCACTGTGTTCATCATCCAGTTGCTGTGTGAAAATGAAGCTGCTTGCAGCAGTTGGAGTGAAAAATAATAAGCTTCATCTTTGCAGCCGACCCCTTTATAGGAACATTTATAGTTTATAGTTATTAATTTATTTTTAAAATAGAACTATGATTTTAAAAAAATCAACCTTGAGCTAAATAGCATGAGTCAGACTTTGACCTTTGACCCCTCACATACATAAGGCTTGTGTTTTCATGCCATAGGTGGATCGAGGGGCAGGGCCAGAGGGGGCCCCTACTGAAACCTGCCTGAGGCTTGACATAACTCTTTTTTTCAATATGGCCCCTTGCTGGCAGCTGACTTGGAACATTTCTTCAACTGTCTCTGTTGTGGACCTTCATTTGGCGTTTGTAATTGGGGAAACAATCATTCACAATATCAAACACTTGATTTGTCAGGTGATTTGATTAGTTGGCGACTCTGCTGCTGCTTGAGAAGTTGAGCAATTTTCAACTTTGCACTGCAAGCTGCACTCGGATAGAAAGTATCACTCCATTCAGAGTGAATAAGCAGTCAGACCATTGATGCCTGAAATGTGTACGTGTCAATCCTGCTTTACATCTCCTTGTGAACATGAGACTGAAAGCTGGTAATCATATCATTTAAACAGGCTCCACTCTTCCTCTGGCATCACTTTCTGTTTTTTATGCCAGAAAGGGGAGAAGTCTTTGTCAGACTGAATTACACAAGTGGGAACGTGACTAGAGCTCAGCACCGCTTCAGCTGCAGGCGCCCCACTCTGTGGACTTGTTGAGCAGGAAGGCTCAGCTCTCCAGCCATCAGAGGGAACAATGCATTGAGGTCGTCATGACCCAGCAGCAACAACAGGACACTGTGTGAATGAAAAAAATGAGTAACACTACACTGTGCAAACACCACGCACTACCACAGGCCATTGACAGGAAGAACAGTGAGTTCAACTGTTTGAATTTCAAATTGTCCCACGGTGGAGAAACTGATACATACACATAGCTGCTGCATGGCAGTGCACAGCTGAACTGGGACCTGGCTTTGAGAAAGTAAATAAAATTGTTTCCTGTCCACAAAAAATCCACAATAACCATAAAGTAGTCTATTCTCCATGAAGATAATTCTTTCCCAAAGTAAAAAGATGAAAAGATGCTTTTAGTAACTTCATCCTTTTAAAATGTTCCTCATTTTCAGTCTACATGAAACAGTCCTTTTCCTGTGTTTGTCTTTACATTTGACAGGCTTCCACATTAGATGAAGTTAGTATCAGACAACAGAAGGTGACTCAAGGTCCACTTATTAACTCATTCTTGGTGGATTTATCATGCTGGCTATAAATTTTTTTAAAAATAAATTTGGAAATTAATACAGACAAAATAAGAACGACTCCTGCCAAGAAGGTTTTTGAGCTGTGTTAGAACCCCCCCCCCCCCCCCCCCCCAGATAATTATCAGAATCTTTAGGAATACAGCCCCAGATCTACGAGTCTCATCACAGAGAAAAAATGACACATTAACACCCTATGAATATTTTGATTGGAGGAAACATTAATCCAGAAAACCATAAAAGTGAGCTGAAAGCTGGCTTCTCAACATAGGATGAAACACAGCTGCCTTGCATTTAAAAACATGTTAAATGCTTTTGACTTGAAACAGCTTTTATGTAGCATGATGGCTACCTCCATTAAAGGTGTTCAAGGAGAAAACTTTTGATGAAAAACTTCAAAGGAAGAAAAGGATGCTGGCCAAATATTCTGGAATCAGAAAAAACAAAAAACGGATCAGGATCAGCTTGAATTCTGCATGTGTGGCATGAACCTTTCCAGGAAACATGGAGGTGGGTGTTTGCTGCTATGGAGGTGTATGAGTGCAAAAGATATGTTGGACATTACATTTGAGATGGCTCTGTGAAAGCAGCTTTATAGACCCATATACTGACTGAAAAGGACTGTCACAACACGACAATGATCCTAAACACAAAGTAACAGTCGCAACTGATTGTAAAGAACAATAATGTTAAAAGCAAGTACGTGGACGAGTTACTTGACTAAAATCTAGTTTAACATCAACCCGCCAGCAGGATTTGACTTATATGATATACATTTTATGGGGGTTTCTACAAGATGGCAGGAAAGAGATACATATATCATGGTCATCAATCGTGTTGAGTTTTTTCCAGTTTCTTTAAATGTAAAGCTTAAATATAATTGTGCAGTTATTTACAGTAGTCTGCCTACTTATTGGGACGATATTGTTGTTACAGTAAGATGGTGTTATAGGGCCCAATACATTAATATAGTTATAAAACATGTTTGTCTTGAGTTATACCTACAATCAAATCTCTGCTTCACCAACATAAAACGAAAAGAGTTTTTAGAAGATTAGAACATTCTAACCGGGGTGTACATTGCCTTTTGTCCAATAACAGCTGGAAAATTTGATTAAGTGGGTATAGAAAATGGATGGATGGATTGATGGACTGTTTGTTGGAGACTGGCTTCTTTCAAGGTATAGACATTCTGTGATTGCCCCCAACCTGAAAGACTATAGCACCATCTATTGCCAAGTAGCAAGCGGTGCATTTTATGGACCTTTTATTATTGTGCCTTGTTACGTATAGTCAGTGGTTAATTTCTATACATCTGAAAATAAGTAATAGGTTTCAAAACAATACATATCCCAAACAAACTAATAAAAAAGCAAACAAACAACAAACACAGACTATTAGATTCACTACTATGCTGAAAAACCGAAATGCATGTCCATGCATGTTATCTGTTCATAATCTGACATAACTTTGGTAAATCAATATATTAAGATACATTAATATCAGTATTCATGACAGGAAATAAAATGGTAGTTAACTTTGGCGCCATTTGGCCAAACTCGGAAGCAGGTCCCGCCTTTAATGTCGTCGCCACCCAGTTCTCGGTTCTGATTGGAGGACGTAGATGCCTGTCAATGATTCCTTGCGCAAACTTAAAAAAACTGCGTCAATTCGTCCTCTGTCCACAGGAAGAAAAGCTCTACCTTCAAAATGAAAGGACGTAATTAATCAGTAACAAAATAGAGCTACGAGTGTTCTGGCTTTCCATTGTTTATTTTTTAAGTTCCCTCGTTTGTTGCACTATTAAACCGAACTTCATGTTAAGAAATATTTTTATTCTGGCAGCCAATTAGAAATAAGGAGTGCAGTTTTCTCAGATACACAAGACTCTTTTCGTAATGCAATTAAATACATTAAGAATTTCGTGGATAGTGGATTAAGTGGATAACTTCGTGAGTCTACAAAATACTTTAATGTATCGATAGCATGAATAGGTTGTTTTAAATAATAATTAGAGTTGACATAAAGCAACAGAAAGATGAAACACACATTTCATACAAGTATACCCAATGCAACGAATATGTTTGGGAGTAGGTATTGTTTGAAATATAAAGGACAGTTCATATGAATGTATCCAGAGAAAACGGAAGTTTTTGTATCAGATTCTCAAAAACAAACGTGTTTAATAACAAAAATCAGATTTTACTTTAAAATCCTAAAAGGAAGCGTGCTTCCCATTTACTTGCAACTTGATCCTGGTGCTGAAGTCAGCGGGGCAGGAGGCTCCTTTCTTTTTTTTCTCTTCTCCTCCCAAACTTTCTTTACCTTCTGCGAAAGTTATGACAAGACTCAGTGTGACTGGACGGAGTCGAGCCAGAAGGTAAGAGAAAGTGTCCCAGGGATCGATTTCTGCAAAGACGCACATCGATGCGCTTTGATCAGTTCATTATTATCTGACTGCTCGAATCAACAGTTATCATAGTTGGGTGCAGTGAAGCCGCAGAAGTTACAGCTCCTGTTATAAATATAGATTTAGTCCAGCAGTGGTTAACCCATGGTTGTATCTGGTTTAAAACATTTCTAATTATTGGCAGATATTTAAGTTGTTATAGAGCCTCGTAGTTGATTTTTGCATATTGGTTTGCATTTTATAAGTTGCTTCTCTGATTGTTAACTGTTTTTTTTTCGCATGGGAGGGGGGGGGGGTCGGGTCCTCATCAGTCCCAAATTGAATAACTGTCTGTTAAACTGGACTCTTCTATCATGTTATTTGTTATTTTTTTAGAAGCCTGCTAAAGGTCCCTTCTTTGATTCAAACCAGTGTTAATGGCCTTAAACTATTGTTCAGGAGTCTAATTATCGCATCAGAAACATATGTGCTCTGTGATCACATGCTTGGATCTGAACAGCTGATGAGATTTTGTGTGATTTATTTATTTATTCATTCATTTTTGCTTGTTCTCCAACAAATTGTGAAAGAAGGAACAATTAGAGCACATCTTTAAAACGTTTCTTTAATCATCGCTGTTATTCCTGGCTTTCTTGATACTTGTTCTCTTGGACACTTTTATCCTCTTCCTTTTGACGCTTATGCTGTAGAAGTATGATAAATGAAGCAGACATAGCAGAAACATCTTTCTCCCTCAGATATTGTTGCGGGTGAGGCCGCTTCATGGGACGGAAATCCCCCCCCACCAACCTCCGCTATTGTCCGACTTGTTGAACCCACTCCCAGTTTTCTGGCTGATCCCCTGTCTGTTCTTAGGAACTGCATCATGTTTTCTCTGCATGTTCAGATATTTCCAGCAGCTTCTGTGACGTTTAAAGGCAGAAATGTTTTTCACGCCTAGATCAAAACCTTCATAGAGGAGGTAGTTTGTTCATCCAGAAAATGGACCAGCGCTGCAACATAGGCTTGTGGTGTTTTGAAGATGCATGAAAATGGAACACAAAAGGTCTCATCTGATTTTGAAAAGGTCACTCCATACATTTAACATGAATGCAGGAGGAGGCTGACTCTGATAGTAGAACCCACATATTTTATTTTAAGGTAGTGGGGTTTTCACATAAATGTTGGAGGTTTTATGATTGTCTAGGTTGTATAAAGTGTTACTGGCTTCATCACCCTTGGCGTGATGATGATGGACCGCCTGCAGCCTCAGCTCTTGGTGTTCAGCCTGGAAAAAAAAAAAAAAAGAGTCCCAAATGTCTGTGTTGGTGTGGGTGTGTTAGATTAAATACCAGTGAGATGATGAAATATTGCTCTGTAAGGCCTGTTCATGGGCTCATTCATTTTTGCCATGTGATTTAAAGGCAGCATGTACATCTCTATAGAGATACAATAGGTGTAACCTAAACAGGAAATGGACTCCATAATGCATCACTAATTGTTGGTAAAATTACAGATGACACTGGATGACGCTGTAAAAGTTGTGCCAAGTTTAACTTTTGGCTTGATGGTTTGTGTTCATGGAAGAAGAGGCGTTGGTGTGGAGTGATTCACTCTGTAGGAGAACAGTTCGGCAAAAGTGACGTAGTTTGTGGTCGTGGAGGATTTGTTCGTGATGCTGGTTTTGACTGCACAATTGTTTTTGTCCTACAAGAAGGTCATGGTCCCAGATTCAGTAATTATAAATTCAAATCACGAATGACATAACAGAATACACTTTGGGCAGTGAGCGCTCCATAGATTGGCGTCTTTCAAGCATGATGTCCTCACAAAAAACAAGGACCTGGACCTTTTTAACAACAAACAATGTACTCTGAATAGAAAGGTCTTCAAAAATTGACCATGAACCTGTCTGGGGCACCCACCCCTTGAACTTATTTTTCATTTTGCCGTCCGTGTTATGGGTGGAAAAGTACCACATGCATGTGCTGGACACATAGTGGAGGCCATCAAAACAATGGCAGTGAAGGTCAAAAGTCTGGACATGTCTGACTTTCTGTATAGATTGTCAGTTGTTGACCTACATTTGACACAATTAACAGGATAAAAGGATCTGTTGCTCCGTCTGTTTCTCATTTCCTGTTTGTTTTTTGCCTGTTTGGGAATTATCAGCATTATTTCAAATATTTGGGATTACTCGATTTAATTCTAATTCTGTGGTAAGTGAATCATCATCTATTGTGAGCAAGAATACAGGATAGTGAAATCATAAGTCTCGTTACTAATGAACAAAATCCGTTTTCCTCTCAGGCGTTGCCCTTGTTAAATGAGGGAGAATAGAAAAACGGGAATCTTGGTTGTGAAATCTTTGGGAATGAATCCTATAATCACTGTGAAACAAACAGACCCGTGAAAGGTTACAGAGAAACAGTCAGTGTTTGAGGAGAATCAGGAAATCTTTTAGCATCTCACAAAAAAGTGAGTCAGAGATAACAAAAACACATTTGTTATTTTATTTTATTTTAAAGGCAACTAAAGCAAAGAAAAACAAATCCCCCAAATTTCTTGAATAAATGACAGTGGGATTAATAATGTGATGAACTTATTAGTGTTAGGCTCTTAACTACTTTATGAAGCTCTCTCAGGGGAAACTATTTTTCTGCAACAGGACCCTGGGGTTTGACTTGCGTCTGCCATCTCAAAAATAGCTCCTGTGTAAGTTTAGTTAAAGGTGTCAGCAGGTCACTGATACTTGGTGGCATTTTTTGATAAATGCTCGCCTCCTTCCTGCTCATGCATTCTCCCCTTATTTACACCTCGGAGCTGATGGAGAACAGTTCATTTAATTAGAACTAAATTAAATCTGGGTCTGTGCTCATGAGCCCTGCTGCTTGATAAACTGCATGCCGGCGTATTTTTAGCTTTATTACAAGTGTTTTTAATTTTAGCAAGACTGCGAGTTACTCAGTGCTCTGCGGTGAGACTGTGCAGTCAGAGCCTGACTCACAAGTAAGAAGTAAAACTGCTACATTTTGAAAAGAGAAGGCCAACAGGGTTTAAGTAAGAACTTCATTCATGGGTGCATGATTATTATCGACATTCATGCTTGGGTACATTGTGGTAAAGGACAGTGAGGAGATTCTCTTGTTGATATTTCTATTGTTAACTTTCATATTACTAATATTTCATTTGAAGTTTGAATATGTCTTTGAACCAGCCACCAGAGTCCGTCTTTTTGAGCTGATTAAATCTTAATTTAATGATGACTATTATCAGTGGCAGACTCTTCTGACTTCCTCCCACAGACCAAAAACATCCATGTTAGGTTAATTGATCATTCTAAATTGAATGCAGGTGTAAATGCGTGCATGTATAGTTTGGTTGTATGTCTCGGTCTCTATGTCTATGGTATTGAACATTATTGCTCCTGTCATACTAACTGCAAAACCTCTTTTCCCCGGTGAAACTGTGTACAGTTTACAGAGTTCGCCTCACTGATTCATTTGTACAGAATTATTTTAGTCGTCCTGTCTTCTGTTCTGAGGTTTGGTTGACCGAGTTAAATGGGCACAAAGTCTGTAGAGGTTTTGGGGAGTACTAGTTCATAAGTGAAAAATGTTATATTAAATATTTTACGATTTAAAAAAAAAAAATTAAAAAAATTTTTTGTCGAGCTACTCGGTGGGTAATGTAGATACCAGATTTTAACAAGGATGAATGAAAGAGAAGAATTAAAACAGTGGGTTTGGTTTAGCTGCACCAATTTAAACTCAACAACTCTCCATTGTTGTGTGAAGTAACTTTAAAGACTAGTTGTTTTTTTTTTTTAAGGCCTTACTAGCTCACACTGATCTCTGCTGATTACAGCTGTTAGTCAAAGAACTGTAATCAACAGCATACAAAGTATTTTTTGTGTTAATTGACCATTCAAAGGCAAACAACACTGACCACGATTAATTTAGAAATTGTTTCCAAAACGTTACCGACCTCTTTCTGTCAATGCTGAAACTGAACATTCCTAGATAGAAGTATTTGTTCAAAATCCACAGAGAAGGAATTGCAGTATATCCACTTTTATGAACCACATTATAGGCCCTAAACCTCTTTTTAAAAGTCTCTATTTAATCTACTTAATATGTAAAAGTGCATTTTTTTAAATCTTTTTTGTAGAAAACTCAAAATATGTGTTTTATTGGTACTTTTTCAAATGTACCAAGTAATAAACAAACAGGGGTGAAGGTACCTTTGGTTTGTTTTCATTAAATGTAGACCCAGTAAAGGCACTTTAACTGGATTTGCTTGCTGAAAAGTGCTGAAAAATGTGGCTGCCCAAAAAGGTGCATTTACTGACCAGAGGAGAAAAAAGACCCTGTTCTTTTTACTATTTTGTGCAGGATGGTGTCTACAGATCGAAAAAAAAAAATCAAACAACAAAAGTTCTGTGATTGGTCGATCATTGATCAGAGGAAGTTGAGTTGAAAGTCAACCAGTTCCAATAATTGTTTGACAATTTGGTTTATAGATGTGTAGTCTGAAGTCAACAAGGTCAGTTTCAGGCCACTTTCATGGTTTCTGTGTCTTTTATCCCTTGTGGATCTTCTTAATCCCTAATTTCCTGGTCCTAAAATCAAGGAAAAACTTTAAATTAGGAGTAAAAAATGTAAGAGAACACAGAAAAAGTGATTAAACAATACGGTTATGGGATCAGAAGATGCAGGTAATGATGCACGCACTGCAGCTTGCTTCAGAGAGTCTTAGTGAAGCTGTAACGCTGACCGCCACAGTGGTTTTATTATTAAAGAATAATCTTAAGTCAAAACTGTATTTGATTTAATTTATAAACACTGACTTGGTATCCACACTGCTCAGCTTTCAAAGCCGCTGTGCTTTGTTTACCCTCTAAAGCTCCAGCATTTCTCTGCAGCAGCAATTAGCTCTAAGTGTTGTGGCTGCATGGAACCTGATCGCTGGAGGCTGTCATGGCAATTAGCAGGCATCCAGGCTTTGTAAATGGAAATGGCCACTTTCTGCTTCATGCCGGTATTTCTTATTGTATCGGCAGCTTGTGAACAGGAAGTTCAGTTGTCCACATGGAGTTTGAGATATTCAGCGTAAACTTTTTCAAACTTTTCTTTTTGTTTATTTTCTTAGCGGCGGCTAAATACATGTTTAAAGCAAGGGTTTTCCTCGGGCTGAACAGTAAATACAAAGCTATTGAGAAATACGAGAGAATGTAATAAAGGTAAGTAACAGATAGTAAAAGGAAATCTTTTGTAGGTGAGAAGTGTACGAGAAAGTTTTTCTCAATGCAGTTGTTTGTTACAGCAGAGTGGCCTTTAATTTAATTACCTCAGTAGTCTTGGGATTATCATTTACTTAGATGAATAAAACAATGTCGGGAGCTCATATTTGTAGCACGTGTACCCAGACTGAGTTTAAATTATATTCTGTGTCAGGATATTGGACAGATTGAAAGCCTCCAAAGGTAACAGATTAGTGGTTTTACAAGAATTTAACTTAATCAGCTTAATGTTATCATGTTGAATTCTCTAGTCTCCGTGTCTGCTTTTTCATTCCTTGTAAAACAAATTAAAGCGGTTGTGATCTTTCCTTTTCACATTCTGTGATGTTGTCCAGCCCTTAGACATGTACAGACTCATCATATGTCGCAGTCACATTAGATCCCAGGAAACCTTAATTATCCTGAAAAAGATTAAATCTTAAAAAATAAGATTTGATCCGTCGGGACGATTCATAATAATAACTGGGAGTATGTCAGAATTACTAATAAACTAATTTATTTATTATCAAAATAATCAGATTATCAGGGTGATCAGAGGAAAACAGATAACAGGAATAACAGACAAGCATTGTTCTGCTGTTTCACAGACTAATTGCAGTATTGGAAGATCGTCTCTTTGTGAATGTGTCTGCAGTCAGTTCTCGTCCAAAGCTCTTGTCTCCTCATCTCAGACTCTGATGGGTTAACGCGCATTCTTGTACAAGAGGAGATCCAAGATGAGGCCAATAAGAAAGCCTGAATACATCAGGGAAGAGACAAAAACTATCAATCACTTTTTTTTCTTCCCCTGTTCATCTCTAAAAGTAGGTCAAAACTATTAAATAAAATTTCCTAAAACAGCTAAAAACTGTTGTTTGTTGTGAATATCAGTCAGACCTGTAAAGGACAAAATGCTTTCATTCACATGACAATAGAGATGATCTTTTCAGAGTGTTTGAGAGAAGAAGTATATGTTTGCAGCT
This sequence comes from Leuresthes tenuis, assembly GCF_036924035.1. Classification (NCBI taxonomy): domain Eukaryota; kingdom Metazoa; phylum Chordata; class Actinopteri; order Atheriniformes; family Atherinopsidae; genus Leuresthes; species Leuresthes tenuis. The sequence continues at coordinate 10,647,589 of NW_027325361.1, read as the reverse complement.
AAAATCCACAGCAGCAGCGCTGACATGGCCGCCTGCTCCGCAGATGCATCTGCTCATTGTTTTTTGTTTACCAGCCTGGTGAAGTGATTTATTTTGGATGCTGGGACATAATTGGTTTGATGCAAATAGTTTAGAAATAACATTTAATCTGCACAGTTAACCAATCAGCTGACTGATCAGAGTAATTACCACCAATATAAATGGATAGATTAGTCCTGTTACGATAATGGTATTTCCTGAACCGTACATTTTATTATCCTGAAACGATCGTAACAAATGTTGTTGCCATTTTAAGAATGTTTTAGGCCACTAATGCAATGATAATATAAAAGGAGTACATTATCAGCTGTTGCTCAGGAGGTAGTGATTTTCTCTCAGTTGGAAGGTTGCTGGTCCGAGCCCCAGCTCACATTTCGAGGTATCTTTGGGCAAGATAGTGAAGCCCACGTTTCCCCGACATGCTTTTCTCCCTCGTAAGTCAATTTGGATAAAAGTGTCTGCTAATTGAATGTGATGTAGATAATCAAAACATATGAATAATATATGTTAATAAAATATTCATATATTGGAAAGAGTGACGAATAATAATGAATGTCCAACATAATGCAACCAAAACAATAACATTTGGCACAGGGTTACTAAGTTATTTATCCTGTATCAAGGAATATAGTGGCAGAATATTGGATTTGGATTGTTAATGGGAGCATTTAGCTTATCGACTTTACTCTTTTTTTCATTACTGTTTTTTAAACAAAGTTATTATATCAGATCATTCCTTTCATTTGGCTTAAACTGTTGTTTTGAAACTAACTTTTTGGCTGGAGTACTGCAGTGAATCTTCCGGTTCCCTGTCGCTCATTGTGTGTGTGTCTGTGTGTGTAGGGACTACTTGAACCCGGTCCCCGGGGAAACTCGGATTAAGTAGCAGTGAGATCTTGCCTTGTCATACTGAGAGCTCAATGTTAATTTGTTCTGGAAAAATATGTGTGCCTCCTCTTGCCCATGCAGGGCCAGTCGCTGCCATTTACCCATATCTGGGCAGGGTTCATATGCTAAGTTACTCTAAGACACATCAATCAGTGCTATATCACATGCTTTGTTATTTCAATTGGCAGTGTGTCTACTTGCATGCAGCGATTGGCATTTTGCTCTGCACCCTCTGAAAGGTGTTTATTCAGCTCAAGCGCTGCACACAAGTCTTAAAATGGTTGTGAAAACCACTGCTGTTTATGCTGGCATCCGTTTGGCTAAAATGTTACATTCTAAAATGACGTCCTTGAAAACAACGGGCTGAGGTCATGTCTGTATCACAAACGTCTTTAAAGTGAATATTATGATATGGTGTTAGCTTGATGAATCGCAACGAAGCAACGGCAAATAATAAGTGATAAACAAAATAAAATATAGTAGCCACTTGGCTGCAACATCCTCGTTTTGCTCCCAAAGTTTTGACAAACTGATCAAGCATCAGCTGGGTGAAAAATATTCTCACATTGTTGACTTATTATTCACTTTAAAATCTTATCAAACAAACATAATTGAAAGGTGATGGGTGGTTAAAGTTGGTAACAGTCGATATCCTCAGCGAGGTCTACCGCTGTGGATGCTCTTCTCTCTACTATCTCTGCGTCTTGGGAAACACTGAATGAGAAACGGGCTAAAAATATCCGCATCATCTCAAGAACTGTCAGGACAGCACTGGGAAGCCAGCACTATGCACTGACATCAGGGTGGGAAAATGCCTAACTAACCAGACATTGCCAGAGTTTGTCTGAATCTGGCAACTGAGCCAGACTCTGGACATCATTTATGGATTGGTTGAAAGGCTGGTGAAAAGGTGAAAATAGCTGATGCCTCTGAGGCTGAAGTGAGAGCAACAACTTTAGCTTTAGACTGCAGAATAACAGGAACCTGGTTTCCTCAACCCATCCCAGCACAGAGGTCACCTCTGTTCGGAGCCTCGTGATGGAACAACTGTTTAACTCTGAGGTGCTTGTGGAAATGCACCTTTGTCCTATAAAGTCCCAAAAAAAGGTCCAAAGAGACTCCAACACTGAGTGTTCAGTTTCCACTGCTGTTCCAAATGATAAAACCAGCCCGAACGTCCTATTTTAAAAAAATACTTTTTAAAAATTTCCTCCTCTTTCTAATTTGTTATTGTTAGATATTTTAAAACTCTCTCTTGATTTGCATAGATTTCTGTTTCTTTCATGTGGAGAAGGGACCAGTCTGACCAAGCATCAAGGATGGGGCTCCAATAAAAATATCATTCACTGGTCGCATGTCGGACTGATATTACTGATCCCCACAGAGATCCAGATTCCACAGAATAATTTTATTATAAATCAGTTTTTATGGGTGATTTGGATCTTCTTAGGCATTCTCAAAGGGCTTGCTCGTCTTTTTGTGGCCCCAACAGATAAAGGACACTTTGTGCTCGTCCCACTAATTACCTGCTACCATCGGCAACAGCAATTTGAGCCCTCCATAATAGCCACGCCATGTCCACACCACAGTAAAGCAGGAGAGCATCTTTGTTTGTTTGAGTTTTAAGGGAAGGGTTTTTTTCCTCCCCAAATAAATGAGCTTTCTCCAAACAGGCTTTTGAGTGTGTAACTTTGAGGTTGGCATTGAAGTGTGGAAAACGAACTTTGGCTGTTCGACTTTCATAAAGAGTGAGGAAGTAGACGGAAAATAAAGAGTCTCAGCTTGAATCGGACCTTGTAGAAATGCTGTTATGACACTGGCAAAAACGATAGTTTAGATAGTTTAAGAAAATAATGAATTGCTTCATTACTGCAATTAAACTAAACTGAGAAAAGCAAAGAAAAAAAAAGGACAATGACAAAAATTATTTGTGAGTTCTACATTTATCAAAAATATTCAAAACTTTTCTTTGTTTCCAGTCATAGTGTTGCAGGATGTTGACATTTATTGAGGGCAAAGTTTGGAATAATTAGGTTAACATGTATGAAAGTTGCTGCTTTTCCTCTATGTCCATGCCAACAGGACATTGGCTTCTTGAGGAATTCTTTCTATAGTTTTATGCTCCAAAAAGCACAAGAAGTCAAACTGTGGTCTTAAAGTTAAAAAAAAAAAAAGGACCAAAAGGGACAATTTTTTTCTTTTCTTTTTTTGTTGGAGCGACATTTTATAAGAAACTAGGTCAACAAACGGTCAATCAAAAACTGAGTTTAGTGAATGAAATTTAACAGCCCAGAATTTTACACTTTATCTCAACTTCTGGGTAGGTAGATTGTGTTTCTGGTTTTAGAGCCTTCACGTCTGGTAATTGTCTTTAAGTTGGTCATCTGCCGGTTACCTGATGCAGCAGATGGTTTTCTGCAAAGAACCATCTGGAAATGTCTCTGTATAAACGGCTTGGAAAAGGACGGGGACTTTCAGAAAGTACTGGCAGCTGGATGAAGTTTCTGTCTACTGCTGTCATGGGCAAACTTAGACCAGTCAGATCAACAAAGTACTTTATAGAAGTAAAAAAGTTGGTACTTTTCCTCCAATTAAGGGCACTAATATGAATATGAAGTCGAGATAAATGCCAATCAGAGTGATGCTAAATAAACTGCCAACTGAAGTTATCCTCATTACTGCCTAATAACCACTCTGTATAGTGTAAATTACAGGTTAACACTATTAATGAAGCTCCTAGTTGCAACTTGTAAAAAAATCTCTTGCCAGGTAATATTAGAAAAAATATTGAGCAAAAACAAGGGGGTAAAACAGCTGAAACTATCTGTAAAGACAGATCAGATTAAGCATAAAATGCAGCAGATGGAGAAATAAAAAAGTTTTTAATTTAGAATGAAATCACCTGGCAAATTATCTTAGTCGACCACAGGGCAGCGATAGGTTCTGTTAGATTTCATACTGCCTGGCAAACATGAAATTACATCTTACTGTTACTGCAGCACTAATAGCTGGGCCAAATCTGAGAGGGTAACTGAATCCCTGTATTATGGAAAACTGAATTAGAGCCTACAAACGTATTTTCCACAGGAGCAGCTCCGTGGAGATGAAGGTGTGTTCTCGATGAGACATTTCAAAGAGTTGCTTACACCCTCTGCCTTGTCATTACCCTAACCCTCTTCATCAAAGAGGTCCAGCACTAGTGTAATTTCCACCAGCGAAGGAAATGACATGATACGAGACACATACAGTATATCGGTTGTTTCTAGGCATAGAACAGGCTCACATCTGTTTTTGTTCTGTAGTTATGCGAATCAAACATCTGGAGGCTCCAGTAGCTACTGTTGTGAAGGAGACAAATGGGTCACAGTCCGCTGTTAAACACCAATCTGTGGAGCAGATATCTAGGTCAGCTACGAAGAACTCTTGGAGGTGCCTGGAGCTGGTTTATTTTCCTTGTTTGCTGGGCAAAAATACACAGAGAGCTGAGGTGATTAAGGGGAAAAGGAAATGGGAGAGAGACAAACAAGTACGGCTGAGATGGAAATGTTCTGGCTGATGATATTTAACCCAAAATGGAATATTAGATGCAGGTTCAGTTTGTCTTGTTGGAGGAACAAGAGCTTGTTTCACCACAGTGGGAAAACAAGGTGTGTTTGGTCCCAAATTCAATGTGACGTAAGAGAAACTGGAAAGTAGCTAATTGAGGGAAATTGGATTTTTGAGCACTGCTTTGTTTCAGGGAGAGACACTCAGCACTCAGCCTGAATCGATGCCACTGCAGCTGGGATTCAAACTGTGTGCGTGCTGAGCCAATGCTGCAGTTAATGTAGCCAGAAACATTAACACAGATTCTGTGTGTTGGGTACATGGTTATTATTACTGCAATAAAATGTACTTTGCTTGGAATGGTGTATGAACAGATTCGTTTGACGCCAAGAAAACAGGGTGATTCGATTTTTATGTTAAGAAGGTACAAAATGTAATGATTCTGTGAAGATTTCAGTAATTTAGCAAACAAGAAAATGTGTCGACACACATTTTACATTCTCAGCGATCGGTTGGAGAAGCTACATTCAACTGAAATGTGGTTCTTCTCTTCGGCACAAGGTGACAGAAGTGTTTGGATACTGAGATGTTGAAGAGGCACAGTTGCATATAAAAAGCCTGAAAACTGTGACGATCATGGATGTGATGTCATGTGATCAGAAACAATGTGGATGTCTTCTACAGCTGACATGCTGACTTGGAGAGTTGTAACTTAACAGTGATAATGTGTTTAGAGGTTGTTTTTTTTTGTAAAACCTTGAGAGACTCTGCAAATGTGATTAATGGCACATCTTGAAGACGTTTGACAGAAGTGGAGTTCGATTAGGATTTTTCAACAAGAGCGTTGTTGTCCCTGCAAACGGGCCCCTCTTTATCCTTCATTCAGCTGGTCCTCAACAGCTTCAGATTCACTGTGGGAGCTGCTCTAATGACAAATGCTGCCTCTACTTCTCAAACCTCTCCAAGTGGCGGACTTCCCCTGCGCTTTATTAAATTCACTTTGTGACATTTTGAACCTGAACACAGTCTGGGAGGACTTGGTCGGAGGGGGGGCTGATTGGAGGAAACAACGAGGCCTCACAAAACTTTTCGACAACAGCGTAGCCACTAAAGAGGCATAATGCCTCATTGTGGAGGCTGAATGTGGCTGATTGTGTTTGCAGGAGAATCTGGAAGGAAGAGGGAGGGATGACGGGGCGCATGTGATGTTTGAAGTCAACCTGACTCTGATGAATTTTTTTTTTTCTGTCTGTATACAGAAAGACGTACATGATGTTAGGGTGTGATTTGTGACGAAGGGATGGGCGACAGGAAATGGCATTTGTACCAAAATCTTCTGTACAGAGGTGACACTGTGTGTGTGAGCTTCAGTGCAAACAAACACTTTCAGGCTTGAGTCCTCGCCAAATGTGATGGCATGTTATCTTAGTGCAGTATGATGCGTCATGTGATGTTTGATGGCTGTTGGCTGCAGGATGCGTGTGTGCGTGTGTGTGTGTTTGTGTCACAGTATTTGTTCAGCTCTCAGTTTTTGCTTGTCTTCTCCTCTGTTTTCCTGCTGGCTTCAGGAAGCAGCTTTCAGGACGGCTCGATGGGCTTCCTGGCAGGACCCTGCTCCCCCACCAGTTCCTACTGGGAGACAATGGGAGGTCTCTTACGGGTACATGGAGATATGTGTGTGTGTGAGTGTGTTTATGTTCATGTCATGATGGGGGGATTTATTGGGGGAGTAGTAGGCTTCCCTTCAGGAAACTGCAGATTTATCCCAGCATCAGAGAAGCCCCTCTGTGTGCGTGTGTGTGTGTGTGTGTGTGTGTGTGTACACGTCTGCATTTAGTGTCAGCCTTGAAATCGTCATGACGGTGAAAACATGAAAGAAATCCCCATACCTGTAGAAGAGATTAGGTTCAGGATTAACAGCTGGTTTGAAGTTTAAATTCAGCTGAGATTAGAATGAAAAATTGTGAAAACTGACATTTTTGCTGAGACACAGTTTCCTCTCAGAGTTCATTCTTGACCTTAAAAACTGCTTGCAGGAAACTCACTTCCAGGTTAATTTTAGCAACCATTCAGGAGCTTTTTGTATTGCTTCTTGAACATTGTCTACAGATACAGTTTTACCCCGGTTTCAAATTGTAAGTGTTTAAATTTTCTTCTGACTCTTTTAAAATGATAAATAGCACTTCTCTTGTGTAGCTGACCAATGGGAGAGCTTTTACACAACAAGCCACATTCATTCATTCACACATTCATGCATACATCACTCCATGGTCTTTACATTGTTAGAGGCTGCTAAGTGATTTATTTTCTTCCCTCTATCACACACTGATGGACACATCAGAGGCAAAGTGGGATTCAGTGTCTTGTCCAAGGACACTTTGACGTTTTGGTCAGGGTCAAACCACCCAACTTTCAGTTGGCAGATTACTGCTTTTCCTCCTGAGCTACAAACACCTTTTAAGCCCTTAAAGGACTTTTCTGCTATTGGCTTCAAAAACCCCCTTTAGACAAAAATAGTTCCAGTGCTGGTTCAGGGATGGTGCTAAAGCTACACAGTGTGTCTTCCCTTTTCTTGAAAACTGACGTTTTATATCACCATTCTGTTTGTGAATGCTCCTTGTAACGCCGATTGGCTTTTACAAATACACACTGATATGTATGAAGGGCTGCCATGAAAACAAATCTCTGTAAGAGCCCTGCAAATTTACAGTCATGCACATTAATTTGTTGTCATGCTGAAGAGACCACAGAGACGCCATCAAAAGCTCACAAAAATGTCAAGGGACCGTAAATCAAGATGGTGCAGTGGGGGGCCGGAAACCAAAGACATGAACTGCGGTATCTCAGCCCTCTGGGGCAGTTTCAGGGAATGTGCAAAACAAAAATCAATGTGCTTCAAAACAAGTCAGAAGCACAACATTTTAAGATTCACAAACTAAACCAATGTTTGTAAATGTAGCTGCAAAAATGGTTTATAAAGTCCACTAAAAACGGCAATCGTGAATGCCGCTCCATTTGATTTATTGGTAAGCGCTCAGTAATGTGTCTGGAGATATAAAACACTAAACAGAGGAAAATTGGAGTAACACTGAGCTCACGGTATCCCACAGCTTCAACTTCACATCCAAGTTGCAGCTCCGGTTGTTTTTGTTGGCTGGTTCTGGATTTTTAAACATGGTGGTCACAACATTTTAGTTTGTCTGGTTGGTCTCCACAGCAGATGCTTTTATAGCAAAGCAACTGACAAGTGGGCAGTGTCGAGTGTGCAGTTTCCCCTAAAGTAGGGCTGCCACAAACGATTATTTTAATAGTCGACTAATCACAGATTATTTTTTTTCGATCAGTCGACTAATCGGATCATACATATACTGAAAGTAAAACATAGAGCTTATCGCACAAGGATGCAGCTGCTTTTATATAACCACCATTATCTTTCAGCTTGGAGTGTTTTATGTATATGCTAACTACAAAAAAAGACAATATCATAGTTCATTAACCCTTTAATGAAATATGTTGCAACAAACAATTATTTCACTGTGTAGCAAACACACAAAAATAAACACTTATGTATTTTTTTTAGATTTTTCTTTCCTTCATTTGTCTTTGTCATCAAACATAGCTACATTTAAATCAAATGAGGCACCTGAAACTAAGGAATTATTCACAAAAAGTTTTGGTCTCACTGACTCAAATATAACACCAACATGTTCATTATGGACTCAGTCAGGACATTTGCTTGCTGAGGTGTGCATGTAGCTAGCTTTGTAACAAAGCCGTCCATTGAAAATGAAAGTACTTTTTTAGCACTGAAATGTAACATTATAAAACATTAGTGTTCCTATTCAAACACATCAGTGTTATAATGTTACAGAAAACACATGAAATATGTGTGCTAAGGCTAATTATTCAAATCGCCATCGCTAATGTTAACGTTTACAGCTATCAATATGAGTAAGTAGCAAGTTAACTCTCTGTTTACGCTAATTTTATCAGCTAACTAGTCAGTTAGCTTACCAAGATGACGGTCCCTCTTCACAATCAGCCACAACAACATGCTTCCTTTTCAGGTCCTCGTGCATCGTCGTTGTGCTGTTGTGGAAGGCGAGTTCTGCCTTGCAGATATCGCATTGTACACATTTGTCTTTAGTTTTCTTAAAATGCTCCCACACTTTTGAGCTCCGTTGCCGGGTAGCCATGATACCAGAGCCCGTCTGGTTTAACTTCCTGTGACATCACAGCTGACCCCGGTTACCACTACTACGCATGTGTGTCAAGGACAGAAAGGCAGACGCAGCAGTGGAAGGTGCCGCAGCAGCTTTGAGAGAAAAAAACAACCCAAAAAACAAAAAAAAAACCCGACGCATCGACTATTAAATTAGTCGTTGACGATTTTATTAGTCGACATAATCGTGACTAGTCGACTAATCGTGGCAGCCCTACCCTAAAGATGTGATGCTTCTCATGGAAGTTCAAGTGCACAAAAAGTCAAAAAGTCTCATTAAAAATGAGAAGAATTGTGTGTGTAAAAACTTGTGAATTTGAACCAGTTCAGTAAAATGTCAAATGAATGAGAGCATGGTATGCATACTGGGTTGGAGGTGTGTTCATAGTGTGTATCTGATTATATGAATGTGTGTGGGTGTTTCTAGATTTCTGAATGGGTTCTTCTCATGTAAAGCAGTCAGACTGTGAAAGTTGCTGTCAGGGAGGATGTCAATGTTCACTCCCTCCCCTCCTCGTCAGTCAGATCGTGTATCCTTCTTTCTCTCTCTGTGGCCCCCCTTCACAAGCAAGCAAACAGCATTGAGGATGAGGTCACCGTTTCAAAGCATGGCCCGAGCCGTGCCCTAGCACAACATTTCCTCTTCCATAAATCCAGCTGAATGCAAAACAAGCCAATGCTCTCCTCTACATTAGTGACACGTCTGTAAGTCAGTGCTGGGGTGACAGGAAACTTCTCCCCTTGGCGTCACATGTTCCAGTCTGCAGGGAGAAAGCATCAATGATAAATTGTTCTGCACTTGCAAACTGAAATATTTAACAGCAACAACATCCAGCTTTTTGCTTTATAATGTGAGTTTCTCATTTGACCACATAAAAGAAAGATTTATTGTAACTTTGATGTGATGTTTGCTCTCAACTGTTATTAATATAACAATTTTTCTTCTGAGCAGTTTGTCGTTTTATAAAGACAAGTATATCTAAATGGAAAACCTATTTATGTAAAGAAATGTTTCATTTGACGGTAGAAACTTTGGTATTAGGACCTTGTTTTGATGTGAATAAATGTCACCCAATTTACTGTGTGTACCATAAAGCCATTCAGATTTACTTCTTCAGTTAATTGAAGATAATTAACTGAGCAGATTTGTGTTTATCAACCAGAAAACTAATCACCAGTCAGTCAGAACTGAAGAGGCCTTTAAGATGAGCGATGAAATATCTTCAAAAACTTTTGAAGTACTCAAGATGAAAGTGGAATCCTTGTTTTCCTACAGTAAGCCAGTGAAACTTGCTGGAAATTACCCTGCAACTCAATGAGAAAAACATGTCAACCTGATTGTAATAAATCAGGTTTGTCATGTTGAATAAAAAAACTCATGTAGAGACCTAAAGGGGAATTTATTATTTTTTTTTTTTTAAACCCGGACCTTATTTCTGTCTTAAAATACGTTCATCTACTCACTGATAATAGTTTGGTGAAACTTCGGATGCTATTTAGATCACTCAAGATCCGTGTATATCCATATAACGGGAGTGACCGGGGCACAGACAATACAGCCTCTAAATAAGGCATTATCTGTCTATTTTTCACCAATATTTTAAGAAGAATGAATGAATGAATGAACGCGTACTATTGCACTGTTAGTTCAGAGCTGCCGTCTTGTTGTTATTAAATTGATCTCAGAGAACAAACTGCAGTATGGTGCTGTTTCTATTGTACCTGGTCTACAGCTAAAATACAGACCGCTGGAGCATTTTTCCTTCAAGTTTAGTTCAAGTTAAGCTCAAGCTTAATTTTTTTTTTTACTATTTTTGCAGAAGGTGACAGACAAACTTGTAAATAGTTGTGTAGCTTCACCCCCTGCTGAGTCTTTGACCTGAGAGTGTTTTAGGTGGCTCTGTGATGCTGTGTGGGCATCTTACTGGAGTTCTTTATGAGCATTTGTCCTCTTTGAGGAGAGGGCCACCAAAAAACAACATTAAGTTGTTCTGAGTGTTAATTATCCTGTGAGTCGATTCCAGGATGCTACAATGCCACAATCTATGGGCCCGAGGGGTCTTTGAGTGGTGCTATTAGAATGAAAATATTTTTTAATTATTTGCTCATGTGTGCACAGTTGCCAGGTGTCTTTTGATAGCAATGTGGTCCATTCCTACAGTAGAGGTTCAGACGCTTGTAGAATAAATGTCAGAGCTCAGCAAAGGACCCAACAGCTCACTAAAACACACATGTTGGCTTTTCCTGTAATTTGTCATTCATCTACATTCCTTACATGTACTGTTATCTGCAGTTATGTCAATTTTGTGTTAGATTTCTGCTCAAATTAGAGCAATTCTGCATTGAATTTCACTAATGTAATTTTAACCTAGTTTGTTGCTATGGAAACGAGACTGCTCTTTCAAACAGAAGTCCAATAAAGTTTTATCTGTTCACAATAGAACCCAGTCAGATGTTTACTAGATTAAGGTGGTATGCCTGCAATTTGGTTACTGATAAAGTGTAACGGGAACAAATCCTCAATCTGTATAAAACCATGTGATAGTGTGTGTGTGTCTATACAGCACTTTGCTGAAGTTTGATTCAGGGAATCAGCTGGGAGAAGCTAACAGGTTGATAGCCTCACAATCAAGGGCATCACGATGATGCGTCACCATGGTAATGCCTGTTAGACATCTCTGATGGACGATGGCATCTTCCATTAGCTTTACTCAACTGTAGATGCTTAGATTCTTACCCATTGGTCCCAAATACATCTTGCTGCTTGACGTCGACAAATAGAAAGACTTACCTTGAGCTATAAGAACAAGGAGCAGGCAGCAGAAGGTGCAGGCTCCACAAAATCCAGATCTCAAGATCTTAGCTGTAGTCCAGGATTACATGAAGAGACAAAAACTTGGGATCAAACCCAAATTGAATCCCTACTTTTCCTACAGCTAATCCTCATTAAATAAACAAATGTTCTTCATTTCATTGATGACTATAGCCATTTTTGAACATCTTTCATGCAGTTTAATATATTTCATGATTTGTGTTCATACTGCTTCTGTGAAAGCCTCGTCTTCTCGGTCATTTTTGTAATTGTGCTTTTTGCTTGCGTGTCATTACGAGAACTTGTGTGTGTACGTTGGTGCCTCTGTGTTTGTGTCAGGGAGTCTCGACAGTGTGGCTCTCAGCTGGTCAGGACTCGGGGGTATGGAGGAAAGGAATGCAGCTTCTCCCTGCAGTCTGTAATTTGCTGTCATCAAATCAGAGAGAAAAACAGCAACACTTGTGTGGAGCTGAGGGAAATGTGTGTGGGGGTGTGTGTGAGTGTTTTGATGGTAGTTCTGGGTGAGAAGAGAAGAAGTCATGTGAGGGGAGGAGGGCTGAGACAAAGCTGAGGCAAGAAAAATACAGAGAAAAAGAAAGATATGGGTAGACGACTTGAGTTGTGGCCATGCTGATAATTACCAGGCAGTTGCCAGGCAGTCTAACTTTACAATGAATAATTAATTAATTATGTGCTGACACTGATTGAGCTCAGCATTCAGTATTAGTTGTTGGTTTTTAATGGTCTGTCGAGCTGTATTTTCTTCAAAGAGGCCTCTCGCTGTATCCAACTGTTTACTGCATCCATTGTGTTTCATTCCTTCTCTATCTAACTGTGAATGGCTTCCCTTGCATGCAGCTGGAGTCTCGGGATCCTGATCACGAGAATCCGCTTTGCCAGGCTCCAAATGATGTTTTTTGCTTTCTCTTTTTCTCTGAATCCATCGTTCCTCTATCGTGACTGTTCTTCCAGCCTTTGTCCCAAAAAGTCTCCACAGGATGAGGCTGCCATCACTGTGTTTGATGTCAGAGATTTTATTAACGAGGGGATGCTTAGTGCCTGATTTCTGACCCTGCATTATGGTTCAGATGATCAAAAACTGAATAAACAAAATGGGGAAAACTGGAAACTTCTCCATCTGCTCTTAGAATATGGTTCTGATTCCATTTTACTAAAAGAGCTGCTTCACTAAAATCTGCCCAGAGCTGTTAAACCAATAGAAAAAGTAATATTTTTTATACCAGTAATAAGGATATCATGTCAAAACTACCCAACAGACACATGCTTGATCTTTTAAGTTTAAAGATACATATTCCAAAAACAAAACGAATATACTTGAATGACTTGAATTTTTATGTACTTTAACAAATTACATTTAAACTCAATTTCTGTGCTCTTGACAAGTTGAGAAAGTTCTAGAAACTTTCTCAACTGTTCTAGAAAACCAAACACTAAAACTCAAAGTGCTTCTCTTTGGATGGACAGAGGCCACATCTTTGGAAAGCTTTTGTATACCTCGTGTCTGATTGGCCCAGGTGCCTGGCATCGTGTTTACTGTGGGCGGGCCTTAGAGTGGAAGCTGACTCAGTGCTGAAGAGAAACAGAGCTCTGGATGATAAGAAGACATAAAGCAGAAACCCTTTCATCAGATAGATTATTTTCCTTTCACTTGAGAATATTGCACATTCTAATCATAATCCAGTCACACGTCATATGGATTCGGGTAATTAGTTGCCCGTCTGTGTGAATGAATGTGAGATTTTTCTTTGACAGTTAAGTCTTTGTCTGGTGTAGTCTGAGCTGACAGATGACGTGTTTACAGGTTATCAGTAGTCAGTAAGGTACAAGGACAACTGGCGTGTTTCGACAGCATGTGTTAGGAATGTGCTTGAGGCTGCTGGGAATCGTGTGCTTGTTTCTAAAAAAACATGATTGAGAGCATGGATCTTGGGTTTAGTGTGTGTGTGGGAGGTATGATGTATTGTATCTGGTTTTCACACACAGTGAGGGTGACAAATTGACAAAAACAAAGAAACAAACTAACAAAAAAACAAGTGATTAGTTGTGCTGCACCACCGAAAACCAACTTCTGTGCCCCTAAGCTTTGGGTTTGGGAGTCTTTGAACTTAATTTTCTTAGATGACACGCTCTCATTTAGTGTTGGATGACTATAAAAATCTGATATGTTTCATGTCTTATTCACCCTCATCAAAGCATTCACTGACTCGTCACACCCTAGTTTAGAAGCCGGTGGATTTGTCAAGTTTCTTGATGAATTTATTTAGAGTTTGGCGCCTCATGGTGTGCCTCAGTATTGTGACAGCAGTGCGTTTTGTAATCATGTGTCTCCATTTTGCAGGGCTGTGTGGAGCAGAAAGGAGGGAACCAGCCTGAGCTTTAGCTGCTTGAATCTCTCTCTGAGCGGCTGAAGGAGGTAAACTTAAAATGTCACATTTAAGTTGCTATTGCCTTCTGGCCTGTGCAGTTTTCTGATAGGAACTAAGTCCAACTGGTGACTTTTCGTGCAGATCAAAATGACTTTTCTTATTTTCTGAGGAGGAAAAGGGAAAAGCTGTTATGTGAGCAAAAAAGAGCCTTTTTTTGAAAATCATTTTAATATGAACAGAAAAGGAAAAAGTCAGTGATTTCTCATTTTAACAAAAAAAAGTGTAAATGAAATCAGGTGTTTTTAATTGTAAGGTTGTTATGCAAACTTTGCATTCAGGTATTTTTTAAATTTGGTCATACCACTGAGATTTTCTCTGCCCCAGGTGTCTGAATAAGTGACAGTAAAGCTGGAGAAAAAGAGACCCATTTCTCAGTGAAGTTGTGGGTAGGTAGGTTTTGTTTTTGTGGGGAAACTAATTTTTTTTCAGGAGATGGATTTCACAGTGCTGTTGTTAAGAGCAGCTGTCATGCGGTTTTAAGTGTGAATAATTTCAAGCCAAATGTCCTTAGACCTTTCTGAGGAGAAAAAGCAAACATGGGATCCATGTAACAAAACCTCTCCAAAAAAAAAAAAAAAGGGGGATTCCACCTCTTTTGAAGCCAGTCACAAGCTGTCACATGTGCTAATGAGCCATAAAAAAGTTCTTAAAGCCTCTCTGGACTTTGTTTACAACTCCTGTAAGGAAGCAGCCATATCCCCAATTTAACTGAGAGCATGGAACCTGTTGGGTTGTCTAGAGGTAACCTTCTTTTGTTGTGTAAAGCCTTCTTTTATTAAAAGAAGTTAATTTAAAGGCCAAAATTTGAGATTGATGCCATGTGTTTTTATTTTATATTACAACTTTTTGACTCTCAGTCAAAGATGGGCTCGATCTAATATTGTCAGAGGACTGCTTTGTGCCATTTTAGAAATGACATTACTATCAATGATGAATGCATTTATGTAACTTTTTTTAAGCCAGGTGCTGATTAGAAGCTGTGGGAACTAAGAGGTTCCAGTCCTGAAACATGACCCAGTCGGTGCAAGTTAACCCAAAACTGCCTGGTAAGAAACTACTACTGCGGATACGCTAATATTTACATTTCTACCCATGTGTCAGATTACACTGAAGTTGTATATATTTGGGCTACTTCTAGAAAGGATGTTTTGGGGTTTTTTGAAATTTTTTAAAATTTTTTATAACTCATTGCCCTAGTCAGTTTGTTTTGACTTGCATGTAGCTGGGAAGCTTTGACCGCAGGAAACAGAATATATTTGGCTGTTTACACTGCAGGAAATTCTGATTTGTTTTCTTAAATCAGATCTTTAGAACAGACTGTATTAGTGATGTCTGGATCCAATCTATCTTTATGGGTTGCTGTAAGAACAGTGTAGGTGTCAGTAACAATGTAATCATACTTATGGGTGGCGTTCCGCAGACCATTGTTCTTAGTAGTCTTCCACAGCATTCTTCTGGCACAATTGTTTCTGCTCAAAACATTGTTGGCATTGTAGTGTGTTACAATGTGAGTGATGCAAAAGGGACTTCGATATCCAGTTTGAGTAAACCACCAATTTGGGGGGAAAAAAAAGATTCCTTGTTATAATATTGTAATCAGGCATGTAAACCAGCCCCTGTATATATTCCCACATTGTGGCCAATAATTTAAATAACTTTATCAACACAAAATGAAACAATGTTTTACAATAATTCTTGTTTTATTTCTGTTGTTTTCAACCACATGTTTTCAGATATAAAATAAAATTCTAAATATTTGTCAAAGCTCAT
Organism: Leuresthes tenuis; assembly: GCF_036924035.1. Classification (NCBI taxonomy): domain Eukaryota; kingdom Metazoa; phylum Chordata; class Actinopteri; order Atheriniformes; family Atherinopsidae; genus Leuresthes; species Leuresthes tenuis. The sequence continues at coordinate 10,631,865 of NW_027325361.1, read as the reverse complement.
TCATGTACGCCAAAGGCTTTGGAGTATAATCCTGAATGAGAAAGCTAATAAAAGACGCCCTCAAAAATGTTCTTTTAAGTATTAATGAGGTGTTTTCCACATTGTCCTTTTCCTTTCAGATTTAGGCTCCCCATTCCATTACTCCAGTCAGGAAGAGGCTGACCAGCCGGCCTCTTACTCGGTCCAGACTCCATATGGCTTTCAGCTGGACCTGGACTTCCTTAAATATGTTGAAGAGATAGAGAGTGGGCACAACCTCCGCCGGGCACCTGTCAGCTCCCGGCGTCCTGGCCGGGGGCTCAAACTTTCCCAGAGGAGTCCAGGTGTTGGAGGACGTACCAGTGGCTGGACATCAACAGAGTCGCTTGCATCCCCGGCCAGTGAAGATGGTAGAGCTCCTCCGCCACCACCACCACGTAACCGCCTTGGCTCAGCACCCTGTGAGGGACTCTCTCTTTCCCCCGTAACTCTCCTCAGCGTTCCTCCTCTTTCTGCTGGGGCTAAAGTGCCACCACCTCCACCACAACGCAACCCAAGAGTTGAGCGGACTCTTCTCGAAACTAGTCTGCGCCTACAGCAGGAACAAACCCACCAACATCAGAATGGTGGGCGCCTCCAGCTTGTAGATCCTCCTAAACAGCTCACACCCTCTCCATCCATTCAACCTTTGCAGAGTAACTGGACTAAACCCAGTCCTCAAACTTCTGGGCGCAGCACTCCTGCTGCTGGCACCGCAGTGACCCCAATCCCACCCAGCCAGCTGCAGACGGTTAGAGAACAGATGGCTACTGCCTTGAAGCAGCTTAAGGAGATGGAGGAAAGAGTAAAGGGTGTTCCTGCACTTGAGAAAGAGGTGGCCAAGCTTCGTGCAGAGAAAGAGATGCTTGTGTTGGCCCTGGAGGAGAAGAAAGTTGCCATGGAGGTTGCCCTGCAGAAGCAACAGTCTGCAGAGTCCTCTACTCAAACCACAGAGACCCTCGAAACTGAGCACAGTCGACTGACTTCACCTAGCACAGCTGGGCACAAAGGCCTTGTAAAATCTGGTGAGCTGAAAAGATTGACCGAAAAATTTGAGGGGAAGGAACAAAAGTCTCCACAAAACTCATCTAAGGTTTTAGTAAACACTCCAGAAAAAGTGATTGTTCAAAAGAAATCCGTGGCTGTTGGGGATGACGTCCCCATGGCCTCTGTTGTTTTCTACTACAGCCATGGTGTAAAAGACTCATCTGTTGGCACCGAGGTGAGCGTATGTGAAAAATTTACAGGAACGGAGGCCCCTCTCATTCATGACCAGGCAATACAAGTCAGAGCAGACACAGAGGAGGCGGGGGTTTGGGTTATGGAGTCACTACTTGGGCTGACCAGCGAGGCACAGCGGGAGATAGACACCTTACAGGACACCATCAAATTCCAGCAGGAATCTATTGTGGCTCTGGAAGATCGGTTGAGTGTAAGTGACAAAGACCTGGGAATCCTTAGAGCTCAGATGGAGGAAAAATCCTCTAAAGTCACTTTTGAAAAGGAAGTTCTTGCCAAACCAAGCATGACAAATGCACAGGTCGAGACATTACAAACAGCATTAAAACATGCTGCAGTTTTGTGCTGTCCAGAGGTGACTGATGTATGTGTAGGTGAAGACTTAGTAATAGATCAGACAGAACAGGGCACCCAGACTGAGGCTGCACCAGAACCAGCCACTGGTGTACTGGTCAATGTTGGCTGCCAGTGGGAGAACTTGAGTGATGAAAAGGCTGAGGAGCAGAAAGTTACAGTGCCAAAGAAGAGACAGCTGACTATTGCTGAATACAAGGTCTCACCAGATGAAGAGGTGGTTGGTGTGGTCGAGAAACAAGAGGCAGACCAAAGCGAGGAGACCACAGCCAGTAATACCAAGACAGGTGAGCAATGTTTGCTTTCATTGAAGAATTTAAGAGCTGAAATAAAACGTTAATAAGAAGAATGATTCTAATAAGGTCATAATGGACAAAGGAGGGCCTACATTTGTAACCAAATTCAACTAAGTGGATATAACCCATTTCTTAATTACTATTTTACTAAATGAAAGCGGTCTGTTGGGAATATCATTGTTACAAATGACTTATAAATAAAGTGTAACCCTATTTTGTATGAGGTTACACTAAAATAACAAAACCTAATCTAAATTACAGTTCAGTTGCTTCTAACAGCTGATATAAGAAGTTTGTTGTGTGGTTTGTGTGCTGATCATCTGTTTGTCTTCTCTATGGCAGCAGGTATGCTGAAATCAATCATGAAGAGGAAAGATGGGAGTAACTCGACAGAGAATCGTACTGCTGGGAAGAAGAGCCTGCAGTTTGTTGGTATTCTAAATGGGGGGTGCGTAACAGTAACATGAACCTATTTTTTATTTTTACTACAGCAAAAAATAAAATGAAGGCGGCACAAAGTCTGGGGCTTGGAAATAATACTCTGACCAGGTCACAGACTTGACACAAAAGAAACAAAAACCTGCCTGTACTTGAGCCAACTGGACAAAATGTCCCCTAAAAAAGAAAATTATAAAAACACAAATACTTGCCTTTCTTAGGTATGAATCTACCTCCAGTGAGGAGGAGGAGGAAGAAGAGGAAGAGGAGGAAGATGGGAGTTCTTCCGGAGAAAGTGGAGAAGGCGAGTGCTTGGACAGCACAGAGGAGGATGAGGCAGCTTTGGAGGAAGAAACCTCAGAGGAGGAGAGAAATGTCAACCTGGATGAGAGTGACAGTGATGAGGAAACACTGAGAGCTGAAAAATATTCATCTGATGCTGTGAAAGAAAAGTATGTTGTTAACAAATAGAAGAAAACAAATTTCTTCATTTGTGTGGTCAATAGATGTGCTGTGAATAGATTCCATATTCAGGCAACGGCTGATTCTGCTTGTTTGTCACAGGTTTGAGTTTAGCGCAAAAATGCGTGAAGCCTGCCTCATTTTGAAGAACCACCTAAACGATGACGTCAAGACACTGAAGAGTAAGGAAGTGGTGCGTTCCTTTTTTCTTCTTTAAATAATCTTATCACAATAACACATTCAACTTGATCAGTTCAACATTACAAGAATACAAAGTAAATTGTAGCATTTTCATGTCATAATTAATGTTTATGAAAGATGTGGGATTGTATTCTTTTGTGTCGGCGTATGTTTGTCATACTATGACAAACAATAGGAGCTTTATGTAACGATAACAGAGGAGTCAACCAGAGAAAAGGCTCAGGAAGGGAGCCCAAGTTGTAGTTTACCAACAGATTATGAAAGAATTTCCTTTAACATTCAGTGACCTTTCAGCTTACTTTCAACAGAAGACAAATAGAGACTGACTTTGTGAGAATACAGTGTATGATTGTAACTACTTCTGTCTCTCTAAGATATACACACTGCTTCAGGTGCTGTTTCTTTCACTTGTTTTCTGTGTATAATTATATATCTCTCCACACCCCCACCTTCAGCTCTCAAGCACTCACACTGTCCAGCTCGAGTGGTTCAGAATCTCCAGTGCAAAGATGGCTCAGCCATCGCGGGTCTCCGACTACTTGATGGCATTTTCTGAGGTGTCGTCGGTGCTGCTGCAGCATGTAGTCAACATGACTGATGGCAACGGCAACACAGCTCTTCACTACAGCGTCTCCCACTCCAACTTCGGAGTGGTTGGACTTCTGCTAGACACAGGTTAGGGAGAATTAAATCAAACATAGCTTGGAATCATTGTGTTTATTTATATTGCTGGAACAAAACATAACGTAGCCTGGCTCTGAGACAGTTTTATGTTGTGTAGGAAGCAATGACCTGACATGTCTCTACTTTTTTCATAAAACTGGCAGTTTACATTTTATATAAAGGGGGGGTGTTGGTGGGACCACAAATCACTGTCAATGTGCAGTGAGTTTGGCACTGGGAAGCTTAGCGTCTTTTCTCCTGTGCCACATTTGTATTTTTTAGGTTTATTATGTGATTTAATTTTTTGGGATTTCTGTGCTCGAACTTATTATTGACCATCAGTAAGCCCATGTTAAGATGATACATCTAAGCTTAAATCCACGGCACTAAAGCATGATTCCTACAGGTGTGTGCTCTGTGGATAAGCAGAACAAGGCGGGCTACACGGCCATTATGCTGGCGGCTCTCTCGACTGTGAAGGAGGAGGACGACATGGCTGTGGTCAAAAAGCTCTTCAGTCAAGGCAACGTGAACGCTAAAGCCAGCCAGGCAAGTTTATTATTTCACATCTTGGAGCCTTCCAGATGAACACAATGTTTTGAAGACTTTGTTGAAATAGTTTGATCCTATTAGATAACCTCTTACAGGGTTAATGCTAAATTTTAAAAAACAATCAAATATTAGTGAGTTCATCTCGCCCAATGGCAGCTGGGATAGACTTCATGTTCGTCCACCCTTCCCAAAAGTTAACAAAGAACTAGAAAACAACCAAATTATTGTGTTAGTCTGACCAAATTCTAAAATCCTGATTTTTATAATCGCAGCATCATCTGAGAAAAATCACCATTCAAATAAGACAATATCTGTGTGGGAATTCAGTTATACTTACATGTACAATGATCTCCCACAGAGAAAGTTAAGAGTAGAATGTCTTCAACATTCGCTCACCCAGTTCACAGCGTTGCGATATTGGACATACTTCGTTTGCAAATTAAATTCTGCTCCTGTGCATGTATACTGGGACAAAGACAGTAGTCCAGGTCAAATTCTAACTGTAGCTTGACTTAACTTAAATAATATAAGCTTACTGATTGAGATTGTTCTCTTTTTGTATTTTAATGTGATAATTGATCAAATTCACTGCACTCGTTTGTTCTTCAAGCCAGCATACACAGAACTCAGTGTGGTCTTTGTTGACATGTACTCGGCACTTGCTGTTGTATTTGTTGAGCAGACATGATTTGTCGAAAAATGAAGCGTCTACAGCGTATTTGGTTTATAAAGAAGGTAAGCCTCTCCTCTTTTCTTCTCCCTTCTGTGAAATAGTTTTGAGGTACCAAATTTAAAATGATTACAAATTCATAAAAAATTCAGCTTATTTATTTCATTGGAGAGGTGTGAAGTTTTGCTGTGGTGAAGCACTTTTAACTTGAGGAATAATCACATACAGGTTAGACTTGATTAAGTAAATGTGCAGCCAAGTATTATACATAAGTCATTTATGAGAATCTTAACATTTGAGGGGTTTTATCTCTGTGGTTGATTTTAATGGGGTTGTCCAGTGTTTGTGGCGCCTGACTGGTTCTCGCACTTCAGAGTCATGGGACAATATGGCATCAGTCACTATAAATCTAATTACTGGTGCTTGTTATTGTTGATGTGAGGAATAAAACCTGAGGCATGCAATGCATTTTTAAGTTCTGGAATTAAATCCCACCATTTCCAGCTGTTTTGTTATGTACTAAATTGTACTGGCAAAAGTACTTCCTGTTTATCCAGTTTTGCTTTTAATGCAGTAAAGAAACCATCTGCCATTTTTAAGTCTTATTTATGCACCATGTAGTCACCAAAGGAGTGAAAGAAGCAGGGTCCATTTAATTCTGAAGAGAAAAAAAGAACCATCCTGTTTTACAGATGTTAAAATTGCTCATGTGTGTCTCTACATCTGTAGCTGCCAAATTAAATTAAGAACCTGAAATTTGATTTACTGCCTACTACTGAGTGTCTTTTATAAAGGAAGTGATAGATGAGTGAATAAAGGGGCGATCACTGACACGGCCTGGATGAAATGGCACAATGTACACACTGTTGTTGAGAGGCCAGACTAGCAGGGTTGCTGTAGGAAGGACACCCAGAACTGGCAAGTAAAATCTGAGTTTCATCAGAAACGGCTTCATCAGAACTGAAGTGCTGTTAAAGAGGTCACTGCAGGTCTAAAGGAGCACTACATGAAATGTTTTGATAAGACAAGTTATAGATAATCTTTAGTTTAAGTCAACGATCATTTAGTATTGATGGTTCGTAAATCAGTCATTTAACATGTGTATTAGGATGTTTTTAGTTGCCATTCATCTAAAAATGTACAATGTAGGAAATGTTCTAATCGTTTACTTAACCTACCAAATAACATTTGAAACTGCTGTTGGGTTATAAAAGGAAATGTGTCTTCTTTTGCAGGCGGGCCAAACGGCATTGATGTTAGCTGTAAGCCATGGGCGGCAGGAGATGGTGCGAGCCCTGCTCGAGTGTGGCGCTGACGTAAATGTGCAAGACGATGAGGGATCTACGGCTCTGATGTGTGCCAGTGAGCACGGCCGTGCAGAGATTGTCAGGCTACTTCTAGAACAGCCTGGTTGTGACATCTCTATTGTGGATAATGTAAGGCATTTATATTTATAGATTTTTAGCTGATTCACAAAATGACAAGAGCATTAGGTTTCCTCCTCTGAGCCAAATACGTCAGTCCAGTTGTGGGATCTGCTGAAAACATCTGAGTGCTTCTTGGTCTGGCATTCAGCTCACTCTGTTCAGGAAACGGCTCCTCATGGGAAACTAGTCTGTTCAGTTTTCCCCCTCTTGTCACCTTTCTCTCCTTCTTTAAAATATTTTCTCACTAGGCAAGATGGGCTGAAGCTGAAGAGCCACAATCAGATTAGTGTCATCTGCCTTTGACTCCAATCAGTGCTGCAGACAGGAAACACAATCACTGCGCTACTCAAATGTCCCAGGGGAAGAATTAAAAAGCTACAGCCCCTATGTTCAGACTTGATGGTTTCAGACAGTGCCTTGCAGGTTTCTGCAGTTGTCTGCATACTTCAAATGACCCACACTATGACACAATAGCAACTGCTTGTTTCTGAAAAGAGTCCATTTCAAGGAAATGAACTCTAAAGTATCCAGGATGTAAAAGATTTATCATTTCAACCACCAACAGAACGAGCACTTGCCTTGTTATGGAGCAAAACTCTATTCACTGCATACTGATGCCTCTTCTTACTTTTTAAAATCTGCTCAGCCTTGTGATTTTACAGTGGACTGGTCTGGATACTTGAAGGCAAGCCAGGCAGACAGATATTTGAGTGTTCCCATCTGTGCCAGAATGAGTTGGCCATTTGGTAGAGGCAGCTCCTGGATTGTGTTTCAGTTCAGCACAGCTGGACTGAAGCAGAGGGAATTTGCAAAAGCCCCAACCTCCCCAATCCACTGGAAATATATATTTAAAAAAAAATTATTTGCATGACAAACCACGACTGTAAGGCTGAGTTACAATATGCAAGAAATAGTTTAATGCATCATCTACATTTCCTTTGTTCTCTCTTACTTTGCTTATAACTGTAATGAACCTTTGCCTCAAAATAACAAAGCTGGAGCTACTTCTCCTGTGCACTAATGTAGTATCAACCACCCTTTTATACAATCAGTGGATGAAAAAGTTTTACAAGACATTTTTAAGTCTGAATTTCACTTGCACTTCAAATGAAGAAGACTCTAAATATCACAAAAGGCAAAGAAAGCATAATGATTCAGGACTTACTGTCCTGTTTTTAACTGGCTAATCACAGATGCATGATAGGATGCTGAACCCACTGGAAAAATAAACAGCCGTGAATAATGTTAATCACGCGGCCCATCTCAAACTCTAAAGCTCTTTGTTCTTGTTGGAACTCTCAGGTTTTCATGGTCAGTGAGCTGACTTTTACTCTTTCTCTGATGTCTGCAGGATGGCAGTAATGCTCTGTCAATTGCACTGGAGGCAGCACACAATGACACAGCTGTGCTTCTCTATGCTCATATGAACTACGCTAAGACCCAGACTGCTGTGGTGAGTCCATTTCCCACTCACCACCTCCTCTGAGGAGCTGTGCACATTATTATTAGTATTACAATAATTATTGTAAGGTCAACAAGCTTAGGCAACATGACAACTATAATTGGTGTTAAGTAATATCATTAGGATGAAATATTTGCAACTGAAATATTGCCTTTTTTTTTAAAATTTTTAAATTTACACTGAGAACATTAAGGGTTTATTTTTTGTTTTCAGCATAATAAGCTTTGAATATTTGGGGAAAATGACATTCAAGCAGACAGGCGCTGGTCACACTCGCTACTTGACTGTACAGTGTGACACATCAGTGTCTATTGTATTTAACACCGGTGGGATAAGTTCTACTCCAAGCTACAGTTTGGGTGTGGGCAGCACTGATTGATGGTGCACTGCTGCCCTCTTCAGGCGTTACCAACTACTTTTGCACACTGAAGAGAAAATTCAATTTGTCAAGTCAATATATTACAAGTAAATTCAATTACGTTAACACTGATTAATACAACAGAAATAAAACAAACATTCCAATGTAAAACATTTAAGTGGCAGTTTGATTAAAACACACTGAACAGCAAACAGGAACACATCACTTTCAATTACTTTGTATGAAATTATTGTTACTGTATATCTGTGTTCAAACTCCTGTGAATAATTCAGTGCCTTTAAAGTAATAAACTCTTTGCAAGTCATCAGTCTTCCTATATTTGTCTGAAAACCATTTGTGTTCACTTTATTAGGTGCAACTGTAGAATCTACTTTTCCACCAATTCAGTTTCTGTGCCGCTCAGCTTTTGTTGCATAATGATTAATCTCTGATGGCAGAGTAGTGGCGTTGTGCAAGACTGCACTGTGTCCAACTTTCTGTCCTGTCTTCAGGTATTTTGAGATATATATTTTGAGGAAGATTGGCTCTAGATTTCTGCTTTAAATCTGTAAAGCACCACCCACAGTCTCAGAGAAGCAAGGTCAGACAGCTGGTTTGTTTTAGGTAACGGGTTGGAGGAACTAATCCTAAAAACTTGCTGCGGGGGGGCTTTTACAGTTATTTTTCCAGTGTTTGAGGGATGGTTAATGAAACCTATTGCAGGTTATAAGAAGAAGTTCACCAAGAGCCAATCAGGAGTTGCTGCCAGGACTAAACCCAACTGAGCGACCAGATGCCAGCTGCTACTGCTGGTGGATGGAGATATGAGCAGGTTGAGATTAGCAATAAAAGTTCTACAGTTGTACACAAGTGCTGTTAAGATAAGGTCTCTTCATAGCAAAAAAACCACCAAAACTTAGAAATGTATAATTTTGAGGAACACAAATGCGTTTTTTCAGGAATTGATGACCATCAAAGGGTTTTTAATGAGAATATAACTCAATGTACACATTTTTTGATAACTGAATATCTCCCAAAAGAGAGATGAAGGCTAATTGTTTAACTATCTTTGTACAGGTGTACTTACCATGATGGCCTCTGTGTTTATTCATTTGCAGAATTAAGATCCTCTTTTACATCTTGGCCTTCTCCCGTTCATGTCGTTTTCAGGGGAGTCCAAAGACCCAGCCAAGGAGCCCCACAAGCACACACAAGTCTTGGCCTGCAGATTGACAATCTCTGCTGCTCTCTGAGGTGGATAAAGATCAGCAAATATAACTGGATCTGAGTTGTGAAAAGCTCCACTGGAATTTATTAGACACATATGTATTTATATATTGTCATATGTTCTGCATTTATAAGTATTGTTAATATGAGAAAACTATTTTTCCATAAAAGTTGTGAATGGTTATATTATATACTTATCTATTCTGTGGACATTAGGCTTCCACTTCTTGTTTTTTTTTTTTCCTGTGGCAGGAGATGAAACCTAACATTTATTATTTGCACACAACTAACGTTTTACTGTTCAAGGTGACATACGCCAGTAGCAAATCATGTACATCCAGAAACACACACGGCATTAGATGACAATAATTCACATAATTATAGCAATGCTTAATGTTCATGCTCCAAATTATTTTCACTGTAGCTTCTTAGACTGGAACATCCTTAAAGTGGAAAGCACTTTTACTAAGTTCATACACTGCTGGTGTGTGTTGCTCTACTGCCTACCTTCTCTATCCTGTCTTGGTTAATGGATGCGTAAAGCACATCATCCACATTTACCTTGCTCTGTCTGTACATGCTGACGTCTGTACATTTGGTGGTTAGAATTATCGACACCCTTGAATTTTAAGTGTGGAATTATGAATATCTTCTGAATTAAATGCAAATAAACAAAATTATGCACATAAAAATCAGGGAGGTGAAAAATACTGACAACCACTGTATATTCATAGAAATATTTACATGTTCTCTCTCTATATATATAGATATATATATATATATATTCTTGTCTTTAATAAACATGTTTACTTAACCATCGGTGGATATGTTTTTCTGTAAGCTTTCAAACATTTCTTAAATGTGTTTTTATTTTTTATTTTGAAAAAGTAAAACAGAATTAACATTTATTTTCTACATGTTCAGTTTATCAACACTTAAATGGGTCTGAAGATCTGAGCTCACAGGTTTGTTAGGAAAAATGAGTAATATCGTTATCCATGAAAGTGCTGCAAGATGTACAAATCAAAATGTCCACCTTGAATGCATTTTTACACAAGTTGAGGAGAATAATGTACATTAATTGTAAAGCTAAATTCATATTTAGATTAACTTGACTATTAAAATACAAAAAGATCACTTCCACTTCACACAGGGCTCCAAGTCTGCAGTCTGCAAACATATCTTTATGGTGGGCAGCCAACCCAGAAAAACTCAAGTAAATCAAGAATCAACTGCCTGCGATAGTGTGTACAGATTGAAGGGGCTATAAAACCCAACAATGCCTCAAAAACAAACTGTTAGTAAGAGTATCAGGGCTATTCACAATTCTAGATTTGAAACTGAACAAATTAAAAAGCCTTCCAACATGACAAAGTACTGACTGTTCAAATGAATGAGAAACAAACAAAGAGCATAACCGTAATCACTCACTAACACTGCTGTGTGCGTGAGAGGGAGACTAGACAACATCAAGCTGCGTGCATGGGCATATATTACAATTTATTAAATTTTCTTATGTTCCTAAATGATATTGCTGTGCTGCTCTGTTGTGTTTTTCTATCTGCTCTCTGAGAACAGCATTAGCTGTTAATTGCATGAATGTTATACTCAGGGTTTGAGGATTAGAACTCTGGGCCAGTAGAGAAACAAAGGAAAGGAACAAAGAAATACAGAAAATAAAGCATAAAGCATGTTTGGCAGCACAGAGACAAAGAGGAAAGCAGCTGTTGGGAAAAAATGACTCAAAGTGATTTGGTTCTAATGCACAAGTAAACCTGTGTTTGAGAAGGTGCCTCATGGCCAGATATTTAGACTGACAAAGACAACAAAACAAGAGAAAAATAGCTCATGGGTACTTTGCCATTTGACACTTTACAAACATGGAAAGTAACAATAAATTTTTTGATATGCCACAAAGGCACATATTACACTGCGAGACTGAGCTTCTGATGCACAAGAAAGTCAGTTGAATGAGGTCTTACGCCTATGGGAAAACTTTGATTTGACAAGATGTGAAACCTAAAGCTTCGACTATCTTAATACTCTAAGGTAACAAAGAATCTCTGTAAAACCAAAGCAAAGTCAGTAGAGAACAATATGGTATATTTGTTAAAATGATTAGCCCATACTTTGATATGTCTGCAGATACTCCTAATTTACAGACAGTCACTTAATAGATCACTTTACACTAAATGTGGATTTTTAAATATAATATATTATGCTACAGAAAAAAAACCTTTTACTAATTTTTAGATTCTCCAGGAGTTTAAAAGCTACCATTACAAACATTTCATGAAAACCTAGACTGACCAGTGGAGAGTAGAAATTATGGATAGTTTCTGCTATTGATTGATCTTGCATTTCTTTTTTTTTTTTCTCCCAATAATCAGTTCATTGTTTGGTTGATAAACAGTCAGGATTTAGTGAAATTGTTAGTTATTTAGTGCATTGTTAGTTCCAAAAGTGCCAAAGCGATGGCACCAAATTACAACCAAGACTGATTGTCCCTGCAATCATACACAAAATTAAATACATTTTCTGAGCTTTTTTTGGTTGTAAATCACAGCCCTCTTATTGCCTGAAAACTTCTAAAACTAAAATGCAACAAAAGATAATGTGGGAACCTTTGAATGACATGTGCTGACATCAAAACATCACAAGAAACACCGGACAACCGCTCTGTTTATGTTATAGAAACATGAAATTATATTGACCACAAGGAAATTAAAACCCATGCAGGCAACAAATATGCTGAGCACCAAAAATTTTTCATGTGTCCTTAGTCATGGCAGCATTGTAACAGTCAGGGGCAGTCATGGCAACGAAGAAGACGACATGTTGTCATTCAACAGAGAGATAATTCTTCATTTCCCCATCAGCACTGAAACTGTGGGAAAACGATCATGAGGCACTGGGATTAATTCTCTAATATTATTGCCAGTGTTTGAGATTTTGTACATGAGTTTACTGAGAAAAGTGATTGTGACTTGTGACACATTGTCTACACCAGCATAAATAAACAGACGATTGATGTGTTGGCTTCATCTAGATGCATTACAAGATGTAGAAAGATACCAACATTCTTCTGAAGCACAAGACAGTCAGCAGGGCGCGGGTCAGTCTTGTGTTAAATGAGATACTTAAAGGAGACATCATAGTTCTACTGTTATGTGGAAGCTTATAAGTCAGCAGTTTTAGAGCTCACACTACCACATGCACCAAGTAACAGATAAATACTTTATCCTCAAAATGTCCAAATCAAATCCAAATTCAAATATATCTCCATAGCGCCACACGATCAACAGAAATGCACCTTTGTCCAATTCTTGAGGTGGAGATTTACTTTATCTTCCATTTTGCCCTGTTTTAATGTCAGACACCCCAAAATAAACTGTCTTGGTCCAGAGCACATTGTGCATCTTCTACACTCGTGTATTTGAAGCATAAGAGGACCATTTAATACTGGACATTTAAAACCACACAAGCATGGTGCAATGATCCTCATTTTCAGAAGTTCACTGCCCATTTGATGCCAGTTTTCAACAGCCTCATTTACAGCTGCCTCAGCATATACACGGTGAAACAGGGCTGTACATTTTATTGCAACGCAGACCTCCGTTGGCTTTTGCTGCCAGAGATTGCAGCACAAAAGCTTAAAATAGATTTATGTAAGGTGTAAACAACAGCTAAAGATGCTTGCTATATTCTGAAGTCCCTCATAGTCATAATATTTGCATGCAAACTGCTTTACACGAGAGTTGCTTGAATGTTGTAAGTAGATTATTGTTGGTATTGAGAGTAGATGCTGTGGTCACAATATCCTTAAATGCTTTGCGTCAATTAAATAAGAACCTTAGCTTTACAACGATATGTTCTATGACCAACAAGTCAAACATTATTTGTGTACAGAAAGAAGTTGAGAAAAGCTGATGGCCTGCGAGTCGGGAACCTGACTTTAATGGGGTTAAAATCATTTTCAATTAAATGCCATCAGTCTTAAACTGGCTTTAATGTCATGACTGATCCCATATCAGGTTGTATTTTGCTGTAGCTCCTCTAACAGCTTAAATTCTTTGAGAACTTCACTAATGAAAAACAATATTCATCAGTCAGGTTCTGACTGAATTTCTTCTATAGATTTTGACTCTTCTCTCCAAGTACTCAGACTTCCCCCCACCGTCCAAAAACAGGCAGATCAGGTTAGTTGGTGACCCTAAATTGTCCCTAGGAGGATTGTCCCTCTGAGCGTGCATGTTTGTGCGTCTCATTTGTCTTCGTGTGGCACTGTGATGGACTGGCGACCTGTCCAGGGTGTACCCTACCTCTCGCCCAATGACAGCAGGGATAGGGTCCAGCCCCCACCCCCGTGACCCTATATTGGATTAAGCGGGTATAGAAAATGGATGGATGGATTGATTTTAACTCCGAGATCTGGCCTGTTAGCGGACCATGTAATTGAGTTAATGTCTTTCTCAAAGGACAGCTTTAATACTTTTTACTCTGTAGTACAGATTAGACCTATTTGATTAGGTCATTGTCATGTAAATTACCTAATTGCTGAACCTCCTTTTTTTGATGGAAGTCTAAAATTTCAATCAACTCTTGTGCGTTTACTGTAGATCTGGTACTTCACCTGACATCAGCCCAATATCATCTATCGGCACGGTTGGGAGGACAGTTTGGTTTAGCTGTAGCCACAGCTCGATAGGGCCAGTTTAAATGGGAGACTGTCTTTATAACAGTAAACATGAGCCAAACTGAGTTATTGACTGAAATAGGTCCGATACTATGCTGCTGTGGAGTAAAGTTCTAGACTTTCTGCTGCTTCTAACTTTCTCTGTGGGAAATCATTGTACATGCAAGTATAGCTGAATTCATAGAACAGAAGTTGTCTTTAAGTTAGTTGAATCATGAATTTGTTTGAGGACGCTGTAGTAGACTTTATTAGAGCAGAGGCAGTCGGAAAATGATTTAAGTGATCACAAGCTGACATACAATCATAAAGGGCTGATTTTCAATGACAATTTTTGTTTAGCCATCTGATAAAAGACAAAATGTGAAATGAGAGCAGCTTTATTGGGAATTGGGTTGTAATTAATACATACTTAACCGACTGCCTCTCTTTAACTCACTGTGACCTTGTTTTCCTCCATTTAGGTGTTTGTGATGTTTTACATTAGACTTTTCTTAACTCAAATCACATTTACTTCTGCTAATTTCTTACAGACTCATGTTTCTGCCCATTTGTTTTTAATTTCTTCTGTTGTGCATTTTCCTTTTTCATGGCATATGAATGGCACTGGGAACAACCAACATTACCTTCTTGAGAGAGTTTTACAATCCTTTCATTTTAAATAATTCAATTTTCTTATTGGGGTCATGATCCCTGTCATTGTACAGGACGCTTTTTTCCTATTAATTAATAAAAATAATTAATTAATCTCTGCTTGAGAGCATGTAATTGGGTGTCAAGTCACTGTCAATTGAAAAAGTAAAGCAAAAAAACTTTGTTTAAATGATGTCTTTCAGTGAGTCATTTGGATTTCTATGTTAGGTTCAAACTCTTTGGTTTGCTTTTTAAAGTGAGCTGAATATGTTGGCTCTCAGGCTTTTACTGTATGCTCTGAAATATGGTAAAAATATACATCATTTAGTTTAATTTGTTCCCAACATGTGCCATGAACGGAGCTGTAAATACACTGGTTTAAAAAGGAAGTGTTGGATCCCTGTGGCATGCCCATTTGTAATCATTTGCAGATATTTATTCTCAAAATTTTAATGAAATGATGATTACATTTTTTCTTATACAACTTGATCTAAAGAAAAATGGACACAAAATAAAATTTTCAGGCGTGTTTTACAAAGTCAGAATGCTCAGTGTTGGAATTAAATAGTTTTGTCTCATATCACATTTTTCCCTCCTGATTAAAGGAGATAAATAAGCATTCTCACAGAGGTGATTACAAATTATTTATCTTTCACAACTTTGGTTTTTAATCAAGGCTTGTACATGTCTGACAAATAAAGACATGAGAATGAAATTAATTTGTATGCACGAGCCATCCACACATTTAATCCAGAATGGAGATGCAGTAAAATTCAAACCACCCGTGTCCTACTTTTGACAGAGAGAAAGTCACACATTACAACTCCACCTCGTCTGTACCGCTTAACAAACCTAACGGGACAAAAATCAAACACTCAATGAGGAATATGTATCCTGTCAGCTCTTGAATTTAATGAAAATGTAACGCAAAAAGCCCCTGGTCTCAAATCAGAAGTATAATCATAATCTCATCAGTGAAATTAGTAATGCAGACAGAATAAGACATATTAATGAGAACTGGTAATTAATGATGAAATATTCTTTATAACATTACCTAGTGTGCTTTACAAAATGAATCACCCCCCTTCTTTTACTCACTAGAAACAGTTTAATTTAACCTAGTTTCTTAGGACAGGACACCTTTAAATTCATCTTTAACATAATAATTAAATATATACACACACAAAAAAAAAATATTTATACACACATATTAAAAAAAAACATGTTTTACAAAATCTTGATAAATCGAAAAAAAAAACCAGTAAATTGTCTTATATCCAAAAAAACTTCAGAGATGATCACTTATTTTCTCACCTCCCCGTCTGTTACTACAATCATGCGGGCTGGGATACCATGAAGGGAGCTGTGGTGGAGGGTTTGGGTCTGCCGTTTTGTCTGCAGTGCCGGAACGTTTTTTTAACCAGTTACTTCCACACCACTTCTTTCATTATGCTGATCTGTGAAGTGGAACGTAACGCTGTTGGAGTTGAGAGGTCAGGGGCTCCTGCTGCCTAGAAACATACAGTCTAATATTAGAACATTTCCTTGATTTGTTAGCAGCATCTCTGCTGACTGCTGAGCACATGGCAACAGACTGGCCAATAGGATTTCAGGAGATTACTAAGCCCCTCACTCTGTATAGCAACAGTGGCATCCTTTCCTTATTTATTTATATAGGAGTTTTTCCCATCGACTCATTCTCATGCTTCTGTACCCCCACTGTGCATCCACACTGTGCTCTCAAACTGTGAAAAAGAGTTGCGGTGTGGAGAGCAGTGCTGTGCTTTTACCTCTTTTACCTGCATCAGCACTAAAATATACATAGCATTTATAGCTCTTTTTTTTTCTCCCCCACACTGAAATATCTGTGCAGGTTCTTTTTTAGATTTCACCTCACAGATCAGTGGAATTTTTTCCTGTGCACTGCATGAAAAAGTCAAAACAAGGTGGACATTGACTTGGAAAAGGCTTTATTTTCAAGAGGACATGACATTCATCTGTGAGGAGGGGACCAGAAAAGTAAAGGAATGACAGCGTGGGAAAAAGTGGCAATCCAAGGAGATGGATAACAACCAAGAGGACAGGATCTGTAGAAGATGGAGGACACATAAGGAGAGGCTATATGGGATAGGAGGAGTGAGGGGTGGAGGGACACAGAATGGCGTGAGGACCGAGGCCGGTGGTTGGTTTGATCTAACCCACGTGTGCGTCCAGCCATGTCTCTTAGCCGCTTAATGGATGTCGACGAGACACTGGTTCCCCATGCTGCCCGATCCCTTCTGTCTTGGCCCAGGTAGGTACACACTGTCCTGTTCAGCTAAGTTTCCAGATGAGGTTGAATTTTTCCAGGTTGGTCGGATGATGTCTACAACAGACGTTGCCATTTTGAAAGTTCTGTGGCCGTTCAGCCTCCGCATCTCTTCGTCATTCGAAGCTTAGTTACATGATGATGGGACGCGTTGGGAAAACATGGCGTATATAAATAGTCCTGTTCTTGGGTTTTGGCTGCGATAAGACAAAAAAACTAAAACTTCAAAATAACCAACCTAAACAGTGCAATATAGGAGACATGAAGGATTGGTGACTTTTAGTAGAGCACTGCTGTAGAATAAGAAAGTGAAATTGTTTGAATATTCTTCAGTGATTTTCCTCATGAATCCATGTAAACTAAATTGCTTTGAATTTATTGCCTTTATTTTGATTATTTTCTGAATTATAACCATTAACCACTTTGTATAAAGACACCGAAAAATAGGTATCGGTATACAAAGACCGACTTGTGTGGACGTGTAGTGGAAATTTATTTAGGATACATATGAAAACATGACAAAACCAACTTGTGTTGTGATTTGACATTTTTGACTTTGGGTGAAATCCCCTTCAGTACTCTGCATCATCTAAACATGGATTCAACGCGTTCGACACAAAGCTTCAATCCATCGCGACTTAATGGCTGCGTACCATTGGAAGTGTTTCTATATGGACGCCATTTTCAACCTTTTGACTTTTCATTTGTAGCATCACTCAGTGAATCGATTATGTTTTTTATGCTTCTTTTGTGGAAACCGGACATATTCTAAGCAATCTAAACAAACTTGTCTCAAATTTGGAGATAAGTAGTGTAACCAACAATTCATTTTTAAAGCTTTCCGATCGATGTGATACATAAGATGCTGGAAAGTATTAAGCGTTCAGGTTCAGAAGCAGAATATGGCGATCATTTCGTGATTTGATATTTTTTCTGTTGCAGGCTGAAGCAACAACTATCCAGTCAAATAATCATGTTTACATACTCATTGAAACAAGATTTTGATAAAACAAAGTTAAGGTAATTCTTTTCTCTTTTAGGGCAACTAAATGATCAAATCCCCTCAGTAAGATGTTACATTGTAAAGAAAAGAGAAGAATAAACCGCTGACTAATCCGTTGCTTGGGAGAGGAGATTTAGTTGCAGCCCCCTGTGAATTCTTTATCATGTAAGGGGCTTCATGATATAATACGTGTATGTGTATGTACAGTAGTCATGAGGGCTTCCCACAGAGAAAAATCTGGAGAAATCCAAGAAATCCCCATTGACAACATTACATTCAGGAAGTTTATGTTTTTACTGTCAAGGATGACACTTAATAAGCAAAAGAAAAATCAGTTTGTCATTAAAAATTACACGTCTCATTTTAAACAGCTAATACATTTTAGATATGTGAATCTCCACTTCATCACTCACTGCATCCAATGTTGGTGATGGTGTTGTTACACGTTTTTGATAAAGAGAATTGTTTAGGCAACCTGATTAGCAGTCAAATAACCTGCTTTTGTTTTTTCTATTTGAGCTGATCTGTGGGGTAAAAAGAAATTAATCTGTTCTGCTCTTCTCTGTGCTCGATATTTTGTTTAAAATTCTGATTATCAACTTAATGTTAATGCCATTCAGGGTTTAAGATTTATAACCAGAAGAAAAGAAAAAAGGCATCAAATGAGCATCACAATCAAAGTGACACTGAAAGCATTTGAGATAATTATCGTAACAAAGCTAATTGTTAGTTGATTAATCACTAATCATTATAATTACTAATACGTTTAATCTATAATTTCATGAATAAAATATTTTTTTAAGACGCTCAAACCAGAGCGCATTGGAAAAATACATAATATTAAAAATGTCTCAAAGTAAAAGTGTTTTATTGATATACAATTTTACCAATATTTTTTATTGTCATTTATGTGGTAAAATAAGTTAAAATATTGCTTTTGGTAACAGAACCAGCCAAAACTTATGTAAACTAAAAACTTGAGAAGTAGCAATTAGCAAAGTGTTCAGTGAGATTTAGTCTTTTTAGGGCCGCAACATATGAGAAGAAAAAAAAAAAATCATTGATCATATATATATTACAATATGTTTTGTACTTATTGCAATATATTAAAAAAATATATATATTTTCATGCGGTAGGTTTATATTGTTTATTTGAAATTAAATGTTTCTAATATGATTGGGGCTGATTTTGCAGGAGAATACATCTTTGCTGATATATACCTTAAAAATAATAAATTACTTTTTGCTTCAACTTCAAGCCAAACAATTGGTTTCAACATGCCAAACACTGCAGAAGAGTCTTGTCTGTGCCTCTGACTGAGGGACCATCATTAGGTGTCGGGTAACTGCTCCGTTAGTAGCGGTGCTCTGAAACCACTAAAAGGATAAGCCTAACGGGAGAACTGTGGACTTTTCTTAGTGTCCGATCATGCTGTAACAAATTGACGTCTGTTGTAGTTCATCCATGGAAAATGTGAATAGTGAAACGTTTAATGTTTAACACAACAAAAATGTAGGCAGGATATGTTAATATACAGTACGTGACATCACATCTTGTGATGTGACTACTGTTTATGCTCACATCAGAAATATTTAGGCTAAGACTATTATGCCGCATCTCTGTTATCAGATATTTTTAATTAGGTAGAATTAAGTCAAAAGCCTGTGCTCCGGAAATGAGTTCAATCAGTCAGAGTTCTGACTTTAGTATTACATTTTGCAGCAGGTCTGTAATATGAAGGCACAATAAATAAGTAATTAAAAGTCCTTAACAGGAAAGTAACAGTGATACGTTAAACAGTGAAATAATTAAGGTTATCTAACCAGTTCTGGCCAGATGTTTCTGATCGTTTATTTTCTCTCTGATGTAGGTTCCCTCAGAAGAAGTGCTACATGGGTTCTTAAAGAAGAAATCAAACAGCTGAGCATCGGCACTCTTCAATTCAACCTTTATATCAAAGTGTAAAGGAATCAAGCACTTGGATACTCAAACAGTGACTATGCAAGGTAGCTTTCTAGTATGAATCCCTTTAAGCACATGACTGCAAAGCAAAACAGTGCTTGTGTATAGAAATTCCCTGATGAAAAGTGCAAAGCGCAACCACAGGATCTGCTGGCGATGTCATTACGCTGCTGTATGATGTGTGTAAAACAGCGGTTTAGCCTGAGGAACATGCTCGACATCCATAACACTGGGCAGCCATGGTGTCTCCAAGCTCTCTAACCTTAACCATGAGTTTAACTGTAAGCTGATAGGATGTGATCAACTGCACTGTGGCACCGCCATTCACCCTCTCTGCTTCACCCTCTCAATAAAAAAAAAATCAAGCTGCACTGTTCGTTAGTGTTGTGAAAATGGCAGCTGAGAGTTTCCAGCTTTGGACAGAGGACGAGCTCCAGCCAGTTGATCTACCAACGTCATCGCTAGCATCCCTCCACCTCAGGAACGACGCTGTGGTCATGAATGAGAACACTACACACAAGGGGGATAATCCTGAGCCTTATCCTATATTTCCTGTGATGATGTCATCACTGCTTAACCAATCACACCAGAAGACAGACATGTCCGTGGCTTCCAGGCCTGAGCCTCCACCAGCAGATAAAGGTAAGCTTAAGGTACTGCTCTAAGCTTTGAAAGCATCAATACAGAAATCAGTGTGATAATATGAATTGTGATCGATTTTAGTGGTTACACTAAACAGAGTGTTAATATTTTTTTGTTGTTGTTTGTTTTGTTTTATCTCTTTTGAGCCATAAGAGCTGTAATCTTTCTAGAGTTTCAGGCCCTGGCTGAAACAAAAAAGGTAAAAGAAAATGTAAAAAACAGGTTAAAAAACAAACAAACTTCAAAATAAAGATGAAATACTATTGAAAGGCTGTGATGAGACTGAATAAACAAAAACAAAATGATCAAATTTGTTCTTAAACATAGTGGAGAATCAGTGAAACAACTGTAAAACAGACTTCTTACAAACTTTGTAATATGGTGCTAAAAATTCTAATTACCTTGAAACCAAAAGTCAATATCCTTCGCAAAAGGTGAAGCTTGGTCCAATAAGGAACCAGGAGATGGCAGAAATTAAGAACTATTATTTCAGCAGGGAAAAATGAGCCAAGTAACATCCAATTTGTGTATATATAAGAAATAGAATAGATATACTTGATCTGCAGCAGGTCCAATTAGAACAGCAGGGCTGCCATTAGACAACAGTGTGGAAAATTAACGTCTTGGATCCAAGAAATCAGTATATCAGTTTAGAGACATTCATGTGACGTTTGTGCAAATGTGATGATGCAGTCAGAAGAGAGTCAGCTCAGGCAATTTTGATTGGCAACTGAGTCGAGAAAGGGCAAAAAATAAAATAAAATGAATGCATGAATGCATGCAGGAGCCGAGGTCAACCACTGATCTTCACTTGTGGTACAGTAAATAAAGCATGTGAATGTTCAGAGAGCTGCGTAAACATCAAAAACTGAGCCGATTTATCATTTTAAAAATCTATTTTCAGAGAATTCCCAACTTTTATATAAAATTTGTTTTTCCACTTATGTCTGAGCATGTTTGATTACTGATCAGACCCAAGACAATGGAGGGAAAGTCCTTCTTTGCCGAAGACGATGAGGCCTTTGCTGCCTTAGGTCATGCTCCAACTCATTTGATAAGTACAGCAGAAGCAGTGAATAGTTTATTCTGTCGAAGAACTAAAATAATTAAGTGACAAGGTTATAAATCCCAGAGGGGTGAAACCTTAAGATTATAAATGGTTACAAGATTAATTTAGGTCAGAAAAAAAAGAAAAATGTGTTTGTTTTGTTCATCATTTTCAATATAGTTTGAAGGCTGTTAACATGGAGACTTTTATGTTTACTCATCGTTTGTTTATACATTGTGTATATTATGTTGTCATAGATCTTGATGTTATAAAAATCCAGCCCTTAAACAGCAGAGAGAGGCGAAATTATTAACGGATAAATTATATGTAAACTGGAGATCAACCGTACCAGTCAGAATGTGAGCTACAGCCAATACTGAAATAAAAAGTAATTCAGCCTCATACTAAAATCTCAAAACCAAAGTAGACAAATAGGGAAAAATGTTTGGTTGAGGATGTTCCACTATAGATCCATGTTTGTCTATAGCTGACACATCTAACAGGCAAAGAAGAAGGGGACGCAAGCAAGAAGGGAAGAAAAAAAGCAGCTGAAGTGGGAAACAGATGCGAGGGTAGAAAGACTGCTGTAAGTGTAATGTTGAAATAATTTGAAGAGTTTGGTGGGACTATGAAGACAACCACTGATGCAGAGAGAGAGAGAGAGAGTTCAGGCCCCACTGTAATATTAGCTAATTCTTCTGCTTGTTTTAAAAGTCCAGTAAGATCCAGCACAGTGGCATCTAGTGGAATAAATTGCAAACTGTAACCTCCTCCTCCTCTTCCTCTTCTTTAAAGTATGTAGGAAAACCATGGTGGTCACAAAAATGTAAAAAGAAATATATTTATACCTGCTCCAATGTCAGCGGTTTGTCCCTTTGGAGTTATTATCAAAACATGGTGGCGCAACAGAGTTGAGCAGAGAGAACAGCTTTGTGTTCCGAGTCAAGTTTCTCATCTGCAGGTAACGAAGTCTAACAACTTCTCACACAATTCTGCACAGAGACCAATCTACTTTCTTGAAATTGTTATGCTGGTTTCTCAGAAAGGTAATTGTCAACCAGTTATGGCCAGATTAGACCAGAATAATCTGTTTTATTTAAAAAACAAAACAAACAAAAAAAAACCCACATGAACACAGTGACCCAGCTGCACGCTTTACCATGCAAGTATACATTAATTAGCCACAACGATAAGACCAGTGACAGGTAAACTGAGCAACATGGCTGATTGTGTTTCAGTGCATTGACAGAAATGTTACTACAACACTTGCCATCTAACAAGGAAGGGATAAAAAGAAAATGACAAAGAGTCCCGAGTATTGAATCAATACAATGGGGTCTGATGGCATCTGTAGTAGACGAGCTAAATCCACTCAAGACCCCACCCAACAATCCACAAGGCCAAAAGGATCCACTGTGAATGTCCTGGTACTAAACACATCAGGATAAAACACTTCATGCAGCTTATTTGGTTGCATGTAGAGAAACTACTTAATGGTAGGCAGGTGCTTATACTGTTGTAGCTCTTCTGTCTTCAGTACTGAACTAGTGGAACATCCTCAACCAAGCATTTTTTCCCGATTTGTCTCCTTTGGTTTTGACATTTTAGTATGAGGCTGAATTACTGTTTTTATTTCAGTATTAGCTGTAGCTCACATTCTGACTGGTACGGTTGATCTCCAGTTTACATATAATAATTAATAAGTAATTATTAAGTTTGCCTCTCTCTGCTGTTTCAAGGCTGGATTTTATAACACCTAATACTGCCAGCTACTACTAAAAAAAGAAAGGGAGACTGGGAGCCTCAGTAAAACATAAGCAGGTGCTATAATTTCAGAGAGTGTTATCATCTTAGAAAGTCATGCTTTTCAGAAGGTGTGGTCCACTACAGCCTGCATCAGAATTACAAAGCCATCCCTTCATGTTGTAGCTTACAGGGTCATTCCAAGGGATGAGGTGGTAGAAGTTACTAGATGTGAATTTCAGTTCAATTGAAGCCGTGACCACATTGAGGATGAAGGTGCTGCCACTGGAAAGTGAAAAAGATTCATTACTAAAACTCAAACAAACAGAAGTTTTGAGTAACAGCTTAACTGAAGTGGCAATCTTCAACTAAATCCAGAAAAATATATCAAATAAAACTTAAATAGTTTTGAGATTAATGTTCATGCAAATGCCGCAGAAGGTATCACATCTCAGGTAAATATGTAACCTGTTTACACGTGAACTTATTTTGCATACCATTTAATTCCTTTACAATCAACTGCATGACCGAAAATTCAGAATCAAAATAAACTCAGTATACATTAACAAAACACCACGAAATGCAGCAAACTATCAGTTATCATCAAAATGCTCATTTTATGGCAATTACCTGACTTTTTTCATTTTATTTTAAATTTTAAAAGTTTTTTTAAAATCTACAAAATGATAAAAAGTGAACTAGTCGAAGCTGGTATCATGTTTCAGCTGGATGCAGGATTTATTAGGTGTAGATCTTCTTCAGGTTTTTATACCAGGCAAGTTTTGACAGAGCTTCATCGTTTGAAGGCATGGGGTTTATGAGTTTTGTCCCTTTCTAATATTACAACAGCATGAGTATGATTCCTCTAGCATACGCCTCCGTCTGCAGCAGCAATTTAAAACATCTCCAGGCATGCCATCACAAGTGCTGAAGGGACGATTTACATCAACTGTTAACGGCACGCTGCTCACGACACACATGTATCCGTGCATGAGTGCATGTTTTTATATACTGCGAAATAAACAATCCACACGTAAATAGAAATGTTTCAGGGAATGTCTGATTGACAGCTTCCCACCTGTCCTTGTGTTTATTGCACCTGTGTGTGCGTGAACGTTAACATTAGGGAAGTGGACACAGGCGCACATCAGCTAGTCCTTAAGGCTGACATGGCATCTTGCTGCAGACAGCTGTTGTTTGTTAGGCGAGGCAAGGCGAGGTCGCAGCATTGAGTTGGCCGAGTGTGCCTGAGCGTTGAGGAGTGCCAGCTCTGGTATTTTAGGCAGTCAGACACCGTCACCTGTCAACACACTGGTCTGGACAGAGTCCCTCGCATGGTGCAAGACTGAGCAACACAACGATATCTCCCTCCACAGTCTTGTCAGGGGGCCAGCTGTGTATGCTGACAGCCACAAAGTGCAGATGGTCACATACAGACTGTCCTGAGCTGACATTGTGAGTAACACTGGGGGGGTTGATGTTTTAGAATTCTTGGAGACAAAGAGGGGCCAAAACGACAGTGAGGTGCAGTCTAGCACACCGGCCGAGTTCCTGCAGGACCTCTCATCCGATGGTGATGATGAGATTCCTCCTCTAAAAACCAGCATCAACAAGGAAGAAGGTACTTGTAGACATTTCTTTTACTTACAATCGTCACTCAGTTTTGTCCCGAATTAGTATTGTTAATGTCGTCTGTGTAAACACCTCTACGCTCTTGGTCTTTGGCTCATTTACTTTATAGTTTTGTACTAAAAAAAACAAACATCTAAACTTTTACAAAGTTACTGCTTGACTTAATCTATTCATGTAGGAAGTTTGCAGTTTTTGTGTTATACAATATTAGTAATAGAATATAAATTTATCATGTGTGGGAAAATGATCAGAAGGATGGTGACTGATGAATTACCTTCTTCTGTGAGGACTGCTTCAACAGTGACCAACAATACATGATATAGATCACATCAACTAGTAGTAGTTTCTCTTCTTGGTAATTTGCATTTCTGCGATTTAAACATTTCATCACTTTTTGTGGTCAGAAATTAAATTAGAGAGCTCAACCAAAGCTATGGCAGCCTGTGACTGCAGCGCTGATGACCAGCTGTCCGAAGCAGAATGGTACTGGGGCAACATTTCGAGGTACTGAACATTCACATTTCTAGTTTCTTTTCTGGAAAGTTCCTTCAAAATTATTACAGCTTTTAGTCTAAAAGCCCACATATATATATATCCAAGTTTTTACACCTTAAATTGTGATTTTCAATCTTCTTCAGACTTTATACACCCTCGTGTCTTTTTTTTTTTTCCTGTCCAGAGAGGAAGTAAATGAAATGATGAGGAACACTCCTGAAGGCACATTTCTGGTCCGAGACTCTTCAAGTAGGATCAAAGGGGAATACACTCTGACGTTACGGTGACTATGCGTTTATGCTCATGATTTTGGGACATAGCTGATAAGAATCATGTAAAAATGTAGATTTTGTGACTTGTACTGTAAACACTTCAAAGTGTTTAATGCACCAGATGGTTAGATGGTCATTACATCACGTCACATACACACAACTAGTTGGGTATTATGAAATGTGGGTAAGAGTTTACAGCATTTGAGCTGCTTGTATTACAGATATCTGCAGTCTGCATCTTAAATGCCATGTTCAGCCCAAATCAGAGGTCAGTAATTTATTGATTTCAAAAGCCCGAAAAGTAGTTTTTGGAGATTTAAAGCGTAACTTCAGAGATTTTGTGGTCTCCATCTCATTTAAACCGAATCAGGACCAGGTTTCCGATATAAAGCTTTGCTTATCAGAGTTTAGTGCCGATTTCAGCAGTCTGATGAGTTTCACTTGTTTTTCCAATCATCCAACACACATTTGTTTGACGAAACAGTCACACTTGAACTTTAATCGTTGCTGTCCTCGGTCTCACAACTTACAGTTGGTTCTTTATACATGTAACTGTAACCCAGAGCTGTTTTTAGTTTTCAAGATGATATTACTTCAACTTCAAGTCTGTACACTGCGTGTTGGGCTGTGGGAGTTCAAAACAAAAGCAACAAACTCTTCTTAGTGGTATTATACCGACACCAA
This sequence comes from Leuresthes tenuis, assembly GCF_036924035.1. Taxonomy (NCBI): domain Eukaryota; kingdom Metazoa; phylum Chordata; class Actinopteri; order Atheriniformes; family Atherinopsidae; genus Leuresthes; species Leuresthes tenuis. The sequence continues at coordinate 10,605,382 of NW_027325361.1, read as the reverse complement.
TAGAAAATAAACCTTTTTAAAAATATAACAGGTTTGTTTGTTTGTAACTTTGCAGAAAAGATGGCTACAACAGACTAATAAAAATCTTCCATCATGGAGGGAAGTGTGGCTTTTCTGAGCCACTGACCTTTCCATCTGTGGTGGAGCTGATTCAGTATTATCAGAAGTCGTCACTAGCCCAGTACAACTCCAAACTGGACACCCAGTTACTCTACCCAATGTCCAGATACCAGCAGGTAGGTTCACAACGACTGAACTGTTAGTGTGTACTCTGTCATTAGAACTATGAAATATGCAAGTGACTTTTTCTATGCCTAGTTGTTATGTGTTAAAATATGTTTTTAGAGGTTTGCTGTTATTGTAACCATTTATTTTTCATGTTTTTCTGCATCAGAACTAGTAGGACAATAAATAAGGAAGCTGCTATCTTTTTTTTTTTATTAATTACGTTTTTTTTTTTTAATGTGGTAGTCCTAGAATAAATTCATCAAACAAGATACTTAAAAGCACTTGGTCCTGAATATCTTTCACATTCTTTTTTGTATAGCAGCAAGTTGTGATGGAGGTTGACATTGATGCAGCTGGAGAACAGCTGAGGATATTTCAGGATCAATACAAAGAGAAGAGCCGAGAGTATGACCAACTGTTTGAGGAACTCAACCAAATGTCCCAGGTACAACAACTTGTCCGAGGATGTCAATCGTATCTGGGTGAACCTGCTCGACTTTAATGTGAATGTGCCTGTAAGGCCCTAATATTAAATGTTTAGATCGGTTGCTCTATTTTACAGGAACTCCAGAGCAAGCGGACGGCAATTGAAGCGTTCAGTGAAATTATTCGGATCTTCGGGGAGGAGTGTGATACTCAAGAGCGTTTCAGCAAGGAATACATTGACATGTTTCTCACATTGGACAGCAACACAAAAACTGACAAGTATGCTTTAAAATAGCTACCACTTGTTTTCACATTTTCATGTATTCCATTTTATGTAACCCCCCCCCCCATCCATCCAGCATGCTGAGAGCAAATTAGGCTTTTAATCGTTCACTAAGGTTGTTGCGTCATCCACAGGATTCAAAGCAACTCAGATGAACTGCAGTCAAGGGTGGAAGAAATCCACAACAGCAAGAAGAAGTTGGAGGAGGAGCTAAAGAAGAAGGCACTGACTCACATGGAAGTCGACAGGAAATTGAACACCCTTAAGCCTGACCTCGTGCAGCTCAGGAAGATCAGAGATCAATACCTTTTGTAAGTTTAAGCACCCTATTCTTTTGATTAAATAGCAGTTAATCAATCAGCTGGTTGTAAAGTGTGTGACAAAATTCCTCCATAGTGATGTGACTGATGCCATCATACAGAAAGTTGTGGGCGCTCTCAGTTTTTCCACATGCTGCTTCTACATTTTGGTCAAACTTTTTCTAAATGACGACACACTGTGTAATATGTCCCAAATTGTTGTCCATCTGAGGTTGTATTTACCTAATTTTAAGACATGGAAAAGACTAGATGACTTTTTATTATGTCCCAATTCATAAAACCTTGGAACTGACAGGAGGTGCCCTTTCTCACATGACCGAATACTGCTGGGAACTTCTAGATGATGCCTGTATCTAAATTATTCTTTGCCTGGTGGAGTTTTTGCTTGCATTTTTAGATGCGGTAATCAACTGTGTTCACTCATAATTTTTCACACACTCATAAGTGTTCATCAGCCCATGCAGTGATTTCCACATGCTAATTGTGTCTGTTTTGATGGAGTCCTGCCTGACGGTCCAAAGATCACGTTTTGGCCTCGTCTATACGTATAGATTTCAGCAGACCATTCAATAATAAGAAAAAAAACTTCAATGTTTTACAATTTTAGGTTTAGAAACATTGTTTGAACAATCTACACAGTTGAACCTCTACTGCTTTATACTTCTACATAACGCAGGCTCTCTGAGATGCTCCTCATATACCCAACATATCACTGAACTGTTGACAGTTCAGTTAACGGAGAGATATTACACGCAGCTGCATTAACAATGCGGACATGTAAATAAAAGGAATATGTGTTCTTACACATAAACATATATTTGAAAAGAATGTGTGCACCAAAGGGATTCTTCAGAACATGAGTACATACATTTTTAGACCAATTTAAAAAACTCATATGCACAGGTTGATACAATAAAAGAGGCAAAATTTAACATCGAACATCTATTTCTCAGATCTTGCGCGGTATGATAGTGATTTTCTTTTTCAAATTGGAATCATTCAGTTGTGTAAAACATGAATATCTGCAGCTACACATCTTGGTCATGTGTCAGGAAGGGTGCTGAGTATTTACAGACCAATCTTATTTTCTGGAAGAATTCATTTTTTCGGTTGACCTTCATTTTTGCTGTGGCTTTTATCGTCATGTCTATTTAGTTTTGGTGTTTGTGTTGTTTTTATATGCATATGATTTATTAGAGGAGGGTCTTCACCCATTTCTGTCTAAAGATGGGAATAGAAATTTGGTTTGTGAATGTGCAGATGTATGAATCAAATTCATACATAAATACGGTTTAAAAAATAAAACAAAAAAATCTGATGAAAATAATGTGCATGCCTATGTGCGTTCACACAGTTTTAGCCATTAATCAGTTTTATTGATGTGTTGTTTTTTTTTAACATTACAAAGCTTGTTGCTCCTTAATGTTTTAAACCTTGTAGCAGACCTAAAATTCAAAATTGGTGCATGTTTTTTCAGAAAACAAAACAACATTTTCTCAATTTTAGTATCTGATATGTTGTGTTTGTACAATATTCAACTAGGTGTTTTATGCTTTGCCAATCACTTCATTTTGATTTACGATTTACACAGTTAACAGACTTGAAAGACAAAACAAAGAAATTTCATTCACACCCAAGACATAGCAGCAATGGCAAGGTGTTAGGTTTTTGCAAATTAATGTATTGTACTTCATTAAGCGGGTATTCATACTTAATTCTTTGCATTGTTTCATGACTGTGCTTCATGTCAGAGGACTGCCATATCGTGCCCGAAACCTCAGTGTAACTCAGATATGTTAACGTGACCCCAACGAAGCCATCAGTTGAAATCGATCGGTGATGAGATAAAATTTTGATTTGAAAAACACATACCAGTGACACAGCTGAGTTATAAACATAGGCAGAGCAATCAGCTGTTCCCCTCCATACTGCCACAGCTGCTGAGCTCCAGTATGTTTGGTATGGGGTTTGATCACGAGGGCGGATTGTTCCCATCAAGCTGACCGTTGTTACCCAGGTTTTTAAGAGTAGTTATGATTACACACGGCCTTATTTCTTTACAAAGACAACCGTTGTTACTTTGGAACAAGTGAAGAAAAAAAAACTACTTATAGACCAACAGAGTCATGGCTAGTTAAACAAAAGTAGATAACCTCCTTTGGAGGGTGTCTCCATTACTAACATGTTTCTGACTGTTGCATATATAAAACAGTAACTGCCGTTAAAGTTATTTGCTTTTTGTCCAACTTTGCTTCTTTTTTTTTGGTCATGTGTCAGGAAGGGTGCAGAGTGTTTACAGACCAATCTTAGTCTTTAGTGTCGTCTAGCACTTTGTTAGCCAATTTAATCCAACATTAGAACTCAGGATACATAACAGCACAACTTGCAAAAACTCCTTTTGTGTAACCCTTTAACTGTGTTTGCTTATGTTTCAGATGGCTCACACAGCAAGGAACCAGGCAGAGTCAGATTGATGACTGGATGGGTTTAAGGGATGAAGAAGAGGAGTAAGTATTGTCCACTTGTCAAGTAAAAGTGACAGAAAACTGAAAATACGACAGTGATTTCTACTTGTATTTAAATCTAGACATTCCATTTAATCCAACACTGTCAAAAAGCTGAAACATAACTGTACTGTGGGTGTGGAGCTTTTGTGAAAATTTATTTGAAAAGCTTTTTTGGCCCACATGCAATTAACTGCACAATGTACACCATGGAGGAACGTATAATGCATCATCTCAAAGTAAACTTACTTCTAGAAGAGTGCAAAAGTTCTTTATATATCGTTAGGAGGACAGAAAATAGAGGTAAACACACGGAAATACAGTATAATACCAATTTAATACTGTTGAGCTCTTTTTCCATTTTGTGTAACCCATCACTGGGTTATCCATCAAGTTAGTTGTCTTTTTTTATGCTTGAGTAAGTCAAAAGTTAGTGTCAAATGGCATTAAAACAGCACTTTAAATGACTACAAGAAAGTCTGGTTCCTAGCAAAAATAAAGAAACGAGGGTTGGGTCAAGAGAGTGCTGATACTAAGCTCATTGTGCTTGTTGAACTGCCATTTTTGAGGATATGATGGATTAGCATAATATGTACTGCCAACAACAGTTGCTCAAGTGTTCAAAACAATCTGGCAAGATATCGGGGAGTAAAAAAGATTATGCATCACTATGAAATTCTCCATCTCAATTAATATGTCTGTATGTTAGCCCATACACCCTAGAGGATGATATTCACCAGGAGGAGAGGAGCTGGTATGTTGGCGGTATGAGACGAAAAGAGGCGGAGGAGCTGCTGAGAGGGAGGAGGGACGGGACCTTCTTAATCAGAGACAGCCAGACTCAAAGGGGCTCTTTTGCCTGCTCTGTTGTGTGAGTAACTTTACATTGGTTTAACTTGGCATTTTACTGTAAATAACTGCATGTATAAATTGTTACAAACATTAATTGGGAACCCAAAGTGACAAGTTTCTCTCATGCAGCGTGGACGGGGATGTAAAACACTGTGTGATCTACAGGACGTCCACAGGATATGGGTTTGCTGAGCCCTACAACTTGTACTCGTCACTCAGGGAGCTCGTCCTCCACTACCGACACACATCCCTGATCCAACACAACCAGCAGTTGAATGTAACCCTGGCCTGGCCCGCACTCAGCCAGCAGTCCAGCTGAGACACACCAGCACAACAACATAATGGCACCTTCTGAAAGCTTCGCAGTAGTAGCACAGAGGACACATCCAAATGGACACAGTTACGAGGCTGAGACAAAGTACTGGTTAGTGTTTCTATGCAAAGGTTATTCCCTTTCCCCACAATGAATATTATCACAGCAAATTCAAATTTTAATGAACAACTTTGACAGTTATTCAGCAGATTGAGGTTTTTCCACAGTAACTTTAAGGTCAATTCAGTGCAGTAGTTGCACGTTTGGCTCTTAGCACTAGCTCTTTAGCCAGTTCTGGTGAGAGGGATCCAGATAGAGTTGTTAGATGCTGTTCCCAATAAAACAGCACTGATCCGTGTAATCAGTAGTTTAGACAAACTGGGGCTCAGTTCTAATCTCATTTCTTTTTTTTAAAGCGATTATTCCTATTCTTTAAAATCCCATTTACTTGCCATCTGCACATAAAGCATGCCAAGCACAATTTAGATAATGTACTTAGCTTTTACAGATTTCAACAATCAATTTAGCCTTTTGTAGCAGAACTGAGGTAGAGCTAAAATTCTGCCTCTTAACAATATCATGGACAAGTATCCTAAAACATGCTGTAGCAGAGAATTTTATAAGAAGGACATTGAGGAAAAAAAAAAAAGATGCTAATGTCCACTTTATAAATGACTCATCAGAACACAGATTACAAACAAAAACAAAAGAAGATCAGAACATTGGAGTTTATTTTGCATTCAAAATTATAGAAATGTATTTTTCTGGCTGAGCAATGTTGAGTAATCCACTAATCCAGACAATTATTCAAAGTACACACACACATTATATTTTATATATATATATATATATATATATATATATATATAAACCAAGTGTAAAAATTTACAAAAAAGTTACTGTTAAGAACAACAATATCAAGTCCAAAGATTTAACCATTTAACTTATACTGGACCTCATTCATTTTTAAAATATGAGAGTTCAGGAATCCCAACAAAAACTAGAACGTGTTCAGTTAAACATGTGCATTATAATGATTTTAAAAGGGGTGAAGACACACTCAAGCACTTTATCCGAAACAAAACAACTCGATTTCCTTGGGCAGGGTTATCAAAGCTGGCTCCATTTTTTTCTTGGTTGGTAACATGAGCAGCTTGTCATTCATAGCAAGCACTGGCATCTTATGCTGCTCATCCCATTTTCAGGTTGGATCTTAAGCTTTTAGATATTATACTGATCTAATTACTGTTAATGGTGATCAAGTAGCTACAACAGAAAAAGGAGATTACAGATCTGAATTTATCTTTCAAGGGACAGTAATAGTGTTTGTCACTAGTAAATTGTGATCTCCAAATGTAATAAGAAAGAATCTGAGCGTTATCAGTGGATTAAACACTGGATTCTACTCTTAAAAGAAAAAAACAAAAAACAACAACACACTTTTCCCCTCAGTCAACAAATATAAAAGAAACAATGTTTTATAAGACATCTGAAAATCTTTGAGTTTTCATGACCGATGTCTGTCTTTGGAGATCAAAGTAAAGCCATTTTTAATTTTCAGTTTTTTTCCAGAACATTTAAAATCAAACAAACAGTACCTCTGCATTGTGTCATACAAACCTTTACACATCAACCGAAAACAGCGAGTAACAAAAGTTAATGCAGATTTTGAAACTGGTTTGTAGTCGAATCTCTTGATTTGGTCTCAAAATTTTGGTTAAAGGTGGAGCTCCATGATGGTTAAATCTCTGCACCCTTATATTCATTAATATTAAACAGGCTTACAGGTTTCCAGTTCTGAAGGAAACTATAATTTAAGTGTTTTATTCCAGCCATCACAATCATCTTATAGGAGAAAACAGGCCTGAAACTCAGCAGGCGGTGTCTAGTTTCAATACCACCAATATCCCAGTTCACCCAAATCGAGAACGTAAGTTAATTACTACATTTAAGAATTTTGCAAAAATGAGCATCAAATAGAAAATGTCAGATGCAACAATGAATTCATGTCATACTTGAGATAGAAGCAGTGACTTATTACCTTAAAACAGGGTGTTAAGCCGAATGCCCTTCAACTTGAAAAACAACCCTAATTTCAGCCACAGTTTATGGCAAAAAGCACATCAACATTACAATTATATAAGGAACCTAAGGAATTATCAAAAGAACTGTACAGAACTGCGATGCCAAAAGATACTACACCAACACCTACAAAAAGAAAACTTCCAAGACAGTCCCTGTCTGACCTTTTACCTTCTGATGCATGTGAAATTACCTACATACAGGCCATTTCGCTTGCATTAGCTGACATCGTTAGCCTAAGTGCACCTGTTTTTGAACAAGTATATTTAGAGTGCAACAAAGACTCAGCCTCATTAAATAACAGACAAACAAAAGCCAGCATGCCATTTATAGGCTCACCATCTCCACAAGGGATTCGGGGAAAAGTAAATTCAGTTCCCAATTACATATTAAAAAGCCGTTTATGGCCTGAGATTTTTGTATTGTTTGTAAAATGTGATGGCTGCATACGTTATGGCACCGTTCCAGACATGGCATTCAGGCAGGCTACTCAAGGCTACCATCATTACCATTGTTTTTTTTAAATGAAAAACGAGTTGTTGTTTTTTCTCCCCTTTGTGCGTGCGTTAGATTTCATTTCTATAGAAAAAATAAATAAATACTGGTAATTCAGTGGTAGTGCGTTATCCTTAGTACTACTGAGCTAATACTACTTCAGAGGCTTATAGTTGACCAAGCAGCTTTAAAATGATTACTACCTCAGTGTGAGGTATACTCAAAATGTATGACGCAACACTGTGTTTATAATGCTAAATATCATACGCCAAAAAAAAACCTAAAAACAAACAAAAAAAAAAAAACTACAAAAAGTCTTTAAGTTTCAATTGAAATTGTTTACATTTCAGACCTATCCAAGAACCTCTGGCTTTGGGTAGGTATCAGGTTTGCGACCCAGGGACTTTTGATTGTTTAGTGGAGATGAGGCGGTGCTTGTGGATTACCGTGAATCAAACAATTTATAGAAGAAAATTAAAGTAAGCATTAAATACAGCATTGACACTTTTCTTGTCCAGTAAGAGATATGATTAGTTTCCATATGTAAGAGTAGTTGATAGTGTGATCAAAGTTTTTTTTTATTTTTTTTTTTATATTTTCAATGGGTCAGTTTTGATGCACTTCTCTCTTGAGGGTCAAACGTGTGTTTGATCGTAATTGCGTACATCTACTAGATGTCAGTTTTGCCAGACTGTTATCTGCCATGAAGGGAGTTGTGCAGGTTGTTTTCAGATTCCAGCTTTTTGGCTGTAAAAAAGGTGTAAAAGTTAGATTTTTGCATGCTATCATTATGTGGCAGATTTTTTTAAGAATAAGTAATGCTAGGCTGGGTACTGTTTGGATATCTGTTCTAGTACCACTAATTCAACACAAGTTTGTTAATACATGTTACCTTTATGCACATTCTGTAAAATTCTGAGTATTTTCTTAATCTCTGTGACTGGTGCTTAGCACTCATTGCTGTAGAATTTCTCATTTGTCTCTTAAAATCACCTGTCAGGCACACAGTTAGAGTCAGAGTGTGACGTCTATATTACTTAAGCAAATGTTTCGTATTTGTTGTGCCTGTAATCACATCAGTCGAGCACATAGTGTTGCACAGTAGTAAAATGTGAAGTGCTGCATTGCACAGATTGTGGACAGAGTGTGCCACAACCACCACAAAAGCAGTGCAAATAGAACTAACTGGATAGAACAAAAACCAAAATGAAGGCGTCTGTCCCTTATCATTCAAGTTATGTATTTCATTATAGTACTGGCATATAGAATAAGTGCCAAGTCTATAACTCAAAATATTCATTTGTTTAACATTGAAAATCTGAGAATGAACCATTACTTATTTCTTACATAGGTGTTCAAGAACAGAAAAAAAGTGTTATATGCATAGAAAAGCAGGAAAGAGCAGCATTCTGCTGGGTTTGAATTTAAAGCATAGCATTTGCACAAAAGTATCTCATGTGAGGTAGAGATACGGCGACTTTCCTCATGTTCATTCCCCCTGACACTAAGGGAGGTGGACATGTCATTGTTGTAAATATAGAACAGTTGCTTATGAGATTGATGTGTTGTAGCACTTATGTAAAAAAAAAAAAAAGAAATATGTTTCTGGTGTGTGGTCATTAGGATGATCACTACAATATTTTGTTCTGTAAAGTCAGACATCGCTGTAATTACATGTGCACAATTTGGTCTTTTTCTATAGATGTTGTTGCTTTCTGTAACTTTAATGTTTTATCACTGTGCAAACAGAAACACTGAAAACACTTTAAATTTGTTTTTGGTGGGGTAAAAACTGACACCATGAGATACTTCACAGCATTTCTTTTTTTTGAATTTCATCTTTTTAAGTTCTCTGTCTAACCAATTGTTCATACATTTCCACCGAATGACAAAAAAAAAAAAAAAAAAAGGTCAACATTACCATGATGTAGCTGCTGTTGTGTATAGATATGCAGCATGAAAAAAATACTGTTAGTTTAACAGACACACAATGGTAAGCTGATTGTTGTTTTAGCATACATTTACTCAAATGCTTATCCAGGTACTCGCTAACTTGCTGACCTGTTCACATATCACAAGCTATTTTCATGACTAAAATGGCAAGAGGCACAAATTATTGCCATTGACAATTTGACTTTCAGACTTTTCATACATTTGAATTTGCTCTTCCCAGAAAGCATTTGCTTATCTTCTTTAAAGACTGAGAAGTGTGTTCAAATTTTGTGCTATATACACCCCAGATTTATGGCATGGAAGAATAATCAGTCAACTTTTATGGTCAGTAGTGTGGCAACAACACATACGACCTTGGGAGAACCTCATAGCTAGTTGTCTTACATTTAGGAGACTAATTGAGAGGGTTGACATTGTAGGACACAGAAAGGACAGAAAGGACAGAAAGAGTGTCATCTTCTCTTGGAATTAAGTTTGTGCTGTATGGTTCCACAGTAAATGGTTAATGCCCAATGACAAAACGGAAGTAGACTGCCATTTAGTGAAAGAAGCAAAAAGAAGGAAGGGTTGTGAAAGTTAGGATTGTGGTAGGGTTTGAAAGTTGTTTCAGTTATATAACCTCTGACTGATAGTCAATATTAGCTTTTTTTCTGAACACTTAATGATGATTATGATTACAAAATTGTTCTTAAAAGCCTCCATGTGCAAAACCTTAACACATAAAGACCTGATGCAACATGCAAGTGTACAGGGACCGTGTTAAGAGGGGGCCTAACGTCTTCATAGATTAATCATTTACTCTTGCACAGTAAATGTAAATATACTTTATATCAAATGCTAAAAAGCATTAACACAAAGTCTCTTGCAGAACTGATTTGAGTCCAGTGGTCAGTATGCTGATTAGGTTTCTATACAGAGAAGTTTGTTAAGGTAAAAGGGTACAGATTGTTAAGTGAGGGAACTGGTTATGTAAACTTGGGTGCTATCGGTAGGTATAGTGTGGTACGTGTCCTGGTATTACAATGGGCTGTAAAGTGTATAGGAAAGGTGTCTGTTTTGAGTATGATGTAAAAAATGGGCTAAGTGGATGGCAGTTAAGCATTTTTGCAGTATTTACTAGCAATTTAATGACTTGTCTCACCTTAAACTTCCATGCCATAACACGAGGGGATCCAGCAATGACATTTGTTTTCTTATTAACCTTAAGTTAAGTAAGAAGATTTATTTTGTAAACATCTGTGATCCAGGGACTTCGATCAAATACCTCTTCTCTGTCTCTGCATCACATTCACCATAACAACCGTTAACGTTTCTGTAACTTTGTAAGATTCTTATTTCATTGTGGCTATCTCAACATGTCCTTTTCCATTCAATCTGATGAATCTAGCTATACTTAGTTAAAAGGCTGTTGTTGTTAAAATGAACCCATCACTGTAGATGTTTATTCACTGTATTGATTATGCAAAAATCATCAGCTTGTTGAATTTAAAAATAGCTAATTTCCTTTTAGAAGTAAACTGGTTACAAACATTTTTGGTGTAAAATTTTCCCCAACTTTACCTACTTCAGAACATTATAGTTCAAGTATGCACTTTCAGATCCCAAATAAATTTGAGTTTATGATTAAATGAGTGATTGTTTTATTTTCATAACCATATTATCTCATGGATGAAGTACAAACCATCTCACACCTCAAAAATACCCTTTATCATTTACAACAAAGACTGCAGACCCAATATGACATCACTTTATATCCATCTAATTTGTACCGCATTTTAGCATAAGGATATCCCACTCATCCATTTTCTACACCCGCTTAATTCATTCCAGCTGTCATTGGGTGAGAGCCAGGATACACGCTGGATGGGTTGCCAGTAGAGACAAACAACCATCCACACTCACTCCTAGGATCAATTTAGAGTCCGCAGTTAACCTGACAGACGTGTTTTTGGGCAGTCGAAGGAAGCCAGATCACCTGGAGAGAACCCACACGTACACAGGGACAACATGCAAACTTCACACAGAAAAGATCCAGCCGGGATTCAAACCAGGAACCCTCTTGCTGTGAGGCAACAGTGCTAACCACCGTAAGAATAGACTAGAATTATGTCGCATGCCTTAACCTCTGCATCTTAAACTACTGCTACTCCACACCTGCAGAATTGGATAACCACTTTCAAAGTGCAATAAAATGGCTTCCAACTGATGGACACCACAAGACAGTGAATGTAACCAAGCAAAAAGGCAGTATATTGTCATGGAAATAAAGTTTTATGCCAAATAAATATAACCAGACACAGTCAACACAGTGACAAGAGGGTCTTACCTTCAGAAGTGCCATCGTCGTCAAGCTGGAAGTAAGTGGAACTCATGTGGGTCCCACCACAACCAATCAGGTCAGGGTCATGTCATCCATGGTCCCAGAGGAGCCGGTAAAATTGTTGGTGGTAAAAGGTCACCTTACATCCAGAGGAAAACAAAGTGGTGGTAAAACATCATATCCAGATGCCACTGCAGAGTAACTACCTGAACCTAAGGCTATGCTTTTGGTACAGTTTGTTCCAGAAGTGAAAGTTTTTGGTGAACAGAAACAGGAAGCTTTTCTACTGCCCAGTTGCCTCAGTTAACATTGAGCATCAGTGAGACAACATCATCTTAGTCCAGTGACATGTTTAGCCATGATGGCTGGATCCACCTCTGGAAATGGTGTATCCCCTCTTATCAGTGCAAAGAAAATAAGTTTGGGCCAGATAATGTTCTAGGCAGCTAAAAGGCTCACTTCTCGATTGAGCCAGTTAGTTCATTTCTATCTGCTTTTCAGTTAGATGGGAGCCGGTATAAGTTTAAAATAGATAAATAAATCAGAAAATTGTCCCAGAGCCCGAAATGACACCAACAAAGCTAATGTTGCGTTGTCCCTTCGAGTTTTATAACAGCTTTTAAAGGGGTCAAACTTAGAAAACAAGCCGATAAGCACAACACAAAAGCCGAAACCGTGAAATGTTTCTGGTTCAACACGGGAGAAAGCTCTGCTCCTCTTTAAGTAACACAGAGCTCAGCTGGTGTCGACAGCTTCCAGATGTTTGCATTTAGAACTTTCTGACAAAGATGAATTAAACATAAAGTTGTTCAGCCGACAGAAACTCCCAGACATCTGGCGTTTTAACTTCACCATCTGGACAGTTGAGCTGTCCCGTTTTTGCTTATGTATTTAGGTCTAAGTCATTTGATAACATATCAAAGTAGCCGTGTTAACCCACCTCATCATGCTCAGTGATATAAAACAGACGATTTAAAAGAAGCTGTTCATATTGGTCACCAAATCCAAGCCGTTGTGTCGAATTTGAACACGTGTGAGTCTTAGGTGTCAGACGGCTGTGCAACACCTGTTCTTAATCAGCTGATGACTGCGCGCATATTAGCCAGCTGTGGGGAGGAGTAGCATCAGTCCTCCCTTCTCTCGTTCTCTTCCCGGAGGTTTCGTCTGATAACAAGCATGAAGCTGTCGGGACTGTTGGCTGCGATTTTCCTGGTCTGTACCGACCGGCAAGGTTTCGGGATATCTCATCCCAAACCGGGCTGTCGTTATCCTCCATCTCAGTGGTGTCGGTCACTGGAAATAGCGGTTGAATGTAAGGTGAGTGGACCGAGTCCGTTTATAGGTGGATGTTTTGTGAACTCAAATTTAATACAAGTTGTTGAAACTTAAGAGTTTTAAATGAAAGATGACTGGGTGCATCTACTGCTTGAAATATTGAGCATGCGGTAAAGTAGGGTTGCTAGGAACAGAAAGAGTCAAGTATCTTGGAACTGACCCATTATCTCTTTAGTCTAAATCAAATAACCGAGCTTTTGTTGTATGAATGTAAAGTTGTCTCGCTTTTCCAACATCTGAGATGCCAAACAATTTTCATCTGTGGGGAAAATGTATATTTGCGACAATTGCTGAACACCACCATTTCTCTTTAATCTTATTCTGTTTGGTTGTCCCAAAGAACTACTTGGGCTGGAGTTCAGATTCCCTGGTCTGGACTTAAATGAGAGTCATGCTTCAGAAATTGAGCACCAGAGGTTTTTCATGTGACCAGAGCTGCTTTGGGTCAAATCACTCAAAAGGTTTTTTTTTTTTTTTTTCCTTCCTCAAAGAGGAGTCAAAGGCCAGTTTCTGTCACTGTATTCTGTAGTGTTGGGACTGTTACCAGAGTTCATGTAGACAAATTATTTGACTAAACTTTATACCTAAACTCAAATGTTTGCTTCGTCTTCAACCACAGCTCTTAACGCAACACAATCTGGCTCAGAAGATCTTTACATTCTCTTTATTTTGTATGAGTGCCTGCTCAGGCCTGTAAAACTGACTTATACAATGGAAACCTTGACTATTTCATGGGAACAAGTTTACTGTTTCAAGACTGGATTTGTGTGTGTGTGTGGGTTTTTTTTTTTTTTTTTGTTTGTCAAGAATCATGCCTTCCTTGTGACATGCTTGTAGTAATTCCAGAAATGAGCTCAGATGTCAAATGCCCTGCCAAAATGCATTAACTTGTGGCATTTGCTTTCCTCTTGTGTCTGTAGGTTCAGAAACAGTGCATGGAGCTCAATGCTGTCAAGCCAAACCAGACTGTTCCTCCTGTGCAAGTCACACTGTACTATGAGAGTTTGTGTCCAGACTGCAGAGTATTTATCACCCAGCAGCTGTTTCCCACCTGGATGATGCTGCAGGACATCCTGTCTGTTACACTGGTGCCTTATGGGAATGCTAAGGTACATCACTCATCCCTCCAAAGTGAATTTAAATTTGCACTGCTCTAAAGGGGCCTAATCTCGACCACACCAACCGACTGGCCTTTCTCTTCTATTCCAGGAGATTCTGTCAGCAAATTCTCCCTTTATCTGTCAGCATGGAGCACCTGAATGCAGAGCAAACATGATTGAGGTTGGCTTGTGAACACCTACATTTCACCTTTTTTGTAGCTTTCAGAGATGCTAAGATGCACTGATCTCGTCCTCAGGCATGTATCCTCCATTTAGCTGGAAACTCTCTTGCATTTCACATCATCAACTGCATGGAATCCTCTACACATGTTCTCAATGCTGCACAACCAGTGAGTATCTTTTTTTTTTTTTTTTTTTTTTTTTTTATAAAAAAAAAAAAAACCTCACTGAAAGTTGCTTGTTACTGCCTCTGTCCTGTCACCAGTGTCTCCAGCTGTACGCTCCCTCTGTGTCCTGGTCCAGCGTAGACCTCTGTGTGGATGGACAGTTGGGATACAAGCTGATGCATGCCAATGCTGCCATGACCAGAGCACTCAACCCTGCCCACACACATGTCCCTTGGGTCACTTTTAATGGGGTAAAACAAGTGAAGGAATACATATACAATATCTGCTAAAAGTTTGGACAAACCCATACACTTGATTAGCCATGTCCAAACATAACCCTTTTGCTTTTCACAACTGTAATGTTGCAGTCTTATCTAGGATGTCAAACTGCAACATTGTCTAGTCTAATTAAATGCCATCAACTTGGGTCCTTGAAAGACTGGGGCCTGATTTCAGGTTGTGAATAATTGTTGTAGGAATACACGAAGGAGAACGAAGACAAGGCAACATCATCCCTCTTCCATCTGGTCTGTGAACTCTACAAGGTGAAGACTCTTTTGTTCATGTTGACTTTCAAAAACTGTCTGAAAATCAAGTGTATAACTGCCTGACTTCTTTCCTCTGCAGGGTGTGAAACCTCCAGCCTGCACAGGTGCTCCAGTTAAACTGAGCAGAAGTGTCTGCACACCATGAAGTTGACATGTTCCTCAGCAGGAAAATGGCCGACTCGAACATATCGAGTCGCATTATTGTTTACAGATTCAAAATGTAAAGTTTGATATCCCAAGGCAGCCATTATTTTTGGCTTTGGATGTGGAACGTTGATTAAACAGTTGTCCAGTATAAAACTCTTGACTAACACTTCCTTTAGCAAAATGGAATAGTTGTAGCCTTAAACAAACGCAGGCAGACACACTTTCATATAATTTATTGGCATTTTCCACTTGAAACACCCTGAACTCCCGCAACTCTTTTGGCTTTTTATGCAAAACATTTGACAATCATTGGAGTGGTAGGTGTACACACTTGATTTTTAGGCTCCAGAACATAGAAAAAATTAAATGTCCTATGTTACAGTACATTCTCTTGACGGACACACTTAAAGAATAAATATCTTTAGACGTTTACACAACAAGCTGGTGGGAGGAGAGTGCAGATGGCATGACCATTAATGAAGGCAGTAACTGTGCAACACATTAATGGTGCAAAAGCAGGGACTCTCCTGCTCTTAAACACATTTAACACTATGTGGCACTGTTTCCCTGTGAAAAGCCAGAGTACTGAAATTAACATGCTGACAGCTGATTGTAGACATCTAACAAACTCTATCTGAAGTCTTCAAGAAGCCCATATTTGTCAGTTAGATGGGCTAACATACTCCCAAAAGTCATATTTGTATGAAAATGAACTCAAGGTAACTTGTGACTTCCTACATTTTACACTCACCTTGTGCTACAGGAGAAGGGAGCAAATGGTATTTACAACCAGTTCACTGAGTTATGGCAGCCACATGTAGGACAGGCAGGACAACAATCAAAAATAATTCATGAATACAGTGCTTAACTAAGTCTGTATTGGCTGCCTGTTGGTATCGACATGGTTCTGGCATTGCTCCTGCTTATGAAATAGTAAAACCTTTTAATAGAACTTTAAATCTTTTTTTTTGTACATTTTGTACTTTTAGTCTAGTAATTTTTCATTTTAGTTTCACTTATATTTGATCGTGGGCCTTCAATACCCTCTGGAATTTAAAATGACTATCAGCGTCTAGTGTTTCGTCATACAAACATGAAATTTTTTAGATCTGAATAGTTTATTTTGCAGTTCCTTATATTGAGTGTAATTCAAAATATAATCCTTTAGCAGATTTGAACTGGGTTTATTTTTCTGGTTTTGGTCTATTCACTCTAATACACTTTGCGCTACATTCAATTTGTATGAAAACTGATTCTTGCAGTAATTGCATGTATAATCTCTGTATGATGCCACTTAAGTTAGGGTAATAAAGCAGGAGGTGCTGAGGTTTGACCTGACCTTTTCATTATTTGTTTGGTCATCAGTGTCTATGAATGATTCTAAACTAAAGGAGTGATGGGAAGCCAACTTTAAGCTGATATTCTCTCCCACTTAACTGCTTTAACAGAAAATGACAGTTCTGTTAGTGGAAGCATCTACCAGTGTGTATTATTCATCTCTCCCCTCCTCAGTAGTTTTTCTCACATTCTCAGGAGAAATATTTTGAAATTTCCAAGGGGTCAGAGTCAAACAGTCAGTGTCAGCATCTCAAAACAGCACAATGGTCCTTTCACACAAGGCTCAAATCTCTCCTTTAAAGTGAAGCTGATCAATGAGGTGTACTAGCTGAATTAATGAAATACTGTTAGACTAGTGTTTCCTACTACTGCCTAACCAGGAGGTGCATCATATCTGTAGTGCTTGCTTACTTCCTGGTCTTTTTTTTTTATTTTTTATTTTTTCAGATTACCTTATTGATGGTGATAAACACATCCCTTGGCTGAATGTGTTCATAGTATGGAGAGACATGACAGTCAAAGTGATGAAACACCTGCAACTACACACATTCTCAAGTCTCAGCTATCTGATTAGCAAGGGGCTGAAGAAACTGATCCTAAGCTGCACACATTCTATTAAAATGCCTGCTTTAAATACTGTTAACATGTATGATTTGTAAAAACTAACACTATAAAGTTAATGACTGTGATACAATCATCAGTTTAAAATCTCTAGTGTAAAAATTTACAGCATTGTAGGCTGGCAGGTGTTTGTGAGTTTTCAACACTTGTGGCACGCTGTTATTCCAGCTGCGCTCTATCTACCACATAAGACTGATAACCTGATGGGACACAATCTGCTGTTTTAAACTACAGGTGATTCTTTTCTGTCACCAGTTTCTGAAACCAAGCTCTACATCAGGATCTGTCGGCAGGGCAGGAAAACAAACCTTATTGAAAACTAGCCTTTTAGAAGCTGCTCATTTACGTCACACCACACACCAGACTTTAGGTGTGGCTGAGGTTTGGTTAAAAACGCCAATAAGAGGACGGGGAAAGATGAGCTGTGGTTGAATAATCTTGTTCACTTAGGAAGGTTCCTAATCATGCAGAAGTATCTAATCAGTCAGCCATGTTACAAGTTGGTCAAATAGTCTAAGTAAGGAAAACTTTATAGCATAGCATATGAAAGGCTGGACCATTCTTCATAAAAGAAACTAAAATAATCTCATTTCATAATTTCTTCCTGCAG
Organism: Leuresthes tenuis; assembly: GCF_036924035.1. NCBI lineage: Eukaryota > Metazoa > Chordata > Actinopteri > Atheriniformes > Atherinopsidae > Leuresthes > Leuresthes tenuis. Next base: position 10,587,560 of record NW_027325361.1, on the reverse strand, counting down.
CAATATTGAAAGTGAAGCTTGACAAATGCCCTTTCTTAACCTCAAGATGTTTTAAACTGGGGTAAAGAAAAAGCCTTTAGGAAAAGACCTAAGAGTTCAATACCCACTGTATAAATCCCATGTTTTCCCCTAAACAACACTCACAAAATGAGGTAGTCTTATTTGAAACTAATCGATAATTCAAGGTAACAGCAGGACACAGCAAATGTTAGCAAATGTTCCTCAAACAAAAAAAAAAGAGTAATTCACTACTTGGGGACTATTTCAGGGAACTAAATGGGCTCAAGTAAAGCGAAACTACAACGCATAGATTATTTCTAATGAATGGATACATCTTGTGTTTTTTAGACCAAAAATGTTGGTGGCACAGAGAAACGAGCTGTTACAAAGACAATGGTTGTGGTGCTGGTTTGGTCTTTGCATGGGATTATTTGACAATAATGAAACTGTTATTACCATAATATGTTTAACACTATTCATTCAACTGGGAGCAACATTCTGATTGAGATTCAGTTAGATTTGGAGTGGTAAGAGCATGTTTTTTTTTTTCATATAACAATATGCAAATCAGAGAGGCTTAGCATACTAATTATGAGCTCACACATGCTTTGTATGTCTGCCTCCATTCAATGGACCGAGTTCACAGGGTTCAGTTCTCCAACTCACAGCTCCGGATCTATTACAATGACATTCTGGATACACTAGCCTTGAAAATAAGACACGCTACAAATTGAAAAGGGTTGCAATTATGTCAGGACACAGCACTGTTAGAAGGCACAGTGTTTTCACTATCAATTTTCACTTTGTTTAAAACAATATTGGAGGAAGAAAGATGTGGATCGATGTTGAAGCTGACTGGACATAAAGAGATTATCAGACTCCTTTAAGGTCTTATTTGTATGCCAACAAAAGACATTTTGAACTTGCAGCTCTAAAAACTGAGGTGCAAACTTTAGTGGATATTCCTCCAAAATTGACCACTAGAGGGCTGGGAACTTTGACGCTGGTTCACCAAATCTGCCTCTGAAGCACTGGTTTGTTTCCTGCCCCGCCTTCTGGTACCTGTAGTCAAATGTTCTGTACTGCTTTTATGATCAGTAGGCCTACAGCAGGTGAAGCCCTTTGTGTGACTGAATAGAAGAGCTGAACGGCAGAGACGATAAAGTGCTACTACAAACCGGAGGCACCCTGATTAAAAAATGCTTTTTTTAAGCACATAAACACGTATGAGACCAGCAAACGTACAACAAGGAACAGTATGAACTTTAAAACAACACCATTTAAAACAATCTTGGGTACTGTAAAAGAAAAAAGAAAAAAAAAAGGATAACGCTCAAATTAATGATACAAGTGGGGTATTTTGTCTTTTCAAAAGGTGAGACTGGGTGCAGTCTTCAGCGTTCAATATCTGTGGCGCCACAAGCTGGTTTAGGTATTTGATTGCTTCAACTGCCAAATTCTCTATTAAAGGGTTTTTAAGTAAATCTGGAGACGCACATGTTGAACAAAGTCTATTTTTTTTCTTGTTTGGAGGCAAACAGGAAAAAACTGTTTGGGGTTAGGGGTACATCTGTGCTACATTAGATTTGTGTTTCTCTTCATACCCTGAGGTTAATGTCCATTGATTTTCTCACTGCTCATTTACATCCTGTATTTGGTTAAAATGATTACTCTCACACATCATTCTCAAAGAATCATACTCACTTTTCCCAACTAGGACTCAATATTCCTATGTCCTAAATTAAATCTATGGTGGAAAAAGTTTCCAAGACCCTGTCACACCGCTGTGATCCTTATTCGCTGCTAAAGTCCAGACATCACAGTTATTTTGGAGGAAGACATTTCCTTTATCTTTTTTACCTTTTGCCTGAGAACAGGCCTAAGGAGCCGCTCTTCTTCCCAGTTTGAATGCAGCAGTTTTAATCTGGAATACTCCTAAAGCTACATCAAACCAAGATGGGACATAAAGGCCTCTCAGACACGCTTCAGACAGAGGCTAAAAAGATTCTTCTTGTTGAGAAAAAATAAAAAAAGACAGAGGAGGAATGTTCCTCTGCTCTCCAGAGAGGGTGTCTCCAGTGTAAAGGGACTGTGGTGATTTTACAGACATTATTTGTAAAGGCTTGCCCTGCCCAGGCCTCCACACATCCTGCACTTGTGTGTATCAGGCAGGGCAGCTTGTGCTGGTTATTACGTGCCCATACGCAGGCAGGCCACTCCTTCGCCCTCCTGGCTCAGCTCTCTGTCCTTGTTGGCACCTTCCTGACCCGGGGAGGTCAGTGTCCTGTGGGGGTGGGGGCTCCGCACCGACATTGAAGCCAGATTCAGGGTCCGGGATGGATGAGGCGATGGGGGACGGTACCTGCTGCTGTGCGGGTCTGGAGACAGAGACGGGGAGGAGGAGTCCCGATGGCTCTCACCACCAGTCTGGAACTCCTCCTCTAAGGGGCTCTCCAGATCGGACTGCACATCCTCCTCTTCCTCCTCCTCCTCTTCCAGGGTTAGTTCGAACTGGAACTTGTCCCCTCCTCCTACTCCTCCTGATATTACGACTCCTCCTGCCCCCACAGCTCCATCAGCTGGTCCCACCTCAGGATGGTGCTCCTCGGGACTTGAGGGTGAAGGGCTGCGTGGGATCATGCTCTGGTACCACTCCCTGTTGTCCTCCAGCGTATCCAGGATGTCCTGGGCGTCAGGATGCACCAAGTCTGCCCACGTCTCCCACAGAGGGTGTGCAACGTAGTCAATGAACCCCACCTAGTTACGAAATATGAAAATATGAAAAATATAACTATAAAATAAAAGCTTGTTTAGTAAAGATCAGATGATGTCTTTCATGTGGACCAGCTGTGGAGACATGGTTTTCATGTGTCCTCTCATCTTTAGATTTATATCACCCAGTAAAAAATGTCTGGTACAGTTTACCTGATGTGCATTAGCTTCTCCAACCTAGCAAAAGATGATCTGAGAAAATCATTGTAAAACTACATCTGTATGAACTATGGACCTCTAATTACACTATTCAGATGACTTGGGTCTCTATGTGTAACTGTATGGGCTTCCTCCCTGTGCTCTTTACATTTTATGACTGAACCTTCCTAGTAACAGTAACAGCTTTTTCAGACTGTCAGACAACCCCTGACTTCACCTTTTTGTAAAAGAAACAAACAAACAAAAAAAATCAGCCCCTTCTTATGCCATAAAACCATCCTCCACTAGTTAATTCAGGTCATGTGAACACTCAATATTCAGCACACACCTTTGTCTTATTGGTTTCTAATTTTGTTTGAGGAACTAAATTATTCTAATCACAGCAACCTGGTCTCTATAATTGTGTTCAATTTAGTTAATTTTAAGTGCGTTTTATTTCAGAATATCAAAGCTGTTTTTTGTGTCGTTTTAAAGTAACTTTTTGTGAAAATATACAAACTACACAAATTTGACTTTTTTTCTGCAACCTATTTTTTCTTTAACTTCTTTAGGATGTCACACAACCTATGAAGGCATTGAATTAATCGCCAGCAACTATTTTACTATCTAAACGTATGAAAAAGTTTCTTTTGAAGTCTGTTACCTGGCTCTTCTCTATGGAGGCGTTCTGTTTGTCACACATTGGACTGATCTCCATGCCCTTGTCCCGCTCCTTGTCTCCCTGGGTGAAGAACTCCTTCATGATGCGGTCTGTCCACTTGCGGTAAAGCTCCAGTGGTTTGGTTGGGTTGCTTAAGTCGGCACAGTGGACCATGTTCTGTAGAACCTGCAGAAGCGACACCCTTTGACAAACTGCTAAATACAAAAGGCAACACTTCTTGTGTGCCAGAAAAGAGGTACCAACAATTTTAAGTTGTTCTTCTATGGCGTTAAACAACAAATTACTTTGAAAACTTTGTTTAATTCTGCCTTTAACACAACAAAACTCACTGTACAGATTTAAAAACTTTTATGTCCACTGGGCAGAGGCACCTTCACACTGCAGTTGCATATTTAAATGTATTTTGACTATTGATTAGCTACAGATTCAGCATGATATCTGAGTAATGAGTGATCTGCTCTCAATTAGGAAAAAAAAGAACGTCTATGAGAGAATGTTTAGGTGTACAGAAACATAAAGGCTGTTCAGCGTCCCGTAGAAAGGGCAGCAAATACATATGAAATGTGTATTACAAGTATTACATACTACTTTTAGGCTTTTGTATGTATGTATGTAAGTATGCTGTTAAGGTGTCATAAGTATGACATAATAGTCTGTATTGTTCTAACCTGGATGCGGTCAGAGTAGTTGTCTAGCAGCAGGACTCCAAGACTCGTCACTTTCTTGGTCTCCACCATTGTCTTCATGTCTGCTAAGAAGTTCATGTGTTTGGACATATCTGTGGCCAGCACCTACACAAGAACATGACAGTATACAACAACAACACAAAAAACAGTCGTCTTCAGTGACTCTGTTTCACTCAAAGGTCTTTATTTTCAACATAAGGGATCTGTCTCCAAATACAACTGTGACCTTTGATTTAAAGGTACTAAAGGATGCTACGTCAAAGTGTTAGTATGTCCTACGAAGTGTGTGTTAAAGTAGACACTCACTTTTGTGTCATCTCTCAGCTTCACTGCAACAGAGTGATGTTCAGGTCTGGTTTGGCACTATTTAGATCGTGATCGCCGTTAATAAGTTTTCCATTTTGACTTAAAAGAATTTGTTTCCAACTCAAAAGTCCCATGTACCAGTGCAACAAAACCATCCAAATCACAACCTGACTCTGTGTGAGACCAATAGGAATTTTTCATAATTTTCTTTACTGTGTTTTGTTTTTGGTGAAGATGAAAAGGAATCTGTAACCTTACTATTTTGTAAATGTCTATGTTCTCAATGTAAGTTGCAAATATATTCATCCGCAGCCTTTTTAAAGCATGAGCGGTCTTTTGCAAAAACAGCAACAACTTTACTGTACCCAAACCAGAATTTAAAGCCAAATCACAACTTAAATCGGCATCAGCCCATCATGTAAGAAGTGCACCACTCTCACCATGTCGATCACCATCTTGCGGAGGGAGTCTCTCTGTTTCTTGCTGAGGTTCTGGAAGATGTCACAGTTTTCCTCTTGCAGTAGTTTGAAGCCAACAGCAAGGTGATGGTTTTCCAGTACGGATGCATCATTGTACATTAGTGCCAACTCAGAACCTGCAGGAATGCAGTTTGAAATAATGAAAAACTTGGCAATGGAACACAGGGAACAAAATTCTACTCAACGGTGCAATTTGAAAGTCTGCTCATGGTTGCCCACTTTACTTAGAAATACTGTGTAAAGCCAGACACAGACTGGGTGACCCCCCCCCATAAATCAAACTGTTTGAGGGGTCTGCATTATTCATTCATTCTTTTTAGATTGTCTCAATGTTCTTTATTTTCCGTTTATGGTTTTAACTACTACAGACATGTGTTATGTATCTAAGTAATTTGACTGTTGAATTCTTGAATCTCAATTCTTGCTGATACCAGTTCCATTATGGCAGCTGAGAAGCAGAGAATAGCCTACTGGTGTTTATGAGGAACTGGTTGGTGACTCCTGGGTGGTCTACATCATGGATGGCACTGGCAAACAGAGCAGCCATAATCTCCAGGTCAGTAAACACTGCCTGTTAAGAGCAAAGAAGAAAAAATAGGGTAATTCAGAACAAATATGGACTCAAGTTGAACCATGAATCTACCAGAGAATGGTAGGTTTTAAATTGACAGAACAATCACTGCTTACTGTAATTTGCAAAATAACTCAACTTGATGAGCTCACCTCTAAAGCTGGAGTGGACAGGAGGACGTGGGTAGACTGGACCACGTCAGCTGCATGGATGTTGTTGTGATAAGCTACATCTGAATGGTAGTGGTCCTCTAAGGTCATCATGAAAGTGATGAAGGTGTCAACAGGCACCTTAAAGGTTTTAAGAAGGTCTCGCTCCTGTCAGTGAGGACAAAAAAGAATAAAACTTCAACCACTGAGAGAACTGATGACAGAGGGACATAAACGTTAGAGTGACACTTAGACGTCTGCAATGAATAGATCTGGATCATTTTAGAATTGTAACCAGTTATCTATTGATGTTAAACTGAATGTAGCACCTTGGAAAATAACTATCAATTATCTTGTGAACATATTTCTAACATTTAAACCTATACAATGTATCATATTTTCCAGACTACATATTCTAGCAGAGGGATCCTCCTACCTGGAAGATGGAGTACATCATCACCGTCAGAGGCCGGTTTCCTGAATATTCTGCTAATTTGAAAATATCCATACCCCAGCGATTGATGTCCTCAATTTCCTGAGGAAAAAAACAGGAGATGTAAAAAAAAAACCAGTGCATTTCTATGTGTGTCTCTTTATTGGCATGTCAGTTGTTTGAACCCACTTTGGCCAGCAGGCTCTCGTGTGGTGTATTGACTCCGAAGCGAGGGATGCAGGCTGGTGCTAAGCTCGGGCTTTGTGTGACCTTTTTTACACCACTGATCTGTGACATCGGCCTCTTCTTCTTCTCCTTCTCCTTAGGAGGCGGAGACAGGATCTCCAAGTCATGTTGCTTCTCTGCAACATGAACACACATACACATGAAGTTGAAGACAGGTTGTCGCATTATACAATATACTGTGTACCAATGAGCCAGGAGAGCAGAACTGATCCCCATCTTTAAACTTTACTCTAACTGTATGTTTTATCTCCCACATCAAGCAGCATCTCGTGGTTATTGTCATTAGGGCTTGATTTGTTGATTTATTTTTCAAGTTAAATGACTTACCGTCACGTTTATAAGAATTCAGAAAATAGTCTCTGAGCTCAAAGACACCACCATCATGTTTGCTTTGTCCAAAACCGAAATCACCAAAGTAATTAGAAGGAAATGCACATTTACAAAAAATGTAACCTGAAATGTTGGTGTTTTTACTTTGAAAAAAAATTACGATTTTTTAAAATATCTTAACTCACTCAGACCACATGAAATATATGAGTGCATCTACCTTTCAGACCTGGAGGAACAGTGCATTTCCTTTTCAGTTTTCCTTTTAAATATGATTTTTTAAAATCACATTATGAATAATCAAGAAAACTTTAGAAGGGCAAAGCAAATGATGCACAAAGGCTTGATCTCTTAAATTGATTCTTGTTTGTCTGGATTTTACACGACAGGCGAGCCAATTTAATGCATTCACACTTAAAGCGTGTAAATACACAAGTCTTCCTACACATATTATGCAAGTGTCCCACAAATATAACTCATTTACTAATCATTACAACATGAAAACTGTCTGTACAGCTCATGAGCCTTAATGTGCAAAGCTGCAAATACTAGATGAGGAAGGAGTTGCCAGGTGGTACACTCAAATAACTCAAACAATATACTGAAAGTTTCTGCTTTAGTAAAAATGCATTAGTAAAAATGAAAATTGAGGAAATAGAGTTATTACACACATCTGTTTATAAACCAGTTAATTTAAAATTGGATCCATTCTCAGGTTTTCCTATCCACAGTTTAGCATAACAAACAGCACACTACATGTACCGTGTGTTGTCCTGCTAAACTGCTCCGGTCTCACGTACAGATTTAGCCACCTAAAGACAAATTTGAAATCATATCCAATTCAAAATCCCGGGGATAGATTTCTCATTTTCAGTGCTTTCAGTATATTAAGTTTCTAATTGAAGTCGGCATGATTCTGAGCTTCTTTTCAGCACAGATAGAATAATGACCTTGTGAACAACTGACATTGCTCCACTGTGACAAGAAAAATAAAAAAAACACATATGTTGACAACATGAAACAATGAAAAACATGAAAAAATAAGAGGGGATCTAAATGTGAGCTGTTTGATCTTCTCATATAGAAAGATTATATTTGCAGAATACCAGCAGCAGAAAGCTAAGGACGATGGGTAACAACCATCAGTTTCTCTGGAGCTCAGTATTGTCTTAAGCTCAAACAAATAGCTCATATTTTTCAAATCATAACAGCTTTAATCACATAAACAAACTGATTATATTTAACCATATGTGGAACTATAATCCTTTAGAAATTCTCCAATAAAATGAAATAAAAAGAAAACACCAAAACAAGGTTTCCAGCAACAGAGCAGACATGATCTCAACATGATTTGTTGACACTAAGGTGCTGTCCCGGCAGACACGGCTGTGTTGAAATGACTCATCCATTTTTATAGAAACCAAGGAAATAATTATCCAATCAATTTTGACATTACAGACAACCTGCTTTGCCTTGCATTCACATACCATCCTCTGCATCTATTTAGCCACAATTTTTGATTAGCCTGGCAGCACAGACTGTCTGAACAACATTCAGATCTGAGCCCCGATACAAGCACACGCCACGGTAAAGATGCATAACAACCTGAATGGCAGGTGACTCGAGGCACTGTCTGGCCTCTCTCACCTCTCTCACAGTGCCTCCTCTTCCTTATACCCAGAGCCACAGAGTTCATTTCCAAACGCAGCCAAGCATGAGGCATTCATCTCAAAACGGCATCCGACTGACAGCTCCATCCTCGTTCGGCTGGATCATCCTGCTGGATGGGCTGCTGAAGACTGAGCCTCGTATTGATGCAACACACTGCTGAATAATATTGCACCCTGTTGCTACGACAACGCCACACAAAGTGTCCGGGAATGCTGTCTGCTGCCACGCCTCCTTCTGGTTCAGGGGAGAAATCCTCACCTTCTCCATCTGTCCTATTCGCCAACAGTTTTTTTTTAACATTCTTTATCTGTTCTTCCTTTCTCTCTTCCCTTCCTCTTTTCCCCATTTCTCTACTTTCATGTACACTTCCTCCTTATTCTCACCCTTTATCATTTCTTGAAAAATCTCTTTCTCCCTGCTCTAATTTAAAAAAACCCTCTCCTCTTTTCTGCCTTTTTTTAAAATTCCAAACAAGCAACAAGCTCCTGAATTAGCTTCAGTTAATCTGTTCTTTTTTCTTTATTCTTTTTTTTCTATCAGCAGCTCATGGACTGTGTAGCATGCTGGATGTATGCTAACATTATCACATGTTGAATGACACTCTGATCTAATGCCTAATGTGTACAATACAGTAAAATCAGGTGATGCAATCATGCAAATGAGTCTCTTAAATAGTTTAACTCTACCACAGACACTTAAATTTCTCCTATGATGCAGAATAACATAAAAAAAGTCATATTTTCAGATATTCTGTATCTATATCACTGAGGCTACATTACAATTTCAAAGCCCTTCTCTTTATAATGCAGTTCAGTATTACAGCTCAGTCACAGCTTCCAAAATATTTGATCAGCACCTCCATACAGGAATTACATTAACACCAAGCATTATATCCTTTAAGAAGACTTTGTTGTAAAGATCATACTACACATCACAGGGTTTAGTCAGATTTATCAAATAAGCTGGCCATTGTGTCCATTGTTTCTTTTTAAATAACAATTGTTTAAGTGTCTAATTAGGTTTTTACTCATGAGCAGCACTGTCTTCTAGATGTTAAACTCACCGAGGAAGGTGCTGGCGATGAACTCTGACACCTGGTTCCCTGAGCGGCTCGTCTCTGACAGCTGTGTCAGCTCACGGTTCAGCATCCTCTTAAACTGTATTCATGCAAGAAACAACACAAATCCCCCAAAACTGTGGTTAGTTCAAGAGGACTGCACATACACAGCATCTGTGTTTCTAATAACTAGTTCAATGCCTTTATTTGGTGGAAATCAGAAGAAAAATTCACTTCTATAATTAGTGGACATAGGACATAGATTGTGTTTTATCATTCATCCCAATATAGTGTAGGACGGATGGGAGAGAGACTGGTGTAAAACATTGCTCAAAGGATTCAAAACTATGCTTAGTTTTAAAGAGAAAAATAAAACAAGAAATAAAATTCTCCCTTTACGCTTGGCTCTATGGGACACACACTGGAAAAACCATTAACGGACCATAAAAATTCAATTTAAGGAGCAAATATAAAATACAACAAAGGAAATATGTACAGATGAAATGTAACAAATAATTTAGTATGTACTTAAACAAACGAATTCAAAAAGTGCAGATTGTACATAAATGTTCCACTTAGGTGTTGGTGCTGTAGATTAAGGTGGGGCCAGGGGCAAAAGGCCCACTGTTTCCAAAAAAAGCTTACATTAAATGTGCATAACATAGTTTTCTAGGTCAAGTATTAACTATGAAAAGGAGCAGATGCAGAGTATTAAATGTAGAAACTGGAAGATCTTTCAGTTTAAAGTATCTTGTAATAAACTTAGGAACACTTTCTAAAGCCATTCACTATGAACACAGTTCCTCTCTGAATCCACAAAGAAAGAAACTAATAACACATCCAACAAGATTAATTAAAATTTCATAAAATCGGTATGTGGATGAAATACTGCACACGGTTCGAGCACATCTGTGAAGCATTAATGCTAAAAACGGGTTCTGGAGCAACGTTCAGATGATGTCTCTTGCAGGGAAGGCCTCGATTATCTTAGCGAGGAACGCCAAACCACATTCTGCATGGATTACATCACAATTTTGCCGTAAAAAAAGATTAGGTGCTAAATATCCAGTCACACACTTGAAACATTTTGAAAAAAATGAATAAATGAAAAAAAACGAGAAAAACTAAGAGAAGTGGTTAGCAGAAGAAAACCAGTATAAAACAAGAATGGGAAAACATTTCAGTTTCAAACCACAGAAATCTGCGTCTTATTTTAGATGGTGAGGATGCTCCATTTATTTGGTAGAACTCCAGCAATGTATCTGACAGACCATCAGTACATTTTACATGTATATTTGTTCTGCTTTTAAAATACAAAAAGTAAAGCTGTGTGAGAAATCTGCACAGTATGCAGTAAAGTTAAACAAATTACAAGGGAAAGAAATTGTTCATAAATGCTGAAAATGTCATTAAAAACAAGTGTTCAGTGTTTCCGTCAGAATTTCATCGCAGCGGTAGTTTCCACACCGATTATGTAACAGCTTCAGCACATGGTGACAGAGAGGAGGGAGGGGATGTGGGTGAGGAGTAAAGCTGTAGTTGTTACACGACTACTATGTGACACACATATTGGGGTACACCCAAACACATGCATCATCCTGTAGTTACAGGCATAACCCTTCTCTGTTTATTATGACTTTTTTTCTGCTGCAGTTTCTTTAGCTTTTTCTCTCAGTTTCATGTGCAAGCACATAAAGACACATGTTTGCATGTGAAAGATTCTTAAAGTTCACCAAAGAAACACTGATCACATGCTCCCATTAACGCACACATCTTCTCTGTCACTCTCAGTGTTCAGCCTGTTAGAGAATCCAGTAGTCCTTAGTCAGATCCGACAGCCTGGCTCACTCAGCATTCTGCCACCCCCACTCCCCCTGCAAAGCCTGCACTGCCGATCAATAGATCCCATTGTAAACAAGAAAAGCCAGCAGCACTTTCTGTCACTCACCTGTCTGAGTCTCCAGCACAGACAAACCCAGAATGCCAACTGAAGCATGTCCGCCTACGCATGTTGGTGTTAGTGGCAGCTAAAATCCAAGTTTGCTTGCTTAGTGATCTGCTGTAATTTGCCCTCTACAGCAAGTCCTGCTCCATGAGCAGCAGGGACTGTCTGAACATGAAAAAGAGTCCATATGGAAATGAAAGTTCCCATAATCCCAGCAGCAGTCCTTGAGATGAAGGGGGGGTTAGAGGGGTGGGATGGGGGAGGCTGGAGATGTGCTCTAACATCAGATGGGAAATGGTAGGAGAGGGTCTTTTATCTAGCCATTGTTAGACAAATATAAGGAGGGAAAGAGGGAGAAGCTGTAAAGAACATCCCCTCCCAACCCTGCATGCTGTTTCCCCCTTCTCTGACCAATCACGTTCGTCTAGTTTTAGAGGCTGGGTGGATGAGAAGGATCCGATTGGCTGGCTGGAAGACGGTGGAGTCACACAGAGGGGAGAAACAGAAAGGAGTGATGCTGATTAACTCTTTTGGCGGAGGGAGGCACCACTCGTGAACCCTGGTGTGTTTGTTCATCCTGCTAAATCAAAATACTATTATGCTCACAAAGATTTCTTTTTCTCATCAGAATGTCTTCAAAACACTTCTAGGCTCCACATATTACTTAAATGTAATATGAAAAAGACAAAAATCTCTAATCATTTTTGGTAACACAAGCTGAGTCACAATACCTGATTTTTTTCCTGCAAAATGCAAACTTGGTTGTGAGGGCTGTTGACACATAGCTACATGGATCCTTTGTTTGGTGTTGAGCAATAAAAGCTGCTGACATGTACGTTAGTATAGTGTTATACAATGTTTGGTCAAAGCAGCAGCTTCAAGGACCCAATGAGCTCATGATGGGTCACTGAAGCTGTAGCTTTCTCTGTAAGAAGCACAGTTTGGCACCTGCTCACCTTATTGGATGCCATCTCGCTAACTGAGTGTCTGGTTTGCAGCGTCTCCAGCTGGTCCAGACACCAGTCCAGCTCCTCCAGTGTCTCCATCGCCAGCTTCTGATAAGGCTCCTCTAAAAGGTCACACAAGCACATGCTGAAGGTCAGAAATGTGACCGCTACTGCATGAAAACATCCACCTCTGAAATGTGTTACGTGATTCTTGTGCCCGAGAGTTTCCTTGAGTACGGAAAAATACAATGCTTTAAATCCAACAGCTAAGTTGCACAAACTCCTTTAAAAGTTTGAAAAAAATGACATGAAAAAGAAAGTATGTAACCCTCATTATGACCTCACAGTGTCCCATCTTACAGGGATATCAACACTGACCTGTGAGACAAGGCTTAGTCATGGGTGGCTGGTTGCCGCCTGATGGTCGTCTGAAACAAGAAACAGATGAGAGATTTGCAAATTAAAGTAGACAGCAAGCAGTTAGTCATCCAGGCTATTTTCCTGTTCTTACTTGTTTCCCACACGATCTTGGAGATGTGTCAGAACAGCAAAGTTACTTCTCACAGTCCGCAGACTGGCAAGAACCTAAAAAGGGAAAAAGAGAGGAGTTGTATTAACAGGCCTGAAAGATGCACCCTTTATCAGCCAGTGGAAGAAGTCTCTTATTCTTTCTGGATCATCCTGACAGTTTTCCTGGACATTTAGATTCCTACAATCAATCTTCAGTTAAAAACATCTGCGTGACAGCGGTTTTAAAATTTCACAGACAGATCAGTAGAGTAGTCGAAAGAAGCTTTTATCCATTACGACTTGTAGCTGAGGTAAAGCCTTATTTCCCTCCCAGAGATTCTGAAAAACAGAGTCGTGCCTTTAATTCTTCTTGGCGAAACTATTTTATTTGTTTGCATGTGGGAATAAATCAATTGTCTCTTTGTTGTCTATATTTTGTTCAAAATGTCTTTTAACTGGATCAAGAAAGTAAGATGCTATAACACACCAATGAGTGTCAGCCTCACTCCATAGACTTCCTGTTTGTTATAAAACTGATTCTAAGATTTCACTGCTGATTTAAAAGCTCTTAATGGGCTATCTGGAGAACACTGAGGTCAACCAACCTGATGTTCTAGATGTTCAAAGATTCAGACCCAAAAACAGAGGTGACTCTGCCTTTGCTGTGGCTGTTCCAAGTCTGTCTAAAACGTTACTGATTTGTACAAGAGCTCCTTAGACCTACTGTATCTTACTGGCATTCGGTAAAACTAGACACCTTGATTTGACAGATTTCTTTAGAGTGGTTTTGGTTTGCTTTAATTTCATAGTATAGGTCTTTGGTTGAAGACTCGTCTGTTATGGTTGTTTTAAAGCTTTAGGGAATAAGTACTAGTCAGCACACTGACATCTTTTAACTTCATGAAACTTTTATTACTGCCTTCTCTCATATTCTAAAACACATTTATTGGATAATGGTGTCTAACACCTTTAACAAAATGTGTGGATTTATTTATAGTTTACAGTAAATCTTAATGAAAATTGCCTTCTGAATATTCTTCAAGTGAAGAGAGACTTGTGACCACTCTTTTCAGTTGTGTACATTAGAAAAGCAAATTCTGTTTTTAATGTCCATATAATGTTTGGGCCATCATCCAGAGTTGGTAAACTTATTCATTTACCTCTCTAATTCTCTAATTCAAGTAGCATTCACATAAATCCTAAAATTAAAAGCATAAACTGTTTTGATGTGTATCTTCCACATCTGTGAAACTGTGATTTAAAGAAAGGTTAAAGGACACAGTGTTAGGACAGTTGATATACAGATTAAAGCTTCAACCCGTCACAGAGTCAATGCTGACATATAGACGCTTTGATGAAAGTGGACAATCAAAACACTGTGAGCTGAACTATGTGTGTAAATGTGACTTACCTGTGCAAATGGAGTCACTATCATGTCTTCTCCATGCCTGAATAAAAAAAAAAATTCAAACAAATGTCTTGTGAAAAAGTCATTTGACAAGCCAGACAGGCTCAGGAGATGGTGAAAAACTTTTAAAACACACACACACAAATAGTGACAACACATCAGGATGTTAGAGTAAAGCTGCAGTTGGCTAACACCGTGCATGTTCTGAAGATCACACTGGGTAAAGGGAAAGGAAGGTGGATTGTATTAGTTTCACAAAGAAGAGAACATTTTGGAAAACAGTGTAGCTAAAAGGGGAGTGAATATCAAAATGACTTTTACTGTATGGCAAGAAAAGTAGCTACTATAACCCAAAGACACAAGAGCCAGAAATCACAGATGGCCTCTAAACATATTTGTACAGCTAAAACTAGGTGCAGGTGAGGGGCAGTGGCCATGCTCTGAGTGTGGTTTGAAAAGGTGGAGCTCTCTGGAGGATTTTTTTGTGTCAAAGCATGCGACTTGGGCACCTTCAGACCTCAGGGTCAAACCCTGCTACAAGTAAAATCACCCTTTTCATAGCTGTCCAGCAAACATTCTGACACTGTACGAGACTCTTATTTTGTAACATGAGTGCACTAATATAAATTATGTGAACTTTTTAAATTGGCAAATGAAACATGGATGATATCACGTCACAATCGTTCAAATGTTTGCTGGGACTTTGCAGCTGAGCTTTCACGGTACTGTTCTTCAAGTCGTATTCAGGACAAGGTGATAAGCAGGACGGTGGAGAGGGGTGACTCAGGACGTTATGGCACAGCCCAAAGAGATAAGACAGAAAAATCACAGCAATCTTCACATGTTGTCTCACCGAGGTAGCCAATTGACTTCCCAATGCTTCAATCCCTCCTCCCTTCAAAACAAAGGAGCGACAGCTATTGGTGGTCGAGGCCCCATTTACACTGTCATTGGCTTCAAACAGACTGCTAGCTGCACAGAGAAACCTTTAGCTGTATAAACAGACAGAAACTGGATGCAGAACAGCCCATTACACTACTGGAACAACTGAATACTCAGCTAACTTTAGCTGTGCTGCCAAAAGCCTCTTTAAAGCCAGATGTCAAAAACACTTCTCTTAGTGTGTAAATAGGACCTTGGATGGGCTTACAGAAAAATAACATTTTGACAATGATAAATTGCTTAATAAATTCTCCAGCAGCCTTATGTCAACAGTGACGATACAGTCTCTGTGATGATGATGGGATGTGCACTCACTAAATCTAAAACAATCACCAACTGAATTCTTCTACTGTTTTTCAACATAAAGGTATTTCTAAAAGGACTAACAAATGTGAATATTGAACTATAGTTAACAGCATAGAACTCTGCTACAAATGTATATATACTTTTATCATTGAATACATTTACTAATAAAATTGATGAAATGAGGAGGACTATAGTCATGTAAATTAAATATAAAAAAAAACTTGACTTATATTTGTTATTGTCTAAACAGAAATCCTTATACTATACTTGGCAGCATCAGATTGGGTCTTAAATTTGAATCAGTTATTGTTAGCACAAATTTTTCTAAGTGTAGGTTAACAAACGATGACTTATAGGAGATAGAGCTATTCGGTGAATTGTTCATTTCCTGCTCATTCAACATGTTTTTAACATCTTCCCTTCATAGTTGTTTTTCTCTGGAGGAACTGTGACAAAAAACAATAAATTTCCCTCCCTACAACCCTTCAGTGTAAAATAGGACAAAGGCAACAAGCCGGTTGGTTTATTGGAGTTGACATAACAAAGGCAGTGTCTTTATATACTCACATGTCACTGGCAGTGGATGAGTTACGGGACATGGTTTTGGGGGACAGGTCGAAGTCTGAGTCGGAGCGGTAGAGGAAGGACTCGCGGCGTTGACTGTGGGGGTAGTTGGCCTGAAGAACCAGACCAGAGCCCGGGCTCGTCTGAGAGTCCAGTGGACTGCGACCCACCGGCAGGCCATTCTCCACATCAAAACTGAAAGACACCATGAGGAGAAACAATGAATAAATACTATAAATATTTTTTTCTACAAACTGCATGGAAACTAAGTCAAATGTTTCCTTTTTTTTAAATTGATGACACAATGAATGTGTTGCATTTTTTTACGACAGGGTTTTTGGCATGACATAACAAGCTTGGCTGCATGACTACTAATAAAATGCACAGAAAGCAGAGCAGGTGACCTTGTGATAACTGGTTTCTTGCAATGAAAAAAAAAACATCTTTTCCTCCACTGTCTCCACTTAGGGTCAACACGGCTACTAACCACCACTCCCTATTCCATAATAGTGGCTACATTCAAGTACGGCCCAAGAAGTGTAGAAAGTCATGAAGATAGTAGGTTAACATTTTAAAAGAGGATTTTATAGGAAATAAGAAAATTATTTATTTTGCATTATTTGCAAATCTGTAATTTTGCCACTATACTTCTGTCCAGCTCCTGAACCAGCAGTATCACAGCCACACTCTGCATCAATTTTATCTTTTGGATATCCTTCCAATCAAGACGAGGTCAGTCTGCAGGATCTAAAGTGCATGAATAGGGAAATTGCTGGCTTTCACTAAAACTTTCATAACAGAGTGAGCATCTAAAAAAAAAAAGGGAGGATGTCATACCATGAAGAGCAGAGAGGGTTAAAGCTTACCAACATGGCCGTTATTATTCTATTTTTATCTCTGCACCATGTTCCTCATATGGTCAATAAACTATGTTTTGCTCAAGGACACAGGCTCACAGACTGATCTGGGCGTAAAGCTCACTCTTTTGTCCTCTGTACTGTTTGATTTAAGGGTTAAAAAATCTTTTTTTTTGGTTCTAATTTGACCTAAATTCTCTAGCAAATGATTTTATGATGAAAACAGATTTTAAGTCGCAACTGTGTGGATATCTCAGTGGTAGTATTAAAAGAGTTTTTGTGTGTTTTTTTGTCAATCAGATTAATTCTCATTCATGGCAGCTACCCTCCCTCCTTCCATGGTCATATCAATAGAACACAGAGCACCAAGGTTACCTCTGTGTCTATTTTTAGCACTGCCTCCAGGGATCCACCAATAATAGGGCCAGATAAAAGAGAGATGGTTATTATGCAACTGATGCTGAATGAAACAGTCCCAGCTCACAGAAGCAGGGAGAGATGAGGAGGAGGAGGGGGGAGACCAGGAAGGCTGTATCTAGCACAGTGATGTGTTCAGCACCTCACACCTGATTGGTGTGACATGATGGAGAGGGGCCGGGGTGCAGCAGCAGGGCTTACCTCAACGATGACACCCCACCACTCTTTCGATCAACCCCACTCTACAGCACACCCTCCCCTGGCTCAGTGTAGCCAGCCGTGACGAGGCTCCAGCAGAGGAGCCCAGTGACGTCAGAAGCTATAAATAGATCTGGCTGACAGGAAATAGGGGAACTGGGAGACTTGTGACGCGTCTTACATTGATTGTTCAGGCAGAGTGCAGATGATTTCTTCCCTCCCCTATATTCTATGTCAAATTCCTCAAGACAACTCAAGGTAACACAAACAAAAGTCTCATCCCTAAAGTCTTATACTTTACACATTTAAAACAAAAATTCTATTTAATTTTGCATGCCGCAATAAAATATTTATCAATCACTGAGTCTCAGTTGGAGAAGAGGACCATCCAGCCCAAGAGTACAACATAAAGTAGTGAGTTCAATGATCTATCATCTTCAATGACAGAAAAAGGAATGAACCACTGCGTGACACTAAATCTTTCCACTAAATACAAACTTTTGACTCTCCATACAGCAGTGTCACTAGTCGACTTATACCAACATTTTACGGAATACCACCAAGCCATTTAAACTGCTCAGCAGGTCACAATACACAAAATGAAGTATTGTTACCAATGATGATGAGAAAAGCAGCCACAGACTACTATGGAACTTTCCAGCAGCTGTACTTAACCACATCTTGCAGTTGTCCATGGCATCCCCAATCCCCAAGTCAATATGCTTCTGAAAGGAGGACAGCACCCACTACTGAGAAATACAAATTACTGCAACAGCTCTCAATGAACCTGTTCTAGATTACCCTACTTAATTTGACTTTTCATACTGCTTTAACTTTATTTCTCCTGCATGTTTTGGTACTTTTCTTTCTAATGTATTTTCTTTTCTAAAATAATGTCCTCTCTTTAGTTTATATCTATCCATCCATTTTCTATACCCAGAGCCTATCCCACTGCCACTCCCATGCCATTGAGCAAGAGGCAGTGTACACCATGGACAGGTTGCCAGTCCATCACAGGACCAAACAGAGAAAACCCAGACAGACAACAATGCACTCGTACACCCACTCCTCAGATGAATCAGAATCACCAATTAACTGATTACAGTGGGGGGAAGCCAGAGAACTTAGTGATATTTATGCTCATGTAAATAAAATAGGGGCATAAACATGATGGTTTTTGTGTTAAGGAACACATTTGTGTGATGTCATTTTATTTCCCAAAAGGCAGAGTGTTATTACACTGATAGTTAACGATTACGATCGTATGGCTTTCTAAATGCTTGTGAAGGATATTCAAGAAATGTGAGACAAAAGACTCTGCTGACAAAAAGTATCCACACTGTTTTTAAAGTGTAAATGTACACACTGTCACATTTCAAACTACACTTTAGGGGGACACCCACCAGTTCAGGTTTATCAAGGCTGATAGAACTGAAGTCTCATTATTGCCTAAATTATGAAAAAGTGATTGATCAAGCAGTGTTTAATCTCATGATGAAGGAAAATACGTGAAAGAAAGAAAACACTACACTTACACATGAAACTATTAATTAGTCTAATTGTTTCAACAAAGAGCAATGATAAAAAATGACCAGAAGAATTGGCCCATGAGAATCGAATCGCTGGTCTGTGCAAATGTAAAACAGACAGCAGAAAGGCAATCCAGACAGACTGACAGGAGGGTAAGCTGGCGTCTTTTTCAGTTAAAAACATACATAACAAATTGACCTTGGTCTGTCTCCTGCGTCCTGCATTGTTCTCCATTTCTCTGACGTATATCACCACTCCCTTTTCTCTCTTTAACTCTGTTTTACTAAACTTTCCTCTCACGCAAACATCACTTACCACCCACATCCTAGCCTTTGCTTTTGTTCCCAGGATGTTTAGTTTACACCAAGAGGAGGAATCATTTCCACAAATCCAAATAAAAAAAAAAGTGGTCATCGTCATAGTTTCAGTTTATTTCATTTGAATTTAAAATTTACCTCAAACCATTTTGATTTATACAACTTTTCCAAACTGTTTGCCTTTCAGCTGTGAGGGCTTTCTATATTTCTTTATCTTATGTGACCACAAACCTTTGGGTTCTGACTGGTTGGTCAAACACAATAATTCATTTTAAAACTTCCTGTGAGTTCAGAGAGTTGGATGGACACTTTTTATCACATCAAAAAAATAACATTTACAGCTACAGCCAGAAAATTAAAAATTGCTCTGCAATAAAACATGTCATTCATGTTATGCAACTCCGCTTCACACACCATTAGTTCTCTTCATTTGCAACATCTGTCATCCAAACTGGACCTTATGTAATTTCTCTGAAGTCTTTTCTGAGGGTAAGTCTCCATAATGGCACAAAAAGTTCAAACTTTATGCTGGGAACAGCCCAACCAGTTTCAGTTGTTGTCCACACATGTGTGTTTGAGAAGTGTTCATGGGAATCAGGGCAGAGGGATTTAAGCATCTTCATACTAGATCTGCGTGATCCAGAAAAGCACTGTCAAGGCCAGATGTTATTTGATGGAGGGGGATGACACAAACTCAGGATCAAAGGTCAGCACACACACACATATACACACATGTTCCCTCCTGTTTTTCTTTCCTTGTAGCGTGGGAATTGGCTCAGAGGCCTCAAACATCACACCAGGAAGGCAAGGAGGCAAGAGGTGAGGAGGAAAACAGTCCAGGGAGCACTTTATAATGTGTGTGTGTGTGGTGTGTATGAGAGGGGGGATAAACTTTAGTGCAAAACCATCATAATGAGAGCACTGAATAAACAAAAACTTCAAAGGGTTCGAAGGCTCAGACTTTTTTCCAAGGTTTAAGTTTGAATAAGGTTTAGTTAAAGGTTAAGGGTAGCATTAGGGTTAGACGTTTGGTATACATAATGCCAACGGGAGTCCTCACAAAAGTGGAAAAACATGCTAGTATGTGTGTCAGTGAGAGTTCACGGAGTGTGTGTTTGCTTTACACCTAAAGCCTATTGTACATTTGATCTGAAAGCAGCAGAAAAACAACCCGCTTCCCCCTCATCAATTCCGTGCCAAACAGCTTTCTTTTCACTGTCACTGTGTGTGGTTTGTGTCTGCGTGTGTGTGTTATCATGACTGCACACACGAAGGAGTCGTAGGGCAGCAGGGTGGGAGAATAACAGTCAGGAAGGTTACTTACGCAGACTCCGATCTGTGCATTGTAAAGAAAGAAATGAGACGGCAAAGTTCAAATTGTTCTCCTTCACCCACTGCAAAGTCCACTGAGACTTTCTGCTTCGGAGTTAATAACAAACACACTCCTCTCTACAGAAGCAATCCTCCATACAGCGGGATTTCAGTCACCAGCACAAAACATCCATTAATTACAAATTAATTACACATCTGCAACATCTATGGAGATGAACTGCTACTCAAACTGGCTGCCATAGTCATGACATCATTTGGCACCATGACATCAAAGGGTCAGCAGTAGAAAAAGGGACAAAAGCCCAAAGATAATTGATGAACTGAAAGGGCTCCAACTTCTATTCAATACATTTTTATTGATATAGTACTAATTCACAACAAAGAGGAAATCTCAGAGCAATTTTTAGTACATGGAGCCATTTGAACCATGCGCTCGTTAACTATATTATACTGAATCTGCTGCTTTACTTTGTGCTGTGTACATGTCTTTGGCTTTTTCAGTAGTGAGACACAGTAATTTGAAAACTTGATTAGGTTTCTTATGAAACCACATTTGCTAAAGCCACAGTTGTTAAATTCTAGTCCGTTTCTGAGTTGGATCACCTATAATGTACTGTGCAGGATCTTGGAAAGCCAGGATGGGAGTGGGAAATATTTTACCACCAGGTCTAAGAGTTGTTTTCTGTCATTTTCAGAGACTTATGTCATTTCATTTAGTCTGATGTTATGTTTTATCTAACAACATTTCATGAATCTGCAGCTTGCAAAAGGTTGTATTTATGTTGTAAAATCACAAACAGTAGGTACACATATAATAGAAAGCCTTGTTATTGGGAACTTTGCGCGTAAAAGGACATTTCTTTTTATGTTTTAACTAACAAGATATGGGAATGTAGATCTTCAAATACAGAAAAGTCCTAAAATGACAACTATTTGTTGTTTTAATTCTTAAATTTCTGCAAAACATTAACTTACCGTATTTTCCGCATGATAAGACTCACCTGATTATAAAGCGCACCCTCAATTATGGGGTCCGTTTCTGTACTTAACCCATACATAAGGCACACCTGATTATAAGGTGTACGTATTACCTAATGTTCTCTGATTGGTTTATTAAGTTTTTTAAACTTATAAAATGCACATTGGTCTGCATCACCCATCTCAAACTTAGGATCAGGCACTCACTGGGACATGGGAAAAAGCATTAATGATGACACGATTCAATTGCCAAGTACGAGGTCGATACAATCTTCGCCCCATTCAGAGTGAATGGCTGGGATCCACCTAACCCTGAATTCACAGTTGCCATTCATTTCCAATGTACAAGAGCGAAGAGGTGCAGCAAAAGTGAACGTGAATGCTCGGCGCTCCCCGCAGTAAATTCAAAATGGCAGTATCGTGACAGATTTTGGAATCCGGTGCACACATAAGGGGCAGCGGATTATATGGCGCACGGCCGTTTTTTGTGAAAATGTAAGGCAGGCGTGCCTTATGGTGTGGAAAATACGGTGATCATTAGTTGGCTCGGAATTCTGTCTCTGATGGAGTGCCAGAATGAAAATATGGAGTCTAATAGTTTCCCCTTTAAAATACAGGAAATCTAAGTGAAACAATGCGACTTTTTTCACAACACTGTTAATTTAGATTTCATTGCACAGTGGAGTCTTAAGTGGAGACTTGAGAGAATTTAGATTTAAGTGAATACTGAGTAAGCTGATGTGTTACTGTGATCAGTTCTTATTAAAAGGCTTTCTATGAAAAGATCACAGAAAATGCCACATGTATCCACCATACTGCACCATCCTAAGAGATCCTCTCTCAAATCTACTTCCTCCATTCTTTTATACAACTGTGATGGACTGGCAGACCTCCACAAAGCGCCAGCTGCTCCTTCCATTCACCTGACCAGCCACTGTGGATCTCTGCCCAAACAGAGCAAACGCTCTGTGTCCAACATCAACATCTGATCACAGAGCATGTCCCTCTAAATATAGCAAAGGGGAGGAGAAGGTTGCAGCCAGTCAAACCAGCTGCTGTATTTATTATTTTTCTGTTGCCTCTGACCTACAGGCAGAGGAAGGACTCCTGCTTTTTGGAAACAGGAGACCTCTGTTTTGATGGTGTGGTTTAAAATGCATAGGCTTCAGTTACATCGGCGACCATCTGTCTGAGACATGTTCAAAAACATCATTCCACACTGAATATTGTTGAAAGTTTGTTTGTTCTATTATAGCACAGGATCTTAGTAAATTAACTATACTATAACCAAAATGATAATATTTTCTAAAACACTATTAGTCCACTATAAGTTATAGTTTTCCTACGCAATCAACAGTATTTCCAATTGAAAAGAAAAATTCTCCTCACCAATCTCTGTAGGCCAAGATGACATTTTTACCTTTCATGTTTTGTTTGACCCACAGTCCTGTTTTAAATTTCTATGGCATGAATTTCATCTTGCATTCTGAAGTAAATTAAACTGGATCTGCACAAACATTTGATAGGTTTGTCTTTTGTACATGCTCCACCTCCTCCAATGTTTCAGGCATTTAACTGAGGTAAAGGAAACATCTCCCTTTGATGATGGATTACATAAAATCTTCACCTTAAAGCTTTGAATAAAAAAACTTGACTACCATCAAATTTTTTTTTAAGGTGACTGGTCCCTTCAGATATGACTGTGACTGCATGGTGCAGAACTGGTTGAATTTTTGGAGTTTAGGGGGTCTTAAAAGTTGATTTACTGCTCGGGACGGGTATTGATCATATCTTCAGCGATTAGCTCTGTCTGTCCAGCTGGGCAGAAATCAATAAAGAGGCTGATTGGCATTAACATCATTAGAAACTGGTAAGAAATGTAACACTGGCCCTGAACCACGAGGGCCACAAAGGACAGACTAACACATGCAGACACAGAGGCAGTGTGTGATTGCAGCCCCAGCAGTAAAGGTCTAGATTTGGCTCCAGCATCGACCTGAAAATCAAACAACTTATATCACACTGGTTCGCAACTGGACAGGCTGGTTCAGGGCACCAACACACACTCACAAACACAGAGACACACACAAACAGTATCTTTGCCCAGCAACAGGCCATGCTGAGAGTACTCCTCTAATCATGTTCAAACAACACAAATTGGAGCTTTTCAGTATACAGTCATCGAGTCTGGAGGTGAGGCAGGATTATGCTACTTCCTCCTCTAATTAACCAAGGGGCAGCCAATTACATCGCTGATCAGCGGGACACAACATGATGGAGACAGCAGGAGACGCCTTAAATGTTTTTAAGCACCTTATCATTTTTCATGTCAAGAACTGAGATTTACTATTACCTTTAGAACCCTTTACAGAAATAAGTAGAGTTAGATTCTTACTGAGAAAAATAAAAGGGAACTGGTTTAAAAAGAACAAAAGATTAAGAGCAAATTCTATATCCCACTTATCTGCTGCTAGATTAGGAGGAATACACTGCTGCAATAACAGCTTAAACTGTATCAGATCTGATACTGACCTGATCAAAAGAACTCTAATGTTACTGTTCCAAGTTAAATATTGCGTCCTTCTCAGTGTTACAAAAGCCAATGTCTCCGCTGAACGTCACATTCATTTAGCTCTAACATGCAGCAGACTAGCTTTTACTGCCAAAACAATTCCTGCATCATGTTTCTCTAAAATGATTCAAACGAGTTCAAGAAGGAAGAAAGATAAATTTGGTTTTCATTGCCATCACTTCTTTATCCCAGAATATAGAGCAAATACATCACACATTTTCAGATGTTCTACACAGTCCGCTGACTTATGTCCTGTGAAGATCCATCACAGCAACATGAATCGTGTTGCATTCATTCCTTTTCAATTTTTTAGAAATTGCCTTTTAATATACGAGTTTTTGCCATCATTAGAAAAAAAAAACTGGAATTGCTAAAAGTCCCTTTGTATCCTCAGTTCTTCCTACCTGCCCTCCCACTGTGTAGGGAGAGTCCTGAAGTGTACATAGGTGATAAATTTCACCTGAGACAAACTTTGCAAGAGAAGGCTTCATGTGGATGCCTTATTTCCTTATTCATTAAAAGCCCATAAATCAAACTGTTTATTCCAGCATGAAAATAATGGAACAATCATTCATCATTCCTGGAGTCAGAGGGATATCATTATAACACTCAGTCTACTATTCTAGCAGTGATATTCAACACGGTCACAGAAACACAGTCAGGCATGTCTGCTGACGTCAGTTGCAGTTTGATGGCTGTAACTGCTATGCCGATTGACCAGCTTACAGGCCTGAAACATGCGGCAGTGTTTTGTTGGAGAGGAGGGGCTCCGAGGATTCAGAGCAGAGGCGTACCGCAGTTCAGTGGGTTGAGGCGTCAACTGTGGATTGGAAACAGTCCCAGTCACATAAATGCTTCCTGTCAGTCCTCACCTCGGGTCAAAATCAAACGGGTGATAGAGAGCAGAGAAGTAACATCCCCAAATAATGAAGACCAACAGAATCTTAAGATCCATACTGCTCTAAGACAAGATACAATCAAAGAGAAAACTGAAGAGATGTATGTCATTAATGGGCAACATCTGAGCGGTGAACAACATCTGGACAAGAGACTGAGTCGACAAAGAAAAAGAGCAGCATCACAAGATGACAGTTACTGCACCAACTGGTGAGGGGTCAAAGGCCAGCGACAGATGAAGAGGGGCCACTCTTTTTAACAGAGACACGTGTTTTCTGTTTCATACTTAGTTACATACTTATGATGACAAAACAGCAATACACAAGAGGACTGTGTTGAATGTTGAAAGCTGAATTAACAGCCGGTATGTGGAGCTTTAGCAGTAGCAAGTGGGTCTGACATTGCATTGCCTTGTTTATTATATATTGTTTGTACTGATAAGTCAAATAAATATATTGTTTCCTATTTATTAATTTTTTACAACAGAATATGGGGAGCAATTTGAACATTACATCTCAGGTTTCCTCAGTCAGAGATAAAAGCTGGCAGGAATCCCTGCTCTGTTTGTAGCACACTGTATTAGTCAACCTAAGTTCTTTATGTTATACATGATTGCTTAGGGGGAATCTCTTAAATGGAAGAATATAACCCAATCTATTGCATAAACGCTTTTGACAGAACTTGTGATGAAGAATTCAGAGTGGAGGGCAACAACCTGTCAGCAGACACATGTCCCTGAGATGTGCTACACCTGCCTGTGTCAAGTATAAATCAAGCAGATGGAGCTGGAGCGAGATGGTGGGAGGAATCCGCCAACGATGTCAGAACAGGTGAGCAAAGCTGTAAAGGCTGCAGAGGCATGACGAGGCAGCTGATACCGTCATCTGATACTCATAGCTGACTCATCATCCCAATGAGCACGACTTTGGCGTTGTTTCAGAACTAAAGTGACTCCCTTTTCACATTATGTTGCAATGCCCTGGCAGCTTTGACTTTTGACCTCGTGTAGAGTGAGCTGTCCGTCACGTCGCAGTGTGTTGATAAGACCTGAGGCCTACATGGATAGACAACCTGCTGTGACACCACCAAAGGTCAGTTCTACTTCCTGAGCTGCTGTAAGGGACAAGCTTTACGCACGAATCACAAAAACCTCAAGTGATACGTGCACAGAGACTCACTGTCATCCTGACCTGACATAACATTTCCGTTGTTCAAACTTTTTTCTTTTGTCAGGGCAGTTTGATCAGTTTGACCCAGGTGAATTAATGTAGTTTAAGGATTAATTAATTAATGTGTGTAGAGGCACCTGGTAGCACTAAATAATAATAATATAATATTATCAAGCTTTTCTAGTTTTGTAAATGCTAGCATACTGACACACACAGACGACTCACACAAAAAGCTGCTTAAGAACACAGTATGCTGCTTTTTTCTCCTGATCACTACCTGCACATGGAAAATATAATTATCAGTCTTTTATCCTAAATCAGAAAAAAAAAAATTTGCAGTAAATATTAGTGGGTTACTATGACACAAACAGAGCTGCAACCGATTTCACTGGACACCACAAACACACAATCAAAAATACTTCCTAAGCCTCTATTTTCCAATAAGAAAAGATTCCAGTGTGAAAAAAAACAAGTGGATAGAGACCAATTTGATGTGATTGAAAGTAGAAACAGAAGTTTTCTAAATGTAAAACTACAAAATAGTAGCCAAAAAACCCTCTTCTACATGTAAAAATCACATAAAAAAACAAGAGATAGAAAATACAATTTAGCAGACCTTTTGCAATCATACATAAACAAAGAATTTGATTTGCAAGGAATAAATCAGGTGTGAACTAATAATACATACAAGAGATCTTCACTGAAATACAATCTGTGTAGCTCTGATGACGCAAGTCATTTCACAACCAGAGAAGAGCACAAGGCTGCACATACACATTTCACCATGACTGTCACTGACATGCTAAGACCAACATCTCTGACCTCAGCTGCTAAAACCTGCCTGCTACCACCTGCAAGAACCATCCCAGCGGCGTTTTAACTGATGACATTAATCTATACATGACACGTCAAAAACACAGAGGAGAAGCTGATGATGAAGTCAAAAATATCTAATTGCCTGGTAGTAGATGTTCTTAAAATGAAAAAGAAAATATATAAATACATGTCTTATACATCTATTATTTTAGTATTTTATGACATCCAAATAAAAGGGCTACATTATCAATGTTATCATTATCATTCTCACAAATACAACCATTTCACTGTGAGAGTGAGAGAGTAGCGATTCCTCCTGGGATGTGAAAAATAATAACTCAGAGGCCGTCTTCAGTCCACATCATCAACATTATCAGTAACATGAACAAGTCTGCTGAGAAAAATTACCCATAGAAGTGAACAGTGAGAATCGACTCGCAGGTCTCTGAAAATGCAATTTTAAATCAACAGCAGAAAGGCAATCTGATTGAGGTGAACTAAAATTAAATACCACTAAATTAAAATTATACTGCGACATTGATCAAAAGCAGATCATCCTAAAGCTAATAGTAAATTATCTCAGTTGTTAAAAGACAACAAAGTTATGTTTTTATGGTTGAATAGTTAGATCCTTCATCCATCCAAAAGTAGTGTGTTAAGAACGTCCACAGCAATGTTTTTAGTTTTGTTTGAGAAACACAGTAAGAAAAGCAGCAGAATATTTGTTAGTTGTGTATTTTCTTAATGAAACAACAGGTGAAACAGTCGATTGATTTTTGTGTGAAGACAAAAATATAATGCAGTTGCTTTCAATAATTTCTTAATCATAGATCAGTAAAGATCAGATCAGTTTTACACATATTGGACTGTTGCACTGGACAACTGCAGAGGCAGAAATATGGCAGAAACCAGCATGGCAGATAAGCACAGTGTCGTGAAAAGTGAAGAAAAGACGAAATAGGACAGAAAGAAAGGAAAAAAAGAGAACACTACACTATGAGTACCTGTTTTAATGTGAAAAAAATCGGTGGGAGAAAGGTGAATGATATCTCACTAAAGCCACTTTTCCACACACCAACTCCACCTTCAGAAGAACCCCTCAACGAAGGCATAAAACCTCTAACTTTATGAGGTAAAGCAGTGACGTTGCAGGCAGTTTGTATCCCCGTTAAACAGATTTGAACAATTATACTGTTTTAAGTGTATCATTACACACATGTGGTCGATCCATCAAACCTATAAATACGGCCAACATGGCATTCATTAGTAATCTGCCTCTGAAGATTTTTTTTTTTTATTGGTGGGTTGACATTATAAAGTGACTTTGATCCCCCTCCCTGTTGACGTCGTCATTACTTTCTAGAAGGTCAGCTGTAGAATTAGTATTTCCTTCCGTGACTCTCGAGGTACTTTCAGGTACACTCATATGGTCTGAATGTGGTTGTGTGTTTGTGTGATGGCTAAATTATACTTATTTCAGTCTGATATCAAATGCTTCTAATACCTTAATAACATCTGTTTTAAGCTTGAAGTCTTTTAGCATTTATAACTTAAAATTGTCACCCTAATAGTTTCTCTCATGGGGGATCTGCCATGCTTTCTACATTCAGGTTTACCTGTGAGCGTAATCAGCTGAAAGATTGTTCTCTGTCGAAAGAACAGTTTCCATACATCTTTAAAAACAACAGTATTTTGGATTGTGTGAATTAACATCAGGATCCAGAGAGTCAGATTAAAGTCAACCTGATAGTTTGGCAGAGGAATACACCCTGGTGTGACTGAGCAAATAGACATTTAAAAATTTGCTGAAATTCATGTTGCATGAACACTACAAAACACACACTCACTGATTCATAAGATACTGATTCATGAATTCCAGAGAACCACATAAATCCATCTGACTCACTATAAAACTAACAAAGCAGCTTTTAACCAAATTGTGGTGATGCGGTCGGTCTGAGCTCAGCTGTCTCCCTGCATTACTTTTTTTTTTTTCAGCCAGATCGATAACAATGGTTATTTAGACATCCTGGTTTAAATTAATGTGGATCTAAGAAGTATAGAGCAGGACATTTGTTCAGTTTGCCACCTGCTGTTAGAGACTCTGACACCTTTAATCTTACTAATAAATATAACTCAGAATGAAGGTTAATAAATACACTCTCACTTC
Organism: Leuresthes tenuis; assembly: GCF_036924035.1. Classification (NCBI taxonomy): domain Eukaryota; kingdom Metazoa; phylum Chordata; class Actinopteri; order Atheriniformes; family Atherinopsidae; genus Leuresthes; species Leuresthes tenuis. The sequence continues at coordinate 10,558,168 of NW_027325361.1, read as the reverse complement.
AAGCAAAATAATTCCGCTGGTTGCAACAATTTTCAAATTAGATACGCACAAAAGAGCTACAAAGTGTTGAGTTGATACATTATGAAGATTTTAAGGATGTAAAAATTCAACTAACGTAAACTTAGGTCAATTTAGGCTCAGAGACTGATGGACCTTAAAAACAAAATCAGCATGAATGATAGGAATATCTTGGGGCGATACAAAAAGCAAGGTCACTTTAAATCCCACATTCTGAGGAACAAAGCTCTTTGAATCTGTCTACAATCTGGCAGAAATATTTTAGTTGAAAACATACCAAAAAAAAAAAATGCAGATGTTTCATAACAAAAATTTGAAGACATTTTGGAGGGAAAAAAGCTGAGATATTAGTAGCAAAGATATTAAAAGGAGTACATGCCAATTTAACCTTTAAGATATATTGAATTTATACAAACTATAATTGTATGTTCATGTTTTTTGCAGATATTCAACGAGCGCTTATGAATTATCTTTCAGAAATAACCATATGATATTTTTTAATAACTCCGTCGAACATTTTACTCCAAATAATTTTTTTTACAAACATCTCAAAGTTATATGGCTACATCTGAAGTGTTTGAGTTACAATTTGTGAAACTTTGTGTTTAAAAAATTAAAAAAGACATGGTTGTGTGCACACTTGAACACACATGTGCTCAGAGTTGTGCAACGAGAACATCTGGATTAAAGCCGCATCTGTCCTACCGTCTACGTTTCTGAACGATGTCGATGGGCCGGTTGACGGCGCACGGTGACCCACAGATATTCCCGCTCCGCACTTTGAAGCAGCGGTCCTGGACCGAAGGGGTCAGATACACACAGTTAGTCGGTAAACTCATGTCTGTGGTGGTGTGTCTCTCCTTTCTGTTTCGGTCTCCACTAATTGTCCTCTTCCTCCACTGGGTGCTCCTCTAGTCCTCGGCTCCTGTGGGCGCTCTCTTCTCCCTTCACAGCGCAACATGTTTCCACTGACGCGCAGGCAGATGGAGGAAAGCCCTCCGCAGTGTGTTTCAGCAGCATGACTCCAGTCCAACACGAGGAGAGGGGAATAGAGAGCAAAAGGGATCAAAGCAGCGCAGGTTCTAAAGAGTCATTTCCTCAGCGGCATGCTGCAGTTTCAAGCAGTGAAACAAAGAGCAGAATGTGAGCAGAAGGGGTTGGTTACAAATTCACACTGAGGAGCACAGAGCTGAGCTCGCCCTCTTTTTTTGGGAAGACGCACTCCTCCCTCCCTCCGTCTCTGTCTGTCTCCTCCTTCCAGGCTTTAAAAACACATGTGCATGTACAGTATATGTGGTGTAGAGTAAGAGAGACAAGGGGGGGTGTTTTTGGTTGTAGCGGTTGCACCAGAGTAATGTGAAATAAGTGGTGTGTATGTACAAATTTTGTGTGCAAAGTGAGATATATCCACAGAGCGCAGTAAATAAGAGGAGCAGTACATATGTGTTGTGCTTCCTTATGTTTTTTTAACTATTTACAGGCTCAATAAACACACTTTAGACACAATGTGCACCAGTGCATTTCTCACCAGATCAAAATGTTCCGTTAAACTATTACATTACATTACACTCAAAATGAGATGCATCTTATGGGTGGTTCAAACAGTTTGTAATGTGTAATTACTGTGCTTTCATGTACATTTTCCTTTTAGTGATGTGTTTTTGTGTTATCATAGTTCAATCTGATTAGTTTCATTCATCTAAATTTAAAGTAATCATCAGCACATGCTTTCAGAACTGCATCAAACACAGCAAACTTCCAGCTGCAGGACGAGGTGTCGTTGTGCAATACCCCGGCTCTGAGCTTCAGCCTGTTGTAATTCCAGCAGAGGATCACCAGTCAGTTTCACCACATGGACTCACTGGACCTGAAGATGATGTCACCAACTGGTGGGCTCGCTGCTGTCGACATCGCAGGCAAATATTTGTCTATTGAGACAATGGGCAGGAGGTTGAATCGCACATGTAGGCAGGCACATGGAAGAAGGGGTGGAGTCCCAGGGGCTTAGAATTGTCAGACAACTTATGAATTAGTTGGCAAAGGATCTAACCAGATGTGGTGACGCAGTGATGACGAGGAAGCAGAATCAGATGTTTAAGCTTGATCTTCAGTAGTTCTCTAAACTTATGAGAGCCAAAAGTATGATCTAAAAGCTGGAACAAGAAATCTTTCATTGCAGCTCCAGCTGTTAGTCATTGGTGAGGTGAATAACGTAGATTAGTTTATGATAATACAAACCTGCTGGGAAACATTTGAGTTCTGACATTGGTATGGATGTTAATTTGATGTGCTCTTATCCAGCATGAAAATGACCTGCACAACATTAAGCAAGTGGTTTTTATATTGTGGCAAACTGAATTTAGGCCTCTGCTCTGCAGAAATGAATTCTTTTTTTGACTCAATTCAATTTGAATTTGCAGATTTTTATGTTAATTGGATGACATCAGTTAACTAAGAAGATTCCTTCATTTCCACCGTAAACAAGCCCGAGTTTCAGAACTGGGGCAACACTGATGGTTCAGTTCTTCACAAATATGAAAATAATTCAAGGCCATCAGCCAACATGTTCACATAGACAAAATAAGTTCACTTTCCATCATTCCAACTTATTAAACCATTACCCTGAAGTAATCTGGCTTCTGTGTGACTGTATTCATGACTGGTCTCGGTTTCACCTTCTGTGGAACTCAATAAACCCTCTAAACAAGAACAGTCTTAAAGGTGGCAATCAACAGTTTTTGACCAGACACTCACAAAAAGTTAGTTTAATTCGTTTGGACAAGTCCCACAGGTTTTGCCTATTAGAAATCATAAACAGAGAAACTGATGTAAAATCAAATACCCACCAAAAACACTTATAGTCCAGGCAAAGTAGCATTTTACGACTAATTGTAAAATATTTTTTTACCTAATAGACTGCTAATATACTTTTACCAAGTTTTATTGTGGTAGGAATAAAGAAAAAATTAAGCTTATTTGGGTGTATTTTGGGCATTTTAGATCAGTGTATAGCTCATTCACGTATTCAAATTAATTTTCAAAGAAACTTGTAATAAAAAAATGTTTACTTTTCATGGGTACTTTCATTGTATAAAGTTTCATTTTGAAAGGAGTAAAGGAAAAAAATAGCCCCATTGGGGTGTATTGTTGTTTGGCCTCATTGGCATCGGATTAATGAGAATTTAACATATTTCCTCAACTAGGATTTCTTAGGACTTTTAGTATGTTGTTTTGGACACCTCATAGAAATTATCTAAGCTGAAAAAATATTTTACAATTAGTTCTATTTTTGTCTCCAAAATGAGTTACTTTGCCTGGATTATTTTCTAACACTGCAAATATATCCTCTCTAACACAATAAAACTGAAGGGTAATAACCAGCCCTGTTTTTATACAAAGAGCAAGTCCTTCAGTCTCAGTATTGCTCCTGCAGGATTAAAAATTCACCACTTAGTCAGAGCTTCGTCTGCAACTTCCATGCATTGGGTTTACCTGGATGCATAAGCAACATAATACTGGGGACCACCTGGTCCTCTTCACCAGTCTCCTGCCTGGAAAAGCACAGAATCCTAGCTTGCACCTCTTCTATAGGGCGTTTGGCACACACAGCTGTAAGCGTCCAAATTTTCTTTGAATGAGTGCGACCAGGCCCAGAGAGGATCACTGTTTCCCTTCACCCGGTAAGGGTGACCAAATAAAAGTGGTCAATGGAGATTCCTGAATCACTTTAATTTGGGAGTCTAACAGATCAAACTGCCCTGACAAAAAAAAAAAAGCAAACTCTTCCAACTTAAGTCTCAAAATTGTTTCCTGGTAACTTATGTTCAGTTTATGTGGAGTTGCCTACATGGGAAGGAATGCAAGAAGTTAATGACTAACATTTTACTTAAACCCCAAAACTGAAAAACATAGACAAAGTACAGGGATACAATTTACTCCAGCACCACAGCACACACAGCAGGCCTGTAAAGCATACCACAGTCTTTCTTTGTGGTCACTTTCAACACATTTTTGCTTCATAAAGCTGGGATTTCTGGTATTATAATCAGATATCTGTGGTTAAACTGAAACTGAACTGTAAATGTTCTTTCCCCTCCCACCACTGCACTCTGCTGTCCTAGTGCAACATGCTTGTGAAACATACTGGACCCCAAACAGATGCCGGACTGGAGATTTGCTGAGAATGAGGTGTTTGTGAGGTCGCTGTGTAACCAAATCCACCAGCCAAATGACTTCTACAGCCCAGCTGGCTGCTGTCTCCCATGACAGCATTACTTCTGCTAATGAGAATGAGCTGTGAGGGAGGAGTGTCATGAATGTGTGTGCGTGTGTCTCAAGAAGCATCAGAGAGTGTTTGTGTGTGACTGCGCCAAGTTTATACTGATACAGAATTTCAAAGTAAAGAGTCAGATATCAGCCAGTGTGATGGTGATAGGATGGAGGTTTAAAGCGACAGAGGAGGGAAGAGAATAAAACCATTAACAAATTTGACTGCCTAAAAACAGGAGAATGCTTCCACTTTCTTTACCACAATCACAAAGTCCAGGTGGGGGAGCATCAGAAATGCCAGTAAAAAAAAACAGAGCAATTTCAAAGACGAGGCGATCGCCAGAAATCTGCTTCAACAGTCTGTAAATTTACCAAGAGCTCATAAAACTGTTGAGATGCTTCCAATAGGCTGTTCTAAGAAGAAACTTAATGAGAGAGGTCTGGAAATGTTGGAATGGATAGTGGAAAAAACTCCACACAAGACATCGAAAGAGCTTCAGACTGATCCAGAGCTATCAATAGTTGTGATTTCAACCTGTAGTGTGCACTGAAACTGAACTGAGTACAGCTCCATGGTTAAGGATGACCAAGGACACCGCTACTAAAATGAATCAAACAAAACCCTTTAAAACAGAAGACTGATGTTTGGGCTTCCAAGGAAGAGCCAGAGATTTTCTGGCATCATGCTCTATTAACGGAAGACATCAAAGTAGATCTCTTTGTTAAGGCAGTACATCAGAGACTATGCAGAGATGAGCAGCACACGAGGAAAAGAAGCTTTCAGAAGGCTACACGAATCACTTAGATTGTTGGCTTTTATTGTTAGAGCTCTATAACTTAAGACATTTCATTTAAATATTTTGACCATACAAAATTGGTTTCTCAATCTATTAAAAATTTTGTGTTTATAATTCAGAGGTACAAATAAGTATGAGACGGAGAACCGAGATACAGAGAGAGTAGTCTAGTGTCACCTCGTGCAGAAATTTGTGTATGAGCAGAGTGCAGATACCAAATCCAAACATTTTACTGGAATGGAGGATCGTAAACTACATTCATATCACAAAATGATTAGGGCAACATGTTGAGACAGGAAGACTTTCACATTCAGTTTTTTTTTACGATGATTTTCTCCTGCAGGACTCAAGTCATGCACTCCCACAAAGAAAACAGTTTGGAGTTGACCTGAATATACTATTTTAATTAAATCAAATCCATTTTCATTAATTATAGCGCCAATTCACAACAAATGTCATCTCAAGATTTGGTACAATCAAAGTCAATTGTAATACAATCATTGTAGTACAGTCATAATCCAGTCAAATTATAACAATGTTAATTGTATGAATTGGGGAAGGGTGCCTTCTCGTTTCATTGGTCATTTTAGATTTTATTAATTCACCAAATCATCTTGTTTATCCAAGATTATCTGACAAAACGCCTAATCATTACCAACAACACCCACATTCACCGAATGAATGTGAATCACAAAATGCTGATATTCAGCGAGTATGTGACAGTCAGGTTGATTCAGTCAGTCTGACTGCCCACCAGAGGCCGCTCTTTGACTTAAAACAGCATCTGCACTCAGCTGTGGGGCAAATGCAAAATGTCAAAAACACAAAGACACATACAACCATGAAGACAACTCAAGTCAGAGGACAAGACACACATCACCACAGCTCAAAATAGAAACTGTGAGAGTCAGTACATGGTAGCTACTATTCTCCCGCTCTGATTTTCCAAATGATGTGGAAAGTGAACAGTGTGAGATGTAAACAACACATATAAGTAAAACTTTTGTAGTGCCTAATCCCTCCTTTTCAGCAGTTACCACAAAAAAAACCCATGAAAAAAAATGTTACATCTCAGCTCAAACAACTAAACTCACACAAGTCCAAACCACAGTGTCTGCTTCATCCAACGTTTGTATAAAAACGATCTCTCATTTGGCAACGTGACCCCAAAGCACCAACAGCGACACTCCGGTGAAATAATCAATATGGATTTTGGGACTGGTGGTAATGGCAGATTGCGGGGTGCGTGTTTGCAAGTGTTTGTACATACAACAAATGAGAAACACGTGTCACATTCACGTGTTATGTGCAGCCAGGCTGGCGAGGCTGGGGAACTATTCCAGGCTCGGGCATTTTATTTTTGGGGTGTGTTGTATTATTGTTGCCCAACCCCCTCGCTAACGCCGTTCTCTCCTGCTCTGCTTGGACTCAGCTGTGGCTGCAGTGGCTCTGAAACAAGTCTTACTCGAAGTGAAATGGGTGATGAGCTGGACTGCCTATATTTGGGGGATCTGAGCATTTTAAGTTTGTTTTACCCATTTCTATTGTGTTAATAAGCTGGCTTTGTGAAAATATTCTGTCGTCTGTCTTTTAATAGTTTTGTACTCTGTGGTTAACACCATAATTCCAAAGAACAGTTTTTCTCACAATATAATAAATGTAAAATTACAAGCAGCAATAAAAATAATCTAAAATGTGAAATTACAGCCACCATGCAAACATTCACAGTATATAAAATCTACTTAATCTTCAAGGTGTGGCATGCATTTGTGATTGTGCTGGGATGTGGTATGAGTGTGTGAGCAGTGTGGGGAACCGGGTGTTGCCCATTAATTTAAACAGTTTCATGTGTCCTAGCAACAAGGACAAGAATGAGCATGAACACCCCATTGAGAAACACACCACCATTGAATGTGCAGAAACAAATTTAAACAGTTATCCAGTCAGCACATGTGCAGTAAACATACATGCACAGACACACAAAAAGCAGTGTGTGATTATCATCAGCATGACATGAGTCAGCTATTTATTATGACATCAGCAGGAGAAGGCATAATACCCACCCTCAGAAAAACACGAGATACTTGCACTCATTAAAATATAAACAGGGCTGCATGTGCATCTGCTTTTCAGGTGCTTGGACAGAGATATCAGTCAGTGTTCATTCATCGACATTTGTCTCTGGGTCTTTGTCATGCTGAAAAATGAGTTTAGAAAGCTTTCAACAAAAACAGGAAGTACATTGACTGAAGGTTGCCACAAACAAAAACTACTGTTTTTGTAAAATGCTAGCAAACAGAACAGAACAATTGTGCAAACCACCCAGTTTAACTAGTAATGCCCCCCCCCCCCCCCCCCCCAAAATTGTGCTGAAAAAAATAAAATAAAATCAAGTATCTACTGAGAAACACAGATTTTTTTTTACCAAACCTGTATGATATTAAACTTAACGAAACTGAAGTCTCTGGGAACGAATACCTGGTGTCACCCAGCGTTATCATTTCAAACTCATTAAACACATTATACTTTTAAACATCATTCTCTGATAATAGTTACTCACATAGTAGCTAAGGTGCAATCAGAAAAAAATGGATAATCCATCTTCCTCCCTTTCTCTCTTTTGCTCTTTAATAAAAATCAGTAGTTTTAATCTATAAATGAACAGATAAATGAGCAGTCTCTGTTCCTTTTCATTAGACCACAAGAGAAAAACTGAAAGTAAAAAACAAAAAACCAACTAATGACTGACAGTTTATCAGAAACAAAATACATTCAGTGTGTGTTTAGTTTCTAAATAACATGTACATTGACTTTTTGTCTGTGTAACTCTCACTGTGGGTCTGTTATACCTGCCTGTAGGAGTCCTTAGCAGCTTGTGTGCACACTACCTCTCATGAAGATGAGCCCTGAAATGATGTAGGATGCGGAGTTTAGCAACATACCCAAAGAACGAGTGTCTCCGACCGTGTCCAAACCCAGTTGGTGTTCCCTTCTTTGCAAATCGGTCTTTGTTCATTGTCCTTTGAGCTCTTAACTCATCCGCAACACTGTTTAAAATAACTGCCTTTTAGGACAGTTCTTGAACTTTACAACTCAGTAATTTTCTCCCATGAACCACCTGGTGTTTCCAAAATTGACTCCATGACGTTTTGGGGGGAAAAAAAAATAAACAAAAAGTAAAATCCACGTCAGAGGCGAAAACATAACTGATCAAATCAGAACAGATCTGGTTAATCTTCAGTGCCTCGGGATGAAGGAAAACCCGTTGAGGAATGTTGCAGGGTTTATCCAGAGAAGTCGTAAGCAAGCCTCAACAAGGGTACCAAGAGTGTTACTCTTACTCCAGAAAGAAGAAGCAGAAATGCAGCTATTACAACTGAAGACTCAGCCACACTGACACAGTTGTTTGTCTTGAAAGTTAGCAGATGGAAATACTCAAAATAATCATTCTAAAGAATAATTGCTTCCTAGAAAATGTCTTTAGTGGCATGAATACAAACTGTCCAAAAAATTAAAAACATAAAAAGAAGTCTAAAATCTTTTAAAGTAGCTTTACTACTCCAGCTCTCTGTCAGTGCCTCACTCACTCTGTTCGCAGAAAAGGGGAAGAGTTGTGCTGTTGCTGAGAGCAGTGACACTGCAGAGTAGCGTCAGTGATGGTTGACCTCTTCCCCTGGCAGTGTATGCGCTTGCAGAGTCCCCCGAGGTCGCTGTGGGAGCTGAGGACAATCCACCATGTGCTCAGAAGCTGTCAAGGAGTCTGATTCATGCAGACTAATCCAACAGCAACCCAAATGTTTTCAAGGTCCGAGCTGGCTGTTATTTAAGCCTTACATTAACAAACTGCCAAGCAGTGGAGTTCTTACTCTTTCCAAGCCTTGTTAGACCGAATACACTCCTACGTTTAGACACTGACAGAGGAAGGGCTCGGTGTGTCCTAACTTGTTAGAGGGAGATATGACTACAAAGCATGACTGGCAGGTGTTTTTGTCTCTGGCAGAGATAACTTGACACAGCTATCGTTGACACGTGAGATCAACGTGCTGCCTGACCCGATACCCTCCTTGCGCTGCCCTGCAGCTACAGGATATTGTTAGAGTTGGTGCTTTGCAAGGTGGCAAGGAGGGATAAGAAGTACACGAGAGCATGCAAAGCAAAAAGAAAAAAAGGACAAAACTGTTCCCTCAACTTTTCAAACTCTAAATTTTCTTAATCACAGCCCATGTTGATAGAGAAACTTTACTAAATAAGTTATGAAACCAGACAGACTAAACAGAGCGCCCTGTTTAAATTGTGTTTTCATGTCCCAAAATGTTCTTAATATGAGCTGCAAACAAAGATTATTGTCATTATGCTGTAGCTTAAAGGTTGTGTAAAGTCTTAAAAAAGTCATTTAATATTGTAAAAACAAATCAGTTTACATCAATCTTTCCATGGGGGCCACTCAAATACGATCAATATGAAAAACTATTTATTTCTGTTGTGAAAGTTTTAACAGATGGGGTCTATGGGGAATGACTAGATTTTCGAACTGGCTCCAAGTGGACATTTAATCAAAAGTTTTAGCTCCACTACTGCAGTCTACCAAAATGCATCCCAGTGAGTTACTGGCCTGACATGCTGTCGGTTGTAAGTATCAAAGGAACTGTGAGTACTGGATGCAGTATCTTATAAATATTTGATTCCATCTAAGTCACTGTTTACAGCTTGGTGAGCTGCAGAAGGACCCAGGAGACACACAATAAAACTACATGATGAAAATCCAGAGGGAAAACCTTGCTACTTCTAAAAGAGTCCAAACCAAGAAGTAGAGTGTAGATAAATTATCACAAGCTCTCTATTCAGATATATGTGTTGAAAGTACTGCAAATTAAAGATGTGACCAGAGTTTCAGGCCGTATACAGAGAACATCATAGCACACAAAGTTACCAGTGACCTCCTCGTGACCTCAGATAATGGAGTCTATACTTGTCTATACTTGTCCTGCTGGATCTAAGTGCTACATCTGATACGATCGATCACAACACTCCATTGCAGGGGCTCAAACATGTTATTGGGATTAAATGACCTGCACCAGGCTGGTTAAAGTAATGTCTGTCTGATAGATTCCAATTTGTAAATGAGGATTTCTCCACACACACCACATTTAGTCATGGACAACCATGGGGTTCTGTACATGGAACTTTTTTTTTTATTTCACACACACTGCCTTTAAACAAAGCTATTAGGCAGTGAGGCATACATTTCCTTTGCTATGCCAATGAAACCAAAATGAAACAAAATTTGTTACATATTTGTTACCAAATTAGATACAAAGTTCTGAATGCCCTTTAATTTTCTACTCACAAACTGCCAAAACAAGTGTTTTTGGGCCTGAAGACCACAGAAATGGTTATTTTTGACAGCCTTTTAAACAACCTTCTTACCAGCAAAATATTGCCATTATTAGGAGGTTATCATCTGAGAGTGTTCTATGCATTTGTTACTTCTAGGTTTGACTATAATTATTTTCCCTCAGGATGGACGAATAGCTCTTTAAAAAGTCAACTGATGGGAACTTTGATGGGAACGTGAGGGGTCATATTTCTCCAGTTGTAGCTTCTTTTCACTACCTCCCTGTGGAATACAGAATATGAAATTATTCTCCCCACACAGAAAGCTCAGAATGACAAAGCTCCACTGTATCTTAAACACTTTATCACTATATTCTCCAACAGAGCACTTTACTCTCAGAGTGCAGCCTCACATTTGGTCCCTTAAGTTTCCAAAAGTAGACTGGGAGTCAGAGCTTTCAGCTATCAAGACCCCTCTCTTGTGGAACCAGCTTCCAGTTTGGGTTCAAGAGGCAGACACCCTCTCTACCAAGATATTCTCCTTTTTGATAAAGTCTAAAGTTAGAACTGGATCAGGTGTGACTGAAAGGCTGGCAGTGGGACCCATGGGGACCTACCATGATATATTAAGTTCCTTTCCTCTAGCCTCCTCTCCTTCTCTCCATGTATTAGTTTGCCAATACTAAATGTTATGAAGGTGTTTCAGGTTCTGGAGCTGCATCTTTCTATTCTGCAGTTACTGACTCGGCCAACAAGTCCATTGTTTATTACCTGTTGCTTTTATCTCATTCTCTCTTAGCTGTCCCCTTGCCCCAACCGTATGCTGTTGCTATTAGTTAAAGTTATACACTTATTTGATCTTCAGGGACACTTGTTGCACAGCAACTGACAAAGCCACCACAACCACTTCCCTTAGCACCAAGTTAATGCTGTGAACTGACAAGAGGACTCTCTTTAGATATTCATCTTCCACATGTGGTGTCATTTGTTATCAGACTAATGCGCCTGAAATTACAATAACATTCTTATCATGAATGTTCCCATTACAAAATCTACTAAGTGCAACTATTGTCTACTGTACTTTGAATTTCATCCAGTTAAACATGTTCAACTCGGATTCAGAGTCAACACTTCATCCAAACGTCTGTGAGAAATAGAAGTAGAAATATTGGGAACTTTGAGTCTAATAGAAGAAAGTCTGGAATAGATTTTAGTTTTTATCTTTGTTTTTATTGTATTCTACATTCAATTCATGCCTTTTTCTGCCTAATGGTCGTTGTGCCTGAGGCCAAAGTAGCTGACAACACTGAGCAGCTCACACATTACACAAGAAGGCGGCATAATGACATCGCTGAAATGTCACGATGTCTGACGTATATACACACATTATGTTTACAAGCTTCTTTCTCCACATAGTTACAGGCAGACAGCGGGGTAGGTCAACAGCAGAGGCTTGGAGACAGCACAGGAAGGGGGGGGGAGTAAGGCACCCAAGTTTCATGTTTATCTGATACCAGATGGTTTAATTTTACTTGAGAAAGCGTGACTGTGGGCAGGAGTTTTGTTGTCACTATGATATAAATTCACAGTTTATTAAACAGTTTGGAGAAAAGTTTTGTTCAGTTTAATTTTGGCTCACTGAGGTGGTGTTGTACAAAACCTTGCTCTTCGACCACTGCTCTTACTGTGATCCATTTGTCACAGAGGCTTACAGTGATACAATGATGGCTTGATTTTACTCTTGAACACACATATCACATTTGGTCAACTTTAACTGCTTTTATGCAGCTGTACATTATGCAGCTGTTAATTCTTAATAAAAAATTTTATAACATAACTTTCAAAACTTTAGTATGAAGAATGCGTGTTGAATGAGCTTGAGTAAAGCATTAATTGGACTAATGAGAAAAAAAAGCCTGTGAAAAGTCTAGTTTTATGTCATAATATCAGTATTCTTCTGTATTTGTTGCTGCACTATTGTATGTACATGTGTAAAACTAACTGACAATACAAATGATTGAAATCAAGACCACAGGAAGAGATTGACAAAACTGCTCCAAACAGCTTGCAGTCATGCAAAGAAGTTCTCCTTACGCTCATGACAACAGTATGCTAATAGGTCAAATCACCAAAGACAACACTACAAGAAAGGCTGTTAATTCTTAATTCTTGCACTAAAATCCTGTTAAGATTAAACAACCATGTAAGAACAACATTTATGCAGATTACCTTGCAGCACTGTAGGCTAACAATAGGAAAAAGACAAAGATGTTGGGGTTTTCACAGAAATATCTGGAAATAATTAGTACTAATTTCATAAGCTTTATAAACTTGTACATGCATGACCCTAAAGCAGCAGGGTGACCTTACCTCCATGTAGTTCCCTAAACTGACTCACTGATCATATTTGTGCACACAGAAAATCTGCTCCTTAGTTTTTAATGCAACTGTTATCTGTATTTATTGCTCATTTCTGTAACGTCCATCAGTCAAGAAAAATGAATAAATACAAGAAATATATAGTGGAGTTCTGCAGAGAGGTCTTAATACATTGGGCCTTGTCATAACTTGAAAAAAATTGCATCAGATTGTGCTTTTCTGACGTAAAACAGACACAGGCTCCTGGTTTTCAGTCATGTGGAATGAGAAAAAAAAGTGCTGTGAAAGTGTGAACCCTGTGTTTACTGTGGTAAGCAGCTCCCAATCCCTCCCAACTAAGCTTTGCCTTTGTTAAACAGAAACCTTAGGTCAGAGAAAAGCAGTCCATCTGCTGCTATAGGGACCTTTTCGTCACTATTTGACCTGCGCAGGGCCTGCTGAACACCTTAGGCCCAAAACAAGACCATCTCTTTCATTGCAAGAACAATGAGGTCCATTGAGATGATACTGCTCCCGACGTCAACAAAGTCATGATTTTCCAGAGTTACCTTCTCATCAAACAATGAGGCTTTTTTGCAACAGCCAACCCATGACACACATTTTGATGACATGAAAAAGCAGCTTCTGTTATAATGAAAAAAGTCCTATTACCTATGACATTCTGAAACAAAATACACGTACTTGAGTTAACTAAAGTTCAGCTGGGCAACAGTATCACAAGGACTGTAAAGACACTGTTGGTGGACAATCCCAAACTTTGTTATCATTCCATCCTCGTCTTCTGCTTCAAACAAAGTTCTAGAAACCCTAACAATATATACTTTGCGTCAAAAGGCTTCTAATCACAGATACTACCTGGGTGTGTGAGCCAAGGTGAAGCGACGCTGTAGAGCAATGTTGCGGTTCATGAGGAGCTTGCGGAACAGCAGTGGAGAGTGCCGAGGGGAATCACAGGGGGACATCCTGGGGGATCCGGAGGGCGAGACAGACGGTGACTGTTGTTTCAGCCTGGTGGGCTGAGTGCTGCTGAGTGGGAAGCAACCTGCCTCTCCTGAGCTTTCCCATAGGGCCTCACTCATGCTGCTGTGTGAGCCTTAAAATATCTTCTTTCTTTCTGCTGCGCTCTTGTTCATCAGTCTCACTCCTGATAGGGGGTCCAATTCATCCATCTCAAAGCAGCAGTATTCTTCAGGGGAATCAAAAATAACTCAAAAGTTTGTCTTGTATTGATGCACTTCATACTCTGAGACACTAGTGAGTGTCTTTAAATTCTGCAGATTGACTTCTACTTTACAGCTCGAGAATGTCCACCTATCTCTACACTGAAATCTGCAAGCCCTGTTGATGGACACAGACATGAGTGCAGGACAGAGCCCTCCCCTAAGAGGTAAGCTGTGTTTACACAGCACTGAGCTCTGCCTAAATATGGCAAGGCCTGAATTATAGCATTGTTAGCTCATGCCATGGGTGAGCTAGCTATGTCCCACAACCCCTAAATGCAGAAGTGAAGCAGCCAGAAAAGCACAACAGTTTACATCCGTTTCCTTCGACAACTCATCAGTTCACAAACATTAACCAGTGATTGCAGCTCTCCTTGTGTGGACACATGCCAGAGTGCTCCGTGCTGCACTGAGAGGCCACAGCCAAGACAGATTTTCACCATGCTGATCTCTGAGGCCCCACTCTGTCTAAAAACAGAGCCTGCTTGAGATAAAAGATAAAATGAATCCTGGAAATGTCACTTTAACTTTTACTGCTATCTCAAGTGAATAGTGCTTTCCCAGTGGGGCTGAGTGGGGATGGAAAAAGAGCATTTAATCTCTGACCCACAGACAGTCAATGATCCAAAACCCTTCTACCCAAAACACAACCTTGTGAATTCAGCCAAAACACATAAACTGACATCTGAAATCTGCTTGTATCTAAACACTCCAATGATAGGAAGCTGCAAATGCATGTTGCATGTACTTCAGATGCACAGCTTCAGGCAATACTCATCTGTAATCAGCTCCAGCCGAACAGTAAAAGGAATTGTTCACTGTGTTTTCAGTTTCAGGCATTCAGAGGTTATAAAAGTTACTGATGGTCAGCTGCGTGACAGGAGTGTGTGTCCTGATGTTTATCACTGATGAGCTTAAGTTGGTAACAGACAAAAGCAAATATGAACCTGGAATATTTTGACTACAAGTGTGATCTGAGAGAACATGTCGTCCCATGATCTGGTTAAATCAGCACACGTCTGTTTTTCTCAGTCTCAGTCCCACCCTCCCCCCAACATCAGAAAGTCATATGCTGAATCCTGGCCATTTTTAGCTGTTTTACCCAGCATTGAAACAACTTGAATTATTCAAGAGAAAACTTTCTTTTAACACTCCTCTTACAGGGCTTTGTTGCTGCTGTGCTGCCTCTGCACCACAGTTATCACAGATCAGCTGTCAATCAGTGTTTTTTGTAGATTCTGAAACATTCTAACCACTGTAGGTAGCTCTCTTAATTTTATCAGTTCAATCACATCAATATGAAACCTGCACACCAAGTGTGAACAACAACAGCAGATGTTAAGGCTCTTGTCAGATAACTACAGGATAGGTAATAGAATTTACATTAACAGCAACGAGTAATGACTGGGTTAAGCAATATGGTTAATACTTAAAACCAGATGACAAAGTAATATTTCTCTGGCCAATCAGAAAATAAAACTAACATGAAATGTTTACTTTCTACATCCATTTAAATGAAGCGTTAAAGTAACGACATAAGGGGTCTCTTGAGTCTGGGATGGGGGTGGACTGATTTAACTCAGTAAGGGTCAAGAGGGGTCACTGCAATGAGCTCACCAACAAAAACACAGCTGTTGTAAGAGTTGTTGTTAAGCACTGCCAAATGAGGCCAGTAGATGGCTCCCACGTGCACACGAACAGACACAGTTCACACAAACAATGATGCAGACAAATACAATAACATGAAAAAAAAAAGCACACAAACATACAAGAACAAATTTGGAGTAGCAAAATGTCACTTTATCTTGTGGGGTATTGACTTGAGGAATATAATCCTGGGATTTGGTGGAATTGGGCTGTGGCACCTGGCAGCATCACAACTGCAGCTCTGGCCTAAAGGACACCCGAAGGGAAGTGTTTTGAACTTTTAACCCTGGAGACAATCTACGTCATTTGCTAACACAGTCTTCCATTATCCTATGATGAACGAAGGCTTGGCCGAGCTGGTGAACAGAATTAAAATATAAAAACCTGCAGACTGCGTGGGCCCCATCATTAAAGCGTCGTGGTTATGAGTCAGTGGGGAAAAAAGACTGGGAGCTGGATTCCATGTGACTAATACTGGGATCGGTGGAACTATTTCTCCAACTGAGTCACACACCCTTTTCTCCTCCCACCTGATCAAACACACACACACGCAAGCACGCACACACACACACACACACACAAACACCTAAATTGATTTCAAAACACACACAAACACTAAAACAAAGAAATAAAATGTGACAGAAACTGGAAAAGCCATTTGGAACTGACAATATTCATGCTTTCATCCATTAAGCTCTACTATGTGTAGGTGTGATTGCATCATCCTGCCTGTCACATATTCAGCCAAGGACTTCTCATAAAAGAACAGTGGAGATAACTTAACAACATAACTGCATATTCATATAAATGACACACATCTCTCTTTAAATGCCAGAAGTAGTGTTTATTGCACTTCTCTCCCAAGGCTATATTTTCAATAAAAAAAAGGCTTCCCTCAAAAGAAGTGCATCTCCAGCAGTTAAGCCTTAATAATAAATTCCCCTTTAGGAGATGTGAGGGGGCACAGCTATTACCATGAAAGTAGCATAAACCTTAACTAACATGCTTTCACAGAAAGTATAATGATATATGGGGGTTACTTGGATATAAACAAAATGAGAAGAAGACAGCAGTTCCACATACAGACAAAAATATGCATTATTTGACCTGTAATATTAAACGAGTGGCATTTTTAGAAGGCTTTGCAGTGCTTTTCAGGCTACATAGGGATATAAACCTTTTTCAAAAAGTTAGACATGTTTTGATATAAAGGTATGATTTGTAGCCACAAAGTAAAAAGTCGTAGCATCAACAGAGTGCACTGACAAAATCAAGTAGCAAAAGAAAACTTAACAGAAGATTTTCCCACCAGAAGTGTTATCTACAGTTTTAGACATATTACACTATCACATTACAACTGCACCATATGTATGTATATGAGTGTCTCAATGTCCTTTTCATGAGAATTCATGTCACCAAAAAAGTAAAAAAATAAAGATTTTTCATGTCACATCTGATTGACTGTGCCACTTAAATGGACCACCATCATTGTCAAAGTATATATGAAAAGAAGCAGAACCGAGTAACTGACAGATGTTCAACAACACGGCGTTGTGAACAGTAGGATGAAATGTTCAAGACATTTTGTTGCCTCTATCTTTCTCCGTGGGTGATGATCATACGTGTAAGTATGGCCTGACTTCACTGCACAGATGTTGTCTTTAGGTTACTTGAATGGTGATTTTGTCAGACAAAGCTCCGGTTGATTTTTTCTGTAAAATCAGAATTTCATCAGAGCACAGTGAAAGTTTGGAAATGCTTCCTGTGACCATGAATTGACACATTGTCACAGTTTCTGATGCATTTAGCTGTCTGAGAAAAAGACAGAAAACTATGTGAATGAGAACAGCTTTAATGAAAAATTGGCTGTATCAATACACACTTATGCTTTGTTGTTTAAAAAAAAAGATGCAAAACTATGTAAATATGGAGGTTGTGCAAAGTGCCTCAGCCCATTTTGGTCAGACTAATACAATAATTTTTTTTTTTTTTTTGCACTTCTGGTCGCTTTATACCAGTAAAAGCACTCATAAAAACCAGTGCTCCATGTCATTGTAATGCTACCGCATTTTATACAGCTCATTGTTGCACATCCAAAATGTTGTATCTTGAGCCGTGTTTGCAGCTTTTGAAAATGTACTCAGTCGGATCGGTTCCTCTGTTTCAAATAATTAGGTTTACAGTGTATTACTTAGGGGTAAAACTAGTAAAGGTGGGATGCAGGCAGAAATTATTCCAAAAAGTTGAACACTTTACTGTGGTTCTGAGCTCATCTCTGTTGTATTTGTTGCTCAGATAACATACAGCTCTGTGTATGTAGGCTGCTTTGTGTCTGATGATTGATAATCAAGGTGACTGAGGAGCTGAAGTAGGAGCTTGATAAAGCGAAAGAGAAGGAGGCTGAAATCAATCAAGGAGAAAATGACATTCTGTAAATTGCAGGGAGTGACTTAATTTCCGCACTCTGAAGTTTCTTTTGCAAAGATTTGTCATTTTGTTCAGCCTATCAAATTCAGCCTCTTCACCACTAAAGCTTTACCTGCATTATCACATAATAGTGTTTGCTCCTGGGCAGAATTTCATTACTGGTGACATTTGAAAATGTAGCACTTCTGAGCATTCATTAGTGTGCCTGTTCAGTACACCAACATGACTCAGACTCTTTGAGGTATGACTACATTAGACCTCTGAAGGAGTCCTGGTGTACAAAAAGTCATCAGATGTCACCAAAATGTCTTTTATATCCTGTAAGTTGCAGATGGCGCCTGCGGGGATCAACATATCCCACACATCACACCAAAATAAGGGTAATATGAAAGTCAACTCATCACCTTGAACTCTGTCACCCTCAGGTTTTGCAGCAGCATGGCAGAGCTCGTGGTCCTGCACAAAGATATCAGGGGGTTTTGTTGCCATGATGCCATGTAGTTTGCAACAATTTTTGAATTTTTGAAGGTTTGAATTTTGACCCCCACATGAAAGGTACTACTTACAGTAGGGGTCTTTAGGCAAGACCCCCTTACGCTACCTGCCAACCTGGGAAATGAGTGAAAGTCACTTTGGATAAAAGCATCTGCCAAATGCATAAACACATCTTGCCTTCTTCCCATAATGCATCATGCAACCAGATAACATTCTTCCATTGCTCCATTGTTCAGTTGTGACACTCAGATGTTCATGGCAGATGCTTTCAGAAGAGGACAGGGTTCAGCATGGCCACTCTGGATGAACTCCAACTAAGACTTTCAACAATTTATCTACAATACTGCAGGATCATGCTTGTCTATAAGCTTTCATTACGACTGTTGTCAGTTCAAAAGATGTCCTTCCACAGCACACAGGTCCTCGATAGAACTGTAGTCCTACAGTCACAATCTGGAACTTGTCAAAATCACTCAGATCCTCACACTTGTCCAAATTTCCCGTTTCCATTACTTTAACTTCAAGAAGTGATCATTCACTTGCTGCCTAATATCACCCAACCCTTGACAGGTGCCACTGTAATGAAATAATTAAGGTTATCAACTTCATCTGTCAGGAGTTGTAGCGGTTGGACTTGGGTCGAAACACCTGATCTCTTACAGCCACAAAGAAAGTGTCCAAAGCAGTTCGAAGGCATGTTAAAAAACACAGATCAAAACATTGCCTAAGTTTGACCTAATGTTAGGTTTTAGTCCCATTAAAAACACATTTAAACATTCATACGTTTATGTGAGAAGGAATGAAATGTGTCAAATGTGTTTGCTTTAGTTAAAAAACAGAAATTACAACAAATAACCTCTGGATGGTTCCCACGTTCACAGCATAATGTCTACACAGCCACACACTGCTCACTAATTATTCCATTCAAAAACCAAACTCTTAACTTTAGTTTCAGACTAACTAACAGGTCTTGTAAGAGCCTCCAAGGTAAAATGATAAAATCTTGTGTATGCAAGATTTATTCATGAATAAAGAAAAAAAAATCATAGTAAGGAGGAAAAAGTTCAGAGTTTCTTTAAAAAATAAATTAAAAAAAATAAATGGCCACTCCAAAGATGATTATATATTTACTTCTTAAAATGGTGCTTGTCTTGCTGCTGCTCTCATCAATATAACAGTGGCAGCAAGAATATAAGTTTGTCACGGTTTTATGCTTTACCTCTCTTGTTTTCAGGTTCTTTGTTATGTTTCAGGTTCTTTTTCATGTTTTCAGGTTCCATGTTTTCTCCCCATCACTTAGTTCACTCAAGTCACCTGTTTCTGTTCACAGCTGCACATCATCACCAATCACCTCCCCACAGTACTTAGTTTCCAGGTTCAGTCTCACTCATTGCAAAATCCTCACTTCATTTACCGTCCATGTTTGATGCTATGTTTTGCCAAGTAAAGTTTTGCTACCATAGCCATAGTTTTCATAGTCTTGTTTATTTAATAATCATACTCTTGTTTTTTTGCATCATAGTCTTGTTTTGTTTGTTTGTTTCATAGTCCAAGCATTTTTGATAACTGGCTCAGCTGCACCCTCTGTTCTTGTCTTACCTTTGTTTTTGGAAAAAAAACCTTGTCATTTTGGAAGTCTGCATCTGGGTCCTCCGTTCCTGCACCAAAGAACCTGACAAAGTTATAATAACTGAAACAAAAAGATATGTATTTGGTCCAGAAGGGCACCTTTATGAAGTGCAAAGCCAACACAATATTCCCTTTATCGACTTTTCTTCACAGCACCTAATCAAAGAAGTTTGTAGTTTTCAGCAAATCGCATGAAAAGATCGATAATCTACGTGGAAGCTAACCCACAAGACAAAAGATGCATAGTGTGATAAAATATCTGGGTACTTAAGGTTTAGGCAAAGACAACTCAAGCCAGAAAATAAACAAAAGACTTCTGTGACTGTTTTTTAAGCCAAGAATTTGGTAAATAAGTGAGCTTTGTGGCACAGTACACGGTTACAGCAAAAAGGAAAAAGGAAATCATAAACAGTGTGGTACATGGATTTCATTTGAATTTTCTTAGGACGAAAGTTGTCCTCTATAGTGCAGACAAATAAGTAACGTTAGACTTTGGCTGAACAGAAACTACTACTTACAAGCAGCAGGTCATTTGTTGGTTTAATCTTTTTGACGGTAAGAAAACTACAAAATATCAGAAGACAAAATAGACTTTAATTATTTCATCACTTTTTAATTTTATAATGTTGATGCAAAATTAAATCTACCATATCTAAATATTTGGCTTCTTCCATGACAGCTTTCTTTGTTTTTATTTCATTATTGTTTTGAATGATAAAATCTGATTCTCTTAAAGCTTTTGATCAACACGATCAAACTAGCAGGATTTCAGCCTTATCTGGAAATGAACTAAATTGTTTTTGCCCAAAAAATGCCTTTTTTTTAATAGAATTTAGTTAACTGATTTCATACAATGAAGTGATATGATCTATAGACAAGATTGTGATTTTCAAGGAATTTATTTGAAACAAAAAACTTTTAAAATAATATATTCAAAGAAAAAATTCATGAGTATTTTTTTCTTTTTGGGGTCTTTGTATTTGACACAATTCCAGATGAAATTAACCAAACTGACCACAGCCTTGTGGACTAGTTTCCATGCTTGTTCCTTTAACTTACATGATATACATACAACATTTCAACAAAGTTGTTTAAAGGGATTGAAAAAAATGTTTTAGATCTAAAATCTGAAGCTCTGGTCAAGAGACAAATTGCCCCCTTGGAAAATAGAGTGAAGAAAGGAGCAAAGCAGTGTTAAGGTGGGATTATCAAGAGCCAGGAACAAGAAGAGGCTCATTCTGGACAACTTCCTCAGAAATAGACCATGAACTGGGACGAAAGCCAGGAAGAGCTGTCAATATGTCACTGCTCAGAAGACTACAAATCACAGCGTCTCATTTAGATCTATCAGGCTTCATAGAATAAATGTCACACCTTTGCTCTAATGCTTATTTAAATGAATAACCAATATGACTTCAAATAAAATGACTAAATCTTAACAATACCAAATCATCTTAAACATGTTAAACCATTAGCATTCTTCATTGCATAGCAACGTGGTTTTCAGTTTGGCATTAATTAATGTCTTGGAGGATTAAACTGATTGTGCTAAACACAATGATGTTAGGGATGGGTCATTCATAAAATATTGAGGCTCGAGGACACGGTTTATACCAAACGACTCATTCATCAAACTTTGCAGTCTGTGTCTGCGGGTGAAAATATCTTATTCAGTGAGACATTCAGATTTACATTACAGACCCAGCCTGGAGAAGAATAATAAGGCCTCCTCACATTTACATCCACCCACAACTTCAAATCATGCTGCATTTGCTCTACCTTGCTTTTTTGCTTTGCTATTAACAGCATATCCAGTATTTGTAGTTTTTTTTAATAAAAAATAGCAAAGAATGTTCTACAAGTAATCTGTCTGACGTTTTAATAGTAGGAAATACGACTTTTTGTTGATGTGTTCTTTGATTTTCCTCACAGTGGGAGGTTGGAAATTGGAAGTCACCATCAGAACAACAGCAGCTATGCTGATACTAAATAAAGAAATGAATAAACAAACAAACTTGTAAACACTGGCAAAGCATTACCCATAAAAGCAATGGTTCTTAACTTCTAAAGACTTAAGACACAGAAGAATAAACAAAAAATGATACTTCATAAAGCCTAGATGTGACTTGTCACCGAGATGTGACCGAACTGCAGCAGAATAAGGGAAGTCTTGCTTTTCTGTCATTTCGTAACTTTTGCCTTTTGGGTTTGTTGATGAATAAATTAGCCAGTATCGAAAACATTTGGCCTAAACTGCTTCAAACACCCATCGTCAAATCTAAATGTCTGTCAGGGACTGCTGCATCTCCAAGGCAATTATGAGCTTCTCAATGGCAAACTGTTTGTGGTTATTCAAATATGATGTCAGCTGAGATTCTATCAACAGCCACCTTGGGCTGTCACCACAGAGACGGTGTGGCGAAACAGTGCAGTTATCAAGATAACTGGTCAGCAGTGCAGAAAAAGGTGTGCTTAAGCAAAAGTAACAAGAAGGGAAATGAGCAGATGATATTTCATGCAACTTCTAATGTCATGATCTCATTATTTCTTACTGATGAGGAGTATTATTTGGAGATTTACCTCATACAGGGTTTTTAAAGAGGTCAACTCAGCTGAGGGAATTTCTATGTTTGAACCAACTGCTGAATGGAAAACTGAGAACAAACAGGAAGGAGCCAATGTGGCAAGTAGTTTGCTCTGCAAATATAGCCTGGTGTTTATAAGAAATTGCTACTGCTCAGGGTTTATCAGCAAATACAAACTGACAACCAATGATGAAAAGTCAACAGAAGCTCGGAGGAAAACACAATGACTTTGTAATTCATACCACAGCAGCATTTCTCTCACTGCCTGTTCAGGGAGGTACTGCTGCTTTGTTGTTGTACCTCAGTTTACATGACACTAGAAAAAACTAATTACTCTTAGTAAAACCAAAAGTGGACTTTTAAAGTACATTTTTACATATTAGTACGGCTAAAATTGTAGAAAACAGAAGCTCTCAAAGCCAAACTAACAAGTTGACTCAAATAGGCCAAGGTGCGGCACACATGCTCCAAAGCACCATCTCTTTGTAAAAACAATAAAGCTTAAGAGTAATATCAACTAAGACAAAAGACCAACAAAGCTATTCTTATCATTTCTTTTGTCTGATGGGTAAACATGTCCGAAATTGTGAGGGATTCTCTGCAGTCACTCTTGATTTTACGGCCATGGTGCCATCTGACAAAATCACCATTCAAATACCTTAAAGAAAATGTCTGAGCAGTGGATTTAGTTATGCAAGCAGAGTGTCTCGAACATTTTCTTACACACTACACAATGTTACATCGTCTGCAATACTTTAGTTAATAATTCAATTCCATTCCCATGCGTGGGACATTGACAGTAGTCCATTTAACTGACCGTTCAAAGCTCTAACCACAGCTCAACGTAACTGAGCATGTAACTGTTCTGAATAGTATTTGAGATCATATGCAAAATAATGCTTTATGAATGTGCTCACTATACATTATGGGCATGATATTCATAAGAAAGTGTCAGTTTTCTGCCATCTGTCTTTGAGAGGCTGACAGGATGACACCAAAGTTGTCTTCACACTTGAACACCCATGATTAATTTGAAGAGTGTGCTGACAATCAGCTTCAGATTATTTCTGCAATTGCTGCTAACACATGCACTTCACAGCAGGAAGCTTCCTACGGGAGATGCACTCACACAGCTGCAAACACTACAAACCGATAACTGGCAGGAAAATCTCTGCAGGAAACATCTGACCAAATTCTTCAGATATTCAGACATTCGGACATGTTAGGGTTTCAAAACTGAAGTCAAATTCTCAACAAATTCCAGTCATGTTAACACCCTGTTCCAATGGTCTGTCAGCCTCTCAGCAGTTCTGCTTAACAAAAGCAACAAAAAAAAGTGTAAAAATGTAACTGTGACGTTCTGTTGCCTAACGGACAACATGAGTTGGTGTATTTTTCTACGTCAAATCGATCACATTTTAAACCATTTGTTTCTGTGTTTTTAATGAATCAGTGATGGAAGACCAACTTCCCACCACCAGCATGTCCATTGCCATTGCTACACTCGGCTGACCAGTGACTCGGGGCTGAACAAAAACACATCACCTGGTGAGAAAAGATAGGCAGGCGTCCGGAAGAATGAAGACAGCCAGCCGTGGAAGTCCTCATTAAAACGGTTTTCAACTTCAACCCTCAGTGTGGAACAGGTGAGGGTCCATTTTTTCAAATTTCCTGTGGTTTCCCATCCAAGTGTTACAGAAATATATATTTACTATATAACTGACATGTGTTATGTCATGCCTCCCTTTCTCCTGGTCTGCACCACACGGAGTTGCTAGTTACAGGAAAAATATTCTGTGTTAGAGCCATTGTTCCCTTTGAGGTTATCTGATTTATTTTTACGTATATGTGTGTATAACTTTTAGTGTCTGTGTGGTGTTAAAAATAAAAAACTCACAAAACACTTGTTTCAATGCTGAATAGTGAGAAAGGTGGCTCCTGAAGGTGTTACTAAAGCTGAAGAAAGTTCGTTTACACGTGTCCAATCCGCTTCTGCGACACTGCTTCATTTGCACTCTATGACAGGCAGTCATCCTTCGAGTTCTCTGGGAAAGGGATTTCACAACTGAAAGTGCTAAATAAATTACAGAGGCAAAAGCGTTTGAATGTGTATTTTGTTTGTCTAAATCGTTGTTTCATTCTGTGATGATTTCCATCTGTGGAAATAACCATATTTTCAGTGCCAGTAGTCACAGTATGATACCCTCTCTGTATGAGCTAAATGCACTGCGATAAAGTTAAGCATCCATTCAGCTGACATGACAGGGATAGGAAAACCTTTCCACAGTCCCAAATGAGGTAGTTTATCAATAGTGTTTCAACTGGAAGGTCAGACTGTGCTCCTTTTCGGGATCCCTGGGCAAGCTGACTGTCATTAAAAGGTCAGAACATTAGGGAGGTTTCTCAGCCTTTTCAGAAAACATTTTTTATTCCATTTGTGAAAAAATAGCATGACATTTAGAGACCCAGTGTGGGATTTTTCTTTCACTGACAACAGTAGCATAAGGAGAAATGTTCCCGCAGAAAAAGTAGCTCCAAAAAAAAAAAGACAAACACCTGAAAATTAAACAAAATATCGTAAATTACACTGCTTTGGTTGCCCAAATATGCTGGTCATACAATCAAGTTCAGTACATTCAGATCACAAATCTGATTACAGAGTATGACCTGGGAACCAGCTGGTTTCCAGATATGACCCAACACAGAAAATGATTCACATTACATTTGAAAAGAGGCCTTTTCACTGAGGGAAACATTGATCCGCTGCAGCAAACACATGAAAGAATAATTACCTTTGAAAATTACAGTTTCAAACCCTCCTCAATTCACTAATAAAGTGCACCAGGTAGAATGTAGTGCAAATATTGAATGGTATTCAGAGCTGCGTCTCAGAACCAGCCTCAGAATTGAAACAGAAGCACCTCTGCATCCTGATTTTAATAGTGTAGTGACTTCTAGAGAATCTTACTGACAGTTTGTGTCACAAACACATGACGTCCCCAAGAGATTAAATGTAACTAAACCTCTTTAAACCAAAATTAAAAAAAAGGAAAATGCATAAAAAACCATGTTGTAGAGCACAAGAAAACCACAGGTTGCAATGTATCAGATGCCTTTGTTCTTCGGTATAGTCGCAGAAACTCATTTATGTGCAAACATGAAAAAAACAAACAGGAATTTAACATTGAGAAATTTATGAAGGATTGGAAAAATAAACATTACAAATTGGGCTGGTTGAGAATGAAACACCAGAACTTGCAATGGGTAAAACATGGTGGACTTGCTGTGGGATTTGCTATTTGTATTCCACAGCAACTTCAGGTAATCATCTCCTCAAAATGATCTTAAGCTGCATTTTACTTTTATATTGCCCACAGTCTCAAATAATCTGATGAAATTTATTACATCCCAATTTCATCAGAACTCACACAACAGCCTCACAACCTGCATTTTGTTTGGAGCATCAGATTGTGATTTAGGCTTTTTAGGTGGATTCACATTAGCATACCAATATTCCCTAAAGCAGCTTTAATTCTATTTGAACAATATGAACACAAATATTGCAGTCAAACTATAATAGTCTTATTAGGCAAAGGGCCTCAGTTTGATTTCTGGCTGTGAAAAGCAAATATTCCAGAATTACTGTGAGGTGAATGTGACACAGATTGGTGCTTTACAGCCAATAATTAAACCATTACATGGGGCAGATTTAGTACAATTAGGATAAATCAATTCAATACTGTAGTAAGTAAGAGTATAATTTTCAGTTAGCTTCATATTATTTCCACATGGCTTCATATCGAGACCCATATTGTTGTTGTCGTAACAAGCACTTTGAGTATTACTTACAAAGTAACTACTTTTAGTTTTAAATATACAATAAGACTTGAAATTTTTATCATATGAAACTGAATCAAATGAAAATTTAGTGAACTATTCTGGCGAGTGTGTGCATATCAAGATATCCATCCCAACAATATCAGAAGGTAGTGGGCTTAGATCAGGGACTGCTGTTTAAAATGGTAAATATCCA
Organism: Leuresthes tenuis; assembly: GCF_036924035.1. Taxonomy (NCBI): domain Eukaryota; kingdom Metazoa; phylum Chordata; class Actinopteri; order Atheriniformes; family Atherinopsidae; genus Leuresthes; species Leuresthes tenuis. The sequence goes on along the minus strand of NW_027325361.1, from coordinate 10,531,335 downwards.
ACCCTTCCTGCTTAAACAGGAACACTTGCCTCATCTCATTCTCCCTTTGTCTGACTAATCAGCACAGTGATTCCCCTTGACTCAACACACCAACAGATCTGTGTTTATGAGATGAATCAGGGTCATTATCCCTACCACCCGGTGTTTGCTCCTGGGTCCAGACTGTTGTCCTTGCTTCTCATATTACCGGTCAAACTAAAGCAATTACAAATATTACAGATTTATTATTTCTGTCTATGGTGGAAAGGATCGGGAGGCAGGAGGAGAAATAAGGGTGACTGTGGTTAATAACAATCAGGCACAGTGGGACATGTCTTCAAAACAAATTGCAGATGTGCAAAAAATACCACGAGTTTCTTTACTTTGTGTGTTGTACTGTGTTATAATGGTTAAAGCTAAACCTACTGACGATCTCCGTGATGAGGTACCCTGTTTTTTTAATAAAGTTATTGGGTTAGCACGAAATCATCAGTCAAATGTTTTGTTCTATAGTTTTGTCAAACCAGAGGGAAATAAAGGCTTTCACTATCTTACAGGAGTCATAATAACCAAAACCTGACCTGAAACCAAAATTTGCCAAAGTCTAAATCATATTCAGCATGGATAACAGCCTGTTCTACTGAAAATTAAATGAAAGATATATAGGTATCATAGCCCTTGAGATGGTTTTATATTGATTCATATTTTATTAAACAAAGAATAAATCCATGTTTAAGTTCAGTATATTAGATCTGTAATGTCAAACATGAATTTAGGTCAGTAATTCATCTAATTGTTTGACATTTTTAACCACTGTCTTCCTGATTTTTACTCTGCCTGCATTGTAGTCTGTTCAGTTTGTAGCCCCAGCTTTGAAACCAGCACACACAGATTGAGTCCTACATGGTAAGATTATACACAATCATGTCATGATGTAACAGCGAGCTTGGAGACTGTTGGCACAGGTGTGTGCCATCTGACAGCTATCTCAGATCCTAGAGAAGATGAACAAGTGCGACATGTTCTTTTCCTGAAATTCTACTGCTTACAAAGGCAGAAAAACAAACGAATTAGGACTTTAACAAGGGAGAGGTCAGTGGAAGGGCAGAGACAGAAATCTCTGTTAGATTCTCGCAGGGTTGTTTGGAAATTCAACTGGGTACATCAAGAGCTCCTGCATTCATTACTCTGACCTGCTGTACTATGACCAAACCAGTGGCCACTGAATTCACATGGATAACAAGTGCTTTACTCATCTACTCAAGCGCTCAATCACTAAGCTTTTGCACTGATGCTGCCACATGGATCAGAAACTCTATTTTCTGCGGGAATTGCAGGTCACTCACTGAGGTGCATGTTAAGCTCACGATCCACAGAAAGCAAAAAAGAGTCTTAAAGAGTATTTTGAATAGTAGAAATATTCTTGGATGAGACCATCTTTCTAAAGACCTCCCTACAAGCAGAGTTTAAGTCGTCTAATTAAACTTTTAAATTCTCACAATCTTTTGATATGGGATCGTAAAAGTAATGTAATGTGTGACGGCTCTTTATTATCTTTATTATTTTCCCTTGCAGATTCACACTATCTTTTGACACTGAAGGGATGATAGAATAAATTTTTCAGTCCAGACACACAGTTTATTAATCAAAACTTTCATTTTCTTTTTAAGTGGCAGCCAAAAATTATAGTTACAGGATGACTGGGAATCAATCCACCTCTATGCTAGTTTTATTGTAGGAGCACAAGGCATTGTTATGCTGTACCACACAGTTCCAGACAGGGTGACAGGGCTGCCGATGTTTGGCAGGAGGATGATGAGGAAAAAATTTTGCAAATGTCATTCCTGATGCTCATTTTTACTCCCTCTCTGTCAGTTCAGCCCATTATGTAGCTGACAGTGTGAAATTCTCAGCTGTAAACTGCCCCTGAAATTATTTGAGATGGGAACAGTTTCTGCTGAGGCCAGTAAATTGGTTTTATGATATATGTCTCGAGAAAGGACAGTAAGTTCAACTTTCTATCACACACCGAAAGATATGCTGTATGCGTGAAAGATACGATGTATGCAGCCAGTTTTGCAGACGGTCTTATTCATACTAACTTTAGGTCAGCTGTGCTGAGGCCTCATCGTAGAGGTGTCCTTAATGCTGATTCTGCTGAAGATTCACCTCAAAACAAGCCTCCATCTTGATCTTCTGGTCATCATCTACTTTGTCTTACTTTGTCTTGTGTTTGTTTCAGAATGGAAAATGAATCCAGGTGCATGTATAGTCAGTATGAGGTTAGCCGTAATCGTGATAAATGACACAACCTGGTTTGACATCTCATGCACAGGAAAACCCTCATTACTTAAAGCACTTTATCTTACGAGTGTAAGTACCGGTAGTTCTAACACACACAAATATACACAACTGCACTTTTTTGAGAAGGGGTCAGTTATGAAAATTCTCTCAATAAATGGAGTGCGGACATCTGCTGCTGCTGAAGAGAAAAAAAGCCCTGCAGCTTACTGTTGTGAAAGCATGACAGAAAACAACTTTTAACCAAAAGTTGTGTTTCACTCAACACTCTGTCTTCAGAAATACATCTACTAAGTGTGAAGTAGCTCGATAAAAGGGAAGAGAAAGAGAAGACACATACAGAAGTTGTGTTTCCACCCCACTGACAAACAAATGTAAAATTAGTTTTTGAGATTTCTCAATAGAATATGTGCATCAGCCGAATTACTTGAGTTACTTGAGACTAAGTTAAGGAATGATTTGAGATGTTGACGGTACAGGCTATGTTATGCATGGCTGCAATAAACAAAACAGCAGCTAGTAACTGTACATCAACATCAAGACACAAAATATCTTGTTCAGAAACTGGGTTTTTTTTATTTTTACAATAGTAACAAGTGTTTTTTTTTTAATAAACTTTTTGAAGGAAACGTGCCTAGAGACTCTTCCCTTACAGATGGCTTTAAGATCTGTCCTTCATTTTTCTTTGTAGAGACAAATATACAGCTCATTTTTCAAAAGAAACATAAGGTCACCAATAAACATCACATCCTAAGTAAAATCAGCCAACAAGTTTATCAAACAAGCAGCAACAACACTTTTCAGGACTTGTTTCTGCCTGGGTGAGTAGTCTGCTGGGGAAATGAGAAAGCAGCTCTGCATTAGTCTTACCATCAGCCAAAGGCAAAAACTCAAAAGGCAAGAAGGCAACAAAGATTCTTTCAATGGATGTGCCTTTACATCCCACCTACATGTTTGGAACAAACAGTTTCATTATGCGTGTCAGGCTGAAAGGTCATCTACATAAAATAAATTTGTGGAAGCCTCGCAGCAGGATGCACATAATGTTTGCAATAAATTACAGAAAAGGAAATGGCTGCACATTTATCATTTGTCACATTAAATTTGCAATGCCGTCTTGGGTAAAGGGTTTTAGAGATCACACAAAAATGTTTGATTTCTTGTGATGCAAAACCTGTGCGATGCTGGCTGGAACAAACTCAAAGAAAGCTAGAGGGTTCACACTGAAATAATGTAAATAAGGGAAACTGAAAGGGAATTTTATAGGACTAGTTATACATTTTGAAGCACAAATCAGTTCAATGCTTAGTTTCGCCTTTTTTTTTTTTTTTTACATGGTATACTTCCCAAAATTTGAATCTTTCTTTAAAAATAGCAAAATTCCTGTTTTGCGCATGGTTTTAAAGTATACTGATTCAAAAGTATAACTAGAAAACTGAGTCAAAAAAAGTCAAGTTGTCTGACACTGAAAACAGGAGTTTGTTTTTGGGTTCAGATAAGAACAGCCTTTGTCAAAATAGGCTGCACAAAAGCAAATTTTCTAAACTTAATTTAAGATCAATGCAGATTGACAAAAAGAATCTAACGCTAACCAAGGTGTCCAGTTTTTAGGGTTCTAACGTCTGCCAAATAAAGACTTCTTTAAGATATCAACAAACAGGAGGTTTGATTCTTTCTTCTCCTGAGAAACTGATCGACCGGATTCACATAAACATGATTGGTAAAGCAAGAATTAGGGAGGAGATACAGAGGATCGGTGGTGCTCTGGTCTCAGGAGGCTGAATACAAAGTACATCTTGCATTATGAATCTGTTTAATGAGACTTAATGCCCAGCTGCATTTTAATAACAAAAAAGGTTAGATTGTGACCTCTTAAAGCATTTCAATAATTCAATGTCCTTTTAAGTATTTAGTGTTTTTTATGTCATTGCTTTGTGAAGATAGAAGCTTATCATCAGCAATGAAATCTGGTACTAATGACTGAATACGCGATGTGCAGAAATGTTGCTGTCTGCAGTATATGTAGTATGCCTGAAGAACACTGCTCATAACTGGTATTCACAGCTTGTTAATCAATTATCACTATTAAACAGCCGACAAGAAAGAAAACAGAGTGTAACACAGAACAAATAAACATGGAAGTTCATTCCGTAGAAGCAAAGAACTGTCATGTTTCAAGTAATAGTCAACCATTTGTCTCTGTAGCAATCAGTAATAACAATTCTGTTCTGTACAGTTTATCATCAGAAGGACCCGAATGTTTAGAGTCTTTTCAGCTGGCCTCTAGACTTTTCTCAGCAGTCCCCAGCACTCTGACTAATTGTTAATGGCTAACAGCCCTTCGAGAAACACAAACTCAGTCTGAACAGTGTCTCCGTGGACCTCTTTGATGGTCTTGGGCTGACAGTGAGGAGGACAATGCAGGCTGCTACACATTTTCTCTGTCAGCTTTGCAATAAACAACAAGTATAATGAATCGATGCCCCAGGTGCTGGTCATTCATCTTCGTTTATTCAAGTCTCTAAAAGCACCATTTTATCAACTCTGACTTGATGAGTTTCCATCTGGCTGTAATGTTATCATTTCCTGAATCCCTGCATTGAATTAAACAAAAATAAACTAAAATCTCTTGAATCAAAGGGAGCAGCAAGCTGCAGCTTTTCGTGTCAGCTCTTATTATTATTATAAAATACTAATCATCCTCAAAAGAACCACTACAATTCTAATTCAATTTAATAAGCAAGATAAAAAAAATATTGGATTACAGACACATTCAGTAAACTTAAATATTCCTAGGTATGCATTGGTTTCTTTTTATACAATTTGCTTAGTTCCTGGAAATTAAGAAAAAAACAGAAGAAAAAAAATAATTCAGTGGCTGTTATCTGATAGTAATACAAATTCAGCAGTCTTTTTTTCCATCCTCCCTGCAGCGGTTTTACCATTTAACAAGTGGCATAAAATGTTGCTGATAAGTAATGCAACTTTATCAAAGCAACAACCACATGACAACTGATACCTGGAGGTCAGCTTTAGCAGCCGGTATTGAACACAACCACATTACCTTCACTAATCCTCCCTCAGTGATGCAGCCAATCTGCTTTGTTTCTTTTGTTAACATGAGTCTGGTTAGATAACATTCATTTTTTCAATGTAGAAAGCTGCCCCCACACTGATAACCTAGTGGGAAACCCTTTAAGCCATTATCCCAGGAAAACAGACTTCCATAGCAACGGGTGTAATTTTTCACTATCAGGCCATAAGAGGTGCTTTTGAAACAGGTAGTTCATGTTTCGAGTCGGCCAGTGGTCCGGCTCATGGTTACAACTCGTTCTCTCCTTGGACAAGGCCACTCATTTATTCCCTCTGAGAGCTAACAAGACGTCATCAACTGTAACATGATGTTGAAGTGCTCTTGTGGAAGATATTGAACCCCCTATTTGTTAATTCATTGTAATTCAGCCTGAGGAGCAGCCTTTAGACCAGACCACTTACAGTTCACTAAGAGTTGTGCATCTGGTCAGGTTGTCTCACCTGCACATTCTGTGACATTCATCAGCCTTTCAGATTGCCCCCGGTTAGACTTCTTAACAGGCAAAATCGGGTGTGGATACGTTCAGATTGCCTGTAGGGAGAAGTTGTGTGAAGAAAGTTCATCAAGTCAAGGGTTTAATCCCTGATTGTGAAGTTTTTCAGTTAAAAGCGACACATTTTGACTTTTGGTAAAAGAAAACGTGTGCACTGCATAATGATTCAAGAAGTATGCACCCCTATACCCAGAAGGGAAAAAACACATTTTGATTTCTGCACTTTCACTAACAAGAAATGCTTGCTTCTGTGGCATCTTAAGATGATTTACACCATTTAAATTGTGAAATTTTGTGCTTTCAGGTTGTCAAATTTTATTCAGATTACAGCTGCAAAGTCTCTTGTTCAGGTGACTGTTAAAGGTGATAAACACGTTTCCCTACCAGCAGGATGGCCTTGTTACTGTGGTGGCAGTTCTTGTTATCAATCATGTTATCAACCTCAGTAGATAAGGCAATGTACAAATAATTGGAATCTGTATAATTTGAGAGCTTAGTCTCCACCGCTTCTGCCAGTCATGCTAGAACAACAGTTTTGCATAAAACGTCATACATTAAGTTAGGCTAATGTTGTTAGTTGATGTTGTTCTTGCTCAACCTCAACCTATAGCCACACACAAGCTATTTACAGTCGGCACTCCATGGAGGATGATTGATTTTGCTGGGGATTGTAAATTAATTCAGAATATGACCTTAATTCATAAAAATAACTAAACATTAGTTACGATAAATATGAAGCCAGGTAAAAATGTCTATATGTATCTACAGTGATGAAGTAAACATTGCGTCTCTTCTGCCATATCTGTCAGTAATCCTCCTCGTGTCCGTTAAATGTTAACACACTCATTATTCTTAACTGACTTTTACTAACACCCACAAAGTTTGAATTTCATTTTAAGTGTGACTAGGGGTTGTGCATCCAATATAATTTGCATTGAAATGGCAGTCAACTAAGGCTGCTTTCCTCTTAAATTAAGAGCATAATAAGGTCGCTGGTAATACTCTTGGCATTAAATATGCATTTGATTGCTGCCTGTTGAAAGGTGTTTTCTAATTAAGTTAGAAGTTATTCAATACCAACAATGTTGCGGGGGTGGAGGGCTAGTAGACAGGCAGTTAGCTATGAGCTTTTTTCTGTGACAAACTTTTATTATAATATTGACCATTAAAATTCACCATCAATGGAATACAAATATGAACTGAAACTGGTTAATATGTGCCTGCTACAGGTAGAGTTAGAGTCCAGACAATCACTGGAGAAGCAGCTGACTGACTCTTGGGAATGCGATAACAGCAGCCTAATCAACCTGCTGATATGTGAACACAAAGGGGATGGGACTAGCTGGCTTGCAGCAACTGAAATTGCAAAACAAAACACATTTACATATTACACATTTAAGGGGTTGATCCTCCACTAATGGATAAGGCTGTACTCTCAGGTCTTTAAACATTATGTCAAAAGAAAAGAACATGTAAAAAAAGGGAACTGTATCATGTAAAGAGCTTTTCAAACATCAATCTCCTTAACTGTCATTTTGTAATACATAATAAGAATGAAAGTAACTGAGGGGAGCTGTGCCTGCAATTATCTAATTTGATGTTCTTATCTCAAGCTCAGGAAAAAGCTAATTTACTCATGACAGCAGGTGAATATATCTCGTTATCCCCACAGACTGGCCTTAGGGTTAGATTAATTATTCTATCACAAAATAACAAGCTTCAAGAAAACAAGAATGTTTAAATGAATCAAGAAAAAAGAAAAAAAAGACTGTTTGATCACACCTTTTTTTCCCATTTGGACACACTTGTTTTCTGCTTTTGGGGTTGCTGTCCTGACTACCGGGAGGTATCCACAAACTAAGAGACAGTCAAGGCATAACTGTATATTTGTGACAGTTGAAAGAGCAAACAATACCATGTTACTGTGAATTCAACTAGGTTCCCAATCTCAACATTTATGCTTCAGCCATCATGAATTAATAATTACTGCATTTTGATGCCATCTTTAATCTCAACAACAGCCTTTCAAGAGATTCTGGCATTAAAAAACTCATCATAAAATTAAATGACTGTACTGTGGACTACCGACTGCACACGCAAATATCTTTAGTTTCCACGCTTAAGATACAATGGTAGAAAAAAGACGTGGTTTCATTCAGGGTTTTGTTTTTACATATATTTTCAGCCCACCTTTGTTGCAGAGGATTTATTTTTTCAAAGTGATCTGAGTCATCTGGTGTGGTATATTACCACAGAAATGATGAGAAAATAAAAAAAGGAAACACGTTTTCAGCCAAGCATAAAAGCAGTGCCAGTGGTATTGTCGTTGGTAGCTACAAAGGCGACTGACTCACTGCTCTTACTCCTACCTTCAGCACAGATCAACCTGTTTGCATTTCCACTGTCATCACTCAGTACCGAGCAGTCGGCACAGACAGCATTCACACTGGCATGACTCCAAACAACGCCAAGGAAAGAACTGACATGAGATATTGGAAGCAGCACGCTGGCAGTGAGGGAGAGGGGAAATCTGAAGTGGACAGCTGAGGTAACACAGTTGCAGTTTTACAGTACACCATCTTTTTTTTTTTCTCATTTACCTATCTCTTCCTCACACACATATGCTGTATCAACTCACTATCAAACTTTTGATTTCTTGCCTGCCAGCTCACATTTATTTATCTGCTTTTTTTCATGCATTTTATTCACGAAATCTGAATCGAGAGAAACCTCGAGAGAGGTCAGATGAATATTCCGATCAGACTTATAGACTCTTTATTTAGCAGACTGTAACCAAAAGCAGTATCTTTATCTCTCTAACGCAGCTTGTGTTCAATTATTTGTACTCTGTAATTTTAGTTTCCTCTGTGGTCCTGATATTGAATGTTTAGCAAATCTGCTCCCCTGTTTCAGATCAAGCACTGACATGATGAGCAAAAACCAAACCAAACTATTAACTGGGACAGAAAATAATGAAGCAGCAGTGCTTTTATTATTCGTAATTATGTGGCCGGGGCGCATGGGGGAAAGCACAGTTGCTGCAGCCACACAGGAAGAATTTGAATGAAATGTGTGAACAAAACCTATTAGCGCTGGAGGCACCTGTAAACCGAGGAGACACAGAAACAATGTCACAGTTGCAGGGACAGGTTCGGACAAATCTGATTGAACATATGAAGATAGGTCAAGTGATATATTATAGTCCAGTGGAAAACACACTGAAGACTTTTGCAGTGCTATTTCAAGACACGCTGTTTTGTCAAGTGTTTAATCGATCCTAATCAATCTGCGGCACGTCAACAAACAAACCAAATGCACTCAGTCCATGTAAATGGAAGGTTGTTGCCACAAATATGCAGCTTCTTACACTTGAATGCGTTTTTTTTTAGGGTGGTGGGGTTGATTATCTTCTCTATGCACTTTCAGGGGACAGGAACACAACACTCCAGCTTGTGTGTGAATAAGCTCTGAGGTGAGATTCATCGCGGCATTGATTGCTGACAGCGAGTGGCGTCAGGGGAGCAGAGCCGAGCTGACAGTGGTTTTCATGCCGGCTCAGCTCTGCTGAAGCCAGTCACAGACATGTTTAATAGTCTTTACAAGTACATTTTCTCTCTTTCTCGTAGGAAACTCTGCCCAAATATGTGTCGCCTAATCAAAGTGTGAGAACTGAGCAGTACTGCTCTGAAATTGTGTTAAAGTGGAAACTGAATCACAGTCTCAACACAGGAAATAATATAATTATGTCCCACAAAACCCATTTCAAACAAAAAAAATGCCTGGGTTGTACAACTTCAATCAATCTGCTTTTTCCTTTTTTTTTTTTAATTTTCATTGTGGTAAAGGCTCAAACTAAAAACTGTACAGTAACACAAAAAGAGGTGAGGCACAGTCTCTAAGTGGCAATATTTGGGAGCAAACACAATAAAGAAGAAGTGCTTTTCATTAGCTTGACTGATGAGGTTTGCTGTGAGGCAAACCATCCTTCCCCCCTTCCATCATTCCTCAGAGTGCAAGCAGCAGAATATGAAGCCAAAGCAGAAGAACAAGTAGGCAGCCTCTGTAGGAGACACCCACTCAGACACATAGTATTATTCTCTGGGCTTTTAAAACCAAAACTCCTGAGGTACCATTATTTATTACATTTTGTTAGATGTTGGGATAAACTCAGTAATTAACTGAGCAAATAATTCAGTATTTGCATATCATGTGAACCTGCAGTAAGTGTCCCTGAAAGCCCCTTGAGCAACAGAGAACAGTGTAACACGTCAGTAATGGCACAGAAATTAAGAGTCAACTCTCTCATAAAGATGCTGATGAAACACATTAGTGATGAACCCTCCTAAAAGATACAAGTTACCGGGTGTAAATTATATAATTGTCTTCCCAGTTTCACCTCACTGTCCACCGGGGATTTAATGAACTATAGGTAAATTGATTGAGGCAACAGAACACCCAAAATTGTCAATGGAAATCAATGGTTTTTCAACACCAGAGACACAGCACAAATCTATCAAGGAAAACTAGTGTGCAGACAAGTGCACTTACAACATATATCTTAAGACAACAGATTAAGAGAATCAAAGAAAGACTATGACCAAAACATCTAAAACACACGCACACATTAGAGCAGGCATTAAGAAACGCCACAGCCTGCATATCTGAAAGCAGCACTGAGCAACATGTAAGTGGAATGCTGAGAACACGAAGGATGATATGAATACGACACCGGCTGAGAAATAGTGTGCAACAGGGAATCACACCTTTAAACAATATGCACTGAAAAACAGATTTTGTCATGCTCCATTTACCATTTCCAATCACCTCATCTGTTGTACTCAACGTCCGGGTCTGATCAGTTGCATTTACAGAGATGTGACCCAGATAAACAGGAGGGATAGATGTAAGCAAGGTGTTGAAGAAAGATTTTAATAGGCAGTTTAATTATTCAGTAGCAAAACAGTGACATGTGCCTATATCATTGGCAGCAAAAACTGAAAAGCTTGGTTACATTTTGCAAACATAAAATCAACATCTCACTGGCAGATGCTACTCTTTGCTGGAGATTGGTGGCATCTAAATGGGTAAGTGTTTTGGAGGGAAATAGAGCCTTTTATTGCAAATTAAATCTATTTTAACAGTTTATGTGGCTCTATAGTTTATCAATCACACGTGTTAAAGGTTGATTACAAATCGTACAAGACTCTTGTGCTTGGAGCCCTCTGATTGTTTAAATTAATATTTAAAAAAGGCAGCGCAGTCGTGATGTATTAATTATTTTTATTATAATCAGTGACGCTGTGTCGTTGCTAAAGTTTTTAACAAGTTTTTAAGGTCTGCAAAACCCGTATTTAGTTTACAGACTTCAGATGAGGAACAGGTTACCGTCTCAAAGATGAGGGCCAAGACATGCGGGGTTTCTTCAGTCCAGGTCGCAGCTTCTCCAGGGTCCGGTTGCGGCACAGGTAGCGCTCGGTGTCGGAGTTGAAGCGTTGTTTGATCCGTATGTGAGTCCTGGGCTGTCGCCACAGATGTTTAGGCGGCTTCGCGAGCCCCGCTCCTTCTCTGCTCAGCGTGGTGCACTCCATCTTCTGCTAAAGTTGTTTACCTGCTTGTTTTGTTTTAAGTCGACTTTGAAACTGGCTTGAAATAAAACGAAGAGAAAGCGTGTGGGAACGGAGGAGCTGCCTGTGAATCTGAGGACGAAACCACGCGCTTCAAAGCACAGAGAGCGGAGCGAGCGGCATGACGGAGCGCTGCTGTTCACGAGCTGGAGTGCTGAAACGACCGCGAGCCTCTCAGTCAATATCAACTCTCCCCGTCTCTCTTCCTGGTCTCTGTCTCCCTCTTCTCTTCTCTCTGCTCTGCGTATCTTCGTTTCAGTCCATCTCTCCTTTTATTGCTCCCCGTCTCTCCCATTCCTCTCTCTATCCTCACCTCTCACTCTGCTTCCCTTGCCAGCTTCCTCCTGCCATCTCCATCTGCTTCCCTGTCTGTCGCTGTCTTAACTGTCAAACTGCCCATTTTTGAACATTACACAACATTGTACTGTTTTTAAACAGAGCTTGTTTGCTGGAGTCAAGTGGAATTTATTTTGACAATCTATTTTTATTCAGTTCCAAATGCAAAACAATCCCAGTTTCAAACCTACAAGATGAACAAATTGATTTTTCTTATCAGTTTCACATCATAAACCAAGCTCATTTTTACTGGCCAAAGCAGGAAGAAGCATGGGTGACACCAATTTAGCTTAAAATGGCTCCATTTCTTACAGTGTCACTGTGATTCATGGCAGAGATCCTGCGATGCTGAATGCAGCACACGTTTGTGCACCTGCGTGTTTCCTGCAATGCCATGTTGAAACATTTGGTTTGTACAAATCTGCAAGCTGCATAACTGCACTCTTATTTGAAGAATAAATACATTACTGAACAGCTTTAAGAAATTCTAATGGACATTTTCACGATTTAGTTTAAGCAGTTATTACATTAAACTGTAGCCTATCAAGCATTGACCATCTGCAGTGTGCTGCCTCAGAGTCCAGATTGTTGTTTATGTTTCAGTCTAGTTTGTTCACTTGCAGACTGGCCCAAATGATTTTGAACAGTGACCCAAATATTGAATTAGAAGCCACTTTTAAAGCAGAAATGAAGCTCACTGTGCTCATGTGTGAATGTCACAAGAGTGATAGGGTTAGAGGGTTCACCTTTCCTTTTGGAAGTAAAGTAGACCATGTTTTATTTGGATCAGCTGATCAAAGAGACCTCACAAGGCTTTTTGGGAAGTAGGCTGTAAAGAGACAGGAGCTAAAAGGCCAGAAAATGAGAGGATGTGCTGCCTGGAAAGATAATCTCTAACTTTAATGACATGACAATAGGTACAGTTACTCTAGTAAGTCATGCAACTGTAAATGAGCAAACTACGGGCTCTATAGGTGCTGATAAATATTAAGGAGTGCAGCCTTTAACGGGCTGTACATTTAATATAAAAAGTAGCAAACAATTCTGATATTACCTGCTGGAGGAACTGGCTGCATGAAACATTAATCTAGCTTTTTAAGCATGATATCAAAACAACATAGAATGGTCCAAATTACTGGAAGTAAAAAAAAAAAAAAAAACTCTTCATAATCTTGGAGGGAAAACATGAGCTACATCATTTTGTAACAAGGTGGTCACCCCAAAAGGATTTTATGTACGAAACATTGACTATTATCATATAACAGAGTTCACCAGTTTGTCATTAATGCCCCCACACACACATACTGGTTGTTTCTAGATGTTGAACCATGGGTACATTTTATGTCTAGACACAAAGGAAGTGAAGATGCACAGAGCAACAGAGATAAACACAGAGAATCAGAGCTGTGACAGGTTTCTTACTGCTGTTATACGTTTTCATTATCTCCTGAATCCATAAAACACATTCGACATTTCTCTTTCTGCCAAGCTGCTGCCTCTGCACAGAAAGCTTCAGTTGTTCAAAATCAAACTGTTTTTTTCCCCCTCTGTGAACACCTGCACTGAGCCTGAAACAGCAGCCCACAACACACAGAGCCAATTAGCTGAAAAAACATCTACCTGCTGACCCCAAAAAGAGAGGTTTATTTTCCATTGCTGTGAATGATCAATCAAATATCCAGGTAAATGCATCACTGCTGGGCTGCATGTGCACTGTTTCTCCAAATCAGACATCCATTTCTGATGGGAGAAAAGCCTGAGGTTGGAAAACGCCTATAGGTACAAACATATTAACAATGCCAGCTCCGACCTGAGGGTGGATATTGTTAAAACTCCCCATCTCCGTGAGTGACAGCGTGTGCTCAGGTTAGTCTACAGAGTGTGTCTTGATAGAGGCTGAGAATGGCTAAATGCCCCACCCAACATCAAAAAGGGTCCTTGACCCCTGTAGCCATTCAGACATATTTCTCATTCTGTTGAAATCTGAAAATGCATAAAACTATTTCTTTGACAGGATTAAAAAAAATGATAATAATTACTCTTAGGGAACCAGGCAAACAGATGCTGGGAATTAACACACCAGACTCTCAGAGATGTCCTACATCGTCAAGTAAAAAAAGTTTTGAAGATGCTGGATAAACTTCAAAGGGCATGTTTTTTTTTTACTTTTGATGAGACATTTCCCAGAGAGCTTTTACTGCAATGGACCTCCAGCTCAAACAGCTGGATTATAAAAGGTATACAAACCCACAGCAACAATGTTTTAATCATAACACACGGTGCCAAACTGCACGATACAAACACAAAAGCACAGCACTGCAAAACAGAAAAGGCAGACTGTTTTTTTCTGAAAAGAAATCCCATTGACCAACAACTGAATTAACTGCTGAGAGGCAAAGGGGAGGAAAGCAAGGACGGCGGACTGAAACCACGCTTGTGTGAGAGTGTGTCACTGACCGGTGCTCATCGTGGCTGGCTAGTGCTCGGCTGTACAGCACTTCCAGTTGGTCTAGTGGCAGGATGTGTGCTGCCGAGGGTCGACGGTTGTCACATGAGTGGTCCTGACATGAGTGTCTCCTCCGCAGAGGAGGCAGCAGCACAGTGCCGGAGAAACGCCGCCGCACCACCTGGTGGACGGCTGGCAGAGACTCCCGACGACACTGCAACACAAAAGAAAGCGCAACAGAACAGGTGTAAGACTGGTGTCCGAATTTCATTGTCAACAATCCTTAAATAGCTGCAATTTTTTAAAGTCATGCTGTAGTTAAGGGAAGATCGAGAAAAAACGGATGGAAGCTGATACTGAATACTTTGTAAGACAAATTGTGAGCTACTTCACAAAAGCAGAAAACCACAATCTTACTACACAAATAACACACAAACACTTTCATTTGTTTATTTATTGGAAAAATAAAAATCATTCACGGCTTGTTTAGTGTTGTCTACAACAAGAGTCAAACTAAACAAAGGTATAAATATTCTGGTTACCGGAGAGTCTACTCTTTTTCCAGAACAATAGAACAATAGAAAAACTATTTCCACAGGCCCTTCAGGGAAACATTCTTGAAAATTACAAAGCTGAAAAGTCTTTTATGTTCATGAATCCACAACAGCAGAAAAAAAAAAAAAAAGATCAACCGTTAATATATATATAGATAATCTCCCTCAGGGTGCAAAGATAACACCAAGACCACGAAGTGCGGTTCTGAAAGAGGTGATAATGAACCCAAAGGTAACAGCGAAAAAAACCTGTAGATTTGTTAATTTGTCCATTTTAACCGCTGAATAAGAATAGTGTTAATGGAAGCATGTCTGAAGTTTGCGAAAGTTCAACTGGATATTGTATAGTTTTTATTTAGAAAGCGTATAAGGCAACAGACAATATCATTTATGTTCTTGTATTACTTTTAAATAAATAGCTGTTTCTCTTAATGAAGATTAGGTGAATTATTACATTATCAATAAGCGTTATAGTGTCCATCAAGATGGACAGAGGCAATCAAACTGTTAATTGGAATTAATTTCATGACAAATAATTGTTCATTAAAGTTTCATACAGCCCTAGGAACCATTACCATGCCCCCCTCTGACAACACCACAGCCTCATTTATTTTGAACTTGATACGTAATTTAAAATATGCAATGTTTTTTAAAAATTACTTAAAATTTGCTTATAAATTTAACAGAAATGCAGCTGTGAGACTGACAGATGAGACAGAGGTTTGGTGAAAATGCTCAGCTCCATGTCTGGAGGAAAAAAGACACTCCACAGCAACACCAAAACCTCATCTTATCTGTAGAGCGTGGTGAGGAGAGTAGCATGGTTTGGAGCTGCTTTACTAAAAGACCAGTGTCCTTGATGCTGTGGCTTGTGTGAGAGTTCATTCAAGACCCTCTGCCTGGTTTAACTTTCTCTGTGCGATATCATTGTGCATGTAAATATATCCAAATGCACTGCACAGACTCTGTCTTTAGGTTATTTACATGGTCATTTTGTGGGATGCAGTTAAATCAGGACTTTATTACAGCAGAGCAACTGACTGGAAATTATTTAAGTGACTGAGAGCTGACTACATGTCTTATTGGGAGGATTTTCAGTCAGGAGGATTTGTTATTTCATAAGTAACCAATTAAAAATTAAATGAAATTCAAATAAAAAAAAACAGTAATTCCTACATTTGCAAACTTTTTACAGCAACAGTATTCCTTTCATTTTAATGTAAATGGATGCCATAGTACTTAATGCAGTTTGATTGTTTTGATCGAAATGTCTTGAAATGTAAAGAAAACCTAAGAATCAATAGTATTGTAGTTTTGTAATAAGGTGTCATCAGCTTTAAAGTTTGTGTTATACTTTGATGGAACACACTTATTTCTTTTCTTAATCACAGACTTTGCCGTACTTTTCCTGTTAATTAGCAGAAATGTGCTTGCTAACATGCTATATTAAGATTAGTGAGCATGGTAAACAGCCTTACAGAGCTGTGAGCATGGCCACAGACTCTTGTTTACTCTTTCACTTTAAGAGCTGGCTCACACAATGCATCTGACCTGAAAATTACGCAACATTCGATATATGATAGCACCACAGATGGGTTTTTGCATGGCTGCATCACGTAACCACAAAGAACATTGCACTTTATCAAAGATACTAAATAAACAATAAAATTTGAATATACCTTTATAAAACATTAGAAATGAGACTTGTCCCATATGAATTATGAAAGATTATCTTATCTGTTACAATTACTATGTATTTACTAAACATGATTGTAAATGTGAGCATGTATTAGGTTAATAGCTCAGATAAGAAGCATGTAGCTAATTCAAGATACATGCTAACATTACCACTGTCACAATAATAAATAGTTCAATAAAAAAAAACTATTGAATTAATAATGAATCCTAAAGTCTTAGTTGGGGGATATGTGCCATCTGCAAAATCTGCCCTCAGGGCATTCTACCGACTCAGCACAAACAATTTTACCACTTGACACTAAGTAAGTAGTTTGTTTGTCTTCTTGCCCAAGCATCAAATTGGCTTTTTTTGTGTGTGCTTGCTCTCTGCAAATCTATTTACTGTCCAGTGATGCAGTGCAAATTTCTAAGACAGCAGCTTTGTCTGGCTGAATAACAGCTCTCCATGTTTGCTTCTATGTGTACACAGCAAATAACCAAAATGACTTCTCCCCATTAATGATGTCACTTTATCTATGCAATTTATGCTTTAGTTGAGTTCTGAGAGTTGCCTTCAGTGAGAGCTAGATGAAGAATATCGATTTGCAATTCAGCAAGTCTGCTTCCCCTGACTGGTGGTGTCGAGCATCAAAAACAAAACAACTGTCAAGTCCTCTGTCCGTCTCAGGCTACGATAAACATCCATCATCACATATTTCCTCTGCATCCTTTGATTTTTGTTTTCTCACTGTGTTTTAACACTGGTTGTTTTCCCCCCAGACGATACGAACAGGCAGAGCCAACCTTTGTATTGGGGGAGGCATGGCACAGATGAATCTAAGGCTTCTGTTACCCTCAAAGAGCAGTATGTATGAAATGTTGCACAACCTTGTCAAAAATTTTGTTTACACGTGATCTAGTGACAATCAAAGTGACCAAAATAGTAAGTATAAAGAGGACTTCATTCCCTGGCTGCTTTCTCCACAGTTGTCCAGTAAGTGTGAACATTGAATGGTCGATTTAGGAAAGTTGCTGAACCTGTAGGACACAGCTCCTCCAGTCTGACCTGGTAAAGGTACTGGTTGGTTGTGCAGCTTTCCACTCATTTGACATTGTGATAAAATATAGTGGCAGCTTAAATGGCAGCCATATTAAAAACAAAATCTTAGTGCAAAGAGCCGTTCTTTCTGGTAAAATTCTAAGAAAATTCAAAGAACTGCAGGCGTCTCCCCAGAAAATCAAAGAGTACAACTTAGTATAGGTAAGAAATTTGTGAAGCATCCAAATGCTTAAAAAAGCCTCTTAAGTCACAAATGAAGTAGTCAGAATGACTTTTAAGATGCTTAAGAGTTCTTTAAAAGACTACATATTCCGTCGGTCAGTCTTGATTAATATTGCACGTTTTTCAAGCAAAATGCAACTGAGTCCTTTATAAAGTGAATAAAAGTCCACACGCAAGGAATGACAATAAATCTCCAAAATGTAAAAGAATGACCACACTTACGAAAGCTATTTGCAGGTAAGAGTGAAAATACATTTTATGTCAGTAGTAAAACCAAAAACTGATAATAAAAATAAAAAAAGCTGTGCACAAAAAGTTCAGTGCATTTGTTTTTCTATGTTCATTAGAATGGAGGAGCCCGCAATTCTTGTGGGGCCCAAATGATGGACCCCACATGTTTAAAGGAATTTTCAAGGATCAAAAATAGGTTTTTAAAGGATTTTAAAGTTTAGTTATTAAGTTATGGTTAGGTTTAGAGTAAAGGTTAGTATTAGACATTCACCTGTGATGGTATGAATAAGGGTCGAGGGAATGTACTTTACCAATGGTGAATCCCAACAAAGATAAAGACACATGTTTGTGTGTGTTTCTTGGACAACCAATCAGTCTTACTGTGTCACACCAAAGAAAGAGGTTCAGCCCTGTGTTCTCACTAATGTGTTTTGTCTTTTTCTTGCTCCTAGAAAACTGGAGTCACTCTCAGATTGGTTCTGAATAACTATGAAAATAATAATCTTCAGTAGATGTTTTCATGTTAAGTTTGGAGCTTACTAAGAAGATTTGTAGAATTTTTTACGAATGTGCTGCTGCTCCATCAAGAATTTTGCTTGTTTCACAAATATCAAGCATCCAGATCTACCGTGTATCTGCCCTAATTTCTGGAGCATTCATAAATGTGCCCGTTGAATACATAAGTGGAGTTTAGATTCTGTGAGCTGCATATCTAAAATTCATCTAAAATAACCAGGACACCAGATTTTCACAAATCCCCGGGCACAACCACAGAAACCGGGTTTTGTGTATACATAAACGTCGACTTTAACCTGGTTATTTAAGAGCAGTTGACACATTTTAAACACCTGCACCTCGATGCGGTAATTCATTTACTCTCTCATACTGAACTGAGTTTTTGTGACAGAAATATATTCTATTTCTTGTTTATTGACTGACTGAAGACTAAAGGAGCCGGTAATATTATAGTTCTCTAACAAAACTAGTTTTTGCCGTATAAACAGTACCTTGCTGTTGTTTGCTGTTTCGACACTGATCTAATATTTTCTCTCTAAAGAGATATGACATTTTCACCTGACAGCAGCACCATATAACTTAATTTATAGCAGCACCTCCCTGGTTTGCTTCGACATGTTTCTTCATTCTTTTCATTTGGGGTGTTGCATTTTTTCCCCAATTTTCTCCAACCAGAAACAGAGAGGAAGCAGGTGGCTGTTTTATCACCTGACCAATCTCCCGCCATGCCACACACAGAACGTGAGAATGAGACAGAGGCAGTAAAACTGGTGTGATCAGATGGGACGGTGGGTTCTCAGCAGGTTTTTCTTCCTCACTACATCTCTCCGTGGATCAAGAGTGCTGTGCTGTATCAATGACTCAAGCTCTCCCAAAGTGCTTGTCATATGTTCAGCTCAGTGTGGCACAACACAGTGAGACTCAAACCCCAAACCTCAACTGCGTCAAGTCGCTGAGTAATGCCTCATCACAGCTCAGTTCAGCACTGATGAATGTTCAGTGTACAATAACACTGACACAACAGTTCAAGAGCTTGGCTTTTCTGACAGTTAAATAAAAAAAATTAAAAAAATCGGAGGAAAAAAAACAACATAGCGAAATGACAAATAACAACAAGATCAGAGCGTAATTCCAAGTCAAGCCTTGAAGACCAAGAAACTTTGTGAGAGATCTATTCTGATGATGAAATCTCAGTTTGACAGCTTATTTATTATTCTGCTGTTTATGGTTTGAATTTATTGACTATTAATGGAGGTCAAGAAAAAAAAACATCATCAACTTCTATACATGCTAACATTTCAAACACAGCCTAAATTATCATAAACTTGAATCCTACACATGCAGACCATATAACTCTGTCTGAGCTGCAATCTGTTGTTGCTTTTCTAGGGAGCCTTGCTCTTAATTCTGTTTCCATTAAGTCTGTGTGCTTTATTTGTCTTCTCAGGTTTGATCAGATCATTTCTTTTCTCTGCTGAGGCTCATGCTCTTTCTCCCTCTCTTGCTCTTATTCCCGTAAATCAGTTGATTAACCTGTTGTGTAAATGTGAGAACTACCCTTAACTGGTGTCAGTCAAAAACTCCTATTCTCAAGAGGTCCCTGTAATTTGGTTCTAGACACGTTCCATTAATCTTTTCTTCTATCAGACAAACAAAAGCCTTAATTTGTAACTCAGCCTCTTGCGCTCAGAATTAAGGAGTGTTTCTTCAGAGCAGCAGAGTGCTTCAGGAGGAACAGGAGATGTGATGGATAGTGTGTATAAGTGTGTCTAATGAGTGCTAATTTTTGAAGGACAGGCAGGTTGCTGCTTTGACCATTGTGTATTCAAAGTTTAATACCATAGATTTTCCCCTTGGTAACCATCTGCTTGGCAAAGCATTAGCACACTCATCTAAATTCTGCGCCTTCACACATAAAACATACACTGAAACATGCAGAAACAGTACAGACACACATGCTCCACATATTAAAATTGTGGAGAAGTAATCAGAGATGAGAGCATTTTACAGGAAAGGGCGACCTTTCATGAACTATGATGGCAGTCAGAGCAATTGGTGTCTTTCTTAATGGACAAATTTAATTAATCCATCATAATGGTGAGAGGAGCAGAGCTGCACAACCCCTTCCTGCTGTGCCTGTGATCTGTGTGTGTCACACAGAGCCAGAGGAAGTCTGTTCCTCTGATGCTAATGCAAAAAACATTAACCCGTATGTATAATGCTGCTCAGAGGTGCAGAGTGTTATCAGCATTGCTCTGCATGTTAATCAACTCTCCAATTAAATCTCTTCCTCTGAAACATCTCGAGCTGCTTCTGTAGATGTGAGACGGGATTAGCTCTTGAGGTTTTCATCAAAGCTGACATTTTCTACAGGACACTCCAGAAGTTGACTTGTATATTGGCTCACATTGGGCAATTACGAAAAACTCTGAAAAATCACCTTTATTTATTTATTTTACATATCAATTTTTTATCCTTTCTGAAAAAGTGTACAGATAACAGTCAGATGTCAAATCAGACACTATTACGCACTATTTGCCCTGGACTTTGCTACAATACTCTTAACTCATTAATCTAACAGTGTTAACATTTGTTGCTCATGTTAGATGAAGCTTCTTTATCTTCCCGATGACCAGCTTCAACTCCCACCCTGCAAGTTTATGGGATGGTTTCTTGAGCTTGTCAGATGTGAAATTCATGTGTCTGAAGCTGTGTTTTTTTGTAACTGTCATTAGATCACTGCGCCACACATAAACATGTTAACAGGGTTAAAAACTTCAGCTTAAATATTTTCTTTGAAGGGAAAAATCAATCAATTTTGCTGATACAGCCGTCAGAATACATGAAAATGCACCAGCTGGAGTTCAATTTAATTGCCAAGGAAGCATAATCATCTTTCAATACAGACTTTATCCAAAAACTATTTTGAAATGCTTCTCACTCGTCTAAGCACAACTAGTTTTGATTAGTCACTCAGTTTGTATTTGTGCGTGCATGTATGTGTGTGTAACTGTCCTTTGTGGCTTTATTAACTGTGAACAAAGCCCTGAAGAAACACTAAATTTTTATGACCATAAGGCAATCAAAATCCAGTCACCATTTGATACACTGACGTGTTGCACAGCTGCAGAGTCACGCTGACGCTAGGATGTTACACAAGGCTTATCGCAGCAACAGCCTTAATAAAGCTGGCAGAAAGGGTGTGTGCATGTGTGCATATGAGAGGAGGCCTTTCATCTTATTTACCTGAAGCCTAGACATTGATGATGGTTAGATGTTGCAACAGCAAGACAGCAGCTGAAACAAAGACAGAACAGCGAGAGGTGTCGTTAGAGTGGCATTAATCGTGCTTGGTGGTGCAGTATTCTTAGAAGACGTGCGAGGTTGTATAAAAATGAGCAGAACATAAACTTTCTGTAACTGGCAGCAACTTATCAACCAACATTTAGACATATCAGATACACAAATCCAATCTTCCTGTTTGAAAAGAAGAAAAACACTCAATTTGACTACTTTAAAGGTATCGTTTACACCTATACCTTAATTACATTGTAGGATACAACTTGTAGAAATACAAATAAGAGAAATGAAAGTGTAAACACATACAAAATACGAGTGAACTAGGTCTCTCATTTATAAAGTATTCATATGACTCATCACTGCCACCTGGCATTACCATGTGCTGGTAGCGAATGGATGTATGAGCATGCCAGAGGCATCACAAAGACTAAAAAGCCTTTCTATTGAGAATGAAAAGTTATGATTAATTATTTCTATTACTTGGATTTACTGACTTGTTTATTCTAAAGCTTTGTTCACAGATTGCTCAGCCCACACAGGCTCATATTATGCAGTGGTGAAACAAAATTCAATACATAAACTATCACACAAAAATAACAGCGAGCACAATTTGAACATATGTGTGTATATATATATATATACATATATATATATACATATACACTTGGAAGCAGACCGACCAGACATTAAGAGTTAAAATGATCGGTTAAAATGAAAATTACCCGCAGTTTCTCTCACATGTGACAGCAGAGCACACAGACGCTCTGTGGAGCTTATTGTCTCCCCGAACGTTGTGTTCTGGCACCGCCAATCCTCTGAAAGATGTCCCACTTAAAATTCTCCCTTGTTTAACCTAAAGCAGGCCTGAAACATGGCTCCTTCCAACAGTAACTCTGGCATAAGACTGATATTCACTTTATTGCTGTAGTGTCATACACCGATAACCTCTCTACACTACAGCTGTCACATTGAGGTGTGACAACACTGCTGATATCAGGACAAGTGTCCTCTATTTGGTGCTTATGGTGGGAAAACATTGTTGAACAATTAGCCAGACAAACAGATCATATAATGCAAAGGGGTAATGCTGGTTTATCATAGTAAACCATTAGTAAAGATGTGTTATCAAGATATACACACCTTCATTTGAGCATTTTTTTAAATAAACACTAAACAAAAAAAAAGTCCTTTCTACTCATCAGTGTGGTTAGAATTAGACATGTTCACAGTTAATAATACAGTTCTTTTTCCTCCTAGAAAACTGGAGCTGCTGATTTACCGTTGCCTCAGTTGATTAGTCTGTTATAATTTGTCACTTTTGTGTTTTGTGTTGTGACACTGCCCATGAGAGCAGTGAAGTCAAGGCAGCAGGTCTTCTGAGAGGAAATTCAAAAACAGTCTCCCAGTAATCTGACAGAGTTCATGCAGTCCAAAATGACGTATAATCATAAAACCATATTTTTCAAAGACATGTAATCATAAACGTCGGCGTTTGTTTATAATGTGTTCTTTTGAAACACTTTCAAATTAAAAGTCTGGTCTCAAAGATGTCCCAGTTAACACTTTACAATTGTATCATTATGACATATACAGACTTTCAAAAAGTTCCCCAGAGCAGATTAGCAATTCTGTCATGAGAAAAGCAATGATAAAATGTGGTGGAACATTCCTTTAATTGAGGATTGAGCCTCATGTCCTCAGCAGAGAACCATTTGCTCCTTCAACATTCTCTGTGTTTAGCTCTTATTAGATCATTACACTCAGAAGTCTTTCTTTCTGTTTGGTACAATCTGCCTTATTTCAGGGTATCAGGGTGCTGTCAGAGTGCTGAGCCAGAGTTTTATCATCAATCACTGGAAGCGTTTAACACAGGTCTGACATTTGCTTATCTTCATCTGTGACTGTACCATCTGTAACTGCTCCTCCTCAACCACTGGAAGATCTGCACAAACATAACTCACTGCTGTCGTTTTGACAATAGCTCAAACTCTGAGTCTTGTCATCAACTGATATTTGTATTCTCCATTTCACACATAGAACTGGCAAATAGATATCACCATGGTGAGAAATACATACTTTCTTATGACTAAACTCAGTTTTTTGTGTAGTGGATATAGAAGCCAAACGTTGTTTTGATCACTTTGATTACCGATTACTTTACCAGGGCAGTCTTTTGTCCTCATCTGCTTAAAACTGCACACAAATGTGAAATATTTTCCTTTTCCTGGTGAGATCAGGGATTAATGAAGTTTTTACAACTACAGCAAATAAGGCACAACATTAGACTATGAATGTAAGTGTTGGTATAATACTGGTCCAATTTGTCATAGCTTTTTGTCATGGCCTGTAGTTTTAGTCTTACTTTCTTTCTTTCTTTCTTCCTTATTTGTTGCTTGTTTTAGTGGTTTTCAGTTGGGAAGATGGCAGCTTTTGTGCGCATTTGCACTGACTTTGCTTCCTGTTTGATGCTTCATACCTGTGTCCAGATTATTTAATTTCTCTACTTTGTCCCTGTTGTCTTCACCCTCCATATAAATAGTGTTCCGTATTGTGTGCAAGTTGCCAGTTCCTTGTTGTTTTCCATTCATCTGAACCACCTCTGTTTCCTGCCCCATTTCCTGCTCTATTCATTCAGCCTCTTTCTCTTTTGTTGGGTTACTCCTTTTTTAAGTACCTTCTTTGTTCCACTCAACACATTTTCTGTGACTTTTTGTATTAAAAAACTGAGAGCAACACTATATCTGCAATGTCTGACAGGAGGAAGGTGCACCTTTATTTTCATATTGAAAAAACTCCACCTTCTCCTTGGCAGCTGAATATTTACCATCTTCTGTCATGGCAGTTTGAGACAAATGTGTTTAACTTCCAACACCACCGGAATACGTATTCTAACCACTTGACTTTTGCAAGTACACTTCTAATACAAGCCATAAATGCTGCTCATAACTATTCTGCTGCTTCTTTACCCACATCCCCATGTGTCTCCATGGACAAGCAGCTTTTGCTGTTCACAAAACCAACAGTAAACAGGACCTGCTGTTCACATGCTGGGGGCAGATTATGAATTCTTATGTAAATATTTTCAAATTTGAGATGTGAATTACCCATTTCATTAAAGAAACAAAAAAGGCCAGTGTCCTTGTTTGGACAATGATATAAAAGAACCCGATGGGAAATTTCCATATTAGACCAAATGTGTTCAGAACATCAACGTTTTTTGACACCTAAAAGGATAACTGAGTTTTGAGTTAAAGACAAAAGCTTCATAACTGCATTTGAATTTAAATCACAAAGCAGAAAAACACATGTCTCGTGACCATTCATATCCTCTAAAAAAGGTTTGAGGGAAAAATAACAAAATACAGCGGAACAGCAATTATCCATGTGATTTTCAACAATACCCACAGAAAAATGTTATTCTGTATTCTTCTTCTCTATGTTTTTATGCAAATAATGGCTGAATCCATCCATTTTCTATACCCACTTAATCCCATTTAGAGTTGTGGAGGGGCTGGAGCCTATCCCAGCTATCATTGGGCGACAGGCAGGGTGGACAGGTCGCCAGTCCATCGCAGGACCACACAGAGACAAATGAGACACACAACCATCCATGCTCACACTCACACTTACACCCAGGATCCATTTAGAGTAACCAGTTAACCTAACAAACATGTTTTTGGATGGTGGGAGGAAGCTGGAACACCCAGAGAGAACCCATGCAAATTCAACACAGAAGGGCCGCAGCCGGGAATCAAACCTGGAACCCTCTTGCTGTGAGGTGACAGTGCAGCCCGTGGCTGAACCCTTTTTAGCTTAATCAGAATCACCATATGGTGCATGCCGACTCTCAGAGCCATCATAAATGTTACACCTTTCACTTTTACTATCATGGAGCTGTGAGACAGAAAGAGCCACTGGTCATGGAAATGTTGTCTCCATTCAACATTCCCAATTTACTCTCCATTTTGATTTTCGAATATTGTATGTTGTTGGACAATTTGATTCTCTGATCCTGTAGCTATGGAGAAAAAGTCATTTGAAAGTACAAATCCAAATGTTGGGGAATTGAGAGCACAGCGAAATACAATTTGAGAACAAAACATGCAGCAATGATTTACTGACTTTTATCTGATGCATTTATCTGATTTTCAAATGTTGTGAACACAGTAAAAAATGGCATTCACCTGTCACACCAAATACTGAATAAAAACACACTTCAGATAACATTTTTAATTTCTTTAAATGACATTTTGTGTACACATTCCCACAAGGCCCACTTTTATTAGATATTTTCTTTCACACTTCCATCTTTTGAACTGATGGATCAACTGGGAGGAGCAGGTTGTGGCATGACTCCAAGTATGACTCATATAATATAATCTTTGGAAGATGTAAAAAAGATTCAATATATCAGAACAAGGCAAGCCCAAATGAGCTAATCCACTTTATAACTCCATGTCCTCCAGTCACGATGTCTAGTGTGAAATAAACCTATTATTGAATTGTCAGAGTTAGGCTGTTACACTGCTTTGGCAGAAGTATTCTTTGGCCTAAAAGCCCTTTGCCCCCTGAAATGCTCCACTGTGGTCTGCTAGAGCTTTTTTTTTTTTGCCTTTGCTCTGGTGAGAGCTGACATTCATTCTGGCTGCGGGGATGATGGATTTCACAGGAGTGCTCCACCAAAGGCAAAAATCTCCCTAATGATCTCATTAATTCCCCCCCTCAAGTCTCAATAACAATTTTATGCATGACTTTATATTTAGTTGTATGATGCCATCTGTGTGACTTAATCTTATGGATCATCCTTAATATTATTAGATACATTTGTGTGTTTGTTTTCATTATGTGTGCTCTAAAGAGGGTTAACTTAAAGGCGTAACTGGTGAGCCATCAGATCCTAATGAGTTTCTTTTTAGTGCTTCATTAAAGGTGCATTAGGAGGGTCAAACATTTAAGTTTTTGTGGCAAACATAGTAAAAGGTCCTCACATCAGCTGTTACAGAAATATGCAGAACAGCCATAACGTCACACCTTCAGAGGCATATTATCATCTGGAATTGAGAATTGTTGTTTTTTTTCCTTTTTTAATTTGAGAGCATGCTCAGATAATTATGTTAATTATCTGTAACCATCTGTAATTATCTTCCTCACACTCAAAAAACTGTCTCTGCTCTCAGATTCTCTGCCACTTGCACACATGTCCTGTCTCTAGTTTGAGCCCCTCTCCCTTTCTAAGACTTCTGACTTAAACTTTTCTCTGCACACTCTGTGATTGCTGCGAAACAATATTTCCAGCCAGTAGAGAAAGTGGATTGTAGGTGGCAGAAACCATCATCTTGTGCTGCAGCCCTTTGCATGTACCGCGAGTTGAACCCTCCAGCCTGGCACAATGGAGCCAGTAATGATTAACTATGTGAGGAGCAGCATGCCTCTTGAATTCAGATACCATAAAGTGAACACTCGAGGCATCTTGTGATGCCATCTTTGTGGTGACGCACAGCAGATAACTGATATGCCTGTTAAAACCTAAGCTGATAAGACTGGCAAAGATTCTGAGCAACGTCCAAGAGCTTCTTCACTGCAGCCCCAGAAATATACTGAGAGAAAATGACTCACAACTTTCGGCACACACACCTCGATGAATCATTCCTATTATTAAAGATAGGGCTCCCCATACTGCAGTGGCGGCTGCAAGTTGGGACATGGCATGAGGCACATGAGAAATTTGACCATAAATGAGAATTTTATGAATATTTCTATATTCTATATATTCCTACTGTTCTTATGAACAGTGTGTGTTCTTATGAGTGTGTTCAATCAGAGGCTTCTTCAGCTCTGCTGCAACGAAGAACAGCACAGTAGGTCATTCCTGTCCACAACAAAAGCCCCACATGGTGTCCGTTTGGAATAACAGAGACAATTATCTGTTTATTCATACAGCAGCAACAATATAATATGCCTTAATGGATCAATAAAGCTTCACCATTTGATTAAATTTTTTAAGCAAACTGGGCAAACTGCAGGGGTAAAATGTTAAATATTGCACTCAAGTCCAAAATTAAGATACCTGTACTTTCAATTTATGATATTTATACTTAACTACAAAAAAGGCAAAGTAACTTTTGAATTAGGTTTTAACATACAAATGTTTGAAGAGCCAACGAAATATTGTTTAATGATTTGTATTCTACTAAATTGCTACTAGTAGAGCTGAAATAGCAGCATTGACAAATAACACCATTCCCTGAAATTGTGGCTGAACAGAAAGAAATAGCATCAGTTAACTTTCATAACGGTAATCAGTCAAGTCTGTATTTTAGTCAACTGTGTAAAAAAAAACAAAAAACCCTGTGCACATTTTTTTTTCCAAACACTTGTCATCTACTTCTTAGTGACTTCAGAGGCCAAGACGAATACCGTTTTGCTGTCGAGTTATGAGTGAGTCATGCAGACGGACAAAGGGAGATTTAAGCATCTCTTTGCAAATATTTTACTTTCAAACAGCCTCAGAAGGTGATTGATGAGGAGAGCAAGAGGAATAACAGGCGCAGTATTGGAGCAGGCTGCCATCTAAAGGACACAGAAGGGATGGTCGGCCCTGCTTATCAGAGCGGAGCTGATCAAACGGAGGAAGTATCTCACAGCAGAGAAACAGGTCTGACTGAAAATCCTTTAAAGCACAGTAAAGTGCTGAGGGCTTGTGCAAATGTACATCATTCCTCTTTGAAATGGGGAGGAAACAGTGAAAAAGAATCGCTTATATTATCTTGGAAAATCCTCATAACTAATATTAATAATGGATAGAGGCCAAAAAGACTCACTGCTCAACTGACAAAGGTTTTTCTCAACTCAAACATTTTTAGAGGTAAAGTCAAGACAAGAAGAATGCGGCAATAAAATGAGCTGTTTTGATGTTGAAAAACACTAATCACATTACAACTCAATGTCACTATTGAGTGTGGTAGGGTGAACAGAATTATTTTTGAAACAGTGCTGAACAAGTGAAACTTGCAATTTTCTGTGGCAAAACTTATTCATCAAATGCCTCTCCAACCAGAACTAAACTGAAGACATGAAACCCTATCATACCTGGGTGGCAGACTAAAGAAAACAATTCATAGTAAAAAAAAGAAAGAAAAAGAAAACCAGCTCAACAAGTGTGTGGCACATTTTTCTTGTCACAAACTTTTTGAATCACGTGTTTTTGTGGGAAAGTTGGTGATAAAGCTTGATTGACTAACTGATAATTGGAAGAGATTTAGGGGTGATAATTTTCGAAAGAAAGAAAGAAATAAAGAAATGTCTTTGTTAAACAGCGAAGAGACTGCCTGTCTGTGTGGGGGGGTCACGGAGAGGAGTGAAGGAAACAGATATGGAGGAAGGAAGGAGATAAAGAGAAGAGGAGGGGTACATAAATATTTTGGGGAAATACATTCCATGTTGATTTACTCATGAAGCCAAACTATTTCATGAGTCCAACAGAGTTCACTGCCACAAATTACAAAACACAAGGCAACGGTGACAAGAGACCAGGATTACACTGATCGTTTCGCTTAACATTTTAAATGACATCTTAGAAACATTCAAATAAGACAAGTTGAGAGAGGGCTCGTATGAGTATGAACTTCCATAGAAATAGTAGGCGTCATGTTTTAACGTAAATGTCTTAAAGAAAGCACACGGCGGAGTGACAGAGACCCTCCTCTAAACTAAGTCAAAGGTATCATTGTAATTAGAGAATATATCAACTGAGACAATATCAGTCCAAAGTTGCTGCTGAGTATCAAAAGCAAGCATTTGAAATAAGCCTGACTGTGACTAGTAATTTTGTGAATTTCCTCTACCAGAGACAAACAGCCAGCGAATATTTCTTTTCTTGATTTTTCGCTGGAAAACGCCTATTAAATACACGAGCGCATCTTCCGCCGCATCACAGTTTTAAAGTCTGGAGGTAAAGTTTGAGCGACTTCTTTTCACTCACCGGAGCGTCTGACCGTCTTCTCTCTCGGGGTTAGCTCTCTGTAAGAAGCCGCATAAATGTGTCTGTCATGTAACGCTGCTGCACTTATCGCCCTTTTCCATATTTTATTGCCGCAGTTAATAGTTGTCCCCTTAGACTTCAAACTCAGCAACTTGCAGCGCTGCATGCCCGGTGCCGTCACGCTGACGTCGGCGACCTGGCCACATGACAGGAAGTGAACCACTGCAAGTAAACAGTTTTACTACGCCGTGCACGAGGTCTGCTCCATGGCTGTGTGTCCTTTGTTATTGCGCTCTACGCAGGCTTGGCAGCCATCCACACACAAACACATATCTACCTTTGTTTTTTTTCCTTATCAGTTATCTTTTAAGGTCAGAATGCAGCCCACTGAAGCTTTTTATTCCCTCTGTTTGGAGAAAACCCTCCGTTTGGGTTTATTTTAATAATGTTACAACACAGTATAAAGACCAGTGAAGTTTTGCACATTACAATTGAAGATCCAAACAAAGTTAATTCAGTCAAATTTATTCAAAGTTTAATCAGTACATCTACACGTTCAGAAATTCTACTCTTTCACCTCTGTGATCTTCTTCGTTTGAAGGATTCCTCGCCCTCAAAATAAACATTTTCTACAGACGTGAGGCACACAGCTTGGGCCATTGTATCTTATTTTTTCAAGTGTCTCAGTATGGATGCCACGCCAAAAGATAAAAACAACAAACAAACGCCCCTTTACAAACACTCAACCAGTTTGGCCACAGTGGCCAGTAATTTTAATGGTTTTGCCCTTTTTGAATAATCGTCACCATCGAGCTCTGGAGACATCATGTTATATCTTTACCTGAGGCAGCAAATCTAACAAAAGCCACATGAATCTACCAATTTAACAATATTTTAGAGAGAGCATTTATTTATTATTTTGTAAACATTACATTCCTGGACTTTACAACTATCTGAGATTGAATGCAAACCTTACAAAGAGGATACTGCTGATCAACTAGCACTGATTTACTGAAATACCCAAAGCAATACATGTTGCACTGCTGCAAAATGTCTCTGGTGTAAATGTATAAAGGAATCCAGTCATCACTTGAGTTGGATGCTGGGTATTGAAAGAACTACGATAGCAGCTTTGCCACACACCCACACAAACACACACACACGTGTCAATATTTCACGTGTACATAAAGTGTAAAAACTAGATTTCCTTAGAGGTGAATTTAAAGTGTGGAAAATGCAAAGCTTCATCAGTTTCAAGGTCCCTCACTTTAGACGGTAGAAGGTTAAAAAAAAACATTTTATTGGATAGAACGATAACTTACAAGCTTAGAGGCAAAACCACTTAAAAGTTTGGAGGTCGGCAAAAAGCTTTGGGGGATTTGTTTAAAATCTTTTTTTTTTTGGTTAGTTGGCAGACTTAAAGGAGAGGTTGTCAAGACAAAATTGGGATATTTGAACTAGAAAAGTTGGAACTTTATCATTTGCATGACAGGCAACTCAGATTAGCTTTGAATAAACCTCTGGACACATTTTTCCAAAGAAAACTGTTGTTTTAGTGTCTCATAAATGACAACGTATCGTCACAAAAGTACAGGAAGACTGATGAGGTTAAGCAAGGCCTGTTTCAGTTAACACATGAGTATTGGTCAAATCAAACTTTGAATATTGTGTCCCTGTTCTTTACTGCTTCTGAGTCATTAAACTCAGATAAAGATTTCATTCTGTTTCTCTGAATACAGTTGAGCCCAAACAAGAGGCTTCACTCCACATAGGATGCTATGTATACATCACACAGACAATTTATAGCTCACATCTTCTTGGCCAACTACTTGAGGCGATGAGGCGATATGAATACAATCATTGTCCAGACATGTAGATTAAAAGACACAAAAAGAACATGCAGATAAGGTTAATTTTACACTTTCAAACCTGGAATCACACCTTCCTTTGTTCCGTGGATGATCAAATCAACTACTGGGTTTATTCAAAAATCATAAAAAATGTACCATTTTTACAACTAGTGCAATTATTTGATTGTACTTCGGTACCAAAATCAATTAAATTACCAGCAGCCAAATGAACAGGTCAAAGCTGATGCAGAAATCTTCCGTAAGCATTGACAAAAGTGCTATATGTAAAGAATAAGAGCATATTTTTAAAGTTGGAGTCACAGCTGGCTGTTGTGGACAAAATTTCTGTGCCTTCAGTGTCCCCCAATGCCTCGGCCGTCATTTTGAGTAGTGTGCAAACGGAGACTCTTCGTTCACTTTGCCCTGGAGAGATGACAGAAAACAGAAAAGAAGTTCCAGAGAACAGTCGAGCCAGTTACAGTGACCTTCAGTCAACATGGTGTTATAATGCCCCGTGTTACAAAACCATTTGCAGAACAAGAAACCAAAAGTCATTGTAATGGGGAACAACTGCTGAACAACCAGAGCAGCCCGAGAAATCCAGGGCTGAAAATAACAATCCTAGATTTATTCTAAAAGAATCAAAGGTTAATTGCTTTCTATGTGAGGCACGCCCAACCTTCTGTAAAATGCAGATGTGAATCTGCTCTTCAGTTTTAGAGTCATCCTGCAAACAAACAAACCCAACCAACTACATAACCGCATTTTAGGAGGAATTCAACTGTCCTCATGTTTCACGTTTTAATGGTTGAACATTTAAATAAATTTAAATTTGAAGAGGTTGGTTGGGTTTGGGTCTGTTGAGCAGGTCCTCATGCAGGGAAAATTCAGAATACACAAAACTGTTTTCAGTTGGTTTGCTTTTGTTTTGTTTTTTTGACAGAAATAGTTTTTATTTCCATAGACGAAGCAAAAAAAACAGGTCTGACTGAAAATCCTTTAAAGCGCTCACGAAAACATTACGCCAACACAGACACGCTTCATCTTAACTGCCCTGAGGTCATAAACATGGCCACATTGTCCAACCATTTTCAACATCCTAATCCTTCCTCCATTTTAAAGGCAGTTGCCTCGTCATTTATTAACCGTGTTAGTTATCTTTTCATCATTACATGCTCATTTTTGCAAAATCAGCTGCTTTCCTGCCTTGTTGTAGGTCATATATTATGCATGTTACTCTTTCTGCTTATACAAAGTGCACTCTGTTCTAGTCCAGCAGAAACAACAGCTACTCTTTATTAGCACCACCGCAGCAGCCTGTTGCAATCCATGCAACAGCTTTTTAGTACTTGTATGAAGCTTATTGATTTTCAGTTTCAGAAATCACCAGTTTAGAGGTAATCGTTTTTATTCATGTTTATCATTTTGTCCATCGATGTACCAGTCTGTACCGAGTGTTACATTTTGTCAACATACATGATCATGAATTTATTGCCAGTGTGTTGGACTGGATTGCTGTGCTCCTAATAAATTGTAAGTGTTTTGCTGGGGAACAGTCAGCTGTTTTTAATATGGTGGAGAAGAAGTTCTTAATTACTCCTTCACCTGAAATAACATCTGAAGATTCCAGGATGCTGGTGGAGTCTAAATACCTCCTGACGAACGGATGGAGAGCTTATGATAAGCTCTCATTTCTAAAGTAAAGCTTTGTCATGACTTATTAACCACACACAATGTCCTGTTAGACTTTTTCACACGCCGACAAGCCAGTCAGACATCCTGTTTACGTAAATGAGAGCAGCAAATCGCTGTGCTTGCTGCTGAGGGGAAAAGGAAGAAAACACCGCCTGACAACTGAAGTTTGATCTGCTGGAGACAATAGTTTAGAGACTGTATGGTTTCCAGCATCACTCTTTGCCCGTGTCATGCAGTTTCTACGTATTAACCTGCAAGTCACCCCCTACTACCTAATGGAATCACAGGGCAGAGCTTTATATATCACTTTTCACTTTGCTAATGTAGTTCCTAAGAATTATTAGCACTACCCAGTCATTACCAGAGTATTGGATGAATTGAAACAAATGTTTTAAACATTTTGACTATCCACTCACATTACTATTAGTTTGGTTTTTCAGACACTTTTTCAGACTCATTTGAATATGTCTTGTGCTCAGTTTGATAAATATCTTAAAATCAAGTGTAAATGATTAAAAATCTGTTAAATGGTTCAAATAAAAAAATCTGTTTTCTAACTCACCATGGGCATGTCTTCAAGCCTCTCGAAGTTGGATCTCGGCGACTTGGTACATTTCACTATTAGAACAAACAGGACAAGAGCGAGGACGATGCTGAAGATGCAGATGATGGCCACAAGGCCAGGGTTAGCTGCCAAGTCACTATTTCCCCAGTTGGTTGACAGAACTAAAGGAGGTGTAACAAAAAAAGAAAAAACTGTTACCCACCAAACAACTAAAATGTGTGACAAAAAGACTGCTGGTACAGTGCCACAGAAATTTGAGTCACATGACATTGGACTGCTCGTCATATGTTTTTTGTATGCTATACACACATATCTATGTATATACTTTATATATATATATATAAAATATGTACTGTTTGTGATGGATTGTGTTTTCAGATTCATACATTATATAGTTTTTATTAAATCTAATTAAATTTTAAATTCTAAGTAAATTTAAATAACTTCCTTATTGTTGTGTTTATCATTACTTCTGCAGGATGACAAACATTTTAGCTGTTTGTTTTTAATGACTTAGTCAATCATCCAGGTGAATGTTCTTATTATTTGTTTTGTTGTTGTTGTTTTTTTTTTACTTTTTAAAGCTGGAACGTGTGTACTACTCTTAAAGTAGGTTTTATACTGCTTGCTATCGGGCACTTTGTTTGTTGTTGTTGACTTTTGAGAAATGTGTTTTTTTCTTTTTCTTTTGCTGTTGTGTTTTGCACTTCAGGGCCACCGTAGCTCTGCTACTAAACAATTACCACCAGCTGCTTTTCATATGAACCTTCAAGACAGCATGATCTGTGTCTTTATATTACAGCTGTTTGGTAAATTATTTAGGAGAGTTTTGTTTCTTCCAGCTTCACTGCAGACCAAAACAAGCCATTTGCTCTCTGAGGTTAACATTTTGCTGATACAGCACTGTACATTCCTGCTGAGCTAACCGTTTACTCTTTACCTTTTGGTGCTTTGGTGTACTATATATACTGCTGTTTGCTTTCTAATGAGGTTACTGATATTAACATGAAATCATTCTCTTTGTGACTGCAACTTAGATTCACTGGTGGATAAAACTTAAAAGACCTGCAGCAGCCTTCATGCTTAACAGGGAGTTCGTTCTTATCATGATACCAAAAACATTTAATATATAATTATATCTTTAAGTGTGATTTATACTCAGCTTTTGGTGTTGATGTGTACCTCTCACACTTTAATAGGCCGTAATTGCATCTATCTTGCTAATGATGCCATGATAATAACTGGTATTCTCCCCGTTAGGCTGTTTTTTCTCAATTTCACAGCCAGTCCGTGTCTGGAGTCAAGCACCCACTGGTTTTTGCTTTTTAAGTAAATGCAGCTAAAATAACAATAACTCAACACTTCTTAGTTGCACCTTGGGTTATGCAGTTCCTCATGATATCAGCATTACACCGGCGTAGGTCACATCCTTTAGCTACAATGTAGGATCTTCATAGTTTGAACATAGAAGCATAAATCTTTCAGATCTTTTGCACCCCAGTGTCCAAAAATATAATCAACAGAACTTTGAAATACCTCAAATAAAAGTCAATTAGAGGTGAAGATTAAATCAACTTTCTCTGTTGTAGAATAAAATATGAGCCCTTAAACCCTCAGTCTGGCAGCAGTCTGACCTGGACTGGTTGTGTTTACGGTGGTGGTGACATTTGGTGATTCTGATGCTGATGGGACTGTCTGTTCCTGCGACACCGTCTCATTTGGTGTCCGGGTGATCGGTGTTATCTTTGGACTGGTGCTGGGAATAGTATGCTCCGTCCTGGGTGTTTGTGTTGAAGCTGAAGCAGCTTCAGTGGTTATTTGTTGTGTCGCTGTTTGAGACTGTTGTGTGCCAGCAGTGGTTGTCAGAGTGGATGAAGTGGGTGAGATGGTGAGGTGTGTAGCACTTGTACTTGATACATTTCCATCCTCAGTTGCAGGGGGAATGCTGGTGCCTGTAAAACAAACAAAAAAACAAACTGCATTAAAACTATGTGCTAATGCACAGCATTCCCACCTGATTGAGATAAAGTGAAGATGGCTTGTTAGCATTTTTTAAGGCAGATAACATAGCTGGCATTTTAATCTAAAAGCAGATACCTAGCTGGGAATTTTGTATCCTGTACACTTGAGATGATTTTGACCTCATCTCCATTTTAGATCGGTTTGTCGACAACGGAGAAAAAGATTGCACAGCATAGCAGCAGCTCTGGTCTGATCGGGAACAGTGTTACACTTTATCACCTTTTTGTTTACATTTCATAGAGTCCAAAACACATAGATGATATTTCTCTGAAACAAATGAAGGAAACTCAGAGAGTGAAAATGAAGACAAATCTTTCCTCTTGCTGAGAAAAGAGACAGACAAAGTAACACAAATTACCTTTGGATGGCTTGCTTTCATGATTCACTTTGAATATATGTCACAATTTCCTAAATGTGAAAGTTTACTGATGAAAGTTGCTCAAAACTACATGACATTGTTGCATTTTGCACAACAAAGCCCGGAAGTAGGACGCGTATCCTCCAAAACAACAACCTGAGACAAAAGCTGTGATGAGCCTGAGATCTGTGGCTGAAACTTGTTGCACCTCAGTGTTAAGACGATCTCTGTTTTTGGCTGCACTGTTACAGTGTGATGTGGTCAAAACTACTGAAGAGCTACTGCACTAAAAGGACCTCGAGTTAACTGTTGTGGATGAGACATAAATGTTGCTATTACACCTGAACAAACTCCTGCAACACGATTAAAGCTCCGCCTGCCGCTGATTAAATGCACCATGTTTGTCATCTCATGAGGTTCTTTTCTTGTCATTACAGTGCGTTTGTAAGTTTGGATGAGACTGTTGACTCAGCTGTATGCTGTATGAACAGGTAATGATTTGTGTCTATTGGTGAAGCAGATAAACAGCTAGCAGTCTGTTGTGCATGTGGTTTCATTAAAGTCGCTGCAGGAGTGCCATAAATCACAGAAAGTTTAACTCCATACCACTTCCACTGTCTAAATATTCCATTTAATTTCAAAACAGCCATTTCTAGCTACAGAGGTGACATTTCCCTTAATTTAAAACACAGGAACAAACATCCTGCTGAATAATGTGAAAGTCGCTGTGCTTCCTCTGGGAAGGTTTGTCGTCCAATTTTTGATCCTTCAGAAGCCTCAGATAATGCTTAATATAAGTGTTTAGGACAAAGTTCTACTGAACACAAGTCTTTCCTGCTTACAGAGAAATAACCTGCGTGTCAGTCTCACAGCTATCTTCCAGAGCCTGCCTCTCACTGCAGGGCGCTTCCTGTTTGCATACATTTGCATGTTTTGCAGAATTTAAAACATAACATTCAGGTTCTCAACACACTCAACGCGTTAATTTAGCAGGTATGAAAATGTGGAGCTTTTACTCACCACCGCAGACTACCACTGTTAACAAGGACACCAAGACAGTGAGGAGCATCGTTGCAGACATGTTGAGAGAGGAAACGGCTGGCAGTCAAATCGGCAACATTCAAACACACCCCCTCCCAGCACACACAGCAGCTACATCCTAGACAACAGGATGTGTTCAGTGGCCGAAGAGAAGGAGTGCTCCACGCACGAGCTGATGAATATCAAATCTTACAGGCTAATCAAATATTTGAACAAGGTTGTGTGTGTATTTGCTTTGCTTCAGAGAGCTGAAGATCAGTTTTCACCTCAGAAAAAGCTTTTACAGATTAAATGGACTTTTGTGTCCGTTGCTTTGTGCTCTGGCCTAAAAGGATCCAGGTGATCTCAGATCATGGAAACTTTTACCCATGAACTGATGCTCTTTCCTGCAGCCCACAACACAAACGCTTCTTCTCTGCACGCCAGGCAAGCTTGAGCTTTTTTAAACTAACTTTCACGTCACATTCCATTTTTTATTCTCCTCTAGGTTCATGTTGAACACCTTTCTTTAATCATCCTTCAGTCTCCAGTTTGATCTTTTCTACGTCTCTTTCTGTCCTAATTCTGTTTTGTAAGTGACTGCTGAACGGTGTAACACAACCTAACCAAGCTTATACGTTTTGTGTTATTACAAATTAAAATATATTCTCTCTAATAAATCCATATATTTAAGACTTGATTAAACATTTTAGCTACGGTGAACTTCCT
The DNA here is from genome assembly GCF_036924035.1 of Leuresthes tenuis. Classification (NCBI taxonomy): domain Eukaryota; kingdom Metazoa; phylum Chordata; class Actinopteri; order Atheriniformes; family Atherinopsidae; genus Leuresthes; species Leuresthes tenuis. The sequence continues at coordinate 10,493,282 of NW_027325361.1, read as the reverse complement.
GAGTGCAATTTTTCTGTGAAGACACTCATACTCCAGTCATGAGAATACATAATATTGTTACATTCGAGGACAGACGTGACAATTAAAAACAGATATAAAACAATATGTTTACTTTAAGCTAGAAGAAGAAAACAGATTCTTGTAAATTCCCTTTTTCTAATTTATTCTCAGTTACTTGAATATTCATACCAGCACTAAAGATAGATTTTAAAGGACATAAATATTGCAACATATTCATGCTCGTCAAAACTTGATAAATGGACAAAACCTGCAATTGTTGTTTCATTCAATTTACTTATGGATTCATTTTATTTGTTTTACACTTTTAAATTATTCCAAAAATAATTAAGAAAAAAAAAAGTTTATCAGAAGTTCTACAAAGTATAAACCTCTCTGGCTCTTAACACAGATACAGGATATACACCATTTATCACCATTTATGACACAACTTCCAAAATCAGTTGCAGTAAATAATATATAGTTACATGAACATTACCAAAGATGGTGTGAAACATCTTTTTAAACACAATAGTGCTTCCCAGATTTAGTATTATTTCCTCCCCCAAGAATGGACCAAAAAAATAGAAACTCCATTCACACAACATCAGCTGAAATATACATTAGTTGAATTTTATGATCACAGTGAAAATTGACTGTATAATTAACAAATAATAACAATTTCCACCTTCACTTTACCAGTATTCAACATTTACAGCTGGTGGTTCTGTCGGACATGATAAATTATGATATTTAACTATAATCACTTTAACCCATAAAGTTCCCTAACAGGATAAACCGAGAAGGTAGAGATTATATTATTTGGTGTGATAACAGGTGTAGTACTGGACTACATATTAAGGCAAAGTCTGCAAAGGTTAACACAGCTTGGCATTAAAAACTATCTCTCAACAGGACTGATTCTTACAAAACAGAATTAAAAGTAACAACACGGTCTGTTCTCAGCTTTGGATGAAAGCTCACGCAAAGATAACACTTATTTTAAAAAGAAATATGGAAATGAACTGTCTGTCGGTGTTTTGAGCTTCCCACTGCAACACCTTCAACTACTTAAAAATGGATTTTCAGACTGGAAAGTGCAGTAGCTGAAGGCAGTGAAACTGCCTGTCGTCCCTGAATGCTCCGACTGGAGTGCATGTTGTTCAGACATAAATAGACAAACCGGTTGGAAACACATTGAAGTTATTCAAGCATGGAAACAAAAGTGCTTCAGAACGTCAATTTAAATGTCTGAAGCTGCTGGGATGGTTAAATGTAGTTATCAGAATGGCACAATGCTGCCTGCAAACAACAGTCGAGCTGCATTTTCCAAGCAAAGGAAATTACGTCACAACACACAAAAAAACACAGATGCAAAATGTTGTTTTGCATCTGATGAACTTGATGGGAGAGGATGGCATCTAAGTCTTCTCCTCCACAAGTTTAGACGACGGCAGCTCTTCCTGCTTCAGTTCCACGTTACTGTCTGATGACAGTTCAGGGTGCTGCTTTTCATCCTGTCAACACAACAGAAATCAGTGGACATATCAATATATTGAGTATCACTTCTGTTTTAACTAAACAGTAACAGACACAAGTGAACATGACAAGGAAGTGTATTTTTTTTATATGTAATGTTTAAACAGTGAAGTCCAAATAAAAAAAACTGCAGGATTTAAATAGCACTGACAAGGTTAACTAATTCAAACAAAAAGCCAGACTTCCTTCAGTGGTACTGTATCCTTCCACTAACTTATCTGGAGTTTGTTCAAGTAAATCAACTTGCAGACTTTGTTCATCTCTATAAAATCTCTTCAGGTGACAGCAGATTGAAGCTGGGAAGGAGGCGTTAAGACGAAATACAGCTTTTGGTAGTCAAACTGTTATTCTAGTCAAAAATGGGAATGTGAAATCATGACAAGGTTCGGGGTGTCTGAGGAAACAATGTGTGAAGCTTCAAATCCTGCGTCAGTTGTGTCCAAAGCATGATTAGATTGACCAAATGTGAGCACGCTGTCAGAAGATCAATACACTTTGAACCGACGCCTTACTGCAGACATAATTTGCAGAATAAAAAACACAAGACTCCAATAACAACGATCTTGTTAAAAAAGAAGGTGGAGCAGTGGTCTCAGAGGACAAGGACTAGTGCTTAATCCATTCAAGCCAACTATGTACATTTTTAAAATGCCTTTGTAAACTTAAGCAGAAGGTTTTCTAAAAAAGAAAAAAAAAACTTTACAGCCCAGTCACTGTCCTCTAAAGCTCTGTTGAAATAAACAGTGCGACACGGACGTGGAAGTGTTCTAGTCAGGGCTTGTTTTGCCTCCATTCTGACAAGTGAGAAGTAGCACTCTGTTCTTCAGAGACATTCTCCAGCTTTGCATCGAGCTTGCATGGAGGATTCACACATACGATTCTCAAAACAGTGAGGGAACTGCTTCAAGACTAAAGGAGACTGAGGAGTTGTGAGTGTTAGCGACTGCCCCCCTAACACCGAACACTTCTAAGGAAGCAGCTCAGCATGACGGGTTAGCAACACTCAAACTGGTTAAATGACTAACTGACATAGCATAATATATCCACTTACAGTGTCATACACATAGTTGATCAGACAATCAGTTAAACTGCATATTTTCACCATAAAACTTGGCAAACTTTAAATGAGCTTCCCTGTCCTGAAGAAGCTGCAGCTCAACAGACCCCTCGCTGTGTAATTATCATGCAGTGCTCTCATGCAGTGAAGCTGCTGCAGTGTTCTTAAATTCATGTTGGCTTTCAAATATTTACCACAGTGTTAAGTTCATAATATGGTTAATAGACTTTTGAACCCCATTGTCTATTGTTCTCTCATAAATACTCTAAATGGAGCCTTCATTGAGCCATGAATGAATGAATAGAACAATGAAATATTAAACAAAAAAACAAAGAAAAGACTTACCCTGTGTTTGAGATAAGAGAGGTAGGTGTCCCACCCTAAGGTGATAAAATTAATGTACACAACACGAAATTTCGGAGAGAGAAAGTAGAAGTTGATCGCCTGAGCAGCGGGCCAAACACACCAATCCACCTGTCGGCAAAAACAACAGAGGTGAGCGCAAACAAAACACGTTACCCAGATCAAACAGCCTCAAAGACACAAGAGAAGGAAAGTCTGCTCCGTCACCTGAGCGAGCACGCAGCTAATTGCACCACACCAGCAAAGAACTGCCTCTCACAGGTTATGTTTGCTCGATCAGATACTGTTTGCTGCTGAGCGATCAAGATTTGTTTTTCCAGAGCGGACTCAAGAAAAAACAGAATTAAAAAGAAAGCATCCTCAGAGGTCATTCAAAATATGCTAAAGTGGAGAGAAACTGTAAAAGCTGCAATAAAGAGAACATGATGCGCTTCTTTTTTTTTGGACATGTTTTGAAACTGTTTGAAATGCCTCGTTTGTAACTCAGGCATTTCCTCCTTCGCTTTTCCACACCACAAAGAAAAACGCTTGCAGCTGCTCGGCAGACACAATGGGATGCCTTAAATACAAAATGACCAGCAGCCAGCGCTCTTACCCGTTTTATTTATTTAGTTTTTTTACATATTTTCCTGATCAGTTAGAGACAAGGTGACAGGAGGTGAAACGTGAATGAACAGAATGGGTTTTTTTTGTTTGTTTTTACATTAAATCAATATAATAAAGGCTTTTGAAAATTCACGTTACCATGACAACTAAGCATATAAATAATGCTCAGAGTGAAACGGTTTTTGGTTCATGGAGACTTGGACATATTTAAGATTTCATCTTGGCAGAATAAAAAATTCAGTCGATATATATAAAAAAAAATAGTTTAAAAGCAACTTTCTACTTTGTTCTGCCATGGTATGTGGTCTCTTTGTTAAGTGTGCATCATTTCTCCATGTGAAAACTCTAAACTCTGGAGAATGAAATCAGATCATACCCTAACAGGGGTACTTGCCTTGTAAAATTCCCAGAACTTGTCTCTAAACTCTGCCCATCCTTCAGATAAAGTGCGTCCCTCCAAGAGATCCATGCCTGCGATAAACAAAGTTGTCTGTCAGATGTGCGTCAGTGCCACACATTTTAAAACCCAACTTCCGATAAGGTCAGAAACTTAGGGAGTGTTGAACTCCTCTAAACATGACTTTCAGAATGTCAGTTAAAGTCACACTATTTACTGCACATGTCCTTTGAACTACATTTACCTCCAATATGTATGGTGTGTTCTGCCTTACTTCACCCAACCTTTGACTCTGTATATGCTCTGTTAGGGGTGTGTGTGTGTATCATTAAACTGTTTCTTTGCACACACCCAGATAAATGTCAAGGTGTACATACGTACACAACAGGAGGAGGGAACCAGCCAGCTTAGCACTCCCTCTTACCTATAAAATACCACATTCCCAGTGTCGGTGAGGCAATCAGTTGGTCCACCAGAACCTTCTTGCTTAAGGTCTTGAGTGCTTTGCCCACATATACTCTGTCCAGCCAAATGTACCAGTAGTGCAGCAGTGGACCCATGGAGCAGCCAGCCACAAACATGCGACCTTCAGGGGAAAATGAGTAAAGGAAACATAAATCATTCATAAGAATTGGTGAGGATTAGTATAAGTACACTGCTCAAATCATGTTTTATTCTCTCATCTTACTTTAGGCCAAGTTTCAAATCTGCAGTTCTGTGCTGAAAACACAAATTTGACCCGGTTTAATGAGTAACTGACCGGTTACAGGCGTATTTTACCTGTGACCCCATGAAGTATATTGCTCCAGTTAGATGTTTCCACACATCTGTCGTGTAAATGAGTGTCACAGCAATACTGGACTCCTCTGAAATACTGTCTCTCTCAAAATTATTACATTTCACACATTTTTAGGGTTTAGGCGTGTAGATTTTAGTGACATCTGGAGGTGAAATTGAAGAATGAATGCTCTCCTTTTGTTTCCAGGTGTGTAGAGAAAAGAAAAAAAAAACAATGTTGGCCACTAATACCTGCACATTGCTGTCACTTCCCCCCACTCACCTGTCCTCCCCCAGTCTCGGACTCGTCCAGGCTTCTTGCTGTTCTCCCGAGTCTGCTGCAAAATGTCTCCCAGTGACAGCATGACTCCTCCGCTCAGGGTGTTGGTGAGCAGCAGGTACCGGCCCTCGAAAAGTGGCTTCCAGGAAAACCGTATGCGGACCAGAAAGTCTTTACCCGCCCGGGGAAGCATGATTTTCAGACTGCACAGAGAACACTGTCATCTGTGGGAGAAAAAAAAAGCCCTGATGATCAGTGTGTTTTCAATGACAACCGCTGAATATCACAGCCATACAGAGTCAGAGAACCCTGAAGCTGGCTCAACTATCTCTGACTGCAGACTGCCAAAAGGCAGCAAAGCATAGCCACAAAAAAACAACCTCAACCATTCTGTCTGAAAACATCTAACTTAGGCTTCCTGCAGGCTGCAACACAGATGTTTCTGAACTGCCTCCCATAAAACACCTTACATCAAAGCATAATGCCTCAGCCATCTTTTATGCTCGCTAGCCAGCTACCTGAACAAATAAAGGGCAGCCGGACTGCACAATTTATTCTGCTACTGCCTTAATTTTATAAGACAAGCGCAGCCTCACCAATGACAAGTCCTCACAACACAATTAAGTTAATTAAATCTATCTTAATAGGGTGATGGATTATTGTGTTTTTTTTCTCTTTGCAGGATTTTAATGTGTGACCAAAAACAGGTGAAAATGCTAAATCCTTTCATTTATACCTCAGTCAAAATTCCCTGATTTGAAAGAGCTGATTAATGACTTCTTACATTTAGAAATTAAGAGGAAATCAATGCATTTTTTGCTCCATATGTTTAATTTTTTGTTCAACATGGATCTGATCTAAAAAAGAAATCCATGTGTTATTATGTCTATGTACCACAGAGCATCTTTGGGATGTCAAAGTAAAAAAATATGAGGTAGTGTAAGCTTTCATGTGGACGAACTAAAAACTTAGATGCTTTAAAAACCAACCAACTCTGATGGTTTCAGGATGCCAAGCTAATACAGAGAAGTAATAACAACTGTCTTTCCAGGGACCTATCACTACTAAAGCAGGATTAGTGGCTTAGCGAGGGGACTTCAGGTTCATGGCTGAATTTTAACGACACGAAGCGGTCTCACTTTTTACCAGGTTGTGTCACCATGGCGACTTACAGTTTTTAAGTTAAAACAACTTAAAACAACCAGCTCCATCACGTGCTTTGTTTAATGGAACAGCATGATAATGACACTCACAGTTTCATCTGTTTCTTATCTGTTTCTTTAATCTGTTAGATGCTTTTCAGACTTCAGGATAGTTCTGTAGTTCAAACCACGCAGTGACATTCACTGTCTAGCTGCTACTCTAGCTAATTGTTAGCCGTCCGTAAACCTGCCTGGGAACTTTTGGGCAGAATTACTCGCTTGGCTGTCTTGATGATACAAACAAAACACTGGCACGAGGAACCGTTTTCTACCCGGCATAACTTAACATCTGACATTGACCTCTGTGTACAAACTCCATGTTCAGTTTCACAATGAACCGGCTGAAAGCCACATGCAACAAACCAAACAGTTAAAAGCGAACCTGAACCGGTGTTGTGTTGGGGTCGGTTTTCCCGCAGATATACGTTTCCCCTCACGCTTTACTTTTTTTTTAGCAACGATTAGAGACACTCGTTCTTTTTAAGTCCAAGTATAAATCTAAACTGTGTGATACAGTCAGCTGCATGGAGGTGTACAGTTTGTTACAGGAAGGCAACGTCAATGCCAGTTATTTAAGTGTATTTATTATACCTTTAGGCGCCACCTGCTGGTGTGGAGGAACGACCTTTACAATTCCACCCAATTCAACACAATCATACCCTTGTAAGTCTAACTAATACTATTTAGAATTTATAAAGATAAAACAATATGTATGTAATGCTTATAACAGACACTGGTGTTAATTGTTTATGAATAAATATCTTACTACACTCTTGTACACACCTTATATCATTACAACTGTGTTTTGCTGACATGTTTTTACTGTATACAGTGAAATCCTTGCTAGAAAGTGTGTGCAGTGCAGGGGCACATGATCCAACTCTTCTGGTTTAGACAATTATAGTTGTTTTTTACCATAAATGTTCGGCATCAGCTACACAAAGTCCAGCTTTATTAACCAGTTATCTGTACCTGTGGCATTGAGGGACGTGGTAGGTGTTGTTTTGGAGGACTGGTTGTACATGACTTATATGGTCTTGATGCCGGCCAAGATGCTTTAGGGTCAACGAGAGAGGTTCAGAATGCTAATATGTAGAATTAAAAGAAAAAATAGAATTTTCAGAAAATATATTAGTCATTTAGCAAAATAAAAATATGAAAATAAGATGCTGGATTCTTATATACAGCAAAATATTTGTTATATTTTTAAAAGTGGACTTTGTCCCACAGTAGAGCCTACCTACTCCTACACAAACACACCCATACACACTCTCTGAAGGGCATTTATGCTGAGTGACTTAAGCTTACATATTGATGTCATTATTGTAATCATAAGGATTGAATCAATAGAGCAGCTTTCATGACAAATGAGCATTTAACTCACGTTTAATCTTTTTCAAATTTTTTTTAGTTTTTACAGTGTTTGAATTTCAAGACACACTGCAATCATGATATGAACATTACAAGAAATTGCAGCATGTTAAAGTAGCAGCAGAGTTTGGTGTGCTCAGTGGAGTTGAATTTCCAGTCACAGGCTGCAGTAAATTCTAGCTTGCACGAAACATCAATAGTAGTTTAGACTAACATATTTAACCATTCAAGTGCTCTGGCTTGGCAATCTGCTAGATTTGATTGCAACAGGGGGAGGGGTTAGTGTGTTAACAAGAAGGATGGTTTGTACACTCACTCCCACTTAAATGACCTGCTGCTTACTTGGTTTATGCAATGTAGGCTGCCTCTGGCATCGATGACTGCCAGACCAGTTAATCCTGTAGTGGATTACGAAAACCTCCATGTATTAAAAACTGCATAGTTATGGGTATTATTAGGCAATTATTGTAGATATATGAATTTACATCCATTCTTAAGACCATAGGCAAATCATATCACTGAAATTTACCCCCCTTCCCCTTTTGGAACTTGTTTAATTATCTACATCCAGTGTCTCTTTGGACTTCCTGGAATCTTGTGTTGTTGAGAATATATATATATATATATAATCTATCTATATAATATTGTTATTTTGCATTTAGCTGGAGGGCCAATGAATTACATTTCCTCCCACATGTTTTAGAATCGATTGGTGCAAATAAATTATTTCACACTTGGCAGTAAAACAAAAATAGGCTTTTTTTTCTTTACTAAACTTGAAACATTTCTCAATATGTGCTTATGTCTGTAATATAAACTTTGTATCTGTATGTAATATAATAACACGTAAGGATTCTGTGATTTATTTGAACTCTGTCTGTATGTGGTATTGATGTTTCTGCGGGGATATTTTTACAGTCACCATGACGAGGCCGGTTACGACTACTGTGGAAATGGCAGCAGTGGTTAATGCTGACCCCCTGATCAATAATTCAGTGTCTCCGGCAGCTCTTATCAATAATAAACGAACGGTTCAGAATTTGAGGTAGAATGTTTCGGGACGCTTCTGAGGCTCCGGATTCGTCAGACGAGTCATCAATCTTCTCCATCTTCTCAAACCCCCGCCCATCTGTCATTTACGTTTTGAACAAAGCCTTGTGAAGATAGCGGTGTTAGAAAAAGGCCGGAAATGTGTTTTGCCTTCAAGATAAATCGTACAAGCTGGTCAACACAATTTCAAACTGCAACCATTTAAAGGTGAGCTCCACCAATTTCATGCATCACAATCATGAAATTTTGATGGTCATTTAGATTACTGATTCATATGTGTACTATTATTTATACTAAGATATTTTAATTATATTCCACTTTGTATTCTTACTCTATTTTAGCGCTCAAATATTTAGCTACGAATTAAAATAGCTTTACATGATCATTATATTGGTTCATTTTGATTACTGCTAAGTTTTTGATAAAAACTGTTTCTTTAAATAAAGATAAAAATCCATCCATCCATCCATTGTTCTAAACCTGCCATACTACCGATTAAAGAAAAGAAAGAACTGTGATAGTCAACTTATCATTCTTTGAATAGTACCCCATCTATCCTAATTGTCATTAGCCTATATTGAATCACCTTGCGTCAGCCCTTATTTATGGAATGACAAACCGGATGTTCTGCTGCTTAACATTTCTGACTTCTCGGTAGTGGTGTGTCTGCGGGTGCTGAACGCGGTGGACAGAAGCCGGATAGAAATCTGCAAAGGTACGCATTTTGTCTTTACTAATGCTGCATTGGCATATATCATATTGTAGTTGTAATGTAGCGTATCTTGTATTTAATGTGTATCCTTCCGTTTATTCTAAATTCAAAGACTAGGGTTTCAGATTAGAGTCCCACACAAGATGCTTTGCCCTAACAGCTGTTTCCACTGTGAGACCCAGAAAGGCGACGTAGATGTAGCGCGTAAAATGCATGTTGATAGGCGTTATCTCTGGATGGATGAAGGCTGCTATTGCTGTAGTGGCTCTCTGGTTTGATTCTGGGCCTGTCCTGTCCTGCAGGAAAAGGCGTTTCACACTGTCGGGTGGTTTAAACCAAGAAAAGAGGACCAAATGGGTCGGAGGCAGGACCTAGAATAAAATATGAACATTCGGTCCATCATTAGATTATTGTTATTGTTGTAATTAGCACATTGCTAATAATGTTTCATGGACATCATGCTTTGATAATACATTCTCTCTCTTTGCCCAAAACTCAGGTTTGATTGGAGGAATATTGCACATATAATTCATTAAAAGCGCTGTTCCTGTGGTGAGGTAAAACATTTAATCAGATATCGTCATGTATGCGCATATGATTTGTCTGTCAATTCATATTATATTCAAACGAATAACGTTGAGTGATAGTGATAGCATACAAACGGAGGATGTCTTGAACAGCACAAAGTGGGAAATTAAATATGTACTCTGTAAAGAAGACATATAATTGGATCTTAGTGTGTGCCAGAGGATGGATAGTCTTTCATCTACTTGTGTCTGCTGTTTTCATGGCTCGACTGTATTAGAAACTGTACATTGTGGAGTCAGCCAAGTCAGTCAGCAGTTTTGTTATTAAAGCAAATCAATATAAAGACCAAAGACTCCTCTGTCAGTGATGGGGTTTCATTTATTTTCCTTACCTTCCAAGATATATAATTGTGTTTAAAAGAGTCTGAATCTGAGCTGTCTGCAGGCCACATCTGCACGTCCACTGCAGACAGTAAACCTACTGGCTTTTTGGCCTGCAGGCAAGAGTGACACATTTGCTGTTTCACAACGCAAAAGGCACATCTATCCATGATGTTGCCTGGGACAAACACTGCCACAGTACCAAACAGCATTGATGATGGGCTGGAGTGGTGTATTTTTGATCCTTTTCAGATATCTGTTTGCTCTTGGGAAGAAGCTCTGGGAGATACTTATCTGACTACAGCTGCAGGAAAACAGTCCAGATGACTTTTTTTCTAAATGAAAATATTTTAGGTCTTTCTGTCCCACAAGCATCTATTCGCTGCTTTAGAGGCTCTAAACTGTTTAAAAGCTGGAACTGGCCCTTAAAAAGCGTTATCGAAATAGACTGAAATAAGAGTCACAGTCACTGGAAAGTGACCAAAGAAAACCTTGAATGCATCAAGTGCAGCAGAGATGTAAAAACAGGATATATGACAAAGAGAAGCAAGGTTATATTTGAATCCTATCTGTCCTGAATTCACCTGCAGACTGCAGCACCAAAAAAAAAAACATCCTCCACATCCTGCCCACTATCCTCGCTGCTTTCTGTTTTTGGTGGTGGTGTGTGTGTGTGTGTGTGTGTGTGTGTGTGTGTATGTGTGTGTGTGTGTGTGTGTGTGGGGGGGGGGGGGGGGGGGGGGGGGTTGGGGGCGCTATTTTTAGCTTCTCCTCCTCTCATCTGCATCCCCACACTTTCTAGAACAAGGAGCCATGTGCTGTGAAGAAAAGGGGGGAAATGCCAGCTCGAATGCCGGCTGGATATTCAGTTGAGAAAAAAATAACTGAGTTCTAGATTGATTTGATGTAGATGAGTTTAAGCAGTGAGTTGGTGACTCTGTGGTCCAGTTTTAATGTCCCACTTAAACATTTTGGCATCTGCTAAAATGGAACAGCACAGCAGACAGTGTGGAAAGATGCAAAGACCAGCAGTTTGATGAGGGGTCAGGAGTCAAAAGCCTGCTGGCTTCACACTACAGATTAAATTGATTTTACCAGTAATATTCTAATATAGGTACAGATACATCAAGACTGTAAATGAGAAGAAAAAAAACTTTATTAATAGCTCTGGGAAATTAGATACTTTAGAACAGTACTTAAGTAAATTAATTAAACTACTACTGTCTATTTGTTCTAATTAGGAAGTAAAAAATGAATTTGCTTGCCACTGCAGATATGTAGATCTCACCTCTCCTGCCTTAAGATATTATTGAAGCTTTGATTAGGAACTATTGATGATGCCTTCTCAAAGAATTTGTACTCAGAAGGCCTATGTGTTGGCTTTAGTGTTATTTAGTGGTGAAGTTGCATATAACAGCCAAATAAATAACCTACTTTACTCTCACCTTCCAAGTGTATGAAAGAAACAATGATGGCCACTAAAAGGTGAAAAAAGTTAAAGATCCTCTTTAGAGAGTAATTTTGTGTGCCAAGGGGGCATTTGATTTATTTGGATTATATGAATTGGTTTATAATAATATACAGTAGCTGCATATTGCGAGCTAACCTTAATCTTTCTATTTTGCTACATTGTATCACAGGCTGCGTCACGAAATAGGAGGTGAGAACTCGGAAAGACATTTGGCTCACAAGCAAAGGACTCATGTTTGAGTCCAAGCTTGGTGCAGCTGTTTCTGAATTCTTTTCTTTTCTTTTCTTTGACTTTCTTTTCTCTGCTATAGTACTTCATTATGCATTATAAGTATGTGGTAAGGTTATAAAAACATCAGAGGTATATGGTACCCAAAGTACACAAATATATGTTTTTGCAGAAAGCTTTGCCAATATTTTTCCCATTGCTATGATGATTTTGTCTGCGGCTATCGCGTTACAAGTTTGGGAAACTGCACGTCCAAAAGTGACTCTACGTTTAAAAAGCAACGCAGCAGGCTCCAGAAAACATAAAGCACCCAACGTGCACAATTATGTTAAAAAATGTATGATTACAAAGAGTACTAGCAATAGAGCATGAGGGATTCTGCAAAGCAGTGCAGAAATGTAAATCAGGTGAAGGGTGAAGATGTGTTATATTCCATTTTAGTTATTGTAATACCAGGCTAATATTTTAAATTCACAGTCTGCATCTTAAATAACAAATACAGCCTGTCCTACTACAGTGATCTGTGGGGTAGAAGAGGTTCCTGTGCTTGTTTGAAAAAAAGATGATCCATTGATGCCTCAGATGCCCCAGACATCTATATCTCTGCCTCTTTTCATATGTACAAATCTTTGAATGCAGAAATTGGTCGCCGCCTTGCTTTCCACCAGTTGGACTCAACACAGTTCAAACACTTGCAAAATACAAGTTATGGTATTGGAGTATTTCATTCATATATATCAGAGCAGGAAACTGCTTCTGAAGAAGGACAAGTGCAAATTGTACAGGGTCTCCTACAGCATCTGCAACACGATGGTAAAAGCCTAACAACAGCCTCCAGTTTAACTACATTAGCACAGGTCGCATTATGTGTTGCTATAAACCTTGTTCCCAAATGTCAGCACTGATGAGCCCCATCCCTCAAATTGGTGGATTCCTTAAATTTGTCTCAAATGAAACCCTGGCAGTCATGTTCAGCCACGATACGTACTGCTTGCTATATGTCTTTTATTAAAATTAAAATCATCTCATAGATATCTTAACAAGGTTAAAAGCTTGATTTCTTGACTTTTGTTTAAGGCATTTCTTAAGTTTCTGATTTAGTTGCTTTCAATTGAATGGAGTCATTCATCCAGGCTGGCTGACCCTCAGTGTTTGAGCTGCGCATCGCTATCCCAGATTTAGTTTTTTGAGTTTATGAGTTTATGAAGAATGTGAAGAGATCGGTGGCAGCGGAAAATCTGTATCATTTACTACTGTGACTTTTTGCTCACAGATCAGGCGGTGATAAAGACATCAATGTCAATCGTCTCAGTTACCGTTTTGAAATAAGAAGGTGTTTGGATGATCTGGGAATCATCTGCGGATTAGCTGTCTCTCTACAGGAAGACAGCCAATACTGATGAATTGAGTGTGACTCCGTGACTGCAGCAGCACTTAGCTCTGGATCAATCCAGCTCCTGCAGGACGTCAATCTCCTTTAGGTGGCAGGTTTAGAGGAGAGCTCGATGATGTCATTGTCTTGCATTAAAACCAACATTCTTAATCATGATTGGATTAGGGTAAAAACTTCTTCTGGTTTGAGAGAGCAGCATGAAAAATCCAGACAGGGAGGGGAAGGTGAAACAGAAATAACTGTGTGGCAGATAGACATTAGCAGAACGCTCTGGTTTCAGGGCTTTATATTATAAATAAACATGAAAAAAAAAATCAGTCTTCAGTTCTGTTTTTCTCGTCTGCAATGTAAAAGTTTTTTCTTTCTTTGTTAATTCAACCTGATTTCTTTAGTAAACAAACAAACCAAACAAAGAAAAGAAAACACGTGCCTCCAAAAACAGAAGGACACAGCAGGTACAAAGCTGACTTATTTCAGGGTAATTTCGCCTCTGTTATTATTAACTTTCTCTAAAGGCCCGATAGAACATATCCCACCTCTTTCATCCAGTCTACCCTGCCAGGACAACAGATCTTGCTGCTGTCCACTTGGCAGTTCTCCACCAGCTTAGTTTAAACTCTCACATCACGTTCCTCCTGGGGTTCGGTCTCAGCTCAGTGTCGTTATTTTAAGATTTTCATCTTAGTCAGATAAAACATTGAATCTGGACTGTCATATCATAGGATTCTGTCATTCATTTTAGATGTTTTATTTCGGCATTAAACCACCAAGAAACATTGTATGAAAACTAACAGCATGAACGATCAATACTATTGTTCTTTTTGTCTCTGGGCCAGAGTTGTTTATTTAAACTTATTCAAACTATGTCATGCTTGAAAGTGAGACTATATAATTTAGTTGATATTAGAGAAACTGATAATTACTGTGATTATTGTAAAAGGTGAGACCTTATCTGGAAGAAGAGTCATGAGTCAGCACATTCAGAAGACAATTAAAGAAATTCAGTGTTCAGTGTAAAAGATGTCAATATGAGGGAAATAAATGGGACAATAAGAGAGGAGGAATGCACTGACATAGTTCTCAACCCTAGCCATTTGCGAGTGGTCACGTGCTCATGGTCTCATGCATGTGAGTCATAGGAGTATTGCCTTGTTCAACCCTTATTCCTCTTAATGAACTTCCAAATATTCCAAATAGTGTTGAAAGTGTATACTGTCAGCAAGATGTGTACGTAGTGAGACGCCGTGTGTGAACATCATCAAGTAGCACGTTGCATTACACATCGTCACGTTGCGGCACGTGTAACACTGTGACATACAGTGGTCACATGGTGACACGTAAATTGGGTCTTAGTATTTATACAGAGAAAGAGTCACAAAAACATAGTTGATTTTTAGGCCTTCAGTGAGAAACTGAAACAATTTGAGCCGTAAACACCCACAAAGTTTAGGCAAATTACTCTCCTCACATGAGATGGTCAGAATTGGGAGGATTTAGTGAGACTGTATTGTAAACCTAAGGGCAATAAAGCACAGGACTGAAAAACACTATTGATCAGAATTGTAGACAAAAGAAAGATCTGGCGCAAAACATAATGTCCCAATTAAGTGTGATTTTTAGATTGAACATGTTTGCAGGAATTTTACATGTGTCCAGACATGTTTTTACAGTAAAAACTCTGATTCTCCCCGTAATGAATTGGTCAAAATGCCAAGTTAACAAAAGTAATATGTGTGGTTCATGGAACATTTCTTTTTATTAAGGCGTTTCACCTGACTTGTAGGCAGTTTACTATCAAGGCTAAATGAATGCAGCAGCATCCTGCTGGCTGAAATACATTTGCATAATGAGAATTTGTTAATTGCTTGCAGATTAAGCAGAGAGGTTTCAGTCTGTAAGCTTTCGTATCAGAGTACAGTTTAGCAAAGGTTAAACCAGCCCTCTTCTTCAAAGCTAATCTCTGAGACACAGAGGAAAGGCTGCAGTAATCTTACTACACCATAACACACAGCAGATGCTGAACAGCCTCTTCTGAAAGCCCACAAGAGTCTGCGATGGTGTTTGACAACATCCAGTCGCAGCAGTAGCTGATCATTTTGAACCCCAACTAATCTTTTTCTATTAATAACACAGCTTGCATTTCATTATCAGGCCAACATTTTGGCCCCCGAGGAAGCTTGATGAACACAAGCTCTAGAATTCAGACATTTTGCTTAAGAGAAAAGAGAAAGAGGGTCACATCAGTGAGAGGTGGAACTGATTTTTCCTCAGTTGGTAAAACACTTTGAGAGGGAAACAAAGGTTTAAGAGGTTCAGACAGAGGGAAGACAGAAATGCAGAAAAATCATTTGAAAGAAAAGTCTGTTTCTAGTTTTAAAACTTCTAATTGCCTAATGTGTCATTGCTGTGCAACTGCCTGACTCAGCTCAGAGAAGCTTTTCGATAAAGAGTGTTTGGATAGGAATATCTGGAGGGCTGAGCAGACAGTTTAGATGTGACATTAATACGAGTACATACATTTCTAACGAGGCAAAGAGGAAACTGAACACAAAGTCCTGACTGTGATCAAATGTGATCTCACTTCAAGTACATTGGTCGGAGTAAGATAAATGTCATTGTCTTTTTGGATTTGGTTTGTTTCAGTTCACACAGTCAAACGGAGAGAGAAGTCAGATAACTGGTTGGCCTGTTCTGGTATACACTTTAGAATTTGTATTTTGTACTAAGTTTTGGTGAAATACTGTGGATGATGTTCCTTTAAATAAAGGCATGTCACCAGTGAGGTAAATACTGACCTTATGTCTGACCTCTTAGCATGCAGTGCTGGGGGGCACCAGACATCGATATATTCAGATCTTGGAATTTGAACTTATATTTTGGTATCATATAAAAAAAAATCTTGAAAAAACAACTTACACTTTGTAAGATCTCTCTCTTTCTTTATGATTATTTTTTTAATAAGAATGACTTATTTTGCAAGAAAACAATGAATTGTGTAGTTTTGTGTACATAGAAGCTCCAGGCTGCAGATTTGTGAGGCATTATTACCGTGAAAGGCAAAACAGAAGATGCCATCAACTGAATAGACCTTGACAACCATGCAGCTGTTATATTTCTTGATTTTTGGTAGTTAAACTATATGAGAAAACTCGTATTGTTCAAAATAGTAGAACAAGTAATGTTTGTATTCTGTGGCACCTCACTACAGTTTTATCAGCTGTAGCCGGTCATATCACACCAAACAACACTTTCTTAGCCCTCTCTGTATAACAAACAATCAATGTGTTGAGGAAGGGCAGGGTCTTCTTAAATTTTTAACAAGCATCTCTCTGTTCCTTCATGTAAACTGATAGGCCGGTCTGTGAGGACGGTGCTCTTGCTTTGTTTGTGCTCTATTCCCTGAGAGTCCTCATATTTGGCTGCAGTCGAGTTGAGATAACAGTCTAAATATAGAGACGTGTGGGGGGACTCAGAGTCCTTTGGGCTCAGGTCATTGTGCTTTCAAGAGTTAGCAAGGCCTTTTAGCCTTGAACCATTTTAGTCCACGTGGTTACATTACAGTAAATGTTGTGAGAGTCATTAAAGCAGCTGGTGGTTTATTTGATTTCTGGCTCGATGGCTGCAGTTTGAGAGATTTGAGATTCGATAATCTGCATGGCTGCTGTTAGAAGATCTGTTATATCATAAAGCCAGCTGTAGTATTTCTGTCTCTCTTTTCTGTCAAAATTTTTGACAAAACATCCTGTCCATATTAGCTGTATTAGGATTTCACTTTTATGATGAAGATACTCAAATTTACCTTCAGCTGAAACCTGACACTTGTTGTTTTGTACATTTTAAGTAAATTGTTTGGATGATGTTAAACATGGTAAAAATGTATCATTCTCAGTGAAAATAAGATTGAGATTGAGTTATTTACTACTGCTTGCTTTGTCTCCTATTTTGATACGCCAATACATCTTCTTATATTGGCTCACTTGAGTAAAGAAAATTATTATTCTTGTTTGAAATTAGTGTACCTTTGTACAGCTAAGAGTTTTATCAAAAGTCAGACTCTTCTTTTATTTTAAAGACCTTCCCATACACTAAAGCAATATGAAGAAAATAAATTAGATTGAATCAAATTATACCAATTTATTACAATTATTATAAACTGTTGTAATATCTATCATCTCAGCCGCAGTTTGTCCACAGTGCTGCAGCCTGACTGTCGACTTTTTCATGTCTCCTAGCAAGTTTATAATAATAATCTGTTCAGTATAGGTTTGATAATGGTTCAGTCATGAACAATTCATGATTCTACCTATCCATGCATCAGATTTGGCACGAGTTGGTCTGAGATATCAGCACAGTCCATCATGAGGAAGGAAAACTGTGACTTCATGAGAGCAAGATGAGATGCTGCTGTGCTGGTGGAACAATGAGAAGAAGTCATAACAGAATAATGTAATTTATGTGTCATGGTCCTTTAATTAAGAATTATACATGTATGAATTTTGTGGTGCAGCCAGACTGGTGCAGATGACTAATTTTAGATTTGTAGAAGCACAAGGACCGAAAACACAATTTAGCCTTCATGTTGCACGCTTTGGTCACTATAACATCAACTTTTATTAGTTCTTAGAGCCACTCAGATGTTATTTAGGCATGGATTAGCTTGCTCCCGTCTATCTTATGACATTGTTTTGGGTTGATTATCTTTCATTTGGTCAACACTGTAGATGAATGTTTTTTTTAAGAACACTAGTTTGACTTGGCTTACAATGGAGTAAACTGATGGGAGGTTTACAGTTACTTTGTGTATTGTCGAAACAGAGAAACTCTCCTACATATTTGTAGGTCAAAGATGAAAACCAGTACCACGTGAGTTCAAGAAAATAGTTTTAAAAAACTAATCTGCAAGAACTGAAAACTAAAAAAGATTAGAAGTACAGCCATTGATAATTCAGAGCAGAAAATATGTCCAGCTTTTTGAGCTGGTTCCACAGGGGAAGGCCCTGATGGCTGAAGGCTCTACCTCCAATTTTACTCAAGCTGTACCTCAAGAATGACAGCATTTTTAGAGCAAAGTCCTCTGTCAGGAAAGTATGAGTCTATAAGGTCACCACCTCCTGTTTGTGAGTGTGTGGGCTAGTAAATCTAAAGTTACAGCTGTCACATAGGTAGTTGTCAGTAGTGTCATTGTTGGTGTTGTTGTCAGGCTACATCTTTAATGGTCTATAACTTAAGCTGTACTCATGAAGGTGTCATCACCATTGTTTAGTATCACAACAGTTCTGTAGGTGACACAAATAGAGTGGAGAAATTTTAAATTTGGGGGTTACAATCTTGGGCTAAGCATACTGGACTAAACAAGATGAGAAACAATGTTAAAACATATATACATTTCTAAATACCAAACTCCAGACTGAAATGAAGGAGGTCATGCTGAATTGTTCCTCAGACATTATAACTGATTGCCTCCAACATTTTGCTGATGAGGAGACTCAAATTGGAGTTCTGTTTTCCGATGACATTGCAATATGCTGCTTTGATTAATATCCAGGAAGCAAATATGCAACTTTCAAGCCAAACTTGTTTATCAAGTCATCTCTTATGCTGAGTCTAACAGACGTCGCTAGAATCTCATCTTTTGTCTAAGCGCTAATTAAATACGTTTCTGTTGAACTATGCTGTCTTTAGTACATATACATGTAGAAATCAGCATGATCCCGGAGATCATTTTAGTTTTGCTTAAAGAATTATTAAAACAATGATCAGTAATCAGAGATAATTATCCAAATGTTAACCAGTAATCATTGCACCGCTAGTCTGCAGTTTACTACAAAAGTTATCATATACATTGTTTTCCTCAATATGAGATCGTGATGAGGAAGTGGTGCTATCCCATCCCGTAAACATAACGATCAAAATGTATCTTCCCAGTTTCACCTACCATCCCTCCTCACTGTCCCCTGTTTGCAAGAAGAGTGAAGAGCATTTAAGGTTTCTAACTTTATTTCAGACTTGTCTACATACGTCATGGATCCTTTAAAGTTTGTGTAATTTGGAATCTAAAGGTCTGACTGTTGCTGAACATTATAAATGGCCCAACTACATGATGCTGTCCATGGTGCTGAAGTTGCACATTTAAAATGTTAAATTTTTTATATTTGAATGCTTTTTTCTTTCAGTCCCACCCTCCTCTCAGTTGTGTCTTTTATCTTCAATATTTTCCAATCTACAGTTTATACCACAAATAGTCAATTCAGTATTATGTTGAAGTTTATACACTGGGAAAGCGTAGCTGTCGAGATCAAAGCGACAAATAGTGATATATATATATACAATAACATACAATATTCCTATGAGATTTTTTAGGTTATTCAGTAGTTTCTCTTTACTAGAAATACACCCAAGATCAAGCCCCCTCTGAAACAAAATACTTTCAGGGTGACATGACATGCAGACACTCATTTGATTTTGGTTCATTTAGAAGTGGAGCTGGTGTTGTAACTAAAAACATTAACTTTAGTCAGTGTCTGTAACCTGCCGCAGTTACATAATTTCCGTTAAATCTTACCCATAAAAACTGATATGAGCTTTAAACAGTTAGTATTATGGAAATGCCTAATGTCCACAGGCAATAGAAAAGAAAAATGACAACATTTGTATTTGGGTGCATTGAAGTTCTCATAAATCAAAATTATTGCTGCAGTTTCAATAGTTTTGCATAACCGTGTAGCAAAGTACTCCATTTTGATCTATATCCGCTGTAAGAAAATAACAATTCACCTTAATTAGCTCAAACATATTATCTGTTTATGCAGTCCTACTTTTTCTAGTTAAACGGCTTAATAATCAATACAGTATACTTGTAATTGTTGCTGATATTTATGGATATTTCTACATCTGTATCATTATATACAGGATATTTGTGTACATTTTTGCTCTTCTCATGCTATTTGATTAAAGTTCTTCTTCTTTCTCTCTGTCCTACAGATGGCCTCGGCAACTGCAACCTACGGGCAGAAGGAGTCTTCAGACCAGAACTTTGACTATATGTTCAAGATTCTCATTATTGGCAACAGCAGTGTGGGCAAGACCTCCTTCTTGTTCCGCTATGCTGATGACTCCTTTACACCGGCTTTTGTCAGTACAGTTGGGATCGATTTCAAGGTGAAGACCATCTACAGGAATGACAAGAGGATCAAATTACAGATCTGGGTAAGAGAGCAAGAGACTGGATGGAAGTAAATGAACTCAAATCCATGTTATGCTTTTAAATCTAATTGAATTTGTAAAATAAATTAAATTAATTGTTTAAATTGGCATGCTGTGTGAATGTAGGATTGGTAGAGTGGCATAAATTAGAACAAAAATAATGAGACGACACAGCAAGTTAAAGGGATATGCCCTCAGGAGCAAACAGGAAGAAGTTTATTTTGATGATTTATTGAATCATACATGTATCTGCACTAAAGAGCAGCACACTGGGAAAACAGGCTCCCTGAGGTTAGCTTAGATGAAGAAAACTGGTGTATCAGCATCATGTTGTAGATTCGTTTTCACCTTTACAACAAGTCTTGCTGTTGATGTGACCAGGGATTTGTGCATATATGTGTAGGACTGCTTCTGTTGTCAGCCTTTGCCAGGTCTTGCCTCTGGTAAAAAGATGCAATTGGCCAATCAGAGGACAAGAAGAAAACATGACTGAGTGCTGTTCTCCCTTCCCCCATTACTACACATCTCCCTCAGTAGCTAACACCCACACATGCATACACACACCATCCCCCATCTTTCAGCAGCTCTATCAACTGAGATTCAAACATAGTAAAAAAAATGGAAATTGTTTGAGCTCAAACATTGGCAGAGTATAAACAGCATATTTCATTCACTGTGTGCATTTAATCCCATTTATGTAGAGTAATCAGGTATGTAATCTGATCTGTGATCCACATTTACATACACATACATGTTATAACACTGGAAATTACTGTATTTGTGTCTATAACCACAACGTCACCGTATTAGATCTACTGCTGAAGCTTAGAAATGCTTTCTGCTTTAAATCTGTTTGCAGACTTAAGGCTGCATTCAGGCTGTCAGTGTTTATGACATTTAAGACAATAGCTAAAGATTCTGTCGTCAATCCCTTAATTTGATTTTTGTTAAATGATCCGTCACTCTAAATTATTTGAGTTATTAAAGCACAACATCATCATTTGCAGTTATGACAGAATCACTTCTATTACCATGTGATGTATATTTGTAATGTTCGTAATACATAACACATTCTCACTCCCAGCTCATCATTCACACTCAGTGGGTTTACATGATGAGATTAACTCGATTATAGCTATAGTTGGGTTATGCTCCTTATCTGAGCAAGGGTAATTATCCTTTGTTATATGGCGGTGAATGAATCGAATCACTGGCACAAAGCATGCAATACCGCAGTACAATAGGTGGCGCTGTACCCATTTCAACTATCGCTAATAGAACCACTTGACATCTTCACCACCTACAACAACAAAACTGAGGCATTCGAGAAAGATGGCGAACGAAGAGCAAGATGAAGCTACGTCCCTCTACATTTGTGACGAGCATGATTATGGCACAAACGGGCGGCT
This sequence comes from Leuresthes tenuis, assembly GCF_036924035.1. Lineage (NCBI taxonomy): Eukaryota > Metazoa > Chordata > Actinopteri > Atheriniformes > Atherinopsidae > Leuresthes > Leuresthes tenuis. The sequence continues at coordinate 10,471,319 of NW_027325361.1, read as the reverse complement.
GTAGCTCAGGAGGAAGAGCAGTCACCCACCAATTGGAAGGTCGGTGGTTCGACTCTGGCTTCCCCAGGATATATGTCGAAGCGTCCTTTGGCAAGACACTGAACCCCACGTCGCCCCCCCCAGTGTATCATTGGGGGTATGAATGTGTGTATGAATGATTAGAAAAGCACGTAGTTATGAATCTTAAGACATGCTGTATGAATGTGTGTGAGTGGGGTGAATGCTTTGAGTGGTCAGCTAGACTAGAAAAGCGCTATACAAGTACATTTACCACAACGGCGCATTCTCCGCCGCGTTGTTTGTTTCTTTCTGACGGCAGCGACAACAACAGTAATATTGACTCCTTTGACTTCCGGTTGACAATTGCAGGAAAAAATCTCGAGCATGAGCAGAACGCTCGATCCGATCCACTGTCGTCTCCAGGGACGTTAAGTGGGCAATCGGATCGAGTTATCTCAGGGTCTTAATTCAATCGCAAGTAACCCGATCCGATTAGATTTCTTGTCAGATTAAGGTGTCTACATGAGCTGAATAACTCAATCTTATTGTAATTTAGCCATTAATCCGATCCGATGGCCCGCATGTAACCGCACTGAATGATGCCTGGCCCGGAGGCCTTGGTGTCACATTATAATGTATGTAGGGTGTTGTTTCAACATGTAGGGTGCTAATCTACAAATGCAACTTGTCTAGTGGGAACTTTCCTAACTGTTACATTTGCGTTGTGCTTTTCTTTAACATTTTCCTTTTTAGTTGCTATTTTAGTGAGCTTTGACATCACCTGAAGAGGAACCTTTGTTCACTCTCTCATAGAGTCCTCTTCAGATGTTGAAGGACATCTATAGAACACAAGTCTACAGGAGTGCCTTTTATGTTAATTTTTGTATTATTAGCTCTCTTGTGTGTTCCATCCTTCACCCATACTTTGCCCATTTTACCTGGTTCTTGCAGCAATAAGTCTGCAGAATTGGTTCATTTTGATTTATGTCTTAAATTGCATTCACAAATTTAATATAAATCACAAATTTCCTCACAGTTTTGGGTGGCAGGAAAAATTTTTTTTTGAGATTACAAAAATTAATCTCAGTCCGTTACCTTACCTGGTTGATCGAATTTATGTGCAGTCACTTTTCTTAACTTATAATTTTCCTCCAGGAAAATCAACATTCTCATTTTGCATGTCCGGCTTTGTTCACTTGTAAAACATTTTGTTTTCAGGAGGTTTTGTGAGCACAGACACGACTGCCCATTATGTAACACCACTCTGTGCTACCTACACTAACAGTTTAGGTATAGAACCAATGCACTTATCCTGAGCAGCCTTCAGCAAAATGAGTGGATGAGCATGAGAGAATCTGATTGCAGTTACTAAACAATATACCCAAACGTATATTTGGACGGTGAAGGTCAGAGCTACAGCTCTCTGAAAAAAGATGTCATGACCTGAGAATGATCATGTCTGATTGAGTGGAGAAACTCTGATGAGTCCAAGAATCGATACATACTTACATTTACATGTCAGTTTATACCAAGGGTATGTTGTCTATATGTTTCAAAATTAAATATGTAATTTCCTAGTATAATGGGTTACAATGGCTTGAAAATACAAATTTATATTCATACACCGCTGTACCCTACCATCTGTATGCTTTTAGACCCACAGTTTTGGTTCATACACAGCTGGATTTATTTGTCTCTGTTATCTTGCAGTTTGAGTCATGGGTTAAGTGAACAGCCTCATTAAACATTAAAGATTCCTTAAAAAGGTATTGTTAGTTAACTTTGTTCAATCTAGAAACTGACCAAAGTCAGATTGTAGAAAACTGACCTGGCTCTGTCTAAAGGTTACAAAATCCATTTAATGTACAAGTACCATTAAGGTTCACTGACAACACATTTCATCCTGTTTAATCGGTACAAAAAGCTAAAGTCTACAGCTATAAAAACAACAATGTATCATTTTACAGGGTTTATGTCTTGGATTACGTGACCTCCTGGAGTTTCTGTTGGTTGCCTAGCGACATCGTGCTAACAGCAAGACTCCATTTTGCTAAGTTAAGCTAATCAGCTGCTAGCTTCAGTTGCATATATTTTGGGAGTTTCATCATTCTCTTCATTTAACTCTCAACAATACAGAAAGCATAGGCAATACAGGATCATCAAGAAAAAAAGATACTTATTAAAGATACTAGATAGAAACTAGATACTAGTGAAATTATTTTCCTCTGCAGAACATACTGTCAATATTATTTTTCTCCCTTCCTTCCAGAAGCAGATGTCAGTCTCTGTTATTTGTTTTGCTAGTTTCCACATTGGGAGCAAAAAATTCAGATAAAATGAATAGTAATACATTTCTTTCTCTTAAGATGACCCTGTCTTATTTCCACTATAATTATTTGACAGTGGATGTTGACATGGGTCTGTGGGGATGGTGTATTCCAAAGATGGACTGCTAAGATCTGTGATACTTCACTCCATGTGTTCTTACTTTGTTTATGCAGGCTATATTAATGTGGACAAAGCAGAGAAATCATTACTTCAATGTTGAATTTGGATTGTAATAAAAAGGGAGCAAGGACCAGTGTAACCTTGAAAGTGGCTTCTCATCAACATGAATTGAATGAATAGGCAAATATTGTAGAAGTGCATAGATAAAGAAATAATTCTTTAGTTTCAGCCATGTTGGATGAATATAATCTGGTTTAAAGCTTATCATATGTCTTTTTCTTGAAGGACAGATATTGTGGCTCTTTGAATGTTGCAGCCATCTGCTTTCCTTTGACGGCCCGGTGCCTGCTAAGAAAGGAAACAGTGAAGCAACTTTCTTCAGCTTGTAGGGATTTCAACCAGTTCTTATCGTGGTTGCTACCCTGGTACTTCAGGTGATGATTTGTCTCCAACAGCCAGATTTAAAAACCTCCAGAGGCCCCTTGAAATGCCAGCTGTACTGGGAACAATCAAGAAGTCTGACAAATTGATAGTAAAATCTGGCCCTCTTTCAATCACACAATTATAGTTTTTAGCTTCAAGGAGATATCTTTAGTATAGCATAGACACACGCTGTATAGAACTCTAAAAACCAAGTGGGACGGTTGTTGTAAACTTTTGATTAAAAGAGTGAAAAACGGCTAAACAAGCCTTATTTTGGGCTGAAGTTTCTCTGCCCTGATAATAGTGTTTTGCTATTTTACAAGCCAGATTGAGATTGATTAATTCAAACCACGAATAACTGGTTTGTTATCAGCCAAAGAACCTGGAATCCTTCATAAAGCCTTTTCAGTTAAAACATATCTCTGCACAGTCAACACATACATTCCTACAATCCTTTTTTAAACATTTCTATTTGAACATATGTGTGCTAATGCTGCATGTGCAGAGCAGAGCTTTCTAATCCTTTCCACTCTGCAGTAGTCAGCAGCTCTCCAGCAGCAGTGATGGCTGCCTTTTTTCACAGCAGTGATAAGCTTAACTTGAGGGTGCTAACTGCTCTCAATTCCACTGCCGTATAGAAAGTACTGTAATGATTAGAGGTGTTAAATTAAGTATGTGAATGCATTTAAATACAAGATTGGACATGCCAGATAATCACAATGGCACTTGTTATTTGTCAGTGGACATCAGACAGCTGGGATAAAACTAGCTGCTGTTTAAAGGCAAAGTGCAACAATTTCTGTGCATCACGTTTTCTGTATCAAGTTTTACATAATGTTTGACTCACTGCTTGCGTGTTGCTGGTAGCTTGCTGCTTGCTATATCTATACATTATAAGAGGAATGCAATTAAAAAAACAAACAATAAACTCTTTGTTGTCTTGTTCTTGGTATCTCTTGAATTTAGAAATATTGTTTGTTTTTGTCAGCAGGATTTATAGTTCAGTGTGAAGAAGAAGATAAAGGGGTCAATTACAGTCTGAAGATGTAAAACTTTGCTGTGAATGTAATTAATCAGAAATCCCTTTCATGGTGTGAAGGAACTTGTGCATCGATAGATTCATTAAAACTTCCATCTGAACTCTACTTTGTGTTTTTTTTCAGGATACGGCAGGTCAGGAACGTTATCGTACCATCACTACAGCTTACTACCGAGGGGCCATGGGCTTCATCCTCATGTATGACATCACAAACGAGGAGTCTTTTAATGCTGTCCAGGACTGGTAAGTTGTGGCTAAAAGGGGGTTTGTCACATGATAAGAAAGTAAGCTGACACCCACCTGTGACAGGGAATGGTGAGTGGATGATGGATAAAAAGGTATCTGGAAAACCAGCACTAGCCTGTAGATAGACAACGAGATACAGCAGACAAAGAACAAGGCAGATGAAATGGTTCAGGTTTCAGTATTCTTTAATGCCCCACGGTATCTGCTTCTCCTGTGTCTGCGGAAGAATCAGATGCAGCAGTGATCATGATGATCTTTCATTGTTTTTGTTTCCTGCTGGGGCTCTGGTTCAGTACAGTCGATAACCCTCTGCTTCTTCTACATTAGATAAGGGTTTTAAAGATGAGAGAACCTCAGGTAATGATTTGTCATTTCTCTCCTTTAACATTTCTGTAATTCCAAGTTTTTTAAAGACCACACATTATATTGTAGCAGACACAGCTCTTGAGTTTTATGTGCAGTTTAAGAGTACAAAACTACAAATCTTTTTGCCTACAGAAAAATGGAAATAAAACTTGACATGGTTTATTGATTAGGTCTGATGGTTGGGCTTGAAAAAGCAGTCGAGGAATATGAGAGCGTTATAGATGTGGTTTATTATGCAAGATTGCTCAACACGTTTCAGATTCAATTTGATAGCTCTAACTGTAATACAAGCTTTCTACATTTTTTCAATCTGAGATGTTGCTTAATTGGCTTTGTTAGGTCTTAAGTTTGTGTCAGTGGCATCACATTTGGCGCATTTGATTAACATTTTTTAAACTATGTTCACTCAGTGTGATCCGGAACATGCTTTAAAACCTCAGTGCAGCTGACGAGAGTCTTTTGGGTTTCCTGTTTGACTGTTTGTGGGTTGGTTCCCAGGTCGACTCAGATTAAGACATACTCGTGGGACAATGCCCAGGTGCTACTGGTTGGAAACAAGTGTGATATGGAAGACGAGCGAGTGGTAAATGGAGAGAGAGGCCGGCAGCTGTCCGAACACCTCGGTGAGTTCAAACGCTTCAGTTCTATGACTTGTGTGCACTGACTCAAGTTTAAAGAGATACTCTTGTTTGTCTGATTCTAAGTTTTCTGAAAGCATGTAAGGTGCACATCTTTGCATGTTGATGGTTCAAATGAGAGCAATTTTGAACACAATCTTTGTTGGTATAGAAACAAAACTGGAGATGCCTGTTTCAGTTTTCCAAGACCTTGAATCCTGGCTCCCATAACAAATTATATATCAAATCTGTTGGTGCCACCTTCAGATGAGCAAAGAAGGAGTTTGAAGTAACAGTTATGCTGCTGTTGCCGCCTCACCTTAACAATCCTTATTGGTTCAAAGCTGCCAGTCAGCCTTGAGCCTTTCTGTAGGTAGTTTGCATGTTCTTGCTCTGCTTGTGAGTTTTCTTTGAATTTCCTGCCACATATACGCTTGGTTAACTAGTGACTCTAAATTGGCTGAAGATTTGAACAGATGTTTAGCTCTCTGTTAACTGGTGACTGATGCGTGACCTGACCAAGGCTGGAAGTAAGGGTGCTGAGGAGGATGCAGCTCCCCTGGAATGGCAGGGAGCTGTAACTGCAAGATGAAAACTTACAAACCAATACACAAGAAAAGAAAGGAAGAAGATGATGAGTCTATACTATAACTATAACTATACTTAAATAACTGATATACACTGTATTCTTTTTTAATACAATAGAAATCTTTTAAGTTTACAACTTTACTGTTTACTGTGATGCATAAATGTACAGCATGTGACAAAGCTAGGCCCATACTTAGGGCATTACTTGCATTATGCAGGTCCAGCTCTCCATTAGAAGATTTTGATTAATTCTTGATCCCTCTGTTCAACCTTTGGTGATGCTTTATGTTTTCACTGTTTTCAACTTGATGTGGTGATGGTTGTTACGAAACTTACTCTCCGTCTCACAGTTTCCTGCTTCACTGGTTTCAGAGCGTTTGAATTGAGTATATAATTTAGTAAGGTTACATCGGTTCTTGCCAAAGATCTGGTAGTGCAACATGTGTCAAATGAGGACACAAAAATCACTGTTCAGACTTTGAAAGTTGAGAGTTACTCTGAAATGTTTTCAGGTGTGTTTATTTCATTCAATTACCTTTATATTCTGTTCCCATTACGTGTGGCTGTGGCTCAAAAACAGTAATAATAATAGTTGCCTTTGGATTAAAAATAAACATTCAGTCTATGCATTGCTGTACATTGTATAGTGGTATTTTTATTTTGACATACAGAATGCTGATATTTATTTATATTTGCTGTCTCTCATATGAAATAGTCATACACTGGTGAAAAAAATGTTGTGCAGCATTTATTATGACATCATTATCTCGATATTTCTCTCAGCACCCCCAATTATGACTGACTTCCCGAATCTCTGGACCTTTCCAGGGTGTACTCCGTCTCTCGCTTAGTGTCAAGTGGGATTGGTTACTTTTTACAGAGCACTGGACAGTACCATGGGACTGTTTTCATGGAAAAAAGCTGTGTGAGGTACTTCTGAACAATCCTGAAAAATGCAGGGATAAGGCTTGGCACTGACTGGTTAAACTTGGGGTTAGCAGCATTTCTGAAAAAGCTGCAATCATTCCAAAGCGTCATGAACCACGCCACACTGCTCATCTCTACAGTATTACTATCAACAATATGCAATTCTACAGAAAGGCTGAGCTAGCAAACATTGACAAAACAAACATCTAGGTTTCCTCCATTTTACTATTGTTTTGGTTGTTTTAGTGTCACAGATCCATTGTTACACCTGTAGAATATAATATGTTGTTTAGATATGCTTAATAAAAATGTCTCAATCAAAATTGTGTCACCTTGCAAGTCCCGTGGCTCCTATGGTGTAGTTCAAAGAGACAGCCTTAAAGGACAGTTATGGGTGAGCATTTGCACCTTCTTGTGCTTGCTCCTGTAATGGAATAATGGCTTTGATTAACAGTGAAACTTTAGTGAAATTGACTTTTTCTCATCCATTTTCTATACCTGCTTAACTGGGTCATGGGGGGGCTGGAACCTATCTGGGAACCTATCCCACGCTCACTTCTAAGGATAATTTTAGAGACACCAATTAATGTAACATGCATGTTCTTGGACAGTGGGAGGAAGCCAGAGTACCCGGAGAGAACCCATGCATATACAGGGAGAACATGCAAACAGAGTTGAACCTGGAACCCTCTCGCTGTTAGGTGACAGTGCTAACCACTGTGCAGTGAAAACAACCATTCTGAGCCCTTAAACTGCGTTAATTGCTGCGTCACCATGGTGACCAGCTTTTGCTGCATGACAGCCTCCACTGCAGGTAGAGACTCTGGAGGCAGAGCTAAAGCACAGCAGAGAGGGAGGAGTCTGCAAGTTGAATCAATAAATTTTTTTTTACCTTCTTCTCAAGGGTACCAAATTTTGCATTAGAAGGCATGTAATCACCAAAGTCACTGGAATATGTTCTCTGCGAACCATGGCAGTTATGGCAGGTTTTCTTGTAGTGTTTTTTGGCCCAATAGCCCTCACAACCTTCTCTGCTCCTCTCCCACTCCCTGTTTCTCCTGTAGGTTTTGAGTTCTTTGAGGCCAGTGCTAAGGACAACATCAATGTGAAGCAGACCTTTGAGCGGCTTGTCGACATCATCTGCGAAAAGATGTCTGAGAGCCTGGACGCTGGTGATCCTGCCGTTACAGGGGCCAAACAGGGCCCCCAGCTGACAGAGCAGCCTGCTCCTCCTCACCAGGACTGTGCATGTTAAAGCTGACTCATTTCCGAAACTCAAATTCTGCTGTCTTTCTCCTTATCTTCCCTCAGCTGGACCACAAGCCCTGGGGTCCTTATTATCATCACCTTTTCACAACCTTTCCTGCTTCTTCCTGTTGATTCATTGCCTGATAATCTCAAGAACAAGGCTGAAAAGCATTTGAAATGCTCTGAGGTGGCCCAGCATTATAGGAGTATGCTTCTAATTTCTCAGCATAAAGGAGCTAAAAGGTGTTGTTGTTAATCACTGGAGGTCTTAGTCTGATGCCAAAGCAAGTTCAGTCAGACTAGAGCATTTCTCTGTCTTTGCAGCCCCAGTTCTTGATGGTTTCTCTGTTCCTAAATGTGGTTTTAAAAGAAGGATTTGACGGCGTACATCCTCAGAGTGCCATTTAAATCCTTCCAAAGTTTACAATACTTTGTTTTATGTCAGTCAAATGTCTTGAAAAGATGCCAGCCTTGGATTTGGTAACCAAGAAGGCCAATGTGGAGTTACATGAGGGTAATGATCCAGCTGAGATCTACTCAGTATCAGTGTGTTACATCTCATATATGTCATATACAATTCTTTTAGTTGTCTCAGCTAAGAATTGGCAAGCATTTCACATCATTTGCTAAATTAAGCATTTTCATTCAGCCTTCTTTATCTTTTTTTTATTTCTTTAGCAAATCTTTTTTTGTACTCCTCAGCCCTGTTTATTCTTTTCCTACATTAAAACACAGTGGGAAAAACGTGAACTAACTATAGCCAGGAGAAAAAGAGCAAAAAATGAAGAGACGTGTTTTATTTAATTATATTTATTTTAAATGTACATATAAATGTTGTGCAATATATATATATATATAATATCTACAGATATGCACTTCTGGAAATACATTTTAAGAAGTTTGATGGATGTTCTATGAGAATAATATAAAATATAAAAGGTCTGTGTTGTTTGGATGTGTGCAGGCAGCTCCTCAGGGGGCAACTATATTTCCTCATTGGCTGCTACTTTCAGAAATATGTGGAAAATGTAGCTTTTTGCAAAGAAAAACCCAGTTCAAACTGCAGTACAAATTGCGTACTCAGTAACATGTTTATCACCCTCTGAATCCATTAATGATGTACATCGACATAAAACGTTGATGTTAGAGGAAGGCGTTTGTGTGGGTAAATGCTGTTTTAAGTCAGAAATGACTGCAATTAAACTGACATTTGGATTTTTTTCAGGACAGTTTCTGAAAGCTTAAAGTAATCTAGTTTCTCAATAACGTTGTATAAAGAGTGGTCTCGCCATGTTGTTGTTCCTGTTGTTACTTTACTAACAGAGAAAAATCGAATAATTGCCGAAAATAATTTTGTGCAACACATCTGTGCGGTTGTGCTCGCTAACAATGCTACGTGTTGATTTATTATACCTCAGGCAGCGTTGCAAAGTTGAAGTTATGTAGTTACAGCAGCAGACAGCTGTGCTGCTCGTACCAGCTCCTTTATCTGACATCAAATCATTCAAACATTTCAGTGTTATACCATACGGATATGAGTTTGGAGAATGCAAAATATGTTGTGCTGTTGCACATTTTTTATAGTATTTTGCCTCTATCTTATAGTCAGTGAGAGGAAACATCAGGAGAGAATAATGATGGTGTGTGACAGGGCCTGAACTGAGCTTGTAGCTGTTACAGCTGTAAAAGTCTTTGACTGGTGGGCCATCACGGCATGCATGTATGACTTTAAATCACAGGAGTTCTCAAAGCTTAGCACTTTCTTTCCAAATACATCAAAAACAGAATTAGTTTGTTTGATACTACAGTTGAGATTTTGAGAGAACCGCAGGACTCAACGGACATTGAACATACTCTAGAATTCAGGGCACATGTCAGTCTTTCGTGATGGTAGAAGCCCAAAATGCCAGTCAGGAAAGATTTTAGCACCTTCCAGGCTGCGCTGAAGTGATTCAAGCCTGTACTGATGTGTGTTTTAGCTCACGCGAGCATTCATGTGGATTAACTTGTGTATTTTGAAAGACTAAAAGGGAATTTAGCATTTATGAATCCAGGGGAAAATGTGTCAAACAACATGGCGACTCTTCGTGTTTGATTGCTTAATAACAAACGCCACTAAAACTAGAACTTCCTCGTCAGTATTACGAAGCGGCTTAACCAGGTTCTCACAGGCTCCTCTGCGAATGTCAGTTTATTTGTCTGATTTTGTGTGATGTCATCTCTGCTCAGTCTTCAGGTAAATCATGGACAGCACTGTATAAAGCTGAAAAAGCGTCAAACAGCTGGAGGCTTTTGATTCACAGCCTAAGAAACTTAAATCAGTGCAGGAGTTTTGTGATCTATTTTTTGGTATTCAGCTGTTTATTAATTAAATACAGTATCACTCATGTGGACATCCCTTCCTCAGAAAGTATCTTTACACTTGTTTTGATACATTTTCCACAGCCAAAACAGGTTTTCTGGGTTTCCCTTCTTTTGACCAGAGATTGCACCAGAAGCAGCTCACTGCTTTGCTTCAGGAAAACAGAATGAGCAGTGTGACCAGCTTATCAAGTTTAAAATTGTAATGAAACAAGTTCTACTTGAAGCAATGCATTGAAGTCTCATTATTCAAACATGGTTTTATAGTCCTGTATTCCACGGATGGAAGGTGGCAGTAAAAAATCAGATGAAAAGGACTGTGGACTGAGAACGCAAAGCATTATGAAAATCAGTAAAGTTGTAAAACTGCTCAAGTAACAGAAAATTAAGCCCCAGTCAAAGTGATTTTGATCCTGCGTATGTTTTGATTCTTACTGGTTGTGACTGTTTCTTTTCTGGTAAAACCCAAACTTATAAACTGTTCTCCTTTCGAATACGTCTTCCTCTCCGTATAAACCTGATCTGTAAATACTATATCTTTGAGTCATATGTGTGGATTGTGTTGTATTGACTCAGGCTTGCATCAAAAAACAAGAAGGAAAAAAAAAGGAGAAAAAAAGACAGTAAAAACCTGAAAATCCCAAAAGAGCCATGTTGTACTGTATCCGCATTCATTTCTAGGCCTGCTTGTGAATGAATGTGCCACTCAGTTATGAAGCAATACACACTACAGTATAGAACACTAAAACAAATGTCATCAAGCTTGGTAGAAGTTGCTGACTGTAGATCTTCTACTAGCACGCAGAAACATGTATCTTTAGTTGGTCTTGTATCACTGCCTCCTCAAATCCTTTCAGTTTGGGCCATTAAGGTGAGAGAATATGCTGTGGATGTTTTTATCTGTACTTTGTGGTAAAACAATAAAAAGTTGCTAACAATCACCTGACTGTTGTTTTTGAAGATTTAAAAAGGGCGAGGTGGATGCTGCTGCCTGCTTCCTCTTTAATATCCAGTGACCACATAGATTTAAATCCACACTTGAGATTAATTAAGCACTGACGCCTAAAAGGAAGAAGGTTCTGGCTTTCGACTAGCAGGTCGGAGGGGACCTTTCTGTTTGGGTGTTCACCGTGTGCCTGCATACATTTGGATAGTCCAAAGTCCTTAAGCAGTCCAGCCTTCTATACCCCTACACCAGGGTAAAAAAGAAAACCTGCTTAGCTAATGAATGGATAGATTCTTTGGATGCTACTGATTCCAACATCCTCAGGATGTCACTGTATCACCTTTCACTGATAAAATCTCAGCAGAAAGAAGAGATAGCATCCTCCTTAAATATTTAAACACACATACAATTGAAAGAAAAAGTGTTTTAGTGCATTTTCTAATTTTAGGTTGCATTCATCAACATTCTCATTACCCCCATTAGGGCAGCTTTATTTAATCGGTTGTTGTTTCTCATTTAACCAGCAGAGGGAGCTAGACTCGAGACTGACGTTGAGGTGCTGTTTGCTACACCCACAGCTTAGAGAAGAAAACATGTGATCAGAAATATTACAGGTAAACATGGACTTCAGTACTTCTGTCCTCATTGGAGGAACAAATTATTTCCGTTCTACTTGATTTACATTTAGTATTGCAGGAAGAGTAACCAGCATCTGGAGTTAGGATTGTACTGAACTATGCTTTAAACCTCAAATATATGGATTATGTTACAAACACTGAAATCAACGAGCAAGTAAATGTAACATTGACCATAAACACAGGAAACAGAGTTTATTGCCGAGCAGCATTTTATTCAAAACACAACGGTATAAAGCCAAATAACTCTAGGCTAGAGTTGAAAGCAACAGTCAGTAAACACAAAGATTAGGACTTTTCACATTTGAAACAATGAGCACACTGAAATAGGGGCACAGTGGAGTACAAAAAATCTGATAAATACACGTGTAAAGGTAATAAACACTGATTTACTTGCACCCTGGGACACCCAGCTGTGGTCAACATTCGAGTTTGTCAACAACATGCAAACTGCTCCCTTAAGAAATACAGAGTAAATAGGTTATATATGCAAATTAGCTCTTACATATACGTGGGTGTGTATGCTTTTCTTTTTCTTACAACCAGCTCCTCTGACGTTAAGGATATATGTGTCATAGCTATGCGTATTGTTGTAGAAATATATTCTGTTTGGTCCAGGTTTGGTCAAGTAAACATTTTTTTCAGAGAAAACCAGGATATTGTGACGTTTATGCCATCAATGCTGAGGTGTCTCTTTTTTTTCTATTACCATTAAACACACATATGAGGTAGAACAAGATTTCAAACATTAAACACACTGAAGGAAACCCTCATTTCGGCCCAAATTAAAGAAACCAATTGCTGATTATCTATTCAAAAACCCTCGATGATAGGGATTTTTTTTCTCTCGGTGGAGGCGATACAGAGCGCTTTTTTAGAAATAAAAATTCAACTTTTTCAAATTTATTGGTAGCCGAAAACAGTGCAAGAGTCCCCATATCTGTTATATGAAGTCACATTCTATCTCATATGCTTTGATTTAAAGAATACTAAAAGGTATTTTAAAACAGCCGATTTGTAATGAGGAGTTTGGCCAAAGTAGCCTGGCATTCATCCCTTTAAAATGGCACACATCAGGGCTACGCTACATATAGAAAAACCAACATTAACGAAGTCCGTGAAGCTTATATGCTGGTCAGTAGCCCAACTGGAGGTCTGTACCCACGACTAGTGCACTTGGACTTCGTGTGGGAGCAGCTGGCAGCCGCTGTTGACATGGGTGAGGACTTTCTGTTTCAGCTGGGCGACTTGCTCCCTCAGCAGGCTGGCCGTCGAGGCCAGGTCGGTGTTCTGATTTTTCAGCGTTTTGACCTTGTCCTCCAACCTGGTGATCCGCTCCAGTTTGCGCCTCCGACACTTGGAGGCTGCAATCCGGTTTCTGAGTCTCTTCCTCTCGGCCTTAATGCTCTCTTGAGTGTCCATATCGACGGGAGACAGCGGCGGGCTCTCCCCAAAGCTCTGCACGTCGGGGACCGTCTGAGGCTCCTCCTTCAGCGGCTGCACCCGAGAAAGCTCCGGCTGCGGCGGGGCTGCCCCCAGATGATGTGACGGCGGAGGCGGGAAAGGGACTGTGTCCGTGGAGTAGTTGACAGTGGTTCCCAGCGGCCCACTGCCGTAACTGTTCAGATTTGTATACACCGGTAAATCCGGCTGCACGGTGACCGCAGCGATGTTAGCACCGAGGTCCAAGCTGCTGCTTGTCTGACCGGTTCCATTAAGCTGGTTCTGCTTATGTAAGTCCTCCAACGCCTTCACGAACCCCTCGGCGAACTCCTGCTCGTCCGTCACCGTCTTTGGGTAAAGGAACTGGGAGCTGGTCGGTGTGGTGGTGACCATTCCATTGGACTGGATGATTAGCCTCTCCAACTCCGGGGAGGCCAGTTTGAGCAGCCCTAAGTCCGGGGAGTTGAGGATGCTCTCAGCGTCGCGGAGATGCGGTTTGAGGTCTGAGTCGTCCGCCAGGTTTAGGCTGATATCCTTCTTCATCATTATTTCAACGGGTTTAGTCAAAAGTCGGGCTGCTCGACACTCTCTCAGAAAGGTGTCCTACCCATAACCTCACGGAAATGATGTGCAGTGGGAAATATCCGCTGTTAAATACGTATTTCAGTATCTAACTGAGACAGGTGACCGTATCGCGTTCTCCAGCTGAGTCAGAATGTCCACCAGCTCTCACTCTCACGAGCTTTTAGAATAGAGCGCTGGCACGTTCCATTATGTCACGTCAGAGCACGCGCAGGAAAACGTTATTTGAATAAAGAGACATGCAGAGCAGAGAGGTGGTGAGGAACACAGGTCTCACTCTGCTTCTTATTTGTGGATCCAGATAAAACCAAGGATAGGATCTTAGATCATCAACAATTATTGTGAACATATTTAACACGATGATACAAACCGGTGTTAGCTACATCTTGATTACTTTCTACTCTCATGTTATATGTAAAATAAACCATAAGCTTCACGCTTACATAATTTAAGAATTTCATATTCTTATATTTATTAAGTAATATTTATGTCACACTCCTGCTGACATAATAATTAACAGATTTTTCACCTAAAAAATAACAAATCAAAGCAGGATTTCTCACTGTTGACCGGTTACTGCCCTGTGACGGACTGACCTTTACCCTGCCTTTCACCCAATGACAGCTGGGCTCCAGCTCCCCGCGACCCTAGTTGGATAATAAGCGGGTATAGAAATGGATGGATGGGAGCATGGATGACTGATGGTTACTATCGGGGAGTGTCTGTTACTATATATGTGTCCATCATAGCTACATATATTGTTTTTATTTGGGTTTATTTCTACATTGGTAAATAGGTAAAGACACAAATACAGGCAGTGTGTGTTAGGTCCTCACAAAGAAAATAGTAGTATTATTTCCATTTTACCCAAAAATTATCATATCACATCTTTTCAGCGTCTTTGGATTCTTTTTAAATTGGAAATCTTCATTTTTCTCTTGAAAGAAGGCTTTACTGTCCCACCAACCATTGGCTGAGGTGTGGTCTTTGTACGTTTACCTTAAAATACAGCAACAATAATCCAGCCTGTGATTTAAACTTACGGTGCGCTCAGTTTATTATGAACTATCATGTACTCAGAACTAGAGCGCTGTACAGAGTCGAGAATGAACTTTAATTTCCGAAAGAGTTAATCATTTTTTTCGATAGTCGATCTTTGAACACAGCTGTATCGCCATGGAGAAGAGGAATAAACTACAAACAGTGAGGTGGTGCTCTGACGTCTGCCGTCATGGTGAGTAGTAGTTGCCTACATGCCTTCATTTTCAAACAAATAAAACCTGGAATGTTCGACACAATGTTTTCAAACAACAAGCTCAATTTGAAAAAGATACAGTAAAAATCGCCAGTATTTTCTTACTTTTCACTTGTAAGAATTTAATGGCTTTTTAATGGATTTTGTTATTGAAGACGAACAACTGCTAAACATTATCTGTGCGGTTAATGTTGATATTGACACAGAAAAATCTTCCTTCTCTGTTAAGCCTCCAGCCAAGAAACTCATCTTTCTGGATATCAGCATTTGAGGTCTTTGAATACTGAGCTGGTTTGGTTTCAACATTTCCTCTGGTCAGAGAGCAGTGTCACAGTTTTTTGTTTTTTTTGGTTCGATTTGGGTTCACAGTCAACTATATAGTCTGAATAGCTAAGTGCAATTTGTGTTTTTCCACTCAAGAGTTTTAATTTCCATGCTAGATTTTCCAGTTTCACTTTCCTATTTTGAAAAATCATCTAAAACGTATCCACTTCTAATTTAAGGATATGGATTTCTTTTCTAAATGTAATAATCTGAGGATGACTTTTGCACAGTTAACTGGCATTTTGTGAAGATGTTTCAAATTGTCTCTGCTGTTTGCTTTGTTTGACTTTTGCTCCTATGATCAGAACAAACCTTTGTACACCTCTTTAAACACCTTGGTTGAGGGAATGGGTTTCAGAAATACTGTGGTGGCATTTCATCTGCTGTGAAGACAGAAGGCTTGAAGATTAAGTATTCCTTCAACTTGTCAAGCCGTTTTTTGCCACCTTTTCAAGTGGTTTTGTTGCTGTATAAACACAGATAAACACAGATCTGCAGAGCAGCCCCTTGAATCAACCGTCACTCTATTCAGCTAATCAATATCCAAATAAATGTGATGGAATAAGAAACCTTGTTTCCTTCATTACTAGTTCTCAAGCCTGTAAAAATTTACACAGAGGAGGTTTGTGCGTCACAGGTAGGTTCTATCCATCACTACAAAGCTTTGTGCGGGTGGATCACATGGTAGACCCTGTGATGTCACATCTCTTAATGTTGTGGAGGAAATGGAGGTTGTGTGTGTGTGCATGTGTGTGTGTGTGTGTCTCCACCAAGGGAGAGATATTTTTGTCTAAAAGCTGTATATTAGTGCTGAGAGAGTGGGGGTGCTGAGCCTGCAGGCTTTAGCTGGGAAAAGCTGTACAACTACATTTTTCACAATCATCACAAAATGTCTTATTTCATTTTCCTTTTGATTATGAACAAATACAGAATACGAGCAAACAACACCCAGAATCAGTTAAACATGATCTTTTTAATGAACAGGGAAGGTTTGCTTCTTCTTTCAGCAATTGATCACGCACACAAATGGAATTTGATTCTAACATAATCATTGAGTCAGAAAATGTTTTATTTTGTAATCACAGTGTGTAATCAAGGCATGGCAGCTGTGTATTTAGCTGCACTTCTGTGAAACATTGACTGTTGATACGCCAAGAGAATAGAAGATTATTCTGAACTACGAGTGGTTTGAGAAGTGTTAGGGGTACTTTGGTATTGTAACTGTAACCATCACAATACACACTTTGTCATACAACAATGGCAAAACCGTATTCTTCTACAGCCACTTTTTAAAACAACTCTAAGCAGATTTTGGTTTGAGCAACATTTTAGAGTTACATTGAAAGGAATACTTAGAATTACTGCCATTAGAAGAGCTGTGATGTACAGCTATTGACAATTATGGTTGTAAATGAATTAAATATTCATGGTAAAACTCACAATGATATCATCAGCGATTGTGTTTCACTTTATGCTGTTTTGTTATCACAATAATATCCTTATTGAGAATTCATTACGTATAGATATACATTGCAAAATGTTGTAGGGTCACAATATCGGCTCAGAAATTGTAATTACAACATTTTCCTTACTCTCTTCACTACTCACATCCAGCTTATGATTCAGTATCCATAGGTGTTCCTATGTGATCACATTCACTGTGCATGTTTCTTCAGTAATGAATTGGCAACAAATGCTTATAAAAAGGAAGAAGGAGAGAAGGCAGTTGCGTCTTTCTTTTCAAAAGTGCTCTCGTATGGGAACCGTTAGGGTCACTGCTCACAAAATTTCTCCACTCATGTGTTGCAATTCTTTTAATTTCACAGGAATGCTGCCTATCACTAGGCTGCCTCCTCAGAATGTGTGATCATGGAATGTGAAACCTCTATGTTTTGGATAAGTGGACAAACATACATATTACACACTATTAGACTGTGTTGTCTGGTTAAGATGATCTCACATTGTAACGAATACCAGAAGCAACACTCAGCTAATAGCAGCTAGCAGAGATAACAGTGTGTCATATGACTGCTTAATTCTTTAGATACAAGTCAGCATGAAGTTGTGGAGTACATACAATTCTAAGCAGTAACTGTTATCACTGACTGCGAGTTAGGCTTGCTGAGACACAGTATAATGAGTAGTCAGGAATGTTTGGCACTTGTTGGGATGATTCAGCTTCCACTGTGCTTCTACCGTGTTGAGCAACATGTGATTGATTTGTGTTTTATCCTTTAAACATGATGATTAACACAGAAGAACAGAGCAGATATGAGCATTTTGAAAGTTTTAATGCATATGAGTGTCCATCATTTGCTAATGATGAGATCTTCCTGTGAGCTATGGACCCTACTGAGACCAATAGATATGTGCCCTGTTTTGTTGCTTTGCTGGAAACTGGTTTGACTAGCAAGCATGGGTGTAATTAGGTATTTTATAAGCTGAAAGGATTTTATTTTTAGAATAGTTCACTTCGGGGATAATGATGATGTGGTGGTTAGCACTGTTGCCTAACAGCAAGAGGGTCCCTGGTTCAAATCCCAGCTGTGGCCTTTCTTTGTTCTTATGCGTCAGTTCTCTCTGGATGCTTCAGCTTCAACTTCTGTCCACCAGTTAGTTGGTGACTCTAAATTAACCCTAGGAGCATGGTTGTTTGTCCACTTGTCCAGGGTGTACCCTGCCTTACGCCCAAGACATCCGGGATAGGCTCCAGCGGATTTTCCTAAAAAATGTTTTTTAGCCTTGGATAGTTAGCTTTCCAATCCGCCTTTGAGAGCCGCTGTGGGGAACAATTACTGATGATTTTGAGTGATGCAGCTACCTTTAGTTAAACCACGACTGTATAAAAAGCTTAATAAAAAAATTATTTAACAAGTTGATATCTTATCATTACTTGCATAAATTGCATTCTGCTTTTCTTTATCTATTTAAAGTGTACTGTTGAGTGTGCAGTATAGAGAAAGCAAATGCTTATTTTCAGTTCAGTATTGTTTGTTTGCTTCTTTGTTTGCTCATCCCTGTATATTCATGCTAAATTAAGGGGTTGACAGCAATTATAGATACATGAGTATACGTGCGAGTCCCACTAAGCTGCTCCACTGGGCCGGATGACGTAGTTTCAGTGTGGGTGAAGTTCCACACTGACGGGGGATGTAGAAACCTCATGTGTGACAAAAATTGTGTGTGTGTGCAAGGTTGGTTTAAAAAAAAAAAAAAAACACACACACACCTGTGCACCCACAAATACACACCAACAATTTCAAACTCTTAACCACAAAACCTCAGTGGGCCTACATCTTCCCATTGTTGTACCTTAGCTGTTGTAGAAACACAAAGACATGTAATTACTGATTATTATCATTGTTTTCCATACATAGATGTTACTGTTACAGAGCTCTTGTTTCGTGGTATTACGGGAAATTACAGTCTGAAATGACCTCATATTTACAGTTTACAAGTCACGTGTCACCAAGAGATTTCAGTTTAACCATATGAAAAAGAATAGACTTCTTTTTTGTATTTTAGATTAGATTAGTAGTATTTTCTTGTTTTGTTTTGTTTCTTTGTCATTGTCTTGACATGGTTTTTCGCTATGTACTCTTTTACTAAGAGTGCATCAATCTTACTTGGTGTTATCGGCTGAAATCAATTGAAAACATTTGAAAGATATTTAGCTGCTACAGTAATCTAAGTCCCATAAAATCAATTGCAGTAACATATACAGTAACTCGTCTCTGTGATCCTCTACTGAGTGAAAGTATGTTGAATGTCAAAGCAAGCGCATTGTAGATATCAAATGAAGGTTTCCATCCATTTTCCAGCTCAATTTTGAAACTGAAAAAATGTAAATTACATTTAATGGAAACATTTTTAAAAGTCACATTGAGACCGCATAGTTTGTTTTATTTTTGCTTTATACTATATCTTACCAGATACCATAATGATATATTTAATTTTATAGCCACCATTTCTGCTATTTATGTGTGTATATGTCTCTACACAGGTCTTGGATGTGTTGGCAGATAAAGCCTTTGAGGAAAGTGTGGGAGATCAACAGGTTGAAGTGCCACATCTGAACAGAAACTTTGCTGCTACTGCTCATTGGTGCTGCAGCTCAGTGGTTGATACTGCCAGCCCACAGAAAGAAAGTACTGGATGTGATTGTTTCTGCGTCTCGTGATGGTTTCCACTGTGTCCCCAGGTTTTGTCCACAGTCCACAGAAATGCAAATCGGGCAATCTGAATACTCCGAATGCAAGATAACGTGTATGCATGTGTCAAACTGCATTGCAGATAATGTGGTTTCCTAATGGAAATGGAAAAGATCATTTGTTATATCTGTAATTTTTCATCCATACATACATTTTGTCTACATCAAGTCAGTTCGACTTGATGGAGAAATGTATTTATATGCCCATTTGTGTAAGGAGAAGAGATTTTATTTTGCGAGTTGTCTCACAGGAATGAGTGACATGGTGGACTAGTTATAGCTAACCACTGGTTTATACTTTTTAGCTACTTAGCTAGCGACATAACATGGTTGTTAGCTAACCATAGAGGATTGCTGGCTTGCTTAGCTGTAGCAGTTTGTTCCAGGGTGTTTTCAAGATGATGAATTTAATTTACATGTATCATATGTACTTGAATTAAGTATTGTGAAGAAGCTATTTGAAGGCCGATGACTATTTCCTGAAACATGTACTTGCTTTAAAGGACTAAGGACATAATATCATGGTGAAATCCAGTTTATCACATGTTTGTGCACAGTATGAGTTCATACTGTACATGAGTGTTAGTTGTAGTTTAATGTGATTTATGAATTACGTAAATATCTAAAAAATTTTTGTGCCAGTGTACTAAATGGTAATCATGGTTAATCATTGGTTTAACCATGGTTAATCATTAAACTATTTTAATTTCTAGAGGTCAAGTTTTTCATAGCAACCATCTCAAATTTCATCCACCCACTAGCTAGCAACAAACTGCATCTATATAGACTACGTTCACTTTGGGTTCACTCTTAAGTCTAATTATTTATCAGCAAGTTCCTTCTAGAATAAGCCACACCAGTGTTTGCTCGTTCCTTCATTTGCTTTGCCTCTTCATGTTTCAGGTCTTTGACAAGGTCTTTTCACTTGTTGTTGGTTTTCTTTGTATTGCGTAATGTATTTCATAATAACTCAAATATTTACCCTCAAACGTCTCACAAAAGACCATTCATAACCACTAAACCCTCCTCAATCTTCTTCTTTGTTGCCTCCTGAACAATATTCTTCCTTCACATGCCTGTTATGGTATTTATATGGCCGCTCTTCTATGTATATATGTATATATATATATATATCTTTGTTATTGTTACAAACTGTAATTTTAAAAGCAAATGAGATTAGAGATGTCATTTTCTTATAAAATCAACACAAGGTTAAACTCCCCATGCATAATGCCAAGGCTAACTGGGTTTGTCATTTATAATTTGTCTAACTACCTTTTTACTATCGTTGCAGCTTGTGTTTTAGCTGGTTCACTTGTTACTGAGAAGGTGAGGCTAACATTTTTAAAACTGAATTGTGAAATGATTAGCTTGCTTTTCCCCAGTTTAGTTTCTGAGTGTATGCAACAGATTTGATCAATGCATTAAGCCATATTGAATAAAACACTCTAAAAACTCCCAAAAGATGCTTTTTAAAATAAATTGAATTATCATCCAGTACATTCTTGACTTCTGGTAGTGTCTGGCACCTTTGTTAATTTTTTCCCCACAAGGCTTTACTTTTTTTTTTCACCTCATTATGTCAACTATGCCTCCAACATCTACCGCACTGTAACATGCAGTGTCTCCTGACTTCATAATGACCAGTCAGTAGCCTGTGGGTAATAACATTCTAACTTCCTTCACATTTAACTTTTCTGGTATTACAAGCTGGAAAGTATTTGGATGATATCTCCTATAGCAAAAATCTGAACGTGCCAGAGGTTGGTTTTCGTTTATTTATCATGACTTCTGACTTTTATATGGTGAATGAGTGATGTGTGAAATCTCCATTTGGGTATAGAATATGATGAAACAGATGAAGAACAGATGATCACAGATCACAGATACCAGAACAAGATAATTATGCCTTGGAGGGAACAGTATATTTGTGATATGAATGGACATAAAGGTACATGGTAAGAGATATTTCCTGGCAGGCAGGGCTCGGAAGAGCTTCCATAAATACGTTTGACAGCTTGGTATACTCTGTGCCTGCTGGTAAAAATAGGCCTTCTTCCCAAGGGAAGTGATGACGTCTGCAGCCTGTCTGCATCAGCAACCACAAATTGGCTTCATCCTCGTACTGGAAGAGCAGAGACACAAAGTGTGGGGGGAGCATCAGTGATCACCATGGCAACACATGCAGAGTGACGCAGGTAAAAGCAATAGAAAGGAGGACAGTTACTGATTGGCTACCAACTGCAGCGATGTGTGTGTATGGAAGAGATGTGTGGGTGGTAAGGAAGAGGGGGAAAACTCAACAACCCAGCACTGCGATTCGCCCCCACACTGCAACACACACTGACACACACCGTCTAAGCCTGTTAGCATGGTTAACAACTGAACCTAGCAAAGAGATTATATGATTTTCATGGTTCTTGAGCACCGATCTCAGACGCAGTGGAATATAGTGTTATTTTCCTCCCTTTCAAATGCCATTTTGGATATGCATGCATGGATTATGAGAAGAAAATATTCTGCACATTGACTCAAAGCAACATAAAATTAAATTTCAGTGCAATTGAAGCGCGTCTTTGTGGCAAATCAACCGCTGTTACAAGTCATTTATAGACGCCACAAAGATTACTCAGTTTAGTAATTAACTAAGGTATGATGATGAAAAATGTTTTACTCACAGGGGTGTCATCCTTTTATATCATTAGGAAATAAATAGCTTTACCAAACCGTGCCATAACATGGCATATGATGCAGTGTCTTGAGTACAAACTGTTGAGTTGTGCAGGTCTTATGATTAGTTCCCAAAGGTTATTTAAAAATCATATTTTCCAACTTTAAGTTACAATATTAGTATGAAAAATTAACAGTCAGCCACAACATGCACAAAACACAACATTGTTTGCTAAAGCTTAAAGTTTCCAGTGTGTGGAGCTGTTTGAAGATGGGCGTGTTGAACTGATATTGGACTGCCATACTGATTTTATCAGCAGACTTGTTAGTTATTCAGCTCTTGGGCTTTGACATACATATAAATCAACATTCACATCTTTTGTAACAGCAATTTATTAGCCAAACATTACTACTATACCTTATTTCCTTATTCTAAAGCTTATTTCTATTAGGTGTGCAGCGTTTTATTATACAAGTCTAGAATGCTTCTTTTACAGCAGACATTTTGACCTGACACAGCATAAAACCCACATGTGTAATAGATGACCTTAAAGACATTCCTTTTTACTGTCCCAGTGAACCTGGACATGAAAAAAAGCATACATACATGACATGTCAAAATGTCTGCTGTGAAAAAGATATATAGAAATATATTAATGTAGTTTCCGATTACTGACAGAGTATTTATATAGACGGTGTTTTTATATAAGTCAATATCGCCACCTTATGGCCACTGCTAGTATTCACTGGGTGTGGAGGTCTGATCTGAAACTGGAGATCATAGCAGCATTGTTAGCATTTAAAAAAAAGGTAATAGCTGTTTGCTTTTCTTCTTTGTCCTCTCATTGTTCTAATAATAATAATGATAATTCTGATGATAGTTATGATAATGATGATATTCCATCAGCATTAGCATCAGCATTATTATAATTATTATTGTTATCATATATAGTTTGACACAGATTTTATAAACATTGTACCTGTAGTATACACTACATCAGACATGTTTTATGGTTCAGATCTTCTAGATCCGATCCCACAGAGCTGCATCAATGAGTTGATTAGTTAAACTCCAGAAAATGAATTAGGAATGACTTAGGTAAATAATTAATTATTGTAGGAATAGGGACTTCGCAAAGTTTCCTTTTTCAAACAAACACTTATTTTTTTTAATTTTCCACATAGCACATGATAGCTCAGGGAAAATCTTTCAGTTATGTATTGTCCAAGGAATCCTGCAAAACAAGCAGCCACACCTCTTACAGTAAATGAAATTGAAAGTAAACTCATACCATTCAGTGAGCTATATAACACTGGCTATCGGGTTGTTCTTTTTAGTATCAGCCATGTAAGGAGGAAGAGTAAAGAAGGTAGGCTGTGTGACAATTTCATCCAACTTATCCACTATATTTATTCTATAAGTGTGAGTATATGTTGAGTATTCAAGCATTATGTCTGTAATGACAAATATGATGTTCGGTCTTCTGGAGAGGTATTTCAGTATGACTAAGAACTGTATTTCTTTTAAATGTATCTGTGCATTATAATAGCATTTGCTTTTGTTAATCAATACAGCGCCTTTTGAATTTTATTATTTCTTTAAGCATCCTGCACTTACTTGAAACATTTAAAAAAAAGGAAGCAGGAAGTGGGTAGATATTTCTTTCAAAGGGGTTGTAAAACTTCAGCATTCGTGAAAATGAGGACCCAAATTTACAGGGTGAAATAATTTTTTGAAGTAATCATAAACTCTGCTTAACAATTATTCCTGTTGTCTGGCTAAACAGGGACATAATGTTTTGCCCTGAGTGTGGAAATAAGGTGGAGAAGTCATATAAATTCTGTCATGAGTGTGGCTTCAAGTTATGTGTTCTGAGCCAAACGAGAGTCCAAGGTAAGTTTCTTAGAAAACTCTTTGTAGTTTAGTAGGTAGCTTATAGATTTCAGTCCTGTCATTTAGGTGCACATCTATAGATCAGTGTTTGTATTAATGGAAAAAGAGGGCTCATGTGCAACAATAACACAATACAGCTGATGGATGTTTACATAGAATAAGAAATTATATCACTAAGCGATAACTGATGGTTCTCTGTAGCAAAAGTATTGATTTTTTGTCAAAGATTAAGCCTTTTTTCCTATACGATATCTGTGAGCAATCTAAATGTCTTGATGTTGTAACCTTACTGTCTTATTTTTCTCTTACAGATAAGATTAAAACTAAATATGTAACTATTATATTACATGTGTTTATTGTTTTATAGATGGTGCCACATCAGCGCCTCAGTCCTCAGTCACAAAGGAAAAGAAAGGAAAGGAGGAGCAAGACGTGGAAAATCAACAAGAAAACACACATCAAATAAAGGTGAAAATGCTCAGAATCAGTTATTTATATAATTTCATGGCTCAATGAAAATGCAACAATCCTTGAATTTATTCAAGGTTCCTGAAAACAAAGTACTTCTTGTTTTCTTTCACTTTCACATGCAAACATTACTCGCCCGCTTGTTACACTGATGTTAGTTGTCACGGTGAACAAACTCATAAAAAGGACAAGCAGTTTCTACAGGCTGATGAGGTTCCATCTGCATGATGAATTGTTTATTCTAAGGCATTGAGCAAAACCTTTATGTTATGCTAGTTATGAATTACAAAGAACAAGCTGGCACAGCCTTCTACCTTTATAGATATTAATATTCACCACTCAACAAAGTAAGGTGAATAATGTTTACAGGAAAAGTTTGCATTCAAGAAATATTCAAGAATTTAAACATATTTTATTTGTTTTATTTTGTTTTATTTTGTTTTCAGGGGCAACTGGCTGGTGATGACTCAGAGCAAACTAGTGATGGCATTATACCAAAGGAACCATCAGATGGCGCTACTAACTCAGTTTCAGTGGGAACCAAAACCACAGCCTCATCCCTCAACCGGATTCCATCAGATGGAAAATTAGTTGCTACCTCTCAGCTCATAGAAACTTGTACAGGGGACAACAGGCCATCCTCGACAGCCTCTAGTGAGCCTAATCCTGCATCAAACCCATCTGTCTCTACAACACAGCCCTCTCCTACACCTGCCAGTACCGAACAGACAGAGCAACAAACAAAAGGTCCATCAGATTTAGGTTCTGCAGACCACCCAAAAGTGCTGCAGATTTCTGATGACAAGCAAAGAGACACTGCATCTGGACAACTGTCTAACGATGCACCATCACTTACATTAACTACAGAGTCCATTTCCTCTGCACCTGAATCATCTGAACAACAACCTCAAGAATGCAGCTCAGCAAAGCAGCCTGCCTCTGAACAAGATAAAGATCAAATAACATCTCAAGAGACACAGAATATCTCTGAAAAGCCAGAAAATAAAGGGACTCACATTAAGTCTGCTGTACATACATTCAGTGAACAAGCTGGCAGGAAAGAAAGCCAAGCAGCTGAAGATGATAGTTACCCAGATGATGGCTCCTCTGTGGATCCATGTCCAGTGCCAAACAAATTCACTGAGGTGATTATCTGTCAAATTTATAGCATTTTAATCATTTGGATACTAATAATTGTACAAACATGAAGGACTATATCATAATTTTATTTAATTTTGTTTATATATTCATTGTAAAATACACGTGATAATATGATATCAAGGCTTCACTTTTCAACCTTTTGTTACTTTCATCAAAGGCTGCTGATGCTCAGTCAGATAAGAAAACAAGCACTCACCTGCCAGAGAAACAGGAACAGCAACCACACATCCAGGAAGATTTAAATGTCTCTGTGAAGCCACCTCCCCTCTACTCTCACAGTCATGAGGGAAAAGGTCGTCCAGTGGCAGCAAACATCTCTGAAGGTTCCACTCAATTACGAACGTAAGTGTGGGACAATTAGATGTATTTTTATATGTCTTCTCCAAAGCTACTGAAACTGTGCCTAAAATATTATGTAAAGTGTACTTTATGTGAAACAGAAAATAGAAAGTTAATATGTTTCTTCTTGATTTTTTATTTTTAGTTCACCAAACAGTGAATGGGTACATGTGTACTTTCATGCTGTTACTTCCAACGATCCCCCCATGGATCCAAAGAGAGACAGGATTTTCTTAATGTCTGAAAAGCTGTTTGGATCCTGGGAAAACATCGGTGGTGAAATGTTCTTTTCCCGGTATGGCATCTTTTGAAGCTGTTGTTTGCCGTGATATATAAATATAAAGAATCAGATTTTTAAATTCTTTATGAAAGGAAACAATTGAATCAGACTGTGAAGTTGTGTCTTCTTTTTAATGTACAAGTCATTATTATTATCATTATTATTATTATTATTGTTAGACAGTATTAGCCAAGTCTTTGCTTGCCCCAACTTTAATAATGAGTTTTTGTGTTTGACAGAGATCTCGGGGAGAAGAGACATCTTGTAGAAGGACAAGTTTTGATTCCCAGGAGCATAATTCAGGAGAGCATACCATACAAGTACTTAATATACAAAGGGAGAGGAAATAACCATGAATGTGGGTTTGAGGAAATCTACCAGAAAGAAAAAAAAGTATATGTCAACAGGTGCCTGTCAATCAAACAGGATCTTCTGAGTCATGAAGGTATACTGAATTTACTTATTTACACTCATGCCCGACTGTTTATTTGTGTTGACAGACAAGTGTGTGAATTTAAATCTTATCAGCCAACTATTATCTTACTGTATATATATAGCACACCCACATGAAAGGTGCCAATCTTACCACTTCACTATCCCAGTCCCTCTCTGTGGCTCTCTGACCACATACCATATTTTTGTTTTTCTTTATATAATAAGCTGTACAATGATGCATGCTTGTTAATATGTTGTTATATTGTTATTAATAAAAACTTTTATACTGAATAATCTGAATGATGATATTTTATACAACATGTACTGTACTAGACTTTGACGCTTAAGATGCCGAGGAACTGACCATTTATGGTTAAAGCACTTGATCTGTTTAAAAGTTAATGGTTCTTAAAGTGAGCTCCCAAGGAATGCAAACAGGAATAATAATTGTTTTTTATGTTGTCTTAAAAGAGGACTGATTGTAAAGATTAAATGTATAACAAACTCCAGTAAAAGCATGCAGTGTAGTACATGATCCCTGTTAATTTCATGTTATTTGAATTTCAAGGAGCATGGCACCAGTATGATGATGTCATCCATCTTGAACTTAAGCGCACCTGGCCATGGGATTCTTTGAGGAAACATGTGATGACTGGAAGAGACCTTGCTGGCAAGGAAATGCTAAAGATAATCTTTGATCTTCTTACGACATGGAATGAACAAAATATGGACAACTTCTTTGTCCAACTGCAGCAGTTCTTTCATGAATACAGCTGTCCGTTACTTCATGATGGTACAGAGAGACGCTGGGAGTTGGCATATGGTGAGAAAGAGGTAAATGTCATTGCCAGGTGTTTTATACAACAATTCATATGCACATTCACAATGGTGACCTAAAATCTGTTGCATATTGAATTGATAAATGCAATTTTCCATCAAGCTTTTTTATTGCAGAGAACTAACAAGATTGCAATAATCCTTTTTCCAGGTGGAAAAACTACTCAAAGGTTTTCTGGTTGAATTTATTCATACTAATACCAACAACCGGACGGGGACAACGCTCTTATCCCCCCTGCATTTGGGAGTCGTGGGTTTGCTTGTCTGCAACAAATATCTGAAGGACTACCTGACAGATCAGCTATCTAGTCTATGTGAACTTCTTTGCCTGCCAAGACAGCCACAACATCATTTCAACCATTATTGGAAAAACTTTGCAGACCCCTTGACAGATAAAAGAAGGTGAGTTTTTGCTTAAGTTTCATTAAAAAGAATCATCCATCCATCTATTTTCGCTTAATCCGTCAGTCGGGTTGGGGGGGGGGGGGTTGAGCCTATCCCAGCAGTCATCGGAGACAAGCGAGACAAACAACCATGCACACTCACACTCACTCCTAAGGACTTTAGAGTCACCAATTAACCTAACATGCATGTTTTTGGACGGTGTGAGGGAGCCGGAGTACCCGGAGAGAACCCACGCATACATGGGGAGAACATGCTAAAAAAGAATCATGATAATGAAAATGAAGATTGAATAATGGATACATTCATGTTGTTATTACCACATAATAAGGCTTATTTTCTCCAGATAACGGGTTGACATATTTTGTTTGTTGGCCCAAGTAAAGTTGGTGGAGTTGGATAAATTCTTATCTTTGCCCACAGACACCACTGTCTGTGCTCATGAGCAGATAATTACTAAATACTCAGTGCAACAATCAGTATTACACATACATGCCTTGACTTAATGTAATAGTCATAATAGCAATAATGGATGATGACAAGAGATCTGAGAGATTGTGTGTAATATAATAAAGTTAGCTGGCAGCTTTCTTTTGTCATTGCTGCCTCCCTTCCATTGCCCACCTTCTCATGCACTCATTCACTTTGCTGATCAGCCAGTCAGAAATAACTCTTTCACGGGCAACCACAACCGTCACTGGGAACACACGGCAAATATACAAAAAAGAGAGACATTCATCAACTCACCAAACATGCCTGATTGTCAGTTTGGTGTATAAGCAGGGTGCGATTTGCCGGTGGGGATGGTGGGGATAAGCACAAATCCACGCCAAAACAAAACCTTAAATCAAATGGAGAAAAAATTAAAAGAATCCAGAGCAGCATATCGTCATATTTTACAGGACCACAACAAAGAATATATGCTGTTTTCATAGTCTGACCTATAGTCTAGCAGACTATAAAAAAAAAAAAATGTTGACAGCACATTGTGGTATTTCATGTTTTCTGCTGAACTGATATCGGGAAAGAATTACAATTTTATTTCTATTTGACAAATTTAAAAACAATATTTTGAGAAATTATTTCTGCAAATGCAGTGGTTAAGTTCATGTTCAAAATAGGCTTACCGCCTACGTTATGGAGCCTAAGTGTAAGGTTTATCTACACAAGAAACAACAGTTTTCAAGTTTTCACAATGTTGTTGTTGAATGTTGCTGATGAGTGCTGTGCTATATTACACTTCACCAAAATTCACTCAATTTTACAAAATTGAGAAATATCCAAAGCATTTTTTTTTTAGTGTTGCAGATGCAGTTGAGATGTTTTGCCATTTTGCCAGACAACACACTGAGAAGTGGGTCTTGGCCATCCCTTTGATTCATCTTCTTAGAGGACAAAGCAAGCCATTTGAGCCAGTTCCACCCGACATGAATCCAAAGTCTGTTGTCTGGACAGATGTGAGAAGCAGCAAAGGAACATATTTCAACAAAGATACTCGGTGGGAAATGTCTTTATTCCATAAACATAATCTGAAACAAGGTTGTATATGTCTGGTTACTATAATCATCTCTGACGTTTTTTTTAAAGGATTCAGATCAAGACCATGAAAGAACATAACTACCTTATGGACATTGATCGTCTGCTTTTGTTCTCTTGGATGTCTTTGCTGCCTGTGGATGATGCAATGAGCTTCATTTCCAGCATGAAAGTTGAGCTCCTTGACATCCTTAAATATTTGCAGATCAGCCTTAAAGCTGACATGACTCACTCCACCTACATGGTATGTATCCTCACATCAGCAATAATATTCTTATGCTACCCGAATAGCAAATCATGTAATGGAAAGAATGTGACAAAGGAAAAATTTAATAAATCTATAAAGAACTTTTCCCTTGGTTTTATGAAAGTTTAAGTATGACTTCTGACATTCTGACAACAGGCTTTGAAAGATTTAGCATCTAATCTCATCAGAATGGAAAGCTTTCACAAGAAAAGGTAAGAGAAAACAAAGCAGAACTTCCTCTCACTGTCTCTGGAGCAAGGTCCATACATTTTTGTGTCGATATTGATTGCAAATCCTTGTTTTCTCGTAGTTTTGATGACAAATACGGAGAGCACTGCCTTAAAACTGCAGTAAGGCTTCATGGTTCTATTTGCCGTTCCATAAAAAAGCCAGAACGCTGTGATGTTCCTCTTCAGTTTCTCGATCTGGTGTGTCTGATTGCACAGGCATACGGCCACACTGATTCCCAGGTTAGACTTGCCATCACTCTGTTAAACCTGCTGCATTTTTTTGACCATTCGTACAGCTTTGATCAAGACTTTTAAATGCATCCACTCATATGCAGGAACTTTGCATTTTTTTTTAAATGTGAAAATTTGTCCTTTGTAAAGAATGAAACTTGGATAAATTCTCAGTTCATAGTTTTTTTTTGTATCTTCATAATAATTGTACACAAGTACATGCACACTTGTGATTCATGTTGAAATGTGTATTTAAAGAAAAACAGCTATTTAAAAAAGGTAAGCCATCTTAACTTTAACTTTATAACTGCTTTAATAGACAAGAGAGAGAATTCTTGAAGAGTCAATTGGTGAGACATTAGAAACGACTGAGGAATGGAGAAAAAATACCTTCAAAAACAATCTCCTCAATGACTGGGCTCAGCCTTCAGTCCCGGATGAAATTAGGGTAAGTGGGAATGAATGACAGTAATGAAATGCAATATTTTTCTTTGAATAGAGGTAATTTTCCTTTGTGTGCAGTACTCCTCTATTAAAATTCATGCCTCTGTCGTAGGTATGGAAGAAGTTGCTCTCTGTGTCCTTCAGTCATGACGGACTCACTTCATCCTGGAGAAACAAGTTCATGAACGATTTTGAAGGAAAACTAAAACGAGTAAAGCTGGTTTTATGATTGCATTTTTGTTGGTTTTATGATTGCATTTTTGTATTTTCAGCTGTTTACTTAAGGCACAAAACTCAATCTATGTCCTTGTGTGCTAGGAAAAGCCCATTAATCAAATTGGAATATACTCTAAGATGGTTGAAGAACTGAATGAAGCAAGTCCATTGTTATGCAGCACAATGGAGAAATGTGCTGTGGAGGCAGTAGCAGGTATTTGCCAGGTAGGACTTCAGCAAAAGTTAAAAGCAGTTGATTAATGTTTAGTAGTATCATGTGTTATGATTGTTCTTAGGAATTCAAATTTGTGTTATTTTATCCTTCTCAGAAGAACCAATTTTAAGGTTCAAATTAATTGGTCCAATCCTTCCCATTTATGAAAAGCGAAGCCCTATTGTTCTTCGTCTTACTATTATTATTCTTTACGGATTTTTCGCAATTTTCAGTGCTTTCCCATGCACCAAAACTCACCTATTTTGCCATGCATATCGGGCCTGGTGCACTTTATGTTATAGTGCAGTTGCTTCAAAATGACTCTGTAGCGCCCCCTACTCATTTACTAAATACCCCTGCTGTTGCGTTTAGTTTTGCGTAGGCGGAAGAAATTCGGTACATGCCTTCATCATGCCCCAGCTGCACAAAAAAGCAGTGGACTTCATGGTGCCAGGTCCTCAGGAAGTCGGCCATTTTGAATGGAAGTTGCAAATTGGTGCCGTTTCCACACCTCGCATCTGTTCAAACTCCTCCTACAGATGTAATGTTAATGGCTTCAAACTTGGTCTGGCCATGAGGGACTAAAAGTTGTTATCTACTTTTCCAAAGTCTGAAGGGTGTGTCCGTGGCAAACCCTCAAACTTTGAGGTCCGCAGTAGCGAGTGGCTTATGATCTCACATGGGTGGATTTCAAGTTAACTGGAACTTTCTTCCCAGTATGAGGATGATTTAATGACTTAGTGTCTGTTGTATTGTTGCAAGGGGCATTTTTTGTACATAATATTTTTGATAGGAGAGCACCTACAAGAAATATTTCTCATTACTCCTTCCTAACATAGAGGGACAAGAAAAGCATTAATTTAAAATTTACCTCAGTGTATCCTGATGGTGGTGATCCTTGGTTTATGTAATTGTTTTGTTCTATAAAAAATTTTTCTGTTATTTCACAATTTAGAAAAAATCTGCTGGAACAGTGTCAGATCTGTTGAAAAGACATGATATCACAAAGTTTGGAAAGCTGATGTCAGTTGTTGTGCTGAAGTCATGGCCCACGGATGCCAATGGAGATTATGTTGAAGGGGAAGACCTGACATTTCAGCACCTTTTAAACTGGCCCATGGCAAAAACTGTCTTCAAAATGTCAGGTAAATGTAACAAATTTGTAACAAATATTACAAGAAGGACTGTGAGCAGTTGATATATAAATAAACATGAATATTTTTGGGACATTGATGAATATATGGGATGGCTGTGGCTCAGTTGAGTGGTCGTCTTCCAACCGGATGGTGGTTTGATCCCTAGCCAGCCCATATGTTAAAGTGTCCTTGTGTAAGACACTAAATCCCACGTTGTCCCCAAAATGTTCATCGGTGTGGGATTGTAGCGAGAAAGCAATGTGCAACTGTATATAGTGTGCATATAAATGATAAAAATTGAGTCTGTGTGATGGTCTGTGTGAATGAAAAACACATGTAAAGTGCTTTGTAGCACCTAAACCAGGTTTAAAATCTCTTTGGAAATAGTCACATTGCAGGGATGAAGGAATGTTTGGGGAAGTTGGCTAGTTAGTAGAGCCTTTGGGTTAATCTTTCTGATAAAAATAATTATTATCCTTTATGCTGCTCACATAATAATTAATAATAAACTTATTAATCTGATTCACTTTCCTTGATAAGAATTTATGAGTGAGCAATGTTATTAATGTTATGGAAACATGATTGTGTGTGAAAGGGAGACAATCATAGTAGATAGTGAAGACCGGCTTGCAGTGCATTGCTTTAGTTTTACCTTTGTAATAAACTGTCATTCATCGCTGCATCTACTCAACTCTAAAATGTATTTTCACTGTTTTCTAGGTGAAAGAGGAGGACTGTTTGACAGATGGTCAGATGAGGCACAACTCAGAATTACTTTGGCAACTACAGCATTCAAGTCTGTCTCTGAAAAGTTTCTCAGTGGAGAAATCCAAATGAAGACGTTAAGCCAGATTCTCCAGAGAAAACAAGAGTTTCTTGATTTGATGAAAATAGGTGAATGCAAACTTCTATTTATTTATTTTTTTGCTCCTCCCCACGTTGCTTTATTAAAATAATGTTTCTTAAACTTAATTATGATGTTTTTAAATCCTAATCGTTTTGGCTTCCATCTCCACCTCCCGCTTCTGTTCTCTTTAAAATAACTTTATAGCTTGGCCAATAACACTCTTGAAAGTTAGATTTGCTGTGGAAATATTTGTTTTAGTCGTATTTCTTGACAGGGGATGTCTCCTCTGTATCAGAGGACATCCCTATGGGTCAAATTTGGGATGAAAAAAATAACGTAAAAATATAATGTAATTGGATGGATTGGTACTTCAAACGAGTTATTAACTTGTTATTAAGAAATTGCACTTGTGACCCCTTGTAAATTTCAAATGTGTTGTATTGAATAATTAAAAAAATTTAAAAAACACATAGATTGCAGAAACATATATTTGTAGAAAGGAAGGAGAATGCTCATAAAAAAATCAGTGGCTGCGATTCTCCTTCTACATTTGTGTTAATTTAAGTGTATGTTGTTTTAGATGACCTTTGTGATGATGGTCGTTGCAAAGATGACAGAAACATGAGAAATTTACTGAAACAAAGGCAAGAAGCAGCAGTAGCAGTCCGCACCGAGAAAGAAATGGTCATCGGTCTCCTGCAATTCTGCCAGGAGCTTAAAGAACATGTCAAAGGTACGTAGTCTTGGTATACTGAGAACAATTAACTTTAAGGTTAAAGATAGAAACCTGCTTTACAGTCAAATAAAATAATGAAAAGTGCTTCACCATACAAATGATTAAGATGTCAACTCTACTCACACTGAAAGCCAAGGAGAAGTGGTGGGCCTCAAGTAGTGATCTGAATGCGTGAACAGTTCTGAGCAGTGAACGTATGTTGCACCTACTGTATATATATATACTTATACTAAGTCTTCTTAAGGAGGAGTGGATGGGAGAGAGATTTGTTAATAAAGTACTTGATAAATCAACTTATTAAATAATTAAGAATTAATTGAATAAATGAGTCATTAATTAAGGAATTATTCTGTTAATAAAAGTATTATTGAAATAAACTAAATTGAAAGTGAATTGAATAGAATAATGGGACATTACTGAGCAAGTTTGCTTTGTCCAAAAAAGGCTACATTGTCATTGGTGATGAAGTAGAGAGGAGAAGGATCCAAAATGCAGACTCAGAAGTAGCTGGAGGTTGAGGGAAACTAAACTTGATTAATTAAAAACTATGAAAAGAAGCGCATACTAGCCTCAACACCAAAAAACAAAAAAATATATAGAACTACAAGAAAACCAGACTGAGAAAATTAACAACAACAGGAACATAGCAGAGAAATATGAGTATATAATGGCAAGGCTCAGACAAAGACTGAATGCAACTGAGGTGAAAATATAACTGATGAGGCAGTGACTGCAGTTTTGTTTGATTGAATAGAAGACAGGTGTGAAAATGGAGCTGAGAACCAGACAGGGAAACTGAGGATACTTAATGACCAGATCTAAACACAGGACTGACACTCAAATAACGTGTCCATAACTAACAGGGAGTCCTTAATTGCAAAGTATATGGACACCTTACAGACTGTTTTTTGTTTACTGGGTTGGATCCTAATGTTTTGTGATTAGGACAGAGAAGATGTAATGCCATAGAATACAATTGATTTATGGTAATTTCTATTTAACCCGCAGTGGACTTCCAGGGGGTGGACGAAAAGCTTCAACAGAACATTGAGACAATGTATCTGAATGAATTCATGGAAGTTTCTACACTTGGTGAGCAAACCTCTGTGACAACAAGGAAAGTCACTTTCTTCGGCCTTGATGATACAACCTATGAAATGGCTTCAGAGATACACGGCATCAGAGACAGCTCTATCTTCAAAATGTGCTGGAAGAACCAAGTGGAGGAGCTGTCAAAGGACCAATCTGATGAAGATGACACTGACCACAATGAAGGAAATGAAGACATCTACACTCTTGACCTGATCTACAGCAAAATATTCCAGAGCTGCTACAGTAAATACAAAGGGCTGTATGACAGTCTGAAGAATGGGGAACTTACACTGGGTGAAGTAGACAGCATCTTTAAGGTCTATAAAGGAGGGTATGAAGTCATGAAGAAAGAGTTAGACATCATGTGCAGAACTAACCCATCTGATAACAGAAATTGGATCGGGAAAACAGTTGAACAGATTCGTCAGTATCAGGAACTTGATTTAGCTGTCGAGTCTTCCCAAATCATCATGGACATCAGAAAAGCAATATGCCCTGAAGGAGACTTTGGAGTTCTGGAGAAACTGCTGCAAATGGTACGTATCTTCAATACTCGTACAATGTAGGAGAAGCAGAAATATTTCTATATAGGCCATTTTTTAAAAAACTGACATTAACAAGAGATTATCTCTATTTTTTTTTATGTATAAAGTAGAATATGTAAAGGTGTTTGGCTGCAAAAAATGGATCCCAGATGCACATCATATACTATATACTGAAGGAAAATTTTTTATCTATTTTAATTTTCTGCTTTCTGATACTGAGTAAAGGCATTTTTTTTAAATGAGCTGAATATGTTCATATGGAAATACTTGATTATTTCCACATGAACATATGCATTAAACATACTTGAAGTAAAGTAAAAGTATTTCTATGTACTTGAACCTAAATGCAATACAGTTCATCACCAGACATGTAACCCCACAGTGCCTTTACTGTAATTGTTAGATTATTATACTGAAAGTCCACCTTTACTGCTCTCCTCCTTAGAGTTATGTTTTACATTGGTCACATTAAAACTTACAAATTGGAACTGTGTGGCAAAATTATTACTCTTTCTTTGAGTTTGATCTAAAAAGAGAGAAAAGACAAACTTCTTCAGTAAGTTTTGAGCAAGAAAGCCAACCTTTTGTTACTCCTCTCACAGAACAAAAAGTGGCAAATTGATTGAATATGTCAGTGAATTAGTATTATGCAGCAAAAAAAGTGTAGCATAACGAGTTTGAAACACTTAACATTGTATTCCTGTAATATAACTGTTATGCATTCACAACATTGCCAATGCTGAATCAATATATCATGCAGACCTAAAGAGGAGAGTAAATGAATGTCCATATGTGATTATCTTCTACTATGTATATTTATTGTTGGAATCTTTTTTTCTCTTTTTTTTCGCATAAAAAGTTAAATTATGATAAAGAATTAAAGAAACACTTGACTCCAGGCTTTAAATTAATCAATAATTTATTATTTAACTCTAAAATGTTTATTTTTCAGAATGAAGCCAACTTTAAGACCAACAATCTGAACTG
Source organism: Leuresthes tenuis (assembly GCF_036924035.1). NCBI lineage: Eukaryota > Metazoa > Chordata > Actinopteri > Atheriniformes > Atherinopsidae > Leuresthes > Leuresthes tenuis. Next base: position 10,434,714 of record NW_027325361.1, on the reverse strand, counting down.
CATAGATGGCGACTTCATCCGTGCAAAAGATGTTGTAAAAGACATTACAAATGAGCGCAAGGAATGTCTTCGAGTTCTCAGTGAAAGCACATTGTTTGTTGAGTGGATTAAGAAAGAACTTGAAGGTACAGTACATACCATTTGTTGGTAAAAATGTATTTTTCACAATATCTGTTTGTAGCTAAACTACTTTTATAATTGCAGATATCAATGAGCTTAAAGTTTTTGTTGACCTGGCATCCATCTCTGCTGGAGAGAATGACATGGATGTGGATCGAGTGGCCTGTTTTCATGATGCTGTCCAGGGTTACTCATCTATGCTGTACGGGCTGAAGCAAGACTCTGATTTCCAGAGGTTCAAGGACTCATTGCCAACATTGTGGAGGGCACTTGAAAATGACAGAGAATTGCCCAATAAGTTGGTAAGGCTAAATCTTTCATATGGCATTGTGCTGCTGCTACTGTAGCTGCCACAGTTAGGGAGTAAGCAGTTTTCAGAATTTGTCCAGATTATATTATTGTTAAGAATTATTTCAATGCACCACTTCAGTTCACCAAGTCCTACATGTACTACAGTCAATCAATTAGTCAAGCTACGCGTATGGGATCACAACTAAGATTGATGTTGTATCGTACTAAATTGTACATTAGATAGTCCCAACATTGCTTCAGTTTTTGAGACACTGAAGTGATAAATCCATTTATATGTTAAATTTCTAAAAACAGTCTGAGAAGTGCTGACAGTAAGCTAGTATATTCACACAAGATACTGCATGATTATATAAGTATAATTAAATATTTAATTTCTGCCAATAGATTACAATTAATATCAGATAGAAATAAAAAATGCCCTGTGTACAAATGGTGGGCTTACTTTGTTTAACACAGATTAAGGTTAACAATATTTACTTGATATGAGTAAATAATTAAGGCATCAATAGGACTTAAGAAATGTTATTACTTTCATTATGAAAGTATTGAATGAATAGATATAATTGATAATCAAACAAACTTGTTAACAAGATGCAAGTGTTTCTTATCCCCACTAATGATAGAATTCAAACAGATTTAAGTAAATCATGCAAGACAATTGTTATGGAAGGAAGTTTAGAAAGGAAGAGAGGAGATGAGCAAATATTAAGGAGTTAATGTATAGCCAGATGATAACAGGCAGATTGCAAGTCAAAATCTCCAAAAAAGATGGGCTGATAATGTGTCTTGTTTAACTTCTTTAAACAGTGAAGCCTATACTTTTTTAGGTTATCCCTGTGTGTTCATTATCACTGAAACCTGTAATTTAGGGTATTTCCCATAAATTTGTTAATGATTATTTTGTGTACAAAACTTGCAGAATAACAAAAAGGTTTTATTTGTTGTCTCATTTCAGCGCGATACAGCACGTCAACTGAAATGGTTAAAGACTGTAAGGGAAACCCATGGATCTGTTGAATTTTCTTCTCTGTCCCTGGCAACATCCATTAACGAAAGGGGAATGTATATCATCAAGGCCCAAAACCAAAAACGGGTACACTAAATGTATTTTACTTAATGTGTTAAGCAGGATGAAGATCTAAATGCAGGGCTCAGGAAGTAAGCATTGCAAACAAAAAGCAACGTTTAATCAAAACTAAAATCCAATAATGTATGAAAAACACAGAAGGGAGGAAAATCTAAAGAGTGATAGTCAACAACTAAGGCAATAGGCAGGATACCAAATTGAAGCTTGGATACAAACCTAGGCCATGACTACATTATTCCAGATACATTTTTAATTCAAACAGATATTTGTCAAACAGATATTTGTCCCTGTTTGTAAAAAATTCTAGATAATGTCTACATTAATGACACGTTAAGATACAGGAGGAGATCATTTTGACAATGCCCAGTGAGCTTATTCTTCTTTGATAGTGATTTCAGAAGCTAAACAATGGTAGCTGGGTTTTTTTTTTTCACTGAACATTTCAACTCAATAATATATCCTAAACCTTTCTAATGGCCCAAGTGCAATGGTGAAACTGTAAGACAAATATGAGATGTTTGGCTTGGTCAGACAATGAAGAAGAGTTGTTTTTCCATGTTACATAACAGTACATGGCATTGAAGGCCCAGGGAAATATTGACCAACATTGCTGTAGCTCAATAATAAAGTATGTGACACGGCAGTCATCTTTAAGAGGCTGTAAGATGGTGTAGCGTTACCATATATATATATGTTATATATAGTTTATATATAACATATATTTTGCCCTAGCAAAGCTAGCTTGAAGTAAAGAAACTGGTATTTAGGTGCATTTTTTTGCAGGTTTCTATGCGTGCACATTACAGTCTACAATAGTACACATGCGTGAAGCAAGCTGTATGTAAACGTTATCTGTTTGCATATCTGTTTGCTATCTATATACATTAAAATGTCAATTTTAAAAATATTCTCTTTTGAAGCATTTGTAAAATTCTGGGTTTTTTAGACAATAAACCCTGTTTGCATGTGGATGAGAGGTGGAAATGCAGAAGAAAAAGTTTGTTTTGCAAAACATCTGTGTTAGTATTGTTAGGGCCTAAATATGTTCAAATAAAGCAGATGGGTTGTATGGCAGGGAAACACAGAGAAGGAGAACAAGCCACAGGAAGCAAAACAACAAATCTGGGACAGTGATTTCCAAAATTAAACAGGATCTGAAACAAAATAATCAAAACTGAAACATGACAAAGATGGGGCTATTTGGGCAGTGTGGGTGTGGAGGAGGGAACACCACCAAGCTTTCCAAGGATGTCAGTTGCAACTTGGGGACTGGGCAGAGTGGTGAGGCAGTTCAAGGCAATTGACGACAAAAACCCTTTTGGGCTCGTTCAGATGATTGGCCGATCCAGCGAAACACAGAGACCCTTGTGAGGGGTCATTCACAGAGTCAACAGTGCAGTAGCTCTGAGGTAGATGAGGTCTACTCTGTAGCCTGAGGTACAGCTTCTCACTTTGCTCAGATATGGGACCTGGTGCTGGTGCATGCTCTGGCATAACAAGTCCAGAACCTGGTCACTGCTCCAGCAAAGAATCAGCACTAGAACTAGGCTGATTTTAAAGGCGTAGCTGAGTTGGTAACAATCATGAGAGACTGGATAGTGGTAGATACTGTGTAGTGGTAAGATTGACACCTTTCATATGGGTGACCTGGGTTCAAATCCCCTGTGTGAAAGGTACTACCTCCAGTAGGGGTCCTCAGGCAAGAACCCCTTACCCTACCAGTGTAAGTCACTTTGGATAAAAGCATCTAACAAATACATAAATGTGACAAATGAAGCCAAAATATTAACTAAATCTCCAAACTGAAATCAAACCCCAAACTAAACTAAAACAGACATCATGGTGTGATATGAAATTAATTGAATGAATGTACTGTAATTCAATTTAAACAGTATGTTTGTGTATATATAAGTTAACTAAATCAAATTTACCATACTTGGTTCTATATATGATCTTATTTAGTTCTGAAGAACTCTTATCTTGATATTTTCTTTTGTAGCTCAATTTAGAGACTTCCCTGACACTCCAAATTCAGGATGGACAAGAACAAAGCATGACATGTACCTATGAGGATCTGAAGGAGCTGCAAAATAAGCTTATGCTCATGTCTGGAAGAGGGCAACAAAATGAAGTCGAACAATTCACTGAGGTGCAGTATATTGGTTGAATATTTTTCTGATTTTATACAAAGAAATGTTGTTACCAAGGTCAGTCTTCTTGTAAATGAACGGACTGTTTGCAAGAATGTAATGGTAATAGTTGTAATGTCACCTCTTCTTCATATCCAGGTGTTTGAAAATGTCCAAAGACTTGCCAAAGCATTTGTAGACCTTAATGCTGCAGGGAACCCACTCTTCAGGAGTTGGGAAGCGAAGATTTATTGCAAACCTCAGAATGACCCATGTATCATTATGGGAATCACTTTTTGCAAGACAACACATGACTTTCAAGTATATGGAAGTCTAGTTGAACAACTTACATCTTTGTCCAAGAAGATGGAGTTGTTTCTCGATGACTGGCAAAACTTCATGGACAAACAGAGATCTGATCACTACTACTTAAACTACTTCACAGCAGAACAAATATTCTACCTTTGCAGTGTTGTGACTCCAACAAGTATGAATGAAGAAATAGAGGAGAAAGCACTGATGATGCTTTCTTTCATCAAACCAAGTTGCACAACATCAGATGTCTTGAGATCATGGGAAAGACTCTGTAACCAATATGTGCCTGGCAAAATGAATAATGAAGGAGGTGACACATTTGAAGGCAGAGTAAGCCATTTTACTAACGAAGAAAGAGCAGATGAGGCTGACCAGACTCTTGGTTTGAAAGAACTGGAAGAATTGTGGCGTGACTACATGCTGAATGAGCAAATGCTTTTCCATGACCTTTTGGACATAAGGTGTTTCGGCCATCTGTTACAAATGATGTCTGACACAGAAAACCAAGATCAGGATGAATGTGAAGAACCGATGCTTTCAGAGAACAAAGACAATTCACTCAGAAGAAGTCTTCCACAAGGCCTTAAACAGCAACAACCAAATCTCCTGATCTGCCCACATGATGATGTCCTGACTTCAAGTATCTGCTTGTATATGACCAGCGACTATGAGCCTCTGCCGAGTTACGATGAGGTTCTCTTGTGTACCCCATCAACGACTTATGAGCAAGTGGAGCTTTTCCTGAGAAGATGTCTCTCACCAGGTGAAATTGGCCAGAAGATTTACACAATGCTTTGGGTTGACCAGCTAACCTATGAAGTTAGCTGTGCAATGGAGAAATGTTACCAGAGACTGTGCAAACATTTTAAACACTTCTACAGGTTGGTCTTGTTTTGCAGCTCTGAGAGAGAACACACTTACATTCCAACTGCATTCAGTCAGTACAAAAGAGACTTTGTGCCACAAGAACCACTGGAAAAGATCCAGAAGTACTTGTCCAGGCATTTCACTGTCCCTTCAGATCACAAGGACGCTGGGTTCAAAGGTGGCCATACTGTTGGCATTGTTGCATCTCATCGTGCAGGAGTTGGTAAGTCCTATATGTACAGCAGTTATTAATAATAAATTATTAGTAGTAGTATATCATTTCCTCTCTGCACCGGTTTTAATCAGGGAGTTGTGCAACTGTAATATACTCCACTCACTTATTATGAATATTTTGATATCATGATTTCAGCCAGCCAGATAATACATAGTTCTTCCACCGTTTCAGGTAAATCGTTATATGTCCAAAGACTGTATGAAAAGCTGGAGAGAAATGTTGGAGAGGGAGCTGCATTCAAGAAGTGCATCCGACTAACTGAACAGAGCATTGATGACCACAAGGTTCTCCAGTCTTTGTTTGAGACTCCAAAACAAAAAGATCTCAAGGTGTTTCACTTTGATGTCACATCCTCGGTAAGCAATATTTATATTACTGTTGTGTTTCGATCAGTTTTTGAATATTATGACTTAAACTTGTCAAAAAGTGTTTGATTTATTAACACTGAGTTAAAATTATGATTTCCAGGTGCAAAAAGGCTTGAATGAATTCCTATTCAAGTTTTTCTTTTTGCGATATCTGATGGATTCAGATGGGCAGATGTGGCACTGCAGTCATAAACATTTGTATATCATGGAGTTAATGGAAGCCCCAAATGAACAGGCCAGACATGCCAAACGATCAGTAAGTGGAGATTTACTATTTGTGCAGTGTTCATCCTTTTAGCTCATGTCATGATGTCATAATTTTGTTTAATTATTGTTATTGCAATTATGTTCTTGTCCAGTGAAATATTTTGATTAAATAGATCCTCTAATAAGCATATTACATCTGACCTCATTCTCTCAAAATGTTAGCATTTTGTTTAAGCTGCAAGAATGACATAAATGAATTGCTAAACATGCTAAATAGGTCATTGCAGCAATCGTTATCTTGCAGAAGATAACTTTGAATTTTTATATATATATATAATGAAATAAATAAGACGATTTGCTTGATTTGATTTATACTTGTGTAATAGTGTGTATGTTTATACATTTTTAGGGACAAAAAGAAGACTTTGCACTCTCAGATATTTTCCCAAAGGTGTTTTGTCGTCCTCCAAAAACAGTCATGGCTTTAGAAATGCAGAGAGAGGAAGGTTCTGATGTTGAAAGTGAAGATCCTCTCATGGATGATGAGTGTTTCAGGAGTGAAGCTTTTCAAAGACCATACCAGTACCTCACACGTTTTCACAACAAAGACAATCTTGACAAATTCACTTCCCAAGGTGTTGAAGGAACTCATGCAAAGTGTCTTCAGATACTTTTAATTCACTGTGGCATAATAGACCCATCATGGGCGGAGCTACGTAATTTTGTCTGGTTCCTCAATCTTCAATTGCAAGATTGTGAAAATTCAGATTTCTGCAACTTTGAGTTGGTTGGGGACACTCTTAGTGGATTCAAAAACTTTGTGGTTGAGTTCATGATCTTGATGTCCAAAGATTTTGCAACCCCATCACTATGCATCGCTGACCAGAGCCCAGGAAGGAAGCAAATTGACATCACTAGGCTAAATGAAAAAGATTTGGCTCCATTCCTTATTCGAAAAAGGTGGGAATCTGAGCCTCATCCATACATCTTTTTTAATGATGACCACATGTCCATGACTTTCATTGGATTCCACCTGGAGCTCAACGCCCAGAGAGGAGTCGATGCCATAAATCCCTCAACAGGAGAAGTGATAAAGAAAGACATCATGACTCGACAGTTGTACACTGGCCTAAAACTTCAAAGAGTCCCTTTTAATCAAAACTTTGATCAGCTTTCCAGAGCTGATAAGCTTGAGCATCTGTGCAGTGTTCTTGGCATCAAGTGGCCAACAGATCCTGATGAAACTTATGAACTGACCACTGACAATATCCTCAAAATGATGGCGATTCACATGCGATTCAGGTGTGGTATCCCAGTCATCATAATGGGTGAGACAGGATGTGGTAAGACAAGGCTTGTAAAGTTTATGTGTGAACTGAGAAGGTGTGGAGCACCAGCAGAAAATATGAAACTGGTCAAAGTTCATGGAGGAACTACATCAGAGATTATTCATGATAAAGTCAAGGAAGCAGAAACTCTTGCAATGACCAACAAAAAGAATCACAAATTTGATTCTGTTCTTTTCTTTGATGAGGCAAACACCACAGAAGCCATTAGCAGCATCAAGGAGATCCTCTGTGATAACTCAGTACAGGGACAACAGCTGGAGTCTCAAACAGGTCTACAAATTATCGCTGCATGCAACCCTTACAGGAAACATACAGACAACATGATTGAAAGGCTTGAGTCCTCAGGATTGGGGTACCGGGTCCGGGCTCAGGACACTGAAGACAAACTTGGCTCCATTCCTCTCCGCCAGCTTGTGTATCGTGTCCATGTTTTACCACCTAGCATGATACCTCTTGTTTGGGATTTTGGCCAACTCAGTGACTCAGCAGAGCATATGTACATCCAACAAATTGTACAAAGACAGGTGAAAGCCAACTTGATTGACGAACGACACATTCCCACAATAACCCAAGTGTTATCATCATCACAGAAGTTCATGAGAGAGAGAAAAGATGAATGCAGCTTTGTCAGTTTGAGGGATGTTGAACGGTGCATGCTAGTCTTTGTGTGGTTCCACAATAATCACCCAATGTTTGCTGAAGAGCTCAAAGCATTCTTTCAGCACCAATCTAGGAGGAAAAAAAAGGAAAACTTTAAACCTGCGAGTGACAGAGTAATCTGGTCACTCTTGATGGCCACTGGAGTGTGCTATCAGTCATGTTTGGAAAGCAAAGGGCAGTATCAGGAAACGATCAGTAAAATTCTTCCTCGTGAGTACAAACCACACAGAATAGTGCAGGAAATCCAGGCCATGCAGGACCTCCTCCTCAATGGCGTACCCATGGGAAAGACAATAGCCAGAAATAAGGCTTTGAAAGAGAACTTCTTCATGATGGTGATCTGCGTTGAGCTGAGAATCCCTTTGTTTATTGTTGGAAAGCCAGGGAGCTCCAAATCCTTATCTAAAACCTTAATTGCTGATGCAATGCAGGGGCCGACATCACACTCTGAACTGTTTAAGAGGCTGAAGCAAATACATCTGGTGTCTTTCCAGTGCAGTCCCCATTCAACACCTGAGGGAATCATCAACACATTCAAGCAATGTGCCCGCTTTCAAGAGAGCAAAGACTTGGATGAATACATCTCTGTAGTTGTTCTTGATGAGATTGGATTGGCTGAGGACTCTCCGAAAATGCCACTGAAAGCGCTGCACCCATTACTGGAGGAGGGCTGTGTTGATGATGAGCCACAACCTCATAAAAGAGTGGGGTTCATTGGAATTTCCAACTGGGCTCTGGACCCTGCCAAGATGAATCGGGGGATTTTTGTATCTCGTGGCGACCTCGATGAGCAAGAGCTTGTCAGAAGTGCTAAAGGAATATGCTCATCTGAAAAAGAGATTCTTGACAAGATCGAACATCTCTTTCAGCCCTTTGCAAAAGCATACATGACAGTATGCAGAGAAGGAAAAGGCTTTTTTGGTCTGCGAGATTTTTACAGTCTGATAAAAATGATATTTTCAATCACGAAAATGTCTAAAGAGATCCCCACTGGAGATAAGATTGCTGGAGCAGTTCGAAGAAACTTCAGTGGAAAAGAGGACATAGATGTGATTGGCATTTTCTGCAAAGAATTAAGAGATGACTTTTCCAGTGCCAGCGTCACGACTTTTGACATGGTCAAACAAAGCATCACCCCAGAGTCCGAGTTGGAGGAAAGTCGTTACCTTTTGATCCTCACTAAAAACTATGCAGCTCTTCAGATTCTCCAACAGATATTCTTGTCCAGTCACATCCATCCGGTGATCATCTTTGGCTCCAGCTTCCCAAAGGACCAGGAGTACATGCAGATTTGTAGGAACATAAACCGCATCAAGGTTTGCATGGAGACCGGACAGACTGTTGTGCTTCTGAACCTTCAGAACCTGTACGAAAGTCTGTATGATGCTCTCAATCAGTACTATGTGACACTAGGAGGTCAAAAGTATGTTGATCTTGGATTAGGTACGCATCGTGTGAAGTGCAGAGTTCACCAAAACTTCAGGCTCATTGTCATTGAAGAGAAGGAAGTGGTCTACGAACAGTTTCCAATCCCACTCATTAACAGACTGGAGAAACACTACTTGGACATCAATACTGTCCTCAAAAATGACCAGAAAAACATTGCCAGTGACCTACAGAATTGGGTCATGGATTTTCTTTCCTTAAGTAATCAGCATTCAACAAAAAAGGAATATTTCCCAAGCGATGTCTTCATTGGCTACCACTCAGACACATGTTCCTCTGTGGTCCTGCAAGTAACAGAGAACCAAAATGTTGAAACAGATGCTCAAGGCACGTTGAACCAAGCCAAAAACATTCTGCTCAACTGCGCAACTCCTGACTCCGTTGTTCGTTTGGACAAATCCAAACTGCCTGATGAGGAAAGAGAACTCTTGATGAGAGAATATTTTAAAGAGGAGATGCACAGTTCACTGGGAGACTACATTGTCTATCAACTGCAGCAATCAGAACAGTCACATCACACATTCAATGAGGTAATTTTAAAGAATTTAAATTTCTGTATTTATTTTGATTTTATTGAATATTACAGAAGAAATTGCAATCCAAAACATTGTAGATCCGCATGTTATTTTCATTCAGTTTAACAGAAAAAAATGCCATCCAAGTCATTCACTGATAATCAACAGTGACCTCAATATTAAAACATAATTAGACATGTTTATTTGATTTCATTATCTATTTATTTTATACAAGGTACAACCTCCTTTACAAGGCTTTACACTTCAGTAATAATGACAAGTAAACTGTGTGACTGTATATGTCGATGATATTTTCTGTTAGCAAATGAGAAATGAATTGAATAATTTGCAGTTGTAATTTTGTTTTTGTTTATTTTAAGGTCACAACTTTTTCCAGACTCCTGACTGCAGCAGATGTTAACCAACTGCAGAACATGACAAAGCTTGATGATATCAGGCTGCTTTCTCTTCAGCAGTTTGACACAGAGTACTCCTTCCTCAAGAAAATCAGGTGTCTAAATACAGCATAAACTATATATCTGGTTAGATGTTCATTTCAGACCGATTTACCAAGCCAAACCTTTGTGCTTGTTTCTCTTTCTGATTCTTCTTGGGTTGATTATAAAAAGGCTGATGTTATTGATTACACTGTGCAGATACAGCATATAGACCCACATTATGTCTAATCATCCCTATTTAAATACATCATGATTGTGTTTTGGCATTAGGGAATTTCTTGACTCAACATGTGCAGACAAAGTCCTCATTGTCCAGACGGAGCATGAAGAAGATTTTCACAGACGGAATATTGTTTCCTCAGCCAAGTAAGTCAAGATCAATTCCTTTCTTTATTTTAATTTAACATTAATGTAAAGTCTCAGATTTGTTCTACTCTTGTCTACTTGTGTTTAATGCTTCCACTTCTTAGGTATTCATGCATCAATGAAATGAATAAGTGCAACACTACTGACACAAAGACATTCGTGTACTTTGTTACCAAACTTCCACGTATGGAGGGGGGTACCTCTTATGTTGGATTTCAATGCGGTTAGTCCTGCTGTCACACTCAGAACTGTCTATTTCATGTCAGAAACTGTTTCACAACATGCTTTAATAGCACAAAATAAGATCAATAACAATGATAATAATAATACGAAGATTGATTACATAACTTTTTTTCAGATACAAAATCTTGCATATTGTGTAGCATTACAAGGGTTAGAAAAGAATGTGAAAACTAGGGAATAAAATTAAAATATGCACATTATATTTTCTAAACTGTTTTCAGGTCCATGGAGGTCTGTTCACATTGATGATCTCAGAAGATCAAAAGAGTTTGTTTCTGGTGTTCATTCCATGCAAAACGTGTGCATTAGTGATCTTTTTGAAGATCCACCTGAGGGTAATTTATCATATTTATTATTATTTTCATTATTTAACTTAATTTTATGTACAACCCCAAAAAGTTGGAATGCTGAGTAGAATGTAAAATAAATCTTCAGATTGTCTTGATCTTTTGATGATATTATGTACTGTAGATTATGGAGTATTCAAAGTTCATATGATTGTTAACATGTTGAGGTAGATTATTCTGAAATCCCCACACAATTTGTAGACAGTGTTTTGAAGATTGCTGAACCTCTGTCCATTTTTACCTCTGAGAGACTCTCCTTCTCTTAGGTGCTCTTACTCAAACATGTTACTGACCTGTTGCTCGTTAACCTGTTTTCTTTTTTCTATTGTGGATAAAATTCTGGATTATGAGATTTTCAAATCAGTTGATTCTCTACATTTTACTCAGTGTCCCAACCTTTTAATCTTCAATCAGTTATCAAAAAACCACCTCTAATTCTTTCTCTTCAAGCTATGGAAACCGAAGATCAATCCACACTGGCACAAAATGACTCCACTGTAAGTGATATTTTTTCCATTCATAATTGCAAATCTGGAAGAATAAGGTCTTGCTCATCAGTCAGTCCACAATACAATTTAATATTCTGCAGTATTAATAGAATTTCAATCCCACTAGATTCAAAATTAAATAAACTAAATTCAACACAAATGTCAAATGATTACCCAAACAATATCTCACAAATTCAAAAATTGTAACAGCATCACATACATTTAGTCCCTCATTCATAAATTCCTTAACAAAAACACATTTTCTTTACAGTTTTCCATATCTAGATGGGGGGCTGCTGTTATCAATACGCTTAACTGATATTATTTTTACAGGCTGTGGGAGATGTCTTTGATACAGGAAATCTGTTGAGGAGCTGTGTGCAGACTGCTGTGGGCATGCTCAGAGATGCAGACAGTGCAGACAGTGGAGAACTTAGCACAAGGAGAGTTGAGACTCTGTTAACACTTCTGGATGAAAGTCAGTCACAAGGTTAGATTAATAGTCATTAAAGATGATTTCCTTATATCATGAATGGATAGACATATGATCACTGAAAATGCATCAAGTTTAAAAATGTTTGAGTTGAACATTTATTTTTCTTAAGGTATGTTTCTAAACATCGTGAAGAAGCGTCTCCACTCCTTGTTAAAAGACTATGAGTCTACTGTCCCCAACCCCAAAAGCTGGGTTCTAAGTGAGGCGTCTAATGTCAGTGCTCTTCAGGAGGGAGGGACATTCCTGTGAGTTTCTTCTTTATTTGCTTTATTCTATAATATTGTTTATGGCATTTTCTTTTCTGGGGTTTCATTCAATCCCTCTCATTTATTCGCGGCTTTTTTACACATATTTTATTGTGTAAAAAAGCCAACATAATCTTTAATTTACATCCCCAAGTGAGACAAAGCTGGAAGGGTATGGGTTAGTGAATGCACAGTATCATTAAACCAGTGATCTTCATTCTTCCAGACAGAACTGCATTAAGAACTGTTTCTAATGATGATGATATAACCACATGGATAAGAGATTATTGTGGGAAACCTTCATTAAGCACCACAATACAGAGTTACATTTTTATCTTACATTACTGTTACTTGCATTTTTGCAAAAAAGCCTTGCATCCTTATGGCTTAGGGGCATCTAGGATGGACCATCAGACAGACAAAAAGGACTATCCAGACTCTTATCATCTTCAACCTCAGACTCTGCAAAGGTCTGAGGTTGTATCTGTACAGTTCATCTACACTTCTGTGATGACAGTATTAATGCAGAAATTGCACACATTATAAAAGCATGACTGAGGACGTTGAAGGTGTACTTCTGAACTGTCCCCAGTAGAGAATGCTTGAGAATTATAAAAAGAAAAATAATACAACAAACCTGTTAAACCTGTTTTAATTTTCTCTTCTTAGCATTTTCCATTCCAGCCCAACTCTTTCTTTTTTGGGGTTGTAACACATAGTTTAGCCACAAACTACTACAACGAGAGATTTGGTCTCAACCTACCTGAAACCCTTATAAACTGTTATTGTTTGGTACATGTCACCAAAGGACACATTGATTTCTTGTCATGTGAATATTTCTTACAGTCATACGCTATGGAAGAAAATACAAGCAGTTGTCACTCCGCTTCTGGCCAATTTGATCTCAGTCATTGACAGAGATTGTAATTTGAACCTTCTGCTGTATGAAGAGGAAGAAATCAGGAACTTCTGGCTTGAGATATTTAGCAACAAAGAGATGCTAAATGTACCCTATGTGAGAGAGAGCAAGTTAGTATCTCGCACCATATCTTTTCATCTCAAATGCCTCATGAAAATATGATTTTAAACATAAATAAATGACATCACCAAAGAGGTTTAAAAATTCCATCAAACCTGAAACTCAGTCTTAACATTTGTATCCTGTATCTTTTACCCCTCCAGGGTATTAGTGGTGCAAAGCCATTTAATAGGTGGAAACACCATGTGCTGCCTCATGCCCTTCAGCTGGTGGATCAAGGACTTCCTGGATGGGCCCATGATGCAAACATTCAGACATGACAGTAAATTAAATATATTATTAACTTCTATACATGGTGATGAAATTATGTTGTAGATTTTCAAGTATGTCCCATGTCTTGATTATAAGATTCAACCAGTCAACTGAAAAGCCTTCATTTCTGGACAAACTCCTAACATGTTAGTGGCATTCTAAAATGTCCCTTGCAGGTCATTCACTTCATCGTTTCCATGAGTTGTTCTTGAAAACTCAAGTTGGCAGTTACATGGCTAAAAATGTGAATGGCAAAATGAAGAAAGAATTTTTTGAAAGGTACCTCCAGGATTTTGTGTCCATGACCATGAAGGTGGGATCAGATGACGACTTAAAGGTGAGATTAAATAAAGTGCCAAATGATTGCACCAATAAGTGCAACATGGCTACTCTCCTCAAATATAAATTTACTTCGAAACTCTTGTCTGTGTAATGTTTGTCCAATGTTCAGTTCCATCTGAAGTGTCCTTGAGAAAGACACAAAATGCTATATTGCCCTGTTGCAGCCATTTTTGTGTGTCTGTGTGTGTGCTTGTGTGAGACTCTGTGAATATGTAACTCAATGTATAGAATAAAAACAGCTTTTTAAATTTGTGTGAATTAATTATTGGGTCTTCTACTGTTTATTTCCTCGATTAGAACAAATATTGGAAGAGCAAATTCTGAAAAAATAATCTACTCAATCATTTGCTCCTCAGCTCTTGGTTGAAGCTCTTGCCAGCTGTGTTGATGAAGTACGGAGACAAAAAAGAGATAAAGAGGAGCTTTCTCTCCTGCACATCCACATCGCCTTCCATGTTTACCGAAGTCGTCTTCAGAACCTCTCGCGGATGATTTCTCTTCACCCTGAAGTTCTTTCCCCTTTGCGAAGAAGCCAGCACATTAAACATTGCCCTGAGATGGTAAAAGCATATCTAAATGTCTACAATATGTGCTGAGAAGACTTCTCACTCCATCCTACAAACTTAATGTGTTGTTGTGTAAGATAAAGTGGTCAGTGTAAACTGTTGTGTCATTTAAAGATTCAGTCATTCATTATACAAACACTGACTCTGTACAAATACTTGTACAATACAATACAATGTTTTTTTTCTTTTTTAGTCAAATGTGTCACACATAAGCTGGGTCAGTTGAGTGTTGCAAATTTGATCTTTAGTAAATGTAAGCCAAGAGCCCTTGAATTTTAATAATTAATACCAGATTAATTCTTCTCTACTTCTGCCATCTGTCTGTAAATTTGTGTTTGGATATGGTGCACATCAATGTCCTCATTGACAATAATCACAGAAACTCCAAATTACTTTTCCAACGTTTGCCGTCCTTTAGGTTTTGGACGTCTATGCAGCAAAGGCATGTGTTGAATGCCTGGAATGTCCGACTTTAGATTCGGATGCCCTCTGGCGGGCGTGGCTGAAGCAGGTGAAGAGGCTGCAGGCATCTTTGGAGCTGATTTGCTCCCAAAATGCCATCCATAAATATGGAGAGCGATGCAAGGAAATTCTCTATGATATCAGGTAAGATGGTGATGCATAGTAATAGTAATAAAAGTGAAATATTTTAGCAAAATCAGTTCAATCTCCCCAGGGAAAATTAATGATATACTGTACATTAAGTGTGGTCACAAACAATTTAGTGAATTGAGGGAAGTTTGATATTTGATTTGATATATTTTTCTCACTGCAGCATACAGAACTGACAATATTTTACATTAGAGCAATTTTAAAATGTGTGAAATGTAAGATACCTGTCACAGTCTGTTACAGTTTAGGTTTAAGGTCACAGTTTATGTGTAATCATGTTTTCAAGTTATGTTCTAGTCATGTTTTCCCCCTGCCACATCGGTTCACTCACGTCACCTGGCTCATTGTTCACAGCTGCACCTCATTCACTGATCACTCCCTCCACAGTATTTAGTCCCCTGGTTTACTTTCAGTCATTGCAGAATCCTTACCACTATCCCTTCATGCCTTGCCACAGAGAGATAAGTCTGGTTTTTAGCCATAGCCATAGCCATAGCCATAGCCATAGCCATAGCCATAGCCATAGCCATAGCCATAGCCATAGCCATAGCCATAGCCATAGCCATAGCCATAGCCATAGCCATAGCCATAGCCATAGCCATAGCCATAGCCATAGCCATAGCCATAGCCATGTTTTGTCATAGTCCTGGTCATAGCTATTTATTCACCGTGATAGTTTTGTTTTGTTTTCATAGTATTTGATCCGGCTCTGCCGCGCTTTGTTTTTGCTTTTGCTCCCTGTTTTGTGGAATAAACCTTTTGATTTTTGGAAAAGAGCTGCATCTGGGTCCTACCTCCCCACCAGTTCCTGACAATACCACAGCACAGAGCTGTAGTTGTGTGAATCAAACTGTCTGATGCAAATGTGATGCTGTGGAAAACTTCCTACATCTAGTGATCTCTAGTATGAGACTGACTGCTCATAAGCACTTGACACAAACCCATTTAAAAGATGAAAGAAAAACATTTATGGAAACAAAAATATTAGTGCAGTTTTTCATCATAAAGGCCTCTTATCTAATAAGCAAAGCAATTACTGAATTACTACATTCACACTGGATGTGATCTATTTGCATTTATTTCATACTGTGATTATCTTCAACATTTCATAGTCGTGGCTGGAAAGCCATCTACATCCTGTCACTGTTTGTGGAGCACATGCTGTTGGGCTTCCAACATGAAGACAGACAGCTCAAAGCGCTGGTTCTGAGGCACATGAAAACCTTAAGCAAGGTGAGTAGATCTTTAGTGACCAATATATTCTGCAAAAAACAGATGTAAGCAGTGAAAGCTGTGTGTGTTCACTTTATTTTCTTGTCCCTGAGGATGTTTTTGCTTTATATTTAAAATCATTTGGCGACACATTTATCTTATTTTGTAGCAGCAACGAAGATGTAACAGCCACAATAATTATTATATTTTTAATTTCAAACTGTTTCCAAGGTTCTGGAGGGAAACTCAGATGTAAAATCTCCCAAGGTTTTTGAAGCTGTGATTGAAAACCTGAAGTTGTGTAAACAAGGGGCAGTTGATCAGCTTTTCAGGTAATCAATTGTTTTGACTGACATTGTAATTATGTTGAATGGAAAAAGTGAAGCATATCTTTACAAAGTGCATTCGGTAAAGTTACTTTGACTAATGTCAGACATATTTTTAAAAGGTTCGGACTTCTGTGTGGGGTGTGCATGAAAGAGCCTGAGGACCCTGTGGGGGTGCCATGCCATCATATGTTTTGCTTTACATGCATCACAGCAAGCCTTGATGCAGGACAGTCACTCTGTCCCACTTGCAGGCTGCAGTTACCAAATGACTTTCAGCCATGTGTCTCAGAGGATATAAGGTGAAGATCTTCAATAGTTCACATACAGTTTAATATCAATAGTAATGTAGGAGTGAGACTCTTTTCCAAATGACAAACAGAAAAGCAGCTCTAGCACAGCTGCACTGACTCTTCATGTTTTGAGTTATGCCCTTCTTTAATTTCACCATAGCCTGTTTTTGTATTGCACATAGCTGCTTAGCACTGATTGTATATTGTACAAAAATACTTTCCTCACTCATGTAATTGACATTTTGAATAAACAGCCTAATCTTGGCTTAATTTAATAGGAAGTGTCTTCTACACATAATTGTTCCTACATATCAATTGTATGCTATTTGTTTATTTTTGATATTGGATTCTTTTTCCATGACTCTGCAGAGCTTCTTTAAAGAAAAATGGAGATTTCAGACGACGTTGCAATGGTTTCTTCATTGATTTGCTCTCTACTGTGTGCTTCAAGGACAACAAGCCCCCAACCAGTGGTGTCATCACACATCTGTTGTCCTACCTGATGATTGAAACAGGTGCCACTTACTGTAGAGTTGTTTGGCAAGAAAACATCTGAGGAAACGGATTCCTCTTTATATTTCCAGTTTACTTTTTTTGGGTGTTGAATTCCCCTGACACTGCATGTGCCAGTGGTGACAGTTTTGTATATTGCTGTTACTGGAGACATTTCTATTACTTTTTAATTTCTATTTATTTCTATTTCTGCCTGTTTGCACGTTTTTAATTCCTTTTTTTGATTAAAGACTTCTTTTTTTCAAATCAGAAGATGAACAGATTCACACTAAAGCTCTCTCTCCATTTGACGAGTCACCTGACAAAAGCCCAGTTGTTCGATCTGTGATCCTCAAACTGCTCCTGAAGTTCAGGTAAGTAAATTGAGTAAAGATAGTCGACCTGCACTGAATAAACTAAATGTGTCATCATAATATTATTTATATTTATATATTTATATATTATTTATATTTTAATGTCTGGGGGATAAAAGGTGTCTCCCTGTCAGATACCATGTAAAGAAAAGAAAAAGCTTCTCTCTTCGTCTTTACTACGCTGAGTTATATTGCCCTGCATCCAGTTTACACTTAACATTACTGTTTCAGCTTTGATGAAGTCAAGGAATATCTGCAGCAGCATTTGTCAGCAGTAGAAAACAGCAGATTTGTTGATGAAGAGGATAAAGCAGAACTTTATGCCTTACACATCAACTGCTTGGAGGTAAGAATATCTGTTTTATGTCATTCGGTAATGTAATACGTAACTTGTAAATATGGAATAATGTGGATTATTTCAAAACAACCAAAACAAAACATTTATAGGCTTTTTATCATTCTTAAATGTTTATGATTATGCAATGAAAAAGTGTTACAAGGTTTGCAAACACAATGTAGTTGAAGTTTGGAATAAAATTCCATGATTATGAACGTTTATGAGTTTTGCATAGCCCTATGCATGCATTATAGAGCCAGATAGGATTCACAACTAAAATGTATTTTTACTGTAAATGAAGCATCACAAAATTAAAAACTTCTGCTGTGAATGTCTATAATGCAAGCTCCAAAAATGTTGGCAAGGACTATTGTATTTACTATAAATTCAGAATATAGCACAGCATTTAATTACTCAGTGGTATATGAATGGAATAGGAGGGTATCAGGAGAAGTAAGGAGAGATGCACCAAAAGTCTCTGATTGTTGCAGATAGTTTGGTTGAAGTGACAGTAAACTTTCTGTTTTTGCAGGACTCACTGTGGGAGAAACTGCCTCTGGAAACTGACGAGGTTGTATTTTACAGGAATGAGACACAATTCATTCACAACTATCTTACTGAGTTTGCAGCTGCCCCAGCTACAGTCTCCATTCAACTCCTGCAGCACATTGCCCGACTGCGTCTGACCCTCACCATGGCTGCCCAGCTCATCTGTGACAAATGTTCTGGTGAGATATAACTTCATTATTGCAAACACTTTCCATTGAATTGCACCAAAAGAAACATATATTGAAATACTGTTTCTATTATTCTTTCAGACAACAGTGTCCCAGAGGGAGCTGATGACTTTCTGAAGGTGGTGATTAAGCTCTGTGAGGACAGTGGTAATGACTGGTACCGTGTTTATCTGATTCGCAAGATGAGTGAAAGACAGGGTGTAGAGCTTGTCCAAGGACTGGCAAAACAACCAGAGTTCCACTGGCTTTTCCCTGAAGAGATCAAGATGCAGGTATGCAGCCACCCATTAGCAAGACTGCTTCAAAACTCATAAAATAAGTAATAAAATAAAATAGATAAACCTGTCACCAGTCTTATATGATACAGGTGATGGGGCCATTTCCTGGTATAAAATGTGTCCCAGTTACCGTAATTATTGTTGTCAGTATTCATGGACTGCAGTGTGACCATTGAGAGGCAATGCTGATTGATTTTATATCAAGTTATATGTGCACTTTAACATAGTTTTCACTCTAACCCCATTTATTCTAACAGAATGAAGATGGGGGCCACATGGACCAATATCTTATGTATGGAGAGGTATACAAAGCAGTCAGGGATGCAGTTGCTAAGGCAGCAGTGGATGGCGATGTCGACCAAATAGAAGAAGCCTGCGAGGTATTTCTTTGCTGCTACGATGTTCCATGCACCTTCTTCCAAATCTTTGACCAACCCATTCCTGTCATAGCATTTTCGTAACACTCATATAGTATGTGTGAAGTTTAAATCTCTGATCAGTTGTATATTTGTTTCTTTGCAAAAAAAGAGTTATTTTATTGCCATAGAACTACAACGAGCTGCACACAATTAAATTCTTGTCTGTTTTTGATGGATTTAGAGAGTTCGAGCCTCACCGAGGAGTCGGACTGTGTTTATCCTCCTGGCTCTTTTCCGAGAAGTTACAACTCTTTACAGATCTACAAACAAAAGTCTTCATCCTACTCCTGAGGTATAGCCAAAGATGAAATGCACATATCCAGAAACAAATTAAAAACAAGACCATTTAGGAGAAGTTGCATCCAGAGGTTGAATGAGGAATACCTAATCTCATTTAGGGCAACATGGATTTGGATATTATTCCTAAATATAACTATAATTCTCAGTTAAGAGCTAGTAGAGATCAGTTACTATGAACAATCAGTTATAATTAAGGATACTGCCTTAATTGGAACTAAAAGCAAGTTAAACATTTTGTTCCGAGCATGTTTTCCACCTTTAGCAATGTCTGCTAATGTCTCCAAGAGGGAAGTAATCTTAGAGATACTAACAGATCCTTTAAGCTTTCCAAAAGAAGGAATGATTACATTTCCTACATTACATTGCCTGGGTTACAAAAAGGAAAAAAGAAAAAAAGAGTGTATATATATTTTTTGTCTGCCAATTCCAAATAAGATGTGACACTGAGTAGAATTTAAAAAGACAACTTCACGAATAGTGAAAGCAAAACATTTTACCATATCATGAAAAATATTAGTTACACATGAAAAAAATGATAAAAGCATTGATGTTTTTTTATATATTCTATTGTGAATAACACATTGGTTAAAAAGATTTGTACATCATTGCCTTCTGCTTTTATTTATTAAATACACAGCATCCTATTATTTAGGAACAATTCTGGGTAGAACAGTTAACTGTTTGCACAATTACCAATCAACACGCTGTTTGACCAGCAACTTTTAGTTGATATTTAGTTCTCATGTTTTTAATGATGCTATAAAAATCTTGTTTTGTTTACATTATTTGCTGATGTTTGTCTTTCCTGTAGCAATGCCAGTCATTTGGAGACCTCATTCAGGGCTCAACGTATCTGCCTACAAAAGAAGTCAGAGACTTTGCCTCAGACTTGGTGCACAACAGATTGGGACCCCTGACAATCAACCCTGATCATACCAATCTAGACAACATAGTCATTGAGCTGGTCATCCATCTAGCAACAGTACTTCTGACAGGGAATCATCTCCCACTGATGCCACTCAAGCAGCTTGGTCTGTTTCCTGAAACTATGCAGGTAAATATGTCTCATATCTCCCTTTCCTGACATTCACCAACACTCCACATAATCTAGCGTTTGTTTTCAGTTGAAGGGGATTTTTTTTTTTCAGTACAGAGCTCCAAGGCAGAAATTGAATTAAACACTTAAAACATATTGTGTAAATCTGTCTGATTATTTTCAGAATCTGACAGCTCGAAGAAAAATTATTTGAATTAATAAACTGATTCAATAGTAACCAATACCTGATCTGATGTGAACCTCACGCCACCTTCATTTCATTTAACCTGTTAGAGGGCTTTTATACCAACAATGCCTGACGACTTGGTGGCTATTGCCCAAGCAGCTATAGCACAGAGCTCTGGGAGGGTCACATGGTATGGTACGTATTATTCTTTTTCTTTTATATTGCATTTTCATTTAAATTGTGTTGTCTTTGCCTGATGAATAATAGTTTTGGGTAAGCTGTATTGCTCTGACTTTGCATCATGACACACACTGACGAAGTCAAGATAACATGTTCATTCTTACATCTGTGTTCCAATAATTCAGAAAATTAAACCCACTTTAACTGTTTCACTGTTTTCTCCAGTGTGCCGAAACAATCATCCATGCTTTGTTGATAGGGTAAGCTATTTTTATGTTGAAATATTTTCACAGTGATTACTGGCAGTAGGTGGTGAAAATATATTATCTGTCATCTTTTACTGCAGTGTGGCAGGCCCACGGAGAGGGGCCGCTGTCTGGAGTGTGGTGAAGAAGTTGGAGGGGAACATCATAACGCCGTGGATGGATTCCAACCAGTTGCGTTACAGCCGTGAGTGTCAAGCACAGGCACAAACACAAGCATTTTCTTAAATCTCATGATCAAACTTAAGAGCTGTATTTTTCTTACTATCATCATTTTTAATAGTTTATTTTCTAGAAATTCAAAGGCTAACAGTTCAAAGCTCATTGCACCAAAACAATGATTTACAGATGGACCTATGTGAGCACATTCTAAACTTGTTTATTCTATGGTTACGTTTACACAAGCCACTTACTAACTGACTGACGATGAATTGTTGTTTTAGGGATCGCACAAGACCCGGTCACATCTTGGGAGACCCAGAGCAGAGAAATAACCCAAATGCTCTTGACACCAAAACCATGTCTCTTACTCCATTCACTCTGGTCAGGCTGGCGACACATTTGGCCATGTTGCTGGGAGCTTCAAAGAAGTCTGAAGTGAGCTGAAGGGAAATACCCTTTTAAACAATGAGATTAGCCGTTTTTTTAAATGTGAAAAAACTGTGTTTGGGAGAGTGTTACTGCAGGTCCATTGTGTGTGAATGTGTGTGATGGAGAAAAAGTACTGCATAGATAAAGTAATGCTGTACGACTGTCTTAATAGGGTTAAAAGTACTTAGACTCGAAAGGAGCAATATAAGTACAGTCCATTAATCATTTACTTTTCATATCACTCAGGGGCTGATGGTATTTGTAGGGATTTCCAGGTATGCCATTTCCCACTGAAGACAAAAGAAAAATTTAAGTGGGTGTTGGTGGACTTTTGGTGGTGTTGGTCAGTGCCAAGGGGCTTTATTGTCATCTCTGGCATAAAATCTGAAGATGAATTATGTAAACATCAGTGGTTACTGTGTAGTCATAATCTATATGTAAAATGAGATTAAAAAAAAAATCAATTGTAGTAATGAACTACAATCATTTTGTAAGTTTTCTTTGAAAATTAACCTTAACATTACCTTGTGTCTTTTTTTCTTCAGTCTGTCCAACAGATCATCCAGCCACCTGTGGAGGATGTTTGCTTGTTTCTCATTCAACACATAGCAAAGGATCTGAATCAGCTCACACAGGCTCTGGGAAAAGGAGCAGATGACACCATTACAGCTGTCCATTTGATTCTCCGATCTCTGCAAGAGCCACTGCAGATTGATCACTGTAAGCAGTCCATTAGTACCTTGTTGATCGAACCCACACTAATTAAGAATGTTGCATATGCCTGGATTAATAACCACTGTGGCAGGAAAGAAAGATACAAATGTATAGATATTTGAGTATAAATTAATGTAGATTAGGTTTATTGTAAGATTGTTCTATGTATTTTTAATAGGATATTTTCTGTTTGACTTTATCTAGATAACATAGATTCTTGCCTTCCAACAAAAACCTCCAGAAACAGCTGGGAGACGACTGTGGCTACAGATATGTTAACACCAAAATTAAAGGTAATTGTTCACATTTTTATGTTCTATTCTCATAATAATTGACAGAGATTTAAAAAAAAAAAAAGAGATTTAAAAAAGGTAGAAAGCAGTCACTTAAAAGATGTAGGTATCCTTTATTATTAGAACACTTCACATTCCAGAAGATTTCACAGATCATCTAATCATTGTTTATTTTTGAGAAACTGATCATTTTTCCTCACGGTTCTTTTATGATATTTTTTACAGTATTGCTGAAAATCCTTACTATTTCCTGTTGAACAATACAAATAGTTTCTGTTGCTTTTGTAAATGTGATAGCTATTACTATTTCTTTGTGACTAGGATCTTGATCAACTTCTGCAAGAAGCAAAGGACAGCATCAGAAATGACTCCCGTGTATCTTCAAACTTCATTATGAGGATAACCTTCGGTGATGATTGTTCTTTCCTCACATCGCTGCCGCAGACCTCTGAGGTTCACAGCTCAGCAGTGTGGAGCTGTAGGCAGAGGCTTTCATTGCTCACCCTCACACACACTGTAGAATTTGACGATCAAAAGGAAGAACTACGGCTGCTTTGGAGGTTCCTGCAGAAAGTAAGTACAGTACTAGAAATACAATGCAAAAAGCTTTTTGTCTCATATGAATGAAAGACAATATATAGGACAAGTCAACAGTTGGACACGTAGAGGGAAAATTGAGAATCAAATCAGGAACACTTCCAACTGCAAGACAACCACTCGACCTTCTGAGCTACAGTCAAGATAGACAACCAATCAAATCCAGTTAGAGTCACCAGTTAACCTACCCCGTATGTTTGAGGAGATGTGGGAGGAGCTAGAGCCAACACCTACAAGACTTATAATCTTGAGGGGAATTTTTTTTTCCTCAGAGCCAGTCTTTAGTGCTGATCAGTTAAATTAGAAATGGCCAAAGATGTACTATGTGCATTTATATTAATTACAAATTACACAAACTGTGCATATCTGCCACTTACTGTGTCTTTTTCTTTTTCAGGAGAGAGAATTTCGTCAGATTAAGTTCCTACCAGATATTCTTGTCCTACAGAAACATTTGGTGAGAAAGTACCAGAATGCATCTGAACAGATAGTGGGCTCCATTGCAGAGTTCATTGAGAAACAAACCGGTAAAGTTGCATTATCTCAGAGCAATAACAACCTATTTCTTGTTTCTCTAGAAATATTAACCTTTAATTGTCCAAACTCTATTGTACTAACTCTTGTCAGCCTTGTCACTCTTACCATGGTTAACAACTGAAGTCAGGCATTTTATGCACTATTTTTCTTTTCTCATTCTTTCTCTCATCTATGGTTAAACTTTTTTCTGATATTTTTATTTCAGGAGTGAGTAAACAGTATGAAAAGCACATAGACATATTCCTGAAAACATGGAATCTTCTAAGAGTGTCTGTAACCAGCAGTAAGTAAAACTCCTACTCCTAACTGTTTGTTACACATTTCTACAAGGTTACTAGCTTTGGTAGAGATTAATTATGAAATGACTGAGACAGAAAGGTGGAAATAATGCAATAGCAATTACCAATCAGAATTTTTTTGTTTGACACATCATTTATCAAGTATTAGTCGGCCTGTCTGCTGAACACAGTAGTGACATTCAGTCTAAACAAGCAAAAGGGGAGATAACAGCGCAGTCTTCTTCCCAGCAGTGTGTAGAGTGATTGACACGGTGCACACATCAGGATTCAACTTCGAGTGCAACATGAAATTCAATTCATTAACAGAAAGTAACCATGTTCAATCAATGTCCAGTTAGTTTGTGATCATTAAATTCCAATTTTAGTTTTCTTATTCAAAAGATTTATCCTTGAGAGTCCTGTTTAATTTGTAAATGGAGATGGTTGAGGAGAGGATCCTCTGAAACACCCTAATTCCTGGAAAAAGATTCTTCTATCATAATTAAGCTTTTGTCTTGTTAAAAACTCCTAATGAAGTCAGTCACAATGGATGCAATCACACCTTCCCAGGTCCACTCTGATGCTGTTCTGTTTTTCTGTATGTTATGATTCTTTGGTTGTTTCACTCTTTTTAAAGACCTTAGCAAAAATCATACAGTTTGAATTCACATTGTAATCAAAATCTACTCAGTATAATTTATTGTAATCTGCTGAAACACCTTAGAGCTCTCATACTCTACTATAATTTAAATCTTTCTGGACAAGTAAACTTAACTTCTTTAGTGTACATACCACAGATGTAGTTGAAAGTGGGGAAAACGAACTGGAAAAAGTAGCTCTTCACGTGCAGTTGGATTTAACATCACATTAATTACATGCTGTTATATATTTTGTTCCCCCCTTTTCAAAAATAGATGAGATGAAAATCCCAGAGGAATTTTGCAGTGACGATCTAGACCTGAACAGCAACCTGGAGTACCTTCTGCCCCGGCGACAGGGTCCAGGCCTGTGTGCCACAGGGCTGGTTAGCTATCTGGTGGCACTACAGAATGAGCTAGTGAACGCTGTTGATAGTCACACTGGAGAGGACAACAGGTGAAAATCTTATATGGAGCGAGACACAACACCAACATTACAAACACGTTTTAACCTTACTGACATGTCTAGGTGGTGCATTTCAGAGTGCACAGATGACAGTGTGAAAACATGGATTCAAATTGCAGAGTTTGAAACAGAACAGATCGTAGGGAACTTGGATGGGGCTAACTTTTATTAGCTGCAATCAAGAACGAGATTAATGCTGGCGTTGGTTTGAACAAAACAGGAATAAAAATTTATGTTTGTATCATGACATCAACAGCAGTTACAAGGTGAGCTTGGAGGAGCTAACGGACCAGCATGTGATCTGCTATGATGTAGAGAAGGACCTGCTTCCACTGGTTTTATCCAACTGCCAGTACAGCTTGGAGCGTGGTCATGAGACAATATCACAGTATGATCTGCCCCGCATTCAGCAGCAGATCCTCACTCACCTCCTGCAGGGAAAACCCCTCATCACCCGTACAGTGAGTCCACATAAACTCCTTAAGTTAAAGTCAATAAATCAATGAGCATAAACTAAAACACAAGATTTATGGTACACTATGGTAAGCAGCACATTTAATCTCACACAATGCATCACACAAAGCAGCACAGACAATGTTACACCAGTGGCATCGTGTCAGGCTTCATCTAACAGCAGAGCAGGTGTATTAATTAGTTTGACATGTGCTGCACAGTTTTAACAATAGAAATCTATTGTGTTGGAAAAGAGCAAAATGAGAGATTTTCACCAAGGAGATCGTATTTGTTTGTTATTTTTTATAATATTTTAGAGATTATTTTTATAATCTCTATTTTTATTATTTTCTTTTATTAATACTGGTGTTTTTTTTTTTTGTTTTTTTTCATCTTTTACATATTTCCCAACTTCTTTAAACTGTGCTTTATTTTAGGGAATTCCCACTCTGGTCAAGGCACAAGACAGAGACTATGAAACCATTTTCAAAAAA
This sequence comes from Leuresthes tenuis, assembly GCF_036924035.1. Taxonomy (NCBI): domain Eukaryota; kingdom Metazoa; phylum Chordata; class Actinopteri; order Atheriniformes; family Atherinopsidae; genus Leuresthes; species Leuresthes tenuis. Next base: position 10,408,155 of record NW_027325361.1, on the reverse strand, counting down.
GTTCAAGAGAAAGTACCTCAGGTAAAGTACCAAAAAAAAAAAAAATCATACTTGTATTCACACCAGAAGCCTATTCTTTCATTTTTCATAATGGAAAATAGAGTTGGGCTGACCTTGTCCAAACTGTAAAATAATTTAGTTATTTTCATGCGCATCTTGTGTTAACTCACTTGAGTAGATTATAACTCAAATGTTTATTGACAATTTGTTTCTCCCTCAGATTGCTCTTCCCTCTCTGACCCGGAACGCCTTGTCCAGAGAACTGGACTCATACAGTGAGGTGTGTGAGGTGCTCAAGATTGTGGAGCTGCTCCTGAGTTTCCTCTCAATGACTGGCGGTGATCCCAAAATGCAACTGGTCACTTACCTTAAGGACACACTGAAGATGGGCCAAAACATTGATGGTCAAATTTTGCAAGTCAGTACACGTGATTTTTGGCTGCACAATATCAGGAAAATGTGCAATATGTGATATCATTGTTGAACAATCCAATGATGATATGGCTTGCGGTATGTAATCAAATACTTTCATGTACGTTACTAATTTCTAGTGCAGCGGTTCCCAAACTTTTTTAGCCGTGCACCCCCTTCTATGACCAAACCGGGTTGACGCACCCCCAACCCTCTGTTTCCTCCGATTCCTCACTTTCTCTTGGCTATTCTCCTCCTTCATCACTAACTTTAACTTTAAATGTCTCACCTGACAGTTTTCTGATTTCAGCAAATTGAGCATATTTGCAGATGAAGGTAACTTCTTCTGCATTTCATTTTAAGACAAAGTGCATTTTGAATAGCCTGCACTTATTTATTAATTAGAATTACAGATTTTGATTTTAAATTTTACAAAGGAAATGTTTATTTACATGTCTTTATTGTGTGGGGAAAAAACACTTTAACTGTAATTATCAGACCCCTTAGCGGCAGCACACTTTGGGAATCCCTGTTCTAGTGTAATAACAAACATGCATTCAGCCCTCATTAATATGCCTGTGATTTGTACAAATGTCTTTGTGGTTTTGATATTGCTCAGATGGATAATATGTTAACAGTATGTTTTTGATGCATTGTGCAGACCTATGTTAAATGGATGGATGGATGTATGGATTTAGATAATCATCCAAATAAACATATACAGATATATAAGGAACAGATGTATTCCTTGAATATGTTTTGTTTCAGACTCTGGGCAGATGCAAACTCGGACATTGTATTTCTCTATGGCAACTCCTCTCCTCCCTCAAATCTGAGCGCGTGCTGCATCTCAAAAAGGTAAAAGCTGATTTTGCTGTAATGCTTTTTGGACTTTTTAAAAGCTACTAATAATAATTTAATAAGCAGGATGCCATTTAAATGTCACTGCTTTCAGTTTTTCATATTTAATTCAGTCATTTTTTTCACTCTATAAACACATAAATTTATACATATGAACTGTCCTCATGTTTTTTCAACAAGGAGCCATTTTCGTCGTATCCGGCTGAGTACCAGAAGCCCCTGACAGAGAAAAACAAGACTGAACTGAAAGGCTTCATGTCCCAGGGCAACATGGACCAATGGCTGCTGGAGATGCATGAGTTTATCCTGTTGAATCTGGGCCGCCAGCGTTCCACAGACGTCTATAAGCCATTCTGGAGGTAAGAATGGGGCACAGCTTCAAAAAGGTTGTACGTCGAACTCCTCATGCAGCAGTTGTAAATCTTCTGAAAACTCATCAGTGAACGTCCAAATTATACATTAAAAAGGTTTTTAAAAATTCTCATACCTTTAAAATTTCTCAGAATATGACCTCACATCTTCTCTCTCATTAAGTGAATGGGGATCTGTAAATATGCTAATCTGGACCTTCCTGTGTCTCCGCCCACCAGCTGATAAGCAATGAGCTAATATTGGTGTAATTCAGCCTCACATTAATGTAACTGATGTGTCATTGTGCTTTTATGTTCATTTAAATCCAGTTTAACAAGAAAAGAAAAAGAAATTCAGCCATATCTATGAACCAGAGAGCAATTCTCAAGAAAGCCGAAGGCTTCAAAATGATGCTGTATTTACTTTCTATGTTTTCAGCAGTTAAGTTCTTTCTAACTCCAAGAGGCAGGCTAACTCAGAGCTGCAAGCTAGTCCAATGCTCCCAGAGTTAGTCTAGTTCTTGGGTTAGGTTGTGCAAACCAAAAACTGGAAACTCATTTGCTTTGGAAGTTGCTAGCGCCAGGAGTACTTGTGCTAGCCCAGGAGAAGTGTTGGCCGGCTGACAAAAAGCTTGCTCATTGTGAAACTGTGGAGAAAAACTTAACAGTGAATATTTGATAACAGGTTAATTGTATTCTGAGAATACAATTTACAAAAATACATTAAACCAAAAATTTTAAAATAAGTACACTTAAGTAACTGCAGAGAATTTCAATTTAAAGTATTATTTATTTTAATGTCTTTCAATAAATGTGAATATATTTTAGATACTATAAAGTACATTTATTTTTCACCAGGGTAGTCTTTACTAACTTCTCAACACACTGGTTTCTGATTTCATCTGTTCCTCACAATTCAAATTATCTCCACAGTCCCACCCTACAAGAGGTGAGGATTGATTGGCACTGTTTCCTCCTAATAATCTACAGAGCACGTACAAGCTGTCTGAATTTGTCCTTCTGTGACTGTCAGTGATGCTTTCTGATTCAAAGAGGATGGCTAATTTTGATCATAATACGTCTTGTAACACATACAAAAACACCCAATGAGACGGTTAAAAACTCAGTTTATAGCAGGAGAGGACTGGCTCCCCCAATGTCCTCTATGTATTCTCAGTGTACTCTCTTATCTAACCAGGGTGTAAAAACCCTTGAGATTATTGGTAATAGCCTTCATGTACTGCCTTGAACGGAACAGAAAAAGTAATATTAATGTTAAAATTACACATTTTTTTCTTAGTGTAAAAGAGGGTATGGTTCTCTACATGGACTTGAAAGAAGTGAAGGTTCCTTTGTACGTGAAGGAAGACTTTCCTGAAAATCTACAGCTTTCCCAGATTGTGGAGACCTGGAAATACGCCATCGCAGCCAGACAGGAGTGGATTATGGAAGGATGAACTGGATTTAATTTAGTCTCTGGTCAGACATTGTAGAAACCAGAACAAGATTTTATTGACACGTTTCTGCATTTATTGATACAATAATGTCACGTAAACTAGTTAAAGTTAAAGTACTAGTTAAAGGAAAACAAACTATATATTCTATATTCTCAGTAGATTTTATCTTAAGTGCTTTGAATGACGATTTAGGATTATTGATGTGATCGTTGAATTGTTTCTTGATTATAGCCATTGTTTTTCAATATGAAATTATGTTCATCTATGTAATGTAGAAACCTCATCTGAATTTGATCATGTTTGGGCTCAAACACTGAATGACAGGAGAATGAGTTTATTCAGGTTTTTGTTACTCTCTGATCAAACATTTTCAAAACTAAGAGAGAATTTTACTTTTTGACTTTTTTTATGATAATTACCTATGAAAGATTTTTTTTTTAAACTTCAAAGCTTAGGAAAAACAACACAATGGCGGTTAACAGTACCGTCAGCATGAATAAGCTGCTCAGTTGTTGCCTTTTATCTATATGAATACAATAGCATCTCTATCTGTGCAATGATGATTAGCTCAGAAAATCAGAGACTAATCCAAATCAAATTACACTGCAGAGTGGAACCATTGCAGTAAAATAAAAGAATATATTTCTGCATATTTTACATTCTATTTCTTATTTTTATTTTAAATACTTACAATGTTTTTTATTTCCTTCGTGGGATTTTTATGGCCTTGAATTAGTAACGAAGAGAAATGTTTCCATGTTTTTATTTTGTGGTCGTTATTATTACGAAATCATTCCAAAAACAACGAGAAATGGCGCATGGATGCTTTGGATGAGTTTGTTGATATTTTAGTTTATGAGGTAATTATGTTAGAAACCAAAGAAGGAGTTTTGTGGTTTTATTCATTTTTCTGACAGTGACTATACATGAATCATACAATTAACCATATGGCTCAGGGAAAATAATTAAATAAAAGAGAAGCTAAACTCGAGTATGTGGTGTCTTTATGTCTTGTCATTCTTTATTATCTTTCTTTATTATTATCACTGTGTGAAGACTGTGAGAAGGGAGTAATCTCTCACTGTTCTGTTATCTGTTATCTGTTGGATGATTAACTTATTAGAGCAGGTTATGTATCCAATGCTTTTTGTCAGCAAATTGATGCAAAAGCTAAAAAGTTGATAATCGTGAACCTTGGTGGAGAGGTGGAACATAGTAGGAAAAGTAAGAACATCAGAAAATTTGGCACAAATCTAAATGGTTTCAGAAAAACATCCAGATATGTTTATTGGTTGCAGATTTGCAGGGCACACCAGTAGGCCTTGTATTTAAAGAAATCAATCCATACACCCTTGTGTAACCTCAGATTTAGGTCAGACTGTTATCTATTTTAATAAGTAAGCCACTTGTCATCACCACATATTGCAATATAACTGATTAAAACTACTGGTTATAGGATTCTGCAATTGTGTGAGATGCATCATTTTTATTGTGTGATAATTAATCATATAAGCTTGAAATTAGTTAATATTTTTAAGTTTTGTACAACAAAAAAATTAATTCTCAATTTGTTATTTTTCACGTGAACGAAAATGCGGCATGACTGCTACAATTCATCAAATTCATTACAAGACAAACTCTTGTCTAATAGGTTACAGAATGCACGGGCAACATGGTACCAAATCTTTGAACTGGGTCTGCACCTTTTACAAACTGGTGCAGCAAGTGGTACACTGAGTATACACTCATTAAAATAAATATATATGGATACAGTGCCCTCCATTATGTTTGGGACAAAGTCACTTCTTGGTCAGTCCTTAGCAGTACGTTTGGGGTCGTTATCTTGTTGCAGGATGAAGCGCTGTCCGATGTTTTTCTATACACTTCAGAATTTTCTGCCATCAGCAGTTACATCATAAATGAAGATAAGTGTGCCAGTACCTGTGGCAACCATTCATAACCGAGCCATAACACCCTCAACCCCATGTTTACCAGATGAGCTACTATGCTTTGGATCTTAGATCTTGTCTCCACACTTTCTTTTTGCCATCACTCTGATACATCTTGGTCCAGAACACCTTTTCCAGAATTCTGCAGGCTCCTTTCGGTGCTTTTTCACTAACTGTAATCTGGTCATCCTTTTTTTGTGGCCAACTAGTGGTTTGAGTCTTACAGTGTAGCCTCTGTATTTCTGTTCATGAAGTCTTCTGTGGATAGTAGTCTCTGACAAAGACACACCTGCCATCTTAAGACTGTTTCTGATGTGCTGGACAGGCTTTGGGAACTTTTTTTTTTTTAATCAGTGAGGATTCCTATCATTGGCAGTGTCATCAGAAGGAGAGGTCTTCCTTGGCCTTCCAGCAATTACGGAGCTCATCATTGCTTTTTTTCTTCTTAGTGATATTCCAGACGGTTGATTTAGGTAATCCTAAAGTTTGACTGATGTCTCTAATGGTTTTGTTCTTGTTTTTCAGCCTCATTATAGCTTTTTTTTTTTTACTTTATTTGGGAGAGCTTCCCTCCTCGTATTGAACAGTGGCAGCTACAGTAGAGGCAAGCCTTGGTATCTTATCCCTGCACACATGTAGCAATGAAACACACCTGAGTATCCAAACTGTCCCAAACACCATGGTGACCTGAAATGAGGGACTATGTATGAAAAGTTTTGTAATTTCTAATAGCAGAACTGAAACGTATGAAAATTACTTGAAATTCAAGTCTGGAATGTGCACTTGAATCCCATCTGAATGATTGGATTTAGAATTTTACTCTGAGGAGCTCATCTATCTTGTTACCAGTTATTGACACTGTACACCTTATGACAGATCTTTTGTTTTTAAAGCAACACCTCTTTGCACCGGGGTACTTATTTCCCTCGGTTAAAGAGACTAATCCCTCCCTCACTGCTCGTCGTCAGCTCCAGCCAGCTCACGTACCAGTAAAAAGAAAAAGAGACGATCCACTAAACTCCGTTTTATTTGTTATGAACATGGAAAAGCACCAGTGCAAGATGTCAGGGAGGAGATTTACAATCTCGAGGTTGACTCTTAAAACATGGGGACTGTTTAAAGATCAAGACAGCTGCTTTAACAAAAGCTGTTTTATTATCATGTTCTCATGTAAATAAATTACAATATCGTCTTTTGTTACAAAAATAAAATGAAACGCAACCAACCAGATGCATGCTGGGACTTTTCCTTGAAATCCTAATTATCATTGTGTAGTCTTACAAATGCTTTAACAAAAGTGTTCAATGACTGAATCCTCTAAGCTGTCAGTCTACTGCTCACCTGCTGTGATCAGATCATAACAGAACAGACAAAAGAAGTTTTGAACCACATAATATTAACAAAGAGCACAGAAATTAAGTTTAAAAAGTATTTTCACAACAGAATTTGGAGCTGGGTGCTTTCCACACCATGAAAACTACACCTGAGGAAACAGCTATCCAAAAAGCTAAAAGTAAAAGCCTTCTGCAAAAAGCAAAACTGATGCCGAATATTACAGTGTCATTTATGATGTTTTCTTAATACAAAAGGATGACTGTCGCTTCTGTGCGATACACTGGCATGTGGTCATTGTAAAAAAGAAACAGAAGAAAAAAATCCCTAACAATAGAAAAAAAAAAAAAAAAAACTCTTTGTGGCTTCTCTCATACGTCTCCCAGTGTGATTCTGCAACGATCAGTCCTTCTAAACGTGACAGCAGAAAGAAACAGCAGAGAATTCTCTTCATGTCTTGAAGCAGGAATCACTCTATCAACATGATGTGTTGTCAAAGATGCAGCGCTGTCGGTCAGTGCTGGTTTTTCATTCCCTGCGGTTTGCCTGGTTTCTTATCGGGCTGCTGCTGCTGCTGGCCCCGACCAGGACCGGACAACCCTCTGCCACGGCCACCAAACAAACCTACGGCGAGGACACAAGAGGACAGGAGCTTTGTGTTGGCTCTGATAATAAAACCTTTACTCGATTTATTAGGAGAAATGCATTACGCAGCCAAAGTTAAGTTGGGTAATTCATCTTTTTTATATATATATATATATATATATATATATATATATATATATATATATATATCTCTATAAACTTATATTCTAAACAAACTCTTTCGCAGAGAAATTTGGAAACAAGCTAAAGCTGTTGTGCTAATATAATTGTATATACATTGACTGCAAAAGCTGCTTCATCTCACCTCGGCCGGCTCCTCCTCTTCCTTTTCCCTGCTGTTTGTTCTGCTGGGCACCACCACGTCCGCGACCCTTCGACACCACCTCCTCCTTCACCATGTCGATGATCTCATCTGGGATTCGCAGATACTTTATGGTGCTTCCTCGGATATAACACTCTGGCATCCTCCAGAACTTATCTCCATCCTGCGAGAAGACAGAGAGTGCAGAGAGTATCCTATCTACTCCACCATTTACTGATCAACATCCTTCAGTGTAAAGATTGTGAGGAAAATCCCACATGTACACTCTGTTACACATGAAAAAACTTCCCAACAACCCTGAGAACGTTACAACTGTACTAATCAATATAATGGCTAAAAAATAAATTAATTAAAAAATGGGGGAAATTAGTGATATCCAGATGATGTTATGATCATTAAGAAAAACTATTAAATAGTTTCTGGTTACAGTTGATCAAATGTAGAAATCAACTTTTTCTTTGTTTTCTTTTAAGGAATCCTTTTTAATGTCAACTTGGACTTCATTATATGAAATACTAAGTAATGGTTAAAACCTTTTTCAACACTTTCCGTCTCTTGAACCTTCAAATAGACTTACTTAAGTGTGTCTTAACTGTTATTATTAGAGTCCTGCACAGGATGAAACTGGTATCTAATCACAGTTGCCAGCTTAGTCGACTTCTTGAACTGACAAAATCATCCCCAAAATTTAATGTAAAACTGCCCCCCAAGTGTCCAGCAGCCTGATTATGATTAGACTCCTGCGTGGCTGTGTTGTGTTTGAAGGATTGTGAGTTTTATTCTGGCTCCCGTGTTAACAGATTAGAGCATGCACACCGACTCATTAAGCTGCACTGCAGCTGCGTCCCATCCAGATTTCACTACGTTGCCATATTTCATGGGTGATACCTGCATACAACTGGTCTCAACTTACGAATGGGCAACTTGTGTCTTCACTTTTCAAATCATCAACCACAAAACTAACAATATACATGTGTGCTTACACTTGTTATTGGAACTCCACATGTGAACAAATCATGAAGGACACACTTTAATGCCAGGTTTAAACAGGATTTTTATCATTGATGGGGGAACTTTATCTACAATGTCAGTGTCTACAGTGCAGTGAGTGCAGATCAGCCTTACCCTGGAGGTGCAGATGACTTCTCTCAGGTTGATGTTCATCCAGTTGTCACAACTGACCAGGTGGCCATTGTAGGTCTCTCCATTCTTTAACTCCACCAGCTAAGAAGAGGAAGAACAACACAGACCGCAAATATTTCTTAAACAGACAGTTTACTTTCATTGTAATCCACAAAAAGAATACAGCTACGAGAAACAAACTAAAGTCAGGTTAATAAGATTAGATGTAATTTTTTAGATAATAGCAAACTAGTGATAGAAAAGCCAGCAGTAAATAAATAACAACAAGAACACAGAATATTACGAGAACAAAATCTGAAATTAAACCCAACAAAAGTAGAAAGCCAAATCTGAATTGAAATTAGAATAACTTATTTCAATGACTTTGTCCCAGTCTGTAAGACATTTCAAAGTTTACCTTTTCCTGTCACACTCATGATGATACTCAGTATATATTGTTGCATTGTTAACCAACATTAAAATAGGTCAGGTTTGTGCCAGTGAAAGAGTCGGTGTCTCCTCACCATAGGATGGTTCTGGGCAGTCTTCAGCAGAGACAGGGGAAGCTGATAAATGACAAATAGGTCACATGAAAAAATTGATGATTAGTGGAATGAACAGGGGAACAATTGATTTATTCATTTTGCTTTAGGTAAATCACCATGGTCTGGCCGATAATAGCAGCTCTTTGGAGCTTTTTCAGACGACTTCAGTTTGATGACACTTAAAAACGAGTCATATAAACTATTGTTAAAACAGTCTAACCAAGTTTAGATATACACGAGGTCGTATACTTCATTTTCAAAATGACGCAGAAGATTTCTGCAGCCATTTGTTACGTCTGAAAGCCTTCAATTAAACTATTTTTCATGAATGAAATTCAATTTAGCAACAACGGCTAACATCAGTTCGTTCGCTAGCTACCGCCTGTTCCGCAACACCAGTGCTGCTAACGCTTTTTTTGTTATTCGAGTAGTATATTTGCCATTTGAAAGAAAAAACACTTAGGCACTCGAGCCTAATGATTTAATACTTACCATGTTGATGGTTTCTTATTTTCTTTATTGTGTCTTACGTTCACTAGCACGATTTTTCGCACCTACTCGTATTCTTCTTCGTCTATTAGGTTTCCCGGCTGTATTAAAGCATGCTGCCCCCTACTGTCAAAAATGTGTATCTCCAAACATTTGCGTGTGTTTTCACCCTAAAGTAGTTGCTCTGCGAAATGTTCTCTTGCTGAATGCAATATCATTGAGAGTGATTTAAGAGATTTTGTCGTTAAGTTAGCACATCGCCATGTTATACAGATGAGATGCTGCTTTCCTAAGGCTGAAATAGTACACGATTCATTGCAATTTTCGCACAACATTGTATGTTGACTATATCCCCCAGGTCTCTCTGTGCTGATGTAAGCCTGTTCAAATTAAAGCTGAGAGAATGCACTTTAATTTAATGTCAATTATTTTATTTCTAACTGAAAGTACTGATAAGCCAGATCATACCAAAAAGTGCGCGACTGTTCAACTCAACATGGGATATTCAGAGTCTTAGACTATCGACTTCTCAGATAAAGTCTGAAATAAGCTTATTAGGCAAGGTTATTCTTTTAATATGTAATGTTGCAACTCGTGTACAATAATGGTTCTTCTCCAGGTATTGTTGAAGACAGGTGAAAACAGAGAAACTCATAGAAAGAAAAACTTTCCCCCCAAAATGAAAGAAAGAACTGAAAAAAATTGATCAAACAATTTTTTTCAGCTGAAAGGAAAATCTATGTGCCAGAAAAGTTCTACTTGTTAGAACCATAGCAGAGTTACAATGCAAGCCAAGAGAAAAAAAATCTACCTTGCAGTCCAAGTGATTGTTTACAGACCAATTGAATTATGTGATTTCCTTGTGAAGGAAAAAAAACACTTGATTACTTTTTCTTTTTATAACTTTTATAACTGATTAACAGTAAGAATGAGATTTGATGGAAACTTAAAACGGCTTTGACAAAGTATACTGTTCAGTGTGGGGAACAGAAATAGTGTAAATGTTTTCATCTACATAATTAATCAAATATCGTCATTCTAAATCTAGCGAGAGAAGCCAAAGCTGAAATATTTCAAATACAGAATAAAACCAAGTAAAACTTCATAAGCACAGAGTTATACTATGTGTACTTTGCAAGGAATGAAATATGATGCATTGCTACGGGCAACAGAAAAGTTTTGGCCTACTTTATCCTGATTTTGTCAAGGTTCATGGTTTTTTAATGTTGATGTTCTGTCCTTTGGGTTCTTAATCTTTTTCTTTGGTTTAATTGTTTTTTAGTGCCTTGCTTTACTCTCTGTTCAATGTGTTTGGTATGTTGTTTTGAGCTTATTCCTTGCATTCTGTTTTTAGTTTCAGTCCACAGTGTTTAGATTCGTGTTTCTGGTCTTTACCCCCCAGTTGTCCTCAGTTCCCCTATTTGTACCTCAGCCTCTGCACTCACCTGTTCGTTGTCAGTCTGTCGCAGCTGCAGTCACTTACTCATTAGTTCCTCGCAGTATATATGCTCCTTTGTTGGTCTCAGTCCTTGTGGCATTCTCTCTGTTATTTTCACCATTGTTGTTCTCAGTAGCAAAATTTTGCTCTTGTCTGGTAGACTCCCTCCCTCTAAATATATTTTCATATAAATTGTAATTAAGACCTGAATATTTGAACAAACTATTCACTACTAAGTACTTGCGTGGGTTGTTTAGTACCCTTCACCTTCCTAATCCTCCTCAGTCTTGACAAAACTGACCATAACTTCCTCATAATCCTACTCATGCCTTCTCTGTCCTCCGGGAACTCTCTCTCCCACATACTTACACCCACAGGCTGTTGACCAAAGGCACACTTGAAATATATCAAATCAAAAATTTTGGCTGAGTCAAACTCAGGCCTCTGCGGTGTTACTCAGCATGCACACAGTCCTCAGAAACTTTGCATGCTGCCCACTCATTGGTGGCTGATAGTTGATACTAGCCTTAAAACCAAACAGGCCATTGTTAACTGGATGGTGAGCTCGGCTTATTATGGTTGGAGTGGCAGAATTCTATGTTTGGGCATCACCTCACCACTTAAAAAACACAGTGACTTTGCCATGGTGAGGATAATTGTTAACTTACTGATTGGCTGACTCCCCTGCTCCCTCATTTTTGGAGACAAGAACAGATATTGAAACAGCTGTGATTTACAGACAACCAATGGGAATACTAAAAAGAAAACAAATCAATTTATAAAAATAAAAATGAACGAAAAAATAGAAATTTCTGCTTGCGGTCATTATGCATCATTTTATTTTATGCAAAGTGTTGATGTAATGTAGATTTAGCTCATTCTTTGTTCATTTTCTTTCAGCTGTTTACGGTGCGCTAAGTTTGTCACTTTTGAGTCGCCATACTTTTCAGTGCGTCTTTGCTGACGTAATCACGTTGCGTGTCACGCAACCTGCAGAATGAAGGGGAACTACAGGTCTCTGTTAAGGGAGACACAAGACGCTGTGAGCTGCAGAGGAGCTCAGCTCTATGTGCGATTCTGGTTCAGATTGAAGAGCCGAGAGAGAGCGCTGGATTATTCACAACAAGCCGGGAAATGGATAACAACAAACGAACTGTGGTCGTGACAGGTTTGTCTCTCCTACTGACTGCTGTTGTTGATGACAGTTGCGCTGCCGTTAATGGCGTCAGGCTGTTTGGTGCTGCAGTTCTGGACAGAAAGAAACGCTTTGTTTGTCCCCTTAACGATTATTTTCTTATTTACTGCATATATAAAGGCTGAGATGAAATTATTATTTTTTTGTTTTTTTAAGGGCAGCATAAAACAACAAAGCGACAGAGATAGACAAAATTTAACATTATTATTATTGTTGTTGTTGTTGTTATATATTTCTTACTTATCTTTCAGAAATGAATTGATTTGGGTTGTCACTACTAATTTCTTAACGAATATGTTGAAATTCTTTAATTTCTAAATACCCTGCTGATTCGAGGAGATGTAACCCAGATTCATAAGGAAGATTTGGAATTTCCGTTTTGGAAAAGATTATTTCAAAGTTAACTCAGACATTATGTTATTATCGTCATAAAAATATCATATATAGCACAACTACTATTGTCAATGTGTTGTTCATGTTTAATAACTATGATAAAAATGTCAATGTTCTTGAAGGTAGACAGAACTACAGTAAAGGAGGAAAAGCAAGAATTTCTAAGATTAAGTGTAGCTGATATTTTATCTTTATCTCTTTTATCTTTATATTTTCTTATTTGTTGCTTTGTGCTGAGAGTTCAATTTGCTGTCAAACTGTTGCACTCGTTCTCAACATCGACCTGTTTACAGACATGGTGTTATTGTAGATATGTGCAGAATGATCAGAAATCATCATTGGACTGCCCCAATATTTCACCAGTTCCCATATTTGTTGTCTGTCCTGTTTAATTGCATTACTTATGAAAATCCTAGAACAAAAACTGCTGATTTCAAGCATCTCAAATAAATTTTTGTTTCGTTATAGCAACGTGCTTTGAATTACTTTTTAACTTTTGTACATTAAGCAATAAAATAAAGATTAAAGTAACATTAATAGATATATATATATATTTCAGTATTTTTAGGATTGTGCCTCCAAAAAGTACATTAATATGATTAATATGAAATTATTGTTCTTTTTTTTTTCCAATGCAGACTACAGGCTTTGGTGTGTAATTTTAACAGAAGTAAGAGAGGCAGGGATTTTATGCTCTCAGACACAAAGGAGTGTAGAAACTCGCTGTCCCATCTGATAGAAGGTGTGTAGATTGCCTGGGAACGGCACATTCACAATAGCGGGCTGGCTGGCAGCTGCTGGCCCCTCGCTCTGCTCCTTTTCAGCAGCCTGTCAGACAGACTGATCCTTTCTCCACCCAACCCCCAGGGACCTGCTGACCCAAGGACGGGCGGTGGAGGGGGAATCAGTCAAAGATCCCTATATAAACAAGCCTGAGTGAACATCCATCAGCTTCTCAGATATTTTTCTGTCCTGTCAGGGGGTGTTAGTAATAAGGAACCACATCCTGGTAAAACTATTTTTTATTTCCTCTAAAAGCAACACTAAGCAATGACACCTCTGGATGGGGTGTTGTAAGGGGAGGTTACATCAAAAAAGGTTTTACATTTGTTCCCAAAACCCAAGATATTAAAGTGAGAACAGTTACATGCTTAACATTGCGTATGTTTATATCTCAAATAATTCATTTGATTCATTTGAATTGGAGAAGCATGACTCTGCAAAGCATTAACAGTGTCGTATAGAATACAAATGTATTCATAGTTGTCAAGGAACAATGTCAGTAGTTTCTGCCAAAGTCACAACTGTGTGTTACATGGCCTCTGATATCCTTTCATGCAAAGGTAAACTGCAGAGCTTCTCTGCATTTTCTTTGTTAAAATGGTCTCTATAACCAGCAACATTGTCTGTATTAGTTGAGCACCCAAAATAACTGACGTCTTTTGTAGGTTTTGGGCCATTTGGAGAGCACACCGTCAACGCCAGCTGGGTAGCAGTTCAGGTATAAATAACTTATTCATCATTTACACTTTTTTATAATTGTTTAGGTTCTTGGTTTTGTTTTTATTACATCAACATAAATCTTTATCCTTTCTAAGAACACGACAGTTCTTTGTGCTCACGTTCACACCACGTTGTTGGCAGCATTTGAACTTGTTTGTGCAGCAGACAGTGATGTGACGCTCTGTTAGCTGCCGCTCAGCCTCTCACTGCGCAGCCGTATTTGTCAGAGGCTTTATGTGGGGGTTGATGGTGGTTGTCAGGGTGTCTAGACGGACTTGATAAGGATATTAGAGGCAAACAAAAGGCTGCATTGTGGCAGGGTCACAGACATGGTCAAACTAGCCTCTTTTCACCACCAGTGGGGGGAGATGGGGGTGTCAGTGTCTTGCAAGGCGGAGTGGGGGAGGTGTTAGCTGTCATTTGGACACAGATTTGTCTCACTTATGATATCTCTGATTTTATTTATTTATTTTTCCTATTGATCACACTGTGCTTGTTTCTGAATAATTGATACTTTCCATGTGAATTTGTAAAATGTGATTATATGGAAATGGAAAGGCAATCAAGAGACACTGTTCCTCTATGGAGAAGCAGTTCAGGGACTGAACTTGTTTGAGGTTTTTGAAATTTTTCAAAGTTGCATGCCATATTTAAACAAAATTCAGTCTGCATGATTTTATTTGTTTTCAAAGGAGCTGAAGAAGCTCGGACTGGGCAGTAATGTGGACTTGCATGAATATGAGGTTCCTGTGGAGTACCAGACAGTTCAGAGTTTGGTTCCGTCATTATGGAAGCAGTATCATCCACAGGTAAGAGGAAAACATGATCGAACCTACTAACGTTACTCCACTTCTAAAGTCGAAGCCTCTCCTGTCTACCATGGTGTCAGGTTGACTTTCTTGAGTTCACATTTGGGTAATTTGGGCCAATAAGCATCTCAGGTGTATGTTAGTAATTCTGACTTTGTTTCTGGATCGTTTCCTTTGCCGTCCAGCTGGTAGTTCATGTTGGAGTCTCTGGTATGGCCACCACTGTAACACTGGAGAAGTGTGGGAGAAATCATGGCTACAAGGGCCTGGACAACAGCAGCTTTTGTCCCGATTCACAGTGTTGCATTGTTGGGGGCCCGGACTGTATCAACTCAGTTATTGACATGGAATCAGTCTGCAAGAGAGTGACTGCATCAGGACTGGGAGTCGCTGTCTCCGTCTCGAAAGATGCCGGGAGGTGATTTATCTTTTTTCCACTTTGTTGCAACCATCTGTTTGTTTAGTCTCTTATGTCTTCACCACATTATTCATCTCTTGAGGGTTGAAAGCACTTCTATCATCATTATAAATTAGGGCTGCCACGATTAATCGACTAGTCACGATTGTGTCGACTATTAAAATCGTCAACGACTAATTTAATAGTTGACGAATCGTTTTTTTTTGTTTTTTTTTTGTTTTTCAAACTTTGTTTTTCTCTCAAAGCTGCTGCGGCACCTTCCACTGCTGCGTCTGCCTTTCTGTCCTTGACACACATACGTAGTAGTGGTAACCGGGGTCAGCTGTGATGTCACAGTAAGTTAAACCGGACGGGCTCTGGTATCACGGCTACCCGGCAACGGAGCTCAAAAGTGTGGGAGCATTTTAAGAAAACTAAAGACAAATGTGTGCAATGCAATATCTGCAAGGCAGAACTCGCCTTCCACAACAGCACAACGACGATGCACGAGGACCTGAAAAGGAAGCATGTTGTTGTGGCTGATTGTGAAGAGGGACCGTCATCTTGGTAAGCTAACTGCCTAGTTAGCTGCTAAAATTAGCGTAAACAGAGAGTTAACTTGCTACTCACTCATATTGATAGCTGTAAACGTTAACATTAGCGATGACGATTTGAATAATTAGCCTTAGCACACATATTTCATGTGTTTTCTGTAACATTATAACACTGATGTGTTTGAATAGGAACACTAATGTTTTCTAACGTTACATTTCAGTGCTAAAAAATTATGCTCATCTTCAATGGACGGCTTTGTTACAAAGCTAGCTACATGCACACCTCAGCAAGCGAATGTCCTAACTGAGTTCATAATGAACATGTTGGCGTTATATTTGAGTCGGTGAGACCAAAACTTTTTGTGAATAATTCCTTAGTTTCAGGTGCTTACCTCATTTGATTTAAATGCAGCTATGTTTGATGACAAAGACAAATGAAGGAAAGAAAAACACTCTGCATATTTCATTAAAGGGTTAATGAACTATGATATTGTCTTTTTTTTGTAGTCAGCATATACATAAAACACTCCAAGCTGAAAGATAATGATGGTTATATACAAGCAGCTGCATCCTTGTGCGATAAGCTCTATGTTTTACGTTCAATTTACGTATGATCCGACTAATCGAAAAAAATGATCGGTGATTAGTCGACTAATAAAACAATCGTTTGTGGCAGCCCTATTATAAATCCATCCATTGTATGCAGTTAAGTCTGGATTTTCATTCACTGTGATTAGGGTCATTGACAAAACTTATAACAAAACAGATACTATACTGAAATGAAGAAAAAAAGACAATAAATCCCTGTTTGTCCAGATGTTGCACATATTCCTTATAAACAAATATACAGGATCTGCTGCTGTGAATGATGCATTATCTGCTCAAGTAAATAATATCATCTGCAGCTATAGAGCTTCATACAATTTCAGCTCCTAGTTTATTTGTCAGGCAGTACATTTTACAACTTTCTCTCTTTCACAACACTTATAGTATTATTTCAGGGTGCTGCATGCAATTATTTTATAAAGAAGCTGTCAAACCTGTACACCAACTAGCTGATGAACACAGTTTGTAGGACTTTCACAGTTATGTGTCCAGTAAAGACATTTTACTGTTTTTTTTTTTATTGTTTACCAAAGTAAATCTCTTTTTCCTAACAGGTATCTCTGTGATTTCACCTACTACACATCTCTGTACCTAAGCCACGGTCGTTCTGCCTTCATTCATGTGCCTCCTCTTGGAAAGCCTTACAGCGGGGAAGACCTGGGCCGTGCGCTGCAGGCCATCATCCGGGAGATGTTGGCACTTCTGGACCAGGCTGAAGAGAAGATCCAGTGCCAGCAGCACATCCACTAAGTGACCTCCAGATACCAACCAGCCTCTCCAGCCTTCGCCACATGAGAGAAATTGCACTTGACCACAAGTAGCCAAACTTCTTCTTCGTCTTTACTTGGACATAATGAAACTTCAGAGATTACGTTGTTTTTCAATGTTTGTTTTGTTTCTATTAATCTGTGTTTGCTTTTTCTTTTGCTAGATCTGATTCGGTTATGTTTTCATGTTGCTTTTATCCCACTTCCAAGGAACAAATAGCATTCTGACTTAGTGTTTAAAACATGGCTTAAAAAAACATAGAGAACACAGATGCCAAGTTCTGCTCACATGTGTTCATATGCAGTCACAGGCGGAGACGTGGATAGTCTCTCATTTGACGTCTATTTCAACCTTTTTACCCCAAATGTGACCTCTATTCATGCACCTTATGGGGTTAGGGTTATTCAGAGAGTTATAGGACGCATTTGGGGGAAATGTAGAATCTGAACGCTTGTTCCTCAAATTTCTTATCAAATTTTTCCGATTTGGACTGTTGCTCCATCCGTTAGCAGCTGTTTACACCTAAATGACTAAAAATTGTCATCGTACGTAATACATTATGGTTAAGAAAAAGAAGTTTAGCTGTAAACTGTTTGCTGATGTCATTTTCCTCCACATGCTCTTTCTTTCCCAGCTGTCCTTAGCCTGCCACGCTGAACTGTTTCTCAAGTCCTTTTTCTTTATAAGAAGTTGTAAATTTTGCCTTCCTTTACAAAGGTTATTTAAATCAGGGAACGGGTTGGTTCCAGCTCATACTTCCCCAGTTTTTTTTTTTGGCCCAGTTCTGACAGAACAACAACAACAAAAAAGAACACCCCCCCCCCCCTCCCAATTGAGATCTGGCCCCGGGCTGTGCAATGTTATTTTACAGATCTTGTTCACTGCATAACGTAGGACATTTATGCCATCATTTTGTTATAGCTGCACAGCTGTTGAGGAAATTCACGACTTTCAAGTTTTAACTGTAGACATTTTCTGGCTGCATGTTCAAATTTAAAGAAAGCATATGTAAAACTGCAGGGAAAAAATGTACAATCTGAACTGCCTCTCAATTCTTTTCCTTTTCGATGCACTACGGGAGTGTTGGTTGTCAAAGCTACATGAGGTAAAAATCTACAATCAAACTCTGTGGTGCAGAATTACTGGACGGTGAAATGCTTTGAATTTTGAATTTTGAAATAGTCACCGATGTGTGAAGATGCCTAAAAGAGTTTGTATCTCTAAGATATCTCATCAAAAACTGAGACATATGCAATTCAAGACCAAAATGGAGACTTTTTGTTTTTATAGCTGTGCAGCCATAACTGATACTTATTGATCAAAGCTTCCTTGTGTCCTCTTCATTGAATCAGTTATAGTTGCTATAGTTACGTGAAAAGTGGATTTGATGAAGTTGGACTCCCGAGTTCAGTCAGAGCTGGGCCTTGATTTCTATTCTCTTTTTTTTCTGTTGCACTTTCTGTTTTTATATGTCAGTTTGACTTAATCTGGAATTTCTCAATGTGAATGGTTGCATTTTATGTTTTCATTTTCAGTCACTTTAACTTGAAACGTGTAGCTATCCAGACATCTGTGCATCCATTTTTAACCTCTTTCCTCCCAATCATTATAGGGATGTATGTGAGATATGCTTTGTTGGTAAGTTTTACTTATTCTTTTATTTCTGAGCTTTTCTTTGCAAGTTCCATCCATTGTGTTTGTGATGGTGACGCTCCCAGGTGTAGATCTGCTGTTTTCATTGGGTTGTCTTCTGTTTTACTGTGTAGACCAGAGTCTCCCTGACTACTGAGTTGTTGGGACAGTCTATGCCACCTAACACTGCTTCAGGTTTGATTGGAGCCAGTGTAAATTTTAGGATTGAATAGTCTATTCACTCCATTAGACATGGATATAGTTTTTCACTGTTATAGCAAGACTTATAATACTAATACTGTCCATAGTATCAAATCAAATGTTAAAACAAGTTAGTGCCACTGAGTTTGAGTAAATTATCATTATTTCTTACTGTGCCTGCAATTTTTATTGCATTTCAAATATTTCTAACACGAAGGACTGTGGGATCCTGGAGCTCTCAGCTTAACTTCTACACAACCTAAATCTTTCTTAGACCCTTTGAATTTTAGCGTCTTGGTTAAATGTTTTAGAAATCTTGAGTTATTAAACCAATGGACACATTTAAATCAGAGCTTTTAGGTGCTGACATTTAACAGTGTAGCTTTGGGAATGCTAAGATGTGAAAGCGTTTGCGGAGAAGCCGTCTGCACAAGTTGTGCCTCAAGTTTACCTATGAGGTGACCCCTGACCCCTGGTCCTCTACTGTGCCTTGCTGTCATTTATGTGTGCTCTGAAAAGGCCTTAACAATTCTCAGTGGGTCAGTTCAAATATGTATTACCGATGCTTTGCAGTCAGATGTGTGGCTACCTCAAAAATACTTTTTTATCTCACCATCTGCTCTGTTGTACACCAGCATGATGGCTCTGTGATTTCTCGTGAGTTCCTGCGTTTAGCGAGTGTCTTCTGCAAGGTTTCCTCGTCCTGTCATTAAAGCACTGTTAAAGTCGGTAATCTTGCTTTGTAAAAGAAAGACTTTGAAATAAAGAAAATAAAGAAATACATGTAATGTCTGTGTCTGTTATTGCAGCACTGTGTTTATAACCACTGCTAGGTAATCATGCCCCCTGAAAGCATGTAATTCATATGGGGGTTGTGCAAATGTAATGTTGGTACAGTGAGCATCAAACCACCCCCACACCCCCCTCCAACAGGCAACACTGTAAAAACTTGAGGATGGCAGATATTTTTCTCTTCCACCACATGTTGCAAAATCTGGATATTTCAGTATCAAAGCCTTTTTCAGAATTTCAACTAATTTGACTTGGCACATTGAAACCAACTAATGCTTTGATGCTTGAATGATATGTAGACTTAGGCTTTCTTTGATTTAATTAAAAAATATATAAAATTCAAGTATAGAAGGGCTTCAGAACTTGACATAGCAGTAGATTTTGATGCAAAGCGCCTTAAAGGGCTCACTTATAAGTAATAAAGAAGAAAGAAACTATATAAAGACAAACTTTAGGGACCATTTTGCTGGACTTGACTGGCAATCCATTAGAAACTTAATAAAATTGACTTTATGTGATATTTGGTGATGTATTCAAGCATATAGCTGTTAAAGGTAATTCTCAGTAAGTTTTTACATTTGATAGAAGATACACGTATATGTAAATATAATTTTAAATTTATAGCCGGGTCCCCCATGGACAGTATTTTTCCTGTAAAGACTCTTTTCCGTTTTTATATCCGTAAAAACGACAGAGTGAGAGAGCTTTCTGAATAACCTATCTATGCTGTCCAGCCTCCAGTTTACGTCACACGTTGCGCGGCGCAGGGAAGTCCGTCACCACCGCTGACTGTTGGACCTGCAGAAGCTTTTGAGGTTCTGATCGTTTCCATTTTTATTTGGGTTCAAATCCAGACTCTCGGTGACGCTCCCTGAGACATATATCGACAAATAAACACCGTGTGGATTTTAGTAGTCTTTACACAAACCCGGAAATCGTTGATTAAAACGAAAGTTAAGGGTCGACATGAGTGTGGAGGCGTACGGGCCGAGCTCCCAGACCCTCACCTTCCTGGACACCGAGGAAACGGAGTTGCTCGGAGCAGACACCCAGGGCTCCGAGTTCGACTTCACCGACTTCACGCTTCCCAGCCAGACGCAAACTCAAGGCCAGACCCAGAGCCAACTGGACAGTCAGGTTCGAAGCTTTGCATTTCACAGGAAGGCGCGACTTACTGACGTTAGCGGCAGTTAGCTAGCTTACCAAGGCTCTCTGCTAGCCCGCTATTATTGGTTCGAGCCTTAGTTAGCTTCTAGTTAGCTAGATTAGCACCTTAGCAACACTGTCAACTAAACTCCCAAAGTAACGCCAGTTGTCTTGGCATGTTTATTTTGAGCTGTTTGAAGCAAACCAAAACTCACGGATAAATCTTATACGATCAAAGACAGTATTTATGAACACTGACCGTCAGCCAAGCTGTAGTAAAAGTGGCTTACACGCTCTGTGTGTCTCAGCCGTTTACTGCTAATCGTTAGCATTGAGTTTGTTTGGTAAAGATTGGCCTGTGCTACAGGTAAACGGTCCAGATGAGGGTCTTCACAACGGTGGAGTTGATGACTCCGTGGCCAAAACCAGCCAGCTGTTGGGCGAACTCAACTTTGAGGAGGATGAGGAAGACACTTACTACACCAAAGACCTACCTGTGCACGCTTGCAGGTACTGTTACAGGAACCACACCATGCTAACATACCACATGAACATGCCCAGAGGAAGTGATTATATAACTTCATTATATTTCTTACTTCTGCTCTAACTTTTACACAGTATTTTAGTAACTACTTATTTTGTCATTATGCTTGATTTTACACTATACACACATCACTATCCTCACTGATAACCACAGCAGCTTTCAAAGCTTTGTGATCAGTGCACAACTAAGGCTTTCACTTGTCAATAAAGAGACTAAACATACAAACCAGCCGTATAAGTAGTTTACAAATTGAAATAGCAAGTAATTTAGTGGCTCCCAATATGTTTAAAAACTGACATGTTTTGTCTAAATTGTTATTTTGTATGTTACATTATGCATACAGAAAATAAGTTCGAGAAATGTTTGAAATCAAGCTTAAATACCCAGACAAAACCGCTCTTAAAGTTCATTGAAGGAAAATTCAAGCTGGTTATTGAGAAACTTATCATTTTTAAACGTTAAAGGGTTGTGTATGTTAAAATGGAGCATTAGCTAATGAAATACTATTGTGTGTTGTCCTGCCTGTGATCAACTCAAGTATTCTTACTAAGTACTGTCGTATCTGAAATGCCTTTACAGCTACTGTGGTATACATGACCCAGCGTGTGTGGTGTATTGTAATACCAGCAAGAAGTGGTTCTGTAACGGTCGTGGCAACACATCTGGAAGGTTTGTAGTCTCATCTTATAACCTCAAATATATTAATTTCAACAAAGGCCAACCATTGAACTGTAACAATAACATTGGCACAGTTTACATTAAATATTGTCAGTTTGTCAGTCAACTTTGGGCTCTCAGATGTTGTTGAATGTATATGTTAAAGGATCTGTGTGGTAGTGTTTACACTATTCAAGTCTACCACCAGTGGACATTATCAAGAACCATCAGGAAATTAATTTCAACCCTAGTTAGTTCACAATTGCGAACTGATCCAATAATCCTGTTTTTGTCCTGTGTCTCTGTATGGTGTACAATCAATAATCAATACAACATTCAGTGGCTTTGAGTTTTCTGTTGTTTCTCCTCCACTTTCTGACTTGCAGCCACATTGTGAACCACATGGTGAGAGCCAAGTGCAAAGAGGTGACGCTGCATAAGGATGGGCCACTGGGTGAAACAGTGCTGGAGTGTTACAATTGTGGCTGCCGCAACGTCTTCCTCCTGGGCTTTATCCCAGCTAAAGCTGATTCTGTGGTGGTGCTGCTGTGCAGGTAAGTGGCAGGAGGCGTGTCTTTGTACACTGGTGAGCCATTGTTTAACAGTGGCCTACAATTCTTCACATTCTTTCAACTCTTTCCTTAAAGATGGCATTGAACATTTCTGACTCTACATAGGCAGATGGTTGTCATGGGTCCTCAGGCTCTGTACGCAGACTTGCAATCTCTCAATTGTGACCAGCTGATGAAAGTTTAGATTAAAAAAAAAATATTTAGCAGTGATGGATCACAATTTAAACCAGTTTCTGAGAGCAAAACATTGGCAAAAACCTTTATGATAGCTTTTCTAAAAATAGTTTCAAGATAAAGTTTCTCATTAGATAACCCACCTAGTATGATTAACTGACAGGTGTTCTAAAAACTTGGTGGTAATTAAAAAAAAATATATACATTCTGAGCAGATAAGTGTTAGAGTTGGAAAAACAACTTCTCAGTGCTATGACATGTCCTGTACTGCTGTCTGGGGAGCTACCTCTAACGTACACCAACCTTTCTGAACCTGGTCTATCCATCTAGGCAGCCCTGTGCAAGCCAGAGTAGCTTGAAGGACATCAACTGGGACAGCTCGCAGTGGCAACCGCTGATCCAGGACCGCTGTTTTCTGTCCTGGCTGGTGAAGATCCCATCGGAGCAGGAGCAACTTCGGGCACGTCAGATCACTGCCCAGCAGATCAATAAGCTGGAAGAACTCTGGAAGGTATACATGATGGCCTCTTAGGTGTTCTTAGGGATTAGATGTTCAGAACTCTCTTTAAAACATTAAGTGGCTGTCAAAGCTTTATAGTTGTAACTAACAGTGGCTTATAAGGATGTCTCCTCATCTAGTTTTAAAGGCGATTAGAGTGAGAGTATTTGATAAAATGTCATAGTTGGAATAGTTGTTCTGACTTTGTCTTTTGTCCGTAAAGGATAATCCTACTGCTACCTTGGAAGACCTGGAGAAACCTGGCGTGGACGAGGAGCCCCAGCATGTGCTGCTGCGCTATGAGGATGCTTACCAGTACCAAAACATTTTTGGCCCCTTGGTCAAACTGGAGGCCGACTACGACAAGAAGCTTAAAGAGTCACAGGTACCTGAGCAGCGATTGTACAGTGGAGAGTTAAGGATACTTGGAGACTAGTTGTGCTGTTGTTGGAACCCACAGAGTTCCATTAATGTCATGATTGTATGATATTATCTGTGCCAAATCACCTGTTGTAGTTTATGTTATATTTTGATTTCCCTTTTCTAGACCCAAGACAATATAACAGTCAGGTGGGACCTTGGGCTGAACAAAAAGCGGATTGCCTATTTCACACTGCCTAAGACAGATTCAGGTGGTAATACTCTGATTTCCTTCCAGTGGTTCTGTGTCGCACACCTAGCCCTCCCCATCTCCCTTCAGTCCTCAGTATTGCATGCAGCTTCCTCCATTCCCACATCTGTTGGTGGAATTTGTGTTTGGTTTTGTTGTTGCGTGTGTCTTTTTTTTTTTTTTGGTTTTTTTTTTTTTTTGTTTTTTTTTTTGTTTCAGCAATTTATTTCATAGGTAACTTTCAGCATAAACACACCCATAACTTGAGTTGTTTTCGTCTATCCCAGACATGCGGCTGATGCAAGGTGACGAGATCTGCCTGCGGTACAAGGGAGACCTGGCACCCCTGTGGAAGGGCATTGGCCATGTCATCAAAGTCCCTGACAGTATCCTTAAGACTGTTGGCAGTTGCATTATATACTCTTTAACGTAGCTTACCCCAGACCACCTCCATTGCCACCCATCACTACCACTTACCTGCCAGAAATAATGTGAAGCTAAGCCTGATTTCCTTAACAGCTTCTGTTTAAAGACTATGGGGATGAAATTGCAATTGAGTTGCGGAGCAGTGTTGGAGCACCTGTGGAGATTCCACACAACTTCCAGGTGGACTTTGTTTGGAAATCTACTTCTTTTGACAGGTATGCTGAAATTTCATTGTCCTAAATTCCAAAAAGAGCATTTGTTTGTACTGTTCACAGCATTATTTTATCTAAGAAGATGTGAAGTGATTTTTGGTTTATCTACTTTGGTAAAAGCAGCGGTTTCCTTCAGTGTACAGATATGATATAGTGACTCACCTTTGTGTATACATTGCTGCAGGATGCAGAGTGCCCTGAAAACCTTTGCTGTTGATGAGACCTCTGTGTCTGGCTACATTTACCACAAACTTCTGGGCCACGAGGTTGAGGATGTCACTATCAAGTGCCAGCTGCCAAAGCGCTTCACTGCCCAAGGCCTGCCGGACCTCAATCACTCACAGGTCAGACTTGAATACAGAGTATCCTGTGATTCCTGTTATCTATCCATTATCTTCCGCTTATCCAAAGTTGGTTCACGGAGGCAACAGGTCCACCAGGGAAACAAATAGCTTATTTTCTATTGTGTATATCTGCTTGTGACCTCCACTGATTTAAAAATAAATAAATGAAATCAAATAAAAAGTAATTCCATTTGTTAAAGGTGCCAAAAATGATCTCTTTTGTACCTTTTTTTAACTTTAAAAGAAGTGTTTTTCCCAGTCGGGCTGAATAATTTTGTGTGTGTGTGCTTAGGTGTATGCTGTGAAGACGGTGCTGCAGAGGCCTCTGAGTCTCATCCAGGGTCCTCCTGGAACTGGGAAGACTGTCACATCTGCTACAATTGTGTATCACTTGTCCAGACAGGGCAATGGGTGAGGCAAATATGTGTTATGAAGTTTTTTAAGTTAGTATCCTTACAATGTCAGAACTGATGTTATTCTGCCTTTATAACCAGTTTCTTGAGGCACCATTCCTGTTCTTATTCTCTCTATGGTGCATGTGTGCTGTAGACCAGTTCTGGTGTGTGCTCCCAGTAATATTGCTGTGGACCAGTTGACTGAGAAGATAGACAAGACCGGCCTGAAAGTTGTCAGGCTGTGTGCTAAGAGCCGGGAGGCCATCGAGTCACCAGTGTCTTTTCTGGCACTCCATAACCAGATCAGCAACATGGACAGGTCAGTGGAATAGAGAAAATTAGTGCTAAAGCAGCCAATTCATTGTCTTTGTTCATTAACCAGCTTTACAGCTAGGATTTAGCAAATAGGAATCATACTTAGCCTTTAGATTCTTTTCTATTCTTGCTGTGGGACTTTGAGAATCCATGAGTTTCCATACTTTTACTGGGAACAGGTGACTATTTAGAGTCCCTGCATGTCAGGTTTGATGTGAGATGTAAACATGTACTTTTGGGATTTTCATTAAGCAAGAAACATGGATGCCAAATGGAACTGAATCTCCGATTGAATTAATGTGTTTTAGACGTCACAGTTATGTGGGAATTAGTCGAGGTAATCTGTTGCATCTGGTCTCCACAGCATGCCCGAGCTTCAGAAACTACAGCAGCTGAAGGATGAGACCGGAGAGCTGTCGTCTGCTGATGAGAAACGTTACAGGGCTTTGAAGCGCACTGCTGAGAGGGAGCTGCTTATGGTGAGCAAGTCAAGAGGATTTTCACTTTATATTATACTGGTGATATGCTGATCAATATTTATTTGCTTCTCATCCATTAAAAAAATAGCAGATCATGATAACTTAGGTGTCCCATCAAACGGTCACTGGGGCAACTAAGCAGCTTTAATGTGAAGCAAAGTGCTTCATGTAGTTTTTACACAAAATCTGGATATTAGATATAACCCGGATGAGTTGTATGTTAAAACATGAATGTTCAAATGATTTGAACTGGACATTGTGTAGACTTTACCGTATCAGCTCTCCAGCTCCAAGACGAGGTAATGTCTTAAGACTGTTGTGAATTGAATGTTCGGGTAACAGGAGAGCTTGTGGCAAATGTTTGCTCTCTCTTGTTTGCGTGTGTAATTGTAATGCTTATTGACATTGACGACATCTAAAACAAAGTCGTTGGCCTTGTCCACCATCTGTGTGCTTTAAGAAAAACCGATCTCTGCTTTATTTTTTTTGCATCGTATCCTTCCTCCTGTTCCCTCAACCTCCTCTTCTCAGGGGCAACTATGGAATATTACCACTGTTGAATACATATGTGATCAAGCAGCTGCAGACAATGTCCTGCTTTCATGTGTGTAAATGACATTATAACCTCGGTGTGTAAATGACAGCAGTGCTCTACAACGTCAGCAGGCTGAGTTGATAAAACACAAGTAAACAGTAAAAGAAAAAATCAATATTGTATCGTTTTATTTTACACTTTAAACATCTATTAGATGGGACCTTTTTATTCCTCTGCTTGTGACAGCCCTTAAAACGAAAAATGATCTTCTTTATTGTCTAGAACGCTGATGTGATTTGCTGCACCTGTGTTGGGGCTGGAGATCCCCGTCTGGCCAAGATGCAGTTCCGCTCCATCCTGATTGATGAGAGCACCCAGGCCACTGAGCCCGAGTGTATGGTGCCCGTGGTGTTGGGAGCCAAACAGGTACCAGAATACACACATACAACCTAAAGAGACATCTATTCTTCGTCCTTACAGCTGGTCAAAGGCAAACCGATCTAATATGTCAACTGCTCATGTTTTTACTGCAAAGAGAGAGATATGACTCCTGCTATCATGTGTAATAGTTTGTAATTATTGCATCAAGAAGAATATAAACTTCTTGCATCTTTCATTAAACTATCTCGATTATCACATTCTTTTTTTTTTCTCCCAGCTCATTCTTGTTGGTGACCACTGCCAGCTGGGTCCTGTTGTGATGTGTAAGAAAGCAGCTAAAGCAGGTCTCTCTCAGTCCCTGTTTGAACGATTGGTGGTTCTGGGAATCCGGCCAATCCGCCTGCAGGTCCAGTACCGCATGCACCCGGCTCTCAGTGCCTTCCCTTCCAACATCTTCTACGAGGGCTCCCTACAGAATGGTGTCACTGCAGGTTTGTCAAATATTTCTGTCACTACTAAAGGACTACAAAAGCCTTTTTCGTGTTGCCTGTACATCAGCAGTTTAACCATCCAGACAAAAACATAATGAGATATTTTTTTTCCCCAGCTGATCGCATCAAGAAGGGCTTCGACTTCCAGTGGCCTCAGCCAGATAAGCCCATGTTCTTTTATGTGACGCAGGGCCAGGAGGAAATCGCCAGCTCTGGAACCTCATACCTTAACAGGTAACATCACACATTTTCTTGAGTTGCTTTGAGTAATTTAAAACAACAGTATAAATAATGAGCTATGAATACTTTGAATGGGAAAGCGATAACTTGGAGGTGCTCTCCAACAGCCGTCACTGTTGCACACTCAAATAGATGCATCGTGTAAAAACATAGGCAGAAAAGCATTCCTTTAAGCCTATAAGCCTTTAAAGCTTTTTTCCTTATGACATCCCTAACAAACCAGTGTAAATTTATTTGCAGCTGCTTATCGCATTGTTAAGCAGTGCAGGCTTTAACTGATGCTTATGTTTTAAGGACGGAGGCAGCCAACGTGGAGAAAATCACCACCAGGTTGCTGAAGGCAGGAGCCAAACCTGATCAGATCGGCATCATCACTCCTTACGAGGGTCAGCGCTCCTACCTGGTGCAGTACATGCAGTTCAGCGGCTCCCTGCACACCAAACTCTATCAGGTACAAACACACCTGATCATACTCGGGAATAAGATTTACCCATTCTATGCAGTACAGTACAGTCAAACGTTCTGGGTAGTTGAATAATTTCAGGCTTCGGCAGATCTCAGGTTTACATGTCATATCTTGCTCTGTGATAACCAAGAAAATGACTTTTTCTGCTCTGACAATGCAATCTTTCCTTGTGTTGTCACGTCTTAGCAAGTGGAAATTGCCAGCGTGGATGCTTTCCAGGGCAGAGAGAAGGACTTTATCATCCTGTCTTGCGTCCGTGCCAACGAGCACCAGGGCATCGGCTTCCTGAATGACCCACGTCGTCTCAACGTGGCGCTGACCAGAGCCAAGTAAAGACCTCCGGATAGTTCAAAGAATCAGCATAGAGTCGTCCACTGTCAGCTTGTTTATTTATGATAAACCCTTTAGAGTTCCTTGTAGAACCTTGCAAATCAGATGCTTCTTAGAGCTGCACTTAGCCAAATTGAGACAGATTTTCAGCGTCAGTTTCTCCAGTGTGATTGAATCAACACTGCGACACTCTTCCACCACCGATCTGAATTTGTGTGTGTTTTGTGTGGAAAGATATGGTGTGATCATTGTGGGGAACCCCAAAGCCCTCTCCAAGCAGCCGCTGTGGAACAACCTGCTGAATAACTACAAGGAGCAGAAGGTCCTTGTGGAGGGACCCCTCAACAACCTGAGAGAGAGCCTCATGCAGTTCAGCAAGCCCCGCAAACTGGTCAACACCATCAACCCCGTGAGTAGGACCACGTGCACGTACAGTACCTCGGGTTGATGGATCACTGATGACATCGTCGTCCTGATCGAATTGTTACTGATTAATCAGCATCAGATTATACACGTAACGCTGAAGCATTTGATCCTTACAGTTGAGACATCTGTTTATGGTCTCTGTTAGAGGGAATAAAAATTATGTTTCCCCCGACGCCATCCTCTCAAATATCAGTTTACCAGTTTTATATTTTATTCAATATCTAAAGAGAACTTAACTTTTGGCTTTAATTATATAAATTATAGAAAGGTTTTCTTATTAACAGATTTTTTTAAGACTAAATAATTAATTGAGGAAATGTTTTGATCACCCTTAATCTCTGAAGGATGAAGACATTCTAAATGGTTGCTGTTGTTTTTCAGGGGGGGCGTTTTATGAGCACTGCCATGTACGATGCCCGTGAGGCTCTCATCCCTGGCTCTGCCTATGACCGCAGCAGTACTGGTATTTATTTACTACGTCTAATGTTTTTGTTTTATTAAATTTTTTTTGTTCTCAGTGGATGTATTTACCGCGTCTTGTTTTAAAATTTCCTTTCAGCTGGACGTCCCTCCAACATGTACTTTCAAACACACGACCAGATCGGGATGATCGGGGCAGGGCCTGGTCACATGGCTGCCATGAATATCCCTATACCCTTCAACCTGGTGATGCCTCCAATGCCTCCACCCAGCTACTTGGGCCAGACCAACGGCCCTGCTGCAGGTACTGTAACTCAAACCACAGGATAACTGGTTTGTTTTGGTAAAAGGGATGAGGTGGGTGAAGATGATCTAATGACTAAAGTCAGTTAAAAAACATCATTTGATTTTCTGTTGGTAGTTAGTTATCAATCAGGTTTACGGTATATAGTTGTGATTGCATTCTCTTTTGCTGTTTGCACATGAAGGCCGTGGTGCTATGAAGGGTAAGCCTGGGCGCAGTGGGCGGCAGAGGATGCGCGGCTCTGCAAACCAGGGTACCAGTCAGGGTAACGGACCGAACAGCCAGGTCAGCCAGGACGGTGCCTCCCAGTCATTTTCTCAGGGGCCACTGACACAGGGTTACATCTCCATGAGCCAGCCCTCTCAGATGAGCCAGCCTGGCCTCTCCCAGCCAGAGTTATCCCAGGTAACACAGTATCTCATAAACAGAGGAGATGCATCAAAGAGTTTTTATGTAGACATAGCATTGTATGGTGTGCCTGTTGAGCTAAATCATGGGACTGTATTATTTGCAATCAATGTATAAGTTTAAATTCAGCAATTATAATTGTGATATGTTATCAAGTGGTTTTGCATTAGAAGATTGAAGAGAATCGGCACACTCATAAAAGCTGGAGGAATCTCCCAGTGTCTAAGGATGTGTCTTTCGTTATGTTCTCCAGGACAGTTACCTGGGCGATGAGTTCAAGTCCCAGATCGATGTGGCTTTGTCCCAGGACTCAACTTACCAGGGTGAACGTGCCTACCAGCATGGCGGGGTGACCGGACTGTCACAGTACTAAAGTGTAAGTACAGTAAATGTATTGTAGCACATTTGTGAGATTTACTCTGTTTCAGTGTCCAGGTATTGCATGTTGGATAATAAATCCTGTAGTTCACTTAATCCCATTGAATGGAAAGGAAAGTCACTCAGACAGCTGTTAACTTTTCCCAATAAAAGCGCTGATATTTTGGAAGAACTTATACCAATTCTTTTTCAAACAACACGGAAACATCAGAGGGTTTTAAACCCCGTTTTGTGTCTTCCAGGTTGCCTGAAGAAGGGAGCTAGGCTTGAGCTGAGCTTAGTTCATCAGCTTTTTAATCTGGGAAATAATAAAAACATAAAATGGATACCTGTTTTCCTCTGCTACATCCGAAGCACCATGTGAAAGCGACGGGATAGCGAAACCAAACCAATGACCAACGAGAGAAATATGATGGTAGAAGAAGAAGAAGAAAGCACTAACAGCTGGGCAAGGAGATGGAAAGGGAGGCCGCGTGAACAAGCGAGAGGCAGGAACCGATGCCCGTGCGTAGTGATGGAGGGAAGTCGAGAAGATGGCGGCGTCTGGTCGGGCTGCTGAGGGAAACAGTGGAGAGATAAACTTTCTCTCATGAGAATCCAAAAGCGATTCACCCCCAACAAAATGATCCAGCCAACACCATTACACGTACAGCCTCTGGGGAAAACCAGCGAAGCTGTTACAGTGGAGGATCAAAGCTTTTCAATAGAATTTGTAGAATTCATTCTTCAAACTTGGACAGAAATGGTTGCAGAAAGCTTTTTAAACATGCAGCACAAAAAAAGAATCCCCATGCTGGATATTGGTTGTCTATCAGCCTGTATAATGTCCCAGACTTTTTCAGATTAGGCTTATAATGGGAAGAAAATCTTCTACTGGGCCCAAACACCTCGGCAGCCTCTGAAGGAAGCAGGAGTCGACGCACTCTCTCGGCGAGGAAATAATAACACTGGTTTCTGTGCTTGAGTCTGATATTGAAATACCTTTCATTTGCCTTGAGCACTGGCTCATTCACAAGGTCTTTAATGGGGTGGTTTCGACCGCACGTCAGCCGTGGAATGGCGCGTGGATGTCGGACTGTTTTTTTTTTTTTTTTTTTAAAGGCATGAGACGCGAGTCCCACCGATGTCGTGATCGTCATGGGACAGTTTTTCTTCTCTGAAGTACCTTTCTTATCACAGAGCACAAAATTGCTTATAAAGTCAGTGAAACTATCAAACATGACCAGCATTGAATATTCAGCTCAGTGTCATGTGATGTTTCAGCAAAGGCTTTTTTTCGTATGGTAATCTTTTGAAAGCAGGGGTTGTTGACGTATCGCTGTACTTCATGACCAGATGTTTTGTTTATTTCTGTTATTTTCTTTTCTTTTTTTTAAACAACATTCTGTACTCTCAGATTGGCAAATGCTTAGATGCTTCGTAATGAAGGATTCCTCATGGGATAGTGAACTTACCACGCCCATCAAACGAATCCCTGCTTGAGGTGAAAGACGTTAAACAAGGGGGGGAGATGATAGTAGATGAGGCTCACAGGCAGTCGTGGCAATCAATCCACCAAAAACAAGAAAAGGAAGGTGGCTGAGAAAGGGAA
Source organism: Leuresthes tenuis (assembly GCF_036924035.1). NCBI lineage: Eukaryota > Metazoa > Chordata > Actinopteri > Atheriniformes > Atherinopsidae > Leuresthes > Leuresthes tenuis. The sequence goes on along the minus strand of NW_027325361.1, from coordinate 10,376,080 downwards.
GGAAACAAGTTCAACTCATTGCCACAGTCAAAAATTCAAAGCAAAAAGTGAGGCTTTTGGACTTTCCAGTCCAACTCCAGACGGGAGTCGTCTTTGTTAAAACCAGTCTTACGACACAGGGAATAATCACATCAGCCAAGGCAGCCAGGCAAATGGCCATATTGCTGAAATGTAGAAGAGATGAAGTGAAAGATAACTGGGTTGAAAAATGAACCCTGTAAAATGTACAATCTTGAAAGACCTTTGTTTCATGTGTGAATTATAATGCAGTGGAAACGCCATCAGCACTGATCGGACAGTGGCGAGGAGATGAAATGAAACTCGAATGAATGAGAAACCAGAATCAGTGCCTATAACCGGTCAACCTTCACAAGAACAGCTGCAGCACAAGCATGAATGTAGTTAAAACCAGACTACCAGCATATAAAAACCTTCCAGGCAGCAGAGGGCTCAACAAGCCTACCAAAAAAAGGACTTTTTTTTTTTTTATATATATATGGTAAAAAAGAATCGGGCCAGGTAATGAGTTTAGTGAATTTACCAGCTGGATTGTGTTGAGGACGGGCTGATGACAATAAGCCACCTTCCTTCTCTGTGGAGCAAAAACAGGCTGGTAGAATTTATTTTACCTTCAGTGGACGTTTGATTTGTGCGAAGCTGTTTTGCCCGCTTTATGTATTTTTAGTAGTTCCTCTTTTTCGATATATATCTATATGATGCTAAACCTTCCTGGAGAACTCTGTGCACCAGAACCCCGAGTTGATCTATACTTTGCTTTCGTCAAATGATCTACTGCTGTGTGCATTGTTAATGATGTTCAGTTGGGTGTTATTTGGCCATTTTGTGTAGTTTTACTAAATTCTGTCTTTTGTAGCAACTTGCTGATCACAGGAACGAGGCGTAAGCGGTTCCCTCTCTTCATTAAGACTTTTGTACCTTCCTCAAACTCTCCGAGGGATTGTAGTTTTGTAAGTCTTGTAGGAGACCTTTTCTGAACACAGTAAGAATGTAGACCACAGTTGTTTCTCACCTGCTTTCCATTTCTACAGACATGTGACAATCATGTTTCAGGTAGATGCCGACTTGTTTGTTTTGTTGACATTGTGCGAATCTTATTTGTGCTGTGTTTTAACATATCAACCCGCTTCACTGACATGTTAATAGCTTTAAAAAGACAACTGCTGCCCTGATATTGTATTGCTTTGTTTTTGGGTTGGTTTTTTTTTTTTCCTCCCCATCTTCTGAGCCACAATCAATTTCATTGTTCAGTGATCATTGAAGAAGTGATTCAGCTGTTTCGTTGTTAAACGTTTGCATCCAAACTGTTGATTCTCTCATTAGGCAGAGATGAAACTGATGGATTAGACACATCAATGTGATGTAAATACACATTTGAAGTGACGAGTCTTATTTGCAGTGACGTTTCATCACAAGATGGTGGTTCCCTTGTTAAACTGAATCAATAAAGGTTGTCAATTTGAGCCATTTTTAAATGGTAAGAAATTTATTTGCTCGTGCGACACACATCAGCTATTATACAGAAATAAAACTTTTATGTACATGATGGTACAGTTCTCATGATGACGCAGACTCTGCTTTTTTCTTTTTAGTCTGTTTCTTCATCAGTTTCTTTTTCAGTTGACCTTGTTTCTGCCTCTGAATGTTCTCCTGGATTTTCTGTTTAAACTTCTTCTTCTGGCTCCTTATTTTCTCCAGCTCGGCCTTCCTCTTGGCCTCCAGTTCTGGATCCTGAAAGAGCAGCAGGGTCACAAATCAGTGATAGGTCAGTTGGAAGTCTTCATTAGCTAAATCTCTTGCCAAATGCAGGACAGGTAACATTTCAGTTTAGAAGCCTTATATATTTTTTTTTTTATCCCCACACAGGCCACAAAGTTTGATATAATAGATCAATACAGTCATGATCAGTTTCAATCTAAGTTTGCTTTTATAAAAAATTACCTTTTCTCAGGTCACAAATCAAGTGTAATGCTACATTTGATGGCAGAGTTTCAAAGTCTTAAGCAAAAAAGCAAAATGCTTTTCAATGCATTTATCATTCACTTACGAACGCTTGTACGTGCATCTGACTATGAAGACTTCTGCACTCTATATACAGCGTGCAACACTTTGTTCTGTACAATCACACACCCATTATCATAAAGGGGACAAGGTAGCCTCGACATAAGGAGATGAGACTCACACCACTAACGCTATTCGCTGTTCCACGACCTTGCGTGAAGTATGCAATTGTTTGCAAGCCTGTGTCGTTAAAACTTAAAGCAATGAAGCAAATGAGGAGGCAACTGTGTTTTAGAGCATCAAATGTGCAGAGGTTTAAAATGACATTTTAAGATCAAACTTCCCATTTCTGTGATGCATTAAAGGCAGCATTGCCATACTTTTAGACCAACAATTGAGCTGACTGAGGCTCTGCCCTGAGGCTGCTGAAGACCTGCTGATGACCTTGTGAGTGTGAGAACGAGACCAACGCTCATTTGAACGTCGAAATCCACGCAAACACTTGGATCAAGTCAACAGCAATGTGCTTCCTTGCTGTGCAGAGGCTCTTTTTCAGACAATTAATTGGAATTAAATAATTGGAACTGAATACAGTCCTCATTTTCACAACAATGAGGCTGAAATACAAATTTGCATTAGAAACTTGAATATGTATGATAGTAGGCCACAGAATGGAAGCTGTAAAATGATGCTTCACTCAGCCTGACTTGTGTGCACACATGAAACAAAACTTTGCCTAAAAGCCATGGCTTTGATTCAGAGCATGGGGCAGATAAATGTCTCCACCGTTTAAAAAGAAGTGCACTTGCCTTCCCCTCCAGGATCAGCTGTTTCCTCTTGTTGATCTCCTTTTTCTCATCAAAATCTGTTGACTCGAGCCTCTGAAACAGAGTTTGCAGTCAAAGCACAAATCAATTTACTAACATGACCCTTAGTCATGGTTCTCATTTTTACACCTTCAGTCACTGTAAAACAAGGAAGAAGTGGTTTTACTTTAGGACATTTTCACCTGATGTCATATCACAAGTGGAGATAATAAATAAATGTAAAGGAGAAACTTCCGTACTATTTCACACTCCCGCCGGGTCACATTGACCTGCGTCAGAATCTTCAAGACTTCTTTCTCCGCCGCAGGATATTCCTTCAGCTTGATTTCTGCAGAAACACAACAGGACAGTTAGTGAAATTAAAGGTGTTAAAACAAACAAATCTGACCTGAGGAGGACACTGCTGGAGCTTAAGAGCACTTTAGTTCAAAGACAAGCTGAGGGTGTTAGCAGCCGTGCCACGAGGAGATGGTGTAGCTGTCCATGCATCTGACCTCATACACTGTTGTCCTTTTTAAACATTGTAATAAAGGCGAAATGTAGAGTATCGAGGCCACTAGAACTAAAGAAGCCCCTGATGTGACTTACTTGTCTGTTCTTCAATAGAATGAACCAGGTGGATGTCGTACTGTGTCACCAGAGTTATGGACACTCCATTCCTCCCTGCGGAAGAAGTAAAATACAGTCATTCATGAGCTGTATCAGATTCAGCTTAATTGCCCACAAGGAATTTGTTTCCAGTCATTAAGTTACTCAAGCAGTACAGTCTTCACACAGACAAAGGATCAAATACAAGCAACTTAAAGACTATAGAAGACAGTCAGCACTAGGACTGGAGCGATACACTAATCTCACGATATGATACACAGCATTCAGCCAACGATTCGATATGATTTAATACACATCATTTTCTGAAAGATTTTAAAGGGACAGTGTGATTTGACATGAATCGTGGCTGATTGGACTGGTGGTCCGTCCTTTGAACCGGAAGGACACCACCGCCAGACAAACAGAAACAAACAAACAACCATGTCTTCAGCGTACGCAGACTCATGTTTATGTTGTGAATATTACATCATCAACCTGCTTGTTTTACTTGCTAAACACCATATACACAAATCCAAATTCTCTAACACAAACCATCTTTTTTCATTTTTGAGAAGAAGCTCAAGCAATACATTACAACAATCCTACATTCTATAAACAGAAAAGCCATCAAAACCACTGAGCTATGCACTTTATATAACATTTTGGCATTCTTTTGTACTGTGTTAATGTTCTGTGTTTTCACAGAACATTAACAATTATAACATCTGACTTTTCAATAAAGTTTGCTAAAATAAAAAATTGATACTCGTGGCTGAAAAAAAAAAAAAAAAAAAATCGATACTTTATCAGGAAACAAAATATTGATATATATACCGCAGTATTTATAAAATCCCTCAGCCCTAGTCAGCACACCGTTTTTTATATGTATTTAAAAAAAAAAAAACTATAGGATCAGTTTTAAGGTTTCTGATATTGACTCTATAGCTGAAGGTTAACAGCACCTGCTCTGGCTGTTCGCCCAACTCTGTGGATGTAGATCTTGGGAAGGCCTGGCGTGTTGTGGTTAATGACGACCTGGACTGTTGGGATATCCAAACCCCTAACGGTCAGAACAAACAGAAAACGTCAGAACAAGACTGCTTTTTAAAAAAATAAATAAAAGATTTATGCAGTTCTGGTGAGAAACATGGCAGCTCCTCAGGATCACCGACCTGGCAGCTACATCTGTTGCAATCAGGATCCTATAGACGCTGGCCTTGAACTTCGCAAGGTTGGCAAATCGCTGTTTCTGGAGAGTAAGAAGAGTGGTGGTTTAGTCCGAGGGCTCACACTATTTTTTATCTCCTTTAAGCTCAGCTCGTCTGTCTTTGGTTTTTTTTAATGAGACAAATACAGAACAACTCCTACATTTTCAGTAGATTAAAAATAACTGATCACACTTGGATGCGGTTTCTCAGCTTCAAGCAGACTGCGTTTCAAGCTGCCCGATTAAGTTTGTCAGCTGCATTGCTGTTTGGACAAATCTCACCTGTTTCATCATGGAGTGCAGAGAAATTGTTGGAAAGTTAAATTCCCGCAGCATCATGGTGAGAATCTGGCAATTCCTTAAAAATGAAACATTTACAGAACAATAAATGCACTTGCAAAAGTAAATGACTTACATAAACTAAATATACACTGTAAACAAACACTGCAGACTTTGGTTTTAATTGCTAGAACACTCTAAACATGTGTGGCATTTGGATCGCTCTTTGGCTTTCTCACTTGCACGTGTTGGTAAAGATGATGATGGACCAGTCGTGATGCTGGTCAGTGAACGTCTGGATCAGGTGGACCAGGTAAGCATCCTTCACCTTCTCTGGGGTAAGGATGTACCTCTGGTCCAGCTCCTCCACCGTACGTGTCCTGAGAACAATGGCGTGAAAAAACAGAAAAATAGATTCACATCAGGCTGTGAGAAGATTAAATGTTAGTCCCACCACTGCAAGGATGTAGACCAACAAATTTCAGCTTGTGAAGTGAGAGTGGAAATCTGCTCGTGTGTGTCTGTGCAGCAGTTATGTTAAGCAGGAGAAGAATAAAACTGAGGCTCCTGACAGTAACTGAACATACACAGCTCCTGATCTCTGCTTTGGTGAAAGAAAGCTTTTCTGCTCAACTTTTACATCTGCTGTCACTCATTCATGCCCATTTATATACACATATGTTTTATGCATTCGTTATTTGCACTACATTTGTTAGTGAAGAAATGCACTTCAACTGCTCCTACGGCTGGTGTTCCTTTTTAAAAGGTAACAGAGAGGATCGAAGGCAAAGAATCTAAGTAAATACAGTAAGGACTGCCCTCACCACCTCTACTAATGATTTGGACAGCGGCATGCTGCAGGTTACTTACTCTGATGTGCTTTCCCAGAAGAAAGGTTTGTTCATGGCAATGGTCTTCAGCTCCTGCAAGGTGTCAGTCAGTGTGGCACTGAACAGCAGCGTCTGGCGTTTGGCTGGTAGGATCCCCAGAATCACCTCCAGGTCTTTGGTGAAGTCGGTGCAGCCCTGCTCCAGCAGCCGATCTGCCTCATCCAATATCTGACACACACACAAAAAGAGGATTTCACAAACCGGCAGTCATAGAAAAAAATATCACTAATAATTCTAATACTGATTTAGAATAGAAATATTTTTCTTTTACTTTATCTGAAAAAAGCAAAAAAATTACAATTTCTTTGAGATTTTTTATGAATGTTTTACATTTCCAAGTGTGTTCCGCTATTAAATAAAAGAATCTACAAAATGTAGGTTAATAGTATGTTAATTTGTTAAATATAATTCAATTTAAGTATTGAATATTTTAGTCAGGATCCCGTTATTGGATCAGGCTGCTCAGGGGACAGCTATGTTAACGTTTAAGGGGTCCTTACAGAGTCAGTGTTGTTTTTAGCCATGTTTGTACTGACCCAGCTGCTGAAAAAGTTTCAGAGTTTCAAAAGTTTCAGCAGTAGTGAAAACTTCAACGGTGTCCTCTTATTCTCTTACACATGGACATGGGTGAAGCGTTCTCAGCACAGTGGTGTCGCCACCTCAGAGTAGCGTTAATGAATGGCGTGTCTTATCTACATTTTATTTTACTACTTAAAATCCCTGAATGAACATCCACCAAAAGTGGTGAAAACATATTTTCTGTCAACATAAGAATCCAATTCTGAATGTTACATATAGAAAGTCCAACGTCAAATTGATCTTCCTTGGAATCTGAATGGCAGACTGCTGGTTTCACAGACCAAGGAAACCACTAATGTTTTATATCTTGTGCCTAAAAGGAGCTTCATTGTGTCAGAGTTTAGTCTGCAGACAGTTGCTTCCCTGTCAGCAATAAATAACAAACTTATTCACTCAATTTAAGTCTGAACGTAACCAAACAGATTATTAATTTCATGATGTTTCCAGAACTCACCAGGAACTGGATTTTGCTCATGCTGAAAGTGTCGGAGCTGCGGATGTGATCAGCAAGTCGACCCGGCGTTGCAACCACCACATGAGGTTGTCTGGAAAGCTCCATGGCCTGGCTCACCATGTCTGCCAACAACACCACAGAGGAGAGACAGCATACAGAATCAACACAAGTAGGTGGTTTATGGTACCTGGGAACAATGTTTACTAATAGTTTAGGATAACCAAAAGAACCAGCTATGTATGATCATGTTCACCCAAAGACAAATGATACAGTCTCTGACTTTTTAAGTGATTTCTGTAACAGAAAAATTTCTGACTCCATATACTTTGCCAAACATGTTCAATACTAATGTCAAACAACCAACAGAAGAAAACTATTTTACTTTTTCTGCAAACAGGATGTGTATAGTAAGTGCAGCCTCACTACTAGATCTAGGTTTTAAAAAGAACGAGATGCAGGATTCAAGAGAAAATCTTTCACCGTGCAGTCGTTCCACCAGCGCAACCAACTGTGTGGATGAGGTGCATAATTACCCATTCCACCGACGATAATGCAGTCTTTCAGACCCAGAGGCTTCCCCAGAACTCTGAACTGCTCTGCGATCTGATAGGCCAGCTCCCTGCATGACATTAGATTTACAACATTTGAGAGCGTTGGAAATATGGGAAAGAAACTTAGGTGCTTTAAACCCAGTTATCACATTTTAAGCATCTCCTTCGTTAAAAGCATTCGTAAAAACGGATTAATCTGTAATTCGAATGTGGAATTTTGCCTAAGCTGAAATAACAACATACTCTAAAGTATAATCATGAGTCGTGTCATCACCATAATTCATGGATTTGGAAACTCGACTTTAATTTCCATGAATATCTACAAAAGAATTGGTTGATTGTGTCGAGTGATTTCATACAAACAGTTTGAAGAAAATGTGTGTCTGCGTCAGCTAACCTGGTGGGAGTAAGCACCAGGCAGAAGATGCCATATGGGTCCTCTGACAGTTTCTGCAGCACCGGCAACACAAACGCTGCTGTCTTCCCACTTCCGGTTTTGGCACAGCCCATACAGTCCCGACCTGCGTGGGGGGAAAAAAGACACCTCCTTAACCTTAACGAAATTCTGGTTTACAGTCATACATGCACACAAAGTTAGATCTTAACACCTACTGTATATTTTCTTATCTTAAACTTGACTTTGATACTTGGTGCTTGTTGTACTAGTATTTTACTCGTTGTAAACCTCTAAAAAGAAAAAATGGCGAACACTGCGAAAACAAACGCCTGGTTTCAGACTCCTGAATCACAATTTAACCAGAAACATTAACTGGATTTCCCATTAGCTGTAAGCCATCTGCCGAAATCAGTGACGTATGCCACGTCCCTGTTGTTCATTCTTTTGTTTACCTCTGATTATAATCGCAGCCAGTAAAATTATACTAACAGTAAATATGAACTGCATAACTTATCGTGACTGCTGCTTCAAATACACTCATTATGTTAAAGGCATACAGCCAGGTGATATGTTTTCAAGTCAAAAGCAGTCACAAAGTCTGTCTCACCTTCGAGGATGGCTGGCAAGCATTTTTCCTGGACAGGAGTGGGTTTGTTGATCCCCAGCTGTTTACATTGTTTAACCAGCCAGTCTGACAGGCCAAGCGACGAGAAGTCACCCATTTCCAACTGAACCCCTCTTCCGAAGCTTAAAGAGACTTACTGTGAACGTGATAATCACTAAAATGCTCTTATTTGAACGTAGAGGGACATTTCCTCGTGGTGATCCAAGGTCGCTTTATGATGACGTCATCACATTACACGTAATACGTGCAGACAGTCTAAATGTCGCCCTCTGCTGGCCAAATTGAGGTATCGTTATTGCCTTTTTAACAAAGCAGCAGGGGGCATTAGTGCTCTATTTGCAGATTTATAGGAAAACGTAATACACGCAAGATCAGTCCAATACGGGTTCTACTTTTCACATAAAAAAGACAGATGTCACAGTTTAGTTGCCAGAAATTTAATATATGAACTTATAAGCAAGCACAAAGAACTCGTATTTGAGAATAATATAGAATAAATAAATATATTAATCAGATATTAAAGTGCCGGCATTAGACGAATGAAACGTTACGCTACTGGTACTGACCATTACTCCAAATTAAAATGTTCTATCATTAATTTGAAGGACACATCTTATAATGGAATATTTTGATGTTGTAATGGGTCGATTGTTTGTGTACTATCCACTACTGTTAAATCTCACAAAATTGTTGATCAGTAACAGTCTAAAAGTATTGCTCTGCTTCTCAGTGTTGGAATCACAGAAAATACTGAAAATTAGATCAGCATTAAACACTTTTGGGTAAAAAAAACTTCTTTAACTTTTGGTGTTATTCGAGATTAGAAGTTAGCCAGTTCTCACCTTTACCAGAGAATTACTGGTATATTTCACAAAAATATGTTTTTTTTAAATTGTGATGGAAATAAGGACAGCCCTTAAAAACGTATGATTAATTGTTTTTTTTTACCTGCAAAATCCCATATATTTATGACTGAAAACAGTCAGTGTGTTAATTAGATTTTACTTTGAGCAGTTTTAACATGGCACACTCTGTACTCTTACGTTTACATTTTCTTGGAGAATTATCATGAAGAGCCTGATAAGGAGAGGCAGACAAGGAGACAGAAAATATTGCACATGAGAAAAAGGACATAAATCTTGTAGTTGATGCAGGAATAAGTGACCAAGGTTTAAAGCACTGCTTCCTAAGTTAAGAGAGAAGGAGAAATATCAATACTGATCCTCTCTGGTACACAGCCTGCCTTCTTATATAAAGACTTTTTTATTGCAGTAAAAAGCAATTTTAAAAGTCTTTGTTTTCATGGGTTTTCAATTAGTCTTGCCTCTAGCCACACAAACAGCAAACAAAACACAATGTGAGGATCAGAATCTGGAAAAATCATACGTTTATTTCATAGCTGCATCCATGTGTAAGTTAAAACATTTTCTCTCCATATTGTTTTTCCGGCATATTCATAACTTCTAAAGAAATGAGGGCTGTATCACACACAAATTCCGATTTTCATTATTTATCTCGAGAGGTTTTTTTAAGTGCTTGAGCAGATTTTGAACCAGTGAACCTAGAGAAGAATCGACAGTACGAAAATGCACTTGCTCTTGTGGATCTAGTGTCTGATATTTTCCACAGATCTATTCTAAAGTTGACCCCTCAGCCTGATTATAGGAGCTGTGGGTTTCTACTTTACTGATGACCACACCACACTTTCTCTGAAATGTGTATCCCATGTTTCCTGTACTGTCATTAACATGGCAATATGAGCATATTTTTATGTGTACAGATAATTTGGATGCCAGGATCGTCTGTGAGGGGATTCTTTGGCACCCTCTGGTCTCAGTGTGGTTTAGTGACGTGTACAGCTTTGGACAGCTGTGAGTTAAGCATCACAGAATCTGAGTAATGCAAAGCTCCCACATAATCCTTATTGGTCCCACTCAGAGATGGATCTTTCTTTTTTTTTTTTTAGAGTTCTCCTCATCAACTTCAAATTCCTGAGCCCTGAGTTTTGAGTCCTTGATAAGTCACAATGTTCTCTTTACCAAAACTTATCAGCTAAACAAATCATGCCTTTGTGGGTCTAAAGATTGTGGGGAGTGTAGAGGATTCATGAACTGAAATTATTCGTGGCAAACAATCTAAATAATATTTCTAAAGGCTCATGCTCAAATAAAGACTTGAATGTAATTTGTGCCAAGTTTTAAGTAATTTTTACCTTTTTCAAGTCAATTCTCAAGTCGTCATACTTGTGATTTCAAACTATCTTGAGTCCACGCCTCTTCACCACAATCAGAATCTTCCACACTGTCAACGCCCCATATCCAGTCAGTTGTGGTCTGGCTGTACTTTGTCAGCATGTCAGTGCTGAGCAACTGCTACTCTGAAATCCGACCATATTCATTTTTTTAATGGCTGTAAGCTCATAACCCTCTTTAGTGTACAGAGGATTGTGAGCACACAAAATACTAATCAGCTACTTATATCTGAGTGCAGCTTATTTCAAAGCCCACAGTTGCTCCTGACTTCTGGCGGCTGTCTGTTCACCGAACAAAATAAATTGTTAGATTTCTGATACCTCGCTTTGAAAATATTGAATGAGTTTTCTGTTGTACCAAAGATGCCATAGAAGTACAGACATTATGTGCATTTTTTTTATTTGCTAACCTCTTAATGACCTTTCAGACTTTGATAAAGATCGTCTGTTGTAGAGTTTCGCCAGGCTGAGCAGAATGATGAACTGTCATGAAGTGAGTTTTAGATCAATACAAATCTTTTATTTTCTCCTCGTGGCAGATAAATCAAATTGTGTTTGGTTGTTTATTTCATGGTCTGTTTCACCATGTGATTAATGACCATTAAGGCGCTCAAGAAAATCAGACATCACATACAACATTTTTATCTTTGTTTCATCATACTTGTCTTGTAAACATTTACAGCACTGAAAATGTTAGCGACCTTTATTTGTCATTTTAGATTCAGAAGATGATTGAATTGTGTTGATGTGAATTTGAATCCCTCTGTTCATCCCCAGCTGCTCTGCGTGGATTTAAAGCTTGCATTTTAACTGGCTCTCTGTGCCTTCTTGTTGCTTGCACTGACTCAGACTGAGTCTTTAACTAGACAGAGATGTGATGAAAGGGCCTGCAGGTGTGTGCAGAAGCTTTTCCCAGTTGCTGTGTAATTTGCAAGAATGAAGTGGAATGCAGTCTGTGAGACTGGCTGACCGGCCAAGAAATTGCAGCAAAGTCAGAAACACATTTCCTGAATTGGTTTTTGCATTCATTCAAAAATGTTGGCAATTTCAACATAAACATGCTGAAGAATAGGGAATATATATGTTATACTTAATTTTCAAATGTTATGGTTAGATAGGAATACCCCTGATATGAGATATGAACATCAATAGCTTGAGTAATTAAAAGGAAACAGTGATATTATGATAAATAAATGACAGTAAATGATCTTTTTGCCATGTTTTCAAATGAATAATAACTCAAATAAGTTTGTTTTCCCCTGTGATAAAATCATTGAATCTCCATATTTCCTGTTGATTTAATGCTGTGTTTTCATCTGTGAGTAATACTCCTATTACAGCCTTATTGAGGCTAGATCATTACCGTAGGTAATTGACAACAACGAGGAGCATCCCGCTTGGTGTCAGTGTAGCAGAAAGTTTATTTTCTAGATCTGCCAACAGTTTTGAATCCCAGCATCAACACAGAAAGAGAAACCTGTATGAAAAGCTAAGCTGACTTCTCAGAGCAAGTTGCAGTCCATCCCTGTAACTCACAAATTCATCAAACGACCTGTGTTTGTCACGCTTTTCAACAAACATTCATCTGGTCATTTTAATCCTCTGCAAATGCATTGCCATGGCCCAGGGCTGTCAGATGAAAGTTGGTCTCATCTGCTCCTGTTATCCGTCTGTCGCACAATGAAGTCACTCAGGCAAAGGCCACTGATGGTAACATCAGTGTTGGGCAGCTAGAGTGATTTTGTAATGTTAGACCTTAGAGTCAAAATTAGAAATTGCAGTTGACAGCACTTACTGTAGATTCTGTTTATGTGTGAGTATGAGATCCGACTGCTGACAGACTTGTTGCTATGAGGTGAAAGTAGGAGAAACCTTATAAAGTACAACACAGATGCTATGTGAAGCGTCCAAATGAACAGTTTCTCTCAGTGAATGAAACAGGCTCTGTGACTTCAGCAACAGAAAAGACGAAGCCCGTGGAAGACAACAGGGATGGACAATGGAATTATTATCTCATTCTAAAGACAAAACCCATTCGCAACATTCAGCTGGGTGAGGATCACTTTCAAGGAAACATACATTTCATTTTAATGTCCAAGACTGCCATAATAACAAGACTTCACAAGAGCAAGGACAGCTGATAACCCCCTGGAATACAATGACCAGAAGGGGACTTTGACATCGTATGTCTTAAAAACCCACAGCAGTTCTTTGTACCGCATTCTTTGTACCGATGAAATGTAGATCAACCTCCAGCTAAACAACTGGGAGAAAAAAGGCTTCTGATCTGAAACATCATCTATGAAACTTGTGATTGCAGTTTGATGGCATGGGCGTGCCTTGATCCCAGTGATACTGGGTCACTGGTGTTTATTGACAGTGTGACAGAAAACCGAAGCAGCGGATTCTGCAGTGCACTGTGAAATACTGCCAGCTCAGATTCAGGGCAATGCAGAAAAGCTGATCAGGCAGTGCAGAAAGAAAAAGACCCAAAAAATATTTTTAAAGCTGCCCAGGAGTTTTTGGAAGTAAAAAGTATGCTGCTGTGGTCGGTCGACTCTACATGCCATAGAGCTGTAACTCCTAAACCCTTTATCAAAGTTGGATTTTTTTTTTACATTTTTTTTTTTGATAAAAATAGTTCTCAAAATACTTTTAATTATACCTAACTGTCCCTTTTCGGTCTTGATCGCAAGTGTTGTACAAGTATAGCTGCATCCATAATGATAGTAAAACTAAAACAATTTAGAAGTAAAAAAAAAATGTTGCACATGTTGCATGAAACACACATACTTTTCACTCCATATATACAGTGAAAAGTATAGTGAAAAGCTCAGTTTTGTTAAGTATATGAGCTAAGGTTCTAGCAACAATAGCTGCATAAAAATGTTAACTGTGTAATCCGATTCTGTGTCTAGACTTAATTCTGGTGCCAAAGCCTTTTTTTGTCACATCATGTAGGTCTTCATTTGTCTGTCTGACTGGCAAAGTGAATATGGAAAAGAGGCAATGAATTTGATGCTGGTGCTACTTGAATGAGGAGAGATGAATCTTTACCAAGAGGACCCATCTGTGTCTTCACACAAGGTTGCAGGAGGTGATTGATACCCTATATGTGAAAGGCAAGGGCCTGGAAGTCCAGCGTCCAGCTGTGCGGTAAACTGCCTCAGACCCGATGAAGAGGTGTCTTTTTAAACAAGCACCGAGGCTGTTTGCATGTGAGACAGAGATCCAATGTTCCCTGCTGCTTCCCTGCAGCACAGAGGAGCAGTCAGCTGCATCGCTGTAACAGGCCACTGAACAGCACGATTAGTGCTCCCATAGCACTTCCACTACATTTGAGGCTCCACTTTCTCGTGCTCAGCCTGTATTCATGCAACTAAATGGTACAATTCAAATAAGTGGTGTCTCCAAACCAAAGCCTGTTGAACAAATGGGGTAAAGAGCAACTCTCTCTAACCACAAAGAAATGTGAAGCAGTATGTGAAGCAGCCCCACAGAGAAACAAAACTGTTTTTTTGTTTTCTGTGAACACAATTCTCTGTAACATGAAATTTTGTCCGAAAGTACACTTTTGCTGTCACTAATATCTGATATTCAACATTTTGTGTGATTTTAGTACAACATGGTGTTTGATAGGATTCCAAACTACAACTTTATACAGATTATTATCAAGTTTATGGTAAGGCAAACACAGACAGTGTGAGTGCATGTGCTGGTATGTGTGATTGTTTCCTGAAGCTTTTGCAGTATCGTTTCTGCTCTGTCACCAATTTCAAACGCTTTAAGATTGTACTACTGCACGACATAAATCAGCAAGGGGGGCGGGGAAAAGACTGGCAGTTGTCAAGTATTGTATTTCAGTGGGACATTTCCGAAACCTGACATCAGGAGAAGCGCCTAAGTAGTTTGCATTGTGTCCATTAGATGGCGATGAAGAAGCTTCGACTTCCCTCTGAGATTGTTGAATGGGATCCCAACATGATCGCGCACAGAGGCGGGAGGGGAGCACTGCACACAAGTTCTGGTGGTGGTTTGTACCAAGAGCAGTCTGCTGCCCGACTTTCACCGACATTCCACCGTCTACCCAGCTTGTAAAGCTGAGCCAAACGTCGATGGTGCGTAATTACGCACTGGGACGACGAGGCGGTGTACTCGCTGTGGAAACCCTCGGACAAAGGACGTCAGGTAGGCTGGAGTACAACAACTGACTTCAGCGGAGAGGAGTACTGTTGGAGGGGAAACGAGAGGAATCTGGTCTCGGAAGTGATTTGTGCTTTTCTTCCTCAGAAATGTAACGTAAGACCAGGATTTCAAAGAAGGAAAATCTGCGGCTTTGAGAGAAGGGAGAAAAGGCCATAAAGAGTTCGTGTGTGGAATTAAGTCTCAAAATCAGCATCCAGGTCCTCGGAGCATGGGGTAAGTTGGAGATCAGAAATGTTCCCCTCAAACGCCTCTGCTGTCTGAAAGTGTTTTATTCAGATGGGGGAAATGTTGGAAAAGTGAACTTTTAGGCGTCTTAGGTTTCCTCTGAGCATATGTGGCAGTTTGATCCGGTTGATTTGCTCCGTGTTTTATCTAGAAAGGCTTTGGAGCAATAGATAATCAGTTCACACGTGACACGGTGCCGTTTTCTTTGTTTGTATACTAATAGACATCCCCAGTAGATAGAGGGATCCTTTATGTGTGAGACGCAGTGCCTGACCTAGTTTCCACAAAAGTCTCTTGTCCGTTTAAACCCAAATGACAGAGTTGACCGTAAGAAGGTGCAAGTCAGATGTTGAAGGATCATGACTACATCATTTTTTTAATGCTTTGGCTGACGCACTGACACACAGGCGGCTGTGACGCTTAATATGATAAAACATACAGTCCACTCACGCACCTTCCAGATTATTGAATTACTGCGATTTTCTCTTCTGCTTTCTTTCCTTTTTTTCTTTTAAATCAGCTTTTACTTTCACGCACGCAGGCACCCACAGTAATGGAAACAGCCTGGACCACTTACAGCCGGATTGTTGCTCAGGGGGATCCTGCGTGGGTGTTTGCTTTGGGAAACACACCTGGTGACATGCTGTGCTGCGTCTCGTTAACTCTGCGTTTGTTTTGTGTGTTGCATTATATATGCAAGCCTCCAGCACATCTGAGCCCTCCTCACATTACTACAGACCGTGCTGTCAGCTTCCCAGTTTCATTACTCTTTAATGGAGGAGCTCCTCGAATGACAGTACTGCATCAGTGTCCTGTTATCTTTAATGGGGTGTGCCTGATTATGATTTAAAAAATTCTGTCCACTATTTGATCCGCACATGTTCTCATTCTATTTATTGAAGTCAGGTGGCATTATGGGATATATGTTATGAAAATTCTTGAGTTGGTGTTTCTCTGCTGATTTTTCTAAATTGAATCAACTGCATCCAAGACACATGATCATGGAGAGGAAAGTGTTTTGAAAGGTGTTATTTGAAAGTCTCAATTGAGTTGTTCAGGATGCGACACACCACTCACAAAATATACATCTTTTTCTTGTTGTTTTCATTAAATGGGCATAAAAATATATTTTTTAAGGAAATCCTTTTCAGATGTGTTTAAATACTGAAAGTCTCCACAAAGGAGCTTCTCTGATGTGGCTACAAACACCTCTGCAACTCTCGTGCATCAAATTCCAATTATGCAAATTCTGATGTTCCAAAATTAATTTCAAATTTACTTTGGTAACTAACAGTGTTTTTTAACAATGCTCAGAAAGAATTCAGGAAAGGTGTTGTATGTCAACACTGCACACAACGTGGAAGCGTCAAATTAAAACTGTATCCCTGCATGTACTTTAAAAAAAAAAAAGGAACCCTTAAGTCAGAGTAAAGACAAATTCAGAGATTTTGCATAGACAAAAGCTGGCAACTTTGTGCAAAGGTGAAAGGTGACCAAAATTATTGATATTTGCATTGTGCATTTGGGATTTTACATCTAAGTAGTTTATTTTTGGTTAAAATGAACTCTTTTCTGTTTTCCCTGCATGTTTCATTTGAGCTGAACTGAGCAGACACGCCCTTAGTGTCTGAAACCAGAGTGCTGCTCATTTTCCTGTGAATCATTCGTGTTTGGTTGGGTGGTTAACAACACATTTGTCTGTTAAGAAACTAACTCTAAATATAGACTGATTTATGCATCACTCTGACTTTTAACTTGGCTGTATCCATTCAGTGGACATTAACGGGAAAGTCGGTCCTTTGACAGTCTGAAATATCTGATCTGATGGCCTGAGTTTGATCCATTAAACTGTCAGAGCTTTAGCCAGATATCAGCTCTCCTCCATCCCTTTGTGAGAGCAAATGCAGGAGAGTGCAGTCATCTGGTCCTAATGAAAGTGAAAGTCTGTTGAAATGCTTGATTTAATCGCTGAGTTGCCCTGCGCTCTCAGACAGGAACCTACATGTGACAGCCTGCAGCCCTTCTACCCACTTAACAAAAGGAGGAAACTCCTTTTGAGCTGCTCTCTGTCATAAACAAACATTCACACACAGGTGCTTTCATGATGTGCACATTTACAAATTTGTATGTTCATGGTATCCAAATTAAAGAAGAGTACCTGAACGCATCGTTACACTTGTGAAACCTGGGCAGTGTGGTTAGAAAATTATTCACACATTGAATCTCTGCATGAAAAAAAAAACATTTATTGGCAACTTTTGGTGGTTTGTTCTGACCAAGAACCAATACTATATAGAGTTATTGAGTCTGTTATATTATGACAGTATGTAGAGGCACTGCTCTAAAGTGGATCTGTGATTTCTGTGTTTCACAGCAGTGCTGAATGTATCCTTTCTTATTTCTGGGTTTTTCAATTCTTAAGCACCTTTGACCTAAATCCGATTGATTTTCACCAAATTCATGCTTAAAGTGTGTTCTGTGAAACTACTAAGAAGTTTCAGATTGGTACTGAGAATGAGTCCTTCCCACCAGAAAACTTGCATCAGGAGGAATAACTTGACCATAACACATGATAAGTTCACCTAATATGCACTGTTTCATCTTGTAACCTGAATCTTCTTTCTTCTGGTTCTGCAACAGAGGAGTTGTCTGCGAGCTCTAAAATGTACCCGCTACACCGTGAGAGGTACAAACACACCATTGTGTCCGTGTTGTGGCTTTGCATGTTAGGGATGGGCGATATCACTAGTTCTAATATCCTTGGCAATAATACTGAGCTTCACATCACTGTAACTGACACTTGAATGTTCCCTCAGCAAAAACTGTAAATGCAAACCATAGAGGCATTAGTTCATAATTTATTAGTAAGTGTGATGAATTTAGACACTGTTTGGCCAAAAGAACAAGGGAAGTGTAGAAGTAACATAATATTTATGCAGGGGTTGCTAATTTTTTTTTAAATGGGGCAGCTATTAGAGGAAATGCCAACACTGCAGCAAGAAATCAAGAAAGAACGTTTGAGCATTAATGCATTTGCTCCTTTTCTGATACCCTGAACTACAACATATGAACTACAAGGTATTAATAAATTAGTATTAATCCGCCCATCCCTACTTTATTAGATATTCATTTGCCTTTAAACAGAACCCACCATCATTTCACATGTGTAATGTTAATCCCCCTCCGACTGTCTGTGGAAACTGCATCAAACAATGTCATACAGTGTGGAGGCTTCGTGCTTGTCATGATGTGCAGATGTTGTCAGCACGTTCTACAGCTCTTGCTGTCATCGCTGGGTCTCCCTTTTATTGTGTCATCGTCCTGTCACTTGCTCCACTGCAGCTCGACTGCTCCACATACAGCCTGATTGTTAAAACTGTTTATCAGTGCATCATGATCTACAAGCTCTTGACTTGTTTTGCATGCCAAACCTTAGTGTTTAAAATAACTAAGGCGATCTAACACTTGTGTGTAGATGAGGTGTTTCCCTGTTATGTGCTGTGATTTGAATATGTAATATCATGAAATGGAAATCCACACGTTTGCCTGAATTGAATCAAGTGAATCTATTCCAATTCTAAACTATATTTTCAGTAAAAAAGTGTCTTATAGTAGACATTTGTGTTATTATTAAGTGAGATAACCACTCAACACGCCATGTTAATTTTTCTGTCTGGCTGCTGATTGGCTGATTGAACACAACTCTGTTCACTCACCACAGGCAGAAACCCATGAAAGAGGATCACTGAGAAATACTGAGCTCAGATCAGCCCATGAGAATCAGTAGAGTTTAGAGCTGCAACTGTTTATCTATTAGTCAATCAACAGAGTGATTATCACCTGTTTTGGGAATCCATTATATATTTAAAGGATCTGTGAAGCAAAAATGATAAGTGTTGGCGATGATGGATGGTGTCAGCACAATCTTTACTGCATTTTTTTACTTACATGATTGCAAACTGAGTATCTTTGAAATTCAGGACTGTTTGGTCAGATTAAACAAGCCGTCTGAGTCCATTTCTGACCTTTTATTAATGAATCGATCCATTGAGGAAATAATCTGCAGATAAACAGATAATGTTTGGTAGTTTGTTGAAGCCGTGCTGGATTTGACACGCTCAAAATATACTTTCAACCAAAAATCTTTGTATGATCAGACGTGTAAAACCCTCAAAATGAGCACTTTTAGAGACAGTTGTAACCTACATCTATAACCTCATCCTGATAAAGAGTGGATGCATAATTCCCCTAAAACCTCCTGAGTTATGCTTTTTCTTTTTGACAATTCAATTTTTTTGTGAACATTAAACTAATTATATGTAGTGTTTCATTTAGTGAGTTTTAGTAGTTTTGTTTTCCATATCTGTGCAGCTCAAGGTGTTTCTCCCAGGCTGCTATTTTTCCTTGTTTTCAGAATTCCTGAGAAGATAAGCTTTTGGTGTTTTGTCTATAAACTCACAAAGATACAGTATCAATATGGGTTTTGTCTTCTCAGGGTGAGAGTAAATAACTCGTAGTATGTAAAATTTGCAGTCCAGTATATGGACTGTGGACCATGTGGACCACTGTGTCACACTCTGGGAAATGCAACAAATGTACTGCTGATCTCAGCACAAAACAAATGGGGGTGGAAACATAAGTTATACTATTTAATTCAGTCAAGCTCATAATCAGAAACAGCAGTGTTGTAGCAGCAATTCACACAAATGACTAAAATGCATATATGAAGCTTTTATATACACAAAATGAACACACTAAGTATTCTGACCTGCCTCAGTGTTACAGTTACAGTTCGGTCTGTTGTTGAGCTGAACACGCAGATATTTTCAGATCTTCAATAACCGGCTGGGTCCTGTTTTGAGTTGACCTGTTGACCTGAAGGCTGTGACATTTATCTATAACTCTCTGAATAAATGTAAATATGTGTATTACCCATTGTAAATTGATTTCCTTAAGTTGGAAACACACATGTAGTTTATGTGCTT
Organism: Leuresthes tenuis; assembly: GCF_036924035.1. Classification (NCBI taxonomy): domain Eukaryota; kingdom Metazoa; phylum Chordata; class Actinopteri; order Atheriniformes; family Atherinopsidae; genus Leuresthes; species Leuresthes tenuis. The sequence goes on along the minus strand of NW_027325361.1, from coordinate 10,355,997 downwards.
GTTTCAGAGCAGGTCACAGCACTCTACATAATTTCCGGTACCTCTTACTCATGTGAGGTAATGAGGATGTTTCTGCCAGTATGAAGTCATTTACCGTTGAAATGTGGTGTAACTCCCTCTGCACCACAGAGAACATCAAAACTGCTTTCGGAGTGGATATAACCACTTAATCTGCATCATTATATCTTAAAAACTGTTAAGTGTCTGTGTCCTTCCACAAGCCAAGGAGAAACCAGCTGCTCTGAGTTGAGGAGCTTTTAAATTGGTGTTTAGGAAGCATGCACAGTTGTATGATTAGCCAGTCATCACAGCTTGCTGTCTGTTCTTTCCATTTCACCGCATTTGACTGCCGTGAAAGTGCATAACAATGGAGAAGTTGGCTTTTTCTGTGTTTCTCTCTCTGACCTTCATCCTCAATAAAGTAAACACCCTGTCTTTGTCTCCCCTTCACAATTCATGATGGTTGCAAGTTATCTTAACTCCTGCAAGAGGAGCTAACCTTAAGACTAGTGCTGCAGTTTCCTGTTTAATGCAACCAAAAGCTTACTGTTTGGGTATTTTTTTTTTACCTTTGCTTTTGCCTCTTAAATCAGAGAAGAAAAGAGATGCTTTTGAGTTATTCTTCATCTTCTGATCAAAGAGAAAGCAAACCTGTAATAAAACCCTTCCAAGTTTTCCGGCTTCGTGTCAGAGTAGGAAACATGGCCTGTGCTGGGTTGTGGTGAGTGTTGCAGTTATAGTGACTTGTTGAGCAGCTACAGTATGAGTTGGCGTTTCCCCTTGCTGTGCTATTTTGGTATGTAGTTGTAGTGTTTCATGTTGCCTGACCGTGCCAGAAAGTGGACACGAGTCTGCTGCCTCTCAGAGGTCAGAGGAAGTAGACCCTTAAAGGAGAAGTGCTGTCAGGGGCACAAAGACAACTGTCAGAAAAGCAAAGCAAAAAGGCTTAACTGCATTGGAGAGCCTGAGGTCCTCAGAGCATCTTAATGTACAGATGGTGAAAAATTATGCCTGGCTGACTCTGTTTTCAACTGAATTTTTCTGGTGGATGCAGAAAGCAGGACAAGCCTGTTTTTATGGTTTAGGGGTTGAAATATGCCAGTTAACTGGGATTATTACAAAATTGAACAAATATGTCTCACATCAGTTTCGTTTTCCAAAATATATGTTCTGCTTTTATCAGTCAGACAGTCCTTAACTATTAACTGAACAGTATGAGTGTTACGTTTTGATGAGGTGAATGAAAAGCTAAAAGAAACATATAGAGTGATACTGGACCGTCTGCACTTCAGTGTTACATTTCCATTTAGTAGCAATTAAAAAGAACTTGACACTTTAGTCAAAGGTATGCACACATTTTATCTAAATACGTCTATATATTAAAGTAGTTTTTGGTCTTTGCAGTTATTGTACTTCCTTTATAAGCATCCATCTGTATTTTAGAAAAAGGTTTCTATCGTCCAAGTTGGCTTTTCAGGTGTTTCTTTTTTTAGGTATTACAGATGCATCTTAATTGCTGGCAGTGGCAACTTATACTCTGTATATATAGCAGGTCCTGCCAGCCAACAATTAACATACTAAAAGTTTTTAAGTTTCTGTATATTTTCCCTGTAATCATTGGCTACATTTACATGGAGAGCATGAAGAGCAATATTTCTGATATGATCCCAGTTAAGACGTCACTCTGAATCACTGCCACATAGGCAGCATTTTCTGATTACCTTAACCGAAAAAAGGTTATATGTAGAGTGTGTAGTAAACAGGAGAAGTTATTTGAACTATGACAATCTTATCTGCATTATGTAAACATGTATACACCTTGATTACAATATTAAGTCCCACAGGAGTTATCATATCAACACACTGCTGCTTTACTGTGCTGCCCTGGAGTTGTTGTTTTTTTTTTTAAGCTCAATGTCACTTGTTCTCATTGATCTAGTTGCTTGTTTCTATCATAAGATCTGGCAACACTGACTCTGACAGAGTTCATTGCAGAACACGAAGGCTGCAAGAAAAAGAAGACACACTTTTGAGTCAAGGGAGAAGCCTGAGTAGACTGGAGCTCTGTGTTTTTGAAGCATATGGATGTAATTAAAACTTCTGATGGGCTCAGACATTGCAGTTGTGTTGGGGGACATAATAGGAGCATAAGATATTACTCATACTATGCTTTGTGACTTGTAAAGCAGAATATGAATGGAATATTCTGTCTCATCATGTAAATGTCATATCAGAGTATTTTCTTGTTTAGATGAAGGTCAATAGTTAGAATATTGCTGTTCACGTAGATGACTCTGCTACCTGCGAACTTAGCAGCAGGTGCAGTGCAGATCATGTTTGGCTGAAAAAGCCAGAAATCAGACATCAACAGACCAACAATGCGGTAACAACTGTAAATCCACTGGAGACCCATTTGTCAAATGTGTTAGTAAAACTGTAGCTTACACGACTTTAAATCCATGATTTATGATGTTTTAATTATCTCATTTGAGAAGCTGGGTGCAACAAATGATCGATTGGTCATATTTTTATTTATTTCCTGTCTATTCAATAAGTTAAATGCACTTGATTAGTAACTGCATATCTGATTTATAAACTATCAAGGACCAGAACTGCCATAAACATATATAAGGAAATAAGTAATTAAATATTTTTTACATTTATGTTTACTTGCTTTACATACTTGCTTTACATTTTTCTCCCACATTTAGTTTTGCATCCATGTTTATTATTTTTTTATTTATACATTTATTTATTTATTCATTTCCACATGTAGCAATTGATTAATTTCCACTTCCGCAGACTTTTGGAATACCAGAGAATCAACTTCTGTGTTTGTGTGTGCAGCTAACAACAACTGTGTTGTTCTGAGCTAAGTCAGCAAGTTCACCAGCAAGCTCCTGACCGGAAGCCATTATCTCTCAAAAAGTAGGGCAGAGCCAGTTGGTTCCCTTTGGATTTATTTAGAGCTGATTGGTTGACACCATGTCTTGTAGATGTCCAATCATGCTTTAGACCAAGGTTAGTATCGCCCACCTCATTACCATATATTCGAGGGAAGAAAAGGGAAAAGAAAAATAATAATGTGGAAAAGTGGGAAGATGAATATGTGTAGATTTGGAAAAATTAAAATGAATGAATCAATACATGTGGAAAATAATAATAATAAAAAAATGTGGAAATAAGAATAAATGTGGAAAAAAAGTGTAAAGTAGATAAAAAAATAAATGGATCGATGAATTATTTTATTATTTGTTTCTGCATATATTTATTTATTTTTGATTATGGTAGTTTTAGTAATTAATGGCACTTTTTAGTCGAGCTAATTTTGTCAGTAGCCGTGATTAATGAAGTTCTGAATGTTCTTTGCTGTTGTGTCACTTTCTTTTTGATTGTCAATATTGCAGTTATGTCAAAATACATTTCGTATAGGTATCAGCAAAAAATCAGTCAGCATTATGAATAACCAGGGTTATCTGCCATCCTTAATGCTCTGCAAATAAAAATACTGCAGTTAGGTGTCACGTTCTGCCTTCTGTGCTCAAAATCTGGGGATCTCTCCAGAGTATTTTCAGGTGTAAGAACACTCATCAAGCACAAATTTTCCTGCTGTGCATGTCACATAAGTGAAAGTGCAAGTATGAACAAGTCCAGGCCTGATTCTCTGGACATTCTCTTTTGCTCAGGCTGAAGGCCTTCAAAGGGCTTTTGTTTACTGCATGCTTGTTGCAGTAAAACTTTTAGCCGTAATACAAGTAATCTACACTTTTATACAGGGTGTTAAATTGCCCTTTTTTTAACCCTTTTTTAAGCTTGCCTTCAGACCTCCTCCAAGTTCTTCCATTTAGAGTTTGAACTACAGATTTTAAGTATAAGCAGAATGATTTGTGGCTGTGACTTCAGCAGCTTTGGTCTCTCTGCTGGCTGTTTGGAGCCCACAAAGCTTAAAGGCTTTATTACTGTCAGTTTGAGGTGTATTTTCCCAGTGAGCAGCTAGTTGTATTTGACCGCAGGGCCAGACAGGAGTGTGCAGCTTCTGTTTTAGAGATCAGAGATTCAGGCTGATGAGTGGGGTATCAAGATTAAGTGTCGAGAAGTGAAAGGGATTAGAAAGTGATGACTAGGGGCGAAGCTATAGTGTGTGTCTGCTTGCGAGTGTGTCAAGGCAACTAGTTGGTGATTAAGAAATACTTCTTTAAAGTTCTTTACTGAAATCCACTGAGTATTTTCTTAATTCTTAGTTGTAAGTTGAACTGAAGAAGAGATATCATTATGAATGAATGAATGAATGAATTGAATATTCAAAGCTGGGATAGTCAGAATCGTGGAAAACGAGCAAAGTAGACTTTGAAAATACAGCCATCCTATGGCTGTCCCAATCATAGACTCTATAAATGATGGACCCATCTGCTGCTGGACATGAAGCAGGCACAGAGGTGCCCTAAAGTGCAATAACACCTACAGCTGCCAGGTGCCGGCTCCAACACATCTCTGGCTCAGTTGGACACTCATTCAAAAAAAATTAAATGCTAAGTCAGTGAAATTTTTGCACAAGTCATTATGGTCTCATTAGGTAGATTCACTCCTCATCAGTGTGTTGGTAGTCCCTATGTAAATAATTCCATAAATTTATATGTATGAGTCCTCAAAGTCATTTGTCCAAATATGGTCACCTCTGGCTCCAAAAAGGTCAATATGGTGAAGGCTGAATGTCAAGCCTGAGGCTTGACAATGACAATTCACATAGGAATGGGTGATTCTTCCTTTAATTTACATGTACTATAGTAGTATAATCCTCTCCTACCAAAGGTGCATGGGTATATACAGTACTTTAGCTGTAGTTAGTAGAATGCTAGAATATTAGCAAAAGCTTAAACTCTGTGAGGATTGTGATGTGATTTTATGAGATCTTTTTATGATTTATCGTCCGTCCTTTGAAGACCCTGTTTGATAACTCTTTCTTCGTCCTTTGGGATGCTCACAAGTGTTGCAGTTCTTGCTGTTGCTTTGATTGCAGCTTTTCCTGCAGACTTTTTCAACATTGAAACAGTCTTTCCAACTGAAAAGATGTGCATTCAGACAACAGCTATCCTATTGCAGGAAAGATTTTCTACCGCTCGAAAACGGAGCCAAAAGCTGAAGCTGCAGCTGTCAGCTGAAGGGGAAAATGTGCTGTGTCTAAGTCAGTAGTGATGGAGTCATAATCTATGCTATCAGAGTCATAAGCCACTTGTTAGTAGTTTTGCAATCATGGCCCACTTGGGTTGGGTGGTGTCTACGTGTACAAAATAGAGGTGTCATTAACTAAATGGAAGTCAGAAGTAAAAAAAAATAAACGGCTACCAGATGTTGGTCTTGAACACGTAACATGAAATGTTAATGATTGAAAGCGCTGTATATAACATATCGTTCAACCTCCTCCTGTTTACTTATAAGGATTTTCTTTTTGATTTGTAGAGGGAAACGGTTTAGACGTATTCACACCTTCAGTTGTATTTAAGGGCTTGAAAAAATTACCTTTAGTCTATAGCTGTTTTTTAGGGCCTTATTTCTTTCCATAGTCACCTCGTGAACGCTCAGGACGGGTATTGGATCGAAGAGAAGTTTTGGTGTAACCTATTGGTTTCCTTGGCTAGGCTACTTTTTTCTTTTTTTTTAATTGGCTTTGTATGTATGAATTGGACCAATTTAGTGATTTTAATTTGATTGGATTGAATTTGATTGGACTATGATTGGATTACAATTAATTGGATTCAATTGGATTGTATCTTCGAAGTGCCTTGATATAACATTTGTTGTAATTTGGCGCTATATAGGTCAAATTGAATTGAATTGAGCTGTTCTGGTTGAAGGACTTATTGGAATAAGACCGCAGTTCCTTGGCCTGGAAAGCTGTTACAGATTTGGTCATTCTCATCCCATTCTCAGAGTTGAAAAAACTAGATCAGGTTGAAAAAAGCGGTGGTTCCTGGTGTTAGTTGTATTTTCTGCTTTCAAAACCCTGTTTTTTTTTTGTCTATCAATCACTGCAAATGTCAGTATTCATCTGCATTGTAGACCAAAATATCATAGTAACATTGGCAAAACATTCCATCCACATTTAAGTTCAAGAGAACTACGTTCTATAATTGTTTCTTCTTCTTTGGAGTTAATGTAACGGCATAATTCTGTGATGTTATAATTTGGCAGAGGCTGAAAAAATCAAAAATGGAATTTTCAAACAAATTTGGGCTGAAAACATTCAGCGTTGCTCTGTATCTTTCATATCTTCAACATCTTAGAATTGAGAATGCTGTATTGGTTTTTGTACAAGATATTTCACAGCTTGCTTTTATCAGAAAGAAAAAAAACCCTAGAAGGGGCAAAGTCATTTGATGTAAATATTCCTCCTTACTGTAGCTTGTCTGAATTGATTTTCATTTCTATGATCATTAGCTAATTGGAAAAACCCCACGATGTGAAGCATTGTTTATGTCATTAGAAGAGCACTTTAAGCTGAGTTTCTAAGGTAAATGAACAGAAAGTTGAGTCAGTTTTTATTTGCACACATTTTGGTCATTAAATAAGAAACTGAGGATGCAGCGCGTGACCTGAATGCAGCAGAAACAAATGTTTCCAGTCATACAACAATGGAGAGAATGCTATTACGCATCAATTCTTTCCATGTTAGCTGGTATTGGAGGGGGATCAAGATTAGATAATGGTGGTCTTCACTGAGTTACACTAAATTTTTTTAAGACATCACTGTCATTTTGAATCTATATGAGATGCAATTTTCCCAGTGGAGGCAATGAACTGTTATCTGGGGTGTTCGAGTCGTAATTTGAAACCGAGCACGAATGCCTGCAGAGTCAGTGCAGCCACAGAGGTCAGAGGAAGTGTATTAAAGTCTCCCTGTAGAAAGCTCAGTCCTTCTACTGTCTGTTGTTCAGCTTGTCCAGATGGAGCTGTCATACAAGTCCCTCTGTTTATGGCCTTTGCTACAAGCAGCAGCCAAATATTCCTGTGATATTTTTCTTGTTCCTCTGAGGAATTATTTCATCTGTGCAAATGTGAAGCTAAGAGAGTGCTTGCGTGCTCAGCAGAAACCTCACCAAAAGACAGGCTGCAGGAGGAGAAGGCCTGTTTGTTTGCCTGCGTCGAACATTTCATCTGATCTCTAATTCTGTATGTATGGCCATGTCCTCAAACTTCATCTGGGTGCTTCATGGCAATCAATTTATCATGAGGGTGGAATGCAGCTGATCGCCTCAGGGCTGCGTGCCTCCTGCTCTATCTGGTATCATTTCTGCGCTCTTAGGAGGTATTTTGAACAGAGTTTGTGACGTAAAGAAAACTTAAAACTTCAGTTATGTGCTCAGACTCAGCTATTTTACTCTCCTGTCCTGTGACAAAGGAAAATAAAGATTTTACCTTGTCAAGACTCTCAGACGTTTTATTGAGGGAAGGTGTAGTTTTTAAGCCAGCAGTTGGCATTACATCAAAATCACTCAGAGAAGAGACACTTCTGCAGACTAGAGCAGTAAATGAATGCAGACTCTTGCAGAAGTGAAGGGAGTTCCAGAAAGGCTTAAACAGTTATTGCGCCCATTCAAGTTTTGTCCACACTTGAGACTTGCTCTGTTCTGCATTCTCAGATCCCAGCGGAGCTTTCACTCTTTAGTTTTTCAGTCACTCTGACCCTGAAAACAAATGAATAAAAAGAAAAGGATAAGGAATGTAGCAACTGCTCTCATTAAATGAAAAAGTGTTCAATAGAAAACTCTGTGAGAGGTTTCCTAACAAATACCCTTTCTGAGGTGTTTGACAGTAATTTGAAAGAAAAATCTGTTCTTTTTTAAAGACTACGGTCCAGTGACTCTGTAAGTCTAAATTATCGAAAAGCTTTGCTGTTCTGTAGAAAGTCTGATGCTACAGTATAGTGTTAGATTGTGGGACTCTAAATGTTCAAGCTCTCACTAATTCGACCATCCTTTAGTTAATGCGACATGCTTACCATTCAGTGATCGTCGTTTGGTTTGGAGCCAAAAACTTATAATTACCAGAAAATTTCTTTCAAGATCAGATGAGGATCTCTCGAGCAAATTCGATTCCAAACCCAGTATGCACACACAGCCTTGAAGGTGATGTACACATTAGTGTGTGTAACTAACTTTGGAATTCTGCAGGGAAATAATTCAGATCAACTACCTTGAAGGTGTTGGCGTCATGGTTGTCTTTTCTCTGCTACTTCTGATTGTTGGATGTGTGTTAAGGTGTTTCAGATTGTAGCTTAGATTTCATACATACGAAGTGTTTTCTGAAGTGACTGAATTAGAAAGTAATTTGCAGATTAATCAGTGATTAAAACATTGTTTTTACAGTTAGTTGCAACTGTAATTCCTGTGTTTTATATTGTAGGGTCCTACAAGTTCACCCTGTCTGCTGTCCACTCACAGAGTTCACGTACTGTTGAGTTGTAGACCGTTGGGTCTGATATTTGACATTTTGGTTATATCTATGCATGCTCACAATGCTCAAAGGATGTTGTTTTAATACAATTCTGGCTTATTATTGCTCTGGCAATCATCTGCTTGTTAGGATGTTGGTGCTTTATTGAATTTTCACTCTGCACTTATCAGAAATTAAACAAGCCAGTTTCACTCCCAAGCCGGCAATAGATGTTTGAATTTGTGGTTTAAAATCTTTTTTTTTTTTGGGGGGGGGGGGGGGGGGGGGGGGCATCGATTTGCTCTTCAACTTCCACCACTTATGTCTGCACAAGGCACCTTTTATCTGCCAAAATGTTCAGTTTTACCTTAGTTATGTTTATAAATGGGGAGATTATCAATTTTTTTATAGCATCCAATCTGTCTTGTTAAGGTTGTATAAGGTATATTTTCAAAGTATATTTCTAGGCTTTGCACTTTAAACCCAGAGGAGACCCCTCAAATTTATTGACCCCAGAAAGGAAAATAGCTTTACTTTTTTTTCATTTTATTGTCAAAATAAACTAATTCCTTGTTTTAAAACGGAAACAAATTGATCAAGATGAAAAAACAAGTTGGGTATTTCCTTTCTAGGTCATACTGCACAGCCCTACAGTCTAGTTCAGAATACCCTGTAAATCCCATGTTTTGTCTTGGCTTGAACACTACGTCGTCTTGCGACATCTCCACAGGAAGGACAATCATGTCCGATTTGTTTTAAAGGTAGTATTTCGTCTCAGTTGGCAGCTTCTTAAGGTCTGTTGTCACCCAAAACATGATCATACTGTAACCATTACAAAGTCATTTCAATGAAAACCTAATGACTGAAAACATAAAGTGGGAGTTTCCAGGTTCGACCACTCATATGAGGAGAATGGGTGGCTTTTGTAGCCGTTCTGCAGCGTTCTGTGAGAAGTACGCAGGTATTTTGAAAAACTGTATGATGCAATGCTTGGTGCATGTTTTTGACCCCTTTAATTACTGAAGTGTAGTCTGAACACGGTTCACTCATGCATAGAGGATGAGGGGGAGGGATGGATGGCCATATATATGTGACCTGGAAAAGATGAACAATAATTGATGTACATGACCCTTTTCCGTACTGAGGTCTCAGGCTTGCAGCAGGAGTTGGGTCATCAGCAGACCGCTGTACGGTTACAAAGCAGCAGTTTACTACATTTATTCAGTTGCTGTATTTCACTCAAGTAAAGAAAATGATTGCTCTCATAAATCTTCTGCATTTATAAAACGCAGATATCATTTTTAGCTAGGACATTTACAATAAACAAGTATGAAAATACCTTTGCAATGCTGAGCAAGTGTACTTGAAGTTAATTAAGTCTATTGAGACAAATTCCTCTCAGCGAAATGATTTCTTCAGTATATTCCTACAGATTGCTGTTGCATCATTTCAAATGAACCAGTAGGTGTGCCTGATCTTTCATGTGTTCTTTCAGATTAGTTTGTATAAAAACAATATTGATATTATGATGAAATACTGTATGACCAGACTTCATCATTTTTGAATGACCTGTCACTTGACACGATGGGCGCTTCCATGTAAAGTCTACAGGCTACTATAGCCAATGGGAGTTCATTTTTTCAAGAAAGTGCATGGCCCTCTTCTGCTGCATATACACTGAGTTAGCTGTAAATGAACTTGTTTAGCACTAATGCATTGAATAATCAAGAGAATTCTTAAAATTGTTACTTAAAATTTACTTTCAGCATCAAGCTAGAAAGCCACAATGGCTGGGGCCAGTCCTCTGTACATCCTTTGCCCACATTTGTGTAAGAAACATCAACTATGTTCTGGAAAGCTTTTTGAGAGTTTCTGAGGTTTTTGTGAAAAAAAAAAAAAGGTTCAGACATATCATTTTTCATAGGTCCCAGTAACTCTTAGATTGGTTCTGTTGGTAAATTATTGGGTTGCCAGTCAGAGTTTAAGCCTGACAATTTTTTTTAAATAATTTTACAACCAGCTATGAATCACTTCAAAAGACTTTATCCCACAACTCGAGTACCAACCCCTACAGCTAGCAGCATGTGCTCACTTCAAAATAGCAAAGCCAGCAGCAATGTAACTAAGAACACACAATAGTCAGTGAAAATCCTTCAATGGTGCATGTACAAGTTCAGTCTCAGTGTATTTACAATGCAGTTACACAGTGCCAAAGGTTCTGTATAGAGTGCCCTGATCAACCCCACCCCCAGTCAATGTCTCTTTTAGATTAGTTAGTTCTCTTTGTCAAGACAGTTTGAAATTCTGCTGAAGGAATTTTTCCTTGAATTTCAGTTACAGTGGAACATTGTGTCTATGTACAAGTTTTGATAGGTGTTCTGCTATGAAACTCTGTTACCTCCTAAAATCCTGGCAACTCACTTGCGATCAGCTCCTGGAAATAGTCATCCAGAATGGAGCAAGATGGCAGAGATGGATGGAGATGAGTTCTAGATGTGAGGACGACATGGCAAACAACAAAGTTCAAATCACGCTGCCAGGGATTTGCAAACTAACAGCTACACAGACAGACTGAGCCACTGCCTGCTGTGTGCCGGCCTGTGTGTCATGCCAAGCTGCTTAAATGCCCAGCCATTCATTTAAGAAGAGGTGTGTTTCTGACGTCAGGTTTGTGTGATCTTTAAGACATCATGTCGGTCTTTTTGGACTGTTAGCTTCCAAAAGAAACCAAAATCAAGCATTGACTCTGCACCATAACTGCAAAAACTGCAGGCAAAAAAAAACAACAACCTTGAACCTGTATCTGAATTAGTGGAATGATCTGAACCAGATTTTGAAATATTCTGTGTGATTTGTGCTGTTCCACACTGTTAAATTAAAAAAAATAGTTTTAGACGTATTTTTCTTTCATCCTGAAGATGATATAGCTTGTATTCACTGCACGCTTGTTGTTGACATGCTGTCACACAAAAACAGCTGTGTCCTTCAACACAGTAGTTCAAGGCTTCTCTCTCTCACAGCACCTGTTTTAATTAAAAGTTACACACTCATTTTAATTGGATGAGGTGTGTGCACATACTTTTTACATGCACTGCATTCATTTAGACAAGACCTCTGTGACAAGCTTTGGTTTAGCATTTGTGTGCACCTCGGGAGCACTTTAATCACCTCTTAATCTGTTCATATTATCAAGCGTCAACATGATGCTTCCTGTCTGAGCTGACTAGTTTGATGGGATTTTCACAGAAACGTCGAGACTGGGCCGAACGAACGATGGGACTTTAATTTCTTCTGATCCACTGTTATGGCTGATGATCATAATTTCTCATGAAGATGAGAACATGACAGATTCAGAAATCCTGGAAATTCTGCCAGAAACAACTGTGCTTGGATAATGATTATTTATTTATTTTTGGCTTATTGCCTTAATGTCCTGGTTATTACTCATGCAGCCTGATGATTAGTTTTTATTGAGTCTTATTAAGTGTGTTCATGGTACGGTCGATGTGCCTCAGAAGCATTTGGTGTTCTGAACAGGTTTGTACCTCCTGACACTGAGGTAAACAGTAAAAAAAAAGCTGGGAATCTGAACGAATTTAATGCAGTGGTGGAATGATTGAAAGAGACGACCGGATAGAAAGACAAACACCCTGCTTGTGTTTGGTTTATTATTATCATCATCATTATTATTATTGTTATTATTACTTTCAAATAGGATTAAACTTTCAATTCATTGCCACTTTTTATTGCTGTGAATTTCTGAGCTTCACAGCGCGAGGCAGCCAAAAACACTTTTTTTTTTTTTTTTAGCCTACCGAGGCACTGCCATCTTCACATACATGCTGTTGTGCCAAATGCAATGCAACCTGAAGGGACTGACAGCAGCTGTACAGCTTCTGTGTTTCACTGTGATCAAATGGACCTTTCCAAAAGCATTTGACATAAAGTTTCTAAAGATGAATTTTGTTCTGCCTTATTTTCTAATAATAGAGAAAAGTGCCACTTTTTCAAGACAAATGATGAAAGAAAAGTTTTATTTATTTTGAAAATTAAGTCCAAAGATCACGGATAACCTTAATATTATAATAATAAAGCATAAATTAACTGATTAAACTCTACTTTAGTTTAAGCAACAAGGAAATGTCTTCTTTTCTTTGCCCACAAACACAGATGATTGAGCTGAGTCTTGCTCAGTCTCTCACTTTACTTGATCTAATAGACCAAATTGAGTGGAGTTGAATTTATTCCTGATATTATTTCATCTTTACTCTCGACATTGCAACTTCTTCTGGAAATGTAACATTTAAAGAAAGAAAACGCGACTTTTAGTTTTTTCACACTTTTTTTAAAGTACTTTTTATATACATTTATTGTCACTTGGTTGTGTTTGATATCTTTTAATAAAAGACATTCATATTGAAAACCCAACAAAACGTTTGCATATAGTACATGGATATGTTCTTTATTTATATGTATTTTCATATGTACTTATAATACATCTGTAAGCACATCGATCCAAAACAACGTTACATTAAACCCTTTTCAGGCTCATATTAATTGATTTGCCATTGCCAGCAAGTCATTCATTTTACTTTATCTTTATTAATGTTGTTGATTTATTAATTACACATAAACATATGAGACTTTATCTGCTGCTCCTGCTGCAAAAATGGAAACTTAAAGAAAGCCTTTAATTTTTCATTTTTGTTTGCTAAATCCATGTCGGAAAGTTCAAAGAAGCTGTAGTTGGTGAAATTAGGGATATTCATTGTATCTGTTGTCGCAGCTATCCTGGACCCGAATGACACCACCTAACTATGCCTCATGGGCAGCAATGCTATTGTTTATTGTCAACTGTAGCTTCAGCAATCTGTGCAGAAACAATACTGACTGTTGTTTTCATGCAAATGTTCAGTAATTCCAACCAAATCCAGCCAGAACAATTCTTCATATAGCCATGCTGACCTATATAAGTGGTTGTTTCTCTTTCTTAAACAAAGACCAGAGCCTCCTCCCAGCACACATTATCCCCATTGTTGGCATATAATTGGCATGAGGTGAAATGGCTCATTGCATACATTAACATTGTGCAAACTCTGTTAGCTGCGTATTGTTGCATGAATTCACCAAAGGGCCTCTGTGGACCCTTATTGTCCTGTGAGCTTCCCCCCCCACCTACATAGTGAGTGTATGTAGTTTGTCTTCAAAGAGACCAGAATGGCTACTTCCTACCACTAACATCAGGAAGGCTTCAATGACCCCCAAGGACTTGGAAAAACAAAAATGATCTTTAATGATGTTCTCAGACTTCAGGCTTTAATCAGAGTGTTAAAAAGGGTTTTCTCAATCGGTTAATTCTGTTTTTATCTATAAAGTATTGCATAGTTCAGAAACTGAACTGCACTGAATACCTTTGGCCACTTGTGGTCTTATTTTTAAAACAGGATTATTGTTATCAGAAGCTAGTTGCTATCTCTGAAAAGTTTTTCACATATATGAATATTTCAGTGCAATTTTTTTTAAATAGAAGCAGGGATGTAAGTTGGGGTGGAACACAAACATTTCAGGGGCTAACCTGTCAGAGCCAAAGATAGGGAGGGTTTTACTTCTCTCTGGAAGTTAATCACATTAAGGCTTATGTATTTCAACAGAAAATTGTCAATAATTTGGCTGTAACTATTTCAAATACAGAAATGATTCTGTGGTGTAAATCTCTGTGCGTACTTTGTTAACATTTCTGAAAACGTGAACACCGCATACGACTCCATCCACAAATGCAAGCTAAAACTCCAGAAATGCACCTGCCTGCTCTGAACCAGTTCTTGTTTAGGATGGACTGAGTTGAAGTTAGAAAAATGTCTTTTGGTCTGACAAAAGATTTTAAATTCTTTTTGAAAATCATGGACAACATCTTAAAAGGAAAATGACCTGAACTGAACCCCCATGTTGCCTACCGACGCATTCATCTGTGAATGAATGTGAATGTATCGAATAAAAGCAAAGGCTTTGTACGAATGCTGTATGAGCCAAGGAAGATATACATAACTGAAAGAATAATTATTAAAAAACAAACAAAGTCTTGGAATGATGGAAGTTTTGAATAAATAAAGACAAATAAAACATTTTTTTTAAAAAAATAATTAGGCCACAAGTGTTGTGATTTAAACCAATAGTAAACATATTAGGGAGGACTAACCCCTCCCCACCAGTGTATTATAGTGACGATCAGACTCAAAGTTTACAGTCCAGCACTTTATATTGACCCTTCAAAGTTTACCCACTCATTTACTATGAGAAACTGTCTCAGTGAGGAGGGTCTCATGCAGGCAGATTTGTTTCTAACGAAGTCAGACATGTATTGGCTGACATCAGTCTCATCAGTCTCACCACTGATGGGGCTGGATGTGAGATGAAGAGTTCCGACTGATGGTGATTTATTTAGCCTCCTGATGAAAATGACTCATGGTGCTGAGTGATTTATAGCACAATATAGGAAAGGCAGGTGCGTTCCTGCAGATACTCGTTCTTGTTATGTTTTCAGTTTGTTTAATTTTTCATAAGCAGAATTGACCATATTGTTTGTTTTCTAAAACAACTTACCAACTTAAAACTCATTCACGAACTTTTTATGTCTTTCTCCTTGAGGCTCTTTAAAAGAACAGACAAAGCCAAGGCCCTTTGTCTGTAAGCACAACTGTGCAAAAACTATCGAGCCAAGTTTCAAG
Organism: Leuresthes tenuis; assembly: GCF_036924035.1. NCBI lineage: Eukaryota > Metazoa > Chordata > Actinopteri > Atheriniformes > Atherinopsidae > Leuresthes > Leuresthes tenuis. Next base: position 10,340,842 of record NW_027325361.1, on the reverse strand, counting down.
ACCTTTGATGCAGAGGTGGAGCAATGGGAGAGGCAAAGCCAATTATAATCTCGTACTGATCGAGATCACAGGCTTAAGAAATTAGGGCGCAGATCCATGCAGAGGATGTATGATCTGAGCTCCTTTCTAGTTGCAAATGTTTTCTAGTTTCTGAGCCTCATGACAAAATTAGGGTAGAAGTTAGTTGCTTTTTTAAATTTTTTTTAGAGAAACTGTTGCTGAAATAAATTTCAGTTGAATTAAAAAAGTTAATTGTATTAATACAGAAGTCATCTGGGCGATTTCTTCTTCAGAGGGGAATGCCCTCTGTAATAAGTACATCTAAAATTGTTCACATTAACAAGTGAGCAATAATGGAAAACAACACTATTGAATGTCTCAAGATGATACATACACAACAAGATGCAATGCTGGGAGGGAAAAACGTTTGAAACAAGATTAAAAGGAACATTTTTGCCCCTTATATTTAATTTTAGGGTGTGATAAGTCATGCTGTTGAATGAAAGAATTAGAGTTGTTGGTGAACTGTTTATATTCGAATAATGCAAAAAGTTTGATTTACTATGAATAATAATCGATTAATTCTTTGCCACTTGGAAACAATGAAGTAACAGTTAAACCAACAAAGCAAATGAAACTCAATTACTTTTATTTGAAAATTTAGTTTATAGCCTGAAATAGATATCCACCGCTGTTGTTTGCTTAATCTAAAGTGGTCGTAACCATGTTGTAATTAGGTTTTCTTGTACAAAATGCTGTCTTCATGTTTGTGTTTACCTTAAGTTTCTTAGGCTTTTGCAGTTTTTTATGTGTTTTTAATAAAGTGGCTGCACTTAAAACAGACAGACACAAAAGACAATGGAAAATGAAGATCACACTCTTTGTTTGAACATAGTTTTTTAAGCTCTGTCCCTTGTTCTGTACATATTCATTATGCAAATGCAAGTAGTTGAATTGGGTTGAAGATCACCACCAGACACTCTGTATGATACTAAAGATGCAAATGAATACTATAAACAGACATCCAAAAGCCCATAGTTAGATCATATTGGTGAACCTGTCTGCTGTAGAGTTTTGTGATTCAATGTGACACCAAATCATCAGTAAGTTTATGTTGATTTATTCTGGTTTCCTCTCATGTGCTTTGAAGGGAGCAGCCCATCTTCAGTGCCAGAGCTCATGTCTTCCAGATTGACCCGGCCACCAAACGCAACTGGCTGCCAGCCAGCAAACATGCCGTCACAGTGTCTTTCTTCTTTGATGCCAGCCGCAGCGTCTACCGCATCATCAGTGTGGGCGGGACTAAGGTGGGAGCCCAGCACGTAAAAATACATATTCACCCATAAGATGCACCTGAGGTTGCATGTGCATTCGCAGATGTGTTTGAAGTCTTTAGCATGTTCGCTTCATCATACGTTCCTCAAGTACACCGAGACATGTTGTGTGTGCTGCCTGTGAGGTTTATGGAGTCTCACAGAGGGGGCAATTGGTGTCAAAGCTCATGTCCTGTAGGCTTTTCATTTGTCAGAAGGCACATCAGAGAAGCAGGACAGATAGAATTTTTTTTTCATCAAAAAGCAGTTTTTCAAAGTAATATTTGTATTTATTATTCTTTTTCTACTCATAAAGCAAGCATGAAATGTAGATGAAATGCATGAAAGTCACATTTTCTTCACCGATGCATTGATATTTTGCTAATCTGGTACTAGTATTAAATTGGTGAGAGAACTCTTCATTTGTGGAGTATCATATTTTCACAGCATATTTTATTTAGCTCACTTTGTGCAGCGTATCTGGAGGGTCTTCAAATAAACTGAAATGTTTGCTGTTCAGATGTGGCTCTCATGCGTGAGGAAACATTAGTCAGATCTGCACATTGTAAGCTGAATATTTATAACACACACACTGGTAATAGATCATCCACCGTGATGTTAAAGCCTGGGAGTCCCAACTCTAACAGGAAATTTTGTGGAAAACAAGGCCACTTTGCTAGTTTGTCCCCATAAGGCTGGAGGCTTTTGGAGAAGGGACTAAAGAAATAATTTGGCAACAAACCCACCTGATCTGGCTGTTAACTTGGGAATATTGCTGAACAGCTCTTTATACACCACAACAAGCTTTTTCTCTGTGCATTCTTTCTGTGTCCTGGTTGTTGAGTCTGTATCTCCTGCTCTCCAATAGACCTTCATTATGGATATTTACCTGCAAGTAACCTCAAAAGCCTCTTCTGATTCAAAGGCTCCAAAAATCTAAATGTGACCTGTGATATTAATCATGATGTGGTTTTATTATGTTTTTTTTTTTGTGGGTGTGTGTGTGTGGGGGGTGCTCATTTGCATCTGAAAGAAATGAAGGTAAATTATCCTGTTTATTGTGATGAGCTGGTGCACAGTGAATAGGTGGCCTCCTGAAGGGCAATCAGCATATTTGCTGTTCAAGAAAGGTCTTATGAAAAATAACAGTCAACTGTAATGAGTTTGACATTTAAAGGTGATGGTTATTATTCATATCCTTGCTGGTTCATTCTATATATTGAGAATTCTTTGTCCTTGAAAATAGTTGGCTCTTGAAATCAGACTTCTGAATTAAATGAGGCAGCATGCAAGCACATGTCAACAGGAAGGCAGTATACCTTGACTCGCATTACTGCGGTTGTAGTTACTTAGAAATTTGGATTTATGTGAGATGAAAAATTTGGGGTTATTTATCCTGTATAGATTATCATTTACTGTATTTCTGTGTTGCATCATATCATTTTTTAAATAAAATGTGTAAATTCATCCCTCTCTTCCCTCCTACAGGGATCCTTTTCCTCATTTTAAGTCCTGTCATTTATCACTTGTACTCTCTGTGGTGTCAGGCCATCATCAACAGCACCATCACCCCCAATATGACTTTCACCAAAACCTCCCAGAAGTTTGGTCAGTGGGCAGATAGCCGGGCCAACACTGTTTATGGGCTGGGCTTCTCCACAGAGCAGCAGCTGCAGCAGGTAAACGTGACTAACACAAACACTGGCAACACTAAACGAAAGTACTGAACTCTTTCAGGAGGATAGCAATGTGATTTAAAAAGTTATTTAGCACGATATGCATTCAAATAGCTTTTAAGTCAACTTTGCATGTCCAGAATACATAATGTACTTATACTTTAAGAGGCTTCCTTTAGTGGCATTTATCTACAGGATTTCAGCCTTGCTGTTTATCCATCAGAGAAAAAGTAATGGCTCAGTGAAGCTTGATGTACATCACATCTAACATACCCTATACAGTGGTCAGATATCATGTTACTAGAGCAATGATTTAATGAATATGACTCTAGAATGAAGCTGCATGGTAAATAAGTGGTCAAATGTAGAGGGAGGTTTATGCTAGATTATATTTGTTTTTGACTTCTGTCTCTTCTCTCACTCAACCTACAGTTTGCAGAGCAGTTTAAGGAGGTGAAGGAGGCGGCTCGTCTGGCCAGAGAGAAATCTCAGGAGAGGTTTGAGCTGGCCAACCCTGTGCTCAACATTGCAGCGCCGCAGGTGAAGCACTGTTGTTTTTCACTAAAACTCTAAAGAATAAAGTTATCTGACAATCTATACACTCAAATATACTTAAAAAAGAATCAAAGCCAAAGTTATCGCTTAGAGTATAACTGACCTGACAAAAATATCAAAGTCTTCAGTGTTCATCAAAAATAAGTGAAGAATAGTGGAACTTTCATGTAGTAATAAATTAATCTATTTTATAGCTAAACATTCCTTATCTGGTTTTGTACATTCACTCTCTTGAAGAAAAAAAAATGTGTGTATCCTGAATTGAGACATTAGCTGTGTTTTCAGTGCTTACACTTGTTTATTTGAGTGCTTAAGTGTGGCTTCATGCCATGCACTACTTGGAGTACTTGGATAGTGAACTCATAACGGTCAAAAAGATGAGTACGGAATGATTCACATTTCTGAACAGTGGTCGCCATTTTTTCTACCACAGACCACTGACCAATTTTCAGCAAGCAGATTTAGAATTCACCATCAGGGATATCAACAGGGACGTTATGACACAAGACGGCCAACTAAACATTAATTTCCTGTATTTTCCTGTATGGCTGTCGCAATGCTGGAAGACCCCCTTGTCTGTTTCAGCAGAGTTTCTGCAAACTCTTCCTTCCCTTCCCCTGCACAAACACAGAAAAACCTTAATGCCAGCTTTTCTATATTTTTAATGATGTCACTTGATGTCAGTTGCTGCCTGATGTGAGTAAATAATTTTTTTCTTGTCTATGTTTTGCTATTTTATAGACTATGCTAGTAGTAGAATTACAGAAAGACAAGTGAATTCTAGTTTTTTTCCACTAATTTTGAAGTTATTCGGAAACATGAGATATACACCAAATGTATTGAAAAACAGAGAAATGAAAGATTACTCAGTTGGCAAGTAATTTTATCCTGAGCAGGAGCTACATATTTCACATTGATCATAAAATCTAGAAGAAGATAAAGCTTGATGAAGCCTTGGGGATTTTACAACCAGTGATGAAGTTGTTCCTATCATAAGGTTTCAATTGTGTCTCTGTGTTTTTTTTTAATTTTATATCACTAACCAGATGGCCATAGGTTGTTGGCCAGGAAGTTTTATTGTTGTGCAATTATAATATTAATGAATCTGAATAAGTCTTTCTTAAAAGTTTCTTATATCTATGTTACCCTATTAATCCTGCGTGTATCTGCAACATTCACCTTGGGTAGTGACTCGCGTCAGGTGACTGGGAGAAAATTAAAGTTGCCTCAAATTAGTCTTTCATCTCAATCTCAGAAGGAAATACTGAATTTTACAGGAGATAAGCTACAACTCAGATAAGCCACAACATTAGAACCACTGACAGATCAAGTGAGTGATGCTGCTCATCTTGTTATGGTGCATTATTCTTGGAATGCTTGCATCTAGGTTTTTACATGGTTACTCTGACATTTGCCACGTATCGAAAACATTTCTTAAAACCAATCACACCCCCCACAAGGTGACAACTATTCCTTGCAGTTGCAGCACTCCCCAGCTGGACAGCAGCTCTGCCAAAAACTGCTCAAAGGGGAAGGGCTCAAATAAAAAAAAGTCTCAGGTTTCTCAGGTAGAAAGTTAGCATTGCAAAAGCAAAGAGATAAATTATCAATTTTATTTGTAATGCTGGCTGTGTGCAGACATCACCAAGTGAGACCCTACTGCTGCATACAGTTTAGACAAAAAAATAGATTCTTAAAATCTTTCAATGAGAGTAAAAATGCTTACATAGATTGACATGAGTTTAAACAAGATAGAATAACTGATTCAGGTTGTAATAACTTACCTTGTAACATTAAAGAGACACAATGGCCTCTTTAACCCCAGGGCCATTGTGATTGGAGAGCAGTAATATCCATTGCATTTATTTCAGTTTTAAATATATACAGAGTCATGAGGGATTAGAAGAATCCCCATCTGGCTGCTCCATTATTCTCCCATTGTGGTTAACTCCATTAAAAGATTTCATGCATGACAAATGGAGATGAGAGGCAGTAAGAGATGCTGGTGCTGAAGGTGTGTGGTGGGGCAGTAATGACAAGGACTGAGAGAAAGAAGAATGAGGGATGAGGATGATGGAGAATAAAGAGGGGAGAGTAGGGGAGGGAGCTGAATCATCTATAATTGAAGGGAATCTGGCTGCTGCTGAAGGAACAATGGCCAGCTTCATCCTGTCGGTGTTTGCGGTTTCTTAGTGAACTTGATAAGGTGAAAGTTTGAATGCAGTGGAAGATTTGACTTTTTCTCCCTCCATAAAACATGCTGCCCTGTGATATTTAGACTTTTTAGTTGGAATCAAGACATAGAAGGATATTTACTGGCGCAGTATCAACACAACTGAAACACACCCTGTTTGGGAAGCTATGATTTAATTTAGCAAAAATGAAGGAAACTATGTGACATGCAAATATTTGGAGCTCAGTGCTGCTCTGCCAAACTTGCCTATTAGCCACTTCTGCCAAGTATTTGATTGTGTTGGGTTGGCGTAGCAACATAAATTAAAAACAGTGTATGCTTTTGTGTTTGTATACTGTATGTAAGTCTTTCCTAAGAACTGCTCAGGGAGACTGCCGAGTCATGCTGTCAGCTGCGACCTCAGATCAGCTCTGAGACACTCAGATAAGAGCTGATGGTGTGTCTCTTCTATTTATTTTGCGAGGCTTGGAGAAAACACTTCTGAATACAACACCACAGAGCATCAATACAGAGAAGGTCAACACCACAGGAAGGCCAGAGCAGAAATTAGCAATATTTTATCACAGTATGTGATATTTAATGACAGACCTTTTGTAAATAATGTTTTCAACAAAGCCATGAAGCTTTTCTCAGTGTTTCGATGCTGATCTGAGTTGTACAGAAACAGATCGTGATTAGACGGTCAAAAGTCAGCCCAGCTTTCATGTTTTCTTTTTAAGGTTTCATCTCAAATGTCCAGATACATAATGTTGTGTGTGAAGAGAGTTTGGGGTGGAGGCCTCTCCCAACTCTGAGACAGTCAAAAACCATTTCCTATCAAAATAAATTAGCTGACTAATAACCCGAGAGATAAATTTGAGGGGAGTTGCATGAGACATAGCTGCAGGATTTACTCTGGCTTGTATCATTATTATTGATGATGAAGTTCAAGAGTGTTGAGGAAACATTTTTTTCAGCTTAGATATCAAACAAATATCAGATGTTAGGTGCAGAGCTATGTTCAAACCATACACAGAGAGTCATTTTATGCCATCCTAGTTATTATTTGCATCCATGCACTTTAAGAGAATTACCCCCTTTATGTGATGGGCTCAGTCTTTTTCCACCATCAGATAGGGCGGGGTTGCATGTCAGAGCACAAATGTTTGGAACAGGCAGTCTGGATTTTCTGAGGACTTAAGCCATGCAGCCAGCTCCCTGGTAGTAAGTTTGGAAAAGAGCCAACATGCTAGTACAACGAGTAACCCACCAGTGAATTCACAGTGAGTGAGTGTGTGTGCTTGTGACGTATGCTGCTGCATATTTTATTTCTGCCTGCTTTTAAATTTTCCACTTTCTCGTTGATAATCCAGACATGTTGATGATGTATAGTTTTGGGAAAAAAGGACATGCCAGTCATTATTATAGATAAGATGGCATTCCTGGATATGCTCTTTAATTAAAAAAAAAAATTAATAAATACATTTGGAAAAAAAGAAGAAACTCTTCAGCTTTCTTCTTGCATCACATCCTCTACCGAGGCGCCAATCCTGTGTATTTCCAGCTGTGAAAACTTGTCTCACATGAACAACCTCCTGCTCTTTAGTGCATATGTGGAAGGGGAACTGTGGACGAGCTACAACGAAGCCCCAATTAAGTGCCTCATTGTGAAGGAAATATACCAATACAAACGCATAAAGAAAAACAATGTCAAGAGAACAAGACAAAATTGTTTGCATAAAATGGATTTTAAAGCAGATGATCCTGTTTCACACATATGTTATGTGTTAATATTTCATTTCTGGCAACTCCAAGTGTGCAAAATGGATTTCTTGCCTCTGCATGTTTGCATATTGGCAGGCAAGAACTGCTTCTGGATGTTATCTCGTACTGCATACACCACACAAACGGGCACATTCAGAAACACCACAATGTCCTTAGATGGAGCTGCAATAGAAAGCAGTGAATAAGTGAAAATTTCAGCCATTATAAGAAAACTGGATATAAAAGACTTTAATTCACCACTGACTCGCCGCTGCTCCTTGTACAACACAATACTGCCGTCTGAATCTGGGCAATAGAGCAATAAAACCCAATCAATGCTCTTATGGGCTGTGAGCTCATGAGGGTGAGGAATTTCTGAGCTACTGTGCCAAATATTGATGGGTGCAACAGTATGGCTATAATGCCAGTTAAGAGCTCAGTTGAAGCTGTTAAGCTTTTATAAACAGTTGCCAATATGTGAGAACAAACATGGACACATGGACATTTTCATTATGTGAGCAGATAAATAACTTAATATAAATAAATATTAAATTAAATACTTGCAGTGCTTGAATTCATTTCTGAAGCAGAAGGACAAAAATGTCATGCCCCAACATTTTTCAGGAGAAACACATCGAACTCACAAACCTGTTGGTTTATTTTGTCTTGAGTTTTTTTAATTTCTCTCAGTAAGCTTTGCATTGCATCATCATCAGCTGCTCAGCAACAGCCTCAGTAACTGTCTACAGTGTGGCAAAGCTGTATCTTTGCAGCTTCGGGCTACAGAATGCATGCTCTGCTTCTGATATGTGAGTGGCAGCAGGGGATCTGCACGTAGTAAAGCTGCAGCTTTCAGCCCTGTTTACAGAGCTCAAAGATGGAGAAGAGGGTGAAGCCAGTGAGCTGAAAAGGAAGAATGATAAAGAAGTGGGAAAAAAATAGAAAATTTACAGAAACCATTTATTGATATAGTTTTTTTTTTTTTTTTTAAACAGATTGTTCAATTACTTGTGGTCTTTATTAGAATCAAGCGCTTAACCGTGAATGCATCATGTGCTTTGCAGTGGACCAACACCTCAATAACTATTCACAAGGACGTTAATATGAGGTGATAAGGTCATTACATGTCAGATGAAATATCGAATAAGTAAAGTTAGTTGAGGCAATTTATACATATATGTATATGTGAGTGGCAGTAGGGGATCTGCATATATATATATATATATATATATATATATATATATATATACACACAATGATCTAACAATCTTTTTTTTGTGGCAACAAGTCCAAACTTTTGCTGACAAAGTACTTTTTGTTTTTTTTCTTTATTAGCCTTTTCCTGACAGTAGCCAAAAATATTACCACACTGCTGACTTTGCTTTTTTTTTTTTTTTTTTTTGCAAAATTTTTTTCCTCTTCTTTGTTTTAGCTCCTTTTCCGTACTCACTGTACAGTGTGCATGCAGAGCCTGCATGCTGCTCAACAGCAACAAAGCCCGTGATTTGTAAACAAAAACTGTTGAGCAGTTCTGTCTGACACTGCACATTCATCACAGTTTCTGCAACATTGTAATGCGGTTGCTAAAATGGTGCATTTTGCAGGCCTATTTGATTTGTATAAATAACACTGCACTGCACATATCAGTTTTCACATGTAACTGTCAGAAAGAAATTATATGAACTGTGGTTGAGAGTGTAGTCTGATTAGGAGGATAAGTCAATACATTAAAGAAATCAATAAAATGTTGTCTGTAAGTCAAATAACAGAAGAATGAAGGTCTAAACACAGATATCATCAGTTTATTTAAAAGAAGAAATATTTGCTTTAACAAAGTTACTGACTGTTCAATGATTTCCATCTTAAATGTGCTCTAAGGTTTGCAAGATGAAAAGAGACTGGTAACGACTGAATTACATTGTAGATGTTAAAAAACAAAAGCAATGTAAGCACAGCAGGAAGCAGAAGCCCTTTGCAATTGTTTTATTGTACCTGCTGGTTGGAGATTTTTTTCCCTCTGCATATCCCTCCATATATGTTTAGAATCTATGCAGAGGTAGGCAGAGAGACAGGCGGGAATGCCAGCTATTAATATTTCAAACCATAGACTTGGCGTTAAAACGAAAATGTTGAACATATGTGTGTGTCTTTGTGTGTGACTCTGTGTCTGGTATATGGGACAGGTGAGTCAAGGAAGGTCTGCGCAGATGCATGAATTAGTAAAGCAGGCCAAAAAAAAAAGGAGTTTTATAGAGCAGAGGGATAAAATGGACTGAGATAAATAAGTAAACAGTGTAGATGTACTTACGACAAACAGTGGTGCAGAGATGTCACGAGGGAAGCTCATTGGAAAGCTACTTAATATTTTAAGAAATATAGTATACAGCACGGTTTCTCTCCTGCAAATGCTTTTGTCGTGTTCTTGAAATAGAACATTAACATTTATTTACAACGATATGGTGTCTTTATTAAATGTAACGTTGTTAATTATGAAATACTGAAAAACAAGTATTCATTTTGTGGTATTCGTGCCTTCTTTGTTTTGTTGCTAAGCTCTCCCTGCACCTGTGTTTAAAAGGGATCACCTATCAGTGAAAACAGTTGATGCAGTTTTCTGTCTTTGACTGTTCGAGCTTCAGATTAAATCGATTAGTCTCAAAATTATTGTTCAGTTCACTCAAAACAAACCAGATGATGAATTCCTGTCCTGAACCAACGATCTAAATGTGAAAATATTGTGTAGATAAGATATGTGCAATATACAGGGATGAATAATTGTCATTAAAGTAATTGGTATTGTTTTAATGGTTTATTAATTGTTTTTTCTCATCTCTTTTTCTTCCCTATGCATCATGGGACATGTTCATCCATCTCAGCTCTCACAGGTATGAAAACACACTCCATGCCACTATCTAAAAGCAACACAGAGACAATCTGAAGGACAATGGTCAGTCTCAATGTGAGTCTATCAAGTTCAGTAATTTGTCTGTAGTCTGATCTGAGTTGACTTTAGAGCAAATTTAGTTTGCAAACTCATCCACAGACGAGAGGACGCTGCAGAATGTTAACTGTACTTGTATATTTTATTTAAGATGTTAGAAGTATGACATGCTGCTGAACTCTTTTCTGAAATCGTTGCCTAGATATACTTCTCTGATATCATTCATCTCCTTAGAGAAGTATATACACTCAATTATGTTAAAACGGATTTAAAAAAAAAAAAGAAAATTAATGAGCTGGCTTCAATATTTTTGCCTTGTATCCTCTCAGCTTATCAGTGAACAACATATGGAAAAAGTGCTGTAAATTTGTAATCTCATTTATGACTTAAACATGATCTGTTATATGAATTATTCAGGGATGCACAAGGCCGATCTGTTAGCTTTGGGGGCGGACTGAAATTATTTTATAGTTTAGATTTTTATTTTTCCTTTTTCCTCCTTTTGGGTTTCTTCCTCTGGACATGGTCCCCATCAACATGAGTTGGTTGAGTGTGTTTTAAGTCTGCACCCGTCCACGAGGAGAGACTGAGCACCACTGAGACAGATAATAAACTGTTTTCTCAAGGGAGCTCAGTTAGGCTTGCTCAAATTAATTATAAAAGGCTCTTTCTACAGTAAGTGCAGGGCTATAAGCGAGCGACTTGCTAGTAGACAAGTTCAAGTAGAGTTTTTAATTTTTTTGCAGAAAGAAGAAAGGGGGGTGATTCAGAAATGATCCTGAGCTACAGTATTTCATCTGCACTTTTTTAAAAAGGGCGATCAAACAGTATTCCAGCCTACAACCTCTAATTTAGGAAAATAGTTCACAAAACTGTGTGACAGGAATTTTGTGGTCAGCAGGGAAGGAAAATATCAAAGCAGACTGGTTGGAACAGGCTGGATTTAAGCCATCTTATTTGATGTTATATCCACTCTTTTTCAAATGTGAGGAAGATGAAGAGTTCATCTTTATCTGTACCATTTTTATTTGTTTAAGCTTCACACACTGAGGGCTACTCTTAAGAAAGACGGCAAAATAAAATGCTGACTTTCAGCTGCAGAAGCATTTATTTACACAAATCTCCAATAAAAGAACTTGAAATTGTGTCAAGGACTAGATATTGTGTTCTGGCTGCAGATCCGTTCAATCAATTTGTAAGACAACGTGACTATGAAATAGCAGTTATTTACTTTGTAGCCCTAATCACTGCTTCAAAGTTAGTTTGAGGATGTTCCGGCTTAATGTTTGAGTGAAATTACCAAAGAAGAACTGGTCAATGCATGCAGACAGATTGCTGTCTCTGCAAACAAACACAATCTTTAGATGGATAACTGCCATATTTTTCTCTCTCATTGAAAAAATGTTGCTGTTAAAGTCATGTCATCAAGTTAGTCTGTTCCTAGGATTTCAGTTGAAGTTGTTTGTTTACACTGATAGTCACTTGGGTGGCTGAGATAAAATGTTTGACCTCTACATACAAAATAATCTGTTTGAAAGATAAAGCAACATTAATTACAGATTATAAACAACTACAGTGCTCAGAAGTTCAGAATTAAACAAAAGGATAACTAAGAATTTTCTAAGCAATGGGAACATTTGTTGCAACAGCACGTGTCTCTTCCAGCTCCAGCAACACTCACCAGACAACCTGCTCTTTTCTTCTCATTCATGACCTGATTCATCATAACAAAAAGGAGCATTAGACGCAACACTGACTCAAGGTCTTAAAGTAGTAGGATACTTTGATTAATTAAAATGGCTGGTTTTCATGAGAAAACATTTCATCGTTAAACTTTGCACACTACTTTAATTTTTGTTCAAACTAGATTAAAACTGACAGTTAAGTTAATAAAATGTAATTAAAACTGAAATACTAATGTCAAAAATCCATTTCCAGAATTACCACTAAATTCCTGTGTTTTGGTACTGAGCTGGAACCTTTCTATCACATTACCATCCTGCCAGATGTGCAGTATATATAATTTTTCTCCTGTGCAGACCATTTACATAATTTTTTTATGCACACACAAACTCCAGATAAACCTCTGGAACAGAAACATCTGCAAATCAGTTTATTCCTGTTGAATCCTGTCACATCTGTGAGGTTGTATGAAGATGAAAACAGCTGGGCTGCACACATGGCTACCCGCTGTGGTCGGGGCCTGCTTACAGGAGCCCAGATGGGACATATCAAGCACTGGTGGGTTGAGCTCTGTCCGGCGTTCCTCTCACGTCTCAGCTGTTTTGTTCTAATGAATATAATGGAGATGGAAAATGACCAGTCACTGGGAGAGACCCGTGGCACTTTAAGCCAAAATAACAGAAATGATCTAATTGATGTGACATACTCTTTTATAAAATCCAGGGTCAATACTTTTTTTTGTATGTGTGTATACTGGATTATTGTTGCACTTGATGTTAAATACTGTAGAGAATCCACTCTGAATAGCATTATCAATCCAGATGAAATGTATAGTTTCACCCTGTCAACATGCTCTTGTCCTCCAATCAGGTACTTTGTGTTCAAGGACTTTTTTTTATGCGATATGAAAACTGCAGTGCAGCTCATAAAGATTTACTGTGTAATCCCAAACACCTCCAGAAAACACCCATTTCTTGATCAAGATTTTCCCACATGGAGAAATACCAGTACCAACAAAACAGATGTTTGTGTATTTTCAATTGCCTTCACTTTTTCTAAGTTTTCTGAGAAGCACTTGTACTGATGACATGTTACAGGTCTGCCTCTGATTTCTTCTCTACAATCCATTTGTGTTCTTATCTCCTGTTGTGCTGCAGGAGCTGTCAGAGGAACGTCATTCTCCGCCGCTGCTGACGGTCAACGGGCCCGGGGAGGAAAAGCTGTTTCGCAGTAAGAGTGCTGAAGTGGAACTGACGGCCGAAAAGGAGAGAGTCAAGAAGATGCTGTCAGAAGGGTAATGACAAATTTTTGTCTGCTTTGGAAGCATGTTTAAAAGAGAGCTGAAGCAATAAATTCATATTTTTTCTACAAATCAGTTTAGTAATCAAAGTGCTCCAAGTTAATTTGTTTGTAAAATACAAATACCGGTATATTTGGTATTTGGTATGCTGATTTTGCCGTGAGTGAAATCATATTTGATCGCAGATCAACCACCTGTCCCAGGCTTTTTTTGAGCTTTTAATTCAACCAAACTAGGATAAATCCCCCTTCTACCTGACATTCATGGGCAAGACAGACATGTGTGTACCATTAAAGTGATTTCATTTGCTTTTAGCACACACACGTGCAGACAGCAGTGTTTTGGATCAGTTACTTGATTACATCATATAGGAAAATTGTGTTTCCTCCAGAGTGCTGTTATTTTCAATGTTTATTCTTAGCAGAGTGTTTGATCAAAAGCAGAGTCTGATTTGTTATGCATGACGACAAGTTACTGTGAATTTTTAATGACTACATTTATTGGACTTAATTTACATTTTACTTTGAATATTTATTTGAACAAAGACCTGACAGGAACAGAATGAAGTGAAAATGTGTGCTCAAGTCTTTTGATCAATGTAAAGCTTGTAGAAATATAAACAAAACAAAACAAAACAAAGGTTTGACAAACTGCTGTCCAAGAGACATGGTAGACAGCTAGAGCAGCAGATGTGTCTGTGGGAGTACTGACATGAAAGGAAATGTTCTCTTTCAGAGTTTTGAAGGTTACTGCAAATGTCTTCACCTCCCAGCTTGGTTACATAAGCGGATATATAAAAGCTTGTAGCACTTAGTTGAGCTCTTCACATTGAAGAAAACTGACTTTAGCTGCTAGCTTTTGTTCTCAGCTTCTCTGATTTTTAGCCATTAAACTTTAAAGCATTTGAATTTGGGCGAGACTTCACAGTGCTCCCCTCTTAATTTCATTTGCACCTCTGTGATGTCTTTTAGAACTGTTTCGTTCAGATTTTCAGAGATTAATGAAGAGCACACAGAAAAATGTTCGATTGGAAAAAGAACAATTGACCCACAATACACTCACTTTTTCAAGATTTTCCTCACATAAACTCAACAGAAAAATGACCTCTTTGGCACACGATGCAGATTTTGTATTGAATGTATGCTGGATTTAGTCTGCAAACAACGCCTACTGTCATCCATCTGTGACGTTGAACTGGTGCCTGCAAGGCAACTGAAGGGTTTATTTTACAAGCTAGAGCAGCTTCTTTTAAATTTTCTTAAGAAATGATGCACATTACAAGCGAGCCAACATGAAAAAGTGAAACATGCTATATATTGCAAAAATGCGTGTCTTTCCATCTAATATTTCTGTTGACATGCCTCTCTGCACCTCCTACTGGGCTTGCATTGACAGTGGAATAGTATTAGGATGCTCTTCTTAACCAGAGATTTGCGTACGGATGTGGCACTGCACAGCGTTGACTTGCAAATGTTGCATGATGTTCTTGAAGAAAAGCATGCTCGTTAGATCTTCTGTTGACATATTTTACAGGAAAGCTGTAAAAACCGTTCAGTTCAGGAATTGGTATTCCATCACTGGAAAAGAAGTATTGCCTTAAGGATCAGATCAAAATTAAACCTTAGCAGGTCTCAAAATACATACAACTTAAAGTTAATTACACATTACATGCTACACCATGTTCTGGTCTGGGGCACTTAGGTATATGTTAACACAATGCCAAGGAGGAAAGACATCAGCAGTAATCCTAGAAAAGAAACTGTTGCTACCCATCAATCTGAGAGGGATTATAAGGCAATTTCCAATCATTCATCAGTCCAGTTCATCATTCTACGCAGGGAAAGATTATTCACAAGTTGCAAACAGTCGAGATAGCTGCCAGTCTTCCCAGGAGTGGATGTACCTGCTTGTTTACCTCAGGTCAGACTGTGCAATACTCAGAGAAACTCAGAAACCCTAAGTGCTACACCTCTGACTCTGCAGGCCTGAGTTAGCATGTTAAATGTTAAAGTTTATCACACTACAATTAGAAAAAAGACTGAACAAGTATAGAACAATGTCTTAGAACAGTGGAGAACAGAGATCAAAGTGGAGATGCTTGGTCATAATGCACAGCGACAGGTTTGAAAAAAAAAACAAACACAGCATTTAAACACAAACATCCCACACCAACTATCAAGCATGGTGGTGGAGAGCGGATGATCAAACCATCTCTCTGACAGCTAAAGCTTGGCTGAAACCAGGTCATGAAACAGGACAATGATCCCAAACACAGCAGGAAATCTGCAACAGAGTGACTGAAAAAGAAAAGAATCAAAGTGTTGCAATGGTCCAGTCAAAGTCCAGACCTCAACCTGATTAAAATGCTTTGTTGGGACCTTAAGAGAGCTGTGAATAAAAAAAAAGAGCCTGCAAACTTCAAGCAAAGCTGGAAATAAAAGTCAACATTTGAGAATGATGAATGGAGAACGACTTTTTTCAAGTTGTTGCTACTAAAAGTTGTTCCGCAAGCTGTTACATCATGGGATGTACTTAACTTTTCGTACACTTTTCATACACTTCGTACACAATACACATTTGTTACATCGATAATGATACAGTGTAATATCCCATGTGCTGTTCTTCTGAGGTTGTGTTTAGCTAATTTTAAGACCTGATAATGACCAGATAATTTTTTTTTAGTTTATTATGTCCTGATTTATAAAACTGAAAGTTTCTTTTTCACATGGCTGTGGGTTTTCAATTGGATATTCCACTGGATATTGTTATGAATCACACATGAAATAGATTGGACTGCTTTGTTTTTTGTTTCTTCTGTCTTGTTTGATTTTTATTTTGTGCTCCAACCCCAAAATCCCATGCTGTTCAAGTTAACCATTAAAGCCAACCTAAAGCACAAATTGACACAGAATCTGCTCCAGCACTGCTTATTTTCCCTCTTCCTTTGCTGTTAATTCACCTGACTTAACTGGATGAGGTGTGTTTAGCCAATCAAAAGATAACTGGGTCAGATCAAATTACTTTTATTCATGACCCAAAATCACAGATTGCCCTGAGGGACCATAAAATCTGTGCAGCGTAGAGCAGCCTGCAAGACTTGGAAATAAACAGACACAGGACTCAGCATCCAGCATAGACTAACATGCAACAGATGTGCAGCATAGACAGAAATATTGTTTGTAAAATGACAGTATGGTGAGTATTAATATTAGATTGAAATAATTACTGTTGCAAGTATGAGCACAAATGTAGAATATTTGGAGATAGAGTTAAACCAGGGACAAAGAAGAGACTAAGCCTCATGAACATTTCTGCTTTGTGTTTGTTATCAGGAATTATAGTCTGGCTTGGCTGAAGTGAAGATTTCATCTTTACTTCATAAGAAATTAAACTGATTATTAACCAGAACTGCAGCAGTGAGTCAAACTGAAAGCATCTAGCCTGCCTGCATACTGTGCTACAGGAGAACACTCCCCAGTTCTGCAGTCTTATATTCACATTTGTTTGGGATTTTGTTTGGCGTACACAGTGGGCCAAACAATATCTTTATAACCTCAAAGCCCAAGGTTTTCCCACGTGTGCTGTTGTTAATCTCTGTTTGTGTCTCTATAACCGGAGACCATTGAGGTGTGAGTGCTGCTGAATTTGTCAGCACATAATTTTCATCATCATGGTGGCCATTATTGATCACTCAACCTTCCATATTAGATCAGGAAGCAGAAAAGCACCCCTCAGATGTTTTATAGCCTATTATGCCAACAGTTTTATTTTATGATTTTTATAAAGCCTGTGCAGGCAGGCTTTTGTCTCCTGTTGCTATGGTGAGTGGTTTTATGGTTGCCGTGCTGTAGTCATGGCAAACACTGCTTCCTGAGCTCCATCTTCTTAGCTAAAAGCTCTCTGGTTTATTAAATATCCCCTCTGAATCCTGACCTTTGCTGGATAGTTCCCACCTTAATAACGGAGAACACATTATTTGTTTTTGGTGTTTTTTCTATGTGGCCCAGTGGTGTAATTTTCCACAGTTAAAGGTAAATACTGCTCTGCTTTGGTGCACTTTGTAGATTGGATAGTTTTGAAGAATCAACATGAAAACAACTATACTGACTGTTTTTATTAGTAAGTGCCCTGATATTTATGTGAACTCATGGATTTGCAATCACATCACAGTGATAATTTTCTTTGGAGCAGGTGGAAACCAAACTGACGCTGAAAGTATACTTTAAACATAATTTATAATGTCATATTGGTGTTTTCCTGCAACTTCCCCTCAGGTCCATGTGTGACATAAACTTGGAGGCTGAACTGTTCACTCTGCAGGACAGCAATGCCAAGTTGGTGGAAGCACTGCAGGAAGCCAACAGCAGTGTGGAGCAGTGGAAGAAACAACTGGCTGAATACCAGGAAGAGACAGATCGCCTCAGAGACCAGGTGAGAGAAACCAAAAGGTGCACAAGCACCTTACATTACTCTGACTGTGTGTTTGGGGCTGCTTCTGGGTTAAGTTTGGATTGATTTCTAATTGCTTTGTATATAAGAATGTAACAACATTCTCGAAACTTCTCCACAGTACTATTGAAATTATCTTCAAGTGAATAAGAAAAACAGTATTTTGTCTTTTAGAGGTCCAGATGTGTGTTTGTTAAGACCAGAAGGTGGTGAGATAATCAATATTATATACTCCAAGTGATTTCTGTTAGAGGGTTTAGCATAATCATGCCTTCATTTGACTTCCACAGACAGAGCAGAATACAGTGATACAGCTTAAACGTAGGGGGCCAGATGAATGGACAATGCATACACATAAAATAAATGCTTATTTCCTTTTCAACACTCAAGCTGGTATTTATGAAGAAATATTGAACAGTGAGAGTTAATGCTTTCTTCAGACGATACATATACACATTTTTAGAGCAACTAAAGCCTAATATGATGAACTGGAAACTAGCAAAAAAAAAAGAGAATTTATCTTAAAACAAACTATTATAATATCCTTATATAAATTAATGTACTTGTTGATACACTATATATTCAGTTGTGGGTGCTATAGATAACTGCAGCTGTTCAACACAGTTGTGTGTAACATTTATGAGACTATCTTATAGTCACGTCCGTGTCTCCCTCCTGATAATCTCCACATGATGCTGTATACCGTTTAGGCTTTGCACACATCTATTGCAAACGTTGGCACCAGAAGTCAGTGACCTTGCATAAACTTTGAAGATGACAGCATTCACAAAAAAGGATAATGCAGTAATAGTCATTCATAAACCTGACTGGACTCACTGTTTTATGCCACTGTGTTGCATACTGCAGTGTTTTCCTTGAAACATTTGGTGCTGTACTTTTGTCTGCTCGCACCCAGAGGAATTTCTTTACCAACGAGTCCCTTAAAAACATGTCACTCTTAAAACTATTTTGTCACTTCTGTCTTTTATTTAGGGTACCTCTATTATCTGTACAGTAGTTTTGACATTGTAAATCTAAAGCAATCTATAGTCAAAAATGAGCTTCAATTTCCCTCATGATTTTTAATAGTGCACAAGGTTATTAGAACAAGAAAGAAAAGGAAAAACTTTTTACTTAAATGAAATTCAACATTTTGTTAGTCCTGTCCTATATAACCACTTAGACATTAAATGAAAGATGCAATGCAGATTTCTCGCTTTTCTAATACACACACACTATGCAACTGTGGCACTAAAATCCCTCGACGGACTGCTTCAAACTGCAGATTCATTTTTCATCCAGCCTCCCTCCCTGGAATATTTTGGTTGACAGGCTCCCGTGATAATTGTTGGGCCAGAATGCAGGCATTTCATCTTCAATTTACAGAGAGGAAATTGTGCCCCTGGTCAAGCTTAACAAAGCTTCTTTAATCGGACAGAATTAAGTGATGCTGCCATCCAATCTGCAGTGAAACAGACAGAATACTGGCTCTTTATTTTTAGCTCAGGATGTGGTTTAATCAATTTTATCCATCTCTGTAAGTTCAGGTGTTCAAGGTTACCCCCCAAACACACACAGACTCACAGACTCACAGAGCCCCACACGTACACACAGAGCTGCAGCAAAGTCAACCAGGTGGCTGGAAGTAGAGCAGGCCTCCAGGGTGGTGATGGGATATCGAGGGGAACAGGAGTGTTTTCTTTTTTTTTGGGGGGGGGGGGACAGGACACACTATACTGCTACACACTATACCCCCCCCCCCCACCCCCCCGTCCCAGTTAGAGGAAGAAGATAAATCACCGGAGGAGCAGAAGGAGAGAGGCTGGCTGGCTATTTCTCCCTTGTCACACACTCGGCTTCTGCCATGTTTGTGGTCATCCACCACAGAAAGGCTCTGGGTTTATTTTCTGGGTTTCTGGGTTGACTCTGACCTCTGTTCAGGTTTGTTGAGAACTTACACCATAGAGTGGGTGGCATAGTGCATTTGAATGTTACATATTTAAGTATATCATTTATACTTAATGATGAGTTTGAACTATTTCTATAATTTAGTAAATCAAGTTTGTTTGAATGTGTTATTAAGATTTCTAGCACAGTGTCTTACCATCTTTTTTTATATCATGCCAAGCCAGAAGAAACCTGTTAGTCTAATAGAGAATTCACTATGAATTAAAATTTGAGAAATATTCTAATGTCACTGTAGAGCAGCTCTACTTATTTATCTACAACAGTACCTACTGTAACTAGTACAGTACATCAAGATATAATAGAAAGATACAGTATGAACAGAAAAAGAAATGATTTGTATACAAAATTATATTGTTTTATGGCATTCATTTGTTTGTCACCTATCCCCACAAATCTGGTGCACACAAGTGCAACATTATCTTATGAAATGGAAGTGTAGAAGTGTGTTAACACATTTATTATAACATATATATACAAGATTTGAAAAGTGTTTTTTTTTTTTGCACCATGCTTGCACAATGGGTCTGTATTGACGCTACTCGTTTTCAGTCTCTTATTAGGCTGTTATGATTAGAATGTTACTTGGGACATTAAATTAGAAATATATCACAGTGCTCCCAGGAGAGATGAATCTCCTTCAGAGAGATGGAGCCCATGACTGGTGGCAGTGGCTGTTACGAGCACGTACACACACAGAGGGGATAATATGAAGGGGCTGAGGCATCTGAGACTGTGTGGACAATCCATCTTTCAACTTGCTGTGGTTTTCTGAAGCTCGGTTTGGCTGCCATGCAGCAGAGCATGGTGTGAAATCTCTAAACTGTCACTTTGAAAATGTCTGTGAAAATACAGAGGGCAACTTGAAAGGAGAGAAAAGAAATTGTTGGCCATGTGAGCAGAGCAGCCTCTCTGCCCTCGTTCACACATTTACATTTCAGACACTCAGCTGATGCGGTCACTCGGGGAAACAGAAATGTGAGAAAAAGCCTGTAATGATTCCTCCTACAACAACATTGTAATAAATCAAAAGTAAAAGGTCGAGGATAAGTTTGAATTCCCCTTCATTCCTGTTTTATTTTTTTCTCATCATAGATTTCTTTAACAGGCTAGCATCTATCACCATGTCAGTACAATGACAACAAGGGTTGTTGCATTGATAACCTATTTAGTTAAAATGACAGGAAATACTAAATTTTCCCAAAACTGTAGATAATCTGTTGGATTCATCAAGTAATTATTCTTACAGTAAATCAAATCCTCTCAAACCTCACTGCTGGTCTTTTCCTCTGGCATTAGAGGAATTTTAAATTGTTCAGTTCTTTTTAAGTGACAACGTTTCATGTCAGGTTTCACATATACACCCCCAACAGTCCACACTTGCTGTGCACCAGTGTCATGAAAACTTGAGAAAAACCGTGCACATCAAAGGTCTGTGAAGCCAACGTCAGGCTTACAAAACAAACTATGTGATGCAGTGAGCCTTACCGGTTCTAAAGTAAAGTGCCTTCTTTTCAAATACTGCAGCTTCAAACTGTGTAAACACACTTGCTGATCATATTAATTAAACATCTTCAGCTGGTCCAGCGTGTGAAAAACAGTGTACACTGCTTTAATTTGAGGCAAGCAAAGCCCAGAGGGAATTGAACCCCAGCCCTGTCAGTGAGTTAGTGCTTTGGTCTGATTGTAGAGCCACAGAACATTGAAATATTGCTGAATAGATGCTCCACAAACTTTACATTCAGACCTCAGATGCTGAACAGTTTGTCCTTGTTTTGTCAAACTGTCACTCACAATCTGCAGCTTTCCCATTAATATGTTAAAGTCAGCGAAGTGGGTCAGATTGGGATAAAATAGTTTCCCTCAAAATGCTTTTTCACAGGTCAAATCCTTCAATTACAAACGTCTCCAAGGCGAGAGGCATCAACTCTGTGCCCTATGGCAGTAAAACTCTTTTCCCTCAGAAGAATTACAGCTGGTGGATGTGTTTGTTTGTGTGGTGGAGAGCACCATCAGGAGAGACAAGATGAGATGGGGAATGAATAAAGAAGATGTCATTGATTTCAAAGATTCATTTGCAGATTGCACAGCAGAGTGATGCCAGATGGATGTCTCTGAAAGATACTCACAGATCTGACTAAATGGACCTTTATCAGTTGTGAAAATCACTTTATTAACTCTGTGTGGGTGTAAATGGATGGTAACAAGATGGATCACCCTTTCTTGGTTTTCTTTATTTCCCTGAGTAGTAATCATCAAATGTGTGCTTTTGTATGTGAATGTATTATTGAATTTACATAATGTAAAACCCTTTTGATTAGAATTTTTCAGAATACACTTAAGGTGAATGGTTATTTGTTGATTAAATTACACCATATGTAAGATTTATAAAAGCTCTTCAAGCCCACACTGGATAACCACTAAACTGGCACTTCAGCATTTTTCTCTTTATTAAAAGGAATCTCTATTTGCTTCTTATTTTCTACCTGTCAGGCAAGTTGTTGTTTCTCATTTTCATCCATCGACACGATAACACAAAAACCATCAATTTCTCAAGATATGGTACCAATTAAATAAATTATGCATATTCGCAAAATCCAAAGGAAGAACGTGTGGTGATAACGTATGCACATCGTGCCTTCTTCAGACCATATCGGATAGAAACAGGAAAAAAAGATGACAGAATTTAGGATAAAACAATTTAATCGGATTAGTGTGATAATTATTTTTCTCTGATTTTGTTTTTTTTTATCATTAGTTTTAATAGTATACTCTTAATTAATAGTGAGTTGCTCAGAATAACTGAAGCCATTTATCACAGTCATTTATAATGACTGTGGGAGACCTTGTTAATGAGGCGTTTAAGAGAGAATGAGAGGTTTCTATTGACAATGTTCAGATTTTTTTAGACGAAATTGGTTCATGTGCTACTTTAGGCTTCCTGAGTCTGTTTAAGAAAATGGCCAACAATTGCTCCCTCTGTACATCTGTGTCTCCCTCATGATCATTTCCGAACACAATCATGTACTCTATAGTCTAAGCTTTCATCTTCACTTTTGGTTTAAATTGCACTTTGACACTAAATGGAAAGCTTTACTGTAGCATTTTCATTTACATTTACTTTGTGTTGCAAACCGAGTTTTATATATGCAAATCACAAATTAGGCGAAGTGCATCAGTATACACTCGGTGTTAAAATTCGTCTCCATCTACATATCAAGTTATGAGGTTACCACTTGTGATCAGATGTTACTTCCCCAGTCTGTATGCAAATATACATGTAGGCAGCTATCTGCTTGGCAACAAACATGACATCAGTAATAAGTCTATTTGAGGCTGCCTCCCTCTAGCTTTACCCATCCAAAGGTGCTCCATTGTTGGAACATGCAGTGTACATTTCTGCAGTTGTGCCTCGGCTCATCATAATCATGTCATCAGTGATTAAGGTCTGCAAATGTCTCTGCAAATCCTGAATCACATAAAGTGACCTGAAAAATAAGATATTTAGACACCAACAAGTTTTAGACTTGCCTGAGTCACATTTATTGTGTTATTTTTACAAATATTTTAACAGTCTGTGTTATATAATAGATGCCATTTGTGGGGGAAAGTAAAAGGAGCATGAAATTATGACGAATCTGCGATGCTAAGCTCTGTATGTGCTCCAAAAACACACAAATGCAAGATTTTAGATTCTCTGTGGTTTTCTTCTATACTAGTACAAGATGGCTAGTACTTATAAGTACAAGCATCTCTTTCTTACATACAGTACTTTTATATTATATATTATATACAGATGTCTCTCAAAATAGTCTAGTCGATCTTTAGAGATCCTGAATCTGAAGTGAGGTGTGCTGCTGCCTATTTCAGTATCAACATTTAAAAGTCCCTCACCATTTAAACACCAAATTCAGTTGTTTTCCTTAATTTAGTTAACTTACTATGTAGTTTTTAAGTATTATTCATTGTGGCTTTGTGTTCCAGGTTTCAGAGCTGGAGGCCCAGCTGGGACATCCTGCTGCTGGTCAGCCTGGTAAAGAGGAGCTGAGTCAGTCACTGGAGGAGCTGGAGGCCTTGCTGAGCGCCAAAGATCAGGCAAGACACCCAGTTCTACCCCTCCACTCAATGCTGTACAAATCTATTTGTCATCTTATTAAAATGGGAGTAGAAAGCTAGTCCAGAATACAACAGCATACATAATGTGTATATTAGTATTAGTCAGTTGGATGTGTGAGCCTTAATCTCTATCTGATATTCAGTTACAACAAGAAAAATCCAAGAAACATTCAGTCAGTCTGTCATTTATGGATGTATTAGGCTAGATCTAGAAGATGAAGGGCTGGAAGTGTCAACCTGAGTAATTTCTATGTAAATCATTCTTAAGATTTCTGATGAAATGTTTCCGGTTCAGTACTCTTGTTTTTGTCTTTTCCAAAAGGTAATAACTTTTTTAAAACAGGCTTAGAAATTCAAGTGGACAAAACCAGAAAAAGAACAAACTATTTTACTGCTTCTGTATCCACTAAGATTTGGATTAATCTTTTTGCTGCTCTTGTTGTCGGTGCTGTATTTAGTGTTTTAATCAGGCTGAAAAGAGCTTTAAAAAATGCTTAATATACAAAGGGTATGTTTGATATTTCAGTAAGATTGCCAGTTGTTCCGAGCTTTCATCTCAATGCTTAAAACTCAACAAAATTGTATTTTGTTTAAAGTGAAATATTCCTTAAAAGCATATTGCTGCTGTCCAGCCTTAATAACATCTATTCTATAATTTAAGCTGACATGAGTCATGCAAGGACTTGGTGGTACTTTTCCATGGAGGTGGAACTCCCTCCTCCCCTGAAACATTAAGATGTCCATCACCCATTCCTGATGATAAATCTCTCTCCTCCTTTTAGAAACCAAATCTTGGCATTTTGGTGCAGTCGACAGATGAATGGTTCACGTCCTAACAGGGATGGAGGAATCAGGGAGGCAGTGTTGTAACAGTTTGAAATGATTGTGTTTTCAGGAAATTCAAAGCCTACAGAGCAAGAAAACAGATGTTGGTGAGCTGGAGAAGGAGAAAGAGGAGGCCATTGAAAGACTTCAGGTAAGCTGACTTCTCTGCAGTACTGTGGTGCTCTCACCCATCTAATTGTACCTCATTCACATGCACTGGTAAAGCATTTGTTACCTTTACACTCAGTTGTTTTTAGTATTTTGGTTTGATCATCTGTATAGTTTGAGTAATTTTCAAAGTGGATCTGTCAAGCATTTGATATTTCTTGAATTTTGATCTTATATTGAAAACAAAATATAAATGGTCATATGCCAAAATCTTGAGTAAAAAGACTCCATCTCTGTCTGCTGTTGTTAACCTGTGTTTGTTCATACTGACCAAACAGACATCACAGCGCTGTCCCACTGTGGGCACCATGTTTGCTGTGCTGCCTCTGGCTTAAGCCACACATTTGAGGATTCAGCTGTCATACTCCTCATTTGAGTGGGATGATGTTTTACATCACCTGACTAAATTTTCGATCTGTTACTTGCAATGGAAAGTCTGGAAAAGATTCACTTTTCAGGCGGAACTGCAGGCACCGGTCAATCATATCGCATGACGAATTACGCGAGTGAGGCAGGGACGAAATGTATTAATGCTTGATGTTTGCGATTGTAGAGACAATCAGTCGTGATATTGATCATGAGATAAGTGCTGCAGTCTAATTGGCTGGGCTCTGTGCTGCCACTTGTAATACTATTGAGGCTTTTCACTAATCAAAGCGAAGCAACCCCCCTCCAACCCATTATATATCAATATATTTTACAGAAAAGTACCTCTATGTATTACAATAGTACTCAATGGTAGAAATTCAATCTCTGTGTGTTTCTTTTTCCTTCTTTTTTACAGCTGTAAGCCTTTTCCCATCTCTTCAATCTGCAGGAATTTATTTTAAAAACAATTTATGTTCTGTTTTTTGTTGTTCTGAAAGTCAGTAAAAAATAATAAGAGCCTCTGTAAATTAGAGCTCAGAACAACTTGAATCCAAACAGATGAACTGAGGGCTTCAAGGAGAAAACAGATCATTCTAAATTTCCTTATTAATGTGGGAGATTGTATCTGATGCATATTGCATAGCCTTTATTAGATCCTCCATCATTCTTACCAGTGAGGTCAGTCATGAATTATGTCCAATCATTTTTGACCTCTGCAGTCCTTGTGTTCATTCCACAATCCATTCTTTGTAAAATTGTGTTTTGTAATGTGAGACTGAAAGCCAGATACGTCAAACTGCAGCATATTCTGCCAAAATAAGCCGCCACAATGAGAAAAAAAGAATTTGAATAATTTCAAGTAAAGTTAATCTGTTTCTTGGCCAAACCTGCAGGACTCCATAAGTCGGCTGTATCTGCCAAAGTGGCTTTAAGCAGTTTTTTCTTGCACATTACATTTACATTCATGCATTTAACAGACATGTTTATCCACAACGACTTATAAGGAAGCACATGCTTCCAAGTATAGGGAAGAAAAGTAATGTTCTACTTTAGCACTTAATGTTTAATGTTTATGCAAAACCATTGCAGAAAACACTATAAATACTATCTTGATCAGTGAGTGATTTGCACGTCTACTTTGCAAGATGTGCTCCACAAAAAAACTTAAATAGGTCAAGACATTTTGTGTTCCCACTAAGAAGGAGGCCTAGACATGCAGAAAATATCAAGGAACATGCACGACAAAAACAGTTTCCGAAACAAACATTTATGTGTCTGCAGGACCTGGAGAGACGAAACACTGAGCTGGAGAGCCGCGTTCAGTCTGCTGAAAAGACACTGGCCTCCAACCAGGAAGAACAGGAGCAGACGGAAGATGAAGTTCGACGAATTATCGAGGTTCTGGACATCAAAATCTGTGACCTGAAAGGCCTGAGAGAAAGTCTGGCAAAACTGGTAGATAAGTAACCACAGCTGGGGCCGGGGTGCATCTCTACAGTCGACACGCTGCTCTGTGTAACTTTGATTTGTGTTTAACTGGTGCAGCAGCTGAGCAAAGATCAGAGCAATACGGTGGAAATCACACTGGAGTTTACCTTAATTTTTTTGTTTTTCAAGACCAGTGCAGGTAAAAAAAAAAAACAGCTGTTAGAAACCTCTTAAAGGTGCTATGTGCAGAATAAATCTCTTCTATTGTTTCTCATGGACTCATTATGATTTCCATAATCTTCCATCACTCGCCGATTTCACACATTAACACCTGAGATGTTCAGGAGAATGTGCAGACAATTTGGTCTTTTTCCATGATTGTTCTCACATCACATCTCAACGGGAGGCTCTCTGATGGAAATGGCTCAGTTGGCTGGAAATCTGAGGGATGGGGTGCAGGGGGTGGTTGTCTAAAGTGCACAGGAGGCAGCAAGTGATGCAGAAATTACACACCAGATATTGCTGTTTTCTTTACAACACTATGAGAATAGCACATAAGGTTCCTTATTGAGCTGACGTGGGTACTGCATGTACTGTACATATCTGCAGTAGCAGGGAGCGAACAGAAAGCAGCACACAGGTCAGGAGAAAGGACCAACTCTCACCAGCACACACACACACAGTGACAACAAATGCTCCAGAATATTTGCTGAAACGTTTGTACAATTATTCACCCGCTGATGTTAAGGAGATTTGAAGGGACTGTGTGGAAAGTCTCACGAATGCGGACATTTGCGTTCTTACGTGCCACTGCTCCATAGTATCACATTTCAGGCCTCTGGCTACTGACTGACCACTCAGAAAGATGAAATATTTGCTCTGGAAGAACAGCATCCACTTTGTGTTTTTGGTGAGGTAGCACAGAAGTGTAAATATGTGACTGAGATTCTCATTTAAAAAGCATGTTCTTAGATTTATAGTTGAACTTGTCTTGTGATCATTTCTGGTGTTTTTCCACGTCTTTCATATTTGTTGGTTTCAAAAAAGACGCTGAGCATACAAAAACCTTCCTTTAATAGACACCAAGAACTGCACTTGGAATTCACGCACCCATAGTTTATAAATCTCTAACTATTTCAACTTTTAAATGCAGAGCAGCTTCCTTGTGATTTCCTGTCATATAATGCCAGCTTAAATTAGGGTTTGATCAGGAACAGCCATGTTCCGTGCTTACAAATAAGATAATTTCCACTTTAAAGGAAGGTTTTATGAATAACTACAGAGTTGTAATTTTGTGCTTGATTTATACTTATGATCAAAATTGAATAGTTAGTCTGTTTTTTAAATGAGGTCTCTAGTGATTTTCAAAGTTTAATGAAGAGCAGAAGCTTTCAGTTTCATCTGCTTAGTTATCATATCGATGTCATATCGATGTCCTAAAACGAATGTTCCAAAACATTGTCCCAAGATGATGTTTATCATTCAAAAGAGGCTTGCTTTGTTGCAAAGGTAGAAGGTTCCAACAGGTACTTAATGACTTTTGGCTTCTTGGTTTTATTTTTAGCTCTGCACATAGTAGGAAATCCTTTTGTATTAGCATATTCTCCCTCTAAATTAAGAGGCCAGAGTAGCAGTTGAACTATGAAGTAATTAAAAAACGGCCTTGCATTATAGAGGGAAAGGACGAAAATAAACAGCTACAGGTGGACTGTTTTTCTGCAGAGCTTCAAGTCGCAACCACTGATGCATGCCTGGACATAGACTGTAAAATCACAGCTCTATGAAAGCAGGAGGCAATCAGGCAAGTGTTCTAGATGTGGTTCATAGAAACAACAGGGAAATACAATTATTATTCCCGTGTAGTTTAGGTCAAAGCATTCTTTAAAATATTATTAGAATCGGATGTCCCTTTATCTACATTTTCATGTCAATCATTGCTATTAAGATTTTTTTTAATCAAACTATACAAGTAAAGCATCTGCTTTTATACTATAACACCTGATCTTTTGGAACTGTGGAGATGCACCCAGCAGGAGTGTGATCAGGGCATGGACACATGAAAAAACCCTGAGTAAAAATCAGCCCCAGTTCACCACCATCAGCAGGGACTGGGCTCAGACCAGCCAGAGCATCGACAATCTCAGAGGTGCAAGCAACCTGCTCGAGCTTCAACTTCTGAGGATGGCCAGCATCAAACTGTTTCTGTTCTTCTTTTATAAAGACTGCTTTTTCTCACCACTTATTCTATTATTCATGTTCATCGATGGGTTGCTCACTGTCAGGATGGGAAGTCTGCAAGTTATCAGCCAAAAAAAAGGAACACAATTTCAGTTCCAGCTGCTTGTGTCCTCCGTACCGTCCTGTTGGTAAAGTAGATGAACATTGGAAAAAGTCCCAATGTGTCTGAGAAGCCGTTTCCCACCCTGATGTTGAGTTGAGCCTGTGATTGCACTTGATAACGTCTGTGCCAAATTGAATTTCGTTTACATTTTGTCAGTGTTCACAAGGATATCCAGCTTGATTTTATGTACTTTTTCTGTGTTGCTCAGCACTATAATGGTTATACTAATCCTAGGGAGAAGCTCAGTGGAGCCGCAGAGTATAGATCACTACAAGAGCACTGCATGAGCTCTGCAGAAACCCCTTACCTGCCAAGGAATGTGAAGCTGGGTGTATATGTGTGTGTGTGGGGGTGTGGGTGTGTGTGTGTGTGCGCGCAATCTCAGACTGCTCGAGTGAGAGCAGTACAACTGCAGTAGTTGTAGTAAATTGGTACTTAACTGACTTGTCTGTCAACGTTAGATGTGAACTTCAGATGCACAAAATCTATTGAACTTTGCTTCTCAGCCCCTGATGAGTTATTGATTTCTTTATATGACAGTTATTTAGGTACAAACAAGGTGCAGATCTTTGCAGCTTAGGATGCAGTGACTGCCAGAACCATCATAACATGTCATGATGTGAAATTTGTGTAATAAATTGCAATATAATGGAGTAGCACCCATTGTTTACTTTAACTTGCATTTATTGCTGTACAACATGTTCCGCTGATGGTGTATGTAGGACTTAAGAGTTTAGGGTTAGCTTCTTTTGAAATTTTAATAAAGGCAATCAAAAAGAATCACCTCAGCAGCTCTTAACGATCTCCGCATAGTAAGGATGAATTATGTGGTTGTGGAACACATTAACACTATAAAAAGACGTTTCAACACATTGGTTTGGTTCTGAAATCAGCTGCTTCGTGCAAGTGTCACTGAATCAGCAATCATATTTCAAGCCTGATTACAGATAAGACAAGTAATTTGTAGATTATGAAACCTCTGCAAAGCCTGTTGGGTGGGTAGTTTTCATTATGCCTTTAACAGATTGCTGCCATTTAACCAGCATGAAGAAAAGAGAGGCGATGAGCTGCATAAGCCCCGCATGGTTGATGTCAGACACAAGTTCACAACAGCCTTTTTCCAGTGACAACTGCACAAGAACACTGTGCTAATACATTACTATGATAGTTGTTCCTGCACATACACAAAGGTGACGCAGGACTAAGACTAGACTTGTCTTCATGATCAACTGATTTGTCAGTAGTGTTTTAACCTTACAACAGATTGACTCTGCAGTGATATTGTGCAGCTACAAGTGAAAGGAGTAATTCCACCAAATATTTCAGATCATTTATAGAGCCGCTTCTGATATATATTGAATTTTTCTCAGAAGTCATTCTGCATTTCATTGTGATTCTTAAATTACTCGTTACAAACCACATTTGAAATTAGCTTGTCCTGAAGAGGAAGAAAAAAAACTTTATATCCCTTATTTTTATATCATCAGCTGAAGTCTAAACTGTAGGTGTTTTCTCTCACCATAAAATGATTTAGTAAAATCTGTTGGTGGCTGTGAGAGAATGCAGTACCAAAGAAGCACCACCATCATGCTGAAGTCACAAGAACTGGGGGAAAAAAAGTGTGAAATATGCTGATCTTCACCTTTTGAGTTTTCAGTTAAACCTAAATTCCTTTTTTTTTTTTTTTTTTTTTTTAAAAAAATCAAAAAACATTTGACCCTTAAGTACGACTTTAAATACCTCAAATTTCAATTAGTTCAGGTTGTTTCATTCAAGTATTGCTTAAGGAGAAGAAAGCTTGTCTGACATGACAGTATCTGAAGGGAGCCATGTGCTTGTATTGAACATGACTAACTGATTCCTTATATTTGTAATGAACTGTAACATTAAAACTCTGTCATGCAAAGTCACTGTTGTCTTATTTGTGTGACGACAGTGAGAAACAACGGTGTGGCGTCATTCCCCATTTTTACATGAGGACTGACCGTTTTTCCTGAATGGCCCTTTACTGAAGGGGAAGTACCAAAATGTTGGTATTCAACATATCAGCTAATATTTGACTCAAGTCACCACCGATTAAGATGAACACTAATAGTACACTGGCTTTCCATTTGCAAAATTCTGGAAAATTGACAGCTTTGTTTTTTTTTTTTGTTTACAAGAAAAGGGCAGTTTGACTTTAGAAACCACCTGATTTCTAAAATGTGCTTCATAGTTTTTGCCATTGATGCAGTGAGGACATGTGAAATTAGGTTTTGTACTGCAGTGCTATTCGATCAAGCTGACGGGTGCCCCAAACTGAAGTAACAATCACACTCAACCAAATGCTGGTCAGGTGTGGGAGTACATCAGCTGTCGAATTTCACCTGAGATCAACTTAAAGAAGCTGCTTTAAAGATAAAAAAAAAAACACATTTTCCTGCAACTGAACAATGAAAACCATACAGTCAGTATAATTTTCTTAACTTTATTTTAACACAAAATGGCATACATTGCCAATTTAACCAAAAACGTTTACTTCAGCTTCTTCTTGGGACGAAGGTTGTTGGTGTGTCCGCACTTCTTCTTGCGGCAGTTGACCGCACGAGGGTGCAGACGGGCATAGCACCTGGCAAACAAAGTGGTCAGTGTTGAAATGGAAGAATAGTTTTCCTGAGGCACCTTTTAAGTTTTAAAAATGATCAAAGATACTGGGGGGAAAAAAGTGCAATTGAAACAGGCACTTCTGCCAAAACCCAACAATGAAACAAAATCTAGTTACCACTATATGACAGAGTATTGTACAGTCTAAACTTAGATATGACCACAAATTAGAACAACGATGGCACAGCCAGATAAATGGTCGTATTTAGGACTGCACTTACTTGCGGCAAATCATCTTGTCACAGTTGTATTTCTGAGCCAGCTGTCTGAGAGAAGGCTCAATGATGCCACCACGCAGACGAAGAACCAGATGGAGGGTTGACTCTGGAAGGGGAAAGACACAATGTCAGTCTTCAGTTCAGTATCAACATGCACACTTTGAAAACCACATTTACTATCATGCAGAACTTGAGCAAACAACCCACGGGAACATTAAGATGTATGCTCCTAAAACATCCACATTTTTCCATATTTGAGTATTTTCCTGCCAATAATTATCTTATGGTATGGTTGTCTGTGGTTTACTGAAGGATTCAATCATTCAGTACATCTTGTATAAAAGAGCACTCACCTTTCTGGATGTTATAGTCTGACAGTGTGCGTCCATCCTCCAGCTGTTTTCCAGCGAAGATCAGACGCTGCTGATCAGGAGGAATACCTGCGAACCAAACACTCATCAACCTATGTGCACTTTTAACAACTACCTCTATTAACAGATAATAAGATACTAAGTTACTTTAGCCACTGTTCCAAACATTTTTGTGAGTGATGTCAAACATGATGAACTTAATGTTAAAGTCAGACCATTTCTGGTAGTACTGTAAATAAAACATGCCATCAAGAGCCTGAAATCCACTCGTTCATTACTTAAATTTGATTGCCGAATTATCAACAGCTTTAAATATTGGACATTCACACTTCATTTAAACAAGTTATTTGGATGAAAAATATACTGTTAATCACCGCTTGAAGTTTCATCTTTTCATTTGTATTTTGTACAGCTCATTCGTCAACGTGTTGTTTTTAAAAGGGTTACAGAATTAAAATGACCCGACTAATCAGTGAAATGCCCAAGCAGAATATATCAATTAACTGTCAACAGAACTCCTTTAATTGTAAAAGCGTAGTCTCACCTTCCTTATCCTGAATCTTAGCCTTGACATTTTCAATAGTGTCACTGGGCTCAACCTCAAGGGTGATGGTCTTCCCCGTCAACGTCTTCACGAAGATCTGCATGTTTGCAGGCTGTAACAAGAAAATTAAGTCAACTCCCAAGTGTGGACGTGTAGCTAGTTAGCTTACTCACAGACAATTCGATGACAGACAATACTCCAGCTCAGTTTTTTAACATATATACATTCATCACAGTACTTATATATAATGTGCATACGGTAACGTATATGTTAACATTTGGTGTAATGGTTCGGTAACACTGGTCTTAACATTAGCTTTTAGCTTAGCGGACGACTCGTGCGGCCTAGCCACATGCCTACCGTTAGCGTGAAATTTAATGGCGAATATTGATATTTATTTCCCAGAACCTAAACCCTATCTCTCAGAATGATGGAGTTTTATGTTCGTACAAGAAATACTGTACTGTTTTATTAGTTTCCAGCTGCTTGCTGTTGCCTAAATTCCATAAATATATGCGGGACGAAACGTGTACCCACCCGGCCGAAAGCTGAGCCTCAACGAAAAGAGACCGGAAGAAGCTGACGGTGAGATACGTCATTTCCTTTAGCGTGGACTTGAAAATAAAATGTTGCGAGTGATTTGCGTACTTTTTAAAAGTTAATTTTTCTTTGCTTCTTTTATTTTTCAAATAGCCCAAAAGCTACAGCATATTGTACAAAAAGATTATTTTTTTTCAGATATGCTTATTTAGGTCAGACTCGTGTCAAACAGTATAAATAAAGTTTAAAGCAAGTCCATCTAGTATATTGAGCCATTCTTGTAAAATGTCTAACTTCATTTAAACATATTATCGTCAAATTAAGAAGACAGAAAGAAGAGACTAAAAAGAGTTGAGTTCCACTTCGAGGTTTGAGTGCACCTAAATTACGAAGTCGACTGACACCTACTGTTGTAATGACGGAACAGATTTTGAGTTGCGAAAAAACAACAACCCCTATCAAAAAGAAAAAGAGGAAAGGAAAAATAGATGAAATCTCTTAAACAATTCTCATCAGAAAAAAAACATTTAAAAAATGCATTCAATAGCTGAACTATTTGACTTGTAAAACAAATCCCAAACCATTTAAATAAAATTGTCGTAATTTGTAGAATTTTTGTCCCCAGGAAATTATATCACGAGGAAAAAATATATAATCATGGAACAATGGATATTTATATTAATATCCCAAAACGCTTTTCAGACTTCAGTCAGGTTCCAACTTACTTATTATCTGTTGACAGATTCACTTTGCAGGAATCTTGTCATGGACCCTTTTTATCATAAAAATCCATTTCCACCATAAATTTGAACCTAAATTGAGATTTGAGATTGTTTCCTGTCATTAAGTTAACATGAGTTTCCCAAAGAAAAATTGTTTTATCGTCCTGAAAAGTTACTTCATCATCAAACCAAAATTTGATCGATGGAAGTGTCAGAAATTTCAATGTCCACTTGTGCATTAACTGTAGAAGAAATGACTGCCATTTCCCCTTTACAGGACATTAAACTCATATCATCAACGATTGTTGAAATTTGCTTGTTTTCCTGATGCACTCGTCCTTACATATTTTCATTGGACCTGCACCAAACAGAAATTTCAGCATCATCTTCCTTAGTGTTGGTGTCTGGATGTAAATCTTTATTCCTATGGCCATTTTTTTTTACAGTTTGGTCGCAACCTTTTGTTTCATATTTTCAACGCATATTGCTTTGAGTTTTCTTTCCTGACACTTTGATGTCTTCCTTATGTGTTTCATTTTTTCAACTCTCCCATTTTGTTTGTACTTGCTCCATATTTTAGACCCAGCTGACTGGGAACACTCTACATCTTTTTCCACACAAGTTAAAGTCATCTTCTTGAAGGAAGTTTATAATCCTTCTCATTGTTAGAGCTGAGAGCTCTCTTGTTTGGGCCTTTTGTTCTATCAATCAGTCGGGTGCAACAGCTTGTTAAGATCTCAAAACACTTTCTTTTAATTGTAGACTAATTTGCACATTAAATCTTGTACAGAATTATCTCAACTTGATCAGAAAAAAGCCAAAAAGCAATCTACTTTATTTTTGTTGTTGTTATGTTTTAAAAAGTAAGAATGTTTAGCAGTTCTATGCCATTTCTGTGACTTAAAAAAAAACAACAAAAAAAACGTTTTGAAGAGTAATGATCCCATTATTTTTTACAAGCGGTTGTGGCCCAATATGGGCATGTATCAATTACGGGTTAAAAGTTTGTCAAATTTTTAATATTATGCTTGTAAACTGCTGCATTTCGTATTTTTATTATTAATTTTTGTACATGTTGTGGATGGGCATTAATTGTATGATTAATGATCAATATTAATAGTATGATTAACTGGAGACTGAATCATTGTGCTCTGATTGCAGCTTGATATCATTTGTATACCACTTTGGCATGAGACTCTTAAAAATGGCAAAAATATCTTTTTCTCAGAGGTGCAATACATTTCTGGAAATATTTGTTGCATCCTGCTCTTTATATGCTTCCATGTACATTCCAATTTAAAAATGTATGATTTCGGGCTTCATTTCCTCTCACTTTCTTTGAACGTGTAATAGGAAACCAAGGCATGTATTTGTTCCTCTGCAGGAGCAGCAACAGTATCAACATGATCATGTTCCACAGCCCACAGGTTTCCATGGCGAGGCATTGGAGCATTTTTCACCTGCTTGTAGATGGCCAGCTTAACAGAAGAGTTACAGAGATACAAGGAGGACACTGGTGGAATCAATATGAGTGCAGTGGTGAAAACACTGACTGCTGCCCATCCTATTGGCAAAGATCCTCTCCAGTCTAATATCCCGTTTCTGGACAGGAATTACCCAGATGCTTACACAACCCACTATCAGGCAAACTTTCAGCGTCTTTATACACAGAGGGCAAAATGTTATCGTTCATCCATCCCAGCTCAAATGGATCACAAGGATCCGAGGCAAATCGAGGATTTCCTGACGGAGGCGATGGTGTCCTACCAGCATCATCCATTGCCACATATAACTCGCATCCCACGCTGGGCCAAGCTAGCCACCAACTTCAAGATCCAAACAGACCCCCAGGAAGTTGTTGACTTCACCACAGAGGCCCAGAAATTGCGGCCTCATGCCTTCCAGCCACCTTCCACCCCCTGCCGACCGAAACTGGGCATAAAGAAGATCGAGCAAGTGGAAAAGCTTCCAGAGAGCACCAACCATGCAACTTTTATTCCACACCATTGCTCATCTTTGGTAAAAGCCACAGTTAAACATAAAGGTTAGTGACATTATCCTTAATATGTAATCACATTTGTTTTGTGTATTGTCTGATTGAATTGAAACATTCACATGAATTTTGGATCAATTTAGTCACATATGATTGATGCCAAGGATGTTCAGATTTTGCAAAGACAAAAGTGTTAAAAGGAGGGTAAATATTCTGGTCATGACAAAGTCCTGCAATTTCTAATATTTAACAAAATTGTCAAATTACGTTTTCCTCTGCAGATAAGAACCTTCCCAGTCTAAGAGGAGACGAGAGCCATCACAACTTTGTTTCTCACTATTATGATGCCTTTCAGGGAGCTTGGGGCGATGGTGCTCGGCCAGTTGAAAGGGTAATTCAGTAAATTCAGCTCATGAGCCATCATGATCTAAAGGTTTTTATTGTTCTTAAGCACCATTTTGCTGGAATGAAAACTTTGAGTCTCAGGGTAATGTTCCCTTCAGCAACAGGCTGATTTATTCTGACAAGAAATTTCACAAAAAATTGAACGCTGAATTACTCTGTATTTATTAGAATATTTGGCGATATCCTTTACTGTATGGACCAGTTTAATAATGATTTGCAAATATATAGTCACATATTTGATGAAAAGAATTGATATCCGTGACCCAAAAAGGAAAAAGAAGACTTAAAAAGAGAAAAAGACCTGTACCTAAATATTTCCACTTTCTTCTGCTTTATCCTCTATGATATTTGAATGAGAAATATTTTTATATTTCCACTTAAAAAATAAGAGCAACATGACATCATGAATTTTCACTGACACCTAGCAGTATCTAAAATAAGCTAAATAAGCTCACCTGATAGTCGCTAAGGTATTTACAACATAACACTGTAATATTCAATTATTCATTTCACTCCATGTATATGGTAATCAGAAAAAAATCTTTTTGATAACCATCAACAAGCCATAGGCAGAATTCTGGTTGGATATTTCACTATTCCTCTGGGCTGAGTTGGTTGAGTTCCAGTAAATTTACAGGTTTCCTGGGGCATACCCTTTGGGATGGTCACACCAAAGGTTTCATGTTGTCCTGCTTCATCCATTCCACACCCATATTTTATCTTTTTTTTGTGTGTGCTTGGATTATTTATGCTGCTTGAACATCTGACCCCATCTAAACTGAGTTTATGCTGAGAAATTCTGAAGTAATACTCCTTCCTTAGCTTTGCACCCATTTATACCAGTTCCACCAGTATTAGCAACAGTCCTGGAGCATATAACTACAACATGGTTTTACTTTCTCACCACAGTTGATAAAGTGTTCCTTGTGTAAAATGCCTCACCGTTACTCATTTCTCTTTGTTCATGTGGACAGCTGTAAATCTCTGTTGAGGTTGCATGTGTCAGTTCTGGAATAGGACCTTTGTTTATTAATCGTAGCCTCTCAATCTTGGGTGATGTAAAACTTTCTTGACTGTGGCAGCAGTTTCTAGTTTAAGGCTGAACTGTCCTTGATGGTTCCTTAGATGCATCTGCACTTATTTTTTACTGAAGATCTTTGGATATGAACTTCTTTAAAAAATGGCTCCAGTAGATGTTCATAACTCAAACTCTAAATGTTTTGTCTTTTTTTTCTATTACAAACCTATGACTGCAGTCAAAATCCCTTGATAAGTGGGCAAAGAGAGGCATACCAGATGCACTCAATCGTAATCACTAATGTTAAGTTATGAAGCTTTGACAAGTCTACAACTTTTCCCCAGTCTTGATCTTGTGGAGCAAATTCTCTCGTTTAAATTTTTTATGGTATTTGTACAGTTATTCTGTCCCATAAAAGCAATCCAAGTCCAAGTCCATTTATTGTCATGGCATTTGTTTATAATGAGTTGATGTAAAGTGCTGACAAAAAAACCCAGCAAGCTTTCATATTATGATTGGTTTCATAATTACCTAAAAGTGATGATAAACAAGCTGATGCAGGATCTCCCATAAACTGATTCGGGAATAGCTTTAAAACTGGGAGTGTACATTAAGCATCACAACACAGTGTGACTTGAAGTAACAGCATGATCAACTTTATGAAAGTTTGAACTTTTATAAAGTTATGTATTAAATAGGTGTTATGAGCACAAGACAGTGGCAGTTTTTTCTTCTTGTTGTTCAGCACACCTCTTCAGTGCGAATGGGGGATCCCATGAAGATTGTGGAAAGAAAGACAACCCACGCTATGTCGTTCAACCAGCCCACTGTCTGCAGGTCTGCAAGTTTTCTGCCACACTGGAATCATCTTTTTACATGACTTGGTTCACGACACACTAAGCATTCACTGTAAAAGGAAAAGCTCGAGGGATCAAATATACACTATTTCAGAATTAGGCTCGCACTTGTCACTCTTTGAGATCTTTGATTATATTGCACTGTATTTTCAGCAACAAAAATATCTATTTGTTTCGAAAAACAGGCCACCAGAGGTGAAAGATCATTTGAAGCTCAGTCGTGGGAATTTCTATAAGGACTTATGGTCGTCCACTTCCAAAGAGGCCTTTTGTTGCCATAAAATAGGTGAGTTTGTCCATATGATATTCAGACATAATGCTAAAATTCATCACAGTTAAGTCTTTTGAATATAATTTTACTTCAAACTGTTTTTTATTTATTCTAAAGTAAATGATCTTGTTTGATTAGTACTGAATGACTTTAAGGGATTTGTACTTGGCAGACATTAACTGGACTTCCACTTGGATGCCCTAGAAGGATATTACAAAATACACAGAATATTATTAATCAGTCAAAGTCATATGATGAAATACTGAGATACAGTTTAGATTCTAGAATACTGACTATCTTTGGTTGCCTAACTGTAATAATGTGCATTGTTAATTACTCAACAGATCCAGTTGTTCTGATCAAAAGAAACCAAAATATCAGTTCCATGCCAAAGGGAGACACTGATAAGAGGCGAAACACTGAGAGGATGTCAGTCACCACCAACAGATTATTCTCATCCTATGATGTGAGATAGCAGCTCTTCGACTTAGTTGCATTTTTGTATTTACAACTGAACTGAGGCATGACGTTTACTGAATCAGAAAGTTAAACATTCACTTAATTTCATGACCCTTCGTGTTCCAGTAGAATTTGGAGTTGTTTTTGTTGATGCAGTGATCTGATGGTGTCGTATCTGATCATGCTATAGCTGAACCACACACATCATCCCGTGCGTTTGCCCGAGACTAACCTGATTACCAAGAGTCATGTACAATTCAGCCCACCCACTCTGTCTGGGCAGTACTACACAACTACAGCCAGGGAGCACTACTGCATGAAGGATATCCATCGAGTCAGACCAGTCAAACAGCTGCAGAGTAACATAATGAGTGGACCAGGTGATAGATTATTCCTGTTTATGTATTCAAAGGAACTTGCATGTAGATATTGAAGTTTTAAATGTCTGTGGCAGAATATGGACTGAATGTCAGCACCACTATGACTGACTTTCTCCCCTTGAAGAGCTCCAAACAAACACCTTGTTCGTCACAGCACACGGTGAGAGATCACAAACTGGAATTAAAGCTCAAATTCTCTTTGGTTTTAATTTCAACAGGAGGGTCAGAGATCGCAATAGTTGCTGATATATTATTGGCAATAATAATACAAAAAGCAGCAGTGATAACAGAATTAGACTTTTGTACGAACTGCATATGTATGTCTATTTTTGTCTT
The DNA here is from genome assembly GCF_036924035.1 of Leuresthes tenuis. Classification (NCBI taxonomy): domain Eukaryota; kingdom Metazoa; phylum Chordata; class Actinopteri; order Atheriniformes; family Atherinopsidae; genus Leuresthes; species Leuresthes tenuis. Next base: position 10,301,019 of record NW_027325361.1, on the reverse strand, counting down.
TAGTTATATATTAAACAATATTGACTGTTTGTTGCTCTCTGTTCACCAAACAGAGCAACCTCAGATTTCCTCTGGACAAGCAGCATTTCAGCACCACCAGCAGTGAAGTCTACACAGTCAAACCTTTGGTCCTGCAGCGTCCTGTGCCCAACCAGTGCAGCTCCCTCAGTTTTGCACTAAAGTGACAAAGGAATCACAACAGGGTCGCTGGCTTTTGTGTTCCTACCTAGTTCCTAATAGAATACATGAAGTAACACCATTAATCAAAAATGAATTTTATTGACATTTGTATAAAACATTAAATGTATTCAACAAGTTTGACGTGATCTGATTATGAGTTTGCACATTTTCTTTCTGAAAATGCACTTGAAACTTTATGTCAGGCTATAATCATGGTAAACTTCCCTTTGAGAATCTGACACTTGGAAATGTGCATAGTAACTTTGGATCACATGAAATGCTTTTAACAGTTAAACGTGGAAGTCAGGCATTACTGCATTTCACAGTCAGCCCACAGTTGTGCTCAAACAGCAGCTTATCTTAACAGCATTCCTTGATGCACCACTATGATGCATCACGTGTGCAAAAAAATAATACTACCAATGAATACTATCCTCGTGACAGAAGAAGTTACCTTGGAAACCCCTATAAAGTAAGCACATTACTGTTCTGTTCTGAGTTGGACCTTTAAACCCAATCCTTCATCTTTTCAGAAATGATCAATCCTGTCAATTAGAAGCATGTAACCTGCCATACAGGGATGAAAAAAATAAACTTTTTCCCATAACAGAGCAGTGGGAAATGTTGAAGCAGTGTGCAATTGGGGGTTTTGTAGTTAGGTGGTTTAAACATAAACCTTTAGACTCATCTGCCATATTTAGGCAGACGAAACAGCTTCGAATTTTCCTGACCCACTTTAACCCTGTTAGCTTGTCAGAGCTAACTTTGCAGAAGGTTGCTGTCCGTTTTGGGAGAATGTTTCCCCTCCTGACTGTGCATCTCCAACCTTGTTTATACTGTCAATGACAACTGCTTAGCGTCTGTTTCGCAGAAACACATTCAATCCCACCTTCAAGCATGACTGACCATAGACCTCCATTAAAATAATCCATGTTGTCGCAATAACATGACCTTGACCCTGAGATGTAAAATAAAAGAAAGAGAAAAACAAAAGAAAATATAGAGTTGTCATACAGGTAAACAGATGTAAATAAACTGAATGTTGAAATCATAACCTAGTAAAAACCTGTTGTTTTTAAATTAATTTATAAACTCTTTAATAATAATCTTTACTCATAGGCTTAACTTGCTCACCTAGTTTTTTGAAAATCTGCTGTGATGAGTAAGCAGGCTGGTCCTTCCCAAACACGTGCTGCTGGGGAACACCTATGACCTTGCTAGTTTGACAATATTACAACAGGCTTACATGCAAACATCCAAATAAGTAGAGCAAAGTATGACAAAAAACAATTTTTCTTCTATTCATTTGTGTCATGCATCTAAATCTAAAGGAGGCCAAGTGTGGAAGCAGATGACTAACTGAGTTGAGCAAAGGAATCACCTTATATTGGGGGGGGGTCCCTTTTGGGGGGTAAATTTAGCATTGTTTTCCCGTCTTATTTATATTTGCATATACGCATATTTCTTAGTTATTTTTTTCATTGCTTTGTTAAAACGTTTCACACCATGCATTTGTTTCCCGTGTCCCAAAGACTAAATATATCTTGATAACTATATGAATGAATAAACACAGGCGGGGTTCACTTTCTGAGTCACATCCGTCATTACTCATTGCTCTTCCTCCACGGCGCGCGCTCTCTTCTTCACATAAACACCCTAAAACGCTAAGTGTGGCTGCGGAAAAACAAACGTCACGTGACCCAAAGCCAGAACCCACTCCACGCTGTCCTCCCTCCTGCTCCGTGGCTATGTGGGCGGGCGTGAGTGCCATGTGGTCCCTGTCATTGTTTTAAAACAGAGAGTCACTGTATTTCTGGGCGTTGAAGCCTGCCACTGATCGCACAGAGCGGTCTCCGTTGAGCGTACAGTCAGCGGAGAAGACGGAGGAAAGTCTCGCTTTTGAAACGTAGCTTTCGTGAGGACTATCACGTAGCCCTCGTCCTGTCGGTGAGTGTGGAGACTTTCATTCATCACGTCAAAGGCTCGGAAACTGCACTCAGTAACATGTAGTCTCGGTCCACGATCCGGATTGGCTGAGACCCGTTCTCATTCATTTTTGACACAAACCAGCCGCAAAAATAGAAATAAAAATGTTGTTATTATGAGACCGACAAAAAAAAGCATCGCTTGCTGATAGTGGTAGAGTTGTTTGTGAAAGAATTTGGACATTTGGACTCGCAGGGGTCATTACTTAATTAAAAGTAGAAAATCAGGTTTTTTTGTTCATGTTATTTTCTAATCTCTAGCGTATATTAACAACAATTATTACCGGCTTTCTGTGAATTTGTTGAAAATGTGCGAATATACATGTATTACTGAATTAAACTACATACATACATATTGAATATAAGCAGTGTAGATTATTGCTGTTTTATGAGTCATGTCTTTTAGTTGTTTTCAAAAGCTTAAAGAAGACAAACTAATATATCCTTATTAAGGATTTATAAGAAGGGTTTTAAAAAGGGGTGTACACAGCGATAGATAGTGACTTGGCAGAGACCCTATGTAGATCCACCCAACCCCACCCTAAAAACCCAAACACTCAAAGAAAACAACAAAAAATAGATATCTGTTTTCCTGGAGAGGCTAATTAATGAATAGTGCACATTCAAAATCAGTCCTGAACCATTGCATTTTATTTAAAAGTTGAGTAAGGATTCCAGATGGTCCTCTGCTGAAGAGCGCTTGTCAGTTATCACAATTATTCATTTGTGGTTATCTTCTTTGAGTTAGCCCTTCGTTTATGTCAAAATGTTTATTTTAAATAACTGTCCTTCTGTCCTCACATGTAGGAATGGCGCTGAGTTCGATAAAGTCTTTCACTCTGGAGCTAGATGGTCCAGCTGATGCAGCGTTCACCGGAGGGGAGATGGTGTCCGGCCAGGTGGTCCTGGAGCTCCGCAGGGACATGAAAGTGCAGTCCATGAAGATGCAGGGGAGAGGGGTGGCCACTGCACACTGGCTGGAGAACCGTGGCATGAACGCTGTCTATAACGAATACACCTCCAAAATTACCTACTTCAGGAAGAGACAACATCTGATCAGAGGTCAGTAGTAAAAGAAAATCAAATGAGTTGCACTGCACCTGTCATAGAGTTATATTCCCTCCTATAGATTATTTTAATATAATTTCCTCTTACTATTTTTTAAAGAACTACGATACCAACTGTCCTGACCTTTTATCTGTTTTGTACCTTCTTTGTTTCCTGCTGTATCTGTGGGGTATTGTAATGTGTAATACATAGATTGTAGCTTTTGGGGGGCATATATTGACATGTATGTCAGGGTGCAGTGTGTGAAAACATTATCTGTTTGCTCTCAAAATCTGTTTTGTGCCAGGTGGTAGCCACTTTTTTTGTAGTCTCTTGAGCCAAATGGGTTGCATGGAAACCTGGGAGAGAGTCCAGATACATCTGCCAGATAACATAATCTTTGACATTAAACACAAATCCATGAGTGCAGAGTCCAAATACACAGAACTGGTTTACTGAGTGCTAAAGAGTGAAATTCCCCCAGTGTGGATTGCACCAGGCAGCCTTAAATCAGAGAGGCAAAGAATATGCACAGTAATAGTTGAGTAAATGAATTGTAGACAACTGTTAATGTTTTATGTGTTTTGTTGGCGACTTGACTCGTTCTGGTCAGATTAGTAGGAATTTCATTAAAGGCTAACAGTTTAATCAGTGATCGTCCATCACTTTTCTTGGCTTTGAAATACTATGAATGGGGGTGGGAAGAAGTACTAAGCAAATGTTTGGTGTTAGACACTTTAAATTACCGAAGACCAACCTCTCATTAGCATGATAAGTTATGTTATTTTCATTGATTTTTCACCCTACTGAAAATGAATAGAGATATCATAAAATTTATGATCGATGTGGTCACTGATTAGGAAGCTGCTCTAAATCTGTTCATAAAGCATTGAAGGGTCAAGTGAAAACGTTTTCACGTATATGAATGTCAAGTAGTAGATCAGCAAGTTCCAAACACCAACGGTAAATGTAAAAGTCAGGTATTGTGTTTTTAATTTGGACTGAAGCAGCAAGAAATAAGAAAGTGGACAATAGATGGCAATGCAGGAAGGAGAGGAGGAAGGGGTTTTAAGTGTGTGTGTGTGTGTGTGTGTGTGTGTGTGTGGGGGGGGGGGGGGGGTAATCATTTAAAAAATGCAGCCTGTGTCACCATGGTAACAATGAAAACAACATGTGGCTCTCTTTGACCCCACCCCTTCCCCTCACCATGCAGCCAGCTACTGCACTCCATACACTTAGCACTATTGTGCCTTTTTTCAAGCTTTCTTTCATCCACTTTTTCATAATCTCAAAAGTTGCGTGCTTGTTTTTTCACTTAAAAAGCAGAAACACATGCATTTTATCCGCTGGGTTTCTCTTGATCATTTGTTTGGGTTCAGAGGTGGCCCCAGAAGTTAAAGCCTTAAAGAAAAAATCTTGCATTCATCCCAAAATTTTGAAAAAAACACTTAACACTTCTTAAAACCCCGTCTATGCTCTCAAGTATTCAAGGCTTCGGGTGTTTGTTTTGTTGAGTCAGCAGCTCTTTGGCTAAACGGTGAGGGACAGATGAGAACACATTCACTTCTTCTGAGGTAGTTTTAAACATGGTTTTAGCCATGATTAGGGCTATCATACGGAGTCATCTGCACAGCAAGGGGGATTATCTTGCTCTTTCTGTTCAGATCACCACATGGTGTTCTTATCAGTATTGTGCTAGAGACACACATGGTAGAGATGAGCTGCGGCTTGTTGTCACCAGCAGGCGGCGTGCTGGTCTTTGTTTCACTTTGTCTGACACTTAAAGTATTTTAAAGCGAACACAAACTGATGCAGCCATGGTCAACAATTTCCCAAATTAAAAAGAAAAAAAATCTGCAAACTGAAAATATTTTCTTAACAAATGAATAATGATAATGTACTTTTCTGCTATGATTTCCATCACAATCACCTGTTGAGAGGAACTGCATTGAGAAGCTGGTTTGAACGGATTCCTTTTGCCATATTCTAAAAGCATCGTTTTCCTAAAGCGTTTTGCTAATTTTCTCTAATCTACAAACATCAGCATCCCAGTTCAGGCTTTACAAGAATCCTAACTACTTTGCCTTATCTGCAGCAATTGGTCAGGTTGACCAGATGGTGGCACTGGAGGGCCAAGTTCTCATACCAGGGAACAAAGGAGTAAACAACTTTGTTTTCACAGAGCACATTTGACTTTTGTCAAGGCTTTTGCATCGAATGGAGTTTAGAGATGAGCTTAGAACTAAGACGTGAATGAATGATGGACTAGTCTATTGCCTGCAGCAGAGCCTGGCTCAGATGTGACTTTGTTTGGACTTGTTATAAATGCATTTATAGTAAGTCTATATAGATTATAATATTCTTGCAAACAACCCAGATGTTGCAGAGATTTTCTCAGTAGAGATTTTCTGCAGAGATTTTCTCTGTAGTTTTCTAACATTACCAAAACATTATTTGATTATTTGAAATGCAGAAGAGGAAGAATGAAGAAGTACTAAGCAAATGTTTGGTATTAGACACTTTAAATTACCGAAGACCAACCTCTCATTAGCATGATAAGTTGTGTTATTTTGATTGATGTTTCACCCTACTTAAAATGAATATCTGTTTTGAGTTACTTTATTTGTTGAATGGCTGTTTCATAAGGGGATTTGTTGAAATGCTTTTGTGCTTAGCTGAGTGTTTTTCATGTTTGAGGGAGCTCAAAATATGTAACAGTATGTTCAAAGTGACATGGAAGCTGTGGTGTAAACAGCTTTAGTCCAGAGTGAAACAATTTTCCCCTGAGCTCTGCCAGACTGAGGCATGCTCAGTAAGCCTGTTTTCTTCTAAGAACCTGTAACCATCAATCATCACCAGGCCTTGTTTTCCTCTACTGCCTCCACACCCAGTCTGCATGTTTATTGTGCTGCCTTCAGGCTTGGTCTGGAAATGTGGTGTTCGTGAGTGGAACTGCACACAAGTGACTCAACAAAGCGGTAAACAGAGTTGAGGAAGCGGGACCTTTACATGTAATCGTTGTTAATGTGATCAGCACATGTGTTGTTGTCATGGCGTGTTTAGTTTCACTTTCTCAGCTATTTAAATTGTTTTCCAAAGTCTTGCCTCACGATCTGAGCATTTGTCTAGACATGTTTGAAGCTGCGTTGTCAGCTTATAAATGTGCAAGAAAAAGATAGGTTGCATATTTTTTAGATATTTCTTCATTTGAAAAAAGACGGACAAACAACTGGTTTCTTTGCCCAACGCTGATTAGACTTCTTTTCATTAATTTTCTTCTTTGTGTGAGTGAGTTTAATCTCGTTCAGCTTTTGTACTTTCAATACTGGGAAATTAAATTCCCTTTATATTTACACTTTGAAACTTTCATCATAAGTTTTGTCAATACTTGAGGTACGTCGTATTTATGACTTTAGTCCTTAAATGTCGGTGCTAAGAAGGAGTACTTGAATGTGCCTTCGCCCAGCCTTCAACCCTCTCCTGAGGCCTTACATAATAAATGCGGAGACCACGCCCACTTTCTCAACCTCAAAACAGGGCTGCTGGCTGACGACGCACGACAGTTTGAGCTTGTGAGTCGGAGCAAAATACATCCGCAGCCTGAAAATCCTCTATCATACATTCAAATACTGCGGTTTCAAAGGAAGATAAGCACCTACTCTGGCTCTCAGATTACTTTCATAACTTTCCAAAAATGATTTTCGACAAGTTGAAAAAGTTTGACATCGTCTTCGACTCCCCGGAGATGGACTGTCCTCCTGTGTTCAGCAGCGGGGACGTCGTGTCAGGACGGGTGGTGTTGGAGTTGTCCGGGGAGGGTAGGGTCGACTCCCTGAAGCTTCACGCCGAAGGTTTCGCCAAAGTGCACTGGACCGAGTCCCGGTCCGCCGGGTCCAGCACCGCGTACACCCAGAACTACAGCGACGAAGTGGAATACCTGAACCGCAGAGAGGTGCTGCTGCAGGCAGGTCAGTCCGCTCGGGTGGCACGGTGATGGAAGAGGGTGCAATTTATCTGTAATCTTCAGTCAAAGCTGCAAAAACAAATTATCCAGATGACGAGCATCGAAACGAAAGTGGTTCATCTGTGGGAGAGTATGGGGCTAGTTGTTTGTCTGTAAATGGGACATGGTGTCAAAGATAAGCAGATGATTAGGAGAGCTTTCCCAGTGGAGAAGTGATGAAATCAAGCTGTTATCCAGAGGTGCTCAGTGTTTTTTTCTAAACGCGTTCTCATTCTTTATTGACTGAGCTTATATTGGGTGCATGAAACAATAGTCACATTTAGGCTGTTTTTTTGTTGTTGTTTTTTAAAAGGTGCACTGCTTTGTTCACCCTTCCTAGTTTCTTGAAGAGTAAGGGTGAACACAAGGTTCAGAAATGGTCGTTGATTCACAGGAGTTTTGTTGGTTTTAATTTAAGTGAGGGAAAGCACAAAAAAGCCGCTCCAGCAGATGCCTTTTCATTGTGAAAACATCTGTTGAAGGAAAAGGCACTGACAGCAGACTTTTCCCTCATTTGAAGCAAATCCCGGGTTGTTTTTCTCCTCTGCAGTGAGGTGGAGCCTCAGGTTTCTGCTTTCATTCATTGGGCACGAAGCTGTTTTTGGTTTAAAGGGTTGACAGGAAACCCACAGCCGGGGCTTTGTCAGTTTTAAGCCGTTTTCCTGCTCAGCTCGGTTTCATGGCCGGACGGTCATCTGTAAAAGAAAACCTGACTGCTGGCTGCAATCTAAAAGCTCGTTATATCTCAGTTTAATCAGTGGTGTTTGAATAAGGTTTTTGCAGATGTGTATTTTATGATACCGTGAAGAGTGTTTACAGAAGTGTTAAAATGAAATGGAAGCATCCAGCAAACGAAAGGGGACTCCAAACAAACTGTTGAGCGTTGTAAATGCAAACACGTGTTCCTGGGCCTGTTCAGGAAGAGGGAAAAAACAGTATTTGAGAGGGGCTGTGTGATGTAGCTTGAGGAAAACATGTTCACAGTGGATGAGGAACCGCCCCTCTAAGCAAAAACAGAAACCATGTAATTCAAAGAAAGAGGAGGATTTCAGCTACAGTTTAAAAGCCTATTTTATTTATTTGTGAAGAGGTAGCACCATTTGTGTCTTATAGTTTTCCCAGGACTTCTTTTCCTTCTTGAAATATAGCATCTTGCCACTTTGTGTGGTATGACTCATGTCCCTGAAGTGATTTCTCAATATGTTTTGTAAAATTTCATGCTCTTATTCTCCATACCTACATGACCAACAGAAAGAGATGGATTACCTAGGAATTAATTTTACACTCCCTGCCATCTGTTTCTTGAAATAAAATCAAGTTATCGGAATAAAAGATTTAAGAAAAGAAATTGACCTGTTATTGACATTACTTTTTTTTTCCCCCGTGTTCAGATAATGGTGAAGTGACCATCCTTTCCGCTGGCCGACATGAGTTTCCATTCAGCTTTCAACTTCCAGAGGAGACGCTCGTCACCTCCTTTGAGGGGAAACATGGCAGCATCCGTTATTGGGTCAAAGTTAAGCTACACCGGCCGTGGGCCACCGTCAGGAAAATCAAGAAAGAGTTTACAGTCATTGAACCCATCGACATCAACACGCCAACTCTACTGGTGCGCAGCTCATTGCTCACATTAAATGATTTTTGACACATTTCATGATGTCCTGCATGTTTTCGAGGCACGTGCTCATTTGGTTTTATGCTTTCTAGGCACCACAAGCTGGTACAAAGGATAAGATGGCACGGGCGTGGTACCGTAACTTTGGACAGGTGTCAGTGACTGCAAAGATCGACCGCAAAGGCTACACCCCAGGTAAGGGTCTAATACCTGAAACAAATTCATACACAATCTTTAGCCTATTAGATAGTGGCTGCATGTCTGAACACACCGACTCTTTCTCTGCAGGTGAGGTGATACCCGTCTTTGCAGAGTTCGACAACAACACCTCCAGATCAGTTGTGCCCAAAGCCTTCATCACTCAGACACAGACGTTCATCGCCCGTGGCACCATGAAACAGAAGCGCTCTGTGGTGGCCACTCTGTGTGGTGACATCGTGAGCGCTAGATGTCGCGAGACCTGGCACGGTCGTGCCATCAAGATCCCACCTGTGGGTCCTTCTATTCTGCAGTGCCGTGTCATCAAAGTAGAGTATATGCTCAAGGTGAGTTCAGTCAGCAGCTGCTTTCTCTCTTATTTTGTGTTTCCGAGTCTGCACTTTGCACAGGTGGAACTGAGAATTCTCTTTTCCTCCCTTCAGGTTTGTGTTGATGTTCCTGGGACATCCAAGCTGTGTTTGGAGCTGCCTCTAGTCATTGGAACCATTCCCCTCCATCCCTTCGGCAGCCGGACGTCCAGCGTCAGCAGCCAGTACAGCGTCAACTTGGAGTGGCTGCGCATGGCCATCCCAGAGCAGCCTGAGCGTAAGTGTCCCGTAATGACCGTTAGATTTGAAGGTCTTAAATTGCATTGAAGCCCAGTTATTACAAAGCAGAAACACCCGACACTGTATTTTTAAGAGGAAAAATTCTGCACACAAAAGAAATGGAAAAAAAAAGGTGTGCTGCCAGCGTGCCTAAACAAACAGTGGACTAATTATGCCTCTTTCCCCACAGCTCCTCCAGACTACAGCTCTGTGGTGACAGAGGAGGAGGCCGAGCAGCGCAACAACGCGGTGGTCCCGCAGCCGGCCGAAGATCTGAGTGGGATTCTAGAGCGACCACTCATGGCTTTTGTCCAAGAGTTTCGTTTCCGGCCTCCGCCAGTTTACTGCGAGGTGAGTCATCAAAAGCACTCCTTCAACCCTCACTTAGTTTGAACGATGCGTGTCAAAGTTTCAGATGTTTTTTTTGTTGTTGTTGCATATTTATGAAAAAAAAAGAAAAGTTTTCTATTAAAAAAGCTTTTGAGATCTTAGATGAATTGCATAACAGTAAAAGCATCAAAACAGATCTGAAGGTGTAGGCTGAATAAAACGGAGAAAGACTGAATTATGTGTTTACTCAACCTTCGTCTTCTCCTGCCCACAGATTGACCCCAACCCTCAGCCTTTAAATATGAGGCCTCGCTGCATGACGTGTTGAACAACGAGCCCTGCCTGTGCGACAAGCAGCTTATCTATTGAAACAAATCAAAAGATTTGTCTTCTCCTGGATTACGCCTCTCTGGTGAATAGCACCTGGTCCCAGCCTGTGTTGTGGAGATGGACTGGAGCGCTACAGAGATTTCAGGAGCTGGAGCTCACAGGAACTGAATGTTTGCAGAGGAGCTGCCACTTTGTTTCCAGTCCAGTAAAGTGGACGTTTCCCAGTTCTGCTGAGAGGGGTGCAACTTCTCTGCATCGGTTCCTGTCCTCCCCAGGTGATTTTTGGCTCTGAGCGAAGTGAGCGACAGAGTACCTCCCAATCAACGTTTCCCTCATGTGAAGAGATTTTTGAGATTTGACGATTTTGGGACATATTGGGGGGGGACTTAGATCACTTGATATTTATCAGACAGTTGTACCTGATAGTCATATGTTTGATAAGACAGCGCTTTTGATAAGTTGACATGTTTAGAAGCACATTGTCATCTTTGAGTGGCGTAAAGAAGTGCAATTATCAGCCTTGATTTCTTACTTGCCTGTGCCTGGTGTTGATGTTAACCACCTACATTGCTATGCATTGATTGACTCAACAGCAGTGTTCCTGTGATGAATTCTACTGTTACTTAACTATGTACTGTATTGAAAGGTATGATGTTGGAGCAGACGAGTCAAATAAGGAGATGTAGATGTATTTTATGCATGCAGGTCACCATATGTAAAAGGGAAAAATGTATGCCTTAATTATCTGCAGTTGAAGAATGCATGAGTTTGAGGGAGTTGTTCTCTTGGAGAGCAGGATAGAGCTGAACGTATACTGAAAGATCTTAGAATGAGATGGTCACATTGTAAGTGATTCAATTCCGAAAGCAGCGCAATGCTCAAGGCATTGACGTGTAGGGTAGCTGTGGTATTTAATTTTGGAGCACTGATACAGTAAGGTGTAGCAGTTTGCTGAAGAAAAATCTGGACAAGGCCCACAGAGGAGCTCTCCCAGCTGCTAACAAAAGGAGGAGAAGATGGAGACCGTTAAGCCATGTGGACTGAAACTGTTGATGGGAGCCAGATGCCTCTGTGCCTTTAGGTCGAGCAATAAGCTGGAGATGCCACTGAAATGTAGGGACGAAGAACATTCCAAAAACTGACTCGAGGATTGTGTTTTCTCCTCAACTTCCAAAAAAAACTGTCAGGAGTTATCAGTTCAGGGTCATTTGTGCAGCATCAGTGGCGCGCACTGATTAAGATTCATTTAAAAAAACAAAAAAAGATTGTATTTTTATACAAATGCTGTTGTTTGTTGTGAATCATGCCAAAGTTTTCTAATTGTTTTTCCTAATAAAAAAGATTAAAAGGATGATCATCTTCAGTTTTTCCTTGAACCTTGACAAGTATGTAAGCTGTGCACTCTTTTAGGCAAATAGTGGAGGGCTTGGGTTGTTGCTTGCCAGTGAACTGGTACATCATGTTCAGCACAACAGGGTTCACTTGAGAAATGAGCTACACTCACTGAAGTAAAATGATAATTACAGACTGAAGTGATGAGTATTGTGAAATAGGAAAAAAAAAAATCACCAGTAAGCTGATACTTGGATTTCGTCCAGCTTCCTCTCGTACAGTTTGTACGTTGTTTACATGAATATTCAACAAGCATCGCAGTTATTTTTTGCCACATGTAAACACACGGGGACAAATACATGAATTATATTGTACAAAGTGTTACACATGGCTATAAACACCACCAAGCTGAGGAAATTCTCAGGGGTTTAATAAGCAAACTGTATTAGTAAGAAGACAGATGCTCCGTTCAGGCCGGATAAGACCGCTGATGAAAAGCTTCACACTTGGGAGTTCTTAGCTGAATTAAAGTAGACGTCAACAAAACTTATAAAATCTATCATTTTCAATTTGCCAAAACCTCAAATTAGTACATCTGAGGTGAGCCCTAATCTTAAAGGAAAAAACAAATGATAGAATACCGCCTAATTGAGTCTACTAAGAAATGTGCTTCCTCTGTTTTAGTAACCTTGTTTGTGCATGTATTTTCTGTTTTAAAACCTTTCTTTCTTTACTTTTTGCTGATATGATTTGAATTTGAGCTGTTTAAGTTGTATTGTGTCATAAATAAGGACAGGAGCTGACAGAAATGACTCTTCCACAATATCAATAATACCTGTCGTCTAATTTGATCAACATCTACTGAATCAACTGAATGTATTGTGTTTGGGGATACTGTGACGGCTGACTTTAGCACCTTGTCTTCAAAGCTCAGTTCAACCGTCAGAAATCTGGGAGTCATCTGAAGTTTGACAAACAAATTAACAATGTTGTCAGGACTAGTTTTTTCCAGTTACGTCTCCTGGCCAAAGTTAAAATGTTTTTAAGCCGTCACAATCTTGAGAAAGCCATCCATGCCCTAATAAGTTCAAGGTTAGACTACTGCAATGGACTTTATGTCGGCGTCTCCCAGACTTCTCTCAGTCGCCTTCAACTTGTGCAAAATGCTGCTGCCCGTCTTTTAACCAACACTAACAGACGTATGCATATCACTCCTGTTCTTAACTCCCTTCATTGGCTTCCTGTTCTTTATAGAATTGATTTTAAACTTTCAATGTTTGTTTTTAAAGCTCTTAACGGCCTCACCCCATCATATTTATCTGAGCTTTTAACTGTCTGTAATTCTGGTAGAGCTCTGAGGTCAACAAATCAACTTTTGTTGGAAGTGCCCAGGTCAAAATACAAGCACTGGGGTGACTGAGCCTTTTCCGTTGCTGCCCCCAGGCTCTGGAATAAGCTCCCCCCCGAGATGCGTCTTATTTCTGACCTGGGCCTCTTTAAATCTAGGCTAAAAACATATTTATTTCAGATGGCTTTTAATACCCAGTAGTATGGTGACTCTTTTATATTATCTTATAAAATGTTGCTGTATTTTATTTTATTGCGTTTACTGTTATTTTATTGTTTTGTTCTTATTCTTTTCTTTATTTATTAACTGATGTAAAGCACTTTGGTTCACCGAAATGGATTGTTGTAAAGGGCTGTATAAATAAATTACATTTACATTTACATTTATATTTACATCTAATGAATTTCCAAATGGAAATCAAGATGGGTCAGTGTACTTTTCCTCTGGTCCGGACATGTTCGAACCTCGTCCCAGCTTCGGTTAATGGAGACTCGGCTCGTACTTCAACTGTGTAATCTGATGAAATCGCTGGTTAGATCACAATGACATTGGCTGTTAAAAAAACATCTGGTTTCTCACACGATCTCACGAGTGACTCAGACCTCATTGAGCTGGAAATATTTTGCTTATGAGAATAGAAACAAAAGTGGGAAAGCTTATATTTTAGCCCTTCGACACAAACACCAGGCATTGTTAGAGACCCTCAGTTTTCTGTAAACGGCTGTAAACCTAAACAAACTGGTCAAATTCTTTAGTCACAATTGAAAACACAGAAAAACATTTTCCAGAACGCGTTCAGGACTTTTACATAATACTTTTGTCTGTTTTGCCCTCAGAATTAATCTGCTGTAATCTTTATAGAGTGAAGGGGCTATTAAATGTGATGCAGGTCAAATACAAACAACCTTTTGTATTTGTGTCTGTAAAAGTCATCTGAGATGTGACCTAACTGCAGCGACCATATGTCTCTGTAATTCCTCCATACAGGGAGGAGATTCAAGGTGTTTCATGACAGCTACTGTGTTGCTGTAGTCCTCAATAACATGCTGCCACAGGCAGATGCTTTGATGAGTCATATAATTACTCTATTGTGAGCCGCTGTCAATCAGGCACATCTTGTTCAGCATGTGTGTAATCTTGTTGTGTACGCTTCATAAATGTATCTGCATTTTATTCTATTTCCCCACAACAGCTCTGTTTCAGAAAAATCAAGACGTGAATGCAGAAAGGTAGCTTAAATATTCATTTTTGATTGTCCTAGATACAAAATGGGATTGGGATGCTGTAATGTGAAAATAAATTGTGAAAAAATATCTGGAGTTGCTTTGTGGCCAACATTTAAGGTGGACATCCACAACACATTTCTTGGCACATCTGCTTCCTTGACCTGATTAAGTAATTAAGAAACTGTTTGTATCTGAACTAAGCCTCCCAAAGTAGGTGAAGGACAAATAGAAAAGTCATGAAGTCTGAAATAGTGATTCAAGCTTATTTAAATCTAAACACATGCTTGCTCTCACTCAACCTTTGCCTCAAAAATAGTTGAATCCGGGAATTTCTGCGAAGTAATTTGGTCAACGAGGCATTTTCAGAGATCTGTACATAATGTTTTTGACTTCCCCTCACGGACATGCAGAAAAATCCTTGACTTGACAAAAGAGCCTTTGAGCACCAGTTATTTCCTCTCAAGCCTTTGTTCAGCACTACATTGCATTAACAGGGGTTAACAAAGTCAGATAGAGACAAAGGTTTTCCTTGACAAGACGTCCTGGACATGTTGTAACCAGTGCATTCCCAGTCACTAATTACATTTATAGTTTTGGGGGAGCAATGCATAATAGTGCAAATAGTAAATAAACAATTAAATGAATATGTTTGTGTGCATGTATGTGTTTTCGGAACAATTTGCCTGAAGGACTCAAGTAGTGCCTGTCAAAAGCATGGGTCTTACAAAAATGCCATCAGACATTAAACATTTAATTGCTCAAAAAGTAACACGAGGAAAACATATACTGTAATGCAATACACCACATGAGCTCTGATTTAACAACATGAAGAAATGGTTGCTTTGCCATGCATCTGTTGAGGTGTTGGATTTCAGTTGAGCTCCAAGAACATTAGAGACATCAGGCTCTCTGCATGTCTGTCATGTTTCATCACACAAAACTCCAGGAATCCTTTTTTTTATAGCTTTCTGGGAAAGCTGGAAGCACACTAAAATCCTGATGTTTGCCTTAGCTGAAAGTGGAATCGGTGCACAGAAGCACGTGAACAGTAGTTACACATAACTTTAGCCATATGGTTCCAATCTGAGCTAAAAATGTCCAATTTCTGTTTTTTCTGTGTTAAACTTACAAGATGCCAAGGCAATAAAGGAGATAAAGGAGATAATGATGTATTTGTTTTTTTTGTTTCACGGACCTGGTTTCTTAGTCTTTTAGCCAAACTAGCTTCAACTCTGTTGTACTTTAATAAAGAATGGAACAGAGGTGGAGGTGGTGGAGGACTTCACATACCTGGGTGTTCACCTGGACACAGAGGCTGTCCTCAAAAAGGAACAGAGCAGACTCTACTTGAAGACAGTGTTGTATGTCTTCTACAGACAGTGGTGGAGAGTGCAATCTGCTTTGTAGCCGTCTGATGAGCCAGCAGCATCATAGGCTGTGACGTGAAGGAACTAGATAAACTAGTGAAAAAGGCTGGCTCTGTGCTGGGGGCTGCTCTGGAGCTCCTGGAGCTTGTTATGCAAAGAAGAATGCTGCACAAATGACTAAACATAACACTAAACATAAAAAAAACAATGTTGCCCATGCTCAACATAATTATTGATCTTTCATCTGCTACAAAAGAGAGAGATTTTCTTTAAATATAATATTATTATTAACATTATTATCAACATTATCATTAGAGGCACATACAGAAAATTAAACAAATACAAAAAAAGATGTGCATGTTTCCCTAAATGCCGGAATCTTCTCTAACTGGTTTACAAGTCTCCAAAAGATATGAAGATGGCAGAATTTCAAAATTACTCCAATTGAAAAGGTGCTAAATAGTGAACTCGTGCCCTAGTTTTCATCAACCAAATGCTTATTTACCCAAAGTCAGACAGGACTTGTTGTTGTACACACTGATGATACATCATGAACATTTTTGGTGCTTAAGTACAGTCTAACATGCAGACTGGAGGAGCCAGGCATCAAACCACAGACCCTCTAATTAATCCCTTGTAATATCCTGAGCAACAGCTGCCCTGTTTTTGCAATTATGTTGAATGGTGAAGTGAAAAACACTTAAAAACTAGATGTTTGCGGAAATTAGTTGCACATTAACATGTAATCAGTTTTTTTTTACAAGTACTCTGATTGCAGGATAAATGTCCCTTTAACAGCTAGTTGTTGGGTAAAGTATACACAGAATTTTAGGGCCTGGATCTGTATTCAGAAGATAGTAATTGTATACACAACATATACTGAGTGTCTATGTGTCATTATGTCATTTTGTGACATCATTAATACATATGTTCTACCTTTGCACTCCAATATTTAGTTTTATTCAAACTTTACACTGTGTGTTTATGTGTCTGTGTGTCTGAGTCATAATGAACTGCCACAGCAGTTGTCCAGACATTGTTAAAAGGTTGTGAACACCTTGGATGATCACACTACCAGACACATACAAACACAGGCTTAGTGTAAATTCTGGGGGTCACTTTTGACCCCCACCAAACAACCCACAATCCAACCAATCCCTGAGCACGCCAACTCACCTCACCTATGTGAGTCAATGTGCTCTCAGGAGCCAAACTGTGTTTACTGTAATTGTGGAGCACATTAAAGCTGAGTGGTATAGGACTAACAGCTCCATCGCGTCAAAAAAATTCAAAGGGACACCATCTGTAGCCCGAAAAGCCACTTCCTGGTGCAGGAAATGTGTTGATTTTCTAAATTTTATTGATGATTATACTCTCAACAACAATCTTTGTTTAAATCCTATCTGTAAATATGTTAAAATGGCTTTATAGGTGTTACAGCAGATGACAGGGTTTCCACATTGATGACGCACACGACAGAACGCTTTCTGTCAGGTGTTTTGTCAAGGTAGATGTCAAGCTTCTTTTGCTTAAAAACCTTTAACACTTTGTAAAGCGCTTAAAAGAATTCAGTTTAGACTGAACCTTACAAAAAAAAGTTCTAATCTTTTCCATTGAACATGCACAATCTTCTATCATGTTTTGCTGTTTGCAGGGTGGTCATTTACTTACGGGGTTCATCTTATCAGTTATCAACATAATAATGCACTGCATTGCCATAGAGCATGACTTTGGTTTCCTCTGTCTATAAAATTGGGATAAAGGATATCAAGATCACTGGTGATTGCCTTGTAGCTCTTTGAATTTTCGTGGGTTTTTTGTATTATAGCCTCCATGATGCCTTAAACACTTCAGTTGTCTTCAATGTTGTGACACTAAAACCATAATTTATTTGTTTGTTGAAGTCATGTAAAATGCAAGAAATTATGCACAGACGAGTCTTCTTCTTCTACTGCTGATTTGTTAATATTATTTTTCTTTATTGCTTTTCTTCCCCAGACTTTGTCTCTGATACACATTCTTTTATTTGAACCATGTTTGCCATGCACTTTGTAATGCTGGTAACTATGGTTGTTTTCGAGACACCATGGTTGGCAAACCATCAGCAGACCAAGGTCCTACTGATAGTAGACTTCCTCTCTCTTGTAAATGACCTGAGTAGTTCTCGTATCTTTAATATGTTAATTGCCATCATTTAGTCTTATCAAGACACATTTGGGATCACTGTTACCTGTTAGTTCAGTAACCCAGATAAAACTGAACACATAAGCTATACAATAAAAACATGTCTGAGCGAAGAACACTTCTCAAGGTTGACAAAAGGAAGTGAATCCATCTGTTTTTCTAATTTCCCTCTTGCATCTAAAATTTGGGTCAACCTACTTTCCCAACACAAACCAGTCAGACAAACCAAAACAAGACAGAGTTGCTGTTATTCCAGTTACTGGCATTTGAGTGGGAGGACATATCTAAGTTGATTTGGAGGACATTGTAAGGCTTTGCTATGTGCAAAGATGAAGTAAGGAGTGCAAGGAGTTTGTTGGGGGAGTTTCAGTCTGCAGATGCATCCATGGAGCAGAGCATATGATGTTTTCACTCTTGAATTCAGGACCAAAAGTCAAATATGTGTCTTTATCATTGACCAGTACTGTGAAAACATATCAGGTTAATTCTGTTAAAAGACCTGCAAACCAGATTCTGAATTGACAACCAACCTATAAAAGCAAGAAATTGACAAGTCCCTTCAAATCTGCAAACTGCAATAATCTAATTTAAGAGGAAATAGCTGGGTAGGAATATAGGGTTTCACAACACTTCTTTGTTGTGCTGTAGGTCTCACTTATAGTTTTTGATCATCAGATTTGATTTACCAATGTAATGTAACCAGACCTAGTTCTAAAAACACAGTGGCATTGGCAAAATGGAGTTCATTCAGATCAAAAAATGACAGAAAAACTGGTCCTCATGTAAACCATGAAGAAAATTAAAACTGAATTAAATTTATTAGTGAATGTTTTACAGACTATGTTGAAATTAAATAATTCAAAGACAGAATATTGAATGGTGAAAAAAAGACAACAAAATACTTGGAAAAGTTGTGTAACGCCAACAGATATTGAGTTAATTGGGTTAAATAAAAATAGGATCAGAATGATTCCTGCTATAAAACACGTATTATCATATCAAGAATGTTGTTACTCAATGTAAAATTGCCAAAGCTTGGAGGATTTCATAATTTACAACACAATATATCAGTAAAAGATTTAGAAAATCTAGAAAAATATCTGTAGATAAGATACAAGGCTATGATCCTGATACTGAATGATACATGAGTGGTCATGATCTTCAGGTCTGCAGTCAGCACTACACTAAAAACAGACAATTCTCTGGTGGAAATCATTGCATGGGCTTAGAAACTCTTCTGTAAACACAGTCTGTCACTGTATTCACAAATGAAAGTTAAAACTATCATAGAAAGAAAACTGTATGAAAAATGAGATGCAGAAATGTTTCTTTCTGTGGGCCCGAGTGTGCATTACAAAAGCCAGAATCAGGTGATGGTACAGTAAGTAGGTACACATATTATGTGATATATACCATCATACTTTGTGGTTATTTTGTAGTTTCATCTTTATGTGTTTCAGCTTTTTATGGCTCTGTGTTGTGACTAGCTTTACTTTCTGTTTTGTTTTGGAATTGGCTCGTCTTCATGAATTCTTTCAGTTTTGCCTCACCTATCACCTGTTGACTCATGGTTTCAAATGACTGATTGTCAGACAGCTGTCTTCTGTTTGCCATTGCCCTTCCTTGCATATATACTGTATATAAGGAGTCCCAGAATAGTTGAGTAGTTGAAAACCTACATCAAGCAAGAATAGTAATACATGTTGCATTCAGAGCACAGCAGTTAGCCACTTAGAGTGCTGGTAAAAGATGATATGATGCATTTGCAAACATAGCTGTAAACATACATCAAACTGAACTCAAACACATTTTGTATATTGATGTAAATGATTAACAAGTCATGGAATTCTGGTTGTATTCACAGTGTTACTGTGAAAGGGCTCTAAGAGTTGTCAGATAATTTGTACATTTTTAAACAATAGTTTAGATATTTGGAAGTCAAACTGAAAGTGAGGATAAACAATTAAAGCATGAAAGCAAAAAAGTCATATGATACAAAGACTGTGACAATTCACAACTATTTGTAAAGTATAGCAATTTAAATTACACCAAACACTTAAAAAAATGTGAATGTGTAATAGTCTAGGAGTTTTTTATGTTCTGGATTTGACTTTGTCTTCTGGTTGTCTTACAGAGACTTGAACATGTTATTGGGATTAAAGGAACTGCATTAGGCTGGTTTAAGTCATATTTATCTGATAGATTCCAGTTTGTTCTTGTAAATGAAGAATCTTCCTCACACGAGTCATGGAGTTCCTCAGGGTTCTGTGCTTGGACCAATTCTTTTTACTTTGTACATGCTTCCATTAGGTAACATTATTAGACAGCATGGCATACATTTCCATTGTTATACTGATGATACTCAGCTGTACTTATCTATGAAACCAGATGAGACCAATAGGTTGGTCAGACTACAAGCCTGTCTTAAAGACATAAAGACCTGGATGACTCAGAACTGTCTGCTTCTAAATTCCGACAAAACTGAAGTTGTTCTCTTTGGACCTGAGCGCTTCAGGGAGAAATCGTCTAATTATATTACTCTAGATGGTATTTCCTTGGCTTCTAGTTCTACAGTGAGGAACCTTGGAGTTATTTTTGACCAGAATTTATCATTTGACGCACATATAAAACTGGTTTCTAGGACTGCATTCTTTCACCTTCATAATATTGCTAAAATCCTGTCTCAGGGTGATGCAGAGAAACTAGTTCATGCATTTGTTACTTCAAGATTGGACTACTGTAATTCCTTATTATTGCGCTGTCCCACATATTCTCTGAAAAGCCTCCAGCTGATCCAAAATGCTGCAGCCAGAGTTCTGATGAGAACTAACAGGAGAGATCATGTTTCTCCAGTTTTTGCTTCTCTTCATTGGCTCCCTGTTAAATTCAGAATAGAATTTAAGATTCTTCTCCTCACATATAAAGCTCTTAATGACCGAGCTCCATCATATCTTAAAGATCTCATTGTAAGATATTTTCCTAACAGAGCACTTCGCTCCCAAACTGCAGGTTTACTTGTTGTTCCCAGAGTTTCTAAAAGTAGAATGGGAGGCAGAGCCTTCAGTTATCAGGCCCCTCTCTTGTGGAATAAGCTGCCAGTAAATGTCCGGGAAGCAGACACCCTTTCCACTTTTAAGATTAAAACTTTCCTTTTTGATAAAGCTTATATTTAGGGATGGCTCAGGTAATCCTGAAACATCCCATAGTTAAGCTGCTATAGGCTTAGACTGCTGGGGGACCTCATCTGTCACACCTTTCCTCACTTTGCTCTCTTTTTCCCCCTGTTTAATTTCTCAAATGATATTATGTACATGTGTCATTATTGTGGTTATTAACTTGTGTTTCCCTGTTCCAACAGGTATCCTTTGAATGGTGTTATGGTGAGATGACAATTGTTGTAATTTGGCACTATATAGATAAAATTTAATTGAATTGAATTGTTGTAGTTTGCCTTCATGTTCATTCTGTTGCATCTACTTCATTTGTCAAACCAGATTTTCAGTTGCTGATCACCACACCTGCTCCTTGTTTGTTATTATCTCCCTTGGTTTTAATATTTTCAGATTTTAATACCATAAAAGATAATAATTTCTTTTTGGAAATTCTCTCAGCTGTGTCTGTGATGAGTGGGGTATTCATAAGAAAAATGTGTTGATCTCACTTGTGGAGCTCACATGCTATTTTGTCAAACTTGGACGTAGGCAATCTGACGTGAAGACGTCAGTGCTGGTTCAGATCAGCACCTTGCTGAATCTAAAGAGAGGAGAGGGGATCAGTTTACAGCACCCCTCCTTTTTTAATACTTCATGGAAAGTAGTGTAACTTCAGAGGGGTCACGGTGCAGACAGCAGCGAGCTGTACACCACGCAGCTCCCCAAAATATTCTGGAAGGGAAAAATACCACGCAATGACAAACAACATCCCTGAGTAACACGCAAAGAGAGCAGCTTTGTTTATGTCTGCCCCGCCTCCAGCTTTAACCCTGAAATCTACTTTGTGGTGCTTATGATCTGTCTCTCTTTGTTTCAGTGCACTGCAGCGCTCTTTGTTTTGTGAATCTTCTGCAACACAATGAAGGCTCCACACAGAGCCCAAAATGCCTGACATGGTGGATTTTAACAAATAAATCTATCTTTGCTGTCTTGAAGAGCCATCACAACAAACAACAGCTGGATTTGATCAAATATAGAAGAGAAGGTGATGATCTCACATACCAAAATATCTAAAATTAATATTTGTGACATTTAGAGCAGGTATTGTCTCTCAGTTTATGATCACACACCAAGTGAGCCAAACAGGTTATTTTAGACTCTGTCTTGAAAGTGAATTACGGCTTCAAAGTGCACAACTTCAGGGGATCTATTAAACATTTTTTATTTGGGTCTCAGAAGTCGAAAGGCAGAAAAAAATGGACTGAGATTCAGGGCTCGGCCGACATTATGCTGTCCTGAGAAATTTGTATTTTCAAAACAGTTAATCTCAGTGACTTAGCAACAGCTCCTCAGTTGTAAGCTTAGTGACTATGAATTAATTGCACAGTTTGTTTACATTTTCACTGGGCAGGAAGAATCAGGTAATTAGAATTCAGAATAAGAATAAATTTAAACTTATACACTCAGATGTAGAGGTCAGGCTTAGCTCAGCGGCACAGATGAGTTGAGTGTGAAGTCTGTCAGCTCATGCTGAAACCGGAATTCGTCAGCTGGTGTAAATGTATTCCCTCTGTGTTATATGCGTATATACAGGCGTATGCAAGTTACATCTCCGCCCACCCTGTGCAGCGGTGCACGTGGCTCGCCTGCTTGGTTGGTGGAGCTGGCTTCCAGCCAGGTTTGCAAGGAGAAACTTTCTACTCAATAATGTGACAAACATGAAAGCAGTGCTGAGGAATGTATTTTTCTTGGAATGAGCACACGCTTAGCACATACTGTAGCTCTCACAGAGCAGCAGAGAAGGAAAACAATGGTAGGGGTAAGCTGATGAGACAAGTAAGTTTTGACTTCAATGTATTGCCCAATCATCTTGCTTTCCATGGCTAAAAGAACACCACGTCCCAGGAAGGCAAAAACAAGTCTGATGTAAATACTCTTGTAGAAAAAAAAGGGGGTGTGTCAAAGCTCTGAAGCTCAGATATCATTGATAACGATGAAATGCATAGAAGAAGGAGGAGACGCCAGACAAACTCAGGCCTCCAATAGCAGTGACTCCTTTGCAGTTTCTTCTCTGGCACTACATGTTTCAAAATACACATTTTACAGTTTGTACTGACATCTTAGATTTTTTTATTTTCTCCAACTCTCACAGTCAGAAATGTTTGTTCCCGCAGGCCTTGATAGGGAGGCTTACAGATAATCACTGTTAGCTTGACAGTATTTCTTATCCCATCAGAGTAAACAATCCAATCTTTTGATGCTCAACAGCAGCTGAAACACTCAGCAAAGCATTGCTGCTGTATCAAGCTGGCCTCCTTTCAAGGAGAAGGGAAGAGGTTTGTTTTTCACACCATATCCTTGCTGTGTCATCCACAGTATATGAATTGAGGATTATCAAATTAATCTGGCTCACATATCATAATTACAGCGTGTAAATGTCTACAGCTGAAAAACTGTCAGCTGCTGGAGAAGAACTGATAGACTTAGTTCTTCTTAATGTTTGCTGGGCAAAATGTTGACAGTGATTTAGAGTGTTTATTGTCATGACAACAAAGTGGTATATTTCTCTAAATAATAATGTTTCACCTGTACACAGAAGCAAAAGAGATAAAAACATTGAAAAAATATTTTTTCAGATATCAAAACAATTATAAAAACAGAAAAATCCCAGAAAACTAAACTGAAAAATTACATTAAAGCAGACAGCAAAGCCATTTTCACAGTCAAGTCTATTGGAACACTGCAATGAAAGTCCAGAGTGAACACATGACTATATGTTTGATGCATAAAGGCGTCATCTACATGCTCTGTCAGAGACGACAACACAAGGGAAAATAGCCTAGTTTTTAATGAAACAAAGCCCCATCAACAGCAACCAATTTCAGTGAGAACAAAACATCCCCAGTCCCCATCCTTCATGGATAAATGGACTGGATGTATATGCCGTTTTTCTTTTAGTCTTGTTAACTACGCAAAGTACCTTTCACTGTCTCTCCCAAGGGGCTCTGCAACATGTAGACTGAGGAAGCCATGGATTGAACCACAGACCTTGTAACTGGCAGACAACCACCCTTCCTCCTTTTGTTAAATTCCCTAATCCCCATCAACAAGCAATATAGCCAACATTTTTATTTGTACCTTACCTTAATCAAAACTGAAAATAGGAGAGTAAATAACGTCTAACGGCAATGAGAAAATAAAGTTAATAATATCAGCTGCTATCCTGCTTAACTAATACAACCTAAGTTTTAGCACAATCTTATATCCATATAAGTAATCGTGGTGAGCTTAATACCAGATACAGGTTCCAGAGCAGAGATGGAAAAAATGTTTTTTTTTAGCATCTCAGATAATCCCGATTAGATTCAGTCTGGTAAAATCTCTTTTTATATTAAGTAGTATTTGGTTCCCTGGTGAACATAATCAACTGCCTGTGCAAAGATATGGTAAATTTCGCAATAACAGAAGCTGTCCATCTTTACATCTGAGGGACTCGGCTTCTTTAAGGTGCCTTTTTTGTTTATTCATTTATCTTTTTCAGTAGAGCTGTGAAATAAAAAATGTCAAGTTTTGACACCTAATATTGATAAAAGTTTCTTTAGATTACAGTAACTCTGCAAAGGACATATGTTGCCAAACCCAGAAGAGTTTAATTTTTATTTAGAAAAAGAGACAAAAGAACTCAATAGCAGGGTTGTTTAAACTCAGAACAGGGATAATATTCAATGGTCATGTATGTACACCCAAAATGTATTGATATTATGAGATCCTGTCTGATCCTATTCCATATCTTTTCCCAGAGCCTTCCTCTCACCTTAATTCTGGCAGGCCACTATTCTCAATAGTTCTTGTTTCCTGTTATGCTGAATCAAAGTAGGCCGTGTAGTCCTGCATGCAGTCTATGACTGAATAAGGGTGTCAGCTAAACATGTAAAATCTAAATGTTATTGTAAGTGTAACTTGATTTGTTCCGTGTAGGACTTGCTCCTGCACCATCATGAGACTTTCTTTGTTTGGAGAGATCTGATCTGATGGAGTGGAGTTAACTCCCTGGAGAGGACAAAGATGGGCTGTGATTGGTCGAAACTTTAGGGGTCAACGTTAAACTGACGTTGCTGCAGTAAATAAGAGCTGTTGGAGAGCACAGCAAAACAGCTGAATTATTTTCAAATGTGTTGATGCAAATAAGTGGCTCAACTGTTTGCATTGGTGAGATACAAGGTTTAGACTTTTCATACTTTACTTTATAATGACTGATCACTGACATGTACAATGTTTAAGATTTTTTAAATCAGAAAAAGTCATATCTTCCAATTTTAGATTAAATCAGAAGGTCACAAAACCTCCAAATAAGATACATTTAATCTGCCGGATAACATTAAATGTTTGTACGTTTACCAACCATGCAGTTGTGGTATCAAGCATCACGTCAACAGCAACAAACAACATCCTTATGGAACTTTATCTGCAATTTCTAATCACTTTGCAGAAAATGTTCCTATTAAATATCTTACGTCAACAGAAACAGCTGAGGACATTTAATGTTGGAACAAATGAGATTTCTTATCTCCATCTCCTGATGTTGCATCATAAAAAAATCAAGATTTGAGTGACATTTTTAGACTGGAGTTGGATTTGAGGCACAAGGAAATAATGTTGTTTAACACTACAAATTGAGAATCTAAAATCGTCTGACTTGAGATGCCAGATTTTCCATGCTTTGTTCAGTAGTTTTCAGGGACTTTCATGCCTCTGCAACTTTTTGTAGGAAGTAATTCTTTTCTTATAGACCTGCGGTGAAATTATCATCAAACCTTGGTCCTCTTTTTCCTCACTTTAATGATTTTTACTTCAAGAGAGGACCAGCTCTATTTTGACCTTCACACACTTAATTTTGTTAAAGGATAGGCAAATTAAGCTTTTCTGGTTCCAACTGGCTTCCAGATTGCATATGTTTCAAGTACATTTGCTGAGGAATGACTAGACTGATTATAATCAACACTGGTCCAACTGCATAAAACAATGCTATAGTATGTTATAATCCATTTATTAGATGCTTTAGAACAACAAATATTTTTCACTTCCAAAGCGCACATCATATTTTCTGCGTCAAAATCTTCTTTCTCTCTCTGTAGGTCTTTATTCAAGTTCACTTCTCACAGCTCATCCTCCTCTGGCCGCCCCCTGGGAGGAAAGGCTATCCTGGGTTCTGACGTCAGCCTTTATGGGTAAGTAAACAAAGACTAATCAGGGGAAGAGTCTCCGTATAAACAGAGCTGTTGTCATTGTCAATAAGATCTAGATGAAGACACAAACATAGACTTGAGTCAAGTTTGGAAATCTGAGAAACACGACAATAAAGCGTTTAGTTTTGCACATAATGTATTTTCCTTTGAAAAAGTAAATGAAGACTGGTCTCCAAATTGAAATCACTATATTGAGATTTTTAAAAAAACAAACACTTAATTTGGGTTTTAAATCAACTGCCAATGATCCTTTTTGATTCCTTACTGGTGATGATTTCCATTGCTCAAGAGCTCTCACAGGGCGGTTAATTGAGTTACTGAAGAATCCCAGAAATAACACAAGATAGATCATTTTAAAGATAAGTGAAATAAGTCACTGTCATTAATGCACAGTAACACCATTCAATGCAGCAAACAAATAACAAAAGTCCAAACTGCATGTTCCCCAAGTTTAGAACTGTTTTGAACAGTGATGCTCTTTAACTGGGCACAACATTTACACCAACATTATTTGTTTTTGATATGTATTCAGTAGTGATGTCCTATAAACATTTGATCTCAATTATGAGGATTTTTAAAACATTTTTAAAAGCCAGTTTCTTCAGATGATTTTTTTCTCATATTCTGGATCAGAAACTTCCATGTGAGTTGCACCAACTGATTCATGGTGTAAAAAGAGAGAAAGCGAGATCTAAAACGTCTTTGTAAAGAGACCTTTGACTCAACAAAATTTGAGAGGCTTCTCTAACTTGGCTTTATTCAACACTCTGAAGTCTGCAGTTGTGCAGTTCTCCTAAGCGCCTTTGTTCCTACACAACAACTTTCACTGCAATCAAATTTGCAGGTTCAAACTCAGACTTGTGGAGAATTTTTGCAGGGAAAGTAAATGAGCCACACTCATTGTTCCTTTTCTTTTGTCAACAGTTGTCAGTCTCTGTCCCTGGGCCATCTTTATTCTCTGTCCATCTTCTTCCCCTGTTCAGCTTGATTACAGACGCTCCTCCTGGGGTGGGGCTGTTGGGCTCCAGCTGTCAGGGCTCTGACTTCACCACTCCATCAGACTGCAGAATTACTCTGGTTTTACTCTGGTTTTCCTGTTGGCACAAAACACCTTTGTATAATGTTTTTTTCCATTATTTAAAGGTCTATGTCCAACACTGTTTTAGGTTTTGCTTATCTGCATGTCACTGAATCTAATTGTGGCTTGAGGGGGGTTTAGGTTCTTGCACAGACAAGTGCTGGGTTTA
Source organism: Leuresthes tenuis (assembly GCF_036924035.1). Taxonomy (NCBI): domain Eukaryota; kingdom Metazoa; phylum Chordata; class Actinopteri; order Atheriniformes; family Atherinopsidae; genus Leuresthes; species Leuresthes tenuis. The sequence goes on along the minus strand of NW_027325361.1, from coordinate 10,273,621 downwards.
CTGGTTAAGGATATACAATTCTTTTGCTTTTCTTTGTTTACTGACCACAGGCAATTCTAATATGTGGATCTCCAGGAGAGCAGAGCTCAAAGGTGTGTTGTGACTCTCACATTGAAATGTGCGCTGAGGAGGAATATTTGAATTAGTGTTTGCGTCCCTGACAGATGATTCAGTATGTACATGTGCACATCGAGCATGTTTTGTTCTTTTGTGTTGCAGGCGTAAATGCAAAAATGGATGTTTTAGCAAATTACATGAAACTGACAAGAGAAAATGTATCTTTTCTTTTAAATTACCGACGCTGAATATGAGTAATATGTAACGCTCTATCATATTATGATAAGTATGATATGTCCTCACTGAAACAAAGTATCAAAAGCATATTAGGCAAATTAACTGAAGTGTTTTGTAGAATATTATTTGAACAGCTGAAGTTTTAGATCTGAAGACCCACACCACAGCTTAGCATAAATGTGGTCAGAATGTCATTGCAATGTAGTCGACCTAATACAATTCTCCTGCCATCTTTCCTCACTTTCATGACATTTTCCAAAGAGATCAAGAGAAAGGCCTCAGGAAAAGAGGACAGGAGGTCCTTTTATTCTATGACTACCTCTAACTCCAGGAAGAAAACCTTGAACTACAAACAACTTCAGCAGTTCTACATAGGAGAATAAATCTCTTTGGTGTGGATTTTCAGCTTTGTTCCACTGAAGACCTTTAACATATTAAACAAACACTCCAAAAGCACAAACATACCCTCTTTAAGCCCTTGGGGCTGATGCCTAAGACTGAAAAAGATCATTATCTTGCTTATGCATTTAAAAAGTATCAAGTGATTTGAAGTAAATAAGCAGTTTTTAAAAGTGAAACTATTTTTGAAATAGTTTGAAATATATTTTTTCTCAAAACATATGTAGTTGATACATGAGACTAATGATATTACAAAAACATATCTGGTTACCTTATTAAGGAGAAAAAGCAATTAAGGAGTATGTCATCTCAGACTGAGTTAGTCAGTCTTACAGTTAGATTTGAAAGGATAGTAATATGATGCTGTTGCTTATGTGTATCAAAACAAACACATAAAGCTCCACCTAGATTTGTTACTGTATGGATAGACTTTTCTTTTCTAGCATGTGACTGGTAGCATTATTTAATTTTTTGATGTTTTGACGCTTTATTCTCGTCTCAGACTGCCTTTGAATGTTACATTAATGGGGACTTATTGCTATGTTCTGCTCTTAGCATCTTAGCACCCCTTTAATATTAGCGTTGCTGCATATAATGCAACAGTTACGTAACTGCACAACTGCACAGGACATAGAATCCATTAAGCCATTTTCACTGACCTTGGTTTTTATGTGCACTATCTCAGGTGTTTTCCACCTTGTGGGAGGCATGCATGTTGTAAACTTAGCTGTGGAAAGCTGTAAAGTTGACTGATGTATGAAATCTAAACAACCTGTGGATCAAGAAAAGACAGAGAGGGGTTGATAAGGAAAGAAAAGTGAATGATTTAAATGGTCCTTCTATCACTGTTCACACCCTGAAGTCAAATATGTTGTGCTTTTCGACATGTACAGGCTTCAGACAGGCTGTTTTTTGAGTGGTTTGATAAGCAGAGAGGTTTTGAGCCGTGACCTGACTTTAACACCCATCTGCTGTTTTACCAAATGAGTTTTGGAGGATAAAAAGGGTTCTCTGCCGTACATTTTGTTCTATACCCAACCACAGCATATCAAAAGGAAGTCAAGACACTCTAAACCAACCTCACCACGACCATTTAAGTTAGTTTGTCATGAGGTGTGATGACAGCAGTATTTAGATTTATATCCTAACAACTGTCATGTATTCTCATGAAAGCCCTGTTTCTAGTACAAATGTGTCTCCCTCTTTGAATCAAATGTAAAACTTATATAATAAAGTCATATTCTGACTTTTGCCCCTCCATCTGTTTAAGATGTTTTGTTTGAGACCAAATACACTTATCATCAAAGTCCCTTTCTCTCAGGATCTGTTGTAGTTTGTACTGACTGCTATTTAGTGAATGCTAAAACTTAAAGCTTAACTAACAGGGTAACCATATTAAACATTACCCGTTAAACACTGAATGTGTATGTGCATGTTAGTACACTGGCATGGAAACAATGCTAATCCCATATTTTTTTTACTTCTACGAAGTTAGAGGCCACAACAGTGTGGAGGGAACTGCGTTGGAGAGGCAACACTACAAGTATTAGAGCATCAGAACTATGTGTGGCACACTGGTAACAGTAATTGCATATTTGTTATTGTTAGAATACCAGTGTCCAGTGGAAGTGATTTGCTTTATATGTGTTTCAGTCGATTCATATTATTATAATTATTCCAGGGTTAAAATATTATTTACCTGAATTTCTGTATATATACAAATGTTTGTACTTATCCTTTAGAAAAATTACTGTCGCTTTAAGAGGAAGAAGAAGAAGTATGTTGTTGCATATACAGGCTAAAATGGAAAGTTGGAAAGTTTTTCTTTTAATAAAAGTTGTGAAAACGAAGATGGACGTGGTTTTTGGCAGTTCATTTTGAGGGTGCAACATGTGTTTTTTCAGGTAGGACTCTAGTGCTAATGCATCCTAATTGAATGTGTTTTTCAGCTGTTTCGTCAGGTAAGCACCAAAAATACTTCAAGTTTAGAAAAAAAAAGGTCTGTTTGAGAAGTCACATGCTATCTGTGAAAGAGAAACAGTAGAATTCAATATTTGCTTTCCTTTGGATGAACTGCCTCACAGAGGCAACTGGTACATAAGACAATGAGGGAATGTTTGTTCATTTCTGTAATGCAATGCTGAGAAGTCGTGCCCATTTCATGTAATTCCTTGAGGCTGTATTTGCCAGGTAAAAGAATTACGTTGGTAGGTAAAAGAATCACCTTGCAGTAATACCAATACCTTTTGAGCTGCTTAAGTTAAAACATTTGATAAGTTTGATTTAGGAAAGAACTGACATAACAAAAAACAAGAACTATAAATAACTACTTACTGTACACAGTATAATACATGATGGTGTATAATATAGTGATCTTATGTATTTATTTCTCCAACTCTTTATGATTTTACCTGACACTTACAGGACCTCAGTCCAAATGGGAAACCAGACATGAAGCAGTGCATAACAATCCATTCATCAAAACATTAACACCAGGATACAAAGAAGGCCAATGACATGGCTGCCATGCAGCTCACACCAGGTTATAAGATTTAGTGAGCGTTTCACATGGAAAACACAAGCTCAGAATGGATCCCAGATGATCTTATTCATACCATGGTCTTAGTCTTCAGCATGCAACATATGTGACACGTCACTGTATGTCTGGAAACATCATGCTTTCTTTACAGCAAAACGAGTAAATCACAAGAAGCTTGAAAGTACCAAGGAGTCACTGACAGCTGAAGTGAATATCAAAATATTCTTGCTGGAAACACAGAGCCCTGGTATTCATGTGGATGCCACTTTGACTCATAACAGCTATGTAAACATTACTGCAGGCCGAGCGCACCCCTGCCCAAATCAACACAATCCCTGACAGCAGAGTCCTCCTCCAGCAGGACACAGTGCTTCGCTACGCCTCAGAACAGAAAAGCCTTGAGGAACACATCAAAGTGCCTAAGACGTTAACCCATAAACTCTCACATCTCAATCCAAAATTTTCAGGATGCACTAGAACAAGCCAGAGACACAGAGGACCCCCTCTGAAACCCACAGGACCCAAAGGATCTTCTGCCAACATCCTGGTGTGATGTTGTGTGTTCACTCCCAGACTTATCAAAGCTGTTTTGGCAGCATAAGTGGGACAAAATTAGACAGGTACTTTCATACCTTTAGCTAAATGGTTTATCTGTAGATCCACATTCATGACTTTTGACTTAGTTTTGCCACATAAATTAACAAAAAGGGCACCAACATGAAAGTAAAACTCACTTGCCAGCAGTTTTATTTTTGGAGAACGCAATAACTTGAAGACCTAATTGTGATTCAGTTCTTGCTGCTGAATGTGAAACAAAAAGTATTTATTGTTGTGAAAGCTGATAACAGAGACCAAATAAATACTGTCCATAGAGATAAGATAAATCTATGATCAGCAGGTTCGTGCAGTGCTGCAATATGGTGAAATGTCTTGTTCTTTTTTCAATTTCAGGCAGCCAGCTACTGCTCTCACACAAGTTGGAGAGATAAAATGAGCTTTTAGCTTACTCTGCCACCATTATAAACAGTACACTTCAAGCTAGTGAGGTAAAATAGCATAATAGGAAACAACTGGGGTGGCTGGTTGATATGAGAACTTGCAGAATTGCATTATGTAAACAGGCAGCTGGAAAACAGCAGTAAACTGCTCCTCATTAGTTACACTGATGTATGAACTGATTATTTCTTACCATAAACAAAGTGCTGGAGTTTAAATACAGCTCTTTAACTCAGTCAAAGTAGATTATATATGTTTCTTCCAAGCCTCAGGTGGTAAGCCAGTGCTACTAATACAGAAAGCCATTGTTTTTTTTCACCATGCTATGGTAAAACAGCACCAAACAGACTACTGCTGCCAGCACGGCTCCAGGGTAGACAACATTAGTCTGTTCAACACTGTTTGATGCATTTCATTCATATTTTTTGTGTAGTGTTTTATGGTCCCCAAAGTGTGATTCCCACTGATTTTGATGAACCACTGATCCCCACTTTAGTGCCATCACAGGGTTTTGCATTTTTGATTGCTAATAATGGTTTAAATCTACCATCTCACTTAGCAGTGCCTTAGATTTTTTTACTTCTACTCCATCTTTCTCGTCGATGTCTTTATTCACAGGGAGCCTCAGTGTTGAGGGAGGAACAACAACTGTCTGTGATGTCACAACTGGAGGATCGTGGTGTTTTTGTACTGCTCATCTCCCTGGAGGGGATAACGTGTCAGAGGTTTGCACAGAGGAGCAGGGTTGTTTTTGACAAACCAGCACAGCAACTTCATACCAGGTTCTGGCCCAAGAAGTTGTTTGTCTTTCTTTCCTAATAACTTGACTGTTTCCGTCTCATACTCATTTAAAAGGGAGACAAAAATGAAGATGAAAGTCAAATGATGGTGAATCATAGTGTGGACAACAAAGACAAGATGAATGGAAAGAATAATTATCATTCTTGGACATTTCATAGTTCCTGATTGTGACATTTATAAATGGTAAAGCATTAAGATATCACTACACACTTCTGGATCTTTATTCCTATTTTTGCTTCAACTTTTATCATTTTATCATTTTGATCAATGTGTTTTTCTTCTCCTGGCAGGGAGCTGATTTATTTGACTAATACAGCTTCAGACTTTTTAAGAGTGGATGTGACTTTGTGGAATTATGACCTGTTTGCTACTGATAGTCAGGGTTAAATAGAGGACAACATCCCTCCTCACTCATAACCACTGCTTTCTTCACCTTTCCACCCTCCACCCCCTCCCACCCGCAGGCTTACAGCAAACTGCTACTTCAGAAGAAGTCCTGCTGGTCTCGTGTCAGAGGCCAGCAAAACAGGCTCGTCTCAGATGGCGACAAGGCCAAACAGCTCCTTATCCTCACGTCTCTATGGCTCTTCTTCTACTCTCCCTCATACTAAGCTCTCTCCCGCAGTTCATTTTTCATTGAGAGGAAAGCTGAAACCTGTTGGGTTTGTTTTGTTCCTTCTCTTGGCTTTGAGCGTGCTTTTAAAGCCCAGGTGTGGGCGAACAGGGAGTCATTTTTCAGAAAAACAGTGGGGGGATCGTTAGGTCATGGGGGAGGAGAAGAAAGAGAGAAGAGACAGGCTGACACGTCAGGATTATGACACTTTGGATGTTTTCATCTTTCAAACCAGTTGGACAGTCTGTCAGCTGCCAGTCAACATTACATTCTTTCTTAATCACCGAATTTGCACCAAGTACAGTAGTGTTCCTACTCTCTTGTTGTGACGAATAACTTTTAAAATGGCTTTGTCATTTCTCGTCAACATCTGTTCTAGTCAGTGTTCTGATTGTTCTACAGAGCATTTGAGAAATCTTTGACCCACCAAGGAAAATGTTCCTTCCTGTGCTTTGACATATAAGCTTGTTTCCAAACTTGGTTTACATCATGTACGGCTGCTACTAATGATTATTTTAAGATATTTTCATTAACTGACCAACTAATCATTTTCTCCACTTCTGAATTCTTTGGTCAAATAGTCCATAAAGAGAAAGGTAACATTTCTGAAGGTCTTGTTAACTGTTCTAAACCCAAATATATTCAGATTCACATATGTGAGATATAGCATTCAGTATTTTTGCTTTGATTCAGTTAAGAGGCACGACAGTATGCGCAGTGGACCAGTCACAACCTGAAGTATATTAGAACTTGCACAAAGCAAGCTTGTCATTAGTCATATGTTTACCCTCGTTAGTGAGCATTCATCTTTGAATCCTATTAACTTATCCTCTTTTTTACTGTCCTTTGGTCCACCCAGCTTTCTCGTATTAATACAATTTGTACATTCATTTTGACTGTTAAATGGATACTTAATTTTTACATAAATGTTCTGACTGAGTAAATGTGCTTACAGACACAAATATGTGTAGTTACATATACAGAGCCATGAAAAACTTTGAACACATCTAAATCAAAATGAGTGTGTAAACATGACTAAAGCATTTGCTTACTTTAAAAGCAAGATTACTTTTATATCTCAGTCTTTTATAGTTTCAAAATAACAAGAAGGGAAGGGCCCAAAACAAAAGTTTGGGCACCCAACATAATCAATAAAAACTTCTTTGGCAAGAAACACAAGTTGTAAATGTTTTGTGGAGCAGCTCAGAGTCTTTCAGTTCTAGTTTGTGGGACTTTTATTCTTTCTTCCTACAAAAGGTTTGTAGTTCTGTGAGACTTTCAGGTGCCTCTCAAAGTCAAGGTCAAGTCAAAGTTTTCAACAGTTTTTTGTTCTGACTTCAGAGTTGTTAGTGTCTTAATATCAAAAGACAACAAGTACAAATGGCTGTTAGGTGCAGAGTGGTACAACAGCTACAAGCCATTTACCGGCCAGATTATCAGATTTTCAGAAGTTGTGTGTAAGTGTAATTAAACAGTTACATTGTGTGTTTTCCCAATGCAAGGAAGGACTCTTGGAAGTACTCATCCTACCAGGAAAACATGCTTGACTTTGAGAAGCACCTTCTGGCTTACATGCAGTGCTCTTTTGAAGTCTGCTCTCAGATTTTCAATTGTATTTTGTTAAGGGGACATTGAGGGTCATGGTAAAGCACTTTTCTGCTCAGATTCTTCCAAAAATGTCTAATTTTTGCAAGTATGGTCTTATAGTTGAACAATGCACCACCTCTCTGGAGTCTTTCTGGACAAAAGGTGACCTTCTGCTCACTTAACTATTCATAGAAAGAAAGACTTTCACCAGGGTCAGCATGCCTGTTTTCTAAGTAAAATTAACAATTGTGTGGTGTAATGGTGTAATTATTTTCCTTACTCCAACATTTGTCTGTTATGTCTGCTCCCGGCATTAGGTATCTATTTTTTTGTGCCTTCGCTTGAAAGGGAACAGATTGGTGTGGCTTTCCCCAAGATCACTTTGGTTTGCTGATTTAACTGAACAGGTATGATGTTTTGTTTCATATGTACATTCATGATTTTCTGCATGGGATGTGAAAGTTTTTTCAAAAAGAAGGGAATGTTTTTCCTGTAATCTTGTGAAGAACTGTTACTGCTGACAATGCGGTATTTATGTCACTGTAAGTTCTTCTTCCTTTCTGGTTGAACTAAATGACTATGATTTCGGAAACTCTAGCAGACCTTAGTGTAATGCAAAGCTGAAATCTAAAGTGAAACAAAATTCTGACACCAGCTCAAAATAAGCGTCAGAGGTGCAGCGCAGGACGGGATTTTCCTAACATTTCAGAAACCCAGTTTTACTTCCAAACTTGGTGTTAAAGTGACAGCTTGTACATTGGAGATTCCCTTTTTTTTCAGCCAGACGATCAATTGCTGCCATGCCACCTGCTGCTAAAGAGAAAAAAAAAAGAAAAACAAAAGTGAGGAATAAACAGAAAGTACAAGAGCGGGTGGACCGTTCTTTCAGTTGTGCTCTGCTATCACAGCAGGCCTGTGTCACAGACTGTCTGCTGGAAAGAAGAAAGTCAGTCGGGAATATTTTTGGGAAACAGAGCTGGGAAAACAGACTCAACCCCTGATATACCCCTTGACACCCATCAACCAGAGCCCCATGGGAAACCTCATCTTCTGCTCCGCCTCCTCTCTGCTCCTGCAGCCAGCAGCCCAGCTGGAGAGTCAGGAGGTCACTCAGCTGATCTAATCCCTGGTCCAGGTCACATAAACACACAGCACTGGGAAAATTACTTATTAAAGTTGCCATAAGTGTTCTGAGGATTATTATGAAGCTGAGTTTAATCAATTTTGGCCAGAAGGAATGCTTGTTTATCCTGAAGCTGGTACCACAGGAACCACAGAGTGAACTGATGACAGAAAAGTTTATATTAAACTTAAAATTCACTTTACAGCCTTTTTTAAACAAATTGTTTAAATATCAATATTGCTGAAAAACATGTCTCTACAGTTGTTGTGCCTCACTAACTTTAGGTTTCATTTGTAACATTCATTCTAAAGGTGCTGTCAACCTGCAGGGTGAACACACCATTTCAAAAAGATCTGAAATAACACTGTGACTGAAACAGGATCTTTTTTTGTTCATCAAGTGTTAAAAAACACACAGCCAATGCGGGCATCAATCTTTGCAAAACAGCTGCTAGAGATTATGTAATATGTTTCTGGTCACGCAACAGCATGCCAGAGGACGGACCATTTATGTATTGTTGGTGGAGAGACAGCAGAAGTGGAGGAGAAGAAAGCGAAAGAGAGGAAACAGTGAAAAGGAAAAAGAAAAGAGAAGAGAGGAGAGGTTGAGAGAAAGCAAGACTACGGCTAGACTCGTGACAACAACAAAGGTGGTTGGGTGAAAGTTGACAAGACTTAGAATAAAAATGTATGTAAAAGAGCAAAACTTGAAATGAGTTCAACATACCATAAAACTGACCTTTAATGGATGAGCAAAATGTGAAATCAAAAAACGACTAAGTTTTTTGAAGCAAGCTTATTTCATGCAACTCTAATTATGTACATTTGTTGGTTTGTGTCCTGAGTTGTTGAAAGTGACAGTTGTTAGGTGCAGTCAGGCATGAGGCTGCAGTGCGATGAGAACTCGCTGTACCTGAAAGCAGTGAACCACCTGAATACCTCTAACACAGAAGACCTATTGTGTCATATCTGATCTGAAATCAGCTAAACTCTCAGCTGAAAAGAAAGGCAGACTGACTCCTGGATGGATGGAGGAATGAAGGCAAACAGAGACACTTTATGACCTGCAGTTGGAACACACTGTACCTGGCTTTTTGTCTCTGAAAATGGGAGAGCAGAGTGAATATCCTGTAAACAAAAGCCACTGCACATACAAGTTCAGTAGAGCAACAGCACACTAAATAAAAGGAAGAGCTCATGATAAGTTATAATAGACAATACTGTGATAATGGTAAAGAATAAACTAATGCATGGATATATGATCTGTCAAACCAGCTTTAGCAGCAAGAATCTTACTCATCTCTTAAATATATTACATACATTTTTATGTGAATCCAAATATAAAGTATGATTATTGTAAGAAATAATGCATAATAATGCTGTTTGTATTGATGTCATAATCAGCTGTTTTAATGTGACATTTTCTTCCTGATATCATTTGAAAAGTTTGAACATGATATGTAACAAAGCATGTTGGCAAAGCTATGAACACATGCATAGGATTCTGCGTGATCAGATTTGAGAGTAAGGCAGGAACAACAAACAAGTCAGTACATTTTGTTCACACATATGAGGAAGTCACATTGCACTCAGCTGTAACTGAGATCTCCCTGTTATGTAAAGATTTATGGTATCATAGACACGACTGAGTTCTCTTCAGCGTCATCCGGATTTTTTTTCTGTTTTAAGGCGGATCCATGAAAAAACCCAAAATATAAGCAAACCATGTGTAACCAGAAAAATATGCTCACAAATCCCTCTACAGAGCATGAAAATGCGCCCTCACACTTTGGCAAACTCAAACAATGACATGCATTAAAAAAACTGAATGCACATCCAGGCCAAAAATGACCAAAATAATTGACAGATACTTTAATGCACAAACACAGAACAGGCAGAGTGACAACTGTGTTGTGAACATCAAGCACAAAGCACCTACACATACACCCAAACACATGCATCACAGCTTCCTCTGTACAGCAACAGCTGTGTTGAGGCTGCAGGCATTTAAATGAAATAACATATGGAGGATGTGCGTGTCTCACTGTGTGTTCAAGTGTGCAGTGTGTTTTGTTTCTTTTGTGTGGGTGTTCTTCCTGCATGTTTTTGCCTGTTATGCCTGGTGTGTAGCTGCATTTCACAATGTGTGAAAGCTGTGTCTGCATGCACATAAACTGTCATTGCTGGTGTTTGTGCGAGTGCATAAGAAAACTTCCAAGTTAAGACAAAACTTTAAAATAGATATGAGTAGCTGCACTAGTCAAGGCAATTTAAAGCTATTATATTGTCTGTAGCTGTGTTCAAATAAATACAGTAATTGTGGGACTCTGATGTACATGTGTTGAGTGTGCAGAGGTCCACAAATCAAAAATCCTCTTTAGAACTTGAATTAATAAATCAAAAGTCTTTTTATAAGACAGATTCCTGCAGCAGTCAGCAACAAAAACATCTCTGACCTTTGGCCTCCTTAATGCAGGCAGCATGTGTTATTTCTAATTAAGATTTCTAAAACTGATCGCATTCATGAGCTCATCATGAAATCAGTCAAATAAACCTTAAAGAGTTTTTAAATGCAAAATATATATTTTAGATTAGTTTTAGAAACCACACTATCACCTTTCACAACACGTTATCTCTGCATTTTAAATCGCATAGGCTTTTTGATGCACAGCTCACTCTCCCTCAGAGCTGAATTATTTGCAAATGTTCACAGTCTTTTTCTATTGTGCTGTTGCTTTCTTTAATGCATGTTGCAAGTTAAATTTTTCATTTTGTTCAAACCAAATCTGTGCAAGTGTTTTCCAATCTGCCACTGTTGTTATGCATCACATATCACATTTTATGCTCCTCTGAATTTCCAGCCCCATGCTGAAACTGTGAAAACATGACACAATCATCATGTTCTCACAAGGCTGACATGTTTAAACTAAACAGGGCTGCAGAAGACTGCAAAGCTCCGGACGAACTTGTCTCAAGCATCAACCTGGAAAACAAAGGGGAAGTGAAATACAAAACTGTGTGGGTGTTTCTGTGTCTGATGGCAGACAGCTGGGAACTTTAGGCCACACCCACTGCCCCACTCCTCATTGGCTGTGCTGTTGTCATGCACATTTAATAAAAAACAAGTCAGCTGCTCAGCCAATTAAGACAGAGCTAGAATTTCCCTTGACATGCCACAGAGTCTTATCTGTGGTGACATCACATGGCCCTTTAAACTGTAGACAGCAGACCAAGTTTAAATGGCTCCATGAGACAGAACACACCTAAAAGAACAAAAAGTTCACTGACAAGTGTCACTGACGGCTGGCACACTTACAGTTTATGACTATGACACCTTGTGGTGTATTTGACTGCGACATATAAATTTGGAGCGTTCTGTGTGTTTATAGGTCTTTAGATACCGTCATTGTTCAGCCTGAGAAATGCAACTAGAAACATCTGGAGAGGGCTGATAACAATTCCAACAAGTTTGTTGTAAAAAAAACTAAATAAAGGGGGGGGTCACAGTTGATCCTGGAGCTGATTGTGTCTGTCTGGATGAGTTGTACCCATAGATGTAAATGTTTTAAGATGTAGTTATTAACAGATGTTCTGAAACAAATAACTGGCACTTAACAATAGCTTGGACTGATCTGCGCTTTTTATTCACTTCCATGAAAGGTAACTTTTATTCAACCATTTTCAGAGTAGGCAGTTATATTGTCATTTAAAACAAGAGAACACATTGTGGTATCTCCTCTCTACCTCCACTTACAGGGAAAGCTTGTATATAGACACCGTCAGTGTCTTTTGACATAAAAATTAAACTTGAATGGGTCTTTTCATTACAGTCATGGCCAAGCTGCAAATCAGCCTTTGTGGTCTAGCTGTCCTCATTATTTATCTGCCAGGGTGCAGTTTCTCAGGGATCATCTGAGGCTGGTTACATGCTAGAAGGTAATGACAGGATTAATCTAGAAGCATTAATGTCTTTATAATATGAATATATAAATATACAAAGATATAAACACAAAGATAATATGCAACCTCTAGCAATAAAGTTGAACAGCAAAATGATCAAGATCCTTTGATTAACTCTGTAAGCAGATCAAACTTTGCTCCAAAACATTGCAGCCTCTGAAAACAGGGAATTCAGGTGAGGGGGCAGAAAGGTTGTTTACAGCCTTGCAGATGGGAAGCTTTGGGTTGATCAGTCACTGGGTGAGAGGTTGCAGCGAAGTGGTTGTCTGACAAGCGGCCTCGTTTATCTGAAAGGCTTTGATTTCCAAAAGGTTGAACTGATAGCTGCAACTTATTACAGTAATATTGTTGTTTTTAATTGATTTTTATTTTGTCTTCATTCCAGAGAAGATCCATGATGCCTCAGTTTAAGGTTTAACACATTAAGGTCTTTATCTAAGCAGAAGTCTCAAGTCTCAAGAATTAAAGTTTATTATAGAATTACTGCATCTGCTGGCACCAGATATTTTTCCACAGCTTTACTGTGTGCAGTCACTATTGCCCAAATGCCTAGTGGGGGGGGGGGCATTATCTACATACATCTTCGAAGTTTACATCATTTCATGTTTTCAATACAATGAAGTTTTATTTGCTGCTCAGAGTTGACGAATGTAGCCAGTAACTGATATGGCTCTGGGGGAACAGGCTACATTTGAAATTGCACACGTGCAATACAGCATTAGGTGTGCACCTAAAGACTTCAGGGCTATGTTGATCTTAACGATCAATCTTGCTGCTATCCTTTTGAACTCCTTTTAAGGTTTGTCTTGAAAGTTCGGTTAGCCAACCTGCTGCCAGTGTTTTATGCAGGTGGAAATAAAACACGCACACACACACACAAAGCTCCCGTGATACAGGTCACACGCGGTGAGGGGAGAAGAGGGTTTCCTGTGTTCCTCAGCTTTGAGCACGAGACTCATCAGCGATGATGTGTGCGTGACAGGAACCCCTCCTCCGCCCTGCAGCTACACTGTGCTGTATATAGACTCACATAAATGAAAACTTGCTGACGTCTGCCCTTGTGTTTTTTCTGCTTCTTCATACTTGATTTACACAATATTTGCTCTCTATGTGTTGTGACTGTCAATTGTATGACTGCTTAAGGAACTCACACAAATAGGTGTGTTTTTTATTTGTGAGACAAAATTGTAGCAAAACTTTATAATTGCATGAACAACTTCTGCATTGTGTAAATGTAAAAAAAAAAAGAAGAACTAAGAATTATATTTTGTTCATGGGTGCTGGTGAAGGTCGCATTAATATAAGAGGATGAAGGTATGGAAATAATCTGTGGCAGGAGCTCGATGATGTTGGGACTTTTAGCGGGTCAAACATTGCAGCTTAAAAAACAGTTTATTCCACAGCTCTGTTTTCTAAGTGTTAGCTCATAAAAGCTACAATTTGTTGGCCAAAAAAAAGCGCACAAAACCGCCATTAAAGTGGACCGCAGAACTGTAGAACTGACTCCATCGTTCCATTTTGCCCATACACAGTCTAGTGTTATTGAATGTTAATATGTAAACACGAAACAGCTACCAGTTTGGCAGATGTTACTTCAAGTGTTACTGTAAATCGGATACAGACAAATGTGTTAAAACATCAAAGTCACTGGGTAACATAAACCAAATGATCAACCATCAACACTTTCTGTCAAAGGAATCATGGATGAAAAGACTGAAACACAAAGAACAGATGTATAAAATACACATGCAAAACATATACTCACTGCAGGGATAGAGTTCTTAACTGAGATTTAATGCCATCACTATATGTAATAAAGATTTGAAACAATATAGACCTCTCATCAGAGCATGAGCAGTCTGAGACGCTCTGGGTTTCATGAAACCCAGCAGTTTCCGAGTGATTTTGTAAAAAACAAACATTTTAAGCATCTTCCAAGGTGAGAACACTCACGTAACCTCTGTTATGGCGATAAAATCAAAAACAGCTTTTGAAAGGCTTTACATGTCCTACTGCAGGAGGTCATCGGACTGAACTATGACCTCCTGCATATACTTTGCAAATGTTCCCAAAATACACTTTTAAACAATAGAAATTTTAAAGCATGATATTTATATTTAGTTTCTCCGTGTAATGTTTTTGTAGCATAAATGTTTTTGCCGAGCTACTTTGAGAAACTCTGCCAGCTTTTCCCGTTTAAATTCCAGAAAAAAGAAAAAAGTGTCCTTGAGAGGGAACTTAATGGGAAGTTGGTCTCAAAGTACCTCCCAGCTCCTTAACAACAGGAAGAGGCCTTGTAAGCTTGGAAGTCTCTGACTAAACTTTGGGTTTTCTCCCACAGAAACAAATTTGTACACTAAAATAGTTTATTTTGCAATGAACAGATACCTGAGAATAAACTTGATTTACTCAGAAAAGGCTGTCCCTCACTCAACTCCAAACAACCACCCACGCTAAAACAGGTTAATGAAAGGTGAGAAAACATCACTGTTTATGTGTTTAAGGTTGGCAGTGTCAATTTGTTTAGTCTCGAAACAGAGAAATTAGTTAAAAAGGAATGGTCTGAGCTCTGAGGGTGTCTAGGGGACAGAGGAGGAAATGTGTGTGTGTGTCACTGTGTGTTGTTTCCTCTCTTTGAGAATTAGCCTTCCATAACAACAATATCTATGTAAAGTGACGTTATTTCAGACAGACACTATTACAAGACAGAACAAATATCTGAAAATGATTTCAGATTGATGAAGTATAATTAGATATGGGTTTTGATTGGACTTTGGACAAGAATTTGGCACAAGTTCAAATTAGTTTGAGACTTAGTATTGTCAATAAGACTTAAACTATTACATTTGGCATGGATGGGTGAAGGTAAATATATTTTCAATTGCTGCACATATCATGTTAAATGTTCCATCTTGAAATCTTGAAAGTTCTTATAGCAAAAATGTGCGACAGCCAATGTTCGGTTGGAAAATGACGCAGTCAATTTTAAGGTTATAAAGAGTCAATGACTGGTCCTCTTAAGTACGCTTATCTTAATTTGAGTGTGTATACGCACATATGGGAGGAAGAAGGCAGAAAGGGGTGGAGGGGGGATGTAGCTCTCAGCTCCGGCTCATGCCGGTTTGTGCTGCTTCTTGCTGGAACACCACAGAGAGGTTGTGAGGTTAGCAAAGAGGCGGGTGGATTTGAGGGGGGCATTTAGCACCTCGATTGCCCTTTGCAGCTTCTTTGGGTCTTGACATGTGGGGCAGTTATCTGCATGCAGAGAGTGCACGCAGCAGCATTCGCCCCTCCCTGTGGGCAGAAATAAGTTTGTGTATCACATTGTAAGCACATATATGCATATTTAGTGCAGAAGCATACACTTCCCTTGTACATATATTTATATAAAACTAGCAGCAACACCAAAAGTCTGTAATCTTGGAGAACTTTGATACATCTAACCCAAACGTCTTTTTTCTTTAATTCCTCAACATTTCTCCACCATCTTTACATTTGGTCACATGGTTTATTTTTTCCTGGTTTCACTTTTATCATTGGTACTCCAACCTTGTCTTTAGAAATCTTCACTCTTCAGCCTTCTTACATTCTATTATTGACCAACAGGCAATAATATGAGGTGATATTCACTTGTTATACTCCCAATCCCACAACTAGCAGAGCAGCCATGTTGAATGTTTTGCCACTGAGAGAGTGTGTCTAAGCAAAACAGTGATGTAGGTGGATACCGTCTACAGGTTGGAGCATTAAAAAGCAGTGTGATAAACCATGTGGGCAAAAATTAATATAGTGTTATTAATCTTGCTCAAGACAGAGTAAGTAGATTTGAGGACTGAATGACTTAGATGTCTAATAAGCTTGGGTCAGTAACAAGAAAAGTTGGCTGCAACTGAAGGAAAGAAAATCAGTTACCATATGAGCAGTTTAACCCGCTTTTGTAACCTAATATAACCTGATTTCAGTACTACTTAAAAGAACACGTACTAACCAGAATCGGCCAGTTTTGTCCGTCACTGACAGTTTCACATCAGTTGTTTATAACGTATGTCCAGGAGATGAATATAATTAATAGTTAGATGACAGTGATTATTAATAGATGGCATCCAAAGAGTTTATGCATCAGCAAAACAAGCTATCTTTATGTTTTACAGGGGCATGTGCACTTGCTGCGATGTGTTGACATATCTAAGAGGAGCTTGCACTTGCACAGCTGTTAAACTCAAACACCAAGAACAGCAGTTGTTGCTGATGGGTCTGCTCACTATTAGACCAAACAACATACTTGACTGTTTTTGTTCACACTGTTTAAGGACCGATGTAAAATCCATTGCATACACAGATAAGCAAAAACACCAAGTCACCCTGGGCCATTGGGTCCAGCGGGTTGTGGAGTGACTTGATCTTTTTAAAGTGTTCTTTCAGACATTCCTGACTAACTTGTCCTCCTGGAGGGAAAATGCTATTTAGGAATTCCTTGAAATGGAAAGGAATGCTTTGTTTAGAGCAAGTTTGAGTGATTGGTGCTTGTCAAAGTAACATCCACCTGATTGCTAAGTTGGTTTCCCAGCAGAGCATTGTGTATCAATGAGCTAGTTAGTCACTGTTGATTACTTCATCTGACCGTGGGTTTAACATGGTGGCTGATCTATGTATGTTACTGGATTCTGGATTGTTGTGGAGTGTATTTAACATTTTGGGTGCGCACTAACTCAGTGTGAGTTCAGTCTATTTTCAAGTTTTTAGTCTGATTACCAGCGAAATAATGCCATCAGAATTGATTTACGTCTGTTATGTTCTTCTTTTGTCTGTTCTGGTCTGTGGGTTTGATTATGTTTTTTTTGTTATAGTGTTGACCCTGCTTTTTTGAATTTCTGTTCTCTTTAAAGCAAACTTTAAACTTTACTTCTTCTGTGCCTCACTTAGTTTTGCTTCCTGTTTTGTTGTGCTGAGCTTGCCCTCCTGGTTCTAGTTTACAAACTGCTTTGGACCTGTAGTTCATTTGTGTTTGTTATCCCTGTATAGCCTTTATATTGCTCTGTTTTCCTTGCATTATGGGACAATTCATTTTCCATTTTTGACTCTGGATTGCATCGTTAGTGTTGCAGTAAGTTAAAGTCATTACCTGCCTTTAGTATCTGAATTTGGGTCCTCCCTACTATTCACTGTGACACTTGGCAGGTAATAGCTGGATTTCTGTCTGAAAAATAGACTGTTTAAGAGTGGTTGAGAATTTAGTTTACTTGTATTGTCGCATCACAATTCATGGTAATGTATTCTCTTTGGCTGTTGTTATCTGTAAGGTGGCGTAAATATGAGATGACAGGAATTGCGAGACATGAGTACAAAAATATATAAAGTGTAACCATGTAGATTTATATAACTTTCTAACCATGTATTTTGAATAATAATGATAATTCAAACCCTTACCTTTATTGCCTTATCTTTCACTGGTGAGAATACATTAGATAAGAAAATAATCTATAAGAAAAGTACAATGACCATTAAAAATGTTGTGCAGAGCGAGTGTTAAACCAGCAATCTCTCTACAAATGGACTTCTGGTTCAAGGCTTTCTATGGTTTAGAGCCTCCTGCCAATCTTGTCCAACCATCCAGCAGTTGTTTGAGTTACAGTGACCACTAGCCACGTGTGGAAAGCGAATGACATCATAGAGAAATATCTATGAAGACGTAAGCCATTGATGTGGTGGCCAATCGAAACTTAAGCTGTATCTTTGTGGGCAGCAAGGTAAGGAATATATAGTAACTGTACACTTGTTTAGCCTTTGTTATGAATTTGATATGTTGTGCACTGTGGATCGATATAGCTGTTTCATAATCTGACTGGTAGCTGTCTTAAAATCAGGTGTGTAAACCTTTAACAAACTAAAGGTATAAATGAAAGATTTTCCACTATAGTAGTGATAAATATGCAAGTTGTGCTGCAACTTAAATCTATTTGATTACAAACAAAAACAAACAAAGCGCCTGCAATGAAGTGATTGTTCGTGGCCCTCTCTTGTTAAGGTTTAAATATTATCATCACTTCCTATAAAAAATTGTTTTTAATTCATGCAACTTAAACTGAACGCCATCTTAGCGTAAAATCTTGTTTCACTCTCTTTTAAAATGGTCACATGGGATGAGATTCACATGTTATTTACACATTCAGTATACTCTTGTTGCACCATTTAGGAGGGCTATATTTGTCCATCTAATGTCTTGGAATTGGAAACAGAAACATTTCCCCTTGCAGATTAAATCAAATCAAATCATGCAAAAATGCTGCACCTTTAGTATGAACATGTTAGTATTGGCATTTATATTGAATGGAATAGCATGTCCAAAGTAATAAATAAAATGCAGCTGGAAAGTTATGCAATGGAAAATCTAAGTGGTGCCTCCATGCCTCTGCCCAGGTGGAAATGATTTTCGGCTGTGGCAGATGGAGAAATTTGTTTTTAAGCGTGCATACTTGTAGTGTGGAGTATATTGTTCTAATCAGTGTGGTGGTGAGGAGTTTCATACCAGAGATTTGGGATATTTCATAAAGTATTTACACAATTGTTATTGTTCACACTCAGTTGTACAATCAACAAGATCACTGTAACATACGTTTGTGTCCTTGTGAAGAATACCTTGATAGCAATTGCTAAAGGATGTAAGAGAACATGATTTTTCACCAATTTACTGTATTAATGTCATGGCCTGTTTTATATTTTGCACAAGTAAAAGCCCCAAATCTGCTTTCTAGCAGATTGTAGTCTCAACTCTGTTTGTTCATAGCCAGCTCTGTGTATCCCATACAAGCTGTAGTGGTATCATCAACCACAGACAATACCTAAGGAACTTAGCAACCTCAAGTGGCCTCCAATCAGGCTAACTGTGGTGAGAAATGTTTGAGATATTAAACACACAAAAGTCGAGAAGGGCTTCCTTTCTTAGGGTGTCACAAACTTTTTCTAAAATAATTATAATTTTGAGCCATTTGGTCAAATGATAGAAAGAGAAAAAAAAAGGGAACGGGAGGGAAAATCTTAGAAAGACAAATCAGTTTATTTCTGTGCCATACCTAAAAGTAAGAGCCAGGGAGTCAGAACAAGGTATCCAGTTTGTTTTAAATGTCCATGAAAGAAAGGGCCCTGCTTCTTTCTGTAGGTTCAGAGTTACTGGTGATCACAAATAGTGGAAGGAATGCAAGGTTGATAATAAAATCCTCTCTTCCTGGCTGGTGCTGTGAAAGAAATGTAAACACAGGACTAAGTTTGGCAGAAGTTTACAAGATGACAGATCAGTTGTGTTGTCAGCGAGAGAAACAAAGATGATTTTATAACTCTCTGACAGCAGCTCTGGGTTGCTCCAGCTGCCTGCAGTCACATACTATGAAACTTAAGTCAGCACAGAGTGGCTGCTGTCTCACACCACTGCTCTGCATGCAGCAAGGCTCCTGGTATAGTTAGGGTCAGAGGTGAGGAGTCTGACCTTTGGCAGAGCTTCCCCCAGTCAAATGAGTATGTCTCCACCAATGGCCTTAAACAGGATCTTGTTAGGGCCCCTTTTCAACAACTGGACTACACTGTACATTGAGTTGTTAAAACTAGCTCCACCTAAACCCGCCACAGCAGAAAAATGCTATGAATGCATTTGCATTAATATTGCAAAAATGTCATAAATGATTCTTAGGCAGTCAAAAAGTGCTTTTTGCTTATAATGCTTATACTGTATATAATTTGAACTTTCTATCAAGAACTTTTATCGATGCATTTGAGTAACCCAAAATGGAAACTGTGGCAAACTGCCACAAACAGGC
Organism: Leuresthes tenuis; assembly: GCF_036924035.1. Taxonomy (NCBI): domain Eukaryota; kingdom Metazoa; phylum Chordata; class Actinopteri; order Atheriniformes; family Atherinopsidae; genus Leuresthes; species Leuresthes tenuis. The sequence goes on along the minus strand of NW_027325361.1, from coordinate 10,253,502 downwards.
TGCAGTGATTCCATAATTGCTCTGTTGAGTAAGGATGGGAATGAAATGTGTATTAATAGCATCTGATCTCCAGTAAAGACAGAAGCTAGCGTGAACCAGTTCATGATAGTAAGTTAAGCACTTGGCAACCGCCTGAATCGAGTAATAGTGTCAGCTCTCGTAAGCCCTATGACCGACAGCCAGACCTCATCAGACGGAATTTGTCCCACAGTCCAACACGCGGCTGCCTCTGACTCCCCTGCACCCCAGTATCAAGGTTTTCTAACAGTCCCTATCTAGTAATAAACATGCCCAAGTGAGTGTCTCTTGGGGTTGTTGTTCTATATTTGATGATCAATTTCAAACAAATCTATTCCTATCTATTTTGTAATCAAAAAACTCGCTTTGTGAGACCAGTCCCAAAACATTAATGGCTGAATAAGTACCTTTGTTTGACATCAGATTCTGCTTTCACTGAAAATAACTGAGCCAAAGCTTCCCCAAAAATAAGTGTTACGAAACAACAGAATTTAAAGTATGTAATTTTGTTAATTTTGGTCAGCAATGTCCGTTTATATGTCAGTTTTTTTTAGTTCAGGGTGGAGGCAAGGTTCGCCCTGGACCAGTCAGACAACCATGCATGCTCACAGTCACACCTATGATCATTGTGGAACTACATTTAAGCCTAAAATGCAAACTTGAGAAAATCCATTCAGAAAGAGGGAAAAATTCCCCATTTTTACTCACCGATTTTTTCTGGAAAGTCAAATTGAATCAGCTGATATGAGGATGAGGGAGATTGAAAAAAGATACTAATATGAAGGAGAAAAAACTAATGAAACGAACTTTGTCATGTGGATTTTCTGTGAATAATTTTGGTCATGAAACATTTTATTTATTTATTTTTCTTCCCATGACTGTAAATTAAACATGATCTTCTTTTGTGTTATCGCAGTGCTTCTTTGGAACATTTTATAGCATGAGATCTCCTTTCATGGGGAAAAAAAATCTTAATACAACAATACTAACTACACAAATAAGACTTAAAATAAATCACTCTTGTAATGCAGTAAAGGAGACGTTCATGGGCGTCATCACTCCAGTTCATCTTCATAGTATCCACATATAGATCTACAACTTATATCCAGGAATAGAGATGATTACACACACTGTAGGCAGGGAACAAAATGTCCCAACAGAAATATCCCACCAATCCCAAGCATGTCTGTATGATAATCAATACACCCAATTTTACTCTCCCCAGACACCTCCTGATTCCTTACATAATCTGCAGGGAAACGCCTGGTTGTCACTCTGGAACATCCCGACATCACCACCCCTGCTGTGGATCTTCTTACACTTCTTGGGAAAGTATATCAATTTTTTTTGTTCATGGTGACAACAAGCACATGACGGAGCACCAAAAGAAAAAAGTTCAGCCAGTCTGAGTCAGAGGAAAGATGAGGAGGAGGAGGGAGGGAAGAGGAGGAGTATATAAAACCCAAGGAGTCAGCATATGCTGGTTCAGACCGGTTCTTGCCCCCTTCCCCAGCTCTCCTTCTTACCTCTGGCAATCTCTCTTTATCACACAGCGTTTCCTGATTTTTGTCCCTTTCCTATTTTTCCCCTTCGCCCCCACTTAACTTCTTCTGCTTTTCTTCTATTCCTTTCTTTTTCTCTCTTTGTCACTTTTCTAAACAAAGAGATTAGGCACTGAAAGTACTGCTATGTATTGCTTTTTCATCAACATACATAAATAACTCTCATAACTGTAAAGTCCAGATGCAGGATCAGAAAGGTTGAGGAGGTCATGGGCTACTGTGTCGTGTGTGTGAAACAGCAGAAGCAAAGTTTCCACTGTGCATATACTGCCTCACATGACAAAGTGCCAGCATAAAAACCAGGGATCAGATATGTATTTTGTGACCAATTTTTCACAGCGGACTTCAAGAAAAACATATTTTACTAAAACCTAAACAAGCATGAAAATAGTGGAGAAACAGTGGAAATATACTAAAAACTTGGTTTGGATTTTATAGCTAGATGTTGATATTTCAAACATTGATAAGTTTTGGTATTTCTCAGCACAGCTGCTGCAGACTTTGACTTCTTCGACAACGATTAACAATTTGTAAGAAATCTTTTCTTGTCTGGTTATCTTTGGCTCCTTCCATATACAGCTGAACTGAAATCTGAAAATACATTGGTTCCAAAAATTGTTTATGGCTGTTATTTGAGGGCTCTCGTGCACAAGCAGCTCTGGTAACAGGGAAACATATGACAGCTTTACTTACTAATTAAGGCCTGTTTCCAGTCTGTGTGAGGACCTGCAAGCATAGCATCTGAGGATTTCACTGATCTGTGTCTGTTATTAAAGGTTTTCTTTCTATAGTGCAAATTATATTGATGCTTTCTCAGTGATTTACTTGCTAGAATATAGCACACTGATCAGATTCTATTTGGACTTCTGTCATATGGATTGAAAATAATTCTATAGTCACTAGTCTCTAGTAAGAAGATTATGATGAAGTGTTTCCACCCCAAAAAGTTATTTCAGTAAGTCAAATCCAATATTTATGAATATGTTATTTCTCTGCTTAACAGTTTAGCAGCTGGACACACGACAAGGTATTTTGTCCACTTGTAAAACAGAGTTTTAGTGAAATAGCTACAGCTGTCAAAGGTTCAATACGGGACAGCAACTGGCTTCTAAACAGCTGTTATTTAACAAAACCACCTTGTATGATAATGTGTTACATTTAATTTAATTTGACATCACAGGGAAACTTCCCCTTTTCACTACAAAAATGTTAAAACCTGTCATGTGTTATTTTGCACGTATATTGGGAAGGTTAGACGTGCAAGCAAAGTAACAGAAAGCAAAACACAGTTTTGTCATGAAGGGGCTTTCCATGTTGGTGCATCAGTAAATATATCAGCTAAATTAGTTGTTAAAGATACAACTCCAATTCTAAAAGAGTTGGAATACTGAATGTAAATAAAAACAGAATACAATGATTTGGAAAGCTTATAAGCCAATATTCTATTACAATAGAACATAGAAAACAAACCTAATGTTGAAAGTGAGACCGTCTGCTATTTCGTTTAAAGTATTTGCTTATCTTGAGTTTAATAGCTGCAACCTTGTTTTCATTCATATTTATTTTTACATTGTCCCAACCTTTTTGGACATGAGGTTATATAAACTAAGCCAACACATGTTAGTTTATGAGTCAGTGAAGGGTAAATTTCACTAGATCCTACACAGTGAACCTTTTAAAACATCCATCCATTTTCTATACCCGCTTAGTCGGGTCCATTAGCCGGGTCGCGGGGGGCTGGAGCCTATCCCAGCAGTCATTGGGCGAGAGGTGGTGTACACCCTGAACAGGTCACCAGTCCATCACAGGGCCACACAGAGACAAACAACCATGCACATGTAGTATATAATCTAAACAGCCCTCGTGCTTTACTTCAGCTGTTGAGCTAGGGCACCTCAAGCACTGTGGCTACATTTACAAGACAAACATAATTTGTCCAGTCATGACAGGGGTTCAACACCAGACATGACCAAAATAACACACAAGGTGTTTCAAAGTGAGTCATAGGTAGCAGTCTGTCTGAGCAGAGACCACAACAAGCCAGATCATGAATCCCTTTCTGTCACACAGAAACATCCTTAACGGTCTCATCACAGTTTGGCAATTCAAATTAAAAGAAGAAAATAAAGCCCAAAAAGCAAGGCATCATCAGTGTGATCTCAGCAGCTAACACAGGCAGTGCTTTGACTGGGTGTTGAATTATATTTTAGTGCACAAAAACAAATCAGCATAAATCAACTATAAGAAAACAACTAGTGATAACAGATTATTAATTTGAATACCAAAATGAGATGATCTAAATGCCCATTTTATGCTTTAGAGGGCTATTTATACAGACACCATTTAAGTTCTGAAAAACATGACAAAAATATCACTTATGGCACTTGAATCAGAGGCTATTGAAAGTTTCAACCACCATGTAAGGAAAGCCTATCTGTGGGGAAAACAGCAGTTATGTTTAACCATTATATTCATTCATAGAGTGGATCTAATATATGCTTTTGATTTGAGAGAGATACAGCAAATGAACAGGTGGGCGTTTCTGTGTTTTGTTCATGGACACTGGCAATGAAAAACCTTTGAAATTCAATTCAAGTATTACTGGAGTAAGAGAGAACAATGAGATAATATGATATACAGCCAATATACTCTGTACAATATGAGATTTAGTGGCTTCAAATTTTGCTTATCAGCACAATTGTTTTTTCAATCTCTGGTGGGTGATGGAAAAACAGAAGGTATGAATACATCCCTCCAGTCACAGAACAGCAAACAAGTTACATTCAAACATGCAGTACAGCAAGGAAAGCATGCAGTCAGGCTGATATCTGTGGAGGCCCTCGGGGAATACTTTGCCTCTCAGTTTTTTATTCTTAGAGACTGGAAAACTTTTATAGAACCACAAAGATGTTGTTAAAGAGAAACTCTGCTTTGTATGCAATCAGCTGACAGTTAACTTTAGGCACAAAATATCCCATCACTACTTGAGCTCAATAATGAGAGATCCTCCTGAGGTCTTTTCTGAAATGAATGAACAGAGGCAGTCAACACAGGTCATTGTGTCAAAATAACCTAAGCAACCATAAAGAATAGAAGTGACCATTTTCATATCTTCTTAATTCTGTATTTCAGATGACAAGAAAAAAATTGCACGTTATGTAAATAGTGTTTTTTATTTTGCACTGGAAAACAAAGACAGCAACACACTGATAAACCACTTCTAAATAAATCGTATTTCACATCTGTCACCTGTTGGAAACATTTCTCAAATGACGAAACTGTCTGAAACTGGGTCATATGCTCGTGCAGACAGTTATGACCTGTATTTATGTCTGTATGAATGTGCAATGGTCAATAGAGCAACTATATGTGAAATAAAATTTTTTTTTTACCTTTACTGTTGTCATTTTCTAACCTTCACCAAGTAAGTTTGCAGTTGATGCTATTCCCTAAACCCAACCAGGAAGTGATCAAATGCCATCATAACGGGTTGTTTACATGTAACAAAGGCAACTAACAATATGGCATCCATTAAAGCAACTGTAAGCTGTCATATGTTTGTCTTTAACGTGTTATAAATACAGGGATAGTTGAAAGCACTGCATGTAATGCGCCATCCAACCGCTCCTCTTTCCTCCTTTTGTGACTTGTTAAAAGAAAACCTTGAGAATAAAGTCTGCTTTGATTTGGAAATGCTCATTTAAGTCTTTCCCTCCTGCTACTTGGAGGGGTGGTGTGCTCTTATGGGTCATATTTAAGGGTATGAACAGGCGATCTATATCGTTGTTTCATTTGAGGAAATCATAAATCAAGTAAAAATGAGGACAAGTTTCAGTTTTTCCATAGTGGTATTAACATTGCCATGACAAAGTTAAAAACAAACATGCACAACATGCAATTGATATAGATACATTTGTCCTTTTAGTTTATTCATCAGTCTCATCCTCCACTTAATCCTTTGGCAATGTATTGCTGAGTCTTGTGTTGCCTGGCATTTCAAAAGTACAGGCAGTTTTCGAGTTCTTATTTTGCAAGACCTCTCCTTGGCTCCAGCCTGTTCCATCCAGATCACTGCAGTGCTTTTATTTCCACCGTCACTGCACTTTGGGTTATTGAGGCTACTGGCAAGCTTTCAGGCAGACAGACTGAGAACTTGAGTAAATGTGTGTCATCTCGTGTGGATGATAAGGGTACAGTGGAGGGGGGAGGTGAGGGGTACTGCCTTTAAAACAGACTGCTGTGTCACACGGCTACATAGTCTGGATAGCTCCCGGTTTAGACTGCTCCCCCTCCTCTTCCCACCTGCGGCTCTCCACTCCATAGATAACTTGTGGGGCTGCTGAGTCAGAGCTGCCCAAACTGGCTGAACTCACTGGTCCACATGATGAAGGTGAGGTGCCATAAAGGTATGGACTATCAATGGATTATTGATTCTAAAAAAACAAGACTTTTGGTCAGCCCATGACAGCCTCCTGCTTTATTTTAGTAGTTTTTCTCATCATTACACCCAGGCTAATAGCAAAATCCCCCTTTGTGTGTTGATGATGAGGAAACAAGCACCAATTTTCTTAATAACAGAAAGCATTTATTCATTTATAAAAACACAGAGCTACATTTATCACCTTTATGTTTTTAATATATTAAATATGAGATAGTTTGAGTGCTGTCTGTCCCTGAAACACACCCTTTGAGTTCATTATCTTACAGTTTCAAACTCTTGTCACTTTGATTTTTCACTGTAGCAGCACATAGAGTTGTAGCGTCAGGTATAGAGGTTTCCGAATTTACTTTAAATCTGACCTGAAATTAGGTAGGAGAAAGTGTGGTTAAGGTAATAATTGGTGACTATGACTATGATGAGTATAGCATTCTACATCTATGTAGCTGTGGGTGGCTGAAATAAAATCACTGCAGATGATAGGTTTGAAAAAATGTTCTTATGACATAGTACATTTTGTAGTGTCTTCTGAATTTCCCTTTATGCTTGCATTATTCATTTCAAGTTTCATTTGCAAAACTAACCTTGAAAAATAACCCAGTTTTTATTATACTTCTCTGAAGATCTTATAATATAACCAAGAGACCACAGGTTGTTCATTTTAACCAAACCATGCAAGAAGTATTCATTATCAACTTGAAAAACTCATGACCTCCTTATTTCTTAAAGCCTGCTCACATCCCAGAGGCAGCAGTTATTTAAGTGTTCATTACACACATTTATAAATATGTGAGACAAATTTTCTGGTTACAGTACTTTGTAAGTGGAAAATCAAGAGGTTCTTTTTTTTAAAGTAACTGCTTTGTGGGTTGGTTTTTGCAACCTCTCCGTCCACAGGATGAAAACGGGCTATACATAGAGTTTGCTCTCAAATAATTAACTGTTACACTCACTTCTAATGACACACACTCATGACCTCAGTACTGCGGCAGGTTGTATTTCAAATTCACCCCAAAATAACAAAGCAGTTCAGACTCTAACATTAACTGAGGTGTCAGACTTTTTGTAAGTTTCAGTTTGAGTTACCAAATATCCAGCAAGGGTTTCTTCAAGTTTTCATATTGTCCCCCCTCTGTCCAAACAGTGTCTTCACTGACACAGCAAGGGGTTGTCATGGCCTTAGTCACCACAAGTAAGCCACAATAACCAGGATAAAGCTAACAGACTCTGCAAACCCTTTTAAATTAATCTATTTATTCATTTCCATGTGTACTTAAAATTAGGTTTCATAAATCAAATCATGGTCATTAAAAATGATTGTTGACATGGTGATAACAACCCAGAGATCATCTGGTGATAGCTCATGAAGTGAGATGTCAGATGATGGGATGGAATCTGCAGCTGGAACAGTTAAAGGTGAAGATGACAGCAGTGAGGAGATTTAATGCAAGAGACAGTTTTAATGTAAGATAGCAAAAGACTGGCTAAAATGAGGAATGTGAATACCTTGTGTTTTAAACTTAAGCTCAGCTCTGTCTGCTAAAAGTCACACTTAGAGCACAGAACAATGGCTTTATTTTTAATATGCAAAAACAAATATTGCAGAAAAAGTCAAGCTCAGTCAGAACACGGCCTGTAGAGTTTTGGATGTTGAGCAAATGAGCACTGTTAATTTAAATTGATTAGTTTCTATTTGCTCAAGTCTACACCAGCACATTTGCAAACCAAAGAGCCACTGCACATCAGCACACTTCTGACTTATACCAAGGATTAAGTTAGTGTATATGTGGATTTTATTAAAACAGTTTTGGAAAATATAGGTCAGTGCATAATGATAACATGTCACCATGGCATATAATCATAATAATAACATAGTGCAAAATGTAACGTCTTAAATGTATTATTGCTTATCAAATACTCTCTGAAAGTGTTTTATAAATAATCAAAGTAATACTCACATTAGAATCAATCCAGGTTTTAGGTTTTCTGTAGACATCTAGCATGACATTTCTGTAACGTGCAAAAGTCACACCAAAGGATAGAACAGTGGTAACCGGAAGGTCAACGGCTTGATCCCCAGCATGTCCACGTCTGGAAGTGTCCTCGGGCAGGACACTAAACCCTTCATTGCTCTGAGATATTAATCAGCGTGTGATTGTAAAGCAAAGTGCTGCATACTGTATATAGAGTCCATATATATATATATATAATTAGAAACTCTGTATAACTGTTTGTGTGAATGAGAAACACACTGTAAAGCCCAAGTTTAAAGTATTTAACACACACACAACTTCCTTATCCAAGTCTCAGCAGTCACCACCATCAATTACAGATGGATATTCAGAACAAAATATCCTCAAATTATTAAAACCTACTGAGTGATGGCAGTGATAGTGTAGCTGGGCACGTTTTCTTTGACCATGAAGGGAGGTTTCGGCTAACAAGCTGTAGGCCCTTCCAGTGAAGGATAAAATGAGAAGTGTGGCGACAGGTTGACCTCTGCAGTCAATCAGCAGGTTAACGTCTACAGCTTTGAACCAAAGACTAGAGCTCCCTCTAGTGATTCAAATTAATACAATCAGCAGAGCCAATGTCAAGAGGTCTGTCTGGGCATGTCTGGGTGAATTTTATCATCTTTATATACCGGTATTACATTTTCGCAAAAAAAAAAAAATATATATGTATTGTGGTGCACATTTCTTCTTTTCTCTGATCCCAGCAAATCTGGCTTACATGTACGATACATTTGTGAAGCTTATCTTTTTGTTGATCTTCTCCTGCAGAAGTGTAATTCACTTGGTAATTAAATCATTAATGGTGGAATGAAGTTGCTCAGTATTTCAGAATCAAGCTATTTAAATGACTTTGGTGACCAACCTGAAATACTGAGTATTAATGTTTCCTATTTTCATGGCAACATATTAGCTGGAAAGAACAGTGGCTTTCAGACGCACCAGTGCTGCATGTCGGACAACTTCCCTGATCTCAGCTCTAGACACCGAAAACCCAAACAAAACCAGATCAATTATTAATGGATCAATTACTAAGACAGGCAGATTCTTCACAATTTCACATGATAGAAAAAAGGGTCATTATATAAATATAAATATACAGATATATAGATGTAAAAATATTTAACAAGGTTTCAGGTAATCAGCATTTGTATTCAGATCATGCTGCATCTAATAAAGATTTAAAGCTAGAAGACACAGGAAGATTTTGATCACAGGTCTTTGTGTAGCATTGGACTTTGTGCTTATGAACAGATCATATAGGACCAATCTCATCAGGAAAGGTTTCCACAAAGAGGCCAAGAAGCATGAGAGGCAATAGAATCCACAAGTACTAAGATCTTAGGGATCCTTAAATGTGATATTAATGCATATATTGGGTGTCCAGCACATTTGGCACCTCACCATGACCAGCTCCACTCATCAAACAGTTAGGAATCACTGTATAACATTTACACAGGTATAGTATCTCCCTCTATTATATTTTCTCCTTTGTTGGACTTCTTCTGAGCTAACAAATGATCAGTGTTTCTGTGTTAAATAGATAATTTAATGAGACATTCTGACCCCTAAAAGCACGTCTGACCCCCTCCATCTCCAAATGCACATCAGTGGATGGATTATTTGTATCAGAAGTCTGCATGTCCCTTTTCCTCTGACACAAACTGTAAACAGTGTTCTCTATCACCAGTCAACAACAGTCACACTGAAGTCTTTTGTTGACTCTTGGATCCTCCAATTAAATGGTGTTATCCACAGTATTTTCTGGTCAATAATTCAAGAAAGATGAGCCCTTTCATCCATCTGCTACCACTCAGTAGGGCATCAACTTCCAATTCTTAGACACATCATCTACAACACTGTCTTTACTGTTGACATACTTACATTGTGATACATATCAGGTGTCTCTTCTGCTTGATGCCCTGTTAGAACAAAATGTATGAAAGCACTAGACCTCATTCAGAACATGCTTTAGTGCAATCTAACCAAAAGACCAAGCACACCAACTGCAGCCTCAGCTCCACCCTTGACTGATAACACAGATGGCCATCAATGCAGAGGACTGCTGACCTGCTTTAGCGGTGGTAACATGAACATGATGTCAGTTAATCTCTTTCCTAACATATCTGACAGTGTCATATTCACCTTCGCTGGCATTTGGAAAATCATGTAGCTGTGAAAGTTACTAAAATTATTTGGATTAAAGCACCACCCTATTAAACTTCCCAAGTTCTTCCACCCTCTTAGCTTGTACATGTACGTTGTGCAGAAAGTTGCCATCCCATCCAAAGCCTCTCCTGCAGAGCTCCTGCATTAGCTCTTTGCCAGGCAGAGTGATTGGTGCTATGACACAAAAAGGTCATACAGTGAGCAGTCAGCATACCATGTAAGCTCCTTCTTTTACCAGCATTTTAAACCGGAAAGCATCACTCTATGCAGCTTGTAAACAAGGAGTTCATTCTAAAGTGAGATTGTGCATATTCATATCCACTTCTTTTGAGTCTTTGGCTTTGTGTTGCTCTGGGGCAGCAACCTTTGTGGCAGCTTCTGCTGATGCTGTCCACTTTGGTGATCCATGCAGAGTTATGGCTTCTTCATTTGAATTATCTCAGCTGGAGAGGCTGCTTGAACCTAATCTCAGTCACATAATCTCACACACTCACGACACCGGAAATTAAAAATCTTTTCAGCATTTAGATGAAAAACTGGGGAAAATATTGTGAACTACCACAGTTAATTGTTTTCTCCAATGAAGATATTGCCTCTAAAATCTAATGACTGAGCACACTTGAGACTAATGAGCTAACACCCTTGCCTTTGTGTTTGACAAATTCAGTTTCACTTTCGTTTACTCGTAAAAAGTTTCCTCTTTTTTAAGGATAAAAAACTGCTGGAGCTGCTGCGTGTCGCCACGTCTACATCCAGAAGTTGTTATGGAAATACCAACTGAAGATAAATTCAGGTGAGCTAATTTACAATCGTAATGATATGCAAGTAGATGTTGAATTGTTAAGCTTTGCTTCGCGTTTTATTTCTATTGGCTTCTTATCTGGAAACTTTAGACGCGCTGTCGAGCGGGTCCAATGAGCGTCAGACATCTGCTGTGTGTATTGGCAAAAACTATCTCTAACAAAAGATCTATTTTTCACTTTGCACTCAGTGGTGGATTTACACTACTTCCCCTAGTCTCTTTCGGGACGTTGTTTTGCTGTTTAATGTGTAACATTATTAACAAAATGCTCAAAGTCCCTTTGAATTTATTAACTCTTTCCTTGATCTATGATTTTTGTTTTCACAGCTTTGCTTTTGGCAAACCTCCAACATTTTCTCTCCAACCTGTTCCGTTGCTTACAGCCGCCAAAGAGGTTCCAAAGAAAGATAAAAACACCATTTCAAAAGTAAAAAAGGAGGGTGCAACTTTCAAAATCCCACGTGAGTCCCTGACATGCCAGGATGTTTGTCAAAGACCAATTATGACACTGAATATGCATGCATAATAAATACAAAATATGAATTACAAAGAAAATTAGTTTGTGCTCAAGTTGTGTATAACCGGGGGCTTAAATAAAAAGTTTTAAACTGAATTGATAGTCTCAGAGAACCCTAATTAGGATACAGTGTTGTACTATCCGTTGTCATGGTGACACACCTGCCTGCTGAGAGGTACAGTTATACTGGAAGTTGTAGCTCTCACAGCATTGATGACTACTTGACGAAATGGGACCGATTTTTGTTTGTTTTAATGAGTATAATCAATTAGCAGCCAAGTGTAAGCACACTTCTATTAGTGTAAAAATAGTATCTGTTTCCGAATGCTTCATGTTTCATCAAGATCACATGAAGCTAACAGAAAGGAGAAATCTTTTAACAAACTTTTATCATCTGGGCATATGGGCATCATGTTTAACTCCTGAAAACAACTCACCAATACTCTTAGACGTCTAATATGATGTCACACAAGACACAACATTTCATTAGAGGTGACTTACCATTACACTTTCAATGTGTCAGGACAGTGAAAGAGTAATTAATCCATCTCACTTTTTAGAGATAAAACGTGGCTAACAGTGTTTAATCATAAATCCTTATGAATTTTTTAAAAGTATTTTCAGGAGTTGGAATCCCAAAGTTGGAATCTCAATGGAGGGATGTGAAATGGACAGAAGAGTGAGTAAATCTGTGCTGATGTTCTTTCTTCAGATAAATAAATTCCCCGTCTTCCTTTATTCTAACCATTTAAATCATTCTGAAGATCAGTCATCATCATAAGTTCTTTCCTAGGCAAAAGAAAGCCCTGATGAAGACTGTGAGCTCCTACAGGCCGAGTTGTGAGGAAGTGACTCAGGCTCGGGTTCTCCTCTTGGGCCCGGTCAGTTCTGGAAAGTCCAGCTTCATCAGTTCAGTCCAGTCGGCGTTTAATGGAAGAGTCACCAACCGCGCCATGGTGGGCTCCTTCTTGACCAGCTTCACTAAAAAGGTGCTTCTGGAACAGCAACAGGTTATTTAACTAAGAGCCCTTGTGTGGCTTTTGAGCCAAACACCAAATCCCAGCTAGCTTTAAGATTCAAGTCACTATGAGGATTTCATTGACGAAAGGAAGACATCTACATGTAAAATTAGATAACTGGCATGTTACAAAGTATCCTAACTCTCTAGCTTGCTTTTGTTGTCCAACAGTTCAAATATATGAGTGAAAATCAAACACGATCATCTTTAGCTTGAACTGAAGGACGCTGTCGATGCAAACTTTTATTATGATGTGATTCTGACTGTAGCAAGGGTGGTTTTCATGCCATTAACTTTTATTTTACCTTTTCCAGCTACAGTCCTTCAACATCCATGCTCAGAAGGGAGAGGATAAAACTGGGCTCGTGCTGTGTGATATTATGGGTTTGGGGGATGGGGAGATGACCGGGCTGACCCTTCATGACATCCTGTCAGTCATTAAAGGCCATGCACCGGAGGGGCACAAGGTAAGCAGGCTAAGCTGGTAATACTGAAATTTTCCATATAAATATTACAAATATTATACAAGGTTGTAGTGAGGGAGGACACAGATTGAGAAATAAAGATTAAAAAAAAGATTTCAAGCACAGGGGGATTTGAAATTAAAAATAATGTTAGATTCAAATAATGTAATCCACAAAACCAAAGACAGACAGTAACCTAAAGCAAAGAACAAAACAAAAATCACAGACTGTGCCAGTTGCACACTCTTAGCTCCATAAACGTGTGACTACTATTAAGTTAGACTGATGTTTTCACCCTTAGGCCTTTCCTCAAGATGACTCATCAAATTAGGAACAACAAGCTGGTGACAACCTGGTAACGCACCAAATGTTTTTCAGTGAATCATGCTGTAGCACTGGGGTGAAAAAAACAATCAATAAAAACCCTGTCACCTTATTTTAAAGTGAAAAACTTTCAAATAAGGTGACAAAAAGCAAGTCAAATTCAGTCAAAAGTCGAGACTTTTTGGAGGCTGTATGTCGTTTAGAAGTCTAATGAATTATATCCATACAGCTGGAGTGTGCAGCACTTCTCTCTTATTTCTTAACACTGAGGTATTTATCCAAACTAGAAGCTAGACTCAAATTTGGCTCACCCCTTAAGTCCTTTGTACTTCACTTCAAGGTTTTCAGAAGATATAACTCTCTTACTTTACTTTACTCTTTATGCAGGAAGTTTCAAGTCATGTTTCAAAAGTTAACTTTTGATGTTTTGAATAAAAGTCTCTACCATTATTGAACAGTTTGCTACCTTGAGGATAAACTGTGAGAAAATGGAACTTTTTACAACAATTTGATCTTTGGTTAGACACTACCGACACTCTCATTAGCCTCAGTTGTAGTTTGAGTTTAGTGTTTTGTAGGAAACATCCACAGACACACTGGCACTCAATGTGAATGGCTTTTTCCAAAGCTAACCTCTTACTGTCCCCCTCTCAGTTTAGCCCAGATCAGCCAGTGACGTCAGAAACTGCTGGCTATGTGAAGACACCAAGCCTTAAGGAAAAAATTCATTGTGTTGCTTTTGTGGTGGACGCCTCTAAAATCGCAACCTACCCCAAAGGCCTCAGCACCACCTTTAAAAAGCTCAGAGAGCACATCAGTGACCTGGGTGAGCAAACGACAGAAATATTTATGCTGAGAGTCAAACACTTTCAAAAGCATTGTGATTTGGTCTGTTAGGTGTTCATCAGGTGGCTCTGCTGACCCACGTTGACCAGATTTGTCCAGAAACTGACAAAGATATCTCTCAGGTTTACCAGAGCCGGAACATTGAAGACACGGTAGGTTGAAACAGACATACAATATTTGGTAATAAGGTAATAAATTAGTATTTAGATAAGTTCATAAGGAAATTAAATGCCTCCTTGGACTGGTATAGTTCCCAACCAGCTGAACAGAATGTGTGTGTGTTTGCAGATGAGACAGGCTGCAGCTCTTCTGGGTATGTCTCCATCCTACATCGTACCGGTGAAGAACTACTCGGCAGAGTTGGACGTGCATGTTAACACAGATGTGCTGCTACTTAGTGCTGTTGACCACATCCTGCAATATGCTGACCTGTTTTTCAAGGATTGTCAACCAAGACACACAAGCCTTGGTTTATGCCCTTCTAAGAAATAACAGTCTTTGCTTTTGGTAAGAGTTGGTAAGCAAGTGCCATTTGTTCTAGCACGCCCAGTGAATGAAGAAAACTTGCTACATTCATCTGGTCCATTGCATTTAATATTTTCTTTCACTGTAGAATTGAATGATGTTCATGAGATCCAGACTTACAGTCATGGACGATTTCACTCGGGGTGAAGACATTTACCGTCACTCGTTCTACTGCAATTTCTCATCCATATCATTGATCAAGACGGAGGAGTTTCCCTCTTCTGACCTGCATCAGTGGCACACTGAGCAGCTATGAAATTGAGCTCCTCTGATTTCCATGTTAATGAACTTCATGCTTTTGATTCTGTTTGCCATTTTCATTCTTAATGTTTTTGCTTTCTTGAATGACCTTTTTCGACATTGTTGATTTTACTAATGAGATGGGTCAGGTTCCCCTTTGTTTGGATGTACCAGACTAATTCCCAGATTAAACACATTTGGATCCTTCAGTCTGTCATTGTGTCTGATTGTCACAGTTAGTCTCACAGCCTGAAGATGGTACCTAATATAACACAATAACTCACGTATAAACTAAACACGGAACAGTTTGAATGCATTGCACTGCTGACACATTGCTGACCGCAAAATAACTAATCGAATGTGATGAATATCACGTACTGCATTCCAATAATTGTAATGGGATTAATTTATTGTTCGACTATTCAGTTTTTTCCTCCATAACACACACAAATGAACAAACACGTTACTGTGATAATGGACTCCCCTGGATCATTTTGGCTGAGCTGGATGTAATTTAGGTACTGGGGTAATCTGAAGCTTCACATCATGCGCAAATACGCGCGCCGGCATATCAGCCTTCATTAGTGTAAAATGTTTTGGGTAAAACATAGGCTATTAAAAGGAACTGTCGGAATGGCGGTATGTTAAAAAAAAAAAAAAACATACCGCCATTCCGACCATAGGAGGAAAAAAGTGTGGAATGGCGGGACGTTTAATAAAAAATTAAGTGTCGCCATTCCGACAATTGGAGGCCAATGTCGGAATGCCATTCCGACAATTGGAGGCCAATGTCGGAATGGCAGCATGTAACCTGGTGCGTTTACTTTTAATTAATCTGCATAAATGAACTAAACGAGCGAATAAGCAATACATCGTGTGCAAATTGTGGTGAAACGTGGAAACGATAGCCAGTTGTTTTTCTTTTTGTGGCCACTTAGGGGCTCCATATCGTAATCTGAGAATTCAAATTAAATTTTTGCCAACTGGAGCACATGCGCTCAGTCACTGATCTCTGCTCTGCCTCCCGCATCAAGGAAGAGGAGGTAAGACTGCAATGATGAAATGCATCTATGTTTTTTTGTGAATCATGCATTTCTTTTAGTTCTTTTTTCTTTCCTTCTTCTACAACTGGAGGTGTTGGTGCTGCTGCTTTAAACTTTCGCTCATCTCACAAATTTCCACTACGACAGAAAAATCTTCGAATTAAAACGCAAAAAGTACCAGGTAAAGCGAAATAATATTATGGCTTTGGTTTATTTTGCTTGATCTTTATTCATTTTATACTAGGCGTGACTTGTTTTATTTGTCAGGAAATCGAAACTTATCACAACCATAACGTCATGACGCTCCTCCGATTCGCGTATTATAGGGATGGGCGTAAAGGGCAGTTAAACTGCATTTTTCACATCTGGAGCACCTTAGACTAGGTCCTATGTGAAACAATATTACAGTTAGACTACACAAATCATTATATGATTATTCTAAAAAGCCTGTAGATCCATTAATACCCTGTTTGGGATTTGTGAAACCTTTTTCTGATTTGTTAAAATGCAGAAAAGGGCAGTTTCACCGTTTTTTTTTTGTTTTTTTTGCATTATGATCACCTCACACTATGTCCTGTATGAAAACTACTATAGTTAGACTGCTCAAATCTGCATATAATTATTCTAAAGAGGGTACAGTCTTTAAAACACATTTTATGATTTGTGAAACCTTTCTTTGTCCCAAAATTCACAGAATGCAGTGAATTTTTGTTGTTGTTGCATGTGCTAAGCATCTTTAAGTGTCCAAAAAAGCACTATATAAGTTTGTCAAGATGTTTGTTATTATTATTATTAAATTGTCCTTTATGCTCATCCATTACATGTAAGTTAAATGCCAGCGTATAATCAACACTGTCTCAATATGCTGAGCCTACACGTGCTCAGTAGGCTATACCACCGTTTGGCTTGTTGTCACTAAGAGAAAAGGTAAGTGATTAATTTGAAGTACTTTTAAATGAGCTTTTCCAGTTTTAGGTGCCATTTTTGTTCTTGTTTTTTTTTTAAAGAGCTTGTGTGGGGGAGATTATGCAATGAGGGAGGAGACCCCTTTGTGAAATGCTTCAAATAATTCCCAGGGATCCTGTTGTCTTTTTAAGCGAAGTTCCCATTTATTTTAAGAATCAATACATCATCCATCCATTTTCTATATCTGCTTAATCCAATTCAGGGTCCAGGGTTTATGGAGCCTATCCCAGCTGTCATTAGGGGAGAAGTGAGGTACACACTAAACAGGTTGCCGGTCTATCACAGGGCCACATGAAGACAAGCAAGACTAATATTTAAATGACTAATCAGAACCTTAAGTGGACTGGTGTGTGATGTTGTTCTGGCTGATGCAACATTTTAAAAGTGCAAATAAGACTGCAGCAACAAGTGATAAAAACCATGCACTGAGACCCTGAATCACCTGTTGCTACACCGCCACCCTGGGTAAGAATAGGATCCATCACTCTTTGAATTTAGTTTTAATGTCAGAAACCAATCTAGATTCAGTATTTATGACATTTCAGTGCTGACTTACTTATTAGGGTTACAAAGCAAACATCTGTAGCTACTTAACAAGACTATTTTTATACAGAAATCATTCAAATGAAAATGATGTTATTGCAGCATTTTAATGTGGGATTACACCTACCAGTGACTGCAGCTGATATCGTCAGTCACAATATTTATATACAAAAAAAGGTAACGCTCTGATTGATGCAGGTCCAAATCAAACGTGTAAAATGGTTTAAAGCTCAGCTTCACTGAAGATTTTCAATTATTTCAGTTTTATTGAATTGATGTTCGATCTTCAATCAATTCACAAAAAGTATAAACTGTAAATTTGTCAACCTTACATTTTATTTAATTCATGCTGGTTTTTCTTTCTGTCTTGTCTTTGCAGATTCAATCGTGAGTAAACAGCTAAGTTTCATTCAGCCATCTTCAAGAAGCTCACATCAGCTGACGAGATGTCCAATCTGAAATCCCAGCTAACCAGGAACCGGCAGAGAACTATCTGCTCTCAGCTGGGAGGTGTCAAACTAAAGCTGCTGTACAAAGCCAGTGTCCACGGTTTCACAGGCGCTGCCTTCCACCAGCTATGTGACAACCGCTCCCCCACAGTGTCTGTGGGCTATAACGCCTCTGGTTATGTGTTTGGAGGCTACACCAAACAACCTTTTTCTCAGTCTGGTCAGTATGTGAATGATGACCAGGCCTTTCTTTTCACATTCAGTGGAGAAAAGCTCTTCAAATATCCAGTCGTTAATGCTCTATATGCATTGAAAATGATCAACAACTCTGGTCCTTATTTTGGAGAAGCATTGGCTCTTTTAAATGGAAACAAACCAGTAGTGTACAGCGATCCAGGAGGTTATTATAACTTCACTGCTGCAGAAATGCACGGCAATGACCTCAACCTGACTGAGTGTGAAGTCTACTATGTGGAGGGTAAGTTCTCTGTAAAAATGTGGATTTTGTTGTCATTGACATTTATCAGAATAATACTGATACGTTTAATAAATAACAATCTAGTATTTCATGCAATATTTCATGTATTGCTGGAACACAAAAACTAATTAGCTGACACCTAACTCTGTCAAATTAGAATATAAACAGCATGTGAATGGGGAACAGGGCAGAGTTTTATACTTTTATACTGAAGGAGCTGATAATTTTAATGATATTTTTATATCACATAATTCTAATGTCACTACATTCTTTAGATAAGTCATGTTGAACCACCAAAAAGACAACTGTTGTACATACAGTTGTGTATTTCTCACTGATTCACTAAGATTGTTGTATAAATTAGTTTTTCTCTTCAACAGAAACCACTGAACTTGAGAGGCCATGGAGGACTGTAACCTGGGAATCTAAGTAAGTTGGATGGAGACACGCTCATTCACGCCATCTCGTTAACATTTATTACATTCAAACAATATACAGTTTGACAAATTTGATACAACTTGAGGCACTATAAGAATGTGTTAACAATTTGAATGGAATAATGAATATGTTACACATGCCATAACATGCAAACTGCTTTAATTGTTATGGGCATAATATGATGGATATTTCTGATCACTGTGGCGTTCAAGCAAAATATATATACGCTAGTGCAAATATTGGCTAATCTTACCAACAACCACAGCTAATAAAGATCAGCTGACTGTGCAGAAAACATCTTCACAATCCAAACAGCTAACAACCTCTTTAAAGAAGTAAAAACATTTTTTTCTGTGCTTGAGAGAATTATGTTTGGGTGTCTGTCACTAGCAACTCAAAAACCCACAACCCTGGAACTTTGCTTTAGGCTATTTAGATTTGAAAATATGTCACACGAGCCAATCAAAGTTTCAGTGTAACCTTAACATCCCTCTTCAAGTTTACCTGCCTCCTCTGCAAAGCCTTGCCCTCTGAGCTCACCTGCTGGCATCTAACCAGCTAGGCTGCTTGGAAATGTTCTGTTGTCAGTTGTACTGATGGGCATGCATCCTACATCTGTCCCCAGCCTCAGAGGATTTAAGAGCCCAGAAGATAAACTATCTTTGAGAGTATTGAATTGCATCAGATTTTTTTCATGACAGTATGAACAGCACAAGTCACACAGAATCAGATTTTTTTCAATCCTGATTTGTGCCACTTAAGTACGGGGTCATAAATCGGATACAGATGCATTTTTTCGCAATGCGACATCAGTCTGGACGGTCAAATGGGAATTCCTGCGACTTCTACATCACAACTCTGCACGGGCGGAAGTCACCAAAATTCAGTGTCTGTCTCTTTTTTTTTCTTCTCCTTGCAGCCAATTTGTTAAGTTTCCTATGTCTATTACATCAAATTTTGAACATGCAGACACCAGCATCTCCATTTCTGATTTTGACTTCCTGTATTTAGTGACATCTTTGTTTTTTTGCTAATGCGAGTGAGTTCAGTGTGGAGAGCCGTTCACATTGAAATCTGATTTTGTCCAGGACAATGTGAACAGGTAAGAAACAACACCAATCCTGATAAAATATATAAAAAATGTAAACAGAGTGATCAATAATACACATGTATTACTAGGAGTTACGCTGAGTAGAGTAACTATCTATAGATATCTTTATATATAAAGCTAGAGTATTTTTTAGTAGGTCTCCTTTAAATTTCATCATGTCTTTGTACAGGAAGAGGGCCGAGCTGATGGAGAGCATTAAAACTTACAAACCCACAGTTAGTTCTGTGTCCCAGGCCCGGGTTTTACTCATTGGACCAGTTGGAGCTGGAAAATCCAGCTTCTTTAACTCCATCAACTCGGTATTCAGAGGCCACGTCACCAGCCAGGCCATATCAGGCAGTTCCACCACCAGCCTCACCACACAGGTCTGTGCCATCATCTCAGTTGCTTCTGTTTCCAGTGTTTGATATTGAAATGAAAATACGGCCCCAGCATCTTTTTTTGGTCTACTACTCCATCTCTTTCTGCCCAGTAGTTTCGCACCTACTCTCTAAAGGCTGGGCGAGATGGCAAACCTCTGCCAATCATCTTGTGCGATACCATGGGGCTGGAGGAAGGCAAAGGGGCGGGGCTGGATATAGATGACATCAGCAGCATCCTCGAAGGTCACCTGCCCAACTGCTACCAGGTACAGCATTTAATAACATTCTGCATTCTTTTAACTGAAACATGGATTTGGCTGTGGCTAACTCAAACTGCTCTGTTGTTTTTCCTGAAACGTGGACTCAGTTCAACCCCTCCGCTCCTCTGCATTCAGAGGTTCGTGGCTATCGCAAGTCCCCAGATATCAAAGACAAGATCCACTGTGTGGCTTATGTTATTGATGCCTGCAAGATCTCCATCATGCCAGAAAAGCTGGAGGAGAAGCTGGATGCTATTCGCAGAAAGGTCAACTTGAAGGGTCAGTAGAACAGAGTCCTGCTTTGGTGATTTTAATTTCAAGCATGGCCAGATTTCCATTTTTAAAAGCTAAACTAAACTGCTACAAATTATTTTAAAATCACTGTCTGTGCCTCAGAATGCTGACAGAATTTTAGAAATGATCTCTCGGCTTGTTTTCTAGGCATTCCTCAGCTGGTTCTGCTTACCAAAGTCGACGAAGCCTGCCCTTTGGTGAAAGAAGATGTGACCAAAATCTATGCGAGTGGCTACATAAAAGACATGGTGAGGATTTTAAAACAGAAGATTTGACTTTTAAGTAGTTTGTTTGAAACTTTTTGTACTTTGCATTGTGTGGTCCAGGTGCAAGAGACCAGTGAGCGGCTCGGTGTGCCGTTGTCCTGCGTCGTTCCAGTGAAGAACTACAACGAGGAGTTGGAGTTGGACCTGAACTGCGACATCCTGCTGCTCAGCGCCGTCATTCAGATGTTTCGCTTCGTTGATAACTACTTTGATGAGCTCAGTGATCGACTGAGCAGCGTTTCAGTAAAAGATTAGGAGTGGAAATCGAAAAATATCACATGCCAACTTCTCAGTATTTATCCAGTATTGCTTCTGCTTTCCTAACGATATAGACACTGTAAATTAATTTGGTTATGCTGGGAGACATAGGCTGAATATATTTAAAGCTACATTTAAAGCTGTTTAGCTCCTCCTTTAAAGTTGCTCAGTGTGCTTTCCCCCATGTGGCTTGGTCTAATTATATTAGAGACGCTTACTTTTTTTCTACATTTTTAACAATATCTCTCAAAAAATTACTTTGTCACATGCAGCTTAGTTAAAAAAACACGACAGATTCAGAGGGATGTTTTAGCACAATACAATTTATTAGTATGACAAGTAGTTTGAGCTGCATGAGATGGCTGCTCAGAGAAGCTGACATTTCTGTTTATTTTGTTCTTTGTCCTGTTACAGATAACGAAGGCTCGGTCACTGCTGGCACTTTAACAAAAAGATAACTTAATTCAACGTCAACATCATCAGCATTCCTCATTCTGTTTCTTTCTTTAGACTGAATAATGTTTGAACCTTTATGGCGTCAAAGTCCTATTAAGTGAGCGACTGTGTTCTATGACTGAGAAGAGATTTGTTGAAACTTTGCATCCCTGTATCTCACTGCTCTATAATAAACGCTTTTTTTGAGTTGAGCATGGAAAAAACCCTCACCTGTCCCTCTGATGTGTTCTAGCAGGTAAAACTGACAATTGTTGTCTTATTTTAGGTAATGTGCTCTTACTTTGTGCTTCAAGTTGCGTCTATAATAATCATAAATCCTGCTGGCCAGAATGAATATCATTAAGAAAAATGTAACTGTCTTCACACAAAAAGAAAAATCAAATCTGCACAACTATTTACAGTGGACCGAGTATCATACTTGCAGTGCTTAAAGTATATTTGAATGGGTATTGTGCTTTTCAATGAAAGCTCTAAGTGTCTGAATAGACAGAAGAACTGAACTTTATTAATGCAGCTCGGACAGTTACTGTACAGGGAAACGGTGTCGGGAGTCAGTCCAGCTGAGGAGCAGTCCCTCCCTGTTTAAAAGGACTGTAAATATACAACATACATCTGCAATCTGACTCACCGCCTGCTTTATGCATCACTGGAATTAACTGGGAATTAGAATGGAATATGAATTGGCAGCTGTCCTCTCAGTGACAGTCATCAGTTAAAAATAACGTAATGTTAAAATAGTGTTTAAAATATCAACGTATGTTAGTGCACACGACAGA
Source organism: Leuresthes tenuis (assembly GCF_036924035.1). Taxonomy (NCBI): domain Eukaryota; kingdom Metazoa; phylum Chordata; class Actinopteri; order Atheriniformes; family Atherinopsidae; genus Leuresthes; species Leuresthes tenuis. Next base: position 10,230,867 of record NW_027325361.1, on the reverse strand, counting down.
CGGGGAGCTCCTCTCCAACTTGGCCACAGTTAACATTGAACTTTCACAGAGTAACCGACAACAAGAATGTACAATAGTGAAGAAGGAATGTCCTGAAGATGCAAAGCAAATGTGGAATTCAGTGATATTCTCTGTTCTCCTCTATCCCACACGCACCTGAAAAAGATGCCTCAGCAGACTTTTCAACTAGATCAAATGACACAGGTCTTGGGAGGTTGGTACAGATGGTTGGGAGCACAGAGGAAGACCATGGAGAGGCTCTTATGGCACAGCTGACACTTAAACAGCCAGATGGCTTTTCTCTCTACAGCCAGCTACTTCAGTCAAAAGAAAAGGCAGCCACGTGAAGAAGAAAACATTTCAACTTCAACAACTTGAGTTACAGTGCAGAGCACACATGTACATACGTCCATTCACACACACACACACACACACAAAGTACACATGGGATTGGTCCGAGTCCAAAGGCTGATTTTAGTGTCAACCACAGAGGAGAATAAATTGGGCCAGCTTTCTAACATGGTGCTAATGCACATTTATGCCCCATCTGAACAAACCTGTTGGCATCCTCAAGTCCTTTATGTTTAACATTCCACAATGTGATGAGCACAAAATGTTAGACGTTCTGACATTTTTCCTGTGTTTGGCCTGGGTTTTGTTTTTGCTTGTTTGTGGTGCCCTCTGCTGCTTATTTTCCTTTGCTAGACATTAAGTAGACTTCAAGTGAGATGATCCGACAGTGGACACAGGCAGGACTCCTGTACCCACATACTTGTCATTGGGTGAGGAGTTGCAAATAAAAGAAAAATCACCACAGCAATAGAAACTGGGGTGTTGGCACAGCCACACGAATGGCCTTGTGACTGTTTGGCAATGATTGAGTAATACTGTGACCTCATCTTGCTTGTTCATGTTTGCTCTGGTGCTGTCTATGTGTTCTCACATAATGCAGAATGACACTGAAGTTTTGTCTTATCATGGTGACTGTTATTTGGCTCTGTGAAAGCCTTTTTTCAGTATGTACAGAATCAAAGGCTGAAAATGAAAAATAAGCATTGACGTCTGCAAATGCAACGCATGCCTGCAGCTTAAAAAAAGATAAACAGACAACAGTTTTCAATACTAAACTATCATATGCAACCTGTCAATATGTAAAACACAAACTGTGGCATTCTCTACATTATTTACAGAGGACAACTGATGGTGTGATGTAAAGTGAATCAATAAGCAAATAAGAGTGCACGGTCTGCACCCTTATAGGTGAAACGGGCGAGGTCAGTGCTCAGCTGGAGCTGAGATTAAAAACGAAATGGTTATGGGGAAACTGAAAAACAGATCTCTGCAGGTTGTCACTTTGGCTTCTCAGCATTTGGACTCGACCACATCAGTCACACACTGTGCTTACGTCAACATCTATAGAGATGACATTCAACTTCCAAACAGTAGAAAAGAAATTTAAGAACTTTTTCTTATGTTTTTTTTTCCTCTTAAAGAACTGTACAGGATTATTTTAAAAATTCAATAATTAGTTATACATATTTATATGACAACATTGTTTACGTTATATTACTATAAAGAAATGCAACATTTGTGTTGCTCTCCACAACTGTATGCAGTATTCCTTTTTCAGTGCGGGGGCGTTTCTGCACTGAAGACGGTTCATGTTGGTCATTATATCTTTAAACAGTAAATATATAATACTACTGAGACAGAGCTACATCACCATCATTTAAAATCAAGTCCTATTTGTTAGACTGAATGCAGGTTTAATTTTCAGAAAACGTGATTCACAGTGAGTAATACAACTCTGCAGTAGCAGAGATGAGTGCCCACAAGGTGGAGCTAACTGACCTTTAAGACAGGTTACTTTATGTGTGCTGAATCTGCAAAAACAGCTGAACTTTAACGTCAGACCTCACTGATGCTTCACCTTTCTCATTACCTGTGATGCAGAGAAGGTCAACAGACACTTTATAGTCTCAAGTACAGGTGGCTGTTCCAGTACCCCACCAAACCCGCCTTCCCTATTTTCAGCTATTTGCAGTCCAAGAAGCCAGGAAGCTCCACTTTCCCACCTGCTGGAAAAGGAATACTGCATTTGTCCACAGCTAGTTTCTTCAGCTCGTTTTGCTCAGCTCTTGTGTGCATCCCGCAGGGGAACAAGAGGGGTGGGGGGGGCTCAGCTAGGCAGGCCCATCCTTCGGAGAGGACGGGGTCTGTGATGTGGAGCTGGAGGAAGAGGAGGCAGAACTCTTCAGAGACCCCAGAGTTTTACTGAACCAAGAGTTCTTGGCAGCTTGGATTTCAGTCATCAGGACTCCCCGCTGATGCTCGAGCTCCTGCAGCAGAAGCAATACACAGACCTGTTATCTGGCTTTTCTTAGACTAGTCTACACAAGCATTTTATGGCAATGGACAATTCAAATATACCTTGGCATTTTCAAAGAGCCACTGTATTCTAATACATTGATTAATAATCTGGCTGTGCTTAGAGGGTACATGTTTTGTAGACATTATGCTTTTGCACACTGTTTATCATCTTAGTATTATCTAGTATGCATAATGCTCTTTCTTAAGAAGGACTCTATCCTGCTGCATACTGATGCAGCCTCACAGAGACGTTTTGGTCATCATGTTAAACTCTGCTGTGTTTATCTTTATCTTTATTAATGTACCAACTACTTTAACATTCGACTAAGCAACAGCAAGGGTACAATAAAGTAAAGTAAACTCAAGAATAACAACTTAATTACAAATATAACCCTTTTTTATCATACTAATCTAGATCTTCATGTCAGCTTCAGTTAAATGTGTTTCCTTATTAGTACTTTCACAGACTCACTGTCCTGGGAACAGCTATGATCATTATGGATGTCGGTGCTACTGACCTGGATGCGGCACTTGGCCTCCACCAGCTGCAGTTTGGTCTGCGCCAGCTCCAGCTCCAGCTGTCTCAGCTGCTCCTTCAGCCCATCCTTCTCCTCGTCCAGTGGTTCGCTCGATGTTCTGTCACTGCCGGGGGAGGAAGCCTGAAGGGACCCCAGAGTGCCGAACAGGTCCTTGCAGTGATCACAGCCCATTACTTTATGCTGCATGTGATACAAACACACATATACAGCAAGTGTTGGTGCATAAACATTTTGTGTATTAAAGATACACATGCATGCTGCCATATTTGCATGGAGACAAGAAAAAAGCACATCTAAAAATAGTTTCTGTTTTAATATTCCTATCACTGCTAAAGGACAAACTCAACTTTGACAGGTCATCCATTTAAACACACAATATGAATAGCTTTACTCTGCCATGCACAATTAAACAAGGTTTATTGTGCAACAAAAACAAGACACTTCTGAGCCTGAGTTAGTGTTTTATATATATATAGTTATTATATATATAGTGCAGTAGGAAATCATGGCATTTCAGAATAAGGGTAATTTTTCATGTCACTTTATCTTTTCTGTCTGTTTTTATGGTTCATGAGGACTTTTGAATGTTCACTCTGTGTAATTTCCCCTCAACAGCTTGCATCATTGTGATGTGCTGTTTCAACATACTTTAATAAGAAGGAAATCAGAAAAGTCCTCTGCCACACCCACAAAGAACAACATTGCATGTTTGACAAAGCCTAACACCTGTGTGGGATTGTCTGTGTAAATCAAGTTCTTTATGAGTGTGTTGATGGACAAACCCAGGCTTGTCTGAAAGCCACCACAGCGCTGGAAACTCTTTTATTGTTTAATGCAACATACTGCGGCTTCTATTTAAATGTCTCCTAACTTGCATCTGCTGCTGGCTGTGCATTAACGGTGTAATCTCACCCTGACGATGTCTAGCTCTTCTTTTGTTGCCGCTTGCTGTTTTTCCAGCCTGGTACTCAGCTGGGAGCAGATCTGAAACACAGGGAGGAAGTTACGCTACACTAGAGATCACACATTCAAACTACTATGAGATCAGAGGTACAGTAACTATCTTTAAAAACGTAATCTCAACCAAAACATCATGTATTCAACATAAAACTGTTTTCCATGGCTTCATTAGTGATGAAAAGCAAATAAACATAATTTCAGTATAATTGTCCCAAACTGGAAGACTCTAAAGGAGAAAGAGACAGTTGTTCTGTTACCTGCTTGTATTCAGCAATGATTGCTGTGGTTTTCTTGATCTCCAACTCTGCTTTTTCCAGTTCCCTCCTGAACACTTCCTTCAGCTGCAGGAGACAGAGGAAGATGATAGATGATGAAATAATACATAAACAGGGAGAGTCAACTCGGTGGCTTGATACTCCAATGCATTGGTTTCTCTGTGTGAGTCGTAGACATTCACTGACTTATATTTTGACCCCAAAATACGTAAAACAGCCAGCTCAAATGTACTATGGGCCGCATTTCAAGTCAGGTGGTATTAAAGTTAGTCTTAAAGATATAATTAAAATAGATAACTAAAGCCATTATAAGGTTAAAAAAAGAAGAAAAAAACCCACACTGGATGTTTCAAAGGTTTAATAAATCACCTGAAACCAATATGCAATTTATATTCTATATCCACTTGTGTATGCTGAAGGATCGATAAAAGATTTAAGAAAGGTTAAGAATCTAAAATCTGGTTTGTAAAGAGGGTTTCACATTCCATTGCATTTCATTTGTCCAAATACCTCTGTCCAGTAACCCAGAGCACAATTTCTTTAAGTTTTTTAAATAATGTACAAGAATAGTTATGAATGCCGTCAGTTATAATATAAGAAAGAACACCGGGATAGGGCAAAATCGATGAGTAAATAAATATAATCAATGGAATTATGTTTTATATATACTAATAACTCACAATGAGCTGTATTATTGAATCAGGGGAATATGGCGGCCACGGCTCAGCTGGTAGAGCGATCATCCAACTGGAACATTGGCAGTTTGGCCCCTGTGTTTAAGTGTAGTTAGGTCCATCACTAAACCCCACGTTTCCCTCGATATGCTCGTCACTGTACTGTTCATAGAGTGCATACACACTGTCTAAGTGCTGGTGTTTTGCAAAAAAAAAAGAGCTATAGAGATTTTATAGAGCTGATCAGATAATGTTAGCAAGGGGCTATATAAGTGTGGGCCATTAACATTTATGGCTAACTATGTAGACAAGTCTACAGAGAATGTCTACAGAGGTTGACATCATGCCACACTGGCTTTTAGGTAACCCTGTTTGTTTATGTGTCATACTGTAAGAATCCCAAGGCTGTCTTCTGTATACAAGGAGCCACCATTCTGACCTTCAGGATCAAGGCTTTTCGCACAAACTGGAGGTTAGCCTCTGACATGTCTCAGTTCATTTCTTCTCATGATGAAAAAAAATTACAGTCATACAGAATCAATCTACAGCGAGTCAAAAAAGTCCCCCCCCCCAAGATTACAACAAACTTTATTCAGAATAAAGCAACTAAAACACCCACTGGCTATGACTTCATAAAATGAACACAAAATACTGGCCTGCAAATCTTACAGTCACTAGAAAACCACCTTAGCTGTTTTCATCATTATTTGAGACATTGATAACTAATTGTGTCTCATAACAAACAACAAAGATATAAATGCATATGTGAGTAGCATAGATGCAGTTTATATATATATATATATATATTTATATATATATATATGAAAATGTTGTCTTTTTGTTTAGTTTGTTATAGCTGTCCTTCACTAGAGGAGGACAGTGTTACCTGAGCCGTCTCCTCCTCCTGACGTCTCTTCTCCTCTTCGGTCTCCACCAGGCGTTGCTTAGTGCTCAGCAGCTCTTTGTTCAAAACATCCGCCTTATCTTCAGCCTGAGAGTGTGTAAACACACAAGCACACAGACTCTTTATTTACAGCTGTAGCAAAGCACTATTTTCACACACATCAAAAAGGGAGTACAAACCTGCAACAAATGTTAATCAAATAGTATGTGTCCATAGATATGGAATGTGACATGTATGTGAACAACTACAGCTCATGTGGAAGGGTTTTGGTTGCTTTGGTTCAACAATCAGGGAAAAATACTGCACATAGATCATGTGTAAATATAGCAAAGTATTACATCTTTTTTCATTTGAGACATGGTAGTCAGACAGATGTGGTTCTCTAAAGCTGTGTTACCTGGTCAAGATCGTTCCGAAGGGCGATCTTACTGGTGACCAGTTCGTGTGCCAGGTCGTCGTTCTCCTGTTCCAGTCTCATACTGGCCTCCTGAAGACGGCGGTTCTCCCTCTGCACGCACACACATGCACAGTTGCAGGCTCTATTACCATCTACAACATGCTTCCTGATTTGTTTGTATCACCATCATTTGTCCAGAAATGTAAACAACTTAACATCTTTTCTTTTCCTTTCAAAGCTTATGATCAGGATAAGATCACAGTACTCATTTTGCTTTTATTCTTTTTCAATATGCCAACACACACTTTAAAGTAGCCTTTGCAGACCATTACTGGAGTCTCATGACTACCAACCTGTCAGTAAACTGACTCACATGACAGCCACGCTTCCACAAAACGAACCGTTGTCATGGTTGTGAGCCGTCATCTGACACTGATATCCTGTCACTTTCACAATGCTGACATTTTCTAAGCTCACTGCAATCATACACCCAGAAGTATGCATGACTGGTGTGAACACAAGTATTTGATCTGAAGTGATAGAGCACTTCTCATACAATTAAGTATAAGCACATCTAAACATCTGTGAGAAGAATACTGAACTCCCACAACACCAGCAGATCTTCTAAAGTGTTGTCAGTTAGGGATGTTTAAACATGAATGGAAACACGTAATGCTGGTGTTCAGCTTTATGGAGCCAAAGCCTACTGTTGTTGCTGCTCTGTCGTTTGGAAGCAGATCTTCAGAATAAAATAATCACTTCCCAAAAACAAACCGGCCGAGATCGACAGTCCGTCGGTCTGTGTTTAAGACATCCATGTGTCATACTTCATGTCTTAGTTTACATGAAAATTTTGGGCTACTTTAGTCACAACTTAAATCTTATCAGTCTTAACTACAAAATATCTCATTCAAGTTTAACATCCAGGAACGATCCTGTAAGAACAGGGAAAATGGATCAATAAAAGCCTGAACAGGAGTTACTCTTTAAATAATATTTTGGAGCAGAGGCAGCTTACCAGGCGCCTGTCAGCAGTCACAATAACGTCCTCACATCGAGCGCCCAGCAGCTCTGACTAAACTGCAACACATGATCCTGACAGTTTCACTTCACCGACACTTCCCGGGCTCACTTTCTCTCTTCCTGATTCGACAGCTTCGGGCCGTTTATAATTGTTTTTACTCTCTTATTGTCTTCAATTATCAAAAGAATGCAGAAAAAAACTGAATGTCCGTCCAGAAAAGTTATTCACAGATTTCACCCAATAGATTCTTGAGATATTTAGCTATAAAAAAACAAGCAAGAAAGAATACATAGCTGGACCTGGAGTAAGAAACCACAGAACCATGAAATAACTAAAGAGCTTTTCCTCTGTAGCAAACACTGCCACTGCTGACAGAGCAGCTTGGATGAACCCAACATCTTATCTGCAACAAAAGTCTTCCTTCCTTCCTTTCCTCCTGTTTATGCTTCACTTCAGTTTCATGGGAAAAATGACTGGAGGTAATTCTATGTTTTTCTTCAGATAGAAGTTTTAACGGTTGGTTGTGTGACTGGATCAACTATTGTTTCCATAATTTGTCAGTATTTTTCTTTTTCACTAGTGATAAATCGTTTTTTTAGTTAATTTCATGCACTTGTTACAGTATGTGTGAAGCAGGATGTAAGTGTGCTGTCATACGCCGTTTCTATGACTACCGTATTATTGTCATGTTTGACAGCCAAACATAAAATTACTAACCATCTATCATTTTGTCGAAAGTAAAACTGGTTAGAGAAATCATTTACTTCTAAACTTGATAAAAGGAAGGCAGCAAAACGCTGTGTGTACAGTATTCCTGGAAATTCAATTTTTTTTTTTAAAAAAAGATAGAAGACAGAGAGATAATTTGGAGAAATAAAGGAATAACAGATTTGAACCCAGAGAATATGAAGGAACGAGCTGATGAAAGAGTGGTGCTATATCGTCTTCTGTCTAAAAGAAATATCTGAAAATACTCTTTTGAAGAGGAAGACATGAAAGTCACTGCAGCTGAGCCTGTCTAACAGCAGACTGTCAAATTCACCTAAAAATAATTTGCAGGAAGTTAGTGTTTGTGATGAAGTCACATTTCAAGTCAAAATAGTTTCACAAATAGTCAGGCGAGGTTTGATAAAACAACGCTGTCTTCATGGGAGATTTCTAATCTTAGAAACCTGATTCATTTTGGGGAAAAAAAGGCTACTTAAAAGGGCTTTAAAACTGTAAAATGTCAGAGGAGTTATTCAGCTTAAACTCTTGAGGAGGAGAGGAAATTGCTCTTAAATCAGCCCTTTCTATACTGGCAACTCCCACTAACATTTAGCTTGAGTGCAATAGGAAAAAGCTCAATCAGCACTCGGTCCCACATCAAACCACCCTGCAGGAGTTCATTTAATGAACTCCAGCATTGATGGGATCGACACTCATGTGCACACGCAAACATGCAAAAAGAGTGTGTGAAGCTTGCTTTTTCTACACTGTCTGAAACACTGACTGTAACTGGAGGAGCTCACTGTTAGTCCCGTCGTGTGGGACAGACATTTGCAGTCAGGTCGAAAATAATAAACAGGTCTAATTATTCAGAAAGTCATGCTTGTAAGAAATCATTGCAGAATATCCTGTAGAATACAGTATAATACCATCCCTTCATGTTCGAGTAGTTACAGGCTTGTTCCTTTGAAGGTAGTGGTAGATACTGGCCCGGTTCTGAGGGTACTACTGAGGATAAACATGGTACCACTGGCAATCAGATTTAATCAGCTTATTTAAGCCCGTATTTAGAAATCTTCTGGTGTTAAAAAGGCTTAAAATGGTGAGAATGTGTAAGAAAACAGGTGATGTGTGATTATGTATCATACCTGGTATCGGTCAATGGGGTCTTCTTGTTGAAGCTGGCTCTCTCTCAATGTCTGATATTCCTTCTCAAACTTCTTCAGCTTTTTAGTTGGAACCTGAAAACAACAAAGATTGCGTATTCTGTGGTGAATTTGTGTTAATTTAGTCCTCATTCAGCTGTCTTGTCCTGAGCTCAGCTTTATTTCCCCCCAGTAAAAAGACTGCACTGTTTATCAGAGGGATCAGAGTTTAGTGACATGAGCACAAACTGAAAGGGTCTAACAAAGACTGGTTGTTGCCTTCAGAGAGAACATGTTCTGTAGGCAGAAAATTGTTACACTGCTACTGCATTTACACTATGAACCAAACAAACCCACACTGCACATACACAACAGCTCTTAACAAAACAACTGTCTCTAAATCAGCAAGTCGTCATCATTCTCAGAATTCGCCTCATGCATCTGAAACTCTCCGTTCACAGAGCTAGTTACATGACTATCATATCACTACAAGTTATTCATTTCTTCCAGAGATGAAAGCTAACAGAGGCTGACATGACGTAACGTACAGGGTGAACGCTGGTGTGGTCGTGCTAATCAGATGAGCCCCTCAGATGAGTCATTTTTCCCTTAAAAACTGCTTTTACTGTGTAATCGTGTAGGTGCCAAGAATTTACCTGAAGACACAAAACTATATAATAACTATGGTTAAACATACTTAAAAATGATCACTGGTAATTAATAATGATTAAATAAGATAAAGTCACAGGCGAGCTCAGGCATTACTGAGTCTAATAGGTGTAGGCATCAAACTTAACATGACCAGCCTGTCCTGAATGTGACTGCCTGTATCTGTACTTCTTTTATGTTTTGGTTTAGCTGTATGTGTGAGTGTGTGTGTGTGGGTGTGAGTGTGTGTGTGTGAGTATGTTATAGCAGCTATATGTAGTCCTGTCATTTTGGCTTGTCTGCTAAGTTCAATGATTTTGCCACGCATGATTATATTGCTTTAAAGTGTTTAGGTGGGGATGTTACTCAGGACACCTGATGTTACTCAGGACACCAATGATGAGAATGGATTCAGTGGTGTGCCTGTACTAGCTTGATTGAGCTGACTCCTGGTCCTGGATTTCCCAGCACTTCCTCTGAAAGAAGGGTCATATCAAAAGCACCTCACCCAGGATGCTTCCTTCTTCCCTTGTCATAGTCAGAGAACTTCTCTCTACTATAAAAGATATGTATCCTGTTACGTACAACATATGGTCAAATCTGAGGCTTTAAAGTAATTTTACTATTTTTTTCTCCAAAGGTAGTCATGGTATCGCTCTAAAATAAAGCAAATACAAGCTAAAATAAATAAATCAATGGAAAAAAAAAACAATACTTTCCTATTCTGTGTAAAACATTTCTGCAATTCAGTTTGAAGAAAGCAAAATCACCGTCACTCAGTTTTATGTAAAGAGACTAAATGAGGCTGAGGAGTGAAAATCTGTAAAAAGTAAACCGAGTTCTGTGGTCCAAACAGCAGTGAAATTAGAGAGAACCTTTATGACCAACTCATTTCACTGCACCTGTGCCTGTGTCTGCGTCAGGTAAGTGGTAATGTTACCTCCCCTGTGTGGAAACACCGTTGCTATAGCACCAATAATTGAGGTTCCAGGTCAATCTGAGTCACATGGCTCCTCCTCTGAGACTGGCATGCGTATGTTTGTTCATGTATGTGAGTGTTTAGTTATTATTTACAAGGCAGAGCCAAGGCTTTTTGTCTGTCAGCAACATCACACAGAAATGACAAAGCCAAATAGCAAACCAGAAAAAAACAATTCAACCCTAAGAAAAAGCTAAACAGCAGTAAGTGTTTAGTATACTAAGTATAAAAGCTTTTGTAGGTTAAATTACTGTTTTTGTGGAGCAGCAACCAAAAAAACAACAAAAAAACCACATTTTGCGTTTACCATAAGTGATGAAATTTAATATTTTATGTCATATTATCCTGAAGGGATTAAAAAAATAAGAAAAAAGTCCTTCCTTGTGCTCCATGTTTCACTTTAAATCCAACTTATACACAGTCTGACACAGTAATCGTTACAATAGCCCAGTTTTCACTTCCCTTCAGAAACAACGCTATTATAATGAGATTTATAATCTACTGTGACCCTCTTTTCGGTGTATTTTCTCCTCCTCTCCTTCACTGCATTAAATGATTAATGAGAGAATGACATCAAAGCCAAAAGCAACATCATTTCTTACAGCTTCTCACAATTTCTTTATTATAGAAACGGAGAAGGTCCTGGAAAAACCAGTGAATAAAATAACCCAGTAAAAGAGCTTGAAAGCAAAGCATTACACTGGAGAATCCCTTCATGTATAAAAAAACAGACAAAGGAAAAATAAGTGAATAATCATTAAAGGAGTCTACCGGGTCAGCCACTACCCGTTTCTCCTCCCCTACCTCTGATTTAACCCGACTTTAACAACCCAGAAACCACTGAGGTGGTCACAGCGTCATGGCGTAATCTATCTCAGACACAACTCAGCAGATAACAGAACTAAGGTCCTTTTTGTAGTTTTCTGTGGGAAGAAACAGCAGCTGGGTCCGTGTAGGCTATTTAATGATTGCGTTATTGTAACATAATACTGCAGATTAAATTGAACGCACTGTTCCCCTGAAAGCAACAGTTGATTTTCAAGTCCGAGTGCAAAAATGGTTGAAAAACCACCATATCCACCCAGGAGTGGCAAAGTTAGTCTGATGAGTGATTGGATATTAGGACTTAAAATGATGTAGTTTGTGTTTCACTCGGTGAAATCTGATCAAATGGGCCATTTGAAGATTATTTGATCAAGTGGTTCCTTTAGCAGAAGAAAATGACAGAAGAAAAATGTCCTTCACCAACTTGTCTGCATCTTTCTGCATAAAACAGAATGGCGTCACCACCTGTTACAACCTTTTAATTTAATGAACTTAAGCATTCTAATACAGAAACAACCCAACCACCAACGTACACATGCTGGTTGCATCATATTTTCCAGTCTTCATGTACAGTATATGATATATTATCATATATCTGTTCTGTAGGCTCACAAAACTCCAACTAAATTATGTTTTTTTTCCTTGTTGATGCGTAGATTTAAGTTCCCTAAAGAAACTTCTCAGCATGTTACTGTGCAATGACTCGGTTTCAATAACATTCTAACAATGTTTTTCATTAGGCCTAAAATGACGGTGCTTTTGTTAAAAACCAAACTACATTTGTTAAACCAAATAAATATGCATTTGTTGAAATAGACAAGCTGAGATCTGGCTGCTGATTGTACAACCTGCTGAACTCCAACACCCCTTAAACACACAAATATTGCAGCATGACTGTAAGTAATTAATTGCAACCTAAAACTGGCCTGGCTTACCTGTAGGAGGCAAAGCCATTAATCAAACATACAGTCCTGCAACAGCTACAATCCACAGATCTGCAACCTCACGATGTTCCAGTTTGTTTCCTCCTGGTTTGTTGATGTTCAGATATGAAATACACAGACAAGGTGGCCGGGTGAAAAGGCGCCATAGCAGCTTCACTGCTCCTTTCGGTGTCTAAGCTTTCAGCCCAAATCTCCTATGAGTCCTCAACTGGGTCGGGATCTGTTGACTGAGAAGGCCATACCATGTGATTCAAATCATTCTGCTGGTCCCATCAAGTTCGAAATAGGATGACGGTGATAAATGTAGGGGTGAGATTTCTTTCAACTTGACACCCTACTGTATCTATAACATGACAGCTAGTAATTTCACTGGTATTCCTCTACTTTGAGACATTCAAATCTCCTGCATAGTCTCCCTGCACAGAAGTGGCATTTCCACGGCTATTCTTATATCATTTGCCAGATATTCTAATCAGTTGTCAGTAAAACAGAGCAATAAGCTACATTTTTCAGATCACAGACATCACACATTTTCAACAGTATTACAAGACAGTGCACTACGTTTTAAATGCTCCCAAGTTGCTTTCGCCTATAAACAACACACCTGATACATTTTTATATATTTCTAAAAGTTCAGGGACATTAGTAAGCGAAGGCCCAGTGTGATCCTTGAGGTCACTTTAATAAACCACATGATCACTATAGAAAAAACACGCACATTTTTAAAGCTCAAAAGTGCGTCATCAAAGTCCATACTTCATTTCCCAGAGCTTTTAGTGTGAATACAAGAGGCCAGTGTAAGGATAGGGGGTCACAACTGACTCAGGAAATGCAATTAAAGATGCATAGGGCCGCAGGAAATGGTACCAGGCCCACTTTTAGATTTCCTGACCTGAATCCCTGCTGCAGAAAATGGAATTGGTCCCAAACCTCCAAGCCAGGATCACATAGGTATTATCCTCGAAGAAAGAATGTGCGTCTGTGCACAGGGGAGAAGAGTGATCTGCACTTGCATAATAAAGCAGCCCCACAGTTTGAATATTGAAATAAGGACAACACCAACTGGACATTTGAGGAAAACTAGGCCATAGAATTAAATTACCCATGTGAGGGAAATGCAACCAAACACACACACACACACAGACACAAGGTCTGCATTGATTCCATTTATATCAGTAATTGAAACAAACTGACAGCCACAAATGAGCTCTGCATGAACTGACTGACAAAGCTCTGTAACCTCAAACGTTGGAAACGGTTTCAGAGGTAACACGATGCTCGCCCACACATTCATACATTAGTGTACGCTATCACGCAGATGGAAAGAAACACGTTGTTTCAGTGAAAGAGTTTCTCACCTCTATTTATGAACAAAACTACAAGGGCTGGCATGAAGAAAAAAAGACATGTAGCAACATCAAATGAAAACTAGTAAAACAAAATGATAAACAGGACATCGTGGAGAAAAAAGAAAGAAAAAGAAGGGACGAAAAAAGAAAGAAAAGATGATAAAAACAGAAAGAAGGGAGAGCAGACCTACCACCGGTCTGGGAGCTCGGAGTGGTCTGGAATGAGCGACCAAGCGGGCCAAAGTGTCCTCCTCACCAGGGCGGTCGACGACATGAGCGTCATATGCCACCACGATGGACACCTCCTGCATCATTTTGACTCCTGCTTTCTCCAAGCAGCAAGGAGGAGGGCAGGATGAAGAAAAAGAAGGAAGAGAGGTGGAGAAGGATAGGAGCGGAGCTCAGCTGGCAGGTTTTGTTTCTCTCTATGAGTGTAGGAGGCAACTGGCTGAATTCAAGAGTCCCACAGGAGCTTAGCTCCGCCCACCGAGGAGGAGGAGAGGCAAAGTGGGGAGTGAGATGGCAGTACAACACACCTGTTTGTTTCTCCCTCTCCCTCTCTGTAACGCTAGAAGTGTGTGACAAAGGAGGATGAGTTTGCTTTTTCGTCCTCTCCAGTGAGTACTTCCCTCTCTCTGCTCCGTTTCATTTGTGCCCCTCTCTCCAGCACTTCTGTAATCTCTTTTACGCTTTTTACGTTGCAGTTTGTAGGTTTTTTTTTTCTATTTCCTGCTGCTGGTAAAAAAAAAAAAGAAGAAAAAAAAGATAAGAGCTTGTTTACACAGCTACATTCTGCGGGTGTGTGTATAGTGAGTGTGTGCACGAGGTTAAGAGCGATAGGAAGGAAGTAGTCAGATCAACCACAGTGACTTCACAGTTACACATCGTTCCAACGGCAGAATCTACAAAGTGAAGTGAAAGAGAATTCAAAGCTGTCCCAGATGATGCCTGAACACTGTCCCAAAGGACCCACATTTAAAGTCCACCAGACAACTTTTTCAAGATGTCTAACAATAGATGCCTGCTCCATGGAGAGATGCGTTAACAACCACAAGTTCATCTTTCTGCCTTCTGAACTTTCTGTTCTTTCCCCATGGTTGTACATTTAGAAAATAGATCTCTCACAATAATGACAGGTTAATGGTCATGAAAGGTAGACATCTTTAAATGTAGAATACTGTTGGTGTTTCTTACTGACCAGCAAAACCCTTCTTTTCAGCTTGCTGTCAAGTTACTCTTTTCGAAGTCTGTGTACTTACTTAAAAGCAAGCGGTTGATAATCTAAAATACTAACAAGTCTTCACAGAAATATGAGTGAAAATCATCTACATAGGACACAGGTCTGCTGTGTTGCACCATCGTGTTCAGCCCAGAACAAACACCGGCTCTAGAGCTGGTCTAAAGTGTCTTTAGCAGGCACTTGGCAGCAGTCTGCAACTTTGTCACTAGGTGACACAAAATCCTACTCACTGCTCCTTTGAGACATGTTTCCTTGGTAACAATCGAAATCTATGTGTCCACATAGCAAGTTTGAAGCTGACTCAAAAAGCTTTACTGATTTTGAAAGAATGAATCAGTCGGAATAATGTTGCCAGTTACAGCAGAAGTTGTACTGGCAAGACTGCGAATGGCTGCAATTAGCAGCATAAAAAAAGCATTGTGCGTGTGAACTGGTGAACAGGAGCTTCCTTAACCCGAGGTGAATCAAAAGTTGAGAGGTCTTTGTGATATTTTACCTCCAAATTAGCTAATGTTGGCCACGCATTAACTGCTTTTCCAACCAAAAACCAAGACATAGATGGAAAAATGACAGTAAACTGTGTAGTAACAACATATACATCACAATGTCGAACACTGGTTTGTAGGAACCTTTAGGTTCGTAATTTTGCCAAAACCAAAAGTCATGTGCGAAGAATGGATTTTAAGATGCTCTCATTACAAAATCCACGTCTATTTTGTAGTGGCGGCTGCATTCAACCGTCCCACAAAGTGGCCTCGCTGTCATAACATCTGAACCGAGGAGTGAAGTATCCGAGTTGGAGGCACTTCTCCACAAAGACCAGAACTATGTTTTGACAGGTTGGTAGCAGATTTCGTAAATAAAAGATGGACAAAGTCACTGTGGTGTCACAAATGGTTTATTAACTCATTTTGAAGTCTAAGGTTCATATTAAGACAAACTGGTGGAGTTGGAGTCTGACAAAAGCAGATATCTTTCAGGAAGAAAACAGGAACAACACTTGTAGGTGATGGCACACATTCAGCAGACAGAAGATGGCCGCATTCACTTCTTTTTGTGGTCTATGGGTTGCAATTATGTACAGCTGTACAGATGTTGCCATTTACCCGAGGAAACTGTCCTGAATTGCATGATAACAAAAGTACTGAGGTCTGCTGCATGAAGAAGCTACTATACTAAACTATATCTCAGCTCTGGGAAATTTGCAAAGTCCTTCTAAATACAGAATTCCTCAAGCAAGCGGATAATCTTTGCGGGAGTGAAAAAAAAGATAATTTGATGCCAATGCTATGTCTGCCATGTTGTGAATATCTTACAAGTGATGAGTCTAAAAAAAAAACTAAAACATGACTCATTAATCAGTTCTGAGTCTGACATTTAACTGAAAGGCAATGAACCATGCCTGTCAATTTCACTGAGAGCACCAAGTTTTACAGTCGAACAAAGAATTAGTTATAGTCATCCACCGTTTCCTAACATCTATGCATTCAATATGATCTTTTACATCAATGCATTTTGCCCTTAGATTTCAAGCCCTTATGTGACATTATAATATGAATTTCACTCTTTTGCTGTGGTCGGTTTGAAAGTATGTTTGCAGCTTTGGAGTCTTCATCCATCACTATAAACCATTTCCTCCTCTAAATACTATTCTGTCAGCCTCCCTTCACTCACCCCTCTCCCCTCTTTTGCTTTGTTGAAGTTTAGCTTTTCTGATAGAAGAATTCAGTATAAACCTGATTAATCAGTCAAACTCCAAGCAGCAAATGAATACATGACACATCTCTCCATTTTTATTAAAGCCACTCCAGCTGCGGTCTGGGGAATGTTTAAGGCTGAGAAATTCAAACTCTTCCCATAATCCCCAGAGAGGCTAAGCCACCCAACTACCCGTTGTGTTCATCAAACCAAGGCGCCAGTGAATTCTTTGGCTTTTTAAAGCAGCTTATAGACTTCAGCTGATCCGATTTAAATGTTGACAGAGAAAAATGTGTAAAAGGGTGGTCGAGGAGAAAGCAAGTGGCTTGAATAAGCTGGTTTGCCCTATTTCTCTCGGAGTCTCTGAGAATCATCCGTCTTCCAAACTGTTAAATTAGCTCCTTCAATCTAGAAGTTACTATTTAACATCATGTAAGAATGACGAAAGCCCATTTGTTATGGGTGGAAAAAGAGTTCGTACTTATCCAAGTAACCCTCTTTCCTTTCATCTCTTATCCAATTTACAGGACACAAGAAGTTCAGCTGCACTTTATTGATCTGTTGCCACCAGAATTCTGTTTTTCCACCGATGCGTTTAATTTCTTTAACGGTACAATAACAAACAAGCAAATTCATGAAATCTAATCAAAACATCACTGACTTGGGCGAAGAGAGGAGTGACTTCTTTTGTGGTAGAATGTGCTGTGTGTGGCCGGGTGAGGCATTACAAAAGCTAATCTAAAGTAACCAATTAGCTGATCGTTGTCCAAAAATATTGACTTTTTAGGAAGTGTTGAAGCTATTTTGCTGGATTAGCCTTTTCCAACAACTTTGTGACACGCTACGGCAAAAGAAATATGTGAAAATGTAATGTATTGATTATGGATAGTGAAAATAATTGATGGGTGTGCTTGGACGTGTTTGACAGCTTTTGACGAAGCACAGCATGGTGGGCAAGGAGACGAGTTGAGTTGTGATGCGATATATTCAGGTGGAGAAGGGTTCGAGATGATGTGGCTTGGCAAACTGTTTCGTGAGGCATTGTGATGTAATGTCAGATAACGAAATGCGGCGTGGCGTAGCTGGATTCGTGGCTTCGTGTGGTGTTGTAACGCATTAAAAGCTGATGTGAGATGCTGTGATCTATGGGTGAGCCTGGTGGGGTTAGATGGTTGGTCAATGGTAAAAAAAGTAAAACGCAGAGGATGAAAAGCAAGTTCTCATCTTCATTTCTGTCTGACTGACTAACTCTATACATTTGTATCAACAGGGAATATTCCCCTTGAAAGCGTAAAAAAAACTAGACTTATTCATAAACATGACAGCAGAAGGAAGATGGTTTTAAAGAGAAGCCCTCAAATACACAAACAAACGTAAATTTGATGTGTAAATAATTATCAAGTCTGTCATCTCCTCCTTAAAGTCTAACTGAACATCCAGAAATGTAGTCATAAACAGCTATCAACTGTATACCACAGCTCTACAAAGCCAATTTGTACAGCCTAAGCCTTCGAATATGGGACATTTGGTGAATCTTCAAGGATTAATCTCATCTCTGGGATCATTTGCTATATAACATTCCCTTATTATACATTATATCATCTATTTAAGACTACGATCAATCATGTGAGTTTATTGTTTGCCAGCTAAGACCAAAAACAGCTGGTGAGTCACATGATTTGAATTTTTTGCTAAGTTGTTTCAATTCCAATAAAAAACATCTCACGCAAGCATAAAACCCTTTTTTTTTTGCATTAGTGGAAGTTTTGCCTATTCACACCTTCAAGAAGCTAACTAATGGCAATGGAAAGCCAGCTACTGTTAGTTATACGACATGACAAATAACAGTCAGCCAATTAGGGTAATATTCAGTTAAAAGAATGCGGTTTATGCCTCCTGCAGAGGTGCACAGACTTCGTGTGAAAAAGAAGCACAGCAGCTGTTGTGGTCGACGTTTGAGGCTGACAAACTTGCATGAAAGTGCACTTTTAAGTTAGATGCTTGTATTTCTGCAAGATTGTGCAAGACAAACAGAATGCTACCAAACAACCAGAGATATAGAGTGAGTTGCAGTGCATGGTATCCTGTACGCAGTAAAATTATGAAACACATTCACTGTGTACTGCCAACATGCATTTGAGCAAAATACTGGTATTATAATTTATGTACTCACTCTAAGCTTTACTAGATAATGAGAAAACATGTAAAAATATAAACTGTATGCTATACAGAGAACCATGGACAGTGACAGAGAAACAGCAAGAGGGTGGAGAGAGGATGATTATCTCTTTCCTTCCTCTATCAGGCCACACACTGCTGACATAAACACACACATACATACATATCAAATACACTGTGTACCACTTTGGTCTCTGGTGACTCCAGAAAATTCCCTAAATGCCAGCAACCTCGTTAAGGTCAGCAGGAGGACGATAACGTCTGTGTGTCCAAAGGAATTCAAGAGAAAACAGCCGCGCGTATTATAAGGAAAACTATGACTACCATCCCTGGAAGCCAAGTTTTATCTGCTGTGCTCTTTTGAGACAAATACACAAGAAAGACTAAAGGCACAGGGGTTTAAAAATACATCAATCACTGAGAACAATGCAAATGGCTGTTGAAGATGACACAACTCAGCTATACAGCATGTCAAACAGTGCAGTCATTTTCTCTCTTTTGCTGCCCTCTCAGTCAGACCTCTGAAACAAAACATAGATCAATTCAAGGCACAGCTCAGTTGGCCTATTTCCTTCAAAATGTCAAGTCTGACGGAGGTTTTAAATTCTCAAAGCAACAGAATATTCAGCATCACAATGCCAGAGGAATCAACTCCAAGGTAAAGTACGGCCTTTTTTGATATCACTATAAAGTGAGCAGGAATTGGTATTGGATTTTACATAAATAAGCAGTAAACAGTGTAAGTTAACTGAATACATGCATTTGTATGTAGAGCTCCTCTCCTACCTTGATGTTGCAGGCCTGCTCCATCAGCCTCCGTGCATTCTCTGCAGCTCTGTATCGTTTAGGGAGCTGAACTCTGAAGAACTTTAGAGCCCCCTCAAAGTCGGCCTGCAAGAGGTCCTCTTTGGATGTCTGGAGGGAGACATGAAGAGGCGAAAGGAGGGTTGGTTGTGGAAATAGAAAAAAAAAATTAATTAAGAGTCAGACATGAAGCTCATAAACTCCAACAGATTGTTCTTCCAAGTAGTCAGTTAACATGTTATATGTTGACTTTTTAATGAGAATTTATTGATGTAAATTCTTTGATATCACAGCACGGCCTATGCTAGTGGCATGATATTATATTTCTTATTTTAAAACAAGTGAAACATTTGACTTTTCCCATTACATTCATTAGGCAAAAGGAATAGATATAAGTAGGTAACTTCAGTTTTCAGTAATTACATTGGCTCTACCTCCTCATCCAGAACAGCCATTATCTTCCATTATATGTAACTGGATGCCAATAACTTAAAAGGGACCTCACAGTGCAGACATGTTGCTCACTTGTTCTGTTCGCATTCATATAGGGAAAAAAATCCCTATATTGTTCTTCAAAAACTAATTTAACTTTCATAATTATATCTCTCATGATCACTGAAGAGTTTTCAAAGCAGACTATTTTTATTCAAAATGTCATGTGGACTCAAACTGAACATGGAGATGGATACCTTTGTGAAGAGTGGATGGAGGTCAGTCAGTAAACATTCAACAACACAAATACCGCCATCTTGTGGTGAAAAGATGCACAGACACGACAATCTATGTGCTCAGAGAGCATTTGATCATTATAAGGGTCTGTTATTTTAAGGTCAAAGTCTCTTCTTATGACATCACCAGATCATGTTATGTTTCCTCTTATTTTTCATTGTCATTCAGAGAGCAATGAAAAGAAAACAGAGGGGGGGTGGAGACGTTCATACACTAAAGGAGTTTTCCCATTGTATTATTTATGCAAAATTGGCTTCTGTTACACATGAACAAACCTGATGGAGGCAGAATTAGCTACCTTCAGATTCAATGCACAGAAACACAGGGGTCAAACACAAACCCTTCATTGCATCAGATGCATGGTTCATGTCATCTGTCCTCACCAATATCTCTTCCCAATACGAACACAAATCAAATTAGCATTCTATTACACTTGACCCCCACTGCATGCTGGTGCCTGTTTGTTTCACTCAGCATATATATCCCCGTCCCCCCTGCCTCACCGCCAGCAGCCTGGGGACGAAGAGCCGGTGTCCCATCCCAAGAAGATCCATTGCCCTGCAGAAAGAGTCTGCTGAGGCTTGACTGCTGTGGGTACCCTCTTCCACCTTTCCCCCTCCATCCTCCACCGCCCTGCGTGCTGCTGGAAGGGGCAGATGTGGGCTTCGGGCCGGTATAGGGGGAGAAGAGGGCGGAGAAGAGTGTGGAAGAGACGGCGGTGGGGTGGGGCAGGGCAAGGGAGAGGGGTTGTCCCGCTCTGGGGCCAGGGTGGCAGATGACTCCAGCGTGCCGTGTGAACGTCACAGTGGGTTTCTCAGTTGCTGGGGAGGGAGCTCGACGAAGGGTGTGCCTCGAGCAGACACCGTGGAGGACTGTGGAGTCAACTTGAGCAAGCCGTTTTGTGGTCAATATCTGGCGGGGATGAGTCCAGGTGAGGAAAGTGGTTGACTGATCAGTCACAACAGACTGATGTTCAGAAAGCTCATAAAAATCACACAAGAGCAGACACAGCCTCGGCATCCCATATATGTAACATTGGGATTGATCCTGTTCATTTGGGCACCACAGAATTTCAACAAGTGGACCACATTTTGGTGGAGGCCACTCAGCTTGTACCACTGTCAGAGCCCAGAAACGGCCCTCTGGTGCGACAGAATCACAGTCATTGACATCCCTCTCTGCATAATGCTGAGATCTCCAGCTACCTGCCAGATTCACTCTGAAATCCAGTCACAGTACCTACTCTCATCTTCCTTTGGCAAACTCCTCCAACCAATTCCAATCCAGTATGCTGTTGCCTAGCAACAAAGCTGAATGACACGTGGGCTGCTGCTCCAGCAAACTGCAGCGACTGATAAGCACTCCACCTTTTTTTTCCCTTTTATTTTTCCTTCGTTATCAGTCTTCAAAGATGTTGAGAAAATTCCCCTCAGTCTGAACAGCAGCGGGGCCCTTAATGCTCAGGGCTCAGTCTGTGAGATGAGACATCAAAGCAGTTGATACACTCTGTGCTCCCGTTCCAAATAAGAGGGGGGCCCTAACATGAAACCAACAAGATTTTAGCTTTCTTTGAAATGTAAAATGGTTGGGAAAAAAGAAGGAGGACAGGCAGTCCTGGCAACATAGCAGAGGTTTGTTAACTGTGAATATGCTACTTCTGTGCCTGCAGGAGATGATGCTCTGTGGTAGTTTATGGCTGAGTGGATGCTGAACTCGTTGAGTCACTCGCAGATCACTGATGCATGGAATAAAAAAAACAGAAAAAGTAGCTAATAAGAAAAAGGGTGCCGCAACAGTCTCTCTGTATCTGGTGTGCTTTTCCCGTTGACTGGTAATCCTTTGCCATGAACTCTGTACAGATCCAAACAACATGAAGCAGCAAAAGTACTTTCCAGTCGCAGCTCCAGCATGAACTTCAGCGTCTTTTTTTCCCTGCGGATATCTATTAGCAGAGGCAACCAGAAATCCAGTCCGGAGCAGTTTCAAGAAGATCTTTCACATGAGTAGCCAGCTCTTTCTGATGGGAAGTCACTGCTGTCACTCAGTGAAACAAACTACATAGAGGAGTGTTTGGATGAGTGCATGTTGTTGCACTGTCAGGAATGTTGGCTCCGCACATAAGGTGGGGTGAGGCAAAGCAAAGAAATGACAGTGTTTCCCATCAACCACTTCTCCTCGTCTCTCTTGCTCTTTGTGATGCTAAAAGCTAATGGCTAACAGCCAGTAGGGGCGGCTCCATTGCAGAGGTCTGGGTGGTGGACAGAAGTAGCATGTTGGAGAAATAAATATCCAGCCACCAGAGATGAGGAAAAGGCAGAAACACAGAGGAAAAAGATAAATAGCAGAGGAAATTAGGAACTGAGGGAAAAATGCTCCAAGTCTGCATCCATAGAAGGTAAAGATGAAGAGGAAAAAAAATGATAGAGAAAAGACAGAGCTTTGCTCCTTCTGGTTCAGACTGCTAACGTTATACCTTATGTTCCTGTTGTGATGTGCATGGCGACTGCTCAGCGGAGAGGGAGGGAGGCGAGCATAGATGGAGGGAGGGGTGATGAGAGCGGACAGGAGTGCAGGATGGATGAAGGAGGGAGGGGGGAGCCTCGGGGGAGAATGCCGTCATGCCTGGCCAATAGAAAGCAGGCAGTGGAAGCCCCCTCCGCACTCCTCCTCTTCACATCCCCATTTGTTCCCATTTCCGCCCATTGCATCCTCAAAATATTTCCCTTTCCAAAATGTCAAAATCATTATGGCAACAATGGAATTGAAATGAATTTTTTTTTCTTTTTCCATTAATTTACTTATTTTGTCAAGAAATCTGTACATTGTGTGACCATTTTCCATAAAAAAGTGACAGACTCTTCATTATAATCTAACCATTTGGGGTATAAAGCTATTTATTTGAGTCTTTTTAAACCATATCTGAAAACACGTTCTGTGCAAAAAAGAAATCAGGACAACATAATGTTTGTAAGATACAATCCTGGTGTCACGACAAACATGATTTCCAGAAAAGTTGGATTATTTTTTCCTTTCCAAAATGCAACAAAAACTTTAATGTATAATTTTTTGATTGGTTTTCAGGTTCAATTACCTATTTTATCAAATTGAGAAAATACAAAGAAATCTAGAATTTAACGTCAGCAACAAACACACAAAGTCTGCTGCATCTCCTCAAAATCTCAATATGCGCCTCTGCATCAATGATGCTTTGACACATGCAAGTCATCCATAGTCCAGGCATCGATGCACCTTCATACATTCATAACATGTGTCCATCGTCTTTCTGGTCACCTTGAGCAATTAAAAAAAACAAAGCCTGTGTTTCTGTGAGATTACCAGAGAATTCTGTAGCATTTCTGCACACAGCTGGTATATGGCTTTGAGAAAACTGTTTTTCAAAGTATTCATGAGTCCATTTGGCTTTATCATGGTATGGTGGTCTCTCATGCAGAGCCATCTGGGGGCTTAAAGGTGGTTTCCATAGTGAAACACACGCTATATCCCATAGTTGTGCTTTCCACTTCCATTGTACATTGATCTTATTGATAGTTCTCTGATGGAGTCTGGCAAAAATTGGTGTGCCGCGACCCATCTATGCATGGAGAGATTAAGGTAGATGCTCCTTTTATAACCTGAAACCTTCAACCTGTCACCTATAAATCTGCTGATTGCAGAATCTTCGATGTGTAACGGTGTGACGTGTGTTCTACTACTACTACTTTTTTTTTCTTTTTCTAATCTTTCTCAGCTTTTGAGCAAGTTGCTGGATTCAAATTCTAGATTTCTTTATCTTTTCCCTCAAGTTGGACACGGCCGACACAGAAACTCCTTTGCACTTGTGTCTGTTATACAAAAGTTTACATGTTTCAGTTTCTGATACAAAATTCAGTTTGTATATTGACAACATTTACTTTACTTTTAGTAAAGATACCTTTTTGATACCTATAGTACCCTGATGCATTTTTTTGGATGTCAGAAAAAGTGAAAAAGTGAAAGAATACCAACATAAACCACTGAGTTTCATGCTGGTTGAATTCATCATAGAATCTCTTCAGTTCAACCTCATTACTACAATGGCTATGAGTAAAAAAAGTCAAACTTATTCTGGAAATATCTCAGTAAGTATGTATAAAAATGTCTGACAACATAATGAAACTATTACACTAGAATAATACAAAGTAGTAAAAAAGAGGAGATGTTAACTGAAGTGTTTGTTTCAGTACCAAGACGTGGATGACATGATGAAACAAGGAAGGTTATCATGTAGTCACATGATAATAATGGCTGTCCCGTCAAATGAATATCTCCATGGAACCCCCAGATCACAGTCATTTAAAATTACACAGTCTTGCCCAAAGCTTATAAGTTAGTTGACACACAAACAGAAATGATCACAAATAACGCTAAAAAAATTAAATAAAAATAATTTCAAATTTGTAAAGAATAAAGTTAAAATGTAGAAAAAAATACAGTTAAAAAACAACTATTTCACTTAAATGTTTTCTTCTTTAAAGCTCACCTAGGCTCAGATCAATATGTTTCTGGCTCATGTACAGAGGAAGGATTGTGGCCAGTCTGAGCAAAGTGTTGTTGGGACGTGATTTCCATTAACGATACTTTTATAATGCTCTGTACAGTTCTTAAATGGACAAAGGAAACCACTGAAATCTTCCTATGTCCTCTAAACTTGTGTCTTTCCACAACTCCATCGTGAAGCCCTTTTGAAATCACTTTTACAAACAGGAAGAATTGTTTTTCAATGCAGTTCTTTTTCTTAAGGAGCAGTTAGTTTTATTTAGGTCTAACCAAAACCACTACAAATGATACCAGGTGTGGGTCAGTTCGACTGGTCATGGTGGTGATTGGTTCATTTTATATACACTGTAGAGCATGAGTCATCAACCTTAGCTGAAAGGAACAAACTGAAAGTACTATTTAAATTAAATTGGGTTCTGTTAAAAACACAAATTTAAAGTAAAACATGAATTAAAGAGTACCCTTTAAGTTAAAAACACTACAGATGTAGTATTCTGGTCAAAAAGTGGAGGCTTAAGATGACATTTTCTAAATTTGTCCAACAAAAACAGATCACTCCTCCCTTCAAGGTGCAGTTTCAGATTTAAGCACTGGGGGGAGACAAATGTAAAAAAAAAAACTCTTAAGGTAACAATAACACTAGGCTGAGGACTCAAAACACCTCAAGCACAATTGTTATCCACAGTTATGTGAAAAAAGTCTCATTGTTGTTGGTTTTTTTTTTGTTTATTTTGATCCAGATGAGATTGAAATTAATAACAGTCACACAAACAAAGTCTAATGTAAAATTAACTGGATAGCAATCGATTTGATAGTTAAATAAAAGCAGTTAGAGTGAAATTAATGACTTGGTTTAGCACTAACCTTGAGCAGGGCCAGGGCTACGTTGAAGATGATGTTCAGTCCCTGGAAGAAACAGAGTTATACGTGAGTCTAGAAACAACGGAAACACATCTGCAGGTTTTAAAAAGGGTAGAACACCATTAAAAACCATTTCATTTGATCAGTCATTTCTTTATGAAAGAACTTTTTTCAGACATTTATAGGTCTGCATTTCTCCTGTTCCTAATGGATAACACCAAACTCCCTTCAAAGTCTTTACCAATTCAGCTAACCTTCTAAAAACTATCATTCAAATATCTGAAATCTTGTGAGTATGTATGGAGGGATATCAAAGAGAGGTGTACCAAGATCGTCTGCAGCATCTCAGTGACCACAGACAAAAGTAGGATGAACAATAGCTCAGAGTCTGAAAGGGTGTGAATACTCGTGTAAACAGGATCTTTTAGAACTAAAACAAACAGCAAAATCACAAGCAACTTTTTACCTTGTCCTCGTGGATGTGTCAAAAATGATTTGTCATTACATAGTCCAAAACAACATTTAACAACACGTTCCTGGAGAAACAAAAACTAAAATATCAACCGTGAAATAAAGGCTATCAAGTATTTACACTACTTTTTAGAAAAGTCGATATATGTGGGAAGAAAGTAGTATAGAGAGAAAAAAAAGACAGCTGAACTATAAAATGCACTGAAGTACTGCAGTTGAAAAACTGTTTCCATTTGAATAACAGGGGCCTTTCCACAAATATCTTAATAGCATTTTTAGACCTCTTAGACATCTTATTGCTCAGTTTTACACAGAACATCTCACTCGTTTATACAGCTTGTCCTTTTGGCTTCATCAGCATTAAGGTCAGTCATTTAAGTCTTAGAATCATTATTATAAACAAATGCGTATGTGCTGAAGCTACAGAACAATGAAATCCTGAAAGAGCGCAGAGCTTACGACACCTTTCACAAAGCAGAGCAGATTCAAAGGTGATACAAAAAGAAGCAACCTTTCCTTGGTTTTATTTATGATTTATGCTGCTATGTAAGTCAAACATTACTGTTTACATTCTTATGTGGGGCACATGATGGAGTTGGGTTGTTTTCTTTTTATTGACCGACTTACATGTCCATAAAAACTGTGACTACATGCTTTTACTTCCTTCTCTATTAATAGAAGGCTTGTTGTTTTGACACGAAAAGAAAGAAAGAAAGAAAGAAAATGTAAAACTGATGCTTGCCATGCATGGGAACATCCCTCTCCTTGGTCTCCGGGACAACCGGTTCACATGGCAACAAAGAGCTAAAAATATCTGGGCAGCTCCAAAAATAACTGGAGAAATGAAAAGAGGGGGAGCTCTGCCTCCACACACCTTTCTTTGCAGGCCTGAAGATGGTGCTACCATGCTGAGGCATGATCAAAGGTGTGTATGACAAAAGGAAATATCACCTCAGAGTGAGTGTGTAGCCTCGCAAGACAGATTCATGGGGAGATGAAAGGCAAACATTCTGAGAGGAGAGGATACAGTATACAGAGAGTGTAAACTGGGAAGGTAATGGGGCAAATTGTGATCATAATTAAAGTGTTGCGAATTGCGCAGGATTCAGCAAAGTGTGGTGTGCTTTGTCCAAATAAACTGTACGAATACTGGTTATCACATGAAAATAACTTGATGCACAGATGTGACATTCATTCAAACAGCCTGGAGCTTCCTAATGACCAGTCTATTAGTCACGAAAAGCTAAGTATTAAGAGAGAGATTAACAAAAAAAGAGATAAGGGAACAACTGGAAAGAAGAAAGGATAATTTGAGTAAAAAGTGACGAGAGCAACCAACATAAGCTTGTGAAGAGAGTCAGCAATGAGAGGTTGGCCTATATAAAATAATTTGAAAATGAAGGCAAAGTGAGATGAAACGGTTGGTAAGAAAATGAAAGACAGCTAAAGGGTTGTTGAAGAATTGGCAAAAAAAAGACCATACTGAAGGAAAACAAAAAAATGAGTGTGGGGAGATGAGGCGGGGTAGTCAGAAAACGAGTGTCGAAAAGAAGGATGCAGAGTACGAGACTTGTGGTTTTACAAGCAAGTCCTCATCATGCGGCTCATTGGGTGAGAAAGGGAAACTTTTAATTGTTCTGCCTCAGGCCAGCAGGAGGACAGAAAGAGGGGAGGAGTGGAAGAGATGGAGGGAGGCAGAGAAGGTGGGGGGAGGAAATGCAGAGCGTTTGACTTTGGTGGTTTATGTTAGAAAACTTTTTGAGGAGAGTTCATTGAAATACTTATAATCTATCAGATGTCAATCAGTAAAACTATAAACACAGACTTGGTTCTAGCACGCAATAGTGACAAATATTAGGTTCCTGGGCTTTGACTGTAGATCACCTTATTTTGCTCAGTCACCAGGACAATGGATTGTATCTGCGTGATACCGCTCTTCAAATGGTTACATAGATCCTTCTGACAGAACTTAAGCTGCTGTTGTGGATAAGGTCTGTTCATCTGGTCATGGTAGATGTGCTGTTCCTCAGCGCTCTCTTCCTGGCCCCTCAGAATTTGAAGAATATTCACCAAATGACATGTTTCTCAGTGCCGACACAGCTACTCGCTCCACCTTCAGACAAGAGCTTCAGGGAGATTTTCCTCGTTCATCCTCGTTACATTTTGTGTTTCGCCAGGTCTGCTTGGTGGCTACATCTGCCTCCTGAGCCCTTCAGTGTCAACCAATGACACAATATTGCTTTTCTTGAGCGGTACAGTAATTCAGCACCCCCCTCAAAAATGTGTGATGGAGCTATTCAAATAGATATAAACGCTGACCCATTCAGCATTTAAAATTCCAGACTTTTCCAGACTACATTTTTTCGTTGACTTTTCGAGGCATTTCCTGTACAAATATTTGGCAGAGGATTAGCATTCTGAATAATGCTGATCATACAATTATCATTAAATCAATATACAGCATTTTGTTCAAGTTTTAATCATGAACCAGAGAAAAACAAGGAAAAACACCAACATTTCTGCCCATAGAGGAAGCAAACTAACCAGTGCATACCTTCCCTCCACATCAACATGACAAATATACAATCTCATATTTTGGTTCCCCCATACTTTTTGGCTCTTTTACAAATAGGAAAGCAAAATTTGAATATCAACATTTTCAAGGCATCTGTTCAGCCTTGTTTATTCACAGTATTTATGGCATCCATGAAAAAACCCAACTAAAGCTTTTGATGACATCAAGCTCATTCTGACCCACTTCTCTCCCACACAGAGGTGGAGCAGGCAGCCTGCTCCAAACACCGTGAAATACCATTGACTGTGTACAAACGGAAGGATGTAGCCTCCATATTGTGAAAAGTAAAGCCTAAAATTTGCCAATAATTCCTTGATGCTGCTAAATTTTGAATGGCCACCAGGGGGGACACCTTTGGTTGCAAAGGTAGATTGTTGTCTATGAGAAAATGACTCCACTTGTCACTTGATATTGTTCTTTGTTTTTCAAATGAGTTTATGATCCTCATCCCTGCATTCTAGTCTACTTCACAACAACATGTTGTTCATTTCGTAAAAACATGGTTCCATTTCGAGTAAAGAAGACGAAGCAGTGTATGATTTAGCAAAGTTGTGTCTGACATGTTGCTAATGTAAATGGTAAATAGTCTTTTAACCTCAGCTAGGTTCATCATAAAGTCCAATAATGTGTGCCTCGTTCACTCATTCATATAAAGCTGAAATGCAGGGTATTCGCCATGAAAGCTACTGCTACTGGGAGCAACTTGGGGTTCACTGCGTTGTCTAAAGACACCTCAACGTAGCGAGAGTCTTCCATTTGTTGGATATATCCAGCAAAACAATAACTAATTCATTACTTTTTCATACCTTTCGAGACTGCAGAGTAACCTGTTTGATAGTAGTTACACAAGAGTTTATCAGCATATGCGCTTCCATCATTTATTTGTAACTCTCCTCATGCATGTACATGACATTACTGCATGACCTTAACTTTGTTTCATGTCTCTTTTGAAGTTTGTGCGTTTAACTCTCAGCACCTCTCTGGCTCCACAGCTGTATATTTCTATTCTGTGAACATTTCTCCCATGAACCGGCTCAGTGCTCATCTCTTTGCTCTATGCTCTATCAACCACAGCCGTTCCGAGGCAAACGGCAACCCTCCAGGAGTCGAGGTGGTTTCCTGTACTTTACTATGTAAAAAGCCCAGCATGCTAAAAAAATACATGAAAATAAGCCAAATTATCTGTTACTTTAGGGAAAGACAGATGTCCAGACTTATTTAAGTTAAG
Organism: Leuresthes tenuis; assembly: GCF_036924035.1. Classification (NCBI taxonomy): domain Eukaryota; kingdom Metazoa; phylum Chordata; class Actinopteri; order Atheriniformes; family Atherinopsidae; genus Leuresthes; species Leuresthes tenuis. The sequence goes on along the minus strand of NW_027325361.1, from coordinate 10,200,806 downwards.
AGCATGGTTTCAGAGTCACATAGATCTTGTTTGAAGATAATAAAAAAAACACTCTGGATCAGTTAAGGATTTAGTGGTCCTAATGATATTAAAGCATTGATAGCATCAACCCCTGGAAGGCTGAGCTGAATGCAGATGCATAAGTGCTGGTGTTTTTTCCAAAATGCTCTTTACTTGTGGCTGCTGATAGCTGCTCAGAGCTTCAGCTGAAACACTATTCTCCCTACATACATATCCGTCTTGTCTTTCTATCTCTTTAATGGCTGCCATCCTCCCTTCTAAGACACCGGTGTCTGCCACTACTCTCTTCCCTCCTCATAACATTCTCTACTTTCTCCTTTCTTTCACTGTCATGTTTCCCATTATTGGACTCTATATGTATACAACATCCCCGTCACGGTTCTATCACCATGATACAGTGTACTGTCTTTACCTCACAGAGCAGCAGGTCAGTGATGTGGAAAACCATGCAGAGGGGGAACTTGGCTGTGAACAGGGTGAGGAACCACTGGGAGGCATACATGTGTGCCTCCAGGTTCAGCTCCTGGAAGTGGGCCCACAGGTCAGGAAGTTGTTCCTGTTTGAGCAGGAGAAGCAACAAGAGGTTTGGATCTTAATCAAATCATGCCATTTCATTGGGAAAACAATTCTTTAACAGAAAACCAAGAACAAATGCTAATACCTAACAGGAATACTAATACTAATAGAAAACACATAGTGAAATATCAATAAAGATGTATAGTTAAAGATGCTACATTTTTGCATTAAATTCATTCCTTTTTTTCACCGTAATTTTTTCAGGGATAGATTGGTGTTGCTTTCAGTTACCAAAGTGTCCATGTGTGCTATTGACAACACATTAGCACTCAATAAGCTGTTCAATTGGCCAGATAGAGAACCACTTTAACAGCCGCATGTCAAATGACACCTAATTAGCAATCAATGCTAATATGTTTACACTGAATTTGGTCGGCGCTAACTAAGTAGATCCCCCTGTTGACAGATGACTGCCAGCAGGGCCAGGATGACTTTGAGGGGCTAAATAAACCTCATACTTGAAAAGGATGCAACTTTACACACCCAATGAACAGCCTGAAAACACAGAAAGCTTTCAGATCTCCAAGTAAACAGCAAACATTCAAGAACCCATTTACACGGTTAGTCCTTTCTTTTTAGTGAATAGATTCATTGTACAAGCCTTTGATCAAATAGTAATTACACGTAACAGCTCTGGGGTGATCCAATATCAGGAAAGAAAAATGTTGGAAAATCAAAATCTTGTTTAAACTAATGGTTGAGACTTGTCTCTAAAACAAGGCCTGCTAGATATATGAAGCGAATTTCATGGTATTTAAACTTTACTGGATAACAATTTCAATTTGTCGCTGGAACAGAATTGCCCCCCAAAGGCAACATCATTAGTGAGAATGATTAATCTTTTCTTCGGCTTCAGCCAAAGGTCTTTAAAACATCTGTTGAATGAACACAGATGCGCAACAAAAAATGAAGGAACCTGTAGCAAAAATCTTATTTTATTACTGTTCAGCTATTTCTGGTGGTATTTACAAATGTTAGGCGACTCTAAACTTTGATGGACATGAGCCTTTACAGGTCAAATGTTCATATTTTGGGAAAAATACATAAAAATGAGAGCTATTAAAGAAAGGAGAAAGCCACATACACACAAACACACACATATATATATTAGCTACTTAATAAAAACCAACTGCCTATACATTTTGTAGATTAAAACACAAAAACAGCCACGATACATGATACATGTCAAAGTCACATAAATAAAAATATCCGGCCAAACGTTTTTCAGCAGAACGTTGTCCTGAGCATCAGAATATAACATTCTATACCAGCACAGGCCACCCTCCTTCTGAGGCTCCGGTGCCCACTTTGGGCCCTCATTGGGCAGCAGACAGGGCCTGTGCGACTCTGTATGCAGCAATCTGTAATGCACTGTGCAGTCTAACAGTTTCAATAAAGTTTCTATTCAACATTAAAGTTTAAGTTTAGCATTACGTTACTTTGAAATACATTGAGACACATTCAATCTTCTTTCCAAAAATGATGACCTGCTGCATCACTAACCTGCATCAGCCTCTCCAGCTGGTAAAACTTGCAGTGAAGATCTTCAAAGTTATTCTTGTAGAGAGCTCTGAGGCCATATTCATACATGATTTTCACCAACACACAGAATGCCTGCTCCTCCGGCATCTGCAAACACACGGACAACCGAAATTCACTTCAGTTCAATTCAGATCATTTGTATATAACACCAATTCAAAAAGTAATCTCAAACCATTTTAAAGATACGTCCCGATTCAATCCAGATCGATTCAATTGACTATAATCCAAATTAGTCAATTTCATTGTAACAGTAGTCATATTATGCTAGTTCTATAAAAGTTTTCCCTCCATTTGCACCTGTGAAAACTTAACAACTAAACATCCAAAAATGTGCTTCCATTACTGCTCAGGAAACCAGAAGCTTTTGTTGGGATTTGGTGGTCTTACAAAACCTGAAGTCAGGCACTACAATGCTACCACACCTGGGTCAGACTTTATTTTTACAAGGTTTTGACAAATGTCCACATTTATACTGGTTAACAAAGACAGAAGACAAATTAGTTTAATTCTGACTTCATTAGTCTGCTTCCAAATAATCACTTAAAGGCAGAAGAAAAATGAAGGTGAAGGCGTGAGGGGACATAAGGGCCAAACAGGACAAACTTTCTTCATGTTTAAGAAATATTTATGCCTCTCTGTGTGCATTTAACTACATCTGTGTGTTTCAGTGTGAGCGTTTGTGAGCGTTGTTCAGATGGATGAAGATAAGGGGTACGAAAGAAAGCTGAATTCTGTGTTTGTGAGTTAAATTGGGTTCATTTTCCCTTTAACACACAAACACACACACACACACACACGACTGCAGACAGGGAGAGGATATTTAATCAGAGTGACAGTGTATGTTTGGGCCTGAATGGGTTCCTGCAGGTAAACCTGAACCCCTATTAATATTCCTGACATCTCCTCTATAGCCTCTCCCTCCTTCCTTCTTACTCCATAATCCGCCTGTCTTCTCCTCCCGCTGTATAACCTCTACTTCTTTTACTGCTGCTGTCCCCTTCATATCTCCTCTTCCCGTTTACAGCCTCCTCCTTCCACATAAAGTCCTCCTCTCACCCCCCTCCCATGCACTCCTTCCCCTTGCCCATCATTAAATTCATATCTCTTTTCCAAAACTCTACTAGCTCACCCCAGCTCCTCCTGACCTCTCCACTTCCCCACTGTTCACTCCTCTTTAACCTATGCTGCCCTTGGTATTTGGACTTCGACCAAACTTCCACCACAGTCTCTCGTCCATTTGGGACTCCTGCCTTCATGTGTCACCTATTCTGTCTCTCCTCCTTCTGTCTTTTGTTAACTTTCTCAGATAAAATTTCTGTTAGTTTTTATTCACACCTACAGCAACAAACAGAAAATACTTTCACTACCTTCATCTATATTTTCTAGATTAGTTATAAACTGCTTTTATTTGAGCAGTCAGCAACTTTCTGTTCTTTTTGTCCATATTTATAAGTTCTATTCAGACTGTGATATTGTTATTGATATTCCTTCTGCTTTATCAGACATTGTACTAGCTAATAGACTTTATGCCTGTAGATGCATAAAGGTTCAGGGGCACAATGCTTATTTGTTTTCTTTACAAAAGTGCTGAAACCTTGATAATGTCTCCAACTATTGTCTAGTTTGTAGGAAAACTGACGTAACTTTCAATCTGCTCCAGAGAACTTTTAAAAGGAAGGGTAAAATGCTGGTATTATTCTAGTATTTGCATTTATAAGCATTTTTAATTTGTAGTAAATAGCATAATGGTAAAGGGGTTAACTAATAATAATGAAGTACAGAAATCATGACTTATACATATGCATACGGGGCATAGCTGGAATATCAGTCATTATGAATTTCTGTTGTGTACTGTGCTCTCTGCTGCTAGGCTTTCCATCATGATAATTCATTCGTTTTTTTGTTAGCCTTGATGGATGTTCCTTGAATTACATCATATGATTACATCATTTCATCTTCTTCTGCAGTTCACTCAGGTGAATTTGTTCATAGAGAAAAGCGGCAGAGGGCACTAACCCTAAAAAATAAAAAAATAGAAAAATAAATAAATCACATAACAACAGTAGATGAAATTCAGCAGGCTTTCCCGAAAAAGTTGGTTACAAATCACAGCACATATGAATGGAAATCCAGCTTCTGAATGCATATGAAATAAATCTAATATCTGTATGAGAATACGAAGCCATGCTTTCTATTATCATATCAAAGGACCTCATATTTAAGAGGAATGTGCATTAACCAAGGAAAGGTTTCGCTTATGGATCATTGAATGATAGTTTACTTACATGTAAAAGGAGAACAGCGGCAAGAAACGACTGACCCTGACAATAACCAATTTCCTCATCATAGACAGAGTAGGCCTGCAAGAGAGAGAAAGGGAGAGAGAAAAAAGACAAACATCTTTAATTTGATTGCTCTGTCAGAAGCAAACCAGAGGTCACTGACAGCGAAGATGTTGTAGACAACGTATCAATAATTACTGAAAATGTTTCAAACATTTCCTTCTTCTGATAGATCGAAAGCCGTAAATACGTGAAGTACAACTAGAGATTCATATTTTCAGTTTTATTCAATGGATTCTTGGCACTTGACAAAAGGTAAGATTCAGTTAATGAGAGTTCAGAGAAAAGAAAACGTGGATGTTTCACAACAGTAGCAGCCAGTTGAAGCCTTGAGCCTCCAACCTTAAGCAGAGATGTGGAGCATGCTGTAGAAATCTGGTAAAGAGACATAACTGAGGTATATCAAAATATACCATATGAATGTGCACCCAGTACCCAGGTATTTAGGACTAATCTAAACTGGCTACTGAGGGGCTGCACAGTTCAATAACAAAGTAATGCACCTATCCCAGCACAATGACCAACTCCCCTCAGGGAATTAGTGCCTTGCACTATTGAAGGTAGGGTCAATGCGGAACTGGTTTCACAGCCAGTAACTTTAAGAACTGCAATAAGTCCCACATAAAACATCATTAGTGCAACTATAGTTACTTTACAGTAATAACAGTAATAGCCAATGTTTTGGTTGTAAAAATCTAAACTGAAATATTTCTAGTGCCCTAATGTTCAAGAACGGCATCTTCTACTATTAGTTAATGCATTAGAATCAGCACCATGTCATATCTACACAATTTGATCTTAAAACCTTAGTGGCATGTTGATCTCCCAGTTTAGAGAAAGAAGTTTACTGTCTTCTTACTGTAATGCAAATGCTGTCAGCATGAACAAAGTACATTTCCTAGGAGCAAGTTTCTCTCCACTACTTAAGTTTTCTCCATGTTTTCCCAGAAGAACTTCTCTGAACTGACTGTCACTTTCTTTGGTTTGATCCTTGTCAGCATCTCTCCGACCTCTCACACTGACACTTTCTACAAGTCCCTTTTTCTCTGAACACAAAGCTAAGCCCCTGGATCTGAAAACATAACGCAGTTCTACTGTTTCTTCTGCAAACAGACTTTCTTAGGACTTGTAGAGCACTTAAGGGTATGTAAATCTAGAAAAACAAGGCTTCATCTTTTCATACACTGCTGTCTTTAGGGGACGCTGGAGCCTGTCCTTACATTCACAGTTATTAAGAGCAGTTTGAAGAGAGCGCTGCAAGTGTTAAGAGAACCAGGGTTGCGCTCTGATACAATTCTTTAATATACTAAAGCCTTAACTTGTGCACTACTTGGTTTGGCTCATGCTCCATCTTGTACAATGGATTGGAAATAGGAAGTATTGATAACTTCTTATCTAAATCAAGTGCACATAGTGCAACCAATCAACATGTTTTTCCAAACATAAAATGAAAAATACATGTGGAAGGGATAACAAAAATATAAAAAGAGAGCTAATCAAGCTGCCCGAACATACAACCTCAGTAACAAAGACACCTAAAATCTGTAATCATCATAGGAGGAAGAAGGTCCAATCCATTACCCACATTTAAGGCTGTTAAATGTACTTCAATGTGAAACATCTATCCACTGCAGAAGTTAGAGGAGAGGCAGGCTGTACAACATTAGAGATCTGGCTAGTTTGGTCATTCAGGTATGGAGGACTGATTCAGGAGGATAACCATCAGATGACCATTCTCCAAAGCCATTGTCTAAAGTTGACAAACTCCAGTAAACATGCTAGTTAGCCAACAGACCTTTTCACAGTGCAAACAACTATCCAGACAGAAAAAATACAGTGTCCAAAACTATTCTGCAGACATGTTTTTTCTGTTATGCGTGAAGATGAAGATCAGATTATGCACCATCTGCTCTCATCTGCCTACATCCTTGCAAGGGAGACAAAAAAAAGACACTAAACAGCCTAAAAGTCCATTCCATTGGAGCAATCAGAGGTAAATGGGGCTCCACACAGCATACCTCAAACCTCATTCTAAGGTATGTACTACTAGTCTTTTGTGCAAAACCATCAGCCAGAATCTGGTTATAGCTGGTAATAGCTCATTATCGTCCTCAGATATTTTGAAGGATGCACACTTGATTACAGGCAAATTGATGGTAACAGCAGTGGGTTAAAAGATTGTCTACCCTTTTTTCATGTCTGAAAAATGAGTGTGGACGTTCAGAGCTTCACTGCTGATGTGTTCAGCTAATTTGGTGTTTGATGTGGAGGTAATGGAGAACTCTTGTGGTGCTGTCTGTGGTGTAATTTACAAGCTGACATGCTTGATGGAGTGTGGCATTCACACATCCCCAACTCGGCTGGGAGAAGTGGATGCTGACAGATGGATGGGGGAGGTCCTGGTGGGTGAAATCTAAATTTGTTCGCCTGGGCAGATAATAGGCTCAGAGGGGTGGATATTACAGGATATGCCTAGTTTCTCTCTCACTCTAGAAAGTTTTAGGGATGATAGTTTGATCGCACTAAAGACAATTTAAATGTGACCAAAACAAGTGCTTCAAATTTTATTGAAGAAAGGTTTACGCCAAGATATCTTATATTGAAAATAACCACAATAAAAAAAAAAACTAAAAAAAAAAAAAATGAATCTGTGGCAGCATCAATGTTGGTTCTCTACAGCTTACATTATATAAGTGTCAGTGGCCTGAACACTTAACTATGGTTAAACATTTCACATCATTCTCTAAAAAGATAAAGAAAGTGACAGAAAGGGTGGCAAAAAGTGAAGTGAAACGAAAAACAACTATCATCATAACTATCAAGTTATTGGCAAATATGGAAATCATGAACTTAAACTTCAGGTTTTATAGAAACAAAATTTAATAGATTGTGTAGACCTCAGCTTAAAAAGTTTGGCACTAAAACTACTTTTTCTAAAAAAAAAAAAAAATCTATTCTTTATTCACTTGTCACTTAGAGTCACAAGCTTTTCAAGGCCCCTGTGCATGCAGAGGGTGCTGCCAGGAGATAATGTACCCTCAAGGATGACACTCAATGACTGCCACACCTGAGCCACAAACATGCAGAATGAGCCGTACCTTCCATAGACAACTTCCACCTGCCTTTTTCTCCTAATTCCCAAACATTCCGGGTCTTGAGAGAGCTGTATTTGGACATTTGCATCCAACCCTGTGTAATGCTGCTTTAAAGCTGCACTTTGACGTGCAGTGTGCAAAGAACTCTCCCAAAATCCACCGTGTTAGCAAGCAGCAGAGATGACTGTGGGGTCCATGAGTTGTAGCTTATATGTCAGTTTCACTGTCAAAAGTAGACTGCACACCAAGGCTAAAAGAAAGTCAGACACCAATGCCTTGTCAATGGAAGAAGTTTTGGTCTTAAAGACTCACCAGCCCCTCCACCCTGGCTGGTGACTTCATCCAGCAAGTTGCTATACCTAGTGAAGAGGTGCCGTCATCACCACGCATTGTACTTTAGCTCAGCAACTGAAATCTGTAGTGAGTGCAGCGCACCTGAGCACAAAGGTGACTTTCTTTTAGCCTTGGTCTGCAGTCTGCTTTTGACAGTGAAACTCTGACATATAAGCTACAACTCATGAAACCTCTTCCTAAACATTAGCTCACATACTAATACATGCTGTCATACAGAAATGTGAAGTTGATAACCTTCCGTTTTAAAGGTATTCTCCTTTAGGACTGTTTTTTTTTTCCACTGATGACTCATTTAAAATGACAGGAAATGAAAGTAGAGGTAGATAAAAGGTCTGCAGTGATACGGGAACCAGAAATGCTTCAGCTTGAGGTGGGTGCCAAAATATTTAGGTGTGTGCTGCTCCGTTTCATTTTCCTTCAAATTGATATGACATTACACAGCATGTTAAATGATGAAATGTGGACTTTTTCCACATGCAATCATTTTTTTGTAATTCGTTAGTTAGGTGTACAAATAGTCCCCCATCCCCCTTCTCTTTAGCAGATTAGTCGATTCATTCATTCATTTTATTGGAAAAAGTGTGTTTTTATGTGACTGATCAAAATGGTGGTAACCAGGATATCAGCTGGAACTCGCATCAAGACTACAAAAATGTGTGAAAGCAAATACTAAGTGATTACTGGGACACGCAACATTAGTTAGGCTGATGAGGTGTGTTGATATGTTGTCATGTTTGCCTTCTTCCTCCTCCCTTTTGTTTTGTTTGTTTCCATGGAAACACAGACGATACTCCCTTAACGCCTGGCTCTGCTTATCTGAGAGTTACAGGTTTTCAGTTGTCAGTGTGTTGTTGACTGAGGCAGTTAAAGTTGCTCAAGACTTCCTGGGTGCATTCCAGGTGACCGTGCCCAGATGTTTGAGGCTTTTGTATCTTAATCTGAAGTGCGATTGCATAGAACATTCAATTAATAAAACAGATTATCACTGACAAGGAGCATGATGCTCAGGTGACCTACCCCAGAAAATAAAGGTTAGAAAAGGACTTCAGGCTTATTACTGAGTAGGATATGAAGATGAATATAAACTTTGTCCTGGGTCCTCCATGCCTGTAAAGCCTCAAGATCCAACCAACCTTATCAGCTGAAAATCTACATGGATTTGCATACAAATGAAGGCTGGCTCGCCACTGACCTACTTGGGTCCAGACTGGATGTTAAACCTTCCTGACAGGTTCTCCCAGAGCGCTAACCAACACATTCTACTTTTGCAGAGCTAGGAAAAAACACAAAGAGCAAAAGTTCTAGTTCATCAGTCTAAATCTAATTTTGCCCCCGGTTTATCCCCATTTATGTTTAATGTAAAGTTGTAAACTAATTTGATCTCATTCTTTTTGCTGGTGATTTAAAATGAAAAAAATGGTTGACAAAGTCAAACCATAATTAAACATTAACCTGACAGGTTACAAAAAAATACAGTTTATGAAAATTAATTCAACTTTACAAACTTCATTCTATTTACTACACAAGTCCTGTGAATAAATAACTAATAAAAGTCCATCAGAAATCCATTCATGGAAAAGTCACAACTTTCAACCTACAGAATAGATTTATAATAAGATTTTTTAAATTGTGAAATGACAACATTTTTAATAGAAAAAGTGAAAGATAAGTGTAAGTGTGACTTCTCATGGTTCTGACTAACTTTTCTGGCCATTATTTTACATTATAACTCAGGATCAAAAGAAGAAAGTGTGACTAATTCATGTTTGGTCAGATACTGGATTGGAGGCGGTAATCGTGGGTGTCCACATTCAAAACTCTTAAATCAAGCCTGGAAAACCAGCTTTCTCTCAAAACAAAGTCTGTAATGTACAAGCCTAAGTGATCGTGAACTGCAGTACATGCCACTTTATCTTACATGACAGACAGCAGAGGCTGCTGCTCTTTTCAGTGGTGTTCTCTGCAGATGGTCCCTGTGCACTCCTCCAACAGCTGCCTGCACATAGTGACCAGTATTGTTTGGGAAAGCACAGCTCATTTCGATTAAAATTAGGCTGTAATTTCTTGATACTACCCTTTGAAATATTAGCATACATGTGTAGCTGTCATGTTACGGTCTGTGTCGCTAAGTACGTGATGTGAACCATCCCACAGCCTCCTGCATAGATCTGAAAAGAACTGTATGTATATTTGAAATGAACCAGTCACCAGTCGTGGCTGACAAAGCTGAAAACCAGATGATTCTGGTCAAGGGGGAACTCTTTTCTATATCTCTGCACGGTTATATAAAACGCAACTTGACTAAGCTGCGATGTCGACATGAACAAGGTGATAATTTGCTCTGTGATGCATTAGATGTTGCGTATGTCAGCAGGCATGTGCTGAGTTATGTACAAAAGAAGCGTCTAGAAATGTTCTAGAAACGTTCCAGAACAACGGCATGTGACAACGCAAACGTTCACATTCGCTCCGGATGTCTTGCAGAGTTTTTCACCCAGCCCATTAGTAAAATTTCCAGAACATCAGCGAGTGACACAAAGTATGAATTTGAATCTGCAGATATTTTGGCGTGTTTACAGCAGCTGTGCGAGTGAGTGTATGTGCCGGTGAAACTTTGTTCTACCTTATGACCGGTATGCTGCTTTTCGCTCACTCCCCACTATTGTGGCTACATACAGATACATGCAGCACTCACTCAACACAATAAGGAGCCTCATTCTGCTACTCTCAACGAGTTATACAGAAAAAAAAAAAAAGAACGATCTCCACAGTGTAATTTCTGCATCGTGCACTTCCTCCTGCGCACTCTAGACAACCGTTCCCGTGCACCCCCCCCCTCACATTTCCAGCCGGGAGAGCGCATCTCCAGCAAAAAGCCTCCCACTGTGATTTGCTTGTGTGATGGCTCAAACTGTCAGCACATTCTCCTATACATCATTCATGTGTGAAAATGACTTGACTTGCTTTAGATGAGAAGGACAGTGGAGAGATTAAGACTGGCTTTGCCACATTTCAATAAAGCTGACCGAAGCTTTTGTCTCAATAAAATGTTCAGTGTCTTCACAGATAACTTCCTCAGGATGTGAGTACAGCAGGTACTCTGCTTACAGATCCTAGTTTCTTCATCTATTTTAATGGTTAGAGCACAATGCTTCAGGGTTTATTCCTTTTCTTACAAATTAACAGACAAAAATACTTGATTTATCCCAAGGGGAAATTATAATGTTACAGTACACACACACACACACACACACACACATGCATATACATGAACCTTCTTCATCTTCTGCATTTTGTCTGCATAACACAAACTAAGTGGTCAGGAACTGTGCATTATCTGGCACCCGGATGAAGAGCTGCTGACAACTTAAATCCATTAAAATGCAAGCTGGAGCCACTTTGGATCAGACTGGTTCATCCCTCCTCGGACCACTGTTGAAACATACTCGCCACAGTTGAAATGAAGAAGCATCCCGACTGTTTGCATTTTGAACAGTTCTTGTCCAGTTATCTGGAAATCTGGCACCTGTAAAAGTCCCACAGGATTTGAAACCTGTGATGTTGAACTAGAATATCTAAGAAACTGACATGTGAAATTATTGTGACACACAGAACATTTTGTTCCCCTAATCTGTGGACAAAACTTTCTAGTTAATTGATGTACAATACAAAAAAAGGATTATGCAAATACATGGCTAATGTCTTGTCTCATGTTTGATATCTAAAATCTATATCTAGTGAAAATCTGAAGAAATCTGCCACCTATAGAACACCCAACACATAATTCCATTTAGAATACGGGAGAAAAGATCAATGATGTTCATTGACTGGAATGTATGTCCAGAGGGTAATGTGTAGGAGGGGTTCAGCTGAATGTCTCAGTAAAGGAGTGAACTGTTAATCACACATTTTAGAGCCTAAATATTTCACCATGCAAAGTCCTGCAGACAAAACAATCATTTTAAAACAAGAGACTGTTTTCATAAGGATAAGTAAGATTTATCACATTTGAAAATTAGCATTTCATATGAGTAATTATTTCTTCACATGGAAACATTTAAAACAGCATGGTAAGAGACTTGTTTTCTTTCCCATGAAGCTATGGGACTCAAAAAAGTCATTTACAGAACACAGAGATGGTTAAACGTTGCCTCATTTGCACGGGTCGTTTTCCACATACAATGGAAATGTTATGTCTCGGGCTCACCTTGCAAATCTTGTACAGTGAATCCTGTCCATCGCCATCCGAGTCCTTGAAGTAGTCATGCGCTGGAAAAGTGCGGTGGATATCGCGAGTGATGACACTTTCCTGGGCCGAGTCCTATGACACACAGGAAAAACATTTTTTACGGATGTGACAAAACTAGTGCTGAGAATAGTTTAAATCATACTTAGGGTTCCGTGTTAGTGGATTTAAAATTTCTCCCAGATTCATGTGATGATAACAAAAGCAGACAGTGTTACGGTTTGCTTCTGCAGTGCTCCCCAGGCCTCAGCTACTTGTTTTGTTACTCCTTCCACACTCAAACACGTTCACACATATCATCGTAAGTCGTAAATTGATCTTCCCAATGCCTGAGTTATACTAAACCAATATTTTCAGTAGAAATAAATCCCTTGAATCGGTTCATTGAGTTTGTGCAGGAATGTGAAGGGTTAATCAAAAGAAACCAGTTGACCTCCTATCAGAATTTTTCCAGCTCTTTGTTGCTGGGAGGAAAATTAACTGTTCAGCTCTGTGATAGTTGGGCCCTCTGCAGATTTATAGTGGGCAACCCAATAGTAATGCAATCAGGGATCTATTTCAAATGACATTTAAATTGACTAATTATATCTTTCCATTAAATAGATTTGGCCTGCTGTAAGACCACAAATCACAAGCAATCTGTAAGCTTCCCAGAGTAAGTGCTAACCGAATAACGGCTCTGAAGAACAGAAAACTAGACAGCTAGCCTGTTGCTCAGGGCAGCAGTGATAGTGAGGAGGACTTCAATGCCAATTCCTTAGCTGTGCAATTCTCAAGATGATATTTTGATGCAAAGTTGAAGTTAATCATCAAAAGAAGAACTACACTGAGCAAATTTTGGTGCACCCCACACACACACAGCTATGCACGGTACTCCTGGATAACAGAATCAACAAAAGCTCAAAAACTTTCCCACAGGGATTGTTTGCTACTTGGAAATATGGGTTTTCCAGTGTAAAAAGCTTATCCAAGTCAGCCCATCGGTTTTCATGTAACACTATCGTTAAATGGTCATTTCACTGACTGCTGTGCACGCTGCTTTTATTCTAATCGCCACATCTACTGTTTTGTAGCCTGTGATGACAGAAAAGAAAACGTGACATACATTCGACAAGCTTTAATAGGCTTGTGTGAGTGCTCTTATTCTGTGTGGACTTGGATGTAATCGAGCTGGTTTTGGTGTGCTCAGCTGTTATGGATTTTCTGCCCTGCTCTGTTGTCACCAAGCAGCACCTGAGTGAACATACTGCTTGTGTGATTAATGGTCGGGGGGATTTGAAACATGAGCTACTTTTGTTTTTGGTGATTACACAGTTCTAAATAACACTGCCAAATTATTGCACTAACTTTGGTGGTTAAAGGCAACCTTTCCTGTAGAACAATTTGAAAAAATGACAGTAGTCCCCCCCAACCCAGGAGGGAACTAGGGTCAGAGGGCCAAAGTCTGGAAGTCATGGCACACTACTGAAAGGCACTCTGATATTTCCACCTTTCTCTCCTCGCATACACCAACACACACACACACACACACACACACACACACACACACACACACAGTTTGACACAGTGCAAACATGACCAGAGAGAGGAACGCTCTCCAACAACTAACTGTAGGCAGCAGATAAACTAACACTTAGCCTGGCTGGACTTGATTAGTGTTTGTGTGTATGAGAGACAGAACTGGAGGAAAGTGAGAGGGAAAAAATAAGCATTTGTACTGTTTCTCTACTCCTGTTTCCTTAGAATAAAGACAAATGTTAGATGGAATTTAGGTTCAAGTGTCTCAAAGAAGTAGGACTGACAGACATTTATGGAAAAAACTACAGGTGGTAAAAAAATTAAAATAAATGGTCATGAGATCCCAAAATCCCCACACAATAAGAACTCACTAAAGGTCCCTTAACTGGTCGTCCATCAATGCTCAGAAACTGAAATGTTCCTGTGACGGTCTAACCTTAGCAGTAAGGTGACAGCACAGAAACAGACAACATATCTTTTTGGGGTTTCTTGGCAACCCAGTGACTGAAATCATTACTACGTGATGTAAAAGCACCGATTAGCTGAAGTCTGGCTGATGAGGTCTTTCCCTTTTCCTACCCCTCTTCATCCAAGCTACTCTTCCGTCTACATCAAAAGGGAAGTTGTGTATATGTAAAGAAAATAAAAAAGGAAAAATATCGAATTCTATTAATAGTAACCCTTGAATTGGATCCAACCAATTCATGTCACATTGTTGTCAAAATTTAAGATGGTCCTGAAGTGTATAAAACCCCAGAAAACTCAATTATGCACACATTCCAGCAATTACTACTGTAATATTTTTGCAATTTTGGTTAGCTAAATATAATTCCTTGTTTAGCATATTGCCATTTTCTTACAATATACTTAATTTGTAAAATAAAATTTAGAGGTTTAAGTGCTTTACCACACACACACCAAAGGGTTTGACAGAAGCTGCTGGCACAACTGTATGTAATGCCTTAATGAGATTTGTAGTGAAGAGGTGGTGTGTCGTTCTGCTTTATGTGTTGGAAGTGGAAAGACTACCATACATTGTGCCTGTATTACAACAACAAAAAAAACAGATGCAGCTCTTCAGGAATTAAGGCAGTTTTTTGTTTTTTTTCTACATGTGATCGTGATTTTTTTCTCAGCCCGATGGTAAAATTAAGTTTGAATATGTGATGTTTGTTATATCTAAACTAACATTAGACCTATCTACAGCAGATATGCTTAATGTTTATAGTGTTGTAAACATCATCTTCCGTGGAAAAAAGATTTGTGTCTTAATCAATAAAATGCAAATTCATCTGAAAATGCTTTGCCAACGGATTAATAATAACAGTAACTTTCCACAGTTTTGACTTCTTCAAAATATGGACTTTCTGCCCTGCTTTGTTTTAGGTGACAAAACTATTTACAGTGATCAGAAACAACATCAAAACCGCTGACAGGGAGAACGGAGAACACCAGATCATTTCATTACAATGAAATGTTGTCCTGGGAACGTCCATCTAAAAGCAGAATGTGCACACCGCTCTACAGTAAAGGGAGCTCCTCAGCAGCAGAGCCCTGCCACACCGCTGAAAATGCTCAGGAACAATTGGAGAGCAAGACGATAGGCCAAGTCATTAACAAATTTCTAAGATGCAAATCCCAGCGAGCATTCCACGGGAAGCGACAGAACAAGCCTGATCCACGATGGTCCAAGTCCAAAACCCTAAAGATAAACCAGCAATGTCTCAGTGCCAATCACCACAAGAGCCTCGGCCTCGATTTTAATGGATTATTTTTTGTTTCTCTTTTTAAAACAACCACTGAAAAAGGAATTCTCAGACCGGCAGGCGCTGCCACAGTCAACAGTCCTTTCCCGAATATACTTAAAAACTAGAACTTTAACTGACTGGATGCTATTTAAAAAAAAAAAAAAAAAAGAGATTATTTTCCCTTTTGTTAACATGACTACAAAAAAACCTCACAATATATTTATACTCCAACCTACAGCATTGCTGTCGAACAGTGTTTCCAAAGCACGGGTGATGGGACAAGAGGGGACAGCAACAGCTGCCATGCCCCGTCAGTCTCCCCTGGGCAGGTCTCTGAGGAGCGCTGTGTCACCGTAGCCTGTGCCGCTTGTCGTTTCCCCGGTCCGCTACAGCAGGAAACTGGACAACAGAACTCCAAACAGCCTGTCCTGAGGTCTCCAGAGACTTAAATGGCATAATCGTGGTGTCCCCATCCTTTTGCATTCCGGTCCCAGCCTGCCCCATACAGCACAACTTCAACGTAGTGCAGCAGTTTCACCGCAGCCATCTGTTGCATGGCTGCATTTCCAGGAAGTATGGGGGGGGGTTGGAGTTTAAAGTGTAAAAAGCAAGAGGAGATGCACCGTTACAATCCATTATAGACAATAGTGAGACCAATTTGACCAGCTTTCTGCCGTTTCTGCCATGTTTTTTGTGTCTCGGGTTGAAGTAAATGTGGGAGGGAGGGCAAAGCCATAACTAACGGAGCAATGGCGGGACGATGTTTCAGAGAAATTACAATTTTCTTATAAACAATCATCCTAAAACACTAATTCAAATTGTTCAATAACAGTGATTTATTAGCCAACCCTACCTCACCCCACAGTAATTTGATCGAATAACATTGGATTTTATGTCTATTGATGTACTGACAAAAATCACAGGTCAGTGGTTTTCTTTAATTGTACAACAGCAATATAGAACTAGAATGAAGCGTGAAACACCACATTCTTCCTGAACGTTCCCTTCTGCTGTTCCCTGAAAAAGAAAGCAAGAAGCACCAACTATTTCCACTTTATTATTTTCTAGAGGACAACTGCACAAAGGGCTTTTTTTAAACTCTGTGAGTAATGGCTTCACTGGTAAAATAATTAGAGACTAATGATTAATGGACTACTGTTTCTTAACTACACCATCATGACAAACACGTTCATGGCACTGTAAATACCATGGCACATCAGGGAGGACCTGCAAAAATCTGCTAGGCAGTGAAAGTTGTAAACACTTTGATTTAATAAACCATGGATGTCTCTGCTAATTAACAGCCTCATTATTCAAAAACACCAAAATATAGGAGAGGATGTCCTCTACGCTGCCTAATCCCCTTCCTTCACGTGTTTTATCCCTTCCTCCTCTTCTCTATAATTTCCTCCTGCACATTTCTCCTTGAATTCTTTACTCGCAGCTCCTTTGTTCCTTTTTCTTGCTTATATTTAGTCTTTTCCAATTCCATACTCCCCTTTTATCTCCTACTATACAATCACATCAACTGCTTCGTCTCTCCATTTCTCTTTCACTTTCTTTTCTTTTGTACTTCATTTTCCTTTGCCCACCACTTTCTACATCCATGTGTCCAAAGTATTTCCCCAATTTTAAAGTCAGAGAGGAAACATATGAGACTTTTTAAGCCCATCAGTGTGCAGTTTTATTAGCAAAACTTTCTCTCTGACAGTGATAGTTCATACAGTATATTTCATGCACCAGTTTACTCTCTTGCTCTGACAGATCAACTTGCAACACAAACAAAAAGGAAAGGTAAGTTGTAAGACCCTGAACCGAGCTCGTCAAACGTTACAGTTACTGTCGTCTTCGCCCTCATTACCTCATTTTAGTGGACAGTTACTTAAACGTACGATTGATCTGAGCAGAGTAGTGTTTAGCTTTCCTAGCCTAAAGTGCACTGGAAGAATAGTTTCTACCAAAGTCACTTCTTTGGACCTTATATGCGTGTATGCAAGCGTAAGCTGGTGCTTGCAGATCTTTGATATCTGCAGGGAGGATGAGGAATTCAAAAGAAACTGGACCCTCATAAGCAGCATCATTGAATGACAGCAGCCCATTCAGGTTCATTAACGGACATTATCGTACAGAACAAAAAGAGCTTAATTTACTCGAGTTCAACAACTTTAACCTTGTAGCACACTTAGAGCCTAAAATAGGCTCAAGAGTTTTCTTGCACTGAAAAATGGCAGGTACTTATTCAGCTAATGAGGACAGATCCGCTCATTTCTCCCATTGCTGGCGGCATTAATGGATGTCATACCCTACGCTTGCATTAGTTATATTAACAGTCGTAAACTCTGCGGTCCGTTGGCGCTCTGTATTTTGCAAACAGGGCTCCTTACTGAATGTGGCATTGATATAAGTGATGAATTTAGCATGAGCACCACCACTATCACCATCAACCAGAGGATGTCCCACCTGAATATTTCTCTTTATCTGAGACAAATGAATTGAAAATAGAAAATAAACAGAATAAAACAGTCAGAGGGATCCAGATGGCTGTTAGTGATTGTTAGCTTCCAGGCAGGGGTAACAGAAGGACAGAGGATCTGCGGTTGTGATAAGACCAGGATAGGAGACACAGTACCACATCTGAAGAAAAGACGAGGCTATTCTTGACTGAGGGTAATCCTCCAATAATCCAAAAATATGGAAGGAAGGATAGGCTGTACATTTACACAACAAGGATTGTTGGCTCTTTCTCAACTGGCAGAAGCAGCCATGCAGATTTTATTAAGGTGCTCTACCGGAGTAAGAAGACAGATAGTAAACCTGCATAAACCAGAAATATTAAGGAGGGAATATTAGTACGTTCTGTGGTTATGTGGGGCCATAGAAATACATGCAGCAAATTAAAGCACAAATTCATGAAAGCAAATGTCATAAAAGTACAAATGTTAGTGCATTCAAGCACACCAAAAGAAGAAAATAATCAGCTTTTACTTACAATAAAGCAAAAATCTCTTCATCAGTCGGAAAATGCAAAGTAAAACTAAAACCAAAATGCATACAATTCACCCTTTCACAAGCACACAAAGGAGCCGGCCTATTACTCATCCACACAGAAACTGCATTTCACAGGTGACACAATTAATATGAGGGGATTAAAAACACATTAGCACAGGCAGAGAGGTTACATCCATCAACACTGTCCACCATCAGTCTGAATCAAATGTACTGTCAGTTTGTGTGTGTGTGTGTGTGTGTGTGTGTGTGTTCTTGTGTGCGCATACTACAGCATTGTGTGCACCTGTCAGACTTTTCCCCTGGTGGCTTCTAAACTGACTGACTGAAGGTAAGGGCAAGACGAGGAGAAATCAAAGCAGATAAACAGAGGAAGAGACAGATTGAGGCAGAAGTTAAGAAATGGAGAGATAAAAGAGAAAGGAGTGAGATATGTACACAGAGGGGAACAAGAGGTTTCCTCTAATTGTAGCCTGGGGGCTTGTTGGGCAGACAGTCCATTACTCAGATCTTACCAACAGGTTACATACTTAACACTGGCAGCTAAAAATAAAAAACTGCTGATGTGTCCAGTGCTGCACTCCACCTTCAACAGCATTTCATCTAACAGACAAGGTCTAACTGGTAGAGGCAGCCACATGTTAAAAAAAATACCATCAAACGGCCTTCCTTCCTTTACACAAGACCTGTAGAGACATAGTGCTGCAATGCAGGAAAAACACTCATGGATATGTGGTCAAGCTATAAAAACATGCTTTACACATGATTTACAAAACATGTTGGGTATGGTTTAGGTAATAAAAGTCAAAGTATGAAGTATAAGAAAAAATGCTTTGGAGATTCAGGAAATTCATGAAAGACATATAGATCTCGATCAAAATAGGTGTAACAGGTCAATACAAACAGAATAACGATAATGCCAAAATATGTGAGTGAAAAAAAGTCTTTCAATTAGCTAAGTGTGTCTGCAAGTCTCAGATTAGGAAATAAAAATTTGTTTAAGAATTTCTTTGGCTCAGGTCTTCACATATTAAAGCAGTGGGCTTCAGCCGAAACTAAACCGCTTCTGCTGCATAAAAGAGGAAAGAAGTAAAAGGGCAGAAGATTAATGGGGGATGCTTGAAATGTTAATCACCGCCTTGGGAACTGCGCCTTCATTTATACTATACTCGAAGGCAACAATAGCAAACACCTGTCATGTCATGATAAAAACAATTAATTAGGAAGCTGGAGAAACTCAGCTGACACCAGTTTTCCTGCATCATGTGTGATGGTTGCCTGTCCTCGTTTTTTGTCTTGTTAGCTCTCATCCCCCCACCCCCGTCACTGTAGGAGGGAGTCACGGCGAACATCGGGGCTACTGGCCACTCACCTGAAGCTAGCTGATATTTGTGACCTTGATGAAGGTCCTTCTTTTTGTACGCTTCACTGCAGGAGCTCAATGAATTAATATTTAGCTATAGCAGCATTTGTCAGTATGTCCATAAACACCATGTTTATCCTGTCAAACAGTCTCTGAGCAAGATAATAAACCACCTTACCACTTTAACATTTGCAGGCACTTTGGTTAAAATTAGCAGTCAAGTACCCTGAAGGAACAAATGAAAAAGCAGAATCTCAGAAGAAGCTCCATCCATCACTTAACTGCACTGCTTTAGAGAGAGCAATAAGCTCTCAAGTTACCCTTCTCTTCTGACAGTATTATGTAACTCTCGGGTGTAGAAGGGGCCCACGAGTGCTGGCTAGTGCGAGAAGCAGCCACGCTTTGCTAAAATGATGAGGCAGGAGCGAAATATGCCCATTTAAACAGCTGAACGCTCAGAGCCCTGAAGTGACAGCCCAGCAAATCAGAGATGATACTGCTGGTGTTAAAATTACGAGGAGACAACTGAAGACACATTACTGGGTCTCAAGTCAGGACATGTGGACAGAATAATTAAAGACGGAGCAACCCTGTGAAGATAACCATGTTAATTGTTGGGAAACACTGGCTTTCTCCCAAACAAATGGTGAAATTGACAGTGCAATTCTGCTGAATCCATTCAGCTTGACACCCGCTGAATCGCTGCATCAAGAATTACACTAACAATAGGCAACTGCACCATTTGCCGAACACAGGTGTTTCCCAACTATAGCTATTGTGCATGTTTATACATACACATCCTAGAATTTTCAATTCTTTCTAAAAGCTTAACGTTAATCGGGTATAAAAGCAAGCATTTTCAACAGTTATGAGCATCATTTCACAAAAATGAACCGTTAACAGCAACTGTAAACAGCTTCTCACGAGCATGTGTAACTGCAGAACAACCCCAAGGCCAATGATGAAAATCGGGACAACACTGTTTATGTGTTAATCATCTTCATAAACTGTCAGACCGAGTTACTGATCCCATTACTGGCTAGAGGGCTTCTTTCTCTCACCCTTCTCACCACAGAAGAAGGGTGGGTCGATTGAATAAACTCAATGCATCTTGACAGTATTTCTCTGATGGGAATGAGGAAGAAAAATTAAGTGCTGCCATATCTAGGCCTAGCTACAGCATGAGTAGGCAGTGGTGCACTGGAAGCTATGTTAGAGAACAGTTGTTGTGAACTACCAGCACCATTTTGAGTTCAGGAGCCTGTTGCAGGGCTGCACCAAGAAACTCATCCAGGTCAGAGTTGACATGAAGTCAAAGGACTGGTCTGCACCGGTTATGCTTACTTAACTTATATTAAAAAATTAAGTAGATCAGTTACTAAATGAGAAAAACAACTGGCTGTCAAAATGAGACAAAGCACAGTTCAGAGAAACTGAAGTACAAATATGAAGGGATGGAGAAACAACTTAAACAGGCAGACATAAAAGTAGGAGAATGCAAGGAAAGAGCTTGGTGAGAGTGGTGCCTGTATGACTGACAGCTACAATATGAGCTGGCCTCTGTCCTTTGGATAAGTGGCAGCTCATTCAATAGAAAGACAGTATTGAAAGTGACAAATACTTTACTCTGGGGAAAAAAAAAAGATGTTTGTGTGTATGAGGAAAATAAATATATTTGGAGTAGATGTTACAGCACTGGTATAACCTTGCTTTCATTATACTGCACTTAATGACAAGAAAATGTTTTTTCCAATGTTTGTGCACAAACATCATGTCTAACTAATGTGAAAGACTGCACAAGATGCATAGCAAGGTCGTATGCAGCCACTTGTACAGGCCGCACAAACAGGCGTTCCAACGGGCTTGGTGAAAATATGATGTAAAATGTCAAATTTTGATTGTAGCGACCTTAAAATAAAGCAATGTTACTTTAGAGCAGACTGAAAGCATATTGAGGACAGTGCAATAAATTTGTTATTACATGACAACAGTGTGACCTGGAAAGTGGCCCAGAGGAGAACGATATATTATGAAACACTGGGAATATCTGCTAAGCTATTTTGATCAGTTATTTTCAGTCGAATATTGGATTGAAATTAATAGCGAATTCTGTTCATTTTCACTTTATAAAGTTTCAGCTTCTTTTTACAATGGGGTTGTACAGAGCAGCTGCTTAGTTGCAAAATGTCCCGATTGACTGGTGAGGTTTCCTTTGGTCGATGTGTTATTGTGGAAAAATGTGAGCAAATGCCTGCTCAGCGAATGTGAAATGCTTTCTAAGCAAGTGAGAGGCTTGCCATTAATTTCAGCGGAGGCACTTTCTGACTTCAGTTAAAAAAAAAACTAAAAAAATACCCACACAATTTGAAGAAAATCCACAGGGATTTAACGAAGTATATGCATGCCTCTCTTGTCAGAAGATCAACTCAAAATCTGATTAAGCCCTTAAGTTCCTCTCAGGGAAATCAGAGCAATGACACGCAAGGTCTTAAAAAAAAAAAAAAAAAAAAAAAAAAAAAAGAAAGAAAATCTTCCAAAATGCCTGAAATCAGAATACAGATTATCTGGATAAAAATAAATCTATTTAAAACAAATATGAAAAATCTAAAGAAAGATCTAAAAGTGTGCACACCATATTAGAATAGGGATGTAATAACGAAGCCAGCTCTCTGCAGACTCACCTGGCTCCCGTAAACACTCCTCGTTGCTTGTTATTTCTGTGGCGCTGCAGTGAGATAATGTATTAGTGTGATATTCAGAGGACACGGCGAGGTAATTAAAAACCAGCTCCCCCCTGAGACCTTTGTCCTCAGTTACCGGCGAGGAAGTTTCTGTAGCATTCCCTGGAGGTTTGATAGTGGGTGGCGGTGCGGGGTTCAACAGCTGGCCCATCTGGCAGATGGCACATTTGTCTGTCTCTGTACCGCTGCCATGGCATTTTAATAGTCTTACTGGTTCTGCATTTCAAATAGCCAGGTTGGCAGCACAACACATCTCTCGGACAGAAACTCGCAGTGAAATGAGCGACGAGCAGGTTAGAGAGGCCAGCTCGCATAACAGCGAACTAAAGGGGAACGAAGGTGTTGCATTTGTCTTGGTCAAAAATGTTTCTGTAGACCTTCTCTACCTTAATTAAGAATTGTTTAAGAGTCAATTGATCACTAGAGATTATTGTGTAGCCTTATAAGAGTAGAAGTGTGTCATCGTCAGATTCAGGGAGGTCCTGGAGGCATTTATCCCATTTCAGAAAGCTCTTCATTTCTTACAGAACTCATCTGACAAAATGACAAGTTACTACACCAACTTATCTCACAAAGCAGTTTTTGGAATGAGTCTGAACAAAGATCCTCTCTCTGGATCTGACACTTTGCACTATTTCCTTTTTCCAGCATTTATGCCAGCCCCTTGCCATTTTTCATGTGATCTACAGTATTTGAATGTAGTCTTATGGTTAATGACTAAGGATCTGTAGCTGTAAAGTGTCTTTGATACATATGGACAGCTTCCTGTAACCAACGTGCAAAACATGAAATACTCAGACCTGCGCATAAAAAAAACAAACAAACTGGTGCTGAGGCAAGAAGAGCTGCTCACCTATCTCTATCGCTTCTAACCAAGACACACACACACACACACACACACAGACAGAGACAGAGGTCAGTGGATAAAGTGCACCCCCCCAGGTATCTGACATTTTCAGTGCATTGCCGTTTTTACTGGAGGGTATGAGCTGAATCTCTGTTTCATGGGGACAATGAATCCCAGGGGGCTGACTGAGGTGAAGTCGAGGGTCAGGCACTAAGTGGGTCCATGAGAGAACACAAGGAGATCCATGTGTACAAAGCTGTGCGATTTGCCGTGTCTGAATGTGTTTTGTAGGTCTTTCAGTCTATTCATTACTTGATCTGAAAGATAAAGCATTTCCAGAACCCAAATGCAGATAAGGCACGTATACACCAACACATATGGTTGCCGGCTTCCTAATCGTATATCTTAAAAATGAAAGTGCACAAAGACGCAATGTCATTTTGGGGCTATTATTAAGTTCTATTAAATTTCTCTCTGTTTCTTCACAACTTCATAATTAGTGTCTCTTCAACTACAGATACATTAGAGGAGCTCCAGTTCTAACCATAACTAACAGATGGCTGACAACTCATCCACATTCATGCCCCATGATGGCAGGGAACAGTACCACTCACTAAATATCAAGTCTTAAACATTTTATGGACAATATGCCAGTGACTGTCACTTAAGCTTGCTTTGAGAGCTAAATAATAAATAAATGTGCAATGCATTCTAAGACTGTTCTATCACTAATTTGCATGCACTTTGTTATGATGTACTTTGTTACAGATCAGTGAAGTGCTCAATAAGTTAGTCGTGGCTAGTTTAGCTGTGTCTCTTAGCTTCTTTAAATGATTTTCCTCGAGGGATTCTGACATCCATTTTCCCCCCCTTTTTTTTGCACTGAAAAAATGCTGCATGTAACCCCAAATGTTTTGACCACAGAAAGGATGACAGTTAGCATTCAGATAAATATTGTAATTGACATGTATTACTAAATCTCTCGAGGCATGAAAACCAACAGGTGATCTCATGTTGGCTTGACCCTCTCTTTCATACAGTCTATGGTTAACTTCAACATGGAGTTGTGAAAGCCAGCGCTATGACCCCAAAGGTACAGAACCACATGTGGGAACATGCCCTTCACCTCAGGCTGCACCTTTGCTGAATGTTTTTCTCCTGCTCAGTTTCCCACAGAGAGACATAACAATTACTGAACTAAGCTAATGAGTGACTGACAAATCCAATTACTGACAGAGAGAGACTTTAATGAGACACTAGTGACACAGTCCACGAGACCTGCTTCATATTTTATTTTTCCCTCTATTAGGGTCCTTTCACCCTTACAAAACTGAACGCCAAAGAGGAGGAAGTATCTGCATCAACACCTGCTTACAGTGAGCTGCTGGACCATCCCAGCAGCTCACTGTAAGTAAGTGCCTTGCACAGGCAGGTCTAGTCTACATATATGAGAAATACAGCCTCGGGTTAGAAAGCCAGAAAGCGGGCAGGTAAGAGGAGTGCTGAGATATGCTGAGGAGCCGAGGGGGTCATTTAACTGTCTTCTGGTATTTAATTCAGACAAAATGCCATAAGAGAGAATGAGATAAGCTGGCCGTGTGTCTGCTGGCAGAGCATCAGTACCTGAGGTCTGCAGGGAGGCTAACAATGATAACAAATTTATTCTTTACTGTTCATTAAGGCACATGTCGCTGTCTTGTTTTGTATGAAAACAAATTATGAGAACCTTATAGTTAATCAAATTTTACAAAATGAAAAAGACAAAAATTGATAGAAAAAAGCAGCAACTAGATCTTTCTTTAGAATTGCAAAGAGAGACGTCTGAAAAAGATTTCCATTGCCAAAAAAGTGGAGGTTTTGGTCAGCCCAGATGTCTCACAGCGTTGACAGCTTGAGAGAAGGGGAACAGATCTATTCCCATCTCAGAGGGGATACAGAAAGATCCAAACTGCTTTATGAGTTATTTGTACATAAATTACCTAAATATTCCAATACTTCTGAATAAACCAACACAAACAAACACAGTTTACCAGTGAACAACAACAGTTTCACCCAAAAAACTCAACCTCTCCAACATCCTTTTTTTCTTTTTCAAATTCTTAATCGAATTTTACTGGCCTGGTAATAATGAACTAAATAAGTGAGTTTTTTTTTTTCCTTTTTCCGTTTTCATAATGAGCTTCTGTAGCATAACTGCTTAAACGTGGGTGATAGAAATCCTGTAAATATATAGCCATTTGGACTCGAAGACTAAAGCAAAATAAATATTTTTCATCACTGTTAAACACTGCAGCTGTATTTTATTTCATGCCACATCAAGTCACCTATGGACTCTTTTAAAATAAAAGCTCATCAGAAATGGTTGTGCATTTTTGTGGATGCTACACTATTGAAGATTAGGTTAACAAGGCTAACAAGGACCAATGTCAGCCCCATTTCAAATCTTTAAAGGAAATTAAATGGATTCACAAAAACTTCTGACTCTTATTTTTTATATACGCTGCTTTTCCTAAATAAATGTAGTTTTCCTTATATTTTTGTGCGTCTAACCCATCTGATGACAAAGGCTCTCTGGAGGTTTTCATTAAGTATCTGTTTGCATGTGTGTGTGATGCTAAAAGGCTGTCAGCACACCAACTTCCAACAGCCACAGCACAAGAGGCTGCCAGCTGGGTCCTGTTATAGGACGCTCACACTAACGCACACATACACACGAACACTTTATTTATTACTACATTCATGAGCATCTGTATTATTTATGATACAAGGCATTCCCTAGCCAACACCCCTTGAGCGTCCTAGCAACGTGACTACCATGAACATTTACCTTCGCTTTTTAGTGGATTAAAAGTCAGATAGAAGGAAGCTGTCCCTCTCGCGATGTAAAGGCATGCTAATGCTTTAATTTCAGCCCTGCAAGAATGATAATGAATGTTCGCAATGGTCACGCTTGACAGCCTCATGAAAAGGCAGGCTGTCACACAGAGCAGCATGATGTGATAAAACATTTAATCACGGGGATAACGGCGGCCATTACCAGACAGTCTCACAGGGAAGCATTTAAAGCATCGCACTGTCTTGTGAAAAGTTAACAGAATCCGTTTGGTCTTTTAAGGTGTTGGACTATCCAGCAAATACTTCTGATGGAACAAAATGGCTTCCTTTAACTCGAATTTGCTCAGAGCATATGTACAAAAGCCCAGAGAAACATAAACAACTATCTCTAACTAGATTTAAGCAGAGAAAAAAAACAGCTGCTGTGGTTTTCATCATTGCTGCTGGCCATAGAAGTGGTGGATTTCATAAAGTCACTTTTGAGACAAAAAGTAAGTCTGACTCTAGACAGAAAGAAAGAGCAATGATGCAACAAAGACAGAAAGAACCACGAGGCAAACTCTGCAGGCTCAACATGAGATTGGAATGCTGAAACCAATGGGCACATTTGGGAGAGTTGAGCACTTACAAGAGATAGAAAGCTCTTACTGTAGTTAAGTGGCCACTGATGGATAGGAAGTCCACCAAAGGCAATCATCAG
Source organism: Leuresthes tenuis (assembly GCF_036924035.1). Classification (NCBI taxonomy): domain Eukaryota; kingdom Metazoa; phylum Chordata; class Actinopteri; order Atheriniformes; family Atherinopsidae; genus Leuresthes; species Leuresthes tenuis. The sequence goes on along the minus strand of NW_027325361.1, from coordinate 10,173,872 downwards.
GTCCAAAGGTGAAATAAGTACTGAACTCAAAAGCAGCTGATGGAGGCTGCGAGTGATTCCACATTTTAGATATTTTCCAATGTTGGAATCCAGGTCATTCTGCAGTGAGTGGGCAGGTAAATATCCCATTTATTGCTCTGGAGCTCTTTGACAAGATTCCACTTCTCAATGGAGATTGAGCTAGCTGCCGTTTGTTGCCAGGGCAATTACCAGGACACCACTGTTATTATAATGTCATATTCCCACTCTATGCTCTGCTGAGAGGCTCACAGTATTCTGAAGACAGTGTACGTAGTTTCTGCAGCATCATTCATTTGCTTCCACTATCAATGGCTGCATAAACATTATCATGCAGTTATACAGCTGACGCACAGGGTCACATTATCATATACTGTTGTCCGCAATGTTGAATGAAACAAGGGCAGTGAATCAAACCATGGAAGGACTGTATAAATGCACTAAAGCAATGGTTACATTAAATCCTATCTGTAAAGTGCCAAAATTACAACTTATGTAATCTTACGGCGAATTCAGAGAAAAACCCAACAATAACGATGTCCATTCTGTATCGCAGCGGGAAATCCGTAGAATCCGTATGCATGTGATTTCAGACAAAGATTTAGATATTCTAATGGGTTTTCATACATTATGACACAATTATCTCTCTCAAAAGTTACAATTTCTTTCACTCAATGTTATTCAAAATATGTACAGCTCTAATAGAATGACACCTAATGAAATGATGACACGACCTCACACTCAGCCTTCTTAAACTCAGTTTAAAAACTGCTTAACATCGTGTATTAAGGGCACACCTGTCAGCTATCAGACCACAGTCTGCAGCCCACATTTTCAAAGAGTCATGCAAGATGTATGAGAGAGTTGGTGTGTGGGTGTAAGAGCGTGTCCTCGTTATGCCATCAAAGGCTTTTGGTGGCTGCCGCGAGGCTACACCATTAGCACTCTAAGATGGGGACCGGCTTCCTCTCCAATTATGACTTCCCCACCTCAAAAGAGGATCAGGTGGTCCTTTCTCAGTCAGGACGGAAGGAGGAAAGTGGCAGGATGGAAAGAGAACGAGGAAGTTAGACGAGTGCCACCATGTGTGGAAATGAAAGGGAATTCCTGATATAGTCTTGGCCATGAATATTGAGCTGGGCTGGACTGGGGAGCTGCTCTTTTCGGTTTAGCTAAATGTCAAGCGTAAATACTACGCTTTCTGTTCCAAGAACAAATACAGATATTGTTCCAAATTGACATCTCTCATTCATACAGAAAACAAGAAGACAAACAAAAGTAGAACTCTCTTTAAAAATATGTCTGGTCTTAAAAATAAAATACAAATGTTTAACTTGAGTAAAAAAAAAAGAAAAACAGTTCTATGGCTTTATGTTAAAGAACTACCTCCTCTACTGCATTGAGCATTTTTCACAGCACTGTACTTTAATAATATGAATGCAAACATTTTTTAGTCATGACAATTGCGTCTAAGCTTTGGTGAAACTCCACTTCACCCAACAGGGAATGCGGAGCTTCTACAAACTGAGTACACGTCACAGACTTTAAGCTGCAGCAAACTTAAAATCTGGGCCTTGTTCAGACAGAACACGCATCCATACTGGAAATATGTTTTAAAAAAAGGCACCCGATATCATCACAGATATGACATTTTCAATCATTTGGCCACAATTCTCAAAAGCACCTGTGAAACAAATCAGGTAGTAAGGATCAACTCACTAAAACCATCCCTCCACTCAAGCAACATGAAGGCGGCCTCAAAGGTAAAGATAAATGCAGAAAAATCATCAGCAATCTTGGGTAAAGGTTTATATTTCAACAAGACAATGACATGAAGCACGCCCCTAAGAAAACACCAGAGTGACGTTAACCAGGTTAAGCTTCAACAGCTGTGGACAGAAGAGTGGGGAAACTTCCAAATGAAAAGTGTACGATTTGTAGGATCATTTCCAAGAGGACTCGAGGCAGCCACTGCTGCCAATGGTGCTCTAACAAAACACTTAAATGGTCTGAATACACCCTTCCCAACCCCCCCACCCGACACTCAGCAGGATAAAGTGGGTTTACTAATGAGGATGACACTGCTTATATCCTCCTAATGATTCCCTCATATCCTCATTCTTACTCTCTGGCTCCTTCCCTCTTTTAGTTCTGACACTAAGACTTCTTTTAAGCATATATATATATATATATATATATATATATATATATATATATATATATAGCTAACAAGTGAGTGAATGTATAGAAACACACGATTCACAAAAACAACTCGACAGAATGTGAACATCTATTATTTTGCTTTTTATTAGGCTGGCAGCAACACCAAAATTGTAGCATTTGACATAATTTTGAAATAAAAAAATAGATATTGTGTAATTTAAGACACTCACCTCCTACTCAAAAACATCAGAAGCCTACAGTGGTTGGTTCAAAACAAATGGGTGCACAATACCTGTTAGATTTTGTCAGGTTTATTTTTCTATTGAGGGGGGGGGCGAGTTTACAGCAGATTAAAAACAGTTACACAGACATTACATACAGTAATCCCATTTACAGTATACTGTGTAAAGGTTTATACACAACTTTATAAATAAATAGCTAGTGTCCTCTAAACGTCCTATCAATGCACTTCAAAGTAAGAGGACACAGTTTGGATTTCTTACCAGTTCATCTTGGTCAGTGCAACACGGACACATATACTTCATCTTCTAAATATTAAATCTGTGGCTTTTGGATTTTCTAAACCTGTGTCAAGACACACATTTAACAGTGTATAACCCGTCACAGAAAGTGATACCAAAGGATTGAATATTTATGCCTTCAGACCAATAACTGCAATCTGGAGAATTATGACGACAAAAGTTGGAATATACCAACTTTTATATTATATTGTAACAAATTAACTATCTTAAGTTATGCTATCATCAGTTTTTTTCTGTGTTATACGTTGTTTCATCAACCATGTTGTGAAGATTATATAGTAAGTTCCTATGAATTTCACCTACAACCCCACTGCACTATGCACTGAAGAAGTACCAAAAACACAACCTAATGAGATAATAATAACAAAAAGAAAAATGTCAAAACTAAATATTAGAACTAGAGTATTTGTTATGCAGCATCGTACCCTCTGGCATCCCTCATATGTGCCAAGTAAAATGGCTACAGAAGAGAATTCAAAAGGCTTGGATGAATCTGCCGTCTCCTGCCATCCTTCAGATGTAGATGCCAGGCAACACATGCACTGACTGGCAGTCAGAAGTCAGACAGACAGATCAATGAATGACTTCACTGATTCTTTGCTCTAGTCAAGATAACTGAACTCACCACAAAGTCATGAGAAACAGAATCCAATAACAGCTGAATGTGTACAGTGTTACAAACAGATGGGAACCGTTGGAGGGCCTGATGTATTTTTTAAAAAGAACATTTGTTAAATATCCTCAGTCATATCATGCAAATTAACCAAACAAATTCTCATGAATAAATAAAAACCCTTTGAATTAATCCAGAAACTCTTTAAAAATTAAAACTGTTTTGGGCCCCGTAACCGTGTTAAAGTTTATTTGGGAGAGCAAACATTGTAAATTAATCAGAGATTAATTTCTGAAGTTTCTGGCAGGCTGTTCCAGCCAAATATCAGTCATATCTTAACAATATAACAGCTTGTTTGTGGTCATTGCTGGTAATACTGGTCAGTGGTGCTTAGATTGTGGGAGCGCTCTTGCGTAACTGAGCTGGATTGTGTATGTCTGTTGCATTTTAAACCCGGTTTGTTGTCTTGGTTTGGCATCCGAGTGTGAACTTGTGCAATTATCGTTCAGAAAAAAATGTGCATTTTCGCTCCGTTTTTCAGTTGCACTCTCAGACTATGGCTGACTTAACTTTTAGGAGTGGCTGATCTTTGCTGTTCAAAAATTGAATAATTTTCTATAATTCCGCTAATAAGCGCATAAAAGTGCAGCCTGTCCATGTAATGTTAACGACTACTTCTACTTTTTTCTACAACCAAACTCATCTTTAGGCACATATACAGAGAAATCTGTGATACATTAAAGCTGCATAAAGCAATAGGTTCTCTAAAGCAACACAGAGTCAACTCCATTATGTTTCACAGAGATGAAACCCTCATCCCTGCTGCTAATGAGAGGCCAATGAAGACAGACCAGCTTGTCGACCCAACGACACAGATATGTTTCTCCTGTCCATGCTCACTTACCAAACCTTGGTTTAAAAACAATACTGGACTTACATTCATCAAATGGAAAGAGGACTCGACTCATATATTGTAGCTCTGTTTTGTCTAGATGTGTAACTATCCAAAAGCCTTCTAACACATCACATAAATATTATAAGTAAAAGACTGAAAGTCTTCATGCCCTTAGAAGTAAAAAAAAAAAAAAGTTACGTTAATGCAGCTTTAAAACATAATACACAAAATATTGTTAAGCATCACGGGATGGAGAAAAGACAAATCTACAATACATCACATTGTGAGAAAGAGGGAAAACTGATCTAAGTCATTAAAATAGAGTGTAGCCGTTTTAATACTAAATTAATTATTGTTTGACACAAATCAATTTACTGGGGGAGGGTTGTATATGATTAAAAGTGAACTGACTGAAATGAATGGAGCACTGTGCTGGAGCAAAGGCTCAAAATCATTACCAAAGGCAGTCTTTAAGTTGCTTTAACAACATTCATCATCTACGCTTATGAAGCGAATGCCCAGAACTGGGAACAGTCACAAAGCTGGGAGAATATAGAAAAAGAAAAACTGTTCAATTAGAGGAGTAAAGTTATTTACCCATAGATAACAAGAGTACAACAATTCCTCTAATTCTAACACAAACCTTTTTCCCTCTGCAGCGGTTTCCTTTGTTGCTTGGCACAGAAAGAGAGGATATCCCCTCTATCAGTTTAACCTCTTGTTGTCTGTAACTTTACAGGTACTCAGAGTTGCCCTGTGAGAACTGCACACCAAGTTCTAGCCTTTCATATGCATCATCAACAGATTTGGTAAAGCAGAGATAAAATGGAGATATTAAAAGAGCTTTGTCTGAGCAGCAAGTCACCAACTCAAGACAAGATGAGCTTCTGATAGACTTGATCTTTCACACAACGAGCATGTAATTTCAGATCGGCCCAGTTTTAACCTCACAGCAGCTTCAAGATGGATCAGATTACATTAATCTGAGCCCCTGTTCGCCGCGGCTTGGAAATAAAATCCAAATTCGACAAAGATAATTGTGTCACCCAAAGCATCAATAACCTGGTTACATAATCAGGTCAGCACTTCTACGGTCCCAACCTCAGATAAGCTGAAGACAATGGATGAATGGATGGATGGATTTCTACGGTCTTATTCCAAATCTACTCACAGTTGTGGGTGGGTTAAGCATCCAAGAGGTGCAACTCAGAATAAGAATTCCTTAAATAAGTTTTTTGTTTTCTGAAAATAAATATTTATTTTCTGCACTAGAGATCATAAAACAGAATGTACAATTAGCTAACACTATTTCATTCAGCCAGTTCTACGTGAGCTCACAGTCGTCATGGTGATCCGCCGTATACAGGGAGAGATTGGGGTAATATTTATTCGCAAGTTACATATGGGTGTCACGAGCATTAATGCATCAAACTGAGTAGAACACTCGTATCACAGCCACATCAGGAATGCCAAACCAAAAAAAGAAAAAATATGGTGTTGGATTGTTATCTGTGGACAGCATCAGTTCCTTCCCTCAATACGGAGGCCTCAGACTCAGACAAACTGGTAAAAATCCTTGGCCTGAATTCATCCAAAATTAAGGTGCTTTGCAGTTAAGGTACACCAATCAGCTGGTGACCAACCATATTCAGCAGTTAACTCGAAAACAACTGAAAAGTAATTAAATGACAATTTGGCTATGTCACTGATTAATACCCAAGTTACGACAAGCAAAAAGCGGATTTAATTCGGTTGCGGTTTTGAGAAATTTCACGTCATTGTAGGTTTAAACAATCCCTAAAATCATCTGTATAGTATTACCTTAAAACAACTTTTTGCAGTTTCCTTAAAATTCCAACAAGCAAACCAGATCAGCGGCTGGCTAAATCATTATCAACGGAAAGAAGAAAAAAAATACATTATTCCTATAGATTCCTTTACTGTAAAGTAAAATAAAGAGCAGAAAAAACCTGCTCACTTTCCTCAAGAAAACAGTCATGGCCATATAACCATCTGAATTCAGCAGCTGTTGTCATGGTCACTGTGTGCGTGTTTAAATGTGGAAAAACTCTAAATATTCATTTACAACCTTTAAACAAGTCTTTGGCACAGTTAAGTGCACATTACAAATGACAGTCATAAAAACTATGGAGACATCCAGTGAACAGTTGATTAAATTTACAACCACAAATAAAATTGAACAAGCATGAAATAGCATGGTAACATGTGATGTCTAACAAAATATTATGTGCATCTTTTGAGATTTAAAGTTTCGTCTTCCCACTAGGTCTAACCTGGCTGAAATCATACCATGGAATGTAAAGGCTGAGAAAGCCTATGCAGTACCGTGGAGGAAATGTTCTCTCAGAGAGCACGTCTCTCATTAGATTTAGCTCTCTATATCATTGCAGTTCAACGAACAGTTAATCGTCATTGGTGTCAACTGAAAGGCTGATACAGTAGAAGGCATTTTCAGTCCTACCAGTTTAGCTGCAAGTGAACTAGCTGTTTAGCTTTTTAAAATTCAGGTCACACATTCAGATTTACAGTAGTATCCTCATCCTGCATAAGTATTGACTTCAGATGGAGCACGAGTTTGCCCTCTTCCTTGGTTTAGGCTCCCCAAAATCCCTGTCATCTGCAGCACAATGGCTGAAGGAGCACATAGTTTGTGACAGCCTGCGCATGCCCAGGCGGAACACGCTATTGGACAAGCTGTAGATGACACAGTTGCAAAAGCTGTTGCTAATGGCCAGCCAGGTGGTGATGAAGGAAAGGGCAGGACTATCGAGCACATGGGAGCTCTCCAGAAGAAAGTAGATTATGTAGGGGAGCCAAAGCATATAGAAAACGCTAGTGATGCGGAAGAGTACCATCGCATAGCGCCGATCTGGTCCATGCCCACCGTGATTCCCACCGCCATTCCCCTCACCAGTCTCCATCTCCTGGCTGGGGAAGCGTGCCCGCCGCTCACTGATCTCCCTGTTGTGTTGCTGGCAAATACGAAAGATGTGATAATAGGTAAAACAGACCACAAGTGCAGCAGGTGCATAAAGGAAACACACCACAAAGCCTGTAAAGAGGGCAGAGGTGGGCCAAGATTGAGCACACCACTCGAATATATCCCCATGATATCCTGGTTTACCCCAGCCAAAGAAGGAGGGCAAGAAAACCAGACTTGAGTAGACCCAGATGAGGGTGATGCAGCCTCGCAGACGGCAGGGTGTCACCAGCTGGTTGTATGATAGTGGTTTAGTTATCGCCAAGTAGCGGTCCACACTGATGCAGGCCAAGCAAGCCATTGAGACACTCTTAAGAACAGAGATCACATAGCTGAAAACCTGGCATGTGATCGGTTCCTGGACACCTGCTGGATAATGGAGCAAAGACAAGGTGGGCACTAAGCAGCTAAGACCCACCAGCAAGTCAGCATAAGCCATGGTCTGGATGAAGTAGCTGGTGGTGTAATGGTGCAGCAGAGGGGCACAGTGGAACACAAAAATCACCGTCAGATTCCCCGCAATAATGAGCACTGTCAGAAGTACTATGACAGCAGTCTCCAGAATGCAAGCCTCCGGGCCTTCTTTCAACCCCCAGCCCAAGGGACAGGAGTGGTTGGATGCCCTGGCAGGAAAGAAGTCTGCATGGCTGCTGTTGGCAGTGGGCATCGGGTCTGTTGTCAGCTCAGACTGATTCATTGTTCTTGGTGCAAACAAGGTGAGTCAGGTTTGTTGAGTGTCACCCATAAGGAGGCTGGGCTGAAACTGGAGAACTGCCTGTCTCCCTTTGGTTCCTCACCAGGCGTCTGCAGCCTCCTTCAGTTCACAAAGCTCAATATTCTCTCTAGCATACTCATGCTCTTGCTCACCTTACTCTCACATAGCTGGGTCTCAATCAAATGAACACTGACTGGAGCAAAATCAATACAGCCTCTAGGAGGATAGGACAAGCAGTTCAGCTCTCCTTTCCAATCACACATGGTTAGTGACAGTTGTGGGTGGCTAAATCAGGAGTGGAGAAAAGAAAAAAAAATAGTTATTCCTTCAGTAAACCTAAAGCAGAGTAGCATTAGTGCAGCTGCCAGCATCTATCCCAAAGGCAAGTTTCCCTGCTGCTTTTTCTCCCAGTCTGTGGCCTCATCGCATGATTTTAATGAGAGTTGCCACCAGGAGGCTGGGGATTTAAGCTGTCCTCACAAGGGCAGAGAACGCAGAAGTGAGGGAGGAAACCACACAAAGTTAAAGCATAAAGCAGAGTACAATGCTCCCTTCACTTCACAGATCCTCAGAGGAAATCAAACAGCATATGGCCCCATTTCAAACTTATAGAAGAGACAGATTTCCCGGGTGCAGTTACCTCTCAAAATTTACTTGAGGCAACCACTAAAGAGTCTCTCTAGGTTTTCATTAACACCCAATTTTTAAGAATCATCCTTTGAGCAGATTCCAAAGTTTCACTTTGCCATGGGTGCTCGCGTGTTTACTGTGTAACAGCAGGCTTCCCTTATTTTGGTGGTCCTCTGGTCAGTGTCTGGAGCCAATGTATGCCCAGCTATTGTCTGAATCAAAACACAGACATAGGCTAGAACAACATGGGGATCTCCGCAGGAGATAATGTCATAGCTCTCTCAGCACACATGGCGGTGGGGGAAAATGTGTTTACAAGGCATCCCCATGCAAAATGAGGCAAAAACCGGGCGCATCAAAATTTCTGAATGACTCCCGCTGATAAAATTATCCAAAGTTTTAAATCCAAAAGGGCAAACTTGCCTCTCAGTGTTTTGGACTGCAAGTTGCGCGAGACAAATGTAAATGTTCAGCAGCTGATCAAAGCATGGAATGTCTGACTCCAATGCAGGCAGGTGAAAGGACTCTCCAGGAGCAACGTGAGGCCAGCTGACTAACTCAGTGCTCCACTCACTTCGACTCCTCGGCAATCCTGTGGCAGACACTTGGAGAGAGGCATTTAGGGATAAAACATCTATCCACTCATTCTTCCCATGAACTTGTTACTTGCATTTTCCTAGCGACATTCTGAAGCACTGGCAGCTGTTGGCACAGATTAATACCTTCGCCTCAAGTGCTTAATGCAATCGTACATTGTATAACTTGTCCTTTAAAGAGTGCATTCAAGTTGTAGATGTATGGGATCCTATAGCCTTGCCTTTAAGTCCTCTCTCAGTAGATCATTCGCTCAGACTGAAACACTGACAACGCAACAAAAGGAATCCGCTCTAGCAGCATAAAGAAAAGCCCAAGTCTCAGTCGAGTCCCAGTTTTAAGCACTGTCCTTTGCAAATATCCCCTTCTACCTCAGGCAAGCAGGAAAATGTTTTTTGTTTTGTTTTTGTTGTTTTTTTATAAATAAATCCTTAGATCCTGGCATACAGAAAGAGGGAAATGCAATGCATCTGTCCAAAGCAGCAAGTGAGGAAAAAAAAAAGATGACTGCGCTGATGGAAATGAGTTAAATCTGCAGCGAGGGGACGAAGAGTCCCTCAGTCCTGGTGCAGTGAGGAGAGATGCTGTGACTGGCTTACACTTCCCTCCCTCCCTTCCTCACCACACAATCTCTCTAGCTTGCACACTCAAGTCTCTCTCTTTCCACACACACACACACACACACACACACATACATACTCCCTCCTCCTTCTTTCTCGACCAGCTTCTTCCCCTCCCGGCTGCACCTGAGGCTCCCTGCCACATTATCCTGTCTCAGACTGGCTTTTCCCCCAGAGGTAAATTTGGATACATTTCCTATTTACATATCACTTATCTCTCGCAGCCTAGTTTTATTTATTTCTTTTTTAAACCAAAGACCTCCCTCCACCCCTATACGCCCCATCTCACCCCGCCTCTTTTTTTCCCCCCTTCTATTTCAGTCCCATTCATTCCCTTTAGTTTCTAATCGCCACCAATCTTGCCCAATGTACATTAAATGAGATAAAACATAGCTGTAAAAAACAACAAAAATGTACATTTCATGAGAACATTACGAGACAGCGGAAAATAATTCCTCTTAATGTCTGACATCTTGGATGACTTATCCTTAATCATCACAATCCAGCCCAAGTTGTTCTGGTTACTTTATTTATTCTTTATTCAACCAACAGCTTAGCACAGTCATGTCTGCCCCTTGGTTACAGTTGCCAGGCATTTCGGCCAGTTGGGAGCATCCTCTGGCCGACAGATGATAAAAAGGATCAAGTGACAGCAATTTGGCTAAGCAGCTGATGGAAATAAACTTAAGTATCGAGGAGTGGGCAGCACAAACGTGCCAAAAAAAAAAAAAAAACATTCAACACAACTTTGTTCAAAATATCAAATATTGCTATCAGACTTTTTTATACTCAGTAAGGAGTTTAGAAACAAATATTGAAAGGAGTGATGATGAAAAGAACAAAAACCACAGAGGTTAAAAATAAATAAATACTGAATGGTACCTTACCAGCTGTGTCAAGTCTTACCGAACCAAAAATTAGGAAATGAAAATAAAATCGCAGGATTCTCAGGAAAAGTCAATCACAGACGACCATTGAATGAATGAATGAAATGATGACTCAAGTTATGAGAATCTCTTTTTAAATTTGACTATTATCATCATTAGTAGTCGTTTCTTTTTTAAATAATCTTCATGTTCTTTTTTTTCTTTTTTCTTGTGTTTTTCTAGGATTCAAGCCACATGATGGACATGTCATCAAATGTGAAGGCAACAGCTTAAGCTATGGATTCCTGTTTCTGTTCAGCATATTTCTTTACAGGTTGTCAACAATACGTTCATCATTTCCATCCATTTCATTGCATTTCAATGCATTCAATTTGAAAAATTAATGAAATTTATGACAAGTATTACTTCCCATTGTTGAATGAGTCAACAATTCACTCATCTTTAAAACGCAATTCATCATATAACCATAAAGTATTCTGGGTTAGAAGTAGTACAAAAGTAATGAAACGTATAAAATAAAAGGAGCAAAGCTGTGGTGAAATGCAAAAGGTAGCCAGTACGCTTCAGCTTTACTGTACGTTAGTGTTTGAGTCAGAATTAGACAATATTCACTGTAAGCAGACACTCAGGAAACCTAAAAATAAGACGCACAGTGAAGACTAAAAACAGTTGAGGTGCTGTCACTATGAACGGAGCCCGTCAATGGAGATCTCTCAGCACAGTGCTCTTTATCATTGTGGTGGACACACTGATGAAAAACATGACCAGAAGGCCACCGTGAATAATTCATTCTGCTCCAAAACAAAGCCAGCGGGGCCACTTGGAAACAAAGGTGGAGGCTGATTCACCTTTCACTGCCTCCCAGCATCCCACCCTCTTCCACCTTTGGGCTACACCGGATTTCACTTTCAACAGCATACACAGGGAGTTTACGTCTACATTAAAAGGTCTTTAGTTTTTGGGGTTAGTCAGGGGCACAGCAAATAATAAAGCCTCATATTCACCCTCTTGTTCAAAGACACCACCAGGAGAAGCTAAATGGCTTAGTACGGATTATATACTGTATTTAGCATTTCTCTGGAGGGAGTATAGTGCTCAATAAATAAAAACAAAACAAATCATGAACTACATAACTTTCAAAAAACATTCTACATTGAAGACTTTATAGAGACAAAAACCTTACAGTCGCCCTTTGTGTTAAAGGTTGGCCAGGAGACGTGCAGCGTTGTCAGCGCTGCTCAGATGACATTTGTAGATGAGACGTGCACTATTTGTGGGACAAAAACTGAAGAAGGTTGAACCGAAAATGTTCCATGTTCCTTTAAAACGAGCAGGTGCAGCAGAGTTCTAGTTCAATAATCACATCAGCAATAATTCTAATGCAATTCCTTCTAAGATGCAGACAAACTGTGACCGACAGCCCTCTTGTAGCTCAGTCTGGGGGCTGGGATACGGAGGGATAAGGTGTTTGGTGGGGCAGATTAGCACCCGTTCACTGAATGGATACAAACCTGTACCCAGCACCATCAACAGGCCAACACTAAACCAGCTTAACAGACATTTATACTTATCAAGAGTGGTCCAAGCCTTGCTTGCATTCAGTTCTTGGGTTAAAGGAATAAGAAGAGTCTGAAGCATCAACAACATCAGAAATATCAGACTTCAGCACAGCTTACTTGCCGGTCATACAGACGACACTGCAAATTGAGACATAAATGTGTGCTGCCGGGGACACAGAGTGGGATGCTAGTTGCACAATGGAGCAAATATCTTTTTCAAAATAGAAAAGAAAAAGAATAGACTTTTCTTTTAAGGAATAATGGCTGTAATGACAGGCTGATGAAACATATGGAATGTCTAGCAGTGAAAGGGAGAGAATATTGATTAAAGTAACAGTTTCACATGTCTACAATGCATAGCGATTATCCCGACATAGAAAAATATCATTACAACTTTCACCTCCAGCTCAATGTCATCATGTTTACCCTTTACACTGGCACCGCTGCAGCTGAATAGAAATAAGGAACTAAAGGTCAAAAACAGGCTGCCCACTGAAATCATCATTTATCATCTTCATTTCATCATACCCTACAAGACGGTGAAGACTTGTCTGACCACTCAAGCGGATGTATTTTTATTCATTATTCTGCAGCTCCTAATGTCCTCCAGCATGTAGGTTAGAATGTAATGTGCATCACTTAGTAATCCGAAAGATTTGGTGTAAACAATTGATATTTGTACTTTCATCCATAATGTATTTCTTCTTTTTTGGCATAACGCAAATCCATTTTCATTGAACAACAGCTGCTGTATAATATGATAATATACACTTAAAGGCTGAATTTTGTATTTGAATTGTCAAAAGCACCAACACGTGGTGTTACAGTTGGACTTCTTCAGTCTACTGGTAAGGAAGGATGAGAGTAGGCCACATTAGTATCTTCTTCTGAATAACTTTTAAAGATGTAAGGGCTGCAGCCCGCACCTGACCACACAGATCTGGGCAATGGTGAAGTTCCCAATCGTAGCAGTTTTTAATTAATAAGTTGAAAAATTAATGTTTTATTCAGTGATATTATGTCTTGAAAGTAGCAGAACAACAAACATAGTTGGTAGGCTGCCATATATTAGTTGTTTTATGTCTATAAAGAGCCTAAACTTACCATAATATCTCTATATCTGATACTCAAGTATACAAAGTCATGCAAGTGAAGCGCATAGCGGGTAGCCTACCAGTTTATCTCAAAAGGTGGTGCTGTTGAACACTGTTTAAAAGAAAAACGAGAAACCTTTTACATTACTAAAACTATTTATATTATACAGTGATTACAAAAAGATATAAAAGCTGTGTGGAAAGATACTTCTGACAGTATCCAATGACAGGACTGCAGCTTGTATGGATTCGGTTATTTCTCATTCTGTATTCTCCCCTCATCCATTTTACAAATATGTCTGACACGCGACAGCGCAGCTATGAAAACAGGAGAAGAAGAACAGAGAAAATGCTAAAGCACCAAAGAGGAAGAGCTGCTGTGGGATGGGATCCAGAGTGCATTTGCATGGAGTGGATATGACTAAAAAATGTGTGGAGCGGCAATGCTTAGAAATATGGACAGCATTGAAAAGTTAGGTGGTATGAGGCGTAAAAAAGAGCAGTGGCGTGAAGCCATCCGGTGCCAGTGTGGGGCTGGAGTGTCTGCTTCGATGCGGGTCATTCAGAGCTACTTTCTTCTGACCTTAAGGGTGTGTTCACACACACCGTAACTGCAGTCAAAAGGAACAAAACTTCTATACCCTTCCAGGCCCAAACAAGCTGTAATTCATTCGTCAGCCGGATGAAAATATTAAGGGTGTTGTCTCAATCCACTCAAATGTAATGAACTGCCTCTTACAAACCTGGAGGCTATGCAGTAACAGAGAGAAAGAAGAAGAGCAATAAGAATAATTTTACTTTTACACTGCTCCAATACTGAGGCTAAAGGCAATATGAGAACCGAGACACAGAAGTGCTGTGGACAGGGAAGATGCTGAAGGCTGGATCCTCTTAATCCAAGCTGTCATATCAGTGTCAGTATGGCTAAGAGGCTATGCTAATACATACCCAGTGGATGCATTTACTCATGCATGGCAGCACATTTACAGTTATAACAAACATGCTATAATGCTGTTTTCAACTATTTGGCATTGCATGTTCATTTCTATCTACATAAGGAATTTTAAAACAAACTGAAATGAATCCTTATGAATTCAAAATAAGTACTGAGATAATAAACACTTCTGATTACAACATTCAGTGTCAACACACGCAAGACAACGTTACAGAGTAAATCACTCAAAAGTAAAGCAAAACTTCTTTGTTAAGTCAGTATATAGTTATCTTTTTTTGTTTAATTTAAAACTATAGAAACATGGTAGATTTGTTGTATATCCCTGTTGTAAAATTGTTATTATCTTTTTATTTTCAAAATGGTGCCTACTGGGTTGTTGCCGTGCATACTGTGTGTGAACGGGAGCTGCGGGGATGCATTGTGGAGCATCATGCAGTCAGAAGAAGAGCGGGTGTGCTGTGAATAGACCCATATTGTATGGAGGGGAGAATGAAGGTGGTGTTACGTAGCTGCGGACATGCAGTGCAGCTGGTCCCTTCAGATACAAGGATGAGGATGGTGGAAAGAGGAGTGCGTGTATTTGTTTAAGAGGCTTTGATTGACAAGACTAAACCCTCAAGATGATTTTTTTTCCTTCCATAAATGATGAGACCTCAGTATAGTAGCAGGGAAAAACCAAGCAAGGCTATAAATGTTTACTTATGTGCACACAGCATTTTCAGCTTGAGGGTGAAAACCTTCTGTCAGTGTCAAATTGCCTGTTTGCAGACCTTACCCTTCAAACACTGCTTCCTCTGCATGTTTTTGACCACATTAATTGTGTGTTAAGGATTTTAAGATTCACAAGGTCTGACAAAAAGTGCAACAACATTTGTTTGAATATGTATAGTGCATCCATCTTTCCATTTTCTATACCCGCTTAATCCAATTCAGGGTCACACAGGGGCTGGGGCCTATCCAGCTGCCATTGGGCGAGAGGCAGTGTACAACCAGGACAGGTCGCCAGTCTATCACAGTGCCACACAGAGACAAACAACAACGCACACTCACACTCACTCCCTAAGGTCACTTTTAGAATCACAAATTCACCTAACATGCATCTTTTTGGATGGCAGGAGGAAGCCAAAGCAAAAATACAGACTGAAGGGAAATTAAAAGGCAGCTGTATAATAAAAACACTTGAATGCCTCCAGTAGCAACCCAGGACTTTTTTAACCATTTAAATATTTTAATTATGTGTGTGTGGGATGAGGAGTGACATAAGGATAGTTAATCATCATTTCATAGTCATTATTGTCTCATTGTGTCAATGTCGAGATCCTCATCTAAAACTAAAATATTTGTTGAAATGCAAAACATGTCTGTTATCCGTTAATATTATGCTGCAAAAAAGACACTGCATGATTTTAACATGTTGCTTTATCTGAAATGTTCAAGTGCAAGTGGAGAACCATGAAAAAACTGTCCAAAAAAAATCCAATACCACATTTTCATACTATACAAAGATGACAGCAGTGGTTGCCAGATGGCAAGGCATTCACAAGTAGCTGGCCGCCTACCCAGGTTCCAGTTAATCAAATATCAAGTACTTAATCAACAAAGACAGAAGGCTGACAAAAAGGTGAATGGAATTCTCTTGGAGACAACTTTTATAAAAGTAGTGCAGGGAACCTTGCAGTTACCATGGCAGCCCATCTTATGTACATTGTACTCCATGCATCTGCATGTGGGTTATCAGGCGTGGGTGTAGTATTATTCCAGCCGGGCTGCATTGCTGATGCCATGTTTGATTGAACACCAACATTAAATGTCATCACTAAGCCAGTGACTGGTCTGAATATGATTCATAAACAAGATGTAAAGCATCTTACATTCTTTCATTACATGCTTTGAAAATAACTCATAGGTTTGTTCCAATCTTTGGAGGGAGCCCGAGGAAAGCTCCGATGGACAAAGTGTAAAATCGTAAACAGAGTAAAAGGTAAATGTTTAAACTTTAAGGGGGATCCAATTATTTCTCAGAGATTCAGAGACAAATCACTTTTTCATAGCCAGTAAGAAAAGTTATTACAAGCTGGGGCCACAGTTAACTAAAAGTCTGCTTATATCTAAAACACGGTTACATTTATATGAATGAAGTCAACAATGGTTCAAAATGGTGCACCTTATGGAATAATAGTCACAAAAAGGAATAAAATTGTAAAAGAAAATGAATAAGGAACTACATAGAGGAATTAATTAAACAACACGTGAGCTAGAGAGCTAAAGTGTTGCTGGCAGATCCTTGAAGTTCCCTTAAACCAGTAGACCAGCTGTACCAGGATGGGTTTTAAAACCCTGCACATACAAATCCTCCCCTACTCTGGAAAGAACTTAATATCATGGACAACAGGATGCAACATAGTCTCATACAGCAAATTAAATGTGTGACAAAGGTAGAAGTTCTTGAGGAACAGGATTTGCTTGCCCTATGTGTGCAATGTCCTCATTCGTTTTCTTATTCTTATACAGATTTCTATCATTCCATTGCACCAGAAGAATTAGAGACAATATCTATTTGATCTCAGTAACACCCACTGCTAATAATGAGCACGGATTTCCATACCATGCTTGCTATTGTAGAGAACGACTGTAAATAAAGAAAAATCAATTCCCTTTGAAAGATCGTCTCCTTGGAGGACCTTCAGTTTCATAAAGTCTAAGTCTCCCTACTGCCTGGTGTGGGGGAACTGCTGTTCCGGGCCTCTGGTTACAGCCATCAAACGTGAAGAGAGATCCTGACCTCTGTTAACACATGCCCTGTGCTCTAAGCAAGATTGGTTTTTGGAAATGAAGGCCTGGAAATAGCTGGCTGAGCTTTTTTTAAGCTGCGAGTTCAAGCGTGGCTGCACACCTTGAGCTTGTTCGGCTCTAGGGACACGTAAAGGTTGTTGAAATGTCACTAAAAACCTCCCGAACCCCTACCCCAAACACAGTGCTGCATCAACTGAGAAATGGCTCAAGTAGTGAATGTCTCTGATGCCCTAAGGCCATGTTGTGTGTGACAGAATGTGTCTATGTGCGATGACTGAGAATGAGAGCAGTACAACACTTAACATGACACTTGTAATCTTTGATATGAAACTAGCCAACATCGCGGCACATGCTGCTTCATGCTCAGTATGTTTGTTATTCTCACGTCGGCAGTGGAATTCTCAATGGATCAAAGATCCCTCTGTGCGTACCAAGCATAGAATTCATGGTGATGCATGATGCTGAATTACAACACCAATATCCATCCCACAATAATGACAATACATTTACTTTGAATTCAGTCAGCATTAGTGTCGCCACTAAGCCCAGACAAGAGGCATTAATCAGCTCCACACTGCCCTCACCGTTATCATTTGTCTCTCTTCCATCTTGCCCTTCCTACTCCATCTTGCCTCCGTTCCATTAATTTGGTGTGGCTATTAATAGCTCATCCTACCACCTCTCAATACCATCACTACTCCAGCAAGACAGAAGATGTGGGCGTGGAAAAGATAGTGGAATGAGAAAAAATGAGCTCAAATACAGAGGCTTGGTCTTATGTAACAAGAGCCAGAGTGAGGGAGAAAAGGGAAGAGGCACAAAGAATCAGGGCTCCTACAAGTAAGACGGAAGCAAAGTGTGAGCCAAAACAAAAGATGGCACTCAGCAGAGTCACACGTACAGTTTGGTTGAGCTGAAGTCACTCCACAAACATTGTCCAAGAGATACTTTTGTCTGATGACGCTGCAGTTATAAAATCTGGATTCTATTAGAGCAAAGAAAAATGGTCTGGAAACGGTTGAGGTGATTATAAGATGACATGTGGTCTTAACGTCACAATTTGACAAGTTCAGCCAGTTTAATCTCTGTGTATGATGATATAGTTGAATGTATCATTATGTTATTTTAATAATGGTTTTTGACTTGCTGATGTCGACATAAGAGTATTTTCCACCATTGGTTTTGAGCATACGAGGCAGTCTGTGCACAAGTAACCATGTTTAGTGTACCCATTTCTGCATTCAGTTCTAGCTTTCATGAAATAAAGCAGGTGACAGTACCCAGTTAAATAAGATGAACTGCCATTACCAGGCCAAGTAAGATGCCTGCACTCTATTCTGCTCTACATGTCTCAGGCCCAATAATATCATCATTTATGGATTTTGTGTTTCTTCAAAAACAAAAGGTCTTAAACGGTTTACCAGTTCAAACGAGTAGCTCTTTATTTACAGCTCTTGCATAGCAACTTGCTTAGTACTTCTGCAGTGTGTTCTTCTATTGATGAACGAAGCAACTACCAAAAATAACGGCTCCTTACTCTTACTGGTAACATAAATGGCATAAATTAAACACTATTGAGAAAAAATATATATAGTTAAGTTGTTCCAAGATGAAGGGGGGGTGGAGATATGAGGTTAACAGTTTAGGAATCCAATTGAGTAAGAAGATTGTGTCACAAGCTCTCTTTAGCACACTGAAATGTTAGCTGTGGATCCACGGACAGATGAGCAAAAGTCACATAACATGTGACTTTTGGTCCAGAGGCTGGACCAAGCTTAACTAAGTATTTTAACAACAGATGTGCCTTCAAATAAGTTGTATTTAAGATGATTTCTGTTCTGAACAACAGAACTCAAGGACAGAACAAACTCCTGGCATTTGTTCATCCTGCGTATTTTAAACCATACTTTGTTATCATTCTAAGGTCTTTATTTCATAGTCAGCTTTCTTTCCTTATTGGGTTTTATCTATTTATTTGTTTTTAAGTTATTTACTGGGTTTTATTTCAATTCACTGGCTTAAACGTGAGAATTTTCCAGTTTGAAATAAAGTCTATTTAACATAGCTATAATCATCTCTTCTCGAACTCCTTCACCCTCACCTGCATTTCCTTGCCATAGAAAAAACCTTTTAATATTTTCAAGACAACTAGCTGCCACTCCATCCAAACAATTATCAGTGTGGTTGAGTGCACTGCGTCTCTCCTTCAGCTGCAGTGCAAACTCATGCTTGAACAAGGCTGTCTCTGCCTGTAAAGGTATCTATAATGTCTGTAACTGGCACGTGTATTTGTGCACAGCGACAGAGTGGTGCAGGTAGCGTGAAGCAGGTTTGCTCGCATGAAACACAGAAAAACGAAGCCTGCTTCAGTTTTCGAGCAAACACATTATTTCTGAGGGTTTAGTGCATGATTAAAATAGATTTGTTTTTCCATTTAATTAGTAATGAGATCCAGGGTAATTCAGAAAACATCTGGAGCTGCATGCTAAATACGAGTTTGTTCTGAGCGTAACGGTTAACGCAGTTTTCTGGAAAATTACTCCTTTTATGGCATTTGGACCCATTTTCAGGCCTGACTTTTGTTAACCAAACATTCCTAACCTAGTTTTTAATAGCTGCCCTTTGTTTGTTTATGGAGAGCACCTCAAGACTGATATGTCGGCTCAAAAAGATGAGACATTGCTCAAAATTTAGCAACAAAAATACCTAAAAATAAGTGCAGCACTTAAATAAACTGGTGAATACGAAAGGTTAAAAAATTCACTCTGAAACCTTCCAAGCTTTCAGAGGGCCAGCACGAGTTGTGACAGTCCAGAGAGAGTAATGCACGCACTTAAATGTCACGGCTAAATTACAGAGATCTCTGACTTGATGCCTTGTAGAGAGACGTTAGTTAGAAATACGAGTGTACACACAAAGGAAAACACTTTCTACTTTCATTCATGACAGCAACACAATCCTTTACACCACTAAACTGGTTTCCACCGAAACTGAACAAAAGCGTGCAACAGTGCCTCGAACCCACCGTTTCTTATAGACATACAGCAGAAGGATCCAACAGAACATCTGCATGCTGAAGAAGAATATTTTCATAAGTAAAAACGTGAAACTAAACACGTGTTATCGTAATAATCCGAGATAAGATTTATTTGGTTATGGACTATACAAATCAGTACACGAATCACAACTAAAAAGCTCATGTCGAGAACTCAGAAACAGCTTGTTGCCATGCCAGCCCTCAGGTTACGACATGATGAACAAATCTTTTTGTGTTAAGTAAACGTATACATGTGATGAGCAGATGCTAAACATCACAGCATCAAGCTTTGTATGATATTTTAATCACAAATTCAACTTCTTCTAAGCAGCTGTCCCTCCTGTTCTGTGTGTGTGTGCTTTTACCTTAGTGATGAGGATGCGATAGTGCTCAAGCAGGTCATGGTTGTCGTGGCAACCAGCCAGCAGCTGCCAGACTTCAGCTCTGAGTGGCTCAGGAATGCCACTGCGAACCAATGAGGGCAAACCCTTCGGACGAGTGGACAGGTTCCCGTGCCTAATACACGCGCACACATCGCAAACAGACAACAAAAGATACTTCATCAATCGGAAATACAGCTGGTCAGATTCAACAATGAAGTAAGGTGTGACCATGATGAATTTGTTACATTTTTCGTACAAGGTAGGGAGGACTGAACATGCCAGTTCAAACTACTGCAAACGCACTACTGGGAGCTTCCCAGTACACCAACATGATGCAGCTGTTGTTGTTCCTCAATCTTAGGCAGTTACCTTAACAACAGCGCTGGTCCCATATTGTAGTCTGGAATATTAATGGCTGCGCTGTGCTCCCACATGAGGAAAAAAAAAAACTCTTTTTGAAAGCACAAAGTCAGCTCTATTTAATGATGCTTGAAATCTCATCATGACGCGGTTATGGAGGCCATATGAAAGCAATTTCCCAATAAACTTCACTTCATTGTGCTGATGCAATATCAAGAAAATGATGTGATTTCAAATGAGACGCCCGAAATATCTTTTATTTCAAATGAAGAATCTTAACACCTCAACTAACTGCTGCTCCTCAGGCTCTGTGTTGCAGCATTTCCAAATAATATTTCATTCATTCAATTTTCAAAACATCAGCTTTAATTTTAGTAAGTAATCCATGCAAACGGGGGAAGATAAAACAGTTAAATTGCTATAATGGAGACGATCGTTGTCCTATGCTTTAAATCACGCTCTGTCTCAGGTATGCTGGACCATAAAGAACAGCAACATAAAGAAAAAAAAAAAACTGTTCAGGATTGTAATGGCGGCTTCAGCAATTCAAACCTTCTTCAATAACATATGCACAATCTCCATGTTTGTGACACATTCTCAGTCATTCAACAGTGGTACATTTTTCTGCAGCTTGTATTATCCTCCCACCCTGTCCAGATTTCACAGGGCTTTTCCTCATGTCATACAAACAATTAATTTTTCTGACATTCTCAGCGTCCAGAATTTGTCACGTTTCATGCCGTACCATCTGGTCAGGATTCCTCCCCAGGACTCCAGTATTTTCTCAGGACACTCTTTGGAAACATCTCCTGTTCCACTGGAGATTTCACTGTCACTGTCTGCAGGAAACAAGACACAAGTCGACATTAAAAACTGCTGGATGAGATAGGATAAGTCTCTGTATTTTTAACAGCTGTCCACATGAGCATGCAGACAAACACTTCAAAAGCATGTAAAACTGCACATGCTATACTTTGTGAGTTCATTTATCACTAGTTTACAGTCAAAGCCAACAGGGTGTGCTTGTTTTGGCTTGTTGGCATTTCAACACTTCTCTCAAGTGGTATGACTAATTCTGCTGATTAGTGAGAGGTTCAAAACATAATCTTATGAATGTCAGACAAATTTTAAGCTCATAGTGGCACCTATGTTTAGAGCCATCAGTCAACTGGAATGATAATCATTTTCATAAAACACAATATTTGTCAGATAATAAATAACATACTGACTAACATACCGAACATTTAAAAACCTGTTTTATACTGAACCCACACGGTTAATGGAGGCAGGAGTGCCTGTGCAGTGCCTACACCTTCCATTATTACTGCTCTTCTGTCTCCCGGTCCGTGAGGCAGACAAGAGGCAATCAGCACAGCATCCACTTGTGTTCAGAAGCAGAGGCACCGACTGTCTGGTCGGCTCGACTGCAGGAGGATTAACTGTAATACTGCTACATGCTTCTGTGTCCTACACTGGAAAAGGTGTTGGCATAAAAACTCTGATGGTAACGTTTAAGATGGAACCAACACAACCATTTCATAAATCCTTTTAGATAAACACCTCTTTGTCTGTGATGTTTACTCATTTATACCACACAGATGAGCAAGAATCTTTATTTCGAGAGGGGGGGGGGACTTTAGTTGTTTACATGAAGTCAAATTGTACATTTTCAAAGCTTTTATTGATTCCTGTGACACTGAATCTGATCATTCAGAAGAGAAATAAATGACAGGAATGTAGTGGAGGTTAAAAACTTCTCAGAGCAGAGGGCTGCACTGATATCTCAACAGCAAAACCCGACAGCTGCAGCCTTTCTAAGAGTTTAAAGGCATAATTCACTCCCACTGAAGACTTTACTAAGGCCTTGACATTTCAGAATGAGTTAAGACATGCAGCTATGCTCAATGCACTGTGGCTCCTACACAACCTCACAGCCTCAGCAGGAGCTTTTCAGGTCTTTATAAATGCTTGATGAGGCCTTTCAAATGTTTCAGATCCAGCATAAGGCTGCAGCCTCTGTCCTCAGATTTGTTAAGACCACGTGGCAAGGATACGCGAGTCCAAACCAACTGCCAACTTACCAGGTGATGAAAGAACCCGGGAAGATGAGGGCCATTACCTTTTAATCTGTAAAGGGACTGCACATTCGCTGTAGGATTACTTTCAAAATGGATCCCTCTGATGTTGAAGCCACTAGTGGATTTGTTCTCTTAAAGAGAGTATCAATTTCCTCTTGGTATCATGACGATGCTCCCTCTTGTATTCTTTACTCTGTTTTTAATTCACGGCTCTTATTTCACAATAGTGCAGTGACTGAAACAAGCCTTCCTCATCACCTTACCGAGTTATGTGGATATATGATTGTTCCACTTAAAACTGATGCAGTAAAGGAGAAGGTAATTCTACATATAAGCATGATCACGATTTGTTTGAATGCACTGTACATGATTTGTGAATATAAAGTATTTATCCACAGTGTGTGCGTGAACCTCTAACAAAGGAGAAAAAACAAAGCATACTATGAAAGGAAGTGTCAAGAAAAAGGAGATTGCTAGCTTCAGGCTTATTTTCCACACTGCAGCTTCAGCTAGAAATAAATATACACATGCATTGAATGAGTGTACACAGCGGTGGTATCTACTCTGGGAGTGTATTCATTTCTGTACACAATGAGAGTGACCTCCAGCTCCGCAGCCCTAAATGCGTCCAATTTTCAGCTCTGGGGAGGCAAGGGATGTTGCAGAAAAAGTCCTTGAGATAGCTCCCACAGTGCCAGCTGAACATCACCAGAGCCAATCATGGTGAGATATTTGTTGCTATTACATACAGGTTAAAAAAATAAACAAATAAAAAATGTGTCTCCTATTCTGTTAATATATTTCAGAACTTCAAGGTGAACAATCAGAAAACTGTTAACAGCAGCAAATAGGAGAGAAATGCAACAGAATGGGATGAAGATGGAAGAAGTTTTCGCAAGATTTCTATTTCACTTTCAAGGGAAAAGGTCCAAGATTCCTCAAAAGAATTGCAGACACCAGTGGCAGTACTGATCGAGCTGTACAATGTCCATGAAGCAATATTCTTGAGAGCTGCATAAAAAGATCAAATAATACAGCGAATGGCCTATTGAGACCATTTAGAAGGTCTTTATTTTAATCAGTTTGGCTGCAGCAAAGTAATGATTTACAAACTGTGAAACCTGGGCTGGGAGTAGAAGAAGAGGTACAGAAATGCCTGCATGCATCTGTACACAAGCAATATACACACACAGCAGCTTAACAAACACCTTTATCCAAACCAGTATTATCACGAAACATGCAGTCTGAAATGTAGCCAGGAGACACCTGCAGTACGTAGCCAGTGGTGAGGTGGAAATGCCAGCCCTGTTTATATTAGTGGGCTGAAACTGGGTCATGTTTGGGAACCACTAGAGTCTAGCAGGGGCTCTTAATATCACTGCTGTTTTGCCCACATCCCTTTGGCCATGCTTCTGTTACTGTAGGTAAAATATCCACTCTGCTCTGGCTTGTCTTGTAAATGGGTTAAATTCATAGATTTGCGATCTTGATAAAGACACAAAGCTCATAAAGCACTGCGTTCAGACTGAGGGACGTTCGTGCCAGATTGCGTCACTGGACAAAAGCACAACAACCGTTTATGTAGTTTTCAGTGCACTGTTGCCTTGTATTTTTCATTTTCATTTCAACAGCAAGAGGTTTCAACTTCTTCATCATTAATCAAACAAAACAAATTTGGCACAAGCAAACAATCCTTCATGGTCAGGTGTCAGTGAGTGAAGAAAGCCGTTTACTTCATCCAAATACGGGCATGTGGAGACTGTTTGATGGCGTTTGACGCTGCAGTGCTATAAGCCAACAGGACTTTGCATGATGGGGCTGTGCTCAGCTTGACACACAAGCACAACCATAAACATGCACAATCACACATAATCACACAAAAGACTGCCCGAAACCCCTGACACTATGCCTGCAGCTCACTGCTGTGCACAGTGTAACATACACACACAACTGTCGTTAACAATTTAGATCACATGTACACATATTTGCCAGTGTTTACATGCCTGAGAGAAATAAGATTCACTGTTGAATAACGTCTGCCAATAAAGACAATATAACGTGTTTGTGACAAAGTCTTGCGGCAGAATACACTGAGTTTGTGTGATGTTAAACCTCCAGTTCAGCCTTTAAACCTGCAGATTTCATCTAATTTAAATGACGAGGTTCGTGCCACACGGGAGAAAAAAACAGCTGTTGAATAAATGTCGCCCCACCTGAATGGTGAATCAGCTCTTCAATTATTGAAGGAAACAAAAGATTTGTTCAGGACTAAATCATCTGAGTCGCATTTGTTAATCTAGCTTTGCAGGCCAAACTATTGTAAAACATCTCGTGTATATTTGGGGGTGATGTCTCTTTGATTAAGAACAAATTCTTATTACGACTGATGCACACAGATATTGAGGACTTGCCTTTTCTGCATTACTATGTAGGACATAATAAGTATTGTTAAGCCCAGTAGAAAACAAGCATCCCTAGGAAAGAAGAAGGAGAAAAAGAGCAAGACAGCCATACCTTCCTCGGCCTCCTCCTCCTCATTGGGTGACATGAGCCGTCCTCTTTCTTCATCCTTTCTTTCTGCCTCCCTCTGAAGACTCACGACCTCATACACAGCATCGCTCTGACCAACTCTGTCTGGTGCCTGCTGTATACACACAGATAAGAATGATCAGAATACTGAAGAAAAAGTCAACTTAATAATGTCACAATGACCGACGCCTGCCCTCATTTTCAATTTCAAATCCAAATTTAAGTGCAGCATGAGAATGGAAACCATTGTCTCTTCATAAACATTTGTATCAGGAGCTACTTTAGTCAGCAGATGGAAAACAGCCCCAAACGTTTTATGCTGTACCACAGCGTGAACCTGCCAAATAATCTAAAAAAAATATAGAATGACTTACAAAGTGATCAGTAGCTCTAACGAGCAACACTGTTTGTTGCGTCTGTCTTTAAAAGCACACGTTTTACCTCCCTATAAACTCAGTATTCACTACATACTTACAATTGTGAACGGGGAAAAAAAAAAAGAAAATCTGACTAGGAGGCCCAGTGAGGTAGGAGACAGCTGGCTGCAACACGGGCTTAATTAACAATCACATAATTGGCAACAGCAAACTGCCTATCAGCGAAAATCAACATTCCTGGTGCCAACGGGGGGGGGGGGGGGGGGGGGGGGGGGGGGGGGGGGGGTCAACAGCAACCGATTGTTTCTATCATCACAAGACAACCAGAGAAGAGTGAGAGTGCTCCTCTGCAGCCTTAAAGAGTTATGGCCCAGAACTGACTTCTTCCAACCAGCAGAGCTTTCCCTCCCAGGACAAAACGCAGCCTTTAGAGAGAATATGTACGTGTGTCAGTATGAGATGGCAGCTGGTGGTTAATCTCAAGAGGGTATTCGGTATGAGCGACATTAGGCTCAAGCTCATGGTGTCATAATGACACTGGCACCAACAATCTGTAGGGATAAACATTAAGGTAAGAGTAAGAAATGATGGAGAATATTTTTTTTTTTTTTTTTTTTTTTTTTTTTAAAACTGAATAAACCAAGTATGCTCCTTGTTTGAAACATTTTCATTATTCGAGTTCCTTTTCGGTCATCTGAATTGTACATTTCTTGTGTTGAAACAATACTCTGAAATGACTAAAATAACTTCTTAATGAGCTAAAAAAAAAACATTTTTACAGTCAAACATTCAGAAAGCAAAAATCGAGATATTTCCCTCAGAAGATGACAAATTAACATATATTTAACTGGATCTAAAATGCATCTTAAGAGGGTAAAGAAGTAGCACACAAGAGAAGAAAGATACCATCAGACTTGACCTTCTGTGTCATAGGCAACTGATGTTTATTTCTGGTCTATTCAATTACTTTAGTGCCGTTGCCCCTCTCCTCCACCTGGAAGAATGGATCAATGAGCTGTATTGATCTGCCCACTCGCATGGCATCTAATGACTAACTAAAGTCAGGGCAGAGAACTCAAATTGGCAGAGATATCAAGCCTGGCCTATTTTCAGAGCTTAGGCTTAGGTAACATAATTTGTTTTTGCCATGGCTTCTGCCAGTGAATAGTTAACCTACATGATGAATTATTAACAAAAGAGTGACAGAAAATTTGCGCGCACCATAAAAAACACGGCATCATCAGCTGTGGATTTAACATAAAAGACAGAGGAGGGGGAAAAGAAATAGGATTACCATCAATATATAAAGAAGGAATAGCTCTAAGCAAAATGTTACTCATCTCACACAGTATACATTATGCTGAGAATCTGTAAAGGACTGAATTAAAATTTCATGGAGTTTTTTTAAATGTTATATAGGAGAAAGTCACAATGGCGTCTCTGTTTTGGACATTAGTAATTGTGATAAAAACAAAAGAAAATTTGAAATTATAAGAATAAAACTCGAAGCCCAACTGTAGGATTAGGTTGGTTAAAATATTAGCGACATCAACAGAACTTCTCATAGTTTATGATTCATTAGGTAGATGTACACAGTAAATATGTTACTGACTTATCGTATGATAAGGTCATGTCATGACAGGCCTAATTATCAATGTTTTTTTTCCTCTCTCTAATTTTCAGCTTTGGTGATCTCGCTGTAACCGGACCCTCACACACATTTGCAGGTGATCCTGCGGGCCTCGGTTTCCTCATCTTAAAATACAAACCAAACAGTTGCTGAGTTTTTATTTCTGTAAACTTCCAGCATTTAAAAAAAAAAAAAAAAAAAAAAAGATCACCTCCTAAATCTTAATGCAAAGCTAAGCTGAGTACTTTATGTTAATTCATCTTGAATAAAACCTTATAGGAAATCATAACTTTATGATTCTGTTTATTTAACTTTCAAGTCCTGAGCCACCTCTCATTTCTTTCGAGTTTTTCTTATCAGGAGCCACACTTTCTTGTAATCATTTATTGTGGTCTTCAGCAACTTTTATCCAGACTTTCTGAAGGTCTTTCAAATTTTTTCCTTTCAACATTTCTTATTCATTTCCGGTCCTTTGTTTCTGATCATTTGCAGAGGAATGCCTTGTATTTGTCTGTAGAGCCACTAAACACTTACCTATGAATCATTCAAACATAAAAAAGGCACCTAATTCAAGAGATGAAACAGTGTTGCATCTACACATAACAGACAACTTAGCGATGAGTCATATCTGTATCCTTAGACACTTTATTAATTGCAATCTGTCGCAAAGACACAATTTGTTCGATTTCTTTAGTTGCATTCATGAAAAATGCAAAAGATAACACAGTCTGACAGACATAAAATTGTATTTTTGTACAAAAAAGGTGATTTCCATAAAGCCATTAGCTGAAAACGTAAAGCTATCTGTGTGCAGTGCGTCATTAAAAAAGAAAATTGAGGAATCTGGACAAGTGGCAGGTGTAAAACACTATATACAGCCAATCTGAGAGTATCTGCCAATGATGTCCTTGAGAAGTAGGATATAAAAATCCAGCAAAGACCTGACACAGGACCTGAGAGACATCTGGCTCTTTAGGTGATCCATCTACAGTTCACCAAAGCTTCAACATAAACGGTCTCCATGGAAGGGTGGCTGTCAAAAAGCCACGCTTAAGGAAGGGAAACAGGGAAAAAAGGCTGAGCTATGCCAAACTGCGCACCAACTGGACTGAAAAATCAGTGACAACAAGTCTTATGGAGGGATGAATCCTCCCCAGAGAACAGAGCTCAACATTACTGAGGCAGTGTGGGATCATCTTGACAGCAAACAGAACAAAAGGCAGCCAACATCCAAAGAAGAGCTCCGGGATGTCCTTCAAGAAGCCTGGAGAACTGTTCCTGAAGACTACTTAAGGTAATTACAAGAAAGAGGGTTCAGGCTGTGTTGAAGAATATTCATTCATTCAAAAATATTCATCAAGGGTGGCTTGAGACTTTAATGTGCAATAATGCACATTTAACAGAAATCACTTGAAATAAACTTGGTCTTGACACTAATAATTCAGTCTACAGCACTGACAGGTCTGTCTGAAAGTACGGCAGCCACTGAATACATTTTTTAGGTAAAGGTAGAGGGAAAAAAGAACCCACTAAGGTAACTCAGATAATAAGTCCTTGGTGCTTTAGATGACTAATGACTGTTTTTAGCTAAATAAGAAGACTGCATATTTTGTGTATGTGTGCATCACCTCTGATTGCCATCTTCTGCAGAAACCTCCACACAATATTATCTTTTAATTAACTCAGAACCACAGCACCAGTCCAACAATTCCATTTACTGAGGAGATAACTAGAGAGGCAATCAGGCAGACGAGTCAAAGCTCTGCTGTTAATTACCCACACGCAAATAATGAGACAGAGCCTCTTATTAGCTTCCACAATTCAAAGCTTCCCCACACTCCACTGCTTCGCTGGGTCCCCTTGGCCTAATGAAAGATGTGCTTTTTAACAGGGGAAAGGAAGCTTATGGCTTAACAGTATTTTCAAGCACCTGCAGCAAAAGCCTGGGCTTGGTGTGCTTGTGTTGGTGGGAGCTGAGTGAATATGCACTCTGTATGCACTTGTTAATCAAACAATTTGTGAGCTAAATCCAAAATGCAAACTTGGCAGGGGTACGGTACACATTTAAAGTGGAACAAAAGGTTTTATAAAATAAAAAAAGTTAAATGTGGTAACTATCATTTTGCAACTGGGCACAAAATAAATAAACAGAAGTGCTTTTAATTTTCAGAGACAACTTACATACGCAGCAATGTAAAAGTAAGGATTTACGTGGATGAAAACCTCTTTACATTATGTGGTTTACTAAGTCTGCTAAGTGTTGTGACATTAAGGAGAAAGGGACGAGAGAGCAGAACATCAATGCTGCTACGCAGCGGGCTGCAGGAATACTAAAACATGAAGACCAAAGGATATGCACAGATGGATAGAGAGAAATGGAAGTCAACGGATGAGACATGTGTATCTCCCATCACACTCCAGTACTTCGGTTCTCTTTGGTAGAGCATTTGACAGCATTGATCCAAGCTGCCCTGTGACCCACCCTCCATCACACCGCCCGTGCTCCAAGCTGCCCAAACACTCAAACCACTCTTTCCTGTTAACGAGGGCCTGGAAAGGGTTTGGAATGGATGTTGCTGGGGTTGTAAAGTCCTTTGACACTGATCTTAAGTTATATCAAATTGAACTTGAATAACTGCGTAGGGTTAAGGTTAAATCAAATCAAATAACTGAGCAATATGGCTGGCACTTTCATAGCCGCAGGCCATTTTCATAGCCTGAGGGCTTCACTTAGACTCCATGTGCTGCATCGACCTGCCAAGGTTATCTCTTTAAATGTTTAAGTCCAGCAGACAGTATGAGGGCAGCTTTGGAGAAAATATTGTTTGAATGTACTGGCTCTATATCATTATATTAAAAAAATAATTTCTTCATTAAAGATGGTCAATGCTCTTCCTTTGAATATCAATTAATCATTCCCAACTCTTGTGTTAAGACATCGAACTACTGCGAGCGAATAGATTAATCACAAACTGACAAAATTCATATCAAATATATACTCGGCTTATATTTTTTTGTTTGGCAATTGATGCATACAATGATATTTTCTGGAAATGTTGAACGATTGATTAGTTCGGGATCCTTTGCTGCATAAATACGTGCTAAGGAATGAGTGTTTGGGGCTGCTGCAGCGACTTCTCACATGTAAGAAACAAAAAAACTTTGTATTTTTTTTTTTTTAAAGATGTCAATGAAAGATAGTAATTGAGATGGCTGCCACAGTATAGTAAAAGTAGCTACTTTATTCTATTAGCCAAGCATTTTATAGTCGGTGTATCATGTATGCTTCAACGTCACATAATCAAACAAGACATTTGAACAAAAATGCAAGGACATGGAAAGCGTGAATGTGTGTGCAGATTGTGAGAGGTTTTAATAGTTCTGGCACAGATACCTGTCTGAGTTTAAGATAGAAAGTCTCACTGAAAGTCTTGCGGCTGAAGTACCAGAAACGTTCGTTTGATGGATAGACCCTGACGAGAGTTTCCAACAGGAAGCGAACTGGCTCCAACACTTCAGTCACTACAAGATCCACTGCCACCGTCATGTAGACCTGCTTATCTGAAGGGAACCGAGAAGTAAATACAAAACAAGACAGAGAGGAAAGTTATGGTTGGGCTATTATGTAAAGACTGTTTCTTTCTTGATACTTAATATGAATCCGTCTTTTGAAAAATAATATCCATTTTCAGTTGTTAAAATCCATTTATTTACTTAACGATCACAACATTTTATTCAAAAGAAGTACTAGGAATGAGTAGAATTCAATTCAACTGATTTAGAAACCCAAGTTTAACAGATTTTTTCCCATTCATCTGTTTTAGGTTTCTACTAAGAAGCAGATTATATGCGCCACATGCTTTATCCAATGTGGATGCCACACCCCCTAGTGGATCCGGAGAGCCTTAACCAGCATTGTGTATCAGCAAAGCAGATACTTTTCATTTATAGAACAAAATCTTCTGAAACAAAGACATGTTAACCAGTCACCAATGGTATTGCTGTAAGGAAAGCAAAACATGAAGGAAAGCAGAGCTGTGTGGGGTATTTCACTTCAGGAGGGTTTATTTATCCAAATAAGCTCACGGAGGCACTGAAAAACAAAGACAATTTTAGCTAAAGTAGATTAAAAATTCAGAAACTGCACCCAGAGTATGCATACTTTAGTACAGGCTGCACAAGTATTTTAGAAAACCATCTGTGCTGCCATTCCCACGACATATGAAGCAATTAAGTTTAAATGTTTTTCATTCTGAGCTATTTGTGTGTACTATCAACAAATTTAATCATATACGACTTCTCCCTGCCAGTAAGAATCAATAGATTTACATAATGTTACGTGTTTGTTGAAGTTAGCCAGGCGTTACGCTGCCTGACGTCCACGATGTAGACTGTTTGACAGACCATCCACTATCAAGCCAAGCATCTCTGAAACTCAAGCGCCTGCCAGTGTCAAGTCCTCTAATTTGTTATCCGCAGTGCATCTGGAGAGGTAAAAAGTTTGAATGCGAGTGCTCCACGAACTGCTCTGTTGCAACCTGTTTGAGCATATGCAGATACCTCCCTTTGAAAAACAAATAAAAAAAGAAATCAGTGTCTTCTCAGCTAACGTACATGATGTCTAACAACATCTTTAACACTGCCAGTAAAATGTAGAGCCTTTAAAATGCACACGCTGTGATGCATTCAGAAATACACAAGTCAAAAGTGGGATGAAGCAGAGACAGCAAAAAGTCAACAGTTTACCGACTTTCTAACTTAAAACAAAATGTAACCTTTAAATGACTAAAAGTTTACTGTTTACTGTTTACTTAGTTTGTTGGAACTTGCATTACTGAAACTTATCAAACTGATTTGACGGGAAAACAAACTGTCCCAACCTTTTGGAGTGTCTTCATTCAGTGGCTGGAAGACTGCCATGTTGGGGTTCCATGTTCCTGTGATGACGTAGGCCTTCCCATCAGAGCTTTTGCCCATTGATTCCTGTGAATGAGTTCACCGATGGCTTATTTTCTTGCAGAAACTTTTACATGTAGTAACACATGGTGAAATCTTTTAATCTTAACATCTTTTAGTTTTTATATTTATGTATTTATTTTTTAGTCTTATATGTATTTATTTGTGTTACTTATTTTTAGCTCCATTCCTTTATCTGGTTTTACCCAGTCTCTGGTGTTTCCTCACTGCAACTCGCTGACAGTACGATGGCGCTTCAGTTACCTTCGTTCCAGTATGTGTGGCGTGTGTATATATATATATATATATATATATATATATATATATATATATATATATATATGCATATATGTGTGTATGTGTATGCATGTATATACTTGTACATACGTATGTTGGTGTATAATATGGCCTTGGGTTTCATTGCTTTGTTTTATTTGCTTTTATCTTGTAAAGCACTTTTCTTGTATGAAAAGTGCTACATAAATAAAGTCTGATTGATTGATTGAAATACAACATAACCGAATGACATCAATATAGTAAAGAAAATAACCAACGGTTAGAACTAAGGTTTTATAACTTAAAAGTATATAAAGGATACGTTTTAAGTGGTGTACCCATTGATCCATATCAATATCAATGAACAAAATCAGTTAAATTGAGTCTTGCTCACCATGTCTAGCAGATGCATGTTGCTATTGCAGACTTTCTGTCCAGGACTCAGCAGCATCCCAAAACACCTTGAAGGAAGACACATGAGGTAAAATCCACAAATCATTAACCACTGATTCCACTGCGGAGCCACAGCCTACATTCATCAGTCAAGTTTGCTGGGAGAGGAAAGGAAGTAGAGCGTGGAAACAACGAAAGAAGCAATCAACGCACGTTATGTTTATGCGTTTAAACTTTTAGAGAAGTCGGGGAAAAAAGTGATCAACAATCATAAAAAAAGAGCTTTAAGAATGAAGACCAGCATAAAGTATGTAAAGACTTACATAAAAAGTGTCCAAAATTGAAAAGATTTTAAATAAGTTTGACTTAATCTTGATAACACATTCAACTTAAAACCAAAAAAAATCAAAAACCCAGCTGGTCCTACTACAGCTGACAGTAAATCATCACCCTGACCCAAAAGCTCACACAACAATAACTCAATTAGGTCTTTATCACAGTTATTTATGGTAAAGTGGCAGTTCATTTTGTCCAGAAATGGTCCAGCATCATCAGTTATTGTGATAAAGTCTCCTCAGCTACTCATGTGATGTGCCTTTCCAGTTTCAGATTTGCCCCACATCAGAAAGTATTTACAGCGGGTCTCCTCAGTGTCTTTTACTTTGCTTTGTCTTGCTAAGTGAGATTTGACTACATGGGCGCAGCATTGTAAACGAGCAATGTTACGACTTCCTGATAAAAGACAGAGTTTACGACTAAGGGGCCTTTCATCTGCTCAGAAATAAACAGAAAATGTGCCGCATCCACTCACGATGCAAAAACCAAACAGGATTTCAAAGGGACAGAACATGAAGGCTAAGGCCATTAAAAAATGAATATCAATTAAGTGTTGTCAAACATGGGCTCAGCACATCAAAAAGATGCATTGTGAAGAGGAACGGCAGGTGTCTGTCTTCCTCTGATAGCAACAGAGGTGTGGGATGAAAAGGGGGAAATGACCTAGTTTTTCAGTGCAGCTCAAGCACATAAACATGTGAAGGTGGGCAGCATAAAGTAAGGAAAAAAACCATAATAAAAAGACATCGATATTACTTTGTTAAGATTCTTTGGCGCCACGCTTCTTATGATTCGCTGTTTTACCAACATTTACATTGTTTCAGAAAGGCATGTGCTTTCATAAGAAAAGGCAAAACTACCAATTATTGCACGGTGCCTTCATATCAATAAAGTTTAGAGCTTCTTTTGAGGCCCAAACAGTCATTCTTTTAGTTCAAGTCTGAAGGAAACCAACACCACACTGCTTTTGTTTACAATCGTTTCCTCTTGTACAAACAGACCTGTTCATACAAGAGGAAGAATGAGGACAAGAAGAGGAACGCAGACTTGAAACGCAGCATTAACTGGGCCAACCGAGAGTTACACATTTGAGAATTTGAATTTTCTTCCAGAACAAACGGGGTGAGAAATAAACACAGTACGAAACCTTCAATCGATCACTGCAGCAAAGACACCCAACACAATATTTCCATGACTTTGATAAGCACCACCTTGTTTTGTGATTAAATATAAAACGCTAAAGATTTTATTAAAAAAAAGAAGAATAGACAGATTAAGATATTTATGAGCAATGCTGCATAATGTATAAACTCTATACTGCATAATTGATATTATACTAAAGAAAAGACAGTATACAGACGCCAAGTTGCTAAAATGATGACATGATTGTATAGAACAAGTTAAATGTTCATGTCTGTAGGATACAGAACAAAAAAAATGAATAAATCTTCAGTACATATTTATTTGTTGGCTCATAAAAGGTCAATGAAATGATCTTAGAGCTATCAAACAAAGGATTTAGATCTGGACAATATAAATCTAAGCATTGGCGATTTTTGGTACCTCTCACTTGTTTTATGAGACATTTACGTTGGATTTTGAGCACCTGGTAAGTTTTGAATCCGACATTGAACTAGGTGATATACAAATTGCTCACCTCTCTATACCCAGCTCCTTGTTGCACATTTGTTGAACCGACACCACCACCTTCTTCTGGACACCCTGCCGCAGCTTGAAGTAGAACTTATCTCTGTCCTTAGGCACCGAGCTGTAGTTAGGAAGAGTTATAAGTTGATAAAAGTCATTCGTGGGACTTGTGACTCTTAGATTCTCTGATTTTAAAAGTGTTAAGATAATATTACAGCAGCACATTAAACCTTTTACGGCTACCAATAGATCTGTCACACTGACAGTCCTCTGCTGACAGAGGAAATGTGTGCGTATCATTTGAATGCATCTCTGGACCAAGTACCTGTAGTTGCCTTTACCATCATCTTCTCTGATCTCCAGTGAGACAGTGAACGTGTAGAGATCACTGTCAGATGGACTGGACAGCGTGGTGTCTCTGGTGTCTGCTGGCCGTGAGGAACGCCGAAAGGCTGTGGAGAAACTGTACAGGATACGACTCACCTGAAAGGCAAAGAAAGAGGGAAGACAAATGATGAAAAGGTTATTAACAGGAAGAGAAAATAGAGTTTGGGAAATACAGAGAAGAAAATATTCATCAGAAGACAATAGCACCCTCAGGTGGCTCATTATTGTCAGTTCAACTAAATAAGCTTGTATCCCATCATGTTTACGTCATTCTACAGGTCACATACAAAAAAGAAATGTCTCAAAGTGCATGTGTTTATTAGAGTATAAATATCTCTGATCTGAATACACTGTGAGAAAATGCAGAGGTTGTGGCCCGGTGGTCTCATGACAACTTCAACTGCTATCTGCAGAAAGTTCAATTTGTTAAAAAGGAACCCAGACACTTTGCCTGCAGCATTTCATTTATTCTTTCTTGTTACAGCTTATCTTTGACTGGAGCGTTGGGAATGGTCATCAAAAAAGTTCATCAAATAGGGAAACTTCACCTTCATCAAGTGATTTTTCACACACATTTCAGATGTAAAACTTCTGAAATGTGTTCTTTTATCCCGCTTTCACTCACATCAAATAAAAGACGCTTTTAAATGCAACGTTGACATTTCATAAAAAGGATAAAGAAAAGTCTGGGAAATAGCAGGAATGCTGCCTTTGGACTCAGGTGACCATAGGGGCCCGTCAGTGTCTGCACATGAATCAGCAGGACAAGATGTTTTTATGTTTATGGGTTAGATAACAGAAAACTTCTGTGGGTTGCTGTTCAGAAGCTGCTTGGTGCAGATTTCATTTGTTGTAATGAAACAGGAATAGTTTAATAAATAAATACTGAATAATAAAGGCTCTGAAGGATTAGATAAAAAACAATCTAAAGGATTAAAAAAAAATTCCCAACCTAATTGCAGCTGGACTTTGAAGCCAACTCAAACCTAGATGTCACTGGCTGAAGCTCACCCCAGTGAAACGGGAGCCATGCTGCGCTTCAGCCAGTAATATGGATTAAATGAATGCAACTCACAGCTTCTTTGATGTGGCAGGAGAAAACATGAATCTGGAAGTCCTCTGAACTTCTGTAACTCTCCGTGAAGGAGAAACAGTCACTTTCCACCGAGCCCTCTCGACCACGAGCACAGAACAACACCTTGTAGATGGGAAAGGAGGCGATCTCAGTGCCTGTAGCCTGGTCCACAATTCTAAAGGGGAGGGAGACTTTGAGTTAGTGTTTTTCCTCTCACTGCATCATAAGCTTAATGCAGAAAATGTAACCCTAAATACATGGCATTAACTTATTATTCAACCAGTTATCCGTCAAACTAAGCAGTAAAGCATCTACTCATGTTGCATCAGAGCAGAAATTTCAGAAACAGAAACTTTTACTGCTTAGTCATACGTCTCATTTCC
Source organism: Leuresthes tenuis (assembly GCF_036924035.1). Taxonomy (NCBI): domain Eukaryota; kingdom Metazoa; phylum Chordata; class Actinopteri; order Atheriniformes; family Atherinopsidae; genus Leuresthes; species Leuresthes tenuis. Next base: position 10,136,946 of record NW_027325361.1, on the reverse strand, counting down.
TCTATGATGCATCGAAACGTTTCATGTTCTACTTTCATTAAAGTTATTTTCACTTCATCAGTAACTGCTTTTCATCTGATGGTAAACGGGCATTATGTGTTAATCCTTTTTTTTTTTTAGATAAAACCACACTCCTGCGCATCAGTCCTTTTGAAAATGTGTGTCAGTTCTCAGGTGTGGTCTTCTGTCCTCCCAACCTGCAGTCTAATTAAGGATACGAAACAAATCCTCTTTTTGTGTATCGACTATTGTATTTCATCCGGTTCGCGTTACAGCCTGTCTCGCTCCTTCACACAGGGTTTTTTGTCTGACCTGACGGAGCCATCTGGACCACAGGGGACATGCAGGGTGATGGGAATGGGGATGGCACTCTCGGCTCGCAAGGTCTCCATAGCGCTCTGTGCCTCTGCCTCATTGCGAGGGGCTTTGACCCAGGTACAACCCAGGTATGATAGCTTATTAAATTGGACACTGTCTTCCTCCAGGACAGTGGGACTGCATGGTCCGGGGCATGCCTCTGCAAACAGACAGAGAGGAGAAATTTAGTAAAATAAGATTTATTTTACTTGAATTCAATAACAAAAACAATAGGAATGTCAATGGGAAACCACAGTATATGTAAGCAGATCAGCAAAAAAAAGAGACTGAAAAGTTGTAAAGATAAAGAGACGGTAAGATATAGTGACACAGGAAGTTAGTGGGTCCTCTCTCTGAAATGATCTTTGACCTGAAACTTTCACACTGACAAACAGGAAGCAGAACAAAGAAAGAAGCAGCTGGACTTCCACTGCTGGTTGACTCTTATTTTTTACCATGCTAACCATTTCCTCTTAGTTCCCTCTGCAGCTGTGCAGCACAGCAGCACGTCAACTAAAGGTAGCATGGAAAATGTGAAAAGAATAGCAAGAGTAGAATGTAACTTTAAGATCAATAAACAAATGTGGAAAAGTAACGAAAAAATTAACTGGTGAGGCATAACTGTAACATCTCGCTCTACCTAACATATGGCATCTATGGCAGGGAAAGTTCAAATAATTATCTTTGTTTCTTTGCTTATATTCAGTACATACCTTCACCTATTTCAGTTTGTAAAGCAATACCTTTCATTCTGGATAACGCTGCCAACTCAACTAATCATCTAAAGAGACAAAGGCATGTCCTTCCGTCTCATATGGCACACAGTATAACCAGTCGTTTCATTTTACCTGAAATCATCCAAAAATACACAAAGAGGAACAACACACACTTCCTCTCCTCTCATTCAGAGCCTCACATTCATTTTTCTGTAGTGTTACAACTTTCTGGACACTGTTTGACAAAAAGATGCTCAGAAAAGAAACAATTAATGTTCTACATCCTGCTTGAATGAGCCTTACAAATCAATTATTTATATGAAGAAGCAAAGAAGAAGAAGAAAACAAGCTCAAGTAGTCGAAATTGCTGCATCAGCGTGTTCTTGCTTAGCAGTTTGTGTGGTTAAAACTGATCTGATGGATCCATTGTGGCAAACACCCGTGGTAAGGAGAGAATGCCAGCCTGTGGCTAAAGAGTCGGCACCAGACCCCAATATAAGATGGTCGATGTGGATCCTGACTATTACAATACATCATATAGCAGTTTCCTTTCCTTTTGGTGATGCAGCACCTGGCATTACACATCATTCAGAGATATAACATTGAATTGAAATCACAAAGTGGGAATTCAAACAGTCATAAGTCAATGTAAAAGAGTCATTCATGTGTAAATATTATGAAAACATGAATGTCCTTCTGTAACATTCTTTGTTACAGCAGAGCTGAAGAAGCCTCTGCCTGAACACAGGAGGATGAGCAGTCTTGTCCATTATGTGGAGCAGATTTTGCAGCATTCTTCAGCGCATAAACTCTTATCAGTTTGTTGAGTTTCTCTGAGTCCCTGGCTCTGATGACGCTGCTGGAAACAGATGAATTGTATCTGTTTAACATAATTAACTGCAGTCGGTTCCTTCAGCTGTTTTTGTTCGTTTGCATTTTTGGTGATTACCACTCACTTATCGAGCTTTTTGTTACTTCCACCCAAACCTTTTAGAGACCTTAGAAACCTTTGCTGCTGCGTGTAAGTGAAACAAGAAAACGTTTCAATCTCAACATTTTACATGTTTCCTATGTTCTATTATGAATTAAATGTTGGTTTAGGAGATATGCAAATCCTTGCATTCTAATTTTATTTAAATTCTACACAGAATCCCAAATTTCTTGGATTCAGGTTGTACATCACATCCATCCATCCAAGCAGCCATTGATTTTATATAACCTCTGAGTTTTGGACAGACAGGTTTAAAAAGTCAAATAACTGAGTAGCATAGCAGAGAATCGATGATAAAATTATAAGTTTCCTGTTGGGTCAGTGTCAACTTTGGTATTTTTTGCAAAAACTTAGCCTCACAATTAATTTACCAGGATATGCTGCCGCAGTAACTGTGCTTCAACTATGTTGAACTCGCTTTATAGAATTAATAAACTGGAAATGAGTCAGAATGGTGGACATAAGAATGAATTATTTGGAAAGCTTGCTCTGCTGAACAGGCTCCCCAGTCTTTAAAAAGTGGGTTTAAATTCACACTTTGATTTTTGACACTGATGATTAAGAAAAACAATCTGAAGAAACTAAAAATGGAACAAAATCAAAGGAGGACAAATCTGAAAACACGATCAGATTTGGTTGATCAGATAACTGCTTAATTGAAATATATGAATGTAATAATGAGTGCATCTGGATCCTGCAGCAATGCCGCGCTAATGCTTCTCGCTGTGACTGAAAAGCTGCACTTGGGCCCATATTAAAAAGTTGTTTGTTGAACCATCTGAGCAAACCTGTTCATGCTATCATACAAAACAGTTGAGGCCATGTCAGAGAGGCCAAACACCAGCTTTGCTCATCTAATATGGCAAAACTGGATTTTGGTAAGTCAAAGGAATGTACTCGACTAGATTTTTGTCAAGGCACTAAAGACTGGTCTCACAGGTTTCTCTTCAAAGAATGCCTACACATGATTAACACCCCAGTAGTACATATGCACTTCTCCTTCCAATTTCCCTGAAACACATATCGAACAACAGCATGAAGTGTGAATAGTTGGGAGGAGAAAGAACAACTGACATAATGCTTCTGTACTGTTGCTATGATTCTGGTCTGTTCTGATTTACCTAATTAAATTTCAGCTGCAATGTATACAGCTAAAACATAAACTGACATTTCAATGTGATCCATCTTGTCGGAATAAAATGTTACTAGAAGGAAGAAAGTGTGTTACATTGCAGTTCATTTTCTGAGTGTGATGAATCAAAAAACTATTGACAAACGGAGCCCATACCTGCAGACTGGGTCTTCACGATTTTGCTCTCTGGCTCCTTGTGCTTCTCCATCTTTTCCACGCAGCTCTTCTCTACCTTCACCTCATCATCATCATCATTTAGGACCTCCTCCATAGCTTTTTCCAGCTGGTCGCTACCATCCCAAGACATCTGAGGAAGAGAAGACAAAGAACAACAAAGACTGGAATGAGAAAAAGGACGGATAAAGAATAATGTGATTTTCTCAGTCCATCATAAAATCCCAGAAGCACAATATTTCAGCTAAAAATAGATTACTTTAGAATTCTGTGCATTATTGGCATGACTGTTAGAAACGGATTTATCCAAATGGTGCTGACCTTGAGTCTTGGTTTACCCTCAGAGCCCTGTGGTGACCCAGCAGAGCTGGACTGTACCAGAACAAACTCCTCACTGGTGACGGTGGCCACGGACTCTGTAGAGCTGCTCACTTTTCCCAGTGAGGAGCTTTCATCCATGGCTCGCAGGTTTACTCAGGGTTGGCCAGGGGGACCAGGTCAAAGCTCTCCCCTTCCCTCCTGTCTGCCCAGCACCGTAGGAAGGCAGCCTGCGTGCACAACAAACACCAGCATTAGGTCATCCAGGCATTTTTCTGTTGTGCTTGTGAACAGCGTTGGTAAATATGTACGGAAAATTAAGTCTGCAGAAACCCTTCTTTGGGAAAATGACTTTCGTTAATATAGTTACAGGATTTGCATGAGTGCTATTTTTGATTTTTGTGCAATTATACAAACACACTAATCAAAGTTTTAGGGAGTTATTGTGTGCAGTGTTGTCACAGTAATGTACAAGAGGAAATCAAGCCACAATTAAACTGGCCATACGACTTTTACCAGCTTTTCTGACCCACAGGTTTACTAGATTTATCTCTGCGTAAATGACACCAAGCCAAAGGTAAGGATCACCTGTGAAATCTAACCTCGAGATGAAGTTGCAGGGTACAACGAATAGTTTTCTGTTAAGCTGAACACTGTTATCACTCATCGTAGTAACCCTGCTGCCACATTTCTATTCAGTCAGGTCAGTGACAAAACAGTTTATGTTTAACTGTGAAAGAGATTATACTGTGAGCCTAAAAAATGACTAAAATAACAAAGTTTTACATTTTAAAATGCCATTTTACCTTTTACTTCAGGGTCAGGTAGAGATATGCAAAGTGTTAATTTGTGCTTTAGAACAAACCAACGAACAAACTATTAATAGATTACTTCTTATTCACCTATTTATACCGCTGCTCTGTGACTTGTAACAGTCTCTTTTACTTCCCTTCTGAATATGCATTTTAATGCTTCCCTTTTAGAAAAATCAACTGACAAAGTCTAACATCTCGCCCCCCAACTGAACGCGTTACATCCTGCTGAATCGGTAAGTTCGCTGGGAGTTGGTCAAACCACAAAAAAGACCTCTTCATGCACAAATACATGTCTGTAGCAAGCAAAGGCTAAATATCCAAGAAAGTTGGCAAGATGGATCACTTTCAGCTTTCACAAATGACATTTTCTTGACTAAAAAAAAAACTAAATATACTATAAACTAGTGGCTGAGCAACAGAAATATAAAAAGGCAGTTCAATCATCAATAAATCTGTCACACGATGGCTTTTTTTATGTATCCGTAGGTCATACCAGCACTGGAAATGATCATACTTTCGTTTTGAATGAATATTTTTGCCAGCTACACAACAGTTTAGGTTTGCAGTGTTTAAGAGGAGGGGCGCACGCACACAAGCAAATACACATCATACAGACTAAATGCATGAAGAGGCCATTCATTCACACACAGTGACATGACTACATGCACACAGGAGGCATTCATTCACACTTTAACCAGGCAAATTATATTCATACACTTATCTTCGGCACATTAACACACGCGGAAACCGACAGGGTCATGTGCTTCATTCACTCCGATTAAATTATGCAAACCACAGCATGACAAAGGAAGCTAACTTTCCCACCGGTTAGCTCATAGAAGTAGCCACAATGAGACAAATAACAAATCCATAAAGCAGGAGAGCATGCTGGAAAAGTGTGTCATGTGGAGCGACTGTCTACTTTGGTTCCAGCAGCTCATCTCTTCAACACTAAAGACAAAAGCAAGATATATCACCTAAGCTGAAATAGGTGTTAATTCTAGTTTGCCAGATCCCAGAGATATAAGGGAGGTCTCTCTCACACACACACACACACACACACACACACACACACACACACACACACACACACACACACACACACACACACACACACACACACACACACACACACACACACACACACACACACACACACACACACACACACACACACACACACACACACACACACACACACACACACACACACACACACACACACACACACACACACACACACACACACACACACACACACACACACACACACACACACACACACACACACACACACACACACACACACACACACACACAAAGGCAATGCAACGACATTTACATGTGATGAAATCCCTTTTACAAGAAAAAGGAGAAAAGGGGCTTTTGAAATGTCATTTCAACATGATTATCAGTACATATAAAACATTTTATTCTCATTATACTATTTCCTCTAACTGTTGATGCTCTTACGTGTCCAGGCAGTCTCTTCCTCTTTGGACTGAACTCCAACTACAAAACACAGCAGCAAATTTGCACCCAGTTATTACCAGCTTGTCCCTCTAGCACAGGACCCATTGGCAGCCTTGCTGCCAACCAGCTGTATGGAAAGAGTGAGCGGCTGTTGTGACAGACAGATGTACAACACCCACTACTACAGCCAGGCTAAGAAGCTCCATTACATCTGCAGGGATGCCTGTGTTTCTACAAGCCGGTCTGCTAAGCCACGACCCGAGTAATTGCACAAGAACCCGTAAGATGCACAAGAAGGTAGTTCTGACATTTCATGAGAGGAAGGGGAGGGTGAGCGAACCTTTCCTTCTGATTATCTTTTGTTCTTCTAGTGAAAGAATAAGCATGCGGTATGATATCTGTTCTAGTTGTACATAATACTGGCAGCCCGACTAATACGTGTGGCTAAAACTAACTTCTTCTGTTTTATGACTCTGCTGACCTCAGAAAGAGGAAAATAAAAATGCTAATGCAGCCCGACTTGCTGACTGCATTTCTCCTGAAAGTTTACAGGCCACACTAAACAGATCTTTCAAAGCGACCCATAAAACCAGTTTAATCTGTATAAACATAGCAACGCAGATTAGGTTAAACAGGGTTTGAGTTCACCAGCTTAACGACAGTATCAATCATGTGTGTAGCCTTTTGTCTTGTCCATTTTCAGATTTCTGTCCCTGCTCACCAACTGTACGTCATCTTTGACAAGACAATCCATTCAAAGTGTATTTCACAGGCTATGTGTCGGCAGTTTGAGACACCGCTGTATTAGGAGTCTGAATGTGTGACTACTTTCAAAGACTAGGGTGTGACACTAGCATTGACAGGACTGGGAATACATTTCCCTGTTCTGCCGGCAGAAAGTCCTTCATGCGAAGTCCTCCAGCAAACACGAGCACCCACAACTAGTCCTAACACCTGAAGACGATGAAGATAAACGACTTCATGCAGCCAAACAGAAAAAAATGTTCCGCTTCCTGCAACTCTTTGGGAACTAAAACAGCCATGAAGCTTCTTCTTGAACAAAACAGTCCCTTGACTTCACACCTTACACTGAAGCACTTCCTGTTAGGTCTACAGCCACAACCATACAATACTCACCATCATCAAATATAACTTACCGTCCACTTGTGGGTTTACGGTACATTCTTACACTTACACTCACTACTGGGTGCAAAGTTTTCACCTGAAGTGCATCAGCAACATGATACAGAATAAAAAAACTGAGGAATTATTGCAAAATTAAGGTTAATAATTCCAGATAGATTAGTTCTTACTCTGGCTGGCTTTGAAACAGACATTCTTTTAGTACCCTGACGTTAGTAAACCAAGGACTGGCCTATATCAGGCTGGTGTCCCTGCTTACTGTAATATCATTTGTTGATACTATCAGTCGACTGCTTTTTGTATACAGAAGCTTTGTGACTTTAAAAGTGTTACCAATATTAATCCTTGTGAGCTTGTACTGCTAAACATGTACCTGATTACTTCCAAAAAGTCAATTAGGGTATTTAAAGTTAGAAATGGTTTAGATTACAAGATCTTAACTTAAAAAAAATTTCAATTATTTTTCAATCAACATCCTGAAATCCCCAAAATGTTATAGTTACAATAATGATAGAAGCAGAAAAGCTGATTATTGCTAGAGCTGAAAACATGCTCTGCTTGATTTGCCTAAGGAATGACTTAATATTAGGAAAATAGGTTTTTAATTTAGACATCAACTTTAGTTAAAACTAATCTTTTTGCCAAGTCAAACCCTAACTTACACGCAGATGCATTTAAAAGAGCTTCAAAGCAAGTCAACCGACCAAGCCCAAAAAAAGAAACAATTAAACTTGTTCAGGATGTGGAAATTCAAACCACAATGACAAAATAACGAGGAGACCGGTACAACACTAGGAAATACATGTTCGCATAACCACAGATCAGAACGTCATTAGCCTGTCAAGGATCTATCGATGCCCTTGAAACTGCATGTAAGCATGTCAAGAACCGTATTCTACATCAGTGGTTAGCCGATGTAAGCTTCTAAAAGCACAACGATACCCATCAGTTTTTACAGCTTCACTGATGCAACTCACCAAACCACAGGTTAAATCAACATTGCACTGCAACAGCCTCTCTCTGGAGTGCAGTGACTCTGCCCTTTCTGTCTGGAGTTAATCTACCTTCAAAATAATCATTTAATAAGGCACAACCTATTTTTTCACACTCATGTCTCATTTTTTTTTATAAACAAAAAAAAAAGGCAGTGGCACCTCTACCACTAGCTTTAATGTTATCATGAAGTATAGCAAAATAAGGCTTTACAAAAGAAAAAAAAAAAGCATAACCAAAGTTATTTTACACATTTATTTATAGCTTGTGGATTGAATAGTCCCCCTCAGTCCCACCTTCAGCTGAACAGCAAGATACAGCCTGTAGTGATGAGGTCATTCAGACCTATAATCCTGGAGCTCATCCACAGTAAAACAAATCGTAACAACAGTTGGATGAAGCTGGGGCATAATGTCTATTACACATCTGTAAACCCTTAAATCAAATCACCCAACTGCGTGGAGTGAGTCAACCAAAAACTTAATGAGTCCCTTCTCAATGAAATGCCACAACATGGTAGCTCACTCCGACCCTAAAAAGTGTTATCTGAAAGCATCTTTTTGTCTATTTAGGTATTGATAATCGTCTTATTCCACGTAAATTACTGCAGTAAAACTGGTTGCTGCTCCCATTGTCTACAGCTTTGGATAGAACACATTAGTCTCACAGCATCAACAACACCCTAGCGTTTCATGTCAGCTTGCCATTTTCACTCTGGTTTTACGAATATTTAGATGATTAAATGACTTTGGCAGTACAATAACGTCTTCGTGGTTGTCAAGCACATATGGGAAGAACATCTGAAAAGCGGTCAAAATCATCTCACAGCAGCTAACTTTAGGCAAACGTCACAAACAAACAGACCGACAGGCAAAGATTAAGCTAACAGCAAGCTAACTTATTCCCAGCAGACAGTGTAGTTATTTCCTCGCCGCGGACATAACAGCATTGATTCGTCACAAGCAGACCTGTAGACAAGAGGTAATCTGTCAGAACAGGTGAATGCGGAGTGAACAGGAAGTACCTGTGTGTCTGAAAGGGTAGACCTGCAAGCCAAAGCTAAGTTTGGCTAATGCTAACCAGCTCGAAGTCCAAAACAGTTGGACCACTATTTAGTGGAGCGAGCTATCTCAGCAATACCCCGCCCGGCTCCTGGGGGAAAATCCCGAGAACGAAGAAGGAAATGAACATTTATCTCTCACTGCATACAGGACGTGACTCTGAATGAAACATACGTGTTGGTAACAGAGCTGTCAACTTACTTGTTTGGAGCGTTATAGAGTTGCTTGATGTATGTCAAAAGAGTTGCAACGAAGATCGTGTGTGTTCAAAGCGATGAATCACTCGGGATTTTAGCTGGACGACTTCCGGTATGAAACGTTAGTTATGTGTAACGCATGCGCGGTACTCTTAAAGCGTTGATCCCATATCAGATCATCTACACAGTAATTTGTGCTTCAAGGAATTGCGTCTATATTGATATATCTCAAAATAACAGCTGTTTAATACGATGTCTCCCGAACAGCATAATTTAACCACATATAATTTCTTGTAGAAAAGTCAAGATTGGAAAAATATTCATGAAAAAGGGAAATTTATTTTCAGTCCAAGGGTTCTTTATTGGAGACAGTCCCTCTTCTGAGATGCTCTATGGAGGGCATGGATAAACACGGGAAAACTCTCAATAGAAACTAAGTATATATATATATATATATAATTTCTACAGAAGAAATAAATAAACAAGCGCTTGTTGTCTTGAATTTCACTAAATTTAACTCTTGATCCTTTTTTTTTGAGTGGCTTCCTTTGTCACTTTGAGTGACTGCAAAAAAAATGTGAAGACAGGCATGAACCATGTTTGTCTTGTGATGGGGAACCACTGGGGTAAATGAATGCTTTGTTCAGAAAAGTAATTTTACTATTTGGTAGCGGTTATTCTCGTGACAGTCATTACTGAAACGTCAAACTTAATGCTGCCCTCGGGGTACGGGATAACACAATCACAGAAAACTTTACTTTCCTCTGTTTCCAATCTCAAACTTGTGATTGAATATATTATGCATAAAAATTTGTGTTTGTGCATGCATGGATTTAATCAATAATCATGCAAAAAGTCAATTCAAGCAGTTACAAATCTTTAATTCTCAAAAGTTAACACCATGTTACTATTTCTGTTTTTATCACGTACGATTTCTTTTAACCACATTTTTAAAAATCTTTCTTCTATGTTTTCAAAGATAAGCGCTTAAGTAAGTAGTAAAATAGACAGCTAGTACAATGTCTAAATGAATAAATGAATGACAATAGAGGCAAAGTGGACGTCGACATGGAGAAATATCAGTTGTGTACTCTAACATAATCTAGCCCAACTTGTCTCTCTTTTAACAGTTTTCAATACATTTATTCACTTTTGTTAGTTAATCCAGAGCAAACCACTTTGGATGTGAAGTTGTCTGTTGAATATATTTAAATTTAACTGATGAAAACTTCAGCTATGCACTGCTGAAAAGAATTAGGGGAAAAACACATTTTTTGGCTAAATGCTTGTATTAAAAAAAATGTCTCAAAACTCTCAAACTTTATCACACCATGCAAGTTTGAAAGGTTCCTTGCACTGCTTACTCAACCTCAACTCCTAAAGCCTGTACACAGAAATATAAAGACCAATTCCACCAGGAACCTAATTGAGGATGGGAAGTGATGTAGTTAGGAAAATGAGAACTGTGTAAAAGCTTTCAATCTCATAAATGTGTAACACAGACCTTCTTACAATATGAAAAAAAGAGAAACTACATAGTTATTTGCATCTCAAATATTCATTGTCAGAGTAGTACAGGAGTGAAGGGGGAGTGTGTAGACAAATAGCACAAACCAGTAAATTACTCTCCCTCTCTGAAGATGTTCAGATCCCAGCGTGCATCACTCTCAATGGAGAAAACTTCAGGATCGAGAGATTGCTTCCTAGGTAATATTTACACGTCAAACTTTTTGCATCAGTGTCAGTAAAGAAAAATGAATAAAGTTAATTTTAAGCGTACCACCATTGCATTCATGGGCTCAGGCTCTGCTGCTTCATTACAGGTTTCCCAACGAGAGGAGAGACATTAAACTTCTGTGTCCATGTTCCTTTCTTTAAATGCTTGTAAGTCTATCTACAAGTGCAGCATCAAAACATCTCACAAGGTGGACACAGTGCTCGCAATATACCCCAAATAATGCTTAAGGGATAACAACTGATAAACGTAGACTGCAAGAGATGAAGAGCTGCAGTAGTTCGCTGGACATCTTGCATAGAAAAATCTCTGGTTGTCCTTCCTCCCGTACATTTTCTTCAGCCCATATTTCCAGTAATCCAAAAAGAGACGTTGACTTTTCCTTCTGTGACTTTTTCAAAAATATTTCACTTCCTTTTCTGCTCATCTTGACAAGCAGAAAGTTACTGTTGGGAAGATGTGTTGCACAGAAAAATCCTAAATGATCTCAGACAGCCCTCAGTTGTTAAACACACAGTATACAGTCAAAAGGCTTTATTTTTGTGTAGGAGCATAAAAGGATGTTTTCTCACAGACACAGTTCATCTACCACCAATCACAGAATAATTACTACTTTTGTGAGCATAGAAACTTTAAATGTAATGGCATGATATGAGCAATTGTTTAAAAGGGATTGTTTCTAGTCACTTTAATCATCAGCAGCTGATTGAGACAGTTTGATTATTTCTCTCAGAACCCCTTACTGTAAATAAATGTGTCGCCTCCACAAACTCACCGGCAGCTACAGTGAGAGTCAAAATGATTTCTGTGGTTGTGTTAGTGGTGGTGCTGGTAAGTGTGAGTGTGTGGAAACGTTGGGCGGTCACACCTCGGTGCTGATGGCTCGGGTGTTGGTGTAAAAATCAGGAGGCCGGCCTCGCTGAGTGTCTCTCAGCAGGGGGCCTCGCACAGCAGGCAGCGGAATCGCCAGCGCCTGGTTGTCATAGTGCGTGGGCATGTAGGTGATGCGCTCGCCGCCGTTGCGCATCTCATCAGTGGTGCGGATGTAGAAGGGCGAGTCATACGGTGAGCAGCTGGGACAGTAGCTGCGTCGACCCCCTGTAGGTTTAGTGGGATTGGAAGATTTGGGCGGCTCTGGTGGCGACAGAGACAGCGGATTGATGATGGGTCCATCCAGGCCGGAGATACTGCAGGTGTTGCAGGCAAAATGTTGCTGAGAGATGGAGCCGCTGTCAGACCCATTCTTCTTACAGCAATAGTACTACAGAGAAAGAGTTTTGGTGTGAAAGAAGTTCATGATAGGTCAAACACTGAATAACAAAAATAAAGTAATATATTTAAATATATATAAATAAATAAATAATTCAACACTTTAACGTCTGCACTGAGAAAAAAAACGTTTCTCTTGACTTTTTAATTTGCTTTTGGCAATAATAATGAGAATCAGTGTTTTTTTTCTATTTATTTCTTTTAGCATCACATAGCAAAACTGAGTGGCACAGATAGTTTAGGTTGGTTTAGAGCAGGACATTAAAGGGATCATTCTCCTGTGATTCACTCATTTGCTAAAAGTAACTACTATAAAAACAGTTTTATTAAGCAGTGTCTAACGCTCAATTATAATTATCATAAATAAATAAATCATTTGCATTGCACTTTTCTTAACAATGTTAAAGTGCTTTACAAGAAGGGGTGAGGTAAGTTAATGGGGTGAACTGATAGGTTTGGATGGATGTTCTCAAGAACACAATAATAAAGTGTTTGCCGAATGCATCAGACATTGCCAAAAACTTTTTTCAAAGAGGGAGGTTTTTAAGGATGGATTTGAGGGTAGCTGAAGACTTAATGTGTCTGATTTCAGTGAGCAAAGAGCTCCAGAAGATGTAGTGCTCTAAAGCAAAACGCCCTTTTTCCCTTCGTCTCATATCATTGTCTGGGAATAGTTAGCAGAAAACTGTGGATCTCAGAGGTTGGGAGGGCACATACCAGGTCAAAAAGTCTTAAATGTTTCTGGGTGCAGCACTATTTTAGGCTTTAACCGTCTGAGGGTTAAAGGTGAGCTGTAAGATTTTGGAATTAATTAAACGGCTGAAAGAAGAGGGCATTTTGAAAGTCAGTAGTGAAAAGAAATGACCTAATTTTTTAGATTATGTTAAACTGGAAAAAACAACACTAAACAACATGTTTGACTTGAAACTGAGGTCAGAATTATATATTTTTTCTACACTTTGCAGCTTTGGTTGTATCATTTGGTCCATATCTGAGACCTGATAGCTTACCCAATAAATAACAGCAAAGAGTTTATCTGTTATTTCAATATATTGACACAGTTTTGTATAACTATTCAGAATGAAAATAAGTACCATAAGGCAGAGTGTCTATGGATTTAATGTATTTTGTTATTGCCGTGTCAAACTGAAACTTGTGGTTATATTAGCTCACTTACAAACCATGTATAGTGTAAAATGACATAACCATGAGCCTAATACACAGTGAGAAATTACTGGGGAGACTCACTGTGTCAGCCATCGAAAACGTCTGGGCTGTACTGAAAACTATACATTTCTACAGTAACCCATAATACAAATACCTCTGCTTGGGAGACCAATATTTCATGGTGTCAGCCTTAAATACTTTTATGTCCCTGATGAACATTTGCTTTTGGAAAATACATACATACTGTGTGATGTTTCCCCATCCTAATTTGAATTTTTTTGTCTTTGCATTTCACCAACTTTTGCCTCCTGCTGAGTAATCCTTTCTTATCTGAGTGCACTTTGTTATTGTTCATGTTCCTGGTTGGTATTATGTTTCTCCAGTTTCCTTATTCCCCCCACATTTCCCTTGCCTGTTTCCTCTGTACTGCTGACTGCCTCCCTACGCTTGACCTTCACCAGTTTATTAAGCTTCCAAACTCTTGTCAGGCATCCTGCTTCTGGATCTTCCTTCTGGCCAAATCTAATCTAATAATTCCAAGTACTGACATGTCATGTACACATCTGATGTATCAAACACATATGGTGAAGTCATACCTGGAGTCTACAATAGCAGAGCACGGCTATGATACACAGAAGTATCACTGTGGCCAGTATTCCTCCAGTTATGACAACAGTTCCAGCTGTCATCCGACCAGCTCTCCATCAAACTCTGACATGAGCACAAGAAGTGAAAACATCAGCATTTTAGTGCTCAGCAAAGGACACAAAGGTCAACAATCATGTGAATACAGATGCAATGTAGTTAAACTGCACATGCAAGGGTAGTAGGGTGCTGTTTTAATAGATAACATATGTCACTGTATCCAAGGTGAAAAATGTTACAACTTTTATTTGTTTTAATTCCTTGAGTTTTCATGTCGTGCACTACTTTATGCAATGTTTGGTTGTGAATAAAATGTTTTGCCTTCATCACCAAATTGCAAGCTGAATATATCTAAGTTTGTGCGAATATGAAATGAAAATAACTTGACATGAATAACTACAAATATCTGTAGCTGAATACAGAATATACAGTAAATGCCCAGAAATGCAAGCGGGTAGAAATCACATCATTCCAGGTCACTAAAAACACACTGAGAAAGTCCGGATTTTTCATTCATTTGCCTGGTTGGGAATGTCGCTATACTCACGTTCAGCAAAGTTGCTTAACACCTGAAAGCAGACAAATAAAGATATCATTTAAAAAGACTGACAGATCGATAATATAGGCAGGAAGGTATATTGGACAAACTTACATCAGAGGAGTGTTTTAAAGGTTGTATGGGCGAACAGAAGCCAAATGAGAGTTCAGTGGCAAGAGATCACACTGCCTGATAGCCAACGCTGTATGAACATATCTGCAAGAAAAAACATTGAGGGGGAGAGGTAAGGAAGCAGGGAAGATGAAAAGGATACTTAAGTGTAACTGAGTACCTCTAACTTTATTTCTCCACAAGGTGGCACCAGGAGTACAGAATAATCTCTCTCAAACAGGCTAATGCCTTGTTAAAGTCATTCCCTCTTTAGAAGGATAGAATAACTAGGAGTGAACTAAAAGGAAGAAAATAATAGACCGCTGTTGTCTTAAAATATAAGCTCAACTGCTGAACATATCAAAGTGTTCAAATAGAACAAAATCCATATTGCTGAGCAATGTCTCTGCCATTCACACTGAAGTACACACAAACACACATGTGCAGCATCACAGGACAGCGGCAGTAAAAGTGATTTAGGAACAAGGGGTCCAGTTGATTGGGGTTTTACTGTGGTCTGTAGTCTGAGGCTTGTCGAGGTGAAGTGAAATCTATTGGCGCTGATAAAAGCATGAGCCATACCAGATTAGGGTGGAGGTCAAAGGCACCTCGGTGTATGGGGAGAAAAAGGGGACATAATGGGAAAAAAAGAATAAATGAAGGACCATTTCTGGTACTCAAATGTGTCGGGGTCAGCGTAGACTCATGGGTTTCTGTGTGAGCTCATTGAGCTCATTTATCAGACTGTCCCTTCACATATCTTCTGTTTGACATTCGAACACACTGACCTGTGTGTTTGTGTGTTATGTTTTAATGTGAGCATGAGCGTAATTTGATAGATGGCGTGCATCACAGCTCTATGATGACCATCCTATCTACCTACGGTCAGGGCCGAAGAAAAACAGAGATGAGGAGCTGCTTTAATCTGCTCTGACTCATTTTTTATACCTGAAGGAGGACTTGTAACACCATTCAAAAAGACGGAGATCTATCAAATTTGCAAGATCCCCATTGGACACTATACACTATTCATTCCAGTCCATTCTCACTGGGTACATACTGCAGACTGATAATGATGTTGGTTTTTCAGACCTCATTAACATGCCACCTTTTTATTTTGTTTTTCTTTATATGTATATATTCATCTATATACATATAGATGTATATATGTATATATATATATATATATATATATATATATATATATATATATGTCTTGACTTCAGCAGCCATTACAATAGAGCTGACAGAGCAGGACAGTTTTCTGGATGAAAATCTTCCATTGAAACATGATATTTTTTTAAAATTATGATTCTGTAAGTCATCTCAAAAATATATAAATAAACTTACACAAAGGCGGCTGAACATCTGATTATGTGTTGTTTATCTAATGTAAGAATCTGCATCAGTTTCTTCATGACATGCACAACGGTCCAGGACTACTGTAATTCTGAGACTGGGCTTATTCCAGGGGCTGTGATGTGAACATCTACCCAAGCAACAAACTCATTAACCATGTTTCTGTCAGAAAGTACACTACCTTCCATTATTTTTGGAGACCAAACAGGATGGCAGCTGACATGTTCTTCTTACAACCATTCATCAGAACTCTACTCCAGCTCATGAGATCACAGTCTCAGCACACTGAACTATTTCTCATAACTAATACCAGCATACTGACTTATATTGCAAAGGGGAAATGTAGTCACTGTTGTCACCACATCATCCTTTACTCAGACACACAGACACAAAATAACACACAGATTTGTTTTTATCTCCTGTTTACATGTTGCTCTGCAAGCACTTTGAGACAAACTTGTTAGTTAGATTAATTTGAGTTTTCTTGACAAACTATCCAAGTCAGCACACACTATTCACACACACACACACACACACACACACACACACACACACACACACACACACACACACACACACACACACACACACACAAACACACACACACACACACAAGCTATTCCAGGCAGAACAAAAGCTGGATCAGTTACTATTGGGTCCAGATTATTGAGGCTCCTAAACTAGACATTCACTGCCTGAAGAGCTCTGAATACTGATAAGACTCCCATACATACAAAGACAAACATACAGAGTTCAAAGACATATACTTGAGTATCCTAATAAAACATCCATTAGAGTTTTCTTTGTATTGAGCATGACTTAAGTGTTCAAAAGGCAGGGGCATTTCATTAACTAAGTAAAACCACTAAACCTCAGTACTCACCATAAACATCTAATCCAATTAGAGCTGACACTGCAGTGTAATACATGTAAAGTCCATCTGAATTCCTCTTCGTTTCAGGAAGTCATGCTCTTTGCAGCAGTTTGCAGTGCTGTGCAAACATAATCCAGAATGAAAGATAGGGGCTCGAGTTATTTTCCGGGCTTCACAGATTGAAGGAGAAGCTGCATTTTGTTCCTGGACATTTTTTTAATCTCCAGAGACTTTCCAAACCCTTCACTTCTCACACATCAGAAATATGCTGAACAAGCCTCAGAGTTGGGAATAAAACTCTGTAACTCCATCTCCATCCAACAAACAAACAAATAAATAAATATGTGTTTCCGTCAGGTGAATGAATAGATGACTAAATTCATTCCATATGCCACCTTGTTGTAAATTGGAGCTGCAGTGCATTCCAGGCTCAGATACTCGACACTATATTCATTTTTGACAAGTCATTATTTTTCTTAAAGCAAGCAACCACAAAATTTAGGCCTGAGGCAACAATTTCCCACTCTGACACTTATCAGTCATCATGACGGCTTTATAAGTGCACGTCTGGATAAGTGTAAGAAACACTGGTTAGATGACTAAATTCATTCCAATGACAACATTTTGCAGTTGGATGCAGATTGCTTCACCTTGATGCAAATAACTGATCAATGACTGATCACAACACTGCAGGTGGATAAAGTAAGCGCACCATGTTCTTAAAATATACACTTCTGTAAAATAGTAGAGAAAAATGCTTCAAAAACATTAAGAGGCATGACCTTTGCCTTTGCAAACAGACAGATTTTTGTGTTGGGGTGATAGTCCGTAAATATCTGGGAACTGAGCAGACCAGTTGCTGGACTTTTAAAGAGGAATATTATCCCATTATTGTCTGATAAACGATTTTAGCTTCATAACAATCCTGGGTGTTCTTTGTCGTATTTTGTGTTTCATGATGCACCAACATGTTTCCAATGGGTTGTTTACTCCAAGCATTACTGTTTGTAAGGTAAAAACCGATAAAACATGACCGAGGTGAATCTCTGGATACTAGTAACACAAGTACAAGCAAGAACAAAAGCAACACAGAAGAAAAGAAACAGATATTAAAGACTAACAGAAGTCTTCAAGGTCAAAGGCAATTCAAGCATCTATTGCCTTATTTAACTGCTGAACAATCCACACTCACAGTTCTTTTAAACCTTATCTAGATTCTACAAAGCACCTTACAACATGTTTCTCATTCATGCAAACATACACCACTCATACAATGTCGCTCACTTTTTTGCACATTGAGGGGCTGAGGATCGGATTACCAACGTTTCAACTGGAAAATGATCTTGCTACAGTCAGAGCCATAAGCGCTCCAGTTTTAATGTTGAAGATTTACAATCTTTCTGTGTAGTTGGAAGTAAGGGCTTTAATGACATGACACTGTTTGTACACTGGAGCTGCAGCGAAAGATAGCAAATGGACAGTGCTTTACCACCAAATGTGTGACATACTTGTGTGTCAAAGTAAAGAACAGAGTCAAACAAAAACAATCAAATGCAGCAGTATCAAAGTAAAGAACTGAGTCAAACAAAAACTATCAAATGCAGTTTCCTGTTCACTATGAGGTACCAAAAATACTTGATTCCTTGATATTTTATCAACTAGATATGTTTAGTGGTTGCTATTCAATGCCACATTTATAGAAACGACGATTTGTTTGAATTTACAGTTTAAAAATTAATATCGTGGTAAAGTTAGGTTAAAATCTGTATCAGACTGCATCAAATCGAATAAAATCAAATCCAACCAGATTGTTGGTTTAAAAATACCTCACGCCTCAATCGTATTCTAATCCATGTGTCTAGATACACATCTATTTTTTTTTATAAAGGAAAGACACACACCCCAAAAATTAACTGCACAAGAAATCTGTCATGAACTGTACTTAAAAAGCTCTTTCACACATTAATGAAATGAGAGAAGCGGCCGTGGGCGATCTTTGTTCATTTGACCCAAAAACATGTGTGAGTCTAACAATAGTACCTTCCAAATATCATTTAAATTACACTTATCCCATCTGGAGAAGCTAGGGAATAGTACTGTGTTAGAGTCCTGCACTAACATAAGTGAACATGTTTGAACTTGTAAGATCTTTGGGCTGAACTATGAATACACTCAGCTGCTCTATTTACTTTTATAAATGTCCTGTGATACTTGTTCCTTTGTCAGACCCAAATCCTATCTGATCAATAAAAAAAACCAAAAACACACCATCAACTCTATGGCTGCTATAGAAAACAACTCACGCATCCAAACAGGATCCATGGTCACAGCTGAAATGTAATTAGTGTAATCCTGTTATCTGGTGTTCCAAAAGTTTTCCTCTATCTGCATCCTCTGTCTCTCTCGTCTTGCAGCCCAGTATAGTTTGTGTTTTTTGGATGAGTGTGGATGGAAATGTATGTCTGTGTGCCTGCACTGGGTGTAAAAAACAAGCAAATGAGGGGGCTGGGAGTGGGGGGATGTTGGTTTAGAAATTGCGAAGGTGGAATCACAGGTAAAACAAAACTATTTAGCCTGACAGGGAAATTTTACACAGTGAAAGCACTGAGCGAGATCACTACATGACTGTTTGGATTGCCAGATTTCTGGTAATGTTTCATGCTGATAAGTTCATGTTTAGTCGACAAGAGAAATGTAACAAAACACACTATGACCTACGTCTTTACTACATTGTTTCAGCATTTGCCGATCGGTTCTAAACACAACTGGATTTAAGTCTGATTTGCCAAGTTTAATGCAGCGGTGGAGGAAACATAAAAAAAAAATCACCAAAATCAGTACGCTTCATAATCTGAGGAGCGAACAGAAATAAATGATAAAAAACCAGTCCACTTTGTTAACCAAATTCCCTCTTGTTACTTCTAAATATATGCACATCATTTTAAAATTCACTCCTCTTTGTTTGAAATCCTGTCTGTACAATGCCTGAACCACATAGGAAAAACATCATTGTATGGACTCACATCAGAGTAGGTATTTTTATAAGTAATTTCAACGTCTACAGTTCTACACCGAGTGCTGTCACCCTGTAAAGTAAATCTGCTTTCAAGTTTGAGTGTGTGTAGAAAAGAAAAAAGACAAAGCTTCACAAAAGCAAGTTTATAGATACAGAGAATAAAACTGTGCGTAAAACTTAGTGCTCAAAGTTCCCACTCTGTGTGTGATTTCAACATGTTAGCAGCCGCAAATCAGATTTGATGCCTCATAATCCAAACAACACGTGTCTTGAATCTTACTTTCAGTGTTTGCTACTGCCCACTGAATCTGCAAGCCTTTTTGCAGACAACAATAACAGAAAATCTATATTTTGTGAGACCACTCAGGAGACCACTTTGAGACACATAAACAATTCTGAAATGGCAGCTATCACAGCAAATTTGTGGATAAAATTTAGCTCAAGAGGACGACATACATTTGTTTAGCTATTTAGGAAAAGACTGAGAGGGAAAAGAAATGCTAGATGGCTAAATTTACCTATTTTAGCAAATATTGCTAGTAGTGCTGCAGATACATATAAGCAAAGAGCCACATGGAATCAGATAGGAGCATCCTCATCATGTATGTATATCCATCTGGGACACAAATCAGATTTGAAAATTGAAATTGATCGTAAGATTTCTGTTTCCACACAGCCCTGGAAGAATCGGATATAAGTCACATCAAGGGAGGAAGAAAAAAAAAAACTGGATTTTTGTCACTTCACTCTTGTAATATGAATGTAGGTCCTGTTAGATCTTTACTCCTCAAACTGAAGAGAAAAACTGTTCAATCAATCATAGGGTAGATGGTTCTGTTGTTTTCCTCTGAGCTTAATATGTATACATGTATACTTTGTCCTTTTGGATGAACTTAATAAATTTGTTTGTCACCAACTGAAGCATTTAATTGAAATCATCATTTTTTCTTCAATATACAATAATTTTTTTAGGTAAAGCAGCTTCTCTAATGTTTCCTGTCATATAAACATAAATTAATATAGCAACCTTAACAGAATAGTAGTAGTAATAGTAGAAACCCGGCTGAAATCTGACAGGCCACTAAAGCAGCCTTGTCCAGTCACTGGTGGCTTGACTCATTATTGATAAGTATATGTTAATTTACTGTGTACACTCCTTGAGATAAGACTAAAAAAGACAAATTGGATGTTGATATATTCAACAATACCTAAATGCAGCAATGTGCATGGATGATGGACATACACTTTTTTCTTTTTACAATACCCCGTTTATGTGTAAATTGACTTCCTGGATATAAACACTTGCACTTTACTCTGAAAACCTTCATGTAGTGAGGGACCTTTAGGAGCTCAACCAACCGTTATGCCATCTTCCCTCTAAAGCTGTTGCAGCATTTATGGCCCAGAAAGCAGAGATTGATGACACTGAACATTTTTGTTCAATTACTTGATTTTGCTCAGGGTCATTAGGGGCAGAAAATGCAGTGAATGTGAAGAACCACTCTCCAGAATGATCCTCTTGGCCCTATGAATGCACATAACAGTGAGAGTGCTTTGTCCCTGTGAAGCTGGAGAGAGATGAGACAATAGAGAGTTGGGATACAGTTTGAGTCTTTTTCTCAGTACAGCTTGATCCATGTTCTGAAGCCATATACACTGCTGGCAGATTTATAACCACTGAACATTATATGCTCTTATGCAGCTCTCTGGGCTTCTGTACTGTACAGTCTGCCAGCTCCTGATTCAGCTTTTCCACATGCTGGCTGTGACTCAAGATGTGGTGACTACCTCTACTCACATGGCAAATGAAAAGTGTTTAACTGTCCTTCTGTACTTTTTTCATTAACACATCTAAATTGATTTCCTCCCTTTTCATACCAGAAGAACACTTAATATCCTAGCTGGTATTAGCCCTTCCATCTAACTTTTACCCTTAACTGAGATTTTAGCGCTATTACAACAAAACTGCTCAACTAATGGTACTATTACTGTGATTAATGAATCTTTGGTAACAACTAATAATGTACTCAATGACATCAGCTATGAGTGTTTAAGAGTTATGCTCATTTTAAAGACATTAGAGAAGAAAACAGAGTTTCATTGCTGTTATTGCAGTTGTTTTCAAATCTTTTTATATATCAATCTAACTTTAATGGCTATAAGTATTAGAGAACACATTTTCTCTAAAATATCAGCTCTGTGTCAGTGTATTAAACCATCTCGCACCATTCCTCCTCCCCTCCCCCCCTCTTATGCAGCACAAATTTCACTAAAAATGACAGTTGTTCAACACATCAAACTGTTAAATCCAGTATTTTTCTTTTGAGTTGTTAAAATACTTTTAAAGATACAGAAATCTGAATAAATCTGTGTATACAAAGAGACAAAAGTAAAATACCTGTTTTGAATGGACTTGATCTTCAGTTCCTCAGGCAGTACTGCATTAAAAACGGAAATGATTCTGTTGCGGACAGCACCGTAAAGGCTCAGAATCACATCTGTTCATTTTTTTTTAACACAATGTAGTTTGTCTCTGCATCCACGAAGGAAGAACCAAAGACACGCTGCTGCCATCTCAGGGCCCAGGCCTGAGATCTAAGATGGACCGATGTAAAGTGGAAAGCTGTCCCGTAATCTGATGAATCAGAAATTCAGAAAATGTTTGAAAATTATGGACACTGTGTCCTCCACGTTCCAAGAGAGGAACCATGTGGCATCTTATCAGCACAGAGTTCAAAAGCTCGTATCTGATATTATGGGGTTACATTAATGTTGACATGAGATAACCCAATCTCATGAAGGAAATTGATTGAACTACATTATGATGTATTTATATAACGTGATATAACAACACAAAACATTGTAGTTTCACAATGAAGACTCAAAAGCTTAGAATTGCATTGCATGACAAAAAACAACCGCCAAGAGATGAGTTATCATCTCACAATTTACAAACAAGGACTGTGACACTACTACATTTTGAAAAAGAGGACAAATGTGTATATTCCATGTTTTCTCTGGTGATACTGGGCTGCATGAGCAAATCTTTGAAGGCGCCATTGCCAAAAGGCAAAACTGCTCTCCACACAATACCTTTTTTGGGTTTCTTTGGGAGGATTTTCAGAAAGACAAAAACAACATTCTGCACATATTACGTCAGCAAGGCTCTGTATTCTGGGTGTTAAACTGCCAGTAGTCCAGTCTAATCACCCTTTGAAAACAATAAGTGCCTTGTGAAATCAAACTTAATAAAAAAGGACACACCAAAAAGTCGAGCAGCTCATATGTCAAGCAAGGATGAGAAAACATTTTACTTTACTAAAGCTGTAGCATTTTGTCTCCTCAGATTCCAACAGTTTACCGTCTCTACTTTAGTCTGGAGGACATGGCATCCATGAAAATATTTCTGATTCCAAAGGTCTGACAACAGAACCGTTCTCCACTTTGTCTCAGTTAGTTTTAAATAAGCTTTGGTTCAGAGAAAACAGCAGCGCTTCAGGATCATGTTCACATATGGCTTCTGTTTTGTACGATAAAGCTTTAACCTGCATTTGTGGATCATACAGTGAACAGTGTTTAGAGTCACTGATTTCTGGAAGTGTTACTGAGCCCATGCAGTAATTTCCATGACAGAATCATATCAGTTTTCAATGCTGAGCTGCCTGAGGGCCCAAAGATGACAGGCATCCAGTACTGATTTTCATCTGTGTCTCTTGTGCACATTATGTACTGTAGATGATGGAATATTCAAAGTCTTTACAGTTTTATGCTGAGAAACATTATTATACAATTGTAGACAGATTTTTTTATGCTGAAGCTCTACCCATCTTCACCTCTACAAGACTCTACCTCTCTAGGGTGCTCTTTTTATAATCAATAACATAACTTAACTGTTGTCAGTTGGCCTAATTAACTACAACATGTTCCTCCATGTGTTTCTTTTTAGCATCATTTACTTTTCTAGCCTTTTGCTAACTCCATCCCAGTTGTTTTTAAATGAGCTAATATCTTCATGAAATTTATATATTTTTTTCTATTGTGAATGAAACATTGACAAACCATTATATTCTGTGTTTATTCACATTTTACACACACAATTTTTTAGAATTGAGGTTGTTCTTGTTCTCCTACACTGTGTACAAAACTGATCAACACTGGACAGGTTTTCATCTTCACCTGAAGAATGAACATGCTGAGCATCAAAAGTGTCATCAGAAACACTAAACCTGAGTTTGTTAAGATTTCTAACAATTGAAACAAGTAAGCTGGCTGCATCTCACCTTGTGGGAGCTCTTCTAAGCACAGAGAAACTGACTCACTTTCTCTAAACTAGAGAGTTGATTTTCTACAATTCAGATATATTCAAAGAGAAGAACATAAGCAGGAAAAGTACCTGATGTTCAACACGCAGGTTGCTTTGCATTTCCTTATTAACAAGGTTTACAAGGATTTTATTATAACTGCTTAGCTCCTCCCCTGTTGTCCATTGATATGCCAGCTTCTCTTCACATTTGGCAGCAGTGCAGCATCGCTAAGCGCACACCCAGCACAGGGAAGCTGTAATTACTGTACTTCCATTCTGCTGGTCAGCATGGTAGCCTCATAAATAAAAAGAAAAAAGGAAAGATTCTGTCTTTACCGGAATATTGTACCACAAATAATACATTAGTATACATTCACAAGAAAACTTTATGTGCTGGAGTTCAAAAAGTGAGAAAAACAGATGATAAGGGCAGCATGAGGAAAGTAGGGCTGGTTTCGTCCAGGGTAAGAGAAGCAGAAGTAGAAATGAGGGATTCAGTAATATTGTTCTCTTTCCATTAAGAATTAAGCATAAACCTCTGAAGAGCCTCAGGTTTATAGAAAATATTAAACTCTAATAACATAGTCATTAAATATGTGTTATATGAGGAATCGTATCTCATAAATTCTTATCCTGAATGATTTGGGATATTAATTTGTACTGTAATTGTTTCGATGAATACCAATTCACTATGACTAAGACTAACTAGCAATTCTAAATAGTGCTATATAATGTTTACCTCAACATACTTGACAAAAAATATTTTCTTTTGTTGTTCATCTTCAATTGATCACTCCACCAAGTTCTTAGTAAAATGCAGTAACTATGGTTTCCTGTGTTCTATCAGTTGTGGCCAAAGGTAAGAAGTGCCACTAAGTGATGCCATAGAAACAGGCTCTTAATTCTTCATTGGTCTGGAAAATAAATGGCTTCCCTTTCCGATAAATCTGTCTTTACTTAATCTAAGTTCGTAAATTAAGACTAGCATTAATTACTACAGACTAAAACATGTTCGTGAGACCAGCTCTTTCTAATCTATCTCATTACATTTTGCAAAGTCAAACATTCAGTTCCTAACAAGCCTTTCCCACAGCTGTCAATATGCACCACAGCCTGACAATGCCTAAATAGGAATGAACTTCAGCATGTTGGCTAAAAGCCATGAATGTACGACCTTCAGCTCACAGGACAGTTACTGAATCTGCTGAGCCATCCTGCCAACAGTCAGGCAGTCTCACAGATGAGGAAACACTTTCAGAACAAACAGTCTCTCAGATCTCCTCTCACCTCTCAGGCAACAGTCTGACCATTTGAGTGTCATTTATGTTTTCATACACAACAGCAGCCCTGTGTTTCTAGAAAAACTAAACTCTCAAAAACTGCAGAGGAAACTCACGAAATGTGATTTGATTTGATTTGAGGAAAAGTCTATAATCAAAGTAACTTTAATGTGAAGCCACTAAACATATTCGAAAATGGACAGGTCTCTGGAATATTTTACTAAAATAATGACGCAACTTGAAAACTGATGCTCTCATTCTCACTCAGATCAAACAGAGATAGTCTGTGACAGGGTTCATGTGGGAATTTTTCACTTCTTTTACCTGTTTTTTTTTGTCCAAGAAAGAGTTGGTGCATGCATACAGCTTTTAAAAGATTTGATTCATTTTACAAAAACAAGCGTCTGATTTGTGCTTTTACTATTTTTCTACACCATTTACTTATCAGGTGACAGTTACTTTTGAGGACCGTAATCATATTGTTTTCATGTGAAAGTTGACATGGAAGAAATGTGACGCTCAGATCAAAAGGCAAAACAAGTTTCAGGGATGTGTTTGCGTTCCATCATGTCCATGTGTCTTCGTAAGCACTCAGAAGATTAGAACTCCATCTCAAGGTGAGTAAATGACTGTGCGAGTGTCTAAATATCAAGGGATGTTGTCATTTTAACTGTGAGCATAAGTTTGTCATTCTGATTATGTTTGTACGTGTGTTTGTGTGTTTTTTGATGAGTCAGCACAAACACAGCAGCGGTAACATGGCTACGTTAGCAGATAACAGCATTTCTCTTCCAGAGGCCTCCGGCTCTGCCAACAAGACTTCCTCTCTGTGGCCTCGTCTTCACCCAGCACATCTACACTTCAGAGCTTTGATCACATCCACATGCCACAGGGTGTGCACAGTAGTTCTGACAAAGTGTACTCCCAGCCCCCAGAGAGTAAGAGAAAGTAATATGAGCTTTCACTGTCAGTTCAAAGATTTAAAATGAGCATTGTGTGATGAATCATCTTGAATGAAAGAGTCTATATAGTCCAAAAATGATTAGTTCCTTGGACTGAGATAATGAGAAATAGCCAAAGCTGCATGTAATATTAATCCTCATTATTAAACCATCTTTTGATGTCAACCCTTTTTCTCCTCACACTGTCATAATTTTTAATAAAAAACTGATAAAAACTAAAGTTAAATTTAAGAAGCACATCTTTTACTTTTCTTCATTAATTTATGACCCATGAACAGTAAAAAGTTGTATTTTTTAAACAGGTGGCCATCTTTGTTTGAGTCATTCACTCTTGTGGTACTGTACAGACTGAATGCATTTTACACTGGTATCCTGGTCATGATTGGATTTTAGATGTATCCTGCTTACGTGCTGCACATGTCAACATCTTATTCTGCTTTCAGAAAGCTGAACATGCTACCTGGAAAAATCCAGTATATCTTGAACACTGTAGCATGTAAACATTTTGAACAGGTTTGACAGCATTGTCTGCAAAGATCTAAGTGGCTAATGACTGCACACACAGGCTATGAAATCAGGAGCAGCTCACCTATTTATGTAAATGAAGCAATGTTTTATATGACTCACATTAAATCTGAGTTACATAGCTCAGTAGATTTCAGTTAGTGACTGTAATTGGTTTGGATTATATACATTTTAGTGAGTTCATGTCACAAAACATACAGTGAACCCCCTGTTAGCCTTGGATACAAAGGAGAGAGATTATAATGACATGTTAAATATTTGCATGCCAACAATATTTCAATAAAGTAAGTATGGAGATTTCAATTTAAAACCAACATGAGCACGAGCACTTACTGGTTTACTGAAGTTAATATATATATATATATATACATAT
The DNA here is from genome assembly GCF_036924035.1 of Leuresthes tenuis. Lineage (NCBI taxonomy): Eukaryota > Metazoa > Chordata > Actinopteri > Atheriniformes > Atherinopsidae > Leuresthes > Leuresthes tenuis. The sequence goes on along the minus strand of NW_027325361.1, from coordinate 10,109,419 downwards.
ATATTGTAGGACTGGACTGAGATATTTATTTATTCAGACACTCAGACATGCTCACCTGACTCCCCTGTCAGTCACTGCTGAGAACATGAAGCTTCAGTTCACCTCAACTAGCAATTCATAAGACGATTAAGGAACTTTTTAAACCCCTTCACAGACAGTTAACAACACTGCACTGCTAAAACAGGATATTTCTACTGCACAGCAGGCATACAGTATGTCTCTGTGCCTGTAATCTGTGCAGTCAGTACGACGGCAGCAAGCTGCAAGGAGCTGCACCAGTAAGTGAGCTTTTTCCCCATGCAGTGTTCATCTTGCGTTTACTGAAAAGCTGTGCAGTGGGAGAAAGAAAAAAGCATGAGGCACTCCATCTTCAAGACAAAGCTTTGACTATTTGCCTGGAATTACAGGTGCCATCTGGAGCCTAAAAAGTGGTATTTGGGACAGCCTTACTTTAAGGATACTAGTACTAGTAAAAACACTGCAGATTACCTCAGATTACCTATTCTATGTTCATATGATGTCATTACGTCTACGATGATATTTCTTAGTTGACTGTTTGTCACTAGAGGGCAGTGGTGCAGGCTGCTAATGGCTTTAAGTCAGTCGAATATATATTTTCAACCTCTGGGATATCATATCATATCTTGGAAGATGCCGGTCAGAGTTTATTGCTTACCAGTTCAAACCAGAAACAGCTGGTGTGACATCATTTTAATCTTTGCAAGGTCAGACGTAGGTCAAAAAATAGTTTCTATTCCCCTTACTCTGTGCCAGCCAAAACCACCTCAAGTGACTGTACAATTTTCTTTGTTTTTCCCATTTCTATTCACCTTTTCTGCTTTTCTTTCACATTTTCTAAATGCGAATCAAAAACAGCAACAAAGCCCTGGGATGAGCTGGCAGCCTGTCGCAGGTGTACCCTGCCTCTCGTCGGATGACAGCTAGGATGGGCTCAAGCCTCTCAGGAACCGTGAATCGGATGAATCGGTATAGAAAACACGACAATAAATGAATGAATGAAACAAAAAAAGGAAACCTAGATAATGTTTTCTTTGTTCAAATCAAAGAAAAAGCAGAATGAGAGCAGAAAATACCCACATTTAAAATTGAAATGTTAGTATCTTATAGTTAAAGTTTCTAATATGTTTCAAATAAATCTCATAAAATTCAAGAATAGTAGCTTTTCATCTCCAAAAAAACCCCACAACGTCTCATAACACGGGGCTGAACATTATTTCATAATCTTTAAGTTTAAATGCCCAAATCATGAAAAGTGACAACAAAAGCTGTCAGAGAATGGGTTAAAAGCACAATAATTTCCTCCTAAATGTAGCAGAGCAGATAAGTACACATACAGTAACCTGCTATATATTTGTAATTAAGTAAAACTATTAAATAAATACTTTATATTTGGACAGTTTGTTACCCCAAAAGTCACCAGAATTAAATTTGAGCGTCTGTTTTTTTGTTCTTTTTTTCAAATAAATGTGGTGTAGGAGGGAATGGTCCTGAACTCCACCAGTCTTCTCAAGATATTATCTTGGTTTCATTTATGTATCATAAACTGAGGTTCAGCAACAGAAATACTAATGTTAAATCATTATGATCACCAGATGAGGAAATGGGAGACTGTTGGTCTTTGTGGACAGTGTGCAGCTTGCATTCGAATAAATGGGATGTTTGTATAAAACATCTATCAGGTGAAAGTAGCTTTCACCTCCAGCTCACTGATCATAATAAACCTTAAAACAAGCTGGTCTGACTGAGGCTGATGGACTGCACTACTATTGCTGCACTGCAGTTTGAACATATCTCATCTCACCTTTAATGTCTGGCTATGGTGCACTCAACTCGCAGCTGTATGACAAGAAACACCAATCCGGCAGCCACAAAAAAACCATAAGGGCTTATGAATAATTCAAACACTCCCCCTGAAACACTGAAACACTTTCCCATTGCTGTTTAGTTTTAGATTTTCTCCACTAGCCCCATTCCAACACACACACACATCTGTACAATATATATACACCAGAGTCTTCCATTCATGTTGTCCTAGATAATACACTGAGTGGAGTGTGTCAGCAGAGGTAAGACTTTACAGGCTAGTATTCTGCCTCCAGCAAGAACTGGAGATAGAAATCCAAGAGAGACAAGTCTTCCTTACAGTAACATTGACTTTACTTTAATTTTAAAGAAGAGTCTCATTAAAATTCCTCACACAGCATAGCAGTTTGCTCTATGCTGCTGTTTCCTCAATGCTATATTTCAGCTTTCATTCAATTACCATCTGCATAATGTCACATTCAAAGCCTACAAACCCTCAGATGTTCATCTTGTGTAGGCATGATGCAAGATTGTGGGTCTTGCTTTACAGGAAAGTTCAGCTACTCGTGCTTGACTGGATGAACTAATATGGACCAGCCAACTTCACTCTTTAATTTTACATGTTTTCAAATGTATTTTTAAGTTTCTGAGCATGATTGGATACTTCAAATTAATATGGCTCATCTAGATCAAATAGACTAAATATGATACATCTGTGACCACTGTACTGCTTCTGTTCAGTGAAATCTCAGCATGTCATTGCAGTCAGTTTGTTCAACAGGTTTTAACGAGCTTTCATCTGTCCAAACAAGGTCAACTTGTGTCAGCGATGCTGCAACTGAAGCAAAATTATGAGAAGAGTCTGTTACTTAACTCCAGATACTGTCAACGTCAGAGTTTTTTGAGGCAATGTAGGCCAACAGTTTCCCACATTGAGTGAGATCAAATATCCAGTTCCCCTGCTGGAGAAGCCGTTACAGTACAATTTAGTACTGACAAACCAAATGTAGCTTGGAGTTGTGATTTCAGTTAGTGTTTTGAATTGTTGGCACGTCACACATTTATACAACCTGTGTATTAAATACATTTTGTCTGTTGCTGCTGGGTTAGCTGTGACAACCCTGACTGCAGACTCCTCTGGGAAATCAGCCCACTTCCTGTTTCACCACAGTCACTGGAGGTGGAGGAGCAGAGGGTGGAGGGGAGCAAGGAACAGATAAGAGGATACACTGAGGATACACTCCACAGTTATTTAGTCAGGCTGTAATTTCTTGCCTCCTTTCAAGAGAAATGGGTCACAGTGGTGCAGAGCCTGATGCTACAGTGTGGGAGTTCAATGCTCTTCCCTGACTATAACTGCCATGTTCACAAACTAACAATAACCCAAGTAAAAGGTTCAACAAGAAGGTTTCTTTTGCAACTCCAAGAGAGAAAAAGTTTGCATTTACATCTTCTTAGATTTTTCTGCCTTTGCAGACAATGCAAACGCAATACATTTAACGTTAAGTTTAATCATATATTAATTTTTGCATTTCATGCCTGCAAGTCATTCCAAAAAAAGCTGGGATGGAACAGCACGAGTGCTGAAGTTGAAAATTAATAATTGTTTTACTTAAAACAGGTGATATCAGCAGCTGATTGTAATCATGATTTGGTACAAAAGGCTGAGAAGCAAAAATGGGCAGACGATATCCAGTTTTTCAACAACTGAGGGAGAAAATTATTGTTTGAGAATGATGTTCCTCAAAGAAAGACTGGGCGGGATTTTCATATATCTCTCTCTACAGTGGATAACAGCATAAAACAATTCCCACACTCAGGAGGAATTTCAGTGCGTAAGCTGGACACCAGTGGTCTTCGACTCCTCAGATAGCACAATTGCTATCAAGATCAATAGCTGATATAACCACATAGGCAAGGAATTACTTTGGGAAACCTTTGTAAAGGACTACAACGCAAGAATATTCACAAATTAATTATATTCTCAAAGTTAAAACTTTACTGCACACAAAAAAAAAGAAAGCCTTTTGTTATCCTTCTCCAGAGACAGCGTTGATTTCTCTGGGTTTCGAGCTATCTGGATCTGGATGGACCATCACACAGTGCAAACAAGTACTGTGGAAGACCAATTAGTGTCCCAGATGTGCTCCAAACCAAAGATGAAAAGGACAATACAGACTGTTATTTACAACAAGTCAGGAAACGAGGCTCTGTCATGGCACAAGGTTGTATCTGTGCCCTTGGCAAAGGTAGTTTGTACTTATATGACTGCAGCATTATTACAGTAAAGTATATCTGGAGCAACATATGCAGCCTTTAATACATCGATTTCCGGGATGTCCATGCATTTTTGACCTGTCCCCAAAACAATGAAATGAAATGAAACAATGACGACACCTTAGTGTTGCACATCTTCAGACATCTTTACTGGACAAACAGTCAAAATAGCATCTGAGACCCTTCATCGCTGGAAATCCTCAATGCCAGAATGTCTTTTAAGTGTTGTGAGAAGAATTGGCAAAACATTACAAATTGGTAAAAATGATTAATGTCCAAGTTTGGTCAGAAATGGATACATGAATAATTATGACAAAATGAAATAAAAGTGATAAAACAAAACATGACATATGTCAGGTTTATGTTGTCTGTAATTGGATGAAAGATTAAGCAAGTCTAAGACTTAGTCCATTTTGTTTAGTTTTATTTTTTGTTTGGTTTCCATTTTCCAAACCACCCCACTTTTTAATGATTTGTGGTTTTAAATACTTAACAAGAACACTTTTGCCCATTTGGAAAATTACCAAAGGGCTAAGTCCCAAACCGTTATGTTCTACCACACAGAAAAGCACTGTACTTTCACAGTTCCTAGTGTACATTTTAGTAATTTCCATCATTACAAAGAAATGCACCAACACAATCTTACATGGGGCAAACATACAGGACATGGCAAGCAATTACATCAAGTTTAATCAAATTACTTGAACTGATTATGACAAAAAACAGATCCAGATGGGCAAAAAAAAAACGTGACAATTTCTTTGATTGACTGCAGGGGAAATCACTGTATCTATAAATGGGATTCTTCAAATAGACAATTGAATAGAAACAATATGTTTCCATCATTTAAAAAACAGTGGGATGCAACTGGTTGATAGGAATATTTTTTGGTGTGACCATATGTCACTTGCATTTTGAACTCCAACAGAAGCAGCAACAATGAGAACTGAATTTCTAACCACAGCAGTGTGGCTCCTTTGTTCAACTCACTGACACTCTGGACCTTCAGCTTGGGCTCCTTCTGTCGAAAAGCTACATGTTTGTTTAAATCGTGTGCCATACGTTTCAGTGTCTGTCTTACATAATCCTTTTAGTTAGAAATGATGTACCGGTACTCTTTTCTAAATGAAATGCCAGCAGAAGAGCAGAGCAACAGCGAAATGGCAAGACACCAAGACTAAATCTACTGTTGTGCTGCTCCACTGGCCACATTTCATGCTGTGTATTAAGGTGAACGGGAAATGAGCAAATGTCGCCACTGTATCTGAATGGGTGGGCACCTTTTTTAATCACACGTTACAAAATAAAACACGTTTTTTTTTCAAGTGAAATCTGAGAAATGTTGGGTTTCCTTCAGAAAACCTTGCCATATTCATCCTCTTTTCATCACTGCACATACCTGATTTAGTTACATGGTCCGATAGTTTGCCTCGTTTTAATCCTGTGGAGTCAGACCAAGAAAAGCCACCAGCATCCTTATCGCAGCATGAGGAGCCAAGGAGCGCTGTGCATGGGACTGCGGCGGAACTTCTCCTAGGATGAGCCGGAGTCCGTGGCGCACGACGCCGCCAGGGAAAAAAACAAACACTACCGCTGTGGGGCCAGCACAAAAAGGTCCAAGAGGTCAGACAGAGGGCTGTGGAGACATCCACAACAAGAGGAACATACTCACGCTGCAGGAACCGGAGCTAAAACAAACGACAAACAGGACGAGGACTACACTCCGTGATGAGCGCCTTTTACGCGCATGTAACCTATAAAAACAGTGTCATCGTCACGCACAGCGGTAATCTTTGAAGGACTCCAAGAGAGCAAACAACCACAAGGGACCATGCAATCACTTAAATTCAAAAGGACACATCCAACAAGTGAGGGACAAGGAGGTGAAATGACGGAGTCCGCAGCTGGGCGGACTGAGAGGAGGTGGAGGGAGGAGATGAGCATCACACACAACCTCCCTGGCAAAAGATGTGATATTACACAAGCATACAGCGAAGATATCAGCGGCAATACGGGGTTGATATTAGAGAGGATATTACGACTATATGAAGTAGACTGAAATGTTGTGCGCGTTTGTTTTCACTTTATGAGAACTGCGGTGAGATTTTGAAATATAGTGAACTATTTTAGACCAGAAATCTTGAAATACAGTTTAGCCCTAACGTGGAAGACCCTTTATTAGAAACCATTTAAAAGACCGGGGCCACAAAGCACAAAAAAAGAATGTCTTTCTACACTATCACAGATAGACTGTATGATTTCAGGTGAGTTTTTATAATAGAGCAACAAGTGAACTGAATATGTATGAACATCATTATATTCATACTAGTAGGGGATTTAAAAACACTCCATGCTTTATGCAGATCTTTGCTAGTTACACATAAACTGCTGTTGACTTAGGGATAGAAAATGTATTACCCTGATGTTTAGTTCAGGATGTTTCCATTAAAACAGTGGATTGGGCAATGTGGTTGTGTTCTGGGCACAAACTGAAATAATGCAATGGTAAAACCCCCAAACACAGACCTCTGAGCTACTGTAATTGATTTGCCCTCCATCACTGCTCCCTTAATCTACTTACTGTTGCAACCAAGTCAACCCAAATATCAATAGAGAGGGAAGGCCTGGCTGACTTAACAAGGCTGTACTGTGCTGCAAATAGTCCCAGTTATATCCAAGTGAATCCCACAACTAACAGAGAAGCTGATGGAAGTGGAAGTCAGGAAATCTTGTTTGGGGTTTATACAATATGTTACAGCATTAAGAAAGTTTCGACAAAAAGAAGAAGGCTGAGTAATGATATGAAAAACAACAACTCTATTTTTTTGGAGTTAAAACTGCCCATTTTGGTTATTTAGGAAATCCTCACGCATATTGCTATCTGCTCCATCACTTCTTTTTATTTATAAATCAAAGTTTGCTATAAATCAAGTAATACAAATAGTCTTTTTTAGATTCTCACTTACAAAAGCTTGCAGAAATGCATTAATGATGCTGCAATTACATGAGAACTAATGAGGCATCGATCTGAATCAGGTCTGTTGGTGCAGGGAAACATCTAAAATCTGGACGGCGGTCCTCGAGGACCAGTGTTTGAGATCTGCCTTATATTACTCCAACAAACCCATGAGATTACCAGAGAACAGCTGCCTTTGAGTCTCAGGCCATTGTTGTTTTCTTTGTCAAATTCAAATAAGGCAAAAATCATGAATATTCTAGTCTAACCTGCTGTCCAATTTATGTTCTCCCTGGTTTGCAGGTATTTGAAAGGTGTGGACAGAAACACAGTTAGTCAAAAAGATTCTAATTTAACATAAACTAAGATACAAAACCTGTAGGTGTATCAGTTTTGTCTCTGCATTGTTAAACAGCAATTCAGCTCAATGAGCTGTCATATGGACTGAAGCTTTTGAGCATGCACCTGCATGAATTTCCCTTTCTCCTCATTGTTATACTTAATATTTTGTCTGAATGTGATCCTTCAAAAAACACTACTGAACACCCCATCATAACTAAAAAGCTTACTTTACAAGACAAAACTCATCATAAAATAGGTTCCAATGTTGTGGTTGTGAACAATCAAATGTTCCCTGAAACATTTCCTGGTCATCATAGTGCACCGTTACACAGCCGGTATGAAAGTGCAGGCAGAGCTGGCTGCACAAGCCTGTGTTCACTCAGCTAGAAAACTGCCTTTTCTGCTGCAGAGTGATTTCACCCTTAGTTGCCCAAGATACAGACAAAGATTGGGTTGATGAAAAGAAGCAGTTTTTACTCTTACAGTCAAAATATCTCTGGTGCTAATGTTAAATCAGCTGAAAATATCTAATAAGAAAAGAAAATACAACACAATCTCCTGCTCCTTCCTTCAAAATTTACAGTGAACGTTCCCCTGAGCCACTCCACTGATGTTACTTCCTCACAACACCTCCCAGAGTTTATAGAACTGAACGTAAAATGTAAAACATATTTAATTTACCTGCTTAAGGATTTTAACAGTCTCATCTGTCTTTCATTATGAAAGGGGTGACATTGTATATTACCAAACTGAATTGAGGGTCTGTTGCTTTACTTTGCCAGTGTTGCTCGCAGCAGAGATGTCAGAGAAGAGTAACTTTTCAAGCAGCATCACCGGCATTAGTCAGTGTTGTGAAATCATTCTGACTGGGGATTCAAACATAAGTGTTTACAATCATTGAATCGATCTTATCTTACTGACATGTTTACATGAGGCATTTTATTCTGATCAGGCCATTAATATGATTAAAACTGGTCCATGTACAGTAACTGTAGCTTAAAATTCAAACATCAGACATTACAAGCATATTAATTGATAAATTTATTCATTCATTCATTCATTCTTCGCTTCTTTATTTCAGTAGGGCTGTATGTATTGTATGATAGTCATACCTGCAGTACACAGCATTTCTTTGGCATGTTCGTTTTAACTGTATCACGGATGTTTGATAGGGACTTTACAAGCTTTGAAGGTGAGCCTCAAGTGGCACTTTGTGAAACGTCAAGTTGGCGTCATGTTTCTAACTTTGAGGCTGATGTTTGGTCAACCAAAAGTATGAGAACCCGATAACCCTTAAGCTCACAAATCAAAACAAAACCTGAAGTTTAAAAGCAAGAAGTTGAGGCATTACTGAGGGCTTCACGTCAAACTGTTTCTTACCAGTGACTGAATAAGCCTATTACCTATTACTCCAACAAACCCATTTTCTTTAAACAATAGCTGAGTTCATCCACGACCACCACAACAGAGGGGAAAAAATGAAAGATTCTTGTGTAGTTAAACTGAAACAATATCAAAGAAGAAAAAGCAGTTTGTTTGGGAAGACGTACTTTTTACATGCCCAGGGCAGAACGAGGGCAGAGAAATGTTTGGGGGTATTTGATTTAACTGGTGGTATTGACTCTTGGGGGAGGTGCAGACACGAGATCTGAGCCTCAGATTGCTGGATCAGTCAGCAGTGACCTTCCTCTTTATGTCCCGGACAACTCTCAGTATTACAGTATTGCATTCTGGTCAGACAGGAACTGGCTTATGCTGGAGCAGATGGGTCACAGAAGGTGTACAAGTTTCAGTGTCCAAACAGTGCAGATGAGTCCATGAATCCAGCAAATACAAGCAAACATTACGTTAGAGATGGAAAAAGTCAGATAAGCTGGGAGAAGACATGTTGGAAAGCAGGGTACTGAAGCGTTTATCATGATGGCTCAAGCAGATGATCTTAGTTGCGACTGTTCGATCAAGCCAGAAGTTTAAGTATCAATGTCAAGTTCAATATGGAAGCAGACAAAGAGAAGCAGGTGATGTGGTAGAATTTACTAAATAAAAACCCACTTAACAGGAGCAGTGGCAGTGCCTGCTGATAAATGAATGCAAAAATGAGTGCTCATAAAATGTACATCAACTCATAATCCCACTGACACTGTTCGGGGCAGAGTTGTAAGCGGTAAAGCTGTAGCCAGACAAATAATCTAAGAAAGCAGTGTAGCTGACTCTGCATGCATGAGAAATAACAAATTCACACACAACCACAAAATGATGATAGGAAAACACAAGCAGTTGCCTTCAGTTGTTCAGCTGTTGAGTGCGTAGAGGAGCTGCATCTCTATGGCAACCTGGGGAGCGAGAGGTCACTGTGTGTGCATGTGTGTATGTGAGACAACAAAGCTAATGTCATTTCCTGTGCTCGCTGGCAGCTCTGACTTGATTCTTATCGGGACGTGCCCATCCCCAGTGTTTTAGCACAGCATTGTTGTCTCTGAGTGACGCTAAAGTCGATAGAAATTAGTTTGCATGTTTTCCATAAAACTTTTCACTCAGCTTAAATATCTTTAATTGCAACTATAGCCAACAGTAGCGCTGCAAAACCCGACGTAATTTGTCTTGTTAAAGAGTGATTTGTTTACAGAGGAATTTAATACTGAGGTCACATTGTTCAGGAATAAACATGCAAAGCTAAATATGGCACTGCAGTAAGAAACATTACTTTAAAAAAAAACTAATGCTAGCGGTGAAGTATCGTGGATGATTTGAGGCCGCTCTTCTGCCACTGGGCTTGGAAAGCTTGCACGTGCAGTGAATTCCCAAATTCATTATCGTCGGAGTGGCTGTTTGCCAGCTGCAGCTCAGTCCTCAGTGATGCAGCAAGTTATTAAACCTCAAATCTTCCACAGAATCACTTTCCGATAACAAAAATCGACCAAGAAACTGTTCAAGTTGGAGGAGTGGTATAAAATATCTCCTGAACATCGCACAGATCTGATCTTTGACTACCAGAAATGCTAGCAGAGGGTTCTTGTTAAAAAGTAGGTTGACCTGTTTCCATTACTTCTTTTTTGTTGCACTGTGAATATTATGATCGTAGTTATTGTTAAGTTTGTGTTCAGGTTCTACGTCTGTGTGTTACATTGTGCTCATCTATGCTTGTTACCTATATGAAGATCATAAATTGTTAATGGATAATGCATAAACAAGATGATTGTAAGTGTCTATTTTTGCCACTGTATGTGTCATTTGAATGAAAAAAAGGGCAGTGACATAGTAGTGAAACAATTATTTTTACCACATAGCCACAAAAGTAGCTTGTAACTTGTACCTCTTCTTAAGGTGCTTCAGACTGTCAGATTTTATGAAGTTAAGCCACAATGTTCTACATGGACCAACAAAACTGATGAAGTTGATCATGGTTGATGTATCCAGACTGTAAGATGATAATCCTCTCTAAATGGTTGGCTTTAAATAATTTCCTCCTCTTATTTTCTCCATGTTATGTCCTCCTTAGCCAGGTGAATATGACAACCCGAGGAGATCATGCACATAAAGCATTTGCTGAGTTTCTTACCTGCTGGAATCCCATGGATTTGTGTTAGCATGCTTTCCCTACATTTGTTTAGTTTGAGCTTCCTTGGTTTGTTCACAACATGTCAAGTGTTGCACTGGTCAGCTCATTTCATGCTGCAGTCTTATGGGTTGGTTTGTACACCCGTGTTCAGGCAGCAGTTTCATTGTCAGATGGCTATCCTGGACTTAAAAATGTTGTCAAATGCACCGTCTTCTCCTTTTTTAAAGGTGTTTGGCAAACAGCTTTAGGTGCATTACTGCCACCTTCTAGATAATAATGTAGATTGTCATTTTTTGTTTATTTCATTGCTGATACATGCATGTAATGGAAAGATAATGAAACTGCTGGGGTGATAGTAGACTCAGTTATGTAAATACTGTTAGTTCTGTGCCTTTCTTTATAGCTGCTGCATTTTGTTGCTTTAAATAGCTGCATGTTTTATACACATGATGATTCACAGTAGAGGTGTGTGCTAGGATCGGGATCAGGTCTTACATTACCCATGTCATGGGAGCATGTGGTTACGGTCAGTAATCCTGCGGGAGCGGTATTATGAAAACAGTCCTGTACCGGACTCTACTCTGAACATCCCTCACAGTCCAAAATTGCAAAATATATACTTAGCGTTAACATTTTTCACGATGCTTCAGTCTAAGCAGACTAAAAATGGGTTCTTCATTATATTCAGTGACGTTTGAGCTACTAAACAGATCTTTACTAAACAAAATGGTACAAATTTAATATGAAATTAAAATGCTGGATGTGGAAAATATATGGCAAATGGGTGAGTTTGCTGAAAACTTATTACAAGGTTATCTGAACCAATGTTTTTCTGTGTTTACGGTGCTTTAATTGTCAGCCAGTCGATACTTCACCTATCACTCTAAGATAGAATTTGGTAAAAATATTGGTTATTGATGCCATTTCCATTTCTCCTACCCCTGCAGATTTAAATAAAGAAAAAAAGAGGAAATGTAAAAAGAACACAAAAAGTTGGAAGGATTGTGGTACATGAATGGAAAAAGTGTATAGAGAGTAGGGCAAAAACTAGCAAAGGACAGATGAAGAGAGATGAAGAGAAAAGTAGAGTGAAAAGAAGAAGGAGTGGCACATGAGTACTGATAGATCATGACTAAGCATTACACTGTTGGCTGTAAGTGAAGCCATTCATCAGGTGACCTGTCGCTCGGTCTGCTCTTCATTCAGTGCTGCTTTCTCTTACAACAACATTTCATCACTTAACGGAAGAGAAGCAGCTGGCTTACACAGAGCCACGTATCAATATCTATCTATTCTAACTTGAGTGTAGATAAGCAGCTTTTACAAATAAATCACAATGAATTAACTGAGCACTTTCTAAATGATCAGCAGTATAGTGTAGTCTGGAAAGAAGTGAAACAAGCTACATTTTCAGGGGAATACTTTCTTTTCCGTGAGTGGAACATTTTTCCAAACCTACAGCCACATAAATGAAATGCCTCACACAAAGCAAACAGTTAAACTTATATTTGCTTTATCTTGCCCTCAATCGTTTTCAGCTTTTTGGTATTTCAGTGCAACAGGACTTTTGTTTAAATATAGAGATGCAGTACATCACAGTATCATCAGCATAAAAGCAGAAATGTTCGTTGAAGACATTTTTTATCAATTTCGAATGAAATAAAAAGGACATGATCCAAGACTGAGCCCCTTATTCCAGTGTAACTAGAAGTCATTTTCAGTCTTCTTGCTCAGAAACATACTGATATTCTTACAATCCTTTTTTGGTAAGTTTCTTGCTTTATCTTTTTTAAAGCCCATAGTTAAAAGAGGGATCAATGTTCTACATAAACATTCATGCAGAAAGATAGCTGGTTTCTATTTTCTTTATGTTTGACGACAATTTTTACAGCACAGTCTTTTAACTCCACGAAAACATTCAGCATGAAAGCAGGAAATTTGTTTTAAATGTCAGCCACTTGCAGTCGTGGGACAGCCTACAATAAAACGTTCCAAAATGTAACCAAAGAGTTCAGCTGGTTATTTAATATCACTATTCAGTGGCCTTTGACCTTTGAACACTTTCAGCCCTCAACAGTTGATAAGTGGTGCGCTTGTGCGCCCTTCTCCAGTATAATGTCTTTGGTGTGGAAAAAAAAAAAGAAAAAGTAGGGTTTTATGTTATGAAGGTCTACAGCGGCACTGCTGGTCTGCTCCTGATGTCGTCTATATGAAGGGATTTAAGCCTGTTCATTCCAGATATGCTATATAGTTGATTGTCTTTTGTTGTACAAATCCTGCCTAACCCACCAGTGGGACAGACAGTAGAATGAGTAAAGAGCGATTTAACTACAGCACTGAGTACTTAGTAGAGGGCAAACACTCCCTACAGAAACATACAATAAATACAGTATATCTTTTCTTCCTTATTTTCATAGTTGTATTTAATAATCTTTAATTAAGTAAAAGATTTTCAGCACACTTAATAATATTTCTTCAAACAGAATGGATACAAATGAGGGAAAATGTAGGATGGAGTGAGGAAAAGATGATGATGGAGGAAAGCGAGAGGAGAGTAAGTGAGGTCTGTGGGGACAAACAATACCCAGTGATGGTGCATACTGTCTCTGTCGTCTCTGTGCAGTGCAGTTTTGATGCATTGCACTGCTGGACCAAGGACAATTCAGCGAATGCATACAGCCTGGCATATCTGCATATCAATTATTTGCGGATGCCATAAATTTGGCTTAATGGAACTGTCAGAGTCTGCCATAGCATATTAACTGAGCTTTGAGCTCAGTTGCAGCTGGTTACAGCTGGCAAAGAAGACGGGCCACATCTGCATCCAGGCGGAGAACAGCAGGAAGTGTAGCAGGTGATATAAGAGGCTTGTGCTGACTTGAGTACAGTGGAGGTGTCTAAGAGTTTTTTCTCAACACCTCCTAATACAATAATTTAATTTCCACTATGCTAAATTTACCAATGTGTGAATTTAGATAGAAGAGTGTAATTTCTTGTTAAAAACAAGAAACCACTGAGTATTTTTATCCAAAACAACCCCAGCCTGTTCAAAGTCACCTTGAAAATCAAACAATAACAATCTGCATTATTACATTTATCATGTAATGTAACAAGGTACACAATTAAGTAAACACAGATGAACTTTAACAAAGCAACCGACAGTCATTGTGGGTCAAAACGGGTCACTTAAAAGTCCATTCTGCTAAAATAGCAAGGCAACAAAAATAAGAATATTTCTGCAGATGTGCGGTACACCAGTCTACAGATCAGTGCCCGGAGGGTGTACTGTCAGAGACTGACTGAAACAACACCTCTATAAGAAAATGCACCGAAATTACTTGAGCCAATCTTTAATCTTTAAATACATTCTCATACCTCGAACTCTTTACTCAAGAACTATGAGGATCCCTTGTGTGAGATTTGTGGGAAATTATGTTGCAACACTGAAACATCTCTGGGCAATTTTGATACCAAGATTTTTTGCATTAGAAATAATAACTGGGGTTATTTTTGGATTATTTAGTATTCCTCCACCCCTTCTGTACTGAAATGACATGTGAACTTGGTCCATTTGTTGCATATATCCCTGGACTACAGACATTGGATTTTTATGCGTTTTCTGAGAAAAAAAAAAAACAGAAAAAGGCAGACCCCCTCTTTGAAAGCTCAAACTGCTTTGACTGGTTAGCTTCATAGGCCTAATTAGACACAAACTTGTTTATCAGTATTGGGCCACATATGGGTGAACTGATGACATATAGTACAAGATAAATCACATACAATCATTTAAATACCACATTTGAGAACATTGGGAATTAATTTCTTTAGTTAGTTTCCTCTGTCATAATCAAGCTAGCCAACTTTAACATGCTAATCGTGATTACAAATGATGAGCAATAGGTTAAAAACACTTCTTGTGTATTGTACGTCACTATTTAGATTAGCTCTTATGAGCCTAAGCTTACCAATTATCATATAAGAAGACCAGATTTGACATTAGAGAGGAGGGCTCAAAAATATAACTTTTACCCACCAACGTTTAAACAGAATAACCATCATAAAGGGTAGACTCAAGGGCGAGAAAAAGGAAATGCAATGCAGCATTAGCCTTAATCCATCTTCCCACCCTCCATCTGTATGTCTGTTCTTTCTTCCCTCCTCTTCCCCCCAGGGTCTCTTCAGGGCCCCCATTATGTTAAACACAGAGCTGTAAATTCTCACAGCAGAAGACAGGCAGAGGTCAAGGCTGGGGGTTTAATTAGTGGAGGCTTGCTTCTTTTAAAACTACATTATGTGGAGCTTCTACTATAATGGTTAACATTTTGCATCATCCCTTTCCAGAAGATGCTTTAAAGCACTTTAAGTGCTAGGGATTGGGATTCTATGTCTTGCCCAGGCACACTTTGGCATGTGGACAGGCTGAGGTTTGAACCATTAATCTGATGGTTAGTGGACAACCCACTCAGTTACCTGAGCCATGGTTGCCCACAGCTGACCTTATAGTACCATCAAGGGATGGCCCAAAAAAGTTGGGATGCTGTGTAAATTGTAAAATAAAAACCGAATGCAATTGTTAGCAGAACATAGAAAACATGTGAAAAGTTGAAAGTAAGACATTTTACGATTTTATAAAGTATTAGCTCATCTTGAATTTTATGGCAGTAACATTTCTTAAAAAAAGAGTTGGGACGGCTACATGTTTACCACCGTAAACAACAGTCCATAACTTTGACTAGCAACTGGATGATCGCATATCAATGATTATAAAAAATAATTCCAAATAGTGACAAAACAGCTTTCCACTTTAACTCAGTCTACTTTAAATGATCCAGAGAAGACGGCAGCTTTTGTGGATCATGTTCACATATGGCTTCTTCACAGCAAACTGTGTTCACAGACAATGGTGTCTGGAAGTGTTCCTGAACCCATGCAATGATTTCCATGACAGAATCATGCCTGCTTTTAATCAGTGCTGCCTGAGGACCTTCAGATCACATTCATACAGTATTAGCTTATAGTCACGTTCCTCCAGATACTCTGAATGTTTTGACAACATTATGTACTATAAATTGAGGGATATTCAAAGTCTATTCAAAGAGGAATATTGTTCTTATTTGCTCCACATTTTTTTTGTAGATTGCAGAATCTCTGCCCATCTTTATCTGTAAGAGACTTGCTCTTTTTAAACTCTGAATCATGTTACTGACACGATGCCAATTAACTGGATTTAGTAGCAACATGTTCTTCCACCTGTTTCCTTTTGGTACCATCAAATTAAAGATTATTTTATATGCGTTCCATGTTCTGTTGTGAAAAACAATATTGGTTCATGTGATTTGCAAATCATTGCATTCTGTTTTTATTAGAATATTATAGTATTCCAACTATTTTGGAGATAAGAGCTGTACGTTTAGAAAGATCTGTGTATGCTGTTCGTATGTCATCGACTTTGTCTTCCATAAGGTGATTGTCTTCTTATTCATATTAAAATGTTGGTTATACAGTACATTAATGCACTGTATGCCAATGCCGTAGTTTCCAGCATCACATGAGCCCTGTATGTCGAATACAATTACAAGCCAAACAAATGATGTTGAGAGTTATCACAAGGCCAATGTGAGTACACTTAGGAGTGAATAAAGTACTGTTTATTTCTAAGTTAATGCTGGTATGAAGAAAACATCAGTTGGAACATACAGTCTGAAGCTTCATTCTAAGTGCTGGCTCTGCCGGTATGTCATGTATAAAAGTGTCAAAGCTAGAGGCCTGAGGGATTAGCATAAGAATGAAGATTCCTCCCACTCTTCCCCCAACTGTTCTTAAATTAATACTGAAGATAAGATTCTTCACACAGGGATAAAAATAAAAGCTTTCCTATCACAGAACTTTATTTCGGTTCAGGAGAGAGACTCTGTGTACTCTAATTAAATCTAATATAATTTCACATGCTGACTGGGCAGTGGCCACTCACCACAAACCCCCCTGCTTCAGCATTCAGAATCATTCCCTGTGTGAAAGCGGCTGAACAACGACAGAGGCATGGGAGGGAAGAGAAACAATCAGCATTGATTGAAATGTTGTTTTTGATTGATCCCTGTTGACATTTTATAATTGTGACATTCATCTTGCAGTTTTATCTTTTATCAAAGCATTCTCATTTGAGTTTACTTTGTATGATTCTTATGCTTGTGTCAAATGTATGTGTAGTGTGTTTGTAACCGTGCTGTTCTGCTGTCGTGATCTTTGATCTCTGTAGTGAAATAAAGGTTATTACAATAGTAACAATATTCATACTTTCCTCCATTGTCGTCATGTGATCCAAGTCATCACTGATCAGGCAGAATTATTCATTTGAGTAGACGGTGACCGTCGCTTAGCTAGCTGGCAACCTTTGCTTGGTTATCATACTGAAGAATCTGACAGGTTTACTTTCCATCCAACCACTGAAAAACACCTTAACACCAGAATCTAGAAGCTTACTAAGACAAGTCTGTATGATGCATAAAGGTTTGATAGAATAGCAAAGACTGAACACCTCAGTAAAGCTGTTCAAACACTTTAAACACTCATTATAACCTATTTTTTAGTTAAGAGCTTATTGTAGAATTGCTGTATTAAACTACAGTTGGTAAACATACTTTTAAACCAATTTACATTCAGCTTAAAAGCAAACTGTCAACAGATACTACAAAAGGGTGCAATCGGTATGACATAAGTGTTCCTCTAAATACACTGTTAACACCAATAGTCACAAAGCAACAATGCTACCTCGTCTTTTCAGCTAATTAGCAAACCAAAAGGCGATTAAGTTCTGTTCTGACATGTTGGTTTCAGGTTTCAGCAGTAAATCAAAGCCATCAGATTCATTCATTCAGCGTAAAGATGCTCTGCTACTGTCAGCCGCTAATTCAGCTGAAACCGCATTACTATCCTGCTTTATTAGGTTTACTGAGTGTCTGTCTAACCAAGCCTCACCCTCCTCCATCCACGTAAACACACTAATGGGGGTTGAAAAAAGCTATTTTTTTCCAGTGCACGTGAGCCTTTGCTTTTTGCAGTGTGCAGATGTAATGAGTGCATGTGGAACTGTATGCAAACATCTCAAGGACTGCCATCTGTATCAAACTGAAAAACTGGAAATATATATATCGCATATTACAAGCCATGCAGGTAATGCAGGTAATACAGGAAATGTGTGTGTATGATCCCTTGATCATCATGGGAGGAGCAACATGGTGGTTAGCACCGCCGCCTCACAGCAAGAGGGTTCCAGGCTCAACTCCCGGCTGGGGCCTTTCTGTGTGGAGTTTGTATGTTCTCCCCGTGTATGCGTGGGTTCTCTCCGGGTACTCCGGAAAAAACATGCATGTCAGGTTAATTGGTGTCTCTAAAATTGTCCTTACGGAGTGAGTGTGAGTGTGTGTGTGGTTGTTTGTCTCATTTGTCTCTGTGTGGCCCTGTGATGGACTGATGACCTGTCCAGGGTGTACCCCGCCTCTCGCCCGATGACTGCTGGGATAGGCTCCAGCGACCCCGCGACCCCACCGACGGATTAAAGCAGATATAGGAAATAGATGGATGGATCATCATAGGAAGTGTACGGTCACTGGTGGATAAAATGGAGATCAGAGCACTGACGAGGACACAGCAGGAACATCAGGAAGGTTTTTCACCCAGGAACTACTCCAACACCTCACCTCTAATGTGAGAAGCCAGAGAGATGTTAAACTGGTGGCTCAGACTTTCTGTCAACGTTGACCCCCGTAGTTTCCATATAATCTGCCAACACTGTGTGTACTCATCAGCTAAGTTGTTGCCAGACAAACAAAACATAATCCACTCATGGTGATCTCTAAAGACTTTAACTACACCTTTCTGCCACATTTCAACGTTCTAAATGTTAAACAGCTGATTTTCATTTGATTATTTTGTTATCTTTCCATAACAACAGCATATCTTTCATGATAACCAACACGGCAGCAATAGAATTTCCCCTAAGGAATAATAAGAGTGTCACTGAAATACCAAAATCAAACAATGTTCTCAGACTAGTAAAGAGTCTGAATATCAAACAATTGCTGCATTCTGTTTGTGGCTTACCGTATATTGACGATATTTACAGTTCAGGTTCATTTTTCAGGTTAAAATAGTCTAGACTGAACAGACAAGACGCAAAAAGCTTTGATTCTGTTTTTATGTCACACCTTTTTTCCACATTGTGCTAATTAATATGAAGATTTTAAAAAAATACTAGAAAGAAACATCAACTTATTAAAAAACTAAAATATTCCTACAAATACGATTTATTTGAAAAAATATTTTGTCTTCGATTTTCAACATAACAGCACTTTGAGTTGTTTGAACACTCCAAAACATTCATATCTGTATAAGAAAAGTCAACCATTGATTGTTTTTAAGGAAAATGTTGTTTTTTTAAAGCTAGAAGCCTTTAACAAAAGCTTAATCACAGTTATGAAAGAACCATTTATTTCCTTTTTTTAACAGAACTGTTAGAAAAGTGCTCCAGTTGCACCAACATAAACTGTCAAACAGAGTTTAACAAATCTACTTTAAAATGACATGAAAATAAACTTCCATTAAAAAAAAAGTCCGTACATAACTTAATTCTTTTATGTTCATTCAGTTGGGAACAGCTGCTCCTTCATCTCTCTTGTGGGTTATTTTTGAAGCGGTGGAGCAGTTGTGTTGAGGTAGATGAAGGAGCCACAGCTCGTCTGGCTCCAAACAGCGGAAACAGGATGCCAGAGTTTTGCAGGGTGAAGGGAGACACTGGAGCACCTGCGAAACACAAACACTCACTCAATATATTATCATATGTAATGATAGATATAGAATTCTACACAACCTCACATCTCACATCCACCGTAAATTGCTACATCATCATATAGATCATTTGTAATATCAAACCATGGCACAAAACTCAATAACCAACTTATTTTATCACTGTTTTGCAGAATGCCTGCAGAAGATTTTACATTACACAAGAAAAAAAATACATTTCAGACATCATTAGGAGGACCTGTCATAGCAAAAACTCGCAAACGTCAAGCGAGTCATTTTAGTTTCACAACATTTTAAACAACATTTCCCAACATGCCCATTGGGAGTTGTGGTCACTGGAGTCTGCTGTGTGTAACCACAGAGGACAGCAATGCAGGGTGGATAGTTTCACAAATAAAAAATAGATAACCCCGTGAGTTACATTTCCAACTCAACTCAACAGCAAGCTGACGAATAACTAGGCTGTCAAGCCACAGGGAGTACTGACACCAAGTTGCCAAATAACGTCTGAACATAAAAACAGGCTTTCAGAAAGCACAAATATATTTCCTGATTTGTCACACTCCAATTCTTGTTTTTATCTTCCAGTTTTATCCGCATTTGTGCAGCTGTGTGAAGCACTTTGATGCTATAGTCTCCAATAGTAGGATCAGTGGATAAATCTGCTTTGATCCATTCCGTTTGGCTTTTTTCACAAGCATGGTGCAGCAAGTGAAAGACCATTGAGGCAGCAGAGCATCTGGAAGCATCTTGATGGGTCAAATAGCTCTGGTAACAGGTCTAATTGGATCTGTGTCAGGTTCTCACTGCAGGTACATCCACCCCAGCAGGCAGCATATGGATGGAAATCGATATGCCCTTTCTGTATCCACGGACATGCTCTAATTTCATTGAGGGCTTCTCGGTCAGTGTATGTTTTGGTCATTGGATTTTCCGTTCAGAGGTGACCATGAAAAAAAACAAAAAAAAACAAAAAACAAAAAAAAGGTTCTTTGATTTTCGTTTTAAATCGAGATCACTAAAATACAAACATAAAAAGCAACCCGTTTTACTGTATTCTCAGACCGGAAGTGGAGTTTTATGTGGGTGAATCACAGCGAGGGGCTGCGGTGGGAGGGACTTATGAGGTCACATGACTAAGTATACCTGTTTAGGCTAATGAAAGTCATTGTTTTACCCTGTTAAAAGGAAGAAGGAGTGTGTAGCTGTGTGTGTGTGTGTAATTTTAAGTCAGAATACTATTGGTGGTGTTGCCACCACATAAATAAGTGTTGCCATAAATAATTAAATAAATCAATACCGACTATCACAACAAGGCTTATTTTGTCCCCCAGAGACTCCATGGCAACTTCACTGAATCCTCAAATATTATAAAGGCAGATTTAGAGCATGATTATTCTCTAGATAGATGAAAGCCAAGAAATAAACCTTAGCAGACTGGATTCTTGTGGTCAAAACGTATGTAAACACTGTGGGAATCTATGTTGCACCTTGAGTGAAGTCCTGGATTTGACCCAGCTGAGGAGTGTGGAGGCTCAGTGTCCTCAGGATAGAAGGTGGTCCAACTGAGGGGGTCGTGACTTTTGGCTGCTGCTGCACCTCCTCCGGTGGACAGCAGGAACTGGAACTAGTGCCGGATGTAGTTACTGTGGGAGTCGTGGGCTGTGTCTGAGAACAGAGAAATGTTTATTTTAACTGAATTATTAATGAGAAGCTGTTTTGACAGCTAAACAAAAAGCAAAACACAGATGATGTCATCTCACTTTAGCACCAGCTTTACAGTGAGGTGGGGTTGTTCTCGTGTCAATAAGATCCTGAGGTGCACCAGGGGTTGAGGCTGGACTTGTTGGATTGATTGGAGGTGATTCACAGGTCAAAATGACTTCCTGTTCACGACAGCTGAGGGTGTGGTCATTTGTCAGGGGATTGGATGGGTTGGCCTCCATACCCTGACAGACAGAACAGGGACCAAGACTTTATTCTATTCTGAACATTTTCCTCTTAAATATATTGTTTCCTCAGTTAAAACCCCAGTATGGCTCAACAATCTAACAGCTTGTTATATTTTACAGGTATGTTAAGACACATGTTGATAATACAGTCTTAACCCAATTTAGACTTAACCCAATTTACACAGTCACACATAAGCGTCTTACATGTGCGTACAGTAATTGGTATAATCTCATGCTAAAATTAACCAAACCTAAAATATTGCTGCTTAGGCTTTCAATTGAATCACTTCATTTACAAGTTTCAGCTTTTTCAGTCGTCGTTAATACAGATGTATGAGGACCCGAAAGCATTAAAGACTGCGGCTGTAAAGGCAGTGGTGGTCTTACCTGGATGTCGGGGATGACCACATTCTCTCTAATTAACTCCAGGGCTGGTATTTCGTCCTCTTCAATCTGGGAAACCAAGAAAACTCTTGAATCCTTCATATTAATATTTAACCCTAAATGTGGAGTGTTGTGAAGTTAAATCAACCTTTACTTCTAAACATAACAATTATCAAACTTTATTTAGGTAATGATCTATGTATGAAGTCAAACTGTTTTGCCACTGCCGTTCAGTTCAGCTGAAACTGGATGCATTTAAGTTAAATCAGTCTAAACAATAAATAAAAAACTTTGAGTGTTTTTCAGTTCAAGTGTTTCTTTTCCTAAATGTCCAGTCGAAAAACAAGCAACTGATACATGAGAGACAATCTTGTAATTCAACAGTAACAGCATCCATTAAAAAGCTGCTGACTGAATTCCATCTTATTTACTGTCCAACATCCAGCTGTGACCTTCCAACAGTGCGACTATACATTAAGCAACACTGGTTCCAACTCCCTCTTCAGTGAGATGATGTGCGGTTTAGTTCAAGTGTGTACGCTGGTTGTGTGTTTGGGAGTGCACGTGCCACGCACTGGCTCTGCAGCACTGACAGTGTGGTCGTTAAGATAAGAGCTATGGACAGTGGAGAATAAAAGCTTTACAACAACACTAGAGGAGTGGGTAAGAAAATGGAAGTGTGTGTGTGGAGAGAGGGAGTAGAGTTCCCTCTGATACACAAAAACAACTAAAAACCCACCACAAGCACCAAAATAACCCAGAACTGACACTAACGTCATCAGCAACTGGGCCAGTGTGCGGCCTCATCAGAACCGTGTGTGCGGCCTCGGTATGTTTCCAAAGAAAAAGATGTCTGCAGCACTTTGTTGGACCCCCACACAGTTTCCCACAAGACATTAACAGCAGGTTATTCAAGGCAGAGTTCAAACAATGTGCGGGCTCAATGCACTGATCGAACTGCAGCTTTTTGTACATTAATGTGCAAATCAGTGCGCAGTGAAATTACAATCTAATCAAATACGTCTTAACCACAATGTGAAGGAAGATCTGCAACTTTATGGGTCACATTTAAGACACAAAGCACACAGAAACAGAACTTCAGTCAGTTCAGCTTAGGCCCGCTTAAATCAACATGTTACGCAATACATTCATGTTATTCTATCGCAACTACATTAGTAATAAATGTTCTGGTCATGAACAGGTAATTTACAAAAACAAACAGTTATTCTATTCCCCAAAGAACGGGTAATATTAAGGTTTGCTTTTTTCTTTTAAACTACAGCATGTTTTATTGATTTTCTTCCTAGACTTTTGATCTTCTTCCTAGACTTTCATTTCACCCTGAGAAGGCTCTCATTTAAAGTAAACAGGAGCTTTATATTCAATATAAATTGCTTGTTTACGATCTCGTCATCTTTAACAATGCAGTTAATATTGAAAAAGTATGAAAGTGTTGTGGTTAGGTTGATTTAAGCCGTGCTTCATAAAATTCTCAGTGAGGAGCAACAGTGTCTGTGCACACACACACCACACATGTATCACAGAGCATCACACTTTTCCCAACTACATTAAGCGACTTTTAGGATTTTTTAAGACCCTTTTAGCATCGTCCACTGAAAAATGTAGCAACATTTTAAACAAACCATGATTATTTTCTGTGTCAGACAGCTTCAAAAGCAGAGAGCAGGACTTCCGTGCATGACTGTAATTATCATAATGCTGCCACGTTTCAAATTCAGCAGCAGCTAATTTGACCAAGTCATTGTGACATCTTCCTGCTCGAACAAGGAGAATGACGATTGACAAAATGTGTCAGAGCTACCTTCAGTGTGGCCACTTTGGACTGTTCAGGAGTGTCTGCAGACTCTGAAGATGACATCAGCTCCTCGTCCACCTGTGGCAGTTGGAAAAGTCCGTCGCCCAGATAGAAACTCACTGGTGTGACTTGGAGACTCAACTAGAAAAAGAAAATGTCACCAATGACTCATCTCACAGACTAGCCTGTAAGAAAAATATCATTATTTATATTTTGATCACTTTTACTCATGCAGTGCATCCCACATACAGCGATGTAATACACTGGATAAAATGCATCATGAGTTGCTAAAGCAACTTAAAGCTAAAACTAATATTTGTTCTGGTACAAACGCGTATTTTGTGTGTGTGTGACTCACTGCTGCTGAAGCTGCAGGGCTGCACGCTGTCCCGTGGCCTTGGCTCAGCAGGACCGTGTGGATATAGATGTCCTGATCGGTGTGCGTGTCACACAGGAAGAGCTGCAGCACATCTCCAGTGTAACAATCCAGAGCACCCACTAGGGTGCGATCAGAGCACAGATTTTTGAAAGAATCTGTGGCCTCAGCAGTCCAGCTACCCTGCAGGTGACCAACCACTGCTGTCTTATTCACAAAACCAAATGGTACCAGCACTGAGCTGCAGCTGGACAGTTACCAGAGGCTATTTCTGTTAATAATATCTTGTATTAATAAAGTTTTAAGCTGTTGATGAAGAATTTTAACTTCAAGCTGATTCACTATAGCAGTTATTACAAAATATATTGTTGACCCATCCAGCTGCTTCTGAACCAGAAGATGCTGAAGAGACACAATATGTACCTGAAAACTTATACTGTAAATTCATAGAATGCAGGGTTAATGTATGCATAAAACTAGAATAAACAAAATCTATATCATAAAGTACATTTTTTAAGAAAAGGCTCACATTTGAACATATTATTAAATAAGCTTCAAACTTACTGAGGTGGGTTTAATTCCAGTGAGTGATGATGGAACAGCTTGTGCTGGAAGAACCGAATAAGTTGACCTGGAAAGGAGAGACTCAAAGTGTAAAGCTTGCATCTACGAGCTGTGTAATAATAGTAACTGCTCAGATGTTTGACAGACCCCTACTTGAGAAACTTGAGGCTGGCACTTTCGACCACAGTAATATCGCCAAAGTCGACATAATACACCTCAACCTGAGTGGGGCTGAGAACCCGGTGGATCACCACTCGGTAGAACCACATCGCTCTGGGTGACACACAGCAGACCTGACCTCGTCGGATATATTGCTCTGGAAGGCGATATCGCTTTGACACCTCAGGAGAGGTGTAACATCGTCTATGAGACGAGTAGAAAAAAATCAGACAAAACCCACTGGCACTGCTAAAGGGGCAGAATATCTGATGAAACAGTGCATATGGGACATTGTGATTAAATCACCACCTCATCTCAATCATCATGTCCTCCATAGCATGGGCCTCTTCACTCTCACTGAAACGGACATAGAAATGTCCAGGTGACTCCACCTGCTCCACTAAGACTGCCACCAGCTCTCGAGCACTGTGGCGAGTTGGCGGTTTGATACGCTGACTCAGTAAGGCGTCCAGTGGTATGACAGAGCTGCACTGCACCTGAATGGCAGGGTACATCTCAGACATCTACAGGAAAACATACAAAACCAGAGTGAGGATAGTGAGCAGCACGCAGCAGCAGCAGTTTAAATGTTCAGTATCTTTTATTATTCTATGATACGATTATTTAAACTCAAGCTTTTTAAAATAAAGCAGTTGACAGCTCATAAAACTATAATTTCAAACGCTCACTGCCAAATGTCACCGTTAACATTGTCAATGTTAACTAATTATAGAATAATATAATGAAAAAGTCTAACCGTTTCTTTGATCTTGGAGATGTTACTGGGCTCCAACTCTTCATTTTCATTATCGTCTTCGTCTTTGAAATCGTCACCATCTTCTTTCAGATTACTTTCCCAAGGAGATTCTCCACTGGTGAAATAGTAGCTCTTAACTGGTGACTGCAATCCGTCACTAAGACTCTCAATTTCCTTTGAGTCTGGAAGAACAAAGAAAAAAAACATTTATTTCCTGTGAAACATGTTATCCGACAATAAAAGCTTTATCCCATGATATCTGAGACGCCATTTATTACAGAACAGAACTGTATATAAGTAGTGTGTATAAGTGTATATAAGTGTGTATAAGTATTGTATGTGTTTATTTTTGTTTTTCAGTTAAACTAACTTCAAACTCTTTATTAATCATGTAAAATGATGTCAATGAAGAGCCAATTAAATCAAGGAGATTACATCCTATGAAGAGATTTGGTTAACGACTACAGATACAGACTACAGATGGGCCTTCACACCCGACTGTGTGTCGTCAGTGTCTTCTATTTCCGTGACTGTCCAGTGGTGTCCGTTGTCATCCTCTGCTGGTTTCAAGTGGAAAGTGTCACTCAGGGCACCAACGAGCTCAGTGACACTGACAAAGCCGCTCTGTAAAAATGGCAAGTCTTCACCAAAAAGCCTCTGAGGGTAAAAAAGGAAAAAAAACACAGCATGAGGTCAAAGAGCTCATCACGCGTCTTTCGTTATTACCTGCGGCTTGTTCTATGAGGCAGGATAAGTGGCTCGCAGAGGTAAGTTGAGGTTCAACCCTGGGTTTTTAGTGTCACTTCTTATAGGGGTGTGTCACCATGGCAACCTAAGCTGCTCCTGAGCCGGTTAAGCACGAGATTGGTGATCGACACATTTTCAGAGAAAATGAGCAGATTAAATAACAAAGATCAAACGATGCACGGACCTCTCTTCCTTCTGATCGAAAACGCTCTGAAAAGCCTCTTCATTAGGGACACCTAAGTGGAAGGGTAAAAGCACTGTAGCAGAGATGGACATTCATCACTTTCAAGCATGTTTAAAGACTCTTTTAAAACTGAACTATAAAAAGACACCCTTGACTTTTTCACATGTAGCTTGCAAATGTGCAGCCAATGAGTGTTTAGATTAGTTAACTCACTAGTTTGAATGGTTTCTTATGTTTAAGGCTTGACCATGAATTGATTTTGATCAATTAATGACGTGTGAAATATTTGAACATTTTCTCTTTACCACAAACATATATGTGTAAATATGCAAGATGCACCTTTTACCTGCCAAAATGTTCAGTTTGATCATGGTGATGTTTATAAATGTGAAGATCTTCAATTTCTATTTCAAGATATTTAAAAGATCCTATTTTTCCAAAGTGTAATTGAACTGCAATGATACGTCTGGAATTTTTATTGTCAGTCAAGATTATGTCCCAGATAACTGGAACATTGTTATTTCTGTCAAGCATATTCATTAAATTAAATGCATCAATCCCACGAAAAGGAAGTATCTTTGTTTTGTATTTCAGTTTATTGTTGGAATAACAGTAAACGCTGATTTTAATAATTAATTTGTAGCTCGTTGTTCTAAAAAAAGAATAAATAAATATTTTTATTTTTATATAAAAAATGAGTTTGAGTCTGAGATTTAATTCTGAGGACCCTTCTTAAGTTTCTTCTTTCTTTGGTACAAGCAACATTTAACACAGCTTTTGTCACACAGAAAAATGGCTCCACCTGCAGCACGTTCGTTAATAAAATACTCAGTCTTATTCATCAGAGCCACCTGTCCTCTGATTATGTGGCAGTGATATTACACTTATCAACAAGAAAAAATCTGGATTGATTTACCGAGGTGGCAGCCAGCATTTGAAACTGTTTGGTTTGAACTTGATTATTTGGGTTTGGTGCATCAGAAAACTGAAAGTTTCCCAGGATATGCTGAAGCTGCTTTGCAGTACAAGCCTCTGGGCATTTTATTTCAAATTGTTATGAAAGCAACATATGCAGGAGAATGTCATCTTCTTTACCTTGTACTCAGCAGGAAGATCGTGAATCGATAATCCACCAGTCGTCTGACCAACAACCTGCAGAGGGGCACAGACATGGATTAACTATGTCTTCGTTATAGTCTGTACAAATATAATCAACCAAAATTAGGACATTAAATGCCTGAGATATCCTTAATTATGTATGTCTTTGGGCAACTATCACTATCTGTGTCTGACAGCGGATTCGTGCTGCTGTGTGTTCACGCCGTGCCATCCAGGCAGCAATGATGATGACCTTCTGAGGAACTGAGCCATGCCTTCTGACAACCTGTTGCTGTCATTGTGTCACTCTGACAAACGTTTCCAAGTGATAGGACCAATGATATGACAGTTCTCACAGTAAGTGTATCAAATTACCACTCCTGACTTAGATTTCACTTCATCCAACTGTTTTGCATTTAGTGCAACGTAATAGCAAGTGCATTTGGGGGACAGCTTCATTGTCCGTTTGTCATGCGCTTGCATGATTAAAATAGGGCCCTGGGACATGTGCTTGTAAAGCAGTGTGAATTCTGACCTTCCGTAGCTTGTCCTTCAGCTCCTGACTAACGGTGCCAGCGACTCCATTCTCCAGGATTCGCTGACGAAGTTCCTCCTCCAGCTGACAGAGAAATGCAGAGAGTAGATAACTGAATACAACACACTAAATCTGTTTCCATCCAGTTCTTAATACGATTCTGTGACGTCCAACTGTTTTTGTTTCTGCTGCTGTATGTCAAAATAACTCCTTCAGACGGATCACATTCTGAATCACAGCTCCACCAGCAACACACTTCTTTTACTTCTTACAATGCAGGTTTTCTGTAGTTGTTCGAGTTGTAAGATCAAGTTTGGTTTCAGAATCAATTTGCAGCAACAAAGACCCGAATTTAAAGTACTATAAAATCATCTTCTTGAGCCTTACATACATAAGCAGTTAACATGGACTTCAGGTGCAGCTGTTAAGGAATTTTGTGTTTTGTCTGCTTGCTTTTCAAAGTTGGTTTGTGTGAAGTATATATGCGTAGTTGGTGTCTTAGCTGCAGTAGAGAATAATCTGAGAGGAGGAATTCTGATTAGCTTAGAGCTAATCAGAATTTGTTCACATAAGAGCTGAATTTTCTAAAACAACTCAAACTTAAAAGATTTCAGAGCAGTTCGAGCAAATGCTACAGTGAATGTTTACATCACACATTACAAAGACAGTGAGGCAAGCCTGCATTGCTACACGTCATCGCATGCTGATTGGCTGTGGCTGACAGTTCCACTGGACTAATCACTAAATACCAACTATGTGACAGTATGAGTGAAAAGCACAAACACTTTTCATCCTTTAAACATTTACGACAGTAAAGCTCTACAGTAAGCAACCCAAAAAGTCACGACACAAATCCGGATGGACTCAGCTGATCAGCAGAAGGATGCGTTAGACAACCAACAGGCATGCAATGACACGTAGCGACACGGACATTTTTTGGCTGAGAAAATAAAGACAAAATGTAAAACTGCAATCCAAAAACGACATGAAGTAGAAATGACTTTAGAAACTATTACATTTTCCAGGTATGAGTTGTTCTAAATGTAAAAACTTGCTCTTCTCTTGCTCCATTCTGAGTAACTCCTACATGGGCTCCTTGTTCTGAAAGCACTTTGACAGCTTGTCTGCTACTGATAAGACACTGACTACTTCAAAAGACCCAAACGACAAAAACGAAACACTCCTTTGAAGTTTCTTTATACAACAGAACACACCTTGATTACATGGTTCTGAAAGACCTGAGCCTCTTGGCAGGGCACTGGTTTGGTGTCACAGTTTTTCTCCACCACCTCTGGCTTGCTACAGCTAACTGATTCTTTGTGAACAGGTTCCAAGTCAGTGACGCATCGCTGATTCAGAGGACTCTGCTTCACTGGAACTTCAGCTGGGGAGTGAAAATGTATTGTAGAAATGTAAGTCAGACCAGTACCAATGATGAAAGTCTCCAGAAACTGATGAATACCTCAACTATCTATTCACACACCTGGAGGTTTTGTTGGTACCGTGGCTTTGATGTCTGGGCCTGTGGAGACTGGCATGTTTGGCTTTATCAATCCAGTCCTCCTTGGTGAGCTGGTAGGTCTCTGGAGCGGCCTCGGCAACATATGTTCCCTTAGGGTTAGAACTGAGCCAAACCTGCCTTGCTGGATGAGAATCAGGTCCCCTGCTGCCACCAGCATCTCTCCAACAGAGTAGAAGCCATAGTTGTGGACACGCAGCGGGTGACCAAAGAAGCGCATGTAACTGGACTCGAGGTCAGACAACCTGAGTGCACCCTAAAAGAGCAGCCACAACATTAAACAGGCATCTCCTTCTCTTGTTTAGTTTTTTATGTGCAGTCTTATTTTGTTTACATTTGTCCCATTTCAGAGAATAAGGCTAGGTTACCACAGTCTAATTCATGCAGCTGACAAACTTGAGCAGGCTTAAAGAGTTCCGGTTTAATGGAGAAATCTTGCATGTACCTTCAAGTCATACCTGGGAGAGTAGGACGCGCAGCTGTGCCCTCAGATGGGCAGGGAGGGCTGGAGGAGCACAACCTCTTCTAGGAAGAACAACCAGGGGTTGCCAATGAGAGTAACGGGGAGAGAAATAGCTGTAGCCTCTCTTCTTGACTTTCATGTCAGTCTTAGACAGTCGCTGCTTGGCTACCAGCTCCTCAATGCGCCGAGTGGACTCATCACTCACAGCTTTGACGTGGGAGACAAAGATTAGGGTATGACTGACAGAGTAGAACTGGTTGAGGTTTTATTGAGGGGGGGCGTAAACATTAAAAGCATTAAAATTGTCCTTAAAAAAAAGCTGAAGTCCACTGATAGATGGACGTAAGTTCCTTGAAATGAACTGCTGGTAGAGGAAGGAGGGTACACAGTGAGAAAAAATGTGGAAATAGTCCAAAGGAATTTCTGTCAACCAGTGATAATGCAAAATTATTGCAGTCAGGTCAAACAATGTGACAGGCCTATTAGAAACTACTAATCTTTAATTTACTGCTGAGCCTCAACAGCTTTTAAGAACAAATTACTATCAAATAGAAAGTAAACACTATACCCTTTAAATATGGGCTGCCATCCTCCCTGTAGTTAACAGACACCACATCGGGCATCTCCTTGACCATATCCATAATGTTACCGAAGCCCAGGACTTTCAGGGGCATCGGATGCCCCAGCATGTCGGCGTAGTCTCGCCTGAGCCGATCAGGGTGCAAACCCATCTTGGATGAAATGAGCAAGGAGCGAACATCCTTCTTCAGCTTTGCCAAAATGTCGTCCTGACTCATGTTGCCTGCTCGAGTCTGAAGAACACAGCAAGAGGACAAGTGTAGCACAACATACAGGACATTCTGCATCCAGGTGATACAGTGGCATGAACACAACAGCAGAGGTCTGCTGACCATCACAGTCTGACTTCTTTGTAAACTTAAGATTCAAATTTGACTCAGAGTGCATCTTCCTATATAGTTTGCAATGTGTCAGTTGCCTAAGGCATGTCAGGTGTAGAGTTAGTGCATCATCACATGACATACTCATGTCTCTTTTGCTACTTCAAATAATTAGGTTTGCGTGTGCGTATATATGTATACATTTGTTTATCTATGAAATCATATACTGCTTTTTTCTTCTTGTGGTTTATCTTTGTCAAGCACGCTGGATTTACACTATGTTGTAGTGCAGGGTATACGTGAGAGTATCCACTTATTTTCCAGTCAACAACGACTTTATTTATTTTGACGAAGTAAATGTCAGTGCTCTTTTACATGTCACTGTTTATGACACGGTGTTTTATCCTATTCTGATAAGGCCAATTTAGTATCTTTTTATGCTAGATAATGAGCTGCTTCTTTAAGGCACCGCGAGGTGCACGTGTAATGAAATGCGCTATGTAAAAAAGTAAGGAAGTCTGACTTTATCAAACTCACTGAAACTCCATAAAGTTTTTTAATCTAGCAAACAAACAGCCAGATTAGATTATGACGTGAAAACCACTTTATTCGCTTTAAACCTTCTTCGTTATCTACCTGCATAGTATCTACAAAACGCATTTGTTCTGCACCGTCTGTGAACGACATCCTTTGGCCCACAAAGCTGATTTATTGCACTTTTACTCACTGAAAAATGAGCAAATGTTGTGCATCTGCGCATGTGCAAAAGAAAAAAAAGTCAGTTTTCCCGTTTCTTGGAGTCAACGTTATTAATAAACTTATCATTGAATGAGCATTCCCCCAAATTATTGTGGACATAAATTCCAGTTACCTAAAGATTTTATTATGTTTCCGTATCGTCCAGCTGTAGCTTGACCTTTCCGCCAGGTGAACAAACTCCACACCTGTTGTTGCTAGCAGACCACCGTCCACGTTGTGGGAGCCGTGCGAGTGCACAAACCGCAACGAGTCGATTATATTCTTCCAAACATCTAAGATAACGTGTTAAAATTAAAAACTACAAGAAAGACTGTTTTAACCTGCTGCCTTTTGGTAATTTTAAAATAAAGTGGAAATCCAGCTTCGTCGTTCCCGTTACCGTGGTTGCATGTCGAACATAGATCGTTTATTCCAGAAACGATGAGCATTGGTTTTCTGATAGAGAGTGAGATTGCTGCAGAAGCTCACTGGGTACAGTGAGCCATTGGAGTCAGGGGCCCCTTCTTCAGACACATCCGTCCATCCATTTTCTATACCTGCTTAATCCAAGGCGGAGGGGGGCTGTCACTGGGCGAGAGGTACCCTGCAGGGCCACACAGGGACAAGAGACATCCATACCAGCCATCCACACTCACAATGACTCCTTGGGTCAATTTAGAGTCTTGTTCATATCCAACATTTATATAACATAAGTATATGTCCAAAAGAGATTCAAAACTACCAAAAAAAAAAAAAAAAAGAGTAAGCAGAAAGTAGAAAAAAATGCAAAGTGAAAGTTACAAATATACAAAGAGCTGCACAGTGTGACACATGAGGACTCTTCTGAAATGCTGAAAGAGGGTTAGCGGCAAACCACTGTTTTTGGCAACCTTGAAGAAACTCCCGTGTGAACCTTGATATTCTTTTTTCTCATTTACTCTCTTGTGAGTCCTCCATCACTTTTTTCACTCAGCCTTCGTAGTCCATCTAGAAAATGTACATGCCACCTAAATCAGCCAAAACCCACAAACAAACACAATAACAGTAAAATAGAAGACAGAAAGACAGTGAAGGACATTAAAATAAAATAAAATAAAAATGCATTACAATCTCTCTCACTAAAACTTAGTCTAAACAGAAAAGTTTTTAGCTACTTTTTAAAAGGAATCAATGCAATTAACCCAAATTACAGTGTAAAATCAAGGCCCAACTGCTTGAACTGCCTGGAAGGATTAAAAAGGATGTCCGTGTACTCTAAATGAGAAGAAATAAAACATGAATAATCGTCTTCAACTCAGACTTTGACAACAGCCTTCACATTTTTTTTAATATCCCTCATGTGGAAAAAGCCATTTCAGACTAGCTCAAAATTTGTGATACTTTTTAATAATTCTCAAATGGGCGACAGAGCGCAAATGGATCCCAGAGACTCCAGGGTAAATATATTTAGTTTAATTAAGGACACAATAGGGAGGATATTGAATGTCTTTTCCTGTCAAAGCAGAGATAATTTCCTCTGAACCTGAGTCTGCACATTCCCTGTGAGGACACTCTGTGACTCCCCAAGCCTCCACACAAGACCCATCAGCTAACCTTCTGTTATCGCTTCCAGAAATCTCTGGATGAAAACGCATCCCAAACAAATGGAAAGAGCATAAGTTCAAATACTTTCTGTTTGTTATAATATACTGTACACTTAAATATTGTCCATGCACAATTTAACTGGATAAAATTCTGCCTTTGACTAGAAACCACTAACTTTTGTTCTTATGTTTTTGAGCTCCCTATATCCAAATATGTAAGATGGCACATTTTATGCTCAAGGACATCTCTGCTCATCATCTAGCAAAAGAGGAATATGTGAGGCTCTAGGTTTCAGACTGTACCTGTTAAAGAAAACACAGAGAGTAAGCTTTTGATACTGCTGTAGCTTTTACTGTTATTAGTGTTTACACTACAATTACACTATTGTTTTAACACCAAAACTCAGGAGGTTACTGGAGGTTGCCGGTTCCAACTTTCCAACTTTTCAAGTCTACATGTTGAAGTATCCCTGGACAAGAGACTGAACCCTACACTTCCCCCCAATGTGTTCCTCACTTTTGATACACTTCGGATAAAAGCATCTGCTGAAATTAGTGTAACGTTCTGTCTAATATAGATATCTGAAAAAGAGGAAATACATAATTATTTGTTTGAAGAACGCATTCATTTCTATATGAGTGGGCTTATTTTTACCTCATCTTGAATTTATTTCACATTTCATAATAGACCGCTTTGATGACAGACAAGTTCACTGACATGATTGGAAAAGAATGACAGGGTGGTATTGGCAACACCCACTGCTGCCTTACTCCCACAGTCACACTGTCAACATTGTTTACCATGTCTTTATTCTGTCTCATTACCACAGTAGACAGCAAGACCACTGATTCTGGTTGCTCGAAAGACACAGAAGAAGCAACATTCATCGGTATAAGTTACAAATCTTCCTCTTTCTTCTCGCAAGGAAACCCTACAAACTGAATGACAACATCCCAGCCTTCTGACGGTATGGAGAAATCCTCAAGTCCTCAACCAAGAACGATGCCTCAGAAGGGGAGGGAGAAGGGAGCTCTAGAGCCTATAAGAAATCAACGTCAAAGGGCACTCAAAACAGGTCGGCTCCCTGAGGAGCCATCAGTAAGGAAGGACAGGCAGAAGAAGGAAAGGCCAGAGACAAACCAGGGGAAGGTGGAGCAGGAGGCAGAGGTTAAACTGAGATCTACTGTGGTGGACATAGACAGTGTTAGAGATGATGAGATCAAGGAGGAGAACCTGGGGCTCTTGGAAGCTGCAAAGCATGAAGACGGTGAGTTGAAGCCTGAGGCAAAGCTTGGTAGTGATGATAGTAAGAGATTTATTTGTATTTCTTTTTCATTCTAACATTTCTCTGTCGATATTTGTGTGCAGCTGTTGGTATAAGTTAACCTGCGATTTATAGCCTGTCTTTCATGTTCATTCAGGCTTTTGGTCCATTTTTTTTCTAAACTTTTGTCTGCACAAAGTTTGATGTAAAATGGCCATTGAATGTATATGTTGGGTATATGTGGGTCCTGCACTGTGCAGGTTTGAAGCGCAAGAACCTGGGAGTGTTTGAGTGGCTACTGATGGTCTTTGCCTTGGTTTTGATTCTCCTCTTCCTCCCAATTTCCATCTGGTTCTGTGTAAAAGTACGTACTACACCTTAAACCAAATATTTAAAACACTTTACAAATCACTCTACTTCATAAAGTCTGACATCTTCAGAAGAAATTATGTAAATATTTGTTGTATAGACAATGAAAAAAATTCAAATTAAAATGTGGATGTTTAACACCAGCAATTGCACATAAGCTTATTTTTCACAGTGAATTTATCTTATACACCTCAACAACAAGTAAAATAATTGGATATATAAGTAATTTTGGGACATTGGGGCATGTAAATTGACTATTTTAAACTCAACACTGTCATCAAGAGCCTTTTTAAAAACCAGATTCTCAGATAATGCTTTAGATTTCACTGCCAATTTAGCAAAGATGTGTTGATGCTCTAAAACATTCAGAGAACAATGTAGGACATAATAGTAAAATATTTGACATAGGCTGTTCTAAATGTGTTGTATGCCAGGTGAATACTCAGAATACAGCAATCAGTGCCTCCCATTCATTGGTGCAGTTTACCAAAGCTGTTATTTTGATTTGCAGGTTGTGAGAGAGCATGAGAGAGCTGTAATCTTCAGACTCGGCCACCTATTGCGTGGAAGACCCAGGGGACCAGGTCAGGACAAATTACTGTTACTTTCTCATGTTTGTCTGCTGACATTGCTTAATTGATAGTAATCTATCAGTCATGAGAGTTTATACTTAACCTAGGGAATATAAGGCCAGAGGAGGTTAAGAGTTATTCATTTTCTTTCTTTTTTTTGCCTATATTAGGGTTTTACTGCAGCATAAATGGATAGAGATCCTTTCTGGGGATGTGTGTGTCAGTTTTTACATTTCTTTCTGGCTTTTTGTCAGGCAAGTTAGAGAGTAGCTATTATCAGTGAATAATACAACCCCGTTATCATAGAAATCATCCTTTTAGAAGAAAAAGAAAAAGAAAAGAAAAGACAAAGATAATTTGCACCCACTGTGTTTGGGATAAATATGTGACTATGATATCCAATTGGGTGTCTTTTCTTGATCATTGCCAGCTGTCAATAGGAGGAAGAACAAGCATTGTGTTTCTTAGAAAGCTCATAAACACAAATACAGTGAATTTGCAAGAGAAAACGACAGAATGACATCTGATAAACTTCTACATTTTCCTCCTCTCTCCAGGCCTACTTTTCTACCTTCCACTTCTAGATGTGTGTCACAAAGTTGACATCCGACTCAGAATGTTGAAGGTTCCCTTTCACATGGTACATAATTAAAATAGAAATGAATAATAATCACATTAGACATCCCGAAGTAGAATAGTGCATCAGATAAAAAACTGAGTAAACATAAACTTCCTAACGTTTCTACGCAGGTGGTGACAAAGGACTTGGTGAGGCCAGAGCTGAGTGCAGTGTGTTATTACCAAATAGAGAATGTGGCTCTGTGCAGTGCAGCTCTCTCCAGTCTGACCTCAGTGCTACAGAGTCTGGTTCAGGCAGCCGTCAGGGACGTTCTCGCCCAACATACTTTCAGCCACATCCTGCTGCACAGGCGGAGGATCGGTGATCAGATACAAGCCGTCGTCGACTCTGTTGCCTGTCGCTGGGGCATCAGAGTGGAGAGAGCAGACATGTAAGACCAGAAATGAAAAGTCCTCATGTTGTTTGTATCAACCTTCCTCCACCAGATTTAACTAGGTTTCAGTAGAAAAGAGGGGATAAAAATCACCATGTGACAGTATGGGGTGACACAGAACAAATGTTTTAAATAAACGGATATAATCAAAAGGGTTTTGAAATTTGTCCAGTAGAAAAAAGGTAGGGATTCATCTGAAGAATGTCTTTCCTGGTAAACAATAACAATGACTTTAAAGATTGGTGGCAGACTGTGGACTTCCTGCTGACTAAGCTGGGTGGTGCTTGTGTTTGATTTTCTGTCAGAGATGAGCTCAGTTTTCCCGTGGAGTTACAGCAGAGTCTTGCAGCAGAGGCTGAGGGCAAGAGGCAGCAGCAGGTCAGAGTAAGTAACCAAACCAGGTTGTATCATCATGAGTCCTTGTTCTCTGTTTTAATGCTTGTTTTTTGCATCTTATATTTAAATAGATACAGCATTTAATGAACATAGCCACTGTTTCACTGGCCACATTTCTGCATCTGCACCAGTTTTGTAAAGATTACACATTTCAGCCGCCCTTCTCTTCTGCAGGGAAAAGCAGCAGAAAGTGAGATAGCCGCCTGGGAGGGTTTAAGGTCCTCCTTTCGTCACCTCCACCCTGCGCTAGTCCTTCCCCTCCCTCAAGATCTTCTCAACATGAACTCTGACCTCTCATCCCTCCCACCACCTCCTCCCCCTGCTGGGGAAGAAGAGAGATGGAAGACAGCGGGGACGCAAAGGACAGACTCACCAATGATGTGACAGACTGTTAACAGAGGAGATGTGTGTTAGTGTAGTCATTTAGAATATCTAAAGTCAATGTGCAGCTTCTGCACATTCACAAGGGATTTCATTATATGTTAGAGACAATGTAAATAAAAACGGATTGTGGTGATAAGCAAATCAATCAAACCTTACTATAAATTAATTACAATCAGGACAAAGACAAATGATATGTGTTTTTTCCCTTTAACATCTGGTGGATCAGAAAAATGTTAATATTTGGACTCAATATAAAAAAAGCAGCTCAAGAGTTTTTCAAAAGTAAAGACAAGGAGCATTTCACCACCGTCTTAATGACTGATGTGCATTTAGTTAAAGATTTAAGTATTAATATTTACATCTAACATTTATGAGAACTTTGGGCATTTCATCATCTACGGTACATAATATGAGAAGATAAATAAAACAATAGGTAGAAATCTCAGTGCACCGGACACATAGTTGGGGGTCTTCAAGCAGAACAGAGATAAAAACAGACCATTCTGAAGTGGAAATCACATTATGAGCTAATATACAGTCCTGTGGAAAAAACAAACACGCTGTCTTTCAGTTTTAAGGTTTCACAGTTCAGGACACAGAGATAAATCCCATAGTCCTCAGCAAGTCTCAGACCTAGCTAAATGAAAAATAGCACACAACATATTACACTCTATCATCGCTTATTTAACAAAAACTAAATAAAGATACAGAGGCAATGTTTAAAAAACTAAATATACCCTATATTTAAAGAGCTTGTAGGAGCACCTTTCACAGAAGTTTCTTGACTTAATCGTTTTCTGTGGTATGTTATCAGATTACTGTGGAGGAATTTTAACTCATGTTTCCTTACAACATTGCTTCACCTCATTGAGGTTTGCAGCATTCGTTTATGCACATCTCTCTGAAGGTCCTATCTCGGTATTTTAATCAAGCTGAGCTATGGGTATTTGCTACATGTTTCTTCAGGCATTATGCTGTAGATTTGCTGCTGTGTTTGGGATTATTGTCCTGTTGCATGACCCAATTTCAGCCAAGTTTTAGCTGTCAGGCAGATGGAGTCACATTTGACTCTAGAACACTTTGCTATACAGAAGAATTCATGCCGGGCCCAATGACTGCAAGGTGCCCAGGTTCTGTGGCTGCAGAACAAGTCAAATCAAAAGATCTCCACCACCATGTTTGACAGTTGGTATGAGGGGTTTATGCTGATACGCTGTGTTTGGTTTTCTCCAAACACCATGCTGTGGATTATGACCAAACATCACACCTCACTGGGCTGATTTATTAAGATGACATTGTTCCAGAAATCTTCTTGTTTATTTAGATGGGATTCTGCTGGTGTCCCAGCAGAATGGAGTCTGGGTGCTAAACCGACCTGCTGAACAAGGCTGCTGCCACGTGAACACATTTAGGTGCATTCAACGATGATAACTGTTGACTTACTAAAGTTACATTATCATGCAGGTTTGGGATAAAACTTTTCTTTTAAAATTACTGTATTTGGTTTCAAAACACTTACAGAGCATTGTTAAAATACCTGTGGTGGACATACCCCTGTCCCAACGCTGAGACGCGCTGCTGCCATCAAATAAAAAATACAAATAATAAGCCTTTCAACAATTGTTTTTCTGTCAAGTGCATCAAATATTTCCTAGAAAATACAATGAAGGAAGGACAGTCAAGACTTCTTGAAATATCTGCATCAACTTTATTGAATTTTTTTCTTTTCTTTCAGGCATCATGAGGTTTAACAAAGCCACAGCAAGCAGTCATACAGTGCAAATAATAACATGAAACTATCTAAATTTTCATACAACAGGCAAACACTCTCATGAAAGACAGTCGCTTGATGCTGTAAATATTCAATACTTAGATGCCATCACTGATAAATGATCATTTCTGGTTACTGCTTGGGGAAGTTATGAGCTAAAATTTGAGATATAATGTTTTCCTCTCTGGTGAAATGCAACACAATATAAATAAGACAGTCTTAAGCACAAACTCAGAGTCGAAATAAGTTCCCGACCACATGCCAGATCATCGTTTCTTGGTCTTTTTGGTGCTACTTGCTGGTTTGGCTTCAGTTGTTGTTTGTAGAGTTGATGTAGTTGCTGTTGGTGGGGAATGAGGTGGAGTTTTCTTTTCCTCTGAAATACATAGAGATATGTTATGTATTGTTTTTTGTGTGTTAGTTAAATGTTAAAGCGTGCTGTTTAGCCTTTACCTTCATCGGTTTTGAGCTCCAGACTGGGTTGACCCTGCAGCTTTCTCTCCAGGTCTTGAATCTTCTCTAGTGCTGCCTGCAGGGCCTCCTCAGCTGTCAGGGCTCTCTGCTCAGCACTCTGTACTCGCACCTCAGAATCGCTGGGCAACAACAGACGAGAAACAGAAAATCACATATATTTATTACATTTGCCTTTACTTCTGAAAATGTTACAAAAACTAGATGCAAACAGACATCGTTATTGCTTTCAAAGATCATTTAAAAGAGACTGATGGAGAAAGGATACTCTTCGTGAAAGGCGATATAGATGATGTGTTATATTTGGCAATATTAAAAAAAAAATTAACTAGTACTAACAACAATAAGAAAGCAAACGTACTGGAGTTCTCTCTGCAGCGATCCTAGAGTGCTGAGATCACTGAAAGCTTTCTGGGCTCCTTCTGTTGCAGGGGCCACAACCAGCTCATCAGTCTGATAAACACACACACACACACACACACACACATGGTTTAGTCAAATAGAAAGTCAATATATTGCCACTAACACTGAAAAAGTGTAAGATTGAGACCATCTGACCCCGGTCAAGTGCACTCTGCTCTCTCCTAGATTTTTT
Source organism: Leuresthes tenuis (assembly GCF_036924035.1). Lineage (NCBI taxonomy): Eukaryota > Metazoa > Chordata > Actinopteri > Atheriniformes > Atherinopsidae > Leuresthes > Leuresthes tenuis. The sequence continues at coordinate 10,069,049 of NW_027325361.1, read as the reverse complement.
TTAATGAGGTGTCCATCGTGGTTTATCAGCTTCACCACAGGGCTCTTACAAACTGTTAGCTCCCCCTGCAGGACAAGAACAGCACTGGTCATTTTTTTAGCTCAAGAGTGAAGCAGAAATAGGCTCCTGTTAGAAAAACCCATTGATTAAACTCATCTCCCCAGCAGGTTATTTCATTCCCCAAAGTTGCTCTTTCTGGATTTCAACATAATCCAAAGATTTCCATGACCCAGCTGGTGAAACTAAATGTTTGTTACACAAATCTCCACAGTCTTTGCCAGGTGAAAGTATTCAGATCATTACCTTTAGTAAGAACTCAAATATAGCAAGGTAAAAATTCTTGATTATAACCAAGTATCCTCTATTAACTATAGTGAAAATATTGGTTAGGCTTTTTGGACACATCTGACAATATTGGATTATCAGTGCTTATGCATCAGGATTAAATCAGCATGTTACTGCTGTGGCTGTTCGTGATTGAGCTACAAAATTTGAAACTACAAAAAAAAGATGCCTTTATTCATGTAAACAGAGAGGCGACGGATCATATGGGATCTTTTGAACATTAATGAAACTGTGAGGAGATAAGAGGGAAAACAACAATTTAGTGGAGTTGATACCACAGCTCTGACATCTTAGATGACAGCAAAAATCGTCTTTCCACCTTAACAGTCAGCACCCTTACAGCCATATTTGAGTAGAGCTACGACGAGGCCATTTAGTTGGACCACTATCCTTGGAATTGAGTTATTAAACAAAGATGTCGGATGCAATGGGGCTGTGGACTGTGTGAGAAAAAGTTTTCAAAGATCAGACTTGTTCCAAATGTGCGGTCAGACAACTGTTTATTTGACAGAAACTAAATCCACATTTGAAAAACCTGTTGATGTATTCACAGTCAATGTCATCATAAATAAAACAAAACAATTCCAACCTAAGGAATTGAGTTGGTTAAAAAATATATATTTTCAGACGAGACAATAATGCAAATAATTTTACAATAAATGAACAGTACAGGAAAAGTGTATGAGTTGGAAAACTGGCATTCTAATAAAATATTGTTATTTATGATCAAAGAGGTGCTGATCATTCGCAGGTCCACTTTCATTTCCATTTCTGAATATCAAAAAGAAATGTAATAACAGAGACAGAGACTTCATATCTTTCGTAAGAACTTCTCAGCTGTTAAGATGACTAACCTCTTGTGGTACTGCCTCAGTCTCATCTTTGATCTCATTGACGTTGTGTGTTGTAAGCTCAGCTGAAGCCTCTTTGTACACCTATAAACACGCACATGACCAACTTTCATCATCTGAAAAATCACTGATATTTGATCCTGACAAAAATACAGTTTATTTCTTTCATAATTTGAAGATTTCAACAATCTATGAACAGGTGAACACTTCTAAGTGAGCCAAACAAGATCTGATACAAGAAGAGCCACTGCCTCATCTGATGTCTCCTCTATTGTGTTGTAGAATCAGTATGACTAAGAAACTAAATAATGAAAAAAAGTTATTAATGTGTAAAAATCTTCCTACTCACCTTCAGCCATAAATTGATAGTTAATGAAAAAACAAAAAAAATGTCTTGACTTGGATGTTCACCTGAGTGTCCACACTGTCTGCTGGATCAGTGCTGCTGGATGTGAGGGCAGGCTGCTTGATAGGCAGCTCCACAGGATCACCGCAAAATCCTGTAAGCAGTATTCTACTGGTCTCCACCCAGTCAGCGCAGTGGTTCTGAGGAAGAGAGTAAAGATTACTAAAGTTCAAAGTCTTCTGTGATGAATCTATAGCTGTTTTCACATACAAACACCAGAGGTTTTCAGGAGGATGTGTGAACAATTTGGTCCAGACTTTTTCTGCAGTAGCTGTTCACACAGCGACTTCACAGCGAGATAGTTTATATTTGAGATGCGCTCTCACAGTTGGAAATGTGAGGGGGGGTTGAGATCTGTCTGTCTGACATAATACAAAATTATGATGTGGAAAAATCAATAACATTCAGGTCAGCAGAAAATGCATGAAGCAGCAACTCTGACCAGCTCTCAAGCACTCACTCATTCATACACTTTGAGCACATGCTCGGGAAGATTAATCAATTCATTCACACATCTTACTGAGCAATCATCCATTTTCCTGGGAACTGGCTAGGGAATCTCTGCAAGAAATTCAGAGTGAACATTTGCATTCTCAACCTCCCTGAACATCTCCATAAAATTTCAGAACCAAAATTGCCGGTTGGTCAGACCATTTACCTGCAGATTTCTGAACTCATTTAACTTATTTTCACCCTCATTTTTATGTGAGTCCAGGAGAGCGTGCTCCTCCAGAATCAGGCTGCATGATCTAGAATCAAAAACAACATTTTCACGAGTAAATACTGGATAAAATGCTAATTCTTACTGAGTGAGATTTGTTGTGTCAAAGTCACTTCTTATTTTCACTTCTCTAAAGAGAAAGTCTTTCCTTTGTGTTATAATTCAAGTCATTTTTTTGTGCAATGGAACCTTACTACATGCTGACTGTTAGTGTGGTGACAAATGCCTGCTTAGCTATGGCAGGTAACAACTTTGTCACCTGGTAATGTAGCTGGAAAAAAAGTCCAGTTTCTCAGCCAGCATCCTGGCAACCTCATCCAGAGTCTTTAGTGAGGTATTTGTGGTGTCCTGTTCTTGGTTCTGCTCCTCGCTATGGTCAGGTATCATTGCCAGCAACAAATCCAACATCCAGCGAGTCTGAGCCATGTGAACAGAACTGACCTGGTAGGAGAGGAGACATCAAAGCTTTTTAAAAAGCACAAAAGGCTCAGTTACTAAAAACATGGAAGGTGCCAGTCTCTTCTCTCTCTACAAGCCCCTGACTGAGGTCCTGAAATCACAATTGTGCCCTCGTAACACTTGCTATGATCAAAGCTAAAAAAAAAAAAAAAAAAGTCTCTTTCGGGCCAGCTGCAGTAGGAAATAACACTACAATAAGTAAGCTCTGCTTTCATGCTGCTGGTATATTTGCAACAGTGACACTGCAGTTTTTTTTTCAACATTTTCAGTGCATAAACACCCCCGGATTTAGCTGAAAATGGCTGGTACTCACTTCTTCTCTGAGCCTCTGGTTCTCACCCTCAATGAAGTTGCAAAGGCTTGTTGTGAACTCCTGAACGTCATCAAACAACCTTTCTGTCTCTGTGCTGTTTGAACAAACCCCACACCACACAGCACTTTGAATTAGATATATAATGACAGGGATGTGTTTTTTTCCCTGTTTATTATCATTTTGTAAACTAAGGGTAACATTTTTTTAAAAACGATCAATAGAAAGAATTCTTGAAATTCAACAAATTACTAAAATATTAGTTGCTATTGTTTAAATAATAGGTACATTAATAAGTACTTTATTGTAATAATAATTAAATATACAATGGGTAGACTTTTGATATATGAAAACATAAAAAAACAGCTAATTAAAATGTTTCTCAAAAGTAAAAAACTTCTTTACATAATGCTGATAAATTATGCTGCTAACGTTTCATGAATCTTCTAATTTATGAATCTAAATTAGTAATACCACTGAATAAAAAAAACCTACTACATGTCCAGCTTATTTGTGTCCACTTTGTTCTCTGTCTGCATGGATGAGAAGTGCTGTACTGTTTCTTCAGTTAATATTCGCCACTCATACAACCCTCCCTCCAGCTTAAGCCAATCAGAGGCAGGCATCATTTCTGACCGTCCAATCACTGCAGCAGTTTTGGAAACCCAGGATTCCATCAACCCAACCAGTGACATGATCAGTCTGTGGATGCCTGAAACAGCACAGCTGGATTAATTGTCAGCACTTTAGTCCATTTAAATCTTAAAAATGACCACAATGACACCCAGTAATACAGGAAGAAAAAAAAACAGAAGATAGATACAACAAAAATTCGATGAATAGCCTTTGTGTGTGTCTGGGTAAGATTGCCAGTGTTTGGTGACTATAGGCTCTCACCACTCTCTCCACTAACTTGCGTGTCCAGCTGTTTGAGGAGCTCAGACAGGATCGTGTCCAACTCTCTTAAGGCCTGTTGGCCTTCGGGGCCTTCAACATGAGGAGAAGGGTGTCTTTCAAAGAGCTGAAGGCTGATGTTCAGCCAGTTGTCCTGTACAATGAGAAGTTTCCCCAGTTTCTGCTGAAACATAAGCTGTTTTTCGCCTTGGTAATGCTCACATTGGAGAGCCAACATCTGCAGAAACAACAAAGAAGAAAACTTTAGGGAAACTTAACAGGGCCCTAAATGTATTCACACTCAATAAACAGTAAATAGACATAAAAACGCTGATTTGTTTTTGGCTAAAAGACCAATAAAGCATTAAACCAAGCCCTTATCAATCAGCTAAAATCTGCATATCAACTCCTCATATTTCAATGCTGAATAAAGATGACACGAATCAGACTTGACATGTGATGAAGGATATGAGAGATGCCACCGATAAGAAAAAACAAAGTGATGAGAGTATTTAATTTGATCATAAGACAAAAAATAAAAAAATATGACAGAATAAATATGTGACGGTAATGAGAATATGGTAGAAATGATGGTTGGTGTCAGGAATAAAGGACCCTCAGATGGATGGAAAAGGTGAGATGTATCAGAAGAATGACATCTACGATGACATATGCAAACAGGTAAATGAATATACTGTCTTACAGCTGACCACTGCTTCAAATCAGCATGAATCTCTTCCACTGATGCTTGGTCATACTTTGGATCAAGGCACCTAATGATATGAAAAAGAGCATCACCAGCAGAATACACACCAGATCTTTTGTGTCCATAAATTTGCTGCTTTATATCAATACAATTCTCCAAAATATTGAATGACTCTAAATATTTTTTGCTTTCCTTACTCATTTTGTGCGGTGAGGAAGGAGAACCATTTATCGATGCCCTGCTGGGTGGCCCTGATCTGTGCATACTGAGCATGTTCAATCGTCTTCAGCTCAGATATGAAAGCGACCAACTGCTCTTTCCAGATGCCAGCACACTCCATGATATCACTCAGGTTTTCTGTATCCTAGAGCAGAAGGGTCATATGCACAGTAAGACTCTAAACGAGCCACCAGAGATGTTTACAAAGAGTTGTCTGTGCCATTAAACTGGAGTTACCTTTGAGGAGAGGTAGAGGAGGCAGTGTTCAGCTGTGTTGAACCAACCCTGCTCAGTGACATGCAGCCGACTGACCAGCTGCAGCCTCTTCACACTGATCATCTGACAGAAGACAAACTGAACTCTTTCGCATCACACTATTTCACTTTGAATCTTTGAGCGGACATTCCATTATTTGACATTATGTCCCTTAAACAATTCATGAACTATGAGAAGATTTGAGTACAGACGAAAATACTGCCAATCATCTCTGCTTCATCGCTTTATTTGTTAGTGGTGGCCTATAACAGAGCATGTGCACTCATGAGTACTAAAACAAGCTATATTAACAGCTTTTTTTATTACTTCTAATTCCACAAATGGTGTTGGATAATCTATTATTCATTCAGTGTGACAATAATACACCATCACATGACACAAAATAATAATGTGTAAAAAAAAAAAACCACTAAATTGTTGCCTCCTGTACCTTTAGGGCAAGGCTCATGGTGAGCTGGCTCCAGCAGTCTCTGTCCTTGGTCATTTGGAGCAGCTGAGCTTCCAGACGAGACCTTTGCAGCTCATACAGCTCGTGGTAACCCCGGACCACACTGAGAATGGCACATAGCTCATTTGAGAGGTCACATTTTGTAGAGATGCATACTGACAATTCTGACCTTTCATGACACAATTTTCAAAATAAAAAGATATAAAATAATTACCAACACTATGTACAGTAGGAATTCCAAGTATATTGACAAGATAAGTACAACTGATTATTCTACTTCATTTGGGAAGACATGAACTTGTTGAATTTGCCATTTGGACTGTATAAACTCTATTTAATTTCCTTATGATCAACTGACTCTGAGTTGCTGTGAGTCTGTCTGAGTGCCTCTGCCAGCTGCTGGTGAGCGTGCTGCGCCTGCTGGGACACAAGAGTATCATGGTCTCTGATTTTGGACAGTTCCCTGGGAAGAGACCATATGCACACACGCACAAATAATTAGTAAAAGCACACAAAATGGGCACAAACACAACCTTCTCATTTACTGAGAGCTATAATTAAAACATTATTTCTCCTCTAACAGCACAGAATAATATCACTAATCATGACCCAGCAGTCTGACCCTGACCTACGTACGTGCTTAGCTGCTGGATGGATGTCTTGATGCGGTTGATTTCCTCAGTAAGCCGTCGGTCTACAGCCCGTTGTGCCATTGCCTCTGTGTGTAGGGCTTTCAGACGGCGTGGGATTCTGTCCAGCAGAGACTGGTAGCGCTGTCTAGATAAAAGGCATGAAATGCTGGCAACAAGGCCTCCTGAGCCATTACAGACAAAGATTCTCTAAAAATGTCCCTCTTCCCAGGAAAAAATAGTATTAGAATACTTTTGCAGAGTGACTCTTTATTTTGTGAGTACAATTATATATTGATCATTTGGTTTTAAGGCTGGAAATGGTTGCCCTCAAACCCACTCAGGTGCAATATTCATGGTTGACCGCAAACCTGAGTTTGGCGAGTAGTTGTCCTCTCTCAGCACAGCCCACAGTAACCTGCCTGATGAGTTCATGGAAAACAATGTTGTAGATGTTTTGCTCAATCTTCACCAGGTCAAGCAGGCCCTCTAGCTGTAAAACAAGTCACATAGCCTATATGATCAGAGGACGTTTGTCCCTATTATATGAAATACTCAAATCTCTTTTGATAATGACAGTGATGATAACAGCTGAAATAAACACTAAAATAACACAGTCTGTCTGGAAATTGTATTTGTATAAACTTCACTACCACAAACAGTGATTTATTTTTACTGATAACATGCTCCTCTTTGAGATGCCAGCACCTACAGCTCTGCAGTAACTGGTGTGTACAAAGCTGTGTCCTTTTTTTCTCCACACAAATGTTTGGAAATCTTAGCATGTGGTCAATGTTTGGTATATTTTTAAATGTAAGAGATGTACCAGTTAATATTTTTCTCTGTACATGATTGCAGCTCAGCCCTTGTGTGAGCCAGAGAGAGACGCAGAACCTACTTGGGAGAGCTCAGTCAGTTCCTCGCTCTGCTGATCCACTCCAGCCTTCTCCAGCATGTCATCCATCATACTCATCAGCTGGACCACTTCCAGTCTGCCACTGGGCCTCCTGGACACAGACCATATATACAAATCTATATTACAACATGTTTACAGGCTCCCTGGCCAACATTCAATACTTTTTTTTACCAGCAGGTTGCTACTAGGCTTCCCTTTTACTGATTCAGGCAACAAAATCTCCAAGTGAAGACTACCTGACTAAGGACTGTCTGTCAATTTGATTAATTCATGTTATTTGACTCACAGTGATGGAAGGACCCGTAACTTCTGCTCTTCATCCTTAAGCTGCACCGTGAATGCGCTGTGGAAGAAAGACAGCCAGAGCCTTGACAGAAAAACTTGGCTTTGCTTTGAAAATGATAATGTGAGGTAGTACAGTGAACCTGAGAGGAGTGGACTGAATATTAAGAGGTAGACTCACTCTTCATAGAACTCAAGGCACCGGATTCCTTTGTTTTTCACAATGTGATACTCTTCTGGGATCACCTTTTCTGAGACACTCAAGTTCTGAAAGACAGAGTGGCCACAGTTACCACCTCATACTCGGTGCACAGCCTGTGTACATATATATACTGAAGATAAATAACAATAAATACAATTCATTCAGGTTTCGGGGCTGAGCTTGACTACATGGCCTGCCTGGATGTACACTATGCTTAATATTTAGAGTCAGTTCTATAACAGTAAATCACAGCATTGTAAACTTTAACAGGGATAATGTAAAAATTGTGTAAAAATGTTCATTGTTTATTAGGCAAAACCAGTCCAAAATGTCCAAGGAAATGGGGGTATAGCATAGAGGATAACATACCAGAGGTAACAAACAGAAGGAAACAAGTCTGGACGGTTACACCACAGAGAATACGAGTTAAGCTTAGAGTATATCTTAAAGTTTTGAGGCAGCTTTAGAGTTTTTGTTTGACATTGAATGAATAGAAAAATCCCACATTCTTAATTTGAATTTACATGATTAACTTTTATATTATTCTTGATTGAGTGTAAGCATGCGTAGCCCTGTCATGGACTGGCGACCTGTCCAGGTTGTACCCTGCCTCTCACCCAATGACAGCTGGGATAGAAACCAGCCCCGATGGAAACGATGGATGGATGTTTTTGGGAGCATGAACAAAATGTGTTGCTTTTCTAATAAATATAGAGATAATTCTAATTCAAATGGGAAAATAAATGAAGGACAGGACCATCTTTGCCATCAACGGTTGTTCGTCCAAGAAGTACATTTCAGTTGAGGCAGCTCACCTGTGTGTTGCCAACGCCATTCTTTTCACTCATAGGCGGGAGGGGTGTTGTCTTCCTCTGGTTGACCGCAGCATCGCACAGGAATGAAATATCCCTGAAAAGAACACGTCTTTTATCCCTCTTATTTCTTCCGATTGCAGAAAATATTTGTAGTCTTTTGAGATATGTAATCTTGCCCTCAATTTAGCTTATCAGGTCGAAATTCCTGTCATAAATAAGCATTAGATGAAATTATAATAAACATGTCCTGTGCTTGAAAGTAATATTTCAACCCTTTAATGTCCTGCTCTACTGTTTGGTTAGGGACATTTTTTGGAAACTGTGATGTAACTTATCAAAAAAATCATATAATAAACCCATCTCTAACACTTGTTTTTTGGTATGTGATGCTCATAGAAAGTAGATGTTATGCCATTACTTTTTTCATACTTTTACCATAAAGCATCACTCCAGAGATCTATGAAAAAAAACATTCATTCTAGTTATTCTTTCCCAAAAGAAATTAAACGAAAAAACTTTGCTTTTTTCTCTCAGTGAGGACATTTAAAAGTTAAGACAAAACAAAACATCACAAAGTTCTGACTTAGTCACAGTAGCAATGTTATTTTCTGTCCAACTGACCTTCCGGCTCCTGTCAGGGACGTTGGCTGCTCTAGAAAGTATTTGTATTTCTTGCGTCCAAGTGGATGATGCCAGACTGCATCCGGCCGTCTGATTCCACAGCCCTGTTTCCAAAAAAATCACCTTAAAAAAAACAGTCGCAGCAATAACACAAAAAGACAAATGGCAAGTTTTTCTATGACAATTTTGGTAAGTGTGCCGGTGTTGTGTTGTTGGGTTCCTCTCTGTGTAAAATTCCAAGAGATTATTACTTGTTGGTTTTTAGAAGACAAAATACCTTAGTGCTCAACTGGGCAGGAATATAATCTATTTTGTCTCAACCTGTGTCATCATCTCGTAGAAGATGGATATAGCACCGCAAACATATGGATGAATTCAATTAGTTTTGATCATAGATTGCGGTGGTTTGTAAACAGAACATGTTTTACAGTCCTCAAAAAGAAACTGAACGCAAGACTGCTAATTTGTGAGTGAGAAAGTCCCTTTAAAGACATTCATATGTGCCAATTATTGTAATGCAATGTCATGTAGACAAAAATGGTGCATGTACCTCATAGTGCAGACAGTGTGAAGTGTGCCCCTGTGTGCTCCTGTTGCAGACAGTGGAGGTAAGGCTGACCAGGAGCTCATGTGGGATGCCCAGGTGTTTGACAGGAAGAGGCTGTTTCTTTCTGGTCTCTGCTGGAACTTGAATATTCAGCTTTGCCACTAAGAAAAATAGAATCAAACTCGAATAAACCATTACAGTGTATAACTCTGAGACTGTTGCAAAATGAAGGGACGCTATGTGTCTAACAGCTTGGCATTTCAATGGATGTTTCAATTACTTCCTTGCATAATGCACAGTGAGGAGTGAGGTAAACCAGCGCAGGTTTGGAAAACCTTGGGAGGAGGAGACTGGAAAGTAGTAAATTACACTAGAGGACGTGTGATGCATCTTAAACCTAAACACACTAAATATGGATTTAGTTTCTGTCAATAATATATTCTTACTAAAGTACTTCCTCAGGTGAATATCATAAAACAACGCATAGCCTCTGAGACCCTTATAAAACATGTTATGTGATATTAGAAAATGTTCCTATGTACAACCATATTGTACCACTGAATGTATGCTGAAGTTCTACATGATGGTACACAACCAGACTGTAACACACAATAGGGTGATACTACAGGAATTTACCAGAGGAAACAGAAGTTTAGTATTCTAACACAAGACACGTCCGTAAAATAAAGTTACAAAAATGCAAACGATTACTTTACGTGGACAAAGATGGAGCGTTTCATTCGTTTAAAATGCAACTACTAGCTGAGCAGCACTCTCATGTTAAACCAGCCTCCCGCTGTTGCCGGACGTGCATAATTTAACGTCACCTGTGGTGTTCGATGCTCTCCTTGGCCTAGAAAAACTTGGCGCTGAATTGACTCTGCTGGACGCCGACATGTTGGATTCACAGCGGGGTATTTGCCCTCAGGTTGTGGCAATAAGATCTGGCAGCTTTAAACAAGCCATGTAGGCGACAACTAAGTACTGTTTGTTTTAAATTTAAAAGAAAAAAAAGAGGAAGAAGCTATCTCCTTCCCTGTCTTCCTTGCTTCAACTTCCTGGACGTGTTGCCATGGAAACGCGTGGCCACTCAAGGGCCGGTCAGTTTTGGTCGAGCTGGGAAACGGTGGAAGCCGTTTGTTTTGTTCACGAGAACCGTGACAAGAACACTTAAAATATTTCATTAGACGTTTACTTCATTCAGAGCAGAACACGAAGTCATTTTTAACCTGTCTATTCTTACGAGGACGACAAAACGTCTGAATATTAATTTAGGTTATAATGTTTTTTTTGTTTTTTTTGTTTGTTTTTTTTTTTTTGGGGGGGGGGGGGGGGGTTGCTGCAGCTCAAGAGTTTTGTTTTTATTGTTTTATTGTTTTTTTCTATTTAATTACTCTTCAGCTAATGTATTGAATAATTCAGTCATTTGTATCCAATCACATACATTCTTTTAACGTACTTAACATTATTTTTTTCTTCCTGTTGCGTATTATGAAATACGTTTCCCACGAAACAGACAAAATCTTGACATCCAACAAAGTATTAATAAAATATTTATGTATTTCTTGTCACAAATACGATAATCATAAAAAATGTAATTTCCTTTTGTAAACCATTGGGTCTATTAGGTTACTGTCATCTTTTTTTTTTTTGCTTTTGCTGGTACACAAACACGTGCAAAGATGGCAAAAGATGTGGCACACGAATGTTCCCTTTTTATTTCAAATTAAGTACTGTGTTGTTTGCTGTTGTCTTTGTTTATATAATCCGTCGCTACTCCGTACTGAGTGTGTGTGTCTGACCGCCACGCTCCAGTCTTTAATTGTGTCGCGTGTGATGGAGGCTCTTGATGGTGCTCCAGCTCGAAGTGTGCATCAAGTGGGTCTGGAGTTGACAGCAGCTGGGTCGCCGCAGGCAGAAGCAGAGAAATCCAAGAGAAGAAAGAATTGCTCCTGATTAGACCTGAATACAGCAAACAGGATGGTTTCTTGTCCTGATTATGGATTTAATTCGTTATCGTAATTTTGAGAGTTTTGCGTGCACATTTCTCATCTCGTCAGTGTTTGTGACATATGGTAAGTGACTGCTTCTTTTCATCCTCGGTAATTCGTTTACTATAATATTTTGCTTAATGTCACGCTGTGTTGTGTTGTATCATTATCAGTGTATCAATATAGGTTTGTGAACCAATAGTCACAAAGATTTTTACATTTGTCCAGCCGGAAAAACTACAAACTACAACACCAAAAAGAAATTTAAAAAAAACCCGTTAGATTTACTAACTTTATTCTCAAAACTTAAAAATAATTTACAAACTATGTAAAAACTGAATTTCCATCTTCTGTGCATTGAATCTGAGCAGACATGGGCTTGTGTTTTAACCAGTCCATGCTTGGAATTTCAATTACATGACTGTGAGGTGACATCATTGCTCCTATTAATGTCTACACATTTTCTTTGGACTGAAAGCCTAAAGATGACTGAAAGAAATCTAACAACAGAGTAGGGGGGTGGTGGCCCAGTGTCCCATGAAAAGGTTTGGAAGGGTTTGCACTACAAGTCTCTGTTGCTCTCCAAAACACCCAGTAACGATAAGTCTTCTTATCTCCCCTGAAACAAACACACAGACACATACGGCAGCAACATGCATCAGTGCAGAGGAGATGTCAGGTGCCCCACATGTGCCATTAGAGGACCTCCAGATAGGACTAAACAAAGACCCTTAGAAGTCATTTACATATGAAGAAGCCTTACATGCTGTGGGAGGGGATGTGTGCTTGGCTGGAACTGAGGTCTTGGCCCTGAATCCTCTGAGCTCTGACCCAAGGGAATACTGAAAGACAAGTGGATTTAGTAAGTAGTAAAAACAGTACATTCCTTGCAAAAAGTGCATCAGATCTGGTCTGGATTTAAAGGCTGATGCCTTTCGTAATGAGGACTGATACCTGATACCTTAAATCTACGACTCATTACCACTCTGAGTCTAAGTCTAAACATGTAGCTGCTCCTGGAGAGCCTTCTGGGTGTCTGTAAAACTTACTGATGACAGATGATTGGTGTCCAAGAAGGAGACGATGGAGTGTAATTGTTCTGTTTTACATCTCTCATTTTGTTTTCACTCTCATTTTGATTGCGCTCTTCAAGGTTGATTACTTTGAGTGATTATTGAACCATTTCAGGTTCTATAAGCACAGCAACATTCTGCGGCCTCTAGCTTCGTAATGATTTTCTTAATCTTTCTTCCGCCCATAATGCAAATTACACTTTCAACGCGGTCTTATCCTTCCAATAGTTAGTGCGTTCAAGGCTTTTAGTAACGTGCTTTAGTCTGATTTTCATCAGACAGAAGCAGCACTTCAGCTGATTTGAAGCCTCCTTTTTGAGTCATCATGTCTCCGTGTCCCGTGACGTTCCATGCATTACAAGGATCATTGCCTCTGAGCTGGTCTCATTCAGTCTGCTTGGAGCGTACCATTTTTTAAACGCCTTCCCAGAATCCATTCGTGTCTGATGTTTTCTAGCATATGTACTGTAATTGCTGCAGAAAGTAAGTCTCAGGAAAGATATGATTTATGACTTTAGCGATGCTTCGTCTCATCCAGACGCAGGTTTTGCAGGTCGCAGGAAAATTGTTTAACTTAATTTTTTTTGTCATCCTGGTAGTTAGAGGCCTATATGAGGGATGATTAATGGGTTCACAGAGTTAAGGACATTGTTTGTTTTTAAAGATTATGGAAAGTGTCACCTTATAAATGCACATTCCCAAATATGATGCAGCATAACTTTGTAGAACATAGTTTTTAAAATCACTCATTTTCATCAGGTTTGAACAGCATCAGCAAGTTCAGTTGGTCATTATTAACAAACACTTGTCTGTTTATTATGAGTAAAGTTTGACTTGCCTTTTTGCTTTAAAGACAAGCTCTTGTCGTTTGTACACACAGTCTTTTTTATATTTGATGATTTGCATGATTGGTAGTAATAATCCTATGATTACTAATTCTACCACATGCTTTAGTTGATTTTCATCATGTTTATATTTCGTGACTAAGACATAAACATAAAGTCCATGCTCTGCTACTGCGGCATTTAATGTCCTTTTAATTTAACAACAACATAGCATCATGTGAGGACCGAACGGCTCAGATCTTCGGTTTGATGCTATTACCATGGCAATGTGTGAAGGCTTGGGCTGAGCAGAGGAATTGGTTACCGTGGGAGGCCCTCAACCCCCTACAAATAGAGCCCTTGTAGCTACAACTGCTTAGCCTTGTTTTTTTTATTTTTATCAAAGCTCAACAGAGAGAAAAGAGCTTCTTGCCAAACATGTACAGATTAAAACATCAATCGAGAGCAGGTCACCTCCATCGATGTTCATTGGTGCATAAAATTATTATATAATAATCATTCAAGCGACTCAGTGCTGGGGGTCATTGGTCATTCTACAACCAGCTGTTATACAGTGCGTTTTTTCATAGTGCTGCATAAATGTAAGCCATCAACAAATGCAGCAGCTGTAGCACACGGCACATAAAAAAAGTATTTCATAAACCATATTATTATTTTTATACCATGCTTTGTACTGCTGATATTTTGTTCTTAGGTGCATCCCCTGACAAATTTCCCCTAAAAGTGGACCAGTGCTCCCCAAACCCGTGCCAAAACCAAGCACTATGCAGAGCCCGCAGGGATGGCTACTCTTGCTTCTGCGTACCAGGTTTCCAGGGTGCTCACTGCCAGATTGACGTGAATGAGTGTGTTTCACAGCCCTGCATGAACGGAGCCACCTGTATGGACAGAGTGGGTAGATTCTCCTGTCTGTGCTCTCCTGGATTCACTGGTGAGTAAGTTAATCACAAACATCCCTTCGAGTTTGAAGTATGAGATGACTTTAGTGATACAAAAGTTTAAACTATATGTGTCACCTTGATTTAGGATTAATTTTAAAACAAGTTCATTTTGAATATTGCATCATCTGTGTCCCCCAAAGACTTGCCTGTGACACTTTCTTATATTTGTACATGTCTATTTATCCCAGTGACAATAAAATAAATGATCATGATTACTGAAGGGACACAAAGGATGTTCTTTTTGGAACAATGACCTGACAGAGTAAAATTATCGTCATCTTTCATAAGCTATTGACATGGTCTCATGATCTTTTCTGCTTTCTCAAAGATTTTAAACATCTAATTCCACCTTTTTTTAATCAGATAAACCGTCTGCCCTCACCAGTGAATCAATCTGCTGAAAATACTAGGAAGCTTGACTTCAACACAACTGATTGTGTATGAGAGATTCGCAGAGTAGTTATTCAAATTCTCACACAATTAATTTGACTTAATTTAACAGAAAAACTGTCATCTTGTTTGATGTTTTCATTTCTAATTCCTTTTCTCACTTTGCAGCACAATAGACCTTGTGACAATAGGCCTGGAACACTGAATTTAATACTGTGTAGACAGAGTTTTTTTGTTTTGTTTGTTTTTTTCAAAGTTTTACAGCTTCATAGTGGCAAACAGCTGCTGAATGAGGCTTTGGGGACATAAAAGAACAATCCACATATGATCACAGTCAGTCAACATGAAAGCTTTATTCATTTTCACCCTCTGCCCTCAGTCTGTGTAGCAGGCTCACCTGCCCTTTGACATCTGCATTGCTTTGATGTTCACAGGGACCACTTGCGAGGTCTGGATTGATAAGTGTCAATCACAGCCATGTCACCATGGTGGCAGTTGCCATAACTACGAGTGGGGCTTTACATGCACCTGCTTTCCCGGTTTCCAAGGACACCAGTGCGAAATCAACACTGATGAGTGCCAAGAGCAGCCATGCCAAAATGGGGCTCTGTGTATAGATAGGGTGAATGAGTAAGTAGCCCAGCCCCTGTCTCTGAGGATAAATTACAGTTATTGTGACTCACCTGTGAACACAGACTAAAAGAAATACTGCAAATACTTTTATTTCTAAAGTGATTTTAAATCAAATCTGTCTTGGTGTGTATTTGTGTCAGATACAGCTGTGACTGCTCACACACAGCCTTCACTGGTCGACACTGTGAGACCCCCCGACCACCGTGCTTCTCTGAACCCTGCTTTAACAGTGCCATCTGTAAGGACAACCAGGGCAACTACACCTGTGAATGCTGGCCTGGTAAGTGAAGCACCCGTCTAATCCAGTTAACACAGAAAGTATGTAATAAGAGTTTTAGGTTTAGGACGACATAATGGCGGTCATGCTTGCTGTTGTTCTTACCTGACCCACCATCTGACACTTCATTCCAGGATTCGAGGGTCGTCACTGTGAGATAGACATCAATGAGTGTAGCAGCAATCCTTGCATGCATGGCGGCAGCTGTATTGAGAGGTCATGGCAGGCCTTGTATGGCACTGAGCCTTTGCTTCCTGAACACTATGACCAGCAACAGGCTGCAGGCTACATTTGCAGCTGTCCTCCAGGAACAACAGGTAGCTTACTCAAAATTTGAGTAATGATTTGTAACACAGGTCCACAGTTGTGATACCAGGTAGATGTTGACATGTTGACTGTACTGTGTTTGAAGATCTACTGTAATTCATGCTTACACACCAGCTAAAGAAAAGTTGCCATGTCAGCAGTGTGTTTAGTCAGATGTTTGATCAGAGGAATGAGGTCTCTCACTGGAGAGGGAACATTTTTAAATGGAATATTAAAATACACACCGCACATTATATGCACTCACACAGACAATTCAAGATTTAAAAGAAGCAACAAGTGAGTTAATCAAAACACTTGTTCTTGCTGAAGTTAATTAGAAATAGAGAAGGTGCTGCAATAACTGCGAGAACTGTCCACATATATTGGGAACTTAACCGAACCCCAATAACTCACCAAACAACAACTGAATGGAGTGGAGGTAGCTGGGGAATATAACGAACTGTAAAGTCAGCTAAATAGGAAAATGATCATCAGTCTGTCCATCAGCCTCTTTTACAGCAGCTTCACAATCAGTACTCTGGACAGCAGTTGTTCTAGAATAAAAATAGCAGCGCATGCTGTGTTTACTGACAGGTTCTGAGTGGCCTCTACAACTCAAATCTGCTGGGAAATGTTACACTTTGTTGCCCTCCAGTGGTAACAGCAAAAAAAGACACTTATCAAAGTGCACAAAAATCTGCAGTAAGGCACACAGTAATACGTCCTTTTTTTCTAAACTAAAGTTACAAATTTGCTATTTGATATTGATATGCAGGTTATGTTTCTGACAAAAAATTATGTAAATTAGTATCAGTGAAATTGTTTATTGTTAATCAAATAAATTGTTGGTGCTTTAATGTACATAGGTAGTTTTGGGGATATTACGTCAAATTATACTCTTCAGTTGCTTAAAGTTGTCTTTACACAAGACTTGGACTGGCAGTGGGGTTAAGAGGGTGAGCTGTTGCCTGCTGAGAATTGTGTTCTAAAAATTGACTCTCTGCCAGTTGCAGTGGCACTGACTCAGTAAGGTGGCCAAATAGCATTAGCTTAATCCCCAGGATCTGGCTTTGCTGGTCTCCTGACTGGAGCTATTCAGCCCTACGTGAGAAGTACACAAAGAGGAGCAGACCTAAACTCGGATGGCCAATACAAACACAAATTAATATGATGCAGACAGACAAGTTTGGGGCAGCTCTGGGAGCAAACGTGACAGCATGATGTGGACACCAGCACCATGGATTTTGTGGATTTTGGTGATTGGAACAGGTAACAATAGA
Organism: Leuresthes tenuis; assembly: GCF_036924035.1. Taxonomy (NCBI): domain Eukaryota; kingdom Metazoa; phylum Chordata; class Actinopteri; order Atheriniformes; family Atherinopsidae; genus Leuresthes; species Leuresthes tenuis. The sequence goes on along the minus strand of NW_027325361.1, from coordinate 10,051,666 downwards.
GTCTACAATAGAGTCTTTGTACAAACAGAATATGTAAAGCTGTTACATAATAGATATTGAAGTCATGTTTTCTTTTATCTTTACTTTACAAATTAAAACAAATATGCTAATGTTTAAGACACTTTAGATTTAAAACCTGTTTGACAGTATAGATGTCAAAAGCTGATCTATGGAATAGAAACGTGCAAAGATTTCACAAGGCAAACATAAGCAAACAAAAGATGCTGAGAGAAATTAATGTATTGAGCGATAGTTACGGGTGTCTGGATGGTGTGAAGAGGAAAACACGCCAGCACAGGGAACCGAGATCAGTACCTGACAGTTTATTGTCAGGTGATCTACTCTGACTGCCTCAGAGGAACATGGTAGTTATTTTTTAAGACACAACAATAATTTTAAACAGGGTACAACAAAGGAAATAAATGGGAAAACATGTTGAAAACAAGGTGGCATTCCTTTGTATATGATAAGTAAATAATTATTAATGTTAATGACATTCTTAATGAGTAGAATAATATAAAATATATAAGCTAAGTCACATCAAACACAAATTTTAAGTGATCAGTGGCTGTGACTGTGTGTGGCTAGTGACAAGTGCTTTTTGACTTTGTTTGACTTTGCGACATTCTTCTGATAACAGGTTCCCTTTGCCAGGAGGTGATAAACAATTGCGAGCCCAGTCCGTGCCAGAATGGGGGCAGATGTGAGAGCCATGCTGGAGGTTACATTTGCCACTGCCTCAAACAGAGTCATGATGGCATTGTTTACGAAGATGTGAACTGTGATGTGAAGTTAGTGGGCTGTGAGGGCCATGAATGCCAGAACCAAGGCTCCTGCTCTCCTTTTCTGTTGGATGGGACACATGGATACACCTGTTCTTGTGCACCTGGGTACACTGGGCCATTGTGTAAGACTCCAACCACATTTTCCTTTGAACGGAGAGGGTACTTGCTGTTGCACAACCCCCTGGTGGATGCTGAGGTTGCCTGCAACATCACCCTGAGCTTTAAGACTGTTCTGCCCACAGCGTTGCTTTTCCAGCAGTACACCAGGGGGCTGCTGCTGAGCCTGGTGCTGGAGGAAGGGCAGCTACGTCTCATGCTAAGGACGGAGGCCTCTGCTGGGCCTGATGCAGAAAGCTTCAGCCAGGTGCTGGAGCTCCCACATAATGTCACAGATGGAGAGTGGTATTCTGTAGAGGCTGTGCTCGCAAACTGGGTACTGAGTCTTAAACTACTAAATGATGCTGGGACCTGTGCAAGCCAGTCATGCCACCGCGTGGCCCCAGTCCAAAACACATCTGCAGGGCTCATGACGTCTCCTCAAAACACTTTAATTGGGGGAATATTCAAAGAAACAAATGGCCCCAGTGAGTACTCTGCATTTCCTGCATTTATTGGATGCATGCGGGATGTGTTTGTGGACTGGCAGCTTGTCGTACCAGAGGAATGGTTGAGCGACTCTGCTGTCAATGTGTCCCCGGGCTGCAGCCATAGGGACCGCTGCCTGGATGTGCCGTGCCAAAACAGAGGACAGTGTGTAAACCTGTGGCAGAGCTACCAGTGCCAGTGTCCAAGGCCTTATAAGGGGCATGACTGCGAAGAGGGTATGTTTGCAACACACACACAAACAACTGATGGGTAAATAGTGGCAGATATAAATAATGTCCTGCTATTATCTGCAATGATCCCATTATTTTATTTATTTTTATCTATCATTTTTGCAAATATTCACATATTTAGGCTTTAAGCTTTTGATTGGAGGAAAGAGTGACCAATGGAAAGCTTCATCCTCAGTGTGACCAAGTTTCTTAGATGGGCAGTTGGATAACATCCTTATCCGCCGGTGTTGCAGAGATGTGACCTGTCAAAAGCCACAGTAAAGAGGCAGAGGTGGAGATCCTCTTATCTGATGTTCTGGATTACGGATACGAGGGATTCTATTTTGGAAATAATCAGATCATGCATAGAAATGCAACACTATTAGGCAGAGGACAGACTGGTGTTATAAATACACCAGAAACTGGATCATTAACTTTATAAATTTAAGTAACAGATTCCACTCACTTTTCTCCTGAAAATATTGACCAGTTCAGTTTTTCCATTTTGGTTATAAATAAAAAGCCTTACACTGATATTTACACACAAATTTACTTATATTCACACAAGTCCAAACACCTACACATTTAAAACACGTACACACATACAGTAACACTTATATAAGTTACAGTATTATGTGATTTACACTTTTTGCCTAAGCCTGTCTGTTTTTCAGTGGTTTGCCTGTCTTGTAACATGACCCACCCGCAGTGGAAAGTGCTGACAGTGGACACACAGTATACACCTCATGAGGGCTGGTGGCTTCTTAAATTTCCACTTCCTTTGCCCGTTCATTTGAGACCTCTGCATAAACTGCTTAAATATCTTCTCCTGCAGATAATAGAAACTTTGAGAAAACCCAAATCCATCAATGTTCTTCAAAAAACACAATGTAGCCTCTATGATCAGAACAAATTTAGGGTCAAATAGAAAAACAATATCTTTGGTTAAATCCATTTTTCTACTTCTCTGTTTCCATCAAAAGAACATCAGATAGTTTCTACTCTGATACCATTTAAACATCACATTTTAATGTTATAGTGCATGTTGTCCAGTTTGACAAATATAAAACGGTTTAATTTTATTCATGCTGACATCCAGCTATTCTTCCTAATTAATTTTTGTCTAATTGCAGTCTTTTGTCTTATTCCTTATTGCAGAGCATTTGACTGCTCGTTTTGGGAGTGAGGACTCTCACAGTTATGCGGCGTTCACCATCACTGATGATCTGGGTCAGAACCTCTCCATCTCTTTCTTCCTGCGCACACGAAGGCACAGTGGACTCCTCCTGGTGCTTGCCAACAACAGCAGCCAGTACCTGCGCATGTGGCTGGAGGACGGCAAGGTCACAGTTCAGCTCAATAACTTTGAGAGTCTGAATGCAGGGAGTGTGATTCATGATGGAGAGGTCCACTTTGTGAATGTAGAGGTGGTGGACAGTCAGATGACTTTGTATGCAGCAGGTCAGAGACATGGTGATGTGGAGGTTGGGGCAGTCAATGTCCAAGCGGGTGATACTGTTTATGTGGGAGGTCTGCTGGAGAGGACAACCACTTTAGCGTTTGGTGGATATTTCAAAGGCTGTATCCAGGACCTGAGAATCAGTGACAGGAGGCTGCAGTTCTTTGGGTCGGACACCTCAGTGAGATCGTATCCTCTTGATCTCATGGAAAATGTGACCACTGGCTGCTCAGGAGACAACACCTGCAGTGTGAGTTAACACAGAGAGCTCATGTCCTACGCAAACCTGAAGTTTTGTTTACAGCTTTTGTAACCACTAGTAATTTATTATGTGCAGACATTTCAACTATGAAGTCAAATTTTTTAAAAATAAACCTCACTGAGGTCTTGGAAAGTGGAAACATTCTGTTCAATTCTGTTCAATAAATGCAATCCCACGAATCCAACTTATGGTAAAGTAAAAATATCAAGCAAACACTCAGGATTCATGGGGCACATATAATAAGATCCAAATGAAAAAAAAACAACAAATTATCATAAAAATATCATCACAAGTGATTTAAAAGTCCTGTAATACACAGAAAACAGGAATAATAAAACCCTAAAACAGGCATGCTGTCAATTTCTCATCTTCAGAGCAATCCATGTCTAAATGGGGGGATGTGCTTCTCCAAATGGGATGACTTCACCTGCACCTGCCCCACCAGCTCATCAGGGCGGCGCTGCGAGGAGGTAAAGTGGTGTGAGCTGTCACCATGCCCGACAGATGCAGAGTGCAGGATGCTAAACCACGGATACGAATGTAAGTGACTCCTACAATTTTCATGCAGGGGCTGCTTTTAGGTTCCTCTAAATGGCTCAGACTCAACAAATCATCAAAGATGTTTCCTTTTAACTAAAAGCAAGTCTTTGGGGTAAAATGTGTTGTCTTTTCAGTGTTTCCTTTTTACATGAAGGCATATAGTTTTTTTTAATGTCATAATCGGTGTAAATGTAGGTTACCTAATCTATGGCCTTGTCTGTGGAGTTAGTCATAACATTCCTAAAATTATTTACATACTGGCCTCAATCTTTCCACACAGTATTCTGAATCTGATCCGTAAAGAAGGATTGGCCAAAGGCCAGTTTATCCTTTTTTGGCAAGGATTAGGGATGAATCTCTGTGTTGATTCTCTTGTCCTTTAAGCCACCCCATTTTCTTTGATGAGCTGATTGAGAGATAAATACTGTCTGGGTTATTCCTTCAGCTAATATATTATATATGTGTGTAAACAAAAACTCATGTCAGGTATTTCATTGCAATCTCCCAGGTTACTCCAACGCAACTTTCCTGAATGACAGCACTGTGTTGTCTTACCGGGGAAATGGTCACATATTCCGCAACCTGACTGACCTCTCACTAAACCTTCGCACACGGAAGCGTAATGCAGCTATCCTACACGCAGAGAAGGATTCATCTTTTATTACAGTCTCTATCCAGGATGGTGTCCTCTTCATGGAGCTTCAGAGCACCCCTGAGGGTGTCGATGTGGCGGATGACAGGCTGGAGCAAGAGGAGGGAGTGTCGACGGTCAGTCTCAGCAGCAGGAGAAGTGTCAGCGATGGTGAGTGGCATGCTGTCCATTTGTTTATGACAGCACCATGGGATCGATCGTCTCGGTGGACTTTGGTGATGGATGACGAAATAGAGAAAGCCAGTATGTCCAGAAGCCAAGGTGGTAACCTGAACTTCCTCAGACAGGAGGTTGACATCTTTTTGGGGGGTCTGGCCCCTGATGCCGGCTGGTCCCTGGCTGGTTGTTTGGGCACTATGGAGCTGGGTGGCATAGCCCTGCCTTATTTCAGCTCCTCTGAGGTGAACCTTCCACGTCTGCAGGAAGAGCAGTTCATCCAAACATCGCAAGATTCTCCTCTTTTTGGTTGCAGCGGGGCCTCTGTGTGTGAGCCCAACCCCTGTCTGAACAACGGAGAGTGCCAGGATCTCTTCAACACCTACAACTGCAGCTGCCCTGAGGGTTGGGCTGGGAGACGCTGCGACATCTTCATGGATGCATGCGTTTCAAATCCCTGCATACATGGCAACTGCAGCGTCAACGGGCTGACCTATGAGTGCACCTGTGAGTTTGGCTACGTCGGTGTCGACTGTGAAGAAGAGGTGGATATGTGTGAAAATCATCTGTGTGCCCATGGAGGTATTTGTCTGCACGGACCAGAAAGATACACCTGTCTCTGCCCTGAAAATTACACTGGACCCTTCTGCAAGTAAGTTGATATGGTTGCTGAAAAGTCTATTTTGAGGGGCATGCAGAAGGCTTGTGAAAAATGAAGATGATCAGACAAGAAACAATACCTTTATAGATACATTTTTGATCTGAAATGTCTTCATTTTGGATGAAGAGAATTGAAAGCTTATCAAAACAGAAAATGTGCAAATAAATGTTGCAAATATTTCACAGGGACTGCACCAAGGCACAAACAAAATTCTTCACTGTAAATGTCTCCACATCTTTCCCTCTGTTCCGCATTTCAACCACCGCTGTAGTGAGAGTCTCAGAGGCTTAGTTTCTATTCTAGTGTCAGCCAGAAAAGGCCTCAGTCTGCTGTGGTGCCTCGCTACACAAGCCTCTCTGGTTCAGCGCCAGTTTCTTCCTCCTGTCATCTACCGTTTGCCTCTGAGAACCAGCAGGGGAACGCCTCCAAGCATTTATCCCGTAAACACAGAGCCTCCTGCATTTTGCCTCTTTTACACATGGAAAACCTTTGCAAGTGTCTCACTAAGCAGGCAACCAGTCAAGCATCTCTCTTTTCTGGGAACATCTACGGTGTATAGTTTTCATCCAAATGACTTGCCTTTGTTTGTTTCTGTTGTTTGTGCCTCTTTCTTCCTCCTCTCACCGTCTTTTTCTCTGTTCCTCTGCAGTGAACGCATTGAAGAAGTTCCATGGTACATCGTCAAAAAAGTGTGAGTTTTTTTCCTTTCTCATGTGTTCCCAGGTGTTTGTTTCCTGTTAGATATTTGTCTCTCAAATGTCATGTGTGATGCCTCCCGTTCTTTTGTTCAACTTTGTGCAACAAAATGCCAGGAAAAGCAAATATTAACACTCCCTCTGACAATGTTTGTTGTGGAATGAGCCAACAGCTTTTTCCATGAGTGACAGTTGGGACTCAAAATGATCCCAAAATTGTACACGTTCAAAAATAAGTGTGTATTTTTGTAACCACTGAGGAGCAAACTTCAAGAGAGGAGACAGGAAATGGAGGGTTCTAGAGAAGTGGCTTACTTCTTCATTCTTCTACATGTGATTTGACATCCTGTTGGTGTTGGCCAGAGGTCATTAATCTTATTATCCTGGCCGCATCCTAAGCCTCTTGGTCTCTCACACGGGGAATAGCAGGGGGCTGAACAACGCTGCACCTGCATCGTGGATTCTGCTTCTTCTGGTTGACAGAAAACAGCCATATCTGAACATATCAGGCTTAACACCTCAGCACCTACTCCAAGCTTTAAGAAAAACTCAAACAACACAAGTATTTACCCTCTTACTCCTCTGATTGTTCTCTACCAGGCGGCCCAAGTTGCCCGTTTCTGTGTGTGGCGATGACACCAGAAATTACACCTGCTTCAATGGAGGCAATTGCACTGACCGGCACCTGATCTGCGACTGTCCATCAGGCTTCACTGGGCACCGGTAGGATGGAAAAACAACAGCATCCTGTAACAAAGCAAAAAAGAGAAACGTGTTATTTCATAAACTGTCTACAGAATATAGTCTTAGTTCAGTTACATTTAATCAAAATTTATCATAGTTGGAATTAAAAGACAGAGATGGAAAGCCACTCAGCATACATGAATAAAATGTCAACACAAAACTGACAGAGAAACATCTTTCTCTAAGGAAATCACTTCCATATTATATATAACATTTTGGCTCATCAGTTTGTTCAGCAAACTAATCACCAATCTAAACTACATTTAAATTCTCTGACTTCCGAGGTCAAGATGACAGATATACGAATTCAGGTTTATCTGCAATGGGACAAAGTCTTGATGTAAAGGAAATGTAGCAAAATAAGCTTTATTCACATTAAAGTACATGAAAATACTGTCAGCATAAAGTTCTACTTTGCACTGCACTGCAGGGTGAGCAGAACAGATCCCAGGATTAAGCCAGGTTTAAAAATTTTGAAGTGTGGTGATTCTGCAGAGCATTTGTATGAAATAGTCAAGTCAATAATTATCAAGATAAACAAAATAAGGGCTACGGTATGTGTTTCTATTCAAAGTCATAACGTGAATCAAAACAAGAGTTGGGTGAATATTGAATTGAATATGACAACAATTCAATTCTTCACAGTGACACAGAGAAAGAGACAAATAACCAGAAAGGAGATGTCACAGTTGTTTGAACAATGATTTAAAATCCCTTTTGAAGAACATGATTTGTTGAATATTATCATCTAAATCATCATGTAAAAGATTGACCAAAATTGGAAATATGACATAAAACACAAATATATAAGACAATTACACATTTCAGCTTGGAATTTACTAGAGATTGTAGTCTTTATGTAAAGGAGTTACATAAGTAGCCTGGCACACCTTAAAATCGGCACCAGTTGTTAAAAATATCCGTTATGTAGGTGTCCATAACTGGATCAACTTGCATAGCTAATGCTAATAAGCTGCTTCACAATCCCTGACTTCATGTCAATCTGCCACCCAGTCAGATTGATTCAGTGAAACACACATTATATACTGATACATCTCAGTTTTATTCCCTTATTTCATTACAACATCTGCTTTCTACCTTTTATTTTTCTCTATAATGACTTCTCTGTCTGCCTCTGACTGGACTGTGGTTGTGTGTCTGTAGGTGTGAACAGGAAGTAGATGAGTGCAAGTCCAACCCTTGTCTGAACGGGGGCTACTGCCGAAACCTCGTCAACAGATTTGTCTGTGTGTGCGACATGAGCTTCGCTGGGAACATGTGCCAGACGGATGTAAGCGACCTTTATTTTTATGTGGCTTTCCTGCTGTGGCAGAACCTCTTCCAGCTGCTCTCCTACCTCATCCTCAGGCTGGATGACGAGCCAGAGGTGGACTGGGGAGGAAACGATTGAGCGTTTGTGGGTGTGTGCGCGACTGTTGTTGCAGAGTGGGATTTGCAACTTTGTCTGTGCATTTGTATGCGTGATTAATCGATCATAGATACGAAAGGCCAGTAGTTTTCCAAACAAGGGCATAGGGAAGGTGCTTATGACCAGCACGCCACACACATCAGGGATTTCTGTGATTTGACGTCAACTACTACAGAACTCTTTTGTGCCTTAAAATAGTACTTTTTCAATCAGCTGCACTTTATTTTATGTCCATATTGATGTTACCAAAATATTTAACTCACTTATCCAAGGAGTAAAGATACACAGTGTATGGCTACCCTTACAGTAAACGTATTTCATGTTTTAGATGTTTTTGATCAAAACAGAAGTAAAAACAAAAAATCTATTTATGCAAGTTTACAGAAATTAAAGAAGTCATATTATGCTTTTTGGTGTTTTACTTTAGTTTTATTGTGTTATGTAGCATTTGTGCATGTAAAAGATTTAAAAGTAAGAGAATACCAAGCAGAGTTATTCTCTCCCACAGAGCACACCACTACTGAACTTCCATGAAATTTGTTGTTCAGACTTTTCTGTCTTTACTTTATGACAACAACATGGAACATATTCAGATGGTGGTGCAAGGGTGTAGTGTGGCACAAACAGCTGTCCTTCATGCTGCCATTGTTGATGGATTAGCTGACCAAATAGGGAATACCGGGCCTTTCGGGAGAGGGGCCTTAAAGAGGCAAAAGCTAGAACAGCGTGTTTTGGACAGGGGCTAACGAGAGTGTTTAAAAGTGTTTTTATTTTTTATGTTAATTATCTTTTTTTCTACATTAAAACATGTAAATGTACTTTTAAATTCAATTGAATTCAGTTCAGCGATATGTTACTAAATCCCCAATGTGAAATTACACTGCTGCAGTATAAGTCCCGTTAAATCATAAAGCAAAAACGATCCGTTAAGATCTCCTATTGTTTATAGATAGAAAACAAAATCAAATGACAGACTCTTTTTGTTGATCCCCAAACTAAAACTATGGACATGTAAACGAGCATAATGGGAGCTCGCCATATTTGAGGAAGTTTGCTTAAAGAGACACTAAGGAACCGATAAAAACGTATTTTCTGTCAGTCCTTCGAATTAGGAGCGCTATAATGTAACAGTAAGAATGGTCTGCATTCAGAAAAGTCCTTTTCTTGGTGAGATGAGCACCATTATGAAATATGAATTATTTACATTTTCCCACTGATGATATTCTGTCAGTCTTGTCTGAACTGGATTTCAGGAGCTCCGAACGAATAGATTTGTGAACGAAGAAACACAGTGTTGTAGCTACAAAAGCACCTAGAGGGGCCTAGATGTCTCACTTGTTCTTGATGTGCGTTCAGAGCAGCGCGGTGACTGACTGCTGTGTGTTGTTTTGTATCAAAGAAGAAGTTTTCTGTCTCTAAACCTTCCTGTCTGAGCCACAGATATTTTAAGCCTAAATTCTCCATGGCTCTGCATAAGCGGTACCTGTCAGCGTTTACCCTGCTGTTGTGGTCAACACTGAATTGGTACCCTTGTACAGTATGTCTCTCATGGTAGACTTCATGTGTGTTATTGTTTATCTGTCAGTCTTGACATCTGAATGATCCATCTATGAGTGTAACTTCTTGTTTGTCCTTCATCATATTCGATCTTTGTGTTTTGTCTGTCTTGTCTCTATCTGTCTTTGTTGTCTAATAAAAAAAGAATCAGCCTTGATATGTTGTCTGTTCTCTTTTAATGTCTTTCAACTAAGTTTCTCTTTCATTGTCACTTATTTATTTCATTCCCGTTTCCCTCCATTTTCATCAAAGTACAGTAAAGGTCCTGCTCCTTCCACTGATTTTCTAACTGTGAATCAAGGTATGTGTGCGTGTTTCTGTAGGCCTGCCAAAGTCAGGTGGATAATGTGACCCCACACAGACTCTTAATCTGTTTTAACAAGATGTAAATCCTAGAATAGCCCAAGTTCAAACACACACAGTAGACATACACACATTCAAAGTGAGCAAACGACATAAAGCGGATTGGTGGATGGGTCCACAATAACCAAGTTTCTGTGTGAAAAAAAAACCCAAAAGTTTTGCATCTTCCATATTCTTTCATTTTTCCTGCCTAGTAAGATTTCTCTTCTTAATGTGTTTTAAGTCCCCCCCCCCACACACACACTCATCTTTAATATTAACCGAAGGAATTATTACAGGAAGAAAAAATAATAATCATATCATATAATAATATTAACATAATTCTGACCATGTAGAGAACCCATCTTTTGTTAATCTGCCTCCTCGCTTCTATCCTTTTTCATGTTCAAGTCCATGTTTGTGTGTGTGTGTGTGTGTCCTTTGGAGGCACAGGTAGCCCTAACGCTGTGGAGACAGGGGGAGGAAACGGAAAAGCAGTTTTTCAGCGTTGGCACTGATGTGGCCATCCTTTGCAAACGAGGGAAGCGGAGAGGAAGAAATGTGCTTTGCCAGCAAAAAAAAAAAGGAAAAAAAAAGGGAGCATCTGGCGCTGAAGTGCAGTTTCAGCAGAGAGCTGGTGGCTTTCACAGAAGTTCGGTCTGCTTCACAGGAACGTATGAGGGCAGCTTATCTGGCAGGCACACATATATGCACACACGCAGAGCAGGTTGATAGTGCTGACAGCAGGGAAGCATCGCTGGCGTCTCTGTGCGTAGCTGCTCTGCTGAGGCTTCAGGGTGGCCTCGCTGTGCACCTCAGAGACTGGTTAGTTAGACATCTCCGTGTCTGTGTGTGAGGCAGTCAGTGACTGATGGCAGGTCCTGGCTGCAGGCTGCTCCAGCTCGCTTGTGTCACACTCGCTCTGACAGCCAACTGTGCTGCAGTGACAGGTAAGCACTTTCTGAGAGTCAACAAAGAACTTGTAGCGAGGGAGAGTCTCTACAGCGTCAAGCATGAGCGCGCAAGTTATTTTTTGCCTCAGGATACGGATGGTTGTATTTTAAATTAGAATTATGTTTCCATGTTGATTGCTCAGTGTAAAGTTTGCTGACTTCTGAGATTATTTTTGTGTAACCTGACAAGTTCAGCGAGATGCTTTAGTCACGAAGATGCTGTCAGCAAGCAACTGAAGTTTTGTGGAATGAGACTTACAGCTGTTGTAACCTTGTAGCAGCCACTCAGAGAGTAACAGCTATCACATCAACAACAACTACTGCTGTAAGTGCTGCTCTGTTTTCTGCTGCTGTTGAATTAAACTTTCTTGCTGCATTTGGAGGATATAGTTTATCTTGATTCACATGGCATTGATTGGTGACATGACATTGGGTGTGTGTCTGTATAAGATGCTAATTTCTAGTTGGTGGTGAAGGTGTCTCTGTGTGTTTGTTGCATGTGACGATCAAAGGGTTAAAGGGTCGAAGTTCAATACAAACGTGAGCAGGTTTCACGGGCGCCTGGATACAAATCAGACACTTGACGTAAAGCAGATTTTATTTCAGCTTTAAAGCAGTCGAGTGTGTGCGAGCTATTTTGGGTGTAAGACTGTGTTTGCTGAGCATGTGCAGATGGGATCATCCGGCTGCATCTTGGCTGTATGTATGTGTGTGTGTGTTTGTGTGTGTGTGTGTTTGTTTGTGATCCCTCACAGAAGGAGCGTGCTCCACACAGCTCGAGGGTGGCTGCCGTGTTGGCACCGTGTCTGGTTGGCTTGGCGATAGCGGCGATACTGGGGCTGGCGCTTGCTGCAGCCAAACTACGAGACAGGCGGCAGACGGAGGGAGGTTTCAGTCTACGGCAGCTCCAGGCTCCTGGTGGTCGCAACCCACCTACTGAGCTGGGAACCACATCCATCAGCACTTTGGCAGAGCGCGTGGAGCGCCTGGTGTAGTGTAAAGCAGTCAGGAGAGGAATAGTGTGTGTGCGAGAGCGTGTGAGAAACAAGTCTGTATTCATCCTGTGTGTGAGAGCATCTTTTGCCCATCAACAGTCTTGGTCATTTTCCGTGAGACACCTGTGACACCTCTGACTTTGTCCCTGCAGCTGACCTCTGAGGGTGTGACCTCTGACCTTTTGCTGTCCATCAGTCTGGCATCTGTCATCCTGCTGCTGGTTCTGATCTTGACCTCCGTCAGTTTAGTGGTGGCACTTAATCGGCGAGCCACCCACGGCACCTACAGTCCCAGTCGGCAGGAGAAGGAGGGATCACGGGTGGAGATGTGGAGCATCACCCAACCACCGCCGATGGAGAGACTGATATAAGATGCAGGGTCATATTCTGGTACTGACTGTAATCAAATGTAAAGACAGAACACAGTGAAAAAACATCTGACAGCAGATTTATCTGCTTGGATTCAGTTTCCGCAGCCTTCACATAAACGTTTTACACCCCTGCTGTCTTTCTTCATGCATGCACTCATACTTCACCCATCTTCCTGTGATGAATCGTTTGGTTGATGGTGCAGAAGTAAATCCATTTAAATGGATGGACCTGTGTGTTCAGGAAGGAAGAACTGAGAGCACACAAACTGTCTTAAAGCCTTCTCTGGAAGAAGTCAAAATGTGCAAGATTATTTTGTATTTTTCTTACTGAGAATGAATTCCATAAAGCCACTTATAGACTCGCTTATCTTTAAGTTCATACAAATATATAAACGAGTGTGTTTGTGTGATTAAATTAGAATTATTACCACGAGTAATCTCACCCAGCTTTTAATAATCATTTTAACTTAGAGCTCTTTTTTTAAGAAAAATATGAATTCATAAGACTTCATCCATGTGTATTTATTACAGGAAAATGTCTGATCCAACTCTAAGGACAGTGTATTATTCATCGGTACACTGAAGGTTGCTGCCAGTATTGATTTATTGTCTTCTTCAGTGGATGTTCTCACTGCACTTTTCATACTTTACTGGCAATGATGTCCTCCAACAGGCAGGTTTCAGCATTAGTTGCATTGGACAATAATCATTTTTATGAAGATGACTTTATTGTCATTTAATGTGTATATACCGTCATGATTTTCTTCTGTTTAAAACTGTGAATTTTATTTTTTTTAATTTTATCCGGACTGGAACGTGCAGGTTAAATAAATAGATTTGATTTATTTTTTTATTAATTTCTGTGTATATTTCCGTAGAAAATCTACAGTAAGACAACTTAACTGATGTTTTTTGGCTCAATAAATAAACCAGTGTGCTGATATCGACAGACACTCTAAAACAGCGACCTCTGTTACCTGCACCCTGCGCGGGGGTGGATGAACTCCTCTGACGGAAGGCACAGATTAAAAATCCAAAAACTGAGCAGAATTTTAGGGCCACGGTTAGCTTGCGATAATTTGACAAACACAAAACATGATTTAGGAACCTGCTCGTAGGGAGCAGAAAATGAAATAAGATGTACTGAAAGGTGTTTGAAAATAGATTTTCATGAGGGATTACACAGCATTTTATGTGGCCATAGCACTATAATTACATTTCATAAATCAGGGTTGTTATCCAGTAAATGTAATTCTCTAAAGCAAGTTTTATGATTTGGCCCCCTGTTCTGTACACCCTCATGCTGGATTCAAAAAATAAAACAAACAATCAAGCAGTTTTATCAGAAATATTTCAATAACTACTCAGGAATTACAACCACTGTTTACACGGTCCCAGAAGGCATCACAAGGGAGGACTCTGTGCACTTAGAGTGATTAACAGCACAGGATTTACATCCAAAATACTATCCAAATAGGTTTGTGCCTGTGAAAATGGAGGTTAAAAATAATAAAAAAAAAAACAAATATAATTCCTAAAGAGTACGTACGATATCTTTACAAAAACAACATGAATTTCACACTAACCTTTGGGCTTGAGACCTGAATGTCCTTAATATGAAAAGAGTCCAGAGACGCTTGAGCTTGGAACAGTATAATTTATTCTCAATTCACAGTGCATACATTGTGTGCAGTTGTACCAAGTTACTCAGCAATAGCACATAAGATTGACCTTAGCTGTTGTAGGCAGTTATTTCTTCTGCAATGAAAACATGCAAGTGTGCGCACCATTAGTAAATCTGTCAGTGGCATCACACCAACGAGTTAATCATCATTATAACAGATCCAAGTGGAAAGTTGCTGGCCGTACCGGTCAATACCCCTTGAATAGCCTTTTTCCTCAGAGTGTGGTTCGAAGGGAGTGGCATTGATATTTCTTCTTAAAGCTGAACCTGGTTTTGTTCCATACTTCCATGAAAGCCGCTACATCTTCTGTCACTTCCCACTCACTCCAACTTTGCGATTTCAGGACCGTGACACAATGTTTATGGAAATCTTTATACTCTAATGTTAACCCGGTGTTGGGTAGATTTGCCCTCAGGTAAATGCAAATCCCCTCAAAATGACTCTTTTCCTTGTATGAAATTGAAATAGGATCAGAGTTGCTAAAGCTTTGTAAATGTTCCTCAACAGCAGCTGGCTATTCGTGTATTTCCTCCTTCGGTTAGATTTACAGCAGTAACAAAAACAGCAGAAATAGTTGCCTCTCTACATGAAAAATGCCGCAGGTGACATTTACCTCAATGACATGAGGCGGGAAAAGAGAACCACACGAGACACAATGCTAACTTCCAAAATTTCAGGGATGAGTTAAAATACTGAAATAATATGAAAATGAACAGAATAGAGCATGTGTACGTACAGCACGGACATGCGGATACAACAGAAAGTACTGTATCACATACACACAAGCCTCAGTATCTGCTTTTTATCAAATGTTCCCGCACAGGAATGGCTACATGGGACATTTGATATTATTCTTTTTCCAAAAATAAAATCTAGAACATTCAAATTTTAGGTGGCATCGTCTTTTTTTTCCTTTTTTCTTTAAAACATACAACACCAATCATATATTATCCATGTAAAATATACTCAAGCCAGAAAAAATACACATCTATTCAGTTGAAAATAATTTTTGTCAATATTAAATTACCTTGAGAAATTCCTCTGAGAGTCTTTTTTTTTTCAATACAATTAGCTCAGGGAAAGTGTTCAAAGTGTTTGGGGAAAAAAAGGAACAAATCACAAACTATACAAGCAATTAACCTAACAGGAAAGTAACTAATTTACAGAAAGAAAGAAAACAAAAAAAAACAGAGATCTCCTCTTAAATACAAGCAGGAAGATTCCCACCGCAGCAAAGAAAAGCACTGAGCGACTGCAGCTGGACCGAAACTGAAAAACAATGAACCTGAGTTCATTCCAGGTTAGTTTCTCAGGTCTGAGGCGGGGCTTTCATGTCTGTTCGTCTCATAAAAACCAACAAGCTCAGCGCTCCTTACGATGAAGTAGGGTGGTCTGAAAACAGCTCAATAATACTGTACCCGGCTGCGACTATTATGGGTGGTACTCTTACTGTATAAGGCACACCACACACTCCATCACTAACGCACCTCAGCTCACACACTTTATTCATTTGGGGACACAAAAGGGTGACTTCCACAAGAAAGTAATCTGATTTAGATTTCTGAGTGTGAATTATAATGCAATCACTGTTCGAGAAAGCTGACCTCTTTAAGAATTCTAAATATTTGCATAGTACATATGTTTGTTAAAGTGTTTACAGTGAATGAGGCCAGTGCAGAGATTTTTTTTTCTTTATTCTATTTGGAATTACCAGGACCGATTCTTGGGCTTTTAGAAGCATGCCAAAGACTTTATGAGCAAATCGTTAACGCAGAGCAGCACTCAAAAAGTGGAGAAACAGCTGCTGTTAAACTGCCACATCGACTGGCGTCTGGCATAAATCATAAGAACAACGAACCATAAATGTAGTAATCCCAACACAAGCGCATGAAAGAGCGAGCTTTCTCCTCGTCTGTGGGTTTGTGGCGACGCAGAGGATGACGGGGAAGCCACAATCTCGGGACACGGAGCTCCTCTCCACGGGAGAGTCTGTCATACAAATACTTTTTGACCTGGCACACATTACATCCATGTAGCTTCTCAGAGGAGAACTACAGCATATTGCTTTATTACAGTACAATCATCAATCACTGCATTAAGTCACAGTGCGTGACTCTAATTTAGTCGCACAGAGGTTGCATTTCATCAAGAGAGACAGAACAAGGCAAAGAGATGGAGAGAAAAATGAAGACGGAGTCGTGTGATAATTCTGGTGTTGTACATTATCTTTGTCAACAAATCCTATGACGAGAACAAAACTATGAATTCATCTTTAAAAATAGTTTGTAACAAACACTACTTATACCTGTTATTCCTGACCCATTTTAAAAGTTTACCTCTTCAGCAGGAGCAGACACGCTCCAGGCAAAGCGCCGCAGAGGGTGAGGAAGTCTGAGCGCACGACACACAGAATACGACAAACAGAGAGGTGTCAGTTTTGGTTCTTTCCCGGGAATTTTTGATCATTACCCCCCCCCCGAATCATGCCAAACGACATAAACTCGCCAACAACTGGCCTGAATATTTTTATGGTTGAGAGTGAACGTCAGAAGTGCAGAGAGCAGTAAAAGGTCGACAATTAGGTGAGCATGAGAGGCGGAAAAAGACAAAGAAAAGGAGATTAAGTAGAGCCAATGGTTTTTTTAGGAAATTCATTTCAACTTTTGACCAGATTTGCTTCTCTTCAGAGAGACAGAGGAGGGAGATGCAGGTCTGTGTGAATGCACATCTCCTCATGTGGAAACCCATTAAAAACAGCACTGTAAAGGACATCATATATATTAACTACTCTCACTATCAATTCAAAAAAGAAAGTTCACTGTTCTGACAACAAAGTACCTGCTGTGGTATGTAAAGATTAAGACACCAGAGTATCAAAACAAACCACATGTCCATATAAGGCATAGAGATTAAAATCATTATTTCACACAGAATGAATAGTTTCAAAGGCCTTTGTGGACTTTTGTCTTCATAAAATCCTCTCTTGCTGCTGTTGTTTTTGCTCATAAGCGTTTAGTACCCGGAAGTAATAACTGAGTTAATCCACAAGTGCAAATTCATTATGTGAAATGATCAGAACACACTGAGTTAAAGACTGACACGATGGTGTTTAGGAGATATCATCACTTCTTAATCCTTACAAAGTACTGACTCTTTTCTAAATTCATGTCAGCTGAAGTGTTCAGGTGACAACAGATGTAAATACAGATGTACCTACAGACATATCTAACTGAGTTGAACACACACTGCAAAAGTCTCCATCTTATCAAGTTTATTTGAATTTTAATTGAATTTTAATGAGCTCCGACTTTTAAAAAAAATGAAAGAAAATTTGAATCCATCCAATTCAGTCAGAGGCACTGACAGACGGTTCAATTCATTGTCTCTTTTGGTTTTAATTAAACTAGATTTTTGTTTCATTATGGACATTTTCACTTTCTTGATGGATGATAATGGAGAATTCCGCAGCGCACCGCTTCAACTCTTCCTGCTTTCTAGCTAATTGTTTGTCTTGACGACTTCGTAATTTTTTTGTCGTAATCAAATGTTCAGTTAAAAAAAGATAAAGGATGAAAAAAAAAGACTGACCATGTTCTCTGAGACACCTGCTGGCTATAATAGAAGAGTAAAACCTGTGGCACTTTACAGACACAGACTCCTCAATGCTCTTCAGGACTCATCTGCGGCTTTGCCCTGGACCTGGTGGTGACTGCTGTTGCAGTGGACTTGAGGGAGCTGAAGGCTGCTGTGGAGGACTGAGCCAATGCAACACATGGACTCAATCTCCTCAAGAAGGCCTGGATCCTGCCCCACAGCTGGCCCCGAGCCTTTACCCTGACCCAGACAAAGGCCAAGCCCCAGGAGCCCCTCCTTGGAAACCTCTTTCTCCCAGGGGATCTGCATGGCTGCATGGCTGTTTCTCGATGGGCTTGTGTGCCCCTCATGGTGACCCTTGCTGCCCTGCCTATGGAGCGACTTCTCATGGGAGTTCTTCATCGTGTTTTTAGACAGCACCTTCCTCCTAAGGATGCCGGTGGACGCAGTCTGGTTCAGGGCCTGAGAAGGCTCAGATGTACTCTGAGGGTCTGAGATGGTCCGTGACCGGCTTGCTGGTACAGGAGAATAATTAGGGTGAGAACCTGGTGCTGGAGACCTGTAGGTGTGTGAGCGATTTGGAGATGGTGACACTGGTGTAACTCTATGGGAAAGCCCGGGTGAGTAGGAGAGGCGGTCTCCGGGCTGTCGCCCTGGGTGAGGATCAGGGTGTGAATTGGAGGAAGAGGGCTGACGAGGGTGTAACTTGGAGACATCAGGGTCCTGGGCTGGGGTCGTAGTTGTGATGGTCTGCACTGCAGGAAAAGTTGGAGGTTTTTTTGATACCTTCAGGCTGCTCTTGTTGGGTTGTCTGCGTGGGGATGGTGGAAGGTGTTTTCCGTGGATGGCGCTGTCATCCTGACCCATATTCCACCCACCTTGATCCCCTCCTCCACCACAGCTACTCTCATCTCCAGGTTTGGACTCATTGCAAAGTGCGGGCTTTGTCTGGTGAAGACCAAATAAATAAACACTTTAAAAGAACAATCTTCATATGGAAACATCAAATATCTGCCTCCAGTCAACCCAACTAGTTATCCATCTTACATGTAGACTTTCTTCTAAAGAAACATTTATCCTAAATATTTTCTGTTCTCGCATACCGGAACACTGTAGTCCAAATCGTCCATGGACCTGAAGAAGTCCAAGCTCTTGGCACTGCTGAGTTTTCCTTGCTCCATCGTTGTGGTGGTCAGAGAATCCAGGATTTCCTCTAACAGGTTCATCTGGCCTGACTGTGAAGAGTCCAAGTTCAGCTCGAGGGAGTAGGAATCGTCGCTGTCCTCAGTGTAAGAAGGAACATCCCCGCTGTCCTCAGAGGAGATCCTGGGTTAAAAAGACAATCTTTTTTTTTTTGGAGAAGTTTGACTGTAATTTTCAATGTATGCTGAGTGAAACATTGCAGTGACTGTGCACCAACCCATGCAGTAATAAATGCGTCCACCTGGGGGCAGTCTTATCATGAGCAAAACAACAAAAAAAGACAACTATCTGCAATCAACTTTTCAATCTATAAAGAAAAGATTCTCCTAAAACAAAAACATAAACGCCTTCAGGTACTTACTTGCTTGCAGTGTCCAGCTCATCATCATCAAGCCCATAGCCAAGATCTTGAGGGCCCATGCTCATGGGAGACTTGTTGAAGTTTTGCTGTTGATGAGAACAATAAAAGAGAAGGTTGCAGTTACACACACAAAATAATGCAATAAACAAAAGTGGACTCGAGGGGTCTCTGCTACTCAGCTAATTAATATGAACCTGTGATAACAATGGAGTCTAAAACAAATTTGATGTTTTGCTGAGGTCCAGTTTTCCATAAAACTACAATTCACCAGAAACACGATGCAGGTTGTGTCTGGTGGGTCCCCATAAGAAAGTATCAATCGTTTGCTTTAATGAGCCAAGACCCCACAGGCTGAGACAAAATTTGTCAAATTTGAGTCCATAGAGATGAAAATCTTTAGGATCCCCTGCAGTAATTTGTCAAACTCAGCAAAGCAGCTAAACTAAAAAGGACTGGAACGCTAAGATATGGGTGACTACACCGATCATTTGCATTACGGCACCAGGCGCATCTGATTGTATTTGTCACCACGGAGAGCTGAATGATAAGTGTGTAGTGTCGTTGTCTGACACAGAGGGTTTAATAAGCCACCTGTGTACCGTGTTTAATGGGCGAGTTAGGGAAGAGACAGAAGCTTTACAGAGCAGGGCAGGACTCTCCCCATGGGAGCCCAAATCTGCCCCAGGCCACTTATTAACATGCCTTCCACTACGACGCACATGTTCCTCTCACTATGTGTTCATGTTCACTGATGTTAACACTATCTCTCATTTTCTAATTTACACTCTTTGCTTTTTGCCGCTCACCTCCTGAGTCTAACCTCTTTCCTCTAACTGTCTTTCAGTCTTTCATGCACAATCGAGCATTCACGGGCTACGGTTAACATCAGAGCACTCTAAATGATTACAGTGTGTTACCATTAGTGGGCACTGTAATGTTTTCTCTGCACGTTACTCTGTAAACTACAAGGCTAAAATATCAAAACCTATGAGAGAAAAAAAATTTCTTTACAACCCTAAACATGAGCAAAGTTTTAGAAGTATAAAGAGATGTGTTGTGGCTTTGTCAGCGACAAAAATCAGACTCCAAGGTGAACAAAGGACCAAAGAGGAAGGTAATGAATGGAAAATGGAAGGAAGGAAATACAGAGAGGTGAGGAAAGACTCCTAAAGCCCCAAAGAATGATGGGTATGGTGTGTGTGTATGTATGTATGTATGTATGTGTGTGTGTGTGTTTGTTTGAGGGGTGGGGGGTGAGGGTGGGGGTGCATTGGGTCAGTATTGAAACCGTGAACCAAGCTGGTCTTGATTAGTTGCAACAGTGCCAGCCAGACAGGCGGAATGTAACGTGTGGCTGGCCTGCCCTCATTTAGGGCCCGTGTTCAGCAACGGACTATACACACAAACACACGTACGCACACGCATACTCTGTCACATACGCACACTATTACACACACACAAAAAGAAAGAATAAAAAAAAAAAAAAAACAGAGTTAAAGTGCCATTTTCTCCATAAAAGTCAGTGAAGGAGATGTGTGCAGTAGCCACTTAAGCCTCTCAACCATCAGGCTAAACATGAACACATGTGGTGGCGCTGCTGATTGGCCGAGCCGCTCCCCTTCCATGGTAGCTTGGAGCTATAATGAAAGAGATTTCAGAGGGGCTCAGGCCTGGGATCCCTAAACAGCCTTTAATGGATTCCTGTGTCAGGGCAGTAAATCTGGGCCGGGCCGACATGGCAGCCAGCCGAAGCAGGCCAGCAGAGCGGAGATGCACCTGTGAGACACTTGGGGAGGGTCTGCTTTGGACAGAAATACTTCCACACAAACACTACAAGCACATGTGCTGTGTGATCGTGATATGTGCAGTTACTCAGACTGTTCATTTGTGCAACAGAACTGTGTTTGGGAGGGCAGGGCCCCTCTTTGCGTCTAGGTGTTTATTAAAGCAAGGTGAACCCAAACACAACCAGACACAGGTCATGAAGCCTGGCCCTCTGATCTCGGTTACAGCTTTGGTGCTGTCTACCCGAGAGGAAGTTCCACAGGGAGCAGTAAATGGATGGTACCTCACTTCACGGCTTTATCAATTTGTCATTCCCTCTCTTCACTGTGACCCTTCAGTGCAACATTTAAGATTAAACTGTTTACAACAACCAAGCATTTTACAACAGATGCGCCAAATTTGGCACAGCAGTGGGTTTATCGCAGTTTTTTTCCTTCTTAAAAATGGCCAACATATTGCATTCATATTGTTTGCTATTCAAGATAACAAGTAAGCTTTTGCCAGTTACTTTATTGTAATTCTAATGGTTCTCCAGAGCTGGTAAGACCGACAACAGCAGTTGATGCACTGTATGTCAATGAAAACAACAATAACAAAAATATAAAGACATTCACAATGAGAGATTCTTCCCAGTTAAAGCTGTGACAGCTATGTCACCATCCCACATCTCCCCAGGCCTGACAGGACAGTGGAGAGCATGAAATAGGAGAACAACAGATTATCATACTGCTCCTTCATTAGTTTCTCGCTGTCGGCTAATGGGAAGCTGAAAGGTGAAAATGAAAAAGTGATTCTCGCTCCATGCCTCCCTGTCTCTCATTTTCTCCCTCCGTCACTCTTCTGCCAGTGACAGATGTCACCATTTCTGTCTGGGCTCTCGATTTCTTCCCCTCCGCCACGGTGCCACGGGTAAGACCGTACAGAGTGAGAGCGAAGAGAGTGAAAGAGTCATGAGGGAAGCAGGAGTCAGGAAAATAAAACTAAAAACTACACTAACAACACTAACTCGATCCAGTATTTTTGAAGATGTAGAGGAGCCCCTTGTGTTTATTAAATATGGAAAAGATCTCAGCTGCTCTTGCATAGCAAAGAAGTGAAACTTTATTATCTGCATGTTAATTTATTACACTGATTTGTGTCCTTGAGTAGCTGGCTAAAGAACTAAAAGAATCCTGACTTACTCTTTAGCTTCAGATATAAAAAAGAGAGAGATAGTCCACAAGTCTACAACTGTGGACTGCAGGGAAATGAGGCTTAGAGTTGTAAACATGACTAATCTATCCTTTACTCTAAATATCCTTACACACCAGGCCTCCTAAAGCAATGAGCAAATGCTTGAACTATAGCCAAGTTAAAACATCTTCGGATTTATACAACAAATTATATTTCATTTCTGTGGTTATGAGGGGAAAATAGTCATCACCATCAATTATAGTAGCTGCATTAGGAGAAACAAACTTTCCCCTCCTCTCGCCTTCTTTCCCTGCATGACCAGTTATGCGAAACGACTATGCCTCTCTGTGACAGGGCCAAACACTAGTGGACTTTAATGGCTGCTCTAACATTATACATTTCATATGGTATTTCTGAGTGGGCACTGATCTCACAGATTGGCAGTTTATGCAAAGAAATGCCGGTAAAATGCAAACAAACCTTTGGGAGAAGAAATGCTTTTACAGAATAACAGCCAAGTCCGTGTTTGCCTTTTTAAGAGCTTGAAAAGAGAGGAGGGGGAGAAAAAAAGCGTTTGAGGAGAGAGCCACTGCTCCTCTGTCCAACTGGCTGGTTCTGAAAGGCCGCTTCCTTTTTGCTTAGAAACAGGAGCCGTATAAAAGAAGGAGAACGTGCATTAAACTCATTCTGTGCGACTAAACCAAACTCTTGCAGTAAAATCACCAGGTGTCTTTCTGTGAATGAGTGCAGTGCAGTACTTTGAGGCTACCAGAAGGTGGCACTTTAGTTTTAGAAAGGAAGGCGGTTGGTCTCTGAGGAAAGGGGAAACTAAGCGGAATGGAGACTACAAACACATACAAATAACCATGAAAACACACACTCAGGTACGGACAGAACCGCTGCACCTAAAGTAACCGACGATGCATCCTAACTGTTCATCTAACATTTACCCACAATTTTATTCTACTGAGCTGTGTTAGAATTAAAATGATGACAAACATACCTAAACATGCACCATAATCTACAGTTCATTAATAGATTGTGAATTACTTATTAGCTATTCACTTTACACTAAAACTATTAATTTTGCTTAATGTCAGTGTCTAAGCCTTTTCAGTCATATAAATGCACTTTGTGTCATGCATTGTAAGCAGTACTGCATAATGCACACATATGAGTAGAAGCATGTTTGAATGTGGAGAAAAATGGCAGCGCTAATGTTCAGTTCTTGAACTGCAACGCACATCAGAATTCCTGTGTACCGTGTACATATGTGTCCGCTGGTTATACACACATGAGCTATCTGATGCAGCGCACCCACCCACAGCAGTCTTTACACTTGTGACTTTGTTCCTGTTTTACACCTTTGGAAGCCCCCCGTTTCTCCTCAACCCTGAGCTGGCATCTCTCCTACCTCACCAGGTGAGGAGTCCAGAGCCTGGGGCTGAGCCCGGCCACAAGCCTGCTGGCTGTCATTGTCCATAACACTGTCCCAACCTCTGCTCTCCTCTGTGCTCTTAACAGCTGTCATTCTGTTGCTTCCAACCTGAGGCATTTTGCAAAATGCATGCCTGTGTGTGCACATCCAGAAGACAGGTTCAATATATCTTCATGCATTAAAGGGCTGAGGTACAGACAGGCTTTCTATTTGCAGCGCAGTACCACATAAAACACTCACACACACACACACACTACATATGCTAAATCTTAAGCAGAATCTGGCACTAACACACAAAACCATACAAGAGCCAGAACAATGGCTGTTGTTTGTTGTATCAGACAAGAAGTCAGCAGTCCGATGCAGCCTTGTTTTTGTCAAAGAAAGGATTACTCCTACATTCTTAATCAACACGCTCACCAAACACTACAAATCACCCACATTGCCGGATACGGCTGAAATATGGATGCATATGACAGCAGCACTTCCACTTTGGTACATGTGTTGGCTGATCAAATAGAATATGAATTTCAGAACTCTTGATTATTTCGCTATGATTAATTAAAGGCGCTTCACCAGGATCATTCACTTCACTTCAAGGACAGACAGAGATGTTTGCTGAAAAAATGATGAATGATGAAAATGCAACAGGAATTTTCTTTTCTACAGGAGGACGGAATGTCTCTAATCATATGACATTTTTGGAGCTCCTGATGACAAAGTGTTTCTGAATCTACAGAAGCGGGTGAATGAGGCTTTGGAACAGCTGAAGGTTAACAAGGCATGAGACTTTGCTTTATCAATATTTAGTGGAAGGTTTTCTAAAAATAATGTTGCACATACTGACATGCTGAATGCAGAAGCCACTGCATGACGGACAGCCGTTAATAATCCCTGTTGTCTTTGCATTTGTTTAGTCTTTGGTACACACGCATGTACATAGCCAAACCTTTCACTGGCATCTTATATATCGTCTGGCTCAGGTGTGCAAGCTATAGCTGAAAATGCAATTAAAAGCATGTAATTCAGAGTATGAAGCTTTAAGTCTAAAAGGAAAATAAACCGGCTGATCTGCTTTATTGAGGTCTTGATTTATTGATCAATGAAGGTGTTAAATGAGATGGAATAGTGCATAGAGAAAGTCTATATGCCTCATAAAATCTACATAAGACATATATTCTTTATTCTATTATATACCTGTAAGATTTTTCCAGCAATAATTTATAAAAAAAAAAAGAAAATCTGCTTCAGACAAACGTGTTTTTTAAGCAATGTTTTTGTCTTTTATTGTGAGTTTCTACACCACTAATGCAATCCACAACAAGAAATCCCATGATCATACCAGGCCGTTTTATTAATTGATTAATTAATTAATCAATTAATCTCTTGGCGTGTTGAATTTCATTGCCTTACACTGCCAGGTGTTTTCAAATATTCTTACAAGATTTTAAGACGGCGCAGACAGAGATCCTCGTCAAGGATAAGTCCAGCTAAAGGACTCCACATGTGGGCACAAGGGCTGGGGGAGGTTTTCTGATAATTTCACTTAACCTTCATTTAACCGTGTTACTCCCATTGAGATAAATTGTTCATGCAAGAACAGCTGGTTAAAACGGTTGTGGGCAGAACAGCAGTATCAACATTTCATAGGAAGCAGGTAAAAAAAGAAAAAAAAAGATAAAAGGCAGGTGACACAGAGAAGGAACAATAGCTGTTTTTCACCAACTGAAATGTAAATATGCTGGGAAATAAACATTTAGGTGAAAGTGAATAAATTTCAGGCGTAGAAAGCAGCTGCATTTGAAAAAGAAAGATCTACAGCATAACGTGTCTTTATCTTATTATGTCCTAGCCAAATAATATTGCTGTGGTCGTCTAAAAAAAACATTCTTCCTGACATGTTTTTTATGAGATTTTCTTCCCCTCTGTTCCAAACAAAACATAGCAAAGATTTAGCATTTCCAGAACATTTTTCTTAAAAAATGCTTTTGAGAGTTTCAGTCTTTCAGAGTTAGTGAACACCGACAGGTCATAAATTATCAAGGCCTTCTTGGCTTTTGAATTGACAGTTTTGGTTTCAATTGACTGGAAAGAATCAAACTTCAGATACCAAAATCCTGGTGTGTTTGCAAAGAGTTTTAATTGGGCTGGTGTAATATAGTGATATACCGAACAATGTCAGAGACTATAAACAGTAAATGAAAACGGGGAGGACCACTGTGTATGATTAAAGAGAAAGTGATTGACTACATGTAAACACACACACAAAAGCCGTGTTGTGGGACACGCCATCCTGCGTCCTGCCTGTCCCTCCTCCAGTGGTCTCCAGGGACCTGTTACTGTGGCGATGAGCAGGGCTCAATGGCTTGAACACGAGTGTGAGCGTGTGCACATCAACTGCATGTTAACAGTTAATCTGTGTGTCTGCGTGTGTGTTGCCCCGTCTTTGTGCACTGGCTCGGGGGGGGGGGGAGCAGGGTGTGTCCGAAGAGGCCTTTAGAAAAGCCCTAATTGCCGTTCCTCTCCTCTCCCCTGGCCGTCACACCTTCCCCGTGCTAAGACTTTCTAGCCTCATCACACACACAGGAAACACAACACTAATTAGACACAGCACAACCCCTCCTAATCACACTCTTACATTGCTGTGACCAAAATGCCAGTGTGTGCATGCAGGCTTGTTTTTTTTTGCTGTTTTTCTTATTTTTTTTGTGCAAGTTTTTTTACATTTTTTTTTTAAACAGAATTTGGAGTCTCACAAAGATGTGGAAAAATTCCAGCTGGGTCTACAGAGGTGTAGATATGAGGTGGGAGATGATATAACTGGTATCCCCGAGGCTGTGTGCATGTGTTTAGTACAGAAGTGTGCAATTATAATGGCATGAAACTGTAGTCGCGAAGCTGAGGGATATATGTGTACATTTTCATTTAAACTGAGCGACGGTCTGTTATAATTTAACTAAAAACTATTTTGACTCTCCCTATATTTATATATAGCTATTGATGAATGCTTATTTTGTGAGCCTGCATACGCTGGCACATCCCACTCAAACTCTGCACACAACAAAGAAAAAAAATGTGCGATCCACTTATGGTGCACAAGCAAATTCTTCAGAGGAAATGCTGACCAGCAGATGAGTTGCTTCGACTGTCCGTGCCGTTCAGAGGAAAATACTGAATGTACAACATAAGTGTGTTGGAAGAAAAAATGCTTATGATTACATTTGGAGCCCTGACAAACTACTGTACTTCCAAGAGCTGTTACAAGAGAGTAAGAGACAGCGAGGGGGGTGGGGGGGTGGGGGGGGGGGGGGGGGGAGTGGGATGGAGATAAAAAGGAGTTAAAAAGATCTGGAGCTGTGGAAAATGGTGTGTGTGTGTGTGTGTGTAAGGGGGGGGACAACGAGAAAAAAAGTGGATGGAAAAGAGTGCCGAAGTGGAAGACTGAATCCATGTCGGTCAAGTGAAAAGTGAGCTCTGGTATGATCAGTCAGTGTAAATGCAGTTAACTCATTTACTGATGTGCATCTGTGTGTGTGCATCATACCCGTCTCATCTTCTGCAGTCTCCTTGGAGACAGGCTCTTGGTGCTGGTGGGAGACCCTGCACAGACTGTCATCCCCTCTTCTTCTTCTTCCTGAGAGAGAGAAAAAGGAATATAAATCTAACACTTTCTGAGTTAGAAATGACCTATCCTGACTAGAACGTGCACATTTCTGAACTGAAGCATGGCAGTCCTTCGTTCAACTAGTTCCCATTTGTCATTAACGTTTAACCAATGTAAATTATTTCTCTGTTGTATTTGACAGTTTCTCATTTGTAACAAATCCCAAGAAAATACATTTTCCAAAAGTACTTAACCTTAGAAAAATATATTTGTTAAGCCACAGCCTTCATTTCAGGAACATGGCTACTGCAGTGGATCCGTTTCCACTTTCTTCCTACAGTAAATACTTACTGGAGAACCCATTCAGTGGTATAAAATAGTCATCAATGATTACAACATATACTCTGGATTTTATACATATCTTTAGGAGGTATCAGAGCAAAAACATGGAAGTGAATTTTGAAAGTACTGACAGGCACCTTTCGGTCTGGATTAAACTATTTAAAGAATTTGCTATCAAGTTATGGCAAAAACACCTCTAACAACCGCTCTGAACAGGTTATTTCTTATTTATCTTAGAGTCCTTGTGCAAAGCAGATTGTGTACAAATTAATTTCTCTACTGAACAAACAAGATAACTGCTTAACCTCAAAATCAAATGGACCCCTGAGCCTCTGTTTGGATCCAACGTTCGTACTTGTGTGAGAAAACCCGCCGCAGACTGGTGCGTACACTTCTTGTTCATCATCGGTGCCCTCGCTCCTCTTTCCCACTGACAGATCAAACTGCTATTGCCTTATCAAATCCATCAGGATTATGGAAACATACACCTCGTTACATTAGCTTTGAGGAAATCACAGGCTCACTGATGAAATATGCAGACAATAAAAGAGAAAGAAGGGCTGGGGCTCAGATGACATGACAGGCCATAGCCAGAGGGGCGCTAGTTAAAAATGTACAGCCCCGAACAAAGCGCTAAGCAGGCTTCAAGAGTCATTAAAAGGCCCCTACGTCAGAATCACACACTCCATGTAAAGCAGCCTTCCTGTCTGTTTCTATGAGTGAGGCACGTGTCTGTGTGCCTCAGAACAGAGTTGTGTACATGTGTGTTGGCACGCCAATCAGTGCACGAGTGTCAGAAAGGTGTGAAGGTCCATGCAGCTCACCCTTGCTTTAAGTCTGCCCTTAATGTCCCGAATGCCCCTCTTGGCCTGATGCTTGGCCTAGGAGGAAAAAAACAACACACACACAGAGATTACTAATCAAAACATTTTGCATTAACATTCTGTTCTGGTTTCATGTAACATCAAGAAATGCTTTCATCCCTGTGGCAAAAACACGCAGACAAAAGGCTGCATAAGAGAGCCTCACACATGAACAGGAGGCGATAACATGAAAGGGCACCCTGACCACCTATTGTACGCAAGCTAGCGACACTGCATTCAGAAGTCATGAACAATGCTCCTTTTAGCTCCACAACCAATTACAACATACACTGTTTTAAAGCTAATTTTGATCCAATACAATTTCCATTTCTCTATAGATGCTGGCCCCGACATCCGAGGTCTGGCCAAACTAATCTCTCCAGATCTGAGAATGCTTGACAACAATTTGAAGAACACTGTAAAAGAAATACCTTTGTCACAGCCGTGTTGAAGAATGCTCCTCCTCTCTGTAACAGACAAAACTGTGTCAGTCACTCAAAGTCATTTTGGGTAAATCCTCACACATATACACACACTAAATAAATATATTTTCTGTCTGTCATTGCTGTCAAAGGTGCTTTAAACAAATTATAATATTTGGTCCAAGGGTAATGTTCAACATCCATCCACAATGTCAAATTATCACATGGCTAACGCAGACAAGCATGGGTGCTTATCTCTTAGAATCTCCAATTAGCTTAAAATGCATGTCTGTGGACTGTGGGAGGAAACCAGAGATATTGGAATAAACCCAGTCGACCAGCAAAGTTGAACGTGTTGTTGGGCAATTTTATCACCATGCCACCCATAGAACTAAATTTAATCTCCTACAAAAGTAATCCCTTTCAGTCATCACTTGTGACCATTAGAAGTCAGTGAGGTTACATGCGGGCAATCGGACCGGATTAATGGCTAAATTACAATAAGATGTACAATAAGATTCATGTAGACACCTTAATCCGACAAGAAATCGAATCGGATCGGGTTACTTGCGATCGCATTAAGATCCCGAGATAACTCGATCCGATTGCCCACTTAACGTCCCTGGAGACGACAGTGGATCGGATCGAGCGTTCTGCGCATGCTCGAGATTTTTTCCCGCAATCGTCAACCGGAAGTCAAAGGAGACAATATTACTGCTGTTGTCGCTGCCGTCAGAAAGAAACAAACAACGAGATGGAGAATGCGCTGTTGTGTGTCGCGTTTGTGCCATAACCAGCTCATCACAAATGTAGAGGGACGTAGCTTCATCTTGCTCTTCGTTCGCCATCTTTCTCGAATGCCTTAGTTTTGTTGGTGGTGGTGAAGACGTCAACCAGAAGTGGTTCTATTAGCGATAGTTGAAATGGGTACAGCGCCACTGATCTACTGTGGTATTGCATGCTTTGTGCCAGTGATTCGATTAATTCACCTCCATGTAACAAAGGATAATTGCCCTTGCTCAGGAGCATAACCCAACTATAGCTAGAATCGAGTTAATACCATCATGTAAACCCACTGAGGCGGTCCTGCCCTCATATTCTAGTAATTACTTCTTTTGCTGAGTTTGACAGTGCAGAACTATAAAAAGAAAAATCCAAGTTGCAAAGCTGTCTTCAGTCCCTCTAATAATCTATTTTTTCAAAAAGATCAATAAAAAGAATAACAAAGAGGGAACCAAAGTAACAATGCATGCAGATAGCCAGTCAGTATATAAGCTAAGTTACGGTTTTATAGCTCAACTTGGCCATTTAACATTTAACTGGACTGATGTCCTTGTCACAGCATACAAGAAGGCGGAGGGAATCAATGTATTGACCTGAGTATGTCTGCTTCAATTATGACAAGTGATGATATGCCCCCTTTCAGCTCATTAGAATTGGGATTTTTCCAGTTTGTTCTCCTATTAAGCCACAGACAAAAAACAAGGGACAAATATGCTTGCTGCAAATTGGTTAAGAAACGAGGGGTGAATAGCTTTACAGCTCCGTAAATCGTTTCCATAAGTGCAGTACAATTTTTTTTGTACAAATGAGATGTATTCATACATGTTGATATATACATGAGTAATTTGACCTCCAGCTGTTAGTCGGTCAAATTAGAACAATTTCAGACAGATTAACAAGTTTACATGCATCTAAAAAGTTTGGTTTTAGTCTAGCACGAAAATTTAAAGTCATATAAATGTACTGACTCACTTTCTTGCTTAGCTTGAATACTGATATTCGCTAATATCATCTCTAAAAAGAGATATATGCATTCAAATCTGTAGAATCTGCATGAATGGGATTATTACAAGGTTAAGATGCCGTAGATTTCAGTTTTCAATGTTTGCGGAGATCTTTATGGAAAGTTGTGCGTCGTCCATGAAGTGGATATCTGTTGACTGCAATGGATGCACCAAAGTTCTGGCTATTGCACATAGAGTCAGAGTCAACAGGCAACAGCTAATGGGAATTAATTCATATCATAACTATACCATCAATTTTTCTTTTTCTTAAAAGAATGGCAAGTTTTATTAATGCAATGCTTTAGTCATAAGTTTCATCATTTTATAAGTGAGTTTGCTCACATTCGCTATACTATGATCTTTGGTGACCTCATCATTCAGTGATCATTATTTTTACAATTAACACCAAAAATCATCCGAGTAATATTGAAAAACCAAACAAACCTCTGCAGCTGTCAACTGCAGACAACAGTGGTGATGCTGGATGAAGTGTTGTATCACTGAGCCATGGTATACAGAGATTCACAGCATTAGAGAGGTTTTTATTTCGAAGAAGCATAAAACCGTGATAGAAGGGACTGTACATGATTGATTTCTACTTTGAGCTCTGCAGACTGACATTATGGTACCCCGTCTCTCTGTCTGCCTTTCTTCTTTTCTCTCTTCAAGATGCTGCTTCCCTCCTTTGCCTTCTCTCTGTTTGGTCTTTAGTGTAAGCACAAAGCGTCGGCTAAACGGCTAAACAGAGTAAATGGCAGACAGCGTTTCAGAAGTTGGCAGAGGGAGAAGAGGAGTGGGGCCGAGGTGAAGGCCTTTCTTATAGATCCCTGTCAGTCAGGAAGTGTGAACTTTAACAAACCTTTGAAGAGCACTCTAGAGAACTAATTCAGCCTTAGCTGACGGCCTGGGGAGATAGGGGAGGGTGAGGGAGAGTGAAAGGGGGAGAGGGATGGGGAGCACGGATGGGGGTGTGACAGAGATGAAAAGAGGGAGAGAGATAAAGACAGATAGGAAAGGGAAAGAAGGGATAGGAGAAAAGAGGCAGAAAGAGATGAAGGAGGGAGAGATATATGTTCCTGAGTTGGTTCAGCAGAGTAACGCTTGTGTTTGCTGCCAGATCAACATGTCATGTCGGAGGACGTCTTGTCACGTCAAATCACTTCTGTCTTCCTCCCTGTCTGTATCCACTGTCCTGCTGCACGCGCCGCTACACACACACACCACACTGCACTCAAACTGGATCTGTACATTCAGGAAGCCCCCTCATTCCAAAGGCAACACCAAGACTTCAAACAGCAAGCTGTGTCAATCAGGCCATCAATTAAATATAGCTCAGGAATAATATGTGTGAAACGTGAAAAAACTCCACCGATAAAAGTTCATGGGTACGATACACAGGATTTTCTGTAAATACCTTCACGGTGTGCATCCACTGCTGGTAAGACCTTGAATTACCTGAGGGGAAGAATAAAAGACAGCAGATATTAATGAATAATTTTGCACTGTTATCCTGATAATGCAAAAGTAGCTGTGTATGTTACAATGGGACACAATCTTATATCCAGGAAAACACAACAATGAGCAGTTAGGTTTGTAAATATGTGGACACCGACACAGTTTCTGTAATTTTTGTCCTAAAGTGGGTTTAAAGCAAAGACTAAATTACATCTCTTTAATATTTAGAACTCTCATTTTCAGGGACTCAAATTTAATTGGACTAATCAACACAACAATCAATAAAATGTTCGTTCTTAACACTTTGTCAAGAATCCTTTGCAGGTAATTACTGCCTGAAATCTGGAACCCATAGACACTGCCACAGAATGGGTCTGCGATGCTTTGCCACACCTTCGCTGCAGCTGTCTTTAGTCAGTTGAGGCCTTTAGTTTTTGGTCTTCAGAACATGAAAAGCAATCCAATCATTTCCAGACTCAAATGTGCGGCTATAATACACACTGGGATGTACTGTTGTTTATCTAAGAATTGTAAAACATTGACAAAATACAGTTCTATGATAAAAATAACTGATATGATCCTGAAGTCTCTTTTCAGTACAAGTGCTGAAGTAAAATATGTGGTTTTTAATGATATTCTTCAATAGTCTTTTACAGAATGTGGCAGAATAAATTCTAATTCTAATTAACGCTAATGCCCTCGATGCTAATCTTACTGAAAAAAGAAAGAAAAAAATCAGAGTTTGGCTTTAACTCTTGTGTAAAACTGTGATGGGGGATTGTTTTCAGTGAAGAATTTCCGACTGTAATGGATCCTCATTCCACATGCTTCAGCTACAGAATTACAAATAAACATGTTGTGCTGAGTAAGGATAAGAGCCGACTGGCCCAGTTGTATGATAAAAACTTAGCTGCAACACCCAAATGAAACATTTCTTGCCATGTAAATACATCTAAAGATCCAAATCACCTTCTTTCTTTGACACCTCTGTGGGATTTATGTATTGATCTTAACCATTTTTCCTTTCATAAAAACAAACGCTGTTACGAAGTCTCCTGCGTGGGCCCTGTGTTTGCAGTAAATCGCAGAAATGTTTTCAGTACCTGGCAGTGTTGGTGGATGTGTTTGTGGTGTGAATGACAGGCTGCAAAAAAAAGTTGCTGTACTTAGCAACATAATTAACTTCTGTTTGTGTTATTGTGATTAAACCGTTTAATCATACGCACAAAATGTCTCACTTGCAGAATAGTGCTTTTTATGTCGATCATGTGATGGCTGTGAGGTAATGTCTCATAAGGCTAGGTAGCCCTATCACTTTGCCTTCCCCCTCCACCCTAAAAAGAAGTAGAATACCACAGACCTAAGTATGAATTTATTCTTCCACATGACAAAATACACTGGTGTTTAAAGCCTCCTATGTGGCTGCAGCTGTGAGCTGCTCAGGAAACCTTACAGCAGCTTTCAAACATTCAAAACCATGAAGAGTTAAAAACCAGACACATTTTTACATTTACATAGGATAAATCTTACTCAAGATCCCCTTAAGAGCAGTAGAAATATAAGAATATTTGAACCGATATGATTTGATCATTTACTGTTTTACAGATTTGGGAAGAAGTCTTTGAGCCATTGGAAAGATTTTAAGAACTATAAATTTATAGGTTCCTACAATAGCAACTGTGCGCTGCATTAAACATAGAAAATAAATATAATGGAACTAATTGATGGACACGTCTAGCACTACTCACTTCCACAGAAGCCCCCCTCTGTGATCTCTTCTTCAAACACGTCGGTGAAGCCGCGGCCTGCGTTCAATTTGGCCAGCCGTCCGTCGATGAACTGCAACCATAAATTACAACATGCTTATTAAAGGCTGGAGGAGGGGGTGTGGACACACTCACACAGATACACACACATATACACAGATTCAAACACTCCAGCCACAGTGGGGTGTTATTAATCCTACCTGACGGAAACTACATCCCAAGATTAGGTGGACTTGCAGGTAATAGGGATTTGTTAATGTGGAGCAGGTGAGGGATTAGAGCAGCAGACTACATGCTGCACACTGTCTGAGACATGAGGAAGTTTCATTTCCTCTCTTTGTAACATGGAGCGCATAAAACTCCATCTCATAAATATAGACTCAACAGCCAGGACAGCTACACTTTTCATGAGCAGAGTCACAAAAGAGCATAAAAAAACTTAAGGAAGCTTTAGCAGACGCAAACACATGACTCAACAGCTGAGATTAACAGAGTAAACTAACTGCATTCTTGGTAAGATATTAGGGAAGAAAGAATGATACCACGCTTATAACAGTTATAAACACACCAAAGACTTTTCTGTTGCACTTTGGCTCATCCTAAGAGCCTCAGCGCCTCATCCAGAGCACTTCAGTCTAAGTCCTGTGTTTTCTGAGAAAATAGTTGAATAAATAAATAATCTTTTTAAAGAACTGAGCATGAATAGAATCTAAATCCTCCCCGTTTAAGTAAATCCAACCACACTCACGTTAAACTGCTGTGAGTTTCGTGTCGTCTTGTTAAGAATTTCTGAAAATACCTGGAAAATTGTGTTTGCAGTGTGGAAACAAAAAAACATCTGTAATGTTGAGTTTTTTTAAACTCTTAATATAATCATTTAGTCAGTCCACTAAAATCCACAGAAGTCAACTTCAGAGAGATTAGATGGAATTTTTACTGTAAAATCTTCACAACCTATTTTTGTATGCAGGTAGGAGGAAACAACTGTGTAATTACAATAAGTATTTACACATCTAAAATCATCCAGATTTTTTAATAACAAAAAATGGACAAAAACTGGACAGCAACACATAGTCTGATTATTTTAATTTATTCATCTATTTATTTGTTCTAACTGTACCAATCCTACTGCTGGCCCTCTAAGTGTGTCCACAGTGTAACACAGTACAGACTGTTCTCGGGTGCGTGTCCTCAGGGACAGCCTGCTAACTAG
Organism: Leuresthes tenuis; assembly: GCF_036924035.1. NCBI lineage: Eukaryota > Metazoa > Chordata > Actinopteri > Atheriniformes > Atherinopsidae > Leuresthes > Leuresthes tenuis. The sequence goes on along the minus strand of NW_027325361.1, from coordinate 10,016,559 downwards.
CGACCGACACGGCCACCCGCACCTCTGGTCAGGAGAGCTGGAAACTCATCATTAGATCATTTTAATGAGAGGTGAGACTGCAGGTTCCATCTACTGCTCTGGTACATGGCTGGCCCAATTAGCAGAGATAATCAACCCAAATCATCACCTAGCCCAAGCCTCCACTTACATCCCCCACCCTGACTCAAACCCAAGCCAGATTATGTGTCGCACTGTGGGCCTTAATTAGGCATTACTCAAGAATGGCAGACTGTGATCACGCACATGCGAACCAACACTAACAAACGCTCACCCTAAAAACATGTGTATGTACATGGGGACATACAGTACCAATGAACAAAAGACGAGGGCTAATATTCTTTGTTTTGAGAAATCCACCACTAAACTAAAGATATTACGACAAAATCAGGGTAAATCAAAAGCACAATTACCAAAAAGCATTTAACTTTTGTCAAAATTCATTCAACCAGGCATGCATTTCCTGACAAATTAAAAGCTTTTACTTCGATTGTTGCCGATTTTGACAAAGAGACTTGAGCCAAACATATGAATACATTCAAGCCAAAGCATGCAAAACATATTCAGGCACACAGAGTTGCACACTATAAACCCTGCTCAGTCTCTTCATGTCTACATGTCATCTTGTTTTCATGATACTGTTTCGGGAAGTAAAAAGGAAGAGTTATCTCATTTGGCTACCAGCACACTGACTCATTCACAGGTTAGTCACCATGGTCTGGATTTGTTTAAACCCTCGAATTGAGGAGCCAGTAATTGGGATTAGGTCTCTATAGGGAGCCTAAATGGATTTCAAGTATTTCCCTATTTGTTGAATTCCAGCCCATTTTGCCATGATCTTAACTAGTTACTAGAGCACGTAAACCCAGACTTGGCCAAGGAAGGGAAGCCCGATGGGCAAGTGGTAATCATATGCTGTGACACATGGCACAAAAATACTCTTTAAATCATAATCAATGATGTTCAGAAATATTTTTTTTCCAGAGCTGGTACCCTGCAACCATCACTAATACTGCATACTTCCAAGATTTAATCATACATTTGATTTTGCTAGTATAAGCAGCTCTTTCCAAGACTACATTGGCAATTCTGTTCATATACACCAAGAATGAATAAATATACATATAGAGGACCTCTGGCAGTAAATCATAGGAGTACAAGTTCCCCTACAGACTCTCCGGCAAGAGGAAGAGAGTTAATTTACTCTGTCTCTGCTCACATAATATACACATGACAATGTGAGTGTGCTTGTGAGTCTGAACGAGTGTAGGAGCTTAGGATGGGTGATAGGAAGCAGGTTAATGTTGACAGATGTTCCCCCGCATTCTTTGGGAAGATTTCTCCCACTTGTTCTGTTCAAAAGGGATGGGCTGCTGGACTGAGCATAGAAGAAAATGTGTTAAAAGCAGACAGTGTGGCCTGAGTGTATCATTTATTTTAGAATTAGTTTAATGTATTTTACTTATAAAGGAATATGATTTGTGCTTATTGAAATAATGTCAACATTGAAAATAATATCACTTGCAATCCAGTTTCACTAAATTTCACTAAACATGCAGGCATTCATCCACCAAAAAGACAGTAAGGAATTTGTCATAACATAGATAGTAGAGGAATAAAATCTGACAGTTTTTCAGTCCACTGAGCAATTTATCTCCTCAAGTAACCACAGTGTGCTGTTAATTTGGATTAACAACTCCTCAAATTATGAAACTTTTACTCAAGGCCGATAATAGAACAAACCGGGTAATTTAAAGAGAGTGAAAACACTCAATCAATCAATGAAGTACCAGCAGAAAAGTAATTTCCTGTTAAGATACGGTAACACCTCAAGCTCAGGTAACACTTCAGTGAAATGCACATGTGGTTCAGCCAGTGTGTAATGTGTGCTGAGGTCATTCCAGTCCAAGAATATGTTTTAAATTTTGGAAGTTAAACCGAGTCAGACGGAATAAAATCTCAACCTTTAGCTATTGTTTTCAAGCAAATTAATCATTTTAACCACTCAACATGCCCCTGGAGGTAATTTCATTATACTCAATGACTGAAGACTTTATAGCTTTAGAACTGAGCAACCCAACCTGCTTGATTACAACAATGGGTGGAAAAGCAACCGCAGCGTTGATGCCCTGTGAGACCTCTCTGTCAACACTCGCATGGGGAAATAGAGCAAAAACATTTAACTTCAGCCAGAGAGTAGGCAAAACAACCAAGAAACACAAATAATCCATTAAATAAATACATTTTTAAACAATAGGATGCTTCTCCCTGCTCAAAGCAACATTTGTGGGTTCTAATCTGTTTAAATACATCTATACTTATATGTATCAAATGCAGTTCATTTGTTTTACTTGAGCAAAAACCACAAAGACTTCAGTATTTCATGCATATCTAATTAATATGTGATCATGTCTGTAAATAGGATTAAGATAAATAATGAGTCAAAGGCCTGAAATACAACAAGAGTTGTATAAAATGATTCAGTGTATCTCTATTCCCAGAAAGCATCTATCCATGTAAAAATTGATGTGTATGTGTGTGTGGTCAAGACAGTTGAGTACTGCTTGCATGTTTGTGAGCGGATATGGGTCACAGCCAGAGCAGCACTCGGGCGAACCACTGGCCCATCTCACTTTAGCACAAAGAGGAGTGGAGCAGATAAGCTCAACCCATCCCCTGTGCTGGAGAAGAGGACGAGATAAGGGCCTGTTTCCCAATGCTACCGCTGAGGCAGAAGCCAGCCGGGAGGATGCTTTGAACTGCAGCTCACTATCTGCTCTGCCTGGGAAAATTAGGAACAGGGTGTCCAGAGAAACAAAAGGCTGATTGAGGACCGCTGTGCTGTACTCTCGGGGGTAAATCACACTACTATCATGGGTCAGAGAGCACAAAGGGTGAGGGAGAGTCTAAGCGAAGGGTGAGAGGAAATTTTCTTTGGAGCCAGAGATGTCTCTCCTCTTTAGTTTAGAGTTTAGAATCACAAAAGGGATTTGGGGGGGTGAAATGTATTAAATAAAACCATGAGTGATTTTTCTTTTAAGTGAAACCACATATGAATAAAGGAAACCTGCTCCCAGTCAGACACAGACATTAATAAACATATCACCACAGTGGAGTTGACAATATCTATTAGTGGTAAGTTTCTGAGGAGCAAGTTAAGATCTGGCCTGATTTGTTTTGCTTATAGATTTGTGTATACATGCTGAGGGCAGAGTACAAACTCAACATGGTTTTGTACAGTCAGTGCACTTTCAACAGGCCTGACTTATCATGGTTTTGTTTGTGCTGCGGATAAAACTGAGCAAACAGAGAAGCATTAAGATGTCCACTCAGAGATAACCACAGTAAACAGTTTGTAAGGGTCAGTAACCGTGCATAATCCCAGGCTTCACTCTTCCACATTCCTCCTCACTCTGAACAACCTAACTGTCAAGATACTAAACGCTAACTCTGACCAGCTGACAGTTCGTCGACAATAAGAGGAACTGAGAGACACCGTTCAAACTGATACAGAAGGGAAAGCCACCTATGTAAGCCATTTGTGCTTGGTTCTGGTTTAACACACAGAATAGTTGATGTACTCATTAAAAAGACAGCAGATGATCACCATGTGAGGATGACCAATTGCTGCTTTCTACACTAATTCGCAAACACAGTGTACATTTTCAAGTCTTCTATTGTTTACAGTATGTAATATCTTGAATGATCAGTTAGTACTGATTAACTGAAACAAACATACACACACACACCAACGCAGATGTTTGTACCTGTTTAAAGAGCTGCAGGTTGACAGCCATGGACAGGAAGTTCTTCATGGTGCTTGAGCGATGGTTCACAAAGCTCTCTTCACAGAAGGTGATTGGCTCTCCCTGAGAAATCCACCAAGACAACATTGACACAAATTAAAATAGACAATTAATTATAATTCATTCTTCCTCATTTCCTGTCCATACATATCTGTTTCTCATCAGATGTACTTAGCCAAGAAATGAGCAGGAGAAAGAAGGGCAAAGGCCCTAAACTAAGCAGACTGTTTGCAGTACGATTCAGAGCTTCGCATCATGTGGATTATCATTATGAAATGTAACAAACCATTTCTAATCAAGGAGTATTTCAACTGATTTCTTCATTAGTGAGAAAAAAAAAACTAACAGAAAACTAGAGCGGAATTGGAAAGGAGAAGGAAGGGTATAAGTTTGAGAGAAAATAAAACCTTTAAAGCCGCTCCTCTGGCAGCACACACACATGATCTACCCCGGACCAAACGATGGCGTCCCCGTAAACTTCCCAGTTCTCCAGATGAGCATATTATTACATTATTACCATTTCTTACATCATGTCTGTTGGCCTGTGAGCTATAGACATGAAGGATGACAACAGAACCACTCCAGGCCAATCACACGCTGCCCTCCGGTTATTTCCAATTCATATTTTCTCATAATTAACATAATCTCACATATTTCAATGATGCTCTAAATTCCTCTGAAGTAAAACAATGTGCTTTGTCTGTTCAAGGCTACAAGCACTGTGTGGCACATAAAAACAACTTCACAACACTGGAGACTAACCTCGTTTTCAGGGATGGGCGGATGATACCAGTGGCCCACATTACATCACAGGAATACAGCTCCACTTACATCACTAAAAGTTTTAAAGGCCTGCTCTCTTATAAAAGTTGAGTTGAAAGCAGTATGATCTGTAGTTTAGTTTTACCAGCTTTGGCCTCCACAGCTTACATACTAAATGCTACTAAAATAATACTTGTCAAGAACCTCAGTATCTAAAGTCATTTGGTTCCCAGACATGCACTGAATGACAGCCTCCACTGCTAAGGGATCCTCCCAAAGTTCAAAGGTGAAAGAAGTGTAATAATATTGGTTTAATCTGTTTTACATGAGTTTCACACGGTGTCAGACAGAAGGTTGTAATTCACAACAAAAGGTAAACCTTGACGCTTGAAAATGATTTACACTTCATGTTTCTGCCTGCATCCGAGGATGAGGAATACCTCAGCTTTTCAAACACACCGTAGGCTTTAGAATGCTTTTTTTAAAGGGCATCTTGGGTTTTAAAGAGTCATGAATGAATCATTTTACATTGAATAGATACAACGTGATTAAGCTGCTCTGATAGTTAACTCCTGCAAGGATGCTACAATCACTTCTCTGGTGTAATTCATCTACACTTAACATTAAAATATGACCACACTCCTACTTTTACATTATTTACACGTAACATACTCCTCTTGTAACTCATCTTGTTGCAGATATGCTGAAAAATGGGTTGTTGTTCTTTAAAACTTTAAACTCAAACCAGAAAACCTTTTTTAAATGGGCTCAAACTAGCCACAACACCAGATGAAGATGCCTTACACGAGGAGTATAAAAGATGAAAGAGGCGTAAAGGGCTTCCTCTACCCCTTAGAGTATATCTTGGACCATTGTGAGGCCGCAGAAGATGCCACAGACAGAGGACCTGTTGCTGCTCAAATTGGGATTTTTACCTGTATTTTTACCTTCATGTCTTTCTGTTTTAGGTGGACTTTCCTTAACCATACTACATCTTAAAATAACCCACCACCGTCTTGGAACAAACTGTATATTCTTGCAGATAAGATGCACACGAAGGAGTCTAAAATTGTCTTTACCACTCTTAAATATGTGATAACACCCAGACAACCCTCACACAGAATTTCCACGTTTTGCTGGACGATCTGAACTGGCATTAAGCCTAGTTGGTTGGAAATTAAGCCAATTCTGCCCCTTAACAGTACAGAGCACGCAACTTAGAGATATCTACACCCACTTACCCAAGTTGGCTTCCTCAGTGGTGGTAAAAACTAATATTTCAAGTTCTTTTGTCAAAGATGTGTGTTACTTTGAGCTTTTGAGAAGCAACTGGGGGGGGGGGGGGGGGGGGGGGGGGCATCGGCGTGAGCTGAAACTGATGACCTAAGAAATCCCCGTGTAATCAGCTGATAACTTCTCAACTCATTATCATTTTCCGGTTTTCTTTCATTTACAACTCAGCAAGACACCAACTATGCATCCACACCCCTCCTTCTGTTGAGCCATACGGATCTGTGAACCACACAGCGCAGCTCAGCTCCATCTCTAAGACCTTTTTTTTTTTTTACAGCTTTGAAAAATGAATAGTAAAGTGATATTCCACAAATATTAGAACACAGGATCTCCTCAGTATCTTCATTAAATCAGAGGTGCCGTTTATGTATTAGCTTGTATATTCAGTCCAAGGCTTTTATGCAAACCACTGTGAGCGTGAGTGAACTGAGAAATTACTGCATGTTGTGCTCAAACACAAACATACCGCATCTCAGCGTTTGTGTCAGAGGGGAGGCAGTTTGTTCGTATACTGTCTGTATACAGAGAAAAGAGAGACAGCATCAATAATGTAGCATCTTGACTCCAGGAGTCCACAAAGTCCAATTAATCTCAAAGCCAAAGGAACAAAGGCTTTGCTATTTGACAAACAGGACATGGTGTAGTTTGCTCTTGCCTGACTTAGGCTTGCTAAGCAGAGACAATCTAGAAAAGAAATGTTGGGGAGGGCTTAGTAAAAGAGAGTTAGATACCAAAGTTGGCTAAAAGGGATCTTCAAAGGGAACGTCGTTACTCTTCCAAGCTCCTCTGACATTTCACTGTTTCAGACAGGCCCACCTTAGCTCTGTGCGCCGACTGAAAACACACCTTTTACCCCCGTTCAAAACTGCCCCAGTCTAAACAGACACAAGTCAAGTTCAAGACACACTTCACCCCCAAAAGAGATGGTTAATAAGAGAAAATATGTTATATTCATGTCTGTGATTACTCCTGACTGAGGATATGAATACATTAAAACAAATCTAAACAAGTCTGCATATTTGCTGCTTTTCTCACATGTTATCAATTGATTTTATATTAGGAAATCAAATCTGGTTCAATTTGACTGCTAAAGCGCCCCCTAATCAATTACACTGCATCACTTCTAGTGGCCACTATTGTTAATTTTCACCTTTACTTTAAATTACCTTGATTTACCTATTCATATATATATATATATATATATATATGAATATTTCACAATTTTTTTCAAATATACATGAACAAGTTGTGTTAAAACTGAAGTATTTTCTTGGCAAGAAGGCATTATGTCCAAGAATCTTGAATCCATTATGGTCAGGTGATGAAAATGCTTGAGAGATATCCAAAAAACAAACATTTGCTATCTATACCACTAAAAGAAGGCAAGAAAAATGTCTGATCTTTTGATTGAACTAAACCTTTAAAAACAAGTAGTTTAAAAAAAATTAAGCTGACTCTGAGTTCGATTTTAAACTAGTGTAGGCATCAAAATTATCATAATATAAGAGCACTAGTCTGAAGACCTGCAGTGATTAATGACATCGGATCCTTACGGGCTTATATCTGAGGGCATCTCTGTAGGATCCAAACAGAGCGGCCTGCGCTCTCATGAAGGACCTCGCCACACCGCTTCCTGTTGCTGTTGACTGCTTCTTCAGCTTGCTCTTCAGAGAGGACACCTGGTGGGAAACATGGAGGGAGAGAATGTGGAAGAGAAAGAGATGGAAAGTGATGGAGAAAGAGGTGGGGGGGGGTGAAAGAGAGATGGAGGGGTAAAAGTTCAATTATCACCTCTGAAATTGGTGGAGGAAGCAGCTCGTCCATTCTGGGTGTGAAGTATCACATTTGCAGGTCATCTCAAAAAAGGAAAGAAAAGAACGAGAAAAGCTTCAGCCTTTGCTGCAAGCTTATCTGTTGTGCTGCTGGGAGCACCTGCTGCTTTGCTAATTGAGCAATGCAAGGGGGTGATGGGAGGGAGGGGACTGAACAGAGAAAATGGAAACTTGCATCTTTGCTCCCCCCCATCATCACCTTCTTTTTTTTCCCAATTCAACCTCCATGTCTTACTCTCCTTCTCCTATCCAGTCCTGCTGTTTCCCCCTCCCCTCTTGGCTCTCCCGGACTCCCTCTAGAAAGAGATTCTTGACATAAAACGTCTTTAATTATTTCCCCCCTCTCCTGGTTCTGTCTCCAGGACTCCAGGCGAGAGTGGAGGAGCAGCAGGCCCTGGCTTGTTTCAGGATGACAAAAGATTCACCCTGGACACCGGGCCCTGGGGAGTCTGGGGAAGGAAGTTGTCAAGAGGCTCTCCTCACCTGCTCAGCAGTGGCCTGACTGTGTTGTGGCAGTGTGAGGAGGAGGCAGAGATACAGTAGTGATGTCATGTAGTGAGGGACTGTCGCTCTCTCTGTGTGGGCTCCAGCAGCTTCACACAAAAGCACAACGTTTGATTGGCTTGTACAGGAGACTGAGATTACTGTAATGCAGTGAACTGCGAGCTGTGATTTGAAAAGAAAAAGTCAACTGAAAATCAGTGAACTGCCACTCTTAATTTAGGAATCTTTTTACTGTATATTCAATAGTGTCTATATACACATAGTAGGACAGAAAAGACAACCAACGCCTTGTCTCTCTTTAAACACTCGCAGAAATAATGAGGCCTGCCCTCAACACGGAAGACTAACCGAAACTCTCCAGGTAAGACAGTTTTGCTGTCTTACAACATCACACTGCTTATGAATAAGGGACAAGAAAACCAAGGGCACATGCAGAGGTGGTGTGTGACATGCAGAAGTGTGTGTGAAACAGCCAGAAACAAAGAAAATGAATATTATCAGTTAACAGTCTGGCTCTTCGGTTTAGCACTGCATTGCTAATCTTAGCAGTCTATTCAATCACCTCCTAAAACAATCCAACATGTTGTGATGTTTGCACACTGTGTGGGTCCTACGCTCCATGGCTCGTCCACATCTGTAAAGCTGTATCTATGTATCAAATTTAGCAGAATTAGTTTCAAGGCAACATTTGGTATCAGAGAGATGAAGACAGATATGATGGCATCAAAAAACAGGTTGTGTCTTAAAAGACTTCTTCTGCAGTGAGAAAAAAAACTCTGACCAGGTCTATTTCAATCAGTGGCCAGATATATCATGCTGTGAAGCTGCAGCATCAGACCCATATCACAGTCAGGAATCTGCAATTAGCCTGACTGGAAGATTTGAGGGAGGAGAAGCAAAGTGTGAGAGCAGCACATACAGGGGACAGGCTGGGAGGAACAGAGAGGCTGAGAGACAAAGAAGGAAAGCAAGACCGAGAGTGTGGCAGTTTCAAACTGGGACAAAGACAAAACGAGCAGAGTTGATTCCTCTCCCCTGGGCTTTCTCACTCTCCACAACCTCCCCGTGCTGCCATCGCGAATGCTCCCAGGCATCAAACAGAAAGTTTATCATGGTTAAATTAACAAGTGTCATCTCCATATTCACTCATTGTACTAAATGCTTTTATGTTTATGTAAAGCCCTTTCTGGAATTAATATTTCATGTTTATGGGCATTTTTGCTGATTTCTTTTTTTCATCCTTGCAAATCATTAAACTGTCTTTTTTTGGGGTGGGGGGGGGGAATCAAAGCGAACACATTGTCAGTCTAAGAGGGGGAGGCATACCCCAAAGACTGTCGGAGCAGAAGGGATAGCAGAGTTTACTCTGCACACAGTAGAGTTCTGTACAGCAGCTTTGAACGGGTGAGAGCACTCCAGTGGCAAACACTTTTTAATGAGGCTGGGACACAATCACTTGTGTTTTTGCTTCCCAGTGTTACAAAAACGGGCATTAGAGCAATGAGTTCAAAGTTTCACGTATATTCACAAGCAGGATAAAGAAGCATGAAGACAAATATTCTTTATTCACATGTGGGGATTAATTAAACTGTCACATATAATAAGTCAAATACTTATGGTTGTAGTGCGTGAGAACGAACATCGGTTTTGAAAATAGAAACCAAAGCACACTCCACAGTGCAGCCCTTCACCTTCCTGACAAAAAAAATAAATGTGTATTTAGTAATTGGATTTTGAATATGGCGCCTACGCCGCAATCATCAGGTATGCCTCTGCGGTAATGGCTCTGTCAAACTAATTAACTTCTACAATCTGAGTGAAGCTAACGAGATTCATACAGGCATCAGAGGAAGGCCAGACTCTACAGGTGATAACCCTATTTGGCAGTGACATTTTTTAGTGTAAAGTCACAGTGGCGGTGATGAGATCAAAGGCAGAGACTCCCCCATTGGGTCCAATTAGAACTATAGCATTGTAAAGGGATGGGGTAGCGGGAGAAGAGAGGGGAGTGGGTGGTTGAGGGAAAGGCAGAAAAAACTGTTGAGTTATGATATTCATAATCTATGCAGAGAGGCCTTTTCAGTACAGGTCTTCTCCCCATAGCTGTGATCTTTTCAATTTACATCAAGGGAAGATGGTCGGGGATGAAAGCGGGGCATCCAAGGCGCACAGCCCACAGAGGGCAGACATGGGGCCTCATTAAGGCCCAGCCCAGACAGCCCCAAACAGGATTTGAAGTGCGTCACATAAAGAGCATGGGGTCAAAGGTCAGACATAGAACAGATCTCCATTTAACTCTCCAGCTGGAGATGGTAATTAGCAGGTGCAATGATGATCCCTGTCTGACTGTAAGGGATGATACCACTGTAGGTGACACCAGGCATCTGTGTGAAAGTGTGTGTGCGGCCGTGAATGTCAACACACGTATGGGGCCTCGCTACACTCATATTTACACAAACTCATATCATACACCTATGATTACAGAATATCCAAATACTACTGTGTAAAGACTACTGTGGGGCATTTCTAATCAGCATCATCTTGGAAAAAGGTTCCATGACAATCATTTCTGCAACCATTATGAAGAAAACACAAGATTGACTTGAAAGAATGAAAACTCAAGAAAGATCGAGGTGATTCTGCAGTAGAGTGCAGCGAAACAGAAAATAAAAAATAATTAGGAAGATTAGGTAGTTTACGCGCGGGTTGTGTCAACATTACGCCGCTGTATTCATCCTATTGTTTTCTGCCCAGGCTACAGTCAGCAATCTAATATATCATGATAGATTTTTATGTGAATGGAATTCAGATCTACCTCTGGAAATGTCCCTTTGTGTTACAAAGCTGATTTACAATATCAATTAAACTACTATAACAGTGTTCCTACATGCTCTAGCGTGATATGTAGAGCATTTCCAACAAAGCACCTGGTTTTGGTTAAAATCCACTTTTCTGTAGCCAGGATATGGTCACACAGCCAAGACTCCTTTCTTTTCCAACCAAATCCTCCATTTTGTGTTTATTCCCTGTTCTTTGCTTATTTTACAGCGCACACACAGAGCCTGCAAGTCACTAACTAGCAGCAAAATAAGTGATTCACAAATGAAAGAGAAAACTAATTCAGTGCACCCAACAAAACCCTTAAACAGAGGTCATTTACTAAAGATCAGATAGACTTCTCTTGTAGATTATATTTGGAAGATGAGAACCATTAAAGCGCCCCTTTTATATAAATCAGTGATGAAACTGCAGCATGACGTAATCGAGTTAATTTGCCTCACTTGACGGCGAATATCCCAATGACTATCAATAATCAAAATCAATACATTCTGCAGTCCTGTTTCAAAATAAAGAAAGAAGAAGACTGTTGATTTAAAACTCATGAAATGATCCTAGTTTTGCATCTCACAGTGTGAAACTATTCACTCTGTTATATCTACTTCTATGTTGGTCAAATTCATGTGTAGGAGCCAAATGATGGCTTACGAACGTAACTTGTATGCACTCAGCATAGTTAAAGTCCCACACAATAACGTGTCATCAGCATGGAAATTGGTCTCCATGCTCACAAATTATAATACATATGTGGAAAAAAACAAATATTTGGGACAAACTTGAGACACTTAAAAGAGGTTTAAATTTGAGAAGCAAAGAAAAAGTGACTAGAAGTTTAGAAAGTTTAAGCAAAGTCTGCAAACAGCCAGCAGCATCTGGAATATTTAATGGAATTCCATTACTACCTGATGCAACATGTAAGTTTAACTGCACATTTGTGGTCTTAATGGGTTAAACAGAGTTGGATATAGATCCATTTTATTTAGAGATTCTATTTGTACAAAAAAAGATCTGTCCACTAGCTCGATGCATCACGTCAAAGAGGGAGTGGTTCTAGTGCAGTGTCAGAAAAAAAGTTCTTTAATAGACAGTGTTTTATGAATATACAACTGAATTTTCAGTCTAAGTATGCAGTCAATTACACTTCAAAGAAAGACTAAAAATTAGAATCAATGCCTCAGTAAGACCCAAATTAGGATCCTGCAAGTCATCTGCAATCAGTCCATCTGTACCTGTGCATGAACGAGTAATAATTCCAGCAGGTGATCATAGAGTCAGATCACAAACATAAAATCTAGTGATTTTATCCCTGAAAATCCATGAACTTCAACTATTACCAGTAAATGTTAGAAAATAGAACAGCTGGAATGGTTTTACATTCACTATAAAGCAAATGCAAAAAGAAAAGAGCAGTAAATCAAAGAAAAAAGTTACACACAAACCCTGAATATATATTTAGAATTTTACACAAAAATTTCAATATAACATGGCAAACCCCAAATAATGACCCCGACACTTGTCTGTTGTTTAGAAGAAATGAATAAAAACTTGAGTTCTCTCTTCACAAAAAGAGTGTTTTGTTTAAGATTCTGTCCAGGGAAAGAAAGCCATGGGGACGCAATTAAAGAAACTACAAAGAAAAAAAATAGTTATGAAAATCTCCCACTTTCTTTTGATGTGCTGCAGTCTGAACTGTACACACACAGCAATGCACACATACACACAAATCTGAACAAAGACACAGAGAACAGACAAGCAGCATGCTCCTAACGCGTGGAAGGGAATGCACACAAAAAGGATTTGGAATTATGAAATTCATTCATTACACTAAAAATAAATCTTAGATACCATCGTTTTAATTTTTTTCAATTAACCTTTTTTTAAACCATAAAAATGCACAATAATAGGGATTATTACTTAAGATGATGGGGTGGAGTCAATTAAATAATGGTCTGAGGGATGCGAGCAAAAAAATATGAGTAAAAAATAAGAAAAACAACAAAGAGATTAATTATTAGTCACAAAAAAAATATAACTGTTGAAGTGTTGTCAAATACATGCACTGCAGGTAAAATGAAATGGAGTGGGAAAAGGGTAGAAAAAGTGCACGTGTGTGTGTGTGTGTGTTTTAATAGGGCTGAGATTCTCCCCGGTGTGGGGTTACTTTGTCAAGCTGACCTCTTATAGCAGCTGAGCGGCTGAGTTTTGCATACATAATTAACTATAGCTAAATGTCATCTTTCGCTTCAATAACTATCGCAGTGGGTGTTGCTGCTCTCCCTTTTTGACTTCTAATCCAGAGTGAACCGCCGGCAGAACGACTATGTGAAAATGAAGTGCAGCTTTTAAACTCCACATGAGTAAATGAAGGGCGGCAAACACCGCAGTGAGAGCGTTCGCACAGTTCAGCACCATTTAAAACAATCACAACCCGTAAAATAATGTCGAAAGTGAGCAGCAGATTCTGACATTTGGTGTTGGTAAAATACAGGCTCGACAACAAGAACAAAACCAGAATCTCTGTATGGACTCTGCTATTATACAGTGTAGCCTGTTTCTGGTACAGTATGTAACTGAGGTGGAGCAACTACATTCCCAGCAGTAAGCTACGGTGTAGTTAGTGGAGCATGCGAGCGGCTTTACAGTAGGCGGCTCCGCTATGCTGCGAAGACACGAGTAAAAAGACACTTCATCTTAACTGAAAACGAGGGGATCTGGTGGACAAACCATGAAATCTGTGAGTAGGAAAAAGTTTTCTCCTGAAGTAAATCTGAATGCTGCGATGAACATTCCTGGCCGACAACGTGTAGGTGTGTCTGCGCAACAGTGTTCAAGTGTTGCCTGCTGTACTCTGTTGTAGATGATGATGTAGATGTTGTTCTCTGGAAACTGAACACCAAATTAAAGCAGCGATGTTTGATTAAGTTTGCCAGGTGATCTCAGGAGAGGCGCGCAGACACAACCTCAACCCCCTCATTCATTTGTAAACCTCCAAATGCAGGCATGAAATACAGGAAGTAGGAGTGTACGCTGTAAATCCCCCCCTTGATTGGGAATACAAATGATCAAATGTATGAGGGCTTGGAGTGTATGGGTACACGGTGTCAGCAAAGAGGCGAGAGGCAGAGAGGAGGAGAATAGAAGGAATTAGGCTGTGATGTGAGAGAGAGCATCTGAAAATAAAGATGTAAGCTGCATTGTAGCACCTCACCTTGAATATGTGGCACAGAAAGAATAATGCATGAAAAAAATCCGTCATTGGTTTGAGATCAATTGCCAGGATCACACAAAAATCAGATTCAGACACACATTGTTTGTTTTCAGAATTAACAGACTCCTAATTTGCTATTCTTGGATACTTTTAATGACTAGTGAGAGGTAAACAACTTCCCCAACCAAAAGTCAATTATAACTTTATCACCACAATCTCTGTTTGGAAGAAGAAATGTGAAATCTTACAGGAACAAACAAAAATACTTTGATGTTCCTGGGGAAACCAGCCATTTTCTTGTGAATATTTCTTCTCAGTGTGCTTGTCAACACATTGATTTTATTGACGCAAGCATCGTCTCTCTGAGATCACCATTAATCTAGAAAAATGATCAAACTTTTAGTTTAAATTTAGAAATCTTCAGATGTACAAAAAGCTGCTAAAATGTATGGAGCATTTTTTAAAAAATACTTTTTTTCTGATAACTGTTTATTAAAATAACAATGGAAAAAAACACCAGTAAAGTTCCTTAATCTACACTGCTGTTCATACAAAAATAGAAACTATGCTAAATAATAAGGATCTGCTTACAATGACCTTTAATGAATATTGTGTGAGTTGTGAATAAAAGTTATGAGAAAAACGTTCATCAAAAGATTAATCTAAAGATTTTAATGTTGTTAATCTATTTTAAATGTGAAAAATCTACAAAGTAAATGTAATAGAACGCATTCATAGAAAGATACAACTAATGTGGGATATAAAGAAATCGTAACGAGCTACACCCAAACAGATCGTGGCATCCTTTTTAACCGGTTACCAATTACATCCTTATTTAGATCTTTCCCTCTTTTGCTAAACGGAACTGCTACTGGCTTGGTAAGTATTTGTAATAGTCAATAAATCTGAAATATTATGTGTGAAATTGTGGGAAAAGACCGTTAAGGGGCGGGCTCTTGTGGGGCTGGAGTAGGGGTCCTGTCTGAAAGAGGGTGGCTAATTCAGAACAACTGTGAACTCTGACCCTGCTAAAAGCACGACCACTGGTCAGCCAAGCCTAATAACGAAGTCCACATGTGCTCACAACCTGCATTGCCATAATTGGATGGATCTCGAGAGGTTTGTTTAAATGAACATCAGAGTGCTTTGTTTTCTGTCATACACAGACTTGAAATTCACATAAAAAACTGCCTGTGGCCTTTACCTTTTAATCCATTTTATGTTTTATATATTCCTACAAAGTGAAGCGGGGCTTTTTAAAGTGAGGATAATCATTTCTTCATAGGTCTCGGGACTCGGGTTTCACTCTGAATAAAGCTTGAGTGTTAAGTAGCCTGTGTTACAGTGAGAATTAGAGACAAACGAATAGTGATTTTAATAGCTCAGAAACAACATGCGGCAGCTCAGCACAGGCAGAGAATCGCTCAGCATTAATCAGGATTTCAGGCCCCAGTTCAGCAAACTACACAACGCCTCAAACATTTCCTCGTGTGTAAACACCAACATCAAATGCCATGTGGCATGTCCTCATCACTAACAAGCAAACTAACAAGAGACCTGGAATTCCACTCAATTAGTACCTGCTTGCTTTGTTATTAATCTACTAGCCTCAGTGAAAAGATAAGAGGAGACAGGAGCGGGAAAAAAAAGAAATCTGAATGGGGAATAAAAACAACAACAACAATTTGTTCTGATAAATATATTTATGTCAGTGAAGTTTCCATTTCAGGTGGTGTAATTTGACATGATACATGGGCTACGTTCTGTCATTAGTCAGGAAAAATTGGTGAGAAGGGGATCAAAGCAAAAAAGGCACCGAGCCTGCCACTTAATTTATCACACAGCAAAGACAAAAGCTTTTCTCTCTGCTTCTGTCGCTTTTCAAAAGCCCCGACTCTTTTTATGACAAACTCAGTTTGCTATTTAATTTAGGGCTTTAGTCCCTAGGTGCAGAAAAGCAAGCCGGCAGGCAGGAAGCAAGAAGAAGGTACTGCAGCCAGACAGGCACACAGGCAAAGAAGCATGAGAGGCAAACAGCGGGCGCAAGAAACGTCCGAGCTGGCAGGAAGTATGCTGAGACAGAGAGAGACGCGAAGGCAGACAGGTGCTGTGAAACCTGAGCCTTCATATGGTAGGCAGGTAGGTCTAAACGTCGGCCGGAAATGAACAGAATGTAAAGATCGCACATAGCAAAGAGGAATGCATATATGCAAGCAGTCAATGTATGCAGAGCCGTGCTAAATCAGAGGAGGGTGGGAGTGTGAGCAGGTCTGGGGTCTGCTGGGCAGTGGATGGAAATATGTACTGCTGGTGGGCAGTGGAACCTGAGTATAAACTGTTAGCAGCGTGGGTAATAGTGCGTCCACAGCTTCAGCTGGGATCTCAGTGCCTCACAGAGGAGCTTCAAAACACACTGTGAAGACTAACTAAACAAACAAAAAGATTCCTGCTTTGACAAAGACAGAGGAGACAAGCATGTGTGTTAGATTCTTTATGTTCTTTATGGTTGTGGAGGTGTTTGTGTGAATGTGGGTAAATGTGTGAGTGACCCTGACACCATGGTGATGCTTCCAGTAGCACTGACCAGCGTCAGTGCTCCATTAATTAAAGAGACGATGCGCTGGCAGGTGGCTTCACTGCCCACACTGGTAATTGGTCCCTTTCTTCCCACCATCTCCCCCCACAAAATCACCCATCTCTGCCTTTTCTTTTCTTTTCTCTGCCTTGTTCCCTCCTCCTATCTCTCACTCTCAGAAACGTGCCAGTGGGCAGGCAGAAATGCAAGACTTTGTGAAATAATGATTAGAATGGATGGAGATGAAGGGAAGGGAGTTTCACATTTTCCCACAAGCCTCTGATGGTCGGGGAATGCTGTTTGCCTTTAAGCGTCATACGACGCGACGGGAGTTTACTTTAGACAGCCACAATCTGAGGAGCCAGAGCTGCAGTCATTAATGATGTGGGGAGGGGACAGAACTATACTTTGACAAGTTTCTGGATGTTTACGTGTGTCTGTGTCAGTGTGTGCGCACATGGGCCGAAATACGAGTGTGACATTACACTGGAAGACAAGAGTGTACGTTCTTATGCAAGTGAGAGTCACTCTGGAAAAGCTGTGTGTGTGTATTTATGGGTGTGTGTCTCACCACGTCACTGGGCAGGTTGTGCAGGTCATCAAAGGGATTCTCCAGGGTGTTTGTGTCCACATTCAAAATGACAACGTCCTCCAGTGATCGACTGCGTACTCGCTACAAAAAGAAATGCAGTTTTATCTATAGCAGCAGCAGACACAGAGAAAATTAAAATACAATCAAAAGTTCACCACACACAGGTAAAACAGATGCAATTAAAGTTTTCTTCTATAATAGAAAAAAGTATAAATAAATATCTATTCTTTTTGCATAATGCATTTTAAAATGCACACACCGGTTTTCATAAGCAATTACTATTATAATAAATTCTATTATTGTGTCATTTACATATTTTATACAATAAAGAGCAAGAAAATAAATCATTTAGTTATTCAATTATGATATCAAGTTAAGATATAACTCCACAGCTGGCACAGGTGTGTTTTCCCAGTAGACCAAGTCATCTCTGTCCTGAAGACCCAGGAACGAGACAATACAGCAGTCACATTTACAAGCACACGGTTTCACAGCCCTTTATGATTAAGGATGAAAAATTGTATGTAGCAAAAAAAAACAAAAACATTAGAACATCTTTACTGTAACACACACAGACACATGCTCTGAAAATGAAGAATGGCACTGAGAGGAAACATTTGGACTGTGCAAACATTTTCCACAGAACCAAAACCTCATGCATCAACAACAACACGGTGATGCTGCGCCGTGTGCATCCTGATGGCGACAAATTCAACAATTATTTTAGCGCGGTGCAGGAGGATGCAGGCAGGTGTGTGTATGCGGGGTGGGGGGGGGTGGCGGAGGCAGCGCAGTGTGTGAATTTCTAGTTTGTCACTTTTGTGACAGCCTGTGCAGCGGAGGCTCACATGCTGATCTGGACTAATTATGTAGCGGCGGAAAGAAGGTCTGTCACGGATGCAGAGTGTGATAAATACTGCCGCTGCCGCAACTGTCAGACAAGTATCACACACACACGTGCACACAAACACACATGTGCATTACATTATATGTGCTTGCACAATTACACACACAAACACTTACATACTAACACTTACACACAAATGCAAATGTGTGCATTCTTGCGTCATGCTTTCACACACACAACAGCAGTACTGATGGTGGCCTGCCCCCCAACCAACACAAGGCTTAACAATGAAGTAGAAAAGCTCTTTGTTTGCAGATGCCTTTTCTCTCTGTTTTTTGTACTTCTGGTTCAGAATGTGCACAAACAATAAAGGGATTTAAGGGGGGGAAAAAGGGCTCAGTTTTGGTGTACAAAAATGAAAAAATACTGACATGTCACCTTTTTTTTTTTTCTAAATCAATGTGACAAGTTCACTAAAAGCAAATAGTGCATTAACTGGCCATTTATATAGAAATGAAGTGCCAATATAAAGCACACACACACACACACACACTGCTTCCTCTGTGTTTTAACATTACATGAAAAAAAAAGACATTCATGATAAATAGTGCATCTGATGCAAAATTGGACAACCAACAGTAATTCTTCAGTCTTTGCACTCATGTCCATCATCCACATCATGTCCATCTGTAGAGATGACTTAGTATCATCTCTACAGAAACAGAGATGATACTAATGCTCTCAAAGTATCGCGTTACACGTACTTACGTACACATTTATATTCATATACATACATATGTATATATACACCAACAGATTTATCAACATACCTCGAGCAGACTAAGATGAACTCCCACAAAGTATGGCATGGGGGCACTGTGAATGGAAAAAGTACAACACCAAGGTTTATACTTATCAGTACTAGATCATTCAAAAACAAAAGTATGTCAAAGGCAAAGAATTTTGGACACTGAAGGGCTGGAAGTTACATACAAACTACAGCATCAGATGTGCATTAGATGCACTACAAAAATGATCCAATGCATACATTACATATCAGCTGTGGATGTCAAGGGCAGTAAAAGAGTTTTGGTTTCTTTTCACACCAAAAACCCTCCGGCCAATATAGTTATTTATTTATTTATTAAAACAGGTTTAAAGAACAGCTATGTTTTTATTTGTTCTGCTCCTACAGAGTAGGTATGTTGATTTGTGGCATAAAATGAGCTTAAATAGAATGTGATTCAAATCAGTGGGTGAATTTAGAAACCTCAAACACAGTGGAGCAGTAGGTGCTATTAACACACAACTACAATTACAGAGAATGCTGACACTGAAACTACATAACAATAACACTATTCATTTCACAATAAGCAGATAACATAATAACCACAATAAATCCTTTTTCATATATTGGCTAAATTTCTGAGTGTCAAGTATCAGGCTGACATTTATGTAAAAGAAATGTTTAGCAGAGTTTCACTTAATGTGATATTTATTTTTATTTCATAAGTTAGCAGCACAGGAATGTTGCATCACTGTATTTTCCAACCAGCAAAAATGACAAACTAATTAAAAATGGTGAAAATAACAGAGGTTTACAGAGGTAGTAAAAATTGGATAGTTTTGGGTTGGTGTGTTTCTGGCCGAGGCAATGCAGAAGCGACAGGCTTGTAATCAGTTTACAGCAGCAGAAAAACAAACAGCAGGCCTGCACTGTAGCTGCTGTACTGCTTTATGAATGTACAGTACTGACTCTCTGAAACTCAGATGTACTGTACATACACAGAAAAACATGTGGAGCTTCTAATATAATCTAGTTATCTAATCGGTGCACGGAGGACACCCCTGTTATTCAATAAGATAATGATGAGTCTTCACAGAGTGTTGAAAATCACATTTCACTGTCAGTGATAGACAGCTTTTTTAAGCTGATGTGCCCCTCATGGTAAAGCACTGTACTCTATGATTCAACAAGAAAACTGTTCCTTTCTCATAAGCTGACATCACTACAAGCACATTAAACACACGGATCTGAAGTTGACCAGAACGCATGTAGATTTTTAGATGAGCCGGTACTCTTTCTCTCCATTCAGTTTCAATCACGTCCGTTTAGATTTGTTGGAATTTTGTTGGATGGGTGGTAATGAACCCCTGAGAGAGCTGAGATGATGAGAGCGTGGTGCTAGCACCGGCATGAAATATAGAGCAAGGTGATCCGGACCATTCATTATGTTGAGGAGCCACAGAAGAGAAGGTGCACCAACGAAGTGCGCACAAGAACAGGAAGGAGTGGGAGAAAGTGTGAACATGTGTGGCTGCACTTTCATTCCGAGGTTTTAGTGGCTGAGCTTGATGCATAACTGGCACACATGTGTTTACATGTCTATGTGGAAGCCATATGTGTGCAAAATAAGACACAGTGGCAGAAGAGAAAAAGTTCACTGTGACCATAATGATTGTGTTTGTGCATGTGTGTCATGCAGAGGTGGTCATCCTTACCAGCAGTAGTCCAGAAGATGCGGGGGCAGCACAGGGATGAAGATGTGCTGCCAGTACATAGGAAAGAGCAAAGCTGCTGCACCATGGACACATGCAGTTAACTGCACAGACAGAGACAAAGAAGAGAGGACAAACTTAAAAACAAATAACCCAAAAATATTTTAGAAAAAAAAAACTCTCTTCCATGCTCAAACTTGGTTTGTTTTCACCATCAAAAACCATCTCAAGGAAACAACTAGAAAAGTTTGAAAAAGTGATCCATTTTAGCCAAATTATCCTGCTCTCCGTCCTTTTCTTGCCTCTGTAAATGTCTTTTTTTTCCACACTATTGAAGACTATATAAAAACGCAGCAATGGATACTTCCAAACAGTGTCCTGTCTTAAATTAAAATAAGCCTGAACAAATTGCGGTTATGCTTTGTGCTAAAGAATATATGTCCTGTTAGTTTGATTTTATTGAGGTTTCATTGGCAAACAGACAGTTATAATCTTTAAAACAAAAGCCTTGGGAAGAAAAACCTTTCTCATTTACATGTCAAGTGGGCTGTCATGAACATATGACCTGTTAGCTTTCATAGATTCATTTATGACCTGTTCTCCCACAGACTGAAAGCAGAAGATCAGCCAGTTGATAAAAGCCTGTCTTGACCCTCATGACAGAGACACAACAGAGAGATTGATGTGAAAAGAAAACTGTTAAAAAGACTGACCTAAAGAAAAGCAACACTTGCTTTACACACGCTGAACATGCATCCGCTGTGGTATTGATTTATTTGTCATGCGTCATCACAACTAAACTGTAGCTCCTATTACATGTGATATTCTATTATAAAACCATCTAAAACATTAACTCCTTATCACACACTTTTTAAATCAGTGCCAGTAAGTGGGGATTATGCTTTGACCTGCACAAAAAGCAACAAAACAAGGCCAAAGCAGTGCTGCCAGTAGCCTTAAAAATCAAAATTTGCCCAACCACGATAACTGAAAAAATGAAAGGGAAAATATGGAATAATTAACCTCTTTTTTTAAACAAATAATGAGAAGCAATCATGTGAGGATGACATTGCTTTTCAAAGGCGCCTCTAACATTGTCAAACCAATGTTGCAGACAGACTTAAAGTCATTGTCTACCATTGTCTTAACGCCAGCATCCCCCTCTTGACATCCAATCTCATGAAAAGCCAGCTATAGTAATGACCTGCAGCACACACACACAGACAGACACACAGACGCAGCAGGAGACAGAGGCGTTAGCTCATCCCCCAGATTAAAATAACATGATTAAATATGGAAAGAGAACAGAGGTCTGAGGGGCTCCTGCGGGACTTCATTAGGGCAAATTGCCAAAGAATGAAACATGAGTTAGCCAAGAGAGACTGCGGGCTAGGCCAATACCGCCGGGACCCCGGAGCAGCAGCCGCTGTTATACTGCTGCAGCTTCACAGTAAATGTGTGAAGCGGACACACACTATCACACACACACACACAACTACCAGGAGACCCCCTGCTCACTGACACACACAGTGTCACAATTGACCGGCCAAAAGCGGGTGAGATTGGTGGCTGAAAACAACTGCTGCGAGAGGAGGAGAAAGAAAGTCCCCACCCCTCTGAATTCTACCCTCAGATCAAGCTTGGAAATCTGAAAGCTCACAACAAAAAGCACGCATGTGTTTATTTGTCCGCGTGCCTCCCTCCTTGCATGTTTGTCTAACTGCATTCATTTTTC
The DNA here is from genome assembly GCF_036924035.1 of Leuresthes tenuis. Lineage (NCBI taxonomy): Eukaryota > Metazoa > Chordata > Actinopteri > Atheriniformes > Atherinopsidae > Leuresthes > Leuresthes tenuis. The sequence continues at coordinate 9,994,050 of NW_027325361.1, read as the reverse complement.
ATATTGGCCAGTATATAAAAAGCAACGCTCCTTTTTCTCTCTTATTGTCTCTCATACACACAGTCCCACAATACTTAGGACTTAATCAACATTTAATTGGTGTCTTGCTCTGTGTATCTGCATATGCATATATCTGCTTCCTGCTGTCTTCAAATAAAACAACAATGCCACGCTCCTGTCAAGATTAATTCCCCGGCAAACAGTTTGTTTTTTTGTTAATTCTGAAAATAAATCAATGCTATGAATATTAATGAGAGATAGTGAAGCACTTGGCGGAAAAGCTACTATCAAAACTATCACACTTCTTCCTTCTCTGAAGCAGTGATGGTAAGGGGCCATTAAGTTGTGATGAAGAGAGGTCACCCATCCGCAGATCTACATACACATGCATGCACGAATCACACGTGCACGCATGCACACACACAGAGAGTGAAGAGCCAACAGGCTAGTGTATCCCTCCTCTGGGAGTGTGAGACAAGCCCCAGCTATTCGCCGGTACCAGGAGGTAATGGCACAGAACACCTCGCTAACCAACTCCAATTATCTCCACCAGGCCTCAAGGTGAGCCCCCCAACCGGCATGATTTACTCTCAGGTTGAAAGTGAAAACGGGAGTCTCTCTGCCTCTCTTCCCAGGCTGGGTGGCTGGGCTTGGGGGAGCTGACCGCGAAGGGAGTCCGGAACGAAGATCATGATTTATAAGGCGAATCTAGATTTTAGTTTTCTTTTATTTGTTATCTCCAAAGCAATGGAAGTAGCAGTGAGTCTTAGATAAGGTAACTTGGAGGGAACTCCACAGGAATAGTTCACATATTTGCTTCTCTAATTCAGATTAATACTAATCCCTCTGTCCTTGTCCAGGTTTTTGGACAAATGAGGCAAAAAGTGAAAATTGGATACATGAAAAAAAAACTACACCTTTTTTTTTCTTCTTCTTCATTTAGAGGGGGGCTTCACATGAGAGTGGGTCATGAGAGGCTAAGGCTGATAAAATATTTGCCAGGCTGATAAATAATAGATGAGTGGAGCCAAATGGCTTACACGCTCCACAAAAGACCTGGGTGCTTAATATTCCATTCAATGGAGAATCACAGATACAGTCCCCAAGAACAAATACAGGATTAGGTGCTGGGTCCAGTCCTCAGGGACCAGGGCTCTGCCCGGTAATGAGGGGCTGCCTGCCTCTTATGCTGTGTGTGTGTGTGCGTGTGTGTGTGTTGCCCCCTCCTCTGAGAAGCTAACCGATTATACAGCGACAGCCTGCTTCAAAAAGCAGTCAAGGTCTTTGGTTCTGCCCTGAGAGCTTTTTAGTGTGCTGTGGCTTCCACAGAAAGTGCCCACACGAACACTGGTTTTTCCAGACCCATTCAGTGAGACTAAAGAAGGACAGAGGGAAAAGAGATAGACAGGGAGAGATAAAGAGCTGGAAGGGAGAAGGTCAAAGTTTGAGAAGAAGGCTAAATGAAGTGAAGAGATAATCATTTGTATGGAAACTTTCAATATGATAGTCATTTGCTACCATATTCCATAATTCATGCTAAATATATAGACCATGCACTCCATACTATATACATATTATGAGCCTACATGCACAAATCAAGCAGTAAATTACACCATGCTTTGTGGGACAATAATCCCCATCATAATACAGAAAAGGTGATTTTTTCTTTCAATGCACACTTGTTTAGTTCATCTAATTATGCAACTTTTGAGGTCCGAATGCACAAATGTTTCTTTAAATCTCTGTAAGATGGATACAACTTATAAAAATGCTTTTTCTACAAGGAAACTGAAGGGAGAATAGATAGTTCGTACGGAGATAGTTAATCAACTTAAGTTATTAATCCACTTCATTAAGTTATCAACTCTTGAACCTATGCATTCATACATCATCATATTCAGATTCAACTTCTCACGCCATGTCTGAGCAGCAACAAAAAACTCTTCAGCAGCACTGTTTCCTTAAAAAGCTGGAGCCACCGGGGAGCTCTGCAATCGCTGCAAGTCTGTGCCCTGCAGACTTAGCCAGTGTTTCCACCCACATTATTACTCTTTACCTGAGTAACTGGACACACTGAAGTTAACGACTGAAAACGCTATATCACATTCACATACTTTGCATATAAAGGAGTCACAGGTTGACACTGAGCCATTTCCTCAGACTGGAAAAACTCAGTTCTTTCAGGGTTTTTTTAATAGAAAAATCATTTTGCACATGTTCTACTGTACAGCGAGCATTGTGCTCAAAAATAGTTACTGCTGTAGAAGATGAAATTCAGTTTTACAGGACTGGTATCAACATGGTCACTCTTGACCTCCTCACACCAGCCTTAAACACTCGTTTCCCCTCAACTCGGCTTTCTTTCCAAATTCAGTCCTCTCTTTTCATCTCCCTGCCTCATTTTCATCCCAGGTTTTCATTACTTATTCCAATTTTCCTTTTCTCCTCCTGCTGTCCTTCTGCCCGATGCCACCTCTCCCACATTTATCCTGTTTCTTCATTGCTGTGTTGGCCTTTCTGTCTCTCCTCACAAGCACTGAGAAAGTCACCAATTACCCACGCTGTGCTTTTCCCTGTGTTGACAAACGCAGGTGTCAGGCCTGGTACACGGTAAGTGTGCCACAAACAGGTAGGTGGCACTGGAAGAGAAAGAGAGGGCATGCAGGACAACGCAGGTAACAGCTAACACCAGGCCTCCCACACATGCACACACAATACTGACTCTATCGTAGTAAAGACAGAAGGCAGAAGGTATAAACACCTGTGCAGAAAACTCACACAAACACCCACTACATGCACATACCACACACGCCTGAAGACACATGGCATAGGGCAGAAATAAGTTTATTGAGAACAATGAGGAGAGGGGCTTGAGGGAGGGGATGGAGGGGGAGGATGTCCTGATGTTCTGCAGTTGCCTAACAACAGAGAGACACATTAGGACTCCCAAGAAGAAAGAGGCGAACGAAGAAAGACAGAGAGGTGCAGTGAGTGAGTGAGAGACAGATGGACAGAAAATAATATGTCACAAAGAAGGAATCAGTAAAAGGGAGACGAGAGAAGCAGAGAGAAGTCGGGGAAAGAGAGAAGAGGAACAACAGAGGAAAAAGCTGGAAACGGAAAGACAGCTGGCACTCTAGGGCATGGTGGATGGATAGCCCCTTGTTAGCATAGGCCTGACAGCCTGATAAGAGGGTTGCTGTCAGCCGGTGCTGCGGCCAGGCTGTGTGAGCATGGGCGATAGGCAGGGCAGAGGCTGGGCTCGAAAGCTGGGGGGCCTCGGCAGATGAAAGACACAAGTGGTGGTGGGGGTCCTCCCAACTGACTAGTTAGAGGAAGGGCTGATGCAACCCTATTATACGGGCCTATGACAAGGCTGCACGCACGGCTGACTCCCGCCCCTACGCCACAACCGACCAGCGTTTTTTAAAACAGTGATCCCATTCACCTCCAGTCACGAAACAGTAATAAGTCAACTGACGCATTGTTGTAAGATCATGATTTATTCCTTTGCTTTTGGCTGCTTGCAAGACGTAGCTGCCATGTACTGACAGACTGACACGCTGGGTTCACTGGGGGCTTTAACACAGGCAGCACCTGGAGCAGGCCGGATAAATGCTGCATATATATATATATATAGTCTTTTTCTCTTTCGTCTTTCTATTCCCTGTTTCTCACCGTTTGGTTGAGATGCTGGGCGGAGGTGTTGAAAAGCAGCTGGATAGCATTTATTATTAACAATACAGTCACCCATACATCTTCTATCTGTTGGTAGCAGACTATAGAAATATTACCTGTCCATCCAGTAACTCATAACACTCATTGTAAAAAAAAAAAAAAAACACTGTGACAATCTGACATCAATGAGACATCTCTCATCCTTTAAGGTGTTTGATCACATGACAATAGTGCTGATAACGAGCGGAGAATGTTTTCAGTTAAGTATGTATACGCTTATTTGGTTTCAAGAATCATGGCAGCCATTTTTGCTTGAACTCGAAGGTCAATCTACCCCAACAGCAAAAATAACGCATCACAGGAACAGTAATAACACTGGGCCTGCCAGTAATCCCTGTGGGGATGTGAAAATACCTTTGTACTACAGTGCCTGACATATATCGCTACCAAACCGAAACACCGCTCCTTGAGGAAGATGGATAGATAGACGACTGGATGAAGAATTGCAGAGGATGAAAGGCTTACAGAGGTAAAGGTCTAACGATGAGGCTCTTAAAATATCCTGTCGGCATATATTTGTTATAAAAACAAGCCACGATTTGTCTTTAAGCTGCAGAAAACTGTAAATCACAGACAAATCACCTCCACCCCCCTGTTCCTGCTAAAAAGAAAAACACTCTCACCCCTGAGTCTGATAATTTACATCTTGTACCGCTTGTGTCACAGCTCAGTGTGCTGCCTAAACCCTCAGCAGAGGTGGTGCTGGTCTGAGAAGCTGAGGGGAGACAGGTGAAATTCTCAGAGGGAATGGGTAATCTTTACAGCTCCTCCTGATTATAGCTCCTACGGGACACCTTGGGAACTGTTCCCTCCAGCACCCAACACCACCACAGGGCCCCCGGCTGTTAAATCTTTTGCAGACTTGTAGATAGGATTGCAGGAGCAGCTACAGTACAGATACAGATAGAACTTGGATGACATCACTTCCCTCTCCCATCTCATCTGTCATAAACATTTGGCTCTGCCTCATCAGCTCTGAAGATAACGGGGGGAGGATGGAATGAGGAACAGAGGGAGAAAGGAGGGGAGAAAGACACACAGAGAGTTCCTCCCTCATAAATACAGACAGAAAAAAGTGACTTTGAATTATGTGAGAGAGCTAAGACATGTAATAAAGGATAATTTAAGGCTTTTTGGACATTAATATGCTGCCTTTATATGAGACAAACAGTCCCATATAATTCAGCTTTAGAGAAGATTTCAGATTTCACAGCTTGTCAGAGCTTGATGCAGCAAATGTGGGAGTGGGAGGGATATTTCAATTCTCTCTGTTTAACTATCGTAGCTATGTCAGATAAATATTCTCATCATGCTGTTTAGGGTTTGATATCCTGATGGAATATTGATGAGTGGAATCACGTTCAATCTATTAAGCGGTCCCACACTTAAGTTATATTCAGTTTTGGGTGGTAATTTGGTGTCTGAATTCAATATAAATCCAAAAAATAACTAACGTGACTAGGCATGAGTGTGCGTTAGCATCAATGTCCCATATTATGATTTTACTGCGGTTTGTGGGGGGTGGGTTGGATATCATGGATACGATTTATTATCCTGCAAAAATCCTGTTATGCAACACAAAAGCTTTTTATTACTGAAAGCTTAACCTCAACCTAAACCAAATGTTTATTTAGGCTGTTTTATCCTATTTGAGTTTTTCCTCTTTCTTTCTGTGTGTTATACAGCTTCTTGTCCAAATCAATAGTCAGCAAAGTAAAGAAACCCCAAGTCTAAAGAAATGGTACCTATCATATCCCTGCAGCAAAGATGCTGCTCCTGGGGCTCCTTGAAAGTCTTTGTTTCTAGGATAGGACTTTCTTTCTGGACTTTATGACCACCAAGATCACCAAGAAACACGGCTGCATGACACTTGACTACTGGCTCATTTGGCAAATCCTCAAACATAGAACTTTTTTTTTGCGTCACCGCGGTTTAAAAAGTAAGAAGCTAAAACAAAGTTTCAGACAGAAGGTAACAAGAGATGTATCAACTTTGCAGAGCATGAAATAGATAATGTAGTTTGTTAACATTAAAGCATGCAAATCTGTTTCCGTACACCCCAGAATACATCAATTAACCCATAAAAATGTGAAAATAAGAGATCTTGAAAAATTGTATGACAACACAGACACACGAATGTCTGGATATGAATCTATTTCTGGTAGGTGCAGCATTTCAACGGTTTTCTATCTTATTTAAAGCCTGTGCATGGCAGGTCAGACATAACTGTCTGCAGCTGAGAGAAAGACTTGGAGGGAACGGACTCACAGTGCTAAGCTTGCTTGAGGTAATGATGATGCGCCGTTCGTGCAGCATACTGGCGTAGAGTTGGAGCATGTTGTTGATGTCCACAGCCACAAAGTACTCTGTCAGGTTCCGCTGGAAATAGACAGGAACATAGGGATATTCAGGTATATAACAAACTGTCCAAGCACAGCTTGCTTCCAGAAAAGTGTCAACATTGCACACTGTGAGAGCGCCAGTGTCTGCCAAAGAGAGACATAAAGTGCTGGCAGAAAAAGACTTCTATCTCGACTGAGATTAGTCTGCATTAAAAGAAAATCAGTGGAAAAGAAATATAACTTCCAACTACATTTATGCCTTTGATCCATTTGATAGTCATGTTTAGAAAACAAATCACATGTCAATCAAAGTAAACTTGTGAGACTTCTAATTGCTGTCATCTAGTGTCCCTTGCCATAATGATTTGAGCTCAAATTTGAATACAGAATCACCAAAGAACATAATCTCAGTTTGAATCTTTTATGCCAATCGTTATACTTCAACATTAAAAGCACTGCAAGAGATAAAGCTGAAACAAGAGGATGATGCAATAATTTCAAACAGTGACATGTGTATTAGATTAAATACGATTAAAGTCAAGGATGTTTCCATAAGGGAGGGATTTTTCTTTATCTCCTTCAGTGTCTTTCTCTTTTCTTCTCCATGAACACTTACACTCTCAGGGATAGTTGGCAGTCCATTGATATCCGGGGCGATGAAGTAGGAGTGCTAGAAAAACACAAACATGGAGGAGAAAGAAGAGGGAAGGTCACAAGTGAAGCATACCACTCACACAGAAGAGAATGAGGGAAGAGGGGAGAAAAAGGCCATTCACTTTGTTCCATGATTTATGGCTCATCTTCAGCTCTGTCTATATGAATTGCTGAGCTGGTGTCTGAACTGTGGCAATGCTTTTATCAGGCCTACAGAACAGAGAAAGCTCAATAGCAGCTCAGCTCCCCATAGACACACACTGGGGTGATGTCTCCGGTGGAAAACTGAGTCTTTATTTAAGCATTAAAAAGGTTTTCGGAGCACCAACACACACATACACTCGCTAAAGTATGTGCACATGTGCACATCCACACAGATGTGCGCTCCAACACACAGACACACAGGTTGTTTAGAGGATCACAGGGCTGCCTGTCTCACTTTGGGAGAGCAGGGCAGGTTCAGTGTTCAGATCAAAGGGGCCTGAGAGAGGTGCTGTTTGGAGGTAGACAAACCACCAAAAGAAACACTGTTGTGTCTCTAACGCACACACACACCGTTGTCTTATTGGTACATCTGCGTTCAACTTGGCCTTTACTCAACCATCTGTTGAAGTTCGTTGTTTAAATCCACTGTGGCATTAACAGGAGATTCTATAGCACTGCAAACACAGTAGATAAATTAAAACCTCTAAGAGTCTAGTTCTGCGACTGATATTCAAATCATTAAGTAAAATCTGTTAAGTCTACTTCTTATCATTCAACAAATAATGTTAGGCTAACACAGTCTGTTTCCCCTAATATTTGAGAACTTCTTTGTTGAGTCGTTACCGCTGTGGAAGGAAGATTTACATTTAACTCTTGAGAGTTGTAAAACTGCATTCTAAGACTGATGAGGAGATCCCATGCACTTTGATGTGAAATGTAAAGGATGAAATAATAAACAGTAGAAAAAGGAAGAGCGAAATAAATCCCTCAAGTAAAGAAAAACTGCATTATGTAACGTGATTAAGAAAAAAAAAAAACAGCCAGTCAAAATCAGCATCCCAGCCAGAGTATCACCATCAGAAAATGTGAATGTCTCCGATGAGAGAGAAAAAAAGGAAAGAAAACAAAAAGATCATCTCGTCATGCAGAGGAAATATGAAAGTTTTATTTGTGTTGTGGTAACTTCAATTTATCTGGTGCTATTTTGAGGAAACTTTGAAAAAAAAGTGCTGCAACACTTCATTCTGTTATCTGATTTGAGCTTAATAAAAAGGATTACATCCCAACCTGAAACTTTACTAAATAGTTTATCCCATCACGAGTGGCACAATCCTATCAGCTGCCAAACACCACCAGGAGTAAAAAAAAAAAGTTGAATAATAAATAAAATTAAAAAGAACAGATGTTAATTATTCTTCTACAGCAGTGACTGACCTAATAAAAGCAACTGGAACAGTAAAGAAAAAGCTAAACCAGCCTGGCACATTCTGTCTGATTGGTGACACTGGAACATTTAGTTTATTGTAAAATAAACTACGTGTTTTTCCCCCTCCCTTAAGTGCACGTTTATTAAGTGTTAAAAACACGAGAGCAATTATCATGAGTAAACACTTGTTTTATTCCCAGAGGATGGTCATTGTTGTAGCTAAGCAAAGCTTGGAGATGAAGAGGCACAAACAAACACAAAACTGGAACCAAGATTCGGGGCTTTGCCTCAGAATTCATCTTTTATTAAGCGAAAGACACACGTGGACGCAATTTGCCAACTCCTACGTACACCGCTTTATAGCAAATCAGAAATGATTGCGTTTACTATGGTTGTATTCTAATGCACAATTTGCACAGCTACTATTTCAATGTAAAGGGTATGTACCAACAATGTTTTTTCCCCCCACATGGCAGCTAATGAGTCCCAGTTCTTCTACCTTATCTGCAGCAACTGCACCACAGAACTGACGAAAGGTGAAACAACTTGTTAGAATTGACCAGATGTTCTTCTCCTTGTTTCCAGCAACAACAGGCTTAAAATATAACTTCAGATTGGGTCAAAATATTATTTTTAGCCTAGAAATTGTATTATTTATTGGGTGCTTTTGCAAGCCAGAAAGAAAGCAGTGCAAAGGGGAAAAAGTATATCTATACTGTAAATTCTTCTATACTTACTTGAAGGAAAGCTTTTATACTGTACGTTGGCTGGTGCTCCATATTACATTTTTTTTTTTTTGTTAACAGAAACACTGCTGTTTATTCTATTTTTACAGCATAGCTGAGATGCAGTGATAGCACTGCAGGCCACAGAAGTTCAGTATATTTTAAGAAAAATTCAAAGAGGTATAAAGCACGCAAACACTGCCACAGGCCCAGAAGGGAGATACGTAAATGTTCCCATCCGGTACTAATGGGTTAATTTAAATGGGTTTTTCACATGACATCCATTCTCTGTATTAGAGCTCCTCCAAACAAAACCATGGTACACTTTTAAAGTCATACCAATTTGACTATAACCACCTCATCTGTAAATCTCAGTCATCTTTGATGAGCTATACGGTATGTGGAAAGGAAAAGCTCCTCCGTCAACTGTAACAAAGATTAGTGGCAAAATATTTTCAATTAAACGAGCAGCTGTGGATGAATAAACTGTACTAAAAGAGCAGGGACTTGGACCATACCTCTGAGACTAAGGACAACCCCCCAAAACCATATAAAACAACCACAGATGAGTGTATTCCCCGTTTTTCTTTTCTTGTGCTCCGTGTGCTAAATAATGCTCCCCTGTTGGTCTACAGAATCACGGCATTGTGATAATCACACGCTACGCTCCTCAATGCAACCCAGGCTTTCATTGGCTGTTTGCTAACTTATCTGCCTCTTTTCTTGTTCTTTCGAAGACTTGTTTATACAAAAACATTGAAAGTGGGTTAACTGGAAAGGCATCAAGGAGATTTTCTGAGCACAATTGCCTTTGCTTTAAACATAAAGAGAAGAAAAAAAAAGTTTTGATATTCAGAGAGAGAATATAGCAGAGTGGAAGGGCATTAATCATTTACAAAGTTTGATTGTTTTCCAGAGGAGAAGAAACATACACCAAGGCCCAGGATAGTTTGTTTTTGTTATATTTAAAAAGTTAGTGCAGCCTATTTGGCCAAATTGGAAATCCGTGGCTCCCATGCGATTAGTATAGAAGCAGTTTCATGTTTCACAGCAGCCTCCTTCCCTCCACCCTTCACTGCCGTTCACTCATTCCCCTCCACTCACCGGCTCCTTGCTTCGCCGATCTCTCAGTACTTGCCCAGTGGCAATATACAACTGCTCATTCTTGCACAATAAGACAGGGAGAGAGAGCAAAACAGAGTTCACACATGAAAGGGGACAATGATTCTTCTTCTTGGCTGCCATGATAAAACAAAAAAAACACTCTTTATGGGAATAATTCTGCTTTATCAATTAAATATCAAACTAGTGGCTTCTCTGGAAAAGAGATGAAGCTATCACCTCTGTTCTCCGGGGTTGCTTTTTCAATGAAGCTCTGAGATTGGAATAAAAAAGATTTATTCACATACAGTACACTGATGGTGCAAAAATCTGGCACAAAGAAAAATAAATCACAAGGAATCCTAATTGACCTTGTTCACCTGCACAGGAAAATATAGATTACTTCAGAAGTATCTTTTTTTTTGTTTTGTTGCAAATTCATCTGTGCAATTAGACGTGTATCCTTCCGAGACCTTTGCAGCAGAATAGACCTAGAGCTGCTCGTTTAATTGGTCCAAAAAAGGAGTAGTGGTCCTCAAGGACGAAGGCCAATGCTGAAACTCTTTTGATCCCACTACGGTGTGGAGTCTTACCAGCTTAAACACTGAGATTGTGAGCTTAGGAGACTCACTGAAAACCTTTACGTTCTCCTTAAATAGGCCAGGCTTAGGGAAGTGACAGTGTTTTATGTCTGAGCTGGAAGCATTCAAGAACAGATTGTGTCAGAGTTAACTCAAACACAAGCTGACTTTGAGGGACCTGGGCTCGTTAAGCTATTTCAGGTTTTTGATAAGCAGGAGACATGACGGGTTTTGAAAGGACCCTTCAAGTTTAAACATGTCCAGTTTGAGCTTATCACACAAAAACCTGTTAGCGCCACTTCTTGTTTCCAAACACAGTGTCAGTCCTGGGCCCTGTGTGTCTTTCTGTTCTTTCCCGATGTATCTAACCTCCTCCTGCTCTCTGCTCTGCGTTTCCTCTGCTATTCCCTCATTTATTCTCTCCATCCTAACCTCTGCACTTTGTCGATCTCTCCCTGCTTCTGCCTGTCTGCTCTATTTTCTTTGTCTTCTCTTTTCTTCCCTATGCCAATTGCATTCAGTTTCTTATCATGCTTCCCCTTTTTGTCTCCACTTTTTGCATTACACGTTATGTCTTCAGTCTCTCTCACACTACTTTTAACTACTTCGGCCAACTGCTACCACATCCTCTGATGTAACACACTGCTGCAGTTCCTGTCCCTTCTTTCTTTCTCTCCGTTTCCAGCTCAGGTGTCTTGCATCTGATAAGCGGGAATATAAAACGTATACATACCACACTCAGGTTGACTGGCGTAAAGGGCTTTGGCACTGGCAGGTCGTAGAGTGAATTCAGCATGTCATTCAAGTCATTTTCCTAAGGAAGAAAGCCAAACAGAAGAAGGAAAAGAGAAGAAAAAAAAAAGGACACAATCTTATTTACTTGTTTTGTTGATGTCACAAGTTATGTGTCAATCTTAAGAACTGTGCTGGGACAGGCGCTTCTGCAGACCAGAGGGCAATCCTGCAGCGAGGCCTGAAGGGCTCGACAACATCCGACTGACATATGTTTAACGAGAAATGGTGGGGTTAAAAGACGACTGAGTGTAGGGCTGCAGACGCTTATTATCCTGCAGCGCTGATTTATGGCCGAAAGCGGGCTGTCACTAATTAACCGGGGGTCCCCACTCCAAAGAAAGGGCTTTGGGAAGCCGTCACAGAGCTAGTTTGACCACAGTACAGGCCTTCAGATTATTCCTCCAGCATTTATGAAGTCTTCGACATGGCTGCTGTTTTACACTCTCGGTGTCTTTGATGTGACACTGGAGGGGCAACTTGTACTCAACGTAACAAATGAGAACGTATAAGTTGAATATTAATATTTAGCTTCATTCTCTGATGCTCTTTCCAAGAACTTTGTTTTGGTTTTGGCTACAAGCTGATGCTTCTCTAAGGAAATAAATGTGTTTGCGTGTGTGTGCGCCAGCCACAGAGAAATAGAGGCAATACATGGCAATATACAGTGAAGAGAGGAAGGGTAGGAGGGAGGCGTGTTAGGGTGTGTGCAATCGAACAGCCTCCTGTCATGAGAGGCTCAATGCTCACACGCATGGTCAGCAACACGGCCTGGGGAAACAGTTCATTTACCCCTCGCCTTAAACCCTCATCGTTCTTCTGTCTTCCCTCGTCTGTCAACATCTCCCTCTCGCCTGGAACGGACAGCGGGGTAAATAGCAACCAAATCATGCAGACTAACATTTCAGTCACCCAGGATTTTCAGCAGTCTTTCTGCATCTCTCCTCCTTACTCACAAACTGACCCATTCTGTTTGTTTTTCTTTTACTACGTTAGATTATTCCACTGAATTCCTTTCAGTTGGAGAAATTTCTGTATGTATGTTGATTGTTTATGTGATGTGACTGTGATTTTCGCAAGACACTTTGTCCTGATCACTGTTCCCCGAGGATCCTGGGAGAAGAGACTACATGACAATTGAAAAGTGGTCCCAGAGCTCTCTGCATCCCTTCCTTGCTCCGTCTCCCCCACTCATTCTTCTCCTCTCTTCAGTCTAAACAGTGGAACATCACCTACAACCATTGCACTAGATGCTGCATATTTCCCCAGTTTGTTGCATATTTTACATTTCCCCACCCTTTGCCAGTACAATGCAGTGAATAGTCAGGGGAGATGACTTTTGTGAAGTGCAAGCATGTGTGTGTGTGCATGTGTCTGTGTGTGTCTGTGTGTGTTTTTCCTAACGATTTGTTTTCCAGTAAATCATCAGGAATAACTTCCAATGTCAGATCAGCGTTTGGTCTGTGAAATGTCAACATTGTTGCTGCTAACAAGAGGAACCAAGTCAAGCCCAGAACGGTGAACAAAACTTGCACACAAAAGACAACATGCAGACAAACACAGTGGAGGAAAATATCTCACCACAACACAGATTCAAAGGCAATAAACTGTGTGCTCGTTTCTCAGTCAAATCACTCAGAAGAGATGATACATTCCAAATATATGATTACCTGTTGTTTTGTTAGGTAGTCTGCCAGGGTATTTAGCAGCTTGTAGTAGATTTCAAACCACGGTAGATAACTGCAAGAGCCAGAGAGAAATGCATCAATTCACTACACATGCTTTCATTCATTTCTTCATTATCTGGAATAAACAGGACTCAGTGAATCAAAGCAGACCTGTGGGTTACATATCTAAAACACTAATGTGCAAACTTGAATGTGTTTGCATATTTGCCTCAAAATGTCTATAAATATATTTTGACCTATTGCTTAAAGATCAAACACATACAGGGCATTGATAATGGATTCTGTTTCCTGCTACTCCTACTCCAAAGCATGGAGTCATTGTTACACTGAGAAAAAGCAAAAGCTATCTCGCCTTTATTATGACATTCTTTCGTATCCGGGGCCCTTTGCATGCTATGAATTCCTGTCATGTCTGCTCTTTAAGCCAACAGCAAAGGATGGTAGAAGAAAGAAAACAATGGATTTCAGATTCTTTAACAAAAAAAAAAAAAAAAAAAGAAAACACACACACCATTGCTTTCATGTGATGCACAGGGATGCTATGGTTTACAAGCATGCTGCTCCCAGATGCACAGGCTTAACAAAAATGCAGCTTCCCCCTTTCCTCCACCCCTCCTTTTGCCCCTTTCTCTGCTGCTTCTCATGCCCTCCACATATTTAAAAAAAATAAATAAATGCTGCCTTATGTAATTAATGTAAAATAAATGAATTAATTAACAAGCTTAAAATAATTTATACTGCAGTGTTTGTGTTAAAGCTAATCAGTAAGTACACCCACCATAAGCTAAAAGCATCTGCAGCATGGCTTTCTTTACATAGCTGACATATTCTTGGCCAAGTCGGCTTGCTTTCTAGGTGGAAGATGGCCAACGTTTTCTTTTGGCATTAAAGCTGTGAGTGCTCAGTTCATTTAATGTTATGCAATCAAATAATAAAAACATGGTATCCTATCATGTTATTGAATTTTTATTTAGTTTGGGGTTTTAACAAGCAGTTTTGAACACTGCATGTGTAATGATTCTGGATAAGGACTTCTTAGCATTGCAATTAAATAAACAGGGAATCCCATTAATGCTTCATTAACTTGCCTGGATGCAGTGGTCAAAAAATAAATAAGTGGCCAAATGAGGCAGCCGATCAAACGTATTTTTTCTAATGATTATAAAAATTGAGGAGTGCTTTTTAATGTCAGTAAGGGAACGGCGATGAATGCAAGTCATGAATACAATTACAGTGCTCAAATTTGCAGTTTTTTGGTTTCGTGGTTAAAAATTCAAGCGTAAAGTTTTGATTGTGAGAGTTTACAGTCCAGCTCAGGCAGCAGGCTGGAGTTTCCAGGGCATGGGTCACTGGCTGCTCTGCAGACTGGAATTAACAGACAACAAAAAAAACAATAAAGTGAACCTAATGCAAATTTTCATATTGCTAACTCCGCAAGGGGCCAATGACAGACCGGGCTCCCGGAGAAGTGCAGTCAAGCGCACCAATCAGAGAAGCTGAGTGACCATTAATCTGAAACAATCAGTCTCTTGACATGCCAATATTTTGACATCTGCATGAAGATTTACCACAATCAGGTCACACTTGCAGGGGAGACTAAATCAAACATGCTTATGTTAATTTACATGCTGACCGGATATCAACCTGAAGACCTATTTCTGCCACGTCAAACAATATGCGACACTAATAGTTGCATACCGGGTCAGTTTACATTTAAGCATTAAAACAAACAAAAAGGTCAGTCCAATATAATGATTAAGGGAAATAAAATCCTCTATGCCTTGTGTTTAAAAAGACAATTAATCCTTCATTTTTCACTGCTGAGTGGGATGTAAATAAGACTCTCGCTGTCAGAGTAGCAGTCAGGCCTCACAGATCTCACAGTCATTACGCTCCTGCACCAAGGTGCTGTAAATCCTGTTTTTAGAGGAATACCCATGATCACTGGTGAAGGCAGCCAACCACAAATGATCAATATTCCTTTAACATTTTCCTATGATAGGTGTTCTTTTCTTTATTCAAATGCAATCAAATGACTAGATCTGGATGATGCATTGCTGTGTTATTTTGTCTGCCCTCCCCTTCTGAGCTCTGCTCTCTGCACATGCAAAGTTAAAGTTTGGAAAGCTTAGAGACATACTCCTACTCGTCACAGTTCATTGCTCAGATCTGTTTGTGCCTCGCAAATCCTCCGATAGAGAGAGAGGCATCCATCACTGGAGTGCTCAGTGCGTGGGGGCCCCACAATCTCTCCTGCCATTTTAAACACACGTCTCCTCAAAGTGCCATGTACTCAAAAAATGAACCAGTTAATCTGCGACCCACTCACAGCCTGTCGGGCTCTCCATCCCAGCTCAGACCAGCAAGCAACATGGGTGTATCCAGCAGACAACTAGACCATGAAAGTAACTTTGGAACTCGTGATTATACTATTAAGGATAGAAGTGTACGTAAAGAAGTTGAATTAAGCTTTTCTAAATTTGCTTTCACAAGCACTGTAAATATCCGGACTTAAAAGCTATGGTGAAATAAAACCAACCGTTAACAAAATCTCCTGTTTAGCTGCCATAAAGTACTTGTTGGGTGTTAAGCACAACAGTTATTCATGTTCCTTAGATGAGTCTTAAATCTTTTTTAAGCACAGGCATCTGTAATCGTAAGTCACCGTACACTTTGTAGATGGCTCAGTGGAAGATTGCATTACACATTTACTTTCTCAGGTCAAGGGTTAAGCACAGGGGAGGAAGTGTCTTCTAGTGCCTGAATAAGCGACCACTAACCGGAGCAACGTAGTCCCTAAAATGTATCCCAAAGCCTCAAAGCCGTTACACAAAACATCATTTTTTCATTTGTCACTAAATTAATTAAATGATCAACAGAAAATAATTGAAATGCAATGGACAGAAAATGAGAAAAGTAAGGACATAACACCATGAAAAGCATTTGTGTGTGTGTGTGTGTTTCTTTTGGAGGTTGTGCCTTGAGTGAATGTGATCCTTATGGCCATGACTTAAGCAATGGGACTACAAAGGGCTGTCCACATAAAACTGTCCTACTCATTAAGTCACTTCCTCCTGTAAGCAGAGGTGACAATTTTACGGTCCCAGCACTTCAACAATCACAGACACAAACTATTTTAATTACTTTTACTTTATATTCTTTGGAAAATGATTACATGAATAGGAACTGGTGAGCCCGGGCCATCTCGCTTTAGATTTTAACAAGACAAATGTTAAGTGATGACGGCTTGTTTAAGATGTGCAACTTTAATTATTTTGTCAGTTTCTCTGAGGTCTCAAATTTTTAACACATCTGTTGTCATTTCTTTAATACTGTCTCGTATAACTGAGAACAGCTTCAGGGATAATAAACAAAGATGATAAACTTTTGACCAACGATCTCAAAGGGAGGAAATTCATTTAAATATTTCTAAATTTTCTTTGCTGAAATGTCTAAAACACTTTTTTGTGTGTGCTTTTAAATGTTTTTTGTTATCATTTCCAAACACAGTGGAGCTACTCAAAAATTTAAAAAATAAATTTAAATAAATGTGGAAAACAGGGAAAAGATCAGGAGAGGAAAATATAACTGGGAAGCACAAGAACAATTTGTAATTTAACAAAAGAAAAAAAAACTTTCGATACCTTATTTTATTATAAATGAAGCAAGTCATGCAAACTACTCAGAATGCATAATGAATTTTATACATCATATGTCAAATGAATTAGCATGTCTAACTCAGCGAGAGGGACAGGGGAGCCTCTGCTAATTGGCAGTGAAGCTTCATGCATAATTATGGGCCAAGCGTCTTTGCTGTCGCACTGTGGCAGTAGCCGAATAACGAGGAGAAAAGAGAGGGAGAGACGGAGGGAGAGACAGAGAGAGCATGAGTCGGAGAGGGAGAGAAAAGAAAAACAAAGGCCATGGAAGCTGGCCGGGAAGGGTGGGTGGTATATGTGTGTGAGTGTGTGTGTGTGAAAGAGGGGGGCTGTGAGGGCACTGTTCTTCACAGCAGCTCATCAGGGCAGCGACAAACCCACGACTGTCCATCAACAGCCAACACACACACACACACACACACACACAAACACACATAAGGAGGCGAAAACAGCCCTTACAGGAGGGCTGCTGCACAAACAGAAAACAGGGAGAGTCTTTATGCTCCTTTTCTAATTTGTTGTTTGTTAAACTGCTAATCACATTCATTAAAAATTGATTTATTTTGTTCTTTTTCCTCAGTTTATATTAAAGTGCGAGAGCCCGTCCACTGAGACTTTTCACTGGAGCTCTCATTCTTTGTAATGGTAAAGTAATTACATCTGTAAAAACACTGCGTCAACGGGCAATTACACAGGAATTAACTGATAAGGGTTCCGTTGGAGAATAATTATGCAAAAAAAGTGGAATTTTCGTACATTTGGTGTCCTCATTTGTGTACACTATGAAACAAGAAATACACATTTAAATGAAATATCAATAACCGTTAAACTTTTGGATAATTGTCGGCCCCTCGGTAACATATTTGTGTGGGCAGATGAGAATATAAATTTGTTATTCTTTCATGGAGCTGCTCAGTGTGATGTGTGAGAATGAATGAAAAGTTTCTCTCAGATACGTTTCCTTCTAAGATCAAGATAATCAATTTACATATTCATTCCTATATTTATTTATTTATATGTATATGTATATATATATATATATATATATATATATATATATATATATTCATTTAATTTCATGGAGCAATCTCCATGAAACCAAATCTTGGTTATTTGATCTAATAAATAAAGAAGGAACTTTCGTGTGTGACCAGCACAGTATTTTTTTTTTTTTTAGCACACAGTGAGCACACTTTTTACACAATATCCTGATTCTTATATAAAAGGTAACATATCAGAAGATCTGTTGGTATTTGTGCTGTGCAATTTATGTTTGAGCACATCTAGCTGCCTCCAGATTGACATTTGTTAATTTATGTAAATCAAACATGTTGGTTCTTTTCAAAATTACAAAGTATAGTGATGCCCCGTGTTAGAGAGACATTTAACCGATCTACAAGGTCTGAATATATAAGATATTAACTGCTGAAATTTCTAATAAAAAGTAAAACAGGAAGAGAGAATGGGTGTGTGTTACCTGAGGAGACATATGCAGACCCGGCAGCCTTGGGTGAGTCGACAGAAACCAAACCTCTGTTTGCTGTCGATGTCTGTGAGCACAAAGGTGAAATTCTGCCCCACCTGACTCTGGGAAATCCTGGTAAGGACAGGAAGGAAATATGCACTATAGACCAAACAAATAGCTTATCAATCAAAATCTACAAAACAAGATTAATTAAATCTATTAAATAAAGCTAATTGAATATACCTGATAACTTAGTAAAGTTGGGTTGAGCTCGCACTGTGAAGCAAAATCACTAGCCAAGGTTCAAAATCAATATTTTATATTTTGAGTTTGAGAGCTACAAAAACTGTAGAAAAGCTTTTCTATCCCTGTGGTGCACTCCTGCAAAGCCCAGTGCATGTTTACACCACTAGATGGCAGCAGCTCAGCTTCAGTAGAAGACTTCAGAGTCTTCCTTCCCACCATCTCTCTTTCTACTCTGTCTTTACAATGGGAATTTTAAGATGTAATTTTCCATGCTGAAAATAAGACACAAGTATGTCGGACCTATGCTACAGATTGTATGGAAATCTGGCCTCATCAATAACAATCAAAAATAAGTTTCTGCACAGAAGACATCGAGGGTGGCTGTCACAGACAAACTTACCCGCCTCGTTAATTATGGAACCTGTTGGTATTATCATTAATATGTCATCAGCATCTCAAAAAACATTAACACTACTGTGGATATTTGGTCGTTTTTTACAGTTACAATAAAAATCAGAGTGTAGGAAAATATCAGTTTGACGGAGAAGGCCATATGCAATCACACCAGGACCACAAGGACAAACACACACATCATTCCGCTTTGACAGTCAGTTACCTGCCATGAGACAATATCAGTGAGCGATGACAATTTAGGGTTCATCATAACTACTGTGGGAAGCATAAAAATACATGGCTCATTTTCTTTTTTCATAATTCGGTGTCTCTTCAGGTGTGAGGAGTGCTCAGTGCACATAGTGCATGTGTCCTATACAAATTAGGTGAAAGTGAGCAGCATTACTCAAAAAAAGAGAAGCAGAGTGGGGACGTGAATCATACCTTTCCACGTCAAAGGGAAAGCAGAACTTTGGTATCGTCTGAAGGACCTCCTGGGAAACCAGAACAGATAAAGAAGACATCTTTTTAGACCACGTACACCACAGATAAAACCAATAAGATTGTGTACTCCAACATGAAAACCTCTTGGGCTTCTATCAAGTGGATTCGGTTTAGGCTATCAAATGGCTGAACAAAATGGGGATTAAAGCTAAATGCTACTGATAGCAATCTGACAAAGTCTTCACATCCCAAACACTGCTGCTTAAATGCACTTAATCCAAATGAATGGGCATTATAGACCACTTGATTTGGCAAAACAGAGTGGAAATGTTCCCTTTTTCCCAAGGATACAGAGGGATCCTCCATCCGCAGCTGGAATAAATAGCAGTTAATAAGTTCATCGATTATCAGGTGCCAAAAGGAGATGAAAGAAAGAAAGAAAGAAAAAAAAAAAAAAAAAGAGGGCAAGGGTGGGGAGAACACACAACTCCAAGGCTATGGTGGCAGATTGTAGTGACAATGGGCTAAGCAGCTCTGTGGGGTTAAGAGGTAAAAGGGGGGGTACAAGCCTTTGGGGCTTTACCTCCCAACACCTCCCTTGTGGGTTGAGGGAGTGAGGGGATGGTGACGGTCCGCATGCTCTTGAAGCAAGGTGGTGGGAGGGGGGGCACCTTTCCACCAGTGGCATATGGATTTAGACAGGGAGCATGAACAGAGTGGAGCACCATATGGGTGAGACACTCCAGACCAGCCACACAGCCACTGAGAACCGGGTCCCCGCTCTGTCTGTCGCCCCGTCTCCTCATCTCCCTGGCTACTAACCTGGCCCAGAAGAGGCGCCAGGTCCTTTTTTTGCCGTCTGTCTTTCTACTACCTCTCTCAGTTCTAGCCAGGCTCTGCCAAGCTCAAAGACTAATCCTGAGTACTGGGTGGCTCTGCTCTGGCCTCCCTCGCCGTCTCCCTCTTCCTGTTTTCATTTGCTTGCCAAGCTCGACCATTCAGCCCAAGGTTTCTGTCCATTTTCTGACTGGACACGTGCAAGCTGTGACTGATGCTGCTGTTACTCCTCTGCCTCCCCCAGAGACTGATCCGGACGGCATGTTGGGTGTCTGCTGCTTTAGCTGTCTGCTGTCGCTAAGACCTCACCGTGGGGAGCAGACGCTGATCCCCCCCCTTCCCTCTCCTCCTTATCAAAACTTAAATCTGCCATCCAAGCACAACACAACATTGCCACAGACTAGCAACCAACAGCAACAATGAGCTATGACAGTATGAGTGTGTGTGCGTGTGTGTGTCATATGCATTTGAATGTATGATGTATGCGAGTGCCTGCTTGCTTCAAGGACTTTGTTCGTTCAATCCAAGGGTGGTTAGGCCTGTACAATTGTGTGTGCGTTTGTGTGGGTGGCTGAGTTTGACCGAGCTATATGTTCGTACGTGTGCATGTACACACGTTTTTGTTATGAGAATCTGTGATAAAATCGAGAACTTGACAAAGACGCACAGTTCGGTGGCAGAGGAGGTCTCTGTTTAGTGAGACAATGTGTGTTTGCATGCGAGCATGTGTACATGTGTGACTAAGTCTTGGCGTTTGCGGCTGCAAAACTGTCACACACATCAGAGCTGCCATCGCTGTATGCGTTTGCTACTATTATTAACCACTATGTACGCACACCAATATGTTCCAGAGAGCCCTCCCTGGCACACTGCATATGGCACACAAATCCAAACAGACACACGCACACGTGCATGTGCACATGCACGTGCGCACACACTCGCTTTCCCTGAAAATAAAAACATTTGACTTGCCAGAAGTCGTCATGGCCCCGCCCACATAGGGTATCTATGTATGAGTAACAGATGAAGAGTTACAGAGACCAGCATGGTTAAGCCTATTATATACAAAGGTATATGTAAATACATCTATAGACATATATATACACACATATATACATATGCAGCAGAAAGTGACATTTTTAGCCATCACACAGAGTTTTGAGGCAAAATTAAATAAGACCTCATTCACGTTCAAAGTTAAACATTTTAAGGCTGCAAATAACCATTTATTATCAATGAATATGTAAAAAAAATTAGTCGCATCTACAGTACAAAGCCTAGATATTTAGTTTAGAATGGTATAAAGCTAATTCACTTTTCCTATACATTTTGAATTAGTCAAGCCTGGCAGATAATAAACCAAGACTTTAACTGCCATATTAGGCTCAAAAAGGAACTGATCAAGATAGTAAAATTAAATAAGTCAGTAAGTGCTCTATTTGTTTGGAAAACTATGCAATTCTGACAGTGATGCTACATTTAATTGTTGCAATGGACAATTTCAAAGTCTGGCTCTTCTTACTGGCAACAATACACAGAGTTCTGTTTGAGAGATTTCTGCCTCCGTCTGAAGATAATGGAGGCGAATGGATTACTTTCATGATAAAAACATCATATGAAGTGAAAAATCATGTGTTCGAAACCAGTTGCTTATCTAGAATCACTTAACCACTGTCAAGAAATATTTTCTTAACCTAAAGAAGATTAATGCAAACAAGGATGTTAGCATTCAGTTTTAAAATCTGCCTGTAGAAACCAGAGGTGTACTTCTTCTTTTCCTTAACAGTGAATCGACCCTTTACACAGAACCCAACTGTGGTTCTGCTCTAATATTATTTTCTGTTTCAACCAAAGAAATACACTGCACGTGTGTCACACTAAACTAACAAACCTTTCCTCATCTTTTAGTCTCTTTTCTATTTCCCATTTCATACATCACACCTGTATTACCTAGTAACTCATAGGCATCTGCAACTCTCTTCCCATCACTGGGCTCTATGCCACTGGGATATCTCAAGACAACTGGCACAAAGGGGGTGTTCTTCTACAGTGTCTTAGCATGGTAAACACACACACACACGTACACACAAACCACCCCCTACTTGCCATTTTCCCAAGACAAAAGAAAAAGAAGCAGCTAATATATTTGCAGCTTTGCGAGGAGGTGGGAGGGTGAGGGAGGAATCTGCTGCTAGGCTGGGCTTGGCAGACACTGATGTGTGCGCGTTTGTGTGTGTGCGTGAGTATGTGTGCTGTTTATCGTGAGTGGAGACAGGGGTATCACTCAGCGAGACAGAATGCTCTGGGTTCCCCCAGCGGACACTGCTGCTATCACTGCACCACAACACTACAGCAGCACACAGCAGCACTGTGCAGCTTTGCACTGTGCCCCCGCAGAATAACACGGTACAGCAGGGAAGAGCAACAAACTTTGCAGCACGGGGCGACGCTCTTGCTTTTCTACTCTTAAAAATAGGCCTAAACTTCAATTTTATTTCCGCTCAACCCTAATCCCTTTAGAACTAGAACTAGCCTATATATACACGTAAATAGCTGAGCATTACACGTGACAGAGCATGCTGTGTGGGCTTGGCTGTGACTGGCTCAAACACACACCTCTCTTAGCTGGTCAGCATCACTAAAAAAAAGGAAACATCAGCTTTAAAGATGACATCATGCAAGCAGGATGTTTTAAGCAGTTTTTAAAAAAACGCAGCCTTTGTAAACAGATTAAATGCAAAACTCAGCATCAGCCCTGGTGTTTCATTTTGTATGTGAACTTCATGAGCAGTATTCACTTCTCATTTGCTTACAAGCATAAAGAGGCTGAATAGTGTTGTAGAAAAATATGGGCAAAAGGAAGGAGGGGAAAAAAAAAAGAACATATGACAGAAAGACAGACGGACTGACTAACTAAAGAGAATGTCACAAGGAAGGGAGAGATGGAGAATGATGGACACAACAGCATGAGGGGGAGGAATGAGGGGAAGGAATGAGAAGCAGCTCAGTTCATGGCCCTCTCCCTTTGCAGCGAAGACTCCTCCCTGGGGGGGAGTGGGCTCAAGTCTTTAAGCCCCGGCACTGCTTTATATTCCCTTGGCTTCTGCAGCCAGATCAATGTTGCGAGCTACCCAGTGTAACTCAGCCCAGTTCAGTTCAGCCAGGCCCCTGGAGCCCTCTCGACAGGATGTAGCTTTAGGAGGAATGGAGGGTAGTGGCAGGCAAATTTGTAAATGTAATGCTGGTAGACCCATATAAGAAGCAGACTTTAAAGGACCGAATGGGCGTTTCTCCACACGTCAGCCCATTAATGCAATTTGGATATACTTTACATTACCACTGGCTGTTTTCAAAGCATTCTGTGCAGTTTCAGATTTCTGAAAGCGCTTTTTTAACGCTTTAATCCATCAAAGTGTGCATTGAGTCTGCCATTGTATTTTGTCGAAGTTGATTCATTATTTCCTGCCAATGCAAGTGCAGACTGATTTGAAAAATCTGTGCTGTATTACCACATAAAAAAATAATTTGACTTTAAATAATACCGGTAAGATGCTCACTGTGATGGATTACCTCACTGACGTTGGGTCTTTGCTATAAGATTCTTGAACCAGATAGGACTGAATAGCAATTCATTAAAGCTGAGAAAGTAGGAAAACTTATTCAAACATCCAAAATCACAAGGTTTGCGTCACATCTTACATTAACTACTACGCACAGCTCCATATCACTCACTGATAGCTAATGTGTGCAAGGGACTGCCGCATCTAAACTATCCTGCCCTGAAAAACAATCCTCTCTCAACAGGTTAACACAAGCAGCTTTAACCATTCGCTCTGAATGATGATACCAATAAGATCCCAGCACAAAATATTTAGGGTTTTGAGCCAAGACTCCACAGATACTAGACTGTAGAGACTTTTCAGTGACTTTTTGGGATGAAAACAGTCACAACATTCAAACTACAAATCAATTGAAGTTTTTCAATGTCAAGAAGCTGCAGGTTCTCTAGAACTAAACTTGTTGATCATTTCCACCTGAGAAATAACAAATACTCAATCAGGGTAAGGGGTTTTCGTTTCCAGATAAAGCCACATTCAGCGAATAACTCAAAATGAGGTCAAATATTGAGTCATTCAGAAGAAACACAAGCTTCTTTACATTTCTTACCAAAACAGAATCATCAGCAGGAACTCAGCAGCTTGTAGGGTTCACATTTTAATTCTAATATGGACTTTATCCCTCTCTATTCTCAAAGGCCTTTTTTAGCCAAAAAACATAGCATCTTTGGGGTTGTACAATGTCCTCCAGACTGAACAGGAAGATTTCATGTGTACACACTGCTGGCCAGGTCTCCACGACCTACTGAATAACACTGGAATTAAGATACGCACAGGCAGAACGGGACTTCTGATTAGGATGCCATTAGGATGCCATTCATTTTTACATATTTCATTGGTATTTGCACCTATGATGTTCAAAACTAGTATATTACTTATCTAGGCATTTGAGAGTCATGAAACTATCCAGTAATAAAGATCACAAGATGTACCTGAAAGTCCCAGAGAAAGTTTTACTAATGGACACCAGAGATCTTCATGACAATGTATGGATGATTTGATCTGCAGCTCTTCTGCAGTTTCAGCACGTATCCACAATAACCTGGGGAGACTGGCAAGCAGCATACAGATCAGCAGGAAGGACAAACGCACCAGCATTCCAGCAAATATTCCGGAGCATTTGCTGTAGCCGTGCGAGTGAGCATGTTTGTGAACTGGTGAGAGTTTGTGGTTTCAGCTGACCTACATGCTGCTTTCCACTCAATCCTCCTATGTATTGTGGATACATACAGAAGCATGCAGTACTCGCATCAACATAATAAGAAGCCTCGGCTGTTATTATAAACACGTTGTAAAGAAAACACTGTGATTTCCACCATGCCAAACCCCTCCCATGCATTTTCAGCCGGGAGAGCGCATCTCCATCAGAAAGCCTCCCACTGTGATGTGCTTGTGTGAACAGCAACTGCAGAAAAAGACCGGATCAAATTAGCCGAACATTCTCCTGAACATCTCCAGAGTTCGTGTGTGAACACGGCTATTGGCTCACCCGCTGATGTTCCAGAGACTTTATTAAAAGGAATATCGCAGGAGGTCCGGAGCACATGTTCCGGACATTTGCATTCTCACTACCACTCCAGAACATCCCGAGAACATTTCAGAGCTCCAGTGAGTGTGCGAGAGCTGCTTAACTTACGCCGATCAGCCTCAATATTAAAACCACTGACGGGTACAGTGTGTAACACCACTGAACTTGTAATAGTGCAGAGTTTTGCTGAGAAAACCTGCATCCTGGCACTCGTGGATGTTAACACTCGCCAGCCAAGGGGGCTGAAAGTGGACATATTGCCACCTACTGTAGCTGAGTCGGACATACTTTGCTCAATCAATTGATTCCCCTCTATTCCTAGATAAGAAAATGTATATAAGCACAAATAAAAGCCCTTGTAGAGCTGTGGCTCAGCTTAAGTCTCCATGTAAATATAAAAGCTAGTTTCTGCAAACAACTCTTTAAAATTCACTAGCCACTAACTGAACTGGATCTCTGGACCTCATGTCACACCTCTTTCAACATATTTTCTCAAAATATACATGTAAGGCAAACATACGTTGGTACGTTTAGAGGCTTTTAGTTAAAAGTTAGAGATATCAGCTCTTGTCTTAATGTTTAATAAATGCATTAAAAACTAGTTTGCACAGTGCTTTCCTCATGTGTCATGCACACAGTGGTTTGGAGTAGACAGGGACTGTGGTTATCCAGCCAGCTTTCATCACCATAATGACATAGTCAGCAGGGCTACTAACACATCAGCCCTGGAAACCACAGTGTCTAAACTTACCCTTCCTTCACCTCTTGCTCCAGCACACTTTTGTGCCCTCTTCATCACCTCCTCCCTTCCTTTCCCACTCTCTCGCTCCTTCCATCCCCCAGTCTTCATCCTCTTTCACCTCCCTCCTAAACCCCCTGTTGTCAACCTAGATCCCCCTTTCCTGCATACCCCACCTTTTCCTCACCCTTACCAACACCCCTCGTCCCCTCTCTCGCCCCCCTTTTCCCAATTAGTCTGTCTGTGTGCAGCTACCCAGCCGATCTCTGCCCATCCTGCCGGTGCTGGTTCGCTCACCCAGCCCCTCTGGCGAACATGACAAAGAGAGATCCTCAGTATTCAAACAGACACACTGCTTTCAAATGCCGAATGGCAGGGTCGACCTGGGTGCAGCTTTAAGCAAAATATTCAAATTCTCAGCCTTTCTTTTTTAAGAATTTGCATGGATATGCATTCATTTGCAATGTGTAAAGGCACAAGGACAGCTGAGCCTTGGTTTCAGAGAGAGAGGAAAAAATAAATAATGCAGAATATAAATGTATGATGGTATGAAACCTTGATTGTGTAGACGCGATGCATTAAAAGCAAGCTTAAAATTGATTTTTTTTAAAAAACTATAACACACAAGTGTCTTTTGATGCAAAGCAGCTAATGAACTGATAACAATCGTTACTAAGTGGAAAAGGAAATTAGTGTGTAATCTAATTTCCCCTAATGCACAAACTTCAATGATCTTCAAAGGCACCAAATACACAGAGGTTGTTGGATGTGATAGACAAGAAGTCAGAGAGAGACAGACTGAGACACAGTGAAAATCATATTTCCACAGGAATAGAAGGAGAAAATTAAACATTTAATATGTTAACACTGTGTCATCCCTTAAAATGACAATAACAAATAATAATAATAAAGTTTCTGTTTTAGTCCTCTGCCTTAAAAAACGAGAGGGTAAAATCAAATTTCAAACTACCACCTTGAGCATTCTGATATACTGTTAAATGAGACTTTTCAGCCACACAGGTACAGTATGGTGAGTCAGTGTTTTTCAAGCATCGAACAGCTCACACAGGGAACTTTGTACTTCACCTTCCTGATCGATAGAATGTTTTTTAAAGGCAAAGCAAATAAAGTGTGGTGGTCACTACAAAGTTCTGTGTGCTGAGCAATATATTTTTAAAGCCCATTAAATGGCATTCAAACATCATGTTGATTATGTAAATCAAATTGTGGGTATGATAGAAATGACGAAGCAGCACCTTCATTTATGTGATATCTTGTAGGGAAGTTGCATAAAATCTTGAGTAATTAGGACTGGTTGCAAAGGAAATACATATAGATTGTGGGGACCAGCATCTCATATTTCATTTCATATTTATGAATAATGATTCCGTACATTTCGCAGTTAGGTAAACAAATTGAAGTGAAATTATAAAAAAAAAAATTTAAAAAGGTGAACAAACTATAAACATCCAATCTGATGTGTCCAAAAAAGCTAAATCTTAAACTGCAGAATAAGAGAGAACGGGAAGAGGACGAGATAAAAATGAGCAACAGGAACAAAAATCAGTGACAGAAGCAGAGGAGATGCCAGAGAGGCCAGATTTAGAGACGGAGCAAAAAAAAAAGACCTGGAGAACGGGGAGGAAAGGAGCAGAAGAACAATGGGCAGAGGCAGAGGCAGAGCCTCCTCTGACCGCTGCAGACCGCAGACCCTGCAGAGATTCCTTTCATTAGGCTTTAATAGTATGCTGCCGGCTTGCCATTCTGACCTGCGCTCTGTGCCGGTAATAAGAACGGCCTTCAGAGCCGGACCAAAGCAACACAGCTGCTTGAGCGGGGGAAGGTGGGATGGGGGGGTGGACGGGCACATGAGCCGATGAGGTGCACTTTCAAATTGACACAGGGGCGTTACATTTTCACATTCTTGCTCACTCTGCTTCCGCTGATTGGAGAGGGAGAGTGGGGAAATGGGGAGTTTTGTCTTTCTGGATTATTTTTAATTCCCTCTCCAAGTTTCTGATCCCAATGACCCCTCTGTTGCAGAGCGTCTCTGCTGAACGGGGTTACTGTGATTAACAGCAGCCCAGTGTTATCGGGGCCTTCATTCAGGAGGTGTTGAAGGTGGCAGATTGATCCTGAGGCATTTTCAAGCACTTGCCAACACCTGACATGTACAATGTATGTGTTCTTGTATTAATACTGTATGTGTATGTGCTGTTTTTAATCTGTGCTTCGGGACATTGTAGAGCCTAAACCAAGGACAATACAAAGACCTTCATTTGGGCCTCCTGTGAACCACTGAATGGCACATTTCCACAGGCCTCAACACCTTACATTCACCTTTTGACTGCAAACATCACTGGGAAATTACCAGCCAAGAAGTCTTTGGATTCACAAACAGTTCTGTCCTTGATAGAGTTAAACAACAGCAGATACATGTTTCTGTGATTCTAAATAAGCAGGCTGTATTCATCCCCTGAACCTCCCACTATCTAGCTCCAAACTGTTCCCCACTGAACAGCTGTAAATGAGTCACCTCCAATATAAATAACGTCGCAATGAGATAGTTTACAGGCCATCCACTGTATTGAGCTCATTTATTTTCTACCCAATCCACAATGGATATATTCATGTTATAGGGTGAGAGGGCACATTGCTTGGAGACTAAGTATGGTCCATCAACAATAACAGTGCACATTATTCCAGTGCTAATACCCTGTCCTGCTGATGTCCTTTCTACATATCACAGATGGACTCAGACAGGGTAGAGCGGCAGCATTATGCCTCTACTGAGATCTTCCACTGAATACATTACCATGTGATAGGGGGAGATGTCTCTTTCCCTAACACACACACACACACACACACACCCATGCAGTGTTGGACCAAGAGAGCTGCATATGCCCCAAACATACAAGAACCGGTTTCATTAATGAAGTGCCAGGAGGAGAGGGATATAGAGACAGCACATGTGTGTGTCTGTGCATGTGTGCATGCGTACGTGTGTGCATGTTCCAACCAGCCGGGGGGGGGGGGGGGGATTTCCTTCTTTAAGCTTTCAACTCCCACTGGGCTTAGCTCGACTGTATGAACCCTGATGTGGGCCTGCCTCTAACACATGGCGTCACACACTCACGCAGACACACACACACGCACAAAATGCATGTATACACTGAAGCTCAGCAGGAGAGCAGTAGAGCAACACTGGCTGCTAAACATTTGGCTGTGGACGTCTCATTGACAGATGTACATGGAATCTAGCAGAGAGGGTCGGGTCATCGCTGCGCCCTCCATCTCTTTACCCTCCTCTCTCCATCATCCTATTTGTTTGCCATTTCTTCGGTCTCTGACTGTGACTGGTGGCTGCTGGTTGTGCCATATATGGGGTAATTAAGGGAAAATGCAAGTCAACTAAGACGCAGTATTCCCTGTGAAATTGCTCTGGTTGCAAAAGCAGAATGTGGTTAGGAAAGTCAGGCATCATACACCAGAAATATGACTTCCCGGGTTGAAACCAACTTTTGTAGCATCATAAAGGACTTCTTCATTGCTTGCCACAGCAGCCATCCTATTGGGAGCTCGGCAGGATATTCAAATAAAGAATTTTGTTCAGCAGCATTTCATAGTAAGTCCAGTTTGGCCACATTAAACTGCACCAAGAGAACTGGCAAATCGATGTAGAGCACAAGAAACAAATGAAAGTACCGTCACACACTTAACTATCTTCCTGTTCCCCATTCTTAAATCTCTGTTCCCTTACTGTGGCTATGTGTCCAAAAGAGTAACACAAACACGTGTCTATGACCAAATCACAGGCACAAGAGTGTTTTGAATCATTAAAAGAACGCAGAACACCCTGCTACACCTGTTGACCTGTGCAGTTTTTAATTCTCACGCTTTGTGACACAGCCAGAGTGAAAGAATCTAATTTGTGAAGGTTTTCGCAACAGATTATTTGATAAATGATCTCTTAATTTCACACAGATCAAATGAGTCCTTCTCCACATGACACATATCTGAACCAACTGTTCATCGACTGCTTAGCAAACTGGAAAAAACTTCCAAGTTCTTTCTCTACTGCCAAACACACAAACACTTTCTTTTCACCAGATACTAGCTGATGTTGGAGAGATGTGAGCAACGGGGCGTAAAAACACTTCCCCTGCTCTCCTCTTCCCTCTCTACCGGTCTTCTTCTCCCAGGAAGCCAGCCCAGAGGTCAGTGCAATCAGGACCCATGAGCAACAAAGGGCACTAGTTAGGCATCCAGCTCAGTGCCAGAGCCAAAGGCCAGCTTAGTGGGGCGAGACTGTCCATTAGGCAAGACCCTGGAACACCCGAGGGATCTGAGGTGAACAGGGTTAGAAAGAAGAATAAAAACAGTATCAACCCAGACACATACACAGACATATTCTCAAAGACATACACAGATCATACGAGGCCTTGTTTGACACTGCTGTCAGGATGCAGTGAAGGGGAAAGACGAGACCCTGCGACACACTGAGACACCATACACAAATACACACACATTTAAACCGCTACACAAATGAAACATAAAGGTGTAAGAATTTCAATCTTTTTTTCTAAATCATGAAGTTTTTATAGCTTCATATAACTGTGCAGGAGCACAGAGCGCTAGCAAAATAACCCACATCACCGTGAGCTCTCATCTTTTTGGAGGATTAATAGGGACTTTGTTTTTTTTTTACCCGTGTGAAGCGTCTACCTTTTGTCAAGCACTCCATCAACTGTCTTCATTCCACACAAGCTCACCATGCGACACATTACTGCATAGCATCTATTTAATTGCTTATTAGTGATGTTTAAAAAAAGAGCTTTTCTGAGAAACAGTAGGAACAATTACATTACGGATTGAAATAGTAAGTGCATTTGTTTTAGTCTTAGAGGGAGCTTTTTTATTTTCCATTTAGAGATCATGAAAAACAGTGCTGCCTTCAAAAACTTTACGCAACCAACACTGCTATCTACCAAAATCTCTGCTTTTCACTCTTCTCAATCTTTACTTACTTTATCTCTAATTTTGTCTTTCTACTTAGCATCTCAAGCCCCGTGCTAACCAACCTCTGCACACCCACATAGAGTCCTCCACCAACACATTTCACCCTCCATCTTATTCTCTCCTCAGGGTCAACACTCCACTCCCTTAGGGATGAAACCACCAATCATGTTCACCAGCTCCTCTCCTTTACCTCATTCCCTCAGTCCACTGCTACCTCACCAACCCAATCGACCTCTCATCCCCTGCCTCCCCCATCCACAGCCAGTCCACAGAGCTGTGGCCACCAATCACAACATGTCAGTTAGCCAGTCCTGATGGAGCACGGTGTCAGAGTAGCACTCAGAGCTTCTGAGGATGAAGCCTCGAGAGACTGTCAGTCTCTCCTCTTTTCTCTTTGTCTGTCCCTCAATCTTTCTTTCTGTCTGGCTGATGACACATTGAGCTTTTGAGATGGATGTACAGGACTATGTGAAGAGAAAATAAGTTCATCCTTAAGTCGGAGAATATCAAAAAACTTGTAGAAGTCAAAACCAAAATGACCACAGCACTGAGAACACCTGAATAATAGATTTATAAAATCGCTGGAATAATTGTAGCATTGACAAGATTGATGCCGTTGGTGTCTTACATTAGTTGCTTGATCGGGAAGTCCTGTAGAATGAATTAGATGGATTTGTAAACCTTGTGAACTGAAACTTAATTCTTTACCACAATTATCCTCTGGCTGACTGGCTAGTGTTTGAATTGAATTAAATTTAATTAAATATCTTACGAATGTCCCAAAGGAATTTATACTGTTGCAGCATAATTCATCGTTTACAAACTTTGGGAAAGTTAAAGTGCAGAAAGAGGTGTGGTTAAAACCCTCAAAGATTGCCATTAATGGATTGGGGTGTTGTTTTTCTAGCCAGGCAAACAGAGAACTCACACCAGTAGTTCAACATCCAGGGTACCAAGACACTCCTTCTGAGTGATTAAACCACCTCTTGTTACAAAAAAACAAGCACCGATATCCTCCTTTACTGGTCCCACTCTGTCTGCAGTCTCCGTCTGTCCATATGGCTGACAGCCGAGAAAAGAGGTGTTAGAGTCATTCCTGCAGTCATGTCTCAGTGAAACAAATATCATCGCCTTCCCCATATTCCTGCTGCATCCTCGTCAGATGTCCAAGCTCAACCTTTTTATCTGCCTGTGAGCTCACATTTCCCATGATGATCAAAGGTAGACAAGGTTTAAACTTCCTCCTCCTTTCACTCCTTCTTGTGCCTGTTCTGCATTCACAACATCTCCTCTTCAATTCGTCTGGATTAGAAATCTCATTTCAGGCATTTCTTGGGCTATTAAATGCTCAATCAGCTGCTACCCCATGAAAACAACTTTACCATTGGCACGGTTAGCAAAAATGTGCCAGAATTACCTGCAGAAATCATTCCAGTACCACTGTACCAAAACCAAGGCAGAAATGGGTTTTCAGAGGAAAAAAAGCTCATTAGAGAAGATACAAAGAAAGTCCAAATATACCTAGAGCCACTGAAACAGGCTTGAACGAGTGCGGCGCCTTTCTAAAAGTCCTCTGGTTGTTGCTTGTTAGGGTTATGATTAGAGGCTTTGATGGTTAGACAGAATGTTCCATCCATCTAAATCTGTCACCAGTGGGTGTTTATTTTGGTGCTTGCACTGGATTCTGTGAGACAGTGAAACTGAACTGGATAAGACTTTATTAAATCAGCAAATGGAAATTATACTGTTGCAGTATGGAACAGTGAATTAAAAATAAATCAAAATCAGTTGACAAACTGTTGGGAGGATGCAATGTGATAATGCAATATATTTTCCAAATCTAAGCATCAGATAATGTTGTCATTCCAACTAAGATTTCTGTGTTTCTTGTTTTGAATCAGTTTCTAATAACTTCACAAAGACACCTCAATGGTAAATATAGCATAGATAGCAGTCCTTCGAAGATGATTAGTCCAAAGTCCAGAGCATGATAATGTTGCTTAAATAACTCTATTTTTATTAACTGGAGCAATTTGTGTGCTATATATGTGTGCAAACTGTGCTATAGCAACTTCCCTCTTCAGCACTTATATGTTCAAAATGCCACAAGCTCATAAAAACTGTATGACAGGAAGTCACAAAAAATAGCTCATAAACAAAACTGGGGAGTCTTGGAATGCATTACATATGACAAATTGATTTTACATAGCGGTATCTGTCCATATCAAAGCATTAAATATTTCCCTAGGATTGAATCTCACATATACTGCAACCTTGGCATAAATGAAAAACAGCATGTCATACAGTCAACTCGAAGCAGCATGCAGCAGGAAGATCAAAGGTTCCTTATTACAGTAAAATGTGTGGAATAGCCATGGAGAGTTAACATCAGCTTAAGTTTACCGTTAATGGAGGGCCTTGCAGTAAAATCTATTCATAATTCAATATTTCCTTTATTCCTCTCTTGATATTACCAGACATACGGGAAATAATTTATATTATTTTTTTCCATTTGCAGTTTTCACAGGAGTAGCATGTGATGGGAAATGTAAAAATAAGGTTTTGTGGAAACTAAAATGTGTGTGAACCGCCAGTGTTGAAAGGCAAAAAGGAATATTGCAAAAAATAAACATGGACAGAAAGAGAGTGATGAAGGGAAAATTATAAAATGATTAACAGTCACACCAAAATTGTGATGAAATGCCAAGAAAACAAGGTGTTATATCACTGTGTTCATGACTTTCCCAAATGGGGAACAAGAGAAGGACAACTGTTACATGAACAGAGTGAGAAGCTCTACAAAAGTATAGCGAAGCAATATACTTTTCATCCCCATCATATAGATCCTTGGCAGGTATGTGACACTTAAACACAAACCTTCAGGTATAAATCCAAAATGTATACGGTTTAGCTTCAATACAAAAATCCAATAACCGTGGCATTAAATGCCGCACGTTCTCCCAACTGTGATCAATGTATGGACCACATACACGGTTCACACAGTGGGATCCTGGGTCCCAGTTCATTTGGATTTTTGCCTGGAAGATATGAAAAAATAAATAAATCAGATTTTTCCAACAAAAGCTCTCCAGATAAGTCAATTGTCAGAAGCATCCTGACTTTTCTACACATGTTACAGTCAGTTTTCTCTTTTTCTCAAATGATGATTTTTGTTCACAGAGATGATAGCTTTGTGTAAACTCAAGGATTTAACTACATGACTCGTGGTTTCCGTTTAATTTCAGCCCTTGTTCTTCAACCAACCAATAAAAGCTGAACCAAAAAACTAAGTAGAAAATGATATAGTTGTAACCCAGGAGCTACAGCAGTCTGCAATAGGTTGTGTTTGTGTGAGCAGCTCCACATTCTCAAAAACTGTGGAGTTGCTGACAGTTTGTGTAAGTTTTCAAATGGTCTTCTGTTTGTGGAGCTTGCAGAGTATTTATCATGTTATCCTCTGTTCTTTACAGAGGAAGCGGGCCATATACCATGCTGTGGTTAGCAAGATTTAACAAGCAGAAACACTTCTGTGTGTATGTGTGTGGTGTCTGCTTTGTTTTTTGAACAACACTGGGATGAGATCTGAGAGGAAACAGACACATTTCCATCTGTCTGCTTCATTTGGAAAAAAAAAAAAAAAATCCCTCTTACAATTCAAATATATGCTTTAGCCACCTCTCTGTTCCCCTCCCCTCTTGGTTCCATGTCTCCATCTCTATCTAAGTGGCATCTGTGAATGACCAGGGCATCAAGAGTCTCAGGGGCTGATGGAGGAACAGAGAAAGCAGGAGGAAAAAGAAGAGGCGAGAGGAAGAGAAAGAGAAACAGGGAGCAAGCGCCTCTCACTTCATATTTCCCTAGCACCACCCCGGCGTGCCAGCCAGCCTGCAGTCTGTTCTCCTTTGAGCTTTCTATTCTACCACTGAACAGAAAAAAAATCAATTCATATTTCCATAATCCACACTCCTGTCTGTCTGCATGTCTTTGCCTCTCCCCCTCCCTCCATCCCTCTGTCTTTCTCCTTCTTTCTGTCTCCTTCTCTCTACCCTCTCCCCTAGGGAGGACTAACCCCTCCACCCCGATCCTACGGCCTACAAATGTCATTACGCTGAGCAACAATAACGGCCTAAACAAAAGGAGGCCTTGCTCTGAGCTCTGAGCCCCTCTACAGAGACTGTTGGCTGCTGCTGCCATATGCTGGCCAGCTCAGGCCACCGAAGACAGAGACTGTGGCTACAGTGGACTCCAGCCTTCAGCCCCACAAAGGAGGAAAGGAGTCTTAATCCTGGTAATGAGGCCCGTGAATACAGCCTTTATGTATATGGGGAAAGGGCCAATCCCTCTGTACACAGCACGCTAACTGGCCATCTTAAGGGCCATCTTATCCACATAAACGATCTGGTCGACAACAGAATGAAAGGAAAGTAAGGTTGTGGGGGCTATGTTGAGGAGACATGTTGAAGAGGACGGATGAGGCCCATGTAAACATGCACACTATTTTACACCATCTCTCTGATGGTTTTTTTTAGTCATGTTTTCTTCACTTCCATTTCCTGTCCCCATCTCTGTAAATCTAATGTTTTTCTCTTTCCCTTCACCTCTTACTTTGGTAGCATGCTCTGGTTCTTGTGGGGCAGGCAGACATAGCCTGAAGCATCTTTCTACAAGTCTGTTTATTCCTCAAAGTGGATCAGAGAAGCAGGAGAGCTGTTTAAACTCAGTAGCTCGCCTGTTGTGTTGAATTGTATCAAGCCTTGTACTCACACATAATTGTTTACTCTGTTCTCCTAAACCTGTCAATTTATTCCTTTCTTTCAGTTGAAGGACTGCCACATTAATATTTCCAGTAATGTACCACAGGACCTGTTGTGCGCTGTGGTCACCTTTGGCACTGAAGCAATAAACAGCACACCTTGGTTTTCTTCTTCTTCTGCTGTATTTAGACTAACTCAATGCTGTTGCATTTCTCTCTCGCACACAGACACAAGCAGACACAGAGCAGGACTGGTCACATGCTGGCATAATAAAAGGAGAGTGACTCAGCCTCACACACCTCACACACACGTAAGTGTAGACACATCAGTAAGGATGCCAGCAAATTTTGATCAAGTTAGATCTAAACTGTTGTGCTTTGGGTGTGAAGGCAGAGAGGGAAAAACAAAGACACCCTGCTGAGGCAGTGCATTTTTCTTAGGGGAAAGAGCAGGCCTTTTAAACAGAATCGTATCAAATCGAGCGAGCACATTGTCCCCTTGAGACAGCTGACAGAGTATGAGACTGGCATGAAGGATAATTCAGGTTTCGGGTCTTATTTTGAGATTGAGCTATCATTTTTTATCAGTGATGATATCTTCATGTTCACCAAGTTAACTGCAGTAAAAAGTGGGTCAGTTTAGCTTGCTACCAACCTGCAGTATTGGCTCACTGCTCCCCGGGAGAAAACATGAGCAAAGCATAAAATACAGCCCAAACTTGCCAACTGTTCAACCTCCTGGTTAAACCTTTAACTGTACTTAAAGTAGTTATAGTAACAACTAAATGTGGCATTTTAGGACGTCTTAGTCTTTCAGTTTCATCTTCAAATAAAATGATCGATAATCGCCATTTTTATGTCTTCCGTTTCATTCCCCATCAGATCACATTTCATTGCAGTAATGTTTCTCAAGCTCTTTCGTTATTTGTTTGGAGAGAAACATAATTTGAAGAAATAGATATGATAAAAATAAAAAAAGTCATTTATAACATACTAAAATATCCTTTGAAAGGTGTCCTTCTAAATATACCATTCCCTTGTAGAGATCCTACGAGATACATTGTGTATATATATATACATATATATATATATATATATATACACACACACACAAAACTCTGCATTACTTACCTCTAACTGATTTAGAAAGAACACTCTGTGCCAACACATTGTGCCAAAGAGTACAAAACTGCTTCCAGATTGAAACTAAATATGGTATAACCCATAAATGTGATGCAAAAGGAAAAGGATATAGTGGGACAATGAGAGAGAGCAAAGACAGAAATAAAGAAAAAGAAAGGGGAAAACTGAGGCGCGCATTCCTGTCACGGTTGCATGATAATTACTGATTCGTCGGTTATTGAAGAACTGCTCACTGCTTTTCATTACCAACAGCAGACGTACAGTGAGACAGAGAAAGGCAGAGAGGAGGAGGAGGAGGAGGAGGAAGAGGAGGAGGAGGAGGAGGAGGAGAGGAGGAGAGGAAGCACCGAGGAAGCACCTAAGGAGAACGATGGTTGTGATAGGTGCTGGGGGAGGTTACCACAGCAAGGCAGGGTGAGTGAGGGTGTGAGGAGAGGAAGAGAGATGGGAGACGTGGTGGTGGTAGAGGTTGTCTGCAACAGTGAACGAGTGAGAGATTTGGAAAGGGTGGAAAGAAAAAGCAGAGTGTGTTCCAACCTGGTCTGTGTGGTCCTGGGGGAAGCTCCACAGCACGGTTGGATCTAGAGGTAATTGACAGACAGCATTAATCAGCGGGTGAGAAACACACCGTCTTCGCTAGCTGCCTCAGAACACATACATATTAATGAGTGGGGTGGGGGCAAGGGTGGCTGCTGCGAATCTGTGCACACGCACACACACTTATATAATCACACACACAAAGCAGCGCACAGTGAAAGACAAGAGGCTGTATGTGCTGTAAATATGCAAATCTATATTCTCAGTGTAGATATGATAGTTTATATTATATACCAAATCATGCACATTTAAGAAAGTCACAGTTACACATACTCTAGATTATTTGCCTAATTATTCATACCTTGATACAAGCCTTGTGGTTTAGCTGAAGAGATGCAAATCTTAAACCAAAAGGCTGATTATTAAAACAGGGTTTTGTGTTATTACGATTTTTTCCAGTAAACAATGAAATAAACATTAATGCTGGCAGATTAGCGAGGATGATCAATGGATATGCAGATCAAGGAATCTAATTACTTTACAATATCGTTTGTCAGTGATCCAGGGTAAAAATATTACCCTTAATAAGTTGTTTTGGACATTTGGACAGTATCTTCTGCCGCCCCACCAGACTCTTTTCCTCAGGCTGTTAGAGCACTAAATGCATCCACCACACATTAACACAAAAATCATTTTTTCCTTTTTATTTTTTAAACATACTTGTTTTGTGAGTGGT
Source organism: Leuresthes tenuis (assembly GCF_036924035.1). Lineage (NCBI taxonomy): Eukaryota > Metazoa > Chordata > Actinopteri > Atheriniformes > Atherinopsidae > Leuresthes > Leuresthes tenuis. The sequence goes on along the minus strand of NW_027325361.1, from coordinate 9,955,902 downwards.
GAGGAAAACCAGACACAAACTGTGTAATTGTAGAAATAAAAAAATTCAAAATGAAAGATCAAAGACATCAACCACCAGTCAGAACAACCATCACTTCCAATGCAAGACCACCAATAATCCTCATTCTTATTTAAATATCTTCATCCAGACACAAACAGATATTCATAAGTTTTTATTTTACATATTAGACGAGGACTATCTACAACTAATGCATACATACAGCTTTTTTCTCAGCTATATTTGTTTGATATGATAGCATTGAAGATGGTTCAGGAAAGATGTGAGACATAAATAACCGCACAAGATAACCTTTTAATTTGGCTTAATAAGCAGGCTTAGGGTTAGCCTTCATGTCACATTTGCATACTTCTGCAAAATGACGACATCTCTGTTAAAGCCAGCTCCCGCGCTTGTTAAGAGCAGACTTTCTCACAGTGTGCCACGTGTTTGAAAGCAGGCAGTCACCCAGCCATAGTATGGACACAGGGGTCCTGGTAAACATGGCTTCCACAGCTCCAAGTTCATCCTGTGACCCTGGCAGGAACAGCAAGTGTTTGAAGAGACCAGCTCTCACATGCCAAGTTCACTGTCATAGACGCACAAAAGGTCTACAGGCTTACGAACACACACCCCGACCTCTAGCTTAACAAAATTATGGGAGTAAAGGTGAACCTGAAAGTTTTTTGATTTGCACAGTTGCAACTGTAACCATGTAAATGATGCAGCTGGTCAAGTGCCCTAACAGAAAGAAGTACGGTTCTGTTCTGAGCACATGGCCAAAATCATGCTGCATAAGATCATGAAGATAGAGGAGATGTCAAGAGTATGGCTAAAAAACCAGGGTGACTGTGAGAAGGAGGAGTACAATGGACACGCACATGACAGGATGCAGCAGAAGCTATAATGCCTTACGTAATCCTGTTGGATAATTTCATGGGCCTCTTTCTGAAAGGAGCGGCACAGATAAAAGACAGCAGAGCTCATGGGCCTGCACTCCAACTCTGACCACCCCCACTTTTTCTTACCCTATGATCTGCCACAGTTAGGGCTATTTTATGCTTATTTACTGGGTGAGAGGATGGGAACTGCTGCTGGAGAATGATACATGACAGAGGATGAGGGATGAGAGGATTGGAAGAGAGAAGAAAGAGAGATAAGAGGATGGAGGTTTCTTCTGTCCAGCGCCTACTTTGTGCAATGACAGGTGTGTATGGGTATCAAAACAAGAGGAGTTCCAACTCCAAAGACCGCCTTTTATGTACATTCACACATTCCACACAATACGCCAGGTGGTTCACAACTGAATCAATGGGCGCTGTGCCAGCAGTGCAGTCAAAAGGAGTGAGACTGAATTCAAGATTAAATTCCAACATTTACTGGTCATACTCAGTAATTACTTGAGTTTTGGTAAAAGTCAATAAATAAAATAACAATGATGGTTACAATAATATAACTCATAAATACCAAAAGTATGGATTTAAATAAATGAATACAGAAATAAATGGTCTTACGCTCCTCTTTGTTATGGTGGCTCAGGGAGATCATGACACTTAACCACATGGACTTGAAGTCAGCACTTCATCTCCAAAACATTTAATGCATGTTGACTAGACACGTTCAATTTATCATGGAGTTACACAGCTGGAGACTGGTGGAGAGCTAGACATGTGCACGAATAAAGAGAACATGCGAGGCAGAAAATAATGAGCCTTAACAACACACTTTTCCCCTGCTGCTGAGGAGAACTTCTGAGCGCAAACCAACACCTTTCTTTATCAATTAAATTTCTTCTCTCAACTCCATCCTGTGTGCATTGTCTTTTCTTTCCTATGCGCCCTTATTCTCTCACTTCTATTTTACTGAGAATCATTTCTCCTCCAACTTGCCTCTTTTTCCAGGATCTTCTCCTTCACATTTTCCTCTCATTTCGGCCCACCATATTTGTCTCATTTCATGCTCCTTCTTATTTCTCCATGCTCAGCCCATTTCCTATCTACAGCTCTCCCCTGCAGTTTTCTGTCCTCCTCGCTTCTGCACCCCACTCTAGATTTTTCTCACTTCTTTACGTTCACATACCCTCCCCACTGGTCGTGCTGGGCGTGTGGTGGATACAAGATTGAGGGAGCCTGAAGGGGGTTAAGGCTGAAAGTTGAAGGTTACGGAGGTGAAGAGGACCCCTGCTGCTCAGCCAGGGGACACAAATGTCACAACGACAGATCCTGCATTGGTTATTCCACCCTCCCCTCCCTCAAAAAGCCACACACATGGCACATCGCACACACAACAAGAGGTTCATGAAATATTCAATTCAGAATTTTGCAATACAAAAATGAAAGTTAAACTCTGCAAACAAAGCTTGCAATAATGTTCACTTTAAAAGCATTTTGATAGCATGCTCTCATCAAGTGCACTGAAAATCTGGAGGATTTGGACTTTCAGGGATGTTCAGCTTTACAAAATGCAGGCTGGGAATTTAACACAAACCTTGTATAAATATTCTTATTTTCTCAAAACTCCAAAAACATCCCAACTTGGGATGGGAACTGAGGACACAAACAAGAGCAGTGGCATAACTACAAATATGCTGTACAGTTAATGGAAATGTAAAACCTATGTACACTACATTAGCAAGACGTGCAGTTCTTTGTTTAAGGACACATCAGTATTATTTCTTCCACTTCTCTGAGGTACATCAACCACTTCCTCTGTTTTCACACTCTTGATCACATTGTCTGACATCTGTTTGTGTGCACAGGTCGCATGCAAATCATGCTTTCTTAGACGTACTTGAAATATAAAACATCAGTTTAAAAAAAAAAGCTGGGAGTGCAATGATTTGCATCTTAACAAAAACGTTGTTTTGGTTTTTTTTATTCGCAATAGAGCATAGAAAAAAATGCAGAAAGTGAGCCATGACCAAATATTACCTCATCTTGGTGGCAGCAACACATCTGAAAAAGTTGTGATAGGGGCAACAACAGGCTGGAAAAGTAAATGGTACTAAAAAACAAACAGCTGGAGGAACATGTTGTGGCTGGTTAGGTTAATTGGGCAGAGGTCAGTAACATGACTGGAAATAAAAAAAAGCCCCTTAGGCAGAGTCTGTCAAACGTAAGGAAGGGAAGAGCTTCAGCTATCTGCAAAAGAATCTGTCTGCAAATTGTGGTGCAGTTTCAGAACGATGTTCTTCAGGGGAGAATTGCAAAGACTTTGATTATTTCATCATCTACAGACGAATCAACATTTGAAATATTTGAATAAAATCATGGAGGAGACGGACCATTGTTTTTCTTTTATCAACAGTCCAGCATCCCTGATGGCATGGGGGTGCCAGAGTGCCAATGAAACTGGCCACTTGCACATCTGGAAAGGCACCATCAATGCTGAGAGGTATAAAGAATTTAGAGCAACATGTGCTTCAAATCCAGACATCTTTCTCAGGGAAAACTCTCCATGTTTCAGCAAGACAAAAAAAAAAAAACCCTGAATCACAGTAGTAGCCACACCAGCCGGCCTGCAGTCCAGACCTTTTCACCAAATTAAGATATCTGGCAAATCGTGAAACACAAAGTAAGGCTAAACAGCTAGAATCCTACCACCTCAGACAGGAAAGGGACAATATTCCTCTCCCACAGGTCCAACAACTGATCTCCTCAGCTCCCAGAAATGCACGGACCGTGGGTGCCACGGCTTTAAATGTGACCCTGTCTCAGTTCTTATGGGATATTTAGCTGCCATCTTTTCAAGATTAGGTCATATTTCACTTCCAACATTAGATGATAACTAAGTTTAACTAAGAACAAAATATTGCTTTCATGAGATTTTTTAAATCATGTCGTCTCTGGTTTTTTTCACCCAGCGTCCCAACATTTTTCGGAATTGTGATTATGCGTCGATTTCTCTTTCCCCTACCTACATCTAAGCTAAAGGTGCAAAAGACTGAATATGTGATTATTTCATTTGCAACAGTTGGCAGAATCTATAAAGAGCTGTTGGAAGCAGTATAAAAACAGTCCATCTTCTGTGACATCAGTGTCAGCTACACTGACAGGAGGAAAACAACCTACAGCATATTTCACCCTGGCAGAGCGGAAACAGATCCAATGGGTGAGAATTGAATTGAAATCACCTATTGAGAGTTAGATTCCTCCATTCACACCCAAGAAAATGGAAGTGGGCAATTGTGACGACAAAGCTCAAGCCGTGACCGCTGGTCTCTGTTGGCAGTGTGCATGTGTGCGACTGTGTACTGCATGAGTAGATATGTGTTTACAGATAGATAGCAAGCTCAGGAGTGAATATTTACAGTACAGTAGCTTGTCCATTGATCCCTGAGGGCTTCAAGCATGGCTGACCTCCCACAGTCACAATGGGGGCAACATGCAGGCAGCCCCTGAGCTGTGACACAGATACTGGTGAGAGGGAGCGGTGATGGTTGATATGTTCAAAAAAAAGAAAAAGAAAATCAATGTTCTGGCTATTTCTGACACACCTGTCTTTGAAAGTCAGGAAAAGGAGGGTTAATGGGTAAAACATAATGAATACTGAAAGCAGAGCAAAAGAATGAGGTGTGGGAAGACATGGATGAATTGCCTTGGAGTGGGAGGTAGACCTCAGACTCTCTCACTGACAACTCTTCTCTTGTATCAGCCTGGATCATCAAACGTGATGGGATTAAACAGAATAAACCAACCACACACACACATATATATATACGTATATATGCACTAAAAAAAAAAAAAGATGAGAGGAGAAATAAGCCTACTGCTTTACCTGCCATTTCTTTAATTCTCTGCATAAATAAATCAGTGTCTATTGGCACATCCAAGTCGGCTAAAAATGAAAAATGCTGGCATGTTCATCTTGGCACATTTCTATGCTTCTTGGGATTTTCAAGTAGGCTAAAAAGAAGCTGTTGGCAGAAGATGTCATTCCTAATGCTGCTGGCTGGAGGAAAAAGTTGGCAAATTACTCTAGTGTGTCAGAAACCTCAAACTGCCCAAGCACAGCGAGTTATTCAACTTGGAGTCATTTTGTCACTCAACTAAAAAATAAAACTCAGCTGAATAGCTTTGAATGGCATCGTGCTGAACAAAAATAGCTTCAAACCACTGGAAAAAGCACATGATGAACATGAAAAATAGCCACAGAGCAAAGGCGTCTCTGTATACAGTATTTCTATAGGTTCACCTTAGCAGCTCAGTAACACTGGCCTGAGCGCATGGTTCTGGCATTCAAACTGAGACTTCAGTGAAACACAAAAAGACCTAACCCTAAATCCAGTGTGAATACACATTTAGATGAAAGCTTCTGGTTTATAATTCTCTATACTATGTGAATCAAACACAGACTTAGAGCCCTCATGGCCATCCAGCGTTCTAAAGGCATAAAAAATGCACTTTTTTCACCATTTCCACCAACGACTGAATGTCTGTTGTGGGTGAATAGGGGGCCTGTTTGTTAAGGGAGGCCAAATCCCATATGGTGAACAGCAGCTCCTCTGGTGAGAAGAGAGGCTGTGAAAGCCACCGGCAGCCCCTCTCCTCCATCCGTGTTCCAGAGATGAAGGGATGTAGCGCCTGCCTCTCCTTGTTCCTCTTTTCTCCATCTCCCTTTGCCTCCTCGCCTCCCTCTTTCTTGGCCAGGGGTTAAACTGCTGCACTCTAACCTCCTTGGCAATGATTTCATTCACTCGGTTTTTCTTGCTCACTCTCATCTCTGAGAGAGATTTATTTCACAGTATGTAGTGGATTAGGCCCCCTCGTATGCCCCTGGACAAAGGCATTGTTTTAGCACTAGCCTGCTTGCTATAACTGGAGGAAGCTACCGCTACTAAGCGTCCACAATATGGCCATTGTGGACATAGGGCTAGAAGGACTCTGCCTCGGAGGCCGTCTAGACTTTGAGGCTGGGCCGACTGGAGAAACGGGAGGAGAAAATCCCATCAGGCAGTGGAGTGAAAGTTAACTAAGGTAACCTGCTGTGAACCTGATGAAGATGTCAAGCCAACATATGGCAAAAAATGTCTATTGTCAGAACAAGGAGCTTTCTTCCCTCTGAGGGAGGGTATGCTGGAGGAGGAGGTAAAGAGGAGCAGCTGAAGAAAACTAAGGGGGGTTGAACAACCTAAAGGAAGGAATAACTGCAGTGGTCATCGTTTTACTTCTGGATCAGTAGTCTTATTCTGGCCGGGAGGAGGCCCAACCCCTCCACTCACAATTAAAGGAGTAAGCAGATTAACTGGCATCTTTCAAAGGCCAACAGAAAGAAAAACACCGTCGCAGCCGTTTAAAACATCTTTTTCCCTTTGCTTATCGCGTCTCACACAGCACACTGCAAATGGCATTACATTTCATGCTGATTTACAGAGGTTTAGAGAAAAAAGAAACTTTTTAAACTGCGATATGGTCCTTAAGTTTACTAATCTTGACTGGTCACACCATTTTGTTACAAATGGGGACTGTGACCTGTGGAAAATAAGCTTGAGGTACTCACAAAACTACCTGGATTCAATCAGAGGCAGATATTAAATTAATTGTTGTGGTTAGATCTTAACTATGGCAGAACAGTTACATACAACACTGAAAAGCTTGTCCTTAAAGCACAATCGAATGCATCACAATTGTGATCTAGATTATGTCTATAAATAGGTCCAGATTTCCAAAGCAGTGCTAAAATTTGTTTCCAATGCTTGAAATTTTTGAATAAACAAAGAGAAAAACAACCTCTAAGGTAGAGCCTGCATTACCAGCCAAAAAACCCAACTGGCAGGCTTCACATGTGAGAGATGCTGGCCTGAGGGATTTCTAAGCCATTTCTACAGCTACATCTGAAGAAGATAAACAACAGTCTCAGCTGGAAGGAGAAGAAAGAGAGAGCTGCATGGAGATGATGTGACCCTATTAATGCCACATTAGTTGTTCCGTCTTCCCAGCTATGTGAGAAAAATGCTTCAGTGGGACGAGCTGAGAGAAGGAGGGGGAAAGGAGGTGGAGAGACAGCGAGAGATAGAAAGGGAGAAGTGAAAGCGATACTGTCTCCAGGCTAGTTGGGATGCAACCCAATTTCACAGCTTCACGAATGAGTGGCACAGCATATGGATGCAACCTTTGTGACAGCCTCTGTGTATCACCACATATCAGCATTGATATTCCCAGTCAGATTCCATACTGGTCCAACATTATGTCAAACACCAGCTCCGCATGACTGCATCTTCAACACAACACGCTCAGCATGTTTGTTGAGGAGGAGGAGGAAGCCTGAAAAAAAAAAAACAACTAAAGCCATATCTTATCTGCCTTTATTATGTTTTGCTGATGCTTATGTTAAGAAAGTAATCTGCCCCAAAACCTAAGATATAACCTGAAAAAACACAAAATGGTTTAGGTTTTCATTTCCAAATAAATGCAATATGGGAGCAGACTGCAACAAGTAAAATGTGATGCGTCCATCTCTGGATGCTGGATGGCTGGCTGAAACATATCTTCATATTTTTCTCCATATGGTTAAACCATCTGCCTTATTAAAATGATCTATCCAAGCACAGTCAACTTCTAACTCTGTTATTGAGATAATATGCAGAAAAGTTCAGTATATATCCTGTCACAACAAAGTAACTTACTTAACAAGGTAGGTTTACTTATATATCACGATAACACTCTTCAGTAAAGTCTATTTACAATTGCATTAATTCACAAAGAGTAAAAGAGGATTTTCTGTGTCATGTGGCACTGAAGTGTGACATAATTTAGTTTCTGGGCAGGCTAGTGAAAGCTGGTGATCTGGTCATTGTCAGACAGTTGCAGATGCTGACGAGAGTTTCTTCTCTCTGAAGTGGAGGAAACAACATCAGATAAAACATTGTGTGTAGCACAGCAGCTCCTTGAGGTGTGGATGGGGATCGATCCCGGTTAATGTCATATGGCACAGCACCCAGAGGCAGCCGTGTGGTGCCGATGACAGTGTAAAGCCTTGCCTTTGGCGGCTACATGCTCGGCGCTGCTGAGCTGTGAATTGAAGTTCACATGCAAAGGCTTGACAGACAGACAGCTCTCAGTCAGCCAGTCAGTGAGTCAGTCAGCCAATCTTTCCACTGGGATGGCAAAATATCTGTATCAGTTAAAAGTGTACAATAGTGCCTAATCTCAAACATATTCACAAGGGTCTCAATTCTCTGCAGGACTGATGGATGAAATACTGACAGAAAAATACAGAGCAAACTCAGTTACACACACAACTCCTAACTGAGAAAACGGAAGAAGTGAATTTCATATTGTGGAGAACTAGCCCTTGTAGCAGGGAAATACCTGTGCTGGTTCCTTGATAAGGGGCCCCCTACAGAGCAGAAAATTCAACCACTCCCCTATTCCCCTATTATCCCCATCATGATTGTTTAATTCCGTGGTTTAATTCTTCCATTTTCAATACCCACTTAATCCAGCTGCCATTGGGAGAGATGGGGGGGGGGATACACGCTGAACAGGTCGCCAGTCCATCGCAGAGACAAATGAGAAAAACGACAATCCACGCTCACATTGATTCTTAGTGTAAATTTAGAGTCACTAATTAACCTGACATGCATGTTGTTGGAAAGCGCGAGAAAGCCGGAATACCCGGAGAGAACCCCCGCATGCACATGGAGAACATGCAAGCTTCACACAGGAGGGCCCCAGATGGAATTCGGACCAGGAACCCTCTTCCTGTGAGGCGACGGTGCCGACCTCCACACCGCCCTGCAACACCAACTCAACCGTAAAGACATTCACGACAAGGCCACTTTCCAGCAGAGATTCCACGCACTGTAAACATAAAACATGAGTGACAGCTAGCTTATTCCAGGGGACAGTGGCTGGCACTGATTACAGTGTTCGCACAGATTAGATTTTCATGAGAAATTACTGACCCCCGAGTATTCTTGACAACAAAGTGTAGAACATTTCCGAGAGAGTATCTGCATGGTCAGACATACACGTGTTATGGAGAGGATCAGTGTTCGTATGTATCTGTAGATGGATATAATTATGTTCTCTGTGGTTTAATGACACAAAGTGGGCACTGCAGAGAGTTTTCTGCCTTTGGCATCTGTTGGAATCCAGTCAGTCTGTCCTTTTTCTGGCCTGGATCCAGAATCTTTTTCTGGCTCTTCGCACCAGGATATGATGCCATTAGAGTATGGAACGATTTCCATCAATCTTTTTTGGTGTTTGTTACCCTTAAATGCCTTGTCATCTCTGCTTAGACGTGTGTTTTCCAAAACAAACCGGGATGAGCAGTACTTTTTGAAAACTTTCATTAACCGCCATAGCCAGAGGAGAAAAACGTTGTCAATGCAGCATCATAAAGGCCAGAATATGGACACACTCCAAATTTAGGGGGCAGGTAGTTTAACCAAGCACAAGTGGCAGCCAACTTGGCAGAGAGAATACTGTGTGACACAGTAGCTGAAATGGGCGTGAATGTGAGAGTGAGAGAAGAAGAAGAAGAAGACACTGTCACTTTGACTGTGCGTGTGACTACATCAGAAAGTTTTGAATCCACACTTTTGATAAGATCTACTTGTTAAGATCTACAAAGAACACTGGATGTTTACAAAATTTTCAAAGACATTCTTGGTAATTTGACAACAGAATTCACCAAAACATGTTCCCACCCGACACAGTTTTGCAAGAACTTTGTCACTGACGCAAGCTTAAGGCCACAAAGCCTTGGTTTACATTGGTACATTTCTGTATCTGCTAAACCTGCATGTCAGGGTGCTGCAGACAGACTATTCCTCTGCAGAGTAGGTACAGGAACCTATACTGGTACCAGTCCTCTCCCTACACAGAGCTTCATTGCAGCACCTTGTGCCCATCAGAGATCCGGGCATGGGCCCATTCATTAAATACATCAAGAGATTTTTTTTTTTTTGTTTAACTCATCTATTAAAATCCATTAAAACTTTCACTTATTAACACTAATTCAAAATCTCAAATAATTCGGTTCAAAAGAGCTTTCTGGCCGAGTCAAGTAAGTTTGATGAAAGTGAAGCAAAATGGTGGTGGAATATACCCAAAGACTGGATATTTACCAGTTTCTGAACACTCGGCAAGTATTACACAGATCCTCGACAGGTTTTCAAATTACATTTTTAAACTCATGAAGCGCTGGTGTAAGGTTGGCTGCAATAACTTCATTTCCTCCCAGGTTTGGGGCTCTGTAACTTGTAGGCCTCCGCTGTGTCAGATCAATGGGCCCACCAATCTGGCAACGCTTCATCTTTAATTAGAAAACTGGCTGAAAATACACCAACAAAACGGAATAATTGGAATCAAGAAGCAACTTTCATTTTATCTTGTTTCCTCATTTTCAGAGCCCTTGTTTGAAAATGGATTATGGGATAACTCAGCATTTTCATTTGTAAAAGCTAAAGAACTGAAACCTTAAATGGAAACTTTTGAACATTTGCAACACCTTAACACATTAAATACTTCAGACCACACCGTCCCAGACGACACAAAAAAAGGTATGTGCCAGGAAATGATTCAAACCAGTAAGCATAATAAGTTTGGAGATGGAGAACATGCGCAGAAAAACATATTACAGCCATAATTCCCAGCTGCCTCATGACTACACAAGCAGTGTATACTGAGGAAACACATGTTAGAAACGCCATACTCATATCTTATTGGATGCTTAAATTCTAATATGATGCTGAAAATTTTTTTTTACATATTTATGTACCGACCAAGTCATTTCAACCACACAGATGAAGCGCAGGCTCTGAGCACCAGTTGGATAAAACCCGTCAATCTGTCACAAATTACCGTAAAAAAAAATTCCAGTCAAAATTGAGTCATCACTTCTCGCCTAATCTTATCGAGGTTTATAGATAATTCAGGAATACTCAGCTTTTTAGGAAACATGTTCAACAACAGTGCATTGGGTGAAAAAGCTCCAAAGGTTGATGGAGCACTGGAAGGTGAGGGGGGCATAAATGCGAGTATCTCCATGAAAACAAAGACCTTACAAGTGAATTACATGATTTGCAACAATAAATGGCCTCAGACATTCATAGAGGCATCAAGATTGACCTATATTTTCCGTCCTAAAAAAATAGGCCAGAAACCAAATTAAGGGCCAGTAGGGCTCCTACACGCAGGCAAGCGCCATCATCTTTGCAGTAATTGTGTGTTGGTAGCAACCTAGGAGCAGCCTTGAGTGGAGAGACATAGCCTAAGGGCATGGCTGTTGACGTGTAAATAGCATGGGTGGAAGCTGAAATGACAGCACAGACAGTAGGCTTGTACCCTGCTTGACTTCTGCTTGACTTGGATTTTGGCCCTTGCCACAGAATTAGGGTCTAAAGGACAGCAAAGTCTAGATTCGCATGTGCATGTCAGGATACCAGTCCTCATATCATGTCAATAAGTAGGTTTATTTCCTTAATTGCCAGGGAAAACACATTTCTGTCTTTAACATCATTCATCTTTTAGAGTGTTTCACATAAGTCTATATGGCAGCAGCCCAAATTAGGCTAGAATGCCACTTGAAACTGTCTTCTGGAGAAACTGCTGCTTTTTTCTGCCTTTATGCATCATGTACAAGCTGGATTCATAGAACCATCACTGGTAAATAAAACGATTCAAATAAGGTGCATCCATGTCAGCTAAAGGACAGACAATGTATGCATTTATGGCCTCAAACTTATATCAGAACATTCACAGATAGAGGCTCCTGTTTGACAGTCTGAAGGTAAAGTCAACTCGTGAACTTTTAACAAGCTTCTAGTGTTGACAATTCCTCCTGCAAATAACATGTTAATGGCCCAAGTTGATGCGGTCATGAAAGGTAGTTCAAAAGGAATTTTAAATCCTGTCATCCCAACATGTGCTCTGCATGAGTCACAAAAGTCAGCATATTTTTGAGCCCAGTGTTTCTATAAAATCCAATTTGCCAGACTGGGACAGATTAACATCACCAAAGCTAAATTAAAGCAGGGGCTGTGTTAATCCTGCTCATTTGAGAGCTAAACTAGGCCACACCGGTATTACATGCATAAGAACCAGCCAATCGTTGTTTTCTGACTCAGAATAACGGATTTTTGATGGAGTGCAACTGCGAGTGTTTGGTTGTGCGTGCATGCTTGTGCCATCTGCTGTGCTAAACATGCATTCTCAGAACCATCACTTGTCACACCCTGACAGGAATCATGTGAATAAAGGCTTAACATCGTGATAACACTTTTTTCTATGCCACAATCAGATGGACATTATTGCCCCCTGTGTTTTATTTTCATCTTAAAAAACACATAAAAATGCTTTTAGAGGAATTTAGATCTAAAACTTAAGAGTGTTCAGACGGTGTTCCTCTGTAATCACACAAAGATGTGCAACACATGCAGGCAAAAAAAATAAAAATGAGCCACCAACAAAACTGCTGGGAGGCTGTGAAGTGGGGACAACATGATGAAATTCCTCTGCATTCATCAAAATCATCTCATTTTAAATTATTGATCGAGTCCCTGCTTTTCCCCACATTTTTGCCATGAAGAGGGGAAGTCTAAAAATAGTCTGCCAGAGTCAGTGCCTAGAAGTCTTTCCATGTTCTCCCAATCTGGCAGCTTTAGTGAATTCAGATGAGCCTCCTGTAGCTCTCTCAGCCTCTGTGTCTCTATCTCATGCATAGCCTCACACATCTGTGCTGCTGTGCATACTCATACACAGCCATACACTTCAACATGTACCTGCTATCACAGAGTCTAACAAAAAACAGTTTGCCCCTAGAGTTTCAGTGCTGTGTCAGGGAGTGGGAAAGCTCATCCAGCAACCTCCTCTGTATCACCTCTCAGTTTACATACCACTATCAGCATATTCTTTGCCTCCGTTGCCCTCTGCCCCACCCTATTCTCATTTTGCCACACTTCTCTCTTTGGCCAAAAACACTTTCTATTTTGCAGACACAACTGAGAAGCCCAACTGCAGCTACGGAAAATGTGCTTGTGCTTACTGTAGATGGACCAAAGAGTCTAAGGCCACATGACACCAACTGAAAAGTCACAGTTTCCTCTTTCTACTCTCCTTGTAAGGCCTGCTGCTTCCTGTCATAACGAGTGACATTCAGAAAGGAGGAGAGATTGACTGCGATAAGTGACTGTGCAACTAATGGTCCGATCACAGAGGCAGGGACAGCCTACATGTCTGACACAATGTGGGAAAAGACCAGCAGCTTCAGGACAGGATGAGTGAAGAGAAAACCGCAAAGTTCTTTTTATAGTGATTAAATTAATTTTTTTTTTTTTTAAAAACACCCGCTAACATCTGGCTTTTTAGTCCAATAGAGAAGCGGTTAAGTCCCACATGAAATAACTGCAGAATTAACGAGTATCTTTCAGCTCCTGCTCGGGCCGGCATTGATGGGAGCACAACACCCGGATGCATACGCTAGTTTTCACTGGGGGTTCGCTCTCAAAGCCAGTACATACCAGCGCAGTACTGCGGCATGTCAAATTCTGCCATTAAAAACCAGTGGGAAGTGTTGCAATGCAGATCACATCGGGCCACACGGATCACAGATTGTCAGCTTTTAAATAATCATTTGAAAAATTAACGTTTGATCAGTGATGTCATGTGCTGAAAGCAGTAGAACAACCTACATAATTGGGGGGGGGCTCCCATATATTAGCTGTTTTCTGAATGTCTGACTAGATTAAATGACAGGATTGTATAATGCCCGGGTTGTTTCACATCCTCAGTTATCATTGTCTGCTCAGCCATTTTACAAATGTGCTTGATACTTGACAATGCTGCAACAAAAGCAGGCCAGAAAAAAAAAGCTAAAGCACCATAGAAGAAGAGCATCTATGGGACAGGAGCCAGGATGTACTTGCATGAAACTGTCATATTAGAAAGCTGTGTTTTTTTTCAGGAATGGAAAATAGGACAGTGTCGAAGAAGTAACACAGGGTGGTTTTTTTGGGGGGGAAACAGGGAGCGTTTGTTCTGAAGCACGTTGTTGTGCATCGCTGCACTCTGGCAATCAATCCTGTTGAGCAAGACAGTCGACTGCAGTCCAGTCAGAAACAAGAACTTGTCTAGTTATTTCAGAAATGATGATCTCAGTCATGATTATCAGAAACCATGGTCCAATACAGTGGATATGTCACATTATATCAAAGTAGTGCCATTTCTCTTTTATTTCATGGCTGCAAGTCAATATGAATCACTGGTTGTAATTTATGACATCCCCTGCAGAAAAGGAGGGATCCTGAAAAACTGTGTAATATGTGTATTTCATCATTACTGCCAAAGACGTACCCCAAAGAAAAATCTCTTTGTCTGGTCCCGGGAACAATTCACACACAATGCATCTACAACGGCAAAAGGCGGGAAAATACATTATTATCTGAAGCAAAGCAGGCCGGGGGGAAATGTGAGGACTACACTTGCTTCAATCTCTTTTAAATCAGAAAAGAGCTGAAAAGAGCAGCCTGGAGCTAGACCCAGTCAGCAGGGGAGCAGAAACACTGGCTGGCCAAGTTTATTGTCTAAAGATCAAAACTGAAATGTAAAGGAGACCTCGTCTTCACCTTACTGTGAAGTGAAAAACACGATGGCACCACAATATCAGATCATCCATCACATCTATTAAAGTTGCCTATCTTAAGAAAAAAAAAAAACGTGTTACTCTATGGTTGCATTTGAGCGAACTGAAACTCGTTTACTGTGGTTTGGATCTCCACTCAGTTTCACACGCACCACATACGGTGTTCACAAAATGTCTACCGCTTCACTGTCATGTCCTTCAGACGTATTCACTGAAGAAGAGTCCACCAATACTAGGTTAATAGCCCAAAATATCCACAGACTGTCACCATGAATGTAGACAAATAAAAAAAAAAGAGGTTATCAAATACTTAAAGCTAAAAATAAGACCAAGATCTATAAACACAGACTTTAACAATAAGGTGGGTGGGGCTTTCTCAAAGTTCACTCACTCACTACCATACAGGAAAGTTGAGACACTTCCTCCGTTCTGTTCAGAGGAAATTAATTAAAACCAAATATAAAACAAATACTGAGACAATATCAAGTTCTGTGTAAAAGAGCCGATCTACAAAAGTCATACGGGTGAGACAAAAGAGAAAAGCAGGGAGGTTTTCAGATAAACAGAGTGTGGGACCTTGGGGTCCGCTCAGGAGTGTGAGTGGAGGAGGAGGGCCTCTCTAATGACCAATCAACACCCTCCTTGCTGCCACAGCATCTGCTAGTACTCCAATGGCCCTCACGTCTGAGTGTGAGCCCACAGTGAACTCAACACACAACTGGTATCCAATCTTCAGAACTGACAATGCCTGGGTCAAGGAGCAATTCTGATATTTTGCCGGATGTCGGTGACTTTTCCAACCTCTTTTAAAAGTTTTACTACATAGGAGTTTTGCTCGAGGAATAAGAGGGATGGAAAAAGGAAGGGGTGAAAGCCAAAGAAAAGAAATGAACATCACAGCGCTGCTTGAGGGGCCTACAGCTGGGAAGGGAGCAGACTGATAACAAACTAGAGAACAGAAGGTGACACTGAAATCTCTGGGTCTCAGCAAAAACGTTACCAGGATATAGAGCAAAAGTAGCTTTCATAATTGGACAAAGTAAAGCTTTGTCACAAGAATTAGTGACTGAGAGATGTCTGCTTGTTCTTTGGCTTTCTGTACAAGCACCAATTCTTTCACCGTTAACCCTCCTGCTGCATAAAGTGAAAAGACAAGGTGAGATATTGAAGCAAACAATCAAGCTGTCACTTATCTCACACAAAAAGAAAACATGCTCAAAGGCATATAACTGAGAGGCACAAGCATGAGACAGAAAGAAGATGAAAAATGCACTTTCATCACCCCTCTAAGGGGAGACGACATCGTATATTGTACGGATTTTAAAGAATGTCAATCACACGACTGGGAAGACATCACGTTGACTCATTCATGCATTCAGACAGTCTATTGCTCACAGTTCATCTGACCTTAAAGAGTCGACTTGTAGGAATGCAGAAAAATAAAACACCAAAGTGAATAAACAGAAAAGTGAATTAAAACCAAATCAGAAAAAAAGGCATCAGGCGACTTCTGTCCAGTGAGGCATCAGCGCTAACCAAGCTGGGCTTCGTTTTAATCATGAATCGTGCCCCGAATTGCAGCATTAATGTTGTCGTTAAACTGATATGCTGATCTATTAAGTTTATTGCTTTGTTAGTGGGACCAATCTGGCTGGAGGGAGCAGGCGAGGACAGGTAGCATCTGTCCCCACCTACCGCCTTGGCAGCATTAGCGTCATCTGCTAGCTTTGGCAGCATCTTGGAAGCACATCAATATGGCTTTATGTAGTCGGGGCTGCTAGTAGCTAGCATGCCAGTCACGCTCTCAGGCAACGCTTGCTCACAGCCCTGAGCATCCACAGTGCACTGAGCCAACAGAGCTAGGCGGAACTGAGCGAGGGCTGAACAGTGAGGCCAGGTCTCCATGGACCTGCATGGGGAAAAAAGGGCCAGTGTCTGTCATCTATCCACACATCCGTGGTTAGAAGTGTGGGACCAAGTCCTGGTATGAGCACTGCCACCACTGAAGCTCCAAACCTTATTTTTCTCTTTAAAATGGCAGTATTTTCTTTTTCCTCTCTTTTTTTTTTTTTTGGTGAACAGTACAAAGAGAAATCCAGTTGAAGAAAACTTGAAAATGTCATTTTACTTCCATTTTACTTGTGCACAGCAAATATCACAACCAAATCTTTAGGGCGGTGGACTAACTCCACCACTGAAGAGAGTCAGTGTTTGCCAAAGGATAGAAGAAAGATTAACCTACCCATGGGAATAATGACTGGGAGCCTATCCAACAGGAACACTCTCCAGAACACTGGCACAGTTAATCACAACGAATTACATGTTTTTAGCTCCACAATTATAGAATTAACAGTATTCTCCTTAACCACAGCAGAACATAAACTTAATCTGCATACATCAGCAGCAAAGCTGGTGTAATTCAGAGTGACTGAATGTGTGACGGATCGTAATAAATCCCTATAGTTAAATGTGTACTGTGGGAACAAACAGGAAGAAGCTTAAAGCTTATACTACACTGATCCACCACAAGGTGAATAATAAATGACAAAATGTATTTAAAAAGCCGTCTTCAGACCACGTTTACAAGTTTTACAGTGCGAGTTCCTTAATTGATGACACAGCATAATGACAACTAATAATCCATTAATTGTTAAGAGTTGCACAGAAAAAAAAAAAAAAGACACATTACAGACATTTAGCACAAACATTTTAAATTAAATATGTAGAGCAAACTGCTGAAAATAAGAAGCTGCAGATTTGGGGAACACTTATAATGTGTTTATAGTCAAATATCAAATCAGCATCGAGTTTAACATGGTCTCTTCCAGTCAATCATTATTCATATTACGCTGTGAATATCTTCTTATTGATAAACATTTCACAATAGTTATGACTGCACAATGTGAAGCGCTTAAAGGTCAGATTATGAAAGCCTGTCTCATTAACTATCAACTGAGGGAAAGTATCAAAACTTGAGAGCAAATCAAAAATAAAAACAAGAGGTGTGTTGCAGACCTATCTGGAAATATGTGGGTGTTGTTTGTGTGTCAACTACTGAAGGTGTAAAACCTAGTTTACACAGGAAATTCAAGGGCGGGCGTACTGACCGTCTACAATGAGTTGAGCTACTTCTTTCTGACTTTTATTACAGATTTTCAAGCAGCAGTTCAATCAAGACTGATCGTGACAAAGAAAGCTACTGTTTATGCTGCAATTGCATGAATTCCTAATGCTGCAGATGGATCTGGTTTACAACCTGCAGGACCAGGATGTGGTGAGAGTGGCAAAACGGTGGTGCAGCATCAGCAAAACTGCACACAGCAAGCTTTCCATTCACTCAAAGACATCACCTCTTCAGTTATTCAAAAGCTTTTCACAGCAAACCAAACTGTTGGTACAGGGTGTGCACAGCAACTAGGAAGCAGGCAGGATTCAGTCTAAAATTAAACTTGTATTTCTTGAACTGTAAAGAGGAGATGTGAGAATTACAAGCAAGCTTCTACCACTTCTCCAAATGCTCAAATGTTCTACATCCTGTTGCTATGACAATTTAATTATAGTCCATCATGGTTGGCCTATCATTTGTTTGCCTCTCTGAGGCAGTGGGAAGATAATGTGTGAATGTGAAGTGGCACTTTTTGGCAAAGAACCTAATGTTTGACTGTGGAAGAAACAGTTCTGGTGTGTGGTGAGTGACTGTGTGGAGGTTTCACAGCATGGCCAAAGCCTATCGGTTATGACTCAAAACATTAACCCATTCAGTTACCCGTGAATGCTGAACACGGTGCTGAGGCAAAAGCAAAAAGACTTGGGATAAATCATATTTTAGGACCTCACATGTGGTTACATATGTATCATTCACACACAGCCTCTCAGTTCAGACTTGGTTACATGATAACCAAGTCTAACAATCCTTTGCACACGGATCTAACATTTGAGAAGCGTTTCATTTCACGCAGACTTCAACGGCTGCCAAGTCAAAGAAAAGGAAACAGATCAAACTCAAGGAGAAGTGATTCATTCCTCATTAGAGTAAATGAAACTGCTTCTTTAAAAAAAAGAAGCAAAAAAAACCCCCAAAACAGTGTAGCATGAACCGTCCCTAACAGAAACTATCATGTGAAAAATTCAATTCAATTCTAAGCTTTTACAAATAAGTAAATAAATCACCTCGTTATTATCTGGTCGTAATGACGTACATACAAAACCAGAGGAAGAACAGCCTGTGAAATCTATATGGTGTGATCATTCATTTCACGAAAAGTGAGACAAAAATGCAGAAGCAGTGAATGAAAAACTTAAGCACACCCTTTGTGCTTCTGCAGGAATTAAAAGGTCAAGAAGCAGGCTAATCAAACAACTGAGTGTGAGCACCTCGATAAAAGCACATGTTTGACATTTTATTTGGTCTGGAGCATTCAGGTGGAGGAGGAAAGACACCAGCAACGATCTTAGAGGAGCAGCTTTTAGAGTCCATCATGCTACAAAAAGAAAAAAAAAGAAAATAAATAAATCACAAACGGGAAACATTCGAGATATTTGCTCATCGGGCCAGGAGTGGACGACCCAGCGAGTTCACCCCAAGGTCATGCAATGCAACACTCAGAAAAACTGCAAAAAAAAAAGACCTCAGACTCTACAGACCTCAGTTAGTATGTTGAAGGTCATGACAATACAATTGGAAAAAAACTAACAATACAGTCTTGTTTAGGTTTGCAAAGCTGCATCTGAGCAAACCACAAAGACAATGTTCTTTGGACAGATAAGATCAAAAAGGAGGTATTTGGCCAAAAAGCACGGTGGCATCTCCTAAGAAACCCAAGCACAGCATATAATTGTCATGAAAAACGTGGGAGGTTACAATGTGGGCTTATTCAGAAACCACAGGACCTGCTCACCTTTCAGTCATTTAGTCAACCATGAACTCCTCTGTATGCCAAAGTTTTCAAATGTGAGAACATCTTTTTGACAGCTCAAGCTTGGCTGATGATGATCACAAATTTCATGCTGTGGTGGGACCCTAAGAGAGCTGCACATGTGCAAACGCCTGCATATGTTAATGAACTGCAGAAACATTGTAAAGAAAAGCGGGCCAAAATTCCTCCACAACGATGACTGATCACATAACACAGAAAACACGTGCACGCAGCTTTTAATGCAAGCAGTACCCATAGACATAGCATTTATTCTAGGTGCTCAATAAAAACGTGCACAAGTTTTAAAAGACTTTATTATCATCACCTGATGTAGGCGTGCACACTCCAAACGTCACTCTGAGGTGGACATGTAGCTAATATTCCCAGGTGCATTCATCCCGGTGTACTCAGGTCATGTGGTGTGGTTCATATGAGGTTGTCTATTTCCAAATTTTAAGACCTGGTGACTTCTTATAATATTCTGATGTGTAAAGCCTCAGAATTCAAAGAGGATTTCCTGTCTTTTTCACATGGCTGTCGTAAAATATCAGGAGTGCGCGATAGCAGCTTTGGTCAAACGACTGAGCTGCCTGTGTATGTTCCACTTGACCTAACGTGTTCAAACGTTGCTCTGCAGCTTTGCTCTGGGGACCTGGAGTCCGGATATGAGACTGACCCAGGATCATACATGAAGGAAGTTAGTTATTACTGTGCAAGCCGGCGGTTTATGAGTTTGGTTTCAAATCCAATATGAGAACTACATCCAAGGACAACTTTCAGTCTACCCCTGTCAGCTCAGCAGCTGCACTAGTGAACCATCCAATAACACCTCTTTAAAGTCAGCACTGAGACGGGCGAAATAAGACAGCCGGAGTAATATGCCATGAAAATATTTATACATGATTTTTGACTTATGAGGGACACTGGATATTGATGTGAAATATAAGTTACTTTATTTCCCATATTCACGAACGCTATAAAAACTGTGTTGTTCTTCAGTGGCCACAGTCATTTCCCAGAATAGTGCTGCTGCGCACCACTACTCGGATGTTTGACCACTGCAAACAGCAGAACAATTAATGCAGCTTGCTGACCCAAAAGTGGTCTTTCTCAAACGATCTTTATGGGGTAAGAAAAATGCCCACAATGGTGAATTTATGGTCAGGCAAATGAAGGATACAGATACTGTATAACACTAACGGCAAGCGTTCAAAGTAGCAGACTCCTCTGACATTGAAAATTTCCTGCTGAACTCGGTGTCGACCTTCTCTTAGCCGTAGGATCTTGACAGGGTAAACTCCAAATCACAAACACATAATAACACCAAAGCAATAATGACTACTCACATTGTCCAAGACCGGCTCAGTCATGCAGTGAAGTCCTGTGACGCTTTGAATCTCACTTTACATGACGTACAAGGGCATTCAGCAACTACAAATATTAAATGGCAGTCTGCCTGCACAGGCTCACAATTACCATAATTACAGGCTGTGTAAAAACAGTCATTTTAGTACGAAAAGACACAAAAGCCAGACACAAGTAAATGTGTTTGTCACAGTGGGCCAACAAGTAGTGCTTATTTATCACATTTAAAAAAATTTAAAAAAAAGATTCCATCAACTAACAAACGGGAGAAATCATTTAAAACATTCACCCATATCCAGGGACACAAGGTTTGTTTCTCATATGTTGTGTTTGGTCAGGTCAACGGTCGCTTTACAAAGATATTTCCTCCCTTTTCAGCTGCTGGAAACAAAGGACGTTGAACAACCTGACATGTACTGACATGAACAACCAGCTATTACAACTGCTGACCTTTCATTCAACACAAACAAACTTAGCACTGGCACAATTAAAAATAATAATGACAATCTGACCTCAATTAGAACTTCTTAACTCTGCCTAATTATGTTTTGATGAATGAGTTGATTGTTTGCTTATGATAAGTCATGAAATAGACACACACTTGTGGAAATTTCCATATTTAAAAGACGTTCAACGTACACCAATGTACAGAAAGGTGTAGAGGAAGTATTCATATCCTCAGGGTTAGGGTTAGGTTTAGGGTAGTAACTTCAGTTGAAGATACAGTTTCATATACAGGGCCAGCCTTTTCTTTATATATTCAATTATGATGTTGGAGCACTTAAACACTGAATAAAATGACTCCATGTGAGAAGCTGAGAGGGCAAATTCCCCATTTGCGGGACATCTGAAATATAAAAATCAACCAAAAGCTTCTTGTTGTACGACAGAGGCCAAAAAGGGAGAGCAACCACTGGTTTGATCCTCAAATGTACTGTGTTTTTAAAAGTTGTTATATAATCTTGGAAGTAACTAATAACCAAAGTGTTCAAATAATTTGCAGAGTATAAAATACGATATTTCCTTCTTCAGTGAGGTGGAGCTGAGTACTTCAAATGTTTCCTTCCTGTAGACAGTTTATTTTTAAAAAATAATAATAATTCTTGTACACGTATTGAAACACCAGAACTATCGGATCATTTAAATTGTATCAATCGATTTACTGTTGCTTAAATAATAAAAAACAATTTATTCAATCGCCATTGAATGAGAACGCCAGCCAAAGGTTTGGAAACTTTTTTTCTGTACACGCTCACACCAGACAGACAACACACATATTATCAGTGGAAATAAAGAGTCACCTACCTTCATTCTCAGATGATGGGCATGCCACCTGTACCACCAGATCAAATGTTCTTTCTGGATTCTCCCTGAAAACAATCAGATATAGTTTCATTTGCAGACTGCAGGTTTGTCCCACTCAGTCAAAGGCACATAAGAGCGCACTCAGCATTGGCAAACCCAACTGTTTGACTCCACTGCCTGCATAAATATTGTTTCTGTGCTCTCGTGTCCTACTTCACAGGAGCCACACTACCCGTGGCAGGAAAAGTCAATGGCAGCAGGTCGGTCATGCTGGGAGTGCTTTGGTCGATGCGTGAGAGAGAGAAGTTAACTCAACATAACGTTATCTGGATGAACTCGTGTTAATGAACCTGGTCGCTTCTTGTCCACATTACCCTTTAAATGCCCCCTGCTTGGCTGTCAGAGCAGCTAACTGGTAGAAGACAGCGACAGACTGATCCAAAAGCTGTCAAGCCAGCTGGCCCTGCAGTTAAATCCACTGCTCGAGATGGCTCAAATTACGCAAAACATTCCTCCGCATTTCCACATGTAGCGCAGAGTTAACGCTACGTGTCTGAAGCGCACACTAGCTGTTAGCTCGACAGTTATACTTGCGAGGCAACAGAGAAAGAGGGAGACAGAAAACTCAGGGGTCTTACTTTATCCTGCTGTCCATGGTTTAGTTACAACATCGCGACAGACCAGTGCTGTCGGCGGCTTTGCTTTGCTCTGAGGTCTGTCCGGTAATTTTTTTTCCACCTCGTCCCTCCTCAATCTCAGCCGTCAGGTCTGCTGTCCTATCTGATACCGGTCGAAAGCTGCTGCGACCGCATGCTTGGAGGTGGGAGAGCGTAGTAGTTTGCGTCGTAATTTCCTGCCGTTTAGGTGGCCTAAATCCCCAGTTCAGCACCGCCGTGACTATTTCCCACAACAAACACCACTCCAGGAAGTGCTGTCAAAGATTTGGTGACGTCAGCGCGTCAGATGGGCACCTTGCCGCTGCTGCCCGCGAGCGTCCTGAATCCACTCATGGATGATGCACGCCGCAGACCCGAGACATGTGACTCACGCTTCTGTTTAAAAAAGGTGCTTCCCAATGAGGCTGTTTCAGTAATTGTGGCAGCAGTAGCCTTTAGCAGTGGCTGTTTGTAGGCAGAAACGTAGTGGATCTCAGCACTTTTACTCAAGTGCTTCCTGGATGTACAAAATAGACATTTTCAGTAGTCGCTGCTTCCCTTAAAACGTTTAAACGTTTCAGAGGGAAGAAGATGCACTATTTTGCATCAATACTTTTATCTGTCAGCTTCAGTTGCTCAATTTTGAAACTTAAGGCTCAAAGTGTCAGTAAAACATCTGTATCTATTCCCTTTGATTGACCATGTCAGTACAAACGTTGGACGTTCTAAATATTATTATCATAATATTATTAATATTATGATCATAATATTATTATTGTTGTTGTTATTATTATTAATCATACAAAATGTATGAAGACCTAATTCATCAGTGTGAATCGCTTTGTCCTCCATGAACGTGGCTAAAAGAATCATCAAAACTATGATGATATGAGTTAAAGCCGTTTTGTTGAAAAAAATTGCAATCCAAGCATTTCAAATGGGCTTTTCTTCAAATAAGACTGATTTTTTAGAGGTTTTAAACAATTGGCTGGACAGAGCGAGCACTGTGATAGTGTCACTTTAAACTTTGAAACTATTGTCTGAATTTTTACAAACAAAACACTGGAATAATGAAGAAATAATTCATATTATGGAAATAATCATTAGCTGCATCATTATAAAAAATTATTTTGGAGCACAATATTGGATCGATGTCAATGAGTAATATCATAACTAATGTAATCATGTATAGGCTCTGATATTGTTAATCTTTTCCCTTTTTTTTATAAATAATGACTACTTTTAGAACTCCTTGAATAGTATACTTAAGTAGCACTTTTACTGATTGAGTTTTTCTTCTTTCGGTGTATTTCTATTGTGTTAGCAAGCATTTTGTTTATTTATTTAGTCATTTATTTCTTCTGATTAAACAGCAGGGCTATTAGGGGTTAATGAGACATTCCAAAATGGAAAATATGGAACTGAAACCAGTACCAACTGATTTTGAACAACCACTAATCACTGTATAAATGTATTTTGGCAAACAGCTGCTTGTCTACACATCATATATCTTTTATTTATCATAATAACCATAGACCATTACATGACTTGCATCACAATGAAGAGTCAATCTGTTTTCTGTACCTGCTTTATCCTATTCAGGAGGGACTGAGGTCTAACCCAGCTGCCGCTGGGTGAGAAGTGGGGTACACTCTGTACAGATCGCCAGTCAATCACAGGGCCACACAGAGACAAATCAGACTAACAACCACGTACTCTGACACTCACTCCAAGAGTCAATTTAGGATCACCAGTTTACCCGACATGCATGTGTTTGGTATGTAGGAGAAAGCCAGAGTACCCACAGAGAACCTACCCATCCACATGCCAAACATTCAAAATCTACACAGAAAGAGTTTAGTCAAGCTACAAACCAGAAGCCTTTTTGCTTTGAGGCGACAGGGTTAGCCACCACACCAGCGTGCCGCCCCAATAAAAAATCCTTGTATCCTTAAATTTAAACGCAAACCACACTCCACATTCTGACCATCTCACAAGTGCTAAATATCCACTCATTCTGTGATGGCATTGGGCTCCATCCTTTCTCCTCTCGAGCAAATATGTCTTTTTAAGGAACTGAATGATTAGTTTTCACCTTTGTTACGACACCATATTGAAAATAAAGAAAAATGTATTAAATAAACAGATAAATAATACCTCAATGGAAGCAAATGCAGATTAAAAATACAATAATACTTCTGTTTTAGCTTGCATAAAATGTTGATTTATGTTTAATTTACCTGAAATTGACATGGAATATGAGTTATGAGTTAAACTTCAACACCTATATTGTTTTACAGTAATATCATGTGGTGCACTGTAAAGCAGGCAACGGTTTAAAATATAGATGTCACCACAAACTGACCCTCATAAAAACCTGGAACTCTCACTTCAGAAACAGCAGAACCCCTGTTTGTTTTAATTTTTCCAGCATACAGTGAGCATATTGTGTGAGACCAAAGGGTGCTACACAGAGACAGTCCACAGAGAGCAGCAGGTGGGATTGGGGTCAGTAGGGGCAAACAGCTGATTTATGGTGATAACAGGTCAATGTTTTCAGGGTTTTTTTGTAATGTGCTCCAATATTTGCCTCAAGCATCACTCAAACAAGATGCATACCTTTGAGTGGTGAACAGCCCACAACATTTTAGTCGTTGTGAAGTGAAAATGAATTCTGAAACAAAAGGCTGTCAGATCAAACTGATATAGTGAAAATCAAATAGCAGTGTTTTGCCCCTCCCCTATTACCACCACTGAAGTGTTCTTTGGCAGAGTCCCTCACCCTCATCAGCAGAGTCACTCAGTGGGAAACACATCCAACACAGAAGAAGTGTGGTGAAAGCTGGCATGATTACTTGACTTCCCACTGCATAATTGCAGCCGTGAGTGCATGAAACCCGTACAGTGATCGTGTTAAACAACAGTTGTCCACATGTGAAATAAATGCTGAGGTTGCAGTGCATAACTCAGTTACACGGGACCAAGAACTAGATGTGCACCACCACTATTGCTATTAAAATCTGCTGTGGGACTCTGTCAAACACACTTCTCATGAACGAGTCACGTTTCTCGACGATATGACACTGATACTGATATTTGTCTTTATACATGTCGACTTTAGTGATCAATATATGGAACTTTATTAGGCCCTCATTTCAGTGTTTGCACTGAAGCTCGTGCTAAGGCAATATTTGTCCCTTTTGTAAATTGAAACCAAAGGCTGACTCCTCACTCCTCTCCAGAGAGTCTTTCTGGATCAGGGCCAGATTTCTTCAGGCTCACTGGAAGGTAATTAAGTGGCAGCAGAGTGGGGCATGCTGTTTCAGGCATCCGTATGAAATTGTAATGGCAGGGCTGTTTTCTTGACATGGGGGCAAGAAAACAACATAACACACATGTACTCACAAAGAGACAGATAAAGGTTTTATGAATTATGGGAGCTGTGAACCACGAAGGTTTCACATTCAACTATAGGACCCAGGCAATATTCATTAAGATGTATAAGAGAACCACTGAAAAAAGGACAAAACAGTATCAACCAGAAGATAAATTGATAAATTGAAGATAAATAAGATAAAATATAAGAATGTACATTAGAGACTGGTTTCAAACATGTTACCTACCTTAGGCATAAACAATTTATCTTGCTGAACTGAGATGCCATTTAAAAGAAAATGAACCACAATGGCTCTTGTTGGAAGAATGCAGCTGAGAATAAATGTAGCCTGAGGCAGAGTCAGCACAAACTCTATCACGGATCCTGGAGTCTTTTGCAGTGCAAATTTGTAAATAATCTATTTTATCTGACATTAATCGGGTTGTTTTTGCAACATAAGATGGCCTGCAAAATCTCCAGATATGGAGAGGTTAAGCAGTATACTTCCAGAGGAAAACAGCACGGCTTGGAGATTGTATCATCTACCGCTTCTTAATTTCTTCCAAGCAAATGTGCATGTCATTTTTTTTTTCTTACCAGCGATGTGTAATTTGTCTGAGGGTGATTTGACCCCACAATGTCAGTCAAAAGACACTTGTCAGGTTTCATTACCCATAGTTCTGGAATAGACACGTCATCAGCAGTGGCTTACAGCGGTGGATAACCTTGAATGGACTCATTAATGTCCACTCATCAACCTCGCAGTGCCTGCTTTAAGTCTCCACGTTACTTTGATGTTATGACGAGAAGATGCTTTTGTGCTCTCAGAGAAAAAAAACAGACAAGGGTTTTTTTTTTTAGGGAGAGGAGGATAACCTGCCTGCACTTCCAGAGGGGTGGGGTTCACAAAAAGATCAAAACATGAAGTTAAAGGTGCCGTCTGTCAGCAGTTTTCGCGGCAACGACTTCGTGGTGAGAGAGCAGCTCCACTGAAAACTGTTCCTGCCGTGATCTGCAAGTTATGGGAGAACTTTTTTTTAAAGATAATGTTGCTCCCTTTCTCTTTATAACATTTCACTGGTCTGAACCCCTGAGATCAAATGATCTGCACTTCATGGCACTGATGCAGCCGATGACTTAGACAAAGACATCTTAAACTTGATGGAATAAAATCAGCACTTACTGTGCAGCACTGGCCATGCAGATGAGATGGTACAACATTTATTTTGGGGAAAAAAAGTAGTGCATAGTGAGAGATTGTCTGAAACTCCACAGCACACGCCATGCACACCAGTATAACAATACGATGATAATAGATCTATAATGAAATATCTTGATTTTTCTCGCCAACTGTGTGGTTTCACCCTCATACCCCCAGCGGGTTCATAGTAGCAGCTTTGAAACAGCAGAGGCGCTGTGTGATCTGTTGAGTCAGAGTTACGAGACGGTCACATGACACCAATGTGACGAGGGACAAACGAGGAAGTAAAACAAGTTAGCGTGCAGTCAAAGCTGTGTGGAGGGCGCTAAAAGTGAACATGTCACATAGACCATCGTTAAGTGTTCACGACATCACTGCCAAAGTGGTTCTCTCGATTCTAAATTAAGGCTGTAGTGGTTTTACAGGAGCATGTTTCACAAGAATTGCCCGAGTAAGGCACTTATCGGGAGACTGATTCTCCTCCATGTCCAGTTTAATAAACGATTTGTAACGATGTCAATAGCGAGCCCCTCAGAAGAGAGGAACTCGAAGCGGCAGAGAAGCAGCTGCGCGCCGCAGATCGATGACAGCAGCAGTCTCTGCGACGCGGTGACCAGCAGCCAGACGGCACGAAAGTTCACAGAAGAAGAGCTGGCCATTCACAGAGTCCACAGAGAGGCGTGCGAGGTAAGCGGTGACGTCATGTAACGCACCTGAGCACCGCCGGTTTTTGTTCTGAATTGCAAAACCTGCAGTTAAAGGCAGTCCAGAGCTTTACTTCACTGATGGAAAGTGTGATGTTATTATAAACTGCAGATGTGCTACAGTACTGGACCGGTTCACATTGAAGCAACACTCAAATATTTTCACATTCATTTTAGGACGTTTATATATCTTATTGCTTTTTGGAAGATTCTGTTATAATTGTTCCAAACGTGTCTGTAAACTATGCAGTGGACCAAAGTGTGATGGAGAAGATGTACCTCATCAGCTCTACAGTGGAGCTGAGAAGTGCTCAAATGCACTTCTCACTTTCAAACTGATAGGCCACTGACCAAAATGATACCAAAGCATTCTGTCATCAGTGAAAAAGATTAGGCTATGTTGGACGTTTAGACTTTTACAGTTTAGATCAAAGAAGTTGAATCAGCTGTGGTTATTCAAACAACTATTTCTGACCAGTTACTGCTGCCAAGCATGAAATTCTGAGTGTACAAGTTGGGATAGCCATGCCATAACCATCATGGGGAAAAGAGTTTTAAACAAAGTCAGATACAACCTCACATGAAGATGAGATGCTGCACTATGCTCTTTGTCCATTGTGCTTGACAGTTAGCATGAGGCGTTTGTGCTGGTGTGCTGTGTTTTCACCAAAGCTGGTACTGTTCATTACGACCAGACATCTCCACTTTGGTCTCATCTGCCCAAAGCACATTGTTCCAAAAGTCTTGTGGTTTATCAGATGCAACTTTGGAAACCTAATCCGTGCTGCCATGTGCTTTTTTTTTTAGGGAGAGAGAGAAGAGGCTTTCTCCTGCAACTCTTCCAAACAAGTCATGTTGTTCAATCTTTTCCTAATTGTACTGTCATGAACTCTAATATTTGATTATGCTGGGAAGACTGGCAACTGTCTTGAATGTTTTCCACCATTATTGTCTTTTTCATTGCAGAATGATGGACTTTTCTCCTTAACATTACGTTTACACACACACCTGAATGTTCCAGGATAGCAAGCCTCTGCTTTCAAAGAGGTGCTCAGACTTGATACCTGGTAGAATTGAAGGATGTTTTGCTTTCTTTTTCTCATGACTGTATCCGTTCTGAAAACAAACACATCTGTCAGGGTTTTGTCAGTTTTCTCATAGGTTTACTGATGTTCATGTCATGAAGTAATTGATAATTGTTTTTGCCACATCCATCATATTCACCAGCTCTTACTCGCTCTTCCATCAAACAGAGCCGGAGAGCTGTATGCTGATGACAGTGGTGAAAAGGTGTCGCCTGCATGCCTTTAGGCTTATCTGTTGTAAATATTGTGCTTCTGAGTGAGGATGAAGTTGAGGCAAGTTGGCCGCGACCTGAGGAGAGTGGTAGGGCCTGGGTGGGAAAAGCACAATACAGAGGGGGCCTAACTATGCCAGCTTCACTATGTGGCCTTGCAATGCCATGTGAAATGACAGGCCGTGTCAAGGAAAAGCCTAGGGCCTTTTTCTCTTTGTGGGCTGTCAAAGCTCACCAACTAGTGCTCTCTCAGTTTGAAACAGACTGAGAGATGACATTTTCTAACTTCCTAAAGGATGGAAGAGGAGTTCAGTGTTTTTCACCCACAGAAGGTGTCTGTGCAGCTCTGCAAAATGAATGATTGATCAAACTTAATTGAATATCGTTTCAAAACAACATGTTTGTTCAAGATGTTGCAAAACTGCTTGATTAATCTTTGCAGATTCTTTCCCGCTGAGTAGTACACAAAAAGACGAACCAACTTAATTAGCAACGCCATGAGAATTAAACCGTGTTACATCTGTTTCGATGCATCGAGGGCATCCAGTTCCTCTTTAGCCTGACCCAAAGCAATCTGTCACTGTGTATATGTTCATATTCAGTCTTATGTTTACATACTGTATACCTTTGGGTGGATAAATGTTCTGTATGTGGTTATGTACGCAGGGAGTAACATGCCAGCATGTGTGTTTGTTTGTCATACTGATTAGACGATGTCTTTGTTATGTTCAGGCAGAGAAGCAGACGTATGTTGACCCCTCCAGTGGGTATAAGGTGTTCACAGAGTATGCCCACCTTCAGAGAGGGAAATGCTGTGGCAGCGCGTGCAGACATGTGAGCTCTTTAGTGTTTCTTTTTTACCTGCATGCGTCTTTTAACGTTCCTTTCTTTGCTTTCACATTTTCCCTCTCCTATCGTACCTCAGCTGTTTTGCCCTATTGTGTCTTGTTTTTTCTTTTTTTATTATTTAGCAAAACATATTCAATGATAAACAAAGCCTTAAAATGCAAATTCTCTGATTTAATTTCAGGGTGCTCGTATCCAAACTTGTGGAGAGATTTCGAAATTGCAGCTCTTTACTATGTAGAGCCTTTTTTTTTCATGTGGTTAGACAATTAACTCAGAAGCTTTTCCATGGACAGATGTGGGCCTTTCCTTTATTATTACATCATCAGCTGAACAGATAAAAAGTCTGAAAAGAAGTGTGGAAGTTGCATTTGGGAGGTTTTTTTCTGTGAACCCGCACAGCCCAGTTTCACCAGAAATTGTGGGAAAGAAGGAACATTTGAAGTAGTTTCACCATCCAGGCTGAAAAAGTTGTGAGATGACAGCTTTATTTAGTTGGTTGCTAGACTTTTTTGTGTCAGGTAACATTGTATAACCAACTAAAGCTGCAACCAATGACTATTAACCTGTATCGTCCATGAATATATGTAGTTTTCTAACCCTAATCTCTGTTTTTGAGAGACGTAGAAAAGGTAAGGACTATGGAAAACATTGTTGGAAAGGGATTTAACACCACTCACCGACTGCTCATTCCTCCTTAAATGATCTTTTTGTCTTACTGAAGAGCGGTAACTGTCGACATCTCAAGTATCGATGTCGGCGTATCACGATAGAAGTCAAAACATCATCAGAAGTGCGACAGCAGTGGAGAACTACATAAGAACACGGTACTCTACAGTTTTTTAGCCTTTTTTTGTGAAATTTCCTTGCGTTTTTCCGTGGATCAAGGTACATATCTTATAATCTGTCATGAGACGACATTGACCCACTCCATGTGTTTAAAGGGGCTCTCGGTGCAACTGAAACAGGCCATCCTTGGGACACAAACACAAAACAAAGCCTTTGTACAGGTACCAGGAACATTAGGTTCAATGAAAAACAAGCACTGGTGAACTAGGCTGCACAAAAAAGCCTTGACATCCACGGGAAGACAGCAGTGGTGATGGACGATCCCAGGATCCCTCCCATGCTCAAATATAATGCTGTTGCAACATTTACCCAAGTGAAGAACTCTTTCCAGCTGGAAGGCAAACCAATGTCCAAGTCTACAATAAAGAGAAGATTTCCCAAAGGCAAATACAGAGGGTTCACAACAAGGTGCTAAACATTAAGCCCCTCGATCTAAGGATGGTGTCAGAAATATCTTGTCTATGTTAAGGCATCTGTCCCTTTACAAATAAACTCTAAATTCTGTCAGTCCTGAGAAGAGAAAGTCCAGATTAGAAAAAGCAGCAGTTCTTTAAAAGGATTATTTGTAGGATAAGACTAAAATGAATCTGTAGCAGAATGATGAGAAGGAACAAAAAGTATCTGAACCATTGGACTTCACATGTGAAACAGGTGGAGGCACGCGTGGCTTCTGGTGACACTGGGTCACATGTTTATTGATAATGTGGCAACAGACAGAAGCAGCCTGATTAATTCTGAAGTGTACAAGGATACTCTGTCTGCTCTGATTCCACCAAATGCCACAAAGCTGATTAGATAGTACTTCACAGTGCAGATAGACTATGATCCTAAACATACAATGACAGCGACCCAGTGGAATATTCTGCAAGACAGTCATTGTCTTTAAATGATTCAGTACAAAGTATTAAAAGTAATCATTTTGTTTATGGTTTATTACATTTGAGCACCTGAAAAACAGAGCCTCCCCCCTATTGTGAGGTAGCCAGTCTCAAATTAAAGTTGTCACTTCAAGCCCATATTTGTCCTAAATCTATAACTTTAATATGTTTAGATGAAAAGACCAAATAACAAAATATCTAACTGTGTCACCTAACAGTATGTACATGTTCAGAAGCCAGATGTTGCACATGAACATTAATGACAAGAAAATGGCCTCTCATGTTTTAGGCCAACTGTCTTTCTTTAAGAATCCATCCTAATAATATTGTATCTCCTGAAATATTTCTGTTGGACTTAAAGAAAATGAAAATAAACATTTAATCACAAAAAAAAAAAATTTTGGTCAAACGATGGCCGAACATATACTGGCCAGTATGTCACTGGATGTTGGGGAAAATACATCATATTTAATTAATACGTTTACTGGTTTAAGGTTTACTGATGAAAGACATTTGGGAGAAGCCCTTTGAACAAGAATTGATCTGCAGTTGCAGTTTTTAGCAGTGTTACTGATGATGCACTGCAACCGCACAATCAGTTCATAGTCTCATTTCATCCCTAAAACCCTTTGGGAAGTAGTACCCTGCTCTGCTCCCTTCTGCTCTGTCCCAGTGAGTCTGGTTCTGGCTTGTTCTGTCCCACCCTGTCTTATCCTCTGTCTTGCCTCATCTCATACCATCTTCCCCTGTTCTGTCCCATCATCCCGTTCAGTCCTGATCTGACTCTTCCCAACCTGATCTACTCAGCTTTGTTCCTCCATTACATGCCGTGTTCTTTTTGGACATGTTTAGGCTCCATTCTCAACTTGTATAAAAAGCTGCTTAGTGTAACCATTATTTAAATCATTCATTTGTTTTATTCTCTCCTCTAGTGTCCGTATGGCCAAGTCAACGTGAAGGACCCTGCAATGAAGAAACAGTTTAATTATCTGTTTTATGTATAGACTGAAGGGCGAAAGGTAAAAATGCAAGATGCCTGTTTGGAATGGAGCCCAACACACTTTGCGTGTCTTCTTCACGTCGTTATTTTTGACTACTTGAGAGTCAAATTTTAGTTGTGTAATAAATGATGAAATATGGGTAGTGTCTGTGCAATACCTACCTCTTGTGAATCACAACTATTCTTCGGATTGTTTCCATTGTCACAAAACAGGAGACGGTGGAGAAAGGATTTGTTCACAAGACCCTCATGTAAAGTGGTCTTTTATCACACTTGCAACTGTTTTGTTGTATTTTTTCACATATTTTTCTCGAATGTCCAATAAAATGCCTCGAGCTTCATTTTTCATGTCTCTTCAAGAGTATTTAATATTTTGAAGTATTCGGCTCCTCAGATGCATTTACAAGGGTTGTGGGAGTATGGAGATGAAAACTGAGAGAGCATTTTAGATCTTCGCCCTCAAGATAAAGGGCATATAAGCGAAAGTAACTGCAGATATTCAGATGGAGTCTTGTGCTCTTTTGCTTTGCATGTCTTATTTTTCTCCCAAATGTACGGCTGCATGAATATTAGCATCATTTGCACTCCACAAGTGCTTGACTGAACTGTCTACGTTTGACTGAGACACTGTGTTGTTAAAAATAGAAGGGGGCAAAGGGTCAGCCCTCGCACTTGGCTGCGCAGCTTTTACACCACTTGATCGAATCAGGCTGTTAGCAAACATGCCATGGACATCAACAGCAGCCCTCCCCACCGGACTTCCAACTCAGCCTCCTGGCAACACTTGGCTACAGCACAGCTCCCCGCGGCTGCTCTCCTGAGCTGCAGCCTAATGAACTCCTGGGCCTTCTTATCCCAGGACTGCAATAGATCAGCTCATGTTCACCAGCAAGCTTCGACGCACACATGCATGGGCAGGCTTACTCCGTCGGAGCGCCCGGTGGCTCCTAATAGGCCAATATAGAAGAAAGGTTGCGCTTAACACCGCACTCTGCAGCCCACGGTAATAGCGCTAGGTAGGGTCAAGCGCTCACGCAGCACTACCTGTGCGTGCAGGAAAAGATGTGCCGCTTGCATGTGGGAAGGCAGCGCGATGCCTTCGGGCGCTCGCTCTGAAGCTGCCACACACACTCGCCTGTCTCCGCCTGATTGGGCAAACAGCGTCGTGATGAGAGGATGTGTCTGCCGCCGACTCCTGTCGCAGCCGCCTACTGGCGCGGCCACAATTTTCTTCGGCAGGTGGGTCCCAAAGGCAAGTGCTTAGTGATCGGAGCAAAGCCCTGTGAACGGCTACAAGGAGATTCATGATCCCAACAGTGCTGGGGAGGACAGGTTCTGGGGACGCTTCGTCAGGCGGGATGAAAGGCGAATTTATTTGGTGTTATTCTAAAGCGAGGCAGCGGAGCGTGCGGCAGCAACATTTCTATAGCGGGACGGTGAAGGTGTCACACTCATCAAGTACCTGGGCCCGCTTGCATGCCGCGGCTCCGCGGGTTTTGCCTAGGGACTTGTCTGTCACATTAAAGTAGATGCATTGCCATTCAGGGCCTTGGCGGTCCCGCAGCCTGACCATGAAATAGGCCAACTTTCATGTCTGCCTCATCCCTCCACGTCTTCCCAATCCAGTGATGGCACAGTTTGAATTTTTTTCCCCCATCATGTTCTAACTTAGCAGTTGGTGACTGAGACACAAACAGCAGGAAGCCCTTTTACAGACTGGAGAAATTTACCTAATTTACTGAAATAATAAATCATATCCGTGGTTGTATCTTATTGGTCAGTAAATGTTTGCCTTATCTTATCAATCGAACTGTGTTGATTTGGGCAGCGATTCTTTTTCTTAAGATGAATTGTTCCTGATGATACTTTTTAATCATTGAGAGTTATATTTACTCGACACACCTACACTTGTATGTGCTATAACTTGCATTATCTGTGAATTAGTGTATTTGTTTCATTAAGCTGTTTTATACGAGCTGGGTGATAAAACTCATAGTTATATATATATATATATATATTTATATATATATATATATAATCATCTTTGCATGCAAATATACAGGCATGCTTATACACAGGCTGCTGTTTCCCTCAGTGCAGATGAGCTCCTAAGTTACAGCCATCAGTTAGACATGTGAGGTGTTTATTTCAGGCCTTTTGGACTGAACATCTCTGACCCTCAGCCGGAGCATATGCTGTGCTGGAGCAGAGTGGCAGCACCGTGTGCCTTTCTACAGGACGATGGCACTAGCCGCAGAGAAAGAGAGAGCTGTCCAGTTTGGATCCGTGACCAGACAGGCTCAAGTCACAACCAGTTGACAGGCCAAGCAGCCCCCACCATCTCAAATAGTCACAGCAGCCCTGCGGCCAAAGGCCCCAACCACAGTCAGTTACAGTGTCTCCATCACTGTTGGCCAGACCAGCCAGGAACTGACACGGGGTTGACGGGGAAAAAAACTTGAGTGTCAGCCGTATGATAGCTGAAAGGAACATCAGTCTCAGCAATTGGCCAGGCACATCTTTGTAAGTTTGTGTGCGCGCGTGCGTGTGGGGCTACGTGCATGTGGGTCTTGATATTCAAGCAGCATTTGAGCAGCCTCTACATCAACGTCTGGTCCTTCTACACAGACAGTGTCAGCTTGCCTCAGGGCAGCAGCCTCCACAGTGGTCATATGGACAACCACATCCCTGTGGTAGAATTAGTGATAAAAAACACACATGGCCACTGAGTGACAGTCAGCGCACTAGATTCCTTTGGACAGACAGGGCTGCAAATAGCACAGAGGGGCAGTTTCTCCCTCAGACCGCAACTGGTGGTCAGGCTCATGCCAGGCCAAGCCGTGGTCGCCAGATGAGCCCAGATAAAAGTCAGGGGCAGTCAAAGGCACCTAAAAGCCTGAGGAGGGCTTTGGCCTGTTTATTTCCCCTCTGGTTCTACACTGAAGCAGTCATGTGTGATTTCTTGTCTACACTTACCAGACAATGTCATTGCTTTCTTTAGCTTTTACACCATCTAACCTCTAACTTTTTACACATTATGTTGCCTTCATTTCTGTCTTAAATGAATGGTTGAAGCAGAGGGAAGCAGCCTGTTTGACAACATAACATGTACAAGCATCACCTAAACCACGTCTCCTTACACACACCTCCTCCTATAAGGTTATATTATGATAGAGAACATCCATCTATTATGTTTCCATGTCCTTTCTTGTGTGTCCAGATATGGACTAATACACGCACTGTTCCCCCAGGAGGATACTGTGTCCCCAGAGAAGCTGGAGGAGAGCGTATGTGTGTGTGTGTGTGTGTGGGATGGTGGCAGTGTGCTGTTGGAGCTGCTCTGGAGGCAGGGAGGGGAGGCAGGCAGCAGTTGGTGTGCAGAGAGCAGAGGCTCAGGCTGGCTAGTTAAGAGCTTCTCTCTCCTATCCTCCATCTGCCAGGGACCGAGGTTGTGATTTGAGCTCCAGCAGAGCAGAGCAGGGAGGAGATCGAAGGAGGGGTGGAGGGAGGTAGGGGATGAATGGGGGAGGTAGTGAGGGGCTGGTGGGAGGGGGAATGCTGCTTGGAAGAGACAGAGAGGAGAAAGTGAAGGAAGCAGGGAGTTGGAAAGGGGGAAGAGAGAGAACACGAATGGAAATGATAGACAGGATACATGAGGATTTAAGAATACATTTAAGCATATTGTTGCCTTTGTGTTCATTTATGTCTTTCTATTTTAAATGACAGAACTGTGGCTATGTTCATTGCTTCTTGTGAATTCTGATATTCCCTTGTCTTCAGTAATTATGACGCCATGTCCACTGAGTGTTTGTAAATATTTCCAGGATGTCTCACCATCCTCTCACTCACCCACCCACCCAGGCTCATGTGACTGGGATACATGTGACTGTACAGCTTTACAGCGCTTCACTCCTCCCTCCGTTCCTCCTCCTCCTCAAAGCCCCCTCTCCCTTCACTTCCCTCCCCTTTCCTTCATTCTGTCAGTGTTTAGCCTGTGGTTCCCTGCACGGCAGTGGATCCAAGGAGAGCCTTTCCGCCTCCTCCTCCTCCTCCTCTCTTCAACTCCTTGCCTCCACCTCTCCTTCACTCCTTTCCTGGCCATGCTCTGAGAGTGACTGAAAGCTCCCTATGCGAGACTGAGCGTCACTTGAGGTGACCCAGAAATGATAACTCCAGATGAACCCTGGATCTGTGGTAATCTAACGACCATGCCCTACAGCAGAGCCGAGCCGAGCATCCAGGAAGGCGAGCAGGCGTCCTGCTTGGTGCCATATCTGTGGTTTCACCGTGGAACCAGGCAGGCTGCAGCGTATCGTGCTCAGAGAACGCTGTGTGCACGTTATGTGTTGTGGTACACTGTGAAATGGATCTCAGCAATGCTGCATTATTGATGAGATACACTGTGATGTCAACCCAGGCTGAAGGAGCAAAGCAAAATGACTGTTAGCACTATGGCACATGATCATTTATAGAGGCAGTACAGAGGAGTAATTAATTGTCACCCTTTTGCTCCTAGCACCAGTGCTCACTAACACTGTATTCTTTTCATTTGTTAATTAAAATCTGTCCATCAACGCCTCACTGTATTGTTCTCCAAGTGCTGATTGTGAGCTTTATGACATCCTCTTTTCTGGATGACCCTCCTTTCTCATGTTAACAATAAAGGCACAGGTGGAGACAACATGTCATGTAGTTCAGTCTGCCAGGTGACTGATGATATAATAAAAAAAGATAAATTGACAACAACAAAAAAAAAACCACAAACTTTTGAATATTTTGATGTATTTTTCAAATTAAAAAACACATCTCATTAGGACTGAGGCACAATTAAAGCTCCTACCAAACGCAAAACAATTTTCATATTTAAAAAAGCCATTTGATACGATTGGGTATTGGTGCATTTTTCATCATTATTTCTTTGCTCTTTGAATGTTGCTACAGGAGGCCACATGTGCGCAGAATGCTTCGTGTCTGAACACCTCATTATTGCTTTGAATTTGTATGAAGAATGTCAGTTCAGTTGTGCAGGAGAGCCTGATGGACAGACACTTCAGGGGATACGCGGAGCACGAGGCCAAGAATGAGTTTATGTTGATGTTGTTCTAATTTATGAAGGATTCATGCAATTGGAAATTAAAATAAAAAAAATAAACGAAAACTGAACCAGAGGTTGTTTGTGTTTTCAAGCTCTTTCTGCGAGTTTGTTCCAAATATGTGATTTGCGTTTGAACCCTTTTGATGATTGAATTTCTTTGTCATACAAAAGAGAAAAAGGGGAAATAAAATGTAGTTGTCCACCCACCACTATTTTGTTCAGGCTCCATGTGATGCCTTTGAATCAAATTGAGAAACTGATGACTTTTTAAAAAGTAAATAATAGAATTAATGTTTTCGATTTGGACACTGAAGACGTTTGTCCACCGGCGTGTGCTTGTGTTTCATGTCCTTGTCAGACTGATTGATCGAGTTTGACTGTAAACCCGTTTAATCACTTATTCACACAAACCTCATTGCAAACGTTCTCATTTGACTTGAATCTCATCCTGCAAAACACGTATAAAAAGGATATTTGATGACACATTCTGTGACTTTGTTAGGTCCCAGATGGGTTTGAAGTCAACTGTAATTTCGATCCCATAGACGCGGTTAATGCGCCTTTTTGGGGCGAAAAGAAATATGTGAGAGTGGAATATATTTGCATTGTTTTGTTGTTGAAATAGAAACGTACACGTTACTGAAATGACCTGATTGTACACTGTGGTGTTGTTTTTCTCTCCATTATGCGACCACTGACTGAAGATTTTTGCCCTCTTTATATTTTGGAACACATCACAGATTATAACCTGCATGCTGAATAGGCCACTGGCTCGTGGCGTGCTATTTTCCTGTGTGCTGTACTCAGTTTAGGGCTGTCTGCATACGAGAGAGGAATATTTAAATGGCCTGTGTTTTAATTGACGCTCCAACTAGAACTGTAAGCAGAGAAACGAGGAACAGCCCCCCATCTACCGGCAGCGTCTCCTCTGCCTCCTCTGCACACAGCGCACAGTCCGCAGCTCCTCCGCCTGCACGCTGCATAGGGAGCTCACACCGCACAGCCTCAGGTAAGACCTTTTCTATTGGTATTTAGTCTTGGGGCAATGATACCACAGAGCTGGATGTGTTTTGACACAAAAACTGGATGAAAATCGTCAGAGGAGTGCGTGTGAAGCAATGCGCGACACATCTGATGATAAATGAAGTGACGTGGTTGGGGATCTGCGGGATAATCAGGGATGTGGTGGGAGGTGAGGCCATCTAAAGTAGCGCGATTTTGCTATTTTAATCCATTTATTTTATCCCTCCCCCCCCCAACAAAAAACGTCCCAAACAAATCTTTCAGCCTGGTGTGATCTTAATGCTACAACCGCACAGCCAACACTGAAGCTCAAATCTGGCAAAGTGGACGGTGAAATATTAAAATGAAAGTTTCAAAAGTGCAGTTTGTGTCGGTGAGAT
Organism: Leuresthes tenuis; assembly: GCF_036924035.1. NCBI lineage: Eukaryota > Metazoa > Chordata > Actinopteri > Atheriniformes > Atherinopsidae > Leuresthes > Leuresthes tenuis. Next base: position 9,916,428 of record NW_027325361.1, on the reverse strand, counting down.
GATGGCTCATCTTGAATTTTGACAGAAGTCTGTGGCCCACATGGATTCTCACGCCATTTTAAGCACGCTTATTTACACTCTTTTCATTTACTTTTTATTTTTTCTCCCCCCAATGCGTCAGGAGTGTAAATAGAGCATGTGTCAATTAGCTTTGATTAATTGGTGATTTATAAGCTTCCATTTGGTCAAACAAGATTAAATTAGGGTCAAATCATTCTGATGAGCTAAAGCAAAAATGACATTCAATGTCTTCAGTCAAAGCACATAGTGAAATGTTATTTGTAAAACACGTGAATGGGGCCATTTTGTTAATAAATTAGATTACGAATGTTTCCAAATGAAATTGTTGCCAATTTTTTGGGAAAAAAAGACAATTTCAATAGATATAAGAGGGTGAGTTTGCGTTTTGGCAATGAGTAAAACCAACGATTACACAAACTAGCAAAAGGGCGTCGCAAGACATATTCAGTGGCAGTTTAAATATCCTAATTACACACAGAGAAAGGGAAAAGAAACTAAACAAAACGACAGCACAAAGACATTATTCTCTCATCCCCTTGGTGCTCTCTGACGCATTGTTAAACCCTCTTCAGTCAAATGAAATGTCACCGCTGGAGGCAACGGGTCAAAACGGCATTTTTATCGACACTAACGGGATGATAGATGTTTTCACAAAAAAAAAAGAAACAAAATAAAAAGACAGAAACGTGTGCTTATTTGTTAGATTTAGACTCAGCTGCGTGGAAGAGGGGGGAGACGAAAAAAAAAAGGCGCAAAGCATATTTTCCGGAGAGTTAAAGAAAACAACACTTCGGATGAATACCACGCAGAGCTCGTTTGATCTTTCTTCTCGGGGTGTCTTTGTCCAGGTGAAATGCAATCCGTTGGTCCCTTTTGAGTCCCATTTGTCGCCGCTTTGCGGCTTCTGCGAAGACACAGACAGAGAGCAAATGAACGGAGCTTTTTCAGAACAACTGCAGGTCCAGCCCGTCCAGGAGGGTTCAAGCCTCGACTTATAGCTCTGTTATCCAGGGGCCTCCAATTAAAGTCAACACAGCCTCAGAGTGTGTGTGTGTGTGTGTGTGTGTGGTAGGGGAGGGGGCTCACAAGATAATGTTACACATCTTGAGATGAAACATCCACACCTGCAAACCCCCCTGAGCCTGTGCAAATCTGTTATTGGAACTAAAGTCGGTGTATCTTTCACTTTATGGTAAAAGTTCAGTTACTAACCTACAACATAGCTCATTATCCTGAATTTATGTTGTAAAGGCACATGTCGTGTTTGTCTATTTTTCTTTATTATTTTTTTTTCGGGTAGTTGTCACCATGTTTGGCCTTCATAGTTGACGCTTAAACGGTTCCCTACCTGTCTTTAAAATATATATATATATAAAAGACTTACATATATATATATATACATATATATATACATATATATGTATATATATATATATATATATAACAGACTTTTCACGCCATTTAAAAGTCACACATCCCCGCATAACCTCGGTGATATTTACTGAGATATACATAGTGTTAATTTCTGGCAAATATGCAAAAATAAAAAAAAAATGGTTCCCCTGTGGCGTCCACCAACTGGAGGTCTTCTTTTATCTCGTGTATACTTCCACATCCTTGCTTGTAGCTTAGCCTGCAAGACAAATTAAGTGTGTGTACAGTTTTTTTGGGTTGTCAGATCAACTCTCCTGCAGGCAAACAAGGTTTTGGCCTCGTTCAAGAGCCAGAGAAAATACAAGGGTCGCGTTAATGAATCCTTGACAGCGAGTAGCTCCTGTTACAAATGAACGTTTAAAGGAGGGAGAGTTGCTTTAGTTCCATCAAATTATGACTATCTTCAGAAGATCGCGCTCAGAAAAAGGCACGTGATTTTTGTCTGCATTTTTAAAACTAACTCTGCCATTTGTGTTAGAAAACACTCACACACACATATATATAAATACACACACACACATATATATATGTGTATAAAAATCCTGTTGTTTCATATGTCCCCGCCTTCTAGCCTGTCACTGATCGCTGCCCCGCCCAACACAGCACACACAAACACACAGTTATCACACCTTATCAGGGGACACCCAAACACTTGATTCGGACCAGCTCAAACTCGGATTTTTTTTTAAATTCTAATTTCGTAAAACTCTCAACCAAATGAGCTGCCCTTGAGCTGCAACACCATGAAGAGATTCTTGTTTCTGTTTTTAACTGTTTCACCTGAACCCCAAAAAAGGTTTTTTGAAGATAATAATAATTTAAGTTCAGATGCACTGTTTTTTTTTCACAAGTAAATTAGCAATTCACACTAAAATAAGTAATTTGCTTGTTTGTTTGTGCAGCTTCCAACTCCCCCCCTCCCCTTTAAATGGGAGAGCAGAAGTAATGAAAATGTCTCCACCATAAAGTGGTCGTCCTTTCGCGCAGGGCAGAATCTGTAGTTTGTTGAGGGGGAGAGTGACAGCTCTTTGTTGGTGAATAGAAAAATCAGCGGCGATGCTGGGAGAGAGGGAGAGAGACAGGCACGGAGCGAGAGGAGAGGGAGAGTGAGAGGAACTCCTCCTACCAAATTATTCAGACTGGGCCGGCTCTGCTCTCTTCACAAATAGGACACGGTTCTCAAATCCAAGGCAGTCCCAACCTGACCTCCGAGCACCGAGGAACCCCCTGACTGGGAAATCGGGAGAGAGAATTCAGCAAAAAAAGAAGCAACAAAAACTTTGTGTCATTATTATTCTTTTTTTTTTTTTGGCGAGTGTTCACAGTGCAGCCCCCCCTCCCCTCCCCTCCTCCCTCCCCGCGATCGCCGTCACCTCCAAACACCGGTTTGTCGCATCATTTGGACTATATACTTTTTTTCCAAACTTTTTTTCCTTCTCCTGGAGGAGAGACATTCACGGGAAACGGGGCAAAAAGAGAACTTGATCAGCGGCCACCTCTCCTCCTTGTCCCACCCCATGCTGTAGTTTTCTTCCTTTTCTTCCAGTTTTCGCCCTGTCGAGGAGGTGGTCCGATTCTCCGGGGTTGTGTCGTTTTTTTTTTGTTTGTTTTTTTTTTGGTATTTTTTGTGTGACTGTCCTAGAGCCTCGGAGCCCATTTGGATGCGCTGAGAGAACGGGGCGCAGCGCTGCGGTACAGTATATGGAAGTTGTGGGCTGCAAGACAGAGGCAGGCAGTTGCACGTTGCGTCCAGGACCGGGAGCCATGCTTTTCCACGGGATCTCCGGGGATCACATCCAAGGAATCATGGAGGAGATGGAGAGGAGGTCGAAAACGGAGTCGCGCCTGGCGAAGGGCATGCAGCTCAACGGGAGAGAGTCGGTAAGAGCCATACAGGTCGGTGTGCGATTGAAATTCATGTTAAGAGAATTTAGTATTTTCGAAAAAGAAAATCCCATTTTTTAATCCTCGATCTCGCACCGAGTACGACTGTGGCACAGTTAACGTGGAGGTGTTCCAGTAGGCAGGAGTGAGGAGCATTTTATCTGCATCCAAAAATAATAATCTGCCTGAGAGTGGAATTCGCATCAGTGTTTTTAAGTGTTCGCTTATTTTACCAGCTGCTCAAATAATGGCCGAAAGTATGACACTTAAATGCATCTTCCTCTAAATGTATGATCAAAAAAGTGTGATCAAATGAGCTATTAAATATTTCCTCTAGCAGTTGTATTTTAAACAGTAAGCTGATAAAACCGTATCAAATGATTACTATTATTATTTTTTTTTTCTGGTCATTATTGCAATTATTATTGTTGTTGCACCAACTGTTCCAGTGTGTTGACAGTGTGTGCTTTGGATCACAAATAAAAGGGATTAAACTACTACGATTTGAAGTTGGCAGTACAAACACATTTCCTACTCGATATATTCAGTTAATTTTCCAGCCACTTATATCACATTATTTCCCTCATTGGGGCCTAAAGGCACGCCAAGCCTTTTATATCTCACAAGTTGATGGGAGTCAAAAGCATTACCACCCGAGAAATCTCCCTAAATCTTTGTTGCTTGACTATCTCTTAGCATATCGCCTCGTAAACAGTCATTTGAAGGAAGCAGTTGCCATGAGCTGTCTTTTCCCCTCCCTCTCTGTCCCAGACCATGCCTTCCATGAGCCCGGAGAAGCCTGCTTTGTGCGCCGGCTGTGGCGGCAAGATTTCGGATAGATACTACCTCCTGGCCGTGGACAAGCAGTGGCACCTGCGGTGTCTCAAATGCTGTGAATGTAAACTTGCGTTGGAGTCTGAGCTAACGTGTTTTGCCAAGGATGGGAGTATCTATTGCAAGGAGGATTACTACAGGTAAGGAAAAAATAATATCAACACACTCACTATTTCATTGTCTTTTTTTATTGTTTTTGCGCTCGCAGTCCCTTAAACCCACCAACTCATTTAGAAAGAGACTTCTTTATCACACTGGATTATTTTCAACTCTTAAAGGAGAATTTGGGCAGTTATGTTGATAGCCTCGACTCACCAATCTGGTGCAGGCCTCATTCTGAGTGGCATTAAAGGAGGTCGCGCAGATGGGCTACGCGGTGTTATTGGAAATAAGTCATGATACTGAAAGTGCAGCTCATTCGACGGTGGCTCAGGTGTAAGGCTGTGTAAGGAGAGTAATGCAAACCACATGAAGTAAATGCATGAGTCACCCTCTCTCCCCCAGTTCTTTTGTTGTTCTGGTCGAAAAGTAATCTTTTGTCTCAAAAGTAATCTGTTTGTGGCTTTTGCCAGCACGCTGTTGGGAGGTCTGTCACAAAGATTTTCACAAAGATTTGCGTAAACATGCACGTGCTGCTCGCGTTGCACTGCTTTCTGTAAAAATAAAGAGAGAGAGAGAAAAAAACATACAGCTTTCTAATAGTGAGAGTTAGCTGGAGCCTGTAGCCCACCCGAACTCCTCTTTTTGTTGCATGCCAGACATGAGGCTAATTGACAGCTAATTGGCAGTTGCAGGCTTCATTATGGAGACTGGAGTTACTTTTTTGCTAATTTAAAAGAGATAACGTTCGTACATACACGCATGCATCCAACTGCTGGCCAGATGTGGCTATTAACAGAGGGCAGCATGAAATACAAGTTATATACTGAAATCTAATGAACACATGATCCATCTTTTGTGTTTGTCCACCTTGCTTTTTTTTTCATTTATTTATTTTTTATGTATGAGGAGTCTTGACGATGTGTCTGTTCCAGAAGGTTCTCCGTGCAGAGGTGCGCGCGCTGCCACCTCGGGATATCCGCCACAGAGATGGTGATGCGAGCGCGTGACTCCGTGTACCACCTGAGCTGTTTCACGTGCACCACTTGCAACAAGACCCTGACCACGGGCGACCACTTCGGCATGAAGGACAGCCTGGTGTACTGCCGGCTCCACTTCGAGACGCTGGTGCAGGGACCGGACTATCACCCCCAGCTCAACTTCGCCGAGCTGGCTGCCAAGGGTGGCGGCCTCTCTCTGCCATACTTCAACGGCACCGGCACGGCCCAGAAGGGAAGGCCGCGCAAGAGGAAGAGCCCGGCCATGGGGATAGATATACCCAGCTACAACACAGGTGAGACGGCACGCTGCTTGGAGCGAAGAACACATCGAGCCAAGAACAGATAAAGGCTCTCATTTTTTTGGAAATATTTTTTTAGTTTTGGTACAAAACGTCATGAAGTTGGCTGACCTTTATAGTGTGTATGGCCCAACAGCAGAGTAGAGTACAGTGAGATCTGAGTTAAGGACACACCAAAGTTGCATGTTCAATCATCACCAAAATGATAACAATGACAATTATGTTAAATAAACACGATGCTCTTCACCTACGTTGTACTCTTCGGGAACCACTTGAATCACAATGAGACAGAATTTTGAGTTCTGGATTCTTCACTAAAATTGAAGCGGTCCATGGATTTTTGTTGTGTGGAGGCGTTGTTGTGTTAATTTCATTTAACTTTTTTTAATAAAAAATAATCCAAATTAAACCTAAATAAATAAATAGACATTTCTGGTAATTAGCTTATTTTTGTTGATTTGGGGGCATGACATTTGGCTTCCATTACGCACGAAGATCCCTTTTCTTTCAATCCAGCCAGTTCCCTCAGTGTTCCCAACTCCCACATCCAAACTCTTTCTTTCACATCTCAAATGAACACGTCTTTAAGGAAAAACTCTTTAAAATGTAGGCGAACGTCGCCGCAGCCGCGGGTTAATTGATCTGCAGCTTTCGGTTCACGCGTCTTTTACGCACCGTATGATCGAAGTTTGACCTCACCGTCAACCCGATCATTGACTATTATAATTACAATGAATCGAGGTCATGATAAATCTGCAGAATGTGAGTAACTGAGGTAAATGCAGTTTGGGATAGCTGCGTAAAAACGGTGTTTTTCTTGACTTGTGTATTTTTTTGGTCGGCAGAACAAAAAAAAAAAAGCGTTCTCGCCCTGCGTACGCTGATCTGGTAATAGATGATGTAGGTTTCGTCCACAATTCTGCATTGGGTCGCTGGGATGTTACAACCCCCCCCCCTAACCTTCCCTGCAGCGTCCCCATTTTGTTGTCGCTTTCTGCGAATTAGTGCGCGGTTGAGAAAGTTTGTCATTGTGCGCAAAGTTTCCCTCTGTTCCTGCTGAATAGGGAGGAATAAGGGTAATCTGCGCGTTAATTGTTCTTTGTTAATTGAAGGTGACGTTGGAATCCCTGGCCTCCTGAGCGGTCGGTCAGCACAGTTCTCAGGGACACAGCAGCTCCGTACAGAGGGGCCTGCTGCAGGGAGAGAGGCCGGGGGCTGGAAACTCAACGCGGTACAGTCGCGGCGCTCCGGTTGAAAGAACTTTAGTTTGCCGTCCCAGACACAAGTGCGAGGGATTATGCAAATCCTAAAGTTCTCATTGAAACCCTAATAGGAAAACCATTGTTATCCGATGATTTTTCTTACTTTATTTTTCAATAATAACAGTAAATTCTTACCCACCAAAGCCTAAAAAAAAAAAATAAATAAAATCACAACAGGTAAAAACGCAAACAATTCTAAATCCCCTGGAAAGAAAAGGGAGGAAATACAGCTAAATGATGTCCACATTAACTCATTATTAAGCACCATAGACACAGTAAAGATCATTGTGGGAATATTATGTTTTTCATTTGGACCATTTTAAAAGAACACAATAGACTGTAAGGATTACATTTGTATATATATATATATATATATATACATATAGTATGGATGGATGTTTTTATTTGACTAAAATTTGGTCGGGTAAAGCTAAAACTCAGAATTGTAAAAATCAAATGTGAATAATTCTAATTGGAGCAACTGAAACAGAATTCTATTTTTCCCCTTTTCCAAAGTGCTCTCTTTCCTCTGTTGGGATGCAGAATTATGAGCACACTCTGTTTCCCATTACACTATCAAACTGTTCATATTAATATCTCGCCCCGTCAGATCAGGAGACTCATATTCATGACAAATGGGGAGAGGTTTTGTTTTAGGATTTGTTTCTGCTTTAATCAGAACATTCATGTTTTTTTCCACCAGGGAAAGGTGTGGGCCTACTGTGTATTCCCCACCACTCAGTCAACTTTGGTCTTGTATGGATATGGAGACCCCTAGTGGGTGATACTAAGTGAAACACAAACCAGTGAAGACTGGAACAGAAAAACAGACAGAAGATGTCAGTGGATGTTATGTTCATGGTGTATTCAAAAGGAAGATCTTTGCACCACTTTCACACTGTAACATAACGGAGCAAATTCAAAGCCTGTTATAACCGATTTATAAATTCTTTTAGCTTCCCAGCTCTGCTAATTAACTTGTTGGAGCGTTTGCACTCCATGCTTATCATGAAGTGTTTGTATATTTCATTTGAAATTTCATGAGCCACTCAGAAATACAATGTGTCAGCATCTGAGTTACAGGGAGACAAGAATATTAATAAAACATTTGATATGACTTAGAGGTTCTGTGTATTAATCTCTGGCTGGAACTTCTGTGCCTTTGCAGCAAACCGACAGAGGAAATCACACGATATGCCTTGTGAAATATATATATTTTTTCAATCTTAAAACAAATCAAGACTCTATTATTATTTTGCATCAAGGATATTTTCCACGCTGTGTTTTGTTTTTGTTTGAAATCACCAAATGTACATTTCAGGGTAACACCAGTCAAAGTTTCTGAAAACATCCCAGTTGGAGAGAAGAAAACTTCACTTGTGATAAATGTTGGAGCATCCCTGTGCCGTTTAGTCTGGCGCACATTTCATTTAGGGAATCCATTTAAAGCGTTTTGCACACAAAGCCACTGACAAATGAGGCCCGTTAGGTCTATTAGTCTTTGCAAACACAAGCTGAAATAATTGAGCTCGGCCCCAGCGTACAGTTAGAATTCATCAGTTTGCTTTTTGTTTTAAATATACAAACACGGATTAGATCAAAAGCAAAGGGCAACCACAACTTTTAATTGCATGGTGCACGTATTGGGGTCAATATTTTGATCCATTTCAGTTGAGTAATTTCCTGTCACTGTTGCATATTTTGATTGTAAGCTGCCAAATATTCCAAACTTGCACGACGGAGGACAGTGGCGTACACATATGAGATCCACGCTCGAGAAGCTTCTTGAGTGCAGTGAAATCAAAATTTGGATGCAGAGGACATGTTTTTCTGGAACCTCAATCCCTTCCCTCTCAGAATTTGAGCCGACCCGGTGTTCTGCTCTTTGCTCTGTCCGCAGGCTGTAATGAAAACGACACTGACCACCTGGACCGCGACCAGCAGGCCTACCCTCCAACGCAGAAGACCAAACGCATGCGGACCTCCTTCAAGCACCATCAGCTGCGAACAATGAAATCCTACTTTGCCATCAACCACAACCCAGATGCCAAGGACTTAAAGCAGCTGGCCCAGAAAACAGGCCTCACTAAGAGAGTTCTACAGGTAAGCAGAGAGCCACTCCTCTTACTTAATTGATCTCCCCCACATATGTGTATGCACCTCACGTCTCATCCATGTCCCCCTCATTTCACACCATTAATGTCACCTTTTTAGTTTTGGTTTGTTTTGTTGGTCCATGTAGTCATTAGATGTACATCCAGGGGTCTTGACCTGAAATTTGTAGACTCTTAAATGTTATTTTTTTATTCTTTTTTTTAGAAAAGAAAGAAGAAAAGTAGACATTAAGCGTACAAATGTCAGTTTAAAACTGTTGCTCATATTATTAATAATGAGAGTGCACATGTCGTTTAATTTTCAGAACAGAGAGAGGTGTAATTTAACTCTTGCATCCAAAAATATAAACAAGGACAGGATTTTGTTTTTATTTGCTATTAAAATCCACATCTTTGTATTCAGTGTTCAGGAGCTAAATGGTTCTTTGTTACCTGCCCCTTAAGCTCAAAATAATGTATGAAAATGATCGTATTATAAAGATTTCTTTATTCAAGGCAGTGATGATAATTTGATTTGTAATCTACTGTAATGATTTGATACTTTCTTTTTTAAAAATTAATCCTACTTAAACACTAAAAGTAAAAGCCACACTGGGATTGGTTTGCAGGTTTGGTTCCAAAACGCAAGAGCCAAATTCAGAAGGAACGTTTTGCGACAGGAGAATGGAGGTGTTGATAAGGCTGATGGCACCTCACTCCCTCCGCCCTCATCCGACAGTGGGGCCCTGACCCCCCCCTCCAGCGCGGCCACACTAACAGACCTGACAAACCCCTCTATCACTGTAGTGACTTCCGTCACCTCTAGTTTGGACAGCCATGATTCGGGGAGCCCTTCGCAAACTACCTTGACAAACCTTTTCTAAACGAGCTATCTCTAGCAAACTGATTGTTATTTGATCTGATTTCATTTTATTTTTATTTTCAATTTCCTTTTAGTTTCTCTCCTCAATTTACATTTTATTTTTTTAAGTGACACCTTTAAAATCAAGCAGAGACAGCTCCTCGGAACAGAAAGTGCTGTACTGTGTACGCAAACGAGAAGAACAAGAGCAGCAACAGCAGCGACCACTTTAAAACAGAAGGAAATCATTAGAATGTGTAGCATTTGAAACTGCATGACGCGTGCAGGGATTGATTTTGAATTCTTGGACACTCTTGGAGTTGAAGGGATTAGAAAATTGTCTTGGATTCCACAATTCAGTGGAAAAAAAACACTAAACTTGAAGTTTGTCTGGAAAACTAGACTTTTTGCCTGATTTGACTTCATTTGTACATTTGTGTTGAAATATGATCAGCTAAACCCTTCCTAATTTACGGTTAATTGGTAAAATTTCAAAATAATACCAGAAACCTGTATATGAATGCACTGTGTTCGACTATCCAATTTAATTTTTTTTCTTTTCTGTTTTGGAATAATTTGGAAAAATAAACTTGTAGAATGTTCTGTATATGGGTAAACCCAGAAAACAGGCTTTAATTATTTCCGAATGTTTCAGTCTAGAAGGCTGAGTTTGATGGAATTAGACATTGAAATATCTCACAGAGCTACATGTTAAACATCTAAATTACATTTCAAAGCACCTAGGAGTTGCAGATAGAAGCTGGAACAACACATATTTTGTCTTGATTCACAACCTAACTGTGACACAGAGAACAAAGCAAATCCCACAATCTGTACAGTGGTAACTGTTCAACATGTAATGCAGTCACAATGATAGAAATTGTTTGCTAATTAAAAGTCAACAAGGCAAATTCAGATTGGAGCGCAGTTTATGGGCACTGTTGTAATCAATTGTCTTCATGACAAAGCACTTTTTTCTTTTTTTCTTTTGGACTTGTAGGCCTCATAGATCAACCATAGTCAGAAGGACAAAGCCTAGTCAACCTATCCATAGATCCACAGCTAAACTCAATTGCACAGTGACAACATACTGCCCAGAGAAAAGTGCATTATTGTTCTTATCATGTTGCTCAGGGTAATGATGTGATTTTAAAAAGGGAAAAAAAAACAGCAGGGGTGAAAAAATGAAGGGGTTGCGACGCTTAAGACTAGACTGTGGGAGCTGACGAAGTGAAATGAGCTCGGATTGGTGGAGTCGTGAGAGCCAGCCAGTGGGAAATCGTTGTCCATGTGTTCTCCTGTTTGGCCATATTTACACTTTCTTTACTGACACTTGCCACTGAACAGACCAAAAAACATGTTTCTTCTGGCTGAAAGACAGAGAGCGAAAAGAAAGGGCGAGCGAATCTTCAACGGAGTTGATACATTTCATTGTGAGCGTCACAATTTGTTCTATCGTAGAACAAAGTGGTACTCTTGATCTACTTAATGAAGTAGATGCCTAACTCAGTTCTACTATGTGCCTTATGCTATAACTTGGGAGAAAGTTTGTGAAATTCAGGATATATGTGTTCTTTGTTAACTGATTCACATCCTTTTTGGCGCCTCACTAGTTTTGTACTGTTTTGCATCTTATTTCCGAAGATCTTTTTATGGTGTATCCTGTTTAAAAGGGGGCAGCGATGTCATAGAAAGCATTTGTGCACTCTTTCAGATATAGTTGGGTAATCCAAGAACCTTATATATTGATCTTCGTGTTAATAGTTGAGTACAGTAAGTGTTCTATCAAGATTGTCCATGTTTCCCTGTTTCTTGATAAAGATGGTGTATAGAAACTATTTCCCCTTAAATATTTATGGACCAAACGGTTGTTATATATCTTATTAAATTTGTGTGAATAAAAATAATTTGCTTTAAACGGGTTTTATTTTTCATTACACTTGCCATTTTTGTCTTCTTTCTTGAATACAGTTTTTGTTTATCACATCAACAAATGAGAGAGCATTCAGTTATTAATGACCAGTTAAACGTCTTCATTTTTGCTTCCATTTTTAATTTCTATTTCCTAATTTATGATGTTTATGGTTTTTAACGTAATGCCCCATGGATTTGCATCTAAACCCTGCAGTCAAAAACATGAAATTTCTTTTTAATGCATGAACATGGCTTTAAATTTTAAATAAAAGGAATGCTGCAAAGCATATATTGATTTATATACATATATAGTATATATTTATGCATAGCATATTGGTAAACCTAAAATGAAGTAAAAGTAAATGTAGACCCCATAAAGCCAGGTTGCTCTGTAGTTAATATATTCTTACTCTATCATTTCTTTCAGGGAGAACAAATCTTGGGGCATTACAGCCATACATCCCGACGTTTGAAAATTCCCTAAAGTATTAAGAGAAGGGGAAAACTTTGATGGGAATTCCTCACCATTGAAGACAAAGACTATATTAGGAAAAGATGATAGCATATTGAGAACAAATGAACAACCAACATAAAACCTGTTTCAATTGCAATTGTACGACAGATGATTCTCTTTTTTTTTTTTTTTAAAGCAAAGGTTTGTCCTCTCAAGTGTTTAAATCCATCAGCAGAAGAGGCCCACAATGTATAATATTCATGCTATCAATGTGAAAAAAAATTCTGTCTTGGAGTAAAAAAAAGAAAATTATGATGATAATAATAAAATGTACTGTGACTTAGCTTTTAAAAAAAAAAACTTACAGAGAGGCAGGATGTGATTGAAAGACAGTCAGCATCCACCATGATAACAGTACTGAGACTATATGGATGTTATTGGTATGAACACATACACGCACACACACATCGTACTATCTTTCTCCCACTGCCTTGCTCATAATGTAAGCACAACATACTGTACATCCCCACAAACAAATCCACACACGCTGCTGTACCCCCCAACCCCCCCACCCCCCCACCCCTGCACCCCGTCCAAGAATCAGCTTGCTAAATAGAAGTTTTCTTTTGTCACGAGTGTCATTTCGTAAACACATGGCCTCCTTGAAACTCGGCAGCAGGATGCCCATCAAATATGATGAGTGTATGAAGAGGACTGCAGAGCTGGAGCTTTGCCATCTGGCTGTACCGAGGGAAGGAAGTGGAAAAAAAAAAAGAAAAAAGACAAAGCGGATAAAGAAGAGATTCTCATTTTGCATGCGCCTCATCATCTTGTTAACATTTTCCTGAGATGTATATTATTTCCTTTGATTCTCTGTATGATTTATTGTCAGATGCAAAATAAAGCACATGAATTATGTCCCCCATGCAGGTATAGTGCCTCACATGGAGAGGAAAAAAAACAAAAAAACAACAAATGCCATAGATAGCATAGGACATAGACATAGGACACTGCTTCAAGCTTATTTGTTCTTGACATTCAGTTTACTGTAAAGGGTAAAGAGATATTGGTTTCTCAGCTCATTACTTTGGGTATTTGTGAACACAGTGTATTTCTAGTGAGCTTCAAAACATTCCTGAATATTTGGCTTCCACACTTAAGATTTATGTTCCTGTATATTGGGATATATCACAGGTGGCTTCTTTTTTCAGCTCTGCTTCACTTACAACTCAAAAAAGAACTGAAGACTATAGTTATGCAGTTGCTCCCTTAACTGTTTTTGTAATAAAGGCTAAAAAAACCCATTGACCACTTTGATCTGAGCACAAAATGTAAGATACAAAAGATACACAGATGTATGACATATGGGCATAAATGGGGGGTATGTCAACTGTAAAGGAGGTAACAACAATTTACTGGTGCCACATTACATAGTGGGGATGCTGGGCACACATACTATATAAAGAGAGTGTGAAAGAAAGAGGGGAAAGGGGGGAGACTAAAGCTACATCTGGACCAGTGAACAGGCTGGTGTTGAATTCCAACAATGTGGGAAACAGCAAACACTTCAGTCGGTTCATGAGGTAACCTCATTCTCTGGGGTGCTTGTGCGCTGTGGCAGCAGGGCTGTGTTCCACAGGGCTGACGGGAGGAAGGTGGGCAGGTTGACAACACAGAGCTACGGGAAGCCCGGCTGGAGCAGAATCACAAACAAACACAGTCAGCTCTGCTTCGTTTGGGAGCTGCTGGATGAAAATTCTGGACAACATCATGGCCCCGTGTTGACAAGAATTTCAGGGGTTTGCTGCTTGGCAGCCAGAGCCTGGAATGCATCTTATCTGTAATATTTGTGTGTGCATACGTGTGTGTGGTTTTATAAGTGATGTCTGATCAGCATCCTTCAGGCTGCTTTATCTGAGTCTAGATATTTCATACAACAAGGTACGTGATGAGTAAAACAAAACTGTTATTGACTTTGTGGTATTTAAGAATTTGTGCACCAAATGCGTTTTGGTCCACTAACTCAAATGATTTCAGATGTTGTAAATCTAGCCGTATTAAATCTAAATCTAAGACAGGCACAACATTGTGTGTACAGCAACAGGTAAAAAAGGGGGTCTTCTACCAGCTGACATCCTCCTCTACCTCTTTTATCTCTCCCTCCTGTTACAGTAAATGACAGCTGTGTCCTTTGACTAAAACAATGCTGACAACGCAGCATATTTACTGTCACACGAGGAGTTTGTTCATAAAACTTGGGTGATCCCGACAATTGTGAGATAAAACAAAAACCTATAGATACTATTCCAGCTTAAATTAGTTCATACCTAAAGTAGAAGTTGGTAAGAAATCAAAAATATTCTGCTGCATTGACAGATGAAGCAGGTGGGATTTAACTGGAGTTACACATTTAGCACGTTTGAATAATATAAAGACACAAGCATGTTCAATATTTCAAATGTATCAACAAAGGCAAAACTGTTCTGACTTGTAAGGTGTCCAAAGAATACTCAATAAGTTTAACAGCATTTAAGAAACACAAAGTGCGTTACAAATGTAGCTGTAAGGAGCAGCTATTTTCTGTAGTTCAGCCCAGTTTGTTGGAGACCTGTTTAGTCTGTGACTCAGACTCATGCTAACTCATCAGGATGGAGCTTTACATCTGTTTTGACCTGTGACATTTGTTAGATGATGTCTGATCAGATCTACTTAAAGGAAAAATGTTAATTATCAAGGACAAATAAAAACTTCAAGGATAATTCCTCATCTGGTTAACCCTGTCGCTTCACAGCATGAAAGTTTCTGGTTTTAATCTCGGCTCAGGCCTTCTTGTGTGGCGTTTACATAGTCTCCACGTGTACTCCGGCTTATTTCTATAGTACAAAATCGATTTGTGAATCTAAATAGATCATAGTGCGTGTGAACAGCTGTTTGTCTCTGTGATGGACTGGCAGCCTGTCCAGGGTGTGCCCTGCCTCTTGCCTGGAGGCAGCTGTGCTAGGCTCCAGCCCCCCTGTGACCCAGAGAAGCATAGCAGTTATGGAAAAGGAATTAATGAATGGCAAATCACTCTACCTGATATCATGTAAAACAGTGAGATTGTCAGTGAATGCATTTATATGATCCAAGAAAAAATATAAATTGTTTGACTTTTGAATATATGCAAACATGTTAATGCCATCATAATCCTACAAAATCAAAACTGTTGAAGCCAGACTAACAATCCTGCATATATACTCTCAACTAGACTCAAATTTCCCTGTACATGCTCCAAAGTTTCAACTGGTTACATATTTTTGTAAAAACAGTTAAGTGTAAGTTTATATCAGTCGATTAAAGTTGAATTCCTAATAAATCTGCTGTCATTCACATATTCATATTTTTCTTTTGTCAGAGAGATAAACACATCAGAAATTGTGATTTGAAATCAGCCCATCAAGACTATGTGTCAGTTCAATTGAATTTTATTTATATAGCTATTCATATAGCCAATTTATAACAAATGTCATCTTAAGGCACTTCAGAGACACAATTCATTTAAAGCCAATTAGAATCCAATTCACTGTATTACAATCATAATACAATCAAATTAAAAGAATTCAATTCCAAATTACTCCAATTCACACAAAAAAAAGTCAATTAAAAAATTGCATAGCTAAGGAAACCAATAGATTGCACTGAAACTTTTCTCTAATCCAGTCCCCCATCCTGGGTGTGCATGAGGCGACTGTTGGAAGAAAAAAACTCCCTTTTAATGAAAAGAAACCTCTGGCAGAACCAGACTCAGGAAGAGTGGCCGTTCGCCTCGACCAGCTGGGGTTTGAGAGGACAGGAAAGACCAAATACCGTAACGCCAGACCTGCTGAGAAAGAGAAACACAAGTTAATGACAACAGTTATGTCATATGTGCATAGAGAAAAAAAGAGAACAGAGTGAGGAAAGATGCATCATGGGAGATCCCCCAGCAATCTAGGCCTGGAGCAGCATAACAATGGGATGTTTCAGGGTCACTTGAGCCACCCCTAACTATAAGCTTTATCAACAAGGAAAGTTTTAAGCCTAATCTTAAAGTTGGAGTGTCTGCTTCACAGACATAAACTGGCAGCTGGCTCCACAGAGAGGGCCCAGATAACTGAAGGCTCTGCCTCCCATTCTACTTTTAGAAACTCTTGGAACCACAAGTAAACCTGCAGTTTGAGAGCGAAGTGCTCTGTTGGGAAAATATTGCAACTTCTTTAAGGTGTGATGGAGCTTGGTCATTAAGAGCTTTAAAGAATTTTAAATGATTTTCTGAATGTGACAGCAAGCCAATGAAGAGAAGCTAAAACTGGAGAAACTTGATCTCTCCTGTTAGTTCTCATCAGAACTCTGGCTGCAGCATTTTGGATCAGTTGGAGGCTTTTCAGAGAATTTATGGGACATCCCAATGATAAAGAATTTCAGCAGACCACTCTTGAAGTAACAAATAGATGGAGCAGTTTTTCTGCATCACTATGAGACAGGATGTTCCTAATTTTGGCAATATTACAAAAGCAAAAGAGGGCAGTCCTATAAACCTGTTTTATATGCTGCTGTCCACAATGAAGGCACAAAATAAGCACAATTACTATGTTTCCCTAAGTGGTTCCAGGTTCGATTGCCTTTCTGTGTGGAGATTGCATTTGATTCTAAATTGTCCCCTAGGAGTAAGTGTGAGCGCCCAGCCACTGGGGAGCACGAGCCAGTGCATTTCTAGTGCCAGTCCCAAGCCCGGATAAATGGTGAGGGTTGCGTCAGGAAGGGCATCCGGCGTAAAACATGTGCCAAATCAAGGGTTACTGAGCCAGAGGGTTGCGTCAGGATCGACTCGCTGTGGCGACCCCTGATAGAGGGAGAGGCCGAAAGAAGAAGAAGAAGAGTATGTTTCCCTAAGTCTGTTCCCTGAACAGAGGCAGCTTAAATTTCTATTAATCACCACATCAGCGCTGTGAGTTTCCACATATGTTCACATGTGACGATATCCACTTTCCACATCTCACTAATGTTCATCAGACTAAAAGCGCCTGTAAGGAGGAAGAAGGGTATGGCAGAAGGTGCTCATCCATGCAAGAGATTGTGAGCCTGTAAATGGTTAGGATGAAGACAAAAAAGTTCATGGTCACGGTTAGAAATATTGTACATGTTACAAAAAACAAGGTAAGAGAATCACAAAAATCAACATGCTTACAATTCATGCATTTCACTATTGGTGGACTGTGGTTCCTGTCATGTCACACGAACACCGCCTGACAGAAAAAAAAAAACAGCCAAAAGAAATGTTAACACCTCAAGAATTTACAATCATGGACAGTGACAAGAGTATGTTTTGGACATGAGGATAAATGTACCAAAGACATGTTTTCTGGAGACACGGCTGGTAATTCACACCAATTTTGACAACGAACGGTAAACGAGTTCCTTCCTGAATGATCAGTAAACACCAGCAAAGTGTTTTTCTGCAGGCACACACACGAGGTCACACATGCATTACCACACATTATAGACACACAGGCAGTGACAGGCGACAGGGTCAAAACAAAGTATGGAATAATCACTGAGGCACAGGGCACATCTGCAGTTTACATGTTGCTCTGATAGTGTTGTTTCCATTGTCACTGGTTTTGTGTACGTGTGTGTGACTTTCTGCCAGTTCCGCCTCAGTTCCCTCCTCTCATTGCTAGGCGCCTATTTAACCTTACCTCGCACACCAACCAACCCGCTAACTCAAACACACACCGGCACCGGGACACACACGCACAGATAGATGTCAGAGAGATGACGATGTGAATGAGACACAGCTCACCCGCTGTGTGTGTGTGTGTGTGTGTGTGTGAGTTAGACTGAGGCCTTCCTCTCTGGTTGATACAGAGCAGGTGTAGTGATCCACTGTGCTGGGTTTTTGCCAAGAGATGGAGCACATTCACAAATACATTTGTGGACATGCAGTTATATATAACGAATACAGACACACAAAGGCAGCTACTGAAAAATGGACTTTATAAAGTAATCCAGACAGAAATGATGTGCCAGTTTTGTCCTTCACATTATCACAGAGTATTTCTCCTGTGCCTCATTTAGGTTGTGCTCTCCACATGCCATAAATCCTTTATTTCTCTGTTGTGCTGTTATTCTATATTTACATCCATTTGTTATTTGACGGCTCACATCTAGACAACCTTGAAAATAGTGCAATCAAGGCTGATAACTACAGGTTGCAATTGCACTTTGAAGACAAAACAACATTAATTAGTGAATAAAATGGAAATGCAGGCATCACATGCATGCTGTCTCCGAGTTAGGCTGGGTATATGCGAAGAGAGACAACATTTCATACATATTTCCATCTGTAATCCTCCTCTCTATTCCTGTGATAGCTGTGCTCTGTGGGATACATAAACAGGAAGCTCGTCTGCATTGATACAGCATGTTTCTCTATATGACAGGTCATCTTTGTACTGGTGGAGTGTAACCTCTCAGTTACTGCGAAACCTTAAAGATGCACGCAGCTCCTCTCCCCTCCATCTGATGGTCTCTATGAAGTCTGCACCTGATCACAGGAGCTTTGACTGCAGCTTCTGTCTCTACCACACTGCAGACATCCCTAACCCCTGAGCCAGATCAACAACACACAGGAAAATAAAATGACATGTGTGAAAACACCAACATCTTTTTGCTTTTTAAATGTTTAAAATGTGTTCTCAGCCTCTGGGTGCAAAAATTCTGTATATTTCCCGCTGAAAAGCCAAAGTGGAATGAGCGAGAACCAATATCTCTTTCACAGTATAGCTGCTTATTTCTTTTCATAACTGGAACGCATGATTTGTGATTTATTCTTAAGTTGCCCACAATTAAAGCTACTGCTTGAAGTGTTTGTTTTAATTAATTCCTATCCAGAAGATAATAAAAGCCAAATTCTGTTGCATCTAATTTAACTCTCACTGAGTTACATTTAATGCAAACTGTCTTCAGCGAAAAGCCCCAACATATGAAGCAGAGTCAGGTGCAGCACATCAGTTAAATGTCACGTTTACAGGAAAATGTCTAAAGTGTCTCTAAACTCAGCGATTCAATCTTCTTCATTTCCCCTGGAGGTAGACCCTTTTCCATCCTGGTTACCTGCAAGCGACACCTGATAGTTTGAAAGGGAACAGAGTGGAAGAGATGACAATACTTCTCATGCTAAAGAATATCCCCAAATCAAACGGAAATCTTCTTTGTTAAATAAACAATATATGCAAAAAGAGCACAAAAAGTTTGCCATTGGCTTAAAGCACCAGATCAGTGCAGAGAGCCACTTTTAGAACAATGAAGTTCCAACACGATTATTAAACAGTTTTCTACCAAACAGGCGTGGAGGCATGCATGTTGAACTAGAGAATTTCTGGGTGCAGCTCCCCTTGCAGACTGATGCATTACTTTTCATCCATCCATCTAATTATTCCCTTAGAAACCTGAAATTTGAAGATACAAAAGACCGTCCCTATCTGTCACTGAGCGGCATTGATCTTATTGAAAGAAAATGTGGGTGTAGAAGAAACTCAATATAACTCATGCCATTAAATTCCACACAGCATTATTCACATACAGAATTGACAGATTTCTGTGAGACGTTTCTTTTAATCTTCAACTGTTGTTGAAGAAAAAGGGGGGCAAAAATCCCACACTCCAGGCATCTCTCCTTTTCCATATTTGCAGTGAGGTTAACAAAAACGGCTATTGAAGTATCGAGAAGAAACACAACCCCACGTAACTTGTTGATTATTAACAATATGGAATGGGAAGAAGGCAGATGTGTTTCCTGTGTTTGAATTGTCAGTCTGAAATCAGCACCGAAGCTTTTATCAAAGCAAAGTGAGCTGATCATCTCCGGTTGCTCTTACTGTCCATGCAAGCCAATCTGTAATACTATTTTATATCAATAAATGATCTTAATATTCACACTTAGACTGTGTGCATGTCATAGGATGTGTGGGGAATTCTCTTCCATATCTATACTCACAGTGCTTATTCATATGCTTACATATTCTCAACAGATGTGAGTTTGTTCACTGTCAAGGTAGACTAAATTCGTGTTTACATGATGCACCAACATATAAATGTATTCAAACTATATGGTAGTTTTTATCAAAATACAACCTGGAGCATTTTTCAACCTGCTTATCAGAGTTTTGAACATGAAACATAGCCTTTATCTTTAATATAAGGTTGTTACCTCAATGATTTTTTTAAAGCTGTATGAACTCAATGCACTGATGTAGAACGTAAGATATGATCATTCATCTGAAAAAGCCAGTGAATGGATACTTGATCAAGATTTCAACTTTTTTCAAACTGATTATCACAAGGTCAGGACTGAGCATGCATGTTCAAACCTACTAATAAGTTCGCACACGAAGCCCATCACTAAATAAATTGGGAGGCTGTGAAACATATACATAAAAGAACTGGCGCAAAAACTGACAGATGACTTAACACAGCATCTATTTGATGATATAATAGACAACAAATGCAATGAGACTGGTTTTTGTTTGTCTTTTTGAAAAAATATGCTAATTTTAAATAGAATGCTAGTAACAAGTGTTAGTCCTCCAGAAGTAAAGATGGTGAGGGGTTCATCGCTGTATTAAAGACTGAATCTGTATTGCTGACAGATGATTTTCTATAATGAAAAGAAAAACATTTCTCGATGTGAGATTGCTTAGAATATGAGGGATTTCATCATCTGGCATTGCAAAGCATTATAAAAAGATTAAGAGAATCCAGATAACTCTCTGTATGCAAAGAAAGAAGACTGTAGCCGAGTGGCTGTGATCTTTGGTCTCTCATCTGACACGACACTGTACCACTTCTGACACTTTTACTTTTGTTGTCAGTCAACAAAGTTTGTTCTTGGTTGTTGGTTAAAACACAGCCATAAAGAGAAAATTTTAAAGATTTAAACAGGAACAACAAATGCTTTATTTTGATTTGAAGTCACTTTGGATCAACTGAGGCAAAAAAGAAATGTGATATGAAGACCAACAGTTATTGGTGTGTTTTGGAAATCACAGATGTCGTCTCCTCTTGACTAAAGAAGAGAAAAGGGTTTTTGATGGTATGTTTGTTCCCATGGTATGGGTAACTTTCACTTTTGGGAAGGCACCATTAATACAGAATGACACACACAGGTTTTTCGGAACAACATATTCATATTCATATTCAGCCATTCAGCCAAGGTCTTACTTATTTCAGCAAAACAATGCAAACCATTTTCTGCCCCCACTCCGTCAGCGGGGCTCCATATTTAGAGTCCTGATGCTAAACAGACCTGCCTTCAGAACTGTTTCTGTTTCTCCCTCCTGTTTTTGGTCAGATTTTTAAAAATCTTTAGCCTGAATCAAAAGTAGCCATTTCAAAACATATCAGAAGCAGGTATGTCTGGTTGTAAATGCCATGATTGACTATTCTTGCCCCTATTTGGCTTGTGATGGCTGTCGTGATTAAATTTTATGACATTTTGGTGTCTAAGGCTTATTTTGTTTTTTTTAACTGCGTGCTTTATAGTTCCCTTTAATAATATATATGACAATATATATTCCTTATGATCAGTGTATGTGTATTGTTGTTTGTAGCTGCTGGCCTGAGCTGCTGCCTATCTTGGCCAGGACAATCTCTAAAGTGTTATTCAAAAACTCCTGTTTAAAATAAAGATTGGATTAATTTTTCAAAGAACAATAAAATACTTTTTGTTCAGACATCTGATAACGTTGTATGTTAAATGCAATGTTTTAATAATCACTGCATTTGTTTCCTATTTACACTTGATAGAGCAACTTTTTTCCCTGAAAGATGTACTTCAACAACTTATCTGCAAAAATGATAAATCAATGATACACAACCAATATTGCTGGTAAATGCTGGATTGCCAACTGTACAATTGTGCCAGCACCCTCCTACACAACTGCGATCCAAAACCTTAAGATTCAGTTTAAACTATGACAAGTTTATTTAATTATTTGAGAATTTGAGAAACTTTTGCTCAACATAAGTAAACTATGTGAAACTGGCCTGGCATTTTAGAAATTTAAGGCCTAATTAACAAAAATCCCCGATAAGATTTAGTGCAAACTCGATGGAAAAAGTTTGATTATGTGTTAAATCTCGCGATATTTGACAGCCTCCGTCCCGTGTGCTCGGCACTGCTGCGTTGTTTACATTACTGGCACACGGGTTAGCAGTGTGGTGATGAGGGGGGCCTTCTAGTGGAGTGTCTGTCTGAAAACACGTACACGTCTCGACTGACTCCACGGCACAGGCGCTGTCCGTGAAAAAAAAAAAATAGTAGCGCGCAGGCCTGGTGCCACGCAAGAAGAGAGGCCCACCGACTCGACTTTTTGTTGCGACCTTGGAAAGAAAGGGAAAGTCAAAACAAAGACAACAACCACAGCCACCAGAAGAAACTCTTAACGTGAAGGAGGAATAGCCTAGCAGCAGAGTCCCACTTCCTGGTGAGTACTGACACAGCGCTAGCTCACAGTGAACTTATGAAAGTGAAATACAGCTAATGAACCTCTTGTATGCCGTTGTCACCTATGTGTTCTACTTGTTACGAGATTGGTAGTCTTAAAAAAACCACAATTGTGGCCAGTTTCCGCTCAAACTCGAGTTTGACACTCACTCGAAAAAGTTTCTACGAAGTTCGCAAGCTAGCTTAGCTTGTTAGCCAATTAGCTTGTCGCTTTGCTAATTTGAACCACCTTCAAATGACCAAGCTGACACTGTCAGTTCAAGTTAACAGCGACACTGTAACGATATGATTACAGTGTGCTTTAGAGCACCTTTAACCTGAGCTAACTCTCTGCACGTCACAAGAAAGCAATACAGTCAAATCTGCGATGGAAACATGACAGTGCCGCTTCTGATGTCCTGCACGGTGACAACCGTGCAACTTTACACGTACAGAAATGTCAAAAAGTCTTCTTCTCCTCATGAAGGAAGATGCATCTCACGTGTTGGCATGCCTATATAATTATCTCCTCTGAAGAGGTTTAAAGTTGTCAAGGGATGCGGTAAAAGGTAACCCAAGTTCAGTCTAATATGCCTACTTAACATGGAGGGCTATGTTATTACTGTCAACAGGTACATGACACCACAATAATACATGGCTCCTAATGCATATTATGTGAACTAACACACAGTGAAGCTACATTTTCCAAAGTGGTAGAACATAGATCCATTCTGCGTTTTGTATCGTGTTCATATCTGTAAAAGATGAGCTTCTTCAAAATTTTAACTTAGAAAATATCCTGACTTTTTACAGTAAACCTTTGTTGATTTACAAAATTACAACTGACAAACAAAACCCACATTTTCTGTTTGTTTTTTTTACTAAACAAATATTAATTCAAGGACATGCAGAAATACTATTGTGAGCATTCATTTCATGTAAAGATATTTATCAACTCATTTAAGGTCCAGTGGTAATCAAAAGTTCACTGGTCTCATGAAACAATCTGTGGACGATTGCATGAAATAATGCAGATGCTGCACATTATCTCTCAATGGCATATAAAAGGCTAATTTAGTAAACACTACTTCTGTCTGGAGATTTAAGAGTAAACTGTTAATTCAAGACACATAAAGATGTAGTAACTTTACATTTTTTTTTTTTGGCCTTGCTTAAAGTGTAATTAACCGAATTATGAACAGATTTCCTGAAAACATATTTGGCTGCTTAGTTGATTAACAGTATATCAGATTTTTCCAAGACAAATCAGGTCTTACCATGTGTTACTTAAAGCTTGTTCTAATTGATAAATCTGTTCTCAAACCAGCCTAGTTTAACTTGTTACCTCTAAGTACTTTGGACTACAAAGTGGTAAGTAACTGTCAAACATATTCTGAAAACAGTCACCTTTGTTTACCAGCATTGCTTCTAGCTCTTCGTTTCACACTGTCAAACTCTTAAGAGTATTACTCATGAAGACAGTGTTTGTATGGAAAGAACCTGTGGTTGCAAAATGATTTTTGGAGTTAAAAACATGTCAAGAATTCAAGACAGATACATACACTGGTACGTAGACGGTCTCATCTCGATTAATTTAAACAAATTTGGGGGTGGTGGTGGTTATATGTAGCTTGAAAGCTCTGTCCCACACTGTGTTGCTGTCACTGCCCATCACAGCCAAATATTTCAGGCGTCAGACAATCACATTTGGCTACACTACAGAGGGATGATTCAAGCGAGCGTTAGTGGGAGCTGACATACCTTGTTGACCCAATTATTACTCACTTCTGTGTTGCCACGTACCATCATCGTCAGAGAAAACAGGCTGGAGTCTGCCAGCGTCATCAGGTGATTGAGATGAACACTGGCTGGCTGTGTGAAGTTGATAATCAAGCAATGTGTCATGAACCGGATGATCAGAAAATGGCTGACAAATCTTTGCGTCAGTCTCTGTGGTGAAGGATTTCTGCTAGTACATTTCCCTTTGAGTTTGAGCTGATAGGAGGTGGATTGCTTCTGACAGGATTGGCAATGCCAAACGTTTAGCTCCGTTCTGTTGCTTAGATTTCATAGAGGTAGATGGACAAGTGGTGATCAGTTATGTTTGGTATGATTGCATAAATGTTCAAATTTTTTTAATGTTATAAATTGGGAAAATTGGGCCTTTTTAGAAGTGCAAATATTTGTATATTTCTGTATCTTTTTTGCAGGCTTTAAAAGGTCTTTAAAGGAGACAGGAGTCAGATATGTATGTCTGTATGTGTTTTCTTTGTCACGTCGGTTTTAATGGCAATCAGACCTTCAGAATCAGACAGAGCTAAATTCTATTCATTAATGTGGAAACGTATGCTGCACTCTGAGCAGTGATGTAGCACATAGGAATTTACCAAATCACTCATTCCTGGGAGAGTTTCCTGATTTAGCCCTGAAGCTGGAACCTCCACTGGATTAAAGATCAGATGAGACATTTGTCATCTGACCACTTTAACAGTCATTTTGCCTTTGGGTTTTCACAAAGAACAAAAAAAAATGTTTGCTGTCTTTTTTTCTTTTTTTTTTAAACTATTTTCACAAAGCTTATTTGAAGGAAGATGCTTCCTGGGGCCTTTTTGAGCTACATTAAACACTGTCTTTTGCATGATGTCAAAGACCTTGGCCGAATGCTGGAGAGAAACGGTGCTGGCAAAGATAGCGGATCGTTTCATGAGATACTTTAGCATTCTGGCTTAGTGGATATTCGATACATTATAAGAGGATACAAAGAGAGAACGAATAATGAAAGAGTATAAAGATTAAAGGTAGGAGATGGAAGGCTTCGAATAATTTAAAATTAAGACTTTCCTTTCCGGACTCAGTTTGGTTAGAGTTTAGAATAAGGTCTTTGGAAATGAGGAAAAGGTTGTCTCGGCAGCTTCTTTCACTCCTCTCAAGCAGGCTGCCTGTCAATATTTTTCATATCCACCTCCCCTCTATCATAAGAAGGGTCACTGATGTTTCAAGCATTCAAATGTTCTTGGACGATGCCTCGCAGCTCCTTATGTCCTGTGAAGGTTGTAAATTTCACTTTGGCACTGATGCTTTTTCTTATTGGGCTTTATGGTGCTCTGGTGGGAAACCGACTACAAAGATGTGCAAGCACAAAAATACTGACCTAGGACCTGTTTTTAAGATTATAAAATTCTTTCAGTGCCCCTGGGTCAGCTTATGCCATGATCATAAGGTATCAGTGGTTCACTTAACAGTTCAGGGTTTTAGAGAAAAAAAGGTTTTATTCATATTTTTTTTACAACCTTGGCCCTGTTTTTGGCTCTAAAACCCTGTTTCATATTAAATGATTTTTTTTTTTTATGAAATTGAGTTACGAACCTTTTAATGTGGTGTACCCATCAAAGTAACATAAAAACACATCGCTGAACTCGCAGAAAGGAGTCTTTAAGCAGATTAGAAAAAGAAAAAAATCACAGATTTAAAGATGAATCTCACTGAGAGAGTTAAAAGCAGGCCTCAAAATCCCCTTTTCACACCATAAATGACCCTTTTTCATCGGGTTTGTCACTTTTAGCTCATTTTTGCCCAAACACTCAAGATAACTTTATGCTTTTCTTCTAAATCAATAGGACGCAACTCCTCAAGCCTACGAAATGTGTCAAACGACACACTTCATACACCGCTGTTGCTTAGCTCTCCTCATTTATACTGATCAAATACAGGCGGCACAGTTGCATATCTGGGCAGAATCAGGGGAATGACACTTGTGATGGTGTCTAAAGTGACGTGTTGTGCCGTTCAGGCTCTTCACACATCGATCTGAGTTGTGCGTCAACTTTGACATCCACATTATATATATATATATATATAAAATCAAGAGTAGTGTGGTAAGGGCTTGCATCTCATACCTTCCGTATATAAGCACTGTCTGAGTTACTGCAGCTTGAGGAATAAGCTGTGCGCTGTATGTTGCCATTTAAATAAAACCATCAATGCCATGTTGTTATGTTTTGAGCTGTGATGGAAAGATGGCTCTCAAGCCTCCTTTTTAATTGGCTATCAGTTTCCAGTCGTCTCTTCTCCCTCTCTATCGCTTTTGATTATCCACATGCAAAAATACAAATGCCTCAGGTTACAATTCACTTTCACAGAATAATCACAAGATGCTATATGCCACTGTAAACACCACATCAGTGACAGTGACGGTACACATTTGTCATGAGATGAGTCAAAAGCAGAAAGAATTTGCACTCGTGCAGAAAGAGAGGAATTTTTCTTTTTATTTTGTGTTGCTTGCTGACTGTGCTATGGGCATTTGTTCCAGACTCACCACAAATAAGCCTTAATGTCTCACACAGGAATTGCTGCCGAAGAGAGCACATGTTTGGGCAGATTGTCTGTTTTTTTTTTTACCCCCCCCCCCCCCCCCCTTTTTCCATTGTGCAACAAGGGACATTTACAGCTTTTTAAAAAAAAAAAAAGTATTTGTTTATTTTTGTTCCCGTTTCTACTTCATGTTGAATATTAGGATAAAGATCGGGGGCGATTCATGTATTTTAAAGTTCCCACTCTTCTCTGTTTAAAGCACGGGGAACTGTTTCTGACGCACAGTATTTCTAACACGAACATGAACAAATAAATGAAAATACTTTGAATCAAGGTTGTTGTTGTGCCATGGGTGGTAGGATGGACATTTTCGAAAGGTAATCTAATGTAGCTTTGCTTTTCTGATCTGTTACTGTGAGACTTAAAACATCATCTGAACTTGTTTTAGATATGATGTCCAGACTTTAAATGGAGACTGTCTCAGTGGATATAATGCAAAATACTTTTGGACACAAGTGGTATGAATCCTAACTGCCTTCATGACTTGATCTGGATATTATTTTTGTATCATGATCCATGGTTTTCTTCCCTTAAG
This sequence comes from Leuresthes tenuis, assembly GCF_036924035.1. Taxonomy (NCBI): domain Eukaryota; kingdom Metazoa; phylum Chordata; class Actinopteri; order Atheriniformes; family Atherinopsidae; genus Leuresthes; species Leuresthes tenuis. Next base: position 9,888,858 of record NW_027325361.1, on the reverse strand, counting down.
TTGCATTCTTGGTCAGGTGTCAAAAGGCTGGCTCAAAAGTTTCTCAAATTTGTTGTGTTGCAAGTGTTTATTTGATTTTTTTGATTTCACAAAATGCTGCTTACACGAGGTGAACAATGTAACTGGGAGCTTATAGTTACGTAGAGCATGGAAAATGACAATTTAAGAAGAGTAGATAATGATTTTACAAACTCTCAACGATATAGTGTCACTGCATCTATGCAAAGTCTTCCACTGTGACGATGTGTCTTGGAGTTGAGAACTTTACATACCTCTGTTGCTTTTGAATGTAGTATTTACACTAAGGCCAAATTCATCATTTGCAGCTGCGTTTTAGCAGAAGGTGAACATTGGTTTGGTTTCGGTATTTCAAGCTTGCTGCAAAACTTTTGGACTGCTGCATGGGAAAGGGGAAAAACTTAATCGGGAAATCCATTCTCTTTCATTTCCAGTCTCTTTGTGTCACAATGCCTCATTTGTGTGTGGCAGACATCTTTCTTGTGCTCCCTCCTTGTTTGTACCCTGACGGCAGTTTTCCGTGGTCTCCCTGGTCTCTTGGTTTGGCCTAGGGCTTTGAGGTTATGGTCAAGGCTTGGGGGCATATAGAAAGGAAGAAGAGTCCTAATAAGAAGCTCCCTTCAACTCCTGCCTAACTTGGCCTCGAGGCCCTTTGTCTCACCCCTTCCCTATTCCATGTGACACATCTCTTTTCCCCCCCCATGACTGCTTCTCATCTCAGACCCCTCGCTGTCGTTGCGCACCAGTTAACTCTTTTCTCTTTGTAGATTCCCCACGTTTTCTTCTTCTTCCCTCAGTCTATCCTTAGCTTCTTCTGAGACTCCAAGTCCCCCCCCCCCCCCCCCCCCCCCCCATGCTTAACTCTCCTCTCCTGGGCATCGTGTCTACCAGGGGGTTCCCCTCAGCCTTCTCCTTCCTGCCCAGTCTGGCCCGCTGTCAGGGAGGCAGGCAGCCTGACTCCCTCAGAGCAACAGGAAGCTACAGCAGCAGGGGTTAGGTCTGTATGGCGCTCCCGGCTGGCTCTGTCAGAAGTCCTGCCAAGCCAAGGATGAGAGACCTTTGCCAATGCGGTATTGGCGCACCAAATAAAAATATCTTGCAGATGTCTGATGGCAGGCATTAAGAGTCAGCAGAGACTCTCAGGCCTGGGCTAGAGGTGTCTTTTAAGCACAAACTACCTCTGTGTTGATGTATTTTTGCATAGTATTTAAGATATAGAAGATGCTCTTTGAATATGAATGAGGGAAAAGACCCTTTTGGCTTGGTTTTCAGGAAGTGCACTTGTGGCTTGAGGAGGGAAGTAGGCTTGTCTGATTCTGGATTGGCTGGGAGAAGAGATTGATTTGGTGGGGTTGTGTTTACAGAGGAGGAGAATCCAATGCCGCAGTACTGTGAATGCCTGGCTGGGCTCCCAACCAGTTTTGGCTTGACAGTTTAACAGTGAATATTTAACATTGCGCCACACTGCGAGCCTTGGCTGTAAGCATAGCAGCAAAAGCTTGCATGACGCTGGGCCTCGGTTATGAAGCCCTTCTATAAACAACACACGAGCAGGAAGCACATCTTGGAAGTTCTGATTTTAGAAAAAGCAGATGGCATGGGCTGGTGGTGTCACACTGTAAAAAAAAAAACCAAAAAAAAAAACCCCACCAGGATCCCCTGATGAAAGCAGCTCCCGCCTGCTTTGAACAGCAAGTCTGTCATGGTTGGTGTCTGCTGTGTGGCTCCAGGTCAAACTGTGATACGCAACTCCTGGAATTTGCGCTTTTCAAGTTTTTCATGTTCAAATCGTCTGAGGGAAAAAACAGAGGGGGGGGAACAGGAATTCTCATAAATATTAATATTCTAATGTGTGAAAGTGGCAGGGAAGACCTCTCTGGTTAGCTGCTTTCAACCCCGGTTGGGGAGCTTTTCTCTCTTTTTTTTTTGTATCTTCTGCTCTCTTTCCTTGCATATTTTTCTCTGCAGTTTTGCCATTCTGATATAAATAAACCTAAACCCGTATTTCTGTATGATGCCTCAAGATCAGAAGAACACACGTAAGATATAAGATGGAGAGAAACCATTTAGGCACAAAGTGTGATGTTGTTTCGATGATTTTAATCAGTAGTAAAACATGTAAATATTCTGAGCAAAGAGTAAGGCTGAGCACATGTTTCTTCACAAAGCATCTATCTTACAACATGCAATTTTCAGGGATGTGTGAAGCTTTATTCCCTCTCCCTTTCATGAAGAAATGCTGACATTTGGTTCTTTTTCATATCCAGTTAAAGTTATTACTGCTTTAACAGAACATACACTGAATCTAATTGAATTTGAACAAGGATTGAATAGACCTCAACCAGAAGATGCATTGTGTCTGCATTGATTGTATTTGATTGATAGTTTTTCTGCTGGACAGGCGATGCTTTGGTTTGTTTTGTGGGGAATTAGCTGTTTTGGCAGCTATGTAGCTACATTGTGTGTTAGTCAATGGCTGTATTTTACCACAGTTTGTGGTGTTAGCCCAAGGTTAACGTGCCGCTTACTGGGGTGGTGCGTGTGCGCACTATACAGAGGTGTGGCTTTGGCGGAGCTCTGAGGGGAGGGGGTGGGAGTTCTTCGACTGTGTGGTTTCAAAATCTAGCTTTCTCTCACTTTGGGAATACATCGTAATTGATTCTTGCAATTTCTGTTTCGCACAGCTGCCTTCTTCTGGGAGAACGTTTTTGTCTTTCATGCCACCATCCTCCATGTTTAAGCAGCAGGAAATGAGTGTCGGTAAATCTCCCGTGCCAGGGTGCAGTGTCATCCTGTAGACCAACCACTGTGTTTACCTTCATGTGCAAATGACAGCAGACTGTTAGAGTGCAACCTTTTATAGTTGGGCACACATCTAACTGGTCCATTACCACTGTGTGCTTTGTTGCAGATATCATATTACAGTTGCTCAACAGTCTGGTTTGTCAAGACCTTGCATACAACTTTGTTTCACAATAGCTGCTTTGTAGGTTTTTATTTTTTTGTAAATACATCAAACTTTGATATCTTTGGTATTTTTCATAAAAGCAACTAAAGAGTGGGAACAGATGATCTCTGTAGCAGGCTGCTGGAAACAAAACGCCTAAAGATACAATTTAAAATTGTTTCTTTGCTCAGTTGTCTGTTATGTGTTGACACCACACTAGTTTGTCCCTGGTGTAAGGTGTCTTTTCATTCATTGTTCATTGTTAAGTGGCTGAACAAACAAAATAAAAAATTCTACTGAAAAAGCAGGGAACTATTACTCAACTTTGAAACTTTAAAAAATCACAGGAAAGTCTGGTTCTTAGGAAGCAAAATATAAAGAATGAGGGATGACTCAGGACTTTTGTTTTGTCAAAGAAACCTTCTCTTTAGTGCTTGTAATTCAACTTGTGTGATTGAAATGGGGACCCCCTTTCTCTGGCTTAATGCTCTGAGCAGGTCCTCACTTGGCCAACGAGGTTAAAAATAATCAGATGCCAGTTTCGGACATATTTATTCAGTTGTTACCGTGTTGAGCCTCACCTTCTGAGATCTTGAAATGAGACTTTGGTGAGTTTCACAGATGTTTGGTGAATATAGGGCAGAGTCCAGCCTCTGTTAGGGATGGTGGAACAGGTCTGACATCTCTTCTGAACTGAAAAGGGAAATCCCTGCAGGCACAGAGTAGAAAGAAGTGAATATGGGAGGAGGGCGAGAATGAAGAGAGGTGCGACCCCTTAGGGGTAACGTTATTCTCTGATCGTCAGCTCCACACACACTCGCTCACATACTGGGACGCTCTGTCGGTGTGCCGGGTAATGCACTCATGCAAAGAAAGATGAGTGCCTGAGGAATAAGAATAAACATTGAACTTTTTGTGTGTGCTTTTGTGCATCTGTTGTGCTCATGTTAGTTTATGTTTCTATTTTAATTTGCGTCCAATGTATATTTTTGGGAATCTTGGTTTGGATTCTTGACCCACTGGCAGCCGTTTCAAGTGAGGAACGGTGAAAGAAACCTCACTTTTCCACTTCATACTACTGCACAGAAATTAGATTAAACATATTTCTTTATGCAATGGAAAGTGTTAAATAGGAGCCAAGTGTTTTGATTTTAAGTGAATAATTTCAGTTTTTCCTCAAATAAACACCTAATTGTCAAGATGGAGCAAAACATGAGCTATTAATTTGTTTTTGCTTTGTACATTTACATATGTGATCAGACAGAACATTTTCTATGTGCTGTGATCCAAAGCCAGGATAAATTGCTTCTTGAAGCAGCTGAAATAGTTGGATTACTGTTGGTTTCATTAAAAGAAGTCATCGTCTTTGGGAGTTGGACAAAATCATGGCTCTCATTTGTATGGAGCAACATAGAGTTTTTGACCTCTGATTGAGCTGAAGTGCTCTGGATCTGGTTAGAAGGTTGTAAATGTGTGTTTGTGTGTGTGCGGCAGCCAGCTGGGCCCTCCTCAGCAGACTGAAACTGAACTGAAGTTTGATTTTTGTGGAGCTATGCCCCAGTGGTCCTCTGTTAGCACATGCGCTTCATATAGACTTTCATTTTCACATTTATTTCTGTTTGCATTTGAGTCTTTGTGTGCTACATGAAGTTGTGGACCACAGTTTTCGTTTGGTATCTCTTTCTCTCCTTATGGACTAGCTTAAGCAGAAGTTGTTTTGGGTTTAAGATTTTTCCATTACTAACTGTGAAGATGATAAGGGGTTGGGGGTCCTCTTCCCATCTTTTACAGATCATACAAGAAGACTTGGTCATAGGAAAGTCCCAATACGAGCCCTTAAACCCCATATTAGCAGTCAGCTATGGAAGAAGGTATGCCTGGGAACTACTCCTCTCATATTACTAATGATTTGGACATCTTGTGCTTGTCATTTTATCTTAGACAACCTTCAATGCTAACACAGTTTAACAGCATCAGGTTATTCAAGAAGAAGGAAAAAACCTCCTTTAAGGGAGTATGAGATACTATGGTTTTCTGTTTAGGGAAAATGAACTGCATTCACCAGATGTTTTTAGTCGGGTTGTTTCGTAGATGAGAAACTTAAATGAGAAGTCTTATCGTCGGTCAGCAGTTTGGGCTTTGAGACATTGGGCATTTCAGGTGACTAGAACCAAACGTATATATGGTCCAAAAGTCACTAGAAAAACTTGGTTTTAATTACACTATTTAACTGTATTGGAGTCTAGTTACTTAAATAACTTTCTTGATTCACTGTGTGCTCTGCCAGTCTGCATCTGCGCTTTTTGAAACTGTCATTGTCAAGCTGCCTCCCTAATAAAGCCTCACTGAAATGAATAATACTTTAACTGTAGCTGTATGTAACCGTGCTGAAATTTGCATTTCTAGTTCAATCTGTTGTCCTCCACCACCAACGCCTCTTCTGCCTGGCTAGAAATAGAAATGATCGCTTATTCCTGGTCCTCCTAAAATCTCCAGTAACCTATTTGTCTTTTTTTGCTTCAAGATGAAGTGATTGCTCCTACACCATGCCTCAAAGTGTTTGACGACTTCCCTTTGCTCCCTTCACTGATACACCATCTCATCTAGAATAGATGGTGTTAGAGGAAAATAATCTAATAAAATCCCTTTCATAGAAGGTGATCCTTTTATATGAGGATTCCTGTTGGCTTTATTATGAGAAGAAGACCAGATTTGCTGTAAAAATGCTGTTTCTAACAGTCTTTTATTTTTTATTTTTTTTTAAACCATACAGCCAAACCTGAGCTTGATATTCTGTTGTGTATTTATTTATTTATTTATTCATTTTTTTGCATGAAATTTCCTCATTTGTCCCCATGTTGTTTATTATTATTTTTTTATTTTGAATATTAGCCTTCTAGCCATGCGAATAAACAGAGCCACAGCCCTGCGGTACAGAATGTCACATCCAATATCTTGGTGCCAGAGGTGATGAAGCTAATTTGGTGGTCAGTCAGTGACATGGCTAACAAACAAAGCCCTTTTTGGTCCTGGAGGGCCGGAGTCTCAGCACTACTGTGCAGTGCTCTGTTCTGCATTGTGAAAGACTATGGGTTGTTGCCACAGGGCACTAATGCAACCTAAAGCCTTTGGGATCTTCGTCATACTGTGGTGTCTCTGGGTGTGGGTCTGTTGTTCAGATGTAAATATATGTTGTGATTTTCTCTTCGAAATACCTCGAATATCTGCTTTAATGACCACATAACATCCACGAGAACATCCATGTCTCCAAGAAAAAAAACTCCATGCATAGTATATATTAACTTGTAAATGAAAAGGTCATTTGAAAGAATGTGAATATTAAGTAGCCCATATTAAACATAAAAAGGCAAACCTCTGCATTGTGAAATTATACTACAGAAAGACTACACACTAACCAACAGTCTCTGATAATACAGACCGGAGAAAGCATGTGTCCATGTTTGTGTGCTTGCTTCGGGGGCTCCTCTGACAACACCTACAATGAATGTAGTCATGGTTTGTCCAAGATGTTGCTATGTGCAAGGAAGGTAGCTTTTTTGAAAAGCAAAGTTGCTAAGGTGGCATTAATGACAAGAAGTTGTAAGCAAGTGAAGCTCAGTTTGTTGCTAAGACATGCCAAAGGAAAAGTGGAGTGGGGGAGCTCCTCATGTGAGGAGCAACAGACGTACACACAGGCACGGCTGTACAGGGCAAGCAGATTGCTTTGGATTATAATGTCTGATGTCATACCTTGTTACTGGTATAAATAAAAAAGTCTGTATCGTGCTCAGCATCGATGGATGATATGATTCTGTGGGGGAAAAGTACACCCTTTATTTCAGAAGTCGCTGTTGTTCACTAGTCTCTGAGATACAGTAAGCAACCTGAAAAAAGCTTAATTCCATGCACTATTCTTTCAGTTTCAAGAGTCTCTTAACACCCCGCCACAGTGTTTCGGTAAGAGTTGTTCATTTCATAACCCTCCATTTCTTCATTTTGTGCATTTGTAAGTTTGCTTGAGATAATCTTCCTCTTGATGGGTCCACTTCCAGCTCAGCTTGAACTGTGAGACAGATAATCTCTGATAATATTTTCACATCCTCTTTCAGCGTCACCATTGGATAGAACACTTTAAACCTTACAGCACCCCTAAACCATAAGTTTCTTCCACCATACTTCCCAGCTGGTGTCATAGACTTTATATAAAAGATGGACTTTGCTACCGGGCCTCAAACGTGATGGGTCTTAAGAAGTGCCGTAAACTGCGATACCACTAATGGTTGCTATGCACTTCCTGGTCTTTGCTATGAGCTCAGCAGCAAATAAAATTCAGCCCGAATGTTCCTTGTAAACAAAGGCTTTTTCCAGGTGTTTCAAAGGCAGTTTGAAGTACGTAAAGAAAAAATGTCTACATTTTGACTACATCAAATGATTTTCTTTAGAGGGGAGTGGTGTACTTACAGTTGTTAGATCATTAGAAAAAAAAAAACCTTGTCAGACTCATAAGCATCTACAACCTTTTCTCTGAAGCATTAAGAGAGCGCTTTAGATCTTTGCATCATCGTACTGCCACACACGTCAATAACAAAGAGAACAACAAGTCCAGAAGATCAGGGCTTTGAATGCTACGTGGTCCATATGTGACTCACTTAATAGGTTCTAATTACTGCCACCTAACATGGAACCACTGATTCTAATATATTGGCTCTGACAAATGCACTGGTTTACTTAGAAAATAAATCTTCTGATTCACAGACCTTTGGGTTGGATATTTTATCTTTAGTTTTAGACAGATTAACACGAGACTTACATTGCTCTTACCAGATTCTTTACTCTAGGGGTGGGAGATGTGGCAAAAATATCATATGACGATTTAAAAAAAAAAAAATCACGATTTCGGTTTTAACACAATCGTAAAGTGAAAAACAGACAGTGTTGCAGAAGTATTTTCGGCTGGGCAGCTCGTACCGCGGGTCTGCCATCTTGAACGGTACCATATCTTTTGCAAGATAAAAGGTAACTGCTTCTGTTACCTCTTTCTATCACTTGCTTGACTTGTCATAGGAATGCCTTTGTCAAATGCCTGTGTTAATGTTTGGGTCTTAGCTAGCTGCTGCCTCTGCCTGCGGTGCCGGTGCCGCCGGGCCCCTCGCTGTTTGGCTCTCAGCATACTGTTTGGGATGCTTCACCTTCAAGTGATTGAACAGGTTTGTCGTGTGGGGTGCGAACCATTTCTGTGTAAACTTTGCTTGCGCTTGATCAGTTGCAGAAAATCCAAACCAATTCCATATAATTGAGGTGGAATTTTTTTTAGCGACCAACTCCTCCGTTTGGCTTTCAGCCATGACGCTCCATGCGGCTACTGCTACACACACAAACAAGGAGGCGGGTAAGAAAGCGCGTCACTGCCCATAATTCGCTGTGATTGGTCAGTCAGGTTGATGACGTAATACGTCTGGTGCGTCGGTGCATCAGCATAGAACAGCAATTTATAGACTGTGCCCTAGACGATCTCTGCAGTTTGACAGATCGTTACGGATCGTCTTCATGTTGCAATTGTTCACGATTTTCATCTATTTCACACCAGTAAATACAGCCTGTTTTTACCCTCGAGAAGTAGCTTGTTTCACACTTGACATCTACTCTGTGCTGTTGTGCTGACATCATCAGATAAGCAGAATGTTTCTGCTTTGTGTGCTTAACTCACAAATGTGTGATTTTTTTTTTTTTTTTTTTTTTTTTTTTTTATTTTTTTTTTTTTTACCTCTATATGAAATAATTAGTAGTTTTTAAACTGTTTTTTTTTTTTGCTATTTAAAAAAAAAAAAAAGAAGCTAATTCTTTGCCCCTTCCTTTGCTTTTGGAATAGTGTTGTGTATTATTTATGGTACCAGTCAAAGGTTTGGACACACCTACCCTTTCATTTTAGATGAGTAAGTGTGTGATTGTGCATGTACGGCTGAAATATGGTTTTCCCCATGTCTTTCAGCACAGGATTATACGTAGATTACACGTGCACTTTGCTAAGTTTCCATAGTGATTTTGGGGCCCTCCTAAACATATAATTTAAGAATATTTGAATGATGTTGCTTTCCAATTTGAAAATCACATTTATGTAGCAGTCATCTCACTAGTTTTCCCAAAATAAAATAATTTCTCAAATATAGAGGCCAAATGTCACTCCCCATGTGCTTTTACCATTTTAAAAATGATCTCCGTTCATATGAGACGGCAAAGTTCGCACAAATACTGAAATAATCATGCCGGGCCAGTAGGTTGGGAAAACATCGACATCAACTCCTTGAACGTTGCACTTTGAATCACCTTGTTGTTGACTTGTACCGAATAGATAGATTTGTCTTGGCTTAACGACACATCAGAATACAAGAGGAGAACGTTCCGAGCATTCCTAATGCGCTGATCTCCCTCAGAACCAGAATAACAGTTTCAGGGGGGGGTTTGTCATATGTGTGGCAAGACAACAAAGTGCAGTTGTCAACATGACGTTGGAGTACGAGACAAAGAAAGCGCACTAAATCTTCAGTAAAACCGGTATATAGGTCCCATTGTTGCTTCCAGCACACGCTCATTACACAAAGCAGCAGTGGACGTGTGAAGTAGGCTGAGACGCCCAAAACCTCAGTTGCATGTGTACGCACAGATTCAATGACAACAGAGTTTCTAAATCCAAGTTTTTCTGACTAAGATTACCATTTGTATGTAGAAAAGAGGCGTTGACACAGCTAAATATGCATGTTTATGTGGACAAAGCCTAAATAAACCTTTCTGCTGTATGCTACACTCTGAAATCCCACCGTGTTTAAAATATTCACTCCAGTGCTGGATAATAATCGCACTCTGTGGCTCTGTAAAACACACTTTACAGAAACCATAAATACTGTTATGCAGGTATAAGTGAATCAATGACCAGAGCTTGATGTTATTATTGTTATTATTTGTCTGATCTAATTGTTGATTGAAGGTAGAAGTCAAATAATTTCCCTCTTCTGCCCTAAAAAAAAAATAGGCTTTTACATTTATTTAAGTGTGCTTTTTGATGGTGAATACGATGGCCTTTATCTTTATCATTTTCAAAATTGTGCTTAAATGGGAAACCATTTTCATCTAGTAGAATTCGCTTATTCTCGATTCACTATCGAAGCGAGGATAAGGGTTCATTTGGTGACTTGCTCACGGTTTTACATATTCAAAGTTATGGCGTCACTTACAGATAGATAAGCCAGTCTTAATTAGGTACTCTTAAGGTACTTCTGTTTTCCTCCTTGTATTATGCATTCAGTTTCTATTTTAACTGAGGTGTGATGGTGATATGGCATTTTGAAAGGCTGTAAATGTAGTGAAGGTGTGCAAGCACAGCCCAAACCCCCTGGGTCCCCTCTCCTGAACGCCTGGGGGGTTCTCTCCTTCACACAGCCTGCTCATTGACACACTAAGCTGGCTTCTCAGGAATAACACACAGCTGTCTTAAATGCAGCTCTATTTTTTTTTTTTTTGCATACTTTGCCCACATGATTCTGTCTTTCCTTACACAATCAACAGTTTGTCAATATACTTTTATTTACTGTGATTGACAGTGTGAATTGGTGTCACCCAGCAATAGAAGTGAGGAGAAAAAACAGACAAAGATATTATGGCTGGCAGTCTTTTTTTCAACTGGTACCATAGCTGTCTGTCACTCTTCTTTTATCATTGAAATTGGAGTTTATCTTTTACAAGCTTAAGTGGAATGTTTTGCCTTTTCAAGTGATTATTAGCATCCTCCTTAGCTGCCATCTCCGGCTGGTGAAATGAGCACATCAAACGGAGTAGTACACACTAACGAAGCAGTGCTGACTGCCTGGCTCCCGCCTTTTACTGTAAGACACCTGCTGAAGTGACAGACTGGCAACAAAGGGCCCCTCGCCACAAGAGAGCCATCCATGCCGCACTGGAGTGGGTAGGACAATGGAGCACAGAGGTGGCCTGGGCTTTTAGCCACGTGCCAGATCGTGTCAAAAACACACAGCACAGAGGAGCACGACATCGAGGACGTGGGAAGGACAAGAGCGAGCGAGGGAGGTGGAGAGGGGGAGGGGGAGAGGCTGACACCTGCTTGTGCTTGAGATCTTTTCTCAATTGTGGACATCCTTACTATAGATGCTGGTAGAGGATGTGAAGATGAGGGGATACAAATGTGCAGGTGTGCTTGCACAGGCAGATGAAGACAGAGGAGAGCTCAGTATTGTTAATGGGACTACTTGCCCATGGAAGGTCAGGTTATGCTGATGTGCTTTATAGAGGCTTTAGAAGGTGAAACGCACTTGCACCAAAGCAGAGCACTGTACTAGCTCATTTGGACTGATGGTTAATAAATCATATTGGGCCTCACATGAAGCCCTGGCTGATCGTGCTGTGCTGTTTACTTCTGCAGTGAAATAATCATGAGCCTATAAAAATCTGAAAGAGAAAACTGTAAAGGATGTCTATAAATAGTTAGCAAGCAGCGTTATGGATCACTGGCCTTGTTGCATCCCATAAGACCATTGTGAATTTCTTTGTCTTCATTTCCTTTTCTATCATTTTCCTGTGCTTTCTTCAGGAGGGAGTAAGTGAAGGTCGGAATATATCGCACACGCTGATGTACTTTATACCCGTACGGAGCGGAAGCATCAAGGTTGTTATTATTATTTTTCTTATTTGTTTTTTAACAGCTGTCTATAAACTCTTCTTGTGAAACTTGACATGGATTTGCACAGAAAAAGAGCTGACGATGGTAAAAAAAACTACACTAAGTTTAATCAGGTACCCTAAATCGTAGCTCCAGCAAACACAGACATACACCCACTTTGTACACTCTAAAAGAGGCCGAGCTATTAATCCAGCAATGCTCTGGCTGTTCATAGTGAATTCAGTTTGATTTAATCATTGTTGTTTGGGTTCTCTCACTGAGACTCTGTAATTTCCTCATGCTGAGTTGTCCCTGATTAACTTTGTTTTGCATCCAGATTTGAGGTTATGGAGGAGTCTGAGTAGTTGGACTCTGGTGTTTGGCTTGGTTTGCAAAGCTTAATTCAAAGGTTTCTCTTTTTATCGCTGTTTTTTTCTTCTTCATTTTCTTTTAGATTGAGAGACAGTAAAACATCCTCTCTTCATTTTCTATTCTGTCAAGTCTTACCATCACACTCAGAAACTGGCTTGCATGCTGAGGTGTAATTGGTCCGCTACCCCTCTCTGTCTTTCTCTTTTTCAGCTCATGGCCCAATGAACACGAGTGCCTGCAAATTTGAGCTAATGATTTTGAATAGTGATTAAAATGAATTGAAAAGTGTGCTGCTTCTGTAGTATCTGGCCCCCTCCATCATTAGAGGCTTTACTCCTCTCTCTGCCTTCTTTTCTCTTTCTGTAACATCAGCATTAGGCGAGCAGGGGTTTGAGAGCAGGCCTCGGGTTGGCTTTCATGAGCACAGACTCAAAGGTTTCTCTATTTCTTGTAATCATGGACACCACTCTTGTAGCACTTTCACTGTCGTCTTCTGGCTCCTCAAAGGTGTCTTTGATTCCCTCGCATCGTACACCCAGGCCGGATAGTGTCACATTATATTTTTCCTCTTCTTCATCCCCGCACTTGCCCTTCGCACTTTCTTTTCCTTAAACCAGAACTCATCAGTTTGTATTCATATTTATTGTCCTCAGACTGTGAGCTGATTTAGCACTCTTCCTTTTCAAACTGCTTAAGCCCCACCCCACCCCACCATCCCAGTTTGCCTTGATCCACCTTTTATGATCATCTCCCTCTCTTTGTTTTTCCTCTTCTCCTGTTTTAAATGAATTATGCAGAAGGCAGGAAATGGGGATTAAAGAGGAGCTAAAGCCAGTGCCAACTTCTGTGGTACATAGCTCCACACACACACACACACACACACTCTCTCTCAGGGCCGTGAACACATCGGGGCTAACAAGCTTTTTTTCTTCGAGCCTTTTTCTTTTTTTCCCCCCTTCTCCTGGCACCTTTTTCAGTTCTGCATCTGTTGCACTCTGTCCTGAACCATCCCTGCTGCGCCCTGCTAGCTTTTCCAGTTTTGCCCCAATTGAAGGAAGATATGCCTCTTCAGACTAATGTAAGGAAACCTATTTCTCATGTTTCCTTGTTTTCCCTACATTTTTACTGTGGCCAGGAGTCTCTTAATTTATTAAGTTAGTGTTTCATTTTATCTGTATTATAAAAACTGGGAATATACACCCACATCCTGTCCAAAAAGCAGAGGTGGATGCTTGGCCAAGTAGCAATAAAGTAATAAAAAAGTGTTTTTGTCACATTTTTGGTGCGATAAATGGGGGTTGATTGGTGTCCAGCAGGGTGGATTAGTTTCTAGGTATGTTTTTCAACATTGGAATCCATTGAAAAAATGAGCCGTGCATTCATTGTGAGTTTTAGAGCAATGCAAAACAAACTTTCCTGAGATTTCTCTGACACTAAAGCCTTCTCTGGAGTTACCGACCTCAGTTGCACTGAACACCAAACTGCTAATACAAGATCAAGTCTCTCTTTTGGATGCACACGTTTTACCAATCATTTAGTTGTTTCGGTGGGTTGTAAAGGGCTGGTCGCTGTACGGAACCTGTGTGTCATCCAAAAACCAGATTTTAGATTGAATATCATAACATTGAGATGAGAGATTAAGATGTGTCTAAAGTAAGGGGAAATGGCAGCTAGGCAAAGACAAAGTAGGCAGGAAGTGTTGAAAAAAGAGAATTTCCCCCAGAAATTGCTTAATCGTCATGTCTCATTTTGCCTCACTTCATTTCCTGTCTTCTGCCTCTATCATTTCATCACTTATCATCGTCTCCGTGTGATTACAACTACTGTGAGGATGTCGGCTGCAGTGTCGGACGGAGCACATTGAAAGTATTCTTTCTTTGCACTGATCCCGTTCTTTTTTTCTTCTGAACCATGACGCATCATTTAGAGTCTAGATGACTGTACCTTTGATCTCAAGAGAACAACAATAATAATGTAAACTTGTGACCCGAGAAGTGCAACTAAATACGTAAATAGGAAATAGATTTGACTTACTTTTACTTGCACACGTCATCGGCACGTTGAGAGTTTACATATTTAACATGCAATAAATTTCTACGGCACGCTAAACTATATTTGCAGCTTTCCAAATGAGGCTCCGACATGTATCTATAGATAGTCGGGGATTTAACTTTTATCTGGTGCCAGCCTGACATCATTTCTGACCCACATGACCGAAATGGAGACAGACGTATACATGGAGTTTCCACTGCTGTTTGAGTCCATAATGGGTTTTGGAAGTCAAAATTCCCTTCAAAATGGTCAGAGTGAGAACTTTCTGGGGAAAACGGACCACGAGACAAGCAGTTGTGACGGCCACTGTGGAGCGATGATTCTCGAGGAAGGGGGTTCGTTAGTTTGAGGCTAACTTGATGCAAGTTTAAAAACCGCTTATGTTTTTTTGTGCCTGTTTTTATGGTGACTGTGCCTCATTTGCTCCTTTTTTGATTGAGTTGGTTATGTTAAATGCATTATTTCTGGATGTGTGTTTAATCTAACATGGCAGTCTTAATTGATCTCGTTACCATGGGATGTAGGAGGTGAAAGAACATTGGGGACCTCAGATGCCCGCTGGTTATTTTGACACTTAGACAGTCGGGAACACAGGAGGGCGAGGGAGAGGAGTAATGATGCCAGCCTCAGTCTAACAAAACACAAGGCTGCAGTGCAAAGAACCACAACAAGAGGCATGAAGGCCAGCTGACTTGCAAATCCTCTGTGACACTGGAATCCAAATGACAACAAGCATATCCTAATGTTTTTATCTTATTTATGTATTTTTAGGTTCTCTAAATGGGATCTGAATCCAAGTTAAAACAGTAGATCAACTAAAGAATAGAAAAATGGAAAAAAGTCTTACTGCAGTAATGATTATTGAATTATTTGAAAATGAACCAAAATGAAACTAATTTGTTTTGATTAATTTCCTGTTCAGCGTCACAGCTGTCAAACGACTGGCTTCCTGCTCCTGAACACTGGACAACATAACCTACATTGAGCACATTGCTGTTTAACACTTCATTACATATGCCTAAAACAAAAGATATCACTCTAACTGATTTGTAACCATCATCTACATGCAAGCCTATCGTTGTTGCTGCCCATCAGTCAGAAAAGGCTTATAAGGTCATTTCCAAACATCTCTGAGGTCATCTTCTACTGTAGGATTATTCACAAGAGGAAAACATTCAAAACATTTTTAAATCTTCTCAGGGAGATGCATCCCAGCAAGTTGACCCGGAGGTCAGACTGTGTCAATACCGATTAACAATACAAAATCCCAAGAGCTACTCCTCAGATACAACAGCCATCAGTCAGCACTTTAACAGTTCAAGTCTCCAACGGTACAGTTTGAAAAAGACTGGACCAGTTCAGTTTGCTTGCAAGGATACGGGTTGCTGGAGGAAGCCTCTTCTCTCTAAAAACAACCTGGCAGCACAGTTCAGGTTTGTTGAGTTACATCTGAACAAACCACAAGACTTCTGGAACAATGTTCTTTGGATAGATGAAACCAAAGTGGAGATGTTTGGTCATATTGCTAAAAAAAACCCGCCTCAAGCACTCTAATGGAGGGGTAGTGAATTGGGCTTGTTTTGTAGCCACAGGACCTGGACACCTGTAGAATGAACTTCTACAAAGTATTTTAGAGTCACATGTGAGGCAGTCTGTCTGACAGCTAAAGCTTGGCTGAAACTGGGTCATGCAGCAGGACAATGGTCCCAAGAACAGGAGATCTAAAAACTGAAAAGGAAAAGAATCGAGAAGTTACAGTGGCTCAGTCAATGTCCAAGTCTCGACTAGTAAAATCCTGTGTTGGGACCTTAAGTGGGGCTGTAGATCCGTCTGAATCACCTCTGTTGTGGAGCTGTGATGGGTCTCAGGTAGAGTTCATCACTGCTCACAGACAGATTATCACCCAGAAACACGTCTTTTTCACTCACAAATTCAAAAGTTCACTGCACATACACAGTGATACGTACAGAAGGGACTGCCTGCTTGAGCACAGAGTACATCTGGGATATTAATTTAATCTCTTTCTTTCTTTTCTGTTTGTTTTGTGGCAACCAAACACACTGGTTGATAAGATGAACTGTCAACAGTAATCGACTGCATCTTTAAGTAACTCGCGATAACGTGCAGCCTTACTTGTTGCTGCAAGGAAGTAATCTGAGTCCTCTACACTGGTTACTTCTGCGTACTAACCTTTAGTTTCGGGTTACACTTGGAAATATAAGAGGATTTTCAACTGGCCTGGGCACGTTTCTCGCAACTGTGACGAGAGACGGTTGGAAATACGCAGACAAAGGATCTGCAGAGAGACTGCTGTCATCCCAGCAGGAGAACACTAAAGTGTCACATGTTTTTGTGTGTGTCTGTTTTCCTTCATGTGTCTTTTACGTATTTTTTTTTCCATGCAGCTTTTTATGTAAATTAGCCACTGAAAAGTGAAGAGTGGCAGGATCTGAAATCCTATAATAAGTATCTCAGTTTGTAGCCTGACCACTTGACCACCCTAATAATTAGAATTTTATTTCGTTTCACAGACTTTTATTTGCCTTTGTTCATAACCTGTGCTTTTAATTACTTTCCAGCTTTTTAGCATGTTTACATTGTTTATTTCTCCACAAGCACCCAATATGTGCGCATGTTTCCTTGGTTTGGTTTAGCACATACAAACATCACACTTTATATATGCGTTACCTTTCGGATGACACATTGTTGCTGATGTGCATGCCCTGCATCTTGTGTTATTCATGAGTATAACAGTGTTAATTGTCAGAATTTGGAACTATAGCATGTGCGTTACGTTGTGCTTTGAAAATAATCCTGGAGCACCAAAAGCTTTTTCTCCACAGAGATGAGTTTGGTGCAAACTAGAATTAATTGCTTATGTTAATTTTGCATCATACTATTTTCAAACCATGTAAATGATTCTTTCAGGTTAATTTCTTATTATGGCACCGGCTGCTTTAAGCGTGGTGATAAGATAAGCAACTGGTAGTAGTGAATCTTAAGCAGTTAGCTACCATCTAGGCAACATGCCAAGACATGCAATTAAAGAAAACCAAGTCGTACACACCCACACACACACATGCACATACGTGCGCGCGCACACACACACACAGCTCATTCACCTCTGTGTGACCTACATTTTCTCAGAGATGTAAAATTAAGTGGAATTGCTTGAACATACAGCTGGCATGACTGGTAATTCCCAAGAAAGATTACCTGGAAGAAGGCCAGTAAAATGCAGAGAAGTATTACCTGTTGCAGCCTGCTATAGGTTTTCCATGATGCAACCAAAGATGGACGTAGACTTAGTGTCAAAGCCACAGGCATGACGTGGGCTGCAGTTCTGTGGAAGCTGAACACTGTTGAAGCAATCGTTTTCTAGCTTACTGCAGAGCAACACTGGATATTTCCTCTGGATACTTGTGTCGACTTTCTGTAGCACTTTTAAAGAAGTTAAAAGCTAAGTGTTTTGTCTATACTTTTCAGAGGTGTGCGGGATCAAGCTCCTAACACCATGGATATGGACACCCAGCCACAAGGACAGCAAGCAGCCGTGCTCGTGTTTCAGTCTCAGGTAACTCGTACAAACATGAACTCAAGTCAAGCTGCTGTGAAGCAGCAGCGATCCATAGAGTGAGATGCTGAAAGTTTTAACAGAGTTCACAGATATTTTTAGGCCATTGTGAGCAGTGTTTGTAGGGCTGCCATATGCCACCACAAGATTCACACCACTGCATCCAAGTGATGAAGAAGTTTATAGACTTAGACAAATAAATTTGCAACATTTCATGTCATCACAGCCAGTTTTTCCTCGTTTTTTTGCTTTTTAATATGTATCTGCGTGATGTAAAATCCTAAATATTAGAGACGAGGGGCAATTATTTACACTTACTGCAACTTTTATAGAGGGTGGGTGAGATACACATTTGAATTGCTGAAGTTATTAAAGTCAAGGGTTGAAAAAGGCATCCATCTATTTAAGTGGCAGTGTAAGCACATGAGCTCAGTGTTCGTCTCGTTTTCCTGCTGTTTAATGTTTTAGTAGCGCCAGTCATGCTTGTGAGAGCTGCCCAGTGCACTGTGTAGGGCAGCATTCACAGATGCTATTTGCAACTATGTTTCTAAACATTGTTTTGTGGTTTAATATCGCCCGTTGTTTTTCAGTGGAGCAGCATTCACGAACCCTAATTGTTGTTTAAAGCGGCGCTTAGAAACTAGACTGGAGATATTAATGCGCCGCTTTGCAGGGAAAATGACACGAATACAGTGATTTTTGTCTCCCTACACTGGTCTTCTACAGAGTACATTAGAGGAAAGTTGAAACGTGTATTTGAAAAGACATTTAAGGTTACGTAACGACGCGGCTCTGTGGTGTGAAGCTTGGCTCTGCACACTGCTGCAGCAATTGACACAAAAAGCTACTGCAGCCTTATAAAATATCTCCTTCTGATTGGGAATGGTAAAGTCATTATTCACACGTCTTAAAAGAGCTGAAGGAAGGTTTATACAGTGTGACATAAGACTTATTTTTTCAGTTAGCCCTGTGTCAAAAGCAAAGCTGATGACGTCAGACATCTTCTCTTTGGGTTGGGACCTGTTAATACAGGTAATCGCATCACTGAAACGGTAAACGCTTCACATCAGCAACATTCGTGCTGGCGTGTAACAGAAGTGTCTCAGTGGCGCTCTTCTGCGCACTCCTAACACAAACCTGCCACTGCAAAGACGAGGTCGAGTGGAGGTTTGTTTGACCTAAGGGAAGCCAGGCGAATGAAAATGAGTTCTGATAGAGTCCTTAAATCTGCTTCCAGTGTTAAAGGCTGTGTTTATAAGAAGGTTTTGCCTGCAGATAAACAAATGATTTGATCATTTATGAAGATAATTTACTTCTATCATTCATTTGAAGCATTCCACCCTCTTTGTGTTTTGAAATGTAAATATCCTGTATTACCCTTTCTTTTTGGCATCAATCAAGAGATGCCCTTCAGTCCAGCCATCCCACAGACCACTGTAGCCTGGGTGTGAGATAGACAGCAGCGGATGAATGTTTCTTGATCGTATTGATCAGAGCTCAGGAGGCTGACAGAGCCTGGCCTCCCTCCATGCCTCTTTTTGTTCGATACACCTCAAGTTTGTTCTGTGCAGATCTGGTCATTGTTGGGTTTTAATACCACCCTCCAACATCAGGCACATTGATTTCTTTACAGGAGGATGTTTTTGCCTCCATAAGTATTGAATAGACTTTAAACAAAGGGGATCATCCATGTGCCCCAGAGTAAATGTGGATTCTTTCTGAAGGAAAAAAAAAAAACACACAAACACTAAAAATAGTTGTGAACTTGTTTTTTTATTCCATTTTTTTTCGTGCGTACGGCAAGATTAACACTGGAACTGCCAAGGGGGGAGATTTATTTTAAGATTTCTAATTGCAAAATTAAGTTTAATTGGGTTGCACACAGAAGAAAGTCAGATAAAAGCTCTAATAATTAATTTGACTTTGACACACACACACACACACACACACACACACACACACACACACACACACAGGGAATCTGTGTGATCTCTCAACAGTTGTTTATGTGCTATTGTTCAGGCTTAATGATTTCTCTGCCTGGTTTTCAATCTATTTCTAGCAGTTTACATCAGTGTTAATTCCAAATAATTTTTTTCAGGAGGCACAGTGAACTTTCTGTGTTGCATCATGTTTTTCCCCCACTCACACAGAGCATTTTGAACTGATTTCACATTTACTGGAAGTGGGAGAGACAGAGACAGTAAGTTAGATTATGTAGATGACTGTCTAACCAGCATCCAGATGGGTGTCTTTCAACAAGTCCTGTATCTATTTCACGATTTCCAAAGGTTCAGTCTGCTTGGCAGCAAGGGGGAAAAAAACCCCAGCCTGCTCCTGGAGAAATCTGAATTGTATATGTGATGAAGGATACTCTGTATCGCTTGCGATAAATTTCTCTTGGTCCCGGAGGTATGATGCATATGCATTAGTTAAATGAGATGAGCTGGTAAGATGTGCATTTTTAATGGCGCATTTGCTCTTGAGTGAGTGGGAGGGTTAGTGAGAAGGCCCCCTCAGATCAGATTTTGATCGTCACTACAGAGTTTGACAGACACCGATCTGTCTGGAAGCGCTGAGACAAGGCGGTATGGTTGTGGAGCCGATTCAGAGGAGAAGAATGAGAAGCACCTTTGGGGTGAATCCTGCTGGTTTGACTGCCTGGCTCACTGGCTGACTGGCTGAGGATGAATATTGCATGGTGCCTGCTCAAGGGGGCTGGTGACTGGTGAAGATGGGAGTTATACCCCCACCCGTATCCCCTCTCGGCTGACAGTTGCTGTCTGTGTCTCTCCTTGTACTCCTCTCTGTCTCTCTTGCATGGAATCCAAGCTAATTTGACAGATTTTATACCCATTGAACACTGTCTGCATAAATGTCCGCACGCTAAACTAAACTTGTTTTTGTTTAAACTAAACCTGTTTGTCTATTGTGAAAAAAGCTTTAACAGTCTGAAAAATGACAACTTCTTCATCCCGTTTTGGTCAACAGACAGTAGAGCTGCATAATTTATAGTGAAAAAGACACAGTCCTGTCACGTTGTTACAGCTGATTAAATGTAAGTAGTTCTCATGTATCCTGTTGGAATATTTGCTGTCCCAACAAGCAGAAAATTGTGTTGAACAATTTGCTAAGGTGATAAATACCATTTAGTACACGGGGTGAACATTCCCAGCTTTATAATTGTAAATGTGTCGAACAGAATAAATGTAGCAGCAGCTCAATGAACACATTGCTATCGTGTGGCCATTACATTAACTTTTAAAATGACATCGGGGTTCATTTCTGTGGCTCCATGTCATTTCCCATGTATCAAATTTCCCTTGTCTTTTCATTCTCTTGCAGTTAACTGTCCAATTCTTCTCAAGGACACAGTTTCAGAAAAGCCCAGTTTGCAGAGGCCTAAGAATCATTGTGGATAGATAGCTTTAAAATGTATCCTTCTTCTGGTGGATGTGCCCTGAGTCTCTCCGTCTCTGCATTCTTCTTTCGATAAGAGACAGCACCTCTCTGCTGCCGCTGGCCTTTGTGTGGCAGCCGTTGGCACAACTGGGCTGTCACATCACACCCTCTCCCCTCTGCTGCTTGTCCCTCTCCCTCTCCACCCCCACCCTATCCCATCTCCCTCTCTCTGCCTTCTGCATCCGCTCTTCCACTCTCCATGTGTCTTGTCAGTTATGTTCGGGCTTGGTGTCATTATTGGGCAGCCCGTATCACACTTCCTGCGATGAGCTGTCTGTCTGCTCCCTCTCTATCTCTCGTGCCACTTTTCTCTTTTTCTTTATATCCCCCTGCTTGTGACTGGCTCATGGTGTTTGTGTGTCACCTTTACACCCAAGATGCGCTGTCCTCCATGCATGTTTCCCATAATGCCTTGCACAACTGCCACTTTATCTTTATACCCTGCAGCTTGTACCCATCTCAAGTCAGAATGATGTGTTCACATGGATCAGAAGAGGAATGTAACTCAAGAAAAAGTTTAAAATCCTGTATTATGAAAACAAAAATTTTGAAAGTGACTGTTATCAGCTGACCTTCTTTAGTTATTAGGCCTCATCCTAGATTTATGAAGGTGGCTGATTGTTAAGATGGTTCAGGCCCTTTACACAGCTGCACAGGCAACAACATGTCCACAGCATGGAGATTCAAACCGAGCAATTTGCTCCTTTTCAGTTATTTTATTTACAATGACATAAGTTTGCGTACACTGAGGACAGTTCAACAGAGCTGTGTTTCTACCCAAAGCAACAGGTAAACCTCACCTGCTGCACAGAAGCAAACTTTGAGATCAATAACTTATAAACAAAATGCTGTTTAAAAATAAACCGGCTGCTGTCTCATAGTCTGTCTGACATTGATGCCCATGGGACTAAAGCACAGGAACTGCATACAAAGTGCTTTTCATTGGGGTAATAGGTTCTTAAGTTTACGGACCAGAAAACAATCTGACATATTTTTCTCCTATCCGTCGCAGTCGACTGTCTGTGAATGGTCCAGAAGTCCCCCCCCCCTCTTCTACTTTGATTGGCCAGTGTTTGTTATCTGGTTAAGGCTACCGTTGAATGGTTGGTTAGATGGTTAGGGTTAACCCATTAAGAGCTGGTGCAACACAAGTGTGTCTGAACACATCAGCCAATCAGAGCAGACGAGAGGTGGGTTTCTGTTGAATAATGTGTGCAGACAACAGTAGGCCTGAAACTAACACCAAAATGTAGAGCAGACTCTCAATATTGAATTTTTTAATTATTTACCTGTCAGTGTACCAGATAACCCCCCAAGATGCACCTGCCCAGCAGAACATTTTGTTGCATTTAGGGCTGGTTAATTTCAGATGTTTCCTTTAATCTTTGAGCTCCGCCAGCATTTTGAACCAGCAGATGAAGCTTAAATCCTTAAAAAGGGGCGTTCTGAATGATCCAGACTCTGACCCCTGCCTCATACAGGGTCCTTCCTCTGTGACTTCCTCATGTATCTCTGTGTGCATGCGTGTGTGTGTTTGCGGGGCCCTTGTCTTTCAGCTGGGAGCTTCTGATTGTGTGACACTCATGTGCGGCAGATGAGACGGCCTGTCAGTCAGCTCTGGCCTGGCTGCCCTTTGAAGGCCAGGCCAGGGGGCGAAGAGGTGCCGCAAATGGCCTGTGAAGTTTACATACACTGCCCACTGCTAAACAGATTAGCTCTAATGAAGTGTCTAATGTCGGGGCCGCTGGCTGACATAATCCTGCCTGGCAGCTCGGCCCCTTGGCTGCCAGAAAAGCCGCCCTCCCTCCAGCCCTCTCTTCCGCCCTCGCATGGCCTCTGCTGCCACCCAGGGCGACTCCACACAGGGAGGTGCCCACTGTTAATCATGCTGGACAGTGTGCGATCTGACATGCAAATGTAGGTCATTGCATATGTAAATGTGTGATTACGAAGCTGGCATGCCAAGACACATTAGCAAGACTGTGCTCTCAGCAGGCGGTTGTCACAGCGCTTTAGAGGCTCATGCTAACATTTGTCAAGCTACCACGCAGCGAATGAAAGCAATGCCCTCTTGTCCGCTCTCTCGCTCTTTCTTTCTCTCTTTCGCTCATTGAATTTATAAATCTTGAACTGTCCATCTTGCATCCCCGAACATCTACTTACTTCATATAATGAAAAGTGATCACCCCGTGCGCTGCATCTTTGGTGTTCCACACTTTATAGATTCTTCAATGTAATTCAATTCACAGTTAAACCCTCAGAGGAGGAGTATTTCTGTAGAATTATAGCTGTTTTGTCGATCTAATGTTATGTTGAATAGGGGCTTGTGGAGCAGCATGTCATGCTGGCTGTCAGTAGCTCTCACACAGCTTGGGATGATGGTGGTGTCATGCTGAAAAATGTGCACACCTCGGCAGTGTTAATTGGACAGGGCATCTGATTGGTTCACGCCTCTTCCTCCAACTGTCAGCTTTTTAAAAAAAAAAAAAAAAAAAACTAAAAAAACAATGAGGTGTCCTGTATGGAGCAGCACTTCCTCTCGCTGTTGGTGTGTGTACCTTTCCATTTGTTAATGTAATTATGGCCTTATTATTTACCAGAGTTTTGGTTTTGTTAGTTTACAGACAATTCACTACTTTGCGATAGTGTTTCCTGTATTAGAAATGCAAAAATAATTTTTTTATGAAGCATGGTCTTATAGTTGACCACTGGTCACGAAAGGATTCCGAAATAATTAATTTGTTTATCAAGGAAAATAGAAGACATGTTGATACCAGTTTATTTTGGATGTTTGGTCTGTTAACTCAACGTTATGGTTGCACTTTTTGTCCTTTGTAACTATTCATTTGTAGATGAATTAAAACTGAATTGCCTTCTTTTTTAAGGGAGTCCCGTATAGCCTCTGATCTTCACTCATGGTAACTTTGTCAAAACGTGAAACGCCAAAAAAGCGAACAAATGTGATGACACTCCTCTTGCGTGTTTCATCGCTTAGGAGATTAATTTTTGACCTTCTTCCCTCTTCATCCTCCTTCCCTCTTTCGTAAGTCGCTTGCCCTTGAGCTGCTCCCATGGCCACGCTGGCAGAAGTGCTGGTGACATGTGGCATTCTGATATCTGTCACCTTCTGTTTTCTCCTGCCGACGCCTTTTACGAGTTAACCAAAAGGCTGGAAAGGTCACACAGTGTGTGTGTTTTTCATGCATTATGTCCAGGGGGCTCATTTTGGCTTAGTTTTGAGGGTTTTTTTTTTCTCCCCTCTCCCAAATTGTAGACGTAAGTATCTCATTCTGCATAACGACTCATGTGGTGAGGCAAGGTGAGGAGTCCTTTAGTCTGTGGCCCTGTGCCAGACTGTCAGTGATATAACTTGGCAGATGAAGGATGAGGGCTCTGGATCCCTGTGAACTTGAAAACCTTCGATGGAATGATTAGAAGCCTGCATTTATGTAAATTTTATCTATCCCTGTTGAAAAGCTGCGGCTTTTCACTTTTGCCAGAGTGTTGTTTTATCTACAGAACAGCACTGATATGAAGCTAAAAGGAGCTTATTAGGCTGCTATTGCAAGGTTTAAGTGAATACATGGGAACATTATAAATGAACATACAAAACGTAGAAGAAACAGTAACAACACTTAACAACTGGTGCCAGTATGACAAACACTTTGGTAAAATGATACTTGCAGGTCCTGCATGATACTGTTCTGTATACAGTTGATAGGGTAACAAACCGACTGGCAGCTTGCCAGTTCACACTTTTAAACTGAGCATGAAACATAGTTGCATTAAAAAGATTCTAGCGACTCCTTGTATACCAAAAGCAAAACTTTAATCCCCCAAAATTGTGAAGCTGCATGAAATGTAAAATAACAAAAAAGATGCAATGATTTGCACACCTCATGAACCAATTTTTTTTTTTCAGACTGGAACGTAGAAAATCTATCAGATGTACATTGTAATGCCCTCAGTTTCCAGACATTAAGGAACTTGGTGCTAAACGTGGACCTATCCCAGCTTTTTTGTGACGTGTTGCTGCCATTAGGATTTATCTCTCACTTTCACGAATTATAACATGTTCTATGTCCTGTTGTACATAAGATATCAGTTGAAGACATTTGCATGTCATTGGATTCTGTTGTTATCTACATTTGAAATAAAATTGAGGTAGTAGATAACAGGAAATATTGCTAGTTATAGTGGAATTTATGCAATTCTTCAAGACCTTTCCCAGTATGACTCATCGGCACAGCGCCAGTCAAATCATCAGCAGCCTAAAGCAGCCCCTCGGTGCAGCAAACTAGAGAATCACAGCTTTACAGGTTTCACCCCATCCCTCATCTTTTCCTCTTTCAGAAATATGATAGCTTCACCTTAATGACATATTCATGCTTAGTGCAAAATTTCTGTAAATAATTATTTTGTACTCCCGTCCAGACTGTGTGTTTGTGTGCTCAGAAACAGTGTGAATATGTATTTGCATGTACATATTAAGAGTTGTTCTTTCCTTTCTTTCAGAAACCGTTGCAGCCAGATATGGGTCATAACTCGTTGGCTAACTTCCAGATTGAGAAAAAGATTGGACGTGGCCAGTTCAGTGAGGTGTACCGGGCAAGGTACCTGTTAGACAACACGTCAGTGGCCCTGAAGAAAGTTCAGGTGAGACACAATATTAATTACCAGCTATTTATCCGTCCCATCCCATCCCAGGTCTCTGGGGCTTCCGTACTTGTTCCGTATGACAAACAGTCTGTTGCAACAGAGAAAACTGTGTAATATGAACTTCTCAGTATGCTAAAAACCATTGAAGAGAATTTAATCGCTGTTATTTTCACCCACTCGTGAACCACGTCCAAACGCTTAACACTCTGAGTTATCTGTATGCAAAGTGCAATATGACTGTTTAAGCCAAACTTTAGAATATGAATCTGCAGTTTTCTTTGTGAGTTTGCAGATACATGAACATACCTGCATTATGCACAGATGTACACACACGTAGACACCGACAAGAGGGAATGCGGCTCTGGTTGAGCTTGTATACAGATACACAAAGCTCAAAAACACCGTACACAGGGATGTGTGCATGTTACTCGGATGTGAAACACCTGTACTCACTCCAGTGCCACCCTCTAGATAACAGCAACCATGTTCTGTTTTGTTTTTCCCCCCTTTTGTTTCTCTGCATCTATCCATCTTACATTTTTTTGAATATGGCATAACACCTCTCACTGTCCTCTCTCTCTCCCTCTCTCTCTCTCTCCCCTTTTGATCTCCTGATAGATATTCGACTTGATGGATGCCAAAGCTCGGCAAGATTGCATCAAAGAGATAGATCTCCTTAAGGTAAAGAACCAGAGACGAGGGAGACGGCGCCATGCGTGGTGCTCTGTTCTCTTAAGGTGCCTCAGCTGAGACCCACCACCACAGGAAAACAATTGATCTGCGCCAGACAGCGTAGATTTGTGCGTTGTGTGTGTGCGTGCGTGTGCATTTCCTAGGGTTGTTACAAATGCAGGGGGCTGTTGGAGTATTTGTGCACACAAATGAGAATGTGAATGAGTATGCATGTGTGACTGTACAGTATATGTGTGTTCCTTTCTCCTTGTGTGTCTGGTTGAGTGGTTGTGTGCACAGATTCAGCAGTGTTGCATCCCTCCAGGCTCATATTGGCTTCTTTTTTTAATGCCAGAAGAATTGTTTTTTTTTTTTATCCTTTTCAAGTGTTTTAAGGTATAAGTGAAGCAACAGTGCATCAGCAAGGAAATTAAGCAGCATCTCTTATGTTTCTTTCCCCCCCCCCCCCAATGATTTAGTTTAATTTGTTAAACTACCTTTAACATGTGTCAGCTGCGCTGCTCTCAGACACTAATGAACAAACTAATGACAGCTTTAATATTTCTGCCTGTCTGAAAGAATTGTCACAGTTGTGTTTGTTGTTGGACTGCGTGTAAGTGTGCATGGGTGCAGTTCTGCCAGTGTTTGCATCCTTTCTGCGTGCGAGTGCATGCTCTCTAGGCAGTTTGTGCTCATCTGCACGATTACATGTACATATTATAGATAAATGGAAAAACAAGACCAATTAGTTTGTGCCACTCAAACAGTTCATCAAAGCTTCCAGGGCTCTGTGGACCAATCAGACAAGAAAGATACTCAGCTGCAGACGGTACCCCATAGAGAGCAGATCATTACAATGACAGAATAGGACAGCAGAGTTTGCCTGATTTGTATTTCTGACCTCCTTAGAGGGGTCAGGGCAGGGTCAAATGTCACGCTCTCCCAGCTCCTACATTTCTTTTCGTCTCGCCAACCAATTGCCTTTCTTCCGCCATCACTCTCACGCAGTTTTCTTTCCAACTCTGCTTGTACCTATATCCTCCGCCTATGCCATTCTGGCCTGCTACTATGTTTTTGTATCCATCTCCTTTGTCTCCTCCCCAGGAGCTTTTTACTTCCGTCTTTTCATCCTCCAAGCTGATTGCCAGTGAACATAGAAGTTATGCTTGGCCTTGTACTGCCTAGCCAGACGGATAATAAAGAACTGAATGTGAGAAAGGCAGTCCTTCTGCCTTATCTTCCGGTAGACAGGCCAACAGGAGACACAGCAAAATCAGGATAATGAGAGGCACACTGGCATGGGCCGCCTGGAATGACACACATAGTCACCCAAGATCACATACTCACATTCCCGCTCACACACGTACACTCAGTCATGGTCTTTCAACAGCATGCCTTTTTGTTTGTTTGTCTGTCTGTGTTTGTGTCTGCTCATTCATCTGTGTTTTCTTGCCTTGGCATGAGGATTTCAACTTGAGAATCTCACTTCTCACTTCATTTTTTTTTTGTCTAAATTCTCGTTGATAGGGATGTTGCTGGCAGAAATATCTTTCCCCCTGCCAGTCTGCTAATTTTACCATTTTTGAATTCCCACAACTGAGTATTCCTCCCACTTGTGTTTATAATCAAACCTGGACTGTTTTCTGACTAATGATCTGCTCTAATCTGCAGTAAAAAGCAGTGATGGTATCCGTTTGCTTTTCTGTATTTTGTGTGGTATATGTGTGCGTTTGTGTGTGAACGCGTGTCTGGGTTCTCCATCTGATTAGGGTTTACAGACCTGACAGCAAACCGCTTAATTTATCCTGATAAAACAAATTCAGGAGTTTTATCTTTAGGTATTTTTATGAGCATTACAGTCTTTAATATTAAAATTTACATCTTAAAAGTGTTTATCTGATCATTTTCCTGTTTGTAATAGATAATAACTGTAAACTATGTCATGCAACACAAGGTATTCTTTTCTGCAGGATGGTGTAAATTGACTCTTTATGCTTTTGTGATGTTGCTTGGAGCTGATGAACTTTAGAATGTATCAGGAAATCTTTTATATAACCCTAATCCTTGTGTACCAGCTGTTTTCCTATTGGCACAAAATTCCAAGACTAGTTGTATTATCATATTAATTTACTGCCATCAGATTGCATTGCTCTGTATATTTTTCTTCTTTGAAACACATCACCAGCTCAACAAATGTATCACATAGTCCTGCATGATTAAGTAATTACACACACTGTTGGGTCTCAGCCAGCATGTATAATTACATAATCATGCAAGACTCGATGCGATATTTCCCAATGAACGGTTGTTATATTGCAGTAGGGTCGCATCCATCATTTACATAAACATCTGCATGTTAACATATCTTTTCATTCCTCTGTATCTCTTGCCTGAGGTCCAACTTGTGGAAGAGCAGTGGGTTGTGGCGGGCAGAGGGGGGTGGGTAGACTTGTCATCACTGCTTGGTTGTGCTACAGTGTGGAGCTGTGCTGAACTGCCACTCTGAGCCAAAAATACATCTGGCGAGAAAGGACATGGGAGGGAGAAGGATAGATGGAGACATGAGGAGGGGAAAGAGAGGACGAATGAGGATGAGGATTGTGGAGGGATGCAGAGATGGAGTCGAGAGTGTAGTGTACCGTAGTGTACTCCACTGTGCTCTCCTTTCCCCTCTTCTTGGCATCATCCAGAGCATGAACATTTCTTTAATCACAGCAGAAAAGGCATAGCAGAGCCGAGCGGAGGACGCGTGTCACACCGCTCCGTCTGCTCACATCACGGCTCCAACTCTCCACATATCACCACCTCTCCGTTATCCCTCCCCCCCTTTCTCTAACTCAGCCTACCTCATCCCATTCCTGTTCTTTTTCCAATCCCAGCCTTTGTTCTCTTTCCCTACCTCTTCATGTTGCCCTGTCTTCTTCCCTTTTCCTTGTCTGTGTCACTGTGTCATTTGTCCCCCGCCCTCCCCCCGTCTCCAGCTCTGGATGGAAAGAAACTTTTTGTTTACCACAGGGAATGCTGTTCCTGCCTTATTGACCAACCAACGGGAAGGAATCTCAGCTCGAGATGAGCCTGGGATGCTTGTTTTTTTCTGACTGCCAGCCATGTCAGCCTGTCAGGCGTGTGTGTGTGCGTATTTGTGTGTGTATGTGTCTCACACACGGGCTGTTGTCATCATAGACAAGGGTTTGTTGTGACATGTCACCCAGCTTTGTCACACTTGAGGACAAAACCATCTCATTAGGTCCACACATAGCCAATATGTATTGTTCGTATGGTTTCAACCATTTTATTTTAATTGGCAGTAAAAGTACAGTGAACTGCACATGACAAGAAACCTGTTATTTCCCAAACCTTATTTTGATAATAAAAGAGTGTAATAGCTTGCAAGAAGCTTGGGAATGTGATCAAGGATGCCCATAATGTGACAAGTGTCACCGACATGTCCTCTCTTTCCTTCTCTTTCAGTGACATGTCCTTTTTTTTCTTCCTGTTTTTTCTTTCCAACAGCAATTGAACCACCCCAACGTGATAAAGTATCATGCCTCTTTTATTGAGGACAATGAGCTGAACATAGTACTGGAGTTAGCAGACGCTGGGGATCTCTCTCGTATGATCAAGGTAAGGATCAGTTGTTTGGTGGTAAAATACTGTAAACACTTAGCCCAGGACTTGAATGATAGAGTCAACATACAGATTTTTGCTTTGTTTTTTTTTTTTGTTTTTTCTACCATTCCAAACAATGCTTCACATGAAGATACTTAAAGAGTGTTTAGTCATCACAGAGAGCATAAGCAGTGTTGTTTTTAACCAATTTAGACTACTTTTGTGGATTTTCTTAGGGATTCATATGTGATTTTTAATGCTTTAGGATTAATATGAGACTAAATCATTGCCAATCTGACTTAGTATCATGAAACTGGTGCACAAATGTTTCTGTACACAAGCAATAAACTGCAGAGGAGGCCTTTTATTCCCGAAGGCATGACTGCTGGAGTCCTGTGGTTTGTGGTTGTTAGGATTTTGAGTACTTGAACACTTAGTCAACCCGAATCATCCCTCCCATACAGCAACCAAAAACCAACTAATATAAGGCCTCCATCAACATCCTTTCATCTCAGTTGTATGTGTTTACATCTGCCAAGTCTGTGAAAGAGACGTTGTTAAAAACTCAAGCACTGATTAATGATCATAAAGTTTTTGCTTGTGTTGTGTGTGGGGGGTGATATAAGTGAGCTAATATTGAACCGTAATTCAATTGATTTAAACTAAAATGGCAAGCTGCGATTTGTTGTATTAGGCTCATTATTTAGTGGGAAAAGTGTTCTTTTTTCAGTTAAATTGCTATTTTTAAAACTTTAAAACTTTGCTTTTGGTTGGGTCTTTTAATGGTTCTAACAAGGCAAATTAAATTGCACTAACATAAAATCCAGTGTATAGAAGTGTTATTTATATTGTGTCATTTATATTTACTGTATGGCTTTGAGCCAAATGAATGTGTTGATCAGTAAATCGCAGTATGGTAGGTTTTAAGTCAGAAATTTAGTTAAAATTGGACCAGAAGACAGTTATTCGACAGTGGTAGCCATTTTCTATCCTTGGCTCACCCTGTTTTTCATCTATGAGTTAGACTGAACCCCCAGTTATTATAAAAACCTGCCAGTGTAGCAAATTAGGAGTGTGCATGTAGAAAGCCTGGTCTTCTCCCATGCATAAATGATGCTGCAGCGTTGTATCGGTACAGCTCGACAAGCTGTTTGCAGTCATACTCAGCAGCTCCACATCTGCACAGTTCAGCACAGCAAATTAGGAGAGGCGAGGATTAGTTGTACAAGAGAGTGAACATGGCAGGCTGAACACACACACACACACACACACACACTTAACACATATAGACTACTTTGTAAGCAGAGAATGTGCTGACGTAACCATTGAAACACACTCGCGTAAATGCTATGAGTTGCATTTTACAGAGATGTAACATGGCAGCCTAAAGAGGTAAATGAACAAACCACTGTATGTCACCACCATCTTATCTAAGCTACTAAGGAGTATTCGAGCTGTGTCATATCCCTATGTCTACTCACAACACACTCGCATGTACATGCCTCCTCTCTGCACTGCTTGTCTTATGCAGTTTTCTAAATGTATTGTTTACGGTGTGATAGGAGCAGGCCATAGATTTGTGTCAGGACTCAGCCGACTGTCCTTGGGCAATAGTGCACAGTGAACGCATTCATACAGTGTGCCATATGTAAAACAGAACCTTGGTGATAAATTCATTTAACATTTTTTATTCTTTTTGATTTCTCATCCTCCACATTTTTCCTTTTTCTCGCTTTTCTGGGACTCTCTGTCTCTGACCATCTCAGAATTCAAATGATATCAAATAGTTCTGGATTTGCATGCACTTACAGAATATTGCATGTGCAGTGTTTGCTGTTAAAGGCATAGGAAAGAGGGTGTTGGTGGGTGTCTATGTGCTCCCCCATTGACATCAAACAGTCCTCTGATATGGAAATGGGAGGGCAAGGAAAGAATGGCTCTTCACTAAGGCTTTGTTTGGATGTAGGCCAAGGTCTATTCCTCCCTTTCTTCATCTATCTATCTATCTATCTCTATCCCTCTTTCTTTCATCCCTTTCTGTATTTTGTATCTCTCACCGCCACCTTTGTAATGTCCTTTACTGCTTCCAGTGTTAAAGCTGTTTACTGTCTCTCAGTCAGAAGACGTGTAAATACACACTTTCAGGTCTGAGGTTTTGCGATTCAGCATGTAACAGATAAATCATCTGACCCTTCGTAGGTCTTAAATTAGGAATATACAACTTCATGATGACCAGCAACATGACTTATTGCATTGCCTCATTATTTATTCAACAAAACCTGAGCCCCAAACGTTAACGCGTTCTTACTGCTTTCATAGGAATGATTAAGCTTCATTAACTGATCATCAGAAGGTTTAATCAGTCGAAAGCAAAGGGTTCAGGTTGCTTCGAGGTTCAGTTTATACAAATATCGAGGAGGAAAGACATCAGTGATGTTTGAGATGCAATTGTTCCTGTCCATCAGTCTTGGAAGGGTCATTTCTAAACTATTTGGAGTCCATCACTCTGCAGAGAGAAAGATTATTCACAAGTGGAAAACATTCAAGACTGTTGTCGATCATCCCAGGAGTGGACGTCCCAGCAAGTTCACCCCAAGGTCAAAAACCCAAGAGCTACACGTCAGACTGTAACGGTCTGAGTTGGTGTGTTAAATGTTAAAGTTCATGACAGCACAATTAGAAAAAGACTGAACAGATATGTCCTGTTTAGAACGGTTTCAAAAAAAAAAAAGACCACGGCAGCACAGTTTTCTTGGAACAGAAGTTGGAGATGTTTGGTCATGTTGCCCAACAGCACGTTTGGTGATAAACAAATGCAGCATATCAACACAAACGCATCATTCCAACTGTCAAACCCAGTGGTGGAGGGCTGATGGTTTGGGCTTGTTTTGCTGCCACAGGACCTGGACACCTTATAGTCATTGAGTCCACCATGAACTCCTCTGTATACCAAAGTATTCTAGAGTCAAATGTGAGGCTCTCTGTCTGACAGGTACAACTTGGCTGAGTTTGTGTCATGCAAAGCCTAGTGAGCCCAAGAACTGCTGGAAATCTACAACAAAAATGAAAGAATCGAGGTGTTGTAACGAGCCAGTCGAAGGCCAGACTCCAACTTGATTAAAATGCTGTGGTGGGACCTTAAGAGAGCTGTGCATATACAAATGCCTGTAAAGCTCAATGAACTGACGCAACATTGTAAAGAAGAATAGGTCAAAATTCCTCCATAGTAATGAGATTGACTCGGAACATCGTATAGAAAACAATTACTCAAAATGATTGGAACTAAAGGTGGTTCTACATGTTATGGAATTGCAGGATTTAATTAGTTTTTTCACACCTACTGCCATGTTTTGCCCTGTTTTTGTTGAACGAATAATAACGAGCTATAACGTGTTATATTTTCATCGGATTCTTTGTGGATCTGATGAGGAACAGATGATCTTTGTCTTTATGATGTTTACAACTGTACAATTAAAAGAAGATGCACTCTCTTATTCACAATAGCATCTATATCTCATTATCTTCCCTCGTTCTTGCTCTCTCACATAAGCCAGAAATATTAACAGCAATGTGTGTTTATCTTGTTAAATGTTAGGGCATGATTCAGTAAACCAGTCATGTCTCAGGTTAGAAGTCTAAATGTGAAAGCATTCTTGTGGCCACTGTTTATTTTTTTGCAGTTTGTGGCAGATATGATTCTCATTTGGTAGTTGTTTGTTTTTTTTTACCATTGCATCAAGCTGTCTGTATGAGCCAGGTCTGTATCTGAATCATGCGGTATAACAGGTGTAATTCATGCACACCATACATGTATGCAGTGAA
Source organism: Leuresthes tenuis (assembly GCF_036924035.1). Classification (NCBI taxonomy): domain Eukaryota; kingdom Metazoa; phylum Chordata; class Actinopteri; order Atheriniformes; family Atherinopsidae; genus Leuresthes; species Leuresthes tenuis. Next base: position 9,855,003 of record NW_027325361.1, on the reverse strand, counting down.
AACATATGAGCATTAGAGGGATTCTCCTCATCTATCATAAATCACTTCAGGAATAAATCTTGCCTTAATGCTTAGGGAAAAAAAACTTGCAGAAGCAACTTTTCTGCCAGTGATTGATTATGATGTGATATATTGCACATGCATGCAGTCTCCTGCATTTTACGGAGCCTTGATTTAGTGTACCATGCATCTCTATATTTCATTACAAATGCAAAGTGTTTCACTCGCCATTGCATTATTTATGACTTGCTGGGTTGGACATCATTGACCAATCGCAGACAAAAGCCTTGGTATATTTTTGTTTATAAAGCAATACTGCGTTCCATCCTGTCTTTGTTCTAAAAGTTCCCAACCTTGCTCCTCCAAGTGGTTACTTATTAATGTACCACAGATTTCAATAGATCTGGAAGAAGCATATTCAGCATCTTGAAAGTGGGATAATTTTCTGAGAGATCCCAAAAAGGACACATTTGTGTCCTTCAATGAATTTCGGAGACGTGTTTTTCTTGGATTGTCTCTCTGTCTTTATAGATGACTTTTTGTTGGGTTTTAGATGGCATGTTGGATTTGATGCATTTCTGTTTCTTATGTCAGAGTTTAATGTGCTCTAAAAGGCTGCTGCCTTTGCTGTCTGTTGCACAAAAATGTTTTTCTTGTCGACGGGACGTCCTGGTTAAATAAAAGTGAAGTACTCTCAGGAGGAATATTCCTCCACTTGATTACGGTTGCAGCAGTTGCTGATTTTTATAAGTCCAGTTTCCATAACTGCTGTGTTTTGGATGCCTTGGAAATGCAAACATACTACAGAGTTGCACTTTGAGTTTGTCTTGTTAAAATTTCTTTGCTAAATACTTCAGTTGTAAGTCTCCCGTGCACAGCTCTCATCCAAGCTGGATTAAGTCCAGGCCTTTTCATTTTCTTTCCTGGAACTGGAGCTTCAAGGACACCCCATAAAATCCTAATGATTGGGACATTAAAACATTTTCATAGTCTGCACTGCTGCTACTCTGCTGTTGCTTGAGGAGTTGTTCTTATCATCAGTTGGTGCTTTTATGTCCAAGTTGAAACCGTTGTCACCATTGGGGCTTTTCTGGAGATGCACCACAGTTATGACGATCAATCAGCCCTCTAAATGAGTTAATGCGTGCACTTTAAAAATGGAACCGCTGTGCCACTGTAAGTTGCGTCTAACAAAAGTTCTGTGTGCCAGATGGGGGAGTTTTAGAAGGTACCACAAATTTCTTCTGTGTTCCTGAGATGCATGTGCTTTCCATTGTAGGCCGTTGAGAAAATGCGACTGAGCTCGGTTAAGTGAGGAACAGACGACGGAGAGGTCTGGGTTGCATTAGCAGTGGAGTCAGATTGTGGGATACTTTACAAAAACACACATATATAAACTCTTTATTTTTTTACCATCTTTGAACTTCATCCTGTGCCACAAAATACTTTTACCCATTTGTATGAAAACATTTGTGCATTCTTCTTCCTGCATTTTCATGTCATTTTAATTCTATGATTTGCGTGTGTGTACAAATGCATTTTCTTATTACAGCACTTTAAGAAGCAGAGGAGGCTTATCCCAGAGAGGACAGTGTGGAAGTACTTTGTCCAGCTCTGCAGTGCTCTTGAACATATGCACTCCCGGAGAGTCATGCATAGAGGTATTGCTGCTCTACACATACACCTCATATCCACACACATATTGAGTAATGATTTAATTGTAGATATATGTGAATCTATAGTGTTACAGTGAATGCTTAAAATGCTGCATGTTGATCTTCTATCAGCACAGAAGAATCAAGAAACCTTTGTATGTTACATGTTTATTATCTGAAACAAATCTTTTGTTAAACTCTGAAATGAGGAGTTTCCAAAACCAACTAAAAAAGGCAATAGGTTGTTAGTTAATCTGAAGAAATTGCATTTTATTTGGTAAATGCCATGATTTATATAACTCATATTTCCTATAAAACTAGAAGTTTTGTCTGAAAAAAGTCCTGAAAATAAAAAGATTAATTTGTGCGATAGACCTTGTTACACATGACAGGAGGCTCTAAATATAGGTGTTAGAAATACATTGGCCAGAAATCACAGTGTTTATGAGCTTGCATGCTTTCCATGGGGCCCAATCCAGTGTAAGTGCTGGATACACGTGCACAGATGGCTGTACATTCAGAGACTCACTCTTAGCTACAGGTGATGTACATCCGCTTGGACTGACTTTGATTAGGACACAGGGACACTAATGAACCCTGAGCTCTGAGCTTTAACAACCACTTAGCCGAGACGGCCCATTCAAAAGCCGCTTACATTTATACGGGAGCTGTAAATTTCAAAGGCTGATGTGGGTCACATTAACATTGCTTTAGAAAACAGCTTGCTGACGCCCACAATAACTGAAATGATATTTTAAAGTCCTATTTATTCCATTTATGTGTTTTGAGTGTCACATGAAGCAAATTAAACCTTTTAAATTTTCTTCTATTTAGATATCAAGCCAGCCAATGTATTCATCACAGCTACTGGAGTAGTGAAACTAGGAGACTTGGGACTGGGAAGATTCTTCAGCTCCAAAACAACTGCTGCTCACTCTCTAGGTAAAACAACAGTCTACATGTGGATATACACGCAGCAGCCTCTTGTGATCTACCAGTTTTGGATGTGTTTCATTAGTGCCGTGTGTCATGTAGTCCTTGTGCTGCTCAGTGCTGTGCCCAGCCCCTTCACAGGCCACTTAGCTGCTTCCTGTTGCTTTGACCTTTAACCCTAACACAGATGAAAACTGAGGCTGGTGCAACACTGCTCTGATTGTGACTGTGTGTAATAAAACAAGCTGGCCTGCTCTACAATCAAGGTGATTGTTCTTGTTGATGGGCGTGCTTGTCACTTGTAGGAAATGAAATCGTCTAACACTCTGGTTTTGTTGTAAGAAGTGAAACGTTGCACAAAGCTGCCAGTTATTAAGACTTCTACAGTTGGCTCAATGTAAGACTTCACTCATAAAACTGGGTGTCCTGAACCTAAGACTGACAAATGGAGTGATAAGGCAGTCAGTCTAAAAACAGTGAAGTCTTGATTTTGGAAATAGATCAATTGCAAAAGACCACAACATTAAAAAAAATGGTCTTATAGGTGCACACCTCCTTTGTGCTGTCAGAATAATTCTTACCACTCAGGGTGTGGACACGGATTTTCTTGGGTTTTCTGATCCTTTGGGTCTCTTTCGGTTATGAGATGGGGCACTCCATGAATTTGGCCTTTTTCTGACCAACTCTGTTGGCATCTGGGGAGTTGAGCTGTTTCTTGGAGCACATTGTCATGCTGGAGGAAGCTGCTGCTGACGGGTAGCTTCGGTGCCACAGTGAGGTGGGATTGGTCTACAGCAATGTTTAGGTGGATTGTACACGTTACAGGAGCATTATAATATGGGTGTTAATGTTTTAGCTGATCCTTATAGATACACAGTTGCTCTGAAAGGGAAAACCATAGCTTACATCTTAATGCAGGAGGCAGTGTTCTAGAGGTGGGTGACATGTGACAGAGCAGTTGTCCACCACCAGCTGTCCACTCACTCCTGGTAGAGATTTTCCACCTAGACCCCAAAATGTCCAGAAGATCATCGGATGAGACAATGTGCAAATGAAGCAGCTAATCTTCTGGAGTGTTTACTCCTGGTGATTGTATATGTGTGTGTCCTGGTTAGAGTTACTGCTTCATTCTCTTTTCTTGTTGCTTTCCTTTTAAAACACAACAATGTCAACATTGTGCTTCCTGCATCATGTCCTGCCTCCTGTGTGCTGTAGACAGATGCTCCCCCGCACCTTCTCCCTGGCATTTCCAGCAGAAAATCTCCTGCTGTGAAGTACTTGTGTGCACAGCAACTGCTGAAAAAAAGTCCGGCCCAAATTAACCACACATTTTCCTGAAAATCGCCAGTGTTCATGTGTGAAAACTGCTTTATAAACAAACACCACTTAAGCTTTTCCCTCATCAATCTGGTTATAACCTGCTAATAGTATGCTGGTCATTATCTGCTTATACTGTTGTAAATAACCCACCATCCGTTACTACCTGGTTGATGCTCCATCATACTGATGGGCGGTATATCACCTTAAAGGGATATTCTGCTATTTTTTTCTTTTTATAAGTGGGTTTGTGTGAGGTACTCATGAGATGTCCCTGTCTTACAGAGTGCTCTTAGTTTAAAGGCTTAATTTTCTTACAGTGGGTAGCATTAGTAATTATTAACATTAGAGTCACAAAAGCCAATTTTTGGCCATCTAAAACAACTCAAATTTAACACCATGCCACTTTTGTAGGAGACACGAACTGTAAACTGTTTCACAACGTCGCCATTTTGTGGTCAAGTAAATCCAGTGACCGAGTGAATAACTGTCTGATGCAAAAACAGGAAAAAATGTGCTCTTCCGGTGACCCGTTGGGCTTAGCTCTTAGCTTAGCTTTCTTTTCAGACTAATTGATTCTGCAGACTGAGAGCATCCTGACTGCAGACTGCAGGTAAGACACTAACTGCTCATAAGTAATATGCACAACCCCACATTAAAAAAAAAAAAAAAAAATAGTATCCCCACCGATGATTAATTAACTGCTGCCCCTTGTCGCTCTTAAATTTTGGATGTAAATCATGTGCCAAAAAAAAACATGTTAAGTGCAAGTTAAAGGTTAAATGAATCTAGTTAATTTTTAAAATTTTGATATTAATATTGTGTATTCCTTTAATTGTGTGGTCAGATATTACAAACCTAGATTATGTTGACAAGTCAAGAGGGGGCTAAAATTGGGGGGAAAGTTAAATATTGATGAAAATACAGATATTCATTCAGTTGTAGTGTAACCTGGACCTTGATTACAAGATCCTAAATAAAAGTGAGAAACATTGATATAAAACATTATCAAAGGCATGAGTTTTAGTCCGCCAGCATGCCTCGGGATTATCGTGGGTATTCTTTGATAATATTATCATAATATCAATAAATAAATGATGCAGCCATCAAGCAGATTTTTCTATATTTATGTTTTCTTCAATAACTCTTGGGTCAAGAACAACCATATGTTTGCACAAGTAAACTAAAACACTGCACAGCGTTAGATGCTATGATCCTGTAATAATTATGGAGGCAGAAATTTCAAATCCTCTGTGATATCATCATCATAATATGATTTAATTTTTAATGGGAGGGTCAGAAACTCACCGTAGCATGGACAGAATCAGTGGCTGCTTGTTGTCTGCATACGTTTTCATCATTTGTTCATTATAAAACAGTAGAAACTGTTTGGAGTTAGTGTTTTAGTGGTTAGTGTAATTTCACTGATTTATAGAGCTCTTGTCCACCAGTAGGCCATAGGATGAGGTACAGATCTTTGTAGTGGACACTTTCTTTTAGTTTAGTTTATCCTGCTGAGGCTCATGAAGGTGTCATCCAACATCTCTATGACCATTTCAGCTACTTCATTGTTTGGAAAATGTACTAAAATTATTTCCATAGACAAATAAAAAGCCTCACCATTCACACTGTCTCACTTCCCTATGTCAAACTGTTATTACCGCAAACTGTGTGCTATTCTCAGCCACCATACAGCAGCAGCTCAGACTCCCAAAGTGTTAATCACATGATCAACTCAACAGAGTTCCTATCAACTAAACATCCCGCAGTGCCAGAAGAGCAGAGTGAGAGCGTCTGTGACTGCTCATTAAAAGCTGAGTCCACAGCACCCTCTTTAGGCTGACAGAGGACCGGCAGCCTGTCAGACACAGGTCAAGGTGTTCAGCGTTAATCTGAAGCCATTGTGGTTACCTCCTCAGATTAACTGCACAAGGGAGTCAGTGCAGCGCCATATACCACACAGTGCACAGGTTCATGCTTTCTAAAAGGCTTTCATGAACTTCCAATTAACAAAAGCTTTGAATTACATAAAGATTCAGTGCACTTAAAACACAGTTTTCTGAAGAAGTTGGATGCATTTTTGAGAGTTTGCCACAGTTTTCTCCTAGTGTTTGCCATAAAATCGTGATGAATGCGTGCAAGTAATCATTTATGATATTCAGACACCTGCAGGTTACCGTGACCAGCTGACATAAAGGACTCAGGGTGCAGCATGCTTGGCCCCTCTCCTTGGGCTTTCCCCTTGACATTTCTTGCTGTGTGTTTCAAATAACAGATCTTTTCTGTCACCTCTCCCTCTCTCCTGCTGCTGTATCTGTGCCTTACTTGTCGTCACCTCTCCTCCCTGCTGTCCCTCCCTCCGGTGCTTTGACTTTTAGTTAAAGAAAGAAAGCGGTGTGGGTGAAGGAGAGAGATGGAGAAGGTGCGAGAAAACGAGAAGACGGCAGAGTGAAATGAAGGAGGAAAGAGGAAAGCAATATGTCACAAAAGGAAAAGAGCAAAAGGAAAAGAAGAATGGGTGACAAAGAAACAGAGAAAGAAATGTAGACTGTATCGGGTGCAAGAAAGGAGTGTGACATTGACAAAAAAAAAGAGGAAAAAAACAAGATGGCGAAAGAAAGAAGTTAAAAGGAGCGGGGTAAGAGGAGAGAATGTCGTTGAGGATATTTTGGAAAAGTGAGGACATTTTGTCTGCTTCAAACGACATGGAGAATAAGACTTAGTTTTACTGTGAGGGTTCGGGTTTAGGTGAAGGTTGTGATTAGTCAAGTAGCTGAGATGGCTAAGGTCAGGGTAAGGAACTAGAAAATGCATTATGTCAAAGAGTGACCTCACAAAGATAGCCATTGGGACTGTGTGTGTGTGTAGGCAATCGTGTGGGCATGTAATGAGCCAAGCCACCCAGCTGAACAGAGGAGTGGGGTGGTGGAGCTGAGATGGAGGTCCAGGCATACAGCCTGTCAGCTTCAAGGCTTTCAACTCAGCTGCTCTGCAGTCCACAGACCAACACATACACACATACACACACTTTTTCTCCAAATCACTCTGCACACAGTGAGAGACTAAATCTTTTTGTCTCATATACAGATATACCTCCGTACAAAGATGTTCACATGCACTTTCATATGAGTTCAAATGTACACACACACACACACACACACACACACACACGGAGGCACATAATTCTGCAAATGAACAAAAATTAGCTGAGAGCTCGCCCAGATGCATATTGTCAGGCACATGACTGGTGACGATGCACACAAGTATGAAAAAGACTGAGTTAAAGCAACATGAAAGCTAATGCAGTCATTACAGGATTGAACAACTTACTACGTGTTACTGCCAAGTGGTTGTAATAAGTAATGTAATATACCGGCAATTAACACCTGTAATGAGGAAGGCGTTAACGATGGGCACTGGGGAAAAGCAGCAAGGCACATTAGAGTTGGGTGATGTTATAAAAATGTATATCAAAACTTATAAAGTTAAGGAAGGGAATCGGGAGCAGAAAGAGAGGAACAGAAGAGACAAACCGGAGGTGAGGGCTCAGATGGACATCTAGAAGCATATTTGAATTGTGGGCAAAATGCAGGTATCATATCAAGACAATCCAGTCTGGCTCAGCATTTTGTCTCATCTGGACAACATGATGGAGCAGAGGTTTCTAAACTCCCAATCATAGCCTTTTCAAAATACTGAAATGTTTAACTAGTAATGGAGCACAGACGAGAGCAGGTTTATTAAGGGAAACTGTGAGAGCTTTTGGTTGAAAGAGTTAGTAGGGAAGTTTTTTGTTCATTTTGCTGTCAGTCAGCATGGGCTTAGCGTGGAGTTCTTTGTAGTGGATGGCATTTCACCTCCCATTCTACAAACCTTATGCTGTTATGCAGAGAAAATGGTGTTGTCTTTACTATTCACAATAATGGAAATCAATCCCAACATGACTTTCAATTTATTTGCATGAATAAGTAATGTGCCCTTAATTCAGCTCGCTGAAGGAGCCCGAGCCCTGCGTTGCTTCCTTTTTTATGCAACTATTAGCATAAGAGAGCCTGATTCTTTTAATCAACTAATAATGAATGTTAGGGGAGCCTGTTCAGACTGCACCATGAGACCTCACAGCACTCACACACTCATTTACACACACACTCAAACAGAAGAAGGCATATAGATCACAATACCAACTTGATGACCAATTAAAACAGCAGTCCCCAGTATCCTGTATTCTTCCACTTGCTCTTTTGCTTCTTCTCTGCTGCTGTAGATGCTAAATATTTTTAGAATGACAGGTAACACTTCATTATTCAAAATAACACCTTTAAGATAAAAGCATGTTTTCGCAACCCAATTAGATCTGCACCAAAATTAAAAGTGCTGTAGACTTTGTCTCTAATGCCCCCCACTATTAAAGTTGTATTAATTGTAATTACGTTATTTGAGCTTCTTTGCACCTGCTAATGTGCAGAATGGCTCTGGAGATTTTGTGTGTGCATGTGCACATGTTGGTATCGTGAGGGAATGTGCAGTTATGGCTTTTCCCCACCATTTTCATGTAAGCTGACTTTCCTCCTGAGTTCCCTCCACTTGAGAGCTGCGTTCACATTCCCAGCTCTCTTCTTTGGTGAATTGTAAACCCAAAAGCTACCAGTTGCCATCCATAAAAACTCCCTTTCCTCCCATGGCTCTCTCCCACCCCCCAATGCACTCAGAACAAAAACTGGGTTATATGAAAGAAAGAAACAAACAAAAATACATGTCGCTGACTTAGGTGATAGCTATGGGTCTGGCTTCCTGTTTGAGTGGACTGGAGCTTAGGAACTTTAGCTAGATGTGAGGCTGGAAAATAGCTCTGAGGATACATTGCTCGCACTGCATTTCTATCAAGTGAATAAGTAGACTTTTAAGTAATAAATGAGCGAACACTCAAATATTATAGCACCATAGATAAGGATACTAAAGGAAGCAAGAAAAGGTGATAATTTACAAACTGCAGCACTTGTGTCGCTTTTATCTTCTTCTATCAATGAGCCTCCATTTACACGATTGTCTGCTAGAATGTGAAGTAAGTATGGTCTGAGAGCTTCTCAGCACAGGTTTGAAAGACTGCTGGTGAAATTTCCATCTTTTAACCATATGTGATCAATAAAAATCCTCTGCTGGATTTGCTTGATGGACTTTTACATGGCAAATCACAATAAACAGAAAGCAGATGATAAAAGCAGCCAGTGAAACTCGGCTAAAAAAAAACCAACCAAAAAAATCTCATGAGCTTCCTGCAGTGTGTCATGGATGTGATGCTGTGCTGTGGCTCCTCTTTCTGTCCAGTTGGTATGATTTTCTGGAGCTCTGCCATTCGCCATGGCAGTTTGGGATTCTTGAGTTTCAAAACCAGAACCAGAAACGGGTCGGCTCCAGTGCTGCTCCCAGAGCGTATTCTCTGACTACTGTTTCAGATCATTACTGAACTCCGCTAATCAAAAGTGATTTATGTATATTTTGTTTGTGCGGGGGTGGTTTTTTTGCACATGTGTGTGCAACTTTGTAGTACTGGTGCAATTGCTCTTGTGGTTTGAGTAGGTATGATGATGTCTAACCATATTACATGTCATCTTATTCAACTTTATTTTGAATGAACAAAAGTTGAAACACTTTAGAGGTGCCTTTTTTGTGGTGCGGTGTCCCACTTCTAGGTCTACACCTCCATTTCTCACGTCTTTGTGGGGAAAGCGTGATTTGTCAATGCAAAATGTTAATGCTAAATCACCCTTTGTTCTTCTCTCCGTTTCTACATCTATTTCTTTATGTCCCCCTTCTCGCCCTTCAATCCTCCTTCTCCTCCCTCCCTTTGTGTTCCAGTGGGTACCCCTTACTACATGTCACCGGAGAGGATACATGAAAATGGCTACAACTTCAAATCTGATATCTGGTCACTAGGATGCCTGCTCTACGAGGTAAGCTGGAGGAATATGTGCACACAGTGTCACCTTGCAGTCAAAGGTGGGAGTGACCTGAGGTTCAGAGGCACACTTGAACAAACAAACCCTTCTTAATCCCAAATTTAATGGCACAAATATACACACGTCCTCGTACTTTTAAGACTTCCACTCCACAACAGTTATTTTTTTATTCACGTTTACAACTAAAAGTCATTGTAATGATGTGTTCAGATCATCTGTCACATGTCGTTATCATCATCTTCTCTTCTAATCTGTTGCCCGTCTGAGCTTGGGCCTCAAGACTCTTTGAGTTAATGTTGTTTAAACTCTGAACCTGCTGAACATTGAAAAGCTGCAGAATGAAGAGAACTGACATGGCCATGTGTTTTAGATAAGACCGCGCAGTGACACTGACTAGTTTGATTAGTCAGGAGCTAAACACCGCAGGGCTCTGTTGTAGACCACACTGAGTGCAGACAAGCCCACGAGGAGACCACACAGCAGAGGGAACAAAGAGGCAAGAGTGAGAAGCAGAGCAGTGATAGACATGGATGATAGCAATCTGACATTGCTCCTTGCCATCTTTCATGTACACCTACTACACAGAGAAATTCAGAAACACTGTCGGCTAAGGAAATGCCCACATTTTCCTCCCCTCTTCTCTTCCAATTCCCCTGAGTTGCTGATCATTTGGGCTGCATTTCAACGCACCACTGAGTACACCTTCTCTACTGCGCCTCAGGCATAGAGGTGCAGAACGTGCAAAGAAGAAGTTGGAACTCTGCCTGCAGGTCATGGTTGCTCAGAAACCACAGTCCTTCATGCTAATTTGTTCCCCACAATGCACTGCGGCAATGCGTGGCTATGGTTGGCTGAAAAACAGTGGGTGCTGCTGGTTCCAAGTACATTTTATGTGCGCTGTGTGTTTATATGGAAGATGCTACTTTTACTGTGAATAAAAACCAGATTGCTGTGTTAGAGTACTCTTGTTGTTTAGTTGTGCATATGTCACGATTGTATATGTACGACGGCCCGAGAGATTTTACTTGATGAAGGCCTCATTAATCTGGTTGGTTTGTCAAGGTGGGTTTTGTTTTCACTCAGTCTGGTTTTGATATTTTGATTAAATTCTGTTTAGAAACTTATAGATCTGCATGTGCAGCCTGAGAATTATTTCACTGTTTTTATTAGTGCACAATGCATTGATCTTTTATACATTTTCACATCACAGTTTCAATCTGGATGTAATCGTGAAAAAGGTAGATGGAGGCCAGGGGGAGCAAGGAGAGATCTGGAGAGCAAAAGTGATGAAAATAGATGAGGCTTGTTGCTCCCTGAGGAGGTCAAAAGGCATAGAATAAAGATGTAAGGTGAAAAAGTTTAAGAATCTATATCGGGAGCTGGAAAAGGCTAAGGGCACAGGCAATACAAGTCATATGAGAGTGAAGCGAAAGGAGATAGAAGGCCAGAGATGGGGAAAAGGAGAAGAAGTGGAAAGTGAGAATAACAAATAGCGAGACCAGGGTTATGGATTGCTGGAGTGAAGTGGAAGTTGGGGGGTGTTCATTCAGAGAGAAATTGTTCGAGATACAAGAGCAGAGACGGAACTCCAGCCATCGGGTCAAGGTGAGCCGTGCAAGAAGCCTGTGGAGATAAAGATTTTACAACCTTATTGTTACCAGAGCAGTGCTCACCACGCCATGCATATTCCCTTTGAAGAGCAGGCTCCTGCATTCGTTTTCTTGGTAAGAGAGCTCCACAGTGCATTCAGTGTCAGGAAACTTATCTCTTTCTCAGAACACTCTCTTATGTTCCCCTCTGCTTTACGCTGCCTTTTCCTCACTTAACCTTCAGGCTTGTGGAATTCACATAGAAAGTTCGCATGAGGTCCCTTTGGCTCTCATTGATTTCACTCTGAACATACAGAAGAGGATGACGATTGTGCTGGTTCTTAGGTGTGTTTTCGCATCAACGGATGCTTGTGTTTTTTATCTCTGGGAGTTTGGTTCCTTATGTATGAAACGGCTCCGTTTGAGAGAGCATGCATTTTTCATTCTTATGCCCGGGGGTTGAGTTGAGGTCCAAAGGGTGTGCCTGTCAATACCTGGTCATTGTGTCTACGTCCATCTTCATCTCCCATTCTGTTTGATCCCTTTCTCTTCATGTCCAACCTCATTACTTCAACTGACCCTGTGCCCTTCACCCAAACCCACTGTAGTGTGGTAAACAGCGCTGTTCACCTGGGTTGTCTCCCATGGAGACCAGGAGGGTGCATCAGGGTTTGGTCACACGCCTGTCAGTGAGACAGCAGTCTCCTCGTGTTGTCAGTACCACCTCATACTTGGATTAGTGACTCTCACACACTAAATCTGTTTCCTGTAAAGAAAAGGTATTTTACGCACACATTGCTGGTCGCCTGCTTGTTGTGCTTCCTGTGTTTGGTAAAAGGTTTAGAGGAGGATAATATCTTAAAAAGCTTTACTGGAATGTGTCTCCTTCCTTTATGGAGCCCAGCCATCCATACCGCTGACTGTGCCCATGTCTCCTGCCTCATTCACACACCCCCCCCCCCCCCCCCCCCCCCCACCCCCCGCTTCTTTTTTGCTGTAGGTTTTATGAGACCCCAAAAAACAGGGTTCTCAGCAGCTGCTGTTTGCATGTGATGACCTGCCCCAGTAGTTTTCGGTCTGTAGAGTCCTTAAAGTGAGCTGCTTTTTGTTATCCTTGCATTAACATCTACATTCCTTGCCTTACATTGAGATGACTTAAGAACAGCTAAAATTTGGAGCTTTGAGACTATAGCTTTGATGTAGATCTACGACTTGCACCTGTATTGGAAGATGTAACTCTCCACCACAGAAGGGGGCGGAGGTATGTACATTTTAATCAACAAAGGGAAAACACGTATACAAAGGAAAGTTTCCTTCGCGTTTTTTGGAAATTTCCTACAAATCCGGTCTCGTTATATTAAATTATATTTATCAGTTGGTCTTGATTTTTCTTCACTCCATCATTTTTTGTGAAAGCTGTTGCTTGTTTTGGGGAGATGACGATGATAAATGAGATGATGATGTGTGTTATTGTCTGCTTTCTGTCACCACTGCCGCCCTTCTTTCTGTGCACTCATTAGCTACACCGAACAGCCAATCACTGCTCTTTCCATCAGTCAATGGTCCAAAAAAAAGGCAAATGGTCGTTTGCTGGCTATGCTTTGCTCACTGAAAAGACAACGGTGAAAACGAACGCTCATGGCATTCCCGACAGCTGATTTAACGTCATGCTGTATAGGCGCCTTATGGCTCATTTGTGTTTATTTCTATTTAATTTTTTTTTTATCTTTTTAAAGTTAAGAAGTATGCAATAAGAAATGTTAAGCTATTCCATTAAAAGTCAGAATTCAAATACCGCTGCAGCTGGATTGACACATTAGAAAATATTCTTAAACTATTTTCTTCAAAGGTTCGGGCCCCTGTAAAGATCTGGTGCTTTCAACTCACACATCTATTACTTTTTTTCGCTTTTTAGTGTGTTAAAGTAGAGCAATGATGATTCCACTGGGTGTAGGTATATGTCTAATGACTGTCCCAACATTGTGACTTCTTGCCTTGATTAATATATCATCATAAAGCCTCATGAAGGATCAATGAGCACATAAAAATGTCATGCTCTTCACATTTGAGGGCAATTATTCTCTTGTTTGAGACAGAATGAGATGGAAAACTATACATATATATGTTTGTTATATGTCCAATATCTTAATATTTAAGTGTCTATTTTGATGTTCTCTAAATATATAGTTGGATTTTTATGAATAAATAAGTGAGAAGTTGTAAGAAGCCCACTGGTGCCACAATGTAAAGGCTCCAGGGATAAAGGAGGTTGGGGTGGGGGTGACAGTTGCCTCTCTCTGCTCCTTCTAATTGGTGTACAGGGAGAGAGGCTGGAGTGAGAGAATAGTATCCATGTTAATTAAAATTGAAGGCCGCATCTAGATGTTTAAAACTATGCTAGCTTTACATGCTGTGGCAGGATGGGGGGGGGGGGCATAACTTGGCCAAATGAAGAGCAGTAGAACAAAGGAGGGAGTGTATGTGTGTCTTTGAGAGGGCCGATGTGAGCTGTGGACACAGGAAGTGCTGACTATTTTTCCAATCTCACACTTGGATAGACCTTTAGTGAGTTATTTTCATCTCCTCTTCTTGACTAAGCATTGTTTGCAGTCTGATTTACTGTCATCATCACTTATCCTAAAATATTCCAGAAATGCTGATATTGCTCTCCTCTACCTGCCTCATTAGCACCCAGCGAATGAGAGTTTAACATCATGTTGCTGTGAAGGTGAAGTTTGATGTAGCTTATTGGGATGTTCACACAAATATGAGCGCTGTTGGACAAATAGCCGATGACTGTAACTCTCTCCCATTGTGGTGCTACTTCAAAGCGATCAGATTAAGATTTGGTTTTAGGGCCAAGGTTAGAATTAGGTTCAGGTAATGGTTACTGGTTAGGTATTTAGTTGGGCTGATTGAAGTTAAGGAGGGGTGTCGGGGAATATGCATTATGTCCGTGAGTGTCCTCTCAAATACAGAAGTGTACATTTGTGTGCATGTGTGTGGTTGAGAAGGATGTGTGTGTTCTGCCACCAGCAGCTAACACCCCTTAGACAGACAGCAGGCATGCGTGTGCTTTCTATGTCTCTCGAATATCAATGAAGCATACACGCACGCGCACGGTTTCACACTCACACATCAGGGCCTCAGAGGTCAGAAAGTGAGTCAATCATCTAAACCGTTGCAACGACACAGTCTGAAAAAGGGAGCAAGTGTGCGGTTGTTGTTTTTTTTTTTTGTGTGTGTGTGTGGGTATGCATCTTTATGCTTGTGTGTGTGTGTGTGTGTGTGTGTGTGTGTACATGCTGAGAGCAGGGGGCCGGCAGCTGTCAGGGGCTAGGAGCAGCAGGCACTAATGAAGCAGATGAATAGTGCAAAAACTCCCAAATACAAACAGGACAGTTGACATTTTTCATCTGTCAAAAGCAGAAGATGCATGAAAATACGAGGGGGTCTTGTTTAACCCTTTGCCTCCTGGTGTCTGTAGCTGCCTGGTTTTCTTTTTTTTTTTTCCTCGGTTTCTGTTTTTTTGAGGACACAAACACTTGGACAGATACCTCAAACTGTACGCACTGCGTTTGTTTGTTACAAAGCAATTAGGAATATTTTCCACATCAACAAGACACTGAAATAGGCTTTTATAGCAAGAAGTCTTTTTTTAAAGGAAGCCAGCAGAGTCAGTGTCCATTTGGCACCTTCCTCTTTTTTTTAAATTCTTTTTGTATTTTAGAGCGATCTTGCCTTGTTGACATGTTGGAAAGTTATTCAGTTCAGAAATAGATGAGATGGCTGTTGATGTTGGTGGAAAAGAACTCATCTTTCTATGGTTTCCGTGCATGTTGTGTATCATCTGCTGCAGTTAATTGTGAGATTGGCTCATGGTATGATTGCATGAGATGTACCACTAATCATAGCACAAGTTCTACTGTATTTAACGTGTGTAGATGGCTTTTGAAATGAAGTGTTTCATGTCTTGTGCTCTGTGTTAGAAACTGTTGGAAAAATCCTGATCGTTATCACTTGTTTAAAAAAAAAAACACATTAATTTTACTTGTTAATTTAAATATGAAGACACTTTTTTTTCTTACTCAAATCTATTCCGCTGTCTAATGAGTTTCTCGAGGTGTTCTTTTTGTTTTGTTGTAATTCTAATTATTAGATTTAGTGTAACATCGTTTACTGTATTTATCTGTGTCTTTCTTTAGATGCAGTCAGTGTCGTCTCCAGTGATTGATGATGTCATTTCAGTTTGCTTCGCTGAAATTGACCATGTCTCATTATCTTAAAACACTGTTAAATCAGACTTGAACTCTTAGCTCACAGATAAGAGGCTTTATTACTAATGGAAGTGTATCATTGCTGACACACACAGGAAATCCATATTCCAAACGCATCTCATCACTGTCAAACACCCGCTGTGCTAGCCTCAGTAGTGATGCTTGGAGTAGTGGAAGAAGAAGGATTGATACAGGGTGATTCTGTTTCCTGATGTTGTTGTGTGGTTTTGTAAGGCTACAGAGAATTAATGTGTCTGTTTGGTGAAGAGTGCCAATGGATGCATGATGGTAAATTATGTCTGGAGGAGAGGTGGCCCACTGAGATTCTGCTGCTGTCGTCTTGACTGCCCGCTGGAGGCTGTGACAGAGACTCTGTCAAAGTCTGTCCAGTAGAACACAAGAATGGATCTGTCTCTGCGCCATCAACGTTTGACGCATCTGTCATTGAAAACAGAAATGATAAAGCTGTGTTCAAGCTGGTTGTGTGCTGGGGACTTTTGGGGCAGTACCAGTGGCTTGCAATAAAAGTGAAATAATGTACACTTAGCAATCTATTTTTGGTAATCTTTACTGGTGAGCTGATGAGTAGCTCAAGAGGGATTCTTTCAAGAGTGAAAGAATTGGCTGTAAGCAACCAATTAGAAAAGAGTGATGAGCAGTTTTGTCCCACGTTGTTGTAAAAATCTGTGCATTCAGGACTGTCGCCCTGTTCGAGCTACATCAGATCCTCTATTCTGCAGCCTTTTTTCCTTTTAGTCCTACTCACACAAATATTGTCTTTATGTGCTGCCTGACAGAATATGGCACATTGTCACTAAGCTCCTGTATTCTGTAAGAATTCTATTTGGATTCATCCTCATCTACTTTCTCTCTTCCAATTAGCACGCTGTCAGACACACACTGAACTCTCTCCACAACAATACCAGGACAGCTGAAAAATAATTTCCTTCTGCCCACTCATGCCCTCTGATCCTTTTCCTCCTTTTTTATGCACCCCTTTATAGCTCCTTGAGACGGTTTGCTTTTAATTCCCTCCACAAATTCAAATCAACAAATTCAAAGTTGAGAAACATTTGAATTTTCGGCTAGCATAGCCAGTCTGAGCATAACAAAGTTCTAACTATTCAGTACCTATTCGTTGGCTTAAACCCTGTTTTCACATTCATCAAGAGCACACTTTGTTTTTGCTATAGTGCAGAGGGTTACGGAGCAGGTGCATGGCACGGAATCCGAATATGGATTTCACATACATCGTATGTATATATATTTGATAGTGTAACCTTTTCCATAAGACTGCCTTGGAACACCTAATAAAAGATACTCAAGTCATGCTGTGTTGGTACAGTTAGTGAGAACCATCGTTCATGAAAGACGTAAGGAGCTCCATAACCTCTTAGCACTTAATTATTATCGATGATGATGGCCAAGTATTTGTTTTGAGAGCCCTGTACTTGAAATAAACAATCTGAACTTCCAGCGTTCTTCTTATGCGGGCCTGTTGTGGGTTTCGCCTTGCATAGATGATATGAAGTGAGTCAGCCATAAGCCTTGGAAAAAAACGCCACGTTAGTTTTCCATTCTCAGTATAAGCAGAAAGGACTCTTGACCTGTTTCCACTCAGCAGCAAACTTCGACTTTTCCCCTGTTCTCGCCTGCCCTCCTCTCTGCTCTGCTTGCTTGCATTTGTTTTCTGGAAAATACAGTTTTCTTGCTGCTCCAGCAAACCGAAAAATTCTTTCCTCCTGCATCCCTTAACCCCTCTCCTCCCGTGCCCCTCTTTCTGTCTTTCTCAGCTCTATTTCTCCTCTCTTTTTCAGTCGTAGCTTATTGAAGTAGTTTTAAAGAGGGCCAGAGTGCTCAAGGAAAGCAGCATAAACTAAACTTTTTTTTTTGGCTGTACAGAATTGTACAGAAGTGCACAAAACACATTTGTTTCTGACACTATTACCATACATGTGAGATTTTCACTTCAGGAGCAGTAAACTGTATAGCCACTGCTGGTAACACACACTGGAGTGTCCTCTGTGTGCCACCTGTTGAGAGTTTGATTAGGTGTTTTACTTCCTTTTTATCTGCGCAGTCTTATGCCCTCTCCTCCCCCCCGCCCTTTTCTCTATTTTTTTACATCTTCGTACTTTAGATGGCAGCCTTACAGAGTCCCTTCTATGGGGATAAGATGAACCTCTACTCCCTTTGCAAGAAGATAGAACAGTGTGACTACCCCCCTCTTCCTTCAGATCACTACTCAGAAGAGGTAAGTACTGCTAGTGTTTTCAGTTGGCTTACACTGCTATGCCTCAAAGTTTGGTTTTAACAGGAGTGTTTACTCCTAAAAACCTTTAAACAAACAGGACAAACCCATAACTGAACTGCTGTTTTAAGCAGAGGGCTTATAACATTGGCTTCTCTTTCTATGCCTGATTTTTCTGATTTTGTTTTTGATCATTTTCTTATTTTTTCTTTGTATGCGAGTGGAATCTGCCCATCTCTATGAGCTGCAGTACGGTGTATGATGTTACTGTGTGATCAAAAGCTTGGCAATGATTTGAACCGTTTGAAAATTAAATGAACATATCAAAAGCATGCAGTCATGCTCGAGATCAGGGTTAAACTAAATGGGCGAGAGTCATGTTTCCCTAAATTAACGTTAAATCATCTTGTGTAATTCTGTGAAGAGTTACCGTGCACAAAAATGAAATGTGGTCAGACTGTGGCTAAAGATCGTCTTACTGCTGATTACCATTGGCATGAGTATGAATTTGCATGGCTTTGGGTTTGTGTGTCTTTTTCCCTATCCCTTTCTCTCAAACATATTAAGTCAAATGCTCATACACGCAAACCTCGGACTGACTAAATACACACGGAGATGGACTGCAGGTGTCTTCACGATAACTTTGTCATAGGCCCATTGAAAGTTATTACATTTGTTTGATTGTTCGTATTTTAGCCTCCGCTAACTCTGATTTTCATTATCAACTAGGGCAACTCATTTTTTATTATATGATGCCCAGGGGAAGACATTTTTTCTCTGATTAAAGGCAAAGTCTAAATGTTTCTCAGTGTTTGTGTGTAAATCCAGCAGCCGCAGAACTGAAAGCGCAAAATGATCAAAAGTTTTTAGCATTGACCATCCGTCCACCATCAATTAAACAAAATTAGATAAAATTACGTGACAAAATATTTTTGGTTTCTGAATTCAAATGCATCCCAGCTAACCTTTTTTTATAAACCGTGCAGCTGATCTTTTGGAATTTCTGTGAATTTCTTCCTCCATTTCTCACAAATGGTGGCAGAGGAGTGTGTGGCTCATTGAAACTTGGCTGATTCATACTTACTCTTCAGATCAATACAGAGTGGACAGTTTAGCTTTGTATTATACCCCAAAGCTAGAAACATAACTACACATCAAAAGGATGCACATATAAGTTGTGATTGGTGTGGTTGCAGCGTTTCCACTGCACCTGTTGGGTTTATACCAAAATGTAAATGTGATAATTGTATCTGTCTTGTTAACATAACCATGTGGTTATATGCCATTTTCCCTTTTTCAAAGCTCTCCCAGTCTGTGTATGGACATTGGTTTAGAGTTCGCACACACCATCTCCTCCCATGTACACGTAGAATGGTGTCATATCCTGTAAATTAAATCCACAAAAAAAACTTAGAAACCGCTCTGCCAACTTTGCATTTCCACAGTTTGATAGCTTTCCCCTCTACAAAGTTCACTGTGGTAGATTTGAAAGGCCTGTTCATATTCTTGTTCCTTTAGTCAAATAGTAAACCCTGCTGAGAGAAGCTGTAATTATACCATGACGTTTACTCCATTAGGCCGATAAAGGCTAATTGTGAGCCTCACTGGTGTCTTTTTTGTGGTTGTTGTTTTGTTTTTGTACATGCAAGAAAATTGTGCGTGTGTATTTTTGTTGCAAGAGCTATCTTTCCACACACACCACTCTGAGCTTCAGCGTTACCCCACATGTCACCCCCATCCTGGAGAAAGGAAGACAAAGCGAAAGAAAGTGGGAATGATAGAGCGAGAGACAGGGCGATGGAGAAATGGAGATGAGGGGGGTGCCTGCAGCGCCTGTCTGGATGTAAACAATGCTCCTGAAGGATCGGCAGCAAACTGTCAGCTGCTCATCTTTGTTGTGTCATTTAACCATCTCCATCTATGCCCCCCCCACTCCTTCATTCGCTAGCTCCCACCCTCCACCTGACACTCCCCCACCCCACTCACCATGCAAAGAAGTGCATGAATATTTTACATATCTGCATCTCTGCGCTCCCCCATCTCCATTCTGTGCGACTAATTCTCAGACAGTCTGAATTTGCATCTTCTCTCTCTCTCTCTCTCTCTCTCTCTCTCTCTCTCTCTCTCTCTCACACACACACACACACGTTTATACACAGCGGCTGATGAGAAGTCGGTGCCACGCAACAGCGGCCAGGAAGTCGACAGACAGTTACCATAGCGACCTCGTGTAGAAGTTTTTTTTCCTTTCCTTTCCATCTTTTATTATCGTTTTTTTTTTTAATGATAGCAGTGGCTGTTCCACCCGTGAACCTGTCTGTCTGCTCAAACCAGCCGAAGCGCTCCTCTTCGAGTGTAAGTGCCGTCTCTGGGTGGCAGTGGACTGGGTGCAGAGTGTGTGCTTTGGAGTGGCCGTGCATGTGTGGGCTCAGGTAAAAGTGGATTCAACAGACCACAAAGCGATTACAGCACTAACCCATCCTTCATGCCTGCTGCCTGCTATTGCTGCTATCAGAGCAAGGTCACCCACAGTGTTTTTATTCATTTCTCAGGAGCTGCTCCTTTAAAACCCACAGCTTGGTGTAAGTTCAGTGCCATTAACTGTATTTTTTCTCTCTTTACCTCTCAACACTTCACACGTCCCTTCCATCAGCTGAGGAACCTGGTAGATATGTGCATCAACCCTGATCCGGAGAAGAGGCCGGACATCACCTACGTCTACGACATTGCCAAACACATGCAGAACAGGACACAAGGCAGTTAAGCCCAGCGTTGCACACACCAAGCCTTGCAGAACTCCTCCCAACATCCCCTCTTGCTTTTTATTCTGGACTTGTAACACTGTTATCTTTCAGCTTTTGTACAAAACCTACTCCAAAGTTTAGCTTCTTGGTTTAAAATTGGTACATGAAACAGGTTGTTATTGTCATGGTGCAGTCCATAAAACGACTGAACCCGAATATTCGATGATCCAGATTTTCATTGTTTTGTAGTTTTCAATTTTGGGATTTAGATGTTTGTTTCTTTAAAGTTCTCTTAGACATCCGTCTCAGAGCTGTGAACGTCACACTCACCTCACACTGCCTCAGTTAGTTACTTTGTTGATAGATTTAGACTCTTTTTACACCCGTTACCAACTTTAAAAAAAAAAAAAAAAGATTTTTAAAGCACCAAACAGTTTTTTGGGCAGTCGGCAGTATCGTACCAAAAAAAGTGAAGTAAAGCCCTCAGAATAGGGACACACATCTCTGCCTCTACTCTTTGTTATTCTAATGTTCACCATGAATTATAGCCGAATATCCAGAGTCCAGCAGCCTATCGCCCAAATCTTTCTGCTCTCTTCCCTATACTTGAATAATGTCACACTAAAAATGTATGGCTTCTAGCTCTCTTTATTGTTGTGGCTTTAAAACACAGCAGCGTCCAGTAGCAGGTGCTATTTAAACCAGATAAACTGGAAAAAGATTCAGTTTCCCTTAGTGTAATGTTCAGTGCCCATCGATTCAATATCAATAGAAACATTATCAAAGTTGGCCCTGTTGGCCTTAGTGTGTCATATTGTTAGCAAAAGGCACAAAGAAATCTATGAAAACTTTGCTAAAGTTTGATTGTAGAGAGGTTCATTAGCTCAGTGACGGCACATCTGAGACACAATAGAGAGTAATTGATGGTTGTGGTGTTGTTTTGTTGCACTATTTACCCTGGTACTGGACGGCTGGCAGGGCGAGCATGTCTAATGAATGTATTAGAAAAAAGAAAGGATCACTTAAAGGGTAGATTAGAGCTAGCTCGTTGGAGAACATGGACAGATGTCCTCACAACACTTTGAATGTCCTTTGTGTGGTCTGAAAACTTCAGAATGTCTCCTTTTAGACAGCCTTGTTGACACGGAGGCTGTAACAAAAGCAGCTTTCTATCAACAGCTAAAATTTTACCTCTATTATAGGTGTTAGGAAATCACAAGACATTTAAAAAGCAAAGAATCTTTTTCATCAGTGTCCAGTGGATGCATTTGACCCACCAGAAGGGAAGTCTAACTTGAGACAGTGCTGTTAGTGTATGTGTATCCTTTTCCTTGTGTAGCCATCCGTGCTCGGAGAACACCGCCGTGTGCCTCAAGGCAGCTACACACTGCGATTTCAGCTGCGGTATAAGTTCACATTAAGCCCCACTGTGCGCTAAGCGTTTGATGATCTCAGCTGTGACATCATGTCTGATGTCTGCTGAATGGTTGTGGGCTGCGACCGTAAGGAGCAGCATGTTTCCTAAGCTTCACAGTGACGTACATTTTTATGAGCTGAAGGACTAAAAAAGTATTTTTTGGTGTGGTCACGGTCTGAGCTGGAGGACCAATCATGAGACGAGACTTCCACCACAACTCAACCAAATTTCAATCCTAGTTGGAATTCCTTGAAGTTTTGCTCGTTTGTTCTCCACCCACAATCTTCAGCTTTGTTTTAGCTTCCACACAGCAGCGCCGCTCCTCGTTGATTTGCAGACGTAGGTCGTAGCAGCGAACGCTCGTCAGTGGTTCTCTTTGGTCGCAAGGCCGTCGTAACGGTGGCCTTTGAACATCCGTTACTGTACGACATAAGACGACCTTTACTAGCCATAAAGATTGCCCCAAATTTCTCTCGTGTTGGTCATCTTTCACTGGGGTCGGCTGAGAATTGCACAGTGTGTACCGGGCTTAGCTGAAGTCCTCTGATGGTAAGAGAAAAGTCACTCTCAGAGAGCAGTTTACCTTTTGTAAAAGCACATTTTATTAAAAGAGCATTGACTTAATCAGGCACTAATGGGACAGTTCTGTTTTTTTCACCTTAAACAGGTTTACACCAGCAGCACTGACTATTACTGGTTCATATAATTACTATGATGCCATATTGAAGGTATAAGAAATAAAAATTGATGGATTTCTGTCTCATGAACTATCTAACAGCCTGCTAACCTTTTATTGAACCTGTAAGCCTGTTGTTTAGTTTTTTTTTCTTCCTTTTTTTAACATCCAAAACTGTCATCATTGTTTGCAAAAGTGCAAGAAAATAAATGTAAATTATTTTGTTCTGGTTAACAGAATATTTTTCACAATGTGTTGATATTTACAGCAAATGCAATGTTTGTCATTTTTTTTTGATAAGTGGATAAACTTCAAGTTAGTACTTCTTTTCTTATATCATCTCCAACCGCAGCCCTGATGATGTTCTGTTAATGCTCTCTAAACAAGATTGTCCGTCTAACACCCAACACATTTCAGTATTCTGTCGTTTCATCTGGGAGCTGTTGCTTTAAAGCACTTTTTAGGTTTTTTTTTTTTAGTTTTGATGCTGTATAGGACTTCCAAATTGGTACAGTAAAGAGAAAAATACTCGTAGTAGACTCCAATGGCTCCTGGAGGCAGCCACTAATAGTTTTATTTTTTAAGCATATTTAATTGAAGCACCTTTTGCATTTATATTGGCTTAAAAGTGCATTTTACATTGATGGCCTACAAAACCAAAGCAGCATCTTTTTAAGAAAACTGTCTGTATCTGTGCAGAAATGGTTGTTTTCTGTTTACGTGAGAAAATGGAGTTGAAGTTGTGGTTTTTTTTTTTTATCCTTAGAGGGGATGTTTATTACACACAGAGCTAAGTCACTTTAAGGAATATGGCTATTTCTTGATGTTTTTGTCTGTTTGTAATGTATGCTTTACTGTGTCCCAGCCTTCAGCTTCTTTGCATGCCCGCTGATGTTTGTATTGAAGAGTCTAGAAAGTTAAAAAAAAAAAATATTAGCAATTAATATTTATTGTCTTGGTTTCTTTAGTTGCTTCTTTAGCATTTCTTGTCAAATGAAATGCTCATATCACATCCAGCTTGTACGCAAACAAAATGTAATAAAGCTTTCAAAATTCTTCTGGACATTCAAGTAAGTTTTTTAAAGACCGTAATATGTTGTTAAGTAGGTTTCACATCTTTGAACATGTTTAACAACACTTAAACATGCAACATTCGTGTTAGACACCAAGGTAGACGGATGGTTTACAGTTGGGATGTTCCACTCAGGCACATTTCAACAGCATTATTGTAAGTCTGGTCATGTGACCTCCATTTTGTGCATTCTCAGAATAAACGGCATTCTCTGTTTCAACAGGAAGAAGCAGCACCAGAACACCAGAACCAGGTCATGTCCGTTATTTGTGTGCACACGAAGCTATATACCCGAACAGTTGGTGCACAGTGCGAAGCTTCTTCAGATTAAGGTGGAATAGAATTCTACACATGTTGAATTGATTTGGGATGGTGTAAAGAAGCAAAATGGATAGTGACACGATTTGAAACGGGTTGTTCCTTTGTCAAACTGCACATCTGGAACATTATGAGACAAATGAAAACCACGCTGATGGAGGGAAAAATGCTGCTCGCTGTGGCTTGGTTCAGGACTGTGGGATTTCTTTGGAAGGCTAGGATGATCGCATGCTCACAAGGTTTGTAACGAAACACACTGGCACAAGACAGCGGGAGACGCAGACTATAAATACACATGGAGGGAAATGGGGAACAGGTGAAAACACTCGGGATCAGGGAAGACAATCAGACTGGTGACACATGAGGAAGGGCAAGTGACCTGAAACGAGAGGAGAGTTAATCCTTCAAAATAAAACCGGAAATGATGAGACCAGATCAACTAAAAATCAAAAGACCTCACTGCACTGTGACATTAAGACTGTGAACAAAACTTTTTCAAGAAAAATAGAAATGAACAGTCAGTTGTATGTGCTCTGGGGTCTTCTTATAACTGCTTCCCCTTTCTTGTAAGTTTGAGATTGAATCTTAACCTGTTTTCTGGAGCATCAAAACTTTATTTGTGTAGAACCATTGAAGGTTTTTAGTAAAATGTGTGATAGTTTATCAGTTAAAGCTGCACCTCTGACTTCTGGTTTATTTGAGGGATATTAAAGTTCCCACGAAGCAGTAAACATAGCGTGTATTTGTTGTTGTGTTTCCTGTGAGAAACGCAGACCGTATCTGAAAGAGCAGTCGAGCTGCTAACAGTGAAACTACCACAGAAGTGTCTCAAACCACAAATTCAAATAAGTTTCAGGGTATCAGATCCTTTTTTCAAGTCTTTTTAACACATCACGATGCATATTTTCTTCGTCAAAGTCACCTTTGGAGTAAAACGGGCATGATAGAAAGGTTTGCTTTGATGGATTTCAATATCACTTCTGTTTATTCACACAAACTCAGCATAGATGCAAATTAATTAGAAAAGATAATAATAAGAAAAAAAACATCAAGGAAACATTGTACAAAGGTTATTAGCTCGTAATAATCAATGAATTGAACTCCAATTGGTTTGAATTGGACTATATTATTTAAGTGCCTTGAGATGACATTTGTTGTAATTTGGTGCTATATAGATAAAACTGAACTGAACAATAAAGCGGTAATTAAAACTTTAAAATCCTGAAATGTAAAACAAAGATCTTCTTCTTACTGACTAACAGTAACTCAGCACAGAGAGGAAATGGTGTTTTGGTCTGCAGCTCCATCAGCTTTTCTCCGTCAGCGATCTTCTTTATGACGCCGTCGAGGAGGGTGAACGTTAACATAAACTACGACAACAAGCGGGAAATATGTCATCAGTAAACTTTGAAGCATATTTTCTAATAAATGCTGTCTGCTCAGCTCGAATTAAACAACCAAAGTACTATAATTGGCCACCGTTTGGGAGAAATGAAACTGTTTCCCAACGTACAGGATCATTCTCACAAAAAGTGATGGTGATCGCAGCAATCCCAGCCTGACAGTAAAATACCATAATATTTAGAGCTGATCACATGCAAAGTCTACTCACTGGGTTCCAGCGTCATGTCGTCATTCGCGTCACTGTGGAGAAAATTGTGAAGACTGACTATCAGCAGTTACACTTAAAACAGTGTGAAGGGATCTGTGAAACTCATGAAGACGAGATGTGTATTCTTTACTTTGTGGTCCTTCTGTGTTTCCTCACATAGACCTTGGCGCACGCTGCCACAGCTGAGACGATGATGATTAAAACCAAAATCCCAGCAAGAGCTTTGTTGTTGTCTGTAAACAGAAAGTTAGAGCAGAGCTGAGTCAAAGAAGCGGTGTTTATATTCAACAAACAGTGAGAAGAAGCCGAGTTGTGTTCTCAACATCAGGATAAAGTTATTGAGAGATTTTGTAGCTATTTGAAGAGCACATACAGCTGGTTCTAAATTCTTTTGTTGCAGGTTTGCTCTTTAAGTGTCCGTTGTCAGCAACCACCTGTAAAGACAGAATTTCTCTTCATTAGGAACTATAGAATCGATTGAAACCTAAGTAATGAAATTATGTTTGTGTTGAACTAAAAAATAGGATTATACAAACCTGCACTGTGTAGGTTGCAAGGTAACTCAGATCTTTGAAGTCAAATTCACATATTGATTTAGTTTGTGTGCTGCCACCAAGAAGATGAGCAGAGTATTTCTCCTCAGGTCCAAAAAAGCCTTTTTTTGGTTTTTTGCAAATTACTCTTATCGCATTATTCTCGAGGTGAATCACTCTCAGTTCACTAATATCTCCTGGTGCTGTAAGAGAATGAAAAAAGAGGCAATCGTGACGCACAAATACAGATGTTTAGTTGTATTTGCTGATTGACATGTGTGTTCATCTGATATACAAACAAACAAATGAGAAAAGAAGGAGTAAATACATTTGCCCTTTGAACACAGTTCCATATAAACTCTGAGTAAAAGGATCTGATTCATTTAAGCGATCACACAATGGAAACTGTAAGTGTAAAAGCTATTGTTCAGTCAGGTTGTGTACGGTCATTTTACACCAAAAATCATTTCAAAGTCACTCACTTCCAGGCTCAGTTCTCCAATTAAATGATTTATCGCCGTTAACTCTGATGTTGTTGTAGGTGAGATGGACTTCACAGGTATTAACAGTGTATGGTGTCAGTCCAGTCCGGTAACATGTTCCTCCAGGTGGAGTTGGTGAGGTACCTTTAAGTGTGACATCATGTTCATCAGCTGTTTTATGACTGATTTAACAACAACAGGTCAGTATAAAAAGACAGAAAGTGACTAATTCTCAGGCTAAAGTTACAGAAATACAAATTTGCAGCTCAGTTGGAGGAGTTACACATTAAGAACATGTCATCAAATCACTCATGAGTCACTGCTGCTGTAGAGAACTGAGTCTGGTCCTCATGGTTCTAACTTCAGTGTGCACCGTCTGCTACATGACCTGCAGAAACTGCTCACATCACTCTTTATGGAGGAAGCTGTTTCAGATCAGTTAATCATGTGAGGAGTAACAGTTGTTGTCTGTGAACAATGTCACCATGTCTTCTGATGGGAAACAGGATCAAACACTGATCTGTTGATGTTTTTCTGCATTATAATTGAAGATTAATGTAGACCAACATGTGACTCAGCATATCATCTGTGCTTATTGAAATCTACTTTCATTTAATGGAATGAAATATCATCAAAGTATTTATAAATGTACAGCAGTGGCAGCTCAAACTAAAGATTTAAGTCACAATATTCCACAGATCAGATAAGATTCCCAACGGGTTTCACTCCCAAATCTCTTAAAACTACGTTGTACTTTTAGATAAGACACTAATACGGTGAATGTAAATCATTTCACTTACCTTCACACCCGCAGTTATTAGAAACATAAGATAGATTATGAAGTTTTGAGAGATCTTGACAGTTGCTACTGGTTGTTTCCAGTCTCAGCTCAGTGGAAGTATTGGTCGCATGGCTCTTTGTGATGGTTGTTGTGAGGTCTGTTGGAACACAGCCGACGTTAGTGACAATTCATCTGTTTCATGTGACTCGTGTCACTCCAAACTGTGTGAGGATAAAACCTCGTTCCACTGAGGTAAAGTAAACACTAACATACCACAGACAATCGTGAACAGGACGGGAGGAGTTGTTTTATTAATGAAGACGCTATTGTTCTTGATCAGACCAGTACAGCTGTACTCTGTGAAGGGCTCCAGCTCAGTTATTTTTATGTTGTCTCGTCCCTTTTCTGAGGAGACACAAAGATGACATCATTTCTTCTCTAACTGGTATTTATATTTCAGTTAATAAAAGCCGTTATCTTTGGAGTTTAAACAAAAAAATTCAGTCAGAAAAAAAAATCTAAACAGATTCATAGAATCCATAAAAAATCCATTTTTACATCAAACTATGAGTCAGATCATTTACAGTTTATGACCACATGATTTGTTAAGTTTCCACCTTTAACCATGTAAACCTTCTCATAATATTACTGATGGTGAAACTCTTTACTTGTTGTCTGTCATCTTACCTGAACAGGTGTAATCAACAGTGAGTTTGTTACAGTTTGAAGGTAACTTTGGTTTTATCTCTGCAGGAAGTCCAGTGGGTCCCTGCTGATCTACGCCACTAAAATCAATAAAATCTGAAAAAAACAGAACAAACTTAAAACCTGATGAAATCAGTTCTAATTAACATGAAAATAAAGTTTGATCTTTTTGTACGTACCAACAGGGATGTATTTTGTGATGTTAAAGGAGGAATTCACACAGTTTTCTGGAGTGAAGTTTACAGTAAAATCTGAACAAAAGTACTCGTCTGTAAGATTGAAACAGATTGTTCCTTTGTCGAACTGCACATCTGGAACATTAGTTGGTTTTGATAATGAGGAGCTGATGTCCCAGTGGCTTTGGTAACAAACAGATCCAGGCTGGCCGTTGGTAACAATAATGTGATCTTTAGCTGAAATACAGAAATGTTTCTGTTTTACAAACAGTTTCATTTGATCAGTTAGAAGAAAGCAAGATACACAGGAATCTGAAGTATTTGTACTCACTCATATGAGTTGTTCCAGTTTTAATGTCAGAGTTGTTACAAAGTGTTGTTTTCCCATCACTGTCAACAAGTTCAGCTCTGTGCTCATATTCAGTACAGGGCTTCAGATGTTTGATTTGTTCTGACTGGTTGGACGTTTGATAGATACTGAACCACTTTACAGTAGCTGGTTGGCCTTCTTCTTTAATGGATATGCTGTACTGGGAACCAGTGGGAACATTTTGAGACGTCATGTTGATGTGGAAACCACCCTGGATAGGTGTAACACTGTAGGAGCCTGCAGAGAAAATCAAGAGAATTTATAGATTTCTGTTCAAATAAATCTCCTGATGACATTTTAATCTCAGTTTGTTCATGTTGATGCTGAAGATGAATAAAACACTTCTGTTCACCCGCTACAAATATGCTTTCATTTAAAGAGAGAAACACAGGATGAAAAAATCATCTTTTGATGATACTGCACAAACTGATACTCACATTCTGGGGTCGGTTTAGCGGTCGGTTCAGGAGCTGTTGTGTTTGCTGGAGGACATTGAAAAGCCTGTGTTCATTGTCTATACTCATATTAAGAACGCAATCTTATCACAATCCCATAAAATAACAGAGGAATTTTCTCTGTTATTTTATGGGATTGTACCTTCGGTGGTAGCTGGTGGAGAGGTGTTGAGGTGGGTGACTGGAAGTGAGGTCAGGTTTGATTGGTTGCTGGGTGGGGTGGGTGCCAGTGAGGTCTCATTTGTGTCTGCAGGAGGAGTGTCTGCAGGTTGGAGAGCATGCTGGAGGTCACCTTCAGGCTGAAATACTCTACTGTCAGCTATCTTAACTGATATGATGCTCAGGATTTTATCATCGTAAATGTAAACTAATACCTTCTAAACTTTAGACTGAATCTGAATACATTACCAGAGATGTTGGCTGAAAGGACTGTGTTAAATGAGGAGTTTGGGCTGGGAATTGGTGAGTTGGGTGGAAGAGTGGGGGCAGCTGGGTTTGAGGCAGTGTGGACTGCTGTGGTGCGTGCAGGTGAGGTGGGGACGGATGCTGAAGATAAAAAGGATTTTGTGGCAGTGTGTGGAAGTAAGGTGGCTGAAAAAAAAAATCAACACAACATCACTATGCTAGTTCTGGTCATAATGATCAGTCCAGCAGAAGACCCATCTAACATGGTCAGAGATGCAACATCTGGCTTTATTTAATGTTCAAACTAAATCGTGTTGTTGCATCTGTTTATTTATGTTCAGGTGAAATAGAAATTTAGAACATTGCTGATTAACATTCAGAAGAAGACAGAATAATACTGTGTTGTTCAGAGAATTGCTGGTATTTGAGCACACTCACTGGATGTTATTACTGAGTGGAATAAATTGCATATTAGTCCAATAAATAAGGATTAAACAGTGAATAATAACAGGGATGGAGCAGCTTTAAGCATTCCACTGACATAGAAAACCACTTTATGTGTAAATGTGCATAAACAAAAACTGGCAAAAACTTTGCCAGTGCATCAAAGTCTGCTATTAGTTTTGTTGTGGCAATTCTCAGAACAGATCTGAGGTGTTCATCACTGAGCTGGGATCTGTGGGGTGCTTTGTTGGTGTTCATCGCACTAAAAGTCTGTTCACACACATATGTAGACCCAAACAACACCAGCGTCCTCTGTGACATCTTCTGGATGTTTGGAAATTTGGCCGAGCTCAATGAAGCATAGAACTCATCCAGTTTAAGAGAGTTGAACTTTTCCTTTAAGACAGTGTCACATTGGAGATCAATCAGTTCCAACTGCAACTCCTGTGGCACCTTTTTGGGGTCTTGTGTGAAGGGACAAGACACCAGCTGAAGTCACTTGTCAATTTTTCCTAAATCAGAGAACCCACGGCTGAATTCTCCATGCAGGCCGTCCAGTGACTTCCTATATTTTTTCACATGTCTAGGGGCCTCTTTCGGTGTAGCCAGTGTGGGGAAATGAGCAAAAGACTTGTTTGATATTTGCTTTGAGAAAAGAGCTCGCTTGGTTTTGAAGACTCACGTTGGTCTTTCCCTTGTAGCTTCATATTCAGCTCATTCATGTGTGTCAGTATGTCCACAGCAAAAGCTCAATCACAAAGACAATCTGTGTCACTCAGGGCCGTACACAGGGGCCAAAAAATACTGAGGTCATAAGTCAGAACTTTTAGTCGGGTTCAGGGGCATGCTCCCCTGGAATTTTTTTAAATTCCGTTATTTAAATCTGGCCATTTTCAGAGTCTTAAAAGAACAAAAACAACATCATAATGACTGGAGAATGAATTTCATCAAGTCATGGATTAGGAATAAAAAGGAATGAATTGTCCTGGGACAGAGGGATAATATATAGACATACTTCATATTTCCTTCAGTATTTAAAATAGCTACCCAAGCCCTATTACACTATCATGTTGATGATAGTACCTAATCTGTTCACTCTTGTTAAAGAAAACCAGCTTTTGAACACATTCCTATTATAATCTTACACAATACTTCAATTATCATGCATTAAACATCTGACTTTTAAAACGTATACAGGTCTGGCATAGTCTCTTCCTTTTATAGTGCTTGCTCTCTCTCTATCACTGCTCCTCTTCTTGCTGCTTGGCCCAAAGATGAGCTTGGTTTGGCTCAGCCTTTTCCTCCCCATCCTGTTTTCCCTTTAGTGAAGAATATAAAAAACTAGACTATCTCACTCACCTGCACCTTAATGGTAACGTCAATAATATTGTTAATATTGTACATTTTTACACTTATATTTTAATACCCTACATTCAACACTTTTTTACTGAAGCGTTTTTCTTATTTTCTTATTTTGTGTGGACTTATTGTGCCAAGGTTTTTTTATTCGACATATTTATATTTAAATTCTTATCCTTAATTCTTGGTAGCAGGTAAAAAGAAAATTTCACTGCACATTGTACTATGTATGATTATGTACTGTATGTGACAAATAAAACTCTTGAATCTATAAACACAGTCAAATACTAAACTGATAAAAATGAAAACAATACGCCATTTCAACATCATGTTTTCAGATGTGTCAGAAATCTTCATAAACCTTGAGAACGGTGCAGAGCTTTTGAAATTTGAGGTAAAAATGGGGCATTCTGAGGCTTTTTGAAGGACCATTATGGTGACTCATGAAGTAAGGGCAAGTTACCACAGAAAAATATTTATTATTTTTATTGTTTTGAAAATTAACCGGGTGTTTTATTTAGTTTCTGCGCTCGACTTCCTGTCCCGCACGATCTGCTCTGTGCCGTGTTGCTGCGTTGTGCTCCGGCAGAAATATAGAACAGGTTCAGCATCCAACATGGAGAAATCAACACTGAATAAACGTTTCATTTTCAATCGAAGGCGTCGCTGGCATTTCAATCGCAAAATGAATGTTGACTCAACCGGTGGAAATTGATTGACGACCGGTACTGACGGAGTTAACCAAAATTAAACTTTAATTCATGTTTCCTTGCTATCCGAGTGGTACGCTGGGCTGCAATAAAAACATCTCCACACTGTCCTGCATTCTTTTGAGCAGCCCAATGTTTTTTCCAGGCAGATTTGGCGATCCATCTGTGGTAACATTGGCGAGCGTACTCCAAGGCAGCTTGTGCCTCTTGGTGACCCCTGAGACGATGTCATACAAGTCCTCTCCCCGCGTTGTCCCCTTTAGGGATTCCATGGTCAAATACCTGCTCTACCATGCACTCTTTGAGAAACTCCCCTCGCTGGTCTTTAAAATGAGCAAAGACCAGCAAGCCTGCCTTCGTGCGTCATTCTTGGATGGCAGTTTGTTGGATAAAGGCGTTTTGCTGAGCCTGCAAACTAGCTGCCAACCTCTGAGTGATAGCTGTCCGTTCTTGCATTGATTGGTTTTTAGCGTAATTGGCATGGTGGAAAAGTGATGGCTGATGTTGTATTCCTTTAAAACCGCAACAGTTCCGTGGCAAATAAGACAAACAGCCTTTGACCGGACTTTAGTGAAAGAGTATTTAGTTGTCTATTCCTTATTAAACACTCGGCACCCACTGTCGACTTTTCTTTTCTTTTGCCCACTTATTGTTGCAAATGGGTTCAGAGCAGTAGCAGAGTGATAATAACAGAGAGTAGCCTGGGCTCCGCAAAATCAAATCAACGTATCACTGCGCCTAATGCGCCACCTGGTAAAACGCCAGGCAAGGTCAAATGAATGCAGTCATAATTATGATATGATTTGATTTGGACAATCCTGTACCAATCTTCGGCAGGCCGGATTCAAAGGACTAAAGAGCCTGATGTGACCCACGGGCCATAGTTTGCCCACCCCTAATCATAGATTAGATTACAGTATAATCTAATCTATGGTTGATTGTAAGAAAATTGTAATTAAATGACCATTTAAAACCTGAAATAACAAAAAGAGAAATGCAGATCAAAAAAGAAAATGTAAAAATAAATTCTAAATGTTTTCGTGTTACATTGTACGATCATAATGGTCGCGACTTCTGTAGTTGTCAAAGGAAAAAGTTAAGCACATCTACAGAAAAAAAGGAGTGAATTTAAGCAATTATCTATTTTCTTACATTTGTAGAATAACTACATCAGCAGGGGTTCGATTTCAAAGCGACCCTTTTCTGCATGTCATCCCTGCTCTCTATAAGATGAGTTAATAGTTGTGAGTATAGCTCTGCTTCAGTCTGCATCAGATCTGATTTTTAGAACAAATTAAATATCAAATTTACTTACTAGTCCTCAAAGCAATAATTCCAGGGAAGAATAATAGTAGCGAGAGACTACAGCAGAGACCCGCCATATCCAGGAGTTGAGGTGATTATGTGTGTTTAAGGAAATTAAATCAAGAGCTTGCGTACTGATGAATATTTCCTGGTATAGTCAAGAAGTGTAACAGTTTAACCCCACGTAACAGGAAGTATTCTTTTTATAAATCAATTGAACACTTGTGAAACCAATGGCTTGTCAGCATCAGATATCACATTTATTTCCTTTGCTGCTTCTACCATATTTAGCACTGCCTCTGTATGTTTATTCTCAAATGGCAAAGACACAATGAAGGCTCTGTATCTTATTGGTTTGAATTTGCTTTGAGTTTGAATTTCAGACATGGATCTTTTTCAATAACCCTGTATGCACATGGTACCTGTACCAGTACTTGGCTGTTCCTGAAAAGACACAAGTAGCTTGTATTAGTGCACTAAAGTCTCTTTTTTTCTCTTTATGCCACAGTGAAGAAAATGTTTGTGCTTCTTGCTTCAGAGGTAATTTTCTTCATTTGCTCTGTTCTCTTAATTACTGCAGTGTTGTTAGTGTATTTGAGGTCATTAGCTGAGTGTTTATGGACTCCTTACCCTATGTCTCATGGGTACCCCCCCCTCCCTCCACACCCTCACTCAATTCTGTATATCACCCCCCCCCCCCCCCCCCCCCAAAACTAACTCATCCCTCTGGGTCCTCAAAATCCCCCTTGGCCAGTAAGCAGTGGGGGTGGGCACTGGCTTTCTCCTTGTAATGAACTCCACAGAGACTGCTGTTGAGATTCATCACAGCAAAAATTGCTCCCATGGAGCCTTGAACACAGTGAAAACAAACAAAAGTAAATATCTGGAATTAATACACAAGTTGTTTGGCCTTTCCCAGCTTCTATGGCCCCACCCTCACAGACTCCTTTGTTTCAAAGTAATGCTAGAAACTGGCTCTCCATTTTGGATGTAATGATAAAAAGTTTATTTATTCATTTATTATCATTGTTGATATCATTTGCATCTATAGAAGAGTAAATAACAGTAAGAGCATTTTCGCTGTCATCTCCCATACATTGCATATCCATGCATCCATAAGTCCATCTTGTGGTGAAAACTCCTCACTGCACTACCCGTGAATCACGGTAACAAATCCAGGCAGGTGACAAAAGGGAAAACACAATGAGCGCAGATGCTTCCACTCAGATGCACTGCATGGTATAAATGATGATTTCTAAAGGTGTTGAGAAGTACCAGTTGATTCTGATTTTGTGGAGGAGGCTAGAGGAACAGGGGAAAGGGGGTTTTAGGGTTGGAGTTTTACTGAAACCAGCAACTGTGGTGATATCCACATTTAGATCTACTAGAAAGACATCAGTAAGTGGGGTCAGATGTAGGTGACAGTGAGTCTCACACAGTTCTGAGTTCAGTTGTACAAAAAACACAGATATGTGGAACAAAGTATGTGTAGTCTGTGTGACTGATGATGCACTACATGTTATGGACTAAACAAGGAACCGGTACTGGTTTGAACGCACGACTGTTCCAACGAAAGGGCCCAGTGGCCGTGGTTTGGGTACCCTTTAAGGGACGAGCTGCTCCAAATCAACACAAAGCTATTCTTCCACCCTGATGGGAGTTGTATCAACCAGGATGATAATGTCTCCATCCATACAGCACAGATGGTTGTATGAGGATGAAAATTATGTGAATCTTACACTATGGCATTCACAGTCACCAGACTGCAACCTAGCACCTTTTGGAAGACAGGTGCACCAACCCTCCAGTGGATTTACAAAGAGATGTGCTGTTAATTTCAAGATGCACTAAAGCTTTTCTGATGGGTTTCCATTTAATTTGTAACTTGTCTGTTTATGAATTTGCATAGAAGGAGAGTATTTAAAAAAAAAAAAAAAATAAGGACATTTAATGCATTTTTACTTACATGTATGAGCTGAGAGATTCTATAATTCTTAGTGACTTTAAAACCAATTAATCTATTGTGTATTAGCGAGCATTTAAAGATAGAAAATAAATAATCTAGTGGTAAATCATTTGTCCCAGGCAATCTGTGAGTGTTCTGAGGGAGAAAAATGGGGCCGTTCCAGGGGACATCGCCTTGATTTTTTTTCTCCTTTCCTCCGTTTGTTTATTTTGTTTGCAGAAGCCTGGAATATCAATATTTTTTGCACATTTGAAATAGCTTGTGGCGCATGCTTGGCAATGGCAGCCTCGGCTTCAAACATATTAGTTTGCTGGGAGATGAGAATCACCAGGGACAATCTCCAAGCACAGGCGGGAACAGCAGCACAATCCTGTTCATCATTTGAAGGCTGCTATTGTTTGAACTTCAGTAACTTTAAACAGGTTAAACTCATATTTAGAATGAAACAGTTGTCTTGTAGGCCCCCCCGGTTTTCAGGTTAGAATATTTGTCAGCACCTGCTCTCCAGGGAGAATGTGAAGAGGTTCAGGTAAAGAAAGACAGTCCCTGCAGTCATTTATCAGTTGGAAGCTACACCCAGCAGACCGCAACTGGCGTCACTCATCAGCACTGTGGCTGACACCAACATGTGTGAAGAGAGATGCTTTTCACAACAAACCCCACAAAATAAGGATGTGTGCACACAAAAAATTTTTTTTTTTGTAGCTCTTGCTCTGCATGTCCTTAATCTGTAACCATCAGGGCATCACAGGGGAAGCACAGTAAAGAACAAGCAGCCCGCAGTGAGCTGAGCCAAAATAAAAAGCCAAGTGGCTCTCTAAACCCATCAGGGGCCCTTAAAAAGCATGCACCACTTCTCCCCCGTCCATCCAGCAGGCCTACAGGAGGTTTATAAAATGCTGCCCCGCAAAACTTACCCTCTGAAGCAGCAGCCCAGCCTTCCGGAGCAGGCGCTTTCACAAACTGTAAACTATTGGGAACAAATGTCGTCTTAAACATGTTCAAAAGAAACCTGATCCTCACAGAGACTCTTTACAGGTGGCCAGGGGTGTGTCAGATGTGGAGAGTCCTCCTCAATGCACACACACACGCACAGGGCTTTTTTTAACTTCCTGTGTGAGGCTTAGTGACTACTTCTGTCCCATCTGTGACAACCAGACCACAGCCTGTAAACAGAGAGAGATGCTGTGTGAGTTTGTGCACACAAACTTTTTAGTGTGTATTTTTAGTGTGTAAAAGGAGGAATGTGATCGTCCCTGCATGATCCTTGTTTCAAACAGTCTTTCAAACAGTAGGAAAATCTGCAGACAGTGTTGTTCAACAGCTTTAAGCACATCAGGTAATGAGATTTAGATTCATCACACTCTACTCATGGAGGCATCTGACTGGTCCCAGACTCACTGTGCAGCACAAAAACCACCCAACCAGAATCATCTTCAAATCGTCTTCATCTGAACCATCCAGTAACAGATGGTTTGATCACCACAGTGTCCTGATTTCAACATCATGGACTCAGTCGGGGATAGAAGACACTGAGACAGACTGAATTCACAGAACAGCAATGGTAAGTGCTTCAAGATGCTGGAAAAAGCATGTGGAGGTGCATATTGTAAGAGGTTAATTGATCAATAAAAAAGTGTTCATGCCACTACTGAAAAGCATCCTCTCTTTAGTGTTAGTAACTAAAATTACTATGTAAAATCCTTTATTTTCATTCACTTGTCATTCAAGTTTAGAGATTTAAAATGGGAAACTTATGACTGGCCTTAAAGCAGACGTCTCGCAGCATCTTCCCAGGTGACGAGTCCCACCCGCTCTGCAAAATATGAGTAGTGTGGACACAAATGAAACTGTATTACAATACTTTGTCTTGTTGGGTGCCAGAAAAAAAAAACACCCAACTTACAATTCATGTAGATCAGCACGTATAGAAAGATTTTTGTTTAGTGCTTATCGAATGTTTTACCCGCAGAGTGATTAATATCAGTTCATTAGCTCCCAATAAATAACACAAAAAACACATTTACAACTTGAAATGTATTTGTGTATCACTTCCACGCTGGCCGAGAAGTAAATTCAGTGCAAAAATGATCATTCAAACAATTAAGTACAAATTAAAAATATCAAAACCAGATTTTACTTTTACTGTCAAACTTTATCATCTTATTATCCTGAACAATCTCTGTATTTTTTTTGTGATAAACAACATCAGATGGGTTTTATGTCCTCTTAAGTTTCCTACCGTATGCCAGACTTCCAAAAGGATTTCTCTCACTGTCACCAGCACATGTGCTCGGCCCCAGTAAAATAAGCACTCTGGCCATAAACTTGCCAATGAGCTGTCCCCAAATAACCACATCTGTCAGCTCAACTTAAACAGGCCCTAAAGAGTCACTCTTAAAGATGAAGGGACTTTGTCGGCTGCGCACACACACAATCTCTACCTCTGCTATGAGATAAAAAAAGAAGAAGATACCAAGAGAAATGTTTATGTGCTGCTGAAGAATCAGTTTCTGAGCAGAAGACGCTACTTTGAGGTGCTTACTGTAAACCGATGAGTCATATTTGAACTGCTGTTCAACTATACAATCATGCAACATTATGTAATGCTGCAGTTTCTCTCTCCTCTCATTGCTGCTGTACCAGAATTGATTCCATTTTCAATTACTGGCCAAGCTGAACTGAAACCGTTGCACAGTTGAGCTCGCTGGCAGTTCTGTATCTCACCTCAGAACATTAAATCCTGGGACTGCTTGTTTCAGGCCATGCAGTTTGCAAATCGGGAGTGATTAAAACACAGCTGCTGTGAGATGAGTTGAGGCCATACACGCAAGGGAGAAGAGCGCCATATGACTGTGTGTTGTTGCTATTTTGTGTTTCCGTGTTCCCACGGTCCTCCCTGTGCTGCAGCCAACCCCTCCACTCCCTAAACCCAGTCCCATGCATCCAAGACACACTGACTGTTCCGCCTCTTAAGTTATGGAAACAAAATGTCCTCCTAAAAGTGAGGTTTAAAGGTTTCCAAGGAGGGAGAGTGGGACTTATGGAAAGGTACACTGTGGGGGTCGGGGGGTGGTATCTGTGAGCATATCTTAAACAAGTTTGGGATGCCAATTTCTGAAATAAGAAGCAGTTAGAAAATGAGACTTTAGACAAGGCACCGCCTGATAAAGTAATGGTAGTCAGAGCACTATGAGCTGCACCTGAAAGACAGGCAGGGAGCCAGACACACATTTTCATGGTTCAAAAAACAAAAAAAAGAGAGAGGATAAAATAAAAACTTGGATCATTGTGAAATGCTGTCTGTTCTGGATATAATCAATAGCTAGAGAGGAATCCAGTTCAGGGCTGTCTCTCATATTTCAATCCCTGCTCTTCTGTGATCAATAAAAGTGAGCTGAAATCAAAGCAAGCCCTCTTTACTATTGTCTATTCAACGTTAGCAGACAAAGACTGAGGAGCCTTTGATCGCCCTGTCTGCAGGGCCCACAGCTAAACACACACCCCATCCTCCCACTCCCACCCACCACCTGCAGGTGAGCGGTGTGTCTGTGTGTCAGTGTGTGTGTGGGGGGTAACCAAAAATCTTTTTGTACACATACATGAGCGCAGACAAAAAACACAAAACAAAAGCACTTTTTTATAGAAATCACAGAGACGATGTTCAGTCAGGTCTTGCTGTCAGTTGGCAGGTCATCACACAAGTTGATGGTCACTGACTTCAGCTGCCTTACACTGTCTTGTGGTGTGTTTGTTGTTTTTAATGTGTGTTTCTTGTAGTCAGTGAATGATTTCATCCTCATCGTTGCTTTCTTCATTTGTGCTCCTTTTTGTCTCTTGTATTTTGTCTTAGTTGATCATGAGATCTGTTTCATGATATCTCTCCATCCAGTCCTTGTGCCCCCAGTTTGTCCTCCTCTGTCCCCTTTTTTTCTCATGTTCCTTTCGGTTATTTCAAAACAATTTTTGTCTTGTCCTCCTCCATGTCTTCCTCCTCATGTTGCTGCCCTGTCCCCCAGTGGTTTCTCGGTACTGATTTTGTTCTTTAATCTATTGGTTTAACATTTTCTTTCCTGTCTCGTATTCTTCAGGTTTGTCTTCCTCTGTCTCGATCTGTTCTTTTATATCGTGTCCTTTTCATCCTGTTTGACCTCTCCTGTCCTGTTTTCTGAGGTTTGTATTATTTTCTTCTTTTATAAACTCTTCTGCTTTATCAACTTCCCGACGACTCAGTTGTCATTTTGTCTTCTAATTCTTGTCATATTTTCCAGTGTTTTGTCTCCCATACTTAAGTAATATACCCATTTTCGTATTTTACATCAGGCTTTTTGGAATTTTCTTGCATATGTCATATCTTCCTGTTCTCTTCTGTTAATCTTCTGGCTTTTCCTGTTTTGTATCCCTCTTGTCCTCCTGTACTCCGAGGCCAAATATTATACTATCAAGCCACAGTGGTCTCGAACTATCTTTAAGCCAGCACATGCTTGTAGGTAAGAATCCTGTAGCCCCAAACTATAAAAAGCTGTATACAATGTACACGTAACAGGAAATGAGGACCTTCTTTTATGAAGCTTTGATTAAAATACGAAATTCACATTCAATTAGTGAAATAGATTAATGTAGAAACCTCACTGACTGAACCTAATTCTGGCGTCAGATCCACATCCCAGACGGTCTCTCTGCTGATTACTGCAGACACTGCCAACCTGTTTGTGTACATGATCCCACGAATAGCAGTGCAGTGCACAACAGAGGGAACTGTGGTGAAAGAAAAAAAGTAGTGAGTTGCTCAACTTCCTTGTTTTTGAATAACTGGTCTCCCAGCCTCTGCCCACAGGTAAGCTCTGACTTTGCCATCACGTTATACCAGAGAGCCCTGTTTGGCTCAAGGGTATTTTCTGGGCCAAAAGCCCCAATGATAAGCCCCAAGGGAGCCCTGATTAAGTCCCTCTTAAGCCTTGGCAGTGACAATGGATTCACTATTGACCCTGGCACGAACTGTCTTGCTCATTTTATGCCCCATTGGTAAAATCGTGGCTATTTTTGTCTTTTCAGAGTGCCTTTTGGACCCATCCTTTTCCATTTTTTATTTCTCTCCTTTTACTTTACCCTCTTGTTATTGAAGACATTGCAATGGACATTTTTCAAGATTTGGCATTTCATAGACCAAAAGATAATTTGATTTATGGAAAGTCCTTAGAAATGGCTCTCCTCTTTTCCTTCTGTCCATCTTTTGCTTCTTTTGTCAGGTCCTTGTCCATTTGTTCTCTTTCGTGTCCTAAGAATTTACTGTCACTGTACTCAATACTACCCTTTTATAATTTTTGGATGTCATTCTGCCCTACCCTGTCCTCCATTAGTCCTCCTCTATCTTCTTTTTTGCTTCCTCATCTGTTTTTTTTGTCCATGTTCCTGTCATCCCTCCCTCTGTGTTTCTTCTCCTCATACGTCTGCTTCTGTCTTGTCTTCTTCCATCTCTTTCTGTCTCATCCTCATCTCTTCTCTGCTGCTCTACTGTGTTCCATGTTCTCTGACAGCAGACAGGAGACACCAAAGCAGCAGGACCCTTCGACTCTCAACATGCACCTTGTTTACGAGTCCTAAACGACAGACAGCCCCGCTGGAGCCTCCTGTGTCAGAGGAGGGGAGCCGAGGATCTGCTTGGTTTGAACACAGACACAATCTCACGATGACAGCCCACACAAACACATTCAAGACAGCTTATTATATCAAGGTGCACCAATGCACACAGGTGCAGATTAAAACTGATGCTCTCTCCATCTGGCCACATGAGTGCATCACTGTAGTGAGGCGGCATATTGTATATGTTGACACAAACACTCTAGGTGTGCTTTCTGCAGAACCCCGGCAGAAGAAGTCAACTATTATACCTGATGTTGTTAATACTTGATGCATCATTTTCGATCGTTGCTTCTTTGAATTTTAAAGGTGAGGCTCTTCCAAAGTGCCACTGTAAACTTAAGCTGGTTTCATGGGACCACTATGTTTCCTTATGAATTGCTCTCACACCGTGCAGAGTAGAGGATCCTGGGTATTCAGCCAGCACAGACAGGCTTGTGCACAGTCCTTCAAAAAGCTACACCGCGCAGCCCTCTAAGAACACAATGAGTAGGTTGAATGCTGTCAGTTATTTTAAACACTCCATCACAAAGATCTTTGCCCAGTTTAATCTTTGTGTTGTGCAGGAAAAGGCAAAGCTAAAGGACCGACAACGGCACCAACACAAGCAAGGTTAGCTTGTACTTCAGCCTGTTATTTTTGAGAATGCTCTATAATGGCTGCAAAATATACAAGAGCTTGATTTGTGTTTGCAAAGCTGTGTGTTACACCAATCCAGAGCAGACTCAGAACCAAGCCAGGACTTAATCACGGCCTTCGTATTCCTGTAAAACATTAAGTATACAGTACCTCTTTGTTTTTTTAACAGTTACTTACAATGCAGCTGAGAAGTGTAGGAGAAATGTCTTTTATCTTTTTATCAGATTAATGTAGTATACTAAAAGGTCATTTCTATCTCTTAAATGTGGTAGGACAGAAGTATCAAGTGGTATGATATGGAAGCGTTTATGTTAGGTGAAAACTGTACCAACTCAAAACCTGCTCCAAACTGTGTTTTGCAGGGTTCTACGAAATGATCCAGCTCTGCTGTTTCATCAACTTTGGCTTGGTATTTCTGTGTGTAATCTTGAAATTGGACTGTAATGTCAGAAAAAATGTGTGAAAAATGATATCATCCTGCTATTAATGAAGTCACGAAGAGAAAGGAATCTGGCAAAGCTGATATTCCTAATTAGTATTTTCAGAAGAAATTCTAAAGTGAATATATTCTTCACGCTTCCAATATATGGCCATAAATAGATACTCACATCTTTTATCACATTATTGTTCAAAATATCAGCTGTGCACAATGTGCAGCTTTCTGAAATTCTGACAGGGAACAGAGTCTGAGCTTGTCTTCGGTCGAGAGAATTTGACACCATTGTCTGAATTATACTAAAAGGAGCTTTCTGTGCTGGAAAACCCCAAAATCAAGAAGGAAATAGTAACTAAACACTTTGAAATTATGAAGATTTGTGGATTTACAGTGGACACTGTGAACCAAAAAAAGCTTGTGATTGTGAGCTTTACATGGAACCTGACAGTGAGTGTTGAGTGGCCTGTTGTCCATGTTAATAAAAGCATGTTTTATAGCATATAACAAGGTTCTCTATCTGTAGAGAAAGAAAAGGAAGATTTAAATCAGATATATTGAGTAAGTTAAATCTACCTCTGTTTACTTGTAAAGCGAGACCAGCATGAGGACTTCAGAGGATAAAACTGAGATTTAAA
The DNA here is from genome assembly GCF_036924035.1 of Leuresthes tenuis. Lineage (NCBI taxonomy): Eukaryota > Metazoa > Chordata > Actinopteri > Atheriniformes > Atherinopsidae > Leuresthes > Leuresthes tenuis. The sequence goes on along the minus strand of NW_027325361.1, from coordinate 9,812,144 downwards.
TTCTCTGGCTTTTACTCCAGCCCTTTGTAAGCTAAATCTGTACACCCATAACTTATATGTATTTTATTTACAACCCATTCTGCAAGTCTCACTTTCTTTCTTTTTCTCATGACCAACTGTTTCTGAATCTATTTTGCACAGTTGCAGATGTGCTCAGTATATTTTTAAATGCACATGGTTGCTGATGATGGTGACAGATCTGCCAGAGGCTGCTTTTGTGTTCCAGTCCATCCCTGCATTTCCACAAAACTCCTAATTAATACTCTTGTCTGCTCGTCTCCGAGACCAGAAAAAGAAAACTCTCCCAGTTCTCACCTGCGTTTTCTCACCAGTCATCCTACTCGTTTTCTACTGGGCTTCTAACTTGCTAAAGTGCCACATTTCTGTGTGTGTATGCTCTTTCATGGTGCTTGTTAAATGTTGCTGAGACAAGAACATAGATGGACAGAAAGCCAAATAGAAACTTTTGTACATTTTTACCTCCACAAACTGATTTAGAAAAGGGTAAATTGAGGAGAACTCTATCAGGGAAGTCATAAAGAGAACTGTTTTAAAAGTCAAGTCTACAAAGTAAAGAGAGGACTGTTATTTATTAAGCTTGCAGCCAGGTCTAATAAACACTGAAATGTTCTTCAGATACCTCAAAATTAATAGACGCTGTGAACTTTGTAACATTGTGCTGTCGTGTCGTTGTGTAAGTCAGAGTAGATGTTCAGTGCAGAATAAGAATCATATGCATTTATGCAAGTGAACAAACACGAGGCTTGAAGTGTGTTTTGTGAAAGGCCAATATTAGCATACAGCGACAGGCAGACAGAGTCCTGACTTCAATTCAAAATCCCCAGTCTGCACCAGGCCCAGTGGTACCAGTCAATCACCACACACCTCTGAAATGAACCGAGGCAGACGTGAAGTGGACCTTTCAAACCTGGGTCAAAGGTTACAACCTTTCTGCTCTGATTTCCTGGTATTGTTGTAGAACTTTGTGAGCAGAAAAAGGGAAGCAAGAAGATGAAAAGTTAAGAGTTTAGATGCAGCGCTAGTTTTCCTCTCTCTGTGCACCTAACCTTTAAGCCGAATGTCCCCTCGTGACTCCCAGATCCTGATTAGTTTACAGTATACTCCCAAACCAGCATAATAAAGGGTGTGATGAGGCTGATGAGATCTAACAGCCTGCTCTTGTTTACCCTGCTGCAGCACCAGCTCCTTCTCTGCATGTGTGTGCGTCTGACCCCGAGGCACCGAGTCACTTGATGCATCTTGCATCTCTGTCTAACACACATTTACACGCACACAAGCACACACACACACACACCCACACAAGCCCCCCCACTGGTAGAAATCCTAGTTGTGCTGCCGTATCTCAGCGGAGGCCGGGAATCCACATCTCCTTTAGGCTAGTCCTGGGGTGCATTTACTCCACGCATTCATACACACACACACACACACACACGCAGAGCCAAGCACAAGCCCACATGCACACACATATACACGCTATATCTTAATGAGAGAAGGAGATAGTGCTAAGAAGGCGACAGCAGAATGAAACCTACTCACCAAGGACTGACCTGTGGTTCAGGGGCGGCAGCAGCTCGGTGGGGAGCTCTTCTCCCAGCACTGATCAGAGGGCTGCACCGCCGAGGCTGCTCACGCTGACGGCGCTGCAAAAACCAACTGATTAAACGCCACTGTCGCCTCAGCTCTGCTGCTATATGGAAAGAAAGCTTCCTCTCTTTTATATTTTTTCACTCACTGTTTGTTTGTCAGTCTCCTTTGTTTTCTTTGTCCTCTGCTGAGACAGCGGTGCCGGTGGATTGGAGCTGTGAGCGTGAGGGATTTGCGCGTAATTAGCTGAAACGCTCACCCAAGCAAGCACAAAAAGTTGGATTTTTAAACTTTTTGAACTGTACTCCTTTTGAACGGCATTTCACTGACACTCCGCTTCACTTCCAAGATCAAAACCTTCCTTCGTGGTGGAAATATATCTTATATGAGTCTTTGGAGTATGTGGACAGCAAAACAGTGCTGGCAACACGCAAGTCCTATTAACAAAGTTGTGCAAAGTTAAAATCGTGCAATGTGTGTGCATAAAAAAAAAAAAGGTAATGACTATGAGAATACATGAATATAGAGATTAAATGTTAACAGGGTGACAGACAGGGTAAATGGATGCACTGACCACTGTTTTAAAATAGTGTAATCATTATTTTGGAGGCTACTTTGAATCCGCTTTAACAAATGTTCAATTGAGCTCTATGTGTGAGGCCACATGAAGCCATTAGGGATATTGTTTCACTCAGGAGGATATGAAGAGTTAAATTATAAAGTAAAACTTCAGTATTTAAAAAAAAAGCACAGCTATTTCTTGAAAGTGATTGACTTTGCTGAAATGAGAGACTGAAACACTTAGATAATATGTCAAAAGAGATGACAGTTGGTCCACAGATGATAATACAGCTCTGGGTCAGAGTTTGAGGGCGGGCTGATCTGGCCTTCGTACCACATGCCTCCATCCGCAGCCAATTCACAGTTTTCTGGACCAAAGTGTGGTGATTCTCTGTCTGTCTGACCTTATAAGGTGCGGATGTGACATTGTTGAATGTGGAGACATTCTGGCACACATAAAGGGTTAGAAGACTCTGCCCATTATCTGTGCCCTCTGGCCCAGTTGAGCAAGTCATCCAAGGATGGGCAGCGACTCTGCCAGACTTCACTGACTGCCAGCCACATGCTTCCAGCAAGCCTTTATTGTTTGGTCTCAACAATGCTGTGTGACAGAGTGCTATATAGTTGAGCTTTTTCTGCAGTAGACATGTAAAATTAAATTATTATCAGTTCTTTTAAGGAAAGGTTTTACAACTGTGGGATACTGCATTAGCAGTTAAATAAAACTGTGTGCTGAGGCCAGAGTTCCACCAAATGATACCATATCTCATGCCCTTGAGTGCCACAGACTGGCTGGAGGCTTCTGTGGCCAGAATCAACACATCATAGAAAGGATAGATGAAATGCAGGACAGAGGCAAACATAGGAAGAAGGGCACTGCCATGCCCTTGAATGAATGAGAGATTGAAAAAAAAAAAACAATAGCCACCTAGCAATTCCAGCCAAGTCAACTTTTCAGTTATCTCCTTTAGTTTTATCTGCCCCCCCCCCCCCCCCCCCAAAAATGTGAAAGTTAGCCGCCCTCATTTCACAGTCACTGTCCACCCTTTGCCCCCACAGTGACAGCCAGGAAAGAAAGAAATAACTCTAGGCAAGATAGAAGCAGACTGAGCTTTGTCTTGTGTCAGCTCACCCAAAGCAGAAGGAAGGACAGGAAGAAAAGGGAAGGAAAAGGCCAGGTAGGAAAAAGGGGGGACTGGGCAGGGGCAGCTTCAGCAGCATGGAGGAGGAATGGCTGGCAGCACAAAGGATGGTTCTCCTTCTGTTTTTCAGCTCCATTAATATCTGAGCTCCAGCCTGCATATATCCTCATTCATTATTCATGAACCGACCAGGAAAGAGCGCAAGCAGGGAGGAAGGTGGGAAGAAAGCAAAGGCCAGAGAGAGTTCCAATCAGTCCTGGTTTAAATGACATAGAGTGACAGAGCCTGGGGTTTTATGGCTCGTTGTTCCAATGAGACACTGTGCCATGGTAAAAGATCCACGCTGGCCTGCCGTTAATGACCAGCAGGACATATTAGAGTCTGCAGCACTCGTAAAAGCTAGCTACCACACTGAGTAGCAAATTTCCCAAAACTAACTTATCATGATTCTACACGGAAGCACTGTGTGAACACTACCACATACGGCAGTAACCCATGCCTGACCTGAGCCAAAAACAACTGGATACATTCTGCAGGCTTTCAGAGAGCACTCGATTGAACGTTATGGTTATTCCCTGAGCAGGCCATTCAAGTGATCTGAAAATGCGTTTGTATGTATTTTTGCCAGATCTCATGAGCAACATTTAACACTGCAGCGCTTTATGAAAACCAACATCTGTGAGCATTATGGAGCTAAAAAAAACACAATGCTTCATGCAATGAAATACATTTGTGTCCAAAACTGTGACTTATCTTCTGGCACATTTGGCACAAACTATAGATACCTCAAGAAAGTGTGGACCTTTTAACCTGCAACAAAGTTTGTGTTAGGGGCTTGAATAAGTTGCTGAATGTTAGGTCCAGAGAACTTGAACCAACTGATTTTTTAATTTAATTTTACCGTAAATTTCATGGCTCAACTAACTTGTTTTGTCTTGATCTTTTGATACAATTGTTTCTTCCTAATTTTATCAGGGATATTTAGTTTTTTGGTTAAAGCCTGAAAACTATTAGTTTGGGTCAGGAAAAAGATCATAGTTTGGCTTGAAAGGGTTGAAATAGAGCCTTTCACAAGTTCGCAGACAAAGCATTGTGTTGAACTGGAGTAAGATCAAGCTCTTTTGGTTCAGAAACACTAAGATTACGGTGTATTCACACAGTTTTTTTCTTATATAAAATAAATTTTGGTTTGCTTTAGGTCACACTGGCTTTTTTCTACTTCAAACCAACAAATGCCTTTTTAAATATGGATACGGTCACACCCAGTTTGCCTTTTTTAAATCTCCTGATGAATATTTATTGATTGAACTTAGAAACTACAAAGTAAAGCTGTGTGTTGGAATGAATACTTGAATTGAAGTAGGCTTTATAAAGTGGTATTTTTACAAGCCGAGATGTCATGCAGAACCTGATAGATAAAGTGCAGAAAGTGATAAAGGAGTTGAAATAGCACCAGGGGTTCATGTTGTGCACATACAGATGAAGATATGATAGATATTATGGATAGATAGATAGATAGATAGATAGATAGATAGATAGATAGATAGATAGATAGATAGATAGACAGACAGACAGACAGACAGACAGACAGACAGACAGACAGACAGACAGACAGACAGACACACACACACACACACACACACACACACACACCAGCAGTATTCTGTTTTGAACCAGTAGTCATTTTAAAGACAATGTAAGCTCTGCAGTTAATATTGATAATTCCCCTGTACCTCTTTGTGCTTGAACAGTCTTGTGTTGAACTGGATTTGACGCTTAGTCAGATCAGTGATATCACTGTCCCTCAGGCTCTGATGTCACTTTAAAAATGGCACACACCCTCCATGATCATTGTTGTGAGATTAGTGAACAAAAAGGAAAACAACCCTTCAACGAATATGTTACAACTAAAAGGGAATCTTTAAGCAGGATGTACAGTAAGCATTTTGTAAAAGACTTTAAAAAATATTTTATCATCTCATGGGGTGTCTGGTGAGTTTGCCTTCACTATTTGTGAGTGTATGTGTGTGTCTATGAGTGTGTGTGTTTTTCTGAAGTCTCAGAAATGGTAATGCCCCTAACCCCAGTGCAGGGGAGACTTAACAGTTGGTATTGACTTTGTGAACATTTACCATAGAGGATTCAGACTATTCAATTCTATTTCAACTGAAGGTTGCAGACGGCGAGGGAGGAAGTCCCAAGGCTCCATGTTGCGCTCAGGCAAACACACACGTGTACACAAGCCGTACGCACACTCAGACTGCACACTGAATGTGTTATTCTCTAGTGATATCGACTCAATCGGATTTTAACCCCTCTCTACCGTACAGAGACAAATGCTCTCAACATAACAAAGCCTGTGCGTGTGTGTGTCTCTGCATGCACGTGTGTACTTTTTGCATTGTTGTTTCAGATGTGTAGCTCTTAGAATGGTTACCACACAGGGGAGATCAAATGCCATTTCAATTTGTCCAAATCAAAATAAAACTATCATTTAGATTTATGTGCACATTTTACTTCATTTTTGGACCTTGAAATCAACTCTTAATGGAATAAATCAACACTTTAGGATTTAAGAGAGTTAGCCTAATGAAAGTAGGTATAAATAGCCTATTATTTTCACATTATCTGATAAATGTATAGGGATACAGCCAGCATCTGGTGTGCTAACTGTAGCTTTGTGCAAAATCAGTGGCAGTTAGCCTGACTGTTAGCAGCAACATTGTCTGCCAGCACTTGTAAAGATCACTAATTACCACGTTATACCTCTTTAATCTTCACAAAAAAACCTTTTACTGAGGACAGGGTTCCCTGCCGGACTATTTCATTGGCAAGAATTTCCTGGAGTTGCTGTTGGTTCCTTGGTAATTGACCTACAAAAGTCCACCAGAGACCCCATTCTTGCCCCTCCAATGGCCATCCTCATATAAATGTATAAAACATTTATTTTTAAATGCACAACAACGTGTTATTTCCTGACTGTGGCAAACATTTTTTTTCATTAGACACATAGTTAGCTGCGTTGCTATTCTTTATGCTAAGATAAGCTAACAACCTGTAGCACAACGTTTAAAAGATATATAGTTAACTCTGTCACCAGAAAATAAAAAGAATTTCCCAAAATGTACTGTGGTCTTTTAATTTCAGACTTATTCCACAGTGCAGTTATTTTATTTTTTCATTACTTCCTTTCAATACGTCTTTATTTCTATGCTGTGCCTCTCTGGGCTGATTTTGTGGTTTTCAGCTATTTGTCTTTTTTTGGTGTGTTCCCTAACGTAGTTCATGCTCTCTGAGGATTATGTCCTCCCAGACACTGTACACCCCCTTCAGCCACCCACATCATTTATAGGCTACATGTGAGCATTAGAACTTGTCACAGCCTCTCAGTCAGCCCCTTTATCAGTCCAGGCCATAGATTCTCATTAAATGGGTGAATGCCCAGTCCCTGACACTTAGGCCATCACGTGTCCACCCCGCCATCTCTCAACCACTGACCATTTAACCAATCTTACTTGAGAGATATTAGTAGAGACACAGTGTTATTGTTTGCCTTTCCGGGTGCAAGTGTGGGTTTTGGTACAGGCAATTGCGCAGCTTCAAGCTACTGCAAGCATAAACTAAAAGGTGCCTCACACTGCACAATTAGTCCAAAAAAGATTCCCATACTGAGCAAAAATGTTTCCTTATTCAATCTCTGCTTACTGTAACTTGACTGGAGAATGGGCTAATCAGTTTAAACAGTGGTCAAACACGGTCAAGAGATAGCCAAGTCAAGCCAAGTCTGTGTGGTCACTAGATAAGAGGCAGTACTCCTCAAAGGCTGGGATCACTGCCTCGTTAGTGCTGGGTCAGCGAACTGCCGTCCAGATTATTAAATGGCCACTCAAAACCCAGAATCAGATCTGTCTGAGCGTGTGTATGGGAGAGAGGGACTGGCATAACCACACTTTCTCTGGACTTTCTCACTGAAGTGTGCTCTGTTTACTGCAGTTTTCCAAATCCCTTCAGCATGTCTTCACGGGGGAGAAGTGTTTAATAGGGATGTTTGTATATGTGTCCTGGTGCTGACTTGCGATTGGAGACAAACTGTGGAGTTTTTTCACCTTCTGCTGGGGATGTACACATGCCATGTATATCCCGAGGTGCTTTGTTGCAGTAGTGAAGCAGGTAAAACTCAGCAGAATATAGTATTTAATGGGCCTGAAACGAGGAGGCCTCATACTCGTCCAGGCCCTTGACCCTATGTTTTTCTTTGTGCACGCACGCATTCACATAAATATCTCCAGCACCTGACCCCCGCAATGGAGAGTTAGTGAGGTCTGTACTGAGCTGCTGCCAGATTGACAGGCAGTTCATGTGTCCACAGAGAGACAGAGCCAGTCAGTGTGTGGAGTCTTTGTGTGTGTGTGCGTTATGCCGACCCAGTCCGGCAGCAGAAAGCAGAATCTCCTGGGAGCGCCGGATGTTGGGTCAGCAGGAGAGAAAAACAAGAGCCGAGGAAGAAAAAAGGAGTTAAGGAGATATACACATGGAAGACATGAATCTGTTAGTGTGTATGTATGCGTGTGTGTGTAAGTGAAATGTAAAAAATAGATACATCCTCCACCTCCTGCTGCATCAGGTATTTGTTTGGCATGCGGGAATCTCTCCCACAACAACACACAAACAAATAGTCTATGTATGTGTAGTGTATCTGCAGTAGGTTGTGATTTATACATTCATTTTGGTGTGGTATATATAATTTTTTGATACTGTACATCAACATTTAATAGCAGGAGTAGGGTAAGAGCCTGCACATTTTTCTTCTCCTCTTCAGTGCACCAGATCTGTCACCTGACGGGGGGTATAGAGAATGTCATGGAGGAGGTATGTCTTTCTTCATCGTATCCATCCACATAGTATTTTAATTGGGTTTTCTCTCCTTCACAGAAAAAAAGAAGGGTAATGGAGGTGAGAGAAGGGATGAATCATGAGGGGGAGGGGGATGGGCTGCTTTGGGTTTCCATCTTCACCTCCCCAGCAATGCCACCTCATCATTGTGGCCACAGCACCACACACATCCATGCACATGGACTTCAGGTTGCCCTTTGTGGCATTGTGTGGTGCTGCAACGTGTTTGTATTGAACCTTATTGAACAATGGCCCGGCTCACATTCCTTCTGTGTTGGATAAGGCTGCTTCATAGAAACATAATAAGGCTGCTAAATGTGAACGTCTCCCAGTGACTGTCAAACATCCTGTCAGCAATGGACCAACTGATCAAGTCTCAGAGATGGGATAGAGATTGTGGGCAGAGAAAGAGAGCGGATGATGTGTGTGTGTGTATAAATATGGGAGTGAGCTTGTGCATGTGCGTGAGTGCGTGCGTTGTATGTTGATGGTTGATGTACAGGCCTGGAGGGCAAACGCTGGAGGCTGCTCTCGTTAAGAACCTGTCAGTCATCGGCAGAGAGGAACCAAAAGGAGTCCAAATCGCAACACTGAGCGGGTGTGTATGTGTGTACACATGTTTGTGTGCGTATAAAATGCAGTCAGTCGCTTGGCTATTCCCAAAAACAAGTCAGGAGAGAAATATGTGTGAAAAGGGGAACAGCTGTGGTGCAACATGAAGTCATACTGCCCTCCAGTGGTTTTTCTGTTGCTTCACCACCACATAACACAGACATGTTGTGAAACTCCAGAGGTAGAGGCTGACTTTGTTGGTTAAGTAACGCAACATGAGGCCCGCTAGCGCACAGTGGAAATTTTAGAACTTGAAGAACTATAGAATATTCTTCTTAAGTTTGATAGGCTTCATGGGTGGTATACTAAGTTGGAGGGTTCCATCAAGAAAATTTGACAGTATTACGATATGAAAAGACATTGTGCATTAAAGAGTACAGACAGGAAGGAGAAAAGGGAAGTATAAAGGAGGTTTGTTCTGACAATGATCGTCTCTGCACGCAGTCCCCCTGAAGTCTCAGTATAATTGAACTTCTTTTTAAGCAAAAGATGTGGAGGAAAGCTGAGTCAAAATACTTCTCTGGATGCATGCTATAGTGAAAGCTTTTGTTCATCATACTCATTACAGAAGTCTTGTTAATGTTTGAGCAGAATAAGTGCTTTCAAACTTGCGCTTTTATTGTGCATTTTGTTAATGTCAAATTATGTATTTAGAGTCAGCAGAAGTCAATGTTTTTGGCTGAAGTAACTACCCATATCATGTGTAACCCATTGCATCTAATGCCAGTAAGGATCTACCAACTTTAGAGTCTTACAAATGTAATAAACATAACTGCTTTTTATGACTTTTAACATTTTTGACTCATCTTTAAAATCAAACATTTTCTCCAAGTGTAGGCTCAAGGCTTGAGATTGAACCTTTTAACAAAGGCAACATGTGTATTTATCAATTCATTCAGATCATTTTGAGATATTTTTTCCAAAAGGTCCTCCTGAAGGTAGATGCCTTGCAAGCTCTACAGCACATCAGAATGCTACCTATAACACATAAATAGAGTATAAACAAAGGGTTTGTGTTTCAACTCAACTCAGCCAGGCAGAATAAAGGCGTGACAGTAGACCAGGTGGAATGTGTAAAAAAGAAAGAATAAGTGATAATTAATCATGAAATGATAAAAATGAAAGTATGCCACAACAACCGCAAATGAAAAGCACAGCCTGTGGGAGTGAACAAAGCAAATTACAGTAATAACCAAATGGATAGTAACACAGTAAATGACATAGTTTTAATCTAAAAAGATAAAGTGAGTAAAAGACAGGCATAAGGCTAACACCCTTGCTCCTTGTGAATCTAACAACAAAAACTGCTAAACCTAAGCTCAAAGAAATCCACAACTAATCAATCTAACTGTCTTCTTTTAACAAGCAAAACAAAATAGAATAAAGGTTGACCACAAAACATATTTTATCTGTGTTTTGCATACATTTTATTAGCATGTGTCATCTTTATTATGTTAAAAAATGACCTTAAGGTGACATTTTAAGTGTTGAAATCAACAGGCAGACGTTGAAAAGAATGAATTGCAGTAAGATGATACCTGAAACTCTTAACCCACATACAAAGAGTAGGTGCAGCGTGCAAAGAGTGGAGGAAAAACTGTGCATCAGGGTGTAGCACAGACATAAGCATGGCTTCCAATCCATTTTTATCTCACCTCCCTGTGGTCACAGCTGTGACTGCAGAGGGGAACTAACAGCACATTTTTCAATTGGTAGTCTCTGGCCTTCTTCCTCTAATGTCTTGTGTGCTCTTGTCTGGAGCCTCAAAAATCTGCAATGATGAGAAGAAGAGAGGACAAAGTAGGAGAAGAAAAGAGGGTGACGATACAAGAAAGGAAACAGGAGAGGAAGATGAAAAAAATGTTTTTGTGCAACAACCCAAGTTGTTAAAAAAAAAAACTTCTGTAGAAAAAAAATTTAAATTGGGGAAGCTGTGACACAGTTTCTCATCCTGACCACACCTTCTTCCTCAACCCCTACAAAAACATATAGAGCTCAGAATAGAAGCCAGAGATGCATTTACTGTCAACACCAGCAATTATGTTAATTCCTGATGCACATTTTCTGGAACCCAATGAAACCCACCTGCCTTCGCTCGGTTTACTAACATCACTGATTGGTAATGGAGAAAGTTTTAGTTATACTTTTAGACTGGTATGTTTCAATATTTACAATACGTGCATCAGAAATGTACCTATTCTAAGTTAAGATCAGTGTCCCCCGTGAAATCTCATCAAACAAAGGATGTTCTGCTGTGTGGGAGGAAGATAGCGTCGAGTTTCCCTTCGCCTTGCAGTCTTGCAGCCTCGCAGGTTTCTCTCTGATGGATGTGAAGCACAGAGCTTTTAAAAAGAGTTTGCCAAGCCCCACCCGTTCTTGGTCAAGGTTGAAATGAAATTCAGAATTTGAATATGATAATGTTAAATGGCTTTCGTTGAAATGTTTGTTTCCACTAACTATAAGCTTGAATTTCTTGGTTAATCACAGTCACAGTCACAGTACCACGTATAAACAACAGTTTATACGTGGTACCTTATGATAGTTTTAAGATTTCTGTAAAAATTCCATCCATCCATTTTCTTTATCCACTATATTCCAATTTAGGGTCGCGGGGGGCTGGAGCCTATCCCTGCTTTCATTGGGCGAGAGGCAAGGGATAAGTGAGATGAGGTGAAACAATAAAACAATTTTCTTGTGTACTGTTTTAATAATTTTCCTCTCTGGACTGGAAACCTCTAATGTCTACTGGGACTGCCTCTCACCTACTTAAAGATACCAACTATAAAGCGAGTAAAGTTAATGGATAGATAAGGGAGGGAGAGAGCACCTGCTGGTAGGCAAATGTGTTTACCTTTGAGAAAAAACAAATTTCCAGTCTGTACACCAAGATGAGCTTCTTGTCTTGAAGTTTCATTTAACATTCACACATGAGAACGAGATCATACTGATACGAGATCAACTTGATATAACTGATATAAGTAAGCAGAGTTACTGACTCATACTGCTGATTTGGATTGATGTGAGAATCATAAAAGTCTTATATCTTAAATATTTTGCACAACCCAGTGACCCTTAATTCACCTTACTGTTTTATTTCTTGCTTCACTTGCTTTTCTGGACTGGATAGCCCAGTACACAGACATATTGTATGGGCAGATTTTGAAGCCAGCCAAGTGTTAAGTTTAGTTTATAGAATGCACGAAAAGACTTTTGACATTACAACTAGCTTGGAAGAAGGACAGGTTGTTGCTGTAGGAGGGTGGAGTGGCTGTTGATGTAGAAGAATGTCCTGATCCTTTAAATAATATTGTTGTAATAGAGACTACGGGTCTTTTTAGCGGAGTAGTAATGAGAGACAGCAGCCACACAAAAAGGCACCTGGAGGATTGCTGTCGCTGATGAACAACACAAATGTCAAAAGTGACTTATAGAATGAAACAGAATGCAAACCTAAGCCAGACGTAAATGGTTGGACGTCCATGCACAACAGCAAACAGTAGACTGCACTGGAGGTAAATTGCTCATGTAAGACATGATCTCCTCATGCATTGCATTGCATGTGCATTTTATAGACATGTAGTACTATAAATGGTGAAAGTAGCCACTTTAAAAAGATATAAAGTGCTGATAAAATGCACATATACTGCTGTCATGTTGAAATTCAAGTGCATTGTGCACCACTTTGCACACCATTTGTGGCTTTCTTCTTTGTGTGTGTCCACACTAACGCTGCGTTTCTAAAATTATAGATGAGTTTTACTGAGGCTTTCTGTTTGAGAAGACTGGTCGAGGACCTATTTTTCTTTTTGTGGATGTAATTTTGAAACACAGCTCTGTTTTAAACAGTACATTTACCTAGTAATTCTCAAGTGATAGGATCATAGTTACTGGAATATGCCTCATGGGTGTGGAAACGTGTTTAAATATGCCCATATGGTTGTAGTGTTGGTAGCTTTCGCTAATACTGGAACTCATTTCTTGCATGTTTCCCAACACTGGACACACTTTAAGAACACTGACTTTAACAGACTGACTTTAAAAAAATCAAGGCGCAAGAATGGTCTAATAAAAGTACAGATGCTTTCTGCCAGTTTTACCATGAGGTAAAACACACCAAAAGACACAGACTAAAAATATGCAGTACACAGGAAGTCAGGGTACCCAGTCACACACTGCGTAAAAATGCAAATAACACATAGAAGGAACTTAGCACACATTCAAACTGGGAGCATTTCTTCTGTGAGGTACTAACTTTCACATTAGGCCAAAAATACATCTGTGATATGTTCAGAGAATATAAACCTAGCAGAGCTCTAAGATCCAAAGACTCAGCTGGTCCAGTCCAGAGTCCAGACTAAACATGGAGAAGCAGCATTTAGCTGTTATGCTGCAAACAAGTGGACCAAACTGCCAGTGCAGATTAAACTTTCCCCAAATGTAGACATTTTTAAATCCAGGTTAAAAACATTTTTTCTCATGTGTGTATGCGTGAAATCTGCACAGTATCTTTTAATTTATTTAGACTTATTATTTTATGTATTTTTATGTATTTTTAATGCTTCTTCCACTCCCTGGTGCAATGTTTTTATTTATATATAACATTTTGAATTGTTTTGTACACGAAATGTGCTTTACAAATAAATTTGACTTGACTTGACTTGACTTGACATTAACGAATAAGCTAAGATGCCTCACCAGGGATTGGTTAAGGTATAAAAGATAGGGTTTGGTTAAGGTTTAAATAATCATATTTTCGCAGCTTACATGCCTTACATGTACAATTATGCAGATTTGGTTTTCAGTGATGATTTTGTACCTTTGAAAACAAAATTCCACAATAATTTCCTTCAGGGCTATTTTTGTACCTTACGGGATGTTTTTCTGACAACTGTACTTTTGGGTACAAAATTACATTTTCTCTGTGTACGAGGTTCAACTCCACAATGTGAAGCCATGCGACAAGCATGAAGCTAATAGGAATGCCTTCTCTCTGAAACAACCTGTGATTGCTCCTTTGGGGGTGTGGATGGACTATCCTAGCTTTCATTAGGTGAGAGACAGGGTACACCCTGGACAGGTTGCCTGTCTCACAGGGCCACACAGAGACAAACGACCACACAATTTAGAGACACCAATTAACCTAACATGCATGTGTTTGGAGGGTGGGGAGAACGGGGAGAACATGCAAACTCCACACAGAATGGCCCCAGCCACCACACCAGCGTGCAGCGGCTCACACTGTAACTAATCAAATATTAACTCTATATGGGATTAGTTTGTGAAGCACATGAATATGCTCATGCATATGGTGGGGCAGATTTCTGTCTTTGGCAGCTTTAAACTCTGATCATTCTGCAGGGGAACATGCAAAGGGATTTTCTGACTCTGTCCAGAGACTGACTCATTTTTCAGGCCATGTGACTTCTTCTATTTTTTTAAAAATTTGGGGTTGGGTGGTAAAAAGGCCGTGAGAAACGCTAATGGACTGCTCAGTGTGTCATTGTTTGGTGTGATTCAGACCAAAGACGCAATTTCATTGTATATGTTAACTTGTGTTTAGGATGGTAACAAAGACAGTCCTCTTTTTCTGATATTTTGTTAAATATCCTTTTTCTGCTTTAATAAAGCTTGAACCTGCAATGGATACCTAAGTTGCAGCAAATGAGAATATTCACTTGTTGTACTGTTGTACTTTGAGTCAGTATATCACAGGGCGATGACCACTTTCTTTGTTCGTCTGACACATTTGCTTTCCTTCCTGACACAAAATTGAAAACCACTGCAGCTCAGCTCTGACCGCTTTAGTTCAATTTGTGTGTGCTTTTTTTAGATTTTGTTAAGATATAACCTGTTACACAAAATAAAGGGGAAATATAATTTTGCGCTTGCTTTTTGGTCCTGCATGTGAGATTCAGTTTTCAGTAAATACCTCTAAAGCAGTTTCTGGACACACACTTGATAAAATGTGTGATTGGCAACAGGAGCGCTACACAGTATTAGCTGACCATCATAAAACATAAAGTGTACTCGAGTCTAATGGTATCATCATTAGTTTTACAGATTTTTCATTACTTTTATTTTTCATGTAGAAAACTGGTGATTAAACAGATGGATAGAGATGAACTGGACGACTGACCAACTCTGCTGTCAATAAGTCATGACACGAGCTGAGTGAGGTGTTCATGCCCAGAAGTGCTGTAACTGATCCCACTTCTGTGTGTTCTACTTCTGCTCATTTAGCGTGACAATAAATCTACCCAAACATAAAGAAACGGCGCAATTAATCCCGTCATCGCCCTCATGAAATCATGAATGGGGTTTCATGAAGTGTTGGATGCAAAGTGTCATAACTTTATTGTTTGTTGGGAATTGGTGCTAAGCAATGAAGAGTCACGCAAAAAAAAACCCCAGCAAACTGTGACAACAGCTTCATTTTGTTGCATGAACATGATTCTGTTTTCTCAAGAGTGACTTCCTGATTACAAGAATCTGTATTTTTGGAAGTGGAAATAGCCAAATATCATGTGTCTCATAGGTCTCAGAGGAAATCCATAATTAGAACTTCATACTAAAAATGTGGTGTTTTTGGAGGAAACGGGATGCCTATTGCGTTTACACAGAATTTTATCAGTTAAGGAGAAATAAACTTTCTCTTCTTTAAAATGAATGAGAATATTATTTAAATTGTGATAAGGTGTAACCATGGCACGATCAAGTGACATCTCTGTCTTCTCAGTGCCAATTATCTAAGCTCAGAGACAGAGTCAGCCTAATTCCATGTATAATGCACTGAACTGTGTGAGGTACTTGTATTTATCCAGATTCACATCAACTCACCACCCGGTGTGTGAGTCTAACTCCCTGGAGATTTTTGTTTTACTCGACTTCTTTGTGTTTTATCCCGTATTTTCTTATGTATGCAAACAGGAGTAAAGCATTTTGGGCTCCGAGGCAGAGCGGGATGATCAAACACCATGTATGATCAATGTCTCTGAGGAGATCTAACATTACCCTTAAATGTATTTCACACAGAATAAGTAGCAGAAATGAAAACGTTCACTACTGGAACCAATGTCCACATGTTGTCTCTCTTCAGAATGAGAACAGGAAATCAAACCAGAAAAGAAAGTGTATGAAAGGAAGGCCTGCATCTTGCACGCTGCACTATTAGCTCCATGTGAGCACATGGAGGTGCAAGGAGGAGTCAGTAAGAAATATGAGGCACTTTAAGAAGTTTTACTACCGTGTGTCTCATGAGGAGTCTGACTTCTAAAAAAAGAGAGAAAGAGAGAGAAAAGAGACATTTCTCAGGGTTCTAATTTAAACCTGAAGGCCTCAGTGTCTCTTCACCATTTTCTTCTATTTCTATGTTGTCTTAGAGATGACGTTATGTAAGAAAATGTTTTCAAAGAACACAAATTGAAAAACTGCCTCCAAAAGACAATTTTCAATTATTTTTCATAAGTCAGATGGTTTTCACACTTGAGCAAAAGCAAGTGCAGATCAGACAAGAGAAGGCTTCCTGTTCTTGGTGGCGTAGCTGAAATGAAACTTCCTGTCACTAAGCAGTAAGGTGAAGGCAGGCTCTTTTGGTGTGACATCACTCCCACTTGCATGACTTGAAACCAGTGGCAAGGTTTGTAGGGTTAGGAGTGCAAGTCCAGGAAGCTGCACCGACTGATAAGACAGAAAAACTTATGTAGCGTGGAATAAGGCATCGTTTTAGTTATTTAGTTAAGGATTGGAAATTCGACCTAAGTTTGGCAACTCTAAGAGAGTTGGTCCTCGCTCGGACTGTACTGTACGGTGTGTTGCCGTACACACCCTAACTCCTGGACATGGCAGGTCTCTATGGACTCCAGATCGCGCTTCTCTGTGCTGGGATTGTCTCTTTGTCCAACTGTAAGTAACCATCTGACATTGTAATGGTAAAGCTTTCTTTTTGAGGAGACTATAAGGAGGAAGTAGTGTGTTAAGATTTCTTTGAGTCTATCAACTGTCAGTCTAAAAAAAGTCTTTAATTTGTGCAAAACATTGAGGTGATGATGTCTAACCTTCTAACACAAGTGTTTTTGAAGATGTGGCAGTTGTTTGTTGAATGTGTGATCGTGTTTATGAGAAATTTTCCATGTGTGAGATAAAGACATAAATCTGTCAGCAGACGAGCTTGACACTATCTTTTCTTTTGTTTTTGTTTTTTTAAAGTGGAAAACATCACCACAAAAAAAATGTAATCATTTAAACTGAGGGCGGAAGTGACAAGCTACAGTATATCAAGCCTTTGACTTGTGCCTGCGTTTGTACTACTTCACATTTCTTAAACTTTCCAAATCTGAGAACAGCAGACAGTACAGCATACGCCTGTGATGTGAGAAGCTGAAAAGTGACAGGTTTCGTGAGCCCCTTTGGCAAAAGAATAAACACTTATGTTCAATCAAAGGCTGCTGTTAATAAGAAGACGCTGTTTAAAACACGTTCTTTCATTGGCAACAAAGCCACGGGAATTTTTGCAATCATGTTTCTGTTCTGCTTTGACATAGTGCAGGCGTGTGATGGTGTGAGTGTACTGTATATGTGTGGGTGGAGGATGGGGGTTTGGGGGGTATATCTGTCAAAGATGAGAGAATTTTTTTGGGGTGTGTCCCTGCAAGCGTCTCATTTCGACATTTGTGGCTGTGGATGGAGCATTGAGAAAAATATTTGCGTGTATGTGGTTTTGTATTTATGTCTGTGTGCAGACTTATCTTAGTGTCTCTAGCATCACTCAGAGTTCTGCTACTTTTCAATATTTCCATTTTCAGTGTGATGTCTGTAAACATAAGCTGAAGTGACTTCTTCACTCTTTTATTGCCCTCTGCCATCTTCAGTCAGGGTTAGTGTAATTTGTTTGTGAGATGAGTCATCATGGCCCACCGCAACAGACAATATTATTCCATTCACCATTATTATTAGTCACCATTTTACTGATAAAAACGGTGACATTAAGTTGCCAATCTTACAAACATTTTCTCAACAATGGAATTTTATGAAGACGTATGATGACAGTACTGGTCCATACTTTTTTAAAGTAAGTGTAATATGGAAAAATTAGACGATGAAATGGTAAAAATACCTGAGCTGTAGCTAACTCTTTAAAAAAATCCTGCCTAAATTGTTGTTATTCTGCATTTTTTCTGATTTCTCCAAATAGCTTTTACCAAGAAACTGAGGGTTCGCTTATAGATCGTGTTAGCGCCTTTTTTTGATTGAACTCAACCCGACAGCTTGTGCACCGTGTAACATGCAGCTCGCTGTAGCTGCTGTAGCAGGACAGAGCTGTGACCACTTCCGTGTTCCATTCTGAGTTGCCTTCATTTCCTGGCAGAACCAAGCAGAGACATGCAGCGTGGGCAAAGAGACTGAGCACAAGTAAATGGCTCGAGTATTCGTGACAAAAAAGGGGAAGTGTCTAAAATGAAGAAGTGAGGTCAGAAATGTTAAGCCTGATTAAAGCAGCTACTGGGAGGATTGGGCTCCTCAAAAACGCTGGGGATGTTCAGCGGTGATAGCAAATTATGAAGAGATTTAAAAAAGCACATAGATAGAGAACACTGATGTGGAGAAAACAAAACTGAGAAACAGATCCACACATTTTATCAGTGTTTTCACAAAATGTCAATCAACTAAATATACTCAAAGTGTGCTATGATTATCATTAAACTGTAACTGCTGTCATTTTTGACAGTCTAGTTTCTTCTCTAAGTTTCCCCCTTCCTCTATTGTCTACTGTCGTCCTCAACTTCTGCTTCTCTCACACCTTCATTTCACACTTGGCCTGAAAACAGTGAACAAGAAAGCACCCAAAATTACTTCCCTCAAACCAGTTTTGGTCAACTCTTTCTTTTACATGGTTTCCGGGCCGATTTTTTCTTTACAATGTGGCTTAAACAAGTGTAGCTGTGATCCAACAACCTTTAAATTGAGCGTTCTGAACACCAGGCCAAGATGGACACTAAATTTACAGCCAGGGAATCTATGAGAAGCAAACGAAGTACGATAGATAACCAATTGTTAACGAGCAACTCATTGTTAAAATGTATAACACAGCTAATTCAATTCAGAATGAATTATTTTATCATGAACTGAGCTGTTACGAATATTTCCCTGATTATCCTTGATGGAGGTTTGTGTTGTAAATAAGGATGATTTACCAGAGAAGAGGCTGGGAGACCTAAAACATATTGATTGGTTCAAGAAGATCAGTTAATCAAACGTACTAATCATTTTCTTCATAGTTGTTAACTCTTAACCGGCAAATTAACAACTTATCATTCGTAGTAACTCATTTATTCCTAATCATTTCATCATTAGTTACTGCAATTACTTCACTGATCACACAACTTGTGATGCAACGTGGTCTTACTATGTACTTTATCATTCATTTAACTGTCCTGCTGTTAGATGTTAGAAATACATGTTTTTCTCATTACATTTTAGTTTTATTTATCCTGAGCAAGTTCAAGATTCGGTTATATAATTAATCTCTCATGTTTTGTTTTTTTTTTCATTTTCAAAAAAAGCTGTAATGTATTACAAAGGGTACATACACTTCAGACTGAAGGAATCATGAAGATAAAATATATTTCTGGTAAAAACTTCAAGTTATGATTATAATTTTTTTGGTCAAGAAGCATGATGCTGCACTCGAGGTGAGGAAACTTGGTAACTAATGGACAGGCACTCATTAAGCAATGACTACCAACCACTCACCAAGACAATGGTATGACTTCTGAGCCAAAAAAACCCTAAATGAGACGGTAACCAGTGAGTAAATATTCATGAATGTATGTGTTGTCACTGGTTCTGTGATGTTCACTGCCTCGTTCCAGAGTTAGGCGCTCATGAAGAAAGTGGTTAATATGATTATTTAACATCTCTTTATTAACAAATCGTTAATAAATGATAATCAGGTAACGATGATATGATATGATGATAATTAGTGTCTTCTCTGGTAACTCATCATGATCTATAATATAGTGTACCTTTGGGAATTCTAGGAAAATATCGATTAATCGATCAAGTCCTTCCCTGCTCATTTGTTTTGATTATTTAGCCATAAGCTACTTAATACAGTTCAATTAGAAGTTAATTTATTGTTAATAGCGGTTAGTTCCTCATTTGTTTCTCACTTTCTGTCTGATAACTACTTAAAATGGTTATTATTAAGAGTAGCTAAGCTCTCACAACTGAGTGCAAACACACTCCTCAGTAACTGCGGCAGTTTGCATGAGTTACAGCGAAACTAATAACTGGCACTGTGAGTTTGAACTGTGAAGGCTGTGAAATGTCACTGCAGAGAGCATGCATCTCTGCTCGGTACTGTGAAAAAAACACAATAAAACGCGCCAAACCACATCCTGACACTGTCTGGCTGCCCCCGATCACAACGCCGTTCAGTTCTCATTACTTCTATTGTAAGGACCAAATGGTGAACAAAACTAAACATTTTTGTGGAATATGGTGACATATGGCTAGATTAATTCTGGGTAGATTTTTTTTAACATATTTCACTGACTTAGTAAAGCTATTTGACAAAGATTCTAACACGTGTTGAAACTACTATTTAAATTTAAAGCAATTGATGATGACAATGCTGGTGTTTTGTGTTGTTGAAAGGCTTGGTGCATGAGCCAGTGACACAGTAAGCTGAGACAGTTCTGTAAGTGTGGGGCGGCTCCATCTTTTAGTGCAAGGCAGGAAATGGTGGTTTGCTTACTGAAATAGCGAGTGTGGTTCTTTGTCACATTGTCATGGCAACCAGGTTGTACAGCTCATCCCCTCTGCTCAGCCATTTTCCTCTTTCAACTTAATCGGAACCTGTATTTAAGAGCTAGCACGTCCTGCTTCAAAAATATAGATAAAATATTACTTTCTTATGTCTTTTGTTTGTTGTTTTTTCTCCTTCATATTATATAAATGATATGATTTTATGACAAAAATGATCATTTCTTTCTCTTTTGTATTTACAGGTGAGCAAAATACAAGTGAGTGACTATCTATTTATATCTAATCCAATAATATATAGATATATAATGACCATGGCTTTTAATCCTAATTGTTCCATCAGCAGCAGCAGAGCCGGCGCCTTCTCAAAATGTCACTTAAATGAGCACAGACTCTAAATGGACACCTGCTCTGTGCATTGATTGAGTAGACTGATTAAGATTGGCTTCCATTTGAGTGACCTGCCTCTGTCAAGGTTCAGATTAAAGAGAGAAAAAGGCATTTGCCAAAGTAAACTCAAAACACACGAAAATTATGTGAAAATGATGCACATGTATTTTAACAAAAGACAGTTGCTTTTACCTCCATATATCAAAACATTTCAATGCTTTTTTTGCAAATGCAATAACACACATTTCTGAATTTAATTGAGTAAGTAGTTGCATACCGAAGAAAAGCTTTTTTTTAATTTCAGATTGAGCTTCGCTGCAAAGTAAAGTTGATTTTCTTAGTTTTTCTTAATTCTTATAGTGGCTTGCTGCCACACAGAGTTAAGCAAACTAACACTAACGTACTGCTTAATTCTGCAACAGCAACATGACCCAAAGCTCTAAAATAAAGCCCTCAAATCATGGAAAAATAAACGTTTTTGCTCCCTTTATTTATTTGAAGCATCTATCATAGTATAGTTTTAAATTGATGGGAGATTTCAGCTCAAACTAAGCAAGTCTGGAATGAGAATGAGTAGTTCCATGGACTGTTGCTAAGATTTAAGTCTTGTTCAGATGCAACTTCTCCCCCACATTAACCAGGAAATCATTGATCATTTAGCCTGTTGTCATATTTCTGTTGCTGGCCTCAGTCATTAGCGATGAGTGCAGATTTGGTATCGTTTGTGAAACATATTTTTGTAAATCCAGTGTGCATCACACCCACGACCATCTTCTACATTTGACAGCTTAGCAATAAAATGCTATTTTTTGGTTAAAAAAAATATGAATTTGGTTTTAAAGTTTTTAAAGGCTTGTTCTTAAAATTTCAAGCATGACTAATTCTTCCTTTTTTCGTTTATTGTTAGTTTAGTCAAAATTAGTTTATGTACTGACTATATTTTCAACTCTTTTTTTAAAACAAACAAAAAGTAGTCACATAGTGCCAATATTTCAGCAACATTAAAGGAACCTTGAAAGAGCATGTAATTATGAATCAGACTCATCCTGATTCTTACTCTATTAGCTCTTTTTCACTTATCCAGTTAAACAATGTCTTTACCCTTCCAAATCTAAAATTTGATCACCTTTGATCATTAATTCATCTTTTTAGAAGACATTTATAGGAAATGTAAAAGCTTGTAAGGTGAAATTAGCATTGGCAAGATCTTTCATCATTTTTGTGGTTCTCCTTGTTTGAGGGAAGGTGATAAATGCAGGATTTTTCAGCGTTACCAGAACTAGCATAGTGATGTTGTGTTGATTTTTTTTCAGCCACCTTACCTCCACGCACTGCCACAAAATCCTTTTTATCTTCAGCATCCATGGCATCTGTCCCCACCTCACCTGCACGCACCACGGCAGTCCACACTGCCTCAAACCCAGCTGCCCCCACTCTTCCACCCAACTCACGAACTCCCACCCCAAACTCCTCATTTAACACAGTCCTTTCAGCCAACATCTCTGGTAATGTATTCAGATTCAGTCTAAAGTTTAGAAGGTATTAGTTTACATTTACGATGATAAAATCCTGAGCATCATATCAGTTAAGATAGCTGACAGTAGAGTATTTCAGCCTGAAGGTGACCTCCAGCATGCTCTCCAACCTGCAGACACTCCTCCTGCAGACACAAATGAGACCTCACTGGCACCCACCCCACCCAGCAACCAATCAAACCTGACCTCACTTCCAATCACCCACCTCAACACCTCTCCACCAGCTACCACCGAAGGTTGGAATTTTCTCTGTTATTTTATGGGATTGTGATAAGATTGCGTTTTTAATATGAGTATAGACAATGGACACTGAGGTGAGAGCAGATCATGTGTGAGGTGGTTTTAAAAACATTTTCAGGCTCCAGTTTCATAAATATATTCTGATGTTTTACTCCTAATGTCCTCCAGCAAACACAACAACTCCTGAACCGACCGCTAAACCGACCCCAGAATGTGAGTATCAGTTTAAAAGATGATTTTTCCATCCTGTGTTTTTCTCTTTAAATGAAAGCATATTTGTAGCGGGTGAACAGAAGTGTTTTATTCATCTTCAGCATCAACATGAACAAACTGAGATTAAAATGTCATCAGGAGATTTATTTGAACAGAAATCTATAAATTCTCTTGATTTTCTCTGCAGGCTCCTACAGTGTTACACCTATCCAGGGTGGTTTCCACATCAACATGACGTTTCAAAATGTTCCCACTGGTTCCCAGTACAGCATTTCCATTAAAGAAGAAGGCCAACCAGCTACTGTAAAGTGGTTCAGTATCTCTGATCAAACGTCCAACCAGTCAGAACAAATCAAACATCTGAAGCCCTGTACTGAATATGAGCACAGAGCTGAACTTGTTGACAGTGATGGGAAAACAACACTTTGTAACAACTCTGACATTAAAACTGGAACAACTCATATGAGTGAGTACAAATACTTCAGATTCCTGTGTATCTTGCTTTCTTCTAACTGATCAAATGAAACTGTTTGTAAAACAGAAACATTTCTGTATTTCAGCTAAAGATCACATTATTGTTACCAACGGCCAGCCTGGATCTGTTTGTTACCAAAGCCACTGGGACATCAGCTCCTCATTATCAAAACCAACTAATGTTCCAGATGTGCAGTTCGACAAAGGAACAATCTGTTTCAATCTTACAGACGAGTACTTTTGTTCAGATTTTACTGTAAACTTCACCCCAGAAAACTGTGTGAATTCCTCCTTTAACATCACAAAATACATCCCTGTTGGTACGTACAAAAAGATCAAACTTTATTTTCATGTTAATTAGAACTGATTTCATCAGGTTTTAAGTTTGTTCTGTTTTTTTCAGATTTTATTGATTTTAGTGGCATAGATCAGCAGGGACCCACTGGACTTCCTGCAGAGATAAAACCAAAGTTACCTTCAAACTGTGAAAATCTCACTGTTGATTACACCTGTTCAGGTAAGATGACAGACAACAAGTAAAGAGCTTCACCATCAGTAATATTATGAGAAGGTTTACATGGTTAAAGGTGGAAACTTAACAAATAATGTGGTCATAAACTGTAAATGATCTGACTCATAGTTTGATGTAAAAATGGATTTTTTAAGGATTCTATGAATCTGTTTAGATTTTTTTTTCTGACTGAATTTTTTTGTTTAAACTCCAAAGATAACGGCTTTTATTAACTGAAATATAAATACCAGTTAGAGAAGAAATGATGTCATCTTTGTGTCTCCTCAGAAAAGGGACGAGACAACATAAAAATAACTGAGCTGGAGCCCTTCACAGAGTACAGCTGTACTGGTCTGATCAAGAACAATAGCGTCTTCATTAAAAAAACAACTCCTCCCGTCCTGTTCACGATTGTCTGTGGTATGTTAGTGTTTACTTTACCTCAGTGGAACGAGGTTTTATCCTCACACAGTTTGGAGTGACACGAGTCACATGAAACAGATGAATTGTCACTAACGTCGGCTGTGTTCCAACAGACCTCACAACAACCATCACAAAGAGCCATGCGACCAATACTTCCACTGAGCTGAGACTGGAAACAACCAGTAGCAACTGTCAAGATCTCTCAAAACTTCATAATCTATCTTATGTTTCTAATGACTGCAGGTGTGAAGGTAAGTGAAATGATTTACATTCACCGTATTAGTGTCTTATCTAAAAGTACAACGTAGTTTTAAGAGATTTGGGAGTGAAACCCGTTGGGAATCTTATCTGATCTGTGGAATATTGTGACTTAAATCTTTAGTTTGAGCTGCCACTGCTGTACATTTATAAATACTTTGATGATATTTCATTCCATTAAATGAAAGTAGATTTCAATAAGCACAGATGATATGCTGAGTCACATGTTGGTCTACATTAATCTTCAATTATAACGCAGAAAAACATCAACAGATCAGTGTTTGATCCTGTTTCCCATCAGAAGACATGGTGACATTGTTCACAGACAACAACTGTTACTCCTCACATGATTAACTGATCTGAAACAGCTTCCTCCATAAAGAGTGATGTGAGCAGTTTCTGCAGGTCATGTAGCAGACGGTGCACACTGAAGTTAGAACCATGAGGACCAGACTCAGTTCTCTACAGCAGCAGTGACTCATGAGTGATTTGATGACAAGTTCTTAATGTGTAACTCCTCCAACTGAGCTGCAAATTTATATTTCTGTAACTTTAGCCTGAGAATTAGTCACTTTCTGTCTTTTTATATTGACCTGTTGTTGTTAAATCAGTCATAAAACAGCTGATGAACATGATGTCACACTTAAAGGTACCTCACCAACTCCACCTGGAGGAACATGTTACCGGACTGGACTGACACCATACACTGTTAATACCTGTGAAGTCCATCTCACCTACAACAACATCAGAGTTAACGGCGATAAATCATTTAATTGGAGAACTGAGCCTGGAAGTGAGTGACCGTGAAATGATTTTTGGTGTAAAATGACCGTACACAACCTGACTGAACAATAGCTTTTACACTTACAGTTTCCATTGTGTGATCGCTTAAATGAATCAGATCCTTTTACTCAGAGTTTATATGGAACTGTGTTCAAAGTGCAAATGTATTTACTCCTTCTTTTCTCATTTGTTTGTTTGTATATCAGATGAACACACATGTCAATCAGCAAATACAACTAAACATCTGTATTTGTGCGTCACGATTGCCTCTTTTTTCATTCTCTTACAGCACCAGGAGATATTAGTGAACTGAGAGTGATTCACCTCGAGAATAATGCGATAAGAGTAACTTGCAAAAAACCAAAAAAAGGCTTTTTTGGACCTGAGGAGAAATACTCTGCTCATCTTCTTGGTGGCAGCACACAAACTAAATCAATATGTGAATTTGACTTCAAAGATCTGAGTTACCTTGCAACCTACACAGTGCAGGTTTGTATAATCCTATTTTTTAGTTCAAAACAAACAACATTTCATTACTTAGGTTTCAATCGATTCTATAGTTCCTAATGAAGAGAAATTCTGTCTTTACAGGTGGTTGCTGACAACGGACACTTAAAGAGCAAACCTGAAACAAAAGAATTTAGAACCAGCTGTATGTGCAGTTTTAATTGACTCAATTTGTTCGACATATTCCAGTCTCTTACACTAACCAGGTTAGTTATCATCTAATTAATTTTTGACATAAAGGTTTTTATCATATTTTTTCAGATAATGACAAAGCTCTCATTGGGTTTCTGGTCTTCCTCATCATCCTCACCTCAGTGGCTCTTCTTGTGGTCGTCTACAAAATCTACATTTTGAAACGCAGAAAGTCCCAGTAAGGATCTTTTTCATGTGATCATGTTTCAACTTAATCTTAATCTGCAGTTTGTTCTTCTATTGATTAGCCAATACCTTCTCATTAACAGTTCACACAATTCTTTTACAAGAGAAATTCCTTTTAGATACAGGTCTTTCATCCAGACTTTCTTACTCTATCTATACCTGTTGCTATCATATCAACTAAATATCTTCTCTATTCTCTTGCAGTGACTTGAGTGAAAACATAGGGCTAATTCAGACAGGAAGTGAGTACATTTTTACTTTTAAATTAGCTGTTTGTTGTCTTTTTTTAAGGTTTTTGTTTCCATTTTCATGATATATTTGCACACTTTATGATCTCATTCACAACATATATGTTGTGTGACTGTGCATGAAACAATGATTCCCCTACCTTCAAACATTTTGACTAAATTGTTTGACATTACTTTCCCTTAAAAATTCAACAAAAAATTATTGTTAGTGAGATATAAAAAGGCGAACACTTGGAGGGAGCATGTATCTGTACCATCTCTGCTGAGTGTGGGAGGATGTTGTGTTTAACAGTGTGAAGATAACAGCAAGCTAAAGCAGCTTCCCCTTTTTAATCATACGAATAAAGTGAACTGCGCTTGGGAGACTCACAAAGAACTCTTAATAGTAGCCATGTTAATATGAACAATACAAAGAGTTGAACTGAGGGAAGTCACATAGGTTTGCCTAAAACTAGTTATTATCCCCTGGGAGTTATAACTGGTATAAGTATTAGAGTATAAGATCTGACGTGCAGAATTCTGACACATCATGAAGCTAAAAGGAAAAAAAATCCCAACCGCACTCAATCTCATGAAATTAACTCATTTCCTCTAAAATGTCCATTTCTCCTTGTTTGTTCCTTATGGTCTTGTTTTCCTTCACTGTAACTGAACGCCAGCAGAAGCCAACATTCTACTGTTACCTGAGTCGTACAACAAAATGATCCATTTGTTCAACAGCCTCCTAATGCAGAAGCAAGTTTCAATAAAGATTACTAAAAAACACTAACCAGTATTTTACGCTTTGTTATTGAAGTAACTGACGAACTCAGCCTGATGTGCAGCTGCACATAAAAAGTACACACATGACGAGTATAAAATGAAAAGTGGCAGAATTTTTCTGTTTATGTTTGACGAGTCTCTTATTTGTTGCTGTAGATGATGAAGAGAACCTGTTGCCCATTGAGCCAATCGGATCCGAGGTGCTGCTGGAAACCTACAAAAGGAAACTCGCTGATGAGGGGAGACTTTTCCTGGCGGAGTTTCAGGTAACAATAATGTTTTTTGTTGGGGTCTATTCCTATTTCTATCAATAGTATTGATTGTTCATTTATTTTCTTTAACTGGATGTTTTCCACTCATATAGCTTATAACAAAAGTCCAAGGCAAGACTTGATCATAGGAAGGTGGATGTGAGAGTTAAAGCTCTGGATAAACATTTTATATTTATATTATATATAAAACTTTTTTATTCAAATGTTTTTATTTTAAAGTAATGTCAAACATTTTTTATAATGTCCTTTGTACACTTTGCCTTGTTTTTTAAACTTTGTGGTGCAGGATGGCTCTGCGGGAGAATGTTAAATTTTGTTGTACCTCCACAGTGCAATGACAATAAAGTCTATTCTATTCTATTCTATTCTATTCTATTCTGTTCTATAGTTTTAGAGAATTAAGTCCTTACAATCCTTATAATTTACATCCCTCATACTTGCTTTCAGAGCATCCCCAGAATCTTCTCAAGATACACGGTAAAAGAGGCCAAAAAGGCCTGCAACGTCCCCAAGAACCGCTATGTGGACATCCTGCCATGTGAGTGTGAATAATCAAAACTATTAAAAAGGATTTAATATTTATGTGAGGTACACCGTAAGACAAGTAATTGTTAAACAGATGCTTGATGAAACTTTCCACTTGAAACGTAAGAGTTTTCAGGGATGTAAAGATGTCCTCTGTGATGCTTTCCTTTTTGCATCCGCCCTCAACTAGATGATTATAACCGTGTTCAGCTGACCACAGGAAATGGAGAGGCAGGATGTGACTACATTAACGCCAGCTACATTGATGTACGTAAAAACTCAAATTACACCACAGCTATTTTTACTACTGCTGCTGCTGACGTAAAAATAAAAATGTCATCCACCTTCATACAAATCTGAAAATTACAAGTGGACATCTATGTCTTCTGCATTACCTGATGAAGCTTTTTGAAGGTTAAATAGCAACAAAGTTGATGACTTGACCAAACTGAAAATCACCTGCCTTCTTCTTTCAGGGGTACAAGGAACCAAAAAAGTACATTGCAGCTCAGGGTAACGTCAAGTTTCCAAATTCTTCACACACTTACGGTGCTTGTATGCAATACACCACTAACCATGCATGCTGTGGGTGTTCCAGGGCCAAAGGACGAAACTGTGAGTGACTTCTGGAGGATGGTCTGGGAACAGCAGTCCTCTATCATTGTCATGGTGACGCGCTGTGAGGAGGGGAACAGGGTAAAAACCTCCATATTAAACTTTTGTTGTTTATTTTTTTAAACGAGTCGATAAAAGTGCCCTCTCAACGGCTCACTTTGAAACTCTTGTGTCAAAGCTAACTAACGTACACACACATTTCTTGGAAATCATTTTGTTTGTACTGCTGTAAACATACATCAGCTGCATATATAACATTCTTTCTTTAGGTACTCAATTCTCTCTTTAAAGTGGCTTGTCTTATCGCATGTCCTCTAACGTGTTGTTTTGCAGATCAAGTGTGCACAGTATTGGCCATCTCGAGATAGAGAGACTGAGATCTTTGAGGAGTTCATTGTGAAGCTAACCTCAGAGAACCACTACCCAGATTACATCATCCGCCATCTCAGCCTGACTAACGTGAGTCTGAATCCAAATTTCCATAGATAAGATAATGAAAACTTGTAGGTCATGCACACAGCGTTCATTTTAACAGATGTGTGCAGGTGTTTATACAGTATATGTTTTGGTTTGTGTTTGAATTATCTGTGGGGTTTTTTGTGTGACTCCAAGCAGAAGAGGGAAAAAAACTCAGAAAGGGAAGTGACTCACATTCAGTTCATGAGCTGGCCAGACCATGGTGTCCCAGGAGAGCCTCACCTCCTCCTGAAACTGAGGAGACGCGTCAACGCTTTCAAGAATTTCTTCAGTGGTCCCATCGTTGTTCACTGCAGGCACGTAACTGATCTTAGTAAAGGCTCGTCTAAACACTTTTTAATGGTTTTTGTTTCATTTCTGTCCTTCACTGATCAGGCTGTTGATCTTCACATATGTTGTCATAGTTTGTATTTTTCTGATTTTATCTGTTTTTATACTAAACTGCGCTACTGAAATTTGGGAAAAGTCTGACTGGATCACTTTCTTTCCTTAAACATCCCTAAAACTCGCTGCTCTTAAATGATAGAGCTGGTGAATTGAGACAAAGCAAGTCACTGGGAAATCTGCAAGTGCATCTTTATACGGCTATGGATGGATATAAGATGCTAGCATTACTTACATATAATCCTTCTCTCTGTCTTGTGTAGTGCGGGAGTTGGAAGAACAGGCACCTACATCGGCATTGATGCTATGATGGAGGGTCTGGAGGCAGAGGGCAGAGTGGACATCTACGGTTATGTTGTCAGACTCCGCAGACAGAGATGTCTCATGGTCCAAGTAGAGGTAAAACATGTGCCTGTGTGTGCCTATCAGAACCAAAGAGGCTGAGAATGATGCTAGGAATTTAAGTGAAATACTTTCAGAGTGTGTTGGGACACAGCAAAGAAGATACAAACAGAAAGTAACTTAACATTAACATAAGGCCAAACTAAAGTAATGATACTGCACAAGGAGACAAATATAAATAGATGGAATATAAATAATATTAACAAAATAATTTCCATTTCCAAATGTAATGCTTTTACATCATACAAATATATGTTATATACCATTATATAGTAGATGGTTGTCAGATGGTTGGTTTAACCATTCAAAAGTGTGATTGTGTGAGTGAAAGTGAAAGCTCAGTGCTTTCCATTATTTATCGGAAGGAATGTTTTAGATAAAACACATGCACATTAACTTTATCAGAGGTGCGAAATATGTTTACTTAACACATTGGTTACAGCACATGCTCACACACATACTATCACAAATAAAGTATTTAATTATCTTAGACAGATCATAAATTGAGCAGAAGTTTTAATTAGATATAATTACAGATATATCACGAATAAGTGAACTGTGCATTCAACAACATTTTGCCTATTGTGCAAAAAGTTTGTTCTTTGTGTATTAAGACAAGTGCTTGTTTCATCGTGCAGGCCCAGTACATCCTCATTCACCAAGCCCTGCTGGAGCACAACCAGTTCGGAGAAACGGAGATCAGTCTGTCTGAGCTGCACAGCACGCTGAGCACGCTCAAACAGAAGAACTCAGAAACTGAGCCCTCCCTGATGGAAGAAGAGTTTGAGGTATGGTTGCTTATTATTTAGCATTTCTAATACATCTATTCATCTGAAAAATCATGTGGGGGGCTGAATAAGCAACTTCAAAATGAGTTTGATGATGTTCAACTCCACTGAACTGATCATTTGCACTTGAACTCGCTGTGCAACAGTGGATAGTACCTAGATATTGCATGATGAAGATAATTGAAATGCAAAACTATAAACAATTTAACGTTTTTCAAAGTCATTAAAATAATTTATCAAATATCTCTAACTGCTTTTTACTTCAAATCAGACCAAACTGTCTAACTATACAGCATTGACTGATGAAAAATGATTGTGTTTCAATTCAGAGACTCCCCTCCTTTAAAAACTGGAGAACATTCAACACAGGAATGTCAGAGGAAAACAAGAAGAAGAATCGATCCTCAACTGTCATCCCATGTAAGTAGCAGCTGCATCTGCCCCTTCAGTGAGTGCGTTATGTTTACAGTCACATGTGAATATATATACATATATATACAAGATTCAGTTCGGTTCAATTTCACTTGTGTCTTAACAAACAAACCTCCCATCCTCAGATGACTACAACCGAGTGTTGCTGAAGCTTGATGAAGGGCAGAGCCAAGACAGCCAAGACCCTGATGAACAGGATGAGGAAGAGTCATCAGATGAAGAGGATGAAAACTCCACTAAATACATCAATGCCTCCCACATTGATGTATGTTTTTTACTTATTAGCCTGTTTCTGCAGAAAATTAAGTTGTTTTTTAAATGAATGAATGTCAAATTATAAAACCTCTAGATGAGTTCCAACATATAATTAAACAGATCACATCCTGTTTGTTTGAACTGCATACAAGAATAGATGGATGCTTTTTCTTGTCCATGCAGGGATATTGGAGCCCACATACCTTCATTGTAGCACAAACTCCGCTGTCAGACACCCTGGGTGACTTCTGGTCGATGATTTACCAGAAGAAAGCATGTACTATTGTCATGCTCTCAGATTGCAGTGAGGCAGATAAGGTGAGCACAATGCACTTGCAATCCTGCATAATTACACATTCTCGAGGTATGCACATTGTAAACACTCTTGTTTTCTTGTTTCTCTTCTTGCTTACAGGACAATAACTCAGTGTACTGGGATAAAGAAAAGAAAACATTTGGGGAGATTGAGGTGGAGGTTACAAACACAGAAACCTCTGCAGTTTTCATCACCCGTAACATGCTGATCCGTCATGTCAAGGTAACGCAACAGCCGCCTGTTCTGTCTGCCGCATACTCCAGTGAAGTCATTGGTCGAATTTAAATGATAAGCTTTTTTATTAAACTAACACCTCCTCTGTCAACAGAGGAAAGAGAATCGGCAGGTGAAACATTTCCAGTTTTTGAAGTGGGAGAGCAAACAGCTGCCAGAGAAACCTCGAGACCTCACAGATATGATCAAGGACATTCAGCACAGCTGTGAAAGCAGCAAATCACAGAGCGGCATTCCCATTGTGGTCCACTGCGAGTAAGATGAAAATGTTCTAACGGGACAGCATGCATTCAGAGAACACAAAACAAATTCATTTTTCGGAAAGAAGGGCTCAGTTTCAGGCTTATATTTTCATAAAGGTCATAGATCACTTTATAGTAGTCGTTTTGTAGTTGTTCATAGAAGTTATGCAGCTGCATCCCTTTTATGATACAGCATATTTTGAATATTCATTCAGTCTCCAAAAGTTTTATAGAATATACTGAGGAACACTAGTACTAGTGTTGTATCTGAAGCAGCCCATTATGAACTGATAACACATATGAGTGCTTTTGCTTTTCAAACCTGAAGGCAACATGTGCGTCAAACCAACATTTTCCATAGACATGAATATTTTCTAAGACACATTGTTAAGCATGAGGATAGTCAGTATTGTATTTTATGTTTCCAGTTTTTTCAAAGCTCAGTGTGTAAAAAAGTTGCTCTGACAAGACTGTGAAACTCTCAGGTTAATCACATCATTAGGAAGTCAAAAGAACCAGAAAATGCTGAACATGCTCACAGCCGAGTGTCAGATTCTCTGGAGTTTTGTTTACATCAAGTTAAAAGTAACTTCTAGCAGGATGATACAATGAAGTAATGCCAGACGTATGCAGCAGCCGACTTTGACCTGTAAATGTAACATACTAAAATGGATTAATTGACAGAATTATTGTGACCTTCACCTAACTTCCTGTGTTTGTGTGCTCAATCTCCTCAGCAACGGCTCGACCCGTTCAGGGATTTTCTGTGCGCTGTGGAACCTGCTGGACAGCGCTGACTCTGAGAAGCTGGTGGATGTGTTCCAAGTGGTCAAAACTCTACGGAAGGAGAGACAGTGCATGATCTCCAGCCTGGTAAGAAAGAGCAACCCACAGTTTTCAGCACAGACACACTTTCATTGCTTTAAGCTCTAAAAGTGTTAGAAGAGCCATGAAAAGATGATTTTTTTTTCTTCTTTTAAATCCTGCCAGTATGAGTTTATTTATATTTTACGGTGGGGTTTGTACCAGGAGATCAAGATGTCACACTGCAATGCCTTCTTGTTAAATGACAAACATGACACTTTTCTAAAATAACGAAAGGAAAGTGCCAGAAATGTTAAATATCTACATGATTTTTTTTTTTTTAAATGTTCAAAACCAACAATGCACTACCTGTTCTCTCAGTATTATCTGACTTACATTGCCTTTAACTCCCAGACAAATTATTTTGTTCCTGCTTAAGTTGGACGTTAAACCAGCAACTGTAATTTTAAGCAAACGGGGACAAATTGTACATAAGTAGAATGTGTTCATAAGATTTTTGTGAGCATTTACAAGAGGTGGGTAGTGAACTATAGAAGCCATGGCCATTGATTTGTCTAGAAATTAAACAAAGTGACTAATTATCAACTAAAACAAAATAGAGATATATCATTGTACAAGAAATGTTACAGGAATAAGCTGACATTAATAATATCAATTCAACCAGATTTCTGTCTTATTTATAAATCAGAGTGTACAAAAAAAAATGTTTTATCTTAGAAAACCTCAGATGACATCAGGATATCTTCTCTTTCCTCACAAATCTTTCTATGTCTCTAACAGGAGCATTATCAGTTCTTATACAATACTCTGGAGAGTACTTTCCCGGTCCAGAATGGGGAAGTGAAACAGGTACAGGCCGCTGCAGTCGACAGCGTTCAGATAGTCAATGAAACCAAAGAGCAGACAGCTGAGGGAGAGGCTGAGCAGCCTGCCAGCACTACCAGCAGCAACCAGCAGGCAGTGGAAGAGAGCACTCCTCTGGTGGTTAATGGAGACAAGGAAGAGGTCAAAGACAAGCCTGAGAAGGAGTCCAGCGCCCCCACAGAGACAACACCGCTGGAGGACACCAGCAACGGTCCCACTGTCACTGCAGAGGTCTGAGATGGAGAGCACATTCATGCCTGAGGCCGTTACTTGTGGGAATAAACGCTTTGTTGAAACGCTTCTTTTAGCCACCTTATGAATGTATAAACATTGTAAAGCTATAACAAAGTGTGAGTTGGTAAGATATTAGCTGGAAAAAAATATGATTTATATTTTATGTCAGTTTTCAAAATAGCGATTTAAAAAGCCTTAAGTTATGATATTTTTGATTCAGATGTGAAATCCTGCAAATTATATTTCCTATTCGCAAAGTTTACGTGGACAGCTGTTATCAAACTGGAGGCCTTGAACTTATTGTATAGTTAGACACATCTAAAACTTAAATTTCAGATATTTTAAGTTTGTGAGTTTGATTTAGTTTATATATTGTTTTCTTGCTAACTACTGTACACACAAGCTACAGTCAACATTTATAAATATATATATCTGGAATATCTAAATAAGATAGGTCTTAAGTTCAAAATGTATCATGTGCTTTTCTACCTTCTCATTAAAACAATACAATAAAATAGTTTCATTTTTGAAAAGTACTTGCTTATTTTCATCATATTTATCAGAATGGGTTTGCTAGTATTCTAAATCCAAATAACTATTCCCATAGTCAGCTTCTCAGAGTGGTTCCTCCATGAAAACTTTCCACTAAGAGTTAGAACAGTTTTAAAGAGGATAGTGGGTCACTATTAGATACACTGTTAGACACCCCCCTCACAAATAAGGAAACAAAATATTCCTATGTGTGTGCTGTGTGGATATATGGCAATATATAATCTGTAGCTCCCATATGTGCATGTGAAGACGCGCTTTCAGAAATAAATGACCTTACATTCAGCAGCGCCAATCAGGCTGAATGAAAACAAGAACCACAATCTCTAAAAATGTTAGAAAAAGAAGGAGGCAAATTAGCTGAAAACGCACAACATGTAATTCTTTACTTTGATAAATCAATACTTTAAAGTCAGCAGTTTGTCACGGTCAAAGGCAAACAATTACAAAATATAAGACACGAGATACAAAGGGGACAGTTTCCTTTTGTTCGGGACAGTCTTAAGCAAACAGTCAGCTGCATTTCTCAGATCAAAGCTGCATCTTCAATAAATTCAACAAATTCTCTGCTAAAAATAGTTTTAAAACTCTAAGAAACCATCAAAAACCAAAAACCATCAAATAAAGTATAAAAAGTGTATTCTATGTATAAAAACCTAAAATACTGAGTGAAATCTGTGAACATCCACACTCACCTGAACAAATTAAACTTTTTTTGTGTTAGAGAATCTACAAAGGTTTGAGAATGTTGAAAAAAAGAAAAACTGAACAACTGTAGTACAAGGAACAAGACTGTAAATACACAAAAGACATTGTTTTAGCAATCAAAATGTCACAGTATTTAATATCCTCCTAAATGTTTTATCTGCACTGTGGAGTTTCAGCACAGATGTTCACAATAAACTGAGATAGAATATATTCAGAATGTGATTGAGCATGGATGCAGTCATTGTACTGTGCTTTTTCTAAGCTGAATTCGTGACCTCTTGTGTGCATAGATCTAACTAAATAATGCTGTCTGCAGAGGGGGAATTAAGTGACAAAACACTGGTTTCTCACCAGCAATTTAGCACAGGAAACAAAGTGTTGAAGCAAATTCTCAGAGAATAATAGCAGTGACATTCAGTCACATTTTAATTTAGGGAGGAGTTCCAGGTCAGACGCTACACGTGAACTGGATTAGAAAAGAAAAAAACAATAGATATCATTATAATCTCCCTAAATTGATTACTTACGTTAATACAAAAGATTTTCAAAATGCTATGTTTAAATATGCAGATAAGGTATTCATTTACAAAGTATGCCCTACGATAAAGTGCATGAAAGTGCTACGGAAATGGAAATTTCTGGTTTAGATGTTTAAAAGAAAAATTAAAAAATCTGAGGAAACAGCCTTCAATGATTTGAAATACAAGTCTCTACAAATTTTAATGGGAAACCATAACTTAAGTGTCAAAAACATCCCCAGTGTATTACTTACATTAAGGCCATCATCATTTTTTGACTACATTTTCTGAATTTCATGTGTGTTAGTCTTTTTCAAAACTTTACTAGTAGTATAAATAAAAAATTGAAACCAAAATAAAGGCCTAGATGTGTATTTTGGTACTTGTTTCCAGCACTCAGAAAAATATGGATTCTAGGGAATCAAAGAAGAAAAAGAAAAACCTCAAAACAGAGAAAAAACAAACTACAGCTTTGCTTGTAGCGTCAAAAATATCACAGCAGCATCTCATGTCCATGATGCCAGATTAATAACATTTTCAAATACTTTGCAGTGTTGTAGCAGCTTGGAGACAGTTTGAAATGTATTATTTGGTAAATACCACTGTTTTATACTGTATTTTCCTGATGCATCACACTCAGAAAACATGCCGTCTTCTAATAGTTTAAATACCTCAGCATGTGTACGTGCTTTGTGATGTTCAGGGAAGATTAGCTTTGACTTCAGTTAAATTTAGCAGTGCACACTTGACGGGACAACATTCAAGGAAGCAGCAGAATTACTTTCACTTCTTTTTTCACTCACTATATAAATGTTCACTTTTTCAGTCACAACACAATAAATCCTCTACTACTCGTTTATGCAGTTAAATGCCAGAACTACAAGAAGTAGAAGCTAAATCCTCTTGCTTTGTAAACTTCTGGTGCACAGTACAAAAATATGTTCCTGCTCACTTACCGTAGGAGATGTTCAGAGATGTAAAATGGTTGTAAAAGTTCCAATTTTCATTTTTAACAAATCAACTTCTTCCCACTTGTTGTCAGTGTTGCTGTCATGATATTTAATGTGTGACAGAAAGAGAGATGTTAACCAGAGGTAACCAAAAGAGGTAACCAGACCTAGCATACTTGCAGTGTATGTCACAGTTTCATATACAAAAAAAGTCAGTACAATAATAAATTACTACGCAGCCAGTTGCTCCAGGGATAAACTCTGTTGTTGCTTGTGCAGTCAGTCAGGAGATTGATTCATACCAATTGTTTTGTTTTGCTTTTTCATCCTCTGGGATGGGCAAAAAACACACCAGTAGATCACTTTTGCTGCTTGGCTTCGGTTGATGTTTATAACTGCCCCTGTGGCTGCATGTTACTGTTTCCTGATTCTTCAGAACATCACTTAAAGGCACGACCACGTCACTTCCTGCTGCACTTTTGGGACTGACAGCTGAAGAGCGACCCATCTCTGTTTTCATTTAAACAGTTCATTTCACTTCAGCTCTTTGGCTGACATACAGTGACTGAAACTCTGCAGTGTCCCAACTCCATAAATCCAACTTTCAGCCACATTAACTCAGATAAACTTGGCTCCTCACCAGTTTGAGCAGCTCAAAGCAGCTCAATTCCTCAGGAAGAGCATCGCCAGCCATGATTTACTGTGACAGCCACTGTTTCAGCTTTAGTCTGAATCAGCTTTAGTCTTCAGTTATTGCTTTTCTGGCTGCTCCTTTGTTTAATTAGATTTGCCTGGCAGTCGCAGGCCGGACCTTGGCGGGCTCAGTTACAGCCCTGGTGTTGTCAGTGTGAGCTTTGGCAGTTTCTGGACGGGTTTTGGGCTCTTTCTTTGGTGGTGGAGGAGTGGCTGGTTCCCATAGTAAGAATTCGTGCAGGAGTGTGTTGACAGCCTCGGGACACTCCATCATGACCATGTGACTACCGTCCTCCAAGACCTTCAGGAATGCCATTAGGAGGATCTGACAAAAAAGAAATAATAATTTTTAAAAGAAAAAAAACCGATGTTGTTTAAATTTCAAAATACAGCCACTTTCCTTTTTGTGGCATCATAGCCCAGTTCCAGATCTGTAAACTGCTGCACATGTGGCAGATATTTCATTAGATTTCAATGTCATAAAACAATCAAACAAACATTCTAAGAGAACTACTCATTGTTATAAAAGAAAATTAAACCCCCTGTTTGACTATAAAAGACCATCAGGAAGATCTGGCAGGCTCTTTCGTGGTGGTGCACTGTTGGGTAAGTGTAGCACATTGTGAAAACAAGTCATGTGGACTGATGAAATTAAAATAGAACTTTCTGGTGCAATAAGCTAAGGTGTGTCTGGTAAAAGGGTGTAGAATTTCCTAAAAAGAAAACCTCTAGAACTGTTAAGCATGCGGCTGGACTGATCCTCTGGGATTGTTTTACCGTCAGGGGCAGTGATTCAACGCAGTGGTAAATGGACCTCACTTATGTGGCATTTTTTAAACCTTTGTTTAGTTCCACAAAGAGTTTTACAATTAGTTTTTCAGTTGTCCAGTCTAACATCTGCGCTACAGCTGCCCCAATAGTTTAAGCACTTCTGCAAAACCCTTCACTACAGTTTTGTTGCATTACATTTATTAACCCACTTCGGTGCAGCAGAAAAGAAAGCTGTAAATAGAAGACCCTTATCCTTGAGGACCCACAGAGTCCTAAAAATATTTGTTATTGCATGGACTGAGAACCAACAACATATGTGCCTGAATCATTCTCCATTCACTGAAGTCAAAGATAAGCAGAATAACAACATGGATGCTGTGGGGAGCGACTTCTTAGGAAAACTTCTGTTATCTATGGCTATACACTGTGATGTAGACCAATTACATTTTTCACATCTGACCCAAACGGTACAACGTATAAGACTGGGAGATCCTCTGAAGAATCCCAATCGGTTTGAGCATGTGGATGTAGAGGCGATATACCAAGTCTTACATTATAGCTAAAGAAAGATGCTGGAAGCTGCAGCTAAATTATGCTAAAATACTCAGTAGAGAACTGGAAGGAGGGTGGGTTTTACTTGGGGATATCTGTTTAAAATAAGGTGTAGTTAAGTGAATGTCATTGTTTCTGTAAACATATATATTTTTTTGGATTTTCTTGCTTCCAGATATTTTAATTTATTTCATGAAATGGAGCATTTTTAGTGTCTTTATCTGACAAGAAACAGGTATGGAAAGATTTAAAGATACAATTCTTCTCTGCATATGACTGATTGATTCGGAAACACTTGTTTTTCAGGCCATCATATGTTTACTTCATTGATTCCAATGCTAGCAGGTTAATTTTTGTCATCTTCAATTTCCACTCTTGGTACATACTATAACATGATTTAAAAAGATGGGTTTCCCTATTTGGATGCTGGATGCATGACCTCCCTTAAGGCGTTACTTCCTCAAAAAGCAGAGTTGAACAAAATACAAGAAGAACCCAATTGCCTCTCACCTGGAAAAGGTGAATAAAGCAAAAGAAAAGCAAGAGGAGGAGGTCAAGGGAGAAGAAAGGGAAGGAGAGAGCCAAGTACAGCAGCGGTCAAGTCGGATTTTCAGAAGTGACTGAAGATTGCAGGAATGATATTGGGGTTCAAGACATTACACCTCTACAACCCATCTTCAATGTCCCAATGTCCACCTGGACCTGTGCTTAATTCCACTTCATCATACACAGCATTCCAGATTTTTTTTACAAACTCCAAACTACAGCAATTTGGAACATAAATGAGTTTGGTGCCACACACATCTCAACACCAACTGCCCCATGGACTGGGACTTCCTCACAGGGCATGTTCTGTTTTATTCCTTTGGTTATATATATGGGATTTGTACTACTGGAGAAAGGGAAAACTGTATACCCTTCCATTCCCTCAATAACAAAAAAGTTATGATGTATAAAAAGTTGGTCCTAAGATTGCTGGTCCCTGCATCTTAGCAGCAGGGCAGAGGATGCTTCTAATGATCAGAAGAGGGCAACAGCAGCATAAGATCACCTGTGCAAAATCAAACCCACTTATAGTGAGTTGAGGAATGCATGCAATAATTATTATCACCCCACTCAAAATATTTCCATCAATGAGTGCATGGTTGCATCAAAATGCTGCATTGGCCTGAAGCAGTTTATGAAGAGCAAGCCTGTATGCTGGGACTACAAGCTTTTTGTTCTTGCAGATTCATCTAACAGCTATACTTGGGACTTTTTTGTTTATGAAGGACGATCACAAGTACTTAGCGGGAATGGGTTAAGTTATGACTCTGTAATGCAGCTGGTCAACACCAACCTACTGGGCACTGGGTATAAACCTTTTGTAGACAATTTTTACATTAGTCCAATGCTTTTCTGTGACCTGCTCAAGCAAAAGATCTGGGCACGTGGGACCATCCAAAACAAACAGCCTGAACTCCAAATCACAGGGAGTGTCTGTTAGCTGAGGAACGACTCCACCCTGTTCGTCCAGTGGAAACAGTGGAGACACAAGAGATGGTTTTCTGTGGAGAGGACGCAGTCCAGCGGAGGGTCAAAGGTGTAGAT
The DNA here is from genome assembly GCF_036924035.1 of Leuresthes tenuis. Taxonomy (NCBI): domain Eukaryota; kingdom Metazoa; phylum Chordata; class Actinopteri; order Atheriniformes; family Atherinopsidae; genus Leuresthes; species Leuresthes tenuis. The sequence continues at coordinate 9,771,650 of NW_027325361.1, read as the reverse complement.
GAGCAGTGGACCCTGAAGGACATCCCTGTTCCACCAGCAGTAAAGGAGCACAACTGGTATGTACTATATATATAAGTATTTCCCTGCTTTTTGAAATGTATTAATTTGTGTGCTGGACATGCATTTTAGGGGAATATTGCAGGAATTTGAGAGGGCTGAGCCTCCGTACCTCTGCCATTCGCTGGTCTTCTTCAACAGGGACAAACTTGTCGTGCATGCCATGAACAAGCAGAATGGGCACGGTGAGCTCAGCATGGTAAACCTCGTCCCCCTCTGGCCAGTACTGCCCGCTCATCATGGCACGCAACACGAATGACGACACATTGAAGGCATTGTTCTCTTTCAGCAACTGCTTCTCCTTGGCACCCTGCCGAGCAAAGCCAGCCCTGCAGAGGCAGAGCAGAGATTTATCTTAGGTACGATATATGCTAACCAGCTGAGTTTAAAGATCAGTTGGAATAGATTGTGTCAATTTAATTTAAGCTTCTTGGTTAAGGAGGTCAAAATCTTAACCACTTCTATTTGGGCTCATGGGGAAGATAAATTATGGACTTCAGAAGAACAATTAAAGCCCTGTGAATTGGCTTCTAGGTGTTTTACTGTGACTTCAGAATAGCAGGGAACACCTCTCTTACTTGAGAAAGCTCCAGGCCAGCAGTGGGGAGAGGCAGTGAAGCACACAGGTGGGCAGGTTGAAGATGGAGCACAGGCTGGGCTCCAGAGCTGTGGGACCACCACCGTTGATCATCACCATCTTGTGAATCTGGTCAGGAAACTCATGGGCCAGGAACGTACAGAACGACACACTGAGCAAGTAGAACACAAGGCTGGTTACAAAATAAACTGGAAGAGACCTGATAATCCTGTCGTGGTTATCGTCTTTCATGAAATTGATTGATCTAGAAGCATAACAAGCTCATATTGCACTTTCTGGCTTTTTGTACAAGAAGAAAACTTTTTACTTTAACTTTATGTACAAATTTAAAATGTGTAAGAGGGACTAACTCATATTTTTCAACGAGGGGTTTTCTGAACCCTCTTGTATGATCTCTTTCTGTTCCATTGCATTTTGTGTGAATGCTGTGATCTTAAATTTACCCATAAGAATGCCCTATGAGAATATTCCTCCTCCGTGCATATCTCTTGAAGATAAGCCTCATATCTTCAGCCAGAGCATAGAAAGTGTAAGCGGCAGCTATCTGTGGAGCTGAGCTGGCTCCGTGGCCTGCCAGATCTGGAGCGATCACTTCGTAGCCAAGGCGAGAAAAGAAGTCCAACTGGCTACCCCAGATATCTAGCGAGCCTCCCACCCCATGGATGAAGAACAAAGCCAGGTCTGAATGTGTCTCTTTACAGGCCGATATCTTCCTCTCACAGTCAATCACCACAGTGCGCTTGGGTTTCCGCCTGCGCTTCCTGGGTTGCTGGGACTGGTCAGTTGGTCCTGTTGCAGGTGCCTCTCCTGCTGCTCCTGTTTCAGATGCTCCGTTGTTTCCAGCTGTGACAGATTCTGAGCGGGACTCAGGAATGCTGACAGGTGGTGATGAGTTACGACAGTCTGTCAGTTCAACCTCTACAGTGCTGTTTGGTTCTGTTTCTCCGTTCTGGCAGGTTTTCAGCTCTGCACTAGCCGTCTCACCCAAGTTCTCAATGAACAGCTGTCCATTGCGGTACACTGTGATTTTTCTCTTGCAGCTAACACTCCCTCCCTGAGTGGGTTCCTCCACCATCGGCCTGTCAGGGATGATATGTCGAACCCGCAGGACCCGGCCTGGTTTTACCTCCACAAACTCGTAGCCGTCTGCAGGTTCTGAGGTTTCTACAGGAACCACAGTGTTGGCTGATTTTGAGGTGAGGCAGCACAGGAGACCTTCTATAAAGCTGGTCAGCATGGCTGCCAGTCTGAAAGGAACACAGCCAATTAAAACTCACATAATTCAGCACATAATGACACATGAACAAAGGTCAATAATGTGATCCAAATTAAGTTAAAAGTTGTACACAAAAAATGTATTTACATCAAATGTGTATTTTGTACAATCAAAATCATTTAGTTATCATTTAGTTATCACTCTGAATATGTAATATATCACACTATCTTAATGAATAGTCTTTTTTTAATGTGCTCCTAAAATTTACCAATCAAAAAGGTAAACAAGCCTTAAGCCCGTACGGTCTGGCACCTTTTTACAACTCAAAGCCTTGTGATTTTCTAAGCATCGTTCCTCAGAGGCCTTTAGTGTTATTAATAGCCTCAGACAGTAATAGCTCCCTGAGTTAAAGCTGTCCACCATGTGTTCGCTCTGCAGCAGCACACACTGCAATACTGCCAGTCAAATCCACGGGACAACCAACCAGTTAACAACGGCACTGTCTACCAAGTATGTTTTCAGAAGTATATATATATATATATATTTATGTAAGAAATGAGACATTTGAGTATTGTACATTAAAGCTAACACATAAAACACAAAATTCAAAGAATAAATTAGCAGAAATGGTAATGAACCCATGGTTTAGATACAACAGATATTTTATTACTTCATGCCACCACCAAATTAACCTCCTCACGAACTCCAAATTGCTTCTTTTGAAATTTATTCAAAATTTTAGTTAGTAAATATTCCAAAGAAAGAGGAGTCTGCAGTATAAGTTTCATACAGAACACAGGTATCCAAAAAATACAGTTTTAGTTTATTATCAGCCATAGCAGCAGCGCAACACCTGATATGGTCTGCAAGTCTCTCAGCTGGTGGCATTATCCTACCTTCCTCCCTCCCAACTAGAGGGGATTAAACTCTCTGTCTCTCTAAGTCCATGCAACAAATCTGCCTCTCCACTGTCTTGATGAAAACAGTGACACTGTGCTCTGACAGTTTTATCCACAGCGTGAGTTGTTGCGTCTTTCGGTAAACGGTGTCATCCATCAGCTACTGTTTTCATCTGGGGATTATGGGCACAATGTAATACAGCATTCCAGCTTTGCAGGCTATTTTCATGCTCTTTCTGCTTATACTTGCACATCCTCTCTCCCCACAGCAGTGTTCTGCAGTGCTGTGTGTGCTAACAAGAGTACGCTGAGTAGGCCATTTTGATATCAGACAGGGCGACTCGTCCAACCCTCACGATATTTTAAAATTAAAAATCATTAAAAACATTAAAATCATTTTAGTAGACATTTGTGTTCTTAAAAGTCTTATGTTGACAGTTTTTTTGTTAGTGACCATTTATATGAAACATAATACACAGAGATTTATGCCCTACAGCAACAACCCTCCCCCAATTGCTTGACTTCTTTCACCCACCTGAGATATTAGAATTAACTTTACTATACTGCACTTTACTGCACATATATGCCATGATTTAAAATGCAAATTTAGCAGTTTTTCATATAAACAAAAAGCACAATTGCAGCAAATGTTTATAGTAAAACATCAGTGTCTAGCACAATTACTAAAAAGTATCTGTCTCACCTGTCACCCAACACCTTAATGGAGGTTGTGATAAAAGCATGCTGCATACTGACAGTGATAACTTGTGTGGCTTATCATAAATCAATCAAATCTTTAGTTTGACTGAACAGAAATAATGTCTTTAAGCACATTTACATTGTAGTGACTTGGTCCAATGGTAACAAATCAGGTCATAATTGGTGCAGGCCACTCAGGACTCCATAGACTTTGGAAAACAGCCCTTGGGCTCCTTTTAAACAATACCTGACAGTTACACAGAATCACACCTGGATGTATTTATCTTCTATTGCCACTGTTTGTTTGTTTTTATCCCGCAACATATCCCAAAGATAGGTTTTGTAACTGTGGGGGTCCATCTTCTTCACTATGTTGTTTAGACTTAATTTGATGAAATACTGCTTTTAATGCCCTGTTTGTTTCCTGCTGCGGTTTTACATGGCTGCTGTTGTCAGTGGCTGCATCAGACTGTTACATAACACAACTGGGACTGGGTGCCCAGAAAAGGGGGATTAAAACAACTACAGCAGGTTCACTGTTGATGTGGAACCAGGCTTGCCAAGTGCATGTCATACAGTGTTTTTAAGTCAGAGCAATTTCAGGTGTATGACATCATTTCAAATAAACTGTGTGGGCCATTAGCAGTTTGTAGATTATCATGTGCTGCATAGTAAATCATCTGAGTTATCCATTTAAGTTTTTGTCAACACACTGTAGCTATGGTTACAATCAGAGTAGGTTCTAAACATTGTTTACATTTGTGTGAATTTCTTTGAGTATCAACATATTTTGTGCCATAGTTTATGATATTTCTGGTAAAACTGAATGGACTGTGTATTACATCCATTCAACAAAGTCGTTATGACCCATCTGATAATATGACACCACTTTAAGCAATATCACAGTTGTCAACAGAGAAAAAATAAGCATTTTAAAGTCAGCTGCAGTTGTTTGGTTGGTACAATAGCCTGTTTAAAGTGCAGGCTCCATCTATTCGCTTGAAACAATAAATACGGCTTGAATAGACTGGTCTGATGCACAGTGTGAGGCAGGTGCTCGAAGCTTTTTTCTCTTTCAGTGTAGGCCAAAAAAATGTGTCAATAAATAAAACATCATGCGAGACGTTAACACCAAACATTCAATAATTCGTTAGTCTTGAATAGTTGCTGCTCAGCTTGATAGTGCAATACATTTCCCCTCGTGTCAAAGATCCGAAAACTATCTAATTCAACCAATAACAGTCCGAGCAAAACAAAAGAAATACGCGACAATGAAGCAGAATACTTACCTTTATCAAGGCTATATTTCCTTAAACTTCAAGTATATGATCAGATTGATGCGGTTTTCTTATGTAGCATCGAGGAAGAAAGAGAGCTATAATCTGTTGCTGCCAATCCAATAATCTAATTCATCTGGATTTTGTTGTCCTGGCGGCAGCCGCCACATGGCGGCCGGCCGGCTGACAGCAGGTCTCTTTAAGGGGTCAGAAGGTAGAACCAGATATCTGCGTGGAACTCCAGCCCTCCACTAACATGCTGTAACTTCGGACACGACGTAGAGACGCACCGGAGCCCTCCGTGTGTCGTTTTTTTTCTTTTAATCCATCAACGTTAGTGCGACTGCAGCCTCCTAATTTTCTTAGTGAACGTGAAAAGCTGCCCCCTGCTGCTATGTGGTGTGGGGAAGCAGAGGACATATTAAAGGAAAGACACTTGTTTGCTTTGCAAACATAATAGTGGTTTGTTGAATTAGTTTATTTCCAAAAAAGACTCAGATGTAGGTGAAAGATTGAGAATTTGATCAAACGTTGTCCACATCTTTATTTCTTAGGTTTGTACACCACACCTCCACACCACCTGGCCATCATAAATGTTACCACAGGTGCATTAATCTAAATGTCATTTAGTCATTTATGTTTTGATTTACTGCTTTTGCTCTACATATGTACAAAACCAGACAAACTGATTTGTGGCCAGAGGTTATGCAAAACACTTCTTGTATAGAAAACTTTGTATGATCAAATTTAGTTAGCTGCAATACAATATTTTTACAATTCTTTAAATGTAGTTGCGTTGTCATCTAAGATCAGTTATATTCATATATGATGCTCTTTGCTTTTTTGGTTTTGAACTTTTTTTTAAAAATTAATATTTAAACCATACAACCCAAATTTGCTAAGATTACCATGGAGGGATATTCCCTACATCTAGTCAGCATTTTATTCTCCAGCATTATAATGAGCTGGTGCTGCGGCGGTTGCTATGGCTGTTGTTGCTATGTAACTACTTGCAAGGTGGCAGTTAGTCTTCCCACTCAAGCTATGGTGTTGATATTATTAAGCCTTTATCGTTGTTTAGTACAGTGACATACGTAGCTGAAAGTGCATACATGTTGAATATTAAGGTCACAAAGATGGACAGAAATTATAAGATCAAGTAAATTTCAAGTAAAACCAAAAGTGCAAGACTTTAGCAATTCTCCTTCAAATCTTCTTTGAAGATACTCTACTATCATATGGTTTTAATATCTTTGAATCTCCTTATTTATGAAATATAAAGCCACTTCTCTTTAGATGTAAAGCATCCCTTAGTAAGATCAACTCACCACATAGCTATCAAACCCAATCGTGCAATTAGATTCCTTTGGAAATTTCCATCAATTATCGTCCGAATAATATAATATTTCTCAGTGAGTTTATGTCTTGTCAAATGTTTTAAATCTTTGTTTTCACAACATATTCCTGAAAAAAAGTATATTTCCCACACAGCTGAATATTTTTTCTTATCGAAGAGAATAGAAGATGATAATAGTTCCTCACTGCCTTCAGTACATACTGATAAAGATCACTACATTTAGACAGTACATGTACATAAAATACTTAACATAGTATCACATCATGAGTTGGGTTTGTTTTTCATAGAAGCTTATCATGTGGAATAGAGAGGTCAACACTTTAGGGAGGGGCTAAATTGTGTTCTGTATAATGATTGGCTCCTCGATAAAGCTTGCAGCACGTGGGAGAAGGGGTAAGCCAATGGTAGCTCTAAGGGCGTGGTCAAATGAACATCGCTGCCTTCTAGCCATCATGCTAGCCGAAGAAGTCCTGTGTGAATAAGTTTGCGATCTCATGGAATGACAGTTTGGATTGTTTTTTTATAAGTGTGGTATCATTTTTACTAGATACTGGGATATATTATGGAAACAACAACTTGTGCGTGAAGGTTGCTGTTTTCTTTGCCAAGAGGACCCGTCAGGTTAGCTGTCTCGGTGAACTAGCCTGTAAGCTAGCGCGGCCATCACTAGCAGCATAACAAACGACAAGTCAAACCCACAAGTTGGTAATAAGACGTTGGAAATTTCTGCCATTAACATGGAGAAGGTACTTATCACACGACATGCTTGCAGCCTTAGCTTCAGCAGTACTGCAGAGTATATGGTAATAGCTAGCTAGCTAACTTTGGCTAAGTGTTAGCTAGCCGCTCGCCACACCTGCACCTCCTGTTCAGGCCAAGCCGGCATCGATTTGTGCTCTCAACTATTCGACTCTTTCCGGCTAATTCGAAACCACTTGCTCTACATTGTCACACACCCAGCTTTGACGTTGCAGGGGGCGAGTTGGGGAGATGGGTACCTTTTAGCGAGTCTGGTTTGATAAGATGAGGTAACGCCCAGCATTGACTGTGGCTGCAATAATTTGTAGATATCCGCTTGTATATGGAAATCTTTGACACCTAGATTGCTATCAAACAATAAGGATAAATTAGGTAAATAACCTCAGTCTGCCTGCTAAAAGCAGGAGGTTCGTGAAAGACATCACAGATGTTATGAGACCTGCAGTGTGGTGTTCGGTTACTAAAAGATAAAATAAACCAGAGCTGCTGGCTTTGATAATAATATTAATAATATCATCTTCTTACCCCCCAGGCTGATTTCTTGAAAGGACTTCCAGTCTACAATAAGAGCAACTTCAGCAGGTTCCATGCAGACTCTGTTTGTAAAGCATCTGTAAGTAGCATACTTTGCAATACATGTATTGGTTAAGATGTTACAATCTGAGGAAAGTCAAATGCTCTTATATTTGTTTAAAAAATCTCCTTTGGTGAAATTTCAGTTAAGTAACTACATATATTTGGACACTGATACAATTATTGTTGTTTTATTTGATATTAAAGAATGTGAGTCACAGTTATTTAACCAATATGGTCTTAAAATACAGAGTTTAGGCAAGGAGTTTGTTACTACTCCTTAATATATAGTACCCTCCCTTTCAGGGGCACAAATGTTGGTCAGACATTTGACTCAAATGATCTTCCATGGGCAAGTGTGGACTGCTCTATTGTCATAACCTAATTTAGTAAAACTGTCTAGATGTATTTCCGATTGTGGCATTTGTATTTAGAAGCTGTTGCTGGGATCTAAGATCACTCAAAGGTTTTCTCAGGGAAAGAGAAATAGGGTCATCTTTAGGTTCCAACAGTAAAACCCATCCTTCCGAGATATAGAGGTAATGTTATGAATGTCCAGATGAAGAGTTTGATTGTTTCTGAGAAAGAAAAAATGCACTACTGAGATCTGCTGTAGAAAAGCGCCTTCACATTCATGGAAGACAACATTGGTGGATGATCACAGGATTTTTGAAGGAGAAGACTTCGCAGTAGAAAATACACTGAGTTCACCACAAGGTGAAAACTATTATTAAACCCTATGAACTTAAAAAGCCAGAGCAACTCTGAAAAAGCAATATTTGAACAGAAGAAACAAGTTCTATCAGAATAACGTGGGTGGAGGGACTGCATGGAGAAGTCTTAGAAAAGCTCATCATTAAAACAGTTGGGAGACTGAGTGATGGCATGGGCATGCATGCATTCCACTGGCGCTGGGTCCCCCTTATCTGTTGATGTTGTGACAGAAGACGACGCAGCTGGATGTATTCTGAAGTGCACAGATAAACTCCTTTGATTCAGCCAAATGCAGCAAAGTTGTTTGGATTGCTCTGCACTTAACAGAGGGACAGTGACCAAAATCATATAGTGTAAACAACCAAAGCCTTTCTGAAGTAAAGAAATAGAAAATTCTGATATGGATAAGTCATCACATCTGAATCTGATAAACCTGCATTTCAGTTACTGAAGACAGAACTAGGTGCACAGACAAACTACTTTTTTAAAATTTTAATTAGAAAAAGCCCCTGAAAAAGATGGTTCTATATATCAAAGCTGTGATTTCTAAACCTTCTCTTTATGATTTGATGTAGATACACTCAGAATTAAAGTTGACAGTCAGCACCTTTAAGCTCATAAACACTATAACTAACTGTAGCTTTCTATGCACAGTGACAATGACTGTACTGTACACGTAGTTGTATTGGATACAGATAACTGTTAATATCTGAAGACCTCGCAGTATCAATATGAGCATGCACAAGAAAAAGGACCAACTATAATTTATAAGCTCTGATTTTTTTTTTTGTACAGAATCGAAGGCCCTCTGTGTACCTTCCAACACGTGAATACCCCTCTGAACAGAGTGAGTATAGCAAAGGTCTGAGAGAACATCAAACGATGAATTAACAGTAAAGATGCATTTAGAAAAGCCTTTGTGTTTCCACCAAATATTTGATTAATGAGCTAGGACTCTGACTATTAAAGAGACGTACATGTTTATTAAATGTATTACATGTCTGATGTTGATGAGAAACAATGTGGGGAAACGCTTGTAGGGCATCAAGAAGAGGGAGGAGAGTGTGGGGCTTGACAGATTACTAAAGGTGTAGTTTATTAGCCTTTTTCCTTCCTTCCTTTCTTTCTTCCTTTATTTAGCTTAACGTGGTTCTTAACCAAGTCAGATAACCTGGAAGTATCCAAATGACATATTAAGAGCTGATCAAATTGTATAAATGTTAAGTAAAGAAACTTTTGTTCCTTCCTTTATTTTCTCCAGCATAGAGGAACTGCATGCAGTGTTTCAGATACGTGACTTCACTTGAGTTACACCCATTTTTAGCCACTGAATGGCAAAAGACAGCATGCTCAATAGCTGTGGACTGGGAAACATAGAAAACACATCTAAATTGGTGAAGTCCAACAGAATTCGAAAGAATTTCTAAAGAGTAAAGAGTACAGACAAATGGCTTTCTGTCAGGTGCAGAAACAACTAGAATCCAGGCTTAGAAAAGTAGATTTGCAATTAATTGCTTGTGTCTGCTATGCTAGTTTTCTGAGTAAAAATCCTAATTGTATGATAATTTGACAAATCATAGATGTGATAAGCTATTGAGCATCTCCCATTAGTGTCTGAAACAACATCAAAGTTTTTGTGTTTGATGGTTAAAACATATTTAACATCGCTCCTTTGGTCTGGTTGGTGGGTGAGAGTTAACTATTAGTTAGTCATGACAACCTTATAGGAACTTTAACAGGTCTCTTCTACCTGTGGAATTTGTACAGAAAGAGACATAACATTTCAAGTTTGCTCCAAATGGGTTTGAAATGAAGTTTATTATTCATGTTTATATGGGTTTATATTACAAAAGTTTTTCCTTTGTTCCCCAGGTCCTCAGCAGGCCTGTTGATCCCCAGGTTCAAATCTTTTCTCTGTGTTACAAATCGAGATTGTGAAGGGCAAAAGAATATTAGAGGCCTCGATAAAGTAGCAAAAATATGCAGCCATATTGAAAGTTTTGCCACTCGGACTGGAACGGCTGGACAGAGCAGTGACGTAGGTGCATACGCTCAGCAGGAAACGCAGGCCCATCTTTTTTGATAGGAAAGCGGATTTATTAATTCCATGATTACTTGTGGTCACACCATTCAAAGCAGTGGTTGAATAATTACGTACATATTTACTGGGATTAATTTTGATCGAAGCGAATGTGAGCAGCCTTTCCTGATATCTTTTTCTTTGTTGGCTTCTTCTTTTCTTCATTGAATTACCAACCTTGATGGGGAAGTCATTTTTTATCTAGTTACTGAGTAATCAGCTTAGTGTAAGTGTGGCCAGTTTGTAGCATGGTTGCCTTTTTCAAAAATATTTACACATTTCTCCCAACATCTTTCCTTTACCGCAAGGAAAAGCACTTAAGAAAAGACTATATTTTATTATTTGATTTAACTTTTTGTTTGTTTATTCGACCTGTTCTTTCAGGTGCGGTCGTCCTCCTGAACTTCTGCAAATAACTCAGTGGCTCCCTAAACTGATCAGCTTTAGGCATAACTTGTTAGTAATATGTTGTCTTTTCTTCCCCTTATAGTTATTGTAACAGAGAAAACCAACATCCTCCTGCGTTACCTTCATCAGCAGTGGGACAAAAAGGTCAGCAGGAGCTTGTTTTAAGCCTTTTTTTCCTAAGAATAATGTCATTTATTGACAGGTCATTGACATTTATATTAGGTCCTAATTAGGCATGAGTGGTGTATAAGAATGAATAATCACTGGTTCTCTGTTGTGTTATTACTAAAAGATAATTGGGACTTGACTAACAGCTGTGAAATGTTTTGTGTCAAACAGAATGCAGCAAAGAAAAGGGAACAGGAGCAAGGTGAGGGCGACAGCCCAGCACCCCCACGGAAGATCGCCAGGACAGATAGTCAAGAGATGAATGAGGATTCGTAAAAATGTGTGTGTACGATGAAGAGAATATATGTGTATTTGTGCATACAGAGTGTAGCCAATATAAACTAAGAAAAACAAAGAATAACCCCACCTAAAAAAAAAACTAAAAAAAAAGCGTGATGGCTGGATGCATTCAGTGGAAGGAAAACAACAGCAGTTGTACGGGTGGGAACTTTATTCTCGGGTTTTATTCGTGTTGACTATTCCCTGTGGGTCGGCATACATGTATGTTTTTGTGTGCATGCTGAGCTGTGAGTGCGTATCGTGTGTTGTACTGTATGTGTGAGGTGAGTGAACAGCTGAAGAAGTGAGTAGATTTAAGAGAGACGGACTCGACAGATAAAGTCAGACACTACTTTTAAAAGCTATAATTTGTGTAGCCTTCTGTCATCTGGACAGTCTGCTCTGATCTGTATGAATATTTTGTTACCGTTTTAATTTTATTATAACTTGTTTATGTATGGCAATGAGCTTCCTGCCAGCCACAGTGCCCACCCTCTCAGTTTCACTGCCCACTGCAACCACATGGGGGCATTGCAGCATTTCTCCACACTGAGTCTACAGAACCAAGAATGCACTGTGACCAAGAGCACAAAGTAGAGCCAACTCTTCCTGAATCCCCCCCCGCCCTCGCCCGTCTGAAGTGTATGTTTAAGGTGAATATTGATATTGGCTTTCTATTCTGGGAGCTGTGCTTGTAGGATAAATGTTGTTGACGTTCCTGAGAAGTATTTGTACATCTAGCACCATCTTCTGGCTAATTGAGGCTAGTGAAAGTGTGACGTTCTCAAACGTCTTAGTTGTTCTAGCGAAATATGCACCTGGAAAAGGAAGGAAAAGTTCATTATAAATATGAAAATATTAAATGTGAGAATGCATTTTCAGCTGCACAACTTGGTAACAGCACAGCTATTGAAGAGAAATCTCTAAAGTGACATAAGGAAAAGGGAAAGGAATGCTTTGTGTTGTGTGTAAATAATTACCAGTACCAGAATTAGTTTATCCAGTTGAGTATGTTTGTGTCTGCCTTTTTGTTAAATAAAACATGCCCATGGATATATTAGAAGGAGCCCCTTGTTGTAATAAAGAGAAGCACCCAAATGGCCTGTGGATGTTATCTTGCCTTGCATGTTGACTGTTTCACAGCAGGATGTTATGTTCCAGGACCATTTCTAAAACTGAAGGAGTGATGGGGTTGTGGTGTTGTCTTGTGTGAATTTAGAAGGCATCAGCCAAGAGGCCTTGCAACCTGCCATCATGGTTTAGACCCCAGCTCAGGGTCCTGTTAGCTGCACTGTTCACCTTGTCTAGTGACAGTCCCGAGAAGGTTTTTGTCTGAGAGCTTGCTTGGATAACTGTGGGGGGTTTGAAGAGGTGTTATATTTTCAGCCATAGAATGCACAATAAGCATGCACAGGAAAGTGCAGTCACCATCCTGCCTTGTTCCCCTCATTCAGTTTTTACTGGTGTCAAGAGACTGCAGCGCTGAATAAATTAGCTCATCTTTTTGGTAAATGTTCTTATCACTGCCCAGCAGTCGCATTGAAGCCTCCTGTTCTTTTGTCAGTCGATGCTGCAGTGTGGGTTGACAGTGTGGTTCCTACATACAGTGTAAATACCCCGTTTTTCAAGCATAAAACCACACTATGCTTCTGCTCTGATAGACTGTTGAACTACACCCTAAGCCTTGCCCATCTCATGTGTTCAGTCAGATGTTCTTTTTAGCTTTGCTCAAATTAAACTGGATTTAAACTGTTTGTTTTTTTCTCTGTGTGTTACTTTAAATGTGTGTGTCCTGTGCCGAAGCACACATTTTCCGTGTAGTCCAAAACTAACGAGCTGAATTTCAACTTTAAAATTGGTGATATATATATATTTCAAGTCTGAGTTTTAAAGGTTCAACATTTGTGAGGGTGGAGGTAAAACATGCACGATGACCGTTTTGAAGGAACAAACTAGTCAAAAACATTCAGTGCATTTGAAAGAGTTTTATTAACTATTTTCCAGAGTTTACAAAAATATGACAAAATAAATTAAAAGAAATAAATACTCCCATTTTTCCCAGTATTTTTCTTTAAAAGACCTTTTTTTTTCTTTTTGTACAGTTGTACATTGGAAGAGCGTTTGATGTTCTGTCAGTGAGGCTTCCATGAAGATGTCTTAATTGTGAGGTTAGGGTCAGGTTTTAATGTAACTTTGGTGAGAATATCACCTGTTGACATCCAACCAAAAATCCAGAACACGAGACATTTACTAAACCCATTCAGTCTTCTTGCACAGACTTCTCATTACACTGATAATGTGGTAAAAGTGAAGATAAGACCAGACTTTTTGAAGAACTACTGTTCTGTTGATGATGAATTTGAAATGTGATGAGTCTCAGTGGTCCGAGCTGCTCTCTTCATTCGAGGGGTGCCTGTGCTTTGCCTGATTAGTCTGATGATGCCGTTTCAGACACAGGATTCATTTTTCCATGAAACTCAAAGCAGTTTAAGATATGTTACTTCAATTAATTTTTGTTTAAAGATGTGTTTTCCAAATATCTTACAGCTGCCACAAGTAAAAGGACAAAAGAAACAAATTGCTTAATCTTTTCCATTTCTAACCTATCTAGCTGTTAATTCCACCTGAATAAAGTGGAACTTCACACATAAGGAAATGACCCAACTCCGGTTCACTGTGACTCGGCAGCAAAACACCCAGATCTCCACCTTCTTCTTCGGAATACTGATTTGTTCTCTGCACAGTTTTGCAAATGATGATGAACGGACGCTATTGCATCATCATGTCATTTATCCCTGAAATCCAAATGCTGCAAGAATGCAGGTTTTAATGAGACTGGACTCAGCTACCTTGTACCACTGACAGCTGTTATTCTGATTCTCTGTAACAATGTGCCTCTGCCAGCCGGTGAGAACAATTGACAATGCTGACATGAATGTTCTCAGCTCTGCAATTCTTATTTTACATTTGCAATGAACAGCAGAAACAACACACCGCAGAGTGGCCGATTATATCGGAGACGACATCCTGCCCATTTCTGTATTGCATTGGATCTTTTTGACTTTTTAATCTGTGTGAGCACTTGGTCTCTTCTTTAAATGAGCTTAAACATGAAAAGTGACAACAAAAATACAGAGAATAAAAAAAAATCAGTTTGGAACTTGTAAATTATTTTAACACAAAATGGCCACTGGATGGAATTATTTTTCATGATGAAACTGAAGTAATATAATATAAAGAAAAGATGCATAAAATGATGAGGAGTGATGCTGCTGGAAGTGCAGCAAGGGATGTTAGTTTAGATTTACTGTCTTGCAAGTCAATTTAAACTCAAGTGTTATTGCCAAAAATCCTTGCCAGAAGTAAAAATGTGGAAATGCATAGTTAATGTTTCTGTCTCACAACCCACAGTACAGTGCAATGGCCTTTTCTCAGTGTGGACGTGTCATCTAATGACTCCATAACGCATTTCCCTTTAAAAGCGCACCTAAAGTGCAGCCTGACACTCAAATGTTGCTGCTATACTGATGACAAGTGACTGATTTGATGGGTTAATAGTAAATCTTGGATTTCTACAGGCAGACAAACTGGCACCACCTTCTGGAGACCCAGCAGAATTGACATATTGGTTGATGATGGGGCTTACTTGAGGAACATGTTTTTCTACCATAAAGACAGTTGACATACAGCATAATATGAAGACGGCGCATTACAAAAGCTTTGAGCACTTTTTGATGTAGTTGTGAAAAACAATCTTCAAACTACAGCTTTGGCCCTTTCAGAGACACAGCTCATAGGCATCGAGTCAGTGTGGCATCACGTGACCACAGCCCTAATCCACAGTGGATATGTGGCAAGGACTCTAAGATGCCTGAAAAACCTCCCTGACAAATGCCCCATCTGTAGCCGGTCTAAGATATCCAACCCTGACTCCAATTGCTGTTTTTTCTCTTAATCATATCCTGCTCTTATATGAGGTTAGATGAGCTTTTTCATTTAGAGCCTAAATCTTTTGTAGAATACTGTGCATCATGGTTTAAAAACAAATCTCCAAAAGATGCTTACAAAAAGGATATAATGACAGCAATTATTGTAAAAAAAAACTACAATTAATAAGCCCATCTGAATATCATTTAATTACATACCTGTTGAGAACAGGGACAGGTGAGAAGATACTTTCAGTTTGTAAAAGGAAGAAATACAAAAGAAATCCAGCTTTTGCATAATTTAATGAGAGTGGCTGGTTTCGGGTCTATCGCCTGAAGGGAGAGATGTGATGTCAGGGTTTAGTGCAAGTGTTACTGCTTTAATTTTATACTCGTTTGCCAAGTCTGGCTGGAGTGTGTGGAATGAAGCACCATCTGTGTTTACAAGGCGCTCTACGGGCTTGGATGGAGAACAGCACGCAACAGGCATCCATGCTCCACTTTCTCAAAAATCACCTCCGTCAACTAGTTTTTCTTTTTTTTTTTTTGTTTCTCTTGGGGAAAAATACTGGTAGCAACAACTCGACTTTCATTTTGAACAGATCTGCCACAGGGAAAGGAGGAAAGCTGAAAGCTCCGACATCACCTCTGCTTACAAAATAAAGCGGGTTTACAGATGGAGGGCTTTTGTGATGAGAAGAACTATTAAAACACTGATCGATATTGCTTTTCCATTTTTCCGCTTCATTGTAAAAGTGAAGGGCCCAAGGAATCCTCACAGTTAAGAATGAGAGGGATATCTAATGATCACTTGTTGTGACAGGTAAAAGAAAAAAAAACACTCATTAGTTATTTGATATACAATCTGCAATTTTTTTCATACCACCATGTAGGTTTTTTTTAATACATTTCCTCCACAACGGGCTGTTGTGTGTGTCCTGGTGCGAGGCCACTGAGATGTTACAACCTCTGACTAGAAGAAACAAAGCTCTCTGCTTTAAAGGCTGAAAATAATAGAAACGCAGCTCATGCATTTCTTTATGTATTGCAGACAAGGAAGAATTTCTGTGTTGTGTCTAAAGATGTGTGTGTGTGTGTGTGTTATATTTCGGTCATGGTAGAAGGGCTTACGTCTGTCTTACAAAGCCTGTTTTTTGTCTCTCAGCAAAATAGCAAACCAAAACAACAGCTATCTCGTCGGTTGCTGCTTCACGTACCTCGACACATGGCCTGTGACAGCACAGAGGGTGTGTCAGGCCTTTCCTCACCGTAAGCACATCAGCTCTTCAGTTGAGATGTAACCAAGGACAACTTTTCTCTAACTCGAGCCACTACATTTTAGAACTGGCTAGGTCTAAGTCTGTGGTATGTCCGTTCTCGGAGCCTTCACCACCAGGCGAGGGGATCTCATCGGGAACACCATTCAGGTCAGACCGGGAAGACTGTCTTTCCGATATCTGCGATGATGATCCTTCTCCAGATCTGGGCAGTGAAGCCCCGTTCACACACGCTCCTCCTTCAGATTTCCCAAAGTTAAACAATTTCCCGGGGTTGAAGGCTTTATTGGGTGACTGAGAACGCTCCTGAGAGCTGCTACCTGATGATGAAGATGAAGACGATGATGCTGTCGCTGTGGTGTAAGTGGCTGCGGCTGCAGCAGAAGAAGCTGTAGCGCCTTCCTTTTTATTCTCAGGTGACTTGAGGAATTTGAAGCTCAAGAATCCAGGCAGTTTGGGCTCACTGCCAGTGGGTGACTGAGGGGAGCGGGCGCCACTCGAGGAGAATTTATTCTGCAGTGGGATGATCTGCTTCAGCTTCATCACATTATTATTGGCCAAAAGAGAGCTCGGCCTTTTGGGTTTGTCCGAGCTGCTGGCCCCTCCCCCTCCACCCCCAGAACGAGATTTGCTGCTGTGATTTTTGTCGTGGTGGTGATCCCCAGAGGAGTCATTTTTGCTGTCGTCCCGCTCCCTTTCTCTGCGGGCCATATGCTCCGCCTGCCTCTGCCTCTCTTCCTCCTCCCTCTTCCTCCGCTGCAGCTGCTGGTAATGCTGCTGTGCCTGCCGCTCATGCTTCTGCAGAGGAACAGAAACATTCACATGATGTGTTTACCAGAATCAGCACTAACCCAGCTAACCAATCCAATACTGCACTGCTACCCATCTAACAACCCCCCTGACTACAGTAAGAATCCTGCCGCAGAGGCCACTACAAACTAATCTATTCCCTTTATTGTGCATTATAGCTGATTGCAATGCAGTCATTCTACAGCTGTGTAAAATGTAAATAAACAGAACAGAAGGCAATGATTTGCAGATCCTATAAACCCATATTTTATTCACAGCGTTGAAAACATCAAATGTTGAAAGTAAGACATGAAGAAGAATATTAGCTAATCTTGAATTTGATGTCAGCAGCACATCCCAAAAAAATTGGGACAGGGCCTGTTTATCACTGTGCAGCATCCCCTCTTCATTTAGCAACATGAGAACTGAGGAGACCAGCTGCTTGACCTTTGCATGATGAATGTTGTCCCATTCTTGTCTGATAGAGGACTCTAGCTGTTTACAGTCCTGAGTTTGCTGTATTTGGTGTTTCAGCTGATGAAAGTTCTGGACTGTAGGGAGGCCAGTGCAGTACCCAGACTCTTCTACTGCAAAGCTATGCTTTCTTGAGATAATCTGGATGGGAGAACACGTTGCTGTATATACCTTTCAGCAGTGGTGGTGCCTTTCCAGAAGGTCCCTCCACTCTTTAGTCCAGAGAATATGGACGATCAATGATTTAAAACAAAATTTCAAAATTTGGATTCATCGAATCAGCTGTTTTCAACCTCATTTTAACCAGAGAAGCTGGTGGTGTTTCTGGATCATGTTCAGAGAGGGGTTCTTCTTCCTTGCTCGATAGAGCTTTAACCTGCATTTGTGGATGGCACAGCAAACTGTGCTCATGGACAATGACCTCCGGATGTGTTCCTGAGCTCATGCAGTGATTTCCATGACAGAATCATGCATGTTTTTGATGAAGTGATGTCTGAGGATCCAAAGATCACTTGCATTCAGTACTGATTTTCAGCTGTGTCCCTTGTACTGACATATTTCCAGAATCTTTTGATTTTTGGAATAAATTATTAAATAATCAAAATCTTACCCACTTTACATTGAGGAATGATCAGATTCATAAACTTCTTCACATCTTTACTTCTGAAAACTCTCTAAAGTGCTCTTTTTTACATCTAATCCTGTTACTGACCTGTTGCCCGTGAACTCATTTCCAACCTTTTGTTGCCCCTGTCCCAGCTTTTTGGAGACATGTTACTGCCATCTGGTAAAATGTTTCACTTTCAGCATTTGATATGTTTTCTATGGTCTGTTGTGAATAAAACATCAGTTCACAGAGAATGTACAACAGTCTGAAAAAATAATCCAACAGGGCTGCAGTAAAGCATCACAATCATTGTGCACCAGAAAGTTAAGTAAGTAGCCTGCTGAGGACCTACAGAGTTTAGAACTAAACTTCATTTTGTACATGCAATGTCGCTATGAAAAATTCAAGTTGTCTCATATTGCCTCATCCTTTACCTTAAAGGCCTCCCTGCGCTGATAATCAAGTTTAGCCATCTCTTCTCTGACCCACGTAGGAATATCAGGAATAGCCACATGGATGACGTACTTCAGGAGGATTGCAAAGTGCTGCAACAGACGGATAGGTGGAGAAGAGAAAAAAATTTATCAATATCCCAGAGTTCAGAAATATGCCACAGTGTTACCGATTGTTACTGAAGGTATTTCTGGCTCAAAAACCTCTTGGTACGCCTGACATCTTTATTAGGCCAAGACAGAGCTTTAAGCTGTTTACCTCTTTCTTAAAATAGACAGGCACAGAGTGCAGAGCTGACACAACTCACATCTGAATACATACTACAGGCAGTAGGAGTGACATCGATGGTGCTCTTAATCATTTGTTCATGCTTTTACAAAAAGATGGGTTGGAAACCCGTTTTGTATGTGTAACTATCAATCTGAACAGACGCGATGTTTCGATTCTCTTATAAGGTGCTTTGTCTGCCAGACACCTTTTGTCTGATCACCACTTCAAGATCCAATGTAACATTTCGGGAGACATATTGGCAGGACTGCGATATAGTGACATTCACCACCATGTGAAACCCCTGCTCAACTTCTCCTTCAGCTTTCTAGCTTCTCATTTCATTGGTTTTTCACAGCGCATACAAAAGAGAAGTACAGCACCCAGAACCAATCAAACACTTCTTTTGGAGTGTATGCTCTGTTTGAACTTGCCTTTCTGAGACTGTCATTGCTCTGCAGATTTAAAGCAGAAATCCTCAGCTATTGCACTGATGACTGATTTTGCTCATGATATGTCTTGTAACACATTAAAGAAATCCTTATGCACATGTTAACAAGTTTAAAAACATAGTTAAAGCCTTTCAGGTGGCAAAATATCACACCAGAGTAGTTGAGTTTGCAGCCCAACAACCTGGCATATTTTGTGTTAGCATACATTTTGTGTTGGAATGTGAGAAAAGTTCTTATATCGAAACTTCTGTTACCACAAAAAAAAAAAAAAGTAGAAATAGTACTGCTCTAAGCTTCTCAGACTGACAAGCAGGAGCGAGCTGTGGTACCTCGAGGATGACAATGGAGATGATGGCCATCTCAGGGCTGAGCCAGGGAAAGAGGCGCTGTAGCTGACCGCACTGACCAATCAGGTAGCAATTCACTATGATGGCAATGAGGCCCATGGCTTCCATGGCAGTCTGTGAACGAGGAAAAGAAAAGTGTTTCATACCATCATAAATTTGACTTGATTTTAAAATTATGGTAATGTTTACATAATTACAAAATATCCTTGATTTTCAGTGCCAGTGCCTTTCCACCTACACACCATATGGTGGTATCACTAAAATATTTGAACTTATAAGCAAAGCTAAAAAATCTCATGATCCAACTTTCAGAGTGAACTTTTAGTTTCTTACCTGCCACTGGCCGATGCTCTCCACTCGGACCCCAAATGGCCTCTGCAGCCCAGTGCACAGCTTAAAGGCATCACTGCGAATCTCAATGATGTTGTTGATGAGAGCACACATGGCAGCCAGAGGAAAGGCAGAGGAGAAGAGCACCACGTAGCCAAATTGGACAAACATCTCTTGATAGTCTTGGAAGGTGTCCTGATGGAGGACAAGTTGGTGCATTAAACCACGGCTATAACCTACTTATGCAGTCTGAATGAAATGCTCAATTCAAGCTTCAGAGCTTTATATATGAACTCTGACAACAGTATGAGAAGAAGGGTTCACCATTTAGCTGCTGTTCACCCAATATTAAAAAACATTCTTCAGTCTATTCCAATTGTAAAGACCGTAACTGTACGGTAAATCTTAATGGTTTATGTTGCAGATTCTACTATGAAAATCTGTGAAAGAGTGAATGAAAAAGTGAAAGAAAACCTTAAAATATTACATTTTCTGAGTGTTAGTCTAATGTTTTTCAAAGCGAGGAGGGCAAAGAATGAGAGAAAGCAAAATTTGTTTTTAATAACAAGAATTAAACAGTGACTTGTGTGCCCTGATCTCTTTAGCTCTTAGCTGTTGCTGTGAACTTTTTTCAGTAGCAAATTAAAGAAAAGAGTTTGGATGTTTTTGTATTGAAAATTGTGCCGGTTGAGTTTTGTAAAGACTCCTTCTTACGGCATATGTCTGCATGCAGCTCTCCATCTCAGCCTGAGTGAGCGTTGTGCTCTCACTCTCCTGAGGAGGATCAATCCACGACTCTTTTCTTGTTTTGGGCTCGGGCCTCTCTACGCTCCGACCTCTTCTCCTGTGACGCAGTGATGTGCTGCTCTCAGGCCCAGAGGGCAGCGAGGCAGCGTTGCCAGCAGCTGCAGCAGCTGCAGCAGCAGCAGCAGCAGCATTATTTCCCTCAGTCCCGCCTCCTCCAGAGTCCTTCACATCATGGATTCCATTATCATCGTCGTCATCGCACATTTCAAACACTGAGGCAGGGTCCATTCCTTTTTCAACCATAGTGGGGCTCCCGTCTTCAAGAAAACTGTTTTCCATTGGGGGTCCGCTACAGGCTGGCCTTCTGTCCACCTTGATAAAAACAACTGTTGTTACTGTATTTACTGTTACGAAAACTTATAGAAGTGTCCCAGCATGAGGACGTCACGCACATCACACAGTACTGTACCTTCTCTATGAAGCTGACTTTCCTCAGCTTCAAACCGCAGTCAATCAAACTTTCCTCCTCTGTCTCTCCTTCACTGAACCTCCCGCTGTCAGCCTCGTCCCTCTCACCTCCCTCCTCCTCATCAGGCACACCACATCCACCGTTCAAACACTTCTTTTCCCTGAGAGGATTGAAGGCAGAGATAATGGGACATGAGACATACTGAGCATTATCCCCTCACAGTAGTGTTCCCAAGGTTTATTTACTCAATGTCTGACTGGCATGAATCATAATGGGAGGCAGCACACAAACAATGACAGCGGAAGACAAAGTGGTTTTCTATTTGAACCCAAGCAATTGTGTTTGTAGTGACTAATCCTGTGACCTTTGGGGTAAATGATCATTGTCAGGTTTTTTAACATATAATTTTGTCTTCTCTGCACTAAAAAGCTCTTCACCATATTTGTATTTGATTTCTTTAGAGACAGATTTAGAGTTTAATGGTTTTGACCTTCGTTCTGAGTGCCACACTCCAGGCCTGGTGCCCCTCAGTCCAGGTCCTGGCATGGTCTGGTCAGTGGGTGAGGCCTTGGCTTTTCCAGCTGCCAGCCGGGCATATTTAAGCAGCACTGAGAGCAGCAGGTCCCACACAGCTCTCAGTGTGAGCTCCCCCAGCTTGTGACGCTCGTACAGGTAAGGCTGCAGCACCTCTTTCACATTTTGAAGGAACTGGCGGATGATGAGAAGAGTGGCCAGCATCTGACAAGGAGAGGACAACAGTCACCACACTGAGAGAACACAGAAGAAACCAATAAGAGCATTTATGAGAATGCTAGGGTTTAGACAAAGACTACAGGACAGAGAGGAAATTATCACAAATGCGAAAACCCACAAGAAAATGGATCAAATCAATTAAAAGACAATTAAGGGTGTAGGTTCCATCTCCAAGTTAATCACAAGAAGATCTATCTGTGATTGGTTTGTGTCAGAGGTGTAACATATCTCCAAGAACAAACAGGAAGCAGTGCAGCCAGAGTTTTAAGCTCCTGATTTACTGGGAATCTTTACCCCCCAAATCTTTTAGGAAGACTTATCTTGCAGAACAAATGCAAATTTCGCACAACGGGGAGCATTTGGGTCTACTTGAACAGTTTTGGGTTTAACTAACATTTGCAATAATATATAACTAAATGAGAAATAACTAAGACATGGCAAGAAATATAAACCATCAAATGTTCAAACAAAGACTCAGTATGGCAGACAGGCCACATTGTGTTTCCAACACTGACTTATTGCTTCTGCTTTGATGTACTATAACAAGCTAATCACCCTTTTCTTTGCAGTGAGCGATTTTTTTTCAGCACTTTTTGAACAAACTTTAACCAAATACATGGTTTATTTTGGTTTATTTGATTAAATCGAATAAACTCTGTGCTCAGACAACTTCAGTTGTTTTCCTCATCAGGTTTTACTGTGATCATGTTGCTTTGTTTCCCATGTTGGCAAAACCAATAAGAATGCAAATGTTGCTTTAACGCTCAAAATTGAGCAGGAATATTGTTTTCGTTCCACTTAATTTCTTTGTACCCAGAGGACAACAATGAACTTTTTCAAGAACTTCAGCATCACAGAGCTTACAGTTCATTATTGACTTTAACCTAAATGCAATTGTCCTCAAGTCAAACATTGCTGACATAATATTTTATATGCAGTCGCTGCAGCACAGAATATAAACACACAGCCACAATGAATTCCTGACAGGATACGAACACAATATTTTCAGTTTCTAGGGAACTGAGAAAAGCACTTACTGTTCTCCCACTGCTACCAGCACAGATACAACTGAGACATACACTGAAGTGACTAAATAGCAAAGCACATGATTTTTGCTTGATTAAAACAGAAGCTAACAAAAAAAGATGATTAAAGGTTTTTGCACACTTTTACCAGATTTTTTTTTACCTAATTAAACTGGAAAGTCACATCTGCTTATATATTCAAGGTTACATCACTCTTTGCATGATAACTCCTGTATGTGGACTTGTCCTACAGGAAGTAAATATACTTGGACAAATATTTGGATTGGTTGGACAAGGAAAAACTATAAAGTCAGGAGGGCGTTAACAGATAATGAAAAACCCAGCAAGGTGCCACTCTAGCTGAGAGTGCAACAGAAAGTGACAGACTGTAGGAAGAGAATTTTAAGTATGAGGGAAAATTATTCACAAAAACAGCATGGAAGGAAGAGACCAAAAATCCCCAATGCCTCCACATAAATAAAGGGAAAAAAAGTCAAAATCACATATAGAATGATACGATATTATGCAGAGATGAGGTGGTCTGTTTAAGAACAATGGAAGGATGTAATGAAAGATTTTGGTAAATGATAAATTTTTTTAAAAAAAGCTTGTTTAACAATCAGAGTATGTTCTGAAGGGTACAAAGTCACAAGCCTCCCACGTATAGAGCACAATATGTATGACCATCATCAGACCAGCAGTAGACAAACCAGAGCAAACAAAGCCTTGCCTGGTGGACAGGTGGCATGGCAAAAAAAACAACCTTTAGTCCCTCCCAGAAAGGCTTAACAAGAGTCATACTTTGGACCTGAGTAAAGCCCTGAAGAACCAGGGAACAGAGACCACAAATGTCTGGATCTTGAAGATCAGGGAAGGCAGCAAATTGACCCGGACCTGCCGCTGCAGACTCCGTAACAGACACAACACCAGCAGCATCTTTCACAAATGGACAAATGGGTCGATGTGTGGATGAATGGGTAGGTAAATCAACACAAGTAAGCGGACGGAGCGAAGCATTTAAGAATGAAAGACTGCTACAAGACATGCAAATGTATGATGGCTGGACAACGTCAGAACAATATTAGGACAGGGATGTTTTGTACCTCCTTCAGGCGCTCCATGTCTTTGAGGTAGAATCCAATGTAAAAAAGGCTGAGATAAGAATTTACAAACTGAAACTATAAGAGAAAGAAATGCAAAGTGAAGATAACTGTGTGAAAATTCAACACTTTGAAAAAGTATGATTGCATTACAGTGGTAGAGATAAAATCCACTTACAAGAACCATTTTTATGATGAGATTTTTCTCATAGGCACTCTGGAGTCTATAGTTTTCTGTGGAAATATAACATAAACGAACAGCACTGTAAGAATGCAATACACTGCTAAATTAAAAGCAATAGCGAATTAGGGTTTAAAAGAGATAACATAACATCCACAAAGAATGTGAATGAATCACAGACATATTTCTTTATTAAGAGATATTCTGCTGTGAGTGTACATGTGGATTAGTTTAGTTCAACTCTCACCCATGTCATTGAGCCAGCAGGCAATTTTCCTGTACACCTCGTCACATGCAGTCACAGTGATAGCTAGCATGATTTTGGGGATGAAGCGAGCTAGCCGAGGCATTTCCTTGATCCCCATCACAAACTCCTGCAGATACACAAAAAAAGAGGCTTTCTTACTGGTCAACCTCACAAAAGACATTGAGGGCAAACATGCATTTATGTTTCACTGGACTGAAACTGTAAAGGAGAAATAATCTGCTCTGGAATTACTGCTATCTGTAACCTGTATTGTCTGTGGTGTCTTGATGTTTAAGAGGCTTTTTGTATCCATCCATAAACTAAACAAAAAGGTTGTGGAGTTAGACTTCCACCACCAATCCTACCACTGCAGCAGAACACATAGATAAAAAAAATGAAATAACTGTTGACAGCAGACTGACCTGCAGCTCAAAGCAGATGAGCATAACCAGGAAGACAAAGCAAAGACAGAGAATACAGATGGGCAGGCTGACCAGCCACCTGAATACACGCCTCCGCCATGGAGGATAGTAGAACTCCTCACATCCGGTTATAGGACTGCAGCGCTTGATTCCCTGCAGACAGAAAGCACGAAACAACATGAAAGAGAGAAACAGAGGAGGATCAAATGTTAAGAGGAATCAGAGCTTTAGATCGTCTCACCCGAAACTGAGGTCGTGGTTCCTCCAGGGATTCGGCGGGTGTGTCCAGAGTTCCCCACTTGTACGCCAGCTCAGCACCCCTCCTCTTCCACCGCTCCAAAAACAGAGTGGCCCACACCACGTTGAACAGTGCAAACACCACGCAGCAGATGTCACGACTCGTCTGAGACAACACAAACATGCAGTTTCTGACTGTTATCAGGTGATGACATTTTTACTTAATAATTTAAGCTTTAAAGGAGTTCTCCTCACCTGATCCGACTCGGTGAGCATCCAAAGCACAAACCCGATCACAGCAGGATATAACATAGAAGTGGTGTAGAAACCCAGCCAGGCAAAATACATAGCGATCTTTACCCCAAAGTAGTCACAGATATCATCTGTAAATACCCATTTAATTGTTCAGATTACAGAAGCAACATTTGGTCAGTGACTGTGTCAGAGAAAAGAGAGTAAAAAACAAAGAGCAAAGAACTGCAAACAAGCAAAGTGAGCGATTCAAACTGTGCTGTGGTTACTCTTGTGTGTTTATGGATGCAATATATGAGACACGGACCTAAAGGCTGTTTCTCACAGACAGCCTGCACCCAAGACTTCATCAGCTGACTGAGGATCCTTTGCTCATGGAGAGGAAATACTTGCTGGATCACACCTCTCGCACTCAACTCTGGGACTGCAAACAGTCAACCAAAAAGCACAAAATTTACTCATTTGTTAGAGAGAGAAACAAATAGAAGATACAGAAAGAGAAAAGGGACAATCAGATCCAACAAAAGATTATTTCCAAAGCCAGTCAAAGATGTGCCTTAGGATTAATAAATACAAATATCTGTGTTAAGCTACACTGTGCTGATAAAGGATGCTGCTTACTGATTGGCTGGCCCTCGAGGAAGTTAATATTATGAAGAACCTCCCCATGTTTGGCACGTAGATTATCCAGCCAGTATTTAATGATGCTCTGCCTCTCCTACAACAAGAAGAACAGCAAGCAATGTCAGAAAAACATGAGCAAATGAATTGCCTCTGTGTGTGTGAGACACTGACCTGTGAGGTGAAGAAGCACAGCTCGCTCTCGATGTTCTCATAGATGTAGTCCTCTTCGCAGGAGAAGCTTCGCGTTCCGCCACCAAACTCGGGTTTTACCGCCTTCCTCAGTCCCATTTCCTCAGCACCACGCAGTAAACTGCATCCACAGCGACACAGTTTTTATTCATTTTACTTTTCTAATATGTGGCAGGACTTTGAAGTGCATTATTTTCCCCTCAATCTGCTTTGATTACATCTGCTTTTGTTACCAACTGCCCACACCTCTCAGAACTGACACATTGTGATGACCCCCAAGCTGTTGCACTCTGCTGGCAGTTTTACCACACAACATGTAGGCGGAGAGAGCAGTACTGAGAGTGATTGTATAGTAACAGCAAATAAGCATAGTTTTTTCCATCTGAGAAAAAAAACATAAATTCCTGTTATTCAAGCTATGTTTTCTGCATTGTAAAATCCTTTGTCATTGGGTTACGAGGGAACTGTACTAAGTCAATAAGTTGATGAGGATTCTTAGTCATTCAGGTCATGGTAATCCTAAGAGCTTGAATAAGGGCAACTGGACTTGCATCTTAAAGACGTTTCACCTGTCATCCAAAAGGCTTCTTCAGCTCTGAGCTCGATGGTGGGGGTATCAGCTTATACGCAGAGACCAAAGTCAATTACAGAACATTTATCAACTATTTAATTTATCCAGCAATAATAACAATAACCCTCAGTTGACTTGTTAATGCTTAGGATAAATGTCAGTATAATACTAAAGCATAGTACAGACCAGCTCAACCCTCTTTCTCATCGTCTCATATCCGTTACCCTTCCTGTTCAGTCTTCATCATTCTATCAGATTTCTTACCTCTTCCACGCCTCCCCAACCCCCCTCATCCCATCATTCCTTTCTCCTGTCTTTCTGTCCTTCCCGGTGGCCTTGTACTGAAATTGCAATGATAATGCAGCACCACGCCTTCCGTTCCCTACAGGCCAACAGCTCACCTCGCTCTCACATGTGCCAGTATATATATATATATATATATATATATAGTCTACACTCTCACATCTGGGAGCACAGCTTAGGTGGGCTGGTAACATCCATTCATCATGCAGCTGCGAGCACTTGGAGGGGCAGTATAGTGAAGTGCTGGCAGCACCATGATGGATTACATCAGAATGCAAGATGTAAGCTTCTGCATCACTGAAAAATACAGCAGCATCAGAATAAAGGTCTGAGGCAAAACAAAACATTCTATCTATTTATCTATTTAAACCAACTGTTTAGTACACTTCAAGGCCTTTTCAGAGGTATGCAGCTCATGGTGTGACCATGAATCTTAATGATTCCCTTTCTTTTATTCAAAGTTTTTGCTTTTTACACCCTCTCTCCCCACAAACAGGTAGCCTAAATGTTGAGAAGCAATAAAAGGTAATGTGTGGACAACACTAACCTTGTTAAAGAGCAAAACACTGCTGAGGGAGAGCTTTGCTTCTAAGGTTTATGCTAATTTAGCAAATATCTATCAGCCATAATGTGTGCAAATGAAACTCAGCAGAACTCAGGTTGGCACAAAGTAAAGTGCCCAGTCAGAGCTGAGGAATGAGTAATGGATGGTGTGTCAGGTAAGTAAAATAGGACACGGATATTTGTGTAAGACTATGTTAACAGCTTGGGTTGTGTGTTCTGCTGGAGTTGCTTTTAAAAAAGGAAATGAACAAAAAAAAGAACAGCCATGTTTTCTGCTGTCCAGATCACTAACTTCTACTCAGTAAGAACTTCTACTTTTGCAACAGATCTCCTCTGAATAACATAAACAGGAGGCATAATACTAGAATTTCCACTAAATTCTGGGTGGCCGTGACTCAGTGGTTAGAGTGGGTCGTCCAATATCCAGAAGGTTGCCGGTTTGATTCCCACTCTTGCCACTCAAAAAATAGTGAACTGACAGCTGGAGGGGTGGGAGTCCACAGCTCAGGTGCCCTTGAGTGCTCCCTGGGTGCTGTGATTGGCTGCCCACCGCTCCAGTGTATGGCATCTGTCTCCATGAGTGTGTGACCCTGTGCATGTGAGTGTTCAACAGGTGCCAACCTGGATGGGTTAAATGCAGAGGAGAAATTTCATGTACCGTGTTTCCCTGTATCTGCATGACAATAAATCTAGATCTGATCTTAATCTTAAAATAATTCAACATATGGTCTGACACAAAAAAGGGAAATAAAAGGGGAATGTCTGCCCAGAGTGAAGTTGAGACAATGTACTTTCTGGGTTAATCTGATAAAATGTAGGTCAGCCTACCTAATAGCAGGTGTGTGTGTTTTTATGTGTGTGAAGAGAGCGACTGGGTCATGCACTCAGTCCACCCCTTCACCACATTACCTTTCCCTACTTCTTCCTTTTTCTCATTTTGCCTCCATCTTCCCCCACAGTAAATCTCTTACTCTGACAGCACTGTTTTTCTCTACCACTGCTTCATCTTTCCCTTTTCCTCCTGACCATCCATCTGTTCCTATTCCATTCATGGGCAAAACATTTTATTTGAGAGGCACATTGTTAAATGCACAGTCAGCAAACAGGGCTCAATATTTGTCAAGCGGAGAAACGAGGTACAGAACAACTGCCACCATGATACCTTGGATTGTATTTCTCAGTGTTCGTACACCAAAGTCAGCACTTGGATTAAAATGGCCCTGGGCTCAGCCCCAATTTTCCTGAGGTCTTGATTGAAAAAAAGCACAGCTCCAGGCAGCACGGGCAAAGTAAAAACAATCCCAACAATTTGGCTGAACTCTAAATTTAAAGAAAGAAAAGAAAAGAAAAACTTGAATTTGAAAATCAACTTCAAACCAAAAGGAGAGGAGTGCATCTGGCTGCTTCTTGGCAGATGATTCACAACATAAGAGCTAGACTGTTATGCATCCTATAGCTACAGATAAGTTTCAATTTCACACCAACACAGAACGGCACAGATATTTTTGTATTTTACATTCCAAGTCTAGTTGTAGCATTTAAAAATAACCACACCGCAAATTACTGGAGGAAGAGGTCATGCATTATTCATAGGCAGTTTTGCTAATTTCTTCCACATTGGACAAAAATAGCTTATTCTTACTTGTAACTTCTTACTTACATTCTGCCCAAAGTAATGAGGTGATGAATGGATACAGCTACAGCTAAAAGAACAGTTACAGCAAAGCCTGCACCAGGTCATGACAGCAGATCTGATTCTACTGAAGCTAACAGGGCACACATAAGAGTTTCAAACATATACATATATATATATATATATATAACAGTATTTAAATGAAATCCTTCAATATTTCAGGGGGCCAATGAGGTTGAGATGAAGATATTACTCGTCAACAGAGTCAGGCCAGCTGCTATGTTGAGCTGCTATGTCGAGCATTTCCTCTTAATTTTCTCTTAACTTCATATTTAGAACATGAGAGGCAACAAAGAGGCAACAGTTTTTCCACTATCAACTACAGAGGGCGAGAATAAGGCTCTCCAACCACTTCTGCATTACAACACAAGAGAAAATGTACTGTATGATGGTGAAGAATCAGTTTTGATTTTCACTTCAATTTATGGTCAACTGAGGATCTGCAGGTGCTAGATGAAACATAATAAGATATCACACTACCTTACATGCAAAGAAAATTATAACATTATATCTATTAACTCAAAAAAACAATGAGGATAGAATGAATCGTCATAACTTCATCCCCACTGTTAAAGAAAAAAGGTCATAAAAGTTGAATGAGTGAAAAAATGAGAGAAATTCTCGGCAGATTTCTTACTTTTCGTATGTAGCGGTGATGAAGAATGCGTAGACTCTGGTCTTCTTATGGTGTCGGATTTGGATGATGAGCTCTGGGATTCCCAGCCGGATGTGGTTCAGTAGCCAGAGTAATGTGTGGTCATCTGTGGCGTCTATGGCAGGAAATGAAAAATAAAAAAATTTATTTTCTATCATCTACGCAGGATCAACAGGGTGCTCCCACAGTCGATTACGACTTATTCCTGGGATGCAGCTGGAGGTTAAGAATAACTATTTCACTTCTTTCTTTAAGCTGCAAAAAACGGGACACTTAAGGAGTTAAACACATGTGCGTTCTTTGCCTACAGCGACACAAAGCAATGTTACAGTCTTACGTGACTTTAAAATGAAACATTTAACACTTAATGGGGCTGTGGTGAATGATGGAGCATCAACATAAAACCTGTTACGATTGGCCAAAAGATGTAATTCCATAACAGAATTTTGTTTATGTGTACACGTACATAATTGTTTGTGGTCTTGTGCTGCTGTATTTTAAGGGAACAATATTTTGAGCAGGGAAAATTAGTAGGCCTGCCTTCACTTCCTCAAAAGTGCTTTTGGAGGGTGAAAACGTAGTCTTCGGTTTCAGCGGTGCAGAAATAATTAACAGAAAACTGTCATGAAATTGGGATATAATGACTTTGGCTTGTACTGTGCTGACATGCTAGTTAACAAAAGAAAACAGAATGAAAATAAAGATAAAGTTTAGAGTCACTCCTATAAGTGGAGCCCAACTCTTGAGCCACAGCAGGCAAAATAGTAATCTAGTCAGTTTTAGTGCTATATCTAGAGTAATTAATCAGTTGTCTTAAAGTATAAAGTTTGATGTTGTAGTACAAAGCCGTACTGCTCTTCATCAGAAACGATCTGACATCTTAAATCGATGAATAAATGAAAATTTGAGCCTTGTAGCGAGCAAGCGTTTTGTTTCTCTTGTTGTCTGTTCATCATTGGGCCCTGTACATAATCCCTTTTCTAAAGAGGATACAAATGTGTATTACTGGCTACATTAGCATAGCACTATCAGCTTATACAATCTATATAACTTAAACGGCTGGGGAGGTGCATCCATAATATATAACTGTGAGAATAATTGAAAAGCTAATTTTGCCTGGCTGAAAACAGGCAACTAAATCTACCAAATGCTGAAAATTAACAGCCAACTTCTCTGAGTATTCTGCTATTTAAATGTGAACATCACTAGTCACCGGTCATTTATGAGACTGAATCCTTGTTGTGGCAAATTTGACCTTTGGTCATTTACTTCATGCAGCTCCCGCTTTCCTGTCTCCATAAAACCTTTCACATTGACTACGTCCACATTTGACAGTATTGGTTAAAGGTTTACAGGCACTTCTTTCTGATAGGTTATGTGCTACAGATGCACCATTTCATTGAATGTTTTCAGAGACATACTGTTCAGATAAAAACATTTGTGGATGTCTCCGAGTGCCTGACCTGCAAATGTCATGAGAACATCGCAGTTCTCTGTGGGCACCGTTTTCATCCAGGACTTATGAGACATGATGTGTCTCCCGGCCTGCAGCAGCCGCTTTCCAAACAGCTTATCTGAAAGACAGAGAGACAGTGAGGGAAGGGGAAAAGAGGGTGAGAGAGTGGGAGAGTCACCTTTTCAAAGTCAACCAGCGTGAGGAGCAATGACATTTTTAACATTTTTGTCAAACCCCCTCAAAAACTCTCAGCCCCTGCTGTTCCAACACACATACACAAAGGGACACACAAACAAACAAAATTGGCCTTCTTAATGGGACAGATTTAAATGTCACGCCCCTTTGCTTCACAATACGAGACTGGCAGGAATAATCCTGGTCTGCCAAGACCACAGGCCACAAATTGTCTGCACTGTTTGAATTGTCACATACACAAAACACACATGACACAAAACTGCAGCTCTTTGTCGCTGGTGTAATAAGTTCTGACTCCAAGGAACGACACTTGAATGATAAATAAAAATTCTCCCTGGGGTTTGCAGTATAATATGTAAATGCACCTATATGTATGAATTCAGCTCGTGCAGAATCACCATGGCTCCATCAGTGAAGTCAAAAGCAGACTAAAATAGCTCTACTCTGGCCACACAGCAGTGTGACAAAACACAGCCACCTTAATGCAGCAGTCTGAAGGGAAAAAAAGTGCTCAGCAGATATTTCTGCTGGTGCAGATATTGTAACGTCATGGAAAAATAAATTGTAAAGTTCCATCTTTACTCTGACACCTCCTTCATCAATCCCTGACCCCGTAGAGCTCAAGTTCACACGGACGCACCAGTGCAAACAGTTTAAATACCAAGTGCTCTGTAACCAGTGCAAGCCCCGACTCAGCTGTCAGAGGGCAGTTTGTGAAAACTATTTACCAGCTCCTGAATAATAATGACGGCAGCCTGGAGGGAATGTCCACCCCTCATCTGCTCTGTGATCAGTGAGACGAGGTCTGTCAGAGGAGCCGGAAAGTGGGGCACTTTCCAAAGATCACACACAGGCATGTTCACTATCACAGCAGTCATCATCTGATACCCTCCTTGTTTATCTCTTTATCTATTTAAAGCAGCTGAAGTGTATCCAGATGAGACAGCACTTTAAATGTTTTTTTTATCATTTTGGGCGGCTGTGGCTCAGTGGTTAGAGTGAGTCGTCCAATAACTGGAAGGTCGGCGGTTTGATTCCCAGTCTCGCCACTCAAAATTGCAATCCACCATCTGTGATTGGCTGCCCACCCCTCCATGAGTGTGTGACCCTGTGCATGTGTGTGTTAAACAGGTGCCAACCTTAATGGGTCAAATGCGGAGAAGTAATTTCGTGGTAACATTTGTGTGTACATGACAATAAAGTAATCTTAATCTTACACATGATGTCCATCCTGTCGCTTCAGTTATTGCTGACATGGTTACAGTGAATGTGCACACATACACAGTGACAGGTCATAAACGTCCCCACCATATCTCCTGCATTAGAATGATGCTGTAAATAACACTGTCTCTGTGGTCTGCAGAGCCAATAAATACCTGTCACATAAAAACATCTTTGTACTGCTACACAGTGTCCCTCTACTTCCTGGAACTGCAGGGCTTGGCTTTACTGATAAATACACACTCATCACCCAGAGCACTTGTGTACATCGTGTAGGTCCTCGTCATGCCAACAAAAGAGCTCGAAATAGTCAAGGCATGAACAAAAAACATCGGAGGGTACCCTGGAGTATCTGGTAGTAGGATGTTAGCAGTAGAAAATATAGGCCCTGTGGGTTGTCCCAGCAGAACATTGTATTGTTACAAGATGTGTAGAATTACTCACTTTACCTGTCAGAAGTTTTAATGTTGGGCTGATTGGTTTTTATGTTTTGTATATTATGAACACACATGAGAGCTGAAACATGCAGCATAAAGCTGCTGAACATTTTGCCTTTGGCATTGAAAATTAGGTCTGCCGGCTTAATCCCAGTTTTATCCTTTATGGATCAATGTTTTGGTTTTCTGCCCCGTGAACTGTTATCCTCAGCCTCATTTTGAGACGCATACAGCCGCTATATCTGCCCAGGAAGGAAGACATGGACAAAAAGTACCTAAAGGTAGGCACCTCTGAGCTGCGCTGAAGCATACTGACCTTCATCAGGCACATTACTGGGCCTGAAACTGTCCTTGAGCACTTGGGAAAGTTTTACTGTACACACTTTTACCAAAATAAATGAAAAACAAAGTCATAAAGTTTCTTTTAAAAAAAAATCTTTAAAAGCATTGTGGCAGCTGCAGCAAAGAGACCCAATGCCATCAGAGGAAGTGAGACAGGACGATAAATTATCCTTTTACTGCTTGAGAGCTGAATGAAAAAAACAACCTGCAGGAGGGATGCACAATTAGCATTGCTGCTACTGAACTGCCAAGTAATAACTGATTAGCTCATTTGTTCTGTGCTGCATACACTTACTTTACTTGAGTCTCTAAGTTGTCACGGTGTGGATTTATAATAATTTCTTCCTCTAAGTGCTGTGTCAGGACGAACAGGAAACACACAACATTACAACAACAACAGCTGCTGCGGCTATGATCAGAGATGGAAGTTATGCCACAAAGTCCGTGTAAGGAGAAGGACTGGTTGGATGGAGCAGCTTAAGGGTGCGTTTTCAGTCCTGGGCTTTTGGGAGACGTCAGATCGAGACCAGTGGCAAAACAACACGCTTTTCTCACGTCCGGGCTGAGTTTAGAAAATAAGATTACTTCAGTCCAATTATCAAGCCGATCATGTTTTTTTTTGCTAAAATACACTCTTTTTACAACACGACCCTCGCAATCATGGACACCATTTTACAAGTTGCTATGGTTACGTATAAACATAGCGTGTTACAAGAAAACTTGGATCACATTTAGGGCTAAGAAACATTGTACAATGCAACCTGGATGTTATGGATGCCATTTTTACCCTTCACACTCATAATCAAATCATAATCATATCATAATTATTTCCACCTACATACACATTCGCCACATCTGCACATTTTAGGGAGAAGCATGTTCATGACCTCTCACCGTTTATGCAGTCATAGTCTTACTCTTGTAAGACTCTACAATGTGGCCCATCATTTTTTATGGCTTTGGAAGGTGTCTTTGCCGGCCTTCTTTGGCATGACGACAACTTCACGCGTATGGCTGTGCATGTGCAAAGCTCAGTCAGAGCTGTAGGACTGTTTCATGTTACTTGAAGTACTTTTCAAATCTAATGCTGGTCTACATCTCCTGGATTAGGTAAATAATTGCTGAGACACTCCCCAAAACACTTATATCATCTGACAGTGTTGTGCTAGTTTTTTTTAATTAGCGTCTTAACAAAGCTTAAAACCTGGTATAAAAAACCCATATGTATGAACTATCATTTAGCTGCTTCCATCTTAATTTAATCTACTGAACTCTGGAATGCTGCTTTGTTGCATTTTTGCCAGTTACTGGGCACGTTATGGTCTAATTCCTCAGTATCTTTCACTTCAAAATTCCAGATGCAAATAAATCAGAGTCATTTAACACAAAAAAGGATTAGGTATATCTCAATTAACAATTACTCTAATCACCTGTCATTTATTGTATAATGTATTCATAATTACCATAATTAATTAATTGGCTGTTAGTATAATAATGGCATTCAAATTAACAGCGAGAGACAATTTAATCATTATTTGCAATTATTTGTGTGACATTTAATCATAAATTAACTAAATAAACAAGCTTTACTCAGGAAATATCAAGACTAAGCTACCATCTTTTCCAAATTCAGCAGAAAATGCATGCTGTATCTGAGGATGGTGTTAACCGTCAAGATAAATCAAAAACATTGGTGTTACAAACTTGTATCTGGAGAGAATTTCACTTACACGTTTACACTTCACAGCATTATTATTTAAAGAATCTCTCAAGTACTTACAAAGAAACTGCGACAACTTCATCTTACTCCACACCGCTTTTCCCATCTGAAGAATGCTTTCTAACATTGCAACAGGTTGGACTGGAAACAGAGCAAGGTGTTTTTGACTTCCTAATCTCAAGTGGTTCCTCTTGATGCTGAAATCTGACTGGTCGCTCAGCTGTGCTTTAAATGAAATGCTGCAGGCACTGCTGCGACATGACAGCCATTCTAATGAGTTCCGTATTCACTGCTCAGGGCAATATGCACAGAAGCACACACTCTTGGAACAGCCCTCAGACTGGAGTCAACACCACAAAGCTTCAATTCATGCACCCGAGTAGCGATCATGTGCTCAGACACTTTGCAAGCATTTATGAGTTTGTTACTCGGTTTAACATTAACAGCATCTAATAGACCACACATCGGTTTCACTGTCCAGATGAGGCCTGTCTGCCATGTTTGAATCTGCATGTGTAAGAATGTGGTTTCTCTGCTCCAAAAAAATGTGCCACTAACTTTCCAGGAAAAGAATAACTTCCGTGAAGCAGCACAACCGAAACCATGGCCAGTTACTCAGGGGTTATATGTTTTTGGATCAAACAGTATCAGCGATTAATCATGTTAGCAAATGTGAAAAGAGAAACATTAGTTTTTATTGCACACAGACATTTGAAAACTGTGTTCATTCACATCTAAGATAAGTAACTTTGGCCATCTGGTGGCTTCAGAAACCAAATGTAAACATTTATATATTAGCAAATCTTGCATAACTGCAAGTGATCAATAAGCACTGATAGCTTGAACTTAATTTTCAACACTGGCTTTCTTCTCCAAAGCTGTGTACACATAAGATAATGTCTGCATGCAGGAACAATGAACATCGCTTATTTTGTAAGTATGAGGTGCTTACAAATCCCATAGTGTTGATGTATCCTTCTAAAGACACTAAATTAAAATTCATCCTATATATCATTTACTTATTCAAAAATGTTGACCATTTTTTAGTCTAATAGCCCCTGTAAGAGAAAGCAGGTCGCTGATGAGTTATGTTATACCAGGACTAGCGGCGTTACAGATAAAGCCTGTATTACTCACAGCCTTTGCAGTGAGACTGTTCCAGGGCTAATGCTTATCTGACAGCAGCCAGGCAGGAGTAAGACCCAGGGTGTCTCTCTGTGATCTGAGCCGCTCTCTGAAGCATTTCTATGTGATGTTAATGTGTGTCAACTGTGTGTCCGCATGGGTATTTTGTCTATGTGCGTGTATTTGTCTGTGTGTGTGTGAGCGCTTTTGCTATAGAGTTCCAGATTAATCAAGTGGAAGTCAGTTTCAAGCTCAGCACTAAAATGAAGGTCACAGGCACTTTAAGAAAGTTGATGATGCATTCACTGTCTTAACTGGCTGTGTGAGGCTGTTGATAACAGGTTAGTTTTTATGCTCGACTGAAGCAGCTTTGGATCAGCTTTTATCATTCATAACAGTGATTGACCTTTTTACTGTGTGAGCTCGGGGTAATTGAGCCCATTGGTCTTAACATTCACAACCTTTTAATCAAGTAGTTTTCTTCACAGTAGCTTCCTTTGAAATACAGAAGTTATTCTATTAAGGATGCAGACGTTTCAAAGTTTATTTCGTAACGTATTAAACATAATTCAGTTAAATTCAGTTTATATACTTCCCCACAAAAAAGCCATCGCATTTTTATCTTTATCTAAAGTCGAGTTTCAGTTGGACAAAAACAATATTTTAGTTTTCTTTGTCATGTAAATGCATTTGTCATAGTGTTGACCTTGCATTTGTCATAGTGTTGACCTTGCATTTGTCATAGTGTTGACCTTGCATTTGTCATAGTGTTGACCTTGCATTTGTCATAGTGTTGACCTTGTCATCTGGATTTTCAGGATCCTGATTCTGGTCAGCTATATTTCTGTCATTGGTTCACACCCGAGTTCTCTCACCGATTGCCAAATGCTTTTAGTGGGTTTGTCATCACCTCCCTTAGTGTATACTATCAGCTTGCAGTAGCTCTGTTCTGGATTTGTTTCATACTGCAAGTAACTTGGATTCCCTGCTTTCGGACCATGTTGGATTTCCTGCTTAGCAGGAAATCTGCTTGTCGGTTAGTAAATTCTTACCCATCTCCCTGATGCATGTAGGTCTGCACTTCGGTCCTCTCTGTGCAACAATGTAATCGGATCATATCATGTATGACTTTGACAATTAGTTTATGGACTAGTTTAATTGAAAACATCTTTGTCATAATGAATTCAAACTTCTAATATATATTTATGAAAAAACTAAATGTGAATACGGTGCTGTCATACTTTCTTGCTTTATATTTGAAGTTTCTCTATCTGTTTAACTAAGTATCCGATCACGCGTTACCAATGTGTTTACTGAAGCACCACCTAGGAGCTGCAGTTACAGGCAGTAAAATCTACACACATTTATACATTTAGCATCATAGGAGACCAATCTAAATTTAAACACAGAATAGATTCACCTCATATGATGCTGAAGACTCATATTTTCAGATACATTTTCAGATACAAAAGATCCATAAAAGGATGCCTTTTGCTAAATTCACCTGGCAACAGGGGGTGAATCCTAGCAGGGCCTTCTAATCTATGTAATATTGGGACAGACACATAAACAATGTAATTAAGACAGAAAGAGTGACAGAAATCCTTACTGAAGCTCGGGGAGGACAGCAAACAATAAGAGATGCTCAAAATGTATTCTATTGTTACATCTGCTAAGCACTCGTGAACAAAATAAATGGCCCTATTACATTAGAATGATTACATCAGTAAGTGGGACAGAGAACATAATCAGGTTCTAACACCCCACATTGTCTTTTATTAGAATCATCTCCATCCCCGACTCTGTCTGTCTCCATCCTGAACAGACAAGTCCACACACAGCCAGACTGAATCCCACTGCTAACTCTCAGGGGCCTTTCAGGCTTGCCTGTGACTTTCCAACTGTCTGTGCAAACACACCAGTTTTAAATACACACGAGCATGCAGAATGAAAAACACCACCACACACAGGGTTCTAAACAGGTCCGACAAATCCAAAATCTCAAATCCAGTCATGCAGCCGAGAAGTTTGACATAAATAAAACATCAGACCATTCCACCTGCGAGGGTAATGTGAATCAAGCTGTGGATTCTGTAAACGCTGCCTGCATGACCGCAGGAAAGAAATGCCAACATTAACCCACCTTCTCCTCTTCCCTCCCTCATGTTTTCTCCAACTTTCAAATACTGACTCACATTATTGCTCGCTACAAGTCACCTCACAGTACACCCTCAATACGGAGGTGCATACATTTACATAGACACCACATCCACAGATACAAACCCATTCCTCACTGCATCCCCTTTTTCACTGGTAGCTGTACACACGGATGTGTTTTTGGAGAATTTGTAGCAGCACACTCCTCCTTTCTCTCACTTCAGTCTCTTCCTCTCCTCTACACCACGGCCCTGTCCATCTTGCTTTCCTCTTTATGTCTTTTTGCCACAACCAGCCCTGCCTCGTTTTCTTTTCCAAATCCTCTCTCTTCACTCCTTCTGGGCAGAATCTATCACCCCCTCCTGCTCTTCATGCTGTCTTTTTATCTCTTTCTCTCCCAGCTCTCCTGCCTTTGCACTCTGTCAGGCTGTCTCAAGAGGTATTCATCATCATTGCGTACACAGAGGTTGTATGGATGATTCTTTCAAACTAGAGGAAGAAAGGAGGGGGAATGTTTGACATTGATACAAATAAACCTGGTTTAACACACTGAGTTGTTCCAGTGTTGAAGCACTATGCAGCATGTTTGCTGCAAAGAAATGAGTTGCTTCCATTAGCTGATGCATTACCCCAAACAGTTTCACAGCAGTGTAAACAAAGGGGATCATGCTGTCAAGCATACAGGTTGCAGCCAGGCAGTTTTAATTTGAGCTGTGAGCTGTTGAAAAAGCATGTGATCAAAATGATTTTACTGTTTGTTTAAAAACTGTATTCGAGTCAGGTTTCTGTCAGGCCTTCTGCCCATTAACCATCTTCTTGCTTCAGCCATTAATAAAAACACAAGGATAGTGTTTCCTGTTTAAACATAGAAAAACGCAACACTTCTTCAGGTTAGTAGCGTAAAATATCCTAAACTATGCACAGGAATGCTGTTAAAAACTTTTGCCGCTTCCAACTTTCTCTGTGGGAGATCATCGTAAGCATGAAGTATGCAAGTGATGCTGAATTCACGCACAGACGTTGTCTTTAAGTTACTTGAATGGTGATTTTGTGAGATGATGATGACAAATTTTATTATCAGGAGCGAAGCAAGTGTGGAAATGCTTTAAGCGAATCAGAGTTGAAAGATTAGAAAGTTTAGGCGACAAAAGATACAGAAAATATGTGAATGAGAGCAGATTTATTGGGAATCCTGTTGTTTTATTACACAAAAAGATGCAACAAGTTGGAAGTCAACAGCATTTGTCTGGGCCCAATTTAATCTATTTGAGCTATAGAAACTCAATTTTGTATTATTTCGGTCTTACTAATATGTTTAGATGCAGTTTAAAAGTCTGATTTGGTCAGACTTGCACAATGATGAGTTTTTCCTAGTGTCATGGTTTGTGATTATTCTAACAGGTCTGTGTTTCTGGGAGCAAATGACATCAGATTTCGTCAACAAGACCCACTCTTTACGGCAGATGTGTCTGCTTTCATTTCCTCTTTTAATATCTAAAGGTCTCCTAACGGCTTTTTATTAGTACTTATGTGGCATTTATCTAACACTGGCAGAGCAGGAAGAAGAAAAAACATCTCGTTTTAACAATAAATGACAATGAAATTCAAACATGCAAACCGAGTTAAACAAAGATGTGAGGCACATGAGATAGAGAACATTTAGAGAAATAAGGGGATAAAAACTAAGGAGCATGACCGTGACAACTAATCTCAATTGTACTAGGGTATCAAAAAAATGATCACAGTTAATCCTGTGGGCACTAAGAAATTGGTCCAAATTTCATGGTCAGCTGTTGAGAAATGTTTCTCAGAATCATAAACCCCCCGATGGAGCTACAGGAAGTTGCTGGAGCCCTAAAACATCTCATTAAATAGTTGCTGAATGATTTCATTCAACACAAAATTAGAGGAACAACAATCCAGTGGAGCAGTAGAAAAAGAACTTGTAGGTAATGTAGATCAGATAAAGATGTCCTTTGTACAGTAGAAAGATGGGAGGTGTCTGTTCCACCTTTGTGACAAATGGGATAAAGATGTCAGTGTTCATGGATGTCAGGACTCTGGTTTCCTCATTAACAGTAGCAAGGAGGATAATAGGGACTCGTCCTTGGCTTCAAAATAACAATGATTGCTTGTGACACTGGACGTGCCCATGGCTGAGAGCCAAGAGAAGGACGAGGCAAGAGGATGTAGGAAGAGAAGAGCTATAGTGCTCACACAGCAGAATAGTTCAAGTATCAATTTCCCCATCCCATCTTCTCTCCTTCCTTTGCATCACTTTTCATCTCTCCTCCCCACTTAGTGTCACTATATCTGCCTCCTTCCTTTCTAAATGTTTTGTTTTTATTTCAGCCAAGTAGGCTAATTGGTGGTTCATTCTAGGTTAGCTGGTAATTCTGAGTGTGCCACCTCGGTGAGAAAGCAAAGAAGCGCAGATTGAGCTGTCCTATGAGTTATAAAGCTGGGGTTAAATGAGGAAAATTATGCTGTGTGCAATTCAGTCAGGTTATAATGGTGACAGGCAGACAGTTTTTACACCCCATTAGAGAAGAGTACTCCTTCACACAACCACAGACTGGTTATCTAACTGGCTGAATTGCACTCTGTCAAGGGAGGGAGGGGATTAGGAATATGAATAAACGAGTGGTGATGAGGAATACAGAGAAAAGAATAGCAGCCTTTGTGGAGCAAACAGACCTCCTTGTTGAGCAGTGGGCAACTGCCAGTGTAGAAGAAGGGGATTCTGATGAACAGAGAACAAAAAGACACGGATTACACTCTGCAACAATGCATATAGCCTACATGAAAGTGTTTGTTTCTGTGTTATATGGAGCAAGTCAAGAGTCTCTTTACAGCCATGGCATTTAGCCTGGATGTAAAGGTTGGATAGTTCTGATAAAGCAAGACTAAATGTGTTCGGATTGAGTAGATTTCCTATGAAGTCAAGGGATAGATAAAAAAACAACAACACAATATTGAAAAAGCATGTGATCAAAATGATTTTACTGTTTGTTTAAAAACTGTATTCGAGTCAGGTTTCTGTCAGGCCTTCTGCCCATTAACCATCTTCTTGCTTCAGCCATTAATAAAAACACAAGGATAGTGTTTCCTGTTTAAACATAGAAAAACGCAACACTTCTTCAGGTTAGTAGCGTAAAATATCCTAAACTATGCACAGGAATGCTGTTAAAAACTTTTGCCGCTTCCAACTTTCTCTGTGGGAGATCATCGTAAGCATAAAGTATGCAAGTGATGCTGAATTCACGCACAGACGTGAGCCTACATGAAAGTGTTCGTTTCTGTGTCATATGGAGCAAGTCAAGAGTCTCTTTACAGCCATGGCATTTAGCCTGGATGTAAAGCCATGAAGCCTAGATGAAGCCAAGGGATAGATAAAAAAACAACAACACAATATTCATATCAGTTAGATAAAAAGAAATCAAACAGCAGCACTTATATATCATACCTTAGCGTAAAGACGGGAAACGATTAGCTGCAGGCCTTATACGAGATGTAGGCTGTTAAAATGTGCTTTGGAAAGTGTTGATATGCAGATTTTATTAGCTCTGTTATAAGCAAAGCAAGCTGTTCTCCCCTTGCACCCAATCCTTAAGCAAAGAAACCAACTGCTGGCTGTAGCTTCATACTCATGGACAGATCATTGAATGGGCCCGAGGAGTGAGGGGCCCCGCTCTCATCTAAGAAATACAAATCCCCGACAGAAGCGAGATGGCATCTCCAGAGACATAGAACAGCAACAAAGACATGCGAAACAACCACAACGTGACGGAAACACCTGAATGAAATACAAGCCACCAGAAGGAGATACAAAAATGACCAATTTTCACAGTCAGATATGCAAAGTGACTACAAAGAGACTGCTTCATAATGACTCAAGACAAATTCAACAGAAACAGCTGGAAACACAAAAAACAGCCACAATACAAATCTGGATTGTTTAGTGCTTTGTGTTCCTTTCAGTCTGGTTGTCTTAGTCCTCAGTAAAAAAATTGGAAGGCCTTTTACATGTCTGTGCCCAGGGGCTCGATGCTTCATAATCCATCCATGGTCAAACTAGCAGAATATATGAGAAAGGAAATGATGGAGCCTCCTGCACAACAATGCAATTTAAAAACAACTAAGAATGCACAGAAGGTCACATAGTGGACCAAACAACTCGGGAGAAAACAGACTCATACATTTTTTAATAGGTTTAACACAGAGCGTTTGAGTGTAATGTCGGCCTCTTAATGCACTTCATCTTCCCGGCTGCACAAGACTCAAACCATTCATCTAAGTGAAAGTCAGTTCTTTGTCTGGGAGAAGTTGACCTCACAGCTACTTTGTAAAAACTGAGGATCGAGCTCGAGCCAGTGTCTCCAGAATGCATTCATAATTATCCTGATAATGTGACAATCCAGTACAGTGAGGCAGCCCAGTACAAATCAGGCAAAGTGGGTATTTCTTCTGACAAATGATGGTGGGTGGCAGAGCATTGCAGGGGGATAACAGACGAGTGCATGTGGAGAAAAGATGCAACAGCAGTGAGTCAGTCTGATGGCTCGATTAACTAATCTGTATGTTGTATTTTATCACTGGACAGCAGAAGAAGGAAGGAGGCTCCGTGTTGGATCAATATCCCAGAGGAACCAGTGATTGTTGTACATTACTGCACCATTCCTCCTATTTCCTTTCCCACTCAATGTCAAGCAGGGGAAGAGATCATTCATGACCTCGCTTTGAATTCTTGTGCCTCTCAAAAAGGAGACGTGAAAGATCTTCGCAACAGCTCATCCTGTTTTGGGTTTTTTCAGCTCTGCAGTTTCTTCAGATGAATTTTTTGAAGGTTTGTAACAATAACACGCAACAAAAGTGAACTGTGATGCTTTTAAGCAAAGAGCATAAGTAGGAGTTTACGGTATTACGCTAAAATGTGTTATCACTGCTAAATGAGGGTTAATCCAAATTCATTCCATCTCCCCTTAAACAGTGCTAATGTTTTTCAAAGTCCCTGCATCTTTAAGCTGGTGAGTCAGCCTCAGTTTAAATAAAAGAGGCACAGGAAGAGTCCTGCACACAAACATCAGCAGGTTAACTTCAATGCTACAATAAACACCGAAAAGTGAAAAACTGCAGATCTTTCTCTCCCAAATGCAGGAACGGGTGTTGTAGTGGCAATGCAGTTCATTCTTTATTTTCTGAGGCATCGTCGGGATACCACACAGTCATGTGCTCCCGCCCGAGTGAAATGAGCTGAAGTTTTAAAGCTGCTGCAGACACAAACCGAGATTTGATTTTCTGACCACATGACAGAGCAATGTCAAGCAAAAGGACACACAGATTAAATCTTTTTTTTGTGATGAGCAGGACTGAACAATGAACAGAAATACAAGGAGACAGACAGAAGTTTTCAATCTTCCACACTGATGACGCTAGAATATATGAGCTGGAACTGAATGTTCCTCTGGAGCTGTTGACAGACTTCCCGCACATTCAAATTTGCATTACAGGCAGGGGCAGATAAGGAGCAAAGCATGCACACAAAAACAAGAGGAGTGAAAAGCATCTCATCATCACACACTAACCTATCTGAC
This sequence comes from Leuresthes tenuis, assembly GCF_036924035.1. NCBI lineage: Eukaryota > Metazoa > Chordata > Actinopteri > Atheriniformes > Atherinopsidae > Leuresthes > Leuresthes tenuis. The sequence continues at coordinate 9,727,365 of NW_027325361.1, read as the reverse complement.
CCCACTACTGGGTGAGTCAATACTCGAGTTTGACCTCCACATGTCGCCTTAAATAGAAAGGAGGTCCCAGAGTTTACAAATACACCAAACAAGTGAGGCCGAATTTCAGGAAGCTGTGGATAAAAATCATGGTTTGAATGTACACATCGAGTAGTTTCCCTGTAGAGAGGAAGCAAGAGGATTCTTTATAAGTAAAAAAAAGAGAATTAGATTTTTTTTTTAAAGGACTAGTATAGGTTTCATCAGTGTTTTCTCATGGCTTTCTGTCATTTCACATGTTTTTATCATTGGTGATACTGTCTTAATATTGATGCTGACATCTCTAAAAGGTATCTTGTGGATGTTTGAGTTTATAGTGACTTTAAATGGCTTTTTTTTTTTGCTTGAATACCCCAAAGTATACTCCTTTCATTAACGATGTGGCTGATCTTTGACTCCATGGATGTTTTTTGAAGGTTAGCGGTCCTGGCATCTGAAACAGGGACTGATCTATAAAATCAATGCAGTGTTCTGGTGACAGATGTCACCACTCGGAAGGATAAAAATGAATACTGTAAGGGAAGTGATTCTCCTGAATCTATTATGTATATCAACAAGGAAAACTAATTTAAAAAGAGGGTCTGAAAAGGGCGGATTCATGCAGGACATTTATAGAGGTGTAATCTCAGGGGAGGACACGCAGCCAAGCTTTCATCTGTCATCTACAGCTGTGGGCTTGATGCTCATAGAAAGGCAGAGAGTGTTGTTTTTTCCCACCATCACAAAGCCACACATGGGTCATTTTCTCTAGGTCTGGAGAGGGTAGGGGATGATGAACACTGATTTCTCTTCCTTATATGCTCTACACCAGCATACTCTCTTTAGTAAAAAAAAAAAAAAAAAAACAGCAAAGAGAGAAAAGCAACAGAGCAATGCTAAGATATGCAGTGGTAACCAGAGGAAGCCCAAGCTTGCAAACAAACAGATAATGCTGCTTTGTACTGAGGTTTAACTTTGAAATTGGGCCATAACAGAGGGTAATGAGGAGAAGATGGTGAGGATTGATTGCACCTCGACGAAACCAATCTAAAAGAGAAGTGGGCAAACGAAATGAATCGCATGGGGTTGTTTGCAGAAAAACAAGAATGATAGAAGACAAAGACCTACATTACAGACACTGTGATTTAAACCTCCCTTGCGTCTCACTGTCTGTCTCTGTGCCAACAATGGCATGGATAACATGTCCATTTATGAGCTGCAGGAGAAAAAGTGTCACTCCCTCCCTGTTTTTTCAAGACGGCAGAGCAGCTAATGTGGAGCACTTCCCTTCGACCAAGGCTAAAAACAGCATTCTTCACCATGGTCATTGTGCTTCTCCTGGCTGTGCTTAGCAACTAAGAAAAAAAAAAGGAAAAAGAAAATCAAACCAAAGCTAAGTCAGTGCAGTCACAGAGGGTAAAAGACAGGATGGCAGAACCCACTTCAGTCCTACTTTTTCCTCTCAGTATAAGTAGCAAAGAAGAAGGCTGGCCACTGACTGCGCTCTGATCACAGAAAAGAAGCCTAAACTCACAGATAAGGTCTCTGCGACATGTCACAAAAAGATGAAGACAGGCGACGCCAGCAGCACTCATATCTTGTGCTTTGAAATCCTTTAAGCTCGAGGGTGTGCATTATCATTTTCTGCGTACAGTTAGATAATCTTCATGGATATAAATGGAAAAGTGTAAACTTCCACAGGGCATAAATAGGGATTTAGAAGTTGGTTGGCTAGAGGCAAAGAGGCGTTATGGGCGATGTGATTCATATGATTAAGCCATTAAAAACTGCACTTGAGAATCTAGGACAGCTGAATCACCACTGGCAAGACAGATGGTTTATCACAACTCAAGGAAATTGTCTCTAACTTCCAAAAACGTATCTGCTTATCTAATGGCTCTACATATTGGCATCTGCACAGCTGATGAGTTACAAAAGGATGTAGTTTCCTGAAGGTGCCTGAGGGCACAGAGCAGGCAGTATATAGCACCTATACAGGGCCATCCCTGCATTTGAAAAAACAAGCCAGCAAGAACCAGGCAACAAAGAGGCAAGCTGAGCCGCTGATTGGGAAGTGCAGCCTGACTGATCGACTTGTACGTATCTCTCAGCTTGTGTTCTGCTTCAAAATCTATCCATTTTCTATACCGTCAATCGGGTAGCGGGTGGGCTGGAGCCTATCCCAGCAGTCATTGGGCGAAAGGCAGGGTACACCCTGGACAGGTCATCAGTCCATCACAGGGCCACACAGAGACAAACAACCAGGCACGCTCACACTCACTCCTATGGACAATTTGGAGTCACCAATCAACCTGACATGCATGTTTTTGGATGGTGGGAGGAAGCTGGAGTACCCGGAGAGAACCCACGCATACACAGGGAGAACATGCAAACTCCACACAGAAAGGCCCCAGGCAGGGACTGAACCTGGCACCCTCTTGCTGAGGTGACGGTGCTAAGCACCACACCACCGTGCAGCCCCGCTTCAAAATCTAGTTTTCTCTAATTGTTTATTTCCCTTAAACAACAGAAATCTGATTCATGGTTGTGTCATCAGCTCCTACTTTGGAAAACAATGTAAAAACAGCTCCTTTGAAATGCTCCTTTGAATGCAAATACTGGTTGGGAGCAAATAAACTTTGCTTTGTAATGCAAGCAGAAGTCTACAGGAAACCTACAGGCTCTGTTTATATGAGCAGCATTGAGGAACGTGAGACCAACAAAACTGATCATTTTGGAAATATGATGAATAACTAGGATTCTTTTTCTTAACTGGATGCATGATTATTATTCTTTGAGGTCAGCCAGTAAGGGTCATGATTATTCTAGAAACAGAAACAGGTGATTGCTCACATGATCAGTCATGCAAGTAAAACCTTTGCTACCTCATTCACTTAATGATGTTTCCATCTCCCCTTGTTCTCATCAACTAAGAGGCAACAAACACCTCAAGCGCATAATTGAGAACGCCCTCTTTTAATATTGCGATTTCCTTCAACATGTGCAACATCAGAATGATTATAAAAAAACACTGATGCAAAACCTACGAGTGAGAAAATTCCCCCACAGTGTCAGTCGAGGTCAGGTTGAAGGTGACACGGTTTATCTGATGTTGCAAGCTACAAGTACACTACACTGCCCTCTTTTTAATCTGAAAACCTCCCTTTGTGGACCTCATTAGAATCATTTCTAAGTGATGATTGTTATGGAACTACAAAAAATTAAGCCAACAGCCTGCTGTGATTGGACAACTGTAACTGATAGCAGAAACACTGAATTTTGACAGTGATGAAGAGAATGTAATTAATCTAGATTGGTCAGATCGTAGCCCGAAACACGATCCGCCTAATAAAATCAAATTGATACCAATTTGGTATATACAATGTGTGCATTGTTAAGAAGTCATGTGTTTCCAGACAGAAAGGTCAGCTTCAGGTGGACGGAGCCACACCCACTGTACCAGACCATGACTGCTCACCACACAGCTTGACATTATCACCATATGATCTATGATTGCTGCACTAACTGTTATTACAGTACTGCAGCACTGTTTACCGTCATCTAACTGCCACATTTTCTATAACGGTCTCAATTTAAAGATAAGCTGCTTCTAATAAATATGCAGTCTCATCCATGTAAAGAGCCAGCCATTTAATTTTACAGTTCACTTGATGATCTTCATAATTCAAGCCTGAAAGTAAACCAAAGTAATCCATCAGCTGTGTGTTTGACCCCCGAGATGAGTCTAATAAAGCTAAAATATGACCAGCAGCAAGGTCACCCGAAAAAGACTCGACTTCTCACGCAGCCAACATGCAGCTCAGCATTTCCTCAAAAAAAAGGAAAAGAGAGGAAGAACAGGAAGCGTATCCGTTGATCATGTAATGAATAACTGTAAGATAGGCAAAGAAGCAGATGCAGAGAGAGGCATTAAGCAGAGAGTCATTAGGCACAACCCACTGCTGGCATTATATCAAACTGCATATCATTCATCAGCCCCTTCATTTATGAAGCAGTGGGAGGGCACAAACCAGTGGCTCGGTCTGCCTGCTGCAGCAGAAAACAGCTCTTCTTTTAGGAAGTTCAGAGAGATGCTTTTACCTCCCAGTGCTGCCCTCACAATGCTGTATTTAAAGAAACCTGTGTGACACTGAACCTGACTAAATCTGTCTGAGGCAAAGCTGAGGTATTCGACTCGCTTAAGAGGCAGAGAGAGCAGCAGAAGAGCGAGAGGCTGAAAGTGCAGATCCCTGCTTAATACATTTTCCTCATGCATTTTGTAGACCGTAAAGAGCATTTATTAATGCCAAGCACCAAGGATGGAGTTAAAGAAATTTAAAGGGAGGAAAATATACCCTAAGAATCCCACCGCCGCCTCAGAAAGGTCGCGTGCATTCAGATCAGAACTAGGGTGAGAAAAGGGTTTCATACGCCAGCTTTGGACTCACTCTAAGTGCAAAACCTGCTTACTCCTCTACACTTCATAGAGTACGGCATAATCTACATTACAAAAAAGAACAAAGCAAAATCCTACAAGAAGTTCATGACACAGTCAGGCCTGTAATCAGAGAGCGACTTACATTTTAATTCCTTAATCTTTTGAAATTGGCAGTCATGAACTAATTTCAGAACAGTCGTGAGGAATACTTGTATCTACAACGCATTCATCTGATGTTCTATGAATTTTGTCCAGATGACAGAAGTTTAACTGAGAAACACTAACCCTGAAGATAAAATATGGATAAAAGCAAAGGGTAAAATAAGGTTTGTTCAAACCAACCCCGTAACTTTGCATCATTTTCCCAGCGCCACTCTGAGTCCCGCTGCACGTCCCACACAACGGTGTTGGCTTATTGGGCAACCAGAAAATACATGACCCAATTTCTACAACACAGAATCTTATCAGCACTAGCCTCAGAGGTAACACGTTCTAATTGGTGCAACTTTTACGTTGCATTTTCTAATGACGGGCGCTTAATTAATCCCTGAAACGCAGGCCTGTGTGTGTGTTGGAGCTACAAAGGAAGACGGCTGAGAGGATCAAAGTCACTGCGGTCTACAGTGTAAGGATTAGGAAAATATGGAGGAGGCATGGAGACAATTGAAGATCCAAGACTCCAGAGAAGAAAATCCTTCCAGACTGCCACCAAAGTCTTAGCTGTACGGAGAAGTCACCCTGTCTGCCCTGCTGGGTAACTGACACTGACATGTGTGAGGCCAGTTATGAGATATCATGGTAATCCCACTGAAATACTCAAACCTCTCACTCATAACCAATGCAAGCGGGAGGAGGAAGTTTCCACAAAGAATGGCAGTCCCTCTTGTAAACATCTCATGCTTTATCTTTGATATCAATCCATGAGGGGGTTTGGGGCAGATAATGTTATATTTCTGTAGTTTTTTTTTCTTTTTATTTGCTGTGAAATTAAACAGAAATTGAACACAACGCATATGGTCCTGCAAAACAACAACATGAGTAACAGCTAAATGTATTCTTCTATGCAAAGAGCATTTTATTAAAATCATTACTTTTCTTCTTTAAAGGTTCTTCTTGCTTCAAGGAACCTGTCTCCAAAAAGGTAGGCATGCAGTACAAAATGTGTATGAATTCGGGGAGACATGATTGATTTGGAACACATTCAGTTGAAAATAGTCCATACTGTCATCTATTTAACATTTGTTTTTTTCAGAGAAGGCTTTGGTTATGGAGACATGACTCCATAAAAAATTTAAATAAAATCAAGACGCTAAACTGCAGTGCAGAGCATAAGACAACAAAAAAGCAGGATTTGGGGATCAAATCTTTAGCCTTCCTCTCTGGATTAACCCTCACTGATTTGCAGGCTGATTCCATGTCTTCTTGTTTCTTTGAGCTCGTCTCTTTTTACTTAAGAGTGAAAATTCATAGGATTTTATGTAGTGTGATATTACTATGATATTTTGCCCCAAAAAGAAAGTTGTTTTTTAACCAACAACGTGCAAGCAACACTTTACTGACGCTCTACTTTCAGAAATTAAAACTCGATTTTCTAAAAACAGGTAAGACAAACTGATCCTCTCAAATTTTAAACACGTTGCCAAACTTCCAACTTCACATCCAAAAACATTTAATCGTGGAATTAGGAGTCACGGTTAGAAAATGTAAAGCCAGCATTTAGTTCGTCACAGCTTTGAAAACATGATTGACTCTTATCATCAGCAAGAAAAGCTGTTATTGTTAAGATATTCATACCTGTGAATTCACATGTTAATAAATGCTTGTGTTATGCCCCTATCTTCACATCTTCAGATTCCCAGTCCTTTCCTTTGCCCCACTGCTGCCTTCAACTACTGAAGTGACCGTAAAATCGAGCTAATATTTGCTCCACTGACCCTCCAACGTGTCTCTGACCCATTCAAGCACCTTCCTCGGAGGATGACATCAGTCTGCTCTTCCAGTCAGCCCCAGCTTGCTCAGGTTACCTCGACAAAGAGTGGAAAGGAGCGCTCATGTGCTGACAGCCCACTGCATCACTCTGCAGCAGTACTAGCAGGGAGCACAGCACAGAGGCTGTCTCTGCACCCTGCATGCAGGAAAAACAATCCACATCGGCAGCTGAGGCTCCCTACAGGATATTGTAGTCTAATATTGTGGTCTGATCCAAAAATAGCCTCACTTGGAAACCATGTAAAGAAACAACTATGATATGGCCTAATTACATCTACTGTTGCATGTCACGGGAGTGAAAACAGACAGAACGTTCAGTCTGCTTTACATAAAGATAAATATTTTAGCAATTACAAGGAGGCAGACAGGCATTTTCTGTATTGAAATAACAAAACATGCACCTGCTCTATATCAAATAGGCTGAAAACTACAATTACATGGCCGATTAGTAGTCTGGTCAGAGAACAATAGTTCAGAAAACCATGGCTGGCAAATACATTTGTTTACCAGGAGGAATGATTGACAAAACTGGAACTCATTCAATTAAAAGAAACGGGCAACCAGTCATAGCCTATTAGTAGCCTTTAAGGATATAGAATAACAACCCGTAATAATACTAGTCACTGTGGCAATAAGCTTGGGACAGGAGGTAGGCTAAATGGCTACACCATAAAACAGTAAGGTCAAAACATAGCTTCTGGGATGTGCATAATGAAGCCATTTTCCAGAGCACAGGATAAAATATCAACATTTCTGAAAAAGCTGCTGCCATATAAATATGCAACACGAGACAGAGACATTATTAACAGGTCTGCACTGTGGTAATTTGATCATTTTGGGACGCCCTCGTGGAGACAAAAGAGCTGTGCCGCTGTGATGGTGCGCTGCTCTCCTCATTTCCTAACAGCACGTTCACCTGTCCTCTCCTCCGACGGTAAACCGCAACGTCCGAAGCCTAACGGGGACTCTCGACTCACCCAGTACTCCAGAGGAGCTTTGTTGAGGGGCAGCGCCTGGGTCTGGCTTCTCCGCGTCTCCCTGCTGTGACCTGTGTCTGTGCCGGGAGCTCTCGGAGCCGTCGCTGGAGGTGGTGGCACCACCGGCGGCCGCCGCAGCGGTCCCCGTGTCGGGCATGCTCTCTATCAGCGAGGAGCAACGCAAGATGAAGATATTCTCCGGGAAATTGTGCAGTGGTGTCGCATCTCAGGAGGAGGGCAAAGCATGGATGTGGCAGGGTGGCCGGTGGGGGTCCGAGGGAAGGGCTAAATGAGTATGAAAGTGAAGTGAAGGTTGTCGGCGCAGCGGCGGATCATCCTGGTGGTACTCTGGGGCAGGATGCGCGGCTAGATGGAGAGCGCTCCTCAGACTACAAGAGGAGGGACAAAGAGCGGGAGGGCGAGGGGAGGGGCTGGATGACAGACACACACATCCACCTCACTCCGTTCAACAGTAGTAACCTGATAATTGAGTAATGTCCTTGATCATTACAGCAAAATTCAGAGCTCATTGAAGAATTACCTCATGCAAAATGTAACCATAGCCTGGTAAGATGGCTGTCACCACAAACCCACTGAACTCTCCTTCAGCCTTTGTAGGATCTAAATGGTCATTTTAAACATGTATAACCTTGAATTTCCATCTTTCATTGACCCCTGCAAGCGACCAGGCCACAGATTGATACCAGAAAAGATTATACTACATTAAGGCAAAGCTGAAATAAAAAGTAAAATGCATGGCTTACACTCCGATAGCATTACTTAACTGGCAATATGCCCATTCCAAGGATCAACAAAACTGTATTTTATTATTGTTTTTCTCAATGTACCCACCTTGAATTTAGATGATAACAGTGGTTGGCTAATCCTCTCAGACGGACAGTTGATATCTGCAGTACAGCAGGTAGGATAGTGCTCCTCTGGGAACAGGACTGCACCATCCTGTCCTGGAAGATTAAATAGACTATGACTTATTTATCAATGCAAAAATATCCTCATAGATTAAATTTTCATTGATGTTCAGGTATTGGTACAAGTTATGTCACTCTTTAGTTGAACTAACTCCCTAGTGTGCACGCAGCAGCTGCATACTGTTTGTTTCATACATAATGTGACTTGATCTGCTGTCAGTCCACCAAAATACAGACAAATCATAAGTATAAAGGCTATTTACACACCAAATGATGTCATCATGTTTGCTCCCAGTCAAGGATAGCCAACGCCTTAAACAAATGCACTTTCTTCCAAACAAACATTTATGTTTCAAATTGTGTCAGAACGATCCTCTACTGGTGACATTTGCGCATTTGAGCAACCAGAGAGTAGTTGCTGTCCTTGACTAAGAGAAATTTGTGATCTGTAATCAGATCCACGGCCTGATTTGCAGTGTTCTTGCTCAGAGTATTGTTGGTACTCAACAGCTGCGAGGTGGCAGCTGTCACGCATTGTGGACACACGGAGCAGTCTATAAATTATTGAGGTCTCGGGTTAGACATTGCTCCCAGGCCTCAGGCCATGCCTCCTTAGCATGCACACAGTTTCTCTTCTTGGCCACCCCTCCTGGATGCTGTGTTTCTCTGTAAAGCTACACAAGCAGGTTGGCAGCCCTCCCCCTCGTATGGCTCACAGCTCAGGAGCACCTCATGTGCGAGCAGAAATTCTGCTTACTCACCAACCTCCAGGTTGACAGCTGCAAGGCACTGCAGTGGGGCACACACACATCAGTGCACATGTTGTCTATACTCTCTGTTTATGCTCTGCCATATGCATGCTTGTACAGGATGGAGGTCAGATGATCACAGCACTGTTCACTTTAGAAAGAAGAGACAAAAAATACTATCTAAACAAAAGAAAACAAGTGCTCATTTAAAATGTTTTACAGTTAGTGGCAATGTAGCTACAATGGTATCTTAATTAGAATATTACCTTCCTACAACCAAGTCCTGTGTTGAAATTGTGATGCTGCTGAGTTCAGTTCCTTCAGTCTAAAGAAATGTCTCACACTGTTGCATGCATGTTTTTGGACAGTGGGAGGAAGCTGGAGTACCCTGAGAGACACTGTTAATTCTTCAGCAATTTGATTTGAAAAAGAAAAAAAAACAGAAAGATGTCTGATTGATATATTATGAGTGGAAAAAAACAGGAAGAGATATTTTCTAGATTTAATCTAATAATTGTAACTGATTCATCTGCAGACAGATAGTAGAGTAATTAGATATATGGTGCACTGCTTTGCAAATTATTTGGGGTTATCTTAAGTATGCAATGTTAAATAGAATAAAATAACAGTGAACTAAAAAATAATTAAATCAATTATAAAAATTAAATAAAGCAGATCAAAAAACAATACAAAACAAAAAAGATTAGCTTGCGCTGTCTGAGATTTTACTTGAAAATTATACTTGAAATAAGCGCTGGAGGGGAATTACCAGTAAAAAAAGTAATATCTAGGGATAATTGTATATGCCGGAACTAATGAATACTACTACGGACAAGATTGAATGACGCACAGTAGGCGGGACTTACTCTAGAATGACAGGCTCTGAACAAATAGGACTTCAAAACATACTTACTGTGTGGAAAATGTTAACCAATCCCCCACAGCAGGGGGAGCAGCAACATACCAAACTGCAGAAACGACACGCGCGGAATGTGTTTGTTAATGAAGGTGTAACAGAACTGAAGTTCAGTCCCAGACGATGAACTTTCACTATTTACCGACTGATATTACTTTACCAGGTAATCCGGCCTGAAGCTGACCGGGGAACAAGTGCTGATAATGTTCCAGGTGGGGACAGAGAAAGTGTCGCAATGTCAGTCTGCAGGACAAGCAGCAAATAAATGAAGTAATTCGCTCAGTATTCTGTAATTATGCTGCCACTTCCATCCATTTACCGTGCGATATGGAGAGCTGCGGTCCAAACATTCAGGACAAGGTCCGTTCTCGAATTTATTTTTTTAATCGCTGACTTTAACTTTCACTTTGCTTCCTATTATACTCAGTTTAGTCCTTTGCTGTTATCAACAGTATCAGTGTATTTGTCTGCCAGCTCTGCCTTTGTCCTGGCTCATATTTAATGATTTATCTAGTTTTTAAACTCAGTTTCATTTGAATCCACTATTTACAGTTGTATTTCAGTATAGGGCATATCGATGTAGAGTAAATACCTGACATATTGGGAAATGACTTGTGTGTAGTCTTACATTTCTAACAAGTGTAATTAATAATGTGACGTTATCGTTTTCTTATCACCAGTGAAATAACCTCTCCCTGTCGACTCCTGTCCTCCTGTGATGGAGTCCCCGCTGGAATGGCCGATGCGGATACCATCTTCGCGTTGTCATCAGGTCATGGCAGGTGTGGGGTGGCGGTGGTGCGTATCAGTGGTCCTGCCTCAGCTACAGCCTTGAGGTGTATGGCACGGCTCACGCACCATCTGCCTCCACCCAGAACTGCCCTGTTGCGAAAGATCACAGACCCCCGCTCTGAAGAAGTTCTGGACCGTGGACTTGTCCTGTGGTTTCCAGGTGTGACACCTTGAAAAACACTTGACTTTCATTTCATCAGCTGGACTGAAAAGCAGTATTCAATATATTCAACTGGCTAAGGATAAAGTAACTCTCTATGTTTCATTTGCTTTTGTCATCAGCCCCTCACAGTTTCACAGGAGAAGACAGTGTGGAATTCCACATCCATGGTGGTCCTGCTGTCACTACTGCTGTCTTACAGGCTCTAGGTAACACACAGATGTTGTTATGAGTGAGATACAGTGTTAAACAACTTGATATAATGCAATATAGCACACAATATGAGATGTTGTGTGTCTGTGGTATGTGTATCTTTATGACCTCAGGCTCCTAACCTTTCAGAACAATCTGTGGCAGTCTATCACTTTGACTCAAAACAGGAAACAACACATGCACTCCTTTCTCTTATATAAAATATTTGCATTGGCAAGTCAATCTGTGATTTGCAGACTTTCCCCTGCAGTTTCCTTATTGGCGTCTAGAGGGCAGTATTGTACTACAAAACTAATTCTTGCTAATGTAAGCGTTTGTTAATCAAGAATGGTTGCTGTACAGTATATTTGAAAGATTTGTTTAGTTTTAAATAAAAAAGAGAGCCAATGAAAATGTTTGCAACATCATAGGCAGACTCTAATTGTCTGTAATATTTATTATACATCCTGACCCCTATTTCCCAAATGGTTGCATGCTCACCATTGTCTCCTAATGGGTTTTAAAAACCGTCTGAGACAACAATGTACATGTAACCTTGATAGCCTACAGATGTGCCTGTTTTCATTTCGAGTGAACCCCACGGTGACATACTGACCCCATGTTTGATCCTGCTCTGTGTGTGTGTGTGTTTGTGCACATACGGCATGTGCGTCTTTCCATTTCTTCAAGTTTTTGTTTGTGTGTATGTTTTTGCAGGAAGCGTGCCCGGCATGAGGCCTGCTGAAGCTGGGGAGTTCACGCGGAGGGCTTTTCAAGCAGGGAAGCTGGGTTTAACTGAGGCAGGTCAAGAGGAGTGTGTGTCATGACCTCTTCAGTGTTATGTTAGCCTACAGGGTGAATGTGGAATGAACAGACTCAAAACCGAACAGGGATTTCAAATGCATGAAATGTTAATATTAGCCCTTTTTTTTTCTTTTTTTTTTTTACATATTTTGCCTTCTGGCATTTATGTCTTGGGGTTGTCAAAGATTCCTACATAAATGCAACTTATGGTCCTCTGTAGATGAGGGAGTTTTTATGCTTTGAAATATGCAGGCTAATGCATTCATAGCTGTCTGCTTTGAGTCAGTTTATTAGTGTGTACAGTAAATTTAGTATTTATGAAAAAGCTTAAAAATGTCCATGCAAATTAAGGCAATGCAGAAATGTTGCCAAAGTGAAAAGAATTACTTTCATATTCTAGTAATCAATTTAATTATGTGATACTATAAACTCAAATTTCCCTGAAATGAATTTAATGTATAAACAACAGCAGGTAGCATAAACTATGCCCAAAGCATTACATTTCTAAAGCCATATAATGTCTTCTGTTAATAAGAGATAATGCACATTATGAGGGAAACTATTTTTTTTAATGCTGTTAGTGAGTTTAAATGATATTGAAAGAACTAGATAGTCTGTATAAATGCATAAGCATATGATTGATATCCTGTGTAATTCTTCTTGAAGGTGGAAGGACTTGGAGATCTGATCCACGCAGAGACAGAAGCCCAACGGAGACAAGCTCTTCGACAGATGTCCGGAGAACTGGGACGACTCTATCAAGACTGGAGCCACAGATTGAAACGAGTAGGTCTCCTGGTTGCTGGTGAAGTAGAAAGCGGTTTCATGCTATAGGCAGACAGATGGTTGGAGCATTTGTTGCACCATTTTGTGTCCAGTCTCAAACCAGATCTTAAACTCACTGAAGGAAATCATAAAGTGAAGCACAATTTTATCAAATGTGAAATCAAGACATTCATCTGTGAAGTAGTGGAAAAGGGATCTGTTTTATTTGGTACACCCAAAAACTGCTGAATGGGAAAAGTAACAGAAGTTATCAGCTCTGTAATTTCAGAGCAGAGGACCCTACTGAGGTATAAAATAAACGTCTGCAAACTAGACGTGAAAATGCACAACAGCTCACACAGGACAACACAACCTCTGCCTTATCTACAACAGAAGAACAGACTTTGCATTGTGGAGTCTTGAGGAGAGACACAGATTTACAGAATGTCATGGTATCTTGGTTGGTTTTTTTAAGCTGCATTCAGATGCCCAAAGCAGCATATGAGCAAATTTTGTACCAGAAAATCCAACCAGTCTCTAAATACTCATTCGCAAAGTTTTCCACAAGCATCCTTATGCATAACCATGATGCATGCTCATTATTCTCACCATAATTACATTAGAGTATAGTAGAAAAACTGATGGCAAACAAACTTAAAAGAAACTAAATAAAAATAATAACTATTCTTTATTTATCAAGTGAAAAAAAAGTTTTGTTTTATGTTGAATTTTCACTTTAAGGGTAAATTGCTCCATAAATGTGTACACGTGGTCTAAAGAATGCACGAGGTGTGCACATCCTCTCTGCCCAGCCCCTCTACAAAGACCAGTTTGTTTGTTGGAAAAATAAATGCTTTTCTGTGTACAATTATGCACCTGGCCCCTGGTCTTTGAGAGAAAGATGACTTCATTTAAAAAGGTCAAATGGAATATGTGTGCTTACGTTAAGGTTGTCATGATACCAGAGTTTCAAACTTATTACCAGTTCCCTGGAAAATATTCTACCATTTTTAATACCACCAGTGGAAGAGAAAGGACTTTGTTACCACTTTGTTTGCATACAGACCTATTGACATCTTTAGCCTTTATTTGGTCACCTGCCTAATTTTGGACATGATTTACTTTGCTTTTTTAATTTTAGACGAAACATGGCTGTGAAGGTGCTTCAGCATCAGCACTCACTGTGGTAAATTAGTCCTATGTTGCCAGCAGCAGCCAGCTCAGTGTTGTTCACGTGTTCGGCCGGCAGCAAGGGGAGGAGCTGTCTGTCTGTCTGCAGCGGGGCTTTGTGAAGTTGTGTGTTAACGGGAGGAAGCGAAAATGGAACGTCGTGTTGATTCCGCTTCAAATGACTATCTAATACTATGCTTATTTTTAGTGTCTGAGTAGCTTTTATTTAACAACACCAGCACTTGCACAGATTAAAGTATTGTAAAATGAAAACTTCTATATTATAAATCAAATTACAAACCACTTTACATAGATATTACAAAGAGGATACTGCTGTTATTGTACATCAATATTTAATTGTGCAAAATGTACTATATATCAAAATAAATAAAAAAAGATGACCTTGCTATCACTACATTATTTGAAGTAGGTTTATAGTAATCTAAAGTTAATGTAAAATATTAATTACAGTATGAGTTGCAGCCTCTTCCGCACAGAGAAGAGTCATCGTAAAAGTCTATTTCCGTTGGCGGGAATGACCTCCTGCACCTGTGCTTACTGCTGTGGAGCTGATGACAAACCACCTGAAAACACACGTTATTTGACCAGTGTGTTGTGTAGAAGGTGTGTAATATTGTCCGTTTTGTCGTATGAAACGCGGGCCTTTAGATTTCCTGTTGAAAAACAACATTCTGTCTAATTCCAAATGAGCTGGAAAGCAGAAACAAGCTGTACTCCTGGAGTTTTCCCTGCAGAGATGTTGGAAAGAACCTGTCTGTACTGAGCTGCAGGTCAGACCTCAGTGGTTTCACTCCCACACAATGCCTTTGTTCCTTTTTGGATTCTCTGCAGCTGTTTTTAGAGGAATCAGAGACTTCCTGTTTTCATGGTGCTGCAGAACGTGTAGTACGTGTGATCCTGTTCAATACTGAGAATCAAAATACTTGTGATACATATATGATTTGATATTTGAATATAAATAAATACATATGTTAGTTATTCACAGAAATCCTTCATTAACCTGTAAAATGCATGAATTTCAGTGAATGAGCGCATTGTTATATCTATTCTCATTTCTTCACATTAATACTAATCTATTGAATTAACAATTTAAAAATATCAACAATTAGCAATTGTTGATATTTTGTGTTAAATGTGATGGCCAAAGACTTAAAGTCATAAACCAGAACCAGTGTTATTTGTTATTCGTAACCGTCTTGGCATCACAATTGACTTTGTTGAGCCGTTCATTCCTCAAAGTTGTTCTAAAAGAGTCAAAGCAGAGTCAGTATTATGAATTATTGTAGAATATAGTATTATTCTAGTATTGTCCATCTGTTAACATCTGTCTTTAAGTTGCTTTTTGACTGGTAAAAACCTGAAAAGTACCACCAACACTGTGCCATCTGAGAAGTGTTTTTTTTTTCTTATCTCTAATGTAACTTATAGGCTTCTATCCTGGGGTCCCCACCCCCCTAAGGAGAATGCCAGAGATCACACAGGCACCTGAAGGGCTGCTGTTACACACTGAGGTGTGCTGGTAGTGTGTTTTATATAAGTAACTGAGTTAGTGAATTCTACAACTCTGCACAAACAGCTAACTGACAGCAGGTTTTTTTAGTTTTTTTTTAGATTAACACAATGAGACTAACAAGTATCTAAGTAAATATCATAACATTATAAGCACTTAGACTGGAAAAACACAGTTCCAGGTATTTATCCCATTCAGGACTACTTACCTGTTAGAAACAGCCTTTTAACACATTTTGTAACATTGAAAAAAATCAATGAATGAATAAAATGTGAGAGACTTTCAGAAACATCACTCCTGACTTCTCATCCCTGCAAGCTCCCCAGCTGTAGATAGAGTGAGTATAAATGGTCAGAGAGTTCAGTTTACCCTGAAGGAAAGAAAAAAATAGGCAGGTTTAACCCTTTAACATCCTGCTCCTGCACATTTTTCACTAAATGAACCTACCTTAACCATCTCTAAAACTTGCTTTAGATATGTAATGCTAAAAGGAAAGTGTGTGTTATGTTACTTTTTCAAAATGTCATCCTTTTATCATAAAGTGTCACCCCAACCATTTGTGAAAAAAAGCATTGGTTCTGTTTGTCAGCGCTCCTTGGAAAAAGGAAAACTGCAGGAGGTCAAAACTTCATCGTTATGGCAGTGGGCCAAACCCTCCTCTACTGTGACCTGGCACCAGAACCGAGCTGCCAGTCCAAGAGTTCTCCCCTGAGAAACATTAAGCTTTGGTCAATAGCTTTGGTTCCTAGAGTCATTTAAACATTATTTTGGACTCCATCCAAAATCCAAGCCAATCAGATATGTGCAATCTGTATGATGGTAGGGGTCAACTCTCCATCTGACACCTGAACAATGCCACTTTTTTCACCGTTCGCTTCCCACATTAGTGAACGGGGTAAAGTTTGTGAATCTGATGCATCCTGTTTTTGTGCAGCAGCACTACTATTGTGTTTATGTTCCACAGCATAAGTCAAGATACCGATCGGAGATGTGGTGGATATACAGTAGCGTTTGTCCCCCCCGTAGTCTAAATTAAGATAAATCTCAAACATGTGGCAGTGAGCTAAAATTGCAGCAACACTACAAATAGAGCTGATGTCATTTTTAATTTGAGTATATTTGACACATTCACTGTGAGGATGTATAAGGTGAACACTTGAATAAAAAAAGAAATACAGGAATGTAAGTTACTATACCTTCATGTGAAGAGGGTGGTAACAAGAAATAACTGAAGTCCAACAGATTTTTTAGAGTAAGTACTTTTTTTGGCAGGTATTATTTGTAGAGGCATGATACACCTTGGACATGTGATTGAGACACTGCTGGACACTGCTACGTGTGTTTTTGAGCACCATATAGCTCGAACAGTTAAGCTGGTGTCTCACGTACAGAGGCTGTAGTTTCTGTACGTGGCTGACCTGGGTTCAAGTCCCGGTGTCTCTGCCCCCTTCACTGTTCACATTCCTTCAAATAAAGGCCACTTGCTCCCAAAATTAACTTATTTATGCTTTGTAAAAATATATATATTGAAAAAATGTATATTAGCAAACAAAACCAGGGTCCAGAATGACTACCTCCATTGGTAAATAATTTGATATTTAATTAATGTATAATAATGATTTGCAATTGGAAATATAAATGTTATTATAAATTGCAATTTAATCATTTGCTTCACTTTGTGCATTCACTTTTTATTAACAGTATACGAAAATTTAAAGAATTGAGATTATGAATTCCTTAAATACACATCTGGCTCTATTTTTGTGTTTGTTTAGTGACATTTTGTTTCCTTTGATGGATAAACTTGTTTATTTTTTTATGTTTTTGTATCGGTTAATGAATTGGTTTGCCTTTTTTAAGCATAGCCCTATGTTTTTGTCCCAGTGTCTGGCACATGTCGAGGCCTTCATAGACTTCAGCGAGGATGAGCTCATTGAGGATGGAGTCCTAGAACAAGGTATGTGTGCCCTTTGACATCTGTACTGAACAACAACAGGACAGTCATCCCCTGGGCTTTAGATGAGGGTGAGGGGGT
Source organism: Leuresthes tenuis (assembly GCF_036924035.1). Classification (NCBI taxonomy): domain Eukaryota; kingdom Metazoa; phylum Chordata; class Actinopteri; order Atheriniformes; family Atherinopsidae; genus Leuresthes; species Leuresthes tenuis. Next base: position 9,709,900 of record NW_027325361.1, on the reverse strand, counting down.
CTGTGGACTCTGTCATTCTAAGGGGAGAGGAGTACGGCTGCTTTTCCTGTTTGGATCTTCAACTGGCCCGTTTGCTGCACTGTAGGGAGAAACTACTGACACGAGAAGCTGCTCAGATGACTGTTTCCTTAGGAAGTGTGGAGAGAAGTCCAGAGGGACAGCATTCGTTTTTCCTTCAAAGACAGCCTGTCAGGAATAGTGCTGTGAGCAGCACCACACTGCCCCACCATGCTGTCAGTGCTCAGGCTTCCCATCTTTTCACTGGGGGTGTGTGTGTGTGTGTGTGTGTGCGTTTGTAAATATGTTTTAACAGGACAATTGGTCAGAATACACACCACACTAGAAGAACATTTTGTATTAACAGGACAGGAGCAGTGTCCTGCTAATTTTGACAAAATTCTAAAAGTGTAGAATGGTTTCTATTGGTCCATTAAACCTAAAAATGCAAAAAAAACAAGATGTCCGTTTAATACATATAAACCTGATTTTGTGTACAATCTGTGTATCACCACAGCGCCCCCAGAGGCAGGTTGTGTACTAGCAAGACCTCATGAATATTCACACAGTGTCTTATGGTGATTGGCTGTCTGCCGGAAGGTCCTTCTTATTACTACACTGTCCTTCTAATTCACGTGTCGCTATTTACACTGGGGATGAGTTGGCAATATGATTACTCTCTATGCTATAAAATGTAAGATTTTATAAAGGTTTGCTGGGTGCTTAAACCCAACCTTTTGTTCAACCTTGAAATTTATATGACACCTAAAAATATGCACAAATAGATGTACATTTTCATCAAATATTATTATTTTGAAACATTATGAATAATACATGTCTGTGATAAGTGCATGGATGACAAGAAATGTAACCCTGAAAAAGCAATCAAACTATTTTTGTGCTCCACTGCTGCGATTTTGTTAACAATGTCATTGAGAGAATGAAAAGTGCATATTTAAGCCCGGATCAAGTAGAAGAGGTCATTAAACTTGTGCAAAATGCTGCTGCCCGTCTTTTAACCAACACTAACAGACGTATGCATATTACTCCCGTTCTTAACTCCCTTCATTGGCTTCCTGTCCTTTATAGAATTGATTTCAAACTTTTAATGTTTGTTTTTAAAGCTCTTAACGGCCTCGCCTCATCGTATTTATCTGAGCTTTTAACTGTCTGTAACCCTGGCAGAGCTCTGAGGTCAACAAATCAACTTTTGTTGGAAGTGCCCAGGTCAAAATACAAGCACTGGGGTGACCGAGCCTTTTCCGTTGCTGCCCCCAGACTCTGGAATAAGCTCCCCCCCCCCCCAGATGTGTCTTATTTCTGACCTGGGCCTCTTTAAATCTAGGCTAAAAACATATTTATTTCAGATGGCTTTTAATACCCAATAGTATGGTGACTCTTTTATATTATCTTATTCAATTTTGCTGTATTTTATTGCGTTTACTGTTATTTTATTGTTTGTACTTATTCTTTTCTTTATTTATTATCTGCTGTAAAGCACTTTGGTACACCGAAATGGATTGTTGTAAAGGGCTGTATAAATAAATTACATTTACATTTCTTTTTCAAATTCTTAATACCTTAATCTATTTGTTTGCAAGACATCTATCTTATTAAAATGTAATAAATAAATGTTGAACATGGATTTCTTCATATACAGGACCAGTATTTAAAGGAAAGACTTCTAAACTGTGATTAAAAAATAATAAGAATTATAAATTACATTCTTAAAGCCACAATAGACCAGATCATTTGTACGTGCATCACCTTCTCGCCAATCGAGACTATCACAGTATGATGGAAAGATTGCTAAAAAACGACAGGATTTGTGTATGAAGTGAAAAAAATAGCACTTCCATTACTTCCAGCCAAGCATGTTTCTGTATAGCTCTCAAACTTCTCTGAGTTTTTATCTGCTCACTTTGTTTATTACTTGACCGAGGATGTCTTTTGTGGATTTGAACCACAAAGAGTGATTCTTTATGCAACACTTGACAAATGCATGGGGTGTCTAAAAATATGTTTTCACAACTGTATGATCTGATTGTTCTAGAACAGCTTGAAAAATTAAAAATGCTCATAAAGTTAAGACAGCTGTGGACTTGACTTGAGCAGATTAGTACATATTTATCTGCCATGTTGACCATGAGTGCAGGGCTTGTGCAGAAATGGAGGCAAATGTCGTGGATTTTATTCAGTAGGTGAACAGTAGAGTGAAGGAGCCAGTCCTCTTCACGTTAAGCGAGAGTCTATGCACAGCCAGTACAGTAGATTCCAGTAAACTCTGTCACTAACGTAGAAGTAAGAATCATTGGAAATTGAAAAGCTCCATTAAGTTATATATATATATATTAATGAGGCTGTGGAAACCAAAACCTTCAGCATTTACCAAGGAGATGCTGTTCTGCTTGCCCTCGGCCAAATAATGAACAAGACTGTTTATATATACTGACTCAGAAATGGGGCCACCATGTATAAGGCATTGATTTAAAAAATAGTGCAAATATATCACGGTTACCTGTGTTGTTGTTAGCATAAAACTATAAAGATTGATAATTTGTCATTATTCCCAGGTAATACTGCTACTCTACATACATGCAGATTGTCTAGTCTAGATTGTCTATAGGCAGGTACATCAGACAATGTTTTTCTGATGGTGTTGTGTCTGCCAATAGACAGCAGTTTCCAGAGGAAGGAAAAGTTAAAAAAGGGTTTAAGCTACCTCATTTGGGTGAAAATTAATAATAACAAATACCAATCACAAAGTGTCTCTAAATAAACATGTTTTTAAAGTATAGGTGCTGTGACATCATATAGCATGTCATCAGAAGTGATCAAAATTAGTCACTTGTAAACATTGCTGGTGGGAGATACCATGTGACTGTTGCAACCTAATAAAAACAAAATGTATAATAAACTATTTATCTTGAAACATTGAATTAAATTAAAAAACTATTACGCAAGTAAATTTGTTTTGTTCATCCTGAATAAATCAAACATTATGCTGTCATGAAAAAAAAGGAATTCTTCTTTTGTCATATCCCTCCTCTTCTATCAACGTGGTACAGTCCGTCAAGTTTTGGTGCGAACGATTACTCTTTAATTGAACACCTTTCATTCCTTTGCGCGGAGGACCAGGTAAGACCCATTTAATATATCTTACACATTTAGGTACATATTTTTATATAATTATGCAGAATGGTGTAGGTTACTTGATGTTTGGATGTACCAAAACATCTGATCTGCGACAGTTTAGCTAGTTATTGCAACTGACTGGCATGGTGGCTCACTCCAGAATTAGAATAACTGAGACATGAAGGGCCCGTCCATACGAGTACGCTGCCTCACCCAATACGCTGTCGTTTTGAAAAAAGTAAAAATACGGCGTCGTTTCCAGAAATATCTGAGTCCACACGGATTCACTGGAAACGACCCAAAATGCTGTCGTACGTTTATGCCAGGCCTATATGTGGCGCTGTGACGACGCCACACCAATACACTAAAAACGGAAACGAAGCCATGGAGCATGCAGGCATAGACATATAAAGAATCTTACACGTCTATGTATAAAGGTAATACAAGCGTGTAGTCCTCCATTGTCGTTGTTGTTATGACCATAGACATTATAAAGTTTGGAAAAATACAAGTACAACGGACTTGTTAAAGTTTTATTCTTTATGTCTATGGTTATGACGCGTATAGTGACGGCGGCTGAAGTTAATGGTTAGAGAGGCGGGGCCCATACGTCATCGTTTCGCCGTCAACACTCCGGGCTATCTGGCGTTTTAAGATTTTAACACTCTGGGACCCGTTTTCAAAATTTTCACATACAATAACATTAAATCATATTGTATATGTTGTTGCTCAATTTAACAACATCTGATCTTTGCAGGAGATGGCAGGAACAAGGCCACAGAGAGCAAAAATAAATCCCAAACATGATGCCAGTTATTATTGCTCCTTAGGTGAAGATAAGAAAGGATTTGATGTAAAATATATTAATTCATTTAAAGGTGAGTTGTAAGTTTATTTAGCATAAGTTTCCAGAGTTTATTACACAAAGATTTATTTTTAATTTTTACTTATAATTTATTTTTAAACTGCACATTAGGAGCATAGATCTTGTTCTATGATCATTATGATCAGAACATCTTTCTTATTTCAAAGGAGACAAGCAACTGCTCAAAATAGAAGCTGTTAAGTTGTTTTTTCTTGGGAAGATAATCGTATATGTAGATAGATGCTTTATTTAATAATTGTTTATGGATTAATCCACAGAAACATTTTAGAAGTGAATGAGTCATTTTTTAAACTAATCAAAGAAAGACATCAAATTAAATAAATGAACAGATTTTGAAAAAGTTAATAATCTCAATTGCTACTATTTGAAAGCTCTACATTGTTTGAAGTTTATTATTCTACTTTGTTTATTATATGTACCTCCAGGTCGGGGTGTGTTCAGCTGCCGGTGCTTTCAAAAAGGAGATTTCCTCATTGAGTACCGAGGGGAAGTCATAAGTAGAAAGGAACAAGAAAACCGATTGAAAGTTTACCATGATGCACTCAAGGTTTTTATGTTTGACTTCCAGTTCAATGGACAACAGTTATGGTATGTGACTGTTTTAAAGTGTGTTTTTTTTATATATTTAATTTATATCTTAAGACAGTGATTTAAACATTTTCTGCCTCATCATCAGTAAAAGTAGTTTCAGTTATGACATACAGTGCCAGATGAATATTTTGAGTTGGTGGAGAAATATTCTTCAGTCATGCTAACACTAAATATGATTTTCCTTACATCGTGTAATTATTCTTATTGCATACTTGATGTTTCAGTGTTGATGCTGCCAAAGAGGATGGATCATTAGGTAGACTGGTAAATGATGATGAGGCGAATCCAAACAGCAAAATGAAAGTTACAAGAGTGGATGGAAGACCCCATCTCTGTTTATTTGCACTCAAAGATATTGGTCCAGGGGAAGAAATCACTTATAATTATGGTGATTCTGACTGGCCATGGAGAAGCAAGGTATATAGAAGTGTAACAAAACTGTCAAGAATCATTCTACCAGCTTTGAACAGAATTTTGAAGGGTATATCAAGTTGTAGTACACAGTATCAATATAGTCAAAAATATAAGAAGTGATGAGCATAGTGCCTAAAAAAAAACGATTTTTGCTGAAATATTAATCAGACGACACTATTTCAACTTGTTCAGTACTATTCAAAATGTTACAAACTGTCACATGTAAATAGATTTATACTGATCTTATAATTAAATATTAACTGGTATGTGATATATGAGTGTCTAGACACAGGTCCTGTGTAATACTCAACATGTAAGGTGCAGGAATAAGGAGGGCTGAGTTTTCTACATGAGAAACAAACTCCCATTCAGTGATTGTTCTTTACATTTCAGATCTCCAAAGAGATGCCGTGTCCGGCTGAGGATGTTGGTGCATGCGGGTCCTTTTCAGGCAACACACCAGAGGTAATTTGAATCTTTGAAGGCATATTCATTGTCTAATATAAAGTAATGAGAATGATATTCAGCATTATTCAGACACACAGTTACGATGTAACCTTTATATGTAAGATGCAGGAATCTGGAGGGCTGAGTTTTGAAATTAAACATAGAAAGGAATGAAAGTAGATTTAGAAGTGCGCAGACACACAGGTCCTGTGTAATACTCAACATGTAAGGTGCAGGAATAAGGAGGACTGAGTTTTCTACATGAGAAACAAACTCCCATTCAGTGATTGTTCTTTACATTTCAGATCTCCAAAGAGATGCCGTGTCCGGCTGAGGATGTTGGTGCATGCGGGTCCTTTTCAGGCAACACACCAGAGGTAATTTGAATCTTTGAAGGCATATTCATTGTCTAATATAAAGTAATGAGAATGATATTCAGCAGTATTCAGACACACAGTTACGATGTAACCTTTATATGTAAGGTGCAGGAATCTGGAGGGCTGAGTTTTGAAATTACACATAGAAAGGAATGAAAGTAGATTTAGAAGTGCGCAGACACACAGGTCCTGTGTAATACTCAACATGTAAGGTGCAGGAATCTGGAGGGCTGAGTTTGGAAATTACACATAGAAAGGAATGAAAGTAGATTTAGAAGTGCGCAGACACACAGGTCCTGTGTAATACTCAACATGTAAGGTGCAGGAATAAGGAGGACTGAGTTTTCTACATGAGAAACAAACTCCCATTCAGTGATTGTTCTTTACATTTCAGATCTCCAAAGAGATGCCGTGTCCGGCTGAGGATGTTGGTGCATGCAGGTCCTTTTCAGGCAACACACCAGAGGTAATTTGAATCTTTGAAGGCATATTCATTGTCTAATATAAAGTAATGAGAATGATATTCAGCAGTATTCAGACACACAGTTACGATGTAACCTTTATATGTAAGGTGCAGGAATCTGGAGGGCTGAGTTTTGAAATTACACAAAGAAAGGACTGAAAGTAGATTTAGAAGTGCGCAGACACACAGGTCCTGTGTAATACTCAACATGTAAGGTGCAGGAATCTGGAGGGCTGAGTTTGGAAATTACACAAAGAAAGGAATGAAAGTAGATTTAGAAGTGCGCAGACACACAGGTCCTGTGTAATACTCAACATGTAAGGTGCAGGAATAAGGAGGACTGAGTTTTCTACATGAGAAACAAACTCCCATTCAGTGATTGTTCTTTACATTTCAGATCTCCAAAGAGATGCCGTGTCCGGCTGAGGATGTTGGTGCATGCGGGTCCTTTTCAGGCAACACACCAGAGGTAATTTGAATCTTTGAAGGCATATTCATTGTCTAATATAAAGTAATGAGAATGATATTCAGCAGTATTCAGACACACAGTTACGATGTAACCTTTATATGTAAGATGCAGGAATCTGGAGGGCTGAGTTTTGAAATTACACAAAGAAAGGAATGAAAGTAGATTTAGAAGTGCGCAGACACACAGGTCCTGTGTAATACTCAACATGTAAGGTGCAGGAATAAGGAGGACTGAGTTTTCTACATGAGAAACAAACTCCCATTCAGTGATTGTTCTTTACATTTCAGATCTCCAAAGAGATGCCGTGTCCGGCTGAGGATGTTGGTGCATGCGGGTCCTTTTCAGGCAACACACCAGAGGTAATTTGAATCTTTGAAGGCACATTCATTGTCTAATATAAAGTAATGAGAATGATATTCAGCAGTATTCAGACACACAGTTACGATGTAACCTTTATATGTAAGATGCAGGAATCTGGAGGGCTGAGTTTTGAAATTACACATAGAAAGGAATGAAAGTAGATTTAGAAGTGCGCAGACACACAGGTCCTGTGTAATACTCAACATGTAAGGTGCAGGAATAAGGAGGACTGAGTTTTCTACATGAGAAACAAACTCCCATTCAGTGATTGTTCTTTACATTTCAGATCTCCAAAGAGATGCCGTGTCCGGCTGAGGATGTTGGTGCATGCGGGTCCTTTTCAGGCAACACACCAGAGGTAATTTGAATCTTTGAAGGCATATTCATTGTCTAATATAAAGTAATGAGAATGATATTCAGCAGTATTCAGACACACAGTTACGATGTAACCTTTATATGTAAGGTGCAGGAATAAGGAGGGCTGAGTTTTCTACATGAGAAACAAACTCCCATTCAGTGATTGTTCTTTACATTTCAGATCTCCAAAGAGATGCCGTGTCCGGCTGAGGATGTTGGTGCATGCGGGTCCTTTTCAGGCAACACACCAGAGGTAATTTGAATCTTTGAAGGCACATTCATTGTCTAATATAAAGTAATGAGAATGATATTCAGCAGTATTCAGACACACAGTTACGATGTAACCTTTATATGTAAGATGCAGGAATCTGGAGGGCTGAGTTTTGAAATTACACAAAGAAAGGAATGAAAGTAGATTTAGAAGTGCGCAGACACACAGGTCCTGTGTAATACTCAACATGTAAGGTGCAGGAATCTGGAGGGCTGAGTTTGGAAATTACACAAAGAAAGGAATGAAAGTAGATTTAGAAGTGCGCAGACACACAGGTCCCGTGTAATACTCAACATGTAAGGTGCAGGAATAAGGAGGACTGAGTTTTCTACATGAGAAACAAACTCCCATTCAGTGATTGTTCTTTACATTTCAGATCTCCAAAGAGATGCCGTGTCCAGCTGAGGATGTTGGTGCATGCGGGTCCTTTTCAGGCAACACACCAGAGGTAATTTGAATCTTTGAAGGCATATTCATTGTCTAATATAAAGTAATGAGAATGATATTCAGCAGTATTCAGACACACAGTTACGATGTAACCTTTATATGTAAGATGCAGGAATCTGGAGGGCTGAGTTTTGAAATTACACATAGAAAGGAATGAAAGTAGATTTAGAAGTGCGCAGACACACAGGTCCTGTGTAATACTCAACATGTAAGGTGCAGGAATAAGGAGGACTGAGTTTTCTACATGAGAAACAAACTCCCATTCAGTGATTGTTCTTTACATTTCAGATCTCCAAAGAGATGCCGTGTCCAGCTGAGGATGTTGGTGCATGCGGGTCCTTTTCAGGCAACACACCAGAGGTAATTTGAATCTTTGAAGACTTTTTTACTTTTACTTTTTTTAAAAATATGAATTCATAAGAATTGCAATCAGTTTCGTATAGATTCACATGTGTTGTGTAATTTTGAATTTGACAAGTTAATACATTATGAAGACTATAAATCCACTTCAATATTCTAAAGCTCTGTATGTTAAGATGTACACTACCAGTTAAAAGTTTAGATCCACCTTTTCAGCTTAATGAGGATGAGAAGTTGGGTCCGAACTTTTTACTGGTAGCATAAGTCCTCAGTGAGCGCATGTTTTTTTTTCTGTTCAGTTTGTTCTGTTTAAGAAAATGCTCTGTTGAGTGTTTTTTTAATACTACACTACACAAGTGTTTGTTAGGATCAAATTCCTGTCTTACAATTACACTTTTTTTTTTGTCAACAGGACTGTGATCATGTTCTCATCCCTGACGAAATGTCAAGTTTAGAAAAATGTGTTACATGTGGAGGACCTTTTTCACCTCTGAAATGGAGTGGTGTGAGATGTAAAGGTAATTTTTGAGAATGGAGGGGGGAGTTTATCTGTATCTTTTGAACGTGATTCCACAGTAACACTTATAAAAATAAAAAAACTATTCCATGTGTAGCTGTGCTATATGTTCAAAATGAGCCATTTGCTGCTTTTTCAGTACTTACCATGTTACCTTCCTTTATAAATTCTTACTTTTCTCTGTCTAGTTTGCAATCAGTCCTGGCACAAAAAGTGTTATGTTAAACACAAGGAGGACATCACTGAATTTCTGCAAGTGGTAAGCTTTTTAGTAGAATTATTCTCCGTGAAATGCTTTCCAAGTATACAAAATATAAATGTTTTTCTAATCATTATCAGGTCTGTACAGAACAAAGTTCAAGTGAGGCGGCATCATCAGAAGAGGAGTATGTTCCTGATTCCATAGATGATTCAAACAGCTCATTGGATGACAGATCAGAACCTTTAGAAATCAGTCACAAACAAGTACAGAATTGTGAGGTCTCCACCAGCAAGTCTGCTTCCAAAAAGAAAAGACACCACCAAGAAAGTTTTGTAGAGGAAGACAGAGAGTCCATTTCTGAAGCTGCAGAATCATTACCTGAAGATATGATCAGCACAACTCAGCTTGACGTATCAAGAGTTACTGCCAAAGTAGGAAACGCTGATGCCGAAGGCATTATTGTTGATGATGGTGCTGATGCTAGAGCGGAAAACGTCTCAAACACATCATCCTTGCTCAGAAATAGAACTTACTGCTACATTTGTGGAAAGATACAGACAAAGTTTACACGTCACTTAAAAACTCATGAGAAAACACATGCAGATGTTGCTCAAGTTTTAAGTCTTCCCAAGAGGTCCAAACAACGTATGAAGATGCTTATAAAGCTTCGCAACAAGGGAAACCACAGTCATAACTCAGAGGTCTTGGTGAGTGGAGTTGGATCACTAAAACTAAGACGCACATCAAAGAAAAAGTATAATGCAAAAGACTACATTCACTGCATGTACTGCCAGGCATTATATCTCCGGCGAGATCTGTGGCGACATGTTCGAAAATGTTCTTCAAAACCAGTAGAAGCTACTTCAGAGATTGGAAGAAAAAGAGTTTTGTCTTTGGCCTCTATGAATGAGTCAGCTCTGTGTCAGCAGATATCACCAGGGGTTTGGAACATGTTAGCTGTTATGAAAGATGATGAGATAACTTCTACTGTGCGAAGTGACTTCTCCATTCTTCAGCTGGCCCAATCGTTCTTCAACAAATACGGACAGGATCCCACCAAACATGAGTACATTCGCCAGAAACTCAGAGAATCTGGAAGACTTCTACTTACGCTTCGCAAGGAATTCTCAATACATACTCTTGAGGATGCTGTGAGACCTGCTAATTTTGATGTGGTCATCAAAGCGGTCAAGAAAGTATCTGGGTATGATCAAGAAAAGCACTTCTACCGTACTCCAAGCCTTGCTCTAAAGTTAGGTCACTCACTACAGAAAGTCAGTGATATTTTACATTGCAGAGCACTCATGGCAGAAGACAGTATGCTGATAAAGTCAATCCAGAGTTTCAAAACTCTCTATGCTACAAAGTGGTCTGAACTCATCTCACACACCGCTTTAACTACGTTGAACGAGCGGAAGTTTAACAAGCCTTCCACTCTTCCTTTCACAGAAGATGTTCAACGTCTTCACAGACATCTGGAGAAGACTACAGAACAAGCATTGAAAGATTTGGAAGACCATAGTTCATCAAAATCATATAGTGAACTGTGTAAAGCCACCATGGCAAATGTAATCCTTTTTAACAGGAGAAGAGGGGGGGAAATTTCTAAGATGACGATGAATGGCTTTCTGGAGAGAGACACAAGTGCCCTGCATAAGGACGTCGCATTTGGACTGACAGAATTTGAACTTCACCTTTGTCGACACTTCAGTCGTGTTGAATTAAGGGGTAAAAGAGGCCGGAAGGTTGCAGTGTTACTTTCACCAGACATGGTGAATGCCATAACGCTCCTAATAGAAAAAAGAAAAGACTGTGGTGTTCTGGCAGAAAACCTGTTCCTTTTTGCCAGACCTCACTGTCTGACTCCCTACAGAGGACAGGACTGTTTGAGGCTTTATGCCAGTGAATGTGGGGCCGAAAACCCTGAGCTCCTCAGGTCAACACAATTACGCAAACATGTTGCAACTTTGTCTCAGATCTTGAACCTCAAGAATCACGAGTTGGACCAAGTTGCTAACTTCCTTGGCCACGATATTCGCGTTCATCGTGAATATTACAGACTTCCTGAGGCTACTACACAGCTGGCCAAAATATCCAAACTGCTGCTTGCCATGGAGAAAGGGTCTCTCAGAAACCTTCAAGGCAAAACACTTGACGAGATTGAAATTGAAGGTAATGCCATTTAAAGTTAAAAATTAGACCTGTTTCTAGCAAATGTATGGTAGCAAAATGGAACACACGTGTAGATAATTTATTAAGGCAATATCATTTATTTTATTAGACAACCTACAGTTGACCGATTCCGATGCTGAGAGTGAGGTCGATGCTGAGAGTGAGGTCGATGCTGAGAGTGAGGTCGATGCTGAGAGTGAGGTCGATGCTGAGCGTGAGGTCGATGCTGAGCGTGAGGTCGATGCTGAGAGTGAGGTCGATGCTGAGCGTGAGGTCGATGCTGAGCGTGAGGTCGATGAAGGAAATCTCACATATTCACAGACTGGTAAGACTGATTTTTTTTTATTTTTTTTTATGGTGATGATAATGTTAAACTTTATTACAGATTCTGCAGAAATTAAAAAAAAACAAAGGAATCTGTTGAGGAACCTAGCATGTATTTATTGTCACCAGATGGTTAGACTTTTAACAGTGTAACTACATGTTATGTTGTTTCCTAACCAATTTTAATTTCACTGTCAAGTCAGTAACCAAAATTTCTTACTGTTTTCTTGTATTTCAGACATATATTAAGGGGGCATTAATTTGTATCTGAAATACTAGAAAATGGTAAGGGCCCGAATGACTTATGTCCCAGATAGCAATTGAGTGCCCATGCAAACAGACTTCCACAGTTGGTTTGCGTTTTACTCGTGGACGTCTATGAAGTCACATACAAAGATGGCAAAGGGTGCCGTATGTCAATTAGATTTTTCAATGTTTCCTGGTTTATTCTGTGAAAGTCTGCTTTTGTCCAAACTTGACTGCATGTGTCAAATGAAATTCAGTCCCAAGGAATTAAAATTTCAGTGGAAAAGGTATATAACCATAAGATATATCATTATTAATATTATTAGTTAACCAAACTTTCTCTGTAATACTCATCGTTTTTATTTCCATGTATGTAATGAGTTATATTATATTTTATTACTGGTTGTGCAGGACTGTTGGCCGGGCAACCTGTCGAGGAACCTCCAGGCATGTCTGTGCCATTATCACAAGGTTAGCCCTTATCCTCACTCTACTAACATGTCACCTTCTTTGATCGCTTTTAGGCTATGAAATAATGCATTGTGGATTCAGACCTTCTTCACTTGTTTACATTTTGTTGTCATGGCAACAGTTCAGATAAATGGGAGGCATGTAAGCTAACTTTCAAGTGATGTGAATGTAGATTACAGAAGTAGTAGCTTTAACTGATGACCAGGCCATTCTTTTCAATCTAACAATTTACTCATTGAATATGTTGCAGTGCAACAATGAACATATAGGCCTGGCTGCTGCTTTTTAGTACACACAACGGCAACTACAGCGCCTTGGCTTGCACTTAAAAATAAAAGCACTTCTTATCATATCATTCACAATGACAAATCAACTTCTAAGCAAATAATGTTTGAACAATTCCAAAAAGCTGTTCCAGCCTAAGTGCTTTACAGTGAATTTATTTATTTATAAAATGTATTTATTTATTATTTCTCCATCAGTTGCTTAACCCCATAAATGCTCATCCATTGTTATTTTTGTTTAACTTTCTTTCTTTCTTTCTTTCTTTCTTTCTTTCTTTCTTTCTTTCTTTCTTTCTTTCTTTCTTTCTTTCTTTCTTTCTTTCTTTCTTTCTTTCTTTCTTTCTTTCTTTCTTTCTTTCTTTCTTTCTTTCTTTCTTTCTTTCTTTCAGCACATAGTAAACACACAGATGCTAAGGGGAAAGAACCCAACAGAAGACTAAAAAGGAAGGACAAAGAGCCCAACAGAAAAAAGAACACAAAAAAACATTCTGGTAAATGCTACCACACAAGTCACTAAACACCAAGTTACTTAAGTTAAACTGAAGAATGGTAAAAAGAAATGATCCATACCACCCAAAGGCAATATGATGACCATTCTCTTCTTTCTGCAGGATACTATGAGATGACACTTTATCTAATATATCATCTGGCTTAATTAGATAAAGTACCACATGCATACCATGTAAAACTGTACCTTGTAATAAAAATTACAAATTTTCACACTGTCAATGTTCAGATGCTAGAAAATAAATGTAATTTAGTGATCAGTAATGGGTCTAATGTTTATACTACTTTCTCTATGCCAATTTTAATCCGTTATGCATTCTCAGTTATATTTTTTCAAAATAGCAAAGCACCAAAAAACTGTCATAAGCAAAGCAATGGGAATATGTATTTTCTGATTTGGTTATTAAGTTAGATTTAGTAAACCAGGGTTCTCAACCATTGGGCCGATGATGCACCTGTAGAGAAACGTCTTTTGGTGAAGTCAGTAAGATGATACTGAGTGGGATCTCCTTCACTGGGAAACGAGACTCGGGACCAGCATGAGAAGGAGGGGAGAAGGAGAAGTGTCCTTTGGCTTTGGATGGTTCTTCACAAGCAGCTAAAGCCTGTTTGTCAAACAATCTTTAATTTACGAAAACTTATTTTCTTCAGAATTCAATCATATAATCGACGGCAGAATAAGCTGTTTGGCAGAAATTAATTTTCATCTGTGCAACCCACATGGTCATTTCTGTAGCTTGTCCCACTAATGTATGTTCTTTATGAATGCACATTTTAAAAGGGGAAGAAACAGGCATTATATCAGTACATCATTTATAGCAAAGAAACATTGTTACACAAAATGATAAACTAAACATAAATTTCTTTATTTAAAAAAATGTTTAAAGTGGAGTTGGTTTTCATTAATGATTTACTTGTCTTTTTTCTAGTATCTTTGGAAAGTGCCAGGAGAGCAAAAAAACATCTATGGTCTCCCATGGAGGTTGCCGCAGTCATGAGACATTTCGGCGGCCACATCAAAAAAGGAAAACTCGCCACTATGATTGAATGCCAGCAATGCAAGAAGGCTGAAGTTCCTGCTCTGGCTGGTCGCTCTATCCAAAACATAAGAGATTTTGTCAGGAATCGGGGCGTAACTTTGAAAAGAAAAGAAAATCCTGCATAGCATATGGGGATGTGATGAATTGTCCATCAGTGATATCATCAGGACACATGGGATTTTAAGGTTGAGACCAGAAGTAATCTCTGTGTACTGATGATATCACTGATGGACAATTTAAATATTTAATCTTGTTGAGGCAGGAGGAGGGCTGTTCCAGTTATAATGGCTGTTCAGAATATGTAAACATGCTGACATTTCATCTTGTTCACCCAATTTGTTTGTTTAATATATCTTTTTTTTTAACAGTAGACATGCACAATTTCATTTTGCCATTCATAAATTTTCCTTTCTGTTCACAAATTTAGTGAAGGTGCTGTAAAATCCAGTCTACTTCTTTCTGTTTAGTTGTATTCCATTTATCCATGTTTGGCCTTTTTAATACACAGAAATTTCACATTTGTGTATGTGTATGGCTATGGTCCTGATAAATAAAGTTGGCCCTGGCAATTGCTGTTTGTGTCATGGGCGGAGCTAAGTACCTCATTATCGTTGTCCTTCTAATACAGCATTGCGTCAGGTTCTTGTATCTTGACTTCTGATGTGTTTATCTAAATTTTTAAGTGAGATTTGTGGTGTATAGCTCAGACAGGATTTTTGAAGATTTACTACATCTTTCTAGTATAAGTGGAAAGAGGTGTCCGTTTATTGTTGCAAAAAACTGGTTTGAAAAAATTGTCCCTCTAATTCCGCAATACCAGTATGCGTGTGTGTGTGTGTGTGTGTGTGTGTGTGTGTGTGTGTGTGTGTGTGTGTGTGTGTGTGTGTGTGTGTGTGTGTGTGTGTGTGTGTGTGTGTGTGTGTGTGTGTGTGTGTGTGTGTGTGTGTGTGTGTGTGTGTGTGTGTGTGTGTGTGTGTGTGTGTGTAAAAATAAATGAGGAATTTCCCCCTTAAGTCTGTCGCCTGCTGTCAGCACTCTCCAGGAGCCTCAAATGTTGTGAATTTTCAACATGGTAAAGGCTGCAGATGATTGTTTTGTTGGCGCAGAGCAGCAAATAACAACAAATTTGCTATAACAAATATAACAGCTAGTTATCTTTTACATTTTCTTAATTTTCACTACCAGAATTAGTTATTGAGTTAGTCCCAATTCTTAATAATTAAAAAGTCTTGTGCTGTCTTCAGTGTCTTACAGTGTCTGTCACCCTCTACAGTGGACAGTTCAGTGTCCGATCTCCAAGCAGAGATTGAGCAGCACCTGCAGGATGAGAGGAGAGGCGAGCGGCTTCGCAGCGGAGTCCAGGTGGTCATCGCGGGAGCCACAAATGCAGGGAAAAGTAGCCTCCTCAACAAACTCTGTAAGAGCAAAGAAAACCAGCCCACATGCAATCCCACACACTCACACAGCAAAGAAATTAAGATTACAATATGATATCAGAGCACCTTTCACCATGGTTTGGTAGCACAATTGAAGCAACATCTGTCATACCGAAGCAGCATGGACTCAGAATATTGAAAAATATGTGTGATTCATTAAAAAGCCAATACTTTGCTACCCGGCAATAGTTGAAATAACACACTGTGAATGTAAACGCTGCCATTGCGAGTTAAAGTGCTAATTCTGGGGAAAAAAAGTCTGCTTTTGCATATTTATCAGAAGTTACTGATCACGAGGCTGTTGTGCAGCGATCAATCTCTGCCGATTTAGACTGGGAGATGGCTGACATTTAATGCTCTTTTGTCGTATAATGAAATACAACAATGAGGTAATGTCAAAAGACTAATGAGATACAAGACTGCTAAATATTTATGTTTAAGTTTTGTATGTATTCTGTCCTTTAGCCTCAGTAAATCTATCTCCTCAGCAGCTGCACTAACACGTCTGCACTGCAGTTTACTCGAGTTCATTTTGGGTTATGATAATTTGCATCTAATTAACCAGCCTGTCACCATTTAAATCACATCATTATGTCCTCCTTATCATTTGACGATTTGGTAGATTTAATGGAAGCTATGTGTTGCATGATGATCAGCTGTGACCACTATGCAACCACTGCCATAACTGCAGCCTCCAAAGTGTCCAAGAGGAGCTGAGAACTTCACGTAAAAAGGAAAGAAGGTTGAGGTCACTTATCTGATCTCATCTTTGTGTTTTTCTGGTTGTGTATGTGCTACAAATGACAGCAGAGTCTGCAATGGAGAGTATAGCAACAAACGGTTCATGAGGAGATGTTGATGAATATGAGTAAATGCACAATGTTTGCCACTTTTCTAAATCACCTCTACTTGTATTTGTGATTGTGTATGCTCAAGTGGTGCCAGCCTATTGAGCCTAATATTAGAATCAGTTTACATAAACCCTCTGGACTAGAAGTTTGGCAAGTGGTCGTGAGAGCTTCCTATCAGGATAACAAGCTTAGATGTTAGTTATCAGATAAAATTCTGTTATTCTTGCTTAGCTGGCAGGAGACATGAGGACACATTGGACAGAATGGTACAGAACAACTGGGTGAGGTTTTATTCCATGTTATTTGCTTATCACAGTCTTTTTCTCATACTCATATTATTATCTTTACATGTTCTTACACAGCGAGCTGCATGTTGTACAACAGAAGTGAGTTTATAATGATTGTTGTTTCTTGGCAAAAGTCAGCCTGAGCATTCTTAACAATCAGCGATTCACCTCCTCTATGGGATCACAGCAAGTGTTTTAGTCTTTGCTCCCCATCAGTGAACCATGGGCACAATTTTTAGTAGGTATGCATATCAGGTACATTAAACAAGACCTATCCTCTATCCATCAAAATTCCCCCTTATCAAAGTCACTCAGATCCTCACGCCTGCCAAATTTTTCTTACAGATTGACCTCATGAGCAGAGTGTTCCCTTTCTTCCCGATACGTCCAAAGTTTTTTACTTTATCCTTCAGTGGTTTTAATGTTGTGGCGGTCTTGTTGTGGCAGATGCAATTTAGAATGCCAATTGTGTGTTACTTTGTGGTGAGCAGATGTATAGTTTACTCTTCATTAAACTGTTGAAGTTATTCTAATTATATATGTATAAATAATATATATAATAATATATATAATATAATATATAATATATATATTTTGAAGTTTTGAATAGAGAGCTGGGTCTTTTTTTTTTTTATAATTATAGGATTTTAAAATACCACCATCTTAATCCTTTCGAAATCCAGGCCAGAGACCTGCAGCTATTGTGTCTCCCATTGCTGGAACCACCAGAGATGTAGTAGAGACGGCACTGGACATTGGTGGCTTCCCAGTGCTGCTGAGTGACACAGCTGGCCTCAGAGACAGCCAAGACCTGGTGGAGCAGGAGGGAGTCCGACGGGCTCGGGAAAGGTAGGGGAGGACGTTGTTTAAAGAATGTCTTTCAAGTTGAAGATTTTCCTCTTAAATGAATAAAAAACACCAACATCCTGAATGTTTTTGAGCTGGTTTAACTTTAGAAAACGGGTTCACGGTACACAGCAATGGTTTCCGTGGGGTACTGCTCCACCGTTCACACGTGTGTAATTTAGAAGAACAAATTAGTCTGAAAACAAAGAAAGGAAGAAATAATTCACTTCTGTAATGTCTGAGTTACTGCCAGAGTTTATATTATTACTGAGACGCAGTTATAAATACATAGGACAAACGCACTCAGGAGGTTGCATAATAAAGAGCCACCTTTCCATGCTGGAGAGTTTTTACAATTAAGAGATTTTTCATGTGTGGCTGACATATGTTGCCACTCACTGACAGCTGCATCCATTGTTTACACCAGGGAAGAACAACTATAGCTGCAGCATTCGTCATCACTGCTTTATGATATACAAACACAGAGACAGAAGAATGATACACTCTGGCATGTGCACATTATTGAAAAAAACATTTAGAAACGTGAACTCTGATGCGTTTTGTCACATGATGACTTTGGTGTTTGAGTGCTGAGGGAACATTTATTGAATTATAGATAAAAAGAAATAATAAAGCTTTATAAGTTGTGTTTTGTTTTATTCTCTCATTTTCTCTCATTTAACCAATAAAATATGTTAACCTCAGCTAATACTCTTAATGAAGTATGACCATTTTCTTGCCAAAAAATATAACGATTGTTATATTGTCAATTGTTTCCCAAAGTGCTTGTGTTCTTGGTGGGAGGAAAAAATCAGCCACAGCAGTTAACATTATACCTCGACAGTGAAAGCAAGATAAATAAAGAAGATGTATTATATTTCTCTGTGAGAAAGCTTAAAAGTTTAAATGTATGTTATATGTAGGACTGACTACAGACATCTTCGGTGCTAATAGTCTCAGATTCCTTTGCCATTTGTTTGGGTTATTTGGGCGACTTTTTGGCTTTATAGGAAGGGTGGGCGCTTTGTGTCCTATAGGAAGCTTTGTGTGCTGGGAGCGGGACAGAAGCTGGTGACCCGGGTCACTTCAGGAAGGACGTGTTAAGTACAAGCATCCGCTGCTACTCCTGCTGCTACTAACAATTTGACGCATGCAAGACAGCGGTATTTCAAATTAATTCCATTTAGAGTAATAGATTAAAATGATCACTGCCGGTGTTATTTTAGATTTGCCATATGGTTCTTATGTGAAAGAAATGAAACTGAAAACCAAGTTGCTGCTCTGAGAAATCTTGCTGGTGTGCTGTATATAGTTGGCGACATTTCTTGGAAGTGTAAATTAAGTAAGATAGTATTTCTCAGCACAGAAATAGGCTGTGAAGCATGAAATTTACCCAAATTCACATAAAATTTAGATAGATTATGTAAAATTGTTGTGACAGTCACCTGATGGTTAAAGTTGAGGGTGTTCTCGTTCCTCCAGGGTGCAGCAGGCTGATCTGACTTTGGTGGTTGTGGACTCTGCTCAGCTCCCCTCTGAGGTGCAGCCAGCTGCAGCCTTCCTTCAGCAGCACCTGAGGAGTGTGCTGCCCTCCCCGGAGCAGCCTGAGACAGGTATTATATCGTGGCTTTAGTAAACTGCGTTTTATTTACAAAGGCACTACAAGCACAGCGAAGTAAACATTTAACTTTTATGGGTCTCTAATTCAGCACCTTGGTAAAGGTACAGTAAACTAAAAGTTTCCTGCAAGGTTTTGGTGTTAATTCCCTTTTTTCTCCAAAATCTATTGTGCAAAAAGCTCATTTTACTTCTCATCTGGCTTCAGAACATTGTCCCATAATTGTGGAGCATGCAGGTGGTCGTTTGCAAACTTGAGGTGTGCTGCAGTATTTTTCTTTTTTATGGAGGGTAGATGTTTGCTGTGTAGTGTCTTTCAAGTAATACCAATTTCATTTAGTATATTTCTCCTTGTGGACGCATAAAGAAGGATTGAAGCTAGTTGTAGAGATTATTCCGGTGTTACAGGTGAAAAACATTTCAAATTGAAAATTTCCTTTTTCGATTGAATGTTGCGTTCTCTATTGGATCTTTGGGTATCTTATGGAGAGAAGCAATAGTCCCGGATTTTGTAGAAAACATGTCTTTGTATGGATTGATGCAGGTGGAACATCCAGGTATTTGGAAGTGGCTTTACAGACTTTTCCAGCTCTAATAATGTTTGTATGAGTGTTTATTCTAAGTTCCTGTGGGAGTTGTTGTAACGTGGCTCTTCCCAACCATTCGAGCGTGAAAGGAGCAGATAGTATCAAGACTTTGTGTGACTTTATTTACAATATACAACACCACTTACTCATTCCAATGTAGAGTGTGAGTGGCTGCTCACAGTGTTCAAACAATTAAATGTAGTAATGCCAAATGGTTCACAAACTTGAGTCCTTACATGTCTCACTATGCAGCTACTTTTAAAGTGGAATGGAGAATGCACCATTTTGGTCGGTCACTTGTTTTAAGTTTCAGTTGTGGTGTCAGCATAGTCAAGGTCAACGATTGAAGTTTGGGAATCATCAAGATGAATTGAGCACAAGTCGCCTTGTCTGATTGTTTATTTATCACAATATTTCCTGCAGACAGGTGTCTCCTGGTGCTAAATAAGACTGATCTGCTGCCTGAGA
The DNA here is from genome assembly GCF_036924035.1 of Leuresthes tenuis. Classification (NCBI taxonomy): domain Eukaryota; kingdom Metazoa; phylum Chordata; class Actinopteri; order Atheriniformes; family Atherinopsidae; genus Leuresthes; species Leuresthes tenuis. The sequence continues at coordinate 9,689,471 of NW_027325361.1, read as the reverse complement.
CTCAAAGAAAGAAGCTGGACAGGGAGCTGAGAGGGGTTTGGGCACTTCCTCCAGTGTCTCTGATCTCGTGTCAGACTAACGAAGGACTGAAGGACTTCCTCACAGCGTTGCACGGTTGTGTCAAGACTTTGTACGTTTCTATGATTTATGATTGTCTGTTGTACCAGAACCAAAACTGTTTGTCTATTTACTGTAAATAAAGTATGAGAAAGTTAAGTTACACTCATATACGAATGATTTTTTTTATGTGGATGCAGCACTTGCATGTACTGTAGGGGCTATGTAAAAAGGAAAAAATTTGCTGATGGATTTATTAGAATGTGATGTTTTTATCCCGATGTTTGCTTTTCTTGGTCTGGTTTTCATCCACTGAAGCACAAACTTTTATGGGATTTTTATTGCGTTGGTTCATTCTGTACTCTAAACATCCTCTCTAGGTGTGGTGATCCTCTCTCTGGTGCCCCCACCTTGACCCAGACTCGCCACAGGGCCCACCTTCAGCAGTGTGTGGCAGCCCTTGCACAGTATCAGCGATACCGGAACTCTGACCTCGCTCTGGCAGCTGAGGGTGTCCGGTTGGCTCTCACCAGCCTGGGAAGAATCACTGGACGGGTCGGGGCAGAGGAGATCCTGGATATCATCTTCAAAGACTTTTGTATTGGAAAATAGAGAAGTGAGAGTGAAAAAAGTAGAGATTGTCATGGACCGCTCAGAGAGAACAATCTCACAGTCCGACAGTATCAGTGAAGACACTGGAACAAAAAAGGACAAAGCCTCGGCTCTGTGCCAGCCTTAGAGACACAGTGAGGGCACAGATACTGAAGTCTGTGTTCTTGGCTGCAAAAATATCTTCTCTCCCAAGACAGAAATGTTTGTTTTCCATTGGTCCTTTTTGTCTGATTGAAATAGTTTAGCGTGATGTCAGTGTCTCAGAGGCCCAGTATACTGAACAAGTGTTTGCCAAGTGTTGAGTCATAATTTGAAATAGATTTCCAAAGCCTTTGATGGTGAATATTGGTCTCTGGGGTCGCAACAAAACAGCCAAGAACTTCCAACGTCAAAGACTGATGGTTTGGATGTTTACTTGTACCTGGAAAATGAACTGTCTGTTTCATTGTCTGTTAGTGGTGGTGATAGAAGAAGCTGGGTTCATACAATATGCCATCATTCAAAATTTGTCAGTTATTTTTTTGCAAAACATAACTGTCACATAACTGTATTGATGCTGTTCGATATCTGCAACATGGAATACGTGGGATTATCTTACCTGAAGTAAATAAGTACAAATGTTTGGTGGAAATCTATGTTATTGTGAACAATTGAATTATTAGAAAATGTACTGGTCTCCAAAACCATTCAAATTTAAGATGAATATTTCTTTCAAGATGGGTTTTTGAAGATTTTAGAGGGAAAACGGTAAAAAGCACCATGAAAATGTCGGGGCACCCCAAGAAATTTCAGCTCTCAGATAACTTTTATCAAGATCTCAAACCATAAAGTCCCTGTTAGGAAAACAAATCAGGTGATTTAGATTTAAAAACCTTAATAAAAAATAGCTGATCCTCAACAAACAGGACAGACTATAACAGGATTACAAAAACAACCTCAGTTGGCCACTTCCTCAGCTTGAAAAGCAATCAAGAAATGGCAGTGAGTAGGAACAGTCTGGGTCAAATAAAGGTAAAAGAAAACATTCACTGCTTCTGCAGTCTTTTAGGAAGGTTATCACAATCACTGGCAGAAGTTTTTAAAGTAGTACGTAAATAAGAATGATGTATTTTCGACTGATTCCAGTGGACTGATTGATTTGGTGCAGAATCTGACAACCTCTTCAACCATTAAGAACAGGGGTGGGTCAGTCATGTTTCAGCCTGTTGCAAAAGGAAGGAAGGCAGAGGAAAAAATGAATTTGATTCAATATCAGCAAATCCTTGAAGTAAGCATTACACTGTCTGTAAAGTTACTGAAGAAACAAAGAGGATTGCTTCTGCAGCAGACTGCAAGAGACTAACTCAAAAGGCACAAGCTGAAAGTTGCTCTGTGACCCCCACAGTTCTCTGATTTAAAAGTCACTGAGAACACATCAGCATGTCAGTGCATACAAGACAACCCAAGAATCTCAAAGAAGAAGAATGGATGAAAAACCCTAAAAGGAAAGGTGACTAACAAAAAGAAAAAAGACTGCTGACTGTTAGAAACAAGAAATAAAGAAATAAAGTTTATGAGCTCTGATTCTAAAGATTCTAAATATGCTATACTGACCATGAAGGGAAGGCAAACGTTAGGACTTTTTTTGTTCTTTTTAAACTTTAAAGTCTTAAAAGGTTTAAGAAATGCCTCATCTTTAACTGAAACAACAACCACTGGCCAAACATGATGGAGTCACCACACCTGGAGATGTGCATTCAACTTTTTTATTTTCTAGAGCAAACACAACACAGTTATGACACAAAACTGTTTTATTTAATAGCCGATGGAATGATGGACCAAAACAATCGCAGCAAGTACTTGGTTGCACCTTCTCTGGCTCTTTGTTCTGTAGCAACAAGCATTATCATCCTAAAAAAATGAGCTCAGCATCACCAAACTCTTTTTAACTGATGAAATGAGAAAAGTGTATAAATCACACAAAAGTTCAAAGCACACGTGTACGTTCGCAGTCGAGGTAACGACGGCCATCTCCTATGGTTCTTTACCTGACATCATCTCCATCTCCAATGACTGTGGATATTTGCTTGTTTCTTTCTATTCAGGTGTTTGTGATGTTATGGTTTTTTTTTGGCTTTTCTGCCTGTAAATCCCATTTTTTTCACTCGGTTTCTTACATTTTGGTCACAAACATTGAGTCCTCTTCCTGCCCCGTTTGTTTTTCCTTTTTTTGTTGTGCATTTTCTATTTTCTGACGTCTTGCTTTGAGTTTTCTGTCCGGACACTTCCTATTATACTCGCTCCAAGTTTCAGACAGCTCACATCTTTTGTGATAATTTTTTAGATAAATGATCTTCTCTCTGAGTAGTAGAATCCTTTCCATTGTTTTCACTGTCAGTTCTCTCGTTTGGTGACTTTTGTCCTGCCAATCAGCAAGGTGCAACTGCTCCTCAAGCTCTGCATGCCCTCTCTTTTAACCGCACACTAATTTGCATATTTAGACTTGTGCAGGTATTTGTTTGAGAAATGCTGATTAGAAAATTATTCCTTATTGTTTTACTTCTGCTTCCTTTATTGCATTTCTTAAAGTCTCTGCTAGAACATTCAGTACAAGTGTGTTTATGGTTTTCACTCCATTCTAGATTGCATTTTGAGTCCCACTCCCACGATAAAGTAATACCCAATAAAGTAATAGTGACCCTGCTCCTGTCTGTGGGAAAGGGACGTTTTTGGAGGCAATTCTCTCTGTGCCCTTTGTTCGCTTGTCAATCTGTCCTAGATCAAATATTTATGTTTCCTTGTTGAACTCCTCACCGTTCTTCCCCAGTTGGTTTCTTCTCCCTCAGTCTCTGACGACATTGGACCTGTTGCAGCCCAGCGTAACTGCTGTCTCTGCGTCTCTTTGACACTCCCTTCTCAGTCTGCACTACCTGACTTTTCCTCTTTCCGCTTTGCTCTGTCAGCGCTTTTGTCTTCTTTCATGTTATCCATGATTAATTGCAACTGGCTGGAAGTTCAGGCCAAAAGTGGGACTTGCTGTCATACTGATTTGTGGTGGTGAAATTTGGAGCTTTGTTCTTTGATGTGCTTATCGCTGAGCATCCTTTAGACCGCAATGTTTACTACAGCGGTGGAAATCAGTGGGATACTTCAAGACCAGTGTTTTGTATATTAATATCAATATAACACCTCATTTGAAACCTTCCATTTGAAGATATAAACATATTAAGGCCTAAGCCTCAGTGAGTGGCATTTATGTTGGTTAGTGCACCACTTCAGACTTGTCAAATGACATTAGAAATATGGAAATAATCCTGAGACGATGAATCTCTCTGAAATTTTTTGTGTCACATTTCTTTACAAATGTAGCATTCATTGTTTTGTTGGCAGTCATTGTTTTGTATTATTTATGAGGCACAAAATACAGCCAACTTGATGGTTCTTAATTGTAATAAAAGAAACAATGTTGGATATATTTACAACCAGTGCTGGATTCCTGTTGTGTTGTTGTCGTTCTTTATCTTTTTTCTATAACAGGAAAAAGTTATTTGTCATAGGAAGCACCAAATGCTTTCAAAACACAGGCTTGCACAATAAACTGAAATGGCTAACAAGATAAACTAAACCTAAACATGTCATTGTCAGAATTGTGTGCTCAAAATCTCACCATTTTACTACAAATCTGGTTGTATAACTTCCAAATGTTTCTCTGGTTAAGTGAAGTCAGTTGCTCTCCAAAGGGGACACGAAGTGGGGCTGAAGATGGATCCTTGAAAGCTGTTTGGAGAAGAGACTTTTTATGACACACTGACCAGAAAAAGTGATTCTATCTAATGATATGAAAATGACTTGTGGGGAAAAAAAAAAATATTGACTCAGTATTTCAGTGTTTGACATTTTTTGAACGGGAGTCTTGTGGAGCCGTTTCGGAGCCAGCTTCTTCCAGCCGTCTGTGGAAGCGCACTTTAAGGCAATTTGTTGTCAGTTTCACATCCAAACGGTTAATGGCAGCATCGAGTTTTTTCTACAGTCTATTCATCGAAACATGTCACCAGCCCAACTGAAATGAGCTCAAACTGAATACATCTGATTACTGATTGGAAGAATTTGACCATATCTTCAGTACTCAGTGGATCTATTGTCAAAGTGAAAAACAATCAGAGGGAATTCAAACAGAGGGCTTTGCTCATTACTTATTCCACTCTTCGTGTAATTTTGGACCAAGACGCGACTTCTTAGTCACATTTTTGTTTACAGTTGATTTATGATGGAGACTTCAGGCCAGCCGTCGGTTTCCTGTGAGTTTGATTTGTGTCTTAGGGTGACGTAGCTTGGTACAGCCAGTTCCACCCTTTACCAATGTGACTTAGTGAGTGTGAGAGTGTCCGGGGCTATACATGGAATCGAAAACACTTCATGTTAAACAAAGGATTTCCTGCCGACTTAGGGCAGACAACCTCACCTGTAACACTCACATCCATCAGTACAGTGAGGTTATTCTTGTGTGTTTTCTTATGAAATAAGGGAAGGAGCTCAAATATTTGTTTTGAGTCATTTTTTTTCTCTCCACACAGGCGACAGCAGTGGCAGTAGGCATTATGTTCACTGGTTTCTGTCAAGCCTTTCTTTCCTTGTGAGGGCCGAATCTCAGGAACTCCTTGAGGGAATTTGGCATAAACTCACACTTGAGCTGACAGTAAGTGATAAGAGAAGATTCTAAATGATTTTGACGTGAAAAGTCACCAAGCTCATGATGTAATCTTTTGGCCATAAGTTGGTAACTGATCCACAACATCACACAAATATCTGATTGAATAAAATGATTAAGTGTTGACTCTTTAATTCTGAAAAAGTTTAAATGACAGCTTTCTTATGACATGTTCCACGGACACTTTTTTATTTTACTGTTATGTATCTTCTTCACTGCGAAACATAATGGGAGCTTGTGAACACATGTCAAATACTGGATTTAATTAATCTGTTTACTTTAAAGGTATCTCTTTCCTCTGCTGAGACTCACTCAGATGAAGAACAGCAGTGGTGACTACATTATAAATAAACTGTAAACTTCAATTTCACTTTTATTTATTTATTATTTATTTATTAAACTTTTATTTATCATTGTTGTGCACCAGAGCAAAATCAGCAGTATTTACATCTCTCATGTATCCAAAAATTGTCAAACTGTTGAAACTAAAACGTTATGAAAATCAGATAAAATGAACAACCTGACTTACAGATTCTACTGTAGCTAAACTTTTCATGTCAGAGTAATTTTCAGAAATTAGAAGAGAAATTGAACGTGCTTAAAACATAACCAGGAGGGATAAATTGGTATACACAATATATGTTGTTGATAAAGAAAAAATATGATACAATGTTGTAAAAATACTGTATGACATCTTAATGAATTACAGCAATGCAGTGTGGATGAATCTTGTATTTCTTTATTAAGTTTACAGTATTTACACAGGTAGTTATGATGAAGAAAATCTTTCAATTAGATGCTAAAACCATCTCAGACAATACGCACCGACATCTGTAACATGCTGAGTAAATATCCCTTCATTCATTCAAAATGTCTCCTCTTAAAACGTCTTCAGTCTCTTCTTCTGTACCAAACTGGACCCATAATAATCATAAAACAGAACAACTGCCGTTTCCAGCCACATAACTGCATGTGCTCTTTGACCTCTGCTTCAGTGAGGAAAAGGAAGTACTAAAGCTTAACAGTTCATATAATAGCTACTGTAGTTGTAAAATATGCCATAAAATGGCAGTTAACAGTGTCCTATCATAAAAGCTACAGTTTTCAGCCTAAATCATGTCACAGTTCTTCCTCCTCAGTTCTGCCCATAGTATTGTGGACAGCTAATAACTGCAGGGGTGATGATGTTTTTATGTCTTAATGGATGCCTGTATTGTTAATTGGGATGCATTAGAAATCCATGTTAGAAATCCAGGAAACTCAAATGTTGCTATTTTAAGAGTATAGCAGACAAGTGAGCAGCTGCAGCCTGAGTCCCCGACCAAATCTTTGTTATATTTTCACCACCAGCAACGACAATAGTGTTACAGAATGAGTCCGTCTTTAGTTTGATCCAGAGCAGATGTTTCTAACTACACAAACCACAGAGGGTGACACACAAGAGAAAATATTTACACCAGCGTCACTGAAATTTCCACATTCACCTGGGCATAAAGATACTGAGACTTTTCACAGCTGATTTGAGTGCAAAACATGTGAACTATCAGTGACGAGCAAAGCTTTGGGTCATTAATGTGGTCACAAAGTATTTACAAGGCTTGCTGATGTGTGGTTACTGGGAACGTATACATGTTCTTTGAAAAATGGTGATCACAGTATCAGCTGGATTTGGTTTCCCTTCTCTTTGGCACCCGAGGGGAGGCGGATACAGAAGACGGCAGAGTGGACGGTTTATTTCAACTCACCTGGAAGACAATACATTAACAATTATTATTACATAACAGTTCAGTAAATACAGTTTTGATTAGGTTACTGAAATTGTTTATGCTATTTCTAGCTATTTTGGTTGAGGCATAAATAGTTTTACAACTGGCGGGTGTTGTGAATTGCAACAGTTGTGAGATCTGGTGCATGTATTCTCGTTTCCAAAGGACGACTTGTGATACATTTTGTTGTTTTTTCACACCACAATTGAAGTTAACATTTTGGCCACGACAGCAACATTTATACCCGTTTCATCAATCTTTTTGCCACTGACATTGTGAGGGTGCAGATGTTAGCATTTAAGAATTATACAGCAGTGGTTCTGTGAAGCTGAGTATGTAGCCTCACAGAACCACTAATGTGTGTGCAGACCAATTCAAGATGAACCATCAGAGAACTGGTTCATTTTAGGTGTCGCTCCTGAAAAAAAACAAAATATAACTCTGGCTGTACCGAGACCAGCTTTGAACAGTGGTCAGATGAGTCTGTGTGGTTGAAGAGGAATCTCACCATTTCCATTTTACTGATGACAGTTGCCAGTTAGCTGCAGTCTATCTGCCCTGCGGTGAAGTTGACTGCGGGAAAAGAACTTTAGGTGGTCCAGGCTGCAAAACGAATAAAATTATCAAACTGTTATTAAACATAGCCATATACATCACAGTTGTGCCTTCTCTTACTGTGCCCAGTGACTCCTTCTCACTGTGGAATTTGAAATGGCGTTTTGTGAACTTATGACTCCCTAAAATTTGTTTTCCTTTGTTATCTTGATTTTCCATCCTTCCTGCTGCTGCAGCCCTCACTTTCCTGTCAAATGCGCACACACACAGGCTGCCTCACCACCGCAGTGCTCTCCAGATAAGTCTTTTGTGCTTAGACTAAATATACCATAACATTTAGACTTGTTTTATATTTTAGCAATCTCTTTATCCTAATTAACACCCGTTTCATATATCTATACAGACTAAATGACTGTGTTTTGCTTTTTTACCTTATTATTGTTGGGCAGCGTTCCCCGCACAGTCTGAAGCTCTTTCTCTCTCAGGGCCAGCTTCTCCTCTAGGAGTTGTCTCTGGTCTCTCAGTTGGTTCTGCTCTATCAATAATTTCTCCACCTAAGAAATATATAGGTTATTTTATGAGGCATAAAACATTTCTTTTTACATACAATTTTAAAACATCTGAGTTTTATGAGGAGTCACATCACATCAGCATGTCTTATAGATCATTCCAGCATCACATGTCTCCGTGTACAAACACTGCATACCTGGTCATCGTGATTCTTTTGCTTGAGCTCCATCGTCTTGGCAGTCTCTGAGACCTTCTCATTGTAATTGTGTTCACACTGCCGTAGCTCAGTGGTCAAATGAGTGTTCAGAACCTCCAGCTTACTAGACAGGGCCTGAATCTCAGCCACCTGAAATATTAAAATGATTTCCGTTAAAGGTTTTAATGTGATGCCATGAGGTTCCATGTAGATTAAGTATTTGCCTCATTAGATGCCATGGCAGAAAATAGCAGACATAAGGTGTTTATTTATCCTGCGGACACTGAACTCAGAGGCTCTTCTTGCTGTAAATCAGCTGCGGGGACTTGTGGTACTAACAAACGCTACAATGTTGTACCAGACGTGGAGTCAAATCGAGACAATATGGCTACATGAATAAAAAAAATTGAAGCAGGATTAGGTTTTAAAATTCACATCACTTTGTTATTTTCTGTGCTGATCTTTTGATAATTAGTTTTTTGTTGAGTGCCGTTTTGTTCAGAGTTTCATAATAGTTTGTGTATTTGTAACAAGGCTTCTTCCATAGATAACTACAAGTATCATCTGACATTAAGCCATCCGTGGAAAAGAATTGTTCTTTAAACACAGCTGCACAAGTAGTGATACCGACATTTCATGTTGACATTAAGACAATGAAATGATTTGGTTTGCATGAGGAAAATAGAAAGGTGATAACAAGTGCTGTTCTTCTGATGAGCAAGGCAACTAAAAATAACTAAGGAGACCCACAGTGGAGACAAATTCAGGCACCAAAGGATGAATAGTTTTTGACCCCAGAGCGAGGGTCACATCCAAATGAAATGTTATTCAAGGGGAAAAAAATAAATAAAATAAATCAGGTACTTGCTGAGGACATGGGTTTTGTTGTCCTGTACAGTGCTGCTGTATGGGCAGAGGCACACGCGTCACATCTGCTTTGACCCTGAGTTTGCCTCACAGCTCGTCTGTCTCTTTAGCTAAATTTATCAGATATGGTGTCGTGAGTGGACTTCCTCTCCTGAGGAACCTGCTTCCCATTCAGCTTGTTATTTTGGAATATTCCAAACTACAAATTCCTTTAAGGAAAATTGAAAGGAGGGTTGCCTTGACGGAGGAATTAACTCTTAAGAACATTCACTCAAGTGCTGAATTATTTATGTAAATCCATGTTTATTATACCTAGACCACTTTTATGGAGAATTTTTGTACTTTTTACCTCACTCCATTTATCTGACAGATTTAGTAACAATGTTTGGATTGACATTTTCAATTAAAATATATATATGTATGTATAACAGAAAATATTATGTAAATCAAAGGTTTCCACTTCTTTACTCCTCAAACTACCAAAACCCACATATTAGGAGAGAACAGTTAAGACGAGCCATTTTTCACTCATGTGGCCCTCAAAATAAGAATATGAGGCAGAAGTAAAACGAAAGCATTTGACCAAATTTCACGACGCGTCTTCTCAATTTAGATAATCAAAATTAATTAATTAATTCATAAATTTGACTTCTTATGAAGTCAATTTGAATCTTTAGTTCTGGACATCTATGCAACTGTATCGGAGGTCTTGTTGATGCCAAAAAGGAAATATGTGCATGCACACACCTGGTTGCCCACATTGTTCAGATACAGCTGGAACCTGTGCTCCACGTCTTTGGACAGGTTCGAGCAGTTGTTTCTTATCTCCTCCATTTCCTCCTTCTGACTTTTACAGGTGAGGTGGAAGGTCAGCTGGTGGGGAAACAGGCTGTTGATCCTGCTCAGGAAATCCCTAGTCACCGTCTGGATCCCATCCAAAGACTGTGCAAAATCCTCTTTGCACTTCCTGTGTTAAAAGATTAGAAACAAAACTTTAATATGCTTATTCTTCATATCGCCCCCACCCCCAACACACCATTAGGACATCCAGACAGACAGCACCTGGTGTAAGTGGTGAGCTGGTCACGCAGAAGAGAGTTGTCTTTGTGCAGCTTGATGGCGTCCCCGAGGTGAACGTCTCTGTCTTTAAGGGCGTTGTCTCTCTCCTGGCTCAGAGACCGAACCATCTGAGTGAAGTTTGAATTAAGAAGACTTATCATAGCTTTTTGCTGAGCGTTGAGGGTCTGCAAAGTCTTTATTTCATCTGGAGAATTTAGAGAAAAAACTAAATCAACAATACAATAATTAACACCAGTAGAATTTTCTGCATTTATTGATATTCTGTTGCCACTTTCCAATAGGTCTCCTCTGTGAGTAACTCATGGCATTGTTAGTCATTAAAATATGATTTAGAGAACTTGTCTTGTATTGCCAACCGATTTACAGACTGCTAAGCTTATGAATAACAAACTGAGAGATCAAATACTTCCTAATTGTCAGATAAAAGTGTTCAAAAGTGATTTTAAAGGATTATCAATTATAGTTTCCTTTTCAATTTTATATTGCTTCATTAAGAATTAATCAGCCATTTAAGGCAGTACAACATTTCTACTTGGGTAACATAGATTATGGTGTTCTTGTATAAAAAAAATTTGAAAAACACAAAGCCAGATTCAGTTACTGTTTCACATGTGTAGTTTGCTGTACTCACTGTTAGGGGTAACCATAATTGGGGGCTGCACTGGAGTGGTGTGCCGTGCCATCAGGACTCCCATCATTGTCTCACAGTTAGTCTGTGAAATTTAAATAATTTTTGGGTTTGTTTTTGGCGACCAATAGAGAAAACACAAAAGTGCCTAAAGAAGCAACAACGTTTTAATATATCTTCAGATAAAAAAAATATGGGCTTCAAGAACTTTGTCACTTGTGATAAGAAATTAGGTGCACAAAGCTACACAGCTCTTTGCACACATCGTCATTTATCATCTTTAGTTACCAATTTTTTCCTAAGCCCGAGTTCCATGGATTCCATGGAATCATTCAGTTTTGTCATCTCTTTCTCCAGAGCAGCTTTTTCAGCTGTGCGAGCTCCCAGCTGAGCTCCCAGCTCGGCCTTCTCTTTCCTCAGCAGTATGTTGTTGTCACTTAGCCTGTTGAAGCCCAGCTCCAGCTCCTTCAGAACAACAATAGCCGAGCATCATCAGTATCACTCGTTTAACATGTTTACATGCTACTGTGACATTCATAAATAAAACTCCTCTGGGCTAGCGTTGAAGTTAGAAATGTTGTACATTTTACTTCCATTTTATAGAAGTTCCATGCTCATTCTTTTCAAAAACATGTATTATTGACTGTCGTTAATGCGACAAAAAAGGATTGGATTTGAAGAAATCACTTACCTTGACCCTCATCTCCTCGGCAGACTTCTCTGGCTGTCCATAGATGAGGAAGAGCACCAGGCAGACGATAATGAGCGACTGGATGAGAGAAGAAAAGAAGAAGACGATCCTCATGTAGTAGCCACAGCTCTTCCCTTTGGGTTTGTATAGGGGCTCCCTCGACTTCAGGCCACACTTGGAGCTGTACATGGCTGATGGAGGTGAAATGGTTGCAGCTGGCTTGGATTATCTAATCAGGATCAATTTGGCTGCAAAACTGGATTCCCCTCTGATGTTATCTTCTCTACACAGAGGATGCTGAGGCGCTCAGGTGATCACTGTTGAGATGAAATGGAAAATGTTGAAGCTCTGGCAAAATGTTCAGCCCTCAGTTTTGCCCTGCTCTGCACTACTGTAAGAATGAAGAAAACCTTGAGGCAGAAAAGGCATATATTAATGTACGTACACAATGACGTTAAAGTGTGTGAAGGGGCCATGTTTATAAAGGGTGCTGGAGGCAGGCTTCCAGTCCATCCTGGCCCTCCCCTCTCCTCCCTGACTGACCTCTGTCACGGTAAAGCCTCCAACTGCACTTCTGCTTCCAAATTTTCCATCCAAATGTGTAGACAAAAAGAGACCGCTGTGACAGGACTTAAAATTTCCATACAGACATTTATAAATCCTAAAATAATTCCACCCTGTTCTATTTCTTTTTCAACAAAAAGTTTGCTTGTTAAAGATTATACCTCTCCTCTTGTTGAGAAATCCAAACTCTGTGTGGAAAAATTCTGCTCTGAAAGTCAACTCTCAGAGTATTTGCACTGAACTACTGATACTATGTCTTGTTTTTACAACTGACATGGCTTGATTCCAACATAAATGTCTCCATTTCAAGTGAGGTTGCTATGGTAGTCATTTTGACACAGGATGAGGGCTGTGAGCTTTGTTAGACTGAGATTAAGAAGAGATTTCAACAGTTGAGAAAACAGGAATCATGGCAGACACCAAAAACTCATCCATTGTGCTCATTAACTGTAGTTCCTGGAAAATGTACCATAAATAGAAACTTTAATGTCCATATTCGATAAAAACTAATAAAACATTTAATTTGCTTATAACAACAACTTAAAGCTTTATAACAACAGTATCATATGTATTTGGATATGCTTACATTATCTAGTGAGCAGTTTATCCAGGTAAAGTCCAGCTGGGACGTTTGTGAAGCAGAATGCACTGATTTGTATATCATCCAGCCCTGATATTTCATCATCTAAGGTACATAGACAGTCTGTTGGAGAAGTCTCTCAGTGTAAAAATCTAAGCCTGTGATTGGTCTAACACTGTGAATCTTTAGGCTCTGAACCCGACCCAGCTCTGGAGTGGAAATAACTGCAAGGGCTCAGGAACACTTCTGAAAACCACTGTCTGTGAACAAACTCATTGCTGCATCCACAAATACGAGTTAAAGCGCTACCAGACAAAGAAAGAACATACCAATTAGATCCAGAAACATGACCACGCTCTCTGGACCTGATCTTATAAATCTGTCTGCAGTCTAATTTCTAAACTTGAAATTCTTTCAGGAAATAATAGACGCCGCATCGTCCGAGCTGAGGAAGAGAGAGACCATCTGGCTTATTATAAGCGCAAAGTTCAAAAAGTCTGTATCTTTCATGGCATGGGTAACCTCAACACCTGTAAAGGTACCATTGCTACAATGTCTTTCTCAGGGAGGTCTTATTTATTTCAGCAAGACAATGGCAAACCAGATTCCATCCATTTGTAAAAGCCATTTGTTTAACACCATGTGTTTACAGATGTGGTAACTGTGGTCAAAGCTATTAGAGGCTGAATTGCTTGCCGTACGGAGCTGTCACACTGAAAACATTTAGCTTATTGTGAAATTAAAAATAAAAGCTTCTATCCAACATTAAATGAGAACGTAAACATTTATCTTTTGAAGCTACAGCTGGTGCTGTGAAAGAAAAGTTGAATGAACATACTGTATATTTTTTTTTAAAAATTTCAAGTTTAAACCTTCGATGTGTTGCTTTTATAAAGGTTCTAATTCAGTACAGACTAAATGATTTGCAAACTGTTACATTCAGCTCTAGTTTACATTTAACACGTCATACCACTGGGAACATGGAGAAAGAGGAGCTCAAATCCATTATTTAAGTTGTAGTGATAACACCAAGGACTCCATGACAAGTTTTAAGCTTGAATAAATTAGCATTATTATCAGTTAATTCTACTTAATGTACCAAAGGTACTTTTGTTTAACAATGAAGTAAGATTTGACTGCTGTAGTTTGTATCAGAAACAACTGGTTCAGTCTAAATGTGTTTGTCTTGTGGAGAATCTCTCTGATTAAATCTATTCTCACAATTAAATCTCAGTTAAGCTCATGTGTGACCAGGCGGTACTCCAGCACAGAGATACTGGTTGGTCTATGGGTCTCAGTGGGGGACAATAGGTTTTTTTCTTATATTGTTTTACATGATATTCCTAATTTTTTATTCAAATGTTAAATGTTGTCTGGAAGCATTACGAGACATATTAAGTATAGTATGTGGATAAATGTACCGTTATATTCCATATATGAGTAAGATATATCAAGCGGATGGGAAACAGTAGGGTCAGTGCCACATTAAATATAGCAACTATAAAATTATTTATCATAATTCCCAAGAGGAGGATGAACAATGTACAACAAGCTAAAGAGAGAAGCAAGAAATACCAAACAAATACTAAAAACTTTCCACCATATCCTGTCCTAAGCCAGCACGGAAAGGAGTCATAGCAGCGAGGACTGAGAGAATGAAAACAATAGGGACCTGTCATGCTTTAGGTATGAGGGAATAACAAATTTTCTCTGGGACCAACCTTCAGTTATCAGCGCCAATGACGCTGGGGGACAGTCGAGTCTGCTGGGGAAGGGTGTGAAAGGGTAATGGTCCGCTGTGTCCGAGGTTTTCCTGCTCACCATTGTCTCCCTGACAGCCTGTCTTTATTGGAAAAAAACTGATTATTCAGAATACATTTGAGTGACAGAAAGTGAGGAGTCATGACGGAGACAGATAATTTCAAACAAAAGCAGGAAACAAAAAGGATTTGAACACCGACACCTGTTGTGATAACTGACCAGACAGAAAGATAAAGCTTCACCGCTGAAGGTGTATTTGCATAGAAGTTGGATAAGAGCAACCATTAACAATATTTGATGCGACAACTGCTTAATCATGCTGTCATACAACAGGGTTAAATACATACGAGTTAAGGGGATAGACGACAGACAGACTATAATGATACAAGCAGAAAAGACAAGGAAGAGCCAACTAAAGCAGGGTAATATGGTCAAATTTTCCAGCTTTTAGTTTTAGGTGCTATATCATAAATATAAAACTACTCCCTAGAGAACTGTAGCGTGCAGGTGAAGCCAGTGGATTCAGTTGGATTTACCTCAAGAGGGTATTTGCTGCCATCTCCTGACAAAACAGTTCCATACACAATAAAAAAAAAAAACGCAACACAGCCACACAAGACCACAAAAAATAAGATTAAACGTGCCTCTTTAATAACCAGAAACAACCTAAAAAAAAGTTTGTCTGTACAATGAGTTTCAAATGCAGTTACAATGGAGGCAAAATCATGATCAATTCACCACAGACATCAATGACAAGAAAAAAGCTTAAATGAAGCCACATCTACATGACTGTACATTCTTTCATTGTCTGAGTGACGCAACATACACGAGATAAATGATAAATAAAAAACCCTCTTTAAACAGAAAAAAAGCAGAAAACAGGCAACAAAGGTAGACGTTTCCAACTGGAAGGAAAATCTTTTTTAAATATGAAATCAAAAGTCATCTTTGTGATACAGAACATTAGAAAAGAGTCAATTACTTTCTTAAAAGGCCCGCGAATAGAAAAATGTCACAATTACAATTAGTTGATTTTCTCCTTTAAGACTTACAGAAAGGACAGCGTGGAAAGGAAAAATGAATATGTCAGTAAGTTGAACAATGCTTGGTGCTTTAACAATGGTGTCTTCCATTTCTTATTTTTCCCTCAGTTTCATTCATTTCACAACTCACAGACACCCACTCCCTCAGTACAAAGGCAGAAACTGGATTTTTACAGCTAACAACTCCGATCATTTTATTATTACATCCACCTTGAAACAACCTACGACTCATTCACTCCAAATAACTGTGAAGATGGCGACTTACTGGAACCGTCTTTTGTCTTTCGAACCCATTATTCCCATTATTTATATCAGTAAGTGGAAAGAGCCCAGACCATTTTCAGACAAACTGCAGTGAGTATGGACTTCAAAAGGTGCATCCTGTTTCTAGACCATGGCCTCAGTGTCCTGGGGGTCGTCCCCTTCTAGCAGGCTGTAAGATGCATGACTCTGGAATGGTCTTTGTAGAGGGTGAGCCAGCAGTTTGGCCATGCAGTTGTGCAGCTCGATGGCAGGTCCGCTCAGGGAGACCTCATAGTGATAGCACACGCCCTTTGAGTCCAGATTACAGAAAGATGTGTAGTTATCCTGGAGAAAATTTAAATATTCAGTCAACTGTAGATTCAATATAAGACGAGATTGACATGTTCTGAAAATAGCATCCTTTTAAAAGCTGTAGGAAAGCAAATTCTAAACATTCCTAACGCTCAGTAGGATGACCAGAATTGTTTAAATGATCAAATGTTAACAGAGTTATCTTACACAGCCAAGCAAACAAGGCTTAGGTTAGAACTCACCCCAAATGTCCAACAATAGTGTTATAACGTCATCTCCACTCACCCTCCAGCTGGTCTCATCTCCTTGCTCCTCAACCCCGTTGTGCAAATAGACCACATCAAAGAAAAAATAGGGAGACTGCAGCATTTTCTGTAGCAAGACACAAGAATAAGGAAGGCTAGGTGAACTGAACCCATCTAAACTGAAAGAGAAGTGCGTGTACACAGGCTGGTTAAAATCTAATAAGAGCCACAACGGTCTATACATCCATTTTCTTTATCTGCGTAATCCAAGTCAGGGTCACGTGGGTCACTATGCAGGTCTAAGCAACACCGTACCAACTAAAATAGATGGTTCAGCAGTGTCATACTCACGCTAACAGCCTCAGAAGGACTGAACTGTAGCGGCCCAGCATGACGGCTGTAGATGAGCACAGTTCGCACCACATATGGAGGTGGGATGGTCTGAACATTCTCCATTAAAGGCAGCTCAATCTTCTGAAGACTACAAAGGCACACACAAAAAAGAAAAGCTTTTAACACTTTTAATTTACAACATTTAAATAAGAGAACAGGGTGATACTGGATGTTCCAAATACTTTACAGCCAAACTGTACGTACATGACATTAAGAAGATCTTCCAGGTCTAATAATGGCAGTTAAGGTTAAAACTGAACATCAAGAATTTAGCATTTTATCACTGTGAAAACTTGCTTCACAATTAGCTTTGAATAAAAAGGATACTGAAGGACTCGCACACATTCGTCTCCAGGTCATACAGACAGCTGCACAGCTCCCTGGGATCAGACGTGAACCCCGACAGCTTAGACAAGGATACACACATTTTACACAAGGTTTAAACAAAGAGGACCTTGTTTAGAGCTGAAATCCGTTCAAAACACAGATCAGTGAATCGACGTCTCCTGTACTCACCCACAGGGCATCATCATTAACGACAACCAGAGCAAACTCATGCCGTTTGTCAATCTTGTGTTTTGTTCTCACAAACATTTCAATCATCTTCTGGGATATGTTCAGAGCATTTGTTTTAGATCTAAACAGAAACAAAATCAAATAAGAGACACATGACAAATACGAACGAAAATGAAGATTCTTACCACGAAGTTACCTACCCGTTAAAAGACTCCAACTTTGATAATGACATCTCTTCAGAAAGATCCAAGCAGATAATCTATCAAAAGGAGAAGAAAACCAGCCAGTACATAAAGCATTAAAGTAACGGTCAGTCTTTGTTTTTGTATGTAATCTGAATTAGATCTGTAATGTGGACCTACAACTTTCTCAGGACAGTTGACCCGGGGAACTCTAAGCTGGTATTCTGCTGGTGGAGGGATGGACGTTGTGAGTGTGGGCTGTTGCTGTGTGGGCTTTGGCCTCTCTTTGACAGACACAGCAGTAGACAGTTGCACTGTGGCGCTGGCAGTAGCCACTGCACATGCAGCAGCAGCAGCGGGAGCTACAGCCTGAGCTGAGGCCACCGTAGTGGTAGCGGTGGTGGAGCTCGGAGGGCTGTCGCTGGTTGAGGCCTCGCCCTCCCCCTCCACACGACTTCCCACCGCAGGCTGAGATATGCTCTGGTTACCGTTGCCTCCGAGGCTGCCTGTGCTGCTGCGCCGGTCCTCAGCACCTTCAGGGTTGGAGCGTGTTCGTGGTCGCAGCTCTACTGGGCGCTCCTCTCCATCCGCTGGGCCTGGCTCTGGCGTCTCCATGGATACACAAGATGCTAATAAAGCAGAGGCAATGAGTGTAGTTTAGGTGGGTGGCAAATAAGTCTGATCATGAACAGAATCTGAACATTTAACTAGTTAGGGAATCTCTTAAGAAGTCTAAATACAAAAAAAAAAACTATACTTATACTTTGCTCCAACCCCGCCCCCCAAAAAATATATTAACTGCAGGTCTACATGAGATCATGAGTCTCCTATCAACTACACCGCACGGTCTGATCTCACAGTAGCCACACGATAACATGAATCTCATATTTACACTAGCGCACCTGCAAATTGTTTTAATCAAACTCATCCGTGTAATTCTACTTTTAGATATATAGAATTTAGAAAATTATCACATCATTTTTACTCAAAAAAGATGCAATCGTGTGAGCAGAGTGTTAAAGCATCTGAAATAAGATTGTCTGCGGTGGTCTTTCTTTGACAGGTGTGACATCTAATGTCCCCAGAAAGCGTGAAAGTGACTAACAAACTCTTTGTAATGAAGAGGCTGGTGAAGCGGAGACATGCTTGGTAGCTATTTTAGCTGTTAGCATTAGTTAGCTTCCACGAAAAAAGACATCACACCAGACAAGCTGAGAAATCTGAGAAGAAACTTAACACTGAGAAGAGTCAAGTTTGAGGGAAAAATAATACTTACGTGGTTAATAACCACAACACGTCAAAGATTGATATGCCGTAAAGACCCACTTAAAGTTGCAAAGTATTTAAATGACGAGCTAACATTTGTTTTGAACCGGTAACTTCCCTACCGGAAATTACGGTAGGAAAATACGTCAATTACGTGGGATCTCGTAGCACTATGGGTAATGAAGTTTATTGCTCATAGTCGACGAGAACGTTTGACTAACTTTTAAAGAATTATTCATTTTAAAACAATTGCACTGGCAATATATCTAAAAAACAAGCACCATAAAACATAAACTGTGTTTTTTTTGTTACCAATAATATACAAAGCTATCCAACATGAAAAATAAATTGTTGTTAAATACAATCTATATAATCTATAATCGACAGTATATATAGGGTAATCTATAGATTACAAGCACAATTTGTATTTACTTTTTTCTTTACTTCAGAGGAAAATATGGTACTTTCTACACTAGTTATTATACGACAGCTTTCCTGCACAAAGAACAACATAGTGTTAAAGACTAAATCAGTGGTTTGAGGCCTCTGACGCTTTACACATTCATTCCATGTATCTATGAGTTATTAACAGCTTCCCAAAATAATGTTTTCGAATTAAAACAAATTCAAGGGAAATTCCAACTATAGTTCCTTTTTGTTTATAATACTTGTTCATAATACTTTTACTTAAAAACTATTTTCATGTAGTTTTCTATATTGTAATTGAGTATTTTCATGTTGCTATATTAGTACTTTCACTACACACAAATACAAATACATTTTCTAGCACTACTGATCACCTGCTGATCATAAACTTGTGGAACAGCAGATAGTCAGATCGACCTGAAAAACAAGCAATACTGGATGTGACTTGGATTAATTGCCACTTTACACATTGTTTTACAATTAAATCTCTAGGTATCCAGGATATCCAGTGCTCACACTGCTGGCTGTGGCATGTCGGGAAACTAACTGCAGACAAAACAGGAAAAGACACAAAGTGAAGGGGAATGGGTGGAGATGATTTTCTGAGTGTTTTCCACTTACTTCATTCATCAGACCGAGCAGTTTTAGGTAGACTGCTGCAGCGGCTGACTGATTGACTGTTGGAAAATATTTTTACACAGAAATAGAAGGATTGAAGAAAACATTTCCAGATTTTGTCAGATATAAAAAAAACATCTCAGACTGAGTCTTTACTGCAGCCACAGAGACCGAGAAGTATGGAGGTAAGTTAAGTGGAACTATGTGGAGGATTGTTGATAAAATACATGTTGATCTAGGGCGCTATCGGTCCGGTAAAGCTAATAGAATCTAATATGGCTTAATGTCTGGTAAAATCACCACATGTAGTTTCATTATAAACAACAAGACAATACTTAATCTTTGGAGATCTTTTTATTTCAAGTTTTAACTTCTCAGGAAATGTGATTTATTTGCAGGATTTTTGTCATCTGATAGTTTGTTTAATTGTGGACTTACATGGTAATGTAATCATGTTAATAAGACAAAAGTACCAGAAATGTTAAATGTGAGCTGGCAAAGTATCCACAGCATGTAGTTATCGCCTCTGACATTGATTAGGAATTCCTGAATATCACGGATAAGGAATTTTAAGTATGTTCTGGTCTAAACATGAAAACATGTTAGTGTTTGATAGTTTTTGAAAATTTCTGATGATATTTTTTCCTGCTCTTAATAACTAAATAAATGTATGACATATTGTTTTAATTTCATGCTTTAGACTCTTATCCAAAGTTCTTGTTAAAACAATAGCTAGTATGGTCCAGAAATATTTGCTGGGCAGGAAGTTGGATCTCAGGAAGTTTTTGGTTTCCTCCTTTTCCGTTGCCTAAAACAATAGCTGCTAAACATATTTTTTATACAGATTGTTCACATGTAGCTAGTACTTAAATGCACCATTGTGTGTTATATCAGTGCACACATTCACTGACTGGTAGAAAATCAGAAAGTATTAAAACATTTGGTAAAATTTGAGTGTCACTGAGTTATTTCTTTCCAATTCAAACACAACTTTCTGTAGGACTCCAGGAGGGGTAGATGTAATAGCCTGGATGCTGCCTCAGGGTTTGACAAAGAGGTGCTGAGCCCTGGCAACAACATAGCCTTTGATCCTGAGGGCTGTGATCCTGTAATCAACCTCGAGCCCACGCCAGCAGAGGTGGCTCAGTGTGAGGCTGAAGTGGGCACCCTGCTCAGCATCATCGCTGAACTGAACAAGAAGATGGGGAACCTAAAGGCTCCGAGGTGAGAGAAGTTTATGAAGACATGTGGATTTGCTGCAGTGCTGCATTTAATTTGTGTGCTTGTAACATTCTTGGAACAAAACTGGATGAATGGACTTTTGTTCACTAACACTGCACAGAACCATGCATATTCTGACATTAAGACACAATGCTTGATTCAGCTTATCACTTGACTCAATATAAACATACTACTCTCGCAGTGAACCAGGTGACATGAGGCCATCAGGTCCATCCAGGCCTCTAGTTCCAGACCTTCTGTCTCACCGCCTGGTCAGAAACAGCCCAGAGAGGAACGCTGCCCCCGCTATCACATCTAAACCTCCAGGTTGACATCATCAGCTGTGTTCAGTGGACCATATCAGATTGGATGTTTTACATCTGAACTTAGTGTAAGAAATTCTCCAGTTTTTTAATGTTATCTGCTGCACCTCTATGTTTCATCCTCCAGGGGGCGTCGGCATCGTGTGGACAAAACTGCAGGAGGTTTTATCATCAGTGGAGGACTCCATCAGCTGTAGAAGGACCTGGGCCGCTCCCATCAGAGCCTCAGACCAGGACAAGCATGATGAGCACATCAGAGCAGCTCAAGAGAACTGGACTAAAGCTTCCCAAGTATTTAACTAGGGAAAACATCAGTCATAATAAAAAATATGTGCTTAAATGTTTGTCATTACAGCTGAAAATTCCATCTTTAACTAATGAAAGGTCAAATTCCGAGACTTTGTTTCACTGTTCACTTAAGAAATGCATGACCTGTTTAACATTCTCAAAGAGTTAAGGTCTACTAGTTTAGTACACTGTTTTCAGCACCTTTTAAAAATATAGTTGACTTGGTTGCAGATGCTGGAGGAGATGGAGAGAGAGTTTGGGATTTCGTGCCCATTAAGCCTGGCAAAGGACCAGCATCCAGAGGACATGCTGGATGTGGACAGACGGGAGTCAGCTCTCAGAAACAACTTCCAGAGTCACCAGGAGGAGCTGCAGAGAGCACAAAGCAACATCAGCTTGGTGGAAGAGGAGAAGAACAAGGTAGAAAGAGTCACTTTTGATGAGGACAGTTAGGCTAGTGAGAAGGAAAAGATTTTTAAAAACCAGATGGCCTGATTTTAAGAACAATATTATGTGATGAGTTATCGCTGATATGAGTCAAAGTAATTCTGAGCACTAAACTAAACTCTAGCTTTGGTGATTCACCAAAAGATGATGTGTGAGACAGACAAGAAAAAAAACCGTCCATCTCTTGTTCTTCAGCTGATTTGTCTCCACAAGGCCTGGAAGGCCAGTAGTCACTCTGCCTCCTACCGACCCACTGCAGGGGCGCTTACTCCAGACTGGGCCTCTCCTCCCTACCCTGGTTCACCTTTAATCCTCAGAAGAACAAACAGAGGTATAACACCTCTGTCTGTGGGAGGGGATGGGTCTCCACTGGGCTCCGTTAACTCAGGCAGTCCATGTCCAAGCCCCATCAGCCTGGAGATGGAAACTGAGCGCCTGCACAGGTGAGTCCAAGAGGCAGTTCAAGATATGTCAAAAAGTACTAAAGTCAACCAGAGCACCCTGCTGACATGTGTCCAGTGTGTTTATGTGTGGGGAAAGATGACTAGCCGGAGAAATACCTCATGAGGCCCTCACACACATGAAATGAATTGTGAATTATGCAGATACAGGTTTTTACATGCAACAGGTTTTATCTGTGAGTAGATTCAAGGCACGACTCAAGGAAAGAAAAAATATGTTTAGTTTTGGTCCATCTACTAATCTCAGCAGGCATCCATTTAAATTTTCACATTACATCATAGATGAAGCTGGGGAGAAATGCAGTTTCTTACCAAACACTGCAACGAATATGGAATAATTTGCAGAATTTTCTCAGTTTAGATCATTTTATATCCAGTAACATATTCCAGGACATTATAAAGGATCTGGTGAAGAAGGCATTTAGAGATCACCTTGTTTCATTTTGGTTTCTTACATATCATGTATAAAGTACATTTTATGTGTTGTGAGTAGTTATAATATACTATTTTAGATTTCAAATTTCAAATTTGATTATTTGGTCAAATTAAGGTAAAATAAATGAAGAAATACTTAAGAAATATGAAGAAAAACAAAAAGCAAAGAACATACAGATGACTAAAAAGCCTAAAAAAACTAAAAATATGGTACTCGTTACAGTGAATGTCAAGCAATGAGCTCACGTATACAGCCTCTCACTGGTCTTCATAAAGTTGGAGATCAGAGCAGTCAAACATACACATTTTTTTACATTATTCCCAATTGTAGTAAAGACACTTTAAATGACTGGGTAGCCAAACTAGTACAGACAAACTGGAATAGATACAATAGATATTGATAGCTAGAAACAAATTAGTGTTCAATCAAAGCTCAAGGTAGCTAAAGCAGGTATTGTGATATATATATATATATATATTCTCTCTAATATATTCTCTAATATATTCTCTCTAATATATTCTCTCTAATAATATTCTCTCTAACATTCGCAGTTTAAAGTAAAAGAGTGCATTTGAGCTTGATTAGGATTGTGTAAAGGATTTATCAGCTTTGTTATGTTTTTCCTTAAAACACATCTTATTCAAATGGTCTTTGGAATGTGTTTAATGGGGACTTCGTTAAATGGCTAAAAGCTTGGATGCATTTCTTTGATAAAATTGTTCTACAAGTTTTGACTCAATCAGTACATTAAACCAGCTTCTTCCTCCATAGAGCTTTAGTATTCGAGTCATTAAAACTCATTTGCCTTGAATCCTCATCCTCCCTCTTGTTATCTCAGATACATTGAGAGGCTGAAGGCCAGAAACGAACGTCTGACTGCAGCTCTGGAACGCAGGAAGGGAGAGTCTGAGCTGATCACTCTTACACTAACCAAACTTGAGTCTGACTGCTCAGCCCTTCAGATGGCTCTAAGATACTGGTACACACTTAAAACACCTGACACACCAGTCCATAAGCCTGTCTGGACACATGCATATTCTGTTTCAGTGCTACAGATTTCTTTGACACGTTTCAAAATAATGAATGCGCAAAGGTCAGCAGCTTAATGAGCAGGTCCTTCTCATCTAACAAGATCATACTTTGTCTTCTGTGACCGACAGTGAGGAGTGTGAGGAGGCCTACAGTGAGCTACTGTCACTTTATGATGCCAAGAGGCAGCAAAACATTCCTCTGTGGACAGACTCAGCAGGTGTTTGAACACCAAGTTTTACTCCTGTCTAAACCAACAGAGACCCAATGGGTATGAATATCATACACATACACACCTCAAACACAGTTGGAGTCATACATTTGTTTCTCTCGTCAGAGGCAGTGGGTGACAGGCAGCGGGCAGACAGTCCATCAGGTCAGCTCAGGAAAATGGGAACTGAGGAGTTGTCCACCTCCTTCTCCTCAGCAGGAGCTACAGAGGAGACACAAACACAGAGTCACACAGGGCAGAGGTGACACTTTTTACTGCACAATCAGTCATCATTATGGTATTGGATTGCAGAAGTGTGCGTTGAGGATGACACAATACTGCCTAATCCTTCAAAAGTTATCACAGAAATAAGTCATCAGATGTGTTTGTTTCCTGTCACGCCACAGGGAGCCTGAACCAAAGGATCGGGAAGCATTTCTCCGTGACCAAATTGAGCGCCTGAAGAGGGAGCGGGCAGCTATTTGCCTGCCTAAGCAAGGTCCAGGAGTAGAGAGCAAACTGAGCTCTGAAACACGTCAACCTGCTGGGACAAGATGGGGACCTGCAGCCAAAGATGTCAGCAAACCTTCTGATACCAAGCAGGAGAAATCTTCCCTGTTTTATGAACTTATCTCAGTCAGGGTAGGAGCTGCATGTTTGTGGTCTGTGTCGGAGATTGTTTGTTGACATTCAAAGAGTTTAGGAGGAAAAACACGGCTTTTGTCTCAATGTCATAGTTGTCTTGCATTAGCTTTAAAGGGAAAAATGTTTTGGTGCATAATACTGCCCTTACCTTCCACTTCCAAGACACATTGTGTGGAGTATATATACAGTTTATGTACTGACACTATTTAGTGCTGACACATCTCTGACGTCAGTGCACACTAAAACAGTATAAACCGAGAGGTCCTTTCTTTTCAAAAGTATTTACTGTTATATAAAATATACCAACAAACAGACTGCATATTCCCTAAATTAATTAACTCCTTTAAGGAGACATATTAAGCCCTTTTTTTCACAAACTGACATCATTTCCTGATATGACTGTGTGATGATTTGGTAAAGATAGCACAATTTTACTCTCAAGTACTAACATTCCCTCATCTGCAGTTCAGCCACGGATAGCTGGTAGGATATCAATCCTTTATTGAAGCTCAATGTTGTTGCAAGGCATTCATGTTCTAAGCTGTGAAACACTACAGCAGAAAATAACGGTCAATGGCAGGTTAATAACACCACTGAGAGCTCACATCATAATTCTTCCATTACATATTGGCTCCTTAAACTGCTGACTTCAATTTTGTTGCCTTCATTAGCAGCCAACCGTTGACCTATGTACATATATTTGACCGATGTTTGATTTTTAGACAGCTATGATGCTGCATTTTAGACAAAGAGAAAATGGAATTTCTACATTTCAAATGATGAAAAAATTAAAGAACGTGAATTATAGGTGAGGCTTACTGGGTGAGCATTACTGGCATTGTAATTACTTTTCTATAATGTCTCCTTTAAGTTCAGGGCAGCCGTATACGGTCGGAGCTGCTAGATAAGTTCACTTCCTAACTTGCTCTTGAAAGCTCAAACCCTTCTTCATGGAACATACGGGCTCTCTAACTTTACCTTTCTGAGACTGTTGGTTATGTTCTTCAAATACAGAAACTCCTAGCCTTGACATTGGTGGATGATGTTTGATTGAATGTAACATATAAAACACATTTTATGGACAATCTAACAATCTAACATTACCTGCTCCTGCTTGAGAGACTTCTAGGATTTGGATTATTTTCATGATTATATCATGAAAAAATAATACATTTACAGCGAATAGTCTCATTTGTGTGCACTTCTTGTTGTTATATTTTGAAACCACACAACAGGAATAAGACAACTCAAAGCACTGTACTGTGTCCAAAACCAGTGCTTTTTAAAATACTGTATATAGTTTATGGTTAAATTGTTTTTGTTCAGGAGGAGATGTCAGATCTGCGAGCTCTGATCCGCCTCAAGGAGAAAGAGCTGAGGTGTCTGGAGTGGAGTTTAATGGGCCAGAAGGCCCAGGAAGTAGCCGGAGTTTTCATCCCAGAAAGTGTCAGAGAGGAGATGGAGGATCGAAAGACTGAACAACAGGTAGCACAGACTCCCACAGCAGCAAGGCAGACTTTTCTTTTTAAAATGTGCAAATAATATAAAGTCAAGGTGAAACGAGCACGAGGGATCAGGGGGCTGGTCTACTGTGACAAACCCGATTCAAATCTGGCTGTCCCATTTGGGAAATCACACATCTTCCAAAGCAGAATCCCTCCAGGCCAAGGAGGATATTTTGGTTCTACGAGGTCTTCTGCTGGTCTCTGCTGTCACTGCAGCACTAATTCATACCACACCACTCACCTCTGTCATTGTCAAATGACAAAGAACTGAACAGCTCCTTTAGGTCAACGCAGTGACTTTCAGTTGTTAATCCATTTTCACACCCTTTTGTGTTAAGGTTTAACGTCTCCTTGGTTAGACGAGTGATTCTCTGAGCCAGCATAACCCCTGACCTCTACAGACTGCATCATGTTAAGATATTTCAATAAAACTGCTCTAGACTAACATGTAGCTCTGCATACATACATCATAATATTCTTGTGGAGTATTCTGATATAATGTCATGTAAATACCTTCTTCAAAGAACATGATTGCTGAGAGGGTCAAAATCAAGACACAAATGTACACAGATTATCTAAAACTTGGATTGTGCAGTTGCCATCTTGTCACGATTAATTTAGTTTATTATCCACTTAAATTTAATGTTCTTCATATAATGAAAACCCTGAAAGACTCAAGCTTAAACATGGTCAATGTTATTCTGAGCTGTTAATTTGAAACCTTTAGATCAACGTTTCCCCACAGCAGTCTGAATATTTCCAAAGGTTGGAGCAAAACCGAATCATATGGAGGCATGCTTGGCTGTGATTGGTTGTTCCATTGCTCACCTTTTTGATTAAATGCACCGTTGAAAACATAAGAAAACGACAATGAATCTTATGAACAGTCCAAGTTTTGATTATTCATGTTCCTGCTGAACTATATTTAAAATAAATATACTAGTTCTCTTATCAGTTATCTTATTGGGATGTTTTTCTATGGATTAAAGTGTTGAAACCCTCACATCAACCAAACTTTCATTGTCCCAGCCTTCTGAATGTGCAAATATGCTGCTTTTCTATCAATAATTTTGATGAATTACAGATTTGGGCAGTTGGCTGGACAAAGAAAGCGTTGTGATGGTGTCACATTGTTACGATCTTCAGTAATCTAACAAACCCTAATCCTGTCATGCAGAAACACAGATGTCCTGAAAGTGTCTGTACTTTTAATTAGGGACACATTAGGGTTCAGGGTTCATTAGGGTTCACAATTTCCAGTTTTTAAATCCTATTGTGAATACCAGCAACAGTTCAACAACAAAACAGATTGGAAAACCTTTAACAAAGAAACCTAACCAAGTCTGCCATTGACCCATTTAGATGCTGTGGGACATCTTTGATCGCACACAGTGTTGTTTGTAGCCTCGCGACGAAACAACTAATCACAGCCAATTAGCAAAGCAAATATTCCTCGCAGCGTATAGTTAAAATGCATCAGCACTCTAACTGTAAATTGAAGTGCACATATACTTTATGTCCTGGTTCAACTGATAAATAGATTACTAATTGGGAAGATAATTTTTTAACTTTCTATTGAAATGTTATCAATTATGTTTCAGAGGCTTTTTGAGAATGTAGCAAAAGCGGGATGTGATGGGGACATCTCTAATCCTCTAACCAGACCCATTCTGAAAGAGCTGCAAGCGGTCCTACAGAGGTGAGAACTTATCACTGCAAGTGTGGCACAATTACTGTAACAATCACAGTCTATTCTTGTTTGTTACATCCATGAAAAACATGCTCTCATACTATGAAATAATGTGAATTAAAAAGCCCATCAGATAACTCTTACGTCATGTATCTTGCCTTTGACCATTTTTAAATTGGGGGGGAATTTAGTTCTATCATCATCGGATTAATATGGACTTTGCAGAAAAAAGGTTCCTCTTGCATTCACAGTAGAGAAGGCATCAAATATATCTTGCCTATATTTCATCTGTTGCTTAGTAACGCAGTAAGAAAAGCAGACTTTGAACTAAAAAACTCTCTCCATTCAGTGCTTCAGAGATCATCCTACTAATGTTCTGACCTTGAATGATTCTTCTTTTGAAAAAAAATCACTGCTTTTTGACACAATTCATCACCTATGTTCTGAAGCCAAGGACACTTCAGTAAATATGATTCTTTTCATCCATTTTATGGTATTTCTGTGAGTAAGAATTGTTGATGACTTCAGCAAAATGAATAGCCTGACAGTATGTATTCAGTACTCATTTTCTTGTTTCAGAGAACAAGCCCTGAAGAAGAGACTGGCTTTGGTCCAAGACTCTCTGAGCACGGCTCTTTCAGACAGCACCTCCCAGAGGAAGGACAATGGAGAGCATATTGCTCGCCTCACACAAGCTCATAGGTGAATGTCACAGGAAAATAATGCAATACACTGTTCTGGCTGTTGTGAACCCCTTCATACATGTTCTAAACTGGATTTTCTGGATATCCTGTTTTCCAGTAAAGCCTTGAGTTCGTACCGGCAGATTCGCAGGAAGTATCGGGAGCATATGTGGAGGCTGGAGCAGAAGGTGGTGGCCACGATGGAGAGTCAGAATAACCAGGGTGGAGCAACAAAAACTGCAGAAGAAGCCTTGGAGTGGAAGAGGGAAGAGACGGTTTTATGAGACACCAATTGTTCAGTTAAAGAATAAGCCACCCCTAAAGCCATTTGTTATTCATATCAGCTAATCTGATGCAAATCTGATGAATAATCTGTTCCTTTAAAAATCTGTATCAGTCAGTTTTTTTTATTATTATTTGTACATATTTATCTAACAAACCATTAGTTACATCCACAACGGTCATTATGGGCGTTCTTTGACTCATTGGAGAATGTAGGGTGGCGGAGTTTCAACACTTATTAGAGTTACCATAAGACTGATTATCATTCCAAATCTTAAGTTGTTGAAAAAGGACTCAAACATCACACGAGGCATTCCTAACTTTAGAGAAACAGCTGTGTTACAGTCATCAATTCCCACAGATGACTCAAGGACCGGATCCACTGCAGACTTCGGGACTGACCTGGAGTAAAGAGCAAATGTTCATTTTCCCATTAAAGCCATTTCTATAAAGTCACTCCCGGGTGTGCTGTGGTGTCATGACAAAGCTCAGAGAAAGGGGGATGGGGGCTGGAACAATGTCTGGTGTGCACACAAAATGTACGGCAAGCCCATTTGTCTTATTTGCATCTTCACAGTCTCACGTTCTGTCTCTCACGCTTTAGAGTTCAATTAAAAGGTCAATTCGCCCCAAATCATAAAAAAACTTTTTCTCACTTTTCTCAACTGATATTTAAACATGCAGATAATAGGTGAGATAGTCCTTATTTACTTGGATACAAAGAGTTGTCATATCCCAAATCAATCCCAAATTGGTTTAATGAATTACTATAAAACTATATGTAAAACCATACATTAGTGACCTGGTTTCAAAGGTCAGTGGGAACTATCAGAGATGACCTTCTACACACAGGTCAGGAGAGTCAGAGGTTTGCAGTAATCTGGAGACAAACTATGTTATGTTCCTTACAGAGACAACGTTATTGCAACTATGAAACACAAAATACTGTAGGTCAAAAGAAAGAAGAAAAAAAAAGGTAAAGTGATTAAGTGAATTTGCTATTTTTTTATCATTGTATTTTTGGGTCAAACTGACCCTTTAGATTCCATCTTAATTATCTACTCTTCACCCCTCCATCCTTTGCTCTTCACCAGTCACTCAATCGTTAATTTTTCTGCCTTTACTTCTCACTTCCTCCCCCTCTGTCTTCTCCACACTCATCCCTCACCCATCCCTGCCCTCTTCGGTCGACCCTTCGCCCTGACCTTGCTGAGCCGGTCAGCTGCAGCTGTGACCGGCGGTCAGGAGGTTAAGGCAAAGGTTGAGTGTCACACCCACAGGGTCACACCGATGCTTAGTTGTTGTGTTAGCCTGTGAATGGAAGGTTCAGAGTGCCAGACGAGGTGGCGAGCCCTGACGCCCTGACTGTTGCCTGAGTTTGCCCTTTCCCGAGCACAGGTCAGCGCAGGGGGCCTGTCCTCCTGCTCCTCCCATGCCTCCAGGTCACCATCACCATTGTTGTAATAGCTGTCATTAGAGCACATGATACAATTATCATTCCATTTTCTGTTGCAATTCTCCACGTTAAGCTTCTGAGTTCATCAAAAGTTTGTAGATGACATGACTGTTGTAACCTCTGGACTACTCTTCTATCAAAGGCGAAACAATAACAACAAAATGTCCATTGACTGATAAAGGGACTTTTATCTTATACAGTTCAAGGACTTCTATCACGAGCGCCTCAGTAGAGAGCTTTGAATATCAAAAAGTTCCAACATAACAATCTTAAAACATCATATTACAATTGAGAAGATAAGTATCACTATTAGAAAACATTTTACTAACATTCTGTCAAGTGTTTTAGTCTGTGACAATGCTTTGTATACTGCAATGTGATTGTTTAACGTAAAGTTTAATGTAAGCTGCATTCCTACATCATAAAAACAATCCCATAACAAGTACAAGTACTACTGTCACTTTGAAAAGTTACTTTAGACAAGGATACTACTTCCAGCAAGTATTCAGGGCATTATGAGAAAAACTCAGTCAAAAGGCTAAATTTTTAAAACATAAAAGATATTAAAGTAATTTAAATTGAAGAAAAAAACTTCCCTTATAAACAGACCAGCTTTGATTATTACATATTTGTTATATTTTTTTATACTGTTACATGGTTAACAAAAGTGAACAAGTCTTTGTATTTTTGTAGTTCAACGTATTTGAATTGAATAAACCTTTCAGGGGATTTTTGGGGTGAGAATATTTCCTTCCAAAAACTAGTATATTATAATTATAAAGCAAAAGAAAATACTATAAAAGATAATAATAGAACTTAGTGTCATCTAGCTGCAAGGACGCAGACTGCAAATAAGTAAATGCTCTACTACCCTCCCCTCTACTTCCAAGCCTGTAGGAGAAACTATGACAGCTACTGAGATTACAAAAGGCCAGTTTTTTGCTTTTCTTTTCTGGGCAACATGTGGTGCAAAATGATGCAAAACAACTTCAAGGCAGAGGACCTGTGTCATCTGTAAATATAAATGGTTGTAAATATAAATGTAACACAACCCAGTTTTTATTCTCAGGCAGATACACTGCTGAAAACATACACGACGATACTGCTGTACACTGCCTGACGAAATAAAGTCACACTCTTTTGTTGAACCCCTTTAAGCCTTGATTATGGAACATATTTACTGTGGGATTCCTTATGAAATGTGGCAACACTGAATCCCAGCCAGAGTTGCTTTAATTTTTCACACAGACTTGTAATGATGAAGATTAAGGAAGTCGGAATGCTGCGTAAGGTCTTTTTCAGCACATCTCAAAGATTCTCTGTGGGGTTGACAACTGGACTCTGTGTTGGTTAATCCATGCGTGAAAATGATGTCATATGTTCTCTGAACCATCTTATCGCAATCGGAGCCCAATGGGGAATATTGGGAAAAGTTGCCCAAAGCAATGTCTGTTTGACCTCTTTGTTAATACAGCAACCCTTACTTCGATTATTTTGCAACCAAATCGGAAAGCATTAAAAAAACTTGCAACCTTTGTGGAGCGATGCTTGTTGTGAGAAAACAGCAAGGTTGTTGACAACGCAGCAATTATGCTCAATATCACAATTTACTTTTTAAAACTCAACTGCACCTCTACTGTTACTTCTGTGTCTAACAGATCCACATGCCTTGCATTTTTCACATCAGCTGATGTCTTTTAAATAAACCTTCTGCAAACCCTCTTCAAAATTTAAGCCTTGGCTTAACCTTTGTTGCACGTCAAAGTAAAAACGATGTAATCTAATCCTGCTCATGATATAGCTGTAGTGCAAATGTATGTTCCCGAAGCATGCATTGAAATAGTTTTTTAAAAGTGCACTGGACAAAAGAGGGTGAATAAAAAAGTCAAACAGCACATGAAATATGAATGCTTCCAGAGCCTCTAACAATCTCATCTTTTATGTTGGCTCCATATTTCTAGACTCACGTCCACCCCCACATGAAATGGCCACTGCAGGAGTCTGTGGATGGTGGAGTTTTATAGT
The DNA here is from genome assembly GCF_036924035.1 of Leuresthes tenuis. Lineage (NCBI taxonomy): Eukaryota > Metazoa > Chordata > Actinopteri > Atheriniformes > Atherinopsidae > Leuresthes > Leuresthes tenuis. Next base: position 9,656,971 of record NW_027325361.1, on the reverse strand, counting down.
GCCTGGGAAAAATACCCGCACCATTATTAGACAACGGCAGCCGCTGTCAATCATTGTGGGGGTGGATATAAGCACACACACACACACTGAGAAGGAGGGGGATGACCTATGGGTTTTAGGTCAACTCATTTACTCTCTGCATCCATCCCCTTATTTTAATAAGTTGTCCCTCTGTAAGCTGTATAAAGAGATCACAGGCTCCAACCTTTCTCTCTCAAAGCCATCAGCTCACCTGTCACAACCACTCTGTATCCCTTCTCATCCCCTCCTCCTGTCTTTATCCCTCTATTCTCTGCTCCGTGCTGTGGGACGCTGCCTGACCTGACACCTCTCTCAGCTTTCTGACGACAGTCGGCCAAAGGAGGGGTCAGGAAACTGGAGGAGACGCTAGTAGCTTTTAGAGGCACGAAAGAGCTTTGACCTCAGTCAAATGCCCAACCATGTCCGCTTTGTGCTCTCGCCCACTCAGATAATGACAGCAAACAGCCCAGGCCAACAGGCCACCTCACCACAGACAGCAGAGGATAAAGAGTAAAGCATTTTTGCATGTAAGTCCTTGTGAGGTGATTTTCATGCTTATTACATGATTGCATGCATGCATATCAGTCGATGGAGAAGGTTGTGCCCAAAATTCATCGGCTAGATGAATGTAAAAAAAAGAAAATCTATTTTTGTTCTTTAATCTCAACAACGGACAACGGAATTTAATAATTTCTTATACTAATTACTGTTGTTCCCCATTAAGATTAGATAGAAATCTGTCCAGCATGTTACTTGCTTCTAGCCCAGCATACTCCAGGCCCTCAGAGACCATCGGAAGGATAAAGAAAGCATGACTAATAGATAGATGAAAGAGTAGATTCTTCTTAGTTATGACTAAGAAGATACAGGCTAATATAAATCCTGACAAGAATATAAAGTGTGTCTCTAACTGCTTGTAGACTACCTCCCAGCATTTGACTGCATTTTGAGTGTACCCTTCTGGTTACAGTGTTGTAATGCACTAACTAACTTCATTTAATTTCATTAAAGACAATATATGAATTATGTACATGAATATTTTCATGAACACTTTTCTATAACAGCTGTTGCTAGGAACGTTTAAAACAGATCTAAGTGTGTTCACATTAAAATCATGTGTATTTGAAAGTTTCCACGACATCACAAAGTGTGCACTTTCTGTATTCTAGTTTATCTTTTGTGATAAATTTGCTTTCTTTATATTAGTTAACCATACTTTCTGTTTGATTTTGTAGTACTTGCTCTCTTGTGTGTTCTGTTAACTTTAGCTTCACATACGCTTTAACACCATGTAAAAGTTTATCGATTGCCATACCTGCATCACTTTAGTCATGATTAGTTTCCGCTGTACGTCTCTGTGGCTCGTGACAAATTTAGTTATGTGCCTGTAGCGCTCAGTTCTGTATTTTGGATTTTTACTCTACCGGCTTTCTACTATGGCAGCACTTTTAATTGGATCAAAGTTTTCCTCACCTCCATGCTTCCAGTCTGTCAGTCTGCACAGAAGTCTTCCAAAACAGAAGATTGTGACACATACAGGTCAATAGAGTAAAGTTGGAGGCAGTAGCACTACAGATCACGCAGTCAAGCTTTCAGGTAAATGCACTGAAAGATTAACTGACACATTCACTAATTATCTCCGGTGTGTTGCTCTGACGAATTTACTCATGATCTGAATTGAAAATCTCGGCAGGAAGTCAAGAGGGAATGAAAGTCAAAAACAAAAAAAACTGAAAAAACAATAAAACATTTCAAGCATCTAAATCTTTCACTTTGATTACTTTTAACTTTTCACCAGTATGTTATTGTCAAAAGGCAACAATAACCTTCACAACAGCCAAGTTTACCTGTTGTAAAAAGCAGTCTTTATCAAAGTCTCAAAAGGCCATTTGGGGTGCAAATCTATTAATCCATCCATTTTCCATATTCACTTAATCCAATTCAGACTCACCGGGGGGGCGGAAGCCTATCCCAGCTGCCTACACCCTGAACTGATTGTCAGCCTATCACAGGGCCACACAGTGACAAACAAGACAACATGCACGCTCACACTCACTTCTAGTAACAACTTAGAATACAAATGACCCTTTTACGCTGCTTCATCCTGTTTGCGGGGCTGGAAGGTATCTCAACTGATTCTGGGTGAGGAGCAGGATATGTCCTGAAAGGGTCTCCAGTCCATCGCAGGGTCAACACCAAAAGACCTTGCATGATCATCGTCACACCTGAGGTCAATATGGAGTCACTAGTTAACCTCGCATGCATTCCTCTTGGCATTCAAATCCTTTTCAATCAATATTTTCTTTTAACTACTAACAGTTCTTTCGACAGTTTCTGACTTTGTGAATAATCAGATAGAGGATAGAGGACAGATGAATGAGGATAGAGAGAGGTGGGAAATAACATGCAACAAAATCCTTCGACAGAGTTATTGCAGTTCAAAGTCGGAGCACAAACCATAAAAATCAGGCACAACGCCTTTACTGTAGGACACTGCAGTGTAGTCTTTATCACATAGCTTTGCATTAAATATGTACAGTTATAAGGAAATAACAATATAACTGACACCATGACACATAAAATTAATCAAATACTACATTTCAAGTCTCTTTCATATAAAAAACAATATAATTTTCAAAAATAATGTGGATAGTGCTTGTGTTTTAATCTGAATTAAAACCTCACTGAAGCACAGAGCTTTCCTGTGATGGTTTTTGTCAGTAAGATAAACATACCAGAGATCACAACAACCTGCAACGCAAAAGATCTAATGAGGTCACTCACCTCATCTTGACAGCAGTAGATTACAGCAGTGAAGTGTTCAGATGGGAAAGACAGCAGGAGGATTGGCCCCACTTAATTCTGTTTAAGCATTTGAGTAGTCTTCCCTGAGCTGATTAGGTTAATTTTCTATCTTCCTAAGGACCTTAGGTGACCCACAAGCAATGTCTGGAGGGCACAAACGGGGAGCAACAGATTGGATGCAGATTTACAAGAGACTGAAGTTGGTGATTAGGAACATAATGAAATAGTTGTGGCTGCCAAGGGTGTTACATCAGAGTCCTACTGGAAAATGTCAGACATTTATAATGATTTAACGACAAGAGGTTCCTCTTTCAAATGGCCTATCTGCTGGTAAATATCAACAACCTGTCAACGGTTATCATTGTACACTCGGGGCAAAACATTTAGCGTAATGATTTTTTTTAAGAATTATGCGCTGGGACACATCATCAATCATTACAAACTCCTTTTGTTTGCACTGCTACAGTTCAAGCCATTACTTTTATTTCAAAATCAGGTAGCGATCCGAAGATTTCCTGAGATTTCATATGTTACGCTGAATAACTGAAAGCAGAGAAGGTCACAGATGTAATTATTTTGATGTATTGTTCATGGTATTCCATTATGACATTATAACAAGGCCTAAAAGCAGCACTGACCCCTGGGGCCTTACATACGCATCAAAGCAATGATAAAATGTAGACCACAAATCTTTTGATTGATGTCATGGTGATGCAATAAATCACATCTGGACTTGAATATTCAAAGCTCAGTTTGGCATTTAAGTGTCAGCCAGGTCAGGAGGCCCGATACTGTTTAACTTTCAGTGATAGTAAACAATGATAGATTAAATGTGCCGTGGTCGCAGCAAAGATCGTTTCTGTCCATGACAGCAGAAACCAGAGAAACTGCTAAAGTAACTGTACTACATCTGTGCGCTAACTCTTTTAAACTGTAACAACACAAGTAACACAGGTAAAGAAGAAAGTTGTGGTGTTTTTCATTTGACTCTTTAATGCAGACTCTTATGGCAACAATTCCAGTTTAACATGTCTGAAAATTACTTAATGGGCTTTAATCATTTTCAAACACATGTAAATACATGTATTTATATAATATAACAGTGAATATAATTTTTGTTCATTCTTGAATGGTATTAAAGTCCACTTTGACCAATCTAGTCCCATAATTATACTTATGCCAAGGCAAAATTAGCTTCCTTTTTACTTCCATGCTCATTATGAATAAAATGGTAGAAATCCAAACTAATCAACAGTCATTTAGTTCACTTCAGTATATATAGAAGAAAAAGACACAAAAGGTATGCTTTCTCATATTTATGACATTAGAAAAAGGTCTTGTGTTCATTGTGTAGGATGCATAAAGAAAATGCTTCTGTGTACAAAAAATGTCAGAAACCATAATTAAATTTTCTTGCTCATAATGGAGAACCAATCATCAGTATTCTGTCTATGTAGGAATTAATTAATTCTGCTACCTTTTATAAACTCCAATGTCTGTGTTGCAGAAAGCGTTGCAGTCATTTCAGTAAAAGTAAGTGTTATTTGACATTTATTAGCCCCAAACCGGTCAAGGCTCATACTCAGAGAACCCAAATTACACACAAACTCTCTCTGAAGAAATGCATGGGACCGATAAATCCTGCAGCCAAATATGCTTCATTAATTCCATTACAATATTTGTAGCAGCTGAAAGATAAGCTATTGTTATATTATCTTAATATCAGTCTATTATTCAAATAGCTTTCTGGAATGTGACACAAGTGCCTGAAGCAACGCCAAGCAATTCATATGGTTTTATAATTCTACAGCAACATTCAAGCGTATGATCTATTTTCAGAATGACTGTTTTGACCACAGACTACAGGTCTGAGCTACTTCACATTAGCTAGTAGCTGTACGGGTTGTCAACAAATCATCTGCTCGTTGACTGCAAACAAACCTTCAAATGGTAAGCAAGCAGTGCATTTACCATTCATCCCTTTTTAAAGATTAAAAGCTTGGAAGCAATTTGGTTAATGGACACTTGCATAAGGGAAGAAACATGTATAGAAAGTAGTAAACATGCGGCATATATTGCCTCTAGTGAATAGACTCCATAAAAGATAAGAAACTGTTTGTTGTGTACACTCTCTAATTGGAAAGTAATGGACTAATGTTGTCAAACTAAGAATGTTTTACACTGCTTGAATCCTGTGAATTTCTGACTATTTATACTTCCGTTTCTGAAATTTTAGTCAGATTGTGCTGATGCCGTTAGAAATACTGCAGCAGAGTATTCAGTCTACTCATATGTTGCTCAGGGGTCAGCCATGAGACACATGTTTGCCTCAGGAGTTGAAAGAGACAAAAGTGTCAACTTCAGTATTCACTGGAACTTTATCTAAAAATATTATGCTAAAGATTTACTGCAACTACCTAAGTCATTGTGTCTTTTGATGGGATCTGAAAGGGAACTGATTTCCAGGTTGTTTCCTGTTAGTCTTCACTTTGTGTAAACATTAGAAAATATCAAAGCTTTCTTTTTTACTTCCTTGTTTTGTTTTGTATTAGATAAAAGGATTGATACCATTTGTGTTTCTGAGGCTGCACCTCCATTCAGTGAGGCTGGGGATCCAACCTGAAACCTGAAAACTAAGCCACCTGAGCCACGTCCAGCAACATATCTTTTTCCCGTGATTCAAGTCTCTATGGCGACAAAATAGCAGGAAATGACCAGAGAGCCATAAGATTTGCCAGACACACAAAAGTTAAAGTTAGGTTTTGTGGTTTTTTTTTAATGATACAGAAACAAAAATGTCAGCCAGTAATGTATACATTTGAAATTCAAGTTGTGTAGTTCACTGGTAAAAATGACTTTCGCCATCATTATATTTACACCAACATAAATAACAGATTTAATTTACATAAAGAATTCTGCAATATGATGGTGAAATGCTTGTACTGAATTTATATCATGGTGAAAGCTAGTTTGACAAAGAGATTTTCCCACAACAGAGATTTTCCCTTATGCCCTATTTTTTGCTGATCTCATGTCTGTCTTCTGAGTCAGCATCGGCGTGGGTTAACAGATGAGCGAGAAAGACAGCATATAACACGTCATGGAAAACTGGCCAAGTTTTAAAGATGCTACTGTAGTGGAATATTACAGTTTAAGTGTTTTCGTCAGAGCAAAGCCAAGGCTTATTTTCTCATTATTGTCTCATCTGTACCACAGAGACACGGGGGGAGGAAGCTCGACTGCTGCTACTGTAAACAGCTCAATTGACTGTTCAGCAAACAGTGAACAGAAAATATCTGATTTGAATGACAACAAAACACACCAAATGGGAAGTTTCCCACCACCTCCTGGGAGGGTAGCACGGCAAATATTGATTGGACACCGGGTGTTGCTGTGGAGTCACCCTAGCAGATGTTTTTTCTTTGCTAGTTCCACTGCCTTGTTTATTCTAGATTGCTCTGTCATTCGCTAGAGGTCAAAGGCCTGGGGAGGGCAGAGCGTTGTGAGGGGGAGAGAAGAGAGATGATTTTTCTTCTGGCCTCTGGGCCAAAGGGCAGTCAGGCTAATGAGGAAGGAGCATAAAGTCATGTGCTCTTGGTTGTTCACCCAGAGTAATTCCTCAGAGTTAAAGTTTAACCCCAATTTTCGAATTCCTTTGGTCTTCAACTCATTCTTATAACACATTACCAGACTAAGAACTAAAACATGAAGAACTATTACTGAACTTCATCAAAAGCTTCCCAAACTGAAAATAAAACCTAGTCTGTGCACAAGATAAGCATGAAACGCTGCTGGCTGTGGAGATTCTCCTCGTTGGGTTCTTTAGAGTAAGGGGAGCATAAGCAACAATTCAATTTGAACCCCAAAGCATGAATCATTTGGGAGTATTTTAAATATAATGTGAGATCTTCTGATAGACTGACAAAAGCCTCTTCTGTTACGCCACCCAGTCGAGGGTGTATACTGTCACTCATTTGTGCTCAACATTTTGCTCCTAATACATATAAAGACAATTAACAAGGACCTAAAGCAATGAACTGCCAGCATGTCACATAGATTAGTGCTAGGTAAGAAAATGATATTGCTAATATCAGCAGCCATATCCTATCACGAGGAGACTCTATAACAAGCTCTAAGTGAGGACAAAAATGCTTAGCTTGTTGGTGTCTGCCAGAAAAGGCATCTGACAGCAGTTCAAGTTATTTTTATAAAGAGAGAGACAATCCTTTAGTCAAACTACAGTCCCAGGTCTGAGCCAAAATATGAGTACCATAGACTGTATAAGCATCATAGACTGTATAAGAATGATGGACTTAGTTAACTTGTTACACTGCTGTTTTGAAGCCTCAAGTTCGGCATTTAGCCATCTTAGGTCTTTAGAGCTGGAAGTGACAAAAAGGGACTGATTTGGACAAGAGCCCAGGAATGCTGTGTATGTGCGCTGGGTATATGTGTCGCGAACAAAGTTTTGTTATCTAAGCCGTTTGGGGCAAAACCAGACTCAATATTGTCAAATTGATCAGTATTCTCAGCCACACTTCAGAAGAGGACATTTCCCACACCCACAAAGGGACACTGTGGGACTATGGGACACAGCAGTTCACTTCAACATGACCGTCTTCCCGGTCATCCTACCTGTGTTTAACTGGGGCGTCTCTCAGTATATGTTCTTATCTGGATACTTCTGCATTTGTAGTGTGTAAACATGAGATGTAAGGCATTTTGGGCACATTTAGGAGGTGACTGTAGATGGCAGAACATAGATATATGGTACATACATCACATTTCTGTATGGTCTTTGCAGCTAGTTTCAGAAAGATATACACTTTTGGCGTAATGACACAGTCTCACAAATATTTTCTGTAATTGCGCAGCCATGTTGAATGGCCAGTAGAAGCTTCATGCACTGCAGCTTCAATGAAGCACAGCAATCAGTGGAAACCAAAATATTACAAACCTAAGGAGACATTACATTCACGTGTGTTCAGGTGAGTTTAGTAAAGGCTAGCCTGCTTCACTCTGACAGCTCTGGACTCCTGACTGTGTGGAGAATGCACAGACTCCACCACAGTCGACTTCACACCGAGAGCAGCTGCATTCCTGACCTGCAGTTCAAAGAGCAAACACACACACAGACTTAGAGATATGTAAGGCGCACATGTTCTGTACTTACTCAAAGGGGCTCATGCACTTTAACCTCAGAACCTGCAAACAAGCCAGGACACAAAAATACATGACAATAGAAAGTCAGTGATCGGGTTTACACTTCACCCAAACCGTCCTCTGAATTTACACCTTTTATAGGACAAAGTAGTGTTTGTTTGAAGCATTACATGCAGCAGGATAGTCTTGTTTGCACTTAAACCTGACCAAAAATCTATGCTTATTTGTTGCCATTTGGGTTCAAATCAAACGAGCACTGAAATATCTAGAGTTAAACAGCAAGCTGCTCACACTACTGTGATATCGCTTAGATGAATTCTAACTGATCAGCACGTCTTTTTTATGCATCAGTCACTTTTAATGTTTATCAAATAAATCCAACTATCGGTCACTGCAGCAAAGTTTTCCATCGGATCTAATTATACAATCCACCACTTTTACAACTTCAATTTAGTCACAAGGAGGTTTTTATTACAAGTGAGCAATGAAGGGAAATAAAAATGTCACCAAGCACATTTTACATCTCAATATAGCTGATCTTATTGCTATCATGCTGCCAGGGTAATACCATCACCACTACAGTCTGTGTAAAATGCACATGTTTCTTTGATGAGATTTCCCTTTAAAAACAGTGAAGGACATTTCATTATTCTTAAGTTTTCAGACATTTTCAGAAGTTAGTCCTACTCGTACGGTTTGATAGAGTTCTTTCAACTCATTAACCAAAGTGAGTGAGAGTGAGTTTTAAAAAAGGATATGATACTTAACCCATTCAGAGGTTTACATGCTTTGTCCTGTCAGGTCTGATGTGATTAACAGTTTGTGTGTCACCATGTTCAAGGCAACAGATGACTGATTGAATAAAAACGTTGCTGACTATATAGAAAGAGGCAATAACTTCAAGTTCTCAGGTGGATTCAAATTCATGTTTCTATTCTTTTTCTAAAGACTGAGAAATAGAGGTTTTTGTGGACACTGAATGCTCTAGTCAGGTTTTTGCCGTTTTGAAGCAGTAATGAGGTTTTAGAGGCTTTTTTATAGTGAACCTCAGGTTATAGTGGGTTAAGGTCCTAAAATGTAGAGGGCAGCACAAATAAACTGCAACAATGGGGGCAAAACCTTCAGTTTAGAATATATAGATATTCTAATTAAACTTGACATGATTTTCATTATTTTGTCTCCTTAAAAGAAAAACTTTGTGAGATGACGTGGAAGTAAGAAGCTGTAACATCTGCCAGAATACACAAAGCAGATTATGGACCAAAAACTACACATTACAGAACTCCTCCTCCTCTTCCCTCGCATTGTCTTTGAAGTCATTGTCTTTATCATTTTTTATAAGTTTTCCCTGTAGTGTTCAGTTGTAAATGGAAGGTGTTGAGTATAGATTCATGAAGACCTTTAGACCTAACATACCCACATAGTGCCCTTTAAGTGTGATCCACAACCTGATCTATATAATAAGAGAGACACAAAGGTCAGACCTCTGGTAACGCACACACACGCACCCACACACACACACAATGAAGCTTAAAGGAGAGCACTAATTCAACTTACAACAGCTTACCGTGGTCCCTGATAACCTCTTAACCAAACAAAAGACCTACCCATGCACAAAGAGTCCCGCTGTGACGGATATGGGTTAAAGTTACCAAATGCTTACGTTACAAAACCTCTCTGACAAAAAAAAACATGAAATCCTCTCCTTTCCTGCCAGCCTTTTAATCAGCTTCTAACTCTTTGGCCCTTTGTATTTTGTACATCCTCTGGGAGAAAACAAGTTCTTTTGAAGACCACAGGGGCAGCATGTTTCGTCCATTCAGGACGGAATTCCTGTAAAACCATGTGATGAGCAAACACTTTCTGGTGCATAGAAGCTCTTTAAACCAGGCATGCTTGGAAACAGCGGCGAATACTTCACTCTGTGGGCTTTTTTTTCCTGCATTTGGAGGCTGTTATTGGAAACCTTGGTTGGAGGCTCTGATTGTTTATTTTGTCCTCCTCTTTCATGGAGACCTTCACATGACAAAGCTGTTGGTATGGCAGAGAAACCAGGCCAGGAATTTCACAGGAGCTCTGCTGACTGCCAAGACGATGGATGGATAGATGAATAATGCAGGAAATTACAGTTAGACGTGTGAGGCAGAGGCAGTATGTGCATGTTACAGTGCCCTTGCTCTTTACATTAAAGGGACAGTCCTCCAATTTTGCACAGCCACAATGATTTATGTGGAGCTGCAACTGTGTTCAAATAGAAAGTTTATGAATGTTTCTAATCTGCAGTTTGAAAGAAATCCCACATTTATATGAACATAGAAAATAAATGCTTAACATCGATTCATTTTCCCATTTTGTTTACTTGTAGCAAGAAAGTTATGCCATAACTTTTCTTGATTTATAAGTGAAAAATTACCTTTAACAAGTCATTTAAAGCCATAAACTGTGCATAAAAGATGGACAAAGCTCCACTGATATCACTTTTTGGTTTGTTAACTTGTGCTTTGAAGACTTAACTATTTGAGTATCTGCATGCCATTATGTAGCAACATGTCAGCCAACAAAGTAACTCCTCCCCAAAGCACACCCGGCTTTATTGTCTTAATTGAAGAGCATAATGTATTAGAGCAGACACGTAAATGAGTAACTGAGACCATTTACACATTTGAAACGTGTCTACTGAGGTCATAAATTAGATGAGAGATGGGGGCTTTTATAATTGGCTGTTTTATAATAGCCTCATTAATCTATTAAAACAATGGCATTCTGTCATTCAGACATTTGTCACACTTTTCTTTTAAAGTCATGCCATGTTGACTCGTACCATACATTGTGTTAAATAAAACAGTGTTTTACTCTTTTGGCAGGGACTCTTAGAAAAACAAGCTAATTGATGCTGCAACTAATCAACACAGGTTAAAACAAAGAGGAGGACAGTTTGGACAAAGCTTTTACTAATTTGTTTGATAAAGCGATGTGTGGGATTCCTTTAAATAACTGATCAGAAGCCAAAATGAACCAGCACTACAGTACATGCCTGTCCCTTCATGTGACTGCAGGAATTTACACTTGTGCTGTGTTGAAAGTGATACTATATGTTGCCAGGCCCACGATGCTGACATGTTAAGTTGCCATCCGATTAATGAAAAGCAATGCATGTCTGAAAAGGCTTTAGTTGCCGGATTAAATTTAAATGACATTTTCTGGCAGCAAACAAGTGACCTAAATGGTAGTGTATGACGATGTGCCCCATCATCCAGCAAACAGGTCTGCATTTAGGGGCTGGAGGTGTGTGAGTGGATTAAGTTGCTGGACTCTATGGGCTTGTCTTCTGTGTGAAACGTTCCTTTTATCATTGCTTTTGCGTTTGACACTGCAGTTCGAGTTTCTTCTCACTATTTGAAGCTCATGGCCTTGCATAAATCAAAGCCTTTAAAAATCCTCCATGATCTTCACAAAGTGTCACCATTCAATGAGGTGGGACTGACACCGGATCTTTGCCCGAAAACTTTGAGAGAGTATCCATCCATAGTCTCTAAAAAACTAAAAGGTTTTGCTTGTGCGACTCATGCTCCATAAGAGAGAAAGTAGGAGTCAAATTCCCATGAAAATCAAATACTTTTTGCTTTATACCTCACCACATAAATTATTGGTCAAAATACTCTGCGTGTGCATACAGGTACAAAACTGTTGGGAGTGAGTGTAAGTTATGAATGAACAGAATTAACTTTATGGACAAAGCAATACTAAGCCCCCACCATCTCAAATGTGTGTATAAAAACACATCTAGTGCCATTTGATCTGCGGCACCCTTCACACAGACCTGTGAGTGTGCGCGGCAGGTGTGAAAAGGAGCCAGCAGCCTATCATATAACCTTTTGACAAGTTGCTCAACAACAACAGGCGCTCTCTGTTATTATTGGGTCAACAGAGTCGGAGGAGGTCTTTGGGATTAGAGCAGAGTAGAGGAGATGAGTGTGAGTGCCATGCGCTCAGCCCCCCCGCCCTTTCCTCTTTGTCTTATGGCAGTGTTGAGGTTAACTCCCCCGTGCTCCCAGGCTGGCCCGGGGTCAGAGGGGGGAAACAGGCAGCCAGTCAGGCAGCCCGGCATTCTTTCTGTGTGCATGTGTGGGTGTGTGTGTGTGTGTTTGTGTGTGGCTGCAGCCTACTCTGTGCTCTCTGACTCCACTGGCCTTATAAGGCATCCAGCGCCATGGCAACAGCAGGGCTTGAATAGCAGTGTCAAATCCCTCAGCACACAGACACACGCTCACTCTCCCTAAAGGAGGGAGCGAAGCAGAGAAAGAGGAGGCTATCTCTGAGCTATGCTCCGCTACAGCGTCTGGCTTTCACTAAAGGCTCTGTGACTGTGTTTTTCCGGTGCTTGTTTGCCTAATTTATTCCTGCCCAGGCCGGCTGAAAGAAAGGCGAACGAAGGACGAGCAGAATAGTAAAGAGTGCAACAGTACACCCTGACTTACTGACAGGGAATGCAGAGAGGCTCTGGCCTCTGGTCGTAACAGCGGGATGGTAAAGCACTGACAAATCAAGAAATGGAAAAGAGAGACACGACTTTGTGAAGCTTTGGAAGAGGAGAGGCAACTGTGACGAAAGAGATTTCTCAACTCTGCTTTTGTGTTGGCTTGTTTTTTTTCTGTGACATTTGATCCTCTGACCCCACCGGCTTTAAAAGACTTGGAGGGAGCACGAAAAAAAAACTGATTTTCATCACAGAGGGCAGAGCACGACTTCTTTGGGGAACTTTGCTGCTGCAGAAACCTTTGAGTCATATATTCTAAGAGTGAAAAAATAGCTTTGTTTTGATCATCTGAGAAAGTGCAAAAGTGTTTCTGAGCTAGAAGAGACAACATTGCAGTGGTCATCTCGTCTAACAACACCAATAGAAGAAGCAAATAGCCCAAACTACCTACTTCTTTTAGCACATGGGAATCAGCATTTCCTGGGCAATATATGATCTTTTTTTTTTTTCATTTCATCGCCATCATCTCTGCATTTCTAAAAGCCTCGACAAGTCAAGAGTGAGTCTGGACTAGAACTGCCTCAGATCAGCAGATAGCACATCAGCACGGCAAGAACTGGTTGGACTAGTTTATATGTTGGAGCAAGGGCAGGGCAGTTTAACCCTGCCTGAAGGAGAGCGGTTTTATTTTCCTCTTGTCTGCCTACTGGGAGAAAGTTGTGCACTCAAAGTGAGGGGAAGTGTCTTTTTCATCTCAAGAGAGACTTTATTTTGTCCCTCTTCAACTTGCTGAGGTATAGGTGACTCTTTTTTTTCCCTTCATAGGCGAAGACGGAGAAGGAAAGTGAGAGGGAGGGAAAAAGAGAGACGGAGTCAAAGTGTAATTTATTGTTTCCTGTGAAAAGAGCAGGGCTGCGCCCTTTTCTCCTGTCTGAACTCTGAACCACTCAAAGTGCGTCTGAAGTTTTCTCAGAGCTTTGGAGTCATTGATCAGAGGTCAGGGCGGAAAACTGAGGGGGAAACAAGAACAGAGAGAGTGGTGGGATTAAAGAAGAGGGAGAAAACAGCAGTGGAAGGACCTCCGGGTCAGCTTAGCCAGACGGCGAAGGGGAGAAAGGTCAACACGGACACATTTTCCATCTACTTTTAGATCTATTTTGGACAAAAGCTGCCTTGAATTCAAACCTGACATCCAAGTCTTTGAGTCTGGAATCAGTTCTTTAGACTTTGAGGGGACTGAGAAGCCGGTGGGACAGGGCGGGTCTGTGTATGTTCCACTCACGGGGCTGTGTTTCTCAGAGAATATGGCCATGGTGAGCGGGGGATGGGGCAACTCTAACGGGGAAACTAATGGACTCGGGGATAAGGTTTACCTGAGAAGGGAAGAAGAGGACAGGTCGCCCCAGGCCGGGAGCAGCGACGTGGACGTTGGGGATGATGACAAGACCTGCGTGGTGGACTGTGTGGTGTGCGGAGACAAGTCCAGTGGCAAGCACTACGGTGTGTTCACCTGTGAGGGCTGCAAGAGCTTCTTCAAGAGGAGCATCAGGAGAAACCTGAGCTACTCCTGCAGGTAGGGGCTGCTGGGAAATTATTGTCTCAATGTACATCCAAATGTTAAATTATGCAGAACATACATTACATGGTTTTCTCACTTTTTTGTTGAATATTTTTATATGACTTTATTATACTTTTCTTGACACATGACAAACACATTAAAATCAGTTTTGAGGGCCTTTTAATGCGTTTATTGGCAGGTATGACTCTTTATAAAGGCATAAACACATAGTTACTTAGAACATAATGTTCATGAATAATAGTTCAACTTTTGCACCATCTGACACCTAAAACTGCCCTTTATATCGACACAACTTCAGTGTTTTTGTAGCATTTCTAAATGTTTCTATACTGCTGATGTACGTTCAACAATAAAGGCAAAAGCAAGCTTTTTTACGAGCTGTTAAAAACATTCACATTCATAACGAAGAGAGCAGATAAGGCCATTTATCACTGAAGGAGCAGCCTTCAACAAACAGCCCTCAGAAAAAGAAGAAGAAGAAAAAAAAAAGAGCAGAAATGAAGCCCTGAAGGTTTGTCATGTGAGGATGGATTGCTTCAGAAGGTCAACATTCCCATTATTCTTCACAGCAGGAACATAATGTTGTAGCTCAGCTCTCTGCTGTCACTAACTCCTCGCTCGGCTACTGGATATAATTGTTTCTTCCACATATTGATGCGTTAACTCTGAATAGAAGGTGTATTTTTTTGTCTGTTTTTCACGTCCGAGGCCAAAAAGGGCTCTCCTTTAAAATGTTGGCAGAACTCAGCCTGCTGTAAAAAGCAACACAAGGGTGTGTAACACAGATGATTTACAAAGGTCACAGTCTCAATAGCTTTTCAGCCACTCAGTTCACTCATCACAGGGAAGAGAAAAAGCGGGGAGAGAGAGGGTGGCAGACATGTAAATGCAAACTTTCTCACTGGGGATATTCAAACCTCGACGAGCAAGGTCCTGAAAATTGTCATGAAATATATTTGGCTTGAAATGTTGTTTCCTTTCTGTAGATCGAACCGAGAATGCCAAATCGACCAGCATCACCGCAACCAGTGCCAATACTGCCGTCTGAAGAAGTGTTTCCGTGTTGGGATGCGCAAAGAAGGTATCAAAGCTTTGTATACAGCAGGTTAAAGGTCTTTTTGATAAAAGAATCACAATAAGTTCCCTTTGAAAGGTCCAGCGACTGTGTAAAATTACATATGTGGTATAAAAGCTTTTATTTATCCTAATTTTCCAGCTACGACACCTTCAAAGGTTTGGTTTTAGGTTTAGCACTTTGGGTCACTTTACTGCCTTCGTTCTCATGGTTTCAATATGAAGGCTCTAATAAATCCGCCAGGCAAACACCAAAGAGCAGACAGGCACAGTTGGAGGCAGGATGGTGAGCACAGTCAATCCTTTTGCAGCAGATCAGGCAGATGCATCCCTTAGCGGAGATATTTCACTTATAATAATGAGGTGGTCAGAAATGCTTTTAAGAAACCACCTCAGCAAATGTGAACTGACACGTTTCTCATATCAGGCTATAAAGTTATGAATGCTGAGTTTACACATTGTTGCACTCCCCCTCTAAAGCAATCAAGTTTAAGTAAGAGAAGAAATAAATATCAGAAATTGGTAATTCGCAGAGATCCCTCCTACAGCAGGAGACACAACACCTGACATTTACCAGCAATCCAAGTCCATTGTTTATACTGTCAACCAGAGCATGTTTTCACTCTGCTGCTCGACGCCCTGCAGCCACAGATAATAGCTGCAGGGCAACTGGAGGCAACCACGTGCAGGCTTCATAACAGGTAAAACTAGCATGTAAATGATTCCACTCCACCTCATGTTCTGCAAAACACTGCATGTCATTGTCTCTAGAGTTACCACTGATTACAGCATACTGTACGACAGTTTAATCGCAGTTGTGTTTTTAGTCTCAGAATGGGATTTCCACTGTGGATTTTTACCTTTAATATCAGCATTTTAAGCTGGTCTCATATTAAAGTCACAAGAAGGCAAAAACTCAGCTGTTCTAGTGTAATTCAAGCCCACATATATTTCAGCTCGAGTCAGTTAGATATCAGGCGCTCAGCCATACATAGTGTACACTGAGATGGCAGCACGCCAGTGGCTACGTTGGGCCTGGTTATTAATGAAACCTGCTGACCGAGGTCGTGACGCAGGTTACACTGTTTCCACATTACCTGGAAATGTCTGTTTCACCTTTAACCCAGTCAGGGAAGCAGGCGCTCGGACTGCTTTAAGTGAGATCCTGGCAGCAGTTCTGTAATTCAAAACAGAGGCTTGGTACACGAAGGACAGCTTAACCTGAGAAGGGAATTCACTTTGTGTTGGCGGTATAAGATTTTTAATTTCACGAAGAAGTCTCGCTGCTGATGCGCTTGATTACAGGGCTATAAGCTTTGCTTGAAGCAGCCTGACTTTGGTAGAAAGAAGAGAATCTTTTCTATTTTCTCCTTACAGGACCAGTTATTCAGTAGCAGTAATGACTTTATTTTACAGCTCTGTTTTTAAGATATTATGGTCTGTATTGTCCCTATATTCATCAGTAATATACTATATTCAATTAATGTCCAATAAAGGGATTAGAGATATCGTGAGGAGGTCATTGCTGATCTTTTCTAAGTCAAGGGGAGGAGTCAAAGAAATCATTATGGGCGCTTTAGGGGGTCTTTGTTTTAGCCTCCTCTTTTATCCCCAAGCCCAATTTTCATAGTTTGTGTTTATCTCAACAGTTACTCCTCAAGTAAAGATGGAAATCCCCAAAGTTAATCATTTCATACGGATCACCACAAGTTGCTTTCATCCAAATAAAACTGAAACACATTTCTTCTCTCGCCTTCTTTGTTCTATATCGAGTAAAGAAACAGGCTCCTCTTGACAATGGTCGCAATGTGCACGTTATCTGACCCAAATACTCCCAACAAGTACTTAGTAAGACCATCAAGGATTAAAGCAGAGAACATATTAACTGGGAAACAACCACATATAAGATGAGCCCAAATGAAAGTGTGAAATCAAAGAAAGTCACAGCAGATTAACTCTAAAGAAGCCAAAGTTGCAGTCACTGGCAGTCATGAAGCCACTACATTGGGAGGATATTTATTGCGCTTTTTTTAAAGAAAATTAACAAATTACAGTTATGACACAAAGCCATTTTATTTGATAGCTGAATATACTGGCTTTGTAAACATAATAATATTTATTTTTACCCTAGTTTCGGTCAAACAGAGGTCAAAACAATGAATTCACTAAACCAAAGAAAAACTAAATTAAGTCACAGTTGGTACTTTGTTCCATCTCCTCTTGGTTTTCTGTCAGCTTGAACCCATTGAAGCCCTCAGCAATGAAAATCATCTTGTTTATCAATCAGGTTCCAACTTTCTCATGCAGCACATCTTATATAGATCAGCTTTGAAGGAAGGAGCCTCATCATGGACCATTTAGGTATAGATTGAGATCTAAACTGTTTTCTGGCCATATCATTAAGTTCATATGTGTTTACTGAATTAGAGTTTGAACACTCTTTGCTCTTTTGTCACCTTTAACTCTCCATATTGTTCTTTTTATTTCAATACATGACTTAGCTTTAGTGAAATTTCTTTTACATATTACATTTGCAAAAATCTGGGAAGAAATATCACCTTTTTTCATTAACTAATATAGCTGAAATGATCACCAAACTAATCAAAGTTTCAGTACTTTTAATTATTTTCTGACAATAATATCAAACTTAATTATATTCCCAAAATGATCAACAATACCCACCTAATATATTTTGCACAAAAGTTACAGAAACAGAAACAAAATATAAAAATGAAGAATAAATTTGCACTGTCATGCTCATACGTATAAAATGACACCTTTTAGCTCATATGTATATTTGCTATGACAGATCGTGGATTTTACAACCCATCGTGTTCCTGATCGCTGTACGAAGAGATACGTTTGGTGGCATTTATCACTATTTTCAGAATCATTACAAACCAAACTATCAGAGTAAGCAGCTGATTGATTAATAACACAAAATATCATGACCTGCCATCCTATAGAAAATAGCCGACATGTTCTTAACCATTTCAGACATTAAAAGACTGTTTTGACACATATGCCTGAGTGGTTTCAATAACATAATGATATGATCGATATTATAGTATGAAAATGGACTAATAACAGAATACTTCTACAGTGTAGTATAAGCACTTTTACTCAGATAACTGATGTGACTTCACTGTAGATGAGATTTTTACTTGACTGAAATTGACTTTTTAACAAAGTTAGTATTGAAATGACCAGTCAGTGATCCAGAATTTCTACGACTTATTTCAATGAGTCATGCACGTGTCTATGTATGGCACTGTTCTGTGGGTTTAAATACTTGAAGTATATGGTATAAGGTATGAGGTTTCAGTGGATTTCTTGTGTTTTAGTCGCTACATTTGAGTGGTTCTGTTGTGCGTTTCCCTGCAGCTGTCCAGCGCGGTCGCATCCCTCCAGCTCACTCAGGTATCAGTCCAAACTCCCTGACTGGAGGGGTTGGAGTTCCAGGTCAAGGTCACATTGGGGCGGACTACTTCAATGGGCAGCCGGTGTCGGAGCTCATCTCCCAGCTTCTCCGGGCCGAGCCGTACCCCAGCAACCGCTACGGTGCCCCCTACAGCCAGGGGCAGATTCAGGCGTCTGCGAGCGGAGCCTCCGTCATGGGCATCGACAGCATCTGCGAGCTGGCGGCTCGTCTCCTCTTCAGCACCATCGAGTGGGCCAGAAACATCCCATACTTCCCAGAACTCCCAGTCTCAGAGCAGGTCAGTGTAGACATTTCTTGTGAGGATGTTTTTCCTTCAACTACAGCTTAAAGCTTTAATTTCATCTCATACAACATGTGATATCTCAGCTTTATATCTTTTTCTGATTTAGATTTAAATATGGCCTAAAGACCACAACAGCATTTCATTCGATCTGAGAAAAGAGAAGATTTTTTAATACTTCCCTTTTTCTATTTGACTCCTGTTTTGATTTCTTAAGTAAATATACATTTAGTTTACAGCTCTAAAAGGAAGCAAAGACAGATATGATTTTACCTTCTCACAAAGGAAAATATAATAATTACAGATTAGTTTCATTTAGAAGCTTTAGATTGTGCTGTAGCTTATTGTACCTGCTGAATTTCTGTAAAATGTCACGTCTTATGGGTATAAGTTAAAAAAAAAAAAGTAATTAATGACACCTATAGACACTCACTGCTCCAAGTGAACTTCTTCTCATTTCCACCCTAAAAGGTTGCGCTGCTGAGGCTTAGCTGGAGTGAGCTCTTCATCCTGAATGCAGCTCAGTCTGCTCTGCCTCTGCACATGGCTCCTCTGCTGGCAGCGGCTGGCTTTCACTCGTCTCCCATGTCTGCTGAGCGGGTGGTGTCCTTCATGGACCAGGTCCGCGTTTTCCAGGACCAGGTGGACAAACTGAACAGGCTGCAGGTGGACTCAGCCGAGTACAGCTGCCTCAAAGCCATTGCACTCTTTTCCCCCGGTAGGTTTGGTAGATGACTGATTATTAACTGGAGCTGTCTTTAATGTGACCCTGCTCCAGGTTTCTGTTCATAGGAAACCTAAAACAAAACTGTCAGTTTGAGAATTCAAGTTTCAAAGAAACAAAACATTTTTCAGTTTCAGCAATCTGCTGATGTCAGATGTGACCAGATGTGACAAACAGCAGAGAATCTACTTCAAATTAACAGTTTCAAGCAACTCTGAAGAAGATATTCATGAGAAGATCATCAGCACTTGGTGTCTATTAGATACAAAATCACAGCCAGCGGATGGTTTCTTTAGATTAGTTTAAGTTGAGCAAAGCACAAAAAACAGAACAATAAGTTGATGACCCCTCCTCTGTTTGCCTTACAGATGCATGTGGTCTGACAGACCCAGCCCACGTAGAGTCCCTGCAGGAGAAGGCCCAAGTCGCCCTGACCGAGTACGAGAGGTTGCAGTACCCCAACCAGCCTCAGCGCTTTGGACGCTTACTGCTGCGCCTCCCTGCTCTGCGCGCAGTGCCAGCCAACCTCATCTCCCAGCTCTTCTTCATGAGACTGGTGGGCAAGACGCCCATCGAAACACTGATACGAGACATGCAGCTATCGGGGAGCTCCATCAGCTGGCCTTACGCTCCAGGACAGTAAGCCCTCGCCTGGCTCCAGAGAGAGACAGACTGAGATCAGATTTGAGGAACCAGAGCTAACAAAGATTTTATAAAAGAAAAGAAGTGGAAGTCATGTAAAGTTTGGTTGAAATGACACCAAAGCTGCTTTCAGGGAAGCTCTGTACGATTGTCTTCATGAATATATATATATATATATATATATATATATATATATATACACATGCTTGCAGCACTTGTCAGTTTTGCTCTCACCTCCGTCTGATCTTTCTTTATCTTTCTCTGTGTGAGCAGGGTTTTCATTGAAATGCAGACTCTCACATGAGGTCATGTGCCTCTACTACCTCCTCCTGTTTGACCCCAAATGTGACTCAATTTGAACCCAGGCTCTGTGTGTGTGTGTTCTCCCTGCTTTGTTGTCGTCATTATGAAGCCATAGCAGCCATGGACACTTTTACAGGCAGAGCTTTTACACGATCTGAGCTGGACCATGATGTGCAGTAAGTTGTGTAATGTTTTGTGTGTCAGGACCTCAGTTATGTGCAAAAAGAACAGACTTTTATTACCAAACGTATTTGTGAAGACTGCAGCTCACCTCTTACAGCACAAAAAACTGCATGGATGATGATGTGTGTGTTTTACTCTTTGATGTATATACAATGTTTTGTATATTATATACCAAAAGGTATAGTTCAACATTTGGGGAGCTCTATAAGCCTACGTTCCCAAATGTTGAAACTATCCTGCTTCTTCAGTTTATTACATGATGTTGCAGAAGTTGCCACCAGGCAGCAGTGACGTGAATGTACCCAAACACACCCTGGTTGTTCAGACAGTCACATCCCTGTCTAACATTAATACCTCATGTTTCCTGTATCACAGACAGAGATTGTACAGTGAACTACTCGTGTGTTCAACTTAAACATAAAGGGATCAAACAAGACATCATTATCAGAAATCAAACTGAACCTTTCTGCCGAGGGGTTCAGCTGTCTACCAGACTTTGCCAAAATGTGTTATCCTTTTAAATTTGAAAGTAAATCTTGCTTTTTTTGATGAATCTGCCTGCAGACAGTTTCCTGTTTCCTTTTGCTTTTGTGAGGTTGTTTTTGGAGTTCGAATCCCCTTTGAAAAGCCTAATGGGGGAAAGTCATTTTCAGATCATTACCATGTGACTGTCAAAGGTACTCTGATGTTGAGACGTAAAGATAAAGGCGTTTCTTGTACTGAGATCAAAGGTACTTAAAGGTTCATGAGCTGACCTACAGATCAGTTAAAAATAAGTGTCTTGCCAAGTCCATTGACTGAAAAAAAAGAAAGAACGGTGGGAAAGATGTTTTTTTATTACTGTTATTATTTCTCAAATAAAGAAACAAGGATAATCGCGATCCCCATTGCTGTTAAACAACTTTATCACTTTGTGATTGTTTGTTGGAATTGAAACTTTAGTGATTTGACTGTGTAGCTTCACATTTAAAAAAATCATGTTTCTATGACAAAACTAAAAAAAAAAAAAAAAAAAAAAACTACCAAAAAAATAATAGTTTGGTTGTGTCGTTATTATTGCTTCACCTGAAATAAAAGTATATTTGTTCTCTTAGTGGGTGACTTGAGTATCTAACACAAGAAGCTGCATGCTTTCAGGCTATTCATTTATTAGTCACTGAAAATGTTTTTCTGCTGGTCTTTTTGAACGATTTCCAGACTTAATGACAATTTAACGACAGATTGTTGATAGATATTACTGTATGTTAATGTATTTCCATGTAGCACAAAACACATTAATAACAGGTGCATTAATATAAGTTGTGTCAGATTACTGGGACAATTTATAACACATAAAATTGGGAGTTTTGTTAATACTGATGTACTTCCGGGACAAAAAAAAAAACGTCCCCACCTGCTTTAACTAAGCATCTGGGGTTGTTTAGTTTTTTTTTTTACATGTTTACATATTCCACAATGACGATGTCAGGATTCATCTGTCTTATATTGTCAAAGAGTCCCAACCTTTTTTTTGGCCAGGCAGTGTATTTGATCAGTGATAGTTAAGTAAGGTGGCAGCCACCTTCTGCTATATGTACTCCCTTTAAGCAAGTTGTATGACAAGATTAATTGTTCCTTTAAAAAGGATTTTAATCATTGCACAAAGGTGTGTCCTAATTATTGGGCTCCATCTTATCCATTCTCACACCTGAGCATAAGAAAACACAAACTCATGCTGTGGGGTTTTTTTTTAGAGATGACTTGTTTACATGTTTAAACATACTAAAAGTCACGGTACAAAATGTACAGGCTGAGGCAAAACAAACCTGAATGAGAACTAGTCGTGCATATTGTACGCAGTTTGTGCAGTAAGGGTAAGGCTGGGACACAGCACATTACTGTAAAATTATTTCAGAGACACGCCACCAGAGGGCAGCAGCAGATCGCACTGGTTTCTAGTGGGAGTGGCTTATATTTGTTGGAAATCTGAAGCTTGCTGATGCAGGGAGGTCTCTCTGCTGCCCCTTTCTGGACGACCACTGTGAACGCAGATTTCTCCAAATCAGCAGAAAACGAAACACCGACATTCTTCTGAGAATTAGAGATGTTTATTGTGTACTAATTTTCATATTCTTTTAGACAACGTAATTCACGGGACAGTTACAAAAACGGTCTTTTATAATAGCATCAAAGGAAATGAATTCTTATAAAAATAAACGGCTTGCAGACAGTTTGTAAAATGGCAACAATGCTCTTCGTAAAAATACAAATGAATGACAAATCAAAAGTGTGTCTAAACAATTTTAACATGTACAGGAGATCTCTTACATATCATATATGAAATGTATTATTACAAAATGATGACAGATTTCATCAAAAACAAATCAAATGACACGTTTGTTGAGGAATGTGCATGATACAAAATATAAAAACTGTGGTTAATTTGACTAATTTGCATAGCTTATGTAGATTTTTGAATGAACACGGAGTAAAAAAAGAAACTAATCACTACAAGTCTTTAGTATGTACAAACACTTAAGAATGTCAAGGACTGCTCGGACAGGCGTTCTGTAAGTTTGTTCCTGGTATGTAGTACAGTATGAGCTGTAATCATTGAGTATGTACAATACAGTAGTGCCACGCTTATCTCATTGGCGAGGTTGTCACCTTATTTTGGTCTCATCACACCGGTCACAATCAGTAAAAACACCATCACCACGGTGGCACCAGTGAGCAGTTTACTGATGGTTACGGTAGTTACAAACACTGGAAAAAATAAAACGTTTACCCGCAAACAATCCCCACGACGGCCTAAAATACTGCTCCACCTCTTACCTGTGAAGACAAAACGAGCAAACGCTCAATGAAAGCACATCATCACGGCTGACTGAAGATCAGATGACTTTCAAACGACCTCTCTCCCACCTCACTCAGTTCTTCAGACGCAGCCGCTGGCTGCAAACACTTGAGCTTAATCTTCAGAGACGTGGGACTGCTTACACTAAAAAAGGCTACAACTGAAGATTCTGCTTTTATTTTCCTCCACAAAAGTGGTGATTATATGTCAGTGATAAGATAATGAAAGAAAACACAAGTCTAGATTATTACTTCTAAGCGCACATGTTCCCTCTGTGGGTGTGTGTGTGTGTGTGTGTGTGTGTGTGCCCGTTAGTATGCTGTCACTTTGGTCTCAGCATGTCACAGTCTTTGCAGTGTGTTGGAGTATCTTGGCCCATATCTGTGAGTTGTTTCAGTGTGAACCAAAGAGCAGAGAGTCAGGACAGAGTGGATCCTTCAGTGGTTCTTGTCGTAGAGCTTCACCATGCGCTTGATGTGGAACAGTTTGTGTCTCAGCCTGCGGCACTCTTTCTTCTTAGACCGGTATTCTGATGTCTGCAGGGCACAAATAGCACGTTTTAAAGCCTTTGCTTCTCAACATTGGGACAATAATAACTACAAGACAGAAAACACAACACAAGGCAGTTTGTAGGGGCTTAGAATCAAAGGATTCTCTTTAGCTCCTCCAACATCTTTAGGATGTTACGACACTTTAAAAAAGAAAAACAGATCTCAGTGTTAGCCCTGCACATGTGCAGCGATACACATGAACTTGTTGTCATGTTGAAGAGACCACAAAGACGCCATGAAATGGCCACAAAAATGTGAAGCGACAACGCTGGAAACCAGTCATGACCTGCGACATCTAACCCTCCCCAACCACTCCGGGGCAGTTTCAGGCTCGGGAATGTGGAAAACAAAGCTCAATGTACCTCAAAATGAGTCTTTTTAGTATTCACAAACTTATCTAAGGTTGTGTTGCTCTGAATAACTGCTAAACATGAAATGTTTGCTCACCTGCTTTAGATCCTTCAGCTGGTTATATTCCTCTGCGACAGCCTGACAGAATGACAAAGTAACATCTGTTATGACTGTGAATCATTCACAAACACGCTCAGTATCAAGGAGTTTTTGTTTTTCTGTTTCTGCATCCATGCACAGCGCCCCTTAATGATCAATGATGGAAAAAACAAGTTGAATCTCTCCTGGGTCGGTAGTCTTTATCTGTCAAAGAACTGAGATAGTCCAGTATTCCCAAAAGCAGGTCAAAGACTTCAGATATGTTAAATGATTTGAGATCTGAATAAATTAATCATTTCTGTGACTCAATAACTGAGAATCAAAGTACTCAAACTTATGTGAAACTCTTAATTTGGTTTCTGCTGTTCCTTAAATGCACATTATCGGCTTAACTTTCTTCAATTATTCAGCACATTTATAACATGAAACCTCTTCAGCTATAGAAGTGACTTTCATTCCTATCAGCTTTCTGTTTCTTTATATATTTTTGGTCTTTATCACAAACGCACAATTTATTCTTGCTCCCACAAGATTGAAAGCTGCTAATTATCGAGAAAACAGAAAATAAATAGTGAGGGATGCTGTAGCCACAGATAACTGGAATACTTCAGTTCAACAAGTGTAACAATCTGAAGCTGCTTCAGCTGCAAGGAGCTGAGCTACAAGAAGACTGTTTCTTTCTATTGTAATACTGAAGGTCAGACAAGGTTCTGACTGAGTTGTTTTGCTGGGAAATAAGAAGAGATACAGTGAAAAGATCAAACCAAAATGTTTAATCTTTCAGTTCTTTCATTTAATCTTGTATTACAGTAAATATTTTGGTTATATCTTCTTAAATGAGGCCTTTTAAGCTGAAGTTGGTACATTATATCCCAACAGTAGTACACACAACAGACATTTGATTAAATGTACAATATCATTTTCATTCCAAGGACATTTTCCAACAAGCTAAAAAGATTAATGTTGACTAGATCTGTCTGTTGCCTAAAAAATTGGGCAAAGACCTACCAAATTAGCTCGCTGATGTATGAAAACATTGTGCTGTTGCTGAAAGTCTGTGTTTGCTTGAAGCTACACTAAAAGTAGGAAGTTGGATGCTTTAGTTGCAGGAACACAAGTCGGCTATGAGGCATCTTCCTAAGAAGGTTGTGCATCATTTGTTAGGCAAATTGTTATTTTCTAATATGCTTTGTTGTCTTCTCTCAATTGCTGCTCCCCCTACTTAGTTGTTTCTAAACCCAGCTGCTGTATGATTAATCACGACAGGAACAGTAAGTTATTCGATTTTTACGAGCAGTGGTGGAGCTCGACTGAGAGACAGAACTGTGGAAATAAGTCTCAGTACAACGGGCAGACTAGGTTTATTCAGGTGGTAAAAAGTCTCCCTGCTGCTCTGTTAGCAGGGTTCTGAGACCCTCCAAACGGAACTAGTCCCTGGGAGAAATTCCTGGAATCAAAACACATTCTTCCAGTTCCTCATGGTATTCCTGATGTGTTTAAATGACCAGGAAAAAAAACAAAAAACAAACCTGATTTATAATTCTCCGATAAACTGTGTTTTTTATCTAGGAGCTGAGTGCTGTACAATGTTTCTCAAACCTGGTATTTAGCGGTGGTTTCGTCCAGTGTGTCCAGCTGCCGGCTGAGTTTGTTCAGCTGATCATTTATGTCGTCCATCTCAGCACAGAGTCGCTTGTACTCCCGGAGGTCAACATCAAACTCCCTCTTATAGTCATGGCGCTGAGCATCGGATGTTATTTCTGGGTATGAGCTGGAGGAGAAGGATGAGGGGAAGGTGTTGGTGCAAAGAGACAACAAAACAGGGACTAACTTATTTCAATCAGCTGCAACAAGGACTTGAAAACAACATCTTCCAATTGCAACAGAGATTATCACTTTTCTGTTTTCTGTACCTTTGTCCCACTTCTCTCATTATGCCTGAGTTCAGTGTGAATTGGCATGCCTCAGAGGATTAACAGGAATACAGACTGACCTTTACTAAGCATGCTGTTTAGGAATCCACTAACTTTTGGCTCTATGTAGCACATAAATATGTTCCGGCTGATTTCTAAATTAAGTTAATGTTACAAAAGCTTGTTTTTCTGAGCTTATAGATATTAAGTCGTGTCAAAGAATGTGGGTCTTGTCCTGAGGGAGCAACAGTATTTGAATATAATCTACATCCTCAGTTGTTGACTAATGATATTTTCATCTCTAATCCAGACAGTGAGTGGCACAGACACTAAAGAGCACCACTCACCACTCCCATTCCTCCATATCAAGTTCATTGCCCGTCTCTCCTCCTGTGGTGTACTCTGTTTCATATTGAGATTCATCCAGTTCAGGGTTGCGTCTGCGTTTCTTGCCCCTGTTGGCAGAGGGTTTGCGACCTCTACCCGTCTCGTCTGAGGGGCTGGAGCTGATTCTCCCACCGTTAGAGAACATTTCAGATGGCCGTCTGGTTGTTCTTTCTGAGTATCTGTGGGACAGCAAAAGAGATGAGAAACACATGTTCCTCGGCTGGAGGGCACGGAGACCCCCTGAAGACAAGATTAAAGCTGTCAGATCTTATTTTTACATTAAAGTTGTTACCCACGGCTGTTTTTTTTTTACCTAGTTACTGGGTTTTGTAAAGGGGTGATTTGGCTAGAGCGTCAGGTGAGAGTGAAAATGTATTTGTAACCATCTTACTGATCTTTTTTGCAAAAATATAGAGTAATATAGAGTAAAGTAAAACACAGACCCCAAATCATACGTTAAAGTTCCGAAAAATGTCTTAAAACAACTGAATGAGCTGGGGGAAAAAAACGTATAGAAAGAAATGAAGTTCCAATCTCATCAAGGGCAAAATAACACAGGGCTTATTAACTGACAGATAACATATGGAGGAAGGTAGACAATTTGAACCAACCACTAACGATTATTGTTGCTGACACCATTCAATCAGACCGGAAACAGGTACAGCTCTTTATTAAGTCATGGGCGAAACACTCAATTTTGTTGGTTTGTAGGGATTTGTGGAGGAATCCAAATCCAATGGCACAGATATTACAATTCTTATAAAAACTGAATTATGTCAACAACAGAGCACACTGCAGGTCTCCAGGCTAACATTCTTCCGCTTATGAGAGGCTCTGTTTACTTTGTGGAAAGGAAATCATTCAAATGTTGTATACTTTGAGCTGATTCAAACCCCAGTTTGTGTAGAATTTATTACTTTGTGTTGTTGACAACTCAGCCAGCAACTGAGGTCATTTTAAGCACATTTCTGGCATGAGACCGACTTGTTTTCCAAGAGTCATTTTGTAAATCTAGGAAGTGTACACGACACAATCTGTCAGTCACAGTCATCTTAAAGACACAAAAACAAACAAAAATAAGGTGCTTAAGAAATGCATTAGTTCAGAAACATGCAGCATATTCTTCTCCCCAGAGAATTCAATGAACGAGGAGGGGAAAAAAAGGGAGAGTTAATCCAACGAAGGCTCAAAGTTCATGCACAGCTCTTGCTTGTGGGCAGGACAATATGTTTTCATGGGCTTTAAAACAGACTAGTGATTAGAACTGCTTGTGGAAGTCACATGTTTGGAAGTTCACTCATGGTGGGCAGTAGTATACTGACCCAGTTTCAATATTTCAAACACCACCTTTCCACACAGTAGGAGAGATTCACAGCTGACAAAACGTACACTTTTTACTCTAAAAAGATGTTTTTTGATGACTAATCTGCAGATCGGGTTAATGTACGCAGAGTTATTTAGTCAAATGTAGTTATCGTGTTTATTGCTGCCATTAACCAACAAAGTGATCTCATCGCCTCAGTTTCACTGTGATCATAAAACATGTGTCTGGACACATCTCCCAAATGCCAAACTTAAGGCAAGGTTAGCCTAATGTCATCTTTTAAATAAGAAATACTAAAGTAGAGGATATGTATTCATGTCCGACAGCTGTACAGTGTTACATTTTTGTGCGGTCACGTCATTTTTAAATCAGAAAACCCTACAAGATGTAAACATCAAAAAGCCCAGAAAATGCCTTGAGAAAACAGGGTCACCTACTGGTTGTCATCCCCATCATAGGAGCTGCTGTCCACCTTGGTGGGAGGGTAGGAGAGGACGCTGTTAGCTGAGGCGTTGAGCAGCCCACCTCCCTTCTCCGACACCAGCAGGGTAGGGGCATCCTGAACACTCTGGTTTTCCTCCACATTGTTCACCTACAGCAGGAAGGAAAAAACACAAAGAATAAGCAGAGCAAATACAAACAAACAACTCTAACAATCACAAAGAACAACCCCCTCTCCTCACAGGCTCATATTTTTTTCAATTGATACCCTGTTAAACAAACCATTTTCCAACTATTTCTACTATTTCCAACTAAGTTGTGGCAGATCCGTTTAAATGTGATCATCTATCTCATCATGAGTCTGAGAAAAGTCCCAAAACTGAGAAGTGAAAAATCAACATGGAAAGGACTAGCTCAAACAATGGCTGTTTGATGAGACACAAAAGTCAGAGAAAAAGTATGTTAATTACGGCTCAGAGTCTGAGTGAGCAGTCAAGCATGAAATTAGACTGCCCTTCGGTAAAATGGAGGTTTTCTGCTTGGTTCACAGTGCTTGAAAAGGTCAAGAAAAAAGGAGATCTACAGGTTAATTACAAAACAAAAAAAACCATCAAAACTAAATAACGGGATAATTAAGGTGCTTCTGATAGTCTTCTACCTAAAATTATGTAACATAGCACTATTATACATTTAAAAAAGGGACAATAACTCCATCTCCGCTTTCCCTTCTTTCTATTGTTCCTTAACTGCGTGAACACCTGGAACGGATCTTCTCTTCCTTTCAGTCCTCATGTAAAAACATTTGGCTTAATCTGTGTTCCAAAGTCCTTCCTGTAAGGTCAAAGAGCCTGAATGGAAGGACTTCTCACAGTGAAACCTTCGTGTTGATCACTTTTCTCTTCAGTAAGACTTGTATCAGTCACTCCATGACCTTCACATGACCTCTACACTAAGCAGTAGTAGCTAAAAGTGAAACAAATCCTAATCTTTCTTGGAAACCTGGCTGGTTAGTCTGGTTAGTCGATCAGTGGACACTGTGCTGTAGTCTGAGGTTTGAAACTTTATAAAACTCACTGCTTTTTGGGGTTACACATGTCAGCATGATTTCCTAATATTTACTTTGCTCATATAGTGTACACACAATATACAGCTCAGATGATTTCATTTGATCTCCCTGTTACCCAAGACAGACTTTATCACTACAGACTGGTTAAACAGAGGTATATGTACTCTTATAATAATCAGAAATTATATGGAAAATTCAGACTGGACTTCCTCTGGCACATGTACTAAAATATCTACAAGTTAGAGATTACACTGGAATATGGCGGGATGTGGGGCTTACTCCCATGGAGGATTTCCAGATAGATATTATGATGCAAGAAAAAGATAATCCAAAAGGTTTTCTATCCTTTGCTTATAACCGACTCATGAGCCTCAAATAAAGCTCCTAATGCAAACGCTAAATGGGAAATGGACTTTATCTATGCTCTGGCAGATTCTGAATGGGAAAGACTTTTAAAGCCTTTCAGTGTTCTTCTTCACTCATCAATACACATTTCTGCATTTAATTTGATACATATGGTAAGATGAGTAGAAACTACTAAGAATATCAAACTAGATGTAAGGCTGAAACTGGGACTTTATCAGTTATATTCTGCACATGTAGATGTTTAAAGGAACACTTGACAGTCAGCTCAGACAGCATTAAAATTACTGAAGGAGTGGAGATCACACCGGGGGATCTGTCGGTCCTAAAGTCGACATGAGTCACCATTTCGCTCCACCAGACTGGCTCTAACCACAAATAAACGTACAATCATTTGCATGAAGAGCGTAAGACCCCCCTCCCGCAGTGCATCTTTGTGGCTTAAAGTGCTTAAATCATATTTACTCTCAGGAAAGATTATGTTTAATCTTAAAAAACAAATGTTACTTTTATATAAATGCTTTGTAATATTTTAACAGAATCTAATGTATTAAAGCTTTTAGGGGAAATTTCAATGAGTGAATTGCTCACAGAAAAAACATCAGTCATTCCCTCAAAAAACAATAATCATGTTGGGTGGAGTGCTTGGGTGGGGGTGGGTGGGGGGGCTGCTGTTCTTTCATTTGCGGGACAATCTTGTTTGAAGCGAGTGGTTCGTGTAAGAATCCCAATAATGCCGCCTCAGTGTGCAGCACAGCAGCAGAGTGTGTAAGCACGGTAAGAATGTCAGCGCTCTGAACCTGCTGAAGCAAAGCCAGGAGGTGAGGGCGGAGACACATGTACAAAGGATCTGAGACGGGGGGGAATGTTGATGGAGAAACAGTAAGTATGAAGAGCGGGTAAAACATGAGGAAAGTGTAGAGAGTCATGATGCAATATGGTAGAAATGAAGGTGATAGAAGAGAAGAGGCACAGAGTTAATAAAAAGGAGATTCGTGTCAACGGTCTGCTGAATAAGTAAAATCCCCGCTTGAATAACTACTCTTGAATGGCTTAGAACCACTTGTCACTGCAGCCAGGAGTATTGTGCCTGTTTGTAGCTTTACAGCAAACTATCCTGAGCAGGAGTGACTGAGAGCTGTAACAGAAAGAAAAAAAGCGAAAAACACTGGAAAGAGAATTAGGAAGACTTCATGAGCCCGTCAATATTTCCCATAGTTGATTTTTTAACAAGCTCTTTAAAGTTAACTGATTGTGGAAATGAGTCAGAGGTAGCTGAAAACTAGAGCTTTAGAAATGTTCTGCTTAATGTTACAAAGATGACAAATACATGACCAATACAAGCAAATTTAAATCAAATGGAGTAAGAAAAATGACAATCCAAGGTTTTCCACAAATTGCTCAGACACTAATGTGGAATAAAGGCATTATTTCTCAAGAGTCAACATATTAACTCACATTCAGTATCCTATTTGTTTACACGATCTGTTGTCCTGTACTAATTTTATATGACTGTTTCAAACCAAATTCATTCTCTGTATGGATCTTTTAATCCATGTCCATGAAACCAGCTCAGGTTGCTTTCTCTCTCCATCTGTGCAGTAATTCATTTGCTGCAGCACACAGACAGAAACCAACTCTGATGACTTCATACTGCAGACACAATGCAGCCCCCCCAACCCTGGCTGAGCTGAATGAAGCCTGTGTGTGTGCGTGAGGTCATCAGAGCAGGCCAGGCCTCCCCGAGCTCCACAACAGAGACGGATCCAATCTCAGATCAGCCTCTGTATGCTTTTAAAGGAACCAAACAAGCCTGATATTTCATTTAGTGTGATGACCATGCATGATCAGGCACCAACAAAAAAAAAAGAAAAGGAAAAGTTGAAGATTAACAGTATGAGGAAAATAAAGACATGTGTTTTGGTTATATTACAGGATATATGACCATCAGATAATGGCCCACTTTGAATGACCTGCTTTTGTAGACAATCAGCAATGTCACAACCTACATCAGAAATATGTTTTTATCTTTAAATCTAAAAAAAAATCTATCAGCATTGATCATGGAATTTTATAAAACTAATCTTTCTTTGAAACTCTGTTGCCTTTATAATCCTTAAACATATTCCGTATGCGTTGTTACAGCAGCTGTTTGCTCGCAGACTGTTTGTGAAGTTCCTAAATGAAGTGGTAGCACTCACCACACAACTATACCTACAATAAGCCTGATGACATCAGTGAGCGTGGCTCCATTATTAGACACTAGTGCTAGTCAGGGGATTTACTCTGCCAGCCATAGGAGACACCTCAGCGGGCATGATGCCATACTCCATGCAATGACACCCTCTTTTCAAAACAAACAGCTCTGTATAATCCAATATAACCACATGCCTGTTTAGTGCTGCTTCTGGTATTTTCCAGTCTTTGAAAAAGATGCACCGTGGCCAACAGCATTGTTGGCATCTTTGATAACTAATTTAATCAAATCATGAGCTTCATTCAACTGCACGCTTAGGGTTAGGGTTAGTTTGGGTTTCTCTCTTAATATTCTAAAGAGATATCTGGTATAAGAGAAACCTAAAATCTTTAAAAACACTTTAAGGAACCATATTCCCCTATTCTAAGTTAACAGGTTAGCTTGGTCAAATCAATAGGTGAATGGGGAACTGATGGGAGAAAGGACATTCAAGAAGTATTGTTTCATTTTAACTTTCTCTTTTTTCACTCACAGTAAGCATCTAAGTTGGTTTGTGCAGTCGACAGTGTTCAGCAGCACACTGGATGTGAACAATGTGTACAGAGAAGGACACTTGTATCATTGCCAAGACTAAGTACTACTGTGAATGCAAGGAAATATTCTAGTGAGCCACATTCCACTTAAATGACTTTTTACAGATAAATTGTACAGATTTTATCTAGTTTACAAAAAGTCTATCTATACTTTTAAAGGTCCTTGTAAATAACTGAATTTTAAACCCTCCAAGCTTGTGTTAATAATTTCATTCACGCAAAAGGCATCATTTGAAATGTGGCAGGTCAAGTGAATAATTTACCCCTATCTTAGGTCTTATATGACTAGCATGTTGTTGACGTTTAAAAACATAAAGCAGGCTCTCTGGAAACCACTTGCCTTCTCACTATCACCTCAGGTGGTTAATGATTATTCAGAGTGAAACCAGGTTGTAGACCAGGGGCATAATATAACTGACTACTATCAGCCATGACCCTGAACAAAGTGACTCAGTAAACATTGTTACCGTAGTGTGACTGTTTCCCAGCTGGATCCTATAAACTGACATATCCGTCAGAAGCTCTTACTGGACTTTCAACTCATAAAGAAAAAACAATGAAAGCAAATGAGGAGTGTAAGTTGGTCGTCAAAATTTTTCTGAACATGTAACAATGTTAAAAAAGATAGCTTAACAAGAAGTATATTAGCCTCAAGAATATCCAAGTCTCAGATTTGCTATTTAGAGCATCTACATCACCGCAATACCTGTCTTTATCCCTCATGACTACCTAAGCAGGGCAATGACGACCTAGCTGCTGACCTCTTTAGTCTGCTACTTTACCTGAGGAGAAGGGTTGGGACATAGCTGGTGGCTGAATCTGTAACCCAGAATAGCCAGTATAGTTCAACGTTTGATAATCTAATCAAATCTCTCTGTGAACATTGTATTCCTTCTCTAACCAGGATTTAAACACTGTATGACGCTGTTCTTTTGACTGGAAACTGTGTATCCACAGCTCAAGGTCAGTTTACGTCAAACTTTAATGTTCTCCCTTCTTTTTAAATCCCATGTAAACACAGTCTTTTTAAAGTGAATTTACAATCCAGCTGTCTCTTACCCATTCCTCCACATCTCTGCCCTCTGAGGCCCTCCCACCAACTAGCGGCGGATCCCAGTAGATATTTGGTTTTCCATAGCGCCAGATCTTCCCTCTTGTTTTCTGTGCAAAGAAAGCAGCAACCCCCAAAGCGATGACGACCAGGAACCCACACATCATGGCAACTCCCTTGTAGAACAAAAAACATGTGGATGAAATCAAGAAAGCTCTCAAGGAGATAAGCTATCTGATAAAGTTGGTTTATCCCGGTACAAAAAGTACAGAGACTCACATGTTGTTACAAAAAACATCACAATTAGGGTCATCAGTGCTTCATGAAACAGATACCTTCAGAAAACAGTAGAGGACTGATGTGTTTGATCTTTTCCCAAAGTTTTAAACTGTTTTCTACACTAATGTTAGAGAACATGACATGTTTTAATAACATGATACTAAAATACATTTACATACATCATTAAAAATAAGAAAAAACATATACTAAACCTGTAATGGATCACTGTCATTATCTATGAAAATATATTGTGGGCTTTGCTGCTCATTCAAATTAGGTCACTAGATCTCGCTGAAGTAATCCTAGAAACCAAAGCAATCCAACTAAATACAAACAAAACATCTATTGGAAGAATTACACACCTCCTGTGGGTCCACAAAGCAGTAATGGTAAAGGTACTGGTTGTATATGGGGAAGCCTCCCACTCCTCCCGCTTGGGAATAGCTGTTCTGATAAAGGCCCTGGCACATCACAAGCATTGGATTGTATATAATATTGGAAGAGCTTTGGGCCATGGGATTCACCCCAACAATGTAGACAATGGTTATGATGCCCTGAAAAAGACACAATATGCATTGACACATTCAGTCATACTCATATAAATATATAGATATGACATCTGTCAGCTGGTGGAGGAGACTATGACTAAGGCAATACTCAGATCCTGTGATGACACAGCGGCAGTCTTATCACATACTAAAAGTGCAAAGGGTACATTACAAGAAGGACACGGCCATCATGTTGGACTGAAATATCTTCAGTGCCCCTCTAGTGTTATCTAATCTGTGTCTAATAATGCTTTGCTGGATCTTAGTAAAGAGCTGCAATCATATACAACTGCTTTAACACAAAGCTACTCTTTAGGACATGAATTTAATTGTAATTTTTTTAGATAATCAAACACTTGGATGAGCTTCTGTATGAGCATAAGTTCTAACCAATTCAAAATGTAGAGTGTTGGGTGGGAGCAAAGTTAAACTCGTCTAATGAATCTGGTATTTGGTGTCTCTAAATTACAGTCATATAAATACCACTCATAACAGAAACAGCCGTTAAGCGTGTTGATTGTGAGTTGAGGTATGAGAAGGAAATCCTCAAATATTTGTGATTCATGTCAGCTGCAACAGTAAAGAAATGCTAACGTAAGTCACTGAAACTCATTCAGTTTGCACGA
Source organism: Leuresthes tenuis (assembly GCF_036924035.1). Taxonomy (NCBI): domain Eukaryota; kingdom Metazoa; phylum Chordata; class Actinopteri; order Atheriniformes; family Atherinopsidae; genus Leuresthes; species Leuresthes tenuis. The sequence goes on along the minus strand of NW_027325361.1, from coordinate 9,621,653 downwards.
TTAACTCTTTTTGTGAATAATGTGTGACTCAGGTAAAAAGCTAAATTAGGTCATTTAAATTGTGCTGCCAGTTCAACTTATTCTAGCAGCCAGATTATGATAAAGACCATAGCTGTTTTGGCTTACGTTCATAAACAGATCAGATAAGACTAAATATCTTTTTTCAGAGGATGTTTGTGCAAGTTTCTCCCACTATCACAAACATGAACCTTATAAAATTTGGTTTTCGGTGAACACGCAAATGACAAGAAGTTAAAAATAAAGTGAAAACATATGCAGCAGCAACAATGAGCAAGTAATAATGATAAATAATGTCCTCACTCTAGAAGATAGAATACAAGTTATTAAATTGTGGAAACTTGAAGATTTGAAATACACACATTCCATCAAAATCATGCCATCTGATCACAGACCAGCAGCCAAAGAGGAAAGAGCTTTCCTTAAGCACAGTTCTCCGTGATTTCTTTACTGCTTTTACACAACTAATCCACTGTTGGGAAATTATGATACCCTTATACACCCTAAAGAGCCCCATGACTGGTGAAAAGATCAGTCTTACGTAAATATTGGGCATCAGTTGGAATGGTCAACCAACTATTTAGTGTCACATTTCATGACATCGTCTTATTCACCAGATTTATAAAAGATTAGCAGTAGAGTACTAATCTTACCTGCAGGACAGCCATGATGGTGCAGGTTATTAGGAGGGCCAGGAAAAACTTCCTGCTGCGGACTGTGTTGGATTTAGAGAAGCTGAGAATGAAGAAGGCCAGTGATCCTATGAAGTTAATGGCTGCTATGGCGATCATGGCAGTTTTGGCCGAGTACGGAGAAACATATGAGCCTTGGTAGTTTCCGTAGCCACCGTATCCTCCTCCATAACCACCGAACCCTGAGCCATAGCCTCCTCCAATGTATCCACTGCCATAGCCCGCACCAGAACCATAGTAACCCGATCCATATCCGTATTGGATGTCCCACATGAGAGTTGAAGCCACGCAGGCAAATATCGCCACGCACAGCACCAACACCGTAGCCATCATGGCCTTGACGATCCCAGGAGGCGACAGCCATTTGTAGAAGTGCTGCGGTTTCTCCTCAATGTAGTAAGATCCTGGTGGAGGTGGGTATGCATTGTAGTCACTCTGAGGAACGTGGAAGCTGCCCGGCCCATAGCCATTGTTGGATGGAGGGGTGAAAGGAGGACTGTAGACTGGAGGACTGTCGTAATGCTGCTGGTCAAACATCACTCAAAGATGTCCAGAACTGGAAACCAAATCAAAAGGAGTCAGCTAAGAGATCAGTCAAAGAAGAAGAGCAGTCCAACACTGTTTTTCAGCAGAACTGATATGCCTAATGCTATGTGCAGAGATATGGGAAAGCAAGGCGTGACCATCTTTGGTAATGAAGCCAAGTTACAGGACGGTGTAAATATTTTACCGTTTCTAAGGGGAGTGACTTATGAGGGTAAAGCTCAGGCCTGTTTGGGCAATTTTCACTTTCTCTGATGTTAAGTAAATTATGTGTCACTGAAACTTAAATATTCATTACTTAAATCATAAAAAACTGGATCGTACACCTGATTTGATATGTTGACAGAAGTAAGAGATATTAAAAGAATGCATTTATCTTTGAGTCAGAGTGTGTGGAGATGTTGGTACCAGGACAGGGAGAGACCAACAATACTTGCCTTTTTAGCCTCTTTACAGGCTGTAGGAGTCTCTGTCTCTCACCCACACAATGAAAAGACTTTGAACATTTCACATCCTCCCCATTTAACTGAAAAAATGTGTTTTCTGCTACAAATCTTACGTAGATACCCAAGGCGACCGTGTAAACAATTTAACAATGTCCATTCTGCTACACTGAGCTCTACAGGGAGTGGGTGGCCTACATGTCTGACTGGAGTAACATAAACAACAGGACATGGTTACAGTAGAAGACAGAAAAATGCTTTTTTTTTTCTATCTGAAAAAAGCTTTTTATGTTATTTCTCATTTTGCTCTACATTTGATATGGAAACTCTGCTGAGTTCAATGTGCTCTTACATATGCAACAGACAACAGCATATGATGTTGTATAACATTTGAGGGATTCATTCATCATAATTCACTTTCATGTGTTCGTACTATTTCTTGTTGAATCAGAATGGCTTCTGATTTCAGTCCACAGACAAAGAAATTAATCTGAAAAGAGTTGCTTGGTTATTGAAATATATTGGATAAGCATCATCAGCCCAAGCATTTCAAATGAGACCACTGGATGTGCTAAAGACATTGAATATCATTTAGTTTGGGACTTACCCAAGTTGCTATGTACCAATATATCAATATCTAAGATCTTTGCAAAGTGCTGTCTCACTGAGCTTATTGGCACCAGTTCTGGCTCTAACTACGAAACCACTCGTGCATCTAAATCTTGTCCTCATTCTGACATCTTTGCAGGACTGTGTAGAAGACAAAAAACACAATAACCGTCCATTCAGACATTTAGACATTCGGACAGAGATACAGTCGTTGGCGCTGTGCACAGCTTAATAACTCTTCTTTCTTTATAGGACTTGGGCACACACAGGAGAGGAGGCCTCGCCTCAGAGCCTCCATCCCAGACACCTTCCCATTATACCCTGCTCTGCCCTCCCAACCATCTCCTCCATAACTTCTTGCCTTTGTTTTGGAGGAGGAGGAGCAAAAGTCAAGGCTTCTCGTCACGGGAACAGTGTTGCTATGGAGCCAGGAATACTAAAAAAAGAAAGAAAGAAAATTGGGGCTCTGTCCAGGGAGGATCAAACAAGGGCTCCTCTGTGCTTCTCCTGAGAGGAGTTATGTGGATGGTGTGTGCTGTGCACAACCGTGTCAGGTGACCCTTATTATTGATCAAGAGTCTGTCTGTCCTGTAAGAGGCTGGGTTTTAGCTCATTTCCTGCTACAGTGTTTGATCATATGGATAACTAGCAGGAAGTAATCTAAGGCTTAAGATCATTTAGAGTAATGAAACTCAACCCTAAAAGACCTTGAACACTGTTCAAAGCAAATTAGTTTCAGTCAAAGACTCACATTGACAGGAAGGTGTGTTTGCATCTCACACAGCCATTGTTATTGACTTATTGCTTTGCAGATATTATCATTACTTTCATTATTCCAGACAAATGCCTCTGGGGGGAGGAGCTCTTTAAGTGTACAGTAACAGGAAACTTCTTAAGAACAGTTCAATAGCAATGACAGTGGTAATAGTAGCGTGTAAATCTGGCTCACACGTCTGCTTTTCAGGCTGGACAGAAAGCACAGAGTCAACTACAGGTCAGGTCAGACACCCACCAGTTGCTGGCTGAGCTTCACTGCAACACAGAGAGTCTATCATCTGCTGCTTATAATGGAATTTCAGTTCTACAGTCACATGTCTTATATCTGTCAAAAACAATTAGGCCTCTGCCCAATGTAGGCTGAGACCCACTGACATATACCCCAGCAGTCAGCCAAGACATCCTGCCCTAAGACACCACGCTGTAAGATGTTCCCAAGCATGAAGATGTGCATTGAACAGCAACAACGTTTATTCTAAGTACGCTTCTTTGGAAACAGTAAGTGTTGATCCAACTTCCTGGGTATTTTTGGGGACCTATGTAAGGCTATTAAACTTTCAAAATGAGTCAACAAGCGGGTGAAATTGAAGCAGATTAAGTAGCAGATCCTACATTTAAGACAACATTCAGTTACTTGATTCATTTATTAATTTAGTTAAGTGAGACTACCATATAAGAAACACCTATCAACACAGTAATATACTATAGCTTCAACAAAAACTGCACATTATACCATTTTTAATGTTGCAGCAGTATTGGACTGCGCTACTTTTAAACCAGATGTGATCAATAAATTCCTACCTGGGTGTATTTAATCATTACAGTAGCTTTTAGTGGCATCACATCTTAAAATGATGATTTCCACTGTAGTTTTATATTGCTACTCTGTGTTTTTCTTACTATATATAAACTTTAGATTGAAGTCATACTTATGGCAGTACTTTCATGTTTATTAGGTTTTCATTTACATAAAAAAAAAAAGCTTTAAAAACTTTAGAAAAAAATCAGGTAATCTTTGGTGATAGTGAGCAATGTGACTGATTTTTGTTGATGGGGCTCCACTTTTGTACTCCATAACCAAGAAGTGTTCATATAAACTTGATTTATAGCATTTCCAACCCAATTCAGACTTCTTTCTGCATCTTTCTTCACACCTGCAGATTTATGATGCACATCGTCTCTTTGTGATCGATAACAAACAGTAAAGTTGGCTCAGAAATGTTGTTTACCAACTTGTCTCATTTCACTGCGGCTCTACCTGTCGAGGTTACAAATCAACCGTCAACTTACCGTTATATGTACCGTTTGCTGGGATAGCAGAGACTATAAAACGTCGTCAAAAATACAAATCCAAGTAATGCTAAATAGTCTGTCAGTTTAAAAACAAAGTTTGGTGTAAAAATCACCTTAATTCACCTTGCGGTTTACTTACCTGAGACCCACAGGAAGGGAGTACTTGACCAGGGTCCGTTCGTACTTCTTGTTAAAACTCTCTTTCCAGCCAAAGTTTGGTTCAGTTTGTGAGATATACAAGTCTGTTAGAAAATTAGCGTGTTTCTGGAATAACGTTAAGGCGAATCTCTCAATATTAAAACAATTTTCTCCGTTTTAAGCGCCTGGCCCGGACAGAGACAACGGTCCACCAACTGCCTCTGAACAAGTGCTTTGTCCCGCCTGTCCGCGGTGATGTGACCGGACAGCACCGCCGCGTTTCAACCGCTAGAGGTCGGCCTTTCTGCTTTATATAGTAAATATATACTAAAATAAATCAGCCACTCTTGGAAATAAGTGTCTCAGATCTAATTGATTAAAAATGTTCAACACAAATCAAAGCCAAAGACAAACAATTAGCCATATAAATCGTCTTCCGCCTGAAAACTGGTGATGAAAGAAGTTTAATTTCCATCACCGAAAATACTTTTAAGGGAATTTATGGAGCAAAATTCATCTTATTCATTCATTTATCTTTACAGACACTAGGATCATGTATTTACTAGCTCTATAAAACCTATTGTTTAAGCAGCATGGTACATATGAAAGATTCAAGACAGCTTTAATGAGGAATTGTGTATAAATTTGTATCTTTTTGAATAAAACTTTATCATTTCGGTGTCTGAGCTTCTTTAATGCTTGCTAAAGTCATGATTCCTCAGTTATTTCTGCACTAACATGATTTAACAAACTCGTTTAAAAAAAGTTGCAAAAAGAAAATAGTTCTGATATTTTTTGTTTATCTTTTAATATGCATCTCATCCTGACCAAAACTCCCTAACATTGTCCTTTCTCATTGGATCTAAATCCAACTTTTTCCCCATCTCAGTAATCTCTGCAGTTCCAAACAACATGGCAATGTAATTTATTTGTTTTATTGTAGACAATAAATTCAGCCACTATCTCCTCCGTAAGACCCTTTAACCTTCATTCTGCATTCTGTTCCCAACAACTGTATTTAGCAAAGATTTATTTATTTATTTACTGCAGAAATAAAGCTGCTTTCCAGCCCTAAATCACATGAATGAGGCTGCAGATATAGACCAAAATAATATCGGACTGACACTCTCGGCACAGAGATGTCACAAAGTCAAATCACAGCTTAAGAGTGAAAAACAACTTCTTAAACTGCAGCAAGTGATGACTTATTTAAACCAAAGGAAGACATACAAAAACCCTTCACTTGTGGAAGTATTAGGAATTTATTTCCCATTAGTGAGTTACTTACTAATTTATGGAAACTTATCAAAAGACCTATGAGACTAGAGTATTTACAATAACACCACAAATAAGGATACAACAGAGACAGATATACATGAGGAATATGAGCAAACATTATGTTAAATGTGCAAAGAATTATTAAAAAAAAGTTTAAAGTGATTATTCGGCCATCAAACCATGTTCAGTATCATTTCTGTGCAAATTTTTAGACTCACACAACCAATATTTAGTTATTTGAATGATTTGCTTATAACAAACAAATCATTAAAACCAATATTAAAAGCCACATTTGTTGATGACAGCCACGTTTACACTCAAAAACAGTCCGGTTCACCTCGTTTCTGGCTTCATTCACAGCAGGAGGCAAAAAGGCAGTAAGGAAAATACTTATTTTCTTCCATAAATGTGTAACTTTTTAAGATAAGAGATTAAAGAATTGCGTAAGGCGTTCACTTTTTACTTATAGTGCAAAAAAATACTTCAAGACTCAGTTTTTGTTGTGTAGCTTTCACAAGTCAACATGTTCTTTCAACACTTATTATAATTTATATTATAATACTAATTTCCTCGTGTATTTTGTGTTTAACCCCAAGCTTGGTTTGTTATTATATTTATATATTTTTTATATATATATATTATAGTTGTAAATTTAGCCATATGTCTGGATGTTGATGTAATTCTCAGTTTCAGCAGTTTCTCTTAAAAGTAGTGTAGTTACATATTCGTGCACTAGATGGTAGCATGGTTTTAAATTCTGCATAGGCATTCCTCTTAAAATTCCTCAAAATTAATGAAAGTGAACTCTGTCATAATATGTCCATGTACTGATGACCCTTATGGAGCTTGGATGCAACCAGCTGTAGTTTTGGGGAGATTAAGGCAGAAAAAAAAATAGAAGAAAATAGATGAAGAAGTACATGTGATCCTCACATCATACTGAAGGTTAAAAAGGAAAGGAAAGACGTCTGTGTTTGTGAGACACCAACGCTCACTGCTGTCTGGAGTTTAAAAGGTAATTGCTCCGTATTCTGATTGGCCAGATGAGAACTGTGATCAGGCCAAGGGCAGCAGCCACGGCAACGCCCCCGGTTACGCTCGCCATGACGTCACGATAAAACCAAACGCAGTCTGGGCAGCAGGACTCGGAGCTGTGGAGGAGAGGTCAAAAGATGAAGGGCCAAAAAACATTAAATAGTTGTGGTTCTGGAGAAATTAAAGGTCCTGTCTGTGGAGTTAAACTGGATAATCCATTTTATGATATCATTTCAAAAAGGAAAAAAAAAAGACAAAAGTTTAAGGATTAGACTGGGATTATCCTGTAGGCTATATTTCTCATTGGTTGGTCCATCTGTCAGTATTCTTGGCTTTTCTACTTATATCTGCGGCACAGACGAGTGATTTGTGAAGAAATCAATAAATAAAAACACAAATCACTATAAAAAATGTTTTTTTTAATCTGTAGGATTTAAAGGTTTCTAGTATTTCTAAAATATTAAATTTGAGAAATATTAAAAGTTTCTGATTAATGTTACTTTCCTTAGATAGCCAACAGTTGTTTTTAGAGGCATACATAGTTCAGAGTGCATCTTCCCTGTGTGAATATCGTGGTTGTTATTACTGAGTTCAGTCTGTGTGTGTGTCTGTGTGAGGCTGTTCAGACTTGGTATTATCATGCCTCCTGGGTGAGCCGATCACAAGTTCACAACACTGAATGGACGTGTTTCACTAACTACTAAAGTACGCCCTCAATGAACACTTGTTTTATTGGATCTCAGTTACCTGCTATATAAGATAACAAACAGAGTAAGTGTAAGAGTAAGTCTGCTGGTGTTTCTGTTCACAAATATGTTCAGTGACATGAACGGTATCATTAAAAATTTCAGTCAGATTTGCTTGAGTAGCATTTAGGCCATAAAGATTTCAATAAGCCGAGTTATGTAACAGCCACAATATGATGGAAGCAAAAGCAGTATAAAATACCTGATTTGTGATATTTCAGCGTTCAGTGTCAGTGCATCCCCGCTGAACAAAAACACACAATCTGGAGTCTTTAACCTCTGCACACTAGTTTCACTATCTGTTATGCATCCACAGGCTGCGTGCACATTAATGAGCAACAGCACATTACCCACAATCTGAAGCTCCTCGTCCTGTCCGTCAGTCCTGCTATGTTACGTTAAAACACCGGTTTTGAGGAACAGAAATATGCAAAGCTTCGGTCTAAACATTCAGGCTGAGGTCAGCTCAGTTAAAAGTCAACCAGGACCAACAGGACGGATCTGGAGCTTTGGCTTTGCACTCACTGCCTCTTTGTCCACTGTTGCTGCAGTAATGAAAGCACAAGAGGACAAGCGGGAGGTTTTCGGTTTAAAATGCTGACATTTGAACAAAAATCGAAATACGCAAACAGATTTTTAAGATGACATTCAAAAAGTTGAATTTCTGTCCGTTGTGACAACACAACAAATGAATCCCAAATCATCATACATCAGCAGAGATTCAAAACTTCTGCATATTCACTCTGATTTTGCTTTCCGGGATCTCATCAGTAAAAGAATCAGCCAGAAAATGGCACTTTTTACAGATGTTTCAATCCAAAACTGAACATAAACTGTTCCAGGGCAGGTTATGTGGTCTGTGATCTGTCCGTGTTAAAGAGCTCTAGAACGGCCCTCGGTTTTGAAGAGCAGAAGTACTGGAGACTCGACTCAGACCTAGAGCTTTATCAGCGCACTCACAGCTGATTTATTCACTGTTTAACAGTTAACTGCTTGTCTTCAGTTAACACAGAGGGCGAGCAGGAGGGTGTCGTGCCCTGGTAAGACTAAAAAAGGCATGGGGAAGTGAAATCAGTCTGATTTTTGTGGTTGACTTTCTGTGCCTGCATTCTGTTCACAGCTTTCGCTACAGTGTCTATTTCAAGAGATGGGCGACATCAGGGCGTCAGCCGCAGAGGGACTCACCTGCAAGGCCAGATGCTCTGGATGAGGATGACTCCCACACCGTTGGCCACTTTATCAGTCAGGCTCATCGCTCCATAAACAAAAGCTCCACTTTGCTTCCAAACAACACATAGACCACTAATTATTACACTCAATACAAAAAAGTACAAAACACTCAAGTCTGTCTGAGACGCTTACAAGTTTAATCACTGCATTCTTTAATCACTGCAAAAGAGTGTTGATTCTGTGTTTTCAATCATCTCTGTCCACATAATGTTAGACACGACAGTCTAAAGTTAAAACTGCTTTACTGATCATGTAAGCTCTGTTTTTAGTCAAAAATAGGAAAAGTATAACTTATCAGATGTTGGAACTGAGAAATGTAGTTTGACATTGTCTTGCTAAAATAATCAAGACAATCTCTGAAAAAGATGCCATCCATCACCATTAATGCTGCCATCTGAGGCTGAATGAGCACACATACCATGCCGGATGCTGGCTTTTGGACTGCGTGTGGATACAGACAGGATTATCTATCTGGTCTTTAGCCTGTAGCATCCATGATTTCCAAAAAAGCAGTTGTAGATCATAGTGAGTATTTATAATTAGGGATTAAATGACCAAATTAATTGCAGTTTTTGTTGATGAACATTAATAGTAAATTGTTGAACTGTTTGTCCACAGAGTGTCGAACCCTCTGTATCTTAACCTCTTAAAGTCTAAAAGCTGTGTTTTATTCCCAGTAATGTAACTGATGTGCTTCCAGCCAACCGAATTAGCAGTGAGATGTTTTCCATACTTTTCTTACCCCTGTCACAACCTGTCACAAAATTGTCCATTTCAATATTTTTAATTGGTTCATGACTGGTTGTTTTGTTGTTGTACCATTTAAATGATGAACAAATAATTTAACTGTCTTATGTACATTTTACACAGCAACATGAGGCTCCAAACTGTCTGTTTGACTTTGTGCACCATTTTTGTGCTACTTTTATAAAAGGAAGCATTTAAAACTGAATTCTGACAACTTTCTTCATTTTAATTGTGTAACAACTCTCTTAAAAACTAGAAAAACTGGTTTGATTTTGTTTCCCTTGACTTACTGTCTGCTCCCCGATGAGCGTGGCTGTCATGGATAAAGACATGACCAGGATGGTAGCTGAACCGGCCCCCAGCAGCACTGCTGCTCCAAAGATGTTGTTTGCTTCCATCTTGTGATCAAAAAACACCCAGGTGGCAAAGCCAAGCACCAGCAGCAGGCCAATGAAATAGGTCATCTGACATAATGAGATAAAAAGAAAGAAATAGTTATTTAAAAAAGGGTTGCTTAATGTTTTCAACATGACACAGAGCAGGGTCATATCTAATGAAGTAAAATGAAGGGTACACCTGAATAGATAGAGGTGATAATCATATTGCTTGATTGTCATTCCACATAGGAAAATAAATTCATTAATAAGAAGATGTTTGTCATATTTGCCCTAATAATGGTTGATTGGTCTGCTTCTAAATCTCACAATAAGCATAAATCTGACAGAAAATCAAAGACAAGCAAGAAAAGAAAACAATCAAATCAGCAAGACTGGACTGTGCCAACTAGAAAATTCCCACATATCCAGACTATCAGTCTCCAACTGGATTTACTAACTGCTTTAATTCACTTATGACATTCACTGCAAGTGAAGAAACAGTGAACTAACAAGCCAAAACTTCCTGACACATATGATGGAAACTGCAGAAAGGGGAAGTCATGGAAAGTGAGACACTTACACTGATGCCTATGAGCCTGCTCACTGGTTTCATGGCCAGTGAGCACACGAAGCCACTGATGTACATCACCAGGGGGATAATGGCGATAAAATTCTGAGGCAAAAAAAATATTAAGAACACAATGTTTCACACACAAGCCAAAAACTAACTAAAGTCAGCGTGTCAATCCTATTGTCTTACCTTTGATAACATGAGTGAGTAGGTGAGGTAAACAGAGATGTAGGTTTGAGACAAGTTGACGATAAGTCTGGTGCACATGTAGAGAAAAGCCATCTGGGACAAAATCAGAACACAAGAGGTAAAGTTTGCTTTTTTATCCAACTGCAGTCCACATAAATCTTATAAATCTAATTCAAAGGCAGCATTGAGCAAAGTTTAGGCACCAAAAATATTTAGATTATAAACTCAATTAATTCTGCAGCGAGACCGCAACATCAAACGGACAGTCAAAGTCGTAAAGGAGCATCTTCAGTGACGAGAGGAACAAGGAGTCCTGGAATAGACAGTCTGAGCCCCAAAGAGCCCTGATCGCTGGATCCTGATGTCATTCTGGGATTTCATGAAGAGGCAAAGGTTCTCAAGCAGCTCAAAGAGTCGCATGCCATTGTATTATGTAATAAAGCTATTACTACCAGATTCCATAAATTACACCAGACACTGAAATTCTAGCTTGTTGGTTCAAAATGCTGCATGTAGACTCCAGTGTGTGGTTATGACCATACGATGCTAGTCTTGGCATTGTTACATTGGTTGAGTAGCTGCAGGTTTGCTTGTTTTGGCAACTGGTCCAGCAACACCTGGTTGCTACTTTGCTCTTAATTACTGAGGAAGAAATACTTAATTTACACAAGAGTTTCCCAAAGATCGAAATGAAAGAGAAGCTTTCTGATGATGCTGTTACCTGGTAGAAGGCTGGTTCCTTCAACCAGTGCTTCCACTGAAATACAGTAAGAGTGGCAGACTCCTGTGTAGGGGAAGACGTGATCAGCTGGCCTCCTCCTCCTCCTGAGGCTGACGGATCCTCTTTTGTACCCACATGGAAAATCAGAGAGAACAACGCCCCCGTACCGAGCACTATGAGAGACAGATTCTGTGACAGAGAGAGAGACAGCTCAGGTGAGAATGGTGATCTCATAAGAGAGTCCAGATGTGGCAAATCTCCCAGGTGTGGCTCTTCTTACCCTGAACAGGGGGATGTCCACCGGGCCCAGGTTGTCTATGATGGAGGGGTCCACACTGCCCTCAGACTGGAAGCGAAAGAGCAGCCAGGCCACAGCATACACCGTGATGTTGGCCACCACACTGAAGGCATACCTACACATTGATGAACACATGTATTTGAATATATCACACAGTATCATAGAGGCTAACATATCCAGGAAGTATCACTGACACAGTTTAGGACACAAGAAAAAATTATGAAAGAATTACACAATCCCCACTTCCTTTTCTTTGAATTCCTTTTTTGTTTTTTTCCCAGATGATATGAAGCACTTACTTTGATAAACTTCTGCATCTGAGTTATTCCTCTGCATTGCTTTTAATTCATGGCTTAGAGGACAGGTCAGGCACAGAAGGAAAACAGAAAGACTGGGAAATTATAAGAACTACACTGTATATGTTTTCAAGCTCAGAGAGAGTAAAACCCTTCAGTCAAAAAGACAGAATCAGTTGCAATGGCTGTCACAGAGGTAATTAAATCATAAGAGTTGATCAAAACAATAGATCTACATTTTAGCAAAGGCAGACTTGGAGTTTCATACCATTTGTAGTCAATGTACAAGATTGTCAGGTTAGCTTATCATAACACCTATTAATAGAGGAACGCTTATTTTCTCTGTCGGGTTTCCAACCAACCATAGGACACTGCTGAAAACCAATAATTTGCACATGACCTTACATAAAACAACAATTTCTTATTATTGCACCTTAACTTTTGTTTGGGACTGTTCAAAGAGGCGGAGAGCTTTAAGGAATTTGTTTAAAGGCGCTCACAGGTGGATTTTGATACCTTTAGACAGAGGTAGTTAACTAGTTAAAGGTAATCCCTTTGACCGCTGGTTAATGAGCAGGTTCTCTGATCAACAGGCAAGACACAAGCGCGGCTTGACATGACATGTACGCTTGCCGACGGCAGGGGACAGTAATGTGTACATCAACAGGCGGCATTAGACTGCAAGAAGCAGAGGCGGGGGCCATTTAAACGCTCCCGGAGCTTGACATGAATAAGAATGGCTCATTTTAAGGTGTACATGTTGTTATTGATGTGAATCTTTCTGCTGAAGCACCAGCTCAGTAATTATCAGACAAGCTATAAAACACTGAGCAACGAGAAGTCGTAAAACATTAACGATAGGTTAGAGATTGGGCATGATCACTCAGAGAATGCTTAATTTGACAGATCGGGACAAAAAGCATTCGTCATTAGATTTTGAGTTTATTAAACAGAAGGTACATACATTTTTCATAAAATGGCCACCCGAACGTTGTCCTGAGCCATAAACCATGAAGTGGTGTATCAATCATTAATGAGGTCGAGCAAAATAGTTTTTGTTCAGATATCAAATTCATTATTTTGTTGCTGAAATACGTGTAAATGCACAACTTTATTTGTTAGTAAGCTGCACGCTACTTCCTCCCCCAGTGCAGGACGTTCCCGGTGTAGTCACCTCACCTGTACGCAGTAAGCTCCACCTTGGCGCTCTCCCGAGACACCAGCTCCGGGATGAGGGACAGGTGCGAGATCTGCGTGGCTGCCCAGCCAACCTGGAAGAGGATGATGAAGGGGGTGAAGTAGACGATCTGCGCCCACTGAGGAGTCCTGTCAGTGCACGCGAGGCAGGGCGTAAAGATGAAGGGGAAAGACACGAGGACGCAAATGGTTCCTGGAAATGGATGGATTTAGGAAACGTTCACATTTGGCGGTTCAAAGACAGAGCAGAACGACTGGAAAGTGTATATACCACGCAAGACTGCAGACAAACAAACAGAAACCTACATAAATGGTGTGCTATGGCTGAAAATTTAAACCAACTCCATTAAAAATGCCCCTTGTGCATCCGCACACAGGCCTCCTTCAGTTCAATTTATGGAAACTTACTGTATTGAGCTTTGTTATATTGTATTTCCATGTATGAGTACACCACAATAATTCATAGCCCATAGACGTTGTTACTTATTGAGATTTACTGCATTATTTCTGTACTTTGTGATTTACAGTTGACCTTTGATACTTGCCCAAAAGATGCCAGCTTTTTCTCTTGCCGAGTTTCAGGAAGCCTGCTGTCTTGTCCGATTCATAGCCAATCAGAGGCGTACAAAATCCGTCCGCTACTTGGCCAATGAGCAGCAGCACACCTGCATAGGCGCTCCGGAAGCCGAGCACGGAGTGGAAGTAGACCAGTAAATATGTAAACCAAATGGAGGCGCACAGGTCATTCAGAAAGTGTCCCGCTGCGTAACAAACCCGCCTGCAGACTGATAAAGTCCGATCTGCTGGCACAAACTGCTCCATGATCGACTCCTGTGATAAAACTTCCTTTATTCACAATTAGAGATCTGTCGTTGTCATATTTACAAATACATGTTGCAAATAGTTACACCAAGAGACGTAGAGCAGAAGCACAGTTCAACCCTGGTCCGAACATCTCCAAAAAAACTCCCCAATTAGAAATCACATAATAAACGCAGAGTAATGGATTATACCAAGCTGGGTCCCCACGCTGGCCAGCTGAACCGGTGTGGTTTTGGGTGGAATAAGTCTGATGCGCCAGCAAGTGTTCGATGCTGTCGAGGGCGCATTGGATTCAGCGATGCCTTCACGCGTAAAGGCGCACTGGTATCTCCAGTTATCCTCCGGACATCTGGAGATGTGTTTGGGTTATTATGCAGCGGCAAACATACAGCTCTGCAGTGTACACGCCTTATATGTCGTGTAGATTAAGTCATGGTTATGAGTTGAATTTCAAACCCGTGAGTTGCACAATGGGCTTTCCATACACGGCCGCTTCCTCTTTCCGTTCTTCACACGGAACGATTTAAGCACTTTAGTTCCCCCAGAACCTGCTTAGAGGAACACATTTTCAGCTCATCTCAACTTCAAACCAATTCAATTCAAATGCTGATGACCTTCTATGAAAGCCAGACGTAGTTTCAAGATGTAAAACACAGGGCTTGGCGTCATTTCACAGATGGGTTCGTGTGACTCAAGTTGAAACGGACTCAAAACTGCCACCAGCTTTGAAATTCAGCCGCTACACCTTCATCCTCATCCGTCTCCCATGACAACAATCCCACAGCTGTGCATTAAAAACATTTTTTTGTAAAAATAAAAAAATAAAAAGTGGATAACAATCAACTTCCTGTGACTGGTTGATGACATGTTTCACGTGGTTGTCATTCACATCACACAGCTGAGATGTACTGGTCAGACAGTATTGAGTAATTAGCCGAGCTAAAGTTAAACTACACTAACCCATGATTCATAATCATGGACAAATCCTGAAACCCCTGACAGTGAGAAACAAAACCACAAACCACGCTGGTAGGACTTCTGGTAATTGTGTCTCCCAACTGTATTTGAAGTTTTGCATTATTTAGCTATTTTCTTTGTTTCACCTTCAGACTTCCTGTCTTATTTTTGATCGTTTTACAGCTCTGAGGCCCCCTTCTGGTTTGTTTTGTGTTAAATTTTATCTTTGCTTTTAGGGTAATTTTGCATAAACATGATTTTACGTGTCCTTGTTGTTCCGTCTTTCTGGCTACAGACTCCCTTCGACTACCTTGGCCTGTGCCCTGATAGGCCTGTTCAGTAATCTGCCAATGACCATGAGAATAAGCAGACTCAAATGGGTCTTTAAAGGAGCACTTTGCCAATTTTACACATGAAGGTGAGCCTAAGAAAAAACAAACAAACAAACCCACAAATGAGTTTGATAAAGACTGAAAAAGAGATTATGATGACATCATCGGGGAAATGTCAGCCTTGGCTCAAGTTCTGTGCTTTAACAAAATAACATGGTTTTAAAAGAAAATTCGGAGGGCCGCCCAACTGCATTGTAGGAAATTTAGACTTTAGGTGAGCTCCACATGATTTTTTTTAAGGTCAGGTAGGGGTATCAGCCTCTGCCACCTGTTTGAGGAACTATGATATCCTGGAAGCAACGCAGTGATGATGATAATCTTTTCATAACCAATAAGATTTTAGGGGGAATTTAAGCATTTATCAACACAGGGCAGCAGGAAACAAAAATACAAGTCCAAAGGGATCCATGAAACTACATCTGTCTGCAGCACAGAGGAGCTCGAAACAACAAGGTGGCTTTCACTGTCTCGTGCAGTTTGATCAGAAACAGGAGCCGGAGCCCTGATGTGCCGTTAAAACAAGCGAACACCAGTGAGCTGCTTGTCTGCCGGTGACACCCAGCAGAAAAGAAAACAAAGCTTCAAACATCTTTGGGGGGGATTCTGTCAGTTAGACTTTCTTGATCTTGCAGCGGGCCGTCCAGGCCACCGCTGCACAGATGTGCCGAGCGTCACAGCGCAGAGCCATGGAGAACAATGCATGAGTGACGTGCACACGGTCATTTCACATATTTGCATACAAAAACGTCTGGATTAGCAAGCGCCCACGTGCACCCTCACAAACACACAATCTCACGCACACAGTAATCCAGTGAGCATTTGGGTCAGATTAGATTAAATGTCATGGCGGGACACTCGCTTTAGCTTTAAACATTTTACTTAAAAAGGCACAAACTATGATTTCCTGGTAAATTATTTTTGATGTAAGAAATAAAATCAAAAGACATCTTTTCTTTTTTTTTTTTTTTTTTCCACGGAAGAAAAAAATAAAATCGACAACATTTTTCAGCCGTAACTCAGATATAAGCGTTGTGAGGGACTCCTCCTAGATCAGTCTTTATTAAGATGTTTTCTTAATTGTTAATTTCAAACCCTAGCTTTCCACTGTAATTGTTTTGTTTGTTTTTTTTCCCCAAAAGTGCAATAATATGGGAGCTTAATATCTGTTTCTCTCATTCTTCCACAGTACCTGAGGCCAGTGACTGTGCTACAAAGACCACGATGACGGACAAAAAGAAAGCCAAAGTGAGGAAAAGACTTGAACTCCAGAACACTACAACATAAAAATAAGTTTTCAATGCAGGGATCTGACTTCAAAAACTGAGGATTCATTTACAAAAGAAGAAGAAAAAAAACAAAAAACATAAAAATCTTCCAAATTAAGTTTTATAGATGAAATCCTTCCTGTGTCTCTAAATCAACATCAGTATATTTCACCTTTTCCTCTTCACCTTGATCCCAAAACACACACCAAAGAAAAGAAAATGAGCAATTTCCTAAGGAGCAGATTTCTTTCATTCGAGCCACTTGAATGGTTTCCCCTGATCAACAGCTGGACTGTTTGAACAATACACGCTCTGTATGGAATCTAGAATACAACAACTGCTTCAAACAGCATCTTTTTTCATATTCACGCCACGGTATTCGAGTTTCATTGTTACAGCTTTTTTTCCTCTCTTTTTTTTTCCCAAACTTTTTTCTCAAGCCCCCCCCCCCCCTGTTGCAATGCAGGTATGTTTATTTATTTATTTTTTTCCCCATCGGAAGAGGAATCAAGAGTCTGTTGTGGAGTCAGTAGGACTGCAACATTCCTTCAACTCGGCATTAGCCAGGGAGCTCTGAGAATGAGAGAGAGAGCGCGAGGAGGGAGGTACATGGGGAAGAGGGTCAGAGGGGTAGAGAAGTGAGGGCGAGGCTGGAGAGAGATAAGGGAGGGGGGAGGGCAGGGGTTTGTGTAGTTGCTTCCATTTAAAACTTGACAGTGACCACAATGTTTCAAGTTCTCTCTGTTCTCTTCTTTCACTTGTGCCTCTGGAGGGCTTTCCTCTTCCTCCTTTTGAAGAAGCAACAGCACCTGCGGGAGAGCAAAGATTACATTTAGAAAAGTTGTAACTTTTCTAAGAGATCAACGCACAAGCCAATCTAGTTTCCAGTTTGCATCGTCCAAACTCCAGAAGCTACAAGTTTCAAACTCTAAACCACAGCATAGTTAGAGGGACAAAGTAATACTTCCAACATGTAGCGACAGCAGAGGTCAGATTACTCTACATCTATAAACACACTGAACAACTACCAGCCAGTCCTGACCACCTGGTCAAAAAACCTGCAGCTTTTCACGGTGAATTCATGGCTGTTGACTGGTGAAATTGCTTTATGCATTTTACTGATTGTATCCTGTCATCAAAAAGCTGCTTAAATAAAAAGGCTAAACCCAATGAGACTCTAAAGACGGCTGAAAGATTTGGATATGCTACTAAGCCCCAACATGGCAGCGAGTGGATCTGAGGATAACTCTTTGCGTACTTGGTTTCGTCGGCCACTTCAACCTCCGTGGGAGCGGTGATGGGAGCGTTGGAGTGTCCAGCTGTGGGATCATCAGTGTTCAGCTCGCCGTTCGTTGAGCTCATCACCTGCACCGTTAGAGAACGACAGACTGCTCAAACACAGACACTGTGATCCGAAGACTGCAAGCTGGATGTGAACATTTACATGAAAATATAACCTTGATTATTTCCAGGGATGAACCCTCACAGATAGGGAGAGCAGATAAGCATGTAACCTGGAATGAGCCCACTAAAGAGGAGTTTAAAGGACAGTTCCACACATTTCCACGTCAGAGGGGTAGCTCTTTCACAGTGACAGTAGTTTAGTGTTACATTCTGCATTTGTGCTGCCATGTCTTCCAAACACAACAACACAAATATACGGTCAATTGAAAAAGGTTTTCAAAAACACAAAAGAGAGAATATTTGGAAAACGGATAGTTGATTTAAATACTTCTTAAAAGGTATCATCCTCTGTTCCTGACACCTGAAGTGTATTAGAACAGAAAGGCCAGTAGGAGGAGCAACAAGGAAGCTGTTTTAACTTTGCATGTGAACACAAACTAGAACAGAAACGTGAATCTGCCCTTTAAAGTAAAGAGCGGCAATTCTACGAGCCAACACTGGGTGGCCTCATTTACTACAGAAACCTGATTTCTGATGGAATACAACTGGACCTCTGACATAATGTACACGTGACTGTAGAAGTATTCAACTTTCATATTTAGCCGTTTTAAAAAAAATCTAATCTGCTCATGACCTTTTGAGTTTTTCTTTTGATACAAGAGTCTTTATTTTATGAGGTCTGAGTACTGCTGGATGTCATCTCTGCACACCCTGTATTGAGGGCAGCCTACAAGCAGACGAGCTGAAACCAGCAGTGAGAGCAACACACAAAGCAATGGCACACAGGGGTTTGTGATGCAAACACACCAAAGTCAAAACAGAGCATCTAACAGGCAGGCAGTGTGGAGGCGGTGAGAAGGGGGAGTCAGACACAAAAATCAGGTGAATTCATGCACTCAGAGCCATCAGAGCAGCAGCAGCAGCGGTACCTGAACAGAGCCCCCCAGCCGCTCAGCTGTGAGGTGCGACCCCAGAGTCTCCTTATTGGTCACGGGAGTGGGCTGAGACTCACTTCCTTTGGGCTCAGGTGACTTGACGCAAAGAGCAAAAAGGGGTTGAGGCAGGTGGTTGTGAAGTGGTGAGAAAAAGGTGTGTGTGGGGGGGGTGTTGCAGGTGAGATCAGGGGTGAGGGAAAGGCAATGTAGTGGAGAGGAGTGAGGGATGTGTGGAGGGATGGGTGACAAAGAGGAGGGGGAGTGAATGGGGAAAAAAATAAAAAACAAACAAACAAAAAAAAAAAATTATAGAAGACATCTCCCAAGCAGAAGCAGGCTTGTTAAGACAAACTATGTTAATAAAGGAGGAGAGGGAAGCAAAAATTCATGTGAAGCACAGATCAACACACTAATAAAATCATGCAGAAGTAAAAGAAAACAGCCTTGATCATCTCAGGTAGCACTTCATATTCAATACCACACAGACAGCAATCTACGTTACCGGGGTCCAAGCTTTTTTTAGCCTTTTATTTACAGAGAAAAATGTACGTTTCTTCTCTTCCCACCACAAATAAGAGCCTTTACTACAGAGAAAAAGGTCACTCTGGTCATAAGACTAATTTTTTTTTTTTTTTTTTAGGCAGGCTGTCACAGGTTGTAAGTTGTGAGCAATGTATGTGGTACAGAGGGAGGTGCTTATCCAGCATTAAAAAGGTGGCAAGTTGTTAGCAGGCCAATCACAGTAAATGGGGCGCAGTAAAAAAAAAGGCTAGAGTCCACAGTAATAAGTCAGTCATAAAATCAAATTTTCACCCTCTATAGCTTCACGGGAAACGATGAGTCAGACTCATCAAGTAGAACAAGATCGGTCGTACCATTAATTATGTCTATCAGCCAGATTTTATGGATTTAAAAAAAAAAAAAAAAACAACGTACTGAAACTCCTTAATCATTCTGCTCCTTTTAAAATAAACCAAACAAGGCTCAGATAGCATGCTGTTAGAACAACAACTACACTTTGTCACACACTAAGCGAATAGCTTGTCATTACTGGTATGAACAATGCAATTTTGCATTTTCAACTCGTGCATGCAATGACTGGTGCTTAGAGTGAGTAGCAAGGTGTGGGGAAATTAACTGAAGGAATACATGTTGCTTTCTGTCACAGCTGGAGCAGGACAGTCCTCCCGCCTGAGCGCATTTCAGTTATTTTTCAAACTCCTATGTTATTTTATATTATTGTTATTCTAAGAATTTTAAAGAAAGCTGCTGTCACTGCCAAGCAAAGAGTGGACAGTAACAGGAAACGGCAGCAGTTTTCTCCAGGAAGCTGCTTATGGCTCAGCACTACAACAGGAGTGTGGTAGATGAACTTGAAGGGCAGGGTTGGCTGAACGGTAAGTCAAGTCAAGTGGATAGACTGGGTGCAGGGTTTGTCACATTTGAGGTTGATGAACTCACCTGATTTTTGGTTTGCTGTTGTGCTTTGTCTCTGCTGCTGGGCTGAAGGGGCGTGTCACTGGGGATGGGGCCTATCGGTGTGGGCTGAGAGGAAAAACAAGAGCAAGCTCAAAATAAGGACCACTACAAGAATACATACATGTGTGTGTAGGAAAAAGATCAACATCATACTATATGCGTCCAGGAGGTGTAATGAGTTTGGTGTCCTTTACCGTCTCTTTGTCATGTTGTTTAATGTCTTGTGTTTTAAATGTGCTTTAAATGAAGGTTATAGCCCAAAATTAATATATAGTTATGGTCTGTAAAATAATTACTGTTAATCCTATCACAAATAATTAGAGAAAAACCAATAAGGCAGCTGGAGCCATGAGACTTGACGTCCGTCAATAAGTTGGACTCACAAGGGATTTTCCAACCCAGTCATATTCATAGTCAAAGACATAGCCGTTCATGTCGAACAGATCAGTGAAGAGCCTCCTCAAGTAATCATAATCCGGCTTCTCAAAGAAGTCCAGCCTCCTCACATAGCGCAGGTAGGTGGCCATCTCTTCTGTAACATAAGAGAACTTCCTGTCAAATGAGAACAAACTAAAAATGCTCATAAGAAGGAAGCTAAAGAAACAATGACAACGGGGACTGGGCTGCTTCTACTGACCGGGGAAGCTTTCACAAAGCACTTCAATCGGCGTTGCTCGTTTGGTGTCTCCGATCTTCTGGTACCTCTCTTTCAAAGTGTCAGCCTTGAGGGGGAGAGAATTCATAACAGCAGTTTTAATCATCCCGTAAATTTAAGCCAAAACACACCTGTATGGAAATTAAATTAAAACGAGTGCTATTCAAATGTGCTTCACCTTGGGCACTTAAGTTGCAGACAGATGCAAATTTCCCAGTAAGTCACACAGTTCCTGAGTCATCCCACTTGTATATGTGGATTCCTGTATAACTGGATTCCTGTGTTTACGTAACTCTGACATGACACTTCAGATTAGGGCCAGGTGATATCCCCTAAAAACCCCCTAATATTTATTTTCCTGTCAAACCTGTTTTTAATTAATCTTTCATTTGGTTTTTTGTTCATGTGATCACAACAAGCTGTAAGGATGAAGGATACAAAGCTATTTACTAACAAAAAATACTTGGACCAAATCCCCAAAGTTTTCCAATCATGAGAAGGTGGAATCGGGTCAGAAGAGGGGATTCTTGTATGAAACATTTTTTATAGACCCCATAATGCTGTTTTACTGCTATATTTCATACAAGCACAACTCTAGGCAAGTTCCACAACTGATCCCTATAATGTTTCGTCGTTTTTTGATGGTAGCTCTTATGCTGTTATGTGTTGGTGAGGGCTTGTTTTGGCCTGAACCATGCAACATCTCCCACACTACATCCCTCACATTCATCTATCAAGAGCTTCCACCCACACAGCAAATGTTCAGATGAGAGGTCTTTTCTTCTCGACTATTCTCTGTACACCTTTGATACAGATGCCTTCAGAAAGCTGTGCACCTCTAGCGGTCTTCTTTAACCTGCTGTTCAAGAACATGTGGATGCTCTCCTTATTACTTTAGTTCCTTAATCACGTAAATTAAGATTTGTGACGCATGTGTTATGCAGCAAAAGAATTAGTGAGACACAGTTTTAAAGAACTTAAAGGGGTATCACACCCAGGTCTGTGGGTGTTGGCTGATTGGGGTAAATAGCTGTAAATACAACTTGCCACAGTCAAGCAGTCAAGCCAGAGCAGTAAATAAATAAAAACTGGATAAAGAATAACAAAGAGGCATAAAAAGTTTCCATGTTTGAGGGAGCGTCTCAATCCTCCGAACAATGAAACAGACAAATCAGTGGGGAGGACCCCGAGAAGTCTCCAGTGTGAGAAGGAGCTGTTGTAAACACCTGGTTCTGTCCACATGGTCATGTGAATGAACCGTAACAAGAGAAGGAAAGCTAAGCATGAATATAATACAGCACAGTACCTTTAGGCCCTGCCAGGGGAGGCTGCCTCGGAGGAAGTACATAAACATATGACCCAGCGCCTCCAGATCATCCCTTCTGCTTTGTTCTGGAAATTTAAGAACAAGATAAGAATTTATAACCAGCTTGCAGGAACAGGAAACTATAAGAAGGTGCAGCACAACTCCACAAGTATTCTGAAACTAATATGTAGCATTTTCAGTATAAAATACCTTTTTATCATTATTATTGTTAACTCTTAGGGAGGTTTTATTCAGAGCAAACACCCAAACTCCTCACAGCACAGTCAGACTGTACGGCTCCATTACATAAACCTACATAAGTTAGAGAAATGTGTCTGCTACTGAATTTAAGCTCTCGGTTGCATTTATCACAGATAAACTGCTCAATATGGAAACTGCTCTCTGATGAGTACATTCCCACTTTTACAGTTTCTGGTGTTTTTCCCGATGAAAAAATTAGCTATAAATATTAGTTTTAATGTCAAACACTATAAAAAGTGTAAACATTCTACATATTAGAGAATTAACACAAATCAGTGATTTATTCTAAAGCACAGAGGCAGCAATCTAATAAAAGTGAAATAAAAATGGGAGTAATTTAATTCTGCCCTCAGTAGTTTGCTCAGGAAATTTACATTTTGCTAATTACCCGCTAAATATACCCAAAGCACGTTCCAATTCATGTTTAACCACTAAAGCACATAACAACAAGCAAGAAATTGTAAAAAGGCTCTCCAAGGTAACGCTGTTCTCAGTGAGTAATATCAGAGGCTCGCCCTGACCTATAGTTTCCAAATTACATTTTGTGACAGGTACACGGTAGCTCATTATTGATGGTGGTGATGAATACAGCTGAATGTATCCATGGAAGTAACACCCATGTATTGGGTGAATTTCCATGTTGGCGAATGCTGAAAAAAAAACAAAACCCTCAGCTGATGAATTTGTGTGTGTGTAAATCAGAGCGAGTTCAGTCTGAATTCACAATCAGAATTCAAGGCAAGAGATAATAAGAAAAATCCCTGACCAGGATGATCTGATTAAAAACGGTGTCAGACTGTCGGAGGAAACGCAACAGAAAAAAGCTATACATCAGAAAAACCCTATTAAGTCATGAAAAAGCGAGCCTAATGAACAATAAAGAACCAGAAAGAAAATGGTTTGTAAAATCAGGTTAACGTTTGTCCACATTCTGGTTGAAAGGCTGCTAATCAAACTATGGTGCTGTGCTGGAAACGTACCCTTTCCCATGTGTGTGTTAATGCTCATGTAGCGTGCCGTCCCAGTCAGACTTTTGTGCTCCCGGTATGGGATGTGTTTTTTGGTCTCGGGGTCTATGTATTCTTTGGCCAGACCAAAGTCAATGATGTGGATCGTGTGCTGCCTCTTGCTTCCAGGCCGCCCAACAAGAAAGTTTTCTGGCTTCACATCTCTGTAGATCAGACTCTTGGTGTGAACATACTCCATCCGTGTTATCTAGAAAAAGCGGAGTTAGTGGAACAACGTAAGAATTCAAATACTTAAAATTTCAACGCAGCTTGTGTTCCTTCTTTTAGTTTTTCAAATCTCTTTCTTTAAAATCCATAATTTCCTTAAAGTCTGCCGTTTGTGCCCGTCAGGTTACAGCTGACCAAATATACCAAATATCTGATAATATTGTCAGAACCCAGCGCTTCATCATCCATTAAGGAAATCCAAGTCTGATAGATGATGAATGAGTGAACTATACACTGGAACAGTTGACTCTTGACACCACTACTGCTGCTGTGTTTTCAAGAGATTAATGTGCATTGTTACTCATGAATATTTCAGGCACTTCTGGTTGAAAATGGAAGCTCTGTTTATTAATATTATCGCTTCTCAAGAGTCAGAGCTTTCTGGAACAAGCTTTTTAACTACAAAACAAAATGTATTTATAGTTGTGATATATATTCTGTAAAGCCGGCATATCAAAATAGCAAGCTTATCCTTTTATAATCATGCTGCTCTCCTCTCCGGGGGCCTTACCAGCTGTATGGCTATCATGAGGACGGTCTTGAGGGAGAAGGTGCGGTCACAGAGGTCAAATAGGTCCTCTAGACTGGGCCCGAGCAGCTCCAGCACCATGGCGTTGTATTTCCCACAAGGACCAAAGTAGTACACCTGAGGGATTCCCTCTGTGGAGACAAAAAATATAAAAAAAATGAAAAGGGTTAGTTGAAGATAAAGCTATTGGTATTTACTAAGCACAAAATGCACTGGTATACAAGTCTGAAGGCATAAAAGGTGACTATAGAAAGGAAATCAGTGAGTGTGTGACTCTTTTTCAAGTTTTCCAATCCATGTCAAGGGATCAATACCTCACAACAATTCCTAGTGTGCTATGCTTTTAAGTAGTTACTTTGAAGTACTTTTAAGCTTAATCAAGTACTTGACACTACTATAGAACTAATAACTAGTTACTGAAGTAAGCTACAAGCTAGTTTTGCAACCTTGTGTTTCTCAGGCTGCAGTTTTTTTCTGCATCGTCTTTGCATCATACAGCATCAACCAAAACTACAGAAAATGTCATTGCACTGCCACTTCCGTTTTTTTGCAGACTTCAAAAACTTCCCATTCTAAAAATACTGCCACCACTTACGTCATGTACCACTTAGCAAGAGAAAGATGCATCATGAGCAGATTTTCCATGCCGGTTTTGTTGAGAGGAAAGGGTGGTTAGAAGACTTTTCTCTGACACTATAACTGCAGCGAAGACTGAATACACTCCAATTTGCAGGCTTGTCAGACACAGGAGTGGCCTGGTGTTTCTTTCAGTAGGATAGAGGATAAAGGGAAAGGTGACTGACAAAGCAGCACCTGTAATAACCCTTTACAACAAAAATAAAGAAACAAACAAACATACACCACTCATGTCAAGGTTCTGTTGAAACCCTCTGAGGTATGTGGGAAGATCGACGTGGCACTGAGTACAGTCCTCTGAGGTGTGGCATGAACATTACAGCATGTCCTAATGAATGCAAGGAGTAATTGTAAAACTTTTTTTAAAACAAAATTTAGAGTATGCACCGATAAATCAACAGATTAAAATCAGGTTTGATTGGTGCGAAGAGCCACGGTAACATGCCATCTCAAAATGACCTGCAGTTTCTTTCTCTCAATAAGAAAGCTAAGGCTAAAGCTATGGCTTGTTGGTGTCATGTAACTAGGCTACTGTCCTTTGTCCCAATATACAATAATAAGAGTAGAATTGAGTTACTAACAGACAAACCATGTCTGTGGACTGAGTGAGTGTATTAGCCTGGTTTTGAAAGGGTTGATTTTTACAGACATGTTAACATGCATTTAAAGTCTAGACTAGACCTGGTACCCCACATTCCAACAATTTCCCAGAAAACCTACCAACAGTCTACAAACTTCTACCCAAATAAGAGTGCATTTTTAAGGAAAAAACTAAATAAAGAGAAAATAAATAAAAGCTGAGGGAGTGTGTTCACAGTGCTCAGTATTACAGTCAGATTGACCTCTGCATACCTCAACATCCTCTGCACACACTGCAACACCTCCACAGTGCAAACGAACACAAATAAACCTCTGCGTGTGCATACACACACCTGTCTGCACTTTAGGCTCTAGGATTTTCCTGGTAATAATGTCCACGACAGATGAGGCTGCAACAAGAGATCACAGGCAGGCTGACTCATCAAAGCTTGGCCCAAATCTAGAGGGCATTCAAAGCACAGTCATCACGAGAGGAGAGCACAGTGTGCATTATAAGCTTCTCCCAGTGGGTGTGAGCAGAGACTGGTGCTCACTACAGAAAAGACTGGTGGCAGAAGTCAGGGGCATTTGTCTTAAGGTAAAAAGTCCCAAATCTTAACAGAAAACAGGGATTTTTTTAGACAAAAGCCCAGAGAAGAGCCCCTGTTAGGGTGGATAGATATATTTTATTTTTCTCTATTTCATAGTAGAAATAGAAATCAAACGCACGTTGCATTCAGCATTGAGGTAAATGCTCTCATGCAATGCTTTCATTGCAAGCCAACGTCAGTGACGCTGTCTCCTGCTGGCTTGACAGTTTGAGACAATCCACCCCTTTGTATCTGCAGGCAGGCCTTCTCAGGCGACACAGTCAGAGGGACGGCTGCATCCCGGTGGCTGAAGACAATGTTGCCCCACAATGAAATGTCAGAGTTAAGGACCAAAGAGGGGTGGGCTGGAGAAAAGAGGACACAACCAGAGAGAGAAAAGGAGGGGGAGAAGGAATGTGTATTAAAGATTTAGATTATGGAGTGCACTGAGTGGAGGAGGAAAAAAAAGTGACTTCCATTAAGCTCAGTGCTCTGGAGATGGTCCCATAAGGTGAAATTTGATCAGTGCTCAGGCTTATACCGACTGAGTCTAAAGCTCTAAATGTGACACAGCTCAAAAGCACATCAATTACACAAGATGCCATGAGGCTGAAAACGACTGGGCGGGAGTAAAACAGCAATAATCGTGATTTTATTAAAGCTATTAATTCTACAAGATAGTTGTGGCTTTTAACGTCAGCAAAACTTCAGCAGTTATTTGGCTGATAAAAGAGAATCTAGGACAGTGGTTCCACTTGCACTGACTCAACACAAGACAGACTGTTCTCCTCATGCATGCAAAAACCAAGCAACTAAGAGCTTCAATTTTGGTAAATATATTAATGGCCTGTTTTTGAGATCAGTCAAACAGGAGTCGTTACTTCCTCTTAAAACAGTGCAAGATTTTCACACAGCAGACAAAAGGCTGAGGACAAACATAATGCAGAGTGTGGTGAAGAAATTATCTGTTTTCACTCAGAAAACTGAGCAGAATTAGTTTGAATATTGATAAGAGACCCACGCCTGATGTTTCCAGTGTCAAGTATCATAACAGATTCCAGAGAGAGAAGATATGCACAAAAACAACCAAGTGAACAAAACAGACTGAATCACCAGGAGCAACTCTAACCATATAATAATGTTAACCAGTGGAAGGACACCTTAAGATCAGTTGAAAATGTTGGGGTTAAGCCTGTTAAAAAAATCTTGTTGTGCATGTATCCCAGCTGTCAATCAGTCATCAAGTATGAACCAACAGTTACTTCAAAACTCCCAGTAACAAGAAAGGCAGAGGTCACAAACCAGTGACTCTGAAAATCATGTGCATGGACACTGCAGGAGACTGTCCCTAAAAGTATGAGCTTCAAACATCAGCAAGTATTCTGCAATTTCTACCAATTACACACAATCTCAATAGAACAGTGAACTGGCACAGTACATTCCATACAAACCAAGTCCAGCTGATGAGAGCAACTCCTCCATTCATATATATACACATGTATGTAAGGGCTGCAGTGGATTTCTAAAGATGGCTTAAGACTTCATTTACTGCAACCATCTCATTCTGTAACATCAGGTCAATTTTCACAAAAATTTGTGAAGTGGGAGGCAGGATTCCCAATAGCTGCGATATGTTAAGAACATGAGAGAATTACCAGTGTGCAGATAAGCTGCTGCAGGGCGATAAGCGTTGAGTTGTCCATGCTATGACATATCTGAGGCTCTTGGGGTTGGACAGGACTAATAGTGTCACATGTCTCCATTCAGCCAAGTTGGCAGCATAAATAGATTTAATCTATCGCCTTGATTTCTCCAACAGTAGACGGTTAGCCTTCCTGCCACATCATCGCGTAGTGGTCCACCATCAGTGGGAGACGAGCCTTCTCTGCTAAACTGTGTTATAATGCTGTAACTTTACAGTGTTTACACAGAACGATGAAGACCTTCAACGTTAGTTGTGCCCTTTACTTACAAACACTGCTTAATTATGTCACCACCTGCTGAATTTGACCTTTTCTTAAAGAGGTTTGAAAAAAAAAAAAAAAAAAACATTTATCCAAAACAAAGAGGTATCATCACAGAGCACAGAGACGATGTTTGAATAATTCTGTGAAATCACAGTTCACGTTCTACGTCTATGTTCATTCCTGTGAGCCTTGTCCTAGTCTCTGCTTCTGCATATGCCAGCTGAAATGTGTTTAATGCACCGGACGAAACAACCACAAGCAGTCGTGAAATCGTGACAAATGGCACAGGAGCTGGCAATTACAGCGTTAGGTTAACGGACCTGTGAGCATACACTGATTAAGATTAGCTGACAGATCAAAATGACAGATTAAAATAAGAGCAGTCATAAAGAAAAGCAGGCCACACCCCATCAGTACTGGATGTTAGACCATTTCTCTGCAAACTGCAGACAGGACGCAGTCAATCACAGAGGCAGAGGATACAGCGACTGGGAGACTAGGGAAGCTATCCAAGAAGACACCATAATGGCCTGAATGCTTGTAGAGGCCCAGCTATAAATAGTTAAGGACTGCCCTAATGCCCCAACTCCTTATCGACAGTGGAGGGCTTGTGCTCTGGTGCAAGGAGCTGGCACGTGTCACTAAATTAGACCAGGACACACTCTCCTCATCTGACAGATGAGGGAGAATCACTTGCAACACACTCACTTAGAATGAGAATGACACATATGCACACCCACATAAATACACAGCACATGAGTTTTTCAGTTACAAAAGCCGTTATCCTTTTACAGATGACCTGAAATTCATTTATATTTAATTCCAACCACTGTTACAATATAGCGCAAATAAATGTAAAAAACATCCTGATAAGAATTAGAGACTGGCTGATGATGGGACACTTTAACAGACAACTGCAATCATCAGACTTTGGTTCAGATAGTGGTAAAGCAGTTAACAGTCTCCACCAATCACACAAAGACATCATCAGCTTTTTGCATCCAGGCCCCATAAATGTGAGTATGTGGGTATCAGCTGATTCATCGTGATCTGAAAAAGCTTTTCTCATGTAATCAGTGATGTCTGACCTGCCCACCTGAGAGTGCACATCACTGTGAGGGTTTCTGTATATACTGTTGGTGTTTACAGCCTAGTCCAGAGTAAAAACACATCAACTCATTGTTAACGTGCTTTTCGTTGGAGGTTCATTATCTACAGACTGTATTACTCTTACCTGAATTTCCCAACTGTTTGTAAAATCTATACTCCAAATGAAGCTGTGGCGCCCTGGACTTTATGGGTTCCTGAAAAAGAGAGGGAAAGAAAGAGGAAAATGTTAAATATTACACAGCACATAAAAATCAGTGCACAGTGACACGTTCGATGCTAATTTTGAAACTTTAAAAAAGGCAGTAAAGGGATATCATAAGTACCACAAAAAGAGAGACTAAAGCTATGATCACAATTATCATGAGCCAACATGTGGGAGGGGGACTACTGGGAACTCTGAGGGTTGACTTTAATAGCTACAATGTGATGTTTTACTTGAGTTTCGTGTCAGACTTTGTGAGATGTGAGAGGATAAAGAGCAGTTCCAGCTGGTGGACAGCAGGTCATTGTGATGACATGGTTGATAATAAACCCACAAGCACTGACTGTTCATTATATTGCTAGCTCAAGCTTTACAACCTAAAATGTAATCTGATTAGCCCCACTCTCAAGATGACAAGGGCATTATAGACAAACGTGGGGAGGATAGAACTAACACACCCAACTTAATTCCTTTACTTAATCTTCAATAGCTGTGCCACAGTCTGTGCTAAAGCCCTTGTCCTCACCAGCAGTAAGAAGCCCACTTTTCACACTCTGGGAACTAATAATCACTTCAAGAATAGTACAAAAGGTTTACAATCGCCTGTTTGTTAAACTAATATACTCTGATATGGAGGCGGGTGATGACGCCAAACCCTAAGCGTAGGTTAGCATGAAAGTGTCCATTTTGTGTACCGTTACAGCCGTTATGAAGTAGAAGACATTTAAAAGTACCCCAATAAAGAACGCAACACTAAGTCTGTCAGTGAGTAACGTTGGCGTCGCTTTAGCTGCAACACCTGCATTTATCAAACTGGATAAAATATGAAAATTCCTAAAAACCTTATTTAGCCTCATGACTGCTGAAGAGCTGCTTATTGTGAGATCTAATCTTAGCAGCCGTTTCCAAGTGCATCTAATTCCAAAGCACTTCTATTTTAAAATCATCTAAACTGAAAGCTGAAAGGCTGTTAAGCTCCAACATTCACTCCATTAGGCCTTTATCAAATCGGGATCATCTTCTCTTCTAGTCCCCGACTAGCACGTTTGAGTGTGAACACAAATTATGAGCAAAGTGAGGGGCTTTCCATCCTTTTGTGATTAACCACTCTCAGTTCTATAAAATACACTTTATGATTTTAGTTAGGAGAGCTTTTACCGGACGGCTTGCATGGGGTGGTTTTAAATAAATGTATTGACTAATCTTGTTATATATATGTGCTAAACAACCACCCACATATCTCCTGGTTTTGTTGAAAGTTGCTCGTGGGACAGATGCAGTTGTCAGTCTCCAAATCTGTTTGTTTCTGGTTGCTCTGTTTATTACGGTCGACTGAAATAATATTAAAACATGACCCACTGGATTGTGACCACAGCTGGTCTGATGTCCTGGATGGAAGGCAGATACAGCATATGGCCATATGGCCCCTCTTTATGTTCATTTCAAATTAAGTCAGCGTTAAATTTAGTAAAAAATTAATGACCAGTTCTGACGTTATCTTGGGTAGGGTTCAGCATTTCCAGAAGGTCCACAGAGGACAGACGCTGCTTTTTCTAAATTTTATTCTTAAATGCACCCCACATCTCTCCTTGTATCCCAAAGTTAAGCAGCATCAGCGTTTTTAATCTATATCTGAATAAAAACTCAGAGCTGGACATTGTGAAAAACCACTTGGAATACCAGCCTGGTTCACTTTTCAGTCCTTTTAGTCAAGTAGTCCATTGAAACAACGGTTTGTGTCTGAGAGCAGAAATTTGTGATCATTAAAACAAAAACAAAGCTTTCAGCATCGAGCTCCCACAGCATGGCCAACACAGAAGATATCCAGAGAAGTAAAGAGATACTGTGTGCCACAAAGAAGAAACAGAGTGGAAGACAGGAGGCATCACAGAGGAGTTGAGGCCTGTGGGAGGAGGACACGTGACTCGTCTGAGAGGTGGAGCGGGGAACTGCTGCAGCGTCATCCACCTCCCACATGAAAACAGACAACAAGCATGTCTTACACAAGTCAGGCCGTGCCAGAGAGGAGAGGGACAGAAAATACTAAATATATATATATATATATATATATATATATATATATATATATATATATAAAAAAGGAGTAAAAACAGATGGCACAAACTGCAGGACCCTTTAAAAGAGCTTACAATAGGAAACAGAGGCTTATGGCAGCTTTATGTACTTAGGAGTCATCTGTATTCCCAGCAGATGGGCTAAGCTATAGCTGTGTAAATGACCAGGACTGAGCTGCAAATGTCTGACGTAACATCTCTGCATACAAAACAAGATTTTTTTTTCTCTGCCTCTCGCATATAGGTGACATAGTTTGATCTGCTCCCTTGAACAACATGCTTAGAATTAGAAGTCCCTCTGTGGTGTGACGGGCCTACCGCTGCAGGAGTAACACTATGAAGAGCAGCAGAATTTGGGATTTTTATTGCATTAAAAAAATCCTTCCCATCTGCAACCGTAATCAAATTTCCTCATGTTTATTGTGACAATTAAATGTGCTTCAACTCTGTCAAGAGAACATCTAGAACTATATAATTGACTGGCCTTAGTGACAACTTTGTGGTGCACCTATAAACTCAACCTGAAGCAGAAGTTGTGGGTACTGGGTGTGGTGCCACGTGCTGGAGCAGCATTTGGCCAAATGTGGCGGCCTGTCTCCAGTTCAGCTGACCCACAGACCAGAAGGGCTCTTCCCCATCTCACCTGCTACTACGTAACCTCTCGAACTCAGCTGTTTCACACTGCCATCATGATCTGTGCAGTCAAATTGTATTAATGACGTGCCTTTGCATGAGTACAGTAACAAGATATGTCCTTAAATTAGATTACCCGAGAACTGGATTTCTATACCACAAAGACGTGACATCTGCTGTGCTCTTGAGGACTGGTGCAGTTTCTTTAACTCAGCTTAGGGTCTTAAATCAACACCTTTATCAGATACTGCCACGATACCAGCTACTGGTGCTGGAATAAACAATACAATAACACATATAGTGCGCTCCTAATTTGACTACTAGTTGTAATCTACTTGGTTCCAATAATGAGGCCTCAATTCATTTAATCTGTTCTTTGTGCCTGTGAAATCTTTTGATTTTATGGCAGAATGACACACATATACATATTCATGAGTTTCCTACTGCTCGTCCCTGCTTAACCTGTAGCAATTATTATTATTGATAATACTATACCAACATGTCTGTGCTCCTAAACAATAGATCTCAAATGTAACAATATAAGAACCACCTCCCCAAAACTACAACAACCAAACAGATGCTGACATTGCAACAACTGACACCATTGGCTGGCCTTAGTCAAATCAACATGGCGACTTTATGGGCAACTGGAACATAAACGGACTTTAATGACTTCGCTTGTTGTCAGTCACTGCTAAAAAGCTTTGGGATTTGTTGACTTTAGCTCTACAAGCACATTCAGCCCAACTAGAATCCAATCCGGCTGCTACAGCAGCCCAGAGATGGGTGTGAGATTAGATGTTACATGCCATTTCAAAGATCACACTTAAGGGTGAAACACTCGAAGCTCGTACAAATTTGTGATTATGTCATCACGGATTAGGTGGCGTTTTCAGCATTTCACACCGAGGTGGCCCATCAAAGCCTTTTGTGGATGGAGTGAGCCATCAGCACATGCAAAGTCCTCTTCCAGGGATTAACCAACTCTGCATGTGATGTCATGTAGGCCAAATCTGATCTTTGCTTCACCACAGCTGAGAAAGAGCACAGCAGATCTGTGACAACAGTAATGAACAGCAAATGAGGAGAAGAAAGGAAAATGAGGAAACAATATGTACACACTAATGGACAACAGAAACACAGTTAGGCCAAAATACAAAGTAACATGAAGTGCAACTAATTATGTGATTTTACTTATTAGTGACAAATAAAAGCTGTTAAAAGGGATTTAAAGCCACCACCAACCATCTTAATATGTTCTTAGATCTATGATCACTCTTATTTTGATGACCACAAGTCTTCACTGCTTTGGATGATGACCACATTCTGCGATCTTTAAGAAATAACTTCAGAAGAATTATAGTTTGGTCTTTAACACATTCATATGGAGAATCTTATGAAACGCATGATAAAATGGAAATAATAGACCGCCTTGATCCTATAAGCAAAGTCATGATACAGTAATAGAGAGCTGGGATGATATATTGGAAGGTATAAATAAACATCTGTGTTGTTTATCATCTGGGAGGCCAACGAGGCATTCGGAGTGTGTATATGTCCGCCACGTCCAAAAGGAATAGACCCAGCATTATGCATAAGGCCCAGAATAGCTGCTGACCTTTGCCTGCTCCTACTAAACCATTTCACAATATGCAACTGGCAATATGACTCACTCAATCTTTGACAGAGCAACTCCAATTTCAACACGTTAATGGCACTGATGGATCACAGTAATGCTCAGACAATTGGAAATGGCCAGGGTGTGCTGCCCTATTGATGCCGTCTTTATGAGCGGAGGAGTCTGTGGCAGGGAGGTGGTGTAAAGGAGCAGTGTCAGAGAGCAACACAAGGCTGGTGTCCAGAACCTCTCCAGTTTCAGCTCAGATTTAACATGCCCACATGGAGCCATCAGCTGGCTCTTGAAAGCCAATGTGATAATCTGGGACTGCAGGAATTAGACAGAACTGGACAATGATGGTGCTTTTTTGTAGAACTTGTTTGTGGTTGTTAACAAGCTCCATGTGTTTGTATAAAATCCACAACATCACTGACGGTGTCAATAAACATCAGATATTGATTTTATTTTGATAAAAATACCCCACGTGCCAATATTGTCATCACTCAGACCGGATTCCCTTCACTTGTGCTGAAATGCTTCTCTGCTGTGGGAGAGGTGTGGCACAGCTCAATGAATGGAGAGACTGCACTGGGACCATTAGTGGTGTATCGTGTTATCTCAGTGTCAACATTCAAGATGGCTTCCGCAGCAGTTACAAAATATAATACATTTGCCTTGGGTGTCAAATTCTTTCAATGCAACATATCTGCTTATATTAGACACCCTCCTTCCACTGCAGGGTTTCTATGACAACATTATTAAAAAAAAATAGATAAATCAATCTATGGAGGCCATCTTAGCCATGCAAGTGAAATAAGTCAGTATAAAGTGCATTAATGTCTTCATATGCAAATTTAAAATGCAGTTAGCCTGTTTTGTGGTCAAACACCAAAAGCAACCATGAGGCAGTTGAAGCAACTAAAAATTAAATGATCCGAGCTGGTTAAATTTGGTACCAGATCAGCTATGGCGTCACTACGGTTTGTTTTAGTCCAAAACGGCAGCTGTTCTACCTTCATAGTTTCCTTTGTAAAAAGCCAGCAGACTCAGCAACAACTCTGGTTCTGTCCATCTTTAAATATAACATGAATCTCAGTACAGTCGTGTGCATGTCCCAACCAAAAGGCTATGTTGTAATCTGTATCATTTCCCATAAAAATTAATATAACAAAATGCCACGATGTATAAATAATCAATGCAAGAGTGAATGGAACTTGATTTTAAACCTGGCGAGCTACTGGGTCATCAAAGATAAAACAAGTATAATTATCAATCCTGTTAAGATCAGGTAAGGCAGCACATTATTCTAAATTTCTTACATGGTGCAAAATAGCTTCAAAACTACTTCAAAACCTGCCTCCCTTTCTTTTTCAGAGTTAGTCAAATATAGACTCAAGAGCAAATTGGCTTCATCTGCTTTCAAATTACAGTGATCTGAATCGGACTCTGTTATTTTGGCTCTAGTTTACCACTTCAATTACAATGCTGCCAAAAAAAGTTTCGACAGAGACTTGGAGGGTGAAGTCAAGGTAACAAAGAGGAAATCTGAGACACTATTTACTATTGTTATACCCCTCAACAGTACGCACACATCAGAAAACGGTCGGCTAATACAGTCGGCACGACTCCTTAAGAGAAACCTTTCAAATGGAAAACATGACCTGTGAGTTGCCATGAACCCGGATGTGCACATTGAAGGTAAAATTACAAAGCACGCACTGCTTCAGAGGCCCACACCCTGATCCACTTCCCCACCCATTTATTTTGTAAAGTCACAGTTTGCACTTTGCATTTCTACGCCATAACAGTTTTTGCTGATTAGCATCGAGAACTGTTATGTCAAGACTCCTCTGCAGGTTTTATGACTAAATCTCCACAGAGAAACAAAGAGTGTCTGTGTTAACGGCCAGCGTTGCTGCTGGCTACTGATTAATTAGAGGATTAGCTAGTTGACTGAAGGTAGGCTTTTTACATGCGGTTGACATCCCAGGATTTATTCATTCAGTCTGCGCAGCATGCACTCTAGAGAGCCCAAGCGGGGTAGGGAAGAACTTAAATCGTCAAAATGTCACTTTAATTCCAGCCAAACATGCTGATAAGGCTTTTGTGCCCACAGTTTTCCGACAACTGCCTCATGGTGAGCTTGAGTAAGCTGCTGAGCTAGACTGCAACAAGAGCTGCTTATCATGCTCCAGTGGGAGGCAGAAAGGAGAGCTGAATAAAACACCTCAGATCTCCATCTGAGCATCACGACTGACCAGCACAGTGAGTGGCTTCACTCATATGCCTCTGCATCAATGACTCAGTAGCTGAACACAAAAAGGCTACCAGCGACATTTCACCCTTCAACACACATACAGCGCAAAGACCATCCTAACATCAGTTAGTTGTCATATTTGTCATCCTGCATTTGACCAATTGCAATTTACCATAAAGGTCCCGGTCACATCAGCTAAACAGTGCGTTTCACTCTCCTGCTAGCTAATCTTTACCGGCTCGTAAAAAGAAACACAAATGCACTTTAGTGTGGTCACCAGACAGTCGCTACTACTTGCCATAACATGCAAAGATATTAATCAATTTAGCATTAAAGGGGACATACAAGAAGCTTTTTTTCACAAGCTGATATAATTTGCAGAGGTCTTAAAAAGCTGCAACATGCTTTGGTCAAGATGACAGAAACAGAACCACAACTTCTTTTTCTTTGATCGATCAACTCTGATCATTGTAAGGGGTGGGGTGACCCACTTCACTCTGCCCCTTTTCTGTTTTTCCAGAGTTTTTAAATGGGTAAGGACTTCAGACACCCAAACACATGCTCTCAAGCACAGAAAAGGACATTTACTTAATATGTCACCTTTAAGAGTTTACTTAGATTATTTCCATTAATGACTGTTTGGCTCCACATAAACAATCCACTCAAGTTGTCCTAAATGTGCATAATGCACTCAGATAGTTCGACACACCTCACAGAGTTCATCTGTTTTTTTTGTCCCCACTACAGCAAAAACAGTAGTGGAGTAATATTTTCATTGCAAAAAAAAAAACAAAACATCAGGACGCAATATGTCTTTGTAAACATATTTGCTCAAATGCAAAGGTTCACACGTACTAGGAACACACTAAATCCAATCTCACACACACCAACCAAGAGTTTAATTTAGTTTGGCCAATTTATGGAATTAGGAGTAATTAGCTTCAGCTGATGAAGTCCGCACTACTCGTTTCAGCCGGAGCAACTAAGGTCGTAAGCTTAAGATAAGAAGCCCAGACTACTTTTTTTTTTTTTTTTTTATTTACTCTATTCCAAGTTATTATATATTTATTTTAAGGTGGGGGTGGCGAAAGGCAATTTTTTTTTTTCCCAAGTCAGGAACATAATGAGTTGAATAAGGAGCGACCACATAAAACGCTGCTCTGTATGTGCACGGCTGTCGCACAATGCACAGTAGGTTTCTGTGTTTATCTCACGAGATGGTCGCTCCAATGTAAGCCTCTCACAGAGCTAAAGAGAAGCTCTGTGCTGAACAATAAGTGTCAACACTATAGCATTTACTTGTTACCCTCCTCCCATGTTCAGAAAATATTACAGCCACTTGTCATAGTCAAAGGTAGTCATCATCACAAAGGGTAGTCTTCAACTAATTATTACTCAGAACGGATGATACCAGAATTGATGGTGGCAAGTCTCGCAGGCACCTGCTATCTTTCAGCGAATCACCGGTTACATGAAAAGGAGCTATAATGATATGCAAGCTGTAAGTTTTGGAACTTGAACTGTGGTGGAAAATGATATCTGTGAAAACCCAAGGCAAAGACAATGATGTGGTTAGGAAGGTGCAGTTGGCCTTGTAAAGATAAGCTGAAGATAATGAAAGTGATAAAACTTCAAAAGATGCCAGAAAAGTTCAAATGAAAGTATACAAAATGCTTCAGGGACAAACAATTACACGGTCGTTTTCTCAGTGGACTGCTATGTCACTGTGCCAGGGAGTGTGCGGCTGGAGATGGACGGTTTCTACATTATTCCTCGACAGCGAGCGGATATTTTCTGGTGTTATTCCTTTACGATACTGGGATCTCCCCTTGAGAAAAGCCTGCAGTGTATTTGCAGCAGAGACTGTGCAGTTAGGCCTCCACCACAGAGGTTTGTCAGTGTGAGAAAGCACACAGCTGGACCAAAGACTGAACCACTGTGCGTCGACAAGGCCTGCCAACAAAGACGACCTTTCAGCACTTAGCAGCCCCCCCCCCAATTCTCCCTTACTTTCTGCTACAACATTTACGGCAGCTCGAGGTCGACTGGTACAGCAAGTAGAGGTCTGGCCTACCATACATTTGTCTCTCTAAAGTCACGTGGCGAGATTGGAATTCACCTTTGTCTCAGGTGAACCAAACGCCAATCACACAAGAAAAACAAAGCAGATAAAAAGCCCCAACTAAATGCTAAGTAAACACTGTGTACCGCCGCAGCTTTTACAATTTATGATACAACAAACGAGGGGGAGATTAAAAATGAGCCAACCCCGTCGCAGTTGCTATTTAAAGGTTGCTTTATAGGCTTCCTGGTAGATCAACAACCTTTGTCAAACCAGACAAAGTAATAATTTACATACTTCCTTAAAGTTTCACTGAGACTGTTGATCACTTTGGGCCTCTTTGACATCAGTAATTAGGAGAGTAAAAGGAAGGAATGTAAACCTAAAAAGATTAACTTCTTAATCAGCTATTCAGTCAAGTAATTTCTGGCAATCAGTTCATCATTTAAGTCAGGTGTCCTGGAAAGATGTTTAACGTTCAGTTTCCAGTTGGCCTAATGTCAGCATTTATGACTTTTTTAATTTTTTATAAATGCAGTAATAATACACTGAATGACATCTGTGCATCTAGAGACCAACTACTCAGGCTAAGTCCTCCTATTCTCTGGAGAAATTATTTAGCTTTTTCCACCACTACAGCCATTTATACACAAAAGAACAAGGAAAGAAAAGAAATAATTGCCCGATTAACATAACCAAATAGCCTTTTACTACTCCTGTACTTTGCAAACACTGATTCAGACTCTACCTACGAGTGGACATGAATCACTGAGGTTAGAAACACAGGAGGACACAAAACTGAAGTCAAGCATGTGTTAGCAGGTGGCCGTAGACAACAGGGCTCCTATTTGTTTTAGTCCATAAGGAAGAGCTCAGTAACAGCCTGTGACAAAACAGAAGCCCTACTAGACAGGCAGTGACATTCACTGGGTTACCCCGGGGAGCTCTGAGATCAGGAACAGACAGAAACATGTGGACTGACAACTGTGTGAGAGTCTGGGTTACCCTGAGAATTTGACAAGGGAGAAGTCCTCTCAATGTCAGGCTCAGTAAGGCAATGGCAGTTTAAATTGTCCTATTAATCTTTAAAAAAAAAAAAAAAAAAGCCCAAATCACAGAAGAATTGCAAGTGGTGGGGAACTGGAAGTATCACTGTGGTTCTGAAAAAACAATTAACAAGAAAACACATTTCCATCAAGGAATTACATCCTAAATAATCCTTACAATCAGGCCGTACTGTTAGCCAGGCTTTGCTGAGCTTAATGACCACTTCCTCTTCTCAGTATCATACACCCAATGATCTGGGTCTAGTGGGGCTACACGATCCTTGTAGCAGTACTATGGCCTTACTGTCAGATCCAGATATAGCTGGACACTGTGGTGATAAAAATACACAACAGATGGGAGGTTCTCAAGCAAAGGGGGAGAGGCAGCAACCACGATTAAAGATTTCTGGAGAGCAGAACTGCAATTGCAGCTGTTTGCTGACCTTTGCCGTCTTTGTAGTAAGCAAGGTCGTCAGAGAATGCCATTAAGACATAACGACCTCCATGGAAGAAGAAAAAAAGTGAAGGATAATCATCCATACACCAGTGTAGCTGTGGTGGTGGTGATGATGAGAACAGCCACACACTTAGAATTATGTCAAATTTCAGTTAGACCTTGGATACGTCATGGTATTGTCATGGAAAAAAAAATATATATAATTCAGTGAACAAAGTGATACAGAAGTGGAAGTTCTGCAGAAATGATTGAGCAATCAAACAGGTCTTGACAATTTATGTGGTTTCTCACTGCTCAACTAAATGTGTTGAAACCATTTAAAAAAAAAAAAAAAAAAGGAAAACGCTGTTCATGCTGACACAAAAGGAAAAGAAAGTAATTGATTACCCATACCTTATTCAATAAGAGTTTGCACATTAAATTACATTATTTGTTGCTGTAGAACAAGTCTTTATAATGTTGCCTTAATAAAGACTGATGATATATATTAAGTGACGTGTCCTTCAAGGTTCAAACTCTACAGAGGATTAGCTTTACCAATCCTTTACCTTATTCAAAACCGATCCACATTGGAAAAGAGCTTAATCTCCCTTTACCAACTCAATGAAATGCATTTCCATTCACAATATATAAATTATACATACATCAGGTTTAAGATATCATCTGGTCAACTTCTTCACTTCTTTGATAAACATAAACTGAGCATTTGACTCAAAGCCAAAACCTGGGAAGATGGCTCCTATTCACTTCCTCACTTTCTCTTCTTCTTGGGTTACTCGACCACATTTTGTAAAACAAATGTTGAATAAATGTTTTAACAGTAACCAAAAAAAAAAAAAACTGCATAAAGCAGTTAAGATGAATGTGTGATATGGGAAGTAAACTGGTCTAAGATGTGCATCTGTATGAGTGACTTATGGATCGCTGGACAGAGTAAGTTAATGCTTTCACACCATCACCAGTTTCAGGATATGTGCTCTTACCAATTTGATGGCCACATATTCATTAGTATAGAGGTTTTTTCCCAGCCGCAGCTCTCCAAAGTTCCCGCAGCCGATTTTTTTACCCACACGGAAGTTTGGACCAACCATAAGAACTCCAGAATTGGTCCCCGAACTCCTGCCCCCATGTCCAGTCCTGCTGCCTGCTGTCTTAGACATCTTTTTCCCTTCCTCTGTCTCTCCCTTGCCCCCTCTCTTGTCAAAATCCATAAGCTTGTGATACCCTGGCCTCTCCACGGTTAGTCTCCAGCCATGCAAACCATAGAAACTCCAATAACAACGATGGAGGACACTTAAAGGAGGGGGAGGGAGACAGATCTCACAGGACAGAGGAAAGGAGTTTGCAGTTAAAATGAGCAGAGAAGACTTAAATGAGCCAACACTGCAGCGTGACCCGTGTGTCTATCAGACAGCTTTTCCCTTTTCTTCTTCTTTGTTTTTCTTGTCTACAATAGGGGCTCCGTTCTTCTGCATTTCTTAACTCCAGTCTCAGAATCGCTTGCCACTGCCTGGCCAAAAGGCAGATTTCTCTAGGACGTTTCCACGGACAAACATACAATACTAGTCATGAAAAAGCACTCCAAAACACAGCTACTGCATCCAAAAGGCCACTTGGGAACATCTTGCAGAGTGCCTCATTTCTTCTGGTCAGCCTTCATTGACACAGTGGAGACTCTCCATGTTGCACGGCTACGGCAGGAGGGAACCCGAGGTTGAAGGAACAGCAAAAATGGTGACCGGTTTGTTTGATGTCAACTGATTATCTGCAAAAGCAAAAACAGAGAAATCAGCTCATAGATTAGAAAACAACAGCTGAGGT
Organism: Leuresthes tenuis; assembly: GCF_036924035.1. NCBI lineage: Eukaryota > Metazoa > Chordata > Actinopteri > Atheriniformes > Atherinopsidae > Leuresthes > Leuresthes tenuis. Next base: position 9,580,162 of record NW_027325361.1, on the reverse strand, counting down.
TATAAGTCACAAACTGAAGTCATTTACTCATTCTTAAAGTTCAGTTTCTAGTGGTTATTCCTCTTAACACACTTCACTGTAATAACAAATACTACATAAACAACCTATGAAACACTGTATGCATTTATCCCAAACCGGTTGGTACGCAAATTTATGTCAACAAGAAAATTTTACAGTAAAGAAAGAGACTCCATAAGAAATTACATAAGGCATTTAGGCACTTATGTTGTCTTATGTTAAATTAGGCATAGGTAGTCTTTTGGAAAACAGGTGGAGAAAATAGCTGTTCGATCCATTATGTTAAATTGTCACCATGATTCAATCAATAGAAGACAACCAAAGGAAAAACTTGACCTCTTCCCATGTCACTTTGAGGCCAATAGGAGGTTTTGGTTTTTTTTCCCCAAAGGAGGGGAAACAAAAGCCCTTTAACCTCTTACTTGAATATCAAATTATGCCAACTGTGACTGTTTCATACTACTGCTGAAATTAGATCTGAATGCTTACTGGCGCAATGCAAATTCAATAAAGAAATCAATAGGAGCTCAGATATTTTACAGAAGACCGTAGACATGAGGAAAAAAAAATAAAAGAAATCACCACTCATTACAATTAAGTAGATTTTGTAAAAGCTCACATAAATGTGAATAGGTCACATAATAGGTCTAACAATCTGACACACTGTTGAGATGCGTTTCAGCCAATTAGTGTGCTGTTATGTCATGTGGGTGCTCCAATAAACAGATATTTACAACACTGGGGGAAAAAAGCTTGGGAAAATGTATAAACACTGCCCAAGAGTCCATAATGACAAAACAAAAATATTGCTCTTCCACATATGTGAACATAAGATTAAAATACTGTAAAAGTTGCCAAACTAAAGCATAAACAATTACAGGAGCAATACAGCACAAACAACATCAATCCAAACATTCTCACACAAAAAAAGACGCATGCGTCTCTGGTCAGAGACACTCTTAAATCCCTTACGTTTATGATCTAAGATACTTCTGACACTAAAGGGAGCAGGTAATGCAGGCACCAGCTATGGGCAGCTACTATTTCCTATGGAAAGGCACTTACACAGATCAATGACTGCTGTAATGCCTCTCATCATGTAATTTGCATCACTGTAAAGCATAGTATTGGATAGATTTGGATACAGTCTAGTCTACAGATAAGTCAGCTATATTTGACATATTAATACCTTTAAAATAGTAATACATTTAGAAGGCAAAAACAGCATTATCAAATGTTAGCTTGTAGAAGATGAGCAAGCACCATTTATATTTGACATGATTTCCTTGTGATTGTCTTCTTTTCTGCATGTTTACTCTAAAGCTGCAACAACAGAGAAGGCAGGAAGCTGTATCAAGGTGTTTTATATGCGTTTGATGACACAGACAATACAAGAAATTCACACATATCTGCATGTCTGAATAATAAAAGTACTTTATTATCACAATGTTGGCACCTAAGAACCTGAAAAATTCATAAACAAGGTATGTCGTCATTCACAATACTTCCAATTACGAAATGATTTGAGTAATTCAAAACTGGTTTGATTAAAACCACTGAGATAGAATTCAACTCAGCCATGTTTCATCAGTTTACCAGTTATGAAATAATTTGTCATTTGCAACACAAACTCCACCATTTATCATTTTCAGGAGAGAGGAAACGAAAAAAAAAAAATCAATAAAAAATAAACTAATGTAAATAATCGCAGACGAAAAAGTGAAAAATGTACTCGTACTAAAAGATAAGGTGACCAACTTTTAACCAATTTGATTAGCTTAACCGTCAAGTTGACAGCACATGTGAGTCACAGAAGAGCAGACCATGGTGTTCTCAGGCTGGTTACCTGTAAATTAGCTTAATGAAATGCACTACTATTAAGTTAAACAACTTGGCAATTTCACCTGTGATGTACGAATACATTTTACTACCACAATTATCTCAACTTCATTGGCTGCTGCTTCGACTGTGTGTCTACACTACAGCTCTCTTTCTCTGGGGTCCCCAAGTACTTGGTTCAAAGTTCCAATGTGTGACGTTTGCAGCAAAATATTGGCAGAAATTAAATATAATTTGTGTACAAATGTGTGACAGTGAGTATCTTGTATATTCATTATGTTAGAACATGTCATCCATAACGTGAAATGCTGTGGATCGTCATCCTCACTCCTCTGCCAGAGCACTACATGGCTGTAGATTGCATTTAAGCAGCACAAACGTTATCATATCCCACATGCTGGACCGTTAAGCTTTTTATTTTGGTTTTAGACCAGCAAACTCTTGGTGACTAGATGGAACCAGTTGTCCTGTCTGAGAACTGGTTCTTCAGCTGTGAAAAACACAAAAACCTAGTTCAACACTAAGCTATAGCCTCGATCCAACTCATGTGCTGCCTCAGTCAAAAAGGAGTTCCAGTTAAGCCCTTAAGAAAACCTTCCCATTCGGTGGATTTTAAAGAGAAACCTAGCACATATGATCAAGTATAGAGATGTTCTGTTGAAGGAAAAAACTAAAACTTTAACAACTTGCCACCTCAAGTAACTTTTGGCAGCCATGGGCCTTACATCTCGTCTGTTCCATTTCAGGAAGTTGTGCATTGTTTTTTGTGGTCAACTGTCTAGCTAACTTGTCACCAAGTTGTTTAAAGCATACAAAGGAAATAATTATGTTTCAAGATGAGAGACAATAAGTCTATAAATGATTCTCTATAAATCGTAAATTTGGCAGGACAGTTGCTCAAAGTCAGGCTGCTACAATTGTAGTTAAAAAGGCTAGCTGTAATGACAGAGGACTTCTTACGTTACGAATATGAATCTAAATTCCAAGAGAGTGCTTCGAATTGAGAATAAGGAGCAGTAACCAGACCAGATCACCAAGTTTTCCTTGTAAGTGGTGCAAATACCTGCCTTATAGGCTTATGTTAACGATTGCTAACAGCTAACAGGCTACCGAATAGTGTCTAAAAGCGGTCATTTAACGTTAGTTTCGGATAATCCATAGTGCTCACCGTCTCTCCATCTGAGCAAGGCATTTGTTTTCAATATTAAACAGATAAACAAAATTACAAACAAATGTAGTAAGAAAGGATCTCCAACAGAGCTGGCGTTAACGGCGGACAAGGCCAGATAGTCTGAAGCTATCAAGTTAGCTTCCTATCGTTCAATCGCCGCCAATTTGTGAAACAGAAAGGATTGTCTCTGCCGTATAATTCAAGCATAAACGCCCAAATCTAATGAAGCAGTTTATTTTGTACGTTGGAGTGAAGTCTAAATGTTTCACGGCTGAATTAAGCTAACAGAGCTAGCACCAACAAAAACACCGTCCGTCTTGGCCCAACGTCTGATTAAAGACAGTAAACCATACAACGTTAGCTACCCTAGTAACTACACTGTACGCGAAAACGAAGGAAATCTAATTGTTAGCGAACAAACGCAAATCGGACAAGTGGAATTAAGGCAGAGCATAAAATATTCATTGATTGGCAATCCCTATGCTACCTGGCTAGTTAGGAAATGCTTAATAACTGAAAAATAACAACGTCCCAAGCGACGCCGTCACAAAAATGATCGACTGGAGTAACGTTGGGATAAAAATGGATCATTGATTCACCTGAGAATATTGTTCAATAGTTCAGATTCCAGCCACAGCCATTAGCCAGACCACTGCCGGGCAACTCCTTAATCCTAACCGACTGCTCACCAGCGGCAGCCTGGATCTCATACTGCTTTGCTCACTAGCTAGCCATTTAGCAAACTAGCACACGGAACACCAACAGGGACGTTCAAACACGGTAGTACGGTGTCATAAAATACACTCGTCAAAGAGCAAGTTTAGTTATTGAAATACAACGTTTTACCTTTAAACGTTAGCTACCGAAACGCAGTCGAAGTCATGGTTCTTCGACCGTTGGTTTCTTTCCCGTTTGGCTTCTCTTGTCCTCAAGTTGCTATGATTTCACTGTGGTCTCTTTAAGCCTCCCTCAGTTGCGCAGCGTCACGCTGATTCACCCAGTACGCCGCTACGTAGGAAAACAGATGCAACTAGTTTGGTGAATACAACAAAACATCAGGCGCGCGTAGCCATCCAAGAGCTGCTTCAAACTGGTTGAGTTTAGCTGACAAATGTACACTTTTAAAACAACTGAATCTAGGACAATCGTAAGATATGTAAACATCTACAAGATGGTAAATGTACAACGCGTTCAGTGCCGTCTTGTCCATTATTTAAGTCCAAGATGGTGACGTTAATCCATTTCACATTAAAAGTTCTCACAATAAGCTACCAAAGTTTGTGAGTATAAACAGAAAACTAACTAACTTAAGTATCAAAACTAAAAGTACTCATTGCTAAAGAAAAGTCCCAAGTGATTGTCGTCCAATTATATAATCTGTCGTTCTTATTGTTATCATTGATGCATTAATACTTCAATGGGATTTTAAACTTCTGTTTAAAAAGATGAGAAATACATGTAGAGTAAAAAGACCGAGATTTCCCTCTGAAATGTAACCTATGCCGACATAGCGTTTCCGTTTTGTATTGAGTGGGTTACATTCCGCACCCGATTTTAAACAATTTAAGGGTTTATAATCAGAAACATGATCCCCTCCAACACTCAGCCTCTCTTGCCCCCACTAGTTATGCAATCTTAAACTTGAAGCTGACAGCTCATAAACTGTAATGTTCAAATTGCATTGTATGGAAACAATATTCACTTAAACATCAATTCACCAAACTGATGCACTGTCATAAGAACAGATTGATATTTGTTTGATGAAGGCTTGGCTGCCGAACAGAATATTCCTGTTAATTTATTTTTCCTCATGTATTCGAATACTTCCAAACATTTCACTATGACATTCTACTGTTAAAATGCTAAATTTACCACACTATCTGATTAGTTTACAGGATAATCTTGTAACACTGATATATATATATATATATATGTATGTGATCACAATCACATATTGTGATCAGGTCGTTGTATGCAAAATAACTACGTGATTATGTGATCATAGCATGCTATTGTTTTGGACAGTTCTCAGAATTAATGTTATGTTATGATTATGACAACCACAGCAGTTCCACTGTTGCACATGTTTTCTACATTTGTAGTTTATGTTGTACATATTAACAAACCTATCCTACTGCTATAGGTTTGTCAAGCTAAAACACACAAAACAAGAAAAGAAAGCAGAGATGATGGTGCAAAAGGTTTTTATTTACATGTCTATTTGCAATTTTGAGTTACAATAAGGAGCTTTCACCAAATGCTTTTACCATATACTGTCTGCAACTACTTATGACACTTGGCAGTGGAGCCAGCTTAACAGAGCTGAGGAGGACAGCAATAGGTTTAAATGCTTCAGCCTGTTGGTTGTAATCAAAATTAGATTGATTAATCTTCCCTTCAGCAACTCATCTGAATGCCACACAAACAACAACTTGTGGATGTAGGCCAAGGCAGACCAAAGTTATTTTCATTTCCTTTCAATGAAACTCATGGAATAAAGATGTATATTTTCTGAACTGTCTGTCAGTATCTGTTCTCCCACAGGCCTGCTTCAGAGGCCACAAGCAGCACAGATCTCAGACTAAATGTATCAGATTCAAAAGTCATTTACAGTCCTAAGTGAGGGTGACACACAGTTTTACTGGAGCAAGCAGTCTGAAGGGAGATGCTACAGTTTTTGGCAACTGATGGAGGAATCCCCAAGGCAGAGCTGTGCTGTTGTATGATGGGCCAGAACAGCGGTGGGAGGGCGAACTCAGTGGACAAAACTGGCTGGTGAGGTGGATGACCGTAACGCTCCCCTGCCACGAAGGGAAAAAGGGGAGGAGAATGAAGCCGGAGGGGGCGTCGTGAAGTTTCAGAGTCTGTATCCTTGCTTTTATCCACATGAGGAGGAAGAGGACAGCAAGGAGGAGAGATGTAGCTTTCAATGGATGCCATGGATTCGTACTGTTTGTCTTGAGTCCTCACTTCCTCCTGTCCCATCTTACAGTTAAGTGGCGCTTCCTCCAAACTGTTGTCTCTTAAGAGAGGGGAGCATCTCTGACCTTTACGAAACTTTGCCCTCCTGTTCTTGAACCACACCTGGGTGAGAAAGATCAGAAGGGAAACTAATTTGTACAGCAAAAAAAAAAAAAAACCACAACCCAGATGGTTTGGTTTCAGGTGTGAGTCAGGTGATGGGTGGAACATGATGTCACCTGAATGCGAGCCTCAGGCAGGTTGATGCACACAGCAAGCCTCTCCCTCATACCAACATCTGGGTACTGCGTCTGCTGGAAGGCTTTCTCCAGAGCCTGCAGCTGCGTCACGGTGAACGCCGTGCGGCTGCGGCGCTGCTTCTGCTGGTTGCCATAGCGAGCTTCCAGGATAAGCTCTGACAGGACAGACAATAATGATCATTTTAAAAATTTGATATGCTTGCTGCATTTGTTTAGGTCCATGTTATCAACCCTCCTTTTTAGATTAACATAAATCTATAAATCACAAGTATAAATTCATAGCAAACCTGGAGGGTACAGACAGTTATGTCAACCCATTGATGCTATTAGAATCATTATGTCACGCAAACAGCAGAACATAAATATAATGAACAAAATTTGACCACTGGGCTGTAAGTGAAGTGTTGTTGTGACATTTTAGTTGGAGTTCATTTCCTTATAAAAGATATCATAGATATTTAACCAAACTGAAAGTAACCCTTCCAGTGATACTTATCAGCATCAAGCACGAAATGTTAATACATTTCTGAGTAACTTGTATCAGTGATTCCATTCATTGGGCCTATTGTGAAGCGGCAGCTCCTAAACGTGCGATTGATTTAGAAAACTGAAGGCTATCTGCTGCTGAATAGTTTTGACTTTCCCTAAAATGTTTTAATAAAAGGCTTATCTTATCTAAAACAGCAATGGTCAGCCCTGTAATGACCTTGCCTTTGCCTTGCCTTGACTTTAAATAAAGTGTTGAATGATAGAAATATGTCAAATAAACCAAACAGTTGTCCGTCACGTGACGTGTTCTGGTTTGTGCACGAGCACGGTGGCCCACCTGCCAGTCTCTCGGCCACAGAGAAGGTTTGCACCGCTGGAGGTGCGGCGGGGTAGGCGTGGTACTGCTCCGCCATCTGGTGGCGCAGGTCGAACACCATGGAGTTGACGCCGTGGAGGGGATACACGCCACCACCAGGGGCCCCGCAAAAATTCAAGGAGTTCATCGTGAACCTAATGGAACAAAGAGAGGTTTTAATGACTTTATTTACTGTGGATTTCTTTATCAAGGGTGGAACTCACGGCTAAGACACTTCAAGTTACTTGCCTTAAAACTTCCTGAAACCAGCTAAATTCATTCAAACAAGACGACTACTGCAGAATTAACGTTATTATTAGATCATTTGAAAAAACTACAGGCACAAGACAATAAACACACACATCTTAGGTATATTTAGGCATCAAAGGATTTGACATCAGTTTGTAATGGGCTTTAGTTTTAGACTCTAAACTCTTTTTGAGACAAGTGTCTACTGTCGGATGAGTAAAAAGAAAAAAACTGCGGATAAGGGAATATTGTTTTAAAATATAAATTAAATCAATATTATTATTCGTTTTGACAGGTTTAATGAACTCAAATAGCTTTGTGTGCTTGGAGGCGTTACAATCGACATATTCAAATTTTTTCTACTAGAATCCTGGGCTTATGTTCAGTAGCTTCTGATAAATATCTTCTCCGTCGCAAGTTTAAAGCACCCTCACCTGTTCACCTGAGATCCAAATCCTGTGTAAAAGCGGGACATCCAGGTAACAAAAACAAATTGCACGCACAGAAGCGAGCCAGAATGTCTTAGTCCAGTTTGGGCCTTCTACCAGCGCTCTTTTTTGTGGTGGCACGGATCTGATTCTCCGAAATCATTCTCACCCTCGACTATTTAAGAAGCATTTACCCAGGCTCCCTCAGCCATTAGCCAATAGAAAGAAAGGTATTAGCCGGGATTAGGTGGGATGAGGGGAGAGAGGGGGGCAGCAAGGAGCTCAAGTTTTTGAAACTATTGAACTTGAGAGATTTATGCCAAGGATCCCCCAATAAGCGAGCGTTTCATTCCCCCCCAGTTAAAACAATTAAAACAATGTGGTCGGCTAATCTCCTAGGCAGGACAGATTAAAATAACAGCCTTTGATTGTCCTCTCCCTCTCGGTCTCCTTTCTCCCATACCGCTGCTTGTGACAGTGCCCCCCCCAACTCCTCAGAGGGGGTTTTCTCTAAGGGTTTGTTTTGCTAACAGGCACCATATTTTGCCTATGAACTGTCACCATGTGAAGTTAATCTTAACCCTGCTCAGGGAGAACTATTTCTTAAGATCCAGCTGAGCTCAATTAAAATTGTTCTCAGGAAGCGAAAAACTTTAAACCAAATTATGAGAGGGAATTTGAGCCTCCAACATCAGTTTAACTTTACGGTTGTTGTTTTACACCGATTTTTATCAGCATTACTCCTTTTTGGTGGAAAATAACTCAACCTACTTATATATTTCTGAGGTAATACAGTTTCATCATATTTGGTTTACATAATAAATTAGGGCGGTTTGCTCAAATTGTCTATGGGTCAAGGCACTTATCAGTTGCAAATTAATGTTGAACCCACAAAATATTTAACCATAAAGGATTTGATCCACTGTCACGGTCGAGTAACTCATCCCAAAACTAAATGCAGTTTAAACAATCATGCATTTGACAAATGCTTGACACTTTTGCAGCTTTACAAGGAAATAAGGAAAGAATACTTGTAAGAAGAACACAAGATGGGACATCCTGATCCTGGAACTGGGTTTATCGAATGTGGGCAAAGCTCCAAAACCGTTGGATCCTACATGTCCCACAATGCAAATCCACGGTCTTCCTCCATGCCTCCCAATTCTTTCAAATTCCTTCCTCCAGTTCATGTTCTCTCTAAAAAGTATTGTTTATAAGTCTCGGACATTTTAGATTCTTCTATCAAACTCATAGACAATAAAGTCTTTTGCATGTTCAACAGCACTTCTTGTGATGAGAAAGAATACCTTTCCTGTTTTTTTAATGGTAAAAACTTCCCTTTTTGAAGAGTTTCAGGGAAGTCAACGTGCTTCCTTGGAATCTTGACTGGCCTCATCCGCATGGTGCCTTTGTGGAAAAATGAGCCAAATACAACACAATTTCCCTTAGGGTTAAGTCAGATATTCCAGGATAGATTTACAATCTAACCATCTGTTCTTGGCTACATAATTGCAATTTAGAAAAAAAAACGATAACTCAACAGAGAAGAGACTCCTTCTTTGGGAAAGACAGACATTCAGTCCATACAGCACCTAATAGATTATTGATTTTTACCAAGAACTGATCCATATAACCTATACCACAACAAGCAAAGGGCAAAAAAAAAAAAGGAGAGTAAGTCCTCTATATATCCGATGCAGTCTGTAAAAAGGGCTTTCACTCTGTCGGAAAGGCGGTGTCGACCTCGCACTCATTAAATGCCACAGGTACATTCCTACACCACAATCTCCTGCAAGAAAAGAAATAGCTCAAGTTTTGATCAGTATTTGCACATAAACTGGTGGGATATCACCACTGTCGTGTATGTTTAAACCAATAACTGTGCTTCATCTCTTCCGTTCACATTCGCACACAATCAGCAGCTCAGACTTCGAAAATATGTGAAAATGTTTGTGCTCTTTTTTCCCCGTGGCTTTTTCCTCCTCCTTTCCCTGTTCTTGGCTGTCAAGCTATATTAGTGTCCGATAGAAATAAGTCATTTAGAAGAGGCTCTGTCGGCCAGACCCTCAGCCCCACTAAAAGCTCCAGGATTAGGTCCCAGAGGCCTTTGTCTCCACAGCCCGCAGGATTAGGGGAGATTTACTGCGAGGAGAGAAAAAAAGTAGTTATTTCATGGCACTTTCATGATGAAACCTGGCCAAAGCTGTGTTGGCTGGGGGGATTAGAGGGACACAAAGAGTGTGCTTGTGTGTGACCCTCCCCGTCCCAGAGCTACCACCACTGATTCACTCACTGCCCCCCTTCCCCTGGATCATTTCCCCTTTTGCGGGCCAGCAGGGCTCGTCCAGGTTCACCTCCTATCCCAACAAGACAGTTAGGATTCAGTCATTATGAGTGGCGGCCACTTGATTTAGCTCTTGTTTTCGAGACCTGCTGACAGCCTCATCTTCAAATTCCCACAACAACAAGTGACCTTTAAACAACGGCAACATCATACTTGTCAGTTTTTAAGTCAGTCAGCAGTTTTTTAAAATTCAGACCAAGTAACTGGTGCAGTACTCTCCAAGATGGAGGCTTCTTGCAGTGGGGACAAAATACAGAAATGCAAATTAAATGAAATGAAGTAAATGAGAAGTTAGTGGATTTTGGTCCCTCCTGTAGTGTTCAAAACCGCTTAAAAGGAGTTATCCTGCTCTTAGAGGATCCACTTACACATGCAGGGATTACGGTGAACAAAAGACAAAAGACTGAGTCACAGCACTGACAACAGCGCTGAGCAGGTGTTATACTGGTTTAGTAACTGTTATCACATAGCAGAGGGAATTACAGAGACCTTACTGCTCCTCCAAAAGTAAGAAAATGACAGTGAGAGTAGTGTTTGCTCAAACAGTTTTAATCCGGCAAGGTGTTGAATATCATCACTTTTGTTTAGCCTGAATTATCAAGTCCTATCACATGTTGTTCCGATTAAGTCACCTTTTCATTGGGCTTGTAAGTTAAACACAATGGCTTCACAAATAGTTTGTGTTTAGATTGTTTTAAAAGGTGACTTCAGAGAGCAAAGTTGTGAAAAAAATGTCCTTTGACTGGTTGATCACTTATTCCTACAATAAGATACACAACTGTCAACTTAATGAGTAACACTATCCAATATTGATTTATCAACATTTTGGTGCGTATTAATAGATTCAAGGCATTTGAATTTCCTCTCAACATGCCTTCAGAAATGTAGACAAACACTCTCCTGAATCACAGTTTGTGTATGACCTGGTTTTCTCACATAGAACTTACAATAAAACAAATCTTTTTCAGTTAAGAAAGATGCTATAAGATGTTTCCTTCACCAGTATGATTCTATTCTCAGTGAAGTACGATCAGTTTTGTTTTGCTGTAATGTCACAAATTCTAGTTAACTTCACTTGACAACCTTCCACTGTCACATTATGAATTTATTATGTACTTCAGTAAAAGTTATTGACCAAACACATTTATGTGGAATGGAGAGAGAGGCTGTAGGTGCCTTATTACCAGATGTAAAGCAGCTGCCAACAAAACAATTTGCAACCTTCTAAATTATGACCATAATACTGACATTAAGCAGTTTCCTGATGGATTAATTGTTTCTGAGGAGATCAGATGCAACTAGGAAAATTTGTAAGCAGCAACGTGAAACAAAATAAAGTGAGTAAAACGGCAAGGCGATGTCTTCCGGTAGCCTGATTATAACCAGGACTTCAGCTGCACCAAAAATAAAGTGTTGGCGCTGAAAATACTCAGCAAGTTAAACATATACATGTAATTTCTTTAACTTCAGGTGGAAAAAAGCTGTGGAACATCATAAATAAGAGGCTTAAGATGATTTATTATATTTGCTTAAAAAATTACATTTCCCACATTTCCTGATGAGAGACAAATAAACAAATAGCTATTAGCTTCAGCAATTTCAGTTCTGCGCTCAGCTCTGCACCCACTGGTTTTTCATTGATGGAAACCAGGAGGCAGCTGCCATAAGTGCGTTTTTTTTTCTGTCACTAAGAAGTTATTGTTAAAGTCTCTTGTTTAACAGATGTTTTGTAAAGCTGCTCAGTCTTTCTTAAATTACTTATCAATAGTGGAAAGTTGTATTGACAAGAGCCTGTCAGAGTAGGACCTTTGTAGTTGTCAGTTATCTCAAAGGAAGGCCCCCTTGGACACCGACTGGATCGATCGGCACGCAAAGCACAATTGGGAGGCTTTTCGGGGCTGCGATTTTAGTCCGGGAGCATGTGGGCTGAAGAGAGGCGAGCAGGCAGAGGATCTAAAGACTTCTTCATCGGGAGAATCGATGGGGCCCACTGGCCTTTGACCTGAGGGAGACAAGGAGAGCGGCAGCAGCGGGTCAGTCGGCCTTCTTAAGCCCCTGTGAGTGTCAGGATCACGCTGCGAAGCCTGACACTGACTATGACACATTCAGGGCTTAGAGTGACATTGACCTGGCTGCAAACACACCATGTACACACAAAAAAAAGCTCCAACATTCACACAAAGATGGCTCCAGCTTAGAGAATGTAATGATGGGAGTGTTTTATGATATAGAGCTATAGAGGCAAACTTTTAAACCAACTCAATCCATTTGTTTGATTTTATCGATTTAACATAATGAGACTCAATCTTAAATCCTCTTTTAAACTACATGGAGCCTCATTAACTTCCAATTATCTTCCAATGATCTCTTTTAAAGCCTATGGGAGCAGCTACCAGCTACGAGCAGATCAATACCAGGGACTGAGTAAAGATCCTTCTCTTGATTAGAGCAGGAGATTAAAGATGGACAGAAAGGGACAAGCAGCTGTGGGTGTCCTCAGGGTCAAGAGCGACCGCAGTAGGCCAGACTAGGGTGCAGGCGTGAAGTCAGACCAGCAGGCCTTTTCAAACCATTTCGACAACACCCACTGTGTACACTATGAAAACACCAAAACAAAAAAAAAAGATTTGTACATACAGAAAAAGAAAAAGAATGAAAGTTACACACCAAACGTGAGAACGTGTGAAGAGTTGGTGGCTGAATATGAGCAAAAGTCCAGACACTCAAAGCCGCAAAATCTCAATGGAAGAGCAGCAGGCTTTTTGCAGACTGAAGGAGCTGACAGTCTTAATGTCCTTAAAAGCCTTTTCCCGCACATTATTTTCACATTAGAACGACTCACTTTACCTCATATGAATGTTCATGTTGGGAACCCTTTCCCAACTTTCTCTCATGCTTTCAAATAGTAACGTTTACAGGTATTTTTTATAGCTAAAATGTATTTCACTCGTCTTCTCAAGTAATTCCTAATGTGGAGTGAAAATGTTGGGTTTTTTTGCTTTAAAATTCAGTATCTATTATTCAAAAATAAGACTTCATTAGTTTTAAACAGCCCAAAGATGACCCATCAAGAGTTCAAACTGAGACATTTTATTGTCTTTTGAGAACTATAATTATTTAGAATTTGGTGTCAGAAACTAATCTAAAAAAAGCTTTGACGTGTGTGTTTACCAATTTGCTTGAATCTCTTCTCCTTTTGACAACATGCCACGAATACCAGTTCATTCATTCTTTCATTAACCATATCCGGTTTCACTTATTCTGGCGGCTGGAGCCTTTCCCAGCAGCCATTGGGAGAGAGGTAAGTTACACTGTGGAGAGGCAGCCAGTCCTTCACAAGACCCACGCAGAGATGAATGAGATGAACAAACATGCATGCTCACACTCTCTCCTACAGTCAACACAGAATCAATTTACCTAACATGCATCTTTTTAGACTGTGGGAGGAAGCCTGAGTGAAGAGACCAATTGCTACCATTTAAAACTAAAATGGTTACCGTGGGACTTAAGCTGCTCAACAGATTGGAAACTTCTTTGTTGTGTCTTTCATCCCATGATGCTCCAAATGTTTTCAGTGGGTGACATGTCTGGGCTGCAGGTGGATCAATTTAGCACCCAGACTTTATTTTTTCCTTTATTGTGGAGCAATGCTTTTGTCTTACATGTAGAATCTGGTTTGATGTTGTCTTTCTGAAATAAGCAAGACCTTCCCTGTAAAAGCCAACCACCTGGATGGTAGGATACATTGCTCCAAAAACCAAAATGACATAATTAAGCATTAATGCTGCGTTTGAAGATGTGCAAGTCACCCCTTTGCGCACTCCTAGATCACCGTACCCTGGTAGATGCTGGCTTTTAAACTGTGTACTCATCATCCCTCCCCCTGTGGTGACAATGAGCACCTTAAACAATTAACAATTGATCATCAGACCACAGTATAGATTTCCACTTCAACTCACTTAAACTAAATCCATAAACTCAGATTTTTTCCTTGCAGGATAGAGTTTTAACTTCTATTTATGGATGCTGTGATAAACTGTTCTGACTAACAATGAATTTCCACCAAAGATTTGAGTCTCCTTCCAATGCAGAGTCTGTACTGTAATGATTTTAGCTTTGCCTCTTTGGATTCTTGTTGATAATATGTACTGTAGCTGATAAAATTCCCATATTCCTATGTTGAGAAACTAATCATAAATTGTTGAGCTATTTATATATAACGAACCCCGCCCCATCATTTTTTGCACACCATAGCTTTTCAAATATTTAGTTACTCCTGTTTTAACTTTTTTTTAATAAAAAAAAAAAAAAAAACGTCCATATATAACAAAGATTTAAGAAGTTTAATTTCACACTTTCAACATTTAATTTGCTGTCTTTGGACCATTTTCAATTACAGCATCCAAGCCTTTTTGGATGAGGGGTTGTAATAAAATGTGTACCTTTGGGTTTTAGATTTATGACACATCTAGATATGTTACTTTAAACTAATTTCTATATGATAACAAAACTAATTGTTATTTGCTGTTCCCGATACTATGACCTAAGTATTGTATACAATAAATTGTGACACATCTAACATTCAAAACTGAAATTTATTCAGTTTATGAATGCAGAGAATCAAGAAAACCAGCAAGTACCAACAATTGAAACAAAAGTGGAATCTATTGCCCATGAACTTGTGCTGAATTTAATTATTTAAACAATAAACTTGTTGCCAATTACTCAGCTAATCCTTTCAGGATTTAGCCAGTAAAGTGTTGCAGAGATAATGTAGCTCTTCATCTCTTAGCATGTGGTCATTTTAGGAGCCCGGATCCACAGCCTTCCCCTCGTGACTCCCTCTAGCTAAAGGTGATCAAGGGAAGAGAGACAGAAAGGCACTGATCGAATTTGATAATGAAGACGACCCCTCTAAGCTGCTTTGCTCCACATGTTCAAAATCTCTGGAACACTCACCAAACACTTGGAAGCCCCCCTCCCTGTCACTGCAACATTGTGTAGGTATTGATCCCCACTAACTGGTTCTTTTCATACCTGCCCGGCCTGGGGAAACGCATACTGACATGTGACGGGAGGAGCTTAATAGGCAAACACACTGAAGAAAGGATGGGCCTCTCAGTTTAGCATTTCTCTCCTATTTCTTTTTTACAATTTACACATCTGCTGAGGAACGGAGAATTTGCTCTCTGCACCTGCTGTTAAAGGGACATATAGACCACATGAAGCAGCTGTCACACTGTCAGAGACTATTTGTGCAGAAGTGCGGGAAGAGGTATTCAGATCTATTCTTGAATAGATCTGAACACCTCAAAAGTAGCAATACAGCAGGGATCAGAAAGACCAAATACAAGTTTAAGTTTAGAAAAAAATAGTGCAATAGTCAAAATGATGGACTTGAATATTGGAGCAAACAAACATGCCTGTAGCCATGTGAAAATAGCATTTTACCAGAGCTAAAATTTCAGTAAACACACATTCATTTTGTACTAGTTCAGCCTTTACATTCCCTAATTTTTACTTTTCAACCACAGAGGGACACATAAAAATAACTTCTTATGACTTAAAATCTTCATTTCAAAGGAAAAACTGACCAAATTTCCCACCTCGAGTTAAACTTATTCAGTCAAGCATTTAAAAAGACAAGATCAGTTTACGAGAGAAAACGTAATTAACCCTTGCCTGCATGTTAGTTATCTTAAATGTTTAAGCTTGACTACAAAGAAAATTTTGGGCTCTGACTTTGACCAAAATGTTTGAGCTCACATAAAGCCTGCATGTAAGGTGTACACCAGCACACATAAAGCTTATAGTTAGGGGTGGCTTACGTGACCCTGAAACATCCCATAGTTATGGTGCTGTAGGCCTAGACTGCAGGGGGACCTCCCATGATGCATCTCTCCTCTCTCTGCTCTCTTTACTCTCATGTACATGTAACCTTATTTATGTAATTAAATTGTGTTTCTCTCTCTTTCTCAGCAGGTATCCCTGACCGGATGTTATTGAGCTTGTTGTCCCCACTTTCCTGTCCTCTCAATCCCTCCCTCTCCCCCCCCCCCCCCCCCCCCATCTCAAATTTAATCAATTTGAGATGATTTTAACATGGCTGCAGGAACAACTCTAAAGGCTCTACTAGCAGACAGACTACAGACAGTGGTACAAGTGAAGGAGGAGGATTACAGTGCTTGTTAACAGCAGATGGTATAATCCTGGATTATGATCTGCACCCCAGATGTTGAACTGGTGACTGTGAGTTCATGTCCAAGTTGTCTACAGAATTTACCTGTGTTACCTGCCAACACTGTGTGTGACATCATCAGCTAAGTTGTTGCCAAGCTACAGAAACACCCCAACCCACTGATGGTGACCTCTAAAGTAATCGACCACAGCTTCCTCTCTGCTACGCCACAGCTGATTTATATTTCTACGGTAACTATAACAATGTCATTCAGTTAATAATAATGAATACTGCAGCAATAGAACTTCCCTTTGTGGATGAATGAAGTACTTTTGAAATTAATTAAAATAGGAGATAATGAAAACAAAGCAGTACTCTGTAATATTTCCAAGAAGTGTGTCAATAAATGTTTTCCAGCTTTGAACTTGAAGCTAGAGTAACGAAGCTGTAATTCATCCAGTTAAAAATGTACTCCATGTACTCCATTTAGGAGGGGGATTTTTGTTTTGAGGTCTTGCTTAAGCCTGAGTCATTGTTAACAAAATGCAACCTGTTGTGTATTTACTGACTGATAACTAAGTTAATTTAAGTCCCATTCAAAGGTGTCCTTCCACAAATGTTTTAAGGTAGTTACATGGGTCATACTTCATGTTTTTAGTACTTTATGAAAAGTTTGGCCTACCTTTATTCTCTAAGCCATGAATTAGGGGAGAGGTGTGGGGAAACGTCTGAGCCTTGTTGAAACAACGTCACATCACTTCTGCAGGTTCTGCATTCATGTTGCAAATATCCTGTTCTACCACATGCCACAGATGGTGAGGAGGGAGGCACTGAACTTAGTCATGCTTGCAAAAGCAATTTGAAACTCTTGTTTGGGGACACTGCATATTCTCAAGTTGGAAGAATGCATTAGATGGTAAAAAAAGTAGCTTTAAAAGGGATGCAACGATACACAATCGATTGGTTTTAAAAATGTGTAAAGAAGACCTTTCCTTGAGACACGACAGGACCATCTTTGCCGCAACACGATCTGCTAATTTGATAATCATTGCTTGAATAAATGGGCTGACAGGTGTTCCTGATAAAGGGCACAGAGAGTGTATGTAAAAGCAAAGGATCCAGAAACAACAGAGGCCAGATAAATGTGGAGTAGAAGTACGATTTTGCCCCGTGAAATATAGAAGAATCAATGTATAAAGAAGCAGTTGTAAAGCTCTGAAGGAAATGTACTTTTATTTCCAGTTTACCCCCCTCTGCTGTGCACAGAGAGAGAGAGTCATGATGTAAAAACAGAGCAACCTTTTTTTTTTAATTAACTAATACCATTTAATAGAAAAAGATAAACAACCAAAAAAAAAGGAACAAGTACAAATGAAACTGCTTACAGCATATTTACAGCTCTCTGGTGTATTTTCATTCATTGTCAACATAAAACAGCACAGGTTAGCTGATGACAGTTTGCAATTAATCGCCCCCGACATAATTCAACAATGCTGAACCTAATTTTGCCATTTTTAAGAGGAACAAAGTCATATTCTGTTGTCACAAAGAGTCCCATAGTTTTGTTTCATGCACTGCACATGACACAGAGACAGTGGCTGATATAATCTGAAGGTTGTCTGACCTACGAAGCACAGTCATTTACTCCATCAGCTAAACCAAAAAGGTACTAGCAGAGGCTGTACATTTCTACTCAGGGTCGTTTATATGATCAAGTATTAAAGGATTTGTTAGGTTTGAGAGCCAACCTGCAAAATCAATAAGAACTGCCACATTGACAGTACGTCAGTGACAAGAAACTAGGTGCAAGTGAAAAACACAAGTGCATTTACATAGCAGTGTTCGACAGACTAAGACATCAATGCACTGAAGTGAAACTAAGAAGAAGGAAGTGAATGCATCACAACACACATGAGGTACTCAGACTTGGGCCCTATACATCAGGAGCATTTCTATTATAGTGCAAGTTAGGCTGGAGGAGCCAGCCCAGCATGGTTATTGTTGTAATAGTCAATGCTCAGCAGACAGTGCCCCTGCTTTTTAAGTAGTACTTCCACAGAAAGGTTTTACTCGTGAGTAAGTGTGAGGCCTTAAAAAGACACTGCTCAAATGAACAAATAATCTTTAGTTAACATAATTTAGAACTGAAGTATCAATAAGCAAATGAAAAAAATGTTGATTTAGTTTCCTATTGCTTTGAAGGTGCAGACAGCTCTCTTCTTAGACAGAGTTTAACAATACTGATATTCTCTCAGGTTTCAAACTGTGATGAACCATCCTCCCCCTCCTCTGTGACTCTGACCTAAACTCTGAGAGCAAATGCATGCCTGCTGAACTCCTGCGTCCTACACGAAGTCAGGAAGTCATACTGATGAAAGCAGAGTGAGAGGGTCAGAGGTCATCTTTTGACCTTTGCATCCTCCTTAATCTTCCAGATCATCAGCTCCATGCAGGCGGACGCATCTTCACTCGAGTCGTGGCCCTCCACTGGAAACACAAGCACAACATTTCAGCACATATTTCTTCTTAAGTTAAAGCAGCAAAACTTACAGTGTGACTAAGAAAGTTAGAATCACCAGCAAGAGAAAGCGATGAATCAGGAGTGAAAAAAAACAGTCTCCACAGGTTGCATCTTAAGGAACGCTTCATTACAACTCACATTTTCCTTCAGTCATAAATCTCACTGACCTCTCTCTGATCGAAGGTGTTTCTTTAAAACATAAAAACGCTCACAACAGCGCCATCTGCTGGTGAATTTAGTGCAGTGTCATCAAATAAAGCAGATATTTATTAGGCTGCTCTTTAACATTACTAGGAGATATGATACAGATAAGTCCACTCAATTTGAAATTCACAGGAACATCATGGATTTATATTTCTTCTGATGATCAATACGACTCATCAGCTCCAATGGAAACCTTAGCCATCCAATGAGTAGGTTATCTGTCTTTTTTTTAATCTTCTCCTGAGGTTAATTTTTTCTCTTCGTCAGGCTCTTTGGGGAGTCTTACTAGATTACTACATTAACAGAACTAATGCTTGGCATCTGCCACTGCTACGTGTTTATAAAGCTAAAGAACTATGTTAGCTCTGCAGCTTTCATTCTACAGTCATTCTGTGGAGGTAGTGGAGACTGTCAAGGAGATTTGGGGCATTTATGGAGATAGAGATGGCGCATTAAGTTCTATACTCTCAAGTGTTACACAGCTTACAAGGCAGACATCCTGTTTTGAGAGCAGTAACAATAATATAACAGGAAACTGAGCATAAATGAATGGAGTGAATGCTTCGAGATGTTTATGCACATAAAAACGGATCAAAATCTTGCTGCTCGTTCACTGGTCTCTCACCGTTGTCCTGGATGATACGCTTCAGGTAGTCAGCCATCAGGTTCCTCAAGGCACGTTTGTAGGGTAAACCAAGGCGGTGAGGAAACACGATGGCCGTGTCTACAACTGAACTGTGAATGAGCTGGAATTAAGACAGACAATCAGTGGTGGCTTTATGTCAAAGGTTTTCATTTAGTTTCTGAGCTAAGTCGACATTAAGCCACTAAACAAAGTGATTATTCGTTTAAAGCATAAAGTAATTTTACAGTTCTTGTGGTGCATTCAATAACACGGTTTTGTGCCAAATATATAAAAATAAAGGCATCGCAAAGCTGTGTAGTTCTGACTACCGTACCATACGTACTGTATTTCCCCAATATGTCAACCTTTAAAGTAAAATCTATCAATAAACAGAAGTTTATGATAATTTGTTAGATAGTTATTACAGCAGAGTTTATTGTTCTTAACTAAAAGAAATGAAGACAAATGGTAATAACAGGAGAATTCTCAAATCATGAACCAACAAACAAATAAACCAAAATATCCCATAGGGTAAATCTAGTAGAAGAAGAAGAAGCTCACCTTCAGAGCGAGGAGGTCGCTCTCCAGACTGTGTCCGATGAGGATGGATTCGGCGCTGAACATACTGAGCAGCACCGCCTGAACATCTCTCAGAGTGATGGTGGTGCTCTCCAAGTCCTCCTCCGTCACACCTGAAAATCTGTCAAACACAGGATATTCAGACCTTAAAAACATTGACACTATACACTTAAAATCATTAAGGCTGAGGCCCTGTACACACAAACATGGATGTTTCTATCCGTTTACGGCCAGCATTGACATGCAAATGAAGTTTTGAGCACTGAAACTACATTTTTGGTCAATAAAATGCAGAAGATTTCCCACTGACTCAGACTGTAACGATCGTGTGTGTGGACAGGAAAACCGGAGTTTTAGCCTTGCAACGTCTGATTGAGCGCCGTTATCTCCTGATGTCCTTGGTCTGATGCCAGAATATGCAACAAACTCCCCTTTTGTTGACATGGCAACGGGAGACATCATAGTATGACTGTGAATGTCTTTGGATGGTCATTAAAAGAGGTCTGGTCTGGACAGTAGGTTTCACCACTGTTTCCTGTCTATATGCTGTCAGCTGTCACTGTGGAACTTAGCAGTACCGGTTGTGTTGAGGGTTTTCATATGGTTTCGTGTTCTTTAGCAGTTTTTTGGGGGGAGAAATGGAGGAGGGAAAAATCCCAGCAGCTAATACAACCACCCACCGTGTGTTGTAGTCGACCACTTTGCTCTCAGGTTTGACAAACGTGTCGTAGACGACTTTCATCTCGGAGTCGATGACCGTCACCCTCGTCAGCTCCAGACCTTGCTTTGTGTAACACTGTTTCCACGGGCAGGGGGGAAAAAAACATTAGATCTGACACTAAGTGAGGAACAACATGGAAATCTTAAGCATGGTGTGATTTCCACCACCAGAGGAACACAGTAAATCAATTCCTTAATCAAACACACACAACATAACATTTCAAAGCCGATTCAGAGCTTTAGCGTCCGACTCACCATCTCACAGTCCAAAGCAAACACTCCTCCATTTCCGTCTGGTGGCAGTGATTTGCTGAACGTTGACACAAAGCCATCGAGTGACTCTTTACGTCCGTCCTGAACATGTTGCTGTGGGAATAAGAAGTGTTGAGGATGATCATTGGAAATAAACAACTTTCTTTTTTCACATTTTCAGCTGGAAGGTTCAGCAATTAAAGAGCGAGACAGACTCCTGAAATCGTCCTCAGTAACAACATATGCACCATTAGGCTTTTATTCCATTATTATATTATATATTATATTATATTCCAGGTCGTCAGCTGATAAGATTTCTGAATGTTGCACGTTGAAGCAAGACCTGACCAACTGATGCAACTCCAGATCATAAAACTGCTCCCACAGGCTTGTACGGTAGGCAGTGAGACTGGAGGGTGCAGCTCTCAATCCACCACTTCTCTTATCCTGACGCACCCATCACTGTGGAACAGGGCAAATCTGGACTCATCAGACCATATGATGTTTCTACATTGCTCCTAAGTCCAATAAGTGTCTCTCTGAAGTCTACACAGCTGTTTAGTCCCAATACGGTGAGTTTTCTTTACATTGTGCGGATAGAAATGTTCTTAAATTCACAATTAAACACTCATGTGAGCTCAACAGTTGATTCACATTAAAGTGCTCGCTGACAACCTATATCCTTTCAGCTTTTAATAATTCATTGAACTATCTCCTCGGGTGAATTGTTTCCTTGATGCTTGATACAACTTGCTGCCATCTGAAACTTTAATGACTGTGCAGTAATTAAGGGCTCACTTGTGGGGAATGTGGACTGTTACAAGTACCTGGAAACAGTTTCAGACAGGAATCTCAAATTTGATCTAAACACAACTGCAATCTGCAAGAAGGGCCCACAGAGACTGTATTTTTTTTAGGAGACTGGGGGCTTTTAATGTAGAAAAAACATTGATGATTCTATTTTATAGGTCATTCATTGAGTCTATTTGAACTTTTTGCCTTGTGTGCTGGTATGGTAATCTCCCAATGCAAAACAAAAATAGTCTGTCCTGTATCGTAAACACAGCCAATAAGATCATCGGCATCCAACAACTATCTCTGTTGCAAATATGGGGCAGACAGCTGGTGAGTATGGCCAGGTCCATTTTAACGTGCAATGACCAACCCCTATTGGAGGAATTTGTTCCTCTTCCATCTGGACGGAGGTATAGGCTACCAAGGGCAAAGTGAAATGGTTTTCCTTTGTCCCTAGTGGAGTCAACGCATTTAACCAATAACTAAATCATTCATGACACTTTAAGCTGCACTGGAATATATTTATTTTTTAGATTTATCGTTCCATTTTAATGGACTACACAGACTAATTTCTTAGTGCAAGTGTGGCTGGGGTTGGTGAGGTTGTCTGTAAACACTCCTGTGTTTCATTTCTGTGTTAAATCTTGTTTTGTATTTTGGTATCTTGGTTTGTTTGTGTCTTTTTAAACACTGATGCAACCCAAATTTCCCTCTGTGGGACAATAAATGTTTGAACTTGAACTATTTTTTCAATAGGAGGCTCCAACTTAAATCCAGGTGGTGACTTTCTTTTTTTGGTCGTGCAACAAAGGTTTTTGACCAACTGCTTTCTAACCTGAACTCAACAAAAACACCATGTGGCTTTTCTTTGCAGTAATCAACGATAAATGATGATGTTCCGACCTTGGAATTTTGGCATCCTGGGGCTCCCACGGCTGCAGCACAGCAGCTGTATGTGGTCTCCCAGCCTCCAGCAACTGACAGAGGGGGTTAGAAGACAGAAAGAAGCAGGTCAGAATGAGACAGAAGTAAATACAAACAATAAACGGCTGTTTTGGAGTGTGTTTATCAGGTATCACCTTTATGTCTGCGTAAACGTCCCCAGTGAAAACAACATTCCTCTTTCCGCACACAGTTGCCGTTGACGTTGATCTTGTACTCTGCACCACAGCGACAGCATATTTTTGTGAATGCTGAAAATAAATTTAGAAAAAAAAGAATAAATACACCATCATTTGGGTTAAACATGAAGTAAAGTATTGAAAGGAGCAGGGTCACGTAGTTACTCACGATCTGCGATGACCTTTTTTTCCGGGAGGTTGTAAATGATGGCCTTGCCTGGTGCCTCGTGGTTTGTCCACGGGTATCCATGCTCCTGGAGCTGCTCCTCTGTCATCAGATACGCCTTCAGCTTCCTGTACAGAGTGGCTCCTGCAGGCAGGTGAGAGACACCAAAATATAGTCTTTGTTCAATGATGTAGTAAAAACCTGTGATGAAAGCAGCAGTGGCAAATATTGATCATTTATGATTTTAATCAGTCGAGAGCGTTTCTAGTTGAATGTCTCTTTTCTAGGGCTACTGTTGTTCTTTTTCAGACCCCCCGTCATATGGACTGAACTTGACTGAAGCAGGTCTGTTTGTGCCCATCCATCATGAGTTCTACTTGTAAGATATATCCGTGTCTTCAAACTTCACATATGAAGTGCTTATGAAATGCTTCTGATTTTAAGAGAAAGGAGATGTTAAGTGCCCACCCACGCCCTGCCAGGGCATCTATGCCATCAAAAAGGCTACGATGAAAAATGATCAGTATCATGTTTGATCCAATAATCATTTGTAAAATAATAAAAAATGGATTTACTCAGTAAGATTATCGACACTTGCGCACCATTTGATGTTCCTGTGTATATGTTTCAGTGGTTTTTCCAACGGAGACTGATTATTTCACCCAAAAATAAGAAATCATTTTCTTGATTTAACTCGTTAGTTTAACAAAACATCAGGAAACTGCACTGCAAAGTCAAAAGACACTCCTTTAACTTTGATCTTAGTTTTTCTTAAAAATCCCAGTGAAGTAGCATCTGTTTGCCTTTTTCTGCTCAAAACTGCTTAAACGTATAAGTACAAAAATCTTGAGTCCAGATTAGAAAAACATCCTTTGACCAGCGAGCGCGTCGGCTTGATTTGAAGGATTTATTGGTTTGAAGAACATGAAGTCTTGTAAACACGCTCCCTCTGATGTCAGGTCACGAGGAAGGTAGCTGGCAGTGAAAAGGATATGGAGGTTCTCACATGGGTGTTTGAGCAGCTTCACTGTTACTATGAGGCAACACAGGATCAACACGGGTAAACAACAGCTCACAAGTCTCCACTTGAAACAAAGATTCTTTCACGGTTTTTGCCCCTCATGATGGTCTATAAGAGAAATGTGTAACTTGTTGCTTACCAATGAGTTTCTCCTCCTGCTGTTTACCCGACCTGTTGACAGTGAAGCTGGTTGTGGCTGCTAGACGCCCTCCCAAAACCTCCTCGTGGGACTGTGCTCTCCTTTTAGCCGGTAACCCAGAATCCTCTGCAGAAAACACAGATGGAGGAATCTTTCTGTCAGTGCAAATATCAACAAATATTTAATGTGCTTTTACTGTAAATTTTGATATTGAATGTATTTAGCATTGTGTTTACGACTTTGTTCGTGAATGTAAACCAAGGCATAATATACATATAAACAATTCTTATTTTCTTAACTTCGTTGTAAAAGAGTTTAAATAAGAGTTGAATTATTCTCCATGCAGCAGCACAGCTGTTCATATACAGTGTGAAGAATGTATGGTAGCTAGGCAGTGACTGGGGTTATGTACTGTTGGCAGGCGATGGACAGGAGCTGCTCTTGCTCCGGAGTTTCTTCAGCGTGTTGACGGCTACATTGAGGTAGATGTTCTTACTGCTACTGCGCTCATACACCAGCCTCTCCTCATCAAGGGCCTGAAACAAAATGAAGAACCTTTAATCAAGATATAAGAATTTTTCTTTCTTCTCGGCGAGGAATCTCTCCACTCTTTCTATAAGCTGTAAGGCGTGTTAATAAACAAGAACACACACAGCTTAGGGTTTGGCTGAAGAAAAGACGTTCATACCATCTGGAAAGCAGCATCCTCTGATGGGCAAAATTTAACACATTCATCTATGAAAGTGTTGAGGTAGCGCTGACGGACATTTGTGGGAACTTTGGCCCCAAACTCAGAAGGGATGACCGGGCGCCTCATTGAAGTGCTCTGAAAGAATCAAAAACCAAGAGAAGACATTGACTTTGCCTATAATACAGAAGAGGCAGCCCATCTCTACATGTACCGATCATGGTTTAAAGAGTTGTGAAGACACAAACAAAACATCCAGAAAGCGTAACACACAGTGTCAAACGTTCAAACAAACAAGATACACGAAAGAGCTGTGAGAACACCACAAGCTGATCAACTTAAGTTACAGAAAACATTGGAAACCTTCATGGTGGGTGTGTGTGCCACCCTCTTCTGCGTGGCTGTAGATGAGGTCTTCGATAAAATGCCAGCTGTGGTTTGAGCCTTTACACACTGATGGGTCTGACTGGGGGATGACACTCGACTTGCAGCTGGTTTACCGTCTTTGGGGCCTGGTCAGACAAACACACACCCACATACATGTGAGTTTAGCCTGTAAAACTAGGTAGCAATTCGAAGAGTGGTGCATTAACCTCTAGTTAGCGATTCAATCAGAGCCAAGAGGCACTCATACTTGTCTTGGAGGACGATGTGTGTGGGTTAGGACGGTGAGCTATTCGCTTCTTCTCGCTGGAAAAGCTGGAACTTGAACTCTGTGAGGCAGCTTTGACTGTGGCAGACAGCTGAGTAGCTTGCTGCTGCGCCATCTGCATACGCTGGTAGCAGATCTCCTGGGCTGTGGGTCTCTTATACGGCCGTACCACAGTCTTTGAAGGTGCGTCAGTCTGGAAAAACAGTAACAGGAAGAATTGTCTAAGAATTACATCAGTGTGTTGAAACGACAGGAATTGGGTCAAATCAGTATTCATACACATGAGGATTTGCATGTTCAGTACTTCCCTGTGTATGTTGCAACATTTTACGTTACCAGCTCATAGGCTGCCAGATTTCTGTATTTCTTCAGTCTATCGGGTTGTTTTACAGTTCTCGGTAAACCAGGAGTAATTGTATCTATCTGAGAAATTTACTAAATCCATGTTGCTCACATCAAGTACAAATTAAGATCATTACTTTTATCTGAACATTGCATGTAAGAACAACTACAAACCGGGCCTTTCATAGATATTAACAATGTGTTCAGAAGGGCCACTTTGTCACAGCCAATCGAATAAATTATAGACAGCTGATCAGATGTTGACTGTTTATTATTAAATGAACTGGAAAACCCCACTGCAATATTTTCAGGTCTCGTTTTTTTTATCTGTACTTCCTTCTTTGTTGTATTTCTACTTCCTGAAGCCTGTACTGAAGAACAAACATGTCAAAGCAGGTTGTGATGTAGCTTTCACTAGCTGTTTAAAAGCTTACTTTTGGTGGTAAATTTCCTCAATTGAATAATAATGGTCTAACCATAAATCTGAAGTTCTTAGATATTCTTGTCTTTCTACTTATACTGAATGCTGCCACTGTGACATCATCACTGTGCAAAGTTTTTACATGACTCTACAGTTCTATATCAAACCACTCATAAAAAAGCACTAATAATATACATCCTTTGTATGTTTTTACAGTGACATATAAGCTGTATCTCAAATAAATAACTTCTTATTTCAACATTACTTAAGATCCATTAATCTGTAGGGCTTTATAATTTGTCAATAATTCAATTAATTTACCTTTTACTCAATTGTGTAAAATATTAGCGTGTCAGTTCTTCTCACATATGATTATTTTCAGTTTTTTCTGCATGCTTACTCTTGAATATCCTCAGAATTTGTGATGAAAATAATCTGCCTTACTTTTATCACTTGTAAGCAGTAAGGTAACTGTAATACTTCTGATTCATCACTGATAGTTGTCATGCTGTATTTGTGATACCGTGGGGTTGTGTGGAGAAACTCTACTGTGACATTAAAGGTGACAAACTTACATTTCCTTTGGCAACAAAATGGGACACCCTCTTCTTCTGACCCGGGAAGAGAGTGGCTAAAGTGCTATCTGTGATTTTCTCCTCCTCCGAATCCCCAGAAGGCTTAAAGGAGACAACATAGCATCACAGATTCAAGAGACATTCGTAAAGAGTGTCTGCTAATTAAACAGATAAGTGCAAGAGTACAGCGAGAGAGTACCTGCTTAGCTTGCCTTCCCTTGTCTTCCCTCTTCACATCTTTGGATTCATTAAAGATCCTCAAACACTCCTCCATGGGATCTGAGTCAAAGTCCAGATCGTCCTGAAAGCTGGAAAAGTCGAATTCAATACCGTCAACCTCCTCCCGAGCGGTCGCGCTGTATTCCATGCTGCGATCAGCCTCATCCTCAGAGGAAGACGGAGTCTGCTCCGAAGCCTTCCTCTTGTTCAGACGTCCCCTCTTTAATGCGTCAGCTGATTTCCTCACCAGGACTTCCTCTGGCTCGTCGTCATAATCCACCTCCATCGGTTCAGCCTCATCTGGACTCTCATCTCCAAACAGATCTGCATGGCTCAGACTCAGATTCTGCTTCTTGTCCTCGAGTTTGTTCCCATTTGATGAGCTGATGTTTTGCTTCACTTTATCTTTACTGTTGGCTGAACTCACTTTACTGCAGCTAGAACTGCTTTTACTCATTTTCCTCACGTCTTTTTCTTTTTTACTGCTGTCAAGTTTACCATTTTTGTGTTGGTGGTCCTTATTCTTTCTGTGCTCTTTTTCTTTGTCTGATGTTTTGAGTTTTTTGCTTTCTCGTGCATCTTTGTCTTGTTGACTTGAGTCTCTCTTAATTTTTTCCACTGTTTTGATCTTACCATCACTTCTCTTTTCATCTCTGCCCTCCCTCTGAACTTTATCTGATGTCTTAACCTTCAACATGTTTTTCCTTTCATCTTTCTTTCCATGACTCTTGTTCTCTTTCTTTGCAGAGTCCTGGCTGGAGCTCTTTATTGACCCTTTTTCTTTACTACTACTACTACTGCTGCTGTTACTCTTACTATTGGACGATTTGTTTACTTCCTTGTCAAGTTTTTGCGCTTTCTCAGGTTTGACACTTTTATCGTGACTACTTCGATGACCCACCTTCTTTTTTTCCAAGTTGTCCTTCTGTTTAATATTTTCCTGGGTGTCTGAGTCCTGTGCCAGCTCCTGTTTATTCCTCTGTGACAGCGCACCAAGCATACTTTCAGTCCCCTTTCTTCTGTCTTTCCCAAAAGCCCCTGCAGCTGACCCCATATTACCTTTTCTTTGCTGGAGATTGCTAAGTGAGGTGGGTCGATACTCTGTTCCAGAACTCTCCCCATCAGAGTCAGATATAGTGTACTTTTTTGTGTCGACACTCGGCTGCCATGGCTTTTTCACAGCTACAAAAGAAACAGAATCCTCATCTGACAAATTAGTCCCGGGTACCTTGAGCGCCCTGCTACACTCAGTCTTCGGTTGGGTGCCCTCCTCCCTTTTGCTTTTCACTGCAATTCCAGCCGAATAGTTTGACAACGGGTCATACTCCATGTCTGTGGATGGTTTAGAATTGTCAACGGTATATTTGCACTTTGAGGAGGGTGTGCTGTTTGAATACTTTGGGCTGGGGGGAGGAGAGGGGAGTTTGTGCAACTTTGTCCGAGATGAAGGCTTTTTCAGTGAAGTAGGAACATATTCCATTGAGTTACTTTTGTGTACCTGGTTGTCTGAATCCAAAGTGTACTTGCTGCAACCAGAGGTGGGATTATACTCCCCTGATGTGATCTGATAACTCCCCGGATCATAGGCCAGATGTGAACCTGCTGCTTTACTTTTAACAGCTTCAGATGAAGATAAACTGGTACCCTCACTGGGATTGTAAGGTTCATCCCCGATCCGAGAGAGTTTTCTTTTCTCCCTCTCCACCTGGCTGCGGACCTCCTCGATGGCCCTGTTGACCAGCTCCAAGGCACCGCTGATGTCTCCTGAGCCTGCCTGTTTTTCATTTTGCTGCTCCTGTGGCCTCACTACTTCTGGATTGAAGGGGTCATAACCTTGTTCTGAAGGGATGCAAGGAACAATTTTAGAGATATGCAAATATGACCATTGGCAGATAAAATATTGACCACATCGTTATGAAGAAGAGAGAAATTCAAACATAAATCATACAGAGAGTCCAGAATAAATTAGTCCACTCTCACTGAAATGGATACATTTCTTCACAAATAGCATATTTGGGTTCCTGCAGAACTTTATCAGCGAGTAAAGACAGGAAGAAAAAGTTAAATATCTGACTTTGTACCACAATCATAGGAGCAAAAATTGATTAAGTTTAACAAAACAACATAAAACTTCTTCTCTGGCTTGTTAAGTATCCATTATACCCAATCAAGTCCAGTTGGATTACCGTCAATAAACATCACTCACAGTCATGAATATAAACACAGAAGACACATAGACGTGGAAGTCCTAGGGGACTAATAAATTACTATAAAAAAGTCTAAATACAGGAATGAAAGATGAACAAACTTGTGAAGAGGAATACTCGAGGTCGCCTACATAAGCTGTCACCTCAAGATGGGCATTTTTCGAATAGACGAAGAAGAAGATCACCAACACAATGGCGAGGAAACTAAATACAGCGGTCGGTCTCATCTCACATGATAGGAAACGTAATGACTTGCACGAGAGGACCAAAAACAAAACTTCATAGAAGTGAGAAGAAAGAACAAGCCCCGTCAATAGGTAAAAATAACTATTTGATAGCAACAGAGTGGCCAAATATTTCACCAGGTCTATGCTGATGCTTGACAGAATATGTTCTAATTGCCTAAATACTTTGCTGTACTCATTTTTTAATTTTCTGTGTAAAGTATTCTGAAAGAATTCCCACTGTTCTTCCATGTTTTGTAGTTTTTGTTTTAAAACAGGAAACCTACATTCCCATTCAGAGCAAGTCTATGCTGGCAGCGTTAGACGTATGAAACTGTAACAAATTTAGATGGAAGGGAGATCTACATAGGATTATCTTGGGATAAATATGTCCAAACTAGATGCTTTACAGGTTTTCTGACTGCGTTTCATTTTTCTCTTACATTTTAAAGACATGTTATTTATGACAAAACAGTTCTTATCAAAACAAATACTTTTGAGGATTCCTTGAAATAACAAAGAGCACTGAACACTTCCAGGGGAAAATAATCTGCAGACCACAACTTTTAGGTTTAAAAGTCAGTAATACAATCTGAAAGTCTTCTTCACTGTGGTATTTGTTCGATAAGAGATACACGGGTATGAATAATAAACATTTTTTTCTGTTACATATGTCTGATGCTGCATCACTACTATCCTGTGCGGGATATTTACTTTCGGCTGTCTCAATTCACAGCATCCATGCGAGAAGGAAAGCTCACAGTGCATCACTTTGCAGCGAACAGTAACAGAAATTCACTTTACACCCATTGCTTTCATTTGCTAGTTTCCAGACATTTTTAGCACTTCGTTCCGGTCCACGCATTTCCTCTCACCCGACTCTGCGGGCACAGATCTTAAATTAATCAAGTAAGCTGTGTATTTGACAGAGCGAGCACCTTTTTGTCCGAAGTGAAGGTCCCTTTGCTTTTTAACGTCTGTCGGTGCTCCGTACGAAGACCGTCTTTGCTGGCTGTGCCTGAAGTGACAGTACGGTCTGTTACACCCATTTCTGCCGCCTTTGCCATCGCTGTAATCCGCATAAAACGGACAGTCAATCCCTCGGAAGAAGCCGGTGGATCTTAACATTATCTCTAGATGTTTCTCTCATGCCCGCAAGACCACCCTCGGTGTTTCTTTCCGTGTAGGATTGTAAACGCACGGCAAACTCTTGTGGGAGCGACGGAACAATAACAACGTCTCTACGGCGCCATGTTGAATTCGACCAGACTTAAAGTCTCGCGTGAGGTTCCAGATGCCACGCTCGATGACGTCACAGAACTATACGCTGATAACGGTTAATGAATCCGAAGCTTAACCACTGATTTTAAACGAAAACTGGCGTCTACTTAAGGAAACATTTATACTTTGAAAAATCGCTTTCAAATAGAGCCAAAGAGATTAACTGAAGCGTTATCCATTTATGATCCACAAGCGTCATCAAGTTTTCCATTTACTCCTTCAGTAAGCTACCCCTAGACACACAAAACATTAATACTAGTTGTAGTCTCCAGGGTCGTCAATGTGTATGAGTTTGCACGTCAAATTGGGAAAGGTTTAACATTTTTTATTTTACAGGAATGCTGTAGTCGAGCTGGAAAACATTGCAAAAGAAACTTTCAAAACCAGGAAATAAAAAAATTTAAAAAAAACATTCTTTATTACACTCCAGGTTCGCAATCATGGCTTCACAGTTGCCAGGTCTGAAAATAACCCGCTCCAGATAGTTTTCCTCGACACTGAGAAATAGCTTATAGGCCAACATGAGGAGCCTTTAATTTTAATTAAAAATAAATAAATTCGCTGCACATTTGTCGTCAAGTACAAAATCTTCAACTCCACATTTAAACGTTATGTGAATAAATTGGTTAGAGTAACCTCTTAAATACGAGCACAAATTTGACGTTTACAGTTTTAAGCTATATCTGGTTGGACTGGCTCAGAGCTACTTTAAGTTATTTCAGTTTATTTAGCGCAAAAAAGTCTAATCCATTGTAATCACAATCCAGTTACTTCAAAATTTGTCCAATTCATTCACACAAAGCCAGTTCCATAACAACATCCTAGCTAAGGAAATCGACAGATTGCACCAAAACGTTCCTTAGGTCCAGTCCCCCGTCCTTAGCGTGCATGAGGCGACTGTGGAGAGAAACGACTCCCTTTTAACAGGAAGAAACCTCTGGCAGAAACAGACTCGGGTAGGGTGGTCATCCTCCTTGACCAGCTGGAGTTTGAGAGGAGAGAAAAGAAAAAGACAAGTCTTACACACACGTTAACAGTTGCGGATGGCTCAAACAAAATTAGCTCCGTTTGCACTTTTCTAAAACTGGCAGACCTTCTGACCGACGGGTCGTCAAACATATTTAACCTTAAGCGCTTCCTAAATCGATCCTTATACCCACCTCCAGCTCTACCGGCAAAGTTTAGACAAAACAGTTGCTGGGGTTTTTGTAAGCTTCACGCAGTCACGTGGTGTTATCACCAGGTGTGCAAGGCAGTTAATCAGCGAAAGGATCATTAGCAATGGCTTCCAAGGGAAACCAAAGATGTCAATCCCCCAAATGCGGAGGGGGATCATAGATTTGATGAGTGTGGGCGGTCAGATCCAGGCTAGGTGCTGTAATCGGGGTGGTCAGCACGGTGTGACTTATGGGGGAAGTCAAGTCAGGAAAAGAGCAGTGAAAGTAATAAACAACATCAGCTATGTTGTACACGTTGGACAGTTGGAGATGATAGTAGTGGAAGTTTGGATGAGAGAAGGCATAGTTGAAATATCTCATTTTTAAAATCTTTCTAAGAATAATATGTTGGAGTCGCCGGAGGAAACAGCTGTGAACAGTAGGGAGTGCCCAGTACCCTATAATAACTGAGATAGGCTCCAAAATGGAAGCATATGACACTGAAAGATGAGATAGACCATTTAAAAGGATTAGTGAAAGAGACTGATTTAAATCAAGATGTCAATGATTTGGATATGTCTGCATAAAAAGAAAATAGTGCTAAGGTGGACAAAAGATTGTGAAAGTGTGATAAAATCTAGAAATAAAGCTTTGAAATAGTTTGAAAGAAACTTGTACGTTCCAGAAGCTTATTGAATATAAATGATTACAGGCTAAAGTATGGGAAATGATAATAAAAAAAGACATGATATATGAGATTAAAAGGGAATGTGGATCTCCAGTCTTGGTCAGAAATAAAACCACAGCTGTGATAGATGAGGAGAAAGTAGAGATGCTGGTTCAAACTTCAGAGTTGTAACAATATTAGTGAAGAAGGGAAAATGGGAAGAGAGACTACAATGGCTGAGAATAAGGAACTAATACAAGACGAAGATGGCAGTTATTTAAGAAATGTGCCATTTTATTAGATTTCTATCATGAAGTTTGGGGAAAAGAGAAATTGCTGCAAATCTGAACCGAAGCGGTTATAGTACCAATGTATTATTAAAGGATTGCACAAGCCCAGGGAATTAAAGGCCTATTGCATTAACATCTAATGTGTGGATTAGAATAGAAATAAAGGAAGCACAGACTAACAAGGTGCGTGTGGTGGCTTTCTTCTTTGACACAGAGAAAGATTATTTGATTTTGTGGAGAGAAGGAGTATTAATTAAATGTAGTAAATTATGAGTTAAATTCAAATGAATCGATGCTTTAAGGATTTCCTATATGGCAGATTATTTCAAGCTAGAATAGTTGTTTTTCAGTCAATTTTGATGTGGAAACTGGAACACCTCAAGGTAGCATAGTGAGCCCTCTGTTGTTTTCTATCAGGATAAATGATGTTTTCTAACATTTGGAAAAAAGGAATGGGATTTTCACCAGACGATGGGGCTGTTTAGAAGAGGGGTATGAATTTAGAATTTATTATCACAAGATGCCACTGTTAAGATAGAAGAATGGTCAATTAAGTGGGGCTTTAAATTGTTAGTAGAGAGTTTGGAAAGAATGAAACACTTTCAGGTTTATAGGATTGTGGTTGAATGAAAGAGTGACATAGATGGTGTATATTTAGAAAATATTTGACAAATGTAAGAAAGTAATAAATGTTCTGATATATTTGGTAGGGAATGAATTGGAGGCAGAGAGAGGTCATTTTACGTGGGACTGATAAGCTCACTATTAGGCTATGGATGCATAGCTTTTGGATCAGCAGCAAAGTCAGACACTATTCAATATCAGTTTATGTTCAGGTGCCTTTGGAACAACTCCAACATCAGCATTGCAAGTGGAGATGGGAGAAACGCCACCAAAACTGAGGAGAATACAGACGTCTTTAAATTACAGCTGAAAGCCACCTGACTGAAGAGATAATGACACCATTGTGGGAAAAGGGAAAGGAGAACAACAGAAAGTTGTGGGTGGATAGTTGAACCGAAAGCAACAGAAATGGAAATAACGGAAACAGACTTCAGTCTAATTGTACCACTCCCAGTCATACATTCATGGATACTTCCTAAAGCAACAGAAGACCTCCCAATGCAAAACGAACAATGACAAGGACTTTGTTGTGCACCCACAAGTAATTAAGACATACACAGAAAACATTATTAGACCTTTATTCACATCTATACAGATGTTTACAAAATACAAAAAAGAAAAGAGGCAGTGATAGATTATCAATATATACAGTTAGCAGTTCTGTTAGCATTGCAGTGAAATATGATCTCAATAAGCAATAATATGCTCAGATTCAAGTTCTTCGTTAATGAGCTTAAAAACTACTTTTCAGGGAGCAAACCTGATATTCTGATAGAGATCCAACAAAAAAATTACAGAATTCAAAATATGGGAGCCATTGTGATGTCGGTATGGATACCAGCACATTTAGGAATAAAAGGAAATGAAATAGCTGACATGCTAAAGGAAGCCATAGCAATTGATCGTATCGACACTGCAGCTCCCTTGAGTAAAACAGAGTTGGAATAATTGCTTTTAAAGAAAATGTTTTTGTTTTTGTTGAACTATATTGAACAAGGAGAGCTAACGATGACTCTTGAGGAAGAAAAAGATGTTTTACTGGGAAATTCTGAAGAGAGACAGCATAAATTTCAGTTTCAGTATCTTAGGAGAACAGGGTTAATGCAGATGATTTGAGGTAAGTTTGAGGGTTTTGTGTTAGTTTGTTTTGTGGAATAGACGTCCTGATCCACACTCCAGACCAGCTGGAGGCGGTAATACACCAAAATATGGTACGACAACTGCCGTAAAAACCAAAGAAAGAAAGAGAGAAAGGCTAATTGGCTGCCTTTCTGCAGGTGGACCTCTTTAGGCCAACTTCTTTTGGCTCTTAGAGAGTTATTGTTCACACAAAGGAACACTGGAGGGTAGGTGTGTCAAATATTACTAATATAAGCTGTGTTCATTTCCTTTAAAACACTAATGAGGTTGTTGTATTAGTATTTAATTACTTTTGAAGCCTCCTGGTGTGTAATATGTATTGTTGGCTCCTATTATCACCTATTAAATTCACCATCAATGCTTTGATATCAAAAGAAAATATGTGCTTTTTCTCCTCTGCAAAAATAATTGTTAATGTCAAAAGTATTCATGTTTGCACATTCAAGGGAAAGTTTTAGGTCCAAATGAGAGGCTGAAATGTGGCAGCTATTGCAAACATGTGTTGAGAATCTGAGAACAAAGGCTCCTGTGAATACTCCTGTGCTCTGGTCACTGCAGCAAACTGCTGTGAGAATGACAAACTGTAGGCCTCCTGGCTACACGGACTTCAATTTTCCTTTTGTTCTGATCTCCCCAATTGTCCGTCTCAGACTTGATTATATCACCGGTGCCATCAAAAGACTAAGTGAAAAGTCAGGACTTCATGGCATCATGACCTAAAGTTAGTTTTTATTGAACTGTTTTTAATGATTTATGCATCTGAGACAGTGAAATTGCTGTTTAAGTGTGACATCTACTGTCTTACACCAAAAAACACCTGGAAATATTTCAAGCTCATCAGGCAAAAATGAGTGCGAGATATTTACAGAGATAAAATTTGTTTAGAAATGCTTCGTGAGCTTGAAAAAGGCTGGGGAACCCCCTCCCCCTCCAACCTGCCTCTCTCCATGTAATGTTTCACGATCAAATGGGTCTAAGAATATAATCCACTGCACCCTTGTTAAAAATAAGAGTTTGATCCCGGCTGAGATTCCCTGCATTAGGGTGACCTGTCCAGCAGAGGGAGACACACATCTCTGCTTCCACACGTTCTGCTGGCACTGTACAGAAAACGCACTGTTGTTGCATCATTTAATTTCCTCTCGGCCTGTGACGTTTGCAATGCTGAAATAGAAGTTGCACAACAGACAGTTTGTTGAAACCGTGTACTTTCTGTATAAAGTGTAAACGGATAGTTTGTTTGTGGGTAAAGGTTAATGTAATTGTGACTCATAGAATAACATGACGTGTATCATTAATAGAGCTGATGCGATCATACATGACTTAATTCCTAGTGTTACAGTTCACATCCAAAAGTGGCATCAATACTCTATGCCGATTGGTTACTGTACGGCACAAATAAAAACAATATTACTAAAGATGCTTTTTGTCTCCTTTTCACCAAGCCTGGATACATGTTTCTTTACACCACCATGTTGGATCACAAATCATGTTGGATCTGTAGGGAGATCATAAGTTGGCACACGGGAGCTGCAGCTCTTGCAGCAGGTTGCATCAGTCTTGTCAGATGGGGCCTGTCTTTCTGAGAAGAGCGCCCCCACAGCTGCACTCCGTGTGACTAATGCAAGGTGAAACCAGTCACATTTCTGTACATGTGGAGACAAGCGAGATCATATTTACTAACAGCCAAGGACATATGTGATAGTCTGCCCACATATCAGAGAGTGTTACTGATAGAAGGATTTACCACGCAGAATCGGATGAGATGGCCTCAGCCAAAAGATAAGAACGCTAGTTAATATGAAACAAGTGATACTGGGAAAAGTGCTTGTCACAGTAGTTTTTGAGTTTAAACTTATAAATGTGACAAAAGACCCAGGCAAACGAAGAAAGTAGTTCAAAGCATTTTATTGAATTTTTTTTCAATTTTTTTTTTAGAAAAAAACAATACAAAATTATGTATCAACTGTTCATAAATGTTGCCTTGAGTGAACTGCAATCATTCACATGGTACAGTAAAGTGCATATCTTAAATCAAAATATCTTTTGTACTTGAAGGATTTTTGTACTTTAAATTTCTTCCCCTGAACACTAAGGGGCTTGGGGCGATTCAGTGTTAAAAATCAGGCGTCGGCTCAACACGCTTGAAGACTGTCAGTATAAACAGAAGAACCCCACATCGTGCCTATGAAAAGGAGCCGTTTATAGAACATTTGATCAATGTTGCTGGATTGCAAATTCTTCGCCTTCAGGCTACATTCAAACTGTGGGGAGGGTTGGTGATACTGTCCATCTGAATGACAAAATTTTAACACTTTGTTTAACTTCAAAATGACAAACGATACAAAACAGAGGCTGTAGGATATCATTTTGCCGCCCGCCCTTCCTCTTAAAAGGCAGTCCCAAAACACCCCCCTCCCCCCAAACTGCCATTTGATAGATAGTAGAAATGGTCATGACCAAGAAAACTCAGACTTTACCCATCAGGATATTACAGAGTACGGCCAAAGTGTGCGTTTACGAGTATCCAACCCTATCAAAAAGTAGGGACTAACTTGTATGAAGCTCAGAAGGGAGAAAAAGGCAGAATACTGAACTGTAAAGGTTTGGTTTTTGTTGTTTTAACCTCTAAAGATTGCCTTGATCTTCAGCCTAATGCTTTAAGATTGATAGCAAAGTAGTTTCCAAAACTAGAGAAAACAGCTGCATACTCAGATTCAAGTAAGTCTTATTATAAGACATAAAATCCCATAATGATGCATCTGTAGAAAGTATTTTTTTTTTTTTTTAGAACTATTACAGTGTTCTATTATCAGCATAACGGGTCCTTTGACACCATTTCCAGAGTACCGTCGCTGCAGTGCTAGCAACAGGACGTGGAATCTGACGTTTCCCCCCCACTGCTAAGTGATGGATCATGTTTTCAATGTCATGACGTGAACCCTCTTTGGTGAAATGGCTCCAGTGCTGAGACCTCATCACCAGTCCATTACCTGCCTGTTACAGAAAGAGCTTTGACTTATCGGAGTAATAAAAATTATTGCCAACTCTTACATATTGAAAAAAAAAAAATTAAACTTAAAAACTCTCCTTCACTGGGCATGAATGCTCCATCTCACCTCATACTCTGAACATAAAGGTTTTAAAAGGAAAATATCTCCTGAACAGCACCTGAATAAAAATCATACAAGATGAAAGCTTATCGACAGCAATACAAAATAAAAAAAGAAAGTGTGGCACATTGACGTGGAGTTTTCAAACATGAAGAATAAAGTAAACTTAATACAGCTAAATGTCTGGAGGATTTTTTTGTGTGGAATGTTTTCCTTTTGTTTTTTTTTCCTTTAATAAAATCTCATCTGCCTCTTACTTGTCATAATTTTTTGTTCTGGAAGGGGTGAGAAGACAATAAACGGCAACACCTTTTAAAGAAAAATGGTCCAAATAACTTAAATGTATTTGATCAACAAATTACACTCTGGTCAGTGGCCAAAATGTGCTTTTCAAACCCCCTTAACAGGAGTTGTTTTTACTGACAAAATATTTAAGTTTAAATATAATGCATAAATTCATCTGTAGGAAAAAAAGAAAAAATCCAAAAAAAAGGGAAAAAAAAGAAAAAAAAAGGACAATTTGTTAGAGCAAAGGAGACATGTCACAGATTCTTTACAATGAAAGTACCACTGACCCCATCTCACTTGTGAAGCCATTGAACATCATCTAGAAATAGCCTGTACCAACATAACCGGCATTACAAGCTCAGAATTTTTAGTTTTTGGGTTGCTTTACACCGTAACCAAGTTAAACAGCCGTATACCATTAGACTTGCCTGACAGCCTCCAACAATTGCTGTGGCCACCAATAATTTGTCATGTGGTCACATAAAAACTATGGATTGGTGAAACGGTAAGTTACAGCTTGTAGGGCACAGGTGAACATTCTTTGCTCTTGAAGCATTAAGTGCGTGGCCACCAAGCTGGATGAGTGCATGTGCCAATCTCAGACATTTACAGAAGAGGCTCAGATGTGAGGAATTTTAACTTAAATGTAGGAAAACAAAATCTTTGAGGAGTCCCTAGCCACAAAATGGACCACACCAGGCACAGACAGCATTGGCTTACAGCCCTCCGACCCCATATACTAAATCCTTTAGAGACAGAACAGCCTTCATCTTGGCATATTGCATAAGCTTGTACGTATCTGCAAATGGGCCTTTCATGCGTATACATACAGGCAAAGAGAACATTCCAGATAACTTAATTCACAGTGGATCCAGCTGTAACATGGGAGCAGCACAACAGGTTGTCCTTTGGTGTCTGAGCTTAGTTTCAAAGAAAAATGTTCTGACTGTATGGAGGAAGGGAAAAGGGAAAAGGGAAAAACAAACAAACATCTCCCAAATCATTAATTGGCCTTCCTCCCAAACCTGAATGTACACATTTGTGTTTCTTATATGCAGGCCCTGTGCTGATGTGCTTCAGAAGTGCTGGATAACGGCAGAAGGCATTTAGAGATAGGGCTGCAAGCAGCGTCTCCCTTTACAGCGGCATCAAAGCCTGAATAGCAGGGGAACCAAGGCCAGCTAGAATCAGAGAGAGGGGTCAGAAGTGGGTGGGAGAGTCTCAGGGCAGTCTTTGATCTGGATCCTAATTGTAAGTGAGGGTCAGAATTCCAGCTTCAGGTTCAGGCACAGTCTCCCACGATAACGAGAGGGGCCAGGAGCTGACGTAGCTCTGCAGCAGACACGGGTCCTCCTTTTGGCTGACTGTTTCGCTGCCTGCGCCTGGCCAGCTTGGACTTGGAAGGAGGAGTGAGGCGCACAGAGGAGCCAGTAGCGTTGACAACATATGGGACTTCCTGATGCTGTTGGTCTTCCATGTCATCCTGTTGAGCTAGCTGTCGGTTTACAGCCATGGCTTTGTCAGAAAAGAATGTCAGATCCCTGGTACTGCTGGTTCTGATGGACAAGAAGAGGAAAAAACAACCAAAACTGTAAAACAAAGGAGGTATACATGTTCCAAATATGCTATTTCAAAGCGTCTTAACTAGTCACAGCTCTAAAGTCTTACCTCTGATGTAAGATTGATGTTGATAAAGTGTCAGATGCACCCTGAATAGTAAAGAAGACATGTTTGTTTGTTAGAAACAAAGTCAAACACGATCAGGTCATCTTTGCTTGCATCACACGTGCCTGATATATGGAAGTGATCTGAAGGATTCAGACTTACCCCTTGCACCCAGATGTGCTGCAGCACCTGGCTGGCACTCAGGCGGTTTTTGGCATCTCGAACCAGAAGTTTGGATATCAGATCTTTGGCACTTGAGGAGATGTGAGCCCAGTCCTTCTCTGGAAACTCGTATTTTCCTTCCTGGATACTTTCAAACAAGGTGTTCTGGAAATGAACAAACAATCTCCATCAGTTACATTTGTCCAAACAGAGAAAAATGTCATTTTCGCTTCATCTCTTGTCCTGTGTTACCTGGCAGGTGTGGCAGGGTTCTCCCAATTCCCATCCACAGTCACCGCCACAGCGGCCTACAAATGGTGGGTAGCCACTCAGCATGATGTAGAGGATGACTCCAAGGCTCCACAGGTCACAGCGCTTGTCATAGATTGTAGCCTCTTCACTAAAGGCCTCAACTACCTCAGGTGCCATGTACTCTGCTGAACCACACTGTGGGAAGACAAACAGAAAAACAAGTTTGTTAGCCCTAGGGATGATGTAAAGCCGAGCCAACTATAGCAGAAATGAGGCCATCTAAAAGAAACGATCCTCTTAGCTGCTGCTGCACTCCTTTCAGCCTATACCTCGTGGTTGCATATAAAAGCTTGGAGTCTATTCTTGGGCAGTGTGGTGGTGGGGGAGGTCTGTATGACAGTCACATGCTTATCTGCACTGATGCAGCCATTTAAAATTTGTCATACAACTTTTCTCTGCTGAAGATCCCCGTTTGGAATATCGTGTTGTGAAGAGAGTGTAGACAGACAGCAGCTTTGAGTCACTGCTTTGGAGGCAAGGATAAACCCAGATCCTTCACTGTCTTATGTAGCCAGGGGAAAAAAAGAAAAAAATTAGGCCAAACACAGAGCGAGGGAAAGAGGATTGGCTGTTGTGGGTGGCCAGACACTGGGCTGGGCCCTGGATAGTTGCATAACTTTTAAACATAACTGGCAATATTTTTTGTAAAGAGAAGAAGGTTCTTAGTTCAGCAGAAGTTTTTTTTTTTACGAGTTACAGCAAGAATTAGGAATTGCAGATTTCCAAGTATATTCTGAATGCCAGATTGGGAAGAATTCCTTAACTTTTAAAGCTGTAACTCAGTCTGCATAACTGCTCACACTGAGTAGGAATTCATTGTGTCCCTGTACCATGTACCAGCTGTCTCTAAACTCCACCTCCACCCTGCTGCTTCCTTATATAATAAAATTCACTGCACAGACAAAGCTGCCTCTGTAAAAATCCCTACCCCCACATTTCCAACATGAACAACATGTCTGGTGACTGCGAACAGAGACGAGCACCAAGGATTCAGACAGCTGTTAAATACACGCAAACCAAAAGACAAACAGCGGATATTTTGGTCTTAGGTGTCTAAAAAAAAAAAAAAAGGGCATTATAAAATACAAAACAAGTCGAGAAGTAGACAGCCAGTCCAGTGCTGCTTATATCTGCCACTGAAAAGGCAGAGGTGGTGCAGCAAAATGGTAATCGCAGCACTTAGCAATCTTAACTCTTATTTGTCCTTTCTGTACACCTTGACGGTAAAATTGTTCCCATACCTTCCTGTAAGCTGCTAATCAGCAGAATTAGTTGGTATTGCAACCTGGGGCTTTCCTGAAACCATGTGACGAGTCAGACCACACTGATACCACTGATGACACACACCTCTGCTGTTTGTCAACGACAGGATTATCAGAAGAGGCTTAGAGGAAGAAGACCTTGGTTTCTAACTGCTGCAGAAAAACCTTGACATTTCAGGCAAAGCAGACAAACTGTGCAGAGTTTTTCCCCACAGAAAAGTCCCTTTCAGGTCACACTATACACAGCACAAACGCCTCAACAATGATGTTTAAACACATTCAGAGATACCAATAACTTAGCAATAAATGTCACATTGCGTTATACTGTGCAACAGCAGCTGTAGGAATGTGGTTAAAAGGGGGGGGGTTACAAGTGCCACTAGCGAAATGAAAATCAGATAACATTGTTCTTGTGATCAAGGCAACAAAAACAAGCCAAAGCGCATGACCAGACTGAAAATTTGTCCCTCCCAGTTACCCTCCCCCGCCCACAGATTTAGCCAATCACAGCTCAGTTGCTAGGTGTAGGGGAGAAAAGACTCAGATTTCTAGAACAAGCCTTTTGCAGAGCCATTGTATGAAAAACAAAAAAAAAAAAATGCAGACCAGCACAAGTGTTGCTGGGGCCTCTGGGCGGAGACTAAGCTAAAAGAGGGATGTTTTTCTCTCGCACCACAGGACAGAAATGGGAAACGAGAGTTTGTATTTTGGTTTTAATGAAACTTCATGCCCAAGGACAC
Organism: Leuresthes tenuis; assembly: GCF_036924035.1. Classification (NCBI taxonomy): domain Eukaryota; kingdom Metazoa; phylum Chordata; class Actinopteri; order Atheriniformes; family Atherinopsidae; genus Leuresthes; species Leuresthes tenuis. The sequence goes on along the minus strand of NW_027325361.1, from coordinate 9,537,698 downwards.
CATCTTGTAAGTCTTTGTCACATTTCAAGGCAATTATACCGTGTCCTGACCTGAGGAGTCCATCCCCCCCCCCCCCCCAAAGAAAACCTAGTGGGTCCAAAACTCTGTTGAGTCTAGGCTCAACAAAGATGACAGAGTTGGGATACAGATAATTTCCAATAAAAATGATCTGTGCAACATAACTATACTCAACTTTACAGCAGACTAAACATAACGCCTCTAAACCATCTCGCCTTAAGGTCAGAGATATGCTCTTCACCCATTATCTTTGCAAAAGGAAGATAAAGATAGTCACATGGTGTTTGAGCCCACACCCACACATTCCTGCAGGCTAAACTGATTTTCTTCAGCTGCATCTATTCACTTCAGCAGACTACATGTTGACATATGCAGAAAGCTCTCCAGTTCAACTTTACCATTACTCTGTTGTATCAACTACCCCACCTTTTTGGACTGCTTCCAGACATATTACTTTGTGTTGCGACAACAACATTAGGTTTAAACAATCATAGCCTCGACACAAATGGGACTCAATATTTACCACTGATAAGGAACAGGACGTTGACGTTTACCTAAAGGCATCCTTTCCAAGGATACCATTATAAAAAGGGGGTAATTCAGTAAATAGTTCAAGCCATTTCAGGGAAGCTCCACGACAATGAACCGTTATAACCTCAAAACAACTCTCTCTCAATCAGTAAGCTATCCTGAAGCAAACACCGCTGAGTATTGCTTAACAGGCAATTATTAGTATATTAGGCATGATAAAGATGTTTTACAGCGTAAAAAACATCCTTATCTGCAACAAGGACACAAACCACAATATCAGCATAAGTGACCGGTTCCTTGCTATAAACTACAATTAAAAACAATGTCAAGCAGATTACATTTTCCTTCCCACAAAAACCACACCCATTAAAAAAAAAAAAAAAAAAAAAAAAAGGCGATAAAAGATTAAAGATGAGGAAAGTAAGGAGATTGACTTACAGGAGTCAAGAGTTCAGGGGTAGAGATAGGTGAGCTGTCACTGTTCAGCTTGATCCCGCTGCCCAAGTCAAAGTCACAGATCTTAACTGGAGAAATCTGACAGAAGGAAAACATGGTAATGATTTTCATTTCAGATCATTTGATATAGGAATAATAATAAAATAATTATTTTTTAAAAAAGGTCAAAATTCTATGCAGATTTATTATAAATGGCACCAACATCACCATGAGGCAAACCTATTGCAGTTTATAACTTTATTTGTTACCCTTTGAATCAACAGAAAGTAATAAACTCACTTTGTCTGCACTCTCACAGAGAATGTTTTCAGGTTTCAGATCTCTATGTGCCATTCCTGAAAAAGAAAACGATAAAAAGCATCAGTATTCATTGCGCTTAAGTGAAAAAAAGGATTTTCTGAAGTATGATTCAAAGTACAAACTGATCACTTTGCTAGTTTCAGCAATATAAATTTGTGTTTTTGTCACCGGTCGATTTGAACAGGAACATTTTAGCTAAAGCTAAAGTTGTCTATTCCAAACTGCTGGGTAAAAACCCATCTTCTACACATTTATCTTTTTTTTGGGAAAAGACAAACATTTACCACCATTATGTTCAAGTAGTCTTACCCTTGTTATGCAGAAAGTCTAGAGCGCTGGCAATGTCATACACAATAACGCTGGCTTCCTGCTCACTGAAGTGCTGTCTCTTGTGAATCTGTGCCAAAACTGAACCTAACAGGGAGGATTAATGAGAGTGAATCAGCCCTATTAAAAAGCTAAATGTAAATCACATGCAAAGACAAACATTGGCAAGATTATACAGCAATACTTACCTCCTCTAAGCTTTTCAAACACCAGGTAGAATTTGTCCTCCTCTTCAAAGAACTCCACAAGCTCCAGGATGTTCCTGCAGAAAGAGAAACAAAGTGGTTAGTAATGTCCCACAGAACGGGGAGGAGGAAAAGAAAATGCTAAAAACCATGCAAACTCATACAGGTTTTGACCAACAGCACCTAGAACTTGAAGGACTGGTTGCTTATAAAGAGCAAAGAGCAGGGTTTTTTTAAGCCCTGGATGTTCTGCATTACCACTGAACTCACATTTGTGAATACTAGAAAACTGCCTTCTGAGGAAGAGTACAGGTAGGTCACAACACAGCCTATGCAACAGTGAAAGAGAAGTGCGCTTTGGCAGTATTGATGGGAAGAAAGGAGAAAAAAAAAAAAAGTAATTTCTACAGACTGATATATTTGTACCTTATAACATAACCGATGTGAAACAACCAGATATCGACCTCCTATAGTTTAGGTCGACTCCTTTCTCGTCACAATCTGAGCCATCTCTCCTTGGCTGACTGAAGCAAAAGTACTATAACGCTCAAATCAAATGCTTAGCACTTCAAGCCCCGTCACAGAAACTTTGTGGCACCAAAAGTGGAATGCATCTTGTGATGCAGGACAAACTGGGTCTCTCAGTCTGCAGGACTGTCTAGTGCTATATGTTTTTAGACAACAGCAGTACATTACCTGTGGCCCTGGCACTGATAGAGCATCTCAACCTCACGGAAGACACGGCTGCGGCTGTGACCTGGTCTTTTTTCAATGATCTGGAACAGGAACAAATTCTAGTTAAGAAACATGTAAATAAAGGCAGTAGTTTTAAGAAAAACTGAGCTCATTCGTCTGTGAAAATAAACATTCAGGCACTGCCACCCTCTCACTCTGCACCACAAAAAAAAAAAAAAAAAAAAAAAAACCCTGCCCACAGCCATGTTTACACTAGAACAGACAATATTGGCAAGATTATACAGCTTTTACACAGTACCTTACAATTTGCTGCCTGCAAGACCACACCTGAAGTTTAACTGCAATCAAACATTATCCTGCCCTCTGGCATAATTGCAAAGATAGTTTGACCTACTTTCAGCTGGGCCCACAGACGGCAAGAGACCAGACTGAGAATGAAAACTCATCTGTATTTGTGTGTGTATGTATATGTGTATATACCCCTTTCGTGCTACCCACAGTTATGTGTTAAGAGCTCTTAAGTGTTCATAACTGTTCTCTTAACATCCCCACAAGTTAATCCAAAACTGTTTATGATAACAACAGAAAATTGTCTAAAAATAACCGCTTCCTAGAACTAAGCTACAGAGGCCACCAGCTGCATGATACCCTGCCAGACAGAGACAGACTGCTGACACCAAAGCAAAAGGCCTGAATTTTCCAGCCAGGGTTGGTTATTGTCTGACTGGGAGGCGGTGTATGGCTCCCTTCCTGGTTACTGGATTACAGCTGGTATTGAAGCCCAGTGAGGAGAGTGTTGCAATGTGTGTGAAGGATTAATGCACAGACAAGAGACCCATGAACAGTCCAAAGCCTGTTCACTTTTCAGTCTGAGTCAGCAGGAATAACAGTCCCCAATTAGCACACTTTCTGCTGATCATAACAAGACTGTATATTAGGAAATGGAAAAATGGATAGCTACCATACGAAGGTAAGGAGGCATATACTGCAAAGCTAGATTTATGGTAGTTCATCCAGATCGGCGATCAAAGCACAACCTACTGGCAGAAGAAGTCTTCACTAAATCTTACTCCGGGTTCAAACGTCAACCCAGGATTGTGAAATAACACCTTAAAAGTTTTGTCTTTGAGTCACAGACTGACATGTCCAGCACAGCTCTTTGCTTGTCCTTGGATTTCTGAGGCTTTTGCAATATGAGGACGCAACCCAAACGACCCGCCCCCAACATCACCATGTCTGGAGGGGGAGGGGAGAGACAGGACATCTGGCAGGAGCAATCTCAAGCCCCCCCCCCCCCCCCCCAAACTCTCAGAAGACCTTCAACAATCACAAACTTTCATGCCTCCTCCCCCAGAATTGAAACATCCCAAGGGATCTACCAAACTATCCTGGGTGTAGATAAACGAACTCAGTGCATGGTGACTTAAATATTAATGAGAATGATATGGACACTTGTACAAAGGGGAGTCAGGTTTTTAATCTATCGCTTTAAAAGAATTTACCTGCAAACTGTTACAAGAATAAGTATTCTACAAAGTTCTAGCTCCCAACAAGGAAATGAGAAACTATGTAAAAGTACCAAAAGGTAGGAAGTCCCCAGAAGTCATGACATGTATTCACATGCCCACACCCCTGAAGGAAAAGAGAAAGAAGTAGAGAACTGTTCTGAGTGAGAACAAAGTAGTGTAAACACCCTGGGTCACAGCCCTCATCCGTTGCCCCTCCTTCCTCTGTGGGTTTTGTTTTGGCACAGTTAGCAGAACATAATGTTCTCGCTACGAGCGTCCTCTGTAGGCAATAAGAATAAAGTAAAGGGGTGGGTATATCCCTCCCAGCTCGCCGATAGGCTCACAAACTGAAAACAGTGAAGAGAAGTGTCCGATAACTGCAACAGTGCATAAGTAGCACGGAGGAAACACTTGCAGACATTAGCTTTGAGGCCTGATCTTGATCAACAGATTTCTACTGACTTACATCCAGTAGCCTTATTTGCTTACATCTCACTCCTGATCAGCATTTAATGATTCAGGGGCCTCTGCAACATGCCTCTAAATATTCATAGTGATGTCAGCACAGTCCTAGGGATTTAACATATCTAAATGGGTTGCCAGCCACTGTCTCCCACACAGATAAGTGGCATGTGGAAATAGCTGCAGTGTTTTCAAATACACCCTAGTCATGCACAATAGGTGGCTGTGTCTTACCTTGACGGCATACTCCTTGTTTGTGATTAGATTGATGCAAGTTTGCACTCTGGCATAAGCGCCCTCCCCCAACACTTCATCTTGCAGTCTGTAGACATCTGTGTCAGAAAGAGCAGGTCAGGACAATTATATATCATAGCATTTAGTCAAGTTTTGTGAATAACGTCAATATAAAGTTATAGGCGGTAAAAGCTTTTACCCTCGAATCGCCCAGAGAAACTGTCAGTTGCCCGGCAACGCTTTTTCTTCTTGTTTCTCTTCTTGGCATCGGGAATGTCAATAGGCTGGCTGGAAGGCATGTCTAACAAAATGAGAGTATCAAAACTACCATGAGCTGGCAAATAAGAGTCGAAACACACTTTAAGAAGACTAAGAGGGGGGACAAAAGTCTATGATTTATCACATCTATAGGAAGTGTGATAGGCAGTAACAGTATTCCGGACACTTAAAATACTCACCATGTCTTGGGGAGGATCCAAAATTAAACGACGAATCAATAAGATGGGATCCATTCTTGGTAAAGTCCTCTGATTCAAAGGGATTTTGTCCCTAAAAAGCCAATAAATAACCTTGTTATAGTATGCAGTCTAAACCGGTTATTCATAACTGATAATGGCTGTCGTCATCCAACTTCCAAGGCCCATAAAATCAAAGTACAGTTGTAAAGATAAAAGCCCATCTGATAATACAAGAGTAAAGTTGGCTTAATGAGCTCATATCACAATTTCTGTAACAATTCTTTTATTATTAGCTCCAACATATTTAAATCAAGAAACCCATTTCCTCCACTCGCACGTGTTAGCAGGCCATATCCATGTCAGCATTAAGATGGGGGATAGCAACAGATGTGTTTATATATAGATAAGTGAAGTCCCCCCAGTGCAGGCTTCCCAAAGGGCGTGATTACAGCAGTTCAGCATCTTTCCTCCTTGGACTTCAAGCTCACCTTGAAGGAGCGGTGGAATCCTTTGACTTCGGTTATCTTATTTTGCACCATATTGTCTCGGTTTGTGGTGGATGTCTTGGCGGATGTGCGGCGGCAGTGGTGTCTGGGGTATCAATCTGCACTACTCCGAAACAGATAGTTGTCTCAGAGAGAGTCGCTAGTGATGACACTGCGCTAGCTGGTCAGCTTGCTGCGGCGCTTTAAACGGGAGCCCTAAGGACGACACCGCAACGTTACTTTCCACAGCACTGAAACAAGTCACTCGATTAAACTCAAGAAAACTGCTACAAGCCACGTTCAACTGAACATGTCACCAAATGACAAATTAGTACAGATTTGTGACATGCTAATGGGGGTACGATTTAACAATAGCAACCGCTACTTAGCTACAGAGTACATTTAATTAGTCTAAGCTAACTGGTCAGTTGCACACATGTAATCAATTAAGGAAACCTTTGAATGAAATAAACGACTCAAAATACAACCGTTTCACCAACATGAATACATAATGTCTGGAAACCACGCAGTCTTCAGTAAAACATTTGACGCGGCTGCAACGGCCGCAGGGAGGCCAACATCCGTTAAGCTAACTTATATTTCAGTGGCACTTTAACCAACCAGTGCACGCGAAATGACTGTTAAACGGATTTGTAATTGCCGTTAGACATCAACGACAAAAAAACAAAAACAAAACAAACAAAAAAAAAACAGTTAGTAGCTAATAATACCGCATTGGAAATTCAGCAGCATAAAAAGAGGCCTTAAATTATAATTTGCTGAATTAAATAAATAATAACGCTTGTTACTCACCCCGTTGTTAGTTTTATAGCTCCAGCGTTAGCGTCGTTGTTTCACCCACTGCTTCTACAGCCGCAGAGGGCGGTCAAGGGAGGGGGGATACGCCTAATAGTTGGTACGTGGAAGGTGGCTGGAAAGCTACAGCGTGGGTGATTTTATAACCTCCCGCTGACTCCACCCTCCTCACGATTGCGTCAACATGCTGGATGGATCACGTGCCTTCTAGAAAAGAAAACCATGGCAAGGTTCCATTTCATTTAATTTGTACATTCATGTCCTCCTCTCAAGGAAAAAAAGTAAAAACTATATTTAACGTACTACACACAACCCAGAATATATTATGGCTTAATGATAGTCTCTATTTATGTATTTAATAAGGCTTTAATTAGATTTCAAGACATAGGTCCGTAAAAAGCAGTTAAATAAATCAGTAAGATATCTGAATTGGTATTCGACCAGTGAGCTGTGTTTTGTTTCAGAGGCCTGGCCTCGGGATGTATAGAGGAAGGAAATGGTGACTACGTGCGTGTCGACACAGTACTGTTATGTGAGGAGCTTTGTGGAGACGAGAGCAACTTGTGGTCAAACTCGATCTTCACGTTTAGACGGAAACATATTAAATCAAAGCCTAGCTTTATGATTCCGATGCTGCAAAACAAAGCAACGTTAAAAGTCAAACATGGAGGGGGTCAGTCTATTTTAATGAAAGAAGAAGTGCAAGCAGCATCACATCGCTCTACCTCCTCTTTGTGTGTCACAGAAATGTAAGAACTATATTTATAAAGCCATAATCATCGCTCATACACCCAGTGATGTATGATTATGGTGAGGTGGGTGTTCAGAGAAATCCCCATCTGAGTCACTGCATGCAGCTTTGCACAGAGTGGTCAATGTAAATGCTTCTGAAGCGATAAAACCAGTGATTGAACCACAGGTTAGCTGTTTTACTTAAAGGCCTTGCATTCAGTTATTTACTGAATATGAGTACATAAAGTATATACCATGAGAAATATAACTGTCGGCGCTGCATACTGGTTGATTTCTTGTGACTGTTAAGGTTGCATTTAGCCACGTTTCATAATGTCACACAGCTGTGAAATACATGTCGTACACGTTTGCGATATACATATCATAGGGGGTGACAAGCAGGTGTGTAAACAAGCCACGGTCCCCACATTCTGTGATGTTTGATGACGCACAGATGCACGTTTTGGAGCCAGATCGGGAGATTGTTCAGATGAGGGTGGTGGCATTGTGTCACGGTTGTGATAATGAAAGCAATCCAGGTACTCTGATGTCTTAGAGATCACGCGTCTCTCTTGACCCATCTGCTAATTGTGAGATGCCGCAGCAATATTGCCACAGACTTGGCACACTCATGCAGTATTTCCAGAGATCAAATGTGGCTTGCAGTCAGCAGAGTCTTTCCTCATATCTGCATTGTCTGTGTAAATGTATTAATTAATTATGTTAAGATATTCCCAACAGGAAAAATATATAATTCTTTGTATTTTACCATGTGTTGCATTATCTGCTAGAAGTCTAAATGCTATATCATTCCATGTGTTTTTTTCCCCCTCAAATTGTATGTATTCCCCTGTTACTTATCATTGCAAATAATTATTTGTCCACTGTCCTACTCTTTGTAGAATTGATATATAGTTTATCAAGGGTGTTTTTAGTGAAAACCATGTAAGGCTTGTTGTTGGTTGTCAGCAGTCTTGTGACCGGAGACTCTGTGCCTCTCCTCCTCCTTCTTTTACCTTCCGCCCCTCAAACATAAACTTAATGGTAGCAAACATTACGCAAGCTTTTGGCCCATGCTCTGTAGCAAAGAGAACACGGTGTAGTCGAGGCTTTTTGTAGGAAAACAAGATCTCACTTGGAAGTGCAAGGGGTGGGTCTGAGTTACATCAGGTCAATGGAAAGAGGAATGAATACCTTCATTTTCTGAAGCCAGAAATTTTCCCGGGGAGGGGGCCATCTTTTTAGATTGAGGTTATTCCAGTCTGAAATTTGATATGACAGAGGTGTGTCTCTGTTGTTGTGTTCACCATGTTAACTGCAGCTCAGAGGTTCTTCCTCTGCGACGTCCCAATGCCTCATACCATGCTGGTATGATAAGATAAGATAAGATAAGATAAACCATTCTAATACTGTTTTAAATGTAATTTGCTGATATCATTGGTAAATCATATTGATATAAACTTCTTGGATCCAAATACTGACCATTCTGCAATGACTCTTAACTCTAAACTCTTGTATTATATCAATTTTCCTGCTGCACTAAATATATGCAGGCTGAATTTGGGGGGTGAATGGTACAAAGTCATGCAAGAGACAACTAAAACATTGCTTTTCATGTCGTCGTAAGAAATATTGAACCTGAATAGTGCACAAAGTGTAAACATCACACAGCCTTAGATGAAATATGTGGAAACATGAGTATGTATGAGCAACCATGTGAAAGTTTGGGATAAGATGCAAAGGTGGAAACAGAATTCCTTCCAAACTGTTCCAGTCAAAGCTTACAGTGTCTATAACTATGACAGTAAAAGATATAAAAGCGCAAAAATACATTTTAGATTCATATTATTGATAGAAGATGACTGACACACTGAAATGACCTCATTCAGGCACAGTTTGAACCTATAGGACTTGTTGGCTAAAATATTCCTTCAGTACAAACAGTGCAGGATAACAGAAGTCATACCTGCAAATGCATTCATAAAATTTTGTTTTGGGCGCATACGAGTAACACTGTCAAAGGCCACCAGGATTTGTGAGCTACACACAGCCAGATCTCTTACACTGTTACAATCGCTTGCATACTTTTCTCAAGTTGGACGGTCGCAGTGTCCCAGAATGCTGTTTGCACCCTCTCCAAGAAACCCTCTCAAAACAAAATGCTTAAAAGGAAGCAGCTTCCAGATAGGAAGACACATGAGACATCATCTCTGGCAGAAAGGGACGCACTTCAGGATTTATAGAAGTGAGAAGGGCACCCGGTCCACTGATTTGACCCTGAAAAACCCTTTCGCACAGAACTGCCAAAGATTTCGCAACAGCATTTTTATTTATCTATTTGTTTTTTGTTCCGACTTTGTTTCAAGTTGTGCTTTTGGAGCCCTTTGTGTTATTTTTTTGCACTTTGGTCGTGTTATGTAACCATGTATGTCAAAGCATTTTGAAATAAATCTTGTTCTTATCGTCTTGGAATCTTATTTCACATTGGGAAACTTAGCAAAAAACGGTAGCCAGCCCGTAGAAGAAAGGATTTTGGTCATTTTCTGAATAACTAGCCGTAATGCACGTTTCTATACAATGTTCCCATCATCGTGTGTATCATTTCTTACATTTTCTCCAGCAGAACATTTAGATGTTCAATTCAGTGTAACAACAGCACATTTTTAAGGATTTTGAAGCAAATACGAGGCATTTCTGCTTGAATCGTTTTTAGTCATCTGTAAACCTCTTAAAAGAAAAACTTTCCTCTGGGCCTCATTTACATGATATATGATCTTACTGTGTCTACAAGTATGATCATTTTGCTACATTGTACAAACTACAATGCCATGAGGCACCTGACTCACACACAAGACCGTTAAGGGTGTGTGCCCAATCCAGCACTTGCTGAGTCACATTATCTCCCAAACCCTTTTCTCTCTAGGTAAACAAGCACACTGTACCATCAAAACAACAGCCAGACACGGCTGTGTAAAACCAGAGTTGGCCATGCTTCAGTCTGATTGGCCGTGGCCACAAATTCCTCCCTTGTTCTCTACCTCTTGCCCATCATTCCCCTTCACATCCTGCAACTGCAGAGGCCGTCTGGTACATTCCAACAGAGAAAAACACAGAGGGGGGGAGGGAAGAGCAAAAGGTGGGTTGGATGGAGCTCGTCTCACACGCAAGAAGCATAACACATGCTGCCAGAGCAGAGTGGAGTATTCCAAGGAAGCCACTGTTAGAGGAGAGGAAGAGGAGGGACAATCCTGTTAAAGGATCGGGTTGCAGAAGGCTGTGAGGTCATTTCAGCGGGTGATGTTCCTGCAGCAGATTATTACATCATGTTTGTTTTCAATTTCATACAGGCACATCAGAATTTCACCTTTTCTCAGCTCGAACCAAGGACGTGGAAGTGGAAGTGGTGTGTTTAAGCTGCGAATGCTCGTAGAAATGCAGTTTGATGCAGAACATTCGGTTGGCGTGACTGATAGTAGCCTTGAGCTGTACATGTTTTCCAGTAGGATCAGTAAGTGATGTTATTTTGGAGCAGGGGATGTCCCAGTGGGAGCGCTCTCCCTGCCAACAGACACACACTGGGATGATTTTTCACAAGAGCAGATGTATTTTTGGTCATTTCCTACTTAAGCTCCCTAAAATCGCCCTCTGAGGACAGAACTGCTCCAATAAATCTACCCCTCGCTTTAAATATGTTTGAAAAGTTATAGCCATTAGACATTTTTTGATGAATTTTAAACATTTTTGTACAAAATACAGCATTTACATCACCATTTTGGTTTGACCCAACACAAATAAAACCTGTGTACAGATGCTCTTTATCACATCTATAATATCTAGAAGCTGTGAGCTGTTCCCTTAAGAGTGTTGATCTGATTTAGATCATCTTTTGTGGCCCAAAGAGAATAAAAGTATGTCACAGAATTATTTTTTTCTTCTTTCAGTCTATCCACCAGTCAAACCTCTTTAGAATTAGCCTTTGACCCAGTTGGAGTTGCATTAAAATGTGTGAGTGTATCACAACTTCTTCCTCTTTTTATACTACATTTTTATAGCAGCTGCAGGTGGTAGTTTTTCAGGTTTACAAACGAGAGTAACATAAATCACCTCATAAATATCTAAACAAAATGGCAGTGATCATGTGTACTCTGCTTTATTATCTCTGACATCAGTTTCCTTGAGAGTGATATAAAAAAATGATCGGGTTGTTGGGACATCTGTGCCATTTGGAGACAGCAGCAGTGTTGCCTTAACATCTTGACAACGCTCATCAAGATCAACTTTCAGTGTTGAAAGTGTGTCAGTATAGTTACATTTGTCTGAGGTCATCAGTTAAAATTATCTTGAGTTCATTGGACTGAACACTGTCTGTTTTTTGTCCCCCTTATTTAAAGGGAAGGGTACAAAAAAGGCCTTTCAATATAACACCTTTCAAAACAGTGTCATTGCCCACAGTTCAATGCTAAAGCATATTATTATTACAACACAACATTTCACCTGAAAGCTCAGACAGTTTCATGTTTTAATGTTGTAAAAGCAGGATTACATTAGACGACACATGTGCATCCACTAAATCTGTTGAATATACTTAAATTTCCTGTAATGAAAATTATTAACTATTCACTGACCTCCGGGTGAGGAAACAAGGGAGAAATGTCCCTCTACAATATGCACTTTGCAAAGTTAGTCACATGTTTAAGGTTCTTAGAAGTTGTTTTTTAATTTTTGTTTTCTTTAGCAGGTACCTGGTGTGCAAGATTGCTTCTCATTCCTTATATAATTCAGTCCATTAAGACTGACAACTGCCACTAAGTCCGGATGGTTGTTGATCCAATCAGCTGAGTTCATTCAAAACAAACCTCCCTCTATTCATTGCAGTACAGTCTGGCCTGTTTCTTACATAAGCAGCTTGGCCTGAATCAGGTCTCTACTTCATGACTATAACTGGTACACTGGGCAGATTTCGTAAGAGCAGAAACTGTAGGATAACGATATTTTATAGGAGCGGGCAGCTTTTAGTGTCTGATGCCACCTGGTGGGCGTTCGGGAACTCGGCCTTTTGAGCGGGCTTCGCCTCCCGAGCGTCGTCATGTGAGGTTTGAGTCTCGTGTGCCCTACATCTGCCAAGAGAATCTGCAACAAACACCTGCGGCTTTGACATCTGAGAACCTGCCTGCTGGCAGAAAGCCCGGAGTGTAACACAACACAGCCATGACAATTACATGAGTCACTTGCAGCTCATAACTGTATCTAGTTCATCTTTAAATAGAGGATAACTTTTAAAAGATTTCCCTAAGATTTCTCCAAAGGTCAAAGGTGGCATTTCGTTACTGTAAAAATTCAACCCACGTTTGTTCTACCAGAAAAAAGACTTTTGAAAGTCAAATTGTAAGAGTAGAGAATCATTTTAATGTAACAACAAAGTGATTTTAGAGACGTACAGAAAGAAATCCTACTAATTTAAGATTATTTTAAACAGGGAAAGATGCTAGCATCCCGGAATGATTGAGCTTCAATAAAATAGAAAAAACATCAACACAAACATACACCCCCTTAATACTGTGCTCCGATAAAATGTCTGAAACTTTTTTTTTTTTCTTAAAAGGAACAGAACGCCTCACATGACAAGGTTCCAGGTTAAAACCTACAGTATGTGGCTAAAATAGATTACAGTACTTAAATATAAAAATAGACTCTGAATTTGTTTGCTCTTTTCGCTCTCCGATTCAGACTCCCAGGTGGACGGATGCGTTTGTGCGCTGTGTCCACGGGTCCCTCAGTGGCACATCCGAGCGGTCATCTCTTTCTGTAGCAGACACAAACCACAGCACAGTGAGTCCAACATAAGGAAGCCACACCACAGCACAATGCTGAATATTACCACGGTTTATAGTGAGGTGTAAGGCACGGCAGCAGGGATAACATTCACAGAAGAAAATATAACGTGATGAGAAAAGAACTTGAACGTTCTGAGAATATGAAGGCGTGCATGTGCCAGGAAAATTTACAGGATAGAGTTAAAAAGTTGTCAAGGAAGCAGACTGCTCCTTTTTATAAGGCTGGATCAACCTCATTACACCACACAGACGTCTCCAGCATGTTAGTGAGGAGGTTCGACAGGATGAAACATGCTGCCCCACCACCTCATGCAAATCACTATGCTGCTTTCTTCTTCTTAACAACGTCTCTTTCTCTGTGGTGATAAAATTGTTACCAAATCCTCTTGCTGTGTATAATCCGATGCTGTTGATCCCATCTTCCAAACAGAAGAAATGTGCTAGCTTTACGTTCATTTCCATCTTTTAAATTTCTATTTGTTTACCTGACTATTACCCTTCTCCTTTATTTTAAAAATACAATGGTCCTGACAGCAAATACTCGACTGAAGAGGAAAGTGCATACTTTAAATAAGTCGGAAGTCATGAGGAAAAGACCGTGTTGGGGTGAGAGGGAGCAACAGATCTGAGGAGGTGATAATACCACGAGAAACTGCTGTTGCCGAGGCGGTTTAGAAGTTTACAAAGCTGCTGCATCACGAGTCACATGACAAGAAAATGCAAGATCGGAACAAAAAGTAGGCCAAAGAAAAGGTCAAAACATGGAGTTGCCAGTCATTTTATCAGCGAGGCCTACTTTCAGATCTGAGAAATGTCAACCATGTACACAGCACGTAAACGTGCACACACGACTCCCTCAGAGGGAGGAGGGGCCGCCAACGGCAAACCTAACGGTTCGACTGTCAGCTGGTTAAACTCGACAGGGTAAAAATTCAATCCATGAAAAATAAATGAAGGACAAACAACGGACGTGTTGTCTAATTAATGAAAAAAAAAAAAAAAAGAAGACTGAATTACACGGCTACTGAAATCTCATCGTTAGTTTTGGAAACAAACACGGGAATATGGACCAATATGCAGGTCCTCCAGAATCCTCTGTTCAACCTGCAGGGGTCGAATGTCACGTGCACATGAGCCGAAAAGCTTCACGAGCAGAAAAACGCCGCTTGCATGAGGCAGATTTTGTTTCCATTCGTCCGCAGCGCACCTTGAGCCACCATGACGGACATTTTTTATAAGCAGGCAACAAGGGTCACTGTTTGCCCCCCCGCTTTACCTCTCATGAGCTTATGAATGATTTATGTCTTTATGTCATTTTTCCCTATAAGAGTTAAGTGTAGATAGAAGTCAGCATAATTTGTAAGTATTCAAGTAAGTGTATTAAATTTCAAAAGAAGAAGCCACATAAATATTTAGTGTTTTTGTTTTTTAAATGTGATGCTCTTACAAAGTTTTCCCACTATTTTATTTTCTAATCATGTAAAATGTTTTGAAAAAGCACAATAAAATTTATCTGGCGTAATTTGTCTCAAAGAATTAAATAAACTAATATGACAAATAATATCAGCTGCTAAGTTTTCATAGAAAGTTCCATCTAAAAGCTTTTCATTTGGATCAATTTTCAATATTTATGAAATCATTGGATTGTTTATGATCATAAGGGCTGTTTGAAAGATCATAAACAAATTTACATTTTCATTTATTTAATTAGGAATTCATTATCTTCTTTTATGCATGCATCTATTTCTATGTATTCATTTTCAGCTCCAGCTGAGGTCCTGTCGACCGCTCGACTCACCAGAGGCTCCAGCTCTTTGTGGTCTGTGAGGTTGAACTCGGTGACAAAGTAATAGAAATGCTTGTAACAGGTGTTGACGTGAGCCTCGGCCCCCATCTGGCTCACGCGGTCGAAGTGGTGGATGTAGACGTGGACAAACACCCGGAACAAACGTGACAAAATCTTCTTAGCCACCTGCATGAAGCTCTTAGGGAAGGGAGTACCTGGGAGTCAAGCAGATGGGAGAACACCCCGGTCAGTCCACAACAATCATTTGCAGTTTGCACAACAGAGAGAAACACACTTGAACTGATGTATTTAATGTGAAAGTGAGGTCAACTCTTCGGTGTTAATCACTTCTCGTCCTCTGCCTGCCAGAGGAAGCAGCTAGTGTCACCTCGCGCATGAATGGAAACCCAACAACTTTTTTTGTAGACTAACCTCAACTATGAGCAAACGATTCATTTTTCGCGTCATTTAGCTTGAACTAATTCCACAATACTTCAGGAATTTGTTCTGGAGGACGAGCATGTCGGGGGTCATTTTCATTCACGGAGCACTGGGTATGATGTGACCCATTTTTTTAATCCATCGCCTGGATGTTTCTGTTGTTAAGTCAGCTGCCGAGCCGCAGCACAGATCATGCACACATGCGCAGAGATAATATCAAAACCAAGAATGCCACTGAAACAGATTAACTGGTTCTGTAATGTCTGTAATGTGCAATGCTGCAGGTGTCCTGATATATCTGTCCTTGTAGAGGCTTCACATTTTAGATGGCTAAATTCTGCAGAACCATCTAAATCTCATTACATTTTTTTTAAAGATTGCTACATTGAAATGGGTTACTTTTAGTTTGGATTGGAGTGGATTGGCCTAAAGACAAACAAACAAAAAAAGCTGGAACGTTAAAGCAGCAGCTTCCCATCTTTGTGGATTGTGATCCCTTAAAACTGCTTCAACAACCAGTCAACAACCGGTTATACTAGTCTTGCGTATAATTTCGAGTTGTGATGAGTTAAACCGAGAATAGAGGAAAATCTTGTAATCCCTCACCAAATAACCTGTGGAAGCTGAACTGCTGTTCACACAGAATAAGCTAGTTTAAATGTGAACCTTTTTGGTTGGACCTATTTTACTTGGAGTCGGCTGACATCCGCCTTTGAATGGGCGGTGGTTTGGTTCACACAACACCTGACTTAACTAGATTTATTCCAATCACTGAGATCCCTTACAGTAAAATATAGTGAAATTGGACCTGGTTTTATACCGGAAAGTAAACAAAAAACAACAGTATTTATGGCTCATCTCAACACTTACCGACATTAGTGGGGAAGATGTTCTCATTGTTGATTTGTACCTCAATCCAATCCATGAGCAGGCTCATGTATTTGGGGGCTGACAGGGCAGTCGGTCTTTTGTACTTGTGCTCGTCTTGCCAGCGGTATTCGTACTTAGGCCCGCCGGACATGACGGGACAGGTCTGATCGGTGCACGAGTCACTCACGGTGCCATAGATGAGGTTGATACGGTTGAAGAAGTCGACCACGTGTACGGCCACCCAGTCATTGAGGTCCTCGCCGTGGGGAAGCTGCACAGCCTGCTTCAGGTCCAGGCCTGCGTTCAGAGACGCCTGCGCCTTCTTGTGCAGCTCGAAGCGCTGTGTCCCAGGTTCGAACTTGCGCTTGGGTCGGAATGTCCTGTCTTTGTTGAAGACCTGTTTCAGGGCCAGGGACATGGTTGCATGTGGTGGCGGCGGGCGATTTGTTTGAATGCCTCAGGTGAATTATTTACTGTTGAGATGGAAGCAGCAAAAAGGTTGTGTAAACAACCTGTGCAGACTTTTTGTTATGAAGCCTTCTGGTATTTGTTTGGACTCAGTCTGGGACTCTGGTCCTGCGTATGATAAAAAAGAAATAAAAGGACATAATTTGGTCAATTAATGTACATTTACACCAAAATACACACTCCCCAATTAGGAGCGCGAGTTATGTGGAGATACAACTCGTGTTCATGTTTTAAATATTGAAATCTAGGACTAAAACTAGCTAAACTGACTAAAAATGCACAATATCAGTGACAAATGCCCATCAGTTAAAGAAAAAATGCAAATCCTCACAATAAAGAAGCCTGAAACCTGATTCAGTCTAATGAATGAATGACTCAAAATAAGTTGCAAGACTTCCTAGCGAATGGTTCTTTTCAAAAGGTATAAAAAGCTCAACTGTTGTTTTTTTTTTTTAAACTGTTGTTGGGAAATTACTCAACAATCAGTTATTTGTTCCAAAATTTACCCAGTCACACGTGGATTTACAGTAATGTAAACCCCTTATCAACTCCTTGGCTTCATATTTACCTAAATCTAACAGCTTATCCAGGGGAGTGGCATAAATACTAGAAGGTCATCTGAAAAACTGCGTACAGAAGCAAAAGTAAACTTTTTACAACAATTATGCTTGATCATCATCATCATCAAAGTAAAGGGCGAATAGTATTTAAATGATTCCATAACATGGCTGCACTAGAAAGCTGATTTTAAATATATTAACGAGTTAAAGGTGAGGTTCTCAGTTTAGATATTCGCACATTAAAGATGAAACATGGTGTCTGAGTCATTTCCTATATCTGACATAAATTCCGCCGTGAAGACAGCAATCTGCGGAACGACAATTAAACCAAGTCAAACCAACACAACTACACATTACTGCGTTTATTTAAACCTCCTTCTGAAAATATAAGCACCATCCCCCCCTTAACAATGCGCATTTATAACGTTTTTAGCCCATTTTCCGGGATGAAAGCCGGAGATTAAACAGCGGGGCACATGACGACTGCACGAAGAAGTTTGTTCGTGACGCGGCCAGCTAACTCGGACTTGTTGCTCTGGAACAGCTAGAAAGAAAAAAAAACAGGCAGCAAGTCACGAAGCACCTACATTATCCACAGTTAGTTCACACCACTTTTTCATTTAAATCGACCAAATAGCATCAGTTATCTGAGACGGCTCTTCAAACGATGACGAAATCGCACAGTTGAAAAGCTACTTTCCCGAACTTACTTGTTCCGCCTTCCTGCTTCCTTCGATCTTTTGCCGAAAATGACCTGATAACCGATCGATAGCTTTACGTCAGCAGCACTCACAGCCTACATTATGGATACATAATGTGATACATGTTGTCAAATTACAGACAATTCACTAAACATGTCACTTTAATGAAGAAATTGATGGCTGACTCCTCCCTGCGAAACGAAAAGTACAATATTGACAAGCTCGAGGCATTGGTAGCCACTTCCGGGCGAGACCTTCAAAATAATGGGATGATTCGTGGTACACAAAAATGCTCCACGATGGTTGTGTTCAAACACAAATTATTTATAATTTTTTATTCATGTTTCTGACATTGCTAATTTGACTGGGAAGCATTCAACTGGATGTACATTAATGTTCTTTGAGATATAGGCCTCTTTAAAAGAATGTTTCTTTTCTGCATCTCAGAGCAAACACAACTTTTTACACAAAGACAATCTGACAGGTAAGAGCTTCACACATACATACTGAAATCTTACACACTGCCATACTGCTCTAAAAGTTTGCACATTAAATGATAAACACTCACAATTATGGACTGAATATCCCAATCATCAGCTTTTCGGGAAAAATATTAGCTCAGTTTTGTTTTCTTTAGCTTGGAGGCATTGTGCATAACATATAACTAAAATCAGGACTGTCTGCAGCTTCTAGACTAATACAGCTGAACAAGTGCATACCAAAAAATATTAATGGATTTATTTTACTTTAACACTGACTTCTTAAATCTCCTTTATATCTAGGGAGATTTTAACATACGCTAAGCAGTTTTCCACAATGCAACTTGTAATCTTACTGATCAAAGCATGTCTCCACTGTATGCAGTATTGCGAATCATTTCAACGTCGCTATCCACTCATGGGTTTGTGAAAACCTTATTTTGAAGAATTTTCTGACAACTTCCTGGAATTTGTCGGCGTTGCCTGGCAGTACAGAAGCACTTCCTCTGAAACAGTGTGTCTCCGAGTGACTAACCTCATTATTTCCGTAACACAGACAGACTAAACCATAATGCATAATGTTTTAAATAACTGACAGGGAGATCAAAAGAAAAATTCTTGTTAAACATTTCGGCCCATAAATCTATCAACAGCCCTGTCAAATAGCACTCATTCCAACACATAAACTACAGGTGATTAAATATGTAACCTGTACAACACGAAAACATAACGAATGGCCTCACTTTTCTAAAAATTAGAAACCATTTTGACTTTTGAGTGGGTTTTAACGTTGGGAGATTTTTTGTGGTTTTCTTTCTACACAAGTTTTTTCAATTCAGGAGTCTGGCCTGTTTATAAGATTTTTATCCTGTTGCATGCTTAATAGAGTTAGAGATAACCATGTTTTCTCTGTGCCTCAGCAATAAGAATAATCAGTGATTTTAATCTTACATGTCATATACAGTCTATACTCATAAGTCAAAGAAAACACCCTATGCTACCTACATGATCACTCACTTTATTGAATGAGATAATTTAACATACAAGTTCAACTCAAATAATCAGTTTCTTTCTACTTTATTTGGCTTAAAAACAACAATTTGCTCTCCAACGGTGGCGGTAAAGTGAAACAAAAGCGGAAAAAAAAACCTCCGTCTACATATAGTCTCATTGTACTCCAGAAATACCAGAATATAGAATAAGTCTGTTCGTCAGTATGAAGACACTTAACATTCAAACCAGGACATCAGACAGAGACCCTCACAACAGCTGAAACACTGAGGTCCAAATTACAAATGCATATTTATTGTCATTGAGGCCTGTTTAGCTGTATCTGCACTGTAGTCAAAGCTGGCCAGTGTGCACAGCTCATAAAACACTCTTTGTTTTGGTAGTTTAATGTTCAGTTGAAAGGATGCTTTGTGCAGCACTGGGACAGAATGTGCCTTTTTTTTTCTGTCTACTTGGTAGGCTCGGCGGCGGCAGCTTCAGCTCCCTTAACTTTGGCCTTGCTGGATATGGAGTAATGATAAGTCCTCATGGACTCTTCAACCTTCTTGAAGTCGGGGCGCTCCTCATGTCTGACAAGAAAAGAGGAGAGCCCAATATATGACAATGCTAATCTCACATTTGTGGTGGAGTTCAGACTGTTTCAAATAAAGTTTGGAGATGGTTGATATTTTTACTATTTCTATCTCATGACTGTAAATTGCAGTGTTTTTTTTATGCTGACAATAACATCAGGTATGTCACAATCTTCCAGACTATGCTTTGGTTTTGATGGTCTCCACACCTCCTTTTATCCTTTGAAGCCACACTTAATTCCCAAAAGACTAAATCTGCATTAAACACTCCACCAACACCATGTCCACTCTGAATTAAATCATTTTATATACACATATCATGGTGCTTTTTAATTGCTTACACTGGGAATGTTCACATCCAGTCCTCAAAACGCAGGTTTTAGATGTTTTCCTGGTTCAACATACCTGATTCAAATCAATGTGTCATTAACAGGCTTGTGTAAAACTTAACAATCTTTTGAAGAGATCTATTTCATCTGAATCAGGTGTGTTGAAGTAGGAAGATGTCTTAAAACTGGCAGGACAGTGGTCCTCGAGGACTGGATTTGGACATCCCTGGCTTACACAGTCAGAAAAATGTATGCTGAGATATTTAACATCATTAGTAGGAGATCTTCATCCCTGACCGTGTGACACTTAGGTAAATAGCAAACACGTGAACAAAACTCAGTTTCTCACTTGTATGTCCAGCACTCTTTCATCACTGTGTACATTCTCTCTGGACATGCTGCTGGGCACTCCATGCGGCTCCCGCTTTCAATGAAGCGGATCACGTCCGGACCTTTCATTTTCTGGACAAAATCAAAAAAGACAGGGATTGTGACCTGATATTCAGTCCTGAGGATCAGTCTTCTGCCTGTGCTGGTATGATACTGTTCCGCAGAAACACACTTTACCTTGTAAGGTTTTCCTCCGTAGGAAAACGCCTCCCACATGGTGACACCAAAACTCCACACGTCACTTTTACTGGAGAATTTGTGGTAGTTTAGACATTCTGGAGCGTACCACTTCAGTGGCCATTTACCGGCAGTACGAGCCTGTTGATGCAAAACGTGTGACAATAAGCAGCAGGACAGTGACCCCGACGTAAGCAGCAAATATCACTTAAACTCTACTCTACTTAAACACTAAGGTCGGTCACTACCATCTCTTTCACACAGTTTGTAAGACTGTTTTCATCAATAAAACCGGGTTCATTCAACAACTCATTTCTTTATGGCATTTTTTTGTTTCACTCAACATTAATGTTTACGATATTTTTAGGCACATTTGCAGGGATTAAATGAGAATCTCTTTGAATTGGTGCTGATGTTTAAAGGTGATTGGGACCCATGAATGGAGGGTGGGCTGTTTAGATCCTGTTTCTCATTACATGTAGAATGTTATTCTTCTGGGTTCGGCATTCCTGGTATTTTCTCATAGCCACATTTCCTTCAGATGTAGGTCAGTAAAGAATCAACTGCGTGTTTATTTTAAACTGAGCAGGGAGCACTGTGGGAATAAAGGATGCCCAGTTAGTGTGAGAACAAACATTCTCAGAAAAGCAATCATTTTAAGAATCACCATCTGTGTTCCTTCAAACACCGATAAAGTCCTTTAATAAGTATGTCACTTTATGTTTCAGTAAAAGAGCTTTAAAAAAAATGTTGCAACATACTTTGTAGTAATTGTCATCTGACCCCAGTGCTTTGGAGAGCCCAAAGTCACTGATTTTGGCAAACTGTTGGTTGACCAGCAGGACATTTCGAGCTGCCAGATCTCTGTGAACAAAATTCTTTTCCTCTAGGTACTTCATCCCCATCGACACCTGGTGCATCAGGTTAACAATGTTCTCCATAGTAACAGTATCCCTGCAGGGAAAACAAATCATGAGAATTTAAGCAATATGTTGTCATTTTTTTTTAAATACATGTTTTTTCATTTGTACGGATTTCACTGTGGAGAATGCGCATGGCACTGGTTCCAAACCTCATGGTCCCTGCATGAATCAGAGACATATTTCACCAAAATAAGGCTTATCTATGTATTTATTTATCATGACCATTTTAAACATATGCAAACATTGAAGTTAGTGTGTAACAATAAAAAGGATATCTTATACTTTTGCTAAGTGAATTGTTATGTTAATATCCCCTTGGAATAAACCATTTAGATAAACTTGTGCGGTGGGTTCTTAAAACCATGTTACAGATGATGAAACACACTTAGAAGAAAAGCATTATTTGAGGTCCTTTTTACTAACTGCGGAAACATATTTGAGAAATGGAGGATCACACTTATTGCTTGTTGCAGGAACAGAGTGGAGCACGTAGATCAACTTCTTCAAAGAACTGATTAAAATGAACATGGACTGAATTGAATTTGGTGAATTGAACAGAGTGAATTTGGGACACGAGCAGCCACAAAACAGAAATAAACACTGCTTTTCAGATGGAAATCAGTGTTAAAAAGCAAATGTTTTTGAGATGAATGATGTTCTTTTAACACAGATAAAGATGTGTGTTGTCTGATTGTGGGCTGTCGTTTTATATAACATCTATCTTCAACTTGACCACTGGATGTCAGTAATTGCCTCGCACTGTTTCTCCCCTTGGATGCACTTAAAAAAAAAAAATCTCTTTCCAGATTCCCTCACCAATGTGACAACAAAGTGTAATTAACACTTGTACATCTGAAGGTTATGTGCAAAACAAAACAAAACAACAACAAAAAACTCTTTAAACCAAACTACCTCCTACTGTCTGGGAGAGGCTGATGTTGGTTTGCAGCTGTCCCTGCTCACTTATACTGTGACTTTTGTTTGTTGTGTATCAGTATGTTCATCTACAGGCTGTGCTTTGTATTTTATGCTTCGCCAAAGAACGGTGCTTCCTTCTTAGTACGGGCTGTTGTCAGAATCTGGTTAGGACAGAGAGCGATACAACAAATGAGTGATGCTTCTGTGATATAAAAATACATCCTCTTTAATTGTTTTTGTTCCTCCACCATCATAGTAGCTAAAGTGGAGGAATGCAAACATTCCTGTTTATTTTTCAGATTATACAAAAACTACCCAGTGAAACGTGAGCAGCGGACAAAGCCATTGAAATCTGGAGAGGATCCTTATAATTTTCTTTATAACTATCAACTCTGGTTTTTGATCAGGCAGAACTCCCTGTGACCCTCCATGTAACTCAAGCAGACACATCTCCTTCCTCGTACCACGTTATCCTGCTATTGGATGAGAGGCCGGGCTCAGAAGTATAAGAAATGTGTTTGCAGGAAGCAGATGGTTTGATTCTCTCCCCAAAAATGTGACTCGGGCACAGCCTTCTTCAGTTTCAGGTGCTTCACATACGCAACGATAATAACTTACAGTTGTTTAAGGTTTTTTCAGTCACCCAAAGTCTAATTTTTTAATCCTCCCTGAAACTGAAACATTTTACTACCAGATGGGTGTATAGGATGATTATCGATCCCAGCCCACTAAAAACCTTATTTGTTCCTTGTATAATAAAGAAATGATTTAGGGCTGCTGACTTTTTGTTATCTATTATCACAGGAAAAAAACCCAGCTAGGTTTCCACTTTTCCTCTTTTCCTCCATTAATGCTTTTTTGATATTTTCTGTGTCGACTGCACTTTGGTAATTTAAACCGTTTATTTCTTAATTTGCAATATGGAAAACACTTTCTACTTCTACCATGTTTCCACACCACATTACCTTCTCTCTCAACAGGTACTTACTTATTGTTGGAGAGGAATTTGTTAAGAGGGCCAGCACCAGCCATCTCCATAACGAGCATCAGATTCTCAGCGTTACACAGGCCGAGCATGCGGACGATGAACGGGTTACTCAGCTGGTACATGATCTCTGCCTCCCTCATCATCTCCTCTTTCACCAACTTCTCATTCTCATTCTTCAGCACTTTGATGGCCACATCTACCTGACCCCTGAGACAAGGTAAAGCAGAGGTACAGATTAGTGCACATGCAGTACGGGCTGTAAAACTTAAAAGCAGTTTTTATTTTATAATATGAAAGTCTCACGCGTCTGTCTTAAGGACTCCTTTCTTGACGCTGCCAAAGTTCCCTGAGCCAAGCTCCACCTCGTCCATGAGAATCTGGTCCCTCTGAATGTTGAATCTCTTTATTTCATTCGGGTTATGATACGGGTTGAATCCAGGGCTGTCCATGGGCAGAAGATCTGCAGGTACAGCAGCAGCTGCTTTTGAAACAGCTGAAAATTCCGACGAAGTTCTATTTAATCGGTCATCATAATCACAACTTTTTTGCACTCAGCACACCGTTTAACACCTGACTGAATCTTTTAAAAATCAGTCGTTTATATTTTATATTTTAAATCATTCAAATTTGTATTTGTATCTTTTTTTCTTCACAGTATTAGTCTTGTAAAGAATCTGAGGAAGCTGAATCAAATTTGAAATATGATCAGTCATTTCATCAAATAATCCCAGATTCTTGTCAGATTCTTGCCTTTTGATTGATTGCTTTACTATTATCATTTGAACATTGCATGGTATGACATGATTTACTTTCACTTGATGGCTGAAGTTACTTTTTAAAGTGCAGTTTTTCACAGAGAATAATTTGTGTTTAAAAATATGACAAAAAAACACAACAAATGAAGGCATCAAACGATACAAAATGGGCTTATAGCTAGTTCCATATCTTTGTGCTGACAGAACTATGCAACTGTAATAACAAGGACAGACATCTTTTGCTTAATAGTGATAAGACACTTACATGAGAACCTTTTTCAAG
Source organism: Leuresthes tenuis (assembly GCF_036924035.1). Taxonomy (NCBI): domain Eukaryota; kingdom Metazoa; phylum Chordata; class Actinopteri; order Atheriniformes; family Atherinopsidae; genus Leuresthes; species Leuresthes tenuis. The sequence continues at coordinate 9,513,005 of NW_027325361.1, read as the reverse complement.
GCACTTTTACTTTAACAGAATTTTGTAACACACAGCCTTTTCCTGTATGTTGTTACACTGATTAATTACTAAGATAATGTAAGTAAAGCATCTGAGTCTTTCCTCCACCACTGATATCGCTGTTGTTGGCGGTGTTGTGCTGTTTTGTTTGTATTTCCTTGTATTTTAAAGGCCCACATTTGGACAGCATTCCAAATGACCTTAGCCTGAAAATGGTGTGGTGTGTGGCTCATGCTTGTGTGTTTGCCAGAGCTCCTGGGAGCTGCTGTAGAAAGTGCCCCTGCATGGTGTAATGTAGGCAACTAACCTGTAGGTGGTGGTGTGTATCTCTCTTTGAAAAAGTTCCGCCTCTAAAAGAGTACATTTCAGTTAACCTCAGAGCAAGAAAAGTATTTTGACTTTAACAGAGCATGATGCAGTGAATACTCACTTGTGCAGGAAGACTGGGTGTCTCTGAAATGTTACAAGACAAATTAGTGTTAAATGAAAATTTTAGGTAGTGCTGCATATTAAAGATTATCAACAAGCAAAAAAAAAACCAAAAAAACCCCTCAATGTTTATGATAATGTGTGATTGACAAAGATGGTCAGTACGTTCAACAGATTTGCCGTTGACACACGCCTCCCCGAGGACAGTTACCAGGCCATCAGGTTTCATCCTCAGATACTCAACGAGCTGAACAGAAAGAGAAAGTTACACTCAGCTGCTGTACAAATGACAGATAACTAAAAACTAATTTGTAGAATTACCTGCCAGATTGTGTCAAACTTAGTTCCCTCTGGCATGGACAGCTTTCCAGATTTGTCTAGAATGATCTGATAGTGGTAAACTGTTTTCCCGTACACCAGGGAGAGAGCAAATGTACCAGACGTCTCTTTGTCTCTGATTCTAAGAAACATAACACAAAATAGCTGCACCAAATCTTTGGACATCTTCATAGGCTGGACAACAGAACGGCATTAAAGTAGATACACAGGCTGTAGCATCACCTTGAGTAACTTACAGAAACTTGCCATCCGGTTGTGCTCCAGAGTAAAGTCGCCTCTCTCCTTCTTGGCGGTTGATTTTACCATGATACCACGGCATCTTCTCATGGGCAGTAGTGGCGATCAGCTTCTCGAGCTGAGGAGCTTGACTGATGATGGCCTGCTCCATGGCTTCCCCCTGCATGGACACAGAAGCATTCACAATGAACACGTATGCATTCATTGTAGCATCCCACAGCCTGCAGGGTTCTGGTATTTACCCACTTTCTTCTTAACTCAACTACAGTGTATGAAATTTAAAAGAGGATTGCACAGTTTGCAACCACAGCTCATGCTTCCAACTTTGTTCACCCACCTAGGGTGTGAAATGTGCTGGACAGTGGATACAATGACAAAGAGAAAAGGCAGCAGGTTGAGTCCATATACACCTGGAGCTAGTTTTGGTGTTTAACAGGAGCCCGTAAAAGGAGACTGGTCTCTGTGTGCGACTGATAGCAGCAGGACGCAAAGGTTAAAGCTGGAAAGCACTACAGAGGACCAGACTGTAAACTGAGTGAAAAGCCAATTAGGTTTTTTTGAGCAACCACAACAGCGTTAAACTGATAAAAAGACTATATTTGTCCAAAATTGGTTGATATTTTTCTGTGTTTCCATCTTTTGCTCTATTTCATTTTTACCTTCCAGAAGACTGGAGCAGCTGGTCTACACTTTCCTCAAGTTCCTAAAAGGCTAGTGTGCACCAGACTAATGTGTTTAAATATCAGAATTACACAAGCAAGATCATTGAACTAGGTAGCAGAAACTCTGCTGAGCCCTACAAGTTAAAATAACTGTTTAACTAAAGGAGCCGGTTTAGTTTCCCACAGAAAAGAGAGCTGTGTGCTGCAATATAAAGTGGTTGAGATATCCTCAATATCACATAAAGTATTACAGATTTTCTTCATGGATTTTAGATTCACTAAAAGCAATATATTACTCAGCCTCCATAATGACACCGCTGACTGCTTCTCCAAACTGGGAGGATGCTGATTTTCATCCCCTCATCCTGACAAAAGGGAAGGTAACGACACTGAACTGTCTCTCCAGCGGCGTAAGGATATTGTTTAACCTCCAAAAGATATTCCTTGAGATATTCTCAATCATTTCTCTCAGTGATGGCACATAGTTTCAGCTAAAAGCTGGAAGACACATCTTTTATCCCGACGTTTGATCACATGAGCACTCAAAGATAAATTCTACTTTGATCAAAACCATTTTGAGTTAATAGAATCAGTCCACACATGATAAGTTTATGTGTTGTATTTACAATAAAAAAATCACATGATGTTCCTTACCAAACTATGAGATGTTTTTAGTGTGTTTTGGGGAGTTTTTCAATGACATATTGCTCATGGAAATGTAAAAGTTCATATCCGCTGGGGCTGCATCAGCACATCCCAACAGAGGCAGGTGAAAATAACCTTCTGTATGAATGAATTCTCAGTTTTGAATGTTGATTTTTTTTTTTTTTGGGGGGGGGGGGTTAGCTCAACAAATCTGACAATGGGCAATTATTCTCAAACTATATCATGACAGAAAAGCAGAAAGGCAAACTTACTCAAATAATGAATTCATAATCCATTAGAAGCAAATGCCTTGAATTCAAAATGGCTTAAAAAGAGCTTAAAGAAACTAAACTTTGAATATGATATTTGGATATAATAAATATAAATTTTTTCTTTTCTGTGTATCTTAATCTGAGAGTAACTCAAAACTGTGCTGTAGCTGAATAAATATTTGTTCACCAGTGTTGATAAGTAGGCACTTGTGGGTTTTAAACTATGTAAATATTAAGACTTCAGCAGTGCCCAGACTCTCACCTCCAGGTTCCAGGTCTGCTTCACATACTCCCTCAGCATTTTGTCTCTCATTTTGTCAAACACGCCGGTCTGTATTGGTGTATCTGGAGAGCGCAGACAAGGTTTCCTCAGGGTGCACACCAGCCCGTCGGAGTCCTTGTTGTAAAACTCACAGAGCTCTGCAGGCCCACAGTGAGGCTTCCCTCCTGGGATGCAGTAAGTTCCGTTAAGCTGTTTCTCTATGGTGTAATGGTGAAACTCCAGGTTCCACACAACAGACAAGACGTAGCCTCCCAAACTGCGGAGACACTGGCGCAGCAAGAAGAGGCCGTCGGACATGCCGGCCAGCTTCAGGTGCTGCTCCGCATCAGTGCGACTGATGCAGCCATAGAAGAAAGGCAGCTCAACTGCGGGGTCGATGGACATGTTGAGACCTGGGAGAGTCGAGCAGGTCCTGTCGGTCTTGAAGTCCTGGATGGAGGTGGTGGAAGGAAACTGTAGAAACAGAATTACAACAAAGAAAGTTCTTTGGAAATGCTGGTTTCGTAGACCGGTACATAATATACATACGCAAATTTAAATCCAGTTTGTGACTTCTGAACTTTCAGCCTTTTATTCACCACTTCCCCCACTGTCTGCAAAACTAAATCATCTACCATCATTTACCAAATAATAAAAAGTTGCAAAAAAACAGTTTGAAAATAGGAAACATATCAGCGCTACAGATATTTCCAAAAAAAGTCAAACATAACATCACATGAGATCCTCACCACCTCTTCTTTTCCCAGTTGGGTTATAACAGGACCGACAACAAACTTAACAGTTGATGTGTTTCAGGACTTTTCAGCTCTACACTGTTGAGCTGTGAGGAGTTGTGGATGAGACATTTAACATTAAGCGCCCACAGTTTGAGACTGCATGAAGCTTGCAGATTAACAAACTGGTGACAAAGCCACAACAGGAAGTTGCAGTCCGCCCTCACAGCCTCATTTCTCCAGCATGTCGCTCTTCCGTTAAACAGGTGCTTTTTGGTTCTAGAGCATTCCCTCTCCTTTATAAGTTCAGGTTTGAGAATCTTTCCTTCATGGGAACAAAAAATGTAAACTATGGTGAGATAATCTGTTCCAGAAAATTGTTGCAGCAGCTACTTTGTGTGCAACGAGACGTGTAAGTTAGGAATCCGATTTGACTTTTGAGTCGACTGTGGTGACAACAGAAAGATAAGACTTATGGATGGAACATTTATATGATAACAGACAGAACCTGTGAGTTTCAGTTAAAAAGGGAAATTTCCAGCGATCACAACACGTTACGCACTTCAGCTTCAAACAAAGAATGGAAACAATGTAAATGTCCAGAGCTGGATGGAATAAAGGCTGAGATGTAATGATGATCTATCCATCAACCCATCAAAGATAAGAAAAAAAAACTGAACTTTAAGTGAATATGTCAGATTTTTCTTTGTGGTTTTAGATATTTAAAAGCATGAATGTTTTTTGTGTTGAAAATCTCTTTGTCAGCAGTTTCCTGTCTTGGTGTGAAAGGAAACGCTTTGATAAGTTTCCTTTTTTTTTTCATATGTTTCAAATGGACATAAAAGTTTAAAACCATATTGTAAAGAAAAAAAAAACATGAAACCTCTGTTTCCTGGCTTCATACCTGAGTTTCTGCCCACATCCACAGTGGACAACCAAGCAGAAAAATCACAACTGCCACAAGAAGCAAAGCTCCACTGTGGCTTGACCCCCCAGCTCACCACAACAAAGAGAGCCAGACAGCACAGTCCAGGCATTCGAATAAACACAAGCTCTGTGTCACAAGGTCACAGGAAAGCAAGCAATGACAATGTTTCTTTGAGATCTTTTAGTCAGCAAAGTTCAGGTGAAGTAAGATTAGATGCACAATCAATTAGAACCTTGATGTTTGACTTGACTTATAATGACACAGATGTTATTTTGCACAAAAAAGTGCCTTACATATAGATTAGAGGTACTTCAGGTACCCCCTTTTTACACTTCTACTGTGTTACTGCTCAGAGGTAAATGGGCCACTATTTTACTACATTTTACATATTAATTCAAGCTTTGGTAAGAAGTCTTTGAGGTCTTTTCCTTTGCATTTTTGTGGCTGTTCTTATAATTCAGTGAGAAAATGAGTGAGTTTTTCTTTTTGAGTGCTGATTTCAGCCTCTAATATTGCAAAGTTGCTCTTTTTGTTGTTTTTATACAATTGTACACCACTTACATTTCAGTCTGAAACCCCTGGTTCAACAAAATAAGTGATTTGAAGCCATTGCCTTAAACTCTGAATAACACCCGCTTTAGACGCTTTTTTGATGGTCTGACATGTTTTAGAAACATAAATCTGAACTCTGACTCTGTAAAAAAAATAAATCTTTGTTAAGAGAGAATATAAAAGTTAATTGAGTGATAGCTTTTACCTGTTGGATCTAGATTTGTCGCCAACTTCTGTGGCAGTACTTGAGCAAACTGAAAGAGGAAGTTAATCTAAATCTGATTACAAACCAACAAGCCCTGTTTATTACAACATAATAGCATATTAGTTACTTCTTTTTGAAGTGATAGAAATCATAATTCTTTTATAGTTAAAAAAAAACATAGCAAAACATTAAAACCTCCAACAAGAGCAGAAGCTCTGTTTTTGTTATCTAAAAATATGATTTTTATGCTTCTCTACATGACTTATAGACAATAAACCACAAAAACAACAACTGGAGGGAGACGGGTGACAACTGACACAGTTCCTGAGACTGCTTTGAACCCACAAAGTTATGTGCTATCTATCACAATGTGTATGGGGCCGAAGACCCCTTGAATGTGGGAACTGGTAGCTTTCAATGTATAAATGGGTATGAGATACTTTTATAAATGAAGTGTTGCAGAGTGAGCAACCAGTGAGCTGTGGAAAAAGTTTGTGAGTGATATAATCAGTCTACAGACACTTGTTTTTCCGGTATTAAAGCAAATGGTATAAAGTACAAAGCAACAATCTTAGTTTTCCATTACAGAGGGAAAAAAACAGTGGTTTTCAACGACAGAGAGGTTTTGCAAAGCACAAAGAGTGGGGTGAACCCAGTGGAGTCGTTATTCACAATTACTACTTATCTTGTCAAATTATCGACAACAACAGCAAATAAATTAAAAGCTCAGACACAGAAGCTAAGATAAGCTACAGCTGACATGTAAGAAAAGCAAACATAAATATTAGCAACCAAAAGTCAACCAGCTCATATAACTTAAAAGTACAGAGTTGTTTTAAGCTAAATGCGTGCTGAAATACTCACAATTAGTGCAAGCATGTAGCTGTTTAGCAAGTGAATGTTTAGTGTGTTAGTATGCTTTAGGAACATATCACTAAACACAAGATGCAGTTGAGATATATGGAATAGACATCAAATTTGTGTAAATGTTAATATTCTATTAAAAAATATCCACCTTATGGTGGCACTTGTGAAAAAGTCAAGTATACAATGAAGTCGTTAGGGGGAGAGCATGATTTCACATTTTATGGCAGTCCACCCTTTATTTAAAGCCACATCACTAACATGGCTGAAAATCAGAAAACACACAACTATCAACCAGGAGACTGAGTCTCATATTGGATCATCTCTGTTAAATATTTGTCATTTTTAGTTGCTGTGAAGTACGAGTAGACACCAAGATATAACTGGTTAGTTTAGAAAACGAAACACTTTGTTAGTTTGAAGCAACAAAATTCATTGGTTAGGGTTGGTCAGATCTTTCATTTATCTTTCAGATTGAAATAATACACTCGAAAGGGTATTGTGTGTTTTGGTTTGAATTTTCAATTGGAATATTGTGTTCTCTCAAATATGACCCCAAGCATCTGCATGTGATGAGTTGGGAAGGAGAACATTTCGCAGAAGCAGCCTTATAACACCAATTGTGTGTAATATTTGTGTAACTGTGGCTAAGATCATTTATACTCCAGACCTACCGCTATTTGCATATGACACTTTAAAACTGGATAGGAATTTGTTAACGTTAGAGACTCAGGATCTGGTCTAAATTATATCTGCTGACAGCAAACAATAAAAACACAAAAATCAAAGTCTGCCCAGTGGCTCAGAGTCTCAGTAACTCGGTACAGGGACTCTTTATCACTCTTCTGACCATACACGTAAATTTCACCATGAGGTCACCGATCTAAATAACCTGTTTGGCAAATGCAAGCGGCATGTTCTCTAAATTACAGCATCAATATCAAATCATGAACATTTCAGTGATAGCTATGAGATACTTAGAAATTTTGGGACATGATTATTTTTGTTGCGCTATCAGGAAGTTAGCTCACAGCTATGTAACTCAGCCTCCATTCATACATCAACTTGTGAGACTATGTAGGCATTTGACAGCAGACAACATGTTTTTTAACTCTTTAATATATGAAAGTATTTGTTTTAGTTATTGTTTTGTCTCTGTGTAGGATGTGGATCAGATCACAGGCCTAAATGGCCCAAACGGAACCATAATTTCCTAAATTAAGGGAATAATTTGACATTAAAATAAGTGTTTGATATTGTTTTCAATATTCCAAACTAAAATGAACGTCTTGAGATTTTAATCTACATTCAAAATATGGTGTTAGACGTGATTGTGAGTTGCTTTTTAGTACTTCAGTAAGTCTTAGAACTAAAACAGCAAAGTAGTAAATCCCTTGTTTCAATTCCGTTAACTGTGAAATAATTCCAGTTAAATCTGTTAATTATCGTGAGTTTTTGAGTCAGTTTATGCATTAATTAAAAAGTAAACATTTTCTACATTAAAATCATAGTTTTTGCCATCCAAGCCACTATCTTTCAGTTGTGGCTTGCACGTCTTGCAAATATGCCTCAGTCCAGCACCAAAAATACGTCCAGTGATTTTAGGAAAAGTTACAAGCAATAAAAGACACACACATGGACCTCTTGGGTGTGTTAAACTCACCCACTTTTGGTTTTCTATTCCAAGACACAATGAAAGCCGCTATTTATATTTTGCTTCTATATTGGCTGCTGGTCAAAGCTGGAGCAATAATGCCTCCGTAGAATCATGTGGCACACACAAATCTTTTTTTACCCCGCAGACACATATTTCTTTGGTCTAAAATTTAAAAGATCACTCGGAGTATAAATATCACAGAGTAAAGTAGTTTACAAATTCAGTTTAAGACAAAATTAAAAAAAAGAAATGACTAAAATAGTTTGTTGAAACACACAGATTCAAAATGGCCAACCATTTCAATTAAACTGGCATGTGCTGAGCCGTGTGTAGTCTTGTCCATGTGGCATGTCAGTTTGAGTTATATTTCAATCTACAAAGCTGTTTTTTGTATGAAAAAAATGTGTCATTGGAATGCTGGTGTCTTTGTGGCCCTGGTTTAACCTACACCAAATGTCACCTTTTTTTTTAAATCACATTTTTTCACAAAGTTTTTCTCAAAGGAAACAAGCATCCTACCGTTAAAACACAAATGCTGTGAAATAATCTGATATAACAACAAAACTTACTCACATTTCTCAACTTCACGGCTGTGATGTTGTTGCTTCAGACACAACAATCTATCTGTTGATCTGACAGCAGTGTAAGAATGGGGGTTGGCGACAATTAAACACACACACACACATACACAACTAGGAATGACTATATGGAGCTTTGCATTGGGTTTTACTGCCACCTGTGTAGAAGTCGAGTGAGCTCTGCTAGTTTACTGCATTCTGATGAAAACAGTGTACAGATATACATACAGCCCTAACTGATTTTAAATCAAAGCAATTATTCATTTTGGAAGTACATAACATACTAAATTTAAAAGAAAAAACCCAACACACACACACAAATGACCAAAATGGAAAAAGTAGCAACATTTAAAAAGCATAAAATATTTAAATAAATGTTGTGTTTAGTGAAAAATTTGTTCTACGATCTATGATCAAATCGAAACAAATCCACATTATGCTTTGTACAAAAAAATAAACAGTAAAACGTTGATTTTGTTGTTATATAGGACAACGCGGCAGTTCTCCAGAACGTCTCTGTTCCCAACCAATAATACAACCCCACCGTGGAAATATGGAGTCGCCACTCTTTAAGGATGTCCATCCAGTTGATTTAACTCTTTTCATTAAATTAAAAGTTTTCACAATTACACATTCACAGATATTACAATGTGTCGCCTCCTTTTGCTTTTCTGACAGCCTGAATTCTTTGAGTGCTTCACTGATGAAAAACTATATTCTTCATTGATTAGATCCTCACTGTCATCAGCTGACAGATCAGTTTTTCAGGACAGAGTGTCATCATGGATACTTTTTTTCCAGTTTCCACCATAAATTTTCAGTTGGGCTGAGATCCGGACTGTTTGCTGGCCACATCATTGACTTGATCTGTATTTCCTGCAGAAAGGTTGTGAGTTTGCTTTGTGGTGAGATGGATCATGTCCAAGATTTCAAAGTGCACCCATTCAATAACTGTAGAATAAATTACTACCCCTGGTAGCTGACATAGAGCCCACATCATCAATGACTGTGGAACTTTGCTTGTTTTCTTCAGGCAGTCATCTTTATATGTTTCATTGGATCCGCACCAAACAAAAGTGCTGGTATCGTCTCCTTGTCCATTGCAGATTGATCATTCATCACTGAATAGCACCTTCATCCAATCATCCACAGTCCATGACTGCCTCTCTTTAGACCACTGTAACTTTATTTTCTTCAGGTTAGTTGTTAATGATGGTTTACATTTGACTTTTTTAAACTCAAACCCCATTTCCGTCAGCCGGTTCCTTATGGTTCTGTCACAAACACCGACTCCTGTTTCTGCCCAAGTGTTTTCCATTTCCTTTGTTTTCAAAACATATTGCTTTGTGGTCTTTTTTTTGTTCTGGTGCTTTGTTTCCCTTTTATAACCCTCCCATTTTGTTTACTTGCTCCAACATTGATACACAGCTGAATGGGAACCAAGAGCATTTTTTGCCACCCTCCAAGTTAAAATAACTTCTTGATGAAGTTTTGTCGGGGGCAGGTGTAACAGCTCCTGAAGCTCTGGAAGCACTTCTTTGCATATTTATACTTTTTAGAAATGCAAAATGCAAGATTACCTCATTATGACTTGTTTCATTATTAAGTTATTCAACCTTTTTCTTCTACTTGATCAGGAAAAAGCCATTAACTACAACATTTTCATTTAATCTTTTGAATAAAAATCATGACAAATGTTTTTTTTCTATTAATAAAACAGCTGACTGAACATCACTGATAAATGATGAGTCCATATTTTTACAAGGTCACTTACTCTAATATGGTTTGTGAAACAACAGGCTCTCGTCTCATATTTAAATTGAGTTGCGTTCGTATATCAGATGTTAGGGTGTGTGTTTGGCAGTGTGAGATATATGACGCTATGTAACATGTAAATGTATAGTTATAGTTTGTAAATCTTTTTATTTTTTAAATTTTCTTTATGTATAACCTCAAATATATCTATGGATTAAACTGACCGTGAAGAACCATATGTTTAAACCATTATGACCCATTTAGACATCTATACTCCTGCACCTGTGCAGTACTCACACCACCAAACCAATGACAGAGACAGTAACCCCCCCCCAAAGCCCCACATCTCGCACACACATTCACGTCACCCCCACTTTGCCAGCTGCAGCTGCTTCCTTGAGTCTCAGGTCTGGCAGCCAGTCAGTGGGATTTTGCTAAATGAAGTACTTTAAAAACAGACACAACTGAACCCAAGCGGAAAAGGTGTTCCTGCAAAATAAATGCATGTCGAATGGAGTAAGATTAATTTCTCAGCAAATCAGTTTCTCTTCCATTCAAACTTGACTTTTATGTTTCAAAGGTTATTATTATGCAGACTGACTGGTTTTAATAAGTATTATCACAGCAAACATGAAAATGGTAAGTAAACCTTCTAAGTTAAGCGATAAATGTCTTGCAGCTTGACTTTGTGCAATACCTTTGAAAACTGTTTGTAGTCAAGTGTGACATTACTAAATGTTGCCTGGAGTTTCATGGATGCTTTTTCTTCAGACTGGAAAGGGGCTGAATCCACAAGACAAATGTTGCTGATCTGTAGGATTCACTCGTGTAATAACAGCAGATAGGTAAAAGGCCAGTTTTACTGACAATGGGACAATCGGTGATGCAGATTGGGTATTGGATAGAAACACTACTAAATGTCATTAGTATATTTTCTATCTTGATTGTGAAGTGAGTTTCTGTGTTTAGACTCTTGGAGACAACATGAGCAGGTGTGAATGACAAAAATGAGAAAATACTTCTGGAGTAAGGTGCAACTGTCATAAAAATAGTTTATGGTGTAATGGAGTGGGAATAGTTGGACATTTCAGATTATTTTCTACTATTTGTGTTGTGATGTTTTAAATAAATTAAATGTAATCCAATACTTACTGTATAGTACCAAGCTGTGCTGAAAAAACTAACATTTTAAAATCTGGATCCTTAAAGACTGGAGTGTGCTTTAAGGTGAAATCATAATTAAACACAGGTCATGTCACTCTCACCATGGCCTCACAGCAAGAGGGTTCCTGGTTTCTCTGTTGCATTAGCATGTTCTGCCCGTGTGTGCGTGGATACTCTGGCTCCATCCCACCGTCCAAAAACATGCATGTTAGGTTAATTGGTGATTCTAAATTGTCCCTAAGAGTGTGAGTGTGCGTGTTTGTTTGTCGCTGTCATGGACTGGCGACTTGTCCAGGGTGTACCCTGCCTCCCGCCCAATGGCAGCTGGGATAGGATGCAGTTTAGAAAATGGGTGGGTTGGAGAGGTCATCTCAGCATAAACAGTCATTTCATAGTCGCAAACGTTACATTTATTTTGAAAGTATATTTGATTACTTCCGTTTTCACAGTATTGAAACTTGACACAAAGCTGCAGCTCACTGGCTCTGTCGAAGAAGTCGAGTCTCCTCAGTCCACCGCCGGCGCCGCCTCCTCTCTCCGCTCCGCAGCTGAGGACAGAGGACAGACCCACGGCGGAAACTTCTGCAAGGGGACGCAGGAAGGTAGGTCAGCCGGCCCGGCCACACTCTCTGGGGTTTCATGCACAGCTCTGGGAGAAAGATGCTGAAAGGAGGCGATTCTCAACTCTTACCCGCTCCTTTCCTGCAGGATTATTCCTGCAGAGGCTTTCACAGTCGCCCTTTGTTTGTGTTTTATTCAGAGTTTTTTCATTATGCTGTCTTAAGTTCCTGAAGTGCATCGTTGTGGATTTTATGCTGTCAAATGTTATACGATTCCTCCTAAAATGACACTCTTCTCTTCAGGAGCATTTCTTGAGTTTGAGATCTCCTCATTGGCTGAAGACAGGGCAGTGTGTGTGTGTGTGTGTGAGAGTGTGTGTGCATTTGTGTGTTTGCCGGTGAATGGATGATGTGGCTGTCAGCTGCCATCAGGTACACAAGTGAAGAGTGGCATTGTGTCCTTCGCCGGCTGGGGGAGCAAAAGCAGTAGTTCTGCGACTTTCAGATTACATTTAGATTGTATTGTTTATGATTTTGTCAAGCGTTTGTTGAAAAAGAAGCCTGATGGTGAGAGAGTAGGCTGCTTGTATGACATGCAGGCACATGTTTGCTAATCTGTGGTCCCTCAGTGAATGGCAGAAATGAGATGAATTTCGCTGTCTCTGCTGGAATCTGCAGGTTCAAGGTAAAAAAGAAAGGAAAAGAAAAAGAAGATTGTGTTATCCCAGATGGATGCATTATTTAATCATTTTGTTTGATAGTTGAGATCCAAGAGGCAAGCCTTTGTGACAGGGATTTGTAGTTCGCACATGATGGCGGGGTGTTTCATGAGTTTATTTTCTTGGGTTTTTGGGCCGAGCTGCTCACACACATACAGTGAGAACGCACGGATACAACTTTCTCTCATCTGGTACTCTACTTCAGCATTTTGCTCTTTTCTCCAAGTTTGAAATCCATAAACATTTGTGGGACTCTTGTTGGGTCTTTAAAAGAGAGAATATTATCGTTATTATAATTCCAATAAATGGAATCTGAATTCCATAGTAACATGAGCAAAGAAGGGATTTTAAAACTGTATCATGCTGATACCCCTCCTAGTCAGCAGACTTACTCGTGCCAGTTTGTTGTATCTCATCAGAGTGGTGGTGTAGCACACCTTTCCCCCGAACCAGATACATCAAGGCTCTTTGAAGATAAGAGCTAAAATAATAAATGGGCAGAATCCTGACTGGGCAACTCTGTTATCTTCTTTTTGAGTTACAAAGCCAAACATGTAAGACCTCTCAAATGTTAGGATTTGCTTCTGTTTGTGTTATGTGACCGTGAATTGAGTATATTTGGTGTTTTGGACTGTTGGCAAATGGCCTTGAAGCAGAAGAAAGATGGAATAAGAAAACCCTCCACTACCATGTGCTCTGTTCCCAGTGCTGCTGGCTCACTCCCTTCATGTCGAGTCAGCTCTCCCTCTCACTAAATATTGTTTCAGACTCGAGAGGCACATTTTCAGAGTGAGGGGAGCACATCCGAGGTTCTCTGGCCTGTTTATGTTCCCACTTTTCATCTGCACACTGTTTATTTGGGGAAATTGAGAAAGGAATGCCTGCTTCTTTCTCTTTCTGTCTTTCTACCAGACTGAGAGTTTAGTCTGAGGTATAACTGTGTTCTGTATCACCTGTTCAGAGTTTCTTGACGAGATGTGTTTGAATTTAGACTATTTTTTCTAAATGAGGGAGCAATTGCTGCTGAGGCAGACTGAAACACTGCATCTGACTTATGACATCGGTCTAACGAGCCATTTGATCCCACAGCTTCACAGTCTTATTAGAGAAGGCTGCCAGTTTAATGAAATAATAAACTGAACCTGAAGCTGATTCATGAGCTATTCCCTGATCAAAGTAGAGACAGTATGGGGGAGTGCTAGACCCAAATCTAAGCTGAGGGACACTCAGCATCTGTTCGCTCCACACAGACTTTACTTTGAGCCGGTCATATGGCCTTGATTAGATGGCTCCACTCTCTCTGGCAGCAGTTATAGACAAGGACAGCATAGTTAGCTCCAGTATGTAAAGGGGGGGGAAACATTAACTGTACATCTCTTCCACCACATGAAAAGCATCAGACAGTGCTCTATAGTAGACGACAAGATGAAAAAAATGACGTGTCATAATGCCCCAGGGTCTACTGGCTTGATTGCATTGCAAATTTGGCCCACCCTTAAATTCCCACCTAATTATCCAGAGCAGTCCAGCTTTTCTCTCTTTTGTTAATAACGACCCCTTCTTCTCCCCTCTTTCTTTTTTCCTCGACAAATTGTGATAGCACTGGAGGTTGTGTGGCCTGTCTGCAGCTCAGACCACTTTCCCGCTTGGCCACGACTGCAGCTATATGCTCCTCATTCGTAGCTCATCCAAGCAAAACACTGAGTAGAGAGTCGGTGTATGTGCTCACTTGGCCAGCTGACAAACATATGTTTTTATTTTGCAAAAGTGATACAGCCCAGAGGGAAAGTTTTGCACAACAGACCACGAACGATGTACAGCACCATCACCTCCGCAAGACAGCTCACTCTTAATCTAGTTGCGATTCTGTGTGGTTTGTAATGGAGTAATAATTTAGTGGAAGAGCTGTGCAAGGCAATGCATGCATGTTATTGTTGCAGGGATTTTGTGAAGGCTGTCTGCAAATCTTTCTAAGGAGCCTTACTTAAAAACCTCCAAGGGACAGCACTAGGGGGGCGCCTTAGTTTCCCCCTCTTTCTTGGGTTTAAATAAACAAAAGGAGAGTTAGTGGTAATGAAAAGCACTTGATATCAAGCACCAAGTTTAATAACTCCACAATAAATCGTGAACGGGAGGAGGGGAAGTAATGAAAATGGAGGGCAGTTTAGCTTGTGCAGGAAATGACTGGGAGAAAGCCAGAGGGAGGGGATGAGAGAAAGACTTTTAGTTGTTCCACATATGAGAGAAGCTGCAACAGTACAAAGACCCCTCAGTGTTTTTTAAGTAAACTTTGCTTTTACTGTACCTGCCCATTTCTCCTGAAATGAAGCAAGGAGCACATTAAAGCACTTAAACCCATTCCCTCTCACTCAGTTAAGGATATTAACACTCAAAAATGGCTCTCTTGGTCAGCTTGAATGGCTAATGTCTCTCTTTCACTCCCCTCGGGTTTTGCACTTGTTTTTTTTTTCCCTCCTCTTTTCAGGAGGCAACTTGTTCCCCCTGCTCTCGTCACCAAAAGGTTTCCCATCTGCCACTGATTACCTTTGGCTGCAGTTGGTTAGCCGCCAGCCATCTGGGCTGGTGTGGCGTCTCCGCTCGCTTTTCTCTCCCCAGACGGCTCTGAGGGAGTGGGGAGGGAGTTTACGCTGGGACAGGAGTAAACTGGGTGGGCAGACTTTACTGGAGGATAGCAAGGGTTGTGTTTTAGCTGACAGTGCAATCTGTAACCAGGAAACTCAAGTCAATGAGAAGGGCACCCATTAAAATGAAACTTCTGATCCTGGCACTGGTCTGGTTTCCTAATAAGCATCGTGGGTCTGAGGAAACAATTTTCCTTTGTTATATTAAGGTGGATTTGATCCATGTTGATCTCAAAATAAAGAGGCAAGCTTAAAGAGCAATAGGGCTCAATTAAAAAAGGAACTTTGGATTTATTTTTAGCAGAGGACAGCCAAATAAGCAGTGTGGAAAATGAACAAAAATTTTTCTTGCCAAGATGTAAATGTATGATCTCATACGGGCTGAGCTGTTACCTTCAAATAGTTGTCTTGTCTTTATATTGAGCGTTTTAAATCTGACTTTCAGGTCAAAGGGATGGAAACTGTGGAGTCCAGTTGATTGTATCTATCCATTTGCATTATCTGAGTGTTTTAGTTTGACTTTGAGAAGTTCAGTTAAGTATGATTTCAGTCAGAGTAAAATGTTTTTCCTGTATGGTACTTTGATAGTTACATTTTAGTTGGACTAACACAATAATTAGATTTTAATTAGAGTATGAAGCTTCTGTAACGTCTCTGATTCTATGGCCCACTGACTTGAGGTCTGAAGTTCAGCATTTGCCCTTTACTGTCTCGGGGTTCCCTACCAGAGGTGACGTGCAAGAGATGGAGCTAAGTGAAAACCAGAGGACGCTGGATAACTCACCTGTCGCTCAAAGCGGACCTTTCAGTATGAATGCACATTTTTAAGTCTTGATCACACTTTACACTGACCACCTCAGTTTTTCAGTATCAGATGTTCCTGTGATCAGTGGCCAGGCTGATTATGGGGTGTTATTGTACAGGTCTTGTTGAGCACTGTTGTATATGTTAAAATAGAGTTTTATTAATCTCTTTGTCACCGGAGTGAATGTTGGTAGAGACAGAATGAAAAGAAATGCTGTTGTTAGAAGTTAGACATACGTCTCACAAGACATCTGCAGCCTCTGTTGGAGCGCTTTGAGGCTGCATTAGCTGTGACTTGCATAACACGCCTTACTCTGATCTGTCGGCAGTCAGGCTGCAGTGTGGAAGATGTAGGCACCTTGCTTCGACACATGAAACTGTCCTGAAATGCAAGTGCAAAGTTTGTGAAGAAGTGGATGTGCAAACATTCTTTGAAATTGAATAAGTCAGACCACTTCAGTTTGAACTATGATTTACAACAGTTTTTATTGAAATTGATACATAAAATACATTTTATTTCTTGTTTTAACTTGCATGGTTGGGCACTACCATTTGAATATAAGAGCAGTAGGGCTGCCACGATTAGTCGACTTGTCAATTAGTCGATTATGTCGACTATTAAAATCGTTGACGACTAATTTAATAGTCCATGCGTAGTTTTTGTCTCAAAACTGCTGCGGCACCTTCCACTGCTGCATCTGGCTTTCTATCCTTGACATGCATGCGCAGTAGTGGTAACCGGGGTCAGCTGGCTCTGGCATCATGGCTACCCGGCAATGGAGCTCAAAAGTGTGGGAGCATTTTAAGAAGACTCAAGACAAATGTGTGCAATGCAATATCTGCAAGGCAAAACTTGCCTTCCACTGCAGCACAACGACGATGCACGAACACTTGAAAAGGAAGCATGTTCTTGTGGCTTATTGTCAAGAGAGACCATCATCTTGGTAAAATTAGCGTAAACAGAGAGTTAACTTGCTACGCACTCATATTGATAGCTGTAAACGTTAACATTAGCGATGATGATTTGATTAATTAGCCATAGCACACATATTTCATGTGTTTTCTGTAACATTATAACACTGATGTGTATGAATAGGAACGCTAATGTTTTCTAACGTTCCGTTTCAGTGCTAAAAAAGTATGTTCATCTTCAATGGACGGCTTTGTTACAAAGCTAGCTACATGCACACCTCAGCAAGCGAATGTCCTGACTGAGTCCATACTGAACATGTTGGTGTTATATTTGAGTCAGTGAGACCAAAACTTTTTGTGAATAAGTTTGACGTGCCTACCTTATTTGATTTAAATGCAGCTATGTTTGATGCCAGAGACAAATGAAGAAAAACCTAAAAAACCCCAAAAACCTTAAGCATTTATTTTTGTGTGTTTGCTACATAGTTAAATAATTGTTTGTTGCAACAAGCTGCATATTTCATTAAAGGGTTAATGAACTATGATATTAATTGTCTTTTTTTTTAGTTAGCATATACCTTAAACACTCCAAGCTGAAAGCTAATGATGGTTATATAAGAGCAGCTGCATCCTGGTGCGATAAGCTGTATGTTTTACATTCAATTTACGTATGATCCGATTAGTCGACTAATCGAAAAAAATAATCGTGATTAGTTGACTATTAAAATAATCGTTTGTGGCAGCCCTAAAGAGCAACTTGAGATCCTTTTATCTTAAAACTCTTTCTCATTAAATAGCCTTTTCGTATCAGGTCCCAATTGGTAGTTAACATTTAAGTCTCTGTTTTGAATACTTAAGGTTGTTTATAGATGTTTAGCTTTCCTCAGAATTGATATCTTGACATTTTTGCATGTCTGTTAATAAGAAATTGCAGTTAATAAATGCCAAACTGGGTACGATATAATTTAGAAAGAAGGTCATGACACAGATTGCCTACCAGAAAACAGACTTTGACTGTGAATAAATAACTGTGATAAACATCTAAAGGATCATCGAGATTGCCATTTGATGTTATAATATTTTTTTGGCTTTTAAGCTGCCAAATCTCAGTCCCACCCTAGTTATCAGTCATGGAATAATTGCTACAGTATAGATCGTCTTAGGTGTAAAACCAGCTTCATATAGGCCCACATGCCATCAGTTTGCTACATGCTATCCAATTAGCACAGTCAGGCAGGCTGCCAGCAAATCACTCAACCATACAACCAAACATCATAGTTAGCCAGCCTGGCGGTGATGGCAACCTGCTGTTCTTCTCAAATTGGCTCATTTTGCCCCCTCTGACATAATACTCACTTCAAACCCTGTTTGGGTGTTAAGCTCAGTTTTTTACAAGATCACTGGATTCCTTTGTTTTTTAACTCTTTCCGATGGGTAGACAGCTTGAAAAGTGCGGGGCCCCAGTTTGGGACCTGCTGTTATGTCTGTCCATTAGAAGGAGAAGTTGTGATACTTGCCTTTTGCTCCAAGACTGATTACTTGAAGGAACATTGCAGGACTGAGTGGTCCCTGAACATGAACCAGACTGGGAACTGCATGGGTCAGTGGGATCTCATGCTCTCATTCTCTGTATATGTTTAGTCTCCCATGTTGCTCCCTCCTCTCTGAGCCTAAATCCGTCTCTCTCCCCTCCCTTTTATTAGTTTTCCCGGGCTTCCTCCTGTAGTTGCTGACAGTGTCTCCTCTACAGGGCAACAGACAGGACTGATAACGTGCCACTACTGCAGAGCCCCTTGAGGAGTCAGCCCAGGTGTTTTCTGCCTCCACGAGGACTTCCGCAGGATTAATCGCCACTCGTTGACCAATACGCTGCAGGTGCTGCCGACTCTCAGACCTTCCTGCAGCCATGGCCCAACAGAGCGCTGAGCTGTCCCACTGCTAGGCAACGGGGCATCCGAGAGGGCAGGAGACATGTTGGGACAGAGGCCCGGGGACCACTGCACTGAATTCTGTTACTATAGCAACTACTGTAGTAACCATGGAAACTCTACGGAGGACTGGTCTGGTCTGCACGGTCATCGTCGTCATGGTTGCCACCGAGGTCGCACGAGGTCACAGAGATGAGATTGCTCAGTCACAAGGTGAGATAAGAAACCCAAAAACCCTTCATGGAAGAAATATCAAAGCTGTTGATATTTAGCACCTGCATGGTTTAGATTGAATAGCCACCATGACAGTGTTTGTATTTGTGTGTTTCTTTATTTCCTTTGGAGTTACCTTATAGCTGCAATGTTTCTCCGTTGATTCCTGTTTAAGGTTCTCTGAGGCTGTGAAATGGTTCATAGACATGAACACTACATCTGCTAAAAGGTTACAGTCATCTCATATATTCACCCTTTCCTTGCCCCAAAAAAACCAGAAACAATACACAAGAAAAAAACTAATTATTATGTTAATTTGACCAAAACCTGGTACTTAAAATCCATGCACACGTTTGACTGACCAGAATCGACGGACATAAAACAGCACATACTCCAAAGTTCTATCTGTTTCCATCTTTTTATGAAACTGTAAAGTGTACCATTGTGTTAATACAGCAGAATGCCCAACAAAGCTGCTCTCATTCACATATTTTTCTGTTACTTTTGTCATAATTGTTGACTGAAATTAAGACTACACTTCAACTCACAGTCCCTCAAAGCATCTCCAGACTGTCGCTCCGCTGTAATAAAATCCTGATTTTTATAACCGCAGCATCATCTGACAAAATCACTATTCAAGTAACTTAAAGACAACGTCAGTGCAGTGAATTCAGCTACTTGCATGTTTAATAATCTCCCACAGAGAAAGTTTGAGGCAGCAGAATGACTTGAGAACGTTGCAGTATCAAATTTACCTCTCTCCTTTTTGATTGGAGTGTGAGACTGCTTTTATGTATTTCATGGTTAAGGTGCCCGGGGTGGAATCTCTTTTTCATATCAAGAAAAAAAAAACACCTCATTGTTCCCAAAGTAGAAAAATGAAGCACAAGTTGGATGAAATGAGGCAGAGGAAATGTTTTAGGTCTGATCACAGCTGTCTAGCAGGCTGAGGCACACTCCATTCCTGTAGGTCCGGGTTATCTGAACTTAGACTCTGCTTCCACAAATCATGCTCACCACACAGCCTCTCTTTCTCTTGCACACTGAAGCTGGAGTGACAGAAATGCCCCTGAAGGCAAAGACATAAATTCTCTCAGTGTCTGTGTCTCATCACTCAGAACAAAGATTTGATTGTGTATTTCCTAAGTTTGACCTCTGACCCCTCATAGCCATCTGGCTCTAATCCTCTGCCGTGCTACTTCCTTTAAATAAGCCACCCTCAAAACCCTGACGTGGCTTATTCACTGCATTTTCCACAGGTACAGGAAGTCAGGCCTTTAAAACTGAACTGGTATTTCAGTTATTGATGTGGATTAAGTGAAATGTTTAAAGAGCTGCAAGTGGTGATAAACCCACGAAGGATTATCAGTCTGTATATCCGCAGTCCCTTTCAGCTCTATTTTTTATTTCACTGTTTGGAAATTCTCTCCTTCTTTCCTTTTGTTCCACTCACACCATTTGCTATTTGTCTTATCTATTATCAAATAAGCAGCTAATTAATAAACTCTAATAATCCACTGTAAATTTCCCGGCTCACGCCAATAAACAGGCACACCAATTTACCAGCTAGAAGGGGAACATCGTGGAGTGCGACCAAAAGCAGCTAAAAGGAGGGTGAAAAATGAACGATACCGTAAGAGACACAACTTCAGACACAATTATTGTGCTGTGTAGACTTTGCGTCTGGGCTGTACGGCGGTGTGGTGGTTAGCATTTTCGCTTCACAGCAAGACGGTTCCTGGTTCAAATCTCAAATCTGGAGCCTTTCTGTGAGGATACTCCTCACAGGGTACTCCTGCCTCCTCCCACCATCCAAAAACATACAGATTAGTTTAACTGGTGATTCTGAATTGGCCCTAGGAGTAGAGTAGAGTAGAGTGAAGTGAGAGTGTGCATGGTTGTTTGTCTCTGGGTGGCCCTGTGTTAAACTGATGGCATGTCCAGGGTGTACATTTCAGTGTATCCCTGGGATAGGCTCCAAGCCCTCCCCGTGACCCTGAAATGGATTAATATGTATAGACGATGGATGAATACATCATTTATGTAAAGTTGGGAATCTTTTTTGCCATGAACCATATAAGCGCATTATTTTAAGTAGTAATACATGTGTTATCTCAGCATGTTATCAGGATAACTCCTCTGAGTAATTTTTGATGGAAGTTCATAGAACTTCCATGAAACTTCCATCATAGAAAAAAAAAAGTTATATAAGCATATCTCGCCGGTATTTGCTGGTTCTCACAGCACCGGGCTATGTTTAAGTTTTTGTCAATCACAGCTATGGACCTAAAGTGAAGCTGAAGGAAACATATTATGCAATTTTTCACATTATGACACATTTTCCTGGGGTTTTAATAAAATGTCTGTGACATGCTTTGATCACGATAGCACAGACGGACAGTGCTACCGTGCTGTGCTATTCTTTTCCACCATGACTTTCCACCTCTATTCACATTGACCTGTTTTTGGCGTGGGTTGGATGACTCGTTCACTCTACTGTCTCTACTGTTTTTTCAGAATCTGCCTGAGATCTGTAATCTCACTGTCGCTCCAGTCGTCTCTGTTTTGTTTTAGCTTTACTGCAGTTTTTTCTTTTTTTTGTGAATTTCTTTCTCACACAGGTTACGTTTCACAAAATGTAACTTAAATTTAAAGAAACTTAATTGTAGTTAATGGCAGAGGTGCTGACGGTGCATTCAGTGAGAAATGGAAAATCACAATTTCCAACTTTTGACTGTGAGGTAAAACCTATAGGAAGTTATATCTTTAGACAAATACTTGATACCATTACTATTACTATGTTACTTATGAGAATTTTCATTCAACAACAAATAAAAAAATGAGAGAGTTTTGACTTCCCACTCTCAATTTACAGCAAATAGGAATGATTTGAACTTGAGGTTTGGTGGAGATAAAGATGAGGAGGCTGGATATTTCTCCTCTGAGCTGGAAGTGTGACGTGGAAATCCTCTGCAAATCTGAACCGTTCAGAGGGAGATATTTGCAAAACCCTAAAGGCCCCAAATAAAAATGCCAGCATTGTATTTTTTATGAGTTTTTGAGGTTAAAGTAACCTCAGACACCCACACATATGCTCTCAAACACAGAAAAAGGGACTTTTTCCATAATGAGTATCCTTAAAATTCTTCTTAGGCAGAGCAATGCAGCTTTATTTCATACTTGTAACGAGGATCAACACTGATCTGTGTTCTTTTGTCCTCTGCTTATATTATATACAAAAGTAAATGTGCATTAAACCCAAACACTATTTCTCATCCAAAGAACTCCTCTCTCCAACTGCAATTTCTCTTGGAAAGCTGTCCGCTAGATTTTGGAATCTGGCAGCTGGGATTTCATCCCGGTCAGCCACAAGAGCATTAGTGAAGTCATGCTCTGATGTTGAAGAATAAGAGCTGGCTTTGAGTTGATAACTCAGTTCTTTCAAAAAGTGTTGGATGGGGATGAATTCAGGACTCCAGTCAAGTTGTCCTACAGCAATTTCTAAAAAAAAACATGTCACTTTTTTTCCATTTGGAGATAATTGATAATGGAATATTATTTTACCATGAAGTACAACGCTCATATTAAAACCGAGTTGCCAGAGAGTTTGGGGACTTCTAAGTCGTCTGTTCCTGTGCACTGGTATAATTCAATTAAATTTATGTTTGGTCCAACTAAGACTGAACTGACTGCCTCTAAGAAATGGGTCTTGATTAACCTATGAAAACCAGCTCCAAAAAGATGGGGTGTCCACATACTTTTGGTTGTGTTTGTATTTATGGCTTCCTTACATGGGCCACCCAGACTGCTTCTAGGAGAAAAGAAAGACGTGTAAACAGGAAGCAGTTCTTGACACTCACTGTCTTTTAAAAACTTTCTGTCGACTTGTTCTTCAAAAGTGAACGCTCCCTCCATTTATGACTCCCATACTTTTTATACAGATTAATTACAGGTTCTTCCTGCTCTCGTAGAATCTCCTTTCAAAGAAGCAGGGCAGCAGTGTTTGGCCTGAGGGACCGTGGAGGTGTGTCTGACATCGAGGGAGGTGCACTTTTCCATCCAGAGTACTTCCTTCCACTATTTTCATTTGGCGATAACAGAAGCAGGGGTGTGTTTATCTGCACAGACTCCTTTGTATGTGGTCCTGTTGGTCAGGGTGTTTTCTCCTGTTAAATTTAGCAAGCATGTTTCCACTGCTCTCTCTGTTTTCATGGCTACATTTTCAGTTTTTTGATTTGTTTATGATTTCTTCTCTTGTTTGCACCATTGGCTGTTATTGCAATTCTTTTATAGTAATGGGTCCAATATGTGTAATTGTTGACATTCATGTCATCTTTGGTAGACATACATTTGATACTCTTCCTAATAAAAGTAATTTAATTAAAAGCCTGCAAATGGACTGATGTGTAGTATGTGTGCTCTGTGCACAGAGATGAAATCAAAATGTGATTAACAGACTGGTTAACATGCTGCATGTTTTTTTTATACCACCTACTTTGAACCACCATCTGCTCTGTCTCTGTTTCTGTTGAGAACAACTTTTATAGTCTTTTTAGGTTTTAGTTTTGCATATATAACAGCCATTTCTTTATTTCCTGAACACAAGCCATTATAGCTGCATGTCTTGTATTTATCTTGTGGTCTGGACACACTCAGTGGGAATGAGAGGAAGCTGTGGGGAATCCTGTGGAGAAAAGGTCTAAATGGGTTTTTAAAAAGCCCTCCCTTACAAGCCTTGACTTCATACAGGAGACTAATTTGTTTTGCTGGTTGTCATTATCCTGTGAGAGGTCTCGTTAATTTCTTCGATGGAGGCGACTTTTATCTACTTTATTAATGCCCTCCCCTTCGTTTTCGCTCCAGGAGTTTTTCCCTGCTTGAAGGGTAATGGTGATACCACCTGCCTGATCGCTTGCTGTGGTTTGTGAGAGCAGGATTGATGTGCCATTGAGCACAGATCTGTGATTAGAAGATGGCAACATTTTAGAGGAAGTTTAAGGCGAAGCGCTCTTAGGAACCCTAAGTGCTTTCGGTGTCCATTGTTGTGAATTTAAAAAGGGCCGATAGTGGGGATGTCTTGGCTTTCTAAGAGAAAGGTTTCTGATAGCCCCAGTTAATAGGTTGTATAAACCATATACGATGGTTTATAGCCTCATATAAACCTTGTGTTTTTATCAGTTTTGATATGTTTCTCGTGTCATTGTCATAGTGATACAGTTTATTTCTATATTTGAAACATTTTCTCCTTGACATTTTTACTTCCTGTTTTCTTTCTTAGAGCATGCCCAGTTGTACATGTTCTACATCCAGTTCCTGATTCACACCATCTCCCTCAGTATATATAGTTCCAGGTTTCCTTTCTTTAGTGTCAGCCCCTCATCTTTGTCTCTGAGTGAGTGTTTAAACCCTCCTGCCAAGAGGATATTTTGGGTTTTGGGTTGATGTTTTCTCAACTTCCTGCCGCTGCATTGCCTTTAGTTTTATTTTTAAAAAAAGCTAATTTTCCTCATCTGCCTGTCTCCTGTTTGTAAATGTTATTTTGGGTCCTGTCCAACACATACAATCTTGAGACAAAAAGTGTTTTTTAAGATGTCATTACTAAATTTGCCAGATATTCCCATTTTCATTTGTCTGATTGTATTTTTTCTTTTTTTTGTAAACGTTAAAAAAATATTAGACCTTTTGCTATTTTGCTAGTAGATGTTGTTCATGCTCATTTAAAGACTTTACAAACATGAAGAGGTGACACTTTATGAAATGCTTAAAGTCTAACTTTGTAGTTTTTTTATTACATAATGTTCACCTTCTGAATTAGGTTCCCATAAACATTTAACCCTCTAAGGTCTATGATCGCGCCAGCGTGGTCAGATCGCATGACGTCATTACGGCTTAGACCCCAGAGGGTTAAATGGAAAATAGAATTAGGTTATGCTTTAGGGCGTGTGTACTTTGAGCCGAAATGGTCGTTTCCACGCGGGTTTGACTAAAGCCTGCTCAAATCAAGCTTGTGAGCTCGTGTTTATGACCTGGAAAGTCATATTCACAACTTGTGAACTGTGACCTGTAAATTTCTGTTTATGAGATGGGGACGTTGGGAGACGGGGGTTGATATAGACTTGTGACATTAACATGTGAAGACACCATATCTTGTAATTACTCTCCTGATTTACTGCGTTTGAACATCATCAGTAGTTATAATTTTATATTATCTATCCTGTCAACATGCATGTCATTTTTGCCTGTTTCGTGCTATCCCATGACGTAGCTGTGTGAAATGATTCTGTTAATGTTATGAGTTGACATTTCTCTTTGTCTGACTGATGCAGTTCAAATCACCATTAATGTTCTTCACAACTGAACTTGTAAATTGTTAGATAAATGTGAGGGTATTGAATTAATTAAAATTCAAATCCAGACAGAACATGTCAACTGAAATCTAAGTTTACTAGGCAATTGGATCAGGCTGCAATTTTAAAACAGATTATAAACAGGCAGTCAAGTGTCATAAAACAGGATGCGTAAGACAGAGAAATCGAGTTTGGACCCTACTGTGGGAAGGACATAGTAGATGATCCTGTTGAGACAGATGGTTAAAATGCTGATAAAGCAATTGGAAGCAGGTGTGCAGGTGTGTGTGGAGGTAAGAAAAGGCGGATAGGCGCTGCTGGACATGGAGGAAATTAAGGGATAAACGAGTGATGCTCATTAGACAGATTTTTTTGCCTCTATTTTCTCATTATAACAGTCACTTCCCTTTGAATCTTAAAGACCACCCTGCTGACCTGAACTCTAACGGAAAGTTTTCTTGTTTTACCACCATAGTAAATGAAAAGGTTTAACAGAAAACAAAGCTTTGACTTTTCTTTTTTCTTTGGACTGAAACACTTAAGATATGTTGAGCTATACAACATCACAAAGCTCGTGTGAAGGTAGTTTGGGATTGTGCTTGCTGTTAATCCAAGCCACATCTAGTGACTAACAGTATTTGTTCCCCGCTTGCGTAGCTTTCTAAGTCTGCAGTTAGAACTCTGATCTCTGGGTTTTTGTTCTGTGTGGGAAGGAGCTGCTTTTCCGTCAACCGAAACCAAAGATTTGATGAAAGCTGGACTCATTTTTCACTGTTAGTTAGCTGACCATGGCTGTTTGGAGTTGTGTGTGTGTTTGGACAATAAATCTCCCAACAGGCCCCGGACAGACAGGAAGTATATCGTTTCAAGGTAACTATGGTAACCTCCTTTTGGCCTCATAAGGGAAGGGTACTTGGAGTGGATTGGGCCTTGCCAGTAAAGGGCCAAAAAGTCTGTTTCTCTTTGCCAACTGGGTTAGTCTCCCAGTAAAGAGGCCCAGGGCAACTACAAAGTCCTCAACTGTTTTTAATTAGAGTGAATTAGATTAAACTGAATTTAGGCTGTATTGAACTCTGACGGTGACTTTCTGCCCTCTTTATTTTTTTTTCTCTCCAGCTGCTTTCCTGTCCAGCCTTGGCCAGTATGAGATTGCCATCCCTGTACGTGTAGGACCTAATGGAGAGATGCTGGATGCAGAGAGGACGCAAAACCACCAAAGAAGACGGCGCAGTACTGAAGACAGGCTGCCTGACTCTGTATTCAACTTTTTGAGAGAATTCCCATTAGATTTCTATCTACATTTTCATTTACACTGATACACATATAAACATCTCTCCTATATATTTTCCTTTCCCTGTCTCTTAGCTCTTCTACCAGCTGTCCACTTCACGGAACAACTTCCTGCTGAACCTGACACTGCAAGGAGGTTTGCTGTCCCGGCAGTTCAGGGTGGAGTACTGGAAGAGGGGACGATTAGCCTGGAGTCACCCTTACTCTCCCCAATGCCACTACACAGGACACCTCCAAGACCAACCGCACTCTAGCAAAGTAGCCCTGAGCAACTGTAACGGCCTGGTAAGACTAAAACTTTACAATCTAATCCACAACTGGAGTGAGGTCAGCAACAGCAGCAGCGCTGGCTCTGAAACACTTGATTCCAACATCAAAGCATGACATCTGAACAAATCTTGAATCCTGTAGCCAGCCTTAATCTTAAGCCAAACTGACTGCTGTGGTCTTTTGGTCTGGTCCTTCTAAATCTGATCTCAAAGGAGGTAATCTTTTTAAAGATTCATTCATCTACAGATGAATGGGCAACGGTAGAGGAAGCTGTGATGCCAAATATCCAATGCTGCTACTGTAAATTGTGAAATCTGCAAAAGCTTCAGTGATACATTGATAATATAAGAGAAATTGTATACAAGTACAGCTTCCCTGCAATTTATTCTTGCCATTTGTCTCTCAAGGTGGATGATTGAGGTGAAAAATATTCAGACAAATCAAGACATTATTGACAGCAAAAAGTAGTACGCTGATGTGGAGTTACTTATATGAGGGTTGAAAATGATGCTGTTTCCAATAGATATTTGAATTGGACTTTGAGTGATTGGCATAAGCGTTCCACATTTCTTTGTCTCAAATTGACAATGTGGAAGCTGTCTTATCCTAAATATGCCTTACATGTTGAGAGGAAATGTGTTTACGGTAATCACTTTTGACAAGAAAATAGAAATGATTGTTTTAGCGTTTAAAGTTCAGACCAGAAAACTCTACCTATAAGCCGCGGAGCTTCACATTCGAGCGTGCTCTCTTCGGGCTGTTCAAAGGCTTCTGCAAAACGTAGGCTAATGTTCAGACTTGTTTAGCGCTTACTGTGGAAAGCATCAATTCCCTTTCATTCACATTTTTCTCATGAGGTCATCTCAGCAAACCACAACAGAGAGCTGGCATCTGTTTGATGATGCTTCAAAGTTAGTACTCATGTGAACCTTTTGACCGGGTATTCTGAATTGTGATGCATCATTTTGTTGGCTGAAGGTACTCTGCTGTAATCATTGCGCCGTGTATCTGTGTATCCTCTCACTACAAACAGCAGGCCCCACAATAACTTTTTAGATGTGTTCACGAGGCGTTAATAAGCCGCACACGTAATTACTGTTGGTCAGACCAGCATGAGCGCATTCACCAGTGAGCACGCTGCGTGTCCAGAGGAGCATCACTAACTTTGTTATAGGATTAAAAGAGCTTTGAAAACCGCCGCAGCGAGTCGAGGAGAGACACTCGCTCTGACCGGGACCGACACATCTGAGCAGAATCAAAAGAAGTTTTAGTGTATCGCTCTCTGTCTCACTCTCTCATTTTATTCGCTCTCGTTCACCCTTTCATGCTGTATTGTGTGTTTGTCTGTGTGTGTGTTCTGTGGTGTCCTGATCCACTACTCAGATGGGTTCAAAGTTCCCCACAGAGGACCCTGTGATGGGGACAGCATCTTTAGAACAACTGGATATGATATGACCTTTACTTACAATGAGTAATAATGGCACATGGCTATATGCTTGTGTTTAAGCTGAAGACTTTCAGTAGATTTCCCTTGATTTAGATTTTGTAGCTCATAATATTGAAATAACAGTCAGAGAAACAGTTGCTGTGAATAAGGATAAGAAAAAAAAAACGATTCAGTCAGTTTCATTCATGACATTTTAAACATATCTGCAACTAAAGAACGTTGACTCAAGCTATCTCTGTTTTGGAAAAAGCACATCCTGCACTATGTGGATTTACTTTGCTCTGTGTTTGTGATTATTGCATTTTTTTCATCTAATGTGTATGTACTGTCATCATAATCTGACTAACTAGTGAGACAATGATAAAACAATGATTACTTGTTTGATATCAATCAGTCTTGTGTCAATACATATTCATGCCAATTCTAATAATGATAATAAAGTTTTGAAATATGATAACATTTTGGAGAAGTTGTAACAACATGATAATGTTTTTAGCAAGAGATGTATGCATATTGGAAAATAAATCAAAGAAAAGTGAATAGTAAAGGTTAAATAATTAACCTTTACTAATTAGCTCTGTAATGTTGAATATTGCAGTGTTTCTCCAGTAAATATCTTTTCACTGTGAAGTTTATGATATTTTCCTGTTATTCTGTTCTACTTTGTTCTTCAAATCTGTCTTTCTGCAGCAGGGGGTGATTGTTGCAGGAGGAGAGGAGTACCTGATTGAACCCCTTGTCTCACCAGATAACCAAACGAGGACGGAGAGTGGGGAGAGAACAGAGGGGCGCCCCCATGTGGTTTACAAGCGGTCATCGCTACGCCATCAGTACAAGGGCCGGTCCTGTGGGGTCATTGGTGAGAGGAGAGATGTTCTGGTCCTATTCTGGAGAAATATTCATGTCTAATAACAGTAAGATCTAGACTGGAGGAGTAAACAGCCTCAGAATAATTTGCAAACCAGCCAGCAGCAGAAGATTGTGGTTGG
This sequence comes from Leuresthes tenuis, assembly GCF_036924035.1. Classification (NCBI taxonomy): domain Eukaryota; kingdom Metazoa; phylum Chordata; class Actinopteri; order Atheriniformes; family Atherinopsidae; genus Leuresthes; species Leuresthes tenuis. The sequence continues at coordinate 9,483,601 of NW_027325361.1, read as the reverse complement.
GTTTGAGTTCCCAGTTGTGATTAGGCGTGACTGGGTCTTTGTTTCAGGGCGTTGTTTAAAAAGCAAAAATATGTGCAGGAAAACATCTCTCAAAAATGAAATAAGTAGACTTCTTTCAAAGCTAAGATTCAATTCTGCTCTACAGTCATATGAAATGTGGTCAGGCATCCTTCTGGATGCTTGGCAAGGTGTTGTGTAAGTGTTGGCACGTGAAAAAACTGTTTTCTTCTGATGATCTATTTCAGATGAGAAGCCAATGAAAGGTGCGTCATGGTGGCAGCGGACTCTGAAGACGCCTCCCCATCATGTCGGCCGCGGCCAGCTGCCTCTGAAGCGCTCAGTTAGCCAGGAGCGCTACGTGGAGACTCTGGTGGTCGCTGACAAGATGATGGTGGGTTACCATGGCCGCAGAGACATCGAGCAGTACATCCTGGCTGTCATGAATATTGTAAGTTTCATAACACAAAATATTCACACGTGCGTCCGTTCCAGAAACGAGAATATTTCCCATCTATCAGAAAATTAAGTACTTTCTTACGATTTTGATATTAGAACAGAATTTAAGGGAGAATATCTTCTGATTTATTGTAGTTCAGTTTTTCTAAGCTTTTTAAGCTGCAAAAAACAAGGAAAACCGCTTGAAGTGAACTAAGAAACATTTCTTAATGAGGTTAAAGCTGAGTTGGAAGGAGAGGAAAAGAATAAGCCAAACAAACTTTTTAATGCATTTATATGCCAACAAATTAAACTGAATGCACGCTTATTTAGTTGCTTGAGTAATATTCATAGAAAGAAGGAAAGAAAAATGTGTAGACTTTGCCTGCGTTCTCCCGGGGGAAGCCACATGTTTCACTCAGACATGCTGAGGTTTTTGTTATCGACTGCACTATTTCTGTCGGGGTAGATCTTCTCATGCTAAATTTTGAAACCACACACACACACATGCACAGAGATTTCAGGAATGTATTTAATGAAAGGGTGGTCCGCAGACAACGCAGGAAAACAAAGACAGAAAAACTAACAACATATCCAAGTGCAGCTTTGGAGAAACTGGTCTTTTTTTCCTAATGTTAGGTCTTTAATGATGAATTTTACTCTCTGTGCAGTCTGTTTCATGAACTGTTTGGCTATAGCGTAAAGTCAGTCTAGATAGGGCCTTGCAATATGTCTGGCGGGTCAATGCTAAAGTTGTGGTTATTAATGGATGATGCATTAGTGTCTTTTTTTTTTTAATTGGGCTTCTCTTCACTTACAAGTACTGTACATATTTACGACTTATTTACTCCTGTTTCTATTTTCTGTTCCAGTGTTGCCTCATCTCAACTATAATGTACTCAACTGGTGTATCAGCCGTTTTTAAGACTGGTCTTTTCTTGTTTCCCTGGAGGTCAGGTTGCCAAACTGTTCCAGGATTCTAGCCTGGGGAATGCAGTCAACATTGTGGTGACACGGCTCATCCTGCTTATGGAAGACCAGGTAAGAAACGTTTGTAAACTCAACAGCTGCAATAAGCAGCACAAACCTCCTCTTATTTCTCTACGTTTCACTGTATTTGTCCTTATTACGTCTCGGTCCAAATCAAACTTTGACCAGTATATATGAGCTCCTTATTTGTGTCAAATTATTGGCTTAAGTGTGTTTTCCCCCACGACTCCCAGTGGACTCAGAGTGTGAGAGTGGCTCTTGTGAATGGCGGCTGTAATGACAGGAATGACAGGATGTAAGCAAGCAGGGAAGAGAGAAATGATTCAGAGAAGGGGGAAAACTCAGGGAATGAGGGGAGTTCTGTACCTGTCGTATAGAGCTGCTCTGTAACCGTCCTGATTCTTACTGTGGGGAACAGTGACTTCTCTGACCACTGATATGACGCAAGTCTAGGGTGTAGAAATTATCAAAGTTACATTGAGACAGTGATGTAAAGCACACGCAGGTAGATGAACCCTTGTGTTTTTGCATTAAAGTCACAAGAAAACAGCTGATACCTCAAGCTCTTGAGATATCAAAACAACCAATATCCTCAAGCCACATTAAGCATTTGGCTCTATTGTTTATCCTCTACTTTGGTCCATGCTGAAACAACCTTCGGTTGGATTACCATGAAAGATGTCATATATTTCTAGACGTCAGAATATGAATACTACAGTCCAACTGACTGAAGTGATCTTCTGATGATGCAGAATGCTCAACTCTTCTGAGAACACCTGCTCTCTTTAAATCTCTAGCTCTAACATGTTCAACCTCAGCTTACTGTGCACTTCTTTACCCGTTCTGCTCGTACTCTTTGAATACATTCAGTTCTTACTGCTTACACCAGGGTTTCTTACTGTTGTTGTAATGCAATTTTACATTGCAATTGTCACCCCAGGATAAATTATATTTAAGTTTGAACTTTCTGGCACTGCAGGTCATGATTTCAGTTTTGATTAGACTTTGGCATTCCTAGAAAGCTTAGATGATCAGAAGGTCTTTATGTTTCAGGTTGCTTATGTCAGCATATAACTTCAAAAACCATCTTGGCTAAAAACAGCAGCATGGCTGCAGACTCCTCTTGTATGATGTAGGTGAGTGAGTGAAGGTCTGAATTTACACAGCGTGAGAATCCACACCTGACCATAAGGCAAGAGTTCAGCTCATAAAAAGTGCATGACCTTACCAGCATAGCTCACGCAATGACTGAGCCACCTGACTGCCGAGTAAATGCCCTTATTAGCTTGCCATTAACAGCATGTGGCGAGACAGCACAGCTGGTTCCATCGGGTATTACAGTGTGGCTTTGAGGTTTCCTCCATAACTTTCTTATTAGGGAAATTTTATGATTCATGCTGCCTCAAAATAAGCACCAGAATTTTCCGCCCGGATGTGTTCGTTATCTGAACGAATAAAGAAGTAAATGTTAGGATCATTAGCGGTGGGCAGCATTAGTGTTGTTATTCTTATGCCATAGACTGCTGAGGTTGAGGTCGGGACAGTGTTGAGCATGGTCTCTGCGAGTGGTTCTGTTGCCGGTTTCCAGGTCTAAAAAGGCAAGCTGGCCCTGGAAAAAGAAAATGAGGCCAGCAGTGGGCCCAGAGATGAGGGACTGTGGGATGAGACAATTACTAGTTATGTCACCACATGCATTCCTGGGTTACGAGTTCTCGCCAGCTGTGGCCAGCAGAGCACTTCCTCCTCTCCTCCTCTACGTGCACTTACAATGCTGTGAAGGTGCAGAGTTTTCACAGATAGGAAAGACTAACATACAGTGGTGGAAAAGAAGCCCAAATCAGTGTAATACAGGAAGACTAGTACTGTGTTATCAAAACATTGCTGAGCTATCATGTGATTGTTGGAATATCTTATTCGCTGACATTGTTAATTAATCAAGTATCTTTGTAAATGTAAGACCTGCATGAATTGGATTGTTTTGCATTTGAAGGAAAGAATACAGAATTTCCTTTTTTCCAAACTTGGGGATAAGTCTGTATTTCTCCTCTCGTCTCCCTACTAGCCAACACTGGAAATCAACCATCATGCTGGGAAGTCTTTAGACAGCTTCTGTAAGTGGCAGAAAACCATCCAGCACCGGAGCAGCTACGGGAACGCCATACCAGACAATGGCATTGCTCACCATGACACCGCTGTGCTCATCACCAGGTCAGAAACAACACAGCAGTCTTACAGGAATGAGAAATTTATTCATTTCTGGAGCTTTAATCATACAAAAATAACAGCAATTTGCATGAACTGCCAAAACAAATCTTCTACAGCGTCTATGAAGGAAAATATGTCTTCCTGTTCATATACAGTAAGAGTTAAAACAGTGTTTCCTCCAAGCTGAACTCTCACATTCCCAGCCCCTCTCCTCATAGGTTGTCATTAAGCCAAGTTCAGCAGAGTTGGGCTGTATCTTGTCCTGTCTTGGGTGACAGTAGATGAGGCCTCCCTGCATGGCTCAGCACCTGGGCAGAAGATGTAAAAGAAAGATGTGAGAGCGGTTTTGAGAAACATTGACAGATTTATTTTCTTAAAGTAAGCTGCCAAAAAAAAAAGAAAAGAAAAAAAGACACCTTGAGATGTTGAGTAAGCGAGCAGAAATCAAAGCAAAGCTACCTTGAATCTGACTGTGGTGCTTTCTCTCAGCTTTCTCTTCATCTCGCTCGCTACCCTCTCTCTTACAGATACCTCCTGAGGAAAACAGAGACACCAGTGCATATTATATGCATATTATACAACACAACCATGGTTTGGTCAGAGTCATCTGAATGCAGCAGAGCTCAGCAAAACTACCACAAATACTATTTTGTCTTCAGGAATGTCCTACGTCAGTCACTTTTTTTAGTTTTAGGGTTAACTTTGTGGGAACAGTTTGGTTTTGCAACAGCTTTTATCAAGCAAAGGATGGAAGCTGTCCAGACAGATGACACCTCAGTGACCATCTATGGTTTCCCCCTATTGTTTCTTTAAAGCTACATCTGCCTGGTGCCACTGCCGTCCACTTTCTGTCCATAACATGTCTGTGAGTGTATGTCTGTCACCACCTGAGCCAAGTGTGTGCCAAAAACTTTGGACTTTGCCAAAAGTTGGATGCTGAGAAAATGTGTGTTTAAAGCCTCAGGTCAGCTGAAACACTGTATTTAAGTCCAGGTTGAAGACACATCTATTTTCAGCTTCATTTAAATAAGCTTGAGTTTCAAAACGGAATCATATTTTAACTACTGCTTTTATCTTTCATATATATAGTTTTATCTATTGTTCTTATTTCTTTCTTTTGTTTAAATTTTAAATCATGCTTTTTATTTCTTCTGTTTTAATGTCTCTGTAAAGCACTTTGAATCACCTTGTCGTTGAATTGTGCTATACAAATAAACTTGCCTTGCCTTGCCTTGCCTAAACCTTTTCTATTTTCTCTCACGTCCACAGGTACGACATCTGCATCCAAAAAAACAAGCCCTGTGAAACTTTAGGTAACTTACACAAATGTGTTATTGTAATTCTGCTTTTCCAGGATGAAAACCTCCACTGATAAAAGGCACATTTTTGTCCCTGCTGCTAATCTTGGCCATCACGACAGCACACCTAACCCCGACCCTAACTCTTAGAGATCCTAAATCTTATTTGAAAAAAATAAAACCAACTCTTAAAGAACCAGCTGATTATCCTTCCACAGTCTGGAGCCTTTCCATTGTCCTTATTTTCCAAAGATACCTCCTCTTTTATGACCTCAAACTTAGACTTGTTTCCATAATTGAGATATGCAACCACACACACGTTTTATTCGTTCACAGAAAAGTGTGATGCAAATCATGTATGGTTAAAAATAACGAAGATTCAGTGTGCATGATGCTGTTGTATTTCATTAATAACATCAAAAGTTATGTGTGAGGGATAGTTCTGATTTTAGAAACACATCAGACCTAAATCTCAGTCTCCCAGTAGTTGATATTGTGAGACACTTTAGATGGATATTCATGTACTGTATTTGTTTGTTTGTTAGGTCTGGCTCCAGTCGGAGGGATGTGTGAGCCAGAGAGGAGCTGCAGCATCAATGAGGACATCGGCCTGGGAACTGCCTTCACTATCGCCCATGAGATCGGACATACGTGAGTAACATACACACACAGAGATAGAAACATTATTGATTTCCTGGACGTTTCAGAGATCTCTTAGTCCTGCAAATGTAAAGAATGTTTGTATTCAAAATCACCTGTGGTGATGCATACGATGTGTTAGGCCAATACGTGCCGTGTAGTATGCAGAGTATGCATCAAGGAAATGCATCTGGAAAAGACAGCAACTTTCCAACATCAGAGGGCAAAGAAGAAAGCTGCGCTTCCAAAGCAGCAGAAATATCAAGGGAACCAGCTCCGGCTAAACTTACTTTTGCAATGAAGTAGTGCTACAGAGCGGTGAATCTGGTTCCTTCCAGTATTCAGAAAGGATTTCTTTGTTAAATGTTCATTCTTGGAAAAATCATGTGGAAAATTTGTGCTACACACTGCAAAATGTATTGATTTAGCTGCTTGATAGTAGCCAGTGTTATGGAAAGAATTACGAAGAATATAGCTAAAAAATCTCTTAGTTAACATCCAGTTAGTTTGTCCATTTAAGAATCATTTTCACTATGGCACTGCACTTTTATAGCTCTTATATGTTCCTTTAAACTATTAACGGTAGGTTCTACAAAGTCTTTAAATATCTTTCTCATTTCCTCGTTTATGCTCTCATACAACACTTATTTGATATATATATGTATATATATATATACATATATATATATGTATATATCGCACACAGATGCAATGGTGGCAATGTGGGGTTGGCATGTGGAGGGGCTGGGGATTAAACCACAGATCGCACGGCTGGAGGATCCCCGTTCCACTCCAATACTCTGCTATGCTGCAGGCCAGTGATGACAGTGTCAGTTAGTTGAACTGGCCCAGAGTGATCTGTTTTTACTATTATCAAATAGGCTGTCAACAGCATTTTTGCTTCCATCATGGTTGTCTCTCATATTTGAGTTAAATGTGGGTTTGATAAAAGTTAATCATGATTAATCATAGTGTTGTTTAATTGCCATATAACCAACTCCATAGAAAATGGGAATAAAATGGAAAATTGTTTGGGGTGATGTTAGAAATATTTCAGGACAGGGTTAAACTGTTGCATAGGGATCATTGAGATATGACCCACCCAGACCAAAGATGAAGGGCACAGAACTGTTCTGCAAAATTGACTGAATCGTTTATCCATGAACTTGAACTTTGGTCTCTTCTGCTGATCCTGAAAGACAAAATGTCCAGAATCCCTGAGGTGTCTTGTGTACTTTGTTGCTGTAAATTGTTCGCTTCCTCAGATTATTATTTCCACTTCTCCAGAGAGAGAATATTCTACCTTCAACACCATGAGTCAGTTCCATCATTTGAGAATGTGTTAATAGTTTTATATTTTTATTTCAGTCACAGCGGAATTGGTTGCACGTGGGGCTGGTGAAACACCTGGATGTGCATCTGTTTTTCATATTTGGCTCCAGTGAATGACGCTGACATTCCATAGCCTGGTATAGATGATCAGCAAAATTTATTAACTAGCTATTCTATCAGCTTATATCCTCAACTTAGATCCCACATACAGTGAATCGAGAGAAGTTGCTGTAGTACGATCCTACTTGCTCAGTAATTCAGTGTCCCATTCACTTGTGTTTGCAAACCACATTGAGAAATATTTAAGCAGATGGTGGATCCATCAGTTTCTCTAATGGTTTACACAGGTTTTCAAGCACTCAAGCTCAGGGGCCATCTTATCAACATGACTGGACAGTGTTTGTTACTATAATGAATGTGCATGTATATACAATCTGTTTCACTGGCCTCAGTACAATCAGCAGTTGTGTTTAATTGTGGAAGAAATTGTTTTGACAGCACAGTGCCGTGTTAGATCAAATGCAGGGCTGTTTGTGGTGAAATGTACCCACAGAAATGACTCTGCTGGGAGATGGAAGCTTTCAGAGCATTTATAATTCAGAATCAAACATAGCTACCGTGAGTGTTATTGCTGTTTGCTATAAATGTTCACTGATTAGAGGGACACTGTGGACGCAGTTGGAGTTCTACCAACTGGTAACCTTCAGGACGAGACTTTTTAAGGTTTTCATTCTTTAAAAAGTATTTTGTTGTTGGAGTTTTTGGGATATTCGTGGGGCTGCACGGTGGTGTGGTGGTTAGCACCGTCACCTCACAGCAAGAGGGTTCCTGGTTTGAATCCTTCTCTGTGGAGATTGCATGTTCTCCCTGTGTATGTGTGGGTTCTCTGCTGGTACTCCGGCTTCCCCCCACCTCCCAAAAACATGCATATCAGGTTAATGGTGACTCTAAATTGACCCTAGGAGTGAGTGTGAGTGTGTCTGGTTGTTTATCTCGTTTGTATCTGTGTGGCCCTGTGATGGACTGGCAACCTGTCCATCACCCTGCCTCTCACCCAATGACAGCTGGGATAGGCTCCAGCCCCCCGGGCGACCCTGTGTTACTTAGCCACCACCAAATGTTTGTAAAAAAGAATGTGCATCTAGGTTGTTTCAGCATGATTACCAACCCAAAATACAAATGGTTTTTATTTGGTTCACACTTTTCAAATGTAAGGAGTTGATATTTTGCTATGTTGTAAAATAAATTGAAAAATATAAACCTTTTAGTCTGATTTTAATTATTAATTAATGAAGTAATTAATAATTATTTTAATCAAAAGGACAAACCAGAGAAGCAGTATTTAGTCAGGTGTAGTAGTGACACACACGACTAGCAATGCTCTCCATTAATCATCGTTGGTTATTGGTATGTACAGTAAGGTATGTAAAATGCAAGACAGTTGGTAAACTTCATATAAAGCTCCATTACAGGATTAGATATTTTTTTCAACATTTTTTTTTCATTATAAATATGTAATTGACATAAAAAAAAGTAAAGCAGCATTTGAAATCTTCCATTTTTTCATTTAAAAGATACATGACCAACGACAGCAACAACTGTTGCTATGATCAATTAATTGCAGCCTCTAACTTGGCCATTATACAGAACTGCAGTTTTCTATTTTTCAAAAGGTAAAAACTAATAGTCTTACAGTCTACAAACTGTAAATCAGTCCCTGGTTTGATGCCCAACAGAGAACCACCAGCACACTTTATTCTCTGTTGTCGGAATGTGATAGGTGAGCATTTATGAAAGTTGTGGACTGTTCTTTGCCTGTTCTTTCGATCCCTCTCGGTTATCCACAGAGATCTTTTTTCCACTGTCCCCATTGCTGCCACCGGGATTATTACCCGTCCACATGGCCTCAAAGTGTTGTCACTGTATCATCATGGGCTTTAGGTTTGGGATGAATCATGACGGTATGGGGAACGCCTGTGGGCCCCGCAGCCAGGAGACCGCCAAGCTGATGGCTGACCACATCACCATGAAGACAAACCCGTTCATCTGGTCTGCCTGCAGTCGGGATTACATCACCAGCTTCCTGGAGTAAGTCTGCCAATCAGATATCTGCAACAACATGAACATTTCCTATTAAAAGTTTGAGGAAAAAGAAAATCATTAGGAACATTTTTGATGGTCAAATAAATCTTTTCAGCAAATCCAGTTCCACTTAAACATCTTTTTTATCCATTTCCCCCCTTTTTCTCTTCTGTTTGATTTGCTTTAGCTCAGGAATGGGCTCCTGTCTGAACAACGTGCCTCCAAAGCAGGAGTTTGTGTACCCCACCACAGCTCCAGGTCAAGCCTACGATGCAGACGAGCAGTGCCGCTTTCAGTACGGCGTCAGATCTCGCCAGTGTAAATACGCGGTGAGCACACAGATGTATACCTCTTTCATAAATCCTTCTCCTGGCTTTCAGAGCATCAGAGTATTTGTATATATATTTGTATTTATTTTCCTTTTGTGTGTTTCCTGGAAAGTCCCTTGCGAAATTCACAAAGAAAGAATGTCTGTTTTATAAAAAGTGCTCAAAATAACATTTTGGATCACAGCATCATGGCCTAAACCTATTTCATTGCAAAAATGTTGATGTTTTATGGTCACAAGCAACTTTGCTGCCTCTTGAGAAAATTAGCCACACTTTGATCTCCCAAAACCTTGTGGATTATCTTTGGTTGTCAATAAAACCCAGACTGAGTATCAATAATCACTGACTGTTCCTGGTCACTCAGATCATTTAGAGATCAAACACATGCACCAGAGCTGAAACTGCTTCTTCTAAAAGTATGTAAAAGTAAATGGTGGTCAGTTGAGTCAATTGCCTTCAGCAGATTCATAAGAATGGTAGCACAATGTTTTGTCTTTCTGACAATGTCATTCATAACAAAAGTCACCAAAGGGTTGAATCCTGACTGATGTAGGCTCAGAATAGATAGTTTACTTTGGGACTGAATTCTTTCACTTGAGATTTTACCAGTGTTTCCAAATTGTATCTGAACAGGACAATATGGATTTTTGTCTATAGTTACCCACTGTAATGGGACAACATGAGCAGCTTTCCAAACCTGGGGTACAAGGCCACTGGTTAGTGGAACAATTTAAAAATGACTTTTTCGGCAATGACTGAAGAAAAAAAGACAGTCCACACATGTAGATATATTTATTTTGGTCAGTATTTTGGGACTTCCTAACCTCACTGAGAGAGGGGATCAAGGATGTTTTAAAGATCAAACAAAATTCTGATTAAAAGTGTCAATATAAGACAATATGTTTTGAATATCCACTATCTGTGCAGCAAACTGTCTGATGACAGCAGAGACGATATTAAAGTGATCATGAGGTGCGTTCCTTTCAAAGTATGATGAAGGTCATAAATGCTCTTTAGAGAGGGTTCATTTGTTAAAGTTAACTATATTTCTCTTTATCACCATATGTGAGGAGGTTCTCTTTAGCTGGGTGAAGACAGTGATCACCCATTCCTAATCCAAAGACTCCAGTTGCAGTAATCTTCACTCCTGTTTGAAAAGATTAAGTCAAATAAAGTAGATGTGGATGGATTCTTCCGGTTATGTCTGGTGAATTCATTGATTGATCCATATAAGTTGAGGTTTGTAGTGATCTTCTATTGACAGTCTGCTGCATTTCTTTAGCAGTCAATGTTAAAAGTCTCCTTCAACAGTCATTTCAGAGTATGCGTATAAGTCGTCTAAGGCTGACTTAATCTTTCTTTAAGTTATTTATCTCACAGCACACTCCTGATTTAGACTCCTCTTTCGCTCTCCTTCAAATCTGTGACACAACACATCTTGCAGTACTTTCACGAAATAACATTCTTTTTATTGCATGGTCAAGTTTTACAAGGCCAGCTTCAGAGTGAATGGACATCTGGAACAGCAAGCTGCTTTATAGACTCATTACTATCGATACTATGTAGTCACAGCATATGTACACAGTAAAACATAATCCCATGTGTAAAAGGCATTGCTGTAGAAGGGAGAAGAGGTGAAGGTGAACAAGAGAGTTTCTGCTCTTGTGTCTCACCAACAATCATTTATAGAAAAAAATACATAAAAGCAGTGACATTTTGTCTCATTCTCTCCCTCTCTTTGACTTTCATCGATGCTTTTATTCTCTTCCCACTCACACACACACAGGAAGTCTGCAGTGAACTCTGGTGCATGAGTAAGAGCAACCGCTGCATCACCAGCAGTATTCCTGCTGCAGAGGGAACCATCTGTCAGACGAATACCATAGAGAAAGGGGTAAGTACTGACAGTATTATTCTTTTAGAGGTTATGGCATTAAAAGGCGAAGAGTTCAGCCTGAACTGAATGTTGCAATAAGCACAAGTCCTCAAGCTGCATTATTTCAACTTTTGCTTTGTTTGGATTACATGTTTTCTAATAAAGAATATTGGATTTTTTTTAAAGCAAAAAGAAAAATAATACTGAAAATCCTGACGTGTTTTTGGGAGTTTAACTGATATTTGCTTTGTTGTTTTATAATTCTGCGAGCATTGTGCATATACTTTATTCATTTATATACTGTATCCTATATTCTACAGTGGTGCTACAAGAGGATGTGTGTGGCATATGGGACTCGTCCAGAGGGTGTGGATGGAAGCTGGGGTCTGTGGTCACCCTGGGGGGAGTGTAGCAGGACCTGCAGCGGTGGAGTCTCCTCCTCTGTCAGACACTGTGACAGCCCCAGGTACAGATCTTAGCGCTGACCCGTTTGAAATGCAGTATCACTCTTCTACTCTTTTATGACTGCATTCACAGTAAAACTGAAATTGCTTCAGTAGATCAGTGAGAACACCAGATACACATGTGAATAGAGGGTGACAGTTGGTGTTTCAGTTGTGAACATGAAGATATATCACAGCAGGTTGCATGTTGTATCGAGTGCGCCATCTTGTGAGGAACGTTCTCCTGCTATCTGCTCCAGACATCATTGTTGTCTGGTTAGCTTGGTTTTTACTTTGGCTAAAAACATGGCCAAAATTTGGAGGAAAAGTGGTGAGATGGAGATGGTTAAATGCTGACATTACCAAGAGAAATTGAATCACACTGCTAATGAACAAGATAAACAGCACAGATCCATAGGCTGGACTGGATTACTGAACCTGATGCACTACCATTGTTGGTTTAAAGCACTTTACTTTAAGTTTAAAAGTTATAAATTCAAGCCATTTCACAAAGTTTTGCAGTGACTGTGTGTAAAATATGCTAAATAACAGTGTTGTGCCAAAATCTAATTCCCTGTAAAATCTGCCCACCTTTTTTAGCTAATTTGATAAGCTAGTTAGATCACTTTTAAATTCATTCAGCCGTGTGCTCATTTTTATGCAGCTGTAGTAAGTTGGTGTTATAAGTTGCTATGTTGAAGGCAGCCTTGGTGCTTGTGGAATCCTGACAATTTGACACATAAACAAACCCAAATACCCGAAATTCAAGGTGGCATGACATCCACTTCACATTCTTTGAGCATCTGTGAAAATAACCAGTTAACTGACTTTTATTAAGCAACCTGGAAGACATTACAGTTGTAACCCTGTATTATCACATCCCAGTTCTGCACAAACTATTGTTTAATATTTATTTCCCTAAGGTAATTTAACAATTGACAAATGTTAACATTGCTTGGAAAAATAGGCCACACATGAAATGTTAACAGAATTAAAATGAACAGAACAAAAAAAAAACTGCATATTAATTGCAGTTAATTAAACAGGCCTTGGAGATGCAGATCAAAATTAGACTGAAAGGGGAGAGAAACCTTTAAATTCTGCTTTATTCTCACAAGAGCTGTAAAAGTATGACAAAAAGACATCAGTGGCACTATTTAAACCAAAAAACTTCTTGCAAGCAGCAGTGGAGTCTAAATCATCACAGAATGACTAGTCCTTTGAATGCCCATTGCCAGATGCCTCATCTTGAACTGATTAAACTGAGAATGGATTGACCCAAATCTGAAGCCAACTGTGTTCTCCTGTTTCATTTCTGAGCATCATTGCACACAATTGCTTTGCCTCCAATCTCTTAAAACTTGTTGGAAGTCTAGCTGAAGCAGCCATTTGACAGTGACAAATTGTTGCTTCTTTCTCAGCCGTAGTTTTAAAATCCAGACATGTTGTGTTTGTTGGTCTGTGTAAATGCCACAGCTACAAGAAAGATGGGCAGAGAGACTTGAAACACAGAGACAAAGTTACAGAAAGCTGAGATGTTGTCTGGTGATGTGATGGAGATTGGATGTAGTCATGCTATACTCAGGTTGCTTGATTTTCTTTGTGTTTCGTTGTAGGCCAACCATCGGTGGAAAATATTGTCTTGGGGAAAGAAAGCGCTTCAGGTCCTGTAATATAGATGTGAGTGTTGCTGCGCTCAACCTTCAACATCACTTTCATCAATTTGTCAGCATATATCAGCGTAAATCATGAAATTTTGATGCTTGTTGAATGTGAGACTGCATGCATATGTTAGTGAAAGATACATACAGTAATTTGAAAAGAAAGTACACCCTGTTGTAATCATACATATTAGGACCTACATATTATTTTTTCATTCAACCAATTTAAGCCTTAATTCAAAAGCGATCCAACCTAAAAAAAAAAAAATAATTGTGCATTTGTGTGCATTACAGGAGTGCCCTGCAGGCTCTCGAAATTTCCGAGAGATTCAGTGCTCCAACTTTGATAGCAGTCCTTTCCGGGGAAAATTTTACACCTGGAAGCCTTACAGAGGAGGTGAGTCAATAATCCTGTCCTGTGTAACGTTGGTGTCTGTTTGAGTGTCGTGTGAGCTTGGCAACCACAGGCCACTCACTCCGCTGTTGTCAAATCGGTCTAAACCAGCCTAAGGTCTAAACTAAACTAAGTGTTGAACACATACAGCACAAATGAAGCAAAAACAGCGACGGGTTATTGAGGGTTGTCACTTATTGTCAATCAGAGCATCGACAAAAAAAGGTTGCCCATCATTCTCTGATTCTCTGGCATTTGCCTACAGGCTAGTTGATAAACTTTCTGTGTATATTGGTATCATAAACGATGATCAGTGCCAGAAAAATAAAGTTGAAACTTGTTTTTTTCCTGAAGTGTAGTTTTCAGGGCAAGTCACTCACAATCTGAGTCACTCATCCTAGGCAGTAGTAGGTAGACAGTGAGTGAAAGGGAGGTGTTCTCTGACCCTGGACATGAGCCAAACGCAGTCCAGCAGAGATAGGCAAAAGTCCAAATTCCAATACCTCAAAAACAGTCTCATGGTCGTACACTTGACAACAAAGGCAATGCTTGCATTCAAGAAAAAAGTGAATCGAATATTCTGTCTCATTGATTCAAGGAAGAGGACAAAGAAGAAGAAGTTTGTCTCATTCAGCAAGGTTCCTAACTAAGTCAAATGACCAGGAATGCAAAGGAAAGGTGTTTCGAGCACTTCTTATCTGCTGTGGCAGATTATACAATATATCATCCCTTATGAAAGGAAAGAAGATTGTGATGTTCCTCAGTTCTCTGGGGGAGCAACATTTAAAATAACACACCAGGACAGTCCTCTGAGCTTCCAGTCAAAAATAGCACACTTACTAGAAAACCATCCCTTAGGAATAAGGGATCTAAGCTACGTATAGCCAAATTATATGTTTCAGTCAGTAAGCCATGCTACAGGGGATTCAAAGCAATATGAGTTGAAGAGAGTAGGAGCATGACCAACCATTCTCATTGAGACTAGTACCCTGTACTCCGATGCTTTTTTGTCTTAATTTCAGTCCTGATGATGAAGTGACATATTCACTGGGCTGGCCATGTTGATATAACTTGCATGAAAACATTTGTAGTTAAAAGCAAGATCTGTCTATAGTGGAAGCCCAGTTGGATTCTCTCGGGAGACTTCTGAAGAGACAGCTGTGGTGCTTTGTTTTCCACTTAGGTGCCAAATGCTTTGGACTTACTAAAAGACTTAGGACATGATTCTTTTGACTGTTTGACAGCAACTGTTGGGTAAATTGACCAATTGAGGTGGCTCCGGCATCTGGTTAGGGTGCCTTCTAGACGCTTTCCAAGGGAGGTGTTTTGGACATGCCCACCCCCTTTGGGCAAATCCAGGACACACTGGAGAGATGTTATGTGTCCTGGCTGGCTTGGAGTTGCCTCCCTGTCCTTCCAATCGAGATAGAGGAGAGAGGGAGACATGGGATCTCTGCTGTATCTGCTGTCCCCAACTTGATCTCAGATAAGCAGAGATACTGATGAAACAAAACATAAAAAATATATGAATCTACTGAAAATAAACCCACTGTTTCCATGTACTAAAACCCAGATTATAGAAAAAAAGAAAGTAAAGAAGTAGATTTGTGAAATTAGCGTCGAGGAAAGGTCAACAGAAAGCAAGTGAGCTGAGAGTTGATGACAGGAAGACCATAGGCTGTATATGCAGGGAACAAACAGAAGTTAAAAGAAAAATAGTTGTGTGTATGTGAGGAGAGAGTAACAGGCAACCCAAAGCTGCAGACTCTGTCCTGTCTGGCCAGCAGATGCTGGCTGCAGAGAGCCACACGTCCTGGAATTTCTTGCAGGAATTCTTTGTTTCTTGTGAGGACGAGATGCTGAAACTGGACATGAAAGATAAATAGTTCAAATGATATAACTGCTTTTAATCGGGCCCTGCATTCACATAATGGCTCACAGAAATGGCCAGCCATCCAATTCCATCTTCAAGCAACAAGTGCTCCTTTCATCAAGTCAGCTGATTTTACAATGGAAATCCCTTGCAGCTGTTAAAATGGGACAAGTGCCTAAATCTGTGCTCCGTTTTAAGGCCAGATCACACCACCGTCCTTAAATCTTCATTTCAGCTCTTCTACTTTTACCCTCTAACTCAGTGCAGCTTCCCTTTACTTCTCCTTCCTCTTTTCCTTATCCCCTCTCTGTTAACTTCTTTCCATTCTCACTTTATTTAGTTCACCATTGTACAATCACTCCTTCTCATTTCTGTCTGACATGTAGAACAGAGACAGCCTTTCTCTCTCAGCTCAGACAGCCAAGGACAGTTCATTAAAAAAGCTCTCGCTCTTACACAGTTTTTTTCCTTCAAACAAGCTGCTCCATATTACTGTTCTCAATCCAGCAGCCTTCACATTCAACCTTCAACACACCCTCTAATATGCACACGCTCTCCTGAAAACTGTCCTGCCAAAGCTCAGCACCATGGGAATTGTAGTTTTCCATGGTCTGACCACTTTATTATCTGCAACCCCTACCAGTACATATTCACTCTCGCTGTTTCCCAGCACATACTGTACCTGCTTCAGAGCTGCCAGCACAAACAAACACAGCCCAGGCTGATGTCAACAGCCACTCAAATTGTGGAGCTGTTGGCAAGTTTCACAGATGAATAAAGATTTGTGGCACGACTAGAGTGTGTGAATGTGTGTATGTCTTCATATTCTGGTGTATTTATTGGCCACTAAGTACTTAACTTCCTCAAGTCACTGGAGCTGCTAAATATTAAAAATGGAGACTTTTGGGAAACAGTAAAGGCAACGTTTGTCTTAACTTTGACTTGGTATATGTGACACACATTGGTGTTATAACTGGCACGGGCCATGTTTTACCTTTCTTATCTTTTTACTTTGAAATCTTTCAGGAGTTTAAGCAGACTGTGCACATATTTGTTTGTATGCATTCACTGAATTAATTCTCAGCAGTTTGGTGTCTGTATATGTGCAATCCAGAGTAAAAGTGACATAATCACTTTCAGCTGCCTGTTCTCTGGATGTCACCACAGTAAAAACATTTCCTACTCTCTTGCAGCCTTTTGCCTTGCACCCCTGTACAAATGTGATGTATTCAGCAGAACAGGAGCAGAAGACTTGTCTCTCACATGTCAGCACAACATGCTTTTTCAGATTGTGTTGCAGTGTTGAATTCAATGCCAAACAGCAACATTCAGAAAGGATTACCACATCTTCATTGTCAGGTTAAGGCATGCTTCATCTCAGTTCTGGCTCCTCAGTAAGGAGTGAAGATGATGATTGGTGCAGGGACTCTCTTCAGTTAACTTGTATTTAATTCATTTGTTTTTTTATATTTGCATCAGACTGCGGGGTTATGATACTCAGGAGACTTAGCATATCAGACCCTGAAGAGACCTCTCAAAATCATGTTGAACCTTTGCCACGACACTGAGTTCCTTTAGAATCGTCTTATGAATCTCAGCTCGTAAGATGAGAGACATGGTTTTACAGCTGAAAAAACAATCTCCCTCAACGGTCCATTTAGTGCCAAACGCAGATGTAGTAATCACGATGCATCTTTATGAAGAAAATACTTTAAAGCGCTTAAAATTTAAGATGTGCTAAAATAAACACAATAAATTAACTGCCTAAAATTGAACAGATGTCACATTGGAAAGCGTGTGTTTTTAAATCATTTGAAATGTTATTAAGAAAAAACAACATATCTTCTTTCATTTGCAAAGTTTCAAAGTTCATTTGCAAAGGCATGTGTGTGTTTGTACCTTAGTTGCACTTTGACCGCTGTCTATGCAGCTCTTCTTTTTCTCACTGTTTGCATGGATAGTTGTTGTATGTTGATACTATGTGTCCCGTGCATTGTGTGTCTGTTTATTTATCCAGGAGGGGTGAAGCCCTGCTCTCTCAACTGCCTTGCAGAAGGGTATAACTTCTACACAGAGCGTGCTCCTGCTGTGGTGGACGGCACGCCGTGCCGAGACGAGTCTTTGGATGTGTGTGTCAATGGAGAGTGTAAGGTCAGTTAAACTAAGCACTAAACTGAAATAAAGGCCATTAGAGGAGACAGTTAACACCGATCAACAGAAGATTGTCATCATCTCGGATAACATTGTTTATTCTCACTTTGACGACTCTGGACAGCCGCCACTGTGTAGTTTACGCACTAACCACTAACGCTCATCACAATCAGCTGCACAGCTGATAAACTGTCGTAACTTTGGCAGCAGTCTGAGATTCCCATTAATGGCCTCTCTCGTAATCACAGCTGTTAATCAAAACAAAACTTTAAACTGCTTTGAGATTTAAATTGGAGACCACCTGGAGCTTCAACAGGTCCCTGGAACCAATTTAACACCCACGAAGCCAATTTGTAGACCAGGTTACACAACAAAAAAAAACATAACAATAATAGTGCATATCTTTTGTGGCTCAAGATGAATCCAAATCCACAATTAGTTCTGCTCTAACCACAGAGTAAAAGCTTTGAGGAAAGAGAAAAAATGTAAAATCAGGATTTCTAGCTTGAGAATTGCTGCCTCTTTTACCCCCCACAGAGCTCCTTTATTTGAAGGCTTTGAGCTCACCCAAAAAGACAATTTTGTTTACCAACACCCCCTATTTTTTCATTTCTCCTCCCCTCTCTTTCCCTTGTACTCTGCTCTATTCTCTGTAGGAACTCAGTGACCCTCCAGCTCAGCTGTTAGTCTGTCTGCACCGCAGGCTGGTTTTCATTCACTTCACCCTATTGTCTCAATTTTTCTCCTTTCCCTGCACCTCTCCACTTTTTTCTTGCAAATTTTCTGTCTTCAGTCCAGCCCCTCCTCTCATTTCACCTCTTGTACTACAATTTTTTATGCACACATTAAAGTCCAAACAGACTGCAGACAAATCTCCGTCTTTTGCTTGCAGCCTTATGCTGGCAGTGACAGAGTCTGACAATCAAAGAATGGGTCAGTGAGAAAGATGGTCAGCTGATGGAGGTAGAAAAGCTGTCAGCATTCGCCAGTCTTAGATTAGCTACCATCACAAGACACTAATGTGTGGTGGAGCCTGCAGCTGTGAAAGAAGGCCTGTATTCTCTCCTGTTCTTTGACTAATTGCTCAATATTGAGTAAAAGCTGATTTATCTGTCTTCATCTGCAACACATGCTGACATCATTCAGATTATTAAAGGTGATCCAGTTAAAAGTGGATGGTTAAAGATTAGGGCCACTTCCATTTTTTAAAATCTACAGTATGTAAACTAAAGTAAGC
The DNA here is from genome assembly GCF_036924035.1 of Leuresthes tenuis. Lineage (NCBI taxonomy): Eukaryota > Metazoa > Chordata > Actinopteri > Atheriniformes > Atherinopsidae > Leuresthes > Leuresthes tenuis. The sequence continues at coordinate 9,464,656 of NW_027325361.1, read as the reverse complement.
TATTGGTCCTCAGGAGCTATGAGAAGCGCTTTGTGTGTACACATGAGGCATCCTGCTAGTTTTGATCGGTACTGTTTTAATCTTTAATAACTCAGTTACTCACAACATAAAGCCACCAGTTTCGACCCGATTCAGCTGTGATCCAGTCAATTAAAAAGTAATAATAAACTCAAGCCTCATTATCTTTCACTACAATAAGCAGCTGCCAAACAAATATATGAGAATACGATCAGTTGCCATTTATTTTCTACACTTTTGTTTAAGTTTTGTTCCCTGTTAAAGAGTTTGAGTAAAACCACCTGCTTCGCTCATCATGAAATTTATTTATGTCGACAGCTATGAGTTTAGCAACCAAAGAGCATTATGTCTGCAGAGGATCAGAAAACACATCTGGACTTGCCATCTGATATTTCTGTGTTTTGAAAAAGTGGTCTGGAAGACATTAGGAGGTAATTCGTCAGCACGGCCTCTGACACCTCTCAACTCACTGACTGTGCCCCTTTCTTCATGACCCCGAGTGACCCCTGCAGCTCACTCGTCTCTTCCTTTTTCGCAGCACGTAGGTTGTGATCGTATACTCAGCTCGGATGTACGTGAGGACCGCTGCCGGATCTGCGGGGGTGACGGGAGCAGCTGCGTCTATGTGGAGGGAGTCTTCAATGATTCGCTGCCCGAAGGAGGTAGAGAACCGTATTTCTTGAGAGCTTCTTCTTCGTTTCCAGTTATTTCACCATTTTCTTTGTTGAGCAGCTGCTATGGAGGTTTCTGTACATGTAGCTCCGGACTCTGATTAATCCTGAATTCATAAAGACAGTGGAGGGGGGTGCTACTTTTTAATTTCAACATTGGATCAAGTCAACTGGAGGCATTTACCAGGAGAAGTTATGCAATGTAGTCTTTTTTCCCAAAAATTTGGATTCTGATACTCTGGGTCGTGACTGTTCTTTGGAAAGATGGCTTGAAATGTGAATTAGGATACGCCAGATACTTAAAATATATCATGTAATTGTCAGCTCACAGGAGCATTTATTTCATGAAGCCAACAATCTCTGCAGAGCAATTCTTAATCTCTGCAAATGTTTAACCTAAAGATTTTTCTGATGAATGCTCTGACAGAAATGGAGAGAGAAACACAAAAGCGAGAGTTTACACAGTCCAGACTTAAAGTTGGCTCCACAGATATAAACAGTGACTTTTCTAGATTATGCAAATTTATCATTAATACCAGGGACAAATTGGAATTCTCTTTCAAAGTAAGACGTTTCAAGGTCAGTCATTAATCACCCCTTGGAAAGTTTATCAGTCCTTAAATGTTGTCTTTAAAGAGGTTGTCTGTGCATTGTGTTGCGTACCATGTGCGCACAGATAAAACAAATATGTCTGCTAATTTTGTGAAGATTGATAATAATATCAATTATTTATATTGCACCTTTTTTAAAAAGTGCTTTACAGGTAGTTGAAAATGAATCAGCAGTTTAATAAGAAAATAACTGTTCAAATGTGCATATACATGTACTTATAGATACACACACAAATACATGTGTACATTCTTAAGCGCACATGGAAAAATGTAATAAAATGACAACTGAACACCAAAAAGATACCCCATCAGAGTGAAGTTAAACCACATTTTAAGAGGAAGGTTTTTACAAGAGATTTAAAAGTGGACGAAGATGTGATGCACCTGACTTCCTCTGACTGTCCCATAAAGCCCAGTCACCCCTAGTTTTCAGTCTTGATCTTGGAAGCTCATAAATGGACTCACCGCAGGATCTCCATCTACTCCCAGGCTCATATGTGGTAGACATCCGTAGGCATCCATTGATATATACATAGTGAATTCCACCAGTCAAGTCTTGTCATAAATGCACAGAAAACACATCTTTACGTTTCTGGGATAGAGGAAGGACAAGGGCTCGGAGATTCTTTGTAACTGAATAACACAAGATTGAACTGCAGCTGGAGGCAATTTTAGTGGAGAATGAACTGAGCTGTGAAAATATATGCAGACCCGTAGTTGTTTGGTTGCCAGATCTGAACCTCCTTTAAGCTGTCTTTAAGAGAAATTGGTCGTTTGGTGACGAAAGAGTCAAAACAAAAGTAAAGTCGGGTGTCATCTGCATAAAAATATAAATTGATATTACGTATAAAAATGATATTTCAGTAGTTGCATGTAATGTATATGGAGCCATGGAGAGGGGTATTGAGGCAGTGCAAAGGCCGACATCGGCTGCTCACTGGGGGTCTCTTGTCACTGTTGGGATCTACTGGTAAAGGTCTGCACAACTTACTCAAGTTACACAAATTCCTTATATATATGTATATATATATATATATATATATATATATATATATATATATATATAAACTGATGATTTGAGACAGGTCAGCATCATAAAAAAATACAGTAATGAGTCAGCCAAAGGTTTTTAAGAGGATAAAGAAGAACTCCTTAAAAAAATCCATGGCATTTAAGGAAGCACACATAAATAAGTACATATACATACTGTACCATCTATATTGTATGCATAGACATATTTATCCACTAGCCACCCAGGGAAACGTGGCAAACAGATTTAGGTGAGGTCCAGCCAGTGTGGCTTGAGGTCCTACTGCTGTCCAGTCTATTTTGAGTTACCCTCTCCCCACAACACGAACTCCAGAGTCTTTCACCCAACTGTCAACACCAATCACCCCCTCCCACGATTCCTCAGAGGGGACACACCCTGAGCAGGCAGTGGTGCTCTGAACCACAGAGACCAGGCCAGTCTATAAACCCCAGCTGAGGTCTCAACTGCCCTCAAAATATCTTAACATTATGGTTCCCCAAAAAAATGTTAAAAAGCTGAAGTCAAAGTGTAGGCTTTGTTGTGTATTTTATTTTTAATGGCGCCATAATAGATGTGATTGAGGTGATTTTAAAAGGTAAAGCTATGAAGGTAAAGGAAATGCTGGAGACAGAACTTGAAACTAATTTGAATCTCACTTCAGAATATAAAGAAATCTCTTATTTCTCTGATGCAGAACAATTAGTAAAGCCTTCATAACACTACGCCAAGAGACTTACAGATAAACTGCTGTGACACTTCTGTCCTTACATCCCAGCATGCTCTGCAGTAATTGGTCATCAAGTGGAAAAATCAATATGCTTTTTAATGTTACCTCTCACAGCGTTTATATCATTTAGGACACTCAAACATGCAATATTGCTTCATTTGGTTTTATTACCAAAATGTGCACCATATGATCAGAAGTTTGTGCACACCTCACTTTAATTAGTTGATTGGTGACTATTAACTTGCTGCTGTAACTCTTCTGTGAGGTTTATCACGAGACTTTGGAACCAGATTTCAGACATTTGCTCTCATTTAGCCATGTGAGCATGAATGATAAAGCTGAGCTCTAATCCACTGCTCCAGTTCAGCTCAAGGTATGATGGGAGGCAAAAAGTTCACATATTTTGAGCTATATAGAAAAATATTTTTAGTGCGTTTTTGCTAATAAAACCCAACTAAACTGAGTTCATTGGAGTTCAAACTTGGCTCTATACTTTTTTTTGTCTAAACTCTGTTGGTTTGATCACAACTACAGCACAACATGTTCTCATCTCTAACCAAACTCAAACTCCAGGCACTGGACTGAAGGCTTATTCTGGTCACGGGCAGATTTATGACTACCAGAATCACTCAGTCATGTCTACAGCCAGCTTTTGATTTCTCTAAACTGCTAAAGCCTTCAGCCAACACTTCTCCTCTCTTGTCTGCTTCAGAGATTTAAAGGATCCCTGTGGAGTCATTGACCTCCATCAGTGCTTTGTAGCAGTTTTAATGTGTGTGGCTCACCATTTTGTTTGTCTCACACATGTGCACGTTGACCCACACGCACATGATGCACATGGCACACGTTGCAATATAATTGTCTTATTTTGCTGATCTTCAGGTGGCCTAATAGGCCCATATGTGCAGCAATGTGCTGGCAAAGGCAGGAGAGCACATGCTTGCAAACATACAAACTAATCACATTTGATAATCACATTTGTTAGATTTTAAGGATGTATCCCTGAAGTAAACACATAAAAAATACATCTTCAAAGTACTCGTGGCAGCAAGTCAGAAGAATATCCTTGAAAAAATTTTTTATCAACACCACAACAGTCGATTATTTTATTAGCCACAAATAACATTATCCTTCTTGTGAGTGTTTTATGACTTCAAGATGAAGCCAAACCACTAAGTCTGCCCTGCTAAATATAAAAGAAAAAAAAAGACACAAATGTGTAATAGAGTTTCTTCCATTCTGGAAAAGTGAAAGTTTTTATCTCTTTAAGTCACCATATTATTTAAATTTTGATTTGGTCTCAGTATAGATACAATTATGTCCTTTCAAGTCTCTTTCCATCTGTCCTCTCATGGCTCTGGTAGGCATGAGAGGTCATTCAAGTATCAAGGGCAGGAGGTTTACAGCCCCTCTGTTCTGTGTTTACCACACAGGTCCCTACCTTTTAAAGCTCCACTAAGTCACAATCCAAAGTAACAGGAAGAAATAAGATTATACTTCTTTTTTTTTTTTTTCAATCTGTCTTCTTCTAGTGAGCTGCAGTTATTTACAGAGCTGCAGCGCCTGGCCTGCTGGCTGGACAGCAGGGCAAAGCCGAAAAAAGCAGAGTGAGCCAAGTTGGAAGTGACATGTGCATAAAAAGAAAAGGGACAAGAGACCAAGACAGATGGAGGGAATGGAGAGAAAAGGAGAGAAGAAGCCGACTCTTGGCAAAGTTCTTGCTCTTGAGCAGAGAACCGAGGACAGCTGCCCAGGAATGCAGCTGGAATCTGAAGCCTCTGCTTAGTCCATCGGTGTCCCACAGAACTAAATGCTACTTATGCATCTCTCGCCTGATCCCCAGTGAACAAACTTCCTTCACCTTGCTTTCATTTTTTGACTCTGTGCGGGTCTTTGTGTCTCAGGTTATGAAGAGGTGGTCAGAATTCCCAAGGGATCAGTGTTCATCCACATACAAGAGCTCAACATCTCCCTCAACTACCTTGGTAAGATGATATTGACGCTAATTTTCACATAAACTGACTCATATAAGTGGTTAATGTGGTCTAGGAACCCAAAAAGTTAAGTGGTAGTGCTATGTGTCTTACTCTCATGTCCTCCTCTGTTTTTCAGTGCTGAAGAGTAAAAGTGACCAATATTTCATCAATGGGAAACTGACCATTGACACGCCTCGCAGGTTCAACATTGCTGGCACCACTTTCCTCTACAGACGACCCACTGACGGACCTGAAACTCTTGAAGCTCTGGGCCCCACAAATATCACCCTCATAGTCATGGTAAGACCACAAGAATAAAACAGGTCATCTACTGGAAGAGCTCAAACAGTCGTTATATGAGTTGCTTGACAAAAGATTAAGAAAGCTGGGCTTTGGAAAAGACAAACTAATCGAAAAACATTGTGTTAAATGTGTTTGTAGGTGCTGGTGAGGGAGGAGAACCCAGGGATCCACTATCGTTTTAACCCACCCCTCAACAGGGATCCCCTGAGCGGCTTTGCCTGGCACTACACCTCCTGGTCGCGCTGCTCAGCTCTGTGTGCTGGAGGTAGTTAAAACAAGACAAAACAATATGTTTCGATTCTCTGTCCTCGAGGCCATCCTAATCCTAAGCAGGCAACTGGACAAGAGAAGAAGCCTAGTTGCCTTCTTTTGCAGCCCTTTGGAAACAAAACGATCAAATAAATGTTGGAGGATTTTGTTCAGCTTACATTCTTTCGCTGAATGCAACCACTAACTGCTTAAACCCAAACCATAATGTGAGGAAAACATGAAGAGTTAGATTTAAACCAATAACAACTTAATTTGGGGGCACTCATGAGCAGCAAAGACTAGTCAGTTGTGATGCACAGGTTGACACAAACCGAAAAAGAAATAATATTTTTTGTTCACCAAACTAAATAGTTTCATAGAGAATGTGAAGATACGTCACACAGTGCTGCATGCTGGGATGGGATCGCCATCTTGGGAGGAATGCTCTTCCATTACCTCCTTTTAAGACAGCTGGTTAGGTTTAATTTTTTATTTTAAAACATTAAAAGGAGAGATGGAGAACTACAACATAGAAAAACTAGGAATAGTTTGGTTATTCTGAAGGACTCATGGAAGTCCCTGGCCAGACCAGCAACCAGATCCTAACTATGAGGGCATGCAGTTGTAATAGATAAAGTATTTAGTTTAGTATTGTCTTGATGACATAAACTAGGCCTTACCTTGAAAAAGTCTGGATTGGGAGCACAACACGTTGCTTTTAAGGCTGTATATGCCTTTCTGAAGCATATATGATGTCTCTTCAGATGTTCAAGCTGCCACTTCCAGAGGCACAACTGAGCGCTGATAACAAGCTGGATGGTTGCTTTCCTCTTTAGTCCAGAGAACGCGGCATCCATTTGATTTGTCTGACAGTCTTCTATGTCTCCTCAGTCCATTTTAAATGAGCTTAGGCCCATAAAGACAGCAATATTTCTGGATCGTGTTCAGATACGGCTTCTTCTTCATACAATAGAGCTTTAACGTGCAGTTTGTGGATGGCACGGTGAGCTGTGTTCTCAGACAAAGATTTCTGAGCCCATGCAGTGATTTCCATGACAGAATCATGTCTGCTTTTAATGTAGTGCTGTTCGAGGGCCTGAAGATCACAGACATATAATACAGATTTTTGGCCTTGTCCCTCAGATGCAGCCGTGTCTCCAGATTCTCTGACTCTTTTGGCGATTTTATGTACTGCAGATGATGGAATACTGCGCCTTTGCAGTTTATTGTCGAGGAGCATTCTTCAGAAATAGTTCCTTAATTTGTTGATGCAGTTCCTTGCAGATTGTTGAACCCCTGCCCATCACTACTTCTAAGAGGCTCTGCCTGTCAAAAGTGCTTTTTTTTGCACAATTATTGTGGCTGACTTGTTGCCAGTTACCCTATTAGGTGGCAACATGTTCCTCCAGCTGTTTTTATTTCATACCACTTACCTTCCCAGACTTTTGTTGCCTCGATCCAAACTTTTTTTGAGAGGTGTTGCTGCCATCAAGATGAGCTAATATTTTTCATGATATGGTAAAATGTCTCACTTTCAATGCTTGATATATCGTCTGTATTGTACTGCCAGTAAGATATGATTTATTATCAGTTTTGCTAATCATTGCATTCTGTTTTTAATTTATATTTCAATCGGCGTCCAAACTTTTCGGAAACCGGGGTTGTAAATTAGCAAGTCTGTTAAGTGCTGCTTGGCAAATTTTCTTTGGACAGATTGAAGCCGTTTCCCTGAGATGTCGCTCTTAAAACAAGTTTGATGTTTTTTAAAGATGAATGAGAGAGGTACGAATATTCTCATTTAACTAATATGAAGTCGTTTTGCAAAGAACAATGTTTTGGTCATGCGTTTCTGAGTTTAGAACTTTTCTGCATTTAATAAAAAGAGGTTTAACATGAGTGTTTCGGCCATACTTTCCCTCTCTTATCCACGTTTCTGCTTTTTGTTTCAGTCGTTGTACACACACGCTCACACATGCTGTGGCCCTTGAAAACACAGTGTAAATCTGTAGATTGGAGCTTAGTCCACGTCGAAAGCAGAGGCATTTTAGCAGTTCACAGAGACTTTAGAGATATCTCAAATAACCAATCTTGCTTTTCCTCTTTGGCCTTTGTGAGTTAATGATCCATGTAGCCTTACCTGATAAGAGCTTGTTTTCCCTCTGATAGATTGTTGCTCTTTGCATCTTTCCTGCACCCTTGTGTAGGGGAGGATGAGAACATGGAAGATAAACATTCAGTGGCAGTTCATGTTGACTTGGCTTTCTTCTTCTAACAGGCTTTTTGATATAAAATAGACCGATATTTTTTTTCCTTGTTTTTTTCTTTTTTAGTTTCTGGGTAACTTCTTATCTTTCCATGAATGTTTCACTACAGCTCTGGTGAACCAGTAAGAAACGACAATCCCAAATGATGCTGGGATATTTTGATGGTTAAATTGTGCGTTGCCCACAAAGCAGGTCTATATTTGGTACCATTTGGGTACAACGCATGGCAGAGTTGCAAGAAGAGGTACTAGTCAAAATACGATAGTAAAGTTTGGTCCTACATAAGCTGCCTTTTACCACAGAACTAGGAAATAGGTTCCTTTCGGGGGGGGGGGGTCGCTCCTCAGCCCCCTCCATATCCACTGTGGGAACCAGTGGCTAAACAAAGGGAAAATTTCACCCCACATCCCCTGATGTGGAGATAGTCGTTTTGAAACTGCCTGGAAATTTCAGGATGAGGCTTGCAGCATTGAACATTTCTGATTGGTTGAATATTCCCATAATTGTATTACCAGCTTTCTGTCTCAGTTATGCCACGTTTAATCTTCACAACAGCTTGCAAATTCTGTTAACTTTAAGTTGTTCCACATGAGTAGTTGTTACTTTTTGCAAACACAACATTCAGACTCAGACTATCATATGTGCCTCAGTCAGCTGAGAATGCACAAGCACATCTTGAGCTGCGGTAGCAGAGCAAGCTCCAGAATGAACAAAAAAAGATGGCTCCCGCAAAAAACATGTGAATTTGAATAATAAGACATTAATCACTGACTGTTTCACAGTGGCTAGGTTTTAAGTACCAAGTAATAATTCCCACAACCTGCAGAAATGTTTAACAGATTAACATTAACAGATTTTGCGTTAGTGGAGCTGAAGTTTGACAGTTTGTAGGTTGCTGTGTGCTCAGTGCTGCAGCTCAGACAATCTAACAAAGACCGGGGCGACACACTTCAGCAGACTGAATTTTCGTTATCCAACTTTTACCTTAGATCTCAATGTAAATGCAGACCTAGGGCTGAAATAATCTTTCATCTTCCTGAAAAATCCCCCATCTCTTGAAGTTCTTGATGCTCTCAGTCAAATTGCGACTGTAGAAAACACAGGCTGTGGGCATTTTTGAGGACAACCCAACAGAGAGACAGTATCTGTCACTAATTCTTGTACGTTTGTTGTGTGTTTATTCACCTGTGTTCAGGTGTGCAGACCCAGCAGGTGGTGTGCAAGAGGCAGACAGATCACTCAGTTGTCTACAATCATTTCTGTGACAAGAAGAACAAACCAAAAGACAAGATAAGATCCTGCAACACTGAGCCATGCTCCCCCACGTGAGTGGTCTTTTGTAGCAAAATATTTCTGATGACTTTCTTGTTTCGAGTGTGTTTGTATTGAATAATTTAGCATTTTATCCCATCTTAAACCATCTGTCTGTACTGTCCATCATCTCCATGTAAGATGACTTTTTCATTTATTCTTTTATAGATGTTATTATTTGACATTTGTGATCATATGGATGGTCTAGTGAGATTTGAATGGACATGATTTAATTGCAACATTGTAATGATTGTCTTTTTTTTACAATCACGCTTTAGTAAAAATCACAAAAAATAGATGTTTCATTAATTGTCAGAGTGATGACACGTGATGTTAGATTTTCTGTGCCGTACACGAGCAACTTTTGTAAGTAATTTGTGTCCTAAATGTTTTATGCACATATGCATGTGTTTATTGTCTGAGTGGCTCATGCAATGCAGATGAGGATATTAAAAACAAACTACAGGATTTTCGCTGCTTCTAGCTGGTGGACGGGCGAGTGGTCGGAGTGCAGTCGCAGCTGTAACGGCGGCCTACGGACTCGAGACGTGTTATGCAAAAGGAGGATCTCTGTGACTGAAGAGAAGGTCCTGGACGACTCAGCCTGCATCCTCCCTCGCCCTTCGCTCACTGAGCCCTGCAACAACCACAGCTGCCCCCCTGAATGGCTGGCTCTGGACTGGTCAGAGGTAGACAGAAGTTTGTCATCATGCATGTGTTTTGCATTGACTTCTGCTATGTTTTTAGTCAACTCATTACTGGTTTTGAACCAATACTTGGGTTTTCTACAAAATTCCAATCAGGTGAAGTAATAGTTTCTTTTTCCAGTTGAACCCAAAAAACCCAAACATCTGCCAGCAGAAAGTAAGAGTACCTTAACCATGAAATACACAGCAGAGGCACGGAGCAGACGCATACACTGAACATGTTGTTTCACTCATGAACACATATTGTTACAACTGTCATGTGGGAATTCCTTACTGATTTAAATTTGACCTCTCATGTGAGCAGTCTGAGGACATTTCATTTGCATTGTTTCTTAACTACAGCAGACTGACAAGTCCTTCTCCTTGTTTGCTACTTTGTTCCTGGAGTTAAACTTTGTTCTCATAGTTCTGGACTTTGTAGAATTATGTCCAGTTGATTTACAGGAACTCAGCTGGCTCTTGACTTGTCTCCTTTACAGCTGCTGCCCTCTGCTGAGTGGATTAAGAGGATTTCTTTTTGCATGCTCACATGACCGCAGTGACCCCCTCCTGCACCCTCCCATGTCCTCCATCTCCCTACCTTCCTGCCTGATGTTTTCCATTTTTTTTCTCTTTCCTTCTTCTGTCTGCAGTGTACGCCCAGCTGTGGTCCAGGCTACAGGCATCGTGTGGTATTGTGTAAGAGTGGGGAGAGCGGTGACACTTTGCCAGAATCAAAATGCTCCAAACATGGCCGCCCTACCTCCAGGGTGCGCTGTAACCTGCAGCGCTGCCCTCCCCCTCAGTGGGTGATGGGTCCATGGGGAGAGGTAAGATGCCAAACACTTTATTATTAGCTCAATTTGTATTGGGAATTATTCTGTACAATAGGTAGATGTATTGAAATCCTATTACTGCATATATATTATATTGTATACTGAAATTTATATTAATCTGTCTGAGTACCTCTTTGTTCAGAATAAATATGCTACATACTGTGCAAATACTTTAAACCAGTCCTCATTACTTTTTATTTTCTTCCAAGGAGTCAGACTTTATTTCAATTTGTAAAGTGGTCTTGAGCAACAATTCTCCTGGCTTTCTGAAGGTGTATCAAAGTTTTTCTTTGAACACTGGCTGCTCTTTCACAGCCAATTTCAGATGAATGTGTTTTGTTTTGTTTTTTGTTCATGAAGCAGACTAACACTGATTTATGGATTATTAAAGCATTGAAAAGGCACCTAACACTGTTGTGTCTATACATGACAATTTAGCAAAGAGCTTATCTAAATTGTATCTATAGAAACATTGATAGTAGTATCCCGTTGCTTAGTTGTGTAATTTGTTCTAATTTCTTTAGCCTCATCTACAAATAAATGCCAAAAATAACACAACTTGATAGGCCTAAAATCTGTCATTTGAACTAACAAGGTGATTTCCAAAGAGCAATTAGCTGAAAATTTGACATAACTTGGCATGGTGTGCAGTGTGTCCTTTGAATTTTGAGGCAACTGAAAAGTAGAAAACAAAAGAAGGAAATGAACAGTATCTGGAAGTGATCCAGTGACGACCTGACACGGGACCAGAGAGATGCATCTGGACCTTCAGTTGATCCATCTACTCTCCACTGAAGCCTCACCTGAAATGGTGTCCATTATCAAAAAGGCATCTTTCTGGAAGAGAAGAATCATCCCCAGAGTCCAGACCTCAACACTATTGAATCAGTGTGGGATCATTTTGACAGAGAACGAAACAATAGGCAGCCAACATCCAAAGAAGAGCTTTGAAATGTCCTTCGAGAAGCCTGGAGAACTATTCCTGACTATTAAAGAAATGACAGTTAGTTAAAATTGTACTGTTCCATTTATGATTGCAAATATGTCCCATTTTCCTGGAAATATGTAAAGAAATGAAGGGTGGCTCAGGAACAATTCTCAATAGTGTATATAATTAGCAAGGGCAACAATAGCCTCCAGCCAGCTTCACAGGAAGGTAATCTGAAGTGTTTCTCTATGGCTTGATGTAATTTGCTCAAAGTAGTTTAGGGCAGTTACAGAAAATGTCTGGCTTTCCAGAAACTCTGCAGACTTCAGGAAATTGCATCTTCCAGCCAAGAAACAATCACATAACACATTTCTACAATTTGGATTTGGAAGAAGTGGAAACAACCTAAATATAAGGTGTTTATAGGTGAGCTTTAGAGGTGCTAATATGAAGAATTTCTTACCTTTGGAATTGAGGTATCATTTCATAGCGAGTTTGCTAACTGGCATCTCTATCAACTTACTTGATGAGATATAACAGCGGTATCAATCCTCTAACTCTCATTATGAATGTGAGCCAAAAAGTGTATTTCCCAAAAAGCCAAACTAATTGGAGGTTTAATTGTATCTGTGTGTGAATTGTGTTTTTGTGGTTCAGTGTTCTGCCAAGTGTGGTCTGGGTCAGGAGATGCGTTCGGTCCAGTGTCTGACCCACACCGGTCAGCCATCCAATGAGTGTCTGGAACATCAGCGGCCTGCAGCCATGCAGCAGTGCAAGAGCAAATGTGACCTCAGTCTGCCCATCAGTACAGACAACCCTGAAGGTCAGAGGACAAATTTCAGTCCTGGTAATCTTCATTATCTTGCAGTTTCATGTTTCACACAAAGTTTAATTTTCAAAGGTTCAAATAGCTGTTTGGAAAGTTTAGCAGTAAATTAAAGAACCCCAGCATGTTTAATTATTTTCCCGTGTTACACCACTAAATATTTATATACTACATGTGTTTTATACTTAAAAGTTTTGAGATTTCTCCTAAATCCATCCAGGAAAACTGAAATGTGAGCAGTAAACTGAAGATTGATATTGTTTCATTATTAACCAGAACACTTTACATTTTGTGCATATCAACAAAATGAAGCAATGAAAAACTAAAACAAAAAGATTCCAACACCCTTAGGATTGAAAATATCACAAATGCTGTGAGTCATTTTGGGGTTTCAGATGTCAGGATTAGTACTTGATTTGTGATTGCACTGATGAAGACCAATGCATTGATGAAGGTGTAACTCTGGGTTTGTCTCCACTGCAGAGTGTAAAGATGTGAACACTGTGGCCTACTGCCCCCTGGTGCTCAGGTTCAAGTTCTGCAGCCGGCCATATTTCAGACAAATGTGCTGCAAGACCTGCCAGGGTCACTGACACCACGAAAATCACAGCATCTACCTTTGGGTCCTGTACGCTCACAGAGTAAGCCTGAGACCTTCCCGCTGAGCCTCAGAACAGCAGTCTTCACAGTGCCTCTGTCAGAGGAGTGTGGGACCCGACTGGGACGCTGTCATACGGACGCCTGGTCCTGTAACTGGCCAGAGGGACCCTTTTTCTTCATCGAGAATCCAGATCAGACATCTCTGGGCCGAAGCAGCCTGAGCTGAGTTTAAACATTCCACTGGAGGGGGGGAGGGGCTGCTGAAACCTGGAGAGGCTGAGAGAGAAAGATGAACGCTCTCTCCGTCTCTCTAAACTTTCCTTTTTGTTGTGATATTTTGGTGCTACTTTGTTACACTTTAGCCACAGGCCTGGTCGCAGTTCCTCGAAGTTTTTACTTGAGTGGCCTGAAAAGTTTAGCCTGATCTCTTAAACCTGCAGGTGATTTTTGTTCTGTTAGGAATTTTCAAAATCCACTTTGTAAGGAAAATCATTTTCCAGATATCGTTCCCCACAAAAAGGAATAACTCCATGAAAGGTTTGTTTCTATGTTATCTGATAGTTGTTACTTGACCACATTGTTTTATGTTATTGCTTTGTTGCATATCAGTTTATTCATCAAGTCCTCGCTGCTACACAGTTGTATGAGCAGAGTTTGATTTGCACAAAGAGTCTGCAGTCAGAGGACTTGTGTATCTTATGTTTGCCATCATGTGATTTGATTTGATGTCTCTGTGGAAGCTATAAATGTGTCAGAGCAGTGAACCTGCCACAGTCTTGCCATTTTAGATCCTAACAGATGTCACCTCTACAGTGTAACACTGCTTCATGCTGCACAGAGCCTTTAGTATTGTGAGCAAAACGAGTGCTTACTCACCCGGATATTTTCAGATTACAGGATATCGGTTTATGCTGTGGCTGCAGCTCGTGCGTAAAGTCCTTAGAAAGGAACTTGTTGTCATCAAAAAATCCCTCAGTGCAGCCATGTTTGAAGGTGTGCAATGTGTGCTTTGAATGGAAATTCAGGGCACAGTGAGCAACAGAGAAGGAGTTCTCTCAGCAGGAAGAGGCCTCCTGACCATATTGCTTTCAAATGTTTTATAACACAAGTGATAATCTGAGGATGGATTTACACCTGTGAAATATCCAGCTACATTTATGGCATACGCTTGATGTACTCACGGCTGCCTGAAATCTTTGTTCAGACTGCTGTGGGACAATATCCACAACCTTTCAAAGTGTTGCTAATTTAAACATATAGAAATAGGTCAAAATATCAAAGTTGCTCAACCTTTTTTTTAAAAAAGAAATTCTAAAATTTCTTTTTATCATATGATCTTATTGTCCTCTTTGGGACATTTGTGTTGGACTCAGATGCAGTGCACATACAACCCCAAATCAGAAACACTTGGGAACAAAGAGTTGATTAAAAAAATGGATAAATAGATAAATAATAAGAACATTTATCTATTTATTATGTATAGTCCGTATACTTTACTAGTATTTCATTGGAGACAATATCACATTGTCTTAATTTCCATTTATGCATTACAGTCTTGCCTTTTAAGTATTTTGAGGTAAACATTTACAAGTCGATAACAGCTTTACTGTCCCAACTTTTTGTGGAATGTGTTGCAGGCCTGAGATGCAAAAAACGGATGTATATCAACAAATCAAACAAAGCTGACAAGAAAACATTTTTAAAAAACTTAAGTTTCATGCGTTTTTTTTTTTATCTTTTACTTTTTTACCGTTCCAACACTTAATTTTTTTCTGATTTGGTGCTGTAGATGCCAGTTGCAGCAAAAGATAATCACAATAATAAATTTGCATATACTTCCCATCTGTCTCACAGTCTCGATCGCCCTTAAAAACAGCACATATTGCACACACTTCATAGTAAAACACCATGAAAATATTGCACAATCCGTTCAGCATCGCACAGATTTGTTTGAATGTTTAATAGACGTAGAAACAGTTTAGTTTTACAGCCAGGGACTTTTTATTGTCTGTCAATGGGCAACAGCTCATATTCTTTGTAGATTTTGTGTAATGGGTCAGTGAATATCTTTGGAGCTTGTCTGATAATTCACTGAGTGTAAATCAACTGAAGGGACTTATATTCACTGCAGTCTACTACCCTTATAGTGTTGTGTAACAGACAAGCAAGCTCAATTTGTCATTGTGCAGCAAGATTGCCAAACTATGCTGACATCTCATATCTGACTAAGCTGGCCACATGTGAATGCAGCACTTTTGTATTGTGTCCTTATTAGGTAAATAAGAAAAATATCCCACTGTAATGGGGAAACACGGTCATCTTTGTGGAGTTTTGTCCTGTGTTCACACAGCTTTTGGTCTCCAACAACACTTATTTGGAAATATCTGGCTCACTGGCTGCTGTTCACCTGCTGGTTGCTAAATGAGTCCATCTGCTGTAGCTACAGAGGTTCTCTATGAGCTGCTGCCTGCTGTAGCCAAAAACAACTATGAGAGCGATGAGTGAACAGAACAGTAAAGTTTCAGCTGGAGAATCAAACAATGAGCCCAAGCTTAAAATAAAACTAGATACTCATACTGATAATTCTATGAACATTCATTGCCACAAGTAACTATTTCCACTTGTTTTGACGTCTTGCATGTTGTTATTTCACACATACAGTTTTAAGATATATTATCTCGAGACACTTTTGTTGGTTGTTTGAATGACAGAACGGAAAGATCAAATACTCATCCTCAGATTAAAAATTGCACGCATGCTGCTTCTGCTGTGAACCACATCAGCTTTTTCTTTTTATAGACAAAGATATGTAAACGTGGCTCAAAATGTCTGTCGTCCGTGTTGGAGAGATGTCATCTGACCCAAATAACTGTCGTTCTGATTACTCAGAGTGGTTTTATTGTTTCGGCTGTTTCTCCATCCTGCATCGAATCATTTCAGAAGAGTTGCCTAAGAGTTGCAGAGGTCAGTCATCGAGTCTCACAGCATCACCGTGACGTCCACTGTGTTCTGAAGTCCGCTGTTGCTGGACAGCTGCGCTCAGTGTAACACTAAATGTCACAAAGTGTTGTATTGAGACAGAGACTGTACGCTGTTGTGGGATTTTTTCTGCAGTGTTGTTCCTCTTTTTTTTAATTTTTTTTTTTTATGGTGCTTTGGTTTTTAATGGTGCTATTAGATCACTGTTGTTGTTTCTGAGAAATCAGTCCACCAACTGTTAAAAGTTTTTGAGCCTTTAAATATACCAATCTGCAGAACTGGCCTGAGATGTACAAGTGCGGCTGCTTAGGAGCTTATTACCCACTAGGAAACCTTTGTTAATTCTTAAGATAATTTTTGAATAATTTAATACTCTGACATTGATTAAGTAGCAAAAAGTGCACCTCCAAATCTCAAAATATAGTTGAAATACATATATGTATAAAATATATTTGAAATATTTTTTTATTATCTCAAATTATATAGCAATTGCAGCAGAGGTATCAGACCCTTTAACCCTTTATTGGAAGCATGGACTAAACAAACACATTTTAGGATATTGACAGTGCTTTTTGGTACGCTTAAGGAGCGAATTTTGGTTAACCTATTTATGTATAAATATAATCAAATGTCCAGTAATCATCCATGCAGAGCACCTAAACATGAAGTATACTTGTGGTTTGTATATTCAGTTTGTGGATTTGTGGACCGAAGAGGGAGAAATACTTTCTGCAAATCTGTCAAGCTCTCAAATTGTTTCAGAGGAGATTTCAAAGGTAAAACCTGAATCTGGTCCCATTTTACACCTGGGACTAACATGTAGGAGCTTGCTTGAGTGAGGAGAATCTCTGGAAGGATTTTATTCTTTACAATGTGGCCAGATCCATCTGTCCTCATATGTATCTACAAGATTCACAGTAATTATGACTGTATAAGAATAAAGAGGCAATGTTTTGAATGCTGCTGTTGTAAGGAATTGTGATCCTTTGGTAAGGACGGTTAAATGTACCTTACACTAAAGGGGAACGGCTTTTATCGGGGCTGTCACTGAGATACTTCCCTGCTCATCTCACTCTTTTAGGACCCTTCTTCACTACTGACCGCACCCCAAATTTACATGACCGTCTTCAAATTGGTCCTCCTGATCCAGTGATCCCAAAGTAATCTAATGTACATTTACATGTTTCACCAGCATGCTTTTCAGCTTATCTGGATAACTTATCCAGACACGTTAAGACTAGATGTAAATCAGGTACCATCTGTGTCTGGAAGGCTTTTTTTTTCTGTGTTTAACAGGGCTGAGAATGAGGCTTCAGTCTGAGTAAAAAGGAGGGACAGTATCAGTATTTGTTATTCTGTTTTTCACTTTCTAATTAAATGTACTGTATATTGTTCAATACTATAGGAGATTAATCCATTTGTCCCCCATGTACATTTCTTTAAAAGTAAATATTAAATTGATTAAACCAGGCGCATTGTTGATTTTAAGACATGAGATCTGATTTGCTTTTTTTCCGCCAAATCCCTCATTGACCTCACACTTTCTATATATGTGTCTGTACTAACACCAAAACGAATGCTAAAATATCCAGATTAACGCCGCAGTCTGGGGCACAGGTTATCAGTGATGGTGGTGTATTTTGGGATTTGACTGATTTCATGGAAATAATGAAGCACAGACTTCTTCCCTTTTTTTGAACGTGGCTGAAATCAGTCATCAGTGAAACTGAACCATTAGAAAAGTCTGATGGTTGAGTGTTCAGCTGTAGATATGTTATATCTCTTTTTCTACATTATGTCTTTAAAAAGAACACGAAAGGTACATATATTTATTGGTAATTTTTTTTTATTGGTAATCCCTGGTGCTGTGAGTCGGACGGAAACTCTGAGCCACCAGAAACTCTGAATGACCTTATTAGCATTTCCTGCTGGAGAGTCAATCAAATGACAACAAAGAGATCCAAAACCTGAAAATATCAAACTGAAAATACTAATGAAGAGACACAAAATGAGAAGCAAAGAGATACAAAGCTTCAAAAACAGGATTAGAACACAAAATGTACAGAGTATTTTATTGTATGTGGCTTTTTTTTTTTTTAAATGTGCAGATCAAATATTTCTAAAGCCAGAAGTCTAAATTAGTGTAACAAATTGACAATTGTTACACTAATTTACTCAATACTCAAGAAATACAAAAAGACTAAAATGACGATCGGAAAGAGAACCCTTGTATGAGAACAAATTCACATTGATTTATGCCCCCTGCGAAGGAGTTTGAAACGTTTAACCACAAATTCACTACTAAAAGAAACTACTGCTTGAAACCTCCATACATGCACTCTTTTACACCCTGGCTTTATAGGCGTTGGAAGCAGCAGTTTCTCTGACAACACAAACAAGTGAAGCAACCACAGCCGGGTGGAGCCGGCACCTTACAACTGAAACACCCATCATTTGGCAAGATGCTGAAGATAATTATCCCCTTGCTGCTGTTGTTGTCATCAACACTCGTCTGCTGCGAGCAATAAGAATTGGACTGACTAATTGTGTTGTAAAACTTGGATATCGCCTGTTAACGCATACTGTGTTTTGCCGTTACTTAATCCTGTGCTCTGTCTGATGACTCTGAGTATGACAGAAATACAGAAGTAGCTTCTTGTTTTTGTGTGGTGGGTATGTGCATCACTGTGTGTGTTCTCTTCAAGCAGTTCTTGTTTCACACACTGTGTCAGTGGGAGTATGAGGAAGTAGATTTTAAATGTTGCGCTGGGTATCTTGTAGCTTGCTGGCTGCTGTTGGTTTTGTCCCCCTGTGTCATGGCTGCAGTCTGAGGGGATAAAACTTTGGATTTTAACAGCACACACACAAACACACACTCTCTGGACGGTGGACACCTGGGAAGGAGAGACCCACCAGAACAATGGTAGAGTACCCAGTTTTCATTTTCTCTAAAAAAAAGAGTTTGGATCGTGATGGTTTCTTGGCAAATAACGTGCTTTTGGACAGTTTGATGGTTTCAAAAGTGACAAAAGCTGTTGACGAACGTCATTTGATGTCAGAAATAACTCAGTTTCAGCATGACAAGAGATGTGCCTTGAAAGTCAGTCTGTGTAAGGAAAGTTACCTTCTTTGTAGCAGCGGAGTGAGTTTCCTCTTTTAAGGAAAAGCTTTTTCATCAGGACAAGCTCAGAGTAGCAATACATGGACTGCTTTGGCGTGTGCTTTGATTTGAGGTTGTGTTTTAGATACAATATAACTTTAGACAACGCTGATTTAAAGCCTATCTAAGAGAAGACAATAGAAAGTTCTGCAAAAATAATAAGAAAAAACACATTATCGTGAATTCAGGGTGAACATATTGAGCTGTGGTGTTATCTCATGTTGTTTTGTGAACTTAGGGAGGCTAAAAAAAGAGATACAGGCAGCTGCAGGAAGAGAGCCGGTAGCATGTTCAAAGTTCGGAGAGTTTCACAAGAAGCAGCAATGAGGTGTGAGAGGAGGAAGTGGACTACAGGAGAGGCCTATAGTTTCTGTCACAACACTTCCTCCTCGCACTGAGAATGCCCCCCCCCCCCCCCCCCCCCCCCCCCCCCCCCACACACACACACACACACACACACACACACACACACACAAAAAAATTCTTAACAAACCAAATCTTATTTGGTGAAGTAGTGACAACAGGTAATTTCCAGAGGAAGAGATTGAAAATAACCCAGGTCCTCTTCATTATCCTTTCATAATCAGTGTCATCAATGGAATTTGACACAGTAACAACAAAGGAGGAAGGGCAAAATGTGACAGTAATAACGACCAAGGGAGGTGATAGGTCTCACGGGCGTAATTCACTCTCTGAACAACCGTTCAGAAACTTCCGGTTTGATACGATGTGAGATTTTTTGAAGATTTTAACTTGGTTTACTGCCAAAACCTCAATAAAACAGGCGACAGGCATTGGTTGTCATCTCATCACATATTTAGATTTTTTTATTCAACAACATATGAATGAACCCTGGTCTCACTTATGAGGTTTTGTTTTTTTCTGATCAGATTCTTGTAAAATCAAATGTGTTTTTAGATGCTTTGAAATCTGTTTTTAATGTCATATTGTCACACTATGCAAAGAGGTAGAAATAGCATGCAATGCGCTGGGGTTTCTAGCTTATTTTCAAGTCCTGAGAGCAAGACAGCAAAGTTGCATTCACATACTGTTAATGTGAACTAAAATCTCACAGTTTACACCTTTAGTGTACTTATACTGGTGAGTTTGAACAGCAGTGGGTCCAACAATCAGGTCCAGTTGTGCATTCAAAGAGACTGTGAAGCAAGTTTCATAAATATAAAGAGATAAGATGCAAAAGGAGAATTAAGGCTGAAGCTCAGATAAAAACAATGACCCAGACACAGTTGCAGGTTCAGGTGCTATTTGGGTAACAGCGGACATTTAGCATCTAACAGCTGTGAGGCCAATAAAGAGGATACAGTGGTCATGTACATAAGAGTGCTGCTTCCTGTCTCAGCATACACAGATTCTCTCAGTAGAAAAGCAAAAAAAAACATCACAGTTCGAACTGTGAAAGCTATTTAAAGACAGCCTTACAACAGCAACAATAGCACGTTTTCTTTTACAAAGACCAAAGTTTCTAATTGATCCAGTTCCTCTCTTCATCATAGTGTGTTTTCATGCTGCGTCACACTGAATTTGGATGGAAGATGCTTGTTTGAATTTACACACAAACACTCAGTCCTGCTGCTGTAAATAATCATTACTGGCCACATCTGTACTCAAGAGTTAAAAATAGCCTTTAACGTGCGCTCTATTGCAAGCAAGAACATGTTTCAGCTGTTCTAAGAAAACATGCAAACATATTAAACTATCACCTTCAAAGATGGATTGTTTTAGTTCTTTTCATGCTGTTGTTAGAAAAGAACAGTCTGATTAATCTTTTCAGTCTGTAAATAGCGCACTTTAAATGCATCCCCTTTGCAATGAATACAATAAATAGAACTAACCTTTAGTTTGATGGATTTGATTTATATTTACCCTTAGGATTTCTGTCTGAATTTCCCCTCAAGGGTATTTGGGAGGGAAAAAGCTGAATGACACTTTATATAACATGTCCTATGTGTTGTGAAACTTTGTCTAAGACCTTAGCAACTGTTTTTGACAACACTGCACATGACAGTGAATCCAAGAAGTTGCCTCTTTAACTGACATATTCCAAGTGTCATGCATCTCTCTGAACACATCCATCTATTTTATACACCCATGTAATTTAATTTAGGGTCGTTGGGGGCTGGATCTGAGGCAGGGTACACTCATGGGACAAACAACCATGCGTACCCATATTCTCTCATAGGGTCAATTTAGAATCACTGATTAACCTCACATCCTCACATTTTGGAAGGTGGGATGAAGCTGGAGTATCTGGAGAGAACCCCTGCATGCATGTGTAGACTCCACACAGAAAAGCCCTGCTGGGATTTGAAGCAGGAACCCTCTTGCTGTGAGGCAGCAGTGCTAACCACCATGCAGCCCCTCTCTGCTCACATTTCCCTAAACTTTTGTGTGACTCATCTAGCATCTTTTCAAAGAATAGGAACTATAGTTTTAAGCAAAGGCGTATAAAAACCTTTCTGTGATATTTTAGAATCTAAAAAGTTAGAGTTAATTAGACAAGAAAGAACAAAATGTTAAATCTTAGAGCTGGAGGTGATTTGAAGGAAGATTGTTGCTGTTGAGTGTAGTATGTGAGCACCGGTGAAGCTCTACCTGTGTGGCTGTGAACATCTGTTGTAGAAACAAACCACAACCCAATCCCTTTGCCAAAGACAAACCGTATAAGGCTTCACACATCAAACAGACCAATGTCTTTTCGGAAAAAAATGGTTTGACCTCAGGATTCTCTAAAAAGGTTTCACCCGAAGTTCAGCTGCATTTGAAGAAAACCTTCTTGGAAACAAACATTCAATTCAAAAGTTAAAGCTTTTGTTGTAGTTGTTCTCTGTGATATCTGAGATTGCCTGTGCTGAAGTACTCTAAAGGATATTTATAAAAAATGTCCAAGTTAGAAAGCTCATCATATCGGCGACCAGTTGCTTGGCACCTAGCCTCAATTTCCTGTTAATGGCAACCACACTAAGAGTTATGTTCTCAAAAATGTCTTCACTGATGCTAAACCAGTTTTTCTTGCTCATCTAATTCGTTAGTTTCCCACATTTATCTGTCAGTGCTGAGCACTTAACATTTTCTTTTGTTTTGTCTTCTTTCATTACTTTTCCAAGTTCTGTCTTTTTTCTGTTTCTTACATAACATATATCTTTGATATCTGTTTAAAAAATGTGCCTTCTGTTAATGGAGTCTAACTACAGGATGCTGTGTAGCTCAACAGCATGAAACCTTGCAGTTTCACAAAAAAGCCTCTCATTTTCTGAGCTGCAAAATCATAACATGCCAACATCTACATTTTCAGATTCCAATCTTTTCTATGCTTTTAGATTTAGTAAAACTGTCACAAATGTGAAATTGCATAACTGTGGCAGGTTCATGAGGAATTTGGATGATGTTACACTGCAGACAGTCACAGAAAACCACCAGATTGGAGCCCCATCCTACCCAACCCAATTCCTTTTAATGTTCAACTTTTCTGTCAGGGGTGGTTGATTAGGTTTAGGCATAAAACAAAAATAAATTATTTGACTCAACTTTAAGCTTTACAAAGTTTCACTCTGGTATCATGTAGTGCTGTTCAATGCAAAAAACAGGCAATGCAAAACATTACCATCTCAATTTCTGCACCTTTATTGTGATACTACTATGGTTTGGACATGTGGACAAACGTACCTGTTTGACATTTTGTTGTGAGATTAGACTGCTTCCACCTGCAGAAATATTAGGTTTAATCAGGTTTAGCTTTTCTGAGTCTGGAAACAAGCAAAACCACAGAGAACATTATCCTTTTATATAAGAGATTATAGTCTTCTCTGAGATGATGAAATCATCTTGACTATAAATGGTCGCCTCAATGTGTTTAGAAAGGATTGCAACTCATGTGACTTTCAGTTAAACCTTTTGCAATGTGGAAATAGTGCAGTTTTTTTTTGTGTCTTTCTCTGTTGTGTCATTTAGGCGAAGTACCACTGGCAGAGTCAAAATGTGAAACAGAGCGGAGTGGATGACATGGTCCTGCTGTCCAAGATCAGTGAGGAAGCTATTGTGGAAAACCTGAAGAAGAGATACATGGACGACTACATCTTTGTATCCTACGAGCTGTCTGTTAGATTACTGTTGCTTTAAATTATGGCCAGCTCTGAAATGAGACAATCTTAACTATTTTAAACTGGCCTTGGGAAGAGTACCAACGTCTAAAGCTGCAGATGTATCAGGAAAAAAAATAACAGAAAACATCTTGTTGAGATCCTCACGTGCATTTCATATCATTTTATTATTTGTGGCAAAGGAGGTTTAGCTATAATTCCACAACATATAAATAAAAAAGGTAATATGGGGCACTGATGCTCCCACTCTCAGTCAGAAACATTCCCCTCTATAGTGTTCATCACACAAACTCTTGTGCTCTTGTTCATCCCCACCCACAGATATGTAGACCAAAATACAAATACAGAGAAATCAAACAGTTAAGCAAACATATATGGTCATCAAAACAAAGAATTCACTCTTCCTCCTTTGATATGACTGCTTGACACAAAAGCTGACTTCCGTCTTCTTAGAAACACATATGCAAACCATATTTAGAGTGCATCAAAAAAACATGACCTCAAATTTGCATGCAAGCAAGTAAAAGTACACTGTAACCAAAATTCATGTTTAAATGGTCTGTATTTTCAATTCAAATCTTTATGATGAGTTCATTTAAATGGTAAATTATTAAATCAACATTAGTTGAGAAGATCACTGTCATTGGTGTTACTTTCTGAACCTTATTCAGAGAAATCAGGAAGTGTAATGAGTGTTCAATCCCCATTATGGTCACCACTATAAAATACATTTTCAGGAAGTTCTGCGGTCATACCACAATGCAGGCACAACTTCAGTATTTCCACAACCATCGGTCTGCCATCATCCTTCTGTGTGCGGTGACATTTGTCGAAAGCAAGAACAACTACAGCTTAAAAGAATAAAAAATGAGAGAATGTTCAGCATTCTTAAAGATGTCCACAGATTAGTTGTGACTATAGAAGTTCAGTAAGTGATTATCTGACTTTTCGTCTCCTGTGTTTTGTTTGTAGTGCATAATGTTCAACATTATTCTGAATATCAGCCTTAGTTTTGTCAGTGCATGGGTAATAAACATGATCACCTTTGCCTCATGAATACTTCACTTCACAGACAGATGTTCGCCAATGCTCCAGATGGCCGATTGTCAGCTTGGTGTTTCAGTTAGAAGATTTATGTTTATCTTGTGCCAGAAATACCTTCAACTTTTATCTGTGAATTCTCAGGAAATAACCTTGGTGATAGCTCACTAATAAAGTGAAATCAAAGCTGGCTACATAACAAAATGACAAAAGTTAGATTCTGTATCACTATGAGGAGAGTTGGCAGTGTGATACCGTTGGGTCCTGATATCGACCAGAGGTTTGTTGAAAGATTAGAATTGCAAATGCATTCATAATAGGTTTGCCCCATTACCTGGGCAAAATTAACTAAATTAACTAATAAATGAACTAAGTATGTGTCAGCCAGTAAGTGAGGAGCAGCGTAAAAATTTAAACATTTAAACATCTCACGCTGCTGTAGCCGATTTCAGAAAGTTCATTCACCAAAGAGACAAAAAAAGTGAAATGTCAAATAGAAGCTATTTTCACAAGATAATAGTATTTATTCAGAGTACAAAAATACCCACAAATTAAATAAAGTTAAACCAGTATCTATTGTCTCAGATTTTATCATAGTGAATTATTTAATCACAAAGTTTTTAAATAATTCACTATGATAAAATCTGAGACAATAGATCAAAAACAATTCTGACAGGAAATCAAGGCAAGAAATGGTTGAAGGTGGCCACAGACCCACAGAAAGAAACATGCAATTTGTGACAAAAGCAAAAACGCAACTCTGAAAATTAAAAAAAAAGGGAAAGATGAGGAGAAAACCTACAATGAGCATCTCCACCAGCTTCCTTCAAGTCCCCAAAGCCATCCTGACAGGCCCTGCAGCACAGAGCAACACAAAGATCACAGTCACAAAAAGATCAGATAAGAATGTCTTTGGAAAACTAATAACAAGAATGTTTAAATGCAGATTACAACACAAGCATCAACTGCTAGTACAAAGACAGAACATCTCACAACAACAGTCTTGTGTTAAAGAAATTGGCAGCCTCTCATTTTCAATCAGCTCTTAATGACTGCATCAGATTGTGAGGGCTGTTTAGAAGAGGCGTGAATAATGAAACACAACTTTGTGACAGCAGATATGACCAAAACCCGAAGAAAATCAATTCACTTACCAGTCACAGGCACAACCCAACAGAGCAAGCCTTTCACAGAATCCAGAAATATAGCAGTTTGCACCTCCCACATTGTCTGAAGAGCTGAGAGGAAAGGTGGATATGTTTATTTCTGCTTGTGGACGCTGACACATTTCAATATATATTTCATGTTAAATATAGAAATATATTTCTATTTTATGTGTCCAGCACGTTTTATGTGTTGAGCCAAACAGGAATCAAGACAAAATTAATTTTTATCTCTTACATTTATTTGTCTGTTTTAATGCAAGCTATGACGTCTTCCTTCCTGAATCTTGTTGTTTAATACCAGTGACTGAATGAGAGAATTACTTTAAAACAAAACTTCTCCCACCCGTCCAACCTCATTATTACACATTATTTGCAAACCTACCTTAACTACCCTCCTCAGACGTATATCGGCCCTGTATTGATATCAGTGAACCCGTTCAAACAGATGCCCTATTTCACTGACCGAGAGATTGAACTATACCAAGGGGCTGTGAGTTCAATTGTCACAAACTTCTGTAAAGTTGTGGTGTTCCTGTTGCAGTGGCTCTTCCTGCCACTGTCCTATTCATTATTTTTAACTGATCTGTTTCGCTCTGTAGGCCCAGTATGAGAATCCGCCCCACATCTACGCCTTGACTGATAACATGTACAGAAACATGATGATTGAGGCAGAGAATCAGTGTGTTATCATTAGGTAATCCCGACTGTCTGTTTCATCATTTACTGTAATCATACAAATATGTTTGCCTTGCATGATGTGTAAATTGAGTTTATTGTTGCTTTCCTGTTTTTCACATTTTTATTGTGTTGTGAAAGTGGTGAGAGTGGAGCTGGAAAGACAGTGGCTGCCAAATACATCATGGGTTACATTTCTAAAGTATCCGGAGGCGGATCAAAAGTGCAGGTAGACAACACTGCAGCTTATCTGACTGTTGAAAATTACCTTTAATGACCTTTTCCTGCAGTGTGGTGTGCAGGCGTTTTTGTGTCTCATGATTTGTCACTGTTTATCACAGCACGTAAAAGACATCATCCTACAGTCGAATCCTCTGCTGGAAGCATTTGGTAATGCTAAGACTGTCCGCAACAACAACTCCAGTCGTTTTGTAAGTGAGGTCTTTACTTAAGTATGTACTGCAGACGCCGTATGATAAAACATGAGCAGAGAGGGGCTTTGCCTGCAATTATTTGATGAGATGCTGTTATCTCAAGATAACAGCTGATTATTATGTTATGTTAATTCATTGATAGTTTGTATGTTTATCTTGTTTATTATCTTATTTTATCGAGGCCTTTTGTTGTCTCAGGGTCACAACATTTATTGTGGTAACTTCTTATTATCATGATTATTTTTCTTCTTGGGATCACATGGTGATTATGGTGGGTTTAAAAAAGTTTAGAAAAGTGATTTCTATGTTTGCATCTAGTTTTATCGTTTGCTGCTCTGACTCTGATAAATGTCTGCTTTTGAGCGCCGATAAGTGGCATCTGTGAGTTTCACTTATTCCATTACGCTTCACTCAGTAGCAAAGCTTCTGGTGATCCCTCTGTTTGTAGTGATGAGCAAACAAACTTTACTGGGCCAAACTGACACCAGACGATCATTCCTATCTCCAGATAATATCTCAAGTTAATGATGTTAAAGAAAGAAACGTTCACGCATGGCCTCTCTTAGCTTGCGTATTCAATTAGTATATTCTTCTTTATTCTTAACAGTGCAGCAAATGGCAAATTTGACATTTTTCAGATAAAGAAGATAAATCCTAATGCCTATTTTTTCCTTTTGCTCCTACATCACTTGACATGAAGAGGAAATTTGGCACATTCATAAACCCCCAAAATTTCAAAATGTCTATTACTGGGTGAACTATCATCTACAAAGTATCAGCTGTGCTTTATATATGCTGGTGTACTAATTTGTTAAAACCCTGATTCTGAACACCACAAACCCTTGCCTTTTCTTTTAATGGAAAACCAATAGTACGCTTCTAGACTTATTGGGCGTCCATGTCCATGAATGGAAACACAATGTGAATTTGTTAACCGAAAACAGAAACAACAAATGAATAAGATAGTTAATTAAAAATAGCACTGGTTACTG
Source organism: Leuresthes tenuis (assembly GCF_036924035.1). Taxonomy (NCBI): domain Eukaryota; kingdom Metazoa; phylum Chordata; class Actinopteri; order Atheriniformes; family Atherinopsidae; genus Leuresthes; species Leuresthes tenuis. The sequence continues at coordinate 9,437,055 of NW_027325361.1, read as the reverse complement.
GGGTTTGATGCACGCAGTTTGAAGAAACCTTTGCTCCCAGTTTCTCATCAGTGGGGTCATTATTGACTCATTTCACACCTATAAACCACATCAACATGCACATGTGCTGCTTTAGCAGAAAGCATCTCTTTGTAACATTTCCTGTAAACCTTGCAGTAGCATCAGGGGTCTTGTTTATGGACCGCTGCAGTTCGAGTTCGCATGCAAAGTGTTTTTTTGCTGCTATTAATGATGTAGATGTTGCTTATTTCAATGCTTCTCTGCTTGAGCATTGCTTGAGTGCACAATATGGGGAATAACTTCTGCTTTCTTTTGTATGCTACACCTGTTGTGCTAACCAGATTTGACAGCTTTACCTGCTCACACCTGCCTAAGGGTCAATTTTGACTTTGTATCTACCAGGGGAAATACTTTGAGATTCAGTTCAGCAGAGGAGGAGAACCAGATGGTGGGAAAATATCAAACTTCCTGCTGGAGAAGTCGAGGGTGGTGAGCCAGAATGAGAGCGAGAGGAACTTCCACATTTACTATCAGGTGAGAGGCCAATGAGCACAGTCATGAATCACTGTTAGCTACTTCAGCACACACTAAGTGTTCCTTAAATGGAAAGATGCCATACAGACAAAGTCAAAGTTGTATGACTTCTCTTGCACTGTTGTCTTCCAGCTCATAGAGGGCGCCAACACTCAGCAGAAAGAAGGCCTGGGCCTCATGACTCCTGACTACTATTGCTACCTCAACCAGTCTGGGACCTACAAGGTGGATGGGACCAATGACAGCAAAGACTTCCAAGAAACCATGGTACTTACTGTGGAAAACTACAGTTATATTTACATTTAACCTCCATGACAGATGAGCACATGGCTAAGACGACCTACAAGTGAGCATGCTGATAACCATTAATTGTCTTGTCAATTACTGACCTCTTTAGGCTGTTAACAATATTCAAAGACAAGAATCTCTTTGATTGAGCTGTTAACTCTCAAAGAGAAGGGATTGCACAAAATCCTTAATTTCAAGAGGATGGTGCAGCATTCCTACACTTGAACAATACATGGTCACAGGTTTGCTTTGTACAAAACACAAACTTATTCTGAAGTCAGCTGATCTTGCTGGTTTTAAAGCTCACTTTTGAGAGGGATGAGTAGGTTCGGAAGGAGGTGGATGACTGAGGGAAGGAAAGAGGGAAGATGTGTGGATTAGAGAGAGGGAGGAAGGATGGCTGAGTGAAGGAAATTGAAGGTAAGAGAGAGAACTATAAAAAAAACTATTCTGAATTGGTGAAGCAGGCATAAGAAGGTATCCCTGGTGATCAGAGGAGAAGCTGAGGTGTCCTACTCCCAAATCTAAGCTGATGAGTTAACTGCTCTCTGAACAAGCAGGCAAACACATAAATAAGGATTTCACCCAAAGACTAAAGACTATTTCACCCAAATGCAACAAATACAATATATTTATTGACCACTGGGCACACCAACACATAATTTAATCAAATTGTAACCATAACAACAGCATGAGCATATGCAGTTATGATGCTCAACTTGAAACAGCCAGTGTACAGCTTTCCTTTTTCCCTGTGGTTAGTGGCTATTGTACATACAGTTACCATTTAATAAGGAACAGTCGTAAAGGTTATGGTAGTTTGACAGATATTTGCATTGACAGATATTCTAAAATTGTCCAATCTGACGGGAAAATATTTCCACTTAATCTCCCCATCTTAGTTGACAGAGCTTTTTGTGCTCTTTGTGCTTTCATGTGGTTTCCAGGAAGCCATGCAGGTGATTGGAATCCCAGGTGACATCCAGGCTCAGGTGCTGCAGATCATCGCAGGTATCCTCCACCTGGGAAACATTAGCTTCATAGAGGCAGGGAACTACGGACAGGTGGAAAGCACAGACCGTGAGTTAAACACATACACACACACACACACACAGGCACACCTTAACCCTCATATAATGCAGCCACACACAGATTCACTTACCCGTGCTTGTGGACATATTTATTTTCAGGATATGAGCAAATTAGAGCTCATCTTAACAAAAGCAACCCCAAGGCAGTCTCTCAGCTAATTGATAAGAACTGCACCCATCTGAACAACCTTGTTTATCTTCTCTTGTTTGCTGCTTTGGGATATACCGCTCAACATATAATTGGTGTTTACATTCAGGGTGGCAATCTAACCATCCCATGGCCATGATTGGGTAATATTCCAATTGTTTCAGAAAGTCTTTGAATTCATCCACATACATCATTGAATTATATATTTTCAGACACTATATATGCTAAATCTTGAAGCTAAACACATAAGAATATTTACAACGACCTATTTCTGATAAAGCTATTGAAAAAGCGTTCATTTATAACCAAAATTTGCATTGGTCTGCAACAGTGCTCGCCTTCCCTGCCTATCTGCTGGGAATCGACCCAAACCGCCTGCAGGACAAGTTGACCAGCCGAAAGATGGATTCAAAGTGGGGGGGGAAGTCCGAGTCCATTAACGTGACTCTAAATCAGGAGCAGGCGACCTACACTCGGGATGCCCTGGCCAAAGCTCTTTATGCCCGCCTGTTTGATTACCTGGTGGAGGTAGTCATGTTTTACAACACAGTTGAAACTAAAACAGTTTAAATTAAGTCATTTATTAACTTTTGTTGAGCAGAGATCTAAATAATTTTCTCTTTTCACCTTGAATCTCTGTCTGTCACCTCTAGGCCATAAATAAAGCCATCCAAAAACCTCATGAGGAATTCAGTATTGGGGTCCTTGACATTTATGGCTTTGAGATTTTCCAGGTTAGTGCTCTTACAACTTACAGATACATTTATGGGCAGAGAAAAAATATCAAATCTTACAGATGGTACAGGACTGCGGGGTGTGCATGACAATCATCTGACATTCAATGAAATGTATTTTCTTCTTCTTCAGAAAAATGGATTTGAGCAGTTTTGTATAAACTTTGTCAATGAGAAACTGCAGCAGATCTTTATTGAACTCACTTTGAAGGCTGAGCAGGTAACCGCAGAGCATTTGTTGATTTTGGATGTCTTGATTTGATTTATTTTGCTAAGTAAATGGGAAAAAGAACAAACTTCTGTTCTTCTCAAATTTTCTCTCAGGAAGAGTATGTTCAGGAAGGCATTAAGTGGACAGCCATCGAGTACTTCAACAACAAGATAGTTTGCGACCTCATTGAAAATAAACTGGTAAGCTCACAACTGTATTGTTTTATAGGTAAATGCAGAGTTTGAACCTCAAGAAGAAGAGTTCTTTGTCTGTTCACAGGCAGGCCGTTTTATTCACATTCATTATTGTATCAAACTAATTTCAAATAAAGCCTCGTTATACTGGGTATTTGTACAAGATGTGTTTCCTTCTTTGCAAATATTTTTAAATTTGAAGCATCAGTGGTGATATTTTCCATTAAAATGTTCACAGAGCTGTCTTCTTCTTTCAGAACCCTCCTGGCATTATGAGTGTGCTGGATGATGTGTGTGCCACCATGCATGCCAAAGGAGAGGGTGCAGATGGCACTCTGCTGCAGAAACTGCAGGCTGCTGTGGGAACACATGAACATTTCAACAGCTGGAACTCTGGCTTTGTCATACATCACTACGCTGGGAAGGTAGGTACCTAAAGTCGGTTGAAAGTAACCCACCCGTAGTAGAAATGTGAGCTTTGTCTAATGGAAATCAGAACCTGAAGAGTTGCAGCTTTGCAAATATGTTTGAGGCGTCGGTCACACCAGCAGGAATGATAACATTTGTGCTGTTTGTTTAGTTTGCACAACAGTTATGATTTTCAATGTTTTCTCAGGTTTCATATGATATCAACGGCTTCTGTGAGAGAAATAGAGATGTGCTCTTTCCTGACCTCATTGAGCTCATGCAAAGCAGTGAATTGTGAGTCCTTTACTGATGAAATGGCTTAATTTGATATTATTTTAGTGAGAAAAAAAAACACATTGAAAAAAAATCCATGTGTTTTCTCAGTGGCTTCATCTGTAGCCTGTTCCCTGAAAACCTCAACACAGACAAAAAAGGCAGGCCAACCACAGCGAGCTCAAAGATCAAGGTGGGAGCTTTTTCCTAAATTTGATCCGACTACATAAAACAGAGGAAAAGAAATGTTTTCAATTGTGACAGGACATTGATGTTTTTCACAGAGACAAGCCAATGAGCTGGTGAACACGCTTATGAAGTGCACTCCCCACTATATTCGCTGCATCAAGCCCAACGAGACAAAAAGGCCAAAAGACTGGGAGGAGAGCAGGTCAGCATGCTCACTGTCACACAAACGCATACAATAAAACATATGGTAGGAAACCACTCTTTGATTAATGTAAGGGCCCCATCTTTTTGTAGGGTTAAGCATCAAGTTGAGTACCTTGGGTTACGAGAAAACATACGTGTGCGAAGGGCTGGATTTGCGTACCGCAGGGTCTTCAATAAGTTTATCATGAGGTCAGTTTGATCATGCACATTATTGATCTCTATGTGTATTTGTCCTGAATGAAGACCACCGCTAAAAAACTCTCTCTGAGGGTAACGCTTGGCGTGTATCTGAATTGAATCCAGGTATGCCATTCTAACAGCTGAAACATGGCCATGCTGGAGGGGACCAGAGCAGCAGGGGGTCCTTCATCTCCTCCGCTCTGTCAACATGGATAACGATCAGTACCAGATGGGACGCACCAAAGTCTTTGTCAAACACCCAGAATCGGTACTGAGCTCTTTATATAATTTCATTATAGATTGAAAGTGACTTTTCATTGAACTTATTTACTGACTAGCTGGAAACACTTCAACAACATGATATATTGTTAAAAATAAAACTACAACAGCTACAAAACAAGCACAAATCCTCTCTCATTCACCTGTGATGACAGTTGGTATGAGGTGTCTATGCTGATACGCTGTGTTTGGGTTTTCCCAAACGTGCCGCTGTGCACACATGACCACACATCTCCACTTTGGTCTCGTCTGTCCAAAGGACATTGTTTCACAGATCTTGTGGTTGGTTCAGATATATCTTTGTAAATCTAAGCCATGCTGCCATGTTCTTTTTTCAAAGAAGAGGCTTTCTCCTGAAACCCTTCCAAACAAGCCACACTGATTCAGTCTTTTTCTAATTGTACTTTCACAACTTTAACATTTACCAATCTGTGGAGAATGATAACTGTCTTGAATGTCTTCTACTTATGAATAATCTTTCACCCTGTACAATGGTTGACTCCAAATAGAATAGAAATGGACTTATAACCCTTCCTACACTGATGGACGGCAACGATTTCTCCTCTGAAATCGCATTCTAAGACCTCATAAGGACCAGATGATGATTTAATTTACATTCCATTAATTAAATACACTAAGAAATTAATTTCTGCCACATGCTTTACTCCCTTCAGTTGTTTCTGTTGGAGGAGATGAGGGAAAGGAAGTTTGACACCTTTGCCAGGATCATCCAAAAGGCCTGGAGACGATTCATTGCCAAGAAGAAGTATGAACAGATGAGAGAAGAGGGTAAGCAACAAAAACAAAGAGTCTCCATATATTTTTCCAGCTAGATTACACCTTTTGAAATCTGATTCAACATGTCTGTCTTTCCTCTTGATTCTCAGCCTCCGACATCTTGTACAACTCCAAAGAGCGGAGGAAGAACAGCATCAACAGGAACTTTGTTGGCGACTACCTCGGGCTAGAGCAGAGACCTGAGCTGCGACAGTTCCTGTCTAAGAGGGAGCGTGTCGACTTTGCTGATTCCGTCAACAAGTTTGACCGCAGGTTTAATGTGAGAAGCTTATTAGATGACTGTTGATTATAGATATGCAATTTAACTATTCTTCACATTTGGAAGCCTTTAAAACTGTGACATCCGCTTCCCCTTTCTTGCAATGCCAGCAGTTCTCATTTCTTTTTCTTCACAGTCTATCAAGAGAGACCTGATCTTGACCCCTAAGGGCATCTACTTGATTGGCCGTGAAAAGGTGAAGAAAGGACCTGAGAAAGGACAGATAAAAGAGGTGCTGAAAAGAAAACTGGAGTTTGGAAGCATCAGCGCTGTCTCTCTGAGGTAGGTCTCCAGTTTACAAGAGACACATGACTAAACATAATGGTAATAGGAACACTTGTGGTTGACAGCATGCTTAGTCATGAACTACCAGTAAGAAGAATATGTTGCACTGGGGTTAAATATAGCAGATGAACACCCTACTGAAAATCTGGCCTTTTTTAAATTGCTTTGCTAGTGAAGTCTGGTTTACAAAGCTATCATTACTTTCATTACAGGTTAGTAACTCTAACCTATAGATAGGGTTACAAATCGAGACTCAATTCCAAATAGGAATCAATAAGAAAATACCCAGTTTCTGGCACCTATAGAAAAAAAGAGTTTCAATTCTTCTTATCAGTTCGTGAGCACAACCATAGGAAGGTCTTGGGTAAGAGTTATGCAGGTTTGAGAATCACCCTCTGGACAGGTTGCTGTTTTACAAATAAAGGACACATCTCTTTCCGGACCTGATCACACTTGACCTGCCTTTGCTGTGCACTAATGTCAGCCATGATTTCTGTGAGCATGTTTCCTATAAATAAATACCAAAACTAACATTTTGAGTTTGAATGTTCAGAGTAAAGTTAATTTTACTTCTCAAACATTAGACCTAATGTTGGAATCAAAACTGGGAAATATGCTTGAATTAAAATTCATAAAAAGAAACTAAATTAGAGTTGATAATAGTCAAACAATTCACAACCCTATCCATAGACAACAGAACTTCATTGATCATTATCAACAGTTCTTGCCATTGTAGATAAGCAGCACATACTCAAAAAAGGGATGCATGACTGACTGTTGACCACTACTTCCACAAATGCTAATGTTGGTACAAGGAGTAGTGTACTAGGAGATGTGTTATGCAGTTACAGTTAAACTGACCAGAATTACAACCTCTATAAAATTGATTTCTGCTATGAATATTTTTTTTTGGTAAATATCTTACAAACTATTAAAAACCCCACATGCTTGTTGTTGTTTTTTTTTTTTCACTATTTTGTCTGATTGGTCCCATTGTCGTGTTTCTGATGTGTTTAAGTTGTGAGCAGTTCAATCAATGATCCTTGAAGACCACACCTGAAGGTTGTAGAGGCTCTGGACTGCGTATCTATAAATAAAGTAGTTCAAAGTTAGAGATTCAATTTCATGCTCAGCATGTGAAGCGATCAGCAAAAATCTGCTCTCTGTTTTTAACACTTGAACTGACCCTAAAGAAATTCAGGACAAAGAGGTCACTCAGCCAGTCACAACAGTGGCAATTACTTTATGTTTCACTGTCGATAAAGATGTATACACAGCAGAACATGGATAGGACAAAGTAATCTCCACAGAGTGATGAGTAACAGAGCTGCTGTATGGTTTTCTGTCCTTATATTTGAACTTTCAGCAGTGGTGGAATTTGGTAAATTTCATGCTGGAATTACATGCAATTACTTACTAAAGTCACAATTATATCTTCTAAATGTAAGTCTATGTTGCTTAATTTGCACCCTCATATGTAAAACCTATCTTTATCTTTCATGGTATCTTCTCGTTTTCCTAGGACTCACTTTAAGCGAAACTTGTTCTTATGATTCTTTTAGAAGTGCTGCTTCCTTTTTCTTTTTTTAATCTACGCTGACGCTGTATTTCTCTTTTTTTTTCTTTCTTTCAGTACGAGACAAGATGATTTCTTCATCCTGCACGAGGCCGACTACGACAGTCTGCTAGAGTCCAACTTTAAGACAGAGTTCCTCAGTTTGCTGTCTAAACGCTATGAGGAGGTGACCAAGAGAAAACTAACAATCTCCTTCTCTGACAGGTAGACAAACACGTAGCCTTTGTTGACATGAGGCACCACACATGCATGCCGCTAACGCACTTTCTGTTAATTCAGACTGGAATTTAGAGTGAAGAAGGAGGGCTGGGGTGGAGGCAGCTCCAGAATGGTTGTGTTCCAGAGGGGTCAAGGGGACCTGGCTCAGCTCAAACCTGGTGGGAAGACCCTCTCTATTACAGTAGGAGACGGTCTACCCAAGTCCTCCAGTAAGTAAAAAGGAATAAAAATATAATACGGCCTTATAATAAGGAAAAGCAAGGCTAATCTTTGCAGTTAATATAACACTTTTTAGGAACAAAACCCAGAATCCTAAAAAGCTATTAAAATATCACGGTAGGTAGATTCTGTGTCCACATGTTGTAACTTTGTTTCTTTCATTAGAGCCAAACAGGAAGTCTGCTCCAGAGTCTCATGGTGGTGGAGGAAAGCATGTAGCCAGTAGGGGTAAGTCACTCCTTAGTCTGAACTCCTATACTCATATCCACAAAAACAGGAGTTTTCAATTCCATCTGGAGCCTTTGGATTATATTCTGTAGAGTTACTGAGCACATTGTTTGCATCATATGCTACTCTAATTAATCTAATTGTAATCTACAGTTACTGGTAACTTTGGAGAACTACCCAGATGTACATAAGATAGCAAAAAAATAAACAGCTCCAACATAAAAGATGCTGCAAACTCGGTAACAGCAGTCGATTTTTGTTGTGAGACACTGACACGAGTCACTCGGAATCACAACAGGAGAAAATGTTGATACTTCGACCTCTGTTATTTTATCTGAGTAAAGAATTTGATCGTATTTTTCTTATGAATTCTCTCCTTTCAGCATACCAGAATGGAGCAACCAAGTTCTCCAGTGCTCCTCGTCACCAGCAGTCAGATATCACATATTCCACCCCGCACAAACAGGGCCGGCCACCCAGCGCAGTCCTGCCCAAACTGGACCCCCAGAGAGCTCCTCGAGCCCCAGCCCAGACCCAGTACAACCAGGGGAACTTGGACTTCCTTAATGTGCCTGACCAAGGAATGTCAGGGTAAGACACATCAACTTGTGAAAAGAATTTGAATGGCATGATGACAGAGTAGGTGGAGCTCTTTATTCTCTAAAATCAGTGCATATGGGTTTCATGAGCTGTTAGGGCTTGTCAAGGTGAGGCTTAGTGCATCTATGAGCCAAAGTAAATGTCAACGTGAAACACATTCTGTTTATAGCGAGCTGAATCTCTGATGCCATCTCCAGGAAAGCCACGATGCCACTAGTTTTTTGGGGGTCGTGCTGGAACCAGTTCCAGTGGTTCACACAAGATAGAATAATTTCTTATTACCCATATATATAGCATAGTATATACTAGCATAGTATATATGGGCACAGTGCACTCCTGTTACTACACTTAGGTAGTAAGTAGTTTTGTTGTCAATGACAAAAAACTTTGTCCTCGCCACACCTGTCCCAACCCTACATGGAGTAAGCACAAATATTGAATTGTCAGTTCCTGAAAGCATGTCGTTTGCACATGTAACTGTTCCATTTTTCATGTCAGAAAATATGTGTGGAGGGTGTTTCCTGTAAATGGTCCACACTTATTTAGTGTCTTTAACCTTATCTAAGTTCTACAAAGCCCCTTTATAATGTTTTTTTTTTGCATTGACTGTGTTGATAATCAAAGATTATGACACTATTTTCCAGCCAACCAGCAACAATGGCTAATGTTTGTGTGCAGGCAAAAAACATTTTTATTACGTATGCTCCCAAAACTTTCTCTTTGCTGCCACATAACTCGATTTATGATGCTGTGAAGGACTTTCATGACTTCATCATTTTGTCTGTTCTTGTCATAGGAAGCAGAGGAAAAGAAGCATCAGCCATCGACCTCCTCCTGCTCCTAAGCCTCAGGCAGCACCTAAGGGTCCCCGCTGCAGGGCGTTGTATCAGTATGTTGGCCAGGACACGGACGAAATCAGCTTCGAGGTCAATGATGTGTTTGATCTCGTCAAAGAGGGTTCGTGCACAAAAGAAACAAAGATGGAGAGGAAGGAGGGCAGTTTGGATTGATGATAGAATTAAAATTATTAACCTTATGCGTCTCTTCTTCTCCTCTCTGCAGATCCAACCGGCTGGTGGACAGGCAGGATCAGAGGAAGAGAAGGTCTCTTCCCTGGTAACTATGTGGAAAAGATTTGATGAGAACTTCTTGTGGACATGTATGTGTTTGTTGAGAAATCCTTGCATTTTGTTGAGCGCAGCACATTTTGTTAGCTAAAAAAGTACCTGAGAGTTGGTCAGAGTTGCATGGTAGTTCTCACTCCATAGTGGAAACAGGGCCGCTTAGGGAAGGATCTTTCTGACATTTGAGCCCCAACTAACTTGCCTGGCAGACTGGACTGTATGAAGACAGGACGGGAGACACGATGGTCATGATTGTGAAAACACAACTGAAAGGAGCCGCTCAGGTTTCATCTCTGTTGTAGTGTCAGATGACTCTGCTGTGAATGACTTAGGAACAAGATCTATGACTTCATCTGCAGTACAACACCTTCGTTTGAACAGCCGTCACTGAATGATTTCAGGCTCAAGTTAAGCCAAAACTGGAAAGTGACCTGAAAATACTCCACTGCTTCCTGTTTTCTTCATTGTTTCTATTTGCCTCCAGCTTTTCTCAAGATTAGCTTCCACCACCGCTCGCTGTTTTTGATTGAGCAGCAGCTTAAAATCAAAAAAAGAACATACATTTGAAGATATATTGAATATGCAAGAAGTGCTATTGACTGATAACTTTAGCTCCGTGACCAATCCTCAGATAAAATCAGAGCTCTTGGAGACACAACATTGTGCTTTAGATTTTTTTCTTTGTGTCTGTTTGAACTAATATTGATGGTATTTTCTCAGACCTTTTTTCACTTTAATAAAAACTAATAGAAATATATTTTCATATTTTTACCTTGTGGATTTTTGCACTGGTTTGTATTGTGACATGAGTAAGTAATAAGCCACTTTTTACTTATCTACTCTTGCCACTTAGCCTCTTTTTGAAAAATTATTTTAGGTTGATTTTTTTTGTAAAATAACGTGATTTTCCTCACAATCAGTCAATTAGTGATTTTGCATATAAATGTGATGAGAGGAATAAAGTTTCACAGAAAAGATTTTATTTACGTTGTTTTTTTTGTTTTTTTTTATATAGTATTAAAGTCACGTGTTTAAAGCAAATTGTACCCATTTTTTTTTTCAAAGATGACTCCAAAACAGGATTTAACAGAGGGTTTGTAAAAAAATAAAAAATACAACGCAAAGAGCACAAATATGGGAAATTTTGTATATACTCGTACAGGTATTCAGACACATAAAGGTTTTACTGGTCTTGAATGAAGAAGTGACAGTGTTCCATGCAGCAGTATCTATAGAGAGAGTTTCTTTTGCTCATAAACCCATAGTTACATGGTCTGTGAGGTCTGTCAAATCAATATAATGTTTCAGCTGAGGTTTGGTTTCTTCTGTCTACTGGAAGCTCGACCTCTGGAGCTCAGTGTGTAGAATGTGAGTGGGGTTGGACAATGTTTTTGTGTGTGTTTAATGTGTACAAATATCCGGAGGGAGGGGTTATTTCAACAAAAATGGTTGATAAGCAGCCACTCCAAGACTTTATCTGAGCTGGTGTCCACATTGAGCTGAAATCAGATAGCAAATGTTAATGCACAGAGTCAGTTTCCTAAAAGATATACAACCCTTATTGTGTTCATAACCACAGTGTGATATACCTGAAATGACATACCCTATATGCACACCGGATGTGTGATCGCATTGAACTCATAAACAACCAACTCAAGTTGATGTAAATATGTGATACAGAACACACTTGGTGTGTTTCAGCAGCCAGGACTTTGCTGTACTGATTAAGAGCTGTTGCAACATGTAAGCATCTGTTCCCATGTTTGGAGGGTGGCTCGGTTCTTAAAGGGTTAAAGCTCTGCAGCCTGGTGTAATTGGATTGACCAAAGCCTGGTGATTGCTGCTACATTCTTGGTTTCTCTGCCTATTGAGCATGTATGTGGTGAATAATAAATGTACACAAGTACAACACCGAACTTAACTTTGGCTTTTTTAATCCAAATCTACAATAATTCAGGGGCAGTTCGTTTGCATGACAGATTGTTTTAATGCTGGTGAAGATAACATCTTTGAAATTAGACTAACATACCGACTAAAGCATCAAACTAAATCATCCTACTTTTGATTTATCCAGAAATGTGCCATTTTTTTTATTATGAGCACTTTCTCCTTTGTTATGTTACGTTCAATGTTCAGTGTTTTTCACCTGTTAAGTTGATAGTTTAACATAAATATAAGCCAGAATAATGTAAAGTTTAAGTATAAATATAACTGATATAACACTGGATTCTGCCAGTTTGGCTAATATGTACTGACTGTACCTACTTTTGGTGACCATGTTGTAACCCATATTTAATTCTGATACTTAAATCTATCGTAAGTTAAAATAATTAGTAAAATAATTTAGCAGTAAATAGAAAAGAATAAATGAATGCCTCTACGGCCACCCCTGCACCTGTTATAGGTGTAGCCTATGCTTCTGAGGAACTGACAGTCACAAATACCTCTAACATACCTGCTTTCCGCCCACGGCGCGTTTACGGGGCCTCCCGCGGCGGAGGCGGAAGGACCGGTTCAGCCTCTTGAAGCTGAGATGACACCGAAGTACAGCGACAGCAGCTGCCCCTTCCAACTGATTCAACTTGTGTTTTTTTTATCCGTTTCATCAAGTCCAACGTATTTTTTCAGTCTGACATCCAAGAGAACCTGCCTTTGTCTGTTTCAAACTGTGACATGTATTGAATGAATGAAAAAAAAAGGACAACTGAGACCTATCCAGACGTTTTCCGTTTGGTGACATATTGGCCCAGAGATGTGGACCAGCGTGATTATCAGTTACGTCACACTCTCATGCAATAGGGCAGTAGGAGCGTTTCGATCCTCCACCCAGTTAAATCCACCTGTTGCACCACCTGGAGCAAAGCAGCACTGACAGGAGGCTGAGACGACCGCAGCATGGGAGGTAAGAGGCAAAGAGACAGCCGTATGTGATTTTTTTTTTTACTCTTAGATGAGACCGGCTTTTTAAAATTATCATTATTATTAGAGTTCAATTTCAGTCCGTTTTCATTTAGAGAAAATGTAAAACTGTCACATTTATGACAAGAAATCACCAGAATATTCCCATTGTAACTCCGGCAGTGACTCTCCTGATCAATACAGCGTTTGGTCAAAATGTTAAAAACAGCTATCCTTTAAAGGCACATATTCAATTTACTGTGTCAACACCACATTAATACTCGATCTCGACTTATAAATTGCATTTATATCTTGCAAGTTTATTCCAGCATTGTGTTTAAACACAGTTGTGAGGTATTTGTAATTCATTTGATTGTATTCCACTGTACCTATGCACTGATATATTTAGTTGTTGGTCACCTTTCTAATTGACGTTATTAATACAAGCCTTAGTTAGCAGTAATAAACCATCATGACTAATTCATTGGTCATCAGGTGGAAATCCAACTGGAAAAGAGAGCACAAACGTCCAAATGGCAGGGTTTATTTAACAAGTCTTGATTCCAACAAAAAGTAATCAGTCAGCCAGACAAACTTGAAAGACAAGAAGCAGGTAAAAAGACATCATTCAGAATCTCCAGCAACAATGCAAAGGTTCAGTCAAAGGGCAAATTAATGGGAATAGGGAGGGACCTTGCACAACTGGTAAAACATGGAGCAAACAGCTGTAAAGCTTAACACAATGGTACAAAGACAAAACGGCATCTTAAGAGTATACATGGAGTATTTATACACAGGGGCTGATGACTAACTGAACACAGGTGTGGCGCAATAAACTAATTCAAGATAGTGCTTGTTACAGTGATTGTTACAGTAAATAGCCCTCCCTTATGTAGCACATTTGAACCTTAATTTAGCTTCTATTCATGTTTTTCCTCATTTACCTATTCATACAATCTCTCATACAGTGCTTCTCATTTTTCAGACATATCCAGTTTATATATTCTACATAGGGCTGCATGGTGGTGTGGTGGTTAGCACCGTCGCCTCACAGCAAGAGGGTTCCAGGCTCATCTCCCAGCTGGGGCCTTTATGTGTGGAGTTTGCATGTTCTCCACGTGAATGCGTGGGTTCTCTCCGGGTACTCCGGCTTCCACCCACCATCCAATAACATGCATGTTAGGTTAATGGTGTCTCTAAAATTGTCCTTAGGGAGTGAGTGTGGGCGTGTGTGTGGTTGTTTGTCTCGTTTGTCTCTGTGTGGCCCTGTGATGACCTATCCAGAGTATACCCTGATGACCGCTGGGATGGGCTCCAGCCTTCCGCGACCTGACCGACGAATTAAGCGGGTATAGAAAATGGATGGATGGATATTCTACATAGCACTATTTCTCTATCATACATAAAATTGATGGCAATAAAACACAGGAGAGAATACACGGTAACCTGAAATCAACAAGTCCTTCAATCAAAACAGCCAAATATGTCATCTGTTTATACCCATAAATACGACCCACAATTGCCTCACCTTACAGGCAGCAGGAAGGAAGTTCAACTCATATGATAATTTCTAAATCAGACAGATTTAGGGGGGGGGGTTGATGGATGGCATGTTATGAATATGAATATGACCCTGATCTGGGGTAAAATATGTAATTTTACAGCGCGAACAACGCCTCACTGAATACCATTCTTACACTTCAAATGCAGTTGCTTTAACAACCAAAAGAGGGTTCATGACTCATAGGGTCATATTTGGGAGGACAGTCTCCATGACACTCACATTTACCCACAATGACAAATAAATGTCACATAGTTGATTCTCTAAAAGCTGCTGGAGAACAATGCACATACGCTGTATGTGCTCCTGAGCATATTGTACACATATTGAATCAATACAGCAACTCTCTTAGGAAGCCATTAACCAGGGCTTGGAAGATAGCTGGAACAATAATGAGACCAAAGGGCATAACCTGATATTTATAGTGGCTAGTGAGAGTGTGTAAAGCTGTAAAGGACTATCTAGAGTCTAGACTATTCTTTAGAAAAAATGGTTGAGGCTTTCAGAAGTTTAAAATGGAAGTAAGAAAAAGTTTTCCTTGATCATTATTGTGATCTCATTAAGTCCCTGGCATTCTATGTAAACTGAAAGGACTTGAGCTAAGTTTGCAGTCGCCATACTAATTTGCTTGTGGTGGCACTTGTTGGCCGAAACTGACGTTACAACACCTGGTGTGCCGGGCAGTTTGTTGGCATTTTGGAGTCCGTACACCTCCTGACTTTGCAACCTGTCACCGATTGCTCAAACAGCACAAACAGTGTGCAAGCAGATCCATGTCTATAGATACATCTGTGCGACCCCTCCAAACCCAGGAGGGTACAGTTCTAGTAAATGTTACAAAACCATCAAATAACTTGTCACACAGTGAAATGCTTAAGTGTGTTATTTCATTTCAAGTGATCATACCTCCTTACAGTCTGCTCAGTTACCAGTTGCACTGTTGTGGGGGCATTAAAGGGGCACTCTGTCACTTTCAGTCATGAAGATCATCTAATTGTGTTCTCAGAAAAACAACAATATTGTGCTGAAGTTGTTTTACAAAGATGCAGGACACACTTTGTATGAACAGGTCAAGATATGACTGGATTTACTTTGTTTGTGAATGCAATGTTTTAAATTTATGATAAAGTAAAACTAGAAACTAGCTATTTTGTTTATATGTTTATTGTTTATGTGCCCAAGCTCATGTGACTGTGGTCACTACAACTCACCAAGGGAGTGAAACCGATTTTCATAAACCACCTACACAAATGTGCTGCTGAAAGGAAAAAGTGACACAATCATCTTAATATGACTATGTAAAAATACAGGTGATCATTTCTCCTCTGGCTGTCTCTCAGGGGTCTGTTCTGGGGAGAAGATTGCAGAGGTTTTTGCTTACGAGAGCTCAGAAATCGACTGGTGTGAAGACAACTACAAACACTCTGAGCATGTAGTGGAGTACTTTAACACAGTAAGTTTTCCTCAGCAACATTCAGGAAGTTTTTTCTTTCAAAGGGATATTTAAAATTACTCAGCACCTGCCACATTCATTAACTGCACGTAATAGTTTTCCCTTTTCGGTTGGTTGATTTATTCATAGATTGATGTTTTTCCTGCAGATGAGCAGCTTTTTTTTCTTCATTGTATCTCCCATCATGCTCCACCTGCTGCACCCTTACGCCAAAGAGAGGAACTTAGCGATCCATTTGGTCTGGATCATGATGATCTTTGTAGGTTAGTTGATCTTTCTGTTCGTCTTGTTGATGTCTTGCTGTCCCGCCATTATACACACATACAGACTTGTCATTCTTATCTGTAGAACACAAGAAAATTATGTCTTATTTTACACTGACATTTATTTTAACACGTGTTACCAGTCCAGGTAGAAAGATTGTTTTATACTAGAGTTTGAAATACAATACATGATACTTTAGCATATTATATACAGAATATAGACACTCACAGTCATTGGTTTAAAAGAAGAGGGCTTTAATTGAAAGAAGACGCAGACATTTATTCATTTTTCCTTTTTTAAAAAAAGCTGTTATGTTACTCAGGTGTATCCATCCCTCCAATAGGGTCGATTAATTCCTGCGTGTACACTGTTAACTACACTCAAATGGGCTTAGGTGCTCCACACATGCTCTCAAATAACACTAAAGCTCAAGTACATATTAGTACAGCTAATCTCCCTCTCCCGATGATCTCCCTCAGAGAAAAATTAGAAGCAACAGAATGTCTTGAATAATATTTCACTTACAGTGTTGCAGCATAGGACATACTTTGGTTAATGAATCAATTCAGCCCACATGCATGTATACTGAGATAAAGGATGGTGGAGCTATAACCGTGGCTCAACTCAAATCGATCACATTCATGACCTGAATGCAGACCGGTAATGATTGATAAACTCAATATTGTGAGCCTGTTGACTCAACAATAAGACATGTGGCGTCTCTAATCATGTGCATGTGTGACAACACTCTGCAGCACAAATGTTTTTATTCTCCGTTTTAATTGCTGCAGATTTATAATAAAACTCAAAACATTTTTAGATGTAAGAGCTGAACCACACCAGCTCACGTAGTCAATTTAAACAAGTTTGTCTTCAGTCCGTAATCCATTGTATGTGGTTGTAAGTGTCTGTAAGAAAAAATAAAACGTGACTTGGGTCACGTTAAAAGTCAGTTCTTCTCTCCTCTGCAGGACTTTTCTCTGCATACTTCCACATGACTCTTAGTTTTGTCGGTCAGATGTTGGATGAGCTGTCGATCTTGTGGGTGTTGGCAGTGGGATACGCTATTTGGTTCCCTCGCAAACTCTTCCCCTCTTTCATAAAAGACAGGTAAGTTTGGCATAGACCAAATAATACAGGAACAGATGCTGCTCCACAAGATTGTTCAATGTCTTGATATCTGTCTTTAATCTGTGTGGACCCATAACCCTTTAACATAGTAAGATATATTAAAAACGGCACACCACTGTGAAACCTTAACTGTTCTGGCTAAGCAGCCTGTCCAACCAGTCTTTGTCCTACGACACAATATGATGCTGAGATCTTCACCTTAATGGGACAAAAATAGAGCTCCACCCAACCGGTGTAAATATTTAACAAGATAGGAGAAGGAGATTAAAATTTGATGAGCTCCTGAAAACAATCCCAGAGTGATTTTCCAGTTTTTCAAGCTAATGGGTGGATCGCTCTGAACACATGTGACTCACTGACTGATCCTACAGGCGCAGAACCTCAGAGCTTCTGTTAAAAGTGTTAATATTACATCTTGGAAAGTCACTGAGCTCTGGTAGACAATAATACAATAATGGAATATCCTGGACCCGTGTTTTGCTCCTTAACCTCATCTGTGTTCCCAGCAAATCCATTTGTATCCATTCAACCTTAACCTGAAATCTTTTCTTTCGACTCTCTGACAACAGGTCTACATTTTCAAGGCTGGTCTTGGCGATCACCGTCATCACCACAGTGTCATCGTTTGTTAAACCTACAGCTAATGCCTACGCCTTAAACTGCTTTGGCCTCCATCTGCTTTACACCCTCGCTGTCGAGATGAGATGGTAAGAAATATACGTCTCTTCGGGGGAACAGTAATTGCACACAGTGCTGCTTTGATTTCGATGTGACAGCCAATCTTCTCTTAATTTCAGCTGCACTGACCAGAAGGTTCTGCGTCTCGCCAAGCTCTCGGTGGCTCTGTGGGTGCTCGCCATCTCCTGCTGGATTAGTGACCGTTTTGGCTGCAGTTTTTGGCAGCGGCTTAACTTCTGCTACCTGCATGGCATTTGGTAAGCTCAGGCTGGTCTGTGTTCTGTGTTCTTTTCTTTTATGTTTAACCGTGTTTCCTGGAGATTCTTTCTCAACACATCAGCAATATGTTTATTCACAGCATATTGTGATATGGTACTTACAAAAGGCGCTTACAGTAAGGAAAGGGTTTTTGTTTAGTATTTAAAAAGTTAAAAGGAATTCATACTGAATCCCCTGTTATAGTTTGCTGCCTGAACCTATTCACATTTCCTGTGAAAAAGCTTGCTTCTGAGTTTTAAACTCTGTTTTTTCTGTCCTCCAGGCACATTCTGATCGTGATGGCTGTAGCTTACGCTAGCACGCTGGTGGCTTACCTGGACGCCAGCTACGAAATACCGTACTCCCTGCCTGGACTGCAGTTCTGGCCCTGTGATAAATGGGTTGTTGGATTTCCTCACATTGTCCTGAAAGGCACTACGAAGACTCAGAAACGGTGCTGACAAGCCATGATAACTTTGGTAGAACATTGCTGTTAGTTTGCCATCAAATTATCTCTCAGGTTTCTTACCTTACAGACTGTATTTGTGATCTGAAAGTAGGGTTCTTTGCAAAATATATATATATATTTTATAGGGGTCTTATTTAAGAGCATTACAGATGAGTTCACTTCAAGAACTGGGGGGAAATTGCAGATATTTTTAGACACGGATGAGGCTTGAATCACAGCATTTCAACTTTTGTCGACAGAAATTTAAGAAACATATTTGTGTCAAAAATAAAAAAAAAAGTTTTTCTCCTCTGACTGTCAAGGAAGGTTCCAGGCCAACTGCGCTGGTAGCTTAAAAGGATATTTCCCTTTTTTAAGTAGGGTTGTATGAAATACTCACTGAGTGATCATTGTCTTACCCACGTTAGTTAGAGGATTCAGTTTGGCGAATCAGAAGCTTTACTAAAAGGTAGGCTAATTCTAAAAGCTAATCAGATTGGGGCGAAAGTGGGTCTAAAACAACTCAAATTAAATAAAATTCATAGCGAATCGAGCCAAAACTATATTTAGGACATAATAACATGGAATGGGTCGGGGTACTCTCATTGTTGCAGTTGTTCTTGAACGCACCGCTGACAGTGTTGCGACATGGAAACTCTGCGCTGGCGGAAGTATAGATTGTCTGATGCAGAAGTGATGCCAGTGATTTCTGTCCATTGTGCCTTTCATGAAGAAACGTCAAAAAAGCTTGTCAAAAGAGGACATGATTGCCATACATACAGTATATACAGTTCCTACATTTATTACTGAGAGCTTTAATGGGTTTCCAACAGTCTACTGGCTTGTTCATGTGATTGTTGGCAAACTGTAGACAGGCAGCGGTGCTGTTTTTGGAGAACAGTAGCTTTCTCTTTGCAGCCCTGCCATGCACACCATTGCTCATGGTGAACTCTTGAAGGAAAACAAACATTTAGTCTTCGTTTTAGATACAAAATGATCAGTTACCATTTAAATCCTATATTCAAAATATACAACATTTAAAACGTTGGATCACATATTTGGTCACCTTGATGATATTTTTCTATATCCCTTAGACTCATGTTATAATTAACTTATTTTTTACATTTAGTTTCTCTTTTTGAGATATTATTGGCTTTTTAAGAGGAATTGTATGTTGAAAAATGTGAATAAAACTTGCATTTCATGGAAATGCATTTTTATGTTTCAAGGCCATGGCCCTTAAACAAGAAACAGTGATATATGTGGTTTATAGAAAGTCTTTGGGTGCACTGAATGCCTAACTCAATTAGATTAATTTTGTAATTCAACGTTGTTATTTTCTTTTTCTAGATATGTATGTACATTTGATTTAGACTAGTTTCATACGCTTTATGTTTTACAATGATTGTATTAATTGTTTGTCAATGAAAAGTTGTGTTGGGGCCAGAATGTGCTGTGTGATAGGAACTGAGTTGTGTCATTTTTTGAATGAATAGCAGCAGTAACATTTCAGTAACACATCAGGTATTTCTTTGCTCTGTATATCTGGGAAAATAGTGTTCACTTCCTCCGGAATACAAATCTGTTTGACAATCTCTTTTGTGTGACTGACTCTGATTTACTAAAACTACCTGTTTCCAAACCTTTTTGTTGGATTTGTTAGTGTTTTGAGAATTTTCAGGGGCATTGTTTCTCCATTCACATGAACTTTCCTGAAGCTCATAATAGATGCAACAATAGATCTTACAGACAGGCATACTCACACAGTGCACGCATATGTCCAGCAGTGACCCCCTGTGGGCCATGTGCAAACATTCCTGATAACATCCATCCATCCATCTATTTTCTATACCCGCTTAATCCAATTTACATCGCAGATGGGGCTGGAGCCTTTCCCAGCTGTCACTGGGCAAAAGGCAGGGTGATGGACAGGTCGCCAGTCCATCACAGGGCCACATAAAGACAGACAAGACAAACAACCATGCATGCTCACTTACTCCTGGGGTCAATTTAGAGTCACCAATTAACCTAACCGGCATTTTTTTTGGCTGGTGGGAGTCCTGAAAATAATTTTCTTCAGCTTTCCAGCCCCGGTCACGAATACCATGGGGATATAAATTCAGTTTTTAGTGTGATATGGTTTCTTTGACCTATTCCTGCTAAATGGTGTAATTGACCAAATGACCACAAATTGATTCCTCTCTTAAGATTTGGCTTAGAGGCAGACGTGAGCAGCATGAACAGCAGGGTAAGGGGAGTAATGTTGCCGAAGAGAGAGAAAAGACCCACTTTTCTCTTATCAAAGTGTGAGTACTGCTGAGATTTGACTGCAACAGACCCATTTTAGATTAGAAAACAGTTTTCCTTTAAGAAGAAAATGATCGATTTGAAAAAGGTGCTCCAAAAGATAAAGGCAAATAAACCGAGGTGTCAGAAGTAACGTACCATTTGTCAAGACACATTCTTGTTAGAGCTTCAACAGTTGCAGGTGTTTCAACTTGGGAAATTGTTAGGCATAAGTTTTAGAAGATTATAGAAACTCGAGGATGGAAAGGTTTTCAGCTGTGTTGATTGGGAAATTTAGGTTGAAAGGTTTTTCTTTTGGAAAAGCAATTCTGAAGGCCACAAAGGAAATGATTCAGCCTAAAGAAGATGAGCATAAAATGAAAACTGGACTATGGGGAGCAGAGAAGTAAATTAGTTACGGTAAAAAGAGTTTACAATTGCAAAACCTGGTTGAGCGTAAAAAGAGTTGGCAGAACAAAATAAAATGAGTAAAGATCTTTTAGGGGGAAATTCTTTGCAAGATAAAGAGAAATGGCTCAAATTTAGCTGAAATGATATGACTTTATTTCACCTCACAGGGGAAATTTACATTTTGTAGAAGCAATCAGGGAAAAGCAGTGATTACAAATTAACAAAAATAATCATTAAATTAAATATTTGAATTACACACAAGTTGTGAAAAGACACCATAGATATGATCTGTGAATACACTGCAGACCACATTGTTCTGTGGATTTGAAAAATATTGCACTGAGAAGTCATGAAGAGGCGGGTAAAGCCACAGTGTGAATGACACAGAAAAGAATACTGTGAAATGACAGAATCAAGCAGAGAAACATGAGTGATTCATAATAACAGACTATGTGACTATTAAAATGTCTGAATGCTGTGGGGATGAATGATCTGCAGTGGCATTTTTTGATACACATAAAGCCCTTTTTAAACCGGTCAAAAAGCCCATCAAAATTCATTAGCACCATCTGACTCTGGAGTACAGTGTGAAAAGATTTAATTAGAATTCAGTCCCACGTCAGATAGCTTCACAGTGGATGTGGGTTTTAATTGATTCCAGCTCGACTCAGCCTCAATGTGAGCACAACACCCAGGTGTATAAACTAATTTCCGGTGAGGATACTATAATCAGGGCAACAAAAATGGACACAGCTCATATTTTCTTTACAAAAACGCATAATTACCAACTTCTATAAATGTGTTTTTGGTGTTATTGCCTCACAGTCAATAGACCTGCTGGGTTAACAAATTTGATGACAGCCCACCCCTGTTTCACTGCATAACAATAAGCAGGAAAAATGACTTTTTATGAGCCCCGCAGTGAGTATGCAGGATTTTTTTCTATAACTGTAGGGAAAAGATGTCAGCAGATGATACAGATGTCACCATTCTATCTCTGTAGACTTGCACATTTCCCAGGTGATTCATTTTACTTTTGTCTTTGCTATGAAATAGCAGATGGAATCTAATTATCAAGCAAGAATGAGAAAATAATTTCCTTTCAAAACAGATTACAGCAGATGGTCTCATTAGTTCCTAAACACTTACAGAGTTGTTCAACGAAAAAGCGCTAAACATGTCCCTGTAACAACTTTTAAAGAATAAATGCTATTAATATTAGATTCAGAAACATATATCTATTAAGAAAAAATAAATCTGTCATAGAAAAGGTGCATGAATCCAGCCTAAGGGCTTGTAGAGCACATTGTTGTTACAACTAGTAGTGAATGTTTGAATGCTTTACGGACGTCCAGGGGACTATTTATTCATTACTTTACCATTTATGGTGTAAAATCCCAAAAATACTTCCAGAAACTGCATCTCAGATGTGATGATAGTCATATTGGAACAGCATTGCTACTTATTCCTCCATTTTTGCCGCAATTGACTACTTCTAAGCAAACTACTAGGCACATTACTTCTAACTCTCTGAGGCATACAGTCTATGGTTGGATCCACTTACCGACTGTAAGTTTTTGGTTTGAATGGGTCACCGATGTTAGAATTTTCCACATTCAAACACGTGACTTGTTATGAAAAGGTAATACAGGGGTTTAAGATGCTCTAACTAGTTATATTTAAATTGTTGCTTTTTGATAATTACAAGAAAAACATAAATGCTCAGAATTCAAAGTATTCATGACTAAATATATTATGTTGAATTACAGCAGAAGTTGCTCATACAGTTAAAACTAATTGCATGAGCAATTGCTCTTGTAAAAGTTTGCTATATCATTTCAGTAATTATGCACAGCATTGGTAGAGTATTTCTTTTTCTAGTTCATACAATGTTTTGTTATGTTATATCTGTAACAAATACTCTTATTATGTGACACGCAATCACAACCGTCAAAGTAATACTAGAGAATTTGGTTAATTATTTGCTCTTTAGCTCCCCCTACTGATGTGGGATGCAACACCACTTTCATCAAAACAAATCTGTGTGAGCCCTACAAATGCACTGCTATACTCAATAATTTGTTGTAATGTTAAAGATGACATCAAAAGCCCAAATAATGTCAAACGACTGTGAAGCAAAGCAGTGTTTTGCAGGTCTGGAAACTAAAATCGTGAACTTCAGAATGTCTGCCCTCTGGTGCCGCTGAGGATGTGCATAACAAAAGTCAATGTACTCAAAACGAGGCAGAAGCCAATCGTTTTAAGGTTCACAAACTTCTCTAATGTTGCTTTAAGTGGATCTGACATTAAAAACACAATCTGCACACATCATGGTATTATGCTTGACTGGACTACTCTGTTACATCAGGCTTTGTTTTGTTACATCAGTGAGTTAATCACGGTTCTATTCGACTTGTTTATCACACATATTCATTGACTGATAATAAGAGAAAAAGCTCACATACTCGGCGAGTAAATCATATCTAAATATGGGAAACTTTAATTTCATAAATTGTAACAAATTGATAGAAATGTTTTTCCTCATACATTTTAAAAGGACTGTTTGAGACATTTAGCATTTGCCATACCAACTGCAAAACAATCTACAGTCGAGCCCTGATTAATCAATTACCATCTTGTGCATTTTATAATTGAAACTGAGCTGTAGCCATTGGGACATGCTCACTGTCACTCGAGAAAACCACCAGAAAATGCTTCAATTGTATTTGTAGCTTAGAACCGGCCCCGCCCCCTTCATACTCTGATTGGCTGTTTTTAAGAGTGCTTGAATTTTCTGCACTTCGATTGGCTGAGAGAGCTTTCTGTTTTGGTTGCCTGCCAGCAGCCGTCTGGAAGGGGAGGGGAGCCGTCTGCCTTCCGCTTCTGGGCTGGATTGACACACAATGAGGAGCAGAGGCAGGGGAGACGCTCCGCAAACGCCGCTGTAAATAAATACAAGATTCACTGAGGCCAGAGAAACATGGAGAATCAGGTACAGTGGCTATTCTGTCTCCTTGTGGAATATGAACTTTTAATGGTGAAAACGGTAGCAGGCAGCGCGCTGGCAGGGCAGGAATGAATCCTCCTTTCTGCTAGCCAGAAGAAAAAAATGCTCCTGCTGCTATTGAACTCGTAGTTGTTTGGCTCTGGAGCTATGCTAGCTGGGCACTCATACATCGGTATTTACCGCTAGCTAGTCTCAGTGTACTACACCATTCACAGCACCGCTGCATAGCTGTAGCCACAACCGGGCACACAAAGAAACCCACACCTGCTGTTTGTTCTGCCATGGTGCCTTTAAAAACACACATGCACACTGCTAATCATCCCGACGGTTAATTTGAGCCGAGGTTTTGAGCGGCTAAGCTAAGCTAATTTATCTACCAGGACAGTGTCGGCCGTTAGCTAAAGACTCGGGAGCCGCTACAAGGCGCCGGGGAAAAGATTTGTCCTCTCCAGGTTGGGCTGGTGAGGCGGGGTGTTGTCTCCACTGCCAGCGGCCTCAGACCTTAACATAGAGGGCTAATAAAATCAGGAATCTTCAAACAGACTGTGTAGTATCTCTGCGTTATTTACCCTCACTTGTTTATTGTTCGCCACTTTAATGGTTGTAGATAGTAAAATGCATGTACCGTGGAGGAAAAGCTGTCACAGGCTGTGTCAAGTGTGAATTCAGTCATGATCTACCTTGATTTGGCTACTCGGCGTTAGGCAAAGAACCCAGAATATAAGAAATAATTTAAAAGGCTGTTTTGTAAACCACACTTGAATGTATCAATTTGCACACTTATGGTTTATGTGATCACAAAGAGGTACATAATTTACTTAACAGAAAACAAAAAAGTGGGTAAACCAAATTGCATATCTTCTCACCGTCGAGGAGATACAGCTTTGGACTTCCTAAAGGCCTGAGGTTATTCAAGGCTGTATTTCAGATGGTTAGGCCACACACACTGTGGAAAGTGGCTGAGCCACTTTCTTCGAGCTAGTCTCCATTCAGCATTGGCCTCTTTGAAGTTTAAACATCTGTGAAAGTGCGTGCAGAGGAAGTCTTCTGCTACAAGTTAAAAGTAAAGTGTTGTTTAGTTGACGCGTGCCATCTTTGTTGCATGTGAAAGATTTTCATTGCATCCTTATTACGTAAAAACTGTACATAATAGACTTGTTACAGTTATTACTTAATCTGATCACAGTGAGTTAATCTGATTGTGTTTATCCTCCAGGACTGTTACAGATGTTAACATTGATCTTTGTAAAAACAGTTTGATGAACCTGACAGAAATGTTCCCTTTTCCAGCACTATATAAGGGCCATTTTCCACTATTTCAACCTATTTTTCAGTCATGGTTTGATAACTGTTCATCTCAAAGTGCTCAACCTCTAAAATCCCTCCGACTGTACTTCAGTGAGTATCTATTAACATTATCGTCATAGATTTAGTCGCAAGCTCAAAGCATCGCTGTGGGCCCATTTTCATTTGAACCCCCTATGAAAACGGATAACGCTGTGACTTTGAGTTTGCAGCTCATCGATTCTGAAGCAATAAAGGCGTCAGTCACAAACACCGTTCGTCTTAAACCAGTGGTGGTGGTTGAACAGAAAATGGCGGTTAACACAGTAGTCACAACGATTTTTGTGATAGTTGGTGGTTACGTTTGTCCAATTGGATGCACGGCTGCCAGTTTACTGGTACACAAAGCTAACCTGATGAGGATAATATGTTTGTTAATTAACGCTTTGTCATATATAGGTTGCTTTCATTTTGAGGGCTGTGGTTTGTCAGGACTTGCTTTCACTTTGAGGGCCGCAGTTTGTTGTCCTGTTGATTTGGCTTTGATCTCCGATTATGTCCGGCTTCACTGATGCAAATAAACTTTAGACTTAAGAGTTGCTGGATGGCACGGCATTCGATTTGAATAGGTCTGTCAAATGCAAAAGGGTTGACTTTGTAAATGTTTCATTTGAATCAAATTTTGGCAGATTAGAGCATCGTGACACCACTGGTTAGCAGCCTTATTAGTCAAACTGCTTCATGCGGGGAAACTGAAGCAGGGTCGTGACTTTGTGTGCCAATACTGAGAGCTCCTCTGTTTTCTTGTTGTGTTCAGATCAGTGTGTATGTTGCTGCAGATGAGACGACAGGATGAGTGGTCATGCAGCTTCTCTTAACTATTTCCACTACTCACTTGTTTTCTTTGGGCTCTGCAGAAAGGCTATTTGTAACTTAGCAGTGACTCAGTGATTGAGCATTTTCCAAAACAAATAACTGTTGCATCTTTACTTGTGTGATGTTGTAGATATTTATTGTTGGCTATGATGGAGGATTTCTCTTCAACTTAACTCAACTTTGGTCAGTATTTGTTGTTTGTGTCTTATGAGGAAAACTTTTTTTTGTTTCCCCCAATCATTTTATTTGCTGGAAGAGATCAAGTGGTGTTATTTACATGACGTCTGGGAATTCATTGTTTTCATGGGAGCTAGCGTGTCTGCCAAAATTTGTATTTCCCTTCAATTGGAGCATTGTGTGTAAGGGAAAAAGAGCTTGGTCATGCACACTTCAGAACAGTATTTAAATCCTTGTATTATTTAATTTCCTTTTGATAGAAGTTTCCTAAATTAATATATCTCCAAACGCCACTTTGTCTGTGTCATATTAGTTGTCCCACTGAAGCACTAAGAAGTATACAGTTTTTTTTTTGTTTTTTTTAGGCGAACCTCCCCTCTGTTTTAAAGCAGTTTTATAGTTCAGTTGATTCTCATCTCCTCTGTTTTTGTTCTTATTTCATGTCGGTTTTGCTTCAGCTTTATGTCGCTGTAACATTGGTCAAACTGTCAGTTTTATTACAAATGTGTTTCTAAACATTCCAGTTGTTTCCGGCAGTTTGGCTCTTTTTCTCTGTGCCTCTCTCTGTTTTAGCAAACCAAATGGTTGGACTTGCTGTAGTTGATTAAGGTGAAAGGAAAAATAGTCTGAAATTGTGGTTATTTTGTTGTAAAAATGTCCTACCTTTTAGTCAGCTTCTAAAAAGCCTGAATTGACTTTTATCTGTTTATTACGTTATTGTAACGTTATTGTGACTGCTGGTTGTAGGAAATGCTACGTATGACAATGTAATGCTGAACTTGAGAAACTACTAGAAGACTGCTTAAATCATTTTCCAAATTCAGTGATTTAATGAAATATTAGATTAGAAACCTCTGATTTTGAAGCTGAAGCACATGAATGAGGTTTACTTTGCTTAGAAATGACTTTGGGGTTTGCTGTTGCTAAAATTGTTGCTCATTAATTTTAAGCTAATAGGCTCAATTTATCAACCTCATGTTGCCTTCTGGGCTCTTAATTCTTTATCATTGGCAGATACTCCATGTAGGGATTCAGCTAATTGATTTTTTTTACCGCCATAATCAATTAATCTGTTTCTAATTTAGCAATTTAATTGTTTAATCCATAAAATGTTAAATGAATTTGGGGGGGGAAAGTAAACAAATTTACACATTCTTCAGAACAACAGTGTTCAATCTTCTGGTTTTGTCTGAAGATTTTTGATTTATAACCTTGTGTGACAGAAAAAAGTTAACAAATTCTTAAAGTTTTGTGTCTCAAATAACTAATAACGGTCATTATTCCTGGAGTAATTGCTGGGGGTTTCTTTTTTTTTTTTTCCAGTCAGCTAATTGATTGTTGACTAATTGTTGTGGCAGATTGCAGCGTTCTGTTTCCATGCTTTGAGTCTTTGAGTCTCCTCTCATTTCTGTTATAGAATCACAGACTTCCTCTTTGGTTCAGTCTCATCCTGATTTTTATGTTTTACTTATCTGTTTTTTTGTGGACTCCTCCGGGGGCGGGGGGGGGGTGATCAGCGTGACTGCCTGGCTGCTCGCTGTGGGTGTGGTGGAGTCTGGAGTTTAAGGGCATTACTGTCACAGAGTGGCCTGGCAGGGAGGTTTGTATGTGTGTGTGCGTGTGAGCAAACTGGAGAGTGCCAGACCAGCTCATCTCAGTCCTGTCCCCTTTAATCCCCCTACTCAGTCCCAGCTCACGAGCTGCTCTAGGTTGGGGCCAAATCTCCACATTCTTCAGTCTTACCCTGGGCATAAAGTGCCTTTCTGTCCCCCACCAGTCCTCGCCACCACCCCTTGTTCCCCTTCTGTACTCTGTCTCCATAGCCTCTTCACTTCCATGGGCCAGCCACCACCCGCACAGTGTCATTTGCGTGACCTGCTGCTGTCATTGTTCTTTGCAGACAGAAGAAGCCCAATAATAAGGTCCTCTTCTGTAAACCTTTTGAGATCAGCCGGCTCGGGCTGCTAATCACTCTCATTTCACTGGAAGCGTCCCAACACCAGTCCAGCTTTGTGTCTGTCCAGGCCTTCCCCTCTTGAGTGTTTTATCTCATTTTTTGGGGGATAGAAACAAAGGTTTTGTTCAAGGTTGAATCTGGAAACGATGACTGTTGTCCTCTTGGATTAATCTTACTACTGGCTTTACTTATGTTTATTTCATAAGCTGCCTCGGTTTACAAGGTGCTTTTGTTACTATAATTCATCACTGCCAGGAACCAGGATTAATTCACCAGCTCAGGCTTTGAATCATTTTCATTATCGATTTGTGTGATCAATTTCTAGTTATCGGTCGTTATAATCTATAAGATAACAGAACAATGAAAAGCGAGGAGCTTATTACAGGTCAGAGTGATGTCTTCAAATTTCTCATATAGTATAAACAAAAAGTTGCACATTTTCACCATTTTAAGAAGCTGAAAATGTAAAATATTTTATATTTATCTTTTGATTTAAAAAGCAGCTTAAACAAGCATGTATAAAAC
The DNA here is from genome assembly GCF_036924035.1 of Leuresthes tenuis. NCBI lineage: Eukaryota > Metazoa > Chordata > Actinopteri > Atheriniformes > Atherinopsidae > Leuresthes > Leuresthes tenuis. Next base: position 9,407,800 of record NW_027325361.1, on the reverse strand, counting down.
ATATAAAGGGTTAACCTTTAAGCCTATGATGTGTATTGTACACCAAAGCTGTGCATAACAGTTATTTTTATTATTTATTTGTTTGTTTTTGTATTTATTGTTTAATCAAAAATAAATTTGCTGAAGTCCAAGGTGATGTCTTTAAAATGAGTTGTTTAACCAACACCCAGAAAACACTGGAATATGAAAACCAACCTACATAAACCAGGTTTGTTTTGTTTGACATTTATGGTCATTCATTTATCGTCTTATTATTGTCCTTGCTGTGTATTTAACATTTTTTTGTGTTTGTTTCCTTGTCTGTCTCAGAATTAAAGTAATGTACAACATTTAATGTATTTCTTGTTTTCTTTGCAGTGCACAGTGCAGGTGAAGCTGGAGTTGGGCCACAGAGCTCAGCTGAGGAAGAAAGTGACATCAGAGGGCTTCACCCACGACTGGATGGTGTTTGTCCGAGGGCCAGAGACCGGCGACATCCAGCACTTTGTAGAGAAGGTTGTCTTCCGCCTGCATGAGAGCTTCCCCAAACCCAAGAGAGGTAGGACAGAGCGTATAAGTTGACATTCCTGCTCTCTGTAAGCAGAGTTATTGAACTTTACTGCTAAAAAGTTAAGAAGCAATACAAATTGCACATGAGAGAAAAGGCTGAATCTAATCAGAAAAGAGCATCACAGAAATGTAAATATAAAATTCCTTTGAAAAGTATTGCCAGTGACGTGTGTGTGTCTGTCTGCAGTATGCAAGGAGCCTCCATACAAAGTAGAAGAATCGGGCTACGCAGGCTTCCTCATGCCTATTGAGGTTTACTTCAAGAACAAGGTGAGAGCACCTGCACACGGTTAAAAAAGACTGGGCCTCTCAATGAAGATGTTGCGGCTGTGGATGTTGTATAGATAGATAATGTGAAACTTTAACACAAGCCCACTTTGTTGTGACGTTAAGATGGTGAGATGAGGGGTGGAATTTTTCAAATTTTTCTTTTGAAAGGCTTTTAAACCATTGAATTATCAGATGTGGTCTTTAATAGCCTTGGAAAACCACCGGTTTGATGGGCATTTGCTGTCCTTTTGGCTTTATGTTGATTTCCAAATAGGCCTGGCTGTTGGTGTGAGCCTTTCACGCAAAAGTCAAATATTACACTGGACTAAATAAACAATGGATAAATAGATAAAGCTGAAGAAAGGGTAAAAAAAGAGGAGAAAAAAACACCCCACTTCAGTCAGAGATGAATTTTGAAATACACCTGGGAGGATCTGGGAGTTTGCTGGGAAACGGCAGGCGATTGTGTCTGTAAATGTGCCTGTTACACATCCTGAATGGGGTTAAAATCGCTCATGGAAATAACTCCAGTCTGAATGGGGGTTTAGTCTACGGGTCATCTGGAGAAATCAGAAATCGACTGTTTAATTCCTTAACTTGATAAAGAAAAATGGGTTTTCTTTTGCTTAATGCTTAATGAAAATCAAGTTACTGCCTAAACCAGAAGCAATCGGTTTACTTAAGTGCACATAGAGTCCTTTGAACTCCCAGTAGACCAGTATATTTATTATTTTAATCAGGAATACCTTACGTATACACTCTTCAGTAGATTAGATAGTTGTTCTTGCAAACCGGAATGATTGTTTATATACCAAAACATTTCTCTGAGATATATATATATATATATATATATATATATGATATGCACTTTTGTTAGACCTTTACAAAGCGATGAATGAATAAGGAAGCCCAGTACTTTTAGATAAGGGCAGTGCAGTTCTTTACAGTATTAAACATATGGATTGTATCCAAGAAAAATGCCACACTCACTCACTCACTCCTTATATATGCACCTAACTCATAGACAATAGACAGATCTGTCAGGGGGATCAGAAAAGACAATAAAAGGTAAATATCAGCAACCATTAATCTATCATCACGCTTACAGAAATTCTTTTTGTTTATAAAATCTCTTAAGAGTGGCTTAATGCTTTCTTCGCAGCTTTTTATTGTTCCGCCACCCCACAGCTCTACAGCTTCTCTCAGGAATGTTTCTTATCAGTGTGCTGACTCCAGCTATGTCTGTCTGTTTTATTGACCCCCTGGTTGATAGTTCATTCATTCAGCTTTTGTCTGTTGGGAAATGTGTCGGTATTGAGAGCTACATGTGTGCAAAGCAGAAAGACAAACACGAGTTAGTTTGTGTGACACGTAACCGTTAAGAGGACAGTTAAAACAGCCTTTGTTCTTTTCCTTTTTCTTCAGGAGGAGCCAAAAAAGGTTTGTTTCAATTATGACCTGTTCCTTAACTTGGAGGGCAACCCACCCGTTAACCACCTGCGCTGTGAGAAGCTCACCTTCAACAACCCCACCAAAGAATTCAGGAGCAAGCTGATCAAAGCCGGAGGGGTGAGGCTGCTTGACACGCTGGCTCGTTGCCAGGTTGACTGACTGAAAGCTAAACAACTGATTAAAGTTCGGGGCACTCTTAACAGTGAGGAGTAACAACCTCATACTGGGTTTTACTATAATTTCTCACATAGTGCTGAAATGTGAGGAGCTTCCAGTCCCTCTTCCATGCATCCATTTTAATGTTTAAACAATGTCCTCGATGCAGTGTTTGTGTCAGTCTTGAGAAGTTTTTGTTTTTTAAACTGCCCGTCTATCTGGTTTACAGAAATATTTAAAAGAAAAGAGCGAACACTGTCAAACATAAAGGAGCTGCAGCAGAACGAGACAAAGTGAAACAGCTGATCTTGTAGCCTGTCAGACAGAAGAAGGCTAGCCCATCCCCAATGCCATTGGCTTTAACCTTTTTCTACTAAATTAGCTGCAAAATGTTGCATGTAGCTGGAGATGAAACACTTTGAAACATGGTTGACGGGGTACAGTTACACTGTAGTTATACAGTCTGTGGTCTGAAGTAGCCTAAAGGTTTTGAACATAACACAAGAAGTTGAGTTTTGCAAATGACTTGAAGCTTGCAGCTTAGCTGTGAAGCGGACGCAACCTACATGGTAATAAAACACAACATTAGGTCACCAGTTTTGTCTAATAGCGATGTCCTTGGGGTTGGGGTTATTGTTGTTCCGTCACCGCTCGGTCACGTCTCCCACTGGTTATTTTCCCAGCCCAGCACTTTTGCCGTCTGTTTGTGGAGAAATTAGCAGAATTTTAAGTATAATTTGCAGTATTTATTTATTTGTGCACAGACTTTACACTGATTTCCCCCGAGTTATGTCCATCCTACTTAGATCTGCTGAGGTTTTGACTGTTGGTAGAGAAACACAGCGACTCTTGTCTCTTTAATTCCAGATATTGGTGGTCCCCGAGGGGGCTGAGGCTGTGTCGAGGCCCAGTCCGGATTACCCGATGCTCCCCACCATCCCCCTCTCTGCCTTCTCAGACCCCAAGAAGACCAAGACCTCACATGTATCAAAGGTTGGGCCAAAATATATTATTTTGGGACTTTCTTTGTCTGCTGTGTTCTGCTCAACTCGTTCATTCGGTTTAAGAATTTATTCTTAAAGCGTGTCTCCTTTATTGATCCCAAGGGTGACATTTTTTTATTTTTGTTGAAAACCGCATGAAGAAGCTGATTCAGGCTTGTAATGGTTACCGTCTGTTTCTGTGCATCTGTATGCAGAATTATTCAGCCTGCTTATCTGCCAGGAGAGGGGGGGCATATCTAAAGAAAACAGGAAACTGACTCCTTTATATTTTCCAATGTGACCTCACATCCAACTGTTTAAACCCGATAACGCCTTTTACTCTTTAAATGATAGAAAAACAGGCTTTTCACAACATTTGTTGTTTTCATTGATCATCTTATCTCGTGATACATTTTTGTTCTTTGCGTAACACAACCAGTTAGCATCTTCTTATTGTTTTTAGTACATTTAGTACAGTTTACCGCACTTTAACCGTTTGACCTGAATTTGTGATCTTGACAAATAGCATCCTTTCCTCCAAACTAAACTTCCCCTTTCATTACGGTGTAGAGTGTACAGTGTGGAAATAATTACCTCTGCCAGAGGATACTGATACTGAGAACCATGTGGCTGCGAGGAGTTTTGCTCATTTATCCTATTTGCTTTAGAAAAGATTTAATTACACTCCTTTACTGTTGGTAAGTTTGATCTGATGTGGTTCAAGCAACACAACCTTCTGAGATTAGCGTTGCATCCTGAGAGTTGATGTTGGGGCGAACTCTTACGTCTGTGGTCTCTTTTTGCTGCTCTTTTTAATCTTAGTTCTTAGTTTTTAATCATAGTCCAATGGATTCTTTGGCCTAGAAAACATTTTTTGTACAGCTGTCAGATTTTTCTCTGAAATTCTGCTCTGATGTTAGTGTCTTCAGAGATGCCACGCGACAGAGATTTTTGGCTTTTAGGATTATTGATAGCATGGAAATTGCATTTACGTGTCCTTAAGTGTTGGATAATGTTTTTTTCCGATAAAAGCATCGGTCCTTACTGTTGTGTGACGCTATTAAAAATGAGTAAGAAGACAGTCGGGTTTCTTGATAACACCAGCTGCTGTAAAGCTTAAACTTAAAGTGGAGTAGCAATAGTTTAATCTGATTCAATCCACTATCAGTCATTTTTCACAGTTGCTTTCTGCATCACCTGTTGAGGGTTTGTCTGTTTTATTGTAAATTTGACTGTTGTATGAATGGCTGTGTTTAGTTTCTTTAAAAGACTGATTTTCTTCCTGTCTGCTGTAAGAAATGTCTAATATCAGTCCATCATTCCTTAACTTTTAATCTAGTGCCGTCATCAGCCTGTGTAATTCCTTAATGTAGCATCAAATTCCAGCTAAGTTAAAGCCATATCCGTTAATGTTGGGAGTGTTTATTCTCACTGATGATGAGAGCATGTCCTCCATCTGATGTTAGAATTAAGCTCAGAGCAACGTTGTACCTCAGCCATTTTTCCATTTTCACCTCCGTTTACACTTTATTTAGAATAATTGACGAGGCACTTCTTTGCTCGCTTCTTTCTGGCTAAAATGTTTAGTTTAACATCCATAGTGAATTATGTGATTGCTTGACAAACCGTACCAGCAGGGCCTCATTCAGGGGCTGAGGAGGTGATGGAGCATTTAAACTCTTTTGATGAGGCCTTTTAGTGTCTTGTTTTTCCAGTTTGTGTGCTTTATGACAGTCTGATGTTTACTCTCCTCAGGAACCCAGCAAAGAAGGAAGTGGTGGCAGCAGCAAAGGACCCAAACCTCACAAGCTGACCAAGGAGCACCGTGAACGGCCACGAAAAGACTCTGAGAGCAAAGCCACGTCGAAAGGAGACGACAGAGATGGAAGCACCAAGAGCGGCCGTGATCATTCCTCTTCCTCATCGTCGTCTTCAAAAAAGCCTTCAGAGATTAAAGTGAGAGATGAAGTTAAGGTCCTACCCAAGGCGGCTTTCAAGGAGCCCAAACTCACCCTGAAGGAGTCAAAGATGGATGGCATGTCTCCCAAAGGAGGGGGGGCAGGGAGTGGAGGGGGAGGTGGGGGAGGGCCAGCAGAGTCCAAAGCTCCTGGGAAACGACCTTCTACAGTGGAGTCTCCCAAACCCAGTGCTAAGAAGCTGAAGAAGGGCAGCTCCGAGGGGCTCAAGGGGCCGACCAGCGGGACCTTCACAGGAACCTCTCCGCGTGTCTCCTCCTCCTCTACGGCCAGCCAGTCCTACGCCGAGAAGAAACCTTCCAAGGACAAAGGCCGCTGGGCCAAAAGCAAAAGTGAAACACAGGAGCTAAAGGAGCACAAGAAACTTCCAGACTCAGAGGAGTCCAATTCAGAGGACGAAGCATCGTCTAAGTCAGAGGTATGAGGATGAGACCGGATGAGGCTTAATGTACCAGAGATGTCAAAGAGGTCATCTGTGATCCTGATATTTCCTATTTTCTTCCTCTTTTACAGCAGTCTGCTCCTTCCAGTGCCTCCAACTCCAGCTCCAGTTCTGACTCCAGTTCAGACTCAGACTTTGAGCCCGTACAGAAACAAGGGCAAGGTACAGAGATGCCTCTTATTTCACTGCTGAGATGCTCTCTTTGATAGAGAATCGGCTTCACAAGCTTGGAGTTGCTTAGTAAATAGAGTTGATACAAATCTGTGCTTTTTTCCTCAGGCCCCTTGCGATCTATGGTGGAAGAGATTCAGTCAGAAGAGTCAGACGATGACGACAGCAGCTCGGAAGAAGAGACGCCCATCAAAACTAACCCGCCCAACCGTGACTCTCGGTAGGTCTCCCAAAGCTTATTTCAACTGTGAAGTTTACATCATCATCAGTGATGTCACACATATAGCTCGCATATTTTTTTCCACTGGGTATGACTTTCATCAGTATTTTTGTTTTAGATTTTAATCTGTAATTCTTCTAACCAGACTTTCAGTCTAAGTCAAATATAATGTTGGATGTACCACACTGAGCAGTGACACCATGAGCTCTGTCTGTCTGCATGAATGACCTCTGACCTCACCCTGTACCCCTGTCAGACTCAGCCTGGACAGCGAGAGTGACAGCAGTGACGGCTCACACCGCCCCGGTCGAGACCCCGCCCCGCCCCCTCAGAAACACAGCTCCTCTAATAATAAAGTGAGTCCTCCACACCCCACTTTGCTGCGTGCTAACACTCTCGTATTGACAGACACTTTAATGGATAATTCACCTGCTGAATGAATCAGGGTTGACATATTTAAACAATTCGGGTCTCTCAGTCCGATCAAAACATTGCTGCAATTTAAAGTCAAAAGGTTTAAACATCATGTATTTAACCTCTTTGACATGTCCATGAGAGGCTTTTTTTATGTATGAGATGACATCGTGAGCTCAATCAGCCATCAGTGCTATGGCTGTGGATTTCTGCTTGAAATCTGCAGGGCGCCACGGAAAGTCTCAGAATGGTGAGGTGAACCAGCGCTAACTAGGACTGTGCAGCTAACTAACATGTGCTGTGAGAAACGGATGAAATTAGAAGCTAGTCAGCTGATGAGAAGTTAGTGCAGGTGAGGTGGAGAACACAGCAGATCATCTGTGATCTTTTGCTGGCTGGTGGAGCTGTGAGTAGGGACAGTGCCAGAGATTCACTTCTCAGATAAGAAAATACAGTTTAATTTCAGCTGGATATCAGTAGGATTAAATGTCACTGTGCTTTTACATTTGTTTTTTTACCTTTGTGAACAGAAATGGTGTTTTTAATTTTACTTTTGTGATTAAAATTGACTTGGGAATTCTCCTGTGTGCTAAGAGTTTGACACATTAAGTTGGCAGAGGATTTATTCTGAATTTAAGACATATTTTACATTTATAGCTTAGCTCCTGCTCAGCAGGAAATAACCTAAAGCTATTCAGCACAGAGTCATAGAAACTGCATTGTTGCAGCAGTGCACCAAGCATCCAATTACATTTCATCTTTATAAACTGTCACTGTAGTCTGATGGCCTCTCTTCGCTGCCTCTGCTTTAATATTTCCTTTCTTGCTTTGCATCTTTTTTTTTGCTCTCTGTCTGTGAACTGCAGGTGGTCAGAAAGAGTCCAGATTCCTCTTTTCGCTCAGAGAAGGTGATGAAGAAGGGATACGACAAGGTAGGAAGGGTAAATCAAACTTTTTATGTTTAAACTCTCTCACACATGCTGCATTCAGTCACTTTTTAGTGAGTGTGTTATTAAATGTAAGATGCTTTGATGATCAGCGAGGCCCACGAACCCCAGAGAAAACTGCTCTTCTTTGTTTTTGTCACAAGAAGACGGATTAATCGTACACCAAACTTTTACAATAAGACTGTTGACTTTGGGAAAGGGTTAAATCTTTCTCTGACTAACAAAGGAGAATGTGGTCAAAAAGTCTAAAGTTAAGCTGGTTGATTTGGGGGTAAATACTTTTTACTCTAACCTTTTTTTGTTCTAAATTAATATTTGGTGTGACCTTCCTTTTGCCTCTAAAACAGCATCAGAAATCTCAGTGTGTTTCTCCACTTTTTCTGTGTACTTACGAGGTTCTTTATTCCAAGCATCAAGAACAACATGCTGAATTTCCTCTGTGGATGTTCTCTGTCTCATTACTACATAACGGTGAGGGATAGGACTCTGGTGGGGCCATAACATCTGTAACAGATCTCACTCGTTTGGCAGTGAGTGAAGGTTGTTCTGTAGGGCTGTAAGTTTGGGCTCATTGTCCCGCTTCAGAATGAACTCTGCCTGGTTTTTGGGAAGCTGAAACTCGGTTTTAAGAGTAATTATCTACCTTTCAGACCGTCTGTGGTTCGATCACCATTTTTTTGTGTTGCTTGGATAAGTGAAGTTTAGATTAAATGTCATTGATCATTTAATCATCTCCTTAACTTATTTAACTCTCCCATGATCTATCTAATCAGTTTACTTAATCACTTAATAACTTATTGAACTGAAGCCTGTGGGAGTGTAATACAGCTCCGGTTGGAAGTGCACATACACACCATCGACATGAACACCAAAGCAATATTAGATGCACCCACTTACATCAATTAATTAATTAAGAGTTTATTTAGTTTTTAGAATATTTCAACCTGCCAAAGGCTCTTAACCTGCCATCATTGATTGTTGTTGACTGCAGCTGGTAGCCTCTATGTTTGACTTCACCCACAACATTGATCAACACACAATAGATTAGAAAAGTCCACAGAGGAGTCCACAGAGCTCAGTGGAGATCTGATAAACCAGATTGTAGATGTAGACAAGTCAGGAGTGTCTTTTACAACCATTTCTCACCAATTGCACGCCTCAAGATCATCAGTTCATTTCAAACAAAAGTTGCATCCTGTTTTGATTCATTGCTGAGCAGCAACTGTTTCTGGTAGTTAAGATCCAGCAGTGACCAAGAAGCTGTACTATGGCTGAGCCTGTGTGACACAGACGGGGGAAACGTTCTCGTAAGACTTGATCCGTAGGCAGGGAGAGGCTTCTCCTGTCACTGGCCTGGAAGGAAAATTACGTATTTGAAAAACAGGGGTCAAAGCTGGCCAATTCCAGACTTGTGTGACAACACATGGGAATGTGGAACATTATGAGCGAGCAAACTAACAGCTATGACAAGTTGGTCTTCTCTGTTACCAAACCTTAGAGTTCTGAGTGGCACAAAGGCATCACTACACTGAAGAGAGCTCCCAGACTTAAGCAGTGATTATGCTCACTGCATTGGTCATTGTGTGAGCAAATTGTGATAAAACGGCGCCGTAACCGTTTATACTGGTGGTTCAGAACGGTGGAGTCAGTGCAGTTTCCTTCATAAACAGCAGGCGTTGCTGCTGGGACAATGGCACCCACTGTGACACCACAGGAATAGCCTCAGAAGAAGTCGTACAGTACGTTCAATATGCATAAATGAAGTTTCAGCTTCTCTGTTTCACTTTTAAAACTTTTTTAAAATGTTTTTCTAAAATTTACCTTAGTTGTACCTGCTTGGGTCTGGATTGGTCGCACAGATGCCTGTAGAGATGGACCAGGTAGCATACGCTTCCCCGCAGCTCTTCCTGTTTTTCATGCACAGCCCTCACGAAGCTTGTGCCAAGTTACAAAAAATCGAGAGGTACATGTCTGGACAGAAATGACACAGAAGCTCTCAGAGCGCCAGTTATATTGGCGCGCAATGTCGTGAATGAGGGTGAGAATGACAAGCATAAACAGCAGAAGAAGAATACCAGGGCAGCCAACAGAGAAAGTGCAGAAACATATACCCAAAGATGTTAAGGGCAGGGAAGTACCCCAAACCAGACAATCAGAAGCTGTGACCCTACAATCCTCTGAAAACCACAGGAAGAATGGCAGATGACTCCCCTTTTGGTGTGTTAAAGGTCATGTGTGAGGGCTCCTGTACTGGATTGCCTGGTTATAAATGTGTGTGAAGCTTTGTCCTATCCTTTGACCCCAAGATTCAGATTGGTTTAAAGCCCTCAGGGCACCATGTGCTTATTTCTAGATTCATAAATCATAGAGGAAAACAGTTCAACCATTGAATTTTGACTTTTTTCCATGCACATATGAACTCTGTTCCTTCCTCATAATCCCCGCAGGCCTACACAGAGGAACTGGTGGACCTCCACCGCAGACTGATGGCATTAAGGGAGCGAAACGTCCTACAGCAGGTGTGTGCTCATCCCTTGACATTGATGACCGTCACATGACAATATTTTGCTGTAGAGCTGTTGCATGTGAATGTTTTAACTTGTTTAACCTGACCGGAAACAACTGGTAATTATTGAGAAACAAACGATCCAACACTGACGCTGTTATTGCCAAAACGAAACTGCAACGTTGGTGAAATTTGCTGCAGCTTTGAATGATATTAGTCATTCTTCGTCCCTCTCAGATTGTCAACCTGATTGAAGAGACGGGCCACTTCAACGTGACAAACACCACCTTTGACTTTGACCTCTTTTCACTGGACGAGTCCACTGTCCGCAAACTACAGAGCTACCTGGAGGCGACAGCCACGTGACAGGAGGTGGAAGCTGGCGTGTGGATGTCCGCGGCAGAGGTAGCCTCGCCATTACGTCTGCCCTTTGAGGAGACGAGCAGCCAAGCCTGTCGCGGCCTTTTCACGCGCCCGACTGAAGCATCGATCAACTACCACATGAACAAACGCAAGCACACAACACCACCTTCACATGACAGTGGGGAGAAAACTGGAGGAGGCGTGGGAGGGAACACTGAAGTATACGAACTCCGTCTACAGTCAGGATTTTCACTACACATCTCTTCTCTTGAGTCTGTGCAGAGCTGTGGAATTCACCCCCCACCCCCCTCATTCACCCTCCTGCACTCATATTGCTCCCGCCTTTGCAAACCTAATACTTCCCCTCCTCCTCTTCCTCCCCCTTCAAATCCACACTCCTTACTTGGCAGAACACTCCAGTTCCCTCCCCCTGTTGTCAGCTGGAGCTCATTTCTGTCCCAGCACACTCGAGTTGTGAGCGTGTGAATTGTACGTGTGTGTGCGTGCGTGCGTGCGTGTGTGTGTGTGTGTGCTTGTGCGAGCACTGCTGAGGTTAAAGAGGAGATGTTGTCTTTGTGGTTACTGACTTCTCTTTGTGAAACTCGAGCATAAACAGCCGGTTCCGCTCCTTTTTTAAACACACATACATGCCAACGAATTCACGTCTAGGTTGCACTTTACTCTATTAGCCCCCCTTTTTAGCATTAATAGTAAATGAACACTGACTAAGTGGCTTATAAAACACTTAAATGTCGTTGTAAGAAGACAATTGTATTTGTCTAGAATGAAATAATTGAAGAAATACTTCATGAAGAGTTGCTTACAGCCTCTCATTTCCATCTGTCACATGTCACACTGTCAGGTCAGGATTTTGGAGGAAGAAAATCAATTTTGTCCTTGTCTCTTTGAGCCGCTCATCACAGTGCTAATTCATGGCTGCCTGACAGATTTTGTCTATGCAGAAAAGACTACAGGTTTCTCTTAATTAATAAAGTAACACACGTTACATGAAACTCTTGCTGGTTAATGAAAAAAACAAACACACTTGGATGGTGATTGATGACACACTTTAGCCTAATGGCATCAGTGTTATAATTGACCCTTAAAGCTACACTCTATATGTCTCTGCAGCTGCAGCTTTGGCTTTCCATTAGAAAAGAGGAAAGAAGGAAGGAAGAGGAAAGATACCAGATGTCGTAAACATTTGTTAGTCAATCAGTAAAAGAAAACTACATCTTTTCAGTGCTGTTCCGTGTTCACATGCCCTAAAAGATGTGTATCAAATTAAAAAAATATGGCTGCTGTGACATCATAGCAAATGGCAATAAAGCAAAAATGTATTTGATGAAAGAAAACTTGTAAGCGAGTACATTATAGCATGTTGTAAGCCAGTTTTTGAATATTGTTGTGTATTTAATGCTGAAGGAGGGGGGGGTTGAGTGAAGTATTACCCAGATGCGGACACATTTTTCGTCCCCCGAACCTTTCACTTCACACTGTTCACGAAGACACTGTTGTGTGTGCTGTATGTGTGCGTGAGACTCTGCTGAGGTTTTCTGTTGTCTGAACATCTGAAAACATATGTTCTGTTGAGTTTCTCCTCTGCTTCCTCGCACTGAAAGCTGAGCCTTGACCTCCTACCAACAACCACCACCCCCCTCCCTCCCACAAAAGGCCCCTTACTCCTCCCCCCTCCTCCCTTATTCCCTATAATGGCGTGCATGAAAGGGCTCGACTGCTCGCGGCCAGAGCAGTGGAGGATCACTCCTGAATTGCCTTCTAGGTGGTGGGTAGGTCGGGTGGGAGGGGGGTATAAAAAGCCGTGAAAAAGTAGCCATACTTGTTTCCCAGAATCCAAAAATTAAGAGAAAAATAGGGGCCACGCTTTTTTACATTTTATTTTTCTACAAGTGCATTTGTGTATTTATTCCCAGATTGCGGTTACGATAACCTGTGAGCTATGAATGTATAATGCTTTTACTTTTCTACGGCTAGCAACAGCCCCACTCTAGTGCCTTTTCCTGCATCTCGCAGTGGGATGGGGGGTGTGTGTGCGCTCTGTTACTCATGCCCACACCGCTCCCCCCCCTACAATACCCCCCTCGGGGAAACAAGTGTTAATTGGGATGCCTGAATATCCAGTATTGTCTTAATGGCTTCCATCCCTGCTTCTCCCTTCCAGTGTCTTTCAAGGCTGTTGTCCATTTATCTATAATATCTCTGTTCATAACGCCTGCTCGATGGTGATTTTTTTCATCTATGGTGGTCATGTTTTTAATGTTCTTGCTCTCTGAGATTAGGTTTAGTGTTTTTCTTTTAAGAGGAAGCGCCAGATGACTGTGGTAATTTCCCACTTTAATTAGCTCTAGTAAGAGCTGTGCGAGCTGTGTTTTTGCTTTGTGTGTTTTGTGGGAGTATTGTTGTTGAAAAGGGTCCGGGCTCCCTCTTGAAGCAGTTTCAAGTATTTCAACTAATGGTGGAGCGTTTGATATGAGGATGCCAAGCACTTACACAGCAACAATGATAGACTTAGGCAGAAAAAGAAGTAAAGCAAAGCAAAACACTTTCTTTTTTTTCTTTTTTATTTCTACCTAAATGTTGGAAATGTATTTCACAGGGGCCTGAATTGAGAAGTGATATTGTTGATGGATAACTTGTACGTCTAACAAAACTGGCTCACATTAACCAATCAGCAAATCAGGCTTGGTTGGTTTAGTGATGATGAGTGAAAACAACACTGCGCAGCGGTAGATATCAAACAAATCGTAGCAAATCACCAATAGATTACAGCCTGACTGACAGGCTAAAAAAAATGATATACTACAGCCCAAAACGATTAGTAAATAAACTGGTGTGTCTTCTATGGTGGACAGTGAGTACGGTTGCATGTTGTACAGTTACAGCTCAACCTGGCCAGTTAGTTTGATAACCCCCGTTTTCCTGGTACACATATTCTGGAGCTGTGTGAGGAAAAGGTTTAAGACCGCCTCCACCTGGGGAGATCATCGTGCATCTAACAGGCGCTGCCTCTCGGTTACTGAAACGGTGGCTTTGTCAAATGAGGCTGCGGTTAAAGAAAAATCAGGAACTGATCAGAACAGTTTGGAAACGCATAGTCTACACAGGCTGATTTGTCAATCAACAGTAAGTGACATCTGTGATCCATCCGTCATCCATCTGCCAAAAGAAACAGAACGATATGTGAACAAGAGTAGCTTTAATGGGAGTTTGGCTGCATTAATACACACTTATACTTATACTGCAGAATGCCTCAGCCCGTTTGATTCTAGTTGAGCGTAAACATGCAGGAGGGATTTGATCCCCAGCCACATTATCTTAGGTGTGTTAGTCTGGCTTTGAGAAGCTCGAATTCCTACTATTTTGTTTGGAGTGCATGTGGGGATGTGTGTTTGGGCTTCTCAGGCTGACACAACAACAAGTAAGCGTGTTTACTGTTTTCAAAACGTACATTTATCATCTCTGGGCTTAACTTCAACATCTTTAATCTGATACATACGCTGCTTCGCGTAAACCTCGGCTCGTAACCCATCTTATAATCCGAGTTTCACACCAGATTCAAACCAGGACGCTTTCTTTGCCCATGCTCTGCCCTTCCATCACACAAACTCTTTAAGACCCGATCCCAGTTCCTCTCCTTGGCCCTAACCATCCATTTTGCAGAGGTAGTTGCGCCACTTTTCTTTTAGGGATCAAGGAGTAGTGCTCATCTTGCCATGCAGATGACCCAAAGCTCCAGTTGAAGATTTTAATTAACTCAAGACTGAAGCTTAAGACCAAGCGTGGGGGCCCAGAGCAGGATTTGGAAGTGGGCCTGACTGCGATGTTACCACAAACGGTTCAATTGCACTGAAATTCTCTGATTGGTTCAGCCAAAGAACCGATTAGTTTACATAATTAATCCATTGCTGCAGCTCAGATGAACTCGGTCAAAGGTTTTATAAATCAAAGTGACAATCATGCGTTTATTAACACGTACTAAATTAACATCCACACACTGAAAATTAGCTGCTAGTTAATTGTTTTGAGAGCTGTTGGCACTGCAGTCTGCTGTAATCAGGATGTAGGAGACAGAGCGTTGATATACTTGCATCTCAGGCACTTACCACACAGATCAGTAATTACTGGAAGCCATGATGAGGTTAGTTGTACCAGAGTTAAGAGTTTTTGTTTTCATGGTTGCATCCAGTTCACATTGCACTCTGATTTGAACAATTAAGCTGCAATTTGAAAGATTTCCAGATATTTGCTGTACACCTGGCAGCCATTTTGAATTTTTTTTTTATATATTATCATGAAATAATGAGCAATAATTCAGGTTTCTTTTGTCAAATCATACTGTATTCAAACTTTCTCTTTAGGCTTTTGCAGCAAAAACTCTTTTCCGTATAAATGAACGTTAAAGCACAGTCTGTGTAGATAGTCCCTGTACAGTATAGCACCCACTCTTCAGCTGTAGCATACTTTTAGTGTTTGATTACAGTGTTTTGTTTGACTGTTATTGTGTATTTTTATGCTCTTTTTATATTTGCTGTATATCACCTAATGGTTTTTATGTTTTTTTTTTATATTCTCATCTCCCGTTTTGCTGCTGCACTGACACAGTTGACCGTTTTTTACAGTTTTCTCGTGGATCAGTGACGCTACTCTTTGCTCGTCTGCGATGTGTTAACGCAGCCAGAAGCCAGTTTTGTTTTTCTAAAAACCACAAAATCTCCAGAAACAGGTGAACTTGCTTCTCAATTCAGGCCCGTCATGTGTTCATTCCTGTGGCCCCTCTAGGCTTCAAACACACACTCACCAGCCCTCTGTGGGGCGGTCCTTCGGTAAGCAATTCCCTTCCTCGCCTCCTCATCTTCCTGCTGACCGTGTTTTTTTTTGTTTGTTGTTTTTTTTCCTGACGCTTCTATAGCTTTAATAATTCGCCCTCTCTCTCTGTTGCCTGCCTCACTCAGCCACACATACACACTCCCTTACCGTAAACGCCGTCTGAGCATGGAAAATTTGTCTCGGAATTAAAAACAAGAACAGAAAGCCTGAATCCACGCCGCCTTACGTGCCCTGCAGTAACCTCCCCTCTGCCCTCCTCTCTCCCCCTCCCCCCGTGCCACCTTCATTTCCTTAAGGTGTGCCTCTGTCAACAGAACTTCAGGCTGCAATTACTGAGAATTAACTTTGCAACCGTGTGAGTGACGTCTGCGAGCGTGTTCGTCAACGATAACAGGAGACAGTTGATGAAGAACAACTTTCCTTTCTGTCCTCTTCTCTGTGCACCAGTGTGGGAGCTTTTAAGTCCTAGTTCATGAACTCTGACCCTTGACCAGGCACTCATTCAGTCCCTTGTGGTGGTGGCGGCGGCGAGGGGGAGTCACACGGGAGAAGCCCCACTGTCTACCCGCAGTCAATGTTTTATTTATGGACCTCTGCACTTTTGGCTGTGATGATTTCAGTACTTAAGTAGTTACCTAAACTGTATTTTTAAGGATTTTATACAATATTTACATGCAATACAACATGAATTGAGTTTTTATTTGCCAACCTTTTTGTTTTTGTTATTTAATTGTCTTTACTTTGGCATGTGTTGTTATTATTCACAAACAAACATGCCCATTGAATCTAATTTAGGCATGAGATGTTGTTATGGGGGATGTTTCCCCTACGTTTTGTGTATCATGATTCTGATGACAGCTAAACACCAAGAAGCAGGTGTAGGAAAATCTTTGCTGGATGAGCTAAACTTTGTTGTCACCCTCTGCTTTGAGTACAAATAACTGGACCAGAAGGGAGGACACGAAGAGTCCACACTTTGGTTCCGGGAACTGAAAACAAAAAAAAGTTGATTTCCTGTGTCATAACTGGTTGTGATGCTTTCATAGAAGTCTGTACCCAAACAGAAAGTGTCATTTTCATTAGATTCTTATCATTTTAGGGATAACTTGAGCTTGAAGAAACACATCATAGGAGACAAGAGTTGCAAAGTGGGGGGAGCTGATCTGGAGGGAAAGGTGCCATTGGTTTTAACGTTTCTGTGCATCTGTGCAGAGAATGTGCAAAATATCCGTGGCGTAATGACTCCCAGCATGCATTGCTACAAGCATCGTCCAAGCTGTAAGGATAAATGTTAAAAAGCCTGAATCATATTTGTCTGAATTCACCATGTGTGGTGCCTTGATTATTTTAACAATTAAGTATTTTAAAGTTTCCGACCCACATGGACTCCGACTGGCTTCTTCCTCAACTGAGCAGAGGATCATGGGTACTGTAGTCTTTAGAATCGTACGTCCTAAAAGGTGATAATACGAATCTGAGCTTTAACTGTTGACGTTGAAGACGGACAGGAGAACAACACCAGCAGCCCCTTCACTTTCTAACTCTCTGGGCAGGGCTGCGACAGTGGAACATTTCGGCTGAGACTATATTATATATAATATGTATGATACAACAAAGGTAGATTATCTACTGTGTGGATCTTTTAGTTGACAAAGAAAAAGAGCAGAAGTGGTTCCTTTCAAATGTGTGGAGGAGGGTGGGAGGGGGCGTGTGCAGACGGGGTGTTTCCTGTGTCAGTGGTGTCATAATGTGTCTGTGACAAGGGGACAGGGTTGCCTGTATTTATAAAGGTTTGATTTATTTTTTTCCTAACTGGGAGGTTTGTGGGGAGGGTGGGGGGGAGGGTAGAGTCTGAACTGTGTTCCATGTTTGTGGTCAAAGCAACGACGGGCAGAACAAATGAACTGGATGGCAGAAGAACAATTTGGTATTTTTAAAAAGAAGAACTTGGCATTGCGATGCCACCATGTGGCCATATGATGCAAGTTGTTAACAAGGATGAAACATGTTATTTTAATGTTATTTTTTATTTTGAAATCATATTATTAATAAAGTCATTAATTACTGTTGTCCCTGTGTGTCCGATCATTGACCGCTGGGTGACCTGGCGCAGGGTTCGGGGAAAGTTCATGTTGTGGTCGGGGGGGTTAAAAGGACAAGCAGCAGGTCGGCCAGTAATGTCACCATGGAGAGGAAGGTCTGATGGCAACAGCTGATCAATAACATGTCTGTGACTCTGCTCTGCATTGAGAGACAAACTTAAAGAGTTCGTTCACTGCAGGGAATGATGTGACTTATAGCTGCTTCTGGCTTGATGCTGGTTCACTGAGCGGCGTAAGTCAAAATATCCGTGCTGCACGGATTCTTCAGAAAGTGTTCAGTGTCTCCTCTCACAGACATTATTGAGTTCTACGCTTTACAACCTATGTCAAATGTAAATAACAGAATACAATTCGTAAATCCTATGAGCAGAGAAAACATCAAATGTCGAAGGTGAAAAGTTTGATTTGACAAAAGACATTCGCTGATCTTGAATTTGACGGGCCGTGTTTACCACTGTTTACCATCTCCTCCCCTTTTAACATCAGTCTGTAAACCTCTTGGAACTCAGGACATAAGGTGCTGGACCTTTAGGAGAGAAACGTCCCGTTTTCGTCCTGTATGGGGATTTATGGCTGCTCCGTTTTGGACCAGTCCAGCACCTGGACTCTTCTGCTGCTGTAATGGATGCAGTAAGTGTTCCTCTCTGAAATATATGTCATCTGAATGGGAACATATGTTGCTTTAAAAGCTGTATGTACCTGTCAGCATTGACTGTGCCTTTCCATGTGTAAGTTGCCCTTTCCATAGACACTACTGCACCCCCATACATCAGATGGCAAACTGGCTGGTCCTGCTACCCTTTATTCTGGAGGATGTGGATTGTAATTTGTCTGACAACAAAACAGTTTTCCACTTTACCTCATTGCATTTTTAATGTCTTTTTGCCCAGAGAGGACAGCAGCCTTTCTGGATCGTGTCCCCAAATGTCTTTACACGCAAGAGCTTTAAGCTGCTGATTTCCTTAACCTGCTGAAGTGTTTTGAGCCCACGCAGTGATTTCCATGACACAATGGTTTCTCTTTTATGTGCCGAGCTGCCGGAGGACCCGGAGATCATGGGGGCTGAGTATTGATTTCCAGCTTTATCCCTTTGCACACAGATTCTCTGAATCTTTTAATTATATCATGTTGCAAGTTTTACATCTAGGAACATTATTCTGAGACGTTGTTTTCTTTGCAGATAGCGGAACCTCTGTCCATCTTTACCCCTGAGAGGCTCTGCCTTTCTCTTTTACACTCAGTCATGTTATCTACCTGCTGCCAGTGAACCTAACCAGTTGCAACATGTTCCTCCAGCTGTTTTCCAGTCGTCTGTTGCTCTGTCCCAACGTTTTTCACATGAATATATTTGTATAAACTAGTAAAATTGCTCTGTTGTGTATAAAATATTGAGATTTGCAGATCTATTTTTATTTACAATACAAGTTTTACCAAACGTTCCTAAAAGCAATGTGAATCGATTGGTGAGAAATTAAAATTGGACTAATTCACAATTAAAACGCATGAAATGTGAAGGATAAAGAGTCAAAGAGTTGGAATAGTGTTTTACGACTTAGTGTGTAATGGAGCAGCCCTGATTCACTGCCCTGATTTCAGCCTCGTGCTTGTTTCACATTTGAGCCCATTAATTTGTCAGTGTCAAAACAACAGAAATGAGTTTTTCTAATGAACCAAAACTGAACTTTTGGACCTTAATGACGGGAATATTAATGACAGGCCTTCTGTGTTATACTTTTAATTGTGATGGTTGAAACAATTATTGAACAAACTGATTAGAATGATTAACTGTGTTAGAGATGATGCAAATTGTCATTGTCTCCAGCCTCTCTAATGTGAATATTAACTGGTTTTATTTCTGTTTCTTGTGTTAAAGTACTTTAAGTAAATCGTTTCACATTGATTTAATTTGATTTAATAGAAGCTGTTCAATTACAAAGTGAGTGAAAGTAATCCCGAATTTCCTCCTGAACCCGATGCACTTTGATGTGTTTCGGAGAAACATGAGAATACGTTATTATTGTGGCTTTCTTTGTAATCTGAAAACCACAAGAGATCACCCTAACATCGAAATGTACGGCCAAAGTGGCACGTATCAGATAACAGAGTTTTTTAATATTACCTAGAACACCCCCACACTGTAATTATGCAGCTGCAGCAGACGAACAGCTGCCTCCAACGAGGTTCCTCTACAGATGCTTGACAAAGCAGCCCAATCACAGATGTTAACAAGATTTATTGTAGAGACTGAAATTGTTTGATGAAACAGGATATCTGGAGTTTGAACGATCAAGTTGACCTATTTCTAGACTGTACTGCACTATTGCTCTTCTCCCGGCTGATAATGAGGAACGTGACTATGCTACCTCATTATCAGGGACTTCGTGTATAGTTGTCTGTACACCTGATCAACAGTTAAAGAAGTATGATTTATTAAATAGCGGCTAATAATGAGGCTCATACAGCACCCTTTTTTAAGTTTATTAATTAGTTGGATAAATACATAACCTAAAACTTGAGATAACCATCTTTTTTTCCAAGCTTCGAGTTGCCAAAGAATTGGTTTGGACAGATTCTTCACATCCTCTTAAGAGCCCCCAACAATCTTCAGGTGAGCTGTGAGCTGAGGTTGAAGTCATCCAGTCTTGGATGATGAAGATCGGCCAGTCGCACGCATGCACTCACTAGAATGAATTCCTCCTTGAATATTTAAATCTCCACTTGTTGGCTTCTATTTTGGTCATTTTCTATCATTAGCTGAACATCTCTACTTCAGGCATCTTGACAGCTCACAAGAAGATGTCCACACAGGGTTGTAATAACCTTTTATTCCAGAACTGATCACACACTCATTCACATTTCTGTCAGCACAAACGGGCGCCGCTTCACTTTGTGCCCCGCAGCTTAGCTCCACCTTTCAACCCTGATATAGTCAACAGCTCTTCAGGTTCAGGTTAATCCAGTTTCGGTCTGGGGTCTTGTGAGCTCTCAATGTGTTCGAGGCAAACATGTCAACACAACAGTTCTGACAATAAAAGTAACCACGAAGAAATCACAGCTTATCTTAAGATACCAAACCTCCCCTTTTTTTTTTTTCCATTATAAGTTCATTAAATGGGTTCCACCAGCCCGACTGAACTTGAAGAAACTCACTCACTCAGACCCACTGAATTACCGTCATTTCCTTTATTTAACTGTGTAAATAAGGTGTTCTTATTCAGCATTCACTTCGGCTACTTCAAGTCAATCATAACCACCAAGCTAACCTTAAATTGAAGGCTGCGCCCACCTTTAATACGCTTATATACAATAACTGCATGTACAATGCTGTTTGGAGTGCAATAACCTCTGTTATGAGTTTTCCTTGAAACAAAACGTCAAACACTTCAAATATTCTGCATAAATGTGGGGAACAGGCTGATAAGAACGAGGTGTGTGCAGTTGATATAAACTCACATGGAACTGAACTTATGTACATTTCACTGTGTACATGCGGGAGTGCAAAAACCGACGTGACATTTTTCGTGACTGTCCACAGAATGGCTGAAAATGAAAAATAAAGCTAGATGAGGAAGTGAAAAAAAAATCATATTTACAAAATCCACAAAATTACAGCGTTAAAGAGCGTGACCCAAAGCAACACATATGGCTTCATGTTTCGGATTTTGAGATACCTTTAAGATCAGGGTAAAACCCCTCGACACGTACAAAATAAAGGAATAAAGCAAAGCAAAGACAAAGACATGAGAAACACCAAATGCATGTAAACGCCAGGAAACTGTTCATCTGGACTGTTTCTAGGAATGTTTTTTCATTTGATTCTTTTTGGTAAAACAAACTTTGGCAAACCAAAAATAAATAAAAATGTTAATTATTTCTTAAGAATCTCCTCTCACTGTGTGTTTTCTGTTTTGGATTCGGTCGCTTTAGCTCAAGTTTTCTTACATATAGCTTGTTGCTGATACTTCATCTTATTGTTCCTCTCGGACACAAATAAATAGCTGAATTCAACTTTAAAACATGTTCAAAATTATAAAGCTATTTTACAAATGCTTGCTCTCAGTTCTCATCTGTACAACAATCACAAATGTAAACCAATGAGCACAATGTAAGGCAAAAAAACATTTATACAGGAGTAGGATGACTTCAGGGAACCGCTTGTTTCTGGATTTCCTTGCAGGTGCAGAATCGTCTATTTGGGAGGCAGCGGGTTGTCAAGGGTCGTTGGAGTTGTCACCTCCTTGTAAAAGTTGTCAATCTGCTCCTTGTACATCTTCAGCACCACCGGCCGCTTCAGCTTCATGGTTGGACCTGTGGGACGACAAAGGACTGTGAAACTCACCCAGCGCCTAAAGGCTTTAACAAGTGCTTCCTAAACGCAGTAAGGTTTTTCCTGGAGAAATTAGCATGCAACAATAATGACCTGCCGCTGACACACTTTGTTTGAATTGAGGCTCAGAATGACTACAAAGCTACTCAAACTACATCAAGGAGACTTATAAAGTGGCTTCAAACTGCTATAAAACACTTAACACTGACTAAAAGAGACATAAAATGATTCAAAACTGCCATAAAGAGCCTCAAACCAAGACATACTCTGACTCCTCCAAGACAAGCAAATTAGCTCTAGGAGACAGTTTGTTGAGAGCATACAGTGTGGTTTATAAGTAAAATGGGTCGTGCAGAGTTATTAAGAACTAGGAGGGCAAAATGTCATGTTTTACACATTTGTATTAAATTAAAACCGTATATTTGTGAAAGTGAAAAGTCATCTGCAGCATGTGTTCCAGTGTTTTTAAATACTTTCCTCAGCAGTTAGTGGCATTTATTAACCATGCAAGTGAAACTGCAGCATGTATGAGTGGGTATCAACTCTGTGGTGAAGGACATAGAAATAACTTCTATCTCATGTCGTTTAGCCACAGTTTGGCCAAAGCTCAGTTTGTTTGAACATGAAATAAGGTCCATCTTGGGACTAATAGACCCTTTTTAAACACCAGTCAGCTCTAGTTCAGCTGACCTAAACTGCAAATGGTCAGACAATAAACGACACAGCGGGTGCCTTTCAGCACATCTCAAGCAGCCTTTAAGGTAACTACAGCAGCAACATGAGGAAACCATAAAATAAATTACATTTATTGAAATTGAAATACTTCCTTTCTACACCTATAAAATCCATTAAAATTAAGGAAACATTCAGTATGAGCGGCTTAGTGCTGAGATAAGAACCAAGTGACGAGAGGTCTTAATGCTTTATATTACAAAGCAGAAAGTAAAAAGACAAACTGGCCACCTCAGACTAAGATGGTGCCCTAATCACTATTTTTGTTTTGTCGACGCTACACAAAGAAGTGAAAAGCGCAGAATTAAAAGAGCACATTTGTACTCACCCAGCTCTCCTCCACCAACGGAGAAGTCCCGATCCAGAACGATCCACTTCTGAATGCGCTGGGCGTTGGAAGTTGCCTTCTCGTTGATTTGGTTGATTCCCTCCTGAATGGCGGCGTGTACTTTGCGGTCTCGACCTCCTGCGATCTCAGAAACCCGCGTGGCGTTGCTGCCCAGCTTCCTGCAGAGCTCCACGCCCTCCGGTGTCAGCTCGTCCTCGGGGTCGCCCGTCTCTGGGTTCACTTGGCACTGCAGGGAGAAAAATGAGGAAGATCTGTTTGTTTATTTTTGTTGAACATTAGAAATCTGTTACAAATTTTGGCTTTTAAACGTGGTCCTCCTAAATGCCCACCAGGTGGCAGTGTTTGACATAACAAATTACAGGTCGGTGCGTTTCACTGCTATTCTTTTTGATGTCCCTCATGACTGACACACTGACTCTTTCTGAGATCAGATAGAAATGACGCAGCCTCAAAGTTTACAACTCTGAGAGTGTTTTGAAATGCTTGCCTCAGATACAGTGTCACATCTGCAGTCTGCATCAGATATCCCTCACTCTGCAACTATGAGTTCCATTCTGTGTTATCTCCCAGATTAAAGTTTAACTACACAAGCGGAGTCCTCCCGATCGCTACAGTGAGACAACCATATCTGTTCTAGGGTTTCCGTTTTTTACCTTAATGGAGAGCAGCATGGTTAGAAACTTCCTCTTGTCTCCGATCAGCATGGCGTTGCTAACTAGCGGCAGGGCCTCTTTCACAGCATCCTCAATGGGGACCGGGGGGATGTTCTCACCTCCTGCAGTGATGATGAGCTCTGTGGATAAACGGATTAAACAGCAGAAGAGTTTTAACATTTTCCAAACAAGATATATCCAAGTGAAAAGCAAACCGGTGCTCCAAGGCAGTTCAGGAACAAATTCCCCTGAACGAGTGAATACCTTTAATCCGTCCAGTGATGAAGAGGAACCCATTCTTGTCGTGTTTGCCCAGGTCACCTGAGTGCAGCCAACCCTCTGCATCCAGAGCTTCCTCTGTCTTGTCGGGCATGTTGAGGTAACCCATGAAGACGTGGCGACCCCAGAAGCAGATCTCGCCGATGCCCTCCTCGTCGGGGTTGTGCAGCTTTGTTTTGCACCCGGGGATCTCTTTACCACAACTACGAGACAAAAACATTTATATAAGTTGGCACCAGGCATGTATTTTGTAATTGTTTTTGAGATGGAGAACGCAGGAAAATTCTGTATCTTAACAAACAGAAAAAGGCACCTGGTGAGCTTGAAGGCCTCAGGACGGGAGATGGTGTGAGGACCGGTGCTTTCACTCATGCCGTACAGTTCATACAGAGGAATATCGAGGCTGAGGAAGAACTCCAGGGTGTCTTTGGTGATGGGGGCGGCGCCTGTGTAACACTTGTTGCAGCGGTCCAGGCCCAGGGCCTTGCGCACCTTTTTGAACACAAGCTTTTTGGCTATGCGATAGCTGAATGAAGCTTGGTCAGCTGCTGCGTTTCTGGAGAGAGACGACGTGTTCGTGTGAGGCGACATGTGGAACACGGCTCCAAGAACGAGACCCAAAGTATAGTTTGTTCAAGTCAAATTTGGGTGTATGTCTACATACCCACAAATAACACAATGCATTCTAACAACCCTGACTAAATGTAGCCGTAATCGCACAACATGCACTTACTGGTTCATCTTGGTCAGATTAGTCTGCAGACCCACATCTTTGGCCCAAGCAGCCACTTTCCTGCGCACAGTCGAAGACTTTGCTCCGACTGATTTCATCTTCTCCTGCATCTTCTCCCAGACTCGTGGGACGCCCATGAAGGCTGTGGGACGCACTTCCTTCAAGGTGCTTACCAGCGAACCCTGATGAAACACATTAAAATGCTGTTTATTTTTGTACACAAACTCTCACATGAATTAGATTTTCCAACTTCTTCTACCACAGTGTCCGCTTGACTGTGTAAAAACAAGAGACAAAGACGCCTTTTCTGCTTGTGTAACAGTCACATGTCGCCCTCTGGATGTCCCTTTAACTGTTTCTGGAAGAATTCTGTAAATCCACTGCTTTTAACCACATTATTCACTTCAACTGCATTAATGAACGTGTCTTTGTGTTGAGTTAATGCAATAAGAGAAAACAGCTCAGCATACCAAACATACTTTAACATCACAGATAAAGTGACATATCGTGGACTCATGAAGGGTTTAAGGGTCTGAGATCTTTTTGGTGACAGGCTGATTCAGTACAATCCACTAGACTTTCTCTTTTATAGCCCTCAACCACGGATCACCATCTTTATAACTTAGAACTTAAACTTGCTTAGTATTTTAAATAAAATGGGATATTTGTGTCCTCATTTTTAAAACTTGTATTTGCAGTAATGGTTAAAGGTCATTGTTATCAGCGTTTTTGCTGTTTATTTAATTTCATATCGAGCTGAAACTCCATTTGCGAAAGTGATGTTGAGCAAAGTAAAACTGGATACTTATCTTATCCTCTGCAGTAAATATTGAACAAAAAACTTCCTCCAACAGCTCAGCCACAAATTCTTTGTCTGATTAAGTGGAAACAAGTACAGGCCGCTGGGCATTTATCTCTTGAAAGAATAAAAATACCGCTGATGCGTCTCACCTTCAGGGCATCTGGCTGAGCAAAGTAGGTGGCCCCGCCGACCCTCATGATGACCCAGATGTCGACCATCTGAGCTGCGATGTGGCTCAGCGGCAGGTAGCTGACCACCACCTCCTGAGCCTGGGTGGCGTCTGTGAGATGCACATGTTTGCCGGTGGAGAGGGCAGTCCATGTTATCTGTGCAGAGAGAGATGGGAACGCAGTATTCACTTTGTGTTTTGTTTTGTGCACAGGAGGTTACGCAGGGCTTATGTAAACAGCATTTCATATCTTTATAGATGAACTTTAGTGAGAATAAAGTCCACTGAATAGATTAACTGGCTCAGACTGTTGAGCACCAAGATAACAAGGAGTGGTGGAAACTGTAAAAATGCAAACATACTTATTCTCACACTTCTTTTACTTTCTCAGTTTGTTTGCATTTGTCTCGTCGTATGTTAAAAAGTTAACCCTTTGAAGGAGAAACTGCGAACGAATCGAGACATTTGACTGCTCCTGACAACACGAGTCACATGGCAGATCTTTCAAAAGGCATTTTATCATGTTTACAGCATGTAAAATACAACATTTATCTCTGGAATGTCATAGAGTAAAAGTATAAAACGGAGAAAAATCCCAAAAATACATTTTGCAGTTAAGAGCAGTGCTCAAATCAAATATTTAACAGGATTACGGCATGTTAAATGTCCTGAAGTAGAGCTTTGACCACTGACACTAAAAAACCATTCCAATCCTTTAAGATGTACTTCTGGTTCATACGTTGCGACCTTCCCAACGGCGAAGTAACGCTGTGCACATCTTTCTGCTGCCTCTGCACTGTCCTCCCGTTACAAACCACTTTCTGGTGTCCGGCACCAAACCCTGAGGGTTCAGAGACACGTGGATCTCATAACTTACATTGTCATGGCTCAGCATGACTCCCTTGGGCTGCCCTGTTGTCCCTGAGGTGTAGATGAGCGTGCAGCATTGATTGGGCTTCTGGCTGGAGATGATTGCATCAAGAGGCGCGTCGGGCTCATCTCGGCCGAGCTCCATGAACTCTGCCCACTGTAGCAAGAAGAAAACCACTCAGTTGATGAGGTTTCTTGCACTTAATAAAGCTTTTCATGCTTCTTGTATAAAGTGTGTGTACTTACGGTGTACAGATTTGGTCTCTTCTCTTTCAGTGCGTCTTTGTACTGGATAATGGCTTTCAGGTTAGGCAGTTTGTCTTCAATCTGGGAACAAAAGAAGAAATAATGTTGTGTTTCTAAAAGGTGTTTTTTAAATTTGACCCTTTTTTTTAATACAAAATCCACACATTACGCTAATTCTAAGCAAGCACTAAGTGTTTTTTACCTTAAAGAAAATAAAGTAACACTTAAATAACTTAATATAACACCTCTAAATCTAAAGAAAAATATAAATTCCTGATGTTTTCGTATAAATGTTCACAAGAAACGAGCACATTTTTACTTTTACAAGAAAAGGGAAATAAATCTACTCGTTACCATGTATAAAATATGTTCCATTATTCTAAGTTTGTTGTAATGTTGTTCATATTCATATATACTTTGTTTCCAGCCATTATTTATCATTTTAAAAAGGTGACGGGTCGTCCTCGTCTCACCTGAAGGATTTTCTGCATCTGTCTATGGTTCTCCACCACAATGATATCAGCTTTGCTGTTTTCTGCTACGTACTGGCAGGCTTCAGGAGAGTTGGTGGTGTAGATGCCCACCGCAAACCCACTGAAAGAGATGAGGGAGGGTCAAAGTTAGCAGACTTTGCTCAGTTTTCACTGATACGGTGACTCAGATGAAATTCTCCAGTCGTGTTACTCTGACAGAAATCTAATTCAGAAGATTCAATAAGCCCCAAACACTCTTGTTTCAGGGCGTGTACCAGCTTCGGACGTTATGAGCAGAAGAAATGTGAAAAACTTTGTTTTATTAAGTAATTTGCTTGCTTTTTGTGTCAGCCAATCACAGGAGTTTTTAAAGAAATGTATAACAAAAGACTAACTGAAACAAATTAATTTTAACAGGAACCAAAGAAATACACTTTTAGAGAATCAGCAGGGACGATATGTCCTGACAGATCAAATATATATTCGACTTCTTTATCATTTGTTCTTGTCCTAAGCTCCCAGCTGTGTTCAACAACAAACTGGAACGAAATCATCGACTAATCATAAAACAGAAAAAAATAAATCCCATAAACATAATGACATTTGAACTTGTTATAAAACTATAACACCTTTTAAGATGATACCCTGCTATAATGGCACACATTCATGATGAGCTGATAAAACATCAAATCACTCGCATAAATTCAACATCACTGAAGAGTTGTGGTTCAGGTTTTTCCGGTTCACCTTCAGTTTGAATTGGACAGCAGGAACCACCTCATCAACTAGCAGCGTTTCGCTGGAGTACCTTGGCTCCCCCTCTCCTGCAGAGGTGACTGAGCTGCGTCTTTCTGGGTTTTTTTTTTGGTGTGTGACCCTCCCACACGATTTGCGATGTGGTTCACTGCGACTGGTTTGACAGGTTCACATTCCTTTTGTGATGCGTCAGCAGTGAGCAGACAGAAGGCGTGGGAGTCGGGCTAATCCACATAAGCACCAGTATGGGTGCTGAAGCTCCAAGGGACCAGCATTGTACCTTTGCACACAGGAGAACCACGGTGCTCTGAGCTTCGGTGTGACCAGACTTATTTAAAATTAGATTATGATCTTAAAATTAGACACGCTGTGAAAAAATCCCACAGTCATGCAACAGATGTGCGGTGATGTAAGCAGCTCAGCCGCTGCAGCCGTGGCCGCGACCAATCAATGTGTTAAGGCTTCATTTAGCTCAAGGGTTTTGGTTTCTCAGATGCTTTTTCTTGCTTCTTTGGCTCGTTGAATAACAGTTTGGTGCCTGTATACGTGATCAAAAAAAGAACAGGGAGTTCTCTTACGTAATCCGTGCTCAGTTCATCATCTATTGGAATGCTATAATATACCAACATACCAGCACAACACGACTCAATATAATGTATGTCAACGTTAGTGATTTCTCATAAATCAGTATGTGAACAGCATTTGCTGGTTGAGCTGTTTTTACTGCAGTATGTACAGTAAAGTAATCTGATTCAGAGTTCACACACCTACAGTTCAGAGTCCTTTAGTCACAAAAAATGTAAGAGACTGAGAAGATTAATTGAAGAGGAACTCATTATTGCAAACCTTTCTGGGGCCCAAACTCATCAGAATAGATTTAGAGGGGAAATCAGTCTTTGAAAGAACTGCTTCCAGCTGACGATGGGTTCGGAAGTCTGAATTAGTTCACAGTGTGCTGAAAACAGTACTCGAGTAAATGCTCTCAGTCAATCAATCAATGAAGGTGTCTTCATTCCAAGAAGCTACGTGCCAAACTGGATGACACCCAAGGATGTGCTCCGGCAGACTCATATTTCAAGTCTTCGAGTGCATCACTCAGGTATGAAAGAAATGCAGATGTACACACTGACACACATTCTCTCTCTCACACACACGGTGATAAACACCCCTGAAACAGAGAACACTGAGCTCGTTGTTGACAGTCGCATACTTTTGAAAATCAAACTCACCCTGCCAAAATGGCTCCTATGTCGGAAATAAACCACTCGGCTGAGTTGAAGCCCAGTATCCCGACACCGTGGTAGCGTTGCAACCCAAGCTGCAGGAACACCAGCAAAAATGTTTAGGCATGAAGAAAAAAACTGCACCTTTAAAAAAAATAAATAAATAAATATCTCAAGAATAACAAAAAAGACTCCCAGTAGAACCTGCTGGACAAAGTATGATAAGGAAACACTTTTCCTTGTGGCACTTATCAGTTAAGGACTGATAACTTAAGTTTTGTGTGAGTGCCGATCTAAAAGAAGATCTGGGCTGTTAGTACAGAAGCGTACGAAGCACCGTCGTATTGCAAACCGAACTGATTTAAAACTGCGGTGAGCCTTTAATTACCTTTTTAAGCCTTTAAGAACTGGTGAATAATACACAACTCCTCTGCAGACTGAAGTCTAGTTCAGTTTAACAAAAGAAGTCAAACGTGTGTCTCCGTGCTGACTAACTGTGATGAGTTTTACAACAAACCATACCATGCTGTTTGCTGTACAAGCAGCTGAGGTCTGTCCTGAGCAGCATCACTGTCAGGCTTTCAGCTCTTTTTGAGCTGAGCTGCGTGTTGTCTCAACAGACTTAAATCAAGCCTACAAACGGTGACAAAAGAAATCTTTACACTGGAGAAAATCTGTCGTTTATGCGGAGTGGACGAACAAACAATCAAAGAGTTTCAGATCTTTACACCTTCTCTTTTAACTCGAGCTACTGCCTGGAATACCCATAACGAGCAAGCTATTGTGTCATTTTTTTTCCATGTGGGAACCTGCTTATGTTGAATTGTTCCAGTTCTGCTTTCCAACATCTGGAAAAATACACCCGAGTCATTTTCACTGCTGGACTTCCTTTCCCTATAAGTGAGCCTAATGTCTGAATGAGCGCACTGGTTATTTTTCCATAAAAAGGTCTAGAAATCGTAGTAATTCAGATATAATAACATTTCTAGTTAGTAAAGTACAACTAGAGTCCCCAAAAACCTTCCCGAATGTATTTTGTAATCAAACATGGGTTTTGATTGGCCTTCCAAGAAAGATCTTTCTTTTCTAGACTTCAACATGACATCTACAATTGTTGTTAACGGTCATTTCCAACTACCTGAAGACGCTTTGCCAGCTTCTTATAGTCTTCTCTTGCTTTGCGGATGTCAGTTATTCTAATCTTTAGACTAAAATGCTCACAGGAACCAGTGTTGCTGATTGTTGGGACAGGGTCTGAGGAGTCAGAGTATTTACAAATCTTAGAAATATGCAGCTCCTACCTGATGATAACTGTGAGGAAGCCATAACGCGAACAAGCTAATTAACCTCTGAGAACTTGTTTAAACCTATAAAATTGTAAATCTCTTTGGAAACCCAAAGCATTTGCTTTAATCTTGTATGTACAAGTCCTTTGTCAGAAAAGGGCTTCATATTTCACACAGAATTAAATGTAATCTGCAACCATTCTCATGACTGATTCAGTTTTAGATAGTATTGTTTTACTGGGTTATTTTGTCTGGACAATGTCAGGAAACTGGGCAAAATGGCCATTAAGATTACCTAAATGTGTCATATACCTTTAAGAAGCTCTTGGCAGCGGTGCGGCAAGCCTGGTAGTATTCTTTGTAATTGAGGCTTTTCTGCTGCTCGTCCTCCTTCCAACTCAAAGCTATATAGTCACCGAAGCGCTCCACAGCTGAGGCGAACATCTGGTTAACAGTCAAAGGGGTCTCAGCAGCCACACCAGAGTCACCAATCCTGAGTTTCACCTCTGCGTCGCCCTGTGATGTCCACAGACGTGGCTCTGCTGATGGCAGGGACAGGGAGTCTGGGCGCTGGGCGGTCACTGAAAAAGATGTTTAGAGAAATGATAAAAGGTCTGATAAAACAACCTCAGGGAAGAAATATTTCTCACATTTACTGCTACAATCAGCTGTTTGTCTAAGTTCAGTGTATATGTGGCATTGGAGGGAAACACCCCATTCATCCTCTGGCATTTAAAGCTACAGGAAAGCTTCGGCCGCAAAGAAAACGAGTGAAACTAATTCAAGCCCTCGGCAAGATTTCCGGCCTCAGCCACACAGGATCACAACACCGTCCAATTAAGGAATAGTAAGAAGTTCAACACAAAGCTTTCTTTGAAATACCAAAGCCAATATTACCTGTTTACCTTTTCATAAACTGTGCAGGCTTTAAACTTGTGTTGAGAGACGAACAAAACCTCCGATGCCACATTTCACTGGTATTGTGAGGTTCATAATCGCGTTGTCAGGCTAACTTGGATTACACTGACAGCAATATTAAAATAGATTTAAAAGAAATGATGAGACTAAGTAATAATTTAATACAATGCCAGCTTAGGTTTCTCTACTGATAATAACCTGTTTTATGTTTGGAGATACAGTAGATACAATTAAGTCACTATCGAGACATCCAACAAAACATCAGCCAGTACACAAACCACCAAAATTTGTGGTGCCGCAGTAATTAACCAAAATGAACCACAAGTAAACAGTTTACATGTGCAGCGAGGATTTTTTTTAGATAAAAGGTTTGAATTACAATGTCTTCTATCATTTCAATGGCATATTTCTTAAGTCTTTTTCTGCACTATTCAGTAGTGACTGCAAAATCATATGCAAGTCAGGAGAATAACTTTGGCTACGATAATAAAACCCAGAGGATTTTAATCATTAATAGAGGGGGAAGCTTTTGCCAAGCTAGGGATTTTCAGGAGAGACAGATGGGTTACTGGCCCAGATGCCAGCAGGATGTTTTAGTCATAAAGTCGTGTCATATTGTGGATTTATGACGAAAGGTACAGCTGGTTATCAGTATTCTAAATGATAGGCAGGCAAAAATGTACCAGCATAAAATAAGTACAGAAACATTGAGTAATTATGAGTAAATATATGAGTAATTTAGTCATTTAAAAAAAAAACAGGAAAACAGAGGATTTTGGTGTACGTTTTAGTGCTAAGAAATTAAATTTAAATCACAGTGCAGACACACTTTTTATTATGTTAAAGAGCATTATGGAATATGTGTTTTGCCTCACTGACTGAGATGGGAAAGAATGTCAAAGTTGAGTTTAAGGGAAAGAAAGAGGAAGTAGAATTTGTTCTGCCAAAGAATGTGGAGTCTGCTTCCTCCGGAAAAAACGTTCAGCCATGAATGCTGACATCAGCAACAAAAGAAAGACCTACCTCCAACGTACCTCCAAATTAGAAGACAGCATAATGATATGTTTATACATTGATTATTATCATATAAATCCAGCTGCTCCACCCTCACAATGCTGCACTTCAGGGAGGGGACAGGACAGCGTGAACACGAGGTGACTTCAGCCCTCACCATGTGTGTCTGAGCTCTGTTCAGCTGGGACCTCTGTAGTCTTGGTGCTGATGGTGATCTCCTCTTCCTTCTCCCCTGGGGACTCTTCCTCTGAAGACTCACTACAGAACAGGAAGGGGAAAAACATGTCAGTTCATGAGTGAGTAAATTCCCAAAGTGGCTGCAATCTTTTGCATCCTGGTGGGGAAGCCCAGGGGCTGAAAAGTGACACCGTGCTGAGTCACATGGTGGGAAAATAGTGGCTCTCATCATCATGACAGCACATAATACAATCTTAACTGCAGGTCTTTTAAACAGAACAGCAGTTTCACAGTGATACCGTGCTTACATTAAATGAAAGCTTAATATTTGAACTACTACTGAGGACTGTAGCTCTGCTACTGACACATTTAGCTTTTCTAATTTCCCTATCAGTGTACTCACAGTCAAATCTGAATAAAAGACAGTTGTACAGCACTAAAGGCACAACCTAGTCACTCCTAAACCAAAAATATATTTAAAAAAAAAGAAAAGAACAGGCCACGTCTGATAAAGAACAATGTTTGCCTATCTTTTTCATTTTGTTTCCTTAAAAATGACACAAAATGACCACACAAGCTGTCACCAAATGCTACATTACACAAATAATCTGTATGTGATTCAAGCAGAAGAGAGTTATATTCTGAAGCTGGAAGAGAGAAAGACGTCCAGTATCTGGAGCAGGACTGACGTACTTTGCTGTGTCCACTATGCCGTCATCGAAGGAAGCGGCGCTGTCTCCTGCACCACAGGGTGACTCCAGGAAGCCCCCTGCCTGAGAGGGCTCCGTCACCACGGCTTCAGACATGGAGGTGGGCTCACACGCTGTCACTGTAAGAGAGGAGCGCCACAGCTTGTTTATTTCTTTTATCTAAAAAAATAGACAACAAGGAACCTGTAAAAGACAATGACAGGAATAGTAATAGACAATAATAGTTTAATGGAACATTAGACAAAGATTTTCACAGTATTTAGATCTTTTTAGACTCCTTTTGTCTAATTGCTACTGAGTAAAACACCAACAGCTCTGTGTGACAGCCAGCTGCGTGTTAACATCACAAAACTAACGTCTCAGTGTTGTTGGCACAGGGTCGCGCTGCAGTCAGGGTCGTGTTTACACTGCTGTGTCCAGGCTTTAGAGTGAAATCAGTTCATTAGAAATTCAATTAAACGACATTCAGAAGTAAATACGTTCGTAACGCGTTGGATGAGTTTTGCATGAGTATGAAAAAAGAAAAAGTGATGGGCAGAAACAAAAGAGAAGGAAGTATATGATTGGACTTTTATGGCTTACTTTACGAGATGTCAAACAAATGGCCTCCGTAGTGTTCTGCTGATAAAATACGTATAGGAAAGGTGTGAGCATATGGAGTGTGGCTGACAAGGTTGAAGTCACAGTTGGAGATAACATTGTTTGTCTACAAATAATGATCTATCTTTCATTGTTGTTCTCAGCCAACAAAACAGCTTTTAAAGTGTTTCCATGGCCTCCACCCTCCACAAATATCAGGAAGGCCATGTCGATAAACGGAAACAGCTTGATTTTGCCCTATGATCAGAGATGATCAAAGTGTAAGATGGTACAGAGGTGCTTCAGAAGTGTTGCAGGGACACTCTCTGTCATGACTATTACCTCATCCCAGGAACCACGTCTAACCACCACCCCTCTGTCACTGTCACATCCATGCCCCCGTCTCTCACTCACACCACTGCTGTTGCTGGACTGGGACCCCACCTCTCTCGCAGAGCAGTTTCGCCCTGTTTATTTAACACATACCAGCAGCTTCGTACGCCTGTTGTAGCAACAGCCTATCATGGCTTGTCTGTCAGGAACAATTAGGTTTGAGTAAGTGGAAAGAAACAGGCTCCAGAGAGGTCAGAGGGCGGGGACAAAAATATTTTTCTGCATGCTCAAAGAGTTTGACACACATTTGCCAAACACTACTTCCAGGTGTGATTACAAAAACAGTTTAAATGGAATATTTCACATTGACGCATCCAAAGTCGTGCTAATGCTAACATTCCTTAAATTCTCAGTCTGGGACCCCCACCCCAGTGCCGCTACCACTGTTAGAGAAAGCCCACCTTGGTCATGTGGGGACTTGCTCACCCTGAAGGGGCTCTGGACAACACATTATAGTCTACTTACAAATGCAGTCAGAGATCCTGCAGGGACACAGCTGTGGGTGGATGAGGGCATGACAGGCATGCGGGGAATCATCTGGGTCAGACATTAAAAGACCAGCAGAGCAGTGACAGAGAGAGCAGGAAAAAGTTTCATCTCTCATAAACCCAGAAATTTTAGGTGATATAGCTTTAAAAAAAAAAAATCAGATGTGGTGGGGGGAGGAGGATCATCAAGCTTGTTTCACTTCTCTTCTTTAGTTACCCTTTCTTCTTTTAAACACTGCGTCCATCTCAGATTATGCATTCACGTCACATGAGCCCATCACATCAACATTGCATAGAAAATGCTCGATAAAGACGCCTCTTATCTGGCCCTGGAACAGCAGCAACCTACTTCTTGTCAGTCCCTGAAAAATGTCTTATGACATCAATCCTTAGTTGACAACATGACCACGGTCATTGTTACACAGTCTTACAAAATATAAAATCTGCTGCTTGCTGCGGTTAATCATCACTCTCAGTTCTTTCAAGAGCAGAGGTTTCCTAATATCCCCGATGGGATACTCAGGGGGTTTCCTCCTCAAATTAACAACCAAAAGCAAAACCAAATGATTATTTTCTGCATAGATTCAACTGAAAAGGAACTGCTTTGACTATAAAATGTAATAAAAAGATTAAATAAGATATAAATTTCATGACTAGTTGTCTCAGCTCCATGACACTGATTATCACATCTTCTCCAGAGGCCAAGGTGACATCTTCAGTTGGAGGAGGAGAATGTTTTGAAATAACAAAATGGCAATTAATCAGTGATTTGTTCATCTCATGTTGACACATTAAACGCCTAACTGACTAACTGTTTAGCATCTTTTCTTGAAGCTTTGCTCATCACGGGGTAGAACATCCAGAACAGAAATACTGCAGTCAGGAGAGGATTAAAGTCGAGCATAGCAACAGCTGTTTCATTCAGAAAGGGAAACGCAGCAACAGTTGGGAGGATAACAACACATAAACCTCTTATGCTGCATCGCTGATTAACAGAGGATTCAAGTGTGTCTTCTAACAAACTACCACAACCCCATCTTTAAAGATGTCTGCCCAAACCAAGCGAGGGACTCCCCCAAATACAGAAGAATAACATAATGCCTGTAAACTTCACTTAGAATAATCCCCCCCCTCCCCGTCTAACAGCCTAGAAGCTTTCAGTCTTGTCTCTGAACTTAATGCATTGTCTTCTTTTGTCTGTTTAGATCCACCATGACCCTTGACTGTCTGAAAGCTATCACTGTAGCTGAAAATGCAGCTAAGATATATGCTAAATTTCTATAAATCTGTCCCCTGCATGATATGAATCCACAGCCGGACGCTGTCTCAGAGTGCAGCACACAGTAAAGCAGTTTATGACTGGGCGTAATCCTCAGCACCATCATTGTATGGTTGCCTTGCCTTTCCCAATTTGCAAACATGTTTTAGCCAGTGATGACTTTATAGGGAGAAGATGCTTTAAAAAGGTATAAGCAAAAGCTGCACTGGCATATTCAGAGCGATCTGCTGGTGGGGTTACACCCATTTATCAAGGCAAGAGGTCTGCTCGTGTTGTTTAAAGGTAGAGGCAGCCAAGCCAATTCAATTCAATAACTCTTTACATCCACAGATTTAATACTGGGTATTATGTTATCATGGCTCAAGCCAAATATGAGCTCCACTCAAATATATTAGTGAGATTAGTGTTGGTAGACAGATAACACAAACACGCAAATTAGGGTATAGCATAAAACCTGTGTACGTTATTCATCTTTACCAAGTAAAATGCAATGATGTTATATGAAATATACAAACAAGCTTGTGTTTTTTATCAGGGTTGATTATCAGACAGCTCTTTCCCAAACTTGATACCTTAAAATGAAAGCTGGAATTTGAGGTGAAAGGACTTCCTCACAGTTTCATGTGTTAAAAATTCAAATTGAGCTGCAGTACTCACGTTGCATTGCAGGAAGCTGAGTCGTTTTTCCACTGAATTCTAATGGAATCGTCCTCTTTGCCCGTCTCCTTTATATAAACGTTGCGGCTTCAGTTTGCCGTGAAACACGAATGTACCCTCCAACCACTACTGTGTCTACAACTAAAGCAGGATATCATTCATTTTCAAACAGCAGCCGGCTATGCTGGTCCCTCCCCCTGAAGACCCCACCCAGACAGGCCTGCCAGCTTCCTCCAGTAACTCCCCCTTCTTCTCATCCCAAAGCACCCTGATTGGCTGACACTGCTCACACCACAAGACCCATTTTCCACATAAGGCCATGCAAACCCAAATGAAGAAGGTGGGGGAAGTTGCTGTGAGGAAGCACGCACACACATTTTCTCTTGACAGATGATGCTATGAAACTCATGCCCATCCCCCAGCAGAGAGAGATTCTGCTTTACACGTTGCAGATACGCCAGCGGGGGTTACTATCGGACGCACAGTATGAAAAGGTCTCTAAAGGGCCAGGCTACAAATGCAGCTGTGCTGGCTTAGCTTCACAATTTTACACTGACTCAAATCTTTCTTTTGCACGCTGCAAACAGACCCACATCCTGTGAGCTACACCATCTAAACTATTATACGCTGATCTTTTGTCTCTCACATTCTACCTTAAATTTAAATGATCATAATGCCATTAAATGCTGGAGCTGAATAATTTCAGTACTCATTAAATCTGCAAAAGTTGACAAATGTGGACCAATAGGTTTGGGATGTTCATATGTAATGATTTGAGAGAACTTTGCAAACATTTAAAAAGAGGCTAATCATAATCCTAAAAATAGAGATTCAATAATATGCTCATGTGTTATTCAAAAGTTACTAATCAAAAAAAGCGATTATAGAAAGCGGTTGCTTTATGACACTATATTCAGTTCTACTCCATAACAATCAAAATCAATTTTTACTTTGATTTTTACACTGCTGTAAAAAATTTGACAACTTTGTTACTCCGCAGATTATGATTTTAAATGTAAATCCGACTGCTAAGTGCTGCTAGAGATTAGTGAAAAGACTGCTGTACTCAGGCCGACCTAATTTTAGCCCTCAAACTTAAAAAACATAGCTGTCAGCCCAATTACACATCGTGACAGGCCATTCCTGTACTTCTAGTTTTTGTGAGTCGTGACCTGACAGACAGGGTGAACAAAACAGAGACAGTACCTCTGACGAAGGAACAAATGAAGACATTGTCAGTCAAAAAAATGTCAAGCAGTGGAAAACAAAGAAAACTTCACTTTGATACAATTCATAACCACAAGCCGTAAGGGAATGTAAACGTGGCAGACGATTTCCTCTAAAGTCCCTCCTGTAGCATCTGATAGGTCAAGATGTTTAAGTAGAGGAAGCAGAAAGCACACAATTGTTCTGCTCAAACTCATGAGTTTACAAAAAAAAAATACAGATATTATGATTACACAACATGAAAGTTGAAGTTATACATTTATAATAAGGTAATTTCACTGAAAACACCATGAAATGACCAAAAATGAGTCCACATATGCACCACAGCCATTTTGCATGGATGTTAACCCATGCCATTACCCTCTTTAATGTGGCTGACTTTTAAAGTGAATCTTTAAATGTCTCATGCATGCAAATGCTCACATGACTTCACCAAAGTGTGCCATGACTGCTCTTTGGAAAGACAAGTCTCGGCCAATCGCCACGCGAGACGAAAACCCAAGGCCACCACACCACAACATCACGTGACAAGCATAAGCCGGCTGATTCAGTACGACCCATGCGCAGTGCACTGACATGCTGGAAGATGTGTTTGGTGCTGACCCGACGATGAGGCAACAGCATGAAGACAGAGTGAAGCTGCATTTAGATGCATTCAGATCTGACCATGACATTCTAAATATCTGCGCTCTCTCAAGCCGCCATGAGACTATAAAATACAACAGCCCGTATTACAATTGTATTCTTGTAGGCTAACCTTGTTAAAGTAGGGTAGTGTCTGCAGTCGGGACAAAAGTGTGTGTTTGATCGAGTGACACAAAGGAGATGGGGAGGAGAAGGTGGATAAACAATTACAGCTAACGGCCACTGATGACCCCTCGGCACTGTAACAGCTTAATGTGAACTTCTGGACAGTTTGATTCACTCCTTCTGATCAGTGTGCTCATTGTCATTTAGAAAATAATTAAAAAGATTCCTCAAAGACGCTTTTTTTGTCCAACCAGGTTTCCAGAATCCCCCTTCAGGTCCACCATCTTGTCCAAATATGAGCACTTTAATGGATTAAAAACAGACCAACATGGCAACGGCCATAAAAATGGGCATTATCACACTGGCAACGTCAGTTACCTAATTAGAACGCTGCTTTTGAATTTTTTTAACTTGGACCTGCTTTACCTGCATATACATGACTGCGGCACAGTCAAATTATTGTTAATACTTGCATTTTTTATATTAATTACCTTTTGAGTGACAGATATCATCAGAACTATATATTTACAAAGTAGTAACACATTTGATTCTAATTTGATACTGGGTACGCTAATGAATAATAAAACATACTACACTTATATTTTGTGAGTAAAATATTCAACGGTCTTCACAGAGTTCCCTTGTCTGAGCTGATTTTATAAATGTAAAGATTTCCCAACTATTATTTAATTAACTAATTCTAAATAAAGAATTTTGCATACCTTGTTCATATAAGCGCTATAATCCTAATCGTTAGCATCCGAAAACTGCAGCTCCCAGAAGGCTTCATTAGAGAGCAAAGGCTCATGGGAGATGTAGTTGTTAAACGCTACAAAAAAACGTTTTATCCATAATCTATATGACAGTTTATGGCTTTACCTTGGGTAAAATATCAAGGTGTTTCAATTTAACCAGTCAAAAGCTCGTCCACATTATATTGGGCACAGAAAGTTGAGAAACGTGTTTCACAACTTCACAAAGTCGATTTTAATCATAAAAGTTCAACTAGGGAAAACCTGTTGAATTAGCCTACATGCTAATGAACAGTACAGCAGCCGCTAGCAACAGAAGAGGCGGGCTTTAATTTGCGGAGACTTCAGTAGTATTGGTGCAGGGTGAGTTTTGGTAAACTAAAGACGATTCAAGTAGTAATAAATAGATTCTGTGCCATGAAAATCAGTTAAAAAAATCAACACAAAGTGATAATTTACCGTGCGGATTACCGGGTTCTCCTAAAATGTGTTTACTTAAACGGTTTCATTTTGAAGAAGTAATCAGCCTCACACTTGACAGTGTAATAGACTATATAGACTTAAAAAAACATAGGATGTCAATATGAATGAAAACGAATTACCTTAGCATCACTTACCACTTGTAGAAAGTATTTGAAAGCTTCTGATTCTGGCTGTGAGTGAAGTGAGAGTTGCGCACTGTGCTGATCTGCTGCTCTTAAAACACCTGCTGGAACCAGCTGTCAATTTTACAGCTGCAGATAGCACTCCCACTTCAAATGCATGACATGAACTAAAGCGATCAATACTCGCCTGACAAAACATTCCAACTTGCAAGGATGAATAGTATATTGTGTTTTTTTCCCACTCAAATTAAAAAACAAACAAAGATACTCAATTTCCTTTTGTGTAAGATAAGTAAGAACAACTTCTCAAATTTGAGAAGTTGGAGTAGTTTAATTGTTGGTGTCTTTCTGTTTTGAATAATGCAAACTATCAACAGACCACAAGTAATCTTTTCTTGATTAGCTTATCAACTGAAGAGCTCATTGTTCCAGTGTTATTTTGAAAAACTAAGGGATACTCAGTGTACAGAGATGTACAGGAAAATTCAATGTGTTCAAAAAGTAGTCACCCGTAAATGAATTTATGATTGGTATCATGACTAGATACCATGAATGGACAAACATTTTTCTTTAATGATAAGGTCTTGGCCTTGCTATGTGAAATACACTTAGATAATACATGTCTATAGAACAATGAAAATCTCATTTGAGTTTACTTAAATTGGATTTAATAAAGCATTTGGATGCAACATTGTGTGCTTCCTGGATAAAATAAGATGAAACTTAAATAGTCAGACCGCACTTCAAAGGAAGATTTTGGTCTGACCATGTAAAAGACTATTTAAAGGAGCATTTGTTCTATTTTTGGTTAAAAAGGACCATTTGATAGACTTTTATTTCCCCCTCACAGTTAGGTTGTTTTGGAAATTTGGGCAGTATATCTGCAGCAGTTCTGATACCAAAACCCAAAAGTTCAGTGCATTTAGTGTCACCGGAAGTGCCTGGAATAAGTTGAATCATATTCAGAATCTCAAGGCCTTTAAAACTGTGGCAAAGCTATACAATCAAACAACCTAGATTTCTATGTTTTTACTCCATAGTGTTACTGTCCCTTTTTATATCTGCAGTGGAAAGTTCACATGTTACTATTTCCTGTTTCTTTGTTACCGCTTTGTGTTCAGTTAACATTTGCGTTGACAACTGAGACTCACCTCTGTTTCACCTTGCCGCAGAAACCATTTCTCCTCAGTTCATCAAGATGACTGATAGGGATTTCTATTCACCTGACAAGCCAGTGTTATAATATAGATTTATGCCTCCATCTTGTGCCCAAAGTAGAAACTGCAGGGTGACGAGATAGCATTGTTGCAAAGAGTGATTATATTTGTGTATGATATACAGATGCTTAAAGTTAAAAACTACAAACATACCACAAATAGATGTAGATTTATTAGAAGAACAGAAAAGTTCAAAAGGATGAAAATACCAGTTTTAAAACAACTCAAAATAAGTGCAGCTATTATTTAGCACAAAAAGAAATAGAAAAAAGAGAGACAGAGATGCAAATTTGAAGGGGTTTTGACATTTCAATCAAAAATTAGTTTGAATATAAACGTATGAAACACATGAAGAAGGCAATCAGATCCAATAAATCTAATATAGGTGTATTATAAGGTAAAGAGAGAAACTGCCATGCGACTGAGGATATATGCAGCCACACAAGCCACGTTTATTACATGTCAGTAAGTTTCATTTGACTGATTTAGTCGGACGTTTGGTCTTTAAAATACAAAAGTGAAGTATCAGCAGAGCCAGAAGTTTTACTAAGTTCTTTGGCCCTGTCTTGTAGTAAGGCAATGTTCTGAAACAAAATTTCAGAAAACTTTGTTATACAAATACTAAAAACCATGGAATTAAAAAAGTATATTTTGTGATTATGTCAGCTGTTTCCCCTCCCTAAATCATGGTTTCTAGGAAAATGTCTTGACAAATTTGAATCCCTGAAAAGTGTTTCCAAAAATATTTCCAAATCACCACAGCCGGGACCACGTGCACAAACTAAACTTCCCAGTTTTATTCCTTATATTTGTTCTAAAGGTTTTAGAAATATGTTCCCATCATTCATAACCTGGTTTATAGAACCTTTTTATTCCAAAAACATGTTTTTTTTTTGTTTGTTTTGTTTTTTTAATTGAAGTCATGAAAATAAAAACTAGGGTTCATTAAATATCTGTGCGAAAAACTGATGCCTCTAATTCCTGGTGTTTAAACATAACATTTTAGAAAAAAAGGAAAAACTTGTATGGTGTATCTGTACTGGGATTTTTATTTTGGAATTTGTTTGTATCATGTCTAAAATTAATTAGTCAGGTCAAAATTGCGACATGTGATACACGGGAAAGCTATTTTAGATCATAGATACTGTCCGTGTCAATCCAGGCATTTCAAGGTTGATATTTGGTTTAACAGGATTTGTAAAAATTGTGGACTTCACCACTTCCAAACCTAATATCGCCCTCTAGTGGTGCAATTTTAATTCACAGCTTTATTTAACTGGGCGTAGCGCTCTCCACTTAGCCCCTCCTTTATATAGTGAGAGCCCTGACGTAGGCATTCGAGGGTAGCAACAGTTGCCTCGAGACCCCGTCGCGCTATAGTGACTGTAGCCGTGGAGACAGTTACTTACCAACGGGCGCAACACTCAGCAACAGCAGCAGCATCTGGAAGTCACCGAGCGAGTGGAAGAGAGGGGAAAGAGAGCAGTGCGAGTGCAGAACTTTTCTCAAGGCAAAGGTGACTATATGTCTGTAGAATTTAGAAACCGATTTCTTCTTTAAATTAGTGAGCAAATCTTTTCTAACCGAACGAGTCTTGGTTACAAACTGCAAAACTTTCCCTTTCCCTTCTTTGTGTCATCCGCTCCTAGTTGCGAACGGCTTTCTTCTCTTCATTCAACAAACGACAGCCTTTTAATGTCCGCCGGTGATCTGTTGCACTTCAGCTACACTTCGCTCACACAAGGCGGTGTTGTTTGTGTAACTCTAAACTGATTCAGCATCACTTTACACTTGTTGCTACGTTGTGTTGTGTGTACCGAGACGTGAACGCACTTCCAGCTCAGTCCTAGCAGGATGGATGGTCAGGCGAGCTTTAACTCGAGTGCAGCTAATGCTAATTTGGCAGCAGCCATGAGTGCAAGTTCGCTCTTGAGTTTAGACGTGTGTCGCGCTGTCAGCGGCAGCTCTCTCTTGTTGTTCACAACGAGGGCAAACTTCAGTCTCGAAGCGTCTTAGAACCGCGTTTAAACAGGTGAAAGTGCGGCTAGCTAGCTTTAGCACCGTTGGTTAAGGAGCTCCAACTGCTACCAACGTCCGCTTCAAGCAACTGTGAACTCATCACCACGATTACTTTCATGGCAGAAGGCAGATTGTCAGCTCTTCTAGGGCGTTTTTCCACCCACAGTTTTGTCGTAAATAGGATTCAAAATCATTACTCAGTCGACCACTGGCCACTTGTACCAGCGTGGTTACGACATTCACTGTTACATCGACTCAAATCCTAACGTTTCCATTGGTCTGTATTTCAGAAGATCAAAATGAAATGATATCTGCTTATATAACGTCCGATATCAGAGTGGAACAAGGTGGTGTTTTACAAAGTTATGAAGTTTTCGATATTTCAACTATAACTTTAATGAGAGGATATGTAACAGCTAGGTGGTGCTACTGTTTGATGGTTCTTTTAATATTACTCTGGTTTATTTGTCGTGTATTATACTGTTTTGTGTATTTTAAAACTATGGCCAGCTATACTTAGTGCACCTGATTTCTATTCTTACTGCCATCACTTCACAAATAATTAACTGCTAATCCCTACAGTTTTACCTAAGTCATATTTATTGACCAGACCCAAAAGCAAATTGTGCGTCAATTAGCAAGTTATTTTCAGTGACACCTTCATTGTTCAAATGGTAGGTCTCATTAATGTTGTTTGACCCCTCTGATCATTCTGTGCTACAGCTTTAAAGAGCAACAAAGGATAAAGCAGACCCCCTGTGATTTTAAGTTCCCCCTTTCATTAGTTTTGCTGTGTTTCTGTGGCTGGTTTTTACAGCACTTGCCATTTTACTCTCCTTTTGGGATCCTGTCTGCCTTTGTCCCTTGAGAAACATTAATTCTAGCAAAGTATCTTCTCAGAGACATCTGTCAGGTGCTCGGTCATTTGTATTGTTTACCACTGAAGCATCGGAAAGAATCTTTAAAGCATGAAAGTGTCTCTAATTAATGCCCTCATTTGTCGAGACAAATAAACGGAATAATGAGCTTTTTAATATGTATTTACGTATAGTATTTATATTGATTAGAAAGGAAGTTAAATTATGTAGTTGATGAAGAACAATGGCTGTCTCCTTTTATTTGAAAAGTGCCAAAAAGTAGGTCTGAATACAGTCTTTAATTAATACATAGGCTGCGTAATATGTCCATTTTACTAGCTCTTGAATAGAATATTTGAGGGCTTGTTTATTAGCAATTCTCAGAGAAATTAGCAACTAATTAGTCAGACAGCTTTTCATGGTGATGAAAATGAAATGATTAAAAAAGGTAAAAGATAATAACAATGATATGACTGTGCTTAAACTGTGTAACCCCCACCATCCCCACCTCTCAATTTGAGCGTGACACTGTTATGTTTACATGGCAACTTGATATACAAATACACCCAAGTCATGGAAAGAAAGGGGTTAGAGTGGGCCAGGGGGTGAAATGTTATTCTTTAAAAATGTCAGTGTTTTTAATCAGGTTATTCTCGTCTCCCTCGTTGTCACATAAAAATTTATAAAGGGAGGCCATTTTTAATTTAGTTTTCTGTTACAGGTTACTTGTCCTCCTGTCAGTATCAATGATTTTAGTGACCTTTCATGGCTTTAGTAGCATAGCCTGCAGCCTGTGACTGTCATGCTTTAGTTCATATCACCAATATGGGCCAGACTGGCCTGTCATTTTCACAAAATTACACTGTACTTCCTCTGGCTTAACTTTCTCTCCTCCAGCCATCTTGTGTGACACCTTTAAAATTACACGTATGATATCATCTTTAATTTTTTAAAAGTAGTTGTTTCAACTGTTACTCGT
Source organism: Leuresthes tenuis (assembly GCF_036924035.1). Classification (NCBI taxonomy): domain Eukaryota; kingdom Metazoa; phylum Chordata; class Actinopteri; order Atheriniformes; family Atherinopsidae; genus Leuresthes; species Leuresthes tenuis. The sequence continues at coordinate 9,362,882 of NW_027325361.1, read as the reverse complement.
GTGCCATTTTGAGTGTTAATGGACCCTTCTGTGTACAGTTCAACTATCAATAGGACAGCTGCAGTGGTCTCTTGGGCAGCGGGTGACTTGACACAGCTTTTGGTCACATGTTCTGTGTGTGTGAATTTTCTGTGTGCATATATGAGTGTGTTATGTTGGAGTGTGTGTGTGTGCTTGCTCATGCTGTATTTAGCAATCTTGTTGAGGCCCACTGCTGCCCTGGGGAGAAGTTCTCCATCCAATAGCCCACTACAGATATAGACGTGGACCTGATTACTGCCATCCATTTTTTTCTGCTGCTGTTTACAGTTGGTCATACGAGATAGAACTGCATTTACCTCCTGCTATTATAAGTGAGTTGTTTGGCGTTTTCACGCGTCGTCGTATGAGTTTAACGTCGTTTTAATGGTTTCTCCCATAACTCCAGTCAAAGGCATATCAGGAAATCACAGAGCAAAACACAGAGGCTGAGAGGAAAATGCCCTGTGGGCCTTGTTAAGTAGAAATTAATAGTGCCATTTGTACACATGAAATGTTTCAGTTTTGTAATCTTTATAGCTCATTTGTTAATAACTTAAAAAAAGAAGAAGAAAAAAAGAGGGGAAAACCACCAGTTATTTATTAAAAGTAAAAAAGTTGAAGTATCTAAATGTCCCTATGGTTCCTGCATTAGTTCGTCCATCTATAAAGATTCAGGAAATATTTGTGGGCTCTGCTGCCAGGATGCAAAGCAACAGCTTTTGTCATATCCTTAAAAATGCTGTCAGTTATTGGCACTTGTGCGGTGGTAACAAGTTGAAACTCGCTGTGAAATAAAATGTTTTTCAGCCCGTCTTCACTGTCTATGCGTATGTGTCATCAGCAGCATTCTTAACATTCCACCTGTTTGTATCGTAGCTACACAACTTGTAATTAAATTTCCTGCCACAAACGGCAGACAAGGCAGTGATATTTGTGATATTTGCATTACAATGACTGCCCCCTCCTCCCCCACTTCTTTTCACGCAGGGATAGTAGCAGACCCCCATTCGTTCCTCACTCTCTTTCTTTTGTGGAGTTTTAGGCTAGAGATGGTTGTTCAGCAAAAACTGAGGTGAAGTGTAAACCTGGCAGAAAGTAATAAGCAAATACAAGATTAGTCTTGTCCTTTTTTTTAAAAAAATTTTTTGTTGAAGTGAGATTTGTCGAGATTAGCAGGGAAGGAATTTGAGACACTATTTTTAGGCTGATGGTTTTGTTGGATCTCCAAAAGCGCTCTTCAGATAACGTTTAGGGATTAGATTTTATGGGCAGCAGCTGCAGAGGATGCACAGGTGGAAACGGATCTGTTTTGGCTTAATTGCGGAAGCCCCAATTAGACCAACAGTTAGTTGTGTAATGGCAATTATTTAAGATAATCATGATCAAGGTTGCATAATTGTCTCCATTCACTTGCTTGAAAACAGCTGGATGAAACCAATAGAAGAAAAGTCTTCATTCCCCATTGTTTTTTTTTTAAGAAAACCTTAAAGGCAGACATTTTTAGAAGGTTCTTGGATGTTTTTAGTGGGAATGGAGAGTTCTTGAAGATCAAGACGAAGATCTAAAAAAAATGGCCCCATACAAAGTAGGGCTAAGCTGATTTAAAAAAATTTTTGGTCAAACAAAATAATGCAATTAAGAATTTGTCTCTGGCCATTTTTATGTCACTATTTCACCATAAGCAGACCAATAATGAAATAATTCCCAACTCTTATAAAATAATAACAAGTGGCACTTTACTGAAAGTGAATACTAAACAGAGAACAGCTTAATGCTGCAGCACTCAATATGTTTGGTATTAAACAGCAGAATTATATGTTCATTATTTCCATACAAATCAACAGTATTCATCATTTGCTGTATGGTTTCATGATTTCCATCTTGATGTAAATTACTGTGCAACTGATCCATCCTGTGTACTTTGATGGTTAATGTTCCTTAGATTACCCTTAGTATGATTCGTGAAATTGGAGTAAACGGCATGTAAATCATAGTTTGCATTGGAAGGGGAGTTCTGGCAAGGGGGTGTCAACTATATAAAAAATCATTATCACAGTTACTTTGGTCAATAGTTGCATCACATTTATTAAACACGATTACTTACTATCTTGTTGAACATTAAAGAAATGTGATTATTGTTCCTTTTACAGAACTCCTTGGGGCTTAAGGTTTCCAAAAAGTTGAATTGATTTCTACCCTCCAGTCATAGTGATTTGTGCAGAACTAAACATGTGGCATCCTAGCAGGGTGCGAGTTTGGGCTTTTGGGGGGGGTCTGATGATACACCGCGGTGCACTGTATTTGTAACACAAGACTAAATGAGAGCATCTTTGTGGAACAGAATGTAGCACAATGGCTTTTTATGTCACTTATTTTCTTAATTGCTGGAAACCAAAATTTTGATCAAAAATACAAATTGATTTAGCCCCACAAGTCGCTGAATAGAAGATGATTAAAGATCTGTACCATGTCCCTCATCTGTAGTAGTACGTGGATGTGGCCTAGGAGCCTGTACTGTACCTGTACTTGTAAGTCAGCTTTGAAGTGTCGCTGGTTCACTTCTGACTCGGGTACATTCCCACAGCAGCTAAGTGAATATCTAACAATGCATATAAAAGTATAGCCTCATGACCAATTACGGTACTACTTTTGGAAAATGAAAGCAGGAGAAAAAATTGGTGTGTGGACAGTTAGGGGTCTGTTACTTTTAATTTCTCTCAAGACTTGAAACAACCTAAACTCATTAACTTTTATTTATACTGTACATATGACATATAGTATATCATAGTAAACACATAGAGATTGACCAGGATGACGTGTTTAAATAGCTGCTTTTTGATTGGGATTGTTGTTTCCTCTTATGTAAGTTGACGCCAACACCTCCCTTTTTACAAGTGTGCAGAAGTCGGAAAACCTGGGTTTGGTTTCCAATTTGATTACCGGTGTTGTGACACCACTTAGCGTGGTATCAGTGGTTAGTTAGGTAATCTAGGTTACAAAAAGATAGTATGGGATGGTTATGCTGCACTGTTGACCACAAAATGGTTAATACAACACATTACAATAAGCTAATTCAATGACCGTGCTAAATGGCAACTGTTGTCAGCAGTGTTATTGAATTAATCGTCATATGCAGAGTGCACCTGTGTGTGAAACTGATAAACATGTAATACTTCTTTGGAAAGCTGGTGTAGTATTTGCGGGATAAACAACAGAAACTTGAATCTGTCTTGGATTTAAAGCTTTAACTGATGACTCATTGTCTGTGTCAAGTAGTGCCTGTGAAAGCATACTTTACATACAGCATGATGATTCTCTGAGTCATATATCTGTTCAGTGGATGCTTGCCAAGAAGACAGAGTCCTCAAGTGCAACATGATGCTTATCATAGGTTCATTGGTCAAAATCAAGGTGGCACGCTGCCAGCATCTGAGGTCATCTGTGCAGAATGTGCTTCCATGGGAAATAAAACTCCCAAGTGTACAGGTCGAACACAGGGGCAAGCAGCTTTATACAACATTACAGGGAGTGTTTTGCAGTCTTTTGTTTGATTGCTGTATGCAAAGATTTTACATAAAAATGTAAGAATTACTTAGTCCAGGCGATGATATGCATGCTGGGAATAAAACTGATATTATGCAAGAATCACAACTGTTACCTAAAACTATCTCACATTGTATCCTTAAGCAGCCAAGACATGTAAGTGAAGTTCCTTCTTTCAGTAATCAGTGTGGCACTGCGGAAACACATTAGATAAATAATTATGATGGAGACAGATGCCCACGCATGAGTATAGTCTGTGACCATCTTTCCTCTTTTTCCCGCTCCTCTCCTTTTATTTGTGTTTTCTATTTTTAACTTTTCGAAAAAACTGCAGTTTCAACTCTTTAGTCTTCATCTTGATGGTGAATGTTAAGGATAAATGCTGGGGTTGATGGTGGGGGCGGTGGTGTGTGGAGGGGGGATCTGGAAAGGGTTAGATGATGTAGGGCGTTGGGGGAGGAAGTGTAAAGCTTAGTCGAACACACAATCTCCATGGCAACAGTTTGATCTTTCTCTCTGAGGCTGTCAGGCCTGCAGTGCACATGGTGACGGAGTGGACAGGTTGTGCTGATGACCAGAGGTGGGGAGGGGAAGAGTATTCTTGGATCAGAGACAGTGGTCGGTGCATCCTTTCTCTGCCAACCCCCCCTTCCAACTCTGCCATCTGCAGACCCCAAGAGCTGCTTTGATTGGATTAGCCATGAATTAATGAGACAGGCTTGAAGAACAGCCTCTGTTGTGGAAATCTCTTATCATATCTTAATTTGCTCTTTGTGTGAACGCGTGCGCCTGTATGATCCTATAAATTCTTTTAATGAAATCAAAGCTTAATGCTTTTTTTCAAGCCCACTAATGACATTGAATTTGTATGAAATTAAATAACTGACTAATAATTGACTAAATGATCTCTCAAAATAGGGCGCATGCGTTTCATCCCACCCATCTATATCTACCTGTTGCATTTTGTTGGTAGATATATGAATGTGGGATTAAAAAAAAAAAAAAAATCTAAATATGCAGTTTCACTCCAAAGATGTAACTTTTTAAAAGGCGAAAGTGTTACTTAAGTTTTATTTGATATATTTTACTGAGATGGAAAAAACATTGCTCTGCTCAGGCTGTTTATCGTGTCATTTGCCTGTGAAACTTTGGAAAACTCTTCATTTTTGGAAGTTTATTTTCAAGTGGCATGCGTATAAAGAAACCTTGAAAAATAGTCTGTTGTCTCCTTAATGACTTAAGCATTCCTCCTTCTTTTGACCACCAAGTAGTTACAAAAACAGAAAACTTTATCCTGTCCCAGTCAATCTAGTCTCAGCCAGTTTAGAGTCGGTACATTTTTATGCAGCTTCGACACAGAAACAACTCCTGGTCCCCCGGTGTCTGAAATTAATGGCTTACATAGTATTTATTGTTGTAAGTTTCTACTTAGCGTGAGATAGAGGGATCAGGTGGGGGATGGCATTGTTTGGTTTGGGAAGTATTCTGTTGGTTGCATAGCAACAGGCTCCTGGAAACGGGAGTGGACGGTGTTGCCAGTAGCAACCGTTGTTGCTCTGCAAACAATGTGGGCCAGTACAAACATGAGCCAAGACTGTGGGCTCCTGCTTTTAATTGAACATCTGTATGTGTTTTTCTTTGATTGAGCCCTTTTTAATTTAGATATGTCAGTGACATGTTTATATTCTGTTTTTATCCTTAACATTATAGACTGCAGGATTAGTGACGGTTTGTGGGGCTATTGGGTTGTTAAAAAGTGACTTTTATTGTTTCTGTTTAGCTTTTGAAACTAAGGCATTTAGGGGAAAGGGGGGCTGCTGTTGTGGTGTTGAGTGCTCGTCTGGGATTTGCTCGAACAAACTTAGGCTTGTAGACTGGATGTGAAATTAGACGTGTGAACTTGTCTGAGTTAGAAGCAAAAATGGATTGGCTCCTAATAGCAGACCATCATGTGCCTCCTGCTGTGTTCTACCTTTGTGCCTTTCTAAGCTGCTGGTGGGGAATTTGTGTGGCTTTTAACCTTCCCTGAACACCAAGCGGAAAGATTCTTCTAAGCCCTCATTCACTCTCTTTCTCTCTCCCCCCAACTCAGTGATTTGACACACTTCGCCATACATTTACGCCAGTGCTTTAATGGGTGACAACATGCAGGTCAGTGCTCTGGTTTGTGATCTCCTGCATTCTGACTGTCCCACCCTCTCATTAAGCCAATGAGGCTTGTGTCACTTCCTCAGTTGAAAATGACGGGTTTGTTATAGTAGTATTTATAACTCAGCTGACACTTGATTTCCAAATTCTTGGCTTAGAAAGATGCTGCAGTATCATGGCAGCTTTTTAAACCTTCAACCGTTGTTAGCATTGTTCTCATAATAGACATCTAGTACTTTACTGACACACGAGTCAGGAGTGTGAAGAAACATTTTGATGGAATATGAGAGTCGCCACATGCAAGTGATAATTGTGCTCAGTGCTGACAAATAAATTGAACATTGACACAGAGGAATGCTTAGGGAACACTCAGTATGGGTACCTAACTTGGACCATGTTTCTGTTTGAAGATTGAGGCATATCAACAGTTTCGACACAGGCGTCCTCCACTCACTCTGTTAGTCATGTAGGCAGAGCTTTGTCTTTGTCTGTAGCACGCATGGAAGCTGTCAGTGGTGGCACACCCAAATCTGTAGTTTTTCTGTCTTAAAGGAACACTAACACCCAGAAGTACCCTCCAATTCCACATTTTCCACAAGTTGCTTCTCCTTCAAACTTAAGAGAATCTAGTTTAGTTTATGATAATTGTTTTTTTTTTTATTGATTGCTGAGGGCCACTGAGTAAACCGCAACTCCGACGTTTGTTGTTTTATGTCAGCTGCAGCATAATGTGGCTGCCTTAAGGAGTTGCTGCAGGATCTCAGAAACATGTCTACTGTGTGGAAATATTCTAAAGAGGAAGAGTTCAACTGCTGCTGGTCTGTCATCTGTCATTTTTGTGAGTTGGTAGTGACAGATTTTCATTCAATACTAATTTGGATTGGCACCTAAAGTTTTGAATACAACAAGCTCACCCAGAGGTTCTACTAAAGCAACATGCGCTGGTGGAGGCTTTAAAGAGAGAAGTTCCTGTGCATAAGCGATAAGGCAAGAAGGATTACAGAGAAGGTAATGTGGTAAAGAATAGAGGTTGTTGCCCTGCCCTCACCACCTACAAAGTATTGATTTGAATTACTCAAATTAACTCGTGGTGGGCAGTTTGCAACTGGATGCTGTAGGGAAATGCAAGTATTGAATTTAAACTCATTCTTTGATTACTTGGATCTGTTACAGGGACAAACAACTCTTTATCCCTTATGGCATTTTTCCACCCCATGGTATGAAATGATCCACATAAATAATCCACCATCTCTCACACCCTGTATGTTAACTGGTGCAAAAGGCCTCTCACTATCTCCTTTGTCTTGATGTCATTGATGTTTTTAGGTTGTTCCGTTCACACCAGTAGACAAAGTCCCATCCGACGCACGTCCAACAATGGCTGTGTCATCAGGGAACTTCTTGATGTGACTGGTGTTGTGTCTGAAGTCCACTGTGTACACGGTGAAGAGGAAGTGGCAGAGCGCTACTCCCTCTGGGGCCCACATGCTGCAGAATAACACATCACACACACAGTGGCGAGGCCTCACATGCTGTCAGTTAGTGAAGTAGTCGATGGCCAAGGCAGCCGAGTGATCTCCTCCATCTCCGCTCAGTTTAAAGAAAAAAAAAAAGAAAAAAAAGAACAGAAAACCATTTACTATCATCATAGCAGGACAGCTGTATTTTTCATGCCGGTGACATACCTACTGCCTGAGCACTATACTATGCTGAAAAGTGGCCGATTTGAGACAATATGATGACCAAAAAATGTTTTTACTGTGTATTTAGCTGAGAATCACTTCTCTGACACATATTTGCACATGTGAAAAACAGGCATCCCTCTAAACTCTTTAGTGTCTGGGATACATTCATGCCTTCAACATGATAAATGGTGTTATCCTGTGTCATCAACGTCCCTAACTATTAAAATGTTCCACAGAAGAGGATGTGACATCTGTTTTGGTGTGAGCACAGCATTTTTGTTGGAGCTATGGTTTGATCAAATGTATTTCCTCTTCCCTTTCATCACTCCTGGGGCTTCCTTGATCCGGACTCGGGTCATTTTTGGATGTTTTTGTTTTTGCCGCCTCTGACTTCAGTTTATGAGCTTATTGATGAAGTTATGAGAGCTTTTCAGAGAACTTGGTTTGATGCAAATGATTCAAAGGGTCCTGCATAAGAGCCAATCTTATTATTATTGTATTAACCTATAAATATTCAAGCCCATCATTAGAAAAAAGGAGCCCAACTTGCTTTTTTGTAACTCATTGTGCAGCTTATTTCAGACAAGCGGCATTTAACTGATCTCTTCCGGTGAACTGAAATGCCATTATTTCACATGCTGAGTGTTATGACTAATCACAGCACGTCTGGAGCAGGTTGTGTCTTGTGGCCCTTCACTCTAATGCTCCTTATGACCACAACTCTTTCATTTTCCTACTGACTTTTTCTGCAGCCCTATGATTTCTGCTTTAAACTACTGAGTGCTCATCAATTCAACCCACCCCCAGTTGTGCCATATCTCCCTCTCCCTCTCTCCCTTATTTCAGTCCTCCTCCCCCTCTTCTCTTTGTGGTCGCACTCAAGAGTTCCTGAGCAAAAAAAAAAAAGGTGGGGTGGGGGTGGCGGGGGTGTAGAGGAGTGAACATGGTGGGGTGAGGGGGGGTTGAGTTGGGGTGGTGGTTGTCATGGATTCCTCACCATGGCAACCGACAAACGTTTACAAAGCATTGTGGAATTTCCTCATATCAGCTGGATTATTGGAGCCCTCAGAGACTGGCTCTCATTTGAAACAAACTCTGGATATCATCAGGACCCTGGCAGGGACTGGAACCCCACTGCCATCTTTTTCCCCTTCTCTTTTTGGAAAGAGTGGGGAAGTTGTATTTTTTCAATTTTTTCCCCCTGCCTGCTCCCCCCTTGCAGCTCCATTCTTCTCTCGTCCCTGCCTTGCTCCCGCTCTTTCTCTCACTGTCTCTGTTTTAAAAAAAGAGCTTTTGTGCCACTCCAATTTTAGCTTCCCTTTGCTATGCTGTTCACATTGTCACCCAGTGGACAGCATATTGGTGGCAGTGGGTCTGGTACCCCAGAGGAACTAAAGTCCTCTTGGTAATTTGAGCTCCTCTACTGTAAGTTTTCCACATGGGCCTGTTCTGCCCATCTGTGTGATACTGTTGGACTGCTTATGTGGCCATTGATTAGGGCCAAAGGTGGGCAACCACTGTGGCTCTGAGCGCTTTGGTGACTCAGCTTTACTTGGCAAAGACAGAGAACCGCTGAGGCCCAATGAATGCTCTGGTGGCTCCACAATATAGGGGGTGGGCTGTGAAAGCATTTATTTAGCATGGTTAGCCATGTGTAATAGTCTTATTCTTTTCTTTTAAACTTTATTTTTAACTGTAAAGGCATTATTATCATGATTTTATTTTTGTGAGGTATATAATTCCCCCTCTTCATGCCTCCCAGCATGCAGAACTCAGAGGGAGGGTCAGATACCACGACCAGCGTGACAGCGCTACGGACATCATCATCAGCCCAGGCTCCTGTGGTACAGCCCGTCCCAGCTTCCCAGCAGGTAGCGTAACACCTCTCCCCTTCTGTAATGACAGAATCACGTCTGTAGTGACTAAATTCTTCAACCCAAGGCTTTTCAGTCCTTAATTATATATAAGAAGTCCTTTTGGTGTCCAAACAGAAGACAGTGCAGCGTCTTTGTAACAAATTCTCTCCTTAATGCACTTACAGCTCATTCACTCACTCAGAAATAAGTCCCACCAGGAATGGATACATTTAAAATAAAATTTTATTCAGATTTGTATCTCATCAGCAGCTAAAGCAGCAATCTTCAACTCTGCCAACAGATGCTTCTTGTATCAGTTTACCATATGAAGGGGCTGCATGATAGCTGAGAGCTTTGGGTGCATACCACATGGGTGCAAATGCTCTCAGCAGCGAGTCCCCTGTTTGATTGGCTGGCAGGACCTATAGTTCATATAATTCACATGCCGTCTTTCCACACACTTACTGCTTGTCTCCGCTGCTCCTTTCTTTAAAAAAAAAAAAAAAAAAGGCAAAGAGAGCAGGTAGGATAAAGGCAAAAACTTTTTAAGGATAGTCAAAACATCTGTTTTCCTGACTGTGGATCTCACTGCTCTACATTTCTGCTAAGGACTGTGTGTCAGGCTTGAAGAAAAAAAATGTCATCTTTACTTTTCCCGAAACTAGGCTTAAAGTTTAGCATAAAACAACCACAAATGCTTGAATTAAGGCACTTTCCTGTGTGTTTTGCATGTTGTTTTTCTGCTGTATGTGTAGACCGGTGTGTTTGTGTGAGATTGTACGTGCATACCTATGTAATTCAGTTATGTCTTGTATCCACACAGAGGGTGCTGGTTCAAGCCACAGGCTCAGCTCAGAAGGGAGGACAAGTACAACAGCTTTCAGTACCCAGGGTCCAACAGGTCCCTCAGCAGGTACACAGTACTGTGCATACTTGTGCAGTGCTCTGAAAATACTTGTACACCTCTTGACTTTAATTCTAATTCTTACTTTTTGAATTTTTCCCGAGACACATATAGTATTTTACATTTAAGTAAGAATATGGTCATATTTTCCTGAAAAATTTATATAAGCAGATTTGCCAGAACAAGAATATAGTCTGTCTCTCAAAGATTTTTTTTTGTCATTTACAAATATTCGTCAGCTGCTCACATTGATTCAAAATTTTACATTCAAATTAGATAACGGTCCGTCTGAATAGTTGATAGTTGAGCTTTTCAATAAAAACAGAAACCAGATGGACCAACTTAAAGTCAGTGGTTAATGCTTTCCCATTGAAGAGAACAAAAGTTGTAATTTGTGAATGATGGTGCAAAAAAGGTTTATTAACACAAGTGAAAACTGTGTTTCTAAACTGCTGCTGCTCGTATAGAAACTGCATTTATTGACGTGGTTGCATACAGCAGATGTGAGTTATACATTCGTAAATGGATTTTTACTGCATGGAAGGTTTGATGCACGATGATCTCTTAGACTGCTGCTTCAACTCAATAGTTAATATCCACTCAAGTTATGTTTTTATTTGTTCTCCCTTTAATTGTGCTGGGTAGGTTCTGCGCTGGCTCTATTTCACTTAAAACCTAAGATTGCAAATCTTTAGGTTGTCTGTATTTTTGCACTAATCTACGCAGGTCTTTAAAACTGAGAGTTGGTTCTTTGGCTGTCTAAATACAAAGACCTGGTTAGGGATTTATTTACTGCTGTATTATTGTTGATGATAATGACATTTTTCTTGGTTTCTCTAATGTCTCTATTCAGTTTTGGTACCCGGTGATTCATAGAAACCTGTTGCAAAGTTGAGTGGTGTTCCTGTGGGCTTGAACCAAATCCCAGTAGCTCCTTAGTCTTTTGACCATTTTCATCCTTCAGTGTTTCATGCATCACCAGTTGTCTGTATGTCAGTTTTGTTTTTGGTAAATCGTGCATATGTATGGCTCTAAGTGGGGATCAGTTTAATTATGACTTTGCCAATTTTGATCAAATGTACAAATTAATCCACGTGTTTTAAATTCTTTTTGCTGATTTCAATGTATATTAAAAACATTTTTCTAACAGGAAATTTAGGAAACTCTGCTGTACACAACAGACGTTGGTTGGTTTAAACACAACCGCTCCTATGTTTAAACATCAAATTATATTATTGCAGGAGTGTCCTCGGGCAAATGACTGGGAATAAGCTAAGGGGTGCACATTTTTGCATTACATTGCATGTAAACACCTAAATGTTTACATGTATTGTCACCCTTGAATACTCCTTATTTATACTGTTGCCTTTTGCAGGTGCAGCAGGTGCAGCAGGTGCAGCATGTCTACCCATCTCAAGTCCAGTATGTAGGAGAAAGCGGAGATGCTGTATATACCAATGGAACAATGTGAGCAAAGTTATATCATCAGGTGTTTCACACCGACATGTTGCTATAGGCTGTGATGGTATATTATTTTTGTCTTACTTCAAAACAAAATATAGATCCTCGAACTAAATAGTTTTTTCCTTTTTAAATCGCAGTACAGAACCGCACATATTTGGCTCCACTCCAACTGCAGAGTCATCTTGAATTATGTATGAATGAGTGCTGTGTAAAACATAATGACAGCTGAGACTTTCAGACCACTTTTCTCATCATTTTAACTGTGTCACAACCAACTCCTTTTAAAGTGGCTATAATTGCAGTGCCAATTTTTTTGTTTTTCCTCCCACAGTTTGAATGTTTGATATGACTCCAGTGTGAACAAATATTTTGATGACATCAGTGAGATTCTTCTCCATGTCAACACAATTATGGATTATAGCAACAGCATTCCTGTTGTATTCCAGTTTTTTTTTTTTTTCTCATACATGACACAGAAGTCGACTTGCATCAGAGGGGAAATGTGTTTCCATGCTAATTACAATAATCTCTCCCCAGCCGAGCAGCCTACTCCTATAACCCTGAGACTCAGCTGTATGGGCAGAGCAGTGGAGGAACCTACTTTGACTCTCAGGCTGGTGGGACTCATGTCACCACGGTGGTCTCCTCTGCCAGTGGTGGCGTGCCCCCTCATGGCATGGTTGGAATTGCCATGGACGTGGGCAGTAGCCACATCATCTCCAGTGGCAGCACCTACCTGATCCATGGCGGAAGTATGGAGGGAAACCGCAACCACATATCACACTCATCACGCTCCTCTTCAGCTATGGTGAGCAACACCTGTCCCAGAGTTCCTGTGGTACTCCACAGCACATTTTATATATGTATATGTATATATATATATATATATATATATATATATATGTGTGTGTATGTGTCCTGAATGACCATTTTTTTTAAGGATTGTGCAGTCTGAGTTGGGGCCTTGTAGCTCCATATGAACACAGAGAGCAGAGTAGGGCAAGGCCATGAGCCTGCAGAAACGGGACATTGGCTTAAATAATTCAACGCTGCCTTGTTTCAGGGGTTTTCACAGGCACTTGAGCGCCCTACGAAACAAAGCAACCCCTGGGGCTCATTACCATTTGGCCAAGAGCCCTCTGGAGCCTTCTTAAGGCTTGGAGCACTGCCTGCTTCTTTTTCCTTTTCCTCCGTCCCCAGTTTGGCTGCAGCACCACATATCTTTTCTTTTTTGACTTGATTTTCTTCTACAGCTCCACAGAATGACTCACGTCATTCGACAGTCTAACTCTTTTTGTGCTACGATAGAATTAAATGTCATTGTATTTTGTACTTAAGTCATTGTAACAACTTACTCTGCCTTTTTAGTTTTATACATATTTTTACATTTGATAAGCTCTGGTATGATTGGCATTGTTGAACCTCTGTCCTAAATTTTGAGGTGACCTGTGCCCCTGTTTGTGGTTCCTATTTGCATACATTAGTATGTCTGACCCTAAGCCTTCAGTGAGCAGCTTAACCTTATGAGTCTCTTGATTTGCATGCTTTTGTCAGCCAATAATGGATTTGGCTACAACACTGACTGATTTTAATGGAAATGCAGAGATCTGGCTGCCCGCTAACAGTCTGATTTCCTTTATCTTTTTGTGTCCTTTCTGTCTTCATTATATCCCTGCTTATTTCTGTCCCCGTCCCTTTTCCTTTCTCTCCCTCACTCTCTGGCTTCCTCCCCTTTCTGTGTCCACTCTATTTTTTTTCTGTTTTGCATGCTTCTTCTTTCTTTAGCTTGAAATGGCGATTGAAAACCTCCAAAAGTCTGAAGGAATTGCAAGTCACAAAAGCAGCCTGCTCAACAGCCATGTAAGTCAACGAGAAACTTTCTTTGGAGAGGAAATGGGAGGGAAAAAAAGAAAGCTGTGGCTGAACCTGTAGGCTCTGTGTTCTATTTGTGCTCTGCTCAGTTGAACACACAGACTACTGCTAACTTACTTAATCTGCACTGTTCCACTGACATGCATAAATGTCTCAGTCAATTTTCGTCCTTGATCTGAACTTGCATTTGCTATCACTTTTCCCTAAGTGCAGATCTTGTATGTGTGGCTTGATACTCTGCATGAACTAATGTTGGTTTATTTTTTTTATTATTATTTTGAGATTTCTAGCATTTTCATCTCCAAATACCTAAATATGTGCACCCATTGGCAGTAGATTTTATTGCAGTGTAACTTCTGCTCTTCCCAAGAGGCTGTCAATCAATTGTAAAATAAATAAATACGTTTTAAGTAGCATTTCTGTGCAGAACATTTACTCGCAGAGGGAAATATGAGGTTGAGATTATTATCCTCAACTTCTAACCACAGTTGTTGTCTCACCATTTCAAAATAGTTTGTCCAAATTGCGTTTAAAGTACTTTCTTTAAACCCAATTTGCAAAAGGAGAGTTTGAACTTAGTAGATTCTTTGATAGTGCTTTTACAGGCAACACTAGGACAGAATAATGAGCCTTGGATGTTTGAAATTTCACTCAGCCAGCAGTTTCTAATACGGCAATCACTTACTGCCTGAATCAAGAAAATAAAGACCTAAACATAGCCTCGTTGGTAGAGCAGTGGTCGCTCTGGTGTTTAAAAATAGGAGGGTGTGTGTGTGTGTGTGTGTGTGCTCTGTCTTTTGATGTGATAATAAGATTCACTGCTTCTCTCTTGCTGGCCAGGTGACTATCACACAGTGGAGTTTGTCCCTTGGGGCAGCTGATTGTGCGAATGTGTCCTCTTTTGTGTATTTTTAGCTCCAGTGGTTGCTGGACAATTATGAGACAGCAGAAGGAGTGAGCCTACCCCGATGCTCCCTCTATAACCATTACCTGCGGCACTGTCGGGAACAGAAACTGGATCCGGTCAACGCAGCCTCCTTCGGCAAACTCATCCGCTCGGTCTTTATGGGCCTGAGGACCCGCCGCCTTGGCACCAGGTAGGAAGAGCTTGTTGCAGATGCTGATTACAGTAATCACACCGTCATTATAAATGTGATGAGTGTGATGATGCTCATAGGCATTGGAGACTTGCTGGTGGAAGGGGGGTAATGATAGTGATTACACCGACGGCAAGGCTTTTCCTCACTGGTTTCCGGCTTTTCTCTCGTGTCCACCAGAGGCAACTCAAAGTATCATTACTATGGCATCCGGGTGAAGCCAGACTCGCCACTCAACCGGCTGCAGGAGGACACCCAGTACATGGCCATGAGGCAGCAGCCTGTCCATCAAAAACAGAGGTCAGCCCTTTCTCGTCGTGTACCATCTATGTCCTCTTCCATATTTTGTGTTCTTTGATGGATGTTTCTCAACGTTCAGCTGTTTTTCTGCTCACTTAATGCCTTTTCTTACTTGTTTTTTTTTTTTTTGACAATTACTTTTTGATGTTTTGTGATGTTCATACGTAAATCAAATTTTGATTATGACACTGATCTTTCAGTGTTTCTTGCTGTGTAGTGTATATGAACTTTTCTTCCATCTTTTCTTCAGACACTAAAACATTACCACAATCAACAGTGTACATGTCTTTCCATGTGGAAAAACCTGGCCTTGTTTGTTTACCCGTGGCAGGATGGCTGTGCTAAAGTAAATAAGTGCAATTCTTAGTAAGAGTAAAAGTGATGGATTCGTCCCATCATTGGATTAGTAACACTTAAGCATTACTGTTTTAGTGGGTCAGGTAATGGAGCGGATGTCTTCCAGTGAGAAGATTGGTACTTAGAAGGAGCTGAGGGTGAACCGCCAAAGTGTCACTGAGCTAGACACTGAACTCCACTTTGTCCTGGATGTGCTCATCGATGTGTGGCTGAAAAAAATGAGTTCATCACAACTTCTGTTTATTTGACTTTCTTCTCCCATTATTCTAATCACAGACCACTCACAACTATACTTTCAACTACTGAGGACAGCTGTGTGCGGGATATAGATGAGTTTTCACTTTGTAATCCCACCAAATCAAAAATCACCCAAAAACAAAACCTTTCCACTAATTATTTCATTAATCAGCCCAGGTTTGCGTCAGTTTGTGCTCATGTGGGAATTATGAAATTATAAAATGTTCTTTTTAACTCTTGTTTTACTTGTTTTTAAATTAGAATTCTTTCTTTTCTCTGCTCTCCTAAAGCTGCACACTAACTTACATGCCCTGCCCTCGTGTCTCTGCACAGGTTCAAACCTCTACAGAAGGTGGATAGTATGTCTGACAGCCTGTGTGGGAGCTCTCAGCACTGCAGCAGCACTCCAGAGCAGTCGGTGGCTGCTCAAAGCCAACACCACCAGCAGTACATAGGTGAGGATGAGCTGCCATTAGAACTCGCAACTCTTCTGTTGTCCAGTTTTTTGTTTTTTCTTATATAATTTGAAGTAATTGATCATATTTGGCACAGTCTTATGTTTGCTTTCCACTTGTGTAGAATCTAAACGTATACCATGAAAACCCAGACTGATGGGGTAAAAAAAACAGGCGTCTTATTTGTGTAGTGACATACTATATGAACCTACCATCTTAACTAATACAGTTAACGCCGTACACTTCATATAAAGGTCGATTTGTATTTCTTTGAGGATCTGTGGGTGACGTCTTTTTTTTTTTCTTTTTTCAAATGCAGATACATCTCACACCTTGCCTCCATTTCCTTCTCCTGACTTGGGCACGCAGCCTCTGCCCGAGCGCATCAACATGACTGACATCAAGAAGTTGCAAACAGTCTATAGAGACCACTGCGAGGTGGGTTCCATCCCTGTAGAACTTTTAAAATCTACATGTTGAGCTGGGGCTACACTTCTAATCAGAATATCTGTTAACTGTGAGAAGCATAGTGACAGCTGAAAGATGTATAGCATGTTAAATATAAAATATGTGTTCTGCTGAAAATACTCTCTAAGAGATGCACCATGTATCCCATGTTTGTCCTTTCTAGAAGAGATTAATTGGGAAACCAGTCCTCAGGTGTCCTGTTCGTAAACAATGATCTAAGGTGTTTTAAGAAAGAGATCCGGAGAAATGGTGTATTACATAACATCGTTTTACTCATAGTTCGAGTATAATTCATAGTCTCATCATCGAATAGTAAATTAGAGTCGGCAGAGGACGAAACACTGGCAATGAGGAGTAGAAATAATACCGAACATCAGAATTTGGGGCTTTACAGACAGGAGAGAAGCTGCGATTAAAGCAGCAAAGCTCTGGCTTCATCATATTATCCCTGCCCTCCCCTTGTCCAGCTTCTCCACACTCCCTTTGTTCCGGCCGTCTTTTCATCTCTGTGCAGCTTTCAAGACATGCCAATTAACCTTTCAGCGCGCTGGGTGGACATCTCGGTGTCTTTGTGGTGGCCTCCCCTCAGGCCTTTGTGTTGCCTTGTCTGTGGACAGGCACATGGGCTCCTGTCTTTGTCTGCCAGGGCATTTCTGTCACTCTCACAGCTCTCGCTGCCTCTGAGTGTTTAATGTTTATGCATTTCACTTTTTTTTTTTTTTTTCTTCGAGCCTGCGAGCCAGCAGTGACCTGTTAAGACATTATCACCGACTTTTAGTTGATTTTAAAGTGGCATTATTTAAAGTTTCACCACAAAAAACACAGTTTTATATTTTTTGTCTCAACTTTCATAGAGTTAATGGCTTATTTTAAAGGGGCTGTCAGTGGATCCTTATCAACCATGGAGTGTGTCTACTAATGTCATGGTAACACCTGATGCCAGAACAGGTCTCATTAAAGTAATGTGCACAAATGATTGAGTGTTAAATAAAACACTCTGTAAACCACAGTAGTTGTTGTATCAGTGCACAGACATGAGTGGTTTCGTTCGGGGAAGCTCTGCCGCAGGCTGCTCGCCTGTCTGTCTGTGACTCTGCATGTGAACACGTGTTGTTTCTTCCACACTTTTTCTTTTTTCTTTTTTTTCAAAGCATGCTGTTTTTCTTGTGTGGGGGAGAGAAAAACAGGGGAGGTAAAATGCTCTTGTTTGGAGGGAATGGGAAATTCTCCCTTTTGTTTTGGAGTTCTGTGTTTGACCTGTTGCTGGGGGCAACCGTAAACATGGTTCCCATGGCAACGACCAGGGAGGAAGCAAAAACCTATCATGTGATTGAGGCTTACGCTGCTGTGTAACAAGATCCAGCAGCAAGTGCATGTCCTGCCAGATCAAGAGAAGAGAATCTCTGGGCACAGAGTGAATCGTACGCTTCTACTCAACAGACGTGCAATGTTGAGGTTTGCTGAGCTGTTTGAGACCAGCACAGACAGATTGTCCTTTTCGTCAGATTGAATGTCCTCTGGTCTGATGGACTGCCTTTAACTTCCCTGCAAATGAATGTGCTGAGGTTAAGGGTTCTGAGCCATAATATCATTTTAGATCAAAAGCTTGCCACTGCTTCGTTTTGTTTACTTATATCCAGTATATGCAGCTTTCAAAGAAGGCTCACACATACAACAGGAAGGAGGAAGTCTCATAGATTAGTTCAGGTCACTGACAGTAAGCAAATGCATGCACAAATGTGAGACTGAGTTCTGTGAAGGCATTCAAATAAATATTCTTTAAAAAAAGCAAGTAAAATGGAAAAGATAGTCCAGCTGAAGCCTTAGACGTGGCCAGTGGGATTCTCCTGATGATTAATGTGCAGGGAGCTGTGTTTGAGCTGGCTCATTGTCTAACCAGGAGGGCCGAGGTTGAGCGAGAGGCTGCCTGCCCGCCTGCCTGTAGAAACTTTGTTGTGTGTCTGGTTGCCATGGTTCAGCTCTGTATGTTTTGTCCCTCCTCCCTCTTCCTCCCTCCCTCCTTTGCTACTCTCCGGCAGGCTACTTTGGATGTGGTGATGAACCTCCAGTTCCACTATATTGAAAAACTCTGGCAGACCTTTTGGTATTCAACACCGCCATCTAGTGATGGAAGCACCACCATCCCCAACAGGTCAGATTACAGACAGGAAAAGGCTTCTGTGTTTACAGCTCATGACTATATGATCTTATGGTGTCACCTCTAAAGCTGAATTCACCTGAGTTTAGAAAGACGGCAGTATTTACCCTTTTTTTTTCTGTGTGTAGTGATGATGACGTGGAAGGAATGATTTCCAGAGAGAAGCTTGTGGCTCTGTGTAAATATGAACCAGTCAGACTGTGGATGAGGAGCTGTGATCACATCCTCTACCAGGCCCTGGTGGAGATCCTCATCCCTGATGTGTTGCGTCCTGTTCCCAGTAAGTACAACTGCTGCTTTCCTTTTTTTAAATTTTTTTTTAATCGTTTTTAAAGAAAGATGCCATTGATTTGAGAAATTCATTCAAATCATGGAATTCAAAATAAGTTGCCCAAATCCAGACATATGCAGACTTGGAACCATCTTTAGTTAGAATGAATAAATCCATGAAGCACAGGATGAATTTAATGTATGACACCCTGGAGTCCTGACACAACACCCAGCGTGTGTTTTCTCAGTATTGCCGTTTTATCCATGTATATATTTTCAGTTTGTAATCCAGGCTGTTCTGTTTCCTCAGGCACTCTCACTCAGGCCATCCGAAACTTTGCCAAGAGTTTGGAGGGCTGGCTGACAAACGCCATGGCCAACTTCCCTCAAGAGACCGTTCGCACTAAGGTAACAAGAATATTTCCCTCTTCTACTGTTTGTTATTCTGTATGAACGCATGACTTATGTATGGAAGCTGTCTGCTGCCTTTTTCTTCTTTTTACATCTTTAGTAAGTTGCAGACTTCAAATGTTTCTACATGCTAATTTTGTAAAATCAAACACCCATCTAATGTCACAAGGCCTTTTACTTACAATCATTGAGGTGAATTTACATTTTTAATCTGGACTTATTTTGTAGAGGTGTTCTTGTCACGTTAAAAGGGTAAATATTTTTGCAGGTGGCGGTGGTCAGCGCGTTTGCTCAGACTTTGAGACGCTACACCAGTCTGAACCATTTGGCGCAAGCAGCACGTGCCGTCCTTCAGAACACCTCCCAGATCAACCAGATGCTCTCCGACCTGAACAGGGTGGACTTTGCCAACGTCCAGGTAAAGCCGTTCGGCAGCTTTCAGGTCATTTTAAAGTGAGGATTGGGTTTAAATGTCGGCCGTGCGTCGTCAGCATTGTGTTTGCAGCTAACACTGTGGCTGTGTGGGTTGTGTCTTTAACAGGAGCAGGCGTCGTGGGTGTGTCAGTGTGATGAGAGCGTGGTTCAGCGTCTGGAGCAGGACTTTAAGGTCACCCTGCAGCAGCAGAGCTCTCTGGACCAGTGGGCTACCTGGCTGGATAACGTGGTCTCTCAGGTTCTGAAACCTCACCAGGGCAGCCCCAGCTTCCCCAAAGCTGCTCGCCAGTTCCTGCTCAAGTGGTCCTTCTACAGGTACGGGAGTGGAACACTGAAACTCAGTGAAATGCAGTAGTTTCCAATGTGATCGTGAGTCTGTGAGACACCATTTCATGGATTACTTTCCTTTCTGTAGCTCGATGGTGATCAGAGATCTGACCCTGCGCAGTGCTGCTAGTTTCGGCTCCTTCCACTTGATCCGCCTGCTTTATGATGAGTACATGTTTTACCTGGTGGAACACCGCGTGGCTCAGGCCACTGGAGAAACTCCAATCGCTGTTATGGGAGAGGTAAACGAGAAGATCTCAATGAGGAGACATACTGTCAGAATACTTGAATATGATTCAATGCGTAAAAATTTTTTTGACAAAAACTCTCGTAACACTTGAATTACAGTTCAGTGACCTGAGCTCTATGATGCCATCTCTCATGGAAAAGGGTAAGCCTTCATCTTTAAGAATTACGTTTGGCTCTGGGTTTTACAAGCATGTCCCAAAAAATGCAGATATTCTATATTTTACAACATTTTTCTTATTGGCATTAAATCCCAGCTCTCTTATCATATTTATCAGAGTAACACCTTTGCTTTGGGTGATTTCTATTTTTTTTTATTATTATTTTTTCATTATTAGTGAACATTGGTGTAAAAGCATAACGCTGAAGGAAATGACTGAATACATTTTACATTTTTTAAATTCATTTATAACATTTTCATGCCACTTTAACCAGTGTCAATGATCCTCTACCAAAGCCAGTCCTGGCAGTACCACAGCCAGGGCAAATTTCACCATAACCTCCTGGTCAGACATCTCATTTCAAAGCCACTGATGACTTGTTCATGTTGTTCTGCATCCCCACACACCTGAGCGTCAAATGTCTCGAATCATTTGGAGAAATTTGTTCCACGGGAACAGTGTTTGTTGAAAACTACAGTGGACTACAGTGGTATGAGGGAATTATGCAAGCTTTTCTAATGATGTTTGGCTGCTACCGAAGACACAGCTTTTTAATGAGCGTCTTCAGTAGCAGCCACTGGGCTGGGAGTGGAGATAAAAAGTATGGGGCAGTGAACTGTCATATCACAACAGTGACTTAATAAAACCATGTTTATCTTTTAAAATCCTCTCCTTTCTGCCTACAGTCATCTTCCTTTGATCCTTGTCACGTAACCTCAATACCATTAACCTCCACGGTCACCAATCTGTTCTCCCCTTCTGTGCCACCAGATACGCCGTTCTCTGAGATGAGTAACTTAGGCAGTGACGCTGATGCGACCAGGGGACCTTCTGAACCAGCTGTAAAGAGGGAGCGGATTGAAATGAGCCACCCTCTGCAGGAGATGTGAGTTCTGTCTGCAATCCACAGGGAGCAGCATCTCTCTGAGAAGTGGCGTTTGGAGCCTTAAGGAACGCAGCGGTGTCCTTTTTTCTGCAGTCGGTGTGCAATGTAAATAGAAAAGAGTGTAGCAGCGTTGGTCCTCCCCTCACTAGTGTTTATAAGGGCGGTGAACCTTTCTTTTTTTTTTTTTTAACTCACAGGGGTGTAACACAGCTCTGCTTGTTTCTGTTTTTGTTGCAACTGTGAAAACAAATAATTTTTGTGCAGTACCTTCTTATTGGATATATAACTTTGAGTGGTGGTGTTTGTGATTCATCTTCTCTCTTTTTTTTTGTTTTGAATTTCAGTTAGCTGTGCCATAGTGTAATTTGAGTGCCTTAGATCGCTAACTTTGAAACCACCACTGCAGATGTCTGTCCCTCAGCTGTGCCTCTACCGCAGTATGAATGTATCGTCTCCAAACCTCAAACATTCGAAGCACCTTTAACGTTGATCAGGTGTTGATGTGCTCTTCTTGTCTCTTCTGCTGCAGCTCGTAGCAAACGCATGAAAAAGGGTAAAAGAAAATAGGAACAAACAGCCTACTGACCCAAAGGACTTTTCCCCTCGGTTATTCCCACCAGCTTAGTCAAACCCAAGCTCTGCGTCAGGCAGCTGGACTTCATAATGTGGCTGTAGTCAGGAAGGCAGGGAGTAAGACGTTGGTTCGTTTACCTCAGATTTCTATGCTGTGCTCAGTTTGGCTCTGATGACATGAGAAGTACTTAAAAAAACAAAAAAACAAAACAAAAAAAAATGTAGCCTCTGTTCTGTGTCTCACTCCTGTAAATAGTTTTCCATGTTGGTCTCAAACCTGTGACGGCTCTAAAAGCTGTTAGGATACATGTACAGACCTGTGGTAGTTCACTCAGTCATCACAGAGTTGGAATAATATCCAGAGTAATCAGTTTAATGGAGACTGGATGTTAAATACAATACATGTCAGAGCTTTGGACCTGTAAACCAAAACCCTTACACAAATAAAGGATCTGGTTGGCGTCTGAGCCAGCACACGCTCCCCAGACTTCAGATACTTTGACCTCATGCTGTTACTCAGTTAAAGTCTTATATTCTGTTTGAAAAAGATAGGAAAATTCGGGGAACTTGTTCATGATAAATTATATATATATATATATATACACACACACATATAGATACATACATAGAACTTTATATGATGTAGAAAGTGCGTGCTCTGTGGCCTAATCGCTCTTCTGATGCTGTACTTGTCTGGTCACATTGTATCAGAAGAAAATGCTTCAATGTGTAACTGATTAAACTGGCATGTTTGATTAAATAGTTTCCAATCCCAGCTGTTAAATGTATAAAATTTAGTCATTCAAATTTAGTTAGTGGTGCTGCTGCTGCTCCCCAGTAAACTATTAAACTGTCCCAAGAAAAGATCCTATTTATATGAACTAATCTGATTTGATGGATTTCCGCTTTGTGTTGGAATCTGTTTGGTTGTTTAATTCTTACATCGTCCCCCACCCCAGCCCCCTCCTTCTTCCCCCCTCCAAGATGATTTTGTTGTAGCAATGAGAGTCTTTGAGTTTGACTTATTTAAGGCTTTTTGTAACTTGTGCCTGTCACAGTAATTTGCCTTAAAGTGCTTTGGAAAAAAATAATTTCTATGTGTACTTTGTAATGTTTTGTAAGGCTGTTTTAGATCTTTTGGCGGAGGATTATTTTTTATTGAACTAGGTTCTTCTTACAAGTATACCGAACCCTTATTTTTGTGTCTTTTTAAACCTGTTCTTGACTACACTTTAACTAGCCTACGGACAGATGATGGTCTGTAAAAAAAACTGCATAGTTCAGCTGTATTTTGTACTTGGTCACAACGTGTAATAAACTGGTGGAAACCAAAATATTCGAGTACATTTATTATTAGTAGTATTTTTTTATTTCTCTTTTTTAAATCAAAAATCAACATCACAAAACCTATTGGAACAAATGTCAGATTTACAAACAGCTTTTTCTACAGTTTGGTAGATTTTTTCCTCACAAATGAATCTTCGATCCTTTAGGATAATATAGAGATACACTATTTACATAATTTAAAAATCCTAGTTCCCATGGCAACTCAGCTCCAGAGCGTAATATGTTTAATTAAAACTAACACTTTTTTTTTTTTTTTTTTTTCCCGCTCTGTAATTTAAGAAATATTCAGACATCTAGCTTAGTTTCGCAGTTTTCGGATACGAAGGCACACAACACAATGAGGAGAGTCAATTTTTTTTTCTCCTGGAAAAGTACAACGTACAACACAAAACTTAAGTTAGAAAAAGGAACAAAAAAGCTTGGTCCTAAAGCAGCAGGACAGTCAGAAGTAAGTGCACGTTGTCCTCCACGGCTGAGTACAGCAGCTTTGTTTTACCGGGAACAACCTCTCGTGGGAAAAGTTCTCCCAATCGGTGGCGATGGGTCTTTACACGGTTCACAAGAAGCAGCCCGCCATGTACTTTCCTGTCAAAGACGAATATAAAATATGTTGAAGACACAGTCCGCTTGGAATCAAAGTGAAATGTAACAGAACTTTCTCCTCACACCTTTAAAATGTCATTAATTAACAAGCGACATCTTTGTTCAATCTGTGAATCGAGCGTAAAAACGACTACTTAAATATAACGAGTGCTGCACTGTTTGGGCGAGCACGGAACCTTTGTTTCCTGGCAACTTTCACCATGGCATCGTGACTGCAGCTTTTCCTGCATCCAGCTATGAAATACTCCTCTAATGAGGTGTTTAGAGCTCATTACAGGTGCTGGTAGGTGGAGTTTGTTATTGTTGGGTAAAGCCAGACGAACTTCCCCAATTTCCAGTTTCAGTGTTTCATTTAAACTATTGAAGCGAGATCGAACCCCCAGCAACAAGGCTAGCAAGGGTATGGTCTTAACCACTGTAAACAATTACGGTAAAAAAAAAAAATCTATTAAACTCAAAAAAATGTTCTTTACACAAACTATTAAAGCTTTTCTCCTGGAAAGGAGCTCATAACCTGTTTCTTACTGGTAAATATGGAATAAAGCCATCTGCACATCATTTTGTGTTGCAGAGCTGTAAAAAAGCCTCAGTTTTGTAATCGTGAGGTTATAAATGTTCATGGGTTTTCTCACTTTTACAACAATTCCCAACGATTGCCGTTGAATACACAACGTTAGATTCACGGCAGTTAGAGAGCTTGACATGAGCAATTAGCCGAAATCCAGAATCTGAGAATTTAACGGCAGCAAAAAGAAGCTAATTCTCACATTTGGAAAAACTAGAGTTAATACATGTTTAGTATTTTAATGTGAGACATGGCAGATGAGACTTGTTATCATAATTCTTGGTAATTTTGAGGTCGTCATTCCATTTATGGATTAACTGCGCACTTTGAGTTTCGTTAAATCTGATTCAAAAGTAAATAGTGAAAAGCAATACTGTGATGAACCCTGTGAGTGGTCCATAGTGGGCCTGATAGCTTGTGTACTGTATATTTGTAAATGTTCAGAGTACCTGTGGCGAATCTCTTCTTGACCAGCGACATGCGGTAGCGGTTGCCCACCAGCTCCACATCCATGCCCGACAGCGAGGTCCCGGAGCCCACAAACTGCACAGCGAGGCTGGGCGGAGGGCCGCGGGGAGCCTCCAGGCACTGCCAGCTGGCACACAGAGTCCCTGAGCCTGACACACACACACACACACACACACACACACACACACCATGTTTAATGTACTGCTGTAATAAAAAGATTTAAGGGGGCGTCAACAGGAAAAATGGCCCAG
The DNA here is from genome assembly GCF_036924035.1 of Leuresthes tenuis. NCBI lineage: Eukaryota > Metazoa > Chordata > Actinopteri > Atheriniformes > Atherinopsidae > Leuresthes > Leuresthes tenuis. The sequence goes on along the minus strand of NW_027325361.1, from coordinate 9,337,774 downwards.
ACTCAGTCAGCACGGTTACATGCACGTTGAGCTCTGGTTACAATTCGACTTTGTCCCAGTACACGTGCACAGGAGTGAAACCGAGTCATTGACCATCATATATGTTCATCATCACAACAACTGTTTTGACGAGATGTAGAGGTGTGAAACCATTCAATATCGGGTCAAGTTGAAAACACGGTCACCAACTTTTATTAGAAACCTCATGAGTTAAAAGTAAGAGAACCTGTTCAGACCTGATGCAAACATCTGTCCTGAGTGATCCAAGCACCAAGTAAAAGTGTGAATGCACTCAGGATTCAGAGGTGCTCCAGGACACTTCTACCCACATTCTTATGATATTCTGAACTCAATCAGTCGCCACATCGTCATGGAAATACTCCGAGAGTACAACCCCAAAGCTCCAGATCTGTCCTTTCAGTCCAAGGAGTCACCTTCTAACAGGCCCTGACCCGTGGCTGTTTACCCAGCAGGCAGTGTACTTTCTGAAGCTCCTATGGTCACAATTAAGTGTTTTTTCTTTATTGGTTTGTTGTTGGCACGGATTGTTTGTGCACAGCGTTAGTTCAGATATGTTTAAAGCAGCAGAGCTCTTACCTTTACTGTGGTTGGTTGGGGAAAGGTTGGGCAGTTTCCACATCAGCCGTCGTTCCTCAGCATTCCTGCAAAAGAAGAAAGAATAGTTAGTGGGACCTGATCCTTTGATGACAGTATAAATGGCTTTTTTTTTGGTGTTGAACACTCTAAATCAAATACAGCTGCTCTTCGGGTAAATCACCAAGTTTCAGTAGCGTGTATCCACACAGAAACTAATGTCTCAGTGTGAAAGAAAACTTTTTTGTCCCGTAATACAAAAAGTTTTAGTAATGTAAATGTCTTTGTGTATATAGTTGAGCTTCAAGTTACATTCCACTAAATTGTTCTCGGTGTCAACTGCTGACATTAACTGGTTGGCTGCCTGTCTTGTCTCTTAACAAGTGAGGTATAAAAAGTAGAATTATTTCTGTAAGTTTAGTCTCTGTTGTCAGAAAACAACTAATATATGGCAGCCTACCAACTGTTCTGCTGCTTTCAACACAGAATATCATCAATCAAAGCATTAACTTTTTAATTCATTAATTATGATTGGGAACTTCACACTTTCAGATCTGTGTGGTCATGTGGTGATCTCTTATCTTGAGGCTAACTTGCTTCAGAGTAAGTTTGGTTTCCTGAATAGGAAGAAGCATACGAGGTGAGCCAGCTTCATATAGAGAGACAGGCTGACAAGCACACTGACATCAGCCTCAGCCTCCCTAATCTTTAAAGACTCAACGACAGCAGCCGAGCCTCTACATTGTGAGCACAGGTTTCATTTCTGATTCAGTTTGGGCATTAACGTAATTCTCTTGATGGCATTCATCAGCTTAATAACAGATCCGTCTTTGAAAGAAATTGCTCCATCATCTCATCATTGCGGCTCACCAGGAGGCAGGCGGCTGGCACTGCAGGTCTGTGGCAGTGTGGTCCAGAGGCAGCAGCACCTGGACGGCGGTGAGCTGGGTGGAGGGTGCGGTGGCAGGGCAGCAGTGATAATCCAGGGACACACGGGTCACCGTGCCGCTCCGCTGACACTCAGCTGACAGGAGGAGAGGAGCCCGACCCGGATCCTGAGACGACACCTGATAAAGAAAGGAGGCTTGCAATGAGTGTATCATCTTAATTACCAAGATATTTCCTCATGACTCCCCAAATGATCCAGCGAGTAAACTTTAAACAAAAACAAATGGCAGCAGACACTACGAAGGACAGGGTTCAGTGATAAACAAACACAAAAGGAGATTTATATTTATATGGGAATTCCTGGGAAATCCAGTAACATCTAAGATCCATGAGGTAAAACTGTACCACAGTGGCATAAAGAAGTAGATGCTTTAAGATGTATCTGTCACAAGCTTGTTTCAATCTCAATGGAATTGTTTCCCCTGGCTGAATAAAAAATAGGATAAAAATATCTACAGGATGAGAATCTTAAATCCTGACCTGATATTTGAGCAGGCCAACGTTGTAGTACGAAGCCTGGGGGTTGAGTTCAGCCTCTCTCTGCAGGTAGAGCTGCAGAGCCTGCATGTTGAACCAGAAGTCTCTGGTGTCTGGATCAGTCTGAGAAGGATCACTATGGAGACGCAGACATGACATAAGGATAAAGATTTGATACTGGAGTGGACAGGATTGTAGTGCAAAGAACAGAAGGTGACTGACCTGTAGAGCAGCTTTTGATTGGGAAGGAAGTGATCAATCCTCGAGATATTGACCAGTCTGAAGCTGAGCACCGGAACGTTGGGATTGGCTGTGAAAATCCGGGTGATTCCTGCTGGGAAGGACATCGTCAGGTCGCCTGTGATCTTCACAAGACAGCTGAAGAAAGAAGAAAACAAAACAAGTTGGTTTACTCGTGTTTTTCTTACCCCGAGTTAACTCAATCAATGACTCAACGAGTCAGCACACAACAGAGAATGTTTCTGGAAAACCACACTGACCGGTTGTGCTGGCCACCTTTGAAGTAGGCATTGATATATTCTGTTATGGCGGCAGCTACCGGCCAGGCCTCCTGCATGCTGAGAGAAATGGGACTGGGACCTCTGGACAGGTGCACTGAGGAGGACAAATGCAGGAGCTGTGAGTCGCATTGTTACAAAATAAAAAGTCACTTTTAAAGGGATAGTTTTGAGAAGTATGCTTACCATACACGTTTGAAAATCAATAACAATACACTTCCTTGCCTTGATGATAAGTTCATTATCCCTTTTTCAGTAAATATAAACCTTCCATCTAGAGCTAGTTAACTTAGCTTATCACAAATACTTGAAAGGGGCTCTGATGCTGAGGGAGATGGATTCTTTTTTTATAAAGCAGAAAAACAGCCATTTCTGAACTGGGAAAGACGGACATAGCCACTGGTTGTGAAACGTAAAGCCGTTGAGAAATGCTTTGGAGTTCAGTGCCATTCACAGCTCCAACAGGCTCCCGTTCAAAGAGCCAGTGAAGCTCACTCATTCATTTATCCAACGGAGTTCTGTGTTGCATGCTTTCAGTTTGGAGCTGTGATTATTTGGCTTACACTGTCTCTGTTGGTGGTCCTGGTGCTGGTAGGGCAGGGGTGAGGCTTGCACCACTCTGGCAGGACTGGGTGCTCGGTTTTGCACCCCCCACTCACAGTCTCTGCCCTGAGGCCCCCACTCACTGGGGCTGGAGGAGGAAGAGGAGGTGAGGGAAGGGCAGGGCTCAAGCATCGGGGAGGAACACAATGACCGGGACTGAAACACAGAGGGGAGGGGGACAGAGACGATCTCATGACTGCTGTCGAGATGATGCCCCAAACTGATCAGATACTTCCAGAGTGCAGGAAATGAATGACGGACACTCACCCTTTCACTGCCGCTGAGTCGGGCCGAGGACCTCTTGGCCCGAGTCGCTCTCTGAGGAGCAGCTGCAACCACCTCAGCTGTCTCCTGTCTGAAGTTATGTTTGGAACCTTTTGGAGACACAAACACAAAGCCACTCAATCTGAATCACACACTGGACTGAAGAGTAAAAGCAGACATCAGAAATGTGTTCAGAGGACCTGAAAAAAGCTGCCAGCAAATGTGACATCTTATCTGCATCTTATTTGCACCGAGAGATTAAACATTCTGTTAGTGTGTGACTGTGCTTCAAAGAGATTTCCCTCTGTAGTGAGGAAGAACTGTGTTAATCACTTGTATCCACAGTCAGTTCTCACCAACAGACGAGTTCTACTTGATATAGACCATTAGGAAAGAGAGTATGAGGAACCAGTGATGTGTTGGAACACTTAGAACTCACTGCAAAGATGCCATTACAAAACAAATTCTTTTCTTTTGTTTTTTAAATAAAAACACACACAAAACACTAAATGACGAGCAACCCTAACCCTCGAACAGTCAGTAGAGGCTGAAACTAATGACACATTTTTATTTAAATAAGTAGATGTCTAAATATTTTTTTATTTTTAGTTTGATAGAAAGTTTAAAACTGCTCAGTGAAACATTTCTGATCCTCTATTTCTCCATCACAGTTTGGCATAAAAAACTTTTGACTTCACATAAAAGGTTTTAACTTCCAGAAACTAACCAACACGAGGTTTACTGGCGTTTTACTTCACAGCTGTCTCTAGGACCCACCTCATGTGAGAGATAAACTGAAGCTGGACTTAGAGTAGTAGCAGAGAGCTCCAGGTGGGTGGCTCTTTTGTCGTTTTTATCTGAGAATTTAACAGCCAAATAACATGAAAGTAAATCATTTAGTACCCTTGTGAGAGCCGACGTTGCAGGTTATCTGAGTGTTCAGATCCAGACAGTCCTGATCTTTGTCTGTCGAAAAACACAGATCCTCCTGAGGTCCTGAATGCCTCGTGAGGGGAGGGGCGTTCCTACGTGGCTCGCTTTCTGATGATCGATGTTTTCTCCTCTCTCCACCACCTCCTCCTTCACCTTTTCCGCCTCCTTCCTGTGATTTGGAGCAGACACCTTCACTAAATGGGTTGTGGACTGAGTTCCAGTGCTTCAGCTCCTTCTTGGTCTGAGTTGAAGGTAAAGAGTTTGAAGTGGCATCGAGACCCAGTCTGCTGCTGTTAGTGGAGCTGCTGCTGCTGCTTTGCTGAGGCACCATCCCACCTGCTGCAGCAAGCGACGACTGGTGCGTTGGACTGCCAATCATCGTGATGGCAAACGGATCATCACAAGTGACAGGAGGGGGGAGGCTACGGTCTCGCTTCCTGTCTTTTTCTTTACGATTGGAGGCGGATGATGACGAAGAAGAGGAGGGGGGTGGAAGTGTCTTGGTATCGGAGAGGGAGGCAGAAAATGGGTCCCCGCGTACTTCCTTTCCCCTGCCCTCCTGGGATGGGCGAGGCGGTGGGCACGCCCAGGCGTCAGGCAGGTTTGATGTCTCCTGGGTGACTGTCCTCTCAAAGGCAGCAAGGAAAGGGTCTTCAGGTGGAATGTGCTTGCAGTTCCACACCGACGACTCCATCTCAGGTGGGTGGAGGGACTGAGAGAAAGCAGGGAACCGCACAGGCAAGGGGTCCATATCTGGAGGGACACGCGATGGACGTGACGAGGTAACAGACCAGACGTTGGTGGGTTCGTCCTGAGGGTTAGGACTGGGCCGAGGGGACGGGTCAAGGAAAGCAGAGAGGAAAGGATCCACTGGTCGCCCCAGCGGTTGTGTCTGCTCTTTACTCTGTGACACAGGAGGCCAAGCTGCCCAGCCCACAGGCTCAGGAGAGGGCCCAAGAGGCTGATGGGAAGGTGAGTCCAGGCCCGAGTCTTCGACATTCTCTGGTGATGAGGAATCGGACGAGAAGGCAGCATCTGACACACATAAAAAACAAAGTCAGCACAGTAAATCAGGTTGTCATTAACAAAGGGAAACAAAATCCCCTTAAAAGTTTTAGGGAAAATAAGCAAAAACTAAACCCCAGTAGGTGTTGTTTGGCCCAAAAAGGAGGCACTATATTTTCTGGACATAACAGGTGAAAAAATGGGATGGCATTATATTAGAAAGGAGGGCATTTGAGGGTATTCGCTTTGATTTAACTAAGTCTTATTAGATCTTATTTAAAATCAGAACCCTTCACATCATAAAGTCTCTTTTCTGCCTACCTCTGGCTATGATCATGTTGTTTAAGTTCCTTGCTTTAAACATCTAAGAAGCCATTTTGTGGATACCTTTGCAGAGTCATCACGTGTTCACCGCAAGACAAGTGGAGAAATTGGCTCTCAGATATCTGAAGAGCTTTGGGATGAGGGGGCCAACACGATCAAAGGCTGCTCCAATAGTGCCAGAGGTACGCTTGCACTGTTTAGGCATCCAATTAGTTTTTAAAAAGGCAAGACTTAAGACTACTTTCCCACTGAGTTTCAGCTCTCTCCATAAACCAATGAGCGACTTCATCTTTCCTCATCTTGAACAAAAATACAGTATTTTGCCCATACAAGACCAAACTAAGGATGTCATTTCCACTGGTAATGAGAGACCTCTTATTTTAGAAAATCTCAAATTTCAGGTCTCTGAACATTGTCTGAGTAATTTCCAGCTGCTACACTCCACGTGATAATATTGATAGCTCCTTCATCTCACCTTCTATTGCTATTGTTCACTCAGAGACTGTAAAGAGTGCTTTTTACACCCTCTGTCTTGCCTTTCAGGCTATTCACAGGCTGCCAAGGCTTTTATTCTCCTTCAGATTATCACAGCAAACAATACAAATTGTAATAATTTGTCATTTAATGTTTCTTTGGATTACATTTTATCTGTTCGTGGGTGTGATAAGATGCAGACCATTCTTCAAACTGAAGTTCATCACGAGGTGAGGGTGAGCGAACACCTATATGAGCCATAAAAGTGGGTCCATGTTTTCTTTAATACGTAAGAGTGTTTTATGAAGACTTTATTCTCATCCTAAACTGAGAAAAAAGGCAGGTGCAGGACAAGAGTTAATCATCTTACAATGGCTCCAACATGGAAATTGCAGGTGTGTTAATGACTTGCTTTCCACTTAGGGGAGTATCTGCGTCTGTGCACGCAGATCCATTATCATGGCCTCATGGGATACCTAATGGAAGAGAGCCGCCAATATTTCCACCTCTGCTGTCATCAGTGATGTTACTCATCAGTGATGTGATCATCAGGTGTGAAAACATCTATTAGGGTCGTCTTACAATTGTCCCAATATGAATACAGGGGAAAAAAAGTTTAGGGGAAAATAATTTTTAAAACTTTTCCTACATTCAGAAGCACCGAAAGTGTTCTGCTCTCTGAGCTGTTCCCGGCTGTCAAAGCTTTTGGACTTGAAGGCTGATTCCAGCGGAGGTCCAAAGAGGCTGTCTGAACCGGATGCTGTAGAACTCAACCTGAGGAGGAAGAAACGAGCAGAGGAGTGATGACTGAGAGAAAGGAATGGAAAGCGAGGAATGGTGTTAGTGAGAAAATAGGAAACTGGGAGATTGTAAAAACAACGGAAGCCAAAGAGTGCAGGACACGAAAGGATAGAGCGTGACAAACTGTTTTTCTTGTTGCATCACTGGCTGGTGGCGTTTTCCTGTCTGTAAAAGTAAGAATGCACTGTGCTGTTTGCAGAAAAACTGCTAACTTCTGTGTTATGATGACACGTTTCTGCAGGGTCAGGACAAACATTCGCTTCTGATTTGTACAGATGTAATGATGTCGAGAGGAGTGACCTCTAATACTTTTTGATTTTTCCATTCTGTGTGAACTCAGCTAAGATACTGAGTTTGCATCTAAATATTACACACAAGGTCACATTTTTTTCCTCATCAAATATATTCATTTTTACATTCCAGGCATGCAGCAGATTACAAAAAACTGTGTGAGGGAGTATTTAGAGCCAGTTATGGGGTTAAAACAAATAATAATAGTGTTAATTCAAGCAGGTGACACCAACAGGTGATTTTGGTGAAAAAGCAGCATCCATGAAAGGCTTTGAGGAGAAAAATGAGCAGAGGATATCTAATTTGTCAAGAAATGTGTGATTAATCAAAGAAAACCGTTTGAAAATGATGCTCCTTAAGCAAAGATTGGAGGGAATTGGCATATTTCTTCTTCTGTAGTGCAAAATATCATTAAACCATCGTAGCAACCAGGAAGTATTATAAGAACTAAGGTGGACATCCGTGATCTCTGATCCCTCAGACAGCACTGCATCCAGAATGGTTAATTCTGTTAATAGTTGATATAATCACACAGGTAAGGGATTACTGGGGGAGACCTTTGTCAAGTACTACATAATGGAGTTATATTTACAAATGCCATTTTAAACTGTAAACTGTGCAAAACAAAGCCTTATGTCAACCCTTTAAAGAGGTAGCGTCGACTTCTGTGGGCTCGGAGGCATCTGGAATGAACCATCACACAGTATAAATGTGTATTGTGGAGGAAAATGAACATTTGGTCCATTTGCTCTGGACCAAAGATTAAAATGAGCTTCCAGGCTGTTAACAGCAACAAGTCCAAAAGCCAGACTCTGCGATGGTATCCGTGATGTTGGCAGTTAATTTGCGCTCCTTTTCAAAGTTCATTGAGATTCTAGAGCCACATATGGTGCCTTTAAGACAAAATCTTTTGTAGGAAGAAGAAGGCACAGATACAGGACAGGATACAGTCCTGAAGGGGAATTTTTAATGAAAAAAATTAAAGGATGAGCCTGTACCGTTGCACACCTTGAGACACATTAAGAATGAACATAATACCAACTGAAACACTCCATCACTCGATATCCTTAATGACTGAGCCTCTTTTAAGTGTTGTGGGAGGGAATGTCGACATTACAAAGTGGCAAATGCATCACTGTCCCAAATTTATCTGGAATATGTTTGGAGTCCTGAAATGCAAAAAAATATTTATATCAACAGATAACAAATAATGAATATCTGAGATTCATACTGTCTGCACTGACCATGAAAGCCAAAGTAAACATAAGAATCCATTTTCTTACACATATTTATCTTTTTATATCTATTTCATCATTCTATTTATTTACCAGTGCTGTCACCGGTGCTCGCATTATTCTTTCGTTTTGACTCCGTTAGAAAACGCAAATGAAAACAATGCTGGTGTTTGTTTGAGCTGCAAAAAAACCCAGATGAGCTTCAAACTGACAGAGAGGCCACTAATGAGACAGTTCACCCTCTGAGCTTGTCTGCCCCACTCAGTAAGATATAAGAGTGATGAAGGCAAAAGCCGATTCATCTCACCTGCTGTGATCAGGGCTGGAGGTGGACCTGCGTAGGCCCTCCTGCTCTCCATCTGCAAGAGACAACACACAATCCCAATGATTTGCAGTGACTCAGTGCAGAGGATGTTTCCTAATCAGGACTAATCATCAGCACGGCGCTCTTCGTCAGAATGCTGAGAGCAGGCAGGATGGGGTGAGATGAGATGACACGAGGGAAAACCCAACAGCCAATACCTTTCACCATGATAAGTACCAGCAATTAGCCTGGTGTCCCTGAGCTCCAGATACCGCTCCTGTCGCTGCAGAGTAACCGCTTTAATCAGATGCTGCTCATTAATCTCGCTGCCTCTGGATTTGAGAGGGAGAGACTCCCTGCTGCTGGACTGCAGCGGGCTGTTCTTCTCACTCCGGCCTAACCTGCTGACAGCTAACGAACGCGTTGGTGATAAAGTGCTTTGGAGCTCGAGCAGAAGGTCGGCTGTTCGTGCAAGGTCAGCCAATGAGGAAATTTGCGGTCTATGGGGAAACATGGAGACTGAGCAGGCTGGAGGTTAAGAGATGATAGATGAGGGCATCAGTGATTTACTCATGCTGAAAAGTGAGGGCGGAAAGATAGAAACACGAAACCCCGATTACAGATGTGACCGTGACATTTTAATTATTGATTAATTTTTTTAAGTCATAATTCATATATATATCTATATCTATAGATATATATATAGAGATATACATCTATAGATATAGTTACAGGTTTATTTGCATATACAAATCGGGGCAGATCTTGAAAATAGGTGAGGTCCAACTAGCTAATCAGACTGTTTTAACAACTAAAGTACTGTGTTTAAAACTGACAAAACATCCGCTAAATACATTTAGATCCTAAGAGACTAGTCTGTAAGCTATTTTACAACAACGTATGAGATGGCATCACACCGTATCCTACAGGCTTTCTCGGACCAAAATTTCAGATGACGCTGACTTGTTGAGATAATCAGGCAAACTTATTATTATTTGACAAGACCGTAGAAGTCAGACCACACAGCAGGACTGAGCTGCAGATGGTTAGACTGATAGATCAGTCGCTGCTGTCAGTTTCAGAAGCTCTACGTGAAACGTTAAGTTCGGTAAATGTCTTATAAGATTCATAATAAGATACATCCAGGTGTTGTGTTGCCTTCAGTGTACCGGTGACCACGGCAGTCATGTGACATGAGACTGAATGCTAAATAAAAAAGCTAATGGTTGGCAGGGTTTTAAGGTATCTGGTGTATAAACATATCATCAGCTATGGGTATTGTACACTGGCATCACAGCTGTTGTGATAGCAGCTTGGTCTGATTGATGTACTGACTCACCTCTGTGAGAGGCAGCCTCACCATCTTCTGATCGACCTCCTGCAGTACTCGAGTTTCCTACAGAGCCGCAGGAGGAGATTGAAGATTCACAGATGCAGTGCACAGATAACAGCATACTGTAGATTTCATTTTGCTTATATTACAGAAAAAGTTTGTTAATGCTGCCCATCAACAAAGACTGAAAATTATTCCAAAAACAGACATTTAAAGTGACTAAACTTACTGGAAAGATGCCGCTTCGCTGACACCTGAAAATCAAGAGAATGAGGCAATAGTTGAATTATTGCACATTTTAATCATTAATTGTCCACAGACCTTCTCTGTGACAATCAGCTCTGAGCTCATCGGTTCCTAAACTGCGCTGTTGTTTTAGACAAATGCATGTTTGTAGTATTTTCAGAGCCACTCGGTCCATTCCTAAATATTCTTATTCATCAAGTCTGCACCTATTCATGAATGCAGTGTAACTGCGCTCTGACGTGCTTTCATTCGTAGGATCACATCCATGGCTGTTTTAGGGGTTATGTGAGTTTTGTAAGAACATCCTTTAACATTGCATATAACTGCAGATCCAAAGAATGTGGCCCAACCTGCTGCCGCACTCCTCTGTTTGGTGGCAGAGTGAGAGTCCCCACCGTGGCTTTCAGCTCCTTCTCTGTGGCGACTGAGTTGCAGCGATTGCTGCTGGCCACCGGTCTTATCTGGATGTGGAACTTCTTGGGCTCCTCATCATCAAAGTCTGAATCACTGGAGTAGAAGTTGCTCTCCTTCTCCTCAGAGCAGCGTACAAAGAACAGACGAGGGTCAAGGAGAACAAGCTCGGGTTAGAGAAATGTTGATGTTTGGCAGATGGATTGTAAGAAAGGAAACTGCAGTATATTGGTAAAGAGTTTTGTATTGTGTTGATTTAATCATAGAAACAGCAAAAACAAGGAACTAATAGCCATACTTGACATATAAGCAGAAGCAGAGGCAATGCAATGTTTACTACAGTAATGGTGCAGTGTTCACTTGCAACAAAAGTCATTCCTCTTTTCCTTGGACTATGCTCTGCCGCATAAGTCTGAGTTATGTGCATTTTGAGAGTATTTGATGAATGTGTAATGTCTGCACAGGCAGAAGGCTGCATGAGAGGATGAAAAAGGCAGGAAGAGCCTTGCCTCTCTTAGGGGAGTGTGCTAACACTGATAAATGGATCGGAGCTGCAGAGTTGAGTATTCAACTATTAAGTCAGTAGGACCATTCATTTATATCCAACTGCCAGTGGTTAAGTTCAGCCTGACTTAACCTAAGTTAAAGAGGTGGAACACATTTCATAATTTCTTTCTACCAAACACAAAATAGATCTTTATAATGGTTGAGCTCAGAAGTTAATGGATGCATGAATGCAGGAAATGGTGGTCACAAAGTGGCTGAACCCCTGTGTCCTGTTTCTTTTTCAAATGGTTTGATGGATATTTCTTGTGAGCTCAGTTCAGCAGTGAATCATCCAAAGCTAAAAAGACATTTTTGCTGTTTATCATGAAAAAAACACAAATGATTAGCTGATTGTGGCTCCTGGAAGGTTGCTTCTTTTTCTTTGGCAGTAATCTAGCCTTTGAATGCTGTTCACATCATGTTGGAAAACTTTCAAAAATGTTTAATTATGTTTGAATGAATTTATTTTTATAGTATTATTAGAAATTCAGTAGTAAAGAGAGGACAACAAATAGGGATAGAAAGAAGACCCAGCCAGACTTTAACTGGAAGTTGTGGTTCATGGTAACTATAAACTCCAGCAGACTCCTAAATAAAATATTTGAAGACATCACATGAAGACACTCCCTCCTGAGCTGTCACCTTATCGTGGTGGGGGAGTTTGCGTGCCCCAATGAGTCTGGGAGCTATGTTGCCCGGGGCTTTAAGCCCCTGGTAGGGTCACCCAAGGCAAACAGATCCTAGATGAGGGACCAGACAAAGAACAGCTCAAAAGACCCCTTATGATGAACAAAAAATTTGGACCTCGTGATCCCTTGCCCGGATGTGGGACACCGGGGCCTCCCCCCGGAGCCAGGCCCGGGGGTGGGGCCCGGCAGCGGGCGCCTGGTGGCCGGGTCTGTGCCCATGGGGCTCGGTCGGGCATAGCCCGAAATGATGACGTGGGTCCCCCTTCCGACGGGCTCACCACCCGTGGGAGGGGCCAAGGGGGTCGGGTGCGATGTGAGCTGGGTAGCGGCCGAAGGCAGAGGCCTTGGCGGTCTGATCCTCGGCTACTGAAGCTAGCTCTTGGGACGTGGAATGTCACCTCTCTGTTGGGGAAGGAGCCGGAGCTGGTGCGCGAGGCTGAGCGGTTCCGGCTAGATATAGTCGGACTCACCTCGACGCACGGCTTGGGCTCTGGAACCAGTCCTCTTGAGAGGGGTTGGACTCTCTTCCACTCTGGAGTTGCCCGTGGTGAGAGGCGCAGAGCAGGTGTGGGCATACTTATTGCCCCCCAGCTGTGTGCCAGTACATTGGGGTTTACCCCAGTGAACGAGAGGGTAGCCTCCCTCCGCCTTCGGGTGGGGGGACGAGTCCTGACTGTTGTTTGTGCCTATGCGCCAAACAGCAGTTCAGAGTACCCACCCTTTTTGGAGTCTCTGGGGGAGGCACTGGAGAATGCTCCTACCGGAGACTCCCTCGTTCTGCTGGGGGACTTCAATGCTCACGTGGGCAATGACAGTGAGACCTGGAGGGGTGTGATTGGGAGGAACGGCCCCCCCGATCTGAACCAGAGTGGTGTTATGTTGTTGGACTTCTGTGCTGGTCATGGACTGTCCATAACGAACACCATGTTCAGACATAAGGGTGTCCATATGTGCACTTGGCACCAGGACACCCTTGGCCGCAGTTCGATGATCGACTTTGTGGTTGTATCATCGGACTTGCGGCCGTATGTCCTGGACACTCGGGCGAAGAGAGGGGCGGAGCTGTCAACTGATCACCACCTGGTGGTGAGTTGGCTCCGCTGGTGGGGGAGGATGCCGATCAGACCTGGCAGGCCCAAACGTATTGTGAGGGTCTGCTGGGAGCGTTTGTCAGAATCCCCCGTCAGAAGGAGCTTTAACTCCCACCTCCGGCAGAGCTTCAACCATATCCCGGGGGAGGTGGGGGACATTGAGTCCGAATGGGCCATGTTCCGTGACTCCATTGCCGAGGCAGCTGATCGGAGTTGTGGCCGTAAGGTGGTCGGTGCCTGTCGTGGCGGCAACCCTCGAACCTGCTGGTGGACACCAGTGGTGAGGGAAGCCGTCAAGCTGAAGAAGGAGTCCTATCGGGCCTTTTTGGCCAGTGGGACCCTGGAAGCAGCTGATAGGTACCGACAGGCCAGACGGGCTGCGGCTTCGGCGGTTGCTGAGGCAAAAACTCGGGCCTGGGAGGAGTTCGGTGAGACCATGGAGAACGATTTCCGGACGGCCTCGAAGAGATTCTGGTCCACCATCCGGCGTCTCAGGGGGGGGAAGCGGCTCACAGTCAACACTGTTTACAGTGGGGACGGGGCTTTGCTGACCTCAACTAGGGATGTTGTGAGTCGGTGGGGGGAGTACTTCGAGGAACTCCTCAATCCTACCAACACGTGCTCGGAAGAGGCAGAGTCGGAGAGCTCGGAGACGGGGCCTCCCATTTCTGGGGCTGAGGTTGCCGAGGTGGTCAAAAAGCTCCTCGGTGGCAAGGCCCCGGGGGTGGATGAGGTCCGTCCTGAGTTTCTCAAGGCTCTGGATGTTGTAGGGCTGTCTTGGCTGACACGCCTCTGCAGCATCGCGTGGACATCGGGGACAGTGCCTCTGGACTGGCAGATTGGGGTGGTGGTCCCCCTCTTTAAAAAGGGGGACCGGAGGGTGTGTTCCAACTATAGGGGTATCACACTCCTCAGCCTCCCTGGTAAGGTCTATTCGGGGGTATTGGAGAGGAGGATCCGTCGGATAATCGAGCCTCGGATTCAGGAGATGCAGTGTGGCTTTCGTCCTGGCCGTGGAACAGTGGACCAGCTCTATACCCTCGGCAGGATCCTGGAGGGTGCATGGGAGTTCGCCCAACCAGTCTACATGTGTTTTGTGGACTTGGAGAAAGCGTTCGACCGTGTCCCTCGTGGAGTCCTGTGGGGGGTGCTCCGGGAATATGGAGTGCCGGACCCCTTGATAGGGTCCGTTCGGTCTCTGTATGACCGGTGCCAGAGTTTGGTCCGCATTGCCGGCAGTAAGTCGGATACGTTTCCGGTGAGAGTTGGACTCCGTCAGGGCTGCCCTTTGTCACCGATTCTGTTCCTAACTTTTATGGACAGAATTTCTAGGCGCAGCCAGGGCGTTGAGGGTGTCCGATTTGGCGACCTCAGAATCGGGTCTCTGCTTTTTGCAGATGATGTGGTTCTGTTAGCGTCGTCAGGCCGTGACCTTCAGCTCTCACTGGAGCAATTCGCAGCCGAGTGTGAAGCGGCTGGGATGAGAATCAGCACCTCCAAATCCGAGACTATGGTTCTCAGCCGGAAAAGGGTGGAATGCTCTCTCCGGGTCGGGAATGAGATCCTTCCCCAAGTGGAGGAGTTCAAGTATCTCGGGGTCTTGTTCACGAGTGAGGGACGAATGGAGCGGGAGATTGACGGGCGGATCGGTGCCGCGTCTGCAGTGTTGCGGGCTCTGCACCGACCCGTCGTTGTGAAGAGGGAGCTGAGCCAGAAGGCGAAGCTCTCTACTTACTGGTCAATCTACGTTCCCATCCTCACCTATGGTCACGAGTTGTGGGTAGTGACCGAAAGAACAAGATCGCGAATACAAGCGGCCGAAATGGGTTTCCTCCGCAGGGTGTCTGGGCTCTCCCTTAGAGATAGGGTGAGAAGCTCAGTCATCCGGGAGGGGCTCGGAGTAGAACCGCTGCTCCTCCGCATTGAGAGGAGTCAGATGAGGTGGCTCGGGCATCTGGTTAGGATGCCCCCTGGGCGCCTCCCTGGGGAGGTGTTCCGGGCACGTCCCACTGGGAGGAGACCCCGGGGAAGACCCAGGACACGCTGGAGAGACTATGTCTCTCGGCTGGCCTGGGAACGCCTCGGGGTCCCCCCGGAAGAGCTGGAAGAAGTGGCCGGGGACAGAGACGTCTGGGTTTCTCTGCTCAAGCTGCTGCCCCCGCGACCCGACCCCCGGATAAGCGGCAGAAGATGATGATGATGATGATGACATGAAGACATCTAACAACAGATCCTTAACAGATGCGGTATCACCAAAGGACTGTTCCAGTGTCGGGGATCCTTTAAAGGACGTAGTCATTCATTCCAGGATAACTGAAGGATCCTTTTGTGTGACCAAAGCATTCTTTAAAGCATCCAGAATCCTCTTCACGCGTCTGAACTGACGCAGAGAGAGGATGGATCGATGCCGGTGCAACATGCTTTTTAATGTCACCAAGGTTGTTTTCACTGTATTTGTTGTAACAAGTTGTTAGCATTGTTATGTATTTTGTTAAACCAACAGCAAACTAAACTGCTAATATAAATGTCCTTCAGGTAGTAGCTAACAGCTATGTAACAAGCATGTCAATTTTTCAAGCCTTGTATGTTTCTGCATGGTGTAAATGAAGGGGGACTAATGCCATGATGGTGGCCCACTATTTGATTTTCAAGGACTCGCTTCTAGCCTCAGAAGAAAATGACTTAGATGGACAATGTATTGAGTTAAAACAGCCCTTTAAACAGTGATACTCCCAGAAGGCTCGCTAATCTTAATGAGATGCTGATTTCATTCAATCCAGCTCAAAACTAATGGCAGATGCAGGTTGAATATTGTTAGGCAGTGGTCTCTACTCCTGTCACATGTTTTAAAAGACCGCTGTCCCTGTTTTCAGTAGAAAACTCTCCATCTATGAACACACAAGCTCTTCCCACCTGTGTACAAGTATTTTTCTCAAATGTCCAGACCGAACATGCAGGAGCGGAAAAAGGATATCATTCTGAGTGCTGTCAGCTCGGATGACAAAACCCTCATCGTCCACTTCCAGCGGTGAGTTCTGTATGAATGGGAACAGAAAGGAGGCAGCTGGGTCAGCAACACAGAGACAAATGGTGCAAATCCGACACACACAAGTGTTTTGTCGCATTGTAAAACTCTGCGCTTACTGACAGCTTTCCATTAGAGTGAGAAAATAGACCCTAGAAACGTTCGACACGGATTGTCACAAGTGTGAATAACATCCATAAGTGTTTTACATTAAACGTGGTCTTGATTTAAGTTATCTAATCAAACCACGGTGTCGAGTTATGTTGCCATGAATGAGATCCAACCAATATGGGTCTGAGTTTGGACTTAAAAACATTATATTTCATTATGTTTAATTTCAGTATCTCAATGAGTTACTGGTAAAATTTAAACTTTCTTGTGTGATTACAGTGACAGAGTATTTGATTTTGGAATAATCATCCATTTTCAAACGTGTATAACCCCATATCTAATAAAGAGTGGGGGTTATAAATGCCAAATTAACACGATAAACATCTGATGTAGCAGCCTGTAATTAGGCCGATACAGTTCAAAGACGGGGGGTTGTAAATGTAAAGTCTGGTAGTCACAAAATTCTCTCTAACTTTAAGCTATTCTCAAGTTATTCATTAGTTAATTATCTATTCATCTCGCAGCAGGTGAACCATCATGTCGATCTTCCATGTTTTCAGCTGCAGCAGCGGACAACATCTTCGCCACAAAAGCTCTAATAAATCCGCCGCATGCTGCTTTAGCAACTATGTGAAGAGTCATTCGCCCAGCAGCAAAAGACACCGGACATTTGGGGTTTGAACTGTAAGGAGAAAGCCTCTTTCAAATTTCTCACGGGTTAGATTTAGATTCAGTTAGATGGTCAGTTTATCCCCAGACAATGCAACTTACTCCTTATCTGGGGCAAACTGGAACTTCTTTTTCATAGGAGGCCATATCTTTAGGACGCTTTGTCACAAAGTAATATGTTTAAATTGCACACCTTGAAGTTTCGTTAAATGCTTTCATTTTCCTTCTGCCTCATTTTCTCCTGTCTTTATCACCATTTAAATAAAAATGGCTCATCTTACGCCACTCTACCCCTGCTGGATTTCTAAACTTTTATGTACTGCTTGTATAACTGGGACACCGATGCTGTGGATATTGTCTGCACACTGTACATTGCAAATCATCAGGCTTGCAGTGACCATTTTTAGTGGGATGACTACAACCAATCAAGAAGGAGAAGAAAGTCAACACTGAAGCACCATTTTTAGAAGAAAATGACTGTTCCAAGAGACAGAGTGAAGGCAGTCTAAGCTATTTTTTTCAGAAACTTGAAGCCTGTGAAAGAGTAAAATAGCAGCAGTGGCTCTCTGATCTTCTGTTTCCTCTTTGCTTCCTCATCAGTCCGTCAGATGACTTTCTGGCTTTCCAAAGCCCTTTCACACACTAACACACCTCTCTCGCGTACACCGCTCATACAGCCTTGCACATACACAAACACATATTCTCTCCCTCACGTGTAGCTATGTGCTCCCCCCTGTGCCTGCAAGAGGATCCCAGAAACCTCTTCTCAGAAGGACAGGAATAAACCTGGGAAACCCCACACCCTCCACGTCATTATCACACACTCATGATCCCTCGCCTTGCCCCACCGAACAAAAACACTCATTGAGCAGAAGCCTTCAGAACCCCAGTATCTGCAGGACACTCCGGACATTACTGATAAGTGAAGCAGTGTTTTTTGAGCTGCAGCATTTGGGTGTGAATATGTCAAATACTCACCAGTGCCTCCGTTACAGCTGAATCTCTGCAAAATAGAAAAACATTCAAATAAAAACCCATGAATTATTCTAACCATTGAGAAATAACTGGGACTGAAGCCAGCAGCACAGAACAGAAATCACACTTCAGTCTGAGCACATTTTTTTTGTGTTTGTGCACACACTCACGTAGAGTCTGGCTCCTTGTCCCTCTTCCCGAGGCCGGGGATCCTGAAGGCTTTTGCTCGACTCTTTTTACCACCTTCAGGAGCCAAAGCTGTTATGTACTCCTCAAATCCAGCCAGAGCTGCAGACAACAACACACACACACACACACTTAACCACCATGAATTATTTACCCTTTACGCTTCTGTTTTGGGTGTGAGTGTCTGCGTGTTTTTGCTGTTACACAACTGCTGTAGATGCATTCTTTTATTCTTTTATTTCCTTCCAGCGGGTCACGCAGTGCTGCTCTACCTGGCCTGTCTTTGCCCGTGCCCTTCTGTTCAGCAAATTTCTGAATGAGGTTATCGATGCCGATGTTTTCCACATTCTGTTTGAACTCCTCATGGACCTGCAGCCGAGAAGAACAGAGCGATTTATCAGGTCTTAATTAGTTTGTAATACATCTAGAAGGGTCTACAGCGGGCCTTTTATCATAAGATATGCAACAAGGGAAGCTAAACTACAATTCATTATATGACAGGGGTTCCACAGCTCATCCCACTAAGCTCTGACTAAAAATAACAGCAGGAAGGATCATGGATAAACACAAATTTGGACGAGCTCAGCCATCAGATCAGAATTTCAGATGAGCTCCAACTTACCTGTCCCACCTGGACGTGGGTGTCCTCTATGGAGTGAGAATAACCTTTGATCAGCTGTTTCATCTGCCGCAGATGAGCCTCCTCGATTTCCTGAAACCTCTAGTCAAACACAACCACAAAGAAAACAGAAACCTTCTTTAGAATGGTTCTCCTACCATCATTACTGTCAAAGGCACGTCCTTCTACAGCCTTTTTTTTTTTATTTTTGTATGGCTGCACAAGTTAGATTTTCTGCTGTTGTATTATTTTTTATCATTTTACTTATAATGTGCATGTGCATCTGAGTTGGTATGATTTATTGCATTTTTATTTCTGTGACTGTTTTTCGCTATCATTTCCACACGGTGCGAGTGTCAGATGTTCTCAAAAAAGCAACCAGAATCTAACAAAACAGAAACTTTTTATCCCACCTATATGCAATGAAAAAAAAGAATAGCCTCTGAAAGAGAGCTGAGCTGCAAGAAGGCAGTCAGCCAGAAGAAGAGGAACTGGTCTGCCAGGTCGTTAAACCAGCAATAATTCGAGAGGATTTAGTATTTAAGTTAGATCCTGCTTTACTCCAGCTCATTTGTTGCTGTCTGCTTGAGGAGAATTGTCTTGATATAGTGGTGCTGTGAGCAGTGAGCCTATGAGCAGAAGCTGTGCCAGTGTCCTCTCCATTTATACAGTCAAAGTCTGAGAATGAAGAGCAAACATAAAACACACCAAAGCCCCTTTTTCTATCTGTCCCAGTGCCACTGCTCCAGGTGTCACAGCAATTTTCTAAGTTGTAAAACAGAATCCCAAGAAGATTTAATATCCAACTGGTTGGCTGTGGTTTGCATCAACTCTGGAGCATTTGATCTTTTCAGCTCATGTTTGTTTGCTGTCGGCCGAGTTGGACCCCACTGCACACCAAGGATTCACTCTATAGTAAAAAAAACTCATTTCCTAACCTCTTTACCTTGATGGAAAATGTCATGGGGTTAAGAAAAGATATTACACTGTTACAAGGTCATCTCATTAGAGCTAATAAAGATGATTTTTAATAATACAGTAAAGAGAAATAGCTGCTCAAACACACCTTCCCGTCTTGATATTTATTCACACAAATCCAAATTAGTACAACTGAATGAAAATAATGTAGAGTTTCTATAAAAGTTGAGGTAGCAAGGAACTGTAGGACAAAATTAACACCTTTATTCATAAAGGACAGTCCGGTGTTTGATGCCAAAGGGTATATAAAAGAAATCTCCTGACTTTTGGGTCATTTCATTTAGTTAGGAAGGTTCTTAGGTAAAACAGGCTATGCGATCTGACCACTTCTGGTTCACTTCAAGAGAAAACAAACAACAAAAAAATAGCTTTCCATCGAGCTCTGGATGTAAAGATGAGGCAGTGGTGGAAGAACATGAGCTCGATGATTAAGTTCCAGTAACACCAGTTGAGCTCACTCAAAACAGTGTGTTTAACTTATCCTATTTGCATCTCAATAATAGAAGGAGGTTCGGGTGTGTATTGGAGGAGAATTTCAAAGTGACGTAATGATGTGGCTCTCTCACTTCTTAGCTGATATCTGCATATGAATATAAAAAATCTGTAGGTGTTTTGGTACTGAAATCTTTATGATTTCCACTGGTATTCCTCTGTAGTATCATATCTGAGCTCGTCTTAGTTATAAGTAGGCAAACCGTTCTTGTGTAAAGCAAAAGAGGCAAAACTCAATCTCACAAAACATCTGCCTCCATCTGATGATGATTTAACTTTTTTACGAGCTTCTATAAAATGTATCCGCGCTCATATGCTTTATCCATATGTGCAATGTCCACAGCAAGAGCCCTGAACCATGGCCTGTTGTTGGCTTTTCACCAAATGTAAGGAAGAGTGATGAGGTGATTTTAACAGAATATCTGGTTTTTCAGACTACTACCATTTCTCAGTATTTTCTAACATCTTAAAGACTGGATTTTTTCTCAGTCACCAACATTTGATTTTCCAACATGGTTCCAACTGCCAGTCAATGGGTTATCAGTCAGTATGGTTCCCACTGAAGGGTCAAACTAGTTTGATCTCTTTTAGTCTAACAGAAAGCACCCGCTTCTCATACTTTGTTTTCTTTGATACTTCTTTGATTTTTTTGTTACAATATATTCTCCCAGGTACCACATATTCCCCTCACAATTATGACCCAACTACCCCCTTCAGAGCTATTAAAAGCGATAATTGGTCACGAGGATTCCATTCATCATTTCAAATGTAAAACGCAGAAGCACTCATTTGGGTTTGTTGAAGATTTCCATGGAAACAGCAGCGGTAACCATGGAAGCATGGAGGCGGTTATTAAAGGTAATGAGCAGGGTGCAGGATGTGTGTGCAAGTGGGTGGGTGTTTAGGAGTCGGGGGTTGAGGTTTCCTTTTTTGGGAATAATAAATGAAAGACGGTGTTCTTGAAGTGTTCTTGTGTGGTGGGAGGCTACAGAGAGGGCAAGCCAGGGAGATTCTGAGAAAGATAAAGCCAGTGAGAGGGAGGAATACATAAAAACACCACGTAAGAGGGTGGGAGAGTCGGATACAAAGTGGCTCTTGGCCCAGCTGGAGTTGGAGCTGACCTGGGCGGACTCGCTCATCTTCTGCTCAAACTCTCCTCCCACACGGTTGTACTTCTCGATGCACAACGTAAATGACTCAGCCGCTTTCTTAGACTTCAGCTCCGCCTAGTGAGAAGAAAAGGAAAAGGAAAGTAATGGTCATCGAGCCACTGACTCTCATTCACAAAACTGAAACAACAACCATCCAATGTTATTACATTTGTTATTACAAACTAAATATATATAAATAATTACAAACATCAGGCTGACGAAAGAAAAAAAAAAGAAAAGAACAGAAAGTAAT
The DNA here is from genome assembly GCF_036924035.1 of Leuresthes tenuis. Lineage (NCBI taxonomy): Eukaryota > Metazoa > Chordata > Actinopteri > Atheriniformes > Atherinopsidae > Leuresthes > Leuresthes tenuis. The sequence goes on along the minus strand of NW_027325361.1, from coordinate 9,316,228 downwards.
AACGTGACACTACAGACAGATTCTTCCATTTTAAATCCTCAACATTTACTTACTGCTCACTGATAATTAAAGATATAAAGCTGTTATTTCATCTTTCATCGTAAAAATAAGATACCATCACCTGGGAGCTGAGAGGCACTGACTGATCACTTTTAGATCTTTGATATATCACATGATTAAGAGGTTTAATAATCTACTACAACATTTAAAAACAAGTCCCTGAGCTGCTGCAGCCGTCTATACAAAGTGTTTCTGGAATAAAATATGTACTAAACATATTTTTAGATATAGCTACAGATTCAATTTTCTCTCCTATTAATATCAGTTTTTCTTAAGTTGAGAAATGTGAAAAGTCTGAAAGGTTTAGCTCAACATCACACTGTAGCAGTGCATATCTCAAAGTTGCAGGGATTTTGTTGGGATATAATATGTCATAGAATAAAAACAAAGCACAATTCAAGGTAATCAATTCCCTTTAAAGCAATGGTTTCAGTTTTAAATGACTTTCATTTCCACGACCAGCATGAATAGGAACATTGATGTATTTTCATTAATTTCACCTGAAAATAAGATTCCATCATACCCAACAAGAACGCCTAACTTTTCAAATACAATGAGAATTTAGTGGGATTGTTAACATAAAGACAAAGGTACAACAAATTTACTGAGTACAATTAAGTGTCTTTGAATTATCTAGAGTATGTGTGACATGATTTTAAAAAAGGGGAAATCCGAGCAACTACAACAAACTATCTCGACATCTTAAAATAACAACAGGTAAGTCAGAGACTTTTTGGTGATTTACTGGAATCAAACCAGATGATTTTCTTTTATGGGACACTGATTAATTTGTGCAGAATCATACATAAGAGTTTACTTTTTTGTATCCAAAAGTACAGATGAAAGGAGAAAATAAGATGCACCCAGAACTTAACGGCCCAGGGCTTAGAGGAGTGGTGACCAACCTTCTCCAGTTCCTTCTGTGGTGCCCCCTCCTTCCTGAGCCGATCCAGCTCCAAACACTTGGCATGGTAGCCCTCCTTTGACTTCTGGAGGTGACCGCTCTGAGCCTGCAGGGCTTGCACAGATTCCACCGTCCCCACCATCTCCTCCTTTGTCTGGGTGATACACACATACAAAAATAATATTTCATATGGACATACTGAACAGATCATCATTGCATTTGATACTTTAAGGGGGCATGTGGCAATTACCATGAAGGAGAAGACAGTACTGGGTTTTCTGTGAGATAAATCAGATCATCACGAAGGAGGCACCCAGACAAGAGGGGACATAGTATACTGCATCTTTACAGAGACAACAGCCAGTTTGTTCTGCAGGGACAGCTTGTTTTCATCCCAGATACATACCTTCCGATGAATTTTAACCTGCTCGTCTCCGTATTTGTTAATGTCACGGATGAGGTCGTTCATCTTTTTCATCAGCTCCAGGTGGCAGAGAGCCAGTTTGTCTGAGGACACCCTGAACACATCCCACATAGGTGCAAAAGTCCTGTAGGACACACAGATAATCGAGTGAACACGTGAGGCTGCATAACATGACATCGTAGATCCATTTTTAATCAAATAGCAGGTTTTAATGTACTCGAGCATAACATATAAATACAGCAAAACAGTAAAATGTTGGCACGATTAAACTAACTGAAGCTCCACAACTAAATGTACATCGATTTTACGATTCTGATATCCTTTAACAGTTATTGGTTATCAGTTGACCCCCGTGCTTAAAAAAGTTGATTAGAAGAGCCAATCAGACTTTTTAAGAGAGGAGAAAAAAAGAAAAGAAAAGAGCAAAATGGAAAAAGCAAAGAGGCAGATGGAAAAACTTTTCTTGTTGCAATATGATTTATGGACCTAACTGGGTGTAGTGGACACAATTAGCTTTTATTCTGACTGTCATGCTGCACAGTCATATGTGTTACACTCCACGGGAAAGCTGTGTTTGCTGAACCATAAGTTTTTAAAAACAACCAAATATAGACTGCTTTATTGAAGTTGTGTTTCTCGGCATGTGAAGCACATATCACCTGGCATAAAAAACAAAAACAAACAAAAAAAAGGTGTCATTTTGTGATACTTTTGCATCTCTACACTAAATGGTGTTGTTAAGAATTCATCAATAATGCCACATGATAAATGGGCAGCTTAAAACAGACCCAAAATAAGCAAGTGTCAACTATTTAATACAAGTTTATAACACAAAAACTGCGGCTCATCCATTTTCTTTATGACTGTGTAGGTGTGTTTCATCAGATTTGATTGATGATGACGAAACAACCCATCAACTCTAATTCGATAAGTGTGTGGAGGAAGAGAAGCACAAACAAATGCATTACAGAAAGCTCCACAAGAGCCAAAACACTTGAACAGAAACCCACGTTGTCATGGGATCGAGTCAGTTTCACAGTTAGGAGATACCTGTGTTTTCTGGGCCTTTTATGAGTTTCAACCTGATTTGTAGAACTCATGTAGTTGCATAAGTTATCTGTATACATGCATAAACATGTATACAGATAACTTATGCAACATATGCACAAAAACATATAGGCTAATTGGGAGGCAAGGCGTTACTTGAATCACAAATATGGACATTTGGTGATGCAGATGGTACTCATCAATATCTCATATGCAACCATATGATCATTACATCTATAATTACAAAAACAACACCTCCGGGGGAAGAAATTCTGCTGTAACGTACTGAAGGGAAGGAGGAAGCATGGCTGGATGGCTATGTGAAATTACTGGCTGTGTTCAGATGGTGGTACTCACCCCTGTGGACTTCCATTACTGGCTATTTTAGCCAGTTTGCTCATTGATTTGGAGTAAGTCTCCTCAATGGCAGCCCTGCAAAACAAACAGATACAGAAAACATGAGCAGCATAACTAATGAAGTCCTTTAGAATCAAGAAGAAAACCATAGATTAACTATATTAAAACCAGAATGGTGCATATATTCTGTATGTGGATGAGGTTAGAGGATGCACAGCTTCACTTGTTTCCCTACAAAAACAAAGTGGCCAATAAAACGACAGGAAGACTAATGTGTGGATGCTCTGAAATGGTAATCCTCTTAGACAGCCTTCAGACTGGCACCATAATGTACTCAAATGCCATTGCCTCTGCTAATGGCCTCATATGTTGTGATCTCTATATTGCGCCTACTTTATTCCAAACACAAGGCATCCTCCACTAAAATCAGAGTCTGTCAGATTAATATTATTTCAATAACGATGGGTAAATATTTCATTGAGCCACATTCAAACGACAAACAGACGAGTTTCACCAGGCTGATCGTAAAACTTTAATAACCATCTGTAGACCCTACAGAAAAAGAAAGGAGAAGCAACGATCCAAATATCCCAAAGGGGGAAAAGAACAATTTGCTCCTCAGAACAGGATTTTCAGCGTAAATAGGGTCACAAACAGGGTTTAGAATGACACATATTCTCAGTCGAATTGGCATTTATATATTTGTTTGTTTGGAGCAATGAATAATTTAGCTTTTTTTTTTTGCATGCAAAAGTAGTGATGCAACAGAAAAAAAAAAAGGTACACAGCTTTTTTTTTTTTTTTTTTTTTTTTTAACTTCCAATCAACAGACGGACATGTTTGATATGCTGGAACCAATGATCATTAACTTAACTAAGTAATTCAAAGATTGATACTTTAACTTTGTTGCTTAAATAACCAGCAAATTGATTAGGTGACTGATAGTTAAAGGCTAATATTTTGCTCCAGCACTGGTCTAACATCATTTATACAGATCATACTCAAACCTCACTGACAAATCCCAGTGTTTCATACACACTCACGTATCAAAAACAACCTTTCAAAAAGCAAACAGACAGGGAGAGGAAATTTATCAACCCACTGGCCTTTCTGTCGTCCTGCTGGACGATCTTTACCCACAGTGCTCCTGTTTCATTTCCTGACTGCTGATTTGTAGTCTGTCCGAGCAGATAAGTGAATTTCCCCCATGAGGAATGTGCACAAGTGCTCTGAATCAATGTCAGAATTATATCAGTGGCCCAACAGTGTGCTCTCTGTGAGTAGATTTATAGAGTACAGGCTCCTGTGGGAACCTTCCCTCAGTGTCGACACAACGTCTTGAATATGTCAAACTATCTACTTCAGAAGACACTTAATTTTGTAACTTAGAGCTGCAACTATATACAGCAGAATTGTGTGTCAAACTCCTTGTTCTGCATGGCACAGACGCTTTTTACAATGACAACAAATACAGCATTACACCATCATTTATTGTGTTTGCTGATGTTGATGTTTTGGAAAGAAGGTGAAACTGCAACCAGATTTCAACCTTTCCTGGTTTAGACAGAGAGAAATGTAAAATTTCTTTATTTCTGCCAAGAAAAGTTCTTAAGAGAAGATAAAAAGATCTCAATTAAACGAGCGAGATAAAAACGTTCTGCTTCATTGACTTAGGTATAATCCAATAATGTATACTCCAAGTGGCAAAGGAATGTGAACTTAGCAGTTAATTTAAAGGCAAAATTTGAGTCAGGTGTTTTCAATCAGATGTTTGTGGGCACTTCATTTCATTAGCATGGAAGGATCCGTCAATGTTGAAAAAAGGCCACAAAACCCATCTCAAGAGTTTGGCACTTTGAGAACAAGGCGTGTAAGAGTCTGCAAAGTCACAAAGGAAACAAGAGTAGTGTTTCTACAGCAAAGGTTTCTCTGTTCTGTGTGTGCTCCATCTCTACAGTTTACATACACATGACCTCCATTGCAAGAGCCATTCAGTAAACACCTGTATGAAGAGTAAACAGTCTTTCTTCTATTGCACACGTTTGTGAACTAGAAGTATGTTATTAAGTAAAACAGAAGATTACAGTATCAATTCACTCTAACAACTTTGTTTGACTCAGTCATATATTAAGAATAACACTAACTATAGGAGTTTAGAATAATGACAAATGCAACTACCCTATATGCAGTAAACATTGCCTGAACTGCAATTCAATGAAAGGCACCACAGAGCTGCTTATAATCCAAAACCTCTGGATGATCACAGTCATCCAGAAGCAGGTTTAGCTTAATGAAATGCAACATAATGACTGTGCTTGTTATTTACAGGTTGTATTAAAAAATAAGAGCTCAGGGCTGGTCATGCCAGGGGTTTTAGAGTGGAAGTAAGGCCATATGGTGTGAACACAAGATGAATTTTTATGAAGATAAAAGGAGGAAGAGGACAAGAGGCAAGTGAGGCTGGAGGTGGTGGAGGGGAGTGGTCATGTTGTCTTCTAATGGTTAAAATATGACATCTTTTTACAGTCTTATCCTCTTTGGTGGCTTCTGGTGGTATTCTCACTGGCTTCTCCGGACAGAGGTCTGTTTTTACCGCAGAGGTGTTCCATCCCACATCTGTAGGGGGGTTCAGGAGCAAAAAAAACTTCCCGATTTTAAAGTGTTACTTTTAGAGAAAGCGCTTGACTAACAGTTGAGTTGATGGTTTTCAAAAGTTGAAAACCAGCAGTTGGAACATTGAAAAAAACCTCATCCAAAGACGGCGTTCAGGCTTGTGTGCCTTTAAAAGTAACACAGAGGTGAGGACAGGAGCTGGAGGCCAGAAAGATGACAAACAATAATGAATCAAACAAGGACAAACTTGTTCAGGTTTTTTCTACTTTGAATTAATATGAAATGCTAACATCTTGGCAGCTGCAAGAGACAAAACTCTTTAACAGTTGATGTAAAATTGGAGAATTTCACCCAGACTTGGAAAGAAAGATGGAAAAACTGTGCCAAGTATCAAGTCAAGAATGTAGGATTTCTCCTCCGAAACCCCATCACCAGCACCGCCTCCCACGCATATATTCCCAAATACAGACAAACCTTACCTCTCTCGGACAAACTCGGACAACTCCTTGGTTGCCTGCTGACCATGCTTCATGTTGTGGTAGAGCACGTCAAAGCCGGCATTCTTCTCCCCCTGCAGAGGCACAAACAGAACACACACACACACACACACACACACACACGTCCTCGGTTAGCTCCAAATCCTGAAACAGCAAACTGACACCATCATGTTAAAGAGAGCGATCTCAGCTGGTGCTTCAGTATCACATCTGAGTAACTTTTCGAGGTTCAACAAACTCTTGGAGCAAAGAAAAGTGGTGACATATTGTTAACTTCCTTACAGCCAAATATTTGTGTAATATTTGTGTACTGTTTTCCAGCTGCCAATATAGTGCCGTTCTGATGATTTAAACAAACAACCAGAGGTTCCACCGGACCACGTCTCGCAGAATTTACTCACAGGAAGGTTTTATTAGTTACTCATCACCAAGTAACACTTAAACCAAATAAATTCTGTTCAATTTAGTTCATTTTGAATTGAAGCAAAAACCAAAGTCACACAGTTTTTCATCCCATCTTTTTAATTTATCTTCCTGTCTTTATACATTTTATATGTTGGTATCATTCATAGATTCATGGATAGATGGATGGATTTTATTGATCCCAAGCTGGGAAATTACAGTGTAGCAGCAGCATTAAATGGAATAAAAAAAGGACAGCCTAGACATGTTAAAAGTAGCTATATAAAATGTAATATAAAATGTATGAATAAGCAGTGTTCTTCAGAGTCTTAGCTGTTATTGTACAGTGTGATGGCATGTGGCAGGAAAGACTTCCTGTACCTGTCCCATCGACAGTGGAGCTGGAGCAGCCTGTGAGAGAGGCTGCTCCACTGTCTGCCTACTGTGTGATGGAGAGGGTGCTGGTCACTGTTCATGATGGATAACAGTTTGTTCAGCATTCTCCTCTCCACCACGGTCTCAAAAGACTCAAATTGTAGTTATTTTAGTTTGACTTATTTCAGTTGTGAGAGGATAAGGCGTCCCACTGACTACCTGGTCACACATGCTGCTGGCATCAAATTCAAAATGGCTGAATATTCTTTAAAAAAAACAACACTTTTGAGTTTCAAATTTAATATGCCGTTTTTGTGTTATTACCATTTAAATATAGAGTTTAATTAATTTCCAAATCATCGTGTTAACTTTGTATTTGTTTTTGCTCGAGCTACTACTTTAAACACAGCACTGTTTGCTCAATCGTATATTAGTAAAAGTTCTATTCAGATACCAGCCGCCATGTGCCAACAGATCTTCAGTAACTCCTCTAAAAGGATAGAGAAAACTATATCACGCCTCAATCTTAATCCGTTCCTTTGGCCCTTGCCCTGCACTCTGCAGGAGACAGGAGGCCTCTTCTTTTTCCTAGTCTCTAAAATGGAGCTTTCAGGGCCATTTGATGGCTTGACCCTGAAAAGAAAAGAGGCGGAGCCCTACTTCTGCGAGATGGATGGGAAGGGCCAAGTGTAGGGATTCAGATTGTTATATATATTTATAGATAATGTTCAGTTTCAGCATGGTTACTTAGAGCTGCGTCTAAAATGTGAAACAAAGTGATAAATATAGCGGTCTACATGTTTGTTTGGTTAGAATATATTGTAATTCTTTCTCTGTGGAGCGCAAACAGGACTGAGTCAGTATCATTAAAAAATTAGAACGCCACAGTAAATAGTTGTTGAGACGAGCTGCTTACCTTGCAGCAAAGCAGATTTAACACAGACTATATCATCATCTCACATACATCACTGTTGTAATTACACAGACCTACACTTGCTTTGCATAAGTCCCTATAATCCAAAAAAGTGCAACAGAGAGCAGCAACTGTCTTCAGCCTCGCCACTTTTCTAAGTCAACAGACGGCTGAGCTGCTTGTGCCGACAGAGACAGACAGCTGCTACTCAGGCCCTAAAAATATCCTGCTGAAGGGGAACAGACCCTTTCCCAGGTACCAGGGGAATGGCTGGAATGCCAAGGAACAGTCACCAAAAGCCAAACACACAGACAGACACACACCCTGCAAAGTAGGAAATAAAAACCAGAACTAGACAGGAGGGTTGAGCAACCAACTCCCTGCATTCAGGAAGAAAAATAGAGACATCTCAGACAGGTAGATAAGATGAGACCTGACAGAAAAGCTGCCCTCTAAAGGCTCGCACACATAACCAGGCCCCCTGCTGGGTCCCTTCACATCGTCAGCATCTGAGCACATATAAAAGGTACATGAACGCACCACAAACACGTCCTCCAACTACCTGCCAGGACATACAATCTACACCTGTGAAAGAGGACCCGACTTGCCCGAGCAGAGGCAGAATGTGCGATATACAAACAAAAAAAGCATCATAGCAGCGTGTGCTTTGTGTATTTCAGTCAGGTCAAATAGAGCCGGTCCCTCTTGAGTGATGTTGTTTTACCAGCCTCTTCACTCCACACTGATGGTTGCTGTAAAAGCGTTTTGGAGAAATAAAGACAACAACTGCAGAGCCAGAGAGACATTTTAAGTCGGTGCATAAAGCCCTTAAAGTCTCAGGTTTATATCAAATGGAAATTTGAAATCTAAAAGAAAGAAAGAAAGAAATATTTGATTATCCTATTATTTTAAAAAGCAATTCTCTGCTTGACATAAGGTGTTGCCCATCATCCTTTTTTTTTTTTTTTTTAAATAGAAAACAGAGTATATTTGAGGCTTGGTGCATTTGTCAGCTATTTGAAGACATGTCCCTGAGGTTTTGGTGAATTATTTTTAAGTATTTTAAAAGATTAAAATATAATTTGAGGAAATAATCTATAGTTTTATGGCGAATCTTAGAGAAAATAGGTCAAATATTTGTAACTTTTGAGACAAATATTAATCTGTGCTCAAAGGGAAAGTTCAACCATAACATAAAACACAAAAAGGTGTTTGTATGGCTCTTTGGGAGGATTTTCAGTGACATAATGTCCTCCCAAACCCTGACATAAATCAGAATCTAACTTAAACCTAAAACCAAGGCTTAACCCTCAAAAAGTCCTGTGTTCGATCTGAGATGCACTAAATCCTACTGTACTCAACATGCTGAACATGTCTCCATCTTAACTCAGAAAACATAGTTTTGCCCATGTCGCAGGTTGGTTTAATGAACCAGAAACAAACTTTTACTGCTTCGATTTAACTTTAAATAAAGGGAAACGCACATTGACTACTTCTCAACAAACTGTATTATTTTATTATTATTTCCTCCAGTTGGCGAATGCTTTTTGTAGAAATTCTACCCTCACTGCAGAAAGGCGAGCTGCCAGGTTACGCTTCAGAGGCGCACACACACACACACACACACACACACACACACCTGCCTCTTCACAGCTAAACACAGCACCTGTCTGCCTCTGCTGGCAGGCCAGTCTGCCGGCTGCATACAAAGACCTTGCCTGTTACAGTCCTCAAAAGGTTCTGCACACAGTGTTTGATCACAGTAATAGTTAGAGAGGTGGCTTGTGATTATTTGAAAAGGCAAATATGAACACTGTGATAAGAGCCAAACACTGCTTACTGTCACAGAATCTCAGCTGCTGAACACTTCGTACTTTATCATTGTTTGCAGTGACCTTGCTTAGACGACTGCTCACAGAGAAGCCATCATCAGATGAAAATCTGTTTCAAAAGGATACTACGTCACGATTTGGGTCAGTCTATGACAAGTTTTCCGGGTTTGACAGCTCGACGTGTGGACAACTGGCTTTGTAAACTTCAGAAATGTATGTCATTCAAACACACTTAACACCAGGTGTGTAGATCCATGATTTGAGCTAGAGTTGTCACGATACCAAAATAAGTAATACTATACCAGACAAAGTATCACTGCCGGGTTCCTTTTTTTCTTTTTAAATCATTATCATTTTTATTAACTGCAATGTATTTATACAAGTTATAAATACGTAACAAAAACAAAAACAGATCCACTAGCCTTTTTGGGTTTTTTTTTTTGATTAGTGGTGCTACTGACAGCGTGCCGCGACAGACTCGCCGCTCGGGCCCGGTGCTTCTGCCATGGTGAGTGTGTGTTGTCTCGTGTTTGACATTATTCTTTAACATCAAAACAGTCCATAAGTTTATGAGAAACTTCCATAATAGCCGTATAACCTGAGGTCAAATGATTAATGTGGGTGTGCTTCTTCTTCTTAATTTAAAGCTGCATTTGTGTTTGTTTGTGAATGCAAGTTTTTGATTGAGCAAGTGGATGAAAATTGGCTCTTGAAGACATTGAGTCATGCCAAGTAGTCTGATTGCACAAGAGCCCTGAACCAACCAACAGTCTTCAAGTGTCATAACGTATTCTTTAAGCCTTTTTAGTGAATGAAAATCCTTCACGTCTGATATATGCAAACCCCCTCTGCTCTCCCCTCTTGCTGATCTCTTTTTTCATCAATTAAGTGGACCATTTTGGTCATGCATGATGGAGTCCATTACCATGACAATGAGAACAACGATGGGAGAGGAGACAAACCCTAAAGCAACTGCAGATGGGGAGGGGGGGTTATGGAGAGGTGTAAACTCTGTATGTGGACAAGTTTCACATGAAGACTTAGGGGGACACTAAGGATAGCCAGACATTGGCTTTAATGTGTTCAGGGGGATGGTTCTGCAGAGAAATTTCCTTTTTAATCTCAGTAAATTAGAAGCCAGCATCAGTCCTTTAAGTGGATAGAACGCCTGTGGATAGGCTCTCTAAGCCAAGTCTGGGCCAACTTTGAGATTTAAAAAAATAGTTGTACTGACAGTCAATCCCATACCTTAAAGCAAGACAAGATGTCAGTACATAACAGTAGTTTTATGGTTTGCTTTTTAGCATTACAGCCAAGAAAACAACAATTCTTCAAAGGTTTGGTTCAGATAGGGCTCAGATCAGCTGAGCGTTGGAAAAGGAGCACGTCTTTAGAGTTATTCTGTGTTGTCATAGCAACCCAAAACATTACAATAAGAACCTTATGATGTTGATACAGGAGGTTGTTTTTGCTAAAGCTTTGGTGCAGTGAATTGGCTTCATACTTCGTATTTCTCTCAAAATAGTAAAACGATGAACAGAAGTGCTCTATCGTAATATTTCCAACTTTTTAAGATGCATCAAAGCTACAGTTTGAGTAGATTTTAACCAAATAATCGTATTCTTATCGGCATCAACTCCGACCTTATTTCAGGCAGCAGCTATAGGATGACTGATTTAATGGCCTTCCACATTGTACAGAACAGAATCCTTTTCTCTACACAGGGGTGCTGATGAATATTCATGGCATTTTCATTAGGATATAAATGAGATTTACAAAGAAAAACAGTCTCCCTGCAGCTGAAAAGTTCCCCCTGTAAAGCCAAGCTGTTTGAGTATGACTGAAGAATAGATTTGTTCCACTCTTTGTAGATCTCTCATATCTATGCATCTAAGAAAAGCTGCTCAGACAACATCAAATCTACGATTTCACTGAAGATCCGAAGGGGTTCAGAACAGCTGCTATAAGAGTAACATGCTTAAGGTGGTGCGATAATCCTCTGATTACACATTTAAAAAGGCAAATTACATATTATAAAAGTTTTATACTCCAGAATCCAGTAAATAAAACTTTTTTTTTTTTTCTTCAGCTTAATCATTTTTTAGTTTGTGTGTCTTCATGAAAACTGTGAGAGCGTTATACATCTCCAGGGTGGGGTCTTTTTTAACTGCTCTCACTTGATTCTAATTAGACACTTCGTACAACTTCCCCCCAAGGCTTGTACGAAACTAATTACAGACAGAGAAGCAACATGGGCTGAGCTCAGCTCTGCGCTGCAGGGCCTCGTCACGGCGTACTTACTACAACTAATAAAATGTCTTAGTAGTTAGAGCAATGCTGCTGATTGCAAAAGGACAGACAAGCTGGGATGCGTGCCTGTGAACTTTTACACAATTATTCATAAAACAGATTGTAGACAAGCAAAATTGTGTCAAAGTCACACTTGAAAGGTATTTACTCCAAACAGACTGAATGATGAGTGTCTGACATGAGTTTGTCTCCTCAAGCATCAGCATCAACGGCTTATTCACCAAACTGGATCACTGCAGCGCCAGTCTTTGCTTCTGATTTTCAAACTTAACAAATGCACACGATTCAGAAATGTGACATTTCTCCTGATACATCCACCCAAATAAGAGTCTGAAGTTTGGGTATAAAAAGGCATCCAAACAGAGAAATAGTTGCTGCCAGGCAGGAAAAAAGGAAGAGGCTGATATGATGTTTTAGATTTTGAACTGTTTAAAAAGAAAAAAAACAAGTGGCATTTTTAAGAATATTACATAGAAGGAGGTGTGCTACACTCCTGACTTTTACCTTCTTTTCATTGTATCTGAAATTCAAAATAAAATGCAAAAATGCAGTTTGTTTACATCGTTCCCAGTCCAATAAACACACTCTATAGGAGTGCTTAGCTCACCGTGAGCTGCTTTGTTCTTTGGCAACATTCAGAGCTGTGCCTTTAGTTCTGGTGAATGGTCAAATCTGTCTTTGCAGTCTGTCTCAGAGGATCCAATGTCAGAGTACATTCCTCCTCTGAAATACAGCCTTTCAGTTACATGAAACTAAGGTGCTGAAAACAGCAGATTTGACAAACAAATGAGAAAAGACAAAGCTGCATAGGTTCAGCAAAGTCTTAAAATGTAATAATTAAAACTTCTAAACATCATTTAAACACTATGGATGCTTGTTCTGGATGTTTGGGTCGAACTGCACATGTTCAGATATCTAAATACATATTCAAGTGTTCAATATGTCAAATATCTGACATTATAAATATCCGCTGAGTTACAATTCTTCAGGTTTGCTTAAATTCATAAAGCAGTGGATTTAACATTTTGAGATCATCCCCGCGATTAACCGGCATCTTAAGGAAGAAACTTTGACACACATACCGTAACAATCTTTACACAACGGTTTGGTTTGGAGAGACTTTTCACACATAGAATTAAAGAATATACAGCACCTCAGGTCTCTCAGCTGCTGGTGTTAAACTGCGATTTCACACGTGTGTGTTTCACTCTGTGCTTTCAGCGTTGCTATGGACGCAACAGTGACGGGCATAATATTTCTGCATAGCCCGGATGAAACTTACATTTCTAAAGAAAAGGCCTGACAGACTGTAAATTAGGTTTAAGAGTGTCTCAGGAGAGTGGATGTGTGCAAAACAGCCAGTTTCTGTTGATAAAACCTTCATGTTGGTGCATTCTCCTTTGCTTCAGGATAAAAACACATCAATGGAATTGTTAGGTCATCCCTGCAGGAGGAGACAATATCATGAATAAATCATTATTATCAATTCTACTAAGAGGTCATTTATTTTCTTCTATCAGTTTCAATAATCACATTAAAAAGCGAATTAATGTTAATTTAACGGCTATAAAATAAAAAATGGACGTCACCAGTATTACAAACAGGAACTGATCAACTTTGCAGAGCCACAGTGTAACCAGAGTTGCTCCGATATTCTGCTCAGAACACGCCACACAGTACAGCAATTTAATCCGACTGCTAGTTTTTCCTCTTGCAGGCATTTGTGTAACTGAACAGCATCTAATAAACATGGTTTTTCAACAGAAAATCAGCTCTATTTACATAAATAAATTAGATTCTTACCAACCCGTCTACCCGTGCCATCTGCTGCGTTTCACTGACAACAGAGGGCTGATCTGATATTACAACAGAATTCTGAAGATTTTGATGTCCAATAAACTCAATAAAGTTGCTTTATTGTAAGTACAATCAAATCTAGCCCTGACGCTACAAGTGGATACATATTTTGTTCCGAATATTAAGACCACGAATTCTGAGAAATATTTTCCTGTCTCATGTGAGAATCAGGAGGAAGTTTTTGGCTCGTAACTGCAAGATTCTTTGAGAGTTTGATGAAATGTCATGCAGGTCTCATCATTCAGTTTCACATGTTGCATTTTACTCAGAATAAAAGCACAGAGCAGTGCTGGGTCAAGGATGGGCTGCTCAATAATATAATGACCACACATCCTGAATATGAAAAAGCTCACTAAACCACACAAAACCAGCCTGCTCTCAAAAGGAAGGCAGACATTTCCCAATCCCCGGCTCAGACACTGCATGATGAAGCCATAGAGCCAGCCACCTGACCAGTCTGTCAGTGCTGCTGTGGGTTCTGCTGACTCAAAGAAACTTTTTCTGCAGGCTGTGCAGAATGAACACTCCCATAGAAGAGAGGTGTCAACAGCTACAGGAGCAGGTAGCTACAGCCCAACGTCTCAGATGGCCAATTTGCTGAGAACGTCAGTCTGAGAAATACCACCTCTGCGAGTCTGTACTCTGTGGTGATGAAGATGGAGGACAGACATATGGATAGTTCCTGGCAATAGAAGGTCAGCCAAATCCAGATTGTGATGTTAATGTGTCCCTGAAAAGGAATATTTCCTGAAAATCCTATTCCACTGCTCACAGATAGTCTTATCTGAGGTCATTTCATATTACACAAATATTGTGACATAAGGAAAAATTCAGCAACACTACTACTGATCCATCCAAGCTCTGAATCTGGGATGGTCCTAAACTAACAAGAAAGAAAGGCAGAAAGGTGGAAAGAAAGAACTGAAATGTTGAGGATGCTTCGGAGACATCACCAAACGCCTGCAAAGAAGTCAAGCAAGCAGAAGGTAAAATGGTCTGGTGTGCAGCCAACCAAGATAATACAACCCTCTCTGTGGCTTTAGCAGAGCCAAGACCAGAGCTACTTGGCTTTTTCTCCGCAAACAAGCAGAGCAGGATTCCAGAGTAGAGTGGGATTTTCCCTGCAACATATATCGCAGGGACAAGGAAACGTTGATTGGACTCACCAAATCAGACCGAATCACAGCAAGTAGAGAAAACCTATGAGTTGGAAACTCACTCAGAATCACATGACTCAATCAAAGCTTCTCAGGAAGCAATTCCTGTCGTGTTGAACGTGTCGAACGGCTAAAATAATGTCCTCTCTATATTCTGGATCCTTATCTTTATTATGCTCATTTGAAGGAGCAAAAAAACAAGCTCTGCTGCTTAGAGTGGGGAGGAAAGGAGGGGAAAATGTGAAATACAGGGGTTTAATAAAAGTGTGAATGTATAAGCATAATAAAGACAGAATGTTCAGAATCACTATTCTTATCAGGTATTGCATGTGTGTGTTGTAATTATAGGGATATTAAAATATTAAACTGTGGATTGGTGCGACACTTTAAGGGACAGTAAAGTAATTCAGAGCATGCTGGAATTATATCTGCTGCCCAGACCGAGCAGAAAGTCAATTTAGCTGATGGTTTCCCCTTTGGAATTCTTAGCACAGTTCTTATATATTTAATGGAAAACCAAAGCGTGCTTATGAAGAATCTTTGTGAGCAGCTATTAATGTTCTTGAGCCAAACAAGACGCAGCTCTGTGTGTGACTCCTTCCCAAGCGGCTGTGCTGGTGAATTAACTAAAGGGTTGGTTTGTATTACACAGCTTTTTGGGTCCCAAAACAGCATGGGTGGAAAACACTTTTTATATATATGTAAACAGACACACAAGCTCATAAATAACACAAAATAAAAAGTCTTATTATCCCACTTTTTCCTTTTACAAATAAAGAATGAGCAAAATGATTACCCCTCCTTAAAATCCTGCAACTAAGACTAAAACATTCAATGCTTTGGCCTTTTATTATCATTTTCCAGTGAAATTTCACATCTGAAACACAAATAAATGTTAATCAGAGATTTCTGAGATGAACAGATGATGGCTTAAAGGTGGCAACTCCTCCTAATATCTGCATCAGCTTCAAATCTAAAAGTTTCATCAAAAGAAAAAAAAAAACATAATTTCATGTGTCAGAACTTTAAATTTTCCAGAAAAAAACCAACGTTTTTCCTCGTCAGAATCGATTATTCTGTTATTCTAATTATTCCAGCTAATTTTAGTTCAATGTGTAAAACTGTAACTGAGGACTTTTGTAGGTGTCAGGAGACAGGAGTGGGAGAAGTAGGGCACACCTGAAATAGATGTAGCTGGTGTGCAGGGACAAAGAACAACAGAGAAAGTGAGGACACAGGGAAAAATGAAGAAGACGGAGAGAACAGAGGAGGAAGCCTGTAATAACTCAAAGATTCACTTGAGGATTACGGCAGTGTTAAGAGGAATGAAAGCATCCCACTCTTCTAACATGTGAGCATAGCTGCTAATGAGGACATTAAGTGTAAAAATGTAGCAAATTAACACATTATTTAACAGTACTGCTATGTTATGTTGCTAGTTTTTGGTTCATTTGTAGAATCTACTGTTAATATAGTGTCATAAATCCTGAAATGATTCATAAACAGAGAAAATAAAATGATTGTAACATCTCTGTATCTCACAGTGATCTATCTGCATATGAGAAATATAAACCATCTAAGGGTCAAACTTCTGCGTACGAAGTGAGCTTTTAGCTCTTTCATATTTGATCAAATAATTCCCATTTTATGACTGTATGTCACAACTTTCATCTCCAGAAATTTAGCTTGATAAAGGAAATCCATGTATCCCAAATTAAATGATCAAAAAAGGCATTAAGAAGCAAACCAGCTTTTACACAAGATGACGTTTCACCTGCTGTGTATCAACAGATTCCTTGCAGCTAATGACGTGCTGAAGTCTAGAGCCGATGGACATCAAGTGCATAAAGAGATAAAGAGTTTCTACCCTTGAGATAATTGCCAGACCTTTATTGAAACAGCCCTCAGTTGCTGCTCGTTTGAGTCTCCTTTTGCTTTCAGTTTTGTCTCTTTATCAGCTGGAAAACACTCAGTTTAACTGAGTCATTCGACAACATTACATTTCTATGCCTTAAGAAGCTCTTGAGCTGCCCTTGGTGTGTGCATTGGGTCGTTATCCGATGAAATTTAGAGGTAATTAACTGAATCTGTGCAAAGAGTGCAGCTTTGAATTAATTATGCTTCATGTATCACAACTTAAACACCAGCGACCCTGTTTGATTGGCAGCTTAACATTAAAAAAAAACGCTGTCACGCTGTTCATCAATCCTATCTTCTCCTTTTAAATATTTTTATATTTTTTAGACTTTGTAGCAAAGTCTAACTCAGCTTTTTCCGTTTGCATCATGTGCAAACATCTTAGGTATTTACATTAATCAACACATGCATATCTCCTTCATTGACTGTAGATCAATATATTTCCTTAAGAAAATTCCTCACTTAGGAAGATGTCGTCAATTCATTTTTCTTTACCAGTAAAATAAATTTGTCGACCTTCCACTTTTTTTTTAAGCCTTTTAGAGCTGCTAAACTGGCTTTCTCTTGCATAAAAATGCACAGGATGTCACTTTGACTACCTCTAAAGTCTTTGCTCTCTCTGTGATAAGTCTGTTAAGTTTTACAACATAATGGCAGCCTGATTCACTGGTATTAACAGCTCTTTATCGTTGTCTTCCATGTTTCAGCCCATACGTACCAGGTGAGGTGCCAGTGCTGGTGTGTTTCCACATGCTATAGAGCCACCAGAGAGCCACATCATTATGTCACCTTAAATGTGTTTGACACGGACGTGGTACAACTCTAGCACATATTCTCCACCCCGAAAAGCTAAGAACTGGGTCCTATCAGCATTGAAGGTGCCTCCATTAAAAAGTGGCAATAAGCAGCAACTAATTACTAACTAATTACTAAACTAGAACTAAAATATGATCAACAACCCTTTGGATTCGAACTGAAAGTTTAGTGTATAATCTCATCTTAATTGCTATATTTTAGAACTGACTGTGGTGGTGGACCTGCCACAAAATTACAAAAATGTTTCATCACCGTCCAAATACCTCTTGACCTGGCTTTGTATCAAACAAATAATGAAGCAGGAAGCAGCAAGTAATGACAATTTCCCCATCTATTTCCCATCCTCTACTCTCCCAACATCATTTCAGGCTACAATAACCACAACAATATTACTTTACATGTGGCTGGAAATACACAGAGGTCTGAATAAAAGATTAATCTCTATTGTTAGCGGTTCCTATGTGCACCTGACAGGCAGCAGGGAGCCATGAGCAGGTGAAAGAAAGGCTCGGTGACTCATAGCTAGGATTCGGCTGTAATGGATGAATAAATCATAAGTGGCGATTAAGATCGCTCATTATTCTTTCACAGATACTCACCCAGAAGTTGTTCTGAAAGAAGGCCATTTTCACTCAGAGGTTGACAGCAATCTGTAAAGTAAAAAGAGATAGAGCTGCATTATAAAAAGTTTTCTCTTTCTGTCTAACCTCTACTTTCTCTGAATAGTTCTGGCTAGAATTACCTGGAGGAGACTTCTGCATTAGTCTGTAAAGTGTTTCTACTCTCTGACAACAAACTGCAGCATCAGTCTCAGCAGAATACATCTAAACACGCTTCCTGAAATTCCTGAGACACCCTCAGTAAGGAAGGGAGCTCCTGAGGGAGAGAAGAGAGGACCTTAAAAGATGACTTCAAACACAAAACTCAGGATGGAGGAGGCTGATAAGGGGAGCAGGGGAGAAGACAAATCGATGAAGGAGACGAGGCGGAAGAGATGTTAGTAACCACCGAGGAGATGAGATGAACGCGGCCCTTAGCTATGACTGACTCACAGACACAGCTGCTGATTAGCTCATGTCTGTGGCTGCAGGTTCTTATATCTGAAGGCTTCACCACATCACTCCATCTGGTGCTTTTACAGCACTAAAAAACAGATCAGATCAGATATGGCTCGAGCAACATTAGCTCACCTCAATATGCTGAACATTTGATTTGAAACAAACTAAAAAAATATTCACAGTAGAAAAATAATTGTGGACCACATGAAAAAGATCACTTAACAATGAGTTGTGGAGTCAGAATTCATTTCTCAGAACAGGAGTCATTTTGACACCTCCCCAGAGTGTATTAGCACATAACTATACTGCCTTCCCCCTACAAATGCATGGTCTCTGAACATATCTACAGAAGCACAGCTCTGGATCCTATTTTAAATTTCCCAGGAATGACTAACAAGATGAGGAAGGTTACCATCATCAGTGGCAAACATGATAACACTCCAATGTGTGCAAGTTATAATTTGTGTGCTTGGGTTCATAATAACAGGGGACACAGTCCACAGCTGTAGACTGACTGATATATTACACATGTACAGTGTACAGAGTTTTCCATTTGACATCTAAGATGTTCGGTTCAGCTCAGATAACTGCGACACATTTGAGCTGGTGGGAAAGCTCATAATCATCACCTTGATTGACAAACCCAGAAATGATCTTTTTTTACACCTATAACTTAACACCTGAACTTAAACCAAGCCCTGTCTACATCAACGTTTAATCAACTTGCAGCTTTCTGCCTTCTGTTGTTGCCATTAACAATTTTTGTGGAAAAAACAATCAACAAAATAACATATTCATAAAACAATTCTACAATCAACCAGGCATAAACAGACAGAAAGCTTTTTGTGGGGAAGATCATGCTGTGATGACGACTTGCTGCCCACAGCTACTAGAACACGTAATCTATGTTGGCTCAAAAGAAAACACACACATTGTAACACGTTGAGGGAAAAAAGCAGCATTGTTTTAATGTGCGAGACATTTTGAATTGTTAGCATGCGGAACTGCGCTGTAACAGCAGCTGAACATATAGCTTTTGACCTCCATAAATCAAAGGAACACAAACGCATTAAAGGAACACTGGAATCTGGTCCTGTGCTTTCCAAGCGAATGCATAACGTGGTTAGGTGTTTCCCCAGGGTTGCCCCCCCAACAGCGTTCCTGTTATCTGTTATTCTGCTGACTGTGAGCGCTTATGGGAGAGTGTGTGCTGACCAAATGCTTTTTCCTGTATTGGCGTGGACTCGGCTCCGGCCAGGTGACCTGGCATCCAGCAGAAGCAGCACACACAGTAACAAACACAGCCACCCCTACAGTCCAAACACACACACACGAACAGCACACACCTCACACCTTGTTAATTAGCTCAGTGGGGGGGACTAGAGGCCCTGCAGACAGCTTTCTGGTAGATAAGGACGATCCAGCACAGAAACACAGAACTGCTAGAGCAGGGCCGCATAATGAATCAATTCTACCTCTGATCAATTTCCAGTTCAGTGGTTTCATCGTGACCACGTCGTGTTAGAACTTGGGCGGACTAATTAAAAAGGTTTGGTTTGACTGAGTGAAAAGACGTGTCAGATTAGTTCAAAAGGAATATGCACAAACTTAAAGAAAAAGTCCAGCTCCGGTTTGACTAACACCATTTTTGACTATTTCCTAAAGTCATGGTAATTGTGCGCATTCAAGGGCCCTCACAGATACAGCCTCTGGGAATAAGCGGAGTAGCAACAGCATTGCCGGTTGCAGGCACACACATCGATTCGGCTCTGTGACACTCCACTGCCAGCTCAGGGGTGCGTTACTTCAACCCCTCCATTCTGCTTCTTGCTGAACAGGTGAAAAGCAGCAGGGATTCTTCAGCCCCATTTTGAAAGGACAGTGTGAAAAGAATTACAAATGATAAGACAGCATCAAGACTTGAAATGATTTTCTTTTTAGCCTGACAATATTTCCAAGACTATTTGAAACCCTGTTGTCAAAACATTGTAAAGATAAGTGTTGGAGATTTTTTAACTTACCAACAAAAGCTATCTGGATAGATTTCCAGGGCAAAGCAGCCATGTAGGGGGGACTGTGATCCTGAACAAACCACCAGATGGTTTTCAACCAAGCTCACTTGCCTCATCCCAGCCTAGCGAGCCTTCTTGCAACATCCTGTACACCTGAGCTAATTAATCATTTAGCTCTAACCCTCACAGTTTTGATGCAACACAATCCAGAGACACCGGGACCCCATGTGGACACCCGCCACGGTGGGATGTATAGAAGTCGCCGACATCCAGCATTCTCCATCTGGTTCTAACTGGACATTCAGGGGAAATAAGCTCTGAGGCAAACAAAGCTCGGAGAAGAAGTGGGTCACGCGGTGACCTTGATTTCTCACTCTCTTTTATTCAGAAATGAAATGCTTGGACCAGTTTGGGACTTGCTCGACATGTCACCACTCATACTGCAGCTACGGCTCATTTGCATCAGAAAAGATCAGCAACTGTTTACACAAATACTGAAATGCAAACACCCTAAACGAATGCACAGAGGAGACAATTGGTTTGATCTTAAAAATGTGAATATTCTGACTTGCCTGAGTCACCACATCATCTGCTATGAGAAGCACAACATGTTGGTGTCTGTTTAGATCTACACACGATCATAAGAGACATGGAAACATTTAAACAACAGGATCATTTCTCAACAAAAGATGAAGGTCTTCTCTGAGAAATATCGCATGTTTAGTCGTGTGACTTGCAGATAGATCCATTAATCTCAGTTCCATTTTTTCGTGGCTCAGGAGAGAAATATAGATTTTACATTAACTTCATATCTTTGCAAAGACTGAACAGACAGCTGATAAACCCGACATGTTGTGTAGTTCTAATCTTAAATCCTCACAGACTCAGATCCTTTTAAAATTAATAAAATAATAATTGAGACTATCACATCTTAAAAGTCGGTTCTTACCAGTGAACCAGAGTATCTGTAATAACAAAACCAAACTAAAGGTGTTATTAACTGGTGGCTGCGCATCAATATTTGGGACAAAACCTAATTTTCTCAATATTATTTTTTTTTATTACCTTTCCAAAACATTTTCTGAGCCTTTTTATCATGTCAGTGGATTGTTCCAAGACATGAGGCAAAATTCAAGAAGAAGCAGATGTGTTTGTTTTGCAGTAATTCCAGGGAACCTTAAGCTGCTCTCAAAGATCACAAAAAAGGTTCTAAAAGAAACAGCCCCAGGGGAACACACCCACTACAAAATAGAAAAGATGTGTTTACAGCCTTTACTTGTGGTTGCTCTGAAAAACTACCAGAAAATACATGAAAATATGTTCACAATTAAGAACTAAATTCTGAAACTTGTTTCCATTTAAACGCCCATAGTCCGTGGCTTGTTATCCCATTTCCCTGCAACTCGATTTACTCCTTTTTTGTTTTTGTGCAGGATGGTTATGTACAACAACTCAATAAGTCAGCGAGGGCCAGAGAAGACAGAGCATCAACACAGTTGCATGCAACGTTTGAGATGAGGGTCATAATCTTTTAACAGAAACACAGACCAAAAATGCAATCCGCCTTATCAGTGAAGACACACTGACCTCTTCTGCCGCCCTCCCACTGCCTGACACACACACACACAGATGGCTGCCAAGAAAAATTAGGACTTAAAAAAAAGCAGATGGAGAGGAGTTAAAGAAAGTCACACAAACAAAAACTATCCACAAACCATTGAAATCCTGCAGGAAATAAATGATCCATCCTGTCCACCCATTCTAAGCATTCCTCTTTCCACTTCCTTTCCTCCTGCTTTTGGAGAGAGATGGCTCTACTGGCAGATGTCTCTCTCTACCCTCCTCCTCCTCCTCACCACCTCCACCTGCTTTTCTCCCTCCGCCGCTTGAGAAAAATGAGAGATTGAGCAGGAATTACTCCCCATTCCTCTCCTCTCGCTGCAAACATCAATAAAGCAGCTCCTTTTCTCTGACTTATGGGGAACAATAAAACAACGGAATTGGGTTAAATGTAACAGTATGTGGAATAAAGATGCTTCACAAACCTCTGTACAGGCACATTTCTCAAGAGCTCAGTGAGCAAAGCTGAAAGGAAAAAGTGAATGACGCAAAGGAAAGGAGGCAAGAAAGAAAAGGGACAGAGCAAGGTGAAAGGCAGATGTGAGTGTGAGGAAAGGTGGGTGGATAGAGCGCCTCAGAAATAAAGCTAACAGCTAGATTTCAAAATGAGACAGGTAAACATGAGCTCTCAAACAGTTTAAGGACAAGATAAATAATTACATGAAAAAGCTAAGAGACACAGGGAGTCAGATTAAAAGAGTCAGCAGCTTAAAATATGATGCTTATGAGAGCAGAGCAGATAAGTTAAGCTGCATCAAAATCAACATAGAATAGAATAAAAAGAACACAGCATCCGTCTAAAGTCTATGGTCTGGGATCACACTAAAAGAGTTTAGTACCAGATGTCACGAATTTCTACAGTTTGAAAAATGACCTAAAAACTTATATAGTTTATATAGAAAGACTTATATAGAACTTAATAGTTCAGCTGACCTATTACCTCTTGTCTCCCGTGGGTGTGAAAATTTAACAAGACACTCTTATTAAGCCTCTGCATTTTCCCACAGACCAAACAAAGTGGCCTCAGTGCCACATCAATGTGTGTTTATACACAGCAAGCAGGTTTAGCACAATCTGCTGAATGACAACAGCTTCACTGGAACAGCGATGAGTTTTGTCAAGTCGGCCCAATCCTACACACAAGCTAATTTGTCATTGTAAGTACTTAGATGTACATAAACGGCCTTAACTTCGTCCACCTCAATTCCGCTTCTGTACTTACATACGGGACACTGATGCAAACCTACGTTGCAGAAGTTCAGTCCTGAATAAGCAGAGTGAAAATGATTGTTTTCGTTACTGCTGTTGCATCTGTTGTCCTTATTTTCAACAAATAATCAATAAATAATCATCATCAGAATGTTTAAACCGAGTCCTGCAGCAGACTGTTTTCTTACTCACAGTCCCCTTTTCTTATTTCACACTCGCCTTGCTTTGCGTTTATACTGTGAAGTCATACTATAATCTTCCTCTCAGCATTATTTGCTGACTCCATCACTGTGGTTGAAGCTAGCTAAGCACCACAGCTGGTGTCACACTGGGACCTACAGTTTATTTTTGATCCCCGGTATCAGCCCACAGCAATGTTAAAACCACCCGCTTACACAAGATTTGGGTATCAGTCCCAATGCAAATCTCTACTTTGAAGCCTCAAAAGGGGAATGTTGGACAGCCTTAGCATACAAAACAAATCCATTATTTAAAGGATCTTTTGAGTGGAACTATATATCAAACCTTTCTTGGTCCATCATCGGGATTTGATACACTGGGTGGACAAAACAAGATATCTCCCCCCAAAAAAAGAATAAAGAATGAACTTAAGAAAAAATAGTTTGTGATAGATAGTTCAGATTTATCAGTTAGTTGAGTGCAAATGTGAGACCTACAGAAACAGGATGAGGACAAACGGACTTCATTTACAGAGCAGCTTGAGTCTGTGCTGCAGACAGACTCCGATGTCCTTCTGTATTAGTTTTAAACCTGATTTGGCAAAGCGAGCGAGGGAGATCATTCTGTGTCAGGCCCAATTTCCCATCAACCGCTACCGACAGTCTTCTGCTCTCCTCTGCCACATCTGCTGTGACGCACAGCAAGACTTCATTGTTCACATCTGTACACGTGTCACTGAAGTCCTTCGTGCACTGATGGATTTTTATTGATGTCATGAATAAATAATGAATAAACAAAATAAAAGCAGCACATATAGAGCTTATTTTGCAAGATTATGGCACTTATTTCAACTTTATTTATTTTTGATACCAACCATTATCCCCAGAACTGACAGCAAAACAACATGAATGCAGGATAATTACACATTTTGCAAGCATCAATGGACTGATTAGTCAAACAACTGAAAATGTGACTATAAATGTGCATTTATTCTGAACTTTGGCACTCTGATCACACAAACTGCACAAGTCTCTGAATCGGAGTTTTTCAATTTCAATTTGTGTCACTTCAGTATGTGGTCACAGACTGGATACAGATGCAACCTCAGTTTGTACTTTATATCGGAATTCATACGACTTCTACGTCACTCTGGATCTGGATTCACCACATGTCAGCATCTTTGTGTTCTAAACACGATGGACGCGAGCACAGATGTTAGCCAGTGGAAGACCAGCGGGGTGTTGGACTTAATAAGCATTTGGGGGTTTATTTTCTGTGTCTAGTGACGTCTTTGTTGTTTTTTGAGCATGCTGGTCGGTTCAGTATTAAACATTGAACTCTGACGTAAAAAGTAATGTGAACAGGTCCACATAAAACTTTGGATCCGAGCATTAAATCGGAATTAAGCACTGATGCTTGCAGTCTGAATGTAGCCTTTCAATCAATTCATTTGCCAACGATGCCTTCAATTAATCAATTACCAATATGCAGTTCACAACCAGAATTAATCTTATAAAAAACACCTTCAAGAATGTTTAGCTTTAGCTTGAAAAAGGACTGCAATGATTAGCTGGCTCTCGGTGTGTTGATAATTGGGATAATCATTTAATCTTTAATGAATATGAACAATAAATCAAACACTTGAGCCATTTATCAATGACTGCATGGGTGAATACTGAACAGATCTGTTCTCCATGTCAATAAAAATAAGAGAATGTGTCTCTTTTCTGTGAATTACCATGTAAATACATTTTCAGGGGTATCATTCACACTACAGTATTTTTTCATAACTACTGGAAATATTATACAGAAAACAAAACATTCTATTGATCCTGTTTGGGATTCCCCGTTTGTCTATTACAATAAAGACACGACTGCTAAAATTATGTGTAATATAACACCCCCGAGTTGTCAACAATAACACACTAAAACAGAACCCACACTTTACTGATGACGCACTGAAACCAGCATACGCCCCGTATTTAATGACTAAGCAACAAAGAGCAAAGCTATTCTCTTGAAGCGATAAACTGGCTGCCTGGTGACTGAGACACACAGAGAAGCAGTAAGACAACAAACACAATAAACAGGAGGAGGCAGCGCAAGAGAAAGAGAAAGCTGAGTGATAAACACAACTCGGGCTGTCAGCTCCCCATTGTCCCAGTCTGAATGTGCTTTTTGTCATTGCAGCTTACAGCTCCAGTCCAGGCCCGTCTATGACAACGAGCCAGGCGAGCATCCCCTCAAAGCCCTGGCATGACCAGCTGGGTGAGAGCAGAGGGCACGAGTCAAGGTCCATACGCAGCAGGTTAGGAGCCGGTTTGTAGCTGCTCAGCTGTGTTTTAAGCCTACTGTAACACTACAGAGGATTGTATCTACAGAGATGCTGAGGCTTTAGTTTGTTCTCCAACTTAATTGTTTTCTACGTTTTCAAATCATTTGACAAAAATGTCTATATTATCGTTTCCATTTCTGTTGATATCTATTGATAAATCAAAAAAGACATATTTCCATTAACAGTTATCTACAGAACAGTTTTTCCCCCGATTTTGCCATTTAAATACATTATTTCTTAAGTGCCACTACAAAATAAGGATCAAAAAGGGTTAGTGGAAACCCATTCTGTCCATTACTGTTCCCTCACACTGTAGAGTGAGTGAGAAAGGGAGGAATAATGACCACCTTTGAGTAATCTGACGCGATTTGCAAAAAGCAATCCAACCATGAAATTGTTGCCATCTACTCTTTAAGCTCCCATCTTAAATAAAAAAAAAAACAATAGCATGTTCTGTCAAAAGAGAAATGTTAAAAGGAAGCATATTTCAAATTTGCACAGTTAAGAAGCCAGAATGAAGGAATAATTCTTCTTGTAAAGCAACTTAAACACTAAATAAATGGGTTTGAGAAACAGTCAATTGACTGACAGAAGAAACAACTGATCAATTATCCGTAAAGCTGGAATCAACTGATTGATACTTGTTCTGATTAATTACCTAATGAGCCTGTAAGAGGTAGCTACACATCAGTGTCATTACTTTGATTAATAATCTACTATAATTGTTTCAGATCCAGTTATCAGATAGGACATGTGAATATGAACGTTTAAAAACATCATGGAGTTCACTTGTTCCTCCTCAGGGTTCGTTTTGGTTCAACTTGGAGTTTATAGCTAACTGACATCACTCCTACTTTCTGTATAATCAACCTATCATCCATAACTCCGAAGTGGACTGAGCAAGAAGCCGAGGGACGAGCCCCCTCCTCCATCCTGCCCCAGGATCCACCCATCTGCCACACGAGGACCTTGACTGGAGTCATTAGCGGCTTCAGTTGCTGGTCATGGTTTTACACTGAGGTCTTGTACAGCACAAGGCTCAGCACCTGCTCTCATCTAAATTCCTGACACATCATCACAACTGCAGTCCACATATTCCGCGCAACACTGAAAGGTACAGCACTGTAAATCAGGGCTTAATGTTTATGTTTTTATTCTGTAAAGGTTAAGTTTACTGTTTCCTGCCTCTTGGTGCTGCCCAGCTTGGCAATCACAAGAGGAGGCCTTGCGGCACTCTAGCCTACATATGAGAGGCCGCATGTATAATTCATAGTTGTCATGGGCACCCTACAGTGTGTTGTAGGCAAGCCAGTAGGAACAAAAGAAGCCAGGACCACAAGTATTAATTGTTCCAACACTGTTAAGGGTAAAAAAATGAGAATAAAGAGTCATCAGGGGAGTCAAAAAGTCCTTCTGAATGCTGGTACTGTGAACATATGAGCAGTCGGGGCTGTTTGAATAGTCAACAACAGACTGCTGTCATACCAGAACAGACATTTAGCTCAGTCAAATCAAAATGCAAAACAGGGAGCACTCCTTCCTCACCTGCTCCTGTTACTGTCATCTCCTCCACCGCTGATGCCTGGAGGAGTAAAAACTCCGGCTTGGCATGGGTGTTTGTAATTTAGTAATTGGCTGTGTCCTGCACAGCTGAGAGGAAACCCCCAAGCCAGCAAAAGCTTGGTTTGGGTGCTTTTTCATAGCCTGTATCATCCTCTCAGGTGAAAAGCCTTTCCACGTTCTCCAACAATCTGTAACTAATCGTCTCAAACAGAATTATTGATGGGCGTCTTTGCTTTTGATTTCCAATTTACACAGTCTCTTGTCTCTGTCTCCACATATTAGTTAATGTCATCACTGTACGAAGATGAAAACAACAAGAGACACAGTTCCCGCATTAAGATATGAATGTAATAATATCATTAGGTTCAGGAGAAAGGCTGTAAAGCCCAGATGTTCATCAAACCCCGAGGATACGTCAGGTGACCCATTAAATGAAAAACATGGGCCTTTGACCCCTACAGAGAGGGTTTCTGAGGGCTCTATCATGTGTCCACTTTTCTCCTTAGAGGGAAGAATTGCTGCGAATCAACTCAAAAGATGTTGTTTGCTGTCACACTCCACTGATTTGAGTGGTCTTCCCCAGTGTATCAATGCTTCCACCCATCGTGAAAAAGAAGTTGCTGAATGGTTCGATGAGTATGAAAATAATGACTCATAATCATCTTCCTGCTGAACACCTGTTAGAGCACTCTCCTCCACCATCATCAGAAATACACATGAGAGAAAACCTTTTGGAAGATGAGGCCCACTGATGCTGCCGGACACCTTAATAAGACACTTTATGGTGGTTTTCCCCTTTAAATTATCATTTATCTTTAAGTAAGATCCTAAAAGTTAAGAAGCTTGAACAAGGGGAATTAAAAGATTTTGTGTTGAACCATGAAATTACCTACAGGTTAATACCAGTTTCTTAATTTCTCTAAATATTACCATCAGTGCCTTTGTAGTGTTCCTGTGAATACAGTATCCACATAAACATTGTTGACTGAAACAGATCTAATGCAATTTTTACTATGATCTTGCATACAGGATCTATCCAGAGGCCCTCACCCACAGCTAAACTCTCTTTCCTCAACTGAGGCTAGATGTATCACACCAAATGATAGTCAGTGTTAGATTGTAGGTCTTGTAAGACATTAACCTACAGATATAACATCAAAAAGCTACAATCAAAAAAAGCATCTTGACAAAGGACGACACAAGACAGTACAAATCAAGATAAAGCAAGATATTTGTTTCTCTGAAGGACCAATATACATTGTCCTCCAGCCTGAGATTTAATTTGTAGTCCAAGTTTATTTTTAGACAGCCATTACTTAACAGGCATGCAATACACCCGTGGTTGTAAATGACCAGGATCAAAAGTAATTCTTCAAGATTTTAGCTGTAAACTGAGAAGAGGAGAAGAAAAGACCTTCAAGCACTGGTATATTTTCATTCATTTTATGATCGTAAACCTCCTCCTTTCATTAGTTTCTCTCCATCCCACTCACCCTGACTCACTCTCTGAGCATTCAGGAGGGAAAAGGTTTATCTCTTGTTAAAGTCAAGGCACAAGGGAGAAAGTTGTTTACCACTTTGATATCAAAAGACCCAGCAGCACTCAACTCCTGCCACTGGCTCTTAGAGACAGGGAGAAAAAGAATGCCAGCAAACAGACAACTATAGCACAAGGAGGCAGCTGTGCAACGGTCTGACGATGCAAACGCTGTGGCTTATGCTCTAGCTGTTCGCAAATTCAGTCAATGTCAATGAACTCAAAGGGGAACTCCAGACCTGTTGTTTTGGTGCTGCCAGAAGGCGGCTGTCTTAAAAAGCAATCTAATGAAACCGAGAAACCAAACACATTCAACTCTGAACACATACAATTAGATAAACTAAAGTCAGGAGATGCCGAAGTTAAATTGGCTATAAAATGGAGAGACTCCAGAGCTGATTTCATCTCATTTTGGCTCTTTTTTTGTTGTTGTATTTTTCCTTTTTTAAAATAAAACAGTTGAGAGCAACTGCAGAGGAGTTAGAAATCTTTCCTTAATTGGATTTTTCTCAGATAACAGCTCAAACAAAAGATTGCTCTCCTATCCCGTTTCTGTCTAAAAGAAGCAAACAAATACGTGCCAGACCTCTAACATTTCACATATTAGACATTTGCAGGCATTTCCCTTCACCCCGTAACAGGTTTTCTGGATGTTTCTGACCCGTAACGTTGATCTGATTAAGTTTGTGAGGGTTTGTGAGGCGTTTCTCAAGTGAAACCCAGAACAGCAAGTGGCACATGCAAGACTAACCTTAACGGATCATCTCTCAGTTTCAGCTCATGCAACTGTATTAAGATACTTGTTTTTGTCGACTGCACTATCAAGCATATATATACTCTCAGACTCACTTAAAGTGTTTTGAAACTCCTATACTCAGT
Organism: Leuresthes tenuis; assembly: GCF_036924035.1. Taxonomy (NCBI): domain Eukaryota; kingdom Metazoa; phylum Chordata; class Actinopteri; order Atheriniformes; family Atherinopsidae; genus Leuresthes; species Leuresthes tenuis. The sequence goes on along the minus strand of NW_027325361.1, from coordinate 9,286,354 downwards.
GTCAATAACGCTGTCAAATGTCCTGTATTGGTGTCATATATTCATATAAATGTATAAACTTTTCAAGGGAAAATCCACACTACAAATAGCACATATATATATATATAAATACATATTGCATATATACATATATGCAATATGTATTTCAGTGTATAAGCCAAAATGAATGGCTGGAAGAGTCTCAGAAATGACTGTAAAGTAGAAGATGTAGGGAATAAACGTGTGCGAGCAACACTGAAAAACTGAGGGCCACCTTGACAGGTTATGCGCATTTAAACCGAGATAAAGAGCTGGAAATCAGGCTTTATAAAAACATTGTCATACACGCACATGTCCTTGTTTCTTCCACCAGGGCTAGCATAATTTCCCTCCGTTCAAATGTCAAACAAGCGTGTCTACTAGTGCTCGCTATTTTGAATAGCCTCGCATTATTGAGTGCAGTCGTTCCAGTCTACTTCTGAATTATCTTCACGTTGCATGGAGTGGTGGGAAGACAAGGAACAGTTCATTACCTGGACAGAGTTTTCAGACAACGTAGCGTACATTTCCCATCCCCGGGTTTTCAGCGGCGTCGTTTCTGCACTTGCACGTACCCTGAGCGTTTTGATCATAGTAGTACAAATTCACCAGGCAGTTTTCACTTTGAGCGCAAAGTCCCGCCCAGTCCAAAGCTGATTGGTTATCTGGTCCGTCAATCAAAGAAGAACACGTAGTAGGCATAGCAACCACTTGAAGGCGTGTTGAAGAGTGTATGTCAGAATCTCATTGGATGTTTTTTTGCAACGGTAATGCCCACAAAATATAAACTATAAGGAGCGGCGATTTAATGCGTTAGCAACAACAAAATACAAAAATACCAAATACTAGTCTATTTAAGCCAGTGTGACAAAAAAGTGTGACGAAAAAATAATCTCATCGTAAATTAATATATTAAAACGATGAAAAAACCTGCCTCGGCTTTCAAGCTAAGTCAAGATCTTCGCCAGTTTCTCATTATTTTGAGATACTAAGTCATCATTTTTAGACACAGTTTTACTGTTTTTAGATCCTTATTTTAAGATTGCTTCTCATAGTGGAATAAACAGAGTAGAAAACTTTATTAAACCCCCAAAGGGAAATTGTAGTGCTGCTATGTTATTACTAAAGAAAAATCTACCATTTACCCTAATAAATAGATAGATTAATTAATTAATAAATGAACAAGATTAATGAAAGATAGATACATTATTTTGCATTGCAGCAACTCAAACGAGGCATCACAGGGATGAACTAGGAAGAAGCCTCAGACTGAAGATGCTCTGTTGTTCAATCTGTTTTGTAGATCAGTAGTATAATGTTATCTATTATGATGAGCATCCTGTGCAGCATTCCTCTTTTCACAACTAGCTCTTGGGGCTTCAGAGCAGAGCCCAACACGGAGCAGGCCCTCTTCACCAGTTTGCTGCAGTTCCAACAGATGGGTACAAGTAAAAATGCTTTCTCCACTGGTTTATAGAATATATGCTACATTGGATAAGTTTTGTTTCCTCTGGAAGTAAAGTCTGCTCTGTCCTTTCTTGTAGACAGCCTTAATATTACAAACCCAGTGGAATCTGTTGTAAATACCACCTCCAACGCTTTTTCCAAGATGGAAATTATTCAAAGCTTATTCCTGCGCCCTGCAGTCCTGAAAATCTTAAATGTTTACACTCTCTTAAGGCAGACAGTATAACTTTGCACACAGTAAGAGCAGAAAAGGCATACATGTGTAAAAGCATTTACCTTCCCTACCATAATAACTCAGAAGCAGTCCTAAAAATCAGCCAGTGTAGGTATCTGATAGGAGTGCAGACTGAAGGTTATTGCTATCAGTGTGGGTATTCACATCCATATGAACTGCAAGTTTAATAAGATGGCTGAAACATTCAAAGTAGGCCCGAAGGAGGTAATGGTGGCAGTTAGATTGACTGTGGCAAAAGCAGTTCTCTCAATCACTTCCCAAGGTCCTACCACATACTAGAGAGTTAATAAAGATGTAGTATACTGAATTATCATCTGATTGCCAAAGATAAGGAAGCATGCATTGTGGCACATACATGTATTCTCTAGTAGTGAACTTTCATCTCAACACTATTATGGTAGTCTGAATACAGAGGCCATCAGCAGTACACTAATCTGTTATTGGAATAGTGAATATATCAATGTGAGCAGCAAACAACAATGCAGTCTGATTGTCATGCCACAGCTGAAGATCTCTTATGCTGGCTGTTACCAACACCCAGCACTATAAATCTAACATAGGGGGGCTTATATTATGGCAAGCAAAATCATTGGAATATGGGGCTGTGCAAGTTTGAATATTGTTACTGGGAATAAATTATATTGCTTTAAAACAACTCTGAACTCGTATTCTTCCTTACATTTTGATTTCTTTGGACCTGCTAAGGAAAAGCACAGGTAAAACCCAATCTGTACCAGCTAGTCTATTTAAAATTGCAGGTGGTAATAAATATCAGACTGAGATTGTCTGTGGCCACAATGTTATTTATATGAAATGTTCCCCAAGAGCCATAACTCTAACCCTAACACAAAATGTGTGTCACTCTGTTTGATTTTGTTTGCTCAAAGGGTTAGAGTTTGAGCAAACAGAATCAAATAGAGTGACACACATTTTGTGTTTTGATAATAAGAGCCCATTATGACTTTATTTGTCCTTTTAAGTGCTATGAGGCATAGAATACATAAGCAGTGAGAGTCCTCTGCTGGAGGTGTTGAAGCCTGAACTGATCCTCTGTGGTGCAATACTGAAACCAGCACACTGTCAAAGGCACTGAAGAGTTATAGTTGGTATACATTTCCTGTGTAGAAATGAAAATAGTGAGATTAGGTCATCATCACTTCCACATTTAGAACAACAAGAACAACAAGAAGATTGCATTTAACCACAAAGCAACGTATTTTAACATAAATTCTAGATACAGAGTGGAAGAGAATATAAGGAAGCTGAAGTTATTTTACAATACTACAACCCATCATAATTTCAGACTGTAGCTGGCAAGGTCTCAGTCTTCCTTCTGCAAACACAAATTAAATGAAGAACAATTGTTTGAGACTTTAATCCCAAATAAGACTAAAATCCCAAATGAAATTAACTGAGCTTCCGAATCAAATAATGCATCATCAGTCCCTGCCACCTATTGGTGTTCATATTCTTATCCTCCTTGAGTGTTGCTTCTGACACCAGCTGATGCTCTCTCATTTGTCTCCTCCTAAAGGTTCTCTGATCACATTCTCATTCATCATATTTCTACACTGTAAAAAAAACAAACACCTTTTGGCGAGGATTTATGTTGTTTCAGCTAAATTCTATAGATGCTCGAAGGGCAATCGGATCTGTTTGGTCCCTGAATTGCAATGATATTTGTATAATAACAGAACTGAAAGGACAAGGGGATGTTTACCAGATAATGTGCTATGCTTGTAGCAATTTCCTGTTCTGAGCTGAACTTTAGTCAGTTTTTTTTGCAGAAACATTTTGCATGCAATCAGGAAGTTGCAGAGCTGCTGTCATCAGACTTTCTTTCTTCTTGGAAGATGGTAAAATCATCTGCTGAATGAGGCCCAGTGTGCACTCCCACATGCTGTGCATCACCTCTCCTTCTCTATGTCTCCCTGTTTCTGTCTCTCATCAGGGCTCTTACAAATCAGCTCAGCTCCTGCTTGTACAGACTGGCTGATTAAAGCTGCCAAGACAGAAGATTGGGCTCCACTGCTCACAAAGCCCCAACAGAGTTTTGGATTTAGAAAAGCAAGCTCACTCCTCTCAGTGGTCTTCTAATCTCCTTGGGAGATCAAATGAGCATGGCATCCATCTGTGGTAATAAGTGCTTTATCTCGATATTACTGCCTTCCTCTGGCTGTCCCTCTGCTTCAGGTGTCTGCCTCTCTGTGGGCTTGTTGGCCTGCAGGGAGGTGAACAGTGATAAGGTTGCTCATGTTTGTGAACAGTCACAGAGAGTCACAAAATCTCTCTTTTTGAAAAGAGAATATAGAAATACATCTAAAATCCAATTAGAGTTACGGATTTCAAGAGTATAACATAACAGTGCATAAATGTACTGTATCTTTTTCCCTACTGGATGCATGATTTACTGTACAATGCATTCAGTTTTCACAAATGAAACCTTTTTTGAGGGTATTTTGTAAGCTTAAGGGACAAACAGAGGACTTGCTTCCAAATGAAACTAAAATAAATCTATGCTCTAAGGATGCAACCGACAACCAATGCTTAATCTGCTGATTATGTCTAAATGTTTCTTTAGTCTGAAAATGTGTGAAAATGAACAGCATGTCTGTTTTCCAATGCTTGAAGTAATGTAATTAAAGTTATACTTGACACAAAGATGTCCTCAGTTCATATTCCCTTTTCTGATCATGCAAAACAAACAAAAAGCACAAATTCAGATTTTGATTTTGTTTCAGCCCAGTAGCTCTAAGCTAATATGTGGGTTGCCATCCATATAAGTGCAAGACAAGTTGTACAAGTCTATTTTATTATACAAAGTTGAAGATGGTACAGCTCATGCTTTACAAGAAGAACCAAGTTTGAAGACAGATGATAGATATAATGGTTTTATAAACATAAATGTATGTAAAAATTATTAACCTCACTGGGACCAAACAGGAAAACTAGAATGGAAATTCTTAACCTGGGCCCATGATGAGTTACTCCTTGGCCCGGGCTCCCACTACAAAATGTTTGCTTACACTTAAATTAGGTTGTTTTGCAATGGGTTACTGAGAAGAATTACTGCTCTCTTGAGCTGTTAGATATCGATCTACCACAGAGAGGCAGTTACAGTTAAAAGCACAAGAGGGTGCCATGACTCCACTCTCCGTCTTGACCGGCTATGGCATGCTTGTTGGTTTTCAAACTAGGATGACGGGATAGTAGCAAGCTGTCTCCTCTCATTTTCATGTTGTTACTTTTCATTCAGTCTGTTTTGAAGGTGCAGTTGCTTCATTCAGATCCTGTTATCATTATTGCTTTGACACAAGTGTACTAACACGCACTTTTCCTCTAATTGGACCGTGTCATGATCGGAAAATACCAGAGCCATGATATGGTCCATCAACACTTCCAACCAAAAAATACCAGCCCCAAATGATCAAAATACATCAACACATTAATCAGACTTACATAGCAAGAGGCGCCCTTTTTGCTGGTCTCCAAAGCTGAAAGAAACTCATAGCAGTTTTTTAAGCTTAAGATTAAGTACTTGCCAGATTTATCTATTCCTCTATATTTAGATATAAGTGTATGTACAGACACTGCTGTCAGAGCTTACGTGCATTCAGAAAACACAGAATAAAATATAATACCTAAGGGAAAGGTTCTGATTGAAGCAGTTCTAAAACTTGTTATCTTGTGGGAAGCACAAGATAACAAGTTTTAGAACTGCTTCCAGAGGTCAGGACCCACCAAAGAGGTTGGTAATTAAATCTGATGGGTCAGAAATATAGAAAAGCAAAATGTGCATAAAAGAAAAAAAACTGATGCATTACTGAACAGAAATCAGCTTATAGCTGAACTGGTGGTTGTCAAACAGAGACTCATCCCTGTGAGTGCTTCCTTTGTGTTATCATTGCAACCTTATGACAAATCTAGTGTTTTTATGGCTATTTTTTCAACTACACTTGTAGGCACTTTTTACACATTGAAAGAATATAATTCATTTTATTTACCAGCACTGTTTCAGAGCACCTAAAGAGTAAACAGCACACCTGGATGACAGAAGCTGATTGGTTCCAAAGATTAAGTTGTATCTTCAGTCTAATTATTTAAGAATTGTTAGATTTAAATACAAAAACTAGCATTTCACCCCCCCTCAACACTAAAATTATTTATCCTAAAATGGACCTAAGGAAGAGTAGTGTTTGCCAGGGAAGCAGTTACAAAAAAATCACAGTTACATAAAATTTTGAAAAGGTTAAGGAAATTACTCATCTGGTACTGAGCTATGTGACAGTCCAGATGGTATTGATTTGGCACACCTCAGGGGTCTTATGTGAAAGTGTCTAGTTCTCGTATTTGTGAATGAACTATAAGTCCCAACCACCACTTTTTTTCCATTGCTCAGAAGTGTGTGAAGTCAGCCGTCTGTCTGGCAGAGATGTGTGTTGATGTGCTTCCAGTTGTTTGTGGGGATTCATGATGTCTGGACTACAGGATCCTCCCTTTAGCCTGTGAGATCATCACACTTTTAATTAGACCAGATCCGCCAATTAGCAGGAGGTCAGACTGTCTCCCCCTGCCTTTTAAAAGCAGCCCGAGTCAAACCTTCAGTGGTGTTCAGACAGAAGCTCAAACGAGGTAGGCTACACTCTGTTTTAAGTATAATCTCTTTAACGTGTTAAGACTTTTCATGAGAACACTCATTAAAATGTGATTTGGTTCGACTTTATGTCTTATGCTTCATTTCAGATCTACAGGACAATGTCTTCCAAAGTACTTTGTGCTGTTATTTTGCTGGCTTGTGCTTTGAAATCTAGTTTGGCTCAGAGTAAGTACGATTTGCGCAAAACTGATATTACATAGAGACATTTTTAATTAAATTGAGTCCTTTAACATTTTGTGAAAGACATTTGTTTTTAATGAAGAGCTTTCCTGGAAGGCGATTAATGTTTTCTGTGCTGTACTCGTCAATGTTCTCTCTGTTAATGATTATTCGCTAGAGGGACAAACTGTGTTTACGTTTGTATTTGTCATCAGCTCAGAAATCAATTTCTGGCAGCCTTGTACAGAGTTTGTCCTCATGTAGACCTTGTTATTAGTACTCAGAGTAAACCATACTATCTCTGTAGTTCTCTCTTTTTTTTCACTTTTCACATTCTGAAAACAGGAAGCTGCAAAGGAGAATGCGGTGCTGAGTACTACAGGGGTTACATGTGCCAGTGTGACTATACCTGCCTGTCTTATGGAGAGTGCTGCCAAGATTTTGAATCTCAATGCACCACAAGTGAGGCTTTTTCTGTTCTTATTTTTCTCAGCACACAAAAAAAACAAATCTTTATTACTGATTAGAAAGCTTTGCACTCAACAAATGTAAATACATTGCAAATTAAAAAAAAAAAAAAAAAAAAAAACATGCTTTTGCTTAATGATTAAGTTCATGTTCCAGTGGAAGAAATAGAAACAAACCTGCTATTTAAGTAAAAACCTATGAGCGCAAAAGTACCACTTTGGTCCTTCTCACTGACATATTGTTGTTGATGAAGTTTTTAGTACTGACTCCTCTGTGTGTAAGCAACTTGTTATAGCTGAAGCAAATTACATTTTTATACTCTAAATAAATCTGAGGGATTGTTAAATAGTTAACAGGGAGAAGAAAAGAAAAACAAAGCCTTGACACACAGATCTGTTTTTATTTTCTGAATGATACTGGCTCATTTGAACCTTTATTTCGCCTTTAATTGTTAGATGTTCAGATAGAAAAATCATTATTTGACTGAGCTGCTAGTAACACATAGAAACAATACTGATTACACCTTTTTTTCCCCAAGATGCCCAAAAACCACTGGTTGAATGTTTTAAAAAGAGGTGGTGTTTTTCAAGCTTCCTCGAGTACCCACAGTACAAAATCGATGTAGTGAAGTAGAAATGTTCTGTCATAGTGGAGGAAATATAGTGGAATGGTGGGATACTTTGGCATGAAATGGAAATACTTCAGTAAAGAACAAGTGCCTCAAAACAATACTTAAGTACAACATTTAAAGTTACATTCCAGTGTTATATCATATAATCTAGTGTAAATGTGTGGGTGTGTTTTGTTGAAAGCTGCTGATTTTGTGTGCAACAGAAAACTCATGTAAGGGCCGGTGTGGAGAGTCCTTCAAGAGGGGACGACGGTGTAGCTGCGACTCTGATTGCATGAAGTACAAGCAGTGTTGTCCAGATTTTAAGACCCACTGCGATGCAGATGGTAAGCCTTAAACAGCAACTCCAAGACTTGTGCGTGCATCTTTCCTGCATGCTAACAAATGCAGAATTCCTTTACAGTTTAATACCCTTCACAAAGCTCCATATCCATCAAATTCAGCTTCAGTATATGTGTAGCCCTCACAAATGAAGTGAAATTACGGAAAGAATCTGACATCATAGACATGGCCTGCATGTCCACCAGCCGCATGCACATCGGCATGTACACCAGTACAACAGTGGCATGTAATGCATGCAGTAATCTGCACTGATGCATTGGGTCTTTGACAGTATCTTCTGTCTTGGTAATTACTACAGAAATCAGAGGAGCAGCCAGTGAGGCAGCACCAAGGAAGTCTAGTCCTTGCGATAATGTAAATGATAGAAAACATAAAGGTATATTTTCTTGGTAACAGGCTTGAATTTTACTACATTTTCAACCATTTAGGACTTAAGCAAAGTGGTTTCTCCACTGCAACCCAACTCATTTTTATTCATGAATATTCCCACAGAACCAATGCTGATTGAGGCAACAGAGCAGACTCCCTTCATTGAAGGCAACAATGCAGGTGATTGTGTTCTTTATTTAGGCTCAAATACTTTATCTAGACTCACAGAGACGAAACAAAACTTGATGTCATGCTTGAATACTTTTTTCTCTAAATTGAACCGTAAAACACATGTTTCACATGTGTCCTATTATCATGAGCTGAACTTTGTGATTTAATAAGGTACATATCTGGAGAAGACTGGAGAAGAAAGATAATTATGGTACACTGCAACCCTGAGACTGCCCCTGTGGCTTGCTTTCAAGTCCATGTCTCAACAGTACAAGCCAAGAGCATTGGTTTTATGTGCCAAATAAAACTCAAGGAGGCAGTGTTGTTTTGAGTGGACCCTGTGTAGGAGGGCTGGGCACAAGCTCAGTCACAAGAGAGCAAACCACAGAATTTAGCCAAAAAAGAATGACAGCATATTTCCCTGGCTTTTTGTTTCTTTCCTTTTAAAAAAAAATCTGTAGTTGATTCTAAACAAGTCAAGCGTGGGTGTATTTATGAATCAAGTCTTCTCTGAGAGTCAGGCAGAAGTCAAGAGGGAAGTCCTGATCTTACTGTCAGGAGCAGGAAACATGAGGACAGTGTCGATAAATGTTTTGGACACAACCAATGACCAACATTTACACTAATTGTGACTTTGCCTCCTGTAGTGACAGATGACTATTCAGATCCTCTGGACAATCCAACATCATACCCTCCAGATGGTTTCAGTGATGGTGAGCGAAGAAAACTCTGGATGATAAATCCTGGGAAATCTCTCAGTAAATCTCAAAAGTGTAGCATCTAAGCATGTATCTCGCTCTTGCAGATGTGTACAGCAAGGTCCCTTCCAGTGAGGATAATTCCAAAACTGGAGTGGAGGATCCGGAGGTGAGTCTAGTCCCAGAGAGCAGCAGTGGGAACGGACTATCTACAAATGACCCGCGAGATCAAGTTCCAACTGAACCCACTATGGCTGCTGACACTCTGGAGTTCACCACAGAGCAAGTCTTTTCTCACACAAAGGGAACTCCTTTAGAAGATGACAACCTCCCCATCCTTAACTCCACTGCTGGAGACGCCACAACTGAGAGCACAGGTGTGTGATGTTCAGGCATACTGTATCTTCTACTTGTTGATTTGTGGCATCCATTGTAATGTGATGTTTTAACACCGAGGTCTCTTTGGTTATTCTTTTCTTGAGATTTATTACCATTGGACAGTTTTCGTGACTAATTCTAGTCACAAGTTTTACTTTCTCTTGACAACCATCTGTATGCAATTAATCTATCAACGCAACCTCTGCTGTGGATTAGTACATTTGATCCAAACCTAATAGTTCATGATCATGCTCTACTCTTTTCAGATGCTGGAGATCTTAAAATTCCCCCTGAAGAAGGAACAAGTCTCCCTGATATAGAGATCACAGTTGACCTCGACTCCAGCCAACTTGTTTCAACCTCAGTATCACAAATGGAACCTACAGCTTCAACACCAGACATCAAGACTACCAGTCCTCTGTCAGATGAACAAGAAGTCACAACCATCAACACACAGGACTCAAACACAGTCCTAGATATCTCCCAGTTCACCACCGTTCCTGCCTCATCAACATTGGCTCCAAACCCAGAGGAAACAACTGCAAACCCCAACACTGAGAACAACTCAGGGGACATTTTACTGAAAGAACCTGAAGATCCTACTACCCCCGTGTCTCCAGGAGGATCTGGGAATTTATCAGAGCTTGTTGAAGAGACAACTCACTCCCCCCCATCCACAGCTGCAGTGCTGGATGACACCACAAATAATGTTTCACCAGAGGTAACAACTGCAGATGCACTAAAAGTTACCATGGAAGTGACCAGTCCTCCAGACTCTGGACCTGCTTCAAAACCCCAGGGCAAACCTGACCCACACAAACTAACGCCCACCCTTAAACCTGAGACTAAGCCCCTGGATACACAAACCCTGAGTTTAGACAACCCAAGAGATTATCAAGCAGGTAATACATGTTCTCATCATTGGTTCTGATCCTAAACCGGCACACACAGGAAAGAAATCAATCCAAATATTATTTCAGCAAAACGGGGAGAAGACATTTCAGTGTAATATGATTATGATTATGATTTATGAGCTCAGTTATTTTTCTTTAGGCCACAGGATGAATAGATCTTCTACCATAAAAATATAGTTTTACACAAGACAAGTTTGTGCCAGTATCAAGACCAAGGAGGAGGGGGGGGATTTCAAAGTACTCCTGATTCATTGAAAAGTACTTAAAAGATTGATGATGCATCCTACACTTAATTTTGCATCCAATTATTTGAATTATTTTGAAATTTGAATTTGAGCAGAGCTGATACAGAATGGCTGACTGAGCCGGAAGCTGACCAATCAGAGCAGACATTACTTTTCTGAAAGGGTGACGAACCTCAACTCTTTTTATGGGAGGTGGAAATACGCAGTGCCTACTAACAATCTGCAAATATACATTTACAATGCAAAATGTAAACGACGCCTACAATGTCTGAGGCTGAAAATTATTCTAAACACAGCAATCAAGTCTGTAACTGGTCCTGTTGCTTGTTCATTTTAACAGATGGTTTATTGACAAATGTGTCCCCTTTTCTCCAGATGACAGCAACGACACAAACCTGTGCAGTGGGCGGCCGGTCAGTGCAGTCACCACACTGATGAACGGCACAATGGTCGTGTTTAGAGGTTAGTGCCAGGAAGTTGATATGAAGGGCAATCACAGTCATAAGAACTAAAATTTATACTATGAATTGAAATTTACTTTGACCTCCTCCCGATTTTGAGAGCAGAATATCTATCTGCCACTAAATGCTCTTCCATTTTTCTCGCCCAAGCAAAAATAACGGAAGTATTTACCCTTTAGAGTATAACACATCATTTACACAACTTAAAATAATGCATTTCAGTGTTGTGATGAAAACCCATTTCATGTGATTGTGGCTCAGAAGGTAAAGCAGTTGTTCAACCGCGTGTCAAACTATGATTGTGTGAATGTATGTACTAAGAAGAACAGTATTTATGTGAGTGTGAGTCTGTGAATGGCTGAATGTGACCTATAAATCATAGGGTTTACAAATGCAGTCCATTTACTAAATACTGTGTATCCTGTAAGCCTGTGTGCAGGCCAGTCTTGTGTACTAATGCTATCTTTCATAGGTCATTACTTCTGGTTCCTGGACAGAAACAGGGTACCAAGCCCAGCCCAAGGTATCACACAAGTGTGGGGTGTCCCTTCCCCAATTGACACTGTGTTCACTCGCTGCAACTGCCAGGGCAAAACATACATTCTTAAGGTAAGCGGTCTCATCTCAATGAGTTAATCAGACAAATGTAACTCAGCGATTTTACCCCCTAAAGAATGCCTTGGACAGTCTATGATGGAACATATTTTCCTTTTTTGATGTTTTGGGTTGCTTTACATAATGCTTGCAGGGAGGCAGATACTGGAGATTTGAAAATGATGTACTGGACCCTGGATATCCCAAAGTCACTAAATTAGGCTTTGATGGGCTGCAGGGCCACATTACAGCTGCCCTGTCTGTGCCTCAGTACAAAACCAGGAGAGAGTCCGTCTTCTTCTTCAAGAGAGGTCAAACCATTTAAACTAAACACGACTGTTTTTCTCTTGGTGCTTTGTTGATTTTCTGTTTGATATTTATTGAATAATGCATCATCACGTTTGTATTCTGAATCAGTTCACTGAGGGAAATATTTATGCTGGTAATTACAGGTGGATTTGTTCAGAAATATTCCTACCAGTTTGGCACCAGTTCAACGTGTGGCAAGAAAGTCCACAATCCCATTTACACAGTTCACACCCGAACAGCCCGGCAAGCAGGTAAGTCAATAAAACACTCATTTTAAATCATTTTGCATAGAGTTGTCCAGATATGAGACTTTCACGACACAATTATTATGGCCAAAAGCATTCTTGATGGGATATCAATAAGATTTTTTGATTTGTGTAAATCTGTCCTAAGATTGCCAGACAGGGGCTGCATTTCTTCCACATTTGTGACAATTTAGACTTTAAAAAAAGGCTGGATGTTTGCTGAGCATTTTTAAGAGACTGGCTGAAACATTTTCTGTTGGAGTAACAACACATGTAGCACTCTGAAAAAGTGAGTCATGGATTGGTGAAGGGAGGAGGGTTCATCTTGTAAATAACTAGAAAGTGAAAACATGCAGCATGTGTGAAGTTTATGGGACTTCCACTGTTAGGAGTTTCAGGGTTTTTCTAAGAAAATATTGAAATCACAGTTAATATACGTGTCTCATACATTCGAACTGATAAAAAAGCAGTCAAGCTCAGCATTGTATGCAATACAAACTTGTTATCTGACATTTTTTTCTCTCATTCGTCTACACACAACTTTATATGCATGTAAATTCATCTTGAATAATAGACTGTAATATCTACTTTACCAAGAATTCAGATCCTTCACTCAGTGCTTTGTTAAAGTGTCTTGGACAGCAGTACTTGGATAGGATCGTATGAGCTCGAAACACCTTAGCTTTTGAAGTTTTTTTCTTCAGTAATTGAGTTTTTGGAATTTAAACCTTCACTTAAACCTGAGATCCTGAGGACTCTCAAAAGGTTTTCACTCAGATAGCCGAGTATTCTTCTGTATCTATATTTCTATTAATCTTTTTATACAAGTCTCATCATCCCTGTCACATAAAAAGATCACCATGTTTGACTATAGGGATAATATTTACTACGTAATGCTCAGTGTCTGGTTTCCTCCATATTAACTGTTGGAAATTGTGGCCAAATAGTTCAAAATTTGTTTCATCAGATCAAAGGAATTTGAATCTTGGAGCCATTCAGAAGAATTTTAGCAGCATGTCATTTTACTGTGAATTTTCTTCCACCTGGGCACTCATAAATCATGAATACTGACTGTAGTTGATAGACTTCCTCCACCAATAGCTATCCCTCTCTCAGATTCTCCATCAGCTTATTTACAGTGGCCAGTGGCTTGTCGGTTAACCATCTGACCATGGGTAACCTTATGCTCTTGTGCTCTGATCATCTTCACCGTAGATTAAGAAATTTCCTCCATTTTTGAATGATGAAGGCTGCTGTGCATTTAGGCACTTTTTAAATGCATTTTAGATGCTGCAGAAGTCTTCTTCCATCAGTCCCCACATCTGTGCTTCAACACAGTCCCTGTCTCACAGCCTTAGAGCTCAATGGACGATTCTGTGCCTCATGGATTGGTTCTTACTCTAAATACACCATCAGATATGAGACTTAGGGAAAAACAAAACAAAACAGGTGTGTGCTCTCTTAATTATGTCCACTGAATTTTGAGTAGAACAGGAGAAAAAAAAACTCGGGCTGAATAAGCTCAAAGACAGAAGTAGGATGACCCAATGTTCCTAAAGGAGTCTGAACACGTATGTAATAGTTCAATCTATTTTTAATACATTACATTCTACATTCAATAGAATAAAAATAAAATAAAAAAAATGTTCCATTTTCAATTGAAAATGTGGGATTGTGAATCTCTAATCAGTATGAGAGTGTCACCATCATTCTGTTTACAGTTTAATGCAAAATTTAACACTAGACTGCTTTGTTTCCAGTGTCCGTTTTAGAACCAGCCATCAACATCCGGACAGGGTGGAGAGGCTTCCCCCCCACCATCACAGCTGCTGTGTCTGTCCCAAGCAGCAGGGAGCCGGAGGGGTACAAATATTATGTCTTCTCAAGATGTAAGTCAGCACATGTCACAGTCACACAGTCATCTTTTGTGTGTTGAGTGTTTTGATTAAAACTGCAAAACATTCAACAGTTTGAATGGATTTTTTCTTCAATCTGTGTTCTTCACAGAGGAGCGAATTTGCAGCATCATTAACTTAAATATCACTACCTTTTGCATCGAGACCATCAGCTGCTGAGTTTAATTTTGGAATAAAAAAAATAAATCGCTGAGTTCTTTGCAGACACCATTTTTTGGTCTGTTGTGGAATTTGGATCAAGATCATGTGTTGAAAAGTTTACATGAAAGAATTTGAGCGCAGTAGCGGATGGTAAATCTAGTTTTACTTACGGGGATTCAGCCTCAAACCCTGATTTAAAAAGAACTCGCAAAATGGAACAGAGTTTACGAGACAAACTAAAATTTAGGAGGTCTTTAAGTAGCAAATGTGGTTTTCATTCCCTGCTTTGTTCAGATTTCCAAGCTAAAGTTTTAAAGAACTAAATGTGCTTCACTTGTCAGGCCTCGGAGGGTTAACATAATGTCTGAAATGCTTAATGGGGACCATGTGTGTCCATCTGTTAGGGGTGAGGTAATAGACAGTTATAAAGACCATTTAAAGGCGGTGTCCATTCATCTTCGCGTCTTATTCATTGTAGAGTGACCACAGCAAAATGTTCCATCTCAATGATTTCAATAGTCTGAAGAAAACTGTAGCTTCTGAGTAAAGGCAACAGCACCCAAGTCTGGTCAGGAAGTTTTTTTTTTTTTTTTTAACTTTCTAGTCATTTACATCATTCCTGCAAAAGCCAGGCTATTAGAATTCAGGCCCTGCGGCAGCCAAGAGTTTCCTAAAACCTCAAAGCCACAACTGGTGGAAAATTAAACAGGTTTCACAACAAATTCATGTTCACCAAAATGAAAGCTGTCAGATGCACGTAGGAGCATCCTGCATGCTTTCATGTATTCAAATGTTTACTGAACTCATCCACTAACAATTTCTATTCCTTTGCAGCAACAGCCCACAATGTGAGGATCAATGGCGAGCGCCCCGTCATCGCTGCTCCGAAAGCAAACACGTCCCCTCAGACCAACAAATTCTTTAAATGTCCCAAAAAATCCTAAATACAAACAGCAATTTCTGTGCCACAAAAGCCGCATTTCACAACAGTTTTCTTTTAGTTATTATGTTTATTATACTCTTCATAAAACACACTGCAACACCACAGATTTTGATAACAAGGGGTACTTTTTAAGTACATTAAAAAAGAAATTAGAGGCAAATAAAAACAGACCAACAAACAGGCTTCAGAGCAAGGAAACATTATAAAGAATTAAGTCTACACAGTCTGTTTCTGATGGGAATGGTGGGTTCTCAGGTCTTCTGATTACTGCTTCATCTTGCGAATCGTCTTCCAGGCACACCTCGGGAAGGAAAGGCTTGACCTGTGCAGGTGTAAAATCTACTTTTAGACAAGCTTGCTACACTGATGTAAACTCTGTCCAGCGGTTTTTACCGTTGCAGTTATCGTTTTTGTCACTGAAAACTGAATTTGAATAAAAACATCAAGCTTTTTGCAACTGTGCGTGAAAACTGTAAAAAATGCGCTTTACACATTAAAATAAAATCTTTTTTCAACATTTTTGTCCTGTTTCTGGCAACCAAGTCCCTTCTTTCCCTCTTAGTTTAAGATGTTTGAAAATGAGAAAAAATGTATCGTAACAAAACTTATTAAAAGTTTTTAAACATTTAAGATGGTATCTGTTGTTGTAAATTCTTTTTTTGTTTTTTTGTTGCACCATGTGCTCCTTCCCACTCCGTTTGTGTATCACCCGTTCAGATTTTAAAGCTGAACGGGTGATACAGGGGGAACTGATTCTGGGTTTCTTTTTGCTTCTTTATCACAACTTCTTTCAGAGTAGAGGAACAAAAAATTTACATATCAACTTTTATTTAGTCTTTATTGATTTATAAAAAAAAAGTACATGTTTAGTTATAAAATGCCTGATTTGTATATTCAAACAAAACATGTTAAATAAAGTCAGCTGGTTTTAATCTGCTGCCGCTTTTCTTATGGTTGACTTTTTCACCCACATCAACTACGCCAACTTTCTTTCACAGTATCAGGGTTCATGTTCTATTGGCTAAGTTTGAGACTGAAGAGACTAAAGGCAGAGGAGATTTTCTATATTGATATTCATATTGATGTTTAGCAATGCTTTTTAATATATTCTGGTGAGCTCTCCCACTGATATAAAAATCTTTGATGCACCAAGATGCCGGGGTATTAGTTTTCCATGAACTTGTTGAGAGTCACTGACCACTTTACCACTAGAAATGAAAAAATCCTGTTTGCTTTCAAATATCGTACCTCCTCTCTTCATGCGCCCACCACGACTCTCTGGCCAGCGTTGCAGCTGTCTGCTGGGTCCAGGTCGAGAGGGTTTAGGTGGAGCACTGCTTGTATCTAGAAAGGCATGACATTGGCAAATCAAAACAGACAAAAAAAAAGTAACATGAGAGAAATCCTATTTACTGTTAAAGCAATGAAGAGATCACGGCAATGAGACTACATTGTACCTGCAGAGCTGGAGGAAGGCTCCTGGCTGGTGGAAGGGAGGCTGGCTTTGTCAGATGGCTGGCTTGGCTCTTCAAGGTCTCCCTGGGACCCCACGGGATCCACCGACACTTCAGCACTGGGCCTGGGAGGAACAAACAAAACGCATTTATGCAAGAAAACCCTTTGATTATGACCTTTACAAACCATCAAAACTTTTCCTTTAGCAAGCAGTAAAAAACACTGCAGTTTGATTTCAGTCAGAAACATGAATTCCATAATCATTAAAAGAAATAAATAAATCACCTATCAGTGTCTGGCTCCAGGAAGATGTCATCTCTCTCCTCCCCTGTACCAGCTGTTCCAGGCACAAGGCCTGGTGTGGATGTGCTCACCATGGGAACCGACTGTGAGGCGTGCTCTGCTGAGTCGGACTGTGCCGCCTCAGAAAACACAGTTACTGTAAGATAAGAAAAAACACGTCTTGTTTTGAGAAACTGATACCACCTCAGAATCTGAAAGTTTTCCAACGACAGGAAACAAAGTTTAATATGATGAAAAGGGTGGAGCACACATAATAAACCGATCCCTTCATAACAGACTGACAGAGCCAGATACCTGGTGCTGTAACTTGCAGTGGTGTGGTGGGAACGCTGCGTCCACCCGACTCCTCCTCATGAGGTGTTAAGTACAGAGAACTTTCATACAGACCTGAAGAAAAGAATTATTTTGTTATTACAGAATAACTGGAGGCTTATACAGCTTAACCACAACATCCATGTTTCATATCAGTGCTGCATGATAACGCTCCTCTTTTCCTTCTCTTCACTTATTTCACACCTTCCTTCAAATTTTGTCTTAAAGCTGGCAAAAATACCACAAGAAATAAGACTTCATGTTCAGTGTTTGTAAACGTGTGATGGAGCACCACCTTGTGATGCGAGCTGTCCAAGGTCAGCGTGTGAGGACGAGCTGGTCTGTGGCATGTCCTCTGAAGCACCAAACCTGAAGCGAGGCACCTGGGGAGAACTGACAAAGCAAACACAGAGACGGGTCGCATGATTACGAAAGGCTGTATGGCGACTTAAAATCCAGTCAGTCTTTTCTTACCACATGATCCTTGCTTTTAAATAACAGCTCTGGGCAAAAGATGAACGCATCTTTACATTTAAATTATAGTATTTTACAGTTTCAACTTTCCTCACCCCAATGAAACAATACAAGTGAATAGAAATGACTCAAGTATAAAAACATACAGATTTACTTTTACCTCCTTTCATCAACTGAAAACAACACATTAAACATTATACTGTAAAACAAAAGAGAACAACGGGAACAACGTAGACACATTTTCCCCAGACCCCAGTTCATTACCAGCACTTTCACTGCATATTTTTTTACACTTTGTACATGTTTTCTGGTTTCTAGAGTGTGTGTGTGTGTGTGTGTGTGTGTGTGTGTGTGTGTGTGTCAAAGCCTGTGAGACTTACTGGATAACCTGGTCAAATCCATCAGGGCGGTGAGGCCCCACAAGAGTAGGAGTGCTGGGAACCGTCCTGTCATCTTCATCAAAGAAGTGCTGCTGCTAAGGAAGAGGGGGCAGAAACTTTGAAACAGACACTTGTATAAATAACATCATGACAGTCATTTTTTTTTAATTGCCAATGTGACTTACAGCACTGCCCGACATCCCAGGAGTAAGTCTGCCCACCGACTGGCGACGGACAGGCATGCGCTGTAAAGAACACAAAACAGGTTAAAGAAGGAAAACACATTAAAGGAACACATGTTGTTTCCCCCCTCAGTGTGGCATACCTGAACCTGAGCGGGTGGCCCAAGTTCTGATGTCGTGGCGGGATGGATGTTCAGTCGGGGAGGCAGCTGTTGCATTGGTCTCCGCGGTGACTGGGGCATGCGTGTGCCAGAACTTGAAATGGGTTGTTCTGTTGAAAAGGCCTCCATCGTGCTCCCCTCAACTAAGAAAAACATTAAGAAGGATAAGCTTAACAGAGGAATATTTGACATGAAACCACAATGTGCAGATATAAAACTACTGAACTGCTACAAGCTTGCTCTGAATGTACAGAGAAGCACATTTATGGATCAGTTTATAGAGGATATGAAAATGTTTTGTACAATAACCTGTATCAGTTATTTCAAAGACTTGAATCATAAAATGTCACATTAATATGTCCATTAAAATGGAGAGCTGAATAAAAAAAAATACCTGAAGCCATCTTTGTGTGACCCCAGCCACTATCTCAGCTGAGTTTTAAAATCTACTCCAAATAATAGACAGTAGCAAATAATACTATAAAGACCAAAACTAAAACACATTGGAACTATCTGACTGCTTGCATGTAACAGAAGTTGAAGTTTTTGTTATTAGAGGCCCCTGTTGGAAATGACTTGCTTTCAGCAGCCTTCACACCTCCCCTCAGACAGACAGCATTTTACATCTTTTCCAGTAAAGTGTCAGATAACTAATTGGATAGCGGGACAGTTTATGAGCACATGTGGAGGAAGATCTACACAGTATGACTGTTTGACAGGGTTTCCTGGATCTTACAGCTAGGAGTCTGGGAATCTGCTGGCCTCTGGGCGGTGTCAGACGCCCCCAAACTCTCCTCTGTCTCGGTGCCTGGGTCTGTTACATCAGCTCCCTGGGAAAGGGAAGAAAGTAAAAAATAAATAAATAAATAAATAAATAAATAAATAATAATAATAATAAAAAATTATTAAAACAAAGACGTTATGAGGAATTTAAAAAAGTTGAACTGGGTCAAATATAGAATAAGAGGTTAAGTGAATATGAACAGTAACAGGAAAAAACAGAGTGGAAGAAGAAGAGTGTATGGAGTGGCTTGGAAAAGCAAAATATACAAATTAACAACTCATTTTCTCCCTGAAACAAACAAAGAGGCCTTTTCAAGGCTAAATACGAGTAAATGCTCACAGATCTGTGTGCATTCCATTAAATTGCTGGGGACGAGTGAAGAACCCATACACATCATCAGTTTATACTGCTGACTGGATAACATCATTATTCATTATTGTTAAAGCTCAGATTCAAAACTTGGGAGTTTTTTTTGTTAGTTTATACATTTATTATACGTATCCTTATTTGTACTGATGCATTCAAGAAATTCAAGAAAGTATTTCAAAGGGAGTGTACATGGCTCACTGGGAGTGAAACTAACTAACTAACTACTATCAATTTTTGTTTTTAGCATGATATTTATTTGCCAAATTAAACTGCACTAATTGGGGCATTTTACTGTATGGCAACGTATCAGATATAGAAACAAACAAAAACAACAAATACTCCAGTGTCACATGCATCATAATCATGGTCCGATAACAGTTTATGAGGAACGTCCGCAGATTTTAAATTCAGCCAACTGTAACCAATTTAGTGAATTTTAGTTTTTGTCACATTTCAAGGAGCTCCATTTTGTACCAGATGAAATACGAGAAGTAAAGGTGCACAAAAAGAGCTCAATGTCAGCTCAAGACAGACACACACTGAAGATTTTAACCTCTTGAACTCTGGAAGCTCACCAGTGGGCAAACAGCTGTTTTCTCCACATCACTCTGTACACAGATTGCTGTTCATGAGTATTAGTTCTGTTCAGACAGTCAAACAAATAAGGGTCAATGTGTCCTGGACCAGCGTCTAATGTGGCCACACACTCTGTCACGCACACACTAAAAACGGGTTTTCTGATGCCTCACACCAAACAGTACAATCAAAGGACCATTAAATGATGCTTTTTCAGACACTGACTCATCAGACTGAACATGCACAACCAAGAAAAGAGAGAAAGGTAAACAACTAACGTCAATATAGGAAAAGCTTGCACGCATGCTGGAAGTTAGGCCAGGGAGGTAAAATACAACTGAACTTAAAATGAGCCCATGTGGAACAACTGAGTGTGAGCTGGAAAGGAAAGCGTAGGAAGGGTTAACATATGCGGGTAATGACAGCGGCGTGGGTGACCGAGTAAAAAAAAGTTAGGACTGTAAGAACACGATGTGTCAGAGGTAATCCAACCTCTGTGTCGTCTCCTTCGTAAGCTTCATTGGCATCTCCGCTCCCCTCATTGCTGTCCTCTCCCTCCTCCTCCATTCCTCCATCGTCTTCCTCTTCATCTTCCTCATCGTCCTCCTCCTCATCATCTTCTTCCTCATCTTCCTCTTCATAGTCCTACAATGAGCAGGGGAGAGAGGGGTCAAAGCATCAATAAAAGGATGTTTTCACTAAGTAACTTTAAAAATACTCAACACAAAGCCTCTACCTGCTCTTCCTCCTCCTCATCCTCCTCCTCTTCCTGCTCATCCTCACTCTCAGAGTCAGTTAGTATGACAATTACTTCCTGCTGGTCAGGAGTGTCACTTCGAGTCCGGCTAACTTCTTGCTCCATTGCGACGGACTGAGAGGCTGCACCTTCATCTCCTTCCTCCAAGGTTGGATATTCCTCTGTCTGTATAGTGAAAACATTTAGAACTTCCCCAAGTGGGTATCCTAACTTTAATGCCAATTCTACATCCCTGAATTCCTCCTGCCCGTTACACACTGTCACCGCCACATTCAGCTAGATTTCCTGATAAATCCACAGCTGTAAGATACAGCTTTAAATAAAAAAAACAGAACAAAAATGGGGTTATAACTCTTACAGTACTGAAATATTTTATGTCAAGCTAAATTGTGGTACAAAGGCAAAATGAAGACAATCCTGAAAAACGCAGTGGTTGACAGTTCTGAGCTTATTTGTTTGCAACTGCAACACTGAAAGATCTTATGTAGATTTTGGTATGATGCATTCTCTTTATAATCATCTCTGTAAGGTTGAAGGCTGACCTGGCTTGCTTCAGCACCATCCTGACTGTCTGTTGGCACCACCCCCTCAGCCTCAGCGCTCTCCTCAGCCAGCACCTCCTCCTAAGAGCACCACATGACATTTAAGATAACACACCACTTTAATGTAATGGACAGACTTTATTTTTGGACAGATTTCAGTGCGTTTCCCTTCACCTCTGGTCCAACTATCTGGATGATGCGCAGCTTCTTTGATATGGGAGCTCTAGGAGCGTCTTCCTGGGTTGCCTCAGTGTCAGTAACCACAGGGCTGTTCTCTTCTTCTTCACGGGGCCTCTTGGACATGGTAGAGGTTCCTGGTGTTGCTGAAACTGGAGTAAAGTAATACTCAATATACTGTATGAAGAGCATTGTGGATCTGAAGCATAAGATCAAAGAATCTAAATTGGTGTGTCAGTATTAGCAGACGTTTGTTATTTTTACAATTTGCAAGGCTTCTAGCCTCAGTTTTCAATCAGTAATTTCTGACACCATGTTTTAGTGATTTAGAACAGAATCTTATTTAAATTCTTCTGTGCTCTTCCTCTTTAAAACATACACCATCTCCTCTCATAGAATAAACACCACTAATATTCCACATAAAGTTCTAATAATCTCCACTTTAAAAAGGACAGCTGCTCACCAGTGCCAAACACAGAGGATGTGGAGGATGTTGAAGGCCACTCCACCTGCGAACTAGGTGTCGCTTCGATCACCACAGGCGGTGGCTCCCGATTGGCTGGTTCTGAGTGGGTCACACTCTGTTGCTGTGTTGGCTGAACAAATGCTGTGGCTTGTGTCTGCGTCTGCTGAACAGTCAGCATGGGGGTAGCTAAAGTTGTCTGGACATTGGGGCTAGCAGAGCGCAACGAGCCGCTGGCACTGCCATACACAGTCACGTGCTCCACAGGAGGGCCTTCGGCCGACTGCATGGCTGCTGAAGAATCCAGAATTAGTGAAAAATTCAACTAATGTTAAACCACTGGTTCAAAAAAGCCCCTGAAACTCATAACTATGAGCAATAACATTTTGGCTTGTGCCTAACTTTGTAAGAAGGACCACATC
Source organism: Leuresthes tenuis (assembly GCF_036924035.1). Lineage (NCBI taxonomy): Eukaryota > Metazoa > Chordata > Actinopteri > Atheriniformes > Atherinopsidae > Leuresthes > Leuresthes tenuis. The sequence goes on along the minus strand of NW_027325361.1, from coordinate 9,263,636 downwards.
TAAAGCTTTGCAGCTCCACCTACCTTCCTGGGTCTCCACCTGTGTGGTAGGCATGACTGTAGCGGTGGGTGTTGGAGTGGCTGGGGTGATCATGGGCTTGATGCTTGCTCTTGGAGTGGGCTTGTTTCCCGGGTTGACAGGCTGTTTGCTGGCTGTAGCTACAGGTGTTGGCTTAATGTTGGCAGTTGGAGGCTCTGAGATGCTGGCACTGACAATGATAACGACTGGGATCAATAACGACTCTACAGGAGTCAGAGAACATTTCAAGGATGCTTCAAGTTAACAGTCTGACACCACTGCTCTCTTCCCCCTAGACTTATTTATCTTATTTATGTAGAACAGCTGCCTATACATTTGTGGCACCGAGTAAAAAATACAGGCATAACTGAACAAATGTTACACATAAGAGAAAAAATTACTTAAGAATAAATTAGTAACAGTAATAAATACAGACTGGTCACACCTGGTTGACAAGTTCAGTATTGAGACAAATCCCACAACTACAGAATTGGTCAGTTGACTTCTAAATTATGCTTTAAAACTCTAAAAAAAAAAAAAAAAAAAAAACTTTAAAAAAAAGTAATTTCTCTAAAATCATACCTGCCCCTGTCAGCAGCAGGGGTCGTCTTCAGACTGATCTGCCTCTGTTCTGTGCTCCTCTGCTGCTCTTGAGTCTGGAGTAATCAGAGGGCAAGTTGTACAAAAAAAACCCAACAAAAAACTGAATGACATTTCACACTATATATATGAATGCTTTAAATTCCTGGTGATGTATTCAAGCTATCAAAAAAGATAAGAGTCATCACATGGGATGTCATGGATTTAAAAAAAAAAAAAACAACAACTTAGAAATGCTGGAAGTTTATGTAATCTGTAAGAGTTTATATACAGTTGAATTATTTTCTTAAGGATAACAGTGTCAATGTGAAAAGTCCACTTATTTCTACTGGAAATAATTAATTGGAAAAGAAAAATAAAGGTTGCCTCATGCAACTATCAGAAGCCTGTCACAGGTAAAAAAATATATAAATTTTACCTGTGATAATAAAAGATCTTGCTTGTGAAAACTTGCTAGATTCTCACCTTGCTGGGCCCTGCCTCAGGTGGCTCGTCCCTCTGCTCTTGTCTCTCCTGGTGACCTCGCAGGTCTCTGAGCTCTCTCTCCTGTCTACTAAGCCGACCCTCATACTGAGACTTGAGCGCGCTCACTCGCACCTCCATCTCGTCCCGCTGCTGCTTTAATTCTTCGTTTTCCTTCTGCAGCTGGTCTTTGGTGCCTGGTACAGAGGAAGAACAGTGGATGACTTAAGAGGATGTTTTTTTGGTGCCAATAGGCTGCAACCGATATGTGAAAAGTAAAACAATGTGCGGGAACCCCAGGTTGCTGGAATCCCCCCAGTTAGTGCGAGCTGTCAGTCAGCTGTGTTTAATGGTTGTAGGAGAACTTATACGTCAACTGATGTTCCAAGTATTCAATATGCCATCTAAATAAAACAGATTTTGTTCAAAAGGAAAGATTTCCCATAGAGACTTTTTATTTCAATACAGTGGTATTTTTGCTTAAGGTTATCGATACCGTCAGAATCTCATACTGACCTATGCTTACTTCCACTGGTTGTAAAATGCAGCAGATGAGATTAAGAAAATCCGCTCACCTGTGAGCAGATTGATTTTCTGCTTAGCATTGACAAGGGCCTTCCTGGTCTTCTCTTCCTTCTCGGCCATCTGCTGCCTCAAAGTGTCCTCCTGAGAGGTCTTGTCCTGTAGCTCCTGCCTCAGCCTGGTGATCTCTGCCTGCAGCCTGGAGGACTGTTCTTGGGCATTACGCACCTCAGTCTCACGCTCTGTGACCACCTGTCACAAACATTGGAGAAGACATTCAAAGCTATTGCTTAAACTAGCCGATGATGAGAACATGAAAGAGTGTACAAAATGTAATGTTCAGTAAAATGATTGATGCAAATCTGCTATGAATTATGATGTCTAACCTTGTTAACGTTCTCCAACTGTCCTTCCAGCTCTTTGGTCCTGTTTTCAGCCTGATTCAGAGAATCTTTGAGGCTCTGCAGTTCTTGAACCAAGGCTTGACGAGCTTCCTCGTCTTGGGATGGGCCTACTGCAGCCTCGGCAACAACCTGCAAGATACGGAGTATGATGTATCAACCCGAAACAAGCGCATTACTGATGCTGCTCACTGTCGGTTCACGAAATAAAGCACACAACAAAACCATTAACTTTTATCTAAAGCTTTGAATCGAAGTCGAGCGAAGACAGAAACTACTACCTTGTCATGTGCCACTTTGAGCTCATCGTACTGAGTCTTGTAGCGACGTCCAATCTTCTTGACCTGGGTGATAGTTCGCATCTTTTCCTGGAGTTCCTGGTTTTTAGTCTCCATTTCCTTCTTCATTGTATTCTTCTCTTCAGTTATTTTACTCATATTGTCTCGCAAACTCTGCATTTGACCCTGCAGTGATGTTGTTAGATTATTTGCCCTATTCAGAGACAGAGAAAAAGTTCGAAAAATTAACAGGTTGGGAGGAAAAAAAGCAAAAAGATGGGGGGAAAAAGGGCACATAAACATTTAATATTTGGCTTAATTTGGCAATTTTAGGTGTAATCCCTCACCTGGCCACCTCTACTTTGAGTCTGCTGCTCTCCTCACTGAGCTGCTGGATGCGTTTAAGATGTCCCTCTCTCTCAAAATGCAGACGCTTGTACTCTTCAGGATCTGAATCTTTCCGTTGACTCACCAAATGCTGAAGAATGAGGAAAAAAAAATTAAATGAATATATTAAACATAAAACCTTTAAAATGCTCCTCTACATTAAAGAGGTGTTACTGGTTTATCTGTTATTCTCTAAAATGACCTGAGTTCGAGTCTGCCAACGCCTTATATCTTCTTCCAGCATCATCTTTTCTGCTTGCAGCATACCGCTTTTCTCACTCAGCTCGGAGTTAGCTTGCTGCAGTGGCATGATGTCCGACTCAAGCCTTTGCACCTAAAACACACAAAAGCCAAGCTTGAGCAAAAACTATCAGAATACTCAGCAAACAAAACTATCATCACTAATACTTTCCTATAAAATAAGACTGATACCTTAGCTTGAGTTTGCTGAAGTTCCTGCTCCATCTTGTCCCTCTCCTCTCTCAGCATCTTGTTGGTCTCCATTAAGATGCTCATCGTTTCAGTCTTCTTCATTAGCTCATCGTGCTGAGCCAGGGTCCTTGCAGTCACCTAAACATAAATATAGCACGATGGCATCAGTCATATACCGCAAAATGTAGTGTTGGAGTGCTTGACAAGATTAAAATTAGTTGTCCATTTCCTGTCCACTTATTCATTCTCTGATCAACTAAAAGAAAGACAGACAAAAACTTCATTTTTCATTTCTTCATACAGAAATAAAAACTGAAATGTAACTGTTTATTGTGATAAATTGTGGGATCTTTGGATCAAAATGGTTTAAACAGACCTGCATTCTCTCCCTTGCAGCGCTCAGATTGTCCTGAACCTCTTTGAGCTCCTGTTCCAAGTGTTCCGCTCTCAAACGGTAACGTAAACTCTCACCCTGGGCCACCTCAAAGCGAGATTCTGAAATTTCCTTTTCCCGACGCACAAATCTGTGACGGAGAACAAGAGTCAAGATTTTAAAAATATCGAGAACGTGGCGAGACAAGACCGCATTAAGCAATATAACTGGTCAAAGCACAACAATAAGGGAGATACTGAACATTTTTCGAATCGTATACATACAGATTAGATGTTCATCTACCAGATATGATCAGAGATATCTTACCTGAGAATCTCAAGAAGCTGGTCTTGAGATTTTCCCTCTTCAGTCAGTGATATGTTCAAGGAACTCTCATTGGCACGCTGCATATTAGCAGCCATCTCACTGCTCATTGTCTGGACCTGTTCATGCAGGAGGGTATTCTGCCTCTGCAACTCTTCATAGCGGCTCTCCATCTTGGAAGTCTCCTCCTGTAAGATAAGAAAGAAATTACAACTGCAATATCTGTAATAGAGATTAAAAACACATAATTTATAAAGAAAATATAATACAGTTTAACTGAGTCTTGAAAAATGCCTCGTTTGGCTTTCAAGTACTTTTAAAATCAGTGTTAAAACACCTAATATAGTCTTATATGAAAAGGATCTATTGTGCAAAGTCTAAAACCAACCTTGAGGATCTTTTCCTGCTCCTCCCAGGAGACTCTGGCCTCCAGCAGCTCAGCACTGACCCTCTGGGCTCTCGTCTCTAGCTGGTGTCTGAGTTCGACAGCCTGCAGAACCTGAGCTTTAGCGGCCTGCAGCGCCTCCACATCAGCCGCGTGGAGTATCATTTCACGCTCATACTTGTCTTGAGCTTCAGCTGCCAGCTTAGCCTTGGAGATGGAGAAGAAGTTTTGTTATCATCTCAATATACTCTATAAAGGGCTCCAGACACACTTTTCTGAGTATAAATGCTTGTAGTAGTCTGATCATAATCATGCTGAAGTTTTACTATCGCTGCTTACCTGTTCCTGGGTGTCCTGCAGAGCCTGCTGCTGCTGGGCTTCTGCTACAGAAACCCGCTGTAGCACAGCCTGGTGTTCTGCCTGGGCACTGCTGAGACTTCTCTGCAAGGTATTTATCTAGAAAAAGACAAACTATCAGCAATTTCCTTTTATAATTTCCTGATACATATATATAATTAGATGTATATACAAGTGAATGTTTCACATTTGTTTGTATTCTTTTTTGCACATATGTCCACCTATATTTAGAGCTTAACGATGCAAAATTTTATACCTGCTCCTCAAGAGAGGCCACAGCTCTCCTCTTGTGCTCCTCCAAGCCTTGCTTTTCTTTCTCTGTTTCCAGGAGCTTCTCTTCGAGCCTGCGGTACTGCTCCTCAGCTTCCTTCAAACGGCCCTCAATGGATGAGCGAGCCTGCTCTGTTACCTGGTCATTGGATATTTACAAGTATGAAATCAACACAAAAGCCTTAAGTGTCAAGCTTTTAATTGCAAGAGTAAGTGTTCAAAGCTAAACTAAGAATAGTCAAAATATCTTTTTTTTTTGTAGTTTATTGATTGTAACAAATTAAATGAAAACAATAAAATGTATGAAAACCTTTAGATTTAGTTTTCTTTTCAGGAAAGCAAAATAGCTCAGGAAGAACAGTCATCTACCAACCACAGACACTATAAGAAGTGCTGTATCAGTGTGTGTGAATGAGTGGATGTTGCATGTAGTGTAAAAGCATTTTGAGTAGTCAGCAAAACAGAAAAGTGCTATATAAATGCATTCCATATATTTCTCTATCAAATATATCATGTGCTCTGTGATAAAAACCTTCTTAAACTATTACAATGCAATGCAGTTCCTTATAGGTGGCATTAAAAGCTTAGTATTTTCCCCTTAATTGACAGCCAATACACTTATATCACATCTGAATAAGTCTTCTTTCAGTTCCATCAGATCAACACTGTGCGTTTATAAATGTAACAGTGGATCTGTTTGCCATACAATCACTCAGCAACTTTTCCAGCTTTGATCTTTTGTTCAGTGTTGATAATAGTTAATGAGCTGATGGATCCATAAACACGTATAACCTGAGAGCTGTTTCATGACTGTGCCTCCAACCTGTTTTTCCTTGTCCAGAGACTCCTCCAGGCTCTGAGCCATGGCTCTGTACTGCTCAATGCTGGAGGTGGCTTCCCTGAGGCTCTCTGCCAGTTCCTCTGCACGGGTTTCAGCCAGCAGCAGGCGTCCTTGGAGGTCCTCTCTGTCTGGATCTGAACCCTGCAGGCCTGGAACTGGATGAAACAATTTGCAATGTAAAACCGAGGGAGGATGCATTGTGGACTAACAAATGAGTAACATTAAACTGCTAAACATAAACTGAAAAGTGTGGTTGAGAGATATCGTTGAGCTCTTGCACTGTATGTCACCTCACATGGACAAGAGCTATGGAGCAGTGCACACAAGCTTAACCAAGTAGGCAAAGTACAAAATCTGAGTCAGTTGACTAGAAAATGGAAATTTGTAAGCAATTTAATTGTTTAATTGCACCAATAAACAAATTCAAACAATTGGAAAGTTAACCAATGAATTGCTTTTCAAAAGTTGTGAACATGACATCCAGAATCCATTGTTAGTTGAGCATATATAAACAATCATGACGCCCTTTAAATGCTCCTGCTTGTAAACATGTAATTATGCCAACCTCGAATGATGGGGGTGGATGGTGAGCTCAGAGTGTGACGTGCTTCCATGCTGCCTTGCTGCAGCCTGAGGGTTTTCAGCTCCGACTCGGCCGCATTCAGTAACTCCTTTGTTTTCTGGTGCAATGCCACTTGTGTCTCTACCTGCCTCTTCACATCCATTAACTGGATCTGCAAATAAGTAAAATCAGGTTAGGAAGGACTGTACTTTTCTGTTGACTTTAGGTCTGCTAATTTATGCGGCAACCAAGTCATCACCTCTAAAGAAACATCTGAAATTATTGTTTCAAAATCTTTTATTCTAAATATATCCAATAGAACACTTCAATATGATACTTACGTCTTGGTTTCTGCTGAGCAGGTGGCGCTGTTCCACTTCTTGTTCAAGCCTCTTCTGTAGCTGGGAGATCTCACGTTCCTGCTTTTCTAGTTGGCTGTTGAAACGCTGACGTGTATCAGTCTCTGAACGCTCAAGGGTGGCCTGAAAAACAGAAGGGTTAACATTTTTGTTTGTGTGTATGTGTTCCTGAGGATAAAAAGTAGACTTGCATTACCTGAATTGCCTGCAGATTGGTCAGCAGCAGGTTCTGGCTCTGTTGCTGGCTCAGCATGTTCTCTCGCTCCTGGTTCAGTTTGGACTCCACCAGCTTCAACATATCTCTCTCCTTGCGCAGATTCTCAGCATGACCCTGAAAGGCAAGATTAGACAAATTTACAGTTTATGTCTCAGTAGTTCTTCAAGCAGTGACAGTTTAAAATCGAACACCTTATAATTTATCTTAGCAATAATAAAAAAAACAAAACAAACAAACTCAGAAACAATGGATGATAAATCAAACCTCAGCCATGGCGAGTTTCTCCCTGGCAGCTTTAAGATCCTCATTCACTGTGTGGATGGTCTGCTCGAGCTTCTGCGTGGCAGCTGCCATCTTCTGCTCTTTCACTCGAAGTGAAGCAATCTCTTTCCTGTAGCCCTCAACATTGTCCTGGAGCATCTCATACCTGCAAGTGTAGAAAAGGAAGTCGCTTTATAGGAGAGAAAAAGAGTGTCTATGCAAAACCGACTGCCAAGTGTTTCCCAAATGTACCTCTTAGAAGCAAACTCTAGCTGGGTGGATATCTTGGCATTTTGCGAGTGGAGAACAGAGAGCTGCTCCTGGAGCTTTTCATTTTGCCCAGTCATTGTCTTGTCACTCTCCATGCGCTCCTTCTTGTATGTTGAGAACACCTCCTGCAACTACAGAGTCAACCAGATTTTACTTACTTTCACAGCACTTCAGTTTTTCCTGTCTAAGTGATGTTTATTAGGGATGAATAAAACACAATAAACCTGCTTTTGATTAAGTAAAAGTGACAGTTTAATCCCTAGTTGTGAGCATTTAGAGAAACCTGGTCTACATACTTTCCCATTGTAATCAATCACAAAATAGTAACAAAGGTAACAAATCAGAAGAATATTAAAAACTTAAGCCTGGAACTGAAAGCCTTCTTTCATACGAGGCAGTACTCCATATAAACGACACACACACTAACTGTTTGCACAATAATGCCAACAGTTACACCAAGGTTACTTAATTTCATGTCTCTGCTGTGAGGCTTTGACAGGAAAAATTCAAACGGACACGTCTTTAAGGTTGAACTTAATGCGGCAAATGTGGAGCTCACCTGTCGCAAAGCTGCCTTGGCCTCCAATGCTTCAGCCGACTCTGCAGCCATGGAGACGAGTGCTGTAGGTGTCCCTGTGGTGGGGGTGGCTGCTGGTGAACGTCGAGGGGTAGAGGTCAGAGAGAACTCCTCAGGTGGGGTACCTTGAGATCAAACAACCAGGAGTTTTGATACACTACTGGAACAGTAATAACACTAAAATATACAGCAAAAACTGAAGAACATTTTGAAGTCCAAGTGAAAGTAGTTTGACATGCTAGAAACTACATTTAGATTCAAATGAGTTCTTAAAAAAACATTTGTGTATATTCTGTATATATGCAAATGTTTCTATTGCAGACTACTCCATCTCCGTCTTGTTACTGTCTGCCTTACCTTGTTGTGGGAAGGCGACTCCCGTTGCCTGAGCCAGCAGCAGCCGGTACATGTCCCTCTGCTTCACGATAGACTCAGTCATCTTTATCTGCTGGCTGCGCTGCTCCTTCAGAGACTCCAACTCAGCCTGAGCTTTCACCAGACTCTGCTCAAGTTCTCCACGCCTGACACAGTTATTTGTGGAAAGCAACGACAGTTACCAAATGTGGGTTTATCAATATATTTGTTGCTTGTTCTTCCTTCCACCCAATAATTGTGATGACTACAACGGCGGAATTTGAATTGCACCACGTCTTTCACTGTGGACAAGCTGATCACAAAGACAAACAAAGTGATAAGTATACAGACTAACATACTTTTTGCCAGTAGCTTCAAATTCCTCTTTCTCTTGGGCATCACTGAGCTCCCTGAGGGCCACAAGAAGACGTTGGTTTTGCTTCTGAAGCTCCTCTACACTGCGGAAGGTCACCAAGTGCTGGCTGATCACCTCTGATGTGCTGCTGACGTCAGCTGAGCTCTCGTAGTCTTCATGAAGCACATGGTTTCCACGGGCTTCTTCCAGCTCGATCAGCAGCACACGAACCTAACAGGAAGGAAAGAGGATGGTACAGAGTGTATACATTTCAGGCGTTTTTTTTTATATTTTCATCTTCACCGCAAGTAGAGATCCTCTCTGTATGAAGTAGAGCATGAACCTACCTGTTGAGCGGTGTCAGCCAGCTGGAGTTCAAACCTCTGGTTGTCCCTTTCCAGGACAGATGAACGTTTGTTAGATTCATCGGCCTCGTTCTGCAGACGGTGCACCTCCTGCCACAAACACATTTAAATTCAATATCCCAAACTCTCGACTGTGAATACAGACGCAATAAAAATGGTACAGACAACTTTTTGAGATTGTAGAGCACCATGGGAATGAAATGGAAATCATCCAATTTCACAGACATTCAACTCTGCAATACGCACCGTAACAGCCTGCTCCAGCTTGGCAGAAAGACTGGCCACTGACTGCTGCATGCGCTCATGCTCATCCCTTTGCCTTTTGAGGATGGGTGCTTTTGCTTCTACTTCCTGCACAATGTCATCCAGATACTTGTTGACCCTCTTATTCTCCAACCGCTCCAACTGCAGCTGCTCCTGGCTCTCCAGATAAGCTGTGTACAACTAACAACACAGACCTCATGTCAAAATACGGGCACAGGCAACTCCGTCTCAATGTTTAACTTTTAAACACACTTTATAGGTACAAGAGCAAAAACTATCAGGAAAGTATGCAAACATGTCTCCAGGTTTGGTTAAGCGTTACACCGAAGTTGATTTTTGATTGCTGAAACTGAGCGGCATACCTCAGTCAGCTTCATGGCAGGTTTTATTTTGGACACAGCGGCTGCTGTTGGCGACATTGTTGTCAGTTGTTCCTCTGTCAGCACAGATGTGCCAACAGGGCCTAGTCAGAAAAAAGTAGAAGACATTTATCTATTGTAAATCTATCCCTGCAAGGCATAGTGCTGGTTTATAACAAATCAAATGAAATTAAATTTTTTTTTAATCACAGATCTTCCCTAAAATGCAGATCATGTAATGTTGTTACAAAAGGACAAGAAAGAACTGACCTCTAAGTTTAGAACTGGACAGCAGTTCATTGGCGTTAACCAGCTCTTTCTCAAGGCTCTGGATCCTGTCCTTTAACTCACTCACAGTTTTCTCTCTGGCATCATTCATTTCCTGCAGCTTCTCCTCCAGTGCCTTGTTGGCTGTGGCCGAGGGAGGAAATGGAGAAAGAGTTGAGGAACGCAAACACCTCAAAATCCAATTAACCATTAAACTACAAACCTGAAACACAAATACAAATCATATGCAGTCTGTCCCTCAAGGAAGGATAGACTATCAAGCACTAAATGAACAGAATGTTGGTTTATGATCATGAAGATCACAGCTTTGTACCTTCTCCAGCATCTTTCAGCAGCTTATGCAGCTCCTCTACGGCCCGACTCAATTCCTCACTTTTAGTATCAGAATCTGCGGCTGCTCCCTGCCAGAAGACATAGTAACATTTTTTACAGAGAAAACCATAAAGTGTCCTAATACCATCTACTGTAAATGCGAAACTGACACTTTATGGATTAAGCAACAGAGTTTTGATGTTCTGGTGACAAAAGCAATACATCACATTGTTTGCTTTAGCATGCGTCCACACCTTGTATAAATTGGAAAGCTTAATATTGGCATTAAGCTCATTTCTGAACTTCTCCTCCATGGTGGCCTGTTGCTCCTTTGCCTGAAAAAAAAACAACAACTATGTGGCTATACACTTCTGTGATTACAAATCACTCTTAACGCAGGTATATTTATTCACTCAATTGGTGATTTTACTGCATAATAAACATGACTACACAAATCAGAATCACATACTTCTCTCAGTTTGCTGATCACGTCCTCATTTTGTTTCTGAAGATGCTCATTTGAAGTCTTCAAACTGATCACTTGATCTTGGAGTTTATTTAACTAGAAGTAAAAACAATAATGAAATTAGATGGAAAATATTCTCAGATTGAAGACGGTACTTAAAAGCATCTCAACACTGAGCTGCCAACTCACAGGGTACAGTAGTCAAGTTTCCATCCAAAAGTGACTCGAATCATTGGGAAATGCGCATTAAAAGAAAGTCGAATCATGTGTGTGTTTCCATCAAAAGTACAGACTCTGGTGAAAACTACTAGCTCGCGCCGGTTTCCTGCATGTTGGCATGACAACTAGCCTGTCAACGTTTTACAGGCTTCCCGACCCGGAGTGTATCATCATGGAGAGAGGACTTGAACCTTTATCAAAAATCAGGCAACTGGTATTGGGGCTATCAGCCCAGTTAGTCCTGGCGATTAGAGGGGCTGTCATGAGGAGAAGGCGGCAAGACGTGTTATTTAATGCCCTCATCCAAGCAGAGATCAGGGTGAAAGTGCGCTACATTAGACTTGATGCGAACACAGCTGTTTCCATGCCTTTGGAATCAACCAAAACCCGGTGCATGCGAGCGCATTTTCATTTGTGCGAACCAGGGGATTTTAATCCAGATTATGGCGTTTCCATCATAATTTTCCGATGCGATACTTCTTGATGCGCATCTAAACAGGCTGATGGAAACACACCAGGCGATTACTAAATAGAATGTGACTACATAACACCTTAACTAAAAAGTCTAAAAAAAAGTTACTGTAATAAAAAAGAAAATAAACTTACCTCATCTTCTTTGTTCTCCACAGCGCATTTCAGCTCCAGGATCTCGTTCCCCTTCTGCCGGGACAAGGACAGCATTTCCTCTGTCTTGGCCTTCAGCTCCTCATTCAGCCATGACGTCTGGCCATGCAGCAGCTCCTTCTCTTGGTCCATGCGCTTCTCCTTGTACTAGAATGGTAAACAAACACATCTCTGGTCAATAATTTGCTTATGGTGTCAAAAGTATAAAATATGATTCACTCAATACAAAAATGGGTTTAACTCACTTTTATGTTCACTTCTGTTGCTTCAAGTTCATCCAACTTAATCTGCAGAGCCATTTTAGAAGCACTGGCTTCCACCAACTTATCATTGAGCTGCCTCAAGTCATCTTTTGAAGCAAACAAGAGAAACATCAGTTTAATGTTCCATTAACATTTTAAATGAACAGAAATAGAAAAGCTTAAAAAATGTTTCCACATCAATAATCTGTGAATACCATTCAAATGCTCAACTTCCAGGGATCTCCTCTCCAGTGTCCGTACAAGTTCGCGCTTTTCTCCTTCCAGCTCCTCCTTGGCTTTTGACAGCGAAATCTAAACAAATGCAATAGTTCAACTAAAAAGACTGACAGTGTTGCTTAGAAGCTGAACACACTTAATGGATCATATGTGAAAGTTTGGTGATAACTGCACAAGTGACTGTCAGCACAGCTAACTGCTTCATTCCTTTATACAAACAAAGCAATTCAAATTAATATGAATAAACATGTCTTGAAAATCAGTCAATATTTCATCATAAGCCATTTTCACACAGCCTTGAAACTTTCTGGGTACTCTTTTGGAGAGTTAGATGTAAAAGTGGCAATTGCTGACTCAATCGGAAAGCATTTCATTTGGAACTTCTTAGAATCAAGTCTCCAAGTCGACGATAAAACAATAACATGCGAAGAGAGCCAATGATTGTACAGCTGACTCCAGTCATCACACGAGTGAATAACTTTTGCCGATATCTTTGCAGCAGTTATCTAACATCCTTGACAAGTTGTAAACATGACACAGAGTTACTTTCTGCAACATATTCTGCCTCTTGTATGTTCTACCAAGATGCCACTTTTGAGTATTTACAATAGCACAAATTCATCCCACGTGGACAATCTCTGTTTATTTAGTACATCCATGGGAGGACACCTATCGGACTGATTCTTAGAATAATTTCCTGAAGTTCATGTGTGAAAGCTACACTTTTGCAAAAAAAAAAAAGAACAAGAGAATGTTTCTATAAAGTAAAAAAAAAAAGTTGATTTGTTGGTTGAAATCACCATATGATCAAATGTGTTCATAGAGCTGTGTTAAAAACAACACAATAGAGAATTGATAATAAACATTATTACAGCAATACGTCTATTAGTCATCACTATATTCTTTCATTTCAGTGTGTTTCATGGAATGTATCAGCACGCAGTAAAACAGCCTAAAATGAGGGTGGTTATTTATTAGTTTTCTTACCTTTTCTGAAGACAATTTTTCCTGTGTAGATTCATATTCCTTATTCTTCTCACGTACATTTTTGAGCTCCTCACCTACAGCAAACATTTAATGCAAGTCAATTAACACAACCCAATGAAGCCTAGTTAAGATAAATATGTTCAAAATACAGCAACATTTTCGCTCTTACCGAGTTTGGTGAACTCTTCTTTGAGTTTAAGATGTTCTTGAGTTTGGGTCAAAAACTCTTCCTGACTTTGAGCAAGTTGTTTAACTTTTTCAAAAAATTGTTGCTCTACGTGAAAAAAGCAAATGAAAGACTGTTATAAGTTATTTTATTCGTCAACTACCACACATACTTACTGGTATTAGTCATATTAAATATTCAAATTACCTTTACAATCATTTATGTAATTTACAATAATATTACTTACGTTAAATAAATCTAGCAGTTAGCTTCAGAGATTAGCTAATGCTAGGACGTGTAGCCTTAACATCATGGCTTTCGATAACCAACAATCTTATCAAACACTAGGTCTGGTACAAAAAGTTGTTAGAATTAACACAAGTGAAAATGTACAGTTAATAAATCTGTACATTCAAAGCCACACTATTGACTTTGCTCCATTCACATGCATGCAAGCAATGCAGAGCCATACACTTTAGCATAGCTAAGTAACAACATAGCTACCGATAACTTACCACTATCAACCCGAAATTGCTCCTGTTGTGCTTTCAATGAGTCGATCTTGTACTGCTGATCTGATAGGATTTTCTCAAGTTTGTTATGAATGTTTTTCGGTAGCTTAGATATTTCCGAAGCTTCCAGTTCCAGTAGCATCAGTGCCGCCATTTTTCCGACAACAACTACACGAGCAGGCGCAGTTGATGATTTGAGGTTATTACTGTTGAATTGTGGGAAATATATTATCTTTTACGTGATCATGATGCGTAACCTCTGATAGCACTTTCCTGTTCAGGTCAAAACAGAGCTGCTTAAAAATGTATACTTATTGATCAAATTTTTCTGTAATTTAGACTTAATTTTAGGCTAAACTTATGCTTTAATGCTGATATATTTGTTGACCTTAAGTCTCGACTAACCAAACACAGTCAGGAGATGGCGCCAAACACACATCAAAATACCTCTAAGCACGCGTATGTATGAAGTTGTTATGTTTTTCTATGCACTGTATCACGATTTTCGACATAGAATGTCGAAGAAAATCCAAGATAACAGTAACAATGCTCCAGTAGGACACAAAAATTTATCAGAGAAGCACTCTCAAGCTACCAATAAATGTTTTAAATTTGAGGTCATAATTGTGTCTTTGTGACAAAGACTATAACACTATCATACTATATTTGATTAATTTTTGCGCAGAGCTTATGGGTAATATTAGATACTTTGCAAGATAAGCATGGTTGCATATATGGTCATTTTCATATATGACAAAATAAAGAACAAGACAGGGTTGAGTGTAATTTCTTTTTAACCCTCAACAATATAGATGAGTCTGAGTTTCCTGCATCAATTCGTACAATGTAATTAGAGGGTGAGAATATTCAGGATGATGACCTTAGAAACACTGTAAGTTATGACTACACTTGAAAATCCAGATGTGTCACCAGTTTTCCTTAGATTTATACTGTTTGCTTTATGTTTCACTCACTCCCCTTTACGTGGGCTTTGATTGCTTCCACAGTTTCAGTCTCTTTTTTTAACTTTGTCTTTGGTAACATATGTCATGTAGGTATTTGGGCCCTGTCTGGACCAGTTTTGACAAACACCTCAGTGGCTAATAGGCTCATAATCTGTGGGATACCTCAACAAGACAAAAGAGAACGAAACTGAGAAGAGCTGTGGTAAACTTTTGCTTCAGGTGGCAGAACAACTTTTTACAACTGGCTGTCACGCCACGTTACCAAGATATAAGATAACCTACAGCAACATTACAGTGCAAACCCCTTTGTCTGAGTCATGTTGGTTGTTGTCAGAACTTGTCACTAGCACGTCCCATTCCTATATGATGGACATCACAATCCCTGGTTTGGAGATAGCTAATGTGTGATTTATATTGGCAAGTGATTTTCTATTTGAAGTTACATATAACATTGGACAGAGTGACTGAAGTTCTAAGGAACATTCTTACTCATCAGCTTATCCTTTGGACCCATCTTGCATTTGTTTATGTATCAGTTGATTCACTTAAGCAACTGGAAAATGTCAATTAGACCAACCCAAATGATGATAAATAATCTGGGTGTGTTTTGTCAACTATAACTCAATTTTCTGTGGGACTCACAGTTTTGTTACTCATACTCTTGTCCTACGCCCGATTCCTGGTTGCCCTAATCTCCCTTCCCCTGTTATCTTTTAATAATTGCTCACCCTGCCTTTATCTTAGTAAAAATGATAGTCTAATACTGTGTTGATTGTATATAAAAAGTAAAATCTAACTAGGCATAAATGAAGTCAAACAACAGGTTGTATACCATCATTGCATTATTGAAACAAATGAGTCAGTAGGATCCTAACAAAATCTAAATAATATGACTTAAAATAGGCTTTCATTTACAGTGACAACCAGTGCGCACATTTCGCTCTTATGTGATCTCGCCCACATCCGCTGTCCATATTTGGTTCCCACCGCCATCTCATGACATCACCTCAAGTGAAATGAGTTTTTATGTGGATGAATTAGAGCGTGGCATCTGAGCTTTCCAAGAGTCCAAACATGAAAAGCACAAAAGTTCTCCAATTAGCGAAACATTGTAAACAAAAGGGGGGCTCAAAAAGTCAGAGTGGGGGTGGCATCATGTGGTCAGAGCAGGGGTAAACATTGAGGTAAACATTTGTTTGAGTGGAGTCATGAGTCAAATCATGCTTTTCCAATTGGAAAGTTCACAGAGGTATTTGGGTAACTTGGCTGAGTAAAATCTGTAACCTTCCTACATCTTTAAAACGCAAAAGTTATTTAGCCATTTTTAGTCAGAAAAGTTATCCAGGAACTCTAAACATACTTTTTAGAGGAAGCCCATGCTTGTGCAGCAAATGGGTTCTGCAAGATATTGAGGCAAACTGTCCCCTCTCACTGTTTAAATTTAAGTTTTCATTCTGAACTTCAAAATGAGTAATCATATATAATTATTGTGTATTAATCTTCTTTCAGCTCTTGCAAACAATGTCTGCTGCTACCACTGTACCCTACGTCCTGATGAATGAATGTCATATATACTGAGGGTTTTTGTGTACAAGCTCCTTTAGTCAATTGGAACTCTGTGGGCTAGTGATGGCACATATGCATCTAAAAATGAAAATATAATGTTTTGACTTGTTGGCCGCCCTCTTGCATACAGCATTCTAGTTTAGGTCACCGCCACCCAGAGTAGAAGACATGTTTGGGCATCTCAGGAAAACGAAATGCTCTGGAGGGAGTTATCAAAAAGGTCTTACACACGCTATTTGGTGAAAGTGAGGCATTGTTAGCTAAAGGCTATACAACTGGTGCCAGATGTGGTACAGCGGAATCCCAATCACATGTATATTGTCAGTGAAATATGTATTAGCGTGTCACGATCTAGAAACTCTTGCTTTATGTGTAATTACAAGTAGAGTTCTTTGCAGGTAATATCACAGAGCTTATTGGAAATGATCTTGTGTAGCCATGTTAAGGTTCACACGTTGGAGGGTGTTTTCTAAAGGTATATTCTTACAAAAAGATGCCAAATAAAGCTGGCAAATTGTGCATAATCCCTTAATAATAATTTTATTTAACTGTGGAATTGAGATGACTATAAAGGTTGTAAAAGCATGTCCCAGAATTATTTAAACCGCAGATTTAATCCTGCAAGAGGACTGGCCTGAAAGACATGCATATAAATGTATATGAGAAAGTTGAACAGGTTGGCAGTGCGTTGATAGGGGCATGTCTCAGCTGTTGTGGGAGAGCAGAGCCTTGACACTGCTCAAACAACATATTTTGTGCTGACACTGCTCGAATCAGATGTTGTTTAAGGTCAGAATAAACCCTGTCTAGATAATGACAAATATGTAGTGGCATTCTCAGACAGCAGGCACTGAATAGAGATTGGGTTTGGGTCACATACACACTGAATGATATAGAAAGGTATAAGAGGATGTCACAAACTGAGGTCATTGGGAATTTCCATGCATGCTGAAATGTACATGTCTCTGTGACGGTCTGTTCAATAAATTCCCTATAAGAGGCTGACCACGACGAGTCCAGCTACTCATTTCCCCCACGACATAATGGTGACCCCAACTTTGTGAATAGGCAGATGTTTTCTGGGTGGTGTACAGTGTGACAGGGTTTTTCCCCAAATTAAAGAACATAGGAGAGAGTGGTGGGCTTGCCTCGTAAGTCTCTCATTTTTCCTCTGCGCAGTGGGGCTGCAGAAATTATTCAAAGGAAACTGTTGAGCATAGAAGTGAATTGAATTAAGACAATTGATGTCTGAATTGTAGCTACATGGTTGTGGTTCATATCACATTCTCCATTTTGGTTTTGAGACACTTTCCTACAGCCCTCTGACATTCTTCTGTTATTAATATTTAAATGACTATTTTCATTGCTTCTTAATGATTCATTTTGCTTTAGCATTACATGTTGATGTCTCATATAGTTTTGATATTACAGTAAAAGATGATAGGTGATTCTTCAGCAAGGGAGACATTTAAGGAAGAAGCAAAAAAAAAACATGTGGACTGCCTGACCAGTGAGTCAAGCTTTAAAAGCATTACTGACCAGTCTCTATGTTGATAAACTTGAAGTCTATTTTATAATAAATCTACATTTCCTCCAGTAGCAGTGAATGTGCTTGTGTGCTTTGGCAGTTTTTAGCAAATATGAGACAGTTAATTTGATTCAGTTCGTGCAAGTTGTGGGTTGACATTGCAAGTCCTTACTTACAAATCTAAACCTGCTTTTATGTTGTGGTTTTGGTATGCCTGGAGCTCACTGGGGTCACAGAGAAGTCAAATCTATCTTAAAAGCCAACTGAGGTTATTTAACAAGAAACAGCTTGGTGTCAGAGATTTCTTCTCTTATGCTAGACTTCCTTACATAATTGCAACTTACAACAGCACAACAGTTAATATTGTGTTAATATTCAGATTACGATCGAAAGACTTAAAAACAGTTTATTTTATTTTGGAGTGTGCGTGTACAGAATTTTGTATAATGTGCAGGTGAGATGGGAATCACATTTCAAAGGTTACAGATCCCATAACATGCTGGATCCTAGCTAGGTAGTTTAGATATCTAGACCTGACCAACTAATGAGCAAAGATTAAACAAGTTTGAAACGCCAATCCCTGGTCTGGTCCTTTGGCCTTTTTTGCCTTTTAAAAACATGACTATTTCTCTGACAAAGGTTGCAGGGTGTCATGATAGAGGGCCAGATGTCCTTCTCTTACCATTTGCACCTGTCTCTCGTCATGTGACGCTGTACTTTGTAACATAAGAAAAATTAGACCATAAGTGAGTCAGTATGAACCCAGTCGCTTGATACAGAAATCTCAACAGAAAGCTATCAAATGCTATCAGATTGGGGTGTCTCTCTCTACCCTCCAGGAACACGTTCTCATAACACCTCTAAAACCCCTTAACACCAATTTGAACTTATTCCTGTCCTTGTTCTAATTGTACAATACAATTTAGATAGATTGGTACTTAATGCTGAGGTCAGGGCTTTCTACTGTACTGAAGCTTGAATGTTGTTCCTCACTTGTGTGGAGTGTCTAAATGAATATCTGTAAATGTGATTGGAGAATAACACAGTACTGCATGTAATGCTTTTTGGCGTCATTTAAGATGAACAAAATGAAAAAGTTAAATAATTTGAGTTTTATGAATTACCACAGGGTAGGGTTGCATGTTTGGAGTAATGGAGGAGAGTGAAGATAGTGGTGGTTAAAGAACAAGAGGAAAGTTTTCTATCATAGATCGAAGACCTGTTAGAAAACATGAGGACATTAAAATTCTTTGGAAAAGAATTAGAAGAAGAAGCTAATTTGTCTCCTTACCTGTATAGTTCTGAATATAAAAAGATTGCTGCCACTTATCTTCACCATGCTGGATATACAGCCATCCGTGATGAAATACATTTTTTGTTGATCTAGATTTGCATAGATATATATAGAAAATGTCTAACGGCAAGCTCCAAGAATTTTACTATGAAATAATATTTTAACACTGGCAGCAGATATATTGGTTTAATGACCACTGTGACCGTTAATTTACATGTGATTAATATCTATTATTAACGACTATTATGAAACACAGGTGGATATTGTTTTAACTTCACAGTGATAAACAGATTTATTGTTTAATACTCTACTTTTAGGCCACAGTGATCAGAGCTCTGATGTCAAAGGTCTTTTTTACTAATCAACATAATGCATCCCAGAACCGTAATGTTTCATTAGAATTATCATGGTCAAGATCCTGTTTTATAGAATGTACTGGTTAAAATAGAAAATCCTTTACAAAGTCAGATATTATTAAAAAATATATCTGAAAATATATTGATGGTGATGACAATGATGTTATGCTGAGTCAAGGCCATTTTGGCTGAGTAAGGATAAAAATCAAAGACTCAGTTTCCTTTTTGAAAGGCGAATCTACATTACTCAAGAAATTCTTGCAATAAGTGGCAAAAGAAGTATTGAGATATACTATTTTGGTGAAGGAATCAGCTGAGGTATCTCAATATTGAATTTCCTTTTTGTATATTTCCGTGACTTTCTCGCTCTTTCACAGTGCCAATGAGCTACTTCCTCTCTGTTCACATTTTAATGGCAAGAATGAGACTCATTCAGGTTTTTCCAGACATATTACTCACCTTTCATCACACTGGCTTAAGAGGCAGGATTATGTATGTTTGAAGACAAATCTTAAAACATCAGGAGTATTTTAGCCATTGTAGTGTAAAAGCTGGAGAATTGTGCGAGTTTTTTTCTTTCATTTAAGCAGAACACCACATTGATATTGAATATAGATGTATTTCTGATTCGGGGATATCATTTTATTAATCATTCCTCTCATTTATAAATAACTTGAATATATATCAACTCAATAGAATGCTACAAAAGGCTATGAATGATCATTTTATACAAGTACATACAGAATTAACATTTCCTAACATTAAAAAATAAATTATTGCAGTTATAGTAACAGTTAGCTTGTTTTGGCTTTCATCAGGTTGGTGATGAGGAACGCTGCATCTTCTCACCTTGCTGTGACACACACACCATTCAGCAGCTCCCATGTCGGGGTTACTGAGGCTTCCTCACCACCTGGACGTAAATATTTTCCTTTAGAAAACAATCCAACACTACTGTTTTAGAGGGTGTTTTCCTATATTTCAAAGCCTGAAAGACTAACTTGTCATATTTTATTTAGAAATTGTCTCTTTGAATATCTTTTTCCAGTTGCCTGACATAGCTTCTGTTCTCCCTCAGTAGCCAAACTCTTTGTTTACTCTACATTATTTTCTTCTTCATCTTCCACTGCAGGAAGCTCTTTCTCTGGCAGCAGGCCATAGCTGTTGAGGAAGGCCTCCACATCAGTTGCAAAGAACTCCTCATTTAGGTGCTGTACACAGGACAGGAAGTTCCCCAACAGTTCTCCAGCCTTGTACACCAGCAGCGTAGGTAAATATTCATCAGAGAAACGCTCAGCGGCACCAGATGAAACAGCATCAATCCTGCAGAACTTTACTGTGGGGTACTCAGTGGCCAGGCAGTCAAGGCAGCTGTTGAGCTGCTCACAGCCTTTGACTCCAATCTTGTAGATGTGGACAACTACCACTGTGCTGTGATGCTCCTTCTCTATGACTTCAAGGAAGGCCTCTCCACTGTCCAGGTCATGCACACCTTCAAACTTGGGCCCAAAGCTGAGCTTGCTATGCATCTCTTCCATGCACCTCCTTCTGTACTTCTTTAGACAACCTTCATCCTCCTCCTTGAGCAGTTCATACTCTTGGACACTCATCTGAAAAATGATATTAAGGAAAATAGTTGGTTCAGATTTTTTGCTATGATTGCATTTGTCAGCATCTGAGAGAATTCAAACTGGTGACGTACAAAGTTATCATTACAAAGAAGCAAACCTGAATTGCTCTCACTCTTACATCCTGTTTTGCATTAATCTATAGTGCTACATTCCAGGGTTATTTACAGACTTGTTTCAGACACACTCACACGCCACACATGGCATTTCTAATGCTTAAAAAAAAGTACAATATAAATGTCTCTGGCGCACTGTTATCGCTATGGAAACGGCAGGAAATTGCTTGTTTCATACTGTGAAGTGTCAAAGATCAACCCCAAAAACCATTTTCTTGCATATATGTACATCGTGACACAGATAAAGTCAAACACGATCAGCACTGACTTAACCCTATGGATATTGATTTGTACCTTGCGGTTAAGATTTGCTCTGGAGTCATCTTTTGACTTATTGGGGGATGACATTTGTCTCAGCAGTTCTCTTTTTGCAGGAGGCAAGTTTTCTCTGTCCATACTTTCCAACTTAAACCTTCTCCAGTCATTGATAACCCCTTTTGGACCTGTGGAGAAAGCGAAAAGCAGCTTGTATTCCGTTTCTGAGGTGCAATGAGCAGTATATTTTCAGCCATTCATTTATACAGTCTATTGGGAACCAACCGGCATGGTTTGGCAAACAAGATTCAACCTTAGTGCACTAGGAATATTTGACTGATTTACACCTTTTTAACATTGTGCAGCAATTAACCGGTCACTGTCAGGTGATGTTTCCTGTTTTCAAGTGGGGATTATCTTAACCCTCAAGGAAGTGTACCAATTAAATCAGTGTTGCGCAATAAAAAGAAGATTAGAGTGTCTGTTAAACTGTTCTCTGCTCTGATTTAGTCTTCCTTTTATCTGTTTAAAGCCAATTGCTTTGTGAAGTATTTGTATGCCTAAGAACATCATGTCAGAAGGTATTTTATACTCAACTTTTGTCTGAACGTACAGTTCAAAATCTGAGGTCTAAGAATTCACCTGAAACATAGGCATGGAAAATATGGTGTGCTAACAGAAAACAGATCCTCTACTCACCTGTGTGGGTTGCTTTCTCTTCAAACTCAACCAGTCTGTCAGACATTTTGGTGCTCAGCTGCCTGTATGAAAAAAAAACAAGTAGACAGACTCTGTTATAAATATTCTGTATAATCTCAACTCTGGGGGAATAATCATTTTAATGTGTCTTTGTTCTCAGTCACAGCTACAATTAATATCTTTGCACTATGGTAAAGCTAATGCAAACCAAGTGAGTCATGATGTTTAATTAAATTAATGCAGTCTAAGAGGATTACTGAACTGTTACAAATCTGTGTTGCTTGCTATTTTCCCTTAAATCTACTGTGTATGCAGACATACAACTCTTGTAGATGTCAGTTCATAGTCCCTTTACAATATGCTTTTGACCACACACTGATGTGTAATTTCTGTGTGACATATGCTGAGCCGATATCTAACTGGATTAAGTGGCCTGTTCTCAGTAGCTCTCCCTCCTGCCTGCAGTCACAAAGCTGATCTGGTCTAATGATCTTTATGGCCACCATCTAGCTCCCAGTTCACAAGTGAGCATTTTCCATGAGTTGTTTAGCTGTAGCAAATTAAACGATGTATAAATGCTTTGGCAGTAAACTTTTGTAAGCAGCTGACTCACAGTAAGACATGAACCCATGACTAAAATCAGCTCCCAAAAAAAGAGCTGTTTGTTCTGCACAGAAGCCTTCACTATCGAACAATACAGAAATTAAAAGAGAATTTATAAAAATCTCTCTATTTGATACTTTAGATGATGACATAGCATAAATGGCTAAATTTATTCCAAAAATTACCTGTGTCCCCACAAAAAACCCACAAAAAAACCTCCTATTTCATAGATTCAAACTTAAAATGTACTTTTCTATACAACTTTCAGCTGATTTTTTTCTTTCTTTAAGATTAGTTTTTCTTACCTCCCTCTGTCACAAAAAATGTCCTCCCTGTGTTTGAGTTGCTAATTATGCACTGCTGTACTCTCGATCTCTTCACTGAGCTATCTGTTGCTGGACGGTGTGTTGTTTTGTGCATGTGTGTCCTCTCCAGCCAATGAGCTGGGTCTAATGGAGATTTCAAAAAAAGGACCCAATGGACGAAACAGAAATAGAGAATAGATCCTAAGAGGATTTCACTTCAGGAATTAGAAGCCTCTACTAGGTAAAGGTCTGACTACATACGATAACAAAAGAGAACATTAGGGAGAGAGCTTAACACTTCTCTTTTTTTTCAGAATTGTTTTTTAAGTTGTTGGTCTTTTAATACTACACGTTTAATGCATCACTTTATCAGACTGTTGATGAGCGCCTTTCCCATTCAAAAGCAATACACAGGAGCTACAGTGTTACTTTTCACTGTTGTAAGCAGCACATTAGGAGTTAACTCAGGCAAGAGCACCATATCCCAGAGATGAACTTTTGAATGATGTGATCTTGTCTGGAATTCAAAGTTCTTCCAGGCATAAAGCTTCACACGAAATCAACACATGATAGGATCCCCGCTAGCTACGGGTGGGGAATATCTACTGATGCTCAATCATGTGCTTCACAACTATTTTCAAGACAAGAGTCCCTCTGTAGTCTCCCCACCCCCCATACACAAGGACTTTCTTTTCATATGTACCTTTAAGTAGCTTTAATGCCTGGTTATGCTTTTTGTATGCTCACAATCATGTAAAAAAAGAAAGTTTTTCTTGTGGGTATAAAAAAAACTTTTAAACAAAGAGTTGCACATGTTAACACAGCTTCACTATGTTGACTGTAAAAAAGTTAAAAATACTAAGAATCCAAAGAAAACTAGATCATTATAATTTATTAAAATGATTAATTAATAACAGAAAAGCAAGCACGACTTGCTTTAGTTTTTTCATGGTAAGGCAGTGAAGAATTGAGGATTGCGATGTTCAAACTTATACTAAAATATGTTGCTTTTGTTATGGTTTTGTAATAAAATGTTTTTTGTCTCTTTATAAGTCTACATTACTCAAGAATTTCTTGCAATAAGTGGCAAAAGAAGTATTGAGATATATTATTTTGGTGAAGGAATCAGCTGAGGTATCTCAATATTGACTTTATTTATCAGTCTAGAAAATAATTCCAACAAAGACAGGAAGCTTCTTGATCGTCTGGTAAAACACAACTATACACAAATTAAATAAATACATACACATATTGTACAGGAACAATACCAATCAGTCTATTTAGGACTAAAAGGCAAAATATGTCTTAATGATTCACTGTCACAGAGCCATCATAGGACAAATGGGGGAAAAATGATCTTCCAAAAACTTCTTTGTATTCAAGATAGTCAACCAATTGAAAGTTAAAGTTCTTCTGTCAAAATTTCATCTCCATGTCTAAAGGGAGTATGAATTATAAACTGTTAATGGAAGTCGTTACATTTCTTAGAGTAATATTCATCTTGAATATAAGACTGAACAACTGAACCATCAGCAAGCAGACGCTACACGTTCAGTACATATTTTTTGTAAATTGATAATTACTTGTAACTGTTAACTTGAGCGACAAGGTTGGCTAATAATTGATACATTTACAAATGCAATGGAGTAACAAACAGTTTCCCTCTGAGATACGGTGGTGTAAGATTATGAAGTGGAGTACATGTAAATATATTTAAATAAAATTCATGATATGTAAGTAAGGTCAACTTTATCTGCTGCTTCTTTTACAAATAGACACTTCAATCAACCCTGCTGCGACTCATTGTCTCTCCCTGCATACCTCACGGTAAGCTTTCCCTTAGTTGAGTGTTGAGTCACTGCAGAGCAAATAGGAAGAGTAAATGCTTTCCACACCCACGCAGTATTTCCTGGGACAGCTCATGCAACTGCATTTGACTTCTGTCCTTCGTCTTTGTGTCTCTGTTCTACGTTTATTGGCTTAAAGGATTAGTGGACTCTTTTATGCAGGCACACAGATCATGCATGTCAGGTGGGGTTTCACCACTTGTTAAGCATGGGTTGCTTAAAATTGCATTCAGCTGACCAGTTTATATCCATTTTTGACATCTTTTTCCTTTTTCTACAGATGCACACTTGAACAAGTATACACATTGGCAGAAACATTGAGTAAAACAATAAATTGTCTAAATCAATAGCAAAGTCTTTTTTAAAATGTATTAAAATTATGAACATATTATTCTGAAATAAAAGAGAGGAATCTCAGAGTCATGATCTGTACTAAATGGACCAAAACACCTATTTTGCTCAGGTAGTAGCACAGTGGTTCAGAGCAATATGTTGAAGTAAAGGAAACATTTTTTTAAATCTTAAATCTTAAGGGAGTACATGGATTGTGTAAGAGTGCCCCATTCAGACTCTCTCTGTCACATAGTCACTGATGAACTGGATGAACTGGTTAACAGGATGACTCCTGGTCAGCTTTTTAACTTCTCGTTGAATGAAAAATGTTAACGGTAAAAAAAAAAGAAAGAAAAAAGAAAGGAATTTGACTCTGAAATGTTTAATTTCTCTTTCTTCATGACCCCCCAACACCGCTGTGAATCTTTTTTGTTTATAAAATCATATTTGCATGTTCCCCTCATGCAGGGCCCGGAGAGACTGGCAAGTGATAATATGCAAATAAAACAAATAAAAAAAAAAGCTGTGATGGCTGGGGCCACAAGAAAAAGGGACCAGGAATAAATGAAGGAAGATTGTACATATGTGCATCAGCTTGTCTTCTCCGTAGAAGCAGGACATGTTTTACTTAATGTTTAATTCAGTAAGTACAGTATATGCTCTTTCACATACAGGTATATGGATTTAAAAGCATAGAATGATGTCATTTTACATACTTTCCCACTGACGATTCATCATAATCACGGTTTCTACGTTCAACAAAGCGATGAGTCAGAGAAAAAGCTCTCACATTTATGTGTGGAATGTAAATAACCATCACTATGAAGCTGTAAATATTTTACTTGTAATACATCTTGCGTGTCTCTCCCGCATGCTATACTTTTGGTAGAATATGTACGTTCTTTATTCTTCTGGTGACTCATCATGGGTGCATTACTTAGATAAGGTGGGAACAGCAGAATTAAGCAATGGCTTTCTTTCAGGCTATGATTTATGGCGACAGGCGGAGGTGATGTGGCCTTATCATTGGCCAACGATACCACAGAAGTTTAATTTCAATTTTAAAAACCACAAAAACTTCTCAAGGAGATAAACGAAAAATGTTAATACAAAAGAAAAAACATGGATTATTCAACACTAAATTTCTTTTATGCATAATAAATAGATTAATTAGAATTAAGAGTAATAACTAAAAAAAAAAACTTTTTTTGCCACTCTTCCTTAAACCTACATCCTCTATAGCCCAGTATAATCAATGACAATCTGCCTATTAAGTTATTTTCTGGTCCTTTGGTCCATAAAATGCAAAACTTTTATGATTCGGTAACTTTCCACAGTCAAGGCATAAGCCAAGATGTAATTTTCCTTTTTTTTAATATGTGGTTTAGTCATTATTATGAACAAGAGTCAGTCAATATTATTTCAGCTGTGAGCTATTATACTCCTGGGCTAAAAGTCCAGGTTTGCTTTATCTGAGGTCCAACGTCAACTTAGTTCAACTGCTCTGACTCAGGAGGTTTCATTTCCACTTCAGTGAGACAGACATATTAAACCAGTGGTGAGAAAGACCTCCTGCTATTTCTCAATGAATCTCCTGGTTCAACAGTGATGGCTTTTTTCATTCTGTGTTGCTAAAACAAATGTCTGACGTAGAAAGGGACTGTGAGAGTGATTCTTGCAGAGGCCCCTTTTTTTTCCATTTTCCTTCTTTCCAGCAACACAGTAAAGGTCAATATGTGCTTTGCCAAGAGAAATTATCTGACAAGCTTGTAGAGGTCCATCTTGACCTAATTTAAAAAAAAAAAAACCCGACTACACACAGGTGCACACAGGTGCTGAAATAGGCACAGGTCCAAGTCTACCTGTAATTTAAGTTCATTACATCATTGATTCTTTGTTTCTTTTTTTCTCAGAGTGGTCTGAGAAAATGTTTTAGCTTCTCAGTTTGTCGAATTTTTCCAGATTCAAACTGTTTTATGAGCACATTTGTGAAGTCAACTCTAACCATGGATCTAACCATTCTCTGACTCTTATGGCCAAAAAATCTGTAAAAATGCTTTGTGCCTTCCTGTAAAACATTACTCAGCCTGTTGAGTGTTTTCTCATCATTTCTGTTAAGGATCTTTTTTGTTTGAGAGAAACTAAAATGTGTACCAGAATGTTTGGTACACACAAAATTCAGTCTCTCAGGCACTTACGAACAAGATAACTGGATACCTCTGCTAAAAAAAATTTTTTTTTTGGGGGAGGGGGTCCTGGATCCAGGTTTAGATTATGATCAAAAGATGATCACCTCTAAATTGGGCCATGCTTCAGCTCTGTTATCATTTTCATGCAAATCTGCATCCTGCTATCATACTTAAATTCATAATCATCATAGTGGACATTGAGAAATAAGAGAAAATTTTATGACACAGGGATGAGGTTTCCATTCTTCAGATTAGTGGTAAAATACCCCTCAAGGGCCTCTGCTTTATCCCTCATGAAGTCTTGAGTGTTGTGCAATACCAAAGCTGATCACGTGCGTAAGAGCAAGCAAAAGGGAGTGGCTACACCACTCATCTCCCCTGTCCAGTTATAGTTGTTGATGTGGCGATTCATTCAGATGCTAGTAATCCCTGACGTATGCTGGTGTTTATGTTTCGGGTTTAGGGGGCCCCGCATCAACACTTCTGATTCAGAAGGAAAAAGTGATACAGACCCAAACGTTACATCATGTTATGTGCCAACTAACTAGCCACTAGGGGGAGATGGAGGAGCACAAAGAGAGCCATGAGAGAAGCTGCATTAACCTTCAAAACGGAGCAAAAGGAAGCAGTTCTATGAGTTGTACATAGGTTTTTTTCTTTTTTTCTTACTTTCTGTCTGACAAAATGCATAATATAAAGAATTAATAGATATCACATTGCTGCCTGATGATTCTTATGTGATCGATTAAAAACTCTCAGAGGAAAAGCTGTTACCCATCACCAAAAGAATAAAATGTTCAAAGTAATAAATAGAGATAAACAAAGCAGATGACTCCCTCACATGACCAAAACAGATTAAAATATAGTTTAAAACAACAGAAACAATGTTACAGAAACAAAGCAATGTGAAATAATTGAATGAAAATGATTGGTGGAGAAATCCAAATTACATAAACTGACATAAATTTAACAACTGGTTCCAGAGATAGCTAGCTGTAAAAGTAAAAAAAAAAACTTGAAACTGGTATCTATTCAGTTCATCAATCAAATTAGATAAGTTTCAATTGTATTTCATTTCACCTTTAGTTAACCATCTTTTAATCAAGATTTTGGCCTTTTATACATCAAACAGGTAGTTTTTTGCTGCTGATTCACATGTCTTTAGTGTATTTAAGTTGGATATAAGTTCAATGAAAATAAAGCAATGAAAATAAAGGAAGATTTCAAATGTAAGCATGAATGAGTTAAACAGCTGAGACAAAGTACTGTCATAAGAGAAGACACTGATATCTTGTCTTTAAAATATAAAACCTTATTACACACTGCCTCTACCAGTGTTTGGTAATTAAAAAAGTGTTTGTTGAGTTGCTATGATCTCCATGGATCATACGTACTTCCGTAGTGTTGAAATACAATATTTACAAATGACACAGGATGCTCCTTACGTACAACCTACACTTTCTGTGTGACTCAGGGATACTGTCAACAAACAAAAAGCCCTTCAGTGTGGTTTAGCGTAATTTAAACCACCTGCAGCCTCAGTCACAGTATATCTGTCAGACACGTGATTTATAAAAATCGACAAGCTGTGACGTTGATCAACAGAGAATATATAGGATCTTGTGCTTTAGGTGTCATGGTTCATGGAAATTAAAAATACAAAACATCTCGATCAAGTCATCTTATCTCCAAGGACAGAGAGGGAACAGAGGAAGTTTCTGCAGGAAGTCTATCTTGGATTGCATGTCAACTCAAGTAGACTACCTTCCTAAGCTTCACCACTCTCCACTCCTTTTCCACTGGTCTCTCACACCCACCTTAATGACCTGACTGCTGAACTATCCTACAATGACTCATCCACAGTAAACATCCAAATAACTGTGGAGGTTTTAAATAGAAAAAAGAAAGGTTTAATTTTGTTTCATTTGTTGGTTTATTTCATCAGTGGTAATGTTTGTGATGGCAGCACTCACATAATTGAAAAAAAATTCAACCTTTTAAATCAATCTTAATATTTATTTTGGCTACAAATTTCACAAAAGAACCTAAAAATATACACCACCACTAGAAACTGGCAAGACAAATAAATGAATGAAATACGTCAACCTCTTTTATTAAATGCTAACTCAATAAATTTCTCCTGCAGGTCGTACAGCAGATTTCACTTCTTCTGATGGGTGTTCCTGTGGCCTGTTTGAAACACTAGTAATAAGATAGACGTTTGACCTCAAAGATGCATATTCTTGTGCAAGCAGGTTTCAAGAATCATTGTACAGAACCACCCGTACACCCCAAAATTCAACAGTGTCAAGCACCAAAAAGACCAAGATGGTGACTGTCTGAATAATTTCACTTTAGGCTTTGAAATGACATTTACAAAGCAATAGATGATGTCACAGTGGTTACATCCACTTCTTTAAACACAACCGTCGAGTTCATTGAATGGTGATGCTTGATTTTTTTCTACTAATTTATATAATTAAGTGCATTCAAACAATGATGCAACCCTACTCTACATTCCTGTATAATCAGTCTGCAATCTCTGTACTGACCTTGTCGGAGTTGCACTTCTACAGTCTTTAGCTCCTTTCAGATATGCTCTGCTCTCTATTACTGTGAGGGCATATTAACTTATTGATGTCATGTCTGAAACAAGCTCCCTGGTGCTTCTCTGTCTTATCTTTGATGGGATTTGTCTCTGGCAGGTGGGCCAGCTTTGTCATGTAGCGGGGAGACGGCTGGCACTGAACACTCAGATGTACATCACCTGTCTGTGGTTCCACTTGGGTGGCAAGCTAGCAGGCGAGTCTACAGTTTTGTTGTTATTTTGTTATCACTGTAGGGAACAATAGCTGCCTAAATGGTTTTTGCTTTATTTGTTAATGCACAATCTGCGGTGTGGAATTTGCAATACATCTGAGCATTGTTTCACTGATGCTTTGCTGTCATGACTGTCCTCTCAGTATGGCGTTGCTTGCTGGTTTCCTCAAAATTTGTCACAAACAGAAATTTATATGCTTCTGTCACTAAGTAGTCAGTAGAGCCTGTTTTCAAACTGATATTAAAGTTCCCTCTGTTGGATAGGCTTACCTACTGTAAGGCCTACCTACTGTCCCTCTGTTGGACAAGGCAAACTACTTCAAACCACAACTGCAAATGTTTCAATGCATTACATACATACCAGAAATAAATACATGAATAAAAAAATCCAACTTTCAACCATGTTCTCCAATATCAGCTATTTGCGCTCTATAAGTAAGAAGAAATTTCATGTTGGTCTTAGCCTTTGAGTAGCCATACCTAAGAATTTTATCTTTGCTAGATACACTGATCTATGTAATCTAAGCACACTTGATAATATATCTCTATACCTCTTTCTATTAGTTATATTCAAGTAAATGTGCTGCAACGTAGGAAGTGTATTTCAAGCTCTACTGACATGCTTTGAAAGAGAGTTCCCCACTTTGTTACCTGTTATCTGATATGTTGTGACAAAACAATACAAAGATTTCACATGTCATGGAAACTTTTGCAGCACCTATTGTTTGTGTAGGTTCACAGGTAGGGCTCAAATGACCATAAATATACAAGCAACAAGACGTGTGACAAAAATAACTATCCTGCTGCTTATCTGTGAACAATATTCGAGTCATGGAACTAGTTTACATTTTATTTAAACATTGTCAATATCTAACTTATAGTAATGGGAAAATACCTTTAATACTCTTAATACACTCTTTAATTTTAGTTGAGCATGTTCTCAGTGTAGTATTGCTGCTTTTAAGTAAAGGATCTCAGTTCCTCTCCCTGTCAAGATGCCCCCTGTGTCACATACAAAAGAAGAGGATCATTAAAAAGATATGCATTAAGGGTTGGTTGCATAGCCTACCACACCATTGCAATAGTATACTAATTAAATTAAATTAATATCTATTAATGGACCATAACATTATCAGGGTAATAGCCTAACTTAGTAGGCTCAGTGTCATTGGTTCATAAGGATAGGCTGTCAAACAAGTAGCAAAGCTAACTTATGAAACGTCAGTTTCAGAAACTGTCACAAAGGGTGATGTAGCAACAGCGGCGGCCCCCTGTCTGAAGAGTTTAAAGATCAGGGAAACACCTCAGGCTCTTTGAAGCTTTTTGTCTCTCTGTGGAAGGCTGCTCTTTAGGGGAGTGGTGTTGCCATACTGCATGTTGTGGGGGGTGATTAGTCTGCAGAAGGTTTTTGGTAGGTTTCAAAGTGAAATGTGAAAATGTGACTGTAAAAGTAAGCAGTGTCTGAACAACGTAAAACCATAATTTTAACAAATTGATAAAGCAATTAATGTTAAGTGTCTCATGTGTGAAAAAGGAGGCTTATGTTGTATAGAAGGCGTGCCATATTGTCCATTAAATCTAGCTTATTTGTGTAAAATTCTTCTCTGCACAATCAGCTCAAAGGGCTCCAGAGAGGCAGTCCACAGCAGAGTCAGCTTACTTTATCAGTTTGTTAGGTTTCTTTGGGCCACCAGCACTGATGCTGCAGCAACAACAGGCGGCCAGCTATCCGCAACTAGTTATAGAAGATATGAAACATCTTCCCATAAATGTTGTTGTTGTCAGCTCTGTCTCTTCCTGTAGACTCTTCCTGTCACATTTTCAGTCTAGTCTGTTGTCCAGGTAAAAAAATCGGGCATCTGCAATCCTCCACTACCACTAAACGTACCTTAGAGTTCAGTTTACTCTCACTCCTCCACCAGTTCTCTGTACTCAGCTTTCTGTCCACCACCTCACAACTGCAGAGTCATCTGAGAATTTCTGCAGATGACAGAATGACAGATGACTGAGAGTCTGGGGTATCCAAAATGAGGAGAAAATGGGGAAAATGCCATTCCTTGCGGTGCTCTTGTGTTAAGATAAACCTTTGAGAAATCTCCATTTTCTTGGTATGCAGGGTGATAAGTACTGCCCTATCTACAACTGACACTAAAAGAAGAACAGGCATAAAATAATACAATTGTGCTGAGTGACAAAATACACTTTTTCCTCATCTTTCTGCATTGATTCAGTTTGAGATATACTTGAGTTTGTAATCCAATAGCAAATCTTTCTTTACATATATGTTTATCGAACTAAAGCCAATAAAATGTTGGGGTTTTTTATGTGAGTGTTGATGATACAGCAGATCTTTGATGTTTTTCAGTCAATGTGTAAAAGTTGTTCAACAAAGATTATTTTGCAGTGGTCTTTCCAGAAAGTCTACAAATATAGCACAATGGCAACCACTTAATGTAAGGTAAGAAAAATAGATTATGCTTGACTGGGTTGAATTATAACAGAGATTATGCCAGATACATTTTTATTAACATTATCTACAAATATAGGAGTGCAAAACACACATTCGATTAAATCAAGCTTGCTATTTTGTAGATAAAAGTCTGGCTTTTCCAACAAATGACCTCCAACCTTTACCTTTGGACCTGGAAGTGTTAATACCTCTCAACTCAGGTTTAGTGTTTTTTCCTTTTTTATACATTAAGACTTTAATTCTACTAGCATTCACACTCAGTCTTTGAACAT
The DNA here is from genome assembly GCF_036924035.1 of Leuresthes tenuis. Lineage (NCBI taxonomy): Eukaryota > Metazoa > Chordata > Actinopteri > Atheriniformes > Atherinopsidae > Leuresthes > Leuresthes tenuis. The sequence goes on along the minus strand of NW_027325361.1, from coordinate 9,230,744 downwards.
GTCTGGAAGAATATCAATGGACAATTATTTAAACTTGAATATGAAAGAGAAGGCCACTGAATGTGTACACATCCAACACGCACATACACAATCATTCATCAGCTAAAATCACAGCTACGTGCAGATTCTGGACACCAATTAAGTGTTGCTTTGCTGAATGTTCTGTGGGTGTTCTGTGACTGTCCTGCCAAATCCTGGATCTCTTTGGACTCCAATTCATTAAATATTCCAAGGATAAAAAAAAAAAGAAGAAGCAATTTCATTCACACGATCAAGACGAGATGAGTGAGAAATGTGTTGGAAAACATCAACTGAATTGCTGAAAACGTTAATCAAATGGCTCTTGATTATAGTGGGATTATTGATTGAAAGATTTGTAAATGGTAAATGGACTTGTACTTGTATAGCGCTTTTCTAGTCTAGCTGACCACTCAAAGCGCTTCACTACATGCCGCATTCACCCCACTCACACACATTCATACAGCACGTCTTAGGATATAACTACGTGCTTTCTAAGCATTCACACACATTCATACCCCCAATGATACACTGGGGGAGCAACGTGGGGTTCAGTGTCTTGCCCAAGGACGCTTCGACATGTATCCTGGGGAAGCCAGAGTCGAACCACTGACCTTCCGATTGGTGGGTGACTGCTCTTCCTCCTGAGCTGTGTCTCTTAAAAGATTTTAAGAGGTTATCTTTTTCAGGATTCATAGCTGCTCTTACCTACATAAGCTGCCAATTTCCTCTAGTGTAGATAACCATCAAAGCAGACAGTTACTGTAACATCTGTTATTCAGTAGAAAAATGATTTAATAAACAATATCCAGTAAATGTAAAATATTGCGAAAGGGCTGTGACAGACATTCGAGCTGTGTCACCGACTGAGACTTTGTGTCACAGCCCATTACTAACATGGGAAGGAGAAAAGATCAATTAATTGTCACTTTTCAGTTGCAATTAGTCACTGTGTAAGAAACAGGCTAAGCAACACTGAGACCGAGTGTGACAGCAGCTGTTAGTCCCTCTTGATGACACGTACGGCATGTGGACTGCTTGAATGTACGTGTGTATGTCTGAAATGGATTAAGTTTGGTAAATGCTGTCTAGAATTCACAAGGTGAAACATAGTTCACACTTATCCTTTTTAAAAAGGCTTGAGTATGTTTGTGTTTTGTGTGTGTGTTTCTCTATAATTACATTAATATCTGATGAAAAGACAAGCACACATCTTGGTATGACCAGAGCAACATCAGAATGGGAACATTGTTAAAAATCCTGCAAAGAAATTACGAAATCATCATATTTAATTTATTCACGTTCTGTTTTGCACAGTAAAAGCTTGCTCTGTACAATAATTAGTGCCAACATAAATCAGATTCTTAAAGGAATGTGCCTTTTTTTTCCTTTTTAGAGGAGTAGGATATATTGTTGCTTAGATGTCTGCACATATGAACGCAGAGTCCGGGACAAGACTTTTTATTACTTTTATAGATTCATATTCATTATTTTAAAGAAAACAGAAGTAGAAAAAAAAGAAGAAGCCCAATCTCAATAAATGGCAAACAGAAATTAGTCTTGACACCAGGCCTCATGGCAAGAAGGAAAATAATCGAGAAAACTGTATTTTTAAACACAAATTCTGTATTGTTTTTCTTGCTAATCAACACAACTTGATAAACTGTTTTCGTCAGTAACATTTTTCCATTTCATCACTCCAGCACATTTTGTGTTATTTGCATAGCTGGCATCTAGTAAGTCCAGAAAATATCACTATTGTTTTCCCTCATTAAGTAGTTTTTAATGTCTAACCTTAACCACATTCTGCAGTTGTTTTGTGAATCAAACAGGCAGCCTTAAGTGCAATGTTTCAAAGTTATGTGACATCAAAACTTCACTGATTAGGACCGGAGTTGGTCTCAGGTATACTTCTCAGGTATTAGTATAGTTTCTCCCTAGGTTCCTCAGACCAATGAATGGTGACATTCTACTTTGTCAAACATGATTTAACACTTGTTTCACAACAATTTGACAAAATTCCATGAGTCTATATTGCACATTTGTCAATTTGCCTGCAAAAACAGAGAATTTAGTGTCCCTGGACACGAATCAATAGATTGTGTTTTTATGCCATTTTAACATTTTGATCTGCAGTAACAGGCAAGATTTTTCAAATGGAAGAAGGAAGCCTTTAGCCGGATATTCATTATCTGGATTTCTGCTAGCTACACCAGAACTCCTGGAACATTGAGTGACACACCATAGCCAGTTTGTTACCAGCTCTCAGCTAACTCAGCTTTTTAAGTGTCCATAACCTTGAGTTTCCTCATTCTGTTTGACTATATCGCTTTACATACCTGTGTAAAACTCTTAGAGTTTCACAAAACATAGAAACAGAAATCTCAGTGTCTCAAATCTTTATCTAAGGACTCAATCCATATTTTCTTTAACAATTTTAACACAAACACGTCTTCTGGAGACGTGGAAACATGTCTGCTAGGCATGTCCAACCTTCCAGCTAAAAAGGAATAGCATCAAAATATTTTTTCCAGAATTACTGGCAGCTGAGTCCCATTGTTTGGCTAAACATGAAAAACAGAGCAATGGTATTCTACGGAAGAGAAGTTGGACTTTTTCAGTTGGTGGGTATTCCCCAAATACAAAACTTGATTTGCTTGAATTACTCTTCGCAATTACTTGACAGTAAGGGTACTGGTTCTTCCAGGAAGAAAAGATTGTTAAAAAGAAATCATGTAAACAAGCACATACAAGGCTAATCTGCCAATTGCATCTTATGATTGTAGAACGCCCTTATTGAATGGGAAAGCACCACTTCCCTCCTGTAAAAACTTCTACTAGAAAAATACACGCTTGATACACAAACAACATGTCTTATTAAAAGGCAGTACTTTCAAAATCATGCTAAATGGCAATAAATCAAATCAGTTCATAGTTTTTTGTTATTTGTCTATTTTCTGTAAAAAACATACAGAAAGATTAGACACTAAGGTGTTCTATCGCTGTTCAAAGGTAACAAATAAACTCAACAGCTCTAAGACCAAGGCAAGAGCTGAGGTGGAAGCATGTTTTTACAATGTATTGTTTGTGGGTTTGCCTGTCAGCAAGTTCATGTAAACACTATCTGGCTTATTTTCATAGAACCTATTGCAGAAGTGGAGCGTCAGCTGAGTAAGAGCTATACTATCACTGCACTGTCATTGAAAATGGTAGCTTGGCATTGAAAGTTACAGTGTGATTGCCCTCACAGTCATTTTTGATCCGATAATCCTATATAAAAAAATCAAAAACAAAAAGACAGAAATATAATTTGAGCTCATTTTAAAACATTTTAAATTACACCAAGAACCCAAATTAATTATTTGTGTTTTTTATGCTCTTCCAAAATATGAACAATTCTGTTTAATAATGCTATTTTTTCACGTCATCTAAGTTTTAAAGTATATCTTAAAACAACACTAATTTGCATGTAAGCAACCTTGATTTGTCAACAAAGATAACATTTTCACTGTCAGGGATGGTTAACAAAACTCATGAGTCTCACATAACAAGCAAAGATACATTTGACAGATCAGCTTGTGGTTTATAAAATTATGCTGCTTTTAGTTCTACATTCGTGTTTTGTGTTTTTATATCTCTGTCGTGGTGTGGCAAGAAAACACTGCATGTGAAAACAAAAAGAGGGAAACATTCAGATTTAAGTGTAACTTTTTGACTTTGATTGCTGGAGCTTCATGTCAACTTCAGCTGAAAACCACAATTCATTTTCATACAGAGCAGCACAGGTGTGGATTTTGTTTCACAATACTTTAAAACTGCTTTAGGAAGAGCCCCGTCTGTTGTCAGAGTGCATATTTGTAAGTCATTATCGATTTAATGTTGACTCCCAAAGAAGTGAGTCTAAGTGCAATATTTCAAATTCTTAGGTTTCAGGTTTCATAGAGTGACTGTTATCAGTTTTAAGTGCAGATGAAAGTGGAACTTGATAAACAGAGATCATCCCTAACATCTCTGGTATGTAATGTGATCTACTGCATCCGCTTATTTAGACACACAGATGGTCTGTATAACATACAACACTGATTTGTGGGTGTCTGACAGATGAGTAACAAGCAGTGAGTGTGTGTTGATGACATTATGTGACCGTATGTTTGCGTGATCGTGGGCAGTTTTCACAGGTGTTCTAGGTTTCTATTTAGCTGTTTTCTCATCCTTAGACATAGTTTGAACATAGAGAGGTTTTCGTTTCCTGACTGACCTTAAAAGGCTTGGTTATAAACTGCACCCACTCAGCTGTTTGAACACATACGGTTGTTTAATCGTTTATTATATGTCAATTTTAATTCATTTAAAAGGTTCATTTGACAAGTTGGACAAAAACAGTTGCCAGTTGCCTTGTGTTTCTCATTTATCTTTATGTGTTAGAAAATATTTAACATATTTATGTGAAATCAGGTAAATATATGACTATGTATGTAGTAAACATTTGAGATTAAACCAGGATATTTACAGTGTAGATAACATTGGTGTATGTTAGAGCCAACGCATAGGGGTGATGCTGAAATGACTATCTATTGCTCAGCGGTTTGGTAGTTTCAGGGGGTTGTGTCAGAATCGTAATCATCAGGTGAAACATTCCTCATTGCTGAAGTCACAGAGAGTTACAGGGGAAGGGTTAAAACCTTGCCACGAGTAAAAGAAGCAGCAGATTATGATTTGTTTTTGCTTTTTTTCTGTTTGGTGTCAGTTTTTAAAAAATAAACAGGCTTTTCTTTTAATCCTTTCATGTGCCTACGATGTAGTGCTGATAGATCATAATATAATATTCACCTAATTCTGCCAAGGTTGTCAGATTAAGCAATCCAAAAGCAAATAGGTGTGCACACTCAGTAGCTCAATGAAGATTAATCATTAGGTCTCTGCCACTTATGTGCTAAATAGCTCTTTGTTTTTGGAGAATTTCTCATTCCACATATTTTCCTTAAGTTTATAGTCTCATTATCATGTGTTTTCTGCATATTTACTGTTCCTTTGTGATCTTCTTAATTTACTGTTTGTGTCTTTGGAATTTTTTATTGCAGAATAGTACTGCTAGAGGAGTGCCATGGACCTTTTTGAACTTTTGTGTCCTGTACCAAATAAAACCCTTATTACACTTCTTTAAACTTCTGATAACTCTGTTCTTTAGCTTTTCTGATTTAGACCTTTATGTGCTGATCCAACAGATGGCACGTTAATTGATCAAACCCAATAACCAAAAAAGGAGTTTGTTGACAATATGGAAGAGTTTGACTTCAGTGACATGGCATCTGCCCCAGGCTTTTTCCTAAGACCGTCACCATAACCGCTTCATGCTTGTGAAAGTATCACAACAATGTTACTCGTATGAGTGTATTAAATGTCAAGGTAAACCACAGTCATCTTTAAAAAAATTACTTCAGTTATTATGACACATGTAGAGTGTCCCTACTGCAGTGCTGTTGCCTTAACAACCACAAAACATGTGTTGTCACAATAGAGACTCAGCATTACATGTATGAACATAAGCTGGAAAACTTTGCACAGCAACATAAATGTGCATATGTGGATAGCCACCGTGACAGACTTAAACCTTAGTTTTACTCAAGTGCACCAAAGCTCACAATAAGCTGTCACCTTGAAGTCAAAATAATTTTTAAGTAATTTAATCAATTAGTTGATTGAGTTGAACAAGGGTTGCATCAGGAAGGGCATAAAAATCGTGCCAAATCAATGATGCGAGATTGACTCGCTGTGGCGACCTGTGATAGAGGGAGAGGACGAAGGAAGAAGAAGAGGTTGATTGAGTTGAACACTTATCTGTAGTAATGAAATCATTTAAGCAGGAACATGGCAGTTTCTGTTAAACATGAACTATATAACTAAAGAGGTGAGAGCTGTGAATCTTTAGTTTTTGCAAATGCAAGTTGAATAAGAAGTTTTTATGAGAGCCTTGAACTTATGCTTTTGGACAATGGTTCCATGTCTTTCACATCCTGAAATGGCAAATGGCATCAGCTTTGGAGCTAACCCCAGTAACATCTACCTGCAAGGTGGCACGTAACTCTGGTCTCCGTCACCGTATCCACGCTGGGTCTGGTCCAAGAGAGGTCTAGAGGCGGTCAGGAGGAAAACGCATACTGAGCTGTCCTGATCCTCTCCTGCACCAAAACACACTGCCTGCTCATGCTCATTACATCCACACAAAGCGAGATGCGTTCCCGTGTTCAGTCTAATAGATCAAGATCTGAGCATGCCACACATTGACGCACAACGGAATAATAATAGTCACGCTCGGGCATCTGACAGAGACGAAACGACAACTAACAAATGATATGCTCACACAATCAGGTCATTTTCATGCTACGATGGGCCAAGTCCCTTCGACTGGTTATGCTACGGCTTTGAAGTACAGGACAAAGATTGTGTGTTGGATGAGGAATTGTTTATGAGCTTCAGTTGAGATGACAACTGATGCACATGACTTAATTAATGCAATGTTCTCAGTTGTGTACGTGGTTTTGTTTTCAGTTGTACAGTTGGAAGTGGAGAGAGTAACGTGGTTTCTGCTTCAGTTGTGTGAAATGTGTGAATAGATGGGAAAATTTAGTTAGGCATTGTGTGTGTGTGTGTAGAAGGGATGATGCCTGGTGGTCTGACTCACCACTCTGTGCAGCCAGTCACGTCAACATTCCTTCCACTGTATTTGTTTTGGACTGTGAACCTAAGGAAGAAAAAACTTTGTGCCCTTGTTACACTGATAATTCATCCCCCTTATGAAAGGTTTCCTGTATGCCTTTCGACTGGGTGCAATTCCAGTCCAAAGGATATGGACCAACCCCCTCATGCCTCATATACAGTAAAACAGCCTTTTTATCCCTCCTTCCCTGTCAGCTATTGGAATTTTTTAGGGATCTTCATACTGCTCCAATGTATGCATTGTTATTTTCTCTTTGAAGCACCTCAGTCCAGAGGGTGTTATTTTAACAATCATAAAAAATTATATTGGTATATCTTGGTATGGATTATTAAGGAACTAAAGATACTCTTATCTTCCTCAGGGAGCTGGATAAATATGAATCACCAGAGCCCAAGAGAAATTCACAAAACCATCTGAAGTGGTTCATCATCTCACTACCACTGATCTGTGAGGTGGGAAATCATACAATGCTTCCTGAAGGCATGCGGATCTGCTTAAGTCTGACAAGCGTGGACATATTTCACCTTTTGTGTGGAAAAGTAAAAGCTCTTGATCTGCACAAAAATGTGTGTGTAAATTACAGATATCTTGAAAGGGAATGAAGCTGAGATTAAAACAATGACCTGGACCTGTTGAGTTTTTTTTTCTCTTGTTTTAAAATCTTCCACTTCAACCTTATTGCATTAATCAGATTTATATCTTGCTCTGTATCATGATTTATAGAGATGCCAAGTTTAAGAGGGTTTTTTTTGCCATCAAGTCTGAATTTAATAAAACTTAGTGGAAAGGTGTAGCATTTGCAAGGACAGACCTTTTGTGATAATGGTGCAGATCCAGATCTTTTTCTTTAAGAGTGTAGGACAGGACACTGACTTTAGTGGGAGACTGTGCTCACGTCATGCCTTTATAGGTTTGAGTGACTTGCTTTTAGGATTTAGATAATATGTTTATATATAGCATTCATTAAGATAAATTTAAAAAAGTATTACTATACACTTTTAATGTTATAGTTAGTTGTTTACCTTGTAAAGAGCAGGTAACAGAATATTTCTCACGACACTTTCCCACAGCCTGACCTTATCTTGTGGTCTTGTCTGAGATGCAATCTGATAATGTAACCAAGATGACATGTTGGTTAACTTCATTCTTCCTATTTTATAAGCTTCAAATTCTCAGCTATTTGAATGACTGAAAGATGTGTTCTGAAAGATAAAGAACCCAAACCGAAATAGACATTTTCCTTTGTTACTAATACATTTTTCTATTCAATTTGTACTTTATATTAAGTTTTTGTTGTCTTCAATAATAATAATATATAACAGACTGAATGATCACCAGCTACAATTGCATTTACAATCCTGATTAGGATTGAATAGTTGGACTGATAACAGTACACATATTCAACCGCTTTTAGTTCTTTTCATATTTTGTTATGTTGTATGAATTTCCTAAAATCTCCTTTCTGTCCTCTCTAAATTCACATCTCACATCCCGAAATGTTGAAAAGGCTAACTGAAAAATAACTTGAAATGTTTGTAATTTTCTTTAAGACAGGAAAACTGACATATCATATTGTCACAGATATCTGGAGCTTCTACTCGGAGGTTGAAGCATCGCTTGCAGGGATTATAACTGGACATCTTTTAAGTTATGATGTGACAAACTGTGTGCACCAGAACCTTTCTGCCAGTCTTCTCTGATGATCCTTTCAAATTTTGTCAGTATGGAAGTTGCATCAGTAAACAGTTGTTTTCAGGTCCAACCTTTTAGTTCAACCATCCTGGGTGCTGTGGGGCAAGCTTTTAATAAAGACATCTCTGTGTCTTGTTCAGTTTCCTCTGTCCCTGCTTGAGTTTTAAACTTTGCTGCTTCTAAGACCATGCTCTTTCCCTACTCACAACAGTTAGAAATGAGTGCAAACAATTCAACTTTGGTGTTTTTTTCCCTACGAACTCTGAAGGCTTTCATGTGTTGGTCACGGAACAAAGGTTTCTATTTGGCCATAAAGTGCCGATGGGTGGGTTGCTCTCATGAAAGTTTCAGCCAGTACCACACAAGTTCTGTGCAGCTCAACAAAATGACCATCATGTTGTCTGTTAGACTTCATATGGACATTTGTCCTAACAAATCAGGTCCAATCAACTAAATTCATCACAGTAGTCCACCTGACTCCAGCTGTATGTGCATGCTTTGCACTGTAATTACAACAGAACGAAGGAGGGAAAATCCTCCCAAAGCCAAACAAAAAGTTTATGCAAGAACAATGGCAATGTCTCAAAATGAAACTGAAAACAATATCATCTTATTTCTTATAAATGGGTTGTCAGCATTTATTAACATCAAAGTTGCAAGTTGAGCAAGCAACAACTTTAAATTTCATGCTCATACAATCATATCGCACAATTCCTATAGAGTAACAATTCACTCTGATGCAGACTAAAAACAAAATCCTTTAACAGAAATGCACTTTCATGTCTGCTAAATCTGATCAAAACAGTCAACGTCGTCATTGTAAATGTTACTATATTATGATGCTGTAAAGCTCCCAGCTGCTGGGCTGTCTCCATCTAACGCTAACGTTAGTGTTAGATGGAGACAGCCGTGCAACTGCATGGCCATTAATTGGAATAACAGCATTTAATGCAAGGAAACATTGAGTGTAATGTTTGCTACTGTGTTGTCAAAACTGTAAACTAAATTTCAAGTATCAAATTGCAGTGACTAAAATTATTACAGAGACAATAACTTAGAAAATAATTTTCAATAAATACACACTTTTCTCTTCCACACTAAAATCTGTACAAACGTACAAATAAAAAACTTACTCATAATCTATAAATAGAAATACAATAAATATAGAAATAAATAAATAAATATTTACTAAAAACTTCCTTATAATAATTAGAGCTCAGTAGTCCTTTCTTTCAAAATGACCGTGGGGTTGATGTTGCTGTCGCGTGAGTTTGATGTGCTTGAGTTGATGATCACGGAGCCGGTCTCTTTAACATCAGGCACGTGGAAGGACGCCACAGGACAGGGACCCCGCACATTGTTACAGACAAGCTTCTGCAGGGAGGCAGTGTTTACTATGTCGAAGCCAACGCTGCCTCCGAAGGTGCTGGGCTTCCAGTACTCAGGGGAACAGATGGGGTTTCCCATCAAGCCTTTGAGAGAGAAAGGGGCCCCCATCTCCACCATCGTCTCTCCAAAGATGGCATTGAGACGAGGTTTCTCCACCAGCAGACCCGGGTAGAGCTCCACGGCGTCGACATGCCCATACAGCTCCTCCAGCACTGCAGCCATTTCTTTCTCTCCTGAGGGAAAAAAAATGGTTTTTGTCAGCGATTCAATCTGGCTTCACTCACTGGTTCTGTAGCTGCAAAGTCAGCCCAGATATGACCTACATAAGGCTAACTAAACCTTTTTCCTCTTGCCTTTGCTACCAGCCTCCTTTTTAAACAAGCTAAAACTGTTTTTGAAAAAAATCAAGATCAAATCTTCATTCGAAAATTTAAATCGTCCCCCCAGAAACAGGAGGTCTCTCCTGTGTGTTTACATCTTGCTCTTTGTGAGGACACTCTGCTTACACTACGTCAGGATGAAATGAACATCTGGCTCTTAGAGTCACGGAAATAAATACCTAACCTCCAAAGCTACTGGGGACTATGTCCAAGTCATTTCCCTAATAATAAGTAAACTGTGGTATGAGCTGTAGTTGTAGTATTTGGGCATGTTTTCCATATGCGCTTTACAGTTGGTAAATGTAATAATACTTTGGTATGAGCAATGTTATTGTTAACCTATTCATTAATCTTATTCCATCATCTTTTCCACACATAAAATGAAGTTGAACTTATCTCACCTGTCAGGTCTTCAAAAGAGCTGTAGGGCTTCATGGAGAATCGCTTCCTGTAGGCATTCAGAGACTGGTAACGCATTTTTCTGCTGTCCTCTATGGACTTAATCGACACATACATGATTGCTGCTGGGACATTACGACCACCAGCAACCTGTAAAAAAGAAAAAAAAAAAGGTAAGTCATCGAGCTTTAAACAACAATGGCGTTCAAATCTGATTCCTGCTACAACAGCATTAACAGTTCTTACCCGTCCTGAAATTTGCTTGGAAAATGACTCCACCAGGTTGCTGATGCCGTGCTCAGTCACCACCGAAGTGTTGAAGACAAACTCTTTGTAGCTGTAATCTTTTTCCTCAATGTGGAAACTATCAGGCATGAGTGGGTGCCAGTGATAAAGTGTGTTGAATTCAGATGCAATGCGGTTTTGGTACTGGAAACGCTGGTTAAAGAGCAGCTCGGGGTCAAACTTGAGCTTGAAGTTATACCCACTCAGGTGCTGCACGTAGTCCTCAATCACAATCTTGATGGTCTCACCTGCAAGGCAAATAATAACACATTATAGATATTCAAAGTCTGTTTTTTGTAAATAACCGAAACATTTCCTCTTTCTGTTGCTATAAGGAAACAGCTGTGTTTTACAATAAACCATTTTTCCTGCTCTGAGTGCAACCCTGTTGATGGTTGGTGATAAGCAAAATAATGACTACAACTTCCCCAAAAGGCCCTGCTTGCTTACAGGAATAGAATCTAATTTTCATTTTAATGGTACCTTCCCTGTCATGTTTTTTAAATTTTATTTAAGTTCCTTAAAAACGGCCTGAAGACTCACCAATAAGAATGAGCCGTGAGGTCTGGAAGAGTCTTTCGTCATCCCAGTCAGGGTGGACCTCCTTCAACACATCACACACTCTGTTGTGCTCACGGAGCCAGATGGTGGCATACATCATGAGACCGGGGACCAGGCCGAATGCCTCGTGGCCAACAGCGAAGCGGTGAGAGTCTGCTACATGAGGCGGGTAGTGCATCTCGGCACCCACTTCCTTAACCGTTGGGGGGTACATGTCTCCATCCAACATCTATGAGAGAACAACTGTGAGCCACAAATATGGATTTAAAGCATCTATCTGCCTGAACTGCAACGGTCTCGTCTCGTACCTGATATTTAAGTTTGCCATCCTTGTGGAGTCTGAGCTTGTGCTGCCTCTCCAGGTCACTGCCATAAATGTGGCTGAGGTCCACCTTAAATCACATCAACCACACAGTTAAGACGTGATTCATATTAAAACAAAATCCATTTGATAAATGTGGTCTCTGTATCTATTTTATCTTGAGACCTGCTGTACTCACCCCATGACCTTTAGCTCGAGTGAAAGCAGGGCCATTTTTCAAATCAGATTTGAAGAACTGGTGGGTGAAGTGCTGTGCGAAGAAAGCAAACATCAAGCTGGTGCCCTGTGGGTCTGGTATAAACTGTCTTCTCATCAGGAGCTTCTCAGCCAAAACCTTAACATCAGGGAGCTCCTTTTTACCTGGAAAAAATAAGAGCATAAAAATGATAAAATATCACAATCACAATGCTGAAGAAAAGATTATTTAAAATTATAGCTCTTTATGTCTGCTTCATAATTTCAGTATTTATTTAAGACTAGGCTTTATCTCTGGCTTGCTGGGGCAGGTTTTGCTCAGCCTGTGAGAGAAAAAACTTGTGTGCTCTCTCTATGATCTAATGAGAGCAAGACATTCTTGCGCAGTGTTTAAGAATCTGAGAAAACTGGTTCTCCTAAGGTAAAGAACGAGCACTCACCTTCTACTCCCATAGGGGTTGGGCAGTCCTCAGGTACAGGGGGAAGGGAACGTGTATAGTAAGACAGGTTGGAGTATGCTTCCCAACTTTTGTAACCATAATGGGCATTAAATGTTGGAGGGCTATCAATCAAGTGGGATCGGGCTAGAGTGAAGAAAAAAAAATCCTTTTAGTCTTTCATTTATTACAAACATTACCACTGCCTCTCTACAAGTTGTTATACAAATTATTTAATGCGTTCTAAAGAGGTTTCCAATCCAGTTTTTCATTTTGCCTTCAGCTTAGGGTTAGACTTACATGTCAGCACATATCTCATGATGGCATCCCTGAGAAATGAAATGTTGTTGATGATGTTCCAGAAACCCTTAAAGTGGGTGAGAATGTAATGGACTGTGTTGGGCGATGGCTTCAGGGACACTTTAATCCAGGTGAAGAATTCCGCTGTAAAGGCCAAAAGGGAAGGTGAATTAACAGGTCACTACAAATCCCATTATAATTTTAGATTCTTCTCCTGTGTACTGTTCATATACTTACGTGTTGTGCAATTTTGTCCATAATACCCTGTGCGAGTGCAGTCACATTCGTAATCATCTGACCCCAGAGCTGTGCAGACACCCCTATTCTGGCATGGCTCTGAGCAACACAGGTTGGCTGGAACAGGTAGATGCACAATTACTCAGAATTCAATATGTTAGCGTAGTGTCAAAATATAACTGTTTCTCTCTCTTTTTCAAAAAGATTTAACATTTTTAGGAAACTCCCTAAATAAAATAACAAGAAAACCATCTTCTAATATGATTTTTTTCTTATTTTTTGCTTCCGCAAATTTGTTACTTGTGGAAAATGGAAAATTATTTTCAGCTTACCCCCTTCGCAGACAAGAAAGCCCAGGGCTAACAGGAAACCCGCAAATGTAAATCTGTTCATACTCCAAGTGCTTCGTCAGGTCCTCTTTTTCTTGTTCCTCTTCTCCGTCGCTCAGTCGCTCTCACGTTTGAATGTCCACAGGCGCTCGCGGAAGCCTCTTTAACCTTGCGCAGTGACGTCAGCTTATGGGACGTCATTTTTTATGAATGACTACACAGCCACGGTTTATGGATGCATTTCGGGAGAATTTGTTCTTTCACAATCCAAAAATCTGTTCAGAATCCAACAATGGATTTGTTCAATATATTCATTTATTTTGGCACCGAGCATACATAAATTACCTGGTTTAATGTTAATTCTTTTAAAAAATGGAAATAATTAATAATGATAATACATATATTTTTAAAACTGATCACGAGCGTCTTTCATTTTAGAAACCGTAATTATCTTTATGTAAACGACAACAAACATAAATACTTTGTATTAGCATTATTTTCATTTAAACAATTGAGTATCCTCCAACTGTACTAATTGTTTTGAATTTATTCAAACAACACAAGGAGGGAGAGACACGTGAAATTTCTCAAGGAACAAACACAAAAAAATATGAAATATACAAATTTGTAACCGATAGATGCTGTTCATGTGTGATGAAGTCGTGAAAGTTATATCATCAAATACACATATCTATGAATCAAGCATAGCTGTGTGTTGGCATTAGGACCGGTGCAACTCTATTGCGTTAATGATTTTATCCATGGAAATACGGGATTCTGGAGAATAATTGGTGGAATTTTTTTCGGAATTCAAAGGGTATTTTAATCTTAGATGGAAACACAGACAGGAAATGAGTAACAGACTGATACGAAATGGAATATTTTAACTGAACTTGATCGTTACCCCTGTATGTGTCATGCTCTTGGGGTGTCTGTATGTCCCAGATAAATATAAGGAGAGAAAAAAATACGTTTATTCTCTTAACCACAAGCGATGTTTTCACGCCCCCGTGTGGACGTAGTGACGCAGTCTTGTGCATTTGGAGAAGTGTGGCGCAGGGCAGTCGGCTGAAGTTTCCCCAGCTGCGCCAAACTCTAACTCTTCATCGAACTCTTCCGCTACTCTTTGATCGAGTTGTTTTCTCTACTTGTTAAGTCTACTGTCTCCTCTGCCAACTTCTGTTGGATAGTTCGGATCGCTTGAATCTTTCTGACAGCACGGTTTCGCGTACTGTCTGTGCCGAGAAGCACCTCCTCCATCTTCACTCGTGCAGTTTTGGAACGATATTCTCGGTCAACATGACACATTTAACATGATTTGATAGTGCCATCACGTTAAGGTACGTTGCTATTTCCTTCTTTGTCAGCATACAATGTTGTGCTTAATCGAAGACAATCGGAGAAATTATATTTTAAGAAGTCGAACAACTGCTGCCAGTGGTGGTTGGAAAGGTTGAAACAGCGTCTTCGTGAGAGCTCACACTTTACGCAATCTATAGGATAAGGCGACTGAAAACTGGCGGCCACTCAGGCACATCAACAGATGGAATTTTATTGATGCAGTCTGTCAGTGTCAGTATTGAGCTCTAAATAAGCCAGGCCGGTGCACACATATACAAATAGTTGCCCATAAGAGAGTGAAATAATTGTATAAATGAATAGACATTTTTTTATTAAAGCTGCTGTGTCATGTTATGTTTTTCCTTTAATAATTTATGGGGTTCACAGTCTATACATACCTATAACTGTACGTATCATTTTGAGTTGTACAAACATATATTCAGGCCTTGTATGATCTGGTCTTAATCTGCCCACTTAATAAGAATCAGCCTGTTGGTGGTGTGGAATGTCACGTTTTGTGTGAAAGCTCAATTCAAGGATTTACTTTTCATGGCGTCTTCATGGTAAAAATTATTTTTGTAAATGCAGAATGTGTCTAACAGGTACTTCTACCTACCTTTCCCTTTAATGGCTCAGGTGGCAGCATGCTTGTACATGAGGAGGCTTTCAGTTTTGCATCATTGCAGGTTGCTGTGAGTCTCTTTCACACTTTGCATCCTCATATGAAAATTTAGTGCCATGAGATCTAGGTTATTTTGGCACACTTGCAGGGTTAAGCTGCTTGCATGCTCTCATTGTATGCTGCAGAATAAGGGCAGTGCACTGTGGTGAACTGGCACCTCCAAAAGTTGGGCCTCTGTTGCAAAGTACGTGACCGACGCTGTGAACACACAGACGCTCCTACGTGCTCTCAGTCCCAGCAGTAATGATACGCTTTAATGAACAGCAGAGAAAAGACTTGATGACCATGATATGCTATCACCAGGCAGCACACACACATGCACATTCATCCCTCGTGCAAATGAATGTGTTCAAGCATTCTCAAGAGAAATCATTAATGTTGCTAAAAATAGTCAGCTTGTCTGCAAACTTACAACCAGCTTTACATATAACTGCTGCACATATTTGCTTAGTCATATTAGGGACACCAAAGATACAGCACCTTTTAACTGTAATCCCATGCATGTGGTATACATGAACACATACACAAACATGTTCTATTTGCCTGTTCTTCTTATCTTGACTTTGTGGCTTAGTACATTTCCCCTTGCCCTTGCCAAGATGCACAAGGCTTCACCGATACTAATGTTGTTGAAGAAGTTTGGGCGTTTTTTTTTCTAGAAGGGTGTCATTTTATGAAGTAACAGTTTCTCGAAAGGACATTAGACCTAGAACTATATTCAAAAGTAAAACAGTCCATTCCTGTTTTGTTGACTTACGGTTAAGGCAACACTCTAATAAAGTCGTATTTCTTTGTTTCAGACTCTAAATGCATCAGTTTTTGACTGAGATGTTCTCCTGAGTTAAAGTTTTCATCTGGTCGAAGACTTTCCTGAGAATTTGTCACCTGACAACACAATGGCTTCCAATATAATTGTGAGTATGAAGCGTTGTTTTTAGTAAGTATAGTATGCAAAACAGATTCAAGCTGTGATGAAGATGGACAGATTCCAGTGGTATTAATCATAGCCAATCAATCCATGGCAGGGCTCAGATTGACAATTGATCAATAAAAGCACAGTAGACTGAATCTTACTTCTTGCACCAAAGCAAAAGAGAGAAAAAAATAAAACATTTGTGCAAATATTATAATCAAGATGTCAACATCAAGGTCAAGTTCATTACCATTGCAGTGTTTGCCAAGGTTGAATAAGTTGCGTGTTCTTTTAAGGTTTAGATATGGTTGAGAGATAATCTGCGATACCTGCATTCACAGCATTATCGGGCTGTTGTCTGTCTGTAAAAACTCTTACAATATTTGCTATCTTACAGAATAAATGGTTACTTGAAACCAATATGCATTTCATGATAGCTCAGAAGGAAACAGTCGCTGTTTTTAATCATACATGTTGAATCTGATATGGATATCAATAAAAGACAAAGGAAATTATGTTTACAAATCAGTGACTTCCACAAGCTGCTGTATTTCAATAAATTAATGAGAATTTTTTTTTAGCATTTGAAGGATTGAGCTAGCCTAGCACCATCAATCAAATGTGCCAACGTGAATTAGTTTGGAATATCTCAGTTTATTCTCAAACTTAAAGGGACAAAATAAGTCTGCTCAGACTGTGATAGATGGCTAGATAGATGGTGGAGTGGACACTGAACATTCCTATTGTTTCAAACCTGCCACATAGATAAGCTGCAAGTGGAATTCTGTTTTAATGGGAGGTGGGCCAAACACAACATGCCAAAGCAAATGGAACTTGAGTTCTCAGTTTGGGTGGTAGTTGCACAAAGTTAAGGTTTTCCTTAAAGTCTGAATTAAGTGCCCTTTGATATAAAATCAGTTGAGCAAAATGTCCTTAAGTCTTGTTCTTAAGATTTCCTTAGAAAGTATCAAAGACTTCTCTGTATCATGAGATTTTTCCTTCATATTAAATAATTGTTGCACAAAAAAAAACCTTAGCCACCAGTTTAAGAAAAAATCCTTGAGGTACCTCTAACTGTATCCTATCCATGACACTGCAGTGTTTATGGAAATGGTCGAAGAAATTAATGCATCCAGAGAAGAGTGTTATGTGACTGGAAGGATACCTCAAGATGAGTTATTAATTTTTGCCTTATACATTTTAACGGCACAGGCAAGCACAAGTACAAACTGACGTGGCATGTTCAGTTTTGGTGATGCAGCCTGCTATTTAGAATGTAACCTCATCTTTTGAGTAAAGCACCACTGATATACTCATACTGGCCTTAAGGATACTTAACTGTACCTAGAATGGAAAAAAAATTTAAACTGGTGCATGCAATTTGGCATTTTAGCGGAAAAAAGAAAAAAAGATTCCATTACAGTGTTGGGAATTACACTTAAGGTTATTAAGCTTAGCTATGTGTTCTTGGGACTGACTACACAGATTTTCCTAATAACACAGAATCAAGTATACTTTTTCATCATCTTGTAGTAATTACTAGGTAGGTTTCCCCCGACAAAATCTGGTATTATAAAAGTATTTATTCAAACAAAATACAAAGAGAAATATATCACTGAACAATGTGAACACAGCTGGGAGCTGACCTCTGAACTAAAGAGTTTTACAGTGGGTGTGACAGTCAGTGTCTGCCTGCCAAAAACCCCAGATGCTGTCAGTGATTGCTTCATGAATTAGCAGTGAACTCACTTGTGTTATGTTATAACTGTAGAGATTTGTTTTCTATGTTTTTATCTGGGTTTGACTGATTTTGTCACACAAGGCAGTGAAGCCAAATTGATCTGAATGAGTGTTGTATCACAGGTGGAGCAGCAGTTCTCGCACAAATTCACAGTGATAGTGGTTCGAGCAGAGAACGTCACCAAAGGAGCGCTGGGTGACCTTTGTGAGTCTTAAAACATATTTTTGTTTATTCAGATCATGTTGCATGTGTTTGTTGGACAATAGCCTTCAAGGTTATTTACATTTGTGTTTGTATAAGGAAAATTACTGTAAATATACTTATGGTGGTTTGAGAATTTTTTTTATGACTGGGCTTAAGACTTTTCAATGTGTGTGTGTGTGTGTATGTTTAGTGGATACCCCAGATCCATATGTGGAGCTATTCATCCCAACGGCGCCAGAGAGCAGGAAGAGAACCAAGCACATAGACAACAACATCAACCCAAAATGGAATGAGACCTTTCATTTCATATTAGACCCAAACCAGCAGAATGTCCTGGAGGTTAGATCTGCATTTTAAAGTCTGATTCAATTCAGTACCGGTTGATGCAGTTGAGGATGAACACCTGCACACATCTTATCATATTTAGGCTGATATGAAGCAACATGCAAGTATTACCACATTAAAATAGCACCAGAATGACTCATGTTAATCTTGGTCATCCAAGGACAAATGAATAAATTCTTTTTGAAAAGCCTTTCTGAAAGCCCTGTTTTTATTGCACATTGTTTAACTCATTGACACAACTTGTTCAGGTGAACATAAACAGAAACCAGAATTGCTAATGCATTATTTTGAGATGTTTTCAATCCTGAATGTTTGCCATTTGTTCCAATCAGTTAACATTAATGGATGCCAATTATGTGATGGATGAGACACTCGGGACAGCGTCCTTCGACGTCACAAAGCTCAGAGTGGGCCAGAAAAAGATGGAAATGTTCCTTATTGGCAAAGTAAGGATGTCAATTTCATTGACTTTTTATATTCACCATTAATTCCACATGTTGTGAAAGCAAGCATTGTTGAATCTTGCAGGAACTTGCTTTAAATTCTTGTAGAAATCCTATCACTACCAAAGAATTTATGCAAATATGGTTTTATCAGGATGTGTACACATAGCACCGTAGGTTTTTAGTTTGATACGAAATAGCATATTTCATTATAACCTTCACTGAACCCCTACAGAGTAACTTTTTAGTAGTTGGTTGATTAAATGAAAGAATCCTAAGAAAATATGATTGAATATGAATATTATCAAATTGCATGTCTGGTCTTAACGAATGCAATGAAATTATGGACCTGAAACTGGATGCTGTGCAATAACCACATTTTATTTATTTTGACAGGCAACCAAAGTATATTTAGAGATGTCATTGGAAATCTGGTATGTATTAATATCAAACTTGAGCTTTTTTAACCGAGATACACAACAATATCTGTTTGTGTTACTTCCTGTTTAGCCTAAAAGCGCTTGAGTGAAAGACAGTACAGGTCATCCGCACAGGATTGAAACCAGAAGCTGCATGACTGAGAAACAACAGAATGCTTGAGTAATATGCTGATCAATAAAAATAGTTTCATCGTCATTGCAGGGAACTTGGTGGGAGGTCTGGTAAACCTTGAAGGGTTAGTTTTTATTTGAAAATGAGTAATAAAGGGTCTGAAGTAACGACAGTTTGTCTGATAGTGTTTTTCACACCAGAAACACAAAAGCAGATCTTATCTGATCTAAAGGTCTATTTCTGTGTTTTGCACCTTGAGAGATCTCTAACTGCCTCTGAGAAGAAACATGAACTATTACTTGTCTCTCCAGCAACGCATTTTTAGAAAACTTAACACCTCTCATTTGTTTGCAGCACAAACCTGGACCTGAGGTTCAGTCACACCCTGTGTTACAAGGAAAAACAGTTCAGACAAACCCGCAGAGAAAGAGTGATGCTTGGCATTAAAAAGCTGCTAGACATGGAGAAGCCTCGCTTCCTCCCCAGTTCTCCACAAGAGGTGGGCAAAAAAACTTTATGTTTCAGTATCTATTTGAACTGACAATTGTTATGACGTGTTTAAGTAAATCTGTGAAATGATAGCTCAAATTTATTCCAAGGCTCACTTCCATTAACCATTTGCACTCATGTATATACGATCAGAGGTAAAATAAATCAGCCCTCGGCCACTTTGCAAAATAGTCAAAGCCAGCTCTGCCAATCTCAGCATATCTCATAATTCTTACTAATCTTGGTTTTGCCGATGGTGCATTGTGAGATTAATCTTTATATAAAGCTTATTTAGATTAAAAAAAAAGAGTTATGAGTGTGGTATTTATTTTGCATACATCTATGTATGTACAACATTTATATTATCTTATTCATTTTTATTTGTTGAGTGAATGACATTAAGTACATAAAGCCAATAGCTTTGGCTCAGTGAAAGTTGTCAGAGCCCACTTAAAGTGGGTTAGATGTGGATGCAACACAGTCAAACTGTCTAAAGAGATCTGCACAAAGCCTTGAAAAAGTGAAATGGTGAGGCAGATTGTGTCTGAAGCTCACACAATCCATCTAATGCCTCACTGCTCTCTAATTAGGGTGTTAGTTTCATGTTTAGTACACAGGTATGTGAATGGTATCAGTTCTCTTCCTGCAAGAAAGCAAGTAATAATAGTTTGACAATAGAACCACAATAATGTAATGAAGCTGTGTACTTCATGCAGTCACTGCAGTATACAGCTACATTCACATTTCTTCTCAGAACTCAAAGAGCAGAACTTAAAGGTACTCCTGCTGTCTCACCACTCACCATGAGAATGCTGCTACCCGCTGCCACCTCTGCCATTCATAGAGCGTTTCAAAAGTCCTAGAATGGGTTGGTACCACCTTAAACCTTAGCATAAGCTTGTATGCCATTCTGATGGACTCTGTATTTTTTACCCTTTACCAGGACATCAAGCACATGAAACTAAGAACAATTGTTCAACTGCCAATCATCATAATCAGTTTGAAATTGTCACTCCTTACTCACAACTATATCAAGTTTTTGAAAAGGTCAGAGCCTAGATGACAAATATTAAAAATGTACATCATACTTGTTTAACAATTGCATTTTTTACTTGTAGACAGGAATGATGGATGTAATATGTTTGCTTAATTTACAGTCTTTGTTCCAGCGCACATTCACCCTTATGTGTAGCTGTAGTGAAGACAAAAGAAAAAATGTCCAAAGTAAAACTGCTCAAAGCTTTAGGTCTGGCCTTGGGCAACGAATAACACTTCAACATTTTCTCACAACTAGTGTCCTCGCAAAGCTCCGACCCCTCCTCCAGTGCTTTTAGTTGAGTTGCCTTTCCTGCTAGTTTGGTTTTGGCAAGACACCCACGGGGCTGGCTGTAATCTCGAGCCAGGTATGCTCGACTTCTTTGTGCCGGAAGCCACAGAGGAATGAGATATGCAGTTACTTCCTTACACCAACCCTTACCTCCCTCCTTAAGATGATTTAAGGAGGGCAAACACTGACTGCTGAGAGGTACCAATGTTACAGAGTGTTAATTATAAAATATCTGAAAAACTGAGATCACAAGTAAGATATGATGCAACAAGCATGACATTTTCACTTTGTTGAGATAGGAGACGGAAGTTACTCAAGCTGAAAGAGAGTGCTCAAGTGAATGTTACATTTATACTAACTGCTGTAGGTTGTAATGATGTGATGAAGCACATCTCTGTCCTTTGTCTCTTCCCATTGTCACTGTCACTTTCTGTGTGTGTGCTTTGCAGGTGCCAGTGATAGCCATAGCAGGTTCAGGAGGTGGTTTTCGGGCCATGGTTGGCTTCTCTGGAGTGATGAAGGCCCTGTTCGAGTCTGGGGTCTTAGACTGTGCCACATATGTCGCTGGCCTCTCAGGATCCACATGGTCTGTCTTTTTCAAGTTCTTTGTCTTTACACCCTGCTTTTCCCAATACTCTTTTGTCTAAAAACACTTTTATCTTCTTATCTTCATCTTTTTCTTTCTGATTCTCATTGGGTGAATGCTCCTTCCTTCTCTGGCAAACTTTCCTGCCTTCTTCTGCTGGTATGAAGCTGTCACCATGCAAGCTGTTCTGGCTTATTTCAGTCTTCCTGGCTTAGTGGATCTAACTTCCTTACAAGTACAGCACCTCCGGCATAAACTTTTTAAAATGCTACTTGACATTATTTAAACATGTATCAGCAAATTTGACAACATTTTACCTTGCATTGAGATCTGGACAACACTTCTTTATCCTACCAGGTACATGTCCAGTCTCTACGCTCACCCTGACTTTCCAAATAGAGGCCCACGAGACATCAACAATGAGCTGATGAAGAGAGTTAGCAGTAACCCACTGAGGCTGTTGCTGCCCCAGCACATCACTAACTACATCCAGGCCCTGTGGACCAAGAAGGCTTCAGGCCAGCCTGTTACATTTACCGATGTCTTCGGTATGCTCATAGGAGAGACACTTATACCTGCGGTAGGAGTCACCTTACAGTTGTTATTTGTTTTCCTTACGAAAGAAATTCCATATTTCTCTATTTCTACTTATTTATAGTGCTAATCTGTTGGCCCAGTTCTTCTTTTGGGTTCATCTTTCATTGTCTATCTTTTCTTTTAATGTAATGTTGAAGTTAAATATACTGTCATTTATGTTGTTTAAGTTCCTTGGAAATTCTTTTAAAATGTTCTCGTCAGATGGATTTTAAATTTCCAGTGGAATATTGGAGTGCTTTATGAACATCTATGAGTGCAAATGATTAAAATAGCCTTCTTTCCAACCAGAGGATGGACATCAAGCTAAGTGACATCCAGGAGAAAATAAACCAGGCCCAGAGTCCTCTTCCTCTCTTCACATGCCTGCATGTCAAGCCAGATGTTTCTGAGCTCATGTTTGCAGGTAAAAAGTGTGTTGCATGTACCCCATATTCTTTACAGCACTACTTTGCATGAGTAACAACAGGCTGGAAATGATCAGATCAGTCAGGCCACATGCAAAATGAACAGCAAGCACATTTCCTCATTCTGCCACAGAGAGGATATGACATGACGTGGTGGGCTGTCATCTAATGACAGCTCTTTACTTGCAAATAACAGTTTAACTATCTCAAGGAACTGAATAGTGTGAGCAAAGTCATGGTGGACTCAGGGTTAGTCCCATATTATGCAATACTTCCTCATTGCTGATGTGACCTCAACAGCAACTGCTCACACTGCGTCAGTGGACCAGAGACAGATATTTGAACAGAATATGAAATGAAGGAACAGCTAAATTCTCCAGTAATCTTGGATGAATAACTTTTGATGCATTATCACCAGGCCTCTAAACTTAAACTGGTGTTATGGCGTTGGACTCAAGTGTAGCAGCAATGTAACAATAAACTGTCTGAACATATTGTATCCTCATGTTTGAAAAGCAAAAAGTGCAACAAAAAAATCGCATCATTTTGGCTACAATTCCAGTCAAAAACCTTATATCCTCATTCATCTGATGCAGTTATACTCTCCATCTGTAGTTGTTGACTTCAGGATCAGAAAATCGTGTGGGATCAGAAAATTTAAACTGAATTGCAGTTGCATTGAAGTTACTTTCTGAAATTCCTTTTCAACTTTCCCCTAAATTCATGAATACAAAAAAAAAGAAAAGGAAATTGAAGAAACATATGGAGTTCATCAGGCTCATAAACGGTGAAAGGATTATGGTGTCCCACTCCCAATATTGGAAAACCAACCACAAGTTGGCTATTTAAAGTTTCAGGTTGATAAAGAGATACTATTGTGCAGTGTTACTCTGATGTGCCTAAAGACCACCTTTTTTAATTTGCATATTCAAATCAGGCCTGGAAAGTAGAAACTCGCATGTCGAAGATTCAAAACATCAAAAGCTGCGTGAGATTTTCTTTTAAACCTGTTGATCACAAGTTTACAAACTCACTATAATCACTAGTCCCTTGTCTGAGAAATTTTTGCGTCCAGTTATGAAAGCGCAAAATTGATTAAGCACAGCGTAACCTTCAGAATTGTTCCAGAGAAATAGAAATATGTGACCTAAAATAAGTCACCATCTGAGATTAGAATGAATTAGTCAAAATGAGGATGCTGTTTGTAAATACAAATAGAAATAAAATGAGGATATAGAATAATGGATGTGGAATAGTCTCGTTAAATATGGCCCAAGTTTTGATGCAACTGTGGAACATTTGATTTGTCAGGCATGTTTTATTTTGGTCAGTGCAATTGATCAACTAATCCAAGTCATCCTTGGACATTCAGACTATTGATTGATCAGATGTCTTTTGATTTTTTTTAATACATTTTTGTATTTTTGAACAGATTTTGGCGATTAGTGGAAATCTGGAAACTGACTGTTTATAATGCCTTTCCTCAAGAACTGCCAGTTGTCAGTGGCCTGTGTTAATGTATTTTCTCTGTCATTTGTTGACTAATTCATCAGCAGAAACAGACATGATAGCAACCATTTCTGTGCATCCATACTCACTGTCCGTTCAGTGAATAAATTCTCCATATAATTCTCTATAAGCTATAGGCTTTGGCCCATAATTTGAGGCTTACACAAAGACTTAGTTAAGCACATTGCTGATTATAAACTAGCAATGCATGTAAGGACCCAAATGTAGACTTAAAAGCAGGTTGAAATAGAAATTAAAAAAAGAAAATACAAACCAACAAAAATAAGCCAACATAGTTCAAAGGCAGAATAAAGACACTGGGCAGGATGTGACAAAGAGAAACAAAAGTAAAGGTCAGACGATCAACTGGCAAGTTTGAAAAAAAAAATGGAGGCGAGAACACAGATAACACATACAAACTGAAACCTGGTGTGAAACAAGTATGGCAAGAAGCAAAGCTAAGCAAAATACACAAAGAAAGACAGTTAACCAAAACACAAAACATTTCAAAGCTCAAAACACAGAAGGACAACAAAAGCAAATCCGACACCAATGTTAAGATAATATTTCTAATGAAGGTAGACATAGAAAATATGCGTTACAATTTAATGCTTTGGGTAAGTACAACTTCACAGAGCCGCTAGCATCACCATATACTCAAACCGGTTCAGGGTTTAAGCATTAGTTTGATGTTTCAAGTATACTTGCTATGCTTTCAGTGCAGGAAATAGGTGTCTTTCCATACTTTATCTGACCAATGCATCCTGTTTTCTGCAGTTCTATATTTAAATGGAAAACAATCAGGCACTTACTGAATGATTTATGTTGATTATGTTACTTTATGGATTGCTAACACTGATATTTCAACCTGCAGACTGGGTGGAGTTCAGCCCGTATGAAATTGGCATGGCAAAGTACGGAACTTTTATGACGCCCGACTTGTTTGGAAGCAAGTTTTTCATGGGAACTGTGGTAAAGAAATATGAAGAGAACCCTCTTCATTTTCTGATGGGTAAGAATAGATTATTTAATGACAGCAGTCAATACTGTGCCAGATCTTTTGTTGTCATACTGACTCATGTATTTTGTGCATCAGGTGTGTGGGGAAGTGCCTTCTCGATTCTGTTCAACAGAGTGATTGGAGTCAAGGACACAGTTGGTGGCAGCACCATGGAGGAGGAGTTAGGTAATCTTCCTGTTTTTTCTTCCTTTGTGCTCAGACTGACCAGTTTTTTTATGACAAATTGAAAATCAATAAAATGAATTCAAAAAGTGATCCAATAAATTGTCTTCTGCTTTGAATTTGGCAGCCTGATAAGAGTGTGATAAGAGTAGAAGCTTTTAATCAGTTTATTCCACTTAATACCATTAATCATCAGTCTCAGATCATTTAAGTCCACTTGACAAAAAAGAAGTGTATGTGCATTTTTTACCACATGTATGCAACAAAAAAAGAATTTAGAAGAGAAATGCCACCAAATGAGTCTCCTCATGCATCAAATATCACAAAATTAATAGAAATATGAACAATGTAATTTCTTTCAGTTGCTTTTTTTTTATCTGCTGTTGTAGCTGTAAAACTCACTCAGAGTTATTTCAGGTTCATAAAACTACCTGTGTTTATATAAAAACACATTTTCTATAATATTTAATTATAGTTAGAATTAATACTATGTTGGCAGCACTCTGTCTGGGAAAGTTTGTGTCTGCGTTTTTAGTCACGGGTGCTTTGTGTTTGTTTTCAGATAATTCCTTTGTATTTGTATACTGCTCAAAAATAACTTCCATGGTATTACCTCCTCCTTAGATTCTATTGTCATCTATCATTTCTTCCACTTGCTATGTGTCATCTGTCAGCATTGTTTACACACCCTCACGCCAGTAGTTCAACTCACAGCTTTAAAAGGAGCAATCTAAAATTACCTCAATGATTCTTTGAAATATGCAGTGTATGTGTACGTGTTTGAAGGGGATATTACCACAATAGTGAGAAAGTATCGGCTTCCTGACAGCTCATCCGATGTTTGCTTTTGATTGAATGCTTTTGTCAGGGGTGACCTTTATGTATTCAAATGTGTTGATTACACAGAAGTGTCAGAATGTCTCCACCTAGTTTGAGAATGTATTAGTTATGTCAGGGCTCATGTTTCTGCCAGAAATAAACAGCAGATGGGAATTTGATAATGTCACATAAATGAACAATAAACAACTATAGGTGCAGTTTTGTTGTGTGTTATGCATAAGACAAGCTTCTTTTAAAGCCTAAAGAGTGAAATTATTTTTGTTTTACAGAGCAAATCAAACCTCAGCACATTGTTGGAGAAGACAGTCTTGACAATGATGATGAGCCACGCAAAGGTGAGCTAAGATACTCATTCCTTATACAAGAATTTCATAAACTGACTTCTTCTGCAGCATGATATTAATGCTTTTGTGACTTTTTTTCTCTCACACTGATGAGTTTGAGCGAAAATTGATGCCTTAACACATTTGAAAATTTTGTGGTAATTTTGCTATTTGCATTTGTTGGTGTGACACACCCACTTTGGAACAGCTGCTGTGGTCAGGTCATGAACAAAGTGCTGATCTAAACAGCCTTGCCTCTCTTATCCATCTGTCAGAGTTTACAAAAGCAGGCTGTTCTGCTCTTATAGTTCCAATGAATAAAACACACACGTTCTCTATTATCTTTAAAGTGTGAACTTTACATGTGAGTGAATCTGTTAAGGAAACCATTGATGGGATAAGGAAGAGAGATGGAGTGGAGAATTAAAAAGTTTACAAAAAGCGGCTTAGAATGAAAAGCTTTGGAACTGGAGGAAGTACATACATTTGATCTGTAGTGCCTTTTTATTACAGCTTTGACGTCACTAAAGCTTTTATTTGTTATGACAGAAAAATTGAGTCTTGAATCATCAGCTGTTCCAAATACTGTCAAGTGCCCATATTCCTACATGAACAGTGAACCCTTTAGAATTTTCTATATTTCTATATAGCTTTGCTGGGAAACATCAGATTTTCACACAAGTCCTAAAAGTAGATAAAGGGAACCTAGTGAGACTGAATATTGTATATCTTTGGGTGGTTCTTCCAGTATCTAGTGTGATCTTTCTGCAGCCATAACTGGAACTAAACGTTGCGACTAACTGTTAATCAGTCCTGAACATCAGTTTGGAGGAATTTCAGCTCAGTCTTCTGTACAGAATAGCTTTAATTCTTGAGATGTTTGCAGATTTTCTCACAAGGTCTTCCCTTCAGATACTTGGAACAGCATTTATATTGGATTAAGCACAGCACTTTGACCATTCCCCATTTGTCCATTCTGTGGTAGAATGATCTGTGTATTTAGTCTAGTTGATTCTCATAATTATCCACCGTCTCTTGATGTACATTTCAAAAACAGACATCCTGATATTTTCCCGTAAATCTCACATGTATAGTTCCTTGTTTAAATTCTGGTAACCGTCATGACCAATATGCAGCATAACAGGCCCAAACCAAGATACTTCCACCATGTTGTTTCACAGATTAGATCATGTTCTTATCTTATGTTGGAAGATAGAGTTTTGTTCCTCTAAACTTAATACTTTTTGCTTTAAACCAAAATGCTTTATTTTAGGGTCATTAATCCACAACACATTTTTGCTTTCTGGCTTGCTCATGTGATCTTTAGCAGCAGTCTTTTTGTTTGTTTGTTTGAGACTGCTGTATTTCTCTGTGCAAGCTCTGACATGCATGTTATTTAGTGTTCTCTTGATGGTGGATTCATGTACACATTCTGATAATTGCCAGTGTAAGAAAAGCTCTAAGTAAAGAGATTACAGTGGGTTTCTTTGTGACCTCACAGACTATTACACATCAGATCTTTGGGGATTTTTGGTGGTCATCCACCCCTGAGGAGACTACTACTGTTTTAAATTTCCTCCATTTGTACACAGTTTTTCTGACTGTTTATGTTTTAGTCCAAACTATTAGCGATTAGAGATAGCATTTTAAACTATTCCCACTTGATGAGCATTGGCAACTCTTACAATTCCACAAACATGTAAATGTCAGTCAGTGGGGTTACATGGCACTGTAAAGAATCAAATTAATCTCATCATGTAGACCCACTGAGAGTTTTGATAAAACAGGGCAACCACTCATATTTGATTGTCATCCAAATTACTGAAAATACTTGGTTATAATTTCACCTTCAAATTAAGTATTAATACATTACATACTTCTCCTAAATATTTAGCATATGATTTTTCTCAGTAAATAAATGACCCTGAGTGATTGGGTTCTCTTTTTCTACTTTTAGCACCACTATATTTAACACATCTTTGACCTTCAGTAGGTCCCTTAAATCTTTCCTGCCTACTATGCCTTACACCTTGGGCAAACATTTGAATAAGTTGAACAGAGGCTTGTAAAATATTTGCTTAACATGAAATAAAGTGCTTCAGGTTTCTTGATACCACAGAAAAGTTAGAATAGAAAAATGAGAAGGTGAAAAAAAGACAACAGCAGCCCAAGTTAAAAATTCTTTAAAAAGTCCCTTTAGATATGTAGGATTTTATTTAGCTTCACATGTACTTTGTTTTTTTAACTGTTCATGATATTTATTGTTGCCAGCACAATTGATAATGCTTTATCACTTTGGTGTTCAGGCGGGACAGAAAACCAGGAGGCAGAAGAAGAGTTTCATCGCACCGCTCAGGCCAGCTGGGTTCAACGAATGTTCACCTCACTTTTTAGTGACTCTGCCTTGTTCAATACAAGAGAGGGTCGGGCCGGGAAGGTACATTTCTAAACAGCCCTTACATTTTTTTTTTGTGTTCAAAATTACAGCCAGCTGTAGCTTCTAACATTTTAATTCCTTCTTAACATCTTACCAGGTGCATAACTTCATGCTTGGCCTGAACCTGAACACCAGCATCCCTTTCTCTCCAGTCACTGAGATTACATACCACGCCCTTACACCTGAAGAGGAGGTGGATGCCGTAACAGGCAAGGAAGATAAAATGAGTCATGATTTACTGGCATTATTGATGCTGCACCAAGAAAATGAAAAAAAACATAGCAAATTATCAGTTTGCTTATTGGGGTTATTATTTATTCTGTCTAAAAGTCCATGATAATTCTTTCAAGATTTGTTAATAAATTCATCCAGTCATAATCAGACTGATACTGAATTATGTAGAAATAGATGCAAAACAGGGATATTACCTCTTGTCTTATTCTGTTTTTCTAAATCTAACCATAATACTCTTTCTATATTGATTCAGAGACACAAATGCGACCAAGTCGGCTGATCTGTTGCAGTAAAAAAAACAATCACTGTTACACAATAGCTATCACTTTAGTGGCATGGTGGAGGAATAAGTTGCAGAACTCTCAATCAGGAAACAGGAATTTTAGTCCCATGACTGGAATTAAAATGTCTGTCAGTTGCTGCTGTTGCACTATCTGCCAGAAGTGGAAAAGCAAGTGTGTGCCAGGGCCGATAGTTTCAGGACTGGCACTTATGAGTCTTGAACAGGCCTCATTTCAGAGTCCAGGGCATTTAGACTTAGATTTACCCTTTGGAGCAGTCATGGCTATCTCTGGTTTGATGAAAGCGGACATTTAGGTGGTGTCTTTATAGCTCTGTTTTTGGTCTCTACCATCCTCTTGGAAATAATAACTAGATACTACTAAATGCTCCACTTTGCACCAGCCAGTTGCTACAGGTTTTCTATTCCAGTGAAGAGAAAGTTATAACACAGAGGCATGTCACTGCATGGATCAGTTGAATTAGGTGGAATACTGTTTTCCCATTCTTGCACGATTCTTGCATTCTTTATTTGACGTTGCCTTCTTTTCTTAGATCCTGATGAATTTGACCGCATTTATGAGCCTCTAGACGTAAAGAGTAAGAAGATCCATGTCGTTGACAGTGGCCTGACCTACAACCTACCTTACCCTCTCATTCTGCGGCCTCAGCGTGGCGTTGACCTCATCATCTCCTTTGACTTTTCTGCTCGACCAAGTGACTCCAGCCCACCATTCAAGGTCCGAATTGGGCTATTTTTTTAATCATCATTAACTGCTTGAAATAATCCAATTATATAGGAAATCAAGAACAGAGTTGTCTTATATGTGTATGTATGCCACAGGAGCTTCTGTTAGCAGAAAAGTGGGCCAGAATGAACAAGCTCCCTTTCCCCAAGATTGACCCCAAAGTCTTTGACCGGGAGGGTCTGAAAGAATGCTACGTCTTCAAACCAAGAAAAGGCGAAAAGAACTGCCCAACTATCATCCACTTTGTCCTGGTCAACATTAACTTCAGGCAGTTCAAAGCGCCTGGTAAGTGTGTGCATGTATGGAAATTTTCACATATGTGGGGAAAATATGACAACGCTTCTTGGATTTTTACAGTTATGTCATTTTACTTCATAGCACATGAGACATTGCTTCCCTGAAGTTGCATTCCATATTCAGCTCCAGACAGGTTTCAGTTTTTTTTAATTAGACCCTTCATCTGAGGGGCCCAAGTAGAAAGAATTTGCTCAGAGTCACTGAGGTTTTCAGCTGGAAACTGTGTGTCTACTTGGTGTAACTGCGTGCACATGAACAAGTGAACCACAGCGTGTTCAGTGTTTTACAACTGCCTCGAGTGAAATATGGTTCCTGGAGGAACTAGGTGCTGGGAGGGAAGCTCTCGCTCCAGTGGTATAGCTCTGTGTATAAACAGGCCATACATCAGGAGGCATACTGAAACACTCCACCACATTTACTCTTCTCTTTACATTCTGTTGGCCGTCTGCCCACATACTTCCTCAATCTGTTTATGATGATGAATCCCATAGACAGAGAAAATCCATAAATGGACTTCTGATATCTGCTCGCTGCAGTGTGCAACTGTAATTTCTTTAGTGCAGGTTTTCATTGAAACACTAAATACATTTGATAAAGTAACTGCTTATAATATATAGAAAATTACTAAGTTGTACTGAAGTGTGAAAAAAGGACATAAAACAGCTTTTCAGTTCAGAAAAGTCATTTGCTACGTCCCTTTGTTAGCTTTGAAGTTAGCTGTAATGTTTTATCCTCATTTATCCTCATATTCACAAACATACTACCATCCTCACAACGTGCTGACATCTGGCCTGCATCATTGGAAGAGCAGGCCAATTTAACAGCGTTGTTGACGGTGTCCACAGCTGGAAGGTGACCAGAATATTTAATATGTAGAGCCTGTGTTTTTAACTTCACACGTTGAGTAAGGAGTTGAGTTTGGTTCAAAAACAAACTTTGCTCTGTTTTCCCCGGGTGAATCATTTAAGCTGATCTGGGATCTGTCAAACGGAGTCATCAGCAGACATGCTCTGAACATCTCAGAACAGAAGGCACTTCTAATTTTTTGTCTGATTTTGAAAGCAAATTTCATATACATAGTGATTGCCTAAATCATCTGTGTCTGGCTTGAATAACAAGCTTTTCTGTGATGTCACAAACTCAGATTTCATATTTATTTATGTTTTAAACAGAGTTTGAGATCCAGGATCTGTGAGCCTCTCCCTTCAGAGTTTGATTGTATTCGTTGTGATCTACAGAAATATTCATGGTAAAGGCAAATGCATTATGGGAGATGTAATTTATTTCTGTTTGCAGTGCTCTCAGAGAACCACAATGCATTTCATCGGACATGTGGTGGGCTGCATGATGGTTTGATGGTTAGCACCTTCGCCTCAAACACGGGTGGAGTTTACATGTTCTCCCCATGCATGCGTAGGCTGTCTTAGGGTGCTTCCTCCCACAGTCCAAAAAATTTAAATAATTTTTTTTTTACTAATAATACACTATAAATAAATTTATAGTATGAGTGTGTGTGAACGTGCAGTGTCGTTTGTCTTAGTTGTCTCTGCATTGGCCCTGTGATGGACTGCCGAACTGTCCTGGGTGTATTCTCCCTCTCTCAGTGGTAGCTGTGATAGCTCCCCACACACGCTGAATTAGATAAAGAAGGTATAGAATATGACATGATGGATGGACATGTGGTTTGAAAAGCAAGACATTATATGAAATGCTCATGGCTCCTCAAATGTTGCACCATATTTCAAAGGGATGTCATCTTTCTTTTTTTGGATTAGTGAAAGTTATTCAGTTAATCGTTTACGGTTCTTTTCGATTTATAACTGTTTATAAAGCTTAGCCTCAGGCTACAAAGAAAAGTAGATCGTCTACCCCAGTAAATAAGTTTTAATCTACAAGTACAAGTGTTGTAGATCAAACATAGAACGATATGTTGTCCAGCACAGTGCACTTTACGTTTGAAATACACATCTTAAAGTTTGTGACACATAGATTAGTGACCAATCAAGCTTTCATTAACAACTAAAACTGTACTCCTGTTGGTGAAGATCATGTAATAAGATCAAAACCTCCAGAAAGATGAAGAAAAAAAGGGACTGTAAGTGCCTGTTAATGTTTATATATATATATATATAATGAGTAGAAACTGTACACATCCCTGTGGATCAGCTTTTTTTTCCCCTTTCTTTGCATGTTTGGCAACCTTACAGGTGTTCCCAGAGAGACTGAGAAGGAGAAGGAGGTGGCAGATTTTGACATCTTTGATGACCCTGAATCACCATTCTCCACTTTCAACTTCCAGTACTCCAACGAGGCATTCACCCGGCTTCATGACCTCATGGAGTTCAACACTCTCAACAACCTCGAGGTCAGTTAGGTGTTTTGCAAGACAGGAAATTAACAGTATTTCTGTGGGTCACCAAAAGTGAATACCGCACTGGGCAATTTTCAGAGTCACGAACGGATTAGAGTCGTTCCGTTGTTTGTTGTAAATCTACTTCCAGTCACTGTCAGCATGGAAGTTTTGCACTTTCACTTCTTTTATTGCGCAACTTAAAAAATTTTGAATAACAAAGCCCCATCTGGAACCAGATGGCACAAGTTTTGACTCGTTTACAACAGGCGTGTCACTGCGCAAGGTCAAACTGACTTTCTTTTAGTATGAGTCACTTCCCTGCTGAGTAAGGATTCAGATTTCATTGCACTGGACAGTTATCTCAATCAGGTAGACTTATACTCCCAGTCTAATCACACAATATGGGGAAAAAAAGCATTCCCAAATATGTGGAGGCCACATACTTGGAGATTATTTGCTGACACCATGGAAACTGTGCTAATTTCAAATCAAGGAACATATTTTTCATGGTGGGATCACATCCTGTCATTCCTGGCAGCCACAAAAAGGTGTTTCGGAGAAAGAGGGAGTGGTGCAACGAAGCAGAGTCAACCTCTTCAAAAAAAGTGGTGGTGTTGTCGCCACCTCCTCAGATGGGATTCGTCACCTTGGCAACCAAACAAACCCATCTGACAGAAAGTTGTGATGTGTGCACGATTTATTAACATGCTTTAGTCAATGGAGGAGAACCATGCTGCTCTCCGTGTAATTTCAGAATTTATGCTCATCTCTTATACTTCTGTTACTTTGTGTACTTTTGTTTCCTAAATACCTTCACGCTGACAGATTTGTGGACAGTGTGGAAAAACACTTTCTGGGTGGATTTTCCATCAGCCAGATGTTATTACCAGCTGCAACAGTCAGAAAGTGTGTATGTGTGTGACATAGCAAAATGTATCCATGTTTTTACGTATGTTGGCCGGGGTTGAGATGTTGCAGCCTCATTTTATTGATGATAAACTAGGATTATTCATTTTATCATGAGTCACTCAGCTCTTGTCCCACATTCTTTTAATTGTGTAATGTTTTACTCGACTGAATGTCATGGAAAATCTCTACTGACTTTGAATCTGGAGACAAGTGTTCGATTTTTATCATGGTGCCACCATGAGGTCAACATTTCTGGATCGAAGGGGGTTTTGATCAGTGTCGACTACTTTTTGTATCCAGCAATTTATTTGATAAAAGTGTCAGAACTTTTGAGGCATAATGTATTTTGAGTTTAATCCCTGCATTTGTCCCCTGTAGGTAATTAAAGAGGCCATCAAGGATCGCATCGTGTCCCGGAAGGAGAACCCCTCGAGCCTCTCCCATCCCTTCTCCCTCAGTGAGATTCCGAAAAAGAAGTTTCTTAATAGAGATCCTAGCTCAAAAACCTTGAATCATCTTTAAAATTATTACCAATAGCTTGAAGCTAAGACTTTGAATAAGCAGACTTTTTTTAGTATGAATCCTAAAAGTCAAGCATTTTATTTTTGTAAAATGCTCTTATCCTGATCTTTGTATACTTTAAATTATGATGGTTTTGTTAAACTCTGGATTTTTAGATAGTTGTCTAATAGAGGGTTTTTGTAAAGAAACTTAACAAGTAAAAGCTTTGTGATTACATTTAAATACAGCAGCATTTTCATCAGCATTTTTGTACATCATTGTGACTGCTGGAAAAACTGTATTGAACCCAGACAGAGAGCTAATAGTCCCTTTCCGTGCTGGCTGTTTGAAGACTGGATGATAAAAAATGAACACTTAACTTTCTAGTGTGACTGGATTGTTATCTCTACCATCACATCATTTGTGAGTCCTTTCTATTGTTTTTTTATATCCACCGAAAATCCCAAACTATGCCATATATTAGTTTTTCATTTTGAAAGAAATTTCTTCTTCAAACCCATGTGCTCATTCACTTCACTTCATTGCATCATGTTAATTTTCTCCAGTTCCAACATTCCCCACTCATGAGGCTGCTCTTGGCTTCACTTACACTGCCAAAGCTGAGCATAGCTGCATTTGCATTTTTCCAAATGTGAGTTCCCAGTAAGAAGCGTCACCTGTGTTGTACCTGCATGAGAGCTGAACTTGTTCTATACTTAGCAATGCACCACAGAGTATGCAAATAACCATGTTTTTTCTTCTTTTCACCGGATGGCATGTCTAAACATGTATTCCTGTTTGGAAACATGGATGAGGAGCTCTTAATCTTTGGCTATGTTTAATGACGACTCTTAAACATGCCAAGTGCATCCCTTCTGGATACCTCAAACATCTGAATTATGTTTACTCACCTACAGAGAGGGAACACTCCCTGCTCTCCTGAAGGGAGTGCCTTATTAAATCCACCATTTTGGAAAAACAAAACTCGATGCCATGGAAACAGCTTTGTTGCTTCTGTTTTTCTCTGGCGCCCTGTGTCTGCATGGATAAAGTTGTTTATCTTTCTGACAGTGTTGCATCCGAGAGCCTTTTAGATATAGACACAGCTAGATTTTTCCATGACCATTTCCTTTTCTAGCCAACTCATCTCACTGCTGGATCCTTTCATAAAATAAGTGGAGAGAAGGCTGGATGGAGTGGTGTGGCGATCACAAGACCTGCTCACACCTGAGAGTGGTAGCTCTCAACAGCATCCGGTGGAATTTTGCACACTACACCTACACCTGCAGCAGTAAAGGCCTGGAATCTGACACACTACACCTCTACCTGCTGGAGCCTGAGGGCTGCACACAGAGCAGTGGCAAACACTTATATTCACGATTTAACCCTGTTTCTAGCCATTTTTTTTGCCTTTTTGGTTTCGTTTTGATTTTTCTCTGTAACTGCAGCGTTCACCTTAAGTCCTTTAAAGAAATTGTTTGGTGTCTGGGGTAAATCAAATATTTACTTATATCAATGAAAATCTCAAGCGCTGTCTTATGTCTGTACATATGAGAAAGTAGTAATCAGCTTATGTTGTACAAAGACTAGCCTGTTTTGACACAAATGCACCAAAACTAATTTTAGAACATAAAAGATCATATGTCAATTTGCATTTCTGACTTTGCATGCAACTAAATGCTCTGCTGTGTTCACCAACTTTTCGCTTTAGCCACTAACCTTATATGCCTGCTGTGTGGGAATTTAGAGCTTTTTTATTGTTATTTTTTAAAATGCTGACCGCTGTGGGCTGTATCAAGTTTATAAGAGCCACAAGAGTGAAATGGTGGGCTGTGAACTGCATGAATCTTTCAGAAAAACTGCAGATGTCGGTGATAAATATCTGTATAAACATTACAGCAAATGTTTTTATGGTCACATTGTTTACACTGTTCACAGATAGTAGTAACTGTTGGCCACAGTGCATGAATGTAATGAGGATTTTTTACATTTCTATGCAGATTTTTAGGATTTTTTTGGGAAGTAATGGCCATTGAAAGCTGTGAGACATGATATTGGGACAGGCTGGGACTTGAAAATCCATACAGATACATTTTGAGAGTATTACAGAGATTTATGTTAAGGCCGCTCTCAAAAAACGATTAAGGATAATTCTCTAAATAGCCCACATGATTTTGCATAAAATAGAACAATCATTGATATTTTTTGAGGACTTCATGTCAATCTGTCATGCTATTTTTTGACTCTTCTTTTTTCATAAGAGTAAACACGAGCTGTTGCTATTTTAATTCTTATATATTTTATTTAGAATTTGTTTGAGAACGTTTACATGTAACAAGATAAAAAGTCAGTTCTCTGGATTTGACATGTGCACACGTACTCTCCTGCGATCATTAACTGTATCATAACTGGCAAAACATGACGTGCATTGTTTTCATGTTGATGTTAAAGGACAATAATAAAAGAGAGCATTAATCATTTTGTAATGTTTTCTGTTAAACTATTGGATATCCCTGAGAACCCTCCTGAAATAACACATAAGCTGAGGAAAAAGTGCAGGGTTTTACCTCCACTTTGCCTTTTTGGTGACAGGATTAACCTTTGCAGAACTTGTAACCATGCCGTAAAAGCCAGTTATGTGCCGGATTTTAATCCACAACAGAAATGACATTCATGCCTTCAATGGCTTTAAAGCTTTCATTGAATTTATTCAGTAATAATGAATGTTTTTTTTTTAAAAGCTTTGCAAGTAAATGCCTGAAAGCTAATTTTATAAAAACCAACAGGAATAACAGGAATCCCTATAAAAACACATTCTAACTTTTAACCTTTTCAAAGCAGGTTTAAAACTTTACATTTGAAGCACATGCAAAAGATTTCAGATAAAATGTTTTAAAGGTTATCCTTGAATGACTTGTGATTCCATGTCATGCGGTAATTCAGCAGAGGACACAAATAAGGATTAAAGCGGGGATGACAAATTTGATGACATACTTTGTCATCAAGTACAGTCATGCACTTCCTTTTACCAAAGAAAATCTCACCTTGAAAGAATTACCCAAAGTGATGATATTCATTCAAGGAAGTGAAAACTTGTATTACTGTTATTCTCTAGAAATATGCTGTTCACTGAGACTACTTTTTCTTTTAGTCTGCATTGTTTTTTTCATAACATTTAAGTCAACCTTTATAAATATATTATTTAGGTGGAAACTTGTAAGCTATCAAAAGTTGATTATGCTATTGGTTTTGTTTATCTTATTTCCACTGAAAACTCACACACAAAAGAACAAATAAGGCAAATCTGCAGCACAGATTGAAACAAATAGCAGGGTTGGAGAGAAAAAATTAAACAGGTGACATTTAGAGCCATATATTGCTGGTGTTGGGGACCGAATCAGAATCGCAAAGGGACATTTATCTTATAGACATGCACTTGACACCTCTTGTATTTAATGTTATAGCCAAGAGTTTTCTTAATTTGCTGACCTTTGCATTGGTATTATGTCAAAATGTTTCAAGAGGAACTTTGTATTCAGTCATGCTTTACTGAAAACAGGAATAAGTAGTTCTGGGAAGCTTAACTCAAGAGAGAAAGTGAATTGCAGAGACCACAGAGTTTCAGCTATTTAAGTGAAAATGAATCACCTTATTATCTGCTTAAGGCTTTTCTGCATTCATGACATGTCAATCTCAAATTGTAAACTGAATTCAAAATAAATATCAACATTACAGTTGCCAACACAACAGTAGCCTTTAAATGCTTGAGCCTGAAATGTTTTGCAAGTGCTTCAAAATGAACATGCTTCGAATGAGGTTCTTTTAGAACATAACAGATAGTGTTACATCTAGTTGGAAAATGTGTTTTTAATGTAATGCTGAAAAACTCTCTGTGACTCTTTTCCTTTATGCCTTGAAGCAGTTACTGTTGTATAAGAAGGACCAACAAAGTATGCTCTGATTTAGGTGTAAGGACCCCTTTTTAAAGACATGTCAAATTGAGCATTTTACGTATTCTGATTAAATATTTCACTTCAACACACTTGCTCATAAATACATACTTTGATAGTGTTATATTTTCTATACACACATAGTAAGCATTCTTAATTTATCATACAAACAGTTCTGTAAATAAATTCTTTTGGTTTATCTCAAATATAGGAGTTTTGTGATAAGTGATAACTTTCATGGTTCTAAAATTACAACCTTAAGCTCAGGTAAATAAAAAAAAAACACTTTTGCCTTCAGAATTAATTAAACCACCCACAGGCTCTCCCAGTCTGAGGACCTGCTCAAACGCAACACCTGCTATGTCATTGCATTCCTCAATTAAATCATCATCCAACAGCAATATTCCCCTCATGTGAAAGTACTAATTACATGCTTAGGATAATCTGCAGTTTTTAATGTCCTTCTCTGTGGCACGGAAACGCCTGGCCTGAGGCCCTGCAGACACTGCTCAGACACTAAAGCTGGGTGCACATGTGCATTTTTAGACTTTATTAGGTTTCATGTATTCTGCAGTGCTTGGTTGGTTTGTTACACACTGCAGGACTGGAAGAGAAATGGCCTTGAGTTTTTTCCTACTTCATCTTGAATTTTATAAGATTAAGTAGTCAAATATCAAAAAAACAAGAAGTCAAATATGAAACAAGAATTATAAGTGTAGAAAGGACAAAATACGACATATTAAACAAACAGCATACAGATTATTGAATATGGGCTCTTTCAAAGAAGGGAGTTTCGGGCTTATTTTTAAAAGCAGAAAGGGTGCTTGTGTGAGCTGGTTCCAGAGGAAAGGAGCCTGAAAACTAAAGGCTCTGCCTCCCAATCTAGACATTGCAGTTCTAGGTACAGCAAGTCGACCTGCATGCTAAGAGCGAAGGGATCTTGTGAGATGATAAGGAACAATGAGAGCTTTCCCATAAGTCAGAGCTTGACTATTAAGAGCTTTGTATATAATAAAAGGAGAATTTGGAAAATAATTCTAAAAGAATTTACACGGTGCCAGTGTAGAGAGGCCAAAGCATGAGAAATGTGATCTCTCTTGGTAGAACCTCTCAGTACTCATTGCAGTAGTCTAGCCTACATATGACAAATGCATTGACCAGATTTTCAGCATTTCTTTGAGGATTATGCAGATGAAAAAATAAAGCTTTTGAGGCCTGTTTTATAAGTCAAAAGAAGGAAAAAGAAATTACTCCAAGGCACTGGAGGCCAAGGCAATACCATCAGTAACAGTAACTCTGAGGTTGGATAGGGAATCACTGAGGTTTCCAGGACCAAAAACGATTATCTCAATTGTGCCTGGATTTAAAAGTAGAAAATGACAGGTCATCCAGGCCTTAATCTCTTTAAGACAAACCTGTTAAGCCTCTTAATTAGCATGTTCACATAAAGGTCATGTATGTGCCTGCTTCCTCACCTTCTGATGTGCTGAGTCATTCACAGAGCACAGACAGGTTGGGGCACTAGACAAAGCTCCCAACAAGGACACTCATGACCAATGTATGCAAGGTGGTGTGTGTGTCTGTGGGGTGTGGAGGAAGGAAAGTGTGAGAAAAAAAAAGAAAAAGAAAATGTGTTTGATCTCTGTTTTACAGTCACACAGTCTTTCCATTTTGGTATTACTGCCCAGTTTCACTCCTACGTGTGCATGTCCAGAGCGGTGAGGAGCACTTTCTCATACATGCTGGAAAGAATGGGATCAGTCGGTGTTATTCTGCTTATCCAGACGTGAAGGGTCAGCAGTCTAGACAGAGCAGAAAAGGAAATTGGAAATTTAATTTCTAACCAAAAAAAAAAAAAAGAAAATACACAGTAGGTGTGTCCATCCTGCTGCCTTGGCTTCCCAGAAGAAGGCTTGTGTGTTTGGAAGTAATTTCGATTGGTCTTGACATGTAGCAGTTTGACAAGCAGATTCCACAGTTTGCCCCGTGTTAATTTGCCCCTCTGGTGCAAATAAATATGAGAGGTGAATGTAATGTGGTGCCACCTACAAAGAGAATGTATATCATACGACTCTCACCACAGTTGTAGTGGTGTCTGTGCAATCACTACAGTAAAGTTGGCACATACGTCCACACACAGGTACACACTGGTACACGTGTTGCAACACATTCCCAGATTTCATCACTGCAGCTGACTTATCTGGGTATCTTCAGATTAAACAGCCATGCAAGCTGAAGGTGGAGGGTGAGGATGAGCATTTTGCAGATACAACACACACTCATGTGGCCAATCTAAATGTGTGAATGGGCCAAGTTGCCAAAGATAAGACTTTACTTCAGCAGTAAACAGATAATAATGAATAACGGAACTCCCTCGTTGGATCAGCAGGGCTGTGATTACATCTGCTTCACTGGGACTTCAGAACAGAAAAGTGGCTATACATGCAGAGATTTCTCATTCAAATCAGTTTTGGTAAAGCAAGGCGCTGGAAACGGCTGAAAAAGATATCAAGGCCCTGAGGGTCGTTGTGATTTGCTTGGGCTTACTTTTCATCATCATTCTCCTTTAAAAAATCTATTTCTTATTCAATCCGTCGTACAAGTTATATATTTTTATTATCATTGTTATTACTATTGCAATTATTGTTACTTTTATAAGTAGTAGTAATAATAGTAGCAGCAGTAGTAGTACTAAGCTTCTAACCTTCAAATAGTATGATGTCATTGTACTAAAGTAATGTAAATAATAAAGTTTATTTGAAATTTACTATTGTGATTTTTTTCAGCTGGTTTGTTTAAGATTGCTTGCTAAAAATTAATCATTGTTTCAACTTTGTTAAACAGGTTACAAAAGCAAAGTCAATCAACACAAACTGGACAGAATAATAAACAAATATAACAAAGGTGATATGAAAATAGATAAATTCATCTGTGCTGGGTTTAGGAAATAATCTAAGGGTAGCAGGAAAGCAATCACATTACACTGATAATTTCATAAGCTTACATACAGTTAGTCACCAACAGTGAGGCTGCTGTTTGAACCAGTTATTTCTGGGCAGCTCCCTATCTTTCTTTCACAG
The DNA here is from genome assembly GCF_036924035.1 of Leuresthes tenuis. Taxonomy (NCBI): domain Eukaryota; kingdom Metazoa; phylum Chordata; class Actinopteri; order Atheriniformes; family Atherinopsidae; genus Leuresthes; species Leuresthes tenuis. Next base: position 9,189,214 of record NW_027325361.1, on the reverse strand, counting down.
AGGAATGTGTAATCATAACTGTAAAAGAGGCAACGTTGACAGACATAAACATGTAAACAATAAAGAATGATTTAAGTCATTGCTGAAGTCTGTATATACATAAACACAACTGAAACAGCTGAATTTTTTGTTAAAGGATTGTAACTATTGAAAAAAAAATCTCAAAAGGTAAATCTATATGTGAAATGTTTCTTTATATACTTGGCATTGGACATAGGGCGCTGAAACTGACAAAACAGCGTAGGGAGATGGATTTCTAATATTTTTTATTTCAAGGAGTTTTTAACTCATCACTTATTGTTATGGTAAATAATGTTACATGATAGTGTTAGACTTTCCTTGCTTTGTCATGCGCAGATGAAACGGTCTGGTCATCGTGCCGCTTACTGGATGTGGATATATTTCTTAGGTTTTACCGCCCCCTGGCGGCCAAAGAAGAGCTGCATTTTTTCCGATTGGCGGCAGTGGTGAGTAAACGGAAGCCAACAAACACATAGCAGGAAACCGAAGAGGGCAGGAAGTAGGGCCGCTTGTATCTCGTCTGTGACAACCGTCTCAAAGAAAAAGGCAAGCTTGAGCCTTAACTTTTATCCCCTTTTGATTCAGAAGGAGACCCCCGAATCGTTGCAGATATGTCGAAGAACACAATCTCCGCCCGCTTCAGGAGAGTGGACGTGGACGAGTACGACGAGAACAAATTTGTGGACGAAGAAGACGGAGGGGAAAACCAGCTTGGTCCTGACGAGGCAGAGGTGGACTCCCTCATCAGACAATATCCTTTTGTTGATTAGTTAGCTTGCCTGATATCCTCAACGTTTAGCAAACGAAGAAGTCGATTACGACTTTACGATTTATCCGCATGTTTCCAGATATTTCTGCTGTTTCCTGTATGAGGGGCGTTTTGCTAGCAGGCCAGGAACTGTCCTGACTTGCCTGACAGTCATCTTTCAGGGGTTACTGCTCCAGGCTGCTCAGGCTGTCTATAGTGAGTAATCACTGCAAGCTGCTGTGCATTCGTGTCACTATAGATTCAACACTTTGTCTTGTTCATATACTTGTGAAATTTTATTGTGAAAACAAATTAAGTTGCACATTAAAGTTGCTTTCGTCATAAAATCAAAATCCCTTGCTTTCTGTTTTGCAGACCTTATAAGGATTGAATGCTCTGCACTTCCTCTTTTGACGTGCACAGTCATGCATGACACGCTGCTGTTGGAGAACAGTATATTGTTAGTGGGCAGGGAACATTTTTTAAATACTTTCAGATCTTTTTCACGATAACAGTATTTGGTAGGAACTTCGCTAAGAATACTCAAAATGAGCTTGAACCGTGGATGTTGGTGCTTGTGGTTCAAGTAATGCATTGAAATGTGATAAATGCAGTTGAGACTTGGAGGTGGCCATACTGTACTGTGTTGCATCCTTAACATTCACTGCACAGGAAATCTCATGGAGGCTTTGCAAGCAGTTCTGAAGAACCCACCAATTAACACAAAGAACCAGAATGTCAAGGTGGGGTTTGTTTTCACTGTCAGAGACATTGTTGGTTAGGACTTTCAGACTCTTTAGTGATATGATTCAAACATTTATCTATGTTGATTATTCTAGTTTAGTAGATCTTCAGTAATTTAGACCAGTGAGTGCATCAGTTCTGGTGTTCAGAAGATAATCTGCTCGAAAACAAGACCAAAAAGGCACCTTTTGCTCTCTCCTCCTACCAGGACCGCGCAGAGGGTCTGGTGCTGAAGGTGCTCACTGCCTTTAAGAGCAGTGACATCGAGAAAGGCGTACAGTCGCTCGACAAGAACGGCGTGGACCTGCTGATGAAATACATCTACAAAGGCTTTGAGAGGCCGTCGGAAAACAGCAGCGCTGTCCTGCTGCAGTGGCACGAAAAGGTAAAGGAGTCCACTTCATGGTTTTATTTAGTCCTAAAGAGTGAGAGCGATTCTGTCCCTAAAGACCCTTTTGAGCACCAGTCTGATACACTCAAACCTCACAGTACGGTACTTACTAACTTCACGTGACTTAGTTACTGTAAACGATCCCAGTTCCTCTTTTATTTAATTTTTTATGTGAAATGAATGTTTGAATATGTTACCTGTACCAAAACTGAACATGAGGCGGATGATGCTTTTTTTTTTTTACTGAAATGAAAGAGCACTGACAGAAAAAATAAAGCTGTTTTTAATCAGTCTTATTACTTACAAACACTTTGCAGTTGTCAGCGTCTCTCTTTCTGTTTACACCGAGGACTTTGTGTAGAGCAAATGGACAGCGGCACAGTTTTAGGAAGTGTTAAAGGAAGTGGTTTTGAGATCCTTTCAGTTTCTCTTTTTCTCTTGTCCTGACTTTTGGTTTACAGCAGGTAAAGAAACTTAATACATGATTTGCTCAAATCTACACGTATGTTTTTTCCCCCCTCATTTCAATCTTCAAGATTTATTTTATACTTTAGTTACACAGAAGTGGATCCCGTGAGCCTGAGTTAAAAAAAACCCTAAAGTTTCAAGGTTCATGTATGATTTTAACACCACCTGTATGCTTTATCTCTGATGTATTTTAGATAGTTTTAGCTAAAGGTATAGAAGGTGGAAAAAAAAAATTCAGTCGTTTAAGACCCTTCGAGTCTGGTTGAGGTGACAAAATGTGCTACAAATGGGGTAAAAAATAAAAAAGCCTGATTCCATTGCTCTTGACTGTGTTGGCAGGCTCTGGCTGCTGGAGGAGTGGGCAGCATCGTTAGGGTTCTAACAGCAAGGAAGACCGTCTAAAGGCGGAGCGGAGAAACTCTTCACGGACACATCGCACCGTACCAGATGACACAGATTTTGAACCCAGAGGTCTTTATTGCTCAAGGCAAGCATAATGAGAACACAATGTGGGTCATATTAGGTTTAAAAACAAAATTTCTTCTTCCCACTCTTGATCACAGTCTAAATTGTACTCCTCACAGGGTGCTACAGATAACTTTACATCCCATATCGTGTTGTGTGTGTGGATTCCCTGATCTGTTAACCCCTCTGTGTGTGTCACTCCTGTGCATGTGCTCAGTGTGTGCAGCAGCAGATCCAAACCTAGTGCGAGCAAATCTTAGGAAATTGCAGCCATATTCCTGCGATGCTGTAATCTTGATCTAGTCAAAACCGGCAGACTTGACCTGAATAAAAAGGTTTGGTGGCCCTGCTGTACACTCTGCTCACACACTGCTGAGGCACAGGCATGACTTGTAGTAATTCATCCTGCACCCATCTCCACATCGACAACCAGAAGGTTTTAGCTTTTTTTTCCCCCCTCGTTTTTTGTTTTCCATCGTGTTATTTCAGCATCAGAGACTTCCTGATGGAATAAAAGCAGTAAATCCTCTCAGGGTAACACTCAAACTGCGGGAGTCCCCTGAAAAGCACAGTCACAGATGGAGGGTGATGAATTTGCCCACAGGGGTCGGCACTCGCGCCGGGGAGGGGAGGGGAGGGGCAGGATTATTACCCACGATGCATCTCCACCACCACCACTCTTATTAATCCCACTTTGCCGTTCCTGGTGTGGACATGATCCCTCTGTTACTGAACAGGGCGTTTTGTGGCTCTGCTGGTACTGTTTATAGGAGCTGCATTTTCTCTGTACTTTCAGGAAAAACACCTCACTATGATAATACGTGCTTAGTTATTTTTAACTATTTAACAGAGAAAAGACAAAGTGCAGGATTAATCATTCCCCCCCTTTTTGTTATATTGACATAAAAGCCAAATCTCCACTTTGTTAGAATTAAAACCCGGCGAAGAGGTTTGACAACACAGATGTTGGTAAGATGATTTGTTTTAGTTCGGCTGTAAATGAGGAGGGAATTTATTTAAATGAAAAAATATATATATTTGGTTTGCATGACCCCATTTTTGAAACTTTAAATTGAGCATTTCACACCTGTGTTTTGTACTTATTTTGTCTCTGGGAAACTTTTTTTTTTTTAGCTTTTCAGTTTATATTCATGCTGTAGGTTGAGCGTTGGAAGTCATAACTTTAGCACCACATACACTGACTGTAAGTTAACGTTTTATATAATGAGGAAAACTGGACATGTTGATATTTAATCTGCCTTATCGGGTAGATTACATCTGTTGCCAAACGATTTATTCTTCTTTCATTTGACTGATGTAGGGTGTATTGGTGATTTCGTTGAGCTTGTGTATTAGAGAAGACACGGTGGATTTATCACAATATAAGTGAACATAAAAGCAAAGCGTGGCACGGTTTAAAATGTTGCAGTTTTGAAATTAAGCAACTTCGGCTTTGCTCCTCATGTATGAGGGGATCTGATTCCAGAGTATCTATTTGATCTTGCTCATTTCCAGACTAGTCACTCATGGATTTTCTCACAATGTTTTACTTACCGGTATCTATTTAAGCATGATTTGTCATGTTTGAATGCTGTCATCAGTGATGATGCATCCTACACATTAGATACCTTTTCTAATGCAGTGATGAATGAATATACACCAGGACAGAAAGGTCTGATGACTTCCTCTGCTTTGTGTAATTCTATCCTGTGATGCTCTTCTAGTCGGAAACAAGGGAGCAGATCAAACTGATGAACAAACTGCCTTACTCAGATATTCCTTTTTTAAGTTTGTGCTTTTTTGAAGAAAATAAAAAGGTATGAATGCTGATCATGGCTTTGTCCTGTCTTTTGATTATGCTTTAATCACACAAACAAAAAGGATCTGAACTTATCAGTGTACTTTAGTCTTATATTTGAGGGCTGCTGGACAGAGGGAAGCGAACACACACTGATCACACTCGTTTTTATCATTTAAAGCTGAAGGTAACCTTTATATTCAGTTTATTTATTTTTTTTTAAACTCATCGTCTAATTTATTTCTAAATCTAGGTGTAACATAACAATTAAAAGTACATAATTTTCTTACATTTGTTTTAAATTGAAAACCTGAGAAGCACTTGTAAAAAAAACTATAAAAAAAACTGCCTTAACAGGGCGATGCCTAGCTTAAAGATAAAAGAAGTTATGCTTCTGCACTAAAATGTTGTTAGTTTTAGAATAATCCTGCTGACAAACACACCACATAAAACTTTTGTATAAATCAACTGATTTCATGTCGAGTCATTTTTGAAAACATTTCTCATCGTCTATATGTTATATGTCTATATGTAAGGGTATGTGAGTTTTGATTGCTAAAGAGGACATGGCACAACAGTCCTCATCTATGGCTCATTGTGCTCTCCGAGAGCACCGACAGCTTCTCTAATGAACTTTTGGTTGCTTGATAGATTTAAATTAATCTTTCCACTTTAAAGGGAAATAATGAAAATCGCCGTTTCCTTTTTTTGGGTGTCAAGTGATGACAAATGAAAGCAGCACAAATTGGTGTTAAAAAACTTTAATGATGCAGTGTTTTCAACCATGGGCCCGTCTTGACAAGATTGTGCCTTAAATAGAGAACGGGACCGACTGTTTGTGGCCCAACTGCAGACAAGGACATCTTTAAGCATTTGAAAATAAATTGCCAGTTAATTCTTCTTCTATAAGTTGGGTGTGTGTAAGGTGCTGTATACCTTTTGGCCTTTTCACATGTGCTTTTCACGACTGAGGCACCTTTAGTTACGCATCATTGTCATGTGTTAGTACAGAGGCGGCTTATGCCGTTGATCCACTGCTAATATGCCTCTGAGCCTGCAAGGGAGGCAGTAACAAAGGCAAAACAGTCTGCACTTAAGGGCAAGCCAACATCACAAAATGGTGCTTTTGAATTGTGTAGGACCATGGTTGGAAAAAAAGAAAATTATTAAAGTGTTATTTTGAGCAAAGCATCTCAGTCATTTTATTATGGCCTCTTTTACTCCAAACTTAACCATGACATCTCATTAGTTACTTTTAGTGCAATGTATGGACATTGAAGGGAAGTCTTGAGCTTTATTTGAAAAAGCTTTAGGCCCAGATGGGACAGGAGCTCATAGAGCATCATGGCTGTATCATGCAGTGGGGTTTTTAATCTCACTGGGATCTCATTTATTACATTTTTATTACAAAATGGATAAAATAAGTACAAGTACAGCCTCACATAATGAGAAAAACAACACCTATGTACAAGACATAAAATAAAATACATCTTGGTATCAGCTACTGGATGGAGAATTCTAGTGTTAGAAGGGTGATGGAGTTTCTATCTGAGGCACTTCTGTATGGTCTTCAATCCCAAATTTGAGCACCATATCTATACAGTTAATCTCCACTGTAGTGATTGATAATAAGGCTAAACAAAGGCAGGAGCTGCCCATTTTCATGTTCAAGCACTTCCCAATAAGTTAATCAAAGAGACATCAATGGGAGTTTCTGCTTTGTAGAAATAAATGTAATTAATCTTATAAATAAATGAGAAGGGGAAGGGAAATTAACATGATTAACAAAATGTAAAGAATTTGAATAGCCAACTCCTGACAGAGTGATGGGAGATTCCCACAAGAGAGATTAGAGCCAATAAAAAGTTGGTTTTACCCAAGTTTCGTCTTTCAGCCTCTTTCATATTCTCTTTAATTTTACTTCCATATGTCTTTAGGGCTGTATCCACCAACTGGCTCTCTCCCACCCTCAACACAAGTCTTCCTTTCAGTCTGCATACTGGTGTGGTTCCTTGTCCAAAACCACCTCCACTCAGTTTCATCATGTGGTGCTTCAGTGGAAGACGCAATTCATCATCACACCTTTGTCTCACGTCATTTAAAGTGCTCTCAGTAGGGGTAGGCGGAGACGGCGATGTAGACAATGAAGGTCGTTTGGTACTCAATGCCTCCGTCCTCGCTGTAGGAGAGGGCTCGGACTTTCATCCGATACGTGTGGGGTTTTCGTAGAGGCTGAGTGGTGAACAGCACTCCCTTCAGGTTCTCATCTCGCAGGGCAAAAGGTAAAGTGACATCCTCATCCACCACTAGGAAGCTGGTTCTGGGGTGCATCACGCCATCTTGTGTGTAGGCCACCAACCTGATGAGATCCTGGTTGGCTGCTATACCAAAAGGAAGAGAAAGCAGCTTGTACTCCAGGGCGTAAGGGCTCAGTGCACACTCCAGGTCGTTTGGTGGGCAATTCTTCAGGCAGAACCTACAAGATGAAAAGCAGAGGTATTGTTTGCACGTGGGCCATGGGCTACCTTGGTTTTACTTTGATTGAAAAATTTAGTAGAAGTAATGTATTGACATGGTACAATAAAAGCTTAAGTAATCTAACTTTGCCCACCCTTATAAATTCAGAAGCAAAGTGGGTTTCCTAAATAATCATTTCTTTCAGGTGATCCACAAACCTACTAATAATTGTTTTTACTGGATTTATTTCATACTCAGTGTGTTTACATGATGAGATTAATTCGATTATAGCTATAGTTGGGTTATGCTCCTTATCTGAGGGTAATTATCCTTGGATATATGGCGGTGAATGAATCGAATCACTGGCACAAAGCATGTCATATCCCGGTACGATAGGTGGCGCTGTTCCCATGTCAACTATCACTAATAGAACCACTTCTGGTTGACGTCTTCACCACCAACAACAACAAACTCAGGCATTCGAGAAAGATGGCGAACGAAGAGCAAGCTGAAGCTACGTCCCTCTACATTTGTGATGAGCTGGTTATGGCACAAACGGGATGCAAAACGGCACATTCTCCATCGCGTTGTTTGTTTCTTTCTGACGGCGGCGACAGCAACTGTAATATCATCTCCTTCCGACTTCCGGCTGGCGATCGCGGGGAAAAATCTCGAGCATGCACAGAACGCTCGATCTGATCCACTGTCGTCTCCAGGGACGTTCAGTGGGCATTTGGATTGAGTTATCCCGGGGTCTTAATTCGATCGCAAGTAACCCGATCCGATTCGATTTCTTGTCAGATTAAGCTGTCTACATGAACTGAATAACTCAATCTTATCAATCTATCAAACTCTGCATGATTTGATGGTGTTGGTAGTCACTGGTGGTGTGGAAGGGTATTTCTATGAGGGTTTACCCTGTGGATGGATCCCTATGGTAGTTTGGTGGACAGGGTGTGTCAATGCACTGGTAACTTCCTCTCATGTTGAAGCACATTCGATTCGCTCCACACTGGATGTTCTGCTCCTGACACTCGTCTACATCTGTAGACACATCAAACAGCTCATCACAGAGTAATTATCACATGCGACAGTAAGCACAGTGTAGGTGCTGATTTTTCATGGAATTATCTCCAGCATAAGTTAGTTGTACAACTGCACAGGTTTTGATGGCACACCGAAGTTCTCACCTTGACACGTCTTGCCATTAGCCATCAGGCGGTAACCAGTGGGACAGAGACATCTGTGGCTTCCTGGTGTGTTCATGCACTCGTGCTGACAAGTGTCCCTCACTTCGCATTCATTGATGTCTGTTGGGTTCACATACATAAACAGAGAAAACATTAGAATAAAAAACCTAAAGTAAAGATGTTTCTTTATCATACAGTTATCAAGTTAAGCCAATATTTGCAGCCTCAGGCAGAAGTAAGATGATGCGTTTCCTCTGACAGTTCTTATCCTCCCCCTCATCTCAACTCTGCCTGTCCTCCATAGTTACCTAAGCAGCGGCCACCCCTGGGTTTAAAACCCTGCTGACAAGAGAGGACGCTCTGCTGTGAGGAGTGTGTGTGACTCTCTCTGCGGCTACGGCTCCTGTAGCGCCCGTTTGTGGTTGCTGTGTAGGAGTGGTAGCTTTGAGATGCCAGGTTGTGGAAGAGCTGCTGGTTGGAGCTGCGCTCAGGAGAGGACTGAGACGTGTGGTATCCATACGAGTAACTTTCATAGCTCGGCAGCCGCTCCAGCCCAGCACAGGACTTGCCATCCCCCAGGAGGTGGCGCCCTGATGGGCAGGTGCACTTGAAGCTGCCAGGAGTGTTGATGCATTGATGGGCACAGGGCTGTGGAAGCCGCTCACACTCATTTATGTCTGCCCTCAGTACAAAAGACCAGCACCAGGAAAAAGCAGAAAAGACAAGGCGACAGAAAGGGAGGTTTGAGGGAGGGAATGCAAAGTGGAGAAATTAAAAGATATTCAGAGTAACAAGAGGAATAAATGAAGTGGTGAAAAGAAAGAAGAAGACGAGGGGGGAAGGGAATATGTCAATTATCCAAGTGTATAACAATACATTTCCATGTTTCTGAGACAGAAATGTATTGAGATGATATACTTGTAAGTACACACGTTATTTGATTGAGAATTATTACCCCTCATATCAAATAAGACCAAAGAAAATTCAAAATCAATTTACTGTATTTTCCGCACTATAAGGCGCTAAAACATGGTTCGACGGTCAAGGACAACATTGTCGGTCGTTTTTACACTTATAAACTTATAAACTGCACATCGGTCTGCATCAACCATCTCAGACTGAAGAACTCACTGGGACATTATGGGCAAAAGCATTAATGATGACACGATTCTATCGCTAAGTACGAGCTCCATACAATCTTCGCCCCATTCAGAGTGAATAGCTGTGATCCGCCTGGTGCTGGATTCACACCGAACGCAAAGCGAGCGACGGAAGTGGCCAGTTGCCATTCATTTCCAATGTAGGAGAGCGAAGAGGCGCGGCAAAAGTGAACGTGGCGGTGAGCGGCTCGAAGGGAGCGCGGTGAGTGATGCGGAGGGGGCTTAATACCCCGATGAATGCTCGGAGCTCCCCGCAGTAAATTCAAAATGGCGGTATCCGTGACAGATTTTGGAATCCGGTGCACACATAAAGCGCACCGGATTATATGGCGCACGGCCAATTTTTGTGAAAATTTAAGGCTTTTAGGTGCGCCTTATGGTGCGGAAAATACGATAATATATTATCTTTAAAAATATCAGGTTTTAATAATTCCTTATATCTAACAAAAAAAAACATTTCTTGTCAGATGAAAACAGACATCAGCATCCAGTGTTAATATCTCAAGGGAAGAAGCCTCGTATGCCATTACAAAGCAACATCAGGAAATAGCCACATCCAAACTTAAAGGTGTCAGAAACCACTTAAGAGTCAGAGGAAAGTTAGAAGTAAGAGACAGACAGAGGTGCGAGGTAGTGGTGCTGGTCTTTTTAGAAAGAGAAACGAGCAACTAGTTTTAAGGACACAAGACCGAAAAAACAACTTACTTCCTAACAAATAGGCCAACAACAGGTGACCGTGCCAAATGCAACATAAGGGAGACAATCAATTTAGATGATCTAAGGGCAATACAAATTAAGAGTGGGGGGGGTTACTTATACTCATTACCTAAGTTAAGTAGCAATAGTCTGGTGGAGAAATACTTTGTTTGTAGTACAAAAGTATTCTCATCCAGTAAAATGGCCTGTTTTGGAATCTTATATATTATATAACTTGATAATAATAATAATAATGTTATTTACTTTCTATCCTGTTGGGTAGATTAATCTAAAACAACTATAATAGAATGATTTATCATAATCACAAAAAATAAAAAGTTGTGAAGCTTAAAAGCCAAAGAACACAATTTGCCTCCAAAAATACTTTGGAAGATAAAGCAGCACAAGATGGAAATACAAGCAGTAAAATACAAGTTGTCTACATCAGCTCACCTGTCTGTTTTTTCTTGCTCTGATTTGCGAATATAATCAATAATGCTTGATGCATCACTGATAAGAACTGTCTTTTCTTTTAAGTTCTTAGTGCTGGCATGTTGGACAAGATCACAGGATCTACAGATTGTCTTTAAAACATCTCCACCTGAGGTAGAATCCAGTCTTCTAATCCACTCTCTTTCTGACTTTCTTTGCTCTTAACTTTGCCCAATATTAGTGAAGTAGCTACACAAACTCTATCAGTTAGGGAAATTAAGTTGTCTCACTGCAGCCTGTCATTTGTATTTAAGGGGAAGGGAAAACAGCAGAGGAAACATGGATGTGTGTGACGGGTCTAGCCAAGCAATCCTTAGGCAGCCATTAGACAATTATGGAGGAAAGACAGGGGGCACACATGAGGAGAAACTTCAAATAAGTGACAACACTTAAGAGGCAAGTCCATATATTCACTAGGTTCAAAATGGACAGCAGAAAAACAAATCAAAACTTTTTCTGTAATGTTTACCCAACATGTTGGCAAGTAGATGTAGCATCAGGCTATAGCTGTAAGGGTCTGATACCATGCAGTGCATCTGTGAACCAGTAAAAGCTGCTGTTTGATGTAAGGAGTTAATGAGCAGTTTGTGTTGCAGCATTTAGTTATGTGAGCAAGCAGTGGCAGCTTATGATGTCCACATTGCTGAACACAGCAGTTGTGTTTTTACTTCGATGGACTGAGTCACTAAGAAAAAGAGAAGAATCTGCTGGCAGAGGCAAGCAAGCTGATGGGGAGTGTAGAGGAGGAGTAATACAGAAATGTTGATGCAGATATCCTTGACTAAACAGAATAGCTCATTGGCAAATGGCAGTATTTCTTGCCTGATCACAAAAAATATTTCTCTTTGAATGTTATAAAATACTAGATTGAATATAAATGTATGTTTGCCGGTTCCTGGCACTGAGAAGAAGACTTGAGGGATGTAGGTACCAATGCAGGGCCGTCCTACTCCCTGGGATCTGAATCCACGCGGACAGGTACAGTGGTAGCTGCCTCTGGTATTCTCACAGATCTGGTTGTACCTGCACTGATGGCTGCCGTCTCTGCATTCATCGATGTCTGGAACAGATGACAAGAGACCAACAAAGATCAACTAATCAGAATGTAACACTAGAATCTGTCTCTGAACTACTTTGTGGTGCACACTCACCTACACACGTTCCATTAACACCTTTGGTCATACCATTGGGGCACAGGTCAATACAGGTGTAACCACCCCGTGTGTTTTTACACTGCTGATCTGAGCGGCAAACCCTCTGCCTGCACTCGTTTATATCTAAAATGAAAAATAAATGAAATGCAAATAAATATGTAGAAAGCAGGTCTAAATTTAAACACCAAAGTACTTGTTTACAATACCGAAGGATCAGAGTGTTGGATATAGCGACTTCTAGTGATTAAAAATGCCACATAGTTAGTGCTTTGTTCTGGGCCACTAAATATGACGTACTAGAATTTTAATGTAGAGGAGACTCTACAGTAGAGCAGACTCACCTATGCATCGTCTGTTCTTGAGTTGAAAGCCTGGCTCACAGGCACAGCGATAGCTACCAATGGTATTCAAACAGTGTTGATTACATGGATTGGACTCCTGACATTCGTTCACATCTGAGCAACAAAGAACACACTGCACATCAGCTTTGAAACACTTAAATGACTAAATAACTTTCTAAAATTCTCAGTTACATCTGCTGAACTACCTGTGCAGCTGAGGCCGTCGGCTGTTCTCCTGAAGCCCCTCCCACAGCGCATGAGACATCTGTAAGAGCCGATGGTGTTCTCACAGTCTTGTCCATCGTGGCACACATCCCCACCCAGTGAACATTCATCAATGTCTGAGACAGAGAGCAGTGATTTAAGTGGGCAATGAGACTTGAATTTAAATCTGGGTCGATCACGGGGCTGTGTGTTTCGTACCCTGGCAGGTCCTGCCATCAGCTGAGATGGTGAGGCCCCGGGGACAGGAGCAGTAGTAGGTGCCCATGGCGTTGTGGCAGGTATGAGAACAGGGATTGCCAACCTCACATTCATTCTCATCTGCAGAGTATATATGATGATAATAACACAAGAAGGAAACAACACATTTCAAAGTGATATTAAGAAACACTAAACATGTTATGATTCGCATTACCTGCACAGTAAGGCCCAGCAGACACCAAAGAGAAGCCACGTGGACACTGGTTACTGCGATCACCTGGAATCATGTCAACACACTTTTAATTTAGATACATTTAAATTCTGTTTAGAAATGAGCAATGTCACAATTAAAAATCCAATCTATTTCTAAATTGGTTTGACTTTCACAGAAGTTTTAAATATTCAAACATTTTTAAACGCACCCTTGGTGATGCTAGCGTGGATGCTATACTCCAACACCTCGTCCATTGGGCGGTACAGAGCACTGATGGCTGTAGCATGGAGCGTTTCTACCAGATAAGGCATCTTCCCTTTGGACGGATCATAGGTGATAGTATGGTTCCAGGAGTAGGGAACACTCTCCCTGTCAATGGTGAACATACGAGTGGACAGGGCGTACAGCTGACCTGGACCCGTCTGGATATAATCCTCAGTGTAGTCCTAAGAGCACAATTAAAAAAAGCATTACACATGGCTATTTCGACAGATTTTTCACAGAATGATAACACAACATTAAGAAGTGATCAGATTAGCTGGTTACAAATCCCTTGCAACAATGAAGTCTTGGAAAATTGATGTATAGACTGGACTGTCAACAAAAACCTGCCTGAAATGGTGAAAAAACCCAATGAGGGCAAACAGAATATAAAATATATGGCTGTCTCTGTAAAACTGTAAACAATACTGTCATGGATAATTAAAATGACTTTCTAGAAAACAGGCTAAATGAATAATAACATTAAAAAAACAGAAAAACTATAAAATGACTTTTTAAAAAACAAATATGTTCTCTGTTCCACACTGTGGCTATGATAATGATATGAAAAAATATGTGGAACTCTGTCACTTAGAAAATCCTTATTTTAATCTTACTTCAGTTATTATTGCCCATGCACAGTGAAACAAATATACCAAAATTAAGCAAAAACATTATTCTGGAAGTATTTACTTGTATAATTTGTGTACCTTGATGTTGATGTCAGCCTGTGAAGGCAGCTGTAGGATGTGGCCATTGACAATAATGTCTAGCAGCAGTGCTCCATCAGAGTCCAGGCCCCGTGCAATGTGGGTCATCCTCAGGATTTCACCTGGAGAATCCAGTTGTATCACGTTATTCAGCCTACTACTCAACTGTAAAATGTCTAAAAATGTATGTATTCCATAGGCAGCCAACGAGAATTTCTACCTGTGGCAAACTCCACCTGCGTCTCACGCCTGAAGATACCTCCTGTTAGTGTATAACCATTGGAAGCCCCTCCAACTTCCTGTGCAGTGGTCCAATAGACTGGGTTTAGGATGGAGATGAGCTTCCTCATTGCAGGACCTTGAATTTTAAAACGTTAGTCTTACTATGAAAATTCAAGAGCACCACTTACTTCTGCATGAAGAGCAGTATGTATGAAACTGACCTAATGTCCTCGGTACATTAGAAATAGTGGCTTTTATGATTCTACTGCCGGACTTGCTGTCAGTGATGGTGGCATTAAGGATGGAGACGCCAAACTCAATATTATTGATGTTTCCTAAGATGCTTCCTCGAGCTGTCTGTGGCCCACCTGACGAAGAGAGAGGGTATATATAAGTGTAAATGCATCAAGTGGACAAATAACCACACACTTTTACACATGAATCCCAGAGAACGTCTGGAGAATTTTCTATATTTTATGTTCATACATGGACTTCCCCACAGGATTCTCCACTAAATACAAATATTTAAAAGTGGCACCTGGGTGAAGCGCACATCTTAATGATGACTGTTTTTGTACGTATATTTGAAATTACAGCATCTGAAATGTTGCCAAGCAAGTGGATAACAATGTACAATATATTAGCGTGTGTAAATACTCCAGTGAATTATCTGACGTATTCACACATGGTCTCAATCTGTCATTTTCTTGAGCTATTACAAAGTAACTGGCTGGATAATCTTTGCAGTAGCTAAGAAAAAATGATGCAGGCAATCCACATGCAGCCCCTCTGGAACATGTCAAAAGAATATTCAGGGCTGCAGTGCATGTGTGAAAACAAAAAGACATGCATCACTTCCATTACATGCCTTACCTGGGCACGCCTGAGTGTTACACCTTGAAAGCTGAGAGGAGTCTCCAGGACACGGCCGGCCACCGTTACTGGGAGAGGGACTGTTACAGAGCCGGACACGCGTTCTTTGTCCGCCTCCACAGGAAGAGGAACATTCTCCCCATGGCTGCCATAAACCCCAGTTCCCATCAACTGCAACACACCACAAAAACACAACATTCATCTTCATTTTAAGCACTTGATCAAGTATATATGACCCCCGAGTCAGTAAAAGTATAAACATGCTGACTCACCCGGGCAGTTGGCTGTGCTGCATCTTTGTATCTGGGTATCAGCACCTGCACACGCTCTCCCACCATAAGTAGGTCTGGGATTGTCACAGCTTCTGTAGCGCCTCATCTGACCTCCGTTGCACGTCTTGCTGCAGCTGCCCCAGCTGCTCCATGGACCCCAGTTTCCGTTAACTGATGCAAAGTAGTGTTTGATAAACAACAGAAAAAGAGGTGTTCAGGTATAAAAAATAGATATGGAGGACATGTGTTATATTCTGTCAAGAAAATATGCTTCTTTTGTAAAATGTAAGCAGGAAGAACAAATAAGTTATAAAACTTACTGGGACAGGGGTCGTTGTTGCAGAAATCTATAAGCACATCATTACCCTCACACTTCCTGCCACCGTGCTGAGGGGCGGGACTTGCACAGAGGCGTGTCCGCTGTCTGGTCCCACCCCCACAGGAAACACTGCAGGCTCCCCAGCTCATCCACGATGACCACTTTCCATCCACTGGAGGACACAAGAAGAGAAGAATTAGCGATCCAGTCATTTATTTTGTGTGAAAATAAAAAATTTGTGCCCCTTTGATTACTAGCAAGTGTTGAGACTTTCTCAAAACATAGTCGTGCCCTTACCAGGACAAGGTCTCTCACTGCAGACTTGTGATTGGGTGTCTGTGCCCTCACACTGCGGCCCATCAAATGCTGGAGGGGGGTCATTGCAGAGCCGGATCCTGGACTGCATGCCCTTACCGCAGCTCTCACTGCACGGACTCCATTGTAACCAAGATCCCCAGTTACCTGCCACTATGAGAGCAGAAACAAAAAGGTCTCTCACTTAAAGTCACATCTACTGTGCTTCTCTACAATGGATAGTTCATGGCTTTCATTTGCAGAAAATGTATTTTCTCACATGGACAAGGTCTGACACTGCACATGATGACCTCCACTGCCCTTCCCTCACATGGCCTCCCTCCATGCTGAGCTGGAGGGTTACTGCAGGTCCTTAGCCTGGTTCTGTTGCCCTGATCACAGGTTCGTGAGCACTCCTCCCAAGGAGACCACTCTGACCAGTTACCATCCACTGTAGGGGAGGACACAGGTGTCATTTGCACACAGACAACTTTACAAGCATGAAACAAACAGGATGAATACTATACCTCTGTCTTTTAAAGCACTCTCACCTGGACATGGTTTTGCCATACAGCTGCGCGTTTCTGTATCTGATCCTGAACAGTGACGGCCTCCATTGGCAGGTAAAGGATTGTTACACTCCCTCAGCCTCTTCTGAACACCTACACTGCAGGATACACTGCAGGGGTTCCAAGCTGCCCACTCTGAGTATCCCCCATGGACTGCAAATCAAATTGATTAAATATAATTTGGCATCTGGTCAGTGTAAACAATTTCTGTGCATTTTTTTTTCTATTTTGTTGATTACAAAGATAGTGAAGTCAAAAGAAATTCTTTTAATTGTCACTTTCAGCTCACTCTGAGGTAAACGGAAGCCAAGACGTGTCGCTCACCTCGTACAGTAAGAGTGACCCTGACCAGCACTGATCCGAGCAAGTTTCTGGCCACACATTCATATTCAGCCGTGTCCTCCTTCTGGGCACTGCTGATCCTCAGGGAACCATTGGACAAAGTGGAGAAGCGCTCGTTGGCCAGTAGGCGGTTTCCCTGGTGAGACCACTCTATCATGGGTGTAGGCTCGCCCTCTGCCTGACAGTTTAGCACAACTGTGGTGCCTGCATCCACTACAGTCCCCACTGGTTCCACAACAATGGTGGGTGCACCTAATAGAACACAGTATTTCTATCAGATTAAACTTTCACTGAAACTACTCTTGCTTTTTCTTCACATAGAAAATGCTACAGTAAAGCTGAAGTGTATGCATTTGTTACTTGTAGGCTGGATTATTGTAACTCATTATTATCAGGGTGTCCCAACAGTTCTCTAAGAAATCTTCAGCTAAGTCAAAATGCAGCAGCAAGAGAACTGACAGGAACCAGCAAGAGAGACCATATTTCTCCCATATTAAAATCTCAGGCCCCTCTCCTGTGGAACCAGCTTACACTTTGGGTTTGGGAAGCAGACACTGTCTCTACTTTTAAAATTAGACAACATTTTTCTTCTTTGATAAGGCTTACAGCAAGGCCTAGTGCAACTAATACAGATTGTGACAATTTCTGGCTCCTTTTCTCTCTTCTTTTCTTCTTGTTAGTCTCTGACAAGCGTTTGTGAAATTGTATATTTTCATTTTCACTTTGCTTTATGTCTGACTTTATGTGATTATTGTGTATGTCACAAATGTTTCGCAGCACTTTGATCTACATGTCTTTAGGAAAGGTACTATATAAATAAAGTTAGTGGACTGACACAGGGAAACACTTACTCTGTAAGGTAAGGGTGACACTTCTTTCCACCACACCGGCATCATTTGTTGCTACACACATGTAGTTGCCTGCATCTTCACTCTGTCACACGCAACATAAGTGCAAAAAAGTTAAAACAGTGAAAAGATGCATGCGTTTACATGGTATGCAGCTTAAGTCGCTGAGCCACAAGATCAAACACTCAAACTCACAATTTTACCAATATCACACTAAAGAGGTCTTAATCTAACTGTTTTCTTACCACTGTGCCATAGATGGCCAGAGAGCCGTTGTTTAGTTGACGGATTCGGTTGCTGATCTGGATGTTTATTCCATTTTTGCTCCACTGGATTTTGGGCAGTGGATCTCCTCGTACCTCGCAGTTCAGGATGGCATTACCCCCCAGAGGTTCAATTCTGTTGGAGTGAAGGTCCCCGTCAATGATGGGAGGCTCTGAATAAAAAGAAGAATGAGCTAAACTGAAAGTAGTCAATGTGAGATGGAGGAGAGTCAGAATGTTTAAGGGGAGAATGGTTTTACCTTTTACATAGACAAAGCCCAGTGACTTAATCGTTCCAACGCTGTTTTCTGCCACACAGGTGTAGGTACCAGAGTCATCTTTGCTTACTCTCTCAACCACCAGCTCACTGTGACTATTCATATGATCGTAGTGAACTACAGCATTAAGCGTAGGTGGATAAACAAGAGAGAAAAAAAGTCAGAGAGGGGAAAACTTGAAGGAAAACACAGCAATTGCATGAGAATGTTTCCTCTAAAAGCAAACATTTCATGACTAAAAAAAACCTGGGATGATGTTGTTGTTGAAGCTCCATTTGATTCTAGGTAAGGGGATCCCACTGACGCCACAGGCCAGCACAAGCCGCTCTCCCTTGTTGAGGGCCACATCTCCAAGTAGCTCGGTGAAAACGGGGTGAGTATGAACAGACAGAGTCACTGTCCAACTGTCCTGCCCAACTGAATTAGTGGCGACACAAGTATAGCTGCCGGCATCATCAAGCTAGGGCAGAGAGGGTTTTTAACAAATAAATGAATGGAACTAATGTTATTTACAGAACTGAGCAAAGTCAAACATATCGCAGACATTAACAAAACCGAATAGAAGACAATTAGATATCTGCTCTGTCAATTACTTTAATACCTGAGCACTGTCAATGACCAGCTCCCCAGATGGCAGGATTGTGTACTCCCCCATGATTTCACTGAGAGGATTTCCATCTTTTTCCCAGACCAGTCTGGGCTGTGGGATGCCCTCTGCCACACACGCCAGCTGCACATGACTGCTTTCCACTGCCATAACCTCCTGCTCTCCACCCCGAATGGAGGGAGGAACTGAAAAAGTGAAGGAGGATGAGAAAAAAGTGAGAATGACTCCTAAATTATTTGTTTTTCTATTGACTTTATTTCTAAAAGAGTAGTACAGTTATTCTTATATTCATTTAGTAGTGCTTTAATGTTTGTGAAACGTCAAAAATATTTGATATTTCAGCACAAATATGGCCTTAGACATGATCAAACTTTCACTGAAGTCTAAGAAGTAGAAATAAAATCCATCATTGAACTGAATGATGAAACTTGGTGATGCAGCAAAATGTAGAAGGTCCTGAAGTGAGCAATTCATGTGCGAAAAGCCACCATTGAATAAAGAAATTTCTCCCAGTTGATGTGCTGTACTGGTCAATAGTTTCCAAATTTAGCCAAATTTTCACAAAACTCTTCCCCATCATTGTCAAGTTATGTTCACTTTGATTGTTTAATTGGTTCTCTTTATTTAGTTGAAGATTTTCGTTAGAATGTCATGCTATTTTAGGTTATTATCATGCATAAAAACAGGAAGTTATACAGAATCCAGGAAATTTAAGGAATTGCTGTAAGTTGTAAAATGGTTGAACATGCTGTACTGTAACAGAAAAATAGAAGGGCCTCTGTTCCTCCAGTGCAAATTAAACATTTTCTCACAATAAGAGTAAATCAAATAAGTAACTGGCATACATAGCTTGTGAAAGTAGATGAATTGTGGCTTAAGATGAGTAACAAAAGAAAGATCCCATTAAAAGATAAAAAATCTGTGATTTGTTGAATAATGAACTAACTGCAACCTACTCTGTACAGTGAGGCTCATTTGCAAGCTGACAGTGCCTGCTGCATTGGCAGCAGTGCAAGTGTATCGTCCAGCATCAGTTGGCTTAATGAAGGCAATCTGCAGGGATCCTGAGCTGAGCACCCGCTGGCGTAGAGAGTCGCTCAGCTGCTGCCCGTCTTTAGACCATGTGACAGAGGGGGAAGGGGAGCCCTCAGTTTGGCACTGCAGCATCACAGAGGAGTCCACAGGTGCCACATATTCCCGAGTCTCTGAACGGATCACCGGAGGAACTGCAGGACACAGTTGGTGCAGTAAACATATTAGGTGTATTCATTGACAAGAATTGTGTTTTTACACAACTAAAGGCATAACAGTAACTTAGGGTAAAAGTAATTTAATTTGGTCAGCTCTAAAGTTGACAGAGCTGTAATAACTGCCATATTTTTACAGGTTTCTCGCTTCCCTTTAACCAACCAACATAATCAATCTGCCACTCAGTGTGTGACCTACCTTGCACCCTGAGTTTGGTCTTGCCCAGTGCAGTGCCTGCAGGGTTTTGAGCCACACATATGTACGTCCCAGAGTCTGACAAAGACGCCTTGGATATCTGCAGACTTCCGTTCGGGAGTATTGTGAAACTTCCACCTACCGTGAATCAAAAGAAACTTTGTCATAACTGATTTCATGTGATTATTGACTCACAAATACACAGGATAATTACCCATGGTGGGTATGTTAATGCCCTCTTTCTGCCAGGTAATGGTTGGTCTGGGTGAGCCTGTGGCTCTGCAGGGCAAAGTGATGGGGCTATTGAAGATCACATCCAGGGTGGATGGATGGGACTGGATCACTGGGAGTTCTGAGTATAGGGAGAAGAGGAAAGAACATGCTGTTATACTGTTATACTTAACTTTTATACACTGACTGAAGAGACTTTTCTTAATTTACTGTGCTATTATTGCTTTAGTGTGTGTGCTTCCATCCTTTGTCTTGTCATCTGCCTCCCAGTATGACTTATTAAAACTAGAGGTAAAAAATTGTTGAATGGAAGCTCCTATTACAACTGTAATTCCTAAAAAAGTTGTGGCACTGCGTAAAGTGTATATAAAAACAGAAAGCGATGTTTTTCAAATCTCAGGGAGAAATATTTCATTCAAAACGGAGCACAGAAAACATATGAAAAGATGAAAGTCAAAACTTTTACTATCTCAAGAAAAATATTAGCTCATCTTGAATTTGATGACAGCAGCACTCAAGTCCAATAAGTTAGGATAGGGACAACTGAAGAACTAAATAAAACAACAGCAAGAGGAATATGTTGTATATAATTAGGTTAAGAGTTGGGTATTTTCAAACAAAATAAATGCACGGTGCAAATATTCTGTCGTTTGAAAATGACAACTATCTGGTCCATAATTAGTGTAACAGCAGTGAAATATTTCAGCAGCTGTCTGCCTTTAACCAGTGGTAAAGTTTCAATTAATCAAACACTATAGAGTGGGTGAATAAGTAAGCTAAAAGCTTACAAAGCTTACAGTTTCATGTGGTCAGTTACACCTACTATGCCAAATCATAAAGTCCACTAAGAAAATTCTTATGAAGTTTTTACCCTGCACAGTGAGCTGCACGTGGCGGTGGGTGGAGCCTGCAATATTCTTGGCTGTGCATGAGTAGCGTCCAGCATGACTGAGCTCAGCAGAGGTGATCTCCACTGGACCTGAGCGAAGATCAACACACACACAAATTGCACGTAAGTTTATATATTCAACCACGGTTACCAAAGTCCTCACTGGCATAGTGTACATACATATCTAAAATAACTTGTTGTATGCTCTCAGCAGAATTCCATTAAACATGAGCTACTCTGTAGTGTAAATACTTCTTTAAAACTGTCCAAACTGACACAACAGCTTTCTTTGACGTACTTTTTGTCAAGAAGGGTTATGTATTTAGAGATATAAAAAAAAAACATCATTTGCATGGATATGATTTTTACCTGTTGGCATGATGCTGTATCCCTGTCCCTTATTAGGGAGCATCATGCCATCTTTGCTCCAGTGGATTGTGGGCTGTGGGACTCCAGATGCAGTACAAGCAATGACCACCGGGGACAGTCTGGTTACAACTAACTCCGTGGGTTCATCTGCTATAGACGGAGGAACTAGGGAAACAGATACAGACAGATAAGTTATAGTGTGAAATAGAAAAAAAAAAACTTCCCTTTGGTGAGTTAAACATTACAAATTAGGCTCACTAACCGATGACAGTGAGATTAATGGATCTGGAGTCACTCCCTGCCTCATTAGAAACCACACATTTGTACACAGCTGTGTCTTCCACTGAAGGGGCTATAATAACCAAGGAGCCCGATGATAGTAATCTGGAAATGATCAAAAAAGGTAAAGTTAATGTTTAGAAAATGTTTTACTACATATCATACTATCTACAAACCTGTAGAATTTTCATACTACATAAATACTCAAAGACTAGAGATTTATCTATTCTTCATAAAATAAGTACTCAATGAAATATGTTTAAAGCTCCAGTTTTGTCTATGCAGAACCAATTTGAGTTCTTAATATCTTAAATTAGTAAAGAGAGAGAGAAAACCTGGATCAACCTGTACATATTCTGATTCTGGTCAGTATTGATGGTTCGACCATTTTTCTGCCAGCTGACAGCGGGTTTGGGAATGCCGGTGGCCTCACAATATAAGGTGGTTTGCACGTTGACGATAACCGTCACATTGGTGTGACTGTCAGCTATGGAAGGAGGGACTAAAAGATAAAACACAAGGGTCACTAATCAATCACGTGACTATGGCTTTGTGTTACACAACTTAGTTTTGACATATTTTCCACCCACCATATACTTGCAGATCAACTCTCTTGCGTTGAGTCCCAGCTTGATTTGTTGCCATACACAGATAGCGTCCAGTATCAGTTACCTGAGCCGAGAGGATGTGTAAAGACCCATCCTCTGCAAATGTGTACCTGTGCACATTTTTACAAGTTAAATACAACACAGAATCTGTCAAAATGAAAATGTTGTAAAATACAGGAGACTTCATTGATATATATCATGTGCTTTGCCTTCGGTTATTTCCTGCCAATATGGCGCCATTCTTTCTCCAGGTGACCCGAGGTGGTGGCACTCCACTAACGATACACTCAAGCACTGCTGGCTTGTCAACGTGCACTGACACCATTTGGGAGCCGTCCTTGATGGTAGGCGCCACTGAGGGGACATGTGTTTATACTGAAAGACTGTTTTATTTTTCTATCATGATTAATTTGTGTCTATAAAAAGTTATTACAGAATTATTACAAAAATAAGTTGATACATTTTTAAGCTTTTATCTAACATATTCAAAAACTGTACCATTGACAGTCAGGTTAAACTGTCGCGTGGTTTTGCCAGCAATGTTACTCGCCACACAGGTGTACGGAGCTCTGTCACTGAGCTCTGCCATGTTGATCTGTAAGTAGCGACCGCCAGACAGGATGCGTACACGAGCAGAGGCCTGCACACAGGACAGCAATCATTTACAAATATAAGCCAGGAATGATGACAACATTGCAGTGGTAGTTTGGTATTTTTGTTAATAACTAACCTGCAGTGGTTTGCCATCTTTGAGCCATGTCAGAGTTGGAGGTGGAACAGCATCAGACTTGCACTCCAGAGTTACCTGTCTGTTCTGCAGGACTGACACATCTTGAGGTTTGCTTTCCCCCGCAATGTTAGGAGGAACTGAAATGTCATTCACCAAAGATATGTACTGTCATCAATTCTATAGTTCACTTCCTTTTTAAAAGCACATTATTCAATCTTGTAAAAATCTTGGGTATAGAAAATAGATGGATGGATGATTGAAAATAGTAAAAGACAACCTATCAAACCCCGAAACAGAGAATGTTATTATTTTACAAAAAAATAAAAGTTAATTTTGATGCAAGCAACAAAACTCAATGAAGTTAAACAGAATGATAAAAATCATTCTGTTCTTATTTACATTTTACAAAGTATCCAAACTTTTAGGAACAGGGTTGTAGATGAAATACAAAGCACAGGCCTTTTTTTCCTCTAAATCATGTACATGGCATAATGCAACATGTATCACTTTGTTACTCACCATGCACCCGAACCAGGAACTCCTTATCATCATCTCCTGCTGGACTGTTGGCTAAGCAGCTGTATCTGCCTGTATCCTCCAGCTGAGTGTGAAAAAGTGGGAGTTAGTATGGGAACAGAGGAGAAGGATTGTGTTATCATGTGCAACATCTGGTGGGTGAATGGTGTCAGTGTTTTATAACAAAGCGTAAAAATATTAAATGAAATGATGCTGTATTATGAGGATTTCACCATAGTGGACTCAGGTGACTGACCTGTGCGGAGGCCACACGAAGCACCTCTCCTCCGCGGAGGAGGCGCAGGCTGTCTATCTGTGGGAGTGGGCGTCCATCTTTCAGCCAGGTCAGAGAGGGTGCAGGGATACCTGTAGCCTCACACTGGAGCTCCAGGACGTTATTAACCACCACGGATACTTCTGATGTTACACCAGATCCTTCAATGTGTGGAGGGTCTGACAATGACAGTGTAAACCAAGTGAAATTAATTTTTCCTGTGTCTTTGAATCAGAAATTGAAAGAGAGTCAGAAGTATAATCTTTCACTCACTAAGAACCTTCAGGTTGAAGTGACGGCTAGCTTGACCAGCAGTGTTGCTAGCTATGCAGGTGTAGCGTCCTGTGTCATTAACCTGGGCTTGGCTAATCTGTAAAGTGGTATTCAGGTTCAGGAGAATGATGTTGTGATCAGGGACTAGAGTCAGTCCGTCTTTGAGCCAGGAAGTGGTTGGAGTTGGTGTGCCATCAGCAATACACAGCAAAGAAGCCAAGTTTCCCTTGACTACAGTCACAGCTTCTGTGCTTCCTGTTCCATCCAAACCAGGAGGAACTGAAAAGATTCATTTAAGAGCTCATTTGTTTGTTTTTTTTTAATCAGTTTCACAGGGGATCTCCCATAGTATGCATTAATAGACTCACCATGAACCTGCATGTTGTAATGTCTGTTGTCCACCCCCGCCCTGTTTGATGCAACACAGGTGTAGCTTCCACCATCAGACGCCTGGATTCGTGTGATCCTGACACATTTAAAGTTACAATGTCTCACTAAAAATTTACCAACTATTTGTTTTCTGAAGAAAAACAGTATTTTGGGGGTAGATAACAGTATTGTTAGCATTATAGATTAATATGTAAATGTGCCAATTTCCACTTGATATTTATTTGTAGTTGCATGGTTGTCAAGGTGGGAAAAGCAGATTAATAGAAGTCTAATATATTTTCAATAAAGAAGTTTTAAGATAATATCTCGTGGCAGAGTTAACAATATTTGCTATTTCACATAACAAATATGAATGTGTTACACCACAACTTTCAGTTATGGCAAGACTCTCCTCTTCATTTTCCCTGTCCACTGACCTACCGGAGCACCTGTCCAGCTGAGAGGAGCTGTATGTTGGAGGAGACTGGCAGAGGCAGACCATTCCTCAGCCAGTTCAGCTGCGGCAGCGGAGATCCAGTAGCAACACACTCAATGTTGACAGAACTGTCCAGAACTGTGGTCAGGTCCGAAGCAGCCTCATTGTTGCCAAGTATAAAAGGGGGTACTGTGTTGGCAAATGGAAAGTAATGTCAGTAAAAGGGAAACAACTTAGTCATGTCATCAACAAGAATGAACAAGATATCGTCTTTACTGGATGCTACAAGTGGTGTGAATTTGAAAAATGAAATAAACCCACCATATACATTCAGATTAAAAATCCTTCCCTCTTCTCCAGCTGCATTGGTGGCCACACAGGTGTATTTTCCACTGTCTGCAGGGTTAGCTCGGATCACAGTGAGTGTGCTGCCATCAGGGCTGACCCTGAGTATGAATATACCAAACATCCCTTATCCGAAACACAATTCAAGTAATGTTTTAAAATATTAATATATCATATCAATATTAAAGGTCAATTTCCGGAGGCAGATTGTGGGGATGTTATGTCATCTATATCTAGTTGACAATTACATACCTTTGCCTTTTTAATGCTATTTATCTAGGCTGGCAGAATCCAAAATTCCAACTTTTCTCACTTTGCTTTAGTAGCACAAATTTCTGTACCTGAGGCCTTCGTTTCCCACGTTGATGACCTTCCCATCCTTCAGCCACTGGATGATTGGAGTAGGGGTACCCTGAGCTTCACAGACCAGCTCAATGCTTTTATTTAGCAGGACTCCCATCTCATTGGGCATCTCAGATCCAGAGATACTAGGTGGGACTAATAGCGAATTCTTGGTTAGCAGAAATCCAGTTGATGATGGTAGAAATGTTTGGGTTGTCATGATAAATGGATTTAGATTATCCAGTTAGTTAAAATACGATTACAATACTGTGTAATCGTAAAGATGTTAACCTTTTTTCTACAATAGATTGAGACTTACAGTAAAGATGTGCATGTACCTTGTATGGTGAGGTGATAGCTCTTGTGTGCTTTTCCCTCCACATTGGAGGCAACACATGTGAATGTGCCACTGTCAGAAAGCTGCAACCGAGCAATCTGAAGTTTACTGCCCCCTGAGAAGATGTGCATCTCCAAAGAGTCTGAGTTCTCTATGAAGGAAACGTGAAGTTAATTTATTTTTACAAGATGACAATGACAAAGCCACTGTACCGAATTCCTCTTCTCAAACCACGTAATACCATGTGATTTATTCTTATTTTTGTTTGTTCCCATTTGGTAAAAGTCAACTGGTATTTTGATTATAAAATAACAATGAATCTCTTTTCTCAGGAGGACATTCACGATAACAAACATGCTTCTGCTGTTTATGTGTTTGCAAACACCTTAAAGTCTATCAACTGTAAACTATATTAAACCTGTGGTAGTATCTTAAAAATTCTGAATATGTCTCTGGCCTCTGATTTCTTTCTTGTCAGTTTTAAACAGTGTTAAGTGACTATAGATCAATCTCCAAACTGTCTTTTATATCTAAGGATCTGGAGAAAGTCATCTCTGCACAGTTGATATAATTCATGAATGATAACAGCTTCCAGTCTGGTTGTAGAGCTCTTCACAGTACAGAGACAGCTCTTATTAAAGTAACCATTTATCAGTTACTGAGTAAAGATAGAGGATACTCCTTGATTTTGGTTATTTCACAGTCCATCACAACATTCTCTGCATTGTTTAGAATCATGGGTTGGAATTATGGATTCGGCTCTTAGCTTATTACACCTATTTCTCTCTAACAGAAACTTTTTAGATACTCTGAGTAACTTTGCCTCCTCAACGGCTCAGCTGACTTGTGACGTACCATAGGACTCTCAGTGCTTGGCTCCTTTCTGTTCTCTGTTTACATCCTACCGCTTTTCCAGCTTATTCTACCCCATAATGTACTCTACCATTTTTATGCAGATGACACGAAGCTGTACATGACAATACAATCCACAGATCCAAGAGGCCTAATCTTTGTATGGATGTCTCAAAGTGTCCTTAAATTCAATAATGATATGCGTGAAGTTATTCTGTTTGATTCCCTAAATTCTGTCCATCCTATTAGTTCTAATCTTGGCAGTATTTAAAAAACCATCACAAGAATCTAGTGTTAATATTTTGTTCTAACCTCTGTTTTGATGTTCAAAACAAACATATTTTTCAGTTTTGATTTTTCCAGCTCAAGACCAACTTAAAAATCAGGACATTCCTTTCAGCTGCTCACATACAAAAAGTTATGCATACGATTATCTACTCTTGCCTTGACAACTGTGATTCCCTTTATTCAGATATCATTTAGGGCTTCCTCTGTCGCCTTCAGTTGATTCAAAATGCTGCAGCTCGGCTAATTACCAGGACCAGAGGCATGAACACATCACTCCTGCTCTTGTCTCCCTGCACTAGCTCAGTTATATTTTGTCTTGATTTTAAAATCTTATTGCTCCACTTCAGATCTTTAAATGACTTTGCCCACAATTACACCTCAGACCAGGTATGTGCCCTCCTTACCATTAGGATACACAGACAGTGCCCTGCTAACACTTCAAAAATCACATTTCGTGACAAAGAGAGATTGGGCCTCTCACATTAGAGCCTCTATCTTATGGAACTCTTTGCCCAATAAACTCAGGCACATGAAGAGTTGAGCTACCTTCAAATCCCTTCCTGAAACTTTTTGAATCTTTTTGAAAATTCCTTTGGCAACGATACATTTATCACACATCCAGCCTAACTCAAGAAAAGTGCTATACAGATAAATATTTAAAAAAAACATAATTATTATCATTATTACAAGGGCCTACCTATGGCGCGTCCATTTTTCAACCAAGTGAGACTGGGTGGAGGGATTCCAGTAGCATCACAGGCAAAAGAAACTGGGTTACTGATGGTTTCCACAACCCTCTCCACTGCTGGACCATCGATACTGGGAGGAACTACAGAAGGAGAAATCTCTTTAATGCTACTCTTCATATTGAAATGTTTGCTCCAAAGCATGTTTTTTTTAATGAATTTTCAGATGTAAAAATAATTTTTTTTATCATATTCTACCATGGATGTTCAAGTGGAAGTTCTTGTCCACTTGTCCAGCAACATTGGTGGCCAAGCAAACATACTGTCCTGTATCAGATACCTGCAAAAAAGATTAAACATAATACGTTTCTTTTATCTGCAAGTTCTTGGAAACCACAACAAACAACATGATATCTCGCACCTCGGAGCCTCTAATCTCAAGGATCCGCCCCTCTGCCAGAATGCGCAGGTTGGCTGATTCGGTCACCACTCTGCCATTCTTGTACCAGGTGATGGTGGGGGGAGGGATGGCATTGGATTCACACTCCAGAGTTATTGATTTGCCAACCAGCACATTAACCACCACAGGAGAGTCTCCGCTATTACCTCGGATACTGGGAGGAACTGCAAAGCAGAGAAAAGATTAACATTAGTCACTAATAAAAAAAAAAAGGCCTAAAAGTCAGAAGCTTATGGTACATTAGAAACAATAAAGATGTGAACTCACCAAATACAGTGAGATAGATATGTTTGTAAGCCTCCCCTGCTGCATTCATGGCCACACAGCTGTACTTCCCCCCATCTGATACTTTTGCTTTAAGAATCTGTAAAGTACGACCACCTGAAGACACAAATGAAAAAAATACAATCAGAATCTAAAGTAATCGACTGTTGTTGTTTCATCTGGGTAATTTTTCAACATCATGCTAACATTTACCATCTTTTTAATGTAAACCAGCCTCACTGGTTGCCACCTGCTTCCTGAAGCCTAAAACTGAATTTTTAAAATGTGACCCTAAAACAGCTCCTATCAGTACCTGGCATGATGAGTGAATTAGTGTTAGCCCGGATGGGCCCCCTGTCATTTAGCCAGCTCAGTGAGGGAGGAGGGAAGCCAGAAGCTTCACAAGAGAGAGACACAAAGTTGTTCACCACCACCGTCACATTTTCCGGACTAACACCGATAATGGTGGGAGGTACTGCAAGGCAGAAAAAAAGCAGAATTCAATATAGCGAATAACGTCTTTCTAATTATCTTGGAAGCAGAAAAACAGAAGATTTTGTCTCCTTCATTATACTGACATGATTCCACATGTCCAAAAAGGCAGATCAACTCCTCAAATTTAACAAAAAAAGGTATTCCAGTATGTTTTCAAATAACTCACCATGAACATTAAGATTAAAGTGTTTCTCTGCACTTCCAGCCACATTGTCAGCCACACACACATAGCGCCCTGTGTCAGATACCTGAGCAGTCAACACCTGATGGAGGAAATACTGCATGATAAGCAAAAATATAAATCTACACCGTCTTACTTGTTATCAATTTAGCAATGTTAACCGCAGATACCATGTTCACAGATAATACATATATAAGTGAATTTTGAAAACATTAAATATCTTGACTGAAAGCTGTAATAGCTTACAAAAACTAAGTTTTTCACACAAAGGATTTTCTCTTGTGAGAGGTGATAATAAAGGTAGGTCAAACGTTTTTATGAAAGAATTTGTGCTCATTCGAAAATAAAGTGATGAAGGGATGATATACTTACTGTTTGTAACAATAACCTAAATAATTTAATGCATGTTTTCTTATTTCACTCATATTAAAGGATGACAAATTGCCAAAAACAATCAGTATTAGCAAATGGCTATCAGCCAAAACATTAGTCTTAATGACAGTATTGGTATCAGCCCACAATTTCATAATCCGTTCATCTCTGAAACGAAACTGAATCGACAGTTAAAATAAAAAACAAAGGAAAACAAAGGAAAAAAAAGCACCTATCCAAAATGCAATGGACCACAAAAGTCTAACATTGCAGGTTGCATTTATGGCAGGGTTCTGTGTCCTGTCAACTAAACAAATTCTACATTCAAGTTTTTTTTTTTTATTAGATATTTTACTCAAGTATTGGAATTTCTACATGAAGTCTTGATGG
The DNA here is from genome assembly GCF_036924035.1 of Leuresthes tenuis. Lineage (NCBI taxonomy): Eukaryota > Metazoa > Chordata > Actinopteri > Atheriniformes > Atherinopsidae > Leuresthes > Leuresthes tenuis. The sequence goes on along the minus strand of NW_027325361.1, from coordinate 9,159,165 downwards.
TTTGATAGTGTTGTACCTGTTGTATCGCTGAAACCCATCTAATCTGTCTGCGTTTCCTGGTTGTTACCTGAAGTGTTCGTCCATTGGACATAATTCTATGTGGCTCCTGAGAGCTGAGTAACTGGCTGTCCTTGAACCAGGTGATCTTGGGGGTGGGGTTTCCATCCACATGGCAATCCATTTGGGTAGTTTTGTTGACCAGGACGGTGACTTCATCAGGCATGTCGCTGTCTGTTCCACGTATGGTCGGAGGTACTAGTGCAGGATAGATATACAATATCATAAGTGGCTCAGTTTAAAAAGACTTTACCCCCCAGTACTGTTAAACTCATCAAAAACTCACATAGGACTCTAACATCATACTGGATGGAGTCTTCCCCTGCTTCATTGATGGCCACACAAGTGTACCTGCCGGAGTCTTCAGTCTGGGCTCGGGGAATCTGTAACACTCGCCCCCCTGAGAATAAAACAATAAGAATGGTTATGAACTTATTTTCTGTCTTGTTTCCTATCTTTCTCACTGTTTTTTCATCTGTCTCACCTGGCAGGATTAAAACTTTGTCATTAGAGGTTAACAGTTGTCCATCTTTGTACCAGGTGAGTGTCGGAGGGGGTACGGCGTTTGTCTCACAGTACAGAGAGATGGGGTTGTTAAGTATTACATCTCGAGCATCCCCTCCAAACCCTGTGGGAAATGTGGCATCACCAACTCCACCAGGTCTCTTGAAATGAGGTGGAACTGAAAAGAGTGGAAAATATTTTAACCGCACAATTTTTTAAAACCTGTTGTTGTTATTGTTAAAACCCTTTTGTTTTGAGGGTTGAAACACAGTAACGCAAATGCTTCTGGATTCATCCCTGAGAATATATTGTCTGCAGTTATTGGTGTTAGTCTCAGTTAACCCGTGAGCATCAGTCAACCCAGTTCACCTTGTATATTTACATCAAAGTCCTTCTCATCCTCTCCAGCAATATTCGAGGCCACACAGGTGTAGCGGCCCGTGTCCGATACCTGCGCATGCTTGATCTGAACAATACGGCCATTGGCTGTGATGGACACGTGGTCATCAGTCTGCAGAATCTGTGGAAAAAAGAAGCCTTTTAAGAAGAATCTCCTACAGATATAAACAGCAAAATGAAGACAAATACTATTAACCTCTACCTGTCCATCTTTATACCACAGCAGTGCTGGGGAAGGAAAGGCCTGAGCTACACACTCCAGGGTCAGTGTACTGTTGATCTTGATCTTGACCTCTTTAGGGACCAGTCCCTCACCAGGAATATCATTCTTATTGATCTGTGGCGGAACTTGAGTAAAAAATATTTTTAAGTTAACACTGACTCAACATGTTTAATTCAAGTAAAAATGTAATTGTTAGAAATCTGATGACTTTTATGTATAGCCATGCTTTCATAGATGCAGAATTCTCACCATAAACCTTGACCTCATAGTGTTTCAGTGTCTCTCCAGCCTCATTTGTAGCCACACAGGTGTACCTTCCAGCATCTTCCTCTTTAGCATTCAGAATCTGCAGTGTTCGCCCACCTGTAAAGGCAAAGGTAAAAGATATACCACGCTATTCTAATTCTAATGTATAAAGTCTCTTTTCAGCACATGAGATCTCTAACCTGGCAAGACTCGGACATTGCGAGTGGATTCAAATAGAGTGCCATCTTTGAGCCAAGTGATCAGAGCAGGTGGGTAAGACTGAACTTCACACACCAGTGAGGTGGGGCTGCTCAGGGTTACCGTAACCTCCTCAGCGGAAATGTCAGGATCTGACCCAGCAATGGTGGGAGAAACTGGTAAATAAAAAGAGTAGGAACACACATCTGATGAGATTATGGCTATGACTGCATTTTTAAAAAAGTTGCTTGTTTCACTTATAAAATGTTTCCAGGAAGATAAAGTAGAGTTGTCTTTGTACCCAGGACATTGAGATTGAAATGGCGGCTGCGGTCTCCTGCACTGTTTGACGCCAGGCAGCTGTACCTGCCGGTGTCTGAAACTTGGGCTTCAGAGATTTGGAGAAAGCGGCCATGAGACAACACTTGGTGGCGCCTGTCAGGCAGCAAAAGTTGTCCATCCTTCAACCATTTAATCTCCGGTACAGGGTTACCTGGGAAATTATTAAAGGCAGTTAACAGAGACTAACTTAAAACAGAAGTGATCAAGACTTTTTTCATTAGGAGATTGTGTCATTTACCTGATGCCTCACAGGTAAGAGTGATGTTGTGTTTCTCCTTTACTTTAGTATCCACAACAGTTCCCTCCTCCACAATACTCGGTGGAACTGTCAATCAAATCAGTTAAATGGTTCTCATGGTCTTTCACTGATCATTGTATCTCTCTTTAAGTTTAATCTAAACAAACATCTGAATGAATGAATGCAAAGTGACTTAAATCTGGACATTTTGAAGTAATTCTAAGGAATAACATTAAAAACGACAATAATAGACATCTAGTGCTTCTTTACCAAGGATGTTGAGGTCAAAGTTCTTCCTTTCTTCTCCAGCGCTGTTAGAAACGACACAAGTGTACCTTCCAGCATCATCAACTGCAGCATGCAACAGACGAAGACTCCGACCACCTAAAGGTGAAATGGGTCGGTTGCAGTTATCTGAAAATATGTCCTTTTCCAAGAAGATGTAAACAATATCCAAAGCCTGGTGAGAGCACATTACCTCCCTCTATAGACAATGATCAATCAACACAAAGGATTGGCACATTTAATTGCACAGCAATTAAACGCTTACAAACAAGTTTAATTAGATTTAAAACCAATTGAGGCTTTGCTGTGCAAGGGCTCTTAAAAAAGTTCAGAGAAAATAAGGGACAAATACTAGTTCCAGTCAAACCCTCAATTCGTTTTTCTTGATGTGTTTTATGAGCTTTTGACATGACAATATCAGTATCTCTTCCTCCGTCAATACTCAAATGGTCGAACACAAACTGACCTGAGAGGATCCGTACTGAGCTAGTTGCCTTAACTGGCTGACCATCCTTTAGCCAGGAGACAACAGGAAGAGGGATACCGGAAGTTTCGCAGCTCAGAGCAACAGGATTCTTCACCACAACACTCACATTTTCTGGAAACTGCACCTGACCAATTATACTCGGTGGGACTGAATGATGAAAGACGAGTTGAAGGAAGGGAACTTCAGGTATTATTACTTAAATGAATAACAAAAATCAGCTAAAACAATCACAAATCCATACCATGCACACTGATGTCATGCTTGCTGTCTGCCTGTCCTGCCACATTAACAGCGATGCAGGTGTACCGTCCTGTGTCTGACACCTTAGCATCTTTAATCTGCAGCAATCTCCCCTCGTTTAGGATTTTTGCACCATGCTGGCCTGTGATGGGTCTACCATCCTTCAACCATGTGACTGCAGGTCTCGGAACGCCCTCTGCAGCACACTGTATGGTCACATCACTCCCCTTTGTCACCGTAACATCCTCATTGTCGCCTTCACTGCGTCTGATGGAAGGGCGAACTAAAGTGAGAAAAGACGGTGAGCTGTGTTTCATTCAAGTAACCAAAATAGCACAGCAAACTTTGGTAACTATACAGTGTTTCCAAATGATTACATGTTATATAGCTTTAAAATGTATAGATATACAGTATTTGCATAGTATATATATACTATATACATATAATCATGTTGTCAGTAATAATATATAAAGATCCAGTTCTTAAAGTAATCAACACCAAACCTAAAGTATTTGTTTCTCTTGTCAAAAGGAGGCATACCCTTAGTATTTGGTAAATACTTCTCAATTTTAGAGGACTGTTGCTTATCTGACTGTACCCTCTATATGTGTGTGTTACACATCACCTTGTGTAAAGGGAAAGATTCCCAATGTATCAATAGCAGGATTTTAGTGATTTCACTACCCTGCATCAGAGAAGATCTCTCTGACAGTACAGTTATCATTTGATTTTCTTTCCAGTGATAAAAACAATTAGGAAAATTAAATTAATTTGATCAGTAGATGATTAGATGTTGTATACGTACCATAAACCTGCAGGCTGTACTCCTTGGAGGTGGTGCCGGCTGCGCTGGAGGCTGTGCATGTGTAAGAGGCTGTATCTGTCCTCTCAGCACTGGAGATCTGCAGCTGACGGCCTCCTGATAAAACCCTTAACCGCTGATCTGACTTAAGCTCAGAACCTAAAACATGCAGAAAACACGGAGACAATTAAAGTGCTTCAATATCCTGTCCACATAGTATCTGTGCTGTGACTCTAACTTCTTGTCCCAATGTCTTTTACAAACGTGCACATTTACCATCCTTCCTCCATGTAAGGTTGGGAGGCGGTATGCCACTGGACTCACACACCAAAGTGATGAGACTTCCCTCAATCACTGTCCTAGGAGATGCCTCATCTGAGCCGTGGATACTGGGAGAAACTGCAAAGACAACATGACACCAAAAGGAGGCACTCAAATCCCATTAAGTCATTCTGGTAGATTTTACATTGAATTTACAGAGAGAAGCAGAAGTATTGATATGGTCTTAAAACCTAACTTTGTATCTAAATAATTCCTCCTTTGCCAGATCGATGCTCTTTTTTCACATCCAACACTTATTATAGAAAGAGTGGATGTGAATATAAATGTTACTGCAGAACATACAGTACATCCTGCCTCAGGTCAGTTGAAACACCACATACTATGGTCTCTGATGAGTTGGCAAACTCCACATAAAGCTGAAAATCAACAGTACATTTAACTGTTGCTTTGTCAAAATTAACTTCTAAGAATATGGTAATGACACACAAACTGTTATTGGTGAAAATTAAGATAAACTTACCCCACACATTGACGTTGTAGTTCTTCTCCGTCTTTCCAGCAACATTTGTGGCTTCACAAGTATATCTGCCCGCGTCCTGAACCTGGGCACTATCAACCTACCAATTAGATTCACAGAAAGTTGTTTAAGTTTAGGAAATAATGCACAAATATATCATCTCTGAAGTTAATGAAAAAAGAAGCAATGCCAAAAAGGAAACTGTCATCATTGAAATGGTTATTTATCATAGCGAGCACCACAAACTGCGTTTCTGATTGAAACGATTAACCTCTAACATACTCTACCTTGAGTAAACTTCCATCTGCAGATACAGTCAGACCAGGTTTGATAAAGAGGGGGCGACCATCTTTGCGCCAGGAGAGTGTAGGCGGAGGGACTGCATTGCTCTGGCAGTGCAGCTCCACTGGACGTCCAAGCATTACTGTTGCATTCACCTCCTCACCCTTGATGTTGGGTGGCACTGTGGCAGACATGAAGCCAAGTCACTGAAAATGTTTTGGTGATTGAATAAATTCTCAGACAAAATCACATCTATGGTGTGAACAATTCCCAATAATTCTAGGTGGATATTTTGATGCTCTTTAACGTTAGATGTAGGTTAATGTAAAAGTAAATCTGCTATGTCATGTTCTGTGCAGGCAACTCTTCAGATTACCTCATGAGTGAACCAAGAAATTGCTTCCTGAAATGCTCAGACACCTAGAATGTAATAACACCATGAAACCAGTTCTACATTTGCTTGTGAATTGGGGCAGCTTAATTTCCCAGATGTTTATCAGACCTAATCTCCCGAGAAATTGCTAAGAAGTAGTGAAATTTGAAATGACTCAGACAACAAAGACGCGTGTTGCTAGGATTTTTCACAACATGAATATCCTGTGCATCTGGCTTTTAAATGTTTGAGAATAAAGCAAACACCTGTGAGACTACAAAAGGGAAACCATTTGAGAGAAATTAGCTAACAACTGTGGAGCATCAACTTGTGAATAATCACATCTGTATTTTAACACAAGACAGAAATCCTTAGCCTTTTAATGTCCTCACTAAGAAAAAAAAGACAATGAGGAAAACGTTCTTTCCTTGGGGTAATAACAATAAGAATCAATGTTTTACACATGGTTGACATGTCACTTGATGAAATGGTGAGATAATCAAAATCTAAAAAAGTACTGGCATGACATGCACTTACTTTTAGCACTACATAAACCTAAACCAGGCGGAACAGACAGTTTAGGCAGTTTTAACCTCCACAAATGTAGTATGGCCGCTGAAAAGTGTGCTCTATCAGATTAAAGAACAAGACATTAAAGGACTAAAAACATCATCTAGTTCAACAGGCATTGTTCATCATTCTTACAAAGGACAGTCCACCTTTTTTCTGGCCTGGTCTAGTAAAAAACTTCAGATCTATTTCCATGACCTCATGTTAATTGGAAGACAAACCACAAGTCACTGTGGAAGGACAGAAACAGGCCATCTGCTCAGTATTTGGCCAGACACACGAAGCTGCTTAAAAATGGTAGCAATTAAGCCAAACAATCTAGAAATCTGCCTCTCTGAGGACAAGCTCGTTTCTCTTTTTAAACCAAATGTCATTATGCATACATTATTTATACGAGACATACATGGATAGACACAGACAAGCACAGAAAATACAATTCCTACATCTAAACTTCTTGTCTTTAATCAAGATCTGTTACATTAGGTTTGGTAAGACCTGTATAATAACATATTTGTCATCAAGCTCAGCCCCATGAGGGGATCTGACAAGGTTTACTGAACCCCAGTCAAACCATATTCCCTCCACATGAACATATTTTACTCAAGGCCTTTGTCAGTTGTATTAGGATTTGAATACATGTGTTTTTGTGTTTAGTCTGGAGCTCTGCTGAGAGACACAGTACAGACAGCTGTAATCATTTGTTAGTTTAAAAAAAAGACCCTAGAGACACGAACAGGAATATTTTCTCCAGAAGAGGGAATCAGTGCCTGCAAGAATCTGAATACCAATTTCAAGTTTATCTCGAAGCTGTCAAATGTTTAAAGATGTTTCTTAACAAACTGACTCTATTCTAATTTAGTGTGGCATCTTCTCAAGGTTTGAATCATGATGATGGAGAAAGCTATGTTATTGTTGGATTAAAAAGGGTTCTGTAAACCAGAAGTAAACAAAAAGAAGAATCTACTCCCAAATGTCAAAGCAGGGGTTAGGGGACTGAAACCCGCGATTACACACTTTGACTGAGACTAACACTTGAAATAAGCTCATTGTTTGTTGATGTTGTGGCAAGTTTGTTCAAATTATTTATTTGGGGAAATACTAATTGTTGTGCCTTTGTATAGTAAAAAAAAAGGGTTGTACAATTTGATTAAGTTTTTATGAAATGTACATTAAGAGCATTAAATAGCAAATTTTGCTGTGAATCTTAAAGAAGAAGAAGTTGAATAATTTCTAAGCTTAGTCCACTTTAAGTCAGCTTTAATCTAAATAATAATCACACACAACATCATAAAAGGCTGCTTTTACAGAATATTAACGTGTTTTTGTACAGTGAAGTTTCGTCCATACACGTATGTATGGACAACAACTGGCAAACAGAGACTTTCTCACCATAAACGCTCAGGCTGTACTCTCTCTGTTGTTCTCCTCCAGCGTTTACAGCCACACAGGTGTATCTTCCAGTATCACTAACCTGTGCACTGTTCAGAGACAGCACTCTACCACCAGACAACACCTGAGTGAAAGAGAGGAACTGGTCACAGGCCTGATCAGAGCAATCAGCGCACACACACACTCAAACAACACAGAGATGTAAAAAGAAAAAGTCACCTGCAGAAATATACAAAAACTAAAATATTCTATATATTACAATCTGGGGATACATTATGTCACATTTTGCACCATTAAAAACATGCATGTTTTTTTAGCCTACCTACATGATGATAGTGATAGAAGTTTTGATAACGTGTATCTATAAACTTGCTTTTGGTCTCATCAAAGTTGCACCAAAAAATGTTTGGATCAATCCTTGATTTAAAAAACAATGAATTGATCAATGAATTGATGGGCACCTGTATGCCATGTGAAACACTCGCCACAGGGCTGCCATCTTTTAACCATGTGAGACTGGGCATGGGAACACCAGAGGCTTCACACTCCAGCCTGGCAGCCTCATTCACCACGACTGTAACTGTACCACCTTGGCTGGAGATAATCGGAGGCACTGTAAGGCACAAGAATGAAAGACATTGGAGGTACCATTGTTTATTTATCATAACTGGATAAACGCAGCAAACATATGTTTCATGAATGTTTAAAAAACAACACCCACCAAACACCTGTAGGCTGTAAAGTATCTCTGCAGCTCCAGCCACGTTGACAGCGACACATTTATACATTCCAGCGTCAGACAGTTGTGCTCTCTCAATCTCCAGCACCTGGCCTTGCTTCAGCATTGACACACCAGCTGCACCGGTCAGAGGTCGGCCATCTTTGTACCAAGTGATAGCTGAGGCATTGGAGTTTTACATGAAGCATTAATTCATTTTAAAATGAATAAGAAAGACAGTAAAATAAATCATTGATTGAAAACTGGACATGATGAATAAAATGCTCTAATAAAGCAGCAATCTGCAGGTGTACTCTAATTGCAACCATAATCTATTTCAAGTTGTATTGAGTAGTCTTCAACTAGAGACAGAGGCCATTAACTTGTTTATTGAGGTGATCAGTTAATTGAGAAGTGGGTTGATTTTCACAAATTGCACAGTCTGTAATGTCACTGTTGCACCATTAAAGTAAAGCTGGGACTCTGTGTCAAATATAAATGAAATACAATGATTTACATATTTTACAGATAAATAGTTCATTCACTACAGAACATAAATGCACATCAAATGTTTATAGTGAGACATTGTAGCACTTTTAACAAGACGCACGGCTCCTCTTTTCTATGATCTAGATAGAAGACGCAACATCTCTGGTTTTCCAAGAAGATTTTAAATTTCAATTTGTCTGACCACAACAGCTCTCAGTCTGTTTTACACGAGTTGTGTACAAAGAATACAGCAGTGTTTCTGGGTTATGATCACATACTGCTTCTTGTTTGCAGGAAGAGCTTAAATTTGCATTTGCAGATGGCGAACTGTGTTCACAGACAGTGATTTTCTGAGCCCATGCAGACATATCTTTAACACGCATGTTTTTAATACAGCACCATTTGAGGGCCCGGAGATCATGTTATCTAATATTCATTTTTGGCTGTGTCCCTTGTGGATAGAGACGTCCTCAGATTCTCTTAATCTTTTGATGTTATTATCTACTGTAGATGATGAAATGTTCAAAGTCCTTGCAACTTTACGAATCTGAAATTGCTCCTGACTTTTTTGCAGATTCCTAAACCTCTGCCCAGCTTTACCCATGAGACACTTTGCCTCTCTAAAGTGCTTTTTCATACCCAAACATGTTACTGACCTGTTGCAACATGTTCCCCCAGCTTCTTCTTTGTATCACTTACTTTTCCAGTCTTTCGTTGTTCCCATCGCAACTTTTTTAAAACAATTTGCTGCCATCAAATTGAAGATGAGCTAACATTTTCAGCTTTTGATGTGTTTTGTGTTCTATTGCCATTAAACATTGTTTTATGAGTAGTCTTACCAGGCAATGGGCTGCCTGTGGCCTTGCACTCAAGCTCAGTGGGAAAGCCTGACAAAATGGTCTGGTTGATGATCTCTCCAGAGAAGGCGATTATAGGAGGCTCTGAGAGACACATACAGTATTACATGGAAGTACAACAATTTATTACATGATATTCACAAATCTCCACCTAGTCTCTTGATAACACAAAGGAGAGAGACTAAAGATGTACCACGGAAGCCAAAAGATGAGTGAAGCAAGGGACACATGTTGAGAAATTGTGTGGTGTTTCTGTGAATTACCATGGACACTGAGTTGAATATGCTGTTGAGCTTCACCAGCTGCATTGGTGGCCAGGCAGGTGTATCTCCCTGAATCTTCAAGTCTCGCCTCTGTGATCTTGAGAGTTCTGCCTGCCGACTGCAGCTTTGGTAGTTATAGGTACAGACACACAGAACACTGAGAGTTACTTATCAAAAATTAAACTTGTTCATCTGACACACATCACTCTGAAGGTGACAGGAAGGAGTGAATACTACCTCTTTCAGACAATTTACATCTCAGAGGATACTGACTGACCTATCACCATATCCTACATACAAAATACAAGTTTTTGCCCTCTAACAGATGAAACCACCGATGATAAAAGCTCTTTTGTGCTTTCCTCTATTAAACTTTTAAACAAATCTGAGTGAAGCTGAGTGAATCTTTTCATGTTTTTTTTTTGTTTTTTTAAATCATTGGGCAGCTCCGCAATATGTGTTATTTAGCTCAACAAAAATGTATGACACTGGGAACTTTATGCAATCTATCATTATGATAAACTTCTGCTGCAAATGTCAAGGCATCTATTGACGCAGCATTTAAGCCCAAGACAAATTTCCCTAAAGGGGAAAATATGGGATATTGTATTATATATATACTTTGTACAGTATCATATTGTATGAGTCATGCTGTATTGTTTGTATAGTATAATTAAGAAATGTATAACTGTCTGGTAACAGTTTAATTCCACAAATATGAAATTGCCTGTGACAGACTAACTGAAATTAGTAACACAATCTTCACCTTGATGTTTTGCTGCTTAAAAACACCACATCAATGTCAATGTCCAACGATAAAAAAAATATAAAAGAAACGGTCCATCAAAAGATATAATGTATACAATGTATACAGTGTCCGAAAACTGCAGCCAGTGCTAAATTACCTTCAACCTACATTCTATCTGATGGCCAGCAGGGGACTCTTGGTTGCAAAAAGAAGTCAGTTTGCAGTTTGTATGACGCTAAGTTTGTGAATCATAGTCCCAGTATGAATGGATCACATAATAACGTACAACATGCTTTGGATTGGACACAATGTGATTGGGAAGATCTATTCAAAGGAAACATCAAAAAGTAAACTATTTTCTTCTAGTTTGACAACTGGGCCTGTTGTGCCAGGTTTTTTTAACAGATTACCATTAAAAATAACAGACTGAATTAAAGAAACCCCTTGAAATAAAGTGTTACTACTATTTTCATTGCATGTCTGGGGCAAATATGTGCACATATGCCTGCAGATCTACATGCCTTACCGATATGTCTTTTTTAAAATCAAGAACTGTCGATCAGGAACCAACCTTAAGGTGCTCCTTTGTTGTGTCAACTGGTCGGCCATCTTTAAGCCAGGTGATACTTGGTGGAGGGATGCCACTAGAGAAGCAATCCAAACTGATAGAATTGTGAAGAATCACTGAACGTTCAGCAGGACCAGTCGTACGGATAGATGGAGGAACTGCAGAGGTGCAGAAAATATACTTATTTTTGTAAAAACATTTAACAACTGTAAATGTGGAAAAAAGCAGAACATCAAAATGGCAAAAAGATATGTTTACCAAAAGTGGAAGATTTCCTGCAGCTTATATTTAGAGTAAATGTTACTTAGATTAAACTCACAGCATATGCAAAATTATCGAGAATGTTCTTTTTACTTCTAGTACTTTTATTTCTTACTTTGGACTACCACACTGAAGTCCCTCTTGTGGTCTCCAGCCTCATTGGTGGCCACACACTGGAAACGAGCTGTGTCAGAGACCTGAGCGCGGGAAACAACCAGCCGTCGTCCGCTGGCTGCAATACGCAACCCTTCACCTTGTCTGACTGGTTTTCCATTTTTATACCACCTGGAGAGAGTTTAGTTTTTACACTGACTTTGTGTGCACTCACATGTTTATTTATGATTTTGCACGAGACGGGTGTGTTACATGATGACAGGTGCAGGCGTTCCAGTGGCGTGACACTCCAGCTCCAAGGGGTTGTTGATTATAACGGTGCTGTCTGTTACATCTTCAGTTCCATCAATGAAAGGGGGAACTAGGAGTGAAAAAAATCTAAGTGACATTTGGAAGTGTTTCTACAACCCATAAGATTAGATAAAAATGATAAAGAGGTAAGAGAATATCGTCTGGGTTCAGTTCTGGATTAAAGTCAGATATGCACTGCCACAGTAAAGCAGCAGGTGTTGGTTTCCCATGTGGAATGCACAGATGGCAGAATCGGCGTAGCATGGAGAACATATGTTAAGTGTGAGTTGTCGTGGCCGAGTGGTTAAGGCGATGGATTAGAAATCCATTGGGGTCTCCCCGCGCAGGTTCGAATCCTGCCGACAACGGCATATCTCTTTTCAGCTGTCAAGCAGTTAAAGACCAAACTAAACAACATGTCCTGCAGTTATTTTAAGTAATGCTATGCCATTCATACAACCAGCTGTACAATAATTAATAAAAGCAGACTGCGTACACCTTGAAAACATAAAGGTTTGTCTAATGTTCGCTAAAAACAAAACAATGAAACATAGCTGTGTTTATCTGCTTTAGAAGGTTTTTTTGTGCTGTATCTCCTTATGCCAAATCAATACAGTATTTTTTGCCTCCTTACCTAAAACTTTGACATCATATTTGACCTCTTTCTCCCCTGCGATGCTTGTGGCCACACAAATGTAGTTTCCTGAGTCTGAGATGGTGGCTGATAGGATTTCTATTTTCCTCCCCTGGTTGAGCACACGGACACTTTCCCCATCCCGCACAGGGACTCCGTCTTTCAGCCAGGTGAGTGAAGGTGGAGGATGCCCTGCCGCCTCACACTCCAGGATTAGAGGTTTAGCAAGGACCACTTTCCTCTCAGTGGGCCCTTTATCCCCCCCTGCAATGGTAGGAGGCACTGTGGGAAATTCATGGGAAGAAAGAAAAAATGTACCTGTAAAATCTCTGTGGACTTCTCTGTTTGATAGTTATCTTATTTATTTCTAATGCTCAAGGCTTTCATCAGTAAACATCATATAAAATTGCTTTATGCATTAATGGAACCAACTCTGGTTCCATTTAATTCTTTCCAAAAATGTTTTTATCATATTGTCTGCCAAATATTCACAGCTGCTTAAACTCATTCTTAACTGCTGCAAAAGTCCTTATGCTTCCTAAGTAAACCCACATTCCCTAAAGCTCCATTTCAAATAATAATAAGCTTCAGAGCTTAATAACGGACAACAGAAAGGCCACAAGGACAGTGAGAGTCTTATATTAAAATAAATAATCCTTTATTATAGATTTTCACAACCACAATAGTAAGGTAGGTTTCTTAAAGTTTTAGGTAACCCAATTCAGGTGTACATGTTAATGTATTATTAACCACTTGCATTAATAGTACCGTTTCATACAGTTTTGTAATGCTTTCTTATTTTCATGTACAAGTTCTCTGTCATTTATGCATTTGGCAGACACTTATTTGTTTTCCCCAGTTGACAAAGATCCATAATGAACCTGGTCTCTGCTGAAACCCGGGATTGAACCAGGGACCTTCAGATCTTCATTCTGAGGCTTTGTTTATTTTACTTATTTAATATTATTTATTTATTCACATAATTATAATATTGGAATTTAATCTGAGCTAAGAAAATCAATCAATTGCAAATAAGGCTTCTTTTTACAACTGATTCACTTCTTTATTTCCCGTTTTAAATGTAATTCAATTAACAAAATAAAGAAGAAATAATAATCTAACTAAAATCTGATATATTGACAGCTGTGGTCTGAAACACTAAACTGTGCTGCTGCGTATCTTTGCAATGATGCGCTCATAATATACTATACATAATACTGATTTTTAGACTTTTTTGTGCAAAGAATAAAAAATAAATAAATAAATAAAAGCTGACACATGGCACATTTCATCTGTTTAACAAATGTTAGGTATCAGACTTACGATAGACGTCCAGCTCATAGCTCTTCTCAGCGCTCCCAGCCACACTGGTCACCTTGCAGGTGTACTGCCCAGCATCAGAAGCCTGCGCCCGAGGGATCTTTAGGTAGTGGCCTCGCTCTACATACTGAGCCTTTCGACTTGACAGGATGGCCTCTCCTTTTTGGTACCAGGTGATGGTGGGGAGTGGCACCCCACGTGCCTCACACTCCAGTGTTACCATCGTGTCCAGCAGTGCTGTCACCTCTGTGGTTAGGTTTCCTCCTTTGATGGAAGGGGGAACTGAAACAACATCGCAAATAAAAAGAGCAGGCAGTTAAGAGTAGGCTTTGCACATATTACCTTAACTGCTTATCTTGTGCCCAAATACTCACTCACCATAGACACTAAGGTTGAAGTCCTTGAACTGTTTTCCAGCTGCATTCATGACACTACACTGGTAGCGGGCCTGGTCGCCCAGACGAGCACTTTTTATCCTCAAAACCTGACCCCTGTTAGTGACCTCTAGATTGTGGTCACCAAGAAACACAAGCCTGGAAAGAAATAAGAGTGAGACGGATTGGAATTATTGAACGAAGAATGTTTAGTTTTTATTTAATGTCTTAATATATGAAAACACTTACTTTCTGTCCTTGTACCAGTGGATTGTGGGAAAGGGTGATCCTTGCACTTTGCACTCTAAGGTGACCTCTTGTTTGAGAATCGCTGAAACATCTTGAGGAGAGCCTGAACCTAGAATTGTTGGTGGGACTGGGGGAAAGACATTTGCTTTGTCATACATCAAATGTCATACATCTAAGAAGCTGCAACTAGTTATGCTAATAAGAAACAGGTCAGTAAAATGACCTGATATAAAAAGAGCGCCTTAGAAAAGCAGAGTCCCTCGGAAGTATAAATGGACTAAGGTTTAGCCATCTGAGAAAATAAACTACGAATTAAATTAATTAGTTAACTATTAAGAGAAAATAAACTACTAATCTACTAATTGTCTGTGAACACAGTTCACCGTGCCATCCACAAGTTGTAGATATGATCTCTTATGTCTTCTGTCTTTTGGTGTGTTTCAGATCTTTCGCAGCAGATTTTTAAAATCTACTTATTTACATATTTTGGAGCAGAGTATAAAGCTATAACCTGTTTGAAATGAGATAACTGCACACTGTCTTTACTCACCAACTACATCCAAGAAAAAGTATTTCTCTGTGCTGCCTGCAATGTTGATGGCTTTACAGCTGTAGCTGCCTGCGTCCGTGGTTTCTGCCTTCAGTAGTCTCAGGGTTTTTCCCATATCAAGAATCTGGATGCTGTTACTGGCAGCTACCTGTTAATCAATACAAATACTTTAATCAAACACAACACCATAACTGAAAGTTAAGAAAATGCTGCCGGACAGTAATTATTGGACAGATTGTAAGACATCAAGATATTAGTATCTCAACCAAAAAAAGCTGCAAGACTTAGAAACATAGCAATAGTCCACACAAAGATTTATTCAGAACATGTGAAATGTATAAAAAAACGTGACAAGCATTCTATTGTATCGCAGAGCCAAAAACATTCAGATAGCCAATCATCTCAAATTAGATTATCCATCATTAGGAGATTAAGGTACATGCTCTGATTTTCCCATCAGAGTCTGGCAGGAAAAATTAATGCAGCAGCCAAATCAGCAAAAGGCAGCCAACTAAAGAGGATGTTACAGCAAAGTGAGCGCTAACGCCCTCCTCTTGCATCAGTTAATCATTTTCATGCTGTCATTCAAGCTTGTTGGGTGCTGGAACCAAGGCTGGTCTTGACTGCACGCATTTATACATAATGGATAAACATTAAAGTCTGCTTTCTTGGATGGCACACCCTGCAATCAGAGCTTGTTTGGTTTTCACGAGGGCTTTCATTAACAAATGGAAGGAGAGGGCATTGTAATTTCTCTTTTCTTTTAAACATGTAAAAACAGTGTGATCCGATCCTTTTGTAGGACTCACTAGAGGTTGAGTGTAAGTTATGTAAATAATTGGGCTGAGTTACTTACTGACTCAGAATGAGTATTTCATTTTGTATTAACTTTTAAGAAAAACAGCATTTTAACATTTTATACAAACACAAAAATGAAACAGAAACTGTATTAGCAGCTTTTTCAGTTCAGTGACATTACACGTACAGGAGACCCATCTTTGTACCAGGTGATGACAGGGGTTGGACTTCCTGTGACGTCACACACCAAGCTGACGGGCTGGCTCAGGACCACTGACAGGTTGCCTGACATGTCACTGTCATGGAAATCTGGAGGTACTGTGGAGGCATCACAGGTGATCATGATATGATAAAGATGTGTGAGAAAGTAATACTGTACCAGAGAGGCACTGGTTTGTCAGCAAAAGAGTTAATAAACAGATCAATCACCATTGACTTTGAGTTGGTACTTTCTCTCAGTGGATCCAGCATCATTGGCAGCAGTACAAACATACTCCCCGTTATCCAGAGGTGAAACAGAGGCAAGAATCAGCAGTGTACCGTCCTCAAGGATGGACACACCAGGCTCACTACCCGTCAGTTCCTGGCCGTTACGCAACCAACGAATCACTGGCTTAGGAAGACCTGAAAGAAAGATGAGGACAGGAAGCATAATCTATTCAGTAACTTACAATTAATTCTCATCTTCAGTATGATTTATATTTATTTATATATTTAATTTATTTTTTTCTATTTTTATAGCTGATAGAGAGGCAATCTATTTCTAAAATATGCAACAGTTGTATCTTTCTTCGTGGTGAAACTCCCAACTTGACCTCGTATCTCAACCAACTTACTTAAAAATATTTTTAAGTAAAATCTAACATCTTTTAAATTAGGCCAAAAGATACAACTGAAGGAAAGCCAAACAATTCTTTTAAGAAGTAAGTAACCAGGAAAAGCTGAATTGCACTTGATTGCTTAATGCAAAACATTAATGCAGCACTTTGTCTAACTAGATGTTTGTTTCAAACAAATGTAAGTTCCAAAATTATGGCAGGATCAATGATTTCTTTAGCGACATCGAAAAGCAGGAGAAGAAAGTCCAGCACCTTTTGCAGGGCAGGGGAAGGCGATGCGCTGGTTTGCAACTCTCTCCTGCAGAGGGCTGTTGAAGGGGGGCTCCAGAACTTCAACGACAGGGGGCACTGAATAAAAAGGAAAAAAAAACATGCAAACAGATGGAATCAAGGACAAAAGCAGACTTCAAATACATACTTTGAAATACAATGAAGCATATGCAAGAAATTTAGAAAAAGACCTCTTTTAAAAATTGCACAGCATTGTATCGGTTGTAATTTAAACTGAAAGTACAGAACAGTCTTATCTTAACATTTGTAAGATGTTTGACACTGACATTCACTACTGACACCTAGAGACTTGATGAGTTGTTAGGGTCCCTATCACATAGATAACAACACACTCAGTAGTGTAATGATTCAATTCCTGGCTGTCTGGGCCTTTACTTTGCTCTCTTTCCCCATGTTTGTGTTTATGTATATCTGGTGTCACAGGTTAAAAAACTAAATAAACAGATATACATAACTCATAACATATTTACACACAGATGTAATGAACTCTGTACACATCTGAAGCCAACCTTGGACTTGAAGATTAACTTGAGCCTCGTCTCTGCCTGCAGAGTTGGTGGCTGTGCAAGTGTACGTTCCCTCATCATCCAGTCCCACAGTCCTCAGTGCCAGGCTGCCGTCAGGTGACACCGGATAACTTTTCCCTTCCTTAGTCCAGGTGAGTGTTGGCTTTGGGATTCCTCTCACCACACAGGGTAGCTCCACTGGGTGACCCACCTGTATCTTCATTACTTTGGGACCAGGCTGAATTCTAGGAGGTACTGCAGGAGGGATGACAACATTTTCCAGAAGTAGAATTAGTTTTAAAAAAAAAAAAACATTAAATGAATACCACAAACGGCATATTCAGCCACCCAATTTGATCAAAATCTGTGCATTTCACATCATGTGATCTTCTGGTAACATCTAAAAGTATTACATGTACCGTATTTTCTGCACTATAAGGCTCACCTGATTATAAAACGCACCCTCAATTATGGGGTCCATTTCTGTACTTAACCCATACATAAGGAGCACCTGATTATAAGGCGTACGTATTACCTAATGTTCTCTGATTGGTTTATCGCTGCCAGCACACGTAGTGTATGTATTACGTCCCTGTGTCAGCGTAAAATAGTTCCACAGTCAAGGACAACGTCGTTTTTATACTTATAAACTTATAAACAACACATCAGTCTGCATCACCCATCTCAGACTGAAGAACTCACTGGGACATTATGGGCAAAAGCATTAATGATGGCACGATTAAATCGCTAAGTACGAGCTCCATACAATCTTCGCCCCATTCAGAGTGAATGGCTGTGATCTGCCTGGTGCTGGATTCACACCGAACGCAAAGCGAGCGACGGAAGTGGCCAGTTGCCATTCATTTCCAATGTAGGAGAGCAAAGAGGCGCGGCAAAAGTGAACTCGTCGCTCCCCGCGGTAAATTCAAAATGGCGGTATGCGTGACAGATTTTGGAATCCGGTGCACACATAAAGCGCACCGGATTATATGGTGCACAGCCGTTTTTTGTGAAAATTTAAGGCTTTTAGGTGCTCCTTATGGTGCGGAAAATACAGTATACAGTAGATTTAAAAATAGAAATTTAAAAACAATATATTATGATATCATTGTTTACTCTTTATTAAGGTCTTTTAAACTTACCCAAAACACTCAGCTCAGTCAATAAAGTCATGTTACCAGCAATATTAGAGGCAACACAAACGTAAAGCCCACTGTCTGAAACTCTGGTCTCTAAGATCTTCATAGATCCAGAGGGAAGCTGGGTATGCCTGGGATGGACAAATACACATACTTATTGTACAAACACAAAATCAGACAGCAACTGAACTTTAATGTGGAAGCCTGGGTAACAATTATGCCTGCCATACTGCCAAATAGAGAAAAGCACACTCACCCACTAATCATTTCCTCTCATTGACTGATTTGGTTATTACCGTAAACATATGCTGCAGTAATTCTTACCAATTCACCATCAACCATAATTACAGTTACTGTGGCAGTCACACAGTAAATACAACAGATCACAGAGTGAAGCATGATCTCAGTCATCTCAGAAAACCACAGACTATCCCCTGAGGTCATGAAAGAATGACAGACACAGAGGTCTTTTAGTCTGTTTAAATGACAAAACTAATTGTTAGAAGGGCTAGCTCCATAACTGGAATAAAGACTGCTTCGTAAAAATGTTCTGCCAGGAAATTAAGCTGGAAGACAATCAAGGTTTTTTTTTCTTCTTTTGCCCATAATAACAAGTTTTATAACTTGCTTGATCAAAAAATGTTGCTGCTTTGAACCGGCAGGTGTGCTAAAATATTCAAATATCCACTTAATTAAATACACAAAATTAACTGGCAACTTTGGTTTTCTTTGATCTTAACTGGGTTCTGCCATCAAAACAACTTGAGGCCTTTTTTTTGTCTAATCGTTTTTTTTTTAGTTTAATAGTCTTTTCATACGACTCTAAACACGAAAAGACATTATCCCATTATTTTCCGACATAAGACTTCAGCTGCTCAGCTTGACAGTTTGAGGTATCCTCTCTCATATTCTTTTGTTTCATTATGCAGCAAATATTTTCAGAGTGACAAGTCTGAACTGCGGGCAGCCTCATTCAGCCCCTGGCTTTTTAAAAAAGCCGTGCTGTGTATAACATGCACAGTGTGGTTTGGCATTGTCTTGCTGAAATAAACAAGGTCTTTGTTTTTATTTAATTTTTTCTTTGTATGGATAAGCTTCATCTTTTATTTGTGGATGCAGATAACCTGTGATCTCTATTTTCAGAGGCATTACTGAGCCCATGCAGTTATTCCACGATATAGAATCATGGGTTTTTAACACGGCTTTACCTGTAGTTTTTGTACTATTCTCAGAAACACGAAAAAAAGAAGAAAATTAAATGAATATACACAGTGTACAAGACCAAGCTCAGCTCTGTGCATGTGTTCAGTATTAATTGTGTTTTACCTGGGAGAGAAAGGGGAGATGAGATGCTTCTCTTTGGCCCAGCTAATGGTGGGAGGTGGGACACTGTGGACATCACATGGCAAAACAGTATCCTCCCCTTCAATCACTGACATTTTCACTGGTTCTGTTGAGCCTCCAGCACCACCAGCACTGGGCCGAGGTCGTACTGGACATGCAAACAGAGACACAGATTTAATTTGATTCCAAGTAATTCATTTTGGGATATGTTTACATCTGTGATCTTCATCACGTTGTTTTATGATGCAGATCTGCTGTTTGCAACCTCAAAGACGCAAGTTTAAAAAAAAAAAAATGCACAAAAGGAATTGTATGAAGTCATAAATTATTACATGACAACACAAGCAGATGGCATTTTATTGTAGCTGGTGATTTCAACTGTGTAAAAACAGACCTAGATTAGAGACTATGTCTGCAATGAAAGCAAAACTAAATCTTTCATTTGGTTACGTAAGCTTGTGTTGTGTAATAACAAATAAATTGTATTTTAAATCTTGAATGAACACGTTCCATCACATAACACATGTTGTCCATTACAGACAAAAAAGCCAGCTGTTATAGCAAGGGATGCAAAGATTATCAAGCAGAATAATTTGACAGTAAAAGTAATCAAAAACAATGAACAAAATATTTTTATTACATTTAAAGTGAACAAAAAACTGCAAGTCTTAGTCATTTACAGCATGTGCTGAAAAACACATGCTACTTTAGAACATATTTTAAAACTTGTTTAACTGAATTCTCAGTTTCAGTGATAACTTACTGAAGTGACATTCAACATTTCGCCCTTTTATTTTTCTAAAGATTTCATTCAGTACGTAACTGATGAGAGGTTACCATATACTGTGAGCTGAACCTTTCTGGATGCATAGCCAGCAGCATTGGTAGCTGTGCAGACAAACTCTCCAGTCTCGTTTCCAGAAGGAGAAGTGATGAGAAGGCTGCCATCAGAATTCAAAGAGAAGGATGGACCACCCAAGTTCAGCAGCTCCCCACCCTACACCAGGGAAAGGGTAGTGGCCATAGTTTATTTCACTTAGTCAGCTTTATTAACACTTGACATGATGCCCGGGAGGGCTTAAATTATAGTCTGATTTTCATGCACGCTGTTAAATAAAAATGATGTGAATGAAACATTAATATTTTTCAATCAAACAACCAAAACACAAACCAAATGGTAAGTTAATGCAGGATTGTGTCATAGCTGGCCTGTCTTTTTGGCTCTGATGTGACTAATCTGACTTGACTGATGTTAAAGAGAACAGCAAAAGAATCAGAGAGAAAAAGAGAGAATCACATCTGCAGAGCTAGTGCAGAATTTAGCAGGGTCTTGTTTCATATATCCCTGTTGCCCTGTTCACTTTAACAGCAAAGCTTTTACAACTCCAAGAAAGTTGTGTAGAAAACTGAAGAGGGAGGAACTGCCCACAAATGTACAATGGACTATAGTTTGCATTAACATACAGAAGTCCACATTTAAAAAGTGAGCACAGTGCATATAACAGATAGAAACAGGTAGAGCTTTTTTGATGATGCAGCACTTCAGCTACACAAGTATTCTCAGGAAGACATGTGGGCATTATTATTGTGTTATTGTGTTGTGAGAGCCCCTGAATGGAGTGAGCGCTGTGCTGAAAGGACATACCAGTCCTTACCTTTGATACAAAACAGCAAAGGAACCTGTTACGCTGTAGCTCATAATGATGAATACTCAAATGAATTCTCTAAAACAGAGCTCAAAACCAACTCAAAAGCTACTGAGTTACATTACAACATTCCGTTAAAATGTATACATGGAACAGAAAAATAAGAACTGTATAAATAGCATCACTTTGTGTATCACGATGTCAGAAATAAGAGGAATTTTAATGCTGTGACTGCTTTTGATCAGAGAGCTTTCCTAATATAGCATGTTTTGAAGTCTCATCGGGGAAAATTATGTCAAAACCTGCCAAAACGCATTGATTTGTGTCATTTCTCTGTATTTCTTTCTTGGGGCATTAAAGCAAACACACATTCTTTGATTGCACCACAGTAAAAGTAATTTCCTTTTCATTAGTTTTAATAAACAAAGACAATGCTCCTACAGACCTTGGTCCAGGTGATGTCAGGGCTTGGTATTCCACTAGCAAGGCAAGGCAGAGATATGGGTGTTCCTTCAGTCGTGCTAAATACTTGAGGGCCATGCTGAATAGTAGGAAGCCCTGTGGACACGAGGACAAAATATATAATATGTTCAGTGTGTTTTTGTGTCTCTAGAAAGTATTTACAGAATATACTGGATGGATCATCTAGACTATATCCAGGGGCGCCGATTCATGTTTTTGCTGGTCGGGGCTCATGTGCTTGCATGACTCGTTGCTATTTTGACACTCGCGCGCACATGTTTTCTTTAACAAACACACAGTCTACACAAGTTAATGTTAATGTAACCTAACGCAAAAGGCTTCGATGAAGATAAAGGAAAAACAGTGCAAACCTCACATAAGACTGTTTTTTGCAGCATCGTAGTCTATCCACTGGCATTTACCTTCCCAGCTAGCTTGAAAAGTCCGACCTTTTTTCTGCCAAACATCTACACTGCTACTGTTCTCAGTCGTTGACACGGTAGAGTTCTCACTGGAAGGCGGTGTCGGGTCGGAGGATATTTTTGTGACGAATTTGTCCATTTTGTTGGCTAAATCAACCACTATGCTAGTTTAACAGCAAGTTAATGTCCGGCCTTTTTGGCGGTTTACCTGACATAACGCAATGCGTTAAAATGTGGCTGAGTGCTAATTAGCAAATCAATGAAGATCTCAGGCTGCCTGGCACACGTGGGTGCTCGGAAATCCCCTAATCGGCGCCTATGACTGTCTACAGTGCCACCACCTATATGTGGTGTGACTGGACTCCACCTGGAGAAAGTGTGTATCCAGTTGAACTTACTGTATTCAACACATATATTCCACTTATTTTACGCTTCCATTTACTGTCCTATTTTTGTTTTGTTATGATGCAAGAAGATCTTTGAGAAAAAACACGATTTAAATTAAAATAAAGTCACTGATTCTCGTCTTGTCCTGATCCTCATAGTGTTTGTTTGTTTTGTACTAAATATATGGCGGAAATTAAAAATATCTTGAGAAAGATACGCATATTAGAATATGTCTTGCATTAACATGCCTGACACATTTGCCTTAAGATCCTGTAGAGTGAGTACAAATGTTAAATTTTCCCCAGTTCTTGTTCTATATGTATATGTCAACACATGCATGTCTATGTGCTGGTTACAATACCATAGACATTGACGGTGGTTGTTTGGTTGGTGGCCCCAACAACATTCTCAGCCAAACAGGTGTAATCACCCACATCTTCAAGCCGAACTCTCTCTATATGTAGACTGCCATCCTTCCTCACCGTTATATATGGGTCTGAGGTCACCTAGGGATTGTGGTTCGAAGAGGTTTAAATAGATCCTAAGTTTATCATATGCAACAGATAGAAACAATGGATTTCTCCTCTGTGTTCTCACCAGGCCATAGTTGTGTAGCCATTGCCTCTTAGGCAGTGGATTTCCAGCCAGCAGCAGACAGGGAAGAGTTAGCTGCTGGTCCTCGATTACACTGAGCACAGCTGGATTCATTGCAATGACTGGTGAAACTGTGGATTATTCAAAGTTTATGTAAACGACCAAAGAATCTGAGAGAACAAGACATTATTCAACTATAGACTAAGTTCATTCACATCACCAGATGGGAAATCTGAATGTCTTGGAAACTGTAAGGAGACGAAAAACAAAGTAAATACCTAATCTACCTTAAATCTTCTTAGACAAAATAACAGACTATGTTAAAATGTTTTCACCACTGCCAATTTCAAAGGCAGCACTTTCGAGTGCGTCTTATTGTGTAATGTAGTTGCTACAAACACACTGTCAAAACTAAACTAAATATCCATTTACTCAGCTGCTAAAACTGTCAACACACTCCCTTCTTCTTTCACATATTTATACCCACTCCATACAAAAATACACGCACACAAAAAAAATGGTACATAGCATTTAAATTGTCTGAATTGTTCATAGAGACAATGGTGATGTCATCTTTGGGAGATGTGACAGATAACAGGATGTTGTTGAGCGGAATTTGACAACCACCCTGACTGGCCTGAGAACACAGTCTCTGACACACACAATATCCACAAGCAGTGGATTCACTCCCATTACTGTCCAAATAAAACTACTGTACATGTGCTTCTGCACTGGGTGTGTGTATCCTCTGAAGGAACGTTGCCAGGAGGGAAAAGGGATGGTGGGGTAACATGTCATCTGGGTGGGTCTGTACTTTCTAACCTTTGGCCCACATTTAAGAAATGAGTGTGTTAACACTGCAGAGAAGAGGTGACACTGAAATGGTGGTTAACAAGACACATGTGTTCCCACACAGCCACAGAAGCATGCTAATGAAGTCACACTCACATGTAAAGACTGAAACAGAAACACACATGCACAAAGATGTAGGTACTCGAAAGCCTTGCATCTTATTCCAAAAAATGCACTGAGCATGAAAAGAAGACAACTTTATCAGAAAAATGTGATAAAAGTAATCATTTACTACTGGGATAAAAGGGGTTTCGACCTTGAAATGAAAAGACATTTTAAGAGAGACAGAATGCTTGGCTGTCAAAATTCTAAATCTTGTTGTATGTAAACTGTTTTTTAGGTAAGAAAAGTCATTATTAAATCCTAATCCACCAGGAAATTTGGGGATATTTTTTAATCCGTAGTTTCCCTTAGTTTTTCTTTGGGTGCAAAAAAACCTTTGAAATCAGACTCAGATTCAGCAGGGATGCCATGACTGATAACTTTATAATATTATAAAAACAATAATTGTAGGGCAGTTTACCAATCAGTCAATAAAAAAAACAAATCAGAAAAATCAAGTAAAATAAGGAAAGAGGCTTTGGTTGCAAATGGTTTAAGTAAAGGTCCTCTGCCCAAAGAACTCATTTTACATGCAGGGACATTTCACTAAAGAGTCAGACAAATAAGAAGATTAAAGCCTACA
The DNA here is from genome assembly GCF_036924035.1 of Leuresthes tenuis. Lineage (NCBI taxonomy): Eukaryota > Metazoa > Chordata > Actinopteri > Atheriniformes > Atherinopsidae > Leuresthes > Leuresthes tenuis. The sequence goes on along the minus strand of NW_027325361.1, from coordinate 9,134,330 downwards.
AAGGGCATCAAAAGCCAGTGGTAAGATCTTAAAATCGATTCTAAAACATATGGAGTGCATAAGTGATGTGCCACCTTTTCTTGGTTTTTGTTAAAAGTCTGGCTGCTGGATTCTGAACATCTAGAGCCAGTTGATGACTTTCACACCTGCTACACCACAGGGCTATTGTTCCCTCCAAATTAAAAGTGCTTCTATTAGCATCTGACAGGCTCTCATTTTTATCAGGACAGTCAGAAGAATGGTGCTATACTGCAGGGCAGGAATAAGTTGCTTTCTAAATCAAACTGGTTTTCTGAGCTGTGGCAGCAAAATGTTGAGCCAAACGTCTGACATGTCCTACCTTTTTACACCAAAAATATTGTATTCAAAGTGTGGATAAATCCGCTAAAAGAAGGCGATGAACTCCTTTCCCATCAGCTGTTGTTGCAGCTGTCTTGCAGATGGGTAAAATTGATCCCCCTCTCCTTTTTTATTTCTATGAGTTGTTGTCACTTTCAGAGCCTCAATGTGAGATGTTATGGTCAGTAATTTTGTGCTTTTGTAAAGAAAATGTGAGCTGCCACTTCTTGTAATCGCAAATGCAGCACCCTCCTTGAAAATTAATGTGTACAGCTGGGTGCTCTGCTCCGACATATACCAAACAAAGTGAGAGTCAATTTACACATCTGACTGTTGCAGATGTTGTCATTTGACCTGCAATTGAAAGCCAATCAAACACTTTTTTTATCACACTACTGTTTTTTTGAGCAGTGTAAAAAAAGACTGTAAACAAACTCAGCGGAGCTTTTGCATGTTGAAGATGTGGTTAATTATGTCACACTTAGTTGCAAATACTTCTGTCCTTACACCGAAGCTTTCAAGTTTGCACAGTTTACTGAGATGACGATTGCAAGTCAGTCAAAAGAAGAAACTTTACTTTATTGGAAAGAGTTTTGTGCCTATCAATACTAAATAGAAGAGAGAATGGGCCCAGAATGAAAAGTTCTGGATTTTTCTTAAAGGCACTATTTGTTCTTTGGGATTAAAAAAAATAAAATAACGAACAAACAATAGATTCATTGAGAAAAACAGATATTTCATGAGCTCCTCTTACCAAGTCCAGTCACAGTGATGCTGGCCTGAGTGTGGACCCTCCCAAAGGGGTTTTGGGCCTCACAGATATACGCCGCCTCATCCTCTACCCATAGATCTGACAGAAAAGCAAAGTAAAATGTGTACCAAGACACTTTGCGTTTCATGTATATGTGTATAATTGACAAATAAACTTACTGATTATATGTAGATCTCCCCTCCTCTGTGATATACTGCCATGTTTGCGTGGCCTTTTGAAAAGAGGGGAACCATCCTTTCTGCTCCACGTGACCTGTGGCTCAGGGTATCCTTGGGCATGACAAGTAAGGGTGACATTGGAGCCGATGTCCACCGCCATATCTGATGGTTCTCGAGTAAATTTAGGTGCAGCTAGAGTGGTCAGGGTTGAAGATGAGCAGTGATAAAGATGAGACATTATTAGCAACTGTGCATGGTAACATATGATGTATATATCAAAGGTTTATTAGGAGCCAACGACAGAACAAAATTAATTGGAAGGTTAAATGACCTTGTGTTAAAAAACATGTGGCACATTTGGTGACCATACTTTGTATGTTGATATATTTTGCAACTGCCTAAAAACATGGTTTGGAAAAATGTCAAAGAAAATTCTGGAAACAGATGTCCCCATGGATCCACCAATGTTCTTACTGAGAACACACTTTCATACTAAATTCCCATGGCATCTCCTTTCAAGGAGACAGACACTGATTGGTGTCTAACATAGCTAGGAAGTTGATGCTAGGATGTTTATATGAATATATGTATACATATATATATGTAATACATGTAAGCACATAAAAGAATGTTCAGATAGTACGCTAATAATCTATGCTCATCAATGTGTCAAGTAATACCAAAAAAGGTTTCTTTGTTGTAGTCAGTTAATAGTTTTAAATCTATATTGCATTGTACAGACGATCAAGTTGTGTTTCATGTTTGGTTTAAGTTGTTCTTTACCTTCTGTTTCTTAAAACAGTATATACTGTATATGCAAATGCAATATTCACACAAGATTTCCAGACTTCTCGACGTGCATTGTTATTCGTGTCACATTTGAAACACGGGTGTGTCAGCTTGTACAGCTAACCATTTGTCATAATGAATACACCTCTGTGTAACCTTCTGATGAAAGCCAGACTTGCTCTGGCAGAGGCATAATTCATGAACCGCACAAAACAAGCCTTTATAACATCCCACAAAGCCATCACATACTGATATACTTGATGTTGTGAGCCATAAAAAGACAATTCCTTCATGGTTTAAACCAGTTAAGACTAGAAGCACCCTCTGTAGATGGGCACTGATATACCTTTATGCTGCATAAGGTTTTAATGGTTGAAGGCTTCAGACAAACTGTTGCCAAGATTTACTCCTTGCACCTAAGCTTAGTAGTTCTAGAAGTAGTTCTTTTTGCTTAAAAGCCATCCATCATCAGTTCTGTGTATGGCTCCAGAACTATGTTTGAAATCTATGACTGATTTCACGGATGTGATGAGGTCTAAAACCAGAGGATATAACATAGACCTGCAATCCCGATATACCTCTGAGTGAGCTTCTGCTTAATAACTTAAAGAAAGTTTGTCACCAACTAAAAAAAACAAAAAATTTTTGTATTATGAACTAGATAGGCGTCTAATTGAATTGAAACTGAACGTTAAAAAATAATCAGTCACATAAAACACATTTTATGGCTCTGACAGAAGCAGACTAAATTCTCAAGACAGCCTGGGTGGAGTGCTGATTCATTTTGTAAAACACCCTTGAAACTAGAGAAGTAGTTTTATAGCATTAACTAAACATTCAAATCTTACCACCAACGTTGAGAAAGATCTTCCCTGACGAGGAGCCAGCAGCATTGACAGCCACACAGGTGTAATCTCCAGCATCAACATTCTGGGTTTGCTTGATGGTAAGTGACCCTCTAACTCTGTCCACCTCCAAGACGGACGAGGACTGCAGCTGAACATCACCTTATGATTAAAGCAAATATAATAGGGGTTATAAAAAAAAATATGTTTGATGTAAATAATCAAACAATGAAAATCATCAGAATATTTTAATATAATTACTTTTCCTTTTGTGATTTAAATTGTTTGTGTTCTACCGCAACAACAATTGTTTTTGTTTTCTAAATATGTGTTATGAGTTTTGATGGTCTGATACCTTTGTACCACCAGATCTCAGGCTGGGGGATTCCAGATGCTGAACAGGCCATCACAGTGGTTTCTCCAATACCAGTGAGAATCTCACTTACTGTTACTGTCACAATAGGAGATTCTAGGAGAGAAGCACAGGATAGACAAAAGGTCAGCATAACAGAGACAACAAAGGCTAAGTCTAAATGTTTATTTATTGACTGTGTGGCACTCACCAAGATAGGTTAGGATGGAGGTCATTGTGTCGGTACCAGCCTGGTTGCTGGCTAAGCAGCCATACACTCCTCCATTCTTCCTCTCCATGTTTGTTATAACCAGAGTTCCATCAGGAGTCATCCTGTGTCTGAAAATGGTGTAAGATATGCAGTTCAGCATTACTCTGGACTTTCTGTGTGATCAAAGAGTGCAAATTTGAGGGTGATAGGAAGGAATGTTGACAGTGAGGTTTGAAGAATTACTGGCCCAACTTAACAAGAAGACTGAAATAGTTTTTAGCCACAAATCACTGTCTGTGTTTCAATCTCGACTGTCCATGTAAATAATGCAAAAAAATATTAATATAATAGAACTCCCACTATAGTGCGGTTTGAAATTTCAATTGAAACTTTTCATTCACTCTATAGTGCACCACAAACTGTCAAATGGTACACAGCCAGGAGCTCACAGAGAGTGCTAATGCTAGCTAGTGCTAGCTGCACCTCAGATTGCTCATGCATATATCTCTGTTTAAATGTATGGTGCATAATTGTGAAGCACAGCTTCATTCAAGTATTGTCTGAGATGCATAAGTAGCTGGCTACCCCTAGCCACTATAGCCACTAGTCCTCTATATAGTGAACACCATATGATGAGTGACTAATGGAATGGACAGTTTGAGGACAGTCTGTCTCTTTATGGTAGGCTTTTTAGCGGAGGATGATGGTTTATTCAGCGTAATGAAAATCGGAGAGTTCGCTCACATGTACACACCTGTTTCTGTATTATTACCTTGCAAGAAACACAACTTTTAAATTACACCATGTCACTTTAAAATATTTGTCTTATTTCATGCTAGTGAGTCTCCATTGCAAGGAGATTAAATACCACCACTGAGCATACAAGAATTTGATGGCTTTTGTTCAATCGGGGGAGAACACATCTATCAACTTAAAGATAAACAGTTTCCAAAGATAAACTGATTCCAACTTCTCCAGATGGGGTTTTTTATGTGAAGTTCTGAAATAAATCAGACGCCCATCGGGACTTGAAGCATGACCAGTTACATGACAGCACCCAACAGCATCAATTTAGAGAAGCCATTAGTGTTTTACTTAAAAATTTGAAAGATAAAACAATCTCTCAAATGCCTGAAATGTTATCTTAATATATAGAAAAGTGTTCAGATGAAAGGAAATTAATCCACCTGCTGGATGACATAATGAACATGTCATTGTGGGTCCAAACCAGACTGGGAGGAGGATAGCCACTGGCCGAGCACCTAATCCGTACATCATCTCCCATCATAAAGGTCTGATTCCGTGGCTCCACTGACACCCTGGGCACCGCTGGAGGAAGAGCAGCAAAATAACAAGTCCCCTGATTATTCATCCAGCCACAATCAAATTGTTCACTAAAGACAGGTCAGTGATTACATTACATTGTGTCAGTGGAAGATTCAGTGACACATCAAGTAAGATAATATGTGAAATTATAGTTAGTCATGTATTAAAACAGTGTAGCTGGCCTGAGATTTCAGATAGATGAGAAAAAAGTATTGAAAAAGCATATTACCAAACAATACACAAGGGTTCATCCATAACTCTGGATGAATTAAGTTCCACTTACAAGACGGAAAAGTATGTAAACTTTTATTGAGGAATGATGACAGCAACAACCACTGCATTCACAATATGTTTTTAACCTTGTTTCTGTCAGGATCGTGGGAAGGTAGGACCCAGATACAGTTCTCTTTTAGTTAAAAAAACAAAAACAATGTTTATTCAAAAATAGGGAGCAAGGCAAAACAGAGGGCGCGGCAGAGCCGGATTCAAAAATACTTAACATGAAAAAAGGACTATGACCAACAAAACAAGACTATGACAAAACAAGGCTATGAAAAAACACTATGGCTATGATTATCTTTACAATGCTATGCGGCAGGAAAACCAGACTTATCTGTGCAACGCATGGAGGGATAGTGAGGATTCTGCAGTGACTGAAAGTAAACCAGGAAGCTAAATACTGTGAGGGGAGTGATCAGTGACATGAGGTGCAGCTGTAAACAATTAACCAGGTGTCTTGAGTGAACTGAACGTGACAGGGGAAAAACATGACTTGAACAAAACATGATTAAACAAACTGTGACATGACATAAAGTGTTACAGAGCAGACTGTGACAGTTTCCTCTTTATTGGTGAAATACAAAGGGGTGCTGGGTTAGGGATTCAACTGATTCATGAAATATAAACTCTTTATCTTTAAGAGTGACTTTTTCCAAAAGCACAAAATTCAAATTTTTATCCATATAAAATGGTTGTGAGTAATCTAATTAAAGGGATTTCTTTTTTTATTTTGGGCACAGAAAAGAAAGTTGTTCCTCCTTCTTCACCATCTATAACCTAATATCTGAAAGTCTCAACAGGTTGAATCAAAGAATGTGCTGATGTGATCAAAGTTCAGCAGTGAAACGTCCAAAAAAGGTTGAGAAAAAGACACAAGTACAGTAGGTGTGAAGGAATGAAGGAATGTGAAGCGTTATGTACATGTGCTCCAACTTCAATCATGAGAGACGTCACATTTTGAAAGATATACAGCGCATTTACCAGATGCTGCCAATAAATTAACAGGCACTACTCTTGATATATTACAACCCTGTCTTAAAAAAAAATTTAAATGCCTCAGCTTTCCATCGTATGGATCTTAAAGTTAGTGTCACCTCAGGCTAAGCAGTGCAGATTGTACAACCAGGATAAGGTCAAACAATGTACTGCCAGAGCTACTTTAAAGCTTAGCTTCACTGTTTTTACAGTTAAACCAGGTTTTCTCATCCTTGCAATGCTTCTCACAAGGTCATCCTGCCCAGAGGGGGGGAGAGAAACCTCTGAGTTCAGATACAAGGAGGTTTCTAAGAGGGAAGATGCATTCTTCAAGCTTGACTCAGCAGCAGTCTTAATACGCATTCCCCACTTCACCTGTTCCATCTATACATTTTTTTCTCCTTGACTCATCTGTCTTCACTCCCTCTCACATGCCTCCTGTTCCAACTGAAGAGTCATCTCCAGCATCTCTGACCTCTCCAGCTTGTAGGGGAATCAAAGCTAGTCTTCTCCTGTCATTACTTTCAACCTTACTCCTCTCGCTCTTTACCTCTTACCCTCCCTCTCTTAGTCTATATTCACATTGTATAATGTGGAAAATTATGTTTATATTTTGCAATAATTTGCATTAATCAAGAAAATAACTTTTAAAGACTGGGTTAAATCTCTGTTCTTTTATTGATCATCTACAAAAACTTTTTTTCTATTAAGCACAGGAGAGAAAACAAACATTCAAGATTCAGTTGTTCGTCTCAATATGTCACTCTATTTCAGTTTTCCCACTGAGCAAGAAAATTGGTCAGATATATTGTGGTTGTAACTATACACTGCTTTGTGAAACATCGACAAAATCCTATTTTATGACGAATAAATTGTATGATATATTGTCTTTAAGAAGAAGTAATTGGTTGAGAAAGAAAGCCTAAATCAAAAGAAATGTAAATTTTGACATTTAGCCAGCTTAGTGTAGTCATGCTCTCAATTCCATTGTGTTACGTCCTCGTGGTGTAAGCAGACCTGACCTACTTCAAAGCGAGGCTAAATCACTAGGATGGGACTGACCAGGGGGTAATTAGGAAACCCCCAGGCCCTGCTAACAGCTGTTTCAGAAAGAAAGAGAGATGGAGGCAAAAACTAGATCCAATGATGCTGTAAGAATCTGGTCTAAACAAGATTACAGTAAGAAAGACAAATTATATATAAAAATAAAGAAGCACAGGTGAGGATGTTAAAATGAGAAAACTAGTAAATGAAAATGCATTGCTTTACTTAACTGTATGACTTATCACCTAAAGCGTTTAAATCTTGTTCAACAAGGTTTACCTTAAAAAGACGGTAGTTGGCTCTAAGCAAGATCACAAGGAACTTGTGAACCTTAGCTTACTAAAACGCACAACTCTACATCTTTTTTTTTAAACCAACAAAACCTGAGGAAGGTGCACACCAGGAGAAGATTAGGCTTCAGGGAGCAGCATGTTGATTTCAAATCAGCTTCTTATGGGACTGGCGATTGTACAGCAAAGTCAATGTGTAAAACAAAGTTACTTTCTCCTGTATAGCATTTTAATTGATTCTGGCTAATATTGGATTTTAGCAGCTGTAATACATTGACACGTCCTGGCCAAATGCTGACTGATGCTCTGCAATATCTTCTCATCTGTACAAAAAAAGTGTCAGAAGATAGAAAACCCTTCTTAGGTGCTGCCTGAGAGTCAAGCATAAATCATTTTCACACATCTCATAAAGCCTTTGGATGAATTATAGGGACCAAGAGAGGAAAGAAGGGATGGGGCAGCTGGGAAAGAATCATATATCTGGGAAGGCATTTGTGTTTGCTAAAAGCCTTGTTCCCCCTAGATGTAAATCACAGAGAAGAAACAAATACATGTAACAAAGACAAAGTCATACACACATGCAAGCACAGACACCACACGGCATAGATAAAAATCAATCTCTTAAAAATAAAAAAAACAAGTGCAACGTCTCATCCGAGCTCCAGATATCAAGCACATGACGATAAAAAAAACACAATTCTCACCTTGCACCGAGAGATAGATCCGCTCTGCAGTCACACCTCCTTCATTTGTAGCAACACACTCGTACCAGCCTGAATGATCAGGTGTTACAGAGGAGACCTGGAGTGAAAGGTTGGCCAGGATGTTTACCCTTGGGTCCAGGCGGGCATTCTGACCTCCTCGCAACCAGGTGAGATTGAAGTTGACAGTGCTAACAACGTGACAGGTGAGCACAGCGCTCGAGCCAGGGGAGACAGTAACATTACTCTCGACTGTGATGGCTGGAGGAGGCTCTGCAGTGTAAGAAGAGAGTGGAAGCAGCAGTTACTATCTTGTGGACACAATGAATTCAATGATACAATCTGCACTGAATTTTCAAATTTTGAGTTAACTTAAGTTCTCTGTCTCTCTCCCTGTTTAAAAATAAAACCAGTGTGAACAAGCACTGACTCTGCATTTAAAAAAGCTCTTAAACACTCAGCCTTCAGCCTATTTAGCTGTGAGATGTACTACAATTTTTCATCTCTTTATTTTTTGTGTTTTGTTGTTCTTTTTTTAATAAAGAAAACGGTTCCAAGCTTAGACTTTCCAAGCTTAGACTTTCCTAAGTCTAAGCTTGATGATGCTGTCAAACACGATGCTGGTATCAAATCTAAAATGAACTATAGTAAAAAAAAAAATTCTCACTAACAGCACGTTATTTTACTGTTTTCAATAAAAAAGGTTCAAATTATTTGAATAATTGTTCTCTGTGTTTGTTTTGGGCTGGATTTGCACACTGCCCCAAATTATATTGAAACAAGATTATAAGATGAAAGTTGAAAATTACCCATATTATTGTCAAATATTTCATAGTCAACTGCATAACTACTTAATCCTCACTGCATGGGAAAACCAATGCAATAGATGGTGAATTTCATTCTTTCACGACTTCATATGAGGACTGTCTGTCAGTGTACAGTTAGAGTGAAATACTACCATCACTGTAGATCTCTTACTTTTCTCTCATCACCATGTTGAAAACACTTTGGCTTTGGTGTTTTGTCAATTCTTTAGTTTTTTAAAAATTTTGTTTATTTCTTTTTTTGGTACTGAACCAGAGATAAGTAGAAAAACACTGAGGAAAAAAAAAGGGAAAATGAGGGAAAGGATCCAACAGTTGAGCAGCTTAGAATGTGTCAGTGTGCGCATCTCAAGTAAAAATGTCTAAATGAAGGGACCTGTCATACTGTTAAGAATGTAACTGGCCCACAGGCTGAATCTGAGGAGGATTATTTTCACCTAATTTTAAAAACATCATAAGAGGAAACTGAAAAAAAGAAAGAAAGAAAAACTGTCATAGAAAACAAAGTTGTTGAGTTACAGTAATGAGTTACGCTTATATGCTATCCAGATCCCTGCCTGGCTCCCTCTTCCTTTCTTCTGTTTCACAAAGTGTCTTTCAACTACCTTTCACACTGTTTTTCTCCACTCTCCACCTTCTACGTTTCTGCTTGGCACTCATCATGTTGATGAAAGTGCGGTGAATTCCACGAAGCAGAAACTTTTTTGGAAAGTAAAGGCAGGACAAAAAGGCTGACTGAATTCAGACTCCTGTTGTGTCCTTTCTCTTGTCTCATAATGGAAAAGGTTCTGACTGGAAAATAAATGCACTGCAGAGAATTCTGGAGCAGGCCAGCTTTTATTTTGCTCAGTGGTCAGGCTGGAGATATAAATCATGACATGATCCCTATAGTTTTACCTTTTTTCAAAGGTTTGACAATATAATGATCACAGTCATCATGCATCCAGTTTATTACTTCAATTCTGCATGAGACTGTAAAAAGCCATGCATTTATAAGGGTGGTGAGCAGAATCATTGTTGCTGCTTAAACAGAAACCAGGACATCACCATACAGTTTTCTCTTTGTGCCCAGCCTTGAACTAATTTACAAACCAATATATTATCATATTACACAATTTCTACAAGCCTTTTCTTTACAAACCAGGCTCAGATATCATACCGTACATAGACCAATGACATAATCACTGTGAGTGATTACAATATGCTGTCGCAAACTGGGGCCAAATGTTCCATAAATCATATTAATTCTGCCTTTCTGTGGTGTCTCTGCATGGGATCAACAGCAAGAAACGACAGACCATATAAAACTCTACCCATTTCAATGGCCATTTGGATTCCAACCATCTGGTCCGATATAGATGTGTGTGTGCGTGTGTGTGTAAAACTTTCAAGCATGATATAAACTTCATCTTCCTGTACCATTTCACCCACGGTATGTTGTGTTTTTATATCATTGCGTTATTTAAGTGCTATTTTCTAAACATGATACAGGACATTAAATACAGTAGTGCTTTAAATTGCTCACTGACTTGCCAGTAGATCCATCACACACCAATTACACTTGCTGACAGTCTAATGCTTTCCAGCCTGTGAGCATTCCTGTTTAACGGCCCTGGCTCATTAAAGATAGCGATGGTGAGCATCTAACCATGGTCTGTTAATTAACATAAACTACATTCCCGCAGTGAACTGACAAAAGTCAATACCATTGTGTTGCGGGTCTGTCCGACATGTCATAATATGTAAATAAATCAGCTTCCTTAAGTGGAATTAAATAACAGATTAGTACCAAGATGTTTTTTAAGAACTTTGCATTTTGTGTCTATGATTTTAGTGTTATTACTTCTTCAGAGAGTCATTTCCAATGAAAATTTGCTGGTAAAACTGCCTGTATCTGTACACAGGCAGTCTTGGGTTGTCTGCTTACCTGACACATCCAGGAAGGTACGAGCTCGTCCTGTTCCAGCGCTGCTGATGGCAATGCATTCATAATAGCCCTCATCCTTCAGAGTTACCTGGCCTATTTCCCATGATGCACTGTCAGACTCACTGGAATAAAATCAGGCACAGGAATGGGTTTTTATCTTTACTATTTTAAAGAATGATGTTGAATACATTTGGCCTGGCACTAATACTTCCTGTGATCTGATAAGAATTCAGTCAAATTTAGTCATATGGGAATGACGAGATGCAAACACAGTGAAGTAGTTCTACTGCCTAACATGTTTTTGATCTATTTTGTTTTAGTATTCTGACTTTTTACCAGCTGAACAGATATCTTTCAGAAGCAATAAGCAGTGCTATATATTGAAAAATCGTACAAGCAAGCCATTAACAAAGATGGCCACATTTAGCTAAATACTTAAGTCAGATAAAGACAAAAAGATCCTCCTCCACAGTCTTCCTCACCTGAAGAGTTGGTCCACCCCAAGTCGTTTCCCATCCCTGCTGAAGCGCAGAGTGAAGGGTATTAAACTGTCTACCTGGCATCTGACAGCTCCTCTCCGGAGGTAGTAACCATTAGTAGTGGCTGGCATCACCACTTTAGGTGCACCTAAAAGGAAGACATTGGCATTCACTCAGGCAGTTTCAATGGCAAATTAATGACAAATTGCTGGTATCTTATTGTGCATTAGACTCACTCACTTGGTATAATACTGGAGAACGAAACGCTGGAGACTCTCTGAAACAAAAAACCATCCCTGTCGTATCCTGTCACCCGCAGGAAGAAAGCGTCACTGGGTGGGATGAACTCTGTGATGTTCCAGAGGCTGTAGGGCTGGCGCTCAGGATAATAACGGATTGGCAAAGTTTTGATAACTTTGCCTGTGATTGTGAGGAGCTCCAGCCTGTCAGGCCGAGCAGGAGGAGAAAGTCCAGTGGTGTTTAGAAGGATGTGTGTGGGGATACCTGGAAAGTGAAGATGTCAAATTCTGTATATTGTCTCAAAAGATGTAAGTCAACATAATGAGTGAAAAAAACTACAAGAGTGGTGTTACTTTTAGACAGACTTACCTTGAACTGGCCTACTGTAAGTCATTTTAAAATCCAGGGTGGGTTTTCTAGAAAACCCAGCTCGGAAGTCAATGGTGCTGAGACCTGTGATTCGAACTGAGTGTCTTCCTTCACTAGAGGTCTGGGTCAAAAAAAAGGTGATGTGATTAGAAATCCATTATCCTACTTTTTTTTACGTAACATTGTTAAGTTATCCTGCCCAAAACCCTGGCTTAATAGTACATGGTGATAAGTTCAATGGAAGTCTGGCTGTTGCATCAAAAGTAGTGCTGAGTGGCCTAATGACAGACACAGCTGAGACACTGCTGTCTAGCAGCATTTTGTGTGCCAACAGTCCCCACATGCACAGACAAGACACAACTAGTGAGTCACTGTTTACTGTCAAATATCACACCTGAGCTTATAAAACATCCACAATTTAGAGATGACCCATTTACACTGACACTCATACTTCACTTAAAAAAAACACAACCACTATAATCAATGTGGATAATGGCTCATGTCGTCTTCATAATGTGAAGGTCTTTTGAAGACTCGCAGAAACAGAGACAAAGTAATTACCCTGAAGTATATGTTGGTGAGAGGTGGAAACTCCTCACCTTAGGTAAAACACCTTGATGGTGTCACAATGCAGAAAGAGGCATGCAATCCTGAACCGTCATTTACTGTGCAGTAACTTAAAATGAAAGAGAATGTGCAGATTCTCTGTAGTTTTCAGTGATTAAGTTACATCTGACATAAACACACCAAACATAATAGTGCTCTGAAAAGAAGCAAAGGGACAACTTTTGCCAGACGAGAGGTGAAATTTCATTTCAGCACGTGGACATGTAGAACCATTGATCTTCCACTGAATGGAAGGATGACAGCTTCTCCTGACCTACAACTGCCCATAAACTAGTTCAAACAATGGAGCCCAGCCTTAAGCATTATTCCCTACTATCAGGAGTCACAATACAAAGTACATTTAGATGGCCATCAAACCTGCCTTAATGGCTGCAATAGAATTATCCTGAACCTATAGTTGGTTGTAAATGAGGCTATAATTAGGGAGAGGTTCTTTAAAGGTCATGCTTTTAGTAAAGTCAAAAAGAGGCCCTATCATTAAAGCTGCTCATTTCCAAATTTCACACCCACCCATACAGAATGACCTGCCCAGCACTTAAAGCCAATTCATTGTTCAGGATTTTGTGAACAACACACACTATGGCTATTGCACACTTGCCAACTTACAATAGACACACATTGTGCTTGGATCCATCTCCAATTCAAAAGGTGGCGCAGAAACACATTGGACAAAGACGACAATGAGCAGATGAAGGAAAGCAACGTGGATGCTTCTTTGGAGTAGAGATGAGAAAGAAGTGAAAGGTAAAGATAGAAGATTCTGTGTCAAACATTTATTGGACTGGAGTGTACGACTGTAGACTGATTAATGTGTCAATTAAACAAATTCCATTAAGAATAGAAACCTTGAAATCAGATTTACGATGGCTGTGATTAAATAATTCCAATAACATGTCATTGAACACATACCGTTTTTAAAATAATAAGTTAAAAATAATAAGAGTCCACTAAAACACGAATTGAAACAGATGGATTAAAAAAAATCCCAGGTCTGTCTGCTCTGCAAATATAAACAGAATGAACTTACTTGTAAGAGAGGTAATGATATAAGAACTACAGGGAAACAGAAAATGTCGTGATAATGGGGCGATTGTGGCTTGTACACATCACTACAAAATATTTTTAAAAGCAGATTAGAAAGGTTCAAATTCCTTTTCACCCACATTCTATGGCCTTGACCTTACAGTGGAATTTCATGGGATATTTTTTATAAGATTTTTATAAGATAGTCTGATTTATGTCTATGCCTCATCCCTTATAACCTCAGGTTGCCACACTCGCTGATGTCCGAAAGCACAGACACAAGGACAACCCTCTGTGCATTCAAACTGTAAGGAAAACATCATGTAACGGTAAAGAATTTTCAACTTAGAGCATTTATTTTATTTTATTTTATTTTATTTTAAGGTTTCACTTACCATTACCCACCGAAGGAGACAAAAAGTGTTATGTAGCCTAAAGAATTTTACGCCAACAGTCAATCAAATGCTGAAAAAATGTCAACCAAAGGTAAAAGCACGACAGGAAGGATTTTCAGTCTAATACACAGATGAGGATGAAAGAAGTTTCAAAAATATTTGCCAGTTTTTCTCTGTACAATAACAGTTACTGAGTAATGGCAGTGAGCTGTCACTAACTAGTCAAGCTGTAGTTTCCATCCATGTCTGTCCAATGATGACTTTTGATTGTAAATAACTGAATCATTTTATGCCATCTCTGTATATGCCTGGATACAAAGTAATATAAACATCAAGAGAAAGTAATGTTACATAAACCAGAAAAAACAGCAAATATTTCAACCCTCTAGCATTATCATCTGAACACAGGAACACTCAGCTTGGAAAGGAAATGCTGCACTGTTATAGTTGTTCATTCAAGACATTTCCCTGTATATCAGATAGGGTTCTGACAGATAACACAGCGACGCAGAAATGAGACAACCTGTCCCACCAGAGGGCTACAGAGAATACAGGGGCCATCGAGGCCCCATCAACAAATCACTCAGGTAAAAATGTTTGTCATTTCCCAACATCTGGCTTTGACAGTGCAGGCAGTTAAATGGCTGACCTGTTTGGCATTACACTGACAGCAGGGTGCCAACACTTTCAACTGAGCAGCAAGAGTGCCCCAACAAAAACGCAGTAGGCCGCGTTGACAGCAGTGGCCTTGAACATACGTTATCGTCATCTACCAGGACCCTCATAAAAATCCTCTCTGAGCTCAAATGTTTCTTTCTGATCGTGTTTTGGTTGGCTGAAAGACGCTTTCACCAGACAACATGCATGTTAAATTGATTCCACATCATCGTAACTCAACATGCTGATATGTAACTACAGCATTTAAACTAAAGAAACTTCCTGAAGGGCACAGCTCCCTCGTGGTGTGTGAGCTGCAACCTCATAACAAGGTCATACTACTGAACTATTGGCAGTTGGACAGCTCAGCTCTGGGAATTACTAGAAGCCTGTAATTTTACACGTGTCCAGGTAAAAAAAAATGAATTGTTTACCTTGATAGACCACAACCCTGGCTGTGGGTCCTTGATGTTGACAACTTTGGCCGAGTTGGGAATGTGCAAGAGCTCGGTCAGGCCATCTTTCCCCTCCACAAGCTTCCCTGGAGGCCAGACATGAACACAGAGACAGTTATTTAACTTTTCTGCAGCTTTGACTGACACAAATAAAGCTTTACCACTTTTTGTAACATAGTTGCAAGTTAAACATAAAATATTGAGATTTAATGGGGAATTTTAAATACACAATATATATTTCTTATACATTAGTGAAGTATTGCATAAACTGCATACAGTGGTGTATGAATCCCTGATGTTGATTAAATGTGTACAAAGAGAAAAAAATGTATTTTGATATACTCAAACTTCCAACAGTGCTGTACTTTAACTGCTATGGCTATTGGTGTCTCAGAGAATGCAACATAATCTTCTAACACCCAGTGTCATCACTTCTATAAAAAAAAGTAGAGTCTTTCTGGGACTGAAAAATAGTTAATAAAAGCAAAAAAAGCTGTGCAAGTTGTTACTATCTAAGAAGTTGATGTTGGCTCTTCTTAACTTCTTAAATATGAAAAAATGTCTTCCATACTTTATATCCCTCTATTCTCATTATTATTAATATTAGTTTCACCTCTAGTGTGGTGCCAACATTTTTAAACATGCTGTTGTGCAACCTCTACTGAAAAAAATGGGTCTGTTTTGTCAAACTTTAGGTCTGTTTCCAAGCTATCTTTCTTGTCTAAACTCCTCTTGAATGAAAAAGCTATTCTGGAGGTATTCCAGTATGGATTTAAGACTCTACAGCACAGAATCTGCTCTGTTAAGTTGTTTTTTAAAAAAAAATTATATTCTTTTAGCAACAGATTCTGGTGACTGTGTGTTACTCAAGGCGGAGCAGTGGGTAGGTATCACAGACTCAGCTCTCCAATAGTTTTAGGTTCTACCACTTGGACAGAAGTTTTTTGTGTTAGCATTGAGGACTTTACCACCACCAGGGGGGTACCACAGGGCTCCACTCTTGGACCTCCTCTATTCTCTTTGTACCTGCTGACTATTTAGTGGAAATAGAGTTTCCTTTCATCATTATGCAGATGACTGTCAAGTTTATTTCCCAATTAAGCACTTTGGTGCATGCTCTGTCCAGCCTCTCCTCAACTGCTTTATTGACATCAGGAGATGGATGGCGCTACATTTTTTCAGTCTAATGACAGCAAGATTGAAGTCATATTGTTTAGACCTAACGGCACCAGCAGGACCCTCTGCATCCTCTCTGGCCCTATATGAGAAATTCACGATCACAAATTTAGGTGTGAAAATGGATTCTACTCTAAGTCTTAGGGGTCTAATCTTATGTTCATAAAATAATCTAAGAAATCAAATTACATATTTGATGTATTTTCTTGATATTCAAAATTCAGATTAAATCAATACATATTAAAAATAGAGAGTTTGTTATAGTTTAAGCATATATGCCATATAAACACTAAAACTAAATATAAAAAGGAATCTCACTGACATTACTGTTGATATATGGTGGCATTATTCATACCCTGGGGGTTTTTTATCTCAATATCAGGTGCTGGTCCACTGAGAGCCACGGTGACTTCCTTAAGGCTGGGGTCAAAGGGCATCTGCCAAGTGTTGCTGACCTGACTAAAATGATCAGTGGACAGCAGATGGACCTTTGAGGACTGCACTGCCTCCTCCACCCATTTAAGAACCTGTCAAAAGATGGGAGGAAAATGTGAACAATGGACATAATTTCATAATAGTTTGTATGAGGTGAAATGAACAAAACAATTGAAATCTGTAATCAAAATTATAGACAAAGTAAGTTGTAAAAGAGATAATGAGAAAATCCCATTTTAATATTGTGCAATCTATGACACAGACATGTGTTCTTCCCCAACTGCATACAAGGTCAAACTCAAACATGTGAAAGCTTTCATGAGTAAGTTTCAAACATTCCCCACATGTGCTACCCCCTATTTCCTCCCTGTACCCAAGGGGAACCCAAAAACTACTGTGCAAAACTCAGATGCTACTCAAAGCAGAATATGTGAACTAGCGAGCATTTGTGACTTTAGAAATCATGAATTACATATCAAAGGGCATTAATCTAAAACATTGTTAAGGAAAAAGAACTATAAAAATAGTTGGTCAAAACATTTGATACAAAACTTGGTTTCGCATTTGCTTTCCTGCTTCCTGTTAAGTCTGTTCTGCTGGCAAAAACTGTCAACATGGAGCTAATGCATTTAATCTTGAGTGTTTCATGAAAAGATTATCCTCATGAGGCCAGAGAGAGAATTGTTTTACTGTATGGAGCAAAGGGCTCTTTTGCAGTCTTAGCAGAAATACATAAATGCCTTACTTCCTTTGCAAGAAATCTTACCTTAAAGTAATAAAACAGCAGAACGTTCAAACTTGAGCCTTTGGTTAATTTGACTGTCCAAGACTGTTGATTTACATTTTTTGGATGGGTTAAAAAGAGCTATAGTATGAATCAATCAATGAAATGCTTCCTGCACATAAGATCTGGAGCCCAGATTTGAACGTGGTATAGCAAAAGTCATAGCAATTTCCACAGCTTAAAAGAAGCGCTGACCATTTTCAAAAGATTTGATTAGTATGACTAAATAATGTCTTTTGAAGTCAGATGTCTTCTGACTCTGAATCTTTAAAAGTTGGAAAAAATCTAAGTAAAAAGGATGTACAGTAACATATGTATATTACACAATGCTCTTACCTCATTGACCTGTTTCTTATCTAAATGGAAGACTTGGCCAGAGCTAGTAGAGGCAATCTCCTCATATACCTTGTAACCAATGTGAGTCCTATCATCACAGTCTCCTGTCAACACAAACACCACCTGCAGAAACAGGAATGAAAATGTGGTCTCTGTGATCCAGAACTTGAAAACAATAAAGATTACGTAGTGTTTTTCCAAACCTGTGACTGTTTTTGTTGAATAAGCTGCAGGACATCATGGGTTAGCTTATAATCTTTAGAACGGGCATCTGTAAAAACGTAAATGAAGGATCCCGGCAGGGAGATCTCCAAAGCAATCTTAATGGCACCAATGCTCATCTCCGGACAGTCGCCACCTCCCTAAGAGAGCAAAACATATGATCAGCCAATAATGTTCATGTGCACATGTACATGTGTGAGTTCTTTCATTTGTCAAACATATAAACTATACAAACTAATTTGTGCAGCTCTGTTAGTCCTAAAATCAGTGATCAAATACATAATTTATTCTATCTTTACAAAATGCACAATGTAGTGTAAATTAAATTATGTGTTTGAGACTTAGGTCATAGTTAAATGGGGTGTACCAGAATATAACACCCTAATAGGGCTTTCTGTCTGTCCTATCACAGTAGAGTAAAATACAAAAAACCCATGTCCTCAGAGCTAAATGCTATGACCATCAGTGATAAACTCAGCAAAATGTCGGTATCTAGTTAATATTATGTGCTGGTCAGTCACATTAACGCCCCTGAATTTTGAAGAGATAACTCAGAAAATCTTTATTAATAAATTAAATTGAACCAATATTAATCAACTCTGAATATTTTGACACACACATTTTAACACCAATCATTAATATTTGATTGCCAATAGTTTGGAAACAATTACAGGCTCTAAAGAGTTCTTGTCCCTATCCAGAAGCTTCTTGCACATGTTTTCTGACAGCTTCTGCCACTCCAAAAGGTTTGCAGAGCTTTTTGCAATCACAGATTTCACCTGTCTGCAAAGACATTCAATTATGGTAAATCTATCCATCTTTTCCTCTTTAACCTTCTTCTGTGCTGCTGATTCTGTTCTGCGTGTTGTTTACCTCAATACTAAGTCTCTGACATTTGGTTACACATTTACATCTAAAATGCTTTTTAAAACTTCTTACTGTATCATTCCTTTGATAAATCCAATACCTCAGGCACCAAATAAAGCAGCAAAGCAGCCTCACAGCATAATAAAACCGCCATCATGTGGGTTTCTAATGAGCATCATTTTGTCACATTTAAACAAAAAGTTGCCCTGCATTTCTAGCAAATTTAGCTAAATAACACATTAAGTATGCAATTCAAGTAATCAGTTTGTCAAAAAGGAATCTGCTACTGGAGAAACAAATGTAATTGTTTGTTCTTAAAATGCTCTTAAAATGTTTCATATAAACAAATAAACGGCACCAACATCATGCCTGAGTGGTGGAAATACATCCAGCGGACTGTTAACAAATATAGAATATGTGGCCTTGAAAGATATTAAGCCAAAATAAAACCGAGTGGACAGTCGATTCAACCTGTCAACATTAAAACTTGCTTTCTACTCATCCACTTTGTGTGTCACTGTCTTGTTGATCGGGTCAAAGACAAATATTTTCTGTGGCATTTCTAACAGACACATGTACATCTGTCTAAAAGGTTCAGTAGCTCGCTAGTATGCATCACCCTCAAGGGTAACATCTGGAATGGAGTGACCCATGATTTCAGGTTGGGGGCCAGTTTGGTAGGTGCGAGACAAGACTCCTCTGTCTTGCCTGAACCCCAAAATATCCCCTCTGGCCAAACATCAACCTCCCAAATTCACTTAATGCTCCCAACGCTGAGCCGGATTACCCCCCCTCCAACCACCATGCATTACTTTACTAAGGCCTACAGATATCAAGAGTTGCCTTAATTCCTCTCCCTGCTTGACAGAAGATTTCCAATCTTAAAAAAATGGCAATTCCAAAGAGTATATTTTCCATGTTCTTTGGCCAAAATCTCATCAGTTGTGCCGGTGAAGAGGCGAAAGGAAGAAAAACAGACTCGGGAATGAAGCAGCAAGTGAGAGGAAACTGGATTGTTTCTGTGATTACTATAAATAACACTGCTCATACACCAGACTGGCAAAAGGACATGCCAAAGACGCACGGGCACTTTCCAAAGTCTTTCTTCACAGAATCTTTGAATGCTACCTTTGTTCATCTTACTGTTACTGAACATATTTGGTTTCAAACTTTTCTTCTTTGCATAAATCCTACACAATAAAACTTCTGCACAGCCTTCCTCTCTTCGAGAAATCACAAAAAGTGTGGACCTGATGGTATTCTGTGTATCCGTCTAGCTATTGGATTTTTTAATGCAATTTTTGTATTAGCTCAGGAAAAGAAGGAAAGTGTTAACATGTGACCAGAGTCTTCAATGACTGATCCTTTATATACCAGATTTTAATTTGAGACTTCTTTCAGGATCCTGTTTAGAATGACTAATACAAGCTCTGCAGCAGCTCACAGATGTTCCTACCCAGACTTTTGGTATGACCAGAGTCTGCTGCTTTTATTCAGGCCAGATGACCTAAGCAGCGCTGCAGCTTCCTTAGTTTGATGAATGTGATCTCTGAACCCACCTGAACGTACAACTCTCTCAGCTCATTCTGGAATTTCTTTGGGTCTGTTGTGATTGTTACCGGTCCAATCTCTGCAAAGAAACAACACAAAAGAAGCTGTGTGATTAATAGAGCCGAGGGCTCAATTCTTTATCGCATGAATAACTGAAAGCATTTCTATTTCCTAAATTCTGCTCCTGAGCCAAATATTGCTTTTGGCAAATGCAAACGGATGTCCAGATTAAAATGTCAAAGTATGAACTGCAGTGAGGAAGAACCTCAGGAAATAAGATGTATCTAATCAACAAAGAAAAGGGACGAAGGAAATGTGAGGAAGATACGTACCGATAATAGGAATGATAAAGGAGGATCACAATGAAATTCTTGAAATTTTTAAAAGACAGATTAGATTAATACTGACTTTTAATTCTGGCAAAAAATATATCAAGAAGAATATGAAATTATCAAAATTGTAGTATACACCTTACATTACTCTTAGTAAAGGATGGATAGCAATCTTTATCCACAATGTTTAAAGCGGTCCTGTGTAGCACAGTGGACAGATATCACTAACGTTCTTACAGTTCCAGTGTCAAGACTCATTCTGGTGACACTGTGACTTTTTTAAAAAATTAGAGAAACCTGAAAATACAGTTAATTAGATCAGTATCATATAGATGTCAAATAAATTACTTATGACTATTCTCATTGACTATTGGTCTGGTGATTGTTTCCTTTTTTAAACAGTCCATTGGTTGTTCTGAATATAGAATAGAAGAAATTTGTGAAAAATGCCTGTCACAACTCTCCCAGTGCAAGACAGCGCATTTAAATATTTTGTCTAACCAACCATCCAAAACCAAGATATGAACTTTAAGACATAAAAGCACAAAACTCAATCAAATGTTTGCAAACTTTGAAAGGTTACAAGCAAGAATCTGATCAGTCAAGAGACGTTCGTCCACTTATATTTGGGATTTGGCCCAACAGATGGTGACCTTCGTCCACTGTATAGTAAAAGTGTAGCATCACCACATAGTGACAACAGTGCATGTGCGCTTTGACTCTTCCACTGTTGGTAGTCATTTCTTTTTCTCAGCTGACTTTGCACTATTTGCTAAAGAGCTGCTAAATCCCTATTCAGTCAAATTGGATGGTTTTCAGCCACTACAGCTGTGCTGAGGAATGAGATTGATGAGGGTCTTCAAAAAAACCTGCATACACACTCACACACGCTGTGCAGTTCTGCACATGCAAGCAAACTTTAAAACAAGGGTATCCTTGTTGAGAGAGATCAATTACAAAGGATCTCTGACTGTTTAAAAAGGGGACAGTTTGAACTTACAGTCCTCAATTCAGTCTAAAGACCAGGTCTAAACAAGACATTTTCCTGTTTACTGAAGTGTTGTAACTTCATACTGGGGAGAACACACAAAGTCTGTGACATGACGGCAACATAAAGTCCAAAATCCAAAATCCCAGGATCACATAATCCCAGAAGCTCCTGTCATGTTATACTTCTTCATTAAAAAAAAACTTTACATGCACTTTCAGTTTCAATAACATGCAAAAAGTCTTTTTCCAAATGAACCAGACTTTGGCATAATTTTAAATCCTCAATGTGGAGCAAAGGAACCTTTGTGGCGATCGCTTTTTAAAACCAACATGGAAATGTGCATGGCTGCTCTGAACGGAACATGGATTTGGAGCCAATCTTTTCAGAGATGGAAAAGCTGACATCCCTTTCCTTCAGGGAGAAGTTCCCATGGCTGTTGTAAGGATTCTGTAGACTGTTTTGGCGATGGTGCTCCTAACCACAGCCACCCTCTTCTGTACCAGCATGTGGAAAACCATGGCTAATACTCCTGACCTCTAAACAGCATGAGATGAAATAAATCTCTTTTAAATCCACTGGTGTAATAATCTTTGACTCCATAAGACACTGCTGTGTGTCATTACCTTTTTTCTATTCTTTACATGTGTGTTTGTCTGCATTGTGGGGTCTTAAGGGTCATGTGTGTGCTTTACCAACAACAGCACCCCAGTCAAATAGCGACAAATAACTTATTTCTGCACGTCTCCACATCTGCCAGAGTCAGACAAAGGACCTCAGTTGTAAAATATCTGTAAATAATATTTGTAATCTGTGAATAAACTATGAACAGATGAAGAATTACAATCCTGTGGCAACACATATATTTCTGGGGCATAGATGTGTTTGGCTTTCATTGAGAAAGTGTTTCAACGCTTACTCAGTGATGAGGGCTGTGAAAAAGTTCAGGTGAATGAACTTGGCATGAAAGAATGTTTGACAAAAGAAGCAACAAAAGAAAGAAAATGTCTACCACAATCTGAACAAAATTAAGACCTTCCCTGCATCCTGCTTTCTCAATCTGTTAGGGGAGCACTTTGTTGACACAAGAAAACTGTTGGTAAACATTCTCAATCAATGACTTCAGCCTTCATGCATGCATTTTGCAGCATTTATCTGTAAAGCCTGCTTAAAGCGTGCATCTATGAATCACACGCAGGTTTTAACGCTCACAGAACATCCAATGAGATGGGCAACTGTCCAATGGCACACTCAGTTTCACCTCCCTTGACATTCAGGCTTGAAGTAATTTGCTGTGAATCATTTGGAGCATTTACTGAGCACTGGACACAACATCAGCAGCAAGGAATTCCAGGGCCAATGCATGGGAAGTTCACACCCCTTTGTGTCCCCAGACCAAATAAATTCTAAAGTTTTGGCAGCAATAAATAAGAGTTCCACAAGCTGCTACATGACAGACAATTGACAGAAACAGTGTCATAAATTTACTACTTAGATTTCTCCAAAGTTATGACCCTGATGTGATGATAGTTTGGGAAAGTTTTATGCCTTTTAAATCCCATGGGCTCACTTACTCCAAGACAAAGGGGGGTGTTAAACAGCAGTGACATCAATTACAGCTAGAGCCCGAAACTTCTTTCTTTTCAATCCTGAGCACACATATATGCTAAAAAAACATCTTAGAGGGGTAATATACAACTTCAGAAAACCAATAGTTGGTGGAGTAGAGCAGCAGAATCTCACCAGCCAATTCCAAAGAAGAGACTTTACTTGAATCCAAACAAACAATCCTCAATCCCTATGTCTAGGTAACAAAATATTTTTTTTCCCAAACTTTGGGGGAGTTTTCTTAATCTAAAAGGGTTTTTCTGTGGGGGATGAAGCATCTTCCTGAAAAATGAAATTTTACGTTTGTAAAATCACTTTCACCAAAAGAGGTGCCTGTTAATGGAGTTTGTGCAACAACCATGACAAAAGGTAGTGTTTTCTGCAACCGGATCCTGCACGTTAACTTTATTCTGTCTTTTTAAAGTCAAATCCCAGGGGTCCAGAAACAAGACGCTGATGTGACAATATAAAGCAATACTGACCTGAAGAACCCTTTCTGTTCATAAATACCACCAACAACACAGTCAAAAGAGATGGTTTTTTGTTTCCTAATTCCAGACAGATTAAGATTTCTGTTAGCAAAATGTTCCCAATACGCCTAATTTCTTAATCAAATAATGAGCCTCAGTAACAGACCATAAGAGCAGAAGTTTTTCACTTAAATGGTCATGAAAAGGAGATTAAATGGCTTTTCCAGTGCCACAAAATCCAACAAGTTGCACAACATGTAGCTGTTACAGCACTTAACAGCAGTAAACATACACAGTTTCTGTCAGTCTGCTGACTCAGGCTCAAATCTGCCAGAATAAGAGTGGCTGTCATCTTGAAAGTCAGCTTTGGGGTATAATTCACATAATCAACCCAACTAAGAAAACACATGTGAAACAGCACATGGTGCAATTATTGTGTTTCTGTGACAAAACTGTTCAGCAATAAATACGTACGTACATAGGAGCAAATAAGTTGGCAGAGACATAAGGTAGTCTAGGGATTTAGGTACATTTACACTCTTGACATGAAAATGCAAACACAAGCACAAACAAACAGTGTAGATAAAAGGTCAACAGCATGGTGCTCTACAATTACCCCAGTATGTGCTGCAATCACCACTAATAGACTGTGCACATATGTTAGGTTTCTCTTGAGAACAGGCAACAAAACTAACAAAAACACAAGCACAGTCAAAAAAGAGCTACAATATTGAATTGGTAGCATTCTGTCTTCATTTTTTTATGATTTCAACTGTTCATTTTTAATAACTTCATTAAATAGTAACTTTTAATTTTTTTAATTTACTGCTCTCTTTTTGATAGTTTTGGCACAGATCTGAGTCAATATATTACTAAATAAATACATAAATAATTAATAAATAAATAAAGAATATAATATACAACTAAACTGAGAAAACACAAATCAGCCCAAAACGTTTCTCCAAACAGGAAATTGTTAAATACAAACAAGATTCTTACTGAGTGCATTGAGTATTGTCTATTTTAAATGGGAGAGTGTCGTGAAGAGGAAGTGGTTAGTCCTCCTGATGGGATAATAATCTCCATTTATTTCAAATTAAGTGTGATTATGTCTGGTGTTTACAGTCATGTTCCACAATCATGTCTTCTTTGCAACAGAGCCACAATTGCAGCATTGTTTTTTCAGCAAATTCTGCCTCAAAATTCAAAGCATTAGTTTTGTGATATTTTTGTTGTTTTTCAAGAATTCGTCAAATGAAGGTTTAAGATGTGTAGCAACAAAAAAGACATCTACAAAGTCAGTCTGACATCAAGAACCGAGTACCGACTACACTGTACAATATTACTCTCCTATACTTCTTGACTTTTCACATTTTTCTTACTTGCCATTGCTCTTTTAAACTGCACCTCTTCTTACGATGCATGACTTCACTAACCACCAACTAATGACTGCCGCTTAACCCAAAGCAACTGAGCTGTCAGCATGCTTTTTTTTCAAACCAGCACAAACTGAATTTGCAATGGAAACTTCTCACCACAACTAACAGAGAAAGAGACCACCAGGCTGTTTAGAGTCTGCTGTTTGCAGCCCTGCCCCTCATATGTCACTTTACTTGACAGTATTGAATGTGCTTTAGGACAATGGGCCATAAAACCACAGATCTCTATTAGTTGCACTCATAAGTTTAAATGATCCCAAACAGCCCAAGACCCAACCAACTCTCACGCCACACATGTGCATGTAATCCAGATGCACAATCCGATGAGGAACATGTTCCAGAGACAGATGACAGTTCTGAGTTTCCCCAAAGCTATACAACTAACTGTATAACTGATGCTGGAAACAACGCACAGAAAGATGCAACTAGGCAGAAATCATTATTAAGTCTATGCAAATCTATGACTGTCATTTACTGGGATTTATAGTTCTGTAGTGTGGACATCCATGCAACAAAAGACCCTTTCAGCAAATGAAAATCTACTGTGTGTTTGTGAGTACGAAGTGGCACATTCGTCCATAAGTGACACAAGAAGAAGAAGTGGTTCTGCAAGTAGCCACAATAGCAGATGTAGCTGCATCTTTCTTTGGCTGCTTTGATTTGCCTCCTCTTTCCAAGACAGTTTCCAAGACAGTTTCCATTACAATTGAACTAAAGTTGAGTAAAGCACATTGAAATACTAAAAACTATGTTGTACTAAATTGTGGAATTGAACTGTTAAACGGATTTTTAAGGCTGCATATGCACATGCTTACCAGAGTTACATGACGAGGAATCATTTGTTGACGAGTGAGTCCCTAACTGTGGAGGTCAGAGTACTGTGCACCTACTTAAAGAACTCAAACCTCGGTGGAAAGATTTCGTGCAGTGCCACAGTGATAAAAAGTTGAGGATCATCATCAACACCCTTTTAATATTTTATTAGGTCGTTTTACAAACTTTCACCATGAACTGCTGCCACAGTTTGTCATTGTTGGACTGACTCTCTCCAGCCCCTACAAGCGTCCTCACAACATGTCTACAGCTCAGCTACTTTGCTGGCCATGCCCACCATGTGTATGTAAACTGTAAAAAATTGACTAATGCTGTTTAATTAAACCACAGCTAGAAATATTTAATCTTTAACTCTGAAGCAGTTTGGTTGGCTTTGGCTCAGTCTTCTTTGAAATGAAATTGCTAATGAAATCTGGTCCATTTGTACTGTTAACAATATTTTTCTATCACATTCAACATGGCAGCCACTGTGCCTTTTATATGCTCTGTCCTATAATCACATGGTACTCTGCATAAACTTTATCCAAAAGTTATCTTTTTGTGTTTTTTCTGTCTTGTCTCAGTCCCATTCACTTCCTCAGTCTCTCTTTAGTCCGGTCATCAGCTCCACTCCCTTCACCTGTGTTATTTCACTCAGCTGTCTTCACTCACCAGTTGCCCTCCTCTGTATTTAAACTCCTGGTTTCATTCACTCTTTGTCAGATCTGCTGTTCTCTTCAGGTTGTCCTCCTGAGTTGTCTTTGCTGCTACTACTTCTTGGTTTTGTTTCTCCAGTTTGTTCTTGTTCCTAGTCAGTTTTGTCAGTTCCTGTGTTCTGTGTTTTTTGGTTTAGTTTTTCATAGTGTTCCTGTTCGGGCACGTTGTCTGTTTAGTTTTAATAAATTATTTCGTCTACCTCTGGTTTTCTATCTGTGTCTGCACCTGGGTCCTCCATCCACGCTACCTCCTACATGTGACACTAGTTGGTTTATTTATTTTTCATTATTGATTACCCATATAAACATTGGCATATTTTGGGTTCTAATGTGAACCATGAGCTAAATGAGAGTTGAATGTGATTTCTATCTCTCTCTCGAATGAAAGCCTACACTCAGTCCAAACACCAGCCACAGGAGAGGATCACAATAGAATAAAGAAGGAAAATGGGAAAATAGATATTTATTGCTGAAAATGAGGCAGAAATATTTGGCAAAAACTGTCAATAACTACTTCCCTGCTTCATGAAGAAGGTGTTAATAAATGTTCCTAATATCTACATGCAACAAGAGAAGAGTTCGCCAAGATTTTTAATGTATCATGGCGGCTGGATTCTTAATTAACATGATCACAACCACCCACCCATGGATCCATCCATTTCAAAGGCTACTTACCATTAAGGGCATCCTAAGATGGCATCTACTGGCACATTTTAGGTGGGATGACAGTCAACACTGACATTATATCTAGACAGAAGAGTTTTTCTTCACTGGAATAAGAGCAATGAATAAAAATGAAAGCTTTTTTTTTTTCTTGGCTGGATTCAAAACTGAATCAGTTGTGTTTTGTTGAAGTAATCTTGTGATACAGTGAAAGACTGAGGAGCTGAACTCTGTCCTGTCCCTTTTACAAAACAGTTTGCAATGACAGCTTCCCAGATGGTTCTGTTCAACAAACCATTCGGTGAATTTTTTTGCATGCTTGGTCATGAAACTTGCACTTTCAAGGGTTTATGTTCACAGTTTGCACTGTGAAAAGAAAAGATTAACATATACACTCTACACAAACATGTACTGAAACTGTCTTTGCTAAATGTATTGTGTGCTTTAAGACTAGCTTGGGTGATGTTACAAGAGACTAGATGTACTGTTTGTGCACCTGTAAAGGATTCAAGGTGAAACAAAAAGAGTTGCGGTATAATTTTCTCAGGCCCTGTTTGACTCTCTCTGGCCCCAAGATTTATGTTTGACCTTTTACAGATCATCAATTGTGCTCTTGTACTTTGTGCTCTGAATATGGTATGGATAGTGTAAACAACACAAACCCATCTGGAGCACATTTGTTTACATTATTAAGAAAAAAAAATCTATTTTAGTTTTAGCTCATTGGTAAAACACAACCCGGAGTATTTTCAAAGTAATGATGCCACAACACTATTTAAAACCAGATATTTTACATAACAGATTTCCACTGTTAAACAGCTAACTTACTTTCTCTCTATATTCTGCTGATTTTCTTACAAAAAAAAAGATCTTTTATCCTTACAATAATTTCAAACTCAAACTATATTTGAATATATCTTTTTGAAGCCATTCAAGTGGTGTTCTAGATAAGCTGAAATTTAAATTTTCCCTACTGAGTTGGTGTGTAGAAACAACATTTCAAAGGTTGAATTTCAAGCATGAACTCTTAGAAGTAATATCAACCCAAACATCCACTGACACACAAGTCACATTTGGTAAATCAATAGGGTACCCCTAAAGAGCTCTGATTAGATTTACCATCAAAAGTTTAAGGAGTTCATATCACAGTTCCTAACTGCTTCTCTAAAAACTTTACATTTTCTCTCAGTATTGACTGATGGTGGGGAATCTGTGTCAAGCTGTGGTGAATCTAGTTAATAGGAGAACGATTCAAAGAGTTTCAACACAAAGACAGTGTCACCAGAATTTCTTTTGAATTATAATAACACTGACCTATTAAACCACATTACTTACAAAACCACCTCCAAAGCATCTGAATGTTGCCTGTATATCATTTCAACATTAATTCACTAAGTCTTTGCAATTGAACATGGACTTTTAAATGTAGTATCATCAACATTTTTTGGAAGTGAAGTAGAAATCTTGGAGATATGAGGGACCTACCTCAGTCTTAGAACCACAAAACTGCATAACTTATGTTATTACCTGGTATTTTATGATTGATAGTGAAATCAAAGTCTGCTCAGTAATGGCTGGGTGGGGATTTTTTTCAGAATTCCCCTCTCATTTTACTAATGAGATTCTTATTGTGCAAAGTGAAGCAGTTGGAGAAACATAAGGCGAAGCACCATCTATCACACACAGATGCATACTCCATGAATTCATTAAGTAAGGTCTGTGGTGTATTCAGATGTCTGAGGTAGTGATTTCCAACATGGTTTATTTAAATACAAGCGCCAACGTGTGTCAGATAAATGTAATTTTAAACATAAGATATGCCTGTGTTTGTTATCAGTCAGGTACAGAATCAAACTTCCTTCCAGAAGACTTTTTTGTGGTCCATATGGTGAACAGTTTAGTGTGAAGGTGTCCATTTTTGGAGAGGGCATTCTTCCTTGGATTAGGTCCTCTCCCTTTATAGTGATACTAAAGTTGCCTAACAATAGACAGTGACACTGATGTTCCAGCAGTTTCCAGTTCAGACCTGTGCCTCAGTGGTTCCTGTGTTATTCCTCCCATATAAACCAATTTTCTCAGAGCCGAGAGTGACAGATTGGCCACAACTCCCAACAATTTTTCAACTGCAATCGTTTGAACCTATGATCTTGGAATATGCGGTATTGTGGTTGCAGAAATGGCTCCAAGAAAAACTCCCAATCTGCGATCATTTTTCTCACATCTGCTCAGAGCTCTTTGGACTTCCCCATTGAACATATTCTTGGTCAATGCAATGAGCGGTGTTAAGCAAACCCTTTTAATGTTGCCAAAGAGAAGCAAGCAGCTGCAGTCAATCACAATCACTAACAAGATGTGAAAAAGCTTTGGCCTTGGCAGGAGACAGTTTGCAAATTTCAAAGAAATTGAATTAATAATTTAGGTGCAAGTATGTACTATTATCAACAGATAGTTTATCTCCTGTTGACTTTCGAAAACCCATAATAGATTTGAATTTGTTAATCACATTCTTCACTCTATACAATCAATCTGTATGAGAAAATATAGTTTTAAAAAGTCCGATGCTGCCATGACATTCGTGTCCATGATGAGTGTAAGCTTCACACCTGAAATGTAGAAATTGCGCCATGGCATAAGAAATGTTTGGAAGGCACTGGTCTAAAGTAGATGCATGACTTCCCCCTACACATGCCCTGTAGATGCAGGGTACAGAGGGCACTGGCAACCTAACCTTCAGCTTTAACAACCTCCCCGAAAACACTTGTCTGGTTCAAACATATACCAGAAATAAACCCCTCTCAAACTGCTGTGTCAATCAAATGTGATCTCTTATTTCACATGAATGTGGCACCAGCTGTGCTGCTTTTCAGGAAATGCTTCAGCACAATGTGGCATATGTCTCTGAAAGGAAAAGGGCCAAAAACAATGAAGTAGGAATAAGAATTAGACCCTAAAAAGTAAATAATATAAACTTGCAACACAACAGGACAGTAGTGAGACAACAAAGTAACACAGCTGTAAACAGTGTGGGCATTCTCATTTAAGTGACCATACTTACACTGAAAAAGCTGCTTAATTACAGCCATAAAGCTGCAACAATAGCATCATTACTCTTTTACAACGATTTAATGCCTTGTCTGGCCTTTTTCAGGAAATTGAATCTGGTTGAACAAATTCAATCAAAGCAGCAATGGTTTGTTTCTCATTACTTTGAGGTGGAATAAAATGCCACAAACAGAAAACTGATATATCATCACCTTTGAAAGTTGCTGCGTTGGTGAACAATGAAATGTAAAAACAAAAACAAAGAAAAATCAGACTGCCACTGCAGATGAACTTAAATCCTGACTTCTACACAAACTTCCCAATACTTAACACATAGTAGAAAATACATGTGATAGAAGCAGTAGGGTGCTGTAGGGTGCAAATCACTCTCATGTCACTTTGCACTCGTTGGCCACGCTGCTTAAACCTGACATATGTTCATACTTAAATGTACAAGAACAGCTTACACAGTGAAGTCCCAGCCAGCATGAGGTCATGCCACACCACATTGTGTGAATGTTCAACTTTGGAGTCAGGTCTATATGGACATAACTGTAATGTGTTCCAACAGAGTTCCCCAAGACCCTAAAAGTATGATGTAAAACAACGGAATTAAAATGTGCTAGTAAAAAAAAAAAAAAAGTTTCCTCAACAGAAATGTCTAGACATCAATCTGAAAATGCTGATCTTAGGGAGGCCCTCAATTAAGGGCAACCATTAAAGTGCTGAGGCTGCTGCTTATTATTATGAGTAAAATAGAAAAAAAATGCTCACTAGCAAAAACTATGTCAGAACATAGTGTATGTTTGTGTACAGCTGGAACAAGCAGCTGGAAACTATCCACTTGGATTCCAGGGTAGTGTGTTTGGAAAGTGGTTTAGGAGTCAAACATTTGTTGTAAAGGCATAAAAATGCATCACTATGTTGCTTATGACTATATTTTGAAAACCTGAATGTGAACAGCAGCTCAAGACTTATGCAGTCACATTAATATTACTGCCACAGAAAAATTGCTGAGCACCAACATGAGGTAACGAGAGGCAGTGGTTATCAAAATCACCTGACTTGCCTCGGGAATTGGAATTAAACTGAGTGTGCCTTGCTGCTTACACTGAGGACACATGGTAAAAGTTAGGGATAGGTCAGGCACATATCCCCCAGAAAAAGAAAAAAAAAGTTTAAATGTGCAGCAAAGTGTGCATTTGTGCCAGACAATGCCATTAAAAAAAAGAAGAAGAAATATGCTTATTTGATTCACAACATTTTTTAATTCTAAGAAAGATTTTGACCTTGAATGTTTGCAGGGTAACACTTTGATCATGATGATAATAAGGTAATGACTGCTCTGTATCTCTTCCTTTTTTGACTACTGGTCTCTGTCAGAGGTTTGTGTCTTCATGCTTAGATAATTACCCAACAGACACAAACAAAATCCAGACACAAAAGGTCAAGAGGAAGAGAGCAAAAGCCCAGACAGTGATGTCACAGAGGACCTGAAGGTCCCAAAAAGGGCTAATGAAACCTCGGGATCTCCAGATGAGGCTCAGAGTTGGATGGGAAAACATGTACAAAGCCTGAAGGGAAACAAACCTAACATGGTGGAATGATCAAAATATTTTCAAAATGCCTCTGAACTGGATCACTTACTTTAGATAAATATGTGCTTGCCAGTGCACCTAAAGGCCATCTACTGTGCACATTATTTGACTAAACACAAATTATTTCTTTTAAATATGTTTTGCCTTGATGTTGCAGAAACGTTGAAATCCTGAAAGCTGTCCTACTAAAGGGAACAGTAAGGATAATCATTTAAGTGTTCCTGTATCAGCCATCAGGTATGTGCTGCCTTCCAAGATGAAAGACAATCCTGAGCAACAATTACAAAGCTAAATGGAGCTGAAACAGTTGCACAAAGGGCCCTTTGGGCAATGTTAGAAGTTGCGTATACTGTCCTAAAAATGAATGGCCATTTTAATACTCAAGGTTACGTCTGTTAGAACATAAAACTCAGATTAGACACTCATTGTAGTCACGCTCCTCTCCCCTCCTCTAATTCTCCAAGATCTCCACCTCTCTCTTTGACATTCCTGCCTAATAGCATCATTATTGACTCTGTCCAGCTAAATGCAGGCTCCTTGTAATCTCACACAGGCGGGATGGCTCAGACAAAAAAAATTGCCCTGGAAAGAAGGAAACAAAGGGAAAAAGGGCCGAATAGGAAAAGACGCTGAACACCAACAAAGAGGGGCTTTGAGATGAGAGCCTTTGATCTTGTAGAGAAGGTGGAAACTACTCCATCATCCCCTCTCATCACTCCACAACCGTCTCCCTTTAACTAAAGACAACTGGCAGGAAAATGTTTGTTAGGCAGGCCATCGCCTCAGAGAAACCAGCGTTCACAGCACATCGCTAAAACAAACAAAAGATCTGAATAAAACAGCTCTAAGAAAGATGCTGGTGAGCAAACTGAAGTTACACAACTAATCAGTGTATTTGGTAGTCACACTTTCTCTGTTTGTCCTGTTTCTCTAAGTACTTCACATTGTGTGCTTTGATATTAGGTTTTAACAGAAGATACGGTAGAAAAAAGAAAACTGAGAAAAAATAACTTTGTACTATAACACAATAAAGAAGGTATCCTGGTTATGTTGCCAAAGCTCACTCTAATGTGGTCCTTGTGACCACATAAGGGTGGCATCGTAGCTGTATGTGCTTTCAAACACCATAGCAGCTCAGAGGCAAATAAGCTTTGACCCTCCATTCAGCCTCCATACCTTCCAAATATTACGCCTGGGCTGAAGGTTATGGACTAACGGGTTTAAACGGTAACTCACTTTTAAATGTGGGGTGTATTTTATGTAAACTGACAGTATATCCCATAATTGTGCCCTAACACGATGATACAGCAAGCAAGCAGTGACATCTCCTGACTTTAGTGCAAATAAGTGTGTGTTTGAATTCCTCAAAACCAAATTGAAACAACACAGTTGAAACTGGTCGCAGGGTCATTAACTTTATTCCCAGAGAGCACCAACTGGGATTTTTATTTCGAATAATTCAGAATGAATGCTTCAGACTTCTTTTCACACAGTTTTCACCAGCTAAAATCTGATTACAACATACAAATCAGTGGTTAACACAAAGCAGTAATGTAAACACTTAAAATTCAAAGAATTTCATAATAGCAAACTTAGATGCTTTGCACTAGAAACTTCCTTTCTCAAAGGGAAAATGTAAATTCTTAACTGGGTGCAACATCCAAATCTTAACACAGAGCTTAAACCTCAGTCACTCGTCATTCTGACTGCATTCAACATTTGTTACTGTAGCGAGTGTGTTAAGTCCCCCACTGACCCAAGGTGCCAGAATCTGACCCATCTCAACCTTTACCAATTAAACCTTTACACAAGCACGTATAAGACTCACACCCTCTCACAGCAAGGTAGCATTTACAAGAACTAGCATATGTATGTAAGGATGTCAGCAGAGCCATAATATTTGTACATAGAAAAAAGAAAGCAAAGCAAAATCATAGTGGAAATCTGAAACAGTATTGCAGAGACTCTTTATTAAAGGTTAACTGGAAGAATGCACAAGTTGA
This sequence comes from Leuresthes tenuis, assembly GCF_036924035.1. Taxonomy (NCBI): domain Eukaryota; kingdom Metazoa; phylum Chordata; class Actinopteri; order Atheriniformes; family Atherinopsidae; genus Leuresthes; species Leuresthes tenuis. The sequence continues at coordinate 9,100,210 of NW_027325361.1, read as the reverse complement.
GATGAAGGCAACATTCCCTGACTTGAGAATGGGAGGGACATTGTGAAATAAGTTTATTTGGCTACAAACTCTCAAAAAAATATACCATGAGTGCAGTGAGTCTGTATGCAATAAAACTTTGACTGCTTAGCCTAAAACCACACATTACCGTTCTGCTCATTGCCTGAATGTTCTTCTTAGAAATAACCAGTGAATGAAATAAAAACACAACAGGGTAGCAGAAATTCATTACTGACACTGTTTCATTGAAGTGTTCTCAGACTTTAATGCTACATCCACAGCCCCTATACCTCAGTAAAATAATTTGTGAAGTATCCTTTTTCTTTCCTTCTTTCTCTCCCTGCAGGATGGAGGAAAGGGGGGAGACTTCCTGCTTGATCTTCCCACACAGGCCTGACCCCAATATCCAGGCATCCTCTTGACACTCTTACTAACGCAGACTGACAAACACACACTCTAGTGTTTACTGTGTCAGATTGCAGTGTAAATAAAGAGAGAAGCTCTGATTTAAAGGAGGCCAAATCAAACAGGAGGGACTGTGTTATCGCACTGGGCTAGGAGGAAAGAGGAAAAATGGATCTGTGTCAAAATGAAACAAGCCTTTAATAAAAGTCCCTATGAAAACAAAACGGATCCTCTCTGAGGAGCTGGGATATTGTTGGAAAAGGACAAAAAGTGAGACAGAGAGACAGGGTCAGAATAACATTTGGCAAAATGTTCAGCTGTCTCTGTGAACAGTGTGCTGTGCTAATCATTCCTCTATTCCCTGGGGGTTTTGGAGAACACATTCTGACATCCTCGTAAACATTTTAGGAAGCTAACGAACGTCACTTGTTGGTGAAGGACAAACACAAAGATGTGAGGTTTTTAAAGAGGAGGTGACACTGAAGCTCAGAATTGAGTGGTTGCAACTCACTGTAAGAGGAGAATCGTATTACTGGGCTATGTTCCTATAAATTAAGTCTTCAAGTTAGCTACAGGTTCAAATGAAAGCATTCTTCCACTACTGCTACGATGCCTGAGACATAATGCATCACATCTCTTTTATCATCTTCTAATGATCTAAGATTAATCCCCCCCAAAAGGCACACACAAATAATGAATTCCTCATTTATTACACTTGTGTAAACTGAGCATATTTCTTTCTTGAATATCATTATTATTCTAGGCCTAGAGCTTGCAGATTGAATCAATGATTAAGGAAATGTGCTTCATAAGAATTTGTGACATGCTGAAACTCAGCAGAGAAAAAACATCTGGAATAGGAATTTGTGTCTTCACCACACAGATCATCCCTGTCTATTCATTCTTTTGTTCTCCTTCTGATCCCCCAAAACAGTTTGTCTCTGCCTCTGCTGAGTATATTTTTAGACTAAACTATTTAGATTTTAAACATAAAGATCACAAAGTAGTTAGGAGTAAGCCCACATTGATACTAACAAAGCACATTTGGTAGGGTCCTGCACAAAGAAAAATTCTTAAAGACAGGTATGAAGTACAACTCTCAAACTCTCTTTGTCTATTGTCTCTGTCGCTACCTCTCTGTTGGCCATTAAGAGATCATTACAAGATGTTTCAGCAAAGTTTCTACAACACACACACACACACACACTGAGTTCTCTAACAAAGCTCATCTTGCTCTTGTTGAATGAACAATTTTTGCAGGTGGAGAATCAAATTCAAATCTTGGTTCCTGAATATTAATTGCTTTGAAATGTTTACTCTTACATGACTTTGTAAGAGTCCGATAGCCCAATCATATACTGTGTAGGCATCACTGTTCAGAATGAGAGAGAGCATCCAAGGGTGATGATAATCATCGAGCTACACTGCAAACCTAGAGCCACACAGTAACCCTGGCGGAATGCTAATAATAGTGACTGTCAAGCTGAACATCTGTGTGCAGAGACCAAGTCCCCCATAGTCCCTCCTCAGAAGGTGTGAGGAACATTAGTCACTCAGAGGGTAGATTGAGAGCAAACTATCACATTTCCCACCTTTCTGTCGGGTTTTGTGTGGACAACAAGGAATAAACCACAAAAATAGGAACAAATACATTTCAAAATAAGTACACATATTTTACAGATGAAAGAAGTCATGCACAGTGAGGAATTGAATGAAACTCATCACAGAATTTGACTTTCACTTCTTGCGAATTAATTGCTTTACCTGGGTCATGGAAGGGCACCAGGGCAAAGTTATACAAAGGTCTCTTCGGTCTGCTCAGGGATGTTTCCAAAATCTTGGACGCACCCTCGATAACCTGGACTAGGTCGTCGTACATGGAGCCGGTCACATCAAAGACGAATGCCAGTGTGGATGCGCCCTCCGGGATGTCCTCATTTGTGGCTCTGGTTCCTGTCTCCTGCCCGGCGGTAAACGCCACTGACAACATAAGCGACAGCCACATCAATGTGCTGCCCATTTCTGCTCCAAGAGTTTTCTCGGTCAGAGTTCTTGGATATTTTGTCCTCGTCAGTGGGAATCTTAGGGTGAGTTTCGACATAAAGGCAAAGACATTAGAGCAGTTTATGAAGTGCACAGCATCAGCCAAATAAAGTTGAATATAGGAGTCCCTCGGTGCGCCTCTTTGGTTTCTGCAGCTTGTTGCAGCCTCTGTCAGCTCAACTTCTGGTACCAGCAGCTGTAGCAGTGCCTGTTTTCTCTGATCTGCAGTGAGAAGCCCTTGTTCAACTTTGTCATACAAAGACCACCTCTCTGCTGGCCAGGACGTCTTCAAGGCGCAAATGACGTCTCATTGGACGACAAGTTTTGGATGAGCTCCAGGCACCCTGTGCGTGTTTTGCTATATTTCACTCATGCTACTACTTGGAGCACTTTAATGTCTCTTTTTTTTTAAATAAAATAAAATTATACAACGAGGGTCATGAATACACGATTTTGGTAGATTAACAGTTTAAGTGCTGGCTAATTGTTATTGCTCTTACTTGTCTGAACTTATTAGATGCAAAATATTAAACAATAATCATATGTCAATTTATGAAAAATTTAAATCTGCGATAACAAACTGAACAGCAGACATTTAGAAATCTTTATGATACACGTGCCGCCACCTAGCGGTTGCAAGATGACGTCACATTTTATTTCCTGCTACTATAAAGACATGTTCAAATATAATCATTGGACATACATTTATTAATGAGAAAAAATATGTTTCCAGTATTCTAGTAAGTAATGTGACGTATTAAGTCAAATAAAAAAAACTACAGTTTTATACTTGCAGTGCTGTGAAAACGTCTTAAGTCATCCCTTGTTTCTTTATATTTTGCTTCCAAGGAACCAGACTTTGAAAGAATCTTTGAAAGTTATCTTGAGCAATAGCTCTCCATACTTTCTGAAGGTCTTTCAAAATTTTTCTTTGGACATTGGCTGCTTTTTCACTCATTTCCAGTCCAGTCCTTGTACCTCACCATTTTTAGAGGAAGAAGTTTAACAGCCTGTCACAAAAGGCACTTAATTGGTTCTAATTCCTTTATTTGCATCTCCAGAAAAAGGGATTGAATCGTATTTTGCTGCAACAATGTTTATTTCTAAAGAGCTAGTGTGTCCTAAAATGTTAAAGTAGCTAGACAAGTGAAGGACAAAAGAAGTGGCAGGCCTAAAACTCTATCTACTGCAGGAGAACAGTGTCTAAAAGGGATGTCCTTGGAAAATAGAGGGAAAAACAAGCAAAAGCACGAGAGAGGCATCTGGACCTTTAGTTGTTCACTGAAGCCTCATCAGAAATGGTCACCATGGAACTGTCAAGAAGCCATTCTTAAGACGGGGAAAGGCTGAGATATGCCAAAAGACACAAGAACGGGACTAAAAACCTGTACCAACAGGTCTTATGGACTGATGTATCCTCCCCAGAGCCTGGGGAAGACTTAAACTGGGAGTCACTGAATCAAACAAAGCTGATAAATGTAGCTGCACCTTCAACAGATGTGACAATATTACCTGTTATCAATATAGTACATTAATATTTCAGACTCATGGAGCATTTTATTGCTCAGCAAAGTTTACTGATACAAGATTTACCTCTGAAAGCCTCCAAGAATCTTGGCAAGTATAACACGGTCTACAGTTTTTACTTTCTACAGCATGCCCTTTGTATGCTTATTTATTTTTCTAACTTTAAGTTTCTGGTTTCTTTGTCCTGGGCTGTAAAAAACTAATGGATTTGTTTCTTAAGTCATTACACACATCTAGGTTAAGAACTGTCAAAAATGTGGGATACATCACAGGGTATCACATCAATAGATTATTATTTTTTCTGCAGACTTTGCTCTGTTCTTTCAAATCTCTAAATGACAAAGAACTAGCATACCTTTGCCACAAGGGGGTGCTAGTCTACCACTGAACAGTTGGGCCGCTTTTAAAGACAATAAAGAAGGTAATTTTGAAAGCAAAGACAGGTAAGGGAGGATATAAAGATATTGGAAAGCACACTGTTTAAATAAAATTGCATATCTCTGTATATTCAAAGGTTATGTTCATCAGGTCTTGATAGGAGAATGAGAATGGAAAGTTACATGGAAACATTCAAATAATAGCCTAGACCTAACCAAGATTTGAAAAAGTGATGTGGATAGAGCACATATGCTGATGAGGATTTTGCATGGCAAACAAATAGGGAGGCCAGAGCTGCTTTAAAATGCACCATGAAAACTATACTAAGACAGTGATTACACAACATGTTTCCTTACATAAATAAATCACGTCTTCTCTGAGCTAAAACAACAGGAGTTACTGTAGAGACACACCATGTCACTAACACGCTCACACAAGAAAAGTTATTCATCCATTTAATGGTTAATCTAAGACATAGGGCAGAACTGTATTAGAGGTGCATCTATAGTCAGAAGAACTTTCTCACAGATAGGTAAACAAAAATCGCGCTTTTCAGTTATGTATTTTTAAGGTGAATTCCAGATTATTCTAACAAGGTCAAGAGATTCATTTACAGCCATAGACCAAGCTCAGTACAAGCTGGTACATTTTTTCCACATCACAACCCAGTTCTCCGGGTAAACACTGAAACACATTTTTGTAAGCTTTTGACTCTATATAAAAGTATAAAAGTTGAATTATATTTTCTGTCACAAGACTGTCGCCAAGACAAACACAGCTCTAATCTAAAGATGATCAATGATTTACTGAGTTGACTATCAGGTGTAGATCCTGCACTGTGACCCTACAAACTCTACATCTTTCCTCAAAAGAGTATCCCTGAACACAGTCATGTTCAAGCCATTCTCATTTTGCAAGAGCTGATGTTATATGACTGGGCTTAGGTGTTACACAGCAAATTGCCTCTCAAAACAGAACCATTCTCTGTTTCTGTTTGTTTATGCTGCTGCAAGTGGAAAACACTGGAAGACCTTTTGTTTTCACCTTTTATTCCAAAATGGCAGAGGGTCCATTTGGCAAGCAGTTTGTCTGTTTTAGGTTCTGGCAATGTTTGCCAGAAGTTGGCAGAACTATACTCGCCTGAGGCAGTGGCTACAAAGATTTACCAAACCTGACTAAACCAAATAATCCAGTTGACTCAGCCTCAGAGTTATGTAATTTCTCTATTGTTTGCACACCATGTCTAAGATTAATGTTCGCAAACTAATATAGACTACAATTCCATAAATTTTGCCTGTACTTTTCAGATAATACAGAAGTAAAAAAACTGAAAAACAGTGAGGACAGATAGTGATTGTGGTCTGACTATTTCCAGAACTGTGGTATCACGCTATTGTAAAATTGATAGTTTTTAAAATCCTGCTTTTCAAGCTTCATAAAGATGGTGGGGCTAGATTTCTTATGTGACTAATAATGGAGTATGAGATAGACTTAAATGTATAGAGGTTTACTCTGCACTTTGGCAAATAGTGTTGTCAAATATATGCTATCTTACGAATATTTAATCTTACCACTGTGAACAACAGAGGCATACAAGTTCCTAAGAAGGATGAGAGCTGAGGTAATGACAGGAAGGAGAGAATAAGCGTGAAGCTACATTGCATTTTCACACTAGCATTTTTCCTGAGTTCCATGCAACTCTAGCAGTCAGTCATATCATAGTATTTTATTCCCTGCCACCTCTCTTTCTCAAACGTAACTTCGAGAGATGACAAGAAACTGCTAGAAAATGGCAGTATGGTCGTATGTATGTGTGAGCAGCCTTGTATTTGTTTGTGATCATTTTTTAAATAATCCTTTAACAAATACCATTTTTACTAGCTTGCTAAACCTCTTGACTTGCGAGAGGTTCCCTGTGTGTGTGTGTGTGTGTCTTTCTCCCCATGTTGTAGTTTTCCAGTTTGAAAAGTGCAAATTACTGGCTGCTGATTGCAGGCCTGCAGAATAAGCATGACTGCAGCAAAGAAATATCAGCTCCTCTGTCTCCCAAACAAGATCCGCATGACACATGCCTCCATCCTTTCAATAAGCCAACCAGAAAGTGCGCCCCGGAGCCTGGTGCAGTGTTTGTCCAACAGACTTAATCCCTGGAATTACAGCCTCTCATTTCACTAAAATCCACCCTTTGTAGTGAAAACAACTCAACTGGCCATCAAGGCTCACTGGTTTTGCTCATACACACCAACATACCCTTTGTAATCCCCCCCATTCTTCTTTTTCACCCCCTTCTCCCACTCTGGTTCCCGTTCATATACTATACAACAGACATGGGTAACCACGCAAATACCAGTATTTGTGCCTTCAAACAATGGTCTTCATTCCCTGACTCTCTCTGTCACCCACTCACATCAGCAACACACAAACAGTGATGACAATGTTTCTTTCTGTCTTCTGTTCAGCTGCTATTTTTATCTGGAACTTGTTGTAAATAATGAAAAAAGGGAAACAACGGAGAAATGTTAATCTCCAAAAACATTGGGATTTTAAAGCACAAAACAGTGCACATTTTACACACGAGAGCTTGGGACATGGGACATCTAAATATTTCATTAAGAAAGTTGTCACTTTACCATTCTTCACATTTTGAAGTCAGGAGATAATGGAAAAGACAAATATGGAGAGGATATGCTCTGTCTGGACAAGACTGTTGCTTGGCTATCTTATTTCTTTAGTCCTTGCTGTCCCTCCCACTGATGCTATTTGGTCTGCACATTCCTCTCCTCAAAAAGCCCAGTTAATGCTGATTGCATACTCATCCAGGCTTTGCTTTTCACAGGCCAGGGACACAGATTGTGCGAGAACAGACTGCGTACGGGTTTGTGTGCATGTGTGTGCAAGGGCGTATCAGAATGTAAAAGAGAAACAGAAAATAAGTGTGAGGCAGAACAAGTTGTAGCTTTGCAGGAACAGGGCTTGTGACCTGCAGTCACTGCTGATGGTTCAGATGACAATGTGCCTTTTTTGTCTCAGTCCAGTACAGCTGTCACCATCATGTCAAGACCACAGTACTGTGACTGCTGCAAACAGGCCAAGCAGCTGAAAGCGAGACTAAATCATTTTGTGTCAGATTTTGTGTAAAGTGAAGCCTGCCGGTCACTAGACATGTAGTCTTAGAGCAGATCAATATGGCCTCCATCAGCAACAACTCAATTTTAAGTTGTACACATGTTTTGAGCATATTTATGAAACCGTAAAAAAACTGAAATAGTTGATTAGCTTATTAGCTAATTAATGTAAATGCTGTACTATATAAATAGTCTAATGCTATTTTTTTGAAAAATTCAACTGGTGTGTACAGAATCTCATTATGTTTTGAATCTTGATAGTTATTCTCATTTTACATCTCTTTTTGTCAGTTTGTATCTCCTTCTAGACATTTTGTGTATATTTAGGGACATTTTGCATCCCTGTATTTAATTTGTATCTTCTTTTCTTTATTGGTTTGCATATTTGTGTTGTTGTTCATTTTTTCTTTTTGATTGTTTTGCAATTACTTCCAGTGTCTTCTTGCGTTTCTGTGCCTTACTTTTCTCTTTTTGCATTCATGTGTTACTTATGCATTTCATTTTCATTAGTTTGCATTCACTTTGAGTTACATTGTGTATAGTTTGGTTGTTTCTATTTTTTTGCGGTCCTTGCTTTTTTTGTATGTCAGTTTTGCCCCTTACCAGTAAGTTTCCATCTCTCTTTGGCTGTTTTAAGCCACTTTGCGGTTGATTTAAGTATTTTTGGTTGTTTAGCTTCGCACATTGCAGTAACTAAGACCCTTTTTGTGTCTCCTTGCCTTCCTCTTGCACTCATAGCAGTGTTTTTGTCTTTATTAACTGAATTCATTTATACTCATTACCCATCTCTTTCTGGTTAGTTCTTTCTGTCTGTTGTTGATTTGCATCTTTTTTTTTGTTTTAATCTATGAAGTCATTTTATAAAACAATGTGTACATTTTGCATCTGTTAGTTGGTTTGCATCACCTGCTGGTATTTGATTCACTCTGAAGTTATTCCAAATTTTTCTGTTTTGTGAAGTTGTTTTGTGTAACTTTACATCTCTTTGGAACTGTCATGTGTCTGTTTTTGGTTGTTTGATTGAATTGGTTTTCCAACAAGAAATGTGAACCATCACTTTGAAAAAATAAAGAAGCTATCTCAGACTATGGGGTCGTGGCTCTTTGGACCTCTGGACTAGTGAATCAATAGGTTCTTTCAATACTAGACCAAAGGAAGTAATGTTCTGATAAAGATGGAATTCGCTTGTATATGTTGATATACATCATAATTCTGATCAACCAAAAAACAGAGCCGCAAATATAGTGTTTCATGAAAAATGATTATGTGGGTTCTTAGAACACAAATCCTTCCCAGCAGTGATACCAGAGCTGTGAGGAGGATATGAAACTGTCCATGTTAAACACTGACGTAACATGTAGTGTAAGACTGTATAGGGGAATTTGGGTCAGTCATATGACTTGTCCTGCATGTGTAATTTCAGCTTCCTGTCTTTACTTCTCTTACAAGTGGAGCAATTAGATTGTAGCAACTGACAAATGTGTCTATCAAGTTGTCTGTTAGTCTTATTTATTTTTGTCCTCTGAGCCTGCATATAGAGTTGAGAATTTCTGTGAAAGTCAAATGATAGATGAATTAGGACAACAGTGAGGGAATGTGCCCTGTACAATGTAATAAGAACAGAACAGTGAGATGGATGGAGGATTGTTGGAGAGTTAGAAGAGACTGATGTTTAAGAGAATAAATTCATGGCTCTGAAAGACTGAGTGAGTGGGCGAATGTGTTTATTGTGCAATACAGTGTTTCTTAGTCTGACTGAAAATCAGTCCGTATCTTCCTCTTTCTTTACACAAATCCATGCACCTGTCTTTAAATGGCCTCTAGCAGCTCCAACAAACAAGATGTGTGAAAAACAGTGTGAGCATAATATTATGAGAAAATAGACCTTATCTCTTCCCATGCAAAACTTTTCTCAAGGCATTTCCCTGACGCTCTAATCGAACTTCTGCTATACCCACAGTAGATTTTGTGAGAACAAAAATCGTTCACAGACCACCTATTTCTTAAAAGAAGGCATGACTGCAGGCAGACTATATTTTTGTGAAGAGGGAGATTTTGTTTTCAAACTGTTCCTCCACATAAGGAAGCTTCGGTCAAGGAAGAAATAGACAGGTTTCATCAACAAGTCTCACTTCCCATGGCCTTGAGGAAGCTAATGTTTATGTTTTTCTAACAAACTGTGAGAGTATGGAAGAAAGTGCATAATCTGCATAGATTCAACTTTTTTTTCCCTTTAGTTGAACACTCACAAACACCAGCATGGTAAACCCAATTCCAATCATACTATCCAGTATGATTGGAATTGGGTTATGTGAGTTTCCACCATATATTGTCTTTGAAACACATGTACTTCTTTGCAAAAAGGAAAATGAATACTGTTTTCAGTTCTGCATATCTGCCATTATAATTATAATCTGCATTTTAGAGAATACTACCCATCCATACATCTTTTATACCTACTTGATCCAGTTCAAGGTTGCAGGGGGGCTGGAGCCTATCCCAGCTGTCACTGGACGAGAGGTGGGATATACCCTGGAAAGGTCCCCAGTCCCTCACAGGGTCACACAGAGACAAATGAGACACACAACCATGCATGCTCACTCCTACGGTCAGTTTAGAAACAGCAATAAACCTGACATGCATGTTTTTGAATGGTGAGAGGAAGCCGGAGTACCCGAAGTACACGGGAGAACATGCGAACTCCACAGAGCAAGGCCTCAGCCGGAATTCTAACCAGGAACCCTGGAACCCAGGAATACCACCGTGCAGCCCCGACAGTACAACCCTGTTTCTGAAAAAGATTAAGTGTTGTTTGAATAAAACCAGAATGCAATATCATGCAAAGACTTTTAATTCCATAGTCCATAGAAATTAATAGAAGGACTGAAATTATTTATTGTTCTTGAGGAAGCACATTCTTTTCTTGATTTGTTTCTAAAAAAAAGGTGATCCAGAGGCTTATTTACCACTATACACATCACCTCTCCTTTTAGCAGCACTTCACACTTCCAAAGTGAAACATTTAGGAACTGAGGAGACCATACTAGAGGCAACCCATCCAGGGTGTACCCTACCTCTCACCTGATGACAGCTGGGATAGGCTCCCTTCCATCTATAGAAAATGATGGATGGATGGATGGTTTGACACTGTGCTTTCTCTCTTGCTTGATATAAAATTTCAGCTCCTTTTTTATTTCAAATTTCTCTAAATTTTTTCAGAGGATGCAGTGGTCCAAAATGAGTTACAAATATTTATTTGTCAGACCACAGGACAGATTTTCAATGCAAACTAATGGTAATGGGCAGCAACAAAAATCATTCAAATTAAAGAAAAAATGAAAGTGTGATATTTGTCAATTAACGATAAACATTCATTTGAAAATTTTAAAGAATCACTTCAATGATTAGGCTTTTAAATAGCAAAAATATCTAATAAATAAATTTAAAAAATCAATCACTGTTTGCAGTAATAGCAGAGGGAACACATTTAAACCCTCAAAAATCGCTTTTTTTTTTTATTTCTGGCAGACAAGTAACTGTTATCTAACTGTTAGCTAACTTTATCTAGGTTAATCTGTGTCTGTAGTTGGCTATTTAAAGTACTGACTATCTGTCACTTACTTGGGTTTTAAAATTAACTGACCTGCTTCTAATTTTGTCAGAAGAAACTATTAACCCTGACCCTGGTTAAAGATTGCAGTTTTGGACAGTTTTGATTGTTCGAACAATCCATAAAGTTAACAGAAAACTATATGAGGCCTTCATAATCTGAAAAAAATTGAAAATGTTCAACATTAACACTGTTTTTTTCTGTCGCATCAAATTGTTGAGAAGTGGCATACCATGATAAGCTTATAGGATCAAACAAAAAATAAGTGGTGACTAAAGTGACTGCATTTATTGGGCATGCTGGCTCACTGTCTCACTCTTATCACTCGACAGACTGATTGTGGATGAAATACTTTTTATTTTCAATATCAATTGTTTAACTGTTACTAATGTATCAACATTTTAGCTATTCATTCAAACAATGTTTAACATTTATGGCATTCCAAAGTCTGATTAAAAATTTGTGCCTTAAAGTAATGAATATGTGCCCTGTGTCCCTCCCCAACTACAGCCTGTATTTCTTGCAGTATTATTTATTCAGTATCTAAAGAAGCCATAGCAACACAATCATTCTCAAACTGCTCCAAACACATGGAGAAAAGTGTAGAGTATGAATATTTAAACAAAACATTGCCGTTTGGCCTACTTTTACCACAACACGTTGAATTTGAAAAACATATTCATATTTCAATCTTGTCTACCTCAGTGGTACCTAAAGAACTTTCATGGTACTTCATCACGGTAACACAGCTAAAAAGGTTGGTGAGCAGATTTATATTTCAAGGGGGTAATATCAACAAGGTCACTGAATGTTTTTCCAATGAAACTGGGTGCAGGTGTTTATGAGTAAGAGAGTGCACGTACAAGTGTGTATGTTTTCTCCATACGGGTAGGTGTGACTCACTGCATGCTCAAAATCTTGGTGAAATAGGTTACCTATGAATGGTCTTGTGTTATTGCTTTTTCATACTTTGATGGTAATATTACATTAAACCAACCACTGAAACATCAGTATTTCCTTGGAAACAATTATTATGCTTTTATTGAATTTTCCAAGCAGATTTCTTCAACCTTAGAAATAATCAGATAGATTTATACATGAATATGAACTGATCTTAACATGCCACAGCTTGGCAGGGCATACAAACAAGAACAGAAACATCATTGTTAGAGGCAGAGACAGTTCTACCTGAGTCTCTTTCAGATAATGTATCTCAGAATTATTGAATTTCTTTATTTAGAGTGCCCAGATACAGCTTTTTTTGTTTTGTTGTAAATTGGCGCAATATAAATGAACTGGAATTTAACTGAAAAACTTCTACTGATGAAGCCTCTACAATTTTCTTATCTTATTGCAATATAATGTATTTTACAGAAGAATGAAATTAGTGCACTTACAGTAAATGCAATGCACAACATAAAGTTAACAAGCACTATGACGGCAATAATAAACAAGGTTGACTTATTACCTTTTTAGCAAAATTAAAACTAACTGGAAACATTTAATCAGACTTTTGTTAAAGTATTACCAAAGCAAATTTTCTGCCAATGCAAAATTCCAAGATGCCTGTTGTGATAACTGTTTTCTTGTTACTCAACAATTTCAAGTCATTCCCTTTTTGACCCTGCTTATAAAATTTCATCTTCCATCTCTTTCTATTTTTACCATACAATCAGCATTAAGCCATAATTCATTGTGTTAAGTGATCCAGTAGAAATAAATGGATTTCGTTATTATTTAAAACTAAATGTTCACTCTAAATGCTTTTCTATTAATTCACAATCACTTAGTCACCTTAGCTGACCTAATGGTCAAGACTCACAGTGTTTGTCACTTTATTTAACATTGAATCATCTGGATGACCCCTTCAGGAGGGCTAAATACATGATTCTAAGAAGTCACTGACTGTGTTTTTGGTCAAAACATAGGAAAATATATCAACACTTTTCATCACTGCTCGAATGTGACATTGTAGAAACATAAACATTGAACTAAGCCACAATAAGGGACTATTTTTACAGATTCCTCAACACAGCAAGCAGATGCATTATTATTGCATCCACAAAACATGTTGCCATCTCACTGTCATAGTTTATTCAGTGTGTTTATGGAAAAAGTTGTGCTCTTTGTACTCTTTAGCTCTTATTGTAAATCTTTCAAACTTTAAAGGGCTTAAGCGTATGGAGCATATACTCTATACTACTATGTATTTACATACAGAATATTCAACTTTTTCTTTATATATGTATGTATGTGTGTGTATATTGTTTTTTCGAGTCTGAAAACTACAACACTGAACCCTAAATTACAGCATTATTTGGGGCAGTAGCACAGATGCAAAGTAATATGACTATAGTACTCAGTAATTAGTAATACTCATGCACTATTGATTATTTTCCTGTACTGCATAGACATGCACAGATTGTCTAAAATAACTCACATACATATGACTTTCTTAAATGCAGGCATCTTGTGCTAACATGTGCTAAGCTGTTCACAATATCTTTATATTCAGTGCCTGAAAAATACAATGCTGACAAGGTTTTGTTATGATCCTGATTCTAAAGTAAATATTATGGTGAACCACAGCTGAATAAGGCTTTTGCTTTTGGTGTCATAACAAAACACATCACATACAAAGATGATAAAATTGAAGCTGAATGAAAAACACAAGACACGGAAGATGGTGTGCAAATGTTCCCACAAGACAAGCACAGTCTCTCCTCATCACATGCTTGAAGAGACTGCAGGCATGTGACCTGTGATGTTTGGCCAGCTTGAGTTGAACAGAAAACATAATTCCTCTACAGTAAATTATATATCTGTTGGAGGGAAGCTAAGTGTAGAGAGACAGTCATTTTAAAGAGAAAGTGCACCCTCTTTCAGCTCTAAGGTTTTTTCATGTCAGGATAAGATTTGATTTTTTTTTTTTAATCATCTGGTTTTTACCAGGTCTTACAATGAGGTAAATACAACCTCAGATGAACAACAATAAATTATTTGATTCGCCATGTGCTGCTAATCAAATGCACTCATTTAACTCATCATCAGCAAGTGTGAGCACCTCTAAAAGCGCAGGAGTTTTGGCAGTATGTTGGTCCAGACCAACATACTGCATTAAGGTGTGTTAACACATGTTAAAGAGTAAAAAGATTGACGATGCTCTTAGAGATGCAATTGATGCGGCCTATTAGTCTGTAAGGGGTCATTCAACATTTCCATACAATTTTGAGTCCATCAGTTCACAGTGAGAAAAAATATTCACAATGTTTAAACCATTCAAGACAGTTGTTCATCTTCTCAGTAGTGGCGGTCGCAACATGTTCAGCCCAAGGTCAGACTGTCATACTTAAAGAAAAAGCAAAAAAAAGGACAGACAAGTCCAAAGTAGAGATGTGGGGTCATAATGCATAGCAGCACTTTTGGAGAAAACCAAACACAGCATATGGTGGGGATTTAGGCTTGTTTTGTAACAACAGGACTTGGAAGTCTTGCAGTTATTGAGTCGACAGTTAACTCCTCTGTATCTCAAGATATTCTAGAGTCAAATGTGAGGCCATGTGTTAACAGATAAAAAGTGACTGAAATTGGGTCATGCAACAAAACAACAAACCTAGACCTTAACAAGACTGAATGCTGTGATGAGACCTTTGGTAGAGCTGCACACAAGAAATCCTGTAAACCAGAGAAAAGTAGGCCAAAGTAGTGTGCCAAAATAAACAGACATTGATACAACCTGATGGGTCATGTGTTGCTGTATTGACCTAATTTGAAGACCTGGTAGAGATCAGATTACTCTTTATCTATTATGTCTGGATTTGTAAAACCTCAGAATTGACATCAGATATACATTCTTTTTAATATGACTGTATGTGATTGAGCTCTCACTACAGCGAGCGACTATCTTTCATAGTATTGCACTCAATCATTGAAAGATAGAGAACAACAGCATATTCACACATTCACATTGCCGTCTCTTACCACAACCAATTTGCACTTTCTAGTCTGCACTGTAAATGCCACAGTTTCTCTTGTTACAGCACCTCTCAGTTGTGGTGTCTGCTTGCTCAGTTAATCTTCCATTTAGCACAAACGCTGAGAACAAAGTAGAGAAAGAAGTAGATGAAAAACGCACAAGGCGTGTTGAAAAACCCAGACACAATACAAGACACGATTCAATCTGTGTTTCCACATGATTAAACTTTCACACATATTCTCCTCCTTTAAATTTCAAAGTTCCTTTAAATCTTAAAGCCAAATTCAGCTTAAAGTCATGAAAGCAGCAGAAACCAGGTCAGCAACCTAAAAGCATTAATGCAGGTGTGCAGATCAATTTTTTTTCTGGTACTACTCTACAAAGTTTATCTAATAAAACTAGAATAGTAACGATGTGTGTAAACATTTATGCTTTTCGTCCAAAAAGAATATAACATGTTATGTTTATTGTGGTTTGTTATTTCTGACACAAAATGTTCAGCTCACATGGCTTGGGGGAATATCTGG
Source organism: Leuresthes tenuis (assembly GCF_036924035.1). Lineage (NCBI taxonomy): Eukaryota > Metazoa > Chordata > Actinopteri > Atheriniformes > Atherinopsidae > Leuresthes > Leuresthes tenuis. The sequence goes on along the minus strand of NW_027325361.1, from coordinate 9,084,619 downwards.
AACAATATCACTTTTATGAGAGCAATTACATTGTAAAATGCAATTTAGTCAACAGCACTTGACAGCACTATTGTACTGTTGAATAAATCACCGCTGCTTCTCTGGTACTGAATTATGTAAGACCTACTCTCTGGTTAAAAGTTAAACTTCTCAAAAAAAGTGTTATAGATAGCCAGCAGCTGCTCTGTGTGTGTGTACGTGCAGTTTTGCTGTTGTGTTTTCACTTGTTTGCTCACATGCATGTCCTTACAGCACATGTCTGACAGTCTCCATTTTTCATTGTTTGACCTACAGCATTATCAAAGTTTTATGTGCACCTGTACTTTTAAGATTAACAAGTCAAACAGAGTTCCTGTTGCATCACCAGCAGGCCTGTTTTACCAGTTTTTGCGGTTTAACTTACTTTAACAGTTGAAAGTTCACTTTGGCATGATTCCAGGAGTGAACAGAATAATGATTGACTGTATAAGCGGTGTGATCCAGATTTTCTTGCATGCTCTCTCTGTGATAAGTCATTCAAATAGTTTTTTCTACCACAGTAGAGATATCGCTCTGTTGAAGTCACTGATATGTTTGCATACAAGGGAATTGAAAAAAAGACTTGTAAACACATTGGCAAACAAAAGTTCTAATTATCAATGGTGATAATAATATTTTTCTATTCATGATAGCTTCAAAAATAATTTGTCATTGCCAAGAGTGTGCTAATGTGTATCACTGCATAAATCCCTAAGGGGAATCTGCTACTAACGAGCTCATTATAAAAAGTACAGTGCCATGAGCTGCTTATTGATACACAACTAATTAGGTAATGCTGACAGCTTTTCTCAGCACGCTGTTACCATGGGATAAGTTGTTTAGAAGAAAGGCTCTAAGATATTAAAACCTTGTAAAGATAGTCACAGAGGAATCAGATGACACCAGGTGGCTGGTGATCAGATTTTAATTCATCATATCAAGTATACAGGTTTGGACAACTCTGCAAAACTCACGCGGCAGAAGTTATGATCAGGACTGCGAACTCTCAGAATCATGGGCTTTTCATAAAAGATGTAGCAATCACTTGTGTTTTGTGACACATCAGTACAGTTGTGCGGGTCTATCTGCCCAGGAAAGAGAGAGAGTCTGCCTGGGATTCATCTCTCCAGAAGCAGCTGTATGAGAATTCTGATGCCATATGCAGCTGCCTCCCCAGCAAAATCCTGAATTTCTGAATTGTGTGGCACAGACAGAGTCAGTTTTACGGAGGAAGTGCTGGACGCATTCTGCTGGACGCATTCTGGAAATGCAGCCTGTTCGTGGCTGGCCTGCTGGTGGTGTTCCTTGAAGCTTTATTCTCGACAGAGAGAAAACACATTTGAGAAAACAAACTTATGATAAGCCAGAACTGGCAGCCACAGCAGGGAACCTCAGCTGGTCTAAGGAGCCTTCTGCCCTGAAGAGAAATCACATGAAATTAAATAAAATTATTGATCATGCTTGTCTATATTTGCAGTGTCTGTTAGATTATTGGCTGGAACTGTATCAGTCCTCGAAAAAAATGTTGTTGCAAATCCAGCATTTTTTGGGTCATATGTGTGAAACGGCTCTCTAAAAATGACAACTGCAGACCCAAATGTCCATGTCCTGCAAAAGGCATGGTACACCCTGGACAGGTCACTAGTCCATCACAGGGCGAACACAGAGACAAATGAGATAATCAGTCACACTAACTCATCCCTAGAATCAATTCTGAAGCAATGCAACATGCATGTTTTAGCACTGTGGGAAGAAGCCAGAGGACCATGAGAAAACCCACGCTGGCACGGTGAGAACATGCCAACTCTACACAGAAGGGCCCAAATTGAGATTTGAACCAAGAATCTCCTTGATGTCATACAGCAGTGCTAACAACTACAGCATCCTTGGATGAAACATGAAGGCTTACAGAATCAGATTTATGCTACCACAGTCACAACCAGAACATGTCATGTCTGCCATTCTAGAATCCAAAGAGAAATACACCAACTTGTTACTAAATCTTTCTTGTTTTAGCTTCTTGTAAAACTTGTTGGGGCCTCACCAAGCAAGTCGTCAGGATTGGTTGCTACCGGTTCCTCCAACTGGTCAGGCCATCTGATGTCACTTTCTGAGGCTGAAGGCAGTGCTCTGCAGATTCAAAGGGAAAATCTTTGTTGTTCGCTCTCTGCAGGTTTTAATTGTGTTTCTAAAAGTACACTTAGAGGCAGAGCCTTCAGTTTTTCTTGTGGAACCAGCCTCCAGTATGGGTTTTGGAAGCAGGCCTCTCTACCTTTAAGAAAAGGCTTAAATTTCTAGTGTGGGATGGCTCAGGTGACCCTTAGATATCCCTTAGTTATGCCGCTATAGGCCCACACTGCTGGGCCTAGTGTAATAAAAAGTGTAATATTATCTAAATAATATAAAGTGTAATATCTCTGACAGTATTGTTGTCAAAAAATTGTTTGTTGTTTCTCTTTCCTTTTTTTTCTCAGCAGGTATCCATGAACTGCAGATTTGGTGCGTGTTGACTCCTCTTTCCTGTCCTTTCAACCTTCAACCAGTCGAGGCAGATGGCTGATTTCTCAAAACTGTTTCTCCTGGAGGTTTTTTATTTATTTATTTTGTAAAAAGGGAGGTTTCCTCTCCACTTTTACCTAATCCATACTCATGATGGGGAACTGAATCAAAGAGACATTTGGATATGAACAGCTGGTTTTCTAAGCTAGGCAACTTTTTATGAAATGGCATTTTATGAATTTCACTAGTTTGGATTTGAATAGTTTTGATGGCTTGAGATAAGTATTGTTGTGAGTTCTGTTGTGCTTTTTAAATAAAACAGGATTTAACTGAACAACCTTTGCATCTCTATATTAATTACAGGCTTCCGTGTGATATCTCAAATACTTTTATTGCTGCTTTTTTTTAAATTTCATGTTATTCCTCGCTGAAATCACACAGTAACACTTTCTCTTGGCTTTGTGTAATATATGTGAGTTTATCTGATATAATCCTGTCTTTATCACCATGAGGAAAAGAGAAGAGAGCTCAATGAGAGACAGCATCAGATTAAAATACTGGCTGGTGATCAAAAATGTAAAAAGGTTTACTGAAGTTCCAGGAAATGAGAATTTGTCAACATCTTTTTGTGTACTTTCACACACAAAAAAAAAACGTAGGAAAAGAGAAGAGTAACATTAAATAAAGGTAGCATTATATAGCAATTATAGCATTATGAAAGCATTATGAAAAACCATGTGCTATCCTCCTTCCTTAAAACAAGATTGATGGTTTGACCTCTCCAAATAAACCAAAATCAGGTGACAGATAAAGCTTTTGAGTGCTCTTAATTTGCTTGTTGTATTCATCCTCTTTTGCATTGTTGGCATTGTCTGTAATTGAGATGGTCTTAGAATGTTAATTAGAAATTGAACTGATAACAATTGTACAAACAAATGTAACACTTAGTTAGAATAGAAGCTCAGCATGCAGTAGAGCTTTTATTTCAACAAAATCTAGCTTGTGTGCTACACTCTATATGTGGGTGTGTGTGTAATTCTATTCTCAATACACTGACCCACTTCTCTAGTGCTGGACAGACCAAAGAAGACAGAGGGATTGAAACGCAATTCTCTTTAGTACCATGCAAAACCTTGAAGGTTTTTGTGTACTTCCATGGGGCAAATGGCGTCTTTGTGTCTTTGTGACACTTTTGTGACTTTTCCCTCTGCTGACACGAAAGAAAGGCCTGGCACAGTTCCGTGGGAAAGATGAGGGGGTTAGACTATAGTGAGCCTGAGTGCCTGCATTGTTTGAATTATCTGTGCCATGCTGAAGATGTTAGCTGTAACTCATAATTGTTGCCTGTTTATGCACAAGTAGTTTTAGCAGCCTGTTCGTGGCTGGCCTGCTGGTGGTGTTCCTTGAAGCTTTATTCTCGACAGAGAGAAAACACATTTGAGAAAACAAACTTATGATAAGCCAGAACTGGCAGCCACAGCAGGGAACCTCAGCTGGTCTAAGGAGCCTTCTGCCCTGAAGAGAAATCACATGAAATTAAATAAAATTATTGATCATGCTTGTCTATATTTGCAGTGTCTGTTAGATTATTGGCTGGAACTGTATCAGTCCTCGAAAAAAATGTTGTTGCAAATCCAGCATTTTTTGGGTCATATGTGTGAAACGGCTCTCTAAAAATGACAACTGCAGACCCAAATGTCCATGTCCTGCAAAAGGCATGGTACACCCTGGACAGGTCACTAGTCCATCACAGGGCGAACACAGAGACAAATGAGATAATCAGTCACACTAACTCATCCCTAGAATCAATTCTGAAGCAATGCAACATGCATGTTTTAGCACTGTGGGAAGAAGCCAGAGGACCATGAGAAAACCCACGCTGGCACGGTGAGAACATGCCAACTCTACACAGAAGGGCCCAAATTGAGATTTGAACCAAGAATCTCCTTGATGTCATACAGCAGTGCTAACAACTACAGCATCCTTGGATGAAACATGAAGGCTTACAGAATCAGATTTATGCTACCACAGTCACAACCAGAACATGTCATGTCTGCCATTCTAGAATCCAAAGAGAAATACACCAACTTGTTACTAAATCTTTCTTGTTTTAGCTTCTTGTAAAACTTGTTGGGGCCTCACCAAGCAAGTCGTCAGGATTGGTTGCTACCGGTTCCTCCAACTGGTCAGGCCATCTGATGTCACTTTCTGAGGCTGAAGGCAGTGCTCTGCAGATTCAAAGGGAAAATCTTTGTTGTTCGCTCTCTGCAGGTTTTAATTGTGTTTCTAAAAGTACACTTAGAGGCAGAGCCTTCAGTTTTTCTTGTGGAACCAGCCTCCAGTATGGGTTTTGGAAGCAGGCCTCTCTACCTTTAAGAAAAGGCTTAAATTTCTAGTGTGGGATGGCTCAGGTGACCCTTAGATATCCCTTAGTTATGCCGCTATAGGCCCACACTGCTGGGCCTAGTGTAATAAAAAGTGTAATATTATCTAAATAATATAAAGTGTAATATCTCTGACAGTATTGTTGTCAAAAAATTGTTTGTTGTTTCTCTTTCCTTTTTTTTCTCAGCAGGTATCCATGAACTGCAGATTTGGTGCGTGTTGACTCCTCTTTCCTGTCCTTTCAACCTTCAACCAGTCGAGGCAGATGGCTGATTTCTCAAAACTGTTTCTCCTGGAGGTTTTTTATTTATTTATTTTGTAAAAAGGGAGGTTTCCTCTCCACTTTTACCTAATCCATACTCATGATGGGGAACTGAATCAAAGAGACATTTGGATATGAACAGCTGGTTTTCTAAGCTAGGCAACTTTTTATGAAATGGCATTTTATGAATTTCACTAGTTTGGATTTGAATAGTTTTGATGGCTTGAGATAAGTATTGTTGTGAGTTCTGTTGTGCTTTTTAAATAAAACAGGATTTAACTGAACAACCTTTGCATCTCTATATTAATTACAGGCTTCCGTGTGATATCTCAAATACTTTTATTGCTGCTTTTTTTTAAATTTCATGTTATTCCTCGCTGAAATCACACAGTAACACTTTCTCTTGGCTTTGTGTAATATATGTGAGTTTATCTGATATAATCCTGTCTTTATCACCATGAGGAAAAGAGAAGAGAGCTCAATGAGAGACAGCATCAGATTAAAATACTGGCTGGTGATCAAAAATGTAAAAAGGTTTACTGAAGTTCCAGGAAATGAGAATTTGTCAACATCTTTTTGTGTACTTTCACACACAAAAAAAAAACGTAGGAAAAGAGAAGAGTAACATTAAATAAAGGTAGCATTATATAGCAATTATAGCATTATGAAAGCATTATGAAAAACCATGTGCTATCCTCCTTCCTTAAAACAAGATTGATGGTTTGACCTCTCCAAATAAACCAAAATCAGGTGACAGATAAAGCTTTTGAGTGCTCTTAATTTGCTTGTTGTATTCATCCTCTTTTGCATTGTTGGCATTGTCTGTAATTGAGATGGTCTTAGAATGTTAATTAGAAATTGAACTGATAACAATTGTACAAACAAATGTAACACTTAGTTAGAATAGAAGCTCAGCATGCAGTAGAGCTTTTATTTCAACAAAATCTAGCTTGTGTGCTACACTCTATATGTGGGTGTGTGTGTAATTCTATTCTCAATACACTGACCCACTTCTCTAGTGCTGGACAGACCAAAGAAGACAGAGGGATTGAAACGCAATTCTCTTTAGTACCATGCAAAACCTTGAAGGTTTTTGTGTACTTCCATGGGGCAAATGGCGTCTTTGTGTCTTTGTGACACTTTTGTGACTTTTCCCTCTGCTGACACGAAAGAAAGGCCTGGCACAGTTCCGTGGGAAAGATGAGGGGGTTAGACTATAGTGAGCCTGAGTGCCTGCATTGTTTGAATTATCTGTGCCATGCTGAAGATGTTAGCTGTAACTCATAATTGTTGCCTGTTTATGCACAAGTAGTTTTAGGGGTTGCAGATTGTACAGCATTAGAATTAAGCTCCAGCTGCATTTTTCTGGATTTAATTGTCTGCACTTTTGCAGACAATTAAATTACATCCAGCCAATTGTTATCATACCAATAAATATATTATATTCCATTACCAGTTAAAGTGAGTTTTCGGCAAAGAATTTCACTTCAGAAATAGATACAAACATAAAATGCACAATAAGCACAATTATTGACTTATTTATTGACTATGAATTTAGATTAGCTCCTGAAGCAATTCAGCATTTCCAGTGTTAATGGGACTGAATCAACCAATAAATCAGTTTTTCAGTGTCAAAACTGATTATTTATTCTTTCAAAAGGGTGAAGGAAAGAGCATCAGCAATGTTATTGAAAGGCTACAGGTCAGTTGCCAAGATCTTAACCTCCCTGTGTAATGAAAAGGTTATGCATTCCTAGAAATATTGAGGAGATTTGAGGATATGAGAGCAATCTTTTTAGATTGGTGAAATAATGTGGAATGTTGCAAAAGACCAGAGCTACAGGCTGACCCATGGTAACCTGGAGGTGTGTTTGCAGCTATGATAAGCTGCACAATCAACGGTCAATAGGTGAAGGCCAGTGATGCAAGTCTGGGGTTTGGTGGCTGCCATTTTGTGTGTTTCTGCATGTTCCAGAAATTAGGGAAAGGTTACAAAATTGTCCATGGGGTGCATTTTACGTCTGTTTATATATATATATATATATATATATATATATATATATATAAATGAAAATCATTAGATCGTCTTGAATTTGATGGCAGAAACAAGTTTCAAAATATTGTCCACTGTAAAGCATCCACTTTTCTTTTGACAGCAGTCCATAAACATTTGGGATCTGAGGAACGACCTGTTCTTTTCTGTTATAGAACTTTAGCTGATCAACAGTCCTGGTACCTTATTGCTGTATTTGATGTGATATGATATAGCTTTAACCTGCACTTGGATGACACGGTGAACTGTATTTCTGAGTTCATACAATGATTTCCATGACAGAATCATTTCTGTTTCAATGCAGTGCTGCGTGAGGACCTAAAGATTAGAGGGCTTCAACACTGATTTTCAGCAGTGTCTCTTATGCACTGAGATGTCTCCAGATTCTCTCTTGATAGTATTAGGTACTATAGATGATAGAATAGTTTGTCTGAGAGATTCTGCCTCTCTAAGGTGCTCTTTTTACATCCAATCATATGACTGACCAGTTGCTAAATAACCTAATTAGTTGCAACATGCTCCTCTGGCTGTTTCTTTGGAAAAATGCTGTTTTTTCTTTGGAAAAAAAACAGCATGGATCATATCTGTAGAAAACAAACATTACAGCCTGGATACCTTGGAAATGATGAGGAAACTTAGAGGTCTGATGACTTTCAATGCAACAATGTGATATCTCACGCTTCACAGGCCATAAAGCTGGATGCTACTGTTACTGTTACTATAACTTGCCTTTGAGCTGACCCCATAAAAAAAAAACCGTTTGTCAGTCCCATTGGTCTGTTTAAGACAGTTGACATTGTGATTTTCACGGTTTATCAGAACAGTGTTAGAAGACTCTGAAACTCTTGCTCAGTTAAATGACTCTGAAGGGCCTAGTTTACCAAAACGATCACAGACACAGAGTTAAGCACAGAAGTTGGGGGAGATTAGAATTATCACAATGAAATTGTTTTGACTTGATGAACTTGATGACTTACACCTCCATCTTGTGTAAACCTCCTCCTCACAGCAGCGCTTGGCACATGTAACTGCTGGACCCAGATACCTAAAATATTTATGGTGTCCTTGTCAGAATACATTTGTGCAGCTTCACAGAGCAAATCTCAGTAGAATGTGGGGGCAGCAAAGTCTGCAAGATGACTCAGCATAATAAACCTGTGTCCTCTCAGAAGAAATTCAGTGGAAGCAACGCACACTCGCGCAACACTGACTTCTGTGAAATTACAATAGAAAGAAAGACTAGATTCCATATGTCTTCATAATGTATGTCATTTCTACCCTCCAGGACATGTGGAAGATATGATAACATACAGCACGTTACGGTGGTTTTACTGTGGTGTTATTTAATAGATGTCAGTTAGTCACATAAATAAAAAATTTGTATGCACTTATTTTGTCTCAGCTCTTTGCAGCAGTTTTGCGGTGAGGAAAGCTGTCATTGAAATACATTGGGGGCTGATGCTTATGTCAGCTTATACTTATCATTCATCAGACAGGATGATATGTAAAAACAGACTTAGGAGTATGTTTGTATGTGCTTGAATCATGTGTTTATGATATAGAATCTTAAATAATAAGTGCCTTGAAGGTTATTTGAGCTGTGCTGGGAAAATTGTATTTTTGGACTTATAACTGCTTTAGAAAAACATTTTCTCATCAGTGTTATAGTTGTTAGGTTATATTTTCCAGTTGTTATTCCCTCTTTAAAAGGGAAAGGAAAAAAAAAGCTTAAAATAGCCTTCCTAATGCGTACGGCAATATCTAAATTGCTACCTTCTGTTGGATTATTTGCCAAGCCAAATCAGCAGAAAAGTGAAGAAATCAGCTAAACTGGTTGGCTGCACTCCATCGTTTGTAATTGCCAGGTCTGTGTCTAAGTCTCCAGACGCTGTGTTGAGGATATACGCTGAGCCAAGGGATATTCATTCACCTTTGCAGGTGGAGGGAATGTTGATAAGAGAAGGTCCAGAAGAGCTTTTACAAAGACAAAACTTTTATAAAGACAAAAGTATGAGGCAGCTGTAGCAGTAAGAAAGCTATGCTGATATTGGGGGTGACATCAGCTGTTATTCTAGCTTTGGGGTTTTTAAAACACACAAAAAAATATATATATTTGATAACCTTAGGGAAGATATATAGTAATGCCTCACTGCTGGAATGTACTGGATTAGTTCATGATTTTTTTGTAAGAACATCATTGATAATGTCACCTTTGTACAGGTTGGTTCAATGGGCTGTCTGTGCATGGAGGTCTTAAGACTCCTAGAGAGGTGAAATACGATGCAGGTCTTCAGCTTTGGCAACCAGTCATTTTTCTTCTTGACCACAAGCCAGTATTTGCTTCTTTCACCTTGTCAGGAATGCCATCCCCCATGGATGGAAAAAACAATGTGGTAATAATACCAGCACAAGAGCTGTTATGAAGAGATTACTTTCTGCTGATAAACTTAATCTGTGTCAACTGGACTGCTGGATATGGTTGCTGACAATTTCCAGCATAATGATCTGTGTACTCTTATATGTCTACATGGTTTTATATTTTGTGTCATTTCACAGAAGTACTCGCACACACTCACAATACACATATGAAGCCTGACTGACACATATGCATTAAAGCGATTTTTATAATCTAATCTAATTACTGACGTACCCAGGTAGTACTAATCTCTTTTCAGTCAGGGAATATGAATGGGTTTGCCTACCTACAGTGACGCAGAGAGGCTTTAGCCTGGATGTTCTTTCTTTATTGACATCAATGACTTATGCAGTGGTGCTCGCTCTAGTTTGCTGTCAAGGTTCCCAGAATACAAGAATCGGTCAGCCTTCCATCAGTTCCTTTTTTTTGTCTCATTTTAGGAATTTTGTATTAAATTTAAGCCATTCTTTGACTCTGTGAGGCAATTTGTGTTTTATTGTAATTATGTCCCACATTTTGTATGTAATAATTTTTGTTTTTATTTCAGTTTTTATTATGGCTTGTTATGAGCATCACTTTGGCCTTTGTCTGTGTCAGTTATGTCATTCTACATCTTTTCATTGTGACTCCAAATCTCTCTGTTGTTCTGTGCCTGTTTATGGTTTTTCATGTTCCTTTTTGGCCATTTCTGCAACATATTTGCTGTTTCACATTAGTTACGAGCAATTTGTGTTTTGTTTTATGTTCATGTTTATGCATTTGACAGATGCTTTTATCCAAAGCGACTTACAAATGAGAATATAACATTGAAGCTAACAATCAGCTACACAGAAGGAAAAACAAGTCAGGCTCTGTCAGAGGTGACAGTGTAGAAATAGAGTGCAGGCATAGTACAGGGCAAGTCTTTTTTTTAGGTCTTATAGCCAGTATTTCTCTTAACATTTTGAACCTTTGATTGAATTGTTTTTTTTTCTTTTTTTGGTAATTTAACATCTCAGAAAAAGTGCTTCCATAGTTCCATCTTTCTTTGCATCAACAACACATCAACAGAGCTGAACATTTACCCCAGCTTTAGATGATAGAACCCAACCATGAAATGAGAGATCTCTCATCAGCCACATCTATATTTGTTATTTGTTCAATTATGGGCATGTAATTTAAGTTACTACTATAACTTTCCTTATTGTCAACTAAACATCCTAATATGTAACCGGTATACCATTTATCCCTGATATAACCCAATTCTTTAGTGGTAGTCCTTATTATCTGAAATGCCTCTTGAAAACTGTAAGCCGTTTTTTTAATCAATCTAATTTAATCTGGAGTAATAAATGCCATTATCTGAGAGAAAATGTCTTAGAACCCCAAAGACTGAAGTATGGAAGTCCTAACTTGTTTTGACTCATGAAATTACCAGAGAAAGATACAGAAAATGAAGTATAAAACGTAAACACGTTCATATGTAATGTTGTCAACCCGTGTTTTTAACCCGCACACCATTTCTCTTTGACATATCACACTTTTTCTGTGGCTCAGTAATCAGTCCACGTGGATTAAATCTCCCTTATATAGACTTTCCTTCTGATACTCCACCCACAAGTTGCTCAACAGGAATCGAAGGACCGCCCTCCATCTATGACGTCTAGGCGGCGTGGCGCTCGCGCAGATTTTGGCGGGGGCGCGCTTCAGCTCCACCGAGACTTCGTCAGTGCTAGCCCAGACTAGACGGAGAGTGGACGTGCTTCCCCTAAAGAAACAGAACCGACGCCAACCGCACACACCACGAGCAGTGACTATAGTCGCGTTGCGTCTTTTCCTTAATCCGAACCGACCAACTCTGAATTCGCATTAAATATGTCTAATATCGTCTGTTGTCAAACGCCTCAGGTAAGACATTTTATCTTTCGAAGCGGAATTGATTGTGCTTGAGGGCTTTTTCGAGTTGTTGACCGTTAATGTGATATGAACATGTTAAATTACATACTTGCTCAAGTGGATCCCAGTGTGACTGTTGTTATGATATTTGTGTATTATTTACAGTCGATGGTTAATTTGAAGCTGCTGAAAATGTCGCGGAAAATGTGACTTAAACCGCCGCTTTCCGCATAATTGTCCAATGACACGAACGTTGAGCTAACGTTGGTGATTAAAATAGATCGTTATTATTGCCAATGATTAGGGATTCACACAAATCTTCAGATAGATCCATGATGTTTCAAGTTACTTAATTAAGTCGGTGTGTCTATCTCCTGGCTCCTCATCCTCATCTAAGCATCAGGTTGGCTAGCAAGAGAGCTAACACGCTTTAGCTTCCGACCCGCCTCTCCTCTGGTTGCACGTATAGCCCGTAAGAAAAATTATGTGTATTGCCTGCATTTGTAATCTGTGCCAAAGTCTAGTCAGCCTAATCGGATACTTTGAGGGGAGACTCCCAGTCCTGACCCAGTTTCTGGTGGCGGGCACAGACTATGACTTCTGGCTCGACGCCAGACATCACGGCTCTGTAATGCACTCAATCAGAGGAAGAGGCAGGGACATTTCTGTGCATCGCAACAAATGGAAGTACATGGGATATCATGCCCACTGGGGGATGGTAGGATTGTGTGGGTTGAATGAGTACATGCTGTTCTTTATTACCCCTTAATTTAGTGCTGTACTGTGTTAGTTACGGGTTGTGAGCAATCTTAGCACCTTGCTGAATGCTGTGCCAAATCGATCGTGGAGCAAAGGAAGTGGTTCAGACGATTCGTTGAAATTCAGATTTCCTGAGTGTAATATTTGCTATTTGAGAGTGTAAAGAATGTTTCTCAGCTGTGTTGCCTAATGCAGTAGCAGTATTTGACCTATTGTGCTGTTAATCCGACTCTGAAAATGGCAACCACGTGAAAAAATCCCGATTAATCATGAATTAAATATGAGGGGTGTTTCTTTAATCTTTTTTTTTTTATTACTATTATTGTCCGGAAGAGTCATCGATTTGAGTTCTCTATATAGATCGAAATCGTGCGTTGTTTTATTTAAAACGTGACATAACTGGAATAATATTTACAGTCGTCAATGAAACACCCATAATGTTTATGTGTGAGCGGTAAATTTCCACTCAGTTAGTGTGAAATGTTCAACAGAGCCTCTCTTCACCACTGGGGGGTGTTTAACAAGCATTGATTGTTCAGCATCAGGCCTGCACTTTTGTGCCTGTCTAATCAGATGGAATAATGGGGAAAGAAAATGCATTCATAGCTACCCTCTGTGACAAAGTTCTGAACAGTCTCACTTTTTCCATTTCAGGACATTGTTTTCTTTTTCTTTGTTCTGCGGCTGTCAGCCTCCATGCTGCCAGCTTGAGTTAGCCTGGCTGTTTCACTCTTGCTTGTCTGGTCAGCTGCATGACCGTAACTGATGTCCTCATGCTCGACCTTTTGGTCAGGGATCTTGGACTTGCATTATTAACCGTTCACCAGTTTAATCCACTGTCATTGTCTAATGTGAATAACACATGCTTCTTTTTTTTTTCCCTAAAATTTAGCCAGATGCCATTTTTAAATAGTCTTTTTTTTTTTTTGCCATTGATTGTGAAACATTGTTACCTTCAATAAAATAATTTAATTACAGCTGTGATTAAGTTGAAGCTGTTAAATAACATCTACAGAGTTGAGGGTGTGGTTTGCCTGCCAGGGCTTTAGATGTGGAATGAGGAGGGAAGGAGGCAGTGAGCTAGTGTGGTGGACCCAGCCATGTGGAGGAGTTGAGCATTTGAGCCTTCACAAGGAGTCTTTTACCAGATGTTGCGTAACAACTCAAAACTAGGTCAGTGTTCACTCCATCCACATGCAGACATGGTGAAGCCTCTCTGTGTGCCAAAGACATTTAGCTGTGCCGATGTGCTTGCAGTGTTGGCAAGGGTGACTTTTGTTGCACCATTCACGTTCGTATTGCTCATCGTCCTCTTTGTGTAAATTTTGTACTATTATTTCTTTTAAGCTTCGTGTTGTCATATATGCAAATGAAGAAAAAAATACTGCAGTCTGAAGCAAGGTAATCACATTACCTCCCCATTTTTTTCCTTCTCATGACTTACTAATATACTTTGGGCATAATGCCTTTTATGTTTAATTTTATTCATTTATTTATTCAGTTGGTTACTGGAAAATGGGAACAATTCACCTGTTTGCTCGGCGCTTTAGCACACATGGCTTGTGTTGGTTATATACTGAGAAGGCACATCACAGGGCCACAGAAAATGGCTATTACAGATATGTTTACCAGTATTACCATGGTACAGATCTTTCTGTATGCATGGCCTCGGCTTTTAAGGAATGTTTGTTTCAATTTCTTTCTGACACCAACTGTGAGTAGGATGCTATTATTAGGCCGTTTACTGGGAGCAGACCATTTGTCTGCTCTTAAGTCTGTCTAATCATGTTAGCAGATGATTTTAGTTCAAAGTCTATGTATGGACTGTACAGAGTGCAGCTCAACCTAGAAATCAAAGCTTCTGCACTATTAAAGGATAATTTTTCTCATATTTTTTGCTGTGTTTGAGAAAACGGTTCCTCTGGGGGGTAAATGCCTGCAGTGATCTGTTGAAGGGTTATTGTTGTGTTGAGGTTACTGCAAACAAATGAGAATTTTGCATGTTAAATCTTACACATTTAATCACTCGCTGATATGCGAGTGACAGCTGCTAACGTGACAACTACATCACACATTAAGCACTTTGGTAAATAAGAGCTTTTTTAATGACTTGAAATCACATGCAAGTTGCATGCTTGAATAAAGCTGGCTGCCCTGGAAAGCCTCATGACATGGTGGTGTGTGGATACTTTGGGGCAGCTGTTCTAGTCCATCTTATCCCAATGTTAGTTGGAAATAAATCTGTTGTGGGAGAATTTATGTACTCGCTGCATTCTGCAGATGGCATGGAGATAGTTAGCAAAAGGTTTGGTCCCTCGGCTTGGGGACATAATCAGACATTTATTTATTTCTTCTATATTGGAAGAAAACGGATGATGTGGAGAAGAATAAAACAAATGATGGCCAACCTTACGTCTTATGAAAAACCTTGTCATAAGCTTCTCCCTCGTGCTTTCCCCTACGTCAGACCCTGAATGAAATGGTTCCAATAGGAGGAGCCTTCTGTCGGAGGCTTGTCGCTTAAGGTTACATTTAAGAGGTCCACATCCGGAGAGAGTGTAGACGGAGCTGAAGACATGAAACGGATTAAACAACATTGTCTGGCCTTTTTGGATATAGCAGCATGTGTGGAGATTTAAAGAGCTAAATTGAGGGTGTCGTAAGGTAGGAGTGTCAAAGGAATGAGTTTAGCTTGTTGGGCTGGAATGGTGGCAGCATATTTGGTTGAAATTGCGTTTGGGAGCATTATGTTATGGCATGAAGGGACATATCTTTCCTTAATCAGATGCATTATATGAAGCAGTTTATTTTTTTTAAACTTTGTATTCAATGTGATAACATGGAAGCATTGCGAGCTGTGCTGTGTGGAAGAAACACTTGGTGGCACAGGAGGAGGGAGGGTAATTGTAACTGCCATCTTGTGTGTGAGGTTGCTTTATTTATACATGGCGCTGACTTGTGCTAACATTGCTCTGGTGCCAACCATGGACACCACCTTAAAAATTGTCAAGGGGAAAAAAAATAAAATTCTTGTCTTTTTCTCTCTCTTTCCCTCTCCACTCCACCCCCCCCACCCCCCAGGTTATAATGTATGACCAACAAAGAATAAGTACAGCTCTATAGCCAACGGGATCCCGAGGACTTGATTACAGTCGCTTTAAGCCTGATAGTTTGTCCGTGGGGCTGCTCTCCCTTCTGTTCACGTCTGCAGTCAGCTGGCATTTCTTCTCACAACTTCCCATCCCTCTCCTTGGGTGAAGAAGACTTGGTTCCACTGTGATCTCAGTCTCCTTTGCCTTTTTCCTACAATTTGCTCCTGTTCTACTCTCAGCCGTGTTGCTTCCCTGGATTTGAATTACTCTCTATTAGGTAAGGCTATGACTAATGCACAGGACTGATAATGCACATTACAAGCACTTAATCCTAATCCTCTTTCTGTAATAGCTGGTTTTATTCATTGATGACCAATGCTTCACAATCAAAAGCTTGCTCTACAGAGAGCAACAAACATGCATTTGTTATTACTTAACATTTCTTTCTTGTCTTCAATCAGGAATACCATTAAAACTAACCAAGATGATTCCAAATGGTTATTTGATCTTTGAGGATGAGAGTTTCCTGGATTCCACTGTGGCCAAAATGAATGCTCTGAGAAAGAGCGGTCAGTTCTGTGATGTTAGGCTGCAGGTATGGTTTATTCCACTTTCACTAGCAGATCATTGCACTTTTTCTATGAACCTGTTGAGCTGTCCTGTCAATCTTAACAGCTAAGTTGCAAGGTGTAAAGAAGTGAATAAGATGTGAAACATTTGGTGTAAACGTGAATCAGACTTTGATCACAAAGCACTGGTGTACAGCATGTCGGCTGTGTGTGTAAAACCTTCTTGGTAAAAAGAAAATTCACATCAATGTCACAATTTACTCTGTTGTTGGTTGTGATATAAGTGTAAGAATCTGTTACTACACTTTGTAAGATACAGGCCTAAAGGACTTTTAGAGCCAATCAGGAACTGAACTTTAAATGTATGTTGAGAACCTTAGTAGGTCAAGATTTAAATGTCTTCCCTACTTACCCTGGTGCACTGATTTGCTCTGACACATCTTGGCTTTCCTCTTCTACCTGTTTTTCCAGGTGTGTGGTCATGAGCTGATGGCTCACCGTGCTGTTCTGGCTTGTTGCAGTCCCTACCTGTTTGAGATCTTTAATAGTGATATTGAGACTCATGGAGTCTCACATGTCACTTTTGAGGACTTGGAGCCAGAAGCTGTGGAGATCTTGCTCAACTATGCCTATACAGCCCAGTCAGTAGCATCTTTTGGTCTTTTTCATCTTTGATCTTATCTCTGGTCAGCTGTTTTATAACGTGGTTGCCATCCTTTTTTTTAATTTTTGCATAACACAGGCTAAAAGCAGACAAGGAGCTGGTGAAGGATGTGTACTCTGCAGCCAAAAGGTTCAAGATGGAGCGAGTCAAACAGGTATGTATGAGTTTATCTCTCACATCTTACTCAGAAATCCTAGGTGCTCTTTAAATTCCTAAATCTAAAACTTTCTCACTCCTCAGATTTGTGGGGACTACCTGCTGTCTAAAATGGATTCCCAGAATGCCATCTCCTTTCGAAACTTTGCCAGCTCTATGGGAGATGCCAGACTTTTGGCCAAGGTGGACGCTTTCATCCAAGATCATCTACTTGAAGTATCTGAACAGGAAGACTTCCTCAAACTTCCCCGCCTCAAGGTAATAGCTGAAATTTGGACATGTGTTGTTATGCCTTTGAGGATCCATTTAGAATCCTAAAAAAATGACAGAAGGTTTGTGCCATTTTCCAATGGCCATGCTTGATATTCTAAATGTATGCACACATACAAATGGCATCATTTGCTAGAGATTGTCTGTTCTGGTTCCTCTTCACCTTGCATTAATACTTGTCTGTTGGCAGTCTTGGGTTGAATAACATACAGGATAATGGTTGTGGTTTTACCATTCATGATTAAAAATGCTTACAATATGAAGGTGTGCCTCTAAAAGATTTTCCTGACGGTTTAAGCCTATTGGGTGTGGGGACAGGGAACTTTAACTTAATCAGTAGTAAGGCCATGTGTAGGCTGGATATTGGACATTTTGCTTAAAAACTTGTTTGTGCAAATGAAGGAAACTGGGACATGTTTTAGAATATTTGCTGTATTGGTTTCTGTATTGTTTTTTTTTTTTCTATATCTCTGTCAATTTGATATCTTGAGGGTTTTTGACTCTAGGACAAACCAAGTAATTGCTTTGAAGGTTGGTCCAGTCCACTCCACAGATTTGAGCTACAATCTTGAGAATACCATGAGCTTTTACTGTTAATGATTTCTAATTGGATCAATGTGGAAAAAAAACAATGACTGGTATTTGGCCATCAGTTCAAAGAGCCAATGATATATAAAATGAGGTGGAAAAAGGAGGGGTGTGGTACTTATTCATGGAGGGCAGATGTAAAACATTACTCAGGTAGTTAGAGCAATTATTTTCCACTAAGCACTAAAGGTAATGGCATTCATTTGCTGTTACACATTCACTATAGTCCTGCTGTGCATTCATCTAACTCCCATTTTACCCTCTTCATGTGTGTACAGTTGGAAGTGATACTAGAAGAAAGTCTGACTCTGCCCAGCAATGGCAAGCTCTACTCCAAGGTTCTCAACTGGGTGCAGCGTAGCCTTTGGGAGAATGGAGACCAACTGGAACGGCTGATGGAGGAGGTCAGTATCAAAGCACACAGTAGTCTCAACTCAGACTGGTCTTCATTCTCACTTTGCCCTCCCCTTTCCTTTGACCCCTCCTGCTTTTGACATTAAGAAGTCATTAAGGGGGCTGAGGTAGAAATAGCATGCCAATGTCATGCTGCTATGTCAGGATTGCTCTTTGTTTTCCTCTGATTTGAGGTTTTGCAGTAAGAAACTGTATCCCTGATCCATACTTCAAATTAGAGGTGAGCCAAAAGGAGCTGCTGTCTGCTCTTGTTTGCTTGTTTTTGTTTTTTTTTTGTGGGGGGGTTGTTTCTATTGTTCTTTTTGAGTACGTGGTTGGTTTACATACAACCCCATCTGAATATTACAGGGCTCGTCTCATCTGAAAGTCAAACTCAAAAGGTCTGGCCCTTGATTCTGTTTTCTCACTGCCACTTTACTATCTGAACAGGTGGAAGTTTGTTGCTCCAGCACTAACAGGCACTCCTCCCCGTTGATTTATCTCTCCTGTAGGTTTATTAGCTGCAGCAGGAGACCAGACTGAGGAGCCAGGACTGAGCCACCAGGGTAAATGAGTCAGAGAAAAGAGGGAGGAGAGGAAAACTACTACCTCTCAGCAGCTTCTCTTTTTTCAGCCAAGCAGCACTGTGCCCCAATCTGTCCTCTCCACACAAACAGATGAATCTTTCTATTTACAAGAACAAATTACACACAAACCTTTAACAATCAATACATTAAACTGAAGGCCCCTCTTACTGTCCACTGACCCATTATTGAACCCTGAAAATTAGCCCTTGGACAGAAGAGCATTGCACACGAAGATGGGGATTTCCCCAGTACAAATATTTCTCAGGAGAGCAAATTGAGTTGAATAATTACTTTCAGCACCCTTTTTTTTTTCCTTTTTCCTTTTTTTTTTTTTTTTTTTAATCTAAAATCACACAGCTTTTTCTCCTCTGCTTTAAAAATCTGAAATGTGCCCCCAAGATGGGGCAGTTCAGTTACTTCAAGAAGTTTGCTCTTGGTATTATTTTGTCGGGCATCGAGAGTGGTTGTGGAACCATCTTAAAGCATTTGCTTGCAGATATAACATCACTACTGTTAGTCATCTGGATTTGCCAGTCTTCACAATGGCCAACCTCTTCAGCTAAAGGACCAGTTTCCAAGCAGCAAAGGTGGCAAGAAGGCCACTTGCGGCTCCTTCTCTTCATTGAAGAACTTTCCAGATGCAGCCTCTCAATTTTCACAAGTTCCCTCTTTTTATAGATGCAAATTAAGGAGACCCTGTGACAACACTCAGCAGCTTGAGCTCAGACACTTGATCCGCTCTGTGCAGTGGCAGCAACGTGTCTTTTTAAAGGAAGTATTCCATCCATCCGACTGAAGAGCCAGGTGTTCGTCCTTTCCCCCTATTCTTCTTCACAGTTCTGCCTCCGCCCTTCTTCTCCCTCCTCTTCCCCCCTTATGCTGGGGTTTTCAGTGTGTTGCCTTGGAGACAGCCACATGGGTGTGTTGTTCCTGTTTGTCTTGCAGGTGCAAACGCTCTACTACTCACCTGACCATAAGCTGGTGGATGGAGGGCTGGTGATTGAGGGGCACAGTGAGGTGTTTGGTGGCGAGGAAGACCACCTTCAGTTTGTGCAGGTACTCAACAGCTTGTGCCTGGCTTCACTATAAAGAAGTCTATCACAGTTTGCAAGTTTATTTTACAACCTTGTGCTCAGTCATTCATAGAAATGTAACAACCTGAGCCTGGCCTAAATATATATGGCTTATTTATTACTGAAGTTTAATCATTGTGAGTACTGACATGAGAGGATTAGCAAGTCATGAGCTATGATGCATGCCTCGGTTATGCTGTTGAGTGTATATTAAAACCACATTGATTATTAAGTCTGCCTCAACCAGTTGAGTGTGGATAGTAATGGGTGTTTCTGCCTTTATCCTCCATTTTGGGTTGTGACTTAAGTGCCAGTACGTGTGCTTGTACGGTCTGAGGGTGTAGTTTGCAGTGTAGAGTGTTGACTTTAAATTGGGTGAGTTTTCATCACTTACTCAGACAAGATGGATATAGTTAATCTGGCTGGATCAAAGTATAGATCTGAGACATAATTAGCTGGAGTTGGCTGCCAATAGGTCTGTGGTGCAAGCTTGGCTCCTGTAGCTGCGTTGTGCTCTTACAGAAGAAACCCGTACGTGAGAGCACCCAGAGACAGCTGAGCGGCAGCTCTTCAGGAAGCCTCTCACCCTCTAACCAAGCAGCAAATGCCCCAAAACCTACCGCCAGGAGAGAGTGGAAATACATCGCCTCTGAGAAGACCACAAGTGAGTGTGCATTTGTTTAGTTTCTGCACTTCTCAAAGAATTCCTTCTTTGGGGATGGAAATCGAATGGTTGCCATTGCACGGTAAAAATGGCAGGTAGATTATTTCAGGGCAACAATCTTTTAATCCCACCTCTAGACAACAACTATCTGTGCCTGGCTGTGCTGGATGGAGTGCTGTGTGTGATCTTCCTCCACGGTCGCAGCAGCCCCCAGACGTCCCCCTCTGCCACGCCATGCCTGATGAAGAGCCTCAGCTTTGAGGCCCAGCCTGAGGAGCTTGAAGAGCACCCACTGTCACCCATGCATTACGCTCGCTCCGGCCTGGGCACTGCAGCCCTGAATGGAAGACTCATCGCAGCAGGTTAGCATTAAAGAAGGTCAAAAAATGGTTAAAACATCCATCCAGAATTATCACTAAAAGGTATGCTAAAAATGGATCTATATGTGGTTATTTTGGAGAAATTTACTGTATTGTTGGTGCTTAGAATGTAGGCTTTAAATAAAAGATAACAAATGCAAGGTGTTTTCAAGATCTGAGCCTGTTCCACCTCTCTGATCCTGTAGGAGGCTACAACAGAGAAGAGTGTCTGAGGACTGTGGAGTGTTACGACCCTGAAGAGGACCGCTGGACCTTCATCGCACCCATGCGGACACCAAGGGCTCGATTCCAGATGGCAGTTCTTATGGTAGAGCCTACCATTCATCCTTATCTCAAATTTATTTACGCTATAGTAAAGGGACTTATCGGCTTGGAGTGTGCCTGCACATGTTAAAACGTGTCTCAATTGTCCAGAGCAAACAGTTAAACATGTATCTGCTCCCTGACCAAATAGTTGGCTTCCTTAAACCTCTTGACTTCTGTAGGCCTTTTTAGCGTGTGTAAGGCAGTGTGCCCGTTCAACTTGTAATTTTTATATATTTTTTATTGCTTGTCTGTTTCCACCTCTTACAGGGTCAGCTGTACGTGATTGGAGGTTCAAATGGACATTCTGATGAGCTTAGCTGCGGGGAGACATACGATCCACATTCTGATGAGTGGGCCCAAGTGCCAGAGCTCAGGACAAACCGCTGCAATGCAGGTCGGTACACTGTGCAAGGACTTATTGACTGATGCTTGAATTTAAATAGCAAAGTTAGGTAGTTTCTTTACTAAGTTATAGGTTTGTTGAACTCATTAATGTCGTCTCTGTCTAAAGGTGTCTGCTCCTTGAACAACAAACTTTATGTTGTGGGAGGGTCGGACCCCTGTGGGCAGAAGGGCCTGAAGAACTGTGACGCTTTTGACCCTGTGACCAAAACCTGGTCCAACTGTGCTTCTCTTAACATCAGTACGTGTCCACACTCTCTCTAACATGCAGTACATGTGTAAATCTGAGGTGTCACCCCTTTGAATAAGAGGAAAGTAACTAAAAAGGCGTGTTAATGAAGCAACTTTGTTTTCAGGGAGGCATCAAGCAGCAGTGTGTGAGTTGGATGGCTTCATGTACGTGATTGGAGGGGCTGAGTCGTGGAACTGCCTGAACACTGTGGAGCGCTACAACCCAGAGAACAACACCTGGACTCTGGTAGCCCCCATGAATGTGGCTCGCAGAGGAGCAGCTGTTGCTGTCCATGCAGGTAAGCCAGCCAACATCGCTCTGGTAAAAGACACTGGGGATGGTATGACTCATTAGCATGTTGCTTGTAGACAGAATTGTTATTGTGCGGGCTGCAGTGCGTCGCTGATGTCGGCGTCTCCCATTCTCCCCAGGCAAACTGTTTGTTGTTGGCGGCTTCGATGGCTCCCATGCTCTCCGCTGTGTGGAGGTGTACGACCCAGCCCGCAATGACTGGAGGATGCTGGGGAGCATGACATCGTCACGCAGCAACGCAGGCGTGGCTGTGCTAGGCGAAAACATCTACGCCGTGGGCGGCTTTGACGGAAACGAGTTTCTCAACACAATGGAGGTGTACAACCCTGAGAGGGACGAGTGGAACGACTACACCAAAGCCCCATCTCCCCTCTCTGACTGAAGAGGGGAGATGGGGAGATGGGAGGGACGGGGTTTTGGAGTTTCACAGTGCTTCACCTTTTTCCAAACTAACAGGCTTAGTGACGTAATCGTGTTTCGTGATCTTCTGTGTGTATGAATGGGTTTGTGTGGGTGGGGATGTTCAGGTGAGGGGTCTTCAGTGAAGACTGGCTTATTCTTGACAGGTGGGGAGGGGGGTGGGAGGGTTGTTGCCCAAAGCAACATGACGCCTTTGCATATTGCATACATTATTTTTCTTAATTTTTTTTTTTTTTTGTGCTGTATATATT
This sequence comes from Leuresthes tenuis, assembly GCF_036924035.1. Classification (NCBI taxonomy): domain Eukaryota; kingdom Metazoa; phylum Chordata; class Actinopteri; order Atheriniformes; family Atherinopsidae; genus Leuresthes; species Leuresthes tenuis. Next base: position 9,061,993 of record NW_027325361.1, on the reverse strand, counting down.
TTGTTTCTTCCTCATTTCTTGTCATATGCCAACATTTACTACACATTTAGTGCTTTTCTTTTTCTCTTAGTAAAAAAAGTTAGTCACTCTGGGGGTTTTCAGCTGAACTTTCAACTATTAGCCACTTACAAGGTGGCCATATGGAGTGATGATGATTGAATTCTGTAACTTAAAGAAAATTTCTGTTGTGGATGTGTAATTTTGCTCACATTTAAAGGTCAATAGTTTGAAGCCTTACTCGAGAGTGCGAGTTGTATAACACTTGTCATGGCTTTTTTTTTTTTTTTTTTTTTTGTCATTCTAAACGAGCTGGATTGCTTTTTGACTCTTAAATGATGGCCTTTTTTATATTTTTTATACACTGCTGATTTACCAGTTTAAAGTAGTAGCAGCCGGCTTAAGTCAGTGAATCTAACCAGTGCCAGATTAAATTTTTTCATGCACACACACACCCACACACACAGCAGACACTCACAACCATGCTTCTGCTAGCAATTTTTGTTATTGTGATTCAACTAATTGATGTATGTAGAGATGCAGTTTACTGAAGATCCTTTTTCTCTTTTGTGTTTTAAAGTGTCAGGCATTGGCAGATTCTTCAGGAAGGAATGTTAGAGCAAGAAACTATCACATTTGTAACATTTCGTAATTAATAAATCATTTAAACCTGATTTTTGTCTTCGGCCTACTTTCTAAATACATGTCAAGGTTTGACACAGTAATGTTGGTGGGGGCAGGGCCTTGCTCATAGTGTTCCAATGGGTTGTATTGATGGGTTCTTCCAACTAAAAGTTACTGCAAGCCAAACCACATGGTGTAAATCTTGAATAAATTACCAGTAGCTGATTAAGTGAACCTAAATTTAGCATTCGCTGCCACCTCATCTGCCCCTGGCTCTGGTCCTGTAGTTAGGGGCAACCAAATTAAGCCTGTCTTTTTCTTCTGCTTAAGTGTCTTTTAGGGGAGATTATACTAAGCTGGTTAACAGACTTCAGCAGGAAGAGACAACGGCCACTCTGGGCTTTGGAAGTGTCGAAAGGTCCAGCTGGGTTGGCCACACTACATGACCTCAGACTCGTCTGGGCTGCTTGCCAGAGCTGGTTAAATCCCAACCCTGTGCTCATTCACAAGTTAGTCTGATAATCTGCTGACACACCTGACGGTTGCAAAAAATAAGTCTGCAAATGGGTTACGTGTAGCAGGAAGCAGAGTTTGAATACTTACAAGATGAGTGTGTATCCTGGTTATTCTGTGATCACACTTTATTCAGAATGACGGCCAACTGTACTATAATTTTACCCATTACAGTGAGGGGATTATATATTAGGACTTCCTCTGTATGCTTATACAACCAGAGAGCAAAGTTTGTCATTAGCCAGATACTTGATTATAAGATATGTGAAATAAGGAAAGATAGGAGCCAAAATAAGTCTTTATGATACAGATATGATTCAGTATCTTTACGATCGGTCAATAAAACTGAGTCTGTTGTGACGCTTAATAATTTATGACCCAAGAGCTGCATCTAGAACAAGTGGTCTTAATCCAAAAGTACAAATGAAATAAGAGCTTTCTCTGTACACGATCCAGCTCTGCAATATCAAGACAAAAGTTCAGATAATTCTCTGTCTGTCCTTTCCCCGTCTCCTCGGCACCTCTTCCTGTGTGATGTCTGGTGCTTCAGCCACTCTGTCATATTGGCAGCAGGTGTACTCTGAACCTGCCGGCCAGCATACCTGCACCTAATCCCCTTAATCATCACACTCACACATGCAGCCATACAAGGTCATGCAAAGGAAGTCAGGCACATAACACACTGTTTTACTCTCAATAATGCAAGCAAAAAGAAGAAAAAAAATCACTAAACCAAATTAAATCTAGTTGTGAAGGTTTTATTTCTTTTGATCACACACACAAAAGATATAACACGATAAAGGTTTCTGTTGCTGAATGCCTCAGTTTGCATAGAGAGCCTAGTGAGGGTCTGTTTTCAGGGAAGTTGAACAATCATTTCCACAACTTCACTGCCTGGCCAAAAAAAAAGGTCACCACCTGAAAGCAAATAATCTGGTGTTAAGAGAAGAAGCATGAGACATCACACACAGACTCTCCACTATGGAGTAAAACCCTAAACCCTGCTTGAGAAGACTTAATGCAGAGGTCCTATTCTTCCATTATCAATACAAGAGCTTGGCAAAAATGAATGCAACTGTGGATGGAAATTAAAGTTTTGACAATGCCTGATCTTTTCAAAATGATGCCATGGAGACTGTGTTCTGTAATCACAGCTAAATGTGGTCCAACAAAATATCAGAATGCGTGACTGCTGGCTTTCAGTTTGCCAACAGTGATTTCAGACATTAGATCATTACACATTCATTCGGTCCAGGAACAACACAAAATGTATATTTATAATTCTTTAAATTAAAACATAACATTTGACATATACAACAGGTGAAAAAAAAAACAGTTAATTTAACTTAATTTAAAGGAAATATAAAAACATGCAGTCTAGATTTGGCTAATTATTAAATGAATTCTTTTCTTCTTTTGAAGAATGAATGATAAAATATTGCTACTTAACTGTAATTACTGGCAGTAGATATGAGAACCAAGTGTAAAACAAATGAATGACTACTGAAACGGTACATGTTACATACTGAAAATGGACCAATGCTGAAAATACAGCTTAACAAACCTTCATGATGGAGAACATTTACAGACTTTACATTTACTTGGAGAACACAAAAAGTGGCAAACTGATCGAGAACAGACAAACTTAAAGTTTTAATTCGAGTAAAGGACTGCTTTGATCAGCTCTATGTGCTGAAAGTGATGTGTTGGTCTGTGGCCCGAACACAACGATCCAAGGCCTCTTTTAGCTCCATCAGCTGGCTCCCTCCAACTCTGAGCTTCTCCCTGGGAACAGAGTAAAAAGCATTTGGTAAACCTAAAACACAGAAATGGACAAAGACTGGAAAGGACAGATGAGGATGTGAAGATATGGAGAGGAGTGTTCGACAAGTGGACGGCTTATTTTTTTTAAAAGCCCCCTCTTTCTCTTTTTTGTTACATCCAATGATGTGAAACTACTCTAAAACCTTTGTGAAAATGTCTGTCAAGCAATAAAATGACTTATATATGAATGGACAAATGAACATGATCACAAATAAGGTTCATTCTCAATACTTTAGTAGTAATAATTAGTCATGGACATCACTAAAGAAGAGATCAGGTGACTGACGCAGTCACCACAGAATACTCTGTGGAGCACTCACCAATCAGCTTTGTGCACTTGTCTGATACTGCAACACTTCACCCAGTGCAATAAAAAATATTCAGATGTTTCTGTGTTCTGCCTCAGAAAGAACAAATCTGAAGACATCCATGTCCTTGCCATCACACTGACTCCACATGTCTTATTGGACTTCTTTCCTCTCGTCCCTGTGGTTCAGCCTGCTCTTAATTTCAGGCCTGGTCTGATGTTTTTGTTGTTGATGACTTTTGGCAGTCTAACCTGGCCTTTCTATGTCTGAGGCTCATGATTGACCAGCACTCACAAAGTATGCTCTTCATGAGCCATCTACCTCCTGAATAATAAGTTCATGAGCTTTAAACTCTTAATGTCCCCACTGTCTCAGATGTTTTGTCTGGCAGGTTTAGGTTGGCCTTTATGTTGAGGGTTCACAGCAACAGCAACAAAATCAAAATGTTGCCTTTGGAATTAACTGCAGACCTTTAACATGCTCTATGATAAGAGAAAAAAACCACAAATGCTCATTCTTCTGTGACAACTGTCCAAATACTTTTGGTCCTTTAAAAATAGATCAGCATAGCTGTAACTCTAAATCTTTCATCCAATTTGGATGTGAATACTCTCAAATAAAAGTTTAAAGCCTGCAAATTATAATAGACTATGTCTATTATATAACTGTGACTCAACTCAAATATGTTTAGGGTAAACGGTAAAAAAACAAACTATTTTGCTTAAAGTCATAGTCAACTATCACAATGAGCTTTGAGGTGAGCTACGCTTTACCACAATAATGTTGTGTTGAGTACAAAAGCTTGAAAATATTGTTCACACTGTGCTTTCACATTGTGTAAGTTTTTGTTTTCAGATTAAGTAACTTGCTGACCTATTTACTCTTTTAACAAGGTCCAGAACCTGCTGCTTGGTTCGGTTCCCTTTCTTTTTTTGGAGTCCTTTTGTGAACCCAACAACATTTAAACCTAAAATGTAACATACATCAGTAGAAATGTACAATTTGTCATTGTTCTATCTGGATGAATCACACTGTTCTGATAATGTCCAGCACAGAGTGTCCATGACAGACAAAAGAGCTTCTGTGTGCGCTGCTGCTTCCAGAAGCCCTGGACTTCAATGGCAACTGTTTATTCACATTTCTCCTGAGCGGAAACTACATTTTTCTGGCCACACCACCTCTCGCATCCTGGTAGTTACAAATGCTGAAGAAAAACACACAGTTACAGTCCTGGCAACAGCTACGTAGCAGCGTTGACACTGAAGGAGCTTGTTGCTTGTTTGTTTCCTCCTCTTCTTTGTTTCCATTGGAACATTGTGTAACAGCAGACATGCGGGAAGGAGAAGAATCTGCTGGCTGCTGGCCCTCCCTGTTTTCACCCTCCATCCATTCATCCACTTCCCCCTCTTCACACAGCATTGCATCTGTGTCTGTTTTTTAACCCATGGAAACGTCAGGTTGCGTTACCCGCTGTTAACTCTTGCCTCCTTTAGACAGCTCCCAGGATGTGTTAGTCTGTCGCAACTGGGCCGTTTTGCAATCGAGTACTTTCCATGGACAGCAGGACACTTAGGATCTGCCTGCTAGGGTCTATTGGGTTAAAGTGGTGAACTGTCCAGAGTCACTGACCCATACCGACCCTGTATAGATAAAGGAGGGTGCTGTGTTGCATCTGTGAGTTATGTAACAGCCGACATGTGTTTAACAGGTAATTAATTAATGTACCCAGGAGACAGTACTGACTGCACTGAACTGAAAGGGGATGTCATAAGAGATTATAATTCTAAAGCAGCCAATCGTATCTTATCATTGTCGGAACAAAGAGTCTCCAGCTGCATTCTTTATCTACACAGCGCTGCTATGGTCACACATTATAATCAAGGAATTCAATTTTTATGAAAAAGTTAAATGTCTCACTTTCAATATTATATTGTAAACAACTGATTGGTTTATAAGATTTGCAAATAATTGCATTCAGGTTTTACTGTTACAACTATTTTTGGTAATGGGTTGTACTGACTTATTGTAGTAGTATCTTTATCTGCGTACTTATTCTTTCACTGGTCTCTCCATTGATCTCATTTCTCCTCAAGCTCCATTCAATTAGCACAAGCAAATATTTTTCCTTTCTGTGTCTTAACACCCTGAATGCAAATCAAACAATAATGAGAGTTAACATGAAAACAGGGCTTTTTCAAAAGTGAGTTTTTCAATTTCAAAGAAATCTATGAAAACTTACAGCATTTACCTTTACAAATATGACTCAGTCATGCAGACAGGCTTATAAAATCAAGCTCCTAATAAAAAGGTGGCACTGACACACAAATACATGCACAAGCTTTGGGTGCAGTCTGATTACAGTATAGAATTAATAAAAAGCATAATACTTCTGTAATATTGTGGAATAGAGGATGAAAGTAAATATATGGTGTGTAACATAAGCCTGACTATGTGAGAAATAGCAGAAAGATGATGTGTTAGATCAAACAAATCAAGTTTCTCTACAGTGTCATGCTTGAATACACTGAACAGAAAGTTAAGCTGTGTAAGGCCTTTTAGCTTAAATGATTCCAAAAGGGGTCAGCACACAGTATGAGCTGGACAAATATAATGACATATATCTAAGGTCGAGTGTCTGAATCAGTTTATTATGTAAGAATTGACCTGTCAGGTTAAATAGAAATGCTGACATGTGAGCATGCATTCAAGTACATATGACAAAAGGGATCAATGCTGCCTGGAAAATGAGTTCCAGTCTATCACTTATCAGCTGTGCTCCATTAACCATCATCACTGCTGTCACATCTGCAAGCAAAACTATCCCAGGAACAAGTCAATTATTTATATCACAGAAATATATATATATATCTGTCTGTATTTCTTCCAAACAACAGCAAAAAAATAAAAATAAATTGTGAACAGGGAGAGCCATAAACATGAACATTGACAAAGAAAACACCAACAGTTGGACGGCTGCATATATTTAAATATATTTTTGGACCTGAATGTGCTCTCAGCAAACTGTGCTGAGAAAGAAGACATCAAAAGAACAACCCACTGAAATTAGTTCTCTTTTGTTCCTTATCCTCCCACTGCCTTAAAGAAAAACAACAGCTAAATCCAAACGGCTTCAGGGAAGAGCACATGCAATACTAGTCGCCATCTTTTTAAACACATCATAACCATTCCTCTGTACTCATAAACACTAACCCACTGAATAACCAGTGTGTCTATGCGTCTAGGCTCTCACCTTGATCATTTGTTTACACTATTATATAGCTCAGACGCATCTGTTATCAAAGAACGATAAGCAACAAAAAAACCCCATCTATTTTAATCTGACATTGTAAACTCTTATCAGTTTATACCCTCTTGAACCAACGACCAGACGTGCCTGCAAAGTGCCTCCCTGAAGCCTTACATAACTCGTGACATCATTCAACCGCACCGAGTGCACAGATCAAATATCCAACACCAGAGATAATGCACCTAAGTAAAGGCCCAGATCACTTCACAGCAAATGTAACAAATAAAAAATTTATCATCACAACACAGTCAGCTTAACAGTGCCTGTCAGCGGTGACCTGTTGTAACGAGAACTGGAATGACGCGAGCCTGCGTAGCTTTTCTGCAAAGTGACACAGCAGATGTCGTCTTTAATACTAAATAACCACTGGTTTAATCGTGGCTTCACATTACTTCAACTACAGGGAAGCTATGTATTCATGCTAATAGACCTATTCAATATCAACAGAGACTAATTCTATGTGATGTATAAAGGAATAATTGATTACCACACAAAATTCACTGTAAAATAACCAGAAAAAGCTGCAGAAAGTGAAACGGCAGCATGAAGTGAGGACACACGGTAGCCAGGAAACAAATAATCTGTCTAAGACATAGACCTGTGGCTCGTTTCCATGGCAGCAGCTGAGTTCAACCTGCAGGCGTAAACATAGCTTCAGAGCTTCATCATAATGGACTGACAGGCTCCTCACCCCTGAATGAGTGCAGTTGTGTGCGCCTTTATTGAGGCTGCGGAAATAAAATCTAATTGCTTTTCTGCCAAAAGGCCACATGAATAAAAGCACAATTTATATAAATCATCTCATGTTAGTGATGACATACGGTATGTGCGTTATCTCTTGATCCAGGAAAAGCACAACACTGATAACAACCAATTGAGTCCGCCACAATAAAAGACACCTGTCACTAATGTATGAAAATGCTGGAGTAGAAACTAATTAGTTCATGGATTAATCACCTTTTTCCTCTTTTCTCATCGTCACATAATTAAATAATCTCAAAGTTCTAAATGTAAACCTTGTCTTAGACAAAGGAAAAAAAAATTAAGCCCTTTTGGGAGTATTTCCATGCAATAAATAAATCCTGCCAATAAATCCTACTTTCTTCCATGAGACACTATCTGGGTTTCCATTGCTTTCTTTGTATTTGCAGAAAGATGTGAATAAGAAAAGGTGTGCTTTAATTTTTTTAACCGTAAAATACATTTTCAATGCTTTTATGTTCCATATCAAGCCCTTTAAGTCACATAGTTGTTCAATAGTGCTACAGAAATAAGTTTGCTTTGCCGTGTTATTCAATATTGATAACGTGAAGTAGACACATGTTGAAATAAGCTGCTTAAACAAGATCACAATGATAATAAGGAAAGTTACACATGACTCACTTTAGCTTAGTTGGTTAGGACTTTGTTGACTGAATGAGTTTTTATGGGAGTCCATGTCTGAGCTGTTTACTCTCCATTATTCAATAAAGGTCAGCAGATGTCTGAACATTTATCTCTTAGTCATTCTGACCCTTGGGGCAAAAAAACAGTCTTGTCAGATTTCACTCTACCTGAAACTACGTGACTATAACTTCCTTTGTGTTTGGTTGCTGCGTAAGCCAGCCAAATGATAATGAATTGAAAATATCTAAAGTATCTTTTCAAAGAAATGTGTTAATAATGAATGTTAAAGTTGTTTGGAAGTGTTGGCATGGGCACCTTCATTGTGAGAGCTCTCACAGGGATCTCAACAGGCAGAGTCATTATAACAGAAAGTGGCTACAGTGCTGGGAAAAACACACTTAGGCATGCTGCAACAAAGAGCAAACTAGTTCAGAGAACTGGTTTGTCTGCAATTTCATTTAAGTCATTCGTAAACCCACACAACCCCTCAGGGGTTATTTGTATAGTCCAGAAATCCCAGCGACTTATGTTAGAGAAACAAAGAGCAGCATCAGCCTCAGTTTTCTTAAAAACAAAAATGTAAAAACGACATTAACATAAATGTGCATGAGCCCTACCTGTAGTCTGGCTGTGTGAAACAATCAAGAAGGTCGTTCGCTGTTAATCTGGAATCTTCAGTAACAATCTGAAACACATCACATATGAACTGAGTGAAAATCAACTGGGGGAGCTCCGCATTTTGAATATCTATAACTGTGACACAGCACCAACCTCATTAGAACGAATGATGCTGAGCAGTGTCTGGACTTCCTCTAAACCAGGGGCCGAGAACAAGACACTGAGCAACCAAAACACAAAATGTAGACATGAACTTCCTTACAGGTAAAGCTTGAAACATATGGAGGCTCATTTAAATCTTAGTTTAAATCTCTTATAAGCTTTTGCTTATACAACTTTGACTTTTAAGTCTGAATTTGAATAATTAACAGCTATAATCCCTCAAATGATTTATTATCTTACGATTCCATTGTTTTTCTATTTATCCATAAATCATTTAACATAATTTTAGTTTGAACAGAGCTTAAACAAGTGAGCACACTTTATACCTATGCTTCCATGCTTCCATGCATCACCATAATCCTGATGAAAATGCATGCAAGTAAACCCTTAACACCCAAAACTGCATTACAGAGAGTTGCCCTGAAGGCAAAATTTGACACAACAAGACACAAGAGTAAAGGAGTGGACGTTGAGGAATGAAGAAATGTGATTTGCGCAATTTCCTCAATGATCTAATCTGCAGATGGAGGAAAAGAAGGAGACATGCTCAAACACGAGAAAATTCATATGGCTGTCTCCAAGGAAACAGTACTTGAGAAGTCCAATACATATATTCATGTTCCAGATACACACATTCATTTATGTTACACACGAAACATGGCCAAAGTTTGGGGCAATTCATTTTTGGTGTCTAGTCCTATTCAGCCTTTGAGAAGTAAGTCAATCAAAAGCGAGACGCATATCTGCATTAACATGAAACTTCCCCAGATAAATAATATCATCAAGCCAACTGTTAAATGTTTACATATACAGATCGGATATTGTCTTATGTAATATTTGATAATATTAATTATTCTACAATAGCCATAAACTAAACCCTTAAATGTGCATTTTGGACATTTTTGTTCCAGCAGTCATGAAAGATCAAATCCGTCCATGATGGTACAACTCATGTCACCACAAGTTGCCAGAATTTGTCTGTCATCGGACTACTTGTCACACTGGGCTGATCAGGATTTCATTCACAGCATGTTACTTGCACACACCCACTCACACAAGCTTGGGAATCTATCCTATTTAGAACACTGCATTGTCCTTCACTTACTGTGTGCAACCTAAACCAAACTTTAACAATTACCAGTTCGTGTCCATGCCTGCCCCAAACACAAAAGGTCCTGATAAGGTAACATAAACAAGAGTATATACACACATTTATACATTTATTCAGGAATTCAGCCATCTTGCTCTCTAAATAAATGGAATCAGCCACGGTCAACCTCTACTGAACATAAATGTTTAGGAGCTGAGTGATCGGACTGGCTTCCTCTGTGTGTTTTACAGCAACAGCTATAATCTCCCATCATTACAGAGGCAAATGATCTCAGATGACCTTCCATTTGTGTCCAAAAGTAGCTTGACATTCATATTTGGTTGTAGATAATCTACAATAAAGACATTTCCAGCGTGAGGCAGCACAGATATGTCGAGAAGCTGAACAAACAACAAAGGCAAGAAGGCTAAGCCCGCAAAATGCTGACAGAAGCATTATGATCAATTACAAACCACAATAGGAAGAAGCTGGAATAGTGGAGATGAGCAGCAATGAACTGTTTTGTTTTCCACACAAAATATGTTATCTTGTGCACTACGTAAAAAATGTAAGAACAAAAACTCTATATTCTGTTTTTGGAGATTTGGAGATAGGAGGCCAAAGACACTGTGCCCTTTTAATGGCAGTTCTTTATTATTACTTGCCCTCAAAGTGATCCCAATGTCATAGGAAATCGCATTCAGGTAATTAATAATGCACCAGCGATGCTTGAACTTATTTGTGTGACCTTTAATGTGTGTGTGAGACTGAGAGAGGCAGAGATAGAAGAGTGGGGTTTGCACTAAATCTAACAGAGATCATACTTCTAGAAAAAAAAAGTATATATATATATATATATATATATATTGTGAATAAGTAAAAATCAGACTTAACAGCCAAATCATTTTCTTAAATAAAACAGAAAGAACAGGATAAATGAACATTCTGGGAACACGAAGGTGACACTGACAACATTTATTTAAGTGGGAATAGAATTTAAGATGCACCACAACATGGTGTTAAAAGTTAGGGGTCAAATGAAGTTTTGGCAGGCATCACTTTCATTATTTTGTACACATACCTTTCCTACTGTGGAATATCAAAATATCTTCTGTGTATAGCCACAGCTACGTGTGCCGCTACTGAATAAATGGAAAGGATTGTGTAAGAGGGACATATTTGCAAACCAAATATAAGTACATCTATTTAAGACTGCTAACTTTTTTTTGGACATATCTGGACAAGCAAACATTTACTCCTTGTAATCAATTATTTGTCCCAGTGTGATCAGTGGTTCGAGCAGATACAGCAGAAAAAGTCTAAGTGAGGTTGTCCATGAGATAACAGTTGGCAGTTTTCTTCACTAAGGCACGGTGTGAAAATTAGCAGTACTGAAGTGCAGTGCTCACTGTTGTCACGGGAAAAGGTGATAAGACAAGCTACAAGGTTAAGCAGATTACAGCGTGACCAGCACTACATGCCAAACAGGTCCTGAGAGTCATGAGATCATAGAACACGTGCATGCACGCACACACACACACACACACACATATGTATAAGTAGGACACAGGAAGGAGACGGGGGGGGGGGGCTTAGATAAGGCAAGCGGCAGTTTAAAGGGAATGTTTTGAAGATGACAAAAGTAGAAAAAAGCCAGCAAAGAAATAATAAAACTGTGTGAAATATAGGTGTTTGATAAGGAAAAACAAGTGGGGATGATGGAAAGAGACAAACATAAGTGCTGAAGGAAAAGCATTCAGCTGTAGTAGCACATTCTTACACATTTGTTTCTGAATAAGCTCCTTAGACATAACTATGAGCCGTAGTAGGAGGTTCGTCTTGCAAGCTTAAGCTCAAATAATCAGCAGTGATATAAGTGGGTTGACATACCTGCTGAATGCTTGGAGCAGCTGTGAGACCATAAAGGACAGTCTGTGCAAACAGGCCAAAGCATCCTGTGGTGGAGAAGGACCCCCGACTGGCAGAGCAGCGTTCGTGGTGTGAGGGTCAAAGCCCAGCGCTTTGAACACTTCCAAGCTGAAACATGACAGAAAAAAGTGACCTTTGGGTTCATCCGAATGGAAATAAAAACAATGAAGACGTCAAAATAACCTCAAATATGGTGTTTCTGTTGCTGTAAATTTTACTGACATGCCCTTGATCATTTCAATAAATCCAATCAAATTTCAGAGGAAAGCCAATGAGAAATATATCAACGTAACCTGTTGTCTGTAGTTCAATCATAAGCTGAATCTATTCAAAATGATCACCTTGTTTGATAGACTTTAGACCAGATGTTTTCAAACATGGCCCACACTTCCTGGTGAGAGACCTGAGCAGGCGTGAGCCGCTTATCCTCCTCATCGTCATTCATGACGACATCACCGGCAAAAGACTCTTCTGCCACAGACAGGTGTTGCTGTAAACCAAATAAAGAAATAGTTACAGTGTGAATGCTGTCCCGTGTGAAACTGGCAATGCTGTGAAGCCAAAATTGTTTTAGACTTCGTCATCAGATTCTTAACGCTTAAAATAGATGAAAAAGAAACCCTTGAAGACTTTAGTGCTTCTAAACCATTAGAATATACCTGACATTTAGAAAGCGCAGTCGTAGATGACAGCTGACTTTTTCAAGCTATTAGAGGTGGAAATTTAAGCTTCCAGTACAGAAATACTTCAAAGGTGCTCCAGCTGACCTGTGGTTGTAGCTTAATAAAAATGTTTTCCATTGCAGAGATGGCACCGGGAACATGATTTGAACTTTTCCAAAATGCTTTTACAAGTTCCTTAGCTTCCTGAAGGGCTGCTGAGGTTTTACTGCAATCCACTCTTTCACCTATGACAACAGACAGAAGCATGCAGTGTCGGTTATCAGATGACTACACTGAAAAGAATACATGCAAACAGAATCACCAGTTAATAAGCTATATCCCAACTACCACCTGCAGCTTCCAAAGTAAGCTGAACCGTGCTCTATATGACCCAAAAAAACAAATCAACATTATAAAATTGTTTTGTGTTCGGTGGCATTTTCTTTTAGCTAGGTGTTGCTGCTGAATAATCGGTGTGCAAGCACATATGTGCTGTAAAGGGAAAACATATGAATGTGAGTCAGAGGGGAGTGGATGCTCATGACCAGATGTTTTGCATTGTAACCTTGAGAGAGGAGCTGTTATGAATATAAAGATGGAGGACCAATCCAGGCAATGAGATGCTCTGACCTTAAGCCTTGAAAACACCTGTGCACAGCATGCACACATTGTAATAAAACAAGCATTTACAGTACCTGTCAAAATTTTGGATGCAGCTACCCGTTCTTTTTGAATGACAGGTGCGTCAAAACTGTTGACTGGAAGTCTACACATACAGTACTGTATTTGAGAGTGTAGCTGACTTCAATTTGTTGCATGATAACATTCCAAATGATGAAAGTCTTAACAGCTACATGTACATCCATTTATGCCTGTAAAGAGTCTGTCCTCACAAGTATAGCTACAAGAAGCAACAAACTCTCTCACAGACCGCAGTACTTTTCCACCACCAGATTTGTTCTTCGCCTCACGCACAGTTTATCCCTCCTTCCTCTCTTCCACCTTCTCCTCCTCCTCCTACACTAAGAGTCCTGGCACAGAGCCAGGCTGCGTGGGACCAAAAAAATCCAGAATCATGCATGCGAGCCAGGGACAGGCCAAGAAAACTCAAAGCCACATCATTTGAGGTATTAACCTTCTTGGATATACTGAATTTACTGTGCTACTGGTGTTGCAGTTGCCCACCCGCATGGGTGGACAGAAGGCCTGAATGACAGACTGAGACACACAAAGAAACGTAAGCACAGAATAAGGGTATACAGCAGTGGCAATCAGAACAGAAGTGCTGCAGTGGGTTACTCAGCATCTTTCTGACACACATTTGAGTCTCCCACTTTAGAAGATGACCTAAATCTGTATGTAGTTCTGTAGGGTTGTAGCGCAGTGCAGGGCATCACCCCCCCTCCAAGGAGCAAAGCTTAATCTAAGGGATGACTCAACATCCCTGTCTGCTGAGGAATACAAAAAAAAAACTGTTTTCCATTTATTTATTGCTGAGTTTTTGGACATTAAGGCAGAGAGGAATGTGTTTTCTCAGGAAAACTATCAATAATATCATCAGTGTCTAAGCTTGTAGTTTTGAAACCATTACAACAGAACTTTAAATGCAAAGTCTGTGCTTTAACATGAGTAAAGGAGCTAAGTTTAGCATTTCAGGTTAAACGTTTTCTCAAGTCACATTGTTCACATTCAAAGGAAGATTCCTATCATCTCCTGGGAAACTGGAACCAAATGCTTTCATCTAGACAATGTGGTGCCTTTAAGCTTTCCACATTCCCAGCAACAGTGGTAATGCTATATTAAACAGTGTAGGAGGTTAACACACAGAAAACACTGAGCACTAGTACGGAACACAAAGATGGTGCACAAACAAGTCAGCAATGGGAAAATATAGCTAAATGAGCTTTAAGGAGTCCAAATTCAGTTTGTATCCGTAAGACTGTTCATCATTCCTGCATAATTCACATTAGATCTTCCTCTCTTCCACTTACATGCCTACACACCTGAGCTGAAGAATTTGATTAGGTTCAACACAGTTTCCAGCATCCTCCGTGGGACGATATGTCCGAAGACAGCAATCCAGTGCTTTTTTAAACATTGCAAGACATCTTGAAGTGTCCACGGTGGTTTTATATGAACTATCTATGAGGAAACATGGAAAAAAAAGTAATAACCATTATCTATATATCACAGTATGATAAACAGAATGTATAAGTCACCTATCATTATTCAAAGGAAATATCAGTAGCCTACATTAGCTGACTGTAGCTCTATGCTCTTGCTTTTATGGTGGATATCTACCTATTGTATCATTATCATACAAAGCAGGATCTACTTGGATTATTTGGATTCTTCATTACATTTTACAGATACATACTTGGCCAATAAAGCCAATTCAGATTTAGATACACATTCAAGGATGTGAGACTCCAAAATCTGAATTTTACCTCCAACCACAGGTCTTCATAAGCAACCTTCATCTCCACCTCTAACACGTCAGACAGCACCTCCCGCAGACATTCCTCTAGTGCTGAAAGACATCTGCTAAGTTTCTGTTTTGTCTCCTCATCGTCTCCTCCACTCATCCACTTGTCATCTAACAAGTAACATATATGCAAACTGTTTAAGTAAATTTAGAAACACAGCAAATGCATATTATTTACACACAAACACACACATATTTGTATCTATATCCATAGATATGTGTGTGTATCTATTTATCGAGGTCAGTCTGTATTGAGATTAGTGTTTCTGTATATATCAATACAAATTAAACACAAAACTAAGTAAAGGAGAGGAAAACAGGAAGATAGGAAGGGGTGGGTGGACATGCTGAGTGCCTTGATGGTATGTGTTATCAACCACAGCATGATGACTGAGCATGCCAAGTTACTTCCTGTTTTCCATGAAGAACACATTAATCCCTGGCTCACCTTTCTCTAGAACGCCTACAGAAAGGCATGTTTTCTCGTGATTGTGTGGCGGAGCTGGTGTGGAGGTCCTGCTCAGCACTGGTGATGAGATCCGGGGGCTAGCATGAGGAAGCACTGGAGCCTGATTGTTTTGCAGGACATGTAGGCCATGTCTGGACCTCTCAACCTCTGCCTGCAAATCACTGTTACAGAGGGCCCTCACCCCACTCAGAAGGGCTTTACTGCACAGATTTTTATCATTACTAGAAAGGAAAGATTTTGAAGCATGGTTTTAATCAGGTGGTAGTGCTAATACAAACAAAATTAATACAACTCAAACTACAGTTACTGAGCAGCGCTGTGTTTAATTTCTTCCTTTGCATTTAGCATAACAATCAATAGCAGCATCTTGAAAGGGTAGCAACTGCAGAAGTAGGTTAAAAGATAAAGTCAAATATGCTGACCATAAAAATGAGGGACAAAACAAGTCCTGAACTAAACTCAGAAACCCTTGCTCAGCATATCTATTCCTTACTTAAAAACAAAACAAAACAAAACAAAACAACTAAAGTCTGGCTCTCTCTTTCCCTCATCCCAACTGAAACTATCTGGTACAGTCACACGCATGTGCATTATTAGAAGAGGACACACTCTGCAGCAGCAGCAGTATACTGTAGGGGGGAGGGGGAACTCACGTGCATAAGATCAGTGCACACTCTGGGTACATATTCTGGTATTGCAGGCAGCACTGCAGCACTCTGTCATCATTATTCTCAGCAGTTAGACCATCTGAGGGACAAAGAAAAGAGGAAAGGACAGGAAGAGAAGAGTGACTCAGAGAAACCAAACAGTCTAAAAATGATTTACTTACTTCACCGACACTGAAAGTACATGTTGTACACAGTGCTCTGTCCAAAAGGCGATGGCATGTCTCATTTTCTTTTAGACAAAGGTATAAAAATGGAAAACATAAGATGAAAATTCTGTCT
This sequence comes from Leuresthes tenuis, assembly GCF_036924035.1. NCBI lineage: Eukaryota > Metazoa > Chordata > Actinopteri > Atheriniformes > Atherinopsidae > Leuresthes > Leuresthes tenuis. The sequence continues at coordinate 9,045,672 of NW_027325361.1, read as the reverse complement.
ATTTGAACAGATACCCAAAAACTTATATGCCTCAAAATACATTTATCTCAAAAACAAATATAACAAATTTATTTATCACAAATGTATCAGCAAATAAAGATCTAAGAATATGCTGATGCAACCTGCCCTTGAGTTGCACACAGTTTGTTATGATGATGAGGAATTCTAAAAGAACAGCTGAGTGTTAGCGCCATCTAGTGTTCATCTAGTGAACAACCAAGAAACGCCAATGAAATGGCTCAGATTGCAAAAAAATAAATCATGCCTTTGGATCTTAATATAGTTCAAAAGTCAGTGACGACACTTAACAGAAGTCATTACTTTTCATGACTTTAATCTTGATATAAAATGTATATTACTCTGTTCCAATGCTTTCACTCATAGAAAAAGCTGAAAGGAGAAAACTTCCTCCTCAGCGCTAAATGTTTGGCCTGCAGTTCTTGCAATGTCTATGTGTGGTCTTTTGTAATCAGGGTCACTGATATATCAATCTTTTCAGATATCATGTTTAATAATAGTCTTGTTGTATGGACTAAAACCAGCCTTAAGTTTCCAGCCTTGTGTATAATGAATCAGCACTCACTGCTGCTCTCTGCGGCCTGCTGCATAGACTGCCCCCACAGGTGAGGCTCCCTGTTCTTCAAAGCGTTGTAAATGTATGAAATGGCAGGGGTTGCCAGGTGGGCCACAGAACCTGACAGACCTCGTCCCCGTTTAAGAGAATCCAGCTCCTGAAGCACCACCCAAGGGATCAGGACAACAGGAAAGCCCAAGGCTAAGAAAACAAGAAGAAAATACAGCACAGACAATATCAATTCCAAAAAATTGGAATTATTTCTTACATTACTGACCATCCAATAAAATCAAATCTTTCAGATCAGAAGCCTGTTAATTCAGTTCACAAACTAAAAATAACTTCCTCAGCATAAAACATGCTTTAATCGACGAATCCACATGTGAAGCTTTACTCGCTCATCCTGTTTGCTTCACAATCCAAACACCATCACCTGAGGTCTAGCAGACATAAAAATTATTTCTGAGTTTCGAGGACTGAAGTTCAATAACTTTCCTGCCACTGTTGAGAAATCATCTAAAATCATTTTTCATTTAACTTAGCAAACCGGATATGGATGTTTTGACTATATAAAACATGAAATGCCATGAAACATTTTCTTTAAAGCTGCTGTTATTAGGAGTGGTAAAGTAAGGTAGACAATACCTCCGAGGCCATGAGATATGATCTTTTTCACATAATCCAGGTGACTAAGGAGAATGTTGGTGTCCAGAACAAGGATTAGGTCTTGCTGATGGGGCTGTCTGCCTGCAAAGACAAGTGAACAATAAGTTCAGTTCCTGCTTATTTATTATGAAATGCACAATATGATGGATAAAATCATACAGATTATAATTTCAGTAACAAAGCAGCATCTGGAAAATATAGACAAAATTATTCTGATTCAGTCTTTAAAATAGTCTCAGTTTCAAAGCAATTTGAGGGAAGATGGGTGAGGGGTTGCCAAAAGAGAAAATCACCAACCTGTCCCTCTATTCCCAGTGGGGTTCTACTTCAGTGCAGAAAATGAAGCAATTTTTATGAGGCATGAGGAAACCGGTCTATATATAGCCTGCTTTAAAAATAACAGTGAAGAATCTAACTTATCCTTAATCTTTGTAGTCTTACATACATTAATAAGTAAAATGTTTTGTCAAAGTGCTCAGATAGTAAGAATAATAATAATAAGATCATTTTCTTTCGGGATAAATAAACTATTTTTTTATTCATTCAAATTGCAAACTAAACTGCTATAATATTACTCTTTAGGATTTCTATGAAGCCAAGTTAGACTGAATTATGTAAGTTGTAATTATGTAATTATATATTAAGTTACATGCGAATTACACTAAACATGAGGCTATTGCAGGGCACTTCATTTTGAGCTTAACTTCTGGTGCCTCCTTATGTTTTTTTCACACTGGATTTCAGTGTACACAGACGAGTACACAGACGTTTAATGGTCCTCAGGAAGACAGAAAAACTCACACAGGGAGTCTGCTGGTGCCTCTTCTGGAGAGTCGATGTCCATACAGGTGAGTTCACCATAGCTTTGCATGAGATTTACCTCCAATCTCTTCTCAGAGCGAGCGAGATGAAGCTCTGCTACCACTTGCACCTACATAGCAAAACATTTTAAAAACAAAATATAAACATCTGTTATTTTAAATAAACCGTAAAATCCTTCTATAATAGCAAAAACGTTATATTCAATAGTCATGAAAAAGTGAAAGGAATGACATTTATTTATATACTCAGCTTGAAGTGTAATGCTTTTGATTACCTGGTCATACTCTGGCTCAGGATTGGTATCAGCTGTGGGTGGGAGCTGACCAGACAAGGCTGATTTCTTATCTTGTTCTTCTACTGGAACACCAGGAGTAACATCCAAACAGGTGCGAGCTTGCTGAGCAATTTTCTGCTCAACTTTCCTCAATAAATCCCCTGAGACGGAAAGTTTGTTTTCCTGTTTGAGGTTTTTGTTTGCAGAAACAGCATCACTGTTTTCACCTGATTTGTGTAAGGGTCTTGGCTTAACCTTTTTTGGTATCTTAAATTTAAAAGGCACAAATTTGAGAGAAAGCATTTGTTTTGCAGTAGGTGATGACTGCTCTGTGTTATGTGACACTTGTGTGTCACTCAAACAGGTTGTAGAGACGTTCTTCAAGACTTTTGAACTACTCTCTGAGGTAGTGTGCTTGACTGAAGAGGAAGACGTCTGTGTGATAGAGGCAGAGATGTTTTTTGTGTCAGTAGACAAGCTTCTTTTAGATTTTAACTTCTTTACTTGATGACTTTTGCACATGTCTTTAAACAGCTCCCTCCTCCTCTGCTCTGCAGAATGATTGCTGAAAGAAGATGCAGTTTCCCGGGTCTGGATAGTGTTGCTGTCATTCTCAGTACTTGATGGTTCCTCGGCTATGCATTTCCTCCTCTGTTCACCCTGTTTCTGGTCTTCCTGTTCAGTAGAACCTAAACTGGGACTCATTCGATGCCTTTTCAATTTAGAAGACTTTTTATCTGACCTTTCTTCTGACGTCTTTTCTGTTTTATGAGGAAAAGAAGCTGCATTGCTTTTGTTCAGGGGTTTTGAGAGTACCCTTTCCACAGCTTTACTTTTACTAACAGTACTATTTTTTGCAGAAATATACTTTTTTGCTTTACTGGAGGAATCTTCCTCATGGAATCCCACAGAAACACGTTTGTTTTTTGTATGTTTTTCTTCCTTATGAACGGCTTTCTGCTCCGCTGGTTGTGTTTTTTGCAGTTCATAGACAGGCGTTTTGAAGTGGCATAGGTGGGTGGCCGGGGAATCATCTTTAAGAGATTTTGGCTGTTCTTTTGCACAGCTAGACCTTGAGCCACAAAAGAAACGACACAGTAACAGATTTTAGTAAATGGTGTCAATTTAAATAATACCAACATACGTGTACTGTCAGCAGTCACCTATAAGTCTGCCTTACCTTTTATGTCTCTTTACATCTTCCTTTCTTGTGACACTTTTGCAGCTGTGGGTGCCGTCTTGTCTCTTGGATATCTGAAAAATATATATATGATTGATATCTTTTCAGTTCCAGATTTCTGCATTAAGTTCAAGCAATAAAGTGATTTGATTTGTTTGGTATTTGCCTGCTAAACAAACCAAACGCTAGCATTTTTGTCTACTTGGTTTACATCAATCATAACATTGACGTATCATCAGGAATTGCCTTCTCCTCACCTTCTCATCTTCTTCACTAGAAGATGAAGACAACTTCTTGCGCTTTTTCTTTTTTGAGTGTTTAGACATATCCTTGTAAGTTTTGAAAAGCAGATGTAGTCCTCATTCAATACGCAAGCACTGCACACACAAAAAACAGCAGGTTGCTTTTTAAAATACATCTCACAATCAACGTAAATCATTTAAATGATTTAAACCTTCTCTACATATCTGTAAACATTGAACCAACTTAAAATAACTACTGTGACTGTTTAATGTGCAACAAACCACTGAATATCTTAGACTATCCGAACTGCTATAAAACAAACACAATCATATGAGTCATTTGTACAGAAATCTATAATTTGAAGTTTACTTACATACATATAACGTGTTGAGTTGGTTGTTAGCCACACAAAAGTCGACACACGAGTCTTAAGTCAAATGTTCCCATTAGCTTTTTTAAGCTAGGACATGAAATGAAAGAAAAAAACAGCAGCCATATTGGTGAAGTGTTTTCTATACCGTCTGAAAAATGAATTGTTCATAAACCAAGTAAAGTGAGACTAGTGGGAACAAACATGTAGTGTTCAGGTAATTAGAACAGGCTGCTTTAACACCAACTGACTACCAAAACATCCGTGTTTTCTTCTTCTAGGGTATTTTCAACGGCTTGTCAATTCTAAAGCTCAATGCTGCTCTCTACAGGCAAAATGATGCCTGTGTATTTCGAAGTACAGGCCATTTGAGTGTTAATACAACGAGTACGCGAAAATCAATTTCTCCCGTTGACTTCCAGTTCAAATTCTGCACTTTGGAACATCAGACTTAAAAGAACTGGAATGTATATCGAACCCCTTAGCGTTTTTTAAAGTCCCTTTGGCTAATGTCTTCAACCTCTCTAGACCTGAAAACATTACAAGAGATTGTTTACATTCTGCACATCTTTTGTTTGATATGTTGCCCTCAGATAGGAGTTACAGATCATTCAACATCATTGCGTAAGAAACTGATCCTGCGTGTTCATGTCAATGTTATTATTTTTATTGATTTTTAAAATTGTTTTAAAACTTTTGTCCTTATCTATTGTTCATGTACAGAACTTTAACATCAACAGCAGTTGTTTTTAATCATTTGATATAAGAGCTGAGAAAAAATGGGTGAAATTACATGAAAATCATATCCTTGTGGCAACAATAATAAAGATTAATGTTTTTACATAAACGTTTGAGATGTCACTTCATAAAATAATCTTTAAAAAATTGTAAAAGGTAATGGCATGACACATATTCACTTTGAGCCGTACATGCCTAAACAGAGAGAGATGTAACTCAGGCAAGCTCTACAAACAAATTTGACACTTTATATCTTTTTTAATGCAATCTTTATTTGACTTTTTATCTTTTTGTGTGCTCGTTTGCGTATATATGGCCGAGTAAATTGGTGTTGGGTGAAGTTGTTCATCATTCTACTTCCCTGACCAGAAGTTGTACTTTCAATGGGAAAGATGTAAGAAAATTTAATGATATACAAGAGTTTAATGTAAAGTAAAAATGCTTGACGATTAGACTCCGATCAACTTCATTGTACTGCAGTGAAATTAAAAGATTCTATTCTCTTCTTGTGAATTCTACTATATGTAAAATGGCAATTTTAATCTACTACTTGCTTTGTTTTGCCAATTCCTTTTTCATCACGTGAAAGGTTTGAATATCCTGGAGAAGTGGAAGGGAGGTTTTCAGTGGAGAGGGACACTATGATGTTTTCTGAGCAGGAATTTGCTGATGGTTCTGTACTGCAAGGAGTGAATCTGTAAGTTTTGCCTGTGGCATCTCCTGCAAGGCCAGGAGATGCCAAAGGTTGCCACTTGCAAAGGTTTCTGTAGATGTGGTGCATCTACAACAAGATTTCATTTCTGCGTTGTGTTGGCATTTTGTGGAAGTTGTGCTGGTTGAGGTTTGATCATTGGTTTGTTCTTCTTTGAAGGAGATCACTTTGTTTGTGGTACTTGTTATAGGGAGCTTCTTACAGATTCTGGCAGGTCTAGTTTTCTCTTTGCCAGTTACTGGTAAAGGTTTGTGTGTCACTAGCTTCAGCAACTTCATCACCTTTGTCTGGAATGTAACCTGCAGCATGTTTTTTCATCAGATGAAAGTATATGATCTAATCTGCTAATGGAGTCTTCCTTCCAAGTAAAAATGTCCCTTAGTGTTTCACAGTGGTGTAATTGGAATGGCTGGAGTGGGCTATCTGTTCTATTTGTGCGTACCGAGGTTACATATCGGCTGTTACTGCTCCCCAACGGGTATCTCAGTTATAAAATGGTGACTAAGAGCTTCAGCAGGGGTTATTCGCTTAGTTGGATCCAAAATGAACATCAGCCTGAGCAGACTTATGAATGCTTGTATGTCTCTACACTGTTTGGGGTCATTAGGTTTAGGGAATATCTCTGACAAGTCATTAAGAGTTTTTACATTGTCAAAAATACCTGCACATTTCATTATTTCTTCTTTCTTTGTCTCTTCATATTCATTAGGTGTTTTGAGCCTCCAGACATATTCAGGGGATTGCTGGACCAGACTGAAAAAATCCTCTGTATACAACCCTTCATTCAGTAAATCATTATCTGGGTGACCTAGCATCTGTACAATCACCCTCATGAGCTCATATTGACAATATCGTGGATACAATTCCATGGCAAGGAATAGAAAGGTCAAAGAGCAGGCGAGGCTCCACATATCCATAGCTTCATGTAATTGGAGGCCCAGCAAGACCTCAAAAGACTTGTAAGGAATGGGCTGTAATGCCATGCCTGTACTCAATTCAGCTCTCTCATCAGCAACACCAAAATCAATTAGCTTTATTTTGAAGGGTTTTGATTCCTGGTTGACTAGCATTACATTATCCGGCTTGATGTCAGTGTGAATGACACCAATGCTTTTCAGGGCATTTAGAGCCACCAACAACTGCTGAGCAATCACTCTGATTTCAGACACATGCAGTGGAATGAAACCCCTGCTTTCCATGAAGTCATAAAGGCTTTTATCCAGCATTTCAAAAACAAGACAATCCAATTCCCCATGTGTGAAATGTTCAGTGAATTTCACCAGGTTGTTCTTGTCAGGGTCTAGCTGTCTGAGCAGATTTAGAATCTTAACTTCTCTTTTTGATGCATCTTTAATGTCATTTCTAACTATCTTGAGTGCCACAGCTCCTTCTGTGTCTATTTGAGTGCACTTTATCACACATCCATAACAACCATAACCGAGTACATTGTCAATGCGGTATTCACATGAGTTTCCTGGCATGACACCACCTATTTTTAATTTCAGGACAAATCGCCCTTTACTCTTTATTGCCTCAACTGATGCGCCTTGTCCTTTAATGTCTGTGTCCTTAACTGATGTCCCTTGTTCTTTTCTGTCTGTTTCCCTGACTGGTGTCCAGCGTCTTTTACTGTTTGTTTTAACTGATTTCCTTTGTCCTTTACTGTTAGTTTCCCAAAGTGGTGTCCCCCGTCCTTTACTATTTGTTTTATTAACTGACTTCCTTTGTCCTTTACTGTCTGTTTCCTTAACTAATGCTGTCTGTCCTTTGCTATTTGTTTCCTTGACTGATGTATCACAATCTTTACTATTTGTGACCTTAACTAGTGTCCCTCGTCCTTTGCTGTCCTTAACTGGTGTTACTTGTATTTTATGTTCAGTTTCCAGGACTGGTCTGGCTACTCCTTTACAACATCCGTTCCCCATTTTGAAAATGGAATATATCTGAAATAATTGATAGTCTTTTTCCAGTTAGCTTGCACACAAACGCTGTTTGCCAGTTAGTCGTGAATATTATCAAAATCCACTCTACTTGTCTGAGTATACCTGTTCCATTCATCTAGAGATGATGTTACAGGGTACAGTATGTCAGTCTCTGATCGATTCGAATCTCTCTGATCTTGTTGACTCGTGGTCACGTGGTACGCGTCAGAACGACGCAGCTTCTTCGAATAGTTTGAAGCGGGACACACGATGGCAGCGACTATTCCCCATGAAACATTTTTGCTCTGGGCCCCAGGTGCAGTCCCAGGTGTAGTCCTGTGCTGCAGTCTGAGCAGTGACTGGTTACATGGTGACAGTAAATCATTGCAACAAGGCATGTGGTATGGTAGATGACCGACCTCAGACCTCTTCGAGAGCGTCTCAAACTCAGCTCACGTGACTTGGAGCATGCGGGTATCAACAAAAGAGATGGGAGGCCACCAAGTCAATTACAGTCCAGCACTGACGGGAAAACAATACAATAATATACAAGGAATTTCAGCGAAACAAGTGGGAAGTATAGACGGATAGGAAGATACTGAAGGAATTCCTCTTTCAAAACTGACAAGTGAGCAGGCTGAAATAAATGTGTAATTTTGATAGATATAACATATTGGGACTGGCGACCTGTCCAGGGTGTACCCTGCCTTTCGCCCGATGACTGCTGGGATAGGCTCCAGCCCACCCGCTACCCGATTAACGGATTGACGGTATAGAAAATGGATGGATGGATAACATATTGGCGATGACTATGTTTGATCTTATTTTTCCCATTTAATGTTCAAGTGAATACTCTTGTTGGGAGAAGATACATACGATATGAAACTGTGGAAGAGTCGACCAAATGCAGATGTGCTTGTGTGGTCAAAAAAACATACTGCAAATCAGCTCCCTACTGCACCAGCTGATTCTTTTAATTCAGTGGTCCTTTTTAAAAATGTTTTTATTTGATTTATGTTAACTGAAGACACATTCTTAGATTTTTAACATTTCTTTTTCATTGAATGAAGAGTATTGATACCATTTTTGCTGAATTAGTACCCCATTGCATTGTTCTACCAAATAAATACTCTGACCTTTAATACTTTTCAATTCAGGGCAAAATCCAGGGCACTGAACTCTAAACGTGCCCTCCTTTCTAGAATTTACGGCTTCATAGAAATTCGATTTTGAATTTTAACATGTTTGGACTTTCTTTTTCTCTTTCATAGTTAGTAATGCTCTTTGTAAAGGACTTTCAATTGTCTTTATGAATTAATTGCCCATAAATCATGACTAATACACTAAAGCTGCATTAGTAGTTTTGTGCCACATAGGGGCACTGTTGCTGCATCCCATGTTTCTTTAGTCTTGTCACAAAATGACTAGTTTTGAGTGGTGGAAAATAAATTTGCAATTTGCTTAGTATGCATTCCACTGAATTAATTTAGTTTAATAAATAAATTTAAAAAAGCCCAACTTTATAAGAATTAAGAGACATACAGTAAAAGAACAGCAAAGAACAGTGACAATAATTGCAGGCGTAACAGCATTAACTAACAGAGTCCTTTTCTGAAAAGGTTTTCAGAAGCATTTTTTAGTAGTAACTGTGGAGCTCTGCCACATAGGGTGGGAGGCTGCCATGCTGAAGGCCTTTCTACTTAAAGGCTCTCAGACTGTTGTAGGGGATGATGAGCAGACCCATGACGAGGACTACATATTCCCATAAGCAGTACCAGAATGGAGGAAGTCTGACAGGTACAAAGTGGCATAGAAGGGATTCATAGATAAAGAGGAGTAGGAGATTTGTATGTGATATGTGACTTGAGCAGGAAGAGGGTGAGAGTAATGTGCTGCCAAGGCTTGGTGAGAGTGAGATCCCTGAAAACTGAGTTCTGCACCAACAGTGTCAAAGCATCTCTGGGGCTTTTACCTTAGATAGAAGAGCTGCAGATGGGAGGTGACCAGGGTGTGGATAAGGGCCTCAGTCACACAGAGTGGAAGCCAGAGTCTGAAGATGTTTTTCAGGATGTAATCTTACAGAGGGGCTCTCAATACATTCAATATTTTACTTGTCCCCTTCCACTCAAAAATGTTCTTCTCCCATTGTTTTTTTCTTGGATTTTTGAGCTACACAGTGCAGTGTGATTTCACACTAAAAGCCCATTTTCAAATCTCTCTCCTGAAATGGGAAAGTTTCTCTGACTTCACATGAAATCAAAGTTGAAGTTCTGTATGTGCGATCGGGATTTGTGATATCTTGCTCAGTTCAGCAGCCAGTCAGACAACTTAGACCAATCCGATGTGGAAGCTTCAAGCCCACATTGCATGAGCCATGAGACATTGATAAAAATACAAAAAAATCTAAAAAACAATATATTAAACACTTTATAAGTGAAACCATAGCAGATGCAGTGTAGTATTTTTGAATATCTTCCAACGTGCCTGGAAGTAATATTTTGAATGAAATCATCTTTTCATAATGGAAGGGAGCATTCTTATTGTGTGTTAATTAAAGCAAGACTATGTATTCCCCTCAGTGCTGTTGCTTAACTCGACCCTGGCTTGAAAACTACTTGACTTGAGACTTGAGAGGTAACAGAAATCAGGCAAATAATAAATGAGCTGTGAGCAGCACCAGCTGCAGGAAATAATCTCTGACCACCTCAGTAATCTTAGGCAGGAATGATAACATGTTTAGATTGTGATAGAAACAGCTAAATGTACTGGAATTCAGTAGATGCAACAGTTTGGATTAGATGTATGAGATGTGAAATACACAAAGATCATTTTCAAAATTGGAAACAGCCTCTCTGTTTTGGGGACATTTTGCTGGGTTTAGTTGTAATGAAATGTTTTGATATGGTTTGATGAAGGTCTAGAATCAGCTCTCAAACACTCCTTTTAATACAGTTTCATCATCAGAGGGCTACTTGTAGCAGAATACAATCGCTTGTTAGCATTAACTATGAAACTCAATCTTTCATGTGTATGTTAAACAAAACAAATGGAAATGAGTATCGTTTTGTGGTGAACATAAATGAAATACAAATCTTGCTCCTTCAAATGATGTTATTTGCTGATAGTTGTACTAGATTGCCTTTTTGTGTTATAATTCAACTTCTGTGGGGAAAAAAGGTTTACATGGGTGTGTGATTTAGATGTTTGCAATCAAACAAGACTATGCTGCTAAAACTGGACTATAAAATTGCTGTGATAATCAGTCGAGTCAGTTGTATGAAGGAAGAGGTAACACAAATCAAATATCAACTCAGAGGAGTTACAGTATAATTTACCCTTGTTTAATGAATACCCTCCACAGCTCATATATTTAGCTTCCAGTACATTTATCTCTCAGGTTATAACCAGGTTCTTATGGGGGCTGGTACAGTTGGAGAAACTGTTACCACAATATGTTCACCATATAACCTGAGATATCAGAATAAGGCTTCTAGAATGTTAGAATTAGTTCTAGAATTACTCATCACTAATGAAAGAAGGCTGTTGCAGTAGCTCTGATCACACTGTGTCTGTCTTTGTATCTTTTAGAGATTTTCTACTGAGACTTGTAAACTGGTTTGGATGTTGTAATGATTGCTGCTGGTAATCCAGGCACTTTTTGATGTCTTTTATGATGAAAAACCATGCCAATGGGAAAGTTCTTTGCATGTTGGAGCAGCTGGTTGAGCCTGATTGAGCCCCGAATAAGACCACAATTCCAAGTTGAAGTGGAGATTTCTAGGATGTAGGGCAGGAGTAAAACAGAGAGAAAGGAGGAAAATGTTTAAACCATTTCTTCCCTTGATTGTCATGGGGAATGAGAGATCCCTGGCAAAATGAACTTAAGTATCTTGGAGTGCTGACAAGGACTCAGTGATGGAGTTGCACTGAAAATTGGCTGCAAGAGCATATTATGGATTCCAATTCTGCTCTAGCCAGCTTTCAGAGCACAAGGATAGATAGAGACCTCTGATAGAGCAGTAAGAGTAAAGGACAAAGGATTGTAGTGACTGTTAACAGCAAATAGTGTAACCCTGGACATGTTACTGAGAGGGAGTACCTCTGCACCCTGCCTATTGAACTGCTGGCTTTTAGCTTCTATCCATTTTGTCTGCTGAGAGAGTTAATCTGTATTACCTACCGATGCAGGTTGTGACATCATCAGCTCAGATGTTGACATGCTATAAACCCAACACCCCAACTCATTATTGTTGGGATTTCAACTGCGTCTCTCAGCTCCACTTTCAAACAGTATGTAATTGATATTTAATTCTTCCCTTTGGATATGAATAAAAGATGATTCACTTCAATTTTATTCAATTTAATCCTACTGACTGATGTAGATGAAGAGCGGAGATTGTGGCTCATTTAGTCAGATATCTGTTTGCTTCTTTGTTGGTCTGTTATTTTAATTGTTTATTTATGTCTCTGTCTCCTTTGAATGATTTCCTAGAAAATTCAAAGACATTTGGCTTCAATCAGTGAGCATATTTGGACGGACAGCATATGGTTCTGTTATGAGTATGTGAGACTGCACATGTGCATGTATGTGTGTTTGTGAATATGTGTTGGGGAGGAAATTACTTTGCTGATGGTTTAATCAGAAACCTGAGCAGGATGTCTTATGAAAATACAAAACTGCTTTCCTGGTGTTTTAGGTAATGGGCTGCTTCTGTGTTAGTGAGATGGACTACGTGTGTGAGTGTGTGTAAGAATAGATTTTTTTCCTTTCTGATTCTGCTATGTGCACACATGAACACAATGACTTATGGACTTTGATTTTCCTCTCTGCACATTAGGTGACTTATTCACTACATATTGATTGTATACCTTTCTTATCATGCCACTTTTAATATTTGTATTATCTTTTTAAAGCAGTTTTTAAACGCTTTGATACTATTTTTCTCCTCTTATGTACTATGCCTTTGCGTAAGACATATGCAATATAATCACACAGATGTTTACTCTCGTTGTTTTTAGTGCAGCCCTATTATGGATACTGGAGTGGCTTCAGGATCCTGTGGTTAAATGATCAGATCACAAGATGATTATAGTGATAAAATGAAGACAACATATCAGTTATCATTGATTCTGTGCATTTTCTCAGACTTTTCTTTTGTGCATTTTTCTCACCAGAAAAAAACCCCTCTCAAACTTCAAATGACAGACTGAGAAGAAATATCAGCCTTTGATTGAAGCATTTAAAACATACTGTAGGTCAATACCAATGATGAGGAAACATATTTACAGTATATGGCTGAACTTTAAATCAACAGGGTTATTTTTCAGGCAGTTATCAATTAGTTAATCAGATAAAAGTCGACTGGCTTGATAATTAATTATTTCAAAGCTATATTTTAAAACAAAAATGTCAACTGTATGCTGACTCATGTTTCTCAAATATCAGGATTGAATGCATTTCACCTACATAATAAGAAACTAAAGAGAATATATTTTGTTTTTTAACTGTTTGTTGAATAAATCAAGCTTGATAATACAGTACATCACTGTGAGCTGTGGGGAATTATGATATGATTAACTGAGATCTTGAGTTACAGACCTGGATGTCTTTGTGTTGAGGGTTAACAAGCCAAGACTGTCACACTAACCTACAGTATGCGTGCCTTTCTGTAGAGAACAGAATGAAAAGTCTGGTTTTCACTACAGGGCCAATAACAGTTCTGCCAGTACTTACTAAATATTTATACAACTCCATTTCCCCTAAATCAAAACCTAGGTGACTCTTTTTACATTTTGTTGCCAGTAGAGATGACCTCTCTGTAGGGCTACAGTTTCATGTAAACAAATACGGCTTTCAGCCCCATGTCCTAAACATCTTGACTTGGTGCTGGTTCTACAATACTCCCAACAGGCTCTCATGTCAAAAGTGGTGACTAACACTCTGACTGGCTCTGTGACAGACACCAACCTCAACACATTCTTCAAGTCTCTTTCCCATTAATAAATGTTCTTTTATTAGTCCAATAATTACCCTTGGAGAGAATTCCCAGACTATAAAGGGGAGTTTGTTTTTCATAACAGTAATGGCAAAGTGTTAATAAGCCTAGAACCAGAGCCTGCCGTGCAGACTGTTGGCTATATGCTTAGGCCCCAGCAGAACCTCTGCTGATATTTCATTCTGTTTTAGCTCTTATACATTTCTTTGGGATAGCAATGGTTAGCATCAAGAAGACACTTCTGATCACCATGTGAGTTAATGATAATAATTAAAAAAAAAGATATGGATGATAAAAGTTTAAAGGTGAAGTAAAAAAAAGTATATGTGCTGAGGATGCATTGTGGTTTTCTCCTCTTGTTATTTCTATTTCCATTATTAAACTATCTTGTTATTCCAGAGCTGCCACCTACCCTGCTTTTCCCTCCACTGGTGTCATCTCTCTGTTCATTTGCAACTACCTCCCTAATTAGTCCCACCAGTACTTATACCTCAGGTACACCATTCACTGTTTAACAGATTGTCTTTGTCCTCTCTGCCACAGCTCTACAATTCCTTTGTCTGCGGTTCATTGCTTTTGTTTCACTGTAACTGAATCCTTGATTCAGTTTTTGCCTCTTCTCTTGGTGGTACTCAGTAGGTAAACCTTTGTCTTGGATTTAACTTGTACCAACAGTTTGAGCTTCAAGACGATGATGATATCACAGCAGTGATGACCGTGACGGTATGCAACATGATGATCACAGTGATGTTGATGACATAAAGCTGAGCATGATGACTAACATGGCAGTGATAATGATGATAGTTGCCTAAAAGTGAAGATTAGTAATATGCTGGAATTAAGGATGAAGATGACCCTATAAAAGGGAAGATATAAAAACTTAATAGACTAATTATGTGGGAGAATAAATGCTTGAACATCAATGAGGTAAGAAAAGCAAAGATAATAATGATTATTCAAAGGTGACTTAAATGACTTGGTGCTGTATTTTATATTGCTGCTGATGCTGATGATACAGAGGTCAAAGGATTGGGGATGGTTCAAATATATCAAAATAACAATAAAACTTATAGTCATTTTTCAGTCATAAATTCGCAACTTGTTCAGGGTATGTTCAGTTATAGTTGGGGTAGGCTTCAGACTCCTTGCAACAGCAGCAGGATGAAGTGGATAAAAAAATGTTATGGATGGATCCTGTGATATTTAAGTTGATCAAAAACATGGACAAGAAGATAAAAAAAACAGGGCGAGAGGATTTAAAAAAGATACAAATCCCAGATTACTACCTTTAGCTGACCTCCAGTTGACCACTGTCTACTTCCAATCTAATCGCTAGCTCCTAAAATGATTACGGGGTCAACTGCAAGATCACCAACGATGGAAACGTAAATAAAGGAGGGAAACGGTGAGTGTCACGAAGAAGATTGTGATCTTGAAACGCAATATAAGGCAAAGTGAATATACTGATGGTTGCCTAAGTAGTGGGAATTGTGCTTTGAGAGATGAGAATTATTATAATTAGGATAATAAGGATGAAGAACATTACAATTCCGCGTGGCCGCACTTGCACTCGTGGTGGGAGTGTCCGCGAGGAGGGTAGAGCCGCTCCATTCTCTGCTCGCGCGCAGGCAGGAGCAGCGCTCAGATGGATTCATTCTGAACTTATAGGGTTGCGAAAGCAGGACGCCGACTAGTCGAATACGAGAAAGGAAAAAGTCCGCCGTTCCGCTTGGTCGGTATTTTTGTATTTGCTCCCGGTGTAATGTCAGTTCGTCGGAGCGGTTTGGTGCTACTCTGCGCGCTCTTGGCGGTGGCTTGTGCTCGCAGGAGTACACCGGAGCCTCAGGATGTTCAGGAGAAAATCAGCAGCGCCAGATGCACATCCAGGTGCCTCAGTCTTCACATGACCCAGCTTACAGCTGCCTTCAGACACCTCCAGGTACCTGCGGCCGTTGTCACGCAGCTTATTTAACGTGTTTACCAACCTGAGACCATAACCTCAAGTCAACACCGGTGTATTGAAATGATATTGTAGCCATGTAAAAAAGACACACAGTGCTTGCGTCTAAAAACACAGTGTAACTACATTATTATATATTTATATTAGGTTACAAAGGTAAGTAAAGGTACATAACCTTGTTCTTGTGTATTCTAGACTGTTTTAGCCTACAAATTTGCTTTTGTGGTACTTTGAATGTATTTTCTGGGTTTTACAGAACATTTGCAATAACATTTAGCCACCAGAGCACTATCAGTCAAGATCAATGTAGTTCAATGAGAACAGCAGGGCTTTTGTTTGTGGCACATCATAGTATCACAGCAATCCACTTTTGCTGAATAGCTTACGTTTTGAATATTTCGTTTTAGCACCTGACACCCAATTCTTGCTCAAACAGAATTATGGGAAGGTGAAACAAAGAGACATAAGGCTAAATGTGAGCATCTTTAATCAATCAGGTGCAGTCAATTGTGAGTTATGTTAACAAAACCGAGGGCTTGAACTTAATTGCTATTAAACAGTCATAATGATCTTACAGTGCTTTTGCAGCCTATCCACTAATGGCTGAATCTGTACTTGAATAATACCTCAAAAAACAATAAATTGCATCCGGAATAATTCTTTTTCTGTTTTCTGAGTGGTCACAAACTGCAGTCTGCACTCCTAAAAAGAGCAGAATTATCTGGTGGAAAAATATGAGATATACTCTCGAGTCTATTTAATCATTGCCATTGTATAGTATTTTTTTTAGATCAGCGAAAAGGTGTTGTTATGCACAGTGGAAGAGTTCAATGCAGCACTTGCTAATTTATTAATCAGCAGAGGCTTTGTGATCTACACTCACACAATGTATTCAACATAGTTCACATCAAGAAGTTTGGGACAGATGTTTCGATGTTGCTCAGATTGAAGTCCTTGTTAGTGCTCATTGGGGCAAAGATGCGCCTAAAATAGTGTGGTTGTTGGTTTTTAATAGTTCACGAAATTGCTCATCTCACAGAAATTCCTGACCCATGTACTGTGGCCTTTGTAGTGAGGAATGTTAGATTAACGGGGACATTAGGACGTTACCAAGTTTGAAAAGCCACTTATTGTTAACGGCTTCAACATGTGCATGCTGTGTAGTGGGTGGGAAAGTCATTAACCACAGAGTTCAGCCCCAATGGCTCTGAGGTGTGTAGCAGAAAGTGTGTATGTGTGTGTTGGTTTGCATATGTTCATGTGTAAAACGGAGGTTTGGCCTGGTCCATGTCCATCCAGAATGGGCTGCACCACCTGTGCACTGGGTAATGAGAGTGGCCCCTGGATGACTTTGTAGCATTGAGATCTCTGTGTGTGCATTTGTGAGCATGTGTGTGATGGGGTTTCTGTAACAGAGGTGTGAGAAAGGGAACATTTGGGTTGAAGTTTATGAAGTGGATTGCTGTAGTCAAATGTGCTGCATCAAACAACAGTGATGAAAACAAAATCAGCTGACTGGGTGGTGGCAAGCAGGCCAGATATAAATTCTGCTCATGGTTTTCACTTTTAAAAATGTTGCATTAAGTATGGCATGATAAGGTTAGAGCCATTAGTCAGCATTCATGATGTCTTTACACTTTGGGGGTTTCCTAAATCTGCAAACGGACAAACACATCTTTTGAGAAAATATCTCAACATCCCGAAAGGGAAAGAAAACACGTCATATTGCAAGTGTCACTTTACATGCTAAACATTTACTTTTAGTAAATATTTTTGTTTGGTCATTCCAATGGCTTGAAACATACTCAATGAACTTGAAAAAAATTCCAACCTCAAATGAGCCAACGCTCAGCTGTTTGAGAGCTGAAATGATCTGAGTTAACTGGTTTCCTAATTTGTAAACCGTGGAAGGCATTTTTCAAGCAAAACTTGCAGTTTCCTGCTTCTCCAACATGCTCATGCCTTACTGTTTATTCGTGTTATTAAGTGAATGTCTTTGGTGTACTGGATGAAATATGTTTGCAAATGTTGTTGATTGTGATTTTAGGAAGTAGAAAATTATAAATGTGGCCAGGGTTTTATTTGATAATTCCTGATTTGGTGCCAACACTAATTTGTACAAGAGATCATAATATACTGTCTAAACTGCATACATTAGCAGGAGCTCAAGCACTTTGTCCATATGCTTCAAGAGAGCGCATGGTTGCAGTGATAAACATCCCCATACCATTTTGTTATTGCTTTGGGAGAGTATAAACCCCAGCCTCAATATGCAGGGCTGCAGATTTAATATATTGAATGCAGCAGAGAGAAGAACTTGGTTGCTTGTGTCCGTGTTGTTTTGCTAATATATTATTGTGATGCCAATGTAAATGACTTAGTATGTTAAAAATACTTCAGGATTAGTTAAGGCAGGTTCCTCACACACTTTTACTCGTACTATGTTGTGGGTCAGCTATACCGAAGCTGTCCACACTTGTCCTCAAAACAAGTGACGACGTGGTATGCCTCATTACGTGGGTCATTTTCTTTGTCTGGTGTGTTTTGGCCACCAAACTTTTGAATAGGAGGTTGATCGAGGCGTATATATAGCCGAAGTGATTGTAATAGGCACAGTTTGTCTAATAGCAATTATTTGGAATGTACTTGAATGGCTGCAGAGGGTCAAGTGGACTGGTGCAGATGACAAACTTTATGTTACACATTCTCTGTTCAAGCAGAAACCATGAACTGACCTTTACATAAAGTTTGTCACTCCAACAGCAGTGGGTGTGTGACCTTAGCTCATGTGGCTAATGCTGTGGGTGACCCACTGCCAGAATGCTCCAGTAAAATGTATTTTCTGTCAGACAGATTTTACCAAAAGGCAATGTATGGTTTAGGACTGATACACGTACAATTTCATCCCACAATTTAAACGTATGTTTGCAACTAAAAGGAATATGATAGGGTCATTACCTACTGATTTTCCAGCAATCTATTTAACAAACTGAATTGTAACTTAATGTGAACACACACCTTGATTCTGCACCATAAACAGCTCAGCTGTGATGCATAGTGTGCACGTTTTGTAGAGAAATATGTTCATAATATGGTGTATTGGACAACATATACTCCAAGTCCACTCATTAGACACTGTGATAGGCCAATAAAAAGGGCAAACCAATACCACAATCTAATTACAACACACAGAAAATTAATGAGCAGGGCAGAAACAAACAAAGATACAAATAAAGTGTTTATGTGTGACCCAACAACTCATTTTAGGGTATAGAGAAGCAGACAAATCTCTGCATATTTTTACATCAGGGAAACATTTTGCATTGCCACATCCTGGAGAACATCATCACTCCCCAAATATTTTATAGACCAGTTTAGAGAACACACAGAGTGACTGAAGCGTGGGAGAGACTGTATGTTAGAGCATTTATTCCTTTAAAGAGAATAAAAAAAAACCCTTTTTGATAACAGCTCCAGCAATGGCAACAACTGTAAGGGCAAACAGCTGTATTCATCCTCCTCTGTCACCACACACTAAGACACAAACACACATAGCTTCCTTTGGCTTTGTGTGGGTGAACCCTGTGTTTTTGGCTCATTCTCTCTGTAAGTGTGTGTGGCTAGTGTGTAGCCACCAGTATGTGAATCACCAGTTTTCTATTTACACCTCTTTCTGCTGCGTCTCTGGGTTTTCCACTACTTTCCCCTTGTATGGTGTAATAGTGTAATTATAGCTCCTTTGTGTGTGAGAAAGTGCACATGTGTGTTTGTTGGTATGTTGTCATATCCTAAATTCCTCCTTGATGTAGACTGCTAAGAATAAGAGAAAAACTCCAGCCTCGCCTGCAGAGCTGGATCTTTTTGAGCATACGTAGTCGATCAGAGTAGACAGCTAGTCTTAGATTATCACAGGTTTTGTGGTGCTGATGAGCGGACGGTTTGAGGTTCCAGCCAGAGTAAAAAAGCAGTGCGAGACAGAATGAGCTTCATGCGTGTTCATTTTTATGTGTGTTTGCATACATATGGATATATCTGTATGTCCCTGTTGCTCTGCGGTAGGTAACTCTAATCTGTCCAGAGGTCAGTCACGCTCTGAGAAAGACTAGAAACAATATCCAGGTCGAGTTGCATGGGGACAGACGAGGAGATATTTATATATATGTAGATAAAGGCAGGTAGGCAAACTCGGTCAAGCACGAAGACAAGCAGAGGGATGGAAAGATGGGAGAACAGGCAGGTAGACACAGACATGTGTGATAGACATGCATGAGGACAGACAACCTCGCAAACTGATACACAGCCTATAGAAGCAGACTGATGTGCAGGTAGACAGGCAAGCAGAGAGACGGCATAGAGGTGAGTGATAGCTGGATACAAAAGCTTGTGTGATTCACCTTAGAGATAAAGCCCCTGCAGCTTTGTGGCTGCCCTGTCATTTGATCAGCAGAACCAGGGACAGATGGTGATAAAATTGGGGTGGTGTAGAAATTACTTTCACCTGAAACCAGGGCAAGAAATTCCAAGACAGTAAATCACAGCTGGAATGGGAAGGCACCGAGCAGCATGGCTTTGTTCTTTTAGCTTCAGAAAGAGAGAAGAATAGAGAGACGCTTTTACCACATCAAAACTAAATTAGCACATTATATGTGATACCTAAATCCATTCTTCTTCTCACAGATTTCTTCTGTGACAGCTCTCTACGGCAAAGTCATTCATCAAAGTCAATTGAACCTAAAGAGAAAGGCAGATACTGTGCACTTTAAATATGAAACTACAACCAGCCACATTGTCACCAGATGTATGATAATTAGCATATTTCTATAATGATTTTGCCCTCTCTACATCTTACAACAGTAATACCAAAAGTCCCATAATCTCATGTTGATCCTAACAGGGCCCATAATACACCATATAATTGTAAGGAGATTAGAAAAATGATATATGAAAACTTAATACCACAGACCCAATGCTTGCATTATCTTAAAGAGAAGCAATGATCGGTGCGTGCCGAGTTATGATGCTATAACAAATAGCACTACACCCCGGTAAACTTGGTTCATCCCCAGCATATGCCTCCTGTAGGAGAGAAGATAGCTACAGCCTGCAGATAGTAAACCTGTACTAGATTTTTTTTTGACCTCCTGCATGTGTGACTCACATCGGGCAATGACTCATATTTAGTGGAATTTTCTGGTTGTCCAAGATGTGGTTCTGCGTACTCGCACTAGATTTGGATGTGACATTGCAGATACTTCCAAAAATGGTGTATGCTCCTAAGGTGAAAACAATATACTAGATGTTGATAAGACATGAATTTTCTATCTTCATGTCACTGTGTCAAATCTAGAAGTGTGTCCCGTCCCGTGATGATTCTTGTATGATGATATTCCTCTGAATAACAACACTTTGTATAACACCTTTCCCTTCTGACAAAGCTAAGAAGCTAACCAACATATTATTAGCATAAGCAGCTGCTTAAAACCAACACAAAACACTGATAGATTAACAAATTGCATGCATTTTTTCAGAAAGTTTGTTAAAAACTAAATATTAGAAATGACATAGTTTTCTGTTATGTGATGTGTGTGATAACATTTTTGACTCTTTAGCAGGTAGCTAGTTTCTGTGTATTGTCAACGTGCTAAACTAAGTTAACTTGTAGCTTGCGGTAGTTTAATTTGTAGCATACTAATAAGAGTGACTTATTGGGCTATTCTTTCAAAGAAAACAAATAAGTTTCCAGAATGTTGAACAGCTTTCTGTTGTTATTTATTTATTTATTTCTATCTCTGATGTATTAGGATAGACATCCAGATGCAGGGAAAATAACAGGAGCAGGCTTGATAGCTCAGAAATATTTAACAACCAGTTTGTTTTGACGTTTGTTGTTCACAGGATGTGGGGCACCACATACACTGTTGTTCGCACATAGGCACACATAGGCTAATTAGAGAGCTTCTAACGGGAATGCTGAATAATTGACATTGGCTCTTTGGAGAAAAAAATTCTGTTGAGTGGAAGTTACTCATGACATTCGTCACACATGCACACAACTCACACTGTAGCTGTTTGCTTCTGGTCATCTGGGTGTGATTAGCAGAGTTAATGCCTCGTGTTAAATAGACTTTTTACCACAACTCACCACAAACACTGACCACAGCACAGACACATGAACACACATGGGTATGAACACACACTCTCTCCCACTTTGTCTCTCCTACACAAGCTTTTTATCACTGCATCTGGAAAAAGTGTGATTTATCCTTCACTCTCTTTCAAACACTGAAGGGTGCGTGCAGCTGTGCGCTTGCATGTAGATTGTGCACATGTTTTTGTCAATGGCTGATATCAGGTTGTTTTTCTTCAGCACTGATTACTGTGGACTCAGCAGCTATCAGACCCATGTGGAAGTCCTTTACTGCAAGTGTTTCTTACTCAATCGGTCAGCCCTGTTTCTGATGGCTCTCTTGTGACAGATTTCTCCTGTGGATCTCAGACCTAAGAAAGAAGTTTAAGACCCAGTGATTTTAGTTTGAAATCCAACCATGTGGAAATCTATCATTAAAATGAAATGGGTGTTTTGCAAGTTTTTGTTCTGTCATATATCATATCCTGGGTTGAGGTGAAATTCTCTTGATATTTTTCATATTGGGTGTCTTGTGAGAGAAAGTGTAGGAATTTTATTGATGCGTGAATCATGAAATGCACAAAACGCAGTTGGAAACCTTTATGTGAGTTTTAAACATACACTTTTAAATATTTCCATAACGGATGAAAATACACTTGTTAATGTTGGCCTCCCATTGATAAAAACCCTGAAGACTAAACGTCAGCCAGACAAACACCAGGATTTATTGCGTCCACTTTCACAACTACCACTTCCCATCCTTTTCAGTCTTCTCTCTGCCTCTATTAACTATTTATTTCCATATTTCATCTTCTTTTGACTATGTCCCTCTGCTCTTTTCAACATCCACCCTCCCTTCTGCTTCCTGTCAGACTCCCACATCCAACTTCTTTTCTCTTCCTCCATTCACCCTTTGCCAATCCTCCTTTTCTTTCTCGCTCAGACTTTTTCAACATGTGCAGCTGTTTTGCCACAGAGTCACACACACTTCAAGACCCCACAAAACCTCACTTTGACCACCGTTTAATAGCCATAGGGCACACAGACCCGTCTAAACTGCCTTAATTGTTTCTGACAGCAAATATGTCCCATGAAATTGACTTGGGATGTGTGTGTATGTGTGTACATCCATATGTGAGAGCATTAATGTACTGAGGTGGGGTGCCTGAGACTAGAGGGATGTTGTGGCAGGGAAAACAGAAAAGGCAAAAAGAGCATGGAAAACAATTCAGAAAGGGGATGAAGATGTGAGGCCGGTAGGGGGGAACAAGGCTTTGTATCTCCTCTGCCAATATCTGGAGATGTTTAACTGGCCTCGACACTGTCCTCAGTTTTTTGACAGCATCATCTACAGTTTATTATCACCATGATTTTCAAGTACGCTCCTGCCATTTTTTATAGGACTTGGCAGAGATGTTGAGTTAGAGGGTCCAAATGAAAGACAGAAGGAGTGACAGAGTGACCAACAGAGGATAATCTGGATGAGTAGCAGCTGAGAAAGGAGGAGGGGATGTGACCTGTATGGTTGTTTGTGTATAGTGCTCAGATCCTCTTCTTATTCTTCCTCCATCCCTCTGCTTGTTGATAAATGTTCAACTCAGCCGATCAGGGATCCAACAGCAGTGCAGAGCAGAGTGATATTGCCAAAATCCCAATACATTAAAAACTTTTCATTTAGTGCTACAATGTGGACATAATTATGTTTAATATGGATTTGATTAAGAATCAATATTTTGTGTCATATCACTTAGCTAAATAAAATGCAATGTTTGAAAATGATCTCACAAGGTTTATACCTACTTACCAGACCGGATTGTGGTGTAGCTGTAAGATCTTTCTACTCATACTCTTGTTAGCCTAATACACAAGTACAAGTTCAGGTATGTTCATCTTGAAACTATGGAAAATAATTCTGTTAAATGCAAGGAACTGAAATAAAAGTAGTAAAAAACATTAATGTATACAACACTATCACAAATGAATGCTAAAATGTTAATTACTCATCAACAAACTTATAGTGTGGAAGCTAATGTGTAGAAATGCTTGGCCTAGCCCTAGATGAAAAACACAGCCTCTCATACATTTAAAGGAAGGCCATCTGTTCATGCATTGTGTTTCATAGTTCTTTCACCACCAAACATAGATCCACATTCAAATAGTTTAGCATTCACCTGAATGATAGGCTTGTGTGACTTGTTGGCACTTTTGTGAACAACCAAGAAGCCTGAATTTGATGTGGGATCAGCTATCATATCAATACAGCATATTTACATGTCATACTTTAGTCCATTTACATTTTTACTTTACAAAGCACTATACTGCAGATTTTTCTGTTCTGATTGGTTCCCCTATCGGGACTAGTGAATGTGTGCCAGGACCAGTAGCATGTGCCTGTGATGTGCCTGGTCTTTTCAGCTGATTGAAGCTAGTGTGACTGTCTGAGGTTGAATGTTGTCTTTACGAACAGCTTTTCCCAGCACAACTACAGTGAACAGATTTTATGCTCTATTTCTGATGTTACACCTGAGATGATGGAGACAGTAGAAATAAATGCTGGGAAAAGTTTTGCATTGACAGCTCTAAAGGACCCCCTGTAAGCTCCAGGAATTTTTCTTAAGGTAGAAATGCAGGTTTTGATGCAATCATTATCACCTGTGCAAAATCCCTTGAGTGGGGGAGGGAGAAGTTTTTCTCTGTCTCTTTAGTGACACCATGACACACGTTCCTGTGTTTCTCTCCTTATTTACTTCTGTTCTCCTTGAGCCTTCCCCACAGACCTGTTACTAATTAATTCATCAGGGGTGAAAGCATTATTTGAATGCTCTACTGCTTTTTCCTCTTCTCTCTTGTATATCTCTGTAGGAGGCGGGTTAAGCTGTAGTCTGGGTATTATCCCTTTTAACTAGCACAGATTACTGTTAAGCCAAAGGTGCCTGGACCATCGTTACTGAGTCATACTGGCGTGGGCAAGATTCACCTTTGTATTTCTTCCAAGATTGTCTTGTAATCTTTACTTTCATTATTGAGATATGAAGAGGGCTTGATATCTTTTAAATACTTCTGCTCAGAAACTTTATTTTGGTCCCACTTTGAGCATTTTCATAGCAACCACAGCTGGACAGTCAAAGCAATAGTTAGCAGCTGTATCAGTGCACATGCACCGGGGTGAGAATATGAGAAGAATGAGGCAAACTAATTTAGCTGAGAACTTGGAGTTCTGACCATTTTCACACTGCAGAAACCTAGTGTGACTTTTTGGGAAAAAATGTGACATGGCAGAATTCTCCATTTTTATTATATTTGCAACTGTACTGGTTGACTTGCTTGAACACTTCTTTAATGATATGTCACAGACTTAATTCCTTCTTAAGGATCAGTAAATCCATGGCTGGTCAGGGGCAGTAAATTCTTAACTGCCAGGTTTTTAGAATTCACATGTCACCATTCATACCTTGAAATTCGGCTTAGCTACAGCTATTTCATAACAAAAATCAGCATTTTTGTTGAATGTTAAGAGTGATCATCTTCTTTATTGTGAAATCCCTTAACCCCTAATCTCTAACCTTTCACCTGAGTTCTATTACCCTCACTCCAACCCCATAACCCTCATCATACCGGAAGCACAAAGGCTATATAAAGAAGGAAAGCCCTGTAAAGAGTGAGTGTGTATCTGTATGTGTGTTTGGATGTAAAGAGATGCATTTGGTTCAGGCTAAATACAGCTCTCACTAGAGAGGGTTTAAGAGTCGTTAAGGCGGCTTATCCAACACTCACACAAGAACACACTTACTTCAGACTCACAAATCTTAAGGTGTACAGATGACAACAGGCTGGCACACAAATATACACACAAAAGTATTCTAATAGTTGTTTTGATGTTGGATGGTAGCATCATGATTGTGCTGATGAAGACAAGGTGTTTCAGAGGGAGTGGTATCTCTGTTGCGACACAGCTGACTGGCTGAGCAAAGGAAGCTAAAAATGGTCAGCAGGGTTTTCAGTCATCATTCATCATCAAAGCATTATGCTAAAATATCTATTTAAAACCTTTTGGTTCACACTCATCATCATTTTATAATCAAGTTTATAGTTTTTTACTTTTATGCACTAATATTACTCAGTTTGTTGTTTTCTGTTGTTTTCTGTTTCTGAGACAGATATTTTGAGGAACAAACTATTGTTTTACACGAGACGATTTGTGTTACAATGTAGATTGTCATTCATGTTTTGTGCATCTGTTAGGGCATAGACCTAATATTTGACTATGTTTTTACTAGTGTCAGAGGGGTATGTGTGTAAGGGCTATTAGTACTTTGCCATGTCATCTTCTCCCATACTCGCATTATGGTCATTATGCAATGCACCAATATCAGGTCACCATCTCTGTGCTTGAATTATAGATGAGCAGAGACGGACTTTCTGTCTTATACAGAAAGTTTTTAAAAATGTAGAGGCAAAGAAGCTAAAAGTGTCTGAAAAAAAGTCTCAGTAAGTCTAAGTAAGGAAACATAATTGGCAATTATAGCCAAGTTTCCATTGCTGTTTTTGACTCATGCTTCCACAGTCTGAATGAGAAAAGGTGAAAGGAAAGGGAATACATTTACAAAACAATGGAGAGAAAAAATGCATTTGTTCTCCGGAGGTGGTTTACTCACCAGCTGTTTCCAGTCTGAACTTACATGACTGACTTGCATCTTCCATGACTTGATTTCCCAGATATTCCTAGATAATAGAATCATTCTTGAAGAGGTGTTCTCTCCATTTTCCTCATTTGGATGTTCAGCGCAGGTGTTATTATTTCTTTTCTTCTTGAAGTAAGAGTTTTGATCTCCAGTTAGGAGAAGTATGAGCGATGCAGTCTATACCGATTACTTGTGGAGTCACTCCATGGGCAGGTTTATTAACTTAAAATGAATCTAAGATTTTGATGTTTTGATGTTTAATGTTTTATAAATTAGTTGAATGATGCAAATGTGTTTCAGTTAAACTACATTTTTGTGGCTTTTCAAAAGATTGTTTTACATTTGCTTCTTGAGTGAATGGTAGCTCTTCTAATGTAATCCAACAATTATGAACTATGTGTTATTCTTTATCAATTCGATATGTTAGTGGGGAAGGGGCCAAGGTTTTATGTGTGTGTGTGGGAGAGGGATGGATGGGGCTGAATCAAAGTGTTGCATGCAGGTAACAATTGGTTTGGGAAACCATGAATGCATCTATGATAAAAATGTAGCAAAAAAAAGAAGCAAATTCAGAGTTTTAGTCAGGAGCAGTCCTCGTGTCTATATTGTGTATTTTCTTTCATTTGTTATATTTTCTCTTGTATCCTTTAAAGACCAAATTAGAAATAGCATGTATATGTAGTATTATTTCTTTTCAAACTAAAGAGTCTTCAGGGAATTATTTTGGTTTGGTTAAATGTGTTGTCCCTGTGGTTTGGAGATGACGTCTTCCTCTGTCACAGTGGTTAGAGCAGCCATGTTTACTGGTGGTCTTGACTCACTTACCAGTTAACTGTTCACACATGCACACACATCCACTCACACATGCACACGTAAACATACATCTCACACAGTGACGTGGTTTCTGTCTGGATCTGCCGCCACAAACACAGTGTGTTAAATCATTTTTCACTCAGAGGATAATTATGTAAACAAGTGAAAGGTTGACTGTGTGTCTGACTTTTTGACTGGTTTTACTCCGGTTGTTTGATTTTGCCAGTGACCTTTTATGAACAATATTTTTCTTTCTGTCTCCTTATATCCTAAACAGTAGTTTCACATGAATGGATCAAATGTGGGGAAAAATATGTCAAACACAGGATTTGTCTGTGAGAAAATTATCTGTCTGTGTTTGTTTTAATCCTTCCTCATCCTCTCTGTCTCTTCCAGAGTGACCAAGTTCTGGTTTGGTGTGAAAACCACAGACGCTGTGCTCAGGTAAATGACTCACAAACTTGGATTGAAAAAAATACTGAACAGTTGGTAAGGCTTATGTGGTGTGGGTATTCAAACATACAATCCAGGAATGCATTTCACCAATTTATTTGTCACAAACAATAATAGATAGATGATTTTTATATAATTTATGAATCCACTGATCTGGCTTTCCCATTGTCTTCAGTGGAATAAATATACAATGGAGGAAAAAGGGCTATACAACTTATTGGGTGTATATGAGGATGGCAGGTGGATGTGGTGATTTCAGATTAGATGATGTCACACAACTTGTGATTAAACATTAACCATGATGACATCATAGCTTGAAATTTACCCCAAAGCTGCCAAAAACCCTGGCTTTAACCTCAGTCCAATCATGACTCTTACCATTTACCAAGTCTTTTGTGTAACAATAAAGACCTCTTCTGTTCTGACCTCTGTTCCTAAACTATTTCACCACCTAATTAAGGCATGTGCACAAAGTAATGTTTCAGTATGCCAAAGAACAGTTGCAGAGTTAGAAGTGACAAGGACTACAGTCGAACATTTCAAATTCAACTTAATCTATTTAAAGCAGTGCAGCAGGACTTTTGAGGAAGTTTATTATTTGAATCGAATCAGACAGGCTGAATGTGAAATCTTCAAACAAGCAGTGTACAGACAGCATATTTTTGTTTTTGTTTGATGTTTTTCCATTATGGATGAACACACATATAAAATGAAGCAGTCAAGGCAACTTAAACTAGTTACAACAGATGTTGTATCATCAGCTGTGTGATGCTCAGAAGTGAAGAAAGTCACTTTGGCCGCGTTCACCAGTAACAATAATTTATGTGAGTTGTCTCTGGGAAAAGTTTGTACTGTAAACTGTAAAACTGTAAAAATGGCCACTGGAGAGGGGGATGCATCTGGTAATCTTGGGCTCTTCATTAAAGAGGCTCCTCCCACAATCAGTCTTAGTCTTCATCTCCCTATGAAAAAAAACTTTCATGAATTTAATTAAGGATCTAGGATCCAGGGAAGATGCATCCGCAGGACA
This sequence comes from Leuresthes tenuis, assembly GCF_036924035.1. Lineage (NCBI taxonomy): Eukaryota > Metazoa > Chordata > Actinopteri > Atheriniformes > Atherinopsidae > Leuresthes > Leuresthes tenuis. Next base: position 9,017,110 of record NW_027325361.1, on the reverse strand, counting down.
AATGGTGCATAGTTAAATTCCAAACTGTTGGCTATAGTTGTTGTAGTAACTCATGATCAACAAGGAGAACCACTGATGCCAACATGCTTTTATAGCATAATAGTCTAGTCTTAGGGCCGGGTCATTCTTAGTATGGCTCGTTGATTCCTGATTTCTGGACCACCCAAGCTCTTGGGAACAACTTAATGTCTATCTCACAATTCTGGACTGCATAGTTGAGTCTTTCAAAATTAATTCAGCTGGAACCTGAAAGTCCCAAAATTAATTGTTGTCCTTGTGGGTACTGGCTTCATCTCCTTGAGTAACCGAAATCAGACCAATAGTTCCTGAAAAAAGCTTTGTCACACCCTTAGTTCAACAGAAAACAAGCAGGATTTTGATTTAAAGTTATCAATGAAAAAAAAAAGATCAACAGATCTGAACACCTTAGGTGAAGTATTTGTTACTGTACTTATTTTGTGGTGTCTTATTAAGCATCATAAGACATTTTATTATAATGTTTTTCATTAGCTAGCAAATTAAATAAGATAAATAAGAATTAATTTAACCTGCAGTATTCAAGATTCCCAAGGTCTGTCAATGCAATGAACCATGTGGAAATACACAACGAATTATTCTTATTCATTCTGTGCCTTCTGATGTGTTGCTCCTTTCACTTCTCTATGGACTTTTTAAAGCCACATGGCTTCTGTCATGGAAAAAATATTCTTTTAAGTAAAAATAATGTTCATCCATCCTTCATGGAGCAAAACTTTGCCCTGTTTATTCTTTTAACACTGCTGCCAGAAGGCTTCAGTGTGTCTGTGTTTGTGAGTGTGTTTTAATTCATTGTTTGATTCAGGAAGAGTTTCCAGCCATGAGTATATTTAGCTGACAGTCTGTTCTCTCTGCAGCAGCTCCAGCTTTTTACAGCTTTCTGGGGGTTTTCAGACAGAATCTGGTTCTGTTTTAATGCAAATGATCATGTTTTGAATGAGAAGGACCACAACTATTTTTCTATTTTTTTTCCTATTATTATCATTTTTATTATTTGGTTTTAGAGAAGCATCTCTTATCAACTATGCAGAAATAATGATACTGCCTTATCCAGTGATCAAAAATGTCTGTTAGATATCTGTCCACAGTGACCTTTTACTTGCCGACCTGATCTCACCCAGTATCAATTACTTCTTTAAAGACTCTTTAAAGTCTAGGTTCTTATTGATGTATTTCATGAGCTCCCTGTTCAGGTTTGGCCTTTCTAAAAGCTTGAACCCAGCTGGAAACACACTTGAGTCATATTTTACTTCTTACAACATTTTCAGGCTTTGCTACAAATTCACATGACAGTTGAATAAAGGATAAAGTTAAGACAGGCACAGTAAGAGCTGTGCATTGTGTATTTCAGTAGTGTGAGTATGGATTTATAATGGGGTCAGCAGGGGTTAATGTCAACAGCAGCCAAGAGCACACTCCCCCCCAGAAACTTCCACCAACAGACCATTGCAGGGGATACCACACTGAGTGAAACATCAGACATCTACTTTCAACTATTTATCCCCCCCGCCACCTCAAAGAAAAACTACAAACACACACAGCTCCTTTGGCCTTAGACTAATCTCTATTTGTTATTTCCTAGCTTTTCTCTTTCCATTTGCTTTTCATGCTGATAATCTTACTATTTGGACTTCTACAGAACGATTTAGTTAAGTTAAGTACAGAAAATATTTACCAGTGTACTACTGTGTCTAAACTTTATCCTGGCTTCGTTATTCTGCGGCACTTTAACTGGTGTTCAACGACAGTCTTTTAAACTATCCACTGGAAGCTGAATCTTTAAAAGCAACCACTTTCCTCAGACAACCTGATACTTCCCAGGCATGCGCAGTGACTCTTGTTTGAATTGCAAAGTTATTAATTCTTGCTGTTTTACAGTCTGTTGAAAGTGGACACAGCCCAATTTGTAAAAGTCCTCATGGTAGGCCAATCAAAATAAATTGTAAGAGTAAAGCATATATCATAGTCCTGAGCCATAATAGCCTCAATTAATCAAAATAATGAATTGCACAGCAGAGGATGTCCAACAGTGTTTAATGCTCTCAAGGTGAGTGTATTTGTTATGTTGGAGATGTCTGGAGTGTGCGGGTTTTTTATTGATTGTACACCTTGGGAGCATTATATTATCTGCACAGTCCACTTTATTATTGTTTGATAGACTAATGTGGATTCTGTTTTCCTCTGTTCTGCACTTGTTCAGTCACACATCCCAGAGGCGGCTTATGATGAACTACATAGAGAAAAAGATGTTGTTGCTCTTACTGTCCGCTGGATTACCTTATTTAGGACCCCCGGACTTATGCCTGGTGTTGTGTTGAAGTGGAAGTCTGTGAATGGATTTCCCTTTTTTTTCCCGTTTTTACTTGCATGCTCTCTTATGATAAATTGTGGACCAGATACTTTCAACACCAGGGACATTTGTTAATATCAGGTCTGCTGAATGTATCTGTATTTCTTTAAAAGAGATTACTAGACAGTATGTTAGTATCTTACTGTTGAACCCCTAGATATCGATACTGGCGCAGCAATAAATCTGTCCTATACTCACACTAATGGGAATTTAAAGCTTTCTTCAGATTATTGATGGATGCTATACCAGTTTTTCAGTAGTCAGCCCTGGTCTGGACCATTTTTACCCAACAAGCAAAAAAAGATAAAGAGAAAGTCAGAAGTTATTAGGAACAACACTCCTATACTCTTGAGACAAAAAAAATCTTTTTTGTCCTCCATGTGGGAGATAACTCTGAGAGCTCTTAGTGAAGCACCATTTATGCAATTGTGTGGATGGCACTCCAGGGTACCTGGACTGTCTTTCCAAAGTAGCAGATATAGCATTGTCCACATTTTGGCATCTTATTGTTTCTTTGAAACAATCACAGTCTTAACTTTAATTTAGTAAGATTTTAGCAGTGAACAAAAAATTTTACTCTTCCAAAAGCAAATTGTGTTGAATGTCTTTTGTAGAGGGCAGCAGGACTTGCTACTTTCTGTTTTTAATCAATTTCCATATCTCATTAATCAAAGGGCTGGCTGAATTAGGAGCGATTTCACTCAAAACTGATGCTGGTGAATCAGACGTAAAGCTGTCAGGGGATGTCAGAGGAAGATAGTAGACAGAAGAACTTGAAGGAGAAAGTTAAAAACAGAATAGATAGAAATAGGATAAAAAAAAATAGACATAACAGATGAATAAAAAGATCTTGTCAATCTTTATTCCCCTGAAACTACTCCAGAAATGAAAATATGAAGAAGAAATATGATAAAAACTGAATAACATTACTGACAAAAAAAGTCCTGTTACATGTTTCGTACAATCACGTTTTCTAAAATAGTGTGCTAAATTATTTCACGTGGCTCTTCGTGTGGGTCTTTGTGTTTGAGGCATTTTCTCTATGAAGCTGCATTCATCTTGTGTTCATAAAACCCAGTTTTAGGGCTATTGGTGAGGCAAAAAGACTTGGTTAAACCTGTTTTCCACTGCAGGACCTCATAAACCCTTTTGGCAGTGTAGCATACTTCAAACCTTTTGACAGAGACATTTATAGAATAATTTAGGGACTTGTATTAGTTTTCCCTAAGCTCCTTTTGGGTCCTTATGCAGAGTTGGAGCAAAGTTGAAGCAAGTTGTTCTCTCTGGGTTTTTGCATGTGTAACACATCGTCAGTCTAATTGCTCACAGTCACACACCCATACACCCACACAAAATGGTGCACAGTAAAGTTAAAGGTTGAGTGTAATTTCCCAATGTTGTCTTTTTCTCTAGAGGAGCTTAAACTTGTAATATTTCATTGTCTGCAAGGTAAAGATAAAAATATATTTTGAATATTACTTAAGGGATTTCTTTTCCTTTATAAGGTTCTTTTTTATGTTTAATTGATATTGAGATTGTTTCTCTAAAGTAAGTTCCTTCACTTTTAGGACTTTAGGACTTTAAAGATATATTTCTCTCAGAATGCTCTCCTTGTGAGTGGAGCAAATTCATAGCACAAATAATACATGATAATATAAGGAGGGATGAAAGAAATGAGAAGTGTAAAAGTAGATACAACTATGGCACTTTATAGATATCTACTGTATATATTCCTTTGATTTATCAGAGGTTAGTGTCTCTTTATTAAAAGCACAAACCAAGCAGATGTTGCCCTCACACATATGGTTTGTGTCACATAATCAGTGCACTCTTTCTCATGGAAACACTCACGGGAGCTCACAAAAGCTGAACTGCTACCCTCCCTCAGTTCCTCCATCCGTCCATCTCCTCCTTCTTTTATCTCTTTCTCCTTCTCATACTCTTACAGATCTCTCTCTCACACACACACACACACACACCCACGCACACATACACACACATTCATACCCCCCGAGTAGATGTAGTAATGTGTACCAGGTGTTTAAGACAGCAGGATGTCCAACAACAAACTGAACAAAGGAGCAGAGGTATCAAGTCACTGTGGCCCTTCCTGTTATCATCCTTTCTTCATCATTCATCCCTAAAAATCCATTCTTAACAATTGTGCAATACTTGTAAAGTTGATTAAAATACTGTTTTATGCTTAACATGTACATCTTGCTGGTAAGAACTAGGAGGTGTTTACCATTCTTTCCCTTGACACGATCCATTCCATGATTCATGCTGTTTTGATTTCCCCACTTGTCCAAGGCTGAATTTACACTGACTGCGAGGTGCGTGTGTTTCATATGCGAAACGTCTTGATTTTTATGTTGGCCTTCTAGAGTTCTGGTGTGGTTCTGACTTCTGATGTGATGTAAGTGTCAGGGAAGCACACCTCAGGCATCAGATAGATAGATAGATGGATGGATGGATGGATGGATGGATGGATAGATAGATAGATAGATAGATAGATAGTATTTTACAATCTGTCACGAGATCACGTTGAACATTCAGCGTGAGGCCTCTGTGTGGGCACATGTGGTGTGAAAGGTGGAGTAGTTCATCACTCAGCTATCTTCAAGACTTCATCTTTCTTGGCCTCCTTCTTTTCCTCTCTTGTCTGTTTCTTCTCTCCCTTCATGCTGTTGACATTAGTTCTGGTTGTTTTACAAGTTCTTCCAAGGATATGGCAAAAATGTCCCATGCTTTTTAATGGGATTTTTAGTGCTGTTGCGGGATCTTCCAATGGGCTTTACAGTGTGTTTCTTATTCACACATTCACAGATTATGACAGCAGAGCTACTAATTTACTTATTTGAGTTTCTACATTTCATAGTACACATTTAATCTCGGGTCAGTACTGGATGCCGCTCGGTTTTCTTTTACCATGTTGTTACAGTGTGAACCCCCAAGGAAGATTTAGCTGGATATCTACTGTACTGCTTTGCATGAGTAAACACAAAGAGGATAAAATTCTTGAGTTCAAAAAAAGCTCTCAGGTTCTCAAAATAGCTGATGATAGAGGATGCTAAAAACAGATAAAACTTTGTAAGTTTGAATTTGAGAAATCTATCCCAGGAACAAATACACTCTAAACAGCTGATGACAAGCGGAGCATACATAAACCAAAGTTTTTCACATTGCATTCACTCAACTAGTGACTGTTTATGGAAAATGAGCACATCTGGTGGCTGTCTTTCTTTGTCTCTCATTCCCTTTCTTCATTTTCTCTGGACCTGTTTCACTGTTTGTCTTTCATCTCCTCTCTCTTTTTCAAATGACACTCACTTCTTTCCTTCCCCCATCCCACTCACATTTCCTTTTCCTCCCCATTGCTGAGTGTGGCTGTCATCCCTCTGCTGTGGCAGGTGAGGCTATAAAACAGCAGGAGAGACCAGAGGGGGGGGCTGAGAGACAAGGTGTATATGTGTGTGTGATTAATTATTACAGGGATATCTGAGGAGCTCCTCTGCAAATTGTGTACACACACAGACAGAGAGAAAGTCATTTATCAAGACTCTGTTGTTACATGTGTTGGTGTGGTGAACAGTAACATCGTCGACCTTTGACCAGAGCTGTTTCTACTGTGCTCTTTTCCACAGACATTACTCATTATGTCGCCTTCAAGTCCAACAGTATCTGTTTGTCTTTCAGCACTTCTTACACAAACGCAATGTATGTACTTTTCAATGATTTATAACAGCCAGGGGATAATTGAGTATGTAAGGTGCGCACCTTTTTCATGCCAGGAATATTTTCACCTTAAATCCATCTAACTTGCCCCTCTCATCTCCCTTTTCACACCTTTCTATAAGTACACTGCCACTAGTTGAACTGTGGGATGTTAAAATAGTTTGATAACAACATTTGCGTAATGTATCAAACTGTTCAGAATTACAGACTGTATTCAAAGATGGATGTAGCCACTGTGTATTGCAAGTGAGGCGGTGACTTTAAGTGCAGTACAGTAGCTAAGGGCTGGCTCCAAGTGATTTCTTTCAAGCTATGATTATACTGTTAGTGAGATTCACTCATTCAGGCTTTAGAAATACACAATTTTGTCCACTCAGGCTTCAAGTATCACTCTTAGGATCCAAACTCTCGTGCAAATAGTGTCTCTTCTGTCTGAACAAATATCAAGAAGGCTATGGCCTTCATGATATTTCTCAAGATAGCAGTTCACAAACCAGCAGATGATGTCACAGTGGCTACATCCAGTTCATGTATACAAACTATGTTATGAATGACCCCTGTTAGTGTCACAGTATATTTAGCCTTCTTCACAAACTATTCAAGTGCTGTAGTGTAGCTGCAGCATTAAATTGATGATTTTACCAAGTAGTTACCCTTTGCACAAAATGAAAAATTAATCAAGTTTTTCACTTTTCAAATTCAACATTTTATTAAACATTATTTAAACTATTTGTTTCCAAGCTTTTTGGCCTCTGAGATCATGAAAAACAATGAGCATTTTAGATGTCTTTAAACTGTGAATATCAGCACAAAATAATGATTTCTGGTTTATTGTATTTGAAATAATCTAATTATCTAATCAGAAGAGCCAAAAGGTCATTCTACTTAACTTAGGAGTGTTCATTCAGGACTTTTACTTGTTGCTGAATTTTGAAACCCCTCATTTTGAATTTGGTTGCAGTTACAAGTCTTAAAAAAACTGAAATTAAAGTGGAACTTAAAAGAAACAGCTGGTGAAAAAACATGTTGCAACTAAAGTAGATTGACTGGCAACTGGTCAGTAACATAGCATATAAAAGAGCACCTTAGAAAGGTACAGTCTCTTAGAAGTAACGATGGACAGAACTTTAGCAGTCTAGATGTGATCACAACTAGGAGCAATTTCAGAATGATGTTCCTCAACATAAAATTGGAGAGACCTTGAATATCCTATTATCTTCAGTACATAAGTGCTATACATGATATCATCAAAGGAATTTGAGACATCACTGTTCACAAGGCACACAGCCGTGATCTTCGGGCCCTCAAGCAGCATTGTATTAAAAACAGACATGATTCTGTTATGATATCACTGCGTGGACTCAGAAATGCTTCCAGAAATCACTGTCTGTGAACACAGTTCACCGTGTCATCCACAAATGCAGGTTAGAGCTCTAACGTGCAAAGAAAAATAACACGTGAACATGATCCAGAAACGCTGCCATCTTCTCTGGTGCATCACTCCGCATTTAAAACGGAGTGATGTAAAGTGGAAAACTATTGTGTGGTCAGATAAATTACAAATTTCAAATTCCAAAGAGGAGAAGGACCATCCAGCTTGTTATCGGCATTCAGTTCAGCCTACATCTTCTATCACAAGTAGGTAATGCGATCAGTGTAATTCCTGAAGAAGAGCTTGTTGTTGTTTTCCCCCTAAGTAAATGGAAGTCTGACATATTACATGTTTGGCATCCTAAAATCCTGGATGTTCCACATGCTTTCTAATAGAGTACTATTTGCCAAGCTTATGATTTTACTGGCTGCATTTACCAGCTGCAGTGCTTCTATATTGAGATGCACATACCAGGACACTGTTTTTTTACAGCTGTTAATGACCTCTAGACTTTGTGTAAACACTCAACATAGAACCTAAGGATGTATAGGTGTCGTGGCCTTGGAGAAGAGGACGATAACTTAGGGAGTACAAAGTGAGAAGGGCAGAAGAGTTACTGATGCATAACGAGTGAAATGCTCTAGAGAGATGAGCGCAATGGTCGGTGAAGAAGAAAAGAACCGATAATGTGAAGATTAAATAAAAAGAACAATAACAAATGATCAGAAATAACAGGAAGGGGAAGAGTATTAAAACTAAAATAAAATTAACTCTGCAAGCCACATTCACACACAACATATTTTAGTATAGTGTAACAATCACACACATACTGATGGCTGTATCAGACACAACTTGGGGTTCAGTGTCATGCCTGAGGATACCTTCACATGTGGTTCTGGGAAGTCAGGAATCAAACTGTTGACCCTCCGATTGGCAGACGACTGCTCTTACCCCTGAGCTACAGCCAACTGTTAAGACTGCAGACATAGTTTAGTAGAAATCTGAACATGTTGAAGCAGACATATGACTGGATAGAATTTTGGATCTTCAGATTTTACTCTTACCTTGTAATTTCATTGTAAACTCTCAGTCTTACCTGACTACAGCTATTATTCCTTGTGGATTGCTAATTTTACAGCCATGTCTCAAGCCTGAGATAAATGTGCTTCATTCTCAGTGGAAATATTTTGGGTGGAGCATCACTAAACTTTTTCTTCCATGACTTGAACTGAACCAAATGTACATCAGTGAACTCTATTAGCACGTCATACTGAGACTTAATTTTATGCCCCACAGGTTAAGAAACCAAGCACATGTGTCTTCACTGGTAATGGTTTGAAGATGGTGTATATGTTTCATGTTATCTTGCAATTTTAGTTGTTTTTTTTGTGTGTAAAAATCAAGTTTACAGTTTAATTTGGAATATTTACAACCATCACTGTCCAGATAAGCTTCTTTCAAACATTGCTGGCTAGCTGAAATTTGGCCAAATTCATCCAACGGTAGCCTATTTATTTTTTTAAGATGACGTTTTTATGCCATGTTTTAAATTATGTTTCTTCTTCTGGAATCAGTGGGATGGAATAGATTGGAGAAATGATTGAAGCCAGGCGCATGGGGAAACTGAGGGAGACAGACAGGCAGAGAAAAAGAGGAGGGAGAGGGTTGCGGGGGAAACCGCTGTTTTTATATGTTGTCTGGTTTTAATTTGGTAAGAGCCATCATTCACCAGTTCACTGAGGTGGCAAACCAGATGAGTATGTGCTTTGAGAGTGTGTGCTTCTTTTGAGACTTCCACTGGCTTAGAAACTGAGATCTGTCACTGCAAATCTTAGAACTGTGCGATACTTTATTTGTTCTTGTTAATGCACTTTTCCTTCCCTCTATTTCTTCTGCTGTTTTGAAGGAATCATTCTGCTAAATGTGCTTGTTTGTTTTTCAAGTAAAGAGATGGGTAAGAATATCAGTTAAGAAATTATTTAGGAAGGTGATTCTGCATGCATTTGTTATCACTTACTCAAAAGTGATGAAATTGTCAGCTGGGATAAAAATGGAAATTTGCTTTTTTTATGTTGATGTGCATTTGGTCTCTTTTTGTTTGTTTGTTTGTACACAGTGCCTTCAGCCATGCAAAGAACTGTGGGAGACCAGGAAGATGCTTTCTCCAAAGTCATGTGAGGTAAGACAGAAAATGCATCCTGTGTGTGTATTTCTGAAAGTCACTGCAGCCCTTGTGGCATTGTCATTCCTACACAAGAAACCTGCTTTTATTGGCTCCATGAAGATGTTTTCACAATGTTAACATGAAGGAGCATTTCTGTGTGTTTTCATGCAAGCTATTTGTGTGTGTGTCATAGATAACATTTGAGAGCTTTTCAATGTATACATGAAAGAACAACAGTTTCATGTGTACTTTGTGTGGGTGTGTGTGGCCCTAAATGATTATTTGTAGAGCCAGTTGCTGCGGTTTTCAGATAGATTAGTTTTTCATCACAATAGCTGAAGCATGTTACTGGATGGCTGACTGGCTGTCTGGTTAGGACCACAGGGTAATTCAGCGCTATTAGTGAAAGCTTGTGTTTACATCTTGCTAAACTGCAGCCCTGTGCGCAGACACAGAAACACACATACAAATATGCACACTCGAACACAACCTTTCTGACCAAGTCTTATGGACAGCTTTTAAGCACTCAGAGGGACTTTACCAAGGGAAACACTTTCACCCCTCTTGTGTGTTTTTATGGCCTTATGTGTGAATTGTTATACATAGCATATGATTTTGACAGTGTGTCATATCTGCCTGTGCTGTCTGTCTTTCTCAGAAGCAAACAGAGTGTGTGACAAGCAGGGAGTTCCTGACCTCACTGAGGTCATCTCGTCAGGGAGACTGCCCACCGCCTCAGCGAGCTACAGGATTCGCTGCTGCCTGCGTGGAGAGCTGCTCCTCAGACCAACATTGTCCCTCCTCCAGGAAGTGCTGCTTTAATGGCTGTGGACACACTTGTCAAGCTCCTGCCAATTTATATAAAGGTAAGGCAGTTCTTTGGCAGCTGTTTGGGACTTGAAGAAAATTGTTTAAATATATAATTCAATAGGACGCTTGGCTGTTTCACAGGGTTGATTAGACTTTTTCCTTATAGACAAAGCTTTGTTAGGTGATATACTCACACTAGCTGCTGATGCTTATTATAAAAAGCACTGAACATGGTTTTTGTTCATTTAGAAAGGGTGAGCTTCCAATATTTGTCATGACATCTGGCTCTTGTAACTGTGCTGTTTAAACATACTCATTTTGATTTGCTTTGATCAAAAGTGTCTGGTAAATTATTTAAATTGAATTTAATGCAATAAAGATTTCAAAATACTGCCTGCTTGACTGCATCTCAAGTCCCAGATGCTCCGTTTGAGGTTGAAGTGTCTCAGATGTGGTTAGGATTTGGCTGCAGACATAATACAAGACGAACAAGGCGCTGAGTGACAATTCTATTTTTGATATAGCAAGTTTGTGAATTTTTTTAATCGGTTTTTACGTTATTTAAACATCACTTTAAGGGGGATTTATCAGCTGAAGCTCAAATATTCACGCTTTTGAATTCATTAGTGTAGAATCGCATGAAAATAAGAACCTTTAGTCACACTCATGTCACACAATCATGTTTTAACTGCAGCTCAGAACGGACAAACCATATTTCTTTTCCTGAAATCTCAGAAGGACATTGAGATTCAAGATATATTCAGTTAGTTTCAGTCTGCTTCTTCGTCACCCCTTCCCATTACAGTAAATCAATAAAAGTGCTCTTTGAACCAGTTTAAAAAAAGAAAAAAAAAACTTTTTACCAAACAGTTACATATACTAGCTATAACTGTTACTGGGACTGATGTTAAAACCCACTGAAGAGAATTGGAAATAGTATAAAACCATAGCCTGATGTTTATGACGTATTTTACTTCAAATTTGATAACAATACCATGAAAAAAATGAACGTTTTATATCTTTTTCTAAAGATATGCTTAGGTCCAAAAAACAGCTTAATGCACAGAAATCTTGCTATCTATATCTGATGTTTCCTCCTCCAAGCTGGCCATTGCCACAACAAACATGTCTTCACTGCAGTTTGAGGTACAGATTTAGTTTTGTTGTGGGTAATGCCACTGTTTAAACTCAAACTATTAAAAAAGGGACACTTCTTAAACATGTGCAGACACGACGCACACTGGATATTAGTGTAACTGACAGACTCATGTTGGCTATTGAAGCCAGTGGACACGACATGGAAGCGGTTTTAGTCTCAAGTGAGGTGCCAATCAATGTTGGCTATGTTTTTGAAAAATTACTGCCAAGAATGTTTTCATGCAAACTGGATCTGCATGAGAGAATACATAAAAGATTTGGCACAGCTGTCGGCTCTTTGGAAATGATACAACAAAAATTTGCGGGAATATATTACTATATACACTTTTTTTAGGGCTAAAAGTTCCATATAACTAGATTGTACAGATTCTTGTCAATAAAAAAGGACCATTTTTATCTGCCACCAAGAAAGGTCACGGTGGTCACTGTAATGTGAGATATTATGCATCAGTGGAATCATTTGAACCTTAGCTTTTGCAATCATAACACTTGTGTACACACTGACAATGTGTAGAAAAATCACTTATGGCCCCTCTGCAGGCACTTAAAGGGTTAAGTAATTTTAGAAAATCTAAAAACACAACTTGAGTGTGCATGTTCTTCCCGTGTATGCGTGGGTTCTCTCCGGGTCTTCTGGCTCTCTCCCACCATCCAAAAATATGCATGTCAGATTAATTGGCGACTCTAAATTATCCCTAGGAGTGAGTGTGAGTGTGTGAGGTTGTGTGTCTCGTTTGTCTCTGTGTGACCCTGTGATAGACTGACGATCTGTCCAGGCTGTACCCCGCCTTTTGCCCAATGACAACTGGGATTAGACCCAGCCCACACAACCCTAAATTGGATTAAGCGGGTATAGAAAATTGAATGGATAAAAGCACAACTTAAGGAAGAGTATATGACATTTACTAATTTCTAACTGACATCTAGTGGTCAAGTCGGAGATAGCAACCATCTCAAAAACCATCAACACACTATTCAGCGTATCAAGATGTTGTAACAAAAACAAGCTATCAGAAAATAAGCAGCTACACTTTAGCAGAAGCCCCCTTCCATCAAATAAAAAGATGCAACTTTACTGTCAATATTTCTTAATAAAAAAAAAACAAACAAAAAAAAAACACTGCCACTGATTCCTGTACGTTTTTCCTCCTAATTGCCTCACAATTGTATTATTCTTCCTTATGCTGTCAACAGTGGTGGGTTCTGCCATCTATGCCCATTGTCATTATGTTAATTACGTTCCAGTACAATGAATTTTACTTGTGCTTATTTGGCATCATCACAAACCAAATAACATTCCTTTCCTGTCTTGTACTTGCAGGTGTTCCCCTGAAGCCTCGCAGAGAGATGAGCTTCTTGGAGGATTCCGAGGGTCACGTGAAGGTTGCATGGGTGTCGAAGTTTAATGTCAGCATGGAGCCAGTCATTTACATGCTTCAGTCCCGCTGGAACATTGGCATTCACCCCAGTGAAGACCACGCCTCTCCCTGGGCCACTGTTACCATGGTAAATAACTACAGTCTTGCTGTGTCTTTAGTGAAGTTTTGAGATGACAACATCATTATGATCAAGAAAGAAATAACTGACTGAGGAGTTGAGGTGAGGAGTGCACCGACTGTAACTGAATCATATTAGTCTATTAATATATTTTTCCTTAACGCTGATGATTCTTTGAAGGCATAATGATATAAGTAACTGATAGCCAGAAAAAACAAAATTTTAACAACATGGCATATTTAACAGCAAAACATATAATTGATTCTATCTAACTAACAACATTGATGGTCATACAGTCATGGAAGCTATAAAACTGGTTCCCTGTGCCTTTTACAGTGGAGCAACACCACAAACTTTGTAGCATATCTTTATTTCATAACTCTCAATTTGCCTTGAATGATGAAACTTCTCAGCTATGGAGATGGATGTTAGACTCTGTTTTCACCTCATCAGTCTGCTGCCTTTCTGTCTAAACCTCTCCACTCCAGCCAGTCTCCCACTCTGCCAGGGTAAACCCGACGTATGAGTGCGAGTATGTCGATGACTGAGTGTGTGCGTGCACTGTACTTCCATGTGTTGTGTGCTTGTGTGAGGTTAGGTAAATAAGCAGAGCTTAAAAGGGAACCACAGGCAGCCACAGTCGTTCCACCGACTGACTCTGAATGACTGAACACCCATTATGGACTTAAATAGATGGCAGCTCGTGTGTGTGTGTGTATGTGTGACTGAGTGTGGATGAGCAGTGTTTAAGCAGTGATTAAATTTGCACTGTCAAGGAAACAAAACATGTGACCCTTTGGTCATAAGTTAGGAAACTCATTTCATTTCACTATTATCAGATGGAATTCCACGATGACTTTGTTCATCTGACTTCATGACAAATTCTGCTGTGGATGTAAGTGTTAGTTGCTAGTCTGTAAGAAACAACAAGTTAAAATTGATACATTAGGAAAAAAAGCAACTCACTAAATCTTTCCTTCATGAGTATTACTTTGGTGTGCTTTGATACTGGTGAATGCAAACAAAATAAACAACTTTGCAAAATATCAACTGTCATATCCAATAACTACAATAAGATAATTATGTACTAATGATGACATGTGTGGTCCTACAGAGGCATTATACAGTCATACTACCCTCAATGGCAAAAATGCCTCAGCTATAGCTAAAGCTCTTGAATGAAAATCACACATCTTGTTAAACACATTTTCTCAACAAAAAAAAAAAGATTTTGCAAACCTGTGTGTAGATTAAAGGTGTTTTACTAAATTTCTGACATCCAAAACATGCGTGTTAGGTTAATTAGTGATTCTAAGTTGACCATGTGAGTGAGAGTGTTGCACATGTTTTTTTGTAACATTTTGTTTCCGTGTTGGCCCTGTGACAGACCGCTGACCTGTCCAGGGTGTGCCTTGCTTCTCGTCCAATAGCAGCTGGGATAGGCCGCCCTGAACAGATCACAGTCGGTGTGTAAAATTAAGGAATGAATTAAATAAAAATGTGGGGATACATTGAAAAATTATGCCATTCATATTCTTTATTAATCAGTTACTCGTGAAACTTATGAGCAACAAATATTGTAGGTGCCAATTTACGCTAAACAGTCATTGTTTTAGCCATGTAGTACGTCTTCATTAAACTTTGCATACAGATTTTTCCAAGCATCATTCACAACTTGTTACAGTTCTCCGTCTGACTTGATACTTCATGGTGGTGACATCAGGACTCTGTGTGGGCCATGCTATCTGTGGCAAGACTCGTTGCCCCCTTTGTAGCTTTGCATAGTTCTTTATGACTCTGTATATGACCAATTAAACCACTTCCTAATGTTTCTGTAACAAATGAAGCAAAATTATATAAAAATAGTGATGAAAAATTAAATTTGTGTTATATTCATCCAGCTGTTGGATTGCAGACAAAACAAACAAGTAAGCAAAATGATCGTGCTTAGCTCTAATAATTCTGAGATTTGTACTGCATTATGTTCAAATTTTGTGTGCAGCATTTTATCATTGTACTGTATATGCTAAGGAAAAGTGCTTTTCAGTTGAGCCTATTTGTGATGTGCTCATGTTTTTAGACCCTCTCTGAGGATGTGGTTCTGTCAGATCTAAGACCTCAGCGTTGGTACCAGTTCAGGGTAGCGGCCATCAACAGCCACGGCAGCAGAGGTTTCACCACGCCCAGCAAACACTACATCTCTAGTAAAGGTATTTTAGACACTCTTTTAAACATACTTTGGTTCTCTTTGGAGAACAATTGCAAATGTCACACACAGTGTGATGACTCTTCCTGCATATTTCATGACCTTCCAATGAATTTTGATATCCTGTCTTGGGACTCTGAGCAAAACACAGATACTTGTGCTCGTTTTGTGTCATTTTATTAGAGATATTACACCTCCCCTTGGAACTGTTAGAAACTCAGGAACGTTTCCACTCCTCTCCTTCTCTGTTCTTTCTCTCCCTATCACTCACAGTTAATGGATAAGGAACACTCAGTAGAATACCATCAGGCAGTCCATAAAACACAGACGGGAAACAGAAGATGGACACAACTGCACATGCACATATTTACACAAACTGCAAAGACACATACACATACACACTCACTTGGTTTAGAGCCAGAGTGAAATCCCTGGTTTAGGTCAGTGAGAGTGGGTGAAAGCGAGAGTAAGATAGACACACACACAGACAAACACACTGTAGCAGGACCTTGATCTAATGCTCAGCAGACTTAGGTCATACTGGTGTCCAGCCAGGATTGGCTTGTGATATGAATTTGCTGCCAGGATTGCTTAGACCGTGTTTGAATGTGATTAATAACTAAAAGTTGGACCAAGCTCTGGAAAAAAGTTCTTTATCAGTTGAAGGCTTATGGGAGGTTGTAAAATAGCATTTGAGATAGCATTAAAGAGAATTTTCTTCTACTCATCTTTTGCCCCCACTCACAAAAGGCCTGTGTGAGACTGTTAGCTTGTGGCAGTAGCTTCACGAATTCACTCCTGGTTGTTTACTTTTGCATGATTTGTTGGAATTTTTGTTGTTTTCACACTTTTTTTTATACAAAGATAAGTTCATTGGCTGCCAGTCATATACAACATACACAGCGTATTGATTTTCTCATCTTACATTTTATTTGTAAAATTGAGTGTTAAAATTGAAAATGTTCCTTTTTGTTCATCTGTGTGTGTCTGGTGAACTGAAAAACTTGACCAGCCAAACAAATTCCACTAACCTAATGAAATGTAATCAAACTATCATTTCTTTGTATAGTTCATTAGGAATTAACGTCTTGCAAAATATACTTTACTGATGAAAAAAAATACACCCACTGGTGTATTCCAATATTAATTAATAGTAAAATGTTTGCAGTTAAAATGCTATTCTTTGTATTTTAAAAACATCAAATTGTGTCAGCTACATTAATTTGATGTAGTAACATCACAGCAGGTATGATTAGTAGTCAGGGTCAAATAAGTCTGAGCTGGTTTATGTAAAAAAAAAAAAAAGGGTTATCATTTCAATTTATTTATCAGCCAACTGACCAGTGACTCCAATTTATTTATCCGCCAAACTCAAACTTTAACCCCATTTGGCCGTTGGCTGGTGTGAGCTTTGGAGCCTGAGTGTGTGTGTATTAGTTTTTTTAAAGAGGCTGGGTTAAAGGTTAAAGACACACTTAAACATTCCAAACACAATCTGACTGGGTCAGTCGTGTGTTTCTCATTCATTTGCTTGATTAGTCAGAAGCTGGAGGTCAAGGGTCATAAATCAGGAAGCTGGCAGATGTCAAGATAGCTGCAGCCCCTCCACTGTGAATCTGATGCTAACCAGAAAGAAGATCTGGATTTGAATAACTCTTTTCTGCTCATTGAGTTATCAACGTTACACAGGAAACTGCCAGCAGTAATTACAACTTGTATTGATGTCTTCATTTCACGAAACAATGGAGAAAAAGAAACAAGCTCGGCTGGAAACAGACACTCAGAGAAGAACATGTGTTTTGTTTCAGATCTAAAAATGACTCCAGGCACTGAGACACACAACTTACAACAGAAAACACCATCCACACAAACAGGCCAGGTCTAGCAGCTCAAGATATGTTGCCCTAACTTTGATCTCAGCATTTGGGTCAGTCGCTGAGCCTGGGGCCTGTGGGAGGCCTGCCATAGGGGATGTAGATCTAATCAGAAACATTTAGTAGTTTTAATCACATACAGCATTAGTATTGTAGGCTCTAATGAGATACAGACTGAAAAGACCTGTGACCTCAGGAATTCATTTAGGAGGCAAAGGAGTGTCTAGTGGTGGCGGCCTTTGGTCTTTGGTTTGGTAGCTACTGAAAGCAGTTTCAGGCCTCTCCATTATCACTCACCTTTGATGCTATAAATCTAATTGACTTTGTAGACTTGGATAAGACTAGAATGAAATTAGCCTTCTCCCCCCAGAATGGCTCCCCTGCTATTTTTCTCCGCTGCAACACATTAGATGAGTTATTGGACAACTCAGTCAAGCTGGTCAAAAGTCTGCACTTTAAGGAATAAAAGATGAAACTGTTTTAAACTGAAATCAATACTATAAATTGCAAAAGCCTTGATTTTAGTAGTAAGGCACAAATCACACAACTAACAAGTGTTAGCAAGACAAAATGATAGCAAGCATAAACTCTACAAGTTACTGACAAATTGAGAGCAGCAAAATTTACTTACTCAGTTTGTTGCTTTTGTCTGCTTGTTTTGTTTTGTAGGCATGTTTATGAAGAGGATACATATTGAATCTGAATATTTTGGCCATTTGAAAGAAAGAGGAATCATAAACACAGATACATCTGTTGTTCGCAGTAGTTTAACTTGAGCTATTTCGAGCTATTCACATACTTACATTTAGGAATTTTCAATAATAAAACATGCTAAAAATGTTGCCGTTAAAGGATTCAATTTTTCTGAAGGACTTATCAGATCTGTGTAGGTATGAGAAATCTAAAGGTAGCTTTAAGTATGATCTATAAATGTAAGCTTTGACAGTCAATTTCTGGGAAAACTCGCCAAACTGTGTAATATTTGACTTTTTTTGGTTCACTGGTTGAAAACACACTGTGAGTGTCTTGACATAAAGAAATTATTTTATTGGAGTTTGTTTATGTAGAGGCACAATTAATCAGTGGCATTGCTAAGTATGTTGGTAGTACCAAGAAAATCTTTAGCTTTAATAAATTGATCACTATTTTATAGCCCTAATAAAAAGATTTCTAAGTGACAAATCAACGTTCTATAAATGACCAGCACCATCATCTTCTGCATCCTGATGATATGACAGCATTTTTTCCATGTTTAAATGTTTCTTGCTGTTTCTCCGTGTAGACCCTTCAACTCCAGAACCTCCGATGAATATCAAAGTGAGCAACCAGACTGTAGACTGGACTGGTTCCCAAGCAGCCAGATTCCCAGAGAGGTATCTATAGATTCCACATATATTCAAGATGATTAAATGTATTAATACACTTGTTATTATCTTTACTGAGGTAGTTGCTATGCACCCTCTCAGCACTTCAGGATAGAAAATCAGTCATAAACTGTGTCTGTATGCAAATTATAGTTCATATTTATTCAATTACATACTGCAGCGTCTTTCTGTTTGTATGCAGCAAAACATGGTCACATAAAGTTCAGGCCATGTCTTGGATCAAAATAGATTTTCCAATACCATTTGATAACAGTGGTGAAGACTTAAATTGTAGCTTCTACTCAACATGCTGTGAAGTGATGTGTGTCTACTGTACATATATATAGTTGATGTAAGATTGTGAACCCAATGCTGAAAGCAGCTGACAAACATCTACTTCTATATGGTTTTAGGGAAGTCCTGTACTGCTCACCCTATAACCATGAATTTGTTTACACACATGTTGTGATGTTGTCTGACTTGTAGCTTTCCCTCCTCAGATCGAGGGGAAATGGGGCCACAGTGGCGGTCTTATTACATTGGGAGCCCCCCAGAGATGGAGACCTGCCTGTCCACAACTACCGGGTCACCTGGTTGTCCCGACATACACACACAGTGCGCAGACACATACACACGCCTCAAACAGGCTCACATACAGTGCACAAGCACGCACGACCAACACACATACATCCACAGGAAAGGCGTAAAAAGGAGAGCAACAGCATGCTGACTCAGGGGGTAAGGAAAATTTCTACCTACTTAATTACACTAAATACAACAGCATAGTTTAGTTATTGATGTTGCCCTCTGTCTGGTTATGATGGTGTTTTGATAACATAATGTTGCTCATTGACAAACTACACTGAAAGTGAGTATCCTGACATCATCATTGTTTCCCTGCATATTTCCCAACTGTGAATGTAATTTCTTAATTGATGTAATTAGTTTTAGATGATATGTATTTGTGTAATGAAAAAAGGTGGAGCTGAAAGGATTATATTGATATATTTAACTTCAATAAAAAGGGCCAGGAAAGACATTTAGCTGGGACTGAAGAGTTTGACCACTGGACATTCAAATGAACAATACACAGCAAAAAAGAGAGTATGGAGAAAATTATCTGCACAAAAACTAAATGTACAGTTACCAGACATCTATTATCCGCCATCATCCTAATGTATTTCAGAATGCCAACTTATAAGGTGTCAAATCTTCAGGGATATGGTTTAGAAAAGAAACGCTGAAAAACCACCAATAAAAAGATTCAGAACCTAAAGCATCAAATTAGATGCTCCACTTATGGGTTGCTGTCATAAAGGATGTACTAGATGGACAATTTCAGGCTCAAGATCAACCTACCAACCTTCTGCTATGCGTCATTTTCAAGCAGTTGTACAGCAAGACCTTAGCAGTGAAGGCCAGTGAAGGCCTTGAAGACACCAGACTAACAACCTGCTGTCACCTGACTTCTAAACTAGTGACAATATGTGAAAGAAGACGTGTGCAGCATTTAGTAGACTCTGGTTGCAGCTCAAAGTGTAGCCAGAGACAAGAAACTGACAGAATTCATGGATAGAAAGCTGATTGCAAATACTTAAACGAGTGCTATGCATATTGGTGTCAGTGTCAATTAACTATCATACCCACTTAAACTGAGAACATACAAGTGAACTGGAAAGAAAGCTGTGTTTTAGTTTAGTTTAGAGTAACCCACTGACCCTTTGAACACTTAAATTATACATTTGTGAAAAACTAAACTCACTTTTCTTTTGTCAAACACATATGTTTGATGTTTTAAAACATTTTGGATGTAGAAGCATTGTTTAAGAGGGAGCAAAATTTCTAGATTTTTCTCCAGTGAGTAACTCACTATTTTTCAGATAAAAAGACCCCCAACAAGAAGAGGGATACAATTTATATGGTTCTGTTTCGCCTCGATATAAATATTTATAACTTTTTGGGAGTGCTCCAAGGTAGGCCTCACTAAGTATGTTTTGAAGTTAGTCTGTTGCTGTGGTAGACACACAGTACACCTTTAAAAAATGAAGTCATCATGATCCACAACTACAGTCGTGGTAACAAAAAAATGTGCAATGTGCAAGGTGTTACATATCTAGACAAAATGAAAAACTATCTGGTCCGTACCAGGTTTTTAAATTAGGACAATTTGACCTTAGATAAACAAAAATTGCTAAACTCGTCATAAATAGTGACTGAAAATCAGTCTATTAAGACTATGTGTCAACTCGTTAAAGCTCAAATAAAATCATTTAACTGAAGCGTCATCTGACAAAATAACTGTTCAAATACCTTAAAGACAACGTCTGTGCAGTGAATTCAGTGATAATCTTCCTCTCAGAAAGTTCTAAGCTGCTGAAGTTCACTCATACAGACCAAAGTATTGTGACATTAGACATACTTTGGGGAAAAACTTAATGTCATGCCTGTGAATGGACACTGGAACAAGAACAGTGGTATAATTAAATGGTCCGATCGAGCTGTAACCGTTGCTTGAGGCAATTTTGCATGTAGCTGTGCTGATAATCACACATTGTTGTGAAGGAATTTTTGTTCAGTCTTCTTTGCAATGTTGCTTTAGTCTATTGGGGGTTGCATAATTTGTTTATCCCAGCCACATCATTCCAATCAAGTTGAGGTCTGGACTTAAACTGGGTCATTGCAACACCTTTCTTTTCTCTTGCTGGGGATCATTGTCCTGTTGCATGACCCCATTTCAGCCAAGCTTTGGCTGTCGGACAGATGGCCCAAAACTGATACTAGACAACTTTCGTATACAGAGGGGTTCATGGTCCACGCAGTGACTGCAATGTGCCCAGGTTCTGTAGATGCAAAACAAGCCCAAATCACCACCTCCACCACTGTGTTTGACAGTTAGTATTAGGCGTTTGTGCTGATATGCTGTGTTTGGTGTTCTCCAAACGTGCTGCTGTACATTATAACCAAAACGTCTCCATTTTGGTCTTGTGTGCCCAAAGGACATTGTTCCAAAAGTCTTTGGAAACCTAAGTCATGCTAAAATGTTTCTTTTTATAGAGAAGAGGCTTTCTCCAGACAACCCTTACAAACAAGGCAGTGTTGTTGAGTCTTTTTCTAATTGTACCGTCGTGAACTTTAATATCAAACATGCTGACAACTGTGACCTGTAAGAGTCTGAGGTGTAACTCTTGTTTTTTTGTGTTTTTTTGCTATTTCTTTGAGCATTGCATAGTCTGCCCTTGGGGTGAACTTGCTGAGGTTTAAATCATTGGGATATTGGCAACTGTGTTCACTGTTTTCCACTTGTAAATAATCTTTTTTACTGTATAATGACAGATTCCAAAATGGCCCCAGATTGTTGGGCAGAAACAGTTGCTTCTCTAAGATTCTCGATGACTTCTTTACTCTTTGGCATTGTGTTAACACACACCTGTGTCAGATCAACGAACCGACAAAACCTCTGCTTTTATAGAAAGGATTAAATGATTAGATGCATTTGATGTGCAACACATGACTAATACTTACCATTTTAACTGTTATTAAAGCAGTAAGGGTGTACTTAAGTTTTTCACGCACTGCTTTTGCTTTTTGGCTTTGTTTGTGTTGAATAAATAATGACATGTTATAATATGTCATGTGTTGCTGTTCATCTGTGGTTGTATTTATAAGGCTATGGCCCCAAACTTTTACATTTTAACTTCTATTTCAGAAAACTTGCAGCTCTGTCAGCTCCAGCTCTTTACCAAACCATATCCTCAGTTTCCTGGAATCACATCTTTACGTGAAAACAATCATTTGAAGTGTATGAACCTGGGGTTAACACCTGGTATCGAGACACTGAACAAAATATAGAAACAAAAATGTAGACTAAATTATAACTAGGCTTACATAGTCATTATTTAGTAAATTCATGAGTCACCATGCTATTAAAAAAAGGATGTTTGACCCATATCCATTCATATTGATAACTTTTTCTGAAGACCTCATGTGTTGGTAAATCAATGATCATCTCTCAGTTAGTCTAGTCGCTTGTGTTTTTCATAACTGCAGTGTGTTAAATTCAGAGGGAACTAAACACAGCTCTGAAGCGTATAAACACTTCAGTCCCACTGCTTCTTATACACTCTGAAGTATAACAGCACACATATTCCAAATACACAAAATCTATAGCTGCACCTGAGGAGTTTTACTAGGCCTATAAACCCATGCACCTCACACACAAACATACCCACACATACATTCCTTATTGTATTCTGTGCGTGATTAACATGGACATTTTACAAGCCGGTGCATTTCTCAAGAAAGAACAGGTTCTGTATACACTTAAAATGTGTGCAATTGGCAGGTAAAGTAGAATAATTAATTTAATATGCATGTCGAACCTTATATTTTTAAACTACAGCCCATCTCCAACAGAGTTGGAACTCTTAAATCTCAATAAAAACTCAAAACAATGATTAACAAATCATTTTAACCCAACATTTAACTGAAAATAGAATAAAGACAAAATGTCAATTAAAAAAAAAATATTATTGCTCATTTTGAATTTGATGACAACAAAATATGGTAGAACAGTTACATATGTTTGAAAAAGATGTTGGTAGTGACTGACTGCAGTAAAACGATTACAGAGTCTTTCTTTGTCTTTATGGGCAACATTCATCATTGTACATAAGATATGTTGAGAGGTATACAGTATGCAGAATTTGAGCAAAATATGCTGCCATACAGATTCATACTGCTTCAGGGACTACTTGGTTTTATTTTAACAGGACAATATTGAATAAAACTCTGCATGTATGAGCCAAATGTGCCAGAAAAAAGTTGGGACGCTGTATAAAATGCACATAAAAACAGAATGCAATGATAGGTAAATGTCATAAAACAATATTTTATTCACAATAAAGCATAGAAAACATACCAAATATTAAAAATTTGACATTTCACAAATTCATGAAAAATATTGGCTCATCTTGAATTTCATGGCAGTAAATTTCATGTCTTAAAAAGCTGGGACAGGGCAGTGTCAAGCATCCCCTCATCCTTTGACAACAGTCTGTAAACATCTGGGATCTGAGGAGATCTGAGAGAGGAACGTCGTCCCATTCAATTCTGATAAAGGATTGTAGCTGCTCAACAGTCCTGGGTCTTCTTTTCTGCATTTTGCATTTCTTGATTAACTAAATGGTCTGGACTGCAGGCAGGTCAGTCTAGCACCTGGACTCTTCTACTATGAAGCCAAGCTGTTGTAAAGATGCATTAGTTGTAGTTTAGTATTGACTTACTGAAATCCTCCTTGAAAAATTACATCATCTGAATTTGAGCATATGTTGCTCTAAAAACTATATCTACCTTTCAGCATTGATGGTGCCTTTCGAGATGTGAAAGTGTAGGCACTAATACCAACAGAGATGAACGTTTGAAACTGAGCTCTGATAACAAGCTGGATAGTCCCGCTCTACTTTTGGCTTGAGAATGTCCATGATTTCCAAAGGTGTTTCAGATTTCGATAAGTCTGACCACAGAATAGTTCACTGGTTTACTACCTTTAAAATGAGCTTTGGCCCAGAGAAGGTGGCGACATTTCTGGATCATATTTACATATGGCTTTAACATGGATCGTGGAGAACACAGTTAATTGTGCACACCGTGACAGAAACATGTCTGCTTTTAATGCAGTGCCACCTGAGGGCCCAAAAATTAATCTGAATCTTTCAACAATATGATGTACGATACCGTAGATGATGATGTTCACAATTTTATGTTGAGAAGCATTATTCTGAAATTGCTCAATAATTTCAAGTTTTCCACACATCGCTGAGCTATCTTTACTTCTAAGAGTCTCTTCCTCTCTAAAGGGCTCTCTTAATGCCCAATCATGTTCCTGGCGTCATGCCAATAATTGGATTAATTTATTATTTGCAACTTGTATTTCAAGCGGTTTCCTCTGAATACAACTCACTTTTTCTGTCTTTTTTTTGTGTCCCAACGTCTTTGAAACATGTTCAATATTTAATTGCTACACTTTTAACATTTGATAAGATTTCTGTTTCTATTTTGGATTAGATGTATGTTTATTAGATTTGCAAAGTGCTGCATTCATTTTAATTTACATTTGACTTCTTACCAACTTTTTTACAATAATGTAAAATGTATTACAACAACAAGGCTCTACAGAGTTCACATGCTGAACAGGCCTGCGTACGGTCTGACTTTTAACCTCGTGAAAACATTTGATGCATTATGAAACGAACAAAAAAAACACAACAAAGGAAGCAGCTGAAACCTTATATCAAACAAAAATGTATCTCTATTGCCTAAAAACCTACAGTCCTATCAGTGCAAGATGTGATAAATCATAGTTGTTAACATACCCCTGTTGTAACATTTCGAAGCAAGTTGCTAGTTGCTGGCATCAAATTCCCAATAGGAATGTATTTGTCTAAAAAGTATAAAAGCCCATCTCTGTGTCATTCTATGATGGATTGGCAACCCATCCGGGGTGTACCTCTTGCTCAATGGCAGCTGGAGTAGATGGATTGGATAGATGGATGAATGGAATATAAAATCTATTTTTGTAATTTCCTGTCAAATATTAGTTCTAAATGATTTGCAAATAAGTGCCCCCATTTCTATGTATATTCTACTCAGCATCCCAGCTATACTGCATAAGGGGGTTAAAGAACATCATAAAGGTTAACTGGAAGCACACACACACACGCCCACGTGCACGCACACACACACACACACACACAAACACACTTGTGGCAACAGATGTTTCTCACATTTACTACTCCTTTATATTATTTTTTTTTAAATTAGACATGGGATAATTCTTCAACTTAAACAATGTCCTGCTGAACCCCCTGTGGCCATTAAAAAATCCTACAAATGAGAATTAGGTGGAGGCACAGAGCAGCTCCTCTTACATCTTGAAACAGAATGTGGATTTCAATAATGTGCAAAAATGAGGCACTGCAAAGTAGGAAAACTAAAACATGGTAATGCTGTACATACCACAAAATTCAGTCGTATGTACAGATACTTCAGATTTTTTCAACTGTGGTTTTATAACATAACATGCTGAGACACATAGATTAGATAGCTCTTACCGGTATTCGCCCTGAAATTGTTGTTTGCCATGCGCTCCAATTAGTGAAGTCCTCTGCTGACTTTTAGCGTATGTTCCTTCAATCTGAAAACACAATATGGTCCAGAGGTAGATACACTATTATCTTCATGGGACATAACTTTGTTAGAGTGCTATGACAACGTGCAGGTCTGACATTACTGCAGAGGAATAACTTATGACAGCTTAACTATGTAGACTAGCTGACAACAGAGGGAAGAGGGAAGTGGCTTTCCTGCATTTGGATAATACGTTAAACTCAAAGCATCTGGGATTGTACTGACAATATGTCAGTCAGGGCTGCATGAGGAAATTAGTGACGGAGTGTATCAGTGATCATGGTTGTAAAGCATATGATCTGTGTAAGGGAAGTGTTGCTTGACTGATGTTAAGATTTTGGTGCAGTAATGTAGCTGCCAGCAAAACTTTTGTGTGTGGTGAAAAGAATGAGACCAAAAAACTGATGGAATGTGTAGATATCTCATCATAAAGCTCATTTCTGTCTCACTGTTGCTCAGTTCAGTGTCTAACCTCTCATTTCTGAAAGTTTTGAAGTATTTTTAAAATCATATTTAATTCAGCATTAACACTTGAAAGAGAGGATTTTGTTGTTCCAATTACAGGTGTGATGATGATGTAATAAGTTCGCAGCACAGCTAAGTCCAGCACCAAAATACCCATAATCATCATAAACTACTCGTATATTACAGCTTTAATGCAACTTGATGATTGCCTGCGCTGTGACTGAACCTTTAATTATTTAGATGAGTAAAGAAGTACAATAATGAATGATAGAAGCTTCATCTGCTTTAGTCCCTGTTTGTTGAAGTACTGTACTGTGTAAATGTCTTGTGCCACCTTCATTTCTTTATATACTGCCAGGTAAAGAAAGTGCAGTGCCAGGTGATTTTGCTTGATGATTTTTTTATCCTACATTCTGTTAATCTGCTGTCGGTAGTTTTTTAGGGCTGACACTTGTTCTTTTGTCTTCCTCTTTTCCAGTTTCCTTAAATTTTTTTAAGTACACACAGCACACCATGCCACAATATTCTAAGTTTTTAGCTAAAAGCGTCTTGGAAATCACTCTGTTGGTGTAAAAATACCATTTTTTACCTGTTAAACTTTGTTGTCTTTGCTATTTTTTTGTTCATGCAGCCATAGAAATCGGATTAAATCGTGCGTCTTTGTGACAAGTTTCTAGTAACAAAGGGTCTAACGATACAACTTAGAATAGTTTTATGTGAATAAATAAAAAACAAAAAACGAATTTCTCTGGAAATGTTTGCATGTAAGGACTGCACTGAAAATGAGAGAAAAAGCACCCAGTGTCCAAAGAACAACTTTCAAAGACCTTTCAAAGACTATTGCTCATCACCATTTTAAAAGTTTAGTAGAAAGTCTGGTTCCTTGGACTCAAAATATAAAGAAAAAAGGAGGGGCTCAATTTTTTTGCACAGTCTTGTATAATGTAAACAAACAGAAAAAATAAAAAATTTAGGTTAAATGCAGACTTACTTAAACAGACCCTTGCTATCCTAAGTAGTGATGGCGATCCCAGACTGTGCCTGGTGGAGACATTTATCTGTAGTCTGGTAGTCCTCTGTTCTGCATGGCTGGGAGGTCTGGAATTTAAATGAGCCCCCCCCACACACACCATAACTAGTGTTTTCTACTTGCAGCTGCATCTACACACACAAACAGCAGCATCACAACAGGTATGAAGGAACCCGAATAACCCGATCCCACTTTGTAAGGAATACTCCGTATCATGGAAAGCTGTGACAATTTATTGTTCTCCTTTAGTGCAAAATATTTTACTACTGAGGTGTGTATTAAACACATTTTGCGTCAATCAGGAATTTATGCAAAGAGAGGGAAATTTTGTATTGAATGTGATAGTAAAAGGAATATTCAGAGGAGGTATTCTGCTAAATTAGTGTTTGAACATACATCAGTTTCATACATATAATGGCCACTGACATTCACCAAAATAGAAATCCAGGCTTTTGTTGCTTTTTCAGTTTGACAACACGCACACATATACAGCTGTACAGGCCATGTGTTTTGTCTATCTTGAGGGTAATGGAAAAAAAATTTTTGTCTGTAGATAATCTAGAAACTGCTTTTAACTTAACTCACATACTGAACCACACACATACATATGGCTTTATCATCCAAGCATCTCTTTGTTGTGACTAGTTCAGATCCGAATGGACAGAAGGAGCTGGTTGACTAAGAGCCTGTTAACGAGCAGTCAATCAAAATAGGGGGCTAATGCAGAACAGGTTTGGCTGTCATTCCCAAACCAGGGCATGCGACACACAGGCTGATGATGATGATGATGATGATGATGATGATGCAGATGAGAATGGCAGTGAGGATGATGTGGATTGAGGCAATATATTTTATTTATTCAGTGGTGATCTTAATGGTGGAACAAAGACAGCAGTTATTCAGTTTGTGATATGGTTTTTAAGCCCAACAAACTTCAGTTATTTTGTTGTCATTTGGTACGATCTCAATGACACCCTAATCCATTTCTTGCAGTTTATGAATTATTAAAACAGAGTGACAAGTATAAGTTTTTTGCTTCTATAATCGGTGTTCCTCTTCCTTGATGTGTGAAGGCGCAGAGTGAAGTGTGGCTGAGGGGCCTGCTGCCTGCCACTTCCTATGTTCTGTCTGTCCAGACGGTGGCCTACTGGGGTCAGAAGAGACTGAGGAGTCACAGAGCCCAACTCGTTTTCACAACTATCACTGACACAGGTAGAGAACACAAACCATCTTCCTCATAGAACTGGGTGAGGGTCATATACTAACCGTCTGAGGGGTGCATTGCTGCATTCTCTGCCACTTTCTGTTAAAGGTGCAGTTTGTTTTAAGTAAAGATTTATTAGTGTGATGTTTGTCATTTAATATCGGCATAACCACTATACATCCACACCATCTGTTTCAATTATTTCTTTACAATTTCACACTTTTATTCTCATTAGGTTGTACTACAAAAACGTACACCCCTGACAGATCTGCTCAGTTAACTGGTTAAAAACTGTGCAGTGCCAGGTAGCCTCTCATTCTTTCCTTGGAGTGTGCTAAACTAACCATAAAGCAGGTATTAGGCAGATGTATTTTAAGGTGATGTATTTTGGTAAAGGATGAGCTGGACTACAAATAAGGCATTTCAGAAAGTTTTAAGGAGCATTGTGTTCTGCAGGAGAGAATAGCTCCCTTTGGGCTTTGTAACTTTGCAAATGATTAACATTCACAAAAATCTATTCAACAAATACATTATAAATTATTATAAAGACTGAATAGTAGGCTATTCGGTTTGTGCTGATGTGACTCAACCAAAAGGCCATATTAACTTTGGAAATTCTTTTACAGTCAAAGAGCTCTGACCCAAATAGTAATTATCAAGAAATTATTTTAAACGTGTCATTAACTTGTCATGGCATTAAAAGCTACTGTTCATGCAGCACAGTGTACAGCACCTATTTGTTAGCAGAGCCATGCGTTATTGAATTAACGATTTCCTTGTTGGTTCAGAGCTGCTACATTTGCTGACTGTCAGCATATTTTGTCTACATGCGGCTGCACAATAGAGACACGCAGAATCACGGAGTACAGTGGAAAGCAGCAATGTTAATGGTGATCCAGGCAACAGCGGTATTTATTGGTGACCTATTGGTCAGCCCAGTAGAGAATTATTGCCAGCTGCAGCTTAATTACCAAACCACATACCAACAACTTTATATGGAACATATTACCATTTATAATTTAGGGGTATTAATATTTGACACAGTGCATGCATCGGCCTCTTGCTCAGTGCTAATGGGGGGCAGTTAGGTCGTATGAAACCAGTCTGTGTTTCTAGGTTAATTAAAAAACAGGAAGGCTTGCTAACAGCTGCACTCCCATTAGCAGTTTATGATATTTCTGTAACTATATAATTATGAATTCCATGTGTTGTGTAACTGATTTTATTATACTCAAAACACATACTCATAACCAGTTAATGACCAGTTAATGAACGACTTTCCTGTATCTTTATGCTCTAATATGTACATTTATTCAAATACTTTCATGTCTATCCTCAACACACATACATACACATGTATGAGCCTTGAAATTTAAATGATTTTTTATATCATGCTTCTGGGTTTGTTATACTTCCTGTAGACAGGCTTCAGATCAACCAAGCTGTAAAACTCTAAAATGTATTGTTCTTATCTTTCCCCCTTGATCCTCTCAATCCGACTACTCCACCAAAGGTGAAGACTTCTCCAATGAGCTCCCTTCTTCCTCTTCATTATCCCTCCCTCACTCATCCTCCTCACCTTCCTCCTCTGACCTCACTGTCACTTCCTCTCTGCCTCATGCTGAATCGCCCCTGAACCCTGTCACTTCTGAAAACCTGCGGCTGGAGGTTGCTGCCCCTCATTACCATGACAACCAGCTGCAGGTGAAGGTGTTCTGGAAGTGGCCTTACCACGGTGAGTTGGTTTTTAAACACTAAACGACTGAATAAAACGTCAAATGGAAATCAATTTATTTATATATGAACTTTTTTAAATGGTGAAAACGTCACTTGGCTCTAAAATTCACCCATTCACACATGCTGATGGCAATGAGCAAGGTGTGGAACCACAAAGATCAATTTGATGGTCAGCTTAGATTATTTTCCTTACCATAATAAGCAAAGAGAGAAAGTGCCATTTGTACATTGAAACATGAAAACCAACCGAAATCTGTTTTTTGAGTGCATTGGAATGGTGTTAAATTGGCATTCATTCCCACATCAAATAAGTTTGCAGTAATCAAAGATATTTATTGACACTGGCTCTGGGAACACAACACCTAGGTGCAGATTTTCTCCAAGAGTGCTACAGTTGGGGCTAAAACAGTGGGCACAGCTCATATCTCAGACTGAGGCGCTGAAAATGACAGAAATAGCTCACAGACAATGATACAAGAAACTGATTTTTACGTGACTGCAAGACAGTTGGCGACTCACTCTTGCTGTGTGGGACAGCCATGGTCCTTTTAAAAATGATAGGCTAGCGTAGTTATCTCTGTGCTTACCAGAAATTGTTGTCCAATACAGCATGCAAGAATCTGTGACAATGGAAAAGGTTTTTATCAGTGTTTCGCACATGTAAAATGGCATATTGCTCACAATCCAATAGGAAGATAAAACTTAAAAAATAAAAATTTGAAGATGCAAAGCTATAAATTTAGCAACTTGACCTATTTTTCTCAGACTTCACACCACATAATTTATCCTCACACATAATCACAGGCTGTTTAGTGTCTAATCCTTCTTTTGTTTCTTTCTTTTACAGCCAAACAGAGACACCGAGGCCCGTACGTTTTGCGGTGGCGTCCACATACCTGCAATACTAATGTTACCTACACTGAGAGAATAACAACGGTACAGGTATATGTGCCCAGGCTGTATGAGCATTAAAAAGTGTATAGATGTTTTGTTACTTTGTAAGCATTACTATTATGTCTATTACTATTATGAGTGTGTATGTGTGGATCAGGGATCAGATTTTATTACCATATTTCTGAACTGTCGTGAGTGCTATGTGTAATTTCTGTCGACTATCACTTTTTCCATTACAGATTCAGATTCAGATTCCGGACTGAAATATATTTAATTTATGAAAGCAATTATTAAATTTTTGTATGAAGCAATTTCCCCCTCTCTACCATCTTTTAGTTTTTTATACAGCACTGTAGTACTGGAGTTTGAACAGGTGTTCCAAATAATTGGTAAATCAGTGTTTGTCAAAGTTTGACTATTAAAAAAAAGCAAGGGCAGAATCACTTAAGCAATAGCTGTCAAGCAATAAGTCTAACAAATTGGAGCCATAGCAGATAACCTTTTTGAGCTCAGCCAGCATTGTGCTAATGGTAACCTCTATCCAAAATGATCACAAAGGAAGTTGATGATTAATATCAAAGTGCTGTGTGTACATTTGCTGAGGTCACAGAACAAGATTTCAGGCTTCTTTAAACAGTTAGAACTTTTTGTTTTGTTTTCCATTTAAACTCTGCCAACTTACAATGCTGCCTAAGAGTCAAACTCTGGTGTTTATTTGGAGCTAGCAAACTGATTATACTGGATAGGTGCAGAAACAAAGATTAAGGGTAATGTACATATAAAAAACCTTAGAATAGATCAAGTTGAAGGTAGTTACTGTCCACCTTGTAATTATATATGGGTGAATAACAGTTACTTGACTTAATTTCTTCTTTCTGCAGGGCACTCATCACACCATTAAAGGCTTGCAGTTTGCCTGCAAGTACAGGGTTGCAGTGGCAATGAAGACCGATCCAGGGTCAGAGGCTGTTGCCTGGGTTACAACCCCAACTTGCTCCTCCATCAGGGTCAGAGGAGGAAAATCTTTGCCCTGCAATAATGAGGGTACGAATAACTAAACACAGATATACAGGGAATGCACAGTGATCCTCGAATTCCTTCTATGATGATAATTAAAATCATATAAAATAAAATTGAATTTTGAACTGGAACACTAAATAGTGTTACAAAAATTCAAATAATCATGCCAGACAGCTTAACTTAACAAATTTCCAATAAGTGTCATTTTCATTCAACTTTGACTACATTAAAAACAATTATTTTCAAACTAGTGAGGAATAACTCAGGTGAGTGTTTTGTGAATAATGAAGGAAATATTTGTCTTGTGCCTGTATTAGAGCGCCTCCCGGCAGGCGGAAAGGTGGTACTGCGCCCAGAGCGGCTGACTGCAGACTTCCAACAAGTCAACGGCACCCTGCTCACAACGTTTCGCTGGAGGATGTCCCAGCATGCACTGGACCCTGCAGCTGTTGAGGGCTTCCAGTTCACCTGGACATTGCAATCTGAGCTCACCGCAGCAACAGAGAGACGGGAGGATTCGCTTATCTCTCAGTCGCAGACAATCGCACCGGTGAGACAAAGAGAAAGGTTTACACTGAGAGCATTGTGTAGTGGTTCAGAAATCTGAGAGGGACTGTGTCTGGGTGTGTATGTTGGTGTGCCTTCCAGGTGGGGGCGATGAGTTGATAAGTGTTTTTATATTAAGTTTCTTTACCTTTCTTTTTACAGATATATTTCAGAGTCAATGCTCAAAGCATCGAGAAAGGAAAAACTAGTTAATACTAGTTTAAGACAAATTTTAAAACACGACGACACACTGTCAATTAATGGATTATAATCTATAAAACTTTATAGAGCACTTTTCAAAATCACATCACAAAGTGCTTTACAGATAATTGAGGTATTAAAATCAGGAGAAAACAAAACACTCAAAACAAAATAGCAGCAATTTCAAGCAGTTAGACCGTTTAAAGCTTGAACGGTAATAAAATTTCAAAACGTATTCATAGGCAGCCAGTTAAGGTAAACGGGGACTAGTGAAATATGCTCACTTCTTTTTGTACTTATTAAAAACTTTGCAGGAGCATTCTTTAATAAAGATTAAAATGCAGTGGAGTATTCCTTTACAGGACAAGATTAAAGCATTTTTGACCTCTTGATAAGCACAGGAGAAGAAAGGCATGGTCTTGGAAAGCTGCCTCACTTGTGCTGAACAGGACTTCAGTAATATAGTTGCTTGAGTGTCAATTGAGACAGTTCTGAATCAAATATGACACTGAGACAGCATGCTTCTTTATGTAGAATTTTGGTCAAGCTTTCTAGGCTTGAAGAAAGTTTGCAAATATTGATAATGCTCTGGCAAGTATGGGTAATTTCAATTACTTCAACTTCCAGGTTTTGATCTCAATCAGTTTGAATAAGATGCGGGAAATTATGGTGCTATTAGGACTCAGTGGAACATATATAATTGTGTGTCTTCTGCATAGCAGAAGAAGTCAACATTAGGTGTATGCAAGACACACATCAATGGTGAAAAGCATGGCGCTCTTTATGGATCCCAAGAAAGAGAAAGAGAAAAAACAAACCAGTCCAGGGGCCCCAGCACTTACACTAACACTTTTTACACAGTTCATTAAAAAACACTTATTAATGGATTTTCTTTTTTTTTTTAGATGTGATGTAAATATAAAAAATATGTTATATATCTATACTCAACTTTTAACATTTTATCATGCTATTAATGCTTTAACCTTGTGTTTCTGTGAACCGCCCCCCCCTCACAGTTTCAGCGGTCAGTGACAGTTGGTGGTCTTCACGCTGACAGCGTGTATCAGCTGCAGATCCAGGTGCTAACAGCAGGTGGCAAGAGTGGCGCTGCAGTCTCAAAGACCATACACACTCCAGCTTTCAACACCACACTTTGATAGGTAGAAACACTCATAAACTCTTGAAAATTTGATGGTTAGATTTGAATTCTTTTATGATGATATAAATTTATTTTCTTCATTCATATTTGAAAATGTGCCAATTTTCTGTTCACTTGATAATCTCTACCAATCAACTCTTCAGGGCTATAAACAGAAAACTTCAAGCTGCACCTCATTCATCTCCACCAACATCCACTTCTCTACTGTTTTCCACTGCAGCAAGATTTCATTGCAGGTCAAGTGCAGAAAAAATGCCCAAAAATGTAACTTAAAGAAAGTTACTTTGTGTAAAGTGAATTTCTCTCATATGGATTTTTTTCCAGCTTTGAGGATGTTGTTTCTGTTTGATTGCATTTCTAATATCATGCAAATTGTGAGCTTGTTCAAATCGGAAGATCTTAGTCATTGATTTATCATGGAAATGGCCTTATTTTTTTCCCTCTTTTTGGTTAAAAATGATTTTAACTGTCCCTGTATATGGTGCCAGTTTAAACAGCACTAAGTACCTACAGTTAGCAATGAAAAACATATGCTTTTTTTTTTCTCACAAAAATTAAAGCATTTTTCAAATGATTTCTTGCATCGTCATTCATGCCCAGACACTGTACTGGCAATACAGTATTGTAAGGAGGGTAAGTTAAAAGTTTGACTTCTTAAACGGCTGCATCTCTATGGCAGTTAGATGGGATTAATTTACTTTAAAAACTTTTAAACTATCAAATTAGCCAAAGACAATTGTAAAGAGACTTATTATTTTTGTCTGTCATACACGTAGAGAATAATATAGCACTGACCTTCTGTACAAACGGTAATGTAAAGCAACACAGTGTGTTTACTACAGTGAGTAATCTTCTGCGTTTCCCGTGGCGTGGAAAAGTCTTGATGTAAGCTCAAATATTTTGATATTTTGTTCATGTTTTTTTTTACTCTTATCTGTCTGAACTTGTTGCATTCTGCTCTTTGTGCTTATAAAAGTCATATCATTGCTTTGAAAAGGTTGGAAGTTACTGGTGTCGTCCAACCTGTAACTACCGTGTTGATATTCTATCTGAAACCTTTTTTTATGGTTCATAATTTTGTAGATGATTCCTCTACTTTTTGGCCATCCATTTTATTTATTGTTTTTTTTTTCATGTCTTAGTGTTTTGTAATTAAAGGTTGTCGAGACACTTTGTGCGTTGTGTCATTGTTGTGGCAATTAGAAACGTTGATGCTAAAAAGAATTATGTACCGTAATAACATTAGCCAGTTCCATTTTTTTTATTTTCTATGGTAACAAAGATTTCTTACATTTAGTGTCAAATGACTTGGTCACAGTCATGTTTGTCAAAGGTGAAGGTGGTCATAAGGGAAATTCTTAAGAGATTCCAGTAAAACGAATGAGACAAAAATATGGGCATGGCCATTTGCTCATTGGGGAAATGGTCTATTATTACTCAGTGCTTGTGTGTGACAAAATAATGTGAGCCTCTGGGATTACCAGCAAATTTTAAGGTGATGGGATGGTAATAAGGAGTCATTGGGGCCTTTCTCACAATGGCTAATAGTAGTATTTTAACAATCAGGAAAACTCTTGCCAACAATGGTGGGCATGGCAGGGCTGCCAGAAGAAAGTCACTTCTCTCCAAAACGAACATTGCTACGGACGTTGCCAACATGCAGACTGTAGATTGATGACTGACAAGAGCGTGGACCAGGAGAGTTTGCCCTCATATATGGAAACATGAATTCTAAATTATATTAGTGAATTCTAAAGAAAAATGTTTGGACATCTGAATCAAATCGTAACAGAATGTGTATCATCCAGCAAGACAGTGACCAAAAGCAAGAGTTGTTCAACCAGAGAACGGTTCAAGAGAAGTAAGGTTTATGTTAAGTAACAGCAAAGTCAAAATCCTGATTTTAGTCCCCTGGAAATGTTGTGGAAAGCAAGTAGTTTTATTCAGAGGAATGGGCTACAATTTCTATAAGCTGATGTGCAACACTGAACAAATGTTTTCATATGTTTAGGTAGTGAAAGCAAAGGTTTGTTATTCTCCAGTGAGTAAATTAATTTCTATCCAGCAAATCTGTGATTTGATTGACTGATTTAGTCTTTTAACGTTCTTCGGTATTTTTTACATGAAAAGCCTTTTTTAGCTTAAATAAAGAGTTAATAAGGAAAGGAGGAAGGAAGGAAAAAAGAAAGAAAGAGTAGTGGGCTACTTCGGGAGGTTCCGGATGCTGCCGAGCTGAGCCTGGAGCCATGACGTAATCAAGGAGCGACGACTGCTTGGATTGTTGTTTCTTCAAATCGTGGCCAGGCGAAACTCAGTTTGTTATTTGATAGACAAGGTAAGGTATAACCGTGTTTCTTTGGGGTTTTTAACTACATGCTTGGCTTATTCAAGTCGAGACTTATTTGAATATGGACTTGCAACTCCTCTGTCTTTAGACGCCTTCAACTTCCTTCTGCAAATGGAGGAAATCGCTGCTTTGTGTTTTGGCTGCAGCTAGCTAAGTCGGCTAGCTTCAGGGAAATTACTTTCTTATACTAACTTTGTGAAATGTCATGTTATACATAGGTATTTCATCTGATGGCACGTGGTATTTTGTAATTATGCATAAACACGCTCCATTTGTTCGATGTCAAATGTCAGAAAATCCCAGTTAACGAGGTAGTTTTAATTAACTTAGTTACTTTCTGAATGTGTGACTTTAGGTGTCATTGCAAAGATGCTAAAAACTGACTAAAGCCCAGAAATGAAAATTTGGCACCTCAGTAATGGTGACACATCTGCCATCTTGTTGACATTGCTCACGATAATTTTTCCTTAATTTAAGGAACATATTTTCAGGTTAGCTATGTAAGTCGAGCACTTGCCTTTGTGTGCCAGTGATTCATATGCCCCCACGTTAGAGCAACAAATGACTCCCATCTCAACACCACTTAGTTGAAAATAATAGCTCTGTAGTATTTCTGTTAGCGACTGATCACAAGCAAAAAAGAAATAGATGAAAGTGCAACAAGTAAACAGCAACAGTGTAGTGACACTAATGTTTAGCATTTAAAATAACCTACATGAATTTTGTGCACACCCTTTTATATGTGCTGAGTACAGACAGTTGTCCACTTACAGTGAACTGTAACCCAGGAAAATGGACGAATGGCATTTCGTGCTGTCACGATCTTGAAACTTACCTTGACAGCATTTTGTCATACAAACATTACAGTCGGTGATTAAATAGCTTTTACCTTTCATTTAGTCTATACATTAGTTTTAGTTAAAACAAACAAACAAACAAAAACTTTCCTTCTGCTCATTAATATGTACTTGGTCAAATATATAAAGTTAGCCATCTAAAAATAAACGCTTTATGTCAGTCAACAACAACAGAGAAACAGACTAATAATCTAAAATGACAATGATGAAGTATTAGTGGAAATAAGACATTTCTATTATTTCTGTTAGTGTCATACAGTTGTTTGCTGAATAATGCAAAATGCTGAAGTACTTTCATTCAGGCATGTAAGCAATAAGAAACATTCTTAAAAGGTTGTGTACAGTTACGATTCACATGTAGAGATTTACTTTGAGATAAAAGTTACAATGATATGATGCCAAGTTGAACTTTAAAAAGAAGAAGTAAAGTCAAAATTAATTGTTTTGCAATTCAAATTATCGAGAGGCAGAGTAGAATGAAACGTTGGTCCTTCTAGCTCAAAGACTGATATGTTTATTACATACCAGGAGGCGATAGATGCAGTGTCATAACTAATTCTGGGCAAATAGAAAGTTGTGATGGACGTTTCTCTAAACTTGTTTATTTATTTTTTCCTTTCTCTTCTCTCTTTCTCATCATTTTCCAACTTGCTCTGATTAGGAGACTATGGTGCTTTTGAAACACTGAAGAACACTCGCACCCTGACATGTCCTTGTCTGCTGTCATCCGTGATTTCTGTGGTGGGAAAGGCTTGAGAACAACTGCTTTTCTCCACAACAAAATAGTCTTTCAGAGGAACATTTGGAGAAAAATTTGAGCACTATAAAATAAAGAAAGAACAAACTACAGTATTTGTAAACCAGCCAACCAAAAGGGAGGAGAGGGCTGCAGTGTGGAAAGGGGGTCTTGGGGATGGGGTTGAAGAGCCAAAGGGGGACGTCATGGTTCACAGCGGCTCTGCTTCCCCAATGAAAACGACAACATCAGTGTCACCTCAGTTAACTGTTCCTGCGACAGCACCTCCTTTAGTGTCTACCTCTGGAGGTACCACAAATCAGGATCTGAAGCAGATCCCTACAAAGTTCATCACTGCAGACCTTACATCTAGCTTAGGTTTGACCCAGCCCTCTGCTTTGACACCTGCTGATACAAAACCCCATGTTGTTACTTCAGCAAACGCATTAAACACTAACTCGAGTCCGGCACCGGTCTTGACCTCTAAACAGACGCCAATCCCTGCTCAAGGCCCAGTCAATGGCCGTACATCAGGCCGAAGAAGGACTCCTAAGGCCTGCGACTGCTGTGGCCCCAACAGTGAGGGACACAATGTCAGAACCTTGGGTCGAGGGAGGGGGAGAGGAAGGGGGAGAGGTAGAGGGGATGGCAGGGACTTCGTGGACATGCCTAAAAGAAAAGTGGGGCAGTTGACACTTATCAAAAACTTTGACTTGACCAAGGAGAAAGTACAGGAAGTGAAGGATGAAAGTGACATGCAGGGGAACGACACTCAGTCAGACACCCCTGACGCCATGCCGGTCCCAGTCACCTCCCAAGATGGACCAATAAGGAACTGTGTTGCTTCAGAGAGAGGGGCTGTGCAGAAAAAGGAAGATTTGTCAGAAGTATGCTCAGTAGATGCAGGTGAAGCAGATAGAGGAGGTGGGGACAGAGGGGATGTGAACAAAAGATTGTTGGGAACAACATTCAGGGGAGCGCTCATGGTCCGAGGTCGAGGGGGAGGACACGCAAAAGCCATAACTCCATCAACAATGGAAGTTAATGCTCAGACAAAAGAGAGCGTTAAAGGTAGTGTTGTCATCAGTTCAAGGGCAGGTGCCTTAGCCCAGGCAATGTTGGTGCAGAAATCAGAGGAAAAACAAGATTCACAGATGCACCGCAGAGACCAAAATGATCCTCGCTCAGTTGATTGTCCGTTTGGAAATGGAGACACAGTAAACTTATCTGACACGGAAGGAGAGATAGAAGAGGACAGCATGATTGTGAGTGAGCCTACAGATGGGCAACTGTCTGTTTCATTGCAACCAGGTCATGCTTCAAGATTAGGAACTTTTCTGGACCTTGACTCTGACTTGCAGATGGACCAAATCCTTGATGGAATGGACCAAGTTCCTTTACCAGTATCTTTGTCCAATGGAAATGTCTCTACAGCAACAGACCGTGACCACACATCCACACCTATGGAGGTGGAAACTTCCCACCCATCCATGGCTCACCCTTCCAGCCACAGCCCTATTACGGTGAGCAGCGTGCAGAACTGCTGGGCTTTAAGCGACCACAGACTGTACTGTCAGCCTGGCACCTGGGCAAAAGATGAGATGGAAGAAATGTTGGTTAAAAATCAAGCAGAAGAAAAAAATAAGGATCCAGATACACAGAAAAAAGAGAGCCTGGAGCAGCTTACTGATGCTGTTCACGGTAAGATGTGATAAGAACACACACTTCCAAGGTCTTTCTGGCCGTCTGGTCTAATGAAGCATGCTAAATGATTGATGTTTTAACATGGAAACTTAAAGGTGCACCTCCTCAGGACATCGGCCCTTTTTCAGTCGCTTGATGTAAAACATTTACGAACCCGTTCATGAAACATAGATACACGCAGACTTGATCTTAACTTGAGTTTGTGCATCATTAAGAGCGCTTCTGGCTCTTGTCATTTTCCCCAAAACAGGCTTGTTTCCACAATAGAAAATAGTTTCATTGTTTGTTTCAATCACTTGCAACTGATTTTAAAGCCATTTTGTGGTAGGCCTACATGAACCGAGCACTGTTGATGTTAACTAACTTAAAATAGGTTTGATTTTTCTTTTCTTTGTAGCATCATATCTGTCTACACAGCATTAATGTGATATATTAATAGTACTAATACTCATCCTCAATTCCATAAGATATTTTGTCTCTCAGAACACAATTTTAATGAAAGATACATTTTTGTTTACCAAGAATTTGATCAAATCTGCACAAATTATACAGGATTATGTACTTTTGTTTTGGGGCAGCAACAAATGTTTGCAGATAAACTTTATAAACCAGAGAACAGGGGTTGAGGATGTGCAAGATCAATAGTTTGCATGTTCTTAGATTTAAAAATGCAAAACAATATAGTTTAGTACACATGCCTACATTTAATCAATTTTAAATGCTGTGATTGCTGGTAAAACAGATGAATCCATAACCATAACCTAATGATTCATATGATCGAGTTTCTATTGACTTATGTTGTAGAGTTTCTGGAGAGCTTCTATGTGAAATATGGCAGCTTCACTCCTCTCAGTGAATCTGATGTCCTGGAACACCTGAAGAAGAAAGGCAACTCTGACCTCAGAAACAGGTCAGCGCACACACACGCATGTATGCATACATACACAAACACACCAACATCTGATTTCAGCTCTGTGAGCACTGATGTAGAATGATTTTAAAAGTTGACAAGCTACATTTTCTTTGAGTTGAAACCATTTATTTTTCTCTTCTGAAGTGAAATCTGACTGCTTAAGGTTGTTTGATACGCAGACTGGCTCAGAATAACACCTATGTTTATATATCCCATCAACCTTGTCTGCGTGCACTTTCAGTCACAGTAAATCTTATCAGAGAACTGCATTAAGAACTGCAGATTTGACTAAATGAGAACTGTTAAAGTTGAGCCACACTTTACAGTTTAATAGACCATTTCTACTAGCGGAGTAAATCTATCCATTAATAAGAAGAAACACTCTTTCTTGTTTGATCCTAACTTTCACCAAGTCGGCAGTTTTTACATTATTGTAATGATGCTACTGTTTCGGGAAAGATCAGTTCGGAAACAGAAATGCCTTGATTAAAATCCCATTGTAACACTTTTATTTCTGGTAATGACCTTTGTGTTCACTTACTGTTTTTTTCTGAATTTCTTAAACAATCAACCCTTTGGCATCTGTCCTCTTATCTGAACCTGTCATGTTCTATTGACTGTCATTAAGAATGTATTAAACAGATGAAGTCATATTTGGAAATGTGGCTGCATTCTTCCTCACCGTGGGTCTGTTTCATATCTGTTGAAGTGGACTGGACATTAAAGGGGAGATGACTCGGTACAGGGCTGGGCTGGCTTCTGCTCCGATAGCTGGCTTCATGGTCATGTATAATAAACACACACTGAGCCTGGATGACCTCAGCACGCTGGAGGAACAGAACTGGCTCAATGACCAGGTAAAGAGAGGACAGAGAGGTTAACAGATATGCAGAATGCTTTCTCCATCCAGTAAATGCACTTTAATCTGTTATTTATAGATTCAAAAGTTGCTTTGTCTTTGCAGTCTTTGAATGACATTCATTTCTTGCTCTGTTCTTCTGACTTCAGATTATCAACATGTACGGAGAACTCATTATGGAGGCAACGGAGCACAAAGTAAGTCTGGGTGTGTCGTGTGCTTGTGCTTCAAATTTTATCATTACAAGATGAATATCTTAGTAAGTATCAGATCTAAGTGTATGAGAAAATGTTCACGTTTTAAAGACCTTTTGGGTGTAATGAGTTTTAACTTCTCTCTCTTAGGTTCATTTTTTCAACAGCTTTTTCCACAAGCAGCTCGTTGCCAAAGGTTACGACGGTGTGAAAAGATGGACTAAAAAAGTGAGGAGGAAGTCTTAACACTATCACTGACTGCAGCTGGATACGACTTTTATTTGCCACTTTGAGTGAGAGCTTTATTTTAGTTTACTGCAGGAAATCAGATTTAGCTTAACATGAGCATGTCTGTATGGTGTGATCGACTAAATTCAGCGTGTGAACTGCATACATTCAGCAAATCTTAAAACCACCATTTCCATCCAGCTGACTGCCAGACTTTGCAAGTAGAGGATGTCAGAAGTTTTTTTTTTATGCTCAACCTTTCTTTCTACAGTAGAAGGTATTTGAGTGTTCTTTCATACATTAGATCATTTGTACTTGAAAACCAGGCTTTTATATTGTTCTCTGTGTTTAATGACTATGTGGACTAATGCAATGCTTTGTTGTTCTTTGTATCTCATCAAGTTTATGGTAATTTGTGGGTTTCTTTCAGGTCGACTTATTCTCCAAGTGGCTGGTGTTAATTCCAATTCATTTAGAAATACACTGGTCTCTTGTCACGGTCACCATGGCAACCAAAACCATCAGCTACTATGACAGCCAAGGCATCGTCTTCAGACACACCACAGATGTGAGTGCCGCCATGCATGCTAATGTGTTTAGGTTTTTGTTCGTATGAGGCAAGATCACCAGACATAAGATTGCTGATGTCCTCGTTGGTGTTGTGTTAACACAAACCTGATTGCACCAGACCAGAAAACTGCCAAAACTTGAGCTTTTGTAGAGGTGGTCGCACTTTAATGATGATCAATTAATTAGGTGTATTTGCTTTGCAGCACCTCACTGCAACTTTATTCCAATGTCAGCAGTAAGGCTGTACTTAGTTTTTCACATTGTGCTTCTGCATTTTGACTTTGTCTTTGTGTTTGTTGTTAATCTGAGGTTGTGTTAACTCAATTTTAAGACCTAATAGTGATCAGATTATCAGATTATAAGCTTGGACACATACAATCATCGTATTAAAAGTTGATGTTCTTCCTTTTTCACAAGACTGTAGCTACTAGCAGCAAAGTTGTGATTTTGGGTGCCTGAAAGATTTCTACATAACTGCATTAATACCATGCAGTTTTGACTGCTGTGTAGATGTGGTCACATTTACAAAGGAGAAAGGTTTCGTGAAAAGTTGGATTGAACTATGCAGGCAGTATATGAAACAATGAGTTTAGCATGTCATAAACTCATTAAACCACATGTTTTGATAATGCAGTCGTTGTGTTTGGAGAGGTTGGGGTCCAGCTAAAGATTATGGAGATTAACACCAAGGCATGCAGTTTCCTGGTTAAATCTGTTTAACAAGACAAAAAAAGATTTGATTTATGTTCCTCTATGGCACTTCTTGTACAGTTGACATAATTTTTATGTCTCCTGAACTGAAATTTAAGCCACTGTTGAAGTTATGAACTTTTCTCTTTCTTTGGAATGTGAACGAATTACAGTGTTACACTCTTGTCTTCTGAGCATAACTCTGACCATGTGTGTGTGTCTTTGTTCTCTCCTATCAGAACATTATGAAGTATCTTTTGTCAGAGGCGAGAGAGAAGAAGCAGTTAGCTTTCCAGAAAGGCTGGAAGATAACCATTATCAAGGTAACCGTATCATACTGTGTTCATTTTGTGCCTTTAAAACCTTTACAGGCAGTTATTTGCAGAGCTCACTGTAGAATATGGAAAGCATATCAAATATTGAGATAAAGATAAAGAAACTATTTCATGGACATTATAATATCATCTTGATTTTGCTGGCATGTGCCTGTTATAAGGAATGTTTGTCTAACACTCATCCAGCATCTTTACTTTTTAAATGGTCTGTGTTGAATTAAAGCAGATAAAAATAGAACAAAAACAGCTCTTAAAATCAATAGAACATAAAGTAATGAGTAAAACAGAACACTGTACCACAGCTGGTCCAGCTTGTAGATTCAACGTATGCAATATTTCATGAAACATTTTGAATCTGTGCGTACCTAAATATGCCAGCAGGAGGGCATTAGGGTTATTTAAAAAGTCAAGCCAAATAAACTGAATATAAGCCGCACCCTCTAATATTAAAAAGAAAATCCATCCGTACATCCAAGCTGCGGGTGTCCACATTGTAATATGAGATATTTACACAGAAAGATGTAAGACATGAGGATTTTTAATTAAATGTGTATGCTAACGTAAACAAATACATACTGCAAATGCTTTTTTCTCCGGGCAGTGCCTGTAACACCGATGATTTTAACTTAAAGACCTATCGGTAATGCACAAAAACGAGGTGTAAATGCTTTTTTTTTCGAACAGTGCCTGTACCACGGCTGAAAAAAAAAATCTCATCTTAATTTTACTGGTCTAATGTTACAAGGCAAAATGTTTTTTAACATCATGAAAAAAAAAAAAAATTATTCGCACCGTATTTTATGCCGCGGTGCTCAAAGCCTGGGAAAAAAGTAGCAGCTTATAGTCCGGAATTTATGGTAGATACTATGTGGGTGAAGCTG
Source organism: Leuresthes tenuis (assembly GCF_036924035.1). NCBI lineage: Eukaryota > Metazoa > Chordata > Actinopteri > Atheriniformes > Atherinopsidae > Leuresthes > Leuresthes tenuis. The sequence goes on along the minus strand of NW_027325361.1, from coordinate 8,972,789 downwards.
TTATACATTATAAAGCCAAATCGTTTGTTTAAAGTATTAAATTCACTTCTGTTTATTAAATTACTAATTAAGTTTGGTGAAGGACAGCAGCTAAATTCTGAAAAAATGGTCTGCTTTATTGCTTCTTGAATGCTTGGCTGTTAAATGTGCATTAAACAGTCTGATAGTTGGACAGAAGTGACCATGAAAGGGACCCCGCTGCTCAAACCAGGAACCCTCTTGCTGTGAGGCGTCAGCTCTAACCACTACACCGCATGCACCCCTCAATTATTTGGAATAAGAGTTATACATTGTCTGGCACATTGACGTTAATGAGACATATTTTTCTAATTAAAAATGAGGAAAACAATTTCGGCCTATGCATCCTGAATATCTGTTATATTCAGGTTATTTTTCAGTCTCTTCACACTACAAAGTCAAATAAACAACACAGCAGCATGCATATAACTGGATATGTTTAGAGACGTACACCTTGTAGTCCAGGGGCTTTTAGCATTGTCTGCCTCCCTGTTTGATTGTGACTTGTTGACTTCTCAGGGTATTCCTCAGCAGAAAAATGACAGCGACTGTGGAGTTTTTGTCCTTGAGGTGAGAGTATTTCCTGTGTCCTGTTCCCTTTTTTTTTTTTTCACTCTCTTAGCTTTATTTATCTTGTTTCACAGCCAAATAAATCTGCTTCCTGCCTCTGGTTTCTATCAAGCTTTTATCAGTTTTTGCCCTTTAATGTGGAGATTGGGGATCTTTTTTACATTGCTGTCCGTCTTTCTTTGTCAGTACTGCCGTCGTCTCTCAGTAAAGCAGCCCCTGCTCTTCAGCCAGGATGACATGCCTCGCATTAGAAAGAGAATCTACAAGGAGCTGTGCGACTTTCGCCTCAACGACTGAACAGCTGCGTAACGGTTGCCTTCACTTACTGTCTGCTTCCCTGGTTACATAAGATGTTCTGTCCAAGTCTGTCATTTAGCATTTCTCACTGACAGTCTGTTATATAAGCTAACACAACTTGGCCATCTGTATTCCAGGGAGCCCTAAGTGCCACGTTCCTCTTTGACTGACAGCAGTGGCGATTACTTGAGATTTTCTGTAACTTTGGGAGTTCAATATCAGTCTGTAGCCGAGCGGAATCTTATTTGCAAACTTGCAGAGAACTACTGAAGTGGCCTCCTACTGACCCTCGAAAATGTTGGACACTGGACACTTCACGTTGCTTCTGCTTTCTACATTTGCTGTCCTGAGAGGATTTAATCTGTATGGCCTAACAACAACAACAACAACAAGAGAACACAGTGCTAACTTTGACTGTGGAAGCTGTTACACCAACATGTACCAGGTGTGCTGGTCAGATCAACCTTCATCCCAAATGGAGTGGCCTTACCTCCTAAAGGGCCATTTTAACATGAATGACATTTTTAACAGTTCATTTTATGCTGGACTTTACAGCTGTAGTGTACTTACAGTTATGTGCATGTTTTATAACATGTTTGAAAAGCTAGCATATGTGATACAGTGGACCAGCTGTTCACTTAAAACTTGAAGGTCTAAGTTAATTTCCCTCTCTTTGCACGGTTTGAGGCCTATCCGTTGAAGTCAGAAATATCCGTTGAATGTTCTGATCATGTTTTTTTTTTTTTTCTTCTTCTTCTTCCACAAACTACTGGCTTCAAACCGGGATCAAGATTTTGCAACATCATTTTTTGTCCAAAGTGTCTGGTTTATGACACCCTGCTTCAACCAGTTTCTTAATAAAATTATAGTTTTTGATGATATTTAGTTATTTTTCCTTTGCTGTGAGCACATACTTGTGTTGAATTTTAAGCCAGCATAGTCCAGCCCTTTATTGAAAACCATTTCAAAAATACTTCTCACAGTTGAGTCCATGCGTCTTTCAGGCTCATTTGTAAATTTTCTGTTATGCTGTAAAACTAGTTGCTGATACAAGGACCACCAACTTTATGCTGTGCTTCAGAGTATGGATGCATTAACACAGGTGCGTGATTAGAGTGGCTTCCCAACAGTGAGAGAAGTGGACCTCAGCCACTTTGATTAAATTCCTCTGTCCAACCTGGATTTGTTGTTATGTTCACTTATATGTATTTACAGATTGTGTTGTACCTTTACTGGCCTACTACTGTGTGTGCTTGCTTTTGCTAAAAACCACAATGGTTTCCAGACTGTTTTTATAGTTGTTATTAAAAGGCCAATACTGCTGGGACATTTGATGCACATTTATTTCAGCAGTTATTAAATGCTTATCTACAAAAGTCCTTGAGAGATAGTTAAGGTTAAAATAAGAATGGAAAGAAATGATAAGAATGGGTTGTTAAAGTAAGGAGAGTAAGTCACATGCAGGTTCCAATAAATCTTGAAGGAACTGGCATGTAGAACGTTTAACAACCCTTAAATATTTCTATTTTTTTTAATGTTTTAGAACTAAATGGCTTTAGTTCATGTTTTTTTCTCATCTGTCTACATGGGTTTGCCAACAATGACAAAACAACAGCATGTTTTTGAGTGGTTTCCTGCTGAAATAATTAGATATTTAAATAAGTATTCAGATCTGCTGTCCAGCTATTCCACGGGCTGACACAATTATGAAACTTTAGTAGGGGACTGCCCTATGAGTGAGTTGCGATTAATGGCTTACTCTATTAACTTGTATGTACTGTCATAGTATAAGCCTGCTAATAATTTAAAAATGTACTTAATCTGATAAAGAATTAGAGTTATTGATTTATTAACATATAACAGATGTCTTTATTGTCGTCTAAGGAAAAACTGCACAAGGCAGATATGTTGGTAGAGCAAAATAAGACCATAAACTATCAGTTAGTCATTCATCTCTATCAAATGGTAAAAATGTACCACAAAAAGTAAAAAAATATTTTTACTCAGCTGTCATTCAGAGGAATGAAGATTATCACATGTATGCTGGCATGACCTTTAACTACATTGTGGTCTATTGTGACAGGCTTGCCTTATTGACTAAGGTGCTCATATTCAAGAGGGTAAACTCCTGTCTTTATAAGGTCTTCCAGTTGATGATACATGTCAGAGTGAAGACCAAGCCTGCAGGTTGAGAGTCTTGCGTGTAGACATGTGAGGCGGGACTGTCTGAAGGTACAGGTCAGAAAAGGAAATTTCTTCATCACTGAGAGTTGCCATCATCATTCTGATGTTTGAAACCACCAACAGACTTCCTAAAACCATCTTCCGAGCCAAACTGGATTATTATATACAAGTGGCTCTGTTGGATGGGTATCACACAAACTAACAGATGTTATGAATGAGATCTGAATTCCTGGAGATGGGAAAATCTTACGGGCTGCACGGTGGTTTTGTCACAGCAAGAGGGTTCCAAGTTCAACTCCCGACTGGGGCCTTTCTGTGTGGAGTTTGCATGTTCTCCCCATGTATGTGTGGGTCCAAAAACGTGCCATAGTCCACAAACATGCATGTTAGGTTAATTGGTGTCTCTAAATTGTCCCTAGGAGTGAGCATGTGTGGTGGTTTCTCTGTGTGGCCCTGTGATGGACTGGCGACCTGTCCAGGGTGTACCCCGCCTCTCACCTGATGACCGCTGGGATAGGCTCCAGCCCCCACGCGACCCAACCAACGGATTAAGCGGGTATAGAAAATTGATGGATGGGAAAATCTTACAGAGGGAAAAAAAAAAACACCAATTAAGCACTACAACTCTCAGACCATATTGTTAGAGTGGCCAAAATGGCTGCCCTATGGGAGAATGCACCTGAATGATACCGTGACCACAAGAAATCAAATCCTCTCATCTAATGAAATTAAGATTTATTTATTTGCCCACAGTTGTCAGCAGTGTGTGTGGAAGAAGCAAGGTACTGAGCATCTCTATATGAATATCACGCCTACAGTAAAATAGAGTGACAGCTGCATCATGCTGGGTGGATGATTTACTGCAACAGGGACTAAGAGATCAGTCAGGGTAGAGGGAACAGATGGACATAGAAAAACAACCTGAAGCAAAATGCTAAAAGATCACAGGAGGTCTTCTGTACAAATCTGAATATCATTGTGCCCCAGCCAGAGTCTGGACCTGAATCTAGTAGAACGGGATCTCTGGAAAGACCAGAAAGTGGCTAACACTCCCCATGCAAGTTGAGCTTAAACCTTTCTGCCAAGAAGACTGAGTGAAGCTTTAAAAAAGCATTCCAAATTTGTTGTGCAGTTCCCAAAAATAACTGATGCTGCTTTTAAAGCCACAATATGTTAATCACGTACTGCATCAAGTTGATAAATACTCAAATTTATTTGTAAGGCACAATTCAAGAGCAGCTCAAAAGGTGGCATAAGACAAAATGTGAAAAGGTGAAATTTAAGAGAATAAAAACAAACCACAAAAAAATAGGAAAATAAAATATACTATGCAGTAAAATGTAATTATCAATATCTTTCTATCAATTCAATCAGTCAAATGGCAGACGGGAAAGTCTTATATATAGATAGATTCATGTTTGGTTTAAAAGAAGAGCTGGTGCAGACCTGCAGTCCTATGGGAGTGTTTTTCCCCACATTATTAGTGCACCAGAACTGAAAGCAGCTTCTTGATATTAACTTGGAAGACAAAAAGCAAACATGCTCTGTATGACTTGAGGTGCCTAAACAAATCCTTGATATACAAGATCTGGAATCTAATTTGGCCCAAAAACAAGTTAAAAACACTTAGACATTTTGTCATCAGGAGAGGTGTGTGTAGATTGATGAGAAGAAAACCTTCTAAAATCTTAGAATCTTAGAGTCTCCTCATAAAAGATAAAGTACTAATGCACTACTAAACAATCTCCAGAAGAGGGAGCTGCATATCAGCAACTGTGTTTCTTGCTTTCTATATTAATTTATCTATTTATCGGCTTTTGCTCGGAACACAAGGTTAAAACATGCCTGTAGTCTTGGAGCTCAATGAATGTTTAGTGTTTTGCTGTTGGGCACCTCACCAAGGACTCCTGCTAAAAAGCAAGAGCTCGACCCGTTCTCAGGATGCTCACTTGTTTGAGACTGACATCAGTGCTATGCACCATAATGTCATAAATAAAATCTAACAAATTCAGGGTTGCGTAAGGCTGGCGCCCATCCCAGCTGCCATTGGGCAAAAGGCAGTGCACACTCTGGATGGGTCCATCACAGGGCCACATATAGACAAACAAACTATGCACACGTGAGGATTTTAAACCACCACACAACCGTGCAGCCCGAGGCTGGATCTGGTTTGAGGTTATTGCAGATATTACAACATTTCTATATTTTTCAGATTTCCACAGCAGAAAAATAAATTGTTAGCTTTTTTCGGATCATTTTGCGATAGTTAAGAGTTACTGAAAGACTCAAAGATATTTTTTTCCCCCATTACCATTCCAATAACGTTGCTTTACTGCCAGCAGTGAAATGCCTGAAACATAGCCATCATGGAACAATGGAGCTTCTTGACTATGCCTCAGGATAAGATAAGTAGAAATATGTGTTGGAAAATGTTTTATGTCAAATCTTGAAGGACAGGTCATTGCAATTTTAATGTGGTATTAAAAGATTTTCAAAAAATGTCTTCTGCTCTCCAGTTGCAGCAGTTTGCAGTGAGTACAGAAGAAAACAAGAGTTGGCTCTAAAGACCTTTATATGATGCAGTATATGATGATGAGGCTGCATGAAAACTGTATTTCCAAATCAAAAAGAGAACATAGAAACACATCTTTTACTAAAGTTAATACTAAATTCTTCAGTTCAACTTTATTAAAAAAAAAATCAATTCCCAGAAAATGAATCTGTTGCAACTCTGATAGCAACTTGATATCAGTTTTTAGATCCTAAAATACTGGGATGTACTAATGTTTTTTTTTTACAATAGGGTTTTGCCCATGACGAATTTGCTATTGGTCCAAATAATGGAAGCGATCAAAAGAAAGAGAAAAAAGTGTGAAAGAAATAAGAGAAAACTATAGTGCCAGTTTTATTAGCAACTGAAGTCACCATAGTATAGATGCAGAAAGAAACAAATGATCATAAAAGAGTCTCTGTCAGGAGTCCATCTATTTTCTATACCACCTTAATCCAATTCAGGGTCGCAGGGGGACTGGAGCCTATCCTAGCTGCCTTTGGGCGAGAGGCGGGGTACACCCTGGACAGGTCGCCAATCCATCACAGAGCCACACAGAGACAAAACAAGAAAAATAGCAATGCACGCTCACGTTCACTCCGAGGATCAATTCAGAATCAACAATTAACCTGACATGCATGTTTTTGAACAGTGGGAGGAAGCCCGAGGACCTAAAGTGACATGCAGACTCCACACAGAAAGGCCCCATCAGGGATTCAAGCCAAGAAGCTTGGTTTAAGGCAACAGTGTTAACACCATGGGGCCCTTAGGTGGTGAAATGTGATGTAATCACATTTCAAAAATAAGCTTTTTCAATGCTTTTCTACAACAAAATCTAATATTTTAGAGAGGGGAAAGTATCTCCACACTTGGCCTCAGAAAATGGCCCTCTCCATCACCACTCGACCACGTTATTGCCACTTGAACAATATTCTTTACTGTGAAAAATCTTTAGATAATCTGTAAATCTTTTTAAATCCTGTGCCGTAGTCGTAATATTTCTCAAAGTGTTTGCTGAAGGCATCAGCATGAAGACAAACACCACACCTGAATGTCAGAGATCAGAATAGGACAGGTTAACTTATCCCTCAGAGGATGCCTGAAGCTATGGGTATCATCAAAGACTTCTTGGCTGATCTCCTTTTGAGTTTTTGGCTGTGGTAATGTAAGGCAGTCCAGACATCCATTAGTATGTGAGGTTGTCTTCATTTTCCTTTCCCATTAAATCTAATTCAGCTCTGCATAGGCAGGTTAAGTGCTGCAGAGGGCTGCTTTATCTCACTAATGTGGGGAAACTATAGCTCATAGGATGAGCTGATAAGTGGCAGGAAAAAACTGCTCTCCCTCTGTGGGAGGGTGGGGTGAAAGCTTGCTGGAATAGGTCAGACCTTCTTTGTTTTCTTTTACTCCACTTTCCTCTGCAGGGCATTGTGATGCCCAAATGTCTGGACCCCCTAAATTCAACTTTGACCTTACTGTCCAGAGACAAATTTAATTTGTAGCCAGGGCTTAGAATAATTACAGCTGAGAGCTCCATATCCAGAGCATCCAACGAAAAGGATGAGGAATCTAAAATACATATAAAAAACAGAAGCTCAGAGCTCAGAATAAAGGTGTCATTGCTGATGAACTAAGATAATTCAGTTTTAAAAGCGCAGCAGTAAAGGTGGTCAAAGTAAAATGTAACACTTTAAAGTAGTGCCAACCCAGTAGTTTTTCTGCCGTTTTCCTTTTGGAAAAGCTCTTCAGATTAGTAAAGCTGTACTGAAATACTTTAGTCTTTTTCCTGCTTTGGTTTGGGAAAAAATGTCACATAGGCTTAGAAAACAAAACCTGGGTAGGGTAAGAAAACAATCATGATTAGGGCTAAATAGCATTCATGGATGCTATTTTAATCCTTCATGTGCTCTTGCTCTCACAGCAACTAGAGGTTGTATATTCTTTGAATAATTTGGCCTTAAATGCCTACATGAACAAAAGCAGCGTGGGCACACTTTGAGGAGGAGGAGGATAGTTTCACCAAAAAGCACTCAAATGCAACAAACACCTCAACAAGCACATAAGTAAAGTCAAGAAATATTAATGGTAAGAATTTGGAGAAGTCGCAAATCATCTATTTATTTCAGACTATCAGATTTTTTGGTGTGAGATGAGGTGTGTAAGACCAGTCTGAAACCGTTTCAATGAAATGCATGAACATTCTAAATGTTCTTGTGAATAGTAAATTTCATGTAGTAAATAGTCAATGTCAAACTCTGCTCCTCACATTTCATAGAAACAGACTTTAAAGAATCATGCAGAACACACGTAAAACATAATCAGGTCTTACGGCTGACGTGATAGTTTGGGTAAAGACCCTCCAGTTAGCTTGTTTCATTTACCCCATCATAAAAACCTGTCACGCAGTCTCATATCATGCTGTATTATATTATTACAACTACATTTACACTGAATCTTCTCACTGTTCCTAAAGATTTGCCTTATCTTGTTTTCCATGACAGTGTTTCTGTTCCTATGGAAAAAAGAAAAAAAATGGCAAAAATCGCAGCAGTCTGCTTAATAGATAATTATTTTAGTATTTGCTTTTACCAAGGATGATTCACTCAGTTTCATTAGTTTGTATTGAATATTTCTGCAGTAATTAGGGAAAAATCTAGTAGAAGGATTGAATTGGGTAGCTGGATGAAGTGTGGGCATGAAATGAGGGATTTGTCTTAAAGGAGATAAAAAAATGAGGATAAAGCTCTGAATATGAGCAAAAAGAAAAGTGCGGATCTTAAAAGGACAAACATGGATATCGAATGAACTAAAGAAGCTGGGTCAAATGAGAAAAGACAAACCCAATGGTTTGGGAAGATCTTAGAAGGTCAGTGCTGCAGGAAGGATGCAGTAATCACAGATATTCTGTAGCTCCAAACACTCTATGTGGACAAGAGACTATAAAAAGTACTTATGTAAAGGCAGAAAGAAAATTAGGGCTATGGAACACATACACACACACATCAGCTCATTTCTATCCTCTTCTCTGTGATTACATACACTTGATCCTAATACAGTCCTAACCCTAACAAAGTCTTTCTCATTTACACATTACTCTTTTATTTTCAGGCAATTAAATAAGTGTGAAATACAAGCTAAACCTCAGCACCATTTTCTACGTTCATCTCTGCTCTGCTAGAACTAGATTTTACAACAGCAGCATTGTATGTAAAATTATCACACACATAAGGGTGACTTTGGTTATGTCTAGTCCACGTGTAGAAAGATGTCAGAATGGGATCCTCTCATTTCTCTGTTTTGTGTCACCTTGTTTCTTCTCTTCTCCTTCCTGGGTGATCTGGATATTAATCTTAGCACAATTTCTTGAAGGATATCTCAAATGTTTTAATACATCTGGAGGAGAGATGATACTTGTCATGTAGCCATGAGACAGGGTGTGCAGGTGTACCCTTAAAGAAGTCTTTTTTTTCACCAATGACTGTGCAGAATCGTAAAGTTAAATAAAAATAAAATCACAAATTTGCCATCACAAAGACTGAAAAGATGGTGTGCCACACATACTGTATTTCATAAATCTTTAAATCTTTAAACTGAGACTCTGATGCAAGAATATCTCATTCTATCCAAAACTGATGTCACAGCTCCTGTCTTCTTATATCCCTTTCTTGCCTCATCTGCGTCTCTGCTGCCTGATGCAGGGATAAAGATGTAAAAAGAGGAGGGAAATATTTAAACCAAGTCTGTGTTAGCAGCCATGCAACTACAGTTGAGTTTCTGTGCTTTGGTTGCTTCTCTGAAAAAAGGTTTGGTTAGCAGCCATGTTAGATTTAAATCTTCTGTGCTGACAGTTTTTTACTTGTATACCTGGCTGCAGTCTGTATAATATGTCAGCATTCCTGTGTGAAGTGATTTCTGTACCCCTTTGTTGCCAAGTGCTTCAGAAAAAAAGTGTTGGGTTTCTCTTTGTGTAAAATACCTTGAGATTAGTTTGGGAAGTGCCTCTCAAGTTGAAATGAATTCACTAAAATACTGTTGCTTCCCAATTACAGAGTGCAAACCAAGTTATAACCTCAGAATAACAATTAATGTGTTCATTTTTCAAATTATGTAGAATGTATCTCGTATCCTGAAAAAAACCTGCCCACACAGGTGTACAGTGTCATGGTGTCAGCTGGTGCCTCAACAGTCTTGCCTCCTTTCCCCTCTCTCCTCTCTGTGTGCTTAATTGCAGAGCCAGCTCCTGGTGCGTGAAGCAGGTGCAGCTGCAGCTCATTATCCACACTCCTCATGAGAACCTGTTTGCTTCATCCACTCCTCACCAGACTGTTGCACTGCATATACAGTAAATGAGGGCTCCTCATAGATTCTTTGCCTCCAAGCCTTGTTAAGTTTTTTTCTCTAATCCTGCTTTTGTTGTGTCAGCTGATATCCCATAATCCTGATTATTCACTGTCCTAAACTGCTTTGGAGACCAAACTTCCTTTCATTCATCCATTCCTTTGCACTTCTTGAGTCATTTGTGGTTGCCAATTCACATTGTATCACATTCATTATATTTCTTACATCAATAAAGAAAGACTGCATGAAAGACATTCATTTTGATACCCACGGTTATGTTATGTACCTCTTTGTCTTTACTTTTACTGGAAATCTGGTGATGCTACCTTATTTTTAATTTTTGAGGGCATAATGCTCTGCCTTCTTCATTTTTTCAAGAAGGCACAGCATTACAAAGTTCTGAAAATCATAAAGTTGAGATTTGTGATGGACTGTATGGTGAATACTTGGTTAATTTGTCAATATTTACCTTCTATCCATCCATTTTCTGTACCCGCTTAATCCATACTTTGGACAGATCATGAGTCCCTCACATGGTCAAAACGGAGACAAACAACCATTCACTCTCACTCCTGCTGTCAATTTAGATTCACGAATTAACTTAACTTGCATGTTTTGGAAGGGAGAAAGCTGGAGTATCTGGAGAGAACACATTCATGCTCAGGGAGAACATGCAAACTCCACACAGAGAGGCCAAAGTCGGGATTCAAACTGGAAACCATCTGGCTGGGTAGGGACAGTGCTGTCATTACTTACCTTTCCCTGGCTTTTCTGATCCCATTTTCCAGATTCTCTTCACCACGGCATCTTGCTTTCCTGTCTGATTCTTTGAGATCACCTGTCATGTATGATCTCTGCCTGTTTTCTGTTAGCCTGGCAATGTTGCTGGAGTTTCTGACCTTTTCATCTCCTACGAGATTGTGCCTTTTTGTTTGCTTTCCTATCTGCTAAGTTTGCCTTGCTGATTGGTTACCAGTGTTTCACCTATGCCATGTTAGATGATCTGGGCTTTCACTTTGGGTTGGTGCTCATCTCTGCTTCTGAGGCTTTTCCTGATTCCACACCATATCAATCATGATAAAAACAAAAGTGGGGTAAAAAAAAAGTGCCTATTAAAAATATCAGACCTAAGAAGCTGACCTGGGTATTAAATATGAGACAAACTAAGCCTACTGGGAAGGTTTTTCTTCAACGTTTTTTGATGGTAGTGCATAAAAACTTGAATATAGCTGATTTTTCTATTTTTAGAAGCAAAAACACACAAAGGTTTACACATTTACACACTGACTCATTTACTGGCACAAAATGAATTATCACAGATCTGGTTCCTTTTTAAGCCATTGTTTGAGCATTCATTGATTCAGTCAGTCATTTCAGTTATTCAGTCACTCAGTCAATCAGGGTTAGAGCATCTGTAAGCACCACACTGACCCAGCAGTATTTACTCATCATCTCCCCTCTGCAGCTTCCTGCATAACTCTGCCAGCTACTTTACGTCAGTCCTATAGCGTGCTGGTATATACAGTACATCTCTACATTTTAATCTGTCATCCTTTATTCATACAAGGCACAGTAGCTCCCATTTTGAATTGTATCAGCATATGTGTCATAACAATCAGTGGGTCCAAATGCTGATCTGAGCTGACTGTTGTGCAACAGATGGGCATCTTAATCTTCTCATGATCCCTGCCTCCATCAGCACTTCTGCCATATTACTATGGCATCTGTGCATCTTAGCAGAAACAGCAGATGATGCAGACATTCATTTCTGAGAACATTGATGACAAAATGAGCTGATTAAGTTGCAAACCTGCCTAAACAGGTTTGATATTTGGCTGAAATAGGCTGTTATTGTACTACTGGGCACTTTTTTCTACATTGATGACCCACAAACGTTTTTTGTAATGTTAGGAAAAGTTGTCTCTTTCAGAGATCACAGTGGGAGTTTTTGAAACAACCTTGGCTTGTATTACTTCTAATTAGTGATGCTATGATTGCTTATTCTCTATTGCATTTCATACAGATTAGCAAATTTGTATTGTTACTGTGGGAATGATAGTTTAGTCAATAAAATACAGAAATTTGGCTTGCATCCGATTAAAAAAAAAAGTCACACACTAGTAGCTCTTTGAATTTTAAAGCCTAGCACTGTTTTGCTATGTGTGATGTTTTCTATTGAAACTTCCTTGGTTAAATCTATTATTGTGCTATTCTGCAGATACTTTTTGGTTAAATCCATGATCATGTGTGCATGTGTTCTTGCTTCGTTATATGCAGTAAAACTTCAGATGTCTATTCATTACCTTCAGGACCACATTGTAATGGGGTGAAACCTTAAGCATGTTACTTTACAAAATAGGAATTATATGGAATATATAGCAACAGAAGATTTGGCTGATTATTTTTACTTTTTTTTTTTTAGAGTAAATGTAGCCAGCAGAGGAAGCGGTAGAGATGAATAGACACTGATCAGGTTAAATGGTCTGTTAATAACCTCAAGTACTCCTATTGTTGGTGAGATAGACAGAGAAAAGACCAACACAGTGACGCATGCAAAGGCTTTACTGTATAAGTTTCCTCTTCTTTATGGTCCTACAGCTTTGAATAGCCTTTAACTTCTCTCCTTATTGCCATGACAATGCCCATTAAGTAAATCAAAACAAAATGTCTCTGCCATCGTAACCATTTAAGGTTTCCTCTACAAGAGGTTCTTAAATAGAAGTGACGACTTAGGAAAATTAGCCATTTTAGCTATCAGGAAATGCAATTTGGCTTCATATGCTGAATAACACAGAGATGGATTTTCATTCTGTGAGTTGGTTTACACAGAGAAACACACCTCTCTACTCTAACTGTAAGGAATGTTGTTGATATTTTGCTTTCTCTGACTTGTACCCTATCATAATGTTTCAGTATTGTTGGAAATGAACTCTCTCGATATGAGTTTAGAACTTAAGTTCTAAAAAAGATTAAGAGAGGGGTTGCAGATCTGGATAGACAAAAAATAAGGGGAAAAAACTACATTGTTTAAATAATGCAAAATAAATGCAATGTATGGTTCTTTTTGCTGGGTACTAAACGAAAAGCTAAAATACAATCTAGTTTCTACACTTTGGCTTCTGTAATGTTTTAAAACATGTAGCTTTGATGTTGGGCTTTTTTTTGTCTTTATGTTTAGTGAAAGTAACCGTCTCCTGGCTGTTCCTTAAAAAACACACAAAAAAAAGCTCCCTATTAGCCCTGAACGCCCCTCCAAAACATTGCTCAAAGCTACTTTTCCACCTTTTTATAAAAATCATGTCCTTACTCTCAAGTTTAAACCAGATTGGTCATGCAAAAAAAAGAGCACAGACAATGCAAACCTCTTAGTGTGGACTAAGTGAACTCCTTTTTTTCCCCAAAGTTCTAGATGACTAAGTTAGCAAAGCTGTCGGTTACAGCCCTGTTACATCTTGAGAGGTTGCCCGTTCAAAGCTTGGCTGCTTTGCAGAGCGAACTTCCGGCCTGGGGATTTAAAAATGTGTTGATACAATGCTTTTAAAAAAGTGAAAAAACAAGCTTCCAAGCTTTGGAAAGCTAAGTTTCCGCAGACATTTCTGTTTGAAATGAGACAGAGGCAGCAATAAAATGGTCAGGCAGTGTTTCAAGGCATTAAACAGCTGTTGTGTTAGTGCTGCAAAGCAGAATCAGTTTTTTACAAGATTTTCTGCCAGTGTAGCAGAGGGGGGTTGGGCCTTTTGTTCTTAAGATTAAAGGGAAATCACGAGGCTCTATTTTATTGCTCAGTCGATGACAGAGATCTGATATGAAAGAACCAATTTTTCTGTGAGCCTTGATGCATTTGCAGGACGCCACTAATATTATTTTCTCCTGTTATTATTACCAAAATAAATCACATGTAGCAGATAAAACTATCAGTTAATCCATCCTTTACTTTTTAATATAGCTTTTTTTGTTTACATTTTAGAACTACCATGAAACTCCAACTGCTGATGTCTCAAAATTGAAGTGGAAATTGAAAAGTAAAGGTAGATGCAATAAAAGCACCTCTGGTGTTCATACTTTTGCATGTATTAGTTAAGCTTTTCACAGTAGATAAAACAAAACCACAATCAAAATCTGGCAGCGCAAATGACTTTTTCCAATGTTGTAATGGTGGCTGGCTTCAAACTTATATCCCAGAGGAGATACTCAGACATTTATTGGCATAAATATTGAGACATTCTGCCGCAGATATTTGCAAATACATCAGCTTTTAGCTATTGTCTTAGACAATGTCGTGTCTGATGTTTACCATTCTGTGCAAAGTTGCCTTGGGAAAATGATAAGAAGTCTGTTAATTGCCATCTGTGTAAGGGAGTTATGGTTCTGAATCAGGATATTTTGAGAATAACATACTCCCCAGTAAGTTTGTCCAAGAATAGGCTCAAAATTACGCTCACATCTTGCAACATCTTCAAGGTCACTAAGAACAGGCAGATTCTACTTAACGAGGACCACACCCTCAGTAAGTCAGAGATTTTGGGGAATCCGGGCTTGACACATCTCTCCAGACTTGCTGCATCATTCTGTTATTCTGATACGGACCTGGTTGACAATAAAGGTTTCTGTGTTTGACCAAGTCTGTATCAGCAGAGTTCTTCCTGCATCATCTACACACGGCTGTTTGAAGGCGACCATCCCCAATACACCACAATAATCAGTGGATTCTACACACAGTCTGAAATTTTGGTTCTGCATAATGCTCTATTTGTCTAGAGTGCTTATCTGAGTTTGTGTTGCTTGAGAGATTAATCAAGGCTAATGCAAGAGATTGCATAAATGTAGATATTTCTACAGAAAGTTAGTAGAGATATTTCTGTACGTGTGCGTGTTATTGGTTGCATTTTTGTGTGTGTCTGCCTGGTCCTGACAGATTGAGGTTTGTTTTGTGGTGTGATGGGAAGAGAATATTCTGAATTTATCATTTCATGTATGAAGTTTGATTGTTTTCCTTTTTCATCATTCTATTTTCATGTAGCACAGTGCAGCTGGACATGATTGAAATGATTATCCGGTATAGCTCCATGGTGCTGTCGCAGATCGAAGGTCTGTGGAACAAGAATAACACTGAAAAAGTGCAATTCAAGACTCAAGAACTTTCTCATTTTGTGCAAACACAATGAAATTGCAATGATATAAATCTCAAATAGTGCATATGTGTTTAAAACTTAACATATACGGTACCAGTCAAATTTTGAACGAACCTATTCTTTCTAATTGAAAGGGAAGTGTTACTTTGGGGTGGGTGTGTTGTGTGGTGGAAGTAGGACCCGGATGCAGATATTTAAACTGAAAAACCTGATTTATTTAAACAGTCCAACAAAAAGCGCGGCTGAGCCGGTATACAAAAACCTGACTAGATCTGTGAAAAACCTGACATGGATAACAAGGACAACCCCGATAACATGAGTGACAATGGCATGGATGATGGTGAGGATCTGGCAAAGGAACATGGAAAAACCTGAGAATAAATACTGAGGGGAGGTGATTGGTGAGTGAATGCATCTGAGACAAAACACAGCTGATGACCAGGGCAAAAGCGACTGAGGGAAAAAAACATGGCAAAACTAAACATTAACCAGACACTTAACCTAACAAAACTAACAAACATGACAGGAAGATGTGTACAAATTTGATCATTTTGATTTTCTCGGCGCAAGAAATGAGACAGGACTGAGTAACAGTACAAACATATAAGGTAAAGTATGTAATAGATGTAAGGGTGCAAAATGCATCAGCAACCACAAATAAAGTGCGGGGGAAGGTCTTGGTTGATAGCCATGGATGTAACTTCACCACCAAATCTAACTGCATTACAAACTGATTTTCCCATCTATTGAAATTGAAAAATCCCAAAATGCTGTGAGTTTATGCACCTATATTCAGTTATTTGCATGTACTGTCCAAAAGATGAAGAGATACATCACAAACTTCAATATACATTACGTTTTGTGACAGTTTCTGTAAAAATAAGCTGCAGAGTAGTGCTGCACCACCTTTTATGAACATACCTTCAGTGTATTTGTATGTGGGCAAATTGACCTGACCTGCTTAGCTGATAGGAGTGACTTAAATACATGTGGTTCAGGATATTCCAGGTCTTTACGATGTATTAAGCTCTCCTCATACAGCTACAATATTACAGTGAACATGTTTTTGAGCTTACAGCCTACATGCACTTCTATGACTGCAATAGTTTGTTTGTGTCTCAGTCTTTGACCTTATGCCAAAATAAATGTTAGCATGTTAGCATTTACATTTGTGTCTGCATATGCTGGATGTTGGCTCATGCAAAACTAGCATATTTACAAATATCAAAGATTGAAACAAAGCCATGAGAAAAGGCCAGACAGTTGATGTATGATAGAGAGATATTTAGAATATTTCATGCTACATATATGCTGTATATATAACAGCATATATGTATATGTGTATGTACATATATTCATATATGGACAACATAACTGTCAGTGACAGGTTGATCTATCAGTGCACAACCACTTTGTGAGTCATACACAGAGATCATACTGTGAGGACTGATAAGTTAAACTCACAAAGTGGAGATGAGATAGCACAATGTGTAGGCAATGCCTCTCAACAAGCCTTGCTCACTGAGGAAAATGTGTAGCACAAGTTTTCTAAACCAATTATCTTTGTGTGTGTGTGTGTAGGATCATATAATATATCACAGGTTTTCTATAATGTTTTTTGGGTTTACACGCATTACATGTTCATGTTTGTCAGGATGCAATATGTGAAATCACTGCACAGAGTGCACCTGATCTGGAAAAGGATATACAGTGTCTATTCCAAATCAGCTGTGTTCATCTGCACCACACTCTACAACCTCTTGATAAAAAGAGTCTGATTCATACTCAACACCATTTGTAACCATTCGTAACTGTTCAAGGCTTTGCAGAGTGTTCGGCACGACTGCGGAAGAAAGAGCCAAACTATGGTTTTAAAACGTCTTGTTGGACACACTTTTTACTTATATAATACACAACATAGTGTTCTATGTACAACAAACTACATGACAGTAAAAAGTGAAAACATACCTCATACAACTACTTAGAAGGCAACCTTGTCCCCAGAAAGTGCGCTCCAATTAACCTTTTTTACAAAAAGAAAAAATTAAGGGAATTCCGACATGCCTAGCTCAGTCCAACTTCCGGCACAATCTTTTGACACAGGGCACATTGGTTCAAGTTCAGACAAAAGATTTTAAATGAAAGAAGTTAAAGATTTGATTTATATTTTCTGTACTTTAGGTAAAATAAGATCCACATATTTTTAGCACATATAAACCTTTAAAACTCACAAGATGATAAATAACTATAAACAATGAGCACCTGGCACTTATACCTGCCTGAGTTAGGATCAGGATTTTTAACTTTTATCAGAAGAAAACACAAAACAAAGTGGGAATTAGAAGTGGATATGAATTTTCTCAGTGTTCTTGTAGGCAACACAATTCATAATGAAAGAGTTTTAACAGTTGCCTGTTAACGTTTATTATGAAACCTTAAGGATTTCATTGGTCCACCAAAAATGCATCTATAACATTTGATCTAACATTTAAACTCTACCTGCAGTTTGCTATACATCAAGAAAAAGAAAACAACTCATTGTTCTGCTAGAGGAGGACCACATGTGACCATATGAGATTAGGCAGCTTGCAATTAATCTAATTTGATGTTGTCAGGCTCAGAATGTGTTTGTTTGAGTCTGTTTTTAAAAAAAATTGAAACTATAACGGTTACAGAGGGATATAATGAGATTATTTGAGTTAGATTAAGGATTTAAGACAAGTCAGATTGATATACCCTTAGGAATATAAAGTCCAAAACAGCAACATGCACAGATCAAAATGTGTTAGGAATACATTTCATGGAGTGAAAAGACAGAGTTGCTGTCAGAGGGTGTATGGCCAGCAAAAGATAAAGGTCAGCTCTATGATATAACTCCTGTATCTTATAATAGATAGGTTTGCCATGTTATTAATCTGAGAGGAGATATACTGAATATGATTAGATAAATGCCACATATTTGCCAGATAAGGTCACAGTTGTAACCTCTGATTACTCCATACCAGCAGTTTTGACCTTCATCACAGTTAGATTGTAGTCTATTCAGACACCACACAGAAGGAATTAAGATAGTGTTCCTGAACAACACTCAGCTACCACAGCAGCATGCAAATGTGCTCGACTCAATGACTTTAAGGTCAGACCATCAAGCCAATAATCCAATATGATGTGAGTATAAATGACAAAGTAGTTGTTTTTTGTGTGAGAAAACAGTGAGAGAACAGAAAATGGTTTTATGTCTAAATCCCAAATTCAAACACATGAAATTACAGATGTTGATTTCTTTTTCAGCTCCAAGAAGAAATGACAGCATCATTAAGTGTGTGATGAACTTTGAAAGTAAATCCACGCTGTGTGCAACACTGTTTGCCTTAAAAAGGACATGAAAACAGTGAGGAACGTTGCTGTTTTTTTTTGTATTTACTTTTTTTCCCCACATGCTGATTAATCTCCTTGTTTGTGTATGTGTGTCTGTCTGTATTTGTTGTGTGCATGTACACATGCTCTTGTTTACATGTCTCAGCACCCCCTTTAACTAACAGATGGCAATCTTTCCCAATCATGGTTGTGTTACTTAAGCAGTAATCCCACAAGTGAAAAAAAACATACACAGTTTGGCAGTTGTCCCATTTGTTCACATTCATGCAAGTGTATCCACATGCAACTAGCAACACACACACACACATAAATAATGTTCTAACCTCGTGTTAATAGTCACAAATG
Source organism: Leuresthes tenuis (assembly GCF_036924035.1). Taxonomy (NCBI): domain Eukaryota; kingdom Metazoa; phylum Chordata; class Actinopteri; order Atheriniformes; family Atherinopsidae; genus Leuresthes; species Leuresthes tenuis. Next base: position 8,953,976 of record NW_027325361.1, on the reverse strand, counting down.
TTATGCTCACCATTGGTTAAACACAAAACAAAGGAGACTTCATGAGACTTGTGGGTTGAAGGAACAAGTCAAGAGAGAATTTAAAAAAAAAAGTCTAATTAGTGGTACAAAATGCACCATGTCACTGCTTTAATAAACTCAATTGGTCTTGCATCATCTCATCAATATGGAGCAGTCCAATTCTCATCGGTCTTGCTGCCCCCTGCCAATATTTCACAGAGTGAGGGAATTATATCAGTGAAATGAGATCTTCTTGGAGGCATCATAAAAAAAATATGTGAGTTACAGTAGTGGTCGTACTTTGATCACTGTAGCAGAGTTGTCACAGCCTTGGGGCCTGTTTTCCATTTTATGATTTCAAGAGATGATATGGTTTAATTCTACGCAGGAGTATCTCAATGTCAAATTCAGTCATTTCAATGAGATGTACTGGTGGCAACTGAACTGATGTGCATTCATTTCACTTTTTTTGTTCCCATTTCATTTCAGCACAACTATTTCTTCTTTCTTTGGTTGCAAACAAAATGCCCCTGAGCTCCACAATATAAATACACCTTAACAGAAACATTTCATCCCAATCTGCTGTCACATAAAGGTGACGCTTACACCCAGCAAATAAATGCTTATCTCTTGTCAACATATCTGTTCAGTGTCTGACTTTATTCTTCACAGTATGACAGATGAGCATCTGCATGGTGCAGGTGGTAGTTTGTGCGGTGTGGCTCCACAAAGCAAAGGGCAATCACACGTTCTCCCCCTTCTTTGCGTCTCTCCTTTATTACCTTGAGCTGGATAGGACAAACTCAGATTGGCTATATAATGTCAGTAAAGCCTGAGCCAGCAGGAAGGAAGTGGTTTAAATAGCTTGTGTTGTAAAGCTGTGAGTGGATGTTGAAAAAAAAAGTGTGTGCTGTATTTTCAGAAAAGAGCTTCCAGAGGTTCAGATAAAAAGAGAAAATATTGCAATATCTCATTTCAGACAACCAAAATGATAGACCAAACACATCTTAGGGTACTTCACTTAAAGCATATATACAGATTGATATTGTTTTTCAATCAGATTTACATACAGATTGAGGAAGTGAAGGAAATACTTCAATGAATAGGTGAAGAAAAGCAATAAAATAAGAAGCTTCAACACAAAGGTACTGCACATAACCATCGTATTTGGGTCTATAATGAGAAAGGTGAGATGCTAGTGTTGTAGAAGTAAATAACCGCGACATCCGCTGTCTGCTTGTTAGCTTTAAAGTGTTCGTAGAAACATGTTCTCTAACTGATACATGTGTATAGATAATTTATTCATACCCTTAAATATAACCCATAATGGCATCCTCTAAAGTACCAGCCCTCAAGCAAATGAGAGAAATATTACTCATATTAGTGTCTCCATATCAGTGCAGACATATGTCTCAGTCATCATAAGAAGACTGAAGCTGTAGTTGAATGGCATGATAACGTGCTGCACCTTTAATGATTCATGCTTTCATGACATGAGTTCAAGACTAACATATGACAACATCTTCTTCAACTAAAACGCTTAGTTACTGGTTGGGTTTAAGAAAAACAATTGTTGGCTAGGGTAAGACAAATATCATGGTTAGGTCTGAAACACATTTTTACAAAATGGCTGTCATCCTCATGAAAGACGTTTTGCTGGTTGGCTTGGTTACATGTTACAACACGTTACAATGAATCCTTGTTTCTTGGCTGGCTTTAAAAATGGCTTCAAGTGGCTTTAAAATGATCACAGTTGGAATTAAAATACATTCTTTTTACAATGTGCCAGCGCTTTACATATTCAAGTATGCCATTTTTACAGTTCATATGCAGTTGCTGTCCAGACCACAAGACGTCACATTTTTTATTAAATGTAACTGTACTCTGTTTCAGTCTTATTTTTCTGGCATTGCTTAGATCTTCTTGTACCCAACGGAGAGGCTCACTGCAATTCACCATGAGGCTGTTCTGAGAGATCAACTTTATTCCTATGATGTCCTTTCTGTACTGATGGAGTGAGCCGGATTATTGTTTGTGTGACTGATGGCTGATCTCAAAATCTTTGAATCAATACTTCCCAATGATACATACTGTGAGAAAGAAGAGTGGAAATAATCCAGCAAGATTTAATGTCATTAAAAATACAGACAGATTTTTGCACATCACCTGAAATGAACTTTTATGACCTAAAGCGTTAAATAGTTTCTATAGGCTAATAAACAGAATGGAGAGAATGAGGTGGAGACGGAGCAGTTGCAGGTATTGAGGACATCCTGTAAAAAGTCTTGTTTACATGTTCTTGGCTTTCAGAAAGATTTCACAAAAATTGGGATTTTCAACCTCCTCTAGTTCTGTATTAAAACAGTTGATGATGCTTAGAAAAGCAGTGCAATAATAACAAGCAGCAGTGCTAATGTGTTATTACACAAATACACAACATCTTGTAATTAGCAGCACAGTAGAGCAATTTTTACACAACTGGGTCTCTCATTGTAACATTTTAAGACTAATTTCTCTCTACAGTAAGCCTGAAAGACTATATTTTCATAACTCATCCTCAGCGCTAAACACTCCCAAATGTATGATCTTTAATGCCAAATAACAAATGCTTTATTCTAGCACAAGAGGTTGCAAAGGTCAGCAACTTGTTGTGTGGGTGCCGGAAATGAGTGAAGAACATTTACAGTTAATAGGCTGCTGCTTTTCCAAATCCTTGTTTTAGTAGAAGCCTGTACTTGCGGTCGCTAGAGAAGATTAGACACACTCTGTGGTGGCATTGAAACAGAGGAACTAATTCCCTCCGTAAAGAAGAAAAAGACAGAGGGAAGTGCCATGATGAGCACTAATGTGACAAAATAATGCCTTTGTAGTCTCCCTCAACACCGTTAACTCAAGTTGGAAAATGTGTTTCAATTTGATGGAAATGGTACACATATATTAGTTTGGAATAAAGCAGAATCTAATTGGTTATTTTTTATTGTAGGTTTGGAGATTTACAGAAGCAAAAAGTAAAATCCCTATGGCATTTTCTTTACCATAACATGCATGCTCTAATCCCATTTTGATTATTTGCAGGTGTATTTTGATAATTTTGCAGATTATGAGTTTGCTGCTTGCATTGAGAAGCTATGGGAAAGGCTGCTTTCTAAATTCTATGGTTAATATAGGTCAGCAAATTGAGCTCCAGAAAATCATATGGGACAAATCTCATTGACGTCTGTATCAGCCAGTAAAAGTCATCCTTTATAAGCAATATGAAATAGATGGTTTTTGATTCACAAGTCAGCCACTCAGAAATCTGTACGGAGTGCTATAGTCTGACAGGACTTATCACAGAGGACATCTACAACATTAGAACAGAGACTCAAAGAAAAGCATAATTTGAAATGTCACATGTTGGTAATAATGCCTTCTTTTTCAATGCGTTTTTTTTAACATTCCATCCATTTTTTATACCCGCTTAATCCTTTGGTCGGGTTGCGGGGGGGCTGGAGCCTATCCTAGTGGTCATCAGGTGAGAGACAGAGACAAACAACCACACACATGCTCACACTCACTCCTAAGAACAATTTTAGAGACACCAATTAACCTAACATGCATGTTTTTGTACAGTGGGAGGAAGCCGAAGTACCCGGAGAGAACCCGTATAACCCCATGACAAGGTTGAAAATCCTAATCCTAACTCAGACAGGTATAAGTGCCAGGTGCTGATTGTTTATAGTTGTTTATCATCTTGTGAGTTTTAAAGGTTTATATGGGGACAACCACATTGTGGAAAGAACCTAGCCGTGAACTTTTTCAAACCCAAACCAAGTAATGTTACAGTATAAACCCAACCAGGAAGTACCAAAAGTGTTTTAGCGAAGTGTTGTCCTGTTATTAGCAGACCATGGCTCAGAAGTGAAAAAAAAAACAGTTGTTGTATGGCAGCCCTGAACACACAGAGGCTTGTGGTTCAGAGTGTTGCACATAAATGCACCATGTACCCTTCCCTATTCCTTCTTATGGGGATTTTGTGATTGCTAAATTGACTCCATTATGGGTTGTATTTAGGAGTATTAACAAACAACATATTTAGCTGTTTTGATTGGAAGACTTCTTGTCTATCAGGACCTCCTTCCTATAAGGACTTTTCTGTGACACCTGCTTTTCTCAGTTTGTCACAATTCAGCTCTTCATTCTCTATGTATTGCTTGATCCACCCTCCAGAGGTCCTTAGCTTTTTAATCTGTGCACAGTCCACATCTACTCTTTGCAACATTAGACGGTGCACGTACTTATTTTGACATTATAACAATATAATGAAACTTTGGTTAACAACAGATCTCTAGTTTGGTGTAGCTTATAACTAACCTTGTAGCGGCAGTTGTTGCTCAGTGGGGCCGGGTTGATTCCTCAGCTCCAGTCCATAGATGTAATGTAATTAGAGATTAAATTGCATGTGGTCTGTAGTGGATCTACCTGGTTTCAATTGTGCATTCAAATATACAAAACCTTCATTTAAATTAGACTGGTTTTAACTTTTTGCACATGTCTTTGACATCGCAGTCTGCTGAACTGCAATGCAGTTATGCCAGAATTTTATTTGTATTTTAATTTTAAATAAAATATTTATCATCCATTGTTCCTTTGTTTTAAAAAAAGTAATGCTATTTGAACCACTATCTACGAATTTTGAAGCTATGCAATAACATTTTATAATTTGACCAAATTGTCCAAACCACATGTTCGAGTCTTAACTGCAAGAATATTATCATATTTGGCTAAACTGAGGTAAAGCTCTTTTTTTTTGTGTAGGCTAATTGAAGGCTCTCCAGTCCCACAGCGGACTTACAAGCTCTGCCTCTCAATTGGTCCATACTCCTCGTCTGGTGAGACTGAAAGAGGGAGGAGGAGAGATGGTCGGAGGGGGAGCTCTGAGTTTTCAGATGGATTTTACACGCGAAAGCAGCCACGCCATCCTCAAATCATAAAACACTTGGGTCTTGGAAGGATACAGGATGTTTAAACGACATGCAGCTGAAACAAAGGATAATTAGTGCGGTCAGTGTGCTAGTTTTGCTTGAATTTTGTTTAAATATCGGAAAAAGTGGACAAGCAAGAAACCTTTAGCGTAAATTATAACAACGTAAAAAGAAAAGAAAGAGAGGAGACTGTGGATTACCCTGTTCAGAGGGGACGGTTATGGAGTAAACGTACCCCGTCAGAGGATGGCGAAAACACCCGCTGAGGTATGAAGGAATAAATGTGTTGACAGCTGCTCTCTCTCATCCGAAAACAACGCTCAAGAAGCGTCGGGATTCCCTTTGTCCCCACGTGTGAATGAGCTGCGAAGAGGACTCAAGGTATTTCTGGGTTACTGAATTTCGTTTACTTTGTCTAATATTTCATTTCGTGGTTCTGTTTAGTCCTAAAAGCAACAGTGAAGGGAGGGGTTGAATAAAATGGGTGTTTGTAGGATGTGCAGCGGGTGTTGTTTGCCGTTGTTGAGCTCCCGTGTGCTTGAACACACAATAAGTTTAGCCTATAACCTCAGGTGTTAAGCTCAGGTGTTTCCTCTTCTATTAATAAGCAATGGCAGTCTGCATCCTGTCCTGTACACCCTTTAAATCGTAGAATTCCTGTTTTTATATAACGGCACATATTATGCAATTTGTTGCATGCTACTTTGAATTTAAACTGGATTTTGATATTTGCTGGCTAAGAGATTCTAAGAGATCTAAGAGATTCCTACTATTTGTTCCAGTAATTTAGATAGGGTATGCAAGGGTCACATTTCCAGCATTGTCACACACATCATCCACATTTTCAGTACTGTACCTAGCAGAAATGTGCTCATTAACCCCAAAAGTACAAACAAGTCATATGGGTACTGCTTGAGATAAGTGCATTTTATTTTATTCTAAACAATGATTCTGCTATGACCCTTTAAATAAATCATTACTTAACTAAATGGTCCCCTTTGACTTTTTATTACCAAATTTATAGAGCAGTCAAAACATCTTCCAGTCACTGAGCTTGGCAACTTGATTTCCGGCATTACACTTGATAGCAGCGTTTCTTGTAGAATAATGTGGTCCTATTGTTTAATGAGCTGAAATGGAAATTGTTGTACAATAGCCACTCCTCCCAGGTCAGAGAAGCAGTCAGTGGACTCTCAGGCATGAAAGATCCAGACCAGCAGGGTGTCCTGTTCTGTTAATGAAACTGAAAAAATTCAATCTGATGGTGGGTTTGCTTCCTTTTTCCCCACTTTTTTTAAAATTTTAAACATTTTTTTTAGATTTGACTCCTCTCACACAACTGCCAATACTGCCAGCCTTTGCCTCTTTCTTTGACTCACTGGATAGGTGAACTATGTAGCACTGTTATTCCATTTGACTTGCTCCTTCCAAATCTGAGTCTATTGATCTGTTGGCTTACACTCAATGTTTAAATGTGGAAATGCATTGATCCATGAGCAGAGTGACTGGAAAGACAAGAAACTGTCCAGTCCCTTAGTATTTGAGTAAATATAATCTAACTCTGTCTGGACTGACTTACAACACTTAAAGATTTCTACCTGGAATCACTATGCTGCTGAAACATGCTGTACTAACTGACTTTAAGGCTGTAATTAGGCATTCTATAATATGCCTGCACTGACTGCATTAAAAGTGTGTGTAGTGTTGATGAAGGTTACACAGCGAGCAATGCACGCACAATAAACCCTCTGGATATTATTTGGAGTAATTGTACATTGTGTGATTTCTCACTCAGCATGCTTGCCAGCCAATCAGCCTGCTCACAATCATGGACTATAAGTTCACTCGGCGAGCGGTACACTGTTAGATTACAATTGATCTTTTCTATTGTGTTGAATAATATTTAACTTAGCATCTTTCTGGCAGTGTTTTTCTAAAAAAAAAAAAAAAAAAAACCTCTAATTCTAGTGATTCACATTCTCAGATTCTGTTTAATTTTTTTCCACACTTTTAAATTTTTTTAAATTAGTAAATGGTGAGAAAGGCTGTGAAGGAGACAGACACAGGAAAACAAGCTTCAACAGGATTTAACCAGAGCGTTTACATACAATAAATCCAGAGATGTTGCTTGGTTAGGTGTGGGCACTTCCATTCATTTCAAACTTGTTTACTAAGATCATTTCTTACACAGTACATAGACAAATACAGCAGTGGGTTACAAAGTCACACTGCAGGTTTTACGCTCCCTTTTTGTCATGATATGATGGAATCCTTATGACACAAGGGATCTTGAAACTTCCAAAAATAAGCACTCTTTCTTACACATACTTGTGTATAGTTAGCACATAGTGCAAGTCATATCATAAATATCAATGTTGAACCCTAAATTAAATTTCACGGGGACTTTAAATCATGAAAGTAGGTCTGAAGGCAGAGCAATAAATGGAAATTAAGAGTGATTATAAATGGCATGCAACAGAGGTCTTAGATGAACAAAAAACAGGGATAATGCTATTCATGGTTCTCTTGATATCGCTAAACACTTTGTTTTTCAGAGCATTGAATTTTAAATGTATGTAAATGAGTAAATGGTTAATTCATCAAACATAGTTGTTGTTTTCGTCAGTGTCAGCATTCAAGGTGAAGACCATTAATCATTAAATACATATCCCTATTAACATGGGATTGAAATATATTGCATGGCAATATATATTGCATAGCAAATCAACCTTTTATAAGGTTTACGTATAATGTTCTCTTGGGCAACATCTCACCTATATCATAATCTTCTACTTGCACCCTTTTACACTTGGAAGCTCCACACTATTTTTGACATTTTACCTTGTAAAGATTTCCTAGTTTCATCTGGCCTTTATCAGCACCAACCTGCTTAGCATCTTCTTATTTTCACACTTCAGAAAGGAGTCTTTATGTTTAGAACAACAAATCTCAATCTATATGAAATATTACTGCATCTGTAAATTGCCATTGAAGCAGTACAGGAACATGGCTTTTTTTCACCATGACATATGCTCAGTCTTTTTACTACCTACTGTCCAAGGGATATTTTCAATAACATGTTTCAGAGCACGTTTCTTTCTTTCTATGCAGCTCCAACTCCCAAACCCTGCATGTCAGTCATCCAATTACTTCATCCTGCTATTTCAGTTGCAATCTGTGTTATATAAATGTTCAACTCAAAGGCTTGGGGTGCTGATGGTCTATTTCAGTTAGCTTCTTGTTTTTTGTGTGTGTCTGGGGTAAATGGGAGTAGCTGTAGCTAATTTGTCTTTTATGTATTTTTCTAATTGGATGTTGCCAGTTTTTTTATTCTTATTCAGTGTCTGTAATCATGTTTTTTCATGACACTTGTGGAGAAAAAACAAACAAATTTGTGTTAGTTTGATCAAAAGTGGGCTTTTAGAATGTGAACATGTTGGTCATACCGAAATTCTACAAAATCAAGCATCTCAAAACTGAAGTAGCGCACCTAGGTAATGCAGTTGGGGAATGAATCACTTCTGCATGGATACACTTAGCTCAACTCAAACGGGCTTTGGCACTCAGCACATGCTCCAAAGTTCCATCTTGCAGTTTTAGCATAAGTGTATACTGATATAGCCGAAATCCCAGTAAAACTTCTCTCGTATTTGTATTACATATTTTTTTGCCTGTTAAAAGACTTCAGATATCAGACTGTTGAATATATTGTGACTGAAAATCAGCCCATTAACTGTCCAAACTGTCGCTCTGGTCTAATAAAATCCTATTTTTTTTCTTTTTTTACTACCACTGCATCATCTGACAAAGTCACCTATAACTAACATAAAGACAACATTTCTTTAGTTAATTAAGCTATACTTACATGTACGATGAACTCATACGGAGGAAGTTAGAAGCAACAGTCTTGGACATTTTTACGCATAGTCCACAGTGCAAAGTGTCAGAGTTATGTAGGGTTTTATGCATGAATCCTCAGGGCAGAATCTTGTACACATGTTAATATTTACTACAGATATGGTGTTTCATTTGTGAATGTTTTTTTTCCCATTTTCCTCTGCAAAGATTATATTAAAAATGTAGAGCAGAGCCAGGAGAAAGCGAGGAGGAATGTAAGGTCTAGACAAGGAAAAATCTTGTATTTCTTATGAGGAGCTCCAATTTGGCTTAAAATCAGGTCCAGCATGTCTCAAAATCAGTAGGGCAAGAAGAGGTACAGGACAGCTCAGCAAGACCAGGATCTCGAGAGCCAAGAATAACCAGGCTCACATCACCAGAAGAGCCCCCAGCAGTTCTTGGAAGCAGAGGGGCTGGAGGAAACGTGACGGAGCAAAAAATGGACTGGCAGGCATGTACTGATTCCCATTTATAGGGAATGTGAAGCTGATGCCACGCGTTGGTTTGTTTGGATGCCATATTGTATTCTCTCTTGCTCTGAGGCTGTATTTTGTCTGCACAACCCTGAATTCTGATTTCAGGATTGTATTTCTATGATCAAACTATAGGATCTGCCTCCAAAATCATATAACCAAATCATAATCAAATGTTAAACATATCATTCCACTGGAAAAACTAAACAATTTTTTATTAATTTGAGATTTGAAATATTATAGAGACTTGTTGTTATATATGATGAGCACATTCTATTGAATCTATTAGGTGAGTTTTTTTTTTTTCTGAGACTGTGGCTCAGTGGTGAGTGTGGTCGTCCAATAACCTGAAGGTTCGATTCCTTCTCTCATCGCTCAAAGATTGGTGAACTGACAGCTGGAGGGGTGGCAGTTCACCTCACAGCTGAGGTGCCCTTGAGCAACTTTTTTATTTGTTTACTCTAAAAAAATTAGCCAAATAAATTAGTCAAACTTTGGGAGGGATTAGATGTCGGCATAATACCTGCTTTTTGATTATCAGATCTGGCATTCAGTGGTGCGGTTATGTTACTCCTGGTAAGGTCCATCCCTTTTCCCCTTTTATTTTTGCCCCTCCATCTTCTCTCTTCTCCACTAGATTTGACTTTTTTTTTTTTTTGCTGAACAAAAATATAATCTAACCAGGCAACAGTTCTGAAACTGAGGTAATGGGAAAATATTCCTCACAACGTGACACTAACATCTAAGTCTACAAAATGGCACAACCTATCTTAACATTCTCTATACTGCTGAATAGTAGGGAAGGAGAAAATACAAGTAAGGCCCCCCAAAGTGAGCATATCATAATTACATTGCATTAGCTTTTGATATTTCAAAATTGTTCGTCTTTTTCTGTAAATCCTATAGATAAATTATTCTCCATTGAAAGCTGAATCTATTTGAAGGACAAGAATTCAGTGCCAGAAGCTTTCTAATTTGTGTTTCTAGTCTAAATGTTGGTTAAAAACAGACAACCATTATGTCACAGCAAGAAATTAGGATTTGAGCCAAAATACAAACTAGAAACTATTGGCTATCAATTTTGTTTTTTATCTACATTATGAAACTTATCTGCATTCATAGACGGTCTTTCTTTAGACATTTTGTCCACACTGGAAACCCTAAAAAAGACTAATCCATCAGATTACAGTTTATAACCCCAGATCTCCCCAGGTGGTAGGTTAAGTGGGCATAATTTCCTCTCTTCTTGTAGCACTCATATATAAACTATTAGATCCATCAAGCCATCGTAGTATTATTATTATGGGCTTTCTCTTGTCAGGTTGACATACAGTACATATGGCAGGATCATTTCTACAGTTCCACTCACTGATATTTGATGATGGATACAAGGATTGATAGGGAAAGCAGAGCTAGTCATGTATGCAAATATACACATTGTCAAGATTTGAAAGTAGTAGTGGGAGTTGGAGGTTGTCAGATGACTGTAAATGTGACTGAAACTCTGAGCTTATTTCAATATAATTGTGTTTTTGATCTCAACTGGAGAATGAAGATAAGTACTCCCATTCATGATTAACTTGCCAATAACCTAACTTAACATTTCCCATCTTGTAGTCTGTCGGGTCACCCCTGAAATTACATTTTGATACACAGTTTAACATTACATATTCTTCTCATAATCCTTGCACATGTGTGCAGAGGTAACTTAATTAAGATGCAACTATAGTTTTCAAGTTTAAAAAGGCTAGGCCTTACCTTTTCAGAAGACTAGTTTCCATAATGTCTAACATACTGTATACATAATTTAGGTAAGTGTGGGTAACTTTAGCAGTGCTTGCACTATCAGCCTCTTTTTGGCGATTATATGCCTGTTTATTCTGACACAGTGTACAACCATAGTTTCATTTTCTATGTAAAACTACTGCCAAATTGCACTGGTTGTATTATCTGCTACTACTTCCACCTGGTTGGTTTATAAATAGAAAAACACTTTATTCATTCCCCAGTGGGGGAAATTCAAATTAGTCAAGTTGCTCAAAATATTTTAGATGTTTACAATGATTGTATATTGGACAACAATACTACTACTAATAATAGTAAATTACTAAATGAATAAAATTTGAGAAGAACATGTCAGCAGTCACTGTTACAAAGCCTTATAGCTGTGGGGACAAAGGACCTCCTGAACCTCTCAGTCCTGCAGCGCAGTGAGAGGAGCGTTTCACTGCAGCTGCTCCTCTGTCCTGCCAGGATGCTGTGGAGAGGATCTTCATTATTCTCCAAAACAGAATATAATTTCTTCCTCATCCATTGCTCTACCACAGCACTGAGAGGGTCTAGCCTTCTGCCTACCACAGAACCAGCCTTTTTACAACATTTACAACATCTGTTTACAACAACTATACATTAAGGTTGAGATAAAATAATGTTGTCATTGGCCCACAGATAATTGCAGCCTGCTTTGTTTTACACTGAACTGTTAATCGGGGGTAGTTTTGGCGACCTTTTTGAAAAAAAGTGTATGTTGACACAGGTGACTTTGTGAAGTCACCAGTACTGCCCCACAAAAGTCTTATTCCTACCATAGGTAGACTTCTTTCTACTGATTCTCTTTTTGGTCAATGACAGACACAAGTGAGCAGCAGCACCAGTGAATGATCTGTTAGCAGATGCTCAGTGGTTTGTCACTCAGATGTAAGCTGTGCAAACATGAGTAAAAAATAAGGAGGATATTCTGTTCCTTCCATCTTTATCCCTTTGTGCCAAAAGCCTTATTATGGGTGTGCACCTGTGCAGAAAACTATTTTAGCACAAGATGAAGTAGGTGTTCCAGAGCTTTCAGTCATGTCACAACCCTAATTTCTAGAGTTGTGTTTTATTTCATTGCTATGGTATTGTAGGTATTAAAATTTCCTGTTTTTATTCAGAATTTGTCTAGTGGTTAAATACCTTGGCCTATGAGGATTGATCACATCATGTGGCTCTCTGAGGTAAGATGTCCATTTTGTTCAGACTTTCAAATAATGCTTTAGCACTTTATTGAGAGATTTTGTCTTGGCAACCCAAAACAGGAGACATTAAACTCCAATAGTGAAGAAAATATTTTTTGTAAGGGCTTCAGCTTTTAGATACTGGCTTTACTGCAGGTGCCAAAAGGCGCCTACTGACCTCTATAATGTTATTTTATAGATGGCCATAAACTGTGGATGGTCCATTTTGTAGCAACCAGTTAAGATGCCATTCAATATATAAGCTGAATTCTAGTTGTTTTTCTCTGACTTTTTATGGTTAGTCTCTCTGGTCTGACCTCTCTTCTTGACTTAGACATTCACACTTTGAAATAATCAGCAATGTGAATAATCTTGGTTATTAAAATGAATGTGTGAATAAACAAAATACACCCTCTTCTTAATCTCTTAGTGACTGAATGTGTGTTACTCTGATAGAGCCTGAGCTAGAGATGAATAAGCCATTCAAAATGATGAGCAAGATAACTTGGAATAACATGCTAAGCAGTCTGCTTGTATATTCCAGCTAAAATTTATGAGAAGGTTATAGGCTTTGGATTGTTTATCTGTGTCACAACAACCAGAAAAATATTACTGTAATTACATGCCAAATTATAGTTCATACTTCTGAAGATGCACAATGAAGAAATGCTATACTTTTCAGTTATTATTCTGTTTTTTATCAGATGCAACCATTTAAAAATGTACATCTCCTCACCTTTAATAATAATACAGATAGTGTTAAAACTACACCTGCCAAAAGGTGTAATTTGCTCAAGTGTAACTTTACTGAAATGGTCAAGTCGGACCTTGCAGTTTCATACAAACTACTTTTGTATGTACTGTAGTTTCCAGTAGCTGTAAAGAGTGGTGGCATGGTTTGCCATGTCTCCTCACAGCAAGAGGTTTTCCTGTTAAAATTTCAGCTCACGGCTGGGTGCTTTCTCTGTGGAATATTCCCTGTATGGAAGGAAGGGAGGTGGAGAACCTGTATAAAATCCAGAGTCTATGATTAGTCCAAGATTAATGAATTTTTCATTTTCTTTAGCTGTGAGTATGGGGTTGAATAGTTGTTGCACTTATTTGTGTCTGAGTGCACCTGTCCAGCTCTGAGACTGTGGCTCAGTGGTGAGTGTGGTCGTCCAATAACCTGAAGGTTCGATTCCTTCTCTCATTGCTCAAAGATTGGTGAACTGACAGCTGGAGGGGTGGCAGATCACCTCACAGCTGATTGGCTGCCCAGTGTATGGCATCTGTCTCCATGAGTGTGTGACCCTGTGCATGTGTGTGTTCAACAGGTGCCGACCTGGATGGGTTAAATGCGGAGGACAAAGTTTGTGTATTTCATGTATCTACTTGACAAATGAAAGTCTTAACTTAATAAATGGAAAATGGATGGATTGATGGAAGGTTTCAAAAGCTCCTATTTGTTGTATTTGTATTCGTGGTGACATGGATTAGTGTGACGTCAACTGAGTTTAATCAAGCTGTAACTAATAAGTTTGACAGCCATCAAGTAACACTCTGACTGTTTTATACCAAAGGTAATGTGTTTCAAACATTTTTTTTTATTTCTTATGTGGGTACATTAGCCAAAACAAGCCATTCAAACCCATTCACATTGAGTGTCATTGCGTGTTTACCCTGTAGTCAGAGACTATTACTCACTCTCAGTAGACGAGCCTATAACTACGACAACATGAAGAGTTATAAATCCAGACTGTTGCTTTTATAAACCTTGCTCCTGAATTGAATATAATTAAATAAACTATGTTTAAAAATAAATCCAGGATCCTACCCACACTTATGATAAAGATGGACAGATTGTGGACTGTTTTTAATGAAGATTTCACAAATGTGTTATTGTGGAAGACATGGCTATATGGCATAGAACTCCTATTTATACTAAGATACACCTAGTTATAAGAATAATGCATTTGTACCTATAGGTCATCTTAATGTTAGTCACTGTTAGAACTTGGAACTGGGAGAAAGAATCTGCATTTTCCTGGCAGCAGATAAAAATGGTGATGTTGTTTTTATTCAGTGATTTAATTATTTATTCATGCATTGTGTTTTTTGTGGTTTACTTAGAGGCACTGCATCATTTCATTATAGAATCCTGTATCTCGATTAGATGTAAAATTCTTTCAAGATGCATTTGAGTGCTTAGTAAAGAAAAATAGTTTGCAAAACTAAGAAATCTTGAATGGGGATGCAGCACTAGCCATTTTCACTTTCTTGGACCATTCACCTCTACACCTTTTCCATATTAAAAATAACACGGCTAACTCAGGTTGCGGAAGAATTTTTGTAACCCTGCTGACCTTCAGAGATGTTGGAATCCTCCTGGAGGAGGTGGAAATAGATACTTAATAAAGACATTTCATGTTTTGCACATATTGCACAAAACAACACTCCATGTTAAATTTGGTATAAGCAAATAAATGTTTTTAAAACTGAAAATGTCTTTTAAACAAAGAATCCAGGGCTTATATTTTCTATATTACAATTCTTTGGTGTGTACAGAATTACAGCAACATCTGGGTATTAACCTGTGTGAGCAGTCTGGCATTTCAGGGTTAAGTAGCTGACGCGTTAATACAGTGCTGAACTCACAATTTATGTTTCTAAGTGTGGATGTGAACTGTAAGTATAGTGGGAGAAACGGCAGCATAGTTTGCTTTCTTTTTCTGGTAATATTTAGTTTCCAAAGGTTTAAAAATGTCTTTTTTCACTTAGAAAATAGAAACAAATATTTCTGAAAAAAAAAGGTAAACATAATTAAAGTTTGTACTTTTAAAAAAATGCTTTCTTCAATCTTCTTTTCACAGAAAATCACAGAAATCCTTTTTCTGTAAGTTGGTCTTAATTAGACTACCCAAACACTCAGCTGCATCTCTAATGTGCCCTTTCCTACTGTGTATCTACCAACCCTCCTGTTTTTATGATTAACACCGTGTGAACTTGGGGTTCTTTCTCTGTAATCCATAATCAACAGGAATCCCGTCCCCACTTTGATTGCTTCCCCTCATTAGAGTGACACCTGTTGAGGCAGTGGATATAAGGGGATTGTTTTTTTTTTTTAATTGTTTCAAATGTTGATTTCAGGCTAGCCTGCAAATCTGTAGCTTGTTTGTTTATGAAATGACAATATTGACATGGGGGGTGTTGAAAGGAAAAAGAAAAAATGTAAAATTTAAAAGGAATGTAGTGAAGACAGACTTGCTCATTAGGAATTCCCTGAGGGCCCATTTTCTGTCTCATGCTGCTGATATCATTGTGGAGGCAAATTAAGTCCCCAGATAGAGAAAATTGTCTCCGGAGCCAGCTGTGAAGTTTGTAGATGGCTGGTTCAGACTCTTTATATATGGGAACTGTGGTCAAACTGATCTGTCACATAACCATTGAACCAAAAGAAGGTTAAAATGCATTTAAATCTCTTTACCATATCATTTGAGATACTGTAATATTTTATAAATGAGGTTTTTCCAAACAGTTATGTGAAAAAAAAAACAAACACTGAATCTATTTCCACTGCTCTCACCTTTCACTCTGATTTCTCTACTCAACATATTTCTCATGTGGGTGGCTCGCAGAGGATTGTGGGTTGCAGAATGATGTGAAAGGATGGTTTCTCATTTAATTAAAGTCACGTATGCTTCCATTATGCACTAGAACAACATGTCATTGTGGATGCTTGGAAATTTTGTTCATAATGTTTTATTTCATACCAAAGTGCCATGATGTAAAATTCTGTATATGTAGGGTTTGCCCAAACCACTTGAGATGTTTTATATGGTGAAAATTGGTTCTTCTCTTTCCCCAATCTGAGTAGCTCTTAGTTTTACTTCTTTGTCAGAATTCCTTCACGATTCTCAAAACTGAGAGCGTGCTAAGTTAGCGCCCCACTTCAATAAACTAAAATATCCCTTCTAAAACACTGCTACTGGGGTAATGATAGGTGAGAGTTGGGTAAGATGAGCCAGTGGGTAAGTTGATCCAACCACTACATCTTGACTATCGTGTACTTTTATTGTCATGTGTGCATTATTTTGGTACCAATCATTTTTGCCATACTGTAGACAGGAGAAACACACTTTACCTCCATAGCAGCTGTGAGGGAAAATAAGCAAAATGCTTGCAGTTGAGCCAGGTTGGAGATTGATGGAACTCCAAGGAGGGAGCAGCTTTTCTAATTCACTGCAACCTCCATTAAAAGAAATGTTGAAAAGTAATTTACAATGATCTTCAAGCTGTTGGTGTTGCTTTGTACAGACTGATAACTTACTTTTTCCTTCTCTTTAGAGAGAAATACAGTCAAGGATTGAAATTTCAAATTTCAGTGTTAGTTTTCTGTTGCTTAGCTGTCAGAGAAGAAATTGATTCATGAAAAGAAAAATTGATTGACTACCTGTTAACTGGGATAATCTTACTCCTAACTTGGGGTAAAGGGCTTATCAATGTGTTTGTTGGGAAACATCCTAGTACAGAAATGTAGACAGGAAGACTGGTAGGCTGAGATGTAGACAGTCTGCTGTTCAGATCCTCTTTTCAGTGTCAGGTGTCCCACTGACTAAAAATCAGTCGTCAAGACAGGCAGACAGGGAGCTTGTTAGCTCTGCTCTATTAGGTTGATGCACAACATGCTCTGCTGAAGCCACCTTAGTCACGGTGTTGTATCAGTGTGTAAGAGGTGCAAGATGAGATGTGACAGAACATCCTGTCACATTTCGCCATGAAGCCTGACATTGCTTCCCTTAGACACAAATAAAATTAAATACCTGTGAAGTGAAGTCAGGGGAAGCAGGTGTGTTTTTCAGGTTGTGTTGCATGATTCATTTGCTGACTGATGGCTTAGAGAGATTCTTTCACCTCTGCTTAGCTTTGACAAAGCAGTGACATACTGCTGTCACTTAGAATAGAATCAGTACAAACGATGTCAAATGATAAAACGGATATCCAGCAAGTCAGCCCTCTTGAAAATGCGACATTCAGTCAGTTTTATTTGGTGACTTTTGCCAATTTGGAGTTGTTAGGGTAAATACTTACTTAAAACTTAGTTAAAAACTGAAATACATTGACAGTACAGTGGGTCTATCTTCACCCACTTAATTTTTTAAATGTCACTCCCTAGAGATTGTGCATCAGGTTTGTTTTTATTATCTGATTTGAAGGGAATAAAACAAAGCTGTGTTTTCTGCAGAACAAAACCTGAAGGCAGATGGTACTCAGAAATAGATACCTGGGTCATAAGTGAGACAAAAATGGAGTGAGGCCTTTTGGAAATTTGCTTTAAGTGGGTATGCTGTCATTATTACTTCATACCATCAATTATTCGTAATGTTTGTGAAGATTCAGTCATCCAGGTCATGGTAGTCCTAGGAGCTTAAATAAGGGCAGCTGCACTTCTCCTTGGTGGTTGAAGATGCTTCAATTATTTGTAAAGTCTCTTCCATGATTTTTTTTTCATGCAATCAGTCATTTGAGCAACATCTACTGCAACATCTATAGCTGTATCAATGTGCTCTAATCTGCATAAACGCTTCTTTCTTAAAAAGAAAATAAACGAATAAACCTCACTAGTGAACATCTTTTAATTAATTCTGCAGGAACATCTAGTGTTGATTGTAAGCATTTTGCAGATGCATTCAATATACATTTATGAAAAAAACACCCATGAAGCTTACAGTACATTTTCTAAAACTGATGAGTAATATATGAAATAATTATACAGGACCAAGTTAATGTGCAGATGCATTTATTCTGCTCTAGAGGTAATGTTTGGTCCTGCCTTGCATTATGAAAATGTGCTTCAGAAGTCATTTAGAAAAGTTTGTGATATTGTGCTAAGCCCCCCCTCTTTCTGTGTTAATGATTGTGAGTTAATTTTCTATCTTCACATCTGTCTACTTCATGTTGTTGAATTGGCAGAAGTAACACTTGTGAAGAAGCAATAAGAAGAAACATACACATACCATCCTTTTTGTCAGTACCAAGCTTGATCCCCTGAGGTTATAGTGCTAATCTGTCCTCATAAACAGCTCACCACATCTGTCCTCCCAAACCCAATTTCAGTATCTGCTGACAGTGTGCTCTGAAACACAAATTTCCTCTGTATCCACTAATTATTTGCTGATGGTGAAAACTGGGACCGATTGTCATCCCCACAGAGAAGCTTTGTCACTGGTAATTTCCATTATGAAATGGGTACAGACATTTTAGAAAAGAACTCATTTTGTCATACGAGTACTTAGCTTTATGGGCTCAACTATTATTGTGAAAACTTTCTCTCTGAAGACTCGTCAAACATAATCTAAGAATTTAAGAAATTTTGTACTCAAAATCAGCTTCGCCATGTTTATTTCTAACTCTGGTAACAGACAGAAAACTGGTTCTGGATGACCTAAAAGTATGAAAGGTTCATGATATACCACAAGGTCTGAACTATATTTTGAATCTGAATATAAACCGTTTGAAGCTTGTAGTAAGATCAGCTCTTTGATAGATGGACACAAAGCAAGTATAGAGAACTCAGAACTTGGAGTGATATGACCAATTTTTCTGGTCTTGGTTCTGACTCAAGCATCAGCTGCATCTGATATTGTAGATCTGTAAATACACTGTTGAAGTTGTCAAATGTGCTGAAAATGAAAGGACTAATGGTCTCCTTGAAAAATTTTTGAGTTGACAGTGTGTTGGCTTTTTTCCCCCCGTTTTTTTTTACAGCTATATCAAGTCTGTTTCAGAGTGACCCATGTTTATGACTTGGTTTAAATTTTTATTTTTAACATTACAGACTGAAGTTTAACACAAATTTATAACCATTACCAAAGTTGATTCATTGAAGGGAATTTTGGATCATCCAGTTGTGTATTTCTTTAAGACACTTAGTATGTGCTTGTAATCCCTTTGTGTGGTTATGTAAATTGTCAATACAGAAAACTCTTCCAACATATTTTCTTTTGCTTTGCATAATTGGCACAAGTGGGAGCAATAAAAGAGGTCCAGAATAGAAGACTCAGGAATGTCACATCAAATTTTTGTCTGTTTAAATGTGTTATTGCTAACAGGCACAACGTCATAAATGTCTTTTAAGTAGGATTCAAACCAGTTTAGCACTGTGGCGGAAAGTTTCACCCAGTTTCACTAATCTGTATCAACTGCAGCATACAGATTAAGTAATGCAAAGTGAGCAATATTGCAGTTTTCTTTTTAAGTGGATATGATTGATAACTTTAACATCTGTGCTTTGCTGCAGATGGAATCCTGACTGGAATATATCAAAGCAGTTGTCGAGAGTCAAGTATTGATTTACTTGTAGAGATACAATTGTTTTCTACGCTTTCACCCCATAATGGAAGGTTTAAAATGGGCATACAATTAGTTTATGAGGTTTCCATATTGTTATTTTTCAATGATGGTTTTTAGAATCAACATTATGTTAAAGCCAGTTAGATGTTGGCTTATAAAGTAGAATTACATAAAATATAGAGTTATCTTACTGAAATGGGGCTAGAGTTTGTTTTTCTAAATGTATTTATTTTTATTAATTGTTATAAGATTTTATTATGAACAGTTATTGCTGTTGGAAGGAAGAACCTCTTGCATCTTTCATTATTTCAATGAAACTGTCACATACAATAATCCAAAATGCTGTAATGTACTTATTAAATGAATTATAGTAAATGCACTGTAAATTGTAGTGCAACAGTGTTGTCTGTTGCCTGTGTTTTGCTTTTTACTGTGACATTCATGTGTAAGTTTTCTGAACTGAATTTGCCACCTCTATTTAGACCAAATCATTCACTTTTCACAACGATTTGTACACATACACAAGCAAAAACTAATGATTTATTCATTTTTTTTGTAATAGCAGGCAACTGTCAGTTCGCATTCATCTCTTGAGGGTACTGAGTTGTAATGTGTTTTTTTTGTGGAAGGTCTGAAGCAATTCCACGATTTTCAGAGGGAAAAACTATGCATAAAAGTGATGAGATAGTGGTGATTGTATATGATAGTAATATCCTCAGGGCTTCAAGGTTGTTCTATTCAAGCTGTAAGATCCATCTGCTTCGAGGGTATGTACTGTTCTTATGTAACAAGATAGTGTTAGTGTTAGAGTGTTTGCATACAGCTTAATACATAAATGGTTCTGCTGTTTGAAAAATCCACTCAAGTTTCTGTAGAAAGAGACTGATTCGAGGTCACTGCATGATACTCAATTTTAAATTACAATGTTGGAAAAATAAGATACGAAATTTGATCAGAAATAAAAACTCTTAGCTGCTCCATTTCAAGTTAAATTATTCTGCTGACCATGACTACCTTAGCACCATGTAATCAGATGAACACTTTATAATACCAGTGAGTAAATGAATGATTTTCTCTTTCATAAGCAGAGACAGGACACATCAGTGAAGAGAAACTATATGAGCAACCTTGACCTCAAAATCTAAGAATAGCAGATGACAAAACTTGCTATTATGTGTGTTGTACATATCATACCTGTTATTATCTCTAGAATAAGAGACAAAATAAGCATTTCAGTTTATCACTGCAAGTTTGCTGAGTGGTATCACAAGGTTATACATGTTGTGTTCTGCAGCAGCTCAGTGTGCATGTTTGCTCTGGAAACCAATCTGTTGACTTTGAAGCAGATTCTTTCTTCAGGCAGTGAGACTACAGAGTTCATGAAGATAATTTATGCTTTCTGACTTGAACATAAAAGTTAGTTTTTTTGTGAGTAGCATAGAAGGTCTTTAATTCATTACACAGCCTCTGGTTGATCATGGATTAAATGAATCCTGAATCGTAAATTAGACCAGCTACTCCTAGCAACTTTAGTATTGTAGATACGGTGGCACCATTTATTATGGTATCCTTGGAAGTTCCTGGCAAATATTTGATCAACAAACACATCTGCTTTTCTACTGTAATGTGAATACAATTATAACAACTGTATGTTGTGACAAGTAGCAAGAGATACTGTCACAAATGGTGTAGAGGGAGGACCTGGATGCAGATATTTATAAAGAAAACTTGATTTATTAACCGAAGCCAACTTCTATGCCTACAGCCATTTTTTTTTGTCTCTACTGGTTCAATGCTTTGCACTTTGTAAAGACACATGCTGTTTTGCAGTTGTGTTTTTGTATAGATGAAATGTGCCAGATTCGTTTAGGTGATTGCTTTGGAGGTGCTGCTGTGCAGATTTTGTTATTCTCAACACTGTACCATTTAAATATTGGACTTATCTAGGCATTTCTAAACTTAACTGGTACTCAATAATGGCCTTCTATTAAAATTCCGATTTGTAAATATTCAATTTCCACATCAAAATTCCAAAGGGCACAGTAGCAATAAATTTTATCCATTCTTGAAGCACCCTTAGAGGGTCGAGATAGTTTACTGCCTACTTCAGTAATAAATTCATCATACGCCATGAAAGTGGTACTTGTCCCATTATTTTTCACTCTCCTATTCTTCTTAGTTAAGTCTTCCTGATTATCCTCCTCTCCAATTTTACACCTCATCTTTTTATTTAACCTGTGGCCTCCTCTCTGTGTTTAATTAAATTCTATTTTACTTTTTGTAATTCTCTTTGCCTAACTACCCCTTTCAACTTAATTTCATTCCCCAAATCTCTCTTTGTCTGTGTATGCCTGTCCCTACAAAGTCTTCACGATCCTCACGTATCTTCCGTCTGTCTCTCTGTATGTTTTTCTAGCACTGCTGTCAAGTCCACATCTCTCCCGACACTAGGAAGTTAAAAGAAGAGATTGTCTACCTGAATTGCCTAATTAGAGAGCGTCTCAGTGGCTATGGAGTCAATCTTGTCTGCTTCTTTTAAGTGATTAGCATGGGGCGGTGTGAGCAAGTGTGCTAAACCATTAAGGCTGTTTCATAAGCATGTATTATTGAGAATAATAATGACAAAAAAAAAGAGAGCATCATTTGTGGAGGCACAAAAGAAGACTTGGAGATAATTGAAATGGCAAGACTATTTGAAAGCAGCAGGTGCAGAGCTGTGAGACATATTCTGATCAGTAGAATATGTCTGATTAGTAGCTGCTGTGAGGGAAATGTTGTGGTTTACATATGCTCACATATGGTGTACAGTATGCCTTTACTTTTGGTTATTTTTGTAATAATTACTATTTATCACACAAAGTATTGCTAAGCTTTTGGATATTGCCAATGCATGTTCAAAGTGAGTCTGCTGTTTTTTTTTGTAGACTAAGAAATGAGTCAGCCAACGGCAGTACATTTCCAGTAATGTTGCTTATTGTTATTCTTACAATAGGCTAAAAGCAAAGGGTTTTCACTGTAATATCAGGTTATTATATGAAAATAAGACTGATGATAGTATGGATTTTTTTCTAAAGATGACATGTCAACACTTGACTGAGTGTGACTCATAGTGTGTGTGACCCAGTTCAGGCACTGCAGAACTTCTACAGTGTTCGTGGATAATACGACTATCTACTCAACAGTTCTGTGTCTTTTTGTTGTGTGTTTTATGATGTTCCAAATGTTTTTTGTATATGCAACCTATTATCATTTTGAATATGTTCTTGATTAGTCATTTTAGCTTTAGACAAGAGCAGCAAATGTGCGTATGAGACATGTTTGAACTATTGAATTTCTGTTAATTTTGATTAAAAACTTCTTCGACCGCTGGCTCACCCACAAAGTTTTCAAATGATTTAACTACTTCGAAGCTTTTCTCTTTTGTCATTGGCTATGTGTATATGCACAGCCATATTATGATAGTACGATCTAAATAAGACAACATTCCATTTGTGATGTCTGCATGAGATATTCCATTCATGTTCCCATTAATTGGTACATAACGTAGTCTGATTAATTATTTACACCTCCAGTACAGTTGCATTGTTTGCTCCCATCCAGAGCCCTGAAAACAGATAGTGTCATACCCTTGTCTCTCCCTTAACCTAAAAACTCTGAATTCTGAATTCTGCTAGAGACAGTGTTGCTAGATGTTATGACGGAAACGAGCAACACTATCAATGAAAATAAGCCAAAAACAAGAAGTGGTTGAATTGAAAAGAAAGATAACATATGTTGTATGAGGATGCCGCTGTGTTATGTCATATTCAAATCGAACTTGGTCTAAAAGGATTGGTTCACAGCAAAAATGTTTATTTTAGTAAGCCTATTTCCTCTTTCCTCTCTGCTTGCATCTCAGATGGGGCTAAGACATGAGGAGAGCATGTTCAAACTGAAATTAGAGGGCAACAGAGTCTGTTAGACTTGTCATTTTTAGTGGTTGCAATTTCTTAAGATTTTTTCCTCAACCATAAAGTAGGTTGAGTGTTAAAGATCCAGTCTCAGTTCATTGTCTGCCCCAAGATTTTATGATCCAGACGGCCACCAACACCCCTGTTTGAGAGCTATATGACCTCTGGGACTGCATCCACACCTCACCCTTACAAAGCAGAAGGGTAGGGCCAATTGTCACTGTTAGCAATGGTTGTACACTGGTTTCAAAGCTGGGCTTTCTTAATTTAGAGCTAGAATAAACAAAAATGACCTTTCATCTTTTTTGTCTCTTCCAGGTTTGCATGTGAAGCTTGCTGTGGTTAGACAGCACCGGAGGAAAGATGAGGAAGAGTCGGAGTGTTCTCACAGTGTCTCCTAACAATGTAAGTCATTGTGTACCCAAAATATCTCACCAGTTACATAATACCGTGAATATACCACCCATCTACTTCTGACAGGACATGTCATCTTAGAATTTTTTAATTGCCTTTTTGTAAAGAGCGAGTCTGCACAACTACCGTATTCAAGATAGCCGACGAAAGATATTTATTACTCTTTGATGTTTTTGATGGACAAAATTGTCAACGATGCAATGATTTTTTCTGAATGAAGATCACTGCAAGTGACAAACTCAACACATTCATGTAGTTGTGGATCTGAGTTAGGATACAGGCTGTTGTATTTTAGTGTTTCTGCTCTGTGTCGTTCTGTTTGTGTTTGACAGCCCCTGTCTGCTTTGAATGGGTCTCTCTCTTCTTCTTCCATGACACTCTTCTACAAAATTTCCTTTTGTTACCTCTGTAGCTCCCATTGCGGGCTCCCCCCTCCCCTTGTTTCCATCTCTGATCTTTCTCTCTTCTGACTTCACACCAACTCTCAGGTATTATGTGAACAAATGCAATTTTGTACCCTAATACAGCACATCCTGCACTAATGTTTTAGTTTAACTTGCAACCAATCTCTGTTAAACCCCTTCTTTACCCCACACTCCATCTGTTTTGGAAAATATATAAATTGCTTTTGCATTTATTTGTAGGCCACAGCAGACATTTACGACCTGTGTCTTGACACAATCTTAGCAGGTCAATTTTGCAAATATTTTGGGTGTTTTCTTTCGTTCTTTTTTGTTGAAACAGTGCATAGCTGAAGGTGTGGGTGGACATTACTCAGTCTGTCGTTCCATACAGTACAGTAGAGTAAATAATATTTTGATGCACAACAGACCTTAAGGCTTCATTTCAAACCAAATCAAAACAAACCACCTGATCTGTATGTGTGCATCAGAGAGATGCATTGTTTGTGGAATGAAATAACTTAAATACAGGCCATTGTATATTTGCATATTTGTGTATATGTATGATTCCATCCAAGTCCTCTGAGCATTTCAACAGTTTTTTGCTTGTTTGGTTAAAATCTGTTCCTTTTTGGTTTGTAAGTTGTTGAATGTGCACACATAATTCTCATGGATTATTCCACAGTGGGTATATCTAATATTCAAGCTTGGATTTTTTTTTTATTATTATTTTTTCCTCACTTTCTTTTACTTGGTTATTTTTCAAGTAGAACATAAATCTTTGTAGCGAGGGTGAAGACACACACCTGTATTCCTGTT
This sequence comes from Leuresthes tenuis, assembly GCF_036924035.1. Lineage (NCBI taxonomy): Eukaryota > Metazoa > Chordata > Actinopteri > Atheriniformes > Atherinopsidae > Leuresthes > Leuresthes tenuis. The sequence continues at coordinate 8,928,733 of NW_027325361.1, read as the reverse complement.
CTTGGAACAGAGTATCATTTTGTCCAATATTGAAAATGAAAATATACCTGTCCTTACACTTATGAAATGTCCAAAAATGTCCATATTTAAGTTTAACAAGAATGTAACCTTTTCCATTATATAAATCTCCTCTGATGTATCTAACCAGTTACGGTATTTATCTTTTTTTCACTTCACTTTTAAACGCAGATGTCTTTTATTGTTAAGGTCAGTTATTATTTAGATAATTGTTTTGATTAGAATTTAAAGCAACCTAAAAATAGAGCGTGAACCTTAAAGTATTTTGCTTCTGACTCATTTAGAAGTACAGTGACATTCTTTATGTACATTCCCATTCCTCAAACTACCCAGGAGGGAGTAAGATATTGCAGTTCACAACTTTAGTTTCCTGTGCCAACAACTAGATAACAACACTCCTTCAACATAATACCTAAAGGTAAGAAAAAGACACTTTGACCGTAATGAATAATGTTGACATTTTCAGCAGAGAAACCTGAGACAACGCTGGGTCTCTGATACCTGCAGGCCAACAAAGTCTTTTGTTCTTGCTGCTTTTGTGTAGCTAGTAAAGAGTCTGGTAGTTTTCCCCTGCATCAATCATTTCATACACCTCAGTGTAAGTATGATAAGATGGATTTGTTATATTTTCTTAATTTCTGTCCCCTACTCCCTAAGTAAGCTAACAAAAGAACTGAATAAACAGAAATTTGTCTGGTAGCTGTCACTGGTGAAAGGCTCTGTTTTTATCATCAACATTTGCTGACAAGTTTAGAATATACACATTGTACATCGTTGCTTTCCTTGGGTGTCTTGTGTTTTCCATGATGCTAAGCACACCCTTTTTCTTTTAATATCTTCCTATGCTTCCTTTGATGTTATTTTGGAACTAATAGCTACATCCTGGAGAGAATAAGAGGAAATCGAGAGATTCCAGAATTGACTTTAACCAGTTTCCATCACAGCTAAACTGATTCATGCTTAAAATGCCTTTTTGTTTACACCCTCTCTTCCTGTTAGATGAAAAGATCAATAACTACTCCGTGCTAAAGCCATCCCTTCTGTTTTTATATACTGCCAGAAAAATATGAAATGGTTGCAGTATTTTTATTTTTTTTTAACATGCAAGCATGAAGGAGAATACAAGTATATAAGGCAAAAACAGTTAGTATAATGTAAATAAATCCACCTTTTATTTCTCAACACAGCTATCTCTCTCGGACTCAAATTTAATATTATTTCTTTAGGTAGTCTTCAGGAATGGTTCTCCAAGCTTCTTGAAGGACATTTCACAGCTCTTCTTTGGATGTTGGCTGCTTTTTGTTCTGTTCTGGGTCATGATGATCCCACACTGCTTAAAAAATGTTGAGGTCTGGGTTCTGGGAAGGAGTTATCGCTCCGTAATACCTGTTGCTGCTGATTTACAGTGCAGTTCTTGTCCTTTGCCATACCTCAGCCTTTTTACCCAGATTCCCTTCCGCAAGAATGACTTCTTGACAGCTTCCAAGGAGACTGTTTTGGATGAGGCTTCATCCAATTGTGTCATCTAAACGGCAAGCTGCATCTCACAGATTATGTGTTTAAGAGCACCTAACTCAGTGTTTTGTGTAAATGCAACACTGAGTTAGGAGCCTTTTTTATGCTGGAATGATTCATAGGCCAGTGCTAAGTGGCTTTACAAACACAAAGTACACTACCTTCTGAAAATGGTCAGGTACAAGAACTGGACTGGAAATGAGTGGAAAAGCAGCCTATGAAACACTTTGAAAGGCTTTCAGAAAGTCCAGAGAACTCTTGCTCAAGACAACATTAAAATATTTTAATAAAATCCGAATCCATGGAAGCATAATAAAAAGACTTGAGAGGAAGCTGAAGACTTTTGGAAAATGCACTTTTTTGGGATTGGAAACAGCCTGGTTTGCTTCATACATTTTTTCCTCTTTTTGAGTTTTGAACGTCTCTTGCTTCCTTTCTCTCTCCCTGTCAGTTTGGCTGCCAATATGGCTGTTGAGCTGTATTTATAGTGAACGTAGGTCAAACCAAACAGCTGTTCATTTTCCAATTACAGACCTTGGAGGCAGAAGCTTGAAGTTTTAGACAACAACAGTTTGACACTTTCTCTCTTTGTTCCTCCTGTCCTTTCTACCATGACCTGTTCCCTTTACTTTGCAGTCTTTAAAGAACTTTGTTCATTGTTTCAGTATTGGTTTAAAATATGCTCACATTCCTTCTCCTTCCTCTTTTGTGTCTGGTAAGGAACAGTTATGCTGGTGACCACATTAACAGTAACTCTTGGGATAATGTGAACTGTGACCACTTGCACTTTGCCTGTACCTACCATTTTAAAACCCATGCATCATCACTCATAATGTCCATTTGATACATAGCCAATGTTTTGCTTTAGGTTCTCTCCCTATAACCTGCAATTAATTTTTTTAAGAACAATAACTACACAACAGCGTGTAAAATAATGTTGATTAAGCTCATAAATGTTCTCTTGCCACACCTCTCATGTCAAATGATGGTAAAAGTGAGAGAACACCGTCACCAGACCCACCCGTTTGAGGCAGATGGCCTCCCTCCCTGAGTCTGGCTCTGCCCAAGGCTTCTTCGTGTCAAAAGGGATTTTTTTTTCTCCCCAATGTTGAAAAGTTCATCATCAAACTAAGTTATTGGCTTTCTACTTTGAGTGTCCAGAGATTATATTTGTTAATAAATGGAAATTAAACAATACATATACATTTGAAAATTGTATTAGTTTTGTATTTGGAGGGCATCTCATGACATCTTCCCCACTATCAATCAGTTAATATTTTGTTGCATATGACTTTGGAAATTATTCAAAATGGCCACATCTATTTCCCAAAGGTCAATGTGAAATATTTCATTAGTTCGGAAAGATTCAGGAAAACAAAAATGTAAATGAATGTTATATCAATATTTGAGGACTTATCTGTAATCCATCTTTTATATTTGCTCAGAAATAGACTTGAACAATGAATTATCAAAATTGTTTATTGATATTTTGAAACGTGTTGCCAATTTCAAGTATTCTATGTCTATAGAACATTAAAAAATAATGTATGATTAACCCAATGTTGACAAGTCATCTATACATGAGACTATAGATTTTAATTAAAAAGGTCAAATATCTTTATTATTTGGAGGATAAAGTCCAGAAGGATTCTTCTAGACAAACCCATCAACAGATGACAAGGATGGATTCCATCTGGATCTCCATCTGTTTCTCCATCTTTGCTACATCTCCTTCTCTCTCCAATAAACTGCTGTCTGTGCATGCATATTGAACTGTTGAAACTGAAATCCTCAAAAAAGGCTTTTAGCATTGCAAGATGTTTTTGTGCTCAACTCTCTAAATGTCTAAATTTATCATGTTACACATTTTGTCGAGGGAAAGTAGGCAATCTATTTTGTCTCAGACACAGACGTCAACCTATTTCACAGCAATAAAGAATAGCTGATGATAAAAGAGAGAAGGAGCGCTGATAATTCAACAATCATTTTTATTAATATCCTGGTCCTCTGTCAACCTCAGAGGAATATTTCATTACTTTTAAGCAGCCTATAAATTGAACCAAATGGAGGTAATGGTCCTGAAATGGTCCTTTTAATCCAAGACAAAAACAATCTCAAAATCAAAATCATAGAAAAGATTTGTTTAACTAAACGTAATATTACATTGTCTTATGTTTTTTCTTTCAAAACAGCTGATGCATTTAACTTTTTTAGCTGTTATCTTTGGCATAATTAGAAAAACTACAATTTAGCAATGAATCTATTGTAAATACAAGAAAAGAGAAACCTATCGAAAGCTAGACATGTATCAACCAACAACTGCATCAATGTAAACCCAACAGCAAACAATGTGCTGTGTATATTTGTATTTCATTGGATGCACATGTTGGTGTTTGTTCTTACATGTGCAGAAAAGGAATAGATGCTTCTACATATTGCTGGGCTCCACCTTCTACATGAATGTCTTATTTCAGATAATACCAATCAGTGTGTCACTTGGTCTGCCAGAGCTCCACTCTGCTCATCTTTCTCTCATTCTCTTCAGCTATCACTCTTCCAACCTCACACTTTCACTGTCATATTTCCTCTTCTCAGTGACTTACATCGTGCTGTTCCCACCCATTTCATTTTCATCATCTCACTTAAATTCCCCTCTATTTTATCTTTTTGTCTCCCGTCAACCATCAACCCTCCTCTTTTTTTTCTCTCTATGACCCTGTTCTTCTTCCACTTTAACTGATGGGAAGCAAGTGTTGTTTTCTCAGCTCATATCCTCATCTCCTTCCGTTGTTTTGTTGCCTTGGTGTCAAAATGGCAAGAGTGGGGAGGTATGAGTGTTGGTGGGGTGAGTGATGAATGGGAATGATGCCAGAGGTGCCCTGTGATGAATTATGTCTACAGTCTGAGAAGACAGAAGACAAATAATGCAAGTACATATTATGAAAGCAATTATTTGAAGAGTAAATTGTTCATTTTTAATTTTGCTCGGCGAGGAAAGCGAGACATTAAAATGGCAGGGTCTTCTTGGTAAGCTCTTGATTAGCAGGAATAAGCAAAATGTATTTAATGTTTTTGTTGTGAAAAGTTGTGCATTTTTTTAAATGCTCTCAAACTATTACAGTCCGAGGACTTTAGGCTGTATAAAGATATCATGCTCCTTCCTGCATTGTTTCTTGTAGAAAACTTTGGTCACTTCCACCCATATGGCCATGAGCATAGTGCTGTTAATGGACTTTTTTGCCTCACCCATTCTGGTGTTGGTCCATGCACATACATCACAGCAGTTGAAGGTTACCTGAGGATAGTACTTAGCATATGTGGGATGATTGAATGATAGCTTATGAACTTAGGTTTACTTAGAACATTAAGCTTAAAGTCAAGGGACAATAATAAGATAAAATAAGATAATCCATCTTGACTTTAAGTCATGCATTTGTGGCCAAGGGACAGTGGTTCATACCAATCAGTGTCCCATGTAGCAGGATTTAGGTTTAACGAACAAATCAGCCTGAGTTTCTTTAGCATGATTTATTGACTTTTGTCTTTTTTGTGTGTACATGGTCATCAAATATAAAAATACTGTCTTTTTTTGTCTGTGTGTGTGTGTGTGTGAGAGAGACTGTCATGAAGAGTAATGTATTTACAAATGCCAAAAGGCAAATAAGGCAATATTAGGAAGCTGGGGAGTGTGGTGGGGGAGTTACTCATGTGGCTACCATCCAGGACACCTTAAAGCCATGATGATACACCAAGCTGACAAGTGACTTTTACGAATGTCTCTGAACATCTGTTGCTCTTTTTTTTGCTCAGCAATGTCAAACCCTGCCAACTGTTTACTTTTTTCCCCAGACAATTCAGAAAGGCAAATATCACCTTGAATGGCTGTTCAGTATAGCACATGAGTGCACAAGAAGGGAACATTTCAAGAGAATGTTGCCATTTGAAGTGAGGGAGCTGAGAACCACCTGATACCCATGATTCAAGAGCAAACCCTGCAAAGCAAACACAGCTAACACCAAGCTGTCAGTTGGATGTGGTCTATGGGGTGCATTTCAGTGCTATTTTTCTGCCCAGATGCTGGCAACGTAAGAGGAAGCAGCAAACCACCTTTCAGTGCTTGGTCTGCACTTCTGAAACACTGCTTTATTGGGTGGAATTTGTTGAATGCCAAAAACCAAAGTTTCCCAGTAAAATCCTGCATTGTAATGGGATTATCAGTCTTGTTCATAATTTGGATTCCCAAAATGGGCAAAACTGCTCCCAGGTTTAAAAGTACCAGTATTTTCTTTTAAGGCCTCGTTTGGTTTTTGATTGACTGCACTGATTTTGTATCCTGGCAACCCGGTAACACATCATTTAAGCACAGACCTAAGTTGCAAGCAAATTTATTTTTTTCAAACTTTTTAAAGTAGTTTAAGGTAATTGACTCAAGCTATATTGGTGTGTTTTTATCCATGACTCTCCTGACCTTTCTCTCCTTTTGAAACTTGGTCATACCTTCTAGTTTGACTCATCAGACCTGTTGAATTGGTTCAGACTTACATTTCACTCAAAGCTCCGTCTCATTCATCTCAGAATCAAATAACCTGCTACCTCACAATTTTGTGGAAGAGGAAAGAAAAATGCTGCTTTGATACAGTGAAAAGGGGAAGTGACTCATTCATTTATACAACTTTTTCTGCAGTCATGGTGTTCTGCAGGCTGTTGTTTTTTTTAGCTTGTTGTGGCCATGCATACAAGATAAATCTGTTTGTGTCCTGACCATTGTACTAAATCATGCAATTATCAGCATGGAAAATCATTAAAATGATCAAAAAGTAAATAAATCCACTGCATGAAAGCTTATCACTTCAAAGTCATCATAAGAGTAAAAGGGAGTCGGGTATAGACTGGGAGCTAGTCGCTATTTCTGTTCAGTGTCACAGTTCAGGACAGTATCTGGCCAGAAATCAGACTGCCTATTGTACTCGAAGTCTTTTATATTTTTTGTCCTTGACTCTGCTCCTCTGGGTTCTATGTTATCTTTCTCTCTGTGTTGCTTTTATAAATCTAAATTCACATACTTTCATCCTACCTTTTATCATTCTCTGCCCTTCAGTGCTGTTCTTATCACCATCATGTCTCACTCTGCCTTTGAGTTTCCACCTAACACACACCATTCTTTAATGAGCTGTCATTGATGAGTGCTGTCATCTCCTCCTCCTTACTCATGATCGTTGAGCTCTCTGGGCAAATATCTCTCAACGGCATTAAAAAGCAGATCTATACTTCCTGTTTTTTTTCTTGGTCATTTCATACTTAAAAGATGTCATGACAACAGAGCCTGTTTCAAAATGATAGATCTGTTCTAACTGCTTTGCATGTCTTTACGTTATGCCTCCATCTTTTGATTATTGGAACACATTTAACATTTAACTCTTAACATCTTTTGCCACACTAACTTGTCACTCAGCTGTGTTTGCCTTACAGGGGGGAAGTCTAAATGATTAGTGTTTTCTATTTATTACATTACCTGACTGAAATTTAAGGTGTTTTTTTTTTGTTTGTGTGTTTTTTTTTTAAGGAGACGTGTATCACCCAGAAGCTGGTCTAACTGTTGGGGGTAATAGGACTCTCGTGCTTTATTCAGTTTTGTATAAGTTTATACCTACAGAAGGAAAGATGGGCTTGTTTGAATTCTGGAACATTTGATGAAGTTAATATAAACTTATGTATTTTATAGTTCGGCTTTAGTGAAAATATTTTTCTCATTGTGTTTTGTGAGATGAGACGTGAATAGTTTTAGTGCCATCAACAAAGCTGTCTCTGCAAGACTGCTGGCAGAGTAGCAGGAGATGACTGATTAACAGGAAAAATGAAATTTAAAATGTCGGCACAGCTGTTGAACACACTCAATAATAAGCTACACTGAAAGACACAGACCACACAAAAAGCAGACACCTAATTTACTGTATTTGTTACAGAAGAAGAACGTGCAACTCATAATGCAAAATAGTACCAACTTGTAGCACCTACAAAGGTACCAGAAATGTAGAATTAAATACTAAAGGGATGACATGAACAGTCAGTATAATGTCTGACTGAATTGATGAACAGCTGCACTAAAAACATTAGAGAATTGTTTACCACCATCAAGCGGAGTGAATGAATTTGTTTTTTTTTACTTTGCTCTGTGGAAAACATGGCTTGAGGCACGCATGGGAATCTGCTGTGTTATGACCCTGCTAACATATAAGTTGAATATTTTTCTATATTTTGGTTTGCCATTGGAACTCATTGAACAATCAGAATACGTTGGGCTCTGGAAAACCCAAGGACAAGAAACAAGTCAATGCCCACACAGCTAAAAGTAAATATAAAATCAAGTGGCTCCGTCATGATGACTGGCAATGTGTAATTAGTTTGGAAATGAAAAGTAGCCATTAGTAGGCACGGAAAGGCAACCCTCCAAGAAGAACTGATGTAGGCGGCTGTATTTACTAGAAGGGCTCTTTACTATCTGTAACCTATAAAAAGGAATCGGTGCTTGTGTTTTTTGTTCATATTTTACTGGCAGTACAATTCAGTATCTCCAGAAAAGGGCAGTGTAGGTCTGGGAACAGTAGAAATGAGAGGTTGTTTACAGAGGGGTGTTTAAAATACTCAACAAGGAGTGGAGATTCATTAAGAGAAAGTGTTCATTCATATGAGACTAACAAAATAGTCCATAATTTGTTGGTGTAGGTTCTCAGGTCATGGTAATCCAAGGAGCTAGAAACTGGGAAACCTATAATTTGGCATCATTATAGGATGAATCTTGATCCGCAAAAAGTCTTCTAAATGTTCCAGAAAAGTTGACCTTGCTTCTGATTGTTCTCGAGCACATGCTGTGGTATAGATCAAACCATGAGCATATTGAAAGAGAGCGAGATAAGCTAGTATTTGATTGAGATATGTGTAAGTGGTTTGTTTGATGAAAAAAACAAAAAAGAAATGACCTGATTGGTTAATGTGAGTTTGAAATGAATGTGGAAAAATGAGCTAAGCGGAACATCATAGTGCCTCTTTAGTAAGAAAGGTATTTTTAGTTGTTATCAAATGGTGAGCGTGAATTATTACATCTAATACTCAATAAATGCCATGCAGGGTTTCAGAACAAGATGGTGCAAGTTTGGAGGATCAACTGACCTGCCTTACATGTGGACATACTATTTTTTTCACTCCCTTGCACATTTGTCCCCATTAAGAAACAACTGCTCCTTTTTTTGTCTTTCTGTCTCATGCTCATTTGCACTTGTCGAGATGTATCATGCCTCTCTGACTTAAATGTAAATTAGACTGTGCAGCTGAGTAATAAACATGGTTATTTATGTCCTGCAATCAGTTGTGTACAGGCAGCACGGGCTAATAAGGCAAAATAAGCTGGTAGATAAAGTATAACAGTTGATGATGCTGAAATACAGTAAACTAAATGGCACAATCCATCTAATTTTGAATATGTATTTGCAGTCATGTTGAAATAGAAATTGAGATGTCATTCACTCTTATCATTGTATTATTTACACATTTTGTTTTTTTCTTAAGAGCTGCAAGATTCTGTGGATTTTCACAGGATTTTAAGTGTAAGAAGGACAGTCGTCATTTCACTTTCAGAATATTGACTTTTATACTAACAGATAGTCAGACAGAAGAAGTGATGGTGTTTTGTAACTCTAGTTTAAACAGAAACTAGCCTATGGCGCCACTTAGTGGACAAACAAGTGACGATGTGGGAGAAATGGCTTTAAAATTAAACACAAAGTTTTACTTTTTATTGAAGGAAATATTCAAACCCTCACAATTCATCAATAAAACCGTTTTATTTACTTACTTAATGATTTCATGTAAAGACTCTCCCCTCATTTCTTTTTTATTCCTTTTTCAGGACATCAAAGAGCCTCCTGACTGCTGCCTTAGTGAATCTTTCACTTCTCCTTCCTGCACTCTGGGCGTTGACCTGCGCCGGGGCAGACGCCGTTTTTCGGGCAACCTTCAGCTACCCCCTTTGTCATGGCGTCAGGGGGAGAGGTCACGGACACCAGACGAGGAGATCATAGCGAGGCCAACGTCGCTACCGTTTGGAGCTCCTCCAAGGATAGATATCACACCTGTGGATCCAGAATGGTGAGTGGAATATAAGTTGCATATGCATACAGACTAGTTATTCCTTTTTCTGATTAAATAGCTTTTTTTTCTAAGTATCTGTGAATTTGACAGATGCCACAAGTGGTTTCAGCAGCAATAAACTATTTAGATTTTTTTACTGAGTACATTTACAATACATTTACCCCTCTTCTGACATATTAAAAAGACACATACTGAGTTGTCTAAAAGTTTTGATCACTTCCTATGAATCATGCAAAACCATCTGGCAGGTTTCTGATATAAAGTCATTCTGCAGCTGCAGTTTTTTGGTTCAGGTGTGACGGAAGTTCAGGAGGTTCAGATTTACAGTGTGGATCAGAAAGATTTTGTCAAGTTTCAAACCATTTGTTCAGTAGTCCATGTATCACTAGTTGGAATACTGTGAAAGGAGTGTTTCAAAGTAATGGAAGTGTGTTAGACTGATGTGAAGATTATTTTTTCTTTGTATTGAACGGAAAGACAAGCTTTTTTAAAACTAAAGCCATGAGCACCTTTTAAAAGAGTACAGCTGCAGCCACTTGGGAATGGATGGACCATTCACTTCCCAGCCAATTTTCGGAATGGTCTATGTCTGAAATTTACCGGAAACTGACTCGCCTTTGACTAGAAGAGGCAATTTTACATTAATTTATTTGCATGAAATAAGTTCTTAGTGGAAATTTTGAAGTCTGCTCTTAAGTATAGGTATCTATAGCCACTTTATAATTTTTCTGATGTCAGGTAGGTTCCACGTATTATGGATTTTATATAGCTCTTCTGTGTGAAGATGAGGTTCATGTAAGAGGGTTTTCCTGCTTTTAAATGGGGGACAATTGGCTAGAGTCTAACTTAGTTCTCATTTACTGAGATGTGAGATACACCCAGTATTTAGAATCACCAGTTAGGGTCACCATTCTGTCTAGAACATACAGGAAGCAGTCAGTGACTGACAGTGACAAGGAATAAGGCTCCTTGATGATCGTTTTTCTGTAGATTTCCCCACCACATGTACATGAACATATACACTATAGTGAGGAGCAAGTGGAAAGTTGCAACGGAAATGCAGAACAGAGAATGAAACAGTAACTCATACCGGCATGCACACTTACTTGCTTGCAGTAAATGCTGGTCCACAGGAAAATTTGCTTTGAAAAGCTTAGGTCTTTCTCTTTTCTGCTTTGCTGAGTTAGAAATGAAATAAAACGTGGTTTTGATTTGTAACAAAAACCACACCTATAAGGTTTGAAAGTAAAAAGTTTAACACTGGTACTATAAGTCCAAAAATTAACAGTCACACGTGAATGCCACTGTGAGCAAAAGAAAACCTAAGGCAACATAAGATATGGTCCTCTTACGATTTTTGAGTTTTTATTGTGGCTCTGCTGTGTTGCGCTGTAGACCAACGTGGCAACAACTGGAGTGATAATGAGCAGTGTTATGTGTAAAGTTAAGAGTAACCATAATTTCCTTAGTTTCTTAAATTTGGTTAGAGAAACTTGTATCTGTAGACAGATCTCACAAGTAGAAAACCAAACCCCTCATACTGAATATATAGTTCTGCAGACTGGGCGTCAGAGTACCTCTCCACATGATGACCCAGCTTTAATGTTGCATTCATCCTGCTGAAGAAGACACTGCCTGGGTTTATTAGTTATGCACTATGCCTTCAGACACATTTGTGCACACTCACACACGCACTTGGAATTTGGCCACAGCACAATGCAGTTTTAGACAATCCACACACAAACAACAAGTGGCCAGGTCTCGGTCGGACTCACCTTTGCAGCTTCTGATGGGGAATTTATTAACAGGAACAACATGTTACATGGCAGCATACACAGAATTCCCAACGACAGCAGTTTGTGAGATCCTCTTATACTTCCTGATAACATTCTGTGCGTAAGTGGCCAAAACTCAATCTCTGTTTGGCACCATTGTGTCTGAGATTGCCACAACATCTTCCGTCATTCTGATCCTAAATAATATGTGGTGTGAGCAGTGGCAAGCCAGTAATCAGTTTCAAGAGCTGTGATTTCTATTGCAACCAGAAGAGAGCAGTGTGACATTGCTTGACTGGATGCACACACACAAACTGTTTTAGATTAAAGGATGATGCTTCAGTTCAGCTCAGCTCAGTTTAGTTTAGTTTAACACACATGAAGCTGATTAAATGAGTGGAGAATGTAAAAGTTACCATAGAGGGCACACTGAATCGTAAAATTAGTGGGACAGTGATGCAAATTTATATACTGTGGCCCTTTCTTTTTTTTTCTTGTTTTATGTGCTAAAAAGTGATCTCCACATAACCATATACAGTCATAAATTATTTAAAAAAATGTTAAGTCCTTCAAAATAGCTCAGTGTCCACAGGTGCTAGATGCTTGTAGTTGTTGATGCTGTTTTTCCATTTTATTTTGTGACTTAATAGAGCAAATGCATATTTCGTGATATTTATCTTCATTGAATAGGATCTGTTTTGTTTTGTTATATTTTATTAACAGACTTTATTGGCGAGTACAGTCTACTCTGGCAACCACAGACTTAATAGCGGGTGAGGTGCATGTCAGTCATTGAAAACCTTGGTGATAGAGGTAAACATGCTTCCCTAATGTGCTTTTTACTCCTGGACCACCTCTCTTTTAGTCCATTAAGACCTGATGCAACATTTGAGTGTACCACCACACAAGTGGACACAGTGCCTTAGGCCATGGCAGATTAAAAGCCTTCGTCCCCTTCAGGAGTCACTGCTGGGGAAACATCTTGGTCAGCAGAACCTTCCTCAAGGGTTTCCAATGTCCAATTACTGTCCACCCTGTGAAACTTTGAGCCAGTAGATGTATACATGTGTATGTGTTTTTATGATATTTGTCTGTAAAATAGTGCACCCCCTGATCCCCTCTTGTACTTATTCAAGTGGTTTTGTCAATGTTTGCAAGGAGGAGGGAGTAAGTAAGTTATTTTTGGATTCAATTATTTTTCCTGCTGATGTATCCAATTGTTTCTGAGCTCAGAGTGCCTCATAGATTGATTATTGGATCTTTGTGTGTGGATTTAGACCAGAATGCGGTGTAGCCTTAGGCAAAGATGATGTAACGTTGATGTAGTTTGTTTATCAGGTGATATCATGTGTTTGTTATCAAACCTTTGCTGACTCATGTTTTCTTAATCATGGAGAGGTTTTAACTCAGAAAGCTGATGTGAAAAAAATATTGTTTGCACGAGAAGGAAAAACTGTAGAATGCAGTATGTTGTTAGATCTGTGGGGAAAAATAACTATCTCAACATTTTATGACATATCTCCTAAAGACGACATCAAACGAACATCCAGTTCTTAAGCTTGACAACATTTCTGAATTTTAATATATGAATATGAGTAAGTAAATTAGCACATTCAAATTTAAATTAGTGTTTTCCATAAAGTCGTATATGATTGTTTTCCATAATAAAAGTGTTAAAGTAAATATACAACAAGGTTGAGTTTGCTGTTTTTTGCAGTTTTTTTCTTTTTTGGATAAGGTGGATATTGTTGTTGAATGAATGAATTATTATTATTTTTTTTTACAATATTCCTTGCAAAAGAGAGCGGCTTAAACGATGCTGCAGTTTTCTTCAAGCAGTAGAAAATACAAAGACTAATACAGCATTTCTTGTACCCTTTTTATATGCATTTTAAGCTTAATCTTTTATTCATGGTATTTGTCTTTATTGAGAAGAGGTTAAATTAAAAAAATCCCACCTGAGGAAGCCAATAGTAATGAGCTTGGGCATCAGAAAATTTGTTAATTTAAAAAAAATGTAATCAGCCTTTCTTTAAAGCAGCTTGTAGCACTCCCCAGTTTTATTCTCTCTCCACTGGCTCCCTGTAAAGTCTAGAATAGACTTTAAAATCCTTCTCATTATATATTCCCCTAAACCCTTAATGGCCAAGCTCCTACCTATCTGAAAGATCTTATTTTTTCCTATCACCCCACAAGAACACATTGTTTTTGGTATGCTGGTCTATTTGTTCTCAGGATTAGTGGGACTGGAATGGGTGGCAGAACATTTAGTTTTCTGGCTTCTCTCCTGTGGAACTAGCTACCTGCTTGGATGCAGGACACTGACACAATCACTGCTGTTAAAATGAAGAGCTACTTGTTTTAATGTGCCTTTTGTATACTTTTAATCCCTTTGTCTTAATTTAGACTTCTGTTTTTTGTTTCTTTTTCACATTTTAATTGCTCTTATGAGTGCTCTTTTTTATTTTCATCTTATTGCCTTGGTTGTTTTTTGTCTACATTTTGCTTTTGCTCTGTAAAACACTTTGGGTTACACTCGGGTTTGAAAGTCGAGTTGAGAGATCATTTGCCTCTCATTGTGAAAGGCTTTGTAGCGGAAGAATATGATTTATTCAGTCGAGAGAAAAATTTAGCTCTCTAGGGATTCACGTGCACTAATATGCATGTGCAGGCAGACGAGCTGTCACAACGGAGAATGGAGAAGCTCTGATTAAAGCACAAACTGAAGTAGAGTAACTGCTTTCTCTGGCAACAGTATGCCATTACTCTAGAGTATCCTCACAACACAGATAATTGTTTTCTGCTTTATTGTGGTCTTAAATTTTATATATATGATATTTGAATACCAACATGAGTTTTGCATCTATAGTTCAGGCAGTAATGTATCTAACATTACCAATGCATTAGTAGCTGTCTGCTAATGTCGAGTCAGTATTGATAGAGCTGGGATTAATTTCCATCTGTGGATATTAAATGAGTCACAGGGCATCAGAATTACATGTTTGCCATTTTAAGATGCAAAATAATTATTTTCTTGGCTAAAATATTTGAATATGTAACTTCTATTAACAGAGATATGATCTTGGTGATTCTATTAATGACTGAAGAATTTAGCATTTTCAAAATTACAATGAATAATTTCTGTCTACACTGTATTTCTCAACTAACACCGTCAAATTTTTCCTTGCATTACTGTCGTGGTTATATCAAAATCCAACTTTTTCCATGTTTTCAGCATCGTTTGATTACAGGTTTTATTTCTAAACAGTTTTCCATCAGTGGTCCCAGGCTTGTGCAGGGCTGGGAGATGGGTGCCATGTATGTCAAAATCTAATGCCGCCATCCTGCCATATTTGGCTTCTGTTATATTTCTTAGTGATGGACATGTTCAGGTTCAGGTTGTGAAGGGAGCTGTCTCCATACCTTCACATAAAGTTCAAATTTGACAGAGCCCACACATATGAAAAGGAAGTGGTGGGACTGAAGCTCTACTATTATTTGCCTTTTTTTCCTATAACCACACAGTAAAGCAATAAAAAGCAGCAGAGATAGAGATGACACTGTTTTGCTGTAATGAGCGCAGGTATGAGACTTAAGGCTGGCTTTTTGGAGTGCTGTTGTTTCTTCTGTGCTATCTCCTGCACTTGATGTTTAAAGCTCTTTCCACATCAGTTCCTGTGTTTCCTGCTTTCGGCCACAGATTGAAAATAGTACTTCTTTTTTTTTAATGTAGTCAGAAATGCCATACAAAAACCCATCAAGCAGAAGTTAAAAGAGAGCTAGTGGCAGTGTATAGGCAAGCGAAAAGGGCAATGCTTCTGTGATTTTATTCTACTTTTACCAACTCCAGGAAAATTGTGCTCTTTAAAGGTATTTGAGTCAGAGAAGATGTTTACCATTTAGTAATGCAATTTTGACTCGATCTGTAAGAATCCACAAAAATGTTGAATTGAGAGCACAATTCAATGAATGATAAATATGATTGTTATGTACTGCATGTTTTACCGGAGTTTCAGATTAGTTTGGCAGTACTGCCAGAAATGCATTGCAAAAGCATGATTATGCCTTCTTCTGTGTCCGGTATCCTGACTCACATCAGAATATCTGTATTCTGGATAGTGCGCTGACTGGAGCTCAAAGCAGTGCCCTCTATAAACATAAAAAGTAATCCTAATTAATTGAATTTGTGTTTGATCCCACCAGAATATGCATGTTAAACTAAATGTGGATGTGTTTTTTGTAATCCTGAGTCAGGGTGACATCGGCCAGATTATGACTTTGCACTCAGTGTACTTTCTGTTTGTGGTGTGTTGTTGAGCACTGTCCTCCCCTGGTGTTCCAGGCAGCTTTTGTGTGGGTGTTGGTAATCCACACAGCCAGCAGGAAGATGATGGATCTTACACTTTGCAGTTTAGCAGGCACAGAGACAAAGGCAGACAAATTACGCACAATGGTTCTTTGCTTTATTGTAGGTATTCACCAGTTCATTTACTGCCATTATGTGTGTGGATGGAGTGTCATTGACGATAAGTGCTTCAATTTCTCTGTTTTTTTTGGAGAGGGTGATGAGGAAGTGGTGGGTTGTTTCCGAGGCAGAAACAGTCAGCTTATCTTTCAGGTATATGTATGAAAATCCTCACATGAGTGAATGTGATTTAAACCTGAGAGAAGTTTTAATGTGGTAAGCTGTGAGCTCACAGAGGGGCTTTTTAAAGTCTGCATACATTAAAACCCCTTCCAGAAATCTGGGACAGTAGGCACCACCATTTTCTTTTTTCTTTTAACACAATTTACTGGCATAGTTTTAAACCATGATATTCTATTTATCCTAGATGTCCTTAGGCCTTGCTATCTTTTTCTTGTTTTCAACGACTGTTTATTATTAACTTTTGTTTACTCTTGCATTGCTTACATGGAAAATCCACACATTTGAAGTCTTCTACCTCTTTCTAACCCTTGTTCAAACCTATTCTCACTCTTCTTTCTTTTTGTGTTTTAGTAACTCTGTTTGACACTTTGTGGCCTCGATTACTAGACCTGATCTTATTTACAATGTTCGCTTCTCTGAGAGACGAGGTTTGTGACAGAAGGAACAAGTTGAGTGTTTTGTGTAACTAGAGATACCACGTTAAGGGCTCTCATCTGAAGACCTAAATCCATCCTATGCACTCCCCATCACCTCCTTCACAATCACAAGCAAGATCCTCTAACTTTGCCTGATCTTGTTGCCTGGCTTGACGTTTTACCGTGGGAGGCTAGAGCATAAGGGAACGCTGCTTTTTGTCCTCTTCTTGTGACATGATGAAATGTGATAGTTAATGTTGGTGAGACATGTATACTTATGAATTATTAGATTCATATTCTTTGTTGTAAGGCAGAAAACAACAGAATAATGTCATGATATTGATATTAGGAATCTTGATTAATCAGTTTATTTGTTTTGTAGTGTTGCTACAAAGTAGCGCTACTTTCTAAACAGGAATATCCTTTTCAGTGTAAAACTATCACAGAAGCAAATCATACAAGGATCAGTCTTAAGCCACCAGGGCCTAACTGAAAGCACAGAAGCAAAGCGAAAGAGGCTTAGGGCTGATACTATTTTTATATTTGATTCAATTAATTATTTAGAAGTATCTTACTGTTGGGAAAATGTGATTAAAATGCTTGTCACTGTACCCTAGAGGCCAAAATGTTAAATAGTTTATTTGTTGTACAAAAGCCAAAGATGTCCTGTTGATTTAAAACAAACAAACAAACAAGAAGTGTTCCAGTTCTTACAGTTACAATGTTTTCAGCCCCAACTCCACATGTTGGTATACCAACACAAAAAATGTGACTGTGTTTAAGATATTGAGGGTAACTGTTTGTTATATTGTTACCTTGTTTGCATTTTTACAGAATAATATAATTTTATGTACTGCCGCACGGAGCCGTCAGTGAATGGCATCTTGTTCAAGTGTGATAACTTACTTGCAATGATAATTATTAGTGCTACTTTTTGCTTATCAATTATGTAACTGCATTTAGATATGTTTTTCATTCACTACTTATTCAAGGGGGGTGGTCCAAATGGCTAAAAAGAATGCACAAAAATGTGTACCTAAGTCTTAACATTTGGTTTCACTTGATTGAGGAACATAACACACCAGTGAAGAGCTGTCAAAGTGTCATGGTTAGCTGCAGGGGCAGTTGTGTATCTGTGATTTCTGTCTGACCATGCGCAGTGTGCTTTCACTCAAGCCCTCCAGGATGTTAAAATCAAGATGACATAGAATGAAATGGCCTAGCTGCTCTCGAATTCAATCCCTTTCTGTCTGTCTATCTTTTGACTTTCCCTCACTGGTTTATGTTTAAAATGTCATTCATCTTTTGTCGTCCGCTTTTCTCAATGCTGTGAACTTACTAATAACAAAGAGATGTAGAATAACATTTCAAGATTTCTGTATGAGTGTCTTCCATTTATGTTTTTTCAAGATCGGTTTATTACTTGATATGATGCATGATGAGCTTTAAGAAATTCATATTGGTTAGAAATCTGAATTCTACCAGGACTGCAGAACATCGCCATGTCTCATGGCATTAAAACCTCAGGAGAACATGGTGGCTGCAGCCTTGACAGGTCGAGCATTGCGGTTGCTTTTCAGTTGCACTGGATAGGAGTCCCATCTGTGAGAGTAAAACTCACTGACATGCATGGCTTGGCACACATTGTTAATCTCACAGTATGATCTGTTATCTAACAATAATTTACTCATTCATGTAATTCTCCAACAGTAAAAGTCTCTTTTCATCATTGCGGTTTTTGCAGTCAAAATTAAGGTGATAGTATGGGGTGATGTAATTTAGAAATTTTAAAATGACTAAAAACAAATGCCTTAGGGTTGCAAGAGAAAATGTAAATCCTCCTGATCAATAGTCACACCATCGCACAAGCAAGTAAGCACACTCGGGTGCTAAATGATGACAGTGGAGCAGGCTGCAAAATGCATGACAGCTTAGCACAACAAAACTACACTGATTACATCCGAGCTCACACATAATGAGCGCACATACACAAGCCAAGCACTAATGACCACTGATCACATACAAGTAAATAGCTTATTAAATCCCTGTGACCTTTTATGAAGAAAAATGGCTATGTCAGTTCAAGGTAATAGTGCATGATGAACTTGGTAATTTGATTACTGGTTAAGAAAAATAACTGTTTTCCCATACAAGCTTTAGTATATGGCAATCAGAATAAAAACCAACAAAAATTTGAATTATTTACCATTTAATGATGGCATTATTTAAAAACTGATGGCAATGGAGTGACTTTGGTCAACTTTTTTTAAATTGGAAAACCCAATTTTCCAAATGGCAAACAATCCTAGCAGTAAAGCTTAAAGTATCCTGTCAGTAATGTGTAGGATATGCATACTTGGTGGTGTCAAAATGCTTTGAGAAAGCATAGATTTTTCTTTTCGTTTTTTCTGCACTCAGTTGAATTTGTGTAGATCTTTGTTTAGAGATGAAATTCAATCTGGAGACCTGCACAACTAATGGCTTGCTAACAACGTCCTCCTCAATGTCTGCTGTTACTGCGAGCAACTGGCTAGTCTTTTGCTCTTCTGAGTCGTCCTCCATTTAAAATCTGTACTGAAAAGCCTTCAGGAAGCTTGTAATTTGTGGTCCCACACCACTTGGAGTTTGTGTTTACAAGGTCCACCCAATCATAGAAAAGATATGATTAGTTATTTTAACTGTTAAAGGGGAACTCCGGTATTTTTAAACCTAGACCTTATTTCTGGCATGAAATACGTTTATCTACTCATTGAGAACAGTTTGGCGAAAGTCGGCGTCCTTCGAAAGCTATTTAGATAACTCGCGATCGGCGTATATCCATATAACGGAGTTAATGGGGCAGGGACGATGCAGCCTCTAAATAAGGCATTATCTGTTTTTATTTCACCAATACTTTAAGAAGCATGAATGAACAAACGTGTACTATTGCTCTGTTAGCACATAGCTACTGTTATGTGGCTACTTCCAGCTATAGGAGAGCTAATGGAGGGAATTCTACACAGCCAGACCACACCAAGTGAACCACAGCCAGCCAAAGTCACACTTAACATACCAAATGATAGAAAACAATTACTTGCTATGTTAAGGTATAGTTGAGAAAATGTGTCCTTTGTGGAGAACACAGTGCTCCACTGTAAAAGGTAGTGAGTTCCGTGTTGTCCAGCCATGGATCTCAACTGCAGACAATGGGAGATGGAAGGTGTCCTTTCCCATTCTGAAATTCTAATTCCAATTAACACCAACACGCCTTGCATTACTACAAGTGTTTTCATCTTCATGCACAAGCTTGGAAAGACTATTTTCAAAGGAGTTTCTTGGCAAGAAATTTTGTGAGAAAGCTCTCATCCTTCCATGGCTTCAAATCATCAGTGACTCACTACCAAAACAAATCAGTCCAATAGCAGACAAACAAGTGCTCACATTTCTAATACTCGTCACGCTGCCATTCTGCCTCCTCACATGTTCATTCGGATTATTTTCCATCATCTTTGTGGTCTCTCTACCTTCAGGGCATTACCCTCTTTTTTCATCTCATCACTCAGAATAGACCAGTGTGCTTGTATCTCTCATGTTACTATCTCACTCTGTTCTGTCTTTATCTTTATGCTCTGAAGCAATTTTATGATTACTCTCATTCACACACACAGAATTATGGCTCGATGATTAAAATGTGCTTGTGTTTGATAGACAAGACATGTTTGCTACGATAGAATAGGAGAAGACACTTTGTGTAGAGAGTTAATATGTGACTGTTTATTGACAAAAGACTCCTATTTACCAGTATGAATGCCTGCTTTAGAGATTTAATTTGAATTAGTTGTCCCTTGAGCTGTGTTTATGTTTCTCCTCTTCATTAGTTTAATCTTCATTAAGCTATTTGCTTTTATGCTTCTTCCAAGTTGTCTTTTCTTCTTGGCTTGACCTAACTACTTGCCAGCTTCACCAAAGGTCAAAATATCATCAGCAACATTACAACAAATCCCAGCTAAACAAAAAATAAATAATAAATCTGACAACCTGTTACTGTGCCTGCCTGCTTGTCGTCACAACAATCACTGGCCAATCATCATCAGGGGAGGCGTGGCCTGCGTTCTCTGCGTGTCTGCTCTGGGCTCCTTGTGTATATTCTGAATGAAACAGCAAGTGAAGCATTTGCCTGCATGCTGTGCTCGGCTACGCGAGTGAAGAGAAATCTGACTTAAAGCTCAGCATAGCAGGAGTCACTCTGTGCCACACCGGGAGTGCCTTTGGGAGAGAGATTGGGGTTGTTTGCAGAGAGAGGAGGTCAGTCAAGCAGTGGTTGATGGAGGGGGAGCAAAACAGGAGGAGGTAGAGAACATTTTTCAGCCCTTCTGAATCTTTCATAAGGGAGATCCTCCAACATCAAGCCACCTCGATGGACTGAAACAAAGAGTTAGTACTGAGGTGTACATTTAGCAGGCACTAACAGTAACGTGGAGGTTCGCAGGGAGAAGAAGAGGGGGACCGGAGTGTACACTTTACAGACAGCAGGACCAGAGGAGAGATGGGAAACAAGCGGAGTTGAGAAGAGACATTTTTCCTGTATATAACTATGCTGTAGAAGCTACTCTTCAGAGCCTCTGATGAACAGAAGATTTGCCGGAAGGCATGGGGCATGAGCCAAAAAAAAGGGGAAGGTAGAAGGCACGGCTGCTGGCTGGCTAACCCCTAAACCTGTGAAGAACCGGGCAAGGAGGGAAGAATAGAAAACAGTAAAACAACACAAGCAGCAAAACTGTATGGGTGAGCTGGCTTTCTCTGGGGTTAATTTCTGCATTTAAGGTTGCTTCTATAATTTTGCAATATTACAACCCAGTTAGAACTTATGTGTCTGCATAAAGCAAGAGGAATCAATTTCATATGACTGGTTGGTGGAGCAGAATTTGGCAGAATTTGACATAGAAATATTAGTCTGCTACAGACCTCAGTCCCAGCTTACAGGTATGTCATCCAACGAGCTGAGTGTTGAGATGGACTCATGCATTCGAACATTCAAGGAGCACATGCACCTTGAGCTTGAGCCCCCCAAGATGGCAGGAGTGGTGGGAGGCAAGAGGGGTGCCACGTCCCCAAAACTGTCACCAAGAAGCTCCCCGCGCCTCTTCCGCAAACTGATGGTGAACAAGAGCATTCGACAGAGGCGGCGCTTCACTGTGGCTCATACCTGGTAAGGCCTGTGGGTGGTCAATAAAAGAAAAAAATAATAATTAAAGGGGACGAATGAGGTTAAGACATGCATGCATAAAGAGGGATTGGTATTAGCTGGGAGAGAATGTGTGGGGTGAAAGGGATGTGATGGAGAATTAAGGAGAGAGAAGAAAACCAGGAGAGGGGAGAGAATTTGGATGAGCAGGAGAGAGTAAAGAGAGATAATGGGAAAAATGGTGAGAGAATAAGGAAGAGAGACAGGTTGGAAGAGTAAAATGAAAAAATGGAGGAATAAGATTGAGAGCTGGGAGTCAGACAGACAGGAATTGATTAATAATTGAAGTGAAGGGGGTAAACAGTAACTGGAAGAATGAGGAAAGGTTAGGAAGGAAAGTACTTGTACAAGGACAGAAGATGAGGTACATGGTTAAACAGCTGGAGCTCTCTGAAAAGGAGGTTGTAAGAGTGGGGGTCAAAATGATTCATAGGGCTGCTGGGTGGGGATTTTGTCTGTGGGATAGGGGATTACCTTATGTAATAAAACTCCCTTTTTCTCCATTTTGCTATAGTGTCTCCCTGTATTCAGGTAAATCTGACAGTTTTTGTGTGCTGATAGTTCTTGCTTTGAATGGCTGATGTGATGTTCAGTCAGTGTCGGGTGTATTACACAACCTCATGGCTCTTTTTTTTTGTTTGTTTTTGTTCATAACCCCAATGAGCAGATGGATGTCTCCATAACTCAAAACAAGTCAAGATTACATACACTAGAATGTCACACAACATGCAGTGTGGCTCGTTTGAGCTTTTCCTATTTACACTGAAGCACTTTTTGATTCCTACAAAAAAGCCCAGCTGTAAGTCTGACATTTTCAGTCCAACGTGATCATTGGATTCAGGTCTAGAACATGATAAAGTATATTCACATCTTAATTTTCTACAGACCCTTTTATTTTCTGGTTTGATCCCCATCCCCCACATGTTCCCCAAATCTACTTATTCATGTGGCAGCAGCTTGGCACTGTTTTACATATGAAGCATTCTGTTATGCAATGTGTAGGTTAGAGGAGAGTAAAAGAGCTTGTGCGATTTGACTGCAGAAGCTCAAGGTCACCCGTCCTCCCCAAAAGAAAGAATTACTGTAGACACATCACTTAGACACATACCACACACCTCTGAAATGGGTTACAAATCTGACTGACAAAGCAGGTTTGTCATGGCTTGTATGGGGTAGATTGGGGGAAAAAAATCTCAGTTGTGTGACATGAGGGAAAGTAAATGAGTCCAGATATTATTCTATACCTCTGTGCTGTGCCTATAGATTATGTAGTCTTTATGATGAAAAAGAGATATGAGAGATGTTTTTTCATCCATATGTGTGTGCATGTGGGTAATTTCTGATCACACATTGTATTTGTTAATGCAGTGGTCTTTCCTATTCTTCCTCCACAGTATCAGTCAGAACAGGGAGTGTTTCCCTTACCTCCCTTTCATTGTATAGCTTATTTCTGTGCAGTGGGAGGCTGGTAGGGGTTGGGTGTGTATGGGAGGAGGGTGGGCGGTGATGGCAGTTTTATGTGAAAATCATTAAAGATGTCCTTTGCCTTGTTTGTTCTCATAAATCAGCACATGAGCTCAATCCAGGGATCACAACACCTATAATACCCATTACAGCCATTAACCACCAGTCCAGCCCATTAACGGCTAAGTTCATGAGAAAGTATCCTTGAGTAACGCTTAGCTCTGTCTGCACACTCATTATGATCGTCAAAGAAACCAGAGGAAACAAAAATCAGAAAATGGAAAAGGTGGCAAAAATAGCAGATTGCAATCGGCAAGAAAGCGAAAATAATAGCTTAAGTTGGTTGAGCGGCAGTTAGGAAAGCAAGTAAAAAACACAATAGCAGCTAACAACCAAAACTAGATATTTTCAGCTTATTTTTCCAGCTTTTTTCCTTTTCTCTTTTGTTTAAATTGGACATATATTTGTGTTAGGATACTGTCAAACATATGGAAGAAAACAGCAAGGCAGCAATAGAATATAAAATACTGTATGGTGCCACAGAGTATTAGTATCCCATTCGCCTTAACCCTCAGAGGTCTATGATCACACCGGCGTGATCAGATCGCATGACATCATTACGACTCAGACCCCAGAAGGTTAAGATGAAAAAAAAATCACCCCACCTGGAAATCCCTCAGGTTATTACTGGTCAGGCACTCTATTCAACATAATTTTCTTCCCACCTGTGTCAAACCTTGGGCGATGTAATAAAAAGATAATGATGCATTAGTTATGAGCTCAGTCCATGGGCTTTGTCCTGCTAAATTAATCAAACAAAAAGGAATTATGTAATCAGGTTTTTGTATATTGTCTTGCCAAATGTTGCACTACATAAATTATCAGATTTAAACAAAATGACCAAGAACTTTTCATTTTTAGGTACTTTTCTTAGTATGTTATATACTTATATGCTATAAATGACAATATGAAAAGGGTTGTTTGTACTGACAAATGCAAACATCAGCAGCAGGGTGTATATGGGAGTTCTTTACAGTAAAGAAGCTCTAAAATCTTACGGTCCACATTTTGCCCATCACCAACCAACAGGCACGTACTGTGGCAACTAGCCTGTGAACAATATTGATGTCTAAAGATCCATATATTTCCACTAAGAGTTGGTTGACACAGCTGATAAATATTGTACTGGACTCAGATTTACTGGGATGTATGACTCCAGGTGGATCGTGATGTTGCTTTGTAATAGCTGGTTGCTTTATCACATACATGAAGAGAGATTCCATAGATGATGTGCTTCATTATTTCCTCAAACATTCTCCTTTCACAGATTGTGAAAAGGCTGGTGTGTCACCGACATGCTATTCAATATTACTTCACGGCTATTTAGGCAGACAGACCAATTTTTTTACCATTCAGTGTCTTACATTTTTTCCAAGAGTGATGTCAGCAGATTTGAATAAAAATCTGTTACCATCTGAACTTTTCCCATAGATGCAACAATTTTTCTAACTTTCTTTTTTATATGATTGATTATATTAGGTCATACTTTATTGTTACATTATGTGGCACTGCTGGACAAAGTGTCTGGTGACCTCCTGACCTGCAGAACTTGTACAATGATTTCTCTGTTGTAACTGTTTTGCTATTCCCCGTCCCCTCTCTTGGGTTGTCTCTGTCATTTAATGCTTTCTTTCTCCATCTCCAGTCTCTTAAATTTCACTCTTTTCATCACTTCTTTCTTTGTATGGCTTCCTCCCTGTCTGCTCTTCTGCTTTACTGTCTTTCCATGTCTCTCTGCTTAATTTGTAGGAGCCCCTCTCCTTTTCTGTCTGTGTCTTTCTGTCTCTCTCCCTTATGCACTCCACAGCACCACATGATGTAAATGTTTGATAGCCAGCCGAGGGGTATGACCGCCTTGTTTTCTACTCGCATAAAAAGCACATTAAGGAGAGTGAGGGAGATGAGAGGAATGTAAGAAACTGACATGGGAATAGGAGGACAGGAGAGGACGGAAAAACAGGAACAAAGATAGAAAAAAAGATTTCTTTCTTTAGCAAAACTTTAGATGTTGTGTGAATTAATTGTTACAGTCTATTTGTAACTGCCAGACATCACTGAACAAACAATTAAATATCTTCACACCCACATTTTAGAAAATAAAACATATTTTATCTACAGAAGCAATGTACTTATCCTGAACTTTGCCTCCTTCTGTCTGATGCTTATCGGATGCTTTTGGAGCAAAGGTGGGTTGAGGAGATACTTGAGAGAACTAAAAGTAAAGACAATAAGGTGGAGGGAAGGAAATGTCACATGTTGTGTTTGTATATAGAAAGAGAGAGACAGATAGATTGAAAAACAGACGTCATTTACCACAGCTGCGTCAACCCTGGCTTTACACAGAGGGTTATTTACATTAGCTTAAATGTCAACCTAAATATCCATCTTGCTGCACTTTTCTATCCAGCACGCTGTCTGCTATTGATTTGTTTCTTTCTCTACTTGCCTCCATGACTCACCCAAAATCATTTTTATGTGAGCGTCAGGGAAGGCTTGACGTGATTATTGTTACTGCTGCTGCTAGTCTGTTTACGCCAACTGCTCACGAGTAAGAGACAGGGAGACAGATGGAGAGACAAAAGAGGGAGCATTCATGACGGAGCAAATGGCTCTAAGATCTAATTCTAATATTTTCATATTAGAAAACATTAAATCTTGGTAGATATTGTATGTAGTGTCTCTTCCGTTTGTCTGTTAATTTGTATATACTGTACTAGTTGGAAATTGTGTAATATCCTGTAGCTCTGTGGAAATCTAGGCCATTACGCCACATATCACCCGCAGGAACTGTTCTTGTATTGGCGACTAAATCTTCGGTGAAGTATTAACTAATAGCTAACCACCACAGAAAGTAACACTCTTTTACAAAGTAAAAAAAAAAAATTGGCGTTATGGTGTCCTTCTTAAATGATAAGGTACCCTGCAGAAAATGATGTGATTGTTTTTCCACTCATTGTTAGACACAGACAAAAGACTGTCTGTGCATGTAGTGAGTTTGTTCATTTCTGCTTGATCTCACAGAAATATGTGAAATGACCATGACTCCTTCACACCACATTACGTGGCAGAGGCAACGCTAAGGGTAACAAGCTTCTCCTCTGTTGTCTTGGTTACCAGGGAGATGAATCCTACCCCAGGCAGTGGTTACGACAATACAGTTTCTTTGAAAAGGTCGGACATTTTACTTCAGAGATTGTTTTTAAGCAAGGCAGCCCACTCCTGTACCTGTCATGTGGTTTTCACCAATGATCCAAACCTTTTGAAGACTAGCTGCAGGTCCTGAGTTTGTTGGTTTCAGTGGGAGAAGTGAACATTAGCACAGAGTCAGATGGATTCTTTTGCTTCTTTAGTCTTTCTTTAGTCTTAGTTTTTAGTTTCATCTTTTGAACATTCTCACAATAAACTGACATTTTTCAGACTGACATTTTGGGTTGAAATGGACATTGTTCGAGACCTGTTTCTCAGCAGACCATTATTATGAGATATAGCAGTACAGGTACTATATATTATAATATACATTTCCATTCACACAACATTCACACCACAAAAACTGCCCACCTCTGCAGACTGGAAGTTTAGACCATGTTATATCATCAGAGCAGCTTGCAGGCCAGACAGTAATGGTTTCACAGAGAAATCATCACAGTCTCTAGTTTAAAGGCCATGCATTTGGGACTCTCCACCACTCTTTCCCACTGCTTTCATGAACTTTTGTCTCTCTTTGAACAATATAAACTGAAAACTGTTATAATTTTGTTGTCATCATCTGCATTTTAAGTTCCAATTGGTTTCTCCTGCCACGTAAGAGTGAAACGGCCACACCAGATCCTTTTGAGTCACTGATGAATTTGGTGATGTGGGCGGTGATTCAGAGGTCTGGAAACGGTCTTCTTCGTCGTCCTCCTCCTCTTCGTTTGCTCACACTTCATGACTCGGTTCAGCACTTCCATCTCTCGCCCTTGTCTCCCTGTACAAAACCAGCCGAGCAGAAAGTTAACTATTACGGATGGGTGGACGAGTATGAACATTCTCGGTTGTGTATTTGTGCGTGTCCCTGTGCATGTTTGGATGTCTGCGTGCTATTACCTCAGCCAAGACTGGTTTTCAAGGGATGAAAATTATGGGTGACAGGTTTCTTGATAACACACATGATTTATTCAGTTCTCAGATTGCTCATTTGTTTTAGTAATAACTTATTTTTCCAGCTGTTGCTTTACATATTTAGTTTCTTTATCCACTTTTAACAAAGAGCTTAAGAGATTAAGAGCACATTAAGATGAGAGAGATTCTATATGTAAGAATAGAAAGAATATGATATTAACACAATTCTTTTGGTAGTTCAAAGGTTGCATGTATGTGATGCCCAGCTTTTTTCTTCAAGCTGCTGTAAAGAACATACTGTACCATGCGCTTATACTGCTGTCAGTATGAATTTAACTGATGAACTATATTACTTGTCATCCTACCACTTTTCCTTTTGTGTTTTGCTGTGGCCTACAAAAGCAGAAATATCATGCATTTTTTTCTCCTTGTATTTATATGCCATGTAAGATTGAATAATTATTAACAGTGCATTGCTTCTTTGCACATTGATAAAGTCAGACGGTATAATAGGTTGTACTATGCAGACTCAATTTTTTTAAACAATATAAAATAATAGGCAAACTAAACAGGATGTCGAACAAATATTAATTAGTATTTAAGGCTTTAGGATCACATGGCTTTGTGAATCAGCATTTGTTCTGGGGCTGCAGTTGCTTGTAGGGTCTCTGGAAACCATGTGGCTTTTTGTGCTGACATCCAGGAAACATCGGAAAACCTATTTGTCTTCATCATTTGCCATACTCATTCTCTCTCCTCCTCCTTATTGTTCTCTGTCTGCAACTGCCTGTCCCCTTCACAATTTAATCAGTAGTGATGTGACAATTATAGAAAATAGAAAATAAATAATTTTGGAAACTTTACGAATGACTGACATCATCAACCATTCGAATGTTTTCATTTAACTGAGCCAAAATCATTGCAGCTCTTTCGGAAAATTTAAGGAGGATTTTTTTTTTTGTTTCCTCCCTGAAACTTTTCATTTTGAGTAGACTTAAGATTGTCTTTTTTAACATAAAATTCACATTACTGCCTCAGAGAAGCAAGTAGAATAAGAGCAGTTAATTCGAATCTCTGTTCAGAGTTACAGAATAGCGTTATGTGCTGTGTAGAAGGACCATATATCTATTCATGATTCATACAGTGCTGATTAGGGCAGCAACAACTGTGAATTTTCTTTTTGTCATATTACTCACTGTATTATTGAACAAACATGTGCACAGTTTTGATGCACACATACTTCTTGGCCTGTGTACTTGGAGAGAAAACAGCTGTGTCATTAAGCCATAACTCATAGTTGTGTGTGTGTGCGCCTTTGTGCTTGTGAGTGTGCAAAGTACCAGCTGAATACTCTTTTCAGCCCATTGAGAAGAGCAGAAGCATTCAATAATAACATGAGTTCTGGAGCTCCATTTGTGGAAGTTGAAGTAAGCAGAACCCAGCATTGCATTTCCTTTCTACCTTGTCCTCCTTCTGTCTGCTTGAACAAAGGAAGAGACATTATTCACAACACTTGATATCTGCTTATCGCACTGACTGAAAATAATTATGGTAGCAACCTTTTTTTTTTTCAACATACAATAATGTGCTACAATGCTGAGCTGCACTCTTTATTTTATCCAAAAGTGCCAGCTTGCAAGCATTTGAAACCCAAAGTTGTTGTACCAGAAATGACCCTGAAGGTATTTTATGGATTGAGCATGGATTAACTAAAGGAATGGTTAAGATGACATTTGTCATCACTTAAATCAGGAAACCTTTAAAACTGTTCAGTTTGAACTTAAATCCGGCACACACCTAGTTTATCACTGTCAGAGCATATCTGCTGTAAATCTTAAACGTCATATCAGAAATCTTTCTTTTAGAGTTAATGATCCCTTTGAAGGCTGTTGCTTGTGGTTTTGTTGAGCTGTATCGTTATTGTCATACTGAGAGATGTTTCCAATATTTAGTCAGTCCCCACTAAGAAACAACTCTCACATTTTATGTTGCCCTAGGTGAATTTTCAAGAAATTTGTTGGAAGACTAAAAGAAAAAAGCTGTGGCTGCAAAAAGCTTTTAAATCATGTCTCACAGTTACAACCATGTGAAAAGAGCAAGTGTTTATGTAAGGGATGAACAGCACTTTGCTTGAAGAATGTGCTTCAAGAAATGGTAAAACTCTTTCCTTGAAATATCAATGTCTGAGCCCTGCAGATGAAGGCTGTCAAGGCCAAAGACATTTCTTAGTCCGATATCTTCTTAGCCAGGGGAAACGATTGCACAAAGCTATGACTAATAAAGGGCATTTCTTTTATGACGACTTGCACATTAATGCCTATCCACACTTTAAAAAACAGAAAATCTTATTTATATTAGATTAAAACAGCAAATCCGATGATCATGGTATTTGAATCAATCTTGACAATAATGGTTCAAATTTCCAAAGTTCATCAAAACCAGAAGGGAAATGGTGTCTGCTGACAGTCTGACTGCAAGGCATCCAGTCTGAATCATCATCATCTGGTACTAAAACCAGATTCTCTGTGCAGCTACCTGATAAACACAGCACTGCACGCTCACATTTTTATCATCATCTTTATCATCATCTTTATCCTGCTTGTCACTACTGTCATTATCACCATAGTCCTTGTAGGGCTCTAATGTTTTACAGTGACAGACAGACTGCAGGAATGTGTGTGTGCACATTTAAACCGCAAACTTGATGCATGTAGACTGTCTAAATTTGTCTAAGATTCCCATATGTGGATGTGTGTGTGTGTGTGTGTGTGTGTACCTCTCCTGTCTCTTCCACTCATTGTCAACACTGGCCTATGGGGAAGTCACCACCCACTTACTCTCTGATATGCAGCGTGAGATGTATTGTATGTATCTGTGCATTATTGTACAACTCATGTTCTCGGATGTAAGTGTGTTCTCACATTATGGGATTCAGCCATTCCCTGAAAACAGTAAATGTTAAAATTTTGAATGAGTGTAGGTTAAAGGTCAGGATAGGGTTAGACACCTAAGGAGGAATGTTGGAGCACTATATTTGAAGAGATGTGCATGTGTGTCTATGCATGCGAATTAATGTTGAACAGATGTTGAATGATGTAGCGGGATTGTGCTCACGGATAAATTAGTTGGTGTGCATAGTTTTCATGGCCTTCTTAAGATTTCATGTTGCCCTGAATCAGTTCTTATTTTAGGACAGTTCGCATCACTGGAAATTGTTGACTCCTTGTTGAGCTTACTGTGCCCTCCTTAAACGTTTATCCAGTCCAGTTTAGATATACTGAAGCAAGACCATGTGTGTTAGACATCATTCTTCCAGTTATGAGCAGGGTCTTTAAGTCGTATAGTTTTGCATTTGTGTATCAAGTCCTGACTTCAAAGCTCTATAACACACATGAATATTAAGTTACTGCTACATTTTTTAGGAGGTTCTTATGATACTGATGACCTGAGCAGGTGTGTGAAGTGATGAAACAGGACCATGATGAGAAATGATGATGGGACACTGAGTTTGACTTTAATTTTGAGAGGGTTAAATATACTATGTAATCAAGATCAGATTGCTGACCTTTTTGAGTATGTAGGTGAGATTACGGGCTGCACGGTGGTGTGGTGGTTAGAGGTTTCCAGGTTTAACTCCCAGCTGGGGCCTTTCTGTGTGGAGTTTGCATGTTCTCCCCGTGTATGCGAGGGTTTTCTCCGGGTACTCCGGCTTCCTCCCACCGTCCAAAAACATGCATGTTTGGTTAATTTGTGACTCTAATATCCTCCTGAGAAGTGAGTGTGAGCATGTGTGTGGTTGTTTGTCTCGTTTGTCTCTGTGGCCCTGTGATGGACTGGTGACCGGTCCAGGGTGTACTCCACCTCTCGCCCGATGACCGCTGGGATAGGCTCCAGCCCCCCCGACCCGACCGACAGATTAAACGTGTATAGAAAATGGATGGGTGGATGGAGGTGAGATTACAGGAGGCCAGTTTTCTAATATGTACTGTGGAAAAAGTAGTTTATGATGAAAAATTCATGCAAAAATAATAACAAAACATGACACTCAAATTCAAAACGTGCATGTCTGTTGCATTTATGATGCTCAGACAAACTGACACTAAGTTGAACAACCAAGTAGTGTCCACTGGCATAATCTGACATGACATGAATCACACCTGACTTATGCTTTATGGATCCTCAGATGTGAAATGGTTTAATTTTCCGTTTTTTACTCTTTGATTTTATCATTACGTAAAGAACACAGCAGTAATACAAAGAAAGGACAAATTTATCATTTACTATAAAAATCCCCACCCTCCGCCCACTTCCCTGATGACAATAGCAACGAGATGAAAAAATCAAATAAAAAAATGATTGCAGGTTTTGAAGTTAAGCTCCGAAAATCACTGTGCCCCTTCATGTAACAACAATTGACTGTGAAGTCTCACCCATTAACTCACCAATTCAGTCGCTGTCACAACCTTCACCCTTTCCTCCAGCTCCAAAGATCCAAAGGTTATTCTGAGTAAGAGAGTGTTCCAATAAAAACAGATTTCAACATTAATGCAATCAAATCCTGAACTTGCATCTTCACATTTTGTAAGCAATGAAAGTAGATTTTAAGCATAAAGATGAATTATTCAGTCTGGTCAGTTCAGGTTTTACGTTGCACGGGTCTGTGATCTTAAGTCAAAATTTTTCTGCGATGGAAGAAGTATTCAGTGGCTTTAAGTAAAAGTATACTTAATATCATTGCTCGATTCATGTACAAAGTGTATTTTGTTGTCCTTATTCTTGGAGTGGGAGCCCAACTACGCGTGAGGTTGTAACTAATAAATATTTAAGTCAATCTGAAGGATATTTTCTCGATTGATTGGTTGACATTGAAACGGACTTAAACAATTTCTAAAGTTAGTTTCTGATCAGTTGAATTAAACCAAGCATTTCCCTGAAGTATGATGGAGCTCTTAATTTTGTGCTTTACTCCAAAACTTAAATGAAGGTAATTAGTTAGGTCCCATTACTCCCATCTGTCAACTTGTTTACCCAGAGGCCACAATTTAAAGGTTAATTTTTCAGCTTTTTTTCTTGTGTTTTATTATATTTCATAGATGGTTTCTATTTCCGTTTCTTACTCACTTTCAACCTCTAATCACTACTGATCTGTGAATATATTTGGACGGGGGGGGGTCTTTAAATAAAATGCAAGCTGACATAATTTCTAAAAAGCTGCAGTACACTCTGGATTGCTTCCTGTTTTTTGTGCAATTTTTGCATCATAATTTTTCTGGGTTGTGTTACTCTAATAAAATCTAATAGGGTTTCACCCAGTTTGTTTGGTTTTCCTCTAAACCCCCTTCCATATTCCCTTGCTTACAACCGAAGGAAATTGCTCCTCAAAAGTGTTTATTGAACAGACTCTTGGAACAAGTATTCATCTTGAGAGCAAATATTACCTAACTATAGTAAACAGATGTTGTATTTCCTCGTCCTGCACTGTTTGCTTGCTCTTTGCACCAATCTAGGATTGTCAGATGGCCACAAAGGCGATGCTGTTATTTGAACATTTTGGATAGCTATCTGGCTGTTTGCCTGTCTGTTTTCTGCATCTGCAATGGCCTGATGCATGTGGTTATTTGTGCATGTGGAATTCTTTATCACCTACATGCTATAATGTCTCATTCAGTTTATAAGCATGGATTCAAGAGATCAAACTAATTTGCCACATTGTCTATGTACTTTAAATACCTGAGGGTCACAGAGTACTATGTAGTCAGTATTTCCACACTGGGATGTTGGCAATGAAATACTGGCGCCACACTCTTGTCCAGAAGCCACCGCTCCCTCTCTCCTATGCCTCTTTGGTCTTAATTTGCAGACAAGTTTTCACAGTGAATGACTGTGCACCCATGGGTGTGTTAATTTTGTCAAATCACCCGTGGCTACTTTCAAATTTGCAACTGTCCCACTTAACAGTGACCCATCCAAAGCTTTTGTGTCTCCAAAGGCAACTATTTGTGCTGATATTCATGTTTCAGTTTGAGATAAAGACTGTAAATCATGCTGCATTTGAACTGATCTAATTTTGAGTCTTGTGTCTTTTCACAAGCCTGCAGAGGCCAAAGGTTTCTCACACACTAACAAGTTGAAAACATGTGTGCCAGGAGTTTACCAGTAAAACTTAAATCACTTAACAGTATTTTATATACTTCTCAAACCTTTCTGGACTCTTCAAACAATTTTCCACCTGCCTCCTCGCCTGTCCTGCTTGTTCCATCATGTCTGTCCCATGATTAAGACTCACCTTGCCTTCAGTCCTTCTCTGTTCATCATCCCTGCTCTCAAGCAGCATTTGTTTAGTTAGTGTCACATTGATTTATACACGGACAAACTGTGAGAGACCTTTTTCATGTGTACTGCACACACTTCTTTGATGACCCTGTTGCCCCAAAATAAGAATGTAAGTATCTAGAACAGCTATTTATATTAAAAGCAACTCTGCTGACTCATATCCTTTAAAACCCCAGTGACTTTAGTTTTTAGTTTATATGATATGCTTTTCACTAAATATAACTATTGCACTGATATCTGTGATAAAAGGCTCAAAACTATTATTTTGTTGGCATTGTTAATGATAGTATGTAGTTTGTCAATTACTGAAATAAACTGACTGGTATACTTCTTTGAGTCCAATTAAAAGCTTTTCTTGACTTTAAGCAGCACAGATGTGGGCACTTTGTGCTCAGACAAGTGTGGAGTTAACACCTAGGATCACACAGATCTGTTGAGGACCTTTATAGCAATTTTATTTATATAGCACATTTTATTACACCAAGACTGAATGTGCTCAACATTGAAAGGACATGAGCAGAACAAGAAATGTATGATATCCATACAAACACACACACCAAACAGCCAAAACATTAAAACCACTAAAAGGTAAAGTATCAGTGCTCATCTTCTTATAATGCAAGGTTTTGCTGGGAAAACCTGAACGCTACTTTGACACTGGACACTGACCAAAGCATGCTTGCAGACCTGTCACTACCCCCACACAGTAATAGCAGTGCCCTGCAGTAGCCCCCAGTGCCCTCTGGCAGGACAACAGTAAGCCCAAAAAAAGATCTTAGGACAGGCTCAAAGAACAAGACTAAGAATCTGAATTTCAGAACTTTCAAGCAGCCAATCTGATGGGATATGTAACATCAACATCAACAGAATCAACTGGAGCAAATCTGAAACTACAGAGCCCAAAAGATATATTGTGATTCTCCAGATAGCAGATATTTTTAGGACACCTTAACATGTTTTTGTCCATACCCTTACTGGTCAGAGCTATTTTGATGACTTAAAAATACTAGGCAGACTGTGTTAATGTTCTGACTGATTTGTGTGTGTATCGATTTACATATACGTATGCACACATACTTCCAATCACTTACACATATACAGTACATACATATAAATACAAAAAAAGAAAAGTTAATTAGATCTGCTACTCCTGAACAGCCTGAACCTCAGTGGGATGTTTCTCTTTCATTACTTATCTGCACCACTATGGAACACAATTGCATAATGTCTTATTTAGTGGCTGGGACACATGGACACATCTTAAAACAAATAATGAGCTGCTGTTTTGTGCTTTGACATTTTGGAAACAAACCGACCAATTAGAGCTGACTCTTGCCTTTTGAAAGACGGGTCTCAACAACACAGTTTGACTGGTGATAAGATTTGCTGCAGCTAGAGTCGTTTTTAATTATTTTCATTTAACTTTGAGGCTTCATCTAGTAGTCCCCCAAAATAACGTTGTCAGCCTGTAAAAAACACAATATAGTTCATCTGTAGTGTGGACAAATGTATCTTTTTAGCAATAACATTTCTAGGTTACACAAGAAATGTGGCAGACTCCCTGGAAATTATGAGTTTCTAATAATAACAGGGTGATTCATGGCAGTAATTCGGGTATTCACAGATCTGGATCATTGTAAGTACTATCAGGGGAGACACAAGGATGAACTATGCTCTCCCTAGGGTCTTTCTTTATTGGTTGCTATTAGAATTACTTGAATCTTGCAGAAAATGAGTCAGCCACCTCAGCTTACAGGACATTAGCTCAAGTTCCAAGGGGTTTGTCGATGGATTGTATATTAGATGTACAACAAGTAGGACCATCATATTTACTGGGTGTTTTAGTATATAAGCAATAATGCAACCAACGGATAGCTTTTAAATTCTTCACCTCGTGACTACAGCGAATTCTAGTTTCCAGTTTGTATATTCACATAATTGCTTTCTTGGCCATTTGAAACAAACAACAACAATCTGAAACTTTTTATACTTATTATACTTACCTATTTCCTATTTACCTATTTACTTTACTTACCTATTTTATACTTACCTATTTCCAGCCATTTGTCATGGGGTAAACTGAATTTTTTTTCGCAGTAGTTGTGTCAAGTAAGTATACAAGCTCAGTGCAGCCAGGTTGGGGCTTTTCTGTCTACTGTAGTTCTCTAATTGATGGAATAATCATAACTCAGTGGCATGTGGGAGAGACTTAATATAGAAAAACATTCCAGCCAGAAGGTGGAAACACACACAGAGATACGCAGTCATACATAAACACACTCGTATAGAGGTATACTGTACACGGAGACAAATGCACACCAAAAGTACACAGAGATTGATGGTTATGAGGTAAATATATAGATTAGGAAAGTATATTTTCAGCTTCATAGAGAAGTTAATGACTAGAACATTCCAGTGGAGCAGTGAAAACACGCACACACTCTCCCTCACACACCACCATTATTTTAATTGGTATGACAAATGGCTCGCTGGAATAATATTTCACAACATGTGGCCTTGAAATTCAGGTGGGAAATATGACCTTTATGTATCTGGATTTGTAGGGAAGACAGATGCTTTCTGTCTCACACTGTTACAAATCCAAAGTGTGCTTGTTTAAAGTGCATACTTGGCTTCTTGACATCAGCATCATGGTGGTAAATTTGGAAAACTCCACATTTGCCAAGGTTGCCCCAATATACAGGACCAGTAAAGAGTTTGAACAAACCTATCCATTCTTTTTGAATGAAGAGAAAGATCAAAACCTTTTGCTGGTACTGTATTTGACACTGGTTTTGGTATCTCTCTATAGCAGATCACTTTTTATATCTGAATGTAGAAATTAATAGACTTGTGATTTGTGACGGTCATAAAGAATTACTATCTGCAGGTTTGTAGAAGTTCACACTTTACAATAACTAGTTCAAATTTGAGCTCACACAGATTTAAACTGGATTTGTTAAAGTTCACGTTTCAATCATTTAAAATTTGGAACTAAGATCACAGTCCTAAAATGAACTAGTTTATGTTAATTTCTCATTTTCTTTATAAGCTCCTCTGAATTATCATCCTTTTATGAAATTTATGAACACCACAGCCATCTGACCAAAATCAAGCTTGTCATTAAAGATAAATTACTTAAAATGAAATATGTTTTAGTGCATAGACTACTTTATTTGATCAAGTTTGACAGAGAGTATTTGAGCACTGGCTGTCATTTTGCAGGCTTGAATACATCTTTGCTCTCAGAGGTCACCTTCATAATACCATTTTTTATACAGAAATTCTGCCTCTACCACGTTAAATAAAACATTATTGGATCTAAATGAGATTGATGGCTCTAAACTATCATAATCTGTGGAGCAGAAACCTGTTAGCATTTATCATACATCAGTTAAATTGATTTCTTTTTAAGAATGTAGTTTGGTGCCATTGAACTAAGGAAGCATGGCCACGCGCTACTAAATGAGGATCAAAGCGGGCCCTGCCTATTACAGTGCAGCCAATGTATGCAAGCTTACTATTTAGTCTGCAGCATGTCTTCCTCTTGTGTCACAAATTTCTGCGGAAAGGCCAAAACAAAAGTTTAGCTTACGTTACAGGTTTTCCCGAACTTTGCATAGTGATTGTTCAAATAAGATTCAGCTAACAGATGTCACTAAGTCCTTTGAAGCTGTGTTCTGAACCTCGTTTCTGTTCTAATACTCCAATATTTGTCACTTTCCATCTTGTTGGTATGTAGTCCTACAAAAGCAACTACACATCTGTATTGTTCGTATGCATTTATATTAGTTGTGTATTTGGTAATTAGTTAGACCTTTATCAGGTGCAGAAATTATAGCAGAGGCTGGTAGCTTTTGCTGGAGTAAGCATCCTCCAGTTGCATTCAGGTAAAACGTCAACATAAGACATTTGATGTGGACAAGAAATTTGATCAGAGCAGCAAGCGAGAACTGCACTCTCTTCACATTGGTCGAGCAAAAATGGTCTTGTGCAGTTCAAATTATTGAAAAAATATGTGGTATGAACATGAGGATGTTCATTTTAAAGGATTCATGCACAACAATGCCTGTTTAGAACAACAGTACAGAAAGAATGCCTACAGAGATGGGGCTTTTCTTCTGGTCTTGGATGTGTTTTCCTTTTGAGTGCTTGTATTATCTTTTCAGGGCATGTTACAGGATGTTTACCAAAGAAGGTGTCATACTGATTCTAATCAAAATTGGTCATTTATTTTCACAATCATAGCAGTGGATATAGAGGAACTACTCTACTACTCTAGCCATTGTAGTGTCTGATGTTTACCACCTGTGCAAAGTTGCCTTGGGAAAATTATAAGAAGTCTGTTAATTGCGATCTGTGTAAGGGAGTTATGGGTATAAATCAGGACATTTTAAGAATAACATACTCCCCAGTAAGTTTGTCCAAGAATAGGCTCAAAATTACGCTCACATCTTGCAACATCTTCAAGGTCACTAAGAACAGGCAGATTCTACTTAACGAGGACCACACCCTCAGTAAGTCAGAGATTTTGGGGAATCCGGGCTTGATACATCTCTCCAGACTTGCTGCATAATTCTGTAATTCTGATACGGACCTGGTTGACAATAAAGGTTTCTGTGTTCGACCAACTCTGTGTCAGCAGAGTTCTTCCTGCATCATCTACACACAGGCTGTTTGAAGGCGACCATCCCCAATACACCACACCATACATTTTCCTATGCTGACAAAGATGTCAATCATGAAAATGTACAGTTTTTCCCTGAGTAATGAAATAATCTGAGAGAGATTTCTGGTGAGATAATTTTATATTAAAATACTGCTTTTATTTATTAAGTCAAATTTTTTATCACTATTCAAAAGATAGTCTTTCAAATTCAAAAGATCTTTAAATTTGACAATAGCAACATTTTATTTATCCCTGTAGTTTGTATTCAGAAGTGGTAAGTTCACATTTAATGAACTATTTGCAATGTAAGTGTTCAATATCATTTATTTCTGAACAATTAATTGGTGGCAGTCTGTTGGAGTAATGGCACTTCTAGTAATAATGAATACCTCATAAGAGCATATATGACAACTGACAAATACTGTACGAGTCCTCAATTATATCTACAACAACCTAAAGTACATCCATAACACTGAATGTTCATGTAGAGCTTATAAATGCAGCGGGACTTAACATTTTACTATGAAAGTAAAGCTCAGGTTGCAGTGTGTTTTCTTGCACTAGAGACGGATAAAATGTGGGGATATAAATCGTCCCTTTTTATTGATTTTGTTGCAGCCTCTACCATCTATGTGCAACTGTCAATGTATTCGTCTATTATCTCCTTCTTTGTCATCCTGCCTGACTTGAGCCCCTATTATCTTATTGTCTGTGAGTCTTCTAGGAATCCTCCCACTCGCTTTGTTTCTGCTCTCATATAGAACCTTTTACAGGTTTATTTCAGGAGGCACCAAGCTCTGATCCACTGAGCCTGGCATTTGAAGGTCAGTCCCACAGAACCACAGAAGAGCCATGAGCGAGTGATCAGACTGCAGAGCTTTCACAAATTAGTGCAGAGACAATGATGTGCACTGATTGGCTACATATTATTATGCAAGTTACTAGTGCAAATAATTCAAATACTTTTATTCATTTACACTCCTTTTTAAGATATTTGTTTCTGTGCCAACATTGTAAAAAAAAAAATTAAATTGTTTTCTTTGCCGGTGAGCTAATAAAAAGATGATTAAAAACATATTTGTATGACTTACTTAGTGAACACCACACTTATAATTTTGTCTTTCTTCTTTACTGTCTTACAGAAGCACAAAGCAGACACTTTGTCTCAAGAAAGAAAATGTTGTCAGAATGGCATTTGTTTTGTCATTAGGCTTTTGTGTGTAAGCCTTGTGTTGTATTCTTCGTCAAACGCCATTGAAAAGCCCTCGGAGCCCCTAAATCTGCCACTTAATGTCGTCTCAAGGTTGCTGACAAAGTGGCAAAACAGATCAGTATATTAGGAAGAGCAGGAGTTTTGTTGAGAAGCATGCCTTGTTTTTGTCATACAATCTACAGCTGTGTATATTTTGGTTTTCTGTCACTCTCCCTCTCATCTTGTAACATCTTATTTCTTTATCGGTGCCTCAGACCGTTATGAACTTTCTCAATCTGCTGGCAACAACCAAGTGGCATCCATAGAGAAGCTGTGGCACATTCTGCTCTGTGTATTATTGTAGATTCATAAATGTTTTGCTTTGACTATCTTCTTACATCCCCTTCACCGGAATTGTAATTTCAGATCGTAGTGTTGCCAGAGAACTGTTGAATGACTGCATGTGCATTACCATACTTATGGAGTATGTGTATGTAAGTATGTTTCTGTACGGTCTGATTTTACAGACTGCTGCTTTGGCTTTGCTCCATCAAGCTCCTCGCTTTACTGTAGTTGTACTGTAGTAATAATGCTGGTCTAATTTTCCTAGAGAGAGCTAACCCCACCACCCCCCCACCCCTCCCTCTCACACACACACAAAAAAAGACAAGACGTTTCTTTGAGAGGAAAAAAGATACGTATATTCCAGCCTATCTTCAGCCAAAGGCCACAGTTACCTACACCCTTTTGAGTTGTCTTAACACTTTATATCTCTCTTTATTTCAATTGTAAAAATGACACAGGACTTTTGTAACAAGACTCCACGACTCTTTATGATGACACTAATGAAATTGTTTTTGTCCCTTGTTGTATATATGTATCGTTGTGTGTGTTTGCCTATGCAGACACTGATCCAGGCCATTATGATGGATTTACCCAGCCATAAATGACTGGGATAATGAAATCCTTTCCCTCTCCTTTTCCTCTCCTCACTTGTTATTCTTTGTGACACTCCTCCTCCGCTCTTGTCTGTTTGTGTTATACCCATTGCTCCCTTTTCTCCTCACCCCAGTACTTGCTTGCGGTTGACTCCCTCTTTATTCCTCTGCTGTTCATGTGTTACATGCAGCACAGGGGGGACCTGCATGGTAGTCATCACTAATTCAAAGCAAACATTGAGCCTTTATTTTCTTTGCTGATGTATGATCCATCCATTATTCACATGTCTTCACAAAGTTGTTTCTAAATGCCTGCTTAAATACACAGCACACACAAAAGAAACTCCTGTGTGTATTACTGAAGCAATACAACTGGACTTTTACCAGATTATCTAAAAAGGAAAAAAGTCCTTATTTCCATCTTGTTTGCAAAATGTGCAAACAGAAAAGTAGCATAAATGCACAAAATGCACCTCTGGTCTTATCGCTGACGACATGCCCCACTCATTACGCTGATTTTCTCTCCAATCCATCATTACAATACATTTTCTCAATCTGTCCATTGACTTCTTGTCTTGCATGCTGCTTAATAACAGTTATCTTAATTGAAATCAATGGCGAGACATAGAATTGACTGTGGCCTAGGGGAACTGGGTGGTGGCAGCAATCCTGCTCCTCTTCAGTTTTTCTACTTACTCATCTATCTCACAGTGAGTGTAACGGCTAAATTATTTATATATATATATATATATATATATATATATATGTATATTATAGAATTATTCAAAAAAGATTGTATTGTTAATCGATTGAGCCATTTGTTTTTGGCTTATTAACTCTCCTGCCTGTAGCTTGAAGATTCTTTTTGCGTTTTTTTCCCCATTTTCTTCCTTTTTTTTTTTTTACTCAGTGCTTCTGTTGTCTTGGGTAGTTGACAGAAGAGACAGACAGGAAAGATGGGAGAGAGGCGGGATGACATGTGATAAAGGTTGCATGCCAGATTGGCGGGTACACAGTATGCGTCTGAGTCATCTGAGCTGCCACAACACCATCAAACCCCACGGTTTATAGCACTTATTCTCATTCCAGGAAGAATTATTCAAGTTGTTCTGCAGGATGGATGCAACACCGTAGCGACTCTTTTCTTTAAAAAATGTATTTATTCATTTCTTTTAAAACCACTACTACCATCTTTATCTTTTAGTGAGGGAATTTAAAACCATAGTCATGATGCAAATTCAATTAACCTTTTTAAGTTAGTATGTATATTACACAGTAACATGTTTGAGAACACAGAAACAAATGTTAATTGCACATTTAATTTGCAAATATGTGCTGTTTTCTGCTCGAGTGTGATGGGGTTATATATAAAATCAGCACCTTCAACACTGAGGCCATGGTTCTTTCCTGGAAAAGGATGACAAACACTCCTTAAAGGGAGAAGTAGTCTATCTTAAGTATTTCAGGATCTTGCTGTGAGAAGAGATCATGGGATCCACAGCATGTTGGGATGTTGTTACTGGTAATGGTAATGTAGTGGTGAAGAAAGAGCTGAGCTAAAAGGCAAAGCTCTTGATTCTGTCTACATCCCTATACCTGTGGCCTTGAATTCTGGGTAATGACAAAAATAACCAGACTGTGAAAGCAAGCAGCTGAAAATGAGTTGTCTCTGCAGTGGGTTGAGCTGTGGGTCAATACGACCAATGATATTTTGATGTACTGTTGATTCTATCATTTTGGTTCTATTGTGGAGAATATTTGCTTGTTGAAAAGCTGTGAATGTCTTTTCCTAGCTTAAATTACATCATGTTGTGCAGTGCAGTTTTTCAACAGTCAAGTTTGTGTTCTCGAGAGTGTTCTACATGAACACTGACGCAGTATCAATTGTTGGGAGAAGTCCTAAATGGATAAACAGATCATGAGGAAGTAAGGTCAAACAAAATTAAATTATTGAGGTTAAACATTCAAGGTTGTGTGAGCACACTGCAGAGTGTCTGCTGCTCTGTGGTAGATGTTGATGACTGCAGGGTAGCAGTGCTCTGCCAGCAAGCTGGAACCACCTGGAAGGCAAGCAGAGTGGTGGTGATGGTAGAATGTGTAACTAAGCTCAAGGACTGAGCTTACCTTTGCAATCAAATAGACGGGAAACAACCACATTGACATGTGAAATTAAGTGTGTAATCCGTCCCTGGTGAAGCTGTGATAGTGACGTTGACGATTTTCTTATTTCTTTTTATTTTTTATTATTGTCAACATGGATTTAGGGACACAGATCCAAGTTGAAAGGGTGCTATACAAGCTGTGAAAGCCTCAGCAAAACACATTATCCTAAGCTTGTCAGATCTGTCAGACTAGCCAGGAAGCATAGAAACACAGTTATTTTTTGATCAACACTGCAACCTTACATCCACCACTAATTACAAGATAGTTGTTTCAAGCTGCTTCTCATAATTTCTGGTCTTTCTCTCTACCCCAAACCTATCATTTTCATCTTTCTTAATGTGTCTTCATGAACTGCATTAATTAAGTTTCTACATCAGCCTTGGTATTGCTGTCAGCATGACAGCAGGGGATTTCAAAAGCCATTTTAATTCACTGCATGGTTTCTGAGAGTATGCGCTTTTTATTAAGTAAAGGAAGCTTGCATAGTATGATGTCAGCGAGAGGTAGTGTGACAGTGGGATGGAGTCTTGATCTCCAGTTAGATATCACAGCTGTCGCACACGTTAACAGAATACTGCTACATTATAGAAGACAAGCTATACAGTTATCCTGTTACTATGACTTATGGAATACTGTTTATACTGAGAGTCACTGAAATTAATGAAGCTCAGTTTTTAACCGTTAAAAGTAATGATCTACACATAACTGACAATGCCTCTTTTAAAATGTATTTATTTATTTTGTGGTATAAGGTCAGGGTTTGGGCTAGGAATAAGAGCATTGAAATGGAGAGGAAGATGTGTTGTGTCTTTAACTGTCTTTTACAAATTTTCTCTCGAATACTGAATTGCCAAATTGATATCTATACTGTTAAAGATCGTACATGTTTGCAGTGTTCATGTCAAGTGTTGAAATTGTTTACTACCCTGGATGAGTGTGTATGTTTGTGTAAACAATTTACTTGTGTGGTTAATTGTGTAAGCTTTATTCATGCAAAGAGCACAGCTGCCAGCTGTTGCTGAAAGGTTGGCGTCCTGTTTACCTAATGACTGAAGTCAGACAGGTCAGAGTTTTATTAGAAACCTGGTTACAGCAGAGATTAAATGCATTTGTTGTGCGACTGTCGTCTGCTTTTATCACATTGCATGGAGCAGTGTTGACTCTATTGCAGCGAAAACAATGTTAAGAGTAATTCTTCATTTATGAGATCCAGTCCTCATATACTCTTTTATTTGTGTGTCCAGGCAGACAAAAGTTTGGATGGGGGTGAGTCTCTATAATCAAGTTTTCAGATTTAAAGGCAAATGCTCGGCCTCTCTTTTTAATGTTTTTTTCATCTTGGTGTGTTTGTTCTATCTTGAGAGAATATACATCCTCTGCCAGAAGTGATACAGGATGTAATTTGCTAAAAGTAAAGTTGTAGGGATACAACATTAAACAAAAACACATATTTATAGATTAACAGGGTTACTGGTTTGTGCGGTTTTATCATGTTGCAGACTACTTGCAATTCTTTTGTTTTGGAGGATTTAGTAAGCCATGTGCATATTAATGCTGTTTACTGTCACTGTGTGTACAGTATGTTATATTCACACTATGGGTCACAGTTTTTAATTTCTTTGGAACATGCTCCGTGGTTTCAGTTAGACTGTTGGGGTTTTTTTCATGTTAGAATGTTTATTGCTATGTGTTTGCCATTGTTCAACTACACAGAATCATTAACTGATCCATCTCTGATCCCTCTAAACAGATTAGTTGTCAGCCTCAATCAGTTTCAACACTAGAAGTGTCAATTCAGCAGTTAGTCAACTTAAAACAGAGTGGTTGTTTCCATGCACCTTTATAATAATACATTAAACTATTGGAGATATCATAGATAGGTCCCTGTGTCCATGTAATTTACTCCCATTTCAGGATTGACCGATAATCTTTGAAATAAACTTTCAGCTTCTGCTCCTGCTGA
Organism: Leuresthes tenuis; assembly: GCF_036924035.1. Taxonomy (NCBI): domain Eukaryota; kingdom Metazoa; phylum Chordata; class Actinopteri; order Atheriniformes; family Atherinopsidae; genus Leuresthes; species Leuresthes tenuis. Next base: position 8,884,109 of record NW_027325361.1, on the reverse strand, counting down.
TATTTGGCTTATGTGTGTTTTTTTTTACTTTGGATCCTTGAAGTAAATGGAGGAATGTAACAGTGGCAGCAAATTACATTTACACCAATTTCTCCTAAATGATATTAACCCAGTTCTATGCTTTTTGTATCTCTCATTTAGGCTCCCCTCTACTAATGTCTGCCTGCTTTTCCTTTGTTATATCCTTATATTATCATGCCCACACATCCATATTTACATCATTGATGAATTAACTGACATAAGCCACGTTATTCATAATAAATGTCTTGGTCATCCAGTGCGTCTGGTTGCAAGTTTGTCATCGTCTGAGAGCCTGGATGTGACAACATAATCTTGTTACAACCCCAGCACTTTAATGGTTTAATGGTTCCTGAGTGGTGACTCAGCAACACCACGACTTTATATCCCAAGCACTTAACTTCTAATATTGGAACAACTGCCTTCTATTGCAGTCACTAATGTTATGGATTTAGTTGGACAGCCATACCACACAACATCAATGTGGGATTTGTTGGATTTGCAGCAAATAGCGGCATAACATCAACCTAAAAACATAAGTAAAGCATAAATGTTAATGAATTCTAAGACGGTTGGTAACTCATTTTTTTACAATTAGTATTGCCCCTAAGATTTTACTGATAATATTAAATCGGACACCATCATTTCTATGTATGTCTTGATTTTTATAAATGAAAATAAGATGAGGTTTTGTTGTACATATTTATAAAGTTTGCTCATAGATGTTGCTCTGGAGTTTGTTTAAACATTCACATTGTTTTATTCATTTATTTTACTTTTTTTTTTCATTGGGCTCTCCATAAAATTGAAAATAATTTGGTCTTGAAAACATCAAAATATACAAAAAATAGTTATTTTTTTGTGTTCATAGGAATTGGACAATTTGCACTTGGTAGATGATTCACTGATTTTCTTAGGCATATAATTTAAATATTACAGCAACTTACTATTCTCTCTTTTTACTGTTCAGTGTAGTTGACAAACTAAATAAAATATCCTTTATATCATGCTAATGATTCACCCATTAGTGCTGTGTCATGGCAAAAACACAGTTTAAAAAAATTACAAGCTACTTGCAGCCTCTTTTTACATCACTACACATATTACTTACATAAAATGGTTGAGAGATTTTACCGGAAGACCCCTGGTATCAAATTGGCCGCGAGTATCTGCCACTTCTCTGGATCTAGGTGTTGGAAAAGTGGAATTAATGTATCCCTGATCTTTTCATGCATGACTCCTGACCATATTTATCTTTCCATCTCAGTGTATTTGCCAGCATATTTGACTCCATATTGGGTACTGTGTGTGTGTACATGTGTTAAAGGGGTAATGAGGCATGAAATCAGACACGGCTGGTCCTGAGTGGTAATGAATGAAAGCTTGGTTGTGCCACACAGGACCTATAGACTATTCAAACAGTAACCACTCTGTCATTGTTTGTCACCAGCACATGAATGCACACACACACACAGACACACCCTCCTCCTCTTTCCATTGCTCGCTTCTGTCCATTTGTGTGACAGGTGACAGTGATGTATGGTCGCCAAGGAGTCTGGCAGTGACGTGGTGAAGGTGAGGGGACTGATTCTTTCCTGCCTACTCATGCTTCTCCTCGTGACCTGTTCCCCTGGGGGAATAATTACTGAATAGCATCACTGTGTGTGTCCATGTGAAGAAAGAGCTCTGTGTGAGTGCTTTGTGTGTTTGCCTTGGCGACAGACATGGATATCTTTGTGCGTCTTTCTACGATGGTGAAATGTCAAGGGTGGGGCTACCTCTTTTTTCAATTCTGTCCACGGAGGCTGCTGCTTGGTCTCCATGGTAACGAAAGGAGCAGGAACCATGGGGTTCAGCCTCTGTGTGTGTGTATGTGTGTGTGAGATTAAGAAAGATGAAGGGTTAGCAAGCGATGTGCCATGATAACAGGTTTTCAGAAGTAATGTCTCCCAGTTTGAAGTTAATCTTGTATATTCGTCTTGAGCAGATGGTGTTACTTATAGCTGGTTACATAGCAAGGCTCTTTAAGTCAAACTGAAATCAAGTCATTTTTAGCGTTAAATTGTTTTATATAGTGCTTAAAACATTGGTATTCTACTGTACTTGCCCAAATAAAACTTTATTTAACCTCACCACACAAATGTTAGTCAAAGATGTGGATTTGAGTCATTCTCCACTGTCATGTGTTACTAGTTTTATTGTACAAATTTTCTAAGCTACTATTTTGTTATTTGTTAGCGCAAAATGTTTTATTTTAACTTGTGCGTGTCTGTGATGAATGTCACTCCGGAAAAGTGAAAAAAAAAAAATTGGCAACAAACATGCTGGGCAGTCGCAATGTCGGTCAAGAATAAAATAAACTTAGTAAAAGTCTACTCACATTCTGCAAAGAACTAAATTTCTTGACAAGGCTACTCCTATGCACACTTACAGAAATAAAATAAAATAAAATAATAAAATAAAAATCTTGTCTCTCCACAGTCTTTTAACATTTTAACCATCAGAGGAAATTGCATTGACTCTTAGTTTCTCAGCCTTTGTGTCATGTCCAAACTAAAAGGCCCAAACTTTTTTTCCACTGCATGCTACAAAATGATTGATCAGTGATCTTATTGATGGTGTTAAGAGTAAAATCCAAAACATTTTTGAAGGAAATATTATCCTTGTTACTTACATTGATGAAAAGCAGATGGGTCATTTCTGCCTTTCTTGTTAAACTTAAGGAAAGACTGTAGCATTTATTACAAGACAGACTGCAAATACAGTTTAATCCTTTAATCTTCTACATGTCAAAAGGAAATACTACACTTAAGCTATGACGCAATGTGCAGGATATCTATCAGATGAAATATGAGGTGGTATTAAAGCTGAAATCCAACAGTATATAAAGTAGTTTAGATGTATCCCACCTCATCCACCCTAAACATCATCAGGTTAATGCATCACTAAAAATGGATTAGAATATGAAATTCATTATGCAACCTTGATGAAGTGCATTATTGATGAACTCGAAGAACTATTTTCATGGAGTGCTTTTTTTTTTTTCAGCTCGTAGTTATTTTTAGATTAGTCATTTGAAATTGAAAATGCTTCCACCACTGGAAAGGGCAAATAATAGCTCATTTTCCCAATTGTTTTTATTCCCCCATTTTATTATATATTTTTTTACTTTTTTGGTAAAACTTAAGCCATTAACTATCATGTTACATGGTCATGATGCAGAACTCTAAACAATCCTGCATTAGGACAGGATGTTCCACCTTATAACATTTGACCCTCCCTGGGTTTTTGGTTTGTAAGTGGTAAACAAACAGCCCACAACCCACAAACCAACACAGCACAATACTTTGCTCTGTGCTTGAGGTGGTTTGCTATGATTAATTCTTTGTAAGCTATGTATCGCTAATTTTGTTAGATCACCTTTCTGCCTTCTATTTACCCCTGGGAGATCCCAGACTCATTCATAACTACTGGCCTAAAAAGGTCACACCAGATCCAAAATTAATTATGACACTAAAAGTCTTGGCCATGTCACAATATGGGCTTCTGTTGTCTACTTTTGTGGTAATGAGTGGGGACCTGCATGTGTTTCTAATGGCCTCTGCTGTGTGTTATGGGCTGACCTGTGTGCCAGCACCTTGTGTCAAGTGTGTGTAGCCTAAAAAGACTCCCTGTAGCTATGTACCACTATACCTGCTGGTAGACCGTGTCCAGTGCCAGAATCCTGACAACACCTGCCATCTGCCAGTGTTCCTCATGAGTATTCCAGGCAGTGTTGATTAGAAAAAAAAAAAAAACTACAAAAAAAAAAACAGACCCCCTATGGAACACAGTGGCGAACATATAAATCACAAAACCAACATACACTGGTTGATATCTCATCGACACATTCTCACAGTTCCTGCTCACAAACATTCATTGACTGTCAACAGTGACGGAATTGGTGAGAGCGCAGATGATATTTCAGGGGACTCAAGATTTTAATGGTCCAACTGTGGGTAATGATGACATTTACAACAATATTGGAGGCATGGAGAAAGACAATGACAGCACACTTTGATTTCATTACATTAAAGAAGCTCCACTCGCTTTTTCATGAAGTTTAGACTAAACTTGTGACTCCATGAAGCCCACGTTATGTCAACAGAAAACAAACGCTAATCAACAATGTTGAACCTCAGCCAACTCTATATGAAACGCAGCAGATAGATTTAGCACAGTGGCTGACAAAACAAGAAGCAAATACTTCCCCTCATCTGCTGTGAATAGCTAGAAATGTTTGTGGTTCTGTAGCCCCTGAGGTAAATTATGAGGAGTAAGCAATCCACTTCCTGCTACAAGGGAGACAAAAAGTGATGAGCTTTTAATTACAGACTTGTTTACTATTGTCATTTTTATCACCTGTCTCATCTGTCATTACAAACCACTCAGCTGGGCTTAGTGCTGTATCTGGGGTGGCGGCAACAGACGCAAGTAATTTTACTTGCATCTGGGTTGTGCTATAAAGTCTAGATTGTATCGGAGACATTTCTGCTCAAAATAAGAAACGAACGAGCAACAGAACCTCATAAAAAGGGAAGATGGCAAACAGTGAGACCATCTGCACTTGGTACCCATAATCCTTATGCTCAGTCACCGAAGTGAAACATTAAACTTTCTGTCTTGTCTGTTTATGTGAGCACAAGAAAAGCTTGCCAACCACCTGCAGGATTGATGATTCATGTACATATTCTTGCAATGACAGATTTGTCATGAATATACAATCTAATTCCCAAAAACTTTGGACGCTGTGTAAAATGTAATTAAAACAGAATGCAATGGTTTGCTTATGTCATAAACCGATTTTGTATTAATAATTAAACATAGAAAACATATCACAATGTTGAAAGGGAGACATTTCAATATTTTATGACAGTTATCATCTTATCTTAAATTTGATGGCAGCAGCACACTGATACAGGGCCAAAATTAGCACTGCGTGGTATCCCCTCTTCTTTTTACAGCCTGTAAACATCTAGTAACCGATGAGACCAGTTGCTGGACCTCTGGTCTCGTTCTTCTATGATATAGGATTCTAGCTCCTCAACTAGGTCTTTTTTGTGTTTTCCATTTCATGTTTCATGCACCAAATGTTTATTATTTATATAAGGACTGCTGTCAGACCAGTCCAGCACCTGGACTCTTGCACTACAAACCATATTGTTGTAATAGATGGTGTATGCTGTTTAGCATTTTCCTGCTGAAATAGACAAGACAATTCCACGGAAAAAAAATGTAATGTAGATGATTGCTCTAAACTCTGTATTTACATTTACATTGATGGTGCTTTTCTAGATGTGTAGATTGTTAATTTCATCTCTATCAGAGACGTAGGCTATTTAACTGAGCACTCTTTAACCTGGAGGATATGGTGGTGTCTATAGAAGTATAATTTCAGCTCCTCTGACCACAGAACAGTTTTCTACTTTGCCTTTGTCAATTTTAAATGACCTTAAGACCAGAGAAAAACATGTTGGCTCATGTTCACATATTGTCTCTTTGTTGCATTATAGAGCTTTAACCTGTGTTTGTGCATTACATGGTGAACTGATGGCCATGGTTTTTGGAAGTGTTTTTTTTATCTCATGCAGGCATTTCCATGAGAGATTCATGTCTGTTTTTATTACTGTGCTGCCTGAGGGCCTGAGGATCACGGGTATCCTGTATTAATTTTGGCAGTGTCCCTTTCTCACTGTGATGTTTCATGATTTTGTAAATCTTTTGATGTTACAATGTAACTATGTAATTATGGAATATTTAAAGTCCCATGTCTATACCCGATCACGTTATTGACCTGTTGTCAGTTAACCTAATTAGTTGCAAAATGATCCTGACAGTGTTTCGTTTTAGTACCACTTACTTTGTTGCCCCTGACCCAATGTTTCATTGATTAAATAATACAATTTATCCCTGTCAACAATTAAGTTCTCCCATCTATGTTGTTAATAAAACATTGTTTTATGAGATGTGCAAAGCATTTCATTCTGTTATTCAAATTTTACAGAGGGTTCCATCAAACGTCAAGCTTGTATATACTTAGCATTTGCTTTTAAATGTTTTATCAATGATGATATTGACCTACAAGCCTTCTGACAGAGTAATAACAAGTGACAACTTCTGTTTAAAGTTTCTGGGTGTACGGATTAAGAATATACTGTATCAAGTTTCAGCTAATAGAAAAGCCACAGTCTCACTCCACTCCTCAAAGTATGCAGGATGTACTTGTTCTGTAATAAATAACAGTGGCTGGTAAAACACCCCATATTATAGATCTTAAATGGACTGATGACATTTCAGTTGGGATACTCATTTGTGAAATTCCCGTGAAGAGTACAGCTTTCATGTAAAACTGTTTTGTTTTTTTTTTACATGGAAGGACAACATGCAGTATGAACCACTCACAACCGTTACACTCCTAAGTGGTGTCAGAAGAAGAGAAGGGCATAGCACTTGGTGATAAAGCCTTATGGTATTCAGTATTTATGATATCCACACTAGTGAGACACCAGCAGCATCTGTGCTTTATATGTTCTCATCCAATTTTACTAAATATTTCTGTTTTTGTCTGTTGTATCCTTTAGTGTGAGATATTATTGCACTGACATACACATTTGCCTTGGACAGGACTAAGTTACTCCAGTGTTTCCTCCCCAGGACACTCTCAGCCTGGTATAATGGCTGTTATTACATTTGTTACCATTACAGCCAGTAAAGTGCTGCTGGACCTCGCCTTTTTAGCCTCAAAGTAACCAGCCATTCTGAGCTCCACATCCAGATAATCAAATCAAACACCCCTGCGGCAGATAAAGCTTTGAGGCCATTTTTAACCTGACATGCTTATTCTCTTAACTCCCTAATGTCATGGATACAGGTGATGGTGAGAGACAATGAAAGTGTGTCAGGCTGGCACTACTAGTTGGATGAATTGTGTTTAGGTTGTACAATACTAAATCTTTTACATTTAATGTTTCTGCTTTTGTGACTTACTCAACTAAATTTTGGCCCTCACAGCTATACACTGCATGCATTTAAACAAAAAAACAAGAGATTTTTTAGATATTACAGATAAAGATGTTCAAGATGGTCGAAACATGCTCTTGGATCCTGTTGATCTGTACTAAAAGTAATTTTCCGCAGCAGTTGTATGTCTTCCCTCCCTTTAAGTGGAACAAACCAAACATTAAGACAGTGTCTTCATGTAATGCCGCTGGAGATATGTGGTTATTAATGAGGAGGATAGATTGTCAAAGAGACCACAAGTCCCATGGCTGGAATTTGGCTGTTTGGACTGTTAATCAAGCACTACTTCATTAAAGCTGGAAGACAGAACAGAAATAAGCATTTGTGCAGTTATTTGTACAGTTTCAGCCTTTTAAATAGTATTTTCCATAATGTTTTATGTTGTCTGAATTTTTTTACATAATTTATGCAAATGAGCTGTTGATTTTAAAAGTCAGCAAGAGTATGATTTCATCCTCTTTAAGCCATTTTATACATGCACAGAGGTATCAGTCTGTGTTACTCTCAGATGACCATTTTTACAATGCAGACAGACAGATTTGCAGTACAACAAAACGCTGACAACACATAGGCTCCTGAGATGACGCTACGTGTTGATCAAATGCTGATTGGTTGAAAGCTAGTTTAAGGTGTCTAGAGCCAGATGAGGCCAGTAACAATCAAAGTGACAACAAAGAGGATGAAGCTCCAAAAGCCATAAATGGCAAAGAAGTACAGGTAAAAAGCACAAATTGAATTCAGTGTTTTCCATAGCAGAGCAAAGCCAAATGAACAACAACAGTGCTGAAATAACTAAGAGCAGTCGATAGTTAGATAGATTGTTCCACATATTTGAGACTGGCAAGCAGCAGCAAAAATCTAAAACATATAACTGGGGGCTCATACTAAAAGCGTCTCAGTAGAGGTGTGTGTAGAATTCCCTATGTTAGCTCTCCTATAGCTGCAAGTAGCCACATAACAGTAGCTATGTGCTAACAGAGCAATTGTACGCGTTTGTTCATTCATTCGTCTTAAAGTATTGGTGAAATAAAGAGAGATAATACCTTATTTAGAGGCTGCATTGTCCCTGCCCTGTTCACTCCGTTATACGGATATACGCCGATCGCGAGTTATTAGTTAGTTAGTAGCTTCTGAACGGTGCCGACTTTCGCCAAACTGTTCTTGGTGAGTAGATCAACGACCAGAAATAAGGTCTAGGTTTAAAAATACAGGAGTTACCCTTGAAGTGCTGCCCGAGGCGCTGTATCAGTCAATAGCTGTGGGTTTCAGATAATTCATTAGAGCTCATGGGATTGTTAAATGAAGAAAGTCACTATTCATGAGTCTGTCATCCCTCAAAGCTTTTCTTTTTCTTTTAGCATGTGGTGATTTTCTGGTGTAAGTAAATTATGAGTGATTTAAAATAAAAACAACTTTATTTATAAATTATTGCACGCACAGAGTCAGTGTGTTTGAGCATAAATTACTGCTACTAGATCAAATGTTTTCATTTCTGCTGACATTTTTTTTATCAGACAGCTTGGCATGCTAGGATTATTTAAAGAAAGAAGGACAAGAAACTATCAACTTTGAACTCAAAATTTGCATACAAACCTTGCTATGAAGCTTAGATGTCTGCCCCACTTAATTCTGTGACATGCCAATCCAGAATGTCACAGTAGCATGTTCCACTGTATCAATTTCAGCTTGTTAGAGAGTGGTGGCACAGCCAGCCTTGCAGCTGCTGTAGTGACTGTGACTGTGCTTGTTTGATAATTTATCAGATTCTGTGCTGTGAAATGAATGCAGAGCTGATGAGCAGTGTCTCAGCTCTGCAGTCACTCTGCAGTGAAGTGACTCAGCTGGACCAGTTTTAAAGAAGATGATGTATGTTTTTTATTTTTATTTTTTCATTTTTTCTTGAACACCTTGTTTTGATCATTCAAATGCCTTTTAGTCTGTTCTGGATAATCTTGCCCTCCCTGCTCATCTGGAACTCCCTTGTTTCCTTTTTCATATGCCTATCACATTTAATCTCCTGCATTCCTTTCCTCTCTTTTTCTGTCTTTTATTTTCATTTTCCTTTTTTCAACCTACATTCCCTCAAACAACTGATCCCTTACTATGCAAGGCTTAAGACTTTTATGCAAACTGTGTTCTGTCAGAGAATGTGTATGCTGCTGCCAAGCTTGAAGACTTACAGGCAGCAGCAAAAGACTGAAACAACCCTGTTACGCCTACAGAAAGTTGTTCCACTACTGAGCTCATTGAGCTCATCCTCTCCTCCCCTTGTCCTCAGCATGACTAGGTGTAAATTCTTGCCTCATGGTTGGGACCACCTGGGATGTGCCATACTGTAAGCAATCATTATCAGATACAATGATTCAGCTATGGGGCGAGTGAATTTCCTGCAAGTCAGAAGCACCTATTAAATTCCATCTTTGAAGCTATTACATATTTTATGTCATATCTAGAGCACTCAGCTTTTGGCTTACAGAGGAACATTTGATCTGTAGAAACGACACACAAAATACCTCTGTCCTTTTAAATAATACAGCATGAGAAATGCTGGAAATTGAGGTGACAGGACAGAGTAACTCAGTGAGTGACATAGGCATCATGAGAGGAGTGAATGGTAGTGCAGGACCAGTATGAGAAATGTGGTAGAGGATGGGCAGAGCAGAGGAACAGTGAAAGAAGAGAATATGCCTCTTCTTTGTGCTGATTCTGTCAAAAGACTGGACTTCTTTTGTCATTTGTGTGATGTGGGTTTCTCTTAAGTCTGCCTCTGAAGTGGTCCTGGTGTCACTTAAATTATATGGCTCTCCATCAGGTTTATTGTAAATCGAAGGCTTGTGCATAAGAAAGAGACAGATGTAGAGGCTTGGTATTAGAGTGAGAGCCTGGAATTTGATTCCTCCACTCAGGTTGCAGACCAAATGGTGTGTGTGCGTCTGTGTCCATGCATTACATTAACAATAGTCACACAGCCCCTCATACATACAGGATGTACAAACAAACATTTACAATGGTGTCACTAGGGATGTCACTGGTCCATGATACAGGATACCGTAGTGCAACCTGGGTACTCTGACCTGGAGTGCCCACATCTTCTAATTATGCCTACTAACCTGCGCTCCTGTAAGCTAGGGTATTTTCATGGCTGCTTAATTGTTAATGTACAAATGCAACAGCTTCGCAGTTAACAAAAACAAAATTGAGAATTGTTTTACTTCTGTTCACTTGGTCACTGTTAAACCCTTTAGTCTCAGCTAAACATATTTTAGTGTGACTATAATCTGAACAGACAATTTGCCTGTCACATGATCAGATTCCTTATTTTACTTAGAATAAAGAATCTGAAGGGATGCTTTGTGACTGGGACATTGTTTGTGACAACCTGAGAGTTGAGAGGGAGTTGTGAAGAGAGGCAAGAATTCACGAGTGCAGAAGTACTGTAGTTTCTGTTCTGAAAGACTTGGTTTGCCTGGTTTGAAACCACAGAGACACACTGTGGGAGGTGAGGTGAGCTGTTGCCAAGGCACTGATCTTAGCAGATACTGCTGACCTAAAAAAGAAAATAATGTCAAAGTGCAGATATTGACAGAGAAATTCCTGAAAGTCAAATTCTTATCCAACTTTGCAGCATTAACTTTAGAGACCCATGGGATACTTTTCCCATTTCCATAATGACAATTTGTCCAGGGGCTGCATGGTGATGTGGTGGTTAGCACCATCACCTCACAGCAAGAGAGTTCCAGGTTCAACTCCCGGCTGGAAGACAGGGAGACATGCTGGGGCATGAGTGTTAGGTTAATTGGTGTATCTAAAATTGTCCTTAGGAGTGAGTGTAAGTGTGTGTGTGGTTGTTTGTCTCTGTGTGGCCCTTTGATGGACTGGCGACCTGTCCAGGATGTACCCCACCTCTTACCCGATGACCACTGGAATAGGTTACAGCCCCTCCGCAACCCGACCGACGGATTAAGTGGGTATACAAAACGGATGGATGAATGAATGGCTGGACAGTTAGTCCAAAAGCAACAAGGCATCCTACCTGGGTGGTTATGGTGATTACAAAAACATGCAAGCCATGGCACTCAATTGCTTTAATGTCTCACCTAATGAAGTTGACTTTATTTATTCTTAAAGAGGGAGAGGAGCAATAAGTCACAACTCCCAGAGCTTTTGACCCCGTTTATTGAAAGTATTTCATTTGTGCGTACGTAGATCTTACTTTATTGTGCCCAGCTGAAAATAGTTGACACAAAGAGATAGTGAAATGTCATGCAGCTCTTGCTATGTAAGTGTTCCCCTATTTTCAAAGAAGGACTGGAATTAACAGGCTATCATGCTGTTTAGCCTCCCTAACAAAGTTTTGTGCAGGGTTCAAGAAGAGGAGTTTCCAGCTGATTGTCAAACCTCTAAATTATAAGCAATTGTGGATCTGTTTTCTATTATAAAACCCTGTTCTTACGTTGTATATGGAAATAATTTCAGCCATGTGCAGGATATATAAAGTTGATTAATGGGTGGATACAAATAGAGCTACAAAAAAGATAACTTAATTAACTATCAAAACTGTGAGCATAAGTACACCCATATGTTTAATCAGGTCCTAATGAGTTAACTACATCCATGGGTCAGGTGTCTCTACGGTGTCTCAGATCACTGCGGTAATCATTCTCCTCTCTCCTCTGTTTAAACAGAACAAACAAAACATCAAAGTAGCCTCACAAGAAGGAAACAAAATCCCAAGTGGCCTTAGTAGTTGTTTGTGGGAGACAAACTCAGACGAGACACAAATAGGAATACAGCCTTGGTATGAGGCTCTCATCTTCATCTAAAATAATAAGAAAAACACAGGTGAGGAGCACAGCTGCACACAGAAACTGATGAGTAATGTGATACTGATATATAATTACAGGAAATAAGATGATGGCATGAACAGTAATGAAAATTAAGGAAATGATGTTGAAGGGAATCTGTGATTAAGTAAACAAGGACTGAGGGCAAAAGGAACAAAAAAACAATAAGAGTATATTATAGAAATATAAAAGAAAAGACTAATAGAATAAGAAAAAAGCTTTCTATTACTAGCAAAGCATGGGGATAAGGCAACAACAGAGGAGCAAAAATTGCTTAAAGAAGAAAAAAAGGAAGGTATTTGAAGCATTGCTTTGTTGAAACCTTCAGTCATGGCAACCAAGCAGCTATGTTTGCTGGTATCTATGTGCGTCACACTGGCATATGCACACACTTTCTGAAAACGCACGCCACAAACAGATATGTCCAGAGGTGTTACATGTAAGGTGAGACAGACCCACACAGAATCCTGATGAAAATAACATTGTAATCTCAGTGGTGGCCTTTGTGGCTCTCTGTACCTGAGTGCTTTATGTCTGCTTTGTGTGTCAAGGACAAAATCCATCATGGCTTGTCTGTAACAGACTGGATCGGTCAGATCTTAGTATGTCTTTAGGACTCAAACTGAATCCTCTTTTAGACGTTCATTTGTCTGTATTTCTTCTTCTGATTTGGATAAAAAGAAAAGTTGAATCAATAAGAGATTTGCAACGCATTCACTTTAAGGCACTGAATGCGTTGCATACAGCCATTTAACATATTGATCAAGAACATTTTAATTGGATAGGAGCAAGTTTATAGATTTTGTTTTGGTGTTGAGGCCAAAGGTTTCGTGTTGCTCCCTGCGAAGCATAATTTAAAAACAGCAAAAGTGGGCACCGGAAGAGATCAATGTGGGCCCCCTGTGAGGAAGCATGAAGAATCAGAGCCCACAGGTCGATGCTGGGGTTGTGACATGCGTTGGCAGCCACAGCGTTGGTGGTGGCAGCAAGTAGAGCAGCATGTTTTTCTTCTTTTTTCTTTTAGTGTTTGACCTGACAGCAGAAATGTGAGGAAAGTCATCTATCATAAATAATATTCTTGGCTATAAAGCAAATCATTTCCCAATTTAAATGTACTGTTGATATTTAAATGCATTTACTTGATTTACTCAGCAGTGCTGAGCATGCTTAATATCCAAGTTATGTTCTGGCCTTAATGAAGCAATAATGAACAATAAAAATAGTTTGGTAAGAAAATATCTCTCTTCTCTTCAATATATGCTGCCACTTGATAATGACCAAAAATACTTTCTACCTTTATATTTTTCATACAAAAGGGCTTTTTTGAGGTTCAGAAACAAAGTTAAGGCTTCTGTCATATTCTACATTATCCGTGTATACACAAACAGCATAATTCTAATTGATAAAGAATGTATTGTAGTGAAAAAACTACTACAAAAGACTTCTCTTCTCTATCCTATTACTCAATCGCACCAGTGATTTCACATTTCTTCTCACATCACTCCTCCTGGTTTATACTTTATTGCACACAGACCTCTCACGTGGTCAGCCAGTACATACTCATAAGATATGGCCTTATGTCCTCAATTGCCCAGAAATGCTGAGGAATTTGTCAGATTTGAGGACAATTTTTTTTTAGTTTTCCAAGAAATGTATGTTGAATAGAACTTATGTGAACTTGATGTAAATTTGGATTAATATAATCCCTAAGTGGACTTCAGTTGAAATGTTTTTGGTTGTAGAGGTGACTGAATTTTACAATAAAATTTTTGATCGCTTTTGACCTGACTTAAGGTTGAGTTGTTCATACTTTTAGTTCCCCATAATATATTTGTGAGTGGAACAGATCATTTTAAATATAACATTTATTATGCATACGTACTATGTGACAAAACAACTTGTCAAAGTCGAATGCTGAATAGTTTTGGAGGAAGAAATGATGCCAACATTGCCTCATGTGTGCAATGAACTGTGTGGCATACAACAGAGCTTTGGTGTGTTTGCAGTGTTTCCCAGTTCATGGCTATTTTTTGTGTAGTTTTTGTCTACGAACTCTATGATACTAAAGAAATTTTTGTTTTCGTTTGCAGTCTTTGTTTTAGGATGAAGTGTGTATGTGTGCTGGAGAGCGACTGCATGTGTGCATATGAGTTAGCTGAACTCTGAATCACACTCCATCTGTGAGACTTTTGCTAATAAGTAGGAGGTGCAGCTCTCAGCTACAGAGAGAGGAAAGAGAATTTTGATTTGTAATTTGGGTCTAGTGGCTGGTTTTATGCGAGTTGTAAATATATAAGGCAGGGTCAGCAGAGTACTAAGGGAGAGTGGAAATGTATGAATATCGAATCCTGCAGTACCATATTGCCCTTTGAAAGACATGTCACCCTTTTACCTTTCATGTTTATCTCTGTGCCAAGTAGTTAGTTTATGATTTTAAAGTTTTCTTATGCTGTGTAACCCATTTTATGGGCTGAAGCTGCAGTCTAAGCACTTGACTGGCAGCTTAACATTAGATGACTAATGAATAGTTTGATATTGAGGTAGAAAGATTAATCACAGAGCATGCAATACTCTCCATTACACACCTCTGTGATTCCAAGCTTTAATCATGGTTTGAAAATGGCTTCAGCTTTAATAATAATCTTTTTTTTCCCCCATCAGTCATATCATATTAGAAAAAAAGCTTGTTCTATCTATTATAGTTTTAGCAAAAAGTCATTTCCTGAGTAAAACACCTACTGAGTGTAGTGAAAAGCACCAGATTTCAAAGCAAACAATTGCGACCACACAGAGCCACGAGTCAAGTGCTTTTGAACCCTCTTGTTTCTCTGCATGCTGTTGTATAGAGGCACTTTGCATGGACAAGTAATGTGGGCAGCAAAGCAAAAAAGTTTTTGTTTTTTTTATTTCAGCTTGCAGGTGTTAGTGCTTGCTTGAGCGACACTTGATATTCAGCAAGTAGGCTCAAGTGTCAAGCTGCACATCAGCCAGTAGCTTTGTAAACGTGTAGTTCTTAGTGCATTCTGCATGCTGTTTTCAAAAGTGGGGTCTGGGTTCTTCTATGCAGCCTACAGTTGTTGCTTCTATCTTTCAAACTGTAATGTTGTCTGTAATCAGACCTTGGATGGGTTCATTTGTCATGTGCAGGGAGACGTATTTGGCTGTTGTGCTATAGCATGAAAGAACTCAGGTAATACGAAAAGGGAAACTAATGAAGAGCAAATGTTTTATCATGTTTCTAAATGATTTGATACTTTTATTGATAGGATGTTGTTTCATTAAAAGAAGGCTAATGTCATACATTTACTTAAGTAAACTAAGGTGGGATAGGTATTGTAGGGGAAGGCCTGTGCTGATATAGCCATTTAAAATTTGCTAATGAATTCTTGCTCTTTCTTACAGTACAACAGTAACTTGGCGCAACATCAAGTTTCAACTACACCATCATTAAATGTACAGCCATGTATCTTTTACTGTAGCAGATTACACTAAAGTTTTTGCTATCCCTGGCGTGTTTTGAAGCTAATTGAAAAATAACAATCAGCTGGATTGTTCAAAATCAGGATTGTGTAAATGACCCACGAAAATATATGGTTGCTGTGGGCTGGGGATCATAGACCATCCATGAAATGTGACCTGTATGTGGCCCTGCAGGCCTGAACTGAGGCAGAGACTTGAAAGTGGAACAGCATCAATTTCATCAGGACAGGAACAGGCAGGAACTTGAAACACAGCTCAGGATGCTCATGGAAAGCTGAAATGGAACAAATGCTCTGACTAACATTTAACTATGGGATTTTAGTATTTAACGTTTTAATTTGTATCAATTTTTTTACCTTTTAATTACCAGGACTTTAGAAATCCATTGACAGTACTAAAAATATCCACTGCCAATATCTGTCTGCTGTGACAGAATGAGGATTGTGCCTTCAACCCACTTTTTTTGTCTATTTTTAAACTTATGACCTCAGAGGTGATAACAACAAACATGAAGGAGGGTTTTGTGTTACCAGTTACTAAAACGGACAGATTTGGAGTTTTTGAATATCTTAAACTATCCTCTGACCATCCACGGTGGGGCTCCAGGATGAGAAAGTTGTGGATTTGCTGCAACTAAAGAAATTTTTTTCTGTAAAACCAGTCTCGCACTTTTATCCTCGATGAATCAAATCAAGTAAGTAACTGAATTAAGATTTGCGGAGGATATTGAACAAACAAGAAGCAAGTTTTTTTCATCACAAATGGGTTATGATGACATCATCCAGGCTCAAGGTTCCCATCATCCCATTCTGCATTCGTCCCCACTCGTGGGTTTTCTATGTAAATGTGTTTTTTTTGGCTTGTCACAGTGGATGCAGGTTCACTATTGCAACCCTATTTTGTTTTCTAGAATTGACTCGTATGAGTTTTCCCTGTGAAATTATGATGAAAATGATCTGAGGCAGTATTTTCCTTACTAAATGAATCCAGACTGAACCAGTCATGAATCTTACCAGCTACAGGAAGGTAATGAGTGGATGGTGGGCTTCCCAAAGTTGTTTTTTATTTTGTTTTTTTCAATATGCTTAGTTTTAAGAAACAAAAACTCAAGTCATCAAATTCTATACAATCTTTTCTTGACTTTAACGAAGTGCTGTCATTTCCTTAAAACCACCATAACAAGGATCATCTGGCTATTGTATGTCTACAGTTTGGTGGAAAGCAAATTAAATGTATCATTTTTAACATGCTGTATGTGGGTTAAGTTAACATTTCCTTAGGTTGTAGTTTCGCATTTTGTGATGGTGTCTTGAATATGTGTTGTTCAGCATGATTTTCTCTATTTTTTTGTTCCATATATATGAAGACAAGGATGTAAAACATCAATCTGTCATCTTAAAACATGTACAACTTGATAGAAACCTCCTTTTTCCAGCTGCAGGGTGTCTAGTTGACGATCTGTACTCAAACACCTTGTAATGCACTCTGTGCTTTATTCAAAACATGAGGTACCTGTAATTGCAGTTGAAATATAGACTTGGTGCTTTATAGTGGTAGCTCAGCGAGTCACTGTGTAGATCACTGCTGGCAATTGCTATTAAAACTGTGAGCTGCAAGAAAATACTTTCTGTAAGAAAACTGCATAGAAAAATAGCCATTTCTGTTCTCCTCTGATGGTAACCATTCCTTCTGATTAGAGCGACACAAATATTTCCACCCATACACTAATACATGTCTAGGCTTCAACAGCTTTTTTCCATATTCATGTTTGTAGCACTTAACAGGGATCTAACACATTTAAAGCATGTCGTGCTGCTCTAGATGTAGTATACAGTAAGATAGCTTAAAGGCTAGAGTAAATAAGCTTCTGCTCCTCAGGTTGTCACAGTGAAATGTGATACTTCAGGGTTTCATCAACAAGAGAAATGTTCCCTCTTTGGGGAATTAGGAGGCACCCAATCTAATTTAGTTTGTAATTCTGTAAAGTAGAATAATTAACCTAAATAAAGTCTGAAGCAGAATTAGTTATAGCTGAGTAATCACTCAAATGTTATGAGCACCTTTGTTAACGTTCAAGCTTAAAAGTGAAGCGCTTGCACATGTTCTGAATTAGTGAAGTGTGTACAGCGTTGCCAGAGACTTTCGATTTGGAGAACATTACCTCATTTATTCTCCTTGATTTATGAAGATAAAGTGAATCTTTGTGTTGACCCAAAGCCACTTTGTGGAGTACCTCTCCCACGGATCCCAAAACCTGACAGGTGGAGATAAGCTGATAAAACATTATGTTTGGAAGTAAAAAGAAAGGAGCCAAAGAGACAAACTATCACATGAAGGGCTCGTTACCCGATTCCCTGCTCTTATGTAAGGAGGGGAGCCCTCTTATACAACCTACAAGCCACCCATCATCATCTTAGATTTATATATTGTCATATATTGTCATACAATACACAAATAAGAATGTTGCTGGTAAAATGACTATCAGGAGACAGACAGTCCCATAGGAAATATTTCATAACATTGCAGATGATCAAATGCTGACATCACTACCACTATCAAACAAAAACACCCAGTTTCAACAGGTTGCTTAAAAATATATATTATTTTATCAGTTTCATTTGGTGTTGACTACTTTTGTTACTGTGCAAATTAGTTGGAGTCAAAACCTTGATAACAACATGCTGGTGAATTTTATACGAACAACAACAAAATAGTTTCACCAAATGTTTTTTAAGCAATGACAGATATTAAATGATTAGCCTTATATAAGTTCTTAGCTTCTATTAGCTATCCAGAATAGAAAAAAAATGCAGTTCTTCAACTCAGGTTGGCTAAGATATTATGCACATATGACAGTTTTACATTTGTCTGGAAGTACAGTTCTCATATTGTCAAAGCTAAACTCCTCACAACACCTTGGGATCTTGCTGAATGTAAACTCAGCGGTTTCTCCTCTGAATGGGATCAAACTGACATCAAGTCTCCATCAAACTCTCAGTAACAAGTGGTTAACATGATGGGAATTAGAGAGAGGATCCACTTGAGCAGGTTAGATAACTTTGTGTCAGAAGTATTAGTCATTTGCAAACCTCTTTTTTTTTCTTTTTAAGAAACTTTTTCATTGGTCAGCAAGTTAATTAGATTGTTGACTGACTGTTACCTTTTTTTATTTTTTTTTTAGCTTGGAAAACTTTATTTTACCTCTTCATAGACCTCCTTTTAAACAAAATTGTGCATTACATCAGGGGACAGTAAATGTTATGAACTGATTGTTGGCTTGCTACATGCAGCAGTTCCTCAAATAACTGCACAAGTAAGCATCACAAAGCTCCTGGGGCCACCTGTTTTGCTTTTACCACCTGATGGCATTTATGACAAGTATTATGTAAATGGTAACTGAAGAATTGGCTGTTTCAAGTCATTCCTTTGAAAATGGTGCAGGTTACCTCTTAATAACAGGTACAGTTTAATCTTCGTAGGAGCTTCCATGATTATGTATTTTTATGAATTTGAACTGACAACCATAAGTAATTCTAGTGACCTTTACTGTCAGTGTCTGCTTGATATTTATGTGCTTGTGTTTTTATACTTCATGGGGCTTGAAAAACTTCAGAAGTAGTAGATTACAAATACACTTCACTTCATTTTCTTTGAGTCATGTAGGAAAACAAACTGTCAGAGGAAAAGTTTCCTTTTTTAACAACTTACTCACTATGATAAAGAATTTATTATTGCATGTGAAATACAGATATTTTCTAGTTTTGTTGGACTGTGGGATCTTTACTCAAGTATCAATGTACTTACTGTCAAGCTATGGTGCGTCTGAGCTCTCTATTTGAAGGTTTTCACTGGCAATATGTGATGTTAGTAGCATTACACTCTATACTGCTTAAAATTCACACATTTTTCCTGAGCGTTCCCCGGGTTATCATAGCATAAGTGCACATGACGTCAAACACATTATGGTGTACCTACTGAGAGGAGCCCTACTCTGCAAAGGGATTAGGTTAATCACAGCAGGGAATGACTGCAGTGCCCTTTTTTCAGAGAGGGGAATTAGTTTTATACTGAGAAAGATGGAGAAGGGGGAGGGAGCCCTGGGTAGTGATGTTTTGGCAAAACCACCAAGACAAAAAACTGTGTATCTTAGTCAAATTTGTTACCTGCCAATCAAATATGGTGCCATAAGAACTTAAAATCCATATCTGCTACTTGTGTTTTTCTTCTCAACATGGATGGATGCTGCTGGGAGCTATTAGAGATATGTCAGTGGATGAATGCATTGTCCAGAGTCATGTTCGAGCTGGAGCCAGAGCTCAGAGATCTGTGTGTTTTTTTGCTGCTCTCTCTTCACACGTCAAGGTGAGGTTTCCATGGCAACTCAATAATTGCGTTATCTGTGATGGAGAAGTGAAAATGCATGACCAAATCCAAACTAAGTGAGGTAATCTTGAGGGCAGAAGAGGAGGTAATGGTAGTTGTAAAAATACTACACTACTGAAGTGATCCTCAACGTGAAGAAGGACACTCCTTTTAAAGTGGAAGGTTATGAATGATGAACTGTTTGAATAAACTCTCAGATGCCACTTGATCAGATGCGGAAAATAAGCAGCTTTTGTTTTGCTGTTTACTCTGAATCTACTAGATCAGTAGTTCCCAACCTTATACTCTCAACCTTGCCACCTAACACTGTAGCAAAGTTTGGATTCTCATTCTAGTGTTTTACAGTTTAATTCTGTACCTGAATGATCTTCAAATATCACACACTCTCATCAGATTGTGTAATTCTATGTCTGGAAAGCTAATTAGAATGAGCAACATGAGTGAATGCATGTCATCATTACAGTGCATATATAGTTTAGAATGCTGTGCTGTATTACTCTACTGCCCTTTCTCAATTTATATTTTCACACATGCTGTTTGCACCACCAAAAAATGGCCACACAGATTCCCAATTGAATGGTATATTTTTTGCAATCCTTGACTTACATTATATGTATTTCATGTCCTTACATTTAGATGCAATAATGGAACAAACCCTCCGATGTTCCACCATTGCCATCATCTTCCCGATTATCCTTGTATGTAATGTAAGTCTCTACGTTTAAATAACTTGTACAATACAACTTCTACTCTCTATCAATGGTGCATTAATGTCATGAAGAACAAGAGTGGTAGTTTGAATAACAATCCAATCCCTTTCCTCTAATTTGATCACATTTATCACATGGGGTAAAAATAAACAAAAGCAATTAAGACTGGCAGCGCAGCTCATAGAGATAAAATCCCCTTGATCCCCATGGTCGCTTTAGAGAAAAGAAAGTTTTTTGCGTGGATCATTTACAGATTGGTTTCCAATGGGATAATTAGACGACAGTGAATCTTAATGAAACCAACAGGAATCCCACATAAGATTTTTCTTGTTGATTTGCTTTTGATGTCCTGCTATACTTGCTGTCCTGCGGGACTGCATAGTGTAGTGGTATGCTTGCCACCCTTCATGTGGGAGATCTGGGTTCAAATCCCCTCCATGAAAGGTACTGCCTCCAGTAGGGGTCCTTAGGCAAGACCCCCTTATCCTATCTGTAAGTCGCTTTGGTAAAATGCATCTGCTTAATGCATAAACATATTATCCTCGTGCTTCTACTTTTCAAGATATAGAACACTAGGTGAGGATGTCAAAAAATCTGTATTTTGAATTTCTGAACCAATTCAAAACATCACATATGGAAGATGGAGGATTTCATTGTCATCTGAATCTGGATCAGATTGTTGCCATCAGCAAAAATTCCTTGATGTCTTTCCACCCTTTTGATAAACAGTCAACCTTCCCCTATGAACTCTGATTCTTCCTTTTTTTTCAGAGTTTATTTTTAAAGAGCTTTCAGGGATCCTGCAAGTTGTTTGATCCTGATGTCTGTTTGTGTGAGCGAAGAAAGTGTTCATATCAGAGAGGATCTTCTGCCTTTCTTTCCAGTCAAATACAGCTGTGATTCTATTAGCAGCCTTTGTCTGTTCTACTGAGATAAGACATTCAACTAAGTTTGTTGGTTATATTCTGGTGCATGATTGCAAGTCAAATGACGAGGCCAATTCAGAGGCATGATACTTTGACAGGCAACTTTTAAACTGTCAAGAGGACGTCTGATCAAGCTATAGATTTTTTTAAAAAGTTGGTGTTTTGGACAGGAGCTTAGCCGCTGTTATACAAATTACATGCATCATCCCCTAACGGAGCTACGGTCATCATTATGTAGATTCCTGTGGTGTAATGATGGGTTGGCAAACGTATATTGCTTTTCCCCTGCATATTGATCTTCATATGCAGAGCACATTCTCCTATCAGCCTAATTCATAATTATGATCATTGTAGGTTGGAGGGATTACAGGCTCATATCACTTTGCTGCAGTTCCTACAGTGCAGATTCTGCAGGACAGCTCAGAAGCATTATCGCCGTCATTTTGGTTCAACACAAAATAACATTTGGATGAGCCGCGTTCAGGTTGTGTGTAATGCTTGTTCTCAGTGCTTTCAGTACGGCTTGACTCATCTTGTAGCACATCTTGCAAGCCACATCCTGTAAATGTGAGTTGCATGGCTTGTCAGTACCAACTCAGGACAAAATACTGTTAAAACACTGCCATCTTGTGAATGCTGATGCTTGCGGAATGCAGCCACTGGCTCTTTCTCTGTGAAAATAAATGGTGCCCTCTCATGTTCATGGAAGGAACCTACAGGATTTTGTCTAAAAAAATGTTTTGCCTGTCATTCCAGGGAGTGAAAGGCCAGAATTATCTGGTAATGTGTGATGTTGTTGAAAGGTGTGAGAATAACGCCCTGGGTAACTGGGTTATTCATTGTTTATCTATAATTAGAACTGGTGCTAAACACAAGAGCATTCATGTTGCCAGGGTTTGTTTTCATAGTGCCACTGTTGGCGCATGCTGTTTATTTTAAAGGATGGACAAATGAAAAGGAACAGAGCTCAGCTAATACACACAATGAGTAATTTCTTTCTGTGGCACACTGTTGGCTGCAGTTTTATTCAGCTTTTTTAACTGCAAGGAGCTTTTGTTTAACCTGCCAAATCACAGAGCTCTGGATTTGCTGTTTATGTATTTATTCCTTCTTAAGCATTGGGATTCTATGACAAACTTGAGCAGCAGTGATAGATCCATTCAATGTTAGCAGCAACATGACACGTTACACGACTGATTTTATAAATGTAAGGCCTTTCAAACTTGAGTTAAACATATTATATCACAAGTACAAGGCAAATATCTCTTCCATTTGTAGTGATTTGACTGTTTGAAAACTAAGTTATATAAGATCTCAGTATCAGTTCAACCCACTAAGACATGGGGTACCTGTAAACATGGGAATGGGTCACTCATACATTTTGACATATTTGTTCAATTTTGTTGACTCCATGAGATCCAAAACCAATATTCTCCTCACATTTTAACAGCAAAGTATTCCAACTGTCTTTGTCTTGTTCTTTCTATATCTTTTTCACCTAAAGTTATCCTTACATACATTATAAAGGAGGACTGCTGTTGTGTTTGTCAAGAACTCGTGGTGCAGGAGAAGGGAGGACCCAGATGCAGTCTTCAAAATCAAAAAGGTTTATTCCAAAGGCAAAAGCAAAAAACGCAACTGAGCCGGATATCCAGAAATACTAAATGTAGCAAAACAAGACTGTGATAAATAACAAACAAGACTATGAAAAACAAGACTATGAATAAACTGTGGCTATGGTGGCAAAACCTTACTTTAACAAACGTGACTGTGGCATGAAAGGTAGAGTGAGGAAAACCAGGAAACTCTGTTCTATGGGGAGGTGATTGGTGATGATGTGCAGCTGTGGAACAGAAAACAGATGACTTGAGTGAACTAAGTGACAAGAAATTAACATGGAACCTGGAAAAGAACCTGAAACATAACAAAGAACCTGAAAACAGGAGAATCAAAACATAAACCGTGACAGTGTTTGTTGTTGAGGATACAAGCAGGCCTGTGACAATCACATATTTTGTGTCTCACACCATTGTTTTTTTGAAAAGCAGTGTGGGAACGTAGTAGCAATTGAGGTTTTGCATTCTGTGATGCTACTCCTCCCCTTATATGGTTTTGCAAGTACTTGTCTCATGTGTTATCTCTCTGAGTCATGTTCAAATTAATGATGACGGCTCTTACTTGTCCTGTCATGCAAGCAGATTTTAGATACGCCTCCAGTTGTAAGTCAGGAGAGTTTGGCTGTCAAGTTTCAATTGACTGTTAGAAGAAGTGAAACTTAAAACTGAGTTACTCATGCAAGCAATATCAAGTACAGTTTTAGACATTTCATATTTCCCGTTGTCTTTCTTTATCTTTTAAATGTAGATATAAACATGGTCAGAAGATAGTATTTCTACAACTTCGTCAATCCAACTCTATTTGCCATGATTTGAAAATCTTGTTATATTTAAGATGAAAGAAATGAAGCTAAAATAAAGTTGCTTTCATCATTAATAAATACCACTTCATGATTACCTCAAGTGTCAATTCATGTGTCATTGAAAAAGGAATGGCCATATCAGTTCTATCCAAGACTCCTGTTTTTCTCTTTTACAGTTGTGACTGATTTGCAGACCTTGTCTTTTGATCATGCTGTTTAAAATCAGTCCGATGTCTCATTAAGACATTCAGATATACTGCTGTACATGCTGTACTGCCTTAGATGTGTGCAAGTCTGCTGTGCTCACTTCTGGAAATGTCAGTGTTGGCTTTAACAGATGGTATGATCTTTTATTTTGTGTAAATTGGAGAGCTGCTTGCAGCACTATGATGATAAGAAGAATATAGTCGCAACAAGTGACCAAGATATCAGCAAATAAAACAACCATTATTTTCATCTCTCAAAATGACAAATAAATGGCCATTGCTACCTTTTTTTTACGATCAAAAACTTGACTTTCTTCTCTGCTGCACAGTGAAAAACTTTACACGATAGCATTCAGCTGTATTCTTTTAAAGCGATTCCTGCCCTTTTAACCATTATTTCTAATGCCTTCAGAAAATGTTGTATATGCTGTTATTCATCTCAAATCTGTCATCACAGCTGTTGTAGAAAGGAGGGCTTGGGTGTCAGTATACTTTACTGTTGTCAGCAGGCACTACGGCCCCCTGAGATGATACCAGATGCCACCTCTCTCTCTCACACAGCACGCACACACTGATATTTAAGGTAGACCTGGCTACTGAATCAAAGCTCTCTCTTTGATTCCAAACAAACAAAATTAAATATCACTTTAAAATGATTAATTCAACACTCAAGCACAAACATTAGTTTATACAGTAACTGTATGCATATATATTCAAATTTGAAGAAAAATAATTGTCAGCAATCAGAGCTATGAAAACATCATCATTACAGCTGTGTTTAACATTTACATTTGTTATCTGTTAAAACACCAGCCTCAAGTCAAGGGAGCCCACAGAAAAAGTAGTTTTGAAGTGTTTGAAGCCTTTTATTAGATGTTTATATAATGCTTAGAAATCGTAATAGGGGACTTCACCCAGCAACAGCGACAACAACCCATAGTTTGCATGCGCTTATAAGACACAGTGTAAAACTGTAGCAAGACTACTGCTTATACGTTCCCCACCAGTGCAGTAAAAAAAGCAGAAAGTTAATAAACCAGATTTTACATTTTGAATCTTGTTGTTTCATGGTTTTGTTGTGCCATTTCATTGAAGAAAGAATTGAACACAGTTTGCTCACTTTATCTTTTGGGTTGCTGCTTGTGTGTGTTGTATGCTTCTGTGTGTTTTCCATAGATATAAGTTTAATTAAAGCTATGAAGGCTGTCAGTGATGAATACGTTCTAACTCCACTCCAGTGACTCCACTCCAGAATTTAAATCTTCCTTCCAACTCTGCTGGCTGCCCTGAAGGGAACAGAGCCCTACACACACACATACACGCGCACACGCGCACACACGCACACAAATACTATACACACTCACGCACAGCATGGAGAGGAAGTATAGTCTGTGACGAGGAGAAGAGTCCACGAAGAGAGCGCATAGTGTGTCAGAGTGTGAACTAGGGCTGAAAGAGTTCCGTGATGTTACGTGCGGACTGCTGCTGCTGAGTAACATGAGATCGAGTGTGTGGAGAAGGTGTCTGGATGCCTTTTTGCTGCTTTTATTTGCACTACAGAGACGTTGGCTTGTGAATAATCTGCTGAGTAACTTTTCTTTAACAGAGGTGTTATAAGGAAAATAGCTTAAATTAGCTATGTATTGCTGTACAGATGAAAGGACAGTAGTAACTGTTTGTGTGATAAAGTGTGTATGAATTTTGTAATGGTGAGCATATGAGACGGGTGTTTGCTGTTTATCACTGTGCTGTTACTACTAATGATGCTGTGTATGGTAGTGTGTGACATTCATATATTAGGTGTGTGTACGAAGATTAGTTTTTGACACTAATACTTTTAGAATGTTTGTGATGCATTTGTGGTTACACATATGATGGTGTATGCCAGGTAGTGTGTGCATGAGTGCGTGTGTGTGTTGGGGAAATGTACCGGCGTTCACCCTGTGCCAGAGGAAGGGTTCATTTTGACTTCAGTGAGGAGGTCATCAGGAGACTACATGCTGCCAATCATGGCCATACTCACAGGTTAGGACCGACACACACACACACACACACACACACATGCATTTCATGTTGCCATGCTGTATCACATCTGAGCTAAGATTTCTGTTCTTTTGTTCATGTCCATCTTTATCAATTTTATGTGAGTTAGTCCAACAGCTGAAATAACTGACATCATTTAAAAAAGTTCCATGAGATCTTCAATTGTTTAGAGCTTGAATTATCACTGGTGTAGTTTTGAGCCTTACTTCCCATTTTAGAATTGAGCTTTCATCTCATGCATTTCTCATCATCCGCTGGTATGTGGTGAGATACTGTCACATGTGAACTGGACTGTTTTAGGGTGCAACAGTTTTTGCAGGGTGACGTTTAGAATAGGTTGTCTGCTGTGTTTGTGCTGTTTCGAGAGTCAAGTTGACTGTAATGCAAATCAGTCTGGAAGTGTTGCACTGGATTTGTTTATTACCATTACTTTTTTTAGCTACTGCATAAATATAGTCTGGTCTATGTTGCAAAGTAGCGACAAGATGACCTGAAGTATATAACCACAACAAGGACACATCGTGACATCGAGGGGTTTGAGAAGGCTCAGCCTTTAGCGACTGTCACAGATTTGACTGTTGCCATGCAGGATTTCTCATCTTCCTGCATTCATTTTTCTCTTGAGTCCAACTCTTGATGTGGAGACATCAAAGAGTGAGCTCATTGGACACATCTGTTTTTTTTTTTTTTTTTAAACAAAACAAAGGTGGTTAAAGTTGTAAAGTTACACTTTCTTAAAGCTTTTTCATGTGAGATACAAGTAAGTTTTACATACTCAAGCCTCTAAAATCTATTAAAATGAAAAAATGTGAAACTTATTGTGAACTCTGACTTGAAGCATACAACTGAAGAGTCTCTAAAGGACATGGATCACAAGCCAAAACAGGTGTTGCTTAATAGATGAGCTCACCCATACCTCATTTTCCCAAATGTTGCTGTATCAAACATGAATAAACCAAAACTTTGAAAGAACTTTGAAGAAAGAAGAAAGGGTTAAAACTGTGATACTTCTACACCCCAAGCTCTTAAAAATACGTTTTAAAAATATGTTTTCTAAGATTTAAACTTGTAATCTGAGGAGCCGTGTTTGGAATTTGTCCAGCTCAGAACAGTGGGTTGCGTTCTGGTTTATTATAAACTAGTTACACAGAAGTATTTATTTATTTATTTGTCATTTGATCAAAAAGTCATCAGATGTGTGCATAATCTATTTGTCCCACATATTACATATATTATTATAGATATATAGATATATGATCATTCTTATATATGATTTAAAACCTAAATGAAAAAATAGCCCTTTCCTCCTGGATTGATATTTCTACTGAAGGATGAGGCTAAATATGTATACATATATGTGTGTGTGTGTGTTATTGTTTTTTTCTTCATCATTTGGATATTCTGTTTATTTTCCTGTTTAATCAGTAATAATATAAAAGTTAAATTCAGCTACACACGGTCCGTTCTTACATAAATGATCAAATTTAAATTTGTTTGTGTCTCTGTCCCGTCCTCTCAACCCCCAACCGGTTGAGGCAGATGGCCACCCTCTCTGAGTCTAGTTCTGCTGGAGGTCTCTTTCTATTAAAAGCGTGTTCTTCCTCTTTGTGACACTCCATCCATGCTCAAGACAGGGGATTGAATCAAGCTAAAGATCGGTGCAGTCGGATGCTTTTCTTTTGCTGTGCTGCTTTTTTTTTTAACTTGAATTTAAGCATATTAGTTATTAATTGAACTTGTTTGCTTTCTTTATGAAGGACTAGGCTAAGTATCAACCCAAGAAGACTATAGGTATTCTGTCTCAGCTGGAGACGTGAGGCCAGTGGGGTGGGACCTTTGCAGTACAATTTTATTGGAAAATGTACAATTATATAAAATATCCTTTGAAAGAAGTGACAATGAAATAAGATTATTAAAGTGTAGATGCCTTAATGAAGCTGGAAAATATTCTTCAGGATGACTTGAAAGTATGATGCTCAATTGGGCCTGTACTGATGGTATGTTTTCCCTTTGTGTGTGGACAAAGTATATCTCTTTAGTCTTTTAAAACAAAAAAAAGATAATTTAATGTATATTAATGATTGTTTGGAGATGTTAAAGTCTGGAGGCATTAAGCATCCACCTCTTGTTGGTTTGGTTCCACTTTTGTGAATTACTGCTTCCTGTGGAAAGTACTGTTTTTTACTGAAGAAAGGAGAAGTACACACATGGTACACTGTACTCTGCTGCATGTCTGAATCATTAGACAGGTAGAGCCACATTAGCTTTGGGGAATAATTACTCCATAACTGCTCACTTACATGGCAGTGTGCACTGTGCGTGTATGTGCCTTTGTTTGTTTATATCATATTTGTATACATACCACTACCCATTGGCCCACATAGTGTATATATCCCAGGGATTGTTTCCCACATATCAAGCCAGAACAGATTATATCCTGGAGAGATGGGCTTAGCCAAATATTTGGTCAGTGACCCGGATGCCTGTGGCACAATAACAAAGATTACGGCTTGTTTTATCTATATAGGAGGTTTTGTGGATGCTGGCTCCCATTCATATTCGCACCATGAGATGCTAGTTACATCACATCTCAGAACAGTATCTGTTAAGAAATTGTGTTCTGGCTTTTAACCATTTATGAGCTCTAAATTGGTAACTTTTGAAAAAAATCAATGTTATATTAGATGTCGTCATGCGATTCTCTACATTTAGGAGCCTTTTGGGTTGAAAGATATGTGCAACATTAAATGTAAAATGAGTGGTTATTAATCTGAATTGCATATTTTTTAAGTATCAGCTGTTGGCAGAACTATCCTCAGCTGCTCTGAGTTTACAATTCAACACTATACATTACTCTATCTGAGTAACCCTGAGGCTGCTCTTTAATTTTATCTTTTATTCTGTTCTATGTTGAATAGCTGTCAGCATTTAAAGATGGATTTCTTTTCAGTTTGGTGACCCTTTTTTTTCCAGGCAGGACTTTGAATAGCAGTGTTGTGTGCTTGCATGCCCATGGGTGGAGTGCAGCACTGTGTTGTAGAGTTTTGTGGTTTAGAAGTTTTTTATTTGCAGTGCACTTTACTTACGGTATAGTATGTTGCTATGGAGATGCATATACAAAAAAAACGTGGAAAGGACTCTACTGTGGTTATGTGGTCTTGGCTTTTGATTTCTGGATGACTGGCCAAAGCTGGAATTAGGTGCTGCTGTGAAGTGGGCTGGATGATGATGATGATGATGATGGTGATTACGTCAATTATGATAATTGCAAGTTGATGATAACAAGTGATAATAATAATGATGGCTGGGAAGATCACAAGAATTAAATCAATGATGACTCTGTGACTGGAGATGATGATTATGATTATAAGGGTCGAGAGCACAATGCCAAGGTTAAGACGATGGTTCCAAGCACAAAAAAAGCTGTACAGAAGTAACAGAAATGCATCAATCCTTTTATAAAATGAACACCTGTTCATGAACATAAAATGCTCCACTACTGTTCCAATTTCAAACCTACAGTTGCACTAGAAGCCATATGCAAAAATATTCAAATGATTTTATCATGAAAAATTTTAAATGCAATAATACATCTAATTTTGAGCATCAGTGCATACAAGAAAAGAATGTTTCCCTAAGGCTAGTTGCAGTAGGGATTACTTTATATAGTTTGCAGTAGCTATAAACCAAAAGGGGCCAAAAGTCACAATACAGGTCTGGCAAGTTTTGAGAAGATTAATGAAAAGAGAGAGAAATGTTTTAAGTCATTTTAATTAAATGTCCTCTATTTGGCCTTGAACTTTAATGAAACCATATTAAAAGTTGCAAGGGGAAATGTTTCTTTGATGGATAGATTTTTTTTAAAAGCAATGAATTACAGTTTCTTCTTTTTTTGTTTTTTGTTTTGTTTGGGACAAGAGAGACTTGCTTTGGGGATGCTGTGAAGAGAAGGTAAATGTATTAAATAAGTTGCATTAAATTAAAAAAAGATGAGCTATATTACAGATAACCCAAGATTAAGTAGAGCATTTGAATGTTGACTAACATTCTACTGTTGGTTGGCTGCTCCACCCTCTCCAAATAACATCTCTTGGAAGTTATGAGTTTGTGTGTCTTACAAGGAGGATGAGGAACTATGACTGTGGGCAGCCTGATTGTGAATATAATGGAAGTGTGCTTCTACACTGCAATTTACCAACCCAGGAATGTTTTTTATAGTGACATTTTATTCGATTTTTTCCCCTGCTCTCCACTCAGTCTCTGCTGTCAGTTTTTACACATGGTCACTTTGTCTCATCCCCTCAAACATGTGTTTCAGTATTTCTTTTTCTTTTTTTGAGTTCGGCCATTTAATTCACATTGCCGATCGCTCTCACCCCCTGCTCTATATAACACATTGACTTCCTTCGCACATGCTTGTACACACCACACACTAAAGCCTTTATCATGTCTGCTGTCATCAAACCTTCGGTCAGCACTGTTTTGTGTTTCCTCTTGTGACATGAGGGCTGTGTATTTAGACTGTAAATGATTCTGGATGAGAACATCTGCTGGATGACTTTGTACCTAAATGTGCATGCATAATGACTTGGTGCAGACCTTGATTATGTTAGTGGCCTCATTTCTATTAATAAATCTTGTATCTAGTTTAACTCCTGAGTTGTCTACTTTTTTTGGCTAAAGAGGACAAAAGGTTGTATAACATTTCATTTTGACTGTTTGTATGAATTAGAAGCTAAAAGCAACAGTGATTGTGGGTGCAATTCAGGTGGCTCATTTGTGCTTTTTGCAGAGGTGGAGAGTAGGTTCTTAATTGTATAATGCATGCTTTTGTAAAGTTGCCCTAATCAAAAATAGATACTGTTCATTTTTGGATTAGTGCATGGGAAAGAAAATTAGGTATCAAACTATATAAATAGTTGAGATATATTGAGAAAGTCTTCAGACCAGTCTTCAGCTTGGGTTTCCTGTGTTTTCACAAGGCTTTTGATGGTAGATGTAGGGAGTTGGTGTTAAGATTCAGCTCTCTGCAAACAATTGTGAAGCATACTGTCAGCTCAGACAATCTGTTTGTTGTGAATGAATGGACGTAAAGTTGCCTTGTCGGTCTGATCATAAGGAAATACAAAATTACTTTACTTCCATGTAAGTCCATCATAACTTTGTGGTGCAAAGGGAATAGCAGGCTGTAAGCACAGTTTTGGGGATATGTTGATTCTATGTAGCAAAACCTATGCTGATGTGTGGTTTAGTATTTAATAAGTGGTGGAAAGTACTAAAGTAACTTTATTTTAGCGCAGTGCTTCAACATAATTTTGATCTACTTGTACTTTAATTTGAATAATTTCTTTTTAAGTTACTTAATACAATCGTTCCACTAAATTCCAGAAGGGAATTATTATTATTTTAACACCCCTACATTTGTTTTGTCAGCTGACATCCCAAAAAAAGCTCTTGCTCAACCCACTATAAAATTTGAGATTTGAGTTGATTTGTATGCCAAAAAATTTTATTTCCTGGTGGCCCCTTTCTGAGTAGCTTTTAGCTTTAGCTCGTACATCAGGAAACCATCAGATTATCCAAACTAAGAGTGCTGTAGATAAGACACTGACTGTCCATAAGTACTTCACACAACCTTGCTTCAAAGAAATACCCTGTTTAAGTGTGACTCCTACGAGGAACAGGTTTCACATGGTGAGATGACAATGTGGCACTTATCAATTCATCTTCTTGTTTAAGTGGCCAGGATGCAAAATGATCATAATGCAATGTTTAGAGTGAGGCATGAGTTGAGCAGCATGGAAAAAAAGGGGACTCGACCTTTAGGTATTTTCAGTGTTAAAATTGCTGAAACTGGTGACCTAATGGAATGTCATTTAACATTTTGGTTTCATCCTCCAGTGATCAAGTGGAACTCGTTTGATGCTGTAGAATTGTAATTACTCATATATTTGAAATGTCTGCATCAGGATGTGTATTTTTAAGTAAACTAGGTTAATTTTGGTATTTCAGTAGCAAATTCATGTAAGGGAAATCTGACAGAGATCTTTGGAATGTCAAATAGAGCTTCTATTTTTGGCCTGTTCGATTCACTCAGCTCATCAGTCCTTTTGAGGTATTTCAGAGCTTTGGCACATTTCACTGAGCCAGTTGGTCGGATGACAAAGTTCCTCTTTTAAAGGGTCTACTGCATGCTGCATGTTTCTGCTTATTCTTCAGAGCCAAATTATTTGTAGTGATGGCAAGTTCTACTACCAGTGCAATACAACAGACGTTTTCAAGTCACTTGATATTGTTTACACGATCACTATAGTCATTTAATAGCAGAAGTAAACCCACTTCATCTTTGATTTGAAGAAATGATATGTAAAGTTGACTAACACTAGGAAAAACAGGAGGCGTTACCATAGCACCTCTGTTTGCTCAACCCGGCAGGCAAATGGTCACTGGTTTCCCGTCACTAACACACAGGAAGGAAGAGATTAATTCAAAGAGTAAGAATGTTTTCTGTGACGCTTTAAGCCTCACTCTTTTACAAAGCAAAGGTGTCTGTGTCCTCTCAACAGACTGTGGCCAAGTTAGAGCTGTAGTCATTACCATTTTTTTTATTTCAGTTTAAGCTGCGGGAGAATTTCAATGTTCTTGCAAACAGATGGAAGTCATTCCACCCTCCTGTCAAGCAGAAAAAGAAAACATATATGTTTGAAAGATAGTATTTTTTCATCATTACCTGAAAGACTGTTGGATTCTTAAGTCCGTCCTAGATCAGGATTTCACTTTGTAACCTGCACTTATGCTGGAACTATAGTAGAATTTGTTTGGTGCTTTTCTGTCATTAACTTACTTTGTAATGCTTTATTGGCTAACAAACATGAACTGAAGCAGCAGTGTTGGCATATTTTCTTCAAGGTTCCAATATGTATCGTTCCTCCAATGCTCCACAGTTTTTCTCTTTTAGGTCTTGAAAGTTAATAGAATTAACATCTTACCATTTACTTATTTTACCTGTTTTTGCTCACTGCTACCTAGGGTAATCTCTTGCATAATTTTCAGAAGCAGCACAAAGTAGATTTTAAGGAGCAACATAGCATGTGTGGCATGTGAGAGACCAGCAGTGAGAGACCAGCTGGTGAACATGATGGAGCATGTACAGTTGCACTTTAAAAGTAATTTCCCTCTGAAACTGGTAGCTAAAAACGGGACTAAATGAGAGAGAACATTTTAATTATATTTGCCACATGGCCAGACACAATAATCAATTTAATCCAATTCTTTGTAACTGTTGGCTGTGTGAACAGAACTGTTTGATCACAAGATCTATTTCTTACTTAAATATTATTAATATGTCACCTAACATTCACCCTAAAAGTCATATTTCACATGAGTAGATTATTCCAAGATGAAGTACACTTTCAAAACACTACACTGTATAGCTGTCCTATTAAAGTTTAGTTATTAGATAATTAGTCTGGCCACACCTATTTAGTTTTACAGCTAATATTTTTACACATAAAGGAACTCATATCTATCGCTGGCACTTACTTGACAAAGTTGAGATCTGACTAAAGACTAAATACAAAAGATTAAATAACATTCTGATGATCTAATCATCTTAGTCCTCTCTAAGCCTCTCAGCTCATTCAATGTGTTGCTTTTTCCCCTCGAAGAACAGTAAACTGAATTGGTTTAGGTTTTGCACAGTTGTTTAGAGAAAACATGAATGACTAAAGAAGTTCACTTCTAAGTTTGCTGCAGCAGCACATTGGAAGGTCAAAGAGAGAGGATGAGGAGGAGCCTCTTTCCTCAAGCCATACAGCTGTTTAATGAGACCATTGTTTAGTCCACTGACTCTCACACATCCTGGTGCGCAGCACATACTGTTTAATTTTCAAATAAGCATCTTGTTACAGCTTCTATGCCCACTTCCCCTTCAGGTTGCACCTGCACAATTGAGTGCACTCTATTTTGATAATGTACTATCACTACTATTCTTTACACACAACACATGTAAGTAGTCTTCACAATACACTTAAACTGTAACTGTAACAGCATAATACACATATTCTATTTTTATAGTAAATTTACGTCCTAAATAGTCAATTTACATGTGATTATTAAATGTATCTTTTATTTTTACAGGACAAGTTCTCAAAGAATTTCACTACAAAGTGTATAAATGTTTATGTGAAAAAATAGACAATTTAGCATCTTGTGCTAATAAAATCAGGTTGTTTTTTTAACCACATAAGCTGGCATAGTTTTTTCCTCAGTGCTTTAAACATCCTCTCTGGTTCTTAAGGACGTCATATCCATTTGCTTTGAAGTAGCGTGCCTTTATGCTGACATGCACTAGTCACATCTGCTTTGTTTTTCGTATACAGACCCGAACAGTGATAGATGACCTGGATCCCTGGCTCACTGTCACATCTTTATCCCACAAATAGTCAGGAGAAACAACGTCAACACCAACATCACTATAACTTCACTTAAACAACACAATGAAGACCTTAATGTTACATTTCCTATTTAAGAGCTTATAAATTAGGTAAAACTTGCTTTCTGTACTATGGTGATTTGGAGGTACTGCGCTTTTTTGACTTAACTAATTTGCTTTTATTTGTTTTGTTTATTTCCTTTACTTATCCCGGTAATACCCCACCAGGGCAACGTAGCCAAGACAGCACTCTATATTAAAATACAACTTAAAAACTTATTATGCAGATTGGGCATAGTAACTCCCACACTATAATAAGGCATAATGAATAAAAGTGTGTCACTCTTGAGTGTCACCTCCTCTTACATGCTTTTGTGCTGCATTAGTAAACACAAACTGGTCCTTTCACTGCGGGTATGAGCCAGTTTTCAGATGCAATAATTTCAACCATCTACTTCTCAGATACTGTTATTATATATCGGTATGTCTTCAAACCCTCAAAGGTGTAATATATGAAAAAGATTGTATTTGTGACCTAAATGCAGTTGTATTCAATATTAGATGATGGCAGGTGGTTGAAAATCATTACTGATGGTACTTTATCCCACAGTGTGTCAGATAGTTGTATCAATGCTATATCACAGTCAGTCGCCATCAGATTCAGCAAACAGGATACTGAATACAACACCATTGTCTCACAGCTGGAAAAGTGGAGGAGTCATTTCCTTTTGGGAATAAAAAGAAAAACAAATTCTACGTATGTGTGTGTGTTTAAGACGTATTATAAGAGATGTTATTTTTTAGGTCACTTGATTTTCAGATTTTCAGTTTATTGTCCAAAAAGTGTCTTTCTGGTTCCAAAGTAGCTGGTGTAACTGGTTAATGATTTGTATATTGATTGCTGTTAGGATCAGCAACAAAGAAAGTTGTCTTTTTATTTTTCTTTGTCTTTGATTTAGATCTGTTCTTCTTGTAGTAGTTTTGCTTGGACTCATCTTGAATTTATTAATGGTGAGAAGCCTCACTGCTTCTGTCAATGTGTCATCCTTTCAGGGAGTTCAGTTGATGAACAGAAAGATGCAGCTGGGTCATGGGAAAGTCATTTTGAGTCATTCTTTCAAATAATTCTGAGGTCAGAGGGAGCACGTCCTGATTCTTTTAGTGAAACATAAGAGCAAATTGTGTGTCATTATTCCCGGTGACGGTGAGATCCTTTTAATTCCCGCTCACGTATTATCTGATTCCTTAAGGTCATGTTGGTTTGACTTATTTCCTCTCTACTTTGGAAGATCATAATTAGAATAGAGCAGCTGAACTGTGGTTGTCTTGTTCTCATCCTCTGTGACCTGGTGGCCTGCTTTAGGTTGACAGAGCAAAGCTTAAGATTTTTTTTTAACACTTTCAGTTGTTTACATCTAAGATCCAACCGATTATTTTGATCTGGACATGAACAGGAGAAAGCATGAATGAAAAGTGCAGAGCAGTTTCCCCAGACAGACACAACAGGATAAGCCCATATTTCATGGTGAAAGATCTTTATTTGTCTTTGGGTTGTTTTTTTTTACATATCCCCTCTAGTTTGTAGTTAGTTTATAGTTAGTTATTCGTCTAAGCTTTAAGGTATAGTCTTTGCATTACTGAGTTTTCAAATGCATCTCTCAGTTATCATTCTGTCAATTTAGCTGTAGAATGAGATGTGTTGAAAGCCGAAGAAAGCCAGCAAGTGGATGCTGGAGTTCCCAAAGGTCTCGAGTGATCTTTTAGGATGAGATATATTTAGTTTTTCTCCACGGCCTCATCAGTTAGAGGGGGGTTGACGTCAGTGCCATCTAGGGATCAACAAGACACCAACACTGGTATTTGCCTCTCGCAAGAGAGTCAATACAATTTGTTCTAATATTATGTTTTTACAGGACAGTTAGGGAGCCCTCAAATGTAGATTTTTGAGCTACAGTTAGCTGAAGAGCTACCCTGTAGTGTGAATGAGCTGATAAGGAGTCTTATTTTTGAATAATACTTAAAGTTCTGTATTTTTCTTCTTATGTTTTATTCAGATGGATGTGCTGTTTCTAACATGACACATTAATCATCAGTCATCTGTCTGTAATAGCGTGTTACAACACTGACATGATTCACATAATGCATTAGAGAGACAGGAATGACTTGGATTATAGTATGCATCACTGCTGATTAAGTTGTGATAGAAGAAGAGGGGAAAAATGATTACATGACAGGTTACTTAGTTAAAACATACAGTTTTGTGAAACATGAACTTTGAGTATTTTACTCTTCCACCTCTCACTGGATACATTTTGAATCCTTTGATGCTTAAATTATATTTTTCTTTCAGTAGTTCTTTCCTTTTTTGAAATACAGGGTGTTTACTTGAATTTGTGTCCTTTTACATTGTGTTATTACAACACTGTAGTAAAATAAAATCAGTTTGAATACTTCTACCACTGACAGTTTAAAGTCTGCTCTAACTTGTAGACCTCTTTCCATTTCACCGCTTCTTCTCTTCCCAGTGCATGTAGATGCTAAGAAAAAGTCTTTGAGGCCAGGCCTGGCAAAAAAAAAGAATTGAGTTTTATTTTGTACTTCTTCTTCCTAGACTAGAGTCTGTGAAACTTTCGATTTTGTGTTGGAAAATAAAGGAAGAGTGTACAGTTGTGAGACCTGTTTGCAGAAGGGTTGGCTGCACTCCAGAACAGGTCGTTTCTCCATGTGATCATAACACAAAGCAGTGGATTAACCCGACGACAAAGCTGTAAAATGCAATGCACAGAATATGATGGAGCCATCCAATTAAATTCATGTTTAAGCCACACCAACATTTTTTATTTACTTTTAAACTTGTCTGGTTATTGATTTTATTTATTTTTTATACACATATGTATATATAGATTACTACAGTGCATCACTGTGATTTGATTAGCTGCAGGAAATTACGTCAGCAAAAATAAGTAGCAAAATGTCATGACCGAAAAAAAATAGAAGGGGCAGTTAAATAGCTGTGCACTGAGCTACCACTTATTGTCATTACTGTGGGAAAGTCTTTACAGACAGAAGAGAGGCATTAACTAAAAAAAGCATAGTTTTCATAGTCTGGTATCAGTATTTTGAACGGGTGTATCTGGACTTAATTAGTTCACAATTGAGGGTAGACTATGATTTGGAGCATCAGTCACTTGTGCTCTTTTGAAATGGATCTTTTTAGTAATTTTAACCTTTGGAAAAACTTCCAATAGAAACAGCAGTCTTCAAGTTATCGAAAGCAGCCTATGCTCTGATTCTGGGTTCTCGTTTAGCATTTAGTTGATGGCGTAGAACAGTGTCTCCCAACCGTGGTCCTCAAGGTACACAGCCCTGTATGTTTTCTATGTGTCCTTACTCCAACACTGCAGATTCAAATATATGGGTCAGCTCTCCAGCTCCTTAAGCTCTGCAGAAAGCTGATGAAGACCCAATCATTTGAATCAGGTGTGCTGGAGCAGGGAAACATGGAAAACATGCAAAGCTGTGCACCTTGAGGACTGGGGTTGGGAAACACTAGCAAATAAGACGGCATCATCAGCAACTGTGGCCAAAGAAGTAGGGAGGAAGGTGGACTGAACATATCACTAATGTCTTGTGTTCTTCATAACACTGAATGACCAATTTTTCTGCTGTGTGTGTCATATTAAATGTTGTGTTATTTCTGCAAATAAACTGCTTTCATTCTTCTTACTACACCTAACCATCTGTGTGAAAGGGCCATTTTACAGTTTTCTGTTGCTTCCCGAACATAAACCTTAAATCTACCTGTAAAGACAAATTTCAGGTTTGCAGTTTTTGATATTATAGGTCCAGCGTTGCTTATCCATCATATCTTGTTACTGCAAAATTCCTACAACTTTCCAATGATCCAAAGGTCTGTAGTGAGTTTTGTCTTTAATGTTTGTAAATCCCAAAACTTCTGGAATTTATTTAACATGCAGTACTGACCTAAAAAATCTCTCTTCTCTTTTTTCCTCTGAGAGCTAGTTGATTTAGTTGTGATGTTGTTTAATTTTGAAACCAAATATCTGCATGTTTTTAAAAGCAAAATGTATATATTGAAGATTTTTTTTGGCATTGATGTTGATCTAATATTGGGGTTGTCCATTTCCATTATCTTGTCTCATTTACTTCCTGTATTTCTTCCCACTTGGGAGTAATCAATTTAGTCTATTTAGGCCTAGAAACCACATAGAAATTAAATTTTTTAATTTCAAATTAAGCCCCAAATGTCCAACAAATGATCAGACTTCATGAGTGTTCTCAGGAGCATCTAAAAGAGCAGACAGTTTATGTGCTGCAGTATATGATATGAACATAAAGCTATTTTTATTACAGCAAAAGCCCTTTTCAATACTGTCCATTAGAGTCTATTAAAAGAATAGTTTTGCATTTGCAGTCAGTTTGATATCTTTATGTCTGGTCATTTTGTTCTCTGGAAAATCATCCTTTAATCATCTTTCCATCCCCTCACAAACACTTTTCTTTTTCATGTCTGAGTTTGTAGTGTAACCAGTGTCTTTTTTTCCTGTCTATGTACAATACAAAAGGTGCAATAGGGGAAGAACAAAGTAAAAGAATATGCTGACTTTTAGAAACTCAAACTTGAGTGAAAACAAGCAAAAAAGTAAATGTCATACACAGTTTGGAGTGTATCTTGGAAGGTGCATCAGAGCCGGTTTAAACAAACAAAGGGAAACAAAAAAAGAAAGCCGGTCGTGGTGGTTCGACCTCAGCGATGTCTCTTTAAAAACCACCACACCCTTCCCCCATTCCTCCACTTTCTCCCTCTTGTGAATGTGCAAGCCTCATTCTCGCTAATTCTTATTAGTGAGAACACTGCTCACTCAAGCATGTAAACTTGCCCTTTCTGGGCTGGTCATACCAAGTCTTTTCATAAACATGAATGTGTGTGTTGAGTGTGTGAATGCAGCTTATCTTTTAAGGAGATGTTGATATGCAAAATAATAATGATAAATAGTGAATGTTTCCTCCTCCTTCAAGCTCAGTCATTAAAACCTAATCAAGTCCATACAGTGTTTGATAGTGACAACAAAAGGTAATCAGCTGAAATTGCAGGAAGGCTAGAGGCTCTTGCTGTAGACTGATCTCCGAGCCTGATAACTTATGTCGTTGCTTGGATGTTTTCTTTTTGGACTTCAGAGCTGAGAGCCTTTAAGAAGTTTGTTATGCAAGTTATGTTTAGTCTACCTATGTTTGTTTCCCTGAACAGCCTGAAGCCAATTCCAGTATTCTTCTTACTTTAAAAAAAACATTTATATTTATCCCTTATTTTATATTGTAATATTTACCTCTTAACAACATTGTGCTTATCTGTTCTCAGCTTCGATGTGGAGAATGGCCCGTCTGCCAGCTGCAGCCCTCTGGACCCCCAGGCCTCCCCTGGCTCTGGTCTGGTCCTCCACACCAATTTTCCAGGACACAACCAGCGCAGAGAATCCTTCCTCTACCGCTCTGACAGTGACTATGAACTGTCCCCCAAGTCCATGTCACGAAACTCCTCCATCGCCTCTGAACTGTAAGTAGAAACTAATAACGACAGTTGACACAAATAGTT
Source organism: Leuresthes tenuis (assembly GCF_036924035.1). Classification (NCBI taxonomy): domain Eukaryota; kingdom Metazoa; phylum Chordata; class Actinopteri; order Atheriniformes; family Atherinopsidae; genus Leuresthes; species Leuresthes tenuis. The sequence goes on along the minus strand of NW_027325361.1, from coordinate 8,843,973 downwards.
TCATGTTTGGAATGCCTGCACAGATACATTTACAGAGCATGACAAATAAATAGATGAGATAAATGACCGAATATAAACAATAAACTAATGCCTGAATATGATATTTGATCACTTTCACTTTACTTTAACTTACGAGGGAGATGTTGTTAAAAATGATTTTTCTTTTTTGACAGTATTTGGGTGTCTGAATTAAATAAGCTCAGAGCTAACTGTGGACTTTGACAATAACATGAGCTCAGCGTGCAACACTGATGATGGTTGCTGTGCTACTTATAGTAAAACTAAAACATTTAAAAAACACTTTGAAATTAGAAATCATTGGGTTTCATTAACTGAAACAAATGTCAATGCTTTAAGGGTCTGGTGACTGAAGAACGGGCCGAATCTAACACAGCAAAAGTGTCTGTGGGAAACACATTACCTTGTCTCCCAACACATGAGAAAAAAAATCAGTTTTAATTAAAGACATATCGCATGGCACAAGTTTACATGTGAATGAGCGCCCTGGCCTGTCTCCCCTGAGTGGCCTGTATGTGTAATCCCAAACATAGCAATCAGGTTGTATATTCTCTCAAACACTAAATTTTGAGGCCTAATATTACAAACCTAACATTATCCCTGCTTGACGACTAATTGATGTGTCAGAAGATGTCTGAGCAACCAGATATAGTCTTTTCAAGTATATTAAATATAGTCTTGGATACATTTATTTGGTTGCTATGTTATGATACCATATTTCTATGAAAGTCTTTCCTGTTTATAGTTTATGAATTTGTATGCAGTCTAAAAGCAGAGAGCGTTGTCACTAGTTTCAAGTATTTTATTTCAAACACACAGCAGTCAGAATACAGTTAATATTAATCTTGTTTTTGTAAAACTACTGTTAGTTAGAATCAGCCTTCTCATTTATTACCAAACTCTCCCATATTTTACTTTACTAACTGTTGGAGTTTAGAGACAGAAACTGTTTTCTCCAAAAACACTTGGCTATATTTACTGTTTTGCATATGTTTTTAAATTTTATTGAACAGTAACACGAAAGAAATTGGCTAGTTTATTTTTCTTGCAACTCTCCCTCGAGTTGCAGGATGTAACACCCCTATCATAAAAACATATCTCTGTGTGAATTAGTATAACACATATATTTGTTGTCATGTTGAAGAAGGCCTCAAAGAAGCCATTAAAAGCCCACATAAATGTCAAAGGACTGTAAAGCAAAAGGACATGCTGCAGGGGTGGAAACTGATGTTTTGAGCTGGTATTTCAGCCCCCAGGAACTTTAGGACAGTTTCAGGCCAGTTTCTATTTTCATTATTATGGTTTACATGCACTCATAAGCAAAATAATTGTGAAACTCAGTTAAGACAAATAAGTCACATATTCTGATATGATTAGATCTAAACTGGAGTCTTATAAACAGTGCCTGATGAACGTTATAGGAAGTGTGTGTTACACATGGACAAACATGAAAATTCTTTTGTTTTGTTATACATGTACAAGTATATAAGTAAAGTGCATCACTGGATCTCATGCAGGCTGCACAACTGCACTGCCACCTATTGGAAGGTTTGGTTGTGGTGCGCTCTATAGCAGGGCTGGGTTAAATTACTTTTAAAGAGTTCTTCACTGACTGTATGATTTCAAATGCAATAGAACCTAATACTAGTCTGCCATTTAGAAAGGAGTAGTTTATCTTAAACAGCACAAATATTCTCAGTAGTAATACGCCTGTTTTTGACCCATGACCAACCTCCCATGCTCTGTCCTTGGGCTACTCCTTCAGTTAATTATAGGATGAATGAAGTTGCCAGGGTCGGTGGTAATCATTGCTTATGGGCATTACTTTACACATCTAAGTCCATGGATTAATATGCACTGATGGTTCAGTAAAAAGTATAGTTAAAAATTCATGTCATGATGTATTTATACCTGGTAAAGAATAAAATAGGGAAGAGAAAAATGACATTAATTCTTTGTGATTTCTTCACATTTTGAAATTTGGATCTAAGCTAACCTTTTTCTGGCTGTAGCTTAACTTAATCTGAGTCCATCAATCTGTTAAACTGAACAAGGGAGTTTTTGTGTGTGTGAAACAAGTCAAATAAGTCACATAAATACCTGAAATTGTTTCCAGAAGACTGAGCTGGAATGATTTTTCAGTGACAGCCATGTTGTTTGAACTTTGACTGTCTTGTATCTTAGAATACTAAATAATACCCTACAAAAAATGTGTCTACATCACTCAGAAAGACTGTAGGTATTGGAGTTTCAGTGGAAAATAGTGTTGCATTTTTCATCTTTTGGCTAAGGAGACAACTTTGAACTCTTGTATTTAGTGTGCATTGTGTTTGGGAAAATGTTTCTTACTGTGGTTCTTTTCGCATTATGTTTGCAGACATGGTGATGACCTGATCGTGACTCCCTTCGCTCAGGTAAATATCTCAGCGTCTCTTAGACAAAAATCTACTGTGGCTTTACTGAGCTCTATTCTGTAGTAAAAACATAATGGTTAGGAAACAGTGATTTAGACTAAATGTGCAAATGTCCAGAATTAAAATGAGCATGCAAATGTAATCATTGCACTGTGCTAAAAAAACTGCATTCCCAAGGAAAAAAGATGAAGGCTGCTAAGTCAGCAATGCACTAAGAATGTTATAGATCATCTCTCTCTTCCATTCTAGGTTTTAGCAAGCCTTCGAAGTGTAAGAAATAACTTCACTGTACTGACCAATGTCCAGTGTGCCTCCAGCAAGTAAGTATCACTGAATCAAGAACAGAAAACAAACATATTTCTTTTCCTTTTATTTCTTCTTCTTTTTGCAGCCTCAATTATGAAAATGTTTCTCTCTGATGCAGGCCACTTTTATAATCTGGGGGGTCACATTTGAATTCTGCTTTGTAAAGGTTTCTTCTCCTTTACTTATGTATAAATTGTTGTGGTTCTTCAGATATAAGCCAAAAGAAAAGGCAAATTTTCCATCCTTGTTGGAATTGGTCAGGGTGCAATTCCGGTATCTTACCACAAGATGGAAGTATTAAGCTGTAAAATTACTGAGGCAGGACTTGTGACATCACATCTGTTTCAACCTCTCACAGCTGAGGAGCTACAGCTTCCAGCAATAAAAACACACCTGCACATAACCAGCTTCATGCAGCACACCAGTACACACATGCAAGCCATCAGCAGGGGTTTAAATATTTAAAATTTAGAATTTGAGAAATCAGTTAATGTGTATTAATATTATGTTGCAGTGAAAATAGAGGCAGGGATTCTTGGATGTCTTGAGAATGTTTTCTTTATATGCATCTACATATATCTACACCCAAGATTGGTGAGGGAATAGCCCCTAACCCTAACCCCTCTAAAAAGTAAGAAAAGCTACTGTATGACTTCTACAGGGATAATCTGTTGTGAATTGATCTAGTTCATGTTCTTTTTTTAGGTGCTATTGGTAAATAATGGGATTTGTGTTCTTGTTGATTGGATCTAATTATTTATTAATCTTTTATTTTTTTAATTAATCACACAAGTGAAGGGGAAATGTATGTTTTTTGATTCACAGGATTACTTGTTTTAAGTGTTTTATGCCAAAAGAAGATTTTTTTCCACCCCTAACCTTTACTGAGTAAGGTTAACCATGACCACCTAAAACAATGGTGTCACATAGGACTCGGTTGTGAAACTGCACTCCATTGGTTGAAGATCAATTTCAAACCTGGATCTCTAAGATGGAGATGTCAGAGCTCGTTCTTCTGTTATTGGTCCTTTCTCATTAAGAATTTCAGCATCTCCATCTCTGTCTACAGCACTCATGCAAAAAAAACACCTTGTGCATATCTCAGAGACACTACTGGCTTTAACAAAAATAGCAAAGACCCAAGGAAAGTAGACAGAAGAATAACTACCCTGGCTCCATTACAACGCCAGCTTCTCTAAAGTTACTTACAGTTATTTAGGAATTTCTGCATTCGTCAACCCAGGTGTCGTTCAGGACAGCGAAACACAAAAGAAAGCTCTATCTTTAATGCAACCTCGCTGGGTGTCTCTGAAAACTTGTAGCCTTTGAGCTAAGTTAACTTTTCTCTGGCTGTAGCTTAATTTTTTATCTTTTTTTTATTTTATAGAGTCAAACAAGCGGCCTCAGTCATTTTTACAAAAACCTCTACAAGAAATTTAGTGACCGTGTTTTCCAAGGTATTCACTGGAATGATGGAACTCTTACCTTGAATGAGGAGTGATAAGTGTTTGTAATTTAACAGAGCAGACTACAGTGTGGAAAGGAAGTATATCTAACTTTGTAACATCTATTTTCTTTCTGACTCTCTTTTGTTCTTCCAGGAGGTCTCCCGCAGCAACAACTCAGCCTCCAATCACCAGAGTTTGTCTCCCAGGTAAGAAGCTCTCAGGAATGTCTTGCTATGTGTTTGGCTTCTGTAAATCTTTAACTTATCTGTTTTACACCTGGCTTGGACATTCGTCTACCGCAATCTTTCCTTGTGCTCATTACTTTCTCCCTCCCTCACTTCTACCTTTTGTCTGGTCTTTTTCTCACGAATTTGCTTACGTGACGACTTTCACTTTTTTCACCATCTGTCTGCAGCTCCGGACTGCTTTGTCATCAAGCTCATTAACCTTGTTCAAACACAATTAAACTGGCAGTTCAGGCAAACACCCGTGCACACGCAGACTCACACACAGCGGGGTCTATTAAAGCAGCTCACTCAAAGATAACAGCAAGCCTCCCCTTTGGTCTTTCATCAGGTTTGATTTTAAACAGCTGTGAGTGCTTTTCTGTGCTGTACTATGTGTGCATTTACACGTCTACACCAGTAAGACGAAGTGTGTGTGGATGAGGGGTCAAGCTTCGATGACTTTCTGAGCACTGTTAGTTCGCTGGCTCATTCAGGGACATGCTACAATGACACACGTATGAAAACAGTCAAAATAATGATAACGACCAACTGAAACTGATGAAGAAAAAATTGCTTTATTTAATATCACAGCTGTATCTGAATTGTGATCAGTGATGCATCTACTTTTAAAAAACATGTTTTCATCTCCTATGGAGTATTGATTTAATAAATAAATTAAAATGTGATAGATTTTCAATGCAATTGATTGATAGATTAAAGATATATGTCACTCGCCAACCTTTGAACATTTGTGCTAAAAACAGATTATTTTGTAGAATTATTAGCAGCTTCATTCAAATGCAGCTATCCTCCTCTACTCATGGTATATCAGTATCGCTGATCACCTCAGATTAAATCAGTTATTGTATTCATAACCATTTTCACAACAATAAGAACTCATAAAACACTAGAAAGGCTTCCGGAGGCTTTAGTTTTTAATATGCATAAAGTACTGCTTCAGAATTATTGTAGTCACTGTTTATGTTCAATAAAATACAGTGATTTTACTGCAAGTGTGACAAGATCAAAATTAAATGAAACACTCAGTTCCTAAGTTTGTCTGTCACATGTGACCACCTTTGTTGGGTACAGCCATGGTTCAGGTGTTGAAGTGTTCTCGAGCAGAACACTTAGCCTCAGTATGTGCATCAGTGTGTTACGATATGAGAATAAAGCACCGCATATGTAATATATATGGAAATATGGATGAGCGTTAATGTGAATGGGTCAATGAGAAAGACATAGTAAAGTGTTTTGTTGAACCCAAATAAGGTTAAAAGGCAATATACAATGTAGAGTATGAGTAAGTATGGATCATTTACCATTTAAACATTGTGTTCTGTGCTTTTTCCAAGACGTATTTAATATTTTTTTATCTAGAAAGCAGAAAGTTCTTGTGATAAAACCATGAAGCGTGAAGTCTTTCATTTCACACCTGTAGGCAGATGTTTCAAAACTCTTTAGTCAGAGCATTAAAAAGGGAAATAGCAAGCGTGTCATGTAAAAAAAAAAAGACCAGGATGAGCAAAAATGAAACTGAGAACTGTGAGTGAAGTTAACCATTAAACAACTAAGATGTTTTACATGAAACTAGTTGAGTCGGATATGACATCAAAGATGAGTGAAAATGGAGACTCAGGCAGTTTGGTAAAGGTTGTCTTACTTCTCCTTTTCCTCAAATGTGTCACTTGATCCTAGTTAACTCATATATCACCCATGCTAGATTTCTATCTATAATATAGTTCCAAATAATCATTTTTATTGCTTGTTTTCACTGAATGAGCTTGTATTGGTTAAACCATACAGCACATTAAACTGTTTACATGGTGTATTTTTGTTGTCACCGAACTTACTGTTATACAAGCAGACTTTTTAATAGTTGATAGCATTTAAACTTTGCTACATGCAATCTTGCTATTGAGCAATGATGAGGCATCTGATATAAATGAGTGTTTATCATGGCTTATATGCATCATTGTGAGTAATGTGTGTGTGTGTGTGTGTGTGTGTGTGTGTGTGTGTGTGTGTGTGTGTGTGTGTATGTGTGTGTGTGCTGTGGGGAGGTGTTCCTGTGGCTCTGATTGACGTCAGCATGGCTGTATGCGGCTTCTGTTGACTTCCTGTCAAAGCAGATGGACTGAGTTTTCACTTCCTTCTTCAAAACCACAGCTCATCAGGTGCTTTGAGTTTGTGTAAGCGTGTAGGGGTGTGCATGTGTGAGCCTTTTTAAAGCAGCTCTATTATGTGTATTATGACCTTTCATGGTAGGTTTGTCACTTAATTACCAGTACAATATGTGTGACGATAAACTTTGTTTTCGCAAGTTGTACAGCAGGCTCTGGGGTCTTTGTCTGACTATACATTATGGAAATATTTTTGAATTTTTTAGCACATGGCCTGCTTTCATATTTTTGTGCATTTTACTGTAAAACTTAGCAATCACTGAATAATTGTTTTTATTATGAGACCATAATTAAGACCAAACAAAAATATATCCTTCTAACAACCAGTGTCAGCCTTACTAGTCTCAATTTATATTTAACACTGAAGCTGAAACAGCTAATTTATCTCTTGAGTTATAGTAAATATATTTCCAATCTATACTTTTATCATCTAAATTTATGAACTTTTTTTTCCCTAACTTGTAATTAATGCCATTTCCTTTATTTTGTACAGTAACTTGAACAAAACTAAAATAAATTCTAATATTTTAAAGAACAAGTGCGTCATGAAGAGACTAGTAAAGCGATTTGTCACTTGTAGCTTTGATATTAGTGAATGTACAATAGCAACTCCTGACTGGGAAATGAAAATGTTGAATTAGGATAACTTCAGTACCTTTTTGCAACAGTATTTGCTAAATGATGATTATTCAAATGCAAACATTATCTTTAAAGAAGTGCTCCACAAAGTAACTTGAAGTAATGATGCAGAATTTCACAGGCAACACATCAACACACATAACCTCCCCTTGCTTCATTCTTATTGTGTCCACATGATCTTTGGGCACATCCTCACTGCACACTAACCACATTTACACAAACGTAGACACACGTTATATATCTACAATGCAGCCATATCGGTCTCCCCCTCTGCCAGCAGCCACCTCCTCTCTAATTCATTTAGGCCTCTGTCTTTATTGTTCTTTTTCATTCATCTGTTTGCTTCTCTCTCTTTTTTGGGGGTAGAGAGTGGGGGGGCAGGAAATATGAGGCAGGAAGAGAATATCAGATTGTTCCTGTTTTGCTGTCTCTGAACTGTTGTAACTTGACGGAAGCCAGGAGGAACTGTGTGTAGATGAGGTGTGTGCGTGTGTGTTTGTGTGTGTGTGTGTGTGTGTCCGCACACAGGAGAAAAATAGGATGCAGAGAGACAAAGGCCTATTGTCTGTGCCCACACACTGCACAAACACGCACATGTTGACACAATGATATAATACACAAATACCGACAGAGCCGCACACTGCATTACATCCAGGTGAACTTGTTTCACCTTCTCGTAGGACACGTAATTAATCATTTTAATTATTTATTCCAGAACTGAATAACTTGCATATTTTTGAATACCTCTCTGAAGTGAAATCAAATACATGTGAAGTCATGAGAGTCTAAACAGGTGTCCCTCATCTCTGTAAAAACATGTGCTTTATTAACAACAAAGGTTCAAATTTCTCCTATTTGCCTTTATTAATGTAGCTTTTTTTCTAATTAATGATGTACTAAATGCTTGATATGATTATTGACAATTGTCTTTGAGTGTAGTTATCTCAGTTTGGCTTCCTTTAAAGCCTTTGGTGTTTCATATTGCAGTCTAATGCTTTTATTCAAAGTGATGTCGGAAATATCTGCAAAAAAAAACTTTGTAACATCAACACAGTGAAATTAGGGAGAACCACATGTTGGACTGTTTTCTGCAGGAATGACACACAGCTTCAACATTTAAAAGTGTTTTAAACTGTTTTATTGGCGGTTAACCTTGTAAAATAAAGATTTCATGGTAAAGAGGTCTGACAATAGACTTTGATCAGGTGAAATGGCTCAATATGGTGGCAGACTGTAGGAAATATCTAAGGGCAGCATGAGGAATGTTCCCGTAAAATAATAGACAGGTGTTGCCACACCCTGGCAAGACTCCACAGAATGAAACTAATGAAGGTAATTTATGTTTGTGGTGTACAACTCAGGTGGGAACTTGGCTGCATTGTATATGGAATGTTGGTATGTCTGGGTTAAAGTTGTTGAGGTCATGAATGGTGGGAGTCGGGCTTTCTCTGAGACTCCAGCCCCCGGCGACTGTGCAGGGTGTACCGACCCCTTTCGCCAATTTTTAGTTGAGACTGACATGGATGGGCTTCTTGTACATATGATAAAGTGACAACATTTCTATTGCAGTCTTATTTTCTTTGCATTTTGCCTTTCATTTGCATACTTCATTTACTCACTGACCAGACCACCAGAAATAATTCAAGTGCCAGCATCTTGCTCAAGAGTTCTCTGATATATAGAAGGAAGGGGCTCAGGACTGGGCATCTAGACTCTACAATGTTGATTTAAAAAAAAAAAAAAGTCATGTGATGACAAGTTTCTATTACTGTTGCTATAATAGTTATATGTTCTTATATGTCAGCATAGTGTAGAGTTATTCAGTCTGAATCTGTTAAAAAAAATAATTAAGAAGGGACAATCAAACTGCAGCACCTGTGGGTACAAACAGACTTTTTTAAGGTTAATTTTAGGGTTAGAGTTAGAAGTAGGTTATGGTTAGATTTAGGGCAAAGCTTGGGGTTAGGCATTCAGTTGTGAGGGTCAGCCCAAGCATTGTGTCAATGGGAAATACCCACGGGGGACATGAAAACAAATGCATCTGTGTGCGTGTGTTGATGGCATGTTATGCACCCTGGACCAGCTCTGTATCAGATCCCACTTATAACCACACTCTGTTTAGTAGCGAGTGGAAATATCCACAGAATGTTATGTTTTCAAGACCTTATGTTCTTAAGTTTGCTGTCACAGTTTTAAAACCTGTTGTACACACCTGTTGTAATGTTGTCTGGCCACATGCTCAAACTTATCTGTGAAATTGATCATGCTTCAGTAATGGCCAGTGGCTTTCCCAACACAGTGGCTTATTGGCATGCTAAGTAGGAAAAGTACAACCTTTTTTTTCTCACGAGATAAAGGTGGAGATGCCGTAGATAACCTGCAGCAAATCAGATCAGGGTGGAGACATTATATAAGTGACATTTGACCTTTGTTGAGACTCCAGGCTTTGGCAGGATATATTATAAGTAACTAATAAATCATGTTGAATTGTTGAATAACAGTTTTAATGCATATTTGTAGCTATAATTACTGTATAAAATTAAGATACTATGACTTTCAACATGGCAAATATTGGATACAATTATGAAAACTGCTAACAAGAAGGCTTTTTGTTTTTATAGAGCCATCATGTCACAGTCATAAACTGGATCGTGAGGTCTTTTTGCACATGTGTTGAAAATTTCCACAAAACAGCCACAGACCCAAAGCAGCTGTTTGGTATCATGGCAACAGAGTCAGGAAATATTCTGTCCATTTCTACAGCATAAAGCTGTGAGAATCCCACCAAGGTATGACCTGACTTCCTGGTCAAGTCGACCCCTGTGATAAAAGCTGTCATACAGGATATATGTGATGTAAAGGGCTCTTGAACTCTCCAGACTTTAGTCACATCCAGATTCTCTGTCTGTGTATGTGTTCAGCTGACTTGTATGTGGAAAAGTGTCAATGAGGTGGCTTTTTAAATTCCATTGTGCCTTTCCATTGTGTAGGTGTTTTCAAGTCGTCTGTCCTCATTGTTTGGTCATCGCTACACATGAAGTATGACTTAACTGTATCAGTAAAAGGTGTTTGAACAATATGGATAAGTTATGCAAGTGGGTATGGAAAAGGGAAAAAAAACACACCCCATACCTCTGTTATGTATCGTTTAGTCACGGGTTTCCAGCAACCTTCTCTTTGTTTTCTTTGCAGGATATTCTCATTTGTGTTGGAGGGAAAAGCTTGTTGTAAAAACACAATGGTGGATTAAGAAGTGCTGATATACTGGGTAATCAAAGCGTTGTTTGTACACAGGATTAATTTTACATATAAACTAAGGTAAAGTGTCTGCATGTCATATCCTGTTAATATTTCCACTTGAAAAACTTGAAAAAACATCCTTTGTAACAGCTCCACAGCTCTAAGGCCAGACTGAACATCTCTGGACTATATGCAGGCAATAGCACTTGAGATTATTATGAAATGTATGCAAGTTGACTTGTCAACCTACATAAAAAAAATTATAAATTTACTTCTTCCTAATCCAAAATATAAATTGGAGGGAAAATTGAATATTCATACCATTTAGTCAGTGATCTTTTTTTTTAGATTAAACCTCTTAAATTTACCAGCTGCTGGTCTACCACAGTCCTTCTGTCAAAAATATAATATAAGCATTGCTACATCAATTATAAATGTATTAATACTTGGCAGCCTGTTAAATCTGAATGTGTCATGCTTGGAAACCTTCAGAAAATGACATTGGTTGTGTTTTTACAACAATTACAGCCAGACAAAGTACTGGGGGCCCTAAGGAGGAAGAGACATTTCACACAGTACACACAGAACTGTTTTTCCAAATCACCAACCAATCTCAACTAGAGATAAATCATAAAATACTTTTTCTCTTGAGCTACAAATCAAATCCAACAAATCCTACTTTTATAGGATGAACACAACCCTTACCTGTAACTTTTAAGGTACAAGAACACATGTCTGTGGTTCAACATCAGATAACGCTGACACTTTTTCTGTGTTTTTCTGGCCTGAAGTTCAGAAGAGGGAAAACAAAATCTCTGGCACAATTTTAGTAAGTAATGGAAATGTGTGAAAGATTTGTTAGATTTAAGCCCCTCTATGTGTCGGCAGAGTAAAGGCCCATAAACGAAGAGCAGCCCGTCAGTCTCCTTATTAATGTTATTTCTTTCAAGCTTAAGACATCCCCACACTCCCTTCACCAAACAGTGGCCCAGTGCGTGCAGGAATGCACTGCAGAGGTCACAGTGAGGAGGACAAGACAGACGGAACAGGAGGAGAGATGAATGGAGGAGTGATGAGGTGAGAGGACATGAGAGATAAGGGTCATCTTGAGAAAGGAGGAAAAGTAAACATGAAAATGCCAGAGAAGATATATTGCAGGAGAGACAGAAAAAAGATGTGGAGCTGAGAGTCCAGGCTTTAAACAGAGCTAGTTGTATTTAGAAATAGTTGTCACTGATTGGTTTGACATTCATGTGAATAGACATCAGACCAAGCTGAACAACAAGAACAACCTAACCTGGACTGATTCTGCTGCAAGAAAAGAAAAAAGCAGCCGATGATTAGTGAACTAACTATTTAGAAAATCAGCCTTTGCAATAATGCTGGTAATGCATTTAACCATAAATCTGCATTGTGGTTTCTGCTAGGTTTTCATGTAGTTGTTGTATCTTTTCCAGAGGAGACCATCACTAATCAGGATGTTAAAATGTAATGTACACTTTCTCATCAAATGCATAAAAGCAAAATTCAACAGAATATTGGCAGACTGATTTTATAAGGTTTATTTTTCTTTGTGGAGAGTCTTTTGGCTGTAAGCAAACTGCATCAATTTGCGTTAACACTTTGACACTTTTGACGTTGGCAAGTGTAAATGAGGACATTACGATGGTTTACTTTGATGAAAACATGGGTGTCTACTAACTCTTTCATTTCTTTATTTCACATGCATACAGCCACAAAAACATCACACACAAAAGCTCTACTTTCAGGTCTGCCGAGCTGATTTTTATACAGGAAAGGTAGCGGATTATGTGGAGCCCCATATTCAAAACAGAAGTGCAAAACACTGTGAGAAGTAGTGCATATTTGTCATCTGTCTGGTTTTATATGCAGTCTCATAAAAGCATGGAGATAAGCATTTTTGGAGTAAGGACAAGAGAAAGATCTTGCAGACTAAGTAATGTTGTTAAATCGAATAAAGTCTTTGAAGACTGAACCTTCAGTGCCACATCCAAACTTTTCGACAAACTTTGTGCTCATCACAATACCACAAAAGTGTGTGCAGGCAAAACAGCAGTGTGTTTTTAGGCTTTTAGGATGAAGTTATCGATAATTTAAAATCTTATTAATCAGAAAAGATTTAATGTTGCTAAACTAAAAAATTTAATTGGAAGTGAAAATATAATCTGGCTTCAACTTGTTTTTTTTTTCATAGGTTGCTCAAAGATGAGCTCGAGACCTTTTTTAGTAATTTAAGTAAATTTTATTTCTTCCTCTTTTTTTCTTTTTTTTACAGAAAAAAATAGCTGTCCCGTCAGTGCTATAAAACCATCTCTATTTAGTAACACTGGATCAGAGTCAAGCTGTCCATATGGCATTGGTTCAGTAGGGGGTAGTACGGTGGAGCGAGCATGTCCAAATGTCATAGATACAGTATCCACAAACCTATCATTCCATTTGTCAGCTCACACACCAACATGAGCTGTTGCCATGGCAGCAACATGCTTAACCTCCCTATTCTCTTCTAGTCTTACTCTGCTTTCTGCTTTACCTGCTTTATACCTGCTTTCTCTTGGCCCCATTTCATTGTTTGTTAGTAGCTAATAGGGCCTGGTATTTTTGTCTGGAATTCTTGTGTTACCTGCACCCTTTACTACTTCCCACTCCTGCCTATTTTAATTGCCTCAGTGGGAATCCCCCAGCAGTTTTGACTAGTGTACAGATTCCCATATATTACATTATAGAAGATAACTTACAGCTGATCCCCTTTGTGTCTGAAATTTTGAGGCAAAATGTTATGTTAAAATCAAATTTGGATTGAACACAATAAACTAAATTATTTCAGATTTTAGAAATGTTTCCATCAATGCTCCCTTAGACTGCTGCAGGTATCCAGGCAGAGTTGTCCCACTTCTGGGCAGGTTTGAGGACTTGCAACCTTAGAGACACAACTTATTTCAGGGTGAGAAGGTTTGGATTTCTCATACGGGAACTGTTGAGACAGCTGACTGGACAGTGAGTGATATCTGAAGAATAGATTTCCCCCTCTAATTTACGGCAACTGCTCTTTAGATGTGTGTTTAGATGAGGCAGCAAGTTTTATTTATCCATTACTGACTATGTGAAAGGTCAGTCTAGCAGAGACCTAGGTGGATAGCTTGTGTATTTGTGTGTTGTTGTCAACATACATTGTAGCATATGCATGCAATGGCTGCTGACAGCACCTAAATAGTGATTTTCCATGAAGTTCAACACGGATTATGTTAAAGAAGGTTAATAAAATTAGCAGCTGTTGATATCCATACACAAATGATCCACCCAAAGATTGGAATCATTATTTGGATTGACACTTGTTTTACCCTTATAAGGGCAATTTTAGTGCATTTTAAAGAACTACAAAATTATTGTTCTACAGAGAAATATGACAGTACTAAGTTGGTATGAAAATTATGAAATATCAAAGTTGGTGCAAAAAGGACCAGTTTGTATGCATCTGTAGATTGCATAATACAAATGGCGTGTGCATGCAAGTAAGTGTGACTATTACATGAATGTACATAAATCAGGCTTGTGTTTCTCACACAGACACCTTTCTGTCCATGCTGGTCAGAATTATGATACTAATGAGGAAACGGCCTCTGGGATGATTGTGACTTCCTCAAAAATTCCCACAGAAACAGGCACAATTGTAAACAAATACCCTCCCCAGATATAGACATCAACCATGAGCACATTTTCTACAAAAGATCACCCATCTTTCTTTGGGGACAAATGAGTTCTTTTGGCGAGCGAGAGAGACAAAAAGCACCGCCTCACCATGAAAATACTCCTTCATTACTCCATTCTCTACTTAGTCTTTCTACTCATTATCGACACAAGTTGTGCACTCACCAGAAAAGACAGAATTGTTGAACAAACTGCCACATTTGGTGAGTTTATACAATTTGTGTCCAAATACACATCTGATACAAAATTCTCTCACTGAAAAAATACAATTGAACATGCCTTCACCCAACAACAGCATAACACACGTAACTTAAGTGTTGTTAATTTTGACCTATGGCTTGTTAAATGACATCCCTATTGGTGCTGGCAACATGTCCAACCTCCAACTAGCTGAATGTGGTTTCTGGTGTCTCCCTTTCTGTTAAATACAGCCAAGATGCAAAAAATGTTTTCCCAAAGATAAAACTTAATTTTTCAATCTTTTTTGTTCTCTTTTTTGTTCTGATAATTTTGTCATCAAAGATGACTTCCTGCTGTGAAGTTTAATCTTTAATTCCATGTTTTGCTCAGAGATTTAGACTCTGTGTCATTAACCAACAATACATTTCTATATTATTTTAATGTATTTGAAGACTGCTGGTATTGAAGTAGTTTTTAAAGTCAGTACAGCATCTCTGAGCTATAATATAAAGGATTTGATCCTTAATAGGGTTTTAATAGGGCAGTTAAATCCCTTTAGTATCATTCTCAACTGTTTGGTTACATGTAGCTCTGTGCCCTTTCTGTCAGGTACTTTTTAGAAATTTTTATTGACTTTTCATTCATTGCCATAAATGATTCATTCTATAATAGCAATCACACAATGTCTTTATTTTGTTTTGTTTTTTCATTTCTCTGTGACATGTTGTAGAGCTTGGAATTTACAGACACAACGAGAACAGTTTTATTCGTAATTTTTCCAGGTGATGACTTTTGCCCAGATTAGAAACTGGTACAGTGCATGCACCCAAGTCATTCTGAAAAGTTCTGAGATTTTCATCTAGGTGCTCAAACAAAGTTGCTAATCTTCTAGGAAAAATGCTATTTTACTTTATTCTAGCTAAAGGGGAAAGCCAGTGATGTAGTTTTACTTCCTTTTTGCAATGAAATCACTGGTTTTGGTTCTTATCAGGGACTAAAACCTTTCAAATTTCTTTGGTTAAACTTTTGTCAAGTTCTACAAGTTTTAACTCTCACAGGAAAATGTATTCAGTCATTTATAAGGAGTACATATGAAGTCCACTTACACTGGACTGTTCAAACATTGTTTCATTGTTTAGAGAACAATTAGGATGACAAATGAGTTTAGACATGTTCGGATGAGACATCATATCCTTCTCTAAATGGAAAAGAAGGGCACTTAACCTGTCTGGGTTTCTTTTATAACTCATTGTCTCTCAGATGTTCAAATAAGCACATGCAGTCCAGTACAAAATGTGCACAATGTTGACCAAGCCTATACTAACAGTTAACATTTTCATACCTGTGTAAATACTTCAGTCACAGTTTAAACAGCCTAAGTGCTAAGTGTCATACAGCATCTAGTACTGGGATGTGCAAGGTGTTCTGCTGGTCACATAGAAAGTGATTTTGTTCATTAGGTCTGTGAGAAGAGTCTGTTCTTGGCAATGGCAGATAATGCTTTTTACCTTCAGTCTCTTCTCACTGATAAAAAGGCAGACCTTCAGTGTTTGCTCTACACTGGAATGTGTATATTGTACCCATGAACCAGTTCTTAGTGTTTGTCTGTTCAGTGTGTTTCTCTGTAGATATTCATCAGTAACACTCTGAAAAGGGAAAGATCCACAAAGCTGTTGTTTTTGTCTGTGCCCGCTATGTTTAGGGTCCCCTTTTGGTGTGTGTGAAAGGTGACATTATGGCAGATTGAGGCCACTGACTTGATCACATGATGTTTTGTGTTTTTGTTCTCTGATTGAAAGATGCAAGCTAGCACAGCAATTAACTTAATTGTCATGATGTTCCACATGTATTTCAGGAAAAAAAGTTACTTTGTGTTGGAGCACATAAACTGGGAGGGTTAAAATGGAACAAACAAGATTTGACTCACATCCTATTTTAATGGAAGTGACCTCATGAGATGCTGGATTTATGCAGATCAGGACCACAACATATTTCCCCTCTCATTCAGCATCAAGCTATTTTGTGCATTCTCTATCAACGACAATAGTTAGCATAGCATTTGCCTCAGTTCATCAAAATCTTACCAGTGTATACTCTCAGAATGTGAATTTTGATTATTTGTGGTTTCACAACATCTTGCCAAACAATGTTTTCAAAGGGAACTCATGTGGTGTGATAAAAAGATCCAGAACAGCTTAAATGTTTTGCCAGTAGCCACTGCTGACCAAAAACAACGTCCCTGTTTCTCTGAAAGATCTTCACATGGGTTCAGCTTCATATTAAGTGGAAATGCTTTCCAAAGAAGATGCAGTCCCTTAAAATCCCTTTAACTGTTTACACTGACTTGCACATTATTTGTAACGGATAGGCAGAAAACTTCAGGAGGAATGTTACAGCACTGTCTGCACAGATGCTCCAAGACAAGGAGTGAATTAACATTTAATCCTTTGCTTAAATGTTCTAAACTTAATGCGTGTACGATGCTCACGACCCAATCACTGATGAATGCTTCTTCAAAGCGAGCATATTTTTAGACGAGCATATTATTTTCCTTTCTAATTAAAAGGGTTAAGGTTAATTAGTTTATTTATCATGGACATTGCATCTCTTTTAGGAAGGGAACAGTGTGACGCTCATTATAAAGACCCTGGTTTTTCAGTGGTGCTTGACCCAGGGTCATGTATTATCCTCTTCAGCTGTCCATTGAATGCTCATCTCTCATTCTCACACCCCTACTACATAACTGGTTTATGCCCAAATGGACACTTGTGCTTTGAGTGTTCCGCTCCAACTTTACAATTTTTATTCAGGACAATGATTCTTTCATAGACGTGTTCCAAGATGATGCCGATGTTCTGTGGCACCAGACTGCAAAGCGCATGACTAATGGGACGGCACCTGATTAGGCTTCACTGTGCGTGAACAGTCACAAGTTACAATGCATCACTTACATAAAGAGCTGAACTGTAATTGGCTGCAAAATAATTGAGGATGAAAACATTTACTGCTGCCCAATTACAAAATGCTAAAAATGAGTAAAAATACATTTAAATTTTGAATATTGTATACACTGTTTATTTGTGTAAAGATTAGATGCTCATTCTAGAACCAATCATGATAATTCTTACATCCATATCTGACCTTTACTAATTACTTTTGTTTATTTGATGTAATCAAATATTTTTATCAGGTAATGCCTTAGTAGAGGATATTTATGATGTAGAGTTGTAATTCAGGGTGCTGCCTTTCAATTGTGATGAATTAAACTAGATCATATTGTGCCGCTAAATTAATTTTCTTGTTTTCAAGGTCCTGCCACTTTACTTTGAGCTGTCATGCCAAACTGGGATGTGGTACACACCCAGGCAATACTTGATTTATTTCTTAATAACACAATATACCCATTACACAAAGTGCAATGAATGTCTCGTTTGTGTTGTGGCATCTCCCATAAATCTGATCATGAAATCATCAGACATCTCTTTGATGTGTGGATCAGAAAAACTGCATGAGTCACTGTTTGTTAGGAAAAAACATAAACACGCTGTAGGCCTTTTGAGGCCGTGAAAGACCTCTTTTGTCATATTACTGCTTTATTGTATCTTAGACTTGTTGATTAGCTGAAGAACAAGCCTTATCAGAGAAGTAAAATCTGGTAGTTTGCTCGCTCTGTACTAGAAGTATTCATGTGCAATACTATGCATACACAGCATGTGTGACTACCACAACCTACAACACAGAGGCTCCGATTACAACACACAACACAGAAGGAGAACCATTGTCTTTATTTATCCCGTGTCCATTTTGATTTTAGAAATAATCATTTCATCATCTTAAATAAGTATATTTTATGATCTATCACTGCCCTTAACCGAAAACCTTTTGTACCAAAACCTCATTAAGGGCAGTTACATAAAACATTAGGTCATTACCATCATCTTGTTTATTTTTAAGGAAGCAAAAAGAGTCATCTGTTTATGAAGACTTACTGTTTTTCATTGATTGCAGTAACACTTTTGTGTAGTGGTCTGTGGCACTGTGTGCCGGAAAAAGAAATAGACATGACGAAAGAGTTGGCTACTTTCACTTTACTTCCTGCTATCATAATCATTCAGGGCAGCCACACCGCCTGTCTAAACATTACCATCATCCTCTCCAATATGTGGTACACACAAGTGTCCTGAAAACATGAACAACATTCAGAAGATGAGCCGGAACCACAGCACAGTATTAAATCATGCCAGTCATCTTGCTGACCTCTTCTTAATTGCTCTTTGCCAATAGCACTGACTCGCTACTTTGAAGTGTACTGTGTATACAACCATGAGTACTCTGACAAATGCACGTCCTCCTGTGTGTTCAAGTCCACAAGTCTGTGTATTTACTGAATCCATGCTTACCTCATCAGCTCCTTTCATCATCAGGTGAAACTGTGAGGTTACCAGCATTTGTGCTGTATGTATCTGTGAGCCTGACATCAGTGCTTATGCACTTTATTACAGATGTGGGTAGCTGTATGTTTGCTCTCAGAGACTAGGTGAGGAATATCACAACTCTCCACCAAACCGCCTTCTCTCCAGCTCTACTCTGATCTAACTGTTGTTTATATGATGTGACTCTTAGAGACAAGGTGACGTCATCAATAATATTTTCTATCATAAATTCTATATCGGACAGGTTACAGTAAACATGTGTCTGTGAATGGATTACTGTCTAAAGTCTATGCAATATTATTCCCCTTACTCACAACATACCACTGATATGTTAAAGGAAGTAAAATAAGATTGTTTTTACTGGGTGTAGAGACCAGATTGTAGTGAAAAGTTCAGTTCTTCCCCACAACTAAGGGCTGTTAGAGAGTGGATAAGAGATGCTTGTCTGCTCGTTTGGTCCCAGATCGGTGAAAAGGCAGAACAAGAGTGTTAACATGAGTCTCAGCAAGAACACCTGCATTGCTAACAAAATAGTTACCTTTACTTGAAATTAAAGAAATTGTGGCTGTAAAACCTACCAACTACATACTGTAGTTGGAAAAAATACTCTTGTATCCTTTCTACAAACTCGAACAGGTCTATTATTTCCTGTTTTCACTGCTGAATGCTTTTAACTGGATTTTGTTACAACAACTAGGGGACCTATTATGATTCTCCGGTTTATTTCAACCTGGCGTATTTACCATTATGGATATTCTGACTGCAAGCTGCAATCAGAAAGTTCTGGGCATTTGGGCCAGAAGGACATTGTTGCACATATATATGCAGATCAGTGACAAAAAGATTAATCTTGCAGCTATAAAAATGCTCTTTTAAACTAAATGATAATTGATCTGTTTGGTGGATGTTGTGCTGTGTCTGTAAATATATTCATGAATGCACTCATTTCTGCCTTTTTGGTTTTAAGACAATTACTAATAAACTGATTGTCTTGGATTCTGACAGCTGAGCCTTTCTCTTCACCTGCCAGGATTACTTAAATGTCTTAAAATTAAGTACTTTTCAGTGTTTTGTGCCTTTCCAAGAAAGTGTCTCCTTCTTGTCTTTTCTTTGTAGAATATGATGAGATGGCTGCTACACAGACACTTAGAGATGGAGGGGAAAATTGAAGAGAAAAGTCAGAAGAGTTGTGTGCACTCAATACTTATTGCATAAGAGCTTAGCTCATTACCCAATCTGATGGATAGACACACATATGTCAGTGCTGTTTCTTTTTTCATTTTTCTTCACTTGGACTCCTCAGTTATTAGTTGCTTTGCCTTTTACTTGGCTTGTGTTAATCAGCTGTGATAGTTATTTATGACACTGTTGTTTGAAAATGAGTGTTTGCTTAAGTTGTTAATCAGCACCTTTGCCTGCATTTACTCTCATTTACATGTTGTGGTTCATTTTGATAACGTCACAATAGAAATATGTACCTATCTCTTTGTGCATTTTTGCAGCTGCGGCAGCCCAATGTTACATGACTTTGTCTCTCAGGGTTGCAACAACTTTTTGGTGATCCTTTGCAAAGGTTTTTTTTGTTTGTTTTTTGTAGCTAGTCCACCAATGTTAATTTACCCAGCCAGGTTGCACCATAAAAGCTCTGCTGAGGAGTGACAATTTCCATAATGCAGTGTGTCCCCTATGATCAGAATAGAAACTTTTTCAGTTCTGTAGCATTATTGAATTAAAATTGTTTAACAGTGTAAAGGGAGAGTTACTGTAGCATCATGAGCTATAGCTATCATTTCAGTAAAAGGGTGCTAATGATACATTTAAATGCTGATTTGTATCTGTTAGTATGTTTTTGTTCATACCTGAATAGTTCACCATGTGCAATCATTGGTATTTTAAAAAAATCCCCTTTTGTGTTGTTGAAACCACATATTTGGGTGTATTAAGTCACTTCATTACTTCAGTTACTTCAGTTGGACTTTCTTGTAGCAATGTTACTTTGTCTCAATATATATTCCTTACTATAAAAATCATGCTAAACTAACAAAAATAAAGACAAACTTGTAATGAGCTTATGTTTTCCGACAAAATATTCAGCGTGCCTGCATGTGTCTACTATTTTGCTAAACATATCTACATTATATCTTGTCTGAAGCACAAATACTAACACAGATACAACCCAGTATTTGTGCTTCAGACAAGATATAAAATAGTGACAGGAAAATGCCATGCTTCGTCTCGCTTCAGGTCACATTTCAAACCCCCGCCCGTCTGCCTTCAGACACTCAAGTGTCAGGTGTTTTAGGAAGATTAAGGAGGGTTGGAGGTTTCTATTCTGACTGACTAATGTTGTGACAGTTTCAGAATAGCTGGTGCAGCTCTCTGATGAATTACTCTCTCTTTGCGTGTGTTATTAAATCAGGTATTTGCTTTTATTGTTCTAATCTTTAGCTAATGGTTTATCAGAAATGAATCCCAGTGTTGAAAAACGGAGATTGGGCTTGTCATTTCACATTTCAAGTCCCCAATGACATGGCTTCTGTGCCAAACATTTAACCTACTCAAAGCACTCTATACCTCCTGGCACAGGCTCCTGCAGCTCCCAGCCAGGGGAGAGCCACAGCTCAGTTTTGGATGACGACTCAGTTGCTTGAGTGTGTGTGCACTTGTATTTACAGGCCAAGTGCAAGGTTTGATCGATCTCACTTCAAATTTGGTTCTGCTGTTGGTTTGCGGCTTGTCATTTTCTAAACAGACAGTCTGACAATATCTCTTTGTCTCAAGGCCAAAAAGAATATCCCACAAAAAAAACCCCACAAATATCAGTTCAGCATTGAAACTTTTACAAAAAACAGATCTCAGAGCAGTCGGCTTCCTGCTTTTGTTTATACATGAAACGCAAGACCAAACAACAAGCCACATGTCAGAAAACTGGACAATGTGCACCACATTACGAACTGAAAATCTTTCCAAAAATACTGTGATGAGCTGCTAGTTTTTAGGTTTAGAGGGATGGTAGTCATTATCTGTCATTTCTTCGGGGTTATGGTGGACTTGGTGGGGAATTTGAAATCATTTTAGATTTCCACTATTTTCTCTTTGTCTTGCAGTTACAGAATGTATCATCATTTTTTGATTAGGAAATTTACCTCCGCTTTAGTGTGTCCTCCTTGACTGGTCAAGACTTTTTACCCTCGTGAGAGCAGAACATAGTTTAATTTCCCTGTAGTCATCCATAGCTTCATACAATAATGTCATCCTCTCTCATCCCACAGTCATCCCATAAGTTACAAATGTAGCTATACTCAGGAAAAACAGTACCTCATCATACGGGCCGGAAGCAAGTCATTTTAGGCTCACAGACCAGAAGTGCTATTAACTTTGTATGGCACTTGCCCACAAGAAGTCATATTTGATTCAAAACAATCAACAAACAATTTTCTAATCTCTTATCATTATTTTTGTTTCAATATTAATCTTTGACTTGCTTGCAAATGCATCTTCCATTTGTTTTAACGTGGGTCTGAAATAAAGGGTTTAATTTATTTCTGCAAGTTTTTTATAAATTTTTACATTTCTTCATCATCAAAAGCTTACAAGAGTAGACATTTTGCAATCTCTCAACCTGAGAACTGGGAACGAGAGAGCATTTCCTCTTAATGTGAAGTCATCTCAACTCAACATTTGTACATAGTGTGATGACTTCAAGTATTTGTTGAGTGTGTTGGACTTCACCCAAACTCACTTCCCTGTTTCAGTAACAGAGAATTTAATTTATTTCAGTTTGGTTTCCTTCTTCTTGTTTCACCTACAAAAAACTAAACGTACACACACAGTTCTTACTAAAATGATTACTTTCCTCAAACAGTTTTAAGTGTTGACATGATGTGCAAAAATAATTCTTTACCCTGTGGAAGCAAATCTAGATTGGATTTTCAAAGGTGTGTCATACTGTCACTCCTTGTGACAACTGTAAGCGATGCCAATTTGACTGGACATCAATCCATTCCAGTTCTTGATTTCTTGTTTTGTTTTACAATGATCCAGTTCCATCTCAGGTTTTAGTTGCAGCCTACCACAGAAAGAGAGAGCAGGTTTAGAAAGCTGGAAGCATGCACTCTGCAAGTATTTGAATTATGCCATTGACGTCAGCAGAGTCATAAAGTAGACGGCTGCCCTTCCCCTGAAGTATTCCCTTGCCAGCAGGCCTGTTCAGCTCTGTGCAGATGGATTCAAACACTCTCTGCTTCACAGACAGGCCCTTTTGTTTGGGTATTTGGGAAGCTTTTGGACTCCCCTTGCCAAAAAAACACCATCACTACTGTGTCCTCTTTGTACAACAACACAGAAAGCCATCTTTTCAAAATCAGTTCGACAGCAAAACTACCCTCTGATGATTATCAACAAAGAAACAAAACAGCCAAATCGTAGTTTGGTGATCATTAATCTACAGTAATGGGGCTGATTTATTTAAGCTTCTTTATTTATTTATTTTAGAATCCAGATATCTTTTGTCTGTTTTAAAATTGCTGTTGATGTAGCTAAATAGCCATGAATGTTGCATGCCTGTTTAACTGAATCTTGGAGTAAACTTGCATTTAATCTTGATACAATCAGAAAGTTTCATTTAGCCAATATGGATGAACACAATCAATTATGTATTGCATGCTCACCAGTGCCAATAGTACTTATTGGCTCTATTGGATTTTGTGATGTGGTTAAGAAAGGCGCACACATAAACAAACACACATGAATGTAGATATGCTGGACTTGGACTGACACACATACCGAGCTTACCCATCATAAGAAGGCATGCTGTCTGAGGTCATTTGAGGTTTGTTTCAGCTGCTTTTCATATGCTGCTACAGACAGTGATCCTCCATTGCTGCACGCAAACCCCTCTGGTGTCTTATTCTCCACTCATCAAATCTTCTCCGTCCATGGCACATTTTCAAGACAATCAAGATAATGTTGATGAGATAGTCATGTTTTTCTTGACATTTATAGAAATGTCTCGAGGTGAGAACGTTTTCATGCTTGGCCTCAGTAAAAATGTACGCAACTAGAAAAGCCTGAGGACAGAAGACATTCCCAAATAGAAAGTTAACTTTCTTGTTTTTTTTCCCAAGTCTAACAAAATTGTCTGTCCTATATGCAGTGCAGGTGTAGCCAGGTAAAAGATACATGAATAGTCGAAATACAGCACAAGTTTATTGAAGCAAAAGTTGAACTGTGATGATACCTCTGTTGATATCTTAATATTACAAAACATTAAATCAGTTCTGGGTCATTCCTCATCTCCTCTGCTCTTTGATGTATTTGACAGTACGTAAGAAAGTAAAGCACCGTGTTTCATGGGAAAATAAAGTATAAATTGGTGTAATACTGTGCCCAACATTGTGGCACATTCCTAATCATTCCCAAAGTCTCTCATCACCCCTGAATTCAGATAAACCAGCACACCCACAGGAACCCTCTGTAATTCTAACTCTGGAAGCTACTTTGAAGCCTAAAAGGAAAAAACAACATCAACAGTTTGGCTGACTGGGATTCAACTTCTGATCCATGCTAATCAACTCGAGGGGCAAATGCCAGTCAGCATGACAATAAGGCCCATTCAGTTCACTCAGTGCTGTCACTCCCAGTGTGGGAGTTCACCCCAGGTAAAGCAGACAAAGCCTAGTCTGTTGGCATGTTTGTGTGTATGTTTTTGTGAGTGTACACATGTTTGAGGGTATAAATGTTGAGGAAAAAATAAGCGTGAAAAACACTGTGTTCAGATGGAACTAAAGTGTGTGTGGTGGTGGTGGGGGGGGTATATGTGGAAGTTCGTAAGACTGTTGATAATATGAAGAGCCTCATTGACGTCTTTCTGTTTTATCAGAGAGAGAAAGAGACGGCACACCAAAACTGATTTTTACATCAGAACATGATGACCGGTCAGACTTGATGGGGATGAATAGTCTTTTGCAGATAAGTAAACTTGAGCTCAAGGTAGAGATTGTGGTGTAGTCTCTGGACGCTGGTTTCAGTTTTTCACATTTTAAATGTTCTGTTTTTCTATATTGTAAATCATAAGAAACTAAGACATATTTAAGTTTATTACTTTGGGTGAAGACATTTTAAGATCTGACCTTAGGCTAAAGGAAAGTACATGAGACATTTTGCACCAGTTCATGTACAAACAGATTAAATATCTAAGCATCTTTTTATTTTATTTCATAATTTCCTTCTTGATTTGCAATTGGCAGCTGATTGTAAGTTGTTTCCTTTGTGTGAACAAGATTAATATTTTCTCACCTGATTTTTAGTCATTGCTATATGGTTGTGAGAGATTGGAATACAAAGATTGTGCTGAGAAAATATCAACACAAACCATCACCAAATAACAATCCCATACCACCTGTACAGTTTAATTAACTCAGCAGAGCCTTCCTACTTTTATTTCAACAATCTGTCAAAGACTCTGGTATTGCTGTCCATCCTTTATGAGTCTTTGCGTCCTGCTAAGCTACACTGAGATCAGAGCAGGACACAGATTTTAATTGGATTTTTTTTTTGTCAAACAAGAAACTGTATGCTATATAGAGGACAGGAAAACATGAGAGAGGGAGAATAGACATTAAAAGGTCTGACATTCCCTCACACATGGTTTTTACATGTGACCTACTCAAAGCACTTTTTATTAAGTTGCTGGTGGTCATGAATATCTTACTATCAGTATAAACACAGGCAGAGAGGCCTCAAGTGAGACTCAGTCACATCTGCCTGACTGATAACCTACCAAGTCAAACGAATATTAAATCCCCCCTTTTGCTACACTAGGCAAGTGGCTGCAGTGGACACATTGAAAGCTTTGTCTCTCGTCCTGGTATTATGGACAGAGGGCTAATAAACAAGCTATAAAAACATTACTATTACAACACATCAGACTTCTTAATGTGTGAGTCAGCATCCTAATAGTGTCTCAGTGCTGTTTCTGGAGGGTCACCGCATGAAAAAGGCACAAGCATGTTTTACCCGCAGTGCACCCCAGAACAATCAATTTACCCATTAGTGGCTCTTTTAAACCTGTTTTATTCCATTGCAACAGAACATGCGGTCAGCATTTCTCTCCCTTGTGTTTATAATTCACAACCACAAGGCAACAACATTCTAATAACATCTAAGGAGACACTGTTTGTATTCTGCCTGCTTGTAAATCAAATAAGTTAACTCTGAGGAAACCGACTCATGATGTCATTTTGTCTCTTCTCAGAACCCGTAAATGTTCAATCAACAAATGTTTGAGGGTCAAGTAAAAATCTAAAAACCACAAATTCCGCCACCCTTCTTCCTTACTTTTGAAATGTTTTGTCAGTGACAGATCTGTACAGGCCTAATCATAATTGAGCTGGTAAGAAGCAGCAGCCCTCTGCCTCACCATAATATTTCTGGTCTTTGTTAAGAAGTGTTGTGTAACCACATGGAGGTTTCAGTTCAACCCCATCTCTGTTTCTGGTAAAAAGCAGCAGATGCAGTTAAAGAATGGCTCCCTCATACTCTCTTTGGCACCACAGCCAGTCAGCCCACGTCAAAGTTTGGCTTCTCTTTATGTGTGTGTGGTCTGGAAATGTGGCACGTCATCCTTCAAAACCTAGATGATGAACGATCGGCCAATAAATTAAAAGCAGAAATTAGTTAGCGGGGTGATGAACGGAGAGACTGTCCCCTACCGACCCCAGTAACCTTCATGTTTGTGAGTGTATTTGTCTGCACGTGTAAATACCTGTATATCATGTGCACGTGTTTAAATTATAGATTTTGGCTGCAGCTCTCGTCTGGTTGGCTGCATCGACCTTCACATCACAGGCAGGAAACTGTGATGTCTATCTGTATCACGATGGGGTGACCGATCAGATTCACATGTACATATTGAAACATAGTTTTAACTGCTCCGGTCTGAGAGCTTGTGGGCACAATAGTCCTTCAATAATCCTCTGCTTGTGTGCATCTGCTGCAGAGAAGAGTCCATAAAGGTCAGATTAAGTAAATAAATTAAATGCTGTCCATTTTTAAAGGAAGTGAGTTAAATAAAGATATAGTTTGGGAGAAATGTATTTAATAAAATGAATATACTAAAATAAAATAAGTCTCTAAGGGGTACTAGATATATTATAATTGAAATTGAAATGGACCTAGCTTCCAGCTGCTAGCATCGCT
The DNA here is from genome assembly GCF_036924035.1 of Leuresthes tenuis. Classification (NCBI taxonomy): domain Eukaryota; kingdom Metazoa; phylum Chordata; class Actinopteri; order Atheriniformes; family Atherinopsidae; genus Leuresthes; species Leuresthes tenuis. The sequence continues at coordinate 8,816,960 of NW_027325361.1, read as the reverse complement.
TGAAGAGGGCATATGTTGAATTATAGGGTCATAGTTTGTTCTACAAGAAAAGGTTTTAATGCCTCAATGTATTAAATGAGACATATTATGCCCTTTTTCACACAATGAAAATGCTTTATTCAGCATAAGACAGAGAGACAGTACAGCAACTTTTTCTCTTTTTCTTTAATTGATTAAAACCTCTATTCAAATGGATGATTTAAGGGCATGGGGTGACTCAATTTCCTGAGGATTAGCCTCTTCTGAGAGCTGTAGAACTTAATAAATGACCCTTGGAGCTTGTTATTACAGTATGAAAGAACAAGTAAGTGGTATAATTGCTCAGAGCAGACCTTGACTGGCAATTTTCATTTAAAATACTGACATTTCCCTCAACTGCATTTGGACAATGGACAGCGAATAGGCTTAATTTAGGTACAATCTTTCTCCCATTTTAATTCCCCTTTTACCTTTTGGCATTTTGAAGTTTTTAGAAGCTAATATTAAAGACTGCTGCTTACATGCAATATTTCACTGATGTTTGCATTTGTAATGGCACTTACTGCTGCTGTACTGATGGTGCGTTCCATGACAAATGGGAAATCATAACCTATATCTTTCTAACTCTAAATTTTCTGAATCTCTAAAATGAAGTATGCTAGTAAGAAGATTTCCTTTTCAGGATATAAGATACTTAAGAACATTTAAGAGCTGGTTGAGCATTATTAGCTCATGTTTTTCTTATGTTAAGTGAACTTTTGAATGAAGAAATTTGTTGCTAATATAGAGGGGGGAAAAAGTATAAAACTTTTAGCTTCCCACTTCAGAGGTGCAGCAGAAGCAAGGCAGAGATAACGAGAAAGAAGGCTGGATGAGCATGTAAAGTGATGTATATTTGTACTGCAAGTCTGACTTGCTCACTGACTGACACATTCTAAGATACATAGGGCTTAAAACAAAATGTCGGGGTTGTGGTTTTAGCCATTTTAGCTAATTTAGCTATCCATTCTTTGTTTCAGCCTTGCGATACAAGCCAGAGGGCAGGAAATATGCAAATGTCTTTTATGATAATGTAGGCAACAAAATTAAGAAGACCACAGAAAAGACAGTTTTGGTTGCTAGAGAGCTTTTTAGGATAGAATGACTTCCTTCATTGTGGATTTTGGGCTTTGTAATCTTGAAGGCATTTTAAATTCACATATAGCTATACATAAAGCTATAGAACACAGAGAGAAAAGGAGAGGAACTGAAAAATATCAAGAGACATAATATTGCATTTTAACCTGAGAGGCACTATCAGTGTTTCCATCCAGTGGCATTTGAAAAGTCTTTATATACAGAAGATGCATTACGCTTTTACCCACCAACTTGCTTGGAGAAAATAAACTAGGCTACGTAGTGCTGTAAGCAGGCTGCAGTGCAGTCAATATTACACATGGTAACTGTGTTTAACAGAGAAGTAGTTGCTAACTGGAAATGAAACTTGGAGACTGAAGACATGAACAAAACGAGTCACCTTGGGCATATAGAAGAGATAAATGGTAAGAGGTCTTCAGGAATTACTTTCAAGTGAGTTTGCTGTATTTATTATCTCATGTCCAGGAGTGTTAACCATTTTTTTTCCCAGTTTTGCTTTCCAATAACAAATAAGGTTGGAAACTTGACTATAGAGAGTAAACTGTGCAATACTGTTAATATAGCTCATTCAGCCCATTGAGATAATTTTACCCTTTTTCGATTACTTTTTGTCTTTGAAAAATCCACTTCTGTTCTTCCACTGCTGTGACTGTAGGCTACTAAACATCTACAATTTGTTTCATTGATACGACTGAAGGAATTTCAATTTTAAAGTGTGTATGTGTGTACAGTGTGCTTGTTTGGTAATTTAGCATAGTTTAGTCATGCAGGCATTATGCCTGTGAAACAAACTGAACTTGTTGGTGTTGAAACAGAGACAGAGAGCGCTGACCTCATATCCCTCCAAACTCTCCCTGCCTCAACAGACTGTTGGTTCTGCCTCTCTCAGCTGGAAAGTACTTGCGTTGATGGATGTTTGTGTGGAAACGCAGTAATGAGACCTTTCAGCATATGTGCTGGTGTGTGTGTGTCTGGACTGTACATGTGTTGCTGTATGTGTATGTTTCCTGTCTGCTCCTGTGGGACACTCACTGTAGGTCTGAGTGCTGATCAGAAAGGACCTTGTCTCGGGGTGGAGGCGGTGGAAATCCCCTCCTCTATCGTAGCTTTAGTGTTTGTGTGTGTGTTAGACATTTGGCTTTTGAATGTTATTTCCCTCAGTCCATCTGTCAGTAACAAATACTGCAAATATATAAGCATTTATTTGTCACCCACTGTCAGGGGTTATGTGAGAGTAACGTATGTTGTATGTTACAAATACATAATCAGTATGATTGCCTAAAGAATGTTTGCCTAAAAACAAAACATCTTCATACGGACTTGAAGCACAGCACTCTAATTTATCCCTGAAATTCTGGAAAATACTCTCATCTTTAATCCCCATATACTGTACATTCTTGTAATTTAAGGGGTCTTGTATAAATTACAGAATATCTCTTTCTGACCTGTTTTACTCTATGGGATTAAGTGACTTAATTATTCGTTTTCCTTCTATAAGTAAGTCAAATTCTAATAAGAACATCTCCTAAAATATGGCTAAAAAAGTTGTTTTTGTTCTCCTCTTTTACACACTGTTGTGGAATTGTTCTGTAATTTAATTTACCCTAAAGGTTTTGTCAGAAACAAACTTACCAGCATTTTCTTATTAAGTTTTGTCCTTATTTTTCAAAGGTGCTGGAGCTATTGCTTAAATAACTGGGAGCCTATATCAAAAGCATAAATTCTTTGCACATAAATCTCTTTTTAAAGTGAGTGGTTATAAACTGGGTCCAGTGGTATTGACGTTGCTTGCCAGCAGGCCAAAGATCAGAGTAAAACTGTTATACAAGCGTTACACTTAAGTGAATCTGGAACCAGCCTAGAAACTGGATGCAGTATGCAGGGACCCACAAGAAGTTGGCCTTGTGACCAGTTTTCGGTCCTTACTCTCTAGACCAGATTTTAAGACCCACATTTGTGTGTTTTGAAATCAACCTCTGAAAGTGATTAACAGTTCAGTCTAGCGGTTACATTTTCTCTGACAGAGTCTTACTTCAACAGGCTCAAATGTATTTCCTCTACTTGAGTGGCTCTTTGTTGATCATATCAGCACGCACCTGCCCAGGCCTGGGAGCTATAACAGATTACTTAACTTAATTAGAAGTCATGTTAGGAGTCGTGTTTTTCAGTATGACTTACAACTGAGGTAAATAACAAGGGGAGGAAAAAGATGAATGGTTTTAGTTTCAGCAGAAGAAGACAAACAAAATGACAACAAAATTCTACAGTCAAAAATGCCAGTATTTTTCTTGCAGTTTAAAAGTTCAAATGAGAAAACTGTTTTAGGGAAAGGCCTCAAATAGGTGTAAACCATTTCTACATCACATGCTTTTGGTGTTAAGCACACAAACACACACACACGTCTTTCTCTCAGGCCACTCTCCAGACTTGAGGGAGAGCTGTGGGCATAGCGCCAGGTGCCTCTCATGTTTGGGAGAGCAAACAGGCTCGAGTCTTTGATGGCGATGAGATCAGAGCAGGACACAGATTCTACGTGGCCACGCTAAGGTCGCCGCAGTGCAACCCTTTTGCCATGTTATGCTCTGCAGCTAGGAGACCCAGAGTATACACAATGCTGGAGTAGCAGATGTGTGTGTGTGTGTGTGTTCAGTCTTACTAGCCAACTCTTTGCACACCTTCTTTGCTTTCCACAACAGCCTGACTCCATCTTTAACGTAGAAATGCAGTTGTCTAAAAGGCAGCAAAATCAAAAGAACAGCGTTAGTTAGATTCTTAGTTCATGCAAGAATGTTTCAACAATGGTTCCAGTACACTCTCAGTACATTTCTTTTCATTTTTTATCTTCCTGAGTTGGATTCTGTAGATTTTCAGTAACATTTGTCTTTATTTTTTAATATTTAATTTGTAAATTTAATTTGAAAAAAACGTCCTTAAATATGCAGATTTTAACACAATGTATCAAATATGGTGTTTTGATCCGATTAGGACAGTTTTAGCTTAATTATTGTTTTGCTTTAACATAACAGCCACTTTTTGTTGTTTTTTAAATGAGGCAAAGTACACATTCATGATTGATGCCAAAATTATAAAAAGTTTTCAGATAATCAAGACATGGTAGTTGAGTTTTTCAAAATCAAAAAATGCCAAACAAAAGCTTTTCTTTGTCTTTAATGAAATATTCCACAATGCAAAACTGTTCTGTTAAAGACAGTTGGACATCTTTGCACTTGCAAACAACTTCTGATGTAAATGATTATGAGACAGAGAATACATTTCAGATTAGATGAATGAAAATGCAAAAAAGTTCTGCATACTTAGTATGTGTATAACTTCCAAACTATGTTTTAAAAAAATCAAGACAAGCCAACATACAAATGGTAAATATATAAATAAATAAAAAAATTTAAAGAAGAGACTTTTTTGCACTGATTAGTACCTACCACTTTCTCCGATTTAATCTAATGGGTTCTGTTTGTGTCTTTGTTGTGGTGGGGCCTTCAGCTTCCTGCATGCAAACTGCAAAACAACTCCAACACGCGTCTTCATAGAAGCTATATGCGGGAGTGGCGGGATGCCACCAGATACAGTCACATTGTTAAATTTAGTCTCTACTCATTAATCGATACAAAACATTCTCATTATCTGTCAAATTTTCAGCCTATTTTGAATAATTGGAAATTATTACACTAATTGCATGCTTTTACATAATCTTTGTTTCTTGTTTACCAGTATGTATGTGTCCAAAAATGCCAATGAAGACGTAATAAAAATGTTTTTTAAAAATGTTTCTTTGTGTGTAATTTACATGCGTTTGCTGCATGTGTGGCTTCCTGTGAGTTGGGTTAAAGTGGGACTGTGTGTAGCAGTGGAACGGGGAGGGTATATCTGGTTTCCTGCAGTGAGGGTCTGACTTCATGTAAATGAGTTTAGGGCCTCAGATTGTGGGAAGGGTGGGGTGGTATGGGGTGGGCACACGCATGTGCTGTGAGACAAGTTCAGTGTGACAGTGTGGTCAGGTCCTAGTTTTCCTCCACTATACTGACAGCTGCGACTTTGAACAGGTTGCCACAGCTACATCTCCTCATGATGAAGGAGCACTGTAGCCGTGTGCCACCACTAGTGATTCCTCCACTTCAGCAGCACCCACAGCAGAAACCTACCGCGGGGTCTGTGGATGGATGTTACCTGGGAGTGGCCAGGCAGCACTCAGACTCCATGTGCACCGTCTGTTCTGACTGTGTGTCTCTGTGTGCCGGCTGTTTGACAGATGAGGCGTACCAAAAGCTGGCCATGGAGACAATGGAGGAGTTGGACTGGTGTCTGGACCAGCTGGAGACCATCCAGACCTACCGCTCTGTTAGTGACATGGCCTCCAACAAGGTAGGAAAGGGCACAGTTTTCAATGCACATACTCTATCTTTATTATTATTATTTTGTTGTTTTAAATACATAGTGGAGAAGTGTTTTAGGTACACAAGCCTGCTGCTATTTATCTCAAGCAAGAAAACAACACTTGTTGCTGATGCTCTTGTAGAAAAGGCTCTGCACTTTGAGGAAGCGCTAAATCTGAGCAGGGAGGGATATTGCAGAGAGCATATATTCTTCAACATAATAAACACATGAACAGTAGTGTGCAAAATCCAAAGATACTGTAGCTGAACTTAGCATGACCTAAGCAAAGTCGACAGAATTCTGTCAGGTCTGAACCTGTCCAGCACACTGGGTAGGAGGAGACTGGTTTGGCAGAGGGAGCTGCAGCAAGCGCTGACTTATTCAAAGCTGCCTGCACACTTGCATGTGATTGCATGTTACTCATCAGCTCTTTTTTTTCCTAAACCAACATGAAGCTTCATTCATTTCTTTAGTTTTTTCTCCTTTTGTAGAAAGACAGTCTCACAACAGGAAGTGCATGTTTTTTATCTTGGCCTGCTGTAGCTCTTGTTCCATGTTTCCTGTCAAGTGTGTTTTCACTGTCCACTGCTTTGTCTGTCTTTTTTTTATTATTATTGTTATCTGCACCAAGATTCAGTTCCTGCTTCTTTACATAAGAAACCCCCTGACTTGACTAATGCACAACGATATGTCATTTTATAAGCTTTTCACTTTTTACTTTAAATGTATGGCTTGATTTATAGAGCTGGTCAAAAACTTAGTTTTGAACTTTTTTTCAAGATTGTGAGCCCACAATATAAAAAGTTCTCCTCTCTTTACAGTAATTACTTTTCTTGTGCGCTTTTTTGCTTCATGGATGATTGGTCAACTGGAAACAAAAAAAGTGCAACATCTTTTGGTCATTCAGCTCAGACACAAACGCACATACTTCCATTATACTTATCTAAAAGCCCTTTTCTGTGTCACTGGTTTGTTTTATGATGGTGATTATGTGGTTTAAAGCAAGAATCAGGCTGTTCTGTAAAGAACCAAGAAGTTAACAAAGAATGTTACTAAGCTTTGTTCAGAGTTTACATTTCAACTTTGGGATTTATTGAATATTTTTTTTAACTTTGCTGCAACTCTTCAACTTTCTAAGATTTAATGAGTTGCTTCAGCTTGAATAACTTCAGATTTTTCTCTTTGTTGGGCACTCTATCATTAGGACAATATCTGTGGTGACAGCTGTGTTGAAAGGTGCATGAACCATAAGGCTCTCTTTTCCATGCTTCACTCCACTGTTTTTGTGGCCCACAAAACATGTACATGATTGTCTTACAGTAAGCTCCTTTCGACCTACAGACATTGAGATAACGTTGTAAACGCAGCCTCCTGGCAGTGATAAAGTTTTGCATATATTGATTTTAGTGGTTAACGCTTCTATGATTTGAAGAATAGTTATTGACTTTGTTAAAAGTTTGAAGCCTTGTATCAGTTTATAGATAACTATTTTCTTATGGAGGTAGACAGTTGATTTCTTTTTGGGCTGCAGTGCTTTGGCTGAGTTCTGGGGAAATTCCATAAAACGAGCAATTACATTTTGAGTGAGATTGGAAACTAAAAGGTGCATACGTGTTTAATCTTTTTTGCTGAGTTAAAACCTTTTCTAGATTTAACAAGCAGAGTGCCAGCTGAGCGTAACTAAACCCGAAATGGTATGTCGCATGAGCTGAGAGGAAAAGCTTGTTATTTCTCATAAAACTGGACAACAGGATGTGAGGGATCCCGCAGTAGGTCAAACACAATAAACTAAAAAGGAAGAGGGAGAACATTTGTATGTGTGAGAGTATGAGTGTGTGAGGGATCTGTGGAGACCCCTGGGCAGAGTGACTCTCTCTTCCTGTCTCCTTCCTGATTCCCTGCTCTTTATCCAGACGACAATAGGCATCCCATCATACCCGTTTGGATGGTTAATGGCTGTGTTTGTTTATCCTATTGCATTCGTCATCTGCACATGTATCAAGCACTGATAGTCAGCTGGACTGGTCTCATGTTACAATGACTAAATCACAGGGGAGACATTTAGAACTTTGATGCAAGGCTCCAGGATGACAACAACACAGACAAAGAGTAGAGAGCACATAGGTATACTGGAAAAAAATCACCAAGTTGGTCTCCATCATCCCTCCCTTTTGATAAGATGTATTCTTATCTAACATGTGAGATTTTAGCACTTTTGCAATCACAGAAACTTTGGCAGGGTCAAGCCAAACACTGTACTGTAAGTGGGAACAGATTTTAGAAGCCTAACCAATTTGAGAAATTCCCAAATATCCTAATAAGGTAATAATGAAGGTATAGCATCCTGTCTTTTTAGAGAAAACATCAAATATACCCCATGAGCTGCCACGATAATCCCACGGGAGCACAATGAAACAAAAACCACTTCCACTTGAGTAAATCTTCATGTTATCATTAATTAAGTTGTGTGTCATGAATTGGTTGTATGAATAGTGTTAATAGTGTTGTATAGTGTTTCCTTTTTTGGGCCAGCAACATATTGAAAAAGTGGTCATTATGTACAATCCCATTTGTTTTTTCAAAATTTCACTTTGAACAGTGAGATTTGGTGAAGAGCAACAAGAGTGTAGTCATGACTGAGACAGCCCTGCTCGACTGTGCAGCATATCAGGTGGCACAATGTGCTCATTGTGTGTTGTGACCCTCTTTCATAGCTTTGACTTTGGTGAGAAAGTGAACGTGTCCTTACACGTAACAGTCTGTGTATAAGAAGTCCCCCATCAACCACGCTTGCATCGTATGTATGTATTTACTGTTTGTGTCTATGTGTGTGTATGTGCGTATGTGGCAGTTTGTTTGTACTAACAGTGGCTAAATATCACTCATATCTCAGCTATCTCAGTCTGTGCCTTTTTTTCACAGTAAACTAAAACATTACAGAACTCCAGCCCCTTTGTAATATGGGCCGCTACACTCAACCTACTTTAGTTGAAGTGCCAATCAGCAAATGTGACCCATGTACATCTGTTGTATTGAGGATGGAAAACCTGTAACTCAAGCTGTGGTGAGTATGAAACATGAGTATGAAGGAAGCGAAATATAAGAGGCTGCTGCTGTACCTCCAAGGTGAAGCGCAGGGGCTGCTGCAGCTGGGGACTCACAGTACGTGACTGTCGTCTTTGTTATGTATGGTTGACATAGACAGGTCAAGGTCTGTTGTGTGATGGAATATTCTCCTTGTCAAGGCTGCAGACCCCCTGGTACGTGACTATTGGACTTCAGTAAACCATCTCGAATTTAGGTAGTTAAATCGCAGGAAAAAAAGTCAAGAAAGTACGATGGACAATTATTAATGATTATTTGATAAGCCAGTTCCTCTTTTTCTAGCTTTCAAAAAGAGATGATTAGCTGTTTTCCTTAGTTTATATCCATGTAACCGAATGTCTTTTAGGGCTGGAACTAAAAGTTGCTTTCACTTTCAAATGATTTACACATATTTTACGATTAATGAAGTCGTTGGGAAAGTTATTCACCCTTGAGCACAGTGAGATCATCTCATGTCTTTCGGCCAGACAAAATTCCCTCCCAGAATTAGGACACTGTAATGCAAGACCGAAAAGGAGCACATTTTCACATGAATTACTTCGTCATTGTTGTATGTATTCTCTATCAAAAATGATTTTGGTCAACTAGTTGTGCCAAAATTCTACAATCTATTTAAATAAACTGATATTCACAATCTGAGTTTACATCCAAATGTAATGGACATTTCAAGCAAATATTTAGAAAACTGGCTGAATCTAATTTATGTCCACTTCAGTACACTACTGTTATGTGATCAAGTCAGGCAAGGTAACCTAAATAAGTAGTTGGTGATTCTAATTCCCTTGCCAGAACTGCATAGGAACATCGTGTAAAGATCTCCAAAGTGCATGTGCACTGAAAACAGTGCTTGAATGCCGCATGTGTGACATAGATGGAGCAATGGAGCTGCAAACTTTCTGTCTGTTAAGTTAGCATAGTGTAAAGATGTTGGTCACTTGTGTAGAATTTGACTTTGAGGAGGAAAAAATGTGATGCTTGGCTTCCTCTTATTCTAGAAAATCAACTGTTTATGTAAAAAAGGAAGTATTTTATTTATCAGAATTATCAGTGAGATATTGAACAAAGGGAGGTAAAAACATCAGAGCTATGACTGCCAGCTGCAGGAGACTAAACAGCCAGCAAGAGGAGCAAAGAGGCGGGTCTACCCCCATGAGGGAGTGTGTATGAAGCAGATCTTTCTCAACCACACACACTTAAACATTCAGTCATTGCTCCACATGCACAGGGTGTGAGGTGAAAACAGACTTCGCAGCCCAAAGTGATTCACTAGAGCTGTAGCATTTCCCAGCGTCAGAGAGCCCTGGCTTGGTCCTTTAACTCATGCTGTAGTCAGACTGGGACAGACTCTTTAACGGACGGAAGCCCCACTCTGCTCTACACTCAGCAATAATGGGTGCCTGCTGCTTTGATAGGAAAGACAAGAAATTAGGAAAACTAAATGTTTGGAAAAAGGTGAGTTTCCTTGTTTTTTTATGCCGTTAGTTAATAATCACTCTGTAACTGTTTTGATTGTGAGTTTCTTTCTTGTGAAGAATTGAGGGCAGACTTGTTGCTAGTTTCACGTCTTTTCATCCTTTGGTGGTATTTAAGACATATAAAAGAAGCAGCCATACCTGTTTATCTAAGAATCCTTGTACATCTTTTCGCATGTTGCTGAATGTAGATGCGTCACTAATAAAAACACATAATGATTGTGACTATTTTGTAACAGATAGACCTTTTGACTTTTCCTTTGCATTTACCTTAACTCTAAGATCAGAGTGTATTTGGTGCTGATCACAACTGGAAGATCTTTCACAAAGTTTTTAAAGTGGTCTTGTTGACATATTTAGATGTTGTTTTTTCTGATGAAATTACTTTACTTTTACTCCCAGGGTGGCCACATCAGATGAATCTTTAGATCCAGGTTTCTTTGTCCTGTCACACTGTTGATTTCCTAAGTTATCTGGCCTATAGGTGACCATATTTAGTGAAAGTGTGTACTGTTTCAAAAAAAGAGTTTGAGTATTTGTTTCTGGAGTCTGAGACAGTCTAGTGTTATCTAAACTGAGGGAAGGATGTGACTTAAGTCAAATTTTGAAGAATTTAAATCCCAGGAAGACCAGGTAGATTGAAAGTAGTATTTCTAAGCATGGTAAGACGGCATGTTTTTGTGACGAACACAAAAGTCATTTAGGTAGAAGGAAGAAAGTGGCGGCAATAATGTCATATTGTGCTCAGTGGTTGATTAAACAATGAATGGACAGAATTTTTAGAAGAGGTCATGTTGTATGTTGATGATCATTTCTTGGTGTAATACCGTCAATGTGGTTTGCTTTCTGCTTTCGAAACAGCCTCGCGCCACTCAAGTGCAGTTCTGCAGCCTGTTAACAGTTTGCCTCCAGCCAAAAATGATGCTGCAAACCACATTGGTCTCTATGTAGGCCACGATCAATAGAATTGACGGGAGTCCACTCAGTAATTACCCTCTCCCTCCATCTGACCGTATTCTAATATATCATACAGTAAAGTATGGGTTCAGAGACACACAAACACTCTCTGTCTCATACACTGTGATGTGTGTGAGTCAGAGGAAGTGAGAGGTAGTTAGGCTGTCTCTCAGATGTCTTTATCTATACTCAACTTACGCACAATTCATACGTAAGAAAGTCCCCTCGATCTTTACAGAGTTATGTTACTATCAGTCTTTGCTATAATGCCAATGTTACCATCTTGTGTTATGCTAAAGTTAGAAGGGTAATAATCTATAACCACTGCAAATATGCTGGTTAAGAAATTAAAACATATTAGGCAATTAGTGAATGTGTAAGACAAGTCATATCATGGGAATCGTTGTTTAGTTTAGGTAAGAGCCTCTAAGAAATGTTTTCATTGTATTATTTTTTCAGTAAATTGCAGTAATTGCTCATCAAAACTTTTAAGTCTCCAGTCACTGAAATAATTTGAAAGTAACATTTGTATGTTTATACATTTCGTACAGAAATAGAGTCATCCATAAATTGTATAATACCTCTAAAGTTGAGTGCTCAGGACACTTTCAACACAGTGAGGGGTTTCTCTACAGCAGAACGAGTATAGTGCACCCACTAGTGGCTCTGATCACAAACTCAGTCTTCAAAGCAGAGAATATAGAGGGGGAAACATTTTTAAAAAGAATAAGGGTGGAATTTAGACCTGATTTAATATTCTTATCTATTTCACTTTTTTTTTTTACAGTCAGAATTAATTGGTTATGTCCTGATCATCTTTCATCCACAATAACTGAGTGTACTTTAGTAGTTTTTATTGGATAAGATGTTGCCAACAGAAGGGAAATGCATCAGAAACTATTGTTTTTTAGTACCTGATCTGATAGTGGAGGCAGTGAGTGTGAAGCCTCAGTCTCGTGTTAGGGGGATACTCCGTGTCTGCCTTCCTGCCTGCCTACCTGTCCGCCTGGCTGCCCTGCACAGTGAGCTGTCCGATGGGATCACGTCTAAATGTAGGAGTTCAGCTTTAAGTGTCCCCCTCCCAACTGAAATGCCACAGGCTCCCTTCACCTTTTTTGCCTCTGCTAGAGCAGCTCTGTGCTGAATCAACCCAGCCCCTGTAAGCAGAAAAAGAGGGAGAGTGACGTTAGAGTAAATGGTTAGAAAAGGGAGATATGGAGATGAAAGCTGGTGGAATTAATGCTGACCATGGAAGTAATAGAAAACAGGGAGAAATAAAGAGGAAACGATGATTCAAATTAACTAATAAAGACAGAGAGTTAGAAAGAGAGGAGTAAAATAGTAGAAAAAAGACACCCACAGAGCTCTGAGAGGTTAATCTTCCTCCAGTGTCACGGTGTCAGTTGGCAGTAAAAAGGATTTCCCTATGCTCCTACATGAGCTAAGTCAAAGATATGCTGGTAATAATGCACCCTTATAAAATAAAATAAACATAAAAGCATGAGTGTGTAAAGCATACATGTGACATGTCAGCATAAACTGTGTTAAATGCAGTTAATAGCACTATACTGTGGCATTTTTGCAGCCTCAAGGCAAGCACAGCTCTTAGAAACGTTGCAAAGAGACATCCCCCATTGTTATTTATGGTTCCCTTACATATTATGCACTGCGCTATTATATAAAAAGCTGCCTCGTCTCTTTTTTCTCTTCCTTTTTCTTTTCTTGCCTTCTACCTCCTCGCTTCTGGTTCTTTCCCTCAGTGGGAGGATAATCCGGAATCCTCTCGGGAAAGCTTTGATCTCCCACACATCTTCCCCACCATGTACAAACAACATCAGCCTTTAAGGCTCTCTGGGAACCTCTGTTTAGTTCCCAACGGTTTGGTTCTGATGTGACAATAACTTCTCATTAGTTAAGTATGCCAGCTATCATCAAGAACTCCACAAAAAAAGAGCCTTGACAAAATTGACAAAAGCACAAACACACCTTGAAATTGACCAGTGGTGCTGATGTAACAGTATATTCCAGTCAGGTGGCCCGAGCCTTGTACATTGCAGCAGTAGCGACACCTGCTCCAAGGACAGCCCATTGATTCTGCCAGTGAGGCAGACAAACACAGAAATTGATGACTGTGTTGGCAAGTGGCAGCCAGGAGAGAAATTGACACGTAAATGGTTGAGAGTGAGGGATGGATGAAGCAGAGGGAGGGAATGTTTTTTTTTTTCCAGTGGATGCATCAGTGGATGTGAGCAGAGCCGATGTGTGTGCTGTGTCCTCGTGACAGCTCAGCAACTACACCACGTCTGCCTGTGAAGGAAAGGGGAAGCCTCTCTCCTCCTGCCTCCTATCCTTTCCTATCCTCCTTTTCAAATGCCACCTAATGCTGTTGCCATAGCGTTTAGGTGTTCCGCTAATTGACATACACAAACACACACTGTCACTTGGCAGACAGAGAACCTGTGGGCTGATGTCCCCTAAATTGGGGAAGGATGCAATTATTTGCCATCTCTTCTTTTTTGTCATCTTCTCTGACCATCTTTCCCACTCTGCTTGTTAAAAATAGGCCCCTTGGCATCCTATATTATTATGGGATGCCAATAATGAACAGGCTTATGAGGTCTCCCCAGTGGTTGTCAAGAGACACAGAAGACTCAAAAGAGGGAGTGGAAGAGGAGCAGTTGATAATAGAGTTAATGGCGATGAAAATGCAGTTGATGTACGATCACATTCCTCAAAACGTGTCCTTCTCAGTTGTTTTTCTGTTGAGGGTGGGGGGCATTCCTTCACAATGGCTGACTTAATAAAAATGGCTTGAAGAGGGAATCACAGGGGCTTGGAAAATATTTGGAAAAAAGAGAATTTACATCCCAGTAGAAATATTTTACCTTACTGAATCACTCCTTCAAAACTTCAGATATACGTCATTGCTAAGCTGTAATTAGGGCTCCCCCTTCTCCCCGTTTTTGTCAAATCATGTGTTCTGACTACAATGTGTTGCTGGGGCTAGCAGAATGTAGCAGGGGAAAAAAAGACAGGAGGGAGAGAAAAGGGGAAAAACATGGAGAGAAAGCAGTGAGGGAGGGGAAGTGAGAGCAGCGAAGCGAGACAAATCCAGTGGAGGAACCCCCCCTCCAGTCAGATGAACATCGCTGCCTCACTCCCTCCTCCTTCTCCACCTCCTCCTATCTCCATCGCTGTGTTTTTCCCCTCCTCCCTTCCCTGCTTCCTCTCCATTATTCATCAGTGCACTGAGAGTCCCCAGCTCACGGCTCCAGCTGCTGCTGCTGCTCCAGCCGCTCCACCGAGCCCATTGGATCTCCTAGTCTGGCTGCTGCAACCTAATTTTCAACACAGCCGTCCGCCCCAACGTCTGCAAGCATGGATACTCAGAGCGGGCCCTTTTCTACAGCTAAGAGGGAGAGTGAGCCTTCATCAAACTGCTCTCTTTGCTGCTGAGAAGAGAAAGACAAGAGGGAAGAAGAGGGGATTTTTTTGGTGGTGAAAGAATCCTGTTGTCTTCCTCGATTTTTCCTTTTGGATTACAGTTCTGGCTTTATATAGGAACGAGACAACGGGGTCCAAAATGCCTGAAGCTAATTACCTGCTGTCGGTGTCTTGGGGTTACATTAAGGTGTGTGGCGCTTACCTACGTAGCTTGTTGGGATACCGCACTCATTTCATCGTACCTTTTTATGCTGTGTTGCTGTGGTATTAGTGTCTTATTTGAAAGAAATGTCAATAATATCACTTACATTTAAGATGATTTTTGGGATACTGTGTTAGCCTCATTGCACCAAAAGATATTTCCATCATCAGGGGTAGGGGTGGAGGGGGTGGGGTGGGGGGCTCTGACAGAATGGTGTTTTGAGGCTCAGGCTCCATCTTGAGCCCTCTGCAGAGCTGTGTGTCTGTATTTGTGCATGCTTGTGCATGCGCACTCATCAGTCTGTCATAAACATTTGCTGTTGCAGTGTCCGGGTCCCTGTGCACTTTCACATGCATCTGTTTATTGTGTCCATTTCATCTATTTGAAATTGTTCAAATATGAAAAAAACACTAAAGGATGTCATGAGCATTGTGCAGATTTTCCTCTCATCATTAAAATTCCTGTACACTGATGTAAGCCAAACAGCCACATGGGCTGCAAAAATGTGATTCTATGTAATCACAGTTAAAATAGTTTCCTGTGGGTAATTTTAGGGGTATTAAAAACTGGAGGCCTTTTTAAAGGAAACACAAATAACGATCTCCATCGTAATTAAGCCCAGGGCAAATGGATGGGGCAAACATACTGTGTCCCCCACTGATTCTGCACTGTAATTAAATTATATTCTTGACCGGATGGAATAAAACTGGGAACTGCTGTATTTTCCATTGAATCTTGTACCATAATTTTTCCCAGGTTTTCCCCCTAAGTGGAAAATGACGACATATTTTTCTCTCCCCCTCTTCTCTTTCTCTCCTGCAGTTCAAGAGAATGTTGAATCGGGAGTTGACGCACCTATCCGAGATGAGTCGGTCTGGGAATCAGGTTTCCGAATTCATCTCCAACACTTTCTTAGGTAAATGTTCTCCAAAAAAAGATCTCTCAAAATTAAATGAATAATGATAGTAATAAAAAAATTACTTATTCATACTTTATTATCCACCTTTATTCACTGCAGATTATAATTATGACACGCATGTTCACCAGTTCATACATGAAAATATCCAAATATTAGGTGGCTCACACAGATTCCCATTTTTCTAATGCTTTGCTGCAATATTTTGTGGAGGTTGAGTCTTTCTCATGCTGTTGAGCTGTGCAAGTTGTTCTGGCTGGCTCTACTGTGGGGGCGTACCATGAAAAAAATACTGCGCCATGAAGCTTTGTCAAGATGTTTACAGGATGTGGTTTGAAATGTTTTAAAGATTGAAGATTATTTCTTTGACATTTCAGAAATAAGTGTATTATATAGTGTATTGCATCAGTCATTTTGTAAAAGAGGCAATTCAATTAAAAGAAAGGGAGCTTCTTAACCAGAATTGGATTGTGCAAATTGTGTGGATTGCACCTTCAAGATCTGAGAATAGATGGCGAGCTGAATTTACATTTAATTATATCAACTCCAGAGACATTGCTTCTGGGGGGGGTTGCCACCCATATATTGCGCATCATGAAGATAGCACTGAATTAGTTTTAAGTTATAAGAAATCATTTTAAGTAGATTTTTTAGTAAATGTGGGAGAACAGCTAGAGTCGGATACATTAAGCTCAAGAGTAGCCAAGAAAATAATCTGAAGTTAAGTTAATAGATTCCTGACAAGCGAGTGAGGGAGGGCGCTGACGACAGAGACAGGGGAAAAAAAAGAGGTATAGAGGAACCCCCTTCACTGGCAATGAGATAAGCTTGGCAGATTGGGTGACTCATCCTCATCTTAATGCATCCCTGTCAGCAGGGACACCTTGTTGTCCCTTTACATCTCCCTCTCGCTCTTGCTGACCCGTGAATCCAGAGATGGTCATTACTTTGATAAAGAAATGAGGATTACCCCGCTGGTAGTAGAAAAAAAAAAGAGCAGGTAAACATTAATGAGAAGGGTAAAAATGGCAGCACAGCTGACCAGCAGGACTGTTTAATCTATCCATCCATGCATTGAAATTACTGTCACACCAGTAATGCACTTATATCTGCTTTCTATTATCTTCATAAAAGCATTGATTCAGGATCAGACAAATTTCATTTTCTGTATCTGATCAGCACAAATCTATATCAGTATATTGCAAACTATCTGCTCTCTACATTTTTCACTTGATGATGAGAGTAACTGGTAAAACAGTCCTCATGGAATTAGATTAATTTCCTGGATAAATTAACATCCCAGAGTTTTAATCGGGGATTATATGACTTAAAACAGCTGGTCAACAACATGCAGGCCTCTGTCTTCACAGAGATAATTTCTTTTGATCGGCCCAGGAGAAAAACACACCTTGCTTAAAACATACTGAAGTGGAAAAAAAGCCTGTTAACCCCCACCATCTTTGATATATCTGCATCTCTCACAGGAGAGCATATGGAGGTGGATTAAAGGAATCAGATAAAATCGAAACAAACGTAGGAGGTGACGGGATAGGGAACAGAACATTGCAAGATACAAAAGATATTTCCATTATCTCCTTAATTTTTCTCTGCTTTCTTTTACTTTTTAACCATAGAAAAGAATTCAGATGAAAATATGTCTAATACAAAACCCATGGCCATAAGAGGAACTATCCATGTGACTTGCTGACATATCAGTGTGCAGCATTCACTTTATATAAACTCTTATGTCAAAAAGAACATACATGGATAAAAGTTGTTTTGTACATATTGTATATAGGTCACATACACAAGTGCCACACAGTAGTGTTGATGATCATGAGCTGTAATAAATTAGAGGGTGGTCTATTGCTTTTCCCCTTGTTTCCCGTACAACACATGTTTGAGAGCGCTTAATTGCCCATTCTCAATTACCAGTGCAGAACAGAGCAGAAAGCGAGACGCAGGGAGAAAAGCAGAGACAGCGGTGCGAGAGAGCATGAGTGAAAGTGATTATTTGAATTACAGCTGGTAATTGAATAACCCTCCACAGGGGAAGGCTGATAGGCTGGCGATGAGTCGAGGCTTGATAGATGAGTCCGCAGCTCACATACATGCCAGTCCCTGCAGGATCTCTATCAATTCTACTGACTGCAGTAAACACAACCCTGTGTGGTTATTAACGAGATACTTAGTATGTGTTCTGTTTATTTATAGTGGGAAGACTGACATTTGGTATATTAAAAATGAAAGTCTTGCATGATTTTAGTCGGGGTTTTTTTCAAATTGTTTATTTGTGGCCAGTCCGAATGAAGTAAAAAGACCTTTGAATAAAAAAACACAAAAATCCCATTACTAAGTAAACTGTGTGCAGCTGTGCCTCAACTGTGTCGAAGCCCTAGCTCTCAGTCTGTCAGTGGACTGACCAACTGTATGAATGTGAAGAGAACAGTAGATGAGATATGAGCCACCTGCTGAGAGACTGGGGGGTGCGGGGGGGCGGGGGACACGAATGAACAGTGGGATCTCAGAGAAACACTGCAGGTGGATGAGCATGAATAAAAAAAGAATGAAAGGACATATGATGAATGAACAAGTGAGAGAATCAAAAGATCCCTCAGAAACTACCTTCTGCAGGTGTTTCTGCAGTGCACCTGGGTTCTCAGATAGCCGACATATCTCACCTGGATTTCATTGTAAAGAGCCTAGATTCAGACTTTATAATTCATCCAGAATTTTCTAAGAGAAAAAAAACCCTAAACATATATTTTCCACTCCCACAGACAAACAGAATGAGGTGGAGATTCCATCGCCAACATCTAAGACACGAGAGAAGAAGAAGCAGCAGAGGCAGCAGCTGATGACACAGATCAGCGGCGTCAAGAAGGTTTCTCACGGGCCCTCGCTCTCCAGCAGCAGCATCTCTCGTTTTGGGGTCAAGACCGATAAGGAGGAGCTGTTGTCCAAGGAGCTGGAGGACCTGAACAAATGGGGCCTGAATATCTTCACTGTTTCAGAGTATTCCAACAACCGACCTCTCACCTGTATCATGTACGCCATCTTCCAGGTATGGAGCATCCTACTTTCATCTGTATTATACAGTATAATGTGCATAAGTCTGCATTGTGTGGCTTATATAAGTATTTCTGTTCTAAAACTAGAGTTGTGTTCTTTTTCCCAGGAGCGAGACCTGTTAAAGACATTTAAGATTCCCATGGATACGTTTGTGGCCTACATGATGACATTGGAAGATCACTACCATTCAGATGTGGCCTACCATAACAGTCTGCATGCTGCTGACGTAGCCCAGTCTACACACATCCTTCTCTCCACTCCTGCCCTGGATGTAAGTATGTCTAAAGGGATATATTTTGTCTTAGTTATACTCAGTTTGCGGTATAAGTGATTAGTATTACCGATGTGGGCCTCAGAGTGCGTCCAGAGAAATAGGGGAAAACTAAATTAGAGGAGTAAGCCTCTTCGTCACCAATATTTTTCTACGATAGCTTTGAAAATCTCCATATTCTCCCATTGAAGTTTTTTCAGCACTTCTTTCGTCCAGTAGTTGTGCCTTCATTTTTGTTTTTCCCTGCACACATTTTGTAACAGCTTGTACAATACAGTTAGGTTAATAAAGAGATTTCTGCCAATCAATAGATAAAATGCATATTTGTATCACTTTGTCTTTTCTGATTCTATTTTTTAGTAGTTTAAACTTCTTTCCTGTCTCTTTCACAGGCGGTCTTCACAGATCTTGAGATCCTTGCAGCCATCTTTGCTGCAGCTATCCATGATGTTGATCATCCTGGAGTATCAAACCAATTTCTTATCAATACCAGTAAGTCCAAAATATTTGGTTACACAGAAAGGTTAATTTTAACTGGTGATCCTGTGTGAGAGAAATAAAAGCATTTAAACACATAACAGCTCACTTAATTAAATCTATCTTTATTCACTGTGCAGACTCTGAACTAGCCCTGATGTACAACGATGAGTCTGTGCTGGAGAACCATCATTTGGCTGTGGGCTTCAAGCTGCTACAGGAGGACAACTGTGATATCTTCCAGAACCTCACAAAGAAGCAGCGACAGTCCCTGCGCAAGATGGTCATTGACATGGTAACATATCTGGAAATGCAGTTTAATCTATTCTTCATTTAAAAAAGGAAAAACTTTGATCTTCTTTTCAAATTGCCCTCACAATGCTAATCATGCATGTTGTCCTCCCCCTCTTTAATGCAGGTTTTGGCCACAGATATGTCCAAACACATGAGTCTGCTGGCTGATCTGAAGACAATGGTGGAGACAAAGAAGGTGACGAGCTCTGGAGTACTGTTGCTAGACAATTACACCGACAGGATACAGGTATGTGTTACTTCTAGATGAAGGGTAATAAAATAAATACCTTAAACGTTAACATTTGGTCTTCAACAATCTACTTTTGCAAAATTCTGTGACACTCTGCTGTGCCATTTCAGTTTGTGGTGTATCCCAATGGTCTTGATAAATCCTAAATTTGTTGTACTTTGTGAAGATAAAGATAGCAATCCAAAATAAAGTTCAATAAAGTTGTCACAAATGTGTCTATTACTAAAAATCCAATATGCAACATTTACAGGTGCTGCGTAACATGGTGCACTGTGCTGATCTGAGTAACCCCACAAAGTCTTTGGAGTTGTATCGTCAGTGGACTGACCGCATAATGGAGGAGTTCTTCCACCAGGGAGACAGAGAGAGGGAGAGGGGTATGGAGATCAGCCCCATGTGTGATAAACACACAGCCTCTGTGGAGAAGAGCCAGGTATGCAGCAAAAGACAGAACAACTGCTGTGCTTAGGGAGGAATGTAAAAATGACCATACATGTTACAAAACTTACAAAGAAACATTTAACACTCTTTTGTCTTTTCCAGGTGGGTTTTATTGACTACATCGTGCATCCTCTGTGGGAGACCTGGGCCGACCTGGTACACCCTGATGCCCAGGACATTCTGGATACATTAGAGGATAACAGGAATTGGTACCAGAGCATGATTCCTCAGAGTCCTTCCCCGCCCTTCTATGACCAGGGAACACATGGACACAGTGGAGGCACGGGAGGACAAGGCGGAGGGGAGAAATTTCAGTTTGACTTGACCTTGGAGGAGGAGGACTTGGATGGAATAGAGAAAGATGGGGAAGGGGAGGAAGAAGAAGAGGTAGAAGAGTTAGAGGAGGAGGAGGACAGTCTTGGAGATTGTCGCTCTCCTCCCTCTGGCTATTTGGACAGTCAGGCGCCTGAGGACGGTACCATGATTGAACCCACAACGGCAATAGAGATTGTGACACACGAGGCATCGCCCACAGACACATAGGGCTTCCATTACCAGGCTCACATGGTGATTTGAAAGTTTTTGGAAAAGAGGCAATATCCTCTTGCAGCTGTGCTTTTTATTCAGCCCACAGAAGCAAGGGCTTAGTTTTAGCCCACATGGGGGCATCTTGCACTTGGGTGTTTGAAGCCAGACACGGACGGACAGTTTCAGAGAGGCGGCTTCAGAGTTCTCAGGAATTAATTACTGCGAACATTTGAGTCTCGATGGACAGACGAGGAGAGTGGAACTTGAAGGATTTCAGCCAGTTTAGAAAACAGTTTCTATTATTTTCTGGACTGGCATTAAATGGACATTGACACTACTGAAAGAAGTTTTGTACCTGAAGACATTTTTACAGATATATGATCTAGAAGTAGCATAGAGTAAGATCTACTGATGGATACACATTTGTATAGCAAGAGAAAGTGTTTACTTTTTTTCTGTACCATTTGTCAAAGGACTTTTGTGTGCCTTTTTTTACTATTGTCTTTATATAGTTTTTTATTTATTGAACACTCTAGTGTCTGTGAAATGTTTTTCTTTTCTTCAACGAAAATTACAAAAAAAAAAAAACTTTTTTGTACGTCAGAAAGATAAGTCTTCCATCTATTGGGCAATAGAGAAATCCAAACAAATGTCGACAAACTCATCTACAGTAAATGGGAAGCATGTACACACACATTAGTCCAATTTCTTTTTCAATCTGAGCACAAGTTTGTCTTTACATGTGGAATTCAAACATTCATGTTCAGTCAAGGTTCATGTTACATGTTTATTTTGTTGCTCTCTGTATCAGACATCAGTCAGTGAAGGTCACCTAAATTTTTATTGGACTGCAAACCATTGAACTTTCCTACAGTTTCACACCAAATTTATCTCAACTCACTTTACGGTGACATGTTCAGAAGAGATATAGAACCGTATGTTTCAACTTCATTGTCAGCTATTTCTGCATATGATCTGCAATTATTGGTACATTTGAGTTGCATTATTCAGTCTGAAAATGTATCCATTTATTTGGTTGTGAAAAGAAACCTAGAATGCAAGTGGGACTGAAACATATACATCATGATATCAGGCTTCTTAGGTCAATGATAAAAGAAATCAAGTTGGCCAAGGACAAAATGCACAACAGCAGCGAGTCTATTTTTAGCCCACAGGTATGCTGCACTCCTAATAATCCTGTTAGTTGGAGCAAATTCTGACCCCAGATCTGTCTGATGTAAAGCCCCCCCCCTGCCCATCTGCAATCAGGCCCAGACCAGATGATTAAAGGTGCTCTTACAGTGGCCTGTCTGAAAGGAACTCTCAGACCTTCATCAATGGCAGTATTCACATGGTTTACAAAACCCTCGGGGCTCCACGATCCCAAAACAATCAGGCTTGCCGTTTCTTTCTTCACGATAAAAATCCCAGAAGTGCTGCTTCTGCTCATTGACGTCAAATGAAATTTTTCCCTCAGCCTCTGCTGTATCAGGTTTCCAGGTCAGTCTGGTTATTACCATTTTTCCAAAGGCAGAATTGCTGGATTCAGCATGGAAGACAGTTCAATTAAAAGAGGAAAAGAAAAGAGAAATAATTAGGTGCTCTTGCTTGAACCTTTTTTTTTCATCACTAATATGCTGCAGAGCATAGTTTGAAAATGGTTTGCAGACCTCTGGCTTTCATACAAGTTTACCGATACTCAAAGGTACTTCACTGAATTTCTCGAAAACATGCTTAAGTGGCAATCATTTGTGATCAGTATGTGTGTTTCTTATTGAAGTACACCTCTTTGTGTGCGTGTCTGGCCTTATCCAACATCACTTCACACCTTTGTCTTCACTGTTTGTCACAAGGAGCTCAAGTTGGTCCTTTTTGCTGTTTATAACAGTGTGTATTTATTCTATACTTTAAGCTTGTAAATAAGATATACTGGTTCAGTGTAAAATCTATTTTAATTTATATGCACTTGCATTACCTGGAAGTGGTGGTGTCTAATGTGTAGAAGACTCAGGATTAGAGTCTTTTTTTATAAATGTATTATATATGGTTTTTATATAAATATATATATAAGTATATATTCGCACAACATTTTGAGTGCCCAGCAGAGCAGCAGCTATAGACATGTTGTCATTTGAAAACCTTGTAACTCAAAAACAACCTTATTTTTAGATTTAAAAAGCATAACATTTTTTATCTAATTTCACAGAAAGGGGAAAACTAAATATTAGCATGACACATCGACATTAAACCAAAAAGTTGTCATCTTTGTCTTCTGACTATCAGTTCATTTATATTTCTTAAATAATAGCCAGACTTCTACAGAGGACTTTAAATATCTATTTTTCCTTCTAATAATCAGTTTTTAACAAACTGACTACAAGGTTTTCATCTGACATCAGTATTTTGCTAACCCAAAGGCGACACAGAGGACAAATTAAACGGCATAGACTTGGATATAGGATCTATACAAGTTAGCGAAGGAATACTGAAGCTTAGTCAATGCTTAGTTTCCAAGTAAACAAATAGCTTAATTTTCTCTGAGCAGCTTGTCTTAACTTAAGCTTCTCTATTCAACATTGGAATGAAGATTGTTGATATATCAGTCCAGAAACAAGTTTGACTAACAAACACCAAAAGTCTCCTTTTACACTTAACGCACTTCATGTAAAATTAGGGGACAGTATTGGTAGCATGCTACAATACACCCAGCACTGACGTGAATTGTTCAGAGTTGACAATAAAATATGATTTTATGTAACTGATTGTGCAAATGTGTGAACTCTTCTGGCCAAACTTGTTAGCAGTTTTGAAACTCAAATTTGTCAGTATTAACATTATCTATGTTCAAGCTTTTTTAGGTCCTTGTTGTGTCCAATTGGCTAGCCAGATTTAGCACTATCTGCATGGAAGATTTTTTTTCCCTTTTCTGTTTTTTAAGTTGTCAAATATGTTCAAGTCCACCACTTGTTGTAAGTGGGTTATTAAATGTTTTACACAATGTATGGTATTGTAAATTGTGTTCAAAAGTAAATCTGAAATACTTTTTCTATGAAGTGATTAAAAGAAAAGCATGAATATATTACTTCTGTGTCTGCTCCTCCCTTATGGCTTTCTTCCCTCACAATAAGTGTGAAAAATAAACTGGGTCAAAGTCGTGCTTCTGGTGGATTCACACACGTTTGTCATGTTTCATTAGGCTATCTTTCCATTCACAGAATCACAAAAAAAATCAACAATTACAGAGCACCTGGGTCCTATTCCATTATAAAAGCTTGCATGCAAAACTGTATTGACAGTGTCCTAAAAGTCCTGCTAGAGGTCCCTGCCGGCATGTTTTGCTCTAACACCATAGACGACTGACAAATTATTAATAACTTGCAACATAACCCTGCAAAATGATCTGCTACAAATAATATTAATAATGATAATAATAGTAATAGTAGTAATAATACAACATTACAACTTAAAATATAAGGCTGCTACGTACAAAAAAGACACTAAATTAACCACATTTCACAAACAAATAAATGTCTGTTGAAGTTAGTTGAAAGTTTGTCAGTAAAATATTAATAGATAGACGTAAACAAAGACAGGTCAGAGGACCTAAGTCCATCTTGAGAATCTTATTCACAGTGCTTATCCCCATTAAAATGGGTTTTGACATCAACCATGCAACTCTTCATTGTGTTTGCTGCCTCATCACAGAGCTTTGGCTTTAATGTGATGGAAACACGGTGTGACACAGATTCAGCACTACAGCCCACATACAGTCTGACAGGGTTGTCCTGATGTGATGTAAAGCTGCGTCATACATACACACGCAAGGTGTTAGCACATACACAGACATAGAACAGACGTCTGTTGTATGTTTTAGGTTTTTTCCCAACATGCATGTCACCAATTAGTGACGACCATTCAAACATCAAACCTTCAAGTCTATCCAATATGGCATGTTTCTTTCTTTCAATAATTAGAAGACAGTTGTGATTAAAATTAAATAGATAAACAATCAAAAGAAACAAACTAAGGTTTTTTTTGTTTGTTTTTTTATTTAACACATGTAAATGAGCTTCTGCTTTAGTCCTGCAAGTATATAATTTAGTAGAATATCTAAACTACCACAGAAGATTTTGGATGAATCTGGTCTCAATTTGGGAAACAGAAGAGCTATTCACAAATGCTGCAAATAATCCCAAAGTTTATTAGTTTGTTACATATTTTTTGGGGGGGGTTACCGTCTAATGACCGTTAGGTGTAGGAACCAACACATTTTCTTTTTATCTTTTTTTTTTTTCTTTCCCTGGATTCCATAGCAAATCCTCTTAGTGCCAGAACAGATCCAAAGCAGAGATTACCAACTTTAATGGTATTCCATATTCCCAAATACCTTGGATTATTTCACTTTAACATTCTTTCAGAAATATACTACATTCAAGTGTGTACACGTTAACTTCATTCATTCATACATTAGCTGAAAACATTTAAAAGGACTCCTTATAATGCTACTTTGTATTTCCTCTGCAATAATTTTGTAAAGAGAAGTGAAAAACTTGTTTATATCTTGCATGTCTATGTGTCATACCAAACCACGAAACCATGAACTGTTAGAGCCTTTTCCAACTATTTTCAAAATAAGGTACATCTTTCTATCACTGATAATTGGCCTCATTATAGGCCATTGTAAGACTAAGACAAAGGAGAACTCGTTCAAACTTGAACTTAGAATTCCATGAAATGCAAAAGAAGCTTGTGCTAATTTCCCTCCATGACCTTTCATAGGACCCTGCCTCTCGCCCGATGACCACTGGGACAGCCACCAGCCCCCCTGCAACCCAACCAACGGATTAAGTGAGTATAGAAAATGGATGCACCTTTCATAGGGTTTCACAGTGACAACAAGAGCCCTAGAGCTGCTCTTACATCAGCTAAAATAATCTTTGTAATTTGTCACCTTATTTTCCCTCCATATCTCCTACATTTTTTTTCCATTTTCAATTTAGCTCACATCCTTGAATCTTCATGTACAGGCACCTGCTTTAAGATTGTCCAATCTCCTCCTATTTCTTGCACCTCTTTGTTGAATTCACCTACTTCCCATTGAGGGAGTGTTTCCTCTCCTTGATTCTGACATAACCTACTAAAAAGAAGAGATCCAATTTGATGAAAGCTACTTACGTACATATATTACATATGGGACAGGAGCCATCTCCTGTCACTCCCTTTCTCAGGCCTACTGGGATGACATGAGTTACCTAATAAAGCTAAAAAAAGAGCAAACGATCTCCCTGCAGTCTTCATATGTGACACCACTTAACTTCTCCCTGAAGAGGCACAAAGGAAGAATATTAAGGAAAGATATTTTCAGCTTAGAAAAAGGAAATGGTTTTCATGGGCGGTAATAGGAAATTGGCTCAAGGCCTGAGAACTCCCAATTGTAATTTCAACTTGTAGATGAATAAGAATGACTGAATGAAAAAGATGGAAAAGAAAAAGGGTAGTGTTATATGGGCTCATTCTAACCTTAACCAATTAGACCAGTGGCCAGAATGAAATGTGTGCCCTTTGAACCTCACGTGTGTACTGTAATATCAAAGATTATGAACCAAATAAGGCTGCTCTCACCCCTGAACCCCTTACAGACTGATTCTTGGTCAAGAATGTTCAGAGTTGTAAGCAGGTGTTTGTTTTCATGTTTCCAAACTCTAATAAAGCAACTTTGGTGCCAATACCTGACCAAATCATGAGTGGAAATGAAACAAAATTGATAAAGATCGTCTCACTGAGGCTCACAAGAAGAACAATCTCATGATGGACTCTAATCAAGCGTCTTTACAACTCCATTCCTCCAACAGTGAGGCGTGTTTGTTGTCATATAAGCATTTGCCATCTGTAGTTGGGTTTCCATTTACTGGAGAAGCAAATTTGAAGTGATCTTTTGAAAAGCTTCTGATTACTCAGATGTATGTCTTTTTCTGAACAGGCCAAATTTCTGCATGCAAGCCTGAGGACCGTAACTTCAAAGCCACAAACATAAACATGTTGCTATCGTATGAGTTCTTCACAGTGAGAAACAAACATTACAGTTTCTTTTCCAGTAAAATTTGCATGCAAGCTAAGTGCATTGTGTTTCTCAGATTTAATCTTCCAGGATCAACAGCTCACATGTTAAATATTGTTTAAGCATCAAATATGAGTCTTTCTGGATTGATAGGTAGAATGAAGGTAGAATGAGCAACATCCTTATTGGGACAGCGAAAGCAGATCCTGCAACCTGAAGCAGTTTTGCAGTTATTCAACAGTTAAAGTTTTGACTTGATGCTGTGATCAAGGACAAGGTAAAAAAATATTTTTTGGATCCTGTCAAACAGAATTTTTTAGAAAGGATCAATGGGTACTTAATGGGTATCAATGGCTTATTAGAAATAGAAAATAGAGAAAAAAACATTTTTCACATGCATAGAGGAGAGGGCAGCTGATGTAACTCCTTTAAGTTGAATACTGTAGCCCAAGGCTGCATTGAAATGTCACATAATTACATTTAAGGCCTCAAAGCCAATCCAATTACGTTTCAGACTTCTCTATCTCTTAGACTTTTCTTCAAACAACTGTGCAGGACTTTTTTCACAGCAGTCTAAAAGAGAACAAATCTAATTGTTCTTATTATGTCCTCCAAATTAAGCATTTTGCAAATTAGCTGTTTTCTTCAGCTAAAAAAGAATCAGTCAAATCCCTGAAATCAGATGCAACATAAAGAGTTAACAATAACTGCATTGCAGAAGAATTTTTTTTATCAGTAGGAATTCAAGTGAATTGTAATGGAAAAAAGACTGGCGCTGAACACTGCATAGGAGTCTCAGTCTAGACATATGTAGGAAAATTTAATTGATCTGGCCTTTAATGTTAGGTCACCGGGCGTCCAAATTAATGGACTGTCTAGTCTTGCTAATGGACAGAAATGTTTTGGTATGGAGAATATTGTGAATCCACTTGAAGTACGGCATAGGTTTGTTTATCAGGTATGTCCAGGGATAAGAGCAACCCACTTCAGTGTGAGGGACAGTGGGGTTTTTTTCTTTATACAAAGAGTTTGCACTTTACATTAATTTTCTTTGTACTGACTTGGCACAGACAGGCTATATAAATTATTTCGAACTAAATGAGAGATCACACATAAACATGCATATATATACATGCAAAACAAGTTTTCTATTTTTTTTTATTTTAGAATTTGTCATACAGCAACAACCAGTTCTGGATATAGAGGGTTGACCACCTTCTGTTTCAATGCAAATTTTGCATCCTTTTGGTTTTACAGCTGGCTACATGTGGCTATATATACATACATACATATATATGTCTTAATCGTAATCTAATTTACGGAGAGATTATAAAGTAGATGTGGATGCACACCAGTGGCAGCCTGTTTAAAGAACCTCTGCAAGTCTTTATATCAGAGCTCCACACTGACTAGTTGCTTTTTTTCTAACAAATTTTAATTAAGGAGCAAACTTTTTAAAATTTTCTTTTATATATGATGTATTTTTCCCCCGAAGAAGAGACATAACCAGGAAGCTATGTAAAAATGATGTTGCTGTCATGGACATCATAGCCAAGATTCCATGATCCCTAATGTTGGAAAAATATAGTACAAATAACATCTGGTTGTGTGAGCAGTGGTGAAGTGTACTGTTGAGCTTTTCTTTGCAATAGCTTCATCAAAATGTGCTGCATCCACTATCTTTTACTATATAAAACTATTAAGAAGTCAGATGTTAAGTATGCATTACTGTCCGTGGTGGCAAGATGGTTACAGCTTCAACAAAGCATAAGCACAAAACTTGCTTTGCAATACAAAAGCAAGTGGTACAGAGTCTTGCGCTGGCTGCTCTTACCACTAGCTGGCAAAGCTTATGAATTTCAAGCACCCATCTGATCACAAACAGTCATAAATGATATTTCCAGCAGTGTTGGAGCCGGGACTGATTTCGCCCCTCTAACCAACAACAGCGTGTCAATAAGCTGATTCTGCAATGCTAGATCGATGTGTGTAAACAACAAAGCGATGCAGTGCTGCGATGTCTCTGTTTGGCATGTGTGAATTACAAAGAAGAACAGCACAGGTTAACAAGGGTATGTGAAAGAGCCTATTGTTTGCGACACCTTTAAAGAAGAGGGCATCAGCTCACCATTGAGCAATATATCCAACTGAATTTAACTTTGTCAACACAGAAGAAGTTCAAAGTATTAAGAAGGGAATGAACTATGATGTCTAAATATTGCAAGGAAATAGCCATTCTTATCAAACAAGCAGTGGCAAAAGAAATCACAGGTGCACAAAATGCTATAATTCTTAACCCAAATCCATAGTTTAAATAATTTGATTGGGACAAAGGCAGACAGATTAACTCACTTGTAATGTTACTTTGGAAACATTATGTGCAGTTACAATCTATTTTGACACAATTGTTTGGTTTTACACAGAAAATGAAAGAGACAAAGATACATTTTTCAAGCAGCCTTTGTCTGGTTATTTGGTCCATATGAGGGTACAGTTGAGTTTACTCAGTAGTTTGTTTTAACAGAACCAAACACATTAGACAAAGAAGCAACCAACATCACTTGGGAATAAGATCCATCTGTAGTACAGACCTACATTTGTAGGTCTTATGGATTTAATAAACAACAATACCTAATATTTTCTCATATTTCAGAGTTAAGTACATTGTCCAATTTGTTGTTATATAGCCATGCCTGTGGGGAGTAAAAAACAAGAGGTTATCATTTGACATAACCTTGTCATTGTTCACACCGAGTTGTATGGCAACCAAAACAAGCTTCACAGCTGACTTGATCTCATAAATATGAGTAAATGAGAAACAACGATCACTCTCTACTCGTATCATAAAGTACCAGATCAGTCTTTTTTTTGGTTTATGGTCAAAACAGAGTGTTGTTTGAATTTCTGCTTAATTGAAACGCTTAATTGATATACAACAGCTTCGGTAGCAGAATTTTCTTTTTTTGGCAACAGTCCCAATGACTCCATCCAAAAGAGGCACAGTAAAGGTGAAATATAAAAGGCATACAGTAAGCGAAGCAGCTGCATGCCCCAGACTTAAGACTGAAATGAAAAGATCTAATCAGCTTCAACTCAGTCAACAGACGCAGTGAAAGGTCTCACTGCCTTGAGCTACTTCACCACACAAAATGGCAAATTCATTAGAACCCTTTTTAGCCCTCTGGGGTTTGAGTCGTAATGACGTCATGCGATCTGATCACGCCAGCGTGATCATAGACCTCAGAGGGCTAACACTCAAATGAACAGACATAAGAAACTAATCAACTGCCTTAAATGTTGACACCAGTGATTATGTACAAGAGTAAGTTCCTGAGTCAGAACTAGAAAGACAAATACACTTGTAAAGTGGTTTCTTTTTCGATTTTCCTTGGCACAGCTGTGTCACTGAACCCTTTGGCTCTAAACTTGATAATCATTTGTTGCTCTCACGCACTCTTGCCAAATCACAAAGATCTGCAGCACATGGGAACAATTCTTTCAGTTGCATGAGAGCTTTTGAGATGACATGAGTGTGCGTGTCTTTTACTCATTGTTCTCATGTAACACCATTCCTTACAACTAAAATCCTGTTTCAGAGCATTTACAGTCAATGGCAGACATGTACAGGTTAACTGCAAAGCGTGAACTAGGGTTATCACATTTAAGAACTTATCCTCTAACCACTATGCAACCATACAATCAGATAAGATATTTTCATGTACTCTGCTGCTTACAGCATTATCCTGATGGGTCCTGTTTGTCAGATCAAATGTATTCACCCAAGCAATAAGTTGTAGTTGAATTCTTAATCTCCAAGCAAAACCCCTCTTTTTTTTTTTAAGAACGAGGAGGTAGCGCCTTTAAATTGTAACATGTTATAAATTAGCTTTGAATCACTTACACACTTTGAGCAAATATGCTATGAACCCCAGGAACATTTTTCCAGAGGGTGTGAGAAGAGCAAAAATACAGATAATTTCAAATGTAAAACTAAAAGTCCATTTAGTCTGACTGTTTTTGTGCGTAGTTAAATGTTATGTTGCCAGTAATAACAGTCATTGTGATTTTTAGTTTTTTCTGATTCTTCCTTTTTGTATAAATTCCTATTTAATTGGTATTCATTCGATCTAAAACGTACTTTTTTAACGTATTATTTTATTTTTTGTCATATGATACATTTTTTCTAAAGAAATTTGGCGCTTTTTCTCCTGAAATATAGATAAACGAATACCTAATGATAAATATTTTATGTGTTTACCGTAGTCTGATAATGTCCATCTTCAATATGTGGGTAATGTTGACTCACTTGAGAAGCAAACCAAGATAACCACGAGCTGCTGAGAAACAGTAGTCTCGCTCAGTACGTTCCACTCACTTGGTCAGCATGTGTGGAATTAAACAACAAACTGTTATTATGAGGCTATAGGTATTCCAGGAATCTATTAACATAAAGTACAGAAAAACCCAACAGGAGCAAATGTCAGCTGAAGCCTGTTAGCAACTGCAGAAGGAGAGTTTGCAGTGTCAATAAGTAGAGTATTAAAGCTAAAACTCAAAATAAATGCACGCATCAAAATGGACATTTGTTTGTTCATTGTTGAACAAACAAGTTGCCAGTTGCAGAAGCATGGCAGAAAAAGAGAGCCAAGAACAAAGATTTCACCAAAAGAAATAATTAATTAATATGATTTCAATCTCGTGAAGTTCTTCTTTGTTTGTACAGATGTACCCGTTTTTCTACGTGGGAGCATTGAGCTATCTTACTGGGAATATTCTGTCCTCGTGGATAGGCAATGTTCCCTCCATATGTTGACTGGGCTGTGTTCACGAGTCTGCGCAAGAGTCTGTGAGTGAATGAGCGCACATGCAGAGTGAAGGTGAGTGTAACAGAGAGCCAGACAGGAGACGCAGTGAACCAGGCTTTTAATGGGGCTTTTCCTTTAACATCGTATCACAGAGATGACCAAGACTTCTCTGAGATCAGGTTTCCACAGCAACAGTGCCTTGAATAGAAAGACACATTCTCTAGTGGGATAACATCACCGCAGTCACATGCTGGCAATGTCTCGCACAGCACGTACCAATAAAGATAAACAGAGATACACATTCATACCTGCATGTGCAGATAAAAACAGACTATAAATCAAACACGGACAAATTACAAGAAAATTAATAAAATAATTACTCTTTCAGAGCCTGACTGTGCTTGAAAGCATTTAGATCTTTGAATCTGTCCTTTCCAGTGAGTTGACTTCAAAGAGTCTAATGGGTTGACAATTCTAATATCAGACAACAAATATGCAGCAATCCAGAAGCGGTGTTTTACCAAGCCCTTTTCATGCAAATGTGGTACATAACTATCAGTCATTAAGGTGAGAACATCTTATCATGTCAGAAAGAACAACTAAGAAACACAGAGCTGTTGTTGTTGAGTTCAACATCAACAACAACTCTTCTTGACAGCAACCTACACAAGCAGGATGATGCACCACTATAAGTGACTTGTGGCCCTCCACACTCCCCAGATCCTAATCTCGTAAAGCATTTGTGGAATGCACTGAAACAACCCCAATTCAGAGACACCTCCCTGCAACCCCCAGGACCCAAAGACCAGACACTACTGGAGATTCATAAGGTATCATTTCCATTCCAGCACAGGGGAGAGTTTTTATACCTGATATAACTCTTGGACAGCTTTTAAATTTATGTGGCTGACTGGTGTATGCACAGTCAGTCTAAAATATATTGATTTTATCTTTTCTAATAAAGCGAATTGTATGTTAGTTTGCAGGCCCTTCTTCAAAAGGGATAAGCCAAAAATAACTGGGAAAAATGCAGAAAGTGAGATGATTGATGAGAATATTGATTAAATGCTACAAGATTAAGACTAATCATCAACACATTTGATTGCATTTGTCACAAAAAAAGTATAAAAAATAAAAATAAAATCAGTGGTGCTTCCTTCCTGTAAAATGTGTTTTACGTATCGTGTCCTCTGTGGAACTTAATTAAACTTAGTTAAATATATTGGGGTATAGACTTACTAGTCTGGGGAAAAAACAAATAAACAAAAGAGAGACTTGAGCTCTGAGGAAACCGAGATGGAGTAAATACAATTATTAAACACAACCCAAAACTTTAACAGGCAGCAATAGTTAATTAAAGAATTTACTTAATAAATCCCTTTAGATGAAAATATACCAAAATGGTTACTCCTGCTTGACTGAATAATGGAATTGGTAAAGGAAAAAAACACTGACTGTGATTTGAAGATGGCTTACTTGCTTTACTCTCTGATATACATATGTCCATTATCTGTCTATACAGTGGAGACATATGTCATATATACCAGCAGGATTTTACCTTTTCACAACAACAACAAACTAAATGTCTTTCTGCATACTGGTCAGCACGCAAATTTTCTGCTCAGGTCAATCGGTGTCATGCTGTAATTTGAAAAGACTGAGCAGGGAAATACTTCTTTGTTATGCAACACCATTGAACTGCATGTCAAAATATTGTCATTTGCCTGAGGAAATTACTTTCCTGGAAGACTTTGATTAATTATTAGCCAACAGTTAACTTCCATACTAAAAAACAAATATCATGTAGTAGCTTATAAAGAGCAAAAATATTTATTTACTGTGTGCAACTACACACTTACCACCATTTTTCAAAGTGATGTTTCACACAGTATTCTTCTAAATATTAACAGTTACATTAACAATTAACAATGAAAATTCCAACAACAAAGTAGGCCCTACCTCACATTTTCCAAAATCTTCCCAAATCTTTTCCCCCTAAAAATAATGGTATAGTGGCCAGAAGTGAAAACTCACCTTTATGATATCTATATATGTATATATATATATATATCCTATAATCCTATAATCAGTATCATTATATGATTTTAACTTAATGGAATTTAATAATACATAATAATTCACAATACAAATTTTACTTTTAGTGACACATGTAGCGAACCAGGAGATATGTCACTTCCGGTGGCCATATTGGATCGACTGGAAGGGAAAAAAAACGTTGAATGTCTATACCTTGGTGTAAAAGACTAAAGAGGAAAGACTTTAGAGGACGACCTTACAAGGGTTACAAACAACCGTAAGTATTAGGATAATCTCTGAGAAATATCCTGGTTGACACCAGCCTCTTGCTAACGTTTCTTCAAGCTTTATTTCAAATGTAAACACGAGTGCTAAGTGAACGTAATTTGAAATTGAAAACATTTACTAGCTTGCGTTTCAATTTTAAATGTTGCTGCTGTCTTAAAATAATGCGAACTCGTATATTAGGCTGCTTAATCATAACAGCTACAGGAATAAGCTAGATGGATCTACTAATATAGCATAATGTGTTGCAGATGGTAGAACCCTGATTACTTGACAAAAAGGCACAACCCCGGCATTGTGATTAACACTACAGTTCTGTATTGCAGTAAAGCTTTCTGCAGCCACAAAAGCATCCCAGTAAGTGCATAAAAATTTAATAGATGATAGGACGAATAAGGTATAACAATGACTTTATTTGGCAAGGTAGTAGACTGCAAGAGTAAGTGGAGGCATTTAGCTCGAGTTAACATTAGTGAACTTGGTTTGATGTAAAACACAGTATCTGAAGTCAAAATTAAAAGCCAATAGAAATACACAGAGATTGCTATATTTATTTTAGAGCTGCTACAAAGAGGAGTGAAGACATGGGAAGCTGTAAAAATGTAAATAGAAAGTGGTCCTGTTCTATGTGGCCATTTACTGTAAAAGATTCACTTACAGCCACAGGGCTGGCCTGTGTATTTTAAGAGTCAAGTTATTGTTCTCATAACTATTGAGACTCTGTTTAGAACATCATCCTTCCTGAAAACAAATCATATCTATCATTTCTGATTGCAGGAATCTTATTTTTCAATTTTCCAAATCTCAGTTGCACCCAAGACTGCTGTCACTTGATCTTAACAACTTTAACTTTAACTTGTGAGTTATGTCACAAGTTAAAGTTGTGAGTTTACATTGAGACCAGTGTCGGCTGTATTTTATTGCTCTTTTTATTGTTGACAAATTGTCAAGTCAGAGTCAGTTTGGTGCTATGGTTACATGTTGAAGTACTTCAATACTAATATTTGCATTTTATTCCTACAGATTAAGTAGGCTCTGTTGGTTGTTTGCACTTAGCCAGTGGTAGTTGTTTATGTTTTTTAGGAGCCAAAATCTAATTAATTGTAAACTCATGAACTTTAGGAATGTGTTTACAGTAGCTTTCAAATCCATACAAATTTACACTGGGATTAAAACTTGTCGGATGACCAGTTGCTCTTGTAGATACGTTAAGCACGTTTTGTAGATATGTATTTACTGTGCAAATTGAAGAAATTAAGTACTCCTCTGGGTTTTGTGAAGTGAAGACTGCAAAAAACTGCTCTCAGATTGACCTGGTCTGGTCATTACGTTAGATACCAATAGTCTTGAAAACGGGGCACAATTAGACGGTACTTAGTACTCAATGTAAACGGTTAGCAGCTAGTTGTATAATATAGGGTTGGAGTCCAGATACAACAGGGGGGTATG
Organism: Leuresthes tenuis; assembly: GCF_036924035.1. NCBI lineage: Eukaryota > Metazoa > Chordata > Actinopteri > Atheriniformes > Atherinopsidae > Leuresthes > Leuresthes tenuis. The sequence goes on along the minus strand of NW_027325361.1, from coordinate 8,781,389 downwards.
AGTGGTCCTGCTATGTGAGTAATTATGTTCTTTCAGCAATGTACTGATGTCGATTCATTCAAGTCGATTAGCCGAGCTCCCTTTTCTTTGTGAGATTTGGCTCAACTGAAAGATATTTATCATTTGTTTGGACATTGATAATTTCATGATTAATTAGTGGTGCTTATTTCTTGAAAGGACTGAATCAAACTATTAGGAGCTAGACGCCATCAGCAGATGGTATTTCTGTCCAGTCAATGTGCAAACAATTTGGGCATGCAGTCTTTCATTTTGTCATTTCAACCAAACAGGTGTTGCTTCATGTGATGGCTCACATGGAGGTACACTTGAGTTATGGCCCTCCAGTCTAGCACTTCCACAGCCTGATTCATGCACCCTCATTTAGCACGTGTTTTCAGCCTGTGATGGCTCATAAACGGTAGGATTCTTAAGTGCATGTGATTTTTATCTCAAATATGAATGTTAACTCTCTTGGGGAAATTTGACAAAACTTTTTTGTTCAAACAAAATGTATTTGTATTTGACAGAAAAATGAAGACATGTGAATTATGTTTTGAAACAAATCTTGAGGGCAGTTTTTCGCTTCGGCTTCGAGTCTGAGGCTGTAATATATCCAAGAGACCAACTGCATGTGAGAATGTTTAAGTAGAGTTTAAATAGAGGTTAGTGGTATGTTAGAAGAGCTGTGGGATAGAGACAGGATGGCCAAGCTTGAACATGAAGAATGAGGTTTCAGTTTGGGGTGTAGTGTGCCTGGGAATTCAGCCTGGGAAAATTTCTGATCCCTGTTTCCTGTGTTGTTCAGCGAAAATCCCCAAAAGCAGCCCTATCATTCAATGGATTTTGGTTTCGCTCTGTAAAGACAATACTCAGCCCCTATATTTCACTTCAGTAAGGCGACAAAATAATTTTAAAAGATTGTGTGAGTTTTCCCGAGCCTTACAGTGCAGTGCCATGATGTAAATATTCCACATTTACAATATATATCATGTGTGATCAGTCTGAAGCCCATTCAGTTGTTATGTTAAACATTTTAAGACCTGGTGAAATTGTATAGTTGTATAACATATCAGTACTTAAGTAATAGTACTCTGTTTTTCCTAAATAAATGTTCAGCTAAATAACTTTGCAAAATTTAGTTATCTAATGAGTCACTTACAAATAGTCTTTGATTTTGATAGTCCCCAGTAGATTATGACTATCACTAGAAAAGAGATGTACTGTTAAAATAAATTGTAACAGTGCATGCGTTTGTGAGCAACTTTAGCGAGTCATTGAGTGTGATCATTTTTCTTCCAGATATTTGAATGTTTAAGCAAATAAGAATGTATCCCCTGCTGACGTGCATTAATACTGAAAGTGTTGTTACTGCTTCCGGAGAAGGGGTGAGTCATGTGTGCTTCCCTTGGCGTAGTTTTTCATGGGGAATTACTTGTGCTCTAGTGTAAATGAAGAAAGACTTTCCAGAGTGTCAGTCGTTCAGGCATATCTCTAGGAAGTTCATTTTAAAAGTTTAGTTTACTTTAAAATAGTAGCTTGCTGAGAAGAGGTAGGTGTTTTTGATGGAATTAGTCAGTGGAAGAATTAAAAGTACAGTATGCCTAGTATTTGTTTGTGAGCATCATCAGTTCTGGTCCTTTTAAGGCTGAAAATCCTCCGGAAGTGTTGCTGAGGGGGTTGGGTGAGCACTGTGTGCGTGGGTGAGCTGGGGCTTTCTGTGAGCATAGTATATGCCTCATTATTTGGCACTCAAGAGTTCCTGTCAAACATTATGTGCAATCATAGTGTACATGTTTATGTGCATATTATCTGATGTAGAAAGTTGTATATAGGGGCATTAACCTACATGTTCAAACACACTCCTGAGAGGATTTTCAGAAAACCTAAAGTTCCCCTGAGCATAAATCCGGAACTTATTGAAACTTATTTCAGACAGCAAACAATGGCCATGAACAGTCCACTGTCATGCCATTTAGACCAGCAACACTGCCACATTCACAGTTCTTTCCCACTGCCTTCAGCAACCACAGGATGGTGCAGCAAGTGATTGTATTGTTACTCATCTAAGTCGTCTGAATGTGTACACATAACACTTAAATGTAATGGTTCTCTGATGCTTGAATGGTTCCTCAGAATAGTCAGTTACAAGGACTGGATGGGAAGTGTGTGAATAAGCAGCTAATTTTGAAAGAAAATCTTTTAAAAAGACCTTCAGAAAGCCTGTGAGTACTATTGCTCCAGACCACTTTAAAATGTTACAAGAAAGTCTGAAGCAAAATATGAAGGAAATCGGGGAGGCTCAAGACTTTTGCAGATTACTTCAATTTACGGCCAAGTAAGCAGTATAACATGACCAATAACATGATCAATGTTCAGTTCAACCTCCAGCCTCCCTCAGATGTTTAAAGATTTTTATCGGTAATGAATATAGAAAACAATAGAAGTGGATTGCTAAAACAGGCTACCGAAATTGATAGGCCAATGATTTAAAAAAAATAAAATAAAATTATATACTGATTTAGATTTTTTGGGAATGAAGTGGTCCCAGTGGAGGTGTGTGTAGAAATCTCCTATAGCCGCAAGTAGCCACATAACAGTAGCTATGTGCTAACAGAGCTATAGCACACGTTCGTTCATTCATTCGTCTTAAAGTATTGGTGAAATAAAGACAGATATTGCCTTATTTAGAGGCTGCATCGTCCCTGCCCCATTAACTCCGTTATATGGATATAAGCTGATCGTGAGTTTTCTAAATAGCTTTTGAAGGATGCCGACTTTTGCCAAACTGTTCTCGGTGAGTAGATTAACGTATTTCATGCCAGAAATAAGGTCTAGGTTTAAAAATACCGGGGTTCCCCTTTAAGAGTGGGAGTAGAGGATCACCACCATCATCACTTGCCAGTTTTTAAGTGCACACTTTCTGCATCTTGTCCTTGAGTCCGCCTGATGTCATACTATCGTAAGTCAGTAGGCAGGTTCATTCTGCTCCATCTACTCCAAAGGGCCGTCAGATCCATTTTTTGCCTTTTTAATCTATACTCCTATTTTAAGATTCCTCGTGAGTTATGGGTCCTGTAAAATGCGTCATTGGGAGGCTTAGGCTGGCTCCTATCAGCATGTAACAGCGTCCACACACACACACACACACACACACGACCTATATTAGCAACATTTATGTGGGTGTCCAGCCAAGCTAGTGAGCCAATAAGGCTAAGTTAAGTTTTTTCTTTTTTACAACTGTAATTCAGCTATAGACTATGGTTTTTTCTTGGTTGTATTGTCTAAGACAGCTTTATGTGATTCAATTTTCTCACTTGAACTTCAGACGAAGAGATCATTTAACTCAATGTCTTCTTTATGAGGACAGACCACCAGTTAAACGTACCTAAACCATATCTAATTAATGTTCATTGAATAATAATTGTTTTCCTTTTGAATTGCTCAAATAAGCTATTTGTGAATACAGAACTTTTGTCTGTTCTATATCAGCTGCCTTTAAGATACTTTTTTGAAACTCCCTGCAGTGAGTTCATCCGGCTCCATTCTGTCATCCTAGCCAGCCTGTCCAAGCAAAGTACAGTGCTCTCGGGAGTGGCCTAATTTAAACCGCTCCACTGTTTATAGATATAGGCTGATTGTATAGCAAGTTTGGTCTGTGTTTATTTAGGCTTTGGCCCTGTGTGGAAATGGTAATTGGTGTGAGTAAGAGGGACATACTGGACTGGTGTTGACATTAGCGCAACCACAGAGCAGACCAGTGCAGTATCTCGAAGATGAGCTCATCTTTTCCATCCCCTGCTTGGAGGCTACAGGGGAGAACTGGGGTTTCACTGGGGGCATGTAAAAGAGGGCCGACTGGTAGGGGTTTTGGGTTGGATGATTGACCAAGCTTGACCTAACCGTTGTTTTTATACTAGAACTTCAGGAAAGGAAGGTCATGGGAAATCTAGAATTCAACTTTATAGTCTCCACTGGTTTTTCATTTAATCCCGAATCGTCCATTGTCACTGTTGAATAAGGGATAACACATACACGTATTTACAAGCCAATCAGCTGAACACTGTTTGATCCATGAGCCTAGCTCCTAAAAATGTCCAGTGTCTGCCGAAGAAAGAGCTACCTCCCATCTCTCCCAATAGGAACTTTAAATTTAAATTAAATAAAAAAACACCTTAGCTCATCAGATCAAACAAGACAGGGTTACATATGAGTTGGCAGTCAGCCTCCTCAGCATCATCAGGTAATCAGGAAGAGGATGCTAATTACACAGAAAGCCTTGCTGCTTGATGTGTAAGTGTGCGTGTGTGCGCCTCCCCTCCTAGACGGGGCTTCAAGTGGGGTAATGATAGAGAAGTATGTCTGTCTGGCCCTACTAACAGACAGAAAACATTGTGTGTGGCTGGATGGCACGTAGACAAACAATATGGCACCCTGCCATTGCCACGCCTTATCACCCTGCATGGCTTCCACTGCCACTGAATGGAATGTTGTTATGGTTTGACTGCACTCACTGCTGCCTAATCGGCGGTTTGTCTGTGTATATTTTAATGACTGCTGCCTAATCATCGTCCCTCATCAGGGCACTTTGGCTGTGGGGAGACAGAGCGGGGTGGAGGATTGCAGGGATGTTTCTTCAGCAGGGTTCAGGAAATTGCAAGAGGTCTGGGGACTTGCGATGTGACAGTTGCTACATGAGCTCAGGGAAATCCCAGTGCAGAGATGACATTTACTGACTGGCATCGTATCCGTTAAAGTCTTTCTCTGTGTTGACAATTAATTTACCTCAGGTGGAATCCAGGTACACTTGGTAGAAAGTGGCGGTGTCATATCCAGAGTGTGAACAGCACAGTAAATTAAATCTGTCAAAAAAATAAACATAAAAAAGAATGAAAGAAAAGCATGCATAAATCTTAATTATTGCTAACTTGGCCTGTGATCACATATCAGAATTGTGCCATATGCAGATGACTTTTAATTATTTTAAGGATTTAGCCATTAAACTCTCACCAGGTACAAATGTCCAACCTCATTTAAGCTCAAATGAATTTACTCAGACGATTTTATCCTGCCTCCAGAAAACCTTAGATTACAATTTACCAAAAGAGGAATTAATTTCAAACATTTTTAAAGGATAATTTCTGTATTTGCATTTCCTGAAAAGATCTTTATCATAGTATCTGCTATGTATTTTATTTTTACATTTGACTAACAGCTAATACTAATGCAAAAGGACAAGCACATCATGTGCAAGGTGGTTTTGTTTTATGTGGAAACTGAGGATGGAACTGGAACACATTTGATGAATGTTCATGAATTGAGGGACCTTAAATGTTATATCCTTACCTCATCCTCCACTCCCTATAGTTTGTCACTGCCCATATTAAGAGAGTGATGCTCTGCTAAATGTAACTTTCCTCGTGTAACTGTATTCACGCAGTGCAAGTGATGACCCATTTGCACTTGTCATGTGGGTTTTAGACCTGCAAATAGATGCAGAACTTTGTCTCTGAAAAAGAGTCAGACGAGAGCAACACTGCACTCTACAGGCAAAACACATGAGCAAAGGTGGCGACAAAGTAGGTCAGGGGAAGGGAGGTGGAGGATGGTTATTGGTGGATGGAGGTGAGCAGAGAGGGATACAAAGTAGATTGTGGGAGAGATGGACCAAGGGAGTAGGGTAGGGATCGAAAGAATTCGGTGTTTGTTTTGTGTCTTCTGTGTTTTAAATAAACGTGCTCAGCTTCTGCCATTTGGGAGAAAAATGAAATATTCTAGAAACGAGAGCATTCTTGTCCAAAGTCTATATCTGAATTGTAAGTGAAGAAACAGCTCTGCTCTCAGGAGAGTGTCTCACTGTGATAAGGACCCTGGAATGTACAGCACTGTGCTGGAATGTGACAATGATATGAAATGTCATCGCTGTCACTGCAGATATCGAGCTCATAGTATGATACTAAATTATTATCATCCATCTGTAATGCCACGCCATACTTTGAGGAGTTTGCTGGTTAGGTGTGAGTGTGAGCATACATGGCTGTTTGTCTTTAACTGGAATACCGATAACCAGAATGTTCTATCAGCAAGAATGTGGTTATGGATGTCCAAAACTGAGAACTGAGCACATATGACTTGCAAAAGTGTGTCATTTGTAACTGGAAAACTGAACCTACGTTTTGAATTTTTTGTGGTGGGAAAATTATTTCTTTACTTTAATTTTTACAAAGATAAAATAATAATCTTAGGGGAAGTAATCTTTTTTTAATATTATTATTACTTTACTTCTTGTTATTACTTCCAGTTTATTCATTTATTCTTTGTATTTGCTCAAAAAGCAACTTAGCTCTCATGTTTTGCTATTCTGCGAAATCTCTTTAAAGAAAATAAGGAATAATTTGAAAAGGTACGACTTCCTGGCTAGTTTCTCAAACATTATTCAAAAAAAGAAGAAACAGAAACATCTTTCTTTAGATTTTATTTTGTAGTTTAGAGACCAGAGGAATGAACCTCCAAAGAATATCAGTAGGAGCAGTTGATGTTGCACTCACTGGCTTTTGCTCTGAGCTGCTCGGGTTGGGAGATTCTTACCTACTGCAGTGGATAAAGTGCTTAAATACTCCTAAACTGGCAGCTAAACGTAGTAGCTGATACACGTACTGGAGTTTCAGCAACTGACAGAAGAACTGGAGCAGAGTCTTGTGGCCATACGAGTCGAAGTTCTGTTGCAGTCATGTTCATCATCAAATGGAAGAAGCATGATTCCAGTGTATAATTCTATTTTTTTTTCTTCTCAAACTGCTATTCTCTTTGTGTTGTGTGAAAAAAACAAAAGTGGATGAAGGTTTGAGTCATTTGATGGAGAATAAAGCACTGTGCTTAAGTGGACAGCAGATGGCACCAGTTGCATGTGTATTTTCTTTTGCCTTGTTGAATTAAAATGACCCATTTTGTGCCTGTTAACCAGTAACTGCCATGCTGCATTTGTGTAGTGTCATTATGAATGCGCATTTTTTTTCTGCACATCTTTCAGCTATGTTCAGGTGTATCAAGTGCTTTATAAAGAGAAGATGGCAAGCTTGAGGGTGAAAAAGACTTAATAAACTTGTTTTTTTCTGTTGTTGCAGCATTTAATTAAATGAACAGGGTTTTTGACATCAACTTATTTTTTTAATTAGTGCTGAAAAGTCTAAATAAGTTACAAATCACTGTGGTTGCCTTGATCTGTTCCTGTTTAGACTAAATTCCTTAACTTTATTGTGCTTATCTTACTCGTAAAATCATTTTCAGTTGTTTGTGAATGCAGCATCGGGTGCATATCATGCCATACATTAGTATAGTATATTAGGCCCTCCATAGTGTGTGTGTGTGTGTGTGTGTGTGTATATATATATATATATATATATATATATATATACACACATAACACTCTTTAGATCATGGCATCTTACATGTGATTCGTTCCAATTTTAAATCCAGAGGTGAAAGACTGTGGCTACAAAACTTCCATCAGATCTGCCGAGTCCCTGGATTGTTTCAAACATCTACAAAAAGCTAATTTCTACTAAATTATGTTTTTCATTAATTCCTCTGCATGTTCTTATTTGATCACTTAGTCATATGCTCTAAAACTCTGGTTTGATATCAAGTTAATTTGGACTTCTAGCTTTACTTTGCTTGGTTGCATGTTCACATGTGTGCTCGTACGCATGTACATTTGCATGTATGCAAAAAATGTAAATCATAAAAAAACTAAGGAAGATGTTCTTCTGCGAATACCACAGATTTTGTGCATGATTGCTAAAGCCATTCACAGCCCTGTACTGCATTATAAGAAGTGTTGACCTTCAGCGCCTAAAGTCTGGACTCTAAGCCAGGTGTCCCACATTACTATTCCCTACAGGCAGGTTGTGTATGCCTTTGCTGATGCACTTGCAGTTTTTCCTTTTTTTTTTTTTTTTGCCTCTACAGGCTGCAGCATACATCCATATCCTGTCAGCTAAGTCTTCTAGTTAGTTCTCAGTCCTTGATAACTGCTCATTCTCTCCCTTTTTTTTTTTTTTATTCTAGTGAATTGTTTTGTCCTCCATTTCTTCTTCTCCCTTCTCATTCCTACGTCTGATTGGGGTGCAGTGGGTCCAAGAAGAGAGCTGTAAATGGCTGAGGAGCTATGCACTGGTTGGTTCCGTATCGTTGCAGGTACAGTAGGAAAACACCTTTTGTTTTACAGCAGCACATTCTGTTCTAGTAAAGATTACTTGCATTTAGGCTCCGTATCGGGTGTATTTCATTCACTTTCTTCACCGACCTGACAGATATGTTACTGCCACAGTATGTGGATGTCTGTGTGTGCAATGTAAAGTGTGTTGTTACTTTTCAGCAAGGAAATAGAAACAATATGTTCAGACAAAAAATATATCTATTTATTTCATAGGTTGGAAATCTGAAAGGTAGAGTGATGAGTTCATTCAAATGTTCCCTGCCAATAAAGCACACTATTCATTTTTCTACTGCAGCATTAGCAATTGCTTCTCTATGCTTAATCTTTGCTTTTGTTAGATTACACTCCGTAACACTTCAACACATCTGACAATTAATTTACACGTCAATTTACCTTCATCTCAATGAAATCAACTGGATATTAGATGTCCTGGTTGCTTTAAAGTTGGAACAGTTATAGTACATAGATGTTCGCTATCACCTAAGTGACAAGAAAAATATTTTACACTTTTTATATATATTTCATATGTTTTAATCATCTGCTTTCAGCTCAGTGGTTAATGATAATGGCACACATGACATGCAGCACATAAAATACTGAGATGCACAAAAACTACAGCCATAACTTTTTGTTGGGATGCTTTATTGCAGTGTTTCAATCGCAGTAGAAGACAGATGAGTATAGAAGTGTTTTGGACTTTTGGTTTAATTTTGATATACTATTGGACTCATTATCTACTATACTACTTAATAATAATCGTGTACATTTGATTCTTGAAACAACCAGCCAGATTTTAAACAATTTCTCATGTTATTTTGAATGAACACTAGATGGCAGTGCAGGAGAAGATGTACTTTGTCTCACAGCAAAGTGAAGTGAGCAGAGGAAAGATTTGTGGAGGGATCAAGGAGAAAATGGGAGATGGGGAGAAAAAAATCATGGTAGATGTAGACACTGAAAAAAACTGAGGATGAAGTTGAAAAGCAGACAAAATGAGGGTAATGTTAGAGAGAGCTGGGGCAAGATTTCAGGGTGGATCTCCTCTTTGGGGCATCTGTTAATACAAAGCTGGGTAAGGAACGGCATAGATATGAAAGAAGGAAAGAGGCATGTTACAAAATGAGCAGTATGTTGGGAGCCTGAAAAGATAGCTCTTTGAAAACATGAAAAAGGGGAAAATCAGCAGAAGCATAATAAGAACAGTATAAATTATTTATGTGAGAGCAGGAAAGACATTTAGGGTGGAGGAGTCAGTTTCACATGGGCTTGAGCATGACTTGGGATGATCAAGGTGTACATGTTGCTTGTTAGAAAAACAGGTCATTTTAGTTTGGATATCTCATCATCTATGTGAGTCAACACTTTACACATTTGTTGTGTTAGTCGATTATTAACAGCATTATTTTAATGTTTTTTGCTGTCATTTTTATTTTTCATTGTTTATTTTTGTTATATTTTTTCAATGCTCCTTATTTCCCATTATTATTATTTTCTATATTTATACAGTTTATATTTACCCTTCTCATCACTTTCTTTTCAAATTGCACCTTCTGGAGATCATACTAAATAACATTTTGTTCAACTACATACTGTGTATGTGGCTTAATTGACAATTTGAGTTGAGTTGTGTATTTCTTTACAGTTATGATCACGTTTGGCTGACCCTAAACTAGTGTACATACTCTCATAACTCTTCCTATTCAAAAATACTGCAACTTTTCAGTAAAGAAAGCTTATTTTAGATTAGTGTGTGTTTGTTTTGTATGACATACAGTACATGCTTGAAATATTACTCTGATTGAACTTATCACTAACACTACGGCCACTGCTACAAAATGGATCATACCAGCAGTACTTGCACTAAAAGAAGTGTCCAGATAGTTCTTTTTCACATATTCTTTGGTTTTTTTAACTGAACTGAAAAATACCTGTGCTCTCAAAGAAAATGAATCTGCATAAACACAAGCACACATCTCTTTCCGGAGGCTGGTCTGTTGTCAGCCCCTCCTGCTTGTTGGTTGCAGCTGTAGCCTGCGTTGCCTTGACGTCACGCTGATCGATCCGCGTCCCAGTGCAGTGGGTAAGCACAGAGACAGAAAAAAGGCTGCTGAGGGAAACAGACTGTCAGAGAGAGGGTGAGGTGGGAGGGAACCGGGGGGAGGGAGAAAAAGAGAGGGCAGTGTGAAACCACACAGATATTCCATGGAGGGCGGGACACAGAGACAGGCACACACACAAGCAGCTACTACAGAAACAGTCACCGTACAGGATACTGCAGACTGATATTTTACACAGTGTTTGGTACATGTGTTTTCAGCATAGCATGTCATTTGACACACATTTGCACATTATTGTCTCTGTAACCACATGATTCATTTCATTCCGCACTTGGCAGACTCGGCTCACTGCATTGACATAAGGTAGGGTGAAGGGAGGGGTGTGTGTGTGTGTGTGTGTTTACCACATCTTCTGTGTTATTCTCTACATATCTGTTGGCTTTTTTCACTGCCTCTCTTTGCATGTGTAAACATGAATATATATTTAGTGTATTCTAACAGTTACTTAGACAAACAAGAGAGGACTAATGTAGCGTCCTTTTGGACATAGTGTCAGGAGATTCAAGCTGTAAGCCATGTGACTCCGCAAAGAGCTGCAGGGATTGGCTGAGGTCATCTGTGACCTCAGCATACTGCCTCCATCTCTCCTCAACACTGCCACCCCCCTGCAAACACACGCATACATACACACACACACGCGCTCACAAAATCCTCCCTCCCTCCCTCTCAGTCTCTCCGCCTCCCTCCCTACTCTGCCTCTTTTTTTTTTCTCCCTTCAGTTGGCTTTTTCCCCACCTCTCAGCATCCTCGGCTGTGTGTAGGTTAGAGCCGCAGTAGCAGCAGCAGCGGTAGCAGCAGCAGCATCCATGGCTTAAGCCTGAGCTCTGATCGACAGCTAGGCTGGCCTCTACCCCTCCTCTCTCCTCTTGTTTTCTCCCTCTCTTCCTTCTGGGCTAGTTGACAGGCGACGTCTGGGGGTGTTGGAGGCTCACAGTTAGCCAGGGCGTTAGCCACAAGCACACAGCTGCTCTGCTGCCATCAATTCTACTGTAAATCTGTAACCGGGGACTTCTTCTCTCTCCCACTCCCAACACCTCCTGCTTTCATTTCAGGCTCTTTGGAGATTGAGGAATGCAAATCTGCAACCATGATGGAAGGTAAGATTTATTTTATTATTTTTATGATGCTGTCTCCTTTTTGTGTTGTAATTTAGGGTAGTCCTTTTTCACGTCCTTGTCCTACAGTGCCTCATCTATTGGCAACTGTCAGTGTTTGGGATATTCAAATGTCACAAGGCCCCGCGCTATTTTGAGTGCATGCTTTTCAGTGACTTGCATGTTATTTTTAGGAAAGGGCAAAGCCACTGAATGTCTACCACAGAGGCACAATGGCGAGGCTAATTGAAGCGTGTACCTTTGTGGGTGTGTGTGTGTGTATGTATGTGTGTGTATGCATGTGTGCGTATGTCTGAGTACCCCCCACCCCCTTTTCCTTCGTCCCATCGTAAAGGATTATTTGGATTTATTGTGCAGGAGGGCTTATGTGCCCAGCTGGCTCACTTGTATAAATTCTCTTTGTATGATGTGCGCTGAAATGCATGCTCACCCTCGCCGTGCTGTATGACTCTGCTAAGTGCTCACTCTACACCGATGTTGAAGTCAGCGTTCTCAGGAGAATTGCGGGTCTACTTTGTGTTAATTTCCATCAAGACGTTGTTGAAAATAGCCATCTCTTTTGGAATTTATTTCTATATTATAATTGATGATTGTTTTAGTATCATGTCCCTTTAATTGATGACATCATCAGAGGTAGGCCAGTGATATAGGGACGAATCCCTACGGCTCTGCATCTGGCACATGCAGCCCTCAATCCATCTGTTCAATGTATCTTTTTATTTTCCATCTTTTATATTGTTAAAACATTCAGTTTTTGCTCCCTAGTTGTTGTTCATATCGTCAAAACAACCTAAACTTGTTTAATTTCTTTTTATTCCTTTATATCAACCTTGATTATGTAAGATTTTATGGGCAACAATTTGAAGCTACAAATAAAGAAAAATAATAATCATACAGAGCTTATTAGGGGAAAAAAATTATCATTGTCACCGACCATTTGTTTAGGAATTAATTTTCTAGGATCTCAATTATGTTCCTGCATGTTCATTCGGATACAGTTAGTAAAAATAAAAACAGTTCTGTGCTGAAGGAACCACCTTACTAGCATTTTGTTTTTGCATGTGTGGTATGTTGACAGATATTTCCACATTTAGAATTTCAGTGAGATTCCAATAGTTTAGATTTTCTGATATTTACTGGTGTAAACTTTAAACTGCTCAATGGGATTCGATGTTTGCAATGACCATCACGTATAACCCTTTTTTTTTTAGTTTATCCAGCACACACACATTATATTAGAATCTAACAAACATATAATGTTATGTAGATATAAAGGCTCAGCAGCAGCACAATAGCTAGTAGTTAGGGTCTCAAAAAGATGACTAATCCAGTGTTTTCCTTTGGTAATTGGTTAAAGTGATAGAGTTTGTGCTTTGAAGGTAGAAAAACTGTTTCTTGTGTTGTATACATAGCCTTAACTGTTTTGAATGTTTGTCATTTTCTGTTCAGTGTTGAGCTATAACCCAATATCACAAAAGTAGAGGAGCTCAAAAGGTTCCCTTTGACAGTTCAAAGAACTCTCCAACTCTACCTCTAGAGAAAAAATAATGTGCTAATGTCTTGCTCCTCTTCCCCTGAACGTCTGCTGTCTTGTCAGTGACTGCATTTGTCAAGACCCAAATTGTTAGGTAACAGTTGTGGGGTGGAGAGGGTGGGTGCAAAAACAAAATTGGACTGTTTTCAAACTACTTCCCCTCCATTCGCATGGCTACTACAGGCTTAGCATGGACTGTGGGAGCAGGATTACAGTCAGGTGTTAAAATTGGATGGTAATCCTTGTTAGCTCTGCTTTTTAAAGCTCAGTGCCATGGCTAACATGACTGTCCCTTCCTGACACACAGGGTAGAAAATGTGGGATGGTTACTTAATTGTAATTCTGAGTGAGTGAGGTGAGAAACCAATAGCTTGTGCTCAAAGTAGTGACTACCAGCCCTTTTACTGAAGACAAAATGTAGAGAAAAGACAGGGATGATGTAAAGCACCTGGTTAACAATAACAAATAACCTGGAAATGTTAGCTCCACAAATTGTTGGCAGCTGGATATGAGTTGATTTTTTTTCACCAGCATCTTAGTAACTTTAGCTTTTCAGCTGTGTGAATGGGCGCTATATCAAAATATCATGCCAACACTTATTTTTGTCTTTTAATATGGAGCTCCATGTTGGAAAGGGAGGCACCTAATGCTGTCTTTGATAGATGTTAAGTTAGCTTCTTTTAAAATTCTGTTTGATCGTGATGAGGGAAAAATGCTCTGCTGTGACTTCTGGCTGTTATCACGATTGTTTAAGACAAAGAAAATATTTTGGTTTTACAATTTAGGCCTTCTCTTATTCAAATCAATACATTATGTTGACCAGCACTATCTTACCGTTAGGATTTTCACTCGTTTAATATTACATCCAGTGACTGTCTTGATAATCTTTTATAAATTGCCTTGATTTGTGTGTGAGAGTACTGTAGCTCTGATTGTGGAGCACAGCATATAGTGCTGTACTGATGACATTTGAGATGGCAAATCTGGATATTTTTCTGTGTTCATGAGAGCTTGTACTTGATACTGCTGGATGAAACTGGTGGCTGCTGATCAGTCTTTAAAAATGTCTTCCCCCGTTTAACTTGCGTCTGGTTTGATGTTTATTTCAAGTTACATTTGAATTAAAATGACATTTGTGACAGTGCAACCTTTCCACTTAGGATAATATGAAAATCCAAATCCTGGATACAAAAAAATCCAAATTTGATAAACGGACAATACTGACATTTTCACATGCCCCCAAGAGCCAAAACACTTTGGACACTCCCTCTTGTTTATCTCCATATAATATTTCAAGATTGTTGTAAAGTTTGATGGTCACGTTTATGTTTTGAGTGGAAATTCCTTTTAAATTCTAATGACCCTATGGCATTTCCTGTGGCTAAAACTGTAGTCTCAACACTGATATGGCTCAAACAATAGAAAAATCAGTGTCTTCAGTATGTTCTCAGAACCTTGTTGACTAAAATAGATATTTTGTGGATTCTAAGAAACAGTATGGCCACTTGCTGGGCTTTAGAAGTGTAGTCCTGTTAATCTCAGTTACTGGCTGAAGGAATTAAACTGTCTCACAGAGCTTGCCTGGCTGAAACTTGGATAAATCCTTAACTGGGATGTTACAGAGCAGAGGGCCATATGGTGGACTTTAACGGTCCATTGGCCGATTTTTTTTTTTTTTTTTTTATTTTTTTTTTAAATTAATTTATTTTTTATATATTTTTTTTTAGCTTTTTTATAAATGTTGCTAAGGTGGGAGATTCTCAAGTCGTAGATCACGAGTAAATGATCATATTGACTTTGCCTTTATACAGCCAAAAATAGTTTTGAACATACTTGTCAGTCACCTCATGACATACAAGCCTGTTGAGGTGTATCTGCTAACTCAGCTTGTCAAAACAATCTCAGCATGAATATCTCTTTCAGTAGATGTATTGAGTTATCTGCTGCATGTGGATGTAGCAGCGTTTGTCACGTATGTATCTAATACCAGAACTTAACATTAACTGATCTAGTCATGTGACAACAGGGTCATAGAAATGATATGAGGCACCTATGATGCAACAGTTTCATATGCAGATATTTTGAAGATGAATTGTATGGACAGAGATGTTAAGAGATTGAGGCTGGAGTCATTTATTACTATTTTGATTTTCAAAAGTTGCATAAAGGAAGCTTTTTTAAAAAAAAAGCTAAAATGCCCTTGTTTGTTATGAATGAACAACAATTTGGGTTCTCTTACTATTGAAAACAATTTTCTGATTGAGAAAATGTACAAAACGACTCCCTGTTTACTGTGTTGTTCAGAGCATTTGCTGTCAACAGTTTTATTGGAGGATCATCGTGTAAATGCATCGGTTTCATAGCACCCAAAAATCATACAATAGCCTGCAAAAGTGGAGTCCATTGCATGTAAATGTTTTCTGGTAACAGCCTCCCAGTGGAATATGCAACAGCTGTCAACAATGCCAGAAAATGATGATACTTTCACTGTCCAAAATGACAATCTCACTATGAAGAAAATTGATTGTCCTCGTCTTTAATGGTTAGACAGGATCCGTTTTGTCAGCATCAGCATGTCAGCAAGTCAACGCTTTTGCTCTTTCATCCTGTAAGTTTTAACACTCTTGACTCTTGTCTGTCTGATACTCTAAAACTATCCTCAAGAGGAGCCTATTGTTAAACTATTGTTGATGGCATATTTGTCCTCTTGAATTATTTTCTAATACTCTTTGCCCTGATTTCAGACCCAAATAAGAACGGTAATGGAATGTCTTTTCAGTGGCCCAAACGCATGGTTGATTAATTTGAAATAGCTCTCTGTAACCTAGAATTAATTGTATGACAGACCTTTCCTTAAGATTTTTGTCAATTAGCAGATAAAAGCTGTATACATAATTGCATAAAATAAATGATATGGGGGGGGGGGGGGGGTGTAATAGGCCATTGTTCATCAATTGGCTGTGAGGAAAAAAAAATCCTATTCCAAACACTTGAGATTTTGTACTTCTTTCATGATTCATGGAACTTGTGTGTGTTCAAGCCCACACAGACTTAAATCCACAGAGACAGAAACATTGACTGCAGCTGTATTAGCCTGTTGGTAAAACTAATCAAGTTCAGTGTTTTCCTGTGAACACACCTGCCAGTAGCTCGGTTGTGAGCACAATTCAGTGGAATTGAAATACATTGAAAGGATGGGAAGCTTATAGGCTGGCTCTGACGCGAGTACTTAAGTGTTTGTATGAGTCACTAGCTTTCCCTAATTATAACACAAGTGTGTGCATAGATGCTAACACGACATTAGACAGTGCTGTATGGAATACAAAGTAAGCAGACATGTAGTCGGGTCCTGTATGTGTGTGTCATCCTCACTAAAGGTGGAATGCACAGAGAAAAGTTCACTGTTGAATGTTTAACATTTGAATGGAATCATGGTCTTTGAGCTTGACAATAAGTTTGTCAGCATCTCAAATGAACTATCCCACAACAAAGACAAGCAGGAGTAGTGGTTCAGGAGAGGAAAGGGTGAAGCAAAGCAGTCAGAATAAATCTTTCTCGCTCTCATCGACACCTTTTTTATCTATGGGTACAACAACCTCACAACATACTGCCCCAATTCTTGTTTTCTGTGCAGACACACACAGAGAGACACACACATACATGCTAACACACAGACACACTTACGTAATGATGCCCGACATGCAGAGCCACATAAACAGACGTGTTTGAGTAGTGCAGTAGCAGCTGGAGGAAGATGGAGTTCTCTTGCAGCATAATTAAACAGTTTTCTTGAGTGATGCATCAGATTCAGCTTGAAAAATGTCTTGGTCAGAGAGCTCATTAGATATAAATAAATGTTTTAACTTGGTGAAGGAATTTGTGCATTTGGCAGGACAATGCGTCAAAGATATCAGCTCTATACATAATTCAGTCAGTAATTTTCCATGAACGCGATGCTTTCCATGCATTTGTTGCTCATTATCTTCCCATTAGTGCCAAAATGCTTTATTTAGACAAAGATGTTACACATGGTAAAACAAAAATAAACAGAAATTAGCTTCAGCCATGCAGGGCCCTCCTGTCGGCTTGCTGTCAGAGCAGTTGCTGATTTGTTTTCATAAGTCTGTGGTTTTAATTTATTCTTGAATCAGTTCTTTAGTTTTTATCCAGACAAGCAGTCAAGTGGTGCAGCTGCCGCAGTTGCACTCATGTCATCACGGTGATAGCACTGTGGATACACTTGTGTTTCTGTGGTGAATGAGAAGGGAATGTCAAGGATAGATTTGTTAGGAGAGTGTTAGGAGAATAGTGCTGTTTGTGGTTCGTTTGTCTTTTTAATGAATTAAGGCACAATAGTAACTTGAATCCAAGTTGGGGTCAGCTGTATACTATGAAAAATAACATTTAGCGTACCAAATATACATTTATTTATATCTCAAGATGGGCAAAGCATCAAAATCGATCCAGCATCCAATGATTGTCTGTATCTCCTTTCCTACATTGCTAACTGTACCAAAGTTTGTTCAAAGAATTTGGACACTTAACCAACATTAGTTGCATTGTAATAATATATATGTTAGAATCAAACTGCTATTTTCTGTGACTGTTATGATTCTATGAATGAAAATCTCATACTGATGCCACCCTAATTCAAATTCTTTATTAGAGCCACATATCAAGACTCATTAAGTTTAGCTTTCGTCTTTTACTGGAGCATAATGACAAATCTGATATAGGCTCAGTGGTTTCTATTAAATCAATCAGTGTTAAACCTAATTAAGTTGGTTTATAATGTTAAATAACACCCAAACAGTTATGACATTTACATAGACTATTTCACAAATGGCTTTATCTAAATAATCGAGGTCTTAAAGAAGAACTGAGATAAATGAGAATGTGTGATGTGTTGCTTGGAATGGAAAGTGATCCTGTATATGTCTGCAGTTTTCAGTTAGAAATGAGACAATAGCACAGATAAGCACATATAAAAGCTGATCTGATAAAAAGAGAGAGGGGTGTCTTAAACAGTCATCCACAGGAAGTAACAGCTAGACAAACTGAAGACTGGTGGAGTAAGAGACAAAGACGGAGCACTTTCAAACTGTCCAGGTAAGAAAGTGGTAGTGCAAGAGATGCATAATGAGCAGCAATGTGTGTCAGAGCCCTGCGGGACAGGAAAAGGACGACAGGACCATCACGAAAGGCCAGCATTTTGTTGAGTCACTTCCTTTTTGTATCAAGTAAGAGGCATTTCTCATCTGATCTGTGGGGAAGTTGATTTAAAAATGCAAGTAAAGCCAAGCTTCTGACTTGAGCGATTCCATAAAATTATTATTATTATTATTTTTTTTAATCTTTTCATCAACACTTTTGTTCTGTCACTTTATTCCCAGCATGTTTCAAAATGGCTGCTCCAAGCATATTATATTTCTTTGTCATGACTCCATCTCTCCAAAAATGGATGAAAACCGACGTTTCTTCACATCGTGCAAGCTGATAAACGGTGCATTGAGTTTTCACTCCTGCCATTTCCATTGTCCTCCCCCTTACTCTCTGGAAACGCATCTAATTTTCTTTTCTTTGAATGTATTTTATTCCATGTCTTCCCCTGACTTGCAATGGTTCTCTTTTCTGTTCCCCCTCTATCTTTCATATTATTAAAGGACTAGACAGACATACCAGAAAAGGCCTCTGGGAAGTTGGCTTTATTTGGCAATTTAATATTGATGTGCTTCTCTACATAATGTATTCATCTCCCAAGCTGACTCTTAGTGTTTGGCTCAATCACTTTACTTTACTTAATAAATAAACAACATGAAATTATGTTGCAGTTAGGGTGAATTAATTAACATGGTCTTCTTCTCATGTTTGAGATAAACATAGGTGCACACGCTCATTAAATGATTACTCATGCTCATTCACTGATGAGAGTACCCAATCACCTCATGTCACCTCAGTTTCTGATTTTCTCTGTATACCTTTCAACAGCTAAGAAAGTTACACGAACTGCAATGTGGAATTAAAGGAATATTGATGTTATACAACAGAAAGATATATACACCAGCAATGATATTATGACCACCTGTCTAATATTGTGTAGACGCTCATGATCAGTCAGGATGTGGATAAAGACATTTTGAGGTTGTACTTGAGTACCAGGTACCAGGATGTTTGTGATAAATCATTTGGGCCCTGGAGGTTGTGGGATGGGTTCTTTTTGGATTGGGCTTGCCTCCCATAAGATCCCAGATTGGTATCTGGGGAGTTTGGAGGTTGGATGAACACCACAGGGGGGCTGCTTAGGGGAGTGCTGTTGCCATATTGGGGGATGTGACTGGTCTGCGAAAATGTTTAGGAACATTGCATGTGTCAAAGTAACATCCATGTGAATTTTGTGATGCAACCCCCCCCCCCCCCCCCCCCCCCCCCTCCTCCTCCTCCCAGAACTTTGAATTGCAACAACTTGATTGATTGATTATTTGGGCTGGAACAAAATACTGCAGGCTTCACAAACGCATGTCTACATATTACAGTGTTTTGATGCCACTTGGAGACAGTTTCTACAATATGTGAAAGATTTTGAGCTGTGTGCTGCTCTTGGTTTTGTGGATGCAGTTGTTGGTCATTTAGCTTAAGTCTGCTGTGGAAAACACAGAACTCAAAGTGGACAATGGACTGCTTTGTTGTGGAATGAAAGTGTTAAATAATGAAAATTTTCCATTGCAGCTGTTGTCTGTGTTTTTCACCTGTGCTTCTTTGCTATTTATGGCTTTTTGGCTCTTTGCCCTCTTTTTTATGAAATTGGTGTTTGTTGGCCCCTCCCAGCCTGAGCTCATTTTCAGCCAGTCAGCATTTGCATCAACGTATGTGCTATATCTGAAGCCTCTGTGCTTTTAACTTGTTGGAGGACTGCAGTCTGTTGCTGCAGAGAGCAATGCAGATAGATCCCTTCATACAAATGTAAACAAGCCTTTAATCTCTTAAACTGTCTGTAGTTTTCACATTTTGGCTGATCAGTAAGCTTTTCCCTCTGAAGGAGCTGATAATTATGCTCTCATTGTCAAACCCTGTCAGGTCTGCATTAAGGTTGTCACAATACTAGAAATTCAAACTTAATGCCGATACCAAGGAAAATTAAAACATTTCTTTATAAGAAAACCTAAATTATGCCAAATAATTAGATGAATTCCTTAATATCAATCCTTTTCTTTAAGCTAAAACATCAGTTTGGCATTTCTGTAGGCTAAACTCACTTTACATAACTAAAAATGTTATCAATCAGGGTGTTCCGGTTCGGTGGATCTGCTTCTGCGTCTTTAAACAAGTTTATGGTACATGAAATAAGCAGTGTTTCCTTCTTTGCTCTATTTTTACCTATAAAATATGATATAGCCACACTATTAACTTTTGTGTCTAAATGCACATTTCTTTTGAGAAATACACCTTAGTTCTAAGGTCCAAGCAAACCGGGGGTGACAAGCAGTTGCTCAGCTAACAGAGAGATGAAGTTGCCCAGGAATGATAACCCAATTTAATCGTCCCCACCCTTGTTTTTATGACAGTGAAACAGGCTTTCACTCACACAGGATAGACGTGTGCACACACAGATTTCTGCTCACTCCAGCTGTTTCATAAATACTAAAAAAAAATAAAAAAATGAGGTGTTTATTTCCAAGTCGCATTAGTGCATCTCGATAATGGTCTCAAAATGCATCTTTTTTTTACAAGCCTACTCTACATTTCAAATTTTTTTCTTTCTGACTTGTTTCCTCCTTGTTTTTGGAAGAAGTCTTTGCTCCTTGATTTTAAAAAATGCCTTGAAACCCTCCAATGTATTTTTTTTATATTTTAGCGGGAGAAATTTAACAGTGTTGACCTGTTTGATTGACCATCAGTTGGAGAGATATTGGCATTAAATACCGTATAATGAAGTGACATACAACAAGGACTACTTACATACGTCTCTTGATGTTTCCTTTTAGGCTTCAGTTTTCCTTTTCTTCTTCAATTTTACGATCAGCATTAGATTTATTAGAAATGCTTTGCTTTCATCGGTACGTGTGAGGAATACCTTCAGTGCCATCTCTATGGGTTTGTCTGGATCAAACGCTTCTTGTGTACTTGTGCTTTGTGGCTACAAGCCATACCAGTGCAAACATGTCACTTCCAATCAGCTGAGTATACACGGGCACAGTGACGCAGAGACACGGCCACAGGAAGAGATTAACGGTGTTTACATTGATACTGGGTGGGTGGAAAGATGTAGCGATGGCAGAGGAATTGAAAGGTTTGGGGGATGGAGAGAGAAAGAGTTAAGGATTGAGTGTAAAAGAAGAGCAGTTCTTTCATAATGATGTGCAGATTATGTTTTTAATTGTAACTAACGTGGTGTTTTATTTTTGTATGTTTGTTTTTTTTCAGATATTATTGAACAGAGCAACAACTCATTTGTACAAAGCAGTGTCCTGCAACTTTATGACACATTCTTGAATTTACTTTCTTTGAATGGTACGCACATTTACTAGCAAAATGATTCATTCCTCATGCAGTGGGTGTCAACTAATTGCTAGTGAAAGCAAAAAGTGCCATCGCTGAAAGTGGAAAACATAAACACTGTGACAGTTTAATGTTCTGGAAAGCTTAGACATGTCAAAAGCTCTTCAAGTCAAATGTAGTTGCGTAAAGAGTTTTTACCCTTTTTAAAAAATTGTAATCAGGTTCTATTTTTTTCTCTCTTTATTGTGAGACTGCTACATTTTGTGGTGTGGAACAACGTTTATTAGCCATTGTGTAGTAAGACTGCATTGACTGAGTTGAATAATACCTTTTCAGTCCCAGAGGGTAAATTATATTCTTGCATTGTACTATTGTGAATATAAGTGAAAGGTAGATGCATTATAATTTCCACATAAAGAAAGAGTTCGCTCTCCAGGCACAGAATGTTAGAATATACGGTCATTTCAGTGGGCATGAATGAACGTCTGTTCTTATTGCAGTGCAGTTGAAGAAGCCTCTGCCTGAAGACAGTCTCATTTATTTATTTATTGTGATGTGTAACGGGTTTCCAGTGTTGCCTATTGTGTTGAGCAGCTTGTGCAAGATTATTATTTCCTCAATTAACGTTGGGGCTCCAGAGCAGTCCCCAGCACAGCCTCTTTTTTGCGTCACTGGTTCGGATGCCGCTGCTCTGAAAGTTGACTGCAAAGAGAAATGTCCGTCCTGCTTGATATTATGTGTACGTGATGTCATGCATCTTGGTACAAGCATTGAAGGAACTAAGTTATGCTCAGCAAGCAGTCAACTCTATCCCTCCATGTAGAGAGCCTCAGTGTTGCATTTCCAGTCCAGTCAGTTTTGCAGGTGAACACCCAGATATTTGTGATGCTCCACCACCTCCACCACCTGCTCCACACATATATATCCACCGCCTCTTGTCTCAGTGTGGAAGTAGTGTTCAGCTTATTCCTGCTCCTCCTGAAATCCACAATCACCTTCTTTGATTTGTTCCCATTCAAGATGAATGATCAGTCCCACACCATATGTCTATTGATTCCATGAACATTGGGCTATAGATCTGTGGGCTGAAAGAATACATAAATACTTTTTTACATGTAAGTATCGCAAACACTGTGTACTGGATGGAGTAATCTAAGAGTTGGTTTGGCTGTGATTGGCTTAGCCCTTGGTAATACTTAACTGTATGATACTGATACATATGTGTGAGGTAAGTTAAAAAGTAATCTCATCACAGTATACATTGAAGCAGAAGGCAGACCTTTTTTCATTTTTATTTAAAGGTATTGAATAAAGTAAAGGTAGCTCTCCTGTCTGCACAACTCTGATCTGTGAAAACTGTGCATACCTCTAAAAATAGCTCGAGGCCGATCTTTTTCGATTAATCTTTTTTAGAACTCTGTTCTGCCTCTGTCTTTTTTTTATTGTGAAAGGCTTTGTGATATCTAATCTAAATACATGCAATATAAATACTTTTACGGAGTAAAGTGTGTCAATGCAATACATTATATTCTACAGCTAGTTTAATATAGGCAGTTAAATTTGGACTGCTACTACAGTTATCAATATTTACTCCTGCACTCAACACATTTATGTTTGCAAAAATTAATTCACCCATAAAGTTGTACGTGTTTGTGAGATCATAAGTGATGCTAGATGATCCCCCTGCCTGTCACTGCCCCAGCAACTATCAGATGAATGACTCATAGCAGATAAGATTTCATTAGCCGACATCAGACCAGACCACAGAATAGAGGACCCATTGATTTTCACCATATCAGCAGGGCGAGACAGAAGGGAAGAGAAAGAGAAGGAAGGGAAACTTGGGTCCTAGAGGTACACTGAGATCTGCAACTGAAAGAAAAAGTGAACATCACTGAAACTAAACCACACAGCACAAAGCACCTGTCATCTGCAGTCCGACTGTAAGACACTGCAGAGCGGGGCTGAAAGAGGTGTTAGCTGTGTCTGTTTGTATTGTTTTTTTAGCTAATCTTATATCAACATCATTCAAAACTATTTTCTGAGAATTATATCATTCATCTGGGGAATGATTGTGTTTTCCCTGAGAATATTTATCAAACAAGAGCTTGGAACACGCTGAGTTTAAACCAGCTCAACTGGTATCACTAATTCACCGGCCGGTTTGCTGCCGCTGAACTCTCCATGACCATAGTATCTCATGTTCGATGTAGAGATGTTTAGATAATGTTATGTGACGATAGCGTTGTCTTTAGTGTGATGTTTTACTTGTTTGATGTAACACCGTCAATCCATTTTATTGATTTTGTGCTGTAATAACCCCTGCAAAGCATGGGAAATGCCATACACATACATAGCATTAGGTCTGAATAGGGTGAAATAACCTGATAAAGGCTTAGAAAGGACACAAACAAGAGACAAGACTGAGATTCTTATGTGACCATTTCCTATCCTTTCATAAAAAATTCTGTGGCTTTAGTCTAATTTGGTCAAATTAAATGAGAGGATGGCGGAGAAGGAAGATACTCCCTTTTACTTTTCCTCTTGCTAACCACTAACAACTTCTTCTAGTCTTATTTCTTTTGAGTTTGGCTTGGACTAACTAGGCCTTTGAGCATCAACAGAATACGTATGTTACGTTTGAAGGTTGTTTGATTTCATGATTTTCTCTAAACACATTGCAGAATCTTTGACAAATTCCTAAGGCTCATGCTGAGATTTGTTTTCTCAGAATCTGAACTCATTCTGGAGATAGTTTTATTTACTATCATGAAAAATACAGTTGATTTTTTATTTTATTTTTTTGGTTCATGGATATTTGTTCATCGCCAAAAAATCAAGCAAAATCAGCATCCATTCAGGCTCCCTTGGACT
Source organism: Leuresthes tenuis (assembly GCF_036924035.1). Classification (NCBI taxonomy): domain Eukaryota; kingdom Metazoa; phylum Chordata; class Actinopteri; order Atheriniformes; family Atherinopsidae; genus Leuresthes; species Leuresthes tenuis. Next base: position 8,757,038 of record NW_027325361.1, on the reverse strand, counting down.
TATGTCCTTGAATTAAAGTTCATGTTTAGTCTTATTCAGCTATATATATATATATATATATATATATATATATATATATATAATGTATTTTATATACCATACAATTTGTAATGACTCTGCATTTTCTGACTGAATTTACAGCTGATATTTATCGTTCTTTAAAAAGTAGGTCGTGTAGTCCACAACATGCGATGTTTAGTTAGCGCGTGTGCGTACTGACCAGCAAACGTACTTCAGTTCCTATTGCACTGTAAAAAGAAATCTGCCGACACAGAAATGTTCCATCTTCGCTTTCAAACAAAGCCATCTTATCATTTGAGGCTTCTTTCCTTAAGAAATTTAGACTCAAACTTGTGAGCCAAAGAGGGAGGGGGCTGTAGCGGACTGTAACCCAGCTCCAGGCAGCGCAGAGACTCAGAAGAGACGAGCAGAGCAGCGTTGCAGCCGTGCATGCTCTTGTTTGTTCTGCCGTCTGTGTGTACATGCAACTGCTTGAGTAATGCGGCTGTGGTAGCAGGAATCCCCTGCATTGTTGTTTTAGAAGGACCAGTTAGTTGCATAACATGGAGTCACTACCAACGTTTTTTTTTTTTTTGAATGTGCCTTTGTGTGGCTTACACAACATGTGCCCCCAATGTTGTTAGCACAGACTGAACAAAAACAAAAAATGTGTTGAGGTGAAGGACATGCTGAGCAGATAGTTCTCAGTCTGAGTGACTGTCAGAAGCAATCATAATGGTCGTTTATATATTTCTAACCTTTCTTTCTGCTTTTTTTCGTTGATCTTGTTTTTTTCATGCTGTTGAAAAAGGCTGGGAAGAATCTAACACCAGTTTGTGAGTCATGAGTGAAAGCTATGCATTTGCAGTGGTTGCATGTGGTGTGTGTGAACAGATTGAATCAGCAGGATGACCTGTATTCCTATTTTCTTCAGATATTTACGTACACACTGAGTGTAGTTTGTTTATGTGTAGCCCTGGGTTATATAAGCCTTTCCAGAACACAGGATTGCTGGGCGTTAGATTGACACTTGAATTGATGGTGTGTTTCCTCTAAGTGGATCCAGATCTTGTGGTTCATCGTGGTTTCTCTCCTCTCTCATTCTGCCTCTCCTGTTCCTTCTATCACTCTCTTTTTCACTCCTCCTCCTCTCCTTTTAGATACAAACAGCATGTCTTTTGAAGACTCTGAAAATATGCTCTCAGAGGTTTTTAATAAGCTCTTGTCTTTATGAACCGTAGACAGTCAGATCAGGCATTTTTTCCAAACAGAATCTGGCCAAACCCATAATCTGGGTGTGAACAGGGCGGGGGGGGGGAGTCTGCGGTCTGCCTTTACCAGAATGAACTGAGTTTGGATTGTTGGGAGGATATAACATAAATGTAATCACTGGAATTTGGTCCAGCTTTTTTGGAATTTTTCTTAATGAAAAGGACAAGCAATAGAATATAAGATGTCCTGTCCCATCTTTTTACCCCCCCCCCCCCCACCTCCAACCTGTCCTAATTTTCGTAGTTGTTTCTTTAATTTCCTGTTATCCCCTCTGGGCACACGGAAGATGAACCAGGCTTCATCTGAGAAACTGATACATAGAAGCTTTGTGTCAAGCCTCATCCAGACGAGAACACACACACACACACACACACACACACACACACAAATGCTTCTGTGGAGAGTCATGAGCTGGCTGCTTATCTGTTGTGTCACTTCCATTTCCAGTCTTTCTTTTTTCTTTATATATAGATTTATAGATTTATTTATTTTGTGTCCAAAGATAGTTTTTTGTTATTTACAAGGTTAAAGAGACATTTATAGATCCGTTATCACGTCATTTTCATAAAATGCATTCATTTTTCCAGACTGCTCTATATATTGCCACCACACGCATTTTCACTCTGTCTTAAATACACACGAGGAAGCTGATTATCCTAACACCGGGCAGACATTATGAAAATATGTAACATGGTTGCTCAGACAAGTCGGGTAGGAACAGTTAGGGCTATCAGTGAGGTGTTTCAGAGTTTTACATGCAAAAAGAAAAAAGGAAAATCAATGAAAATAACAAACAAAGCACACTATCTCTGCTTTAGTTGATAAGACTGCTCCTACACTCACAGATGGCACTATATTTACTAAGCATGTTACTACTTACACTGATAGGCGGTAGATTTTATATATAGAATCATTTAAATGTTCCTAAAGTGTGATTTAGTAGGTTGTATACATAGATACACGCTGTAAGGCAGGTGAACAAATTGGGCTCAAAACTAAAAGATTTTTCCGTTAATATATTTTTTTACACCAGTGATTTACCAGTTGAACACATAACATGAAATGCCCATTACAGCTAAGTTACTCATACTCAAACTTCAGTTTAGGAAATATGTCATATCAGTCCCACGGTTATTAATGTAATTCCTTCAAATGATAGATGGTCCAACTCCTCCAACTGTCCCTCCACAAAGTTGTGAAGATGAATGAAAACTAAAGACTGTGTCTCCATTAGAAGGTCTCATACTTAAGTCCCCAGTCTTTCTGCAGAGAGTTAAAGCAGAGCTGATGAGCTAAAACGGAGTGTGTTTATCTTTCTAACAGGACTTCTGGGAGAAGAGTGACTTTATCACTCTCCTCTCCTGTCAGTTTTATGTGCACACATGAAGGAACTCAAACTCGTTCAGCAGAAAGAGGAAAGATGAGAATGGATTTTTTTTTGTATTTATATGAATTATGAGTAATCAATTGATCCCTGTGTTAGCACTCCATCTCTCAGTTTTTACAAGCATTTAAGGAATGGAATTACAGTCATTTATCAGATTGGTTTCATAGTACATTGGCCGGCAGAAAAGGAATTTGGCATTGAGTGGGGTGTGCATATAGCACATCATTGGCAGGGTAAATGGGGTAACCCGCAGGATCAGCACAGTGTTTCATAAAGGAAAGGTTCACTCAGTCTAATATAGAGCAGATTTGGAGTTTCTGCAGCATGATATGCCATTTATTTGTTCTAAAATATATGCTCAACTTTATGATCTCAAGTGTCCTTGTGTTTTTGTTTAACTATCAAAGCTGATCAATCAAAATTTCAAGAATTTTTTTTATCCGTACAGGTCCTCTTCATCATCATGAAAAACAAAAAAATGTGCCTCAAAAGATTGAGTCAAATTTGTAATTCTAGAGGACAATAATATGCTCAAAGATATTTAAATTTTTCTGACCATACAGCCTTTTGTCTTGCATCCACCATGGAAAAACTTCACTATATAACAGGTACATGAACAGCTACAACAGGCAGTGTCCACGTGTCTGTAGACTTGTTTTTGTTCATCATTAATGGCCAATCTGCTCTTGAAAACTGACTCATCATTGACTCATGCAGAATGTGGGCTCATGTTTGCGTTCTGTGTAGGTGTTTGGGGTGTTTGTGTATGTGGATCAAATGTTTCCTCACTGCAGACCCGCCCTCCATCCTTCTCCATCTCCTTTTTCAGGACAATAAGAGTTCAAACTCAGTGCAAAGACCAATCTCGTGAACTAAAAAGCATTCATCCTCTCATCAGTGAATCACATTTCATTGTACACCCACACTATCCTTTGCAACTTGCCTCATGTATGTACAGTTTCTGCATTTGATGTTGAAAGTGAAAATAAAAAAAAATCCATGCCTAATTGATAGCTCTTCACGTTTGATCCTGAATGATTGTGTGTGTATCCTCATAATAATCAGATGCAAATGGAAACGGTATTAGAGAGGTGTAGAGATAATGGGCAGAAACAGCCCCAAACAGTATTACAGCTTTTAGTTGACTATCTTCTTCCTCTTATCAACTACTTATAGAGGAATGCATTCGGACACTTGTTGGATTTTCCAGTTTTGACAAAATCTGTGCTATTTTGACCGCTTGCAAATGAAATGTGAGTTCCTGTTAAGCGCTAAAATGAACCCTTTGAATGAAACCTCCAGTACTGCAAGAGTTAGAGAAAAATTAATCTAAAATGATGTATTTTGTTAGCAAAAGATGCGACTGATAGCACAGTTTTACCCCCATGGTTTACTGTTGGTGTTCTGTGAAATGAGAGCTGCCAGCAAGCAAATTCCACCAAAGAGGTTATGTGATTGGTTTGGCTTTTTGAGCTGGATCTGGATTGTTACATTTTTTTCTAACCAGTCTTGGTCGAGGTGTGTTCTCAGATTATTTTTGTACGTAAAAAACAGTTTTGTACGTAACCTTTTTTTAAGTTGGCATTGTATGAATTGGATTGAATTTTAATGGTCTTAAATTCGACTGTATCTTTAAAGTGCTTTGAAATAACATTTGTTGTGATTTGGTGCTATGTGGAAAAAGGTGAAACGAGTTTAATTGAATTAAATTTTGTGCCTTATCAGACTGATTATCTGGATGAGCACACTTATGGATTCTTATCATGTCAGTAAGCGTTGTAGCTAACCATGAGGACTTTTTGCTGTTTGCAGTTTGAATATTTTATAACTCTGACATCTTTAATCTTTAAACTACATTATCTGATATTCATTTTGTTGGCTTGGTTAACTCTTAGTGTTTTGCACATCCATACCACACTAGTGTATTATTTCTGCATCTAGCTGTCTTATCCCTTGAATGTAAATTACATTGGACTGCTCACCTCCACAAACTACATTCCAGAGACAAGATCAGCATGTGATTGGAAATGAGACAGACTGGGGCACAGAGAGCTCATCGTGTCAATCTTAGGATAGGAGTGATAACAGAGTTTCTCAGTTGAATCCTGTGCCAGAAGACACGTGATGACCTACAGCAGAGAGAGACATTTAGATAGAATTTCCTGTGTACTTGAAGTTCAGCAGACCTTTTGACTAGAGTTGGAGCCCGGCCATCCTCCTAATCATCTAAATGAATTGATAAAAACTTTTTTTCTGTATGAGGATTTAGAGATTCAAATAACTTGCAGCAGTGTTTTCAGTAATGTTGCCTTTCGTGTGCGTTCCGTCATTTTTTTCAGACACGGACAGACATGACTTCAGTTGCCTTAAACTAATTCAGAATGGAAGGACAATACTTGTATGATATATTTCTAGTTACAAAATATGGCAGCATGTCTTTGAATATCCTGAATGCAGTTATTTGATCACGTCTTAAAGATACAAGATTGCCGTAGATTTATGCTTGATTAAGGTTAACTTGTCATTGTCCCTGGCTGAGAAATTCAACCCACTGATGAGGTCTTTATTTTTGTTGTCTATAGACACAGTAGATGAATCACCAGAGCAGGTGTAAACCTTGAAAACCAGACCGTATTATGCAAGCACAGTTGCACTTATTATCCAATTAGAGTCTCGGTATAATTCTTGAAACCATTTCTGTCCAATTATCTTTCAAGGCCAGTTTTCGAGATGTTGCCATGCAGCCATCCAACAGCTCAGTCTCGCATTGTTCTGTTAAATATGACAGAGTTAATAAAGATGTTCTTGTGTCCATTTCAGTATCTTATTTTGTTCAGGAAATAGATGTTTATGAATTGAAAAGTGTATCCATTTCAGTATTTATCCATACAACAGTTTTGACATTTAATCACACTGTTGCAGGGTAAGATTTTGAATTAATGTCTGTAAAATAATTTGAGAGCTTATAAATAGTAGGCCCATTTACTCCACATTCTGCATGCCTTCTGATAGAGGCTAGCATGCACTATGAATTATTTTCACGGTTAGAATAAAACCTGATAGCTTTACTTTTTCTCAGCATATGGGAAATGGCTGCTTCTCTAGCTGAACCGGTTGTTGGTCATCATTTAAAAGTCAGTGTCCTTGATATCTGCTGCCATGAAATGCAGCTTGCATTTAAAAAGGAAAGGGGGATTTTCCTCATGATTTGCAGTTTTACCTTCCTATGGTAATGGCGTTCAGTTAGGCAACTACATGTGACATTTCTGGGTAGTGTCAGATCAATGTGAAATAAAGGAAATTGGAGGATTTCTACATTATATTTTTCTTCCCTGTGGCAGCTGTGGTGAACTTTTTTGATAGGATAGCATAACTGAAATGACTTGGGGTTTGTTTGTAGGGGAAGTTCTGAGGCCTAGCAGAGGTTTGGACAACTCTAGTTGGGTAATAGACATACATTTTGTGAAGACAGTTGAAAGGACGTAAGAGATCGCTGCCTGCCAGGTACATCATAGGTAATCCTTAAGATGTAGCTGTTTTCCTCTTTTAGAGCTACATTGCTGCTTTCTTATTCCAACCAAAGCTGAAGTTAAATTGATAAGAAAAATAACTTTAAATGTGCAAACAATGTAGTATGAGCGTTTTAAAAAGAGCTTAGAGTAATGACCCTGCTGATTCTCAAGAGCTTAAAAAGCCATGTCTGTGACTGTGTTAGCAATCGCACAATGAAGATCCAGATTTATAATTATTCATACTTTTGCTGAAGTATAAGTCTTAGCTGTAAAGTCTGAGACATGAATAGGAGTGCTTTAAGTAACAGTCTTTAAGTGTTGGAGAGGGGACTTGAGTCCCATATCTCCTTCTCTGATCTGTGAAAGTCTGGACAGACCGGTTTGAAATATGTCTTTCCCCTGTGTCTTTGAAGAAAATCCATGTTGAAAGCTGCTTTCCTGGCTCTGCATCAGGGTCATTTGCTGCACAGTCCTTGGTGGTTGCTATTTGGAGCCTGGAGATGAGAAGCATGAGTGCTGTTTGTTTATAAAGAGCGGTGGACAATGGCTTGGGGAGGAATAGATGGACAGAGATGGGGTTGATAGCAAAATACCTTTAATACTTTAGTTTCAAAGTAAGCATTTATTTAGAAGCTGTTATATTTTCACATTTAACATACTGTGCACCCACATTATTTCACAACTCGTAGCAAACATTGTGCATGCACTACCTCTGAGTATTTTCCTATCTTAATGATCTTCTTTCTTTATGTATAAATTATTTCTCAATTACAACAAAAATCTGCAGATAATCTGACATATTAGTTGCCTCTTTAATCTGGTTATCCTATATTCTCTGCTTATCTGCCCCATGACATTAGAATAAATCCAAGCGGATCATTTAGATACTAGACTTTGAGTGGGTGCACGGATGGATGCATCACCAACGTCTCTGTATTCATCTTTTGTATGTCTCTGCACCAACTGCCAACATGCTAATATATGGTTGCTGTTCCCTGACCCGCATTCTTTTAGAGGTTCGTCACTTGATGAAACATTTATTTACTATCTATCTATTTATTTGTTTATTTATATATTTATTTATTTACTAAATTTATTTTTGTGTAAATCAAAGCAGACTTAAAATCTCCTAATGTGCACAAGTGCATGTATTTGTGAATGCACTGTAGGTACATTGTTACTGCCAGTGTTACACTTGACAGCTCATGGTGCAGCCACCTGGACAGTACAGTCCAGACCTAATTTTAGCATTCGCAGACTCAAATGCAAACCGACACCATCGCTTTGCCTTTTCTCTGCCACACTGACACAGGCACTCTCAATGAAACACACTGTCTGGCATGGAAACACACAATGACGCTGGCCGGAATGGGATGTCAGTGGTGATGTCTCAAGGTTTTCTTCCCCCTTATGCCCTTAGTTTTATGTTTATATACAAAGTTAATGACACAAGGGGACATTTTCATGGTAACCTTCTGTCAGAATCTCCAGGCTCCAGTTAGAGGCTGGAAAACTAAAGTACATAATTTTGTACGATAAATGTTGGGGAGGATGGAATAAAATGGATTTATTCCTGCTTGTAGATGCAGAGAAGTGATAGAGAGGGAGACTAAATGTCTTTATGTACACCACCTCATTTAATCAAATGTTCTCTGAAAATGACGACTCCACATCTATTAAATCTTAAGACACGACACCTAATTTTTTAAATGTGTTTTCTAAATGTGTCGCATACAATTATGCTGCTGAATAGGAGCTTAAAGCACAACTTGACAAAACATCACTGTGTCTAGACTGCAAAGCGAATATTTGGCATTGTGGAAGTCTGCAATAAAGAATAAATGAAGTGGAGGCCGTTCATAATGTTAAACATCTTGATGTTAGAGCACTTTCTGCTTTGGCTTCATTGCAGGATTGTAAAGCCATTGTACTCTTACTGTCTGTCTTCAGCAGCAGTTAATTCCTCATCTTTCTGCCCATCATTCTCACAAAAAGTTGTTTCAAACCGTCTGTTTGCAGTATGCGTATCTTATCTCTTTGTTTGTGTGTTACACTTTATGTCAATCCGCCTGTATTTCTTGCTTTCTTTATTGCTTTCTTTCTTTCTTTATTTATGTACCTGTCAGCCCTCTTCCTGTACCACTAATTACTTGTATCCTGGTCTGTTAACCTGCCAGCCTGCCAGTGGATCCTCATGGTTCTTCTCATACTTGCTGAACAGCTTGACTCAACAACACAGCACATCAACTTTGCACTGTAATTCTGGCATGCTCTTCTCCCACTTGTGCATGCTCTGACATGCATATCACACAGCCTTATAAACGTGAGCATGTTTTTTTTCCAACTACTTTTGCGCAATACACATAGAAACAGGTACAAATAAAAGCTCAAGGGACCTGAGTGGCGTATTAGTATTCAAAAGCCAGAGACATCATTTCTCCACTGACATTCACCAATTCTGCTTTTAAATCTCAGTGCTTTATTATTGCCCCCTCTGCTTACTATGCACAGCAACACAGGTTCCCCATTCAGAGTTTGAAGTGGGCTGGTCCGCTCTGCTCCTCTGTCGCTGGCAGTGTGAGTTCTGTGTGTGTTTTGCTGCTTGGCTGGCTGATAGTCTCTTCATCTCTCCCCCCTTTGGAGCAGCTTGTTAAACAGCCCCCTGCTCTGCCTGTCCAGGAGCAGAGCAATGCCCTGCATGTATTTTGTGGTGGTTTGCGGCCTGTATGTGTCCATGCAGGCTTTAGATTTTTGTGATTATGTCTTTTTTTGTGTGTTTCTGATCCATTGTGTACCTTCCCATTTAGTTTCAGACTAAAGTGGCATATATAGCTGCGGATAATTCATCTCGACCCCCCACCAGAGAGGGACATGTGTAAACCCACAGGAAATCACACAATAGGTGCAGTGCACAGACTCAGTCACAGCCCTCAGTTTGAGACTAACCTGTTTTTCCTTCAGTTTCCTGGCTGTACTATTTGGAATTGTTATAAAAAGCTCTGTTTACTCCAGGTTGTGAAACCCCAACACAATGTAAATGATTGGATAAGAACTGGGATATGATGTGATCATTTTACTTAACACATAAAATCTCTGTGTTTGGTGTCAGCTTCTAGATAATTTCAAAACAGATGTTTGTTTTTTTTAAACTATTTTTTTGGGCTTTTCAGTGCTTTATTGATAGTACAGTGGAGAGAGACAGGAAACAGGGCAGAGAGAGGGAATGACATGCAGCAAACGGCCGTCCGGTTTGGGACTCGAACAGGGGCCAACTGCATCGAGGACTGTTTATGGGATGTCTGCTTAACCCACTAAGCCACCGACCACCCAAAACAGATGTTTTACACCGAGAACAAATTCATACATGTTTAAAAACATAATGGTGCAAGAAACAGGTAAAGGCCCTATAATGATAATCTATAATCAAAGCGACACTTAAGTTCTCATTTGTGTTTCCTACCTGACAAAACATCACTTTGCTTGGAAGATGTTGTATTTAACAGCATATTTTTGTCATCAGTTTTAAAGATGTTTCTCTTCTCGGTGTAAATCTGCTTGGTTAAAGCTTGTAACAAGCTCTGAATGTAATAAAGGCACGACTGTATAATTGCAGTGTTTCAAGGTGGTTCATGTTTGTGACAACTACTTCCTGTATGCTGAAGGGTGGGCCTCTCAGAGCCATAATAGCACTCTTGCTGCTGCTGTGGGTGGTGTTCCTCCTGTTGTGAGTTTGTTTTTACATCCTGGGACTTTCTCTAAAGTTAGCTTCCTGCTTCTCCAAGGTTAGCATGAATCCTAGAGTCTTCATTTGTTCTTATACAAGGTAAATGTTAGTTCTAAATAATTCTCTAAAAATGACCTCTGACTCCCACAGTCCCACAGCTAGAAAAGGAAATAGATGTCCTGTGCAAAAAAAAAAAAATCATGCTGGTCAGCACTCATCAGATATCATGTAGTTTTTTTAAAGGTTTGGCAGTGTCTTTTCCTGTTTGCCTTCAAATCCTTTGGGGTTTTCCTGGAATTACGTTACTGTGTCTTGAGAATAGAGCGATAATTATGTTAGCACTTGAGCTAGCATCCCTCTGAACGGAAGTCATCAAGTCATTAAACAGCGTGCTCCGCATCCTTTTCCTTCGCCATCAATTAAGCCCTGCCATGTGCATGTATGTATTCTTTTACATTCACATCATCTAACCGATTGTAGGTCCTGCTGTTCTCTAAACATGAGGCTTTATCTTTATCCTGCATAGTAAGTTTAATCGTTTACATGTTGCATGTGCGGGCTCAGGTATGAAAATAGTAAACATTGCTTGAGCTATGCCGCTATATTCTTGTCAGTTTTGTATTATTGATAGATCAGCATTTCCTTGTTCTCTCCTCTGTGAAAGTGAGCAATGGCAACCTATCAGTTGTTATATATTTATTTGTGCTTTTATTTATTTACTGTTTAAAGAAAGAATTAGATGTGAAATAAGGAGACAGGGAAACAGAAGTACGGTAGATTACCTAAGATTTACCTTAAATGAAATCATCAAGTAGTTTTTTTATGTGCACGACTGGTCTACATGTGGTGGAGCTTGCAGCTACCATCTTCATACTGACGCATCCAAAGAAACACAAACTACACTGTTTCATTAGTACAGCTGTAAATCCTTCAGCTTTTACTTGAGGCAGTTTTGGATTTACAGCAGAGGGGAAAGAGATCCAAGACAAGAAAAGACAAAATGGGGCCAAAAGTGGGCTGAAAAAAAAAAAAAGACGTTAGTTTGGAAACTTAAAAATACGTTCAAATTGGTGAAATGACACAGAAATCACCAACATGTCACGCTTGAGAATGACAGAAAAACATCGGAGCAAAGTGATAGCAAGCAACATGCAGTACACATGCTCCCAATTATCCAGCAGCTGCATCAACACGATGGTGTCCAAAACGTGCTTCACTCTCGATAATATTTTAAATGTTATTTGAGGAAATTATTTACCATGCTGTAGTCATCCAGTTGTTGATTTTCCAAATTTTTTTGTGAATTCTTTAAACTCCTGACTGTGCAACATGTTATACAAATGTGCTATGATGAAGACAAAGAGAGAGATGCTCACCATGTTTGTTGTTTATTGACCTTGTAAGTTTTCTACCCTCAGTTACAGATATTTTCAATATATTTAACAATCTGTTTGTCCCTCCTTCTCGTGATTAATGACTTAGCTTTTGTAAAGCAAGTGCTACTATCGCAACACCTGATCAGATTGTGCGTGCATGTCACTATATATGTCCTTTGAAATGTCTGCAGGGACGTTGATGTCTTTCATTTTGAGTCAATAAGGACAAACAACCAGCATGTGAATGCCATCATTGTGTATGTACACGTGTGCCTCTCTTCTAGTGTGGGATGTTTACTGGCACTCTAACAGTTAGCATTAGTATATGTTAGCATAATCATTGAGTGAGACTCCTCATAACAAGACATTTTACATTAATTCCCCGTTTAGCTTGTTGTCATGTTGAAGATGAATTAGTTTAGGTACGCCCAACATGTGGAGCACTTTCCAATGATTTACTGTTGCATTTCCTTTTTATTTGGTCTTAAGATGCACTTAGCAGAGGACTGCTAAGCTGCTCTGCTGCCCAGCTTATTTAGATTTTTAGGTGATGAAAGTACAATATATAATCAGCATTTTATGACAAACCTATGTAATAATGATTATTTTTGCAACATTGACATGTCATTAATTCACAAGTACCGCACTGGTGTTGAATTTGAGTACCAGACACAGATCAAGGACAGGATACTTTATCTGTGTGGGTGTATGCGTGTTTGTTAGCAAGAAGTAGCATCAAGTTCCTAATCTGAGGCTCAGTCTATATCTGTAGGCGGTATGAGGAAGACGGAGGTTGTCCACAAGATTATGTGATGAGTTCACAACCAGACAAAGACGAGGAAGAATGAGAGGAAAGGAATTTTCAGAGAGAAAATGGATGGAGACAACTGGGCTTTCATTCTGGGTAAGAAAGAGGTGGGGATGAAAGGAGAATAATTTAGTTTAAGTTGACGTGCAAAGTCATTCGTTCGTTGTATATATCCTGAGCGCACAGCAGAACTTAAAAGTAAGCCTGAGAATAAACAGATGATAGCTGAAATGTTGCATCATGATATATTCTATTGAGGTTACATTATGTAATATATATATATGTGTGTGTGTGTGTGTGTTTCTCTGCTGCAGTTGTGCACAGTTAGGTTTGCATGCCATTGGTTTTTTTGTAAAGGAGAAGATTCATTGTCTGTTTCCAAGACTTGGATTTATTTTTAAGCACTTGTTCTCAAAAGCTGCAAAAACTTTCATCGTTGCCAGAACACACAGTTTTCAAATGGATTTCTCGAAGTTAGTTCACTTCTTAAACTAGCAATTAGTTAGCTTATCTGTACTTTAGGAGTCTTGGGCTGTATTTAGCCTTATATATTTAACTTTGTGTGACCTAGAGAAGGTTTCTCTATCTCTGCTCTATAGCATTCTTATTGAATTACTGTCTCATTGATTTTCATAGTGCTAATGAATTTTCCACTCTAAGAGGTTTCCTTGATAATTGATAAGGCGATCAATCCACCTGTGATGACCATGTCCACATTTATAGTTCTGACAGTCAGACTTTATCTTTACAGGGATGCTGCCAGTCACTCAATAATACATAAAAACATTGCCTTTACGCTCCAGGAAGATGGAGACTGAACAGCTGACCTCACCTAGCCTTTAAGCCACCTGCAGACATCACCTTTAGTCATGCCTTTGGTTTCTCTTTGTACAATAATTCACTCTTTTCCTGCTGTTTTCCCAGGATTGAAAAAACGTACAAGGAAGGCCTTTGGGATACGGAAGAAAGAGAAGGACAATGACTCCACGTAAGTCCTCTTTCTGCTTTCTAATGTCCTGTTGGATCCTTAATCATAAGCTGCTGGTAGGTCTGATACTAAAATATATATCAGGGTTAGTGATAGAGTGATTAATCAGCCCAACCAAATGCTGCCGTGGCATTGGCCGATCATTTCATGGTAATAGGCACCAATTCTTTTACAAAGCCAGTAAACAGAAAAAGGAATTCAGGAATAAGAATTCATTTGTCTTAAAGCATTGGTGAAATAAAGACAGATAATGCCTTATTTAGAGGCTGCATCGTCTAAGCCCGTTCACTCCGTTATATGGATCGTGAGTTATCTAAATAAATTCCGAAGGATGCCGACTTTCGCCAAACTGTTCTCAGTGAGTAGATAAATGTATTTCATGCCAGAAATAAGGTCAAGGTTTAAAAATACCGGAGTTCCCCTTTAAGGTGTTTAGCCTATTGAAACTCTGCATGAGACTCTTAGATGTAATGTAAAAAATACATGTGCTGGGATGAAAGTGGGAGTGTGATGTACAAGTGAAGAAGTGTAAATATGGTTTGTTTTAAGTAGCTCTTTAAAATATTTTGTCTTCACTATTTATCAGAGCACTTAATTTCAGAATAAAGAGCTCAAATGACTTTTATGTTGTCTCTTCTTCTCTTTCGCCCCTTTTTATTTCTCACAGAGGATCCCCAGAGAGAGACGGGGGTGTAAGTAACACAAAACATTTAGTATACAATTAAACTCCATTCTATCCATTTATACATTTGTCTTCAATGCAAGCATGTTCAGTTTCACTGGAGGTAACTAGATCTGCTAAACAGAAGACAAATTCTTTCTTTTTTTGGTTCTTCTTGCTTGCCAGGATCCCCAAGAAGTTGAGTCGGTACTGAATTCAGCTCTTTAGAGTAGACTAGGCACTAGAGTAGTGTGGTGTGTAGAATTTAGAGACTTAATAGAGGTCACAGTATGTTTGTTACCTCATAAACCAACCATCAGCGTGACTGTTTAAGCTTTCATGTCACTGGGACATTTTGGGGTAGCATTACAAAGATCCACTGGCCTGTTTCTAGGAACATTAATTGTCTGATTGCGTTGCAAAAAGCAAAATGAATGTTTAAAAAATGAATGTTTAAGGACCCCAGGAGTTGTCAAAAACAGAACAAAATGGAGAATAAAATTAAAACCTTAGGAAAAGAAAAAATAGTTTCTAAAGCACCCAAAATCAAGAGTTAGCTGTGACAAGACATCTTCTGTGCCGATGGTAGCAGAAAGGTAGCGTATTCTTACATAACATGCTTCTCCTTCAGTGTCTGGGGGGATTTTAAGCAAACACTTTCTGTCTTGTCTGTCTCAGAAGAAGACGAATGGGGCCCCAAATGGCTTCTATGAAGATATCGACTGGGAGAGATATGTAAGTATTAGAAAAAGGATGATTAGTTTGTGCTTCTTCAGTGTTTAGCTTCTTCTGCACCAGCTGGCCTCCAAAGCTGCAGTTTTGTTTTGACTTGCACATAGTAAACCTCTTGTATAAATCTGTGTGATTGTAAAATCAATGAGTTGGCACAGTCTTGTAAAGTGATTATGGTTTAAAGTAAAAGGAAGGATTTAGTTTCACTGAGCATTATGACTTTGTCAGTATACTGCTGGTTATGTTTTACAGGGCAGCCAACATTTGTAGAAACTAGAAATGTTAGTGTGTAATAGGTACATTCGTACTTTTTCAATCAGCTGAGTCACTGTGTTTCAGAATTCTCCTGAGGTGGATGATGAAGGCTACAGTATCAGACCTGATGAAGAGTCAGAAGAAGGCCATATCCTTAGCTTTATTTCTGTTTTTTTTTGTTCTTTTAACTTTTTTTAAGTTACTTTAGCTCACTAAAGATAAGTTGCTTCTGTTGTTTTTGCAGCACTTGCTAAACGTGTTCATCAGATATATTATTCTAGTGTTTAAGAGTCGTAAAATGCTAATTGACATGCATCAGCTGCATTACATCTAATTAACAATGATCTAAATAAAGTTGCTAAAGAGGGATGGATAACAGTGTCACACAAGAATGAGTCACTGATGCACCTGACTTAAGCAGGAAGTGTTTGAGATAACCTTTTTATGAACTGAAAATATCTCACTAATCAGCGACTCCCCCAGCCGTCAACTTGTCTTTATGCCTCCCTGTTTTTCAGTGAAGTGATAATCAATGAACTACTTAACAATTACTTTGTATCAGACTAAACGGTGGGCAGGCATTTGGGCAATTTAATTGGGAACAAATGACGTACTGATTAGGGAGGAGAAACAGAATATCTTTTTAATAAGAAAAAACAACAACTGACCTTTACAAGTTTAATAAAAGATTAGATGCATATTTAAAGGTTGGTTTTACAAGTGACGCAGTCACATAATTGCCTTTAAAATGTGTAACAAGTTAAATGTCAGACAGACCTTAGATGATTTTAGGATTGCCCTACTTTCCTTGACATTGTACTCCCACCTACCGCTGCCAAGACCCACTTCTTCTCTTCCGACGAGTCGGAGGAGGAGGAGGACCGCAGAAAGAAATTCAAAATCAAGATTAAACCGCTGCTGGCTGATCGTGTTGTAACAGCACCATCAGTGGATGAGCTCAAAGCCTCCATAGGCAACATATCTCTGTCTCCGTCTCTTCTGGTGAGTAGTCCTGATGCAACGTCCCGTTCTCTGCTGGCTGTCATTCACAAGTTGTTGTGTTAATCGTGTTCATGTTGTTGTAAGGTACATTAGCAGTCACTCCAGCTCCTTTTGGGATTTCTTTTCACCCTTTTTTCACTGCTCTTGGTGTTAGATATCTTTGTGTACACAGACGTGGCTGTGCATCTCTGTTGCTGTCGTGTTTTCTTGGCTGGTGATTTACGCAATGTCTCTGGTCTGAAGACTAAAAGCTCTGATGAAAAGTCTCAGCAGATTTATAGCCATCTTAAATTTCATGGAGCTAATTTGTGAGGCCTGTCATTGTTGGTGACCTCCATGTTGTCTTTAGTTTGGAGTCACTTAATATAAGGCTAATATATGCCAACATGACAGAAACCATCTGTGTACTGCTGTTAAGTGGCAGGGTGTGAAGCTCTTCTGTGAAGTGATGCAGCTCACTTAAGGAGTCCAAATTCAAGCACACAGCCTGTGATTAGCAGTGGGACTCTTATGGTTTTGGCCTTCCCTGCCTTTCTAGCTCCAACCCAAAGTTCCTTTGCTTTCCAGTAAGGATAGTTAGCTTGGGTGTCCACCTTAAATAATTCAGGTAGGAAAGTGGGCTCAATGAACTTCTGTTTCAGTCCGCTATGCAATTTAGATTACTTGTGGTCATTGGAGCCTCTGGCCTCAATAATTTAATCCGTCTTCAGTGTGTTCACCTATGGACTCCATCAGCCTGATCAGGTGTGAAGGTCTTTTCATGTTGGTATCTTCTGGGTGTACATGTGGAAAGCTTTGTATGCAGTAGTTCTACACTATGAGGATATCTTTGATGCTTTGTTTTTGTGTGTGTGTTTAATTACAAATAAATTAACAGAAAAACATCAAAAGACACATAATCAGCAGCCGTTCTAATAATAGATTCAGGGGAACATTTCAGTCCACCGTACCAGATTTTACTGTTTGTTGCTGTACATAATGAGCAATGAAATCTTCTCATTACTTTGGAAATACTAGCCTGTTGTTTTGATTAAGAAACGGACTGCTTCACCTGTGCTAGTTCAAATTAACATCACATTTTCTTTGTCAGAATTGTTCTCACACTCATGCATAAGGTGAGTCACACAGTGAAATCACATTTATCATCCACAAACACACACTTAAGTCATTTTCAATTTTTTTTTAGTTTATTCAAGCAATAAAACATTTATGAATGAATAATACTTCTTATAAAAACTAGACTCAAAACTAGAGCCCCCAGCCTTTTGAATATCAGTTATACTGTAAATATTCTGCTGTTAAACATTACACAGCATAAACAAATCCTTCATATTCTTGCATGTGGCAAGCCTGACCAGCAGTCCAAATACTACATAAGGTATACTTAGATACCAAGTTTGATGTATTATGTATAATTTTTGTGGTAATAGTAGGCACATTTTGTACAAATTATTCTTTTGTTTAGGAGCTCGTCACATAAAAACTCAGCTAGGATAAGCTGCTCACATGATGGGAGAAGAAATGAGTCATTTGTTCACTTGCTATACCAACTCTATCTGTCTACATATATTAGCAGTGGATACAGATACCTGTATCCACTGCTAATATATGTAGCAGTGGAAGCATTTCTCATTGTACAGAAGTGCTTTGCCAGTGTTGATTAAAATCTTCCTCCAGTACTCTAACCATTCAACTTCTGTTACCCATTTTATGTCTTTCTTATTGTTTTTGCTGCCTAAAATGATGTTAACCTCTGTAGAGGAGTCCGGTAAGCCTCTGCTTTGTTTTTTTTTTTTTTATATATATATAAATATATATATATATATGTATGAATTAGGGATGCACATGACTGATAGATTAATTTGCTATTCGTCGATTAGTTTACACCCATAGCAACAGACTAAAGCAGATGTCGACAACAAAACAAGGCCAAGCATGACAGTATTTCACTCAACTGGACAACAAAGTCGAATGCACATTATGCAGGATGAAGCTAGCTTACCCCGGTTCTACCAGCGGGATGAAGTCTCTCTTACTAAACTGTCACAAATATCTTGCACTTCAGGGGAAAAAAGACCAGATGGAAAGACAACAAAAAAATGATTGTGTTGTTGCTAAATGCTCGGGTGACAGCAGATGACAGGAAGTAATGTTAGTTTCATGATAGCTTTGATTGGTCAAGTTAGGTGACTTCAAAAATCACTTAAAATGCCCGTCCCTAATATATGTGTGTGTATATATATATGTTATTTTTTTCTTAATATTTGCTTTTCTTGACTGTTAACTTTTAATGTTAAGTAATACTTAATACTTAATGAGAAATGCATTTGCTCCTGTCTTTGTGTTGCTGTAAATAGGCTAACTACATTTGAGGCAAAAAAAATAAAAATAGACCACCATATGGTAACTGTAAGCTTTATTATTGGCTTTGTATTTACAAGGTAAATGGCTTATATTGTGCGCTTTCTCTTTTGAATGTAAGGCAGATCTAACAGGCTGCTTAGCATTTTCATGTCACATGCAGGTTGATTTTGTTTGCAACGGTATATAGAGTTAAAAAATCTGTGTGTTAAAGTGTTTCCCCTGACTTAAGACATCTAAAATCTGATTTTAATTAGCTACAGAGTCTTGAGCCTCTAGTTCTCAGTCCAAATAACAAACAGTCGAGGGGATTATAAGCTGTAGAGGAGGTGAGGAAAAGGTCATATGGGAAGTTAAATTGTTAGAATATTTGTATTGTGTTTTCCATATCTGTCAATATCTACCTATATTTAAATTAGAAATATACATTTTTAACAAAAATGTATAAGTTTGATAATGGATTCTCCATATTTTGATATATTTTAGAGACAATATTGTTCCATTTAGAGAGATTTTGTCAGTTTGAAATCCAGTTAACTCTTTGTTTTATGATGAACAGCAAACATATGGAAATATTTCTTTACACAAGAAGCAACAGCAAAAATGCTAAATTCTGTGGGGGAAAAAAGCTTCCTTTTTTTTTACACATTTTCAGTATGTGATGAGAGATCCTACCTTGAAAGTGAGATCACTTTATGTTCTTCCTGTTTACATTCTGCAGAGTAACAATGATTGGTTATGTCAGCTTGGACTGAGCTGTGTTCTTCAATGCACTATCCAATGAAATAAATCCCTTCAACAAGCATGTCCCACCCACTGTTGCATCACTGTTTAATCACTCATGGCTCACTGCACAACTGGAGCAAGCACAAGAGTGAGGGATGAAGGGAGAGAGGGTTGATGTGAGGTGGATGTGACTAAGGCAGATGGAGAGATTTCAGTAGAAATTAAAGAGACTAAAGGGGCAGATGGAAAGCTACATGGGGAAATTAAAGGAAACTCGCACGGATTAGGTGGCAAAATTACAGTTTTTACAGATGAGTGATCAGGAAATTGATGGATGGAAACAAATGGAGCATAGGATAAGGGGGAATTGATTGAAGCAACTCCACAGGATATTTTGGATTATGTCCAGTGACAGCAGGTCCACAGACGAAGTCAGAGACCAACAAATATTCTCTTGAAGTTTTCTGTCAACAGCAGCAGAAGTAGGAAGTGTAAGCATAAACAAAAACTCAGATGTTTTCCAATAAATAATCCTCATCTCCTTTCATGTACCCTTACTGAAAACTCCCCAAATCATAGCATAGATGAGCCCGCTTAATGGACTAATTAATTTCACCAAATTCATCCAGCCAGGCCAAACACTCTTCTTCTGATGCACATGATGTCTGCTTTACTGATTTGTCACTTTCTGATCAGGTATCTCTTCTCTCTTCCTTTTTGCTGGTCACAGAGACGTAGCCCGGTAAGTCTCTCTTCCCTCTGTCATACTGAGTTGGACTAAATATATGTCACATGGCTTCTTGTGCCCTTTTGCTTCTCACCTCGTCCTTGGGATCAGTTGAATAAGAGATAACATGTGCATGGGTTCTGTAGCTGAAACAATGGGTCAAAACTGCTGGCTAATTTGTTAAGAATAATTTCTTTAAATGAGAACAAATGTGTTCATATAATATGTATCTTTCCAAATGATCAAAATAGATAGTGTTCTTCTTTTAGCCTTAAAGCTTGGTCTCTCTACTGGGAGAAAATCTGCATTTGACAGTCGGACCCTTTGATGTCTGTCTTCACTCACTCCCCTTTGAGTCTCTTCATCTGCTCCCATGTCTCTCCTTCCCTTTACTCCCCTTGCCCTTTCCCCTTATATGCCCCTGCCTTCTTTAACCCCTCATGTCCTGCTCATGGTGAATCCCTCCTTGCACTTGGGAGTTTAGGATCACAGCTTGAAAGGCAATAATATTTGTGTTATCTAACCTATCTTCCATTTTCCATGCTCCACCTTTATCAGTTTCACACCTTAAGAGTGATTTCTTTTTACTTCAAAAGCACGTTCTTTAAGCTTTCAAATATTTCTTGCTGTGATTCCACAATCCACTGCTTTCATCGCTGTTAACTCGCTGCAGGCAGCAGCAGCAATGTACCAAGTTGCCATTTTCTGACTAATGTGAGACTGACAGTTTCATTGTTGGTGATTTTTGGAGGACTGTATTCCCCGACATCATTATCACTTACAGTGCAATCAACAAATCTTTTGTGTACCACACTGTGTGTATCAGTATTCCTAATTCTGTGTATTGTTGCACAAGAGTAACCGCTGTCTGATCGAATTAAATCAAGTCAACCCAGTTCATTCTCTGACCTTCACTACTGTGTAACATTCATAACACTATCTTAACTACACAATATTTCCAAATATTCAGAAAAAAATAATACAGGTCAGAGCATTGATATTTGACATTTTATTTACATATCTTATACACATATGGAATGATGTAGGATGTAAACTTTAGTCTGTAAGAGCCAAAACTTTGATATTTTGATAAATGCCTTTGGATTTTACATTTTATTGTCATTCTTTTCCTTCATGTGACAGGGTTTGAAAAGGAACACATCCAGTAAGTATTTCTCATGTTGCACCGCAACCCGTGCTCACTTTTTAAAAGTAGTGAACTAGCAGGCGATGGTGCAAAACCCATGTGTGGTGAATTTATTTAATTTGTGCTCCCAGGTGAAGAGATTGCCAGACCGAGGCGTGTCGTTCCTACGGTTCCACCTGTAGCCCCTACACCAGCTCCAGCTCCACAACCCCCCAGGTATGGAACTCACAGTTCCCCTCATCACCTTGTGAAGTGTCAACCTGAAAGCATAAAAGCATGCTGCACACATTACACTTTTTTTGTTGTTGTTTCTGAAAATGGTCTGACATTGGCTTTACCTCCTGCTTGTCACTTATCCCAAAAGACATAGTTTTAACATCTTTGACAATTTTCCATAACAGCAGTTTTAGAGCTGTAGCAGTTCCACTATGGCTGTCATTGATTATTTTGTCATAAAACATAACCATAGATTTGCTGCACTATGCATTCTAGAGGCCGCAAAATGTAATGATGTAACTCCTGGCTGTGGTGACTAATTTGAATAATGTCTTAAAGTACACAATTATCACTTTAAATGTGATTATTAATGTATCAGTATGTAACTTTGCTTGATTCAGAAACTACATGATTGTTTTCATTATCTGAAGTGTTATAATTTGAGACCAGTTATACAGTGAAGAGAACACATCATGCATCGTCAGGCCTTTTAGGGAGTTTTTCCAGCCCATCCAGCTGTCCAATAATCTGTCACGGTTAGATGAACTAGGATTTATGGCAGACTGTCCAGTGGACCAACACATTTATGCTCATGTTCTCTAATGAAAAACTGTTCTGTAATTAAAAGTATTTGTTGGAAGAAGGGACCTTGCTGGGGTAATGCTGTTTAATTACTAGAGTCAGTATTTTAAAGATTACCTTATATACCTGTCATTTAAAAGAGCAGCTGATGATTGAGAGAAAGACTGAAGTTTTTGCTTTGTTTAGAGCCACAGGCCACTGCAGTGAAGCTGCAAAGCTGTCACTTCATCCACACAGCACTGCCCCTTGAGAACTTCATCACATATTCCTCTTGTATGAGTGCTTCAGCTGTGTTTCTTGGTGCTATTATGGCTGCTGCTGTAGAGATGAATCATGCTGGATGGGTTCCTAATTCTTTTTTTTTGTTCAATTCAGATCATTTTGTTCTCCACTGCTTGTTATTGATTTTGTCACTTTTACCCTGTGCAGTTAGTTTAAAAGTAATGGAAATTCCTGAGTTATTTCTCCAGTTGCAGCTATAATAGCTACAATATTTTACACAATACAACTGTATTGTCCAGTTTTGTTCTCTACTGTCTTAAGACAAATAGCAGAAGTAAATACAAACCTATTTTTTTTTCTTTCTAACCCCAAACCACTTGCAAGAGTGCAATTTTGTTCAACTGCTCCCAGCAGTCTCATGGGTCAATTACTCGCACATTTGTTCCAAAGTCCATTGTAATGTAAGCATTGTGCTTTCCTTGAAATTAACAAACCTTTTAAAATAGTTTTGAGAGGTTATTTTTATTCTGTCCTACACAACACACTGTTTCTGAAATGCCAGAAGTACTTCATTTATAGTAGTTTGACCCACCTCAAACAAAGAATAAGCAAGCAGCTGTCTATCACCATGGAATTTTAGATCAATCAATTGACCAGTCGGAGCAGACTGAGCCTTTCAGGCGGGGAGCCTAAAAGAGACGGCAGCTAAAACGAAGCCTGTCAGATAGGAATCTGCTAGAGGTGTTGCAACAATGTACGTTATGCAATATACAGTTTATGGCACAAAAGTATCTAAAACTGTTTTCGTAGACCCAAATAAAATTATGAACTCATAATTTAGAATAATGTTTAAAGATATATATTAAATAGATGGATATATTTATGATAAAAGCTTGTTTTCAACACCTGCAAACTTTGTCTGAACAGATCACCCAAAATGCAGTGACATGCATTATCTAACTGTTGGAACTGTAAGTTACATAAATGACTGCACAACAACTAACAGCTTCTCCTATGTTGTCGTTGGCGTGTCGCAGCAGTCAACAAACCCCAGTCCCTGAGGACACCACAGCCTTATTTGGGCCTCCTTTGGACACAGCCTTCGGAGAAGAGAAAACTGAAGGTAACCCTTCTCCCTGTGTCTTTTTGTTTGTCTGTATTGGTTCTTGAAATCAGACTATTTTGTTGTCACATAATGGCAGCAGTGCGATGAAAAAGGCTTTCTAAGCACACTCTTGCTATCTCTGTAAGGCTGGCAGCTAAGCCCTACTTGGCTGTCATAAGACACACCCTCTTTATTTCTTCCTCGCTCTCTTCCTCTGACCTATTTCGGTATTTATTCTTCCTTCAGGGTCTCTGTGCAGTTGTGGATGCAGTCTATCTGTCCTTGCTAAGGTTAAAGTTGAATTTCCCCCCCAGAGCTCATGTTCATAGTGCAGCTTGTTAAAATGCAGATTCTGCTATCACCTGCTCACATCCGGCCCTGTAGGATTTAGTGATGCAGGCTGTTGAAGAGCTCTTAGCTGTTACATAAGTGTCATCTCAGGCATAATGAACTTGAGCTTGACATCAAATCCCTTTACACAGGAATTCCGACAAGTATAATAGCTCTTTGTATATCTATTTTCACTATGTATAAGCAACATGTGTAAACCCCTGAATAATAAGTGTAGGGGTGTGGATATGCAATTTAATAAAATGAGTGCAGTCAAAGAAAACACAGTTCAGTTTTTGCTGAAGATTTTATTTGTTCTCCTCTATATCAGCTATGTCATTAGTTGGGTTAAAAACTCCCCACATTTTTTTTTTATCCCTGATGAAGATTGAATTGTTGCAGGAGTGTTGCATTCCACTGCTTTAGTTGAAGCCAGTTAACAAGAACAGATGTCTTATTCTTTTGCTGAAGCACCACTATGTTCCATTATCACATTTGCTCTGACATTTAGTTAGCCTGACAAAAGTACTTATCGTGTTTTGGTCACCAAGACTACAAATCTGTTACTTTATTAAAGACTTTATTGGCTTTCTGGTTTATGCTTTTTTTTTTCCCTTCAAACACGTTTTTCTTTTTAAGATTCAGAACTAATGATTGTTTTTGCTGCTATTGCGCTTCACATGGCCTTTTCTTTCCCCTCCTGAACTTAGTGGTTCTTTCTGAGTCTGATGTTTGGGGGATTCCTCTCTCAGAGCCTGAATCCTCTTTGACAAGAGCCTTCCCCACAGGAAGTAAGTTGTATAATGCTCTGCACCGTGTGCCACGCCTCCTTGTCTCCCTGGAATGACTGCACGGATCCATCAGCTCACCTCATGAACTCCCTCATCATTCGACTAACAAACAAACCTGCAAACTGTCCTGATCAAACAACTGTGTGGCCATAACGCTCCCTCTTTCATTCTGTACAGACAGATGTGATCTCATTTCATCAGCCATTTCACAATCCTAGCATTTAGTATTGGTAAAGGTCTTTTTGTAAAGGAGAGGTTCAATGCCTTGCTCTTCTTTCACACCATCCCCTTCCTCCCTTGCTGCCTTCCTCTTGCATTTGGCATGGTGGTGACTGAACTGTACAGTACTGTGCTGCATGTTGGATGGTTTTGGGTGGTCCTTCCTCAAGTTATTGTGTATGTATTTGGCAGGTGATAAACAATATTTATCTTATGTTAAGTGATGTTCTTTTGTGTTATAAACTGATCTATTAGTCCTCTTTACTTTTGTATTGTTCCCAAAGTCGCTGTCATATGCAGCTCACCATAAGCTGCAGGGATGTGAAACAGCTGCATACAAGATAGTACAAATCTTAAGGAGTTCCTTGTTGTACCTAGATCGATTAATCCTTATTGAGTTTATCGTTTCAGCCCCTCCTCCACTTCCACCCAAGAATGTTCCAGCTTCTCCCCCAACAACTGGACCCCCTTCTGCAAATGATGCTGGTGAGACGTCTTGCTGTCAATTTCTACTTTCAATTAAAACAGGCTTTCATATGCTTCTTTACCTCTAACTTTCTACCTCTAACTTCCTCTGTCAGTGTATCTATCTGTGTGTATTTTATCCCGTAATATGAATTGACTGAACATCACAACAGACTATCTCTCGTTGCCTCTGTCTCAGAAGCATCAGCGGAAACAGACGTCTCAACTAGGAAGCCCTCGATTGCTGATTTGGACAACATTTTTGGACCAGAACAGGCTTCCACTGATAGTGAGGACAAAAGTGACATGTGGGTCTGCTTCAGTGAAAAGTCGCCTCTACCAAAGGATCCTGCACCTCCCCTACCCTCCTCACCACCTCCACCAGAAGAGCCAGCACCTCCGCCACCAGCCTCCCCACCTCCACCTGAATCTCCTGCTCCTCCCCTCCCTACATCACCACCTCTTCCAGAGGATCGTGCACCACCTCTTCCTACCTGCACTCCCCCAAAAGAAGACCCTGTACCCCCTCTACCAAACTCCCCACCTCCTTCAGAGGAACCCACTGGCCCTCTTGCCAGTTCAGGTCCTTCCACACCAGAGGATCAAAATCCTCTCAAACCCGCCACCTCTCCCCCAGCAGCAAAAGAGCTTGCATCACCTCCAGCTTCCTTCCCATCTCCTCTCAACTCACCTGTTAGTGTCCCACCAGTCTCTACCCCCAAAGCATTGACTCCCCCTTCTGAAGGACCTGCAGCACGGTCGGTCCCACTGCCCCTTGTGCTCTCTCAAGAGGAGCAGTCCAAGAACACAGACACCTCCGAACCCAAAGAGGATGGAGGGGAAAGAGTCACCTCGCCCAAAGATGTCAGCCAGGGGAGTCGGAGTACACCTCCACCACCTCCTCCACCAACATACCGCACAGTTGTGTCATCACCAGGTCCTACATCTGGAACTGGTGGCACAAATAGTGGTGAGTAGTTCATACTTCTAAGTAGGATATTGTTAATAGAAAATGATTTTCTCACAGCCCATCTAAAGGAGAATCATTTTCTCTCACATCAAAAGAAGGTTTTGAGCCACTTGTCAAATTTGTTGCATGAACCTTTCACACAGATGAGATTATGGTAAATATAATGATCGTGTCTTAGTCATTGTACCGCTGATAAGTAATGTTTATAGCTTCCTCACAAATAAGATCAGAAGCTGAAATTCTTTCACTGGTGTTGAGAAGGGATAGTACTCCCAGCAGGGCTCCCTCTCCAGATTTCCTTTCAGTGGATTGCACCATCCACATTGTTGGAATAAATCTGCTTTTTTTGTGCGCAGAAAAAGAGGTCATATTTTGGCCTAGATGGATGTAGAATAGAATTCTACCTCTGGTTGTGTTATGTTAGCAGAGGTTTTTGTTCTGAGTTGTGATTAAAGATCAGATCGTACTGCGGTAGGACTTTTTCCTGAATGTTTCTCTTAAGACTGATCATTAAAAATACAAACTTCACTCATTAGCTATATTTACATGGACAAGTATTTCTTCAATCTGATGAAATCATTCTGATTGGACATTTAAGTGTGCACATGGACCCTAGTTAAAGAGATCTCAATTATTTTTTTGCATTTTCCAAAGCATGTACTTTCGGGCTATAAAGCGCACTTGGTTATAAGCCGCAATATCAATGATTGACTGCTAACGGGTCTATTTTCATACATAAAGCGCACTGGGTTATGAGGTGCATTAAATTAAACAAAACTCAGATAAGTCAAACTTTTTTCAACTCACTTGTTGTACTGCATGACTGATAGCGTTGAGTTTGAAATCTGCTTGGTAAGCATGTCTCTTAACAGGAGCCATTTTTGGGGCAGCGGGTATAGAAAATGAATGAATGAATGCACACGCCTTAATTTTGAAGCACAGATCGTATTACTCCGCGAGGCTCGTGACTACGGTGGCTGTAATGCTCAATCCATCAAGCAGTGCGGCTTCGTAGCAAAGCCGTGCTAAAACATTTTGACAGATTTTTTTGAGCGTGTACCACATAAAATCGGTTCTGGGTCAGAAAGCATAACCAGAATTAATTCATACATTAGGCGCACCGCTTTTTAAGGCGCTCTGTCGATTTTTAAGAAATTAAAGGATTTTAAGTGCGCCTTATGGTCTGAAAAATACGGTAACCAGGATGAAACACTCTTGGCATGTAAAAGTGAGACTTTCTGCTGATTTGCAGAATATATAACTAACAAAGAAAGATGTTGTTTTCCCAATTGTATTTCTAACTCAACAGCAGATAAAGCCTACTTCCCCTGCTATCTACAAGCAACTGGACCTTTACAGTTGAGTTAACTCTGTGGCCTGTCCTGGAGCAGACTAAGACGCTGTGGCTGAAACTAAAGAAAAAAAGTTTCCCTTACTGAATTAACTGATAAAGAATGAAGCACTGTGAAAATATTTCATCAAGACGTTCAACTTAGAGGCTCATTGCCTTACCTTCAGATGATTTCAGGATGCACAGAAAACATATTTATTCCAACCCGAGGGGAACGCTCAGATTAATGTATATATGGTAAGATTTTGCTGTTAATCAGATTATCAAAGGGTTTAGCACCCCCTTCAGTTCTATTTTTTAATTTAAGTGAGTCTCAACAGAAGCTGTTGATGTAAACACAGCTGATGTGTTATTCCTGTGTCCGCTGTGGTGTGATCAAATCTGAAATGATGATTCTGTCCGAGCCTTTAATTGCTTCTGTTCTCCCTTTGTACAGGTTCCTCCTCACCTGTACGACCTGCAACCCCTTCATCGGTCAACCCAACCCCACCTCCACCTCCACCACGCCCCCATTCACGACCCAAACTTCCTCCTGGGAAACCCACTGTTGGAGATGCGGTAAGATCTGTCATTTTTGTGTTTTTAATGTTCTTTTTAATGGAGAATAATATCATGTCAGTCATGTATGATTTAAAATTCAAAGTTTTGTAAAATTCAACCATAAGAAACTAAAAAATTATATATTTTAGTTGTGGCAGAACCAAGTTTATCACTCAGGCTAACTTGGTCGTCCTAAACAATTTAAGGTGATTAAATAACTCCTGTTTATTTTCAGACTCGGCCATTCAGCCCACCTATTCACTCGGCAAGCCCTCCCCCGATTGCCCCGTTGGCACGGGCCGAAAGCACCTCGTCTATCTCCTCCACCAATTCCCTGAGTGCCGCCACCACCCCCACTGTCAGCAAGGAGCTCTGCGTATCTGTGTCAGGTGTGTGAACCCTCATTGAGCTGTGCAGCGTGATGGGTCCGCTCACAAAGGCCTGCAGTCAAAACAAAATTGCCTGTTCTTGTGCAACATTAAAAGTTTACTATTTATTTTATGAACTGACCCTGTCTTTCTTATTGCTCAAGTTGTGCTTATGTATTTATTTTACTTTCATTTAAATCGGAAACGGAGAGTTTCTGAGCAATAATGCTTTGCGACATGATGCATGTAATCGCTGAATCTAGTCACCATGCACCACGTACATCTGTGCATGTGTACTATCTCTGCACTGTTACAACCATCCATTTTTATCTTGATATTTTTAATATTTTCTTAAAAAGAATTAGTTAAAAATATCACTTTGATACATTGAGTTATGAAAGAGCAGATAGATATTATGTCTGGTTTATGTTGACGCACAAATTCATTGTCATGCTTCCATGAATGCAGAGTGTGAGTGGGAGGTGAGAATATGAAGCAGGGTGTTGATTTTAAAGTGCAAACATTTCACCATACCCTTGTTTAATGAACTGGTGTAAAATAACAATTTAATCTCCTTGATCTAACTTTAGACCCTGCAATGCAGACATGTGAGGGGATAACAGCAGATCTCAGACTGTGACATGTCGTCATAGCAGATTAAAGAATAGACCCACTAGAGGGAGCTTCGCTTAAAGCAAAATAAGAACAAAATCTCACAGACTGAATATGTGAATATGTCACTAAATTCAAACTACTATGAAGAAGTTATCCAGAACTTAATTACAGCCCATTAGTGATGTATTTTTTATTTAGCGGGGTTTTCCTGTTGGACCAGAAATCTTTTGGCCTCGATAGCAGGAGAAAGGTCACATGCTCTGTTTTGAATTGTAAACTGTCTTCTTTCTAATTCCACGGTTTCCAGTTTGGGCGTTTACATCACATTTTTGTATTCAAGATGTTAATTTTGTTATAGCTTCATTTCGTTTGCATTACAGTGCTTTATTTGTTTGTTTTTTTCTGTTTTTGTTTCATTTGTCCCTTGATTTGCTCTTTGGCTTGTCAGAGGATGATGCTTATGTAGACAAACTGCCCACCTTTGAGAGACACTTTGACTCATTTGCAGGTATAGTACAGCTCCCTTCTGAGAGGAAAGGGGACACGTTGTGGCACATGAAATACCATCTGAATCATTACTTAATTAATAGATGAATACTTGGATAAATACTCCTATGAAAAAAAAAAAAGATAAATACTATAAAAACAAGTTCTCACATTGAATCGAAGGGCTGTGGCTATCTGGCCAAGTCAAACAAAACGGCGTCTCTGGTCAGCTTCCGGAAAACCACGCCCTGCCATTTGACTGTCAGAGGTAGAGATAAATAGAGCTGGGAAGTAAATTTGATATTAGAAAGTAAAGTCCCCCGAACTGAAGAACAACTATCCTCTGAAAAATGTTATTGTTAAAAACATTTATTGGATGAGCTACATTATCTCATCTATATGTTTATATTAATTAAATTATTTATTTAATATCTTTAGTGATTGTATCCATTTAATGGCTATACTTAACTAATGAAGTATTTATCTGTTGATTTTATATTGATTCTATGGCATTTCATAAAGGTTGGAGTTGGAGGTGCTGCTTTGTGGTTTTAAATCTGTCTGATGTTCTTTACCCAGAATGCTCTTGGCAGTGAAGGGTAAAGGCAGTCACTGAGTGTTTTTGTACTTTTTCAATGAAAGTCATTCAGAAAGTGTAGGTATTCAAACAGTGAACACATGGTTCTTTTTGCCTCACATGCACCTTTTTATGCAAAATACACGTCAAATTATGAACTGTGTAAAAAGACCATCTCTCTGTCATTGTTTAAATACCTACTTTCGTTCAGATGTTAGGACATGCCACACATTCATATTTATTTTCTTCTCAAGTGTGGCAACTTTCAGTGAATAATTGTTTTACCGGCTCATACCCTCCCACATATTTCCCAGACATTTAATGCTTTTTACGGTCTTGATCCCGCCTATCTGCATATCTTCTCATGCGTTTCTTCCTTTTCTGACTCAGTCTCTTGAATGTTACAGAGAAAATCTGCTTGGAAAAATCACAGCTTTTGACAGATTTAAAGAAAAAAAAGTCTTCCCCTTTGTTCATCTGCCTGTGAGACTTTTCTCTCTGTTTTATGACTGTACACCGGTGACTGTCTTCCTATGTCACCATGGCAACCTCCTGTCTCTCTTCTTGGCGACTTTTTTTTTTTTTTCTGCACACAGTTCAACACAGTCTCTCTCAGATAGCTTTGCTCTAAGTTTGCATCACAGTGAACAGTGTAGCGTGTTCGGTGTCTAAAGAGCTCCTCATCTCTTGACCCTTGAGATCCATATTGTCTGTCTTTCTTTCTCACGCAAACATTCAAAGCACACATTGTCACGCATGCTGTCAGATCAGAGCCCCTGCTTTCAGTTGTTTGAAGTCTGACTTGAAAACTAGGCTGAATTAGACAAGCAGCTGTTTGGTATTCATGCCATCCTCTCTCTGTAGCTCTAGTGCATGACACAGCCTCAAGTTCAGCCAATCTCAATTAGGCTGTGACTCAGTTGACTCCCACACTTGAGCCCTGACTCCCACTTTATACACCTGTCACACAAGCACTTTACAGCCACAGAGACCACCAGATCCAGCACCCCCCCTCCCCATCAGAACACCTGCCCTTTTGTTCTCCACATGAAGCACTGCAGTGCTCTCATCATTCCATCACCCAACACTCTGCTTGTCAAGTGACTCACTCATCAACACACCTTCACTCATGGGACCCCACAACACAGTATGAGCAACAAACAAGGGATTAAGTTTTCAGTGTCAAAAAGAATGTCTGCCATGAAGTTGAACATCTCATGGTGGAACTTATTTCTGAAATAGGTACCTTATGTAATATTGTGTTACGTTATTCTTGCTGTAGTGATGCTGGTGCGGTGTTCAATGATGGGTGACAAAAGGTTTTTCTCACCTTATCACAATTAATATGTGGTCTTCAGAATCTACTGGTTTCCATTCTCTTCTCTCACATCCTTCAGTTTAGAAACTTTTTACGAAGCTGAGAGGCTCAAGTTATCCAGTTTTTCACATCCAAAAATATTATTAAAAAAGTGAACTAATGAAGCAGGACTGTGGTTTAGTTTTTTCTGATATCTCAATCGCCTTTTAGTCCTGAAAGGGTTAGAACATCAAAATGCTGACTTTTTTATAATTCTGACTTTTCTTGATTACTACAATGGGTCAAATGTAAACGTTTTACAGTTGGTGGAGAAATAGCTGCACTTTTTTGTTGTCTATGTGCTAATACACGACTCGGCTTAGAGATGCATTTTGACACACAAGTTAAACAGGAATCTCTGAACCAAAAGCAAGGTTTGGTCTCTGTGAGGATAGACTCGAGTTCAGCTGGGCTTAAGGGCCTTTTAAAGACACATCTCTATTCTCAGTTTCCTACCAAGGTATATCCAGCCCCTAAAATGTGGGACATCACACTTTTCTCTGCACCTCAGTCCCGTTGTCTTCCTCCTTTAGTCTCTTGAATGCCGTTTGCTTCATTTTTAGCAGTCATTCTCCATCCGATTTTGCAATTTGAAGAGTGGAGGTCTGCACAGAAAGACTAAAGACAGATGACATTTGTTGTAATTTGGCGCTTTATATAAATACAACTGAATTAAAGCATAAGAAAGATGCATGCTGTGTTAAGACTATATTTGCATGAGAGTAGTTGGCGATGTGAGCTTTTTCTTGTTTCTTGCGTTGGGCTCTGGCTGCTGCCCCTGACATTGGCAAAATATTATCTCCTCAATAGATTCTCTCAGACTCCAGTCTCAATGTACGCTCTACTGTAACATTCATATCAGCACATTGAGTTCCATCTCTACCAACATTCAGACACCCCTCACTCACTTTACCTGAATCTAGCCGTACCTCGCTCATGCAAGTTTCTCCAAAGAACATCCCGTGTCTCCCATCTTGTCACATGTTATGTTAAGGTGATGTCTCTGCACTCCGTCCCTCCTCTCCCCTCCCCTCAGCCTCCACCCCCACGTTTCACTTCACTGTGACATGTGATGGACCTGCCATGTGAGACTCACGCTACTGTCCTTCTCTCCCCTCCTCACCCACCTTCCTCCCTTTCATCCCTCTACCTCTTCACCCTCCTCTCCTGACCCCCACCGCCCCCCTTCCTCCTCCCCCTCACCCCACACAGAGAATGACCAGCCATCCCTTGTGTGGTTTGACAGAGGGAAGTTTTATTTAACCTTTGAAGGTAAGTTTGTTTTGCATCAGAGTAGCGTCCACGCACACACTCTTCCAAGGCTCATTTGTGCAAGCTTTGCCCCCTCTCTGGCCTCTCCCTTTCCTCCTCCTTGTCAATCCTTCCATCACCTAACCCTCACCATGCTGACTCCTGGCTGAGCCCCACCTCATCTGCACTCAAATATCTGGTGTAATATCTTTAACTTCGTTTCTCGTGACATTGTTCATTTTCATTTAATCTGTGCTTACCCCCTCTTATTCCCTGAACAGTCATCATTCTTTCTGTACTTCTAACGGCCTTATCGCGACTTTTTTCCTTTATGGTCGGCTGGTTCTTCAGTTTGATATTTGCGCTCCTTGATTTTCTCTGTTTTGTCAGAATAAGTCAACTTTGACAGCACGTCTGGAACTTTCTCTCTGTCTGCCTCTGCCTCTTCTTTCTCGTCCAGCTGTGCTTATTCAGATAGCAGAAAAGATGAGTGTCTTAACATTCAGTGCAGAAATTCCTAAATTTAAGAGAAATGTTTAAAGTTATTGAGTGTAATTCTAAAGTTTGACAGTCAAAGAGCAGAGAGAAACGGGTGTTCTCCTCACAGATGATGTTGTATTTTCATTCCACCTTACTAACATCACTACTTGTTGTTAACTTTGGTGTAAAGTTTCGTTTCATCCCTGTAATTTGCACATGGTTTGCTCATTTCATGCCTGCACTGTTGAATAGGAAGAGTGTTGAGTCCTGCTTTGGAATATCGAACATGTATATGTTGAAGCTATTGAAACTCAAATCACTAATTCAGTCAAATTCAGTCCAGGTTTTTGATGAATTAAAAGATTAATTTAATTCTGATTTTATTTGATCTATAACAACTAAGAAAGAAACAGCGGTGAGCAGTACTCTAGCATAGTCAGTTTCTTTTTTAAGTTGGACTTGAGTTTTTGCCGTGTTTGATTATGGTTGTCTGTTTGTGTGGCTGTTAGGCTGCTCCAGAGGGCCCAGTCCTCTCACAATGGGGGCTCAGGACACTCTTCCTGTGGCTGCTGCGTTCACAGAGACAGTCAATGCCTTCTTTAAAGGAGCTGACCCCAGCAAGTACGTCCTCACACATTTACACACATCCAATCATTCCTGATTAGAGTTGAGCTCCATAACCAGGGTTACAAATTGTGTCTTTGTTCTTTCTTTTTTTTCTGTGGGGGGTGGACAGAGGCTGCTTCTTCAGTTTATAAAGTTTGAAAAGAAAACACGACAGATGGTTTACTCAATTAGTCCATTTTCATCATGTAAAAGCAATGTATAGACACTAACTGAAATGTGGGAAAATGCACGGTGGGTTTCCATAGGATTTGCTTGTTTTTTGTCAGCAACTCTAACTTCATTTGAGGTGTTTGTGTCAGCTGTACAAGCAGCTGTAATAAGATGTGAGCAGTTCTGGGATCACACATAAATAATAATAATTTATACACATGTTAAAATCTGTCACTGGAGGTTTACAACTGTTCATAAATGTGTTCAAACCTCATCAATAATGGAGGTTTTTAATGTTTGTTCATTATCACAGAGAGTAATGTGTTCATAAATGAATATCTGAAATATCAGCTGACATTCCATTTCATTAAAAATCACCAGTTTATTATTATTATTTTCAAACAACTGTCACAATAGATTTATAGAAAACTGTATATTTTGGCAAATCGACGTGTAAACACTGAGGTTACCTGCTTATGACTTTGTTATGCTCTGGAAGGCATTCCTCATTATGACAACAGTTTCTGATAAAATTGTCACCCTTGCAAAGTAGCTGAGCATAACTGAGCATGCTTGTTTTTGTGTTTTCACTACTTTGATGTGAGTTGAGAGTAGTGAAATGATTTCAGTTATTGATTATTGATGTATTGATTCATGTGTCTTATCATAGCAGTGCTTTGATTTTGTAGTCCTGTGTGAATCATGGTTTACTCATCTTTTTCAGACTCTTATCCAGCCAGTATGACAACGATTAAGATTTATTAACAAAAGAAACAAGAAGTATTAACCATATTTGTGCATACCCCTCCCTCCGTCTTCCTCTCAGGTGTGTTGTGAAGATCATAGGTGAGATGGTTTTGTCGTTTCCGGCGGGAATCACACGGCACTTTGCCAATAACCCGTCCCCTGCCGTGCTAACCTTCAGCATAACCAACTACAGCCGACTGGAGCATGTGCTGCCTAACCCCCAGCTGCTCTGCTGGTAATGTCATCACTGTGAACTCACCAACTTTTCTAAAAAAGCGAATAAATGAATTTGCTCCTCTCACTGGAGACGGTATCTCAGTGAAGAACCTAACCTTTTTGTGATCACACTTAGATGTTTTACAGCATCCTCTTTGAGTCAGAAGGCATTACTACCTAACTTCAAAATTCCCCCAAAATGTTTAACATGTTACAATTGAACTAAAACTTATTAAAACCAGTTCAGATGCATAGACATTATACATGTTGTTAATGACATAAATTTCGTTTAAAAGATAGTTTAAAAAGCACTTCTTGTTATTTCAGACTTTTTATTTAGTTATTTTTTCTCATTTCTGTTGATTTGTATATCACCTTTGAATATTATAATGATCATTTTCACCCAATGATTCATGCACACTATACATATACAATGTTATGTAATGCAAACTCAGTGAATTAAATGTTTAATAATCAGCACGAAAATAAGTCAGTTACATGATGAAAAGAGTGTTGAATTAAAAGGGGGTGTCAGAATGAGATTTAGAATGAATTGAACTGACAAATAAGCAGCAAAGAAGTTATAAAAAAGTGTTTGTAGTTTAACTGTAAACTGGTAAAACTGTGCGGGATCTGGAAGAGTGAAAATTTATTTTCCCAAATGGTTTGTTCTTGGTTGTGAAATCCATGAAGACCTGAACTGCTCCCTATAAATGGGTTCTGGTACACAACAGGTCTTAATGGGTTAAGCTTTGACCACCGAGGATGCACAAACTTTGGTGAGATCATTCCCGACAGTTACGCTGACTGGACGTTGAGTCATCATGAGGTCATCTGGCTTTTCGGATACATTGTTTCTTTTTTGTTTGTTTTGTTTGAGTCATGTTGCGCTTGTAAGATAATAAAATATTAAATTAGATTTGTCATTATAGTCAGACAAAGCTTCTTCTTTATATTTAGTCTTTTTGCCCACGGTGCCCTTTACGTCTTCCACACTAATCTACCTGTTGCCCTCTGTATCAGCATAGCTGTTAATCTGTCATCTCTCTCGTGATGTTAGAAAGCAGTTTGATTTTTAAGAAGTTTTGTTTGATCTTATTGATCAATATTTTATCTAGTGTAACCCATGGCAACTAAATATTAAACACTAAAAAAAATCCCCATTAATGCTGATATTTGTTGTCATAGTAAAGCAAAAATTGTCTGATATTTTTTTTACGCATAGAGCAGTGTCACCATTTTAGAAAATCCAAAGAGTTCAATAACATTTCACTGCTTCCCCAACAGTGACACCACCACACAAGCCAAGGCCAATGCCAAGGACTTCTGGGTGAATATGCCAAACCTGATATCTCATTTAAAGAAGGTGGCAGAGCAGAAGCCACAGGCAACATACTACAATGTGGACATGCTCAAGTATCAGGTAGGCTTGGCCTTTAGAAGTACTTCCATCCCCCAAAATTACCCCAATGGTTCACAGCCTGGTTCGTTCACTGAATGTTTTTTTTCTTCTTTTTTTTTTCTGAGCGTTTGAATGAGCTTTAAAGACAATATGCTAGAATTATACAATAAAAAAGAGCAGTTTCATATCATGCCTTCACTCTTATGTCTGTGGCCAGGTATCGACACAGGGCCACCAGTCGACTCCTCTGAACCTGGCGGTGAGCTGGAGGTGTGAGCCCACCAGCACTGACCTGAGGATAGACTACAAATATAATGGGGAGGCCATGTCAACAGCGATGGCCCTCAACAACGTCCAGTTCCTTGTACCTGTCGATGGAGGCGTTTCAAAACTACAGGCTGTCTTACCTCCTGCTGCATGGTACAGTCCATACTGTTAAAAGATGCAATTAGGCAGCCTACAGCTAATGACCTGAAGTAGTTATTACAGCACTTTAGACTGCTTGTTTTCAGGACTTTTTTATGCAATGATAAGCATTTATTAAAGAATCACATGAATAAATCTTTAGGTTTTTGTTTTAAATGTGTTGCTAAATGAATGATAAAAGCACGCTGCAGCTTATGGCATGTTTTCATGGTCTCACTCAGTAGTTTTCTCTCTTTTAAATCCTGATAGGAATGCAGAGCAGCAAAGAATCCTTTGGAAGATCCCTGATATCTCCCAGAAATCTGAAAATGGAGGTATGAGAGACATTTGACTAAACCTGTATTTGTCAGTTTAAACATGGTGGTTTAGTATAGAAGGGTGATTTGGAGATTTTGTAACCAAAGGCAACCTACAACAAAAATAAGACGTAGTCAGAGATTCTCAACAAACTCACAGTATTACTGCTCTTATTCCAGCGTCTAAAACCAACAAAAAGTTTAGGGAGAGGAAACCACTTATGTGAAAACCTTAATTACGTAGTCAAGAGAATAAAAAGTTTGTGACTTTTTGGAGCTGCGCTTTCCTTTTTCCTCTTAGCTGTGCAGATCCACAAATTGATGACCTAAAAAATAAACTAAAACTCAAGTATTTTACTTTTGGAATTTTTTTGGTTATGTTTTCTGTACATTATTGGTGTTTTAAGCTTAACATTTTGCATTAAAGCAGTATTGAGTACAGGACAAACACAGATAAAATTGTAAGATGGAAACAGACTTTGAGATGAATAGAAAAGCAGGGATGTTCTTTGATGGAGCTGATCTAAATTCATAACCAGTAGTCAGGAGGGAGAAAGTTCAGTGCCCCTCAGGAACTTTTAGGCTAACACTGCCCTCTTCTGTCTGATCGTGGTACTACATTTACTTCACAGAAACCTTGTGATCGCTGCAGTGACATCTGTCTGCACTGTGGGAGTGCGTAGCATCCTTACTTAAGCTGTTGGGGGTTGGATAGATTAGTCCACTAAAGAATCCCCTGTGGGATGTTTATTTAAAAAAAAAAAAAAAGGTTTATCCTAATTTGTGCACCAGACAAAGTGTTAAACACTTTACAACTCTCCTGTGACTCAGAACAAGATGAAGCAGGTATATAAAATGGATAGATGGATAACACATGATGCCCACTCTTGATTTATTGGCTATTTTAACAAAATAAAAGGTAAAAAAGCCCACCAAGATTCACCAGATGTGTGGTAAGGCACTGAACTGGATTATAAATTCTCTTTCAGGTAGAACAGACTCTAATCAGTTTAATTTAGAGATGGAAGACACTTTATCAAATAAGTTATGTTTGGTTATTGTACTTCTGATACATCCAGCAAACATTTCACCATTGAGCAAGAACTTATGCAACCATCTGTTCTCTCAGGAGTAAAGTGGAGATGTTGGCTTTGTAAACTTTGTGGTATATGCAGTTAGTTACCTTTCTTCCTGCTTTTGATTTCTGTTCACTTTTCTATACCGTAGGTGTTTTATACATGACATTTTCTTATTTTTAGATTTGGCCCCATCCCCTGTCCTCATCCATATCTTTCTACATTCGCACTCTCTCTCCAGGTGTGGGATCATTGTTAGCGCGCTTCCAGCTAACAGAGGGTCCCAGTAAACCAGCTCCACTGGCAGTGCAGTTCACCAGTGAGGGCAGCACCCTGTCAGGCTGTGACATTGAACTGGCTGGACCAGGGTACCGCTTCTCTCTTGTCAAGAAGAGGTTTGCTGCAGGTCAGTTTAGTGTCTCTGAATTTTCCAAACCAAAAGTCTAATAAATACTTTGACAACTCTGCAAGCAGATCAAAACTGTCTTCACAAGCACTGATGCTGAAGCAGACAGCTCACGATCACTTTGCTTTTGTTCTGGGTTTTTCCAAATTCATCGAACTACGCAAGAGCGTAGGTTTGATGCAAATAAATACTTTAATACAGTTAGAACTTAATAGAATTCCAGTGTCATGAATACCCAAACAATAAATATCTTTGACTGAAGTTTAAAATGGTGTTTTATTAAAGTCTGCACTAGTCTACATGCTCGCTGTCATAAGTTTTCCAGCTGAAAAGCTGATTGAGGCTCATCCCTTACCTACAGAATAGAACATTTATTTTTCTGTAATATAATTATTGGAGATTAGGGATGAAAACTATAATTATTGCACTGCATTTTACAAATGAATACCATGCTCAGTACAGTAGCTTTCATTGTCTACTTATATCACGTAATTATGCAGCTCGCATTTAAAGAGACCGTAAAGAATATGCTCGTCTTATCCTCGTAGCCCTTAGAATGCCTTAATGACCTTCACTATACTGACCTGTTTTTGTGTGGACTTCGTCACTGGAGAGGTGCTTTTACAGTCCTCCAGCACAGGATGGACCTGTTGGTACAGTGAGAGAGAGACTGCATAGACATCATGAACATTTTGGAAGCAACCAACTTTGTCTGTGTCGACCACAATTTTAGGCTTACAAACAACATAAATACCAGATGCTAAGTGACAGTCTGAAACATCTGCTAGTTGCAGATTTTAATTTTAATTCATCTGACTCTGAGTCTGACTGAGGCTTACACATGTGAGACTGAATCACTCCATTGTGGCCTTTTTGTGATGAATCACATCATTTTCTTTGAAATATTTCCCAGGATAATGTAATGTCTCTGAAGTTCACAATAGATGAATGTGATAGCTGTAAATTATTAAATAGATTAAGTGTTTTGTTGGTGTTTTTCAGGAAAATACCTGGCTGACAACTGACCCGCACAACTGAGAGTAGCTCTGTTGAACAAAAGGACTGCAGTGGACCGAGGCTGGCACCAGAGGGCAGACTCACCCCAGACACCAGACTCTCCTTAAATCCTTTCTGAACCCACACAACAGGTCCACAGCCTGCCCAGCAGTATTGTATAAGTTACATATAGCATTGTGGAACTGTTTTAGGTCACGTAATTATCGTATTTGTAGTCATCTCATAACATCCGTGTTGCTGCAGTTAGACAGCTGGGTTCTTCCTTCTCTAAAGTCTGTGCCTCTGTCTTCACCCTCCTCTGGTGTGGTGGTGTTATTGTGAGTTTCACTGCAGCTGCCTGACTGAAGACATAGACAGAAAGAATATCAGTCAGAATTTATCTCTGGGTGGCACGTTTTGTTGTTCTCAGTCCTTAAAAATATCCTAAAATAACATCATTGTGCTTAGACACGCGTCCCAACCGAGGTAGATCTGAAGCAGGGCCCATGATATTGCATAGTAAGTTACACCTGACTGACCGGCGCCTGAGACAGCTGTGCGTAGTGTTCTTTGCACTGGTGTGTAGTCCTTTCTTTACCAGACACACAGAGCGTTGTTAAATGATCATTGTTGTTGCTTTTGTGCAATTGTATGAAACTCAAAATCAAGTAACTGCATTAAAGGAGAGTTTAAAGCATCACCTACTGGTACTACAGGGTCACATGATGGAATTCTGGATGGAATTCTTTTTTCATACTGATGCAACAGTCGGGCAATTTTCTTTTTCTGAACTACACACAAACACTGAGGTTGCTAGCGTGTTAGGCAGCTGCAATGATGAGTCGGTTCACTGGTTGCATAAAAAAAACACTATTTCCCGTCAGAATAAAAGAGGTGTACAAAGTGTCATTTTAAATCAACAATATATATCTTAAAGGGCGTTTGGTGTTTTCCTCGTATTGTCGAATAGCCTTTCTGTTGTTCCGGGACAGCAGTGTTAGCCTTCAGACTACATGACAGCGTTCTATTTTTATTTATTGATGATTGTGTATAAAATATGTGATCCTGTATATGAATAGAATTTGAATGGTATCACACAA
Source organism: Leuresthes tenuis (assembly GCF_036924035.1). NCBI lineage: Eukaryota > Metazoa > Chordata > Actinopteri > Atheriniformes > Atherinopsidae > Leuresthes > Leuresthes tenuis. Next base: position 8,716,993 of record NW_027325361.1, on the reverse strand, counting down.
CTCGGAACCCGTAAAGGTATAAATATTTGGAATTTCTCTCATTTTTGTTATTTGTGTAGTTCGGTAACCTGTGTACAGTATAAGGCATAATTTTTGAATTTATTTCAGATATAATTTTTTAACTCAAGTGCAACAGAAGATTTGAGCTATATATGGGTGGGAAGGGTAATTTAAAGAAAAAGATAAATATCTTCCTGAATGCTGTGTTATGCTTTGTGAAAGCAGTGTTAGTGTAGAATTAGTTATACCATGGGCAAGGTCCACACTTTAAAGTTGCTAAAAGTATGTGTTGGAAGTACAGTCTAACCAGCTGGCCCCAGTCCATGTTGTCTGTGTTTACCTGCCTGCAGGCTGGCTTGGTGTCTGTTGTGATGAAGCTCAGTGTTACTCAGCTGCGTCATCAGAGAGTCTCTCATCCCTCAGGCAGAGTCCAAGTCCACCGTCTTACAGCTGGCAGCGGTAGTACTTGTTCTGCTCATCACTCTTGTGAGTTTTATGTAGCAGCACCTGAACTAGTTCTCCGCCTGCTGCAGGTTCTGCTTGGAGTGGTTTCTCCCTCTGGGAGAGTACAACAAGGACTAGTGTTACCAGCTTGTGTCTGACATAGTGGAGTTGGGTTGCATTCTCAGGGTGAGAAACTCACTGGAGAGAAGCAGAATGACATCAAGGAATGTCACAACAGCGACCACACAGGACAGAATGAACTTGGGTTAGCTGGTTAAGAGCAACTGAGCTTTCAAATGAAACACTTACAAATATACATTGAAAGAAGTAGTTTGACATTTTGGGAAATGCACTAGATGAAAAGATCAGTATCTCTCATATACCTGCCAGGAGACCGTTCACTTTGCATGGAGAATGGCTTCTGATTTAATCATGAAATCTCCACTTACAAGCACCTTTTAAAACTTCCCGATAAACACATTATGTCCTGTTTCTTCTGTATAAATAACAATTTGTGATGTTGAAAAGATGTAAGGTCTACCTTAAAGCTTCGGAGGTGCCTGTAGGTGGATTGTAGCCGTGATAGCAACTCGGCCTTATGTGATGGTAATACTGCTCAATCATTCTTTTTTTCCAAACCTAAAATATCTTTGGATTGCCATAAAGTATTTTACAAATATTCAGGTTCTTGCTATGATGAAAAGTTACCTCTGTGGTAGTTTCTTTTCAGTTTCTATAGTACCAACAGTTTGTCAAAGTTATCATTTGTTCACCGTTTTGTTTACCAAATACCTGTCAAACTGACTACATTCCCTTTAACCTCAGCTGTTCTTTATGGTAAGTGTTCATTACTGAATTACTTTTAGCCTGCTGACATGCTTAACTCTGATGGGTATTATTGTAAACATTCTACCTGCTAATAATCAGCATGTTAGCATCGACAGTTGGAGCAAGCTGTCATCATTTAGCTCAATTTGTCTCCTTTTCACAGCCCCAAAGAGACTCTTTAACCTCATTAACATTTGGGCAAAGAAAAAGCTATTCATTTCCCCTTTGATTACTGTCTTCATGCTAAGTTAAGCTAACAGATAGCTTGCTTAGCTTCATGTTTAGCGGACACAGGATTGATAAGAAAGTAAATGTGTCCTGTAATTTCCCAAAATCTCAAGTTATCCTTTCATTATGACAATGATGCAAAAAAAGAAAGAGGAAAAAAAAAAGTTTCTCTCAGCTGCATTGATTAAGTATGGTGACCGTGATACCATCAAAGTGGAACAGGATTTATGTGCTGGGACCAGCTTTTTTCTTTGATTCAAACCTCAAAGCAGACAGGGCATGCTGATTCACCATCCCCAGCTCTGCCATCTGCCTTCAGTTTCTCCTCTGCTTTGACTATGGTTCACAAGTTAAGCTTCTCACCTGTTTCATACCTGTTACCAATTGCCTCCCTGGTACCTTAACTCCAAGATAATATCATGTGCACACCCTGATCATCCAGCCAGCACTTGAATCCATGGCTTTATTTTTCATAATCGTAATGGTCTCTGTGAGATGACATGATTTGAATGAGGACGTGGAGCAAGGTTAAGTCGACCAAAATGTTTAGTTCTTTTCTTTTTTGTTTTTTGTATTTAATGTGTGTGTACCCCGTACAGTCAGTCCTATTCTATGGAGAATAAGCTGAATATTTTTAAAATGCATAAAAATGGAAAAAATATTATATTGTTTAATGTGAAAAGAAAAAACACTGTGCAGATTATGTTAAACTTCCTGAATGCTCTGACACTCAACATGAAGAACAAAAAGCGTGTGTGAAGTGTAAACGAAAATCTCTGTACTGTACTGTTTGTTGGCATTCTGCTAAATGTAACCAATCACAGTCCTGTGAGAACTGTCAAAAAAAAAAAACATAGTTTGCTAAATTTAGGCTAGAAAGGTAGTTAATTTTATACCAGTACTTCTACTCAGCTTTGTAGTACTTTTCATTGGACACAGTGTAGAAATATCTGTAGTTATTCCTGATCTGGGACTTCCATTGAAAATTAAAACCTTGTTCTTGACCAGTCTGAGAGAACACAACAGTTCCATATTATTTAAGTGAGGACAGTTATTGGTGATTGGTGCCATTTAGCTCCTAGTTTGGTAACATTTCCTTTTATGTTGATTGGACGACACAACATGCCTGACAGGACGTCGTTACCTTCTGCGTGAATTTTGAGGCTTTCAGTGCAACAGTCACTACAGCATTATCTACCGGTACCCCACCATGCACACAACCCATCATATACATGTTTTAAATTACCACAAGGCAATACTAAACCTTGTCTGTTAGTTGTTGAATATTGTTTGCATTGTTTAATGATTAAAAAAAATGGAACAAAACTTTTTCCAGCTTTTCATCTCTGTGATGAATTTGTCTTGCAGTAGTTCAGTATTGCATGCAAAGCATGCAGTCAAAGGTGGGGCATCTATGATGATAGATAGTACTGAAATGACGTGTTGTGCTGAGCGTCACTTAACTTGTATTAATGTTGAGAAGAGAGCAGGGAGTGTGTTTATGTGTGATAGAAGCCAGGATGCTTTTTGGTTCTGTACCGTTAACCTCAAACACATGTGCAAGGACATAACAATGCTGAGATGAACTGAGGAACTTAGTTTGCTTCTTTCCAAAACCAATAAAAGTTATAACTGGATGCATCCTTTTGCTGTTTTCTATATATCATGCAAGTAGTATGGGTTCATTAAGTGGCCATATCAGTTTTATTTTCCCTCCGATGATTATTCATCAGACTGGCCACGCAGCACCTGCTTGTAGTCCAGAAGGTCTGTTAAAATCTCTTCTCACTGATAACTGAAACCAGCTCATATTTAGCAGGTAGCCTCTTTTGGTTTTGTAAGCAAATGCTTACAAAGTCTATGCCCGTGTCATCACTATAAAATGTTCAGTTAGAAACCAAAACACTAATCTTTTTCCTAAACTAAGTCAGGTACTCGTATCCTAAACCAAAGCAAATGGCAACTGAAAATGAGTCTTAAAGGAGAAGTTAGACAGCATCTCTCCCATATGGAAAAAGCATTTACTAGCCATATGTATTGGGATGATATATGATAAAGCCATTTAAATGGCTGAAAATATTTCAACATGTCCCCAACAAACAATGGAACTGGCAAAGGTGAGCAGTTTGTCCTGCTTTAAATAGTTTTTACATATACCATGCTTTAATTAGACACAAATGCAAGTTCCTTGCCCTGTTTGAATAATGAATTACTGGTTCCCAGTTCAATTTTTTGGCTGTGATTTCTTAACATGACGCACTGCTTCAACAGACAGTAATGTCAAAAACACCACACAGAACATGCAAACCCTGCGCAAGAACATTTATTTAACAATAATGACTAGATGGAATACAACTCAAGTTTTCTTATAAAGAAATCAAAGCAGAGCTGGAAATTTTGCAAACTGGCAACCCTGTGGATTCATTCTACACACATACAGGACACAGTCTGGGCTGAAATGTCATCTCTTCGCACGGAATCTAATCCCCCCCTGTTTGAAATATAATCAGTTGTGCTTTTATAGTTGCACACATCTTCTAGCTCAGGTTCTTACATACACATTCACATATGCGCCACACTCGCATCTATAAACCTCACAAGTTGTACGACGATCATAATGTTACAAGTCAGCGCGTGATTCAGGTTTGGTTTCCTCAGATTTGGTTTTTAGTAGTAAGGCAAGATGGGAGAGAACACAGTCCTTTTGGTCACTTTGAGGATGGGAAAAAGAAGCAGGGGGTCATCCTCAGCAGAGGTACGTGAGGTCGCTCTTTCTGCAGCCAATCTTACAGCACATGGTGGCCAGGATTTTATTAATGTCCCGTTTGGTCATTTCAGAGCCTGAGCTGCTGAGGCTCTCCAAGCTCTGCTCTGCTGCAGGCAAACCTACATCAACAAAACAGAAATTGATGCAGAGTGAAAAAACTGTCTGGAAAAATCTTGTCTTGACAAAACACATATTTTCTGATGGAAATATCCAGAAATGGAACTGTACAATCTGCATTTGACTTTGTGGAAAACATGAAATATCAAAGTATATCAACCATTAATGTGGGTCTTTTTTTACATCTCTTTCCAAGAGAGCATTTAATGATCGACTTTTCATATCAGTCCCATGTAATTTATGTTCATTTTCTCATTAAAAAAGAAACCCTAAATGGCTGCGCTAATTAAGGCAGCTCTATTTGTCCTCTACGGTGTCAAGTTTCCTCTTTCTAATCAGCACGACTGATATGCTAACTGGATTTGTCTGACAGACCGTAAGAGAGAGACTGCCCAAGGAAAGGCCTCCTCCAGCATTTTAATGAAATGTGGCCTCTCGTCTTCGCATGATCTTAACTGAACAAGTCACTCCATGGAGACATTCATCTGCCTGCACACCCACACACACTGCAGACAATCATTTAGTAAGTAACACGCAGCGGAGACAGCGCACACTGACAAAAATCCAGCAGTGGAAAGCCACAAGTCATCGGTTTGGTTTTGTTTTATGATCCATTTTAGTGATACAAACACAGAAAAGTGTCGGTGTCACTGCGCATTCTCTCAGTCAACTCACTGTTGAGAATCACTGTCAAAAGAACGATACTTAAAAAGATAATACAAATAGCACCTACAGGATATACTACCTTGGAGTTTCCAAAACTAAATGGGTAGAAAAACACCTCAGGCTGAATTTTAGGGACTTTTTTCCTAACATTGTTTCACTGAAAAGAGGGAACAGCAAATACAGAATTTATATCAGAATCAACAGCTTTTACAAATCTTGCAGCCAACTTCTTTTTTTTTTTATTATTATTTGATTCTGTCAGATTTATTTCTGATGTTGATGTCTCATGAAACTTCCATTTCTGGAGGAATTGTGTGTGAAAAATTTCCCTGATAAGGTGCTCTGTGAGTGTTTATATGACAGCAATGCTAAACACACCTGAAGCTTATTAGAAATTAATAAAATTGTGATAATAATGTGATAAGTTTGTGTGTCATGGATGGGAATTAAAAGTGAAAAGAAACAAAATTCTCTCGTCCTTGTGCTCATGTGTGTGACACACAAAATTACTGCTATGGTAGATTTAAATTTGAAAAATTCTCACCGTCCATGTCTGGTTCACCAAAGAATCTCCTCCAACGGGAGCCACCGCAGGTGTAGACGACTGCTCTCACAAACTCTCGATCACACAGTTTCATCACCTTCACCTCTGCTCTCGCTTGGTGAACACACACCATTACACACAAGAGTAGAGGCAAAACTACCAAGGCACGCATACTGGATACCAGGCTGTCTGTTGTCTCTTTTGGGTTGTTTGTTGCTCTTTCAAAACCACTGCTGGTGCTCTGTGTTATTTTTCTATCTGTTATCTTCTCTCCGAGTCCTTTTCAAGGCTGAGACACAGTTGTATGTCCACTGCTTGCATCGCCTGTATTATATACCATCCACCTTTTAGTTCGTCACTGCTCATCTCTCCTCCTCCCTCTATCTGGTCCTCAGCCCATCCCAGTGACAAACACACACACGCATACTTTTTATGCTTCCGGTTATCTCCACCATCACCATTTTTTGATCCATCTAAAACAGAGTTACAACCACAAGCCTTTTACAACCCCCAGTTGACAATCATATTAGATGAGGTGCGGCCTCCTCAGCCTCCCTCGCATCATGCGATTTCAGCCCATGATTGCACTGACCATCATTGCACTTGTTTGGCTAATTAAGGGATGCAAAGTGATTCCCCTTGCAGTCAAACAGACATTTTGTGTGTTTACAACACTCTGATGGCCTGGTTGTCTTTCACTTTACAACAGTTTGGGCTATATGAGAGGAAAAAAGTCAATGTTTACAGTCCATCATGCAGTCATTATGATACTGCTGATGGAGCGAGGAGATACTCAGAGTGACATTTTATTTTGAGCTTTAGTAGTAGAGGTCCCACTTAGGATGTCTGTGAAATGATATGTTAACTGGACATGATGTAAGGGTGTCCCCATGTTAACAGAAAAACAAGTTTAATTGCTATTAAACACAAGTAATAATTCTTGATCCTTAATCGCATATTGCTGCAACAAGTTTCCACATGTATGAAGGTGATGAATAGTGAGTGCTTATGAAAAAGAGCTGCAGCTTGTTTTGTACCAGTAAACTTAGTTTTATCAGACTACACTGATTACTGACATAAAAAATCTAGACAGATGGACAATATTACTCCTCCTTACAGATTATCATGTAGAGTGACATGATGACATGGCCATGATGAATTCTTAAAATGAACATTTAACAGTCTTGTATGTCCTATGTTTTCTTTTCATCTGTACATCCATCCATCCATTTTCTATACCCGCTTAATCCGTCGGTCTGGTCGTGGGGGGGGGGCTTGAGCCTATCCCAGCGGTCATCGGGCGAGAGGTGGGGTCCACCCTGGACAGGTCACCAGTCCATCACAGGGCCACAGAGAGACAAACGAGACAAACATCCATGCACGCTCACACTCACTCCAAAGGACAATTTTAGAGTCACCAATTAACCTAACATGCATGTTTATGGACGGTGGGGGAAGCCGGATAACCCGGAGAGAACCCATGCATACACGGGGAGAACATGCAAACTCCACACAGAAAGGCCCCAGATGGGGATCGAACCTGGACCTATGTTTTCTACTGCTATTTTTTCCCTATGTATTCAGTGCATGATTGCATCCCAGTGGAGAGGGTGGGGGTGATATACCGAGCCTATAGATGTCCTGCAAATTGTTTTATTTTCCTCATCCAGTTTTATTTATCCCAATTCCTTTTTCTTAGTCTAGTTAAACAAAAGGGTAACAGACATGTTGAATACCAGCAAACTGAGTTGCATCAGTAGCAAAGCAGAAAGAGTTTCCTCCCATCATGGTGGGAAGTTATTACTTTCTATCAAATTACAAAGCACCAACAGGTATTCCATTAATGTATTCAAGTCAAAATGCGAAAAAGTCCTAAATGCACAGAACTGAGACACAGAAATGTGAGGATTCCAAGGTATCTGACATACAGGCGAGGATGATGACAAACAACCATGCAGTCAAAGGCTGGTGAATCTCATTTCAACTTTATATCAAGGCTGTTTTTCTGCTACAATTTACAATGATATTAAAGCTCAGTGGATTGATCTAAGTTAACAATCTCACCATTATGGGACAGTACATGCATGAAGCCCAGTTAATGAATGACGGAATTAATTAAAGAGGCAACACCATTGTATGGAGGTTATAGTTGGAGCATCTACTCAGAGAAGTGAAGTTAGAGCAATTACTTTGATCATTAGTCGCTTACTGAACTGAATTGATTTCATGCTTAGTTTTTACAACTGGTAGTTCTAGAAAACTTTCACCAAAAACAGCTGGGATTAACAGAAGCACCGTTGGCCATTTATCAATGACCAACCGCCTCTCTCGTTCTGCTGCCAGCATGCTCAAGTTGTCCTTACATGCATTGCATTGTGAATGTAAGTTGCACAATTTTTTTTTTTGCCTGCAGTGTGTTTGTGTTCACACCACCAGGCAGTTTCTTTGGTTAAAAAATGTGGAACAAGAAGCCAACATTGAGAAGAGGTGGACATGCAGCATGCAGTAGTGGCAGATTGTCAAGCACAGCAGACACACACATGTAGCAGAAAAAAGAAGAGGAGAAAATGGAGTGATAAAGTGAATATAGGTTTCTCAAGCTGTGGCATTACTGTAAATGCAACGGAAAAGCTTCTCAGTAAGTGTTAATCTGCTGTACAACCTACTCCTTTTTGTTTAGACTTTATTTCTCAGAAAACTCGGGTTAAGCCTTAGTGACTGTAAAAAACAATTGAACTGTACACTCAGTGTAAAGCCAAATAAACAACGTGAAGTTTGGAGATAGAATCTGTCTTAATGAGACTGTCCATATCTCACTGAGACATTCAGTCGCCCTTTTCTCTAGGAACTCTCAAAAGAGAGGCACATGATAAATGGATGAAACAGACGCAAACCTAATTGGCTCAGGAAGATATCAGCAAGTGCATCTTTGGTCTCTCTGTCCGATTGTAAGATGGCGTCTAGAGTATCCACCTGGCAGGGAAGAGGCAGAGAGATACACTGAGGTCGGCCACGTGAGCCGACCAACAGGTGCCTGTGTGGGAGGAATAATGGTTTAAAATTGCCGGCATAAAAAACTATAATGCTAGCAAAAGTGCATTACCAGAGACTGCACAACGGTAAAAGGTCAACAAAAGAAAAGATTATATGTGATAGTATAGCAGGTTCAATAAAAACTCAGACATCAGACTGAGACATTTTAAACAACACTGCTGTCTGTCGACTTTTTTTGAGAAATTTTCTTGAAAGTGTTACTTTATAGAAAAGAAAAGCACACAAAGCAAATTAGAATACAAAGGCAAGGATCATATCAGTGTATTTTTCTACTGGTTATTATCTTCCTATTTGATTTCCATATCAGTGCTTACAGACACATGGATGTATTTAAGATGAGTTTATAGACAGCATTTGTTCAGTGCAGGAGCACATTAACAGCGGATTGAATCTCACAACATATATATTTTACAATTAAATGACATATCCTTCATTTTACAGTTTAACATCTGATGGAAAAGAAAATTAGCTTTAAAAATGGTGCTCAGTATGATTTGATGTGTGACACGTTGTTCTTAAGAGAATGTACCATGATCTATACTGATCTATACTGAAGGACTTGCTTTGCTCTGTGAGTGAATGTGGCTGTTTGACAAGGAACTTGTGTGGATGAGCCCTTCACACATGACAGAAATAAAGATAAAAGTCAGAAAAGCACAAAACTTGACAACGATAAGTACTAAACAGTTCAAAAGGGCAGAATGCTAATCTACAGTAAGCTACATGTTGTATTTTATGATATTTTCACATACATATTGAAGGCCAAACATTTGCACGTTCTGTCTTTTTGTTTACTGCCATCATACATAAACAATGGCCTGTATTACATATACAACCAAGGCTTTATCATAGTATGACCACAACTTGAGTGCTCACCTTTTGCTATTTCTGCAGTGATACTTCAAAACAGTTCTCTCTCCTTTTACTGAAGAAACAAAAGTCTGAACATGTGCTCCCTGACAAAACAGAAATCAGGGTTATGTAAACTAGATTGTAGAACTTTTTTATGTAACAGGTGCATAAAACATTGCATGACTCAATGGGGAAGTAAACTAATGTCAATACTCTCTGTGGCTCATTAAATGTGTTTTCAGAACATTAAACCTTCATCACTCCCTCTGTACAGCATTTGCCTTTCCCTTTCATAGTAAACGTTTCCTGTTTTCAGCTCGTGAAGTTAAGATCTTGAGTTGACAGAGTATGACCATAAAGAAGTCTGTTTTGTTTCAGTGCCTAACATTAAAGTAAGTATGCCAGTCCCAAGATGAACAAAAGAGCAGATGATTCTCGTATGACTAGCATAACTTTTCAATGTAAAAGTTTTGTCTATTCCATGCAACAAATTTGTATTTCCACAGTAGTGAAGCATAAATTCACTTTAACATTACAGTTTGCAATGCGGAGAAGGTGCAAGAGAAAGTCTGACTACATCATCTGCTGTCGTCTGTCTGGGGTTTGCGGTGTTGTACTTTGGCTTTAAAAAAAGGACTTTGTAGGAGCCAGCTTTACCTTTTACTGTTAATTTCTTTTATGGCACGGCCTTCAGAAAAGTTCTCCAATGATGACAAAGATAAATCTTTGGAGAAGTGTGAGTAATTCTTTGAAGAGACTGTGGTTAGATTCTTTTTTGGTGAGATCACTTCATCGTATTTGGAAATTTGCTCCACTGTGAAACATTGAGTTTACTTGTCATTAATTCTGTATAATCAAATAACCTGAATGCAATTAATCTTCCTTTTCGTTACTAATGCACACATTCATATATGTAATAAACAACATTTTATTTTCATTATTTTACATCTTATAATTATCTTCAATAATCATATCATAATTATATGTATTAAAATACTAGTAGGGCCCCTATTAAGGTTGATAAAGTCTTATGCTGCCAGGATGCAGCAGCTACCAACATTAGGGGTGTTTTCTTTACCTGGTCGATGGCGGACAGGGGTATCCGCCATCGACCAGGTAAAAATGCATATGAAAATGTTTGATGTCTACGGACCATGTATACTACTCATATACTTGTACTTGTTTAACCTGCTATGACCTGGCATTTTTGTTGTCTGCACCATCATACTAAATTGTGTATAATTGGAACCTGTTGCACACATTCACATGTAAAATGTTTTCATCCTTCAGCAACTACACCAGAGCCAGCATCGGCATTAACATCAACCAACATCAACCACCATCAGCCAGCACCAGCCAGCTGCGAGCACCCTCTGCCACCCTAGACCTGGTAAAGAAAATGCTCCTAATGCATATGAAAATGCTTAATGCCTGCTCTCAGTTTAATGGAGTTAACAAAAGCTAAATGTAAACGGACCATGTATACTACTCATATACTTTTACTTGTTTAACCTGATATGACCTGGCATTTTTGTTGTCTGCACCATAATACTGAATTGTGTATAATTTGAACCTGTTGCACACACTCACATGTAAAATGTTTTCACCCTTCAGCAACTACATCAGAGCCAGCATCAACATCAACCACCATCAGCACAGCTGCCAGCATCCTCTGCCACCCTAGACCTGGTAAAGAAAACATCCTATTACATTTTATAAGCATCTTGTTGAGTGTCACAGTATTAGAATTCAAAGTATTGTATTACAATTGTGTGCTAAGTATCTGTCTCCACTCTCCCTGTTTTTTACAGGAAAGAGAAAAAGGGCTGACAGACTACTGACAACCATGCAGGACATGCTTGTATCAGAAGCTGAATAGCAAAGACAAAGTGATGCATGCTTTGATAGCATGCTGCAGTTCTTTCAGGAACAGGCAAACAGGGAGGCAGAAGAGCGCATGGCTCTACGGGCGGAGCTGGCAGAAACCAGCCGACAGCAAAGAACCCTCACTGAGGAGTGTTTATTTAGAAAAATAAAGGACTTTTTGAAGAGTCAAAGTCTTCTGGGTTTTTGTTAACAATGGTGATGCCAGTTAGATGTTGTTTTGGCCACATCTAACTATGAAATAGTAGCTAATGATATATTAAATCCATCTTTACTTGTTACATTTTAAGCCTTTCTTATCCTCAAGTGTGCATTACACTACAGTTTATCAACTTCCTTTTAAAATACACCACATAACAGGAAGACATTCATCATGTTTAACAAAGGCCTAGCATTCAAATACTTGAATACCTGTAAACATTTCACCACACCCCTTTCTATATTTTTACCCCCACATAATTCTTATTTTGTATCTCATAATTTCTCTAAAACATAAGTCAGTCACAACTAATCCCTTCAGGACTAATTACTCCATAACCTTTGAAGCCTGCTACTGATGTACTGATAGATTTCATAATGCACACAAAGCTTAAAGACAGGTAATGGTATCTTTATTTTTCACATAAAAAGATGCACTCTGAACAAAGTATTACAGTTTCTATGGAACATTTTCTCTTTAAATGTGTATGTTCATGCATGTTCAGTCTGTCAAACCTCCAAAATATGATGCTCATTATGAAAAGGTGTGTTGTAATCAGCTGGAAGGCACGATGTAACTATCAAGGCTGCACGTACTCCAACTCCTTCAGTATCTGTAGTAGGTGGTTGTACTGAAATATCTGGCTGAGGATAAGGGTTGTCTTCACTCCACTACGCTCTATACTCCTCATCGTGACTTTCACAGAGGTTGTGAAGCACACAGCATGTGAGCACCATGTTTCCCTCCAGGCCTCTAGGTGGCGATGTGAAGCTATGAGGTGCCGGTATCCGGTATGTCCTGGAGGACAAAAGTAAAGTGTTGAAAGGACTGATGGTTGTTTTAACCATAGACATAACCATGAAGATTTTAACAGTTGGTTAGCGTTGTTAAAATGGCACATTTTGTTCATTGACTTATAACCTTGTTGCAGCAACTAAACAGTAGGTGTTTTATTATGAGTCTTTTTTTGTACTTATCCATGCGAGGCGTTAATTTGTTGTAAATGATGAAGCTAACCGTAGCTTGCTAACATGTTACCCTGAATCGCAGTACGTACTCTTGACTTTGACTATGATATGAAGCTATTCATTTTATACATTTTTGACTGATTTAGATGAATGTATAAATCACGTGTTATTATTTACCAAGTGTTGTCTTGATCTAGTTGTTAATTTCCTCGGAGTTAAAGGGTCATTTATTGGACTTTTGTTGCATTAAGTTTTGCATTTTTCATTATCCCTGTACTACACCGCCAGCCAACACCCACAAATACTTTTAAAGATCCATATAGTGGTGACGACTCATTTTAAAATGCCTGTCTCCAACAGTGCACCTACCATGCACATCGCATCTACATAACCAAAACTGTTGTATCATAGTACAGTTCAGTAAAGTTCATTGTAAAATAATATGAAAAAGTATTGAAAGGATCAGAACTTTAACCTTTCAGGGCTTTTGAGGAACCAGTGTTTGTGTTGATCTACAATCAGAACTGTTGCAGATAAATTAAGTTAATAGTTTAAACTCTATTTGTGTCATCTTTTCTCCAAAGTTGCAGCACATCTGGATGTGTCATGGAGCCTGCAGTGCATCATATGTGGAAGAGATTCATTCACCGTCTCCACAGCACCCTTATTCTTCCAAAGAGGAACCATTCAGGACGTACTGAGCATGCAGCTGTCTCTGCTTCCACTCAATCCAGATGTATTAAGCCCACGCTTCTGGTGTCTCGTCTCTACCAGCCTTCAAACCTGCATGATGTGGGACAGGACAGCCGGCTGGCAGGGGAGATGACTTGCAAGAGCCAGAGACTCATGCAGCAGGCGGGGCTCATCCATCCAGCCAACCCAGGGTGTTACTACTACCTCCCTGCTACAGTTCGCTCCATGGAGAAGTTGGTATGTTTTTGTATTGATAAAGGAATGATTTATGATTGACTTATCAGTTAACCCAAACTGGGGAGGTCAGGTTTAGGCTTGGAAGATCAAAAACTATCAAAGAGAAAAGCTCAGAGGATTGTTTGAAAAGCAGATGGGAACAAAACATTTCTTGCATCCTTCTGCAGAATTCAGCATCACCACCGTATCTTACCATCCTCCAGCCTAGATATCACTGAAAATCTATGGATAGACCGTTAAAACAAAGGGCTTCAGAATATCAGAGGTCGAGAAGCCTTTGCAGCTGGATGGGTGAAAACCGAATGGAGAACTAGCTGTGACAGCCATCAGAAGCGGTTTTACTAAGCATTGACCATGGAGGCTGCCCTCTTGCTTTTACCTTTATGCCTTTTTTAAGTCAGATTATCTTTTACTTGGTTTCCAATTTACAATAACAAAGATTTGGACCAGGATCTCAACATTTTAATACGAGATTTTTTTTTTCTTGTTGCTTAAATGTGTTTTTTTTTCTTGTTTTCTATCTAGTTAGTTTTCCCATGACCTGTGATGTTTGCCTTCCAACCTCTGGGGGCATTCTGGCTTCTACTTTCAAACCACTGCATAAAGAAAAATTGTGTTTAATGAACGTGGTTGTGAAACTAAAACTGCAGTGTTTAATCATCAGGTGAGAGTGATTGACCAGGAGATGCAGGGGATCGGTGGACAGAAGCTGGACATGCCCAGTTTGTGCTCAGCTGATCTCTGGAAAACCAGTGAGCGCTGGGATTTGATGGGAAAGGAGTTGTTCCGTCTGAAAGACCGCCATGATGCAGACTACTGCCTGGGTCCCACGCACGAGGAGGCAGTGACGACCCTCGTAGCTCATCAGGCAACTCTCTCCTACAGACAGTTACCTTTGCTTCTTTACCAAGTAAGCTTTAAGCCTCTTATTGTCACCAGTGCATTTGTTGTTATCAGCTGCAGTTTTTACATGTGCTTTCTCTTTAAAAACAAACAAAAAAACCCAGATCACCCGCAAGTTTAGAGATGAGCCAAAGCCGAAGTTTGGTCTTCTACGAGGGAGGGAGTTTTACATGAAGGACATGTACTCATTCGATGTGAGTGAAGAAGATGCTTATCGGACATACGAATCTGTGTGCCAAGCGTACACCCGGCTCTTCGTCCGATTGGGCCTGCGTTGTGTCCAGGTGAATGCAGACACAGGAAACATTGGTGGTACACTCTCCCATGAGTTCCAGCTGCCAGCAGAAATTGGCGAGGACCGGCTTCTTGTCTGTGGGGACTGCTCCTTCTCTGCTAATGTGGAGACTTTGACATCAGACAGAACCAACTGCCCACAGTGCAGAACTGGCACACTGGTGGAGTCAAAGGGTATAGAGGTGGGTCACACTTTTTACTTGGGTAAAAAGTACTCTCATATATTCAAAGCCTCCTTCAGCAATCCCCAGAACAAACCTGCTATTGCTGAGATGGGCTGCTATGGTCTTGGGGTGACCCGCATTCTCGCTGCAGCCATCGAGGTGATGTCCACAGAAGAAGGGATCCGCTGGCCGGGTCTTATTGCCCCTTATCAGGTTTGTGTTTTACCTCCTAAAAAGGGCAGTAAGGTGGAGGATGCAGCTGTCTTAGCTGAGGAACTTGTTCACACTTTAGGAGAAGCTCTTCCTCATCTGAGAGGTGAAGTTGTTCTTGATGATCGCACACAGATGACCATTGGAAAGAGGCTGAAAGATGCCAACAGACTTGGATACCCATATGTTATTGTTGCAGGACAGGCAGCTCTTGACGAAGTGCCAAAGTTTGAGGTGATCTGTCAGCAGACAGGTGAGACGACATTTCTCAGTAAAGAGGGACTATTAGATGTGCTGGGAAAAGTAGAAACTGTGTGATTAACAACTTGGAATGTAAAAGTAGATGCTCAAATTCATTTGTGCTGGGTTTTTTTTTTTGGTTTTTTTTTTTTTTGCCATGACATTTTTTGCCATGACATTCATTGCTCTATATTGTTATTGAAACTTGGTCTTGAAACAGTCTCTTCATAAATAAACTTGGATGTCTGAAATGTTTGGTCAGGATAATAAAATAAAGAGAGGAGCCACAGCCTCATTGTTTTGCAGTCTTTCATTTACTAATATTTTACTTGGTTTGGTTATGGGTGAACTGAAATGACTGTGTGTTTATCTGTAACCCACAGCTCACATGGTTCAGATAAGAAATATATAGAACTATGTTAGGAAGGTGGGCAATGTAAACAATTGTGTAGCAACTGAATGAGTTAATACATAAAATAAAACGCAAGGCAGAGAATCTGATAAAAAAAATCAACAAGAAAATGCTGTTTGAACATTTATGCATCAGCAGAATCTAAAGGGACACGGTCATTTTCAAATACTGTGTAATTATTAGGTTTTTAAGCCAGCTGACAAGCAGGTCGGAAGTAAGTTATGTGTGGTTTATTCTTACAGTGGAACCATTGTGTAGGTACTGAGTTTCCGCACGGATCATTACTCACGCAGTACCGCGTATACACATGTATGGCAACCAGACAAAATAAGGAACGCCGTGCGGCTGGGGTTCGGTTAAATTAAAGACTGTCACCGTTTATAGAGGGTTTAGTAATTATAGAACAGCGTTTAAACTGTAAAATTAGGAGCCAAAATGGCGTCAACAGAGGTGCAGAATGACAGCGACGACGGTATGGACGAGTTCATGGACAAATTCAAGACTCAGAGATATAAAAAAGCCTTCAGTGAGAAGAACTGGGAGGAGGTAAAGCCACCAGGATTATACGTAAATGTGTTTAAATCCGGGCGAGTCGTATTTTTGTTAGGTAGCAAGTTCATTCTCTGTGGTACATTTTCGATCCATCCTTTATTTCTTTTGTTAACTCCAGGAGTTTAGTAAGGTACCCATGTTCATGAAAACAGCACCTGAAGAAATCGACCCACAGAAATACCCAGAACTAGCCTGTCTCCAGTCTATTCTCCACGATGAAGACCGACCTCCAGAGGGTAAGTGGATCTCCGTTTAACTGTTGTTCCGCCACTGACAGCACGTTTGTAAATGTGACAACTTGGTTCTTCCTCAGAGCAGGCGAAGAGCCTAAAAGATGAGGGGAATGCTTTTTTCAAAGAGAAGAATTACAAAAAGGCCGTAGTGTCATACACAGCAGCTTTGAAGAAGAAATGTGGCGACCTGGAGCTCAACGCGGTTCTCCTCACAAACCGAGCGGCGTCACACTTCCACCTGGGTACAAACATCTCCCATGTTGAGGTTTAAATGCTGTGAGATGCATCTTTGAGATTTCTTAATTCCTATAACAGGGTATGCACATTTTCCCTAATATGATTTTATCACACAGGCAATATGCGGTCTGCTCTTAATGATGCTGCAGCTGCAAAGAAAGTCAAACCAGATCACCTCAAAGCGTCAATCAGAGGTGAGTAATACACGTCTTAACATGCACTGCCCACACACTCACAGCACCCAGCATGCGTGGTTAAAACAAATACTGACTATACAAAGGGTCTCTTGGTATGTGTGTAATCTGACGAAGGAAAAAAAGAATGCATACACTTTTACCAGATGGCTGGATTAGCTTTATATGGAAAGTACTGATGTGGGGGATAATTGTGTGGGGTTGTCTCTGCGTCCGAAACCTAAATAACGTCTGTGCTTCTGTCCAACAAAAAGAAACATCAAGTGACAGTGTTTTCCAGTGAGAAACCCTCCTGTAACATGTTCAAAATCTATGTTTGTGTCACGCTCCTACAGCAGTAGTTAGGAAATGAGATTTCACTAATACATAAGGGAAACGTTCACTTTTTTGATGCCTCCGCAGGTGCGCAGTGCTGCATAGAGCTTCGGAACTTTTCAGACGCCCTCCAGTGGTGTGACGAGGGGCTAAAGGCCCATCCGGCTGACAACAAGCTGCGTGAGCTGAGAGCAGCGGCTGACAAACACAAAGTGAGGCAGGGTTTCGGCTTCTTTTATTTTCATTTGTTTACTTCATGAGTTGTTTTTCAGTTTTTTCTTTCTTTTGAGGTTTTAAGAGGAGGTTGCATCACAGTACAGTTGTCTTATTTTTGGTGTCTTAGAGAGCCGCAGAGAGAGATGCCAGGAAGGCGAAGGCCAAAGAAAAAAAGTTGTATGGTGAGAAAGAGGCTCTTTTGGCTGCCATAAAGGTAGGTGAGAAATCATCTTCCACACAGTTACGCTCAGAATGTATCTGTCAATTTGATCTGTTGTCTCATCTGTTATCTCAGTTTATCTTAACATGAAGTTAGACCCACACTGATTTTGATGACTGTCACATACATTTTTGTGCTGATTATGCAGGATCGAGGGATTAAGCTCCTTCAGCCTGTGAGGCCTCGTCCACAGGGTTCAGACAGCGAGGATGAAGATGAACGCTCATCAGCAGCGATGGCGCAGCTGAGCCTGGACGGCCTCAGCTCTCAGGAGGTCACTGGGGCTCAGGTATTCCTGGACGAGCAGGGCTCTATGCACTGGCCTGTTCTCCTCCTCTACCCTGAACACCAGCAGAGCGATTTCATCTCAGCCTTCTGTGAGACTAACTGGTAAAATGCTCTTTTTTATTTTTAACTTCCGATGGGATTATTTGCATGCTTTATGTACCTGAGCTGCAGCTGTTATTATCACAGCCCATTAATTGCAAAATTGTTTTTCACAGATATGAATATTAGAGGACACACTCCTTAACACAATATTTGGAGCTAAAGTGAGCGCGAGTCAGCTGTGACTCTTTTTACACTTGGTTTTACTTCTCCACAGAGAAAAATTCCAAAGTTTTGTTACAAAGATAAAAAAAGAAAAAGAAGTAAACACGCCAGGCCAGTTTGTCTAATGTAGTTGCTCACTGTGGCCACACGGGGTCACTGTTTACCAAATGTGACATAGCTGTTGGTTTAAGTGTTTGAGGAGACAGTAGATTAAGTGCAGCGTTGACAATTGATGAGATTTGAAAGTCGTTCTTGTTTCTTTGCGTTTTTGTCTCTTGTTCAGTTTCATAGACCATTTGGCTGTCATGTTTGGTGAAGAACTTCCACCTTGGGACACTGACAGAAAATACCAGCCCCAAAATCTCCAGGTTTGTGTTTTTGTTGCATCTAAGCAAAGCAAAGGTCAGGAATGATACAGACACCTGAAGAAGTTGATTGGTTGACATTCTGCTGTTCTTCTGAAAAGTAGTAAATTTAATGCATTAAGCAGAATAACATGTGAGCTTACACATTCATTAATTTTCTTTTCCTGCTTTATTCTGTTTATGAGCTTTGTTTTTCTTGAATTATTATTTGGGAAAAGAACTCGGTTGAAATAAAAGGAAAATGTGTGTACAGTATTTTGTGTCTCTAAACAGAACTGTGTGCAAACTGTAAACTGTGCCAGCAACACCACAACATTGCCATTTTGAAAAAAACGTCCTTGAGTGTGAAGTTGTGTTGCAGTAATATCATAATCGGCTTCCCATTCATGTTGGGTGAAACTGTCATTCGTAGCTGTACTTTGAAGATGAGGAAAAGGAGACGCTCTACCAAGTTGACCCGGAGATGCCGCTGTTGAAAATACTGCAGCGTAAAAGGTTTGTTTATTGTTTATTTTGTGAATTGTAATGTAATTGTAACTTTGTTTTCACAATTTCTTTATGTTGACTTCACCTTCACTTCATTCATTCATTTTTTTTCTGTTCTTTTTAACAGGTTTTTTGTCAAGGCAGGCAGTCCCAGCTTCATAGTGTTGGTGCGTGGCTCGATGTTCTTAAAGCAGTTTTTATCAGGAAAGAAGGTACATGGATTATAAACACACTGGGCTTCAGTTGTTGGACTTTGAATACACAAAACCATCATCTCAACCCTAAAGGACTGACTTAAGTGTTTGTTTTCAAGACAATAAAAGGTTAAATATAATAAACAAGATTTCTTAAGGCAATTTTTTTTTTTTTTGCTGACAGTAGATCAACTTTTGTAGCTTGTTAGGCATACGTTTGCAGGAAAGTCTGTATTGTCAATCTGTTTTGATGAACTCATCACAGGGATGTCCTTGTCAGGCCTTTAGTTTCTTTACTTTGCTGCATGACCCGATGACATCACTTACCCTCACTCGCATTAAGAGATGAATAAAATAATTTTTTTATATGTATAACCACTGACATGTTGTGCACACAAAGAAATGATGCAGTTGACCTTAAATCATAATGTATTGAATGAAGATGAATTATGTCAACAAACTTGCTTAAAAAACATTTCTTTTTTTTTTTTTGACTTGTTTCGTAAATGAAATGCAGTGACTTAAAGGTGGAGAATTAGGCTTCAAATCCTTACCAAGAAAGAAGTGAAGAAAAGTGAAAATATTGAAAATGCACCGTATAAACAGCAGAAGTTGAGGTAACCGAGCAAACTGAGATTTGAAGTATCTCATTAAGAAAGAAATGAAAGACCTTTCTGTACCTGCTCTCACAGGACGCCTCTGTGGCATCTCTGCTGCACCTCTGCAGCTTTGAATGAATGATTGAGGAACAAACACATCAAAATGCTTCACCAGTTGGATGTGTTTGAAAGTTAATGATAATAATAGATTTTATTTGAATTGTACTTTATATTTAAAAATCTCAAAGGGGTATATAAAAGATATTTTTGCAGTAAGCTTTCTTAAAAAGGTGAGTTTTTAGGTCACGTTTAAAAGCCTCTGCAGTCTGTGGGGCCCTCAGATGGTCGGGGAGGGTGTTCCACAGCCTCGGAGCTGCAGAGGAAAAGGCCCGATCGCCCATAGTGCAGAGTAGTTCTTTTAGTTATTGAAAGGAAAAGTTTCTCTTTCATTTCTGTGTTTTATTGCCAGACAATCATTACTGTACCTGTTCGTTCCTTGAAAGTACACCCTGAGACTCACTTTCAAGTTTGTACTTTCCTTCCCTTCTTAACAAACCAACACATCATCAGTGTCGCTCTGCCAGTTCAGTCTGTAATTCAAGTACTTGAAATGCTCAACAACTTCAGCCTCCCGACTGCTGACACTGATTTCTGTCCGGTGCGGTACTATGTTAGCTCATAGAGCCACAGTAATTTGCTACCTGTGCCCCCACCTTTAGTCTTAAAGATTAAGATAATGTGCAGAGAATTGGTTATTGATCTTGCATGACTGTTAAAATGCACTAGGTTTTTGGCAATGTAATGGTGTACTGTTGGCCGAGAAGAAAGGAGCTGTTGTCACAGGTTAGAGACATACCCGGGTGACGAAGATGGTTATGATGAGAAAACTCGATCCATGATGAGGGAAATCTCTTTTAGATGGTATGTAATAAGGCAGAGCTGCAGCCTATTAATATTTAACATTTGACGCCTTTAAACGTGGCCTCTTACCTGACTTCATGCTATTATACTCTACTACAGTAATTTATGCTCTCAACTGTAATGAATTATATCAATAAGCAAAATTAAAATTTTATAATTGGGGTGTATTTCAGTTTATTAAAACAGTCTGATAGTGTAACATCAAGTGTACAAAGTGGAGGAGATCTGCAGCAAAGGGCCTGAGGCTGGGACTCGAACCTGAGCCGGTTCCGCTGAGGAACTACAGTGTACACGAGACGCCTGCTCAACCAGTTGAACTGTACGGCGCCCCAGGCATGTTACTGTTTCGTGTAAATCATAGATAATCTTGAAACTGAAGGCAGTATAACCTGTCAAAGTTTGGATGGAGGCAACGAATGATGCCTGTGATCTTCAGGCTCTAAGGCAGCACTGCATTTAAAACAGGCATGATTCTGTCCTGCAGATCGCTGCATGGGCTCAGGAACACTTCCAGAAATCACCTATGAACTCAGTTCACTGTGCCATCCACAAATGCAGCTTAAAGCTCTGTCGTGCAAAGATGAAGCCATATGTGAACATGATCCAGAAACACTGAGGCAACAAGGAGAACTGGTCTGTGGTCAGATAAATTACAAATTCTTTAAAAAAAAAAAAAATAATCATGGATCCCATGTCCTCTGGAGTGTTTAGTGTTATAGAGCCTAAGAAACTGTCAATTTAGACATCTGGAAAGGCACCATCAATGCTGAAAATACTTAAATAAAAAAGACCGGTTTTAAAGCAACATGGCCCAGTATATTTATAATAACATGAAAAATGTGTATATTTAACTCTGGTAACATAACTTTTGTTAGAAAATGAGTCCATAAAGGCATATGTGGAATCACCTCCTTGTGAACTGGTGGAATCTGAATCAGACTCCAGCCTAAATGACGAATGTTAAAGAGTTCTACACAGGTCAACAGAGAATGCATTTGGAGCTCAAAATTAATAAATCAGCATTCTAATCATATACATCTTCAGGATTATTAAGATAGAAAGATGGACAACAACACGTAAGTTAAAATGTTTTATAATTATTGATCAGCTGTAAGTAACGAATCATATACAGTTGCCAAAAGGGCACAATTAAAGAAGATCACTATTTTGTCTTTCACTGATGTTTACATGAATGTGTCAGAGCAAACAGCAAATTTAACGTCCACACGTGTCAGTTGGAAAAGACTGTCTGAGAGTTTGCAGGCATCATCATCATCACAGGAGCAGACTGCATGCTGACAACAGTAGGAGGCGGCATGTTGATGACAGTAGGAGATGGCATGTTGATGACAACAGGGATTTTCTTGCGATGTTTTAGCTCACGATGCATTTGACACCAGGAGCACCACATGCAGAAACATGAAGCTGCGATGTCGTTAGGGAGGGAACCCTGTAAACCAGCACATTGAAACATAGTCACACTTTTCAGTCTCACTCCTAATCTATTCTAGGTCAGTGTCGTCAGTGCATCGTACCTTGAGACCATATCTGTTCCGCATGGCAGCCCTTATAGACAAGGCTGCAGGAGGAGCAAACAGAGGTACCCCACAAGCAGAAAATACAGCAGGACTGCACATATCACATAAGGGCAGACAGTTGTTCTCTCCAAACCTTCCTGAAACAGTGCAGGCAAGGCAAGGACAGCACCAGAAACCATAGCAACCTGAAAACACATGGAGATACAGCTGCAGACTGATAAAGGGATCTTAGGTGATTTTAAGCTTTATTGTATGAAAAATACTACATTAGACTCTTACAAGTACTTGCATCCTCAAAGCAGTCACAGAGACCACTGTTCCAGTCTGTCAGGGGTTTTTCTTCCATCAGAGCTTAAACGTGAGCAGCAGACAGTGCGCAGTTTTCCTGTGAGGTCAGAGAACAGCAGGAAAAGAAAACTGTCACAGTGGAACATGATTTCAGAAACCCAAGCATAGTCGAAGATTAGTGGACGCTATTATGGGTCATGTTTAAAGGTGTGGATAAACATCCTTACTGGTTGTTTTGATTGGAGGACTTGTTGATTGTTGCATGAGTCATATCTCTTCAGATCATCTTGTTAGATTTTAAACTACCTTCCTGCAAAAACGTCCAGCGTCTGTACCAGTGACTGCCCAGTTTTAGTGATAGTTTTCCACAGTGTTGCCCTGATAATTAATGCTCTTCTGTTCATGATACAATGATACTGCAAATGAAAGACCACAAGTGACCCCAACTGTGTGTTTTCACTCGGGTTAAAGGAATTTCCCTCAGTCAGCTACGGTGTGTTACATCCATCTATGGTTTTCATTTTATTACTGTATCAATTATCGTCAAAATGAAAGGAATAACAAACCAGAGCTGACAGTTGAGGTACTTTCTTGCGCCATATAAGCAGGTGTTATTGGTTATAAGTACAGATATGAACCAGTTTTACTACAGAAACCAGAATCCTTTAAAACATGTTCAAATTTTGAAGAATCCATTGTGTGTTTCTCTATTTATCCAGAATCTCACATCTATAAAATGTCTATCTTCATACAGATAAACACAGAGCTATGATTGAAAACTTAATACCACAACCGATTTAGCTTTTAATTACAATTTACTCCAAGAACAGTCAAAAGTTTTTCCTGGTAAGCATACTTAAAAGAAAAGTAAACTAATTATTTTGTTCCATATCAACTTCCTCTCTTTTAATTTCATCAATACCCACCTATTCTACAGAAGTTCAGTTAACTGAGCAGACTGAAATGGTTCATTGGTAAATTGAGAGGTCTTACTATACCTTATCAAGCTGGATCCTGTGTTGGTACGTCCACAGTTATGAATGAACAAGATGCTACGTTTGTATTAGGAGTGGCATCTTGTCAACACTGAACGATGACACCTAAACCAAGCTGCAAAACCTGTATCCATAGAAACAGAGAGATTAGTTCCTCATTCCTGCTGACCATTATCTGGAAGTCACTTCCCAACAAATTACATAAAGATTTAATAAGGGAGGATGTTTAATTTCTTTGTTAAAATGACAAACTTTCCCTTTTTGTATGTGTTTCAGCATACACTGCTGCATCGTTTCATTTTTCTTCCTTTAATCAGTCCAAAAGAGGAATGGATAAAGTGCACAACAAAGAGTAAAAGTTTACTTTGCTCTTTTCTGCTCTTTGGAGTTTCTAAACAGAAACTCAGGTTTGTTTTCATTTCTTTTAGATTTTAATCTGAAGCATCTGAAAAATCTTTTTCCTTCCCCTTCCGCCTTCCTACTCTAAGGTTACGCAGTCTCTGGGGAAATGCATTATGATCCTTGAAGTGAAAGCAATGAAACTGCTTGATGATACTTGAGACAGTGGCACTACAGTTAGATTTTATTGTTAAACCAGTCTCTCTGCTCCCATCTTAGTCCATTTCACCAAAGATGAAACCAAAGGAGTTGAAGACAGACATGACAAGACAGAAGTCAAGGTTTGCTAGAGAATGTGTAGATGTATCATGCTGTGTTGTATGCTGGGACATTTGCTACAACTTGTGAGGAATGCTCTCCCATTTCCTCCTTTTGGGACCATTGTCGCCTGGTTAGATTTTGTTTTGTGTGGCTAAAAACCGTCAAATTTAGTGGAGAAGAGAAGGGATAGTAAAAGAAAGAATTAGAAAGAGGACAGACCTTACAAGGAGTAGCTGAAATGCACTGCTGAATGCAAAGTTTGCTAATTAAATGTGCAGATATAGTGCTGAAATGTTGCGAAATCTAACCCCCATTTTTGGCTAATTTATTAAAGTAAACCAATTGTAACACTACCAAATGGATTAAGCGATGTGCTTATGTTATAGTAATAGATTTTATGAGTCACTATATTGATAATTACGATGTCTTTCTTTTAACATTGAAACTCTATTGTATCCCTAAATTAAATATTTTCATTTACCACCCTGACCAAAACCGATCAGCTGCAGGACTCATGGCACACTGAGTGGATATGATTTTCAGATCCTGTTCAAATATCCCTTTCCTGTGTGGCACTATATCACCACAGTCTCCACAGGATTCCTGTCTACAGGAAGTCCACAGCCTTAACCTTAAAAAGGCTTAAACTCTTTATAGACCTGCAGCTATTATTGCGCTATAATTACAGAGATAACAAAGACTGGCTTCCTAAAATGCAATGTTAAAAATGTCTGCATAGTAGTTTTTGATCTTGTATGATTGTTTAAATACACTGGCTCCTGATGAGTGAAATAATTTGCCGTACTGACTAATGGTCAGAACATGACACTACACTAAGCCATTTTATGCTGCTCATGTGACATCTGTGATACTCTGAGATGTGATGGTATATTTCTGGACAACAGGAGTGGAGCTGTGGTCTCAGGAAACAGCCATTCCTGCATGATGAAGAAGGTCATTCTGACAGAATTCTTTAAATAAATACATTAGATGACTGACAGAAAAAGACAAAAAACAGAGCCATAACTTTTTTATCCTGAAAATGGTCCACTTCAGTTAGGTTCACTTCTTGTAAAACACTGCATGAGTTTGTCAGAGCAAACAGTAGGCTGGTCTGAGATCAATCAAACTTCCACAAGTGTCAGTTTGAAGCCATGACGACTCCTGGCTGGCTCACAAAACCTGCTGGTGATGACAACAGGTGTTTGCTTTCGATGTTTTAGTTAACACCAGGAATACCACACTCAGAAACATGAGGCTGTGATGTCCTTACAGAAGGAAACCTGTAAACCAGCACATTGAAACATAGTCACACTTTTCAGTCTCACTTGTAGTCCAATTTAGGTCAGTGTCATCACTGCATCATACCTTGATACCATATTTGTCCCACATGGCATATCATACATATAAATTTGACTTACAAGTGCTCATGTCCTCAAAGCAGTCAAAGAGACCACTGCTCCAGTCTGTCAGGTGTTGGATTTTAATGCTCAGCCACAGACAGTGAACAGTTACCCTGTGAGGTCAGAGTGCACAAAAATCATAAAACTGAAACAGTGGAATTGATTTGAAGGACCTAAATAGCTGTGTATGTCTTCATGTCTGCAAGCAATCTCATTAGGTGTTGTCATTGAAAAAATTTCTTTTGATTTCACATTCCACCTGTAATATGAGTGACGAATCAGTTAATCAGTTTAAACAATAAATTGCCAAAGTGTTGCTGAAGTTATTGCTGCTCTTCTACCTACGTATGCAGTGATGTAGCAAATTAAATAGCTTTGTTTGGAAGCATGTCACACTGCCCATTTGATTTACTTTATAGCCACAAACAGCATTTAAAACCATCTGTGGCGGTCCAGCGTTCGGATACAAATGAAAAAAAAGCAGTTCCTGAGAAAATCTAAAATCTGATTATTAGTTTTAAATCTCCTTACAGGTACAAAGAGGGCAATCCAAAACCCAGGGTGGCCGTGGTTTAGTAGTTAGAGTGGGTTTGATTCCCACGCAAAAAAACACCAATTATAAGAGCTGATATTGCAGTTAAAAAGGAGGCAACACAAACTAAAGGACCTCAGGGCACAGGTCCTCTCCATCGCTGATCCCACGGTGGTGACACAAGAACTCGCTAGCACATCACAGTCGTCTGTTTCTGACACAGTTTAAGCTCAGTGAGACTTCCTCTTCCTTAATGGCATACCATTAATTAGGAAGCTCCTCACAACAACCCAGTTGCCAAGCTTCAAAGAATGCAACCCGTGGGCTGCTGGATCAGAAAGGGATGTTTTCACCTGTGAATGACTAATTTTGTTTGAAGACAAGACAGCAGGAAGCCTGCAGAACAGGGTTTTGTTTAGCATTTGGCAGGGTTCAAAGTTAAGTATGATTCGTGCTCGGCAGGATCAAGGCCATTAATTGAAAATAAACAGTTTCTGTCTTAGGCTCTTTTGTCAGGGGAAAATCTTGCACGTTCAAAGTAGAATGTGCAACTCTCTATATTCAGAAGCAAATACTGTTTTTATCATTTTTATCACAGTAACTTCACTAGATTCATCTGCCAGTTTCTCAAATGAATGTTTTCGTACCATTCTTCCCCATTCAGAATTTTGTATCTGCAATTTGCCTGTTTTTATGGTGTATGTAAATGCTCTTGTTTCTTTTCAAAAGCCTTTTAACTTTTAGAAAATTCACTATGATGAAGCTGAAAATCCTTTGGTTAACCAATGATACAATATGCAGAAAACAAGAGCGTATATCTCCCTTTTTCACACACAGTCTTACCCATGTGTCAACTTTGCGTAGTGTGGAGACAGTTTTATCTGGACCAAATCAGATGTTCTCAGACTTAAGGCAGCCAGATGTCACCCTGTGGAACCTTTTAAGGTGTTGCACAGGTTTAAATGGCTGCTTCAGATCAGGTCTGGGAGAACAGACATTTGAGAGAGCAAGTTTACAATCTTGGTTCTTCCCCTCATCATCCTCAGAACGGGTAGGAAGAAGCATAGCAGGATTCAGAATTGTGCAGTGTTTCATGGAGACGTTAGGCTTGTCACAGAGGACACAGGTTGGCTACGGAATCTGCTGGATAGCCTGTATGCATTTTAGAGAGTTTTTTTTACCTTTATGTGTGAAGAGACTTCCCAGAAATGTCACCTGTTTAAAAGAAGGATTCAGTCAGCCTCAACCGGTTGAGGCAGATGGCTGACTTTTCTAGTTCTGTCACAACTTTCTTCTGGTTAAAGGGAATTTTTTCCATGCCTTGTGTATGCTCAGGATGTGAAATTTATTTATAGAGAAGCTTTTATGCAATCTGTTTGGTTTCCTTAGTAAGACAATTTTATAAAAGAAAAAAACAACTATTTTTTTAATTGACATTGTATGAATTGGATTAATTTGGAATTCAATGAATTTGACTGTATCTCCGAAGTGCCTTAAGAGATTACATTTACTGTGATTTGGCACTATATAAATAAAATAAAATAAAATTGAGTTGAACTGAAAGAATGGTGAAGCCTTTGATTTGATTCGGAGCGCAACAACAACTCAGATTAAAACCTACAAATCTGAAAATTAAGCAGCATTCTGTGGGCTGTCCATCATCTTGTATTTTATTTACGTTGAAGAGAGGAGTCTGAAGTGGGCTAGTAAAAGGTACAGGGACAGGGAAGTCACTCCCATGTTTCTAAGAAAGTCAAAATCTGGAGCAATGGCATCCTGTTTGACTGGATATTATTTTGGTGACGCCTGTAATCAGATTGTAGAGGGATCACCACTAGTTCAGCATTTTTAACATGACCTGTATATTCATATATAATTATATTCATGTTTAACCCAAGTTTAATCAAAGTGCTGTCAAACAAATCCATTTGGGGGCTAAAACTAATTTTATTTTTAGAGTTTCTGAGGAACCGGATAGATATGCGAGCTTAATCAATAAATCCTTTTTCAAAGATAATTGGACGGTCCAGAGTCACTCATTTCAATTATCTCAGCTCTTCATTGCACTAAATCAACCAAAAACATGGGGTTTATTAATAACTTGATCATAGCATGATAAACTTTGATATGGCTGTGTTTCATTCTTCTGATCACTGACAGTGGGAAGAGCTGTTTTGTTTTTTCTTCAGTAATTTTGATAGCACTCAGATTTGCATGCAGACAGAAGAATTTCTTCACTGCATGTAGCAGAGTTTGTGTGTTTCTTCCCTCTCCTGGTGCAGCAGCGACAGCACAGTGCTTATGAATGTCTGGTCAACATGGCGACTGATGTTAATGTGCTGGAGGTAGAGTCTGGTGGTGTGTTTAACGGTGGTGCTGTCCCCTCAGGCCCTGTCCAGTCAGTCAGGTGGTCTCTGTTGTCTCTGGTCAGACTGGTGGAGGTAGCAGGCAGGAGACCAGGTCAGGGTCCAAACTGCAAAACCCGAGGATATACAGAAGATTTTTGTGACGTTTTGTTATTGATTTATTTTTATCAACACTTTCTTCATTTCCACATTACTTAGATAAATCTGATTTAATAAAGAGTAACAACAAACAGAAAAACAGAAACAGCCGAAGGTGATATGAGGGACATAAATTGTTGTGGACGTCTTAATGTCTGCAGGTGATCTTATTGGATTTTAAGACGTTTGTAGGAGGTACAGACCAGGGAAGCTTTTATTCATAAATGTAAAACAATGAAGAACCAATTATCTGATAACATGAAACTTTTTTTTCACAGTACAGCATGGATACCAACTGGAATTTTATTAATTTAAAAAGAGACCATACACATTACTCAACATACAAACAAGTTAAATGTAATTAAGCATAATTAGCCAAATGGCTCATTTTCATTAGCAGTCTCTGGGCAGATATTAGCAATCATCCAAATTTATTAACAAAAAAAAGTTAAAGGAATAACATAAACTGTAATAGTAAACAGTGAATTGAGAACCCTTATCTTATAAACCTTATCTTTGAACATATATATGACATAATGACATCACCAATTTGTACTTTAATGTTGACATTTTTGATGATCAAAAAGTGATTTCTTTACATTGTGTTTGAATGAATTAAACGGTAAAGACTACCTGACAAACTCTGTTAAAGGATTCACTGATGTGAAAAAAATAATGAATACTCTGCATGAGACTGTGCAGTCTTGTCTGGCTGCTGCTTTTGTTTCTCTGTTTGCTGTTAGCTGAAAACAGACAAATCTACATGGAGGAGGAAGAGCTAAATCACGCATAATCATGTAAATGACTCAAGCTTTTTCTTTTCCCCACTATGCAGACAATATTTCTCTCGAATATGACATATACAAATATATAAGGAAATGTTGCCATTACCAGGTACTTGGTCTGATGCATACTAATCATTTCATAGATGAGTCCGATGCTCCTACAAAGACTTTTGCTATGATTTTTAATTCATATTAATTTAACCAAAAATTGTGATTTCGTCACTTCGATGTTTATATGGATTGTTGCTGCAGATAAAAAATAACTATGATCATTAAACTTCTTGCTTTACATAATTTTAAAAGGATTTCAGAAAGCCACACATTAAACTTAATTACACTGATTACGCACACTATAAAAGACAGAAAAGTATCCTAAACAATAGCAGACATGTACAAACCACATTAGAAAATGATTAATTAATGCTTTACATTCATAGAACCCGGTTTTCATCCTACCTTTCATATTGGCAGTGTGATGGTAAATTTTATGTCTCAGGACTGACAGACTCTCCAATCCACATTAACCATTTGTATCACCCAGACACGCTAATTGTTTTAAACTATTTACTTCTTAATTAACACTCAGACAAGATAATTGTTTTAACCTCCTGTTTCTTAATTATCATCAAGACTGCATCCTGCCCCCCTCTGGAGATGTTGTTACACATCTAAAGGTATAAATACTCTGTATTTCTTTTGTTTGTATCTTTTCATACCATTGCCGCTGAATGGTGTGGACTGATCTTTTTCCTTGCAACGAAGAATAAAAAACTTAGCCGGCCGGCAGAAAAAGTAAGTTTCTCTATTTCATTGCTCATCAGAGGTATTAGGAAGGAAGCGATTGAAAACTTCCATAACAGCAGTTAGTTATATTAGTGGTAAATCTGATTTAAAACAGAGTAATTAATCATGTAAGTTGTCATAATTATCATTACAAGACAGTAAATATAACATTGCAGTTAAACGTGCACTGATGGCCAAGAGCAACTGTTAAAAATATTTGAACAGAATTTACTCTCGTTTTCAGTAGCTCAAAGCTTGAAAATACTCAAATAAGATCACAAGCAGGTCAGAGTACCAACCAAAAAAATCACCTGCAAGGTAAACAAACATTTTCACACCACAGATTATTGATCCCTGCTCAGTGTATAAATAGCTTTTAAAAGAAGGAACAGACAAAACATGTGAATCCACAACTGTCCTTTATTTTCTAGGAGCCATCGCTGGAGCAGGCTGCATGTTGACCACAGTGGGATTGTCCTTATGAAATTTTAACTCCCGATGCATCTGACACCAGGAGCACCACACACAGATGCAGGAAGTGGCGATATCCTTACAGAGTGATCCCTGTGGGGAAACAGTGTCTAATTATACTTTATTTTCTGAACACTTCCCAGGTCAAAATCAATGTTTTTCTAAAGGTGCATGTCAGTGAGAACCTAAAAATAGCCAAAAAGCTTTTATTCAAACGTGCAACAAGAAAATACCTAAAAAATGTGCACTTGTTTTACCTTGACACCATATCTGTGTCGAATGCCAACCCTCAGAGCCAAGCCTGCAGGGGGCACAAACAAAGGTATCCCGAAGGCTGACATCACTGAAGGGCTGCATATATCACACAGTGGAAGACAGCGGTTCGCTCCAAAGTTTCCTGCAACAGTGCAGGCAAGACAGGGGCAGCACCAGAAACCATAGCAACCTGAAGAACAAGCAGGTTGATGTTGTTATGTATATTCCAAGAGGCTTGATGTGAGTGAGTAAAAAGAAATTAAATTTACTGAAATCATTATTGTTGAAATTTGTGCACAATATTTTGAGGAAATAAAATGAAAAGATGTTGATTCTTACAAGAGCTTATGTCATCACAGCAGCCAAAGAGGCCAGTGCTCCATTCTGACAAAGGTTGAGCTGTCATGGCCCACTAAACTTTGGTCACAAAACTGAATTTAAAAACAACAGTTAAATCACAGAAATATGCAAATGACCAACAAACACACTGTTTTGCAACACATATTCAATTTGGTTAGATTTTGCTGCAATAATTAACATGCTAATCTTGATTTCATGAGCATTAAAGGGGGCATCTTAAGGTACTTTGAACATTAATCTCATGCCACCAGAGTATTTGTTAGTTACATGTCAAAATGCAAAAATATCATTCATTCAACTATGTCTGTTATTAGTTCTGGTTTGACTTTATTCCAAATTGGCTGTTTACATGTGTGCAGTTTTAAATGCAAACTGAGCAGCAGCTGTCCACCCTCCCTTTAAAGATGATGACTCACTCTGCCTGAGCTTTGCTCAGTAAATGGCAGGGATTAGAATGCATGACAGCTAG
Organism: Leuresthes tenuis; assembly: GCF_036924035.1. Taxonomy (NCBI): domain Eukaryota; kingdom Metazoa; phylum Chordata; class Actinopteri; order Atheriniformes; family Atherinopsidae; genus Leuresthes; species Leuresthes tenuis. Next base: position 8,685,162 of record NW_027325361.1, on the reverse strand, counting down.
AGGTGAATGACTGTATAAGAAGAAAGAAACCAACTCTGTTGCTTACTGTGTTTATTCTGTGTTAATACGTCAGAAATGACAGCACACTCGCTGTCTTTAACTAAATGTGGTTGGTGAGCTGTTCAGATTACGCTGCAGTTACACAATCAGAGTTTCAGAAGTGCACAGCAAAAGGTAGAAAATGGTTCTAAAAAGGTGGCAGGTTGGTGCTTTTTCTTAATGGGCCACATCAGAGTCAGTGTTTCAGACTTATTCCATTATCTTACAACAGAAACAAAACACACAATTCAATCCAGCTTTACTGACTGCCTATGGAGTTTAACAGTAACAAAATGCAGGTAAAAACACTGAGGAGAGAAGGCAATAGATCAATAAAACAGAATGCATATTGACACAAAGTGTGTGACACTTTTTTTTTTCATGTCAATTAGCACCTCATTTCAGTCCTTGGTGGGCAATGCTTCTCTACTATACAACTATAACTTTAACTAAACTGCAGCCTTGCTCACACTATATATATATTTGAACAGGGAATTTCCTTTTGTTGTATGAACATTAATGGCAAAAATCAAGTATTCACCAGGTCTTCAGTTTGTCTGCTACTACAGCTGAATAATGACTATGTTTGCTCTTTCAGCCAATTAATTATTTGGCGTGTTTTGCTCATGGATGAGAACTTTAGTTCGTAAAAATATTTCTTGTGAGGAAATAACAAGTAGGTACTACAAAGTAACTGCTAATATATGACTCTTGTTGGTCAATCAAGTTTCAAGTCTTAAAACAAGAAATTCAGTGAGTAAATTACTGTCTCATTTGGAGTAAATGTGTATGAGCAAACAGTGGACTGCAGGTTAAGCTATTTAATAACCCATGATTTACAGGGAGTGTCTCTTCATCTTTTTTTCACAGCAAAGGTGGGAACAATTTGGTTAATTATGTTTACACAAGAAATCACCATAACATGAAACTATAATCATGCTGTTGTATATTGTTAGCATAAATGTTAAACTTTTATTGAACTGTTTTATATTACTAAGCAAGTGTTTTCAGAAACTTAGCCTTTAACAGACGATCGAAATAGAAATAATATATATTCTTTCACTGTCAGATCTCCTTGGTGTGAGTGTATTTGGTTATGCACTCCAGCTCACAGTAACAATAACAATAATGGTAAAAAATATTGGCAGATTTTAGCTCTAAGATACAATTATAATTACTGCTTCTATTCCTTAAATACTGACGCAAAGAATCTCCTTCTTACCAACAACGCGCTGGGAGACTTCCCAGCTCACTCAGCAATACAAATTTTGCTCTTTGTGAAATGTTTTGCATCTTTGGATTTTAGGATTAAAACTTTGCAGCTGTTTCTTTTAGCTTTTATATTTAGAAAAAAAAGACAACATCCAATTTTTAACAAACAAAACCAAATCTTACCTGGTGAAGATGGATACCTTACTGACACCTCTGGGAGTTGTGAAAATGCAAGCTTTTTGTGAGGTGTGGCATGTCACGAAATCTTTGGAAACAAAAACAATACTGCAGAACCTCACCTTTTGTGCAAATAAAAAAAAAAAAAAAACAGGGAAAACCTGTCAGTCCCTAAGAGTCAAAGAATGTTGTCCATCCTCTAAGAGACACACACTTACGCCACACTCCACCCCAAAGAGTTTGGGTGACTTTGCAAATGCATTAGTTCCCATACCTTACACTTAACCATTTAACTTTGGATTTCTGTAGTTATTTGTTTCCTGCAGTAATTTAAAATTCTGGAATGCACGTTGGTACATATGTATGTACTTTTGGTACTTAAATGAAAATAGAGAAGTGTTTCATGCTGCCTGTTTTGAATGTACAGTTTTATTAAACTTAGTGTCAAGACTACAAATGAAGAAAAAGATTGTGGTTCAACAGGTATTGTAATGTAGAATTTCACTGATGTGTGTAAGTGCCTCATGACTGTACAAGGCTCTGGTCAAGTTTACCTCAAACGAAACAAGTTTCTGTCCAAAACTTACACTCATGTACATTATGACTTTTACAAAGAGCTGTAATTTTGGCCATTAATAAAGAACCCTGAATAGAGATACAGAATGCCTTATCATATTAGTAACATGTAACCATAATCAAGTTTTGCTTTACCACTGATTTCACCAACACATATGAGGCAGTATATGTATAGTGTAACTTCTGTCATCAATTTACAGATTACCATGTTTTTTGAATATGCTCATTCAGTTCAGTTCATTAGATAAAGTTGATGACAATACCTTCCTTAATAAGATGTAAATAATCCTGTACTGCCTATGACAACATGGTCAGACTGCCAGACTGCAGTCAAACTTCTTATGGTTTTTCTGCACTCCATTCTGTTTTTACATATCTCAGGCCTTGAAATATTATAACTTATTTTGTTTCTTGTGTGAAGAAAAAGCTGTATATAGAAATATATTTTCTTTCATTATTTCATTCAAACTTTTTATTTAAGGAGGCATTGCTTAAAAACGTTTTTTTTAAAATAGATATTGGATTATTATTTGTGGAACCAGATGTGGGTGCAGATGTTTTAACAGATGCTTCAATCCAAAGTGATTTACAAGTAAGGAAACAGTTAAGCCACAATGTGTGGTGGATAATAATTTAGTTTGAAACTATCTGCAGATTGAGGTCATCATGTGCTGAGTGATTCAAGCCAGTTTTATTTGTAACCACTTTATGGTCTGAGAATTACATTGGATATCTAAGTTTTTATTTTTTTCGTACACAAAAACAGAATGTCCTGTAAAGTAAAATCCTAATGGTTTATACTCCCATCTGCTGGTCATGTGCTGGTAGTGAGGAAGTCAAGCAACAGCTGGGCTTTGTGTTGGAAACTACTCATTAGTGTGACATATGGATAGTGTGGACAACGTCAAGGGACAGCCCAAAGACATTAACTTTCACGCAAATACATGCAGGTACTTATTCATAAGCAGCACTGTAACAATATAATACCTCATTGGTTATACCTTTATCCAAAAAAGAAAAAAAATAGGGAAAAACAAATAAAGGCACCTGTAAAAGCATCACAGTTTGGAGGCACAGAAGGCACTGTGTAAAGACATTCTTAAATTATGGTTCTTCTGGTGTGGTTTATGTATATGAGAAAGACCTAGCAACTAGTCTCTTCTTAACCAGCTGTTTAGGCACCACTGTTTCCAGTAGTCTCTTCACAAGATCCAGACGCCCTGTCTTGATCAGTGCCTTGGACAACTCTGTGACCTCTTCTGTGTGTGTCCTATAAAGGGACCTTAGCTCAGACTTCACTACCTCCTCGGGGTACTTCTCCTCTGCCTTATGCACCAACAGCTCTAACTGGGTGATAACAGTGTTAGGATCAGGGCCTCCCTGCATGAACAGAGCCAGGAGAGCCTGTAGGAGGCAGTGCAGGGCAGTTGTGTCTGTGCTCCCCGGTCTCGCTAACTCCATGGCCTTCTTGAAGCAGTCAACAGAGTTCTGCTCCTCGCCTTTGATGAGAAGGCAGCGTCCCCTGAGGACATGGAGGTCTGGCAAGTTATCACCTTGCTCAAACTGTAGGGCATGAGACAGACTGACCAGAGCACTGTTTACTGCACCCTCATCCACCAAAATGCTCTCCTGGAGTGCATCTACACCCATGTAATAGTAGACCTAAAAAGGAAGACATGATTATGTGAATTATGTGCTTAAATGAGTAGCTATATAATATCCAGCTTACTGGGACAGTTTGTGCCTTTACCTGAGCGATCTCTAGATGAGTTCGCAGACATGGACGTACGGTGAGCACTTTGTCCAAGTCTTTTCTAGCCTCAGTTAGCTTCTGCCGGTCTGGGATTCCACCTTGTCCATGCTTTGCCTTCTCTAGGTCCTTGACATATAGGATCATATTGATCTAAAAATAAATCAAATTGTCCAGAAAAGTCAGTTGTATGTGATATAATCCACTTTGAATTGATCATGTGATTCGTCTCACTGTCAGTACCTTGGCACGGGTGCAGTAAGCCTGCCAGTTGAGCTCTGGATCTGGCAGAACATTTAGGGCCATGTTGCAGATCCCTGTGGCCATCTCATGTTTGCCCAGAGAAAAGAAGACCTTGGCCAGAAGGTTCAGGATGAATGTATCATCACTGGCCATTTTTATGGCCTGAAAACAGAGAATCACAAAAGTGGCAGCTATTGCAAAATTTCTACTGTAAAGCAGAACTAACTCTAACCCACGAGATGCACATTAGATCTAATATTAAAGGTCACATGATTTATTTAGAGTAGTATGTCATTTTTAATCGTCCATATCTCCATGTAAAACATTATGTTCATGTTTACATTTATATATTTAGTTCAATATCAATCTGGGTAATGGGCTGAAAACTGCCATGTCTGTGTAGTTGTTTTTTTAATTTGATAGAGCTGTTGTCCACCAAACCACAAGGTTGATGGATTGAACGCAAGCCCCTCCAGCCGTCAAAGTGTTTTGGGCAAGCCACAAAACACCACATTGGACTTTTTGTGTTGTTTACAGTGTGAGTGTGAAGGTTAAAAGGTGTTACATTAGCCTGGACCATTTTCAGCAAGCTCTTGGCGACAGTGAGAAATAAAACTCTTCTTAAATGTTCATAGAGGAGCAGTCATTACCTGTGGTAACAGCTCATAATTTAATTATCTGTTCATCAATATATAACCATGTAACTTAAAGTTTGGCCTTTTTGTCTGTGCGACAATATCTTCAATTCCAGGTAATAATAGTTATAACTTGTATTCCCACACCAATTGCCTTATATTTGGTGTGATGTGTAAATGTATGAGCTGACTCACGGTTCCGTAACAGGACAGAGGATCAGAAGCTGAGAAGCCACAGTCGTGTATGGACATGGGCACAGATGAAAACTCCTCCTTTCTTTCCAACAAAATGCCAACATAACACCAGGCAAGCGCTATCAGGAAAGATCACAGTGAGATTATTACTCCAAGTTTCCACTTGTTGCCCGTTTTATGTATAGGTCTCCCTTTCCATTAGAAATTAATTATTTTTAATATCATCAATCAAGTGTTTCCAGCAACAGTTACATGTATTGTAGGAAAAAACTTATAATACTCTAACCTTTGACCTACTTTATACTCACAAACTGATGAATTTCAAACAAAGTGAATATATATCTGATTTGGACTGTCATTTCTGCATGATATACATCATGTTTGTTATCTTTTATTATTTATTATCTTCCTCCATATACCTCCCTGTTTCCCAAACTCTTTGCCAGATTCTTGCTGTTGTTCACTCCTTGTTGTCTGGGTCATCCTGCTTAGATGTTTTTTATTATTATTATTTTTGAATTCCTGCAACTGCACTCTATAGATATAAATTGCTCATATTAGCAGTTAAAATAAACTCCATTTCAAATGACATGATGACATATAGCATAACACATTCATATTCACAGTTTCTGACATCAATAAGATTCTGTTAGGGGACCAATGCGCATGAGTAATTTTGATAATAAAACCACATTATACCGATGAAATTCAGAAAGCATACTTTTGATGAACTTTGAAGGTCTGAAAGTATCTTTCATGTTCCATGGATGAAAGCCTGTTGCAAACATATGGACCCATGATTCTGAGTTATAACAGTAAATAATTTGTCTTTTTAAATCAGGCTTTTTTAAAATCTTTTTGTTGCTGTGCAAATTTGAACCAAATTCTTGTATGACTGTGACTACATTCATACAGCAACACAACGTTTACCTTTGTGCTGTTTTTTCTCAGAATCCAGTGTTTCTTTGAGGAGTTTGAGTCCCTTATTGTAGTGAGAGAGTCTTGAGTATTCAGAATCTTCTTTGGTCTTTAAAATGTGGTCCAGTCTGCAAGGAGAAAAAAAACTTGAATATTTTCATAATATTTAGTGAAATTTAATAAATTTTTTAAGGTTAGTTCTGTACCTTATATAAATAGTTGCCATTTTGAAATACCAGCTTCGTTTTTCCTCTTTTGGTATCTGAAAAACAACAGCAGGTCATCAGCATTAGCTGATCGCTATTCCACCCAAATAAACAACTTTCTGAAATAGTCTGTAAAATCATATATTGTGCCACATTTGTGTATTGCTTTTCAAGAATATTATTTGCATGACTTGAGTTTCCTTTAAACAGCTAAATATAACACTTGTAAGGTTCATGAGCATAGCCATACTTAAGAACTTTAGCAAAATTCTGTAGGTCAAATGAGCATTACAAGAGCAAACACAATTATATAATAATTAGTAAAACAGCTTGGTTAACACACCAATTAAAAAGCTGGATGATCAAGTAGTCAGAATTATGTTTATGCTCGACACATAAATCTTCCACTTACCTATAATATTTAACAGCTTAATATCTACTGTGTATGTATTCTGAGTAATTTTGTCCATCTCACCAGTTGTCCTCCATAACACAGAGCTCTGTTGTAAAATGTCAGTGCTGACATTAGCCTCTCCCTCAGGTCATCCTCACTATCCAGCTCCACATCATATGGATAAATGTAAGCCTGCTCGGCCAGGCAGCGTGCAGCCAGTAGCCTGGTCTCCTCCTGAGAGGCCTCTCCAGCATCAATACCCATGAGGTGGGACACTTTGCTCACACACTCCCCTGCATCCAGCTCTCTCCCCAGCCTGTCGTACACATAGTCCAGATTGGCCCAGGCATTGAGGTTTCCAGGGTCTTCTTTACAAATTGCTCTAAAAGGCCAAAAATCAAAGGTATAAAGAAATTAGAACAAAATCACTTGTGTCTTGAACATGTTAAGTGATCAAATACAGTATGAAGTGCTTTATTTTCATCTCGATCAAACTGCATTATATTTAACTCAAACCTTTTGGTAGCACTGATAGAATATCTCTGAATATCTCAACAATTATGGTACTTACAGGACTTTTTGTTTTCTTTTTTTAGTTCTTAAAAGGTGAACACCCTGACTAATTCTGCACCAAACCAGTGTTTGCATGCTAACATTGCTAGCTGAACAATGTAACAATGATTTATGAAATAAACTTCACCGAATGAAACATTAGCAGACAAGCTTTTTCCATGACAAGGAATGTTACTCCCCATTCACAACTAAATTACTGTGCTGCTAACATGACTGTTAATTGTCATTTTAGATTATTTAGTCTCTGAATTTAGCAACCAGGAAATAGTATCAACTAGATAAAGCTGCCAGTTTCCCAGTAGAAAAGAGGAAATACAACGTAAGATAAATATTTTAGATAATAAAAGAGAACTGGAAATATCATATATATATCTATATATATATGTCATATATACGTCATATCATGCGGTAACTTATAATATCAAATAGTTCATGTGATGTTTAGTGATGTGTATTTAAAGTGCTGGCTCTTCCTACTGCAGTCATTAAATGTGGTTATTTTGAAGCTTAAAGCATAAGAATACCTTATGTCCTTTGCGAATTTCAGTCTTTGTGGTGTTTCTATTTGTCAGCAAGCTGCTGAAAACATGATATGCTATTTACAGAAAAAGAAGAATGTTTTGACAATATATCAAATAAGCTCTCTGTGCTTCAGCTTGCGAGGGAATATTTTGTCTTAAAGGAAATGTCAGTGTATCATCACCTGAATATTTCCTCTGCTTTGTCCAGCTGGTCAAGATGAAATGCAAGCAGGCCTAGAAGATTTCGGACAGCATATTGTAAATATCCGACTTCGGCTTCTAATTCAGCTTGCAGGCTCTCCTGTTTTAAGTAAGTGTCCCGATGTCGCAGCTTAACTGGTCCAGTGGGATCACAGTTTAGATTAAGGTCCAGGTGGAAGTGGCCAGGGATGTAGTCCATGTCCTCTATGAGAGACTCAATATCCTCTGTGCTGTCTTCTTCCATGGCTTCCTTCTGTAGTTTGGAAGGAAATCTTTCAACCTGTATATCTTTTAACTGATCCAAGCTACAAGTCCTCCTTGATCTTGTCTTGCACAATACTAAGACAGGCAGGTTGAACAGGTTAGGGTTTGGAGTAATAAGGGAGGGGAATAGAGTACTAATGTGGGACTGAGTATAATCATGGATGTACATGGCATTTAAGACAAACTTTTTTTCACTGTCATCGTTCTTGGCATTCTTAAATATTTTTGATTCTTCTGATTTTGCACCGTACTACCTGAAATTCCTTAAAGCCCTCTATGATGCAGACCCTCTATGCAGAATCTTTCAGCAGTTTTTGACATGATCTATGGTTTTTGTTATGTTCTGTGTTTCTCTCTTTTAGTTTAGACTTGCCCTGCATTAGACTGGCAACTTGTCCAGAATGTGACCTGCATCTTGCTTGAAGGTAGATGGAATAGGCTCCAGCCATCCCAGGACCCAAAATGAAAATAAGTGAGTATAGAAAATGGATTGATGGACTGATACTTCATGGTTCATGTTCGGCCGTGTCTTTTCATTTTGGTTTTCATGTTCTGTATCATAGTATCGTATTGTATCTTAGTTACGTTTACTTTTTGTAACTTTTTTTTTTACTTGTTTTGTTTTGAATCCCCCCTCCTTCATGCATTTCCATTAGTTTGACCTCCTGTTTTTTTTCTGCCACACCTGTATTCTGTTGGTTGCCCCTCTCTGTATATTCTATGTTTTTCAGTTTTATTTCTGATGTTTTCTGTTTCTGCCTGTTATTACCAGTTTTGTTCAGTTTCTCTGTCTGCCTAGTCTGTTTTGCTCTTGCTTGGACTTCTGTTGTTACTTGTTTGATATTGTCTGCCCCCACAGTGCCTTGAGTTTTGTTTATTAGCTTATTAAAGTCTTCTGTTCCTCACTGGCTTGACTCATGCACGTCTGCATTAGGATCTTATGACTATTTACCACTGACAGTTTGAGTCATTCCCATGTCTCTGTTAGCTACAGCAAACAAAAGAATGTGGCCAAGCAGGCTTGGTGTGCCTCAGGAAATACTTGGGAAAACCAAGTTGTCTCTTTCACATTACTAGATTAGATATAAGATTGTAATCCACTGCTATGATCTGTTTTGTTATATTTCAACATGAGCATGAATTATTAGCAGTAAAACATGCAGCCTTATTATTAGATGTTCCACAGTATATATGATCAGCTTGAGACAAAAACATTTAGAACTTTTGAAGAGATGCAAACATTTACTGCTGTTATCACAGTGTTGTCTGATGAGTACTTTTTGTTTTTAGGCGCTATGCATAAAAATCTAACCTCCTCCAGCAGAGGGCAAGCTTGTGTCACGATAAACCAGCAGGACAGTGTAACTGAAGAATGACTACTTAATGTTGCAAGCCCAATCTCTCATGTAGCGCATTATTGCTTTTGAAAGGTTAAGTTAAGCAAGTGTAAGTTCTTGAAAAAGATTAGAAAACCCCACAAAACCTTTATAGGCACATCAGGAGAGGTTTCCAGAGCTCTCCTTAAAATGCTTTTGATTGGAAGTTGGAGAAATCATAGAATTATGAGTGTAAAAGTAGGCTTTTTAAACAATTTAATTAGAACTTGTTCAATATTAGTATGATTTATAATAATAATATGATTAATGCAGTTTTGAATAAATGTCAAGAAAACATGACAAAGATCATCATACCATTTGTTTGATGGACATTAACAATGGAAATCCACACGTGAAAATGGCTGTAAATCATGTAATAGCTACAAATTTAAATAAATTACTTTTTTTTCTTGGCACCCATAATTTTAAGTAATGCATTTCAGCTGTAGCAGATAAGAGCTGCAACTTGATGTATCTTCTGAAGACGGCCAGTAATCTAGAAAAGGAATATTTCCAACGTGGTAGATGTGACAGAATCTATTTTAGGGCAAGCTGTGATGCTTTGCTAAACCTCACCATGTAGGTTTTAATGACTAAACTAACCAAATAATAAGTGAAAGTGAGAATCGGTGACTGAAAGCTAAATTTAGTTTACAAATACAAATACAGACACTTGCCTGTTAAAACTGGTAAAAGCTCAACGCAAGACAGGTTTACACAATTCTGTGAATCTGCATTTCTATATACAGCTATCTTCAGGTCCATGTACATGGAAAAGAAAAGAAAAAGTCATGTGTATGGACACAAATCAATAGATTTCATTATGTGACAGTACAGGCACTGGAAAACTTAAAGTGACTGGCTTAAAGTGATAAACTTTGCTGATTTCTTGTATGCAAAAGAAACAGGAAGGATATAAATTACAGCAAATGTTGTAAAACACAAACATGCTTGCCAAATTTCCACTTTGTCACAGTTCTGTAACAGCACTAACAGCTTAATTGTATAACTAAAAGTCTTTAAACTCAGAACCCATGTTGTGATGGCAAAGTCTAATCTTCCTCTTTATGGTGTCAGATGTTAGACTGCAAAATAAGCAAAGATGTTTCCTGCTGCCTCCGTATAAAATGAAAATATTTCTCCACACAATACTCCACACTCTATCACAGCCACTAGCAGCCTAAGTTTGACTCTGTTTGAGCTAGTATGATAGGAACGTGGTATTGAGAAGAGATTTTAGTCATGCTGCATTTGAAGTTTTATTTCAAGTCTACTATTAGAGAAGAATATGCTGAAGGACACCACCTATCTGAAAAGGAAAGAGGTAGCAGGGACACACAAAGCAATGACAGCAGCGCTCAAAATAGACTATAAACTAGAATATCGATGGTAAGCCCACATAAATGTGAAGTGAAAATGCAAACCCACAGACAAATGCCTGATCCACGTTTGAATTGTGCCTCTGAAGCACCTGGATGGATACATTTGCCATCAGAAATAGTTGCATAATGTGGATACTGTTAATGTGGCTCACCATGTGGGTGTGCAGAAAACATAACATTTTCTCCTCCAACAACCGTTGCTATGGTGGTAATCATGGTTACCAGGCTGATTGCATGGTAACATAACCATTACAGATGTGTGTTTGAGTGAGTGGGCACTTTTAAAGTCAAAGGCAGAAGTTCAACAGTTTTTGCTTTGACTTGATCCAATTTAAGAGATAAATTCTACATACTTTTTATTTTTATTTTTTACAAAGAGTAAGAAAGGGAATTCCAGCTTAAACAGTAAATGATCTTTTGAATTATTCTCCTGATAAATTATTCATCCTCATCTCCTTTTATAATGTACCTGTATCTGGGTTTTTAAGGGAAAGGTACACAATATAAAGCAGTGCAAATTTAACTTATACTTTCCCACTTTTTTAACCATCGGTTCAATTTCTTCTTGGTTGAACATATTAATGAAAGATTTTAAATTTGGTGCCTATCATTTGGATGATTTGGGTCAAAAGGGAAATATTTGAGATGACTGTGTCGAGGTTTGCTTGTTAACATTGAGAAATACTAGCGCTGTAAAATTCTGGGAATTTTAATTCAAAGGAAAAAGTAATGATTCTCATGTTCATGTTCACAAAACAAAAACCAGAAGCCATATGTCTGACACAAATCAATAGATTTAGTTTTTTGACAACTACTATGTGGCTACTGTAAAATTGCAGGTTAATTGAGCACAAACACTGTGCTGTTTCCTTTATTTTCATTTTAGCTTACAATGACAAAGCATGACAATTTCTTTGGATGCTAACCTCAAAATCAGAAAAATTTAAATACAACAAATGTGGCAAAACACAGATATGCCTGCTAAATTTCCACAGTAAGAGGTCTGTAAACTTCAGAAACATTTCCAAAGCACAGTTTTCTCTATCAAAACAAACAACTTAATAAAAGGCTTTAAACTTGGCATGTTATTGTGACCAGATTTAATCTGGTTTTTCACTGTATTTGCTGTAATTCTACAGCTTTATGGTTATTTTTGTGAAATATTGACATGTCTGATGTCAGAGTAGTATGTTCTTTAAAAAGCCTATAAATTGGCTCTAAAATAAGGTCAAATTAACAGTTTCTCAGCCTAGGATTCCACATACTATATACTATCAGGGACTATCAGCAAAAACTTGAGTCTCTTTGTGACAGTATGATAGCAATATGTAACTTACAAGATATTTTACTCACTTTAAAATAAATCTTAACTCACACAGGCCTATGACAGCAACACTCTAAACACTAAAAATACAGGTTTTGGTGGGACTAGAAATTTAATCAACTGGAGCAAGTCTACGCAAATGTAATCAACATGCAAACACACACACAAATGCCCGAGCAAAGTTTGAATAAGACTGTCCTCATTCCACACCAAAATGTCCCCATGGGTCGTTTGTTCATGTGGGCAGGAAGGATCTATGTGACCATTGTTGTTTGTAAAAATGTTGTCAATTAAAGTTGCAGTGGCATAGTAGAAAGAATGTATTTTAATCCTAACATGATGTTCTTTAAACCCAACTCAGTAGTATGGATTTATAAATCTTAGCAAGTGGTCGTATTGGCTAAATGTGACGAGGAAGTGAAAGTATTGTTGTGATACTGTATGTAGGTGTGCTTACTTGAAGGCAACCAGCAAAATGTTTACAGTGGAGGTGATGGTTGTGTTTTAAAACGCATCTACTCTAGTTTAAATAATGTTTTCTGACCCTAACCAAGTCGCTTTGATTTTTTTGTAACGTGTGGTCAATATTGATTGAGCATAACTCAGAACAAAAGCAAAAAACAGTCGTCCTATGTTAGTCTTGAACATGCCTCCCTTGGTTGAAGGTGCATGAACTTGCTGTAAGTAACTGTATCATCCGACATCACTCCTTCCTCCTTATCAGGACTTATGAGGAATCGTCAGATTCTCTCCTCCAGTATCCGTTGTCATGGCGATCATCATGGCTGTCAGACTGATTGCATGGTAACATAATCATTACAGATGCATGTGTGTGTAACTGTGTGCTGTCAAAACAAAAGACAGAATTTCAACAATTCTTGTTAATGCTAAGAGACAATTGGCAGTCAATCTGTGCTGACAAAGTCAATTTAGTGATTGTCAAACATTTTTTTGTGAATAGATTTATATCTTTTATAGTCTACTCAAGCCGATTCAATTGTTAGTTTGTGTCTAATTTGATTTACTATACCACCTTCTTTCCTAAAAAGATATGTTTCTAAAATAACTGTTTAGACCAGTCCTTTTTAGGTAATCAGTCCTGATTATCTTCCTTTAATCATTTTATTAGCAAATTTTTAACCTAGACCTTCTTTTGTAATATACTCAACACTATGGTTTTGAAGGAAAGTCATGTGATTTGAATTTGTGCTATTCTGATTTGTAGTTTCTTATTGTTTAAACCCTCTGTTCTATTTCATATTAGTTAATATTTACTTTTTTAATGGAAGGTTATGAATACAAATGGTTATAATCTCATTAAATGTGGTGAAAGCATACAATATTTCAGTCTCCAGTGTCTAAAAGCAGATATACACTTGCAAAACTAGCAAACAGATGGCAATGAAAGGTTAGCCAACTAAAAATATGGTATTTTCTTTCCTCCTTGTGTAACTCTGAAATGCGGATTGATAAGGAGAACAGTGACTATACAACTATAAAAGTTCCTTTTCATCTCTGGAGGGACAAAATGTTTCCACTGACAGGAGAGCAAGTAGAATATACGGCACCCCTGACACAAGCTGAGCTCTCCTCAACCTTTGTTACCCCCTCAGTATGCGTACATAAGACTGGTTTAAAGCATTGTTAGCATGTATCTCATGGTCTCACTCTAAAATTAAGAAGGCAAGCCTTACTGTCCATTCAGAAAGAATAAGACACATTCTGCTTTCCCTTTTAAATCCTGCTTTTCTGAGCCATTGTTATTTCATCCATCCTCTTAAACAGAGATTCCTCTGTTATCCTTTTGGTTCTCCTCACACAGACTTGTACATATAATCAGTGACTATATTTCAAATCCCTTGTCTTTTGAGAGTTTAAGTGTGCAGAGTAGAAGCATCTCTTCAGTTCCTCAGAGGCCTTTCCTGATTGCAGATTTCACCTGTCAGAGTGTCCTGTCTGTGTCACTGTGTGTGAAAGGCAATGCAATGCAGAGTAACAGTGCAGCATTTTCTGTAAGGGAGAGCTGAGCAATTTTGCCAAAAATGATGACTGCCAGAATCCTTTCTTGAAATGTATTATCTGTTTTATATCTATTTCAAATTTGTCTTTTTTTAGTCTGAACACTAATGTTAAAAATTGTCTTTCTTAGTTAGCACTTGGACCAGTAACACCCCCCAGATAAAGACTTTCTTCTTTTTCCAAGCCTCAAAGAAAATGTCAGGGGAAAATCATGCTCACCATTTACCTTTATCAATTTTTTTTACCATTTCTGACAGCACCATTTGATCTCCTTAGCTCTAAAACATTGCCAGTAAATCATTTCACCAGTCTCATAACCACATACCTTTAACCTGACATATTATATCAACCACAGTTCCACATGCAAAGATCCAGGCCTATTAAGGTAAATTCTGCCTGTACTGTCTGTGTATGCGGGAAGAAAGTTGTTAAGTAGAGATGCAGGGTGCGAGTATGAGAAATACTGTCAATAGTCTTTAGTAACACATGCATCTGCTGTACTTTATGAGAATCTTCATTCACCCCACTCTGAACAGCTTTGAATGAAATAATCATCTAAGTACTTATTGCAACTTTAATTTTAGCCTGCTTTTGCAAATCTTCACTGCAACTGAGTCAAAAGTCTCACTGTAGTGGCTGTAGATGCAGGATAGATATAACTATATTCTTGTATAAATATACCACTTAATTCTGTTAAATCAATCTTCAAATCTAGCTGGATGAATACAACAAATCTTAGTGTTCAGTCTACGTAAATACCAAAGAAAAAGGCTGTCTTTGAGATTCATGTAATATTTATTAGCATATTAACAAATCACATGGCCTTGCTTTCCATGCCAAGCTAAGACAACTTATTTTCCAGTGCAAAGCATCAAATATGCTTCTACTTTTACTAAAGGACCCCTTGGTATGAAAAAGAAAAAAAAAAACAATGTGCCTATTGAAGAGTTATGTGTTAGTTTTTATAATGACAGGTGAAGTAAGCCGAGCTCCATGTTGGTGTGGTGGTTAGCATCTTTGTCTCGCAGCAAGAGGGTTCCTGGTTCCCAGCTGTGGCCTTTCTGTGTGCAATTTCCATGTTTTCCCCATGTAGTGTGGGTTCCCTCTGGCTTCCTCCCTCCATCCAAAAAAAAGCATGTTAGGTTAATTGGTGACTTTAAGTTGTCCCTAGATGTGACTGTGAGCGTGCATGGTTGTTTATCTCTGAGTATCCCTGTGATGGACTGATGACCTGTAAGGGTGTGCCTGCCTCTTACCCAATGACAGCTGAGAGAAGCTCCACCCCACCAGTGGGCATAAAAAATAGAGGGATGGATGAATACACTGCAAACATTTTATGACATTTTTCCGAAATTCATGCCTGTTGACTCAAACTGTAGTGCGCCTGTCGTTGTTATTTTACTACGGTAGTTCATAAAATTTGAAAAGATGTGTTCCTTCACTCGGATTATATTTTGAAATTTGATCCGGAAACTAATCGCTGATATTGTGGCTGACTTGACCGTCTCTGGTCTGCTCTCCCACTCTGCGGCTGCTGCTGGTCGCTGTCATCATGCAGGTGGAATCTGCGCAAACAAACACACTAGCCTCACCGAGCTGCAGCGCTCAGACACAGGACACTGGACTCCGACAATCGAACTGCTGTTAGAGGAACCAGCTGTCAAGCTGGAAATGATGGACTAATTGAATTTTTCTCCTGCTTTTACTTGAAGATCGTCAGTTCATACACATCAGTTTCACACAGTATGATGACAAGAATGAAACAATAATCAAGGAGGTATCGATCTGTTTGGATAACCACACTATTGTGTTGTTACTGTCAAACTGTTTTTCTCCCCTGGCGCATTCTAACTCAGCAGGAGTCGCATAGGATGCCATTCAGCCCTGAAGGAAACGACCCTCGCAGCTCTACTGGCAACAATCTCAAACAGTCCAGAAGGACTTAATCGTTCTGCTGCGGATCTTTTTGGTTATTGCACACGACTGCGATGGATGAAGGCTCCGTCAGCGAGACCATCCCTGATCTGAAAGATTTAGAGGTGAAAATCGGCCGGAAGACCCCTGAGGGTTTGCTCAGGTGTATGCGGGAAGAGGCGTCCTCTCTTCGGGGAGACGCCAAAGTGACCACTCCTCACGACATCAGTGAGGAGACGGGGAGGAAGAGTTTAGATGAAAAGATTAGGAAATTGAAGATGGAGATGGTAAGAATGCACCACTGGACACATGTATGTGTGTTTTCTTGTTTTCTATTTTTGTAGTGCCCACCATTTTATTCCCACAATACCTGTTGTTGTTTTAAGGGACTTTAAAGGTCAAAACAAAACTTTCATGGTTATGATTATGATTAGGTTAAGGTTACATAATTCAGTTATGATGATAGAGTGAGGATAAGGGTCTCTACAAACATAGAAAAACAAGTGAATGTGTGTGTGTGTGCGTGCGTGTGTGTGCACACATATCCACAGACTGCTGGATGTGAATCTGACTTGTTTCTGTCACTGAAGTCAGTGTAAAGTAGAGCTGTCACAGTGATGCAGCTTAATGGAGGCTGAAAATTTGATCTAGCTCTGCTTCACTGGACAATGTTGTTGTGAATATTTAAACACCTGTCAGACTCAGCAGAGTTTATCATTGCTCAGGTATAATGGAAAACTGGGTTTTAGAAGCTACAACACACACACAAAACAGTGGAAACCATTTAGCTCAGATTTTCTGTTAGGTCACACTTAGAGTCATGAGATATTTCAAACTTTCATAAGAAGAAATGGATATGAAAATGTCAACTGTTTTTTTTTTTTTTCCTGAGCAACTTAATGCTAGCTTCAATACCTTATTAACATTTAATCTATGTGTAGAAACATGGAACGTTAAAGCTCAACCTAACATCTGCTGACAGCTGAGAATGGATGACTGCTGAATGCTCTAATCTCCAAACAAACATCTTGAAACCCTCTTAGGTCTACATGACAGTCTAACAGCTCTTAACATTAACCCTAAAAAGTTAAAACACAGAGAAAGGGGCTGACAGTGAGCTGATATGTGGAGTAATTACAACGTAATCACAAAGCAATTTCAAATAATTTATCAGCTGCTGACTGGCCATATGCTACTTCCAGTCTGCAGTGTGAATGTTATTAAAACACTTGAAGGTCCTTTGGGAGCTACTCAGTCCCCATAACTGTCAACAAGCTCTTTGAATTGTTTGGTCGGAAAGCATGGGATCTCTTTCAAACCTGCAGAATACGACTAATGCCATCATGTTTGACTCTTGAAAACCTCAGACTTTTTTGGTGTCATCTGGGAAGCAACCTTTATTTTGGGTGTAGATGGACTAGTTGGTACAAAATTAGGTGTTGGAGTCACATGAGTACAAAACAGGCAACCACATGAGGTTCCTAGTTTGCCAAAAATAGTTCCTGAGGAATGTATTCTTGTCAAATGGCCAGGGGATCTCATTGTAGAAGCAGATAGATGTAAAGATTTGAATTTTATTTAAAGTTTCTCTTTATCGCCGCATCCTGTGACTTTACCACTGATTGTTACTTTTGGACTGGTTAATTGCTTTTTGGCCTTGATACACTTCAACTTGTGATTCATTAGTGTGATGTGATGCTATTTACATTATCAAATATATCAGTTGAGTATGAATGTCTCCCGTCATATCACAATGACTTACAGTAGATGTCCATGAGACTATTCAGGCTATAGTCTGATTGCTTTAATTATTGGGTATAGTATAACAATGTTATGTCCTTGTTTAACTGTTTAACTGTAAAAAGTTACAAACTTAAAGAAGAAATAATTGCAATTTGTCACAAATTTACCAGTAAAAAACATTAGAAAATTGCTTATTAATCTAAACTGTGAACTGTAGGATAATTAGAAATATGCATTTCAGCATGATTAAAATTAGAATATCTGATTTGAAATATGTTTGTCACATCTTTAATTTGAATTGCCTTGAGTAGTGTGAAGGCTCCCCATGCTCAGTCATTTAATAATTCAAGCTGCTACTCATCTTGCTAATGGTATGCTGCTATGAGATGACCACCAAAGGCCTGTTTTCCTGGAAGAAATGCACCCTGCTTTAGTTTTTCAGATGGTTAGGACTTTACTAACGCCAATAAACCATACAGTATAAACTTATATTTTTTATGGCATCAGTTTACACTGATCAGCCATAACATTATAACCAAGTAAAGTGAGCAACACTTCTCATCTTTATCGAATGCAACTGGATAATTTGACCTGGGACTTGCATGGATTTCACTTTGACACCTATCTAAACACTTCTGCAGACCACCTTCAACTGTTCTTTGACCCGCCTTGACTGGTCAGGGCTCAATTGGCAGAATGAGGAGAGCACACTGATGGTCATAATGTTATGGCTGATTAGTGTATTTCTATAAAAGACAGTGAATGACTATCCCACTGTTGTTTTGTCTAGCAAATACTGTTCATTGTTTTGATAGGACATCATTTCCATTGAACAGCTGCTGATTAGTTCCTTAAACAAATATGTCTCTGGCATCTTGTTTATAAGGGAACTCATCTTTGTCCAAACAGCAGAGAGCTGCACCACTCAGCAGTCATTTTGTCCTCTCTATCTTCATGTATGTATAACATTCCTGTGGCAGTTGCAGGCATGCATCCAGTCTGTGGTTGTGACACAGAGCACATGCACCGCCACAACCGAACTCCCAAACAAAGCAAGCTGTTCTCTGACAAAGTTGCTCCAAAACACATCAGTTACATTCAAACATCCAAAACACATTATCAGTTTGGTCAGATGTCAGAAAAGGAAGCCTATTTAACTCCAGGACTGTAACACGAGCTCACGATGGTGGAGGGATATGAGTCTGCAGACTTCTAAGGAAGAAATACTGTAGTGCTCGTTGTTGCTGTAAATGAATATCAGCCACTGCCATTATCAGCTTTAGGAGAGTGGGCGTATAAGTTTAACAGCTTGTGCTATTTGTTTATTTAAGAGTTATACTGTAAAATTTAGTGTACTTAACATCAGCACTGTATGACGCATGATCTTCTTGTTTATCTGTTGTCATTAAAAGTTCAAGTCAGTTCTTCCAGTAAAGAAAAACGATAGATAGATAGATAGATAGATAGATAGATAGATAGATAGATATTATTTATTTTTCCCTCCATGTGACTCAAATGAATTTTTTATTGATTCTGAATTATCAGTCCCTTTTTTATGTCTCTCTTGAACATTACCTTACTGTTTACTAAATGTGTGTGTGCATCTCACAGCATAGAAAGTAAACAGAAACAAGGAGGGGGAGAATATCGTGTCACTGAAGACAAGAGAAAGTTTGACATTTGCTGAGCACAAATGATGAAATTAGGCAGATGCCATCATTGTTGCCCCTTAAAAAGAAAAGCAACCATTGTCATTTTTCTAACCGTTGGGACGTAGCATCGAAATGCATCAGGGATCATAAGTAAGTATTTCATGTGTCCCTTATAGGCATGTTAACATGTATTG
Source organism: Leuresthes tenuis (assembly GCF_036924035.1). NCBI lineage: Eukaryota > Metazoa > Chordata > Actinopteri > Atheriniformes > Atherinopsidae > Leuresthes > Leuresthes tenuis. Next base: position 8,665,654 of record NW_027325361.1, on the reverse strand, counting down.
TTAAGATAGATAGATAGTGACCAGACTTATTTGTCAACAGTGCTAGTGATCAATTGGCGCTGCTGGGAAGGAAGGATGACAGAGAGGGAAGAAGAGAAATGATGAGATGCTTCTTGTGCAGCACAGATCCAGGCTTTGCTCTGCGTGTGTGTGTATGTGTGTGTGTGTGTGTGTGGTTCTTTCATTCATTGGGAGAGTGGTGTAGTGTAATGAGAGTGCAGAAGAAGATATGTGAGCATTGCACTTTCATCACAGATCTGCTTAGTAAGATGTACAGTAATGCATGTGCAGAGTGCCTGCAGAGTGATGCCAAAGGAAAAAGCTCACATGTACACACAGTTGTGCACACAGTCTAGCAAAGTCACCGTGTGTGTGTTTAACACTTTCCACAATGCTGATAAGCTCATTAGACCCTCATAAACAGGCAGAGTGTTAAAGAGGAAGCTAATATCAGCCTATTTTCTCAATTTTTGCTTTGTGTTTTGTTTTGTTAGACCCTTCTGTTTCTTATTTATATGTTACCGAAGCATCTGTCTACTGTAAGATCTAGGGTGTCTTTGTGTGTGGGCTTTGTTGCCAGGGTTTCACCACCAATAATGAAACTTTTCTTTGCTTCTCGTTAAGTGTCCTATATGTGTTTGACTGGAGCAGATGTGCTTCCCAAATGAAACATCTTAGAACATCTAAACATACTGATGTAATTATCTTACTAAGTGGGATTCTTAACATAGATGATAAAGGACACATTTTGATTCAATATAATGGAGCTGAATAACACTTTATGCAACCATGAATTCAAAAAAGTCTCCACGGCTTATCAGAAAATTTTGAATCCCACTGAGTTAAAAGTAGCTACATTTTAGAGCTTTTAGTCTCCAGCTGTATAATTGACGCTCGACACTGATCTGAACAGAGTTACCTGATTGAGACACTCTTTTACGACAGAAGACTGACAGTAAGCCGAATACTCCCAGACACAAATACGCACACTCCTTTTTATATAAGCTGCTTTGTATAGTTTATTGATGATCAACTCCTGTCTTTTAAGCTAACAGAGGACAAATGCTGTTACTGCTCAAGGTGTGTCATTCCCCCTTTTTGTCTACACCTACTTTTCATTGTCGATAGCTTTTTCCTGTTATGCTCTGTCCTTGTCAAGGCAGATGAATGTCAATGCAAAGTCAGCTTGAACTATGGAGCTGAGCTTTAGGGAAACAAAATCAAGTTAATTTGATCTCAGGCATTTTACTCTGTCTGGTTATTGGCTCGCAGATGTTGCTGTCAATGAACAGTTCTGTCATTTTAAAGGGGAACTCCGGTATTTTTAAACCTAGACCTTATTTCTGGCATGAAATACGTTTACCTACTCACCGAGAACAGTTTGGCGAAAGTCGGCGTCCTTTGGAAGCTATTTAGATAATTTGCAATTTATATAACGGAGTCAACGGGGCAAAAATGATGCAGCCTCTAAATAAGGCATTATCTGTCTGTATTTCACTAATACTTTAATACAAATGAATGAACAAACGTGTACTACTGCTCTGTTAGCTCATAGATGCTGTTATGTGGCTACTTGCAGCTATAGGAGAGCTAATGAAGGGATTTCTACACAGGCACTCTACTGGGACCACTTCATCCACACGCCCCCCTGGAGCACAGTTTATTTACTCCTTTCTCTGTGACAGTTGGCTAACTTCACACGGAGTTTGCTACTGCTAGTTTTGTGCAACATGGCAGGATATTTATCAAATTTTGACAATGTGAACGACGACTTTGAGTAAGATGGACGTTCTTACTGGAGGGAATGAGGTGTGCTGCAGCTATGCTTGTCATTGAAGTGGTCCCAGTAGAGGTGTGTGTAGAATTCCCTCCGTTAGCTCTCCTATTGCTGCAAGTAGCCACATAACAGTAGCTATGTGCTAACAGAGCAATAGTACGCGTTCGTTCATTAATTCGACTTGGAATGAAATACACTACTGATCTGATCAGATAAAAATGGCTCTTACCAGGTGATTGGATGAAGTATCTGCCAAGTATTTTTTTTAACTGCCTCCCCTTTTACAAATGGTTTCCATGGTGAACTTCTCAGATAGTAATATGTAACACACCATCCGGCACATAATTTCAGAATTGAAACAAAACAGTGGCAAATTTAAAGCTGTTGCTATTTTTGGTCAAATCAGAACCAATTTTTTTTTCTCTGTTTGTCTTAGAAATATTTATTATTTGAATAAAATGTTCCATGAAACCACTTGATGTCTTGTAGTAAAAACCATGATATTCAGCCATTGTAGAGTTGAATGCAGACAGATGGTCTGCTGAAGGTCAAATTGAGACGGGAGTAACTACAAGGATGCCTTATGTCTGCAGACAGCCTGACTTAGATTGGAAAGATGAAACAACAGACAGAGACTTCAGGGTATATAAGAGACAGAATGACTTCCTTTTTTTTGCTGGTGTTTAAGATAACTAGTGCCCCAGCTGGCAGTGATTCAGCAGTCTGTCCAGTAGCTATGTGACATTGGGAAGATGCTTTTTCCATATGGGGTCTGCGTCACAGATCATGCTTCAGCTGTCTGTGTTATCAACTCTACTTTGCATCTCTCTGTATCTCCACTAGCATTGCAATAGCAGTGCAAGAGTCTTTGTGTGATGTGTTGGCTTAATTGTCTTAATTGTCTTGATTAGCTGCACTTGTGAAGGTGTGGATAAAATGCCTGGTGAGGCTTGCAGTTCACCATTTGCCACTCAGTTTTCTTCTCTTAGACATGAATTTTGGCACATTTCTTTCCTAAAATTTTTGCACATTTCTGCTGGTCCTCACTATATGTTGCAGCTCACTAGCAGGGTTGAAACAAAAAAATATATACACAGCAGAAAGAAATACATTTAGACATGATGTATTGAAAACAAAGAGAGAAGCGTGGCATAAGTTGTGATTAGTGTGTTCTAACCAGTGATCTTCAACTTGTTGCAAGCATGTTGCTGCTCAATACTTAAAACAAATTTGACAAACTAAAAAAAAAAATTGATTAAAGATGTATTAAATATAATACTTAAAATAGATCGATCAATCCCAAGAAAATGCTCAAATACTTCAACAATGTGCTAGAAAACCAAAATCCAACCCATAACCATAAGCATTCCACCAATTAGATCATGTTCTCACGGTCATGTTGTCAGATTGTTCCCTCTACTTTAAAAGATATATGAAACTTCTTCTTGTACTTGGTTTATTGCAGATCCCTGAGTAATTCCCTAAGTGATTTATAAGTGAGATAAGTAAATAAATCCTAATTTTAGATTATAATTCATCCAGAAACAGACTTCTCTGAATTTGTACAACAGGGCCTTTTACTAATTTTTTCCTCCTAGAATCAGTTCATGTGGCTGATGATGAGAGGAATCTATCTTTATCAGTAGGATCATTTAAGGATTATAAACTCACATACTGTTTGCCACAGTGCACAGGATACAAAATGCAAGGAAATGATCTGAGATAAGAAACTAGAATTTGTTTGGTTTTGTATGGACTTCTTAATAAATAAGAAAGATTATTAATCATAGGGACCTTTGTTCCTGTACCCTATGTCTCACCACCATCCAATCTGGTGTCACATGGAAACCTCGTAGGCCCCAGTTTGATGTCTCTTTTAACAGAGGCAATTCTTAAAAGAGTAATTAAGTAATGTAGATGTAAGGGAAGCCTTCAAGAAGAGCAATGTTATACACAATACAAGACAAAGTTAGCATAAATGGAACTGAATGGATTCCATTGTCAGCACAAAGAGACATACAGAAGGCATTTTGCATGTTTTCACAAATGATTTATAGGTCGACAACCTATTTTACAAGACCACTTGAAAGTAGCCATGTAAATGTCAGGTGACAATAGGATCCAACAATAGGATCAGTGACTACATTTGTATTTAAATTGGTCACTAACACATTCTTGGAAACTTTAATTTGAGTATGTACATCTGCATATGTTTTAAACAAGAACAAACCAAACTGCATCTTTTCCCTGGTGTTACGTCAGTTAAATACTGCAGCACAAATCTAGTCAGTCTACTCTTGGGTAGACTCCATTTAGCTGCAGAGTTTTCACACACTGGTGGAGCAGAGCGCTTCGTTAGCATTGTGCCACCTCAGCGCTGACAGGCATGGAGCTACTTTTATAGTCAACCTCATTACACACTCAGTCGCTGCCAGCCAAAAACCTCAAACTTGAACCCCACCCCAAATGTCTGTGAGCCAGAATGCCAGCAGGTTTAGAGCCACGCATGCAGTACTCTGGCAGAAAGCCGTGGTTGCTCATTTTCTCTGCTTATTCATGTGGCAATCCTCCATGTGATCATAGTATGTGTGTTTCATGTGCAGTAGAGATGAATGGACAGGCAGATTTAGAAATAGACTTCTTCCCTAAAAATAGCAGGTAATTTTGATGCTCAATGACATGTTTACCTGATCTATTTGCCCCTCTCTTTATGTTGTTAGAGCTGCATCTGAAAGTGCAGTTTAGTGCAACTTTATCATCATCACATTCCCACCATACTGACCACACATCTCATTTCTCATACAGTAAAAAAACTTGACTGTAAAAGCTTTGTTCGCTCCTTTTTAGTTGATTGTCACAAGCAGTTTTGGGTAGTTGTGGTGAGGACCTAAAAGCATACTGCACTCCGAAGGCACATAGAAGGAATAATGAACTTTTTAAAAAACTAACTTAAAGTAGGACTGAGGCAAAGTATCCAAGTAAAGAGAAAATCTAATAATAATGAGAGAACTACCTGACAGGAACAAAACTAGACTTGGAACCAGGCGTGACTCAACAAAAATAACAACATGGATCAGGCACTGTAAAATGAAAACCAGGGAGTGTTTTAGGTACACAGAGAGAACCAATGACACGTAGCAGGTGTGTTAAGTGGCTAACTGAATCCCTGTCTATAGGGAGAGCAGAAAGCAAGACTAATTGAGCCAACCGAAAGAACAGTGACAATTATCTCAGCCACATCTGAGATATCGCCTGTCTAAGGGGCAAATAGGTAGTGGATGCATGTTATATCATTTACATATCTTTGGATCAAGACTTGTCTTTGGGAGGAGAAATTAGAATCAGGTTTGGGTATGGTTGTGCATGTTGTATTCAAGTAGTGGGATTTGTTGGACTATAAAAAATAAATAAAAAACAAAGTTCTACACACAACATAAAAACCCAATTTCCCAGTTTCAGGCAACTCAAACTGGCAATTGATCTTGTGGTGGAGCCGACATTGCTATTAGCTGCTATGATATGTGAAGTAATTTGTCATGGATGAGATAAATCTGTTGTATTAAATATGAAGGTGCTTTATCAAAGGGCATTGCATAATTGTAGTGACAAATTTACACAAAACAATTCACAATTTTCAAGTGTAGAATGTTAAACCATTATATACACACACACTATATATACATGTATTTATAAATTAATAGTATACATACATTATTTGATTTATAAAACCAAGTTACACTAGTCTAAACAAAGAGTTGACACTGGGAACTACACAATAAGAGAAAGTAATAAAGGGAAAATTAATATGGGGAGGAAACAGGAATACTGACAAATGAGGGGCTTAGTGCTGAGAGAGAGCAGTTATCTTCAGTAGTGAGTTTATATCATCTGGCTGAGCTTTGGATGTTGGTGCCATATATCACCTCTTGGTCAGCACTTCACTGCAGACCTCTGCAAATGTATTCAGGAGAGGAATTTTCCATGACCACAGAAGTCTTTTCCCTCTTCTTTATTCACCATTAAGCTTTTTTCAACTTCCCTCCCACACTTATCACATTAGAACATTTCAGTAACTGTTATTTCTGTTGTGATTATTACTTGTTTTTTTCTCAAACAGATCTCCTCATTACTAAATAAAATTGGAGGCAGTTTTTACCATTTTCAGTGCATTTAAAAGTCAGTTTAAAGCCACTAATGTGTCATACTTTCCACTGTTTAAAACGTTCTTCTCTCAGTTTCTCCTACAGAGCCAATTTTGGACATATATGCTCGTTATTTCCATCTGTAAGCCTGTTTCTTCTCCACCTTTACTTTGTTTTCCATTTTTAGTGTTGTAGATTCCAACTGCCATTGTCTGTTGCATGTTTCATCCAGTTATGGTCATCTGCAAAAGTTCAATGAGGTTTGAACACAACGCCCGAGCCAATGATGACTACTTTAGATAAATATTTGTAGTGTTATGGTGGTTCCCTCGGTACAATGTCTGTTTTGTTCTTGTACATTAAACATTATCAAAATATAATTACTGTGAAACTAGCTTTCCATCTTTATGCGTCTTTTTCGTGTCCACAGGCTCACTTGCGCTCAGTGGATGTAAAGATTCTGCAACAGTTACTGGCGGTCCATGAGGGCATTGAGGCAGTGAAGTGGCTCATGGAGGAGCGCAGCACACTAACTAGCCGCTGCAGCAGCCTGACCAGCAGCCAGTACAGCCTGGGCGAGGGCCCTGACACCTCTTGGAGAGGATCTTGGAGCAGCCTGCAGGACCCCACCAATGACAAGTTAGATAACATCTCCATTGGCAGCTACCTGGACACCCTGGCAGACGACATGGATGAGTACTGCCCCTCCAGCTCAGAGTCCGTCATCTGCTCCACCACACCACTGATCTCAGAAGCTACTGCTGGGGGTCGCATAACAGCAGGGCCAGGGGCCACAGTGACAGTGGCTGGAAAAGCACATGGAGTGGGGGTTCAGTCAGGTAGTGGGGCTGGGAGTGGCACTGTGTCAGGGACAAATGACAATGGAACTGGGGATAGAAATGGCAACGAGGTGAGAGGATCTGGTAATGCAGTTTGTGGAGCTGTTGTTGGGAGTGGGATGAGGGGAACTGGAACTGCAAAAATAGTTTCTGTCAGCTCTTCCCAATCCAAATCAGAGGGTCCCAAACAAGACACTCTGGTCAGGAGCAAGCCTGCAGAGACGGATAGGGGAAGCCCTGTTTTCAAGAACAATACTCAGACTCAAGCCATTAAGGCCAATGGGGTCCTGCAGAAACCATCAGCACAAACATGCAGCCCAACTCGTGCAGGCCTCAATGAAAAACTGGGAACCAGCCAGAGCCCCAAACTCAAACCTTACAAAAATGGAAAGATAGACTTGGATACATGCAAAATGAATGGAAAAATGCACCTGGAATATGATACTCACTGGCGATGGGTGCAGTCACAAGAAGATGTGACATTTTTGTAAGTAGGATAATCACAGAAGGGACTATAGGCACTATTGAACACTCCTGCAATCTCAAAGATCACATCACTGAAGGTTACTTTCAAAGAAGAGTGAACTGCTGTGTGAAAGGCACATAGTTAGACTTTCCTCAGTGAAAGGCACTGGGTTGGATACCCAATAACATGTTTATCTTCTTTCCCTCCTGGGACTGCACTAACTTTCTAAAAAAATATTGATGTCAGTATTATGGTGGATGCACACGACAACAAGATTTTGTCCATGTTCAGTCAAACAGGGCTGCTGCACACAAATGAAAGAAAACCTCTTAAAATCCTTTTTAAAAAAAAAAGGTTTTCTCAGGGTCTTTTGGCCTTTTGGACTTTAGAAATAAAGTAACATAATCTGCCATAGCTGAAACATGATTGCAGATTGAATTCACGAGCCATCCAGGAAAATATTATACTTTCTCTGCTCTGGGACCCAGTTACTATCAGTTACTGTTAGCATGCGATTTTGCTGGGGTTTTTTTTCATTTGTTTCCTCTTTGAAAGACATTCCCAGCCTTTATTCTTATTTTTTAAAACATTTTTTCCCTTCAAATCAATCAACTGCACCTGAAGCTTAATGTATAGTCTTCCGGAACATCGACGTGACGTCGTCATTGAGCATTCAAAGTTCTGCGTCGAGGGAACACGTAGCTCTGCAATTCACCATGCCGGTAGGGAGGTGTGGCTGTGTGTTTGTGTGGTTTCAGGGGTTATAGCCGAATCCTTGCTTTTTCTTCTGGTCACAGTTAACAACAGTAAACAATGGTAACCAAGGTGGAGCAGCTGTATTTACAGTTGGAGCTCATCAATATTGAGCGCAAGCGACTGAGAAGACATTTGCGGGGGTGGTCTGTACGACCGGCCGAGGCTGGGAACAGGTGAATTTACAACACAGGTTGTGAATTCACTGGTGTGAATTTACAACCTGGATGAACAAATGCACTTTCGATAATTTCGATTGGCAACAAGCTTCTTCACCGTATACGGCCATTAAGACCGGAAAAGGCAACTGCCGGAAATTACCTTCTGAGCAGACCAATCACAGCCCTTACGGCCCGCGTCTACGCGACGTGTAGTTAGAATTTTTTGGAGGTGCGCGTCAGGCTACGGCCGAGGGGTCCACCTCGACATCGTAGCTATGTCGTCGAAATGACGGAGAAGCATAAACTACGACTTATGATGAACTCTTTAAGGTGATGAGCTATATGCAGTTTAATCATTTGATATTTGTTGGGACAGTTTGGAGGGGTCCAGACCCCTTAAGTTAGGAATGATTGCAACATTCTACAAAAAGCACTGATAAAGCCAAATGTACTGCATCTAGCATAGTAAAAATAGCATACAGCCAAATCCCCTTTCTTACATTTAAGTCCCAAATAAAATGTATTGTCTAGACTTATTTATGGAACGTATAACTAAGCTATCGTGGTTAGACAGAATTACTTAATGAAATATTAACAAAAAAAGTGGAATACAACTATTGAATAGTAAAATTTGTAAGTGTACTTCTATCCCAATCAATGGTAGATAATTTTAATGACACAAAGGACAAAGCACTGAGGGCATTAAAAGTTCAACACAAAAACAATGTACCACTGTTAGCATTTGTGTCTTTGTTGGGGTATTTTTCAGTGCAATCATCTGCAATATTGTACTGTATATTCACTGAAACAATTTACAGCTACCCTGTGCATCTGGTAATAGTCGTGACTTTGTGAAAATTCTAATTATGGCTGTATATTTTTCTCAAGTTTTGACAATTATGGTAACCCTATTTTAGTTTTATTTGATGCAGATGTTGTGCCTGTAAACCTTAACAACCCAAGCCTTGATATGATAATATGAATGTTTTGACTGACTTTATCTTTTTTGTTCCATGGCCTCTGCTTGTATGTATAAATGGCTTAAATCAACAGTCTATGTGCTCCTGAGTGTCAACTGGTAAATGTGTTATGTTGGCTGAGTGGGTAATGCATGTCCAGTGCTGAAATCTTAAGAGGTTGATTTGTATTAACTATGTGGAAGACTGAACACGATCTGACAAGAAAAGCAATATTTTTAAAAGTCTGGGAACTGAGTTACATAGCAAATAAAATCTAATATTAATGTCTGTTCTTCAATAGATGGCAACACTTTAGATAAGGAAATTCTGCATGTTTATATGTGTGAGACAGAGAGACAGATTAATGTGTACTGCCCTCCTGATGATCACAGCTGGCCCGTCAGTATCAGATAAGACTAGGCAAGTCCCAGAGGTTTTCAAATTATTTTTGGCTCGTTCATTACAATGTAACTACTCCTCCTGCCAGTCTGCAGAGAGTCACACTAATGTTGAATTGGTAGTGTACCACATCTGTTAAATCTGTGCATACTGGTTAGGCTACAATTAAGCCTTTCATAAAAGGTTCATATGATTTTACATTGAGCCAAGCTTCTTTCTTATAAGTTTTGGTATTGCTACCAAAAAGATGTTTTTGATAGCCTATATATTGGTCAGTTAGAGTCAGTCCTGGCCCAATAACATCCTAAAGGGTTACTACTGGGCCAGGTAGTTCTCAGTTACTGGTTCAAGAAGTGAATTAAAGAGTCTTAGATAGGTTGTTCATGGCTAACAGGTACCATAACATGGTTAAAGCTAGGGTACCCCAACAAAATTGCATTTCATCAGTTAATGTTTAGCCATGTAAAATACATAGCACAAAGCATGAGCATGAGGCCCACAAAAGCAAAAAGCTGATAAAATGTCTGAAACTTGGATCAATAAGGTGACATTTTAATCCTCAGATACTTCCTAGTAATTTCCACGCTGCTGCTGTGCACTGCCCAAATCCAACCACAACATTTTCTGACAAAATCACCGCACACAACTTAGAACAATGGCAGTTTTTTCAGCTACCATTATTGTAAAATGGTTGCTGGGAGAGGATGTTTGATGTGACACAGCACAGCCTCCATCTGGATGAAAATAAACCACAAGATGTTTGCATATGTGCAACTCATTCACATCTCTGTCAGTTCCTGTGAGAGCAACAGCACTTAAATGTGCTGTTGCTCTCTGTTGCTTACTTAGTAAAGAAGAGAGAGGTGTGCCTGCTGCAAGAGTTCAAGACCGCATGGGAATTGACTACCAAACCTTTTCTGCAAGTCCCTTAATGTCAGCAAAAAGGTCTAAGAAGTAACTAAATCTAGCAATGAAGTTCATTAAGCCTACAACAACAGGGCAAACCACTGCTTTGCTTACACATGCATTTATTTTCCCAAACAATATGTTTTTCTTTTAAAACAAAAAGCTTTGACGATTCTATGCCCTAGGTTGGATAAAGTTGACTGGAGATGGTGAAGGTAAAAACTCTGTCAAAGCTCAACATTATCCTTACTCTTGATAACATTTTGTTCTCACAGTTGCACAGCAGAAAAATTAAATAAAAGAACAGCACTGTGTATTTATTAGCTCTGAAAAAGGCTTTTGATCTAACCTGGAGCTATTGGCATCTAATGTAATACAAGGTTAGCACTGCTCTCTAAGTAAAAAGCTACTGTGCTTACTTGCTAATGCTTGGATTTTGAACAGTCCTTTGCAGGAAGTATTTAGCTAATGCTTAACAGTTTTCGGAGACACTTGCATCAATGTAAAACAACTACAAGTTGTCAGTGCATGTTATGTTGGTGTCACCTACTGTCAGTCCCTTTTTATGTGTGTTCTGCCTGGTTTTGTTAAGATTTTTTCGCTCTCTCTGTGGCAACAGTTAGATGTTAAACTCAACGTCTATTCACTTGAGCCACTGAAGTGTTTCCCCTCTCCTTTTCTGCCTTTCTTTTCATCCTACTTTCCACCACCACAGTGGTTTGATGGAAATATTCAGTCTGTGCCAACAAACACATCATGTGTGCACAATGCCCTCTCACTGGAGACAGCACCATAAAGCTGGAACCACAAACACAGTGGCTGGAGACAAGCAAGGAAAAGTGGGCTAAAAGTTGACCCTGAACTCTTGGAAGGATATCATAGAAACATTGAATATAAGAAAAGTAACTGTCCTTCCATATCTGAATACTTACTACAGCCATGGTATGGCTTTTAACCACCATACAGGCATGAACTCATATGAAATCGCTTTTCCTTCAAACATATGTGTTGTAAAGTAATATAACACACAAGAAAACATTGTCTGCTCTGCTAGTTTGTGGCTTTCTCTCCAAATGAGCTGAGGCATATGGAAAAATAGTAGTGCAGTGAACGGCCCTGTAAAAGTCATTACATCAGCCTATAGTTTGTCTTACTGCAGCCCATGATGGTTTAATATGTTTTCACTTGGAATGTCCAGTTTAAAATTAGAGCATGAACATTGTTTTAACCTATTCCATGGCAGAGATTTAATGAGTGCAGACAGTCTAAGTGCCAGGAGGAGCTCTTTGTGGTCTGATTGGATGACCATGGATAACATAATACTTAACATTAATATGAAAAATACTTTTTAAGCCAAGCTGATACAAATGGCTCCTCATTTTCATTCATTTTAGTATGGTATGAAGGTAAATACAACTGGACGTGTCAATTCCTTTAGTTCTGATGATGTCCAGGATTTATGAGATGGCCAGTACGTGATGTGTTTTCCTTTGCTTCAGGTGCCTGCACCCTCAGGCTATTCTGGGCACATTATAAACAGTGTGATTACATAGACAAGTGGATATCCACATGAACGCGGTTGCCATGACAATAAGGATGAGCAGGCGTCAGCTAAAGAGACTACATAAAACAATGTTTACAGCAGTGCCAGAAGCAGCAAAGCAGTGCATGTTGGATGAAGGTGGGCGGGATGAAAGGAGACAGATGGTGACTTTAAAAAAAAAGTGAAATTAGAATAACTCATTTGTGGGTAAGTTGTTATTATTAATGTTAAGTGCTACAAGGTAATACTTAGTGATTAATAATGTGCCACATTGTATAAGCTTGTTGTAAGTGATGATTTAATTAATGACCTATAAGTTACTAATGCTTGACATAAAGTTAAAAACCCACCTGATTAATGGATAACCAGCTACAATGTTGCCAACAGAATGAAAGTCTAACATCTGATTTGTAAAGCATTAGTTACTGGTTATTAACCAATGTCAAAGTCACTTAAAACACATCATAAAAAGTGCCTTATTTATACTCAGTTTCAAAATTATCTGTCGTGCAACAACAAAGCATTCCGACTTTGTCCTAATCTAAAAGAGATTAGAGCTTAGAGGTCAAGTGTGTAGGACCCCCAAAGGCATACATTACGTATTGCAATCAACCTAACAAATCCCCCCTCCCTTCAGAGAGTAAAAAAAACAGAGTGAGCAGAAAGAAAATGTGAAGGTCCTCTCTAGATCCTGGTTTGTCTTCTATGGGCTATTGCATTAGCATTGTGGTGCAACTTGAAGAGGAGGGAGACTTATGCAACCGCTGGACACAGATTGCTAATTCTAATGTCAATAAAACACTACATTCCCCTCAATGGTGCATTTATGTACCATGAACAGTATTTCAAATAGAACATAATAGTGAGAATAAGGTGTACACAATTCTAATGCACCGGAGATCGATACAGTCCATATAGTTTAATTTTATTTTGCTTACTCCAAAAATATATACTTATTCAGGTTAAAGTGATCAGAAATTTTTTTCATGGCAGTGTCTTACTTAGAGTAAGGATTGAGTTAATAGCAGAATATTGCTGCCATGTCTTGAAGCACTTCATTGTTCTTTCTGTGACGCAATAATATATCAGCTTTAAAGGCAGTGAGTGACGGAAATAGAAAAGTCAAAGCCACTGTCCAAAGTCGGTTGTACTTTATTACACAGATTTTAACTACAACTCTCAAGATGCTAGGAATTCAGGATTTCATATTCACCACAGCAAAGTTCCTTCTGCTACTGATGCGACAGGACTGGATTTTTACCTTTGAATATCTTACTTTCCCTTCTTCTCAGTTCAACATTACAGCTCAGCCAACCTCTTGATTAGTCACGATATATGTTGTTAAAAGCTTTATGATGATAAGAGCTGGACATTTATTAAAAGCTACAGTACAGGCTAGCTTTGTCTCCTTGGAGACCGACGAGGGGAACAAACAATGAGTTGAGTGCAGCTAAAAGAAAGCTTCCACTCCCTGTTGTGCTGCTGTTAGTTCCTTCCTCTCAGACACACACGCGCACACACATGCACAACTTGTCTTGGCAATGAATTGGGTGACAGCATTTCTTTTTCTTAAACCTTATTTATATTTGATTGTCTTGGTTGTCTGTGTTTTGCTCACTTCTCAAACTGAAAAAAGAAAGGGAAGTGAACTGAAACAAACCCCTCTGAGTTCACGCTGGGCTCTGAACCGGGTCCAAAACTTAACTTTGGCTAAACAAAGCAAGGATTTGAAGATAAAAGCCACACGGACCAACTACAGTTCACAGGACCAGCTGAATCAAGTAGTTTGATTGATTGAAATGTTTTTCAATGTTATTATTTTTCCCTATTTTCATGTTCCAGAGCATTTATTATTATTTTGTTATGCAATGTCTCCAGAGGATAATTTTTTTTTTGTCTATTTGTAAAGTGAAAATGTTCAGTGAGTAACTGACAGTGTTTGTTGATGTGGAGAATTATATTATGCAGTAAATTATATTAACCTGTCCTATGATTAAAGATAATTTGAATGTTTCACTTGCATTTTCGAGTGAATATCTCATACTACTTGACTTCCTGATGAATGGACATCACTTTTCCCATGTGGGAAGAAAATATGCTCACAAGCTTTTCCAAACCGGAACCTTCCTGATCAGCAGTTGTTTTTCTCTGCTGACCTCTTAATGTAAACTAGTGAGTGCTCTCATATGGATTTCTGATCAATATTTGGCCCTCCAACAAGAGTTTATCAGTGAAAGTCCATTAGCACTCAGAGACCTCAATGGCTATTTCCTAAAGCAACTTCAAAGACAGTATAGTGTGCTTTGAAATTAAATTAGAAAAAGGGGTCACTCTATTTGTTTGTGCGTAGCAGGGGTGAGGGGTATTAATAGTAGCCTGCTTTAATACGTTCACAAATACACTATGAGTGTATATCTTTAGCCACAGGAGAAAAACCCATCAGAATGGTTGGGCTATTCCAAAAACAGTGAAAGTTTCAAGCTATCATTTAAAACCCACCAGAGGAAAGAGTTGTAACATCAGGTTTGGTCAGCTGATTCAATTAATCAAATCATAGGTCTTTAGATGTTTGTTGCTGTACTTAATAGATGTGCTGAGGTGTCTCATATAAGTTAGCTTTTTAGATTTCACTATGTGCTGATGTCACTAAATGTTCAATCATATCACAGTATGGCCCTCACAGATGTTCATTCAGTCTGGATTTATGACTGTGTTTTTGCAATACCTGGTTTCATTTAATTTAATTTAATTTCAACAAAAAAGACTGGAAGCTGTTAAGTAGGTGTATGTTGGAGGAGAGAGGGAAATAAGAAGGAAATGGTGGTCAATCATGGGCATGCCAGTAGCACTATGATGCAGTGCATAGACACAATACTATGATTAAAACAAAGGTGTTGCATCATCATGCTAACTTGCTCAGAATTCAAAAGTAAAATCCAGTTCTATCACATTGATTTGGGGTCAATCCTAAAATGCCTCCTACTTTTGTTAATCTCTCTCCCCACAAATCTAATTGATATTTACTGATGAATGAAATATGATAGGATGGAATATAATAATCCTCGGGTGAAATTCTCAGGCTGCTGTCATTGCAGAGGTTGTCATTCTTGAGCTCTTTTCCAGGAGTCATGAATGCCTCAGTTATATAGAGTATATAATAATTTCTTTAATGTCTGCAGTTATAGTTCATATTATTTGGGAAACTTGAAACATGAGCTACACATGTTTGAATGTTGCCATTGTTGGTTCTTGGCTGAAAACGAATGAGAGATTGTTTTTCAAAGAACCAGTCTGAGGTTTTTAAAAGTATGAACTGCAACCAGAGGCACTGCTACTGTGACAAAAAAATCTTAAAAGTCAAAAAGTCTTAAATGTACATTTAATTATTATTTTCTTGCTTTCTCCTTTTTAAGTCAAAGTCAAAGTAGCTTTAAGCTACCCTCTTGTAAGACTTCTAGTTCAAGCCAACATTTTAACCATCACAGGGGGTCATGTGCTTTTAGCTTTTTAGAAGTCTGTATGCAAACCTGTCTTCATTGCTTGAATTCCTACAATGCTTCACCCTAAGTAAGACCGATGAGGACAAATGCTTGTATGCTACCACTGAATCCCATTTTAGGACAAGGTGGTGGACAGCATTCACACTTGTAATAAGAAATCACATGTCTTGATGCGGTCACACCTTAAAAGGGTCACCAAGCGAAAAGGTTTAGCACAGCTCAATCAGAAATTAGCTAACATTTCTTCATGTATCTATTTGGTGTGTGACCATTGGCACGTAAAAATCTAGAGGCACCTACATTCCCCATTCTTTAGTTTGCAGCTGTATTGCAATTTATCTGTGCTAAAAAGGACGGGATCTAATTGTCCAACTATTTATTTGTCTTTTTACATTTTACAAAACCTGAAAACTGTTTAAATTATGAGTGAGGAAAATACACTGCCATATCTTATTTCAAATGATCATAGGTCCTGCTGGCAATCTGAAATAGATTGTATTAAGGTAGAACAATAGTAACAAACAAAAAAATGGGTATTTTGGTGCTTTAAACAGAGTTTAATGGAAATTGGTCCAAAAAACAAGGAGCAGGACAAACATTTTTATTTCATTGATACCTCTTAAATTCACTGATCATACCATTTTTACATTGATTATAAATCAATGCGTGAACACATGAATACTTGAGAGTTTTCATGTTGCCACTAGTGGTGAAGTTCTTCCACAAAATTTCCAGAGGAACCAAAATTATACATGTAGTTTTGTTCAGATAATGGGCCGCTCTGTTGATGTCAGTGTCAGCCACTGATTTTCAGTGTCCCGGAAACACTGGCTCTGTTTTGCAATGCTAATTACACCAGTCAAAGTGTTTGCAGCTGGTCTAATGGCTTGTGTCAGCAGACTCTTTTCCTTTCTTTTTTTTTCCCCAATTCACAACGTCTGGCTATTAGCAGACACATTCAACTTTCATTGAATTAACTGATTATGTGAATTTCACTGTGTTTATTTGTGCTATTTTTTCTAAAATTCTGGCAAGGTATTTAAATTTTCCCATAAGACAGTTTTCTTCCACATGGTGGCAACACTGGGTATATTTAGCTGTTTGATTTTTTATTTATTTATTTTTTCTGAGAGAAAAGTGAAACATATTGGGCAGAAAATCTTGAAAAGCAATGTTCTTAAAGCACATTGCAGTTATTCAGTTGCAACCAAGCAACTTAGAACAAGGATGCTGTCATAGATGCCATTTTGCTGGTTGATTTGGTTACACTTAAACACAACATGATACAACAAAGCTTTGTCACTTCCTGGTTGGGTTTAGGCACTTATTCATAGTTAGCAAGTAACCATGATCAAGGTATGGGACAAGATAGATTCAATTTACAAAGCAACTGTTAGACTCATGGATACCATATTTACACACTACATTCAGCTGCTCATGACCACTAGAGGTTGCGTATTCTTCAAACATGATTTTAGGTTTTATTTGCATTAGCACATGGCCCATGGGGTGTATTTTGGAGTAAGATCATCTTTGTGGGTGGTCATCGGTGTGCAGAGATTAGTATCTACCAAAACTTTATCCAGGAGTGCATAACCACTGAACCTGCGACAAGTGCCCAGAACTAATTGATGTACATGGGGAATAAACGCTTGTGGGTCAAGAAAAAAAAACCCACAGAGATCTATCTAAAATTGTTGTGACAGAAACAGAACTGTGTATTGCATCCTGATGTCAGTTGCACTGAACCAGTCATTTCCTTTGAAAGAATGAACACAGCTTGCATCTGTGTCAGCTATCTTTACAGTTGAGATTTGTTGAAAATCATTATCTAAAAGTGGGAACAATTGTGTTTCATGCTCATACAGTCTCTTTGTCTCCCTACCCAATTCTCTCCCACAACTTGTTGCCTACTTGACTTGAATAGATGATGATATTTTATAATCCACATCTATCTTAATATTTCAATCTTATCTAATCTCATCTCTCATCTAATCTTAATATATGCAATATTCAAAGTATGCCATTTAAAATCTTTATAGGTGCTGTTTGGCAAAACTTTGGACAGAGCCAAGCCAGCAGTTTTGATATTCAGCTAACCATTCCAGGTAGCCAAAATTGTTTGGTCACACAATGTTCAAAATCCATCATCCAATAGGAAATAACTTGGTCCATGTGAAGTATCTATCTATCTACATATACTAAATATATATATTTATGTATATATAGTATAATGGCACTGAAATGGCCCAAGTACACTGGTCCACTCTCAAGTGGTGGAGCTGAACCAGTTTACTATTTTACCCCAGTTAAGGCAATCAAACATTATATATTGTTATTGTATATTAAGTGTATTTCTTAAAATGCTCAAATAGAAATGATTAATTTTCAGATATTACAATGGCTTGAAAGTCATTCTTTCAGCCATCCAGTCATGTTAAGGATAATGTTTGTAATGTACCCCAGACTACAGCCACAGTTCACCACTAATGTCCCTAAATATATCTTCATGGCATGACAGAAACCATTCAAAATGCTTAGAGTCTTCCAACACTTCAGGGGAAACCACCACTGTTCTCCCCCTCTGTCTAATTGTGGTATGAGAGGAAACCACAGTTTTGGACAGTGTCATGCTCAAGTGTCATCTTTTGACCTCAGGTTAAATTCACTGATGGGACAAAGATTTTTTTTCTTTAAATGAGACAATAGGCACAGCATACAGAATAGGTGGAGCCTGCTGCTGTAATACATGCAGAATGTAGATTGGCAGCCTCCTGCTGAAATAAGCCAGACTTTCATCGGGTTTGTTGCAGAAGTTGTTCCAAAATTGTCAAAATTGGTCAGTGCTGTTAGTGCATTCACAGAAGTTGTGCAATGTGCACTTACAATCCCACACCATCATGGATGCTGACTTTTGATCTGTGTGCAGATAACAAGCTGGACTGACCCTGTTTTCTTCGTAACACACTGAATGTTGTTTCTATTTCAATTCAAACATTTTGATATAAATTGATTTATACATGTTTTTGATAAATCCTTCGTGCTTGCAATTGTTTAGCCTTTTTACTTTTTTTCATGGCAACTTGTTTCCATAATTTTTTTTACCTGCCTTTTCACATAGTCACTATTTTTTCTGGAAAAAGGATCGAACAGGTATGTTTTGGTCATTTCTTTTGCAAGTTACCTTTCTTAATAAAGACAACTGCTGCTAAGATTATATTCACTGGCAAAGCTTCTTTTTCTGTTCCAAATGCTTCCAAAACATTTTTGGCATCAGAAGTCTCTTTTTTTCCATCCTTTAACCAAGCTGATTGCTATTTGCTAATCTTCCCCGATTGCTTTAGTTTCTTTAACATATTTAAAACTATAAAGTAGTGTTTGATCTGCTATATCCTCAAGGGAAACTTCGGATCTTGAAACCGACCTGAGAAAGTATTGCATTTTTTTTTTTTTTAAATGCTTAAAATCAAACACCATTAGTGTACAACTGCTTATTGAAATATCAAGTATTTTACTCTTTAGAGAAAGTCAAATCTACAAGGAAGACATAAGTTGTCCACCTTTCTGTATAGTGGAAACATTCTAATTTTTGTGACTATGAGAAGATAAATGAAAAATGAAAAATGTTGCTGCTTTAAAGGATAATCATTTTATCAATTTCTCTCTGATGCTCACTTGAATTGGTGCTCTTCATTCAGGCATCCCTTTGTCCCCCTACGTTTAACAACTACTTGGATCTTCTGACAGTTTGTTAGGAAATTCCCAGATGATAGAATGTGCTAGGGCATCCCACAAGCTACTTGCTACTGTTGAGTGTTTTGTTGAGTGGGATGCTGAGGGAAATAAAGAGCTGTGGCGTTCCCACCAAGTGATGTAATCCTGCATGGGTCAAGGTCAGCAGAGGCCAGGGTTTTGTGAATTGCTGTTTGAGTTTCCAATGGATACTCAAAGATTCTGTGGTAAAGTAACTCATAACAGGGTCAAAAGCAAAGCCATCTGTTTTGTGTTAGCATGACTTTGTGTGCGTCTGTCTGTGTTAGTTTACCAGTAGGAATCTCCGGTCGCTGCATTCTCTGCAGGTTGTTACTTACTTATTTTCAGAGCAAGCACATCTGTTCAAGAATAAACTACAGTGGACAAAGTGAGGATCAAACTGGATTTCAATGTTGATTTGGAATATATATATGTATATATGTATATTTGAGCTGAACTTGTAAGTCCATTTCCTTTTCTCTGTTCTAACCAGGCAAAAAGCATAAAGCTAATGCCAGTTGTCAACACTACTGTCAAGTAGGCAAGTTTATTTGTATAGCACAATTCAACGACAAGGTGATTCAAAGTGCTTTACAGTGACATTAAAACAGTAGAAATAAAAAGTGTGATTTAAAATTTAAACAAAAGAAAAATAAATAAGAACAATAGATAAAATCAGAACAATAAAGATAAGATTAAATAAAAATGTAATAAAATTATATATATGAAAGGTAAAATCAGTAGTTGAAATATGATTCTATTTTGAAACTCAAGTTTATTTGGAGCTTTATTCAAATGCAGCTGAAAATAGATGTCTTCAACCTGGACTTAGATACATTAAGTGTTTCAGCTGATCTGAGGCTTTCTGGGAGTTTTTTCCAGACATGCGGAGCATAGAAGCTGAATGCAGCTTCTCCATATCTGGTTCTTACTCTGGGAACTGATAAAAAAAAAAAAAAACGGATCCAGATGACGTGAGCGGTCTGGTAGGTTCATACTGGGTCAGGAGGTCACTGATATATTTTGGTCCTAGACCATTCCGAGCTTTATAGACCAGCATCACAACTTTAAAGTCTATCCTCTGATGGACAGGCAGCCAGTGTAAAGACTTCAAAGCTGGACTGATGTGGTCCACTTTTTTGGTCTTAGTGAGGACTCGAGCAGCTGAGTTCTGAATGAGCTGCAGTTGTCGAACTGACTTTTTAGGTAGACCTATAAAGATGCTATTACAATAATCCAGTCTACTAAAGATGAATACATGGACTAGTTTTTCCAGGTCCTGCTGAGACATCAGATCTTTTATACTTTATATATTCTTAAGGTCACGACACCCATATTTCTGGCCTGGTTGGTAGTTTTTAGATGTATAGATTGAAGCTCTGTGGTGACCTGTAATGGTTTCTCTTTGGCTCCAAAGACAATTACCTCAGTTTTGTTTTTGTTTAGCTAGAGAAAGTTGTGGCACATCCAGTCATCTCCTCAATGCATTTACCAAGGGCCTGTACAGGGCCTCGGTCTCCTGGCGACATTGTAATATATATCTGTGTGTCATCTGCATAGCTATGGTAGTTTATTTTGTTGTTTTTATAATCTATGCCAGCGGGAGCATGTAGATGTTAAACAGAAGAGGTCCCAGGATGGAACCTTGGGGAACTCCACATGTGATTCTTGTCTGCTCAGATGTAAAGTTACCTGTTGACACAAAGTACTTCATATTCCCTAAGTATGTTTTGAACCAGTTTAGTACAGTTTCGGAAAGACCCAACCAGTTCTCCAGTCGTTTGAGTAATATATTGTGGTCAACTGTATCAAAAGCAGCACTGAGATCCAGTAAAACTAAGACTGACATTTTTCCACCGTCTGTATTCAGACATATGTCATTAAACACTTTGGTCAGAGCAGTCTCAGTGCTGTGGTGCTGTCTAAAACCTGACTGGAAGGTATCATAGCAGTTATTTTGTATTAAAAAGTAATTAAGCTGTTGAAAAATAAGGCATGCATGGTGAGGCTTGCATGGTAGTTTAACTCCTTTTTCCTTCTGTAGTGTGCTCACTTATTTGGCTTCCTTTATTGTTTTAAGATGATCACTGTGTTCTTATAATAAATCCACATTTTTCAATTTAAGTTGCATTTATTCATATGAATGTATCATACATAAATGTGTGTATATGTATGTATGCATGTTAATATGCATTCATTTCTGCAGGTTTAATGTGTGTATTTTTCAACCAAGCTTCATCATTATCTATCAAATTTGTACTGATGTAATTAAATCTATAAAGGTTCCCTCTATGGGTCTTCTGATGGCCTTGATTCAAAATCCATATTGTCCACCATCAAAGTAAGGTCAACTGGCAGAAAACATCCATCCATTTTCTATACCTATTTAATTCAGTTCAGGATCTCAGGGGTGCTGGAGCCTTTCCCAGCTGTCATTGGGCGAGAGGGTACACTAGGTACATTGGGTACCTGACCCTGGACAGGTCTGGCTGAAAATGTGAAGAATTAAAAAAAAAAAAGACAAAACTTTTTCGGAAAATCATAGGAATAGAATAAGTTTAGGATCCTCTCAATGCAACTCACACAATGTGTGTACATTTTATGAATAAGAGATCCATCAGCATTACATTCAGGGAGCATCCCCTTATGATTGGCTTTAAATGTAATGTCTTCTTTGTGAAACATTTTCTTTTTCCTTTTGATTTTCACCCAGAATATTTTTTATGCACTGCCTGATGAGACCAGTTGTCTTGATACACAGTAAATATTAGCGGTACAGTGTTTCTTCACATTTTTCTATAAAGCTAGAAGTAACCTTTTTTCTAAGAGGGTAGTTTCTGCATTTCATAACCATTCTGATGTTGCTGTTACCTCTGTGTGGCTCTTTTGGGAGCAGAAGACGGCTTTCCAGTAATGGAGCACAGCAGCACAGCACTATGAAGAGATAGCCTTTTGTTCTGCCGATAAAGCCAATAGAAATGTATTTCTTACACACACAGATTCACTAGAGGATACATAGTAATCATGGTCATGTAGATCCATACAACCATTTTGACTTGTGTCATAATTTAAATTCTTCATCGATGAGTCACGTGAAATTTTGAATTTCTTGAGTAAATAGGGTATCAGCCATTTGGCTTAAAACTACTTAAGTTTAAAGATTAAAGGAATATTTCCTAAAGCGGTGGTCACAAAATGTTGAACAAAGGCATAAAAGCCTTTGGTGTTGCCTTGGCACATGCCAGTGGTGGAATCCAAACCAATTAAGTCTTAATTGAGTGTTGGAGTGAAAAGGAGGCCATTTGAGTGAACCTCTTTCACCCTGTTAGCCAAAGACAAGCATGCTTTGTGACACACATACTAACTGATCCAGAGGCATTTTGTTCACTGACCCACTAATGACAGCCGAGGGAAGGAGAAAGGCTACCCCCAGGTCACTTAAAAAGAATTCATGTGTATCTCACATTTTCCCCTCAAACAAGAGGACAAATTGGTTCTGTCATGCAAATGATTGGGCAAAACATGAGAGGTAATGGTTATTTTTGCCCTTTACAAACGTGTAGTGTAATGGATCAGAATGGGCAAGGATGTGCTTTTTGACCGGCATCTATCTGTACTTACTGTCTGTCTTCTACCAGGTGACCTAGTTGTTCATTCTGAAGCAATATAGAGATGCTGAGTGACATATTTTTATTAGTGTTTAATTAAGAGGTGAACAGGTCTGTGACTGAACTCAACCTAGACTTGGTGGATCTATTTGGGTTGATTTGCTAGAGGAGGAGAAAGCCAAACAGAGGTTTAAAGAGGAACAAAGAGAACATTTAACATTCATAGTTTGGTGAATTAGACTCTGGATTCACCAATGTTTGAAAACTGATTTTAGATGATAAAAAAAAAATGGAAAGAAGCTCCTCTCTAAAAATCTACAAAAAAGCTAAAATTGGTGATGAACTCTCTAACTAAAGGGAGCCACGCATCCTCTATGTAGCTATGTTTCTGACCAGAAGCACAAAAAAAGACAGAAATCGTGCCTGTTGATACAAATCAATAGATTCAGTTTTTCTGATTATTTCACATTTTGCTGCTCCTGGTACACAGCTTCTGTATGCCTGCGTCTATGCTCAAAGATCAGTGCAGTTTTAGAGTGTCACCCAAAGAACTAGACACCTCCATACATGTTATTCATGTTATTCATATTTTAACAGCTATCCAGAAAGAAAATGCATCAGTAGTTACATAGATGATTTAAGTAACATACTTTATATACAATCTTATAACTTGCTTTTATGACTGATATTTAAGATTTACCATAGCTAAAAATTATTTCCTTTAACATGTACTTCCTTGTCCTGTTCCAGGATCGTCATATTACACTTTGTGTCCTGGTACTGGTTCAATTTAGTATTTCAGCAGCCTATAACATTTCTGTCTTGTAAAGAATTATGCAAATAATGAAGAGAGCATTCAAGCTAAAGGAATGCTTGAGGAACAAAGGATACGATATTAGAAAAGATAACAGAGTCATACCAAACAATAACAATCTGAAGCTTACCCATTTGGTTTTTTTTTATTTTATTTCATGAAGCCTATTAAAGTTGAACTTATTTAATTTACATCACTGGAAAAAACTTTCTGTAAAGTGAACTATTGCCAGGTGAGATAATCAAACAACGGGCAACAAACAGCTTGTATATTTACAACCCTGTCAGAAAGCAATGGAATGAGAGAGCAATGTGCACGTCTGGCTAAATCCTCTTCAAGGCCCCCAGCACAGAGAGAGCCTAAGGAGAAGGTCGCAGAGGTCAGAAAAACTTCTGTTGACATGCTTTTTACACCCCCTTCCCCCCAAGATCTTACACTCCCTCAATCTGTTTACTCAGCTCTGATCCACCTGCAGCTACAAATACATTTACCACATTTACTTTAGTCAGAGTTGTTTCTCCATGTCCTCTCAGATTAATAAAAAAAAATCTTTTCTGCAGCTGTAATCTCAGGCATTACATTTCCAGAGAACCCATATTAACAAACGTACTGCAGTGCCTGGCAACCAAGCCAAGTTTTTTTTATCTTCCATTCTGTTTACTAGGAAAGCAGTGTGCATATGTGGCTCTAAACCCACAAGAGTAGATTTTCTTAATTTCCCTTTTGCTTGGGGTTTGTTGCCAACTTGCCACAATCTGACCTTTACACCAGATGTTAAGGTCTTCAAAGCCAACATGGATAAACATCAGTAGCTCTAGCTCCTCATGCCAGGAGATCAGTGAGGGATTTACAATGTCAAGCTGCTGAAATCTTCCCCCTGATTTACATTAACAGGGTTGATAGCAACAGCTATAGCAAACACAGTGATGTCAGAACATGCACACACACAATTATCTTGTAGTTAAATTTGTCAGTCCACTAAAAACAAATTCAATAAATGTAATAATATCACAGCAAGTTTGTCTTATGTAACATAAATGTTTTATGGTGCACCGGTGGAAACATTTTGATTTTCGTCTTTTTCTGGCTGTTTGGTGTTGTCTGCACAAAATCAGTAGTTTTAGATGTTGTGATTGGAAGAGTCAAAAAGATTTATGTAAACTGTACTTGTAATTAGATTTGCATTGCATTCAGCAGTGGTGGGTGTTTTCTTACTGTGGTGAATAACCACAGCTAACCACTGAAAATCACATCTGCTTTCCCAGAGAACATGACTCCTCCTGGGCCAAGTTACAAACCATTCTACTCACACCATTCCATCTTATAAGACCATACCATTATTTTTTAAATGAAAGCATAAATATTTTCTCTATCAGCTGGTGAAACTATATGATGTGTAAGTGTCACTGGTGTTGATAGACCCAGAGGCAATTAGAACTAAACTCTGTGGTGTCCTTCACTGTTGGAATGCATTTTAGCATTTTTCAGTAATTGTTTTTGGCTGTATTCACACATGAACAACAGCATTTTTTTCAGGAGAATGTGCAGACAATTTGGTCTAAACCTTTACTGCAGCTGCAGTTCACATATGTGAAAAAGTTTGCTGTTGAAATTTCTGTTTTGTTTACAACACATTGAAAATGGTGGAAGAAACTTCCTGGTTACTCAAAGCAAGTCTCAGCAGCATACATGCTCACTCATTTGCAGTAAATGCTCAAACCTCCTGATAATCTCTGAAAATCAGATGATCTGTGTGAAACCATTATGTCTGGCCTTGGAAGGGGGAATTTCTCTGTCTAGTGAGACAGGGGGGGGGGGGGGACAAAGTTTTAACTTAAAGGTTTTTCACAACCCTGCACACTCCTGATTAAGTATGTGATGGGCTGAGGGTGACACCCGATTCTTTTGGTTCTGAAACCCTGAGATTCTATATATCTACTGTTTGCAGAAATTAGTAAGATACCCACATTATTATCACTACAGCTGTAGGGAATTTTACTATTCAAATGCATCTCTGGTTCATTCACCTATATCTGCCTTATTTTCATTCATTTCAGTTTTACCTGTTTTTCCTACCAATTTATCACCTAGAACACAGAAACAGACCTTCAGTTCTTCAAACATGCTTATACTGTACAGTACAGTGCAATACTTTACACTGACAGCACATTTGTCAATGTTACACAAAGAAATATTAATATTAAAAGTAGATAACATCAAGAAAGTTGCAGTATCAGACATATATTTCCAGGTAGTGAGCACGCTATCACATATGAGAAATTTCTATTACGTCTTAGCACCAAGAAAGTTGTTTTGCATGAAAATCTCATTTTGCATTCTTTTCTTATTGACTTTTTAAATCCCCCACTGTATAAATCTTTGCAAAATAACAGCTAAGCTTGTGGCTTTGAACAAAATCCATGTCAGAAACATGGATTTGGACATCAAAAGGGAAACTTCAGTAAATATGCATAATTGGATTTTTACCGGGGTCAGTCTTTCTCCATTAATGAAGAAAATCTCCCTCTTATGGACTAGATTATTACATTTCACAGATATTTAAATTGTTTATGCCGCCTTCAAATACATAATGAGCTCATTTAATCTCCTTTTTTTACAATCCAAAACAAGCTGAATTTATCATGATGAAAGTACATTTCTCTTAAATACAACCAGAGGGGCTCTTGGTAAGTCTTTCCTCACGTCCTGCAGTTTTCTAGAAAGGAACCAGGACAACTTGTCTGTGTTCCACCTCTTCAGTAAGATTCAAGCTATTCTGCTTGGTAGTTTTTGTTTAATCTTACTGAAAAATATAACCTTTCTGAGAAGTTGAACGACTTTAATTGTTAGTCAGTCAACCTGACTAACAATTAAAGGCAGAGGACTAAAGAACTTTCACATGTGCACCATTTCTCCTGGAGGGTGTTTTATCTTGCAGCCCCATTTGTTAAGCTTCTGGATTCTAGAACAGGAAGTGGGTACTGAGGTCTGCCTCCAGGGTCCTCGGAGGAATCTGGGTCACTTGACTAGACATGGCATCACTTCCGTATGTGGGATATAATTTTGTCAACTTCTTTATTGGAAAATTTTGAGGCAGATGGCTCTCGAGACATTTGAAATAATCCTGCTGTATCTCCATTTGTGTAGATATGATCTTGAACTCAAGAGCTTTATTGCCATCACCATAAACACAACCTCTCCCTCTCTCTATTACCATATCTAAACCAGATATCTTCTCTGTTTGTAAGGCATCAGGGCTCAATGATTTTGAACCTTTCTTTGCCAAAGGCAGCAGCATTTCTCACCATCATGTCCTTCTATGGTAAACACATAAGAGGGCCTGCAAAGACACTGTTTCACAGCTGACTGGACTCCATCAGTGGTGCTTTTCTGTCTCCTTGTGGCTGCAAAATGCAAATACATCCATATTACAGAATGTATGGCCACAAATGAATGAAGAGCCTAGATTTACAGAATTGATTATTTATTGGTCTTATTCAGATTTAGATTGCTCAAATCAGTGTGACTGTCATGTTCCAAGTCAACACAGGTTGCTTAGTTGTATTTTAGTGGAAATACTATATGACCAAGTCAACAATTCTACAACATTTTTAAAGTCACTGTATTTTACATATGTAGTTATCATTGTTATTTTTTTTTATCTTATTGCTAAGGAAAATGGGAGTATTTTTTTGTTAATTGCAAGCTTTTTATTTTTTTTATTTTACTACCTCAAAAGTATGTTAATAGCTTACAAATTTCAGAGAAACTTATATCATTCCCTACAGTTTTTCTTCCACAACTAAATGTATAAAAAACAAACATAAATGTTAAGTGGGACCACAATAATTTGTGTAATGCAAAGTAATTTAAATATATTTTCATTTATATGGTTTAGCATCGACTCCTCAAAGCAAGAAAGTTCCTGGTCCGAATCCCGGCTTGGGGCCTTTCTGTGTGGAGTTTGCATATTCTCCCCGTGTATGCGTGGGTTCTCTCCGGGTACTCCAGCTTCCTCCCACTGCCCAAAAATATGCATGTTAGGTTAATTGGTGGAGAGGGAATGTGAGCGCCTAAGGTTGTTTGTCCCTGTGTAGCCCTGTGATGGGCTGGCGACCAGTACCCTGCCTCTCGACAGCCGGGTGAGACTCCAGACCCCCTACAGTACAAATTGTTGCCTGATACCTTTAGAATGCATTTACTTGTTGCAGCCATAAGGTGACAGAATATCACTACAAATGAGAATGACGATATTCAGTCATTCTTTGTGCTTGCTTTTCCTCATATAGTCACTTCCTTTTTTGCTCTGATTTTATAATAATGATCATCCTCACTAAATAAAATACAAATGATTATTATTAAGCAGTAATACTATAAGTGTTCACAGGTTGAATAATAATAAAAATTCTAAAAAAAAACTGAACAGAATTGGGTCACTGTCCAAAAAGTTATTTGTGGTGCCTGGTCTTTATGCATATTAAACTTCTGATAAAAGAAAAACCTTTAACCAGTAACAATCCACTAATACTAATAAACAAA
Source organism: Leuresthes tenuis (assembly GCF_036924035.1). Lineage (NCBI taxonomy): Eukaryota > Metazoa > Chordata > Actinopteri > Atheriniformes > Atherinopsidae > Leuresthes > Leuresthes tenuis. The sequence continues at coordinate 8,637,495 of NW_027325361.1, read as the reverse complement.
CAAACAAACAACACATGCTCACAATAAATACTTTATTATCACAATGTAAAATAGACAAAAGATATCTTTATGGAACGACAATTTCTTTTAATCATGTTTTGTATTTTTAAAATAGTTTTCATCATTAAAATAAACAATCTTTTGTCTTTTATTTACAGAAAACAGCAGCTCTCATTTACAAGGACCGAGCCCAGACAAAAACAGATATCCCACTTTACACATACACAACTGTCATGATCATTCTTGGCTGTGGTGTTTGTTTGGTTTCTGGGTCTTCGCTGGGGTCTTCCAGGAAGCTTGGGGCGGAGTCTGGTTCAGCTCCTGCACATACTTTCCATCTACACTCATCAACACGCCTTCATATGGATCTGCAGGAGCAACTCTTTGCTGTATTGTTTGAACTGCTACAGTGAAAACCTCTATGTACTTAATTAGTTCTCTTGTGCTCCTAGTATCTACTCCTCTGTTCATTGCATTCTGGATTTCCAAGCTAAAGGATTTAGCTCTCCACTGTGGATTCCGAGACACTTACCTGCTCGCCCCACCGTTGACTCAGTACCTACTTCTCCACAGCCAGCACCCTCCCCTCAGTTTTGGAAACCCTTTTGAATTGAGTAAGGAAAAACTCTCATCTTCTCTTGCATAAATTACCCTCTCCGGCTCACGCTAACGATCACCCCCTCCTCTCAGAGTTACCTGTTCACCTGGATTCACTCATCGGCTCATAGCTGCACCAATCTTTTAATATATATTTATATTATGTTTATGCATTTAGCAGACGCTTTTATCCAAAGCTACTTACACGGGTAGGCAGGTAGGGTAAGGGGATCTTGCCGAAGGAGGCAATCTTACCTCTACACTATCCGGTCCGTTAATAAACCTTGTCTTTACTCAAATCTCCCTGAATTGCATCTGCTCCTATCTGTGAGTGCACCCGGATTTCATCATGACAACAAAAAAGTTACAAATACATCACAGCACAAAATACAAAACGGTTTTGTTGAGTAGATGGGTGCGTTACTCCATGCAGACATTTACGCACAAGCTGCCCATGAATGTAGTGAATTAAGTGTCTTTAAATGAATGGCTTTAAAGAGACATCCAAGTTTAATCTCCATCTCAGAGTCAAACATGCTTTGAAGAAGTCCAAATTATGGGCTTTATCCATCACCTTCTGTGCATTACTCTATTCTCTTTGAAGCTCTTTCATCTTTTACTTAAATGCAACAGAAATAATTGAGCTGGAGTACAAAAAGACTTTTTAAGCCTCGTAGTTGGAGCAAATGATCTATTGTAGAAACTGCCAGACATCTGATACTACCACATGTCAACCTTCTCTGTGTCAGGGTGCCAGGGAGCTCAGCTAGCTGGGCAAGTGCTCCATGTACATATAAGCTTAAGGTTGCAGGTTGTCAAAGTTTGAACTCAGACTGAGGCTCTTTGCTGAATGTCATCTGCTGTTCTTTTTCTGCCCAAATTCATGATAAACTACCAGTGCCCAAAAACCCTCTTTTTGATTGTTCTTGAATACCAAGTTGCTCCTTGTACCTTGTAACCCTCTTTGCTGATTTGCACGAGTTATGATTTTTCTCAGAAAATATTCCTGAAACACTAATTATATACAACAGCAGTTTGGCACAGTGGAATCAGGGATTTAAAGACCAGTAAAGAACGTCCAAAACGGTGTGATAAAGATCCAGTTTGTTAAATGCTTAAACATGATATAGTTCACAATGTAGTGTGTTTAATGGTGCAGGTTTAAGTCAGAAATGGGGTTTGCTGTTTTAAGTTTAAGCTGTGAGTATCCCTGTGGGTGGAGCAGTTCTGTTCTGAGGCAGGTACAGCGGGGATAAGCCATAAGTCGAAGCCAACAGCAGCTCGCTGGACAGCTCACTTAAGTCCTCTGGGCTGACAAGAAGATGTGACTCCACAGAACAGTCCTCTCTGTTCAAAACAGCATTTTTAAGAAGCTCAGTTTTTGTACAATGATCTCTCTGCTCCTCTTCCTCTCTGTCCTCATTTTCTGCTGGATATTCCATTGCCGGGTAATACAAATGTTTCTCATGCTTCACATCTCCTTTAACTTCTTCCTTTGATGTTTCAGAAAGGTCCTCCACAGAGTTGTAGGAGCAGGAGCGCCTTGACTTGTCTATCTCCACACTGTGACAACTGTTTTCCCCCCTCACTCCATTGGTGAAAGATACAGAAATGTCCAAGTTGTTGGCAGACAAATTTCCTTCATCTTGGGAGGAACCGCCACTAACATCCTCGTAATGGAGATGAATGGGCTGTTGGTCCTGCTTTGGATCAGAGAGAAGCACTTTGGAATATGTGACTGAAGACTGGGTAGAAGTGTCAGTGCTACTTGGATGCAGGTCCACTTTGGGATCAACAGGTTGTACTGGTTGATTAATGGCTATGGAGGGAGTTTTACTGAGGAGTCTTCCACTTTCCATCAACTGGTTGACCTTTCGGTCAAACCGTGGAAGTAAGTTAGCTGAAGCATTGTCAGGAGTCAAGGACACAAGTGGTGTTTGCATAAGGGCCTCCGTCTGAGTGTTATCAACGATGATGATTTTGGAAATCTTCTCAGAGGGCAGCAGCAGTGGCAAAGCTTGCAGACCTTTCGAAGGCAGGAATAAGTGGTCAAAGGTGTCCACCTGGACAGACAACAACTACATTTCAGTAAAGAGAGTACATCAGATTTACTCTGACACTTATATTTGGCATTGACTGGTGGAGTTCTGTAACAACCTGAACCAGCAGGCCACAGACTGTCCCTGTACAAAGATTTTTGTAAAGCCTAGTATATTACTGTCTCTAACTTTTATTTAATATTAACAAGAGAAATAAATTGCATGTTTTCTGCATTTGAGAAATATTTCTTGTTTTATGTTTTCTGGTAAAATGTTATGAGTTTGGTTGGCTTAGCTTGGGATAAAGACTGACGATCAAATTAAATCAATTCAAACTACAATTCAGTAATACTTTTTAAAAAATCTGTGTTTTTGCAGGAAGCTATTGGAAAAAGAAGATACAAAGAAAGACAAAATATGTCAAGAGTTGCAGCAACAAGCTTCCGTTAATGTGGCACCATAATGAATTAGTGACCTTTATAGAGTAGCTGAAGAAAGATTAATTGACCAGGATCAGATTCAGTCTGGCTATCTAGACATTCTATAAATTTCCATATCATTCATTAGGAAACACTGAGTTTCATATTAAGTTGTTTTACCTTTTTGAAGTTAAGTCCTTCAGCCCATGAGCATTTCTTTGGATTGGGAACATCCTTCAACACTAACTTTTTCATTCTGGAAATTAAACATAGCACATATTCAGGATGAACACACAATCGAAGCAGTCTTTTCTCCTTTCTTTCTGTTGCATAATTCCTCCCCCTCCTATCGACTAGTATCAATTCCAATTACACCATCATGGGCTGTTAAATGTCACACTTCTAATTGTTCATTATCAGTGTCACTGTGCCCCGAATTATACTGCAACCTAGTGATTAACCCCATTTATCATTTCTTACAGGTGTTTGCATGCAAAGCTAATTGTTTTCACAATGGATCCCTACAATTTACACCAGAAACAAAGGTAAATGTGGAATAAAACCTGAAAAATCTGCATGTTAAAATACAAGCAGACATTTTTCAGACAGAATAGGCTCTTACTTTTTTTGCATGAAAACCAGGGGGAAAAATAGGACCACACAAAGTAAAAAGATGAACAATGGTATAATGTAGGCTTCAGGGTCTTGTCTGGTTGCTGTAACAAGGAGGGAGTACACATTAGACATTTAATGATACAAAGTGTTGGCATTTGGTGTTGCATGTGATAATAATGGAAATCTGAACAGAAAGCACACCTGAAGTGGAGATTGGCTCCCCTTCCCCATCAGCAAACACGGGGTACAAGTAGAAGACAAAATCCTCATAGCCATAAAAATCTCCTGAAATTATCATTGAAATGGCTCAATGTCACTTTGGCTGATACCACTTGCTCTAAACCGTTAAAAGGGAAAAGAAAATAATAACAAAGACAGCACAGAAAATGTTTTACCTTGTAAATAGACAGGGTGATCAGTGTAGGGCAGTCTGACCCACTCACGGTCCTGCTGTCTCTGTGGGGACCACTGGACCACCATGAACAGAGGGATAGAGCTGCTGTCCAACAAGCTCCATGACAGAGACACACAGGTGCTGTTTATAACTAACACATGGAACGAATGCATACAGGGACCTGCAGTGCAGAAAAGAAACAATACTGTCAGGCATGGTTCAAGTTGATGCACACATGACAAGTTAAGGGGAAACCAGTCTGGTGATATTTTATTACATACAATTTCACCAGGCTTCTTTTCCATTTGCCTTCAGCCTGTCAGTATCTAAAACATATATATGTAATATAATATAATATATATATATATATATAAAACATATTTTATTTGTTGATTCCTACAGATAAACCCTGTAAACTTTCAAATCAACATCTAAAGCACCTTTTAAGTATTTGAAATGTACATCTTTTGTGGGGTCAAATGAAACGACAAGATCTTTAAGGCAGTAAAGATATTGGCAGTTTAGGGCTTTGATTCAGATAAGAACAGTAAGTTATCTTCCTGTAAATCAAAGTGGCTGAAGGAGAGACTTGTTCAATATGTAAATCAAAAACAAATCTTGGGAAAAAAAAAAACTCCCAAGGTTTAGAACAATGGCACTTAACACCAAAATAATACTATTTAGATAACTGTACAGCTAAATACTAAAGTTTTTTTTCAGCCAACAACAATAACCCCAGTTTCATCCAAATTCATGACTGATTGTGTCAAAGGCTTCACTGAGATGAAAAAAGAACCAGCAAAGTTGCAGTGCAATGTGCTCAAATTCCAGACAGAAACTCTTCATACAATAGATATCTGATAGATATCAGCCTGTAATCTGCTAAATGATCATGATTGAGAGTGGGCTTTTTTTGGTTTAATTACAGATAACTTAAAGGCTTGAGGTACATCGCCAATCATCAAAGATAGATTTATCTGAGTACAGATGAAAAACGATTGATTTAATCTCAAACATACACTTCAGTAGCCATTTTTCCCCCACATTCTTCTGCCATGTGTTGTAAAGCAGGGAAGAATAAAAGTTTGTGGCCAATTAACAAAAATGAACAAATCTATAAATACAATTTTTTTTTAAAACAGCCTTTAAAATGATAGTGATGTTCAAGTTATACATTTATATATACTTATATATATTTACATATTCTTTTACATTGAATAATGTTACTCTGAATTTTTTTGTTAAATCAAAGGAGTATAACATTCAGATCAGATCGGTCCTGTTTTTTGTTTCTTAGATTTTCAAAAAACTCCTGGTTGCTTAGAGGTGGATGGAATGAGTTTTGTGGCTAGTAATAAATTATATTAATAATGCCATCACATTTCAATTCAACTATGATTTACTCTTATTTGTGGCATATTTTAGGTTTTCTGCATTGAGTTTCTGAGATGTTTTGCCTCCCTTTTGCTTTGACACATTTCAATTGAAGAATCAAGGACACTTAAATAAATCTTGGATCTTAATGAAAATTTGAGTTGTTTACCAGATATATTTATAAAGCATATTAAGTCAACTATTATATAATGATGATTCTCTATTAGTGTTTACTCATCTTTTTCTCTCTTTTTACAAGACACTCATTGTTAAATTTGTCAACAAAATATACAGAAATGTCAAACAGTCAAGTACACTTTTGTTTCTCAAAAAGCTTATATTCATATGTGAACATAGTTCTGACACCGTAACATAGAACCTACAGCTCCAGACCACAGTGGTGAGGGCAGATTTTAACCTTCCTTTGTGATTGATCAAACCTTCTGTACGATTCCTCACTCACGTTTAGGTTGTTTCTCCAGCGTCATGTTTATGTTGTTAATGGAGCTCCCCATGCTATTGAAGGCCCCCACAGTCACAGTCTGGAACTCCTGATCCCACTCAAAGCTGTAGGAGGACACCAGATCAGTCTTTATCTTCTTCACAGATCCATTCAAGGCTTGGTGCAGGACAATAAATCCATCCACACAGTAGGAGTCTCCAGATACTGGGAAAGCCTAGGAAAAAAGCATTGCTATCTTCAAAGCTCACCAACCTTAGACGGCTAAGCAATGCCATTTTAAGCTAAATATAGACAAAAATTTAAAGCACAACATAGAGGGATAAGATATATCAGGTTTGACTACACAGATAATAGTCAAACATTGATCAGCATGATCAGCAACAAGTAAACAGCTGCAATGTGACATAACAGGGCAACTAAATGAAGAAAAGTAAAGCTGTTTGCAGTCATAACTGGCAACCTTACTTATCAGATTGCAACTAATCAGTGGTTGCCATTCAAATTAAATGAACAGCAATTACTGTTAACTTAATCTGGATCAAATGACAAAGATTGTTGCACTTATCAATAATATCCTCCAAAATACATGAGAAAATAGAGATCAGGCTGAAAGATCCAAGCACTGTCTTATATGATATGCCATAAAATGTTTCTTTGTGTACCTCAAATATCAGAGTGACATTAGACTGGCTTCTGTCTGGGTCATCTTGACGGATTCTCCAGAAATCAGGACCACGTTCAGGAGCTGAGGAGACCAATCATTGAACATTAGACAGATTTTATCCCTCTGTTCATAACCTTAAGATAAGATTATGGTATTTATGTGTACCTTTTTCCACTAGAGCAGATATGTAAAGTTCTGATGTTACTTTTTACATTCAATTGAGACTGCATCTGTCAAAGTCAGTGCTTTTTGAAGTTTAGATTGGGAATGAACTGTCCTTACCTTTGCTGTTAAGAGGTGTGGACTTTACAGATTTACTCCAATCACTCCAGTAGCCTTTCCCACTGATGTGCTTGCAGCGTACTTCAACCATGTACTCCTGGCATATGTCTGGTATCACAACTTCTCCCCAAGAATCCCGCACTGAACTCTGGACCTGCAGAAAACAATGTTTTTAGAGAAAAATGACAAATATCACAAATAGAAGTAAGATGGGCACGAGGACAGTACATCTTTAGCACTTTTAAATAGATGAATGATATGATTTGGATCAATGCTAAAATATTTTGGGATATATGAATTTTTGCTGGTTAGTTTGTGTAAGCTTGCAGACAAACAACATACAGACAAGCAACAGCATTTTCATGCCTCTGCTTCGGCATGGAGGCGAAAAAAAAAAAAGTATAATCTGGAGTCCACATCTGTTCCAGCTGTCTACCCACTTCATTAAAAAAGAAAAAAAATTGTAAATTTTTTTTCATTCTTTTCAGTGATCTGAGCAACTGCACTAGGACCAGGAGGCGTCGCCTCATCCTTATGATCACCCACAACCAAGGCACCTTGGTTCAACACAACTGAAACATCAGGCTCAATCAAACCAGCTTCCACTAACTCGTCCACCACTATAACCTTTAATTCACCTTTGAGAACCTGTGTTGGGACCTGTGGTTTAAAGTGATACACAATTTGCAGCAAATCACACATGTGACAGCTATCAATAAGCTCAACAGAGGAAGCAGCTAAAAATCACTCCAAACTAAATATGGACACCATGAGACACTAATAAAAACAAACCTTAACTCCAGACACCGGGAATTTTAATGTTTGGGACGAGACCCCAATTATGTTACGTCTCCGTTTACACTAGGGGTAAAGGGAACTAACATAAAAGATGTCCAGATGGTAAGTTGGAGTTTAAAGGTTTATTATGGTAAGAAAGGGATCAACAAGACAAGACAAACCAGATGATCTAAGGGTGGCAGATGCTGCTCAAATCAATAAATCATCAAAACATAAAAAGCCTCTTCCTTAATATTTTTAAAAATAAACTACTTAGAAAAGAAACAACCAAAAAGTCTCTCTAAACTACACTGGCTAAACAAACAGAAAATACACAAAGAGAAGCACCTCTAAAGCTAAACTATAAGGAACATAAGTATCCAAAGAGTTGCAAAAACTAATTGATCTTAAGCAAGCCTTTGAAACAGTTCCAAGTTGTTTACAAAAGAACAGCATCATTTAAGATTAACCACGATTAAAAACAAGATAGCAGCGCCACCAAAGTTGAACCAAAGCAGAGGGCAAACTGCACATCAATCTGCAGTTGCACCCCAACAAGCCACTTCAGGATCCTTTTATGGTAAAGGAGATGTGTCGTCAGCCTCAGAACTGGAGTCTGGAGGCCAGTCCAATGGGCTCTTGCAGTAGGCGAACAGACAGGTCAAGGTAGTCAATCCTTATTGAGTGATGATGCACTCGTCTTTGCATGAAGGAGGGAGGTTGAAAGAAGTCTCCAGAGGTCCAGACCTCACCAAGAGGGAGTTGGTATGAAATTACCATGCTTGTTGTATTCATTAATGGGCTTCATTTTATTGGAAATTATCTTATCCCAGCGAGCATTCTGGCCTTTACGCTCAGCAAACCAAAGCAAGCTTGAGATGCCATGAGATTGAGATACACAACCTAAGCAACTATAGCAACTGAAATCCCATTTCTTTCGTAAATGCACAAAAGAGGAAAAGTGAAATAAACAGCACAGAATGACAGCTGTGTTACAGTTTCAGCTTCTAGCTTCTCGTATATTCATATAAACCAAATTCATTGCTATATATTCTGGAGAGATGCAAGCTGTACACACTACCACCTGGCCAAAATTTCAGGAAAAGCCTTTGATGGGTAATCAGTATGACAAGCTCACCTTCCATTCATCTCTCTCATTGGATGACAAGCAGTACCGAAACTCACACTGGACGCCCTCAACCAGCAGAGATGGAGGCTTCCAAGTTACCTTCATGACTCCACTGCTCTTGCTCACTGCCCTAACATTCTTAGGTGTGTGAGGTTTCACTGTGTTGGGGAGCAAGGAAAAGCACAGGGTTTCAGGTTTGAGTATCACAGTTGCTGTAGAACATCCAATGAACATGTTTGCAGCTAATATAAAAGAAATAAATAAAATATTTCTCAATACAGTCATAAAGTCAAATGGTTCATACTTTTTTTCAGGATCATAACCATTGCCCCTCAATGACTTTACTCTTATGCTGTAAATACTTAACGTGGAAAACTGATCTTAACTAACAGAAGGAGATTGATAGCCACAAATAGCCACATATTTCAAAATGTACCCAAGGGACCCAATGCAAATTAATTAATAATGACTTCTGCAATAGTGTACAACAAATGTCAATGGACAAATATAATTCAAATTTTTGCATAAATGATCAATTACAGTAAATGGTGTGGTGGATGAATGAGTTTCATCTTAGCACAACATATACCTCTACTGAGTTTTAAATATGTGCTCCCCACATCACGCTCACCATGATCTAAAGGTGACAGGAAGAGAGGTTTGGATGTGATGGGACCCAATGCAGATGGCATCTCCAACCACAGTTTGTAGCAGGCCAATTGCAGAGGATGGATGGTGCAGGTTTTCTGAGTGGATCTCACCTCCAAGCAAGAAGGTCCCATAACCCCAACATTCTCACCAGCTCTCTCCCTTTCCTCCATGTCCTTGCATGGCATGAAAGCCCATCTGCCAAGAATAAAATACAAAAAACAAGATGTGTTGTGCTATTCTTGGTCTTATGTCATCTCCCCACCAGTAAGATTAGAACAGCTGTTGATGAGACTTAAATTCTCAAATTTGTAACACAATTGTTACCAGCTGGAGTGACAAAGCTGGTACTGGTTTCTTTTTTACCATTCATGTGTGCATGTCCATGTGCGTTTGTGTGTGTACAAGTGCATCACAGTAAAATGTGGTCCTGGAAAGATGTATTGTAGGAAAATAGACTAAACAGACTATCACAAAGCACCTCTTCAGTACACTGTCCATCTGTCTTTGTTGGTGGGCAGATTTTGCCAAAACAATAGCATCAAAATGGTGAAAGCTACAGTAAGACAAAATGCTTGCTAAATTGTCTCTTTTTAGCTGTCATTAGCCTAAAAAATAACAAACCCAAAGAGATTTGAAGCTGCCGTATAAAACATTTTCAAAAATACAAATTGGAGACTTTCAGTCATAGCCTAAATAACAGCAACAAACCGACTACCATCCCATTACTATGTCCCTTTGTTTACCAATTTAGAATAAATCATAAAGGGCATTGTTTAAAACAGTTCTTATAATGTCCAAACAGCAAAATGTAGGTCGAATCTATATATTCTTTCAAGTGTTTTTCTTTTTTTTTTTCCATCTAAAAAAGTGAGAGCTCAAAAAATTAAAAAAGAGGTAAAAAAAAGACAACAGTGAAAGATTCATCTGTGATATTGCACAAAAGGTATCTGCGATACATCAGTTAAACACAAAAGTAACATAAAGCCCTCTGTCTGTCCCCGGTATCTTCATTAGTGTGGCTCTTGCTTTTTAAGGTGAGGAGACTTCCTACCCCACTGAGGTCAAACCCGCTGATGATGGTGACATAAAGTTTACTGCTAAATGAAAATGTCCCGGTGTTACCTCAGGAAGCACAGGATTGCACACGTATTTCCAGGGTGTGTCCTGTACTCTGTGTTCAGGCATTTCCATGTTTTCAGCACATTAAGTCTCTAATGTTTGCAAAGGGTTTCATAAACAATACTGCATGCCTTCACATACAAACACTTCACTACAGAGAAAGTGTAAAATGCTGCTTTACTTATATTTAAAATTGAGTTTAATCCACTCTTTGTTGTTCCACTCGCAAACCATTGCATCGATCTTACCACTGGTTATGCAGTTTATATCAATGAAAGCCCCTGAAAAACAGAGAGAAAAGTAGTTAAATTTAGCAGTGATGAAACAAACTTAACCTAAGGTTGCCTCTGTGTGCTCGGATGGTTTTGGCTCACATTGTTGAGGTGTCACTTCCTTTCCTATTTTTGTTTGCTTACAGAGAGAATAGGCTTCCAGCAGCTTCATTAAATGTTGATGTTTGAGCCTCCCCACAGTAATAGCAAAGTTATTATTTTAAACTGAAAATAATAAACTATGCATTCCTTTCTTTAAAATTGTAGCTATATTAGTAATTTACTGAATGCTATTCAGTTTTGATTTTATTTGTGCAACAAAACTCACCTTTCACATAGATCTGGCTGTAAGGATAAGGAAAGGTCAACTCTGGTGTGCATGTCAGCAGTTCGTACATGCCGGTCTCTGGAACACGCACTGTAATCTTGCTGACCTGTCATAGGTTAAATAGTAAATAAAAGGGGGAAAATATATTCACATAAGCTGCTTTTTTTAAGAAACAAATCACAAGAGAGTCATTGAGCTTACTGGTTATCAGAAAAACATATTTTTTCTTACCCATTGGTTGACTGGGTAGTAGTGACTGCGATTAAGTGGATGGTCGAGGTTGAGCTTCCACATAGCCATGCTAGCGTTCATGCTGTGGTCGTTGAACACACAATACACTGTTACATATTCCCCTGGTAGTGCCACAGCTATTTCAGGGATGTAGCTCACAGCTGCACACAGAAAAAAATATACAAATTTTTCTTTCTGTAAGGACCAGCATATCTCCTCCTCATTTTTGGTTTCCAGCAATCAAGACATGTTTTGAAAAGAAGCTGGATAGATGTCAGAAGAAATATAAGAGATGAAAAGTAAGACCATCAAACAAAACCTGATTTATTATATTTCACCTAGTTTCCATTTCGATTTTCACCAAGAAAAACAAACTAGAAACCTCAATGGAATAAAAAAATTAATCATTTTCTTTCTCAGATGATGTAGAATCTCATGCATGCTTAATCTATGTTTTTTTCTGTTTTTGGAGAATGTCCAACTGGCACTTTAAGGAGGTTGTGAAACTAATTTGAGTCAAGATTACTCTCAGCTGCTGAGCCTGGCAAATTTTCAGTTAAACGTACAGAGATGTTTTTATACAGCGGTCCAGTTTCTTTCATTGATACACAGAAGGTCCAAACCTTTAGAGTCTCACAAAAATGTTTCACACATGGGATAAATTTCTTATACTGGAATACTTTATCGTCTTTTCTCCAAACATAGCACTTCACTGTAATATCTCACTTCTTACTTTTTATGAGACCCTCAGAAATAACCTTTATTAATGCCAGTATATATTTCTCTAATTGTGTTGTGATGTTCAGGTTTTGATTGATGTTTTTTCTTCAAATATAACAGGGAACCCACTCATATTTGGTTGTTATCCTATTGATTTAACATAGATTACACTAATTCCACCAAGAAATAAACTATGTCTATAAGTGTTTAAAGACTATAAAGCAATTTAAACTTACAGATGTAAAATCAGCTAAATGCATACTAAGCCACAGTGACAATGCAACTTATCAGACACAAATAGTCACTAGTGCTGTTTAAAGCCCTTAGATTCATGTTCACATCTAATAAGTATTCTGTGTTGTAGAGCATAAACAAACATGCAACATGAACAATCATTTATTCAGTAATATTATTGTGCTTTAGAGCATGCAAACACTTTAGTATAATTTTTCAGTTCTCATATTCATACTTTTAAAAAAATCATTCTTATACATCCATAGATTTACTTTGCTCGCTTAATCCAGCCTATCCCAGCCTATCCCAGCTGCCATTAGGCAAGAGGCAGGGTACAACCCAGTAAATCTCCAGACCATCACAGGACTGCGCAGACACAAACAAGAATAACAACTATACTGAACTACAAACGAGGTTCAATGTTTCCAAGGTATCTTCCATATATCTGGAATAACAACCCTAACAAACTAATAGATTTCTTACTAATTCAATATATAATAGCATACAATAAAAGCTCATCAGTATCACTGCCACATCATGACAGCACAGGTAGATCTGATGAGTAGTCTATTTTATCAAATTAATGTACTGCATGTGCACGCTTGAAGTATGCAAAAACATTAGTGTTAATATATTTAAAAGTGTAGTAGTTAGTTTCTGTTTTAGGCCAACAGCGTAATCTTTCTTTGAAGAGTTGGAAAGAGATTCTCTCCAGATTCTCTGATTCTTTTGATGATATTATGTACTGTCAATGATAGATTATTCAATGTCTTTGCAATTTTACTTTGAGGAATATTACTCTGAAATTGCTCCATACTTTGTAGACTCAGTTTTTTGGAATAGCAGCCTCTGCCTATCTTCTGCTAGAAGAGATTCTGCAATTTCTATTTAGTACCAGCTTTTATTGTTGCTGTCTCAACATTTTAAGATGTGTTGCTGCCATTAAATTCAAGATGAGCTAATATGTTTCATGTAATAGTAAAATATCTCAGTTTCATCATTTGACATGTTTTCTTTGGTTTGGTTGTGAAGAAAATATCAGATTATAAAATTTACAATCACTGAATTCTGTTTTTATTTACAACAGTGTCCCTTTGAAAAAAAAAACAGTTACGTGTCATTTCACTCCCATATTTTAGAGCCATATAATGCTCTCTGAAAGCCCTATTTTGTAAGTCAGAGTCTGATGTCAGTGGTCTTCTGATAAATTCAATGAACCAGTAGAGTTCTTCCAAGTGGAGCCTTAAACTCCTTGTTAAAGAGTGTGGATCTCCAGACATTTATAAAGAATGACTCAAAAACAGTGCAGAATTACACTGAGTGACTCATTCATAACACAGAGAAGAAAAATATAAATCTCCCAAATGTTTATAGGGAAGAAATCCTACATTTCTTTGTATTATATCTCTCCATATAAAGATGAATATTGTTCCTCTTACTGTTCAGTAGGATGTTGTGTGGCTTGCTCCACTCGCTCCACATAGGAGGCTCGGCCAGGCCAGAGCAGCGAACTTGGATGGTGTAGTTTAGGTTGGGCTTCAGATCCAGAGACACCTTGGGCTTTCCAAAAGTGGACATCACCTGGAGTAAGAGAAATGGAAATGACCACAAACAAACAGACATACATATACAAGCCCCCCTTGGGTTAAAACAGGTGAGCATCTACCTGCCAGGCTGAATGAGTTGTATTGGAGGAGTATCGGACCTCATATCTCAGTGGGCCAGACAGAAAGTCTGATGGTTTGTCCCAGGAGACAATGAGTTCTCCCTCATGGGTTTGATTGTCTGAAAGGTTGACTGGAGGACTTGGTTTCACTATAAAACAAAAGAAAATCACAATGTCTTAAACTCCAAGAAATAATCAAAGTGCTATACATCTGACAGAGTACTCAAAATTTTCATCATCAAATGTGTATGGTTACAATACAATGATCATACAATGAAATGAATGAAAGTATTGACACAAGTAGTGACACAAAAGCTCTGAATAATTCCTGCTCTTATTCAAAGACTAAAGGGGAATTATTGCCAGGAAGTAACTCTTCACAAATGGCAAATTTATATCAGTTACAAATATGATGTGCACATGTGTATAGCCAACAGTGTTTTCTACTTCACAGAATCACACAAATTTTTGGATTTTGACTTAACAGCACTCTTATTCAATGTTAAGGTTCAGCACCTTGTCTAAAAATCTTAAACTATACTGCAAAAATAGTTGTTACTATCTGTAAATGCAACATTCAAACTCAACCCTTTACGACACCTTCAATCAGCTGAGAGAGTGCACTGTTAGCTGGGGAGGTTGAGCGGGCTCAACAATGAATAAGGAAAGATAGGTCTGACTGTGACATGAAAGCAATTTAGTTCAATTTAATTCAGTTTAATTTCATTAGTGCCAAATTACAGCAAATGTTATCTCAAGTCATTCCAAAGATATAGTTTAATTCGAGCCTATTATAACCCAATTCATTGTCTTACAATCATAATCCAATGAAATCAAATTAATTAAAATTCAAAATTTAACACAGAATAAAACTGGGGAAATTTACGGTTAATTGATGGCTGTATGTGAGAAGCCTTTTTTACTTTTTTTTTACAGACAACAAAATGAGAGTGGCGTTTCAAACCTAAAACCATCTCAATTAAAAGGATAAAAACTGTAGTGGTAACACAGCGTTAAACCTCCACAGAATCAAATGAGTTGAACAGTAGTGAGGAGAATATTAAATCTAGACAACATACCATTACTATCCAGTGTCTCTCACATTAACCAGAAATATCTGGCTGAACAATCACCGCATGTTAAGTCCTTGTGTATCACTGCAGAGATCTCACAGCTTCACTGTGGCCACACACACAAGGTTGTAACCCAGCTGCTCTCTGTTGTATTCCAGTCACGCCTGCCAGTCACTGCTAAACACAAGCTAACCTTATCTGCCCATACTCGTTGCTTTCAAGTTGAATGTTGCAGTAGAAAATTGTGAAGGCTCTGCAGTGATGGGTGTAGTCTCAGTGTCTGAAACCTTGGAGAAATTATTGCTGGGAACTTGCTCTTTCATCTCTTACATTTCTGAATTTAAAACATTTCTGGTCATACGTGTAAATGAAAGCTGCAAAATGTCTCCCAGCTTCAGAGGCTGTTTCCCAAACATTTCCCTGATGAATTAAAAAAAATTTAACCTTTTGCTAAAAAGTAGAATCTCTTTCTCAACCAGTCATTGACAGATGTTTCTAATCGTTATCACCCTTTTTAAATTTTTTTCTTATTAATCTTGAGTATTGTTCCCTGCAGTGGTAATTGTGTTTTTGTGGATCATGTTAACTTGAAACACTCCATCTCTGTAGTATATATTCAGTGAGCCAAGATGTCATAGAGAAGGAGACGAGATGAGATTACTTTATTATCACTATATACATATATGTACATTGACGTTAGTGCACGTTTTGAGTGACCTGTACCATTTTGCTGAGGGCAGAAATTTGAAAAGATGGTGACCAGGATGAGAAGTGGCCTTAATGATGTTTGCTTTGTAATGGTAAAGTGTTAGCAATGTCCAGTGAGGGAAGAGGGAAATCCATAATTTCTTGGGCAGTCAATTTTTAGTAAAGCCTTCCTGTCTGCTACGTGCACCCTGCATGTCACACAGGCAATGGTAGTGTGCTCTCTGTTGCTGAGTGGGAGAATAAGAGCAGCAGCATGTGTCAGAGGTTAAGTTTTTTTAGGACTTGCAGGAAGTATAGGCGCTGTTGTGCCTTTTTAACAGCAGGTGTGACGTTTGTTAACCAGGAGAGGCTGTGGATACCCAGGAATTTAAAACTGTTGATTATTTCTACACAGTTTCAATTTATCATGATGGGAAGGTGGCTTTCTGAAGTCCAGGATCGGTTCTTATTGTTGAGAATTAAGTTATATCCCTGTAGGCTGCCCCGTTCAATCCCGAGATGAGGCCAACCTCTTTACCGTCGTCTGCAAATTGTATAATGGAGATAGGTAGGAGGTCATGTGTGTACAGTGAATAGAGAAGTGGACTTAACACACAGCCCTTTGGAGAGCCCGTGTTGAGAGTGATGATGGAGGAGATGTAGGATCCAAGTTGGACAACCTGGGTTAGGGAAAGTCCATGATGCAGGTGCAGAGGTGAGTGGAGAGAATTTTCCTAATGAGAATGTCTGGTTTCATTACTGTATTAAAAGCGGAGCTGCAGTCCACTAATAGCATCTGCACATAGACCCTCTGTGCTCCAGATGCTGCAGTGCAGTGTATAAGGTGATGTTGATCACTTGTTCTCCTTGTAAGCAAATTGATGGATGTCAAAGATGGGAGAGAGGCAGTTTTAGAGGTTTGAGAGCAACCAGTCAACAGTTATATAAACCATGAATGATAGACTTTTTGCGGACTGGGATAATAACAGTTGGTTTTAGGCAGATTGGGATGGTGGCATGAGCAAGGGAAAGTTTGTAGATTTTAGTAAAGACACCAGCAAGTTCAAAGGCACATTTTCTGTGCACCTTCTATCTGGACCAGCAGTCTTTAGTGAGCTCACCATCCTGAACAGCTCGCCTTACACTCCTATACAGTCAGTGGCTGGGTGCCTGAAAGGGGAGATGTCTATCAGGATGGAGTTTTCACTTTAAACAAAGCAAAGAAGCAGTAGAACTCGACGAGAAGCAAATAGATGTGATCAGCTAAGCCCAGGTGTGGGTGGGGCACAGCTTTGTAAGCATTCTTGATATCAGAATACATCAGAATACACATGATCAAGTGTATTTCTTTCTCTGGTGGAACAATTCACACACTACAGTCTGAATCACACAAGGACAGTCCTCAAGCACACCTGATTAAAGTGACCAGAAATGATGTGGAAGCCGTCAGGATAAGCAGCCATGTAGCACTGTCATGATATGCCAACAATCAGAAGATCCATGTCATCCACTTTGTGTATGATGGACCTGGTGTTTGTGAGGAGTGTATTTGGATGCGGATGTTTCAGGGGTTGCTTCCTTCACCTGCAGAGTAGGCCTCCTTGGTAGCCCCACTTCTGCTTCCACTTTCTCCTCCGCCTGCCCTCCTTACTAGAACCGACTACATTTCACAGAGACCCTGCTGGTCTTCCTGTTTGACGGGCATGTTATGAGTCCACTAGCAATATTGGATTGTAATCCCCAGTTTAGATAGATAGATAGATAGATAGATAGATAGATAGATAGATAGATAGATAGATAGATAGATAGATAGATAGATAGATATTTAAAATACATTGAAATACATACTAGTTGTATTTCCATGTTTCCACAAGTTATTAATCTTTTAACTTTAAAATCTTAACTTAGAACAAACAAAGCACTTTCTTTCTTACCAGGTCGGTCAGGAATTCTGAGGAGAACTGGTGGAGCCACGGCATTGGAGACACTGGCAGTTACTATGGTGACAAAGCTTGTTGCAGGGTCAAGAGCAAGTGAGCACATGACAGCATCCTCCGCTTCACAAACAACAGGATCAACAGGTGCTGAATCATTCACCTTTGTGTTGTTTTTCTCAGACCTAGAAATGGATGAAAAATTGCTTCAGCTGCTAAACTATACTGGATGATTCCGAATTTAAAACATAGAACATGTGATCAACACTACTTATTAGGGTGCCAAAGGTATCAAAAGGATGAAGATAAAAAACACAGATTTGTGACTTCAAGTTTTGTGTGTTGGTTGATTTTGTTCATGTTTGATCTTCCATGACCTGTATTCTTGTTTTATTCTCTACATTTGTTCAATGTTCTTAGTTAGTCCTGCTTTCTGCTGCCCCTTGTTTCACAACAAGCATTGCAGAATAACGTTTGGAGCTTTACATAATCTTTTATCTCTGTTAAGTGCGTGTTAGATCAGTGGCGAACTGCCACGAACTGATCTCACACCACACATCTTCCTCTCTGCTGATCAAAGTAAACAGAAGTTTAAGCTCACAGTGAGCAGGCAGGAAAGACATGGGAACACAAAGGCCTCATTCACTTTCCATGGAAAAGCGGAACACTAGAGAAACAATCAAAAGGAAACAACATTGTACTTACAGCCTCTGTAATCTGACCATGATGCGACTAGCATTCAGGGCACCAGATGGTTGGCCGTCAGACTGAAGATCACAGGTTAAATAAAACCAGCTGTCACTGATTCTGCACAGCATGTCCAAACAGGTGCCTAACAAGACATTACATTTGCATATCAGTTGACTGTGACTTCCAAATAACCCTTCTGAGAAAACAGTCAGGCCTAGAATTCTGAAAGCTACGAAGCCTCTGCTATGAAGCTATGAACATTATACTGGAAAAAGTCATGTCTACTAGCAGCAATCTGGTGCCAGGTCTCCTGCAGTAATTTAGCCATAAAGGTAAAAAAGAACCAACTCTTAAAAAATCAAGATATTTCAATATATGATATAAAAGAATCACTTATCAACGTGGCAAGACTAAGGGATCTAGTGTATATTAACATTCACTATACAATAACACAACTTATACCATGGTCTGGATGAATACTGGATTCTGATTGGCTGGATGGTGTAGGTTAAAAAGTGATAATGGACACCTAGAAAAGACATTCCGGTCAAATTGCCTGATGACAGTTCTAAATTACTGCGCTGGCTCAAACGCTAATTGGTAACCACGTCAACGGAGACCCAAAGAGGATTCATGTTCGCCAGGCCCGGGGATCCTCTGTGTCCAGTAAAAAGTTTTGAAAAGTACATCTCCAAGTGTCCACCAGATGCAAAATTGTTTTATCTCCACATGAAGTGCTCCATCACCGTGGCATCTGATGTATGGTACCTAAGGGAGCTGATGGGTATACACTACCTGGGGAACATGCTGAAAAAAATCAGCGAAGAGGTCTGTACAATAGCTACATTCTAATAATAATGCAGAACCCCTCTTCTGTCCTCATTAATATAGCCTAAGTGTGTTTATTATTGTTTCTTTCAGGTGGGTCTGTTGCGGGTTTACACCAACCACAGCCTCCGGAGCACAGCTGTCGGTTGTCTCTCTGACACCGGGCTGAAAATTCATGTCGGTGACGGGCCATCGTTGTCGGAGCAGCCTGCAGGCTTACTGGGCTCCATCAGTACAGGAAAGACGAGAATGGAGCAACATTTTGTCATCTCCCAATGTCTCAAGCAGTGGTCGTAGCAAGCCACAAACTTTAAATCTCCGTCCATCAAATGCCACGATGATGGACATGCCAATATCGCTTTCAAATTTTACAATTAATGGAAATGTAGCATTTCATTTTAAATAGTGCGTTAATAGTTAATTTACCTCTGGCATATGGCCATTGCCTGTCTTTCTGTCTTGCATATTTAGGCTACTTGCTTGCTTTCCTTTCTACACATTTGATGATCAGAGTGAATGGTTGATAATATTTGCTGTAACAAAAACAATTTAGGAAACTATCTGTGGACTTTGATTCTTTTAAACAAAATTTAGCATCATCCTCTGGACATACACAAAAAAGTAGTGCACTGGCCTTCTGAAATGATACTTTGTATCACGTAACGTAATGTTAAGCCATCATCTCCTTCACTGATCAACTGCTGTGGTCAAATCACTTCGACCACGTTGCTTGGCAACGCCTGCATAGGGAGATATTAAATAGTCCGCTCAGCTGTGACTTGTAAAAAAACCAAAAAAAAACCTCACAATTTTAACTTTTTTTAACGACGGTTCACGCCTCTGCGTCGTCCATTAATTTCTGATAATGGACACCTCATCGGGCATTAACCCTTACATAAAGGAGAGCAAAAGATGAGCACGCAGCTTTGCAAATATTTGCAGTCAAGAGGCACATGCTGGAAACTCAGTGCCTCGAGCATTGATGCAAGCAACTCCTTCAACCACCATCATGTCTTAACATCAGCTTATCTCCACCTTCACCTACACACGCAATATCATTATTTATCTTTTTGTGAAAAGTTTTATTATTATTTCATAATAATGACTGAAGTGGACTCACTGCTGTTTGCTGTTGTAACTAAAATACCCCTGTATTTTACCTGCTTGCAAGCAAACAATTAATCAAAGAGGGCAACCAGGGTAACTGTGATGTGTGGATAGAGGGAGCAAGGAATCCTTCTTAAAAGTCATTAAAGTGTAATGAACCTGTCAGCCTGAACTTTAGGAGCAACCTTATCGGGGACAGGTGATGCCAATGTAGCATACTAAATGTTTTGCAGAGAAACTTGACAAACCAATTACTTATTCTCAGTTGCATAAACAGAAAAGCGTCTCTAACTGTGACAATGTTACAGACAGATACATGTCATACATAAACTCTTACCGCCAGAGGGCTTATGAGGCTGTGAGTCAGCTGTCAGGCTTCTGAAATTGCAAAGGGGATGGTGTGAGAGGTGTGGTTTGGAACGGTTAGTCTCTGATGCATTCGTACCGCCTTCATCCACACTGAGGTGGGCAGGAAGTGAGTCACAGCACAACGTATCCTGCCAGGGGAGGTCAGCTACAACTGAGTAAAGAGAGGCTCCGTCCTCAGGCTCCAAACACCGAGCGCCTGCTCACAGAAAGGCAGGGAAGTTAGCTGAAATTCAACATGCTGACATGAGGATGAAACAATATTCCTCTGAAACAACTGCCAAGGTTAAGAGAAAGCAATTATGTGTTTCTGTTACTCAAAGTTTTGTAAGTTAAACTCTTTCAGAGGTGCCTTCCATATAATTTAGTATTTCAAATAGAGGCAATATCCACTGGTTAAAATTAGAGTCTGCATTTCATTAACAAAAATTAAGAGTTTGGGTGGGTGCATTAATTTTCATGCTGACAGAAGAAACCGGGCAATTTTAGAGATATGACATTAATCTAAGAATGCTAAATTCACATCTCATTCTTGTCAAATTATCTTAAAACAGATGTAAGAGCAAACACCTGATAGCGAGAGTGTGGAGGAGGTTTTCCATTGTCTTGTATATCTTCAGTGATCAACAAACATTCAAGGGGAACAACAGAATAATCAGTGAAAAGAAAAACCCCACGTCAAACTGTCAGAAGTTTTGAGTCTTGTTTTTCATCAATGACTTAAATGCAAGATAATCCCTGAAACTTTTGTGTGTCAGAGTATGCTGATACTAAATAAAACCCATTCAGACAAGCAGTGCATTCAGTTAGCACATTGTAGTTTTATCTATAACTGAGGAACAAAATCTGCTCCCAGTTTGAGCTGCAGCATCATCACCTCTACCACCCCTATCATTTTTTAAGTTTACACGAATGTCCCTCATTAAAATTATTCACATTCAGAATAACAATGTGTTGTTTGATTGTTTTTCCTTTTTTTAAAACAAGGCTTAAACATCACAAAATCTTTTAGTTGAAATGAAGCACTGATGTGGCAAAGTCGAAGCACATCGGTTTAAGGTAAAAAAAACACCTCATACCATGTTTTAGACATAAAGTATGTAAGTAAAAAGAAACACAATGGAATGTTTTTAGAGATTATCAGTGAAATAATTTCCATAGCGATTTTGTTTCATTGTAAAATGTCTCTCATTTTGTCGATGTTTTGGTCTCATCTCTCTCCCCACGTTTGCAATGGCTATTCTAAAAAATTCTAGCAAAAACTGGAAGAAGATAACCTACAAGATGAGGGGTCACAGCTGTTTTGTATTGTGTTGGAAACTTACCAGACGGCACCAGGAAAACATTGATCAGAGCTGTCAACACAATAGACCGAACCCTGAAAAGAAATATACAGACTGAGATAAAGAGAAGTGAGGTAAAAAGCAGCAATAAAAAGAGCAAAATGTTAGCCATACAGAAAACAGACTCACGTGGTGAAAGAAACTAATTGTTAAATGTTTCAGAAAAAATACTGAAAAAGTATCAAACATCTTTAATTAGGTCTCTAATCATTTGGAACATCTTATTGTTTGAGCTGTATATCTAACATCTCTGAAACGTCGCAGTGATCAGTGTTTAAAAATCTATGCTATGTGGCACGAAACAATTAACTACTACCAAAGAATCTGAAATGATTCCCTGGAAACAGTCTTTCGTGGGAAAACCATGACAGATGACGGTATGTGTGCTTCTGTGTGTAATCCAGTACTAGTAGGAACTTTTCATAACATACGAATTAAACTGGCTTTTCAACTGATGTTATGATTCATCATGCATAAACTATATTGTTACAACACAGTTTGGGATTGTCAGTTTTTTTTTTAAGTGAGATAGTGTAACGTACTTATGAGTAGTTAACACCTCACCTGCAGTAGGCAGCGGGCAGAGAACTCTCCGTTTTGGAAAAAAACGGGGAGAATGTCTTATAGGGGAGCCAAGCAAACAGCTACTGAGAGCAAGGACAAAAAAGAGCACATTTTCGCCATCTAAAACAACTCAAACCTTAAATATTTTAAAGTGGTTCAATGCACCACTTCTACATCAGACTGTATTTATATGTGTAAAATTTTGCAGAAGTAAGGCCTGGAAGGGAGATATCCAACAAGTCTGATCGAACCTCTGTCGGGCTCAGTACGTCACATACACCCTCATTAAAAAAAAACAGAACAATCCCTTTAAGAGCTTTTCGACATTGCAGTGCCAAGAAGTTGGTGCCTAGATGGTCACATGTAGTAATGTATCACTACTATTAGGGCTGAGCGATTTTATTGATACTGTGATATATGTCAATATTTTGTTTCCCGAGTATCAATTAATTTTTTTAAATTTTTTTGCAAACTTTATTGAAAAGTCAGACATTACAATTAGTGAAAACACAGAACATTAACATAATAAAAAACAATGTTTATAGAATGTAGGATTGTTGTAATGTATTGTTTGAGCTCCTTCTCAAAAATTAAAAAAGACGGTTTGTGATTAGAGAATTTAGATTTGTGTATATGGTATTTAGCAAGTAAAACAAGCAGGTTGATGATGTAATATTCACAACATAAACATGA
Organism: Leuresthes tenuis; assembly: GCF_036924035.1. NCBI lineage: Eukaryota > Metazoa > Chordata > Actinopteri > Atheriniformes > Atherinopsidae > Leuresthes > Leuresthes tenuis. Next base: position 8,614,236 of record NW_027325361.1, on the reverse strand, counting down.
GTCTGCGCACGCTGAAGACATGGTTGTGACATGTTTGTTTGTTTCCGTTTGTCTGGCGGTGTTGTCCTTCCAGTTCAAAGGATGGACCACCAGTCCAATTAGCGACGATTCATGTCAAATCACACTGTCCCTTTAAAATCTTTCAGAAAATGATGTGTATTAAATCGTATTAATCAAATTGTATAAAATCGTATCGCTGAATGCCGTGTATCTTATCGTGAGATGAGTGTATCTCTACAGTCCTAACTACTATAACAATTTAGTTGGATTTTTGCAATTAAAATTTGTTGATCCTGTAATCTAAGTGGTTTTCAATATTTTTCAATAACTCTCCACATTCTCAGTGATGTTTTCTGACTGCGAAGAAAAAAAACAAATCCACTTCTGGAGTTGTATGACAGTCAGATCTTTTCCTTTCCTTTCCTTTTCTAGCTGTACTTTCTTCCTTACAGAGGTTTAAAGACAAAAAAACCCTCTTTATCTACAAGAAGAGGTGGCTGCCAACCATGATCAGTCTAAACTCCCATTCAGAGAACTCAGTTCAACACTGGAAAGAAAGGATTAGTTTTTACACTGCAGTACTTACATTGTGTTTTTTGTCGTCATGTGAGCTGGGCTTTGGCAGTGTTGAATCTCACTAAGAAGAGAGATCAGAATTAAAGGTTTCACTTAAAGACTTCTAATGCCAAATAAAGGTGCAGTCCAGTTTAACTTGGGAGTCTGACTTCAGAATCCATCATGGATGCTTTGCACATTAAAAACTGGTGGCAATTATACGAATAAACCGTTTATTAGGACTTCTGTAAATCTTTAAATGAGTTACACATACAATAAAACCACTATCAGTGTACACATCACAACAGTATTTGTGTGCACAAAATCCATTGTATATGTTGAAACCAACTTGCATCCTGCAGGTATTAGGATTTGGAATTGGAACTTTGGTGTGATGTCATTCAAAGTTCCAACCTCCAGGGAAACTGACAGACAAAATTAAGCTTGTGCACAAGTTCAGTAAGGATGTTCTATTCCCTCACATCTCTCCTTATTTCTTGGTGATTGGCCTTTTCTTGCTGCTATGCTCGTTGCTTCCTTTTTTCTTTGCTGCCAAACTCACCTCATTCTTAATTCTGCCATAAATTCTCATGTCTCCTCTTCTTCTTGTCTGCGACTTTTTGAGCCAATCAGTCTGATCCCACTTCTTTAAAACGCATTCCTATTCTGTCATTCTTCATTCAGTCTGACTTTCTCAATCCTTCACCTTCCCATCTCTACCTTCCTTATGCCTGAGGGGCCTCATCAGAAATATCTGCCACCTATATATTATAATCCACCACCAGTTTCTAGACTCTGGGTCCATCTCTGTCTTATGTTCATATCACAGCACCACCCAAATACATCAGTCTAAATCCATCTATTTTCTATACCCACTTAATCCAATTCAGGGTCGCAGACTGTCCCAGCTGTCATTGGGTGAGAGGTGCGGTACACCCTGGACTGATCACCAATCCATCACAGGACCACACAGAGACAAACGAGACACACAACCATGCACACTTAAACGCACTCATAGGGACAATTTAGAGTCATCAGTCAATCTAACATGCATGTTTTTGGAGGGTGGGAAGAAGCTGGAGTACGCGAAGAGAGTGCTAGCCACCACACCATCATGCAGTCCTACATCAGTCTAAATGCCCAAAAAATTGTTTTGAATTCAACTCTTCCACACCAGTTTTGTTTATTCTTTTCAACTGATGTCTCATTTTCGAAAATATATAAGTCGGCATTGCAAACTAAAACAAACAAATACACCTCAGTGCTTTAAGTTGTTGTTAAAGGTAGCCCAACAGACTGCAAATGCAACCATTTGAGTGGTGGTATTCAAGACAACAAAGCACGACTCAGACAGAGCCTATCTGACAGGCAGATCCCTCGCTGAGAGGAGCCCCTCAGACTATCCCCACAATGATAAAACACTGGGGTTGCTTTTCATTGAAGAAGAAAGCCAACTCACTGAGCACGAAGGCCTAATAGGTGGGATAACTTCTATATTTTCAACAATAGTAGTGAGAAAGAAAATAAATACAGCAGCAGCATTTTTAATTCATTGATGGTATCAACCAAAATAAACTTTGCATTAATGAGAAATAGCTAAAAGAAAAAATAATCAGAACTGCGTGTTGCATGCAACATGGGGTACCTTTGCATATAAATCAGCCAACATGTACCACAACTTTAGTTTTATGTTTGTGACACATAAATGATGATCCCCTCGACTAAGGACTGACAGATGTTCTTAAACAATTCATTAACCCAAGGATTGTAGAGCAGCATCACCTGCATGAAAACAGACTGCAGTGAAAAAAGATAATAATGGGCTTTAGCTCATGTTCCCAAGTAAGGTTCATCCCTGTAATCACAATCAGATGTGCAAAATAAAGCCTGCTGACTGTGGCTCCATGGACACCTACCATTAGTATTCTCTTTAGCAATCACTTATCACTGAATATCAAAACACAGATTTTAAAAAAATACACAAATACGATATTAAGATCTTTTTGTATGCAAGAAAAATGACCTCTTTAGACCTCTGGCCACATATTTAATGTCTTATTAAGTGTATTTTTTGTTAACAGAGCATTAGAGTGCATCTGATTTTTTTTGTTTTGGTTTTATGGATTTTTTACTAATTTTTCATTTTCACATGGAATTAAACATTTACTGCTCTTTGAAATGGTATATTTGCCTTATTACACTGCAATGGTCTTATATTGTCAGTGCTGTTACTCACTTACGCATTTTCTGGGAAACTCTGAGAGACTTTCAGAGACAACATAATCAGTTAAGAGTGTCTCTCAGATGTTACATTTATGGATTAACCTAAAATAAGCAAATGCTCTCACACTGATGCAGAAATGAGATTAGATTTTAACATTGGCAGATTTCAACACCTTTAGCATTTTACACCACTGCCTACACAGGTTTAATCTAATCAGGAGTGCTGTCACGGTATAAACAGTCCCTCCACCCAAACCATATCATGCTATCTAACAACATGGGGGCTAAATTACAGATACAAAGAAAAAATAATTTTATTTCTTTTAACTGATTTTATTTATCTATTTATCAATCAACCTAGAAATAAACGACCGCAAAGACTAATCTCATTAATAAATTGTTCGCTTATTTCAAAGCAAGATTTAACCATGATGTGAGATCAGCAACCAACATGTGACAAATACACCATGGCAGCAAAGTAAGAAAATAAAGAACAGAGACGAGTGGATGTCCTGGGATTATTACAACAAAAACGTGTTTAAAAAAATCTGCCTCTGCGGCTTTGAACCAAGTCATCGCTGAATTAATAGAAATAAAGCTATGATGTAAAATAGTGTGACAGCATCCCATGTCAAATGCTCACTGAACATCTTGAGCACACTGCGAAAGTTCTTAAGGCCCACAAGGACCGGTTTCACTGCACTTATTTCTCGGAAGAAGATCAAGATAACCATCTAAAACTATTTTGCATCTACTGGTCTCAACTGTCCTTACCAGCTATTCACACCGAGGTGACTCACACCCTGAAGCAACTCTGCCAGGAGGCGCGCCGGGGCTTGTCAACTCTCAAACCATCCCATCAGCAAGTCGCTCGTGGATTTGTTTCATGCTGAAAAATCATAAGAAACCATGATGAGTTTGTAAGGAAAACTGGAAAAAAAAGGAGAAAAGTTGTTGCGAAATAGGGACCAGAAAAGTTCAGGGATTAACCTTGTCATCTGGGAAAGCTCTTAAAAGCTGAGCAATTGATGGGAATACTCAAAGAAATGATAACGAGACATGCCAGAAGAAGAAGGAGAAAAAAAAACATTTCACAAAAAGAACGACATTCAAGTTGTCAGTTTGACAGTAGCGGGTGAGTAATTGAAAAAGAGAGTAAAATAAAAGTACGAAGAAGCCTAATTAGAATCATGACGTGATAGAGTGTAAAAAGTAAAAGCATTGAATGGGTTCTTACAGTCTCTTGTAGATTTTACGGCTCTGTCACGACCCACAGTCGAGCTGAGGATCTAGCTGCGAGGAATGTTTTCAGTCTGTTGCTGCCTCTCCTTTGACGTATAAGTGAGTTGAGTCTCCGGTGTGAAGAAGCGGTATTGAACAGTGCTGCTGGAGATGAGGAGGAGAGAGGACAGCCCAGCCTACAATGATGCGTTCATGACACCTCCGGAATTTCTAAAATCAATGATAGATGTGCAAAAATCCATTTGTAGTTTGTCTTGCCCAAGGTGCCAAAAAATATGACACAGTTTAATCGTTCCTTCAGGTTTTCTTACAACCACACAGCTCACAAAGGATAGAAGCATTTGTACCATACCTTCAAGGACTAACTTTAACTTACTATCAGTCTCTACTGACGGTTCAAGAGCAGCATCTGGACAAATATTGAGTCTGCTGCCAATGTGCTTGCAATTCTGCTCTGATTGCCAAGGCACTGGAATAAAATCACTATTAATACTCAATCTACTAAGTATGAGTTACAAGGATGTTTGCCAACCTTTACGGATCTAATAGGGTCTGTGTAACATAATCAACTGCAGTTCTCTGAACAAAAATGTACCCAGCAGTTTGTTGTGGCCTGCTCACTTCACTGTACTGTTTACCTGTTTCTAAAGATGCCAATTTTCTGGAACGCAGAATTCTAAGCTGCGAGACAAAAGTATGCTTCATTGGGGGGGACAAAGTTGCCCACGTGTACTACTGAGTATAGTTGGCTTCTTAGTCTGTAAATGTTTAATTATTTTGTTTTATTATACAGTGAAAAAGATATGATTTAATGAAAAATTAAACAGTTCTACAAAGCACTCACATGGGGAAAAAATCATCAAATTTTGGCAAATTTCAAGCTTATTGTTCTGCTGGAGTCTACATACAAACTTGTCTAGCGGCAAACATTTATTTTCTTTCACAGTTACTTTTAAGAATCACTACTCCCACTTGTCATGCCATTTATGAGCTGATAAATGAACCTTTCGAAACTGCTTCGTGGTCCCTAGCCTCTCTTACTTGGGAAAACCTTAACTTCGGAACAGGCCCTTTCTGTTCCAGGTGCCTGCCACACAAAAGATTGCTGTTTGAAACTGTGGTTAACTAATTGGATTGGTGTGCAATATAAACATATGATCCAATCATCTGTTTTCCTTTCAAATTTATTCTAACTTATAAAAGCCCACTGTTTCAGTCTCTGGGGACAGTGAGTCTCTCTCCAGAAGTGGATTCCTGGTCACACCACTGGTCAACTTACTTTTCCAAACGGAAAACAGTGCATTTGAATGGAATTTATGTCTGGATCACCATTTTGTAAACATGAAATTTCACAGAGGTGAATGATTTTGTTGTGCTCAACATTACACCTGTAATTTTCACGTTATTGAGGTCACATTCTAACTAAATACAATGTGTCGAAACTCAGAATTCGTTGGAAAACCTGGATCAGTGTTACTGGAAAACAAATGTCAGTGTAATGACACAGTCTACAAGAATGAACAGGAGAGAGCTAATGTGATCCAACTTCTGATTTATGTTTCTGTTCTGAATTCTTTCATAGAGTTTTTTCAAGATAAGATATTTAAGATAATACCCACAAAAAAATAATCTGTCTGTGTGTGCTTTCCAAATGAATTGTTTTCATAGAGTTTAAAAGTGCATTTTGGAATTATGAAGCATTACATTTTCAAATGTTTGTTTACTGTAGTTAAAAAGAAGTTACTGAAAAAGAATTTCAGTTTCTGTATGATTTGGTTGTTCTTTTTCTTTATAACTGATCAAGGCAAAAAGGTTTGAAACTCACCAGGCTGCTTGTTTCTGTCAACAAGGTTCTCCCTGGGTTTAACCAAGCTTTACATTTGCAAACATGTGACGTATCACATGTTGGTGTTTGTTTCTGCTGAAATTCTGATAAGTGAATGTCATTCTGAGAAATGAATAACTCACCTGTCTGTGGGTGTTGCATTTTAAGTCTAACTGCTTGAGTTTTCTTTGACCATTTTGAAAGTGTGCATTTTTAGGCTTTTTGTGAATATTGTAGAGATGAAAATAAGTGGGCACACACTTTTATGCTGGTCACCACAAAGTAGAATTATTTTAGTATTTCAAGAATTTAGTTTTTGGATCGGAATTTTTCAAATTATTATTAAACCTGGATAAGCTGAGATTTAAAATGGCTCCATAAATGTACCCTCAGGTTGATCCACCCTGTACTCCCATATTCTGCAGTCCTGCAATGTTCCTAAGATGTACCGGAGGCATGTGAGAAAGCAATTGTCAAGCAAGCTCCCCTAGTAAAATCTTCAGAGGATTGTAAGGAAGATAATGTGGGAATGTTGCAGTTAATTTACCTGAGCTGGTTGCAAATGTGAATGTGATGCAATGTTTTTTGAGTGAGAAAGGGTTACTTGTTCCTGCATATGGTTAATCATAACCCATTGTGTATCATCATCTTGACAGCAACCCCTTATAAGATGGCACCAAAACAGCACCTGAGTTATAGAGCTACAAAGTCTGTGTGTGTTGAGATGGACACACAGGTTAGCAGAACTTTAACATCCAAAGTTACATGTAATCTTCACTTTTACATCAGTTAGTGTTACTATTGATAAACTTAACAAAGTCTATACTGTATAACAGTATTTTTTCAATCACACATATTCACACAATGGATGCGTCAAAGACAATGTGGGGTTAAGTGTCTTGCCCAAAAATTCTTCAACATCTGGCCCAGTGAAGCTGAGGATCAAATCACCAACCCTCTGACTGGCACGCTACCATTCTTCCTTTAGAGCCACAGCCACCCATTTGCAGATAATACAAAAGGATATAAGCAATACAGTCTGTGAGATACAATGTAATGCCATTCCTTCCTGTATTTGAAGTGATGTCGAGAGAAAATAGGAGTTCTTAGATGGAACTCAGATTCTGTGAGTGCATGCGTAGCCAACAGCGCTACAACACGCAATCTAGTAAATTTGTGATTTAAGAGAAACAAGAAAAACACACTATTCTAGAACGACAGAACTGGATGGCAGATTCTGGCCCAGAAACCTACTGTTCCATGGAAACAACTGACAAAAAAGTCCCTATGCTGCCTTTTAAACAATGAAGAGACAGGAGCTAAAAAGAACATTTTTAGACTAAAGGTAACTATGACTATGACTATGGTGTAGTAATGTATAAAAAAAAGAGCATTTTCTTTTCCTTTTGAAATAACACAAATCCTTAAATGAGCATAGTGTTGGAACAATTAAGTCTGAATTTAGTTTAATTCAACTCAACATGCTCACATGTATAGTCGTATTGGTTTACATGTGGGTGCCGGAGTGAAATAGTGCCTGTGTTACAATCAAACTTTGACATAGAGAGGATGTGTCATTGTTTGTCTTGTGAAAATTGCCTCTGGGAAAGGGAGGGGAGTAATTGCAAATTAAATTCCTTGGTCTACATCACAATGGAGGGACGTCACACGTTTTACAACCTACTGATCTTTACTGAGATGGATTTGACTCGTTACTTTCAACAACCTGACATCCCTCTGCCAGTGAATACTGTAGTGACAGCTGGGAAGCTGGAATAAACTGGTTTTACATACATCCAAAACAGGAGCTGTGTGAAGAAAGATGATACAAAAGTTCATTATCTCTGATAAGCACAATAATCGGATGCTGTTGCTAGCTTTGCTGGGAGCGAAAATGTTGAAGTCAGCTGTCTTCACACGTTAAATGAATAGAAATCTGATAACGGTGATAAATCACTTACACTAATGACATGGCTCACAGTGCTCACAGTGCTTTAGGCTTTTTAGGAGGTTTTTTTCTAAAATCCTTGATTTTGTCAAATAAATTTCAAAAGGCTATATCTTAAAACTGATAAGAAACTGACAGAGACTTTCTGTAAATTGTGTTGGGTTAAGGTGTTAAGGATGACCCAAAGTTTATGTAGGATGCAAATGTACACACCTAATTAGCATATTATGACGTCATGGGTTATATAATTTTTATGAAATTTTCATGTTTCAATGATGAAAGGCAGCCTTTTTCCCCAAATACGCCCCTCTTAATCGCTGTGCTATATTCAATATTTTATATTCAATGTGCTATACAATTCAAAATGTTCAGGGAAATAGCAGAGTAAACCAACACTGTAAATTATTTCTAATAAATGGCTGAAAAGTTATCCAATAGCTTTATCCAATTTTGGTATCCCACCTCATCAGTGAAATACTCAAAGTCTGCATTTCCATAACCTGGCTTAGTGAGACGCATGTGGCTGACTTGGCTCTGCGCTGTGTGACAGCGCGTCTTCCTCTAAATGCACCACTTGTGCCACCTTGCGCTCCTGTCATGTCTCCACCAAGTGCGCTAACAGACGCAGCATGGCTGCGGCTACGCGCATAAACTGCGCCGCTACGTTTTCCCCCAACCCTCCCACTGACAAATGTCCATCGAGATTTGTCAAGCTACTGGCTGCGCGATCGCAGACACTTTGTGAAGGCACCGTGTCAGAAAGCACAGCGTTCACCTCGAAAGCTCGATAAAAAAAGACAGAACACCCACATTACTCCCAGCCTCTTCCCTCCAGTACAACCACGCCTGCTAAACTCAGTCAGCACGACAGGAAACAGAAATGATTAAATAATTTCCATGCGGTACCCTCTCTCGCCACATGGCAGGCGGCAGCTGCATAAGATCAGTCAGCAGGACAGGAAACAGTTTTGATTCGTTCCTCGCACAGGAAACAGTTTTGATTCGTTCACGAGTCAACTCCTCGGGTTACGGCTCCTCGCACAGGAAACGGTTTTGATTCGTTCACGAGTCAACTCCTTTGGTTATGGCTCCTGCACAGGAAACAGTTTTGATTCGTTCACGAGTCAACTCCTCGGGTTACGGCTCCTCGCACAGGAAACGGTTTTGATTCGTTCACGAGTCAACTCCTTTGGTTATGGCTCCTGCACAGGAAACAGTTTTGATTCGTTCACAACTCAACTGCTGGCGGCTAAAAACACTGTGAGATCGGGATGTAGCCTAGCGACAGGATGTCAATAAATGATGTGGAAAGGAAGCTCAAAGAAGGTCTTTACAGCACAAAGACAAAGCAAGGTAAGTGTGATATTTGGAGAAGTTTCTCAATTGTCCATGAATCTCTTTATTAATAACCTATAAAATGACGTGTTTTCTCCTGCGGGACGGGAGAAGACACAAAATCAATGCATTTCTTTTATTGTGCGGGCATAAATTCTCAAAGTTTTGCGGCTGCGGGCGGGAGTGTAACACACACTTTGCGGTGGTCAGAAATTCAGCGGGAGCGGGGTGAAGAAAACAGTCCCGCACAGGGCTCTACTGTGGCCTGAGAAACGAAGGAAAATGAAATGAAAAGGAAATGAATGATGAATTTGTCATGAAATCATAATTAATTAGTGGTCTTCGGTTCTTGTAGATATGTATAGTGTTGTGTGTAAATAGATAAATGATAATGTAATAATGTGAATAGATACTTTTGAAAATTATGTCAACATATTGATTTTGTGTTATACTCTACCATAAAATAATATAATAATAATAATAATAATAATGATAAGACACAATAAATGCACTATTTAACATTTTAGGGAACTTATTGTTACTTTTTCTCACTTAATTGTGTTACTAATTGTCAAAATCAATGTTTTACAAGTTTTTCAAGTTTTACATTCACTTGTTCTCTACCAGCTGTCACGTGACAGGGCTGAACGACCGTTCTCGTTCGTTAATTTGTCACGTGACAGCTACTGAGTCAGTGTCGGGCTTTAAACAACAATAGCAGGGAGGATACAGACTAAGTCACCTTATTGTGCATTTGCTTTCCCAGGTTTTCACATGGTTTGAATTGTTTGTGGCATTTTGTGTATTGTATTTTGTTAGCTCAGCTGAAGCAAACTATGTTTCCTTCAGTGTTAAGTGTTTAGAACCGTGGCCATTTTGTGCAACGCCCACAGTAGGGTTACAGCGCCACCTGCTGGAAAAATGAACGAAATGATTCGTTCAAAGATTCGTTCAATTTACTGTTCGAGAGTAAATGATCCGATTCAGCCAAAAGAGTCAAAGTTCCCAACACTACTACTGATTCAACTTGCTGTAGCGTGAAAACTTTATGTAGAGGGATGACGTTTTTTGGGTCAGAGGTGAAGTGTGACATGTCTGCCAACCAGAGGTGGAGAGTAGGAACAAAATATGACGTTATTTTTGCCACAATGGGCCGTTTTATTGAGCACGCCATCTTGTCGACCTAAGAAGATTTCTCCTCTTTACTGTGATTGACCATTTTTGTTAGTTTGATAGTTGACAGCTGTTAAAGACTTACAGGCAACATTACTCATTAAGTCATCATATATTGAATTTTGAAAACACTGATAAAGAGTTATTAATGTAAAGAAAATTAAATGCTGTTCTCTCAAGGCACAACATTAAAACTGGAAGGAAGGTATGATGGGCAGGAATGTGAAAGACAGCATCAGCATTCGCTGCAGCAGCCTCACTGAGTTTAAGAATATTTACATTCTAAAACTATTTTGACTTTGCTTTCAGTCGGCTAATCATTTAAGCTCTCCAGTTCAGTCAACATCAAAGCATTGTGCATTATTTTACATCTCTTAATCTGTAGTCCTTTAAGTGATGTCATGCTTGCTGTCTGGTAAGGATTATGTCACTGAAGGACCATGACGTCATCTCTTTATTTCCATTCATTTTGCTGGGGTGGGATTCTTCCACCCACACCATGTTTTCTTTGAAATGTTTGTCTGTTGTTTGTTTTGTTAAAACTCTGTACTCCATACGTCAATATGAGAATTGCCTGTCAGAGACTTCAGCAGTGTCAGTGAACATCTGTTTCACTTGTCTTTTCAGTTTTAAATGCACCATCAGCTATTTTGCAACCCATAAATTTGATGCATGGATTTAAATCTAAACTTAGGTTTTTGAGGAATTGAAACATGCTTACCAAAAGACTGAGCTCGGTGTTTGGTCCTCTAATTTCTCTTGAACAATAGAGAAATACTCCCTTCTGCAATGCAAAGTTATCTTCTAACATGCAGGCTGAGAGTCGAACAGTCTTTGTATTTTGTTGAAGTGCTTGTTTTCCCCAGCTGCTGGTGAGATGAGGAGCCAAACAGTGGGGCCTTTCATCACCTCTGCCTCATGTTGGTTTGGTGCATGAAAGAATTAAGGCTTCTCTGTTGAAAGAGGGTGAATAAAGGCAGGAAATGAGAGCAGATGTGCAGGAATTACCTCTTTGGCCATAGGCACTGGTTTCAGTCATTCTCTTAAAGGGAACCTTGAACAATCGCTTGAAACTGGGTGACTCGTGAGAAAAGTAATTGTTCAAAGTAATGCAAGACAGGTTAGTCCTAGTTAGTTTGATCCCGGGCAACGTTTTATCCAATATTTCCTGTAATCCAAAGGTAATGTCTGATGTGTTTGTTCAACGCTCCCTGAGCATACTTTTTAAATCCTCGTGGTTTACAAAACATGATTTCAGATTTACTGATGATTTTTCGGCTGTCCTTGTGTGTGGAAGTGAATTCCTAATGATTTTAAGGATAAAAACATTCTACTATGACTACATTTTCTATACTCATTTCCCCTTGTATATACAGAAAAGCAGCTTATACAATTATGTGTGAGTTCACTGTTTACCAACATTCTTGCCACGTCATGATGTTCAACTGCAATATTATGCAGGATCATGAGGTTTTTTACTTGTAACATCTTGCTATGTGACAATTCGCTGTTGCTTTTCTCTTTTATAAAGATGTGGAGGATGTTGTAATGATGACGCCTTTCATTAAAGAAACCGGTGGATCAAGATTCATCTCAAGTTGATTTCTTCCACTTTCTACTTTGCTTTCACTCACAAATGGTTAAGGGTCGGAGTTAAAAGCACAGAGTTAAGGTCAGAATGACTGTACATAGTTAGTTTTACCTTTTAACAAATAAATGGTTAGGGTTACAAAAATCAAGTATGATTAGTGCTCACATTCTTAATGAAGCAAAGCGATTACAGTCATGTCACATTGATGCTCCCCTGCAAAACAACAGCCTACATACATAGTCATCGCATGACTCTTAATCTTAGAAAGAAAAACAAAAAAAAAAGGGGCGGTCATGGCTCTGTGGTTAGAGTGGGTGGACCCACATGTGCATGCATGTGACAACAGGTGCCAACTTGGATGGGGTAAAAGTGGAGGACAAATTTTGTGTGTATGACTGTATGCATGACAATAAATCTGATCTTAATCTTAGTTTTGGTCCTTAACTGTGACACCGCTATGTTTTGAATGTATGGAAAAATGCACGTTTTGCAATGCAATGATTTTCTTCAAAGACTTGGCTGGGGAGAAAGAGGACAAAGTTTGCTGAGAAAGTGGAACAACAGTGACCTGTGCTTCGTGGCTAGCTTGTCCTCATGGCTAATAAGTAGAAAAGTGAATGAAGCTTAATGATTTCCCTCTTTACTGGTCACAGCTTGAATAGTACATGCCATGCCAAAACATTGCAGTGCATTAATGCATTACTGACATTTTTTTCCTCTACATTTATTTTCAGTCCATTTTTACAGGAACATGTTTTGCTCCTTGATCAATCCTTTGCCTATTGGCAATTAGAGTTAATACTATCTTATAACCTTGTTATTATTATTGTTACTGTTTCATAGATTAAAATGTTTACACCATCAAGCTCTGTGTTTTTATGTGAGGGCATGTGAGGACATTCAACTGGACAACCCTATTTCCACTGGCAATATGCCCAGGGCCACGCTATTAATATCCTTGTTGCTGAGACGTGTATCCAGACAAACACGGGCCGCTTCTGTGAGCAGAAGAAATAATTTGTAAGAAAAAGAAAGAAGAAAACCTAAACTAGCTTTCTTGTGTTGCCCTGAATTATAATTGAATAGGTATTGCTTTTCAGAAGCAGCACCTTGAAGAAACATTAGCTTAGATAGTGTGGAAATAATTTGATTGAACACTATTCCAATAGACCAGTGGTTCCCAACCCTGGTCCTCAAGGCACACCGCTCTGCATGTTTTCCATGTTTCCCTGCTCCAGCACACCTGATTCAAATGAATGGGTCGTCCTCAGCTTTCTGTAGAGCTTAAAGACCTAACCCAATTATTTTGAAAGCAGCCCAGGTCTCATAGCAGTTAAATGAGACACAACACTTAATTCATTGAATGTGTCTTATCACGAGAGTACTCGCCAATTGGCACAAACATCTGGATGACACAAAGAGCTTGCTGTTTGCATCGAGTGAAAAAAACACATTAGTTCCAGATGTGAGATAACATTTGACTGTGACATCAGGGACCACCGGATAGAGTCTGAGGGGGCTGAGATTAAGATTTTTTTAGTTATCATGTGCTAGTTTCTCCCCCCATTTATCTTTTTTACACCCACTCTGACATAAACACACAGCCCACAGCAGTGTGCATGATGAGCACCATATTGACTGTCATCTTGTTCTTTGTGCTACCTCAAATGCATCATCACAGCAAGATAGAGTAACTCATAAAACCCAAATCCCAGCCAGCCTCTAGTGTACACCTTGTTGCACACACTGAGACAAACAGACACATTCAACTGCTCCATCACACATTCCACACCAAGTTAATTATATGCACAGACAGCTACCGGTTCACAGTCTCCCATGAGACACAAGCAAAGTTATAAAGAAGTATGTCTCATCTGGCCATATTCTATGGCAGAAGAAATTATGGAAATAATTATGGAAGAAAGCTCAAGGAGAGAAAGAAAGCACTGAGGTGACTCAGTGCAAAGCTTTTATGACATTATACCTTGTGACGTCTCTCATTCCAGCCAAGAAAATAAAGTAACAAAGGAGTTGCACTGTTGTTTATGACTTATTTCAGAAGAGATTTGGGTAATAAGAGTTCAGTTCATATTAACTGTTATACTGATACTAATACTGTATACTCGTGTTGGTTTGCCATCATTCATCATAGTATATAACATACATGATGGATTTTTTATATGTTCGGAAACATTGAACTAATACAGGCTGAAAACTGTCTTGGAAACCGGCAAAACATGAAACAGTCAAAATGTAGAAAACTTGGTTTTGCTGATGAAGATGAATTCTGAATATATTTTTTTCGTGCCACTCAGCAAGCCTTTCAAATTTAGTTAGTATATGACACAGAGGAAACTGCAGATGCAAAAAAACCCAGATACATTATTATAATTTCAGTTTTAGACCAAGCCATGATGTTTTCCTACCTTAACTACCTCATTTCAAACACTTGAACTAATAGTGCTTCTGCATACGACATTTCGATCAAATCTATGAAAACAAAATGAAATTTTACCAACAAGTACTTTGCAAATTGGAAAACTGTGACAGAATACAATAATATATTTCAAAGTAACTGAATAGGCACCGTGGAACTCAGTTTTAATAGTCATGTGTAATACCATCCTCCATCCCCTCTATGGAATTATTTTCGTGTGCAGCAGAATTATATTAATGAAAACCTGCAACATGTGTGAGATTACTGAACATGTATCTTCATCTTAAAATTAATCTACAGTATCTCACACAACCAGTAGAGCTTGCTCCTTTAGACAAAAGCATCATCAGTTTGACCTGCATGAACGTGCATGAACAAGTGCCCCATGGGAACATATTTGAGTGGAGGACAGTCTTGATTCTTTTAAACCGTGTTGTGAGGGCAGGATACTTTTTTCTCTTTGAGAACGAAAGTAGGGGAAAAATTCTGACTTTTGAAATACATTGCTTGTTTGAACTTGGCCTTAGTCAACCTAAATCCAACACAGAAATCTCAGCACATAACGAGGAGAACTGGAGTGATGAATGGAGCAACATTTTGACAGGATAGAACAAAGTGCTGAACTGCTCAAAAGTCTTTGCAGTCTTTGAGAACCACAACTTGTTTGAGTGCACTTAATGCTGTTTGATTTTGTCACTAAAGAAACACAGGCATTGGGTTTTAAATCAACGCAGGGGCAACATGGTTTCCAAAGAATTTAACGTAGCGCTCACAGCTTCCCTCCTTACACCTGTTTGATGTCTTCATAATGCACCTATTATGTTGAAGCACTCTGTGGCACTCAAACAGTAGAGAAGAAATTTCAGATGGTTTTGTGATTTAGTCATACTCTCCACCCAATTGTTTCCCTGCATTCTCCCTGCAGCTTGGGGATCATCAACGTGGTGCCTTGAGTTGTTGAAATATGCCCTCGATTTCTTTATTTTTTCATGAAATCCGTAAGGAAATAAAGCTGCAGGCTGAGAAGAGCCATTTAAGTAACTTATTTTCCAATTACACTTTTTTTCTGAATGAAAGCACTCCATCTGCCTTTTTAAGGCTCTAACTTTCGCCCCCTTTTGTTTATTCAAATGTTTCTGAGCAAACACGGTTTATAAACGTTGCCGGAAGTAACTAGTAAATTTCACTTCATGTCATTTTCTTGTGAACCAAACTTTGTTTTTGTTCTTGGGACTCATTGAGCAGATGTTTCAATTTTGAAAAGTGACAAAATACTAATATGGAACACAAAAGAGGCCACAAACAACTACTTAGTGAGTACAGCAATGAAAAGTTATTGTTTTCTGACATGTCAGTCAGGCTTTTGCCAAATCTAGTTTTTCCTGAATCAGAAATTTAAAAAAAGAAAAAAAGAAAAGAACATAGCAAAAATCTACCTAAAAGGGGGAATTAGTGGGAGAGAAACATGAACTGTGTGGGTGTACGGGTAGGACTAATGATGAGGACTGCAATAATGACAGAAAATAAGAGAAGTGGAAAGGAAGCAAACATAGAGAAATGAACCAAAATGGAGAATATCATGCTGCTGCAGGAGGTCTATTATTTTCTCATAAGTATGAATTGGGTTGTATATTTCTTTGTGGCAAAAAACTTGTTGTGCAACACTATTGGAATAATTATTATCATAAACCACACACAAAAACAAGTTAGGTAAAAGATGCACAGGCCTAAAACATGCTTTATTCGTCAAGCAGTGTTTATGAATGATTTATGTCCAGCTAATATCTCACAGGACAGAAGTCAGACAGGCTGACTGAGTTGAACTTGGAACCCTCTCGCTGTGAGGCGACAACCACACCACCGTGCAGCAGTCATGAATATAAATATGCAAATCAGTTTCACCAGAAGAAATGTTGCAGTTTGAAAATAAAGACTCAAATATTTTAAGGTTGATTTACTCTATGGATGACAAAATTGTTCAATGCCTATGTCTGCTTTTACAAAATCATAATATGACTCCTTTTTGCATTACATAAAACAGTTATAAACAAACAGAAAATGTTAAATAGCTCCATTTTCAAAGGCTCTGCCTTCCTTCGCAAAGTGTAAGTTGGCGACATTTTGCAATATGTAAAAATGTGATATCACTCAACTAATAAATGTTCAAAAGTGTTTTTAAGAGGGTATGCGAGAGGGTATTGATGGTGGTGTCACACTGCAGCATGTCACACAAGAGAAAGTCTATTCTGACCCAGGGTTGTCTTTATTGTTACTTTTCACTTTTTGACTCACAGTCACTCCCAAATGGTTAAGGTTAGGCATAAAAATACATGGTTATGGTTAGATATTAATACAAATATGCTCAGGGTTAGAGATAAAAAAAAGTAAAGCTCACAATGTCAACCTTAAAGATTGCTAAATGCAAAGTTACAGATTCACATTGCGTGGCCTGAGCACTTTTGCATGTGCATCAACAGGCCATGAAAAAATGCCTTTTGACCAACTTTGTGTCTTATTGTGACACTGTTTGTTTTTGGACATGTGGACGAATGTACCTACAGTATTACCTACAGTTTTTGGGGCTGCAATGACAGATAGATCAAGATGTATTTAACTTTTTTCTTTCATGTAAAACTAAGATCAGTCTTACTCTATATTTGATAAAAGATTTAGTGAGTAGTAGAGTTTAGTAGAGTTTTTGATTATTTGGTGAATTATGCCTCTAAAATGTTTAGATAGTGAGATAGTTTTCGTATATCTATTCTTGTTTTGAATCGTTTTGAATTACTTGATTCTTCATTTATGCGAATGCCCTAAAGTAATCATATTTAATTGAAGAGTTTGACAACATAGGGAAATTATATTTTTACATATAAAGTTACATGAGAATTCAATTTCTTAATGGTGATATATTGGATTCTAAAAACAGCCACTTAGCTAAAATCATTAACCTTCTTGTCATATTCTGTGGGGATTGCTTAGCTTTGCTTGGAATCTTCGTGGTAAGCTAAATAACCCTGACTCTACCTCTGTTCAAAGTTCTTAGTTCTTAAATCAAATTAGCTGATCTGGTAGAAAAAGTGAAAACAACAGCTTGGTGTCACATCAAGAAGAAAAAACATCTGAACAAATCTCCAATAAATGTCAAACTGTTGCTGTAAGAATTGATGTTAATGAGTTTCTAAGATGGAACACACACAAACAAAAAAATCAACAGAACGACATTTATGAGATTCACGCTCATCAAGTCTTCCTCACACTTTAGAAAACTACAGCTTTGATTACAAATGATGATGACAAGATAAGAGGAACATGGAGGTGGAGCAACAACAGAGCTAGGAAGAATTTGTACAAATTAACAAAGGTAGAGAAGGCTTAAAAGAAGACTGGTATATGATGAAAGACTAAGAAACTATAAGTTCTCAGCATTTTCAGTGACAGATATGCTGTAAATGGATCCTGTATAGGGTGACATTCATCTCACATCTTTTATTTTGTCTTATAAATGTAATAATGAAAATCTCTCACCAGCTTTGTCATACCAACAGGCTCTCAGAAATATGACATGTAAAATAGGTTTTCCTCACTGCCGATATCCTGAACGTTTTTAGTAGCAAACAGTAAAGTCCAGTAGGGACAGCTTCTTATGTGGAGCTGTGTCTCTGGGCATGTGGTGCTATTTCTGATCCATGGTGTCAGAATACAGACCAGTCTTTCACAGCACTGCACACAAGCACACTCTGTGCAGTAAATGTGTTTGTGTTAATCTACAGGTGTGTATGTGCAGTGGAAATGTGAATGAGATGTTTATCATGATAGCTGGATAGAAACCTAGTCTAATTTTATGTCCATGTAGATGTGTATATTTAAAGGTGTGGTCACAAAGGCATTTCACAGACACTAGAAGCAATACAAACGTATTGATAACCCTGTTTTCAGTCAGTCATCACCACATCAGATTTTTCCCTTAGGTTAAGCAAAAAGGTTTTTTTTTGTGTTTTTAGCTGCCTGCTACAAGTGATGTGATTCCTCTCACGCTAATAAGAGTTGCAGTTGGGTTGCATTTTAAAGTCATTTACAGTAGCACACTTGTTGACCCATGCTCAGCCAGAACAGGCCAAGCCAGTTTCTTTATCAGTGACATGGGAACAGACCTCTAACAGGATATTGTTTATTTAGAACAGGGGGTCCACCATTGAGAATAACACACAAACCTTAAAGATGCTATTACAGGCATTCTCAGATCAGCATTAACAAGATTCTCATCCTGTTCTGCGCTTCCCTTGTTTCAGTATTAAGGCTTGCACCTGGAGACTCTAAAAGAAACTATAACAGGCTTTCAGTAATTCCACTGCAGACAAACATTTCAGCTCCAAATGGAAGGCAGACGAAGAGCAAAGGAAAAGTCACATTGGACAAAAATTCAAAGGCCAACATTGTTATGTCTCAAAATTACAAAAGCAGATTTCAATGTGCAACAGAAGTGATGAATAGGATGTCTGACACTTGGTCCGGAGTCCATCTTGCTGGTTCTCAAAACACAGGGTACCGCAATGGTGTTATTTTTTTACTTTTGTAAAGCTAGTGCAAATATGCTGAATAAGTAGGGAAGCTGTTGAGGTCTTTTGGGTTTTGCGTTGTTTTTTTGTCTGTTTGTTCTTTTCTTTTTCATCTTTTCATCTTTGCATCTCCATTTTTCATGTTTTATCTTCACCTCAGTTTACCTGGTTTCACAACTGGGATAAGTTACTGATTCACCTGTTTTGTATTAATCATCACCTCCCTCAGTATATTCTTCTAGGTCTTCCTCTGCCAGATTGTTGTCTAAAGCTTTATCCTGCAATGCTCTGCACTGTTTCCGTTTTGGACTCTCTGCCATTGCAGCAGATTGATTTTGTTTAGTAAAAGTTATTTTACATAGAAATGTGGTGAGACGACAGCAAAACAAATGAACTCTTCTGGGGTTGCACGGTGGTGTGGTGGTTCGCATTGTCATCTTTCTGAGTGGAGTTTGTATGTTCTCCCCATGCATGTGTGGTCACTCTGGCTTCCTCCTACTGTGCAAAAGGGTTAAATGGAGGTTGGGTTAATTGGTGATTCTAAATTAATGCGTGTTGGATGGACTGTGATGGATTTGCAATCTGTCCAGGGTGTACCCTGCCTGTCACCAAATGGCAGTTGGGATAGGCTCCCCCCTGTGACTCTGAATTAGATGAAGTGGGTTTTGACAATGGCCAGATAAATGTTTCTTCTGTTTATCACTACAATAGTAATAAACTGGTCCATTTACCTGTTGTACTCCTGGTCCTCTGTAAAAGTTTTTTTCATGTCACCTTTTGTTTTTCCATTCCCCTTTCCCTTCTGGGTATGTTTGTCCTCCTCATGTCTGTCTCTCCATCTGATTGTTGTGTCCAGTGGGTGTGGTCTCCTGGCAGTTACCACCCTCACCTGTGTCCTATCTGTTCATGGACCTGGAGTATATCTATAGATTGCGGTCAGTGGCAGTCCAGTAACACAACAAGGCCAAATTTAGTGATCTCTCACTCTATAACTTGTTTTGCTTCTCTTGATAAATACTTTATACCTATTCTCCCTGTTATTTTCCAGGACAATACCCACTCAATTTGTCAGCCCTGCCTACCAGCCAAGTCTGCCAGCACAGCATTCTGCCATCCAGTTTGCCCATTCTGCCAGTCTGTATCCTGTTGCCCCCAAACCTGTGTTCAACCTTTGTTGAGTTCTCATAACAGTACCAACATGTATCTACTATCTAGATGAAAAGAAAAGCAGGAACTGCCATGAAATAATGATAACAAAATCAAATACTGTTTCTGTTTCATGTGTGTAAACTACAAGCCCAAGGAGTTCAGGTTTTTGGACAACTACCAGCTCCTATTCATGAACCTACAAACACACTCAAGTCAACCCGCAATTTCCTACATTCCTCTTGCATCAGAAAGAACAAGTTGTAAAATGTTTCCTTCTATCAAGTTGGTGCTTGAAATGATAAGAATCTAGAAAATTAAGTGAATAACAGTTAAGCCCAAGGGAGATGCAATAAAACAATCATAAGTATAGCTAAAAGCGACAATTGAGGGTTCAAACGTGCACAGTCAGCATGGCAACTTGATCTGACTGTGTTAAGTGTAGTTGTAGTCATTGATATTAAAAGCAGGTTATTGGTCTGAGGGTCACGTCAGCTAATTTTGTTTCAGTTAAAAAAAAAAAAAAGAAATGTGTGGCCTGTGAATCATTTTTAAGCCTTTTAGTGAAATCCAGCACAGTGGTTGCTTCAGTTGGTGTGAAGAACCACTAACCACATAAATGTTTTGTGCTTCCCCAAAATGAGGCTCAGACCCCATATACAATGTTTGCTGATGATGGATCAAAGTATTACTTAGTTTATCGTGTGGTAGCATTGTTTAAATTCTTTTGGTTGGCAGTAACAGATAAAGAATGACAAAATCATAAATCTTTATAACAACTCTTAGTTGAAAGAATAATTTTACATTTTTGACAGAGACTCATGAGAAAACGTCCATGGCCTCTAAAAGATTTATTTTCATTCTTCACAGGCTACAAGAAAAATATCACAATAAACACAATATGGTGGAAACTGATCTGAACTCATCTAGAGAGGTCAATAAACCTTAAGAACCAAATTCACCAACGAGGTGGATCTATGAAACTTTGTGAACAGAATCAAGAGAACTTTTACAAGGAGGTTTAAATTAGTCTGGAATCCAGAATCCAGAGGGACACACTGTTGATAAGGTCAAGGAAAAAAATGTTACGGGAAGGATTCTCTGCTTTGATTCAATCCTGCAGCCAGCGTCTTCTTTACACTCCATGCATGTGCAATAGTTAGGCATATAAAAATATATTTTTCCATGTATGAGCATTTTGAATCAAGTACATGAAACAAAGAATGGCCTTTTCAGCTCTTCAAATATACAAATATGCTGCTTTTGAATTTAGTAATATCATTATTGAGAGGTTGTGTGTGTGAAATCATAGTTCAAAGCTTCACTCTGGTTAATCCAACTATGGGTTCCATAGTGGGAACACCAGTGAATGTCTTCCTAGCTCTGTTGGTTGGCACATCTGAAACTGCTCATCTGTAGGGGGTTTATGCCTCCCAGATAAGCAAGAATAGATCACAAACAAACAGCCTTGCGTATACAAATCTGTGAAAGCATTGACAGTTCAGCCTGTGATGGCAGCCTTTTTTAAACATGCAGGTCAGTGAACACAGTGTCACTGAGGACTGAAGTCAAAGAGGCCTCAACTTGCCCTCTGATTAGAATGATAAAACTTATTTTTGGGAATGGAAGCTGTCTCACTTCTTACACAATGTTGATGGTGAATTTGAAGCAAGTGAAGATAAAAAAGTGGCAAAGTCTCTCAGAGGTTTTCTGTCCGACACAAATAGTGTCTAAAAGGTTTTTTGTAAAACTCTTAGAAGTATTCTAATCAGTCGGGTCTATACTTTCTCTTTGAAAGTGTGTTTGTATGTCTGTAGGTTTCTGTGTATGTATGCATGTTTCTCTGCATTTTTCTATCTATGTATGTTTCTTTCTATGTTTGTATGTATGTGTTATGTGTGTGTTTGGCAAGTTTTTAGATTCTTTCTCACAACATCTGCTTCATGTTACAAGCCTGTTTTTTATAGCCTATTGTGTGACCAATCCCTCTCCATCTGTAAAGGACAGAAACAATATGCAGACATAAAAGAAATCTCCAAGCAGTTGGTTAGAAATCTTGGTAGGTGTAAGAAAAAAAAAGCCTTGTCATGTATTCCAACAAAACTCCACTCCTAACAGATCCAGACAAATTTGTTGATCCATTTAAGTGTTATGGTCCATGTCTTTGTGTTTTTTTTTGGCTTCTTAGTGTCTATTTCATGTTATTTTTTTGTAAATCTCTGTTGTATAGTTTCCTTGCCTCATGTTTTATATTTTTTGTTAAGCTTCGCCTATTTTCTGTGGAGTTTACTTCAGTTTCTTTGTTAATACCTACCACAGTGTCAGTGCCAGCCCTTTGTATGTATGTTCGGAAATAGGTTGTTTTTGCTTTCTGCTGTAATTTGTTTCTTCTGGGGTTTTTTTTCTTGCCATTTCTCGGCTCATCCCTCTTCAGTTCTGTTTTAGCTTTGTTTGCAGTTTTTTTCCCATGCCATGACTGAACCTTAAGTTTTTTTTTTTGTTTTTTTTAATAGACCTTGTTGTTTTACAGCATTACTAGTCACCTCCTCACTCTGATAATTCTGCATTTGGGTCCTCAACCTCCTGCTCCAGTACATCGTGTGAGGCTAGGTTTCATATTCAAGAAGAATATTTGTTTTGTACAACTGAGGTTATGACCAGACACTGGAAAAACTGATGATATTCCTGTCAGCCTCTGCTGACCTGTTTGCTGCCAATTATCTGTCACATGTGACTATATATATATTTACCAAAGCAGAACACTTGCCAAACAAATCCACAAATGTTTAATGTGTCTTTTAATGATCACTCAGTGGAGAGGGCCAAGTGAGAACATGTTGTCTGTTTCTTAATGAGTTCCTTGACTGACATTAAGAAAACATTTCCCTGGAGACTTGAACATTTCCCAACAGCTGACTGTAGGATAACTGCAGTTGTTAACAATAGAATAGAACAGAATGCCCTTTATTGTCATTATACAATGTACAACAAAATTAGAGAACTTCTCCTATGCTCAGTGCAAAACAATTAAAGTAAAAGCAACAAGTAAAAAAAGTGCAGATTTGTACAATAATAATATAAGAGTAAAAAGTATAAAAGATATTTAAAGGGTACTGCACACAGTGTTCAGTGAGAACAGTAGCAGCAGTTTTCATGTAACTGTACATATTATTTGCATGTGAGAGTTCAGGGTGTTGATGGCTTTAGGGAAGAAACTGTTTCTCAGTTTGTTTGTCTTTGCTTGTAAGCTTCTGTAGCGCCTACGAGACGGCAACAGCTCAAACACCTGAGAACTGGGATGTGAACTGTCCTTGGTGATGTTGCAAGCTCTGCTGAGGCACCGGGTGGAGTAGATGTCCATCAGTGAGGGGAGAGGGCAGCCAACTATCATCTGTGGTGCTTTGACTGTCCTCTGAAGCCTCGCTCTGTCTGCCTCAGTGCAGCTCCCATACCAAGTGTAGACACAATACGTTAGCAGGCTCTCGAGGGACGAGCGGTAGAAGGCCAGCAGCAGCTTACTGTCCAGATTGTACCTCCTGAGGACTCTCAGGAAGTGTAGATGCTGCTGAGCCTTCTTTATGACAGCTGGTGGTGTGTCTCCAGGAGAGGTCAGCAGAGATCTGGCCTCCCAGGAACCCGAACGTGTGGATGTGTCATATTAACATAACATAACATACTAACAAAACAAGTGTAGAGTTGGATTTTTATAGTTGAATATACTATATTACTACTACTACTTCACTACTAATGCTATAATGCTAAAGCAAAGGAAAACAGGCAGATTTTTAGGTTTAACCAGCTTTACAGGAGGATCCAGCAGGTGTTCACATGGTTACAGGAACACTTTTTAAAGCTTTCATGAGTAATTCTAATTCAATAATACATCTTGTGGATTAAGAACTGCTGCTTTCTACATGATCAATAATAATAATAAATAATAGAGAAAACTGTGCAAACAGAGCACCTATTATGAGGTAAGCTAGCATGAAAGTTGGTCTTAAGGTGAGGTTTTTCCTAAAATGAGGAATGGCATGATACAGGGAGTATGTTTAAGTTATTTGAGTTAGATTGAATAAGGTCTTTCTAGCTGGACATAGTCTTCTACAGATCTTAAACTATTTTTTGTTACAAAACAAAAAGTCAGGAAAAACAACTCATGATGCAATCAAATTCAGTCCATAACCATTTGTTGTGTGTCATTTGACACTTTATCTGTACATAGTGTCACAGTTTATGTTTTAATATTCCTATTTTCAGGTAATTTGTTATGTTTTCTGGTTATGTTTTCAGGTTCTTATGTTTTCAGGTCATGTATTTTTGATAACCGGCTCAGCCGCACCTTTTGTTCTTGCCTTTTTTGCGTTTAGAATAAACCTTTTGTTTTGGAAGTCTGCATCTGGGTCCTCCCTTCCACCATCGTTGATGACACATAGACTGAGTCTACTCCTAAAGTTTCTTTTGTTGACATAAAGAATATCATTAATGTCAGTGACAAGACCGTGTGTTTGCATACTGGAGAGCTTGCTCAAATTGAAGCAACTCCAAAGTGTCTGGTATCTAGATGAATATTTGAAACTCTGTGTGACATCTTGTGTCTAATGATGTGGGATGTCATGAAAGATCTGTACTGTATCAGCGTGTTTCAGTTATCTTAAATTTTCTGCTGGATAGCTGAAAACTGGCAGTGCAGCCTTGTATTTTCCTAGATATGGGTCCAATAGGGAAATTTTCCAAACGCCTCACTGTTTCAGATGAGAAACGTATTTAGTTTATTTGCATCAGAGTATGACTCTTGTACTGCAATTCCCTATTTTAGATCAGAGTGACAAAAAATTACTTTAATTCACACAAACGCACTTCCCACAAACGCTTCCCATATTTCTTCATCTCAAATTATCAATGACATTCAAGGAAATGTTCCCATTAATCAGCACTTCCATATTGTATTTGATTAATCTACCTTTGTTAAATGACTCTCCCTCGCACACTAGAGTGTGGGGTTCTGTACTTGGACTAATTCTTTCACTTTATACATGCTTCCATTAGGTAACATTGTTAGACAGCATGGCATAAATTTCCATTGCTATGATGATGATACTCAGCTATCCTTATCTATGAAACCAACCAGTTGGTTAGACTACAAGCATGTTTAAATGACATAAAGAGCTGGATGACTGAATTTTCTCATTTGATTTGACTGAATTATGATTATTGTTATTAGTTTGGTATGAGAATGAATTGGATTCTAACTGGCTTCAGTTGGGCTATAGAGTTGAAGTGCCCTGTGATGGCATTGATGTGATTTGGTGCTATATGATATAATACAAACACACATATAAATAAAACATGTTTGAGTTTGTCCTACTAAGATTTGTATCTAATATACTCTCTTAAAATATATACATATTGTTAAAAAAGTAACATAATCGAACATTCATTTCAAGTAAAAGACTGGATACTGTGTTATTACACGTCACATTTATCTTTTTTATCGTCTTTTTATCAATTTACATAGCGTAACATAGTAAACATTAACAGCTATGAAATTTATGTTTCATTGAGGGTTCTTGGACTGAAAGAGCAGAGTCAAGTGACATGCTGGATTTGTGTCAGATGTTGTTGAAACTATCATGTTTCTGTACTAGAATATATGTACTAGATATGTTTTATAGGCACGCTGTGAGGTCAAATTAAGCTCTTTTTGGCTATTCAAAAAGCATTGACAGGGTCTGGTTGCAGTCTCTTGTTATATTGTAAATGCTTCTAAGATGCAAATACAAAAACCAATAAAAGAAGAATCTATCAAAATTCTCAAACCCTCATCCTCCTGCAGAGGAAGACGCTGTACATTACGTGAGAAACAATTTCTTCAAATGCCTTGATGAATTAACAAATCCTCAACATTGAAAGTTTCAGTGGTCACAGCAGTGGTTTTCAGCAAAATAGTAATTTCACTTATTTCAACTTATTTTTTCTGTTGATTTTTTTGTTTTGTTTTGTGTTCTTAAATTGGAATCTAAAACGTATCTATACATGATGTGGTAATATTAGATATATGCACTGGACATTTTACGTAAATAAAAAAATCTGCCACCCTTCACCTTTATGAGCACACTGACGCCGCATCTTCAGGCAACAGTGTGGTCTGTGTTGTTCTCTGCTGCCCCCTTGTGTTTAAAAGCAGAAACAAAAAAACATACGGTTAAAACGTGAGCAATGCAGTTCGGCTCTTCGGTTTTTCTCTGTTTACTCTTTATTGTTGTGCACTGCACTTGTTCATTATGTACATCCTGTAACAGTAAACAGAACTTAAAAGAAACACACGAACAGAATCTTTACACAATTTAGTAATACTTGAATAGCAGACAGGCAAACACATGACATACAGTACTCAAATTTGATCCATACATACCACAACTTCAAACAACACACATCCACTGACTACAATATAGAGGTTAGCTTTTGAACATACTGTAGCTGTAAGATTGCAGATTCAGACAGCGAGGGAGCTCATGAGGGTTATTTAACATGTAGGTCCTTAGTGTGAATAGAGCAGAGACTACACACCTTCCCATAGGTCACAGAAATAAAGCAGTCTGAGACCCAGTGTCTTTAAAGAGACACAAGACACAAACATTCCCCTATTTTGTGATCCATTTTGAAGAAACATTGCATTACAATAGTCACTCTTTTTTGGGGTTGGTAAGAATTCAGTTAGCATCTTGAATGCAGAGAAATCAAGTTGAAATCCTAGGGTGGAACAAACTCCACAACAACGGGAAAGGATATGGTGCGAAACATCTGATGGTATATAAATGTGTATAGGCAGAAAGTTTGTGCACAGTAATGGAATTTGTCTATGGTACGTAACACCAGTTCTGAGATTTTAGACAGTTGCACTAATGTTCTTTAAAAACCTCAAATCCCTTAAAGGAAGCCGATAATTGTTTTTACATTAAATAAAAAAGAAATTGATTTTGCATATACCTGTCATTCACCCATGAACCACATTCTAGGAATATGAAAGACTTTGTACAGAAGAAAACAGTGTTATGAGTAACTCTCGAAAACATGGACCAAACGCAGAAGGATAACCGTCATATTGAAAAGGAATCTCAGCAGTTATTAATGGACCTCAAAGAGAAATAAGTTCACATCCATTAGGTTAGATTTAATTTATTATAAACAGCACCTGCAGCATGTACAGCTCCTCAGGGCCAAGTATCCAGTACCTTAAGGTGTTAATATGAAATGGTGCCTGATGCCCAAAAACAGTACATCCTGATTATAAATAAAAGTGTCAGTGCAGTGACAGAAATGGCTTACGGAAGTAAATTAAATCAATCAGAAGTTAAAAGTAAAACAATGTGCAGTAGATGCAAATTACTGTTTTGATGAAGATATGATCATGACAGCAGATATATATGAGAAAAGAGTAAAATTTGAAGAAGCATGGACCGATAATGCGTCACAATAAATTGTGAGCAAGTTGTCGACTTAAACATGTGTCCAAAACCCTGAAACTCATTATATAAGCTGATAAGATATGAATTTCAAAGGCTTTTACTCATGAACCACAAAATGAGATATGGAAACAATAAGACACGCGCTCCATCAAAGCTGCACCAAATAACGTTTGTGCTTTCACAGAGCTGCTCTTCATTTGCAAAATCACACTACTTTATGAATGAGTATGCATGAGGCCTCAAGGTGCTTCATGTGAAGAACTGTACATCCTAAATATGCATTCACCAGTTCCCAGCAAGCATGGAAACACACAAAGCTTCATTGCATCAGACACACTAACTTAGTGACTCAACATAATATTATTTTGTTTCAACTGTCATTTAAATATTAAGCTTGAAAATGAAATGTTTCATTTCTATTTTTATTTCAAGAATCCATTTAAACCCTATTTTCTCAATTTTAGTTATCCGCAAATTAACAGAAATGAAAGCCAACCTGTAATCGGTATCAAAACAAGTAGTTGCACTTTGCTTTCATGCTATTTTAACTTTCGCAACACTACGTTAGATCTCTTTAATGAAAAAAGCCTATTTGTTATGCAATACAGGCTTTCCTTCTTTCAATTCATAACTATATTCTGCCGTTTTGTGTATTATTACTTGCAACTTGCAGTTGCATGAAGCATGAATTTGATGTGACCAAATTAAACAAAGTAAAA
Source organism: Leuresthes tenuis (assembly GCF_036924035.1). Taxonomy (NCBI): domain Eukaryota; kingdom Metazoa; phylum Chordata; class Actinopteri; order Atheriniformes; family Atherinopsidae; genus Leuresthes; species Leuresthes tenuis. The sequence continues at coordinate 8,586,017 of NW_027325361.1, read as the reverse complement.
TCTACTTTCCAAATGGCTTGAATGTTGTTAAATGCTTCTTGTGCCTTACAGATCATCTGCAGCTCTGAACCACCACTGTGGAGAAGTCTGTAAAATGTTTGCTCAGTTTACTCCCTGATACGTTTTTCTCTTATCTCGCAAGACCCTTGTCTCTTGCTCTCTTTTGATCTGTTCCCCAGACATCTCGGTGACTTTGATTGTTGCGTTGAGTCAGGGCAAAGAGCTAAAATACGGATAGTGTTGCACCACATACATACAAAGGGTACATCTGGGTCCATCTGTTCAGCATCACTGTCAACATTCTGTTAACATTCAACATAGTCTTTCACCTTTTGTCATTGATTCTGGGCAGGATGTTAAGCATGAGTCAAAGCGCAGGTATAAAGGCAAATGTCATTGCAGTGTGAGGCTGTCAAATGCCGACCAGGAGTGGTAACATTTTTAGGGGTTAAATGACAGAATCAACAGGAACATCCTCACGTCACAATTTTTCCTCTCTTTTGTCTTTTTTAGTAGAGAGGCTTCTGTCCTTGGCTTTCAAATTCTGACCAGGCGTCATTTAGTTCCATGAAAATCATCTTGGCATATTGTTCATATGGTTGTCCTGTTGCCTGTGAAAAAAGAGCAAAAGCACACACAGTTAAACACTTGAAAAAATCTGTGTCAGGCATGTTGCACTTTTAGCGTTTCTATAGTAGAAAGTTGTTTTTTCTTTCTTCTGGCAAACACAAAGAAGATGTTTTGACATTAAACACATGATAGAAATCCTCAAAAGAAACATAACCTTAGATTCAATTGACAGTAAACAATGTGGCAGCATTTTCTCTTCTTGTGAAATTTGGTATTGGTTCAAATTTAGTGCTGATTCACTCATAAGACTTTGGGCTGCAAGGACACATGTTTGCACACGTAACAACTCAAGTAATATACATGTGACAAAGACTAAGACAAGGAGAGAGGGGTGATGTAATGTCTGAGGAGCCATTAGAACTGCAAAGGTTGACTCCTCAAAGCCAGCAAAGAAAATGATTAAAATTCTGCTGTCATGCAGTAATTGATCTGTGGGTATTGATCCTGTGATAGGGTCACTAAAACTCTGCGTGATTGGCTGCATTTTGGTTGGTGCCTGCTCTTTCGTCATGTTAAAAAGGAGGACGGATAAAAGAAGGAGAACCATAGAATTTTCTTCCTGCGTGACAGATCTTGTAGAGAAAAGAAAGTCTGGCCTGAAGCTGATACCACAGGTAAGGACATTTTACTGGAAGATGCTAAGATCCAGATTTTAAAATTCTGATTTTGTTACAGATAGAGATACCAATATATTCTCTGTTCCAAAGAGGAACTTCCTTTGTTGAGTTCTTGGGCTGTGAATAAGTCTCCTTTCACTTTATGTATTTCACAGATTCTGTATCTTCTGGCTTTCAAACTGCAGTTGCTGACAGTGATGTCCACCTCCTGCCTGGAAATCACTTTTACATGAAACAGGAATTTTGAACAAACGGAGAGCAAGAACAGTCACTTAAACAAGAAGAATGTACCATCTCCTTCGTCTCTTGATACTGATTGTAGTTGAGTCTGTGACAGCAACTCCACAGGCCACAAACATAAAAAAAGATGACATCAATGTTTTCCTAACTATGGCGTGGCAAGTAGCCAGCCACCTCCATCCTAACTCCAGCTGCTATGTCTGTGGTCTGATGCCCTACACAGCTGGAGAGGGTTTACCCCTAATGGCACTGCCAGCCTCTGACTGTGACACCTGTCACCTGATGCATATTCACCCAAATAAGCCTTATTCTCATCCTGAATGCCCCAACATTAAAATGAGACCACTTGACTGTTCTAACGGACGTGGAAATTGCAACAGGTGTGTCCAAACACCAAAACCAGTTCCCATACTGCTAATTCCACAGAAGTTCACTTGGTGCCTTGAGAATGATGGCCAGACATCCGTGGGGTATTCAGACTGCCTTAGTACATTTAAATGGAGTCCTGAACAGACCAGGACTGAGTGGAAGTCTCTGGATTCTGCTCCTCACCAGTGTTTGGAAGCAGCAGGAGAGCCTCGGCTCAATGCTTTAGCTCACCGCTCTGCCAGCTGCTCAATCTCCTCTCCTGTAGGCATGTACTGGGTGTGTGGGAATCTTGCATATCCATATCTTCCGGTGGATTACAAGGGTCGCTGCAGCTTGGCATACGTGGTTCCAGCTATGAGAGTGACACACTCTCTGCCAAATAAACTGTCTCGTAACAGAGTACAACGTGGAGCTTCAGATATATTTGGGACACATCATCAGTCACCTTTTAAGAATGCACTTGGTCCTCTTATTCCGTTTTATGGAGTTATGTCAGCATTAGATCAAATTGCTGATTTGTCTCATTCAATAGAAGTCATAGCTAACATAACTGGAAAGGCTCTCATGCTCATTTCAAATGAGCTTGCTTCTGTTAGATTACTGGCTTTACAAAACCGAGCAGCTTTGGATTTTCTATTAGCTGCCAGGGGTGGAACTTGTGCAGTTATCGGCTCTGAATGCTGCACCTTTGTGCCTGACTATAATGTTACAATTGGTGAGATAGTCAACCACCTCCATGAAACTGCAGCTTCTGTTCACCAGGATAGTAGTTCAATACTTGATTTCTTAAAGCCTGCATTTGAATACCTCAGTTATCATACTATTCAGGTGCTGGTTATTTTGGTTGTTTGCATTTTGTCCCTGTCCATCTGTGTTTCATGTGTAAAAAAGATCTTGTTCAGTATGAGGTAAAGCAAAATAAACTTTTTCATGTCCTGCAAAAAAAATGTGACCTTTTTCTCTTTCTATTCTCTTTCAGACATGCCCCCCTTTCCATTAATCTGACAGCAACTCACTGTATTGGTGTCTGAAACCGCAACAGGGTACTTTTCCAAAACAAATTCCAACAGAAATGTCAGATTTAGGGACATTTAAAGATCACTTTCAACGTGGTCCCAGTCTGACCGCAGTGCTTCCCAATAAATTTACTTATTCATAGCACTTAATCTAAACTAAAGAAAGAAAAAAAAACTTCAGTGTTCAATAATCTCTGTTTTTGATCTGACTACATCGTCTTCTCTCATTCAAAGTAGACAGCACAGAGATAATGGTTGAGACAGTGAACCCCAGTGAGGCGAAAGATAAGGGCTTTTTTCATACATAGCACCAACACATTAAGTTGGCAAAAGATAAAAGGACAACAGTGCCTGCGTTAAATGGATTTAATTGTGCATGGACAAAATGCTTTTGTGTGATGGTAAAGACCTTAAGAATCTATTTACTGTGTTGTATCTGGGCTTGCCTTAAAGTATCAAAGAAAATATCTAAATAAATTACAATAACAGAATGTGCTGGGTTCCACCTGATTGATGTAAGTTTGAAATACTTCATTATCTTATCTATTTGTCAGTTGGCTTTTTGCTGCTGGGCAGAAAACACACGATGGGTTCAATCAAAAAATATCTAAACTGCCTGTTTTGACTTTATACAAAGCTAAAAATAGTAGTGAACCAAATAGTTAAGTTGCAAAGCAAAATGACAAAGTTAAAGAAACGTCTCTACACATGCCCTAAAGCAGGGAAACTCCAAACCTGGCTGAAGATATGTGTATATGTAGCTCTTTTACTATGAGATTACAAGCCATTGTTATAAAATTGTTACAAAACTTATAACAGAACTTAATTATAGCCTCATTCCAGTACTGGTCACACACTTAAAAGATGGAAATTAGTAGAGACAATACAACGTGATTAAGGTAAAAATATTTTTCAAAATAAGCTATGTAAGCTATAATGTAATGTGACAACTGAAAAATGCTGAGTATACATATACAGTCGGTTGAAAGAAGTATTTAGCTGCTTTTAAACAATAATGTCCTGATAACTAATTAATTTAGATATTGCCTCTTTTTTCACTATATCGCTTGATGAACAGCCTTTAATTTTGTTGTACCCACTAGAGTACTTTGGTTTAGAACCAGAAAAGTCCTCCATTCTCTTGTTGCTAGTATATCAGTAGAGAAAGAGATTCTCACTGTTTTAAGTTTGAGTTGATGGGTCATTATCTGCCTCACCTTATCTGGGTGAACCACCAGGACTGCTTTACGGTAAACCTTCTTGACCTGCTCTGGAGTAACAAGGTCTGCCATGCCCACAGGCTTCCAGCGGGTCTCTCCCTCCCACAGCACAGTGTGCATGGTGGACAGCAGGGCACGGATATTACGCTCTTTCCCTTCAATCCAGTCCAGGATCTGGGATACAAAGGGGGGGGCAGACATGGAGAACCATTAACCAGCCAGGACCAGATTAGATATGACTATTAGCTTTAATGCATTGAGAAATTTGGGCTACAGTGAAATGCTAAAGAAGTGATTAGACTAACCAAAGTTTGGTCATGGGGGAAGCAGACTATACTACTCCCGGGAATAAAACAATTGTTTCTACTGAATTACAATGGATAAATAACAATAAAAACAGTTGAAATCATATCAGGCCCTAATTCTTACCCAGATGTTGTGACCAAAAAGTCATTGAAACATGATGATGTTTCTCAAACAGTGACAAACTAAACTTTATTTTCATTTGAATCAGAAAATGCATCCTGCCTTTATTTTCTCAGGGTCCATCTCTTTGGCCATCTCCTCCTTCCTCATCTCTGCAATAGTCCTGGGCCCTTTCTTCTCTTTGGTGCCTGCAAAGCCCTGACCAGACAGCAGGTCATCAAAGTTGGCATCTGAGGCTCTGGGCTTTGAGCCTGACACAAAACACACAGACAGAAAACATACTTTTTAAACTCTGACACTTCTCATTATATTCCTTGATGCAGTGTACTAAGGGCATGTAAAAATGAAAAAGTTCATTTCTTTTTAAAAAGACTTTTAAAAAATGCCAAATTTAATTTAAATTTCCTGTTAAAAATTTACAAGACAACAATCCATATCTGTCTTAATCCACATCTTCTTCTCACCCATTCCAGTCTGTGTTTTGACCCCTGCACTGGGAGAGCCTCCTCCCATTGCAGAGAAGCTGACATTATAGTTTGGTCGGTTTTGGGGGGAAGTGTGAGGCATGGAGGTGTGGCTAGGGCTGGGCTTTGGCTGTGGGGTAGGACCCTGTCCTTGGGCTTGCCATGCTCCACCACCTCCACTGCCAGGCTGCCATGAGGGAAAGCTGGCTCCTGTGTGGGGTTGCCAGCCTCCTGCATGCTGAGGAGATGGCGGGGGCCGTGAAGGAGAACCCATTGGTGGGAACGAAGGGGTTGTTCCTGTGGGAGTGGTGGGCTTGCTAGAGAAGCCAGAGCCTCCTGGTGAAAAAGACAGCAATTATGGCATGTGAGGCTGTAGCATAGTGACAAATATTTAAGGAAATGGTGACTGTCAGACCTCCGAGGCTTCCACCCAGGTTGCCGATGTCTGCAAATGGATCCAGGGTGTTTGGCTTGGTTTGGTGGGTTGGGGTGCTGTGCACTGAGCCTGTGGGACTGGTAGTGGCTGACCGACTGCCCATACTGAAGCTTCCTGATAAATTAATCAACAGACAGTAGCGCAGGAGCGGGTATCACATTAACATTCAGTGCTTTGTGTGTTTGTGTATTCACACTCTGTGTGTGTGCCTGTGAGTACCTGTGTTTGTGGTAGCAGGTCTGTTCCAGTCCCATCCTCCCATGGCATTTTGCTGCTGAATGTTGACAGTTGGGGTGGTGGGCGGGACAGGTGAACTCCGACCTGTTCAGGCCCATAAAGGTTTGTTACAGTGAGAGCACACAAGGAATGCCAACTAAGAGACAAGAACCAACACAGCTAGAGAAAATATTATAGCTGAGTATATCTCAGTAGAAGCTGTTTTAAATAAACAAGTTTATTGAAACTTGTTGGTTTCAGGCCAGATTTAGATCCGTGTTCAACACAACAATGCAGTCTATAGATCATAAGTTTTATCAAAAAATAAAAATAATGGCCTTGCTGTGTGAAGTTGAAATGATAGCAATGTATCTTGAGAAAATGTTGTTAAATGATGCAGAATGAATGGTGCTGGGATTGCAAAATCAAGCTGCGCATGAGCTGCAAACTATCAACAGACATCATGCAAACTCAATCATTGAAAAGCATAGATCTAAGTATAAATCTAAAAAAAGATGCATTGCAGTCTATATTTTCCAACAAGCATATTTTTTATGTAACTTTTGGCAAGTGCACAGAAATACAATTAGTGTATATAATGGGTTATGGTTGAACTGTAAAAGCGTAAAAACACGCCTCAGAAAAGCAGCAAAAGACACGCCTTACCCAGGCTTGTAGGCTGCAGGGTGGGTGATGGAGAGCGAGCAGCATGCAGGAAGGGGTCTGTTTGCCCCACATTACCTGGTCCGAGGAATGAACCCTTCGGCATGGGACCACTTCCAAAGGGATCAAACGCTGTGGGAGCCAAAAATAATCACCAGTGTTATTGTGTTTCCAAGGAGTTATGTGACATATTATTCATTTGAACCAATTGTATTGCCTATTTCACACGTTTGCATCACAAAATTCAGTTGCATGATAAAGTACATAGAAATGGACTTTGACTAAACAAATAACACTCAAACAGTTGTACCTTCCCATGAGGGAACAATTAATTCAAATTGTATGAAGAAATGTTACAGGAGAATGTCAGTTCAAGAGCTGAAGGGAAGAGAGTGACGCAACAAGACAGTGGCTCAAAGTACACAAAGTATTTTTTCGGGTTGTGATACATGAAATTAACTTTAAAATGATCTCACCTGGTGGAGCAGGAGAGGGACATGGTGAGGCAGTGTTTGGGGCTACTTTGTGTGGAGTGGACTGGGTGGATGAGGGTCCACTGGTTGGCTGAGGCGGAGCCCCAAACAAGTCTCCAAGGAGGTCAGTGGCTGCAGCTGCTGAGGACGAAGGCTGAGATGAGGGGCATGAGCGGTTGATGTCCTCACCATCCAGGCCAAGAAGGTCCATTTCTTCGGCAGGTTCACGTGTGGCTGGCTGGGCAGCTGGGGGTTCAGGTTTCTGTGGGGCTGTACTGATGCTGCTTCGCTGGCTAGAGAGCGAGAGCATTTCATCATCCGAGGGCTCACTCTCCTCGCCATGGCTCCGACTGTCTGGGCCTCCGTGGGGCCGGCTTGGTTCTATAAAGGGATAAGATAAAAACAGAATGAAGGAGGTTGGAGATGGAAATGAGAAAGGTGCATCCACAGTGGACAAAGAATAGACCGGATGAGATAAAAGCAGACACAGGGCATTAATTGGACAAAAGGCAGACAAAAACACAGTGAAGGCCTACAAGGAAAAGGAGCAAGAGTAAAGTAGAACAATGGGAGTCTATGGAGGTCCTAATAATTTGTGCCTTGTAGTTCCACACTCACAAAATGAGCTTTTCTTGGTTGTAGCTTTTATCTATTTAGAGGGGGTGTAATGTATTTATCTTGACAATAATCCAATCCATACAAACTATATGCTTTTAAAGAGGGGATGGGGTGTATATATGGTAGACCTCAGCTACAATTAATTGAAAGCAATATTTCACCTTGGTAGAACATTATGGATTTATCTGAAGCTGCTAGGTTTGCCTTTCTAGCCATTTTTAGTGGGATTGGGTGTGTCCCTTGTTTTCTAGACAAAAAAAATCTTAAAATTATGTCTCTGGATACAGAAAAAAAAAACACATTTGCCTGTATCATATATCACAGATGTGTGTTAAAGAATTTAGTAAGACTGGTAATTAATTAAAGTCCCCAAAAGTTGATCAATTATGGCCCAAATTTCCACCAAGGTGATATGTCACTGTATAACTAGAGTGGGTTTAATTTCAATTCAATCAATGCAGCTCATTAATAGAAACAGCCAGTTGGATTTTACAATTACAGAAAATGGTTCTGTCAATATTATAATCTCCTTCAGGGGAGCATATATGATTGAATTGAACCAAGCCCAGTTCAATTCACTGTATATTTCCTTCAACAGATCTGTGGTCTCCTTCTGTCTTACCCTCCAGATCCAAGCCCTCCATCTCATCTTGCAAGGACAAAAATGAGTCACATTAGTTTGTATGTAAATGCATTTTTGCACACTATTCTACTGGTATTTCAGTAATATTCATTCAACTGTTCACACTGTTTGTTTAGCCTACATTATGAGTGCATTTCTGTTCATAGAGTAGCCAATACGGGTGTCTGTATGACATTGTTCCATTGTTCTGCAGTTTTTACCCATCTGATGTGTCAGTCATTTTTGGCTGAGGGTTAAATTTGTGTTTGTGTTAGTTGGGGTTTGGTTTTTTAATTAAGGGTTAAAGTAGCATAATTTGTTTTAGGCCTTTGTTAGCAGTTACATAAACCTAAAATTGATATAGCACACAAAGAACAATTAACTATTTTGAAACTATTCAGAAGTTTTTTCTTAAAATGACTTTTATTTTTAATAGACATATTTATATGCAACTAGCTAGCACAGAGATCCCACTTTATTCTCTTTAATTGTTCATTGGTATTGTGAGCTGCAAATTGACACAGAACTTTTCTTTCTATAACTTTTCTTTCATAATCTTCTATATCTGACTGCTGCTACTACTATGGTTTATTAAATTTCACTATTCAATAAAGATTTAACTGTTTGCCCACTTTCAAACACCGACATAATGCGTTATTAGCCTTTGAGTCAACAGTTCAGAGTGATGTTAACTTTGCTTTCTCTCAACCTTTTGAGACGTCTTACAAACATAGCTGATAATGTCTGAATATTGTTTGAAACCTACTGTAGTGTTTTTTCCAGATTTAACTTAAAGGGGAACTAGGTATTTTTAAACCTAGACCTTATTTCTGGCATGAAATACGTTTATCTACTCACCGAGAACAGTAACGGAAGCTATTTAGAAAACTCGCGATCAGGTATATCCATATAATGGAGTGAACGCGGCAAAAATGATGCAGCCTCTAAATAAGGCATTATCTGTCTTTATTTCACCAATACTTTAAGGACCACTTCATCAACATGCATGGCTGCAGCACAGCTCATTCACTCCGGTAAGAACGTCCATCTTATTCAAAGTCGTCGTTCACATTGTCAAAATTTGATAAATATCCTGCCATGTTGCACAAAACTAGCAGTAGCAAACTCCGTGTGAAGTTAGCCGACTGTCACAGAGAAAGGAGTAAATAAACTGTGCTCCAGGGGGGCGTGTGGATGAAGTGGTCCCAGTAGAGTGCCTGTGTAGAAATCCCTTCATTAGCTCTCCTATAGCCGCAAGTAGCCACATAACAGTATCTATGAGCTAACAGAGCAGTAGTACACGTTCGTTCGTTCATTCGTCTTAGATAAACATATTTCATGCCATAAATAAGGTCTATGTTTAAAAATACCCCTTTAAGTGTCTTTAGCTTGTCTGCTATCCTGTAGTCCAGTTTTGATAAGTGAAGCGGTTTTGGATCTGGACTGCAATTTTAGTCGTCAGGCGTCCCATTCATAACTGATAACATGTCTTTGTTTGTGGTGTTCCTTCTTAAATTTAATGCACAGTATTGATTAAATATTATTGTTTAGTGCAGCCTCCTCAATTACCTGCTATAGCCAGTGCATCCTGATGCTCCTGATGACAGGAGAACAGCACATTAGGGTTCAGGTCTTTACAGGGAAACTGCTCCCATGGCGGTGTCAGGTCTTTCTGCTTGTCCACTCCTTCTACCTCCACATCGAGTATCACATGAAACAGTTGGGGATACTTCTCAGGCGAGTCACAGGCATCAAGTTCTGGTCTGAGAGGAAAAATAAGATGTGTGGAAAAGAAAATTTGCTTGTAAGAGATAGAAAGAGGTTACACAATTGTTTACATACTGAAACTCATGACATCAATCAGATCGTTTCCATTTGTGAGTTTGAGATAAAACACTGTTCTTACTTGTTAAACTTCAACATGGTGGTTCCGGGAGCAATAAAGCCAGTGTGGAACTGAATCTGGAAGATCTGGGTGTTGGAAACCTAACAAGAACAGGACAACATTTTTTTTCCGGATAATAACACTTTACTTATCTACTTAAAAAATACTTTTTTAACACACACACACATTCAAGATAGGTAAAAAAAACAACAGCATATTTGGACATAGTAATATCTGTATCAGAAAATACTTAGTGACCACAAATTCACAGTCACCAGGTCTCCCCACTAATATCAACTTTTTTGGGCCAGTTCTCTGTGAGGTCACTTACAAATATTAGTAGTCACTTGTAATTATCTTGTTTTTTTTTTTCATTTTTAAAGTGTTGTTGGTTACTGTGGGTTAGCTCTCCATAAGTTCTGCCTCTCTCTCTTATATCTATCTATGAATGAAAAATGGTAATTTCTTCTGAACCACGGCCAATCACAACGCTGTTCCCTCTGTTTCTATAGTTACTTCACAACTTCAAGTGTGGGACATTTTAAAGCCAGTGTTCTGATTCTGGATGTTTGTGGCACTGATATACATACAAGACTCACTGTACAGTTCTTGACAATGAGGCTAAAGGGCATTAGATTAATCAAAACATGACAGACATTAGCTGAATCTAGAAATCTTGATGTACTATGGGCAATGTGCTTTGTATTCCACTCCATTCATTTCTTAGCGATTTAAATTATTAAAACAATATAAACTATCTATAATAATCAACTACTACATTGGAAGTAACATAAGTAACATCAGTCAAATTTAGATTTCTTTGATTTGATTTGATCAACTGTTGACTGTTCAACAATGATTATGCCAACATTGTCACTGTGCTCTAGTTAGATCTTGCAGCTGTGGCATGTTAAGTCTACCTTGGCCTGCAGACGTCCTCCAATTGTAGACCTCATGTGATAGACAGAAACCACAACGTCTCCTTGTACACTCACACCCAGTGGAAAAACTACCTTCCCCTCCTGGATCCTGTGCTCTCTGGGCATGTGGCGATAGTAAAAGGAAGAAGTGTGGACAATTAAGGGCAATTAAGAATAAATAGGGTCACAATTGAGTGAGAATAATGGGGGAAATCACAGAGAGCAAAAGGGAAACAAATACATGATAACACTTTAATTATACTTTAATTTATACTATTCTATGCTTAAAAGACCTCTACATATAAAAAATAGAATTCCACTATGCAATTCTAATGCAAAAAAACAACAACTCTGCACTGTGATGCAATTACTTTTTAAAAACTCTCTGCGGTGTTACAAAAATGCCACATAATAAGATAATTTGCTCTTTTTTCTAACTGTTCGTCACATTACTATTACTTACCTCATCCTTTCATATTCTTGTGCAGTGGTGAAAATTTTGGTCTCTCCAATGAGGACGTCACAGAAGGGCCGACAGCCGCTACGCTGCTTGTTGAAACAGGGGACTGGACTTATAGTGAGGGCCTTGATCACCAAGGGTTTAGAGTGGGGAAGGCTGGGCTTCTCTGACACCATGCTACATACATAACCAATATATCTGCATGGAGACAAGGGCGGTCTAAATGACAATTTCTTGTTTGATGATGCAGACATTTGTATTATGCTCACACGTCATTAGTCACGCACACACAAACAAAAAATTTTTTGGATACAAAAAGGCACATATAGAGACACTAATTTCTGCCTAACTTCATTTTGCTGTTTACTGACACTGACAGCCTTACTTTATGGAAAAAAAAGACAACAGAATTTAGCATTGTGTCGTCTTTTTCTTACTCTCTGTCACAAATCAGTGTTCCGTGATACAAACCTGCGGTGTGAAGGCCAGAGGCCAGAACCTGGTCTCTTGGCGCTGAGGAGCTGCATGGCAGGAATTGGGTTGTTGAAGAGGTGGCAGAAGCAGAACATGGCACAGACCAAAACACCAGAGGGAGCACGGCCATCCTGTAGCAATGCAACAAGACAGATGCTATAACATTTTATGAAATCATTATAGATCACTTTCACTAATCTTTGCTGTGGTGAAAGCAAGCTGGAGTACATTTTCTTCTTACCACTACAGCATTTTTTTTTTTCAAGTTCTGGAAATGATGTTAAAGAGAAAGCATTTTTGCTTACGTATTAGTTTATTCAGTATAACAGTTTAAACTCAGAAAGTACTGAGCAACTGGGAAACAAATATATGCAGTTAATGGTGGACTTACTTTGTTCTCTAAATGTATTCACAGCAACAGTATAAATTCAATTTCAGTTCATCCCAGGTTGCAAGCAAACAAAAACTTTATTGTGATCTGAAGCTTTGAGAACTGTTTTTTTTTTTCAAGTAGCTGTTTGGTGGTGATTATGCAGGAAGGAATTTGCCAAGCCACAGCCAAACCGCAGCAACTTGGCAATAACATGCACCACCACCTGCCAGCGTACTGTACTGCTGTCACTGAATTACAACAGACAGTTTCACTGATTACTCTGATGGTCGTTGAACTACAGAGTAAAGTATATGGGTTGCTGGTTGTGCTTGAAATATGCCTAACTTGTGCTTGAGATTGTGGTGCCACACACTACAAAAGAAAGTTTTCCAAACTTCCAATCACTCCTTACACAAAAGAAATTTATTTTATTCAAACAGCTCACTGTAGAATCTCTTTCATCAAACACAAAAGCCTCAAGTAAAATTCAAGAGATTCAGGATTACAAGACTGTCCTCTACAACCTGCATACTAAAATGTGACATGTGTCCACATTTTCATGGCAAAAAGTAAGACAGAGTTACTTAATGATTCTTGCTTAATTATCTTTTCAGCTGCCAAGCAAGAATAGGCATCAAGAAACTGACAAAACTGATAGAACTGAACAAAAACAATGCAATCAGCTTTTCAAACTGTGTTCCAACATTTTTAAAAACAACCAATACTACCGCATCCAGTAATGACTACAGGAGATGACAACCAGTGTTCATACTTCATATAACAGATTGGGGAGATCACTTTGCAAGTTCTGTTTTATGAAGAAACGTTAAGATGGCCGCTTAGAGATTCTAATCAATAAACAACCACATTTTAAAACATTGAACTTCTTTAGAAGACATTTATTTAGTTTGGTGTCTGAAAAGTGACAATTATTGAATGCTGGCAATAAAACAAACAATGAAAGATTGTTCGATTAGAGGAATTACAAAGGGTTTGTTTGGTATGTTTCAGCTAGTTTTCTGGCAGCATTTTTCATACACTGTGTTTGGACTCAAAAGTGGGTCACTGGACAAAACCGGCTCCAGTAATATTTGGATGTGTTGTGAGTAAAAAAAAATAGGTCCGGCCACTTCAAAAGTCCATCAATGTGTACCTTAATTGTTCACAATTAAGTGACATATGTGTAAAATCTAGGAAAGATTATAGAATATTCCTACAATTTCAAATTCCCTTTTGAAAACCTGGTTACTCCAAAAGCAATCAGAGTCCAGACAATCAATAAAAACTAAACCAATTTGGATGATGAATGTTGATTTAAGTATGTGAGTGTCCCCTTACCGAGCAGGTGATGACACACACATTCTTGGGATTCTGTTTGAGCCAGTTGTGCATGTTCTTACACACAGCAAACAAGTTGTGGAGGCTGGGAGCTTGTCGTGATGGCCAATTACACTCTGAAACCTGGAAAGGGGTTGACACAGGGAGCAGGAGGAGGAGAAAGTGAGAGAGACAGATAAACAGGTGGGAAAAAGAGCAGAGGAGAGGGAAAAAGCATAGGCGGAAGAAAAAGAAAACCAAAGAAAAACAGAGAGACGAATGAAGGGAGGAAAAAAAGAGGAATCAAGAGCAGAAGAGAAATGGGAGGTGGAGGCATGTCCTGAAGCTGATTTCCTCATTGCAGATTCAAAGGACAGCAGAGGTTAATCAGAATTAGATGGTCCAATCAGTTTTAAATAGCCATTTAAATTATATAAATTCAATTTGCTAAATGGCAGCTTCAATATTCAATTGACAAATACTAGGTTAAAGTTGCTTAATCAGTAGTTCAGTATCTAACTCAAATTCCCAGAGAGAAACGCTTCTCTGAGGCTCTGAGCTTCTCTGTGAAGCTTTTGTCTCTGGTAAGTGGGAACACTCAAATGTGAAGCATTCTGGATCAGGAGCACTAGGAGGCGTTAATAGCTAATGTGTACCAAAAAATAAATCCTCATGTCAACTGATAATGACACGGTCATAAATTAACTTAAAAAACATTGTTTTGACTGAAAAGAAATCCATTTTCTGCTCAACATTCTGTCTTAAAATATGTACTAGAAATAACAGTAGACTCATTTTCATAATCACCACTACAGCACTACCAACAAAGCTTAAACAGTGAATGAGCCTTCATATGTCACTCCAGTGCTGCTAAAAAGAAGGGAGGGAAAGTGGTGCAACACCCACCAGCACCTAGTATTTTGGGCCTTATCCATAGTTTCAAGAGATATAATCGCACTCACCCTGTTGGAGAATTTGGCGCCTCTGTAGTTACGCTGTGACAGGTTGAAGACAGTGTAGTGGTCAGCATGGCGACTGTCAAGGAAGGAGCGGATGTCCTCGACATGGTTTTGGTAGCCAATCTGTACTGACTCTGCAGGATAGGTCATTACTGAAAAAAAAAGGCATTTCTAAGGCATTTTTATGTTTCTCAAGCTGACACAGATGGAGAATGACTAAATAATTTAATACTGTGGACAGCAGGCATTAAAAAGGTGCACTGGAAATTGAAACATAGTGAATGGGTCCACATTCAAGCATGATTATCAGAGGTAGCATAATGTAAAACCCGCTGTCAACAATTGACCAGCTGACTGTGCCATCTAAAATGCTGCTGCTCCGCACTCACGTGATGTTGTCAGCAAATCAGCTGTACATGGGGAGGTCAGCTAAAGCTACAGACATCTGTTTTATCTGCACGTGTTGAAACTGTGCATGTGGAAACATCTCAGAATTAGACACGAGTGCCTGAACAAAATATACTGAAATCCTTTACTGTGATTTCAGTATGAGAATGTTTACATTGTCAACCAGAAAGAGTTTTTCTTGATTCATTATATTTGTGACATTTATTAAGTGTCCAGACACATACATGTACACACAATCTATTATCGACAACCAAATGTTTTTACCTATGATCCTTGATGTTATGTAAGCAATGTCCAGTTCTCCTTTTGTGTACCTGAAATAGAAAAAGTCCCATGCGGTTGAAAACGGAGCATATGAAAGAAATCATAGCTGTAAGAGGACAACAATGCAAGTAGAAGCTACAATACAAGTAGTTTTATCATTATTACAAATGCAAGTGTTTTGTATAGTTTTGATAAATCACACAAAATCCCCCTCTTTGTATCTCTGAGCATTTCAGTTAAGAAATACCCATAAAACATATTGACTGTTTTAGCAAAGAAGGCACAATGCACTTCAAAAATAGCTTTGGAGCTGGAAGCTTCCCTGTGTCTGGCTGTGGGGAAGTTATCTTTTTTTCTTTTCAAGCAAACCACTCTATGCTGTAGTGAAATGGATCAAAGGGGTGCCATATGTGAATTATTCAGATGAGCATAATTGCCTTTCATTGCCACAATTAGCCATTCCATATGGCTTCTCTTTTTTCTAACTGGGAGCAGCTGCAGTGCACAAACACAAACAAGTAGTTCTGCACAAAGCAACAGTGTATTGTAATAATATGAAGCAGGTGTAGTGTGAATATATATATATGTGTATATATATTCCTTCTTGTAACTGACAGCACCAGAATAAAACACATTTGTAGGCTACTGTGTGTTTAATTGCATTGATTTTGTTGCCTACTGTGAAAATCCCGGAAGCTACTGATGTGGGACAAGCAGCTCTGTGTGGTTATGGAGCAGTGCCATATGGCCTTGATGCAATCCTAGTTCTGGTTATGTAACGCTGTACTCCTCAACTAGTCTGTTTAAGACTTAGATACAGCTAAATGTGTTTTTCCCGTTGGATGCAAGGTCCCTCTCGCATTTTCAAAAGAAAATGTGATACATGTTATTTGTGGGGTATAGCAGATAGCAGTTGATCTGTAGAAACAGCCTGAAGTAAAACTATCCAAAAGGTGTGCGTGTGTGTGTGTGTGTGTGTGTGACTAACATTAAAAAGGTGTTGTGGAAAGAATACAGATTATACAGTTAAATTTAATACATTCATTCAAAATGTTTCCTTTTAACTTCAGATGAGATACTGTAACATATTTATCATCTTGCAGGGATGAGAAATGTATAAAAATATAATATTACAAAACATTTTTGATAGTGTTAATGTGCTGTGAAAATCTGTTACCTGCAGCTGTCCTGAAATAAACAGTCAGTCATTAGAGGACAGAAGCAGGTCAGGTGTCAGGTTTAAATGGTCATGGCCAATAGCCGTAGAGTATGCAAATGAGCAGTGTCCTTAACCTCTTAAGGATAAAGTTGCAGGCAATTTAAATCCACTGCAAGATGTGGAACAAAGCGAGTCAAAGGACAGATTTTGAAAGAAGGGAAAATCTTACGATTGGGAATTGTAATTTTTCTAACAATATTAGATCCAGTCACTACAATGGATACAATAAGGTGCTGCTGGATGTATGTCAACTGTATAATTTCATGGTGGAATGGCTTTCCAAAGCCCTGTGATGGACTGGTGACCTGTCCAGGGTGTACCCCGCCTCTTGCCCAATGATGGCTGGGATAGGCTCCAGTCATCCCCCACAACCCTGTTTTCTAAAGGCTGTTTGTTTTTATTTCAATGCAAAACACTACAAATGTTGGGCTATATTCAGGACATTGTATACTTGAATATTCCCAGATTTTCAGTCAACATGAGTCAACGTGACACTTAGAGTCCAACTGTAAACTCGTCAAATTATGAAATTGTGCTACCTGCAGTCAAAGAAAAAATTTCACAAAGTGACTGTGGTCTTTTGTTTGCTGAAAAATCCCAGAATATAGTAAATAGTAGATTGGCTCATATTTTTACTTGCAATGCAAGGCAAATGAACTCCAGGATAAGCAACAAGAATGCTAAACAAACAAACCTTAAATTTGAACTCAAGGTAACACAATAGCTCTGATGATACAAAAAAGACTATTTTAAAATGTGTGATTAATGTATCACACATTGCCAACGGCTTTCTCCATGAGGAAAGTTTTAAGGTATGATTTGAAGGTAGGTATAGATTTGATGAGCTGGATTTCAGTGGGAAAAGAGTTCCACAGAAAGGGGGCTTTAATGGAAAAGGCCTGCGTTCCCGTAGGTGGTTGGGGGGGGGGACATTCCAGGTCAATAAGTCTGAGATGTATTCTGGGGCAAGGCCATTCAAGGCTTTAAATGTGTGCAAAATACAAAATATAACTGAGAACCAGCTCAGGGAGGCAACCACAGGGATGTGTTCATGTCTTTTGTCCCAGTACTGAGTCTAACTACAGCGTTTTGAATCAACGGATGATGACTGAGGGAGTTAATCATACATAAATTTTTTGTAAAATCAGCAGTTAAAAGTAAAATTCCCTCCAAGTTTACCTGATAGTGAATAAGTGGTTTGAAATATTTGAGACCCGTTAGTTTCATATCTGTGTTATGAGATTGTTGGCAAGAAAGCAGTTTTTTTTTATCCACTGTTGAAATTTAAAACCTGCTTGTTTTTCTCTTTCATAAAGCATAAAATAATATGGAATCACAGGGGTTTATAAATCTCATTGATTAAGGCTTTGTAATTAAATTGAGCACAGTCTTTACTCAAGACATTACTGACACCTGTGTTTATCCACTATGTCTGTTGACTGCATATTTCAACCTGTCAAACTTTCGTATTACCATTTTTAAAATCCACCTTGCTTGCAAAAACAACAACCTCCAATCTACAAAGAATTTTTTCACAACAGTTGTCAAATTTCTCTTCTCTACACCAAGAAAATAGTCTTCTGTGAGTAGTTTGAAGAGGCCCACTGCAACCTGAGCCTAGTGCTGCCCAATACATTTATGAATGATTTTAAAAAGACAAACAGACCAGTGAGTTTATTTATAGTTCAATCCCCAGTCCCTTCATATGTCAAGAAACCTTGGATGAGACACCTAAAACCATTTGCCTCTGATGTGCTGACACAGAAAAAAAAACCCACTGCATGTATAAAATTAGAACCGCTGTTTGTCTTAGATTTGTAGTTTTATACAGGTTTGCATGAGTGAAAGCCTGAAAGGCCAACTTTACATGTTTATACACCCCATGAAGGCAGCGGCACCAACACAGGGCCTTATGCTTAAATGTTCCTACAAGAAAGTAAACATCAGAGCATAAACTTTTAAGCCATTTTACACAGGCAGGGAGGTGCAGTCTTTGGTGACTTCACACACTCTCAGGCAAACACTGAGACACAGTGTAAGTAGGTTAGATCCCAGTGGATATTAGATTTGGGCTGACAACAGTGCCTCCTTGCTCTTTAAAATTTCTTTCTTATTTGAGATGGATTGTTTTGTCGCTTGTCCTTTTAATTATTCATAGGTTAACAAATGAAGAGCATTTAATGTTTGCACTTAAACTCTGATTTAACTTCTTTCTCTCATTTGCTGCCAAAACAAAAGATGACAAAATAGTTTCTAGAATTAGCGATTCAATTAATTTACAATTTATTAGATTTTTTTTTCAACCTAAATCGTGTTGTTGTTGCTGCTGTTGTTTGTTTGACTTTTCACAGGATACACTGACAGTTTATGTTCTGTTAATGGTCTGGGTGCACACCAAGGACATTGGGTTAACATGTATATTACTTTGTCTTTAAGTAATGCTGTCTGCTGTTAGGCAAGTTTGTCTATTTTCTTTTCCTTTTTTTCATAAAAAAGCTTGTTGGTTAGTGTGAATCCAAACACTGAAGTTGTGGGTTTGAAAACCAGAATTATGAGTGAAACCCATTGCATAAAATTTGGTGTCAATTCTCTATATGTTCATTTGATCCATTGCTAATAATACAATATACATACAAACTTTGCTGTAACTTTTAAACTTTGTTGCAAAGTAAAAGTGATTGTTGATATTGTCTTGGACAGTTTTTAGCTTGGTGTCTGTTGTGAAAAAGAAATGTATGTAATCCTTCGGATTTTTGACTAAAATAAGATAGTATAATCTTATTTTACAAAAATCAAAAGCAGACAGAAATGATCTTGTCATATATTATTAATGTATTGTAAAGGGGGTGGAATACATCATTTCTCTTGGTGAGAAAAATAATATTTTATCATTCTGAAATAATTTTCCATTCTGCAGTGAAGAGAGTAGCAGATGTCCAAAGAATAAATTATCAGATCGTGCAGATCTCAGTGTATCGCTCTAGTTAATTGCTGTTTTTTCACCATCATACAGCAAGTCATGGAGGAAGCCAAAAGAAAATCTGGATTTTCTTTCTTTCCATGTCTAAAGAAAGATATAAGATGTTCATTAATTTACACAATTCCACAATTATAACCTCAGCTTGACCATGCATTTCTAAAACATAAACTATTTTCTTTTATTCCAATCTAACTTTCATTCCCGATGGTTTCAGTCGGTTGCCATGGTAGCTCCCACCGCCCCATTATCCAAACCACCCACTCACACATGCCTATACAGTCCCAACAAACACACACCACTGCACACGAGGCCCTGATGAAATTAATCCTTCTGTATCAGCACTTCACTGGCCATTTGGCACAATGGACAACCATGAATAATTCAACCAGAAGAGGAGCGAAAGACAGCAAAGAGAGTGGAAGAAAGATGGAGCTGAGATGAAAGCAGGAGGAAATGACAGGACAAGGGAGAGGCAGAGGAAGGGAGACACAAGAGAGGAATAAACACGGTCAAACTTGCTGAGTCAAGGGTGAGAGGAGCATGTGTGTGTTTCTGACTACACAGAGGCCCCTTTGTGCTGCCTTGTGCAGATGCCTGTGCACAAACACACTGGGACGACTGAGCCGTGCCAGACTCTGCAATCTTCCTCCATCCACACTGAACTGCTTCACTTTTAAAGCTGCTGGAGGCACCTCAGTCTTCTTGTTATCACCAGCCAAAACAACATTGAGCTAGCAGGTGTAATCCATGAACATATGCAAAATGCTAGTAGTTTACAGACCTTTAACCTGGGTTTGTCCCATGTATGACAATAATTGTTTAAAAACTCTTGACAAGAGTCACAATTTATGAAGTACAAATACAATTTAAAAAAAAATTTGAATAAAATGTATCTAAAGTAAGCAGCAGTCAGGCCTGCATGGTGTGAAAAGATAACAACCATTTTACTATGTTACATGATATCACCTTGTGTAACATTAAATATGAGGCATTTCACATGCAAAACTTACAAAGAAAGTTAAGAATGAGAATGTGGACCTAATGTCCAATTTTGTAGCCTAATTTGTTTTATTTAAATGTATCATTGGCATTATGCTACATTGCAAAAGTACACTCAATTATATTAAGTTGCTCATACCAGCATTACGTTAAGGTCTTAGATCTCTTCATCTTCAGACTTTCAAATCTTCACTTCTGAGTCTATTCATCCATTTCAAGATGACTGAAGAAGTAGCTTGTACAGCAAATGAGAAACACTTCTGCTTCTAACTGGCTTACACCAACTCCAACCAATCATCACAGCTCATGCATAAAATTAGCCAACACCAAATTAAGGCAACAAACACAGACAGTCTGAGATCATAAAGTAGGTCTTGCATGTATGTGATGCAGATCTGAGGGGGTTTAAAAGTGGGTATGCTCAACTGAAACTGAAAAATAAGTGTATGTAATCGGTATAGTCTGCAATACACCACTTCTCGGACTCAACAAAACTGGTAAAACAATAGGTTGGGTGGTCAGAAGATTAATCTCTTCTTTCTTGCAAAGAATCATAAATATCGGATATATCGATATAAGCTTCCCTCATTCCCATTATTGCAGTATATGCTCATGTCTGACAGGCAAACCAGCTGAGATACTGTAAATTAGCTTTGCAGGTTAGTTCTTAAGTTATGGTACACTGTCTGTGGATGAGCACTAATATGATCTAGTTTCTAACATAACAGTTCAATAACAGTTAAGCAAACTAACAAGGAGTTATGAATGAACGCAAACAGGGCTTTGCAAAAAATTCCCAAAATCTCTGACATTAAAACCAGAATTTGACTTAAACATAATATATTCACATATATTCCACCACTACAATATAGTACAGTATGAAAGTAGTGATTACTCACGTAGCGACTTGATGCATGACCTTTGTGGAAGTGTCCTTCAGTGTGTCTTTCAAGTTGTCCTTAAAGTTGCTGAAGAACTTCCCAGCTCCTCCCTTTACCATATCCAATAGCCCCCCACCATAGTTAGCGTCCATATCTGAAAAAAAAGATTCAGCCAGGATTAATTTTGGAGAAGCCAAATACACACGGACTGAAGATATGTAATCCCACAGAAACGTTCTGTCTTACACTATTTGTGCTGTGTGTATTCTAAAATAAAAAGCCAATGTGTTCCTTCAAATGTAAGCTGAAATTTAAAGATTTCTGCTCAACTTAAGTGATGGCGAGTCATTGCACAACACTGTTGGAACTGTCTGTGTGCGTGTGCGTGTGTGTGTGTGTGTGTGTACACTCTAAAGAGAAGAGATTCAAGTACCCATGTGTTATATCTGAATCAGCACTCTGGTGATCTGAGAATTTCTCTCCTTCCTCTCAGCTCTTCTGTCTCTTGTTTTCTCTCTTCCTTCATGTACTGTAATTACACATGACAACCAGTGTGTCATCACTTGATATTTAACTTGTCAGTGCTGACAAATCTACAGTTATTAGACTTGATGTAGCAGATAAGCACCCTCAACTGGATATTTTGTCTCCTCTAAACACCAAAGTTTATCAAAAACCTCTTGTGCTCTTGTCTGCAGGAAGCCACACAGAGATCAACCAGCAGCCAGTCAAAGCCTCGGTTCTCCCTTCTTATATCGGTGAACTGGCTCTCTGAAGCAGCAGTTATTGAGGATCGAGTCTGACTCTTCAGGAGTTTGGGGTTGGGTTTGAACCATGTGGAGTTTGAGCTTGGTTATTTGCAATTATTTTTCTTTGGAAGACCATTGTGTTATGTGTCTGTTCGTTAGGTCAAGCAGGAAAATGGAAAGACATAGTTTATTGCACTGGCTTGGAAAGCTGATGGAAGAATATTGCAAAAGCTATTTAAAAGGTAGATTCCTGAAAAAATACTTTATAGTTAGGTAAACAAAGAAAAAAAAGTCTGTTTTTATTTTTCCATATTTCCCTAGTGGTGCAATGAAGTGGCCCATTCCAGACTTATTTTAAAAGCAGATATTCTTACAGCCAAATATAAACGCTATCTCTGAGGTAATCTGTGGAGGGAGAAATGCTGGCTGCTGCACACAGAATTAGTAACGCTTTAAATTCATTCAGCACATTCGTTATATTTGCTCAGAATCTTCATGGATTTCCAAAATCAAACTTTGAACTCTGACTTCAGGAGCCTGAAATGTGTTACAGGGATTTATTTTCTACTTAGAAAAAAAAGCTCTTGCCTATTGAACTCATTATGTGATAAACACAAAAACTCAAAAGGAACATTGCCTTTGGCAATCAAAACACTGGTGCTAAAAAAGGCTTTTTATGTGTTTTGCCATCTTAAATTTTCAATACCCCAAATAAACCCAAAGTCAGCTTCTGAATGTAAGTAGAAATTACTACACTTATTGTATATATGAAAACACAAGCTTCAAGGCTTCATATTAAAGAACTTTATTGCACCTGCCCCTTTAAAACGTGTAACCTTATCTGACAGCATGCCTAATTTTATCTGGTAGCTACACAGATGTACAACTTTCAACTCTCTGTAGTGAATTTTATTTTTTTGGTGCTTTGGCCGATTCATCTTTATAACACTACAGACAGTCACAACTGTTTTGGTGAGACATCAAAAAGAGTAACTAAAGAGGCTAATATCAAGCAAAGGCCTCATCCTAAAAATATTTCATGATGAGTAGCCATCCTTTTTTGGCTGATTTAACCACTTACCTTTTTAACTTATTGGTTAATAAGTTCTTTCTTTCATGCAATAAATAATTTGTGGATTTGTTATTTTAGGGGTTTATGTCAAAACCTCTGAAAATAGGAATAATTTTTCTGCTATCTTGCAGAGTGAGATCATTGCACAGTGTACTTAGACACTTAAACATAATCTAATAGAAAGAGTTATTTTTCTGCACACCTGGAGAAGGTTTCACTAGATTTGAAGCATTACCTCAAAGACAGTAAGATTAGTTTAACACAGACAAGAAAAAATGGAAGAGAATATTAATACAAGAATATTACCCGACCAAATGTCTTCACCACCTTTTGAGACAGATAAAGAAAAAATGACAAAGCAAAGCAAGGATCACACACTTAGCCAAAAGGATCAGACCTCCTAGACTGCAAGTAGTGCTCTACTGCCTGAGCCACAACCACTAAAATGATCCACAAAAAGTTCTTGAACAGGGCTTGCAATGATGTAAAAATTCTGTTTATGATTCTCAAACAACATCCCAGACCAATTGTGTTTTGTCCTGTCCATAGACAAATCAGTAGAATAAATGCTGTGCCTATTTCATGAACTGCTATGAGACTATTAGGTGACCATGGGTGTCATGTCTATAGCAATAAATAAAAATTGAAAAGCTCTTCAAGCAAGACTGTCATTTTACCAATAAGCTTTGGCCTATTTTTAGACTCCTTACTGTGTATCTCCCACCCAGCGAGCACAGGATCCTGCTTCATGTTGAAATCAAAAGTGAAGTGAATTCAACCTGGATGTGCCAATCTTGCTTCATACTCGCACAGGTAGAGAGGCAGCAGTGATTCTGATTGAACAAACATTCTTCAAACAAATCTCAAAACAATAAAAGCTGTTTCACAAGAACAACACATGTCCTACAGTACACTCCTCCTCACCTCCACAGCCACAAATGTAGCTTTCACCAGGGTGACCAAACAGAAATGGGAGGAGAGACATGACTGAGGAAAGAGGAAGGAAAAGAGAAAAATTCAAGTTATGTCCAGAGGGACCGTGAGCTGTCTGAATATGTCACCCTCCTGCTACTGCCTAAAATCTTTCTCCATCAGTTCTCTGCTGGGGGTGAATGACACAGATAGCCATATATGCGCATGATAAAGCCTGAAAGGCAAACACTGTTCTGCATTCAATTTCAGAGCTGCTACATTGCTGGACCTTCTTTTGTTCTGGACTTGAATGAATGTGATATCCACCAAACCCTAATCTGCTTAGTTATAGAAGCTGCTGATGAGGCAAAGAGTCTACGATGATTCATACACAGATTAACTAGAGGTGTATTCTAGAATGATAAGCATGCTATTACAAGCTACGGAAACCATGAAACACCAGTAACAGAGCTTTGAAAATAGTAGCCACAAGCTGTCACTTTAACTGGCAAACAGGATTTAATTTTCAAAAATGCATTAAATTGCTGATATAGTAAAGTTTTAATATCTCTACACCTTCACATGTTGCCTGTTATAAATGCTTGGTCTTGGCTTTGAAGTATGAAAAAATAAAAACATATTCACCAGAGCTATACAATCATGAATTCTATCATATTTCAAAAGGATTTCTTGCAAGTGTACACTGCAATCTTAAATGCAAAAGATTAGTTTTCGAAACAGCATAGTCTAATGTATATCAACTCTGATGCAACACCTATCCGGTATCCCTGGCAAAAGTCCTGTCCTGAACCTGCAGTGTCCAAGTAAAGGCATTTATTTACTATCAAATATAGCCAATCTGATAAATATGCAATAGGCAAGACCCCCGTATGAGTGTAAGTCACTTTGGATAAAAATGTCTATCAAATGCATAAACATGTCACTGGAACTAAAAGATTTATGTTAAAGTATTAGTGACAACAAAAACACCCCCACATGTCCTTATTTCATCCACAAAACTGTTTTGGAGACACAAGGTGGGATTACACATTTTTAGGTGCTTTTAATATAAGTGCTTTCTTAACTTGTTTGGCTGTTGACTTGACTTCAAATTAAGTTGAGCCTACTATCAC
Source organism: Leuresthes tenuis (assembly GCF_036924035.1). Lineage (NCBI taxonomy): Eukaryota > Metazoa > Chordata > Actinopteri > Atheriniformes > Atherinopsidae > Leuresthes > Leuresthes tenuis. The sequence goes on along the minus strand of NW_027325361.1, from coordinate 8,561,002 downwards.
CCCCAAAGGACAAAATATGTTAATATGCTGTGAAATTAATCATAGATGTAACCACCAAACAAATGACTTTCTCTATGAACAACTTGAATAGATTCATTTTGTAGTTGGAGGACCAAAGAGATTGAACTCCACAATATTTTTAAGAATTAAGGAAAGTTAGAAAGTCATATGTATTACATATTTGAGCAGAACGCCTTCTGTTCTGTTTTCCCCATGTTGTTTCCTAAACTGTGTTGGCTTATGATAAGAATCAATTATGATTATAGTGACAATGAACTGTACCTTTACCTCGTTCTGCTCTATTTCCCTGCAAGTTGCTTGTATCTACCTCTTGCTTTCATGTTATTCTGTTAGTTAGTCACTCTGCCTCTCTGTCCAGATGGAAGTGGGAGTGTGCAGATTGTTGAGTCAGATACAGTGACAAACATTGCTAATGCAGACACCAGGGGAGGCTCTGATACCAACTCTATCAGGTAAAACAGCAGCCGAGAGCTTGGCCACCAGGAAATGAGACAGAGCTGGACTTAAACAGCACAGAGGGCTCTTGGCTTTGCCAGAAAGATCAATGACTTGTTTGAATGTGCCTCCCTCTTTCTAGAGTGCCAACCTTTAGCCTTCAATATCCGCCTCCATGAAAATGGGGCAGTTGGATACAGAAAGACACACATACAAACAGAGACATTCACATATGCACATCAAAGAGACTGACAATAAGAGAGTGGGTAAGGCTTACCAGTCCAGACAGACATCTGACACGGGAGTCCCCCCCCTACCCCCAATCCCCTCTCTCCATTGACCCTCCCATCCTCCTCCTCCAGCTTCTTTTGTTTCACACAAATGTTCATCCCTGGAAGCTGACTAACCCCACACACACTACAGTGAGGCAAAAACAGGGCAGAATCAGACCTTACTCACAAGCTCCCCTATAAAGACATCTCCACTAGACTTGAATCATTGCCAATTATGCTTATTGTACCATTGGAACTAAAATTTGCAGTGTTACTAATTTTGGACAATTGTCCATACAGACAACAGAGCAGTTCTTTCAGATATAAACAGGAAAATTAATTTGGTTCCTCTCACAATACAATGCCACAATTAGTTGCTTTAGCATGATACAATGTTCTACATCAGGATTAAATTGAAGTTTGTAATGTTTATTTTTGCTCCTGTGATATGCAGTCAGTTTATTTGAGAAAAATCACATGAAGATGCTACTTGAACTTACACAGAAGTGCAAGTCACACTTTGTTGTCTTGTTGGTTTTATAAGTAGACGTTATTAAAATTACACTGTAATTTCACAGAGAATGACCCGGATGTCTAGAATAACACAAAAATTTAATTAGCATTGTAACAACAGCAGTTACATTTATAGCTATACTACCTGAAGAGGAGTAAACAGCAGTGGTTACAGTAATAGTGGCAGTTGTCACAAAATAAATTAATAATAAAGATACCAATTAATCATAGTGAGGAAAATAAGACTGTATTTAAAAATCTAATTAGTAATAAAAATTGCTAAGAACCTTCCTCATTTAAGGTCATGTTTTACAGTATTCAGTTTGATAAATCGGATAATTCATCCTTCACAATAACTTGATTATTTTGTGCTTGTGCAGCCTGAATCTAGTCCAGGATTTATTCTCAATTATTCTTATTAGAGGCTTCTTGTACAGTAATGGCTATCATTTCACACTTAAAGCCCATGTATAAGAGTAAATAATCCAAGAAATATGGCCTTAATGGCTGATATCCCTCAACACTGACTGTAAAATTTAATTGAATTGAATAATCTTCCACCATGAACCGTGGAATAGTAGCTAATGGAAAACCAGCTGTGTTTAGTTATTTTGTGTAGATTTGGGATTAGTGGACATGGCAGCACATGCTGGAGCACATCTAAATAGCATCACTGAACAGGCCACTTTCACTATTGTTAGCTAATATAATGTTTCCGGCTGCTGTCTCTCCACCAGTTACATGGCGCTTTAAAATTGTGTAAAGTCATCACATTTTTACTCAAGCACGCTCCTTTTCACCAGACAATCGCCACCAAAGCGACCGGGGGCCGGTAGGACGCTTACCTGAGCTGTCCATGGTGCTGCAGTCGTCCTGTTTCAGCGGGCCTGCCTTCGGTCCAAGGGTGGCAGCTATGGAGCCTCCGAAAGTGCCGCTGCCGCTGCTGCTCCCCCTGCCGATGCTGAATCTATCTCCACCGCTATCGACCAACTGCAAACATTCATAGCCATCGTAACTGGTCTTTTTCTTGTAGGCCCCTAGCAAGCTCATTACCAAAGGACACGAAATGGAAATTAAAAGATAAAAAGAAGCCCCAAAGACGTGTAGGCTGCGCCGTGCCGTCGCCGCCGCCGCAAGAGGCTGCGTTGCTACTGGCGTTGCTGCTGCTGCTGCTGCTGCTGGGTGCACCACATGTCCGAGGGGAGAGGAGGGGAGGACAACCGGTCTCCTCTGTTTTTCTGAGGATCGAAAATTCAGCCGGCTAGTCTGCTCACTCTCTCTTTCTCTCTGTATCGCCTCCGCCTTCTGTCAGCGCCGCATTTTACTACGAGGCTGCTGCTCCTGTCCACTGTAGTCCCAGACTGAGTTAAAGGGAAATCCACCCCAACTCACAGTCCTCTGTTATTGCTGCATCTACTGTTCACATGATTGGTAGCTGTGACTAAGGTCCATTTTTTAAAATAGGGCTTCAAAAGACGATCATGAAAATTATGTCAAACCAGAACTCTTGGAAACAATGTCACTGTAAATGTTCTCCAGTTTAAAATGAGAAAGAATATTATAATGATGCTAAAGCCAACAGTGTTTAAAAGCAGTAAGACACACATAGTCAGTTAGTGAATTAAACAATAAGGCCAAAAATATTATAGTAGTTTAAATTCAAGATTCTCACTTGCTTTTTGTGTCCCTACAGACATTTATGGATCTCAACAGGAACTCAGTTTTGTTCATTATATTCTCTTGTTAAAATGTATTCTTCCTAAAGCCAGCTGGAATCACTATACACTGAAATGGTCCCCATGCATCCTGTCTGTTGCTTTCTCCGAATATTACCATGAGTAATAGTGATATTTTCCTTATCCATCAGCCTAATATGCAGATTAGTCATATAAATGTGTCTATGACATGTTTGAAAACTGAGACAAGTCACAGTGCTGCATACAACTTCAAATAGCTTTCCTTTTTGCCTAAAAGAAAATTACTTTAATTTACCATGGCAACTGCAATAACAATGATTGTACATGGTAAACAAGCAAAGATGTTAATGGGTTAGTGTGTTTATAAGCTTCTAGTGTAATCATTATTAAGATTGCAAAGACCTATTGATTGAATTCAAACAGAGCCCTCTTGTTTCAACCTGGTTTTATAAGTATCATTAGAGTAATAAGAATGAGACTGAGACCATAATAGAGCAGAATTCTTTTAATTCTGCTCTAAAAAGAAAAAAAGGTCCCTGGTCTTTTTATAACCTGAGTCTGAAATAACAGGAACTTTGTAGTCAGTTTGCACGATAACAGCATCATGTTTTGTCAGATAAAGGAAACTTTCCCCCAAAGAAGGTTTGGATGTTAATATCCCCTTCTTTAGGTCATTCATTTTAGTTCCAAATTTGTCATTTTAGGTGTAATTTTTGTGATTTGACCCCAGGTCCGTGCAAGACAAAACTCTGACCAGTGATGGAATGCTTCCTTCCTGTGCTCTGTCCCCTGGCAACAGAAATCCTGCATGGTTCTGAAAGGAGGACATGGGCCTGGGAAACTCTTTTAGGAGAGCAGACGGGAGCTCAAAGCACAGAGGGAACGGAATGTCCAAAAGAGAGGAACGATACGCTCGCCATAACCGGATGCAACATGCTGCCACTGCTTCCCGTCTTGTTCCTAATCGTGCTTACAAATATTTACCTTTTGATGTAATGCGTGTTTCAGACACAGCAGGTGCACTGCAAGATCCATGTCAGAGCATGACTAAAGATTTATACCTAATCTGAATGTTCTCTGTTTTGTTGTCCTCTTTAAAAGTGGACTCAACTGGGCATGTAAATAAATGTTGTGCAAACTGAACTTCACACAAGCAAAAAGAGCTGCAATGTTGGGAAAGGTTTAACACTATGCTCCATCACTTAAATTTATAACAACACCTTGTAAATGCTGGCAATCTGAAAAGACTGTAGATATGAAAGCAAAAATAAATCCCAGTTTTGTTTGATAGGATTTCAACTGCTCGACAGTTGCTGGTCCCCATTAACATACTTTTTTGTTTATCAATGCAACAAATGTTTTCTGTGGAACAAATGTCTGGACGGCAGGTTTAGAACCTGGACTGATTCACTTTTGACACATGCTGTTGTAATACATGCAGAAAGTGGTTAGGCATTGTCCCATTGTCTTGTTGAAATAAGCAAGGCCTTCAGTGGAAAAGATGTCACCTGGATTACAGCTTTTATAGCTCTAACACTGGCTATATTTCTGCATCTTATTTATGTTTGCTTTTTCTTTTAGTATTTTTTACTTAAATGAGTAGATAGAGAAATAATTTTCACAGACAATACTTGGCGTTCCCACACCCGTACAATGATTTACAACACAGAGAAGTCCTAGTGTATAGCTCAGTGTTGCCTGAGGCCCTGGGGATTGGGCCCATTCAGTTATGGTTTTCAGCACTGTCCAGTGTGCAGATTTTTCCCTGGACTATTTTGATAACTACCATAGATCACCAGAATCATCCCAATTCCTTGTAACTTTATCTCTAGAAAGGTAAATATTGATTTGATAAATTTTTTGTCCACAAAGTTGCTATTTTTAAACCCATAAATATTACTGATTTTACTTAATCGTAGAAACAACTTTCAACTTGTGGTTTTGTTTTTTTATCAAACACAGTGCTATGTACTGTGGCGAGATGTGTCTACCTCTGCCTTGTCCGACTAAAAAAACATTTTTCCGAAAGTCTCATGGTTTGTTCGAATGCAACTTTGTAAACCTAAGCCATGTGTTTTTGCAGATAAAAGAGATTTGGTTACAATTTTTCTAATTGTAATGTTACAAACTGTAACATTTAACATTACAGAATTACAGATGTAGCTCTTGGGCATTTTGTAATTTTTTTTCATTATTATCATTAGTACGCATTATTGTATTATTATTATTGACATTATAGACCATGTACTATGAGAACACGACACCCTGCCCTGTACTTTTCCCCTAACCATCTGTTGTGTTATTCTAACAGTGTAAAATAACATGCATATGATAAAATGCATATGAATGTTGCACAAAAAGTGTTAGAAGTGGCATGCTATTTATATATGCATTACCATAGGATCATGTTGGTCATGTTGATCATATCTACTTCTGGCAAGATTGGTAAGACTGGCAACTGCCTTGAATGTCTTCCACTTGTGAGGAATGTTTCTTACTATAGAATTTTGGACTTCCAATAGTTTGGAAATGGCTGTATGACGGCAGCAACAATTTCTTCTCTAACATCATCACTGATGTCTTTCCTACTTGGTATTGTGTTACTGGCAAAACTTCTGCTTTTATAGAGGTGCTCACACAAACTGATGATAAATTCAAGTGCATTTGATTGGCAGCACCTGGCTCATACTCTTATTTCTTTTATTGAAGCAGTAAGGGTGGTTTCACATACCTTGCATTTTGTCTTAGTTTTTGTAAGATAAGTGACACGTTGTAATATGTGTGTTATTCATCTGGGATTGTATTTACCTGTTCAGGACCAGATGATTTTGTTTATTATGTCCTGATATGTAAAACCTTCTTTTTTCACATGACTGTTCATAAGTATGTCTCACCCCTCTCTTCTCCATTTGTCTCAATTCTTAAAACCCTCCCCTCAAACATTATTTTCTTTGTGCTATTACAACTCCCAGTCTCTATCCCTGACCTCCCCCACACATACTGATAATTCTATCCCTCAACCCTCTCCATAGTTTGTCCCTTAACTTCATATCATAATGGTTATGGTCTTTCAGTATATTATAGGGTTTAAAGAACCTGCATTCTTTTATATTAACATTATACACATTATTTTTACACATTCTTTCTTTTAAGCGGGCGAGTGCCATTCTTTGGCCATTCTTTATAATATTCTACTGAGTGCCACTTTAACTGTTTTATAGCACACTGTGGTTGTAACATCACGTTTGAAGGTGTATCCCTGTATCTATTTTTTTTTTCTTTTAGTGTTTTTTGCTATCCTCAAGCTCAAGGATTAATGATTATCCCCATAATAGTTAAAGCAGAATCCAGGAATCTGCTGGATCAGCTTCATGCAGACCTGGTGGCTGAGTGTGTGACTTTGAGTGTGTGAGTTTCATGGCGAATTAATAGGAAGGAAACTCTTTTGAATCTTTAATACTGAAATCATGTCATAGTTGTTGATCTTGGATGACTATTTCAATGCACTACATCCTGAATGTCCCCAGGTGCAAAAAGTGTGTCACTGAGTAACGATTAGGCCAGCAAGCCGCTTTAAGCTGTTCACGTGACGAGCGTGACGTTTGGTGATGTAATGGTGTGCGATTGGCCAAGAAGAGAGGAGCTGTCCTCTCGGGATAGAGCCGTTCCTGGGTGATAAAGACGGAGAATCTGATAAATCAATTTACAAACTGTAACACCTCTGTCAAATAATGATAATGAAAAACAAGGCTTGTCTTTTATAAACTGAACATTTTTATCTTTTCCAGGTTTCCTGGAAATGCCGTCAGCGAAATCCTCCACTGACAGAAAAATCCAACAAGCCAAATAGGTAGCCTTCACACTGTTCACTCAGTCTACTCAATGTTGTTATTAAAGAGGATGAAGTGACAGTGGGGGTGGTTTTCTTGCATACAGCATAACATTTTTTATCACATTGGGCACTACGTTAAATTTAGCCGGTCTGACAGAAATACCCCAAATGATGTCATTCCTACTGTGCGTGTGCGCATCCCAAAAACAGGCCCGTGCAAATAGACAAGTTTGTGATTTTTTAAATTTATTTATTTGTCTCAAAGTCTAATTGAAATCATTTAAAAAAAATCTCGCCATGTCTTCTTAGAATAAGTGCATGCTAATAAAAGCCCAGCTGTCCACCGAGCGCACATATACTGTAGGGGGAAATGGTCACGATTTGCAAAGGTAGCCTGATATTATGTAACATCAGCGCACATATCTTAATGTTATCCCCTTCTGAGCTAGGGCTGAGCTACAAAAAAACCCCACAAAAACACAAAAATTGAACAGAAACAGACAATCCAATAGATGACAATACCTGTCAGAGCGCTTTCTATCATTCTCCCAGGAGCGCCGTCTTGTGCCGTGCTGGAGATGCGCTGAGATGAAATCCGGCTCCGTGCAAAGACACCGACCTTTGATTTGTCATTCGCTGTTTGTAAAAGGTCAAGGCGTTAAACGTCCCGTGAGATACGCTATTCTGTAAGGATTCCCCAGCAGTTAACCTGTCAGTAAAAGGAGCTGGAGTAGGAAGGGGGGGGGGGGGGGGGGGGCTACGACATCTTTCTATAATCACATTTTGGCATATGATCAGCAAACAAGGTTGTGAGACTGCTATAGGTAGATCTATAAACGATGTTGATAAGCGTAAGCGAACTAACAGCAGTAGTGTGGATGTTTGTGGATCTGTACAGTAGCGCCGCTCAGTGTATCCTGTCAGCATTGGGAAAACCTGGAGTGGACTAGAGAGAATGGATCAATCATAAAATGTCGCACAATACAACTGCAATAAATGAGAAATCAAAACGGGTGGCATGCAATATCTTGCAGATTTTATTGTTATTATGAAACGACTGGCTTTATAGCCACATGACAGTTCCAGTTTAAACACCACAACTACTGTTGTGTTGTATTTCAGGTTTTATTCGGAATGTGACGGACTATGCTTCTCAAGCAGGAGAGAACACCTTTCAAATAAATCTGAATCTCTGCGCTGCACCTTCCACAAACAATAAATACAAAAAATGAGATATACACAGTGGAGTAAGAGTTTCACCCAAGCCCTAATGCTCATGAGCTTTATTTACAAATCCGACAGGATTAGAAGAAAGAAGAAAGAAACTGTCTAAGCCATTTTTTTTTTTGGAACTGCGAAAGTAATTTTTGAGAACATTTATGTGGTTGCACAGTCCTTTAATTTACTGTATGTTGGAAGAGAAATAAATGACAAGGCGTGTAGAAATCATATCCCTGCACTCATCCTGATTAAAATGGTATCAGTCAGTTTGTCTCCTGCACAATATAATTTAACATCCGAAACAAAGTATCTGTGTATTTTTTACTGTATATTACTGTGTTGCAAAACAAGTATGAGATGACTCACTCAGAAAGCAGCAGTGGGACTGTAGTTTTATTGTTTTTGAAATGTAACATGTTTCAACTGCGTGATATGAAAACAAGGCAAAAAAGTCCCTGCGGTGTTACCTATCAGCAGTGTAGCATGGTGTGTAACCTTAAGACCTTTGTACCACAACCAGTCATTCAACACCTCACACTGGGAATCAAAATATACAGTCCTATACAACAAAAGCCATAGCGGAAGTAAGCTGCTCCTTATACATGTTCCTATTTAATCAACTGACTTAGGTTTCCCTTTCTTTGGTCCTCCATCTGTACTATGTCACTCAAGATACACTAATGCACAATACCCAACACATACAATGCCTGTATCCATGATAACAACAGCAAAAACAAACAAAAACACATTTTGGTTCTTGGTTGGTCTGCTGCTCATGTTGGTCACTGTGCCTTTGTTATTACAAAAGGCAAACTTCAACTGATAAATCTTAAACTATTGCGGTGAATGGTTATAATAACCCTCAAACAATCTTGTATCATAAAAAGCTATAAAATAAATTCTTCAACTTTAGATGTTTTAGAAGTTGTTCATTCTTAATCTTTACATAAAACCCTGTCCATCTATGACAATATGAGAATATAAAAAATTACTCCGTTGTTAAAAACTACCAAAAATACAAAAACATTACAACAGACATATCACATTTTGCAGATTAAATTTTAAGGCAAACTTTAGAAAGTATTGGTCTTCATCCCAGCCACAGAGGGCTTCTTCTGCCCAAAGATGACTGCAAGAACAGTTTTGCAGAACCTCATCAACAAAGTAAAGAAGTAGAGATTCACACAGTGCACACTGCTTCTGAAACAGGCAATAGAATCACAGTGCTGATAAAGAACTAAAAACTGGTTCATTTATAGGAGTTAATCACAATCTTAATCATAAAGCTGTTGAAAATTTTGCACACATGCTTTCATTTGAAAAAGCCCACTAATGAATGAATCACGAATGTGTTGATTGGTGTTCTAGTGCATTTCTCATCACCCCATTTTCTCCTCATGGTTTTTGCATTTGAAACTGTGTCAAGGTGTTTGGGTTTGATGGGCATCTAGTGGCAGTGTGTGCATCTTGTTGCTGAGGAGAGAATTGATATATGGCCAAATCCTGTCGGTCTCTGTGCCAGAAAATGAATGCAGGATTCCTTGTGACCTGGATGAAGACGGAGAAGAACAAAAGTAGAAAAGCAAGTTCTGGCTGCATAAATCATGGCGTATCAAATAACTGTCTGACACTATATTATTAATTTTAAAGAGGAAAGAATGAAAATTTAAGCTGCAGAGTCAGTAAATTACACACAAAGACTGTGTCCTACAATACCAACACTCAACCGACAGCCCATTAGATGGGGATTCAGGTGTGTCACAATAGCAGCAGCTAATGCAGCTTTGCACCTGAAGCAGAGATGAGAATCACTTCACTCAAGTCTGGTGGTGAGTTTTCTTATTTTCAACTCAACTAACCGAGCTTTTGATCATTTTCACACTTGTAGCTATTTGACCAGAGTGGAATTGCTTATTACTTGATAGAATTATTAAAACAAAATAAGATGACTTTTAAATAGGGATATCACTAAACAAATACTGAGTCATTTACACTTAATGTGAATCTACAGATTTGAATTACCTCAGTCAACTATGCAAGAAATCCCTGACCCTGTTTTAGTATTGTTTTACTAAATATTGTTTTTAAATTTTGAACCCCAAAGGTCTAAAATTTTAAAGATTGATTTTCTACATGCAAAACTACCATGAATACATTTCTTTTCAGTGTCAAAATTACACCTCAGTGCTAATATTACTATGATTATTTTGCTATTGAAAATGAAGACACCTAATTTTCACTCTGGTATATCATCTATGTTATTTAGGTACTATCTAAAGCAGGAATGTCCACATCTGGTGGTCCTGCTGGTTTTAGATGTTTCCCTGCTTCAATACACCTGATTCAGATCAATTAATCATTAGCAGGCTTGTGCAGAACTTAACAATCTTTTGAAGAGAGCCATTTCATGGATGCAGATTCAATTTTAAGGCAAACTTAAAATGATGATTCAGGACAGCGGCCTTCGAGGACCAACTTTGGACATCCGTGAGCTAAAGATAATACTAGCTGCTGACGAGAAGCACACCATATAAGATTGTATGGGGATTTTAAGAAAATGGCTCCTATTCAATAAATCCACAGCTAAAAATTCTGACTGCACACTGCCCACAATGAAAAGAAAGTATTGACTGACTTGTACAAGTCTATGACAGGCTTTGCCACTTCCTTGTAGTGTCTCAGTCTGGCCATTAGAGCTTCGGGCTTGTCGTCATCATGCTGAATCAGAGACTCTCCGGTGATGTCATCCTTACCCTGAGGACAGCAAACCAAGGTCACAAGAATGCAACGATACAACAGACAATGCACAATAAAATCTTATAGCAAAGGAAATTACATCACGATTAAATAATTAAGTAAACAGCAAGATTGCAGTTCAACACTGGTTTCAGCCAGTTGAGAGATGTAATCTCTTCTATGCATCCTATGTATCTCCAAAGGCCCAAAAAGCATCCCCATTACAGCTAGTGCTACACCAATCAACCTGTTAATTCCCTGCTCTGTTCTTCCACACTCATGAATAAGACCCCAAGATACTTAATCCCACTACTTGAGGTAGCAAGTCACCCCAAATCTGGAGTGAGCAAACCATTGTTTGTGAACACCATGACTACTGACCAGAGGTGCCAATTCTCAATTCTGATGCTTCATACTTGGCTGCGAACCACCAAGCGTACCTTAGGTAACAACACAACGAACCAAACAGGACAACATCATCTGCAACATGCAAAGTTTAAATTCTTAACCACTCAAACTGGAAACACTCATTGACTGCACCATAAGAATTATTTTAGTAAACATTCTGAACAGAATTTGTGGCAAATTTTGGCTCTGGCAATGTCGAAAACACCCATCCCAAACAAGTCTTACCGGTACTTACTTCCAGCTTATTGCCAACCAAGCACTCACTCTGGTTGTACAGGGACCACAAGAAGAGACTGATGTTTCATACCGAGACACCTCCCAGAAGACACCACATGGACAGTTGTAAGCCTAGTTGCACCCTGTAACACAACTTCTGGCAACCAGCCCGATCTACCAGCTCAGAGGCCCTGTTCCCAACTTCCATGCAATGTTAACTAAGAAAGCTCAACAACATCCAGGACCTGAAGGAACAAGGGAAATTCCATCCACCCCCAGGTCCCTGCAGCAGCTGAGCTGTTTAACTATCTCATCTACATCAGTCACCTTCTACTCTGAACTCCCCAACATCTGCTTCCATTTCGGCCATGTTGAGAGGATTCTTAAAGAATTTCTCCCACTTCCAGACTACAGTCAGCAGCACTCCATCCTTACTGAACTGTTGGAGAAGCACTGTTTCCTCCATTCTGAGTCTGGTCTAAAGGCTTGGCAGACTAAAATAGCCTCATATTATCTTAACTTAGAATAATAATAATAATAATAATAATAATAATAATAAGTAAACAGCATGTGCTGTAACTGTGAGCCTTTGTAAAGTTAAATAACAGGAAGCAAGAGTACTGCTCTTTTGCAGTATGGTGGGGCAGTGAATAAAGACAATACAACAATGTTTTTGTTTAGTAATTTCACTTTGGCAATCTTCTACTCTGCTGAAGCAAGACTTCCAATCCATTGTAACTTCCAAATTCCCTGACACGATCCCTGTTGGGAAGAAACAGTGACTCAAAAATATCTGAATATCTGCCAGAATATTTAAAAATATACTGTCACTTCCAGACATCTCACACCTGAACTCGGGGTGGGTTGAAGCCCATGTTGTAAACTCTGCTGCTGGCTGGATGGATCCAGCGGTCACTCAGTCTCTCCTTCAGAGTCTCGTAGGGGATGTTGAGGCTGATGACTATATCGAGCTGATACAGATTATTCAGGGCCAGAGCCTGCACCAGCGTGCGGGGAAACCCTGTACACATATCAGAGGGAGGAGCTGGAATGTGTGAGAAACCGTTAACCAGGAAAAGTCAGTGTTTAATGACACGTGACCTTTATTTTTTAGTTACATTCAGACTTAAGTTCGTATTTGTCATGTTATGGTTATACCTGAGTCAATAACAAAAGAAAGGTATAGTTCACATGAATTGTTATTATTATTCATTAGTTTCAGACAGTGTTGTTTCCTGTTGAAAAATTGCTATCAGCAGTGCACAGATGGTAAACATGGGCTCACATTGTTTCCAGATTTCCAGTGAAATTTTCTGAAGCTGTGCTATAATAACAGGATTGCGCACTTGTGAGTGAACTTAGTGAATAAACAAAGCCTGAAGTGACACAGCATGGATCAACCAGCAGTAATAACAACACGGGGCTCAGCAGTCATGCTAACAGCTCTGTGAAGCTTTATACTTTCAGGGTTGAAAACGAATAACAGCATGCAACGCTAACATGCTATATGGTTTACTGAAGTCACCACTTGGTTTAGTTAATTTGTACATTAACATTTAGCTGAAGTTGACAGGAACTTATCATTAAATTTGATTAAGTCAAATGATTATAAAAATGAGTAAAATCATGGTGATCACTAAGATATGTAAAAGTTATTCACGGTGGACCACAAACATGGTGGTGTTAGAGGGAATCTCAGAGAATAAATAATGGACAGCAGAATAAGTGATCAACCTCTCTAAGGTAACTGTTCATCAGAATCATGCAATATGACAAACCCTGATAAAGAAAATAGTTTGTAGTGTAGCTCTAGTTGTATGTGTGTAACCTTGATTTTTGTCTATGCTTTACTTGCTCAGTTACTAGTTTACTGATCATGTTTCAAGGTTTAAACATTTTTAACGCTTGCTAGTTTGTTTTGTCAATGTTTACCACTTCTTTTTACCATAGTGGAGAATATTTAACCCTGACAAACCTGTCCAGACCCTGTGATCTAGTCATTTTTTTTGTATGTTAAGTATGTTAACAAAATAGTGAAAATAACCAATGGTTTTGTTAACATATATTCTGGCTTCCTCCCACCGTCCAAAAACATGCATGTTTGGTTAATGGGTGACTCTAAATTATCCCTAAGAGTGAGTGTGAGCGTGCACTTGTTTGTCTGTGTGGCTCTGTGATGAAGTGGCAACCTGTCCAGGGTGTACCCTCCCTCTCACCCAATGACAACTGGGATAGGCTCCTCTGCGACTCTGAATTGGATTAGGCAGGTAAAGAAAATGGATGGCTGGATATTCATTGAGCTTTTGGATAGCCGTATGCTAATGGCTCAAACTTAACATGTTTACAGTTACTAATTGAAAAAGTTTGAAAAAAAAAATTAACTTCACATAAAATGCTCTCTGATTTTTGTCCAAGCTATAGACAAACCCAGTCTGACAATATCAATGACATTTCTGCAGAATAACGTTTCATGTCTTTATACAACACACTGAGTTATGAAGATCAATGTGTGAATCTCTGTGCTTACAGCTTATTTCAAAGCTACCTCTGTTTATGTGTTACATTCGAGATAATTAAACTGGAATTATATATTATACAGCTTTGCTTTTTACTGAAAAAGTTTGCTGTTTTCCAGAAAAACTGGTTGGTATGAACCATGACTATGACCACAACTCCCGCAGGCCTTTAAAATGAGTGTTATAGAGATGCTCAAAGCTAGTATTTTTGAGCACATCATTAATCCACAACACGACAAAATGTAAGAATATTGCTACACTCATTAGAAGTGACAGTCTGCTGCACCAAGAACAAAATATTAATTCCTGAAAGAGGTGAAAATTAACTCAAAGATAACAACAAGAGATATCTCTACAGATAGCGAAGAGCTTTTTTTCATGTGTTTACTGTCAAAAAAACATAGAATAAGAATTATGTTAATGGTGGACACCTCAAAAGAAACATCTGCTCCTAAGAAAAAATAAATAAATACATAGAGGCATGTCTCTAGTTTTCAGAAGACCACCTGGGTGTTCCAACCCTTCTGGGAAAATAAGCTGAAGCGACCCACAAAGACATATAAAAGGTACATTGTCCACATGTACAAAATGTAGACATGTCACATTCCATGGCTGTAAATTGTGAGAATGCAATTCATCCCTTGACTGTATTTCTTTCTTTCTTCTTTTTTTTTTTTACTTTTTTGTTGTTGCTGTTTTGTTTTTTGCAAAGCAGAATTCAACTGACCCAACTGGAAACACATCCCATGAAAAGTAAAAGCTGTAAGAAGTAACCATATAAACTAGTTTTCTAACTCCCTAACCATGTCTTTTGTAACATCTAAACCTGACAATGTACAATCATTTTAACCCTAACTCTTTGCTTTTAACTCCTAACCTTAACTACTTGCAGGTAAACATAACAAATATCTTGTATGAGCCTCAGTAAAAGCTACAAATTCCACTTATATGAGAGAAGGAGGATAAATAAATACTAACATTCAGTGTTGGTCATCTTACTTTAAATTAGTTACAGTTACAAATGACTTTCCCAAAAAATATATTTTTTGAGTTAGTAACTCAGTTACCTCATTGTAAGAGTAATTAGTTACTCAGCAAAGTAACTGTGACATTATTTTTCATTTTCTATACGCTATTATGTTCTATAAAATCTTTAACGTCAAAGATGTATATATTAACTGACTGAAGAATAAAAACACTATATACAGTATTTTAGAACATTTGGCATATGACATGCATAGAAATAAAAATATACAAAAAATAAATATTGAAAATAAAATTCAAGTGCAAAATTAAGAAATTGGGGAAAATGAAACAAAGGAAAATCTGGCCATTAAGTAATGTAAATCAAGTGATCAGCAACAAGTGATCAGCAACAAGTGTGTTGATGTGAGGTGCTTCATAAGATTCGAGTTGCTTTGAGGCAGACGTGGATAAAGTATTTTTCCTGGGCATAGCGTGCATGTTACATAAAAGTTCTTTCCTTTAATGACAATGGGTGAGAAGTATGACAGGTGTCGTGCCAAAAAGTGATTGTCTACCAGAATCGGATTTCCGCCCGCGGGAGCGTGCACAGCAGACAGTTGAGCGGTAGCGCAAAACTGTCTGCTTTTCTCTGGATTAAACGGTCATAATATGCAGATACACACAACTGTATTAAAATGTAGGCCTGATTATAGCAAAGGCATGTATCTTCAAAGTTTAACGTTTATCAACGGCAGTTGTCTCCATGTGCTTGGTATGTCTGATGACTTTGTGTAGCCCTGTCTTTGGAAATTAGACGACAATTAATATGATGTAATGGTGGGTTTTCAATAAAGATCCTCGTGATTCTGCATTGTTTTCATCTGATCTGAGACTTCATAGTATTGCTTCTCAGGTTTGGATGTGTTTTGCAGTTTCCAATCAGTTTTCACCGGTCAAAAACTGATCGAAGGCATAGGATAGTTTCTGAGAGGTTATTTCTGCCTAAATATGACTTGATCTCATTCTAGAGCTTCATAATATAAACACTAGAGCTCACGGGACAGCTTGAAATCAATATAAAGGATAATTACAACAGAAAATGGGCTTTTTCATCTGCCAAAAATTGACTGAAGGCCAAATACAGTTACTACAATATAGTGTGGCAGATGTGGTGGGTTGGAGAGAGGAGCAACAGGTCGTTCGCAGTGATATAGAGCTGCCGGCGACGAAGACAGGTAGCCACGGGGAGTTAGCAGCTCAAGTTTTAGGAGGGGAGAGGGCTGGTTGCCTCCTGTACCCAGACCAGGGTCCATATTAAGAGTGCTGGGCCGCCATTGCTCCCTGTGCGGCCGCTACAGCGCACTACCACCGGCCAGCCAGTTCCTGTCTTCGCCGTCCATTATAATAAAGTTGTGTGTATCTGCATATCATGACCATTTAATCCAGAGAAAAGCAGACGGTTTTGCGCTACCGCTCAAGGGGCTGCTGTGCGCTCCTACGGGCGGAAATCAGAATGGAGGAGCTATCTTTGAATTTCCCTAGCTCGTCGTCATTGTCGCGGTCTTCTACTGTTTGGCAGTCAGAGCGTGCAGTGAGACAGCGTGAGCAGGGTATGATCCGCCCACCCAGCCAATCATCATCGCATTTGCAACGGTGTCATCATCCCCACCTCTGCTCTCTCCAGGCAGCTGATGTGTGGCCAAAATGTGACACTTTGCGCTTCATTCAACCAAATTGTAGTAACGCGCCACTTCACATTCTCAGTAATGGCAACGGCATTGCAACGATGGCAAAATACTTAATTAGATTACTCATTACTGAAAAAAATGCTGTTAGTAACGCCGTTATTACCAACACTGCTAACATTTCACATTCTGTTGTGAGACTGTGTTGTCTGTGGATATATGTATGTTCTGTGTTTGGAAAGATTTGTAAAGCTATATTTGGAAGAAAAAATGGCAATGCAAAGTGACATCTAAACTTGTTTCCAGTTGTGAAGCATAGTGGTGTGAGCATTAAAGTTTGAGGCTGTTGAGCAACTTCAAGGCCAACAATTCAAATATGTCAGGACATTTCACAGGACAGTGTCAAGGCTGCAGTCTGTGACCTGAATAAATTGGGTGGTGCTAGAACAAAATGACCCAAGCCAATCAGGTAAATAAGCAACAGAAAAGCTGAAAGACAAGAAATTTCTTTGTAATGGCCAATTCTGAATCTGACCTCAAGAGGGCTGTTGAATAATTACTAGTTGAGGAACCTGAATTCCTCCTGATTGTTGTGCAGATTTGTATGTGGGTACAGGAAACATCTGAGCAGGTTGCGTGGCAGATTTTTGATTTACAATATTTTGCCTCCATGCACTTTGAATATCTCCAGTCAAAACATGGAAGGTACAACAATTCTGGAACATCCAGCAAGTTCATGATCTTTTTTCTTTCTTTCTTTTTTTTTTCAAATATAATTTTGAACTCTTTTAAGCAGTTTCTATTATATTGGATATATATATCCAATATGCTTGCATGGCTAAATTAGTTAAAGTGTTGAATCACTGTTATCTTACACAAATGTAAAAATCTGAAAGGACAAAAAAACAAAACAAGCACAGATATTTCGTGGCTCTTGCTCATAGAAAAGTCTCAAAATATTTTTGAAGGGTGTCTTGACTTTATTTTAGATAAAACATATGTGACAACTGTAAGATAACATAGTGTGCCTTTAAACTTTTCCAGACTTAGTTTGACAAGTTAATGCATACTTGTTTAGGAAAATGCAGAAGAGTAAAAAGGTGCTTGAAAATGGCCCTTCACTAACATGGCCATCAACTGTGGGATTCTGAGGGGTGGCATCTGTATTGGCCAATCAGATTTAAGGGATGCCTGGCAGTTCCCACTACCCCCATAGGGCTGTATAATAAAAAGCAGAGTTTCTTTATCACAAACATTCAAGGCAAAGCATGGAGGCATGGATACACAATTCTGGCTTTACTCTGTGTATCTTTAGAATGCAGTAAATACAAAAATAGAAGTACTGTACCAAAAGCATTACTTTACTTACCGTCCAGCAACCAGCTGTGGCCGCTCAGCTGTTCCAGTTTGGACAGCATCAGTCTGGTCATCACATGGTCAGGCACCAGCATTCCTCTATCTATGTAGGTCTTCACCAGCACCCTTGTCTCTAATACACAACAAACAGGTAAAGACAGGCAAAGCATGTTTGTTTCTGCTTCCTGATACTGAAGTTAAGAAACAGGACAAGACAGAACAGAACCTGCTGTATCCAGCGTCACCACAGCCGCAGCTACCTAAAATATTAGTTATTCATTCATTCATTCATTCATTCATTCATATCCGTTATTCATTTAAACTTTGTTTTGAAAACTGTGAGGCCTACTGTGGATCATTACATAAATATTCACTCAGTCAA
The DNA here is from genome assembly GCF_036924035.1 of Leuresthes tenuis. Lineage (NCBI taxonomy): Eukaryota > Metazoa > Chordata > Actinopteri > Atheriniformes > Atherinopsidae > Leuresthes > Leuresthes tenuis. Next base: position 8,542,746 of record NW_027325361.1, on the reverse strand, counting down.
AGGGTTCATCTGACAAACTAACCTCTTGATTTCACAGGGCTAGAAGGCAAAAAGGGAAAGGGTGTAGTTACTCTTTCCAGCAAGTCTCCACTTTACTGAGTAATTTCAGTTACAGAGCACACATGCTTTTACTTAAGCTCTCTACACTGAACTCAACTTTACTGTAAGTAGCTATATTAGTTTAAGCTTGGCACATGCTTGGAATTAAAATGATTCCAACTGCTTAGCGGCAATAATGACGTTTAGGGATATAACCAACGGTTCAAAGTGATGGAGGAAACGATGATAATGAAGCTTGATGAGAAGTTATAAATAAAGCAACACAAGACAGTTCTACAAGCAAGAAATCAAACAAAATATATATTGTTTTCCTCTTCAGTCTCGTGGTGTGGCGCATGGACAGAGACGTGTTTAAGCTCCACGGAAACAACTGTGGAGCAAAAAATTAATTCTTCATTCTGTAACTTTCCTCCACAATGACTGCGTTTTTTGTTGCACTTATAATGATCTCAATTGGAGGAAAACAAAACAACCACGAAATTCACAAATCCAGCACAGAAATGCCGTTCCTCATTCAAGTGTTGTTGTTCCTGTTCCTGTTTCTAACAGTACTGAGGTTTGGACAACTAACTGATGTCTCTCTTACCTGTATTGGCCGCTATGCCCTCTCGTAGATAGTGGCCACTGGACAGGTATTGCAGGCCAAAGCTTTGCGCAATCCTCTTGGATATCGTTCCTTTCCCTGATCCTGGTGGACCCATAATAGCAGCACGAAATAACTTGGCCATATCTCACAGGTTGCCACTGTAAAAAGTAAAGGATGCGCAGATGTCACTCTGCCTATTTGTGTTATTACCTCTTACTCCAGTTACAATTGCTAATGATAGAAAATAAATAAAAAGAAAAAAAAAATCCGCAAAAGACAATTTTTGCGAGACACTTGGAGTGTGTGGATCTCGGAGCCCGCTTTCAGTGCGTGTTAGGACTGTCCTGCCCTTTGACGCGAAAGGAGTGAAATGCCTTTTTTTCTCTCTTCTATCCCTCCTGTAGCTCGTCTACGTCTTTAAGACCGGAGACTCTCCTCTGCGAATGAATGAGGGAGTCTCCTCAACGCCCTATTTTTCTGCACACATCATCCAGAAAAAATGCGGATGAGTGAACTTCGCAAGGTGAACTGGTTACTGTAGTTTTCATACACTTGAAGAAGTCAGTCTATCTATCTATCTATCTATCTATCTATCTATCTATCTATCTATCTATCTATCTATCTATCTATCTATCTATCTATCTATCTATCTATCTATCTATCTATCTATCTATCTATCTATCTATCTATCTATCTATCTATCTATCTATCTATCTATCTATCTATCTATCTATCTATCTATCTATCTATCTATCTATCTATCTATCTATCTATCTATCTATCTATCTATCTATCTAGAGGAGATTTCTGGAACAAATGAGAGCATCCAAGAAGATATAGCAATGTGTTTTGAGAGTAAGAAGCAATAAAATAAAATGATAAAGTCCCTTTAACGTAATATTAAAGTTAAGTATAGGAGGGAGATGGCTTTCAGATGAAAACAGCAGGTCAATCCAATATTTGTCTGCAGCCTGTATAGGAATCCATAGAATGACATGGCAAAGATTTCCATAAATAAAATCTCATAGCCTAATCTCACTCCTTCATGCTGAAAGTCTTGGTATTTTCCAAAAACAACGCATTCTGTCAGAAACTATAAGCCAGCAATTAACAGCCTTGAATTTAATTTTGCGATTTTTTTTTAAGCTGTACTGTTCAGTTTGTCGAAATGCTCTTCATAAAAGTTGACATTTCAAGACTCGAAACAACAGTCAAATGAAGAGGGGGAACCCTCTCACCCTGGTTACCCCAATATTTGACGAAGGAGGGAGCTCATTTTGAATCTCAACCCCTTGTTGATAACGTTTTAAGTGGCTCTAGGTCATATAATATGCTCACGCATCATAAATGCATTAATGTATTCTGTCTTTCTGCTGGCGGGAGGCGCAAACCCAAAAAAAGAAAGAAAAAGAAGAAAAAAGAAAAAGAAGAAAAAATACACCACATGAGTCGCTGTCATTTGCGGACGGCAGGAATCTAGTAAGTACTTGTTGCGAGCCATACGGCGGCGGCAGCGTCCCGGAGCTGTCAAATATTGCGCACAGCCTTCAGTCGTCCAGTCAGTGGAGCAACCAGACTAATCCATCAGACAAACTGCTCGGAAGATGAACCTTTTTTACCCACTGGAAACTAATTTTTGCCTGCGCACCCGGAAGCTTGTTTTAAAATCCCGAGCGTTTTTTGTCACATGGCTTTGGAGAATTCAATAACAACAAAAAATGGCGACAATCACGTTGCTCTGTGTGGTCTTGCTGCGTCATTAAAAATATTCATGTAAACACGGGAAATTAAACAGGGAAATTGCTGGTAAGTTCGCTCAACATTTGCTGTATATTCAGTGCAGACTGAGTGTAATTAAGAGTAAATGATTATATTTGGATCCAACCGCATGCTGTTTGTTTTTGCCCAGAAAAAGGGGTGTGTGTAATGCTGGGCGTTAACGTTTGGCTGCACATTATTCAAAGCCCTTGTTATTGCTTTTAGCCGCCCTTTTAAGAGTGTCTACGAGGCGTTACGTGTAATTGTACGCGTTATTGTTCAGTAACAGAAACGACTGTGTAGTTTATATTTGGCAAACTTTTAGTTTATGTTTTAAGCTTTGGCACCGCTTCTTTTAGTCCTTCCGTTGTGCTCATTCTTTGGTATCTACAGGCTGTCGCTGCTTGCCACCGTGACAGGTATTATTCTCCTGTTATTTACATTGAGGGTTAACGCAACATGGACGCGCTTTCACCATAGGGACTCTTTCTACGGTCACTGATGACAACAGGCGTAGCATTTTTAAAGTAGTCTGTCCTGCTTAGTTGTTGTTACAGTGATTGCACATGTTGCTTTGCTGCGCACGTCTGACACGAACATTTTTGGCCAGTGCCCTGTGCGTCGGGGCTAATGGAGTTGTTTACATGAAGTGCAGAGGGCGGACTGAAGAGGAGGAGGAGGAGGAGGAGGAGGAGGAGGAGGAGTTGCTACGTCGGCCAGAGACGAGACCGGACTGCTCGAGAGGCTTCTGGCGTCGAAGGGGCGGAGCCCGCGAAGAGAATCATAACAAGTCTGACATCACTCAGCCTTGTGGTTGGTATGAATAATATACAGTAGTCTGTCTCGACTAGAGCACTCGAAAATGTCCCAGTAGGAACGAGGCGAGGGAGGAAAATCTTTGTACCCTTAACTGTTCTATGAGATGAAACATTAATGAGCAATATGCGCTGCAGCACAATGGAAGCAAGAGGAAAAACACAATCCTTTCATGTGAGAGAAAAACAAGAAATACTACACTGACTTACATGCAGAATGTCACTGAGTTCAAATGATGATAATGCTTCTGAATTATTGAGCATGCTTCCTTAAAACTGATTTATTATCTGATGTATTTTACAGACGTTCCCAAAATGAAATGGATGTCCATTTGTTGTCCACACCATCAGGCCACTCGTAGTGGAGCTAACAGTGTTTTAGGCCTTTCCTTTTTCTTTTTTTTCATAAGACCTGGGGGCACTCATAGCTTTGTAACAACAACCAGAAACATATTTAACAACATAAATTACAACAGAGAATGTCTTTTGAGGGTCTGAATAAACAGTTGTAATGTATCTGATGCGAATGTATGTGGGAGCTAAAGCTGCAACATCTCACACTTCTTTCATTTGAACTACTTGCACCAAAATGTTGACTTTTCTGGCATCTGTTCAGACGCTATCAACCTCATGTAATGCAAAGGACCCCGAGGATATGAGGACTTGTCATTTTCTCTCATTCTGTTCTTCTTATCACATATGACACTTTCACCAGTCGGATGTTGTTTATTTTCCGAAATGCAGTTCTGGAGATACTGGTTATTTTTGCAGGAGTTACCACCAACAGAGCAAAGAAAACATTGTTATTTTTGCCCAACATGTTGACCAGCAGCTCAGACGTAAAGAGCAGATGACTAATGGACTGAAGCCACGAACTGCTAGATCTGACAGGCTGCCCTGGTTCAGTTATCACAGTGCTGATGCTGTCCCCATCGAAGGTACAGTACTGTGATAACTGAAGGATGGCTGCCAACTTGACACTGGTGCAACGGTCAGAGCGCGTTCAGCTAACAAGTCAGAGGACCAAAGAGCAAGTGGAGAAGTATGAGTGTGTAAACAAAAAGCTGTCTCTGTTTAATAAAAAGTTTAACACGACATCCAAAAGTCCATGTGTTTTTTTATCTGTTAAGTTATTTTACCTGATTAAATCTAATTGTGCATTATGACACCAGAACCTTATAAGCTCATCTCAAAACCACTAAAGAAATATTGATTTGCTTTTCAATATTTAGAGTTTTTCACCTAGTGCAATCAATCATTTATCAGTGACAGCAACATAACAAACTGCCAGCCTTAAATTAAAATTATTTTTAAAGACCTCTTTTGAGGTTGTATTTATTTTGAATATGAAAAATAGCAGAAGCAACATCAACTAAATAAAAAGGAAAACACATGCAATCACTGCAGACATGTAGTGTAGCTACGTAAATTAGTACAATTACAAGTTTAGATTTTGCTAATCTTGTTTGTTGTTATTGTGATTTGCTCTATAAATACATTTATTGAAAGAAAAAAATTAATAGAAATTTAGATCATCCTTCAGCAGATATGATTTAATATTTTACAATAGAGAGAAACATCCAACTTAAGATGCTTATAAGCAAAGTTATTAATGGATACTCCAGGTGTCTCATCTCCCATTAGTTCTTTTCTTCTTCATAATTGTTCCTGATATGTGATAATGTGAATGTGTACAGTAACAAGGATGCTTTGAGAAAATTGGGCTCTACTTCCTTCAAGGATTAATTTGTATATATACTGGGATTTTATCAACCTAACAGTGCTCATTTAGGTCCATGTAATGTTTCAACAAAAGTTCAAAACTGCATCCTGACTACTTTTATGTAAATCAATTCTGCATTTTTAGTCGTCAATCAATTTGTACTCGCTAAGAAATAACAACCAAAGAAGGAGCTGTGTTTTGGCTCCAGATATGGGGCACTGCCCTAAATAAGTCCTGAATAGCTGAGCCACATTGTTGTCAACAGGGGGAGCTAAAGATCCATTGTTGAATTTATATGCTTTGTGGTTGAATCTGTAAAGCCTTTAGTTTGTTTTAAAGTGTATTGTGAAATATATTTCTGAAACCTAAACAACAAAATGTTGCTGCTGAAGTTTAGAAAAGAAAAGCCAATTTGTTGTAATTCTTAGGGATTTGGGGTTAATCATTTAAGTAAAATAGCACAGGGGACTTAATTTTCCAGTGATATGGAAACAGAACTCATCAATTCAACATGATCCAACAAACCTATGTCATTCTATGTCAGTGTCAATTTTACTATTAGCTGCTAAGTAATTGTTTTGGTGACAGTGACTTTATGTCCATCAACATAATACAGATCAAAGTTTATTGATGCTGTATTTTTGTGATGAAATTGTGCTGTAATGAATAACAGCTTTCAGGACACGTTTTAGTCAAATGTCATAAATTACAGGTCACTGCACCTGACAATAATATGTTTAACTTAAAGGGTACGCTCTGTTGCGATTCTGCGGAAATCCCCATGATACAGTGCATATTTTGTTTTTGTCTCACTCTAACCTCAGTCTGCTAATCTCGCCTTGATTCACGTGTTTCTCTCACTCAGAGTTGTGTCATAACTAGATACTTTTTGCCAAAGCATGGTTGTAAGTGAACTATTAAAGTCAAGTGGGTACTTGCATGGAAAGAGTTATTCTCTAAATGAAAGCTGGCACTCAAGCCCACTAATTTTCACTGTAAAATGTTTAAATACTGTTAGCATCCGAAAGTCTCCTCGCCATTATTGTCCATGATCATGGGGAATTTTCTTCTTCATACTTCCCTTAAAGCAGGGCAGTAGTCATTGCTGGGATGTCCCATGTGGTAAGTCCCTCCTTTACAATGAACCAACCCCTTTTGGTCTTTTAAGGAACTTCCAGGTCCTTGTTCTTTTGATGCAGGGAGAAAGTAGATTTTTTCTTTTGCCAGCACAGGTCCTTGTCCATTCCTACATGCTGCCAAATTAGATTTATACACAGATTAGATCGGTAGACAGTGGTGTCATTTGGAGGGGTATTACCTTTTGACCAATGTAAAAGGAATGATGACAAAAAAGAAAAACAAATCTAACCCAACCTTTATGTGGCTTTTTACCAAATGATGGGATTACACTTTATTGGGCTACATGAAATATAGATCAACTTTAGCATTATGAACTCTTTACATATGCCAGCCATTATAACTCCTCAAGTAGACTTACAGTTGTTATTAGCTAAACTGTGTGATTCAAATAAAGTATTATGCTGTCTGTACCTGCTTTAATGAGTAGGCAGTTAGAGGAGGTTGGAGCCAATCCCAGCTGACAAAGGTCAGAAGGCAGGGTACATACTGCATAAATCAGGGGTACAAAACATGTCTAAGACAGACTGTAATACTCACACCTGCAACTCAGTTCAAATCACAAATGAATCCAATATACAACTTTAGACTGTTTGAGGGTTTTTACACATCTGTGTGACTCATTTATCTAAACTGCCTTATTGCAAGTATGGATTAAGGTGCTTTTCTAAATGTACCATTTAATGGTACATTTAGTTTAAATTTAGATAAACATAGAGATTAACTCTTATTTTTGATAGTATCATCTAGCTGATAATACTTATTTCACTTAGTAGGATTCTATGCTTGCCTTGATGTAGTTTTGCATTGTGGTCTTGAGTAAAAACTATCCTCACTGTTTTTGATCTATCAGTAAAGCAATAATTTGCACGTAGGCATTTCAGTTTGCATGTTCTCCCTGTGTATGCATGGGTTCTCTCCAGGTACTCCAGCTTCCTCCCACCTTCCAAAAACATTCATGTTAGGTTAATTGGTGACTCTACATTGACCCAAGCAGGGAATGTGAACATGCATGGCTGTGTGTCTCATTTGTCTCTGTATGGCCCTGTGATGGACTGGCAACCTGTCCAGGGTGTACCCGGCAGCTGGGCTAGACAGATAATGCCACCCTGGGGATTTTGGGAATCTGTGACTCTGTAAATGTGAGATTTTCCCAAAAGAGTCGACACATTGATGATCCGTTGCGTCCTGTGTTTCCTCCAGAAACCAAAAGAGTGTTGATATTCAAAGAACAGGTGTGTGTTGTCTGCTAATCCCAAATCATAGAGCTGACATTTATTGCTCCTATTAATACATTCTGAGATCAAGCTATTATTGGAATGTATGTTTTGTATGATTTATATTGGTTTTTGTTTGTATTGTTGTATATAATTTATATGGGGGATGCCATGTTGTTCTCCAGTTTATATCGGAAAAATTAGAATTCTACACAAATGTAACTTTTGGAATTATTTTCTTTTTACTGTACAAGTAAATTCCTTGTATACTTATTGGAGCATTTGTGGTTTTTAATATTTATATCTTAAATATCTTAGTGTGTACCCCTGTGGAATAGGTTTGGATTCCATCAGGGATTGCCCTATTAACAGTTTGGAATTCTTTATATGAAATAGGAAAAAAAATTGTTCAATAAAGATTTATCATTTTTGAGATTTTTTTCATTATTCCATTTAATAATTTTTTGGGGGAGAAAATGTATGCTAAAAACAGAGTTTTGTTGCTGAGAGAACTTTTTTAACGTTTTAAACCAACCATGTTTTTGTCTTTAGAATTAAAGGGTTAATATCGTCATCCTGAGTGATGGATTCTTCGGCCAATCAACTTCCTGCTTTACAGACCCCACTGCGTTGTTTTCGGGAAGGGGGCGGTGACTTGTCAGGAAATGTTAGCTCGAACAGAGAGGTATCACGTAGGCTATCTAACATAAGAAAATTGTGGGATTGGTTTGTCTGTTTGGATTCCGGATATTTTCTAAGGAGGTTTTTTGTAACTTAAACTCACGATAGGGGGTACATTGAAGCCCTCGAGAAGCACTTCAACTTTGTCGAGGCGTCTAAATGCGCTAAACGATACGGAAGTATCGTGCCAGCTGTCTGGCGAAGCTCGCTCGGTGAGTAAATTGCCGTTTTATAACATTTTCCATCGAAAACATCTAATTTCTTTCTTCTTAGTGAAACATACCTACTCGTTTTTTCCCTTTCCTGTGGTTGCCAAGTGATAAGCTGCTATTAATTTCAACCATTTAACTAACTTGCTAACAAGCTAATATTAACGAATGTCACTCCACTTTTGAGCAGTGTGTGTGTACGCGCGCGCGTGTGACTGCGTCCATTGTCAGTGGCACAGTTAAGATGAGTTGATGAACGTTTGTTTATTCTCAAGAATTTAGCTGAATGTACTCGGGACTTTTCACTCTTTCTTGAGTCTACAGTTGGAAGGAAAGATTTAGGGTTATGCGATTGACTGCTTCGATTAGTTATTTGTTTAGATTGAGCCATTTGTTCCAACTTTAAGTCTGCTGTGTGGGGAAAAAAAACTAGAAGGGAGAAAGTGAAAACAAGAAAACAAAAAAAACTATGATCTGTTCAAAAGCTCTGTCTTGACATTATCTGGTAGAAAATTGAAATCTGTTGGTTTTATTTTGGACAGAGATGACCACTTGGAATACAGGGATGCCTATCCAACACAGGGGGGTTCTGGCATGTAGAATTTATCACATAGTCTGAGGAAGCAGAGAATAGGTCTGTTGATCATATGATATCCCAAGCAGTAATACTACATTTATAAGCAAAAACTGATATGTTTGATCTTTTTAGATGTGAGTATTCTCAAATTTGTCTTCTGTGTGAGGTAACTCTGCTACTGTTGTTGAGTTTCGGATTGCTGGTCGAAGGAAACACTTAAAGAAGTCAAAATTGGCTCTGAATTAGTGTGATTGGCCTTTCTCACAACTTTTGGCTGCTATTCATCAGACATTGAGTTGGCTAAATCAGAGCAAGACATTCATCCATTGACAATGAAAACTTAATTGACCATCAGTCAAAGCAGTTATAAGTTGCCAAAAAGAAAAGAAATAGAATATCAGTGAAGGGTGAGTGTCTTTGTATGTTTCTGGTTGGTAGAATTGATACATCCCCCTGTGCCCAGCGCACATACACAAACAGAGACAGTGAACCATTTGATGGCCTTACCATCGCATACTGAAATTTCCTCTCTGGCAAAAATTAGTTGCTCTCAGCTGTGCTCTTTGATTAAGTTTGAACTGTCAGACCTTGAACATTGAGAGCAATGTGCATTTTATTATTACTGAGTTGAGTCACTGGCTGGTCTAACAGCTGTGGCATACATACCTTTAAAACTTGCATTGTTTGAAATGTATTTATTTGTCTGTAGACTCTAAATTTGGCTTTATACTATATGTGCTTGAAGTAAAATCCCAAATGATAATCAGAACTGACTGTTAAATCTTTTTTCTTTTAATGAGTTTAGCATCAAAAGTAGAAAATTTTTAGCAGTTTGATCTTAGTTTAGTCAGAAGGCAGATATAAGCCCACTACTTGCCATTTGCCTTGATATGTAACATCAAAGGATGCTAATGATCACATTTTGACCTTTTTTTTGTGCTAACTACGTGGCATCTGTCACGTCACTGCTTTAGCAGCATATTTTCTCCCTTCACATTTTTTTGTTCGTTCCTATAATGCAGCAGCTTTCACCAGGCGAGACACTTTGTTGTATATTTTTATTTAATCAGATAAAAACGAGAAATGATCACGGTCATATTCCTTTCATGAATGTTAAGCTGCACGTCGGCAACTTCACATACAGAGCTAAGCAAAGCGAGCACAACAGTGTCTTCTATTTATTTGTTAGAAATAGCACTAGTCATTTTCCCTTTCTCAAAACAAAGGCATATGTATGGCAGAGAGACGTTAGTGATTGTAGCTCTGGTAAAACTGATGTCAGACAAGTGACAGTTATTAAAGGTTTCTTTTTTTTCAGCATGCACCAAATTTCTGAAAGATATTTTTTCTTTCTTTAACTGTCATATTTTACACCCACCAGAGACATTCAGAGGTATTTAGTTGATTGTACTTGGTAAGAGGAGGAGTGTGGTGGACCATTGCACTGACTTAGTCACTCTATGAGGTAGAACGATGACTCACTCCAAGTCTTTTCTCTAGAAATTCAGCCACAGTGAAAATGATCATTGGAATGCTAACAGCATGAAGTAGTCCACATGACATGCTGACTACTTTGGATGAATGTGTTTTTTTTAATTGGCACTTACCAGCTCACATAGTTAAAAAAAATGAATGACCTATGTTTTAAATGTTAGAATAAAACAATATCTGTCCAGTAACATTCTTTTTTATTTTTCAGTTTGATACGGTGTTGTTACTATGTGTAGTATCCAGGGTTCAGGGAACTAAATTGGAGCTGTTCAAAGATTGGTTTTGCTCTTTCAATATCATATTGTTCTGGAGCTTTTGGTAACAGCTATACATAATGCTTTTCTAAGGTCCCTCTCACAAGCTAGGATAACAGTATCTGATGTTTTCAGTTATTAAATCAGTGATTGTAAAGCACTGGAAATCCAATATCCACACTGGTGTACCCAAGTATTCTTCAGTTGTTGATACTTTTTTCTATGGACATTGCCCACCGGCAGTGCAAGCTTTAGTTAATTTCTCTTGTTAATTTTTTTGAATGATGTTTGCTAAGATTGCATTCTTCCAAATAGCGCATCAGACGTGTGTCCCCTAAGTTTTACTTGTATGTTCAATCACACCCTGAATGCACTTTTTGTGTACGCTTTATTTCTGGCAGAAGGGACTAAACTTTGCAAGTTTGTCTCTCAGTCTAGTGTAAATTAAATCCTGAATCTCAACACTGAACAAAACCATCCATGCAGCTGTAGAAAAGCATTTTTCCCTGACTGAATAGCTGTGAAGTTGTCCAGTGTCTATTTTTATCTGAGGAACAGCCAAAAGCGAAACATGTTTATTTTGGCATCAGATCTGAACGTACTAATGAGCCAAACAATGAAAAGAAAGGGAAAGAAAATAAAAAACCGTAGTGGTAGTTAAATATAGATTGCTTTTGGCCTGTGATTCTGTTCTCATAACAATGGTGTAACTTTATTCCCAGCTTTAAATAATGTAGCATTTAAATATTTGCCATCCAAAGGTCAACATAAGTACAACTATGGCATCTTTGGTCTTGCTATCAGTAACTGGCCTTGAGACTTAATCATGCATCCACTTTTATTTTTGTATCAGTTTTTCTTTCATCTACTGACTCCAGTCAAAATAGAGTTACAAAATATGAAAACTGAAGCATTGCAACATACCGTACCTTAAGATTAAAGTTTAATGTTACATTCTCACTTCTCTTTCTGGTTTTCACTTCACTTATCCAGGATCTGAATGCCAGTTTCATGGGCGATGGAGTTGAGCAGGCAACTCTGTATGAAGATGAGGAAAAATAGGAAGGCCCAACCCTCCTCCCTTCCTGTTTCCTGTTCAGGCCTGGAGATCCACTTTTACATTCGAGGATCGCCCGAGCTAAAATATTTCAAAGGGTGCTTCACTGCTGAGAAGCTCTGTGTGGATGCTGCCAAATACTGTGGTGAGTAACTCACCTGTTGTGTATTTTGCTAAATATTTATATAATAATCTCCTCCTACTGCAATAATGAAGGGCATTTAAGATTTTACAGGAAATGTAATGTATCGTTAAGTTGGAGAGGATGATAGACCAGTTCATCAGGTTTACAACCTAGTTTAAAATGCCACTTGTTATGTTGCAATTCTGTACACTTCTAATCTCTGAGGTGATAACAGTTTATCTCAAGAGGTCCTTACCCCTTCCTGGAACATGTTAATGTCAGAAACCCAACTATATAACCCAACTCATAGTAGTCGGACTATTTGTAAGACCTTCTCAATCTTGATGGATGATGAGCTATCATTTGTATTTTCTATTCTGCGGCAGTTAAACAAAATCTTGAATGTCTGATAAGTAATCTTTCAGGACTTAACTTTGACTGTTTTTTTTTATCTCTGATTAACTGGATCTAAACTCCAGGTGAAAATGTATCATTGCCTTCCATTTTTAAATCTATTCTTCAGCAAATAAATTGCATTTGATCTAAACAAGACACTCTCAGAAAATCAGTGACTGCTTTTTGTAAAATTGTGTCTGCATACGGTGTATTTGGTTTGACGTATAAGAGCCCTGAATTGATTGTTCTCTTAAGTGCTCTCTCTTAGGATAAGTTGCAAATGACCGCTATCTGAATAAAATGACTCCAGCAGTCTGAATATTGATCATTTTACCTCTTTTCTCCTCCCCTTCTCAGCCATCTCTCCCTTGTGCCATAACCTATTTGCCCTGTACAATGAAAGCACTCGCACCTGGTACCCTCCCAGCCATGAGTTCAAGATCACAGATGAAACTCGTGTCAAGTTGCATTTTCGCATGAGGTAAGAATGATGTCACGACTAGAGCTTAATATTAGAATTTCCTAAGAGAGACGAGGAGACTCAGGTTGCATTCAGATCAAGATGCTCTGAGCCCATGAACTGTCTGCTATTTAGTGATGACATTGGGAAGATAAGTTTTATGAATAGTTTCTATTCACTCATTTGAATATGCTTCAAGTGCAAACAGTAATGAAAACACACAACACATATGCAAAGGTTTTATACACACACCCACACCAACGTATTTTTGTGAACTTCACAGTATTTCCCTGTCAGCTTTTGTCGATATTTTGGTTTGATTTTTGGACTTTTATGGTTGTGTCCATCTTTGCTTTTTGATAGATTACCACCGGTTTGGAAGCTTGTCCTGAACTTGCATAAATGTAACAAGTTATTACTGCACTTAAAAGAAATTACCAGATTGTAATGACTTTAGTTACAAACTCGAGTCTTTCTGTTCTGCTTTATGTTTCTGCCCACTGATCCATGTGGTAAAACCAAGCAGCACCACACAGGCATAAAGAAAGTTCTATTAGAAGGATAGAAAGGTAAAGCACAACATGGAAGTAGTAAAACCTCCATTTCCTAAAAAGGCCACTTGGGACTGGCTCCAACAGCGACTTAATCCTCATAAACGTTCAGTGGTAAAATACCAATCGTTCTGCAGAGAAGAGAGGGAAAAAAAGGCTTACTGCTTTGCATAATGGTAACTGTATTGTTTACTTAATGTTCAGTTACTTTCAGATTATTTAAAAAGCACCGGATGTCTTAAAGAGGCTGTAGTTTGGTGAGAGGAATTATTTGACTTGCATAACAAATCTAAGCAATGTTTGAGAGAAAGACCTGTTTTTGAGGTGGTGATATCCTAATTGCAATCCTGTTTTTGCTGAGATGATGTAGTAGCTGTGTAGCATTCGAGTACTTCCACTACCCGACCGCTTTGAACCAAAAAACTGGATAGAGAGTATTGTAAGATTAAAATCTGTGACTTGATAAGAAAAAAAGAGAAGAGAAAGGAGAGCAGTCAGAGTTTATCTGTAACGATTTTTGGGATTCAAGAAAATGATCAAGGTTAGCAATTTAGTTTTAAACCTGTGGCCATAAACTAATATGATCTCAGAATAGAAATACATGGCACTAAAATTGGAAACTGAAAGTAGCGTCACTCCTGTCTTTTAAGCCTTTCAGCGGAAACCAAGTGAAGGGTCCAACCTCAGACTTTGCAGTACAAAGACAAAATTGTTCATTATACTTAAGTTTTGTGGTTAATGGTTTTGAAAGAGATGAGTGATAGTCTTGTAAGGAAAGCTTTTGAATGCCAGGCCAACAGTATAATGATTTAAATGTACTTGATTAATGTGAAGAGCATAGAGTTTCCCTCAGAGAATCTGTTTTACCATTTAGGTAGCGTTTTATGCAAGGAGGAAAGGCTTCTCAGCGGTGTCAATCACACTTCCTCTTTCTCTGTGCTTTGACAAGAGCAAATGGAGAGAAAACTACATGCGGATGGAGCTTTACTGAGCCATGCGTCAGATGCGTACCTGTGTATATGAGCTTCTTGCTACAACTTGTTGTGTGCACTGAAGTGCAGGCCTGACAGCTAAACTATAGCTATACAGCTATACATATTTTCTTTTGCATAAACAAATGACAAACACAAATTCATGCACAGAGATCAGTGACATTTGGATGAATTTCCGTCAATTAAGGAAGTAAGACAGAGAATCCACAGACATGCAAGCTCATCTCTTGCTGGGTTTCCATTCAATAGTGAAGAAAAACCTGATGTGTTTTGAAAAGCTGCAAAAAAGAAATGTGAATCAGACATGTCAGTTAATACTCGAGACAGTGTTTTGCCACTAGTAGTTGGCGGTAAAGGCTACATTGTTAGTAGCTGTAATTCAGTAGGAGAAGTAGTTATCCTAAACAAACTTTCATTTGGAAAAAACAAACAGCTGCTGAGACCATCCACAAGAAAAACATAGGAAGTGCATCCTCAGGAATAACTTTCATCTCTGGGATGTTATATTATGTCTGGCAGGACAGAAGTACATCATGTGAGTTTATTGTATGCTGGAAAAAGCCGATGAGTCATGTCACTTTGATTTTAACAGGTGATTGATCATTGACTGCAGTAGGAGTTGGACAGAGACTTAGTGTTAATGCACCAACGGCTCTTTTTTTTTATTATTCATCAGAGATGATTAGTCAGGAAGCAGTACTTTTACACATGTTAATCTCTTATCTTGAAACCCAGGTTAAGCTTTCAGAGTAAGTCGTTAATATAACCTGGTAAGATATGAACCAGTTTTGTGATACTAAAAATCCAGAGCTGTTCCTGAAGTTACCTTGTTAAGTCACTAATCCTGCTTTGTAGTACAGGCCCAAAGTCCTCTCTGAAATAGGCAAACCACCTCTGCAAGGGTATTGCTCATTAGTGGAATTTTTTTTATTTATTTAGGACTTATATCAGTAGGATAAAACAATATCAAAATGGCATGCATAACCTGTGTTCTTTGTCTCCCTGTTAGGTTTTATTTCAGAAACTGGCATGGCACCACTGAAGGAGAGTCCCCAGTTTGGAGGCACTGCATTAGCAAACTCAGAGGACAAAGCTCACAGAAAACACCAGAAGGAACACCTCTACTTGATGCTGGTTCCCTGGAATACCTGTTTGCACAGGTGTGTGTTCTTGATTTAGGTTTATCAAAAATCCTCAACAACAGTCAGTCACTAAGACAATCACAATGTACTCCAGTGCATTGTTTTCTCATTGCTGATTACATTGTCATGCATGAAATGCACTTCTTTCTAGATGTTTTTTCCTCTTTTTTTCCTTTTTTATAACCTGATCTGTCTTGATGCAACACATTAATTCTGTGCATGACTCTAAACATGTAAATCAGTCAAAGTTCCTCATTGATTTCTTATTTCCAGGTCTACATTAGCCAATTCAGAGAACAAGATTTGTTTTCTCTAAAGCAGTCGCTAAATACCGAGCAATTCAGGGTTGTGTTTAGAAATGAGGGCATTTCTCAGCTGTGATTACCGAGTTATCAGTAATAAATGTTGGGTTTTGCTTGCTTGTGTCTCCAGACCTAGAGGAGTTGGTTGATGTCAGTATGTTTGGTGTGAGCTGTAGTGCTGCAGGATCATGGAGCCCATTTTGGCTTTGACTGGGACTTTAGAACTACATTTTGTTCCACATCATGTGAGAGGCATGTGCTAGCATAATATTGAAAGTGAAAGTGAATCGAAAACTGCACTCAAAATGTCTTTTTAAATGGGAAATTCTTGCTCAGAGGTGCTTGTCTTTAGGGGTGTTGTTTAGGTAAAATCCACTGGGCTTATGCCAAAGGGTGGAGGTTATTTACAGGAATATGGCTCTTTTTTTAGTGACAACTGTAGAATAAATTGGATCATGAATTAGATAATCATATGAAGCCCAAATCTCCAATAGTTACAGGAATATAAATAATACCTTTTAACATGAATAGGCATGAAATTTAGTTCTGAAACTTGAAGGGTTTTGTGTTGCTTTTGTTTCTGTCAGTTTCAGCAGTGATCAGATCAAGACATCCCGACTTGGCAACACTCTCTAGACATGACGTGTGATTGTTCTGCTGGGTCATTTCAGGTCATTGTAGAAATATAGGAGATATGAAGCCCCTGTAAATACCCACAAAAAAAAAATAAATCAAACTAATCTAAATCATACAGTTAATACTGAGGTTCGGACAAAGTAGTTTTTCTCAGGTGTAAATGTTGATAAATGGACAGCATGTCGGATTATTTTTCCTAAACTGATTATGTAAATATTTGTTGTACAGAGCCAACATGCATTCCAGAAAGACACGTTTCCACTGAGGATGTACCAGTCTGAGGCAGAGCAACACGAGATGGAAAATGAGTGTTTGGGCATGGCTGTGCTTGCTATTACTCACCTTTCCCTGAATGAGGAAAAATCCCTGGCAATTGTTAGCCGTGAAAACAGGTAAAACACAAAGACACTACAGCATATGCTCGAATGGTTTATTTTCCAGCAAAGTTGAATATGATATTAAAAAGACTCCATATTCTTTAATTGTGCACGTGTTCCCTGAATAATGATTCTATTCACAAAATGTTTAAAAAAAAAAGAGAGAGAAATGGATGAAATTAAAAATAGAAATACGTATAATAATAATAATTCAGATCATTATCAGAGAAACACAGGTTATATACTAACCTCTAATATTTGTAACTTGTTTAAATAATCCCATCAGCTACAAAGATTTCATCCCAGAGTCGCTGAATCGCACTATTAAGCAGCGCAACTTTCTGACACGTATCCGCATCAACAACGTCTTCAAGAAATTCCTCAGTGAATTCAACATGCGCACGGTTGAGGACAGCAAGATCACTCCCTATGATCTGAAGATCAAGTACCTGGCCACATTAGAGGGGTTGACCAGCGGCCTGGGCAGTGAGCTCTTTGAGCCGCTCTCACTCAGTGTAATGCAGGAGGAAGATCTCTGCAATGGAGGTTACTATGGTAAGAATTCACACAGATGGTGTATGATGATGCTGTCACTAGAGAGCAAGTCTGGGGCAGAGAGATTGCTGCCCGGTGCCATATTGTTATCAGTTCTTTGCTCTGTTTACATAAATACCTGCAGTTTCCCACCCATAGTTGTATTATCTTGTAAAGTTTCCTCTTGTTGCCATCCGAATATACCTGAGACACTGTATGTATTTGTTCCTATGATGTGGAAATCTAAGAGGAAAATCCAAAGTGAATTTTTTTCATTCCAAATCTTGGAAGATTTCAAGATGTGAAGATTTCAAGCACTGATCTAGAGATCTAGACTGTTTGAGAGACAAGATTAACATGTGAAGTTTCTTTCAATGTAAACATAAAGTAGTCATGCCCAAAAAGATATTTCTCAAGCTTTACTCATAAATAGTTTTGATAACCTTTCAACAATCTATGCGTGGGTTTTGGGTTTTTGTGACACAACGTTTACTCCCTGTTTCCAGGGTACTCCAATCAGAGCCAAGGGCAAAGCCAGAGTCATAACATAGAGACAAGCCATGACATGCAGGTCCTTATTACTGGTACCACTGGAATTTCATGGAGGAAGAAACCAACTACAGTGAGTAATGTTTGTAACTGAAGAAAAACTCAATGGTTTGTAATTTCATGATGTGCATTTGTACAAACGGACAACTGGATGAAGGATGTTTTCATTGGTATTTGAAGCATCCATAGACGAAACAAACAGACTGGCCTTAAACTCTACACTAATATTGTTGAACTACTGTGGAGTAGCTACAGCAGAATTGAGATGTTACTGTGTAATGTATGAAGTTGTGAATATCTGCTATATTTTCCTTTGAAACAGCCATCTGTGATCTCCAAAGAAAAAGGGAAGTCAAAGAAGAGCAAGGATGGAAAAAAGAAAAACGACAGTAAGAAAGATGAAAGTGACGGCTGGGTGATGTTCTGCGACTTCTATGAGATCACACACACAGTCATCAAAGATGCAACGGTCACCATCAAAAGGCAGGACAACAAGAAGATGGTAAGATATGCATAAAAAATGATCGGGCCCTGTGTTTCATAATGGATCAGCCTCTTTGTTGGAGCTAAATTGCCTTGTCCATTACTTTACAGCTTATTTTGAGAGGTGGACCTATTGTAGTGTGAATGTTCTTTAAGAATAGCTGTTTTTCATGTATTTTATAACACAATTAACACAAATGTTTAACTATCTCATTGTTTTTCGATTAGATGTAACTACTGGCAACATTTGATAATGTGCTTACAGGCTAAAACAAAGCTTGCTCTTGCCAGCCATGATAAATAGTTAGATCATGCTTCGTCATAAAATGAGTTCAAAGTATATCTCACCACGCCTCTGGAGCATTGTGAAATATTAGTAATATCTGCTTCCATGATTTCTGGTCTTTGCCTAATGATCCTGTTCTTTTCAGGCCGTGCAAATGGTTTGCAGGGATGAGGCTCTGTCTTTTGCTGCCCTTGTGGATGGGTACTTCAGGCTGACTGTGGATGCCCACCACTACCTGTGCAAGGAGGTGGCCCCAGCTTCTGTCGTGTACAACATTGACAACGGTTGCCATGGACCTATCTGGTTTGTTGTGGCAATTTTCTTTATTGTTGGATGTGTAAATGTTTGTGTGAGAGAGCATATCTTGACATACTCGCACTGTTACTGTCCTTCAAATGCATTTACCAATATCCTGAAAGCAAAAGTGAACATGGCATTGAGCGGTGCCAAGGGCGAGCGGTGAGCGATGCGGAGGGGGCTTAGTGCCCCGATAAATGCTCGGCACTCCCCGCGGTAAATTCAAAATGGCGGTATCCATGACAGATTTTGGAATCCGGTGCACATATAAATTATATGGCGCATGGCCGTTTTTTTTTGTGAAAATTTAAGGCTTTTAGGTGCACCTTATGGTGCGGAAAATACGGTACTTTGGTCATCAATACACTGAGAAAACTAAAACTTGAAAAAAAGGCAAAGATAACAAAGCAGTACTGTACTAAAACAAAACCAGTCTTTTTGACAAAGTTGACATTTTCACTCTGCTTTTGATAAAAGAGCCTGCTTTTATTATGTTTTTCCCACTTAGTACTGAGTATGCCATTCAGAAGCTGCGTCAGGAGGGTAATGAAAAGGGTTCCTACATCCTGCGCTGGAGCTGCACGGACTACGAGTTCATCATCATCACAGTAGTCTGCTTTGAGGTAGTGTACACTTTCTTATGATGTTTTATGAAATGGTATTTTTTTTTATCTCTTCCCCACCATAAAATCAATTGAATTTCCAAATTTGCGTCACAAATTGTTAACCAAAGTATGTCCTGCACCACAACACTGTGGATTGTATGAAAAAATATCTCATTTTCCTTCATTTTTTCTAATCATTTAAGGACTTAGGACATTGTATTTTTCTTACCCCCGCATTGATGATAATATCTATTTGTATTGTATTTCATATTCTATGTGGAGTTTTGCATTGTAAATACCCAAGATGAATACTGAAAGTGTTCTGGACAGTTTTAAGATTATCCATCTTTCTTCATTCAGATCGACTTGCAGGAATCTCGTCCTATACACCAATATAAGAACTTCCAGATTGAGTGGCTGTCAAATGGGTTCCGCCTGTATGGCACCGATACATTGCGGCCCACCCTCAGGGAGTTGCTGGAGCACCTGAAAGGCCAGAGTCTTCGCACCGAAAACCTCCAGTTTCGGCTGCTCCGCTGCTGCCCTCCACAGCCAAGAGGTAAACTTAATGCATCTACAGACAGACAAATGAGAATAAAATGCATTTGCAGTGATAACTGAGTAAAGAGAAGCACATGGTCTACAAATTCAGTACTTCGGGACAAGACAAACCCAGACCAGAGCAAATATGCAGCAATTCTGTGATGCATTTTGCGGTTCTTTAAAATGCAGTTTTACCAAACGGTTTTGATAAAACGTAGCTCAAGATACTTCCGTGTCTACAGTAGGGCTGCACAATTAATCGTATTTTGACCGTGATCACGATTTTGGTGGCCACAATTAAATTAACCTGATCGTCAACAATATTTCCATTCAGAATGCGAGCTCTGCTGCCTGCCTAACCACACGTTCTCAACCAGTAGTCCACCAACCACCAGGGGGCGATAGCATGGTTAAGGCTTCATTAAGCTGCCTAAATAACAAGCACGCAGTGTAAGGCAGATAGCTAGACAGTCATGAGTTAGACAGGGCAACATCCATTGTATGGACTTGTTTTTGGATTCGGTGTAAGTGACGTTAAACAAGAGCGAGTTATTTGCAAAGAGTGTAACAAAGTAGTGTCTGCCCCGCAGAGTAACACCACTAATTTGTTCAATCACATGAAAAAACATGACAAACCTAAATATCAGGAATGAAAGAAGGCCAAAGCTAATGTTAATTCACAAAATCCCTGTCCGTGTCCAGCGCCAACCCAGACAACCATTACAGCAACCCTGCACCGGGCAGTACCCCATCCATCTACCTCCCAAAGACACGCAGAAATAACAGACGCGATATCTGTTTATTTGGCCTAAGACATATGTCCGATCAATACAGTTAGTACTTTAAAATTTTAAATTATTAGGTTTTTGTTTTTATTTTGCATTATTTATCATTTATTCTAATTTAAAGTTTAATTTTTCACTAAAATTTGTTGCCACATTTTTTTTTAAATGGTGCAATAAAAATACACGTTTTTCCAGACATGATTAATAATTGTGATTACAATATTGATCAGAAATTATCGTGATTATGATTTTGGTCATAATCGTGCAGCCCTAGTCTACACGACACAGAAATCAGTATGATTATTGTATAGTTGACTCCATTTTGAATACAGAGAGAAGATGGTTTGATGACTCCTGTTTGCCGCTTCTTGCTATGGATAGAATTTACTTTTAAAAATGTTGTGTTGAGGAGAAAAAGTGGATAGGAAATAAAGCACGATAACAGAGAACAGTGTTTCATATTGGTGATTTTAATTTGAAGGCATACAATGTTAAAGTTAAAATGACTTTTGTCAGGGCAGCTTTAATGCCGTGTCATGTTTGCTAGCTGGAGCAGACAGATCATTGCTCAATGGCTCAAATGTGCAACACAAGTTGTGTAAATGGAAGGGAATTGCAAGGACAAATGAACTTGTAATCGATACACTACATTACAGCAAATTGCTTTATCGATAAATATCTTGCATAGATTAAATCTGGCATGGCAGGGCGGTGACAGGCTGATGCTGATGCTCATGCACCCCTTTATTAAGTCGAAAAAAGAAGTCTGCATGTTGTGGTTATTGTGAAAAGACTATTTCAAAACTACTGGTGTTAAAGATACTTTTGAATTTTTTTAACCAATAGTTGTTGCAGTAGGCTGAAAGCTGAATATCCTGCTTTCCCTATCTTTGCATATTTAATCCATGCAATGCTCTGCTACAGTCATGCAGCACAACACTCTGCCCTACTTTATGCAGTGCAACATTGTACCTCGGTGTGTAAACAAATCCAACATACCTCTCCTAACTGCAATATTGGGAGGGATCAGAAGTGTAACAGACTTGAACATTTTACTTAGCATAGTTCCCTCCATGCAACACTTAATGTTAATTTGATCTTGAAGCACCGGTGTGTGTGTGGGTGTGTGTGTGGGTGTGTGTGTGGGGGCACAATGACAGGAACAATGTGTATGTTTTCGTCTGTGTGTCTGAAATGGTGTCGGGGAGGAAGAGAGTTGTAAATGTGGGTTTCCGCAGCTAAACTAGCACTCTGTTTATTTCACATAGGGAAAGGTGGAGCTGTGTTGCATGTGTGCATGGATGGGTTGAGCTGCTTGTTTATTTGGTGTATTGTGCTGTTGATTACTATCATTGTGATGATCTTCTATCTTGTATTTTTCTCCAAATCAGATGTACTGGCAAGGAATGCTGTTATTGTCCCTGTTAAAATATTCATGACATATTTCTATAGATCTCTTGATACAACAATAACACATTTGTCTTTTATGCCCACTGTATATAAAGAATGTATACAGTTTGCTTTTGTTGTTCTAGGTCTGTGCAGTGTGTACAGTATATTTTGGGGGTTTTGCCTGACCTTCCAAATAGCATCTGACAGAACAGCGCACTTTGTGCCTTTTGACATGATGCTGATGGAGTGACGATAACTCCCACCACCACCCTTTCTGAACCACAGTTAGTTGGTTTTGTCACAACATCAGAAACCCACAATGCATTAACAAAAGCACTCGTATGTAATACATGCACGAAGACTCATATTTACTTTATCTGCCCACACGCAACTGTGGTAGCTGGACCTGAATATCCTTTCTCATCACTGACGTAATCTTTGAGAGCTTGTTTTATCACATATTTATATGTGATAAACACATTATATATTATATATGTGATAAACACATTTTTGCTTTCATACAGAATATGGCAGGGCATATACGAGCATATTAATCCTTTTCATATAGATTGGTGTTGTAAAAAGATTGAAATCACAAAATAACCCTTCTGTGATTTTGTCTTGAATGTATTGTTTTCACCTAAACAATGTGCTGACTTATAAATCTATACTTTTGACAGGATTATAATAACATGACCATGACAACAGCACAGGAAGACATGACATATTTGGAGATACTGCTTAAAACAGTTGTCAAGCCTCTTCCTGAATAAGAATCTAAAACTCTTTCATGATTGCAGAATGCCTAACAATAACGGATTTATTTATGCTTTTTAGTATGCTCAACTTCCTACTAAAGATCTGTTTGTCTTTGTGTTACAGAAATTTCTAACCTCCTGGTGGTCAATAAAGACAGAGCCCTGGTCCCTCAGACGAGTGTGCATGAGAGTCAGCTCAGCTTCCTTCGTATTCTCAAGGAGGAGATTGAACAGGTACAACTTTACTAGCCTGTGTTTCTCTACCATGTTAAATGATGGTTCTGCATGACAATAAATGGGAAAATGTACAATGTAACTCCCTTCAAAAAATTACTAAAATTAAGCCCCTATGATGTTTTCGGTGATTTACATTGCAGCCTAATTTCTAGTGTTTGTTACAGTAGTTGTAAATGAAGGAGGCAAACTGCAGAAACATATAGAATATAATGCAGTCTTGCACAAGAGCATCCAAGCATACAGCATACTGAAGTTAGATCCACACACAAACAAAAAGTAGTAGCTTTATGCTACTATTTTATAAAAGGATCTTGATGTTTACCTGAATTCATACAACTGAACCATAACCCTTAAACTTCCAATGAAACTGATCGCAGAGAGCTAAAAGCTTCCACACATTTTTTTTCTCATAAAAACAGAAGTTAGAGAGGTTGACCGCTTTCCAAAATTCTAGTCTTCTTTGATCAGTCAGTCCCAGTGACCCCTTCAGGTATGTCCCACCATTTTTGCAACAGCTCGGCAGAAATCTTTTATTCCCCTCGCTCAAAAAAGCATTTCATTGGACTAACAAATACCACATGTTCCAGAACAACTACTCCTGCTTGTAAGAATGACCTAAGTTTGTTTGCAGAGACATCCCAGAAGCCCTGTCCTGTAGTTCACATAATTTAGGTGTAACTCTTATGAACTGCTGTGTTTTCTCTCTATCTCTCTTCTTTTTTTTTTTTATATCAGGAGGAGCATCTTGGCCTTGGCACAAAAACCAACATCTACGCAGGCACACTGAAGGTGAAGAGTGTCGATGATGAGGATGCAGGCTACACATCTTTCCAAGAGTTCAAGGTGGTCCTGAAGGTGCTGGGTTCTGGACACAGGGACATCTCCTTGGTGAGACAATCTCATAGCGAGAAACGCATGATACACTTCTTATATGCACTTTATAAGACTGCATCAACTCTGTGGGTTCAGATAGAGGCTTCTTCAGTTACACTGTAACACAGAATGCTCGGGAGGTCATTCCTGCCAGCTGCAATAACCATACAACTCATATGACTGAGTTGTATAATACTGATAATTGCAAGCTGCAAGTATAAGTCTCCATAGTCTGCTGTGTGTATTTTGACTCACATCTGTGTCTTTGTTGACAGGCATTCTTTGAAACGGCAAGTATGATGCGACAAGTGTCTCACAAACACATCGTGCAGCTCTATGGAGTGTGTGTCCATCACCGGGAGAGTAAGTCCACACCGAGAGCTGTGTGATCAAAGATGTGGTGTTGTGTCTCAACCACCTTGACACTTGTTCTTTTGTATCATAAGATATCATGGTGGAAGAGTTTGTCCAACTCGGACCGCTGGATGTGTTTATGAGGAAGCAGCAGAGTCCTCTCAGCACACCATGGAAGTTCCAGGTGGCCAAGCAGTTGGCCTCAGCTCTCAGCTACTTGGTAAGAGGAAAACACAAATAGACATGGCTGAAAGCCACTAGCTTTAGAATTTTTGTGAAGTTGCTACAAAAGGGGGGGCTGTACAAAATACTAAGTAATTCTGCTCATTCACTTTGTTTTTCCTTTTTTTGATGAGGATTATCTGCACGATTATAAAATAAGTCGAAACATAATATGTAGAAAATAAGTTGATTATGAACTTGTGTGTATTTTTGTGTGTGTAATTTAGGAGGACAAAAAGCTGGTTCATGGCTTCGTGTGTGCTAAGAATATTCTGCTGGCCAGAGACGGGTTGGTTGCAGATGAAGGAGGGCCCTTTATCAAGCTCAGTGATCCAGGAATACCAATTACAGTGCTCTCTAGGGAGGGTGAGTTTAAAGATAAACCAAAAGAAAAAAAACAGTCTATCTCACTTCAACTTAAATAGTTACAACATAGCTACCATGGAATATTTCACAATCACTTCCACTTTGTCAGCTGTAAGAGAAAGAAAAACCAAAATGGAAAAAGGTACCAGTACTCAGTTACATGCAATACAGTTAAAATTAAGTCATTTTAAATGATGGATTTTAAAATAAGACAGATACAGAGTTTAAGACTGAAACTGATTAAAATTGTCAAACTGTTTTGCCCAGGATGCGCACTTCTTTTGGAAGCAGCTTGATGTTGATTGGACAGACTTCTTTGCACAATGCCATGATGTGCCTCTTGTTCATCTAATATTTTCTCAGCTGTGCGGTAACTTTTTGTTTTTGATACAGAAAATAAAAGCTAACATTTCAAACAGAGGCTGTCAGTAATAGGAATCAAATTTCTCACAAAGTTAGCACACATTGCATGGACACTTTTCTGTAATTTGGTTTGTAAAAGCTAAATGTGGATTTAGAGAGGACTGCAACAAGGACACATCTCAGATTACACAGTTCCCCTCAAATGGCAGCTTCATGTTTCTATTGTCTGTTAAGAGTGAGAAGTTATGTGATATCACCCAGTGTGGCTGTAAAGATGGATCTGGCAAACCACTGGAAATGCTTCTTTCCTAATGTGCCTTTCCACATGCCCGTGGGAGTACCTCTTTGTTCCCAGAAATCTTGAACATTTATTCTTTTGTCTCTATCACTTTGCTGATCAACCCGTCTTTCAGTTACATATTGATGTCCTTGTACATAGATTTGATTGAACATAGTGCACAAAGTGCTCTGAAACCCTTTGGGAGCGCTCTCCTCTGCTTTCCAGTAATCCAATTACTTTACTTGAACCCTCAAATCTATTCTTCTCTTTCACTCAATTTTTTTTCCTTCTTTAAACCTGACACTAAATCCCAGCTAACATTTCTGTCTTCCTCTTTTATCTCATGATGTTAGGGATTTGTAGCGCTGAAAAGACAGACATGTTGGTCAGCGAATCAGCCTGCCTTCCAGTAAAAGTGATCTACTTCAGTCAGCTCATGCAAAGTCTTTGACAGTCAACAGTTTGAGTTAGCTTCTTGCACAATCACCCTGTCAGAGCTGCTCTTTCATTTTTGTTTGTTCTTGGTATTTGGAGCTTGATAGATCCACAAAGAACACTTTTAAAGACAACACAAACTGACTAAAACAAATCTGTATAATTACGTACATTCGGCTTTGTTAAAGCCTCTTAAGGCATCTGTTCTGGGAAGAAGTTTAGACTGATTTTGCCAGTGCAGCAGAATGAAATTTAGTTACACAACATTAAAACCTTTCGTGTTCAAAGTAGTTAATTTTTGTAAAGACCCAGCAGTCTTGGATCAGTGGATGCAGTTTGTTATTTTTGGCCAGAAAGATGGTTGCAAAAATGTTTGGATTTGTTTGCAGCACTTAATAGACGGCAGTCTCATGAACGAGGCCCAGTGCGATGCTGGCTTTGCAAAAAGACCGAAGTAAAAGTTGAAACTGTTCAAAAACTTAAAGGGCACACATCTAAACCTGAAGGTGTGAGTAAAACTGTTTCAAATGTAGGCACAAATGCCAGCACAACATGGCATTAGGCGTATGAACGCATTTTTAGGACAGACATCTACACACTGAGTAAAAAAACTAACAGTACATTTTGTTAATACATGTTCTCACTGGGCAACCGAAATGATTCTTTTGTTGCTTCTAGAACCGGTCAGAAACACAGTTACTTACAAAGTTTGCACATACCACCTTCCATGCACTTCATATATTGTGTACAAATAAAAGCAATTAGCAAGTTAGCCTCGGGTAACAACGGTGTGCAAGCATTGTTACCTTTTCTAGTCTCTCTGAGCAGATATTCTCTCTCATTTGGCATTTTACAGCACATCCCACATCTGCATCTATTATAACGGGAGTACATGGAAAAACATATATACGGTAGCGGAATCAATAATGTCGCACAGTTACAGGTATTGAGTATATTTACCAAGCTGAGACATGTTGTTGTATTCTTTGTTGTGGTGTTTTGTCTTGCTGCTCACTTTTATACTCTGGCTCGAACACGTACGCCGGGATTTGAGTCACTGTCGAGCTCGAAAAAAAAAAAAAAAAAGGTTTCTGATTCTTTTTATGAGTTGTATTTTCCTAACTAGTGTTACACTGGGTAATGTGCATTCATGAGTCACCAACATTATCTCCCCTGCCCTTCGGAAAGCCTCCAGGAATTCGACCAATCAGAAGACACTTCCTCCAAATCTTCTCGTTCTCAGGTAGAGGCTTCCCCAAAGGGAAGTCTCTCCCTTGTTCTGGAATAATTAGATTAGATTAGGTTATGAATTAAATGTCTGGAAATGATCATGCCATGTCCACTTGGAGGCTTCGGTGTCTGGCACATGTGATTTGTTATTACTTTAAGAGCTTCCAAAAAAAGTTTTCTCCAATGGTCATTTCTCCCCAAGCGGATCTATTTTAATGATTTTCTTATGTAGCTTAAACAACAATAACAAACAGATTTTCTTGTGAGAGCAGCTCGTCTTGAGTTCAATTAAGCAAATAACGTGTTTGATCTGACTGCTGTCTTTTTATACTCCATTTTACTTGGCGTCAGACACACCTCATTAATTACTTTTAGTTGTTGCTAAAGTTGACTTTGTTTGTTTCTTTTAGAGTGTGTGCATCGTATCCCATGGATTGCTCCAGAGTGTGTGAAAAACGTGTCGTCCCTGAGTGTGGCAGCTGACAAATGGGGATTTGGTACCACCCTGTGGGAGATCTGCTATGATGGAGAAGTTCCCCTCAAAGAAAAGAAACTAACAGAGGTGGAGTGCACAAACAAATGTCCCCTTTTGCTACAGATCTGTCTGTGTTTGCTTTTAATCCTGTTTCGCCCCATTTTTAACCACTTCTTCCATCTTCAGAATTATGCATTTCGTTATCTAAATGTATGCCTTTCTGTCTTTGTATTGAGCAGAAGGAGAGATTTTATGAAAAAGAGTGCCAGCTTGCCACCCCAGACTGCAGAGAGCTGGCTGAACTCATGACCCACTGCATGAACTACGACCCTAAGAAGAGACCTTTCTTCAGGGCTATCGTCAGAGACATCGACATGTTGGAGGGAAAAAGTATGTGTGAGACAAATATGTGTCAGCAGTGTTTAGTGTCAGGAGGTGGTTGGTCTTATGAACTAAAGCAGTTTGATTATCACTGTGCCAAGTTTTAATGGTGTTTGTCAAATTAGAAATTAAAAAAGGTACAAAAAGAAAGATTAAGGCACAATTGCACAACACTGGGCCATGCCAAAAGCACGTACAGTGTGTTTACAGTTGAAATATGAGCTGCATGTTTTGAAGCTCACCTAGCAGCAGCCTCATAAAGAGACTAGAGTTGTTTACTCAGCTCGGATGTTCATGAGGAAGTTCAGTGGGTGCATGATCAGTAATCTGCCCCTCATCTGGGCCTCACAGCAATATAGTAGACTCAGTTCTTCCACCTGCTGACAAGTTTTGGATGTTGCAGTTGGTCTACAAAATCAATTGTTATTGCATACTTTATATTCTTCTATTAAAATCTCAAAATGGTGATGAAATAAACCAACTTTTATATGACTGTATGTTTCAAAAGGGTTAAAAATATATACATTTTCTATTAGTATTTTATGATATACTATTGCTTTTATAACAAGGTGTCCCACTGAAAGTAGTCACTTGTGTGGAAACCAGTGCAAGTAAACAGTTGTATGACCACAGAAAATTCTAGAGAAAACCTAACACTGTCAACCACAATCGACTTCCTTTGACGCATTTGTGCTTATGCTTAAGAAAAGACCTGATTTACCCAGCTTGCTAAATGTGGCTGTCTTCCCTTTCCATCTCTCAGACCCATCTATCGAACCCAAGCCCACACAAGAGGTGGACCCAACCCTGTTTGATAAGAGATTCCTGAGGAAAATCAGAGATCTGGGAGAGGTAAACTATTGCTGTCTTTCTGCTGTTTTGAGTTTGACTTTTGTTAGATTCTGTTTAACAGATCTAAACGTGCACATGGACAAATAAAACAAGTCCACTATTAGATAACATCAGAAATGAGTAAGTTTCATTAAATATAGATTTTTCTTAAGTTTTTTTTTTTTTTTACTTCACATCCAGCTTCCAACTATCAGAGATAGCACGCGTGTATAATTATTCTCATGTTTCTCCCCTAAAAGCAAGCCCAGAAAATATTTAAAGCTAGACTTGGTAACGTTATTCACAAATGCAAGTCAATAAACCCAAGTGAACAGAACCGTACAGGAAGTTGTTTGTGTGCATACTGATCAGTAGCATTTTGTTCATGTTCCCCACCTAGGGTCACTTTGGTAAGGTGGAACTGTGTCAGTACGATCCGCGGGAAGACGGAACAGGCGAGTTTGTGGCAGTGAAGTCATTGAAGCCTGAAAACCGGGAGGAACAGAGCAACAACCTCTCCAGAGAGATTGACATCCTGAAGGCTCTCTACCATAAAAATATTGTCAAATACAAGGGCATCTGCAAAGAAGAAGGTGAAGCAGACAGTGCAGACACATATGTGCTCACAAACACAAAAATGCATGAGTTTGTTTTTTTAAATAGCTGGATCTGCTAGGGGATTAGTTCTGAAAAATGTTTGGATTCCAATTCAACCTCTAATGAAAGCACATACAAACTCCAAATGTGTATTCAAGAGTCCAGTTATCACTTTTGGTTCCAGTGATTTGAATCAAATTCACAAACCCTAG
Source organism: Leuresthes tenuis (assembly GCF_036924035.1). Lineage (NCBI taxonomy): Eukaryota > Metazoa > Chordata > Actinopteri > Atheriniformes > Atherinopsidae > Leuresthes > Leuresthes tenuis. The sequence continues at coordinate 8,513,113 of NW_027325361.1, read as the reverse complement.
ATTTTCTAGAGACATTTACTTGTTAATCTTTGAAAAATCCGGAGTTAACAAACCTTTCTGCGATCCTAAAGATTATTGCTAAGAGATGTATCAGACCACCTGAATGAAAAATATTCTGTAAACTACTTGAACTGGATTTTGAACCTAAGTTCTGCTTTTATCATCTGTTACAACACTTTTGACCTTGTGCTGTTGTACAGATGTTGTCGTATGTTTCAGATCACAGGGCATTTAAGGCTTCTGCCATGTTTTTTTCCATGTTGGTCATTGTTAAAGAATGCAGTGACCGAGCTGGACTGGCTTTTTAAAGTGTTTTTGTTTTATTTTATTCGATCTCTCTTTCTTTGAGCCTCATGAATGGCTTGCGCCTTGAAGGGAATCCTCTGGTGAAGCCTTGTCTTCAGTGTAGACTTCTGCAGAGTGGCCTTCACTTGGCTGGATCCTAGGAAGGGTTGTTTTCTGTACCATGGATATGATTTTGCAATCATGGCGTATAGATTATATGTTGCCTGTCTCTGACTGCTCTTGTGCATAATTGTGTTTTTAGGGGATCAGGTTGTTAAACTGATCATGGAGTATGTTCCGCTGGGCAGTCTGAAGGAGTATCTGCCCCGAAACAAAATGAGGACCAGCCTTAACACTCTGCTCAACTACTGCATCCAGATATGCGAGGTAAAAAATGTCTTTTATCAGAGCTATTCTTGTATTGGTTTCACTCTAGAAATACTCATGAGTGACTTTTTTTTTTTTTTTTTTAAATCATTTTAGGGTATGAACTATTTGGGATCTCAAAATTACATCCACCGGGACCTGGCTGCCCGAAATGTGCTGGTGGAAAATGAGAATACAGTTAAGATTGGAGATTTCGGTCTAACCAAGACCATCAAAGACAATGAGGGATATTACACTGTTAAGGACGACCATGACAGCCCTGTTTTCTGGTGAGTCAAGAGGGGGAAATAAAAGACTGATGAAAGCTGGAAAAGCAGAGTAAATGTTACACAGTTTCAACCACGATAACTTAAATCGTATTCCATAAAGACACAGACTCTACAAAGGAAGGAAGGATTAGAAAGAAAACTGTTAGCAAATAGACTACACGGTAAAAAATGTGGGAGTATTGGTGTTCAAATTAAGCATATTCCAAAGAGATGTCGTTAGAAAATCCTTGTGATCCAGCAGGTGCTAAACTGAATTTCTTCTATCATACAATCCTAAAAGTCCACTTTCTTGCACATGCACCACACACAGACGCATTCGAAACTAACTGGCTAACATACTTAGCTAAAAAGGTTTAGTGGCTAAAAAGGGAATGAATATTGGATGTTGAAATTAAAGTAAAATTGATAATTTTGCTACTTTTAACTTCAAAACGCAGAAATTGCCAAACGGAGACTGACTTTAATTTTATTTCATTCCATTCCATTTCTCTAAAATAATTATTAATATCTAAAATATGTTAACATTCCAATGAAATGGACACACCTTCAGGTATCGTGTGTATATATCGAGAGATTTCTTCATAAAAAAAAAAGCATGAGAACCCTTCAGACAGTGTGTTGCTCCATGGTTGCCCGATAGGAGGGAGAATCAAGAAGAAATATTGACATGATGAACTAGTTCGAGTTTGCACGGACTCAATTGACAATTTATATGCCGACTCTTTGTTTGTGTTTCAGGTATGCTCCAGAGTGTCTGACTCTTTCGAAGTTTTACCTTGCTTCAGATGTTTGGTCATTTGGGGTGACGATGTATGAACTCATCACTTACTGCGACGCTTCCAAGAGCCCGATGGCGGTCAGTGTGCCATTCTGACCTTATTATCTTCATATCTTTATTATCTTCTCCTAAACACTCATTTAAGAAACACAACATACTTGATTCAGAAATAAAGACGCTCACAGGTTAAGTGACTGTCATTTACACTCACTGGCCACTTTATTGGGTACACCTTGCTAGTAAAATGTTGGACCCCCTTTTGCCTTCAGAACTGCCTCAATTCTTTGTGACCTACTTTCAACAAGGTGTTGGAAACATTCCTCAAAGGGTCCATATCAACATGATAACATCACACAGTTGCTGCAGATATGTCAGCTGCACATCTATGATGCCAATATCCCGTTCCACCACATCCCAAAGGTGCTCTATTGGATTGAGATCTGGTGACTGTGGAGGCCACTGGAGTACAGAGAACTCATTGTCATGTGCAAGGAACCAGTTTGAGATGATATGAGCTTTGTGACATGGTGCATTATCCTGCTGGAAGTAGCCATCAGAAGATGGTTACACTGGTTTTAAAGGGATAGACACGGTCAGAATCAATACTCAGGTAGGCTATGGCAATTAAACTATGCTCAATTGGTACTAAGGGGCCCAAAGTGTGCCAAGAAAATATCCCCCACACAATTACACCACCACCACAAGCCTGAACTGTTGATACAAGGCAGGACAGATCCATGCTTTCGTGTTGTTTACGCCAAATTCTTACCCTACCGTCTGAACGTCGCTGCTGAAATGGTGAAAACAATCTTCTATTGTGCAATTTTGGTAAGCCTGCACAAATAGTCTCAGTTTCTGCTAATGCAGCCCATCTTCTTCAAGGTTCCACGAGTTGTGCCTTCAGAGATGGTGTTCTGCTTTCCTTGGTTGTAACGAATGCTTATTTGAGCTACTGTTGCCTTCTTATCATCTGGAACCAGTCTGCCCATTCTCCTCTGACCTCTCACATCAACGAGGCATTTTCATCCACACAACTGCCGCTCACTGGATATTTTCTCTTTTTCAGACCATTCTCTGTAAACCCCAGAAATGGTTGTGTGAAAATCCCAGAGATGCCAGTTTCTGAAATACTCAGACCAGCCCGTCTGGCACCAACAATCATGTCACGTTCAAAGTCACCCTTTCTTCCCCATTCTGATGCTCAGTTTGAACTTCAGCGGTTGTCTTGACCTCCTCGACATGCCTTGTTGCAGCCATGCGATTGGCTGATTATCTATTTGTGTTAACATGCAATTGAACAGGCGTAGCTAATAAAGTGGCCGGTGAGTGTATGTGTATCAACAATGTCTTTGATTCTTTTTTCACCAGAGTTCTGTTTCAGATCTAAATGGAAATGGAGCCAGTACAGAAAAATGTTTGAAATTTTGTCTATATGTCCACTCACAGCGCTTCCTCAACATGATTGCTCCAACTCAAGGTCAGATGACTGTCATCCGCTTGGTGGATGTGTTGCAAGAAGGAAGGAGGTTACCACGTCCTGAGGGATGTGCTGAGGCTGTGAGTATCAGTATAATACAGTAAAATGCATAAACACCCACCCAGGTTCTATTTTTTAAGATGTGTTCTGATAAATTGTCTTCATTCAAAAATAATACACAAGGGGACAAAAAGCGGTTTAGCCTTAAGTGAAATATATAAATATATATATATTTTTATATATATATTTTTTAAGCAGGGTAAGCCATTATAAATGCTTTTCCATTCATTATTTTTTTTATCTGGATGAGCGGATCATGTTAAACTTGTGCAAAGAAAACAAAAATGACCCTTAGTGTAGGTGGAACAGTTAAACTCATACGACAATGTGCAACATGGACAGATCCATCAAATAAAGATAGACTTACTGTATATTTCATGAAATACATGCAATACACCTCCATTCAATATACGTTGTAGCCAATTGGCATGTCTTTGCTAGAATTTACATTTCTACTGCCGGCAGTCTGACTCCATCCATTTTTCCAGGTGTATGAGCTGATGCGGAGGTGCTGGGAGCAGGTGCCCGAGAGGAGAATTACGTTCAGCCGTTTGATCGAGGAGCTAAACATCCTGCGGCAGCACAGCAACCAGTAAACTTCCCACTGTCGGAGGGTATGGGAGTGAAGCTTAGTTTTCTGGCCGACCGGAGACCAGACGCAGAAGCAACCCCAGATCAGCGTCTGCTTGTGCAGCTTTACTGCACTATAAGACACATGAAGCTCCGCTCCATTATAAACCACAAGCATGACATAAGAGTCACGTCTAACCATAATTTTAGTCTGCCATATTACATTTTTTTTTTTTTTTTACTTCTTTTTGGGAGGGATCATATTATCGTTATCTTCCATGGTCTTAAGTGAAGTGTCGAACGCATGAGGACTCTTACAAGTTTGACTGGAATGGACATCAGTTGTGGATGCTTGAAAGACGGAAACCAAGCAGAGAAAGGAACTGTTCACTTTCACTTGGTCTTAGTGGTTTCTTGTGGCAGCCTTCGAGTTGATCGTTGTTAAATCATGCTTAGAAAGTTCTTGGATGGATGCGATATGAATGTTGGGACAACACAGGTTCCCAAGACAAGAAGCTTGCCTATCTTATTTTTTAAGAAAGCCATAGATTTCTGTGATGAAAACTGTCTAGATTTGCTGTTCATGATGTGCAAATGCAGCTTCTGAGAAGTGGTAACAAGTAGAGCCAGTAATCAGTCAGCAGTATTCTTTCCCCTGCATTGTTAAATTGTTTTAAAGCTAAAATGGCATTCATTCTCACTCCCACTCCAACCCTGTAAATATGATGATTTTGATTGGACTTAAGCAATGTGAAAACAAGCTTGATGAAACTGAGCCATTTTTCACCTTTAATGGGATTTTAATGCAAACCAACCAAATGAAAAATTGAATGTAAAGGTTTTCTCTGTAAAGGAGCTGTTTAAGCTGCATTTGCACAGGAACAGAATTTTTTTTATTTCTACTCTTATCTTATGTATGTGTACTCCAGACCTAAAGCCACATATAGTTAAATCTCTGTAGATATGCTTTCTTTACATATGCAAGAAAGAATTCCAGGCAAGACGGTTTCATAGAATTGAAAGTGAGGATGAATCAAGATTCATGTTGTTTTTGTTATACCTGAAAGATGGTTTCTTTTATGTAATGAAAAACCTAGTTTCTATTTCTGCATTTGTTTTAAACCATCAGCTGATGTAGCCAGAAACTCGTGTTATTTTGACTCATATTTTCCTTAAAGTGAGTATAAATGTTGGCAGAAAGACCACAACCAGGGCATTGCCAAGAGGACAAAGACATGCCTCATTCCACATTTTATTCAGGAATGTAAAAGACAATTCCTTCTGCTCCAAATAAGATAAATATATGATATATATGATTTTTAAAAAAAAAGAAGAAAAAAAAGCCTTACATACTCTATAAAAATAAATAAAATCCAGGTATGTTGTTTTTCAGCCTAGTGATATAGTGAACTGCTGAAAACAGGTTATTTTATTTATTACAGCTGTCAGTAGGCATGCTAACATAGCTATAGAAATACTGTAAAATCATATCAATGTCAGTGATATAAAAAATCTACAGTTTATTTTTGTTCAGAAAAAAAAACCTGAAGCAGTTTACAGAACCATAAACACAGCAATTCTTAAATGATCTTTAGCTGTTAAATGGGTCAAATATAAGGTAAATGAAGTGTTGCAAACCTGTGGGCGACACACTCGGCCTCACACACGGCTACAATGGCAAACGCCTCGAAGCCTGAACCGACTCAGCTGAACTTTATCCTGAACTCTGAAGTGCAAACTGCAGATGGTTCATCAACAGGTTAAGTGACATAATGAAAGATTGAAAGGTTTTTTGTGCTTGTTTGAATGTGTTGGCTTTGTAATGTTCATTTACGAGGGGTGGGGTCAGTCCATTTTTCTGTTTTTTTGTACAATCACTGAAGATACTACTCTTTGTCCATCAGTCCAACCCCTGAAGAACACGCACCAATGGCCTGAAAATGTACTTGCTTAAAGTATCTAATCAAATGAGATGGAAACTTAATACATGCATTATTTTAGCTCAGTAGGTGGTTAGTGAAAGCTGTTCATGACCCTCAGTCATTGTCTCAACAAAGAACACTGTGTGAGCAAAGCATCCTCTCATGCTAACAGAGAAGGTCTGTTTATAGCAACATTGTTATCTTGTCCAGCTGCAGACCAGCTGCGTTCTGTATGACTGACGGCCTTTCTTTCAAGAAATAAATATATGAAAGACAACTAAACCGTTCCACTCTTATTAAGACTCACTAAAGAAAAACAGCATGAGGTCTGGGACAGCTCATTTCCAGGAAAAGTAATACAAGTTTAGGCTACTTTAGGTTTGGTTGCAGTTCAGGGAGCTCACGTTTGAATTCGACTGTCGACAGTGTTGGGTTGGGGTCAGGCTACTTTCTGGAATTAAAAGAAATACAAGTTCTGGGAACTTGTGTGTAGTTCTGTGTGTAGAAGCTGCCTGCTGCCCTTTCCCCCCCTTTTTGCTTGGTTGTACAGTAAGCAAATCAGAGTTGGAGGGGACACCCTCACGACAGGTACAATGGGGTCCTTTAACTCTGAGGAATATATAAAATAAATTTTATGAGTATAGTTGAACATTTGCCTTATTGGTAAGTTCAGCTAGAGTTTCCAATTTTTTTTCTTTTTTTTGTCTGACTGAATAAACCTGTAAAATAGGAAAATTTCAAAGACAAAAAAAAAATAGGATAAACTATAAAAAAAAAAAAAGTGTCAGAAGGATTTTTCAAGACAAAAAAGAAAGTCTGAGAAAGTGCCTATAAATGTTGTGAAAAGAAGGAGAAAAAAAGTTTTAAAAAACTGTAAAGAACAGCAGAAATGTGGACGTGAAGATTGAATTAAAAACAAGAGCAGACAAATCCTCTTTATCCTCTGGTTTTGCAGTCGGTGCGGACTGTGGACCCTGACCTGGACTCCTGCCTGCTACCTCCACCAGTCTGACCAGAGACAACAGAGACGACCTGACCGACAGGTCGGGGCCTGAGGGGACAGCACCACCGTTAAACACACCACCAGACTGCACATTAACATCGGTCACCATGGTGACCAGACATTTCACCTTGACACAAGACCGTCCAACCACAGAAAAAACAGACTCTACGGCCTCTCCAATGTGACATAACTGAACAGCTTTGACCACAAAAAAATTATACCCAGAGACTGGCACAAAATTTAAGACAATTTTCTTCAGAATGAGGTCGGCTTTGCTCACTCGGACTGGCATCAGTAACAGGAAGCTGTCACAACCCTCTGGAACTGTAATTTATGATGCCTGACAGAAAGACTGTAAAACTTGAGATGACAATCTTCTCCGCCTCACTGAGGTACTTGATGCAAACAGAGGCATTCAACGCTCAGCTTATGGTAATGAATCTGGGAAACATCTTTGCACAGGTTTGCTCGATGGACTGATCCCTGAAGTTTCTGCTGCTGTGAAATCATCATGCATTGGCTATTCTGATGCTCGTCTGGACAACTTTGCAAACACGCCATCCTTGCTCATGAGCAGCTGTTAGAGAAGAACAAATGTGCTGCTGACCTACACAAAGCCACTTTCACCATGTTGTCAGCTGTTCAACCAAACCGTTCAACAGAACGCCCACAACTAACACCAGAGGGGCGGGACTGTGTGCCAGTCAACCAATGAGAGGGCACAGATGGGGAAGAAGAGGTGACGGACTAACGTCAGCTGCGACTGTCCACTGAACAACAGATTTCTAGCTGAGGGAGGGGCGGGAGGAGGATGGGGAGAGGCTGTCACTGCTGCACCAGGAGAGGGCAGTAACACACACACAAACTGCTCTATGCAATAAAGAATAGTCTCCACCTACACTCACATCTGAATCACACAAGGTGTTGAGTGCCATGAAAACTTTTGAACGAAAACCAAAACAGCTCTTCCCGCTGTCAGTAGTGGGAAGAATGATACCCAGTGCCATGAAAGTTATCAAAGCTAGGATCAAGTTATTAATAAACAACATATTACCTTTTTGATTGATTCAGGAGCAAAGGATTCATTTTTAAGAGCTGATGTGTTTTCCCCTTCTCTTAAAATGAGCGGTATTTTCATCTATTCTGCAGGTGCCTCTGGACTAAAAATATCAGAACTTGTAGTTTTAACCCCCAGATGGGTTTGTATTATCCTTCTGTTACTTCATGCATATCAGTGGCATTGGGACGGTCTAGTCTTTCACACTCACTGTTGCAGGAAGGAGGGAAAATCATGTTGGCTCCACACACCATTTTCATTTCACAATCTGATCTGCATTGTGCATCACGCATCTCTGAGCCCTCTGATTTACTTTAAGTCTCTGTGGTACCACACATAATATCTGATAAGCTCATATTTCTCCGGCCAAGCAAAGAAAAGTAAAAAACAAACCTCTTCAAAAGCATGCTTGACTGCTACTGAATGAACAGACTTTTGCAACAGACTACAAGCCCAACAAAATCCATTTTCTGCTGTTAATAACAAAGAAAGAAGTCAGTTTTGGGAATGTGCTCATATTGTCGTCATTGAGCTACCTCTGTGTTATCTTGCCAGAGTATTAGGGCTGCCACAAACGATTATTTTAACAGTCGACTAATCACAGATTATTTTTTTCGATTAGTCGACTAATCGATCATATGTATATTGAATGTAAAACATACAGCTTATCGCACCAGGATGCAGCTGCTCTTATATAACCATCATTAGCTTTCAGCTTGGAGTTTTTACGGTAAATGCTAACAAAAAAAAAGACAATATCATAGTTCATTAACCCTTTGATGAAATATGCAGCTTATTGCAACAAACAATTATTTAACTGTGTAGCAAACACACAAAAATAAATACTTAAGGTTTTTTTTTAGGTTTTTCTTTCCTTCATTTGTCTCTGGCATCAAACATAGCTGCATTTAAATCCAATGAGGTAGGCACCTGAAACCAAGGAATTATTCACAAAAATTTGTGGTCTCACTGACTCAACTATAACACCAACATGTTCAGTATGGACTCAGTCAGGACATTTGCTTGCTGAGGTGTGCATGTAGCTAGCTTTGTAACAAAGCCGTCCATTGAAGATGGAAGTACTTTTTTAGCACTGAAACGGAACGTTAGAAAACATTAGCGTTCCTATTCAAACACATCAGTGTTATAATGTTACAGAAAACCCATGAAATATGTGTGCTAAGGCTAATTAATCAAATCGTCATCGTTAAAGTTAACGTTTACAGCTATCAATATGTGTAAGTAGCAAGTTAACTCTAATTTACACTAATTTTAGCAGCTAACTAGCCAGTTTACCTTACCAAGATGACGGTCCCTCTTTACAATCAGCCACAACAACATGCTTCCTTTTCAGGTGCTCGCGCATCGTCGTTGTGCTGCAGTGGAAGGCAAGTTCTGCCTTGCAGATATTGCATTGCACACATTTGTCTTTTTTGTTTTCTTAAAATGCTCCCACACTTTTGAGCTCCATTGCTGTGTAGCCATGATACCAGAGCACGTCTGGTTTAACTTTCTGTGACGTCACGGCTGAGCCCGGTTACCACTGCTGCGCATGTGTGTCAAGGACAGAAACCAGACGCAGCAGTGGAAGGTGCCGCATCAGTTTTGAGAGAAAAACAAAGTTTAAAAAAAACAACAACAAAAAAAAAAAATTACGCATCGACTATTAAATTAGTTGTCGACGATTTTAATAGTCGACATAATCGTGACTGGTCGACTAATCGTGGCAGCCCTACAGAGTATGTGTGTTTAAAGACTCTTGCAGCAGCAAGAATCCTAACACAATCTGAGGACACAAATTTGTAACAAGAAGAGCTTGAACTACCCCCACTTTGTGCTCAGATGTTTTAAACCTTGTCGAAACTCAGGAGCTGCCACTTTTAAAAGATGCGGTCTAACTACAAGGCCCCAGATCATCTACAAGTAATTAGGAGTCAGGGGTGTCACTTGAAGTGTTTTCCAATCTCTTTCCGTCGGAAGGCTGACAGCAGCTCATCCTCTCCCCAAATTAGCCTCTCTGGCCTCACAAACAAAAGCATTAACCGTGCATTCAGGTGGATCTTGTTAATGTATGGACAGCATTCTAAAGCTTTCCCAGAGCCAACTAATGCCTGCATTCAGTCACACACCAATCTCACTGTAATACAACACAAGGCTTATTGCAGATTCGTGGCATATAATTACATGAATATGAGACAACTGCAGTGGCATATGTTATTTACATGCAACAACTGCTGAAACAGTGACTGAATGTAAAATTCTCTCTCTGGAGAAAAGGTTAAAGGTGATGGACAGCCAGGAAAAGAGGGAGCTCTGTAAAAAGACTTTCTGCAGACCACTGGATTCCTTCTGCACCATCCCAGGTCTCTTGAGGCTAAAGTTGGCAGACCGTTTACATGTGCAGAGATATGTTTATAATCTAAAACTAATGCTTGTTCAACAGAAAAAAATAGCAATTTATAAATAATAAATAAATATGTGACATGAGAAGTTCAGAAGAGCCACTGTGTTTTGCAATTACTTCCCATCCATATTTCTACTTTTGTTACCAACGTAAAAAAAAAATCACTTGTAGAGAACAAGAGGTAACATGCAATATTTCATGTTTTCTTGTTCCAATGCGACAGAGTTACTGAGTTGTGACATCTAAGTCCTCTGGAGCAGCACTGCTTTAAAATAGAAACATCAGCGAGCTGCATAGTTAACATGGTGGACTTTTTTTTTTTTCCAACATGCACAAACACAGCTATTTATTTTCAGTAAATCTCACACAAACTGACCATCTGCAGTAAAAATCATCAGCCAACCATCAGATAAATCAACACCTCACCTTTAAAGCTTTGTCCCCAACAAATGCATCATTTCCCCTTTTTTGATTTTTTAATATTCCGGACGAACAAAAGGGTTAACACATTGTTGGTCATGAATATATTCTTAATATCCCTAACCTGTCAGCAGAATTATTCACCACAAAGCCATACTTGCAACTGACATGATTAAACCAACTGTCACCAAATATCCCATCTGCAATTACACTGATATCAGATATTCATTCAACAGGAAGGGGGGAATTACATCGGTCAGCTGACTGTTGGTAAATATGATGATTTTCTTTTCCACCTTATCCAAATCCCAGGGGAGAGGCATTTCCGCTGTGTGTGTTTGTGTGTGTGAAACAGCTCTACAGGTGCCTGCAGTGTGCAGGAGTTTGGCAGACATAACACTTCACTGAGCAGACAGAGGAGAAAGCATAAAAAAAAGAGAAATCCCTACATGAGGAGCACCTGAAGGCAGCTAGAGTTGTTTTTCCATTCCTCTGTTTCTTTTAGCCCATCTCTCCCTGCCCCCCGTTACCTGCCAGGAGTCCATTTTTAGACACACACAACGACAGTAGAAGTAAACATCTGCTCAACTTACTCTCATTATCTGAATTGCACTTACAAAACCCTTTTCTAAATAAAATATCCAACTGACTGGTGGAGTCTGAACACTGACAGGAAGCAGATTACAATGTGCTTACCCACAGTTTCTTGCACATTACTGCTGAGATACAGCTGCATGACGACATTTGTGAACCATTTGGAATCACCGATATTTCTGCAATGATAATGTGGTTTAAAATTAGTCCAAGTCATGATTATAGACACAGGCTGCCTATTGTAATAACACAAATAACACGTTTCAGGACTGCTGGCTTAAATATTTCTAGGTGCTAAAGGTCATTTGTGTAGAAGAAATGGAGGGTCAACCCAAAGGAAACCACTGCTCCACAAAATATACACTTTGTCTGGAGGTACAAAGTTACACATGGACACCAAAAGATCATCCCAGGTCTGAGGAAGGGCTGTAAAAATATTACAACTTTATTCTATGTTTGATATATATATATATATATATATATATATATATATATGATTGAAGGTTCACTGGAAATGACATCTGCCATCAATACAACATCAAACAGAAAATATTAACAGTATATTATACTATTAACAGAGTATTTTAATTTTCTGACAGCCCAGTAAGGGTATATTATGATAACTACTCTGGAGCATGGTAGAGGGAACATCATGGTTTGGGGCTGCTTCACTTATCGATGAAGGAACAATTAATTAAAAATTATATATGTTTTATTTGACAGTTTCAGAACAAAATGGTTGGAGGATACAACAAGACAGTTACACAAAGCATATGTACCTTTGAAGGATGTAGAGAGGTATTATTAAAAAAAATCCCCCTCATTCAAGGCAGCTGCAGCTAAAATATGTTCTACAAGGTACTAAATTCAATCCAAAAGATTCACAAGCATATTGTTACCCAACCTTCAAGTATAAGATGATGAAAATGTGCTGTAGAAAAGCATCTGTAATGTAAGTACACGTGAGACGTGAACAAAGCAGATGTCAGAGGAAAATCCCACAGCCAGGAGCAACTATTTAGTAACTCCTTTTACGGTGGCCTCTTGGGAGAAAACGCATGTAAAGAAGGAAAATGGAGCAAAACACTTAATCCTGAATCCTCATCTCTTAAATGCTCCGACATTGTTCAAGAAAAGTAACGGGCTAAATTTGATCAAGTGGCTACACAGACAGTTAACAATGCAGAGCAACAAACTGTTTGACACACAATGGCATGGTAACCTTGTTTCTTACCCAGCTTCTTTTAGAGCGTGTCCACATTATCAAGTGTTCTTTTTATACAAGCTTCGGGATTTTACTATAGTGCGTTTTTCCATTGATGCCTGATGCTTTGACTTAAGTAACTTAAAAGTTCCTATAATAACTAAAATGAAGATAAGGAGAAGAAATGCAACCAAGCCTAATAAATAAACAAGAAAAAACTACAACAACAACGAAATGCTTCAGGAGAACCAAATCATTTCACCGACCTTACAAATGCCAGTGCAAGTTGTTTTTTTTCTTATCTTTTTTTAAGGAAGGAGAAGCAAGTCATGATTATGTTTAACAAAGCCACCAAGCTGTCCTAAGCATTAGTGTTTCTCCTGATTGGTACTCTCAAATCTGTGTACACACAGCAATGTATAACAAAATGTACAGAAAAAGTGATGCAATACAAGTAAAATGATTGAGGCATGAAGCATATCAGAGGGAGACAGACAGGATGTCAGAGAAGCCTACAACGCATTTAAAATTCTGCTGACTCAGGCTTCCCCTTCCACCTACAGAGGAGCCATCACACTCATTCACATACAGACATACAGACATCTCCAACTTGCCTATTAGTGAAGTGGATTCAAGAGTAATCACCAACAGCTTACATTTTAAACCACTCACTGAGAACTATAAAATGTCTCTGTTAGTGGAGACCAGGCAGAGGAAGGCACAGAATGGAGGAAAAAAAAAACACTAAATGAGAGGGGAAAATGTGTTTTCCACAAATATCCAAAGATATTATTAGCAGAAGGACTCCCTGTGTGAGCAGGTTAATAGAAAGAAAGAGGTTTAGATGACATAGCAGAGCTTTTCATATGTTAAACTTTTGTAAATATAGTAGATACCAGATATTAGATACTTTAAGTGTTAAAGTGTGCAATATGTGAGCAATAAATCAAGTAATAAGACAAAGATTTCTGGTTCAAACATTTTAGACAGAAAGGAGCACAGAAAACCAACTGAAATGCCCGATGTAGGTACCTTCAGCCCTTAAACAACAGCAGAATGTTAGGTGTCTTTGTATGTTAATGACTAAATAACAGTGCAAGCGTTTCAGGTCAAACAATCCAAATTCTTCTGTTCATGTCTTTAAAATACATCAAATCTATTGATTTGACCCAGACCCTTCTCAAATGATTCAGTGATTAAATGAGGAAAGATGCTAAACACACAGAGGTAAGACAACCTATACAAAACATGCGCATCTACTCTATTTAAACTATTGCAACCTGACCTGACAAATGCATTTTAACTTAAACACAATTTACAACACACAAAAAATTCAAAAATGGCATTTCCTATTAAAAAAATGTGGAAGTAGATAGTTTAACCTCCCAAAGGGCTTTTATTTAGGTTTTAGTCGACTGCTGGAAAAATCTCTCCAAGAGTTGTTTGGAAAACTTAAAACTAAGTCTTGGGTCGTGAAGACTTCAAACTCTACCCTAAAATATACACAACAAAACGCTTCCTGCCTGCATTTGTTTGTGTGCATTCAGCATCGTCTCCTCTTTTCTCCGTCTCGTCCACAAATTCAACACTTCACGGATGTTTGTGTGAAAATGTGTTGCAGTTTTAACGTTGTAAGTGAAAGAAATGGGACGCCCTGAAGCGCACTGCAGTAAAATCAAATCACGGACGTAAGAGGTAACAAAGTGGTCATGGAAAATGTGTGGATTCAGTGTATGTGTGTGCGTCTCTGTTTATTGCCTTTAGTTTAATGTTTAACAATTTTATCAATGCTCAACAGGCAAACCATTGACACTCATCTGTCCCGTTATTGTGTGTGTATGTGAACATCACGTCCATCCTGTTCCGAGCCGTCCCCCACAGCGCCGAGAAACTCGCATCTGGACTGCAATGACGTCCACCATCATTATCTCATTTCACTTTCTATTGGTTTTCACAGTGTGCAGTGTGGTTGCCACGGCGATGCGAGTAATACTCTGCTCGGAGATATATAACCATAGATAGCTGTGAGCAGAACGTAAAGACACAAAGATAAAGAAACAAAGAAGACGAAAGCTTTCACTGTATGTATGAGCCAGTGCCAGTATATTATGGCTAAAAACATTTAAAATACAAAATAATCAACTTGTACATTCATCTTTCTACAGCAGTAGGAGCCTTAGTTATTGCCTGCTTTTTTTTAGTTTTTTTTTTTTATACAATAAGTCTGTGCACATAAATCTTAAAGTCCCAACAGTAATATATGAAAATAACAAGCCCTCTTCCTCTGTGATGAACACAAACCAAGCAGTCTGCACACCGACATTGCACTAATATTAGTAATTGCAGTAGAAGAAATGGGTCGTATACAAAAAAATGGGGGAAAAAAACAGCTAATCTAGTTTTTGCAAAGGATGAAATTAAGGAACAGTAGCATTTTCCTCCTACAGAAAACAGCTCTTCAAAAATCAACAATGACATTTAATTCCTTCCCTCGATCAAAACTCCAAATTAACATTTTCTGCAGGGGTAGCGTCTAAAGTTCAGAAAACAACATAAATGCTGAACAAAAAAACTTGACACTGTTTCAGTCTCCACTTCACACTGCCTTCACCGTATATGTTGTTCAGCAAAGTTCGAGTTAACATTCGAGCATTAAGTTTTTATAAAAAAAAAAAAAACAGGAAATGATTAAATATGTGCACCGTGCAAATGCGACCAAACTGGAACTTTGAAATGTCACTGACACTTAAATGTCAGAGTTACAGCTAAGGGTTCTGTTTTTTTTTCCAAAAAAGAAAAAATTTGTATTTCTCAAAATTTGCTCCTGTAGCAGGTTTTATCCTCTTCAACGATTAATTCCACCCCAGCAGCACGCTCAAATAGGATGTGTGTAGGTCTAATTTTTGCAGCGCAAACGCACTCAAAATCTGCTGTGAATTAGCTTGCGGTATGGAGTACAGAGTCAAACCTTTGTGGAAAATGTGGGCCGTGTGCGAGGTTAAAGCTCCCGTTACAGTGCTGACAAAACGTCCTGAAAAAGATTCAAACGTTTCAGAACCAAGAGGACAACTGTGCCCGCTTGTTTGGCTTCATTCTTAAAAATCAAAGACAATAACTACACTTAAGTTCTTACATTATGACTCATAATTAACACATTACTTGAATTGCCTTGGAATATTATTATATTACAAATATATAAGAGTTTACTGTAGATTAACCAAAAAAGAAGAAAAAACCCCCCAAAAAACAGACATTTAAGATTTCTTTTCCGTTTGTGTTGCACAGCACACTCACAAAGGAGCTTGGAAACAGCCATTCTATAATATGATATTGTCTGTTACGCATGGCTTCATATATATTTTATATTACACTGCAATATTTACACAGCCTTTTTTCCCCTTTCGTCAGTCTTCATCAGAAAGGTCCATCTGTCCAGGGAAGCTATTGTAATTTGTCACAATTAAGGGCTCTGATTGGTTCACGCCCTTTTGTTTTTCCTTTTTTCCTGATGTTTTCCCAAACCTTGGGATTTAGATGGCTGACACTTCCTACAGATACAGCATAGCGACACACACGCACACACACACACACACATAACACACAGACACACTCTAATTCTCAGCGGGGAATCTGGGTAATAAAAGGCAAACAGCAAACAGATGTCAGTCTGACTGAAGAATCAAAGCATGAGTGTGCAACATCAGACACTTTCAGTCTTCTGTAAAAGGAGGTCGAGAGGGAGATACATGACTGTAAGACCAGTCCTAAGACAGCTTCAGCAAACAGACAGGTCACCTGCCTGCAAATACAAAAGCAGCTTGTACATACAGACACAATATATTTGAGTTTACAGTATATTAGAAAAAAAAATGTACAAGATAATATAGGTGAAGTACAGTTAACACACAGAAACAACCGTTTAAGTTATATAGTTAAGGCTTCAACAGGACAAAAGCAACACCGTGTCTATTTGTATGTGTACATAAGTGCCAAAATTAAAGAGCACTATGGCTTGCTTTCACTTGAGCCATTTGCAACCCTAATTTTAATTAACTCAGTACCTACTGCCGGGATGCAAAATGGCAGCCACAGAAAGGCCACTAAAGGGAGCTGTGACAACCAACAGTTTGTGCCTGCCTCCCTAAGCTGTAGGCTTTACGGTGGTTTGGTTCATTCAGAGCCTCTTCCTCTTAAAGTAGTCAGCGTACTGCCCCCCCAGGCCTTGGGAGTGCTGCCCGATGTAGGTACCTTCTGATGACGGCACTTCCTGCACTGCCAACTGAGGATATTCCCTCTTAATGCCCCTTGTTTGGTTCTGTTACGACAGAGATAACAAGAGAAGAAGGGGCAGAGGTGAAGGAAGGTTAAGCATAGTTGTGTTACTCCTTATTTGCAGTTAAAAGTTATAAAGTCAGTGGAAATATTTAGTTTTTTAACCCTTACAAAGGTGATTTCTTAAAACTTCAGTAATCTCTTTGACACATTTACATATATGCATTTCCACAATAAAAAAATAAAAAAAAACGGCACGATTCAATGTAAATACAAATGCAAAAATGAGTGCATTGTAGATAAACATAGTTCATAGGAAGCTATAGGATGTAAATCTCCTTTTAAGTGATGCTACAGCAGTGTACATGCAACAGATAAGGCAGCAGCACAGCAGTCAATCAAACAGTCCATCAGCTGTTTTTAGCAGCACAGCACTGGGCGGTCCAAAGCATTCTGTTAGAAGGCCGTATACTGGGCTCCGTTTACCAACAACGAATCAGGCTAAATTCATCCAAAGAAAGCTGTGACCTCCAAACAGCAGTCAGTGACCAAAACAGTCTCACATATCAATAATCAAACTTTATGCTTACAAAAAGTCAAAAGGAAACACAAATAACCTTATGCCAGGAATTTCATGTCTTCAGGATGTTTTCTTTTCTCTTTACTGATCAAAACCTTAAACTGAAAAATTTAACTTAATTTTTTTTTAAAAAAAAGATTAACTTAAAATAATGTGACTTGTTACACCATTTAGCAATAACACAGCTTGAGTTTCTATGTGTGTTTTAGCCTGGAAAACGCAACAGGTCTTTGCTCCAGAAAAAGGGGCCACAGAGGCAGCCTGCACAAATGTAACTCTTTCTCGAGAGGAGGCTGAGCTCAGACATCTGGATCAGCTCAGTTTACGTTGTAATGCTTCTGTCCACGAGACTCCTTTACATTCCTTCTGCCTTTGTGTTTGTTAATTTTCTTACAATCTTGAACTACTTGGATAAAAAAAATAAAAAGAAAGCTTTAACAATACTCTACAGCCTCATCTAAGATAAATAATGCACAATATTTGTAAGATAATAGCTCTGTATTTTATAGGGGAAGGTTAGGGAGCAGACAATTTGCTTATCTCAGTAATCTGCACACCAAAGACCCTCGCAGCAGCCTCAAAACGTTTGTGATCGCTTGCAAATAACTCAAGCTAAAATAAATTGTCGTTAAAAAGCCAGAACTGGAAGCACCGACTTTATTCATGATACTCATTGGTCTGCTGCTTTCAGCTTCCCCTTCCCTTAGAGTGTTCTTTATTTAAAATTCTACTGGTTACCTTGATAAATCAAAGGATGATTTCAGTAAAACTGACTGATTCCCATTGTTTCACATTAAAAAGCTTAGAAGGAATGAGGATAATTTTTTCTATTTGAGATACTGTTGCCGCTCTTAGGGAGAGAGTTGCATCAATCTGACAGTGAGGAGAAAACACTACATGGCATTTTTAAAGAATTAAATAAAACCATGGCAAAAAGGAGAAAAAGATTTAGGTCTAATCAAAATATGATAAAGGATAGTCACAAATTAAGGCATAAAGGTCGTTGACAGAGAAAGGCCTGGTTGTCTTGGCAGGCAGATGAAGAGACTACTATTTCATAATCAACAGTAATAATGCACACTTATAAACAGCTTCTTCTAGCTGCTTCATAAGAGCATCACTTCATCTTCAGACAATTTTCCATTGGTTTGTTTGCTTTTATTGTGAAGCAGCTACAGTAAACTCACTTTCATGTTAACAACAATGATCCGACCGCTGCTGAACACTCATACAGTTCAACACTGATGTGAAAAACAAGTGCATCCTCATGTTTATTAAACTGTGCAGGATGAGCTTGTTACACACAAAAGGATGCAGAAATGGTTAGCCTGAAATTTTTTCTGGGTGTTCAACAAGCTGACCAGTGATCCTCTCGCAGAGTGATCTCTGCCGTCAACAACCAGAACCGCCCACTCAGATCAGAAATTGCGGGAGAAATTCTGAAGCTCTCTGCTACAAAATGAAATGTTTGGATTTTGTCATTTAACCTGAGTCGACTGTGCTGTCGGAACAGAAAAATAAAGTCTGAAAACTTGTTTTACCAAGGTAACTCCATGTACTGTTTAGCAACACCGATTCTCTTTACTCACATAATAGTATGTGTTCCAGTCAGTGGCTGCAGGGTGTGCATGCGCGACAGGGTTTGGTGGGGCTGCTGCAGGGTGTGGCGCCCCGAGGAAGCCGGGCATTAAAGGCAGAGTGCTGTAGGCTGGGAGCACGGCAGCAGCTGGCAGGACGGCCGGGGGAGGAGCCGCACCGTTACTGACCGCGTGCAGAGGAACTCCCAGAGGCTTGCACACATCTACCTCCTACAAGAAAAACAAAAAGCCGGCAAATGACAACAGATTAACAGACTTGAAACTACAAAAATATTCAAGTAGGACCAAAAAGGAAAATATCCTGCAACAATATAAAACTTTTGCTCTCTTTTTTTTGCTTTCAGATGGCATGCTATCATTATCTAGGATTTGATACCATCTCACAATTTACCAGTAACAGATCCTTGTTAACTTTACTGCCTTCAAGTGGTTGTTATGGGAAGCATCCATTCATCTAATTTGTGGTTGTGCAAGTTTGTTTTAATTTCTGAGAGCAAACAGCCAAAATTTTTAAAAAAAGTAATTACTCATGTAAGCAGATTTTTCGTGGCGTTTAGTGCCAGAACTTTATATCTGAACTCCACTGTATCAGTTCTGCAATATATCAGGATTTCCACAGGGAGGTAACTCAGTGGAGCAGAAGCTAACTGCCCCACAACACCCGAGGATACATCATTGAGCAAACACTTAACACAAGCAGTTGTGTTTCCATCATGTCAAAAGACATTGTTAACGTTGATGCATTCTGGAGACCAACCACATCCTAAATTTAAGTATTTTTTTAATTTTCTATTTTTACATGAAGCGAATTAACATTTTACCCCCAAAAGGGACACAGATCCCCACAATAAAACAATGTAAACTGACTTATGTCCAGCATTAGTGAAACGAGTACACACACACACACACACAGCGGATAAGCTTAGACCTTGCAGTGTGTGGAGATGACTGGTATCAGCTGCTGGGTGCAGAGTGATGTGTTCCCTCTCAGAGGGTATCAGTGTCTCACCGTCTCCAAATAAACATTCAGACAAACTTTGTGTAAATGCCAGCATGCAGATCCGAGGTGTGCAGCACAGACCATTAACTCTCAGTCTGCAGGAAAGGAAGTTGTTTCACTCAAGTTAAGTTTCATTACGTCACAAAAAAGCCTCCTTTTCTATATGGAGACTTGTCAGGTAGAACTCAAATGATAAAGATATGTCAGGCCAAAATATCAGCTGAAATTATACTGACTGCAGATACAGTTTGTGCTCGTTACACACCTCTGTAAAACTGGGAAGATATTCAATTATTCCCACATTATCTGTAAAAGTGGAACATAATGTGTACTCTGGTACTCTTGTTATGAATTTCACTGAAATAAAGAAACAAATTAGAGGGGAAAATAGTTTCTTCCTCTTCTTGCTGCAAAAAGTGTCTTCAAATCATGGGTAAAATCTAACAATGTCTGATTGGACCAATGTTGAACTTTAAGAACATATTTCCAAGAGTTATTCTTTGGCACAAAAAATACACATAGATATGCTGTACATATTTATGGGGAAATAAATATATATATGGAAACATAAAGGCCTCCCTTAGGGCTCCTCCTACCATCAATATAATAATAAGTACTGAGGATTTGGATATTTGTCTCATCAAACAGCTGGTTGAGGGTCAAAGTCTTTCTCCAGGCGTCGATTCAAACCTCTAAAACTAAGCCAAGTTTTCCCCATGAAAATAATCCCAATATGCTTAAAAATGGCTTGTATGTAACTCTGTTTGCCTTATTTAGTATTCTGGCATCTGTTGGTACGTTAGTAAGTCACACTTTCTCAAAACGTCCTGCCTTGGTCAGATATGTGAGATAAATGGTGAGGTGTTCTCAAGAATTCTTTTCAACTGGGAATGCTTTTATTCTTTCATGTCAGCAAGGATTGGCCAAGTTTATTCTCTAAAAGCAGATAAATTGGATTGTTTATGTAATCAATCGTGTGAGTAACATGTTCGCTTTGTCAGAACTGGTTTCCATCTGCCCTGATGTGCAAATCTTTCTCGAAAATGTGGAAACCTTTGCAAATTTATTTATTCTTTTTATGCTGCCGTTTACAACAGTCTATTCTTATTAAAAATATCAGATTGTGCATTAAAAACAAAAACATTAATGGAAACTTGACTACTGATGAACTGCCACAAGGTGGAAGTGCTCAGCAGTGTTATTGACTGCTTGTATTTTAAACATGATTAAAAAAAAAGGTGAAAACTTGATGGTGGTGTTTAAGATTTGGTCAAAGTGTCTAAGTGTGTATCTGTGTACCTTGTTGGCATAGGCCTGGCTGGCTGTCGCAGGTTGTGAGTAGTACTGAGTGACAGCCTGCATGTAGGAACTGTAATCGCCGTAGGATGTCACTGCAGGAGTCTGGAAGACAAGACGGTTACAGATACAGATATTCTTAAAGGAAAGTTCTAAATCTATGATTAAAAAAGTGTCTGATACATCATTTGAAAATTAGAGTTAAAAATATCAGCTGGTGTTTCTACACTTAAAGATAATTTTGTGTTCTAGGGTTAGGGATAACCCTAAGACACCCATTTGTACCAGTCCGCCCCAAAATTCATTTAAAGCATTATTCTCCCTTAAAATCAAATACACATAGGAATTCTTTAGTTGAAAAAAAAAATGATGCCCATAGTATCCCAGATTTGTACTGGGGGTGCTACCTGTGTGTGCTCCTTGCTGTAGTCTGCAGCCGTGCTGACCTGTGGAGCCGCAGTGTTGTAGGTGTGAGCTTGAGCTGCCTGGTAGTGCTGGTACCACTGCTGCATGGCCTCCTACGACACAGACACCCACAAGCAAACATCAGGTGAAGGGTGAGCAGAGCAGACAGATAATGTTTGCTCAATAATTTTCTTGTCTTTGTCAATTTTCGTCCCTCCCTCTTCATGTCTCTCTCTCTCTTTGGCATTCGCAGAGCATTGTTCCTGCCGACACCTCTCCCTTGTTTTCCTCTTTTGTCTGTCTTTGTCGACAAATGAAACTAACCGTCTTATTGGTTATCCAATCATGACTCATTTGTTTGAATGTAATTAACATTTAAAATGAGGTTTTCTTGTTGCAAAATATCAGATAAGTCACTTGCTGCTGGGGAAGGCACGGTAAGTGGAGAGAAAAACTGAGTGACAGGACAGAAAGAAATAAAAGAGAGGGGCAGACAAACAGCCAGTAGGAGGGCTTCATGACTTGTTTTGAGTGGAGGGTGGAAAAAGGAGGGGAGCAGGGACAGATGGAGGCGCACAGTGCTCACTGCCAAATCCACTCTCATTCTGTCTGTCCAAATATCCAAAGCAGTTTCATCTCCTCCACTTCCCTGCTTCCCCTAGTTACAGCTCACTGTCACTGCTGCACTCCACCATAGACTGATTTTCTATAATCTGTTCACTTCATTCCTCATTTTACACAAGTTAAGGTTCAGTGGGACAATTGTGACCATGCAGACCCATCTATCAGCATATTTGAATGTGTTATCTGTTTAACCAATATGTGTGTTTGTAGGTATCAGTACCTGTGAGTAGGCTTGGTTGTATTGGCTGTAGTCAGTGGAGGTATCAGAGCTGTACGGAGCAGGAGTTGTTGCTGTCGAGCTGTGAGAGTAGGAGCTGGAGCCCTGGGAGACCACGGGATTAACTGGGCTGCCGTACACCCCAGAGGCAGGCGGTCCTCCCTGAGCTTTGCTCCCCACTGACCCTGAGCGACGATGGAAAGAACCGTGCATGGGATAAAAGATGTGGGTTCAAAAGTCAAAATTGGCAGGGGAAACACAACACTGAGAAGGATGGTTCTGAAATACCTTTTCTCCACACTGTAAAGCAGCAGTTTGAATTAGCAGCAGTTGAAATTAATGCTTGTGGTGACCCAGATTCACATCAATAAACAAAAAAGAAATTTGAGGAAACTGCAAACTACTTTAACAGTGTATTCTTTTCTCTAAAATGAATGCATATACAACAGTAGATATGTTGGATTTTTTGTGAACTGGGACTGTTCTAGTGCAACTCTGTGGATGCGTCATTAGAACGGGCTCTGGGGAGTTTTGGAGGCTGGATCGACATCTTGAGCTTTCTGTTATGTTCCTTGAGCTGATTATGCAGTTTTTGTGAGGCACTGGGTATACTGTCCTATTGGGAGAGGTTGATGTTGTACAGGATTGTATTTGGTCTGTCACATTGTTCAGGTATAGGACTTGTCAAGGTAGCATCCACACAAACGCCAGTACTGAAGGTTTCTCAGCATAACATTGAAACGAGGGAAGTCACCTGGGAAGTTTTAAATCATATCTGACTGGAGTATATAAAAATATGTAGTCAGAATCTACATGTAATCTTTTCTTACTCTAACCCAGTTATGACAAAGCTACATGGGAAAGGCATGTTGACCCATCAGTGTTTGGGAAATGTGCATCAACAACAGTCAGATGGCCAACACTGCAGGAGCGCTTCAAGAGTCTGACTGTAGGCCACCAATGGCATTAAGAATAGCTGCTGTGAATCTGTGCTGACAACATATGCCTTCCACACATGAAGGACTTAGCTATGAGCTTTGTAAACCCAGTTGTCAACATATATGCAGTTTAGTCTTCAGCACTCAACAGGGACTTCTAGAATATTTCCTCAAAAAGAGTAAAGTGGCACCAATAACGGAGGAAGAGGAGCTGATCAAGGGCCTAAGCTAATTGTTTCACATCTAAAAATGTAGAAGTTCAGGTTTGTTTTGTTAGTGGATATATTTTACCAGTAGACGTGAAGGTAAGAAAGGCTGTCAAAAGTCTTAAATACAATTTGGGTGCCTTAACACCTAATGGAAAACCTTAATTGTCATTGTCATCTCCTCTGTGTGCTTACCTTGCAGAACGACTCCTGGCATTACACTGGCCAGGTTTAGATAAGGATTAGAGGGCAGTCTGACTTCTTTAGGAGGATCTCCCAACAAAGAACTCTGACCACTGTTTGTCTGAAGAGAAAAAGATGTATTTTCTCAGTTTTATTTACACTGCCATAATCAGGAAACACGTGTCAAAGAAAACTAAAATCGAACTTCAGTCTTTAATCATAAAGCTTTAAAATGTGATTTTATGAGCTGCAGAAGAGCTGAAGAGATAAGTTCTCTGTTAATTATACTGTCCATTAAAAGACTTTACAGAAGACTGGCTGGAACCTGAATCAGTTCCCCAAAGAACTTCAGCACTGTAATTATCTCTGTACACCGACTTATGACGAATGAATAGGTTAGAGTGGCAGAGCAGTGCTGGAATTAATCGAGGCCTAGACAAGGAAAAAGAAAATGCAGGTGAAGAGACAGGCAGGCACAAGCTGTCAGAGCAGGAGAGACAGCAGGGAAGGCACAGAGGCTGACAGAAGCTCTCATACAGCATTAGAAAATAGGAGTGAGAGAGGTGCATTATGGGAATCTCTCAAAGGAAGACGCCTACTGGGACTGAGACTGTTTGCTTATATGCTGTCTGTGTGTTTTCAGTAAAGCTGATGAGGCTAAATGAGGAATAAAACCCACCAGAGAGTGGCATGAGTAGCAGGTTGGAGAACGAGTGGCTTAAGATCACACCAACATCCATCCATCCATCCATCCATCCATCCATTTGTATATCCAATAACCCACACAACAGTTACAGTGATTAGTAATGGATTAACTGTTTGTTCTTAACAACTAGTAATATGGTTTAGAACCAAAAGAATCATGCAGATTGCTCTTGGCGATTACATTTCTGTTCATCAACAGGCCTGCTATTGTTGCCATTAGTTTAATCTCTAAATTTGGTAACTTTTACAACCCTTCATTAAGTGCTCTGGCTTAAGAAAAAGACCCTGGAAACAAATCCGGCAATGTCTGAAGGCACTTTCATTTATAAGCATTGTTATAACAGGGTTCAACAAGTTGCTTTAAGAAAAATTATTTGAAAAATGAATTTAAGGTTGGATGATCAGAATAAAGAGTTGATTATAAATCTGTTCAAACAGAATGTTTTCCACTTATGACATTTTAAGCAATGAAAATGGTATCGTGGTCTCATTGTACTCCGCAACTTCACACTAAAACATGGCAACACTGCTTAATCTACTAATCAAAACAAACATTTTAAGCACTAAAAAAGTGAACTGTCTACCGTTTTCAAATGTAAAAAGATGCAGCTAGATGCAGAAGAGTCGAGTCATAACACCTTTAGGTGTACGCATGTAGGTTTTGATTGCTGTGCTCACCATATTAGTCAGGCTGCTACCATCTGAGCTGTTGTGCTGGCCTGTTGATGAATAAATTCCTCCAGGGGGTTTAGGTGGAGGTGGGCCGAGCCCTGAGTTACTTATACCCAAGGCATAGCTCTGTCCCTGCAGCTGGGAGCTCACCATTGTCCCAGGTGGAGCCGGCTGCCTTTCGCAGGAGTTTGAGGAGGAGGAAGAGGAAGAAGCAGAGGCGGTTGTGGACACAGAAGGAGTCATGTTTTGATCTACTGCTCCTCCAGCTCGACCCTGGAGGTATGGCATCACACCTGCGGCTGATACCACTGCTGTTGCATTGTGGGTGGAAGGTGGCAATGACTCCTGGCCCAACTCTGGGAAAGAAAAAGGAAAGGAGGGGAAAAAAAGAAATTAAAGTCAGAGCGCAAATAAGCAAAGTTAAGGATAAAAAAGTAAAGGAAATTAAATTAAAAGGAAAAAAGACAAAAGCCAGATAAACATTTGAAATGGCTTTTACTGATGACCGTCAGTGTTCGTCTCCTCCAGACAGAACCAAACTACTCAGACGGCAGGAATCTGAGAGCTCAGCCCGACTGTCTCTGTAGAGCCGGCTGCATTATTTGAGAATGGTTTCCTGCTCATACATCATCACTTATCATGTTAATTTACAGCACAGCACTTAGATGCAGACTCCCAATATCTCACTTACTTCAGGGTTTAATAACAAAAATATGTACACACACATACATAAAAAAGGGGAAAAAAACCACACGCACACAGTGTTAAAACACAGCGTGTAATTTAAAGATGCGCATACACACAAAAGGTAAACACACAAAGTCATACTTATTACAAATCCAATATTGCTGTGACAAATGGCCTCTATAGCACAATAAAAGAATCAGTTCTAACAAGCCTTGAGCTAACATTCCCGGCCGACACTGATGAAAGCCTTACATTACAGACACACACACACACACACACACACACACACACAAACAAAACTGAAAACTCATACAGGCAATCAAAGAAGAACAGACCAAAAAAATACAACAGTGCACATACACTACTACTGTGTCAGTGTGCACAGTGTGTGTAAAACATGGTGCGCATAATTTCCATTTAAAACAACATGGCTTTTTTGGAAATGCACTGCAACTTCCTGGGAGTCTTTTGTACAGTAATGTGCAACTGTGAGGCTTTCAGTTCTAACAACCAAGACAGTTAACATTACAGATCGAGATGGAGAGTCATTAACGTATCCTTGCTGATGGGCAGAGGTCTCTTACAATATAACAAATAGGACTCAAGGAGTTACTGAAAGGTTTGCAGAGTATGAAAATGAACTCACCAGATCTCAACCCATTTGAACACCTATGGAAGGATTTTGGCTGACATGTTGGACAGAATTCTTCATAATCATTAACACATCAATTGAGGGACTTTTGGAAGAATGGTGTTTAATTTCTCCAGTTTTGCTAGGCCACATGGTGGCCCATTGCCTTGCTAAAACACTTTGTTTTTTCCTTCTGATACGTCACCTGTCTATCACATAGTTCATCTACGTTTACACCCAATTTCCTCCAATTATTGCTCAAAAATACAATCAAGATTTAGGAAATTCAAATTCTCATTGGGATAATGACCCTGATGGACTGTTTGACAGTTGATGATTCAACAAATCTCCAAAAAGTTATTTATTTTGGGTTGTGGAACATTCAAGAAGATTTTTTTTAATATTGAAAAGTCTAGCTTGCAAGAATTTGTGAGTCTCGTCAGAAATTTCAAGAGTGAAAGCAAATGAAAACCTCTGAACTCAAACAGTGGCCAAAAAGTAAGACTGTCACAGAGAAGTTGCACACCTCTGTGAAATTGAATGTATTGCTTTGAAACATTTGGCGAAAATAAAATAAAAATTCCCTACAGAATAAAAACAGGGTGCAATTGTTGCATGACCAATAAGATCACAGTTTTCAAAAGCTCTAAAAATGGCAAAAGATAAAGGTAAGAAGAAAATTAAAAGAAACCACAAATCTGATAAATGACGTACATTGGAGGAAAATGAGGAGGGACTGTAAGTGGTATTATGAGCTAATTTGTTTGCAGTGATTGCACAACCCCCTTTAATACTGGCCTGTAACCGATATCTGTGCTCATCTCACCTGTTGGGGAGTCTCCCAGGAGGCCTTTCCCCAGCGGCATGAGGCCTGGAGGCCGCAGAGACAAAGCTTTCTGCATCAGCAGCCTGGACGGGTCCCCGAGCAGACTGGAGACCTGGCAGAGGGAAAGAAGAGAATTTACTCAACTAAAAAAAGGACAGGACAAGCATCAAAAGGAGGGATAAGATGAGAGAAAATATATGAGGAGGAGAGAGAATTAAGGTGGGAGAAAACAGCAAGTCATTTCAATTTAAAGAAACAGCATTGATTCAAAAATAAAAATGTCCTTTCACAGCACTTTCCATTCCAAAGTGAGAAAGAATATGCACTATAAAAGACAGGAATTGCAGCACTGCAAACACTGAATTTTCTTAATCAACCCTTCCTTTCTACCACTCTGAACTATTACCCACAGATGTATACAGTATTTGGAAAGGCCAAAGGGGACAAAAAAGAGAGAATTGATGAAGGATAAACATATTTCAAATACAGCATAGTGAGTTTTAAAAGAAAACATCCAAACTTTAGTTACCAGGACTTTTAGCTTTCAGCAGTAAATAAAAAAAGAAACTAGATAAGTTTTAAAAGAAAATATTTATATGGAAATGTCAAAAGAACCTTCAGCACCTCAAGGTTATAGAAAAAAGGCAATCAGGTTGTGATTTTAGGGTGGTTTAGTTTCATTATGCGTAAAGTGCTGAAGATAAAAGTGGAAGAGCACATACAACAGTGCCCACAACTAGCTTCCCCACTAACCTGTGCAAATCATCATTTACACACAAACAGGAGTCTTACGCTGCTAATGCGTTTGTCTTTGATGTGTAGAAGCTGCTGCTGTGCAAGCTGCATGTGCAGCAGGTTCTGGAGGACAAGTCCATTACCGACCATGGCATTCTGTGGGATATAAGAAAAGAAAAACTCTAACAAACGTATCAGCATACACATGACCTGAAGCATATGATGTACATCATACTGACCTGGTGAGCTTTTCCCAATGTGAGCAGAGCTGTCGTGAGAGGAGGTCTTAAGAACGGCAGGCCTGTGTGACGTCCATACTTTCCTGAAAATAAAAACAATAAATGCCTTTATTTGTGATTTTCCTTCTTGAAATTTTGTTTCCATAAATGTCGTAATCAAGCATCATCTAATATTGTATAAACAGGTGGAATTCTAAGTCACACAAACAATCCATCGGTCATTTAAAGCAAGCAATCACACAGAAGCGCGAGAAAAGTAATATTGGAATGTTAAGTTTTATTTATTTTATCTATTGAACCTTGATGCAAACAGATAAGCCGGTTGAGAATCAATTCTCATTTGCAACAACGACCTGTGAACACAGAGAAAATGACCTTCCACATAACTTTGACCCGTTTAAAATTCAAATTTCAGTTTGCTGTCGAGGATGCAGTTGAAAAGAGACTCAGATCACAAAGCACATGCATTAACATCAGAATAACATCAGAGTTCATGTCAACAAAATGGACCACAGAGCATTTCACGCTATCAAATGAGTTTTACATGTGATAAGTTTATGGTCAAGATAACTATATTGTCGTGTTTCTGTATACCTCTCTTAGCGTTTCATTATGTCCAATGGTATGCTTTTATTGTGAAGTGTGCAGACGTAAGGGAGGTTGGTAACGTTTTCTGTTGTGAGCATAGCGTTGAAGGAATAAAGATGTCATCCAACTAATGCAGTGAGTTTAATCGTGCAACACATGAGGGTTACCTCTGAATAGCAAGGGCTCCTCATAATAAATGTAAGCGTCAAAGCTAATGGTAGGTTCTGCCAGAATAGGTGCAGAAAGTTTAACATTTAATCAAGGTCCTAATTTTAGACTTTAATTGTGTGTGCTCTTGTTTAAGAGAGCTCTCTACCTCTCCCATCTTCTCTCCTTCCTGTTCTCATTTGTTCAGCTAATGTCACACGATTTCATTTTAATACCTGATTAGCCATTCATCAAATAATGAAGACGAGGTGATTACAGTAGCCTATGCAGTAGGGCCTAACAGAGGGACAGACAGACGGTGGATCTCTGATTACTAGCCGAGTCTCCAGCCAGAGTGAAAAGATCATTAAAATGTAACAGTTCAGACAACTGGAGGGCTTTTGAAATTTACAGAATTATTCCAAATCTGCAGTGTGCAAGTTTTAATGATGAACTTTTTCAAAGTTTGGAGTTGCATTTTAACAAGCGAACCGCCAACAAAATCAACACAAAGTAAAACATTTTGAGATGTCCACATTTATCTGTAAATATCACAGAACACTGACATTCCCGAAGCTCTCAGTAAATGCTATGTCTTTGACATGTTCAGGTTTTATAGATTCTTAACTCGACACTTTCACACCATTTTCTGGGTGGATAAATTAACTAAATGAGGCCAAATGTTCCCTGTGCCTTTGTTATTTTCTAACAATCACTCTACTGCCATTTCACTGCACAGATGGCAGCCTGTTCTCTTCACCCAGCATTCAACTTCAAGTGGCTACATCACATCTCCAGCTGTGATCTGAGCCAACACCCTTGTACTCCATCAATCCATTTCAGCTCTTGATGTAGTCACCTCTTTTCATTTCTCAGTTTTACACCCTCTGCTTTATCATCTTAGTCCATCACGTCTGAGATACAAGTGGAAAAAATTTGGAAGAGTACTTTTTTTTTTTACTGTGTAATTTGTATTTACATTGATTAACTGTATGAGGTGTGCTGCACCTGCTTTTATATGTCATGGACTCTAATGCATTTACACTCATGGTTCCTTTAGCAAGCCCTCTCTCTTCAAAAGAAACATTTCAGGAATGTGTAACTGCCCAAGTTTAGTATTAATGACTTGACAATCATCATTAGTCTATGCAGAAACACTTGGGACTATAGTTTCCAGTCCTACCTCCTCTTTTCCCACTGTGGTATGGTCTCATTAGGATCTGCAGGGCAGCTGGGTTGGTCATACTGGTCAACAGCTGAGCCAGATTTGGTTCTGGTAGCAAACCTTTCCTATTACTCAGGATCTAGAGAGGAGACAAAAACACATGACGAAGTTGGAAGGAAAGTTGGACCGTGTGTGTTTAGTATAGTATATGTTTTGATCTCATCATTAGAAGCCCCTGATGGCTGTAGTGATCATTGCACTGGCTTACATCATGAATCTGTCTGCAGAGGACAGTCAGAATGAGAGCCAAAAGCAGTAGGGTTGACGGGGCTTTACTTAAAAACTAACCAGAAGAGGAACTGGAAGGAAAAAGTTATTTTTAAGACATGAGAAGTCCAATGTTCATATATACTTTAATTATCTGCAAATTTGAAACATTGTGCTTAATATGCTGATCTTCAGGGCTGAGGTGTAAAATGAGAACAAACATACACTACACATTTCTATGATCATCCTATGTGACAATATTAGTGAGCCAAGAAAAAAAGAAGCTATTCCCCAATACTTGATTTCAAATCACAGTACAAAAGTCTGATCCAGATTTTACTGGGAAAAGTTCGAAGAAAAAATACTAATACTACTGGCAATATAGCATAACATTTTATGTTTATAAAACACAAATGTTTCTGGTGAAAAGAACATATAGAAAATACATTTATCAAACTTTTACATTCTTTACTTGTAGAGAGAAAAATCGATTGAGATCGCAGATACAAGGAGCTGAGATGAGTTTCCTCAGGAGCTAGTACAACTAAAGGGAGCTCAGAGTAGAGCTGCTGATCCTTAGTCTCAAAAGGCCTCAGCTGAGGCGGTACAGGCAACTGTTTATCATGCCTCTTGGTCACTTCTCTTTGGAGGTTTTTTGGGCACGTGAAGGTAGGACAGACCCAGATTTTGGAGGGGGATGAAGTTTCCCTTCTGGACCTGTTCTCTTCGTGTCCCGACCACTGATATGTGGATGTATTGATTCTTTGTTTGACCATGTGATAGATTTAACTTTGAAGAGATATTTTGCAAGGCAAACAACTTGAGTGTACTGTGTGTGGGATGGTTTGCATCAACTTCTACCAGACATGAAACTTCCATGCTAGCCTTATGCGAGTGTGTATGACAGCTACCGTTAGTGTCTCTGTGCACATGTTAACAATCACATTTAACAATCACTACAGTACCAATCTCTCACAAAATCATGTTTGACTAAACTCTGTTCCTTAGTTTGAAAAATGAATGGACTGTTTGACTTACAATACTTATCTGTATTAAAACATTGTTCCATTTTACTGTTTGCAAACCTTACAAATGTAGAGTGTAAGAGCTAGCATGACGGTTTTGTGCTTGAAATCATCAGACAGGCGGCTTCCCAAGAAACCAAATGAACAAAACTGTTTCAAAGTGTCTGATACTGTAAGTGAAGCATTTTATAGCTGGCACCAATTTTGTGTACGTCTTCTGAAAATTTGGTTAGACTCAAGACAACAGAACAAGACAAACAGAATAGTTTTTCCTTGTTTTTGAATTAGTGCCCTACGTGTCTATTTATTATCTTACTCCGAGTGTTGCTGTTTCCCTTTTTACCCCAATCTGGGCTCATCTCACCTGGCACCAGGTTTATAATCTCCAACTTTCTTTGTCACTGTTGCTTCCTCAGTTTTCTCCTCTCCCCTCATTGCATGCATTCATTCACATTCTGAAAATGTGAAGAGCCTTCTTTTCTTTAAATGCATCAAGCAGCATTAAAATGATTCTTCATTAGTTGTTTTCACTTAATGTTGCAAGAATAAAGGCCGACGGTGACCAACATCATATACTGTAAATGTAATTTTGGTCAACTAAAGGAATAGTGACTACTTTCAATGTGATCTAAACTTGAACATTGAACATCATATACTTAGACTACTACAGCGCTGATTAAAGATTTTAGACCTTTACCTTTCTGTGAACTTGTCAGCTTACAGCTGATTCACTATGTGTGTATTTAGTTCTAAACCAACCTTTTTTCTACCTGAATTGCATGTTCCATTTAATTAGGCTCTAATCACACATGAAACACCACCAGAGGCTCTTCTTTTCTGCATTTTTTCCCACATTACCAATAAAGCTGATATTAAATTTGACATGAGCTGAATTTCCGGTGATCTCAGGTGACTTTTGTTTAATCAAAAGACATACTGTGATGCACATACCCAAATGATAATTCAATCACTAATTATGCTCAAGAAATCTAACTCAGTGGACTCAAATTAAATTGTATTGAATTTGATTGTATCAAATTAAATAGAGCAGGTTCAGTTGGAGATTCAGCGCTGATAGTGTGGTGGCAGTATTTGCTAGCTAGCCCAAAGACATAGAAAACATTTAAAACAACATTAGCAGGATGGTGATATTTCCTTCTCGTCTGCCCCTCAGCTACAGCATGATGCCAGCTTGTTTCCCCCTGTCACATCTCAAAGACAGAGCTTTACTGATGGGGACAGAGTGTGTTAGACTCCATCCAGTCAGGAAGAGGAGAGTCTACTGCACACGTATTGTATGTGTATTTGTGCTTTAAAGAAGGGAGAACTGGCATTTGTGTGTGCTGTGGTGTTGAACAAGGCCATTCGTAGCCGACAGCGTCTTTCAAGGGAAGAGAGGAGGAGGACATGAGGAGGAGGAGAGCTTATTTTCTTTTTTTTTTCTGCTGGAGAAAATGTCAGCATGCATCAGTCTGTTTGGCTACTGGCACAAAATCCAACCACACGCCCACACACGCCAGGGAGGTAAGGAAGCCGCGAAGAAGGGAAGGTGAGAAGTATCGCGTAAGAAAAAGGACTGACGGAGAAGAAAGGAGGAGGGAGGAGGAGGCCATCTGGTCCTCAGTGTTCACACTCACTGTCAACCAACAGGCAAAAATGATAGAACTGCCTCAGAGGAGATATGTAGTTGGGAGAAGGTCTTGATCTCTTTCTAAAAGGCCTGATATTCTTTTACCAGCTGCTCTCATTCACTTCAGTAATACCGAAGAAGCCTCAGGCTACTGATATAATACTACAGTACTTGCAGGCTCAGATGTTTTCCGTCTTCCTATCTATTTATTCTCCTTCCATTCTCTTGTGTTTTCTCAACCAAATGTTCTCTCAGTGTCATTCTCTCTGTTGAACTTCAGACTCTGCTTTTAACCCTGTAATTTACATCCCATTTGTCAAAGCTATAACAACCTGCACCTGATTATTCATGTTCTGCAGAGGCTGGAAAACCATCAGAGAGAGAGAACACCATACTGAAGTCAGAGAGGAGATAAAACAAATAAAATGAAAAAGTATTGTACGTATAGCTGTTTACATTCACTAACACTTCTATGTTAGCAGGGAATATAGGGAAATTAGAGCAACACTGTCAAAGCTGACCGTTAAAAGCTAGAATCCAAAGCAACTGTAGTTATCTAAACATGAAGTGTGACAACTGCATCGTTTAACTACTGTTTAGCTGCGACTTAACTCTTTAATTAATTATTTCCAATAAACATTTGTCATTTGTCAAACATCTGTCATTGAATAAGTAGACATTTACTTGTAATTCAATTTAAAGTGTAAGATTAATATGCCTTAACATGTCTCCCTGCTTGTACTTCCTCTGACAGCCCTCCTCTCGCCTCAATCCTCTCTCATTTGGGTGCATTTTAGGACTTGAGACATCCTACAAAAACCTTTTGTTGTGAATGATTTGCAGGTCACAAGCAGAAGGATGGAGGAACAAGGAGAAAAGGAGGATAAAAATCAGGGAAATTAGATTAGCCTTAATCAGTCAATCAAATGGAAGACAACAATGTGGATGCATTTAATTTTACCCAGCTGTTGTCATACTGGCAACTGATGAGGATTATGCAGATAACATTTTTCTCAAATAAGTATGAATAAGCAGCTGCTAATTGTGAGGCTAACCACAACCAGGAGAGGCGTCTCAGGACTCTCCTGGGTTTCTGATATTGTACGGTTGGCATGGTAATGTCTCAGTATCTCTCTAGGTGAGCTCTTAAGAGGTGATTGAGGAGAGGGGGTCAGGGAATCTCTGCTCAGACTGCTGCCCTCGCAGGACGGTACTGGGTAAGTGTAAAAAAAATGTACATACAGCAGGGCTACAGATTTCTCCATGTCAGTCTGGAGCTTGTCACATGTCTTCAGTGATCAGTGTTTTTTCATTGTTAGCTCCACATTTTGGATTCATCTTGACAGTTTTATGATGGAAAAGCTTCTTAATAAAATTCCTATTAAAAGAGGGATTTTTAAGATGGTTCATATTAAGTACACCTGCACCCTGAAAATGAAACTGGTAAATCCTAATAGCTTTGAGATTTATTTGAATTGTTTAGGACTACATTCAGATTCTGGAGAAAAGCGGTGAGAAAAGTAGTGGTTGAGTTGAAACACAGCTAGACAATGAGTGGTCAGGAAAGGGTTAACTAAGCGCAATAGTTAATTACTCAATGGGTAGGAGCTAATGATCACAGCGATGGCAAAGAAGCAGTAAAACCAAAGACATAGAGGTCATTAAAGGAGAAGGAGCAGTCCAAAATCCCAGCAGAGATGTTAAAAAAGCTTGCCATCAATTATAGGAACAGTTTTCAATATGACAGCAAATAAAGGTTTCACTATTGATTACTGACAAAGGATATGGAGAACAGCAGAAGTAGACATTTAGGGCAAATGTAAAAATTGGTTACATCTATTTGTTACACCTGAGATATGACAGCTTACTCTAAGAAAATTTCACTAATTTCACTAACAAATCAGGTACAGATCTGTCATTGCAACCGATTTAATGCAAGTATTTAGATCTTGTGAGACCTCCACAGTGTATATATATATATATATATATATATATATATATATACATACACTGTATATAAAATATACCTATGTATGTATGTATGTATGTATGTATGTATGTATGTATGTATGTATGTATGTATGTATGTATGTATGTGAGTGTTATTGCATTGCAAGCTGTGACTTTGGTTTATTTTCATTCAATGGGAGACAGTAGAGCAGCCCAATCAGTAGACAGAACTATAATTATCATGTCAGTGCCTCTCTGCTACCACAGCACTGTGTAGGAGGGACATCACAGCTACAAAGATTATCTCAGCCAGAGGGTGTTCATGCATGTGCTCCATGTCAAACAACCAGCATATATCTCAACACTGAATGTACAATAACCACCTAGCACTGACTTTACAATTTGACTTAGATAGAGTCCGTCGTCTTGTTTCCATAGAGAGGGCAATGTTTTGGTGATGCAGCAAACGGTTTTGCAGATATGAGGAAATTATTTTATGCTGTCTTTTTCAGATTTACACGGTTCTCTTAGTTTTTCCTTTATTTGAAGATTAGGATTCACAGAATTTACTTTGACTTTTTATTAAGCCAGAAACCAGACTATACTGCACATATTCTGCTGTGATGCTTTATGTTTGACTTCAGTTAGATGATGATCAAAGTTAAAGTCTTTGGAGAGCAAATTTAGAGACTTGTGTAGACCGTTGTTTGTAATCATTATTGCTATGTTGGCCAGAAATCATGACTCAATGAAGCTTTAAAGTTGTACCTAAAATGGCCCTGCCCCCAACACTTCCAGTGTGACACAGCACTGTGGTCGATGAACTAACTAGGAATCTAGTGATATATCC
Source organism: Leuresthes tenuis (assembly GCF_036924035.1). NCBI lineage: Eukaryota > Metazoa > Chordata > Actinopteri > Atheriniformes > Atherinopsidae > Leuresthes > Leuresthes tenuis. The sequence goes on along the minus strand of NW_027325361.1, from coordinate 8,477,247 downwards.
AACATGTAGTTTATCAGCTTCATAGCCTTAGTCCCACAAATCTCTACATACCAGAACTGGCAGAACAGCTTAGGCTTCTCACTTAATTTTCTTGAGAGGGATAAGAGTAAGTGGATTTCTTTCTTTAAAGTTTTAGCAAGAAAAAAAAAGACAAGACTTGTAATATTAACTGGAATGTGGCTATTTACAGCAATACTGCATGTGCTATTTAAAACTAATTCACTGCTGATGACAATACAATACAGAGTTCCCACTTAGAACACTGAGGTTAAAAGATTCAGGGACTTAGTTGGATTTACGGAGGACAGCTGTTTGTACTAAGTGTTGGTGGTTAGGAGAAATCCTGTGACGGCACTGCTGATGTTTTGTGTGATATACTCACCATACCCTGGGCAGCAATGAGCGCAGCCAAGGTGCTTCTCCCTGAGGTACCCGGAGTGCAGAGTGACAGACGGACCTCCTGTCCTCCCACCAGTGTTCGGTCCATCTCTATCAGCACAGCCTCAGCCTGCTCTGCGCTCTCATATTCCACCACACCGAAGCCTCGCACTGGGCTGCCCTCATCCTGAGCAAGCTGTATGACAGAAAATTATGATAACTGACTTTTATGATGATTGGCAGAACCTATAGATCGCTGAAAATTAGTACTGGTCGACCATACTCTCAACCCCTTGTATAACTGGATCCACATTGAGGCTTCAGAGAAAAATAATTGCCCTTCCACAGCAGCTCTTCCCCATAGAAAAGTTTAATTAAACCTCAGTCTTTTCACAGATTCATTCTGCCTTTTTTTCCCTAAATGTAAGTGGAACTGGGACATAGACCTCTATCTGTCATGTACTTTGCGCTACTACAGTTATTAACAGGGTTACATTCAATTAATTGCAGGGGTTGTATGCATAAGCTGCTCACCTGTTAAAGTGTTTGATTAAAAAGTAAGAACTCTTGTTTATTTGTTGTTCCAGTCAGTTCATGGGAAATATCTAAAACTACTTGACAGACTTTGTATACAATATGGGACAGCATTGTAGCATCCCACATCAGCCATACCAATTTTCTGAACTATGGAGACGCTCAGGGGTTACTATTTTATTCTCTGTGTTAGAGACTGGATTTGTCTTCCCTCACATTTAGTGTACTGGACAGAATTCAGCACCCTCTAAACATGAGCTAATAAGCAGGTGTATGTACTGTAAATTGGATCAATGAACTTGAGTGTGTCACTTGAGTTGTCCATTTATTAAAAAGGGGGCCATTGAAATGACAATGCCATCAGTACTATCTGTTGTTGTTAGCAGGGAAGAAACAAGAACAATGGTCTGGCACTCTCATACTTTTGAATAAGTTAGACTGTCAGCAGAGTTCAACTGGCCATTTTCTCCTCTCAGACTTAAAAATAATGTCAAAGGAATGAAAAGGAACAGTTTTAAAAGAGTGAATGAGTTTTAGCGTGGATTCTCTGTCCGGGTTGCAAACGCAAATTTACTCATAAAATATTGACTGAAAGAAAAACATCATTTATAACATCAATGATAAAATTGTCCTAAACAAAGTTGTTCTGGAAGTGTAAGGGGTAAATGCTTAATTGTAATCTCTTTTTAAAGGTAACATTCAGAACCACTGTAAATGTTGCTGGGACAGAGTAACCAATGCATGTCTTCTTTTATTTCTTATGTATTTGTATACATGGCTGAAAAGAGGCATGGAATTTCTTGCAACACAGACTGTCATTGGCTATTGTAGCATCTGAATACAACATGAAAGCTCCCCTTACTTTCAACTGAGACATCAGTCAAAAGCTAGTGAGGTTGACTATATTTTGAAATCATCACATCAAAACTGTTTATATGCTAGCCTGGGCTTACAAGAGAGAATAAGTGAAAAATCAGGCCCACCTGTCCAATATTCTGTGTGAATATATTGAAGTAACTTGTCAGGGCCCATTAAAAAAGGCAGTTTTTGGGGCACCATGTTGTAAAATACTTTGCATCAACAAAACAAAAAACACAAGAATCTCAGCTCTCCCGTGGGACGTTGCATTATGCCAACACTACATACAACACTTGTGTACAAAGCAAAGTTGTGTAGAAAGACACCCGAGGCCACTTTCATTGGTTTATCTTTGAATAAATCACCAGGGCAAGCAAACAAGGTCAGACCTGCTTTTATATCTGCACCATGTTATTTGCATCATCCAGAAAAAAGCAATATCTGAAAAGGTGTCTTATAAGTTTGAATTAAATGAACAATGCACAATATTCTCCAGAACAGGGTATCTGTACAACCCAAGTTACCATGGTGATGTACTCTGTGTGAATCACTGCCACATCAGCAACACATTAAGTCAATTTCCAAACCATTTAGTCTTTTGAGAAATATACACTTTATACACTGCCAGTATGCTGTAAAGGATAAATAAAAAAAATACAAGATGGAAAAGATATTTCATCTTGGCCTCCTTTACCGCTCCAGATAAACACACAACACAAACCAAAATAGAAAAAAATATAATGTCCTGCTCCTCACTTGTCTACATTCAGTGTTGTGTCTTACCTTTACCAGAACATAGTTAATGGAACAAAGTTATCACATCCGTATGACCACTGATCAATTAATGGATCTTTCTAGGCCAGACTGTGCCACTGACCAGTAACATCACTTAAAAAAAAACAAAAAAAAACAAAACAAAGAAGATGTTTTTGGCAAGAAGGTTTAGTCACTTACAGCACCTAAATAATGCAGGCAGGTTAATGGCTGAAAGCTAATGGAAGATGTTGGGTAATGACAATGCCTAAGAGCTAATGGCCTGTGGTTCAAACTTAAAAAATTGCTAGAGAGGGTAAAACTCTGAAAGAAAATACACAAGAGGAAGATCCAAATGGACGTGTTAATTATTTGAGACCAATGAAAATGTGTTTTTCTTTTTGTTTTATACAGCTTAGAGTGACGTTTGCATAGTAAAAGGCTGTTTAACAGTACAGTAATTTTCATTAAGTGTGAACATACAAAATGAGTTTGTGACATTGTAAATCAGTTTGGACGCCAAATGTGTGACAATATCCAGCTTGTATGATGCGGAACAATCATTCTACACACACTGGTAGTTAAGTTTCAGTCTAGCAGCAGACATCTTGTGTCCAGAATTAGAAATTAAAAAAAACTTTGATATATTGATATATTCTGAGTAATGGAAAAAATAAAGCGATTTGTAAGGATTAACCATATCAGATACTGGCTATGATGTGTGTAATAACACATCTGAAAGGCACCAACAGATCATGTCTACGAAATGTTGCTCAAATGTTTTAAATTATAGTCAAGATCAAACACCCCTCAAAAGGATTTAAAAAATGCCCATCTGCATCTGTTTTATGCTCTTTTGCATGCCATGTTTCCTCTGAAATGTGGCTGCTGTGTCTGAAGTGACAAGATACTTTAAAAATGCCACCATACCAGTGGTTACAATGGATTTCCAGCCAAAATATTTCTAGCCTTTGAGCCATAGGAAAAAAAAGTGAATCTATATTTGTGTGCACTGTCATTCTGCCCACCAGGTCCAATAAGTAAGCGCGAGTCATGAATGTTTTCAAAATATCTACAATCAAGGCGTACTTTGCAATGACTAAATGTGCCTCGAACGCTCGATAGCCTGTGCTGCAAAATAGCAATCATACAGCACATCGTGTATCACAGAGTCTGATACTTTGCCATGATGTGCTACTTAGTTAAGAACCTAGAAGCAACTTACATACTGAAAGCAAAAACAGTTTTAGAATCACTTATACCTTTTCTACCATTTTACATTTCTATTTAATTGCTGAAAGAATTTTAGAAGAAGGGGAAGCTGCAGTAAGCTGCAGTGCTGGAGGGAGAAATAAACCAGCAACAGCAGGATGATACATGTTATCACTCAACTTTTAATTAGCTGACCAACTTGCTTAAAATAATGTGACAATTTTCAAGCAAGATTGTTTAAATTTTCTGCCATTTAAACTGATTTAGCAGCTATTCCGTTTTAAACTAGTGTATAATGAGTTTTTGTATTTACAGATGGTTACTCAAATCCAACAAGATGTTAAATTCTTCATACATCCATCTGTGAATCCATTCATCTAATTTCCACCACTTATCCAGGACCAAGTCGTTGTGGCAACAGTCTAACCAAAGATCTCCATACCTCCGTGTCCCCAGCCACCTCCTCCAGCTCTTCAGTGGGAAATCCAATGCATTCCCAAAACAGCCTATAATATATCCAGTGAGTCCTGGGTCTACTCAGACGCCTCCTCCCTGTGGTACATCTCCCCTGGGTGGTGTCCTGATGGCATTCTGACCAAATGCCCGAATCATCTCAACTGGCCACTTTTGGGTGACTAAGCACCCAACATTGTCTCTTAGGGTGAAGAGGAAGCTAATTTCCACCACGTGTATTCGTAAACTAATTCTTTCAGTCACTACCCACAGCTCATGACTATAGGTAAGAGCTGGAACATAGATTGACTGGTAAATTAACAGCTTCACATTTCAGCTCAGCTCTCTTTACACAACGTCAAACCGGCATAACATCCACATCACTGCAGACACTGGCCCAATCCTCCTTGTCAAACTTGTGGTTCGTTCTATTCTCATTCATGAACAAGACTCCAAGATAATTAAACTCCTCCACTTGAGACAGCAACTCCATGGTCATGGTGGTGCTAATTCTCAACCCATTTTCTTCACACTCAGCTGCAGTCCACCCCAGTTCCTGCTGCAAGATTTCGCTCTATGTAACCAACAGCATCACATCATGTGCATAAAGCAAAGACGCAATCCCAAGCTGACCAAACTGAGGTGGCCAGTTAAGAGAGGTCGGAAAAGTTTTATGTTAGGTCATGACATGTAGCCCACTTCAGTCACTTCATAAATCACCCAGCTGTGGCCATGAATTTTTAGTATTCTAGTGGAAAGATCTTCATTTTGGTGCACGCCATCTGCAACTCTTCTGCATTTGTATTTGACTTCTGTATTTGCAGTGTTGTGTTTGGGGGTTGTTTTTAATTTTTATTCAGTTTACAGGGTGTCTTCACTGGTGCATTCACTACTTGACATCTTACTCTTCTAATCTGTAAGTACATCACAAAGCTCCATAACTGCAGAAAATGGAAATGGTATAAAACCTTATAATACAGCATAACATTAGAGAGGATATGACAATCCACTCACAAAATATGGAACATTTATATACACTCTTAGGAACCTATACATTATTTATATTAATATCAATACTTCCTGCAAATAAAGAGCATCTTGTCTTTGAGTAACCATTGTTATCTTCGGGAGTCACTTTTCTCATTCTGCATAGTTACACTGAGACAACCAATATTTTTAATTGAAAAAAAAAAAAAAGAAAGAAAAGAAAATTGTTTATCTAAAGCAACGGCTTTTTCCTCAAATGGTAGGCTTTGTATATCCAACAAGCAAAAGTCAAAAGACATTCAGTTTATTATTATGTTTATGCATTTTGGGCAGACACTTTTATCCAAAGCAACTTACACTTACTATTATTATTATTATTATTACAGAAAACAAATAAATATTCAAGTAAATATGAATCATTTCAAACGTGTACTGCTACATCTTAAGCATTTGTGTCTAGAATCAGAACTGTTACAAATACATGTTCTGCTGCCTGCTTTCAGCATTAAAGTGAGCTGTGTGAGTCAACCAAGAACATTAATATTAGCAGTATATGCAACAAGATCATATAAATATCTGAGTTTTGTGTCTGTATGTGTAAAAATGAACCGATCACAAATCAGAGAAACAAAAGAATTGGTACTTTTTGGTACTTTTTATGAACACTGATGCCCGTTAGCGACAGCACTCAATCGAGTGTTCCTTCACTTCCTCCCTCCTCTTATTTGTCTGCTGTTCCCTCTGGTCTGGGCAGAGGAAGGATGGATGAACAGATAAATGGATGGAGAGAAAAATGCATGTATATGTAGTAAGACAATAGGCTATTATCAGCATATATTAAGCAAACTGCATGGAAATAATCTGAACCACTTTAGCACTTGATGGATGGATGGAGAGGGGGGTTGAAGAGGAAAGATAATGAAAATGATGGTGGAGGAGAAAGAAGAGGAGAGGAAAGAGTAGAGAGGGAGGAAACCATCAGTGGTGGATTGACTGACGAGTGGAGAGAATGAGAATGAGAAAGAGGCTGACGATACGAGCCAGAAAAACAAATTAAAATTTGCTAATCTTTATTTTTGTGTGCATGAAACAACTAAGTCTAGAGAATAAGTGGATTCTGTCAAAATGACATTGAAATCATTAGCATGTGCGTTATGATCAGAATACTGAGAAAGCCACTCTCAGCTCAAATTTTCCTCCAACTGTACTCACACCATTTATTGAGATCTGCAAAATTATGGAAATTTTAGGTAATGCATGTGTGGGAATGTGGCCTTTAAAATGCCAGCTTCCATTTGGTTTTCTCTGTAGTTCCCTGCATGCATTCTCGTAAAACATTCATATCAATAAATTTAGCACTAGTCCTGCTGTCTGCTTTAACTAGGCAAAATAAATTAACTGCTGCAGACACCCAGCTTGTAAAATTCTACAGATATGATTTGATGGTAGGGCTGGGCAATATGGTAAAAATATTATCATCATACTATTTTCTATATTGATCTATCTCCACAAAGTTTGTTAATGCTATCAAGTCATACCAACAAAGACCACAATATAAAAAAAATAGTTAAACTTTAGAACAGAGATTATTAACCAAAGTTAAGTGACACCATGTAATCACTCAACAGTACAAACCAACTTAGAAACAATACAAGTTTTTCTCCCCTAGTATTAATAAATCATTAAAAACTATGAATGTAAAACCAAAATGTGTAACTGTCACAAATTCCAAATTAAAAAAATCTCTCTTTTGCTATTAAACATGAATCTAATCTCTTTGCTTAGTGTTGAATGCTCTTCATACAACCAGCCACAAATGATGAGATGATGCCTTTCTTTTTGAAGCTTGCACTGCAAGAACTGGTGCATAAAGTCGCATTTTCATGCTTACTGCGTAGTTGCTGGGGTGACATCTTCTCAGGTGATTAAACAAAGTCACACTTTCCATTTTGACGTCCACCAACCAAAAACAACATTTTCATGTCTATCAATCTGTTCTTCACCATTTTTACTGAATCCAAACCACCTCAATATCACTGATGTAGAGGGGCCTTTTTTGTCCACTACTTCGACAGTCTGGAAGATAACGCTAGTTCAGTTTCAGTCTCACCTCGATTTAGTGGCTCTCTTCGGCTACACTCATTCTCGCCTACGTTTTCGCACGTTTCCTTCCTCAGTCCGCTAGTAGGTCATTGTATTTTTTCCGCTTTTAGGGTTTCTCAGTCTGGAGAGTTCATACCTAGATACACTGAAAACGTTGCATGCTGATCACCGAGGTCGATGTAAATTTTATCTAATTAATCGCCCAGCCCAATTTGATGGCTGCAGTGTAGAGCAGATGATACAGGCAGAGTTGTTCAAATCTAAAGTGTTGAATCCAGAACACAACAATCATTATTTAAAAACAAACAGCTAGCAGTGAAAGTAAAAAAGAAAAAAGGGTTTTTGAGACGTCCTTTGATTACTTTTTTTCTTCACGGCTCAGCTGTGTGCACATCTGTGACAATGCAGATTTTCTTTTCATTCTCTTTGTTCTTATTTTAAAGACTTGTGTGCGTCTTTAATAAAGTAAGAAATTAAAACTGAAAAGAGTAATTAACTGCATAAATTTGGCGGATCTTTCATCCTCCAACTTATTCTTTATGTAAATTAAAATTTGATTGGTGCAGAATTCCCTTGCAATTTGCAATTATGCCATGTCTGTCTAATCAAAATACAAGGTTGTCAGGCTCTGGCCAACAGGTTGTTATGGTGGAATAACAGATTAAACAAAAAACTACAACAGCCAAGAATGGCCAAAACTATTCTTAAATGCCCATTTCTCAAGATCAACAGTTTTTTCATTTCATTATTATCATCTTAAGATTACAATGGTAATCTTTCTCTGTATTTCTATGCAACCTTTTTTTGAGGGTAAAACAAAAAAAAGGGAAAAAGGGTGAAATCAGGCAATTGGTCGAGAAGATTAAGATCCAGCTCACATTGATTATTCAAAGAACTAAACAGTAGGACAATAGAGAAACTGCTGGGAATTGTTTTTCTGCTGCAGTGAAAAACACAGGCATGGCTAGTTTTGTCTAATACGACAAACTATTCATCGAATCTTGGACCCTGTTTTAAATTTATAGCAGCTTTTGTCTGGCAATTAACTACTTAAATCATATCATGGTAGTTTTGATCACATTCATTGTAAAGTCCATTCAACATTCATCACAGGCTTGGCATGCATATATATCCCAAAATGCAATATCAATATCAAATTAAATTTCAGCAAGTCTAGACTTGGCTTAAAGAAAAGATAATGTCTACATCAGCTTAAGGTTTATTGAATAACTAATATTAGATGGTTTTAACACCTTAACTAACTCCTTTCGATGCCACCAAACTCCTCACCCTATTTCTAAGGCTGAACCCAACCATCCTCCGAAGGAAACCCATTTCAGCCGATTGTATCTGCAACCTCATTCTTTCGGTCACTACCAGATCTTGTGATCACAGGTGAGGGTTGAAGCAAAGATCGACCAGTAAACTGAAAACTTTACCTTCAGGATCAGCTCCCACTTCACCACAATGGAGATACACTTACGCACCAACTTATGCTCGAACGTGGTGTTCATAATGGACAATCGATGTCTAGCTCAGAAGTCCAAAAAACAGGCCGTGTCAGGCCAATCCTTTAAGTCTGTCCAGGTCACTCCATCATTGCTCACATAGGCATTGAAGTTCCCCAGAAGAAAAATGGAATCCACAGGTGGCATCCCCTCCAGGACCATACTTAGAAACTCCAAGAAGAAATTCTGATATTTGAAGATCATGAAATGATTATTTTGTTTTCTTCAGAGAGCAAGGCTCATTTTACTGAGATAACAAGTCAATTTATGTCATTATCTTCAGATTAAACAATCAAACCTGTTATCTCAAGAAAATAAACCTTGTTTTCTAGTGTAAATGGAAAAGTAATGGATAATTACAGAGAATCCAGGGGGAAAAACAGATCAAGCTGTATATAAGCAAAGGTTTGTCTTCGCAACATTGCTCCAAACTCTTTTTCTCACTGCTTCAGCCAGTAGTGGCTCAAAGAAATGCTGAGATAATGACCTGAATGAACATGTTAACTTTTTAACCAAGAAGCTTATTCTCTGTCCTTTGTTCCATGGTCATCCGCGATCCAGACAAAATGTGTAAACTAGCCTGATCATCTGTGAGAGTAATGATTATCAGAAAGTGCAGTCTATCGCAGCCTGTAGGATACAATGCAATATCAGCTACCAACTTATAGCCCTCAAAGCACCAATGACAAATCTATTACTACAAGCTAGGGAATCCGCTTTATTCACTAATGTAGCTTTTTCATGATATGCATCTTAGCTTTCATGTTGACTCTGATATTTTTGCATCACATGATGCCATGCCAGTAGATGTTACTAGCTGACTAGAATTATCTTAACGTCGGCAAATTCTTCAGTAACAGAAAAGAGCAAATAAAAGGGAAGTGTGCACTGCACTGAATTTTTTCAGTAGGGTAACACGAAGGCAGTAAAAGGTAAGATGCAAGGAGAAAACAGCAAGCTGCTATTCTTTGATGTCAAAGCTCAGAGACAAAATTGAAAAACTAAAGGTACATCTTCCTAAAGTTTGTATATATGAGAGTGTGTGTGCCTGCAGTGCAGAAAACCAAAGATGCTAACCTAGCAATCAGTGTGTGTGACAGCTCTTGAACTCAAGTCATGGTCCCCTGCCAAGAGATGCTGACTGCGTCACTGGCAGGGCTAAAACTCAGAGGAGCACCTGTCAGTTTGTGTGTGCATGTGTGAGTGTGTAGACTGGAAGAGAGTTTAGATGGCCACGTCAGTAGCCTGAACTGAGTGATGAGGTCGCAACAGCTCTGCCACAGCTGCCTGTGGGGAAATGTATGTGACCTGTCACACTGACAAGCTTAAGTGTACAGATCTGTATGAAGAGGCCATCACAACAGAGGGCAGACCGTCAGTATGTGCACAAGACAGTGAGAAAGGTGCAGAGTAGATCAAAGCGTGAGTCAATAAATAGGATTATGTAAAAGTGGTGAAATTAAGGAATTATTTATCTGAAGATTAAATGATTGTACTTCTGACACTAATGTGAATCAGAGGATGTCATCGAATTGGACACTTTTCAGTTTTTCCTTCTTTGAATAAAACTTCACTAAAGGGGTCAATAACGGTGTCAAGAATATTGTACTTGAACAGACTTTAATTAGTGCTGAAACACTGGGTGCCAATTATTACGAGGAACATGTCTCAGAGTAAAACAAAACTGAAATTAGCTTTTTTTTCTGTTACAGTGAATAAAACAACTGCTTATGTTTCCTGACAGCAGCATAAAACTCATAATTTTTGTTTCCTTCTTAAACCCCCTTTAGTTCACTGTCAAAAAGTTTAAGATGGTCTTTGGACTTTCTCCTGTAAACAAATGACAGTTATGCTTACATTGAAAACTCTGGGTTGAGCCTTGAGGTCCCCATAATAGGAGTACATTTCCTCATAAAAAAACTAGCTAGGCTTATTGTGTTAAACATTTCAAATCCAGCATTGCTCACATCAAATGACAAAATAGGCATTTTTTACTATTTATAATTGAGTCCCTCCAAAACAATACCAACAGATTAAAGTGGTCTAAGTGTGCAACTACACAGGGAAAATGTACCTTTTCAACAGATCAAACACATCAACAGAAGCAATATTCTTGGAGAAAAAAAGAATAGACACCTTTTTCATTAGATGCTGGTATTTCTCTTTTTAGTAGAGATAACTTCTGGTAAGTGTTTTGCAAAATTGTTCACCAGTTTCTGACTTAGTAAAACTATTTCACCACTTTTTCTAAAAGGTCATTTTTATTTGCATGATTTTTGATAGCTTCCTTACATGTATGGTGTGTTTCAAAATCCTCCACAGCATTTAATGGGCTTCGACTCCAGTTAAATACTATTTGGTAATTCCACACCCCTCAATCTTATGAGACAACTGATGATTATTCTGCTGAAAGGTCCACTTTTAGTTCATCTTCTTTCAGACAGATGGCCTCACGATGTCATCAAGCATTTATTGATAAGTTGCAGAAATTATAACTGAAAAAACATTAAGATTCTTAGCCCAAGTGACACTGAAGCAGCTCAAACCCTAATATCTCCACTTCCATGTTGAGTTGGAGATAAAACACAAAGGGCCTTGTGTTTTATCAAATGGATCATTTTGTGTTTTAATTATTCCTGTTCAGACATTTCACCCTAACTGTTCTTATCAATCCAATTTCTCTTGCTTGTATTTTTCAGCACTCCTTTAAACTCTTTTCTCTTAAACTCTGTACAGTATCGGTAGCTCAGGCTTAATCTTATGTTTCACTTCAATGCAGTCACAGCTATGATAAACTACAGTTAGATTGAATCCTCGAAACAACACCTTGAAACATCTTAAAAGCTTCACAATCATCAATCAATAGATCTCATTGTATGAAACGCTGTGCACACACCTTGTTGTGTATTACAGCCTGATATCCTATACTGTGCATCACTGTGTTGTGAGAGTTTGATTAAACATTTAAAAATAAAGTTTGGATTTCTTTGTAGTGATGCTCTGTGGAAAGTGTGAACAAAATGTGCTGCACTTTCTGCTAAAGAAAATACAGGCAAATAAAAACATAAATAAGCAAGGTAAGGAAGGGGTTGTGTAGTACATAAGGTTAACTGTCTCTGTTTAGTCTGCTATACATTTCCTGAGGTGAGTTATTCTCTTCTTCAACCTGTCTCCCTCCGTGCTCTATTTTTGTCATTCATCCATGTGTTTTTCTCCAAACCATCAACATGTCCATCCTTTTACACATACATTGATATATGAGTGATGACATTTGTTCTTTTTTTACCTCCTAATTGTGAAGAAATGTTTGTTTAACTTGCTCTCAGCCATCATTAGTACAGTCATTGTATAGATATATGCTAACCATCTTCTCCATTTGACTGACATCCTACATCTCTTTATCATGTCACTTCAATTCTCCATCCCTCTATTAGGTCCAGCAACTGTCAATCATCCCCTATCACTCCATCTTCTCTATAATAGATCTGGCATTTTTAGCTCTATCCTCACCTTTTTCCAATCCCTCCCTTTGTCTCCCATCCTGCTGTCCTTTCCTCTAATATGGTTGACATTTTTTTACCTTCTCCTTCCTCCATCTCAGCTGGTTGACTCAAACTGAAGTGCAGTCTGGAGGACTCTTTCGTGGGTGGCAGAATTGCAGTGCTCAGGGCAAGGCCACAGGTTAAGTGCACTCCGAACAAAGGAAACTGTCAAGTGGGCTGAGTTCTACCAATGAGCACAGAGGAGGAAGAGTGTTTATGTAAGGCTAACTGGAGCTGAAGACAGTATGACATTCAGTAATGATCAAAAACAAATGACAAACAAAAAGAAGCACATGCTTGTTATCCACAGCAGTGATTGAAGAGTCTTAGAGCAATCCAACTTGTATAAACGCTGATCTGCTTTTTAAATTGATAATGAACACAATCTATTATGTTTAAATCAATGAAAGAATTGTTATCTGAAAAAAAAGGAAGACAAAGCAGGGATGAAGTGTTCAGGTTTGTACATAATCACATCACAATCATAAGCGTCTAAAACACAAGATGGTTATCAGTGGACATGGATAATGGACAAGACCCACAGCACTAGGGCCTTGGATAAATATCACACTTTTTTATTGAAATTGAAATAAAATATTCAGTATTGTCTCTAAGATGACACTTTATGAATGATGAACAATTAGCTGTAAACTAATTGTAAACAGCCACCGTGCCTCAGCTGTAGGCAAACTATACAAACCTTCACACAGGCCATGTCTGAATGTTCAAGTTAAAGTCAAATAAAAATTTAAAAAAAGCTGAGCTGTTGGATATCATGTAAGATTAAAAAGTAAAAGAAAAGTTGAAAAACAATGCCTTCTATGGACATCTTCATCATGGTCCCACACTTTAGATTTGGGAATTACCCAAAATCCAGCTGTTTTTGGTTTGAGTACAGAGTGATGGACGGGAGAGATACGTTTTTTACATGTTTAAATGCTGTTAAAAGTATCACTGCAATGATACTTGGTGAAAATGTTCTTGTCAAAGCATGTTAAAGTTTCCAATGAGCAAACCACCAACATTTCTGAAACTTACTAGCTAAGTGGGACATATACAAATAAAATAAATAATTAAATAAATAAGTTTTTCATTCACACATCAATGACAGCATTGGCCGTGTTCCCCCCCTCTACCATTTGGTTAAATGTCGCTAAATCGCTCAAGTGTGCGCTAATTAGCACATTAACAACTTCATAATGTCATCTAATGTCTGCTTAATACCATACTTTTGCTTATGTCTCATCCTCAGTGCCTATAAATACTATATCTTGATTTTTCAAAATGTCCAATACTGTAGCTTTCCTTCACATTATTTTCTGTGTCTGTTGTCAGACGATGAAACAAGTCTGAAAATGTGACTGAAATGCAGTCTCTATGTGTCCCATATGACATTATTCACCTAAGTTAAAAACAGCTGTACAGTGATTTTAGCCATGTCTACATGTGCAAAGATTTCTAAGAGGGAAAGTTAAGCATGGCAGAATGTTTTGGACTACGTTTTTTTTCCGCAGACCAAAACGTTACCGTGCGAAACAACGTTAGCGCTGCGCATGTGCAAGCAGCTGAATTACACTGCTGCTGCCTTTCTGTCACTGACGGAGCAGAGCGGAAGTGTCACACATTCATAATGTCAATAATTCTAGAAAGCCTGCTCCAAAGTTGGCATCAAGTTGTAGTAGCTCTGATCATATTGAAATTATATTAAAAGAAAATTAAAATGAAAATACTCATTTTAATTTTTTATCTTAAGAAAAATTATACTGTTGCAGTATTTTTTAAACAATCATTATAAGCCTAAATTTTGCTGGTTCAACGCTAAACTATAGAGTGGGTGGGCAGTTTAGTTCTTTATGCTCATTAACCATTTTATTGCTTGTATTTCGCATATTTGTAATATTTTTCAGCAAAGAATTTTTTGAGAGATTTTTCTGTGGGGGTTTGGAAGCTGTGCGGCTTGAGTTGGTTGTCCTCGTATTTTGAAATTACCATGCCAACGCAAGAATTATTTACAAATGGGAGCAGCTATGAGAGCTTTCCAAATGTTAACTAAAGCTTGAAAGTCACCCTCAAATCTCAAATGATTTGAAGAGGAAACACGATGGATGGAGCAAGATGGAGAAACAGGAGGAAGTTCAGGCCAGGTCTTCCCTCGATACTGATAGGGAATGTCAGATCGCTAGCGAACAAAATGGAGGAGCTTGGATTGCTTACAAAAACACAGAAAGAATATCAAGGATGCATCATTACTTATTTCACTGAGACATGGTTGCAGGATCATATACAGGACTCCAATTATACAAGCTCCCAGAGACATTAGGAACAGTGACTAAAGCAAAGATGCTGGTATCGCAGTGCTTGTTAACAACAGCCTGAACATGTCACACTGAAGGAGGGGAACGGTACGCAGGATACTGAACTGCTAGCTTGAGAGAGAACACTCTCATCTGGACAAACAGGCAATGCAGTGAGGATCATGTTCTTTGAGTCATCCAGTGCTTTTAATTTAATTCAGCCAACACCATTATGTCGGAAGAAGAAAATACAGCTTGATGCCTTCACAACCACTTGGATTACTGACTACCTCACAAACAGACCAAAGTTTGTGAGAGTGAGCACAGGGGCATCACAGGGGACTGTACTCTTAGTTTCTCTCAACTCTGTACACCTCCGACTTTCAGTACATCTCAAGAGTCCTTTTGTCTCCAGAAACACTGAGATGACTACAGTTGTTAGGTGTATTAGTGATGATGCAGTATGGTGTAGAAATAATCACCTCACCTTCAACACGAACAAAACGAAAACGATGATTATGAATTTTAGGAGTACCAGGAGTAAGCCAGCCACTACCTCCATCCTAGGTGAAGATGTGTAAGGGGTTGAGGAATACAATATTCAACAGCCGCATCAGAGCCAGAGACTCAAAGAAATTTAAACTGATAAAGAAGGCTGGCTTTGTGCTGGGGACTGCTTTGGAGCCCCTGGACCAGATTGTAAAAAGAGGATTGCTGCACAAGATAATAAACAACGAACAACAGTGCTCACCCTCTAAATAACACAGTGTTGAAACAGTGGAAGTTTTTCAGTAAGAGGCTTCAGCTACACTGTAATACAGAACGATATAGAAGGTCATTCCTGATGTTTAAGAAAAAAAACACAGCAGGCGTACTAAACATGGTCTGACTGAGTTTGCTATAAATGCTAACAGAAAAAAAGAGCCCTTAACAGCTGGGAAAAATGCAGGTGGTGGCGAAATGGCTTGATTATGGAATCATTTTGATTTTAGTCAAAATTTAAGTTTAATTTTCTTTAGCTTTGCAAGCTGCTGTTTGACAGAGATCCACTCTCAAACATAATGTATCACTTCCTGTCAGAGTGAAATAACAAAAGTAAAAAAGTATGTTGATATTTTTGTATACTAAATGTTAACTTCTATTACAACATGTAAAAAAAAAGGTAGCACTGTCCTAAACAAGCAGCTTGTTTGAATGGTTGTTTTTTGCTTTCATATCCTTGTATGTATTTCTTATGAAACCTGTTCAGTGGGTTTCCTACTCCTTGTGCAAGAAGTATCCAAGTGCACTAAAAAGCAGTAACACACACAGTCACTCACAAGAACATAATGCACTGTACATTAAAAAAGAATAAATAAAAAAATAAAAATGAATCACTGAACTATAGGTCAAAGCCTGCTGGCTCTGCAACAGTGAGGCAACATGAGCTAAACACCCACAAAGTATCATGGGACCAGGATGATGTGGGTGTATTGATTTTTATGTAGGAGTGGGGGAGAGGGGTGGAGCTAAAACTGAAAAGTCAGTAGATGACAGATACCCATTGAGTGAACTTTACACGGGCATGTGGGGGAAGAGTGGATGGAGGGGAGCTAGGGAAGCGAAGTAAAAAAAAAAGAGAAAAGTGAAAGCCCCCTTTCAGCAGAATTTAGATGCATTTACATGAAAACTTGTCACAGCACAAACATGTTCAGTAAAATGTGACCTCTTGCAAATATCTTGCAGAGTTGATATCCCGCTTATATCAGATGTAAAAGTAAAGGTAGTATTTTGATAGGTAGTGTTTTCTTTGAATAGATGCTGAAGTTTCTGACAGTGTGCGCTCTCAACATACTAAGAAATGATAAGATCAAACTTTCTGTGTAATACAGTTAGGAAGAAAAATAGGTGTGGAATCTTACTTGGCAGAAGACAGGTTTGTAGGTTTCAGAGAAGAGCTGGTTTAGTTCTTCAGAGTCACACAGGTCCAGCGGTAGTCGGTCCAAACACAGACACTTTGAGTGCAGGTTCTCCTCCTGGCTCAACTGGTTGACATCCATCCATTGTACCATCAAAGAGCGATCCCCCTGCAACATTCAGAGTTGTGACACTGAATCAGATTAACAACATCACAAGCACTATCCAAAATCTGCACTAGATACAATACATGTGAATGTAGATGAACTTGCTGTCAGTGCTAATTCAAAAGCTTGTCAACCCTTGAGCTGTACATCCATGTGCAGTGTGAGTCACAAATCAAGCAATCACAAAGAGGAAACTCATTTTGTGCACTAAAATGAGGAGGAGGAGATGTTGCTTTCAGCATTTCTGCTCATACATAATTTTGGAGTTCACACAGCAATTTCACGTTTTTTAGTCAGACAAATTAAACCAAAATCAACCGGCAGAGCCCAGATTTGTGCCAATTATCAGTTCTCTCCTGTTTCCAGTATCTATCAAACATAACTAATAACTAAATGTTTAGTCATGTTTTACGTCTGAAGTACTTAGTGATGCAACAAAAAACTTGAATGTATCACTACTCTTTTTGTTGAGTTTTATGTTTCAGTAAAATTAGGCAAGCAGCTCACAATCTTGTTTAGATGTGTGACACTTTACTTAAAACTATATAAATGTGCAGCTTACTCTGAGTTATCCTCCAGTACAATTACATTCTCTGTTATATCTATCTAAAGCAAAAATATTTCTATCATTTTGAGAGTATTTTGGGTTTCTGTATAAGTGCATACTTTATGGCAAGAGTAACTGAAAAGCACCCTGTCCATCAATCAAAAAAATATTCTATAAAGCCAGATCTCCTTTTAGACACTACATGTGTAGCAGCAGATTTTTAACATTTGCTCTACTGTACCAGTGGCCGACCCAGCAGCTCAGAGCGTGCCCTGGAAGCAGAGTCCTTCTTCATGTATTCGACAAACCCATATCCTTTGGAGTGACCACTCAGCTCACTGTACACCAGAAAGGAGCGCTCGATGTTTCCGTACGAGCGCACCAGCTCCTCAAACTGCTGTGCAGTGAAGGTGTGGGGCAGGTTGGTGAGGCAGAGCAGGGAATCGGTGGGCTGCAGGGTGACGTTGATCAAGCGTCCTCGGACAGTGCTGTGGTGGAGGGAGCGGATGGCATCCTGAGCCTGGTCCCCGTTCAGCAAAGTCACAAAGGCTGGAGGAGGGGACATTATGGAGACAGCGGCACATGGAAAAGACAGACAAAGACCGGAACACACGCACGCACACAAAAAAGAGATGCACAGTTATAAGTGGAGAGAGAGCGAAACACAAACACACATTTAAAGCACACATCCAAAAACAGGCAGAAAGCAACATGAACAACGATGGACACCCGCTCAAAGAACATGAAAAACAAAGAAAGTCAATGACAGGCCAAATGTGGCAGAAAGAGAAAAAAAATGGGCAAGAAGAATAGACACACATTCATAAAAACAGACAGACAGATACACAGAGAGAAAGACAACACATTAGCCAGAAAGCCACTGGGGAGCCAGTATATTTGGGGGGGGGGTCCACTGTGACACACAGATAAACACTTGCTTGCATTTAGAAACAATTAGATAAATGGGAAACCCAATAACACTAACAAATACAACAAAACAATTAGTATTTCAAAACAATTAGCATTTACTGGCATTTTAATTCTCACATCTTAAAATACCAGATTGTAACATGTAAGTTGAATCATGTTCTCATTCGAATGGGACCTTCTAATCTAAGGGTGTTACCTTAAAACTAGCAGTTTAAATACAAAAAAAAGAAATAAATAAATCACCCTCACCTACCCCCCCCCCCCCCCATTTATTATGCCAGAAAGAATTATTTGAATGGATCAATTTCTAAAATAACTAATATTTAACAGTATTTAAATTGTATTATTAAACATATATATAGAAATAATTTCTGAGGACCAAAACTGTCAATGTAGCCAGTATGTTTTCGAAAAAACTTCTTTCATAATGCAGACGGTTAGATTTGAGCTGAACTGCAGCTAATTTTTTTCAGTTCATCAGCCAACTAAACACAACTGATTTACAGAGTGGTAGAATAGCACAGGGTTTTATCTAGTCTGGTTTCTATAATCAAAATACATCAAGGCAGCACAGTTGTACCCTAAACTATGAGCTGTTGACCTAAACAAAAATATCCCTTCCTCAGGAAAAGAACAAAACACTCAGGTTTTTTTCATGCTATTTACTTAAAGGAGAACATAATCCAATGTCATTTATCAACACTTCAGCCTCAACTGTGTGATCCTGACCCTTAAAGTTATGTGTCTACTGTCCCGAGTGCTTCACCACTGCACATCATGCACTCCCCCTTCAGGTAAACTGGCTGCTGTTCCATTTTTTATTTTTTATTATAATACATAAAATATAATAGTTTATGTGAAGTTTGAAGCTGTTTGGAGATTCTTTGCCTATCAGTATTACTCAGGATTACTAATTAAGGATGTTTAAATTAAACATAACCATATATTTAGTTGTAGTACATCATCATATCACACAATAAACTGATATGTGATATTTCACCCTAATTAAAAAGAAAGGCAGAGGCCATCTCTTGTATTTTTCTACACAGTACAAACTACCATAATGATTAAGACTGTTGTGGACTTTTTCTGATATTGGTATTAATGGTGCATGCTGGGGGGTGAAAAGTGAAAGCCTGACAATGTGAAAGTTAGTTGAGAATCACTTGCAGCTCTTGCCGTCCATTACTGGTGACAAAACAGAGAATCCACATCCAACAGAGTTGGTGTTCAAATGTGGTGGTTTCCAAATAGCTGCAATCCAAGAAACTTTAGCTTCATGTATTACATGTAAGAGCACCACTTATAGTATATTTATACAGGTAACCGAGGGCAAACCTGGACATAGAGACAAATTTGTATTTCTATTTTTTAAAATAGTGTTAAGACATTTAATCATACTGCAAGGCTTCAAAATGTCTGCCACTTTCAGAGTTAACATGTTACCTTATAACTAATGACCCCACATTAGAGACAGGATGAGCTGTTTCCATAATAGTCATAACAGTCGCTTCAGGCTTAGTCTCTCAGGGAAGCAGCAGCCCCACTATTGGTCCCTGGTGCAATTGTAAGCTTACGTTTATATAAAGCAGGAATGGAAATTTGAGTGCTTTCACATCCAAAGTAGACAACTTACGTTTTAAGTTTTTCCAGACTTGACCATAAATAACAGGTCAATCACAGTTTTTGCTCCTCAATCTGCATAACTATACCATGCTGTGCACAAGTTTTTAGCCACTTCAGGTTTCAATCTTGTTCTGTATCATGCAGCGCCATCATGGAAGTGCCTGGCTTGTTTCAAACTGTTTCTGGAACGTGACACTAACCTGGAATGCACAGCCAAAGCAATACAAAGAAGAATCCTGAAATGAATGCTCCAGCCCTTACATGGACCTGATCTCAACATCACGCAGTTGGTGTGCTATTACATGAAGAAAGTTGAAAACTGTAGTACAATGCTCACAAATCATAGAAAAGGATGCAGAAAAAGCACACAAAGTGTTCTACCAAAGAAGCAATAAAGAAGATTAAAATTAGTATTTTGGAAAGGCCAAGTCATGGCCTGAGCTATATCCAACAAAAACATTGCTGAAGGACCTGAAACAAACTGTTCATAAGAGGTAACCCAAACATCTCAAGAGTTGTTTTTAAATTCATCCAATCAACTGCTTGTATCAGACTTAAACACAGGAAGTTGTTTTGAAATATCTGAATATTGCCTTGATGTTGGCAGCTTATGTGCATTCATTTTCCACTAATGTAAAAGGACATCAATCCAAAAACAAAGTATTCAACAACAAAACATGCAAGTAGAACAAAGACCAGGAGCCAGCAAAATAAAAGAAAGAAAAAAACACATCTGTGATGCAGGGTGTCCTCCATGACCTGCTCACAGCCACATCTTTTATCACACATCAAAGCTACAGTAGGTTTCCATATACAAGCCTGTCCCCAAATAAATGACCTGCACTTAGAATTCAGACACTGTGCCCACGTTCTCGGAATAAAAAACACAAATACTACAAAGCCACAGAGTAAACGGCTCCTCTCTGAGTGCAGTTCAGGTACGCAATAAAAGTCACGGATGGAAAATATTACCCGAAAAAGTATTCAATTGACCAACAACTGTGAGACATCACTGAGTTTTCACTGTGAACATCCCTGTAGGCAGATCTGCTGCAAGCTCAGGATCATTCTCACACAGAAGTATATCTGTCTTTGTGTTTTCATCTATCAGCCTGCCTGCACTCATCTTCCTCCCGCCAACTGCATCCATATATCTATTGATATCTGCATTTACTTTGTATGGTTGCTCTTCCTACCTCCTCCAGTATGACTACTGTTTTTTCCTCACATCTATTGTCTGTCTGTATTTCGGTCTATCATGCTACCTCTTCCCCAACATCCCTATATGCATATGCCTCCACCCAAATCAATTTCTCAAAACCCATCTAATACCCTTGCATACACATGAGAGCCTAATTTAGTTTTAACCCGCTAAGTACACTACCTAACATCAGGCATTACGAGGAGATGGAGAGAAAAAGGTTTGGGTTTTGTAGTAAATCTCTCTCCATTTCTTCTAATGACAGTGTAGTCTGACAAGCGGGGGCTGGTGTCAAATCCTGCTCAATACTTTCTCCTGCAGTGAAGGGGAGAACTCTGAGACTCTTAAATAGCTAACAAAATAATCTCATAATTCACAGCCTGGCAATCACTGAGTGGGCTACCAAGTGACCTTTGACAAAATAAAGGGAGAAAATCATGGAAGAAAAAAAAAGAAATCATAAAAGCGCAACGTCTTAATTATGGGTCTCCTCTGAACACGTTGATTGTTCCCAATGTTCCCATGAAGAACGTGTAGGGGCAGAGGAAAAGAAAAGAAATCTTCCACTGAAATTACCTTGCAGGCGGCAATTCTGCTGCCACCTCCCCCTACTGAAGGAGCTAATTAAAAACAGGGGAGTTATGAGCGACACAGCGGACCCCGAAACTCAAGGGGACGCTTCTCATGCTGTGTGCAAGGCGGTCCTGCCGTTTCATCTCCGCCCTGAGGCCAAGATGAAAGTCTCAAATGGAGTTTGAAGTCTCAATGGTAAACAATTTCGTGGTCTGATAGGGAAAAGTCCTGGTATCATTTCAGAGTGATAACGTCCAGATGAAATGGGAAGAAGTTGCTCCATAAGAATTACAAAAAGCTTTTGACTAAATATTGAAATATAGTGGAAAGCAGTAAAAGATTATTTAGATGAACACAGTTACAAAGAGCTCATTAAATCCTCTATGAGTATACTTGTTGAATTACTTGAGTCGTTTATCTATAATATGCACCATTCTGAAATGATTAGCAGAAGGATTTATCAAAGGATGGATAGAAAAATGCGATTAAGAAAAATTTCAAATAACCTGTGAAACTTGTGTACATTTCAAATGTCAATTTCAAAGAAATTTCAAAGAAGACCATTTTTTCCAATAATTTAACACAACACGCATGTAATTAAAAGTGCAAAGAAAATATACACTCAGTGAAAATACACACTCACAGGTGCCAGCAACATGTTTAAAAGAAGCTGGGATGTTGGGAGGTAAAAGACTGAAAAGGCTGAAGAACACCGGATGGAAGAACTGAAAACTAAAGAAGTTAACTGGACACTGTTCAGTAACGAGTCTTTCAGACGTACATATGAACAGAGGTTCATCACTATGTGAAAGACTAAGTGGCAAGCAAAAGTTCAAAAGTATTTCAGCATAAACTTTCAAAGAAACTGAGGTCTACCCTCAAATACACCCATTGAAGGAGACATTTATGCCCTTATTTAAGAAGTTGACACAATTTCCTTAGATCTTATTAAAAAGTATGACACACACTTAAGTAAAATACTTTAAGCTCAACAGCTGAAACAACACTCATCAGACCAGGCCGTTTTAAGGGTGGGTGAAGGGGGAAGTGAGCAGCAGCCTCTAACTCCACCCTCTTTTACTGGAGACAGACGGCTTCTCTTGACTGAGCGGAAAGTCAGGGTGGAAGAATACTGTGCAGAACAGAACACAACTGTCCATTTATTGTTTTAAAACAATAATGAAATAAATAAATTAGTTCATTCATTTAACACACTGATGATCTGACCAAAGTTAACTGAGGAAAAGTCCACATCCATTATGTTGGTGCATTAACGTGCATTAATCTTTTTTTTTTCTTTTCTTAAGGTAGGGCCCTTCTCTTCAAAGGAAACGGTACCAAATTTCATTAAAATTCATCACAACAGCATTGCTCCACAGTAAAAGTCTTCATGCACCCTGCTCCTGCACAGAACTGGAGAACAAGTGAAACCTAAATTAAACAAGAATAGGAAAACGTTTGAAAATCACTACATTCCATTTTAATTTTCACAGCATACCAACTCTTCTTTAAGTAAAGACACTGAATGATAGTTAACTGAACATCTTTAAATTAATTTATGTTCTCAAATACATATATTTTCTTATTTTAAAGTAGTTTTAACCATAAACTAGAGTTTATAGTCTTATAGTCTTAAGATCCTAGGAAATAATTCAGAAGAATTTGAAAAGCAAGATTTCACCCAAAGCTGCATGGATATTATTTTCTGAAACCTCATCCCTTATAGGCCATCAAGTGATAAATTACAGTTTAATCAAGTTTACTCATCTTCTCATCTCTTAAAATGAGAAGCTGCTTGAGTAATGATGAAAACTATTTTAATTTGCTCCAGAGAAAAAAGGCAGATAAGAGCAAATAAGTGAGTTCAAAATAGTCTTTAGATATTACATCATGAATGCAATTTCAAACCAAACTTAGGTTATTTTAATGTGCGTCAACAGAGGCTGACCGGCTGGAAAGAATGAGCTCTCAGTCACACACACACATATATATATATATATGTTATATATATGTACAAAAAAAACAAACAAAACAAAACAAAACACAGAATCATCCTCACAATGAAGTCCCCGAGGATGTTCTTGACTGAACTATAAAGTGTATAAATCCTCAGATCACACTCAACCATCTCTGAGGGGAACAATGCTTTGATCTGAAAGGCTATTCAAACATTTCATTGTCTTAAAACACAGACACCACAAAAGAAAATCCACAAATAAGGATTTAAGAAAGGGGACAAGAACTGAAATAGGCTAAGATGCTGTTTTGACTAATTGCATACAATATATGTGGTAAAATACTATTACTAAGTATGTCTAACAATAATATAAGATAAGCTTTAGTTTTGTAGCACTAATACATTCTCATTGCCTTTTGCATCTCTGTGGCTTTATTCCTACCTGCCTCTCACTATTACTTGAATAAACACTTTAGAGGAGCTGCATTCTCCTCTCTCCGGTACTCCTCTCATCCTTAGAGCCCCTTTTCTTCCAACTCGTCACCGCTCCCACACACTTTTGTGTCATTACTAACACCTTCTCGCTTCTCTCTCATCTTTCACCATCCATCAGTCCCTCCACAGTCCTTCACCTGATATTCAATTCCACAGCAGCCCAAAAGGACTTCAATACCTGAAAAACCATTACGCTTTTTTTTTTAAAATAAAAGTCTGAAAAATCAAAATGTGTGTGTTGTACTGCCAAATTTGTGGCTGCTTTATTTGAAAGTACGGAACATAAGAAAACCCTCACGTGCATTTTTCTCCTGCGATGGAATACACGGCAATAATTTAAGTCCAACCCAGGTTTTCTCTCTTAACCTTTCATGGTCCAACTGATGGTTTTACCAGCTCTATATTATCATGCTAAATATGCAGAAACATACAGTTTAATTTTCCTTCCAGACATAACAAAATAGTATCATTGCAGCTGTGATTAGTTTTACTCTTTGAGGTCTCATCCAGAAAGGTGGTGCATTTTTGCTCTGATAACTCGGTCTCCAAAAAGGCTTTGGATATTACTCAATCAGAACACCAATCATAGCCACAACAGCATAGATTAATTAATTAATAATCAATCTGTACGTTTTCTGATTTACTTATTAACATAGTGTCTTTGATTGCTTCAAATGTAACCAGTAACTTGACTCATATTCATTTAAAATTCTGATCACTGTTAGTGGCTGTTACTCATTCAGAGACATATACATCTCTATACTATATACATCCTAAATGTATATAGACTTTTATATTTGCATACGATTTAAGTAATTCTTTTTGCTAGTCTTGATTTTGATTGTTTAGATCCTCAAAGTCTTGTTTTTGTCTCACTGTCTGGTCTTGGTCAATTCTTGGTCCAGTTGTAGATGGTGTTGTCTACAACATCAGTGCGCTGACTTATTTTGCCTTCACATTAAGTGGTCTTGATACAATTGTTTTTTTTTTCATAAAGGCTCGAAGAATCCTGGGTATCACATTTACGAACCTGCCAGTCACTGTAAATTTACAACAGATAGTTCCCCTCACACTGGGAAAGTGCCTACAAAAGGAGCCTAAAAAAGACAAATTCAGGCAGTCTGGAACAAAAAAGAGGCGAACCTCCTCCAAAAGTTTCAAGAACTACAGAAAGCTTCCCATTTAAGACAATGTCATACACCCATGGCTTTCGAGTCTGTACCAAGTGTGAGGCGCACAACTTACACTTTCACGGCACAAATTCTTTTAACTTTCAGTGAATAACAAATTCAAAACTTATGTGACAGGGTGAAAAGGAGGCAAACAGCACCAATATTGCCAACTTGTCAGTTTATACGCCCACCAGAGTGAGATCTCTGTCCCGCAGTAGGAACACCTCTCTCTTCTTCAGCCCTGCTGATCAATGGAAGGTAGCTGTGCCTGTAAGCTTCTTCAGCAGAATCACGTCTGAAGTGTGTTATGGGAGGCTGGAAACTGTGTGAGCAAATGTGAAGACACTTTGTCGCTTCAAACTTTCTCTCTGGAACATCATAATCTATGTAAATCTAGCTGAAATCACAGCAAAGAAGCTGTCTTTGGCTTGTTTGTATGGTGATTTTTTTCTTTTACCCATATTGCGGTGGTTTGAATATGTATTTCATCAAAGTTAAATAGCAGTTTTGAACATGGTGAGTAACTGAGAGATGTTACTTTGTCTGAATGGACCTAAAAGAAACCATATAAACTAATTTCCTCCTTTTTAGACATTATTCAAGAAACTGTTGCTACAGCTACCATTAGGCTGCTGACAGCCAAGTTGAACATAATTTATACTTGCTGCACACTCAGGAAAGTGATGAGAGATGAAAAGGGTGAATGACTGTCAATGTGTCACAACATTTGTTCTAAAAAGCACCTTTCCTCAACAAAAAGAAGATCCAATTTCAGGTTCACCCAATAGAATTTTGTTGTTGGGTTAGGGGCTATTCTAATTAGTCAGTATTTTTTCACATTACTTGCAAGAGGATAGTAAGCAGTTGCAAAAATGTGACATGAAAAATACTTTCTTGAACATAGAATCAATAAGGGAATTGATACAGAACCGCACCTACAAGAAGCATTGATTATGACATTGGCATCAATGAAATCTTAACTACAATCGCTATGCACTGGTGACATATAGTGTGAGGAAGATCATATTCAAATATTCAAAACATCAAACTTTGTCCTATACCATCACATTCTGCAGCTCAAACACTGCTCCTGCTTCACGTCATTCTCGCTCGTTGGGCTGCAGAGAATGAGGACAAGTTTCCATACACCAAAACAGAAACTGCAACTTACATTTTTTAACTTAAGGATCAAGGGTAAATATTCAACTTTAGGCGCTAACTCAATGAAAAGCTGCCGAAATTTTTAAGCTAACATAAAACATCTTATATAATCCCATCAAGAAACAGAAACAGAGTCTGAGGTGAGTTTTTATTCCTTCGTGAAGCAAATCAGAAGCAATCTTTTGAAAAGTCATTAAAAAAATAAATATAAAATCTGACATTTTACTTGAACTGGGTTAAAGCTAACAAACTAGGCAGGATAGTGTCATCAGAAGGTGCCAGTATAGGTCATGTGACTTGGGGATGTAATTAGGTAAAAGTAGTGGTTTTAACTTGAAACAAAATGACCAGGAGGAAGAAAAAAAGAACAAGAACATCCACAAGTTAGAGAAAGACACCAGTCAGTCACATCAGTTTACTGGTTACCAGCTGAAGTCTTCAACTAAACAGGTAAAGATCACCTCACGCAAGTGTATAAATATTTTGGCACATTAGTGGAAGATTTTATTCATTTTTTTTTTTATTTTAACATTTTCATTCACCCTTTTATTTATCATCTTCTCTATGTGAAAGAAAAACAGGAGCATACAGGAGACTTGTTCGAACCCATTCATTTTTTTTTCATATACACCAAACGGCACCTGACAAAGAAACTTGAGATGTAACAAGTGCGGAGCAAGATGCAAGCACATTTCCCTTCATTACAACATGGATGGAGTGTCACAACAAAAGTAGCAGTAGACAAATGAGTTTTAAAATGAGTGTTTCTGCAGAGAAAGATATTCATATTCAAGTAGTGGCTCCTTACTCATACATGGAGGTTTTTATCAGTAGTAGCAGCAGTATTTACCTCGCATATGAGGTTGGCAGGATAGCGTGTGATGTATAAATGGATAAGGGAAGAGTAAAAATGAGGGGATGAGATGCATCAGAGGCAGTCCTCAGTGAATCAAACACTGCATTTTTTTTTTCAACCCACCGCCCACTCTTCCTCCCACAACTACAATGTTCACTTGGCTGCTCTGTCACTCTTTGGAAATAGCACACTAAAAATGGGTGAAAACTGCAAGATCATTTACAAAGAGCTGGTCATATACATACAGAAATGAGCATTTGAGTGGGTCAGAAGGCCACAGAGACTGAAGAAATTAAGTCTACACATTCTGATTTTCATCTGAATTTGGGCAATGATGATTTCCAAATGTAAACAACTGATTTTAGATTGGATATACAAGCCTCTCTGCCCGCCGCTCATCAGTTCATAAAATATTGATCTCCTCCGTCTCACCCTTTTTCTCTGTCGTGACATCCCTGTCGTTTTCTCTTTTAATCATTTGTCATTTTGAGTCAATCCTCACCTTTTCTCTCCATCCATCAATTCAGTTTCTCATTATTCCTCCATCCATTCCTCAAAATGTTCCCTCTATCCCTCCACTAATTCGTTCTCTCTATTGTACTCATTTACTTGGTTTCCTCTTCCCTTTTTCTTTCCTCAGTCTTGCATGAAAAATAATTACCGCAAATAAACCACAATCAGCCCATATATCTTAAATCTAACAGTGTTACAGAGAAGTGTGCAAAAACATAACGACATTTGCAAAATTTAACATATTACTGTGCCATGAAAATCAAACAGTAGTTTCAGTCCATATCAGACAAGAAACCAAGACTGCTTGGTGTCAGCTTCTCGGAAAAGAAGATTTTCTATTTCTCTTGTCTTTATTTTTATAGCCTCTTTCTTAAAAAGATTGCATGGTACTGCACAAAGTAAATATATTATAATTGTTGAAAATAATTGTTTAAAATTGATTCATAAGCAATACAGAAAGCTAATCTGAGATGTTTTTGTCAATTATTTTTCCAGTCTAATCGTTGCTTTTATTCTTTCTATAATGACAGTTTTTTTAAAAAAAAAAGGGGCAATTGAGGCATGAATGACCAACTGATGATATTGCATTGTTTAAAGCATTTAAATGAATGCAGCAGAGCAAGTTATTTTGGCTCGTTTGGTCTAAACGCAAGAACAGCATGAAAAAAATAGAAAGAAAACAGGAAGACACAAATATTCAAAAATACATCCTGATAGGACTTCAGGGAGGTAACAAAAGAAGGACTTCCTCATCTGATGCAGCCTGAAAAATACACGTCTGTATGAGTGTGCTATTTTGCATGTGTTTTACTGTGGTCAGTGTGTTATTGTGCACTCTTCTTATCTTTTGTGTGCATTTATGTGCTCCATAAACAGCAGCAAAGCTGCAAGTCCTGATAACACCGCAACCTTAACTATCAGGCCGTAACAGTGCGAGTATGGATCGCGAAGCAGCTGCGACATGTAGCTTAAGTTTGTGATTTATACAGAAGATTTTGACCAAATGGGAGCTCATGTGTGTCCATACGTGTTTTCATGAGCACTGGTGTGAGCTACAGATAAGACAAACTCTGCTAACATCACCTCTGATCACTGAACTAATACATTTGGGTGAGTAAATGAGACATTTCTGGACCTCAAATTGTCCTGGAGAGCCAAGAGGCTGAGCCACAGCAGTTATACTCATTTCTCAAATGACACATTATTGCTACAATCATATGTAAATGGGGGGGGGGGGGAGACAATAATCAGGTCCAAAGGCCGCAGCAGCAAGAGTAGATGGCCAAAATTTGATACCAGGAAACCTTTCGCTCCACTTAAGTTGGA
Organism: Leuresthes tenuis; assembly: GCF_036924035.1. NCBI lineage: Eukaryota > Metazoa > Chordata > Actinopteri > Atheriniformes > Atherinopsidae > Leuresthes > Leuresthes tenuis. The sequence continues at coordinate 8,448,205 of NW_027325361.1, read as the reverse complement.
CAGACTATTTGCCAGGTATTTATCATTTACTCTTAGAAGGCAAAAGTTGGTTTAAGAGAAAAAGAGCAGCAGTCAGATTGGAAAGTTTGCCATTTGAAGAGTAAATTGAGATTAAATGTTTCAGCAGACACCAGCTGGGACACTATTATAAATGAAAATGCAATAAGAATCAGGACTGATAAAGCTGCTGAGACCTGGCAATAGAAAAAGGGAAGCATCACATTCCCATCTTCATCTCCCTCCTGGGCATCAAACATAATGAGTTTTTTTATTTTATTTTTTTAAGCGGGGTGAGGCACATGCATGGGGGTAGGAGCTCCTTTAGCTAACCACAGCAAACTTAGCCAATATATAAGACTAAAAAACCTGACACATAAAAAAAGGAAAGCACACAAACGAAGTGATAAAGGGAGCAGTAACAGTATGCGTGTTCGTGCAATCAAAGATAACAGATCACTATTGCGTAACCTGTGCTTATTTGCATTTAGTGATTCACAAGGCAGATGGACAGATGATGACAGAGAGGGAGAAAAAGAGGAGCGGAGGAGGAGACAAGAGGGAGAAGGAGGGAAATAAGAGACAAGTGACAGGCTGCTGTCCAGGGAAACAATTAGATGGACTTGGCTGCTGTCACTTAAAGCAGGAGGATGGAGAACAAAAAGTGAAAAACCTGAATAAAAAAGCCGTGTTGACTCCTGCAATGGTTGTTTTACTGTAGCTGGTGTTGTGCAGTCCTGTGAGAACAACCCCAATCACACACACAGAAAACAGACGGTGGAGGCCACAGAAACCCAACGTCCACAGTCTGATTTCTGATGGACAACATTTTTCTTTCTCTCGTCACATTCTTGGTGTCACTACACAGCAAATGTCATATAAAGGAATAACAAAGCAAAAAATAAAACAATATCACAGAAAGGCACATGTCGTATTTATATAATTTCCCTTTGGTATAAAGAAAGAATTTTTTTGTATTACTTTCTTTGTTTTTCATGTCGAGAGCCAAACGCCCGACTCCAACTTCACATGTCCTAATCTGAGTAACTGTTCTTCAAGTAAATCAAGAGTAAATCAGTAGCAGTCACGTGAGAAATGACTGAGATCTCCTTTGACACACTGATCACATAAAAATGTTACGAATCTCAGTTATTCTAAAGTTCAATTATAGATGTTGACACAAGTTTACAGAAATGTTCCCTTCTGAAGATACCACTATGTTTTAATTTAGATCTAAGTTTTAAGTTAAAACACGGTTTTATTGCTCTGATTTCTGAAAGGGCGAGTGATGAAATTCTATTTTGTTCCTTGGCTCTACCTTTCTGTTTTGCATTTTTCCAGATAGCGTGTGGTAAAAAAGAGGGGTAAAGCTGGGTCTAAATCTTGAAGGAAACTAAAATAATTCAGTCTCCTCGAGCCTGTCCTGAGCTAGTAAAATATTCACTTCTTCGACTGCTTGAACACAGGAGCTGAGCTACATAAACTAATTTTTAATTTTGAGGTTATCTTAAAGGTTCTGTTTGAGGGATGTAGTGACATACAGTGGCTCAAATTGCAAACTGCAACCAACTAAACACCTCAATATTATGCTGGCAGTGAAAAAAGTGGCAGGTGGGGTTTCGAGCCAGCGTTTAGCAAGTCCCCTCTATGCTATCACAGTAATGATTATTTTTTATGTTTTATGGAATTATTTTATTTGCCTTCTTGTGATTTTATGTAGCTGTAAAGCACTTTGAATTGCCTTGTGCACGAATTGTACTGTACAAATAAACTTGCCTTACCTAATGCAGCAGTAGAGCATCAGGAAGTGCTGAGACCTTTGATTCAAGGTAAGAGAATCATGATTCTTATTTTCATGCAGTTTTTCACAATTGAAGCTGTATCTATGCAAATTATGTTGCATCTCAAACTTCATGTAACTTTCATGTAAATGTTATGGTCATTTCAAGTGTTGCATGTCAATAACCTGTTAAACTGTGCTATCTTTTCTAAGACACTCTTATAAAAATAACAACACCCTTTACTTCCCAGGGAGACAGGGAGCAACCCAACACCCTCTAACTGTATGTGAACAATAAAAAAAAAAAACTGTCTAAGACACTGAAACAAGGTGATTTTCATGCCAGTTCACAATATCAAATCATATGAGCTGCATAACGGAGACTGGGAAGCTTGCAGTTCCTTTGTACCCATCGCAGTGCAGTAGGCTGCGGACAGGGCTGCTGCAGTTTTGACACTACCATTGGATGCAGACACACAAGGTAAGAAGCCATTATTTTTTATGCTTGTCTAGTCAGATAGCTAGCTGTTGTGGCAGCTGCCTTCAAAACACTTCTGGTTTATGTCCCTGCAAATTTCAACATATTAATATATTATGCAGCAGTTGCCAAGACTACATTTCCTTCCATCTTTTCTCATTGGACAAACAAGGTCCTCAGGGGAGTATCTTTGAACTGCACCCTTCAACTAAGTGATGATGAAGATCTATCTATCTATCTATCTATCTATCTATCTATCTATCTATCTATCTATCACCCAACTAGCCTCTCCAACACATCCTGTCATTAAGTTTATCACTTAAAATGAACAGAAATTAAGTAATGTGCATATAACTTTCTAATGAACAAAAAAAAAAAGAGCTCAAAAACACACAACTTCATTTAGCTAAAATCCATTTTACTGGCCTACGTGAAAACCAAGAAGCACATTTTTCCAATACCTATGAAAAAAAATTAAATTGGAACTGACTACAGTGCAGAACCACAGTTCAGAATGTAATGAGCCTCGTGTTTTTAAGGCATTTCAAAACCCCAGGCAGTGAGCCGCAGCTGTCAACTTTCATGTTGCTGCTTTTAAACTAAATACAACCTTCCAGTCATCAGCAACATCATTACCAGAGAAAAACACAAGCAAACAGCAGCCAAAAAGACAGGGATATTAATCTTTGTGAGGAGTGGTGGAGATATTAAAGCAGAAGAATAGATTATTGATGCAAAGAGCGACAGACAATAAAAAGATGACAGTGCACACAAAAAAGGGCAACACAAAGCTTGATGAGTGTTTTAATGACAGGGTTACAATAAAAACAAAAAAGTGATGGATGGTGTTACTGCTGCAGGGCAAGTCAGTGAGTACATACTCATTTTTCGACCTGTGCATTTTTGAATATCATCCACCCCATCAGATACAGACTCACACATACACACACAAAGCAAGAGGCCAATGAGATTTTTGCCAGCATGTGCTGTCTTCAATACTGGACCGAACAGCAAAGAGCACAAAGGCTGCCATTGTGAAGTAGGAATTCCCAGGATAACACTCACTATTGTATTCCCTGATCCCTGGTTCCGCAGTGTAGCCAAATTAGTACACATACCTCTGGACTGGTGGTGTCATGTGGAAGCGGCTGGCTCACAGTGGAGGGATGGCTGGGAGGATGGAAGGAGATTCATAGCAAGCAGGAGGGCAGCTTCATCTGTCTGTTTGTGGGTACATATGTAAATGTGTACATCTGCGTGCCTGCTGAATCGCCCGTCTGTCATTATGACAGTCTGGCTGGAATTGTCTGAACAGCAGACACCCGACACCAAACCAAAACAAACCTCAAACTTTTTTCATATTACCCAAAAAACACTTTTTGCCTAAAACACTTTTTTTTTCCAAATTAAGCTGTAGATATAAATAATCAAATCACAGCCTTAGAAATTAAAGTGTATAAATATCACATAGATAAAAGCACAGAATGAGGTATGATTGAAAGAAATCATTGGGCTATGAAATTTTTGACTGATCCGTTAAAGTAAGGATAATATCTAATGGGTTTGAGTGAAACATGCACTTAAAGGTTCAATTTAATGATAAACACAGTAATCCTTTATCAAAAGCCTCTGGCAACAGGTTAACTGGAACATTTGGAAACCCAGCATTTCAATTAAACTCAAAAAGAACTGGCATGTGAACATGCCAAATTTGCAGCCAAGTCAAGAGCTGGCAATCCCAACACACCAGATAGTAAAAAGTGAGCACGAAGAAAGATTATTAGTATTTTTCAGATCCAGGTGGCTAAATGGATGCTGTCAAAGTGCTTCCAATTTGGTAATGTTGAAGAAAGGAATCAAGGTGTAAGAAAAGAAAAGTAAAAGAAGAAGTTGGATAAGCTGGAAGACAAAGGACAGTGAGCAACTGTGCAATAGGTACTGTTCTTTGTGACTGTGTGTTTGTTTGTCTGTGTATGTTGGAAAGGTGGGAATCAAAGAAAAAATCAATTATCATTAGCGGGAAAAAAACAGAAGGAGCAGCAAGCGAAGCAGTGCCACAAGAGAAGAGACAGAGCTGGACATGCCTGAACAAACGCATTAACGCAGATATGTGCACTGACATAAACACTCCCATCAGTATGACCTAATAAGTCCAATGTTAAGAGGCTGGCTCAGTATACTGTTATGGTCATGAGGTGCAGACTATGCGTGCCAAAGCTGCTCTGAGCTGTATATTTTAATTAAAGCAGACGTTGGGGGAGGAGCCAGAGGCGACCACATAAACTTTGAGAACAACACATCAGAGAATCATCAGACAGACAGAGTTCATCATTATAATCTCTGCTGTTGCACCATGAGAAATGCAATTAGACAAGGAAAAGTTTTGTGCTATGAATAAATTAATATAAGGGCTCTCACTTACACACTCAAGAGTGAATCATCTTTAATGTAACAAAACGTCTAAATCTCACAACAAGCACCTGAATGTAAAGAGCAGCAATAGGACTTGAAGCCAATTACACCTCCACAAAGGCACATCAGGTTAAGATGACGGATCATTTCTGAACTACGAGCAGCCAAATGCTTTCAAGAGATAGGTCTTTTCCCCATCATCAGTCACCTTAATCACAGGTCAGCAGAAACTTGGTTCCATCAACAGCAGCTGATATTATCCTTTTGTTCACGTGTATTTATGTTAGCTTAAAACAATATAAAACTGTAGAATAATAAAAAAAAGTAGCCAAATACATGTCAGTTAACTTAGAAATTATGATGTTTTGGATTAATTACCATCATCTGATATAATAAATAACAATAAGGCTGTAATAGATAATAGATCAGCCAACTGGGACAATCATTTTCATTTAGCTCATTTACACATGTTTACTGTAAATGAGTTACATGCTTTCTGACATTGTAACAACACCATCAGGGCGGTGTCTGATCAAACTCAAATTCATTCTTCAGCATGACATCTCAAACATTCAACAAGAATAAATATCTTCAGACATAAAACTGCCAGAAAGAATCCAGCAGCTGGAAGTTTGGTCTCTGGAAAGGCCTGAACACGACAGCACAGGGTCAGTTTGGAAGTACATGAAGAGAACAACTACAGCAGTTTTTTCAGGATAATGGAACAAATTGAAATACTGTGCATATCTAGCAGAACTGTTGCTGCTCTGACCACAGAATGCTGATGTAATTTTATTTTCTTATGTTTCCTGCAACCACAACAGAGGCAGCAAGGCAAGGATTTTGCTTTACTTTACCTAACCTCTACTTGCAAAGTTTCTGTGCTTTAGATAATATTTACCTCACTTGTGTCGAATATTTTTTTTGGTATTTCAAAAGACTTTTCATCGACTTCTTTTTGCACACAAATACACAGATTTAGAAACGGCCAGACTTTCACACTCCTGAGAGACCATCTTGGTTGAGAACATATTCGAGTGATACGCTTGACTCTTTCTGCGTCTGCATATGTGTTATTCTTCGCCGAGGGAACGCGTCTACATTTCTCACCAATTATAAAAAGCTCTGCACACATAAAAACCAAACAGTAGTATTCCTGTTCCCTGAGGAAATGATGCAATTCTTGATCCACACTTGCTTGACAGCAGTGTCTGACCCATATGTGGTTCCTAAATACCACAACTGATGCTCAAAGACAGCGATGAAAAATGACTTTGGTTTGCAGATGACCTGAAGAAGAAACCTCTGGGGGAGGTCTGCCACTTCATTTTTTTCTCATTAATTTTATGATTGTTTAGCACAAATTAAATTTTGCTTATACAGTAAAGATGTCTGTGTAATAAAGACTATCCCAGTGAAGTCCATTATAACCTAAAGCAATGTTTTCCAGGTTTGGAAGGAAAACATAAAAACTCCCATAAAAATTTGCCTCCACAAAGTTAAAAAAGGAAGTCTTCAGCCACTTTATACAATTAATATTTCATTGTGCATTCATTAGAGCCTTGAGGGAGATGAGAACAGAGAAGATTAAATAAAACCAATATGGCTAATTTGACTGATAACAACTACGTTCTGCGGTTCATTGCATCACCATGAAAAAAATCCACAGCTTCTTTTGAGTATTGTAATATGAAATTTCTAAACAGGCGCAATTATTTCTCGGCTAACAAAATATTCTGATAAACTAATTCTACAGTGGGTGTACCTTCGTCCAGAGTGCCTAATGTGAAAGAGATGAAAGATTATCAGCTGCACAGAATGACTTGTAGGCTCATCAGTCCCCCATCATAAAAAATTCAACATTTCTCCAGTTGAACCTTAGGGGCAAATAAGCCCTCTAACTTGTTGATCACCTCCTTTGTTACAGCTGAACATATTACATTGAGGCCAACTGCATCCCATAAGATAGATGAACAAATTACTCAGCCTGGATAAAGTTCATTATTTGATCATCCTCTACAATGACATGAGCAAATAAATATTTTGTTTCTTTATTTCTCCTAGATATTTGGAATATGATAACTCTTCTGTCCATATTCTAATCAATTATGTACCATGTCATTTTGAAATGAAAAAAAAAATCACTTACGATAAATAGGCAACTTGTATTTGGATACTTTAGTCAAGAAGGAAAAAAAATCATTCAAGAATACATTTCTGATGATTTGAATAGTGGATAGACCGAATGCTTCCGCAGATATACAGTCTACTCATTTAAGAAATATAGCTGATCAACATCGAGGTAATGAATCAAACAAAATGCATTCTTCTTGAGTGTGTTTTACTCTACTGAGTGGTATAAGTCATAAAAATGTCAAATACATCATTTGCCTAAAGTTATTTTTTTTACTAAAGCTTTCCTGAAGCTTGTATCCATTTGGGGATATCGTAGCAAGTTCTTTTCTGTACCTACAAAATACAGATGGCCAGTAAATGCATCATTGGCAAAAATGCAGGAAGACAAAGAATTTCCTATGTTTAATAAATTCCTCATATGGAGGAAACTTCTTTTGTGATTGTGTAACACAAAAAATTTGAAGTTTTTGAAAATGGGGGGAAAAAATTCTAATTAATGACGCATGTTTATGTGTCACTGCTAATAAACCTAATGTACAAGCAAAAGTGAGCCAGAGGAGCAGGGATGAAGCTAAATGAGGCAGGTACAATACAGAGTAGAATTAACCCTGCAGTGTTGCTAACACAGTATTGACGGGTGGTGGTGGGTGGCACAATCTTTCCTACACGCCTCACAACTCAGCCGTCGGTGGTTATGGAACCTTAACAAATAATAACTTTGAGAACTGCTGATTCAAACGGCTTTAGACTGCACATCATAAGCTCTCTAGCGGTATGAACAGTTAATGAGAAAGAGAAGAACGCATTATACACGTATCGATTCCTGGATAAAAATGTATATGTGAGCTGCTTCAGCAACAACAGCAGCCATTAACTGGAAATGCACTTAAATGCAACCCCAGTCCCCTCTTTTTAATCAAATATACAATTAAAGATTTCAGTTTCATGAGGCTATAGAGGTAAAACAGAAGAAGGCCCCATCAAAAATAATGACATGACAGTGACTTAGAATTTACCAGAAAGTGACCAAAGACAGCATTACAGAGTACCTACATTTCATCTTCAGCACTATTAAATACTGCAGTTACTGTCCTCACTCATGTGAAAAGTATAAAGTAGTAAATTCTTTGGACACAATATATCCTGTTGGGCCATTTTCTGTCTTTTAGCAAATAGTCTTTTAGGAAATAGAAACTATATGCCTGCAGCAATGCAGTGGGTCTGAACTCCTAACATTTTTATTCACAACTAATCTTCAGCTGCCACATGTACACGGTGGTGAGTTTGGATTCCAAAACACAAAAGAAAATTGTGTTACTTTTTTAGGCGGTGAGGTTGGAGAGAGAAAAGGTGAAAGAGGGAAATGTGCAGGGGGGAGGAGAGGGTGAGTCAGACTATAAACACTTGGTTGGGGTGATGTTATACAGCTGCCATGAAAACTGATCCAGTTGTTGGCAAGTCTGTCTCATACACACACACACACACACACACACACACACACACACACACACACACACACACACACACACACACACACACACACACACACACACACACACACACACACACACACACACACACACACACACACACACACACACACACACACACACACACACACACACACACACACACACACACACCACTAACACCTCTCTTTCTATAACACACAAACATTTGCTGTAAATCTCACTAACAACACGCAGACGTGTGTGCTGACAATACAGCTACAGTGGCTTAAAATCAAACTTCCACAGCTCTAAGTGAGGCAGTTAGGGATCTCCTAACAAGTGCACACACTAACACAGGCCTGCCGCTGAGGCTGTATACGACCTAAACCAAACCCGTTTGTATTCATCTCAACTAGAGAGAGCTAATCAACACTGTAATTCAGTTCAACTTCTGCTGTGGAAGTTTAATCTTTTAAAATAGAACAATAAAAACAGAAAACTAAAGTGAGAACACTTCTAATAGGGTGACCAGATGTTGCCCTGTTAGGTGGCCAGTTCACAGAGCCCTCCCCTGCAAATATCCTCCATTTTCCATTGTATTTTGCAATGCAGCAGAACAAACCAGTTCATATCACACCTGCACTGTGCTTGTGACAGCCAACAGAGAGAGCTAGATAACACACAGAACTTTGGCCACTTGACAACATCCCAACAAATGCCTTCCCAAGGGAGAGTGGAGAGGCAGGTTAAGGAGGAAGACTGGAAAAACAATGAAGACGATAGTAGTTTTAGATCACAGATGGACAGTTTAACAATCTTGATGATTATTACACAGGGAATTCTCCCAGTGGTGAATATTAAGTTCTGAGTAATTAATAAGCCACTTGATTAGCTTTTCAGCCGACAGCAACAAGAAAAAACCTTGGCTTCAGGAAAATGTCACTAAATGAGGTCACACAACATCTGTGATTTGGAAACCAATATCAAAAAGGTGAAATAGGCTCTCAATCTTAGCAGATAAAAATATTTTCCACTATCTGAAACTGTAATGTTACCAAACCAGAACACCATAATGACACGGCCAAAGAAAATTAGATTAGAGCTTTTCCTCCCTCCAATTTCAAGACTCTGTTCAGGTGGCCTGGGGATTTTACTTCAGCTAACAGACGAGAGGCAGGTAATCTCTGAACAGGCCATCAGTGCTTCTCAGGGCAACAGAGAGAGAGAGAGAGAGAGAGAGAGAGACAACCATACACACTCACCCTTATGGTCAATTTATGTGGCAGAGGACCAAGCAAGCACATTTTGAGAAAATTTAATAAATAGCTGTTAGAATATGTTGTTTTATTAGAAGGACCGACTTACAAGTTGAAAAATAAAAGCTATGAAAGGTCCTGCAGAAAAAGCCTCCCACCTGCCTCACCTCTGTTGTAGCTTAGTGTCCTTAACATCTATGACAATATTACCTGGAAAACTATTTGGTTTCATCTGAGGCCATCGACAGAACTCTTTGAATTAAGATTGAGAATGTTTTGGGAGACATTAACATACTAACTCAAAAAGCCAATATTCTTCCACTCAAACATTGCCGTATTAAGTCGCCAAATTACTGAAGCAAGCCCTTGTATTGGAAATTTAAGCGAGGAGTTCTATAAAGATATAGAAACATAAAAGAAATTGATGGAGGGTGATGGTGTTGATGTTTGAGAGAACAGACAGCTAGAGAAGGAAGCGGTAGTTTTACAACAAAGGAAGAGAGACGGAGGAAAAAAGGGACAGGAACTGCTACAGCGAGCATCCCTCTGGGTTGTTCAGAAAAATTAAATTTAGTCTAAAAGAGCCTATGATGTTCGCAACGTCCAGTCCAACCCGCTTCACCCATCTCAATAGATCAGAGCCCAACATTATGGCAGTGGCCTAATTAGAAGTGCACCAAGGCCGTTTTACCAACAAGGGTCCCTGTTTCATCTGGCTCTCTCTCATTCACGCTGAAACACCATTAACCTTTTGGACAGACCGCTGCTTTGATATCTCAGCTGTTTACAGCCCCCTGCTACTTTCTAAAAGTGTTCTCATTCAGGTGCTTGGCAGACTACAGGGGCTAAATATAGGCACTATGTAAGATTTCCCTGGAAAGGGACACACTCTCGGGGCAGGGGGTCATATGTGTGTGTGTGTAAGTGTGTTTTTGTATTTCTGTACATGAGATTTAAAGGTTGTCAGAATATGAGAATGTGGGAAACCCTCTAAACGGAGGTTTTACAAAATAACTGTTTTATAGTAAAGTTCAGAATTAAAATCAGAACTAAAGCTATAATCAAAAAGAAAAAGAAAAATGTTTAAAATAAGGTGGAGAGTAAAGTTAGGCACATAATGTTTGAGGTGATTAATCCACTTAAATGTAACTTCAAAAGATGTGGTGAAAGACAATTAAATTGCTCTCTGAAGAGACAAATTACTGCACGAAAACACCAAAGAGAAAATATCCTGTATTCAGTTGATTAGGAAGCAGCAGTGGCTGGTAGAGACCAACGACTTTTACTTGTTTTTACAACATGTTAAGCAATGTGTCAGCCATTCCTCCTGATGTACTCCACCCACTCTGAGATTATCATTACTGCACTGCTTTAGAAATGCAAATTATAGGTGACATATAGGGCATGGTTCTATATTTAGGGTTCAACTTAGAGTTTCCTTTGACCAGATCTACATTTATGTGTGTCCTCCTGAACACCCACCTTGATGAGAACTGGCTGGAGTTTCAGTTACAGGATATTTTGCCTCCCTGGTTATTGCTTTTTCATCATCTGGACTCACTAATTCTAACAATAGAGATCCCTCAAAGTGGTGTTCTGACATATTCTAAGAGCATGTTCACATAAAAAAGGGCAGCAGCGACCCCAGATTTTCAATCACCAAAATGGATGGAAATCTTCATGATTATGATTAAGAACAAACAAAATTTTCCATAATATGAACAACTGAAGAAAGTGTGCAAGTTAATATCAGTATTTCTGCACTACCGTCAAGCTATGAATAAATCTGATTGTATTTACAGCAGTTCATTCTAGTAACTTAATACGTTTCTTAGATTATCGCTATAAATAAAGTAAAAACAGCCTAATTTTTTCACCTGTAGCACCAGGTCTCAAGAAGTTCTGGGATAAAGTAAAGGACCAACACTTAAATAGCCTGGAAGTTGAATGTTTATAATCAGTTTAATCCAAAAGATAAAATGTTTTGAAACTGATGAAACTTGGTAGAGTCAAAGTTGTTTCCTTTTTTTTTTCTTTTTTTTTAATGTCAAACCATGTCACTGATTTTGATTAAGGTTGTTTTAAACGTAATCAAATCAACACCATTAATATTTTACATAATTACAGAGCGTTTGACACCGATATTAATCATCATGGCAATATGTCATATTTTTGAAGGACTCTAATTTTAAAGGGTTTTTTGTGTTATGACACATGTCATGTATTGCTGAATGGCTGAAGTCTGAATGACCGAATACCATTAAATCTGATGTCTGAGAAAGGTTCTAGCTGAAAAGGTTGAGATTAGAACTGTAAGGCAGGTCAAATAGGGTCCTTACAAGTATTGGATTACAATAGTGCTTTTGCTTGCATGTACATTTCTGGCTAGGTGTGAGTTTTACCTGTGCCTTTGTTTCGGTCCACAAAGCAGTACTTCAGTTCGTACTCTTTCAGAATTTCATGGACTTCCTAAAAAGAAAAAGCAAGAGAAACTTCAGTAATTGGATCTTAACAAGGCCAGAACAAGCAACATTCAAACAATAGTTCCAACTATGACATAAACAATCTAAACTATAGTTTCAACAAAATGACGCCACCTTTATACCATCAAACAAATTATCTCACCAATCATTTGTGTAATCAATTAATCCCTTTGTGTCAAAACTGTCGAGGATGATGGCAAATTCTATTCTGATAGCCAAAGTGCAGCCCGGACAGGGTCAGATCCAGGTTTTATTCTCTATTTTTCTAAATGAGATTTTTCACAACAAGAATCCTACTATGCCTCAGATACAGCTTCCTTTGCCTTATTTAATAGGCATGATTATAAAATTATCTAATTTAGACACACCTTTACCATCACAATTTACCAGGCTGCAGCTGTTCTATCTCTGGCTCTTTTAATTCATTTTCAATTAATTAACTGCAACTACATGGTGGAAATGCCCAGCCATGATCTGAACTGCACATATCCTTGAATATAAAGTCTGTAGTGGTCTGAAGAGTCAAACATTATGAGTTATACCAGAGAGGATCCAAGATAACCCATTAAGAAGAAAATATGAAGGAGCATTGCATGGTGGGACAGAAAGGTCATCTTGTGAGGGACTATGGTTTTGTCCCGCGCAAGCTAACATTGTTACCTGGGACGTTTTGTTTTGTTTTGCCAAGTAACTGGTCAAGACATTCAAATCTGATGAAGATGGAAAGAGAGTTGAGAAGAGAAACAAAATGGACCTTAAAAAAAAGAAATGTAATCACTATGCCACAGAATAGTACTGGGACAAACCAAGTCATTATTTGGTCCAGTTGTTAAAAAAGTTCTAAACACTCAGCTCTGTGTTAATTTAATTGAGTTACATGTTATAGGTTTAGTTAGCCACTATACTGATCATAAAAATGTCTCCCTACAGGGTGCATGTCCAGCATTCTGCATAAGGCCTGGTTCACAGTTTTCAAATAATACATATCATCTTCACATCATATCAACAAAACAACTTATTCAATTAATTGGTGACAGTAATGTTTTAATCAGTTTATAGTTTTTAAAACTCTAAACCATGTTTCAATCCCCAGAAGAAAGTTACTGGCGAATCTAGTCAACTGGCTTCAATAGCAATATGACAACTAGAAAAGTAAAGCTCATTAACTGTGATCATTAAACTAATAAAGCCCTGTTTTTCATCACCTACACGAATATCCTGCATGATAAACTTGTGATGAGGGACACATCACATTGCTGTCATGAGTAGTTATTAGTGATAAAGTGTACTTTTAAAGATGAAAAGCATTTCATCTGTAGTCAGGCTTCGACGCACAGCAGCCCAACACACGGCACTCCACGCCACATGAGAGACACCCACTGATGCATCAAAGTAGTAAATCAGATTAGATCCTCCAGCAGGAAAGCATTTTTTGTTTCTTTAGTGAGAGGATATGATGAGCTCAGACAAAAAGGAGGTGATAAAGATGCAATAGCACAGCAAGAGATCTTCATAGTCTGTCTTGGTGATGAACTTCCCTGCAAACTGCCAACTCTGTGATCCTTGGTGTCTTTGTAGTGGGTTTCCATGATATACAGCTGCACTTTAAAATAAAGTAAAATAAACAGCAGCACAAAGTGCTCAAAACTTGACAACAAGTCTTTTTAGGATACACCCTTGTGATGTTCATAACCCTAAGGGTTAAGCCATTATTAAAACTAGTCCAAAAGGACAACATATCAAACAGAGCAGTGTACGTGAAAGAGCTGAACAGTGAATCCCAAAAATGTGGATAGTTCGCACTCATCTTCAACCAAGCAGCATTTAACATTTATACAGTCACAACAGTGGTTGTTAGGTGGGAACCCAAGATTAGAGTCATTTGGCCATCACACACATCTCATTTCAAACATGTGTCAATGTGGATATTTGTGCAAAACTTCAAAAGAATCCGTTAAGGTGTTCCTCAAGTATTGTATTTGTGAAAATGGAACAGATTAGGTGTCATAATGACTTTTGACCACTAAAATGTAATCACAATGAGCCTCAAGCAAACATTTGTATAAAATTCAACTAAATTCCTTCAAGGCATGTTTTTACCGGCACTGTCTGAAAACACGTGTAAGTTCTGCGCTCTCAGGCTTTTTACCGTACGCTCTCTCATACACCAATAACACGCTAAGGGTTACTGAAATATCAAAAGAGGCAGACCCTGGTGAAAAAGATAGTGTCCAGCTGGGCACTTCATACAGTTAATGCCCCAAAATGATCCAAACGAATACGGCTGGAACTTAATGGATGAAAAAGGAGCTGCTGTAGCATTTCTCTGTGTTATTTTGACCAAAGCATGTCACAAACACATTAAGACCTCAGTAAATTGTGTCAGTTTGCGAAAAAAAAGGGTATAATATGCTGAATGATTAAGTGATTAACTGCTAATGTAACTAACTATTTGGTCAGTTGTTTGAATTTCTATCCTGCGTCCATCCCTAAAAGTGGATGTTACCTTGCGAAGTAGTTGAATTATCGTGAGACACGCAAGATCAGGACCGTGAGGGAAATTCATCTTCCAAGGCTTCAAGCAGTTTGAGGGGGGGCAAAACACAAATGTTTGGACCAACTAGTGAAGCACTGATGAAATACTAGTGCCATTAGTCAGGTTTTAAGTTTCTTCCCCCTAAATTTGCCTACCCTTTTGCAGACAATATCTAAAGAGGACTTTCCAAATTCCAGGTTGGTTTTAAAGGTTAACAGAAAGAATTTGGTACCTATGGTTGAAACAAATAGATGACCTGAAAATATGATGCCCCCAGTGTCCAGGTATAAAGACTGTACAGGTATAAAACACTAACACAGCATAGAAGTTTAAACAGTCTTTTTTTATTGGATTATAAATTCTGCAGGTGTGTGAGGACCACTTCAGTTTACACATCCACTGGTGTGCAACACCAAAGACGAGATGGGATCGCAAAATTTGTTTTCATTTCTTTATTTACAGTAAACAAGTTAACTTCACACATGCTCAAAAACCAGTTCAAGACCGATAAAACAACAACAAAAAAAGAGAATTGATTAGCATTTGGAGGAGGCAGCTGGTCTGAACTGTCGGCTAACGCTGCCCTTATGTGCTTTTATTCGCAGTCAGCTAATGCAGGCCATATTTTGTGCCACCATTCAAAGATGAAAACAAAGAAATGAACTTTGTGTTATGGTAATGTAGCAAATTCATGGTCATACAATTCTCATAAGCGAACGAAAGCCGGACTGACATTTCTGGGAGGTCAGGCTGACAGTTGCTTTCACGGAAAAACATTTTCATTCCAATTTATGAAATTATCTAAAAAACATCTCATTTACAAAGAAAAAAAAACAAAACACCTGCAGCAGTCATACAACCATTAAAGTGGCATTTTCTTTAATGTGTACATTGTTCTCTTTTTCAACCCCCTCCAGCCACCATTCAACCCACTCAAGTACACAGAGCAGGCAGGTTTCACCCCAGTGAAGGCCACGTAAAGCAAAGAAGAGAGGTGTCTTTTCTTTGGATTTGTGCTCCATATTTATCCATTTCTGATCGATCAGTTCTGCTACATACAGTATTTGGGAAATGGCAGCTTTAAACCCAAGGTTGAACCAAAAAAAAAAAAAAAAAAGAAATAATCAATAATCGTCAAATTTCGGTCTGTTTTTCGAGTCCTTATTATAGTCTTGTAATAATCAAAAGAAGAATAAAAGCACTCTTCCTAATCAATATTCATTTCATAGACATAATGCAGAAGTTTGAAGCACATGAATCAAGAAAATAAGACTGTTCTGCCTTAAAGATTCAATTCCACTTGACATGATATAGAAAGTTTTAGTTTTTTTTTTTAATCTTGTTTGTTTTTATGCCAACACGCCACAAAAGCAACAGTGCTTAATAAATTTAGACAAAAGTACCGTTGGGACTTCAGCAGAAATTCAATCTGCTCGTACCAACCAAAGTTTTTTTATTCTGTTTATCACTCATTTGAGGCACCTCTGTGTTTGTTGCAAAGTCTCTAAAGTTCCTGCTGCATTTAATTTTCTTCTTTCTAACATGCACATTTCCTTGAGAACAAGTTAAAATCTTGAATTAATAATAAATGGAAAAAATTAAAGAAGAGGAGAAAAAAATACTTTATAAAAATACAAAACTGAAGCTTCAAACACAATGTGAAAAGCATTAGCAAATGTTTCAAGCGTTTTGTGTCTTACGTACACAACAGACAGATGATGGAAAGCACTCAAAAAAATAAAGACAAGGTTTATCTACACGACTTAATGCCTTTTCTCTGTAGGGAACGTTTTCAGCACGCAGCCCTCTGCTTTTCTATACTTTCAGCTGAGCTGAAGGTCCATTCCTCTCAGCACAAACAAAGACAAAGACTATTTTTGGAACCATAAACAATCCTGCCTTTTGTCTGAGCCTTACAATTCAACAGTTTAGCACGCCACACTGCTCTTTTCCATTTTTTCCCAGTTTTATCCTCCTATTGCCTTTTACATTTCTGTTGTAATGAATCATTTGTTTTCACCAAAACATTTTAGTTGAATTCAGACAAAGATGTTTTGAGAACAAATGGGTAAATGTTTCAAAAAGCCTCAGTGAAGTGACACATGCAAAACCACCTACAACTGGGCAAGAAAATGTGGCCAAAAGCGTTTAAGCAAGACCAACAAAAGAAAGGCACAATCATCATCCTTTTAAATACAGGCAAGAAAAACAAGGTTGTAATTTTGCATGGTTTATTAAATGCATGTTACAATCAGAAAACCTTTGGTTACACAGTTTGTGATGAACTATATTATCATGTCAAATTCATTTCAAGTACTTATATACTTGCATAACAATATACAACCACTGGGACAAATTACTGCATTACAACATGTGGAGGATGTTGATTCAAATTTTCCTCCTAAAAAAGCAAAACACAGATGTGACAAAAACTATTTTATCTAATAGCTGAATATTTTTACAGCTTTGTAAATTATACAAATGAATAAAATGCCATAAGATGAAGTGGAAAGAAATATGGAATCACTTTGTAATTTGCAATTCTAAAATAAGTAGCTGCACAAGTCTAAATTTGCAAATGAGTGTGCAGTTAAAAGAGAGTGCTTGCAGAGTTTAACAGTCTGTTGCACCGGATTGATTGGCAGGAAACATGGCCCCAACACAAAAAGCTGACAGTGGAAAAAGTAGAAAGGATCATAAACTCCTTCAAAAAGATATGTGAACTCTGTGTTAAAAGCTGTTGTTCGTTTCCAGCCGGCGGTGTCTAAAATTTGGAGTAAGTACAAAACAAAATGGGAAGGTTTTTAAAAAAGGACACACGCAGGTCAAACAAGGACGATATCAAAGTGTCAATAAACAAAACTCAAGGCAATATGCCTTGAAAATAGAAATACACAACAAAAGAAATGAAATAGAAATGGGTAGAAACAGGAGTCGATGTTTGTGATCAAACTGGCTGTAGAAAATGGGATTTACATCCAAGAAAAGCCTAACTTAAACCATCACTGAAGCTTCACCAGAAGAAAGGAAGGTTACAGTGGGCTAAAAGTATAGCAGGCATGAACCTGGTTATCCAAGAAAGTGGGAACCCGATTGATGAAGACGATTGTTTTTCATGAATAAAGTCATGAGATCACAATGACTAAAAATGTCAGTGACATTCTTACAAAGACTCATCAAAAAATAATGAGCAATATTGTGGCCAGCAAAAATAATTGACAGCTAGTTTAACACAACTCAAACTAAGAATGAGCAGCTGTCTTGCTATCCACTATTTTTGGCAAATTTGGGCAGACCGGGCTTTTTTTTTTTTTTTTTTTTTTTTTCAAATGACAACTGGTGCTTCGACAATGTACAGTATGAAAAAAATTAATGCTTTTAGAACATTAAAGCATTTAAACTTTATTTAGTAGCCACCAAAAATAAAATAAGTCTGTAAATGAGCATTAAGTGGGCTTTTTAAAGTCAAAATGAGATAACTGTTTAAAGCCCAATCTGTAAACTGCGATTCATTAAAAACCATGACTTTAAAAGTCCAAGTCACATTGAAATGTGGTTAGATCCTTATACCACTGGATAGATAAACATAATAAACTAAACCCGTTTCTTTAAGTCTTGCTCTTCCATAATATATCCAAACATGACATTCTTTGCAGTAAAATTCCCTCTTCAAGTTTGAACACTTAAAAAAAAAAGTAATGTCAAACAAGTGTGGTCAGTACCATACTTCTGGCTCCTGGCCTATTTCACTGCCGGCATGTGTAGGTGCACACTTTGGTGGAGCATTAAAGCAAACAACCCTAAGAGGATGAAGCTTGATAAGGAATGTCACAGCAGCCTGATGTAGCACCTGGCAAGACTATGTTTAGGTTCAAGCTACATGAAATCACAAGCACCACTCGAAACAGCTGATAATCACCTTCACACATGTTGGCTCGCTAAACACTGCTGCTGCCTCCAGCTACAATTCACCCCAGAGCAAGACGTAACACACCGCCCACCTCACCAGCTTTATCCACATCATTATTTAATTTCAAATGGCTGTCTCGAACAGACACACACAGGCACACATATTGAAGTTACTTTGTCGAATATTATCTGCGCAGACAATATTGGTACAGATTTAGAGAGGAATAAAGTTTGGGAATCTACTGGATGCTGAGAGGATTGTTACAGGTAACCATAGGGCAGGTAGGCGAGGAGCAGAGGAGCTGATAAGCACTAGTTCTAAATCTTGACAACATGTCATGCAGCCTGATGCCTCCAAACAGCTGACTGTCTCACTCAACCAACTATTTAAAAAATAAATTAAATGGACTTTTGTACATCAGGTATGAACCTCTGTACACTTATTTGAGTAGAGTTCATGTTCAGAATCAAACTCAATACAATGATTTTGTGCAACAGTCCATTTTGTTTTTGCCTGAGCAGGACGAATCAGGGTATATTTTAGCACAATGGAATTAGTTCAGCAAATTTTAGTCAGATGAACTGCAGATCCATGCACTACACACTGCGTTTTCCTCCCTTCAGGCTATGACCTGCTCAATTGGCCGAAGTGGATGGCTGCCCATTCTGAGTCTGGTTTGTGCACGCTCAGGATGGGAGTTTCTGTGCAGTCTGTTGGTTTCCTTAGCTAGGCTACTTTTGTTTAAAAAATAAACAAAATATTAATTAGACTCATTTGGAATTTAATGAAATGGATTTGATTGGATTATGACTGCATTACAATGAGTTGGATTCTAATTGGTTGGCATCTTTGAAGTGCCTTGAGATAACATTCGTCAGCAATATATACATATATAAGAGAAAATTATACTCATTATTGTGTCCATTCATTTTAACATCACATGGTAAATTACAGACTTCTCTACATCAAAACCAAGTTGGAACTGCTGTTGGTTCTGCAGTTCCAACTATTCTAGCAGAGTAACACACTTCATCTTCAACTGACTGCACTGCAGTTAATAGACCTTTATCACAGCAGACATGTTGACTTCCTGAAATACCACAAAAAGCAGAGGTTAACTAAATTCATCAATGCCTCAATTTTGTCAAGTTTCAGAGAAGGAAATGGCACTGAACCATCATGCACACCATCCCAGCTATGGAGTGAGCTCAACTGAATGGAATACTGACACGATGAATATTCTAAATTTTGTTTTCCCTGCTATGGCATGCCAAAATTGCTCCGAGTTAAATTCAGCAAGCCAAATCTGTTAGTTCAATGTATTAATCGATATTTGTGTAAACAGGTGTATCAGATAGTTCGGGTATCGGCAGATACACACTTTTAAAATGGACCAGTTAGGACTGAGTCCAAAAAGTGATTAAGGAAAGGTCACTGAGGAAAGGTGTCTCAATAATAGCTATGACATCAGTCTAGTTTGCATTTTCCACTGCTGTATTATCTGACAAAAATCACTCAATTACAGCCACTATACTAAAATATAGAAAATACTTTTTTTCTAATTCTTTTTCTTCTTTTAAACCAAACACATCTAGCATCTAGGGCCTTGGGGCATCATTGTAAACACATCACTGAATCAAATATGCCTGCATTAGCACAATGGAATAGTTCTGAAAATACACAAACTTATTACTTTCAAATCTGATATACTCAAAGAAAGGGAAAAGCATGGGTATTAGTTTAGATTTTCAATATCTATGTTATAGATACTGAGGAAAAAGTGACACTTGCTACAGACAATAACCATGAGTTAATCAGTGTACCTTTTTCAAGTGAGATGTCAACACCTTTGACCATTCTTATAACTAAGAGTGTGTATAAAGCTAGCAGTATAAAATCTTCATCATGTACCTGGACTATGCCTCAGCTGACCAAACCACAGAGGAACACAGGAGCTGGTCTGTTTGTGGGTGACTCAAGCAAAGAAAATGTAGGCAGGCAAAAGAGCGTTAACTATTCCAGGATGCTAAACTTAGTCCACATGCAAAATAAACAGATGTTGTGGATATGAGAAGTGAAAACACACCTGTGTCTCATAAAACAGGAAATAAATGCACCATTGACGCAATGTACTCTACTAACATATTGGCACAGACAGGACAAGCCGCAGTAGTTCAACATTCAGCAGTGTAAGACCTTTTATTAGTCGTCTAGGGTTGAGTTGTCGATGCAGAAACCAGAGAAGGAATGAAACGTTTATTGTTGGCAAGTACCCCAAAGTATCATGGTGTGGGCCAATATTACTGCTGATGTTCCCACAATGACCTTCAATCTATCAAAATAAATGCACCTGATACACAGAGTCAGTTGTTCAACCTTTAATTGATCCCATCCAGTGGTGTGAAGTGTACCAGCGCCTGATGGCTTGGATCTGGTGGGAATATTGCAGGGAAAATATCTTCAGATCCAGACCCAAAACCCCTTCAGAATTCTGTTGGATTTGCCAAGCAGGCATGTCCAACAGTGCCCGATTCCTCTGAAAATGCAACAGAAACTCTGGAAAGTTATCTCCAATAAATAAGCAGCCTTTCCCACAGAACCAGATCAGATGGTATTTGCCCATATTATCCTCATTCCAATTGCCAAAAGGGGGCACACTTGCTGCCACGATCTGTGACTTTGAATCTTTGAGTGTTCTCAGTTTTGTTTATTGCCCAATACCAGACAGAGCTGTTGACTCAATACAATTAGTTTCAGCTTCAATCTGACATCGCCTCCACTGTAATCATTGTTCAGTGGGGACAGTGCATTGGGACTCTGTCAATTAAAGTAACAACACTCAGCTTTCCCAGTTAGCCACGTCCATGGCACAGATTGGCTTATTGTTAGTTTTGCTGCATTATACATAGATTCGTGCCAGACAAGTTATCTTTACACACTGGACTAGATAGATTTGAAGGTCTGGACCCAGCCAACTTTGATGTTTTATAAATAAATTGTGTCAAACTTCCTGAAGAAAAGGAACAATGTAATTTTACGTCCATGAGAGTAAGTTCTCTGGTTATCAAATAAAGTTGTGATTTTTGGAATGGCAGTTTGGGTAACTGGTCAAACTGGGTAGCTTTTGTGAAGTTGTAACCTGCTTCTGTGTCTGTAGACAAGAAAATGAATACCAAGTAGAACTTCTGGAAATGTAACTAACCCCTTTAAATGTCCCACCAGACAGAGTTGGAGAGAGAATTTCCCCATGTGGATTAGTTAAGTGTTACAAGTGTAATAATACTGTGATATCTGTGATGTGTGACTCATCCCTATGTCGCCTTTTCACTGACAACTTCAATTTCCTGTCATTTTCCCTGCAAAGTGTCTCTCAGTCGGTTTAGGTGTTGTTTTGACCCCTTCATTTATTTTTTTTATACATCTGTCAGTTTAGGCACGTGCAATTCCCTGCTGCACACTGTAAGTCACTCTAGAGATGATCACATTCTGTATAGGGAGAGCGCAAAAAGTAATGGAGGAAAGTAAGGTGAGAAAGACACAGTGGAGGAATTTTACTCCTGAGACAAAGATGAAAGATGGGATAGAAAAAATGTGTTTACTGTGACACCTGTTCATTCACTGCACAAACACACACGGTCATAAATGCGATGGCTTAACACTACAAACGGGACCACTAGGGAAAAGTAGCAGTGGGCTATCACTTCAGCTCTGTGTGTTTGTGTGAGAAAAAGATGAAGGGATTATGGGGCAAACACACTCTGCATGGCCTCTATACCGGCAGCAACTGCGTCCTTGACCTACTGATGGAGTGATATATGCTGCAAAGAGTGAGAAAGGAAGGGATGGAGCCCAGCTCTGGCAGCAAGCAGAAAGGTGCTCATGTATTTCCGTAATGCCACAGCATATGGTGAGAATTTTAGCATTACTCAGTGAATCATGAGTATCAACAATGCAAGAGTTCCATGTATAATCATAAATAAGACTTTGATTGCCCCATTTATTTATCAACAGCTTAATCCCTGTGAATAATTCAAATCTAGAAATCAGATTTTAAATGTTGTCACTTAGACTTTCTTTTTATTGAGACATCTAAAGCGTGTTTTCCAGATTTGGTAAGAGCCAACCATTGCGTCTGTGTGTGCCTGTGTGACAGGTGGCTTAAACCATGCACAGCACGGCCACATCGCTGGCCCAGCAAATGGTTGCCAGGAGAGCTTTGTGGAAAATGTGCACACTCACATTGTGAGCAGACAAGCATAAATGCAAGCATCCCTTCTTTAAGGCTTTCTTTCTCTCTATAGCACATTCTGTCTTCACACCCTATTCTTCATGCAACACCCTCAGGTGTACAGTACCCTCAGTACACAGGTACTGGAAGAATTTCTTGATTTAACAAATTTGTTTTTGAGTCCCCTCCTCTGCTGTTCTCCTAATCTTTTCCCTTTTTTTTATGTCAACATCCAGGCTCTTTAAATTACTTAAACCCATTTCTCTTCCACTTCGATTGATTCCCTCTGCTCTTTCTTAATGCTGGAAAAAACACTTAAGAGCCAAGTAATTGTTACTTTCCAGGACACGCCAAATGAAATCCCTCACATACATCTCCCTTTTCTCTCCCTGTGTCTAAATATAAAAAAAAATTGCATTAAAGTTCCTTCGCTCTTCAACATTTTTTTTTTTTTTTTTTTAAACTGGCTTTGTATCATCTTGACTTAACTGTAATTTACTGAATTTGACTGGATTGGATTATGATTGAATTTCAGTTACCCTACTTTGATTATAATTTGCTTGAATTAGACTGTATCTCTGAAGTGCTTTGAGATAAAATTTACTGTGATTTGGTGCTGTTTAAATACAACCGAATTGAATTAAAGTCTCTATGATGACACTTTGTTTTTTCTTCTCTCCCCAGATGTTTTGCTCACTTCCAGTGGCGTAAACACAGATGATGCAGTAAAGCAGCACAGCAGGAGCAGAGATTCAAACCCATAATCATCCTCAGTGACCACATGGTCCAAGAGATGCACTATGACTGACTGCCAAGCCCCAAGTGTAGCTCTAGCACTTGTTGACAGTTTTTTCCAAAATATACCAATGCATCGTGTGCAAATAGCAACATACAGTTTTGTGGGATCAAATACTTCCACAAGTAAACAATTCGACGGTAAAATAAAATATAATCATGACCATGATAATGCGTATTAGTGTACTAGATTTGAATCTGGGAAATGTTCAATTTTGTGCAAGTCTTGCATACATTGTTTGTACTTTTACATAGAGTAAAAGTGAAAGGTTTTGGCCTGATCTATTGCGCCTAAATACATAGCCTATCGTCATTGTGGAATAGTGCATATATAGACAAGATTATTCAGAATGTATCCTTCCCCATGGCCAACCACAGCAACACATTTAACAAGACTTAACCAGAAGATCCTGATTTGATTACTAAATGAAACCGTTATTCTGTTGTCCAATTCCTGAGTCATTTAAGTCTAACGTTACTTTCATTTCACTGAGCTTTTTTAGGTTTAGGAAATAGAGTCTGTTTGGGCAGCCCAATATGAACTGACAAACACTAACAGAACTCATTATGTGCCGACCCCTGAATGAATATGAATATGAAGTAAATGGAAGAGAAGCTTGTTGCTTTGTATTTCCACATAAGAGTTTAGGGTACCAAGCTTCTATAAGAAATGAGCCTTTATTTCAAATTCTCATTGTTATCAGTATGACTTCTCCGTTTTTTTTTTTTTTTAGCAGCACCTAAAACCCAAATCTGGAGCAGTGCACATACACACTTACAACTCATTTTCACACGAGTGTGTGTTCCTGTGCAAGTCAACCAGATATCCATATCAAATGTGGAGCTCTGTAATCAGGACAAGTGTCATTTTTTCCCCCTCCACTGTGTGCCTGAAAGAAATAAAGTAAGGAGAAGGCCAACCAACTATTAACATGACAAGCTCTGACAACACATTTAAACACTTCCTGCACTGTATAAAAATTAAAATCTTTTTTGAGGAGGAGTGCATAATTCAAGTGGACAGACACATTCCTGTTATTAGCATTTTATTATAAAATATGTGCATCTGTACCATATGCAACAGCTTAACCAAGTGATACAAAGTGGTTTAAAGTTAAGAAATCAAACGGCACCTTTGACAAATCTTCAATCCAGTACAACATGTTTAAAACAGCATAGTTGCTTAACTGAATTAACTGGATAAAAGTGGTCAAATTAAATGCTTTTCAAATAGGGCCTGGCCTTAGCATCGATGCCTCTACTCATCATGCTCAACATTTTTATCTGAGGTAAGGTTTTCTTTTTTTTTTAACATGAATGAAGGAATAAATAAATCACTTCTTCTGTTGCTTTGATTCATCCATTTCTTAATTTCACATTTTCTTTCTTTGAGCTAGTTGATTTGTTCTCAGAGAGGAAAGAACCAGTGGGCTGAGGGTAGCAGGTGGCTTGCCCTGAGACAGGACAGATTCTGCTGTCAGCCAGTGTGACCCCACTTCCCTCCCTCCTGTCCACACCCTCCCGTCTTTGCTTGGCACTGGCCCTGAAGCGACGGGGGCTCAGATTGAAGGTTATTTTTCCAACTGAGCCAACAGTCATTTCCCCTCAACATATCAGAGTCCTGCAGTCATAGGGTAAAATATATATATATATATATATATATATATATAAACATATATCAATCATTCCTGTTTCAATGTAGCTTGCAATCTCTGATTTATGGGATTTTTCACATGAGATAATGTAGATGTTTTTACAGAGTGAGCTTCATTTATCACTGGTAGCCTTTGGCTAATCTTAGAAAATAATTCAACTTATACTTATTATTTTGCCTGAGTGCTGTACACAGCTGAAATCTTTACAGCCTTTGCCAGAGATGGGCTCTGAGTTAATGCCGGTAAGCTACACTTCATTTGCACATTTCTGATATTCCGACATAGCCTACCAGAGAAATATGTAGACGGGCACAAAGCTAATGAAGAAAAAAGCTAAATGGTCTCTTGTAGCCACTGTACTTTACACCAAAGTGCTAGTAAAAGCACTCTGAATATCAACAGGTCAGATGTGGGAATGTGAATGTCTTCTATACTTGCTGTGCGCACCTTTTGCACCGTTACTGATTTTAAACTATCTGAAGCTGCTTCACATTCATCATGTAAAAGTTTTCCAGCCGGGAAAATAATACAAAACACATTTCAACACTTATATTATAAAATATTAACTTATTTTATATTTAGCTGTTCAGCGTACTGAATAAGTTCACAAGAAGGAAAGTGGCAGCGATTATAGCAAGCATAACGATAACTTAAAGGGGAACTCCGGTATTTTTAACCTAGACCTTATTTTTGGCATGAAATACATTTATTTACTCACCGGGAGCAGTTTGGCGAAAGTCGGTGTCCTTCGGAAGATATTTAGATTCCTTCAGATCTACATAACGGAGTGAACAGGGGCATAGATGATGCAGCCTCTAAATAAGGCATTATCTGTCTTTATTTCACCACTACTTTAAGACGAATGAATGCGTAGTATTGCACTGTTAGTTCATAGCTGCAATGTTGTAGTTATTGGCAGCTATCGGGGGGGCTTAAAGAGGGCTTTCTACACACTCGTCTACTGGGACGACGTCATCGTCACCCGCCACTGCAGCACAGCTCATTCACTCCGGTAAGGACGTCCATCGTACTCAAAGTTGTCGTCCACGTCGTCAAAATCTGATAAATATCCTGCCATGTTGCACAAAAGTATCAGTAGCAAACTACATGTGAAGCTAGCCGACTGTCACAGAGAAAGGAGTGAATAAGCTGTGCTGCTGCAGCAGCGCACGTCCATGACGTCAGCAAACGGCAGAGGGACTGTTTCAGTCAGAGGGGGAAGAATGACAAAGGATTGAAAGATTCTAAATTCCTAAAAATCGAAAAAAAAAAAAAAGACTGTACATTAAAAGTCCCACACTGTGGCCCTCACAGTTCTCCAATCAAAATCAATCAAAGAACTCTAACAAATACAAGCCTTTCACCAATAAAATTCCCTTAACCCCGAGTATCCCTTAACAATAAAAAAAAAAAAACATTTTAAGAAATAGTCCAACATAAAATAATTTAGAAATATGTCATCTTTATCATAATCTCTCTTTTCACCAGAAAACAAGGCATGTTTAAACCTTTAAATGCCACTATAGCTGGC
The DNA here is from genome assembly GCF_036924035.1 of Leuresthes tenuis. Lineage (NCBI taxonomy): Eukaryota > Metazoa > Chordata > Actinopteri > Atheriniformes > Atherinopsidae > Leuresthes > Leuresthes tenuis. The sequence goes on along the minus strand of NW_027325361.1, from coordinate 8,421,557 downwards.
ACTGAAACAATGTCAGATATGAAAAGATTTTGATAACCAACTTTTCTATTTATTGCCAGTTTGTACACACTCAAGAGATGACCAGTTAGAAAAAAAATACCAGAAACAATGAATAATGACTGTTCTGCATCAACGCCAGAAAAATATCCACTTTGTTCAAATCAAAACATCAAGTTTTAGTAATATGAACTGCAAAGCTGTATAATTATATTCTATGGATCCTTTTGTCAGTTGGATCCAATTAATCAAGGTGTTTTGGGTAAGAAGTTTTCTTTTCATATTTCATGTACACTGGTGACATTTTGTCCCATATCCTGACAGAATGACAGATCCCATTGTTCCCAATGAGCAGACTAAAACTCTTGAAAGTGATTTATAATAACCATTGAAATGGAAGGATGGATGGTGCATGCTGTTAATTCTGGCTTGTAGAAGGAAGTCTAATTAATCAGACTGAGCATTGTGCACATTTCACACTTTGTTGTCACTAGCTGCACGGCCCATATGGCTTCTCTTCTTCAGTATCAGAAGTGAAACGCTGCATGGCGTACACTTGTCATTCTGATCTGACCGCTGTAAACACAAAACAGGTTTGCACCCACAGAGCAGCCACTGACTGTTGACTTGAAGGGATCAGGCTGAGCGCTTCTGCTCCGACACAACCTGCACATCTGACACTTATGTCCGGTGTCAGTTACATTGCGTAATCGCAGGGTTCTGATCAATGTGGACCTCTGTTACACAGGAAGGTCAAACGTGTGAGTCAGACACACATCGCTATGCTCTCTGAAATGTTAGGTCCTGTTCTTAATTCATGTATTAAAAGCATCACTCAGGTACAATCGGGGCTGCTGCTGTGTAAATGTCATGGTTCCAGAAGAGCAATAACAGGAACTAGCAGGATTTAGCAGTGTCCACCACCCCTCCACCTGCTCCATGACCAACACATTAACACACAGTGATGGCAGCAGTTGTGAACAGCAGGCAAGCATTTCTTTCACAATCCAAACACAGTTTAACCAAAGCAGAGAGAGAGAGAGGATGAACATTAGGACAAATTAGGCTTTTGAAAGTTAATGAAGGAGAACTGTGGCGGTTCAACCAAGACGGCCACCTTGTCTCAATACTCCACACACACACACACACACACTTATTCGTTTCTTTTAGCCTTTTATCCAATTAGTCTACTCTCCATTCCTCCTGTACTTATCTGGTCAATGCTTTTCTTCCGAGGTTACTTCCAAACCTTTTATCCACTCAGCACAACTCCCATCTCATCCATTTAGCCCATAAGTGTAGACTCTTAGTGGAATTTATGAAACATACATAGGCTTCTTTGTTATCAGTTTACAAAACGCTGCTGATACAGAGTTTGATATCAATTTTAACCAAATCAGCCAGTGAAAATCACTAAGAACACTCCGTTTTCCTTTCTCAGCCACAAACTAACTCTGCAGCAGAAGTCATCGTCTACCTCCAGCCAAGTTAATCATCTAACCCATATGAAGTCACCTTCATTTCGAGCCATACTGAAACGATACCATAAAATAAAAATCTATTCATTTTGCAGTAACATTGGTTTATCCTGGCGGGACGAACAGTCAAACAATTTATTTTTCAATAAAAGGTGACACAAACATCTGCAAAACTTCCCGTAGACTAATGCTACTGTGTCTAATATGAGAGTAAAAGTTTCATCAAGTGTTTATAGATTCTGTTCATGACTTCCCCATAATGATGTCAATGGGAAAGAAGCATTTGGGATGGAATTCTGGAAACAAAATTGAAATAAACAGCAGATACGACCCTCCAGCCGACATCAAGAAAGATAAACAACTTTAAACACATCTGTGGACCACACAGAACCCCAGAATAGTTTGTGTTTCGTCTCTCTTTCACATCAGGCTGACCATTTAATCTGAACTCCAACACGAGCAAATTCTTTGTTTTACAACATATGTGTCTCCTATTTTTCTGCAAGGAGCAATGTGCAACACATTGAGGTTTCTCCAAGTTTAAATATCCAACATCGTCATGAGAAAATGATGAATGAAAAAATCTACTGTTAATGCCATCGTGGTAAAATGAAAGTTAGCCATTGTCCGGTTCTTGTGATCGCCAAGCTGGTGCTTTTACCCCAGCAAAAATCATGAGAGAAAAGAAACCTCAGATTGTTACCCTGCTGTACAAGAGGGAATAATTAAAGCTTATCAAGTTATTAGTTCTAAATCTGTGCTTCAAGAATTCAGCACTAGCAGCCTACGGAAACCATTTTCCAAGAGTGCAGCTATGTGAGATCATCTGGCTTCTGAAGCTGGAAATCTGTCCTGGAAAACTGCTCGTTTATTCAAAGTAAAGGCAGCTGAGATAATTTTAAGAGATTTTCCTGAATAGTACTTCTCCTGTTTTTGGTACTTCTTTCTTGCCTCTTGTTCATATTTTGACATCTGTGCCATTTGGAGTGTTCTTGGACTGCTGTAATCACAGAAGATTCTGCTGTGAGCTTCAGACTGTCTCAGAATCACCATGTTTTGATCACAACAAGCTAAATGTACTCACTATTTTTGTGACTAACTTTTCATGAAAATGTTAGATAACATCTATCATGAAACTGAAACAAAACCTGAGGGATGCATTTTAGGCTTAATCAGGCTGCCAACCAACCACACAGTACAGCATCTGCCTTCTCAGCCAACACACGATCTCAAGATCAGATCTCAGGATTTTTGACGACATGCCTGCCAATACCAGATGCCGAGCCTAACGCATCTACCTTGTTTCCAACAGCATGTTAACAAACATAACAGAGGAAAAAAAGAACCCTAAAACAATCCTTTCCCCATTCCTCCATCCATCTTACTCTCAGGCTTTTTAGTTTCATCTCGGTGACTTGACAGACTGCATCTGTCTTTTGGCTTAGAGCGATGACAAATAAATTGAATCTAACACTTAATTTCATCCTTATTGCTACATCAGCATTTTACTCCCAGCTGACAGAGGTACAGGTGTTTTGTTGACCAACTTGCTAGATTATGTACGTGCGCAGTTACAGAGTAAGTTACAGAGCGATATTTTAATTTATCTGAGATCCTCCTGTTGCCCGTTATGCAAATTAAAGACAAACAACCCTTTTTTTTTCAGCTCCAATCTGAAGGGCAGTGGAAATATCTGGATATTCCGTTGCTAAATACTCCACTATGCTTACTTTGTCTGCTGTTTGGTGCTCAGCAGGAAGTGTGATTTTTTTTTTTTTTTTTTTTTTTCTTTTAATGCTTTAAACAACGCGGCCAGTAAAAAAAAAATACTGAAGATGTGGGCTGGAATGAATCCCAATCAACTGCAACTCACTATAGAGCTCTATACAGCTGAGACAAACTGGACATTTGAGTGAAAAGTCTTTTTAAGCTCACTGCTGTGAGCGACAGCTTCCACAGTGTTCACAGTCCTTTGATGAATCATTCTGAAAGTATCATGGTCACTTAACGACGTCTCACATTTTCATCACTCAACAGAATCCCCTCATTCTGTTTTCCTTTTCATTCTTCCCTTGCCCAACACTTCCATCCTCCCAGTGCTCTTCCTGCTTCTTTCCCTTCCCCCACCTCTCCCTGAGATGAAAACTGTCAACAGGACCATATATCTGACAGAGCGCACCGTGCACTCGCATGCATCCAGTCTGCGGTGGAGTGCTCACTAATGGGGCAGTGGGGATGAGTGGAATGGGAGATGGAGTCTGCAGGGTGTTGCTGAGTCCATCAAACAGCTTACACAGGATAGGGACAGTGAATTTCCTTTGCCACAAATCTGAAACCGTAAGGTTCCAAGCTTCTTGCATTACCAAAATAAAATCAGCTGCTATTGATATCAATATTAATCATCCAATATAAGACTATGGGGAATCTTAATCCCCAACGCAGCATGCTAATGCTGTGTCAACACAGGACCCTTTTTATGTGATGTGAAATGTTTCTTAAGATTATTTCTGTTTGACCATCGTACAGATCGCTGTGAAGGCTCCAGGCATGAGATCCAGAGTCTGAGTCAGTTGAACTGAACCGCAACCAGCAGAAACTCTCAGAGAGTCCGAACCACTCCTTTGAATCCTTTATGCAGCGCTATGCTGCTCTGGTCAGCCTCATTTAACATGTCAAACTCTGTCTGACACATGAAAAATTTGGAAATACAGAGAGAAACTCCACCTCTGTTGCTTCACCTGATCCAAGTAACTTTTCCTTCTCTCCTCCCTCCCTTTGTCATTTCTCACACACAACATGCAGTCACGCTCTTTCACACTCCCTCACATGCAAACACTTCGGCAGAGTGCTGGCTCTCCTTGGCAGCGAGCCTCTATAGGAATGTTCAGCGCTACAAGCCTGAAGGAATACACCCCCAGCGCAGGCTTGACACCCTGCCTCCTAAAGACTTGCATGCTGACACAAGTGATGAGTGACGCTTGGTGGGAGAAATAAAAAAGGTCATGAAGTTATAAACACTGAAGTCACCCCTGTGGTCTTGAACCAGAAGCATCCAAAGTCCTTGCATGTACAATAAACATAAAAGAGAAAGGGATTCGTCTGGCCTCCGTCGAAGGAATCTGATTTGAGCTAATGGCTTCCAACGAGCACAGTCAGAAATCGGGGATTCCACCCGTCGTGGTCACAGCAGCTCATAGCAGTATGTTTGTAACACAAAGGCACTTTAACTGGAAATACAGAGATGTGTAACACATCAAACTTAGCAAGTCAGCAGATTACACAGTTGATTGCTGTTGTGCATGCTGTACATGAAATAGTTTGAAGCAAAATAAAAAAGGAAAACTCGCATTTATCTCTGATGTCCACCCAGGTGCATGCATTTGTTTGCCTCCCCTATATCAGTGGCACACAAACAGACTTCATCTGAGATAGCTGCCTACTTCTTTTGCAATGAGAGCAACACATTTGCCCATGAAGTACTTTTCCAACAGCTCATTTGGAACAGCAGACATTTGCCACCATTTGACACCATTTTACTGTCATTGTCTGAGACCGGTTTGTCCACCTCCAAAATTTTATACTTGGATGCGTATTTGAGTAAAAAAAAAAAAAAAACTATTTACTAATATTTCTAATAATTTCGCTGTGGACTCTGATGGCAGCATTTACAAATTTAAGACAAACAAGCTATTCAAAGTCTAAAACTGCCAGTTAAAGAATTAATAAAGCGTATGGATAGAAGTGAGCAATCCCTTCACTCAGATCAGTGAGAATAAACAGCAGCTGTGTACATTCACCAGGCTCGTGTGGTTCATTTTGCTTAAGTTATTTAAAAAGTTCATATCATGGGGGGTGGTTTCCTGCATGAGGTAAAGGGGTTACCATCATCACTGGAGCTCATTAGACACCGACCCCCTTACAGCCTAATAGATTCATACACATTAAACAGTAAAAAGTGCGACAGGCGGTGCAAACTAAACAACATCTAGATGGGAGTTAAAATAAATAAATAAATAAATAACTGCACTTTGCTACTTTTACTCCAGTTTCTCCGGTGCAAACTGTCATGTACCTGGTTAGTGGTGTCGGGTGGCAGGTTCTTAATGAGAATTTTCCTCCTGTTGCTCAGCTCCTGGCGAGTTTTGGCCAGCCTCTTTTCGATCTCCTCCGGCTCCAAGTCCGGCAGGTCGCGGAGGCTAATCCCCGACTCTGAGGGCTGCGCTGCCGCCGCCTCGTCATCCTCCGGCTGTCGGCTCTCGGGGCTGTCCATCTCCGGGGAAAGTGCGCTATCCCGGGCAAGAGAGGAGTGAACGCTCGGCGGCTGGATGGACGAGGCAGCCGCCATCTTGGGTAGATGAAGGTAAAGTGTGAGGAGAGCGAGAGTGACAGAAAGATACAGAGAGAAGAAGAGCGCGCGTGTGCGCGCACACGCAGGTGGGAGGTGTGTGCGAGTGCGTGTATTGTTAAAGAAAGAAAAAACACTTCGACCACAACGAATAAAATACATCTAAATAACGCAGTTTTGTGCATTCTCGAGATAACATTCACAGCAATACGATTTTTAGACCAATTGCCGTTTTACTTTATAAAGGGAGTCCAATAATGTATTTTACAGTGTAAAATGTTTTATTTATCGATGGGTTTTTTTTTATTCCATTTTTAACAGGAGGATATGAAGCTACACAAGGAAAACAGAATGATTGCATCACAATTATTTTCATAGCCTTCCATGGTGTTATTTTAGAACAAAAAAAGTAGTAAGCAATTTTTCAAAAGCAGTTATTAGAGGGATGAAACTAATCTCCCCCCACATGGTGTCCTGCGCCTCGGACTCCTGGCGACCCCAACTGTCTGTTCAGCGTACACGAGCCAGTTACGTGTGGGTGTGGGTTTGTGTTTTGTTTTTCTGTAACTTCGGATTTGAGATTTCGGGCTTTCTGTGTTGGCTTGGTTTAAGTCATGTTTCATGTCCTGTATTCTTGTTTGATGTCCTCAGTTTGTTCCCGTGTGTTCTGCTGCTCGCCCTGTATCCTACACCTGGAGTCAGGTAGCTAATTACCACCACCCGCCCCGTTACTCTTCAGCTGCACCGGTATAAATACCCCCTGTTTTCCTTTGGTCGTTGCCAGGTTGTAGAGTCAGTTCCTGCCGTAGCTGCGCTTTTTGTTTGACTGAAATAGTCTTCGTTTCCGTCACCTGCTTTCCTCCCGCCTCCTGTTTAGCCTTGCGTCTTCTTCCTCTTCCTCCTCTTGCTATATGAATTTTGAACCATACAGTCAAATGGAAACAGATTTTGTTGCGCGCGCGCATCTGAAATGGCTTAATAAGCATCTCGTGAATTGCTTGGTTGGTACGGCCTCACTGTTTTTAATGGACTCTAATCTTTTGGTAATCAGAGGTCTCCTGAATTCTTATTTTTTGGGGGGTAAACATTTAAATGCTTAATGAACCACGTGTTGAAAGAGGGTTAGAGAAGGTTTTGCGTTCGGCACATTTTACCTAGCAATGAACTAGTAAATATAGCCTATGCAAAACCTTGTGTATGGGTACAAATAGAAGCTTGGTTGTGTTTTTTGTTGTTTTATTTTTAACCTGCAGTTCATTAAAACATTTCCTCTTTTGGTCAAAGAAGAAAAAAGAAACATTCACCACAGAATATCTCTAAACCACCACAGCTTTCCTGTTCTCTGTGTGCATAATGTGACCATGAATGGCTGTGTGCCTTGCCTCCTTTCTACCCAAGTCATCCAGTGAATGCCAACCTAGCAGCCAATCGAGCCTGTCTGCCCGCCGTGGGTGGAAATCTGCTCCTGGCAAACACAAGGGGAGCAGAGCTCCCTGCCGAGTCTTCACAATGGCTATGTAGCTTCCGCAGGCAGCAGTAAGGCTCAGTCTCTGACAGACACACACAATGTATACCCGCAACCATAGGCTGCATCGACACCCGTATAGACGCACAAACATGTAAAAAAGCACACACCAGCCCACATATGAAATATTTAGGACACAATTGTGCCGAGGCCTGCAAGAGACGGTGAAATCATCCTCGATGTTCTCCCTCTCTTGCCATCTGTGTGGAGTGTTTCTTGGCAGTTAGAAGTCCAGACAATCACAGTTGTCAGTGGGTGAAAATGATCTCACGTTGCCAAGTGGTTGAAGCAGTGTAACGGAAACTCAGTGACTGTAACTCAGTCCACTCCAGATTGAAGTGCAATATTGGTATCCTTACAACGCCATTAGGGGATGAACAGCATGTTTACCATTTAACACTCAATAAAAGTAAAAGTAAACAGAATTCATATATCTTTGTATTGTCTTCCTGCAAATTAGAAAAAGACTAAGGCCTCTTGTTTACGGTGAAACCTCCATATATCTGGTGCTGCAAATCCAAGTCACGGTCACTCTGTCTTCAAAGAAGTGAAATGATTTTAAACCAAGCCGCTCATCTGATATAAGGCAGATACTGTCCAGCAAACGCTACAAGCAGCTGAAACAAAGACAATTTTAAGGTGAATAAACTGGTGAGAAGACAGGTTATGGGTTAACTGCTGCTCATATGGAAGCTGGTGCCTTCAGATAGATTTGGGGACATGAATCACTGAGCAGTGGTTCTCTGAAAAGACAGCAAGGACTGTCACTCACACAAGCTGATTTTAGAGATGCATGAATCACTCCATTAAGTGCTAAACAACGTTTCCATAAGAGAACAATTAATTTGTTCTCTCGGTCCCATGGTACACACGCATGCCCGCACAGTGTTACACTTACCACACACACACACGAACATGTTAACTCATGTCGGCCTGAAGCCATCCTGTATAGTTACGCAAACTGCTCTTCTAAAGCTTTTTACCTGTGTGCAAGTCAAACCCACAATAATGGGCCATGCTTCACAAACCAAAGAGGAAGAGAGATGTTAGTCAATTTTGGTCTAAAACGGAAGAGCCCTGCCGGTGCTTCAGTGTGTCAGCCAGTGATTCACAGCATTTTGGAGTGGGTGGCAGCAGAGAGGAGAAGAAGAAAGCGGGAAAACGTTCACCGCTGCTCGCTGGGACTGAGAGTGTGAGGGCGTGGGTGGGCTGAGTGGCTGAACAGGCAAAGCGGGCACCTGGGATGAGCTCAGTAGGCGTGAGGATGGGAGAAGGGTAGGAGGAGGTATCAGGAGGGAGGGTTAACCATAAATGGTGAAGTGGCTCATTGTGTGGGGGAGTTAATGGTGAGCACATACACATGCGCATTTAGATTGTGCAGCATGATTATGAACATCTCATGCTGCAATCCTGTCAGGAATGGAGTTGATGGAAAAAGGCTTGTAGGCTGTTTCCGTCTCATAAATGGTCATAGATGAAGTGTGATAGCGAGGTTTCCTTTCTCTTATGGCGAAGAAGAGATTAAGGGACATGTGACCCACTAAAAACAGCTGACCTGAACGCATGGGGACAATATGTACAAGAGCTCCCTGCCCAGTTCATGTCCTAATTACAGTGGTCATAAGCATACCTCCTCACCAGTGCACCACATAAACTACGCTTATGTGGTGAGCAAGTGAGTCAGTCACAGGAGTCCCATTTAGTTTAACAAGAATGCTTCCTGTTTCAAACCAAAGCATAAAACCGAATTAGACTTAGAAAGACTATAAGGTTGGAGGTCTGAGCTGAACGCAGAGAACACCTTCAGGAGATTTCACTGCAGGATTTAAGTTGTGTCAGTTTTGTCAGTTACTGCACACATTTTTAGATAAATCTACAAGACTGGATATAAAGCACTGCATGTCAAAGCGATTTCAAAGTGCTATGTATTGCCTGCCTGCATGAGAGACTTAAAATGATCACACTGCTATGATGCATTTGGGAAACTGGGACTCTGGACTGCACAAAAATGTGCTGCTAGTGCATGTCTGCTGTACTAGTTGGCAGAGCTGAGACTGACTGAAATGACCCAAGGGTGCTTGGACACCAAGCTCGGTGCTCTAATTCAGTGTTTCCCTGGCAGGGAGCAGCCGACAGCTCAGGAGAAAGAGGGAGAGTTAAAGAGTCACGGTGACAGTAAAAAGGGCTTTGTAATGGAGATATGAATGAAAACAGACACTGATAAGGTTTTTTTGGGGCATGGAAGCAGGTAGAGGGACATGGGGAGAAAAGCCTCTTTCTGAACTACTTCCCTGCTCATGTGCAGTAAACTGAAAGGTCCAGCCCCGCCTTTACATATTGACCACAAAGTGAATCAGTTTATCTTGCTGCATGACTTTCCCACAGAACAGACAGATATCCAGTTCATAATCACACACCACCTATGTTTACCTTCAGCATGTGAAAACATCCAAAAAGTCCAGCCTTGCAAGTTCATAGATGATGTTTTAATTATTTAACACTGAAATTAATTCATTTCATATTCGACATGTCTCGCTCACTATTAGAATTACTTCAGTAATACAGAACAATTTATTAGATAGAAACGTATCTAAAATAAGGAGTATTTGTAGTACATTTGTAGCTTAAATGGTTGAGTGGGAACCCCATCTATGGAGGCGGAAGTCCGTATTGTTGGCAGCTCATTTTAGTCGTGAGGTATGCAGCACTTTATGTAAATTGTACACGAATAGCAGCCGGGTTAATGTAAAACATGACCAATATTTTTTGGAGCTGAGATGAGAGGAAATAAGGTCAGGCAGAGAAGAGAAATTACCGTTTTTTTTTTGGTTAGACACAAACAACAGATGCTGATGTTTATGATTTGCACTTGAACCTCTGATTTCTTCTCTCTAAAAGTGAAGGAAATGAAACACGAAACCATAAACCTACAAACTGCTCTGTCCCCCAACACCAAAGCGGCCTCTTGTTATATTGTGTCAGAACCATATTGCCTCTCCATCTGTGATTGTTTCCCAGATCCCCTGTCAGGAAACACCATATGTACAGAAAGGTTTCATAAATAACTGATGGGGTCTTCTAGGCAGTACTGCTATTCTTCTTTCATCTACAAATGGCTTGATTTGACCAGCAGCTTGTGACACTGCTGTAACATTGTGCAGAATACAATGCTCTTTTGACGTGCAGGGTCTAGATAAACCACTACTTTACTCTAAAATGACCCATTTCTTAATGTAGGGGTCCAGAATAAAACACACTTGGAGAGGATGTTTAACAGTATAGCAAAAAAGACAAAGAAAAAAAAGATGTAGACATCCCAAAAGGGGTGTTCTTTCTTCACTGAGTAATAACTTTTGAGATTATTAACCACATTTCATTGCAACTATATTGATATCTGTATTGAGCCCGACAACTCTGACGAAATTCTACATCTAACTGAAGATGGTTGTCTCAAAACAAGGCCAACAGGCCTCTGAAGGCAGCTCTTCTGAGTGTAGGTGACCTACATGTCTCTGCACGAGCCGGACAGAATAATGCAGGCTGGACATGCGTCAGACAATGTTACTCTGCCATCAGCGAGCGTGAATAGTGTTAGCAAAACACTCAGAGAACAGTCCACTACAGATAATCTCACTGGCGTACAGCTCGCCAGAAAGTTTGTGGCCAGCGAGTTTGTCCTTCATTCTTTAAATAAGGATAGCTGAGTTAGCCTGGTTCCAGACCCTAATGTGTTTAACAACTTTATAATTCTCTCCCATTTAGGGCAATAGTCAAGAATCTGTATCATGTATTTTAACAGGAATTATGAGCACCACACATTAAGTGTAAAATGAACTTTATCACATTCACATTGCAATAAATCTTAATTTGATAACTTTTATACAATACATGGGGGCTGACGTACATGTGTTCCTTCAGTAAATTGATTGCAATTCAGAATGTTCTGTATACACACATATATATTTGCTTAATTACATAAAAAAATTAAAAATAAAACAAATGATTGCTCCATTAGACTTCTTCTATGTGAAACTGAACTTACTGAAATTGCGTACCATATAAAGAAAACAGAACAGACATCTGATGTGGACGCTGGTAAACATTTCTGTAATTGAGCATATGAGTGGTATATTTGACCCCCTGCGATCAACAGTAGTGGTACTTTTCAGGAACATGAACAAGTACTAAGACAAAATCATAATTTTGTCAGATGATTTAGCACCTGTGCAGATGAACTTTTAATGAGCTCACAACGCATCAAACACTCTTAAAAAGGCTGTAAATGAATATGGCTGACAGGTTTAAAGTAGCAACAGAATCTTAGCACTGCTTACAGGAAACCATAATCCACTACAAGGATGTTGTTTTGGTCATTACTCACTGAAAAGCTGTCGTACTGTTATACTGCAATTCTAGATGAGCTTGTTGAGTTTTCATAAACATTTCAAAGACACAATAAACCTTTAAAAACTAGAAATCTCTCATAAAAGTGTGTATTCATTTTTCCAAGTACTGACTTCCATCCAATATGGACCTAAAGAAAAATAAGCCTAAAAAACATCCAAGGCATCAAAAATATAGTGAGACACCATGAACAGACAATTCAATTTCAACCCAAGTATCTGAGCATCATGTGAAGCATACCTCACGTCTTCCCAACATTAAAAACAAAACAAAAAAGGGAGTGTACAGGACATTAATAGCTATTTGTGATTCTGTATTTACACTTTATGACGAATCTCTGAAGAACAATAGACAGTTTGGCACCCAGAGGAAAAGAAAATGGATGCCAAGCTGACGTGATTTGACCAGCAGAACAATCAAAGTCACAAAGCACAGACTGGATCAACTCTTCATCAGAATAAAAATATGTGAATTTCTCAATCATAATAATTCCCCCTATAATTCTCTAATACTATTTTGAAAAATAATCCATTCAATGAAAATGTTCCAGGTGGATAATCACACTTTCATCACACACAAACGCTCTCTCATACGCACACACACACACACACACACACACATTAATCCAGACACATGTAAAAAATACATTTTGAGTGGTTAACCACAGAGGAGCCAACAGTTGGGTGTAACCTCTGCACAACAACAGCAGCATCTCTACCTCTTTTACCCCCATTGACAAGAAGGAGACTGCATCATAGGCATCGCTGGAAATTCGACTCGTTTTGCACAAAATCCAGCACAAAACCTTAACATACATACAGCATCAGCTGGGCCTCAGAGGCAAAAGGTTGCAGTGAAGGAAACAAAAAAACAAAAAAACAAACAAACAAAAACACTTTGTCCTGGTTTTTCCACTCAGAACAGCACTGTGTGTCAGTGAAACTTTCAGGACCTCTGTGAGAGCCCCAAATTATCCTCACACACCAAATCCCCACCAGTGACTAAAGCCAGGAATGCTTTTGCTGGTTTTAGATTCTGTCCTCCCTCCTCCATCTACAGGAGGCTGGAAATTTTCAGTGAGCACAAAAGTTCTGTCTCTTGATACAGAGACAATGTCCAGAATGACAATGTATATATTTGTTTCCCCTCCCCACAGCAAGCCTAATCCCGCATGCTCCATGGCAGAAACCCCCCCCCAACTGCTCCAATACAGGATGGGATAGAAGCTCATTGTTAACATTTTTTTAAATTGATAACAAAAAAATGCCTGGATATATATTTTTTAAGGAGAAGATTTCCAATCAGATTTCTGATCCCTACATGTGTACAAAACACACTCAGTTGGACTTTTTACTGTATACTTCAGTAAATATAATGTAATGCAATACAACAGCCCTGCAACAGCATCTATCTCTTCAAAAAGCTTTTAATGTTCACTTTTTGGTGGTCTTTAACATGTAAAGTTTGTTATTTTTATATAATTTCAGGTCCAGTTAAAGGTAGTGTTGCACTAATTTACATTTACTTATCAAGAGGTGTTTCTAATATTGTGTGTCCCCCAACTCTATATATACATGTTTTACCCTCATCTCTATGGCAAGGGGAAAAAATGTGAAGGCTTCATGTTTTTGACAGGACTGTTGCATTGAATTTTTGAATTTTGAATTTCCCTGCATTCCCTGAAATTTAAAAGTTATGAACATGAAGTCTGATGGAAAAAAATCCCATTATTTGTTGAAAATACATGTTCTTAACATCCTAAATGAGCAACAATGTTTTCGAAGAAATAACAAAAGCTGATGGAAAATAACGCCCCATAAGTCTGATTCACTGGTTGCAAAACCTTTGTCTCGTTGGCGGCAGCTGCATTCTCATCTGTCATGAAACTCTACCTCTTTAATAAATAGTAGAAAAATAATAGTTTTCTCTTAAAAGAGTTTCCTCTTGTATTCATGTTGAAACATTGGAGCTTTTTTCCTACGTTGCAGTTCAGAGAAATTGGTGAAAACATCCAAATATCATTCCACGGCATGTTGTGTGAGACTAGCAGCCTCTCCTTTGGATCAAGGCTGCAACTTTCAGAGAAAACCAACTCTGGAGAGTCTATCTGCAGCGCCAAGGAGAGTGACGATGAAATAGGATTTAAATTTGAATTCCACTCGAGACATTTTTTTAAGGTGGAAATGAAGTAATATTTACTCTCACGGTTTTCCGAAATGTAAGGAGTGCTTTGTGTCCTTCCTGCTCCTCTCCACGAGCGGACTTTGCAGGGAAAGCAAAAAAAATCTTTTTGGGGTGCAGACCTGGTGAAAAGAAATCCACACTGAGTTCCAGCTTTAATTAAACTATGAACTGTAAAACACTGAAAAATAAAGAACTTTGTTTCTGTTCAAAGCTGTTGTGCTCCAGTTGTGTCCTTTCCTCAATGATGTGTGATGACGGGACTCAAACAGCTTTATGTTTGCTCCTAAAGGTCCTGCTCTTTCTTGTGAGCCCTAAATCCTTCAAAAGTTAAAAAAAACAACAATGATTTCATGTACTGGCACATGTTTGTTTACTTTCTATGTCATTATCTGCCAGATTTCAAGTTGGGTTGAATAAAAGAGGGGCTGAGGTTAAAATGCCACAATGACACTGTATTGTCCATCCGTAAGGATATGAATCCCAGCGGCCATGAGACCCGGAGTACAGCGGTGGAGTCTTCCTCCGTGCATCGATCTTGAGCACAAAAGTTAAAAGTTTTAAAAACACAAACAGTTCCATCCATGCCAGGAAGCTGAACGCCGCGCTGTGGATCAGCACTCGGCGTCCACGCTGTGCACGGTCACTGCAGCCTGCAGGTGGTGCGTATGCGTGTGCAGCGGGTGGTGGTGTGTGTGTGTGTGTCGATAGGGATGAAACTTGTGGCTGAGAAGTGCAGCCGTCTGGGGAGGTGTGTCCAGGTCCATGTCGTCGTCATGGTTACCGACGTCAACACCTGCTGAGAGTGGATCGTTGTTTCCAGGTGGATTCTCGCTGTCCTCCTGTGGACTCATGGTGCTGTAGCCTAAAGAAACAAAATAAAAGCATGCAGAAGCTGAAATTACTGGATTTGAAATGGCATAATACAACATAAATCACATATACATGACGCAGAAGGATTAGTTATTTACACATTCATATTAAATGTATCTAAAGATCTTAAAATCTATTGTCCCTAGGTAGAAACTGCTTGTCATTGACTGAACAGAAATGAGAGAATATGAAAGCTATCATTTAGCCTTTTTTTTGCCCCCCAGTCTTACACATTCAAAACAGAAACATTCCTGTAAACAGATGCTAACTCGCTAGATTTCTGAAAGCTGTACAAGCCATTGTTTTCCAATTTCTCATAAAGTAAGAAAAAAAAATAGATTCATGCATATTTATAACTACTTCCCTATACATATTGCACATACGCTTAGCCTGAGGAGACAAAGACACGAGCCAACACGGCTGTTAGGGTACAACAATAACTGGAGCAGTGGGAGGATGGTGCTGCTGCCACAGAGCAAAGGGATCACCATGTAACTGAATAAGAAAATAAATGATGACAAGAACAAAATGTAAACCAATTTCATTGTAAATGCCCATACGCTACAACAACATGGAAAGTTACATTGTTGAGTTGTGTGTTTTGTTTAAATCTTACTAAACAGAACTTCAAACAGCCAACTTTCAGATCCTAGTTAGTTCACTTTTCCTAAATCTTTCCACCTATGAATAAAAGTTTAAGTTGACTCCGTTTGTACACTGAGTGAGGTTCACCCTTTTCAAGCCTACAAACTGAATCTGAATCCTCCCTCAGTTCCTTTACCACCAGCTTCCTCATCTTCAGAGAAAACTAGGGTCGAGCTTTGCCGTGGAACATCGATCTGTTCTTACTGTTGGAGCAAATAACCCTGTAAGCACGTCTGGTTCAATAATTGTGTTGCTGTCATTTTATATGATGAAACATTAAACCTACACAGGCACTTAAGCATGTCATTTGTGTGCTGGTGAGTGCACATGCGCTACTCAGGCCGAGTGTAAGGCAAACCAATTTATCATTTAATGTGTAGACTGGTTATGTATTGCAAATATCCGTCGTTCAATATTTTCCAAGCAATAAGACATAAAATATTTCGTGGGACCAATTACAACACTTTTGTAATTAACAGAATCCTGACTAAGAAAATCTCCAATTTCACCTCTGCAATTCAGCTAATAGTCTAGCTCCTTTACCTAATTTTATCTCCCAATAACTTTCTACCCCATAAACATCAGACAGGTAAATATCTAAGCAGTCACAGAAAACAAATCTGATCCCTTATCAAGGAAATGGTGGTACGTACGGTAAGTACTTTTGAATGTTAAGATTCCCAAAACCAAGCGAGGTTACAGACAATTCTAACAGTCTCCAACTAAGCTACAGTATTTTTTCTATTCATACACAGTCGTGCTCTGAGGTTGACGGCTCAGCTGAACCTGAACAATCCCTTTAGTTACGCTGCTATAGGTCAAGACTGCTGGGGGACATCAGCAGGGACCCTGTCCTGATGTTATGGTACCATGGTACCCCTTTTCCTGCCCTCTGAACCCCCCACTGGTCGAGGCAGATGGCCACCCTTCCAGGGTCTGGTTCTCCCGTGGGTTTCTTTGTGTTTAATGGGAGCTTTAAAGACGGAATCGAAGAGAAATTTTTATGCTCACCCCTGGTTTCCTTTTTATGAAATGTTATTGGACAAATTGTATATTTGAATTAATTTAATTTAATTGAGTTATATTTAATTTAATTGGATACAATTTAGATAGAAGTGGACTGCTTTTGAAGTGCTTTGAGATGACATTTGTTGTAAAATTCCATTACTTGAATTAAACAGAATTTCATTGAATTGAATTTTGAGTCTTTTTTGTTTTCCAGTTAGTCTCATGATAAGTGGTTCTCTTAAGACTGAACAGCTGCTTAGTCTCTTTTTTCTTTGCATTGTGTGTGTGGAAATGCTCTTACTCTCACTATTAACTATCGCCAATTCTACCAAATGTTCAAACTGTCATTTCTCAAATGCTCTCTCAGTTCTGATCACAATCACTCCAGATTTCCTTCTGACCATATTTCGCACTTGTACATAATGGTTCGTCACCTTCCCTCCAGCTATTAATAATATGTTTGACAGTTCTTAACCCAGTTTTGGTAGTTTTAAGCAACTTCCCATGTTATTTTGCTTGTTTGATGAAGACAAACAACTTGCACCCTTCTGAAAAAGGGCGACATCTTCTCTGACATGGTCTTTTAGGGAATGAAAAGCTGCACACTGCATCAGTTAGGTTTAAATGCCAGCTGAAACATATTAAATCACTGCAATGTTTTCCAACCGGAGAGTCTTATCTTTGAGTTTAATCAAATTCCAGGTGGTGATGTTTCCTTTCAAGCTAGGCAGTGTATATATCTTGTGATAGGCCTATGCATGAAATAACACAGTGTGATGTGATGTGTCCCACATGGCATCATATAAAATTAGACAAAACCCTGGTATGACCGAGTGGTCCTAAAATCCCTAACTAGTCTCATACTAGGAGCTTCCCTCACACATCTCCCTTCCTGATCCTCCAAAAGATTCACCAGGCTTTTGTACAAACCAAGAGAAAGCTGTCGAGAAAAAATACAGAGGAAAGCGAAGAGGAATGAAGGGACGCAAATACAAAGAGAGAGGAAGAGAGGGATTACAGACAAACTGAGGGATTGAGACTTAAAAGAAGTTCCTCGTGGAATATGCCAATTTCTGCACAGTTCATCCCCTTTTCCCAAAACAGTCAAAGCTTCGGGTAAATATTGCAATATGTGTCCTTCTGACAATTTTCCGCTGCACGAGGTGAGGAAATCAAACCCCTCTTAATGTCTTGAAGCAAGATGGAGTAAATTATCATTATATTTAACAGCTGAGATGGACTCTAAATGTCTTTCTCGTATTATGACTTCTAAAATCTCCTTAAAGGACCTGAAACATTAGACTAGTCAAATCCTGGCAAATAATTTCTATCCCTGATATACTGAAGGATACACTAAGTAAATCATCTATATCTAAAGGAATAGCTTAGCATACAGATAGAACACAGGAGGACAGGGATAGAAAGCCTCTGTCCAAATGTTTCAACAATCCCTTATCAAGCATAAACTTCAATGTAAAATGTAAACATGCGTTTTTTTAGGGGCAATTTAGTTTTTCATTAATTTAACTAATCTTATCTAGTTAGGGACTCCCTTTCTTTTGCGTTATTTTAAACTAAACTTCCCCTCTGTCCCGGTTGTCTTGCCCTTACATTTATCTTATTTCCCTTCTTTCACCATTTTTGCATCTCTCCAGCTCTGCATTTGTCCCCTTCTTTCAGTCTTGCAACCTCCCATCTCCTGTTGCACAATACGTCATCCTTTCCCACTCATTCATCAGGACTGCTTGTTAGCAGCCCTATTTAAATAGAAAGGAAAATACATGGTGGGGAAAATACAGAGATCTGTGAATAAGAATGTGTGATAGCTTTTCCTCAAACCATCTCTTCGAAAGCTATAGTTGTACACAAGTTGTGCAGGGCATGTGAAGCACAAAGAACATGACGGAAAACTGGAAATTAATTAATATGTACCCTTATCTGTACTAAAACATTCAGCCTACAAGCATGCACCTCTGTCTTTGTTTAATTTTCAGCCACAATCCTCTCTTCACATTCACCCTTGTTCGCTATGAAACATCAGTTATGCAACAAGTTATAGAGATACTCATTGCCAGGAAGTAAAGTGCTGCCATATGTGGGTGGCTAAGAGCCCATGTGGGTGAAACTGTCCATCCGCACCGAGTGTCAGACTTGAAATTTCTCCAAATGTTAACAGTGAGCATAAACAACTCATCCAGAGCTGCAGATTAGAGACAAAAAGGTTCAGACATGTGACGTAATAAAAAGAACAAGCCAGAAGCTGAGCCAGTGCCACAGAGCTGAGAGCAAACTGTAGATCTGCAGTGGGAGTGTTTGTTGTGGTTTTAGATTTTGTAATGTATTGAAAGGTATGCATTATTCCTTGTTGTCAGTGTCTTAACCTGGGTAACTGCAGGAAATGTTAAGATACAAGCGATACAGACGTGTGTAAGAGTAAAATATTATCACACTATATCAAAAATTCCATCTAAAGCCTCCACTGAAATTCAGCTTCCTGAACCGATGACGACTTAGCGTTAAAAGTATGCACGTCACATGAGATTTCAGTCATTTTAAAACACCAAAAGCATGTGTATCTATTGGTAAGAAACAGGAATTCTATAAATATTCAGTTTAGCTTTGACGCAGTATTACTGGCATTTCAGATAAACCTGACTCAGTTCTTCTGACCATCAGCGCTGACACACCATGACACTTGTGCTTTCTTTGTAAACCTTGAAGGTCCAGTTAAACTGTGTTCACATGTGCTGTCTTACCGTGGTCACTCTCCGTCCCAGATCTCCCCCAGTACCTCCGTCTCCGTTCAGGAGTGTGAGTGTGTCTCTCGATCACTGCAGCTATGAATCTGGTATTACTGACTGAAAGGAAAGAGCCCACAGGTAAGACTTTTCATATGTTTAATACTGAACCATTAGTCAAATCAGGTAATTGTGAAAAAATCTAAATCAAAACAAACGGAATTACTTTACACTTCAGATATGTTGTGTAACATATGATAAATAAAACTTAAACCCAAGAGATAACACAGAGTACTTACTAATTCCTCTGTCCTCATGACTGTCTTCATCCCTGTCATCTCTTTCATTATCAAGGTTTGACATCCTCACGGACATTTCTGCAGTGTTATGGAGGTAAAGAGGAAGGGAAGAAGAAGGAGAATGCCAAAATTAGACAAATGCTACTGTTCTATTTAGTTTTATTCGAACCCCCAAAAAACTGTGACATCATCAGGTTACAGACAGCAGCTAATCAAATATCACCATTGTTCCTATATCAATAATGAGCAGCAGATATTGTCAAATTTACCCTGGTTATGGTTGTTGTTGGGATTGTCTCAGGGAGCACATTCTCCAAGCCAATTTAAGGGGGATCAAGTTTATATTTGTCTCTAAATTAGTCCTGTATTTTTCACACTGTAAATGTAAAAGACAAAAAAATCTAATATGATTAATTCTTACCTGTGAACACCACTGTGATAAATACAGTTAACTTGAGATAATATTTAGCCCTTACAAAGGTGTTCAGTTTCTGCAGGTTTCACAGAAACATTGCACGTTCCACCTGCAATTTAAGGTACTTTTAGCATTGAATGTGACCATATATGAGTGTTTTATTTCTGAAAGCAGTGGCACTCGTATACCCAGTCAGCCGGCTGCTCACTGATACATTGTGATAGTGTAGCCACACACATATTTTTAAAGTTGTTTACCCAACTATTTGACAGAAAGTGCCTTAGATCCTAGATTTTAATGAGATTGTAATTTTGTTTGATGTTTTAGCCAATATCTCTGAGTGATTACACAAGCCATGCAGCAGCTGTGGTCGTGCTGATGCTCATGTCAGCTGTTTAGCTGCAACAGCGCCTGTTTATCATGTCACTTTAAAATTCAGTTTCAACAGTAAATATGTTGTTTATAGTAACTACAGCTCATAAATTACAAAAGCTGCCAATAATACTATAAACACTATGGCTCTTGCAGTTCAATGAGTCCTACCATGCAGGGCAACTAGAGACATGTAGGATGCAAAAGAAACCAGGACGTACTAATATCAACATATCCTGTGATTACACGTAGCTGTAAATCACAACCATAGATCTAAAGATCCTGTCCATTTGCTCACTCCTACCCTGTGCAGCCAGTGGTGACATGTGCTGATGTGAGCGTCTGTGGATCTGGTGTCTGTAAGCATACACGGCCAGGACCAACACCATGATGCATCCCATGATGCCTCCGGCGACTGGACCCACAGGGGCACTCTTAATCATGTTCAAAGACGCCACCTCCTCATCTGCAGAGAAGAGCAACAAATAGGAGGGAGAAGAAAATAGATTGTCAAAAGGCCCGAGAAGACCCATTACATTGAGTCAGCATCAAACAGCTCTTGCTCAGATCCTAACTCCTGAGACGATGCTGGCGCATTTTAAAAACAGGCAGACAGCCAACTTTTCTTTTGAAAAAGCTGATGAAATATACACAAGACCCAGAAAAAGCTTTCGTGAAAGAAAATCAGAAAAATACGATTGTTTGTGATCTGCGTAATTTGACATTTTTGTTGTTGTTTATGTGTCTTCAATCTGCTGCCTGAAAGGTACACTGTAGTATATCGAGGAGAAGTCTTTCATAAAGGCGAAACAAATCTAAAGCACTGCAATAATAATGTAGTAATAATACTTCTGTGTAACAAATGTGCTGAAGACGGAAAGAGTCTAAAGGAATTATAGTAACAAATGGAAAGGATTTATCCGATTCATTTCATGACTCACCAAGGAGCCCCAGGCCGTCCGCATAGGGACTTTTGGCACCAACGATGCCCCCGAAACACTCCTTCTGCAGGGCACAGTACGGCTTGTCCAGGTGAGTCTTGCCGTCACTGTCTACCATGCACCACTCGCAGTCCAACACACCGAAACAGTCACTGAAAAATGGTGCAGAATACTGTGGTCAGAATGACATTCAAATATGATGTCATGATGTGTTTTTAAGACGAGCCGGAGTTAGATAAGAAAAAAGAAAAAAGAGATATAATTTTGTCAAATTTGTGACATATACTCAGGAAAACATTTTCATTCAAGAACTGTTTAGCAGAGTAAAATCTGATTAGGATTGGTAACTAGATTGTTGCTATATATGGACAACAGCTTGACATTTTTCCCCCTGTGCGGATACAATAGTTTCTGTATTGTTTGAGGGTGAAATAAATATACTCCACTCAAAAGGAAACTCTTCACACTTCTTACTCCTGTTCATTACCACTGGGTGGCAGTGTACCACCCATCTGCTGTAATGTTAGTCTCACTGCAGGACATATTTGTACTTATTTGTACATACTATACCGTGTGGTAGATTTGTGTCTCAATGTGCTGCAAATGTCTGCTTGTAAATGGCTCTGTAAGAATGACTATACTTTACACGTGTCATCCTTACCTGCTGGTGTACCTCTGGCTACAGCGGGTGTTGATACACTGGGGCAGGGTATCATGCAGACTGGGGTCAATCACATTCAGACTGACAGGCTCTTGATGCACCTCACAGCTCGGGTTCCTGTACAAGACACAATCCCAAAACAAAGAGTGAAAACACAGATGTGTGCTGGAAGGTTTTAAAATAATAAAATATAGATCCACATTCAACACACAACATCCATTCAAATCCTAGCCTGAAATATGATTAAATTCAACAAAGTAAAATAAAGTAAAAGTGACACACACACACAAAAAATCCACAAAACAACAACCAGATAAAATAAAGCATTTGCAAACAAAGTAACGTCTTCAGAATGTCAGTAAAAGCAAGGCAAAGCTGGCTCACACAAAGAAAGAGAGAAAAAACTGTCAGGGAGAAAAGATAATTACATGCCTTCCTTAGATAAAGGGCGGATCTAAAACATCGACTTGCTGTCAAAAGCCGCTGAAGGCCGATGAAAGAAAGTGGGTGAAACAAGAAAGAAAAGGGAGACACACTGTGAGTGATGGACAGAAGCAGTGTCAAGAGCAGAGAAGGGAAAGACCTAGTAAGGTAGTGAGATGGAGAAAAGGGAAAGAATGAGGAAACGCCCACCAACATCCACATAGTAGCAGCAGCAAATGGCTCCAAAAATGTTTGAAGGGACACACACCCACAACCAAAACTCAAATCCCGATGACAGGAATATAAAAGCTATTAGCTAAAACAAAAAGTAGGCGTATTTCAAGGCTCCACAATTAAGTAGATGGATGAAAGAAATCCGATTTACAAAGATTTGAACTGGAAACTCCAGTCATTAAGGCATCAACAGAGTGGGGGGCATATTAAAAACATTCCTTCGTTTTACATCAAAGACACTGCAACTAGCTTGATTAAACTGATGATGTGACATGCTCCAACTTTCACTCTCAGTATGCTAAATGTGGGCACTTGTAATGGACGTCCTCAGAGGAGAATTGTGCAATATAAAAATAAATTTTAAAATATTAACAGTGAAAACGCATTCATCTTCCACGATTGCAACTGAAAGCTTAATTGCTTAATGCCAAAGGTCTGCTGTAAACATTTTCTGTAGTCATTCAAAAATTCATGCTGCACAAACCTATACTGTAAGTAGTTTCTTTATTCTTTTTTCCATTTTTTTTTTTTACACTGACCTGTTTTCAGCATTGGTCAGGTTGCCTGTGCATTCATTGACCTCCAGGGGGCACTCACACGGACACTCGCACTCATTCTGCTCCATTCTGAACAACATAAAAACAAAACTTTCAGAGGACATGTCGCAGAGAATCTGTCCCCGTCCAATCAAAGAGACATTGTGTTGCCCCTGAAAAACTAAACATGATAGTTAACCACAAAAAATATAAGGCATTTAACGAGCTATCCTACAGCAATGTGACAGTTCAAATGATCTATGATGGGTTATGTTATTATGCTGCCTTAACCTTAACCAATCTTTAAAACTGTGATCACTGAAAATTCTAATCTTTTCTTCAATTATCTTTCATCAGAACATAGAGTGTCTTGGAGCAAACCAGTAGATGCCTCAAGAATGTATGGTTTCAGTAAAGACCTGTGGCAGTTGAGACAGAGTCGATCAACCGTGCTGCAGGCGCAGAACGCCAGTGAGTCACACGTCTCGTTGACAATACCAGCAAACGCGTTGGTGCCGGGGATTCTGGTCAGGCGGTACTTGGAACAATGACTGCCATGAACCAGGTTGGTGAGATCTCCCTGTTAGAAGAAGAGTCAGGAAGATCAGGTAGATTCAACATATCACCCATATAATAGCATCTAATGGTTTAACATACTTTACAAACTAATCCAAATCCCCTTTCAACAAAAGAAGCGTCTGATTTAAGTCAACAATTAAAAAGCAGACAAGAGAATATTGAGTTTTTAATAGTATTCTAAACCTCCTTCTTCTAAACTATGAATAAGATTATCCAAGAACAGCAGTAAATGTTAAAAAAAACAGATTTCTTTTAACAAAGTGGAAATATTTAGGTTGTAACACCATGTTTCCACCACAAGATAGCAGTGTTACATCATGAGTTATGTATCGCTTAGAGAGGCCTTGAGGAGTGTGTACATTTACAGTTGAGCCTGACCGTCTGAATCAGTTTCTTTTCAAGCCTTTTGTACATCCAAATATCCCATGTGTCCTGACGTACCACTATGCTGGTGTTAAACTTGTAGAAGCGCTGCACTGTGCGGTCACTGAAGCTGTTGCAGAGGTTTTTCTTGACGAAGTTGGGGTGGTTCAGGATATCATTTGCCACCAGTGGCTCCTGAAATAAAAAGAACATGGGTAAAAAAGTTACATTTACAAATTTATTAAGCATATAAAGAAGGAGGAGGGCAGATCTGAATAAAAAACCTTCACATAATATTGCTCTGAAAATCTAACTGTAACTAACTTAAGTGAGACTTATTTAAGTGTGTTTCTAGTCCATTTATGTATAAGAATGAGGGCATTTTATAGGAAGAGGCTTTGCATTCTTTCTTGTATACAGCAATGAAAGTAATCTAAAAGGTTCACATTTTACAGAAACTAAATGACATGTTGCACTTGCTGACTACTGGCAACACAGCAAAAACTGCAGTTCTACTCATGTGTAATAATCTCATATTTATCTAACTTATTATTACCTCTACTTCAAGTCAATTTATTATGCAGCACTTTCTAGGAAGTGAAATCCATTGACTGTCAGTATGACAGTACTATAATCCTTGATGTTACCTGCATATGGTTGTGAATTTAACTTTTGTTCATTTGTTTTGAAATGCTTTACCTTGTGTGTGATGTGCTGCTGCTCTGCGGGGGCATGACCTTTAGGGTCAATAAGGGTAGGGTGAGCAACCAGGTACCCTCTGTCCTCCATTATGAAACACCTACAATGTAAACACATAAATAGTTTTAGTTAAGACTGCAGATAGAGATCAAAGCAAATGTCTAAGATGCCATTTTTTCTTCTTGCAGAAATATCAACTTCATTATTTGGATAAAACACAGCTTCTCCCTAACCCAACACCATTTTGCAAATCCAGTTTTACATGACAACTGAAACCAACAGAGAGAACATGAAGGCAAAGGTTGAAACTGACAGAAAAGGGTGTGTGACCAAGGCAGCAACATTGCAACATATCCTGCAGGAATGTCATGATAACCAGCTTATGTGTCTTCCCTTCCATCTTCTCTCTTAGTCTCTCAGCAACTTTAGTTCTTGCTCAATGAAACATCAATTTAGCAAAACTACAGAGGCCTTCAGGGAAATGGGGGAAAAAAAAGAAAAGGAAAGGGAATTCTCTGAGATAATAAGCAAAGTTAACAGTCCAAATCGATCCATTCTTTTCCTACCTGATCTTGTTGCCTTTGTCCTGGTTGCAGATGGGTAACAGATCCAGTAAGACTTTATAGAAGTAACGAAGGGTAAAGTCTATGCCCATCACTGCAACCGCATAACCAGGCGCCATCTGAGAGCTATAGACAGAAGACATGAAGAGAAAGGAAACATGGAGATTAAAATCTGTGGAAATGAAAATTTCAATTGACCTATTTGTTGAATTCAGTTACCCTGTGTAGTTATATATATAATTATTATTATATAATATATAATTACTCATCGACCTACAGGTCTGTGTAAAAGCTTGATTACACAGACCTGCAGGTCTATTAGTAATTATAGTAGTAATTAGAAATGTAAATGTTGAACCACAGTAAACAAAAAAAAAAAAAAAGAAGAAAACACCAAAAACACACCCTAAAACATTCACCGGCAGGTTTGTTAGAAATCTGTGCTCACCACACACTGTTTGTTATGCCCACTGAGCCAGTCAACAACAAGATTAATCTTGACTTATCACACACACTCGCACAGATGTTTGTGTTTCTACAGAATGCTTGCATGGACTGTGGTAAACAGTTTGCATTGTACAGCTGTAAGCATCGCAGTGGCCTTTGCAGTGAGAGGCAATTTAAACTCAGTGAACAAGAAACAAATAATTTAATCTCAGCCCAGGAAAATATTTTGCAACCATTTCAATGGCAACTGGCCAAATTGAGCTCAATTTCTTATGTTTTTGATCAGACTAACATGTTTAATGCAATGATTTGTTCATTTTCTAGTGTTATGTAATCATGCCAACTGACTTAACAGCCCTAAGGCAGAATTGGACAATCTCAATCAGTTTCTTTCAAATTATTTCCTGTATTCATAGATCAGTCTCAGTGAAATTACTTCTGGACTGAGACTTGCTGCCTAAGACAGCAAAGTCAAGTCAAGACAATAATTAGTGTGGTTACATGTGGGCCATCGGATCGGATTAATGGCTAAATTACGATAAGAGTCATTCAGTTCATGTAACAAGCTTAATGTGACAAGAGATCGAATCGGATCGGATTACTTGCGATCGAGTTAAGACTCGATCCAAATGCCCACTGAACGTGCCTGGAGACGACAGTGGATCGGATCGAGCGTTCTGCGCATGCTGGAGATTTTTTCCCGCCATCGTTACCCGGAAGTCGAAGGAGATGATATTACTGTTGTTGTCGCCGCCGTCAGAAAGAAACCAACAACGCGATGGAGAATGCGCCGTTGTGCATCGTGTTTGTTCCATAACGAGCTCATCACAAATGTAGAGGGACGTAGTTTCATCTTGCTCTTCGTTCGCCATCTTTCTCGAATGCCTTAGTTTTATTGTTGTTGGTGGTGAAGACGTCAACCAGAAGTGGTTCTATTAGCGATAGTTGAAATGGGAACAGCGCCACCTATCGGACTGCAGTATGACATGCTTTGTGCCAGTGATTCGATTCATTTACCGCCATGTAACAAAGGATAATTACCCTCAGATAAGGAGCATAACCCAACTATAGCTATGATCGAGTTAATCTCATCATGTAGACCCACTGAGTGTCTTGGCTGACAACAACAATGAAAAAGACTTACCAGATGAGTCACTCAATGCTCCTTTTATGAGAAAGATACTCGAGGAAATAACACTTGACTTTTACTCATCACACTGTGGTAAAATTACTACTTTTTACCTGGAGGCATGAATAGTGTGGCTGATGGTAACAACGTAGCCCGCCCCGCCAACATCCAGGTACGGCCCTGTGAAGGTGATGAGGCCAGGGTTGGCCACAGCATGCTGGTACCTACCCAACACACAATCAGAGTGTTACATGATAAACCTGAGACCATTTCACTCTCTGCTCTGCTCTGTACTTGGATATAAAGCCATTTAAATTCAAAACTGCCCCAACGACACAATCAGCTTGTGGAACGTCAAGGTTAATTTCCCAATGAATATTTATCAAATCATGTGTAAACCTGATGTGAGCATCATCCTTTTATCCATTTAGTAACATAACCTGACTTCAGCCATGAAAGGAGATGCTTTCAGAAGCATTGTTCTTTTTTAAGGGAAACCCTATCTGTGAGAGGTAACAAATTTCAACAAAAGACCCGTTGAAAGATTCCTCAGAAAAACACTACCTGAAACTGAAAAGAAGAGGAATTCGCTAGCTTTGAGTGTAAAACACAATCTAAGTGTCATATCATGAAATCTAAGTTAAATTGAAGCAAGTAATGCAGGTTGGACATTTGGAAAGCAGAACTTTTGAAATGGGCTTAACTGTAAATGTAGAACTATGAAAAAGGATCATTTAATGGTTAATACAAGAAAGCGAAGAGGTCACTGGTAATGGGCCCTGAAAGGTGTCCTTATGGTCATCTAACTGAGGTCAAACACAAGAACTAAAAACAATTTCATGAAAAAAAATCACAACTTTACTGAAATCAATGAAGGATCATACACATTTTCTTCAACTCCTGCCAACCCAAAACTATTCAAAACTTCCTTTTGCTCTCCTAAAACACAGCGATGCACACACACCTTCACTCTTTTCTTGCCCCCCTCTTTACACCCTACAAAGTAAGCCTCACCATTGTCTGCGGGTCGGGTCGAATGCTTTGTCCATTAGTGATCCTGGGTAAATCCGGAGCACCCCGCTGGGCGTTGCTATGTAACGCCGCACAATGTAGCAGTTGAGGCTACTCATTTCCATTAATGTCATCCACTCATCCGTGACGTGACTGGTCGCCATAACCTCATTCCTGACAGAGGACTGCAGAGGGGAAAAGATGGAGGGATGGATGGATGATGAGAAAGGAAGGGAAGGGTGAAAAAAGAAGTGAGTAGTGAAATCATTTAAACAATTTGGGGGGGGGGGGGGTGTAAAAGGAAAGAGTGTAAAAGTTTCATCTGATATTGGCTCTCTTCTAAAGAGAGAAAAAAGTATCATCAAGAAATTCCAAACACACCAGCTAAGATACCCCAGCATTAGGGGGACAGTCCAAGTAGATTTGAACCAAAATCCTCTGAAAAATCCCACCCCACAACCATTCTGAGACAACCCTCTACATTTGAAAGGGGTGATGAGGTCACTGGAGGGGGTCTTTAAAATGTAGCCTGGGAATCTGTGCTGGGACTGGGGTTTGGAGTTCAAACTAACTCCCCCCAAGACAGGAATGCACACAGAATGCCAAAACCCATGTGGGGCTTTGTCCCTTTCTTAAAGATCCAGAACATAGTTTCCATTTTTAGGAAACTATAGCTGCAGTGTCAGCAGCCTGAAAAGACTGACATGCTTGTCAGATGTGGCAAGAAATAAGATCTACAAGATAAGAAAGGGTTAAAGGAAATCAATTCCAATAACCTCAGGCATAAATCTTGTGTATGGTTGTAAATATGCATAAACGTGTTTATAATCTGACCCCAAGACAGTGCATGCGGCATATATTTGTTAGGTAAACAAGATTAACCCCTAGTGTTTGAGTGTGTGTGTGTTCTCAGGTTGGGCCTTGCTGGGAGCTGCATTTATGTATGTTAAATGGCTTTTGTGCTGGTGTACCTTGAGGCCTGGGTTGGCTATGAGCCTTGTGTTATCGCTCAGGTAGGCTGTGTAGTGCTCCACCATCCGCTTTGTTTCTGGCTGACTGAGGTGCTCATAGGGAGAGGAGAAACTACCAGCTGCCAGCATCACTGTGGGTGACTCTGAGAAACAGACAGGAAAGGGACAGTCAGAGAAGCTAAAAATTAAAGTTTTTAGACAAAGTTTGTCCCAGGTCTTTTGATTTAGATTATTTTCTTACCGACAGTGGCGAGCTGCTTGAAGTGCAGGCAGGAGCTGGGCTGACCCAGCAGATCTAAACGATGGTAGAGCAGCTTGGAGCTGGGAGCTGTGTTCAGGTTCTTCAGGTGCTTCACTGGGATCTCTGGCTGCACGTACACAATGCACAGGATGAAAGATGTGTCCTGGACCTAGGAGACAAAACCAGGAGAGAAGGGAGCTGAATCTAGATTTTAAATTCAGTCAAGTTAAGGACCTAAACCTGTGGTTAGCTCTCAGCTTTGAGCTCCTTCATCCCCTTAAAAAGCTGAATCTGAAGGTTCCCTGAAGGTTCCCTTCCACATTTTTTGATCTTCAAATAAGGGTCCTAAAATTAATGGTTACTGTGGTTTTGAAACACTAACCAAAAATGAGGATATTGTGAATTTGTCAAGTACTATTTTTAGCCATGGATTAACTCATTATGACCTCAGGCTTTGTCTACATGAAGACTTTCTGGAAAACAGAAAGCTGTCCACCAAAACCTTCAATTTCTCAGCAACTGAGAAAACAGAAAATCAAATAAAACACTTGGAAAAGCTGAACCTTCTGCTTTCATTGTAAACTACTGAATTTATCTTCGTGTCCATAATTTTTTTCTAATCAAAGTAGCTTATTTGTCTTAAATACGTCATTGTAATACCTGCACTTCAACAGGCTTGAAAATGACTTGAACCAAATTGATACATTTGGTGAGCAAGAACCCAATTCATTGAAATACAGTGACAGCAATGTGCACCTCGTGCTCAGTGATTTGCTTTTAGGAAGATTTGGCAAACCACAGAGCACTACGGAACAGAGGAATAAACAATATTACACTTTAGGGTTCATTTATTGGTGTCTTTGCTCTTTTAATGGGATTAGCCAACAGAACAAAAGTGAGCGGCTTTATTATCCAACATCAACATGTTCCCATTGTTAATGGGTGTAAACTCATCTGAAAAATATACTAAATGAGAAACATCTGATTCTTCTCGGCTTAATCTTCTTTTTCCACATCTGTAAATATTCTTATATTGTGTTGATGGTTAATAACTGCTTGGATAAAATATTCCAAGTATTTCAAGTATTCAGTCGAATGTGATGTTCACTACATGAACTATGCTCCCATTTACAAGAAAGTAAAAAAATATAAAAGGTTGTATTGTTTTGGGGTGTAACTAACTTGTGATTGACATTCCATAAATCCCTTAGGATGCAAATAGAGAAAGTCGATGTGACATACTTTACTTTTTAAACCTAATATCTTCAGGATATTGAGCTGATCAACACAGAACAGTATCGATGCATCCCACTGACTCTATTCCAGTTTCATTAAAAGCACATGCCAGCCAGAACCCCACAACCCTTCCCTTCCCTTCCAGCTAGGTTTTTAACAGCCTTTACACACAGTTTTCTCTGCTTCAGGCAAACAGGAATGCATCCAATTTAGCAGCCGCTTTTATCACAATGATTTTAATTGAAGAGTCGGTGTGCCCTCACAATCTATATTTTTAAATCATGCAAACTGTTTGACATACGGCTAACCGTTTTCACATACATCCGAGAGGCTCCAAACACTCGAGAGGGAATAAAAGACGATCCACTCTTTAGCAAAAGTTTTTCAGCCAAATTTTTGTTTTACTTTAAAAGCACAAAAAACCTGGAATTGTTTCACACTATAAAAGCCTGGACTGGCATGGCAGACAACAAATTCTCCTTGACTGTTTTTCCAACACCAATTTTGACTTTTCTGGCTCTGAAAAGGTCAGTTAAAAAAAAAAACAGTACCCTGCCAAGCTCCCACCAAAGGTGACATATTTGAACTTCAGTGACTGTGTGAAAAATAAACAATAAAAAAAACCCACACACATGTCAAAAGCAGTGAAAAAGAGGTTGAAGCGAAATGCCTAAATTAAACGTGATATTTCTGCTCCTGCCAAAAGAAAAATAAAACAAATCAAAATGTCAGAAAGCAAAAAGAATCTGAAATGATGTTGCTGCTGTCCTGTTGCCATTTGTTACTTCAACATGACACTTCTGGGCCTCTGAGGAAAATCAGATTCGAGGGTTAGGCAGTTGACGGGTAATGAGAGCGCTTGGTTTTTATTACACCGACTAATTTGAGGTGGTGGAGGTTTGGTGGAGATGTAAAGACTGGGAGCAGAAACCTCTATACCGCTTTT
Organism: Leuresthes tenuis; assembly: GCF_036924035.1. Classification (NCBI taxonomy): domain Eukaryota; kingdom Metazoa; phylum Chordata; class Actinopteri; order Atheriniformes; family Atherinopsidae; genus Leuresthes; species Leuresthes tenuis. The sequence goes on along the minus strand of NW_027325361.1, from coordinate 8,390,297 downwards.
AGAGAGCGGTGAAGTAATGACGAGGAGCTTTAGAGAGAGAAGCAAAAGAAGTAAATCAAATCGATATTATTCCAAGCACAACAATGGTGGCTGGTCCAGAGACTGACTGTGAGAACTTGTACTGCTTCAGGGGAAAAAACTTCTGCTAATACTCTTTTTGCTATTGCTGACATTGAAATGAAAATACTGAATGATGTTACATAATTTTTTTTTGTTTGTTTTTCAAACAACAGCAAAGAGTAAAATCATGCACACATGAAGAAATAATGTTGTATGAAATATAAGACCATCTGTTAAAATAGCATTTAAACGTATGGATGTACATTGAGTGCTGAAGTAGTGTTAATACAGTATACCAGTGACCACATGCTCTTTGTTTGGTCTCTTTACAGTCTAAAAGAACACCTACCAGTTTCCAGGCGTAGCTGACGTTGTATGCATCTTTGCTGTTGTCCCTGAGTCGGTTGGTGTGCCAGGACAGCGAGGAGTTTACTGGCACGGTAATGACCTGACTGCCCAAAGGGAGGCTGCAAAAGAAATACACTTTAAATCACAAAAATGGCCTCAAAAATTGACCCATATAATATCATGAGTGCACCCTTTCTTGTTTCAGTCATTTTCTTTGGTTTCCTTACTGCTCCTCATTTTTCTTACCCGAGGATGTTCTGTCGGGCAGCAGGGAATCCTGGGATATTCTCATAGTGGATAATATCTGTGTGCAGGGGAGGCTCCGTCATCAGGTAGGGCCTCGTCAGCGATGGGTGCATCAAAGTGTACCCTATGACATTGTACACATTTTGGGATTTCAGAGAAGCAAAAAAAAAAAAAAAAAAAACTGATCAGCTAAGGATATCAGGTTCTGACTTTATGTTTAAAACAACAGCAGCAGGGTATTTACTACAGTGGACATTAAAAAAATGACTACTCGTGCCATTTTCTTTGTGTAGTATTATGCCTTTGTCTGCCAATTAACAAATTACAGTCAAATCGTTTGGAGTTTGTTTGAATTAAGTGGCAAAGACTGATTCCAGGTGACAACAATGTTAGGCTTGAACGCATCTTAAAAATGCAAGACACTGCCACTGCAGATATTGATCTGGTTTGTCACCCATATAAGGTATTTTCTGAACTGACCTCCTCTGGAAAGTTTAAAATGAATGTGGAATGATGGCTCCTAAGTTGGTCAAACAGAATTTCTGTTAGTCTCGGTAAGGCCACCTCCTTTTCAAACCATACCAGCGTAGGAAACGGATACACTTTACTCTAAAGCAGGATGAAGTTGACAATTCTTGGTTTTCAGTAATACAAGATAAGATTTTTGATTGTGGCTTCTTCCAATATTCATCTATGAGAGGCTGTTGCATCATACTAGAAAATGTATTATCTTACACAGTATATGGGCTTAATAACTGTAGCACATGCTACAATTAAAATGAGAGAAACCTCAATCCAAATCCTTGCAGTACCTTCCACTGAGCTAAACTATAACATCTAAAAGTCAAACTGTTTTAAAAGAGCTTGCCTGATTCTGATCAACACAGACAGTCGAAAAAGTCTCTACTAGTTCAACTAAATGTTCCCTATGCAAAAATTATTTCAAATGTTCTATTATTTCTGGGTCTTTCGTCTTGACGCCTGTTGTCAGCTGCATATTTTAGCACTAATTGGCAGCAGATGATTTGAACGCCATCTTTAATGGGACTCATTTGTCCTCATTTGTGGAGGTTCAGCACTAGTGCAGTAATAAGCTACAATTTGTTGGCATATTTACAATGGTAATAAAGTCAGAAAGGGACTCATTGAAAGGTGCGACAAAAGGAGCAAAATTCATACATGCAAAAATGTTTTGACAGCAAACAATTCACAAGCTGAACATTTTTTCAAGGCTTCCAGGTGAGTAAATGTAATCTACTCAGCAGAAGCTTTACGACTCCATCATGCCCCATCTCTTTCCTTTCCCTACCACCTTCTAAAATCACAACTGTCAAGTCTCCCACCTGTCCTTCACTGCAGTTCTCTTCAAAGATGCTCATAAACTTAGGCAGCTTTTCCCTTAAGCATCAGTTCAATCCCTCCTTGTTCATGTCTCTGATTAGCATGACACCATCTACAAGACCCAAAACTACACATGTATTATGTAATGTTAGTACAGTTTCCGCAACTAATCAACACATAAAGCTGCACCTAACATTCCTGTCCTCTAGATGAATACCTAAAAGCTCTTGTGCCAACATTCATTTCTGGGATCTGTCGTGCAAGTTCTCATCGTGCAATGCTAGAATTCGTGTTTTCACTCACCAGGAAAAATCCCCCTGACCACTAATGTCACGTCTCTTTGGGCCCACAGAGCACAACCTGTGCAGCACCAGTAGTTGAGTCAAAATGCCTCTCAGCTGAGGCCAAAACAAACCTGGACCAGACATAGGCACTAACCATCCGGCACCGTGGCAACGCACTGAGGCATGGCTAAACATTAAATGCTAAAGAAATGCCAGCACTACCTAGAAGGTGTCAATCATGCCTAATAAGGAATATTATAGCTGTGAAGGAAGATGAGACAGAAAAAATAAAGTGGAATATGTGGAAGAAACCCAAAAAACATGACTTAAACATTATCAAATAAAAGTCTGTTTTCTTAACTCATGTTTGTTAGGTGAAAATTTCATTAAAAAAAAAATAATCAAACCAACATGTGACCATGGTTTGTTCTGCTGTTTTTGATCACTTGCCTGAAGAAAATGGGCTGAAAGCATGCTTAAAGCCTCGTGGAAGAGATGAGGGACCAACAGAAATGTTTGCACTCAGCTTATTACTTCATGTGCATGTCTGTGTGACTGACCTTTGTTGTCAATAAGAAAGGTGTATGAAGCCAGGGAGTCTTGGTAGTAGGTGACATCTTCCAGGATGTAGGCCAAGTTTACATCCACCCCGACGACGCCCAGGAGTAGGTTACCAAAGTAGCACGGCCGGCTCACGGTCATAATAAAGCCTTGTGATAAGGAAATTAAGTTGATTAAGAAAAAAACTTTTCAGACTAAAACTTTAAGTAGCTTCATGTCAGCTCAGAGTTTGTTTTTTTTTTAATCCAGCCTGGCCCACACTACTCACCATCTCCCATTGGGTCAGCGTAGGGCAGGCTGAAGCGGGCCAGGTCGATCATGCGATTGGGTAGGTTGATGTAAAAGCGCCCCACCGTCGTCTCCAGGTTGCTCAGCTGGTTCAAAACCATCATGCTGCCCTTCACCACCGGCATCATGAAAGCTCCTGCTGATCCAGAAGAGGACGCAGCAGAGGATCGCTCTCGGTCGAATATTCTGTCCACGCCATACTTCAAGGAATTCTGCTCTGCGAGGTCTCTCAGGAAGGCCAGTTCCTTCAAGCCTGTAACACCCTCTGAAGGGGGAAGAGGCGGGAGTGGTACAGAAATTGAGTTGCGGATAAGAGAAGCCGAGTCAACGACGGCATTTGTTTGATTTAATCAAACAGGAATATTAGGAACAAATCTGTAATTGACGGCGTGCTTGCAGCCCTATTGAGGAGTGTAATTGTGCCAATGAAACGAGGAGGGAGTGTCTGAAAGGCAGCTGAAAAGAGTAAACAGCTCTTCACTAGAGAGTGCATGACTCAAATTCCTATTACAAAAGGCACCCTTCTCCTCTCTTTTCCCTCTGGCTGTAAAAAAACCCCAAAAAAACAATTACTTCAAGGAGCTAGAAGAAATTACATTCCTGCCCCTAAAGAGTGACTAAATCTAAAGCATTTCTTCTGATGAGAAGTTTATTTTAAGAATAATTAACCTCACGCGGATCACATGGTTGACCAGCAAATGGAGTAAACTGCAGTAAATTGGATTATAACAGATGTTGCAACGTCAAATCTCCCAAAATGTTTCGGCATTAGTTGCAGAGATTTTTTTTACACGCAGGCCTTAGCTTGTAGTCCTGTGTGATTATTTCTGAGCTTCGCTCGCACTGTCCCATGCTCCCGTCAAGCCCAGCTGTCCTCTGTCAAGCTCAGAGATCATGACATTAATGAATCCCTCCCTTTAAAGAAAATATACAGCTCAGATGTTAATGCGCACTTCAGACCTCATCTTTCCAGGCATCATAAGGTCATTCAGGGGATGGATGGATTGATGGATGGATGGCAAGCTCCTGCAGCTGTCACCTGGAACATTTGGCATCCCACAGTCCATTGGGAAGGACAGAGCAGAATGACTGCCAGCGCCCAATCAGTGACTGGATTACAGCAGAATCCTTTTTAATGCCAAGGCTCTGCTCTTTTGATCACCACGCTGGGCTACAGAGTGGAGGCGATGTCGCCATGGGTAGCAGCATCAAATGAAGAAAAAAAAAAAAAGGAAATTCTGCTGACGCCCCAAGGAATTATTTATTATAATTTATGAGGGAGAGGCACTACCTGCTGTTCATACTTGTACGGGTATAAAGATTGTGACACAAGACATGATTTAAAAATTGACGCAGTTCTATATAGGGCTGCCACACTATTTTAATAGTCAACGAATCACCGATTATTTTTTTCGATTAGTCGACTAATCGGATCATACGTAAATTGAATGTAAAACATACAGCTTATCGCACCAGGATGCAGCTGCTCTTATATAACCATCATTATCTTTCAGCTTAAAGTGTTTTAGGTATATGTTAACTAAAAAAAAGAGAATACATAGTTCATTAACCCTTTAATGAAATATGTAGCTTATTGCAACAAACAATTATTTAACAGTGGAGCAAACACACAAAAATAAATACTTAAGGTTTTTTTTAAGGTTTTTCTTTCCTTCATTTGTCTCTGGCATCAAACATGCATTTAAATCCAATGAGGTAGGCACCTGAAACCAAGGAATTATTCACAAAAAGTTGTGGTCTCACTGACTCAAATATAACACCAACATGTTCAGTATGGACTCAGTCAGGACATTTGCTTGCTGAGGTGTGCATGTAGCTAGCTTTGTAACAAAGCCGTCCATTGAAGATGGAAGTACTTTTTTAGCACTGAAACGGAACGTTAGAAAACATTAGCGTTCCTATTCAAACACATCAGTGTTATAATGTTACAGAAAACCCATGAAATATGTGTGCTAAGGCTAATTAATCAAATCGTCATCGTTAATGTTAACGTTTACAGCTATCAATAAGTGTAAGTAGCAAGTTAACTCTCTGTTTACACTAATTTTAGCAGCTAACTAGCCAGTTTACCTTACCAAGATGACGGTCCCTCTTTACAATCAGCCACAACAACATGCTTCCTTTTCAGGTGCTCGTGCATCGTCGTTGTGCTGCAGTGGAAGGCAAGTTCTGCCTTGCAGATATTGCATTGCACACATTTGTCTTTTTTGTTTTCTTAAAATGCTCCCACACTTTTGAGCTCCATTGCTGTGTAGCCATGATACCAGAGCCCGTCTGGTTTAACTTTCTGTGACATCACGGCTGAGCCCGGTTACCACTACTGCGCATGTGTGTCAAGGACAGAAACCAGACGCAGCAGTGGAAGGTGCCGCAGCAGCTTTGAGAGAAAAACAAAGTTTGAAAAAGAAAAAGAAAAAAAATTACGCTTCGACTACTAAATTAGTTGTCGACGATTTTAATAGTCGACTAATCGTGGCAGCCCTAGTTCTATATAATCAAAAAACAAATTTCTGTTTTCTCATTAAATAGCACTGTGTATTCTGAGGGTCAAGAAAACATGCTGAATGTTGTCTCTTCATTATTAAACATCTCTAAAGCCAGCTTTTTTTAAAACCTGCCTCTCTCTCTTTCACACACACACACACACACACACACACAAACACACAACTTTGCATTGTAGTACTGACAGACTGCTGATCTCCTTGAACAATCAGCACTTCACATTTGGCAGGAGATGCAGTGAATAAGACTCCCACACCCACGGCAGGCCTTTCAGCATCGTGCAAAAGCATCAGCAACAAAACAAACGTGTTTTTTTTTGTTGTTTTTTTTAATATGCAATGCTAATAAACTCAGAGCACGAGAGATTTCTGCATCCTTTTCATCATCTCCCTTTAAAGAGCCAAGGTCCTATGTCAGTCACACACAGTGAGCAGCACGCCCTTTGAAGTCTCACTCTCTTCTCTCTTAGATGTACCTCATTTCCATTCTCCAATGCAAAAATGATTTGTATTGATGGTGGACTAATGCATGCACAACAGGAACAAGCGTATGTGTGTGGCAGAGGGAGGTGGGCATTGGAAGAGGCAGATGGATGGAAAAGGACAATGAAAGAGAAAAAAAGAAGAATACACACCTCACACCAACACACACACAGAAAAGGAGGTTTCAGAACATCCATTACCATTAGTTTTCTGTTGAGCACACTGTACACAAGAAAAGAAAGTATCTAGTGCCTGGATATTAAATACACGCACAGAAACAGCTCCCAGCAGAGCCTAAAGGGAACAAGGATCTAACTATTGTAGATTCTTTGTCACTTAAATCACCTCAATAACACACCTGTTTTTCTGTAGATAAAACTGATCAATGCTGGTACTTAATTTCACAGCTGGACTGAATTCCCATCAGAGTACATAGTCAAATCAAGTACAGCAACTTTTGTAATAAATGTAAGGCAATATTCTCCTCCTCTCTATGATTGATGGACTTATCTGATTGTTACTTGTCGAATAATTATTTTAATCCATCAGTGTTTGTTTACATTCAAATAAAAATAGATGGAAATTTGATCTGATCTAAAACAAACGGATTCAAATCAAATTGTAATTGTAGAGGGATAATGAATTTATGCCCCCTTCACTTTCAAAACTGTCATCAAGTAGTTGCAGGAGAAAATATGAGCCTTGTTGAATAAAGCCCAGCAGCTGAAGATGAACAGTGTTTGCATTGGTGCATATTCCAGGTGAAAGGAAAAACAGAAATGTTGTAATTGTGAGCAACTTACCATTCATTAGGGCGTAGGTGAGGATCATGACAGAGTTGTTGAGATGTCGGTTCTCCTCCCTGACCACACTGAGAGTGGCTCTCTTCTCGTGCTCTGACGACTCTCGAGATGTGATACCAGAAGATAGGTAGATGATCACCATGTCTGTGGCTGATAGACGACATGAAACATGTCAGACAGAGTGCTGAGACAGTTGATTATCATTATCATCTCTTTAAGACAGAGGCCAACAAAAATAGCAAAATAGGGGGTGGGGCTAAACTCAATCTCTGAAACGGTCACAATTTTTCTCACTGGTACTCTGTTTGCTGAGACTGCTGGTGTTACGGAGCAACTGGAAGGCCTTCTGGAAGCCAGATGCATGTTGGGTGGCTCCATCAGAGGCCTTGATGTTGGAGATGAAGGTGCTCATCTTCCTCTTGGTCTCGCTGGTGGCAGGAGATAGTAGACTCTTATAGCACTGGTCTAGAGAGCAGGAGCGAACCGTCTCTGCCACAGACAGGATGGAAATCTGACGAGAGCAAAAATTAAATCAAAACAATTATATTTGGTTCAAGTAAAAAGCAACAACTCTCCTTGATTTCTAATATTTATATTGTTTAATGAGCTATAAGATCAGGGAGGTCTGAATATAACTAATATTTAATACAGAAACAGAAACTGGTGTCTTTTACAAACCTTGTCATGTTCATCTATGGCGTTAAGGATGACTAGCGCTGAGTCCCGTGCAATCTGAAGCTGGGTGTCAGTGACAGACGCTCCATGGTCAACCATCACCACAATGTGTTTAGACTGTGGGCGCACTGCAGAGACATACACAGGCCTGCAAAAGAACATATACAAGCAGGTATGGCATTTAGGTGGACAGTACAATCACAAGCACACACTCAGCAGGTGTTCAGCTTTGAAGGAGGTTCAATGCTTTCTCCACTTCACGCTCTCATCACAGAGTTAATAATCCAAAACATTTGCAGGGGAAACCTTCAAGCTTCAAGGTTCATGACAGGATTTTACTGTACAGTTAATACCACTGTGTTCCGGTGTGATAAAATATGATATAAAGTATATATTCCTCTGCCCTAAAGAACAGCAGCAACATCAGTCAAGTTTCTCTGAATATAAACGCCAATATAATTTAAAGATGTATGTATACATATAGATATAGGCTGATGAGAGGAAAGCCTCCTATGTAAGGATTAAACCTACTGTTGCCTGAAGAAGGCAAACTTGTCGACAAGCTATTTGTTTTGTTTGCAACTAATTTCAAAACTAAAACTGAATGTGGATCCTCTGTACAAATGGCATACCAGAGGGTCTAAATCTATCATTCTGACCTATGTGAAGATCTGATGACGCAGTTTGCTTAGCTTTTAAATATGTTGAATCCATATTTCTTATAGAGCTCTCATACTTCTTTGGTTAAGATGACCATTTGAGGGGTTTGACCATTGGTCACTGAGCATTAATACAGAAGTATAATAAGCAGCGGGTAGTCAAAGCCTCTGTGTGTGGTCTGCAGAATAAGGAGACACCAGCACAGGGCAAAGAAGGGGAGCAAAGTACTCACAAAGCCTTATTCACACCAGAGGCAAGCAAAGCAACGTCATTTCTCCCGTGGATGTTTGCCAGGTTGCCGATTTCAACAGCAGCAAGAAAAAAAAAGAAAAGATGTCATGAAAGAAGAGAGATGATGTAGAATATATAAGGGAGCAGGAGAGAGATGTCTTTCAGCTGGGGTTTAAAAAGAAAACCCACAACACTGGAGGTGTGAAATTCCAACGGACTTTAGTGGTACAAAGCCACATTCCTGCTGAGGGCATGTGTGGTCGTGGTGTATGAGGGCAGCATGCCATGAGCATGCCCTCTGGGCCACCCCCAGCAACTGAGAGAGGAGCAGTGAGAGGGTGGGTGAGGGTGATGAGGATGAAGGCAGAAACAAGCTGTTCTAGCTTGTTTTGACAGCCAGTCTGTCCCGGTTGTCTGTGCCACATATACATTTGGTAGCAACTTCAATATTTTAGTGTCTATTTAATATTTGAATATCAAAAGTAGAAAACTCAAGGTGATGTTGTTCTATACCTGCTGCGGTGCTCGTAGTTTGCTTTGCATTGGAACTTGTGGGCAGGGAAGACGGTGAAGATGCCCTCCTCTGAGCTGAAATACTGCCATTTTATCCCTGGATTGGACTTCAGGTTGTCAGCCAGCACTGAAAGGGAGAGGACAGAGAGACAGAGAAAAATAATGAAATCAGTACACATTAACAGTAAAGAAAGAAGACTTAACAGGAAGAGGAAAAAGCAAGAGGAAAACAGATGAGTAAGTGAGCTGTTTTGTTATTTTGAGAGTTACTTGCGTTTAAATTGAACCTTTACTGTTGTAAAGAACCCCAATTTTTTTCTGGAAGGAATCGTTTTAAGTTCTGAGGTTAATCGTGAGTACAAAAGGAATCAGAGTGAAAGCACTGACACGATGAGATCTGTCAAAAATAAACATTTCATGTTCTGATGTAGATTTTCATTCCCCCTAACCACCTGATTAGGGCAACAATGAATGATAGTATTTATAAGTGTATCTTTGTCAAATTGTCCCTCATGCCATTCATTTATGTAGTGTAAACTGAATAATTTTAAAATTGAATGTAACTAATCTTAACAGACAACTTTGCTTTAGCTTTGAGAATATCAAACAACACACATTTAATATAACAGTAGAGGCATGTGTATTTCGGTACTTAAAGGTATTAAAGTATATTAGACCAATCTGTGTCTTACAGACAGTAGACAGCAGTCAGAGCGCTCTCAATTTGGGGAATTAAAAACCTATTAATTCAAAAGTGGTTCAAGCGAAATCTGTATTGTGGATTTTTGTACCATGTTGCTTCTGCACTAGACAGTTGTATACTTTGTCACTACATTTTCCTCAACCATAGAATGTCTGTGTTGAAACACAGACCATGTTACATTCACAAATTCCCTGGCTTTTAGCTTGGCTCAACTGTCAGGAATCCTTTCTGATTTTTCAAACCGAGAGCTCTCTCAGTGTTGTTTACTTCAGGTAACCCTCTTTGAAAAGTAAAAGAAAAAGTCAACTGTGTAGGATTTGGCAACATCTAAGAGCACAGATTTCCACCAATTGAATACCCACTGCATACTCCAAATTATAATGGGGACCAAAAATGTGAAAGATATGTGCTAGAGCCAGTGTTTAGTTTGTCCCCTCTGGACTACTGTAACACTACCCCAATCCAATGGTGGCAGGTTGAGAAGGATGACTTTAACAGTTTTTGGATGCAAACTGTTTTTCTTTTCTTTTTTTTTTTTTCTTAAATGGAAACTAAATTTTCATTAGAGGCGGTTTTAAAATCACATTTTATGTATTTAGAAGGAACACAACAGTCTCCAAGGTTTGACTTGGGGACATTAAAATTTTTGCTGGATGTCATAACCTTTCATATTTTTTTTTACTGGTCGTAGCATATAAGATGCTATGCAAGCCTCTTTATTCAAGCCTTGTAAGGAATCAAATATTACCCTTTATGTCATAAAGTGAGAACACGTCCCGCTACTGGTGAGGGCACTGTACATTTATTACATCTGTTTTCTGGATTTTGCCTGAAATAGCAGCCAGCTATAACATCAGCAGAGACATGGGGCTTATTTGCTTAAAGCTATTAGTGACATTTTGTTTATGAGTCAATGAATCAATAACATCTTCTTAGTGATACCATCACAAAGCCAACTATTTCTTTTTCGTTCGCTGCAACACAACACAGCCTTTCATGAAAAATACCAGGAAGGAGAAGTGGGTGGAGTTACAGGTACAAATAGAAACTCTGGGCCTATAACAAGGCAAAAACAGAGGAACAGCGTGCACTCATCAAAGTAAGCCTTATTCAAAGAAACAGTGCACCTAATGAAACAACTTTTCATTAATCAAAAGGCACAAAATTTGACCAACTGTGGCTCATCCAATTACCTCAAGTCCTCAAACAGGATATCGAGCTAATTATTTTGCACTAACTCAACAGCCTTCATGGAATACATTGTAAAATTGGTTGAAACGGTTAATAAACATGTCAGTTGCAGTATATAGCATTAATACAAAATGCTTCAGTTCTTTAAACCACATAAGAATATAAATTCTTCTTTGCATAGAAATAAATGTAATCTGACATTTAGTCTGTTATTATGTTTTCATGTAACCACCAGGTAGTTTGCCATTTTGTTAACTATTTGTTTGTTTCCGATGGTGGTTTCTGTGACCTGGAATAGGATTTCAAATGTCCTCTTAATTACGTTTACTCCCATTGCCAGACATGCTAACTACATCCTTGCCGTTCAGCTGGGTCTACATAGTCCCACAATGTGGTTCTAGGCTTGTGGCCACACTGAATTAATCACCTGCAAAAGCGAACTTGATTTTACCTCATCTTTTACGCTCTTTTTGTCTCTTTTGGACTAGTAAAGCACTTTTGGACAGTAAAACACAAGAAAAAATACCCAACAAATATTAAAATTAAAGACAGACATTGAAGTTGCACACAAACCAATAACTGCCAAGCACTCTGAACAACAGAGCCAACACCAAAAAACATCCCTTTCCTCATTTTGTCGGCAAAATAGGACTTTATTGAGACACTGCAGGTTTGCCCATCGTATATCATCCTTGCCTGGTCAGTTCATCCATCTTTGTAGCTCATATAAACAGGAACCACTCAGTTGTGTTGACAGCAGAAGAAGGATAGTGTATACAGATGTCAGGTTACAGTGATCAATTCAGTCACCAATGTTTAAATCTATCAGAAACAGACGGACAAGGCAAAAAATAGGACCCACATGAGATCCATTTGCGCCAACCTTAAAACTTCTATCTGTAAATAGCATGCTTTGATATCTCAGAATTAAGACAAACACACAAAATGTTCAACTGTAACACAACACTAATTTGTAAATAACTGACTAGATATTGTAGAGGAATGGACTACTAATGCCACAGAGTGTATCCTCTTACATCATTAATTTAAATGTTTGGTTCTCTTGGGAATTTCAAAGGAGGATTGGTTATAACTCACTGAATTTGCAATACGCTACGACTCATAACAGGTAGTAGAAAAGAGGTGGCAATACATCAGAACTGAAATATTTGCTTTGCTCATGGCCCTTTCAGACAGAATACCATGGGATCCAAAATCAATGACATGCAACTGCTTGCACCATGGTTCATCACAGCTGAAGTAGATCAAGACAGAAATTCTACAGAGTTTGGGCTTAACCAGCAGTACAGCCTGAGAGCTCAACAGTAAGAGGCCATCCAACCTGGCACACAAGAAAAGAGCTAAATCCAGTCACTCTTTAGTTTTGTTTTCATGGTGGTATTTCACAAGACTAGAGCAAAATGTGTTCTGCTGGTTTACATAGACATAAAGTATGGATTTCACTAAGTCAACTGCAATTATCAAAATGTGTTGTGATATTAGAAATATAGGATAAAGGCATATAGATGGAAAATAAAAGCGAGTATAAGAGTAAATTGTAGGTCACAACAAAGAGAAATGGTTCAAATTGCTCATGAAGAAAGACAGAGTAAAGAATAAAGAGAAGAAATAGAAAGGAGAGAAGACGGATCAAACTGGTGCTGTACTCAAACTGCACTCAGCCCCTGTCATCTAAAATCTACCCGCCTTCTCTGCCCCACCTACTGGTATCAATACTGATGCCTTCCATATCCACCATCTTCCCCTTTCCTTCCCCAAAAAGCAAAATGGTAGATGAAAGGGAAGAATATGGAAGAAATACAGTTCAGTCTTGATGCAATTACTCCATTTCAATCAGCTCTCACCTCTCCCTTCTTTCCCTTCATTTATCATTCTCTCCTTCTCACTTATCCCTCACTCTACCAGCCACTCCTCCCTTCCGTCCGCAGCGGCGTGTTTAGACTGGGACTTAGACAAATGGGAGAGAATGAATACACTGGGAGTATGAGGGTCAAGAAGGGCTGAGTGTGAGGGACGAAGAGAGAAGAAGGGAGGCAGAGGGGTAACTTGAACTCGCCACGACAGGCTTGTAAGGAAAATAAAAAAACAGCCAATGGCGACGTGCTATGAATGGCAGTCATTATGAATGGTTTGCAGAGAGGGGATACTGGAAAAAACTACGAGGTGAATGCAGCGATGAGATGAGGATGGTGGAGGCTTTACTGAGAAAGATGAAAAAGCAGGACCAATATCTCAGGTGCAATGAAAGAGTCTGGTGTTCAGCATGCTTCAGATCAGATGTCTGTCAGTCATCCCGTTAGGAACGTGTTCTTTTAAGATTAGGCACTTCAGACACTCAGTTTTCTGAAATTATGAATGAAAATTTACAAGCAGCATGCATTAATAATTCACAATACTGCACAGTTAATCACTATTCAGGAAGTTGAACATGTTTGGGTACCTTTTGGTCTGACTTTGTTAAGGTAAAGCTTAACCTATAGTTCCACAGAGCACTGATATTAGGTTAGAAATGATTAAGACACTTTTCTGTGTATTAAATTGCTTAAAAACAAACAGACTTTACCTATGAATTAAACTTTATTTCTATTTTATTTCTGTAAAAAATGGTTATGAAATTGATTTATTTTGGTAAATACAATAAAATTCTTAAGATTTGACCATTTTACTAAGAATTTTGAAAACTAAATCAAAGAATAGAATAGAACTTGCCTGAAATAACAAACCAAGTTAGCAGGACAGAATTATTTCTGGAAAATTCAGCCTGCGTTAGTTATGAATGTTTGCTGTGCGGTTTGGTCCTGGAAGCACAACTTAACAGAGCAATGGCAGCAGAACAGAAAGACCCGCAGGGGAAAGTTGGCTTTCATATACCTTTAGTCAAATTGGTCCATTTTGTTCTTCATCAGATGCAGACGGACATGTGTGATGCAGACACATGGGGGTTTTACAAGGTATTACTCTGCAAAGCGCAATCTGGAATTTTAATAAATCTATTTTGGCAGCAGGGAGAACACCATCAAACTATCATCAGTGACGAGGATGGATGCCAACGTTACACATAGCAAACGTACAATTTCCGTCAATACAAACGATTTTTGGAAAGTGATGCAACTTCTATTTAAAGGAGAAGAAAAAGCTAAACAGAACAAAAAAGCCCTTCACAACAGGAAGATAAAACATATACTACCTGGAAACAACTGCAGACAAGAGTTCAAAGTCAAACAGAGCTCATTTGATCTCAGAGTGAAAACAACAACAGCAAAAAAAAAGCTTTTCAGATGAAAGGTTGAAAAGACAGGAAAGAGAAAAGGAAGAGAGCACATGAAAGACTTTAAAAATGTCTCTTTGGACGCGCAGAGTTCGTTTTAATCTCACATCAATGTCCTCCACTTTGTTAAAATTTCAGGAGCTCAGAGGAATCGAGGAGATGATACAACTTCTTCTTGAAAAACTAGTTGCCAAGGCAACTCCCATTATATTACTGCCCATTTCATCAACATTTATAAGAAAAAAATTGCAACGTTGTAATCTAAACCAGATCAGTTTATATACAAGCGAATGAGCATCCCTTGATTTGTTGTGTGTGTGTATGTGTGTGTGTGTGTGTGTGTGTGTGTGTTTGCGTGTGTGCGTGCGTGCGTGCGTGCGTGCGTGCGTGCGTGCGTGCGTGCGTGCGTGCGTGCGTGTTGAACAAACCTGAGTTGAGGTCTCGTCCGGGGTTGAAAGCTCGGCTGTTGACGGTGGGGGAGAGTCTGTCACAGCAGATGGTCTTGGAGACGTTTGTATTGAAGTTTCCATCAAACCTAAACACACACAAACAGGCAGCATTTGAGATTTTATAGAGCGTGTCCAAGTCATTTGTTAGAGGAGCGGCATCGGCTTTTCTCTCAGCGCTCACAGATTTAACACTCCACCATTTAGTCTATATAAAACCAACACACCTCTGACTTTATAGCAACGATGAATGTTTTTACTAAAAACCTATTGACTCAGATCTACCTGAATTAAACAGAGCCATGAAGTTAATGAACTAACATGAACCATCTGCAGAAACCAATAGACCCGGCTTGTTTCATTTCAGCTAAATTGTATTACCAACTGTATCATCTGTTGCCCAGACTTTGAATTAAAGGAGAGGTTATGGCTTGTGAATAATACTTTCCATGGAAAACTGCTTGAATTCTCCCAACAAAGCTAATACCCAGCTACTTGAATACATTCAGTATCAACAATGTTGAAACAAGGGCTGCTATTCTTGATTGGTAGATTCGAATCATCTAATAATGTCACCCAATGTGAGCTGTTGGTCTTAACTTTTTATTTATTCCTTCATTCCCCCTTAGTCACTATGAATACATTAAAGTTACTCCAGCAACAGAAAAATAAGCTTGTCTTACACTCAATCTACATTTAAACATTTTCCAGGCACTGGGATCTTTGGAGAGTCCCTTCCTCGACCAGGAGCTAAACTGAGGTCTGAGACAAATTGCTTTAACCCAAAAAACGGCCCTGGTACGAAGGTTGTACTTTTGTGATTACCTCAAATCTTCAGAGTGGGGCTTCCACTGCAGAAAACTTCTAATTAGTTAAGTCTTTCCACCTCAACTATTGAGGCCTGCTAATATGCAAGGACGGCATAATGTCAGTCAAGTGCATGAGAGACGCCACAAATATCCTGACTCACATCATCCATCCTCATCTGGAGTTGAAATAAATTAAAGATTAAAAGTCCACCTGCAACACTCCAAGTTGTTTCATCTCTAAATACTTTTCTCCATACACTGTACAACACCAGCTTAAAAAAAAGGTTGGGATGCTGAAAAACAGTAAATAAAACAGAGCACACTGATTTGCAAATCTCATAAAACATAAACTTTTCCTCACAATAGAACAGAGAAAACATATCAAATATTGAAAGTGACACATTTCACTACTTTGTGAAAACAGCAACATGTCTCAAAAAGGTTAAGGGGGAGTGTGGAGGGTGGGCTACAAAAAAACAAAGATTTTGCTTCAAATATTTACATGAACCAGACCAAACCAATACACAATAGAGCTCACAGTGATGAAGTGTTTGCTTGCTGAAATCTACTGTACTCCAGCTTATTTGGCATAAATCTATTCTAACATATAATGAGCCATAGACTTGAAATCTTTAATCAAACTGTTTCTCCACCACAAAGAAGACTGAGTGACTGATATAAAGAAATATGAGTAACTCGATTTCATTGTGTGCAAGGACATATGGTTGTAGTTACTAAAAGCTGCCTTTTCCAAATTATTCAGCGCTTTGTATATCACTAGGAGCAGGCAAATTCAAGTCAGTTGGTGGTGAAATGCATACATCACTGTGCACTGCAAGTAAATATGCAAATATTACTTTTCTAAAATCCATTTATAAGAAATATACAGTATAAACAAATATAAAAAGGAACTAGTTTAGTAACACAAAGGGTTTCACTGCGTTGTGAATCTTTACTAAGAGTTGAAAACTGGCCTGCTTTTGGCTGCCCTTTGGAAGTAATCTAAAAATAAAATACACAAAACTACCACTTAACAAAGACATCTGACTCCTTTATATGAGCTGCAATTTAAAAACTGAGCAGGCATATACCCACAAGTGTGAAAGAGGCATTATAAATGTACGTGCTTATTGCAATCAGCATATCTTCAAGACACTGAGGTTTTTGTAAATGTCACACAGGACAACAATTTCCAAGCATTTATTTGTGAAAAATCATAAGTGGTGCTATTTCAATGTGTGTCACTACAGTGTTGACAGCAAAGCCTGGTCTCCACAACCTGCAAATGAGGGAGGTATGCAGAGGAGCAGGTTGTTTTGCACTGCACCAAGCCTGGTTACTTTGATCCCTCCTTCCCTCCAACTAAACCACCCCCCACGCCACCCATCCCCATCCTCTTGCTTGGCATCATACAGTCACACGTGCACTCAACACATGCTGCACACTCACAGACCTGGCGCTGGTCGTTTTGACTGATAGGTGCTCTGATGTACAGGCTTGCATATGAACATCACACAGTTAGAGTCCCATAAGGCTAAAGTCATTAATAATCTCCTTAAACCCACTCTGCATAAAGGTGCTGAGCAGGATGCTCACCAAAAAATGTGCACCAAACATTTGCAGCCGCTTTGAATTCAACATCAAAAAAACATGAGAAAATAGGAGAGCAGGAGGGAGAGCTGCCAGTCTGACCAAACATCTTAATGAGGGCAGAGAAATCTGCTTTAGAAAAATTTCACTTGACTCATGAGAAACAAAGAAAATAAACACGTAAGATGGATTTAATTGAACAGAAATAGAAGAGAAAATGTGAAAGAGAAATAATGGAGTAAATCCAAACTATCATCCATAAATATTGCAAAACATCTGCACAATGCTTCAAATCATCATTCCACTCTCTGAGAATATCAATAATGTATTGATATAAAGCTTGATTATAGTATCTCTGGAGCTAAATGCTCTGCAGTGATTTTAAAAATTAAAATCTGATGCTGTTAACTCGATAAATAGATAGCCCTAGGAACAAAAGTTTCTTCCTAATTCTTTTGAGAACTGATTTAAAATTTACCCCCAGAATGAAACCGATATATACGATAGATATATAGCCAACATAATTTTGCAGTAGGAGAAAAAAAGGTCCAAACAGTCCAATTTTCCTGCAAAAAGCCAAGACACCAGACACATATGTTAAATCCATTGCTTTAAAGGACAAAGTGAAAAATACAATCTTCTAAATAAGGCAGCACCTGTCGTCTTCAGCAGTTACAAGCCATTCCCTGTTCATAGAATCAATTATGTTAAGCTGCACCCTGGTACATGAAGCATGTATATCCACAAAGCAACTGGCCCTGCACCATTCATAAAGCCCTGTGAGAACAATTACCCTGAAGAGGCTTGCTGCTGTGCGAGCTCCAAAGAGTAATACCATTTCTAATGTGTTTGCAATCCCTTGGAGGTAGCAGTGGCAAAGCAACAAGCTAGGTGGAGAAATAATTGCTGGAAGAAGGCCTTTCATGTATCTGGCTCTCGATGACAGATCTACCCAAACAGATTTGATTGTTATGTCAAAATGTAGAAGAGAGATAGGAAAACAGTTTGGTTTCCAGCAGCTATTTCACAAGAGGGAATAATGGAGAAAAAGCTCTTATGGGTTGTGATACTGTGTCATTGCATTCACTGCAATGACACTATCGATTCCCCTCCTGTACTTGTATTAGTCCAATTGAATAGTTACAAATACAAATCATTTAGCTATTAAAATTCCACTTTAATGCTAAGCTACGTTAGATGTACATTATCAATTGATAATCGTTCAGAAAACCATGAATATGTGGGGAAACATTGCCGAACTCAAAGCTAAAAAGGCAGTCAACACTGAGTGACATCATCTGCGAAGTTGCTGCCAAACCACAAAAACAACACCCACGCCGATCACTGAGGATTTCTGCCACACGTCTGTCTGCTACACTTTAACTGTGTACTTGTTTGTCAGCTGATTTAAATGTATTTCTGTTTTGTTTTCTATCTATAACAAGAACATACTTTAATGATAACTTATACTGTTGCAAAAGAATCTCCCTGTGGGGTTTGATCAAGTATTTTTGAGTAAGAAGTATTGACAACCAGTCCCTCCTCAAGATGTCGGTAAACTAATTCAAATACCTCTGTCTCTGAATTCAAAGGCATGTTTTCATATTTAAAAAGGTCTAAAATGGCACCTTGCTCCAGATGCCAAATGTTCAAAGGAAGAGGGTTCAAACCCTACAAAGGTGCAGCTAGAACAACAAAACATATGAATCCTGTTAGATAAATTCCTGTAGCTTGATTTCTTAGTGTGTACTGGTATTTATTACGTGTGCAAAATCAAACGCATCTGTTTTCCACTGAAACATCAAACAAAGAAACTATCTTCAAAAGAGGAAAAAGCGGAGACACTGATGTTTACGTAAAATAACACAGTTGCATAATTTAATTTGTTGTCCTCTTTTCACAGTTTGGCAATTGCTTCCAGGAAAAACTTCAAAGGCCAACTTCTCTCTTCTACAGATAATAGAACTGAATTTGAGTTCACTGCATAGCTGTGCACTGACACGCATGGTGATGGTAGATGACAGACCAAAGCAACTCACTCACAGGCTTGAAAGTTCACTAAAATGAAAAGGAGTGGAGAGTCCTGGCACTTTCCTTGGAGATTAAGAATAAAAGCTCCACCTCTGGCTTTGTTGGCAGTCAAACATCTATTTATTCTTTTCTATTATGTTCAAGCTATTAGTACATGAATTAATATTTCCACATTATATCACATCTGGACTTTACTAAAAACATTTTTTAAACTTTCATTTATGTACTGGGATACAGTTATACTAGGGAAATGATTAATAGGTTTAGGCTACATTAAGTGAATGGTTATTTGTGTATTTGTGGAATCAGGCCAAATAAATTAAACTATAAGACTTCATGGTATAACATGCTCCTGGTATGATGATTGGAAACAAGGCAAAGTTGATGGAGAATAAGAGAAGATGGAACAAAGACTTAATAGATGGGAAAGTTGAAAGAGAGCAAGGACACGGAAACCAAGAGGACAAGAGCCAAGCTGGAAAGATGAAAAGGTTGACATTAATAGAGGTATTTGGAGAAAGGAAAAAAGCATTTACACCTGTTAGGGTGGCTTAAATAAAACACCCTCCCAAACTAGCTGAGGTTTTGCCATCTCCCTCTCTAATGTGCAAACAGAGATCTCACCATTGGGCTGACCGGGCGATGAGAGAACCAGAAGATCAGCTTGATGTGAAGTCTGAGTAGCTTCTCACCAGTGCAACATATACTCTTGAACTGAACTGTCAGTCTGCCAGCCGCTCACATAGTGAGAGTGCTTCTTCAGAAACAGGAGCTAAGTATTAGCGCTATGCAAATTTTAATGTTTATTGGAAAATTCTGCAATTTGACCTCTAATATAATATTACCACATTACAAATTGTACAGCAGTCCTGCGACTACTGGATTCGAAGGTGGGAGTTTTATGTTGTGCACCGCAACCTAAACGCTCGAAAAAAAAATTTAAACATGGATCTTGTTCAACCTTTATAGTCACTTGTACATTTCATGACATTTATGACAGATGGGGAGGACTACTGTTAAAAGTAGCAAAAAAAATAGTTATAGAGTAACAAATTTAAAGAAATTATGAATTAATACTTTTTTTCCATAATCACATACTACAAGTTGCATTATATGCTGAATGCTCTGGAAAATCCTCTCCTGATACATCTGCATCTGTTAGGAGGAACATTTCTCATGACCAACACAACAAATAAAGCATACAGTATATGAGAGCAGCACTATCAGGTTAGTTTTTGGTAAGAAAAAAATAAAAATAAGAATCCTTTAAGTGGACTGCCAAAAGGAAGCTACAATCTTTTGAGTTTCTTCACTTCCCTCTTATAGAAATGTTTAATGATCATGTAAATAACAATTAAATCTTTTCTCTTCAACAACTGCTGGTGAAAAGAGTCATCTGGGCTGCTCCAGAGCACACTTCTCACTTTCACAAGTGCATAGCAGTGGAAGTGTTGAAATGAGCACCTGGAGATCTCATGTTAAAAAACATAAACATACAGTCACCCATGAGACGGACACCGATTCCCCAAGCCATATATAATTGCTATTTTCAGGTCCAGCCTGTTGTTGAGACCAAGCGATGATTAAAGCATACCAGAGAGTGTTAAGCACTGCCCTCTGTGGCCTCCCTGTGAAACGATAGGCTGCCAGCTTGACGGCGAGCAGACACAGACACCCTGTGAAGCACCTGATCTCCCACTAAACTGGATGACCTGACTGAGACCCCAGAAGCAGCTGATGGCTGAAACTAGTGAGGGACAAATCTGAAGTGGACTACACAAGTCTAAAGTCTTTTCAAAAGTCCAAGCTAAACCTGGTTCAACCAGCCTGCATTGCGCAATGTATATTTTGCCAACATAATATTGCAGATTTCCTTCATGATCAGATGCCCCCTTTAGCTCGTTAATAGTTGGCTTTCTTCCAGTTGATCTCTCACGTCACAAACCAACACAATTCACTATTTAATTGACGGCAGATTGACACCATGTTGAGCGCTGAATTGGACACAATTCCAGCTCTGTACAGAACTACAGGGAGTCACATGAAGTGGCTCCTGTTTGTTCTAACCTCTGAGTGAAACCATTGTTTGCTGAAAATTTTATTTAGTGTTTGTTTAACATCCATGGCACACAAAAAGTAAAGCAGTACAAAGTAGTCTCCTAGTTTCGTCTACTTTTAGCCTTTAGCTAAAGATTTGTCACTCCAAACAGCACATATTTGAGAGAAAGATTTACCGTCTTAAAATCAGTCACTTTCTTGCTTACAGTTACACAAGACTTTGATATAGGCTATGTCCATTTACTATGCAACTTAGTAAGCTTAGTGTATATATACCAGGAAGGTGGGGAAACAATCAGCCAAGATCTGTCCAAAGGGAATAAAATTTGACAGCTGGCACAGCTGAACTTCAGTGAATAACATTTTTGTTTGTGTAGACAAGCTGCTATTTTAGGCACAAGCAAAATATTTTGATGATCATCATCTCAAATAATCAAATTTTGCTAAATATTTAGCTGTGTGTGGAAGTTTGAACATCCTTAAAAAAAACAACCCTTAAAAATTAACAACAATTATAAGACACCCAACACGCACGGCCCCCAGCTAATGTTAGATAGAGGATATTCATCTTACCAGATGTTGATGTTAAGGATAAACTGTTCAGGACATTTTCTCATCTGGAGTTGTTAAGAAGGGAGGCCTGAATTATTCTGTATTTGGTTCCTTGAAGTATTCCAAGATCGTGTGCAAATCCCCAAAAAATAAGCTTTTTTCCTTGCCTGGGGAAAATGCTTTGAAGTTCAGAAACCTATCAAGAGTCAGCTTCAGTTTGGTATGTCCACCACCAACAACCCCCCCCCCCCCATCATTCCATCCTTACTGTCCAGGTCTTATAAAATGTTTTTAATCTAGCCCGTCTCTTTAAACTGTAAATCCATGGTTTTAAATGCGTCCAGGCAATAATATAGCATGTTTATTTGCGAACAGGTGTTGAATGCGTTTACAGTATGTTGTGCACTTGATTCGGCTACAGGTGGCTGGTGGCTCTAAGCCAGATGGCCTCCCCCCTCTGAACGACAGGAGGAAAGACAGGTGACCTTGCAGTCTGTGAAGTCTGCAGTGCAAAAACTTCAGAGAGCAGCAACTAGTTACATCGGCTGATAAAGGGCAGGGAGATAGACAGAAATGGAGGGGGGGGAGGTATGAGGGGCAGAGACAGCTGCTGCTCTGTAGATTAGAACTGAAAGCAGCGCTGCCTTTTTCTCAGCTCGACTTTGAACTCTGTTTTCTTCTTGCTGGCGTCGATGATTGGCTGAGAAGCTGGGTCTACACTAGATTGTGCCAGTTTTAAACTCTCTTGGCAAAGGACTTAAATCTGAAATATTCATCCTACACCCAGTTTCAGAAAAACTGACAACTTTCACTTCCTACAAAGGCCCACAGCTTGATCATATTTTAAGAAATACACTAAAACCTTAGTGTCATTAACTATTTTTTGATATCACAATTCTAGTTGATGCCAACAAAACCATTAAATCTCTCTGTGTTCTACAACCTTTATTAGCTACAAAATCTTGCTGAAATCATGAGCTCCAAGTCCCATTATACCTATTACTGTTGAAGTTCTCTGCAGTAAAGCAATAAGCAACATTTTAATAGTCCGAAATAATGCTAAGAGTCTGAAAAATGCTGCCAAGTGTGAGCGCGAGCCAATCCTTCTCTAGGCTGTAAATGGTGTGATTTATACACAGCTATAACTAATCCCAGGATGATCAAAACATGTTCGGACAAGTGAGAAAATTGAGATTTACGAATATAGCTTTACCATAAAGCAATAAAGCAACGTATGAAGAGCTAAGTGCAAGCACTAACAGTGAGAGGCAAATTTACGGACAGGGAGTGAACCTCCTCCAGAGATGTTTGTATTATGGGACAAACAGATAGAGAGACAGATGTGAATATGTGTGTTTGTGTGTGTGCGTGTGTTGAAAGAGAGATTTACTTACTCCATCATTGATGCTGGTATGGAGCAGCAGTCCTGTATCGCAGTGAGTGGAGAGGTAAGATGGGCAGTGTATGAGGCCTCTACCACCTGTTTGTTCCTGTTCACCACATCCAAGTATCGATTAAATTTCTCCCGAATCTTCTTGGCCAACTGCAGAAATGAAACACAGACACGTTAGGCACACTAATGGTGACACCTACACTCATCTCTTGCTTCCTTGTGCCTTCAAAGGAAACATTTAGGTCACATTTTTCACTCTCTGACAGTGCAGTGACTCTCATTTTCATCAATCTTACCTTATAAACAGGCTGTATAACACTTTCTGTTGAACACCTGGTGGTTTTGTACCATTACTCAAAAATAGTTCTCAGATTCATAAAAATACCAAACTTAAGTTAATGCATTAGTTAGAATTCCTGCTTCCATTACAAATAATAAAACGCCAAAAACTACATTGTACATAATGACTATACATTTAGAGCAATACCCCTCTAAAAAGTTTGGTTTTCCTGATAAACTAAATCAAAGATGATTGCATGTTTCAGTGAGAGTTTAGACTACAGGAAGTAGCCAGCACATGTATCACTGCAAAAAGTTCAAATTCACTGAAACATTACCTTGAAGAACAGGAAGCAGGAAGGATAGAAACTGCTCCTAAACAAAGGCAACAACAGCTAATTCAGCTGCGTTTACTTGGACCCTTAAATTGACGCCTGAATCAGCATACATCAAACACCGTCTTTCCTTTTCTTAAGTTCTGGTTTAGAACACATCACTGTGCTCTTCCTAAATAGGAATCCAGCTCTTTGGGGAAACTAATAACTCGCTCTTCTGCAGCCTCCTCAAGGACAATAAACAGCAGCTCCTCACAGCAGACTTGTGAATAATAATGGATTGTTTAAAACTCAAATCCACATATAAGACATAATATGTAATGTGCTACATATTTTTCTGTTAACTTGAAAAATGTTAAGTGATCAAACGGATTCTTTGAGATCTGTTAAGAAATTAATCAATTGCAGATACTTCTCAGATGAGTTTTTCTTAAAAAATACGGTATGTGAAAAACTTAAAAAGACTAATTCACAATGTTATAACTAAGTATTTACATATATGAACACTCAAAAGGCCTAGATAAAAAAGTTTTAAAAAAATTAAAAAAAAACTACAGCAGTCAAGAAAGTTCATGAAAGAAAGAGTCATTTCCATGCTGAGTGAAAAGAAACAAAAGAAGGAAATTCTGCTCAAAAACATGTATTTATTCATTTGAATTGCTTTACTCAGACTGCCGATGTCTCATTTTAAGTTTGGAATACATTTTCTGCACAAAGCAGGGACTGTGGTTTTTGCTCCACTGCACTAACCATAAAGGCACCTTAGAACAGATCTTTTTGTGGCCAATATGATAACAGTGACCCAAAACTGTGTCGATATGTTGTTTTTAAGACATGTTATCTTTTAAGAGCTGAAACAGGTGTGTTTCGCTTGGTGATGATCAAAAGATATGGCTTGTTTTACACATCCAACTTACGCATTAGCAGAGTCATCAGGTAGGACCATGGGATCACCTCCGTGATGTGTTCTGCCAGCACCAGTTTCATATAAGTTCACTAAACTAAATACAACTTAAGGAGCCTAATCAAATTTTAAAGAACTCAGCAATGATATACTGAGAAAAACGTGAGAATTTATTCCATAATTGCAGTATGGTGTATAAGAAGCTTTTGGAGAATTTGAGAGACTCGAGTAGAAGGAAATGTTTTATTATGAGAAACAAGCAGGAAATCTAACAGGTACACTTCTTCAGGGCTGTACGTCCCTTTGGGTCCAGAGTACAAAACGATTATCGTCACTTTTGAACATCATAAACAAGCTGGCTCGCTTTTAGAGCTGAACGGCAAGGAAGTAATATTTGATTTAATCTTGCTCAGAGGTGTATCCTGGTCGGCAGTTGCTGTTGACAACAAAAAGCAAAGTATTTAACTTTAAAGTGACATGATTTAGACACATGATATTGTATTTTCTGCAACGGTAAACTGGTTAATTTTACTCTGAGTCAACTGAACTTTCAGCTAACTTTTCTGAAGTGTGAGACCTTGAATGACGCTACCTAACTAGGCCAAAACAAGAGGAGATACTTCACAGGGCTAGAACATTGTGGGCAGAGATACTGTTTTTGAATGGACGGCGTGCAGATCTTGTTAGCAGCCTTCATGTTGCTGGTCTAGCAGTCTGTTGCTGTTTGTACAGAGTCTGAGAGTTAATGAGCATTAAAAATGTTTGGTATCCCCATTTTAACTTACTGGGGCTTGTGATGACTCCTTTAACGTGTTTTACTGTCACAGAGGAAAGATATTCACAGGCGGGGAGAAAATCCAAGGAATAAAAACTCTCTGTAGCCTTTGTAAGTCACCTCCTCAGCCTTCATGAATACAGAAAAAGGCTTATTTCCACAGTAACTGGACCCCCTTTGTTCACATCCCATAATCACTGCTGCCTGCAGAAAGGTTGTGATTGAAGCCAGGAACAGGAAAAAGTACCACGACCCAGTGACCGTTTGTACACCTAATCAGCCGGCCACCATTCCTATTAGGGTTTTAACAAGAGCCTGAGGCACAGCCCATGATTACTGCTGCTCCACCACAAGGAGCACACACACCAACACACCAATGTGTACATAGTCACACCGTACACAAAGTCATACTCCACGCACAATTCTGTCACTGCATGGCAATTAGCTGCAGTGAACCTTGTATCAAATGAGTGAAAATGGGCCAGTGTTCAGCAGAGGGGTGTTTCTGCGGCTGGGGGAGGGAGAGAAAGGAAGAGAGAAAGCATGGCTCGAGTTTTAACAGAATGACTTCAGTGAAACCAGAAACGTCTAGCTGTGCAAGTTACAGCTTATGTTACAGTCGGCCACAGAGCAGCCAAAACCAACCTGTGCTCTGCAGATTAACCACAATCTCCAAAACACAGGGTTCCTCTCTACGTTCTCTGACCCATCCAACCAGCCTGTGGGGCTTGCAGCACCCACTGGGATGGGTACAGCCACAGAAGGGGAGTCAGTGGGAAAGGGTGCTCCCTGAAGTTTTGGGTTGGGGTTTTGACCTTTGCCAGACAGCCTTTGAACACAGCCAGTGACAGGAGTTTAAGGAGAGACAGACTTGACTTTGGAGTGAAGGGATGAGGTACATAGGTCTGTATTTAAGACACTGGTATAGAAACATGACAGTGCACGCTTTGCTTCTCCCTGGATGAGCTTTAGTCATTAAATTAGGGCACACCCACAGAGCTGAAAAACGGACATGTTGCTTCAAATAAGGGTCACTCACTGTGTTCCCTCTCAACACAGTGACGTAGAGTTTCAGCATGACTTGATTTAAGAAATGTCATCGAATAAAAATGGAGGAAAACTATGACATGAAACGTAAATTGTGTGAGAACACTAATCTGACAAACTAGCTAGTGTAAAGACATCAAACCACGTTTCTACCCAATAGAAACTGATAAATAATCAAGCTGAGATTGTAGTTTACCATTTATTTTTAAAATAAAGCTGAAAAGACATCTGGAGTACAAGGAGATCAAAACAGTCAGGTTCTAAATTCCAATATACTCCTATCAACAATCTTTTATTCATGTCGGTGTAGATTACATGCAGTAAGCTAATGAACTGTCTGCAGTGCCGACCTGAGAAACAGGAAGATAAGACAAATCTAATTTTTCACTTAAACGGAACCTTTTTACTTCATTTCTTAAATGTCACCATGTGAATGAGAATGTGCCTGAGCCGAGGCTGACAGCTGTAACACCATCACAAAGCCAAACTGAACTGCAATACTACCGTGAATCTGAACTAAAGCTAAACTGAGAGCATTTACAGCCCATGTGAATTCTGATTTTAGTTCATCTTAAAGACTCACACTTTAAAAACAAGTGGCTTGCTGTCATATTTCCGTATTTCTGATTAGTCAAAGTATGTGTCACACAGAATCTAACCCTATAAGTGCATTCTCAGCTGGTCATTTTTACGGAATAATACATGTTGCAAAGTGTTTTTGGACCAGACCTGCAGAGGCTTCTCTAAAAGCACTCCCGTGTACTTCACTCCATGTAAAAATATTAATAAAAGCTAGCAGTTTAAATTAATGATAACCCCTCTGACAGCACATGTCACTGAATAAAACAAGGACACAGAGACAGGCACTGAAAGGGTGGGCTTGTGTCACTAGAAAGAGACAGATGTTTGCACATCTCTCTGAATAATAAATATCTACAGAAAAAACTTGTTGAGGTAGCCGGTGGCTCCTCTCTGTAGCTCCTTGTCCCATCCCCCTGCTTTCTCTGCTGATGCTCTCATAACTGAGCCTTGCCTTGGCTCAGGGAAACAGCCCCTCTGCCCAGAGAGAGCAAGTAAGCCAACTACGCAAGAGCTATAATCTGAAGTAGTTGGAGCCTGCCTTATGAGGGTTATGGTTTGAATTCTGGGCACTATTTGAGCTAGTCACTGAAATAAAATGGTTAACACTCCTAGCCCAAAATGAGAAACCTCACTCTGGGATTGAGGCTTATTAAAAAACACCCACTAAAGATGCTGGTTTCAAAGCTCAGAGTTAAAGGTTTTAGTTGGACTTTCTGTGGACGAGGACCCTGAAATCCTTCAACTAAAGCACCCAAGCTCACTTCCTGGTTGGGTTTTAATCAGTCATAATGCATCTTACCCTGATTTTCTGCTCAGGACAATAACATTTGTATGGACAAGAGGAGAAAACAATGCTTCAAGGCCAATTTGAGCTGCTTCATAAATACTAAATACCTGCAAGGTGTAAGACACTGCATTTTGCACGCACAAATCCATGTGTTGACACAGATGGATACACCAGTGCTCACACAGGAAACAGTCACAGGAGAAAAGCAAACAAACATCAACCTGTCTGTTCTTGCTGGTGGCTGTTTACCAGGCTGCAGTTTATTGTCACTCTTCCAAGATCCCTGACGCACAAGTGCAAACATACACTTATACATCGTGCCTGCCCTGCACACAACCATAGTTAACATGACCCAGATGCCGGGAATTCAGTATGGAGCTTTTCAATATAAAACAAAAGTGGCAGACATAATTTCTGAATGGTTGATTAGGAGTCATTTAAGACATTTATCTATCTATTTTCATTTCCGGCTGCTCATCTCTCCTTCGAGCCTTCTTACTGTGTCTAACTGAAGCTTTGCACTCACATTATGAGCAGAAGGGGAGGAAGGATGAGTGGAAAAAAGATAGAACTTCAAAGCCAATGAGACGACAGCCACAGAATTTTAATAAACCCCCTGGTGTATGTGTTCAGTGCTGCTGAATTGAACACTGCATACGACCACAGACAGACATCCTTCATGGCACATGCATGCACCAACAAGCAGGAGCATGTGCATGCGGACACACGCGCACACACACACACACACACACTGGACAGCAGAGGCCTTTGTTACTCACCTGCTGCACTTCTGTCTCTCCGTTTGATGCCTTCTCTGTGTACACAAACGAGTTGAAAATCCTCTGCAGAGAAAAAGAGGAAGCAGAAATACAGAGGTTAGATCAGGAGGAATCCTCAAGATTTGGATCCAGTAACTAAAAGCTGTGACCCGATCATGTGTGTTGGGACACATTTTGTTTCACTTGTCGTCAGCGGAAACATTTTCTTCAATCATTTTTTTCCTTGTCCGACCTCAAATCTCCCTCATTTCGTGATGCTTTTTTTTAGAGCCCCTCATCATGACACAGAATAACAGCAGAATTCTCTGCTCATACGACAGCATCTGGAGATATTTCATTAGCAGTCCAGAGAAAAGGATAAGCCTGACTAGATGCCAAAACAACCAACCCACAGACTCAGAGGGTACAGTCCTGTTCTTTGCATCAATTTCTTGGTACTGAGAGAAAATGTGTCACCTAAGTGAGGACGCCAACTATAACACAGAGCAAAGGTTTTTTTCAACCAGGGTCACAAGCTGATGTTACATTTCCCTGTTCACCTTCTAGGCAGAAACATCTCAGTAGACTCAGATTTATACGAAGTGCACAGTAAAAGGAGTGATTTGTTGCCTCATGGAGAAAATGAGAAGTGGTGTGACCTCAGTGCTCAGAGAGCCCCAGAGCTGCCTTAACGTGAACCTGCTGTGACACACAGGCATGAGCCAACAGACACACCATTTATTCAGATGCTCTCTCGAGTCCTATCACCTAAACAGTTTCTCTTTTGAGTAATTATGTACACAGCACAAACACACTTTTCAAACACGGGCAGTAGTGCTATGTGGCAGCTACAAACAGAGTTAAACTAATGTTTGTGTTGTGGCAGCAGGTAGGCAGGTGTTTCACTGTAAGCTCCCACATCACACACAAAGCTTTAAATTGCCTGGTTTCTGCACTGCAACATTTCCTGCCGTCTGTCTACACTTTTTGTAAGCCACATTCCACACCAGTTTATAGGAATCCTAACTGATGCCATTATATGTCTTCTTTTATTTGGCTGTTTACCAATTTTATTCAGAATTCTTTATTGTAAGGGACAAAACAAATACATGTGTAATAATCACTTCTCTATAAATGAATTACTTAATTACTGGTTGCAGCTCTAACAGAACAATATCTCTTCAAAATAAACAAAGACACAATCGTCCCTTTTCAGGGAGTGACAAACAAACATAAGCAATTGTTTACTGAAATCTCCTTTCAATGCTTGTGTCTCACTCATAATTAGACAGTTGGCTTACATTCTAACAGGCTGAGTATGAGTCTGACATTTCAGTTACATCTAACGTGGTCTATAAACAAAGGCGACCAAAAACAGTCACACAAAGACTTTAACATTATGGAGTGCTCAGTTTAAACCAGACTGAATTCAGAATCCAGTCACAGTCTTTGTCATGATTTACTGTTTTAGTGAATATCAATTTTATCTTACAGGCCTCATGCCGTACAAACAGTTTTCATCACACACACACACACACACACACACACACAGAGCTGCATACTCCACAACTGAGTTATTTGCAAAGCCCCAGTCAGTCTACTGCTTCACACCCCTTCTTAGCATAAAAAAAGAAGGCCCAATATGTGGAGCTGTCAAACACGAACAAGCACACATGAACAGAATTGACACTACTGAGCGGGAATCATGTGCTTTTAAATTCAAGACTACCCAAACAAAAGAAAGAAGGGAAATGGGGGAGAAACAGTCACTGCAAGGGAGAACTCCATTCTCCATTGAACCAGCAATCCTGAAAAATTGGGAACAAATCCTCCTGAAGAGCGAGATAACTCCTGTTGCTGATTAGTAACAGGTTAGTTGTCTTTCCCTCAGTGCCTTGAGTGTTTGTTGTTGGAGCTGCTTTGCGGTTTTCACAGCTATGGAGCAGTCAAGGAGGAATGCTCAGCTCTGAAACCAGAGAGGCCTGAGGCTGCCTGGGCCACCGTGGACCTGTGGCCTCTCATGACCCATAATCAAACACTCACACATACACAAGCACACCCACAAAACTACACCGTTTCATGGCTTAAGCTTAGTTTATGCTAGGTCGACGGCGTAGATCGTGACGCCGTCAAAGTCCTGCGTCGAGGGAACGTGTTGCTCTGCGATTCACCATCCCGCTAGGGGTGTGTGGCTGTGCGGTTTCAGGGTTTAGAGCCGAATCCTTGCTGTTACTTACGTCACAGTTAACAACAGTAAAAAATGGCAACCGATGTGGAGCAGCTATATTTGCAATTGGAGCTCATCAATATTGAAGAACATATAATTATATTGCAAATGTTGTAGGGCAGGCAACAGAGAAGACGTTTGCTGAGGTGGTCTGTACGACCACTAAACCGGTCGAGGCTGAACGGGTGAATTTAAAACACTGGTTCGCCCACAACAAAGGCACTTTCGATACTTTCAAATGTCAACGGGTCAATTCTTCGCCGTGTACAGCCATTAAGACCGCAAAAAACAACTGCCAGAAATTATGTTCTGAGCAGACCAATCACAGCCCTTGCTGTGAGCAGTGAGGTGCCCTACACACCTCACTGCTCTCCATTCTATGCAACAATCACAATTACGGAAAATAAAAAGTATTTTAAGACCTGGAAATAACAAGTGTACATTTAAATAGCCCAGCTAATGTTCTGCTAATGAATAGAAGGCTAAAATCCACCTTTTCTGTTCACACAGAGGATTCTGGCAGACATTTGACTTTGTTAATGCGTAAAATGTAGATTTTAATTGTAGTATTTTAACAAAAGCTGTTTCTTAAAGGAGACAAAGGCACAGCATGATCGCTTGCTCTACACTATAATAATTCATTGCCCAAGCTTGTCTTTAGTAGCCATACCTTAATCAAAATTTTAGCAATGCACAAAACAATAAGAGTATCATAAAGACAAGCACGACAACATTAACAAAAACTAACTTGTCTCCTTTTAACGACTATTTCAACATTTTACAGCTATGAAAATTCTACGACAGAACATGAAGTGTGCATGTTTTCCTGTTCTTGGTGAAAGAAATTATTTGTCTAACCCCTGACATAACCCTGTCAACGGCTACATTTCAGACAGTGGTGTGATGAACCCTTGGACTAATTTATGAAGCTACAAGATAATCAATTTGTAACAAGAGCCTGGAAGCAAACTTTTTTTTAACAAAATATCCCAATTTTGTTTAGTCTCTCAAACCAAGTCAATAGAAGTACCATAAAATGGACACTTAAAAGCCACAGTATCTAAATCGGTATCTTTCACACAACTAAGCTCCCAAGAAATGCATTCAGACACTGATCACAGAAAACCAACCTTTTGTCTCATTAGCCCTGTTTTTAAATCCATCCACCTTGGGGTTAATCCCGACCACAGCCGAGTGGTTAACAGGAATGGCTAAATCTCAGTGAAGCTCAACCTGTGAGCTACTACGCTAAATACCAAAATATTTCCAATCCTTTGCTGTTTTGGGGGTTGAGATCCTGACTGTTGGCTTCTTCCTTGAAATATTTCCTCATATGCAGGATAACTGACTGATTATTCAAGCTTACTCTCAAGCTTAAAACTTCAGACTCACATGACCTCAGTTTTGGGGAAGGAGAAGGGCTGAGATTGAATCAGCATAAAAAAAATGTCCTCAGATTATTCTGTTGATCTGCTAAAATCTATGGACAAAAAAAGAGGCTTAATTTTATTTTTTTCTCCTTGTGGCATGTTGTAGCAGCTCATATCATCAGTTAAGCTCCTTTCTATGTATACAGCATCCATTTAATTGGATGTGCCACTTAAGCTCTTCTGTCAGGATCTCTTGGGGCTTCTGTAAACTACCCCAAGAGGCTCTTCTCCTTTAAAGTGACTTTTTTAGTTCCCAGCGAAGAAGTGGACAAAATCCAGACAGATGAATGATGACAGCAGACACAAGATAGAAACACCAAGAGTCACTTGGTTAGGTTTTTAAAGGGAAATGTAGCAATGGGCAGAGAGATTCAGAATAAAAAGAGAACAGTTAAAAGGGAATAAAGGAGATGAATGTGGGGAAGATGGAGAAACAAATGGGAAAAGGAAAGGAAAAGAGGGAGACAGGAAGTTATAGCTGGGTTAATTTTGGACTACACTTATTAGCAATTCATTCATCTTCAAAGACCAGCGTGGAGCATCATTGAGCCACACAAATTTATACTGGACAGCAGAGCAAGCACACAAAAAGAAATACACACACCTACAAAAGAACACAGTTTAATCCTGTCTTTAGGGGTTCATGTTGATCTGTGAACACAGTGGAGGACAAAAATGGGAACAACTCGTGTGGATCCAAATTCAAAGTATGTGGGCAATGCAAACTATGAAAATGTACATACTTAGTGCATATGTGTAGCTCAGAGACAGCTTAGCTCATTACAAGGAAGGTTTATGAAGGTCTCACACACGCATTTGACATCCACACATTAGGCTGGTGTGCACATGTGCTGGAGCTGTAGGGCCTGGGTGATGGGTTTCTACACAACTGACAGATAAAAGCCTGAAGCCCAAGGGACAGTAACTACTGCTTCCTCCATGCTACGGGTATACAGCCCAGCCCTTCTCCTTCCTTCAAAACGTTATCCCCCTCTTTGGCTTCTCCTCCCTCCCTATCTGCCCCTAGCCAACTCTGCTCATTGCACTACAAAGGACTGGGATACACGAATGCAGCATGAGAGCTTCATCTCTGATGTGCACATTGTTTTTCTCCCCTTCTTCTCCTCGTCTCTCATCATGTCTTCATCCCCAACCTGGCCTCCCATCTCAAGTTTTTTCCCTGAACTCTACAAAGCAAAGTCAGGAAACAGTCACCTGGGAGTGGAATAGTGAGGGGATGTGTGTATTTTCGCAATACAACAAAAAAAGGATGAAATAATTGCACCTGCAGTTTACAGCTCCATAACATCCAGAACAGAGCAACAAAAGGAAAAGGTATTTGTATTTATTCATCCATGAGGATAAACCTGGTGCACTAAACTAGCAGAAAACTAGGTGCTATACAGGTTATAATCGATGTCTTTCATTTTAATCATAACCTGCTGCAACACATCCACAGCTCAGTTAGAAGCTGAGGAAAACATAAAGGCAGTTTTAGATGCCGTTTTTAATGAGTGAAACATATAAATGTGACTACTGTATCATGTGAGCTTCCAGATTTTCAAATGGAAGTTCAAAGCTAACTGAAGCAATTTTCAAAAGCCAATAATGAATATCAAATGATTTTGTAAAGTGAGATAGTGAAAAAAATCTGAATCTCCTCAGCTCTACAGAGTGTTGTGGCATCTTTCAGCTCACTGTTTTGGTTTTAAAGCAACTTTAAAAAGGGAAGCAGTAAAAGATGGAATCCAGCTCAAACAGCCACACATTTCCCCAGTTGGTGGAGATCAAAATAAATTAGAGGAATAGTGAGCATTGGACTTGCATTCATCGGATGGACAGACATACAACTCCAAAATAATTGTTGCTCTCTCTCTCTCTGCTTGATATGTGTATGAGCAGCTGTTTTGCACCACATTCATGATAAGGTACAAAGATGTTCTGATGAAAATTGTTCCACATAAAAAATGCATTTCTGTATGCATGAACTAAGTTAACGGAGGGTTTATCTTTTAGCACGTGTGTACTCATAATGGGAAAACAGTATGTAACAAAAAAATGTATGGCTTGGGTTGCAAATGAACCAACAACCATCTGATGTCAACATCAGCCCAGGAGTGGCAGCCACTTCCGTACCCATTTTTCCAAAAGCTGATATCAAACTTGGCAAAGGTTTGAGTTTGGATGGTTATCACTCACAACCTGCCAAAACAGAGAAAACTAATTCTTA
This sequence comes from Leuresthes tenuis, assembly GCF_036924035.1. Classification (NCBI taxonomy): domain Eukaryota; kingdom Metazoa; phylum Chordata; class Actinopteri; order Atheriniformes; family Atherinopsidae; genus Leuresthes; species Leuresthes tenuis. Next base: position 8,355,866 of record NW_027325361.1, on the reverse strand, counting down.
ACCGCTACACTGCTGGTAAAAATCTGAGTAGAGATACTGAAATGTCTCTTTATTTTCACTGTAAAGAGCTATAAGGGAAAGAACACAAGCAAAAAAATATTCTATTGTTCCGTAAACTGTTAAAAATTCCACCTAGGCGGAAGAGTGCTTAAAATACAACACAACAGATCAATTCTGCACAGATTTCGAAAGCTTTAGCCACTGCAAAAGGAATCTCAACTTGTCAAGGTTTTGACCACGGTACAATTAAAAAAGAAAAAAAAAAAAGAAGGAAAAAAGTGGGAGGGGTTGAGTAAAAAGAAGCATGTCAAAGCTGGATCTGCAAATATCACTATAATGGCCATAGAAGAACCAAAGCCTTGCTAATTAAGTGCGTCTCCATTTCAACCAAGTGAAGCAGGTTGGCTAATTAAATGACTGGCTGTCAGTGTCTGCCAACTCCTTGCTGCTACATTTAGAGGGTGTTGGGGGTCAATCTAATTTGCTTGAATCCAACTAACGGACAACCTTAGGCAATGGCTCCAAAGCTCTAGCCCACACACTGTGTTAGTGTGGGGGGTGTATGTGTGTGTAGAGCCCTTATTTGTGTACTTGCTGATGCCAATCTGCTGCTGGAATAGTGGTAGAACAGGGTGGATTAGGCCACATGTAGAAACGATTCTTAGTCTATTGAATATCTTCATAAAAACATGAATCAGTTGTCATTGCTATGCTCTAATGGACAAAACAGTTCAATGTTCTTTTAAAAGACAAAGCCTAAAACCCAGGCTGGACTCAATGCTTCAAAGAAAGACTGAACAGTTCCACAGTTATGCCTGAAGTGTCATGTGAATCCTCCTCTGCTACACCTCACTCTCAAAGAGTTTCTGCTGAACTGGATTTCAGTCAAGCTTAAGCAGAGAAAAACGTGACTGGATCTTCTGTGAGCAATCACAGACTTAGATTCTGATGCACCTCCACAAATTTTTCAAAGCTTAACACAATGATCAATGGAGACTTTGAAGGGTGCGGTGGCGAACTCCACTCTGCTCTCAGAGAATCCAGCGTCGGGGACAGGAAGTGAAGACTGGGAATCTGTTCAACATCTGACAACTTCAAGGCCACATATAATGGCTTTTCAGTATGGAGAAACGTATATAAAGAGAAACACACAAGAATGGCTTTAAAATGATTTCCCCGAGTTTAATTCTCATGAGCAGTGACCACTCAAAAATATTTGACTTCTTATTGACAAGACGTTGAAAAAAAGATTTTTATTCCTAAACAATAAATTCATTCAGATCCGAAGTTTTATATATAATTATGACATGAACCATTATCATTTTTAGGCATATATTTTTGAAAATGTTAGAAATGTAAGGACAATGTTAAGCCAAAGTTTAATTTCCAATTAAATCTGAATAGTTTTATTTAAGTTTCTTCAAAGGCTAAAAAGTAAATACATTTTGTGGAGAGTTCCTTAAAACTAGAAAAAGTTTTTGGTCTAAACGGGTTATTGTAAGTACGGTAAAACAAAACTGAGGTTGGTGTCTTCCTTATTAAACATGGAAAGAAGATTTCATATGACTCGAAACAAAGAGAGAGAAAACCCGTGGATTTCAAACAAATGCCTTAAATTCATAACCACAGATGAAACAGATATTATTCGCCCCACATACACTGGTGGGCAAAGGGGCTTTGAGTCTGTCCCATGGTGAACTAAAACTGGACTTCATCTCCCTCCACCCCATTCATCCTGGGTCTCCTCCTGTCCTATGCAGTGGGAGGGTAAAGCCTGACAGCTACCAAGGGCTGTGGTTCTGAAATAACAAGACCCCCTTTTGTCCAAGCAGCATCAGAACCAAGGGAGGGTCACCAGCATGCAGACTCTAACAGCCTCCCCAGCATTCCCTGACACCTCCCAGAGAGGCTTAGTCTCAGCCTGGGATGTTTGCTCTCCCTCTCCACCAGACAGGATATAATGCTTTCCACATGTGAAAGTGAAAAAAAAGAAGGAGTAGTGGGAGGAGGACAGAAAAAGAGAGTAAAAGGGGGAGATGAGAGAAGTATAGAAAAGTGGGGCGGGGTCAGATGTGAACAGGAAAAGGGAAGAGAAGGATATCAGAACTGTGTTTGGAAGAAACGTATCCATCACAAAACCAGCCTAGATGTTTACTTGGAGCTATTTCTGCAATTATAGAAATAACATCTGAACACTTGGTGGATTCAAACCTTCATTCAGAAGTTACTAATAAGACTGGAATATCAAATAGTCTTATGACAATTTTCTATGTCATACTTTTCAAGCAGTTTTGTTGGTAGTGTCAAAACAGCTTTGACACCGTTTAAAAAATGCTTCTTTTCTTCTCCTTTAATCCACTTCTAGTATATCAAATCACAACTTATGTGGGTGGCTGTGACTCAGGTGTGAAGCCCGTACAATTTTTGGCTGTTCCAGATAAACGATGAGCAACAACAAACATAATTGTGCTGATCGCTGTAATAGTGGTTAAAAACAGCAGTCCTACATCAGACAGTGAAAGAAGTTCAAAGACTGCAATTGTAACAGTTTGGCAACCAAAGATAGCTGGGGAAAAATGTCAAACTTTGCTGAAATCTATGACGATCATCCTGCAGTGTGACTGCTGCTATGACGTAGATCTACAAACCAACCAACAGGAATGAAGAATGGAATAATGCTTTGATCAATGCGACAGCAGCAAAAACCAAAACCAAAACTAAACTAACAGTTTGGATGGAAGCCAAAAGAGCTCAATATTATTTGATAAATTCAAACTAGAAAACCAAATCTGAGTGAGTTGTGGCAACAGAAGCCTTGTATGTATAATGTTTCCACCAGTTCGTACCGCGACTGTGCAAAGTGGGCCCCAGCATGGAAAAAAAAACGTGAAGGAATTGCAGCTCCCAGGTGAGTTGCAAATCAGCAAACATATTAGCACACATCATAGTAAACAGTGCAGTTACTCTTTAGTTTGTCAGTTCATAAAACCTGCTTTACGTTCTTATGGAATCTGCATTGCTCTTCACAGTCGCAGGTTCAGCAGGTATTGTCATCATACCATCTGCATACATAAGGCACTATGAGGTAGCCACGTTCATTAGAGGTCTGTCACACAGTGTTGCTGCCTTGCAGTTATCTCACAAGATGGCTAAAATTCCACATTGTGTAGCCATCTTTGGAGTGGCTTGTTGTAAAGCTTGTTTTATGGTTGCCACGGCGCTCACGGCGCGTGACATCAAAATGACATATTTCCGCCTGGCACACCATGAAAAGGTGGCGCAGCACGTAGTCATGCACCAGATAGTCAGATATCCCACTGGAAGCTTTAAATGAGTGTTAAGATTTATCTGTGTAGAAACTTCCTCAATTACTACAATACTAGATTTAGTGTAGGATTTAGAACTATATGTTAACTTTTATTAATAAATTGTAAAAGTCTGTCTATTAGAATATGTTTTATTAGTTAGACATGATTAGTGTGTGGTTGCTTTGGCCTGAGGCCTTTTTTAATGTTTTAATGACTCTGTTCCCCATTGATTTGTTGTTCTCTTGGAGCGCCGGAGAACAACAAATCAGATGGAAAAATTCGAAAACAGACTCAGCGAAGAAGTGCGTCTGTACAGGCACCTGTATGACACTGCACTGAAACAGCATAAGGACCACGTCAACCCCCATAACTTGTGGACAGAGATTGGCAGAATTTTGAGAAAAGAGAGAGAGTTCTGTAAGAGTGTGCAGAAGAAGCTACGGGACAGATACGTGAAAGCCTGAAAGGCAACGATAATTCCCAAGTGTGTCCATTGAAGCACACTATTTCATAACAAACAAACAAAGTAAAGGTAACACAATACACTTAAAAGTCCTATAACAATATTCTAAGTACTATATCAGACTATAATGGTGATAACACACCTATTGAAATTTCAACTTCTGCAACTTCTTCTCAACTTTCGTCGTTGTAGAGTAGTTAGCGGTAACCTTTACGTAGCAGCGACACCTCTGTGACGGAGAAGATGTGACGTCATCACGGCAACCATACTGTAAGCTTAAGGTTGACGGTTCAATCCCTGCCCACTTCACAGACTGAACAGTCCATGGGCAAGACACTGAACCACAAGTTACTGCTCACAGCAGGTGAGCACCTTCCAAAGCATTTTGCCATTATTTGTGTGTGAATGTGTTTTGATGGGTGAAAAAGAAATGCAATGGAAAGCACTTAGTGGGATCTTGCTCAGTTTTAAAGATGCTAAAAGAGAGCAGACCATTTACCACCCGCCTCATTTGCAGGACAATAGATTGTAATGAGCCATTTGAACTGAGGCTCTGCTGCAGTCTAAAACTGAAGCATCGTGAATCCAATAAGAAAGACATCAAGCAACTAAAGTAAATCAGGGTTTTGGTTCTCTCCATCTTTACTCTGGTGTTAAGAAGCAGACATGAGTGCACAAGGTACTTAGATCATGCATTGTCAGTTGTGGGTAAAGGAAAACGAAGAAAATCTGACAAACAGATATTCTGCTCAAACGCAATCAAACAGTCTCAAGTTCTATGGCACAATGCTCAGTTGGATTGCTGCAATGATATCAAGACACACATCAGTAGTGTGACAGCTCTGCATGAAAATCCAGATTTTTTTTATTCTCCAAGCACAAACTGTTAAGTGTGCCAGTGAGAGCGTATGTCAAGAAGTGCATATGGTTAGAAGGATTGGGCATAAGTCAATACCTTAAGGTTTTCCCTACACAAGGTCTTTGAAATCAAGGGAACAGAGTCATTAAAACATTAAAAAAGGCCTCAGGCCAAAGCAACCACACACTAATCATGTCTAACTAATAAAACAGATACTAATAGACAGACTTTTATCATTTATTAATAAAAGTTAACATATATGTTATAATTGGCTTTATTCTTAGACATTATAACATATAGTTCTAAACCCTACACTAAATCTAGTATTGTAGTAATTGAGGAAGTTTCTACACAAATAAATCTTAACACTCATTTAAAGCTTCCAGTGGGATATCGGACTATCCTTCTTGACAGCAGTAACATCTATTTAGTATGTATCTGCAGTAGCGCCAGGCTGGCAGTGCATTATGGGAATAACAACTTGCTGCTAAAGTGGAGCCAATGTGAAAACGTTCCAAAGACTGATCAAAGCTGCATACCTGAGCACCTCCATTATGGTGATAAAATCTAACAGTGAAACAGGATGAAAAAAACAAAACCTCACACACAGCGGTCAAACTAGTCCAACAAAGGAATGCACCATAATGAGAAAATTCTGTGTTTTTATAGGATCTTTGAATTTTTCTCTATAAAAAGCCCATTAATGATGGAGTTTCTGTTCAAATAACACGACTGAGCCTGAAATGGTTGTGGTTAAGCCGGTAAGCAAAGTGCAGATGACTGTAAGTCTTCAGTGATTTATGCCATTTGTAAATAAACATGGATGAAGGTAATTATTAAAAAGGAATTACCTGCCTCTAAATACTCCTATATAATGCAAATATCTATACTTTAGGGTTATAATGTTACAACTGGGAGAGAAAGTCTAATATCCAGATGTACATGGGTCATATAGACCAGCAGCTTTCAGTTAATAGACAACAAATCTGCAATAGAAAGCCAGAGTGTCTCCACAACATTTAATCTCAAGATGGGGCTTCACCTCCCTCAAGCTGGATGCCAACCTGCTGGCGGCCTGTGGCACCAAAAGTCCCAATCACACCCCAGTGGTACACCCTGGCAGGGCCAAAACCTTGTTCTGAATCTTTTAGCTGAACTTGAAGATCAACTGTACTAGAATGAGTGGAGAGTGTGGACATACTAAGACTCATATACCGTAACCCCTGTCCAAAAAGGGCAGAGTGAAAATGCACCAATAAAACCTAGAACTTTGATATATGGTTCCTGTCAAGAGAGCGCCCCTCTCAGCCAAGTGAAAAGATGTTCAAATGGGGGCCTGCACTGTCTGCACAAATATCCTGGATTATCTTCACATTCCTATGCTATGGACTCATCTGTAAGGGCTTTCACATTTAGTTTTCAAGCATCCGTTTAAAGGAATATTTGAGTCTGTACAAATGTTGTAACCATGAGAAGAAGACAAAAAGTGGCGTTTCATTTTGGACCATCACTAACTCAATCAACAAATCCTGAGTCAAACTTTTCTTAAATAAATGGAGCCTAAGAAGTTCATGCTGGATGGATGGAATTAAAATGAATAATTGTCCTCACATTGAAAGAGTCAGACGAGACAAATAAGGAAAACTACAACAGAAATAGGTAGAACAAAAATATGTCATGAAGCAGGTAAATGTGTGGGGGTAGCAGAAAGAAAGCAGACAGACAGAGGAACCGAAGGGAGAGATGGTGAAGAGATAAAGAAGAATAAAGGACACAGGACAGAAAGGGGAAAAGAATTCCTCGGGTGGTCTCCTTCTCGAGTTTCGACGCAAGATGTGAGATCATGTCTGGCCACTGCTGTAAGGTCTCTACACAGACAAGGCGCTTTGTTCTAACTCATGTACTCTTAAGGCAGTTACATGCACTGATTATTAAAGGCAGGGGTCGCTCTGGAGGGAGGATTAAACTACATATGATACCGGTTTTGACTTTGCAAAGCTAATCTATAGCAGTCTTGTCCTGTTGACCTATGTTGGCATTTTATTACTTAACCCAAAAGAAACAAATGTCTTATATAACAATATACATTAGTCAAAACTTAGACATGATGCCACAGTGCTGTGGTGGTTGCTAAGGTTTGGAAGTTATAAGACTAAAGAAGAAACTGCAGTTGAAAAGCCTGATGTTTTTAATTTGACAGTAAACTGGAATTACCTTGTAAAGTGACAGACCTACAGATACACACATAAACCACCAGTTTATTTTGGGTACTAAAGTCTCTGTTTGACCAAAAGCTGAGCGTCATCCTTCATTAAGGACTGATTTTTTTAGCAACCTACATTATTTTCAGGGAGCCTAATCAAATTGCCTCTAAGAGCTTCCATTCATAGAGTGAGGCATTTGGACTGCAGACATTTCAGTATGACAATAAAACAACCAAAGGAATGTCTCTTCAATTCGGTGCCATTTTAAGTCTTTCACTTAAAGACAGAACCGATAGAGACTGAATCAAACTTGAACAAATTATATCCCCAACTCATTCAGAACAAAAAGTAGGCCAAATCATGATGAAGTATGACGCAAAACTAGCATCTAGGGAGTTCTGCATGAATTGCAACCAAGCAGTCTGAAGCACCAGAAATACTGCTTTCTCATTCCAGTTTTCCCATATTTTATCATCTAAGAATCATACTGACTGATCAAGAAAAATCCATGAACAATGTTTTCTATCAAAGAGATTCCGAAATAGATGAACACACATGTGTAGCTATCACTGATAGCTTATGAGAAGTAAATACATGCAGAGGAAGAGAGGCTGCATGGTCTGATAGGAGCATCAGAAGACCAACATATCTTCACATATTCGTTTGCTGCTGTACTTCGGTTTAAAATACTGTATCCATATTGTAAGATGACGTCAAAAAATGAATCATTGTTGACATGAAACTGAATTGCTGAGCAGAGTAATACATGCCATGGCCTAACACAGAACAGCATTAGTCTTAAGGACATGATGATTAACTGGATGCAGGATTTGTGTTGGCTACTTAGGGGTAGAGACGGGCAACCTGGGAGCTGCGGTGAGGAAGGAAAACATCAGCCCCTGTTTGGCTAAATGACAAAAATACACATATAAGCAGATGTATGCATACTCATAAAGACAAAACATTGAGATGGAACAAATAACACAGCTTGAGACATCACACACTGAAGAGCTTTTTCAGCCTATTTTGACACCGAACCGGCACACATCAGCAAAGCTCTGCTAATGCAAGCAAGTGAATTAAAAGGAGGACAGTTGCTGGACTCGTCACCTTCATTTGCTGCAGGAAACCACAATGCCAATATAAACATGTAAAACACACTTCCACACAGACGGAAATCTCTGTTTTCTGAGTTCAACCTGCATCGCAAAAATTGTCTCAGAGAAGTGGCAAAACTGCTGGATGGACAAAATGACGATGACCGTTCAGCTGACGACTGAAGCTTTTCATGAAGTGACCTGTTGGTTTAAAGAAATAGTGAGATCTGTTGTTTGGAGTTGAGGGTCTCTGGAGAAATAAAAGGCAGGGAAGGTAAATGATGGAGAGAAAAAATGTGCACCAGTTGGTTTTGGATCAGGTGAAACATAGTCAATATTCCCATAAACTCCAATACAGAGCTTTTGCTGGAAACTCAACCCACAGTGAGTGTGTATAAAAAGACTTTTAGACAAACTTCTGTTCCAAACCCTGCCGAGCAGTGCAGCTACAGTAAATACAATTCATTGATACTGTCTCAAAACTATTCCATTCAGTACAGGATGTGATCAGGTCTTTCAGTTACACAAAACCAACCATTCCAGTACATTTTTATTACAAATGCCCTGAAGGAAGTCTTCACACATAAAGAAAAAGAGGCGTTTCCACCTTTTGATGAACTCAGCACATTGAATGAAATATATTAGAAGAAGTTTCACTCTAAATTTCATGATATATATCAAACACAGCCTAAAAAAGGCTTTGTATACAATTCCTAAAATGTAAACACTTTTTTGGTTGGTAAAACCATTATTCCTGTTCCAGGTACATTTATCATTTGTTTCCCTTGTGGGAACGTTATCGGAAGTCTTCAGTGTTGCCATCAACTTTCAGAGGAAAGTAAATGTAGCTAGATAATGCTAATGTATTCCTGCTGGAAGAAATGTCTGAACTATATAGAAACATTCCAGCTTGTTTTTAGTATAATGTTAGACCTGGCAAGACAAAATAAAATCCCTGAAGGGGAGGTGGAGCCTTGTAAGTGACCAGGACCAGTTGAATGAAGAAAAACTTTTGCCACTAATAGATTAGATCAGAAGTTTTCAGACTTGCAACTATAACGCAGATACGTAAGTATCACTGACATGTCATGCATGTATCACTGTGAGTAAGCATGTACCCTCATTAAACACCTCACTATTAAGTGCACACAGTACACCATAGAGTCACAGACTGTTAACTTTAAATTTATAAGCAACAACTACCCTTAAAAACAAACAAAAAAAAGATCTTATGAAAATAGATTTTCACTGATATGTCAGCAAAGCACACACACACACACACACAGTGCCTGTTTGAGGAATATGTCAAATATGGGGGATGTGAACTGAATATGAATCTGTTTTTTTTCTGTGCCGTTTAAACATTTAAACCTCTGCTATTCAAATTCATGAGTCAATCATTGCTATGTGCAGAATCTTGAGTGTGAGTGCTTTCAAAAGGAGAGGAAGAGAGTTCCCCAAGGACATTCACAAGTTTCTGGTATGTAAATGATGAATTGCTTTGCTGTTGTAAATGTGAGGAGACGGGGAGCGGTAATTCTGCGATGATGTATGCAAAAGACGGGACAGATTCTCCCATTTGCCATTCCTGTTGTAGCAGTCGGACAATCAAGCGGCTGGGGTTGGTTCTATGCTGCACATACCATGACACGGACTATGTGAAAAATGGGCTCATTTGTGTCATAAAAAAGGCACCGTCAAGAACTATTGTCTACATACTTGCATTCAAGGTCACAAGACCAGCAAGTGAAATTTAAGCAGACTATAAACACATACGCCTTCTTGCTTTGGCTTCTTGCTAAGGCTGAAATTGCTCCCTTTAACACTTGAGTTAAGTTAATTGTTCATACAGCATGTTACATTTGTCTCTTGGTTCTATTTGACTTCATTATTGACAGTAAACATAACCGCTCCTACATCTTATTATTAGAAATATGATAGAATTAAATTTCATGATATTTCTATGAATTTTTCTCTGAATCTAACAGCAGAAATATCAAAGAAACGTGTCACAGTGAAGCAAAAGTTCGGTTGGTACAGCCCATGCACCCCCACTGGCTGTGTTTCAGAGCCCTGGCACCATAAAGCATTCCCCTGATAATCTTTTCATTTGTAACGTTGTCTGCAATCGCCTGCTGGGTATCATTAAGTAGAAGGGTCTTGGAGAATACAGAAAAACCTATGGTTTTCGTCATATATTATATTGTGAAGACCCAACCTCATACATAAGTAATTCAAAAATCAGCATACAGTGGTAGAGGCACAGTGAAAAAGTCTCACAGGTTACCGCTCCCACAGAGCTCAGTATCAGTTTAACAGACGTTTCACACACAGACCGAGTAACGCTGACAGATGAATGTTTCCGGAAAAAGGTAAGGGATCTGGCTACAGCTTTGTGAAAGGTAGCAATGAACAGAGCAGGCTTAAGGCCACTTCATTTTTGTTTTTGTTTTGTTTTTTAAAAATCTAGTCAGTGCCAAACAACATCAGAGATCCTGTGCCAACAAGATTTCAGAGTTTTGCATACAGTTATTTATTTTCTGCGGTTTGACCTTCATTGGGTTTTTACCCAGTTAATACTTGGTGTGCTTTTGTGATTACTACTAATTCAATGATTCTTTCATACTCAGATTTTTCTGCTGCACCTCTGTGAAGCAGAGCCAGTGACACCAGAGCAGAAACGCGATCAACAGAAAAATTTCTTGATACAACACATAGCTATAGCATGTTTTTTGAAATGTCAGTAAATGTGTAATTTATTTGAAAAAAAGTAAGTCAGGAAGGTTGCACAATGTTTCCTGTTCCACTGCCAGGAGATGCCAGCAGCAACTCCAGCTGGCTGACTGCACCAATGTCGGGGTTAGACATGCTGAGAAAGGGCCAAACCTGGCAACAAACTGCTCTTTTGGAAAGAAAACTCCCAAGACTTGGAAGTTTGAAAAGATCAGAAAAGAGTGGTTGAAACTTGATCAAATGAGAATGTAGCTCGAGTTAAAATGAGTAAAATACAAATAAATGTTTAAGTGGTCAAACATACCAACTTGCTCGTCTGTTTGCTTACCATGATGACTGCTCAAATCGACTGCCAGTACCGATTTCCCAAATTCTAAACTTTTTAGAAATTAAAATATTTTTTGGTATTGACTAAACATTTGGGAAGGATCTGGTAAAACTCAATTCAGTCTCAACAGGGAAGCCATCTTCATCTAAATTAATTGTTTGAAGGGGTTCACCCTATGGAGACTGGAGCCCTTATCAAATATCTGTTGGGCCTTATCGGCACAAAAACGGACATCTACGTTTACCTGCCGCTGCTCCTCTTTGGCAATTCACACCTGCCAGACAGAACGACTCAGCTTTGCATCAATACGTGCTTACGCACATCAAGTTGGCGTTGCTGAAACAATTGTCCCAAAAATTATCTGTGATCCGGCCTTAGGATTGTATTCCTCCCAAAAATAAATGATGCAAATCATAAATTTCTCATTCTTATTAAGTCAATATGTAGATGTCATGACAGTAGGTGCATAAAAAAAGTGGCAGCATCATCCAGGTAACCTAAAAAATAATAAATGTAAACACAGTGTTAATATAATGTTCATATCATATCAAGCCAAACCAGGATCTTTTTATAAACTTCAGAGAGTCAAAGTAAACAAGTGAAAACAAAACCTAAAGGGCAAAAATAAAACCCTTCGGAGTGCAAGTCTGGAGTTATTCCTCCTCCACCCTTCATACTGTATTACACAGACTTTGTAACTTTTTTCTCTCCTTTAACAAGTGGAAACAGTCATATTTGTCCACATGTGTCCTCTCTAACAATAACGACAAATGACCTACATGGATATTTAGGTTGGAGAACTTGCTGCCAAGCCAAATAAATTAAATGTTTGTTGTAACTAAGAAGTTAAATCAAATCAGGCAAACCACAAAGACAAAGTAAACACAGTCAGAGAGAAAAATCATGGTAAAATGATCTGGTTTCTTAAGCAAGAAACAAACATGCTGAACGCTTCCGCTGCAAGATGATTTCAAGATGGTCTCTATGCAGCAAAAACATACGTTTTTCTGAGTCACAGACTGCGTATGAGTCATTTATCATCCCAATAAAGGGCTCAGTTATTGTATCTACAATAATGTAAGTAATCTTTATCCTCTGCTGGATTTACATCCCAGTGGGAAGTAAACCCCTGAAATGGAAACCACTTTGACTGTAAAAAAAAAAAAACACATGGTACTGGCACCTAAACTAGAAGTGTATAAAAAATAATGCTGGCATGTCAGCAGAGGACTAGATTTAAGGATCTTCTATTGCTTTTCCCGCATTTTTGTTTCATCACTCGCTCAAATAATACAAATAAAAGTTGAAGTTTGAGACACTGTTACTATATGCAGCTGTAGCCACTAAGTGCATGCAGCTTCATACATGTCTCTGTCGATGTGAGGTACTGTAGGTATGCATGCTGGTAAAAATAGCAATGGTGTCAAAGTGTGACTTTCGATTTTTATTGCAGCATTCAAAGCATCATTTCAGAGTCTCCCCATGTTTCATCTCACATTCAAAGCCCTGACACCTAATTAGCAGGCTATATCAGGCTGTCTCTCTTGCCATTTCCTCCACCAGAATGAAAACACTGCATCTCTTTTCATCTTCTGATCAGCCTTGTCTTACAGAGACTGTGGCAGAGAGACCAAAGTTCAACTCATCAGCTCAGGTCACTTCCTGATTCATCATCAAAGGGAGCGAACCAGCAGCAACCTAAAAGCACAGGACACCGTTTCACATACCACCACCCACAGACACAATTACACCGGGAGGCAGGAAAAGATGAAGATGGCTGGAAAGATAGACACAAAATAAAAGAACATTTTAATACAGAACAGGAATAGTGGGGCAGACGGCATTTTTCAGATTGCTGATGAGAAGAAACAAAGAAGGACCATAGTTTTTAAAGAATGCTGCTGAAAATAGCTGCTGTTAATATGTTACAAAAACTTAAACGAAGCAAATCTTTTCCCAACGTTTTGTTTTAACTTCCTAAGTTAACACAAAATAAAGGCTGAGAGGAACTCATTAAAGCCATCATAAGATAAAGGCCATTGCCAGCAGTAAGGGATGAAATGTTTATCCAGGTTCTTCTTGCGTAAAAAAAAAAAAAAACATGTCCTAACAGACACGGAATAACTCACTTTGGCAAAATGCTGCCTGCTCCGTCTTGTCCATCTTTGCTGCTTCTTTTTTTAACTCGCTCATTAGTCACGAATGTGATTTTTATTGCCTGAAAAATAGACATATGGTGTGAGGTCATCTTTTACCAGAGTCACACACAAAGTGCAGAAAAGTTGGCAGCACAGCAGCAAATGTAATACGCTTCATTTGTTCAGAAGGAGTTGCTCTGCCATACTATCTTTTTTTGCATCTAGCCAACACACGGTCTTACTTGAGGTACCACTGTGTTTGTTTTAAACAAATAATCACAAAATGAAAACTCCCATGCACCAATGCCAACCAACCATCGGACGAAACTAACTGTTAAGACTAATGAGGCTGCTGTTTGGTTGTTCCGAGGTCAGAGAGCCCCAGCATTTTTTTCTTTTAAAGGTGTTTCTGCATAGCTGTTGCTCTGCTGTGATAGGCCATTTCTGTTTGTAGATGTGCACCGCACCCTTTTATTAGGCCTCTGTTTAAAAAATTCTCCCCACATATGCGTCACTACAGCCTTAAGTTTAGTTGGCTTTACGAGGCCAAGTGTGACATTAATGCTGCATTACAGAAAAAAAGACTGTCAAACCCCTTTGTTTTCCTCTGTCTTCTCTCTTCCTTACAGTTTATGCTTTACGCTGCCTGACTGTAAATCCTGCAACTCAACCAAATGTTGACTGAATTGTTTTGAAAGATCCATCAACAAGTTTGATAATTAAAAGCCAGAAAAAGAAAACATTTGTGCAGCTACTTGTGATTTAAAAATGAGATTATACAAGATTTTTGAGTTGCAGCAGCCTCATGCTTATGAATGGCTGTGAAGAAAGAAGTTAGACTAGCTGAGTCGACCTCCGTGACTCTGTGACCCCAGAATTTGAGACGCATAATAATTCATCACCAACAGAGCAGATTGCTGTAACTGTTCTGTGTGTGTGTTTGAGACTCCACAACATGAGAGCCTTCCAGTTCTTGCCTGGCACTGCTGCACACCATCTCTTCTACTATTCTTTTATTCCAAGCCCCTACACCTTATTTAGCATTTTCTCCTGCACTCTTAACTGCTTTCTGCTGTGGGGAAGAACCCCAAAGCCTGCCGTTACATATGCAAAGAGAGATTTTTTTCACCAAAGGAAATGCAGCTATCCAAACACGCACACAAAAACTGCAAACACGCATAAAAACACAGATAGAAATTTGAGACAACCTCAAAAAAGCACTGAAAAACTGTGAAGTCTGAGTTTATTCCAAGTTTATGTATGCAACACAGAGCCCCGAGAGAGAGGGGCAAAAGCAGAAAAAGAGGAGAGAAAAAAGGGCATGAAAAAAAAAGAAAGTCTGATCTGCTTCTCCACAGTAGGAGTTCCAACTCTCTCCTCATCGAGAATGCAAAGCCTCTTCTGCAGGAGGGTGTGCATGCATGTGTGTGCATACTGAGGGGGATGGGGCCCTTAAAAAGCCTACTTCTCTGGGGGAGGGAGCTGGACCCTATATTCTCCTTCCCCTCCCAAATGGGTATTTTGCTCACTACCCCTTTTCCCTTTACCACAAAATCCCCACCCCTTCCCTTTCCCCCCTTTCTCTCTTTTAGGAAGAGTTCATTTTGAGTTGTGGCCATTGTGGCGAATGAAGGAACTGACTTGCTAAAGGGTGGCCTTGGGTCTCTTTGGGTCACACTGCCAGGTCAGGCCCGTTGGAGCTAACTAAGAAACACTGTTAGAAATTTAGAAAAAAGAATCACTATTGGATCACCAATAAATATTCTTTCTCTCACTCCGATTGGATGCATTTGTTATCGCTTTTGGTGTATGTGAGCAGCAGAGATAACTTTTGTAGAATGGCGACGCAAAGGGACTAATAGTTAAAGGGAGGTAAAGGGTTGATGGAGGTAGATATCTTTCCAAAAAACAAAACGGAGAGAGACATGGCTCAAAGTCAACACACTGAAAAGGATTACTTAATCAAAAATTCATCTGATATATGTATGAGAATAAATGTCCAAAACGTGGGGGGGGGGGGGGGGACGACAATTAAACAGATTCAAGAAAGTCAAACCAGTGAAATTAAAGTAATGTTATTTTACAAACACTATATTGCCAACAGTCTGTTTCAGTTCAAAAAATGACTAAGTATGTACAACTGCTGAATTATTGTAAAAATCATATGAATCATTATTTGCGTAAAGACCTGGGAGAAACAGGTTCTTTCTACATATTACCTATAATTGTTGGAGGAAGTAACCCCTCTTCTTTGTTTCCTCGCCGCTGCAACAGAGGACAGCCAAAGTTTGTGGGAACATGTTCAGTTGTAACAACCAAGCAAACGAGACTTCATATTTTTTGGCTCACCATATGAACTTAGCACCAATCATTATAGGTTAAAAAAAACAAAAAACAAACAGACATGTGAACATTGGTTAAACGTTAGCATTGTAACCAAAAGTTCCATTTCAGCCATTAAAGAATTAAACTTTAACTCTTCAACCAACAGCCAGCCAGTTATTACCATACGTCAGCATTCCTGTCAACAGCACAAAGACTACTACGAACAAACAAAAATTGTCCTGATGGTATATAAAGAGAGAAAGGAAAAAAAAGAAAGATTACGTTCTTTTCATAAAAAATAAATAAAAAAATCCCTGACAGGATGCACGCATGGACTGTTCTGTTTTGAATATCTGATGTTCTAATTGTTGGATGCCAAAACTATAACTGAAAATAAAACTTGATTAGCAAACACGATTATCACAAAGCAGATGTGAGCACAGATGAGTGTGCTACCTCCAAGTGGAATCCTGATGCTTCTCAGGTAAAACTGATAAAGATGGCATGTTTACAGCTGGAAAAAATGTTATTTTTCCTAATCTGACCGTGATTAAATTTATTGCACTTTGATGGAAGAAAACATTCAGTCTAGATCCTTAACAGGAGTTTGGCATTTTAGGGCAGGTCAGTACGAAATGCAAATAGGAAAAGACAGACAGTAAACAAAGGAAAACACAAATATGTGAAGGCAGTGGAGGCTGCAGAAACACTGCAAAACCAATTTCAGTCAAGGCCAAACTGAGAAATGTGGGAAACGGATCAAAAAGCGGTCAGATAATGATCTGGCCATGACAGTAAAGACATATTTAAACCACAACAGCTGGTGCAGAAGAGGAAGAACATCAGTTTCAAACTCTATTCTGACCACCATCCAGAAGGAGCCAAGAGACAGTGCACTGGGCTGTAAACTGGGGAAAAAGTAAAGGGATTTGACTGAAATAAATGGGAGTGGTGTCATCCAAAAGATTTCAAGGAAAATCTCGGAAAAGGTTCCTTCCCATATTTTTCTTGCCAAGCAAGGTTGAATGACAGCATGCACATAAAAAGAGGATTAAATTAGACTAAAAATGATACATGTGGAGTTTTTAGGCCTGGAAAATTTTAAATATGGCCATGTCAACAGAAAATCTTTTTAAAGAAGATTTTACATGTAATATGCCAAGTCTGGCGCTAGCCCATCAATTCTACGTTTATTGACCAGTGGAGGAAAGGTTTTCTGTTCTCAGTTTTATGATAACAAAACTTCTCTTTTTTATACACCAGAGCCAACACTCAAGTTTAAAAATGACACAAGTGTAACGTGGAGGTCATACAAGGAGATCGGACAGCAGCAAACTTAATAAATAAATAAAATTACATATTTACCTGTTTTGATTTCTTTCAAAATAAAATTTGCAGTATGAAAATATTCTAAGAACAGTGTTTATCCTTCAAAACATGTCTTAGGAGAATAATTAGGTTTGATCCATAATGTTCCAATCTTAGACTGTAAAAAAAACAAATAAAAAGAAGCAAGCATCCATTGTCAGACTTAAAGCTGCCATGGAAAATTACTTTCAATTTTTAAATTCCTAAAGGCCAGAAGGTGCTCGCTCCAACAGATTTGGAAACTTCATGAAATCCTAAGTCAATGGTTTTTCCCTGCAACTCAATCACTCCATGTTGTTGGTTCTTCTGCATTATTTCATAGATATTTATCCTCAATTCAAAATTCAAAACTTAATGATCGAAAGTCAGGGTCAGGATATAAGGCTGTATTTTTTGCATTTATAAGCAGTAAAGTTACCATCAGACAGCAACACCTATCTCAGTCTAACGTCCAACAAGTCTGAGGAGTTCACCGTGTCTGGTATATGTTCAGTGTGGACGTTGGAGTCACTCCAGTTAAAGGCAGTTGGGTTTTAAAGGCCTGCTGAACCCCCCTCTCTGGATTCAAGCCAAAACAAGCAGTCCAACATTTAATAAAATTGCTCTGTTCTCTTAAGCATTGTGATGGGAAGATAAAGGTAGAATCAACAGATCTGAGCTGTTTTCCCTGGGTGTTTGACAAGCCAAGAATTTCCAAGGCTTACACCGAAGTTATTCCAAGTTTTAAAACACGGCAGACGTCGCTGAGGGACTTTGCAGCTGTAGGCAGGAAACTTTGGGGTTTTTTTTCCCCCCAGAAAAATGAATGTAAATGTAACCAAAAATAAAACACAAGTTATAGAAGTTAAATTGGGAGAGAAAAAAGCCATACACACATCAGAGCAGAGCACATCAATTACCATGTTCATTTAGAATTCAGCTTGGATAAAACTGAAATATAAAGCACAAAAACACAATAAAATGAGTGCAGTTCGGAGTTGTGAAGTATTTGTGTATAAGCAGCAACTTGGGACCAAGATCCAATAACTATGAAAACAAGGAAGTTTAAAATAAAGAACAAAAAAATCTCCCTGCAACAAGAGCTTGGAGAAGAAAAAAAAAAGATAACAGTCAAAATGGAAAAAGAACAGAGGTGCAGATAGTTCAGCGGATCCTCCAAGGGCTTGTAAATCACGGAGGCTCATCACGATTTATGGGAGGTGTAAAAGAGAAGATTTCTGCCCTTGAACTGCAGTGCACGGCTGACTAATGCAAAGCACCTGTAGCTCTGTCAGCCTGAACACACCATACATACATAAACATGAGACAAAAAAAGGAAGGAAAACAGTGTTCCCCAATACTGCCACCAGTTAAAATCCCCTTCAGCTTCAAATCCTGAACGCTAATAGATAAAATCAGGCAATGATGACTGTTTAGTAGGGGAATAATCACACGCTTGATAATCCAAAGGAAACCCTACAGTAGTTAATGGAAAAGACTTTGAGCTTGTTCCTTATTCCTCTTGAGTTATGAAGATACTTGATCATAAGACCAAATAACAAGCAGATAAGATGTGACTTTCATTCTTGATGTACATTTACTCTAGCAAGGAGCATGAAATGGATGTATTACTTATAAGAGACCTGGATGTTCATATAGTAGTTTTGGCCTTCTTGTGAGAATGACCACATCGCTATTTTTTTCTTCTCTACATGCTACTCTTTTGAAGATCATTTGCTTTTTTTTGGGTGAACTATGATAAAAAATGTTAGGAATCTCTTGTTATGTCTTCTTCTGTCACAGATGCAGTCAAACACAGCAAGGCCAGTCTAAAGTCTTTGTGTAGAAGATTAGATGTGCAGTAGTTCTGGAATGAATTTCATCATTAATTGAAGAATATGCTTGGACATGCGTACCTAGAAAAATGTATACACTGGGCCAAAAAAAAAAGGATTGATAAGAAAAAGCAATAGTGTCAGATAAAGCAGTGGGTGTGAGAAACTAAAAGTAACCTTGACTGAGCTCACTGCCATGCAAGTAGTGCAGCAGGAGGCAAGAAGGCTTTGAAGCTGTACAGCAGACAGCGTAGCAGGAATTCTGATGTCCTGCTGCATATCCTCAAATCCTCCTCATTCCCCACCCCCCCCCCCTCTCTGCAACTGATTCAATACAAAGTTAGGAAAAGAAACACTGTTTATTCAGCTGAAAGCAAATAAAAAGAAAGTGGTAAAAAGAGATGGAGGTTGAAATAAAGGCATGGGGAGAAAGAGAAAGGCCAGGGGAGCGCATGTCCGCTAAAATAAACTTTATCAGTCTGGAGCTCCGTTGTTTTTGTATCAAACCCAAACCAGAAAATCAGACTGAAGACAGTGTAAGAACTACCTTAATTCTCTTTTTCTACACAAAATGCTATCAACCTAAAACACATTATCAGTGTTGAATTTGGGAGATGATACTCTGTAGGATGAAGCCCTTTAAACTAACCTGTGCCCACTTTATAGCTAATCAGTAATCAGACTGAAAGCAACTGTAGATGACTGGAGCTGGAAAATGCTTGACAAAAGAAAAACACTTACCCTGGAGATAAGTATTACATCATAAATCTGAAAAATAACTTCTCAACTTAAGCAAAGTGTCAACTGTACACCCTCAGGTCCCCTGAGTAACTTGGTGACAGACTAAACAAGGCTGACCTAGTGACTCGGGAGCAGTGACAAGGCCTGCCTCAAATTACACATCTGCCAGAGAATGAGGGGTGGAGTGGAGACGACTACAGTTACATTTCTAGTGGAGAGGCTGGGATCTTCACCAACCAAGAAAACCCTCAGAGCTGGTCAAAACAGAACCCCATGAACTCTGCATATTGACACCTCACTGAAACATGCACAGAGCTTCTCCTACAAAATAATGACTGCTAATTGTGACTTTAAGAGATTCTAATCTAAATCTGTTCTTGCACATAACCATCAAACATTAGCTGTACATGATCCTTCTGGAGGCGATCTATGTGCAACACATTCTTATAACTGGAAAGAGTTCATTTGGTTCTGGTGTGCGGATCCATTACTTAGAGCATGCAGCATGTAGGACACAATGTAAGCTGCAGAAAAGTAAAGTAAAGTCTGTTCGATATGTTTGCAGTGAACAGAAGTCATTATTTTGACCATTCTGGCAACAGTCCTCAAAGAAAACAATTTCCAAATCTCATTGTTTCTGCTGTCAGACATCTTAGCTGATGACTTTGTCACATACAGCTCCTCTGGCTAATATGTCAGAGCTGCAGTGCATATGTGAAAAACAGCTCAAGTCAGTGGTGATGTTCAGATAACAATCTGCAGGGAAGAAAGCAGAAATCTAACAAATGCAGGAAAAATAACAGCGTCCTACACAGCACAAAGGAAAGAAAAGAAGAAAATACCAAAGAGCCAAAATGATCCAGCTCAACTGACACACCTGCGGATTTAAAAAAAAATAAAATAAAAATCTGTCTTTAAGCAAGCACCAGAGCAGATGTGCACACAGCCGAGCATGGCCAACAGATTCCTGCAGAGTTTTTCTTGCACTAAAGCAGAGCGTTTTTACTGGATGCACTTTTTTTGGAAGCCACTCTGATAAATCCGTGGAATGTATCAAAAACACTCAAATCAGCTCTATGCCACGGCAGCCTCTTACAGCTTGTACAACAACCGTGGCAGCTGTGAGAAGTTTTCCCATAACACATCAGAATGACAATGACCGCATTTTTTTTTAAATCAATATGAAGCTAGACGTAAAAATTGAAGAGAGAATAACAAAAGCTGAAACTATTTCCAGTTAATTACATCTTTGTGGTTGATGGAGACATTGAACTCTCATTTGAGAGAAAAGAAAACAGTTATCAGTTCCCAGTATTTACACCAACGGGAGCAAAAAGGAGAATAATAAGGAAAAAATGCAGAGATAATGAGGGAAAGAGGCAGGAATAAGATAGCGAGAGCCCAGACCGGGCTCAGTGAGGGACGAGCTGTGACAACGACGGATCCGGTGGGATCAGAGGAAGCCCTCAGAGCCGACTCCCAGTGCTGGGATGAAGGCAGCTCAGCATGGAGGCACAGAAGATGAAACACCATTTGGGGCCTGGGGCCCCCTGCTGCCTTGCCTCTGTGTTCAGGGCCTGTGAGCTCCTCTGCCTCTGAAGTGCAAAACACCCCCCATCTCTCTGAAATCCCCAGCACCCATCACCACTGCATCCCCTGCCATTTGGTGACTCGGTGCAGCTCAGCCTGGACGGACATAGCAGAGTATGGATTTAACTGTGTTCATAGAGTCGATTTCCAACCAATTAAGGCTGCAACACACAGTTCTTATCATTATTGACTAATCTTTTGGTTGTTTTCCCAGTGGATAGCAGTTTGCTTGGCCTATAAATTGTCAAAACATAAAGGAAATTGTCCATCACCATCACAGTCAACCAAGGTGGAGATATGCGTTACATCTAAATCCCAATTACTCAGATGAGTATCACACAAGACAAACAAAAAACAGTAAATCATGATAATATAGAAGGGATGTCTGGTCTTTTTGTGCAAAGGAAATATCTTTGATTTGCTAAACAGCTGTAGACTCACTTCTCCTTTAAACAACATATTCAGTTCTCTTCAATTCTCCTTTTGAGTCATGAAAAAATCTAAATACTTAAGAGTTTATTTCACTGTTACAAAGTGAATACGACGAATTAAACCACTTACTGCTCCATAAATCAGCAGTTCACCTGCTAACATGAACATCAACCCTACACCGCTAATGAAACAGAAAAGCTCTCACACTCTCAGTTTGAGCGTTAAAACAACAGACGGACTCCTTAATGCTCATCTCTGGGTGATTCTCTGACAATCCGTCTGTGCAAAACTGACAACAACCACAGTTGCAAGTGCTTCTCTCTTTTGACTGAATATTTTCGAGCTAGGGAAGATTTTACTGGGGAATAACGAGCATAGCCGCAGTGATTTACTGCTGCTGGGGGAACGGGTCGCCATCCACATGGCGTGCAGGATAAATGTGATCACTTGTATTAGCAGGATGTGTGAAGAATCAAAGAACTGACTCGTAGCCTTAATGTATAGGGAATAGACGGGTGCAAAGAAGGTGTATTATTGTCCTCTTGTGCACAATGAAACGAGCAGATCTACACAAACAGTTAAGGATTACATGAGCTACATATACACAGCATTCGGGACTGGGGACCTGGATTTTTCAATGACTTGCTTCATGTCCCCCCGATTTCATTTTGTTCGCCTTTTCTGGAGACAAATGCAGACACGAGCCTATTTACTAAGAGAGTTCAAAACATCCGAGAGGCTATCTTCAATGAAATCAGAAGACAGTAAAATCTCAACGCCAAGCTCCAGTATGTTGCTGTCCCAGATGAATGCGTCCAAACTTCAAAGCGCCTGTTGTTACGCTGCAGTGAGGCGACACAAGAGCCTTTTTGTTTTAGAACACTTTTTTGGCGTTTTTGGCGACAAACTTTCTCCCCGTGTTTGTTCTCATATTTTGGTTTGTCACTCCTGTTTGTGTCAGAGGGGATGTTTATTTAAAAATACGCTGCAACTCCCGAGTGGAGCCACCACCGTCTCACTCTCCCATAAAAGCATATGACGAGCATGTTTACCTGCATAGTAAAGACTCCCAGTTCCTGAGAGGACAGCTTCTTCATCTGCTCAGCCAAAACTTGCGCTTCTTCCAGGATTGAAAACTCCGTCTCTGCTCGGCAATATCCACAGGAAAGGACCGAGCAGATTAAAACGAAGCTCCACGGAAAAGCCTTCGAGCCCCCGTGAAAGGGAAGGTGTTCATCCCGGGAAGCAGCGCGCCTCGTCGGCGTCAAAATCAGAGGTTTCTCCGCCGTCCGTCTCGCCATGATGGGAGCAGAATCACAGGCTGGAGAAACGCCGAGTCTGGGCTGGTGGCGGAAAAACAAGAACTTCAAGGGAACTACTTTTACAACTTTTCAGCGTAGAGTACGTGTGCTCTTTCTCTCCGGCGCGAGTCTCCAAAATATCCAGCAACGCAAATCATCGCAGCTCCTGGAAGTCCTTGAGGAGAAGGAAGCAGATCCATGCGAGAAAGACGATATGTTTTAGCCTTTTTCTTTTCTTTTTTTCTCCCCCCAACGTTGTCGGCGTTCCTTCTTGATCACTCGCTCCAACTCCTAGAAGTCTGGCAAAGTGTGTGTGAACCGGAGACTCACCGCAGTGGGGGTGAAAGTGGGAGGCGTGGAAACAGCCAGGAGTCCGACCGGCGCCTGGATCTCTCGATCTATGGATCGGGGTCTTATGATGCCTTCAATGCTGCTGGGGGGACACAAGAATGAGTAAATCAAAATAGAATAAATCTTGTTTTCCTTTTTAAATGGTGTCAAATGAACCTTATAAGGCAAATACGACTTCGCTGACATTTGAATGGCAGCGATCTTAACTGTGTACTTCAGCTCCTCTGCCCCTTTTCAGAAATAAGATTTTTGAGAGGTAATGTTTGATTATTAAATTACTTTGCCTGATAATCAGGTTACTGAACAGGCTTACTGAACACTTATTAAGGGCCTCTTCAAGTCTAGGGGCCTGTGTATGAAATAAATCTTTGGTCTTAGCACACTGAAAATATTTGAGACATAGACTTAAATCAATAGGCTTAGCAGAACGTAGATAGAATACCGTGGTGCAAATTTGCCAAAAATGTGACATAAAACAATCCAGTGGAGATATGAAAGTGAGAAAGAAAGCAGGAGAAATGAATATGAAATGGCCACAAAGAGAAGTACAAAACAACAAAGAGATTCAATCCAATTTTTCCACATGTGACAGTAAAGGCCAAAAATTAAATGCAAAAATCCACAAACGGATGTTAAAAGATTCAAATGTGGCATAAAATGACCCAAACTGAACAAGAGCCACAACAAAGAGAAGTAAAAAACTCAGAATGAGGTTGTCATTGATCAAAATGGAACAGAAGAATTATCATGAAGACATGCAAAACGAACACTTGGGGGCATAAATAATGTGAAGCATCTGTAACATACACATCTGGATATACAAAACAACCATAAATAAAACCTGCGGTAGTTTTAGGTTTCTCGCTGCCTGTGTGTCTTGCTCGTCTGTGGGATAAGAGGGGAGCCTCATACTTGTCTCTGCCCAGGCGGCCTGTTGTTTCATAACCAATCCAATCCATCCAGCCTTCGTCAAGTGAGTTTTACAGAAAAAGCCCAAAAATCAAACATGTGCTTTGAAAAGCTGTACAGTCTCAGCAAGCGGCAGTAAGTGATTCTTAGGTCTCAGTTTGGATATGTTAAAAAAAAGTCATAGAAAACAGAAGACTTCGTCAGAGAAAATGAACAAATCGACCTGAAATAGCACAAACAAACAGATGACTTGGCCTCTCTGTCACACTATCTGACATGGTAAGAGTCAAACAAGAGGCAAACATTAGCAAACATGATCCGATAAAGTCATTCAGACGGCAAATAGCAAAGGAGCCAAAGATCTGTTTGGCCTTGCAAATATTAGATGAATCTACTGACTTGGCATAAATACATGGAGGTGCCTCCAGTTTTTAAGACGATAAAGAACTGTAATAGATTTTTCTGTGTACTCAGTGTATGGTATTGTGTCCTTAAAGTCATAATGTCGATTGCCTTTTGCATTTAGTTTTGTTTCTATTTCAGTATATTAAAATATAAAGTGTTCCATTTTTTTTCTTTAAAGGTGAAAAATGGCTTAATCCCTGTGGTTACACCGACTAATGCTGCTTAGGTAAAAGCGCACAGGGATGCTCCCTAACTAACCACGGGAATGTAAAGTAAACCACAGCATCTGCATGAACATGAAAGCCTGGGTATCAAAATCGGCAGAACCTCCGTTCCTAGATGAATCCATTTCTTGTTTTCCTTGAAGCCTCAAGACGGCGCAAATACTTTGTGCAATTGGACATTTGATTGGTGACTGCAAAATAAAGATGTATGGCAGATAGTTTATTCATTAAAGATTCTTGTAGTCAGGGCAGACGCTGTGAAGGCTTTGAAGTGTAACGACACTCCAACCCATTAAACAGCTGACCTTTAATCAGTGCTCTCTCTCCGTCTCAGTCTGCCTCCACTTCATTGGATTGCAGAGTGTATTTGATTTGCAGCTGCACAATTGGCCTCTCCCAGCCTTCTCAACGCTCCGTGGAACTTGTTGGGGATTTTCTGGTTAACCAACTTTGCATTCAGGCACAAAGTCATGGTTGTTTGATTGGGAAAATAGAAAAAGTAGAAAAACAAATTCGCCTTGAATACTTTAGATAAGCTCGTTTAGCAGGTTAATGTCAAAGGCTTGTTTGAAAATTTTGCTTTGTTCATTTGAATTTAAGTTATTTTTATATATTTCTTATTACATCTAATATTACTTGTGCAGTGTCTTAAATGGAAAGCTTTGGTAACATTCTAACAGAACATGTTGTTCCCAAATCCGTCACGATTAATTTGAACCTGCTGCAACACCATGTAATCCAAGGTTTCTTACCAGTACCACAAAGTTAAGATTTGCTGATTGTCACATTAAATAAAGCTAGAAAAGATCAGAAGAGTCATCTGACATTCACAGATGAGAGTAGATGAAAAGAGCCCACAGAGATGGTAATATGCTTGTGGGAGAGGAAGAATGATAGTCGGTAGGAGCAAGAACTACAGATTTTTACATGGAATTAATTACAGATTTTTTTTTCTGAGAAACCATAACAATATTTTACACTCAATGTTGCTCACTAAAATGTTTGTCAATATATTGCACAGAGTTTCTAGACATAGCCTTCCTCATTTTCTATCAGAAGTAATTACACGCTTTTTCTTTTGAATTATTACACATTTATCCATAGGGTTCCTGGTTCGAATACTGTCTGGGGCCTTTCTGTGTGGAGTTTGCATGTTCTCCCCGTGTGGGAGTGTGTGGGTTCCCTCCGGGTACCCCGGCTTCCTCCCACTGCCCAAAAAATGCATGTCAAGATAACTGCTGACTCTAAATTGTCCCTAGAAGTGAGAGTGAGCGTGGTAGGTTGTTTGTCTCTGTGTGGCCCTGTGATGGACTGGTGACCTGTCCAGGGTGTATCCTGCCTCCCCCAATGACAGCTGGGATAGGCTCCAGCCCCACCCAGGTGACTGAGTATAAAATTTTTCACAAATTCTTCAAGCTCTAAGTCTATCTGGCACCAACTGTCTACTTTCTATTTTAAATTGAGGTTACTTAATGATGCGTCACTTGCAAACAAGGTAGTTTCTTCAAATATATACACATTTTGTTTTACTCAGTCAGCTATGTTTAGTCAGAGTTTTGATCAAAGTGAGGACAGTCAAGCCTTTCCATAATTATTATTTCACAGTGCAGCCAAAATAACTTCAGTTCCTCTCAAATCAAGACATATTTTTAGTCGGTGGTATTCAGGGAAAGGAAATTAAAGTCAACCTCCCATTGTTACATGAGTAGCAAGCAGTCATTTTTAATGAATATGTGTTTTTCAGGACATGTGTTCATAGTGTTGGCCTCTTTATTGCTTTAAAACTTTTCCATTGCTTTTGAACCTCTTCAGGTGACTTTATTCTTATGGACTGCTCTTCTTGTTAAAAGCAAGTGTAATTAATTCAGTGGCTGAACACACAGCTTTGCAGGCAGCAGTGCACTCCTGAATGGGTCGTCTGTCAGTGTCACTGGCTGCAGACTCCATCAGATGTTTGCAAGGGTTTCAGAAGCTTTTGAACACTTGAAAACAGAAGGATGTTTGTTAAGGGGTCAGATGCAGTGTGTGCACCACATAATTGTCATTTTCAAAAAAAGGGGCTCTGTAGCTCCATCTTAAATCCCTTGACACAACAGGTAAAAGTGTAGGGTGCAGTGTAACATGTTTGTTTTTTTTAGTGCCTCCCAAATGTTTTCAATATTGGAAAAATAGAAAGTATACAAAAATGTATGTGAAAATATTGGACCAATTCCATAAATTAGTATAACTTGACTTTAATAGTTCAAATTTCAACTTCTAGGAAATACGAACTTTATAAAAAAATGGTAGTTCATGTCCACACATATTTCAGATCACCTGCAGTATTAATGGGCAACAATATCATAGAAAGATTGCAACCACAATACCCACAGCCTGTTACTTTGTCTCTTGGATCCTCTCTGAGTAGTGTGGCTGTAAAACAGTTAAACCTGACTGGCTGTCTGATGGGCATTCCTCTGTGGAACAATTCTGCTTCATTTCAAAACAATTATTTCACAACAAGAAAGCATTTAGAGGTGTTCATTAACAGAGCCAGAAGGATTTGTTTTACAGGATTAGCCCATTTGCATTTTTTTAATTACAGCACAGACCCACATTGCCACCTGGTTTGGGATGATAAAGTGGAGTAGAGGCTGAGTTTGAGGCTTATTAGTGCAGGACTTGATTTGTGAATATATTAAATGGCATTTTGGATGAGATGCAGTAAGGTCTTAATTAAAGCAAGACAGGGAAAGTTTCACATCAGGCTTCAAAGACTATAACTGAGATTTCTTTTGATGAGTAAACACAGAAATGGCTCAGGATATTATATCACCTGCAACTTTTGAAAGTAGGAAACCCGAAATTAATTAGAGGCAATATCTTGTGGAGACAGACAACTATTCATATAAAAACAGTGTTTTGCAGGGTACATGTATCTCTGTGTAGGAAACAGTCAATGCCACAGTTGAATTTTCTCTTGCTGTGAAAATGGAGCCAGAGCCAAATGTAACTGACCGAGCACAACAATTCCTAACTGCAATAATACCCGACTGCAAACACAGAAGTCGCTACCGACAGAGAAGCTTGGTAGAAGATTTTTATATTTTAAGCTGATTAAATCCTTTCCCGTTGCCGGAGGCATTTCCTCTGAGTTAAGTCATGTAACTACCACTACTTCGCAGCAGTGAAAGAATGGTACTACACTGGATCCCCAGTGTTAGATTACAGTTTCTCAGACAATCATTTTTGACTGGACCATGGGGCTCAGCAGCACAACTGGATGGAGCAGCTTGCTGTCTCGCAGACAAAATCATGCAATATATTTTTGTCTGTGAGATGTTGCTGTCAGTTTCAGAGGCTCCATGAGATCTTACAGTAGTCAGTAAATGCATATTTTGTTCAAAGAAAAAGTAAATGATGCCCTCTTTGAAGCCCTTACTGCAGCATAAAATTAGCGTGCACACCTGGAAGTTACATTTTTGTCAATACTGACTGGAACCAGAGTCAATTAATACCTCTTAATAAAACACAATACAGCACCAATTAAAGCACCAATTAAACACGGTCCCACTGCACACATAAGTGTGATGCTGGCAGGGTTTTTGTTTTCCAACCAGTGCATTAATAATTCTTAATGTTTTAGTAATTTAGATCCGTATGCTTTACCCTCTTTAGTATAGGGCATACACTCTGCTACCACCACTTCCCAGCAGTGAAAGAATACTGGGAAGTAGTTTTTGACATAGACTATTATTCTTATACTCCTCAACTAACTTGACATCCCCTTTTTTCAAACAAAAATTTAATTACTTTTAAGGTTTGAAGGCTAATGCACATCAGCTCCAGTATTAGGGTTTAAATATATTTCTGAACACCCAGTCAATTAACTACAAAATATAATTTAGCAAGAGAGTATTCCTGAACACAAACTTTAATTAGAGCTAAAGAATTCTTGTTTTACACTTGTTTGTCCAACTTCAAATTTTTCTACCCCAGGAGGAAATCTTTGTATGCACTGTCCTGGTAAACCAGCCATATTACAACACTAACTAATAGCACAATTCAATCAATGGTTGTAAAACTAGGTGTACAATATTTCTGTTGACATGAAAGTCAGCCTGCTTTGATGAATTATGGTATGGTGACTGGAGGTTGCATGACATTTTATCAGTGTCTTCACAGCTCTTTCTCTTCAGCTGGTCCTTGGTTTGTCTCAAACCACTTGGAGGAATGATTTTGGTATAGCTGCTCCTAATGCTTCTCTCTCATTTGGACAACAAACATCCTGTTAAGGAAAATCATTCATCTTCCCTTCGAGCCTTGTCAGAGACAAGAACAAAAACAACAGAGGAAACTTTGAGGAGTTTAAGAATCAATGCTTCTTTCCAATGAGGTAGATTAAGTTCATTAATGCACTACTATGTCTTATCGGCATATTGCACAGCATTTAGCTTCATCAATGATTATGATAGAACCATTGTAAAATAAAGAAAGAAAATAAAGTCTCACAAAGAAAAGACTTAATATGACCCTCTCAAGAACCCTAAACACTAATTACATTTGCTAATATGAAGAAGAATGATCCTGACTGACTAACCTGATTTTCTGTCCTGATGGCCATGGCGCCTGAGCGATCACTCCAAAGTGAAAACAGAAATCATATTACATGTAAACAACCTCCTTGTTCCCAGCTGATGTGAACTCACTGGCAGATCCAATGCTTCAGCTTCAGAGTCTTGAGGCAGACATCCATCTGTAGACAGGAAATGCTGCGGGGACAGACCAGCCAGACCCAGTTCTTCTTAATGGATGACAGACGCCTGCGCTTCACCAGGCCTTGAAAGGAGAGCAGATCGACAAGGCAGGAAGGACTGCACTTTTTTGGGGTCACAGACAGACATGAAGAAGTTAACCCAACCCCCCTCCCCCACCTTTTTTTAACAACTGAAAATAGATCTTGTCTGGTTTTAAGCAGGGTTTAAGCACAGAATTCTCTGTCATGGATGTACAAGCAAATTAACAACTACAAATTGGTGACTTAATTTATAGCGGATTTTGGCCAATATTCACCGGGGGAAAAACATCATACCTCATGTAGTTATTGCATGCCAAGTCATGTTGTGTGCTAACAAAACACGTTTTTCTAGTGAAACGATGTCATGATGTTGATGTATTTTTATCCAGACCCTCTCCATTTGCCATGTTATCTTGAAGGCATAAAATTACATGCCTCTATAAGTATGTTCATGTTATGCAAGAATGTGTTTTTCTCATTAATGTACGCTGTCTAATCCTGACCCATAAAAAAGCAATAACACATTCAAATGTATATCCATCAATCCATTTTCTATACCCACTTAATCCAACTCAGAGTCATGGGAGAGCTGGAGCCTATTCCAGCTGTCATTGTGCAAGACACAGGCTACACCCTGGACAGGTCGCCAGTCTATCACAGGACCACACAGAGACAAACAACCAGCCACGCTCACACACACTCCTAGGGTCAATTTAGAGTCACCAGTTAACCTGCATGTTTTTGGAGGGTGGGAGGAAGCTGGATTACCTGGAGAGAACCCATGCATACACAGGGAGAACATGCAAACTCCCTCATGCTGTGAGAACCACCACAACACCGTGCAGCCCATTCAAATGTATATATACTAGGGAATAAAATCTTATGACATTCATGCGAAAGTAGGGGTTTATATATCAAAGTAGATCACATAACCAAAAGTCTTACCTTTACCCAAATCAAAGAAACTCCCATCAGGGCTGTTTCTTATTTGCAACCGAATGCTAATTTGCTTGAATTCGTAAATCTGAGGCAATCCTTCTTCATTCCACAAGTCTTTCGAACTAGAGGTATGCTGTACTCTTCCACTAGATATTGATTGCAACCAAAAGATATAACGTATAAGTAACTTCAAGTGTATTGTATCACAATATTGGTTCTATTAGTGGATAATAAATCTGATACATCATTGCACATTTTCATAATAGGTTCAGTATCAACCAAATTGAAATAGTGACTGTGGATGACACGAACAAGTATTGTGGTAATAAATCTAATATTTGTTCAGATATTTCTTGCAGGATAAGAGACGTCCTAACTCACACAACAAAGAACAAACAGATCATAAAGCTACAACACTAACCAATGAAATTTTTTTTATCAAAACAGATCAAGTAAACTGAACAAGAATTCGATCTGTTAATATCAAGTTATCTCTCTTAGTACTTTATTTCTTAAATGATAAGGATTTTAGTTTGTGCTTAAAATCCTTTTAAGTCAATAAAAGATAAAGAGCAGCCACACAGAAAAACTCTTGTCATGAAAAAGAAGAAATGACAGAGTGGAAGATGAATGTGATTACAAATGGAATTTAGATCCACTAACTTTGAAATGATAGCATGTCATGATAATTACAGGGAGCAAGCCCCAAACATCAATAGGGAAAAACATGAGGAACGCTATGCGGGCACTGCCAGATAAGACTTAACCGATCGTTTCACACAGTGAAACTGAGGAATTAGCTGCTAACCCTATTGGGTTTTAATTAGCTGCAGCAGAATCCATCACTAAACACATCAGTGTGATCTCTGCTGGAAATGAAGAGCGGCAGTATCCATGAAAGAAAGAGAGGGATGGGGATAGAGAAATAAGTGATTAGAGAGTAAGTCTGCACCCACTACGCACTCCACTCCTCTGCTGATATCAATTTTTATGAATACATTTGTTATGTATGTGTGTTTGAACAGGGGGTTGTGTGGGTTTGGTGGGGTTTAAAGTAGGCACCATACAGTTACCATGGCAACATATGTCTTTGAAGTTTTTTTACCCCCTTTCTGGAGCTGGATCTGCTCTGTTCTCCCCACCGCTTCTCACCCCCTCTTCCACCATCTTTTCTCTCACTCCTTTTGCAGCGTCAAAAAATTCTCTCTTTGAAGACTTAAGCTGATTCCAAGTCAAACCCAATGCTATTTCTGACTCTATTCAAGAATGGGGCTATGGCTTTGTGCAGTGCTGTGTTTGACATTTGTGTGAATGAAAGATGGAAAATGTGCGCTTTTATGTGAAATAATGTGTGGAAAACCTTAGGAAATAATTATTTGTACATGTTCACACAACAAGCAAACAAACACGATTAGAAAGCTGCCTGCTGCTCATGACTGATAATGAGTCATGTATTTGAATGTGTGTGTATTAGTGTGCGGGATGCATGCAAGTACAGACATAGACCTTCATAAAGATTCTAAAAGAGAGGGAAAAACTAGAGGATTAGAAGATGAAGAGAGAAGGATGGGAGGAGTAGAGGAATCAAAGAAGAGATAAAAGGAGGACAGAAATTGGAAGATAGAAGAAGGGAAAAAACACACCCTGTTTTGTCATTACGTATCTAATTTTATGTCTCATATAATTAAAAATAAAACATCGAGTGGAACCTCCACTTACTGCTCACACCATTATCTGCACACACATGTGGATTAGAAGGTCTGACATAAATGCTGGACCTGCTTATTCTGAAAACAGTTTATGTGCTTCAGTGCTTGACATGCTTGAGTGAAAAGCAGAAACGCTGATATGGCTTTTCAGATTTATAGGAATTTGTTCACCTCTCCTGAAAATTAGCTTCTTTGCTACTCAAAAATCAAAACTACTCACTTAGTATGCATCACATTTGCATGGCTTAAAAGCAATAAAAAAGGGGGAAAGCTTGCCTGGTTTTCATCAGAGTTGATTAAATCTGGCTTGGGCAAAGCTCAATCACACTCGTATTATATTTTGAACAAAAACTGCAACTTAAACGGTAAAACATCAGGCTGGAACATTTTCACTTGTGGAGAGAGCCAGCTGCCTCCATTTATTTCTGCTATTACATATGCATTCAACCAAAATCTTTTTATGTTTTCATTTGCAGCCTTTTTAAAAAAAATGTTTTGTTCTAGTTTTTGCAGGTCACAAAAACATCATATAAACTGTCTTTAGATACTTAGTATTTTGATGTGCAAATAACAAGGCTAAGATGTTAGAAATGTTATGAAAGATGTTGCTCTCAGAGGAAATTAGTCTTTTAGAGATTCTTTATAGTGCGGAGGGATGAAGCTACTATGGGGTTAGTTGGTTGTACCTCCAACATGGAATTACAAGTGAAAACAGACTAGCCTGAAAGTGTCTTACGGATAGGAGTAGATATGCCAGACAACGTTCCTGAGAGGAATGCAATGGTCGAGAAGGAGGATAAAGCTGCAACTACGCTCGCTGCACTGGTCATTACACGAGTTGGTCATTGCATACACAAATGAGCAGGGCTTCAACTTCTCTGTTTTGGAGAGGTTATGAGTTGAATAACTTAATGTGTAGAAGTCATTGTTGCTTGTCATACTGCAACTGTGGTCAAGATGGTTTGCGTGAGTTTTCCAATTGGAATTTGGACTGTGGTACTGATTTTGAAAAGCTAGCTGTCTGTGTAACGTAGATCCTCTTTAATTTTTTTTATTGAATCCTTAGAATTAGAATAGAATTGTAAGTAGCAAGAAGCTTAAGGGGTGATAGCTTGCAGATTTTTTCCCCATCTTTTTCCAAACCAAGGCTAGCTGTTTTCAATATTTTGTGCTAATATGGACTAACTGGTTGTAGTTTCATGCAACATCTAGAGGTCATGACAACAACTGCATGTGAAGTGTGAAAATGGTCATTACTATGAGGCTAACTGTTTGCTGACAGCAGGTTTTTAAACTTATTATTCAGACATGAGATCAACACTTATTAGGGAAAAACAACATTTTTTTTCTCATAATACAAGCTTCACATTGAAGGCTTTATCACCTAAAAGAAAGGGAGAGCAATCATAATCTGATCTCAACAGTTATCCCATGCATTGGGCTTAAAAGAGACCTTGAGTTAAATGTGCATAGTACACTTACTGCTCTTAATCCAAGTCAGGACTTTACAACAAAGCCAGTTTTGTTGAGAATGCTCTATTAAATTGGTCACAGCAAAAGAGGGAAGATGTAAAAGAAGCTTTACTCAGAACACAGGACTGTGTACATCACTGCCAGCTATGCAAAGCAAAATCTCCCTCAAACCATTTCTTCCATTAATTTGCAAAATGAGTGGCTTTTCTTTCCAAAGAATTTCACCCATGAAAAGAACTTCTTTTCAATATTTATCTTGAAATATTTAGATATGTTGTAATGCATTTACTTCTAAAGCAGCTAACTCTCAAGTTATTTACTTAATGTTCAGAAACTGTGATTCAAATTTTACTGAACAGTCCAAGATCAGAAGAGCAACTGAAACTATATTCGTGTGTTTGTGATGAAAATTCCCATTGATGCATTAAAGCATTTCCCTGCCATGAAAAGATGTCATTACATTGTAAAATCTCCTGTGGATACTGACTGTACTCTAAACAGTCTCTTTAAACATCATTGGCCCCGGGCCATGTGTGTTTGAAATTTAAGGGTTTTAATAATTAAATTTCAAACTTCAGTTTGTTCTGCAAATAAAACTTTAATATTTCTCATAAATGTTAGATTGTCTGAAGAAATCTTAGAACTGTCCCCAAGCTGTAGGAAGCTACCATACAGAGTGCATTCAAAAGACTGTAGTCCTCTGCTAAGGCTAATTCTCCATCTCATAATTTTAAGGGAAGCGATCTATATTGGCAATCAAATTTAAAAGGCTGCTTTTTCTATATGCTTCACCTCTTTATCAGTTTAATGAAATTTCATGTGTAGTTTCTATATTTCAAGATGAGAGCCAAGATGGAGAGAGAGAGAGAGAGAAAGAAAGAAAGAAAGAAAGAAAGAAAGAAAGAAAGAAAGAAAGAAAGAAAGAAAGAAAGAAAGAAAGAAAGAAAGAAAGAAAGAAAGAAAGAAAGAAAGAAAGAAAGAAAGAAAGAAAGAAAGAAAGAAAGAAAGAAAGAAAACTTAAAATGTACTTTTAAATAAAATCTGGACATAATTAGGATTTGTGTGTGTGTGTTTTACTCAGAATATTTAGTCTCTTGTGAATCAAGTTTGGCTATGAATATTATTAATCAACTCATTCATTCAGTTCAGTGTGACCCAGAATCCCCTGGATCCACAGAGAAAAGATCCAGGGCTCTGGCCCACCTCCCCCCTGCTGCCTGAGGCCAGGAGGGGCCCTGCATGGAGCGGCATCTTAGACTTTAAGGCTGAGTGGAACCAGACTCTGGATTTTGTTTGAAATGAGTTGAAGTGGAGAAGGGGGAGTGAATAAAGAGTGGCAGGCCTTGCCCTTGGAGCCCCTTCACTGACGCACACAGATGGAAAACATTAGACTTCCATTCCACCACAAAGATGGATGGATTATTAGATAGAGAGTTCGAGTGGAGTGAGTGGGGGGAAGAAAGGAGAAGTGGGAAAGACTGTGGGGTGAGAGTTTTAACACATGAAATACATATAGTGTACACATGTTTATTTTCTTCATCTTTATTCATAGAAAATAAAGATGAACACATCAGGAATGTCTCAATCAGGATTGAAGCGGAAATAACACCACACACACCTTTACAGGAATCAAAGGAAAGAAATGAGGGTGTGCCCTCAATGACATAAATTTCCCAAGTAAACAAAATCCACTTTTATAAATACAGATTCACAATCTACACCCAGCCAGACAGTGTTTGTGACAGTATCTTATTTCCTATCAGAATTTTAGATGACCGTCGCATTTGTAATTAATCTCTTTCAGTTAGACCCATAACAAGTTCGTTCATAATCTCTCATCAACAAGACACTAATTGTTGTCTGACTAAAACATCCAAAATACATCTTATATATGATTAGATTTGTCAAGACTGTCCTGGTAGTGGTTCAAGTATTGGATGTGCATATTGTTGAGAGCCTGCCTCAGTGTTTGTTTATAGAATAACACATCTTCACTTTATTGTTTATTTGTTATTTGTGCAGTGTCTTAATCTATGTATCTCTGAAACTTTAACAGTTTATTCCACCGATGTGTGTGTGTGTGACATTTAACATGCACCCAATTGAACAAACTATGTGATCTCTGAAGGCGTTTAAATCTAATTAGGTCATTCTTTGTTTTAAGTTGCAAAAGGCACCTTGCTCTGTATTCAGGTTTGACAAAGTAGTTACACTTACTCAAAACATTCAAGGAGAAATTATAGAGATTAGAAGAGGCTGAATTGCTCTGTTTGCAAGCACAGCTAAAGTTTTTCTAATTTATAATGTGAAGTACAAATTAAAAGCAGAGAGAGCATTTTTGTGCTCTGACTTCTGCCAGCATTTTTCCCTCTGCAGCTCGAGATAAAGACAAAACATTTAGGATTTATTGGTTGCCTCTGTCTAAAATGACTTAACTCTCTGTGATAGGCTAGCTTTATGTTGAAAAGCATTAGGCACATAGCTATGGTGGCACCGAAAACCAGATCACATCATTTTACTAAAGCATTTCAAGTGCAACCCAAAGTACTTTATAAAACACGATTGGTCTTGATCCATAACCTTGTTGAACTTGTATAAGTGCAGAGGACATATTTTTTACATATACAAACTGAAATCCATCAGATAAATATGACTTCAACCAATCTAAAGAAGACTCATTGATCCTAATGCTCACACCTTTGTAATATGATGTGATAGATGGTGTCAAATGCAGCAGTGCGATCTAACAGGAGTGACATAGAGAGAAGACCATTGTCAGAACAAGGAGGTAATTTGTTGTGATAACTAAAGCTGTTTTGGTGCTATAGTGTACTCTACATGCAGACTGAAACTCCACATTCATATCCTTCTGTAAGTGAGCTTTTTCATAAATAATTATTTATGTTTTCATACATTTTAGAGATGAATATGGTTTAATATATGTCTGATTAAAATGATTTGCAATAACAGGGAAATAGTAAATATAAACATTTATAAGTGCAAAAGTCAAAATATTCAAATTAAGCAAAAGTTCTATTAAAGAGGTAAATGTTTAGTTTAGTCTTAGAAGCAGAAAGGCAGTTTGAATCCAGCCCCAAACTGGGAGCAGGATCAGAACATCAGAAACAAAGGTAAGCTTTTTAAGCAATGTTTTAATTAAAGCTAACTTAAAGGCCTGTGGTACATTGCCATTTGATAAAGATAGATTTATCTGACTAAGTACAGATGTGCTGAGAAGAAGGATAACATCCTGAAAGAGTTGGGATAGGGTCCAGCAGACATGTTGATGGTTTGGAAGCCCTAATTATTTACATTAATTCAGGGGGAGACGGGGGGGTAAGGGAAAGTCAGAATGAGGCTGTTCATTATTCTCTAAGGTCATTGCACCCAACAGTATAGCTGAACAAATTGTGAGATGAAAAAGATCAATTTCAATCTCTAATACCACAACCTTTTCAGCAAAGAACGTTTATAAAATCATTCAAAGAACACACAGTTCAACAGCCCCCTGGCCATTTGCCAACCTTTACAAAAGACTTGTCCTTTTCTTTTTTCAAACAGTTCTCTAAAAGAAAGACTCAAACACAGGGCACGCGAAGCAGCTCAAAGTCCAAAAATCCTAAATTTAATAACCAGGCAGAGGTTAAGCACAGGGAGACAGCCAATGGAGCGAACAAAATGAGTTAAGAAAAGGAAAAAGAAAAACCAGAAGCCTTAGGAAAACCAAACAATAATGGCAAAAAAGCTTGACTCCAAAACACGTGTGGGGCAATCAACTGATTGAACACAGGTGGGGGAATTAAACAAGTTGGGAAGCAATTCTAAGTGGCATGCAAACTATTTCAAATTAAAACTATTTAGTTGTGTTTTCTAGTTGTTGTCTAGTATTCTTGTGTTTTGGCCACCATACATAATGATCTGATGAAGAAGCATTTTTTTGATGATCTTCAGCACATGTGATTTCAGGATGTGTGACAGGGAGTAAGATAAGATCAGATATGAAAAGACATACTTTATGGATCCCCATAGGGATATTCAGTCACATACTACTACATACAAATACTTGGAGGAGTCAGCCATGACATATGAAAATGGAAAAGTGCTGCATCATGGTGCATAACCTAAACTACAACAGAGAGAACACGACACCCTGGACAGGTTGCCAGTCCATCACAGGGCCACACAGAGAGAAATGACCATGCACATTTACATTCATTCCTATGACAGCGTCAATTTAAGAATCACCAGTTAATAGAAAACGCATGTTTAATAACCCACACAAGCACAGGGAGGACATGCAAACACTAAAAGGCCTTAGCAAGGGTGTGAGCCAGGTTACCAAACAGATAACACTAATCCTTATGCACCACAACCACAGCTGTGACACTGTCTCAAACAAACAATGGCCGCGTTTCCCAGATTCGCTAAGAAGCTTTTAGCGAATCTGGGAAACGCAGCCAATGTTAATATCTCATCTGCTGCAGATAACATTAGTGCAAGTCAGTCAGGGCGAAAGTATATCTTTGATTTATACCTTTCCAACAGGTAGGGCAGCAACAAAGGACTTCCACTCCTGTTTGTCTTGTCTTGTTTGTGGTTTCTAGTACTGCTAGAGTGGTACAGAGTCTTAAATTGTCTCTCTACTCTCTGACACCAAGGGCCTGATTAATAAAATTGTGTTGTCCAGTGATTAAAACTTTATATGCACAAAGACAAAAATGTGCATATGTGCTCTTTCCATCAGCGCTATGAAGCTGTGCACTCATCTGGTTCTCTTTTGATAAATCTCACGTGCACAAAACAAATTTTGACTCACATATTTAAAAATGAACAGAAGCAAACGCTCCTCTTATTGGTCACTTGCATTCAGAAATATTGCTTGCACGGCATCTGAATCATGCAGTTTTACCAAATGTGAAACTGAGATAGTCATTTGCCTTAGTTCTGAATTCATGACCAGATCAAAAACAGCTGAAAGAAAAAGATCAGAAGAATGGGATCAAATTGCTGCTGTTACAGAGAAAGGACCCAGCAGAGGTAAAAAATAAAGAAATGGTCGAATTACAAATTAGAAGAAAAACCAGCATTTGCCCACCCAAGAACAGCGGTGGAAGACCGGCAACTTCTGCATAATCTGCAGCAGATGACTGCATCGCTTGTATAGTATACAGCCATGGTTGAAAATGATTATAAGGGACACACAGATGTACACATGGATCATGGTATATTTTCTGTTTTCATAAACAGGCTTAGGAAACCTATGGAAGGGTATGAGCTAATCTTGTGCCAAATATAATCAAAACAATCTTGAAATACCTTTTTTACAGCCTCATTAGTCATGTCTTCCATAGCCATCAAGCGAGACTGTGACCCACAGCTGCTGTTAAATATACTGTGTATAGTGAGTATTATAAAAAAGATAACAAAAGGAAACAGTGTTTTTAAATTAAACAAATACTGTTGTCTTCTTTTAATTTCCACCTCAAATCTGGGATACATTGCTCTAAAAACGTGCAAGCATTGTTTCAAGAAAGTTTGAGTTGCACACGCATATTCTTACCACTGATTCTTTCTTTATGAATGTCAGCTTTTGGGCTGGGAAAGGTATACGCTTGTTTTGTTGTGCGTTGGGCTCATCTATGTATATGTAACTGAGCCAAAGAATTAGTTGTGTGAGTGTCTTTTTTCTTTGTAGGTTTTAATACGTCAAGAACTAATGTCAAAGGAACCACCACCTTGACGTCGACAGGAGACTTGTTGGTGGAACTTCTGATTTAAAAATGAAGCACCAAGTAAGAATATGAATTACTGAAGTGCTGCAACTGCCAGGAGGTCCTGAGAGAAGATGGAGAGAAACAGAGAAGGGGAAAGGGAGGCTGCATATAGGCGACCCTTTATGGTTGATTTTACCCATGATTCATTAAACATATCATCCAAACATTCACAAAGCATGTATTTAGGATAGCTTGTGTTTAGTCAGGTGAAGCTAAGCCTCCTTTAGTGCGCTCTTTTTCTCCTTTTACAGATTTTATCATTACGGTATTATTTCAAACTTTTTAAACTCTGATTGTTATAAAATGGAGCTGCTCCTCACTCACAAATTTGAGGGAAATCTTCTTGACACGGCCAATGAAGGCAATCATTATCATGGTGTTCTAGGTTTATTGGAAGAGGTTGTGGGATCTCAAACTGGTGAGACAGGAGAGGGAATATGAATCCATCTTTCACTCTATTGTTCTTCTTCTGTCTTTCCCACTCTGAGGACATATGAGTATCTGTCTGACAAAGACAAGGACTTTAAGACAGATGAACGCAGAGTTGAACAATAAGTTTCAGCTGTCACAGACACAGTTAGCACCATGCACTAGCACTGAAGCAGATAAAGTTACTGACAAGGAGTCAGGGGCTGAGGTTGAACTGAGTCAAGTTATAATTTCTTTCACTCTCTTTTATATTGCATATGTTAGTTATTTGCTGTTAAACAGAAGAAACTAACAATTTGCAGGTACAAAGGAAACACAGAAGAAATAATTAGCATGACACCAGGAAATGACAAAGCAAGCTTCATGATACATCCCAGGTCTGTGAAAGCCCCAGGGGAAATTAAACCAGGCACTGATAGTTCACTTGACAGTGTTCAAAGGCTTCAATTCTATTCTGCTCTCCAAGGTCAGCATGTGGCAGCATGGACAGCGGAGGTCAAGCGCCTGTCAGCCGCTCAACAAAAACAGCTCATGTTCCCCAACAATCAGCGACTTGTTAGAGGCTTCCACCAGTGCCATGACAGACTGAGGCAGTGGTGAAACTGTATCCCTCTGACTTCTCCCTCCCTGCAGCCCAT
The DNA here is from genome assembly GCF_036924035.1 of Leuresthes tenuis. Taxonomy (NCBI): domain Eukaryota; kingdom Metazoa; phylum Chordata; class Actinopteri; order Atheriniformes; family Atherinopsidae; genus Leuresthes; species Leuresthes tenuis. The sequence continues at coordinate 8,315,537 of NW_027325361.1, read as the reverse complement.
CCTCTATGTCATCACATTGTCAAAGCAAAAGCCCTCATTTGTTAAAACCTGCCGTCTCTTAGGAGATATGAAAGCAACTATTTTACATATTGTAACTCATGTGGTCCACTGATCAAAAGAGTGTTATTACAATATGCTTTGTGGTCCAAAAAATGTAAAAAAAAAAACAATAATCATAACTTACTAGAGGTTAAATTGGAAACTTTCAGTTTTGTTTGGTCCAACTTTTACTTTTGAACAAAAATTCTCGTCTATGCTTGTAACTGTATTGCCCAGCTCCTAACTGTATGACCACTACAGTACATAGCATTGATCTGATGAGATAACCATTTCAGAGTTCTTATACACTTTCAAGTTGACTTTAGTCTTTGTACCCCTGAACTTTTCTCTCTCTCCCAGTGAGCTCCAGATCATAGTAACTGGTATCATTTACATCTCAATGAAGTGCTCAATATACAGTAAAAGCAGATACCCATTTCATTATGTGGAGCCCTCTGCTGTACGCTAGTGTACTTCTAACTCTATCAGTCATTACCAGCACTTTACCTGTATTCCCCTCTAAGCTAGTTGCACATCTATTCTCTTTTCCAGCCTCTCCTTTACCTTCAAAGCCCATTATAGCCTATTACATCCTGAACTCTGTGGGTCTAATGAGGCTCCTTTAGCAGAGAGTGCCCTCAAGGCTCGTCTAAAACAGGGAGTGGTCGTCCTCAGTTACACAGTCTGGCCAGATGAAGTACCCGCTCTGGCTTTGAACCAGAGGGGTTTTAACATTCATCACTTAGACAGTGGGTCTGGCCTGTTTATGTTTACGTTTGCCTGTTGTTTTGGACATAATTAGCTCTTCAAATGCTTATAGTGTTGCAACAAGCTATTAAATGTATGGAGTATTTAGCAGTTAAAGAGTCAGATGTTCCCCTTAGGAACAATAATGTAGTTAAAAGAGAAAGTTCAACTAAAATTCACAAGAGAGTTCATTAATGTTCCAGCTGTACAGTGACAGCAGATATCTTCCTAAGGGTAAAATCATTGTGAATAAGCAACAGTACAGCTCCACATTCAGGTTTTTAACTTTGGACTGTTGTTTGCAAAAAACATAAGCAAAAATTAATTTATGACCAGATACTTTGTGATATTTTGATAATTTTTTCCACCCTCATTGGCTGTGAATAATGCATCCTTTGTGTAATCATTTGATAAACTGTTTAACTGCTGTATGTGATGAAGAGTGAGTCTCATATCTTAAACAGTTTTAGACCAATAAAAGCTGGATAACCAAGGCAACAAGCAGCAGCACACACAAAGCATCAGTGCTAAATGTCAAACTCCAAACTGTCTTCCATGATGTCAGCAGCCCTGCCTTCGACAGGATCTTGGCTTCTCACATCAGCACAGATGTTGATTTCTATCAACCACAGATGCTTCCTTTCTTCCCCATTCTATTACACTCCTCCACTCACTTTCTGTCTGGCAGCACTTGGCAAATGATTTTGTCCTTGCCCTGGATAAGATTACATTCAAAAGTTGCAGTGCATTGAGCCTCTGATGAAGAAGTCACATGGATTTACTACTATGCTACTGTTACTCACAGAACAAGTTCAGAAGATAAAACCGCTCCAGATCAGGAAATGTCTATCATGGCAAACAACAGATTCACTCTTAGGACAAGTATGAGAAGTACTGAAGGGCTCCCACTTCTGCACACCAACACAAAACTACATTTTAAACAGTTTAAACAGAGAGTTTTTTGGTGAATTTATGGTGTTGGAATATTTCTTTGGAATGAGAAATATAATAAAAAAATTGAAGGAACACCTGACCTTTTAAGGTCAGAAAATAGTCTCAAGACAATGCTAAATCAAACCAAACAAAGTAAACGGCAAGATAAACTAAATCAGAATACTTTAAAGAATCAGGATTTTATAGCAGTGTATGTGTTAACTAATAAATTCTGTTTATCTTGTTTGGCATGATTAGAACCTAATAATTTAGTCAGTTAATCCATTTATTTGGTTTTTAAGTAAAATTTGAGTTTGAGCGAAAAATTAAGGAAAACATACACTAAAAAGAACAAGAACAACAGAACTCCAGGGTAAATTCTTTTCCAGCTGTTTTGAGGCCTATGCTTATCTAACAGCTAATCAGCACCACCACCTGGCCAACAATGATCACTGCAAGAGAAACAGAAGACAACCCACAAAGGGAGATTTGGTGGCACCCAGTGGATTCATATTGTTATTACAATCTGTAGGAAGAAAAAAAAGTGATCAGGTCAAGTTAACCAAACGTCATTATTTAATACATGATTTTGCAATACAAAACATCTGTGCAAAAATATTCAGACAAAATACAAAGACAAGGCCTCTCTTGGTCAATGTGCATGTAAACCTTCCGAAGTGGATGCGCTCTTCTTGAATTATAAATTTACATGAACATTGTCTCTTGGAAAAAAAAAAAGATCTAAAAGAAAAAAGGCACATTTATGATTTTTTTTTGTTTTTTGTCTCCTTTTGCCGAATACAAAAATACCTACACTTGATTAAGATTCACAGTCTTGTGTACAAGTGGTTTTTGCTCTGCTATGTTAGTATTCGTTTGTCCAGACACACATGCCAGAGGTCATAGGACCAAGCTCTGTTTTGGTCTGCTTCAGATGAAAACAACAACAAAAAACTAATTGAAAACAGAGAAATGGGAGTCGAGGAATAAAATGGATGGGTAAAATGTACTTCAAATGTTTACAATAACTTGATTTGACCCTAGAAACAAAATCTCATCTGCAGATGGAAACAAGAGGTCCCAGTAAAAGACTGGTCTTGCTGGATGGATCAACTAAACTCTTATATCCATGTTCACCACTTAAAAACGTTATTATTAACAAAATGCACTTAAAGAAAAAGGCTTTTGTCTTTTGCGCTGCACGTTCCAAGTGAAAAGCTGCTGGGGAACCTTTGTGTTACACTAGGTGTGTAAGAGTCACAAATCCAGCTGAATGATAGCATGATGGTGTGCAACAACATAGTGCAACACAAACAAACGAGCACCTGTGTGACCATTAAATTCTGATGATTGTCAACTACACGAGCACTGAACTGGATGTTTAGCTTTTACAATTAAAAGGTTTAAATTTCAAATTAAGATCATAAACTGTTCCTTTCACTCCTGTTTTCACGTCTGTTTTCTCAGATATAAAAAGCTTTGTATCTAACATCAACATCATCTTCAAATAATAACAGCGAGAAATGACAGTTTACCCTTTACCAAACACATACTTCTTCATTTTAGAAACTGACAGAGTAAATGTAAGCTAGACTGACTGCTTCGCTGCTCGGTATTAGACATGTTGATGCATAAATACAGCAGTAATTAGAGAGACAAACAATGATGAATTGAACAGGTGATTTTGTTCATTTTTCATGTGCTTGGACCCTTTACATGTCATAACAGTTGGTGCAAGGAGTTAAATTTAAAAAATTTAAAAATTTAAAAAACTGGGCCAATTTGTATCCAAACTCATGAAATCAGTCATCTTTTAGGTGAAACATTATTCTGTTCAGGCAAAAAACACTCACATTTAAGGACATTTAACAAAGGTTTTTTGTCTTTTCTTTTTTTTGTTTGTTTGTCTATGTACACGACTGAGACCTTAAAAAGTACCGTAGTAACATTATCTACTATAAACACGACGTCTTATGCAGGATACTGACGGAAGGAACTGGAGTGGACACAAACACATAAACAACAAGTCCTCAGAACAAAAAAATTAAAACTCTTCCTTCAAATAAAACAACAAAAACAAAACAAAATACATCAAATCAATCAGTAATACAAGTTTTTGAAAAAGTTTCTTTTGTGTGAGCTGAAATTTAGGCTTAGATTACAGACAGTAGAACTCACTGACTGAAGATCTTATGTGGTGGATAAAGTGTTTACCCTGAGACCGGTTCCGTTTTGAAGTTTGATGGTAAATATGACAGAAAATAAAAGGAGCAAGAGGAAATAAGAAAGGTTAGGAGTATATTGTCCAATCAGATGAACGCCAGGCTTCTCTGTGTGGCCAGCTTTGAAGACAGTTTGAGCACATTGAGGATGACTGTGTACCTGTTGGAAAAGTCTCAGTCATGTTGAGGTTGCAGAGAGAGAAAAAAAAACATTTGGCTATAATTTTCAATAGTGATTTTGTCTGAAAATGAAGCTGCACTCTCCGAGATCTCAGTACACACTTTTGCCAAAAAAACAACAACAAAAAAACAAAAGAAAAACAAACCCATCAGAATTTCAGCTGCTTCATTGCGGAGCAGTCATATATCTATTAGATGATTGGTTGCAGTGCAACCAAATGCTAAAGTGTATTTCTAAGGTCCAAAAGGCAAAGTATGACATATGTATGCTTTGAGCAAATCAGTGCTCATCTTCTCAATACAAACGACCTGGTGTCTCCATTCTTGCTAGACTGGGTATTTTATTTTTGTGTTTGTACATCTGTCAAAGAGCAAGTCACAGCATTGCTGAAAGGCACCTTAATGTGGTCACATGACTGTACATGTCTCAATAGAATCCTGTGTTAAACAGTCTATTAACAGGCACAGGATCTCTTTGTCAGGAAACCATTTTATAAGCACACAGGGCAAACTTACTACTTTTTCACCTAAAATGCTCTCCTTAAAAAGTTTTTATGAATATATATTTATGTACTGTATTTACAGAGGTTAAAATACCTTTCAAACCATGATAGTGAGTACACTTGCTTTAAACAGTAAGCCATTACAAATACAGACAGCTGTTTATAATACTTGTGTAGCTGTGACAGTTTCTTGCACAACTATATGTACATAAAAGCTTGTTCCTGTTGGGTCTCAAAATGACCAAAGTAAAACTGTGATACTGGCTCCCCGGCTGAGAGGTTAAACTTCTCATTTAAGGGTCCCGAGCAGAAAGAAAGTGAGCATTCTATTGTCCATCTACAGGTCTGCGGTGATGACAGAGTCATTGTAGATCAGTGTGTCCGAGTCAGGAGTGAGCAGCGCTGAGGTTTGTGACATGTGGTCCAGCTGTGCCACCCCTTTCTGGGAAACGTGTCCATACATCTGACCCTGCCCTCCGCCTGGCATGATGCAATGGGAAAGCAGTGGCATGTTGGCTTCATGGTTGGAGCCTGTGGTGGAGGGCACGCCACTGACATGCCCTGTGCTGGTGGAGCCACTGGCACTGCTGGGTGAGCGGCTTTTGGGTGGTGGCAGGTGGTGCTGGATTACTCTAGTGGGTGGAGCTGGGGGCGCAAAATGAGCTGGAAAAGCTGCGTATCCTGGTGGGATGGGGTATCCATTGACAGGGATAAAGCGCTGGTGGGTTTGGGGCACAGCCATGGGCGTCCAGGCTGGAATTGGAGCCATCTGCCCTGGTCCAGGAATAGCTTGTGCCTGGTAGAGGTACCCTGCAGTGGCAGCAGCGGCGTAACGAGGGTTGCTGAGGTTACTAACAGGACTGGCGCTGAGTGAGGTGGTCTGAGTGGTGGCATTCCCTCCTCCACCAGAGGGCGTGCTAGAGCTGGCATGTGACGACAGCCCCTCCCAGGCTCGCAGGCGGGTGTGTATATCCTTAAAACGAGGTCGACGTGCTGGCCCTTCCTGCCAGCACTCAGTCATCAAGCCATAAAACCTGGAAGACAGCAGAGTTACTTTGTATAATTATTGAAGCCATGGGGGATTTCTTATAAATTCTCATAAAGTGAGTTTACAGATGAGTATTAAAAAAAATAAATAAATAAATTGTTGAACTGACATGGAACAGTGCAAGAAGTCATCTAGTATTGAGAAACTGAATATCTAAACTGTAAAAAAGCATAGGGAGGGCTTTAAAGACAAAGCTGAATTTGCGATCTTGCTAACTGAACATATTCCAAAGTGTCCCAAAGTTAAACACAAAGGTAGAATAAAGTTGTTTGGGAGGTTTAATAACACAAGGCCAGAGTTAGAGTTACTATCCTCTCAATAAACTTGATTGCCACAAACCTTGGTGGGCAGTCCTCCGGGCAGGGCAGCAGCTGCCTTTTTCTCACCATCTCCATCACTTCTTGGTTGGAGAAACCATAGTAGGGTTGCAGGCCGTAGCTAAAGACCTCCCATAACACGACTCCAAAAGACCAGATGTCCGAGTCTGAGGTGAACTTGCCGTAGGAGATGGCCTCAGGGGGCATCCAGCGGATTGGCAGAAGAGTTTTGGGCTGAATGCAGTAGTAGTCTGAGGAGTAGATCTCTCTTGAGAGACCCAAGTCTGAAATCTTTACATGCAATTGTTCACCTACTAAAATGTTCCGAGCTGCAAGGTCTTTATGGATGTAGAAGTGACTGGCTAAATACTCCATTCCTGCCGCCATCTATTTAAAAAAATGAGAAAAAAAATGATTGAAGGATCAAATTAGGATAATCTTATATTGAAACAGTCCTAATAATAAAAATCTAAAAGTTAAAAGGTTTACTGTATCAGTGTATATTTGATAACTTTTTAGTTTTTTTAAATTGATCCAATTGTTTTCCCCAAATGTCTTTAACATAGGAAATCTGAAGGTATCTGTTAACCACAACTGCACATAGAGCCAACAGAGTTGTTGAATTCATCAAACACAGCCCCACCAAAAATAAACTCAGTTTGTATCTTTTTAGCCTGTATCTCAGAGTGGGTGCTCTCCCAGCAGGAGAGGAACCTTTTGTGATGGATCTGCATTTTGATTGGTTCAGACGTTTTAAGTGTACAGCGACTGAACACATGTAAACATCTACAAAACTTTGGCCTTATAGACAAAGCTCTTTAAGCTTTTAAAAATGTAACAATAATAATTGATAATATACAATATTAATAATATATACAAGTTAATCATGCTGCACATATATCAATCTTACACGTATACAACACTCAGAGACTCAAATGTTTTCCTACCTGTATGGCCATATGCAGAAAGTCACCATGATCCAGGCTGGATTTTACTGTGCCGTCTTCATCACTGCTACAGCCAACGTCAGAGTGTGGAGAACGCATGATGAGGAACTCGTGGAGATCACCTTGTGGCAGAAACTCAAACAGCATACACACAGGCTGCTCCTGGGTAACCACACCCAGCAGGCACACCACACTGGGGTGCTGCAGCTCACTCAGCACTGCAACCTCCTTTAAGGAAAGCCAAACAAATGACAATGAGTTTAAATAGTAATTCAACTGCATTTATATGTTTATGCATTTGGAAGACACTTTTAGCCAAAGCAACTTCCAATGAAAACCACTAGTCAGGCTCTGTCAGAGTTGACAGGGGTGACAGTGTATAGACGACAAACAACCGGAGTGACCGAGTCGTGATGTAAGCCTTTGTGAGAGCATTCGAGTAGATGGGAGCCGTTCCATTAAGCACTTAGTAGGCTAACATCAGTGACTTGAATTTGATGTGGGCAGCTTACGGTAGCCAGTGGAGCTCAACAAACAGACGTGTGCTCTTTTAGGCTGACTGAAGACTAGACGCACGCCACGTTCTTGATCATATGCAGAGGTGTCACAGCACAGGCTGGGAGACCAGTTGGGAGGGCATTGCAGTAGTCAAAGTGGGAGATGACTATAGACTGCACCGGGAGCTGGGTGGCATGTTGGGTTAGGTACGGCCTGATCTTTCTTATGTTTAACAATGCAAAGCAGCACGATCAGGTGACGGAGGCAACATGATCTTTAAAAGTCAGCTGGTCCTCAATCATGACACCCAAGGTTCTAGCTATCTTTGATGGAGCAAGAGACAGGAATTCAGTTTGGATGCATTCATTGAAAGATTTATTAGACACCACTGGATTTACTAGAGACTCAAGATCTAAAGCAATACACAAACAAAATTTTGTTTGAGTTGAATCTGAAGTTAATCCATCACAGTTCTTGCTTTCAAAAGTGAAATAAAAAGATATTTGTTGCAGCACCTCTTTAAATGCTGACAGGTCAGCCTTATTTTATCTGAATGAAAACAAGATTACATTTTTAACTGTCTTTGGTTTGAATCCTTCTTAACATCCAATCAGGACAACCTGTCAGCAGTTAATGTTTATTTTTGGAACTATTTCCACTGAACTCAACTACAGTTCAGTGATTTCTGGCCATACACAGTCTCCAGTCATCCACTTCATTTACTTACTGTAGAAATATAACAAGACATGCCTCAAATCTTGTGGGAAGAGAGCCCTTTCCACAGAGAAAGTAGTCTCTTGCAGTTTATAACAGTAGGTTATTTCAGTAATAGTATACTTCACCAATCTGCACAAAAGTGAGCAGAAGCTGGCTTCAGAAATAACATTACAGCTGCCATAAAGATTATTTCTTAGAGTTATGGAATCTATAGACTGTTTAGGGAGAATCAGCTAATTCCCAATGAAGGTGCATAAAAACTGAACATTTTTAATTGAAAATTAATTAATTAATTGAAAAAACTTTGGAAGCAGCAATCCATTCTGTACCTGTTGGAAGTCTCCCCACTGCTGGACATTGGAAATGTCTTTCAGAGTCTTTATGGCCACAAGCTGAGCCTGGTCCATACCCGGCAGGTACAGGTGACCCTTGTAGATCTTCCCCAAAGTGCACTGTCCAAGTTCCTCCATGAAATGCACCGCTGATAAGGGAAGCTCTTTGGCTTTACTCTGCAAAGCGAAGAAATGAAAGAAGTGACATTAATGGGCAGAAAAATGTGATCATTATTTTCTTTTATATGGGAGTACTCACCATTATTATTGTATAGAGGGAAGAAATTATGACAAAAGGTCTGTCTGGTTCTAATTCAGTGCAGGGACACTGCCTAATATAACACCAAATACACATGCAAATTGTAAAATAAACTAAAACTAGAGCCCAGAGAACTGATAATTGTCATAATCAAACTTAATCCATTACATCAGCTTCTAATAGTCTCCCTTTGCAGCTTAGGAAAGCAATGGGGGGGAACTGAAATTGGGAAATTTTGGCAAAATCTCAAGTTTCGAAATGTCACTTGGCTCTCAGGTTAAAAAGCATTTAGAGACTATGCATTCTCTAGTGAAATGTTGCATTAGCTGTGCAAACAACAATTTATATATGTACCACATTTTCATTTCAGTCCACATTAAATACTTCTATGTTTATACCTAGCATTTTCACTATGACAAATCCTAAGAAAACTGCCTCTCCCTTCTTGATTGAGTTCTATTCTTAATTTTTCCCCAAATGATTCACCTCATCCCTATTACGTGACCCTTTTCTGTAAGAATTGACATAAAAATTGACCATTAATGGCTATTTCAACAGGTTTAGCAATTTTTCAAGTAACTTGCAACAGTACCCTTCACCGTGGTGAATGATCGCACGTGCTTTCAGGCAAGTAATCATAGGCAGAGGTTCACAATGTTTTTTAATTCAGTTTGAATTCATCATATCAATCTACTAATTAAAGATGAGTGTAGTTTGGTATCAGCTTAAATATCCCTTAAAATGTTCAACAAATAAATTAAAACTGTAACATCTTAGTTCTGCACTTATCTATATCTTACAATGAACATTTATGGAGTCTAATGAAGTTAAATTATCGTTGAGAATTGATGAAATTGATGTATGTGTGTGTGTGTGAGTGGGAACTCACTTAGGTGTGTGTGCTTGTGTTTGGGAGGAGATAAAAAGTAAGGAGAGGTTGGCAGAGATTTTGAGATTCCAGGAACTCTGAGATGAATAATGAAATTCCTTTGTGAGCAGCACACACACACACACAGGTCGGTATGAGCTCTGAGGGGGGCGAGTGTGTGTTGAATATTATGAGAAACACAGATGTTTTTAGTTATGGGTTTCTTTCACCCCATTCTTTTTCTCCCCACACCCAAAACCTCAGATCCTCCTCAGAACGCTGCAGGTTTATGTGTGTGTATACATATATGTGTCTAAACTGATTGTTACAGACTTTGGCCTCTTGATGACCCTGAAAAAAGCCTGCAGGGTAGCAGCATAATCCTAAACCTAGACAAAATTTTCGATAATGACGAAAGGAGAGAAAGACAATCAACTTGAAAATAATATATATCCAAATATATGAGGCCTGCCTCATATTTTGGTTTTACGTTTTAAGTCTTAATTTCAAATGATCTTGTGCATTACTAGTGTTTAGGTACAAAATGATATTCATGCATTGAAAAGTGAGCTGACAGCCACACCTCTGCAAAGGCATTTCCAGTTTTAGAACGAGTGGTTATGTAGTCTGAGCTGTTAGGAACTAATTTCAGGTCCTTTTTTTTTTAACCAAAAAGACCATTTAAAATCAACTGTATAATTCAATGACGGCACACTTGTCAATCTGAAAAAAATTTCATCCCTGCAAACTTGACTCTTTATAGATACATACTTGTCCTCTAGACACAGCAAGGAGACATTCCCTTTTAAGGTCTGAGAAACACTTGTTCCCATCCAACTAAAACCTAAATAAACCAGCAATATTAATGGCTTCTGATGCTCTTGACATTTTGCGGTTTTCTCGAACAATAGGTTGATGGTAACTTGATACACAGCACCTTGAGCATCAGCTCTGTTTTGCCCAAACAAACATGCTTTCTAGATAATCCCACATGCCCCACTTGAACCACTATAAGTTGTGCAGAAAAAGATTAAGTATGACTGAGTAAGCAACCTTGAAGGAAACATAATACAGATTCTAATGTTAGTTATGTGTTGGCAAGCAAAGCAGGAGCCTGATGATCTGCATTACAAAGAAGCTCTGTGAAAGATTAATGGGATGAGGAGGGAGAAAGAGAGCACCCGAAGTAATAGGATGGAGGAAGAGAAGTAAGAGAAGCAGCTAAAAAGATGGATTAACTGAAAGCAGGAGTGTAAGGGAGAGGTGTGGAAGAAGGGACAGTGAGAGAGAAATAAACAGAGGAAAAGAGCTGAACATTCCAGATCCTGCTGTGATGTGGTGATAGAGATCTGAGGCTTTGCCTGAGACAGGTCACTTCCACACACTCGACCCTGTAACCCCAGCATGCTGAGGCGTATCCCAGTTAACACACAGCATGCTGTGCCAGTGTTTTGACTCCTGTAGTCTGCTCTCAAGACTTATACAGACAAACCCAGCAAAAGGGGGCTTTTTTAAGGCCACTGTAGGACAGAGCATAATGCTGAGCATAAACACAGTTTATTAGGCAGATCTGACTGAAAGTAAAGTTGTCTTTTGATCAAAAGTACCAAGTACTTTTAAGGAATCAAAACGATAATTATAAGGCAAATTATGAGATGCCTGCGACTTAAAGCTAGAAATATGTCTTTAGGAGTACTTGACCAATCAAAAAAATGCTCAGTGCTGCATGCTCCATTCTGAAAGCATTCTAGTTATACAGTATATACAAAGTTATACAGCCAATAAGGTCTCAGTTCTTTTGTTGGCCCCTGGTTCCTGTGATGGAAACACAAGTGGTCAGGAAGAGGACTCTCCAAAGCTACAAAGTCCCCAAGAAAAGTTGCTGTTTTTGAAATGGATGTTTTTGTGGTCCAACACAAACTGTCTGCAGTAAATCCTGTTAGGGCTTCTTTAAACTGTAGTAAAGAGGTGTTGCATTGTACATTCTAGTGTTTTTCTTATGTTGGACAAAATGGATGAAAGAACAGAAAGGCCCATCATTTATTCCTCCTAACCACAATGCAGTATATTGTGATTGCGCTGCATACAAACCTTTGGTTTGTATGCCGTTGTGAGCATGGACATCTCAACGTTTTGTCCTCGGACTGGTTTGGGCTGACGTGGCGCGGGAGGCCTCGAGGACTTCTGGTTGTTGCGGCACACACAAATGAAGAAGAATAGCAGAGCGATGGCTAAGGGGATAGCAACACTGGGAACCAGGATGTATAAGATCTCCATGTTGCTGCCGCCCGACTTGTCCTTATAGTCTATGAAGACAGATGAATCATATGACATGAGTATTGGGGGTTACTGTACCACAATAATTTATTACCTTTACTATTACCGGACTGCATAGTGTAGTGGTATGATTGCCACCTTCCATGTGGGAGACCTGAGTTCAAATCCCCTGCATGAAAGGTACTACCTCCAGTAGGGGTCCTTAGGCAAGACCCCCTTACCTGTAAGTCACTTTGGATAAAAGCGTCTGCTAAATGCATAAACATAAACATTACTGTTGTTCTAATAATGGAAACCAAACACAGCTTTGCATACCATGACTCTCAGATGTACAGACTTATTTTGTAGTTTTTTTTTTCCCTTTTTCTCTAAGTGAGGCACATAGTTTTCTGTATATCAAAGGTCGGCAAATTCATAAAGAGAGAGTTCTCAGCAAAAAAAGTTATTAATTCATCGTTATCCTATACTTAATGATATCAAAGCAAAATGGGCTTTTTGAGAGAGGGGCTTTGAAAAGACATGAGCTGAGACCAAGCCTTCCAGACAAGAGGTGCTTCAGCTATATACAGCTATGAGAGAGGTGTTTTTTTTTTTTTTTACATTGAAACACTCATCTGCATTACTACCAAAATAACAAACTGAGAACATAAAAATATACTCACCACAGATGGGAATGTCACAGAGTTCCATGCGGACCACTTCGTCCAGCGTGAAGCACCAGGGAGCCTCATGTTTGTTCCCTGGGTTACGGCAGTATGAGTGGCCCCCGTTTAGTTCTGGGTAGCGAACTGCGAGGTACGTGTGGCTGTGAGGATACTGGGAGTTCCACGGCTGACACTGACGTCCCGATTTGGTCTTGCTGACTGTCCCTCTGTAGTCTGCCCCACTGTTGTTGTAACACTTGTGATCTGGGGGGGGGGAAATTTGGGGGTAAACTACGTGTCGAGAACCAATAGTGAGTAATTCTAAAACTAAGAAAGGAGTTGAAAGAGCACAAATGAGGGGTAATAGTAAATGATAATCGCACCATGTGTCCCTGTATTAAATGATTCAAATTATGATATCTCAGTGTTGAGTTAAGTTAATTTTTCTGCTGCTCTAATGTGGTCAAAAATTATTTAATCAATGTTTAACATCTAATACATGAACAGATTTTGTAGGAAATAAACAATTTTCTTAAGCGGTTTTAAAATAGCTGGGCTTAGACAACAGTAACATATTATCAGCAGCAGTGATTCGGTTAACCATTTAGTCAGGACGAGAAAAGGTCTTACTTTTGTTGATGGGCTCGGCCATGGGGATTCCGATTCTCAAACAGTTGGCACTCTCTGGACTGTCAGAAGCAGCCAAGTCTTCACAGTTTGGCAGTTTCAGTCTCTTCAGTATAAGTTGGTTTGAGCGGGCAATGATGTACTCTGTCTTACACAGATCATTCTCTAGGATTTCACATTCGTCCTTACAAAGGTCCCGTGGTCTGTCAGTGCCTGAGCTGCGGTCACAGGTTGGGAAGGCAAAATGGCAAAGGGAAGGGATGGCAAACTGGGAGCAACGGTCGGACAAATGATTAGATGTCCCAATCATGGTGAAGGCAGCTGGGAGCAAAAGAGGAAAGAAGATTTGAGTGTTAGACGAGAAAGAAAAATAATTACAGATGCTTGACTGCTTCAAAAAAAAATGTTTTGGAAGTTTTTTTTTGCAAATGAGATGGTTGGACATCCAAATCTGTCTCAATTTATCCTCCAAATATTGTTTAGTAAGGATAACTTAATAAAATATTACATATTTTCCATAAAATTATCCCTATTAAGATGAATGGATTATTAAATTGATTCTAGAAAAAAAATATATACCCAAGTTAACAAGTTTTGTTTTTACAAACCACACCCATCATAAATCATTTGGGCTCTTTGACCATCTACACATACAATGAATCAAATAAAAACTGATGAAGAAAACGCTACACTCAAATGTATGACTCAAAAGCAAAAAGTTATTGTAAACACATGCTTTTCTTTGGCTGTCATTATCAAATGAGGCAGATTTATACAGGGTGGAAAAGAAGACAGGCGAGTAAAAGGTGGATAAGTCAGGCTGGCAACAATCCAAATGTTTCTGCAGTACATATTGCTTGAATAAAATGATCATAAAGATCAATAAAGATGGCATTCATTTCAAGATGTTGAAGGTGGATGTCCTGGCTATTGCACTTATGATTAACAGTCCTCCTATAAGCTTATTATGATTCAATGGGGGCATAAATCTTAAGTATCCCTTGTCCTTGATGTTTTGGATTAGTGTGGGTTCATGGGACCTTTTGTTTAGGGGATGAAATGACAGCTGCATGGATGTAATCAGTAACGTTCACATTAAACTGACCTCTGAGGACATGCTCATGCAAATGCACAAAACACAGAGGCTGAGACACATTTATAACGGTATGAAAGTGTGGGCCATGTGTGCTCCTCACGGAGTGGAGACTATGGTGAGCTTCCTTTGAACTCTGATGTCCAGCTTTCTTCCTCATGCATAATGATTAAGAACAAAAAAATTCTGAAGGCTTTCATTGGTTTAGGATATGCCGAAAGGCTGCTTTCATTAAGGTGTTTTAATAAGTAAAAAACAGTCTGTGGAAGACGTGTGCACTGACAGACAAAAAACACCTGAGAGGATAAAAACAATAAGACTTTGCTGAAATAGCAGGAAATACAAAAAAACCCCTGATAATTAAAACATGTAGGAGTATAATTATTCCTACAAAGATGAAATACATTGATGCAGTTTTAAGCTGCACCATAATGAGGATGGGGGAGGATTGGTCAGGAAACAAGGGCAAGTAAATTACAAGTATGCCCAGTAATTTGATCAGCTTTTATAAAAAAACAACAAAAAAAACCCAAAACAAGATGATCCAGGATTTACTTTGGTCTGTCTAAATTGGATTTTTTTTAAAGTATCCCTTTCATCTGTTGACACGAGTTGTGTCCAACATTCCTCCAGATCTAGTCCAAGTCTAGTTGAACCAAACATTTCATAAAATCAGTAAGATACTTGAATTCAAACTGCCACTGTGACATGAAAGTACATGTTTATTAAGAATACATGACCTCTATGATGCAGAAGTCTAAACAGAAGTCTTTTATTTTCCTCTTCTACAGAAGGAAGATTCAGCCCACTAAAACTGCAGGAGTATTTTACTCACCTGTGATCTGGGTCTCAATCTCACCCTGCATCTGTAGTGAGTCGACAAAGATGCTGCGGTTACCGATGAAGCGGGCGCAGGCTATGCCTCTATACGGCTGGCAGAATCCCTCTTCATCAAATTCCTTCCGACTAGGAAAACAGAAATGGGATGAGAAACATTGAAAATTTAAGACAAGGCAGTGAAAACATAGTATAGTACAATACAGCACAGTGTAAAGAAATCGCCACTAGAGGTCAGTCCATGTTTAATTATTTGTACACAAAACTTATTAGACTTCTGTCTGAGGAAAGGCTGTTTCTTGTTGCTGTCTTTGTTTGACTAAAGATAAGTCACACTCCTGTCAGAGGCAGAGATCTTAAACACACACAAATCACAGCTCACAACACAGATGTAGGGACTAATATTTGGCCGTTGAGTGAGATGATTCCTCTTATGGCAGAGAAATGTCATCATACTTCGTTATTTGAAACACATGCGGACAACTATTCAACTTTTACTTTATTTGGGGAATTTCCTTGTGAATACAGCAACTTTTGCCCTTTTTAAACCCACTTATCCCTCTCCACCTTTTTCAATGTGCCTTGATCTTTCACCTTTCTTGTTCTATATATACACACACAGACACATACGCACACAAACCACTCACCCACGAGTGGGCTATCCACTCAGTGTGAGATCACTCAGTCATGTGCTTTAAGTCATGCCATATGGGGACTTTAAGACCAGGCAAAACCACAGTATATAGTACAGGGGAGTACATGATGCCACCACGCATAGAAACACATTATTGGCTGACGTAAAGTACATCCCCATACTTCAGACACCGTGGCTTGAGTAATGGTAAACAGAAGTACTCCTTGTGAAAGTGACCAGACTGTAAAGTTTTGGAAAATGTAATAAATTATCAAGTTGATAGATGCAGTTTTCAGCTGCGAGTGCTTGAATTAAATAATAAAAATACTCGTTACACATTTTCACAGTAATAAAGTTCTATTTTAAATAGTAATACAGTAAAAACAACATGTTAATTTAACCAAAGATACTTTTCCTTTTCTTTAATTCACCCCTGCCTCTGCCATGCAAACAGACTGCCTCACTTCTTTAAGCTTAATGCTTGATCTTCCACTCAATCATGTTGGCTTTGCTGCTGAGGTTCAGGTAGTTTACAAGGGATGTAACAGTGTGTGAATTACACCAATTAGCAGTCCACATGACGTAAAACTGCTAAAATGCTAAGATGCAACCAAAAACAAGGTGACAAAGCTTCAGGCAAGCGCACACAGATGCATGACTGTCCATGTGAACAAAACACATGCACACACACACAGCCTGAGTGACATCAAAGGTGTGTACATTTGGTGTGAGTCAGGGGTCATTAGGTTTCCTTTCTCTGAGGAGTGTTAAGTGACTTAAGGGCCAAGGTCAACTCTTTCCTACCCCTTACTGTGCAAATCTAAATGGGCTTTCCAGACATTGAGACACGTACATATACACATAAGGCTATAAAGCAATGGTTTGGATACCCTGAAATCCACAGATATGTCTTAACGTTACTCTTTTTGCACATTTAAGCAGATGTTAAGATGTGATGTCTTACCAAAAAATGGATATCAGTAAAAATGTTGTGGTGTGCCTGCAGAAAGCTTAGCACCCCTTCAACAAACCACAGACAGCTTCATCCTCAAATATTCTTCATTTGTCAAAAAGCTCAGTCTCCTGAAATCCCACCAGAACTTAAAGCTATAAAAGGAGAGTCATGTAATAAAAAAAAGTTACCACTGTGAGAACCAGTTGAATATTTTGAGGGACCTATAATTGATTTGGTCGTGACCATTCTACTTGTGATGAGCCAGAATATGAAAAGGCAGCTAAAGCATGAGAAAACACAAACACAGGATAAAGAGTGAGGGCTGGAGTGTGTCCAGGCAGCCCAGAGGTTAGTGCGTCACAGAGGATGGTGGACACACACATCCATACTAACATGAAGCCACACACAGACAAGTAAATGACAAGGGAGAGGAGACGATTCGCCACAACTCAGCCAGATCCCTGTTGGGAAATTATAAGTCTGGCCAGCCTGAATGCCCTCAACCGAACCAGCTCAGCCCAAATCCCGAATTGCCCAGCACGGCTCTGTAGGATTTCTTTTTTCTTTCCCTATTTTCCAAATCAGCTTAGATTCATAACCTTGCCTATGAGATGGATTAAATTGTCTGTAAATGACTTATAACATCAAAAAGAGAAATGGTTAGGGAAAAAGACCTCTTTAAGAATCACTGGAAGACATCTGAGGTTTTGTGAAACTTTTTCTTCAGTCTTCTAACCATTTATTTTTGGAGAGCCAAGTGCGGTTGCTATTTGTGTAAACAGAGGATAGCTTTTGGCCTTTTATTTTACACACCAACGCCACGGGTGCTCTATGTAATGTTTTATAACAGTTAATTACAAGGAAAGATTTTTCTTCTGAGACTCAATCTATAACAGAGATATAAAAAGAAAGGCGAGCCTCACCACAGAACCTATGTGAACAACAAGGTATCGAGGACACTGATTGTCCAAGGTAATTTTTTTAATGTTCTCATTCATTTAGCGCTTGTTAAGGAGTCAAGCTCTTTTTCTCACACCAGCCACTAGGATTTGCTGGTTGCAGGATAGGCCTTTGCAGTTCAGGAAATTGTGGCTCTGCAGTGATCTGCAATTTTTTTTGCTATCAATAACCAAGCATATGCAGATAACAAAGCAAGTGTGCAAAGCAAAGAAAATTGAAAACTTTTAAGTGTCATGTTAAAGAGCTGTTTCTCGGTACTCATTATCTAGTCAAGACAACATAAGCTATCAAATTGGAATCACCATGGTAATGCTACAGGATCTACAGATTAATAATAATATATGATAATTGCATCCATTAGTTGTTGAGATATTTCAATTTGACAAAAGTGGCAAACCAACCACTAGACTGACTTAATGTTGCTCCCTGCAGCCAGGCTGCAAGATAGTGACAACGTACATATATAACAAAGGCAAAAGAAAGAAGAACAGGCATTATAGTCAGAATTATTTAATTTTCTTCATTTGTGCAGATGGACATAATTTGTTATTTTTTTTCAAACCAAGAAGCTTTAAGTGCCTGAACCTAACCAGGTGGTTTAGATGCCTAAATGTAACCAAAAAGCAAGTGAAAATAAAAAAAAGTTTCAAATGTCATAAAAAGAAACTCATACATAAAGACTAACTTTTTTGCATCCATTTACATTGAAAGACAGGCATGTCCAAGAAAACAAAATCTTTAGATCACATCTGATGACAATTTCACAAACTGCCATGAGATCGGGTTGGGTGTTACTCTATTTACTATGAAATATGCGCACATGCCTGAACACAGGCTAACAGGCTACTTTAGGTGTCTTTTGATTGATCCTTGACCAAAATATTTCTTACTGTATAGACACAGATGTATCAATATAATGAGACAGGCACAGCTTTGATCTCAGAGACAAGGGTTAACGGTTGATGACAAATGTAACGTTGGCAGGAAAGGGAGTTTACTGTTGAGAAGTTAAATGGAAGAAGTGACTCTGCAATTGATCATCCTCAAGGAGAAGCTGAATTCAGCAACAAAGCCAAAACATGTGGATTCTTTCAAACTCATCATCGATCAAAATGTCAAGTCTTCCTTTTTTCTTTCTCTCTGTGGGACCAGCAAACACCTACATGCCACCTTTCTCCTGCAGAGACTTTGCTTCACTTTCAGCTGCTACGATCTTTCAACAAATATCTTTCATGCTGCGCTGAGACACGGGATGGGGTTAGCTGCCACAAAAAAAACAACTTGAAAGGAAAAGATTCAGGGTATATGACAAAAAATAATTTAAAAAAAACCCAAAGAAAGTCATAAATGATCACCTGTCTTTTGCCTTTTAATTGAACAGTGCAAGAGAATCAGTCATTTGGCAGAATGGGTTTTATTACAAGTTTGTATGATAATTCCAAATCAATCACTTGAGTCTGTTTTTGTAGTTTTATTGTGAAACTTGAGGCATGCAGGTAAAACAGATTTGAAACGAGAAAATGGTTTCTAATGTCTCCGCTTTGGTTTAGATTTTTATAATGGAAAGACATCATGAGGACTTTAACTTTCTCATCAAGAATCTGTGAGCAGTGATGACTGGTTTGTATTGAATTTGGGGGTTTAAGGATTGTGAAACTCAATGCTCTTTGTTGGAGGGGAATATAGAAAGAATGGGATTAAGGGTGAGGGGTGGATCCTGATGACATTTAAGATTTTAGGGTTTTCATTTCCAGAAGCTGCTGTGGGTGGTGAGTGAAGAGGAGATGAGCTGCAGGCAGCATGAGCTCACAGCTGTTGAATCCTGACTGGGGATGCCCCTCAACATGTGCGAAAATACTTCCTAAGTTTAAAAACGTTCTATGGTTTGAGTGCATGATGGCAACCACACACTTTTTATAATTTCTTTCCATCTCTGTGAACTGTGTTAAATGTTGAAACAACAGGGAACTTTAAATGGGCTTTTCAGCACTGGCCAAACTCAGGAAGTGCATCTTCACAGAAGCATCTAAGAGCGTTCCTTAATACGCAACTGACCCAGTTGTTTCCATGTTGTGGTCTTCCATTCATTGTCAAGCAGGGGAAAATTTATCACCAGACTCTTGGAAGTTGCTTATTCAACAATTCACACTTTTAAATGGTCTTCAAAGTAGAAACTTCAAGCAAATTGCACTAAAACTTCTTCATCCATAGCAAAACTAAATGCAGACAAGATGTTCACTTTGATGGACCGCACATGTCAAATTGTTACTTATTTGTAACAATTTGTGAGTGAATGAATATGTGTACAAGATGGCGTGTTGTATTCAACAACAAATTAAAAAACACTTGCAGATCTGGAAAGTAGCAATTAGGACATAGATGAAATGAATAAATAATCATGACTGTTTTCAAGAGACTGACAAACACAAAAGATGACAAGAAAACAAAATCTGTTCCGTATAATACATTACAATCCGGAAAGATATCACAGAATGGGATCTAAGTTATAAATATAATTTAGAATGTTGTGAAAGACTTTCTAGTCTTGTTTTATTTATGAATTGCTGAAACATACACACACACTTTGCAGCAACCAACAATAATTGCAGGGCAGTGATTCATGCTGCTCCCCCTGCACTGGCACACATTCACTCACAGTACAGCTCCTCTAAGAGACCTGCCTGTGTGGGTGCACTTTGTAAAGATCCCTCACTGACAAGCAGCCAAGATGGCCACCAGAGGCTGAGGTTGACTGGGATCTGTGGCTGCCGGTGACCCATGACCACACTGGAAATGAGGAGTGAGTGAGGGCAACTAAGGCGCTGTATTAAGATACAATGGAGAAAGAGAAGCCCCTTTGGGTCCTCATGTTACTACTGCTCACTGACAGCAACAATGGAGGCTTCTGTCAGAGTGAAGGAGTTTCAAGGTAAACTAAGAGAGCAAGTAAGCAAGAAAAGGAATAAGAGATAGATCTGAGGTGTTGTATTCTCTTCTCATTAGAAAAAAAAAGATCATGTGTGATGGCAAGCTCAGAGAAGGAAATCACATTTTTTCCCAGTACTGGAATAATAAGTTCCAGTTTGACTCATGCATTCATCAGTTTGGAGTTTTATCAGTTGCTAAAACTGCAAAAGTTCTCATAAAACTATAAAAAAGTAACTTACTTCTCGAAAAAGTTATCATATTATCAAATGTCACATAAACAGTAACATAAAAAAAAGGCACAGATGTGGAATCCAAATTCTCCCAGAGTTGAATCAGGCTCAACCTTTCTCCTTTGATACCTCAACTCAGACTTGCATCATTCGAATTAATGAGCCAGTTTCGTTTTCAACTACAGTGAGTCTGAACATGTCCTACATACATCGTAATCTCTGATCATGATGAATATACTGTTGTTGTATCAACTTCAAATAAGCAAATGTTCCTGCTGCCAGAAATGTAAAATACGTCACCTCAAGTGAGTCTTAGGTATTTTCCCAGAAAGGCTCTTGCAGGCACTAGAGCAGTAAAAGCTAAAGCTTTAATGAAACAGCTTATAGCTGTATTACTCTAGTAAACATTTATTTATGCCAACACTTCACTTAATGTAATGCTGATCTAATATAAAACACAAAATGACTTCCAGATATAGATGCTGATGGTTTGATGCGTTTGACTAAAGAATTTGTTTTAAGACTTAAAAGTCATGACTGTGGATGTAGCAGGGGGCTTTTAATAACAAGGTTACCACATACATGGTAATTCAACATGCAGGAAGGGACCCTACATCAGTCCTGTCACTCTTCGCGAAACTCCTGACCTGGTGACATCACTTTCCCCGAGGACTGTCAGGAATCATAGGTCCAAATGTGCATGGACTTAGGGAGTAAGGGTGTCAGTCAGCCTGTCAATTAGGATAGGAGGCAATATGTTTCTCAAAAAACCCTAACATAAACCCAGTAGTCTTTAGGCAGACACATACAAACAGATGGAGCATGAAGGTCAAACAGTAAAATCAACTTCTCAAGAGCTAAATATGAGGATGTGGAGCTTTGGTTTGACTAATCACATTAATAGGGAAGATCTGGAAAAAAATAAACACACACAAAAAACATGATAAAGAGATGTCACAGAGATGAGTAATGGAAGACAAAAAAAGAGATGTCGGAAGGAAAGACAAAAACTATGGTTCCATAAAACAAACCTGGTAATTAATGTCAGTTAACCAGGAGGGATTCATGTCAAAGAAAGAAAAAAAAAAGTTTTCCAGAACTGGAAGTGGAGTATAAGAAGGTTTTACCCACTGGATGACAAACTTGACTTGTTTTCCATTTTTGTTGCTGTATAAATTCCTTCCCTCAGCTTTGTCCTAATAGCATTCCTCAAATTGACAGAAAACATCAGTGTGGAAATAATAACAGGAAAACCAAAGAAAGTAGAAAAGACAAAACACAATTGCCATGAGCAGAGCTCCTTCTATTAGTTAGACAGCGAGTATACACCCCTCAACACAATCTCACTCACATTTTCCTGCATGATTTACGACAGCCTATTGCAGAGATCACAGATCTCAATCTCAACATACAAAGGCAGACACTTAAAAAAGACAGGAGGACACATGTTTTGGCTGACTGGCAGCTGAACAGGCTTCAGGAGCAAGAATGCACAAGTTTAAACATGAGCAAGGCTTCCTGAGGAAAGCAGAATAATCCTTGATGAGTGTGATTAAGCGTCGCTAAAGACATGTACTGAGGAGAAGGAAAATATTCTTGTACTCAGGAGCCCCTAAATAATCCCTCTTTACACACACTGCTGTCAAAGGTGTCTGTAGGACACAAGAAAACAAACAAAAGGGGCTCATGTTTGTTTAAAGAATATCCACCTTAAAACAGATTCATACAGTAGTTAAACAAAGCTGTGGATCAGCTGTTGGCTGTATGACTGTGTCTGGTGGACGTCTGCTTTTTATGCAAAATCTTTTCACTTTTTCCATTTGACAGAATTCTTGTCTCACTGAGTTAAACTGCAGCTAAAATTGCCTAAATTGGTCATTTAACCAATTTGAAATAAATAAACTAGGCTTTGCAGGGTTGCTAAAGGGTGGTAGTTTAGAGTACATCAATCATGGTTGAAATTCAAGAAAAGAATAGGATAAGGAGTTGTCCCAGCTAGAAACAAACCATGAGGAGGAAAAACAACAAGAACAACTTCAGTGGATATCCACAAGAGGACATCCTCCTTTATCTGGGATGACTTGGGTCAGTCATGCAAGTTTCTTGTTTGCCAACATCAGACCAAAAAGAGCTGGTGAGTCGCATCATTTTAATCTGTGCCAGGTCAGATGCAAATTGCAAAAATGTTTCAATGTCCCCAATGCATTCAAGTATTTGAAACCAACAAAAACCATATCAAGTGAGAATTTAAACTTTTCTGTGCATTAGTGAAATTTTTTCTCTCCTTGTTCACATCTTCTAAATGTGACATCGGTGGAAACCTGGCTAATAAATAGTAATGACTTTCTCTTGACTGGAAAAATATGAAATATTTGAAAAAAATATGAAGAGAATTTAGGCATGGTGTCTGCAATTTCTACGGATTATGAACAAGTAATACGAATATCTCTGGATGAAACTTGAGCAGACAAACCAAACTAAAAGTATGTGGACAAACCATAAATTTATCCCAATATTGCATCGGAAAACATTTAATCTAGTACTAAAAAAATTAGAAAAAAAAGGAGAAAAGACAATTTGTAAAGACAGGAAATAAAAGGCAACACAGAACCCCACTGTTTTATAGTGTTACAGCATCTACTCTAGTTCAGATTAACTACAACTAGAGCATGCAACGTGTACATTTGTACATGAATGACTAGGTTTTCTGTAACTTCACAATTTTTGCCAACAGGCTACTTTACATGTAAAGTATAAAGTAAGAAAATTTGCAACTAATATACAAACAAGAAGACAATAATGAACAAAAAAAATAGCAGCAAAGACGAGTTTCTGGAGTAACAAGTAACAGGTTTCTGTAACGACTACTTTGTGTGGCATCATGACATCTAACAATTTACTTTTACTAATTTTATGCTAATATATTACAGTTTACTTGTAAAAATGACCACAATTACCACTTTACAAGCCAGGGATTGATATTTAGCTCTAATGTACAAGTATTACTAAACACAGCTGGATACAGAAATCTGCAGTAAATTTAAAGCAGTTCATTACAGAGAAGACTGTATTATTACAAACAAATGTGACTGATTAGCACATTTTTAACTTTGTACAAGGGCCAGAAAAGTACTCTCACAACATTGTCCCAAATATTTTAAGTGGGGGTCAGTATAGATTGTGACTGACTTCCGTTTTGCATGTTCAAAGGAAAACACATTTTAACTTCTCTGCTGCTTTCCAGGGTACATCTCTAATTTCTAAATGTCTGTGTCTTGAAGCCATTCTGAAACAAATTCATTATTTTTCACTCCCTTTAAGTTAAACCCAACGATCCACACACCTCTCTTCCGATCTGACTGGTTGACCAGAGGAGCCCACACACATGCTTGCTAGGGTAAAAAAAAGAAAAAAGAAATCTCTCCAATTTGTCACTAAATTCTGGCAGCTCATATTGTACCTTGTCACATCCATACATTTCAGTTTCTTGCCATCAGATGTGATTCAATTTGACTGCTGAAATGGTCTTGGGGGAATTAAAGATAAACAAACTGGATAAATTGGATAGGACAGGTGTTTAGAATATCAAAAGACGGGTTAAAAATGATGAAAATCTGTTGATTAAAAGTTAGCTTTGTCATTTAATCTTTGGGCATCTCAAAGATGACAAATCTCAAATAATTATTTAAACGTATTTTCTTTGGTGTGCGAGTATGTCAATCTGTCTCTGTGGTAATATCACTCAGTAGAGCAAATCCACAGTTGCTGCAGCTTCACATCCAGATGTATTCTTAGCGAAAAGGAAGCGGAATGAGAAGAAAGTGGTTTTATTGCAAAATGCCCTCTAGTCATATGCATGCAATTTGGTGGGCGCCAGGACTAATAAATACAAAATTGATTGATAAACTCACTCCTACTGATAGAGGAAAAGGGCATCCTTTATCAACTCTCTCAACATCAAACTGCATTGATCCTGTTAAGCTCTACAAATTACTAAATATCTTCTGGCATGCAGGTTAAAGAACCCAACTGCAAACAAAAGCCTCTATTTATACCTTGAAATACTCAATGTACACTGTAGCTGTCTGTTTCTGTCACACACCACCACTACGGGAAAAGAAAGAACACTTTCTGTGCATACATATCTGCATGTGTATGTCTCTTTTCTGAGCAGAAGAGTGTGTGTTCATGAGAGGTTTAGGGCAGAGTTCAGGGAAACCCTACATATCCAATCTAGGCCTTAAAGCCCTCAGGGAGAAACTATGATTCACAAACACACACACACACACACTCTTAAACCACAGACTTTACCAGACCTGACCTTGACCAGACCTGCCAACAGGATCGCCAACAGACTGACACAAGGGAATCTGGGAAACAGGAAACAGGAAGTGGGCCATGTCCAAGCTGAGTGTGAAAGCTCTGTTCATAATGAGTTGTGTAAGAAACTCGCTGTGTGTGGCAAAGCGTGTAAAGACAGACTTGCGGCCTTACTATGGACTAATAATGTAAATTGCTTTAATGGTTAAAGCCCTCCTCACATCCTGACAGTCCCCGAGTGTGTGTGTTTGCAAGTGTCAGCCTGCATGCGTGTGAAGCCCCCCCCCCCGGCAGCATTTAGCAGACAGGCAACCAATCTAGTGGGTGGGGGCTGCAGTGGGATCTCTGGTTTCAAACAGTGCCAGTGCCCTGAGACCAGGCCATGTCAAAGGGCCTGTCCCTGATGAGCCATATTAGGACCCTGATCTCCAATCAATCAGCACCACCCTAAAAAGAATTCACAACAAGACGGCAATTAAGCCCCACAGAGGACTTAACTAAACATGTGTGAGAGAAGGTTTGTAAGAGTAACTGTGTGTGCAGTTCTTTGACTCAGTGTTTTATGTCTAACTGCTTGTGGGTAGACGCTGCAGTCTACTCCGGATGTGCAAACTCAAGGAGGGATGGTAAAAAAGCGCCAGTATTATGTCTTTGCCTTTCACAGTTGTAGGATATACAAACATTTAACAATCTAAAAACTCTGTATAAAATTAATGCAAGCATGAACAGAATGTCATTTTATAGCTTTTGCCCAGTAGGTTTCATCACTTCATTTTCCATGTTTGGCAGACAGGTAGTAGGCAATTTGGGGATCTTGCAAAAGCTACTGCCTTTACTCTCAGTTAAACTCTGGGTTGAGAGGCTGTTGTTGGCAAGTTCGAACCGTAAGGGTTTCAGAAGGAAAGAAATATTTCCTCAACTGGAACCCAAAAGTTAAATAATTTTTGGAGAACCCCTGTGAGTTAGTTTGATGTGTTAAAGCAGTGCTTAAGTTGATCAGCATGGAGCAGAGAAGTGCATTCAGTAATGGGGTGGGCCTGTCATCCCCCTCAGTTTGAATGGAGTGATGCTTGTGGTGTGGAGCAAATCATCATCAGTCCTGGCCAACATCTGAGAACCACAGCGATGTTGACGCTGGCACTGAGGCTAGCAGGAGTGAAACCGAAATCCAAAGTTTCTCAATACAACACACACAAGTTCTAGGTCTGAGTTAAGGGCCTATTGTGACCAGCACACACTCTACACTGTGGGCAAAGAGGTTGTTGAGTGGATGAAGAGGCTGGTTTTTAAAAGGTGGACTTGAATTTCAACTCTCTCTCTGACTAAAGTCAGTCCCTATAGGACACTTTTGTGTCTCATCTCAGATACTGCACATGAGGAGATTGAGTCTTGATTTTGTTTTGTCATTCTAATTTTTGTGCTGATCACTTTTTAGGAAAGTTGTTACCACACAGCATCTGTAAGCATAAATCACCAACAGAGTAAAACCTGTCTAAGGTCTAAGGTAAAATAAAAAAAAAGGTCTACCACTAGTTCTAAAGATGAGAGTATCAAACGATATATCTTGATCGTGAATTATGCACAAAAAGCAGATATGTAAAAATCCCAGTATTGCAATCAGTTTTGAGAGTCATGGAAGCAATTGATGCTTTTAAACTTTTGTATGGATTAAACCAATAAGATACAGCACATTCTTTTGTGAGTGTCGAGGTGGAGCTTGATAACTTGGTAATAGACATGCTGGCATTACTCCATTTCTGTCTTGGTGCTAAGCTAAGCTAACTAGTTGCTCTGGATTCATTTAGCAGGCAGATTTCACCACTTTTTAAAATCGATCTCTGTGGTACTTTAAAAAAACAGCACCAGTGGAAAAGTAACAATCTCTTAAACAAAAAAAAAAAAACCACAAGTACTTGCCCCCCCTTTCTTTTCAAGACTGTAGTGGGGAAGCT
This sequence comes from Leuresthes tenuis, assembly GCF_036924035.1. Classification (NCBI taxonomy): domain Eukaryota; kingdom Metazoa; phylum Chordata; class Actinopteri; order Atheriniformes; family Atherinopsidae; genus Leuresthes; species Leuresthes tenuis. The sequence continues at coordinate 8,288,470 of NW_027325361.1, read as the reverse complement.
AACATGGAACGTGAAAGCACAACAAAATACCCACTGGAGGAGGAGGGGTAGTAGGAATAAAGAAAAAGGCATTACTATGAGCCCTGTAAGTTCCAGTGTACTCAATAAACTTGAAAGGAATTTTTACTGAGCAGCTGATATATTGAAGGTGCTCTATTATATTGTTAAACATGTGCGATTGTGGTAAGTTATATAACTAAGCGGGAAGATCAGTAAACTTTGCTTTGCCTTCAGGTGTAGATGTTGAGTGATGATATTGGTCAGATCTTTGCCAAATAAAACTCTTTGACAAAATCGCTTTGGAACACGCAGTCTAAGAACGCACCTATGGGGCTTGTTTTTTGTATTATTACTTAATAATTATTATGCTAATTACACAGATATGGCAAGTACAAGCCTGCCAGCTTCAGTACACTGGGAACAAAAAAGAGACTGTAAATCAGTCAATAATATTATGACTGCCTCACATATGTATTTTAATTATACTTAAGCAAGCCTCAACAAGATTTAAGATCAACTTTGTGTGACATCTTCAAATCATTACACATTGGAGAAATGACTTCCTTAAACTAATTTGTCAATCAACGCCAGCATCACAGAAGGTGAACGCACATGCTACAGTCCTGTCTATACAAAGCCAAACTGCTCCCTTGTTTTTAACTTTTTTTTATTCTTGAACTGTATAATTGGATTGTCGGGGAGCTACACACATCTGTTCCAAGGTCAATTTAATCCAGTGTGTTGACAGCTGGCTAATTACAGAGCCATCTGCAGTCTGTCGGTTGTTTTCTTGCCACACAGTACAATGTTGATATGCAGGGCCAATGTTCATTCACCCACAATTTCAGGAAGAACTTACACCAAATGCGTGTTTATATTAAATTGAAGTTAAACACATCTGATTGGAGTAATCGCTCTGAATCATCAAGTTACCTCCAAACAAGATCTCAACTGGCAAATTAATTGCAAGTTCACAAAAAGTAAATAGGAGGTCTTACTGCATTACATAGATGTTGATATACAATACTAGTAAAAGGTTTGAACACATGCACTCATGCAAAACGAATGAGCACCTACTGGTGCTTAGAATACACAAGATTTAACAATCCAGTGCTCTTGAAATTAAGTTTGAATTGACACCTTGCATTTTAATATCAAACAAATACTAAACAAACAGTGTTTAGTGTTTAAAACACACTAATGAAAAGAATAGCAGAGCACATCTTCTATCTAACGGTCAACCATCCATTTCTTAAAAAGGATAAAAAGTTTAAAAAGGAAGTGACAAGAGGACTTGAGGGCGAGCAAGGAACACAGAGAAGATTCCAATAAAAACAGAAAAGAGAGAATCTGTTCTTTGTTAAACTTGCCGAGTCTTTATTCTTCAGCACAGGGTCGGCTGAAGAGTGAAAAGAGGCACAGCGGAGGGAAAAAAACCCAAAAAGCAGCTATTTTTGTAATTGCTTTTTTTTTTTTTTTTTTTTACCAGTGCTGAGAGAAAAGTGGTGGGGAAAGTTCAGAGAAATTTAAACAGCCTCGACAGCTAGGGTGTAGTGGTATTAATCTTTTCAAACAGGGAGAAAACCCCTCTATTATAAACACAGACAGAGACTCCAGGATCAGCGGCCCTGTTGCATAAAATCTGTTTATGGCTGCTGTCAGATTAAGAGTTTCTATGTGCAGTAAATCAACATTTTTGGTAATATGAAAAAAATTATTTAAACCTTTTGGGAGCAGCAGAAACTAACTCCAACATATCATCACCTTTAAATTTGATTCTGCTGATTGATTCATTAAAAGGTACATTTGAGAGGGACAGATACATTACACATGGATAAACTAACCTATCCAATGTAAGTATCATACATTCGCCATCAAACACAAAGCCATTTATCTGGAGACATATTTCTACTCAACTAGGTATGTAATACCACCTGTTTGCTCTCATACAGCTGAGGGAAATATGTAGCATTTTAGCTGCTAAACACTTCACAGTGTTCACCAGGTAGTTGCTAACTTTGTCTGTTTGCTGCTTGATTCAGAGCAAGTTCTGTATAAAGAGATCTTGTGTCTATGAGAACAAAGACAGCAAATTGTGGGTCAAAACTCAAGAAAGGGGAAATGCACAGTTTGTTGATAATTCTCTGTGGGTTTGGTGCCATCAGCAGCCTTCTCGGCCTTTATATCTAATATTTCAAACAGCATTTCTAATATTTTTTGCAGCCTATGGGCATCACATGCATCACCGCAGTGTTACAATAAAGTTATATAAACTAAAATTCTGTACAGTTCAGGTTATGTCTCATCTTCCAGCTTGAAATGTTTCTGATCAAACTAAATAATCAGGGCACCCAACCGAAAATAATATAGAAAAGATTAAAAAATAAATAAATAAAGGTATAGAATCGCATCACCAACAGTTTTAGGTTGTGCTGTCACACTGTGGGACTTATTAGCTGCCTCTGATCTGAGCTTACGGCTAAACCGCCCGTCAGCTAATACGACTAATCACACCTGAGCGCCGCCGACCCCACAGGACCTGGGAATCAAAGAAAAACATACTGCCCTGGTTTTAATGGTACCATCCTCCTTCTCCTCGGCTAACACTGTTTTCTTTTACTCCCTGCACCCTCCCACTGTCTCAATCACACTGTTTTTTTAAATGAACAAAGTATGGCAGCACAAAGAGAAAAAGCAACACTGGCCGATGAGACTTTTCCGACTCACCCTGTGTTTAGTTTGGCTCTAAGAAAACATCTCCCTGGAGGCTAGAATTGAAAGTATGGCAAATCTAGAGAATAAGTATTGATAAACGAATGTGCTTCTTGATTAATGTTGACTGGTGGTATAAACTGAATCAGAGCTGTATTACAGATAATTTAACATGACTCAGATATAAAGTTCCAAAAGAATGGTTAGAGGCGAGCTGTCTGCTTTAGCATATCAACACATTTCCTGCTAAAAGCCAGCACAGGTTGCCAGGCAAACAAAATACAAGCCATTAATCAGTTAAATCAGCAGAGTGGGACTTTGGACCCTCCTGTTCTTACTCTAAACCATAAATCTAGGAATCAAGTTATTTATTTTTCAATTAGAACATCAGAAATCTCTCTCAAACGCTTCCTGGAGTATATGCCATACATTGTCTCGGTTGCTACTGATGCTTATCACTCCAGCTCCGGGAAACCAGTCATTGCTGGTTGATATATAACATATCAATACTGGTGTGCAAGCAAGAAGCTGTCATCACAGAAACAGACATACAATTTTGGTATGGTGAGAAATAAAAATTTACAAGTTGCTGACAGGGTAAAGGAATAGCATTGTATGCAAGGTTTCCCAGGTTTGCAGTCTTTACTATGCAATCTTGGCACGTATGCTAAGCTAAGCTGTCAAAGAAAATTCATTCTTCTTCTGTCATTCATGTGTATAACATTCATCAAATATAATGTTCACCTGAATAATTTGTGCATTACCCTATTTCATGGGTTTCATCACTAACATCTTTCCCTCTTCACAGGTCTCCAGTTTGGTTCGGTTGTCTTTGTGTAGCCATTCAAATGTTCTTAACTGAGCCATCTGAATAACACAGCCATCTACTCAACTACATTTAACCTTTTCTCAAGTGTGATTCTCATTTTTGTAACTTCACTTAGACTTGCTTGTGACAAACACACAAGTTAATATATTTCTCAAAATGTCAAATAATTTCCTTCAGTTAAGAATTGACTTCATTGGAATGCTTTTGGTTTAAGGTCTTCAAGACTTGCCCTTTTAAAATCACAAAACAATAAGAAAAGGAGACAGCAGAAATAGAAGGCTTTTCATAATCACATGCTTTCAATATTCAATTATTCAGTTTCTACATAGACAGAACCTGGTCTCAAGTTGGTGTAATTCCCATTTTGTCACAGACATTTTTGCACTCCTAAACAACTCAAGAGTTCAAATAAAAAGTGTCAAAAGATCTAAAACTGACGGGAAAGGTTCACGTTTTAAACTTTCTGTAGAAGTTTGACTCTTTCCCTGTATATATCATCCCTGTGCCTTCGTCTTCCCATATTTCATATCTGCGTTAACATACCAGCTACTTTGAACACAAGCTGCCTGGCTTGTGAGGTGAACCCTCCAGGCTGTCGGCTTTCAGTCAGCCTGTGGCTTCTTTCAAAAACCCAACCCTCAGTATATATATGAAAATACATAGACACACACACGTACACACTCACAGAGTGATATTCCGTGCACCACAGAGTGTATACTTTAGCTTAGTGTGGAGAGGATGGAAATCAGAGCACAGACCGAAGCAAAGACAACACAGTGGACCTGAAGTTCATCTTGTGTTCAGTTTCCACAAGGTGGGTGGCGAGACATTTTTCCCCCAAAACCACAGTGATATTTGTGGAGAATTTATCCCAAGGAAATTGACTCCATTGGCTAGATTGGAGGTGAGAAGTTGAAAAAAGACAAAGTAATGCAAGGCAAACATGTATATTTGATGAAGAATGACAAGAGTCTGCACCAGATGTCTTTAAAAAAACTGAGTCAAAGAATAGAAGTTTTGATGCTTGAGCAGCTGCAGTAAGAGGTAAGAAGGCACAGGTCATCACTTGTCATCATTAGATGACCTTGTCTTCTTGATGGCTGCCACCTTAACTTTACAGTTAATGAGTCAGAAGTGACACTAACGATGAGCAGCAGTGACAACAGCCCAGTTCCACTGCTGTCAAAGGAGATCCCCGACTATTAAAGTGAAGTCTGTAATGATGTAATGACTCGAGCTCATGTCAGTCTTTGCTTGACTGCAACACGTCTTTAAAAAAAGCAGTCATGGAACAAAAAACAAAGAGATGTTAATTCATTCAAATTTCCAACAGTGGTGCCTGACATGTTAAAGCTGTGGCTCGATTCATTTTAATCATGAAAACCTAAAGCTTAAAGGGGAACTCTTTAAACCTAGACCTTATGTCTGGCATGACATACGTTTATCTACTCACCAAGAACAGTTTGGCGAAAGTCGGCGTCCTTCGGAAGCTATTTAGAAAACTCGCGATAGGTGTATATCCATATAACGGAGTTAATGGGGCAGGGACGATGCAGTCTCTAAATAAGGCATTATCTGTCTTTATTTCACCAATACTTTAAGAAGAATGAATGAACAAACGTGTACTATAGCTCTGTTAGCACATAGCTTGCGGCTGCATCGTACCTGCCCCATTAACTCTGTTATATGGATATACGCTGATCATGAGTTTATTAAATAGCTTTCGAAGGATGCCGACTTTCGCCAAACTGTTCTCAGTGAGTAGATAAACGTATGTCATGCCAGACATAAGGTCTAGGTTTTTAAAAAAAACTAGAGTTCTCCTTTAAGGACCCCAAAAAAAAATTAACTGATGCACCATATTATTCATTTGACAGAAAACTCAAATAAAACAAAGTTTTAGATTTACACGTGTAAATGGCATCCCACACAACCTTTATGTTACCCAGTATTCCTTTCATTGATATTCTTTTGATTTCTTTGAGAGCCGACTGTCATCTACAAAACAAACTGATGTGGTTGGACAGGAAAAAAACATAAAATGAAAAACACAAAGACAATGGAAAGGCAGAAACAGATGTTTGAGTAGATGCATCCTCCTGAGTGTGCACATGCACATCTGTAAACTGAGTTGTATCAGCATGTGTGGATTTAGTAAGTGTGTGATATCCACTCGATGCCAGCTGTTTCGAGTCACAGGACGCTGCATGGAACATGGCAGTGAGCCTTGCCATAATGTCACTGGGGGAAAACATTTGGCCTAAGTTCCTTTGATCCTTTGAAAATCAAAAACGTACAGGGTAGGACCATCGAGTTTTATCCAGTAACATTGGAGGGACGTCAAAACAAAGCAAAGCAAGCTTGACAGACTCAAAGTAAATTTCATTATGGACAGCAGTGTTTTTATGGCCAAAAAACATGAAAATGTTATGGGGGAATGTATTTTTGTTACTTTTTTAAAAACTTTTAGCATCATGTGGTTTTATTTGGTACCCCTAAGACCCATTCGGTGTTCATTCAGAGAGATCAGTGTGTGGTTGCTTTTGCTGTACTTTTTTCATATTTTTATTGCTCATTTCAGAGCAATATTTAATGGAGACTTTAGGGAAATAATCTCTCCTAATTACAATAATTTTGTTATAACTTTGATGGCAGATGAACATTCACGCTTGCCGTGAAATCAGATTATTAGCACATGCTTCACATCTATGCCTTAATACTATGTAGATAAGTCTGTTTGACGCTATATAGATTTGTGTGTAAGTGACTTTGTCATTACTGGTGTATAGATCTGTTTGCACCAATCAGTCCTCTTGATCCACATTCCGACTGTAGCTGAGTGTAAACAGTCCAAATACAAATTTGAACCATGTGAGCTTCAATGTCTTAGTAGAAAAAGTCCTTCCTGCTTTTATACTTAGTTGGCTACAACTGTAACATGCTGCTCACAATATTCAAAAGCATCTCCACAATGTGGAGTTTTAATCAGAATCAACCATAAAAGATCTGTGCTGAGGACATCCCACTGACTTCCAGTAAATTTTAGACTTCATATTAAAATTTCAATGCTTGATTTGAAGGCATATGGTCTGGCAACTAGTTTTTATTTGGACATGCTTGTGAGCTTTGAACGAGCTGGACCACTCAAGTCTGGATCAAGTCGCCTGGTTCTACCTCAAGTCTGTGTGGATAAGTAATTGGTAGCTTTTAAATTTTATCTATGCAAACCGCTCCATCATTATTACAGTATGCATGTTCCAATGTGATTGTCTTTTCAACTCAGCTGAAAATATAATATTTTAACTGCATCTTCCACTAAACTAATTTACTCATTTTAAAAGTTATTTTATTTTGAACTGCTTTTAATGATCTTGATTTACAATTTTTGTTGGTTTTACAATTCTCAGTGTTGGTTTTGATTATCAATATCTTTTTTTTTTTTTTTTTTAGATCCTTGCTCTGGACCAATTTTCAGTGTTAATTAAAAGAAAGTGATTCAATGAATTATTTCTTTAACCTGAGACTCATTAGCCTTGGCTGATATTCTAGGAAGGACATGAAATAAAATACATTTTCACTGAATGCAATCGCTCCACCTTGTTATAAATCTAAACTGAACATGTGATCTTCATAAATGGGGGAAAATACAGCTGTAAATGTATCAATCATTTCAAATGACAATTAATCGTTTTGCTATCGACATACTAAAGCTTTTATGTATTACACATTTGAAATTGCTCACCCACTGAGGACCACATTGTGCTTCCACCAAGAGTGCAATATCCTATTATGTTAGAATGTGCAAATAAAGTTTAGTTTACTTTTCAGAACAAAACAGAAAGCAATAACTGTGATGTTAAGATTCTTATTAAAACATAGTCACACAGTCACACAGAGACCTGAACCAGTAAATGGAAAATTACAGACCAGAAAAGTTAGAATGTGATTGATGTCTCAATGAATACGGTTCATAGCCTTATTTCTCAGAGTAGTTCTCTGATTACATGCAATAAATTACAGTAGAGGTTTTACAGTTTCTCAACTGTATCAGCATGTCAGCATATGTTAAAAAAACGTTGCTAATTGCCCTTCAATCTACATATGGAAAAGTTTATTTCTTTATAGTCTAGTTCAGTCTAGACAGTTAAATCTAACTAATTTGACTATTTATGAATATTTAATTTTAATAGTAAAAAACACAAACGCTGCCCAAGTATTCCCAATTCTTCCAGCAATTTTCAGACAGCAAAAATTGGTCAAATGAGAATCTCCTGCTATTTGCAACCTGTGTGCGAAATTCCCTCACTAAGCACTCCTTTGAAGTAGTTCCCTACACTCAATTTTGTAAGTAGGCTGCAGTATGAATAGACTGACACAAAGAAAAATGGATAAAGGAAAAGCAACTTACTGGGGCTTTCCTGGCTGAAGTGTTGGGAGTGGATCTGGAAAAGGAGACAAGGGGATTTTTTTTTTTTACTACAGGATAAACAATATTGCTTCCAGATTTTTCTTTGTACAAGCTGCCAGATACAAGAGGAATCAGCTGGGTTGAGTGCTGCAATGAGCCAATTCTTCAGTAGAAAAAGATGAGCATGATAATATTGTTTGTTTTTTAAATGCTAGATTGGACCACTGAATCTGCTTACCAAATTTGACAAACAGTACTCCTGTTGTGGACACGGTACCCTTAGCGTTTGTGGCCTCACACTGGAAGTAGCCTGTGTCAGTAGTGTCCAGGTTGCGGATACGAAGGCGTGAACCATACACCATGGAACGGTAGGAGACCCTCCGTGGTTCCTGCACCACAGGGGCATCGTTCTTCAGCCAGCGCACAGTGGGCACTGGGTTGCCAGACACACGGCAGTGAAGCTCGGCTGTTTGGCCCAGTGAGGTGGTTATGTTGTTCATGGGAGCTTCAAGATGGATGAAGTAGGGTCCTAGAAGACATAAAGATTGTGTGTAAGATGAAAAAAGAGACAGGTAATAAAGATAGATGAGAGGAGAGATGGGAAAATAAGTTTAAAATAAAAAAAAAAAACAGACCAACTGAGAAGAAATTTAGGAGAAACAAAAACAGAGAGGAAAGAGGTTGTATTACACTAGGCCAGGACATAAATCAAACAACACTTATTGTACTACACGAGGCCCAGACATTAAATAAAAGATGCTGCTCTGTGAAAAAAATGCGGTAAAATGTGGTGTTTTCAGAAGCTCATGTTCGGAACCTGGTTTTGAAAGTTATTCTGTGGTTGCCCCAGTTGTGACACCTAATCTGACATTTCACCAAGGTTGTATGAAGCCAAAAAGTTTTCTTTAAAGCTGCTCCATAAGTTTAAGAGGGATGGCACCCAAGTTAATGTTTGAGATACTAAGGAGGAAAAAATAAAAACTAATGGACCACAGTAACGTCCAAAACAAACAAAGGAGGAAAGCCATAAGGAGGGGAATCTTAAACACTCGTCAGATTAACTATAAGTATTTGTGAACCGAAGTTGATGAGCAAAAATAGAAGCACACACCTAGCACATGCTAGGACACGCACACCTTTAAATCTTCTATATTCTATATAATATAAAAAGTAGAAAACCTGGTAACTTTGGAGAGATATTAGAGGATCAATAAATAAATGCTGAAACATTTAAAAGTTGGTTCTGCTCCCTAAGAGGAGTTTTCCCAAAATGGCCATTGCTACTTTCTTCACTGCTTTCTCTTTTACTTGGGCAATAAACCAGTCTATCTTCAGTTTCTTTAAGTGATGTCATCAATTTACCCTATTCCCCTACCAGTAATGCACAAATGAAAGACTATCAGTTTATCACCATATGACATTGGATAGAAAACTAATTGGCTTTTTTTCTTCATGAATTGCTGAAATTACTAACCATTAAAATATTAAAAATGTTGTAAAAATACTAACCATTAAAAAATTCTGATTATTCTGTCCATTCACAGATTGGTAAATAAATTGGTTGTTATTCTTTGACAGCTTTGACACCTGTGTTTAGCAGTAAGTAGAAGTGTATTATTCAAACTACAAGATGCCAGGATAAATAAAATGCTAAGAAAGTTTTATTTTTGTGATTTTATGACTGCATTTAATTTTGGTAGTGCAGGCTGCAAAAGCTATGCTTTCAGGACTCAGCATCCACAGTTTTTCTGAGCTGAAGGCAGTAAATGAAGTTAACAATCCTGTCTGGATGCACTTTGTGCAGAAGAAGCTATTTAATTGAATTTTAAATTTGAGGTAGACGCTGACAGAACCATGCGAGACATCGCATAACAGTACACTCAGTGTAGCTACTTCTACTGTAGATCCCTATCAACATCAGACTGCCAGGACACACGTGTAAGAAACCACGGGATTGAAAGTGATGGACTGTTGAGATACAACCTGACAGAGATGGCAACTATGTATTGTAAGACATCTTTTATAATTCAAAATAATTTGTCTTTCTTTGAGTAGCTGAGGTTGCTAATCAGCTGCCAGCAGACTGTACCTCAATGTATAACTTTGTACTTCAAGACGGTACAGTGGATCAGGCCAAATAGTATATTTCTTGTTAAGGACAGTTCCTAATCGAGTGAAATGATCTTGAAGTATCAGTCATGACAAGAGCTGGTCAAATATTCCCAATTCTAGGGAAGGGAGCATCAATGCTTCATTTATTATATAATTTATACAGAGGAAACACTTGGTCATCATTTATGAAAGGAAAGGAGACAATTCTGTCTTACAATTTGTTGCAGCTGCAACTTTCAAAGACGTGTTTGATTATTTTATCTCATCATCCTAACTAACTGGGATTAATGCAAATGTATATGAAAGCAGAAGGGTGGGAGTAAGCAGCTCAAGAGAACAGTCTATGACAACATTTTTCACTTTTGTGGCTTTTTCTTTTTCATATTTGAATATCAAGTAATATTTTGTATCTAATTAAATTATATTACTTATATTATAAGCCTCCATAAACAATGTAAAAAGATTGGATTAGACAAAGTATCTATTCTAAAAGGCAATTTCTGTGTACTCTGGCTTCCCTCACCGTCCAAAAACATGCATGTTAGGTTAATTGAGGATTCTTAATTAGGACCCTAGGACTGAGAGTGAGTGTACATGGTTGTTTGTCTCATCTGTCTCTGTGTTGGCCCTGTGACAGAGTGGAGCCCTTTTCAGGGAGTACCCTTGTCCTTAACCTTTTTTAAGTTTTGGTCAAGAAAGGCCAAGAAGGAGTGCAATAGAAAGGCTGCAATAATTTTTTTATTGCATCCAGTAAGTCACTAGCATCGAGCCTTAACCTCAGTCCAGCAGAAGAGGAGGAAAAAGAGTTCATCCATGCATTTGTCTTGACAAACGTAGACAAACAAAATATTTTATTTTTCACCATGTTGTTTTAGCCAAAATACTTGTTTAATGCACTTTACTGAAATTGTAAAATGACAAAACCAAGTCACCTCAAGCTAGGACACTTTAAATGTGAGCATCCATAATGTGGCCAGTTGATTGATTTATTCAGTGCATGAGTGTCAATGTCTTTAAATAGGATGGTACAAATATGTGTCACCCCCCCCCTGATTTTTCTTCTTTTGTATCTACAGGGCTCTGCTGTTTCCTCACTAAGAACACATTAAATCAATCAGGGTGTACGGTGTTTTGGAAAACCTTTTGAAGTGCTTGAATTCTAAAAAGGTTGAAGAAAAGCAACACCTGTTCACTCCATAATCTCAGATGATTATCTTTGCTGAGGTGAAAAATGCAAGCAGGGTTTCATCTTCATCTTGTAATGGAGATTTTTGTGGAACGTTTCAATAGAGTGAATGAAAACTGCAAACCCGACAGAGACGTTACGCGCAGGGTGAAAGAAGTGAAAGTGAAAAAAGTATCAATATTTGACTTGGCAAACAGCCTCCGTTCATGCACGTGTGTGTGTGTGTGTGCATGTGTGCGTGCGTGCGTGCTTACTGTCTTACATAAAGCCCCAGGCTTTATGTACCACTGCTATGTGCTAAAAACATATGTGTGACAATATGAACAGACTCCCACCTCCAATCTTCCTTCATCTCACCCACTTTTAATCTGTCCTCCCTTTTCTGCATATTGCACACAACTGTCAGCACTGCAGCCAGACCAACAGCTCCACTCAGTCAGTCCTTAAGCTGAGTTGTTTTATATTGCTACTTCTAATAATGTGATGTATTTACAGCAACAGAAAATGTTCATCTCATCTTCTTCTGTTCTAGAGTTATAGCACTTATCCACTACACTGAAATTGTGCGCTGTTCACTTTGAGATATAAAACCTATATCTCACGTAGGTGTGAATGTGGGACATTTTTGCACAATTATATGTGAACACCATGGGCTTAAAAAATAGAGCAGTTTCTGCATTTAATTTGTGTCACTATTTGTTTTCAAATTTGTAATCACTTTGGAAGTCATGGAAGAAGTCTATGGATACTGAGGAGAGCGGTCATGATTACATTCCTTTCCTATAAAAGTCTATTTTGTTTTCTGCAGTAAAGTGCATTAGCAAGTTCACGTCTCCAAAAGATGTCCGCAAGTGTGGAGTTGCCTGTTCCTAATTTTGGGAAACAATAAAAAATATGGTTACAATGTGTTTTTTTTTTTTTTCTTTTTTTACTAATTGGATTTATAGGGACAATCATCAGTCTAGGAACTTGCAAAGACATGCAGATTATATTATGAGCCAAACGTTGTGTTGTATGTAGAATGTGGCTTCCTTTCTGTTGAAACATTTTGATATTTACAGTGAACCCATGAAGTATCTATACTTATAATTGCATTTTTTCACTGATCCCTGTATATGGCTAGGAATGCTAAGATGGCAGACTTGGGAAGTGATTCTCTTTTTTTGTACTTTTGTCATCTTGTAGCTTTAATACTTTTCTTTATGTGTATATATATTTTATTATTATTTTTTTTAATTAATTTATTTTTTTAAAGAAATATTAACCAAAACTTCACTAACAAACTGTAAACACAGCTGAACTTGCTGGCACCCGGATTAATATTCAAGAGAGGAATCTAAGAGAAGGCTATTCATAGCTTCTCATATCACTGCTATGCAGATGATGCCCACCTGTACTGATCAATCCCATTAGATGGCCCCACAATTTCAGCAAAACTTATCTCTTTATCATATCCACATGGATGAAGAATGCGATCAGCTAAACATTTTTAAGACTGAGCTCTTAGTCAGTGCTAGCTGCTCTTGCCTAAAGAGTGACTGCAGGGTCTGCACCCAGCTATCTAAACTCAGTAAGACTTGCGCTCTTTTTCGACCACTCTTTTCCTCTTTGGGACAGCGTCCGATACTGCCATCTACACGCACAAGTCAGTCTCAGTTCAGGCTGTTATCACTTGTGGTTTTATGGTGGTGAAATGAGCTACCAATGATTATCTTCACTGGTAGCTCTCTTTAAGACTCATCTCTTCAGAGAACACTTCCAGCATCCAAACACACCTAACTTGCATTTACTTGGACTTGTTCTACTTACTCTGTCATTTAGATAGAATTATACTAACTTAGCAGTATCTATCAGTTGACAGTGCAACTGGCATTAAGTACTTCTGAAAAAAGTTAATCTCACAAATTTAAGAGGTTCGTGATTAAAGTTGTTTATTGTATGTTTGTAATATGTAACTCTGGTCAGACAAGCTCTGGCAAAACAAATGTTGCAACAGTCTATAGTCATCTCCTCAAAAAACCACTTACACAACCACCATGCTATGCTAGTGCTTGTACTGTACATGCTGTTATACATTTACAGTACTAAATCTTGCCTACATGCCCCTGCCTAACCGTAATGTCCTTGTTGGCTAGAAGTTTTGTAGCTAAAAAAGAATAAAACAAAACAAAAAAAAACAGCAAACATAGTCTTACATCACAAGTGCTTTACTAGACACATGGAGGTCAAGTAAGTTTTATCACCATCTCATTAGTTGAGTTGATGGAAAAGAAAATGTTTTTTGGAGTAGTGTGTCTGCACAGTTCATTAGCTGTTATAATAACCGACAATAAAGCAGTGGGGAGCTAAATGAGGGAGAAAAAGACAAGAGGAGAGGACGGCAGAGGGGAGATGACGAGGAGAGAGATGTCCTGCCAATGTCTGTGTAACAAAGCCACTCTGTACATAATTGTCTCTTGGTGAGTGTTGTGGTATTTGGCAGAAGGAGCACGTTGAAACCCAAACCCTCGGTGCGGACTGTCCCTTTAATGTGGCAGGCGACAAAATGGTTCCCTGTCATCAGCCCACATTTTCTCGCAGTAGTTTTGTACAATCAAACGCTTGCATGCAGGCACATAAATGTAAACACACGCACACCCACACAACCGCAACACACCAAACTATACATGCTCAGACCAAGACACGTTATACAATACCCTTACATTTCACCAGCAAAACTGTATTGTATAAGTGAATGTGTCTGTAAATGATACCACACATACATTGAAGCCGGTCTAGGCGTCTTTCAGCAAAACCCAGAAACCTGATTGGCTGCACAGCTAACCAAACGTGCTCAGTAGACATGCTGAGAAGTTTGAACTGTAGAACTGCCAGCTACGAATGAGGATAAATTTCCTAATCTAATTTGTATGTTTTTTATTATACCTGCCTTTGCAACTGTGCTAACTATTTACATGGGTGCTTTTGCTGATATGTTGATTAATGTGCATTGTCCTAATCAATAAATAATACATTTATAAAAATACATGAAAATTTATAAAATTATATAAAACATAAGATGCAACAAACAGAGACTAAAGAAAGAGTGGAAGAAAGCCAGAGAGAAATTAAGTTCTGTAAACTTCCAACTAATTAGGAGCTTCTTTCAGCAAGATAACTTCCTGCTACTGATGCTTACTGATAGAGCCACACTACCTGAATAGTGTGTGTTTGGTCAATCGAAAACATCTCTGCCTGCAGACAAAACAATTGGTGCAATCACCATCCTTCCATCAGATAAGAAACAGATGTTAGTGAGTGGGTGAGCTCAAAATGACACAATCTGGTCCCGATGCCCTAAATTTGTAGGTTTTCATATTTCATGTTGTGGAATAATGAAGCTGCCCGTGGTATTTGTTTGGATCTACCCCTCATTATATTTTTTACAAAACGTCTTTGATTGGTCACCATATTTTTTATCTTCACTAAACTGCTCAGTCATGTTCAAAAACTACTGTTTGCCTTTGTTGTGTGTTGTGTGACAATTCCCGTTTTTGTGTACACATAATCTGATGTGGGAAAGATGATGTGGGAGTGTTTGCTTCACAAGAGAAGAATTAAGCTAACCAGACAAAATGAGAGCGCAGATAAAGGTCAAGTTCAGTAAAGTTTCATTCTGTGAAGCTGGGTGTAGTAGTGGGGGTTTTAGGCGGATGTTGGTTCTTCAAGGGAAAACTAAAAAGAGGGTTTGAGATTTGACTGATTACTGTGGGCAACAATTTTGAAAAAAAGATCCACAAGGCTTGGTGTGTCTTACTCAGTTGTTGCTGCGGTGCTGACAGTGGAACAAAAAAATTGAAATGCTTCCTTTGGGAGGAACTGCTGAACAAAACCCGGGTAGCTCCAGGAGACATGACAGCTATCAGCACAAGATCAATTATCTAAATAATCTGACAAGGAAAAGGTAAGATGGAGCCTTTAAGACAGTCAAACTTCATATAATTAATCTCATACAGTCATGCATTTCATCATTACTTTTTTTTACCAGATGAAGGGGACGTTGATGAGTTTCTTTGTCAAATAAGGAAGCTATTGGAATGAACACTCATTGAGATCCAGTACAAGAAAGTGAGTAACTGTAAGCTGAACAACATGCGTTGGTCATGACAATTTTTTTTAAGTCTGAGGAAAGCTAGTTCAAGGTTTGCATGGAAACACTTTATACATATTAGCAAATAAATGCTAATGACATGTTAAAAGACGTTTTACGTTGTACTGAACTGTGGTGTTAGACCATTGAACAGTTTTCCAGTTCTGGAATATTTTGGTAACAATGAAATCCTGACTCCATGACACAGGGGAATATTCTAAAGTGAACGAAACCTGACCTCACCCCTAACACTATATTATCATCAACAGGCCAACTATGATACCTTAGCCTCGACCTAACTGTCTAACCTTGGTGTTTGTCTGATAACTGGCTTGTTAATTATAGCCTCTAACAAAAAAACGTATCTTCCCTGGAGACCAGAATTTCAACTGCTTAGTTAAATTGAACAGGAATAGTGGAACGAGGAGCTGAATCAATTGACAATTTTACCAATACCGCAGTTGTTAGGGGATTGTTGGTAGTAAGAGTCACAGTGTAACTCATACTGGAGTTAAATACTGTGGATTAATTTCATCAAGAGTCATAGACACACAGTGGAGGTTAGAGGGCTATACACTTAATGAGGCGTGAGGCACCAAAGAAGCATTGAGAACTCATTGAGATCTAATCACTCAGATCACATTCACAGGTTATCTAGTCTGCATATGGCCTCAATATTTTAGCAGTGAATTTTATGGAATGTGGTATGAGTTCTATTCACAGTGCGTCTACTCAACTGATGTTCTTTGTGTAAGTTGCAGAGAAGCAGAATGATAGAATTAGGTGTCACTTAGTGCGGTTTTGGATTCTGTAAAGTCATTTGCAGACTTACTAATGACTCAGATTCTTGCATCAAATATATGTGTTTATATGCATATAAAGTGGGAAGGAAGATCTTATAATCATTTGACATGCAGAGACATTTTTTTACAAATTTTACGTGATTAAAATTCTTTAAAAAATTGTTTTGTCACAGTTCCAACATTCTCTGTCATGTGATCTGCTACAGCAGCACATCAGAAAACAACTGCAGTTTCTTACTTCCCCAAGAATGAGGCAAACTACTGACACTAGCAGAAGTAAATATAAAGATACTTCAATAAAAACAGCATAAAGGAGATACACAAGAAGCACTGGCACATTTCAAGTTTCCACTAGTAACTTCTGCATGAGGAAGCTGTTAAAGTAGGTCAGTGGAAATGAGAGAAATGTAATACACCTGTGGCTTTATGCCCACATGTTGAGTAGATCAATGTGCGATTCATTCCATCAATTATCCTCTGTTGTGGCCCACACTGGGACAATGGGTGGGTTCTTGAGGATGTGTAATCTTTAACACATCATTGAATGTAATTTTAACGACACATGTGAGGTTAAAGTTCAACCTTGCATGTGCTAATTTGCACAGTGAACATATCGTCATTATGTGGCCTATTTTGTTAAACAGAGATTTGATCAGGATGTGATGGAGATTTGCATTTTGTGTGTGTTTGTGTGTGCATTTACCATCACTTGTGGTGTTCCACGAAGTGGCCGCTAGCACACTGGGATCGTGAGGAAGCTCAGACCCTGGGAACAGAGAAAATGGACATTATCATTAGCATGTTTATAACTGCAGGGCGTATGAAAAAGCGAGGGTGGAAATATGGATGGTAGCAATTGTAATACTGATTTGTTTATGTTATTAATAAAAATCTAAATGTTACAGACAATCTTCTACAGATAGACGTGTATAAACAAATGTGGTGATAGCATTGTGATGTGTTGTGCTAGTGCAGATCAAGGGTTTGAATGTACAACAGGGAGCCTATCAACAGGCCATGTAAACCTAATGCTCTGTTATTACCAGCTGACGACAGAGCCGCCCTCTGCTTCTCATTACAGGAGAGAGGAGACAGAAAGTGGGGTTTAGTGTGCCACGCTGTAGGTCATAGGTGATTCCCCACAAATTAAAAAGCCAAAGATGTGGGACTGACAAGGACCCTGAGACTGTTTCATCATGGCTGATTCTCTGAAGCACAAAGACAACTTACAAACTCTCAAATCACATTCATTGTCCCATAGTTACCATCAGGGTATGTGTGTTGTGGTGCAGGCTGGGATTGTTTAACATGATGAATGAGCAAATGGCTGCCAGCCAACAAAGGGCAAGCATCGTACAGTCACAAAACACATGCAAGAATGCAAGCATATGCACCACTGTACCCATCCATAGAGATTTATTTGCACACTTTACCTTTAGAATTTAAATTTGTTTTACACATTAAGAATAAAAATAAACTTAAATGTTATGAACATTAACAGTTTAACAACTTTCTTGCAATGTTTGTAACATGCAGGGTGTAGGCAATGTACATGGAGAGAAAGTGTCCAGAGAAAAAGGTCTGACAGAGGGTCACACTAATTGGGTGACAATGTGCTGTTTCACACGTGTGGTGTCAGGATGGTAACGACTATGTTGTGGTGCTCGTGAAAAGAGCTGGATTAATGAACAGCGCTTTAAGCCTCTGCACCTGTCAGGAAAGGGCATCTGGAAGCTTTGCAGTGGGATCACAAGAACAGGCTGCAACTTCATGCGTTATGAGTCGAGATTGTCACAGACATGCAGCAAACTCTGTGGATGCCTATTCAATAAAAACAGGTGCTAGTTTCTTATCCTGTTTTGCTGCTCAACTTGAAAACTTTCAATTTCACATGCTGCCAGTTTTCACAAAGTGTGCTGTAGTATGGGACTTGATGGTTAACTCCAAGAGGCCTTTTCAACATTGACAGTGTATTATATTAAGTCTGGGGCCCAAAGTGTGTCTAAATTTACTTTGCTTTCTGTGCTGACAGACTCTAAGAAGCCTGGAGCTCTGTGGTTAACAAAGGACAGAAGAGAGGGGATGTTGCAGCTCACTAGTTTCCGTAATGCAGAGCAGACCAAGTGCAGCCAGGGGAGAGTTCAATAGTCGGGGTTGGACATGGGAAAAAAAGCAAGGGTGCAAAAAGTCGATGCAAAGACATGATGGAGACGAGACCAAGATTTTGGGAGGTCAAGAACATATCAACATCAGCACAATATCGATTAAATATTGAACTTGGAAACCATAGGCACTCAAATCAAATCTATCTCAGAAATCCACATAACAATAAAACTTAAAAAATTTAATTTTTTTTGTCTTCATTTACGCCTTCAGTTGCCCAACACAGTAAAAACTGTAGGCATGTATGTCTTGTAAGGTATGGGGTGAATAGAAACAAATAAAAAATTTAAATCCCATAAAAGGTGTTTTTAGATCTGATCCGAAATAACTAAGGATGAGCTTAGACATCTTTATTCTGGATAACCCTCAAAAGACACATGCATTAAGATTTTGACTAGGTAAAACATTAACTAACCTGTTTATGTGAATCCTACCAGAAAATTTCATGAGTCACCATATAGATAATATAGATGTGTTTTGATAACGAAACTCACAATCTTTTTTTTATCTTAAGTTAAAATGTGTTACAAATTTGTTCAGTCAGATTTTAAATGAACTTAGATATGATTTAAGAGGCTGATCCTACAGTTTGAGTGTAAAAAACAACAACACTATCCTGAGGTAAGGAAGAAGCAATACGGCATCCAAACAAACCGATGTGTGAAGTCAACTTCCAGTACCTGCAAGCCAAAAAAGCAGCAGCCTGCAAGATGTATGCAACATTTAGGTGAATTAGTAACATCTTGGTTTGTTTTTTTTTACAGCCACATTTTACAGGAAATTTAGAGATATCCCCATAGCCATGGTTTTGATTGGTCTTGAAAAAAACAATTTCACTCTGTGCAGTTGCAGTTTCTTATTTTGTTCTGGAACAACCAGTAATACCAGCGGATACACAACTGTTCAACTAGACAGTTGCTCTATTCTTTCCTCCATATGTCCTCTACTTTATCTCTCTTCTATTTAGGCCACATCTGCTCTCTTTCACGGAGACAATCATCTGGAATATCTGCAATGAATTGCAGAGCAATTTTAAGATTAGCTTTCTAATGTTTCTTTGCAACAGAGGGAAGCTATTGTGTTTGATGAAGGCCTGAAAATAGTGCTTTTGTCAGTTAAGATCGGGGATTATAGTTTCTGGATCACGATCCTGATTTCTGATGGTTGGACCCATATGTTAACAGGATCTTTGTATTACATGGATACTCGTCTGTTGAAATGAATGGCTTAAAAGGATCAGTTGAAATGAAGAAAACAGCGGGAGGACATTATACACATTTATAAGTTCAAATCTTCACTCATTCTTTTAACAACCAGCAGCCTCTTTCTGTTATACTTCACCCAGAAGTTTAAATGTACAAATGTTTGAAAACTATTAAGGTGGAAGATTTTAGTTAAAAGGATTTTATGATTTTTGATCAAACCACTTTTTTTGTTGTTTTTATGATAAACATCCTCTAGGATAGGGGAACCAGGCAGATGATAACTCACCCATGTTTTATTGCTGGTTCAACAACTTGCTGACAACATGCTCAAATACAGATGCACAAATACACAAATCATTAAGCCATTACATTCACGTTAATGTTCAAGGAATATACCCTCAGGCCAATCTATCTCATCACATGTTTTTCACCAGATGATGTCATTATACATGCCAGCAACCCTACAGACATCCAGGAGGAAGTGCATTACTTGATTCTGCTTGGCTACAAATGGCCCACACCACCTAAAACTGGAGGCCTGACATAGATAGTATTACTTTTCTCACTTGTTATGTAGCACATGAGGTTCACATGTAAAGCATCGTAAATCTTTCCCTCTTGATATCGTCATTATTTACCAAAATCATGTTTCCTTAAAGCAAAGAACCAAGTTACCTTTTAATGCCCACCATTTCACAAAATGCATATTAACAGATATAAAAAGCACGTTTCACCACCACAGATCAGCTTTCCAGACCTATTTGATTCAATGTCTGCCCATTAGAGAAAAATGCAGGAAGGAAGTTAGGCTTTTATTGAAATGTTGAGTATCTCGACTTGAAAAACCCGTAATTTCCCTTTTGGTACCTTCAAAGGCGAGCAATAAAACCTGGATACTTGAGCTGTGAACATATTTCTTTTGGATTTTGGTATGGGGTAAGCTGCAAAATGTGGGTGCTGTATCATTTTTCCTTAATGGCTGCTATGGCGTGTTTTGTACAACTCGAAGCTTTGGAACTTTTTTTTGGTTGAATTTAATTTGCAACCACTACTAGTGGCAAAGTATAAAATAAATGGATGAATTGCCATTGCCTCTGAGAAGTCTGGACATCAAATCTCCATACATAGTTGCATGACAGCAGCCTCTGATCCCTGTCCAGCTGTATTTGGCTTACGATGATAAAAATCATGCTGTGATACGAGCTTAACCCCTATAAAGCTCTCAGAATTTGGTGTGACTTGACTGTGACAGCAGCATATGGAAATTAGAGCAGAGCTATGAATTTGAAGGCTTGGGAATGAGGAAAAGGAAACGCTTAGAGTGAAAAAACAAGGGGAACCTTAGAGGGTAAAGCTGAACCAAATCAGAAATGTTCAATTTGAGTAGTTATGCATACTGAAGCAACTAATATGGTGTTATATGGTCTGGGGGGATGTGCGTGGAGCCAGGGTGGTTGGTGTGGTGAATGAGATTGATGTATAAGTTCTCCCACTCTGTTATTAGGGCCTCTCCCAAGGTCTTCTTCCAAGTCAGTTTGCTGGAAAACTGATCTAACTCAGAGGTTATCTGGAAAATTGGTAAACCCAACATTTTCATAGTGCAATATGTATGCCTTGAAGAGATTAAACATACATATGCATAGACATTTAGGGATAATAATGATTTCTGTCTCTAATTTGTCTTCATCTGACCCGTTTCAATCCAAGATCTTTTTACCACACTCTTTCTGTTCTAACTTATACAAGGAGATGCCTCTGCTTGACAAATGCTTTGATTTCTCTTTAAATTGTAGTCTCTTCTAACCTCCATCCTGCATACTTTCGAAAAAGTAAGTAGTTCAAATCTTTAACATTACCATCCAACTCTCAAAATTGTGCATTCCAAGACAATGCAAAGAAGGAATCAAGCAGCTAATGTCCCAGTTTTGTTTGTACAAAAAAAACCTTAAAAAACTGTAAAAAGCTCAAGCTGCTGTAATGAATTATTAGTGCAATTAGGCCCAAGACTGGAAAACGAGCGGAAAGTTACAGTCATGGCGAAAGGAAATTAATCTGAGAGATTGAAGATATTTCATGCCAAGAGGAAGAGAAGTGGTGAAAAAAGAGGGAGAGAAGAGAGGTAAGGGAGGACTATAGAGAAGAGTAGAAGAGCTAAAGATAAATGGAAGGAAGATGACTTGGAAAATGTGAGTGTGCAGAGAGAAGACAGTAAAAGGAAAATTAGAAAGAATCTTCTGGATAAACTCTCAGAGAAAACACTTAAAAGCTGCTATTTAAGAAATGTACTTCTTGTCCCTCCAAGCAGAGTGCAAGTTCACGTTAGAAAGAGATGTAATAAACTCCTCATATATACATATCGCAGGAGAGCAAGAATATGAGAGCAAAAAGACAAGTTTAACAACCATGTAAGTAACTGATAATATTGATCACTAAAATGGAAAAGTTACAGATTTGCTCTTATTTTTGTAGTTTTGGCCATCCCCTCTATTGCTAGCCAAAAACACCCAACAGTAGTAGGTTCACAAAATAATAAAATAATAATCACACATTTTGCCAGTATACGACTATCAGGGTTAACATGAGCTCCGCATTTGGACATCAAAGACTCAGGGCAAATTTTTTATGCACATTCAGGGGATCATTTGAAGATGTGCAGCAATGTTGTTACAATTACATATCAACCAACTATTTAAAACATTCAAATTTAATGTAATAACTCATGCCATGTAAAGTAGATGACACCTGGACAAGGACATCAGTTTGTAAACTGTGTTGGATGTATATCATTTTTGACAGTTTGTTTAATAACTTTACTTTCAAACTACAAAATGTTATTAGAAATGGTAAGACTGCCAAATCCAATGCATCGAATGGTTTCGTACACAAAATGTGTGGGTTTAGAAAAAGGCAGGAACCTTTTGAAAAAAAAAATTAAGTAGGTTAATGTCAGTCATGAGCTTCAGTCAATCTGAGCAGATCCATGAAGTGGGTCTAGTTAGCAAAATAAAAGACTTGCTGAAGCCGTTTGTTAGCTGACAAAAACAAATATCAAATAAAAGCCTTCTGCATCATTCCTCATTCTTTGCATTTTTTCAGTGGAGAAATACTAACTGAAGATATTGTAGGATATCCTTAACTCTTCAGGAGCTATAATGGTCATAAACACATAGCTTGGCAATCTGTGTTAAAATGCCCCGGTATCTCGCAGATAAGCCCAAAGCTTTCTTAATGTATTAATGTCTGAGGAAGTGATAAGGTCTACTCTGTTAGGCATAGACATAATCCTCTGCATTGTAACACCATGGGGTAAAAAAATAATAATGCTAACTTAGATTCTTATGAGGAAAAAACTGTCCCAAAAGGAAAAAATAATATCATAATTGTAATAAACTTAAGTAAAAATAATTATTTAAAGAGGGAAAACAAAGAGAAGACGGGACAGCTAGAAAAAGAATAATAATGTGTGTGTGTGTGTGTGTGTGTGCGTGTGTGCGCACAAGCCTGTATAGCTGCACCTGTGTGCTTATGTGCAGGAGTCTGTTCCCAGGCTCAACTGAAGCGTGAAGAGGAATAAAAGCAGGCCCAGTTCAGGATTGTTCACCTGAAGACATCATGGACCAGAGAACACAGGAACAACCAGGACACACACACACACACATTGCTTGCTCCTGTATCGCCCCAGAAAATCCTGCTCTGTAACCTTATAAGAGCACAGACGCGAGTGAATGTGAGGAACGAGGGTGAGAGGGAGGGTGTGAGCAGTGTAGATAACAGGAGGCTGCATGACAGGGCCTTTTCTGGATCAGAACTAGATAAAAGGAAAAGTTAGAGCTGGGGAGCTCAAGTTGCAAGACATATTTGCGCCAGTATGAAAAACACAATTCAAAACTACTTTAAACGTTAATTAACACGTGCTAAATATTTTAGAAAGAAGTGCTGCTGGGCCTGACCAGAATTTCTGAGTGTTAGTTTTTTTTTTTATCAGGGGGAAAAAAAACTTTTATTTTACAACAAAAATGTATTTGGTGAAAACCAACTCATTGAGTGACATTTCTAAAACGGCATCTTTGAAATAATTTTGCTCAACAGAAAGTTGCTATAATTGACAGAAGTGTCTAGAAAAGACTAGATCAGGACTTCAAACCACCCCTGAAGTTTGTTCAACTGCTGCAGAGCTTCCTCAGAGAAATTTGAGCACACCATGGACAAACTGGAACTCACTCACATCAACAAGTGCTGCAAAGATACCTTTAAACAGCATCAGGCTCATAGTGTCAACTGTCACTATCCAGCATTCCTCAGTGCTTCATGGAGGAAGCCGAGTAGCAATGCAACGTCCACAAAAAAAAAAAAAAAATCTTTACAACCTGCAGAAGACCTTTGACCTCAAGGGGCTGACCAGAAAAGTGATTTGTATCCTATATGTCAAAACAAGGAACTATGCTGAAAGATTACTTTAGCTACATACTTTAGGATTGAAGTCTGACCTTTTATTTTTCAGTAACTTTTTGAGATAACAACCAAAAGAACAGAAAACAGAGGCATGGTTGTCTGCTAGGCCACCAGGACTTTTGAAAATAAACCTTTTTTTTTTTCACAAAGTATCAGTAGATTTGATATAGGTAATGGATTTTCTGTTGAGTTGAAGTTTTAATTTTACATTTTTAATCTTCAATATACATTAATTAGACCATTGTTCATGCATTTGGCATATTGTGGCACATAAGATCATTCTAACTCATCTAGTTGTTGCACATTCATACTTTTCAAGTAGTTTGCTGAAGTACTGGTGGCCAGTACTTCAGCAAACATGGAGCATCCACTCAACCAGTTGGGCTAAGTCAAATGTAAGGGTCACTTCAAACATTTTAAGGAAGCACATGCAAGTACACAGCTTGCAAACCTGATTCAGTATGTGCTACAGCTTGATAACAGAATTGGGTTTATTTCCATCCTCACCTCATGAGAAAGTTGTTGCATTGTGAATCTTAATATTAATCTGGCTATCATACACTTGTGTCATGAAAGAAGCTTTGGTTGAGTAATGTCATGTAATTAATGTAATTAATTAATGTAAGTAATGCTGTTTCCTCGTGAGTGAAGCTGGCTGATGTACAAGCTCCTGCTGTTCCTGTGAAGGTCTGTATTGCAAACCATGCTGATCTGAAAGGACTACAGAGTCCATTTTGGGTGAGGCTCTCCTCAGCTCCAGTTACCAGTGGTGGAAGCAGACTGGTGAGGAATGCACACCACTGTGTTACCACCTACCAGGCAGCTCATCTGTTTTCACCTGACAGGTCTGGTATAAGTGTGTGAGCACAAACTCCCAAGTCTCTGAAAAACCTGATCGCTTCCAAGCAGACAGACTGAGCCCTGAGATCATGACGTAATCTGCAATGGTCGCCTTCTGCCTGTTCCTCCGTCTGTGGAATGTGAATAGAGTCATCACACCTGGATGTTGGTGCGTAACATGCTGTAACTCCACTCATTGTGCAAAAGAGCATTGCATGTAATGATAAGACTAACGTGCAGGTTTATGTCTGTTATGCATCATGAGTTGAAAGCAAGATTTAAGACCTAAAGCCAAAGTCAGTCAGGCTGTCTGTGTGCAGGACACAATGGCACTGGTGATGTTCAGTCTTGACTTTTCTGTAAATACCATATCATGCATGCCAATCTGATGCATCTGATGAATGGAATAAATCAGAAAAACGCCATGTTAAATACCTGCCTCTGCCTGTATGGTGTTTAATAAGAAAATAAATACTGTGTGTAAGTGCTCAGGTGTGGCTAAAGAAACCAACACACTATTTAAGCTTCCTGTCAGCATTCCCAGATTCCTTGAGGGTGACAAATTCAAAGGAGAGGCCCCCGACAGATGGACTCTGGGAACATGAGAATAATACTCCTGGATTTCAAACATGACTCGGATTTAGACATCATGTGACCATAGTTGAGCCTGGTGCCATTCCAACACTATTCTATACTTGAGTCAGTATTTCCTCACTTGTCAGTCTGACTTCTTTCTCATCTGTGTGATGTGCAAGAACTGAAAACTATTGGCAGAGCTTAAATCAGTGAGATACAGGAATATTTAGGCTGTTTATGAAATACAGACTGTGACCATTTCAAGCTAAGAGCGTCTGATTGAATTGACACGTCAATGACATTACATTAGTATCATTAGCAAGAATGCTGCTGTTTTGCCTTCCATCAGGCCAGGGCAATAGTTGCTTTCAAAGTATATTAAATATTTTAAAAAGACAATTCTCACACACTTCAAATGTATTTTTTTTGTATGTCCTAATGTCCTAGAAAACTAAAAATCTATCATACTATGAATTTCAAAAGGAAATCTTCACCAATTTCACATGTTAAATAATCATTTCTAGGGATTGGAGAGTTTTACAACCCTTTAGGGGGATCTGCCTAAACTCTGATGAAGTGGCACAAGGGATGTCACAATAAATGAGCCGTGGTTGGGCTGTAGAGTCCAAATGAAGAGAGATTACCTTGTCAGCTTGACACTAGTGGCTCAAAGCTACATGAGCTGCTCCTAGAATAACTGAAACTCTGACAAATGCTCAACAGAGGTGTTTCATTGTGGCTACAGATATTTTCATTGTAATACTAAAATAGTTGCAGTACTTTCAAAGTCTGTACGAGAGGCTTTCCATCAAGACCTTCCTCCTTTTCACCATTGTGGTTTGTCAATTTTCTGTTAACTATTACTGTGCTGTACTACACTGTCTGACCCCATGAGTCATACAAGCCTCTGCTTGCTGGCTTCTATAGCTGCACTGATAAACTGGCTTAAATAATTCTTGGATCTTTCTGGGAAACTGGGTGTGAGACATCATGTCTCCATCAACTCATGGCTGAGTCAGCTCCCAGTGGCTGATTCTTAAGGATAGACTCAGCCACAAGAAATCTGATTCAGGGCCAGAGAGAAGTATGACAGGAGCAGAGGGAGAAACTGAGACAGAGATATGAAAAGAACAAACCGTTGGAGAGCAGAGAGGCAGGAAGATAGACAGCAGAGACAAAGATGGAGAGATGAAAGTGAGAGAAAAAGTGTGCAAGAAATATGCACTTGGTAAAGGCATCCTGTGTTATTCTTATTCTTTGGCTTTCCAGCCCTATATCGGAGACCAAGCCTTGGTTGCACACAGTGAGGATCTGAGGCAAACAGAGAACCTCTGACATGCTTCCCTGTCAGTCATACAGACATGCTCTACAGGAAACCTCTCCTTGTCACAGGTTACAAAAATAAGCACAAGCATTCTTTCACTTGTTTGGACAAAGAGGCAGCCAGCTAATGAGGAAGACAGGAGAATCAAGGGGAGAAAAGGATAGGATGGGAGAGATGATTAGTGGGAAAGAGATAAATGGAGACAAATAGAGAACTGAAATCCAGCCAGGAAGACAAACTCAGTGTCAGCATCCAAAACACTTTCCGCAACTGAGGGAATGGTACTTCAAGCCAGGAAATCAAATCAGAGCATTACCACAATAGAATAATTGCACATACATCTGAGAATGTGAAATGAAAAAGTCCTGTCCTACCATGTCAGCTATGCAATTTAAGTAAAATAGAAATAATTACAACACAGGGAAGTTAAAAAATGATCAAAAATACATAGTGAAAAAGGTTATATAGGTTCTATGCTAGATCTATTGTTGATCATAAGTCTTATAATGACCAGCTTCATATCTGCATCCCAACATTTGTGTAAATAGAGTGAACATTTGCCAAATCTATTGATGAAAGTTTGCTTGGATCCAGAGCTGCTAAACATGACTTGATGCCTGGTGCTCCTATTTAATATGTAACAAACCCGAGCAGAACTGTTAGACAGTGACCAACTGTGGAGTTCAAGTTAAATGATAGGTTGCATAGTAGATCAATGAGCTTTGTTTGATACCTGAAAAGTGCATGCTGTAATTTCACCTGTACAAAATGCAGGGCTGTAACTGACAGTAAATAACACCAATGTGCTTACACTTATGAAAAGGTAATGTGCTTTTTTTAAAGCTTCTTACTATTTCATTAACCCTGTCAAACCTATTGCGATAAGTAATTTTAAAAAATGTTCTTGTATAAATCTAAAAGATACAGAGGAAGATTTGGGTGATTCAGGAGTTAGGTTAATTTAATTGGGCAGATATATTTAAAAGGATTCTACAATGATGAAACACTTTCTGTATTGGAGTATGTTAGCTCTCATTTTGAATATTCTTATGGGCGGAGTAGAAGGAGACACGTGATAGAATATACTCAATTGAGAGGGAAAAAGGGCAAAAAGAGGACTACAAAGTGTAAAAGAGAAAAAAGGACAAAAAAGTGAGACAAAAGAGTGCTGTCAGGTACATGAAAATGACGAAACTGCAGATGATATACAAGGTAAATATGGTAATGTGGAAAACTCATGGAATGGAAAACATTGACTGGAGGATTTCAGCTTGGCAAATATGGTTTTGTGTTGGGAATATTTAGTACATGAAGAGAAGAATAAAGGAAAAAAAATCCTGAAAAGTAGCTAAGGAGGAAAAGGATTTCGTAAGGGTACAGAACACCAGCCTAGCTGAGTTGAAGAGAGAAAACCATTGAAAGAATAAGAGGTAAAAAACCTGAGAAGAAAGAGTTTTGTTTTACATGTCAGATTATTTAAAACATAAGAGTGGAGTGTTTAACTGCTTAATTTCTCCTATGCAAAAGTAAAAATGAGTTTTCCATCATTTGTAATCTGATCCAACCACAGACAATAATTCATGATACACAAAGTCAAAACAAATAAGCACACGGAGCGAGGCCTTGATGTGCAACTGTGTGCTGATTACAAAAACATTTCCACCCAAACACATCATTGCAGACTGAAAGGATGAGGTATTTACAAAGCCTGGATTTTATTTGGGTAGGCATGATCGTCTTCATCTGATGTGGCAGATTTAGGGTCCGTCTCTCTGACATTATTGCTCTGTTTCTGAGCTTATTGTAATTTCCATTTCATTTTACTAAATGACTGGTGCGGGGAGTGGCTAAGCACTCTTTGTAAAGTATCCTTGTTTGCTACTCTAAATACAGTCTCACCTCGCCTCAACTCCTATAAACCCCATTCTCTCCAACACACTCTTCATAACTGATCCACCTCTGCCCCAGATGACGGAAAGGAGTATAGACAGATGGAGGCAAACAAAGAAAAGTGGTGTTAAAGTAGCAGTACAGGCACACAGATGTCTATTGTATTACATCATTTCCTCTTCAGATCTCCAAGCTTACAGAGGTGAATTCTGTTAGATCCCTTTGACTGCATGAACAGAACCATCTGCTAAGAAACTTATTTCTGCTCTGTACTTCTCACCAATGTGCCTGACCTTTGAACCTGACAAGTTTTTAATAATCATTTGTACATTAAGTTGCTTTGGATAGAAGCATCTGCCAAAAGCCTAATTATTGGGTTGGCCCAATCAAATCTGGACTTTTCTAAACATGTTAGTTCAACCAAAATAGTACAAAATTTAAGCTCTCAAAGCCAGGCTAACACACCTAGGCAATGTAGCTGGGAGTCAGGCATCTCTGCCTTTATATGCTGGTAAGCCACCTAATATTTTACATATATTAAGTACTTAGACATGTAACGATCTTATTGGAGTTGCCGTATGAGCAGCTCATGAACACCAGCTTAATTAAAAAAAGTCTGAAAACAGTGAGAGTCCAACACAAGAAGGGTGACAGATAAATTGAGGTTACTACTATTGATTTTTATGATCCCGCTGTGTATGGATGGAGAAGGGTGGGGTGAGAAAATGTGCCCCATATAAGTCCTCAAATGTGGTGAGCTACGTAAAGGCTCTCGTCATGTGTGAGCCTGTGTGAGTCTGACAGAGTCCATGCGTGTGCAGTGTCTATGTGTTAGATTTGGCAGCAGGCTGGGGTATTCTGGCCTTGATTAGGCTCGTCCACCAGTTGCTGAGTGAAGCAGTGAATTACCCTGCCATCTCACTGCCGTAATTGGGGACACATGCAGCCTTAAACCCCCTCCTCCAACTCTCCTTCCATCTTAAGGTCAAAGCAGCAGTGAGATCAAATGCTTGCCTCGATGAAGCATTCCTCAATAAAACAACAAGTGAGCAGGAGAGAAGGGAGAACAGAGAAAAGGAGAAAGGAATCAAATAAGATGTGTGTGTGTGTGTGTGGGGGGGGGGATAAAATATATCTAGGTCCTGATGTTATCATAGTGCTTTATTTGTGGATGAAAACTTCTCATTAAATTGCAGTATTGTTAACATTTTTGTTTTTGTGCATTATTTCTCATTTATACTCTTCTCTGCTGAGGCGAAAAACCACCCATGCAGTTTAACTTCATTACCTCTGCAGGACTACCAATTTTCCAAGTCTGCCTTGCTAGCATTCAATATACTGTACACTGTGTTTCCCTTTTATACACATTACGCAGTGTCCTGGGTCCTTTTCAAAGCAATAAAGTCAGGATGGGCTCAGGTCTGGTTCATGCTAACATAAACAATCCTCCCTCCTCTTTAAAAGGCAAAGAGAAACAGAGGTTGAGGAATGGGCTGCTAGGCTACTGGAAGTCCACTTAGTTGTGATGTGCAGTGACAGATATGGTCACGAAAATAGTTTGGATCAAAGCGTTATGCATAGTTTTATAGAGCACAAACAGTTTCTCATGATTTTACGACATAGCTGAATGAATATCAACCAGCTCTAACCAAGTCTTTGATTATACAATTGATGTAGAGTTCTACAACATAAGAATTAATTCACTGGCTCTTTCTATACTGTTTAATAAAAGGGATTAAACTGATGTGTAAACTAGAAGAAACTGAGAAAAACTGAGCCTAGATGTTGTGTTTCCTAGATACTCAAATGGAGGAGACTTATAAAAAGAATTGTGAAAAAGTTAAACTATGGTTCAAGTTTTCTATGCTAAGATAGAGAGGTGCTGTTAGTTGTAATGTTTCATGTCTATGTGTCTTTGCAGGTTGGCTACTTGTTAGTGTCTCTGTTGTATAGCTGGAGGCCGCAGACAGAAGGCACAGACATTGGAGTGTGTCATAGTTCACTTCTAAAGGATGGGCTCTATTAGCTCCGTCTGTCTGCCTGTTACTAAACATCATGAAGACTTTGAATTGAGCAGCTACTGCTGACAATCACAGACTCCAATGCAATGGGTCAGTTCCTGATTAAAAACATAACAAAAATGTTGGAGCATTTGCTTCTTCATCAAGTGCTTCCAAGCCGCTTAGACAGGATTGCATGTTCACTTTCCTCAGAGTGTCATAGCAAAGTGTAGGAGGAGAGGCAGGCAGAAAATCTAGAAGATCAGATGTCCATTTCAGGAAAAATATGTACAGTGTTTACAGTTTTGCTTTAGACAATCCACACTTTCCTACAGTCATAACATTCAACTATATTTAACTGAAGTTGTTTCTTAAGGGTTGAAGCAACAAGAAAGTCTGTTTTACTTCACAAAAACCTGCAGCCCAACTGGACCAAACAACTCTTTCTTAATGTCCACCTGTCATCACTTTGTATGGCCTTGATATATTTACAAAAGTACTTACACTAATTCTGATATACACAATACCTTAAGTACTTCATAACAGGAAAGTAGGTGGTAAGACTGGAAGGTAGAAGTGGCTGCCAGTAAGCTGAAAAGTATGGAAGCATTCAGCTCTTCATACAGTCTGCCTGGGTTTTGTCCAGCTTCTTCAGGTGTCTCTGCTGACGGTTCAGACAAAGGTTTACAAGGAATTTAAACCCCACAAGTAACATTTCAAAGACTTCTTTCAAGAATGTTAACGATACACAGTTTCAAATCATATTGATGGCTGTAATTACTGTATGAACTTAAAGATGGAATTAAACTATTATTAAGGTTATACAAAACCACAGGATCAGAACAGAAGATACTACGTCTGGCTGCACACTTTACTCACAAATTTCTTTGAAATCTCCCTGGGCTTCTTGGTGCTATAAATGAACTTTTCAGCATGTCCAGGCGGAGGTTTGTCAGAGTCAAGGCTCTTCAGATAGGAATGATGCAGTAAAGTAGAGAAACAACCACAGTCAGTGGTAATAATTGCATTTTCAGCCCCTCTCAGTCTTCTAATGAGACTACAACTATGCAGCAATACTGATCTCCATAAATTCTTTCCTTGGGAATTCAAGTACAATGCATGCTTTCCAACTTTGGGTTTACAAGGAATGACAATGTGACATGGACCATGTTTAAAAGAATATTTAAGTTGGACTACATGAGTAAATAAACTGACATAGGGAGTTGACATTCTTTAACTTCACATTGGACTGTTTAAATAACAAAATCTGTGTCTCCATTATCTTCAAAGTCCATCTTGTGACCATACATTGCTTGTTGCATCAGTGTGGTGATCTGTGCCAAATCTCTTCTTCTGTTCTGAGTGGAAAAAATGTGCTCATTAAGCAGCCTGTGAGACAGTTATGGTTGCCTTGATTTCCTGAAACAATGGCATATAAATCCAACATCCAAGCTTGTTTATTGTAAATAAACCTGTTCAATAGTAGATTTGACCGTTTGGATACGTTGCTATGACAATCAGTCCAACATGTGCTATGAAAAATCATGAAATATGGGGTCGCACCATCAATTCAGTCCAGACAAAATAAATCCACGTACAGAGAAGTTGGAATGAGACCAAGCTGTACTCACGTAAAAACTAAAATTAAAATGATGCACTACAACATGATATGAAAACAGAAGATAATATATTTCAAACAAAAAGCTTCACATTCACTGACAGACTTTATTGTATGGTAAACTCAGGTTGGTAAACTAAACCTCCAGACAGAGACAACCTCAAAGACAACAAACCTGTCACATATGCAGTAAATTTGTTCTCGGACAAATCAGGAAGACACAATTTCACCTTTTTTTAAAAACTTGAAACATAAAAACTAAAAAAAAGTCAAAATCTTTCAGTTTTCTGCACACCATTAAGCCCTATCTGCAAAATGTTTGGAATAAGCTGGTAGGTCACAGCACTGCTTCCACATGTGGAGGTGAAGCTGAACAGAATTAAACTGAAAACTGTTTATATGTCACATATCACCAGCCAAAAGCTCCAGCTGTAGCTCTACACAGACCACTGCAGAGCACCATGTGTCGATTGCATGTTTATTTTTGCATGAGTAGGTTCACACGCACACATACAATTACCCACCAGGTCTAGAAACAAATACATTTAAAAA
The DNA here is from genome assembly GCF_036924035.1 of Leuresthes tenuis. Lineage (NCBI taxonomy): Eukaryota > Metazoa > Chordata > Actinopteri > Atheriniformes > Atherinopsidae > Leuresthes > Leuresthes tenuis. Next base: position 8,255,671 of record NW_027325361.1, on the reverse strand, counting down.
AAAAAAAGCTGCAGAATGGTTGAGAAAAGCATGTGCAAAGATACAAACACAACTCAGTCTCACAAATTTTGTATAAGAGGTCTGTTATTACTCCACATGTGCGGCATACAATGTCATATAAGCACCAATATATGACATGCACCACACTGTAATGTTAGCCAACCCCCCAGTTTAAATCACTTGCAGGCTGAGAGTTTTCTCCAAATGGTCTTACTCTGTTTGATGAAATTAGATTTGAGCTCGAGCCCTTCAACATTCTTTCATTTCTCTCCAGTCAACACAAAAGCATGCCAGAGAGTCTATGATCCACACTTCACTTACTTTGATTATTTCTTTTTTGTAGAAATTGCTATTATGGCAGGCACTTTTCTATTGGAGTAGCACGCCTAGGCCTTTTGCAAGTGGGACGGGTCTGTGCAAGCGGTGGTGTTTTCAAAAGAATGCATGAGTGGCCTGATGAAACCTCATTTATACTGTGATTTTGTTTATTATTTCAATTTCAGCTTAAGTAATGCCACACTCTTCCAATGGGTTCATTGACATAAAACCTGTGATATAGCAAGCATTTCAAGTCACATTATTGTTATGGCAGTATTGGCTTGTTGGCCAGTTAGATGAACCCATAACATACTGACTGTGGATTTCCATGAAAAAGTTCTTTAGTGAAATATTCCCATATCAACTGGATCAAATAGCAAAGAAATTTGTGATTTGCACAAATTCACCAATGATTATCCAGAGTGAGATTTTGCTGATGTCCTCATTTTTCCTTTAATGTCATCACAAGTTTCAAAGTTGAGGTCCTGAGTAAAAAGGGTTTCACTAATTACTGGATGAACTGGCATTCTCATTTAATTTAGTGGTCCTTTCCATCTAGTAGAATCATCTAATTTTTTTCTGTGCTTTGGTTTTTACCAAATCAGTCTTTTCTAAGTTTTTGAGTTTTCTGTAGATTCTGAATTTGGTTTAATTTCTGCAGCCTCAAACAGAGTCCCACTGATAGGTGAAAGTAATTACTAACATTTGCCCTTGCAAATGTATATATTTGTATCAGTGTGAATCCTAGCTGATGAAATGAAAGGACACTGAAGTTATCTTTCAGTGTTCTAAGTTGGCCGCTCAGGTACTCAATGCTGGAAGATGCTTGCACTCTACCAAGTAACCCCCCCTCTTAGTCCACATCTGACATGTGTAAACTATCAACATAATGTTGATTTAGAGATAAAAGCCTTCCTACCCACTTTTGCCACTGTAGTAATATAGATGATATCTGTAATAAGGACATTCAACTCTTCTTCATTTACTTAATGAGCTTCATTATGCCCCTGAAACATTTGTGAGGCCGGCAGGACAATGAATCCAGTCTTTGTCAAGTTCACTGCACAGACAAACCATTAAATAGTAAGACCCTCAGTGTTCTTTTGCTCTTAGAGCAGATGACAAACCAGATCTGCTGCCTATAAGAACATAGCAGAACTAACTATACCAGCCATGACCTTGTGACTTTTCATTACAACTGGATTGACAGTGAGGCAGGACAGCTGGGCAGAAATAAGTAAATGAGCAGTCAATCAGGCTATGAATAGAGCTTTGTGTCATCTTTTAGGTCTAAAAGAGAACAAAGAAGACGAAAAATGCATTGCTGATGAGGGGGAGATGAAATGAGAAAGGAGAGAAGAAATGAAGACAAGCGGGAAGGCAAACTGAGGCAAAGGAGTGACTTGGATGGCGCCAGCAGATATCAGTAAGGTTCTCGTGAGTAAAATTTAACCAGTTACTATGTGAGGGATCATCACTACAATAAATCTACAGGAACTCTGAGTGTGCCTGCTGCCTGGAAAACAAGACTTGTGTTTTCCTTCAGTCCTGACGTCTAATCACTTGCACATGAGGGGAAGAACAACAAAGCTGAAGCAGCAGAGACACACAGACAAAGAAGCAGGGAAGCACTGGAGATGAGAAGAGGAGGCCACTCAGGGCCAAAGCCTTTGATGCCCTCTCTGTCTTTGAAGCTTTCCAACAGTTGGGGAGGACTCAGAAGACAACCAAAGCAGACGCACGGCATGACAGACAACAAAAATGGCCAAAAGAGGAGAGATGTGTGCACAATAAGGGGGGAAGAAAAAGAGAAACTGATGAAATAACAAAGTGAAAGCACTTTTGTTTATGGATAAATCTCTGTTTTTGTTCTGGAATGAGAGATCCTTAGATCAGGAGCTTTTAAGGTACCATATTCCAATAGGCCACCAGTGAAATCACATGGTCGCCTGGTCCACAAAACCTTTCCACATGCTGGACTTTACCCCGCCTTATAATAATGTCCTCACAGTTCAGACTCTTAAGTAAAATCAATAGGTGTTACCCATGCACTTCTTTGAACAGTAAACTTGTTAGCATTAAATCTGACAATCCATATGCAGAGGTTAAATACACTAAACTGTAAATCTAGTTCTCTCCAGGAGATTCTTTTCCTCTCAACGGCACAAACCTTCTGCTTCATAATCTTGCTAAGCACACTCCACTTGTATCTGTTCCAAGAATAACACTGCAAAAAATAATAAGCAAAGAAACACAGGAACGCTGCTGGGAATATCAGGCTCATTTTCACACTTTCAGTTTATTTCATCACACTTTTAAAAAAGTATTATCTTGTCAGACTTCTGGGACATTTATTTCATGGTAATTCAACATCTTTCAACATATTTACTTGAAACTTCAGTCCAAAGCCCAGCTTCTTTGTTCTTCTTTGCCATGACAAAGTGATGAAGTAATGCCATCTATGGAGTAAATTAATTCAATATGAAATATTTCAAACTGAGCAAAGTGTTTGTTTTGCAATGTGTCTTGCTGACAGGGTAAATCCGACATGTTTGCAGTTGCATAAAGGAAGACATGTCCACATTAGAGCAGATGTGTTGTTACACTTGACAGTTGAGTTGATCGAGTCACTTCCAAAGGCAAACAAATTAAAGATTTTTTGTAAATTTACAGAAAGAAATCCACTGCTGCTCCCTATAAAAGGTGGTGAAAATGATGTTTATGTGATGTACTTCTAAAAACATAAATGAGGGAGTAATATCATATACTGTTGTGCTGTAAAAGGAGTTTAAACTCATGCAGTTGAAGGCCAGCGACAAAGCTGTCAGAGTGAGTAATACCTTTACTTTGTTCCAGGATTCTCCATGCACCATTCAGGCCTTACTTTGTATTTTATTTGTATGTTCCTTCTCAGCGGAGTAATCCACTGAGGGAAAATCTCTCTGTTTAGCATTATTCCTTCATTATCTTGGACATTTCACTCAGCACTTTTTCAAATCATCACTTTATATTCTGGAGGTGCTAAACTGTAATTTATAACATCGGTCCGACATAAAGGCAACAGCCACAGCGATGAATTCTGCAGGGGAACATGAAAGACTAAACACATCAGCTGAGGCTAACAAAATGATTTTCATCTTCTCCACACATGCAGACACATGAAATATCTCAGACATTCAGCCTCAACTTTCCATTGCACGCACTCACTCTTTTAGTTTTCCCCACCTTTGATGGATATCTGTGCTGCTAAATCCAGCTCTATGTTGTCTTTTCTCTGTGCTGCACAAAGCTAATCCAGCATCTTGAAAAACAATTCTCCTCCATTTTAGTTATACTTCAGGACTGATTTCAGCATGTATGCTGAACAATCCCAGGTAAAATTATCTTTACAAAGAGTTATTTTTCACTTTTACCATCACACATAGAGCATTTTAAATGGGTAAAAAGTCTTGCTGTTAATCCCTCTTCTTTTGAAACATGGCTTAATGGTAGGTAATGTGTACAGTTTATCACTAGCAGGAATTACTAAGAATGATTACCTAATGTGGTGATATTGCTGCCATTGCATATCTTCTGTCCAGTATTTCTAAATGGATAAAAATGACCCTGTCTGTGCATTTAATGCCCAACTGAAACCAGAGTAGGGGTCTCTCTGCCAATAAAAGTAAAAGGCCGCCAAAACTAAATACTCTTGCTGACCCAAGAAGGAAAATCTGACATGCCCTTTTGTACGATAAGGGATTTTCACAAGGGCCTCTGAATAAGCACAGTGCTTCTGTTTGCCCAAATGTTCTTAAGCCTAATGTTTATTTGAGACAACTCAGGGGTCTTGTAATGTTAACCATTCAGACACCCAGAAAAATCCCATCTTAATAATAACAAACAATGTTGAACTTGCACCATTAATGGCCATCAAGTGGAGAATAATACAAAATAATACTGAAAACCTATTTGCACTGCATTTGTAAAAAAGCAATAATCTTTGATCTCTAACCGGTCTACCCTCCACTCTTCAGTTTAGTGGACTTTACCACAAAGTCTTATTGTTGAGCTCTGCTTCACACCATGGATCTAAACTAAATTAGGGCGCCATTAATATTTAACGTAATACTTTTGAGTGAGTATATGTGTTTCTATGTGTGTACGTATATGTTTGTAAGTGTGTTTGTAAGCTCTGTAAAACAATTTGTTTGAAAACAGCTATATAAGTAAGATTGAAATTAATGCAGCGGTCTGTTTTCTCAGTGATACAAAGTGCCCCGATGTCTCATTATTGACCACAAGATCCAGCTCTCAATCACCTTTGCACATTTATCCTGTGCAGATGATGACCAAAATAAAGTGTCTTAATGACTTGCTCTTGTTAATATCAGTAAAAAGTACTTTTTTCTAAAAGGTATTCTGGGTCCGAGTGGCCTTTATTTGAAAGAGAGAGTGGGGGATGACATGCAACAAACAGGGACTCAAACCTGGGTGGACTGTGTTGAGAAGCAACAGCCTCTGTACACGGGAGGTCTACCCAATCATATGAGCTGTACGGTGTCCTAATAAATAAGACCTCTAAAGATTTTTTTTCTTTGACAAAGCATACGAAATGGCCTGGTGAACATTTTGTTGAAAATATGCAAAACTTTAAACAAGGCTAAAGTCTGAAAAGTGAAAATTTACAAGTCAAAAAGACCAAGACTATTCTCACTCAAAATCAGATTTAGGCTCACCCAAGACTTTAGAGATAAGATCTAAACAAGCAGCAGGTAATATGGCTCTGATAGAATCTCTATGTACGGAAAGGTGGGCAGCAGAAACCATAATGAGGGTGCGGCTGTAATCTACACCTAATTGTTTGTCCACCCATAACTCTTCATCCAGTAACATTAGAAGACCAGGAACATTTAAAAGCTCGGTACTGACCTCACTATTTATGTATTTTTGCTGATGCCAGATGTTACAACGTTCTAATAGATGTTTGGCTCCTTGTATGATTGTCGGTAATATGGATTTGTGGCTGGGAAACACAGGTAGCTAGACCATAAAAATAGTGCATATGCTTGCAGGGTCTGGGACCGTGGGGCACATTGTAGGCTGTTAATGTTTCTCAAAGGAGGTTTCTGCCCTCTCGTTACCTCCCAAGTGTACCCTAGATGTTTTCTGGTGCTGTTGGCAGACTTCACAATTCACACACACAATTATTTCTGTCTTTTTTTTACTCAGCAAATAATACATTATTAACTCTACACGTGGATAAACATAAAACCTTTCCAGATTAACTTTGTCATTTTTCCTCATGTAGTGACAGTAACAAGTATGACAGGAACAAGCTCTGACTGGCGCTTCCAACAAGGACAGTCCCAGTTCTGAGTGCAGCCCCATAAAGAGAGGCCTCCTAAACTTTTACAGGCTGACAACAGCTTGGCTTCCACCACCAGCCAAAATGGTCCAACTTATCCTGTGCGAGAGTTTCAGCAGTAACTTAACCATAGGACCAAAGACACTTATATGGTAAACGCTATTACTGTGAATGATATCAAAGCATTCTGTTAAATTTACAGAAACAATCTCTCGCTGGAGAAAAGCATTTTGCATGGAAAGAAGATTCCCCCGGCACGAGTGGAGTACAGGTCACGCTTGATAATGTTAAACCCAGCATGAAAAACTGAGTAACTTCCTTAATAAGAAGTAAGAAATATTTTTTTTGGTTGGAAGGTCTTTATTTCCTAACCATGGCATTATTCTTTATGTAATATATTCAATATACAGCTGCAGCTTCAGCTCCAAATACAAAATATTTTCTTCTGCTCCCGTCTCATAATTCTGTACCGCTTTAAAAAACAAACAAACAAACAAAAAAAACAGACTTATGTAGCAACAACTGGATTTCAACTGTATCGACAAAAACACTATACATACAGTTTGGATGCCACTGTACTCAAGGCCACTTTACACTTGAGCCCCTACTGAGTGATATTAATGATTGAAAACGTGTCACTTCAGTAGAACTGCTATAAAAAGCTGAGGTACAGGCGCTAGCTTATGGAAAGGGACTTTCTTTTAAGCTGCTGTCAGACAGACTCGGCATTGCTCTCCATTCGACTGCTCAGATGTACATCCTGGTAATGCTGTGCAGCATGGAGCCAGATCCAATTGCAGGGTTTATGCATGCAAGTAACATTGTCATTATCCCCTGAGGGCTTAAGAAATGCCATACCCTGGAATAACTGCAAATACATAGGACTAGCTATGAATGGCTGCTCAATCCTATGATGATTTATGAATGGTGGTTGACTGTGTATGCCATCTAAAGGTATATCCATATTTATGACTATGGCAGATCAGCATGTTGGTTGTAAACATCTTTGCTATCAAAAACAAACTTAATGTAGCTCTTTGATGGGATCTTTTCACATAAGTTAGAGAAGTTTATCACAAGGTCGCATTTCCTCTAGGTTGAGTATTTCAGAGTGAACCATCTTGGTTTAATGGCCCATTGAAAATGGAATCAGAAAATTGAGACAGTAAGGTATCTTTATGTTTAACCTTGTCTGGGGACACAAGAGGAGGAGTAACGGATGGGAAATGTAAAAAGTGGAATGTAAAAGGAGAATTGCAATGACTACTCAAACCAAACTATGTGTCACAAAGTACTTTCACCATCACAGCAGGAGGTGGAGAAAGCCAAGGAAAAGACTGAGAGGGGGACCCTAAGAGTGAAGAAGAGAGAGAAAGCTCATAAAAGCAGCATGCATCTCTTTAATTTTCACACTTGCCGTAACTTTTACAAGCTGCTGTGGCAGAGCAGGGAAGCGGGTGAGTAAACGGGGCATGAGCGAGGCCCCAGGCACTCACATCTTCCTGCAGCACACGACTCTTTTCAGGCTATAATGGGATCACAGAAGGGGCAGGTCCATTCATGAGCAGAAACTATGCATAAGCTACAACAAGTTTTAATCATGTGTCGTTTTAACACTTTTACCAAAGGGTTTCTAGTGACGGTACGTCAACACAAAAGCTTGTGTTTAGAATAACAAATGAAATGGCGTACATGAAAAGCTGACTCATCTGTTCATGCTGTGGTGTTATCTTCAAACTGGACACGCTTCTGCAGTAAGCAGACATTTGTGAGCAGAGTGCGTTGATTCTTACAGCCACGTGTGTGTCTTGGGAGGCATGTTAAGAGAAGTACACTTTGTGAGGTGGCAGGCGAGCTGTGGGGTTTCTTAAGACAGAGGATGTGAGCTCAGTCGGCTCCTGATGCACTGTTATACTTGATGTCTGGCAATGAAATGGATTAGTATTGAGACGTGTTTGTGCACTTTAACAATTGTTCTCTAGTGTGTATTGGTGGTATTCACTTAGAAAAATTCTAATTCAGTAGTTGTTTCTTTTATCCAACACATAATTTCATGCTCTGAAGTAGAGGGAGCATCACTGAATGGAATATGCAGAGTGTGCGTAAAAGCAATAAAAGGAATAAAAAAATTAAATACATTTTTTTTTTTTTTTCAGAAAGGTACATAGCAGTGAATTTGCACGGCTGTAAGAGTGCAACCCCCTTTTCGTATGTACAGAACAAGAGCTTATTCAGGAAAAAAGTCTCATGGCAATTCAGAGCTAATAAATCTACGTGTGTTTTTTGGTGGTGAGTGTCAATCTGAGGGCTCTTTGGTAGAAGGAGGATAAGGTGCTGATGTAAAACATGATACGGTAAACAGCTGGAAAGTTCACTCCCCCCCCCACCCACCCTGTGAACACTCTCAACCTACTACCCCTCAGGCAGTTGTTCTGGTTGGCATGTGGCTAATTTGGCTAAGATCTACTGTCTGTCTGCTATTCAGGTAGATCATGCTGCACACGTTTGCAAGTTTCTGTGTGAACTCTAGTTTTATAATCCCAATTTCTTATTGAAGGGACGCTTTGACATGTGAAAAAAAAAAACTGGGTTCAAACTTATTTTTATTTATGGAGTTGGCAGCAGGCTACACATGCACAAAGCTTTTCTTTGCAGGTTTTAAGGCAGGCACAACATGATTTAACAAGACATTGACCTCCTCTACATGAACTAACTTTGGATCTCCATCACCTCCAAATGTTGTTTGTGTTCTGAGCCCCTTGTGAGTTCCAGAGGGAAAAACAACCTTTGTGTCACAAGACACCAAACATGTTGGTTAGCTTGTGTAAACTAAGCTGTATTACTTGTTTAGTGAATGATAAGCCCAAGTAGGAAGAGACAAAGACTCGAAGATTACAGGCTCACTGAAAGATTGACAAGATTTTAAGTATTTTTCATCCTATAATGTCTTGACAACTCCTAAGCCTGTCAGAAGACAGCCAATCAGAGTTATTTACTGCCGTGCTGAGCTTTTGCTAACAACTCCCTGCTGATACATTGACAAGTGTAGTAAAAGGCAAAGAAAGCAAGAGAAAATAAAAGATGTCCCAACTATAGGCAAGCCCTTCTCTTTTAAGTCTGGCTCCATCTCTTTCTGAAAGACTTTAGACTTTTACCCCTAAAAAGCGAAAAAAATGCCAGAACAGGGAAAACAGCTAAGTTCTTTCATTTGTTGTTTGGGGGAATTTCACTGTCATGCAAAAGGCTTCCAGTTGTGTGAGATTTTTGGGTTATCTGGTTCCATTGAGGTCTATCAATGGTACGGCTGTGCAATTAATCTTCTTTTAATATAGAGTTTTGACTTCAAATAATTGTGAATAAAAGGTAATGAGATCAAAACATTCACCTCAATCTAGTGCATCCCTCTCAGTCGTACCGGTTTGTGTTCAGCCTTCCCTTCAGGACCAAAGTCGCTTCATTGCACTCCTTGACATTTCTACTTATGTCAAAATTCAGACAAAATGTGATCACCTCCATTGGCTTACTACATCAAATCCCTGCAGATTCTCTAAATCTCACGTCAGTTCTTCCACTCGCCACTGCAAGCGATCTCTCTCTCTTCTCCTCCCACCCCATTTTCCTTTGGGGAGAAACCCCCCTCACTGGTATGACACCTCCCACCATGATGAAAACTTCACAGGACCCAGCAGCAAAATTCCAAGTTGCTTTACAACCTTCTCTCTGCTAATAGCTCTGTATCCAGCTGCCTTCAAATTAAGCCTCTGTCATTTTGCCTCTGCCTGCTGCTGCCTTAAATGCACAATGTAAACACACATTGTACAAATGTGAGAGAAATTACAAACCCGCATTATCTGTCTGTTTATCTTTTTTCTTTCTCAATGGTTGTCTTGACAAAGCAAGTTTTTATTAATTGTCAATCTGGGGTGTCCGTTTCTCCTAGACACAGAAGGAAACAAGATGGTGTTTCACATCTGGGAGGTAGAGGATGACTCATAATGAAACAAAACAATAAGCTTTCTTTAGACTGGTGACAGAAGGACTGGGGACTGACGCTGAATGCAGTTTTTGTGACGTCAACTCTGGTCTAATTAAGTTAAGCTGATGCCCAGGTAATAGATCTTCAAATTCCAAGAACCCGGCTCTATGGATTCACTCTGTCCTAACAATCCACCCTTTAGTCAGTGCAGGATTGTCTATCACAGCTGTGTCTCCAGTTTTAATTAACCAGATATGGGGGAAGCATGTGGACAATACCACAAAAGAAGCACCATCATTTTCATCAAATTGGGAAGACCAAATTTCTTATTTACGGAATGCAGTGGAGTCAGGCCTTTGCTATCCGATAAACATGTAGTGTCCTTGTGTTTTTCTAGTATTCCTGGTGTTCCTGTTTCTATACCAGGAGTATTCTTATATGCAATAATACATACAACATCAGTAAAACCTGAAAATCAAATGACCAGACAGGTCCATCAAAATCACTATAAAGATAGACAAATAAATATACATTTACACATCAGTATTATAATCATGGAAACCTTTAGTTTAAATACCTGATAAAACACAACTTCAAAAAGTTACTTTGGGCATGAGGAATATTCTCACTAGTAGTCATTAGTAAAAACACTCCCAATAAAACACAAACTAAATCAACCATGGAAACAACTCAATCTCAAACTCAATCAGTTAAAATCAGTTGTGGCTATAAAATAAACATATCAACACACCCTCACCCTAACCTCCATGTTTTCATCCTAATTAAATGAAGTTGAGAGCTTCTGTGAGACAGAGTGAAAAATTCAATAAAACTGGTCAGTGACAGAAATGACAGCATATGGGAAACCTACTGCCACATCATTTGACTGAACTGCTGTTTGATCACATTAAGACAGCCAATTAAGAAATTTTTCATTTCCGGGGTCACAATAATACTGCAGTGCAAATGATGAGGATCATTCTAACAAGCTCATTAAATCCTACTCTCACACACACACACACATACACACACAAGACAAAGGGCCTATTGAATGCAGTGTGGTAACAGTTCTTATAATAAAGGCAAGCTGGAGCAGACTGAAAAAGAAAGCACACAGTCTGGTCCAAAGTCTTCATGACTCTGGACATTTGATAGCTGCTTCTGAAGCTGTTTGCGTGAGATTGTGACACTGATACCTTCTAATAAAACAGCCCACTGCATCCAAGCATTCAGCCAGTTGAAAGGTCACCCTTAATAGGTCAACTTTGGACAGATGGACATCGACAGAGAATGTGGTTGGGGGTCAGCAGTATTCCCAGAAAGGTCAGAGTTATTTGGCTGCAAAACTAAAACATCACATTTCGTTGTGGCTTTGTTAAAGAAAAATGCAAGGCATCTACATGGTGTATATTTACTAATGTCTATGTCACACAAATAAGGAAGCCAATAGCTCTGTGTGTGTAGTTTATGTTACTTAATTAGGGTTTGGGTAAGACCGTTCACAATGAACAGAAGCCATTGCATAGGGAGAGCTGTGCAAGCTTGTGAGTGTATATGCTGCATGAGTGTGGCTGGTGGTAATTTTGTGCCATGTACTGCTTGTCGTCTTTTTCAGCACAGGCCCCATTGTTACAGCTCTAAATTACTCCCAGATTTAGGATCAGTTTACACACAAGCACATCCTGATGTAGAGTATAATGTGTTTGTAAAGGCTGCATTATGCTCATCATCCACACCTCTTTGCCAAGTTCTGACAGGAGTTATACATTTATTAAGTTTGCATGAATGTTCATGTGATCCTTCCATGGACTGCTCCTGTGCTCTCTCTGCAAAATGAGAAGAGACGTTCCCCTGTGTTCCTGTGACAGGAATCCAGAATTATCAATCTCATTTTACCCTAAGACATGTATTGTTTCAACTTCATAGTGTTTCAATACTTCTACTTATGCCAAATAATAGAAAATTGAAAAAAACAAAAGTGCTACAACTTTGCACACAAATTTGAACAAAGCGGACAACAGCGGAACAGGTTGAAGGCTGAGGTCATAATGCGACATGGGTCAAGTATCAAATACAAATACACATCATCCATATTTGGTTTGGCTTTCCACAGCACACGGTGCCCTCCACACATAATTTCCTCCCATTTCCCCTCTATATCTTAGTGAGGCATGGATGAAATGCTCAGGCTCAAGCGTTCATTTAGGTGAAACAGTTGGGCTGCAGTGAATAGTTTTGACAAACTGTGGCATTTACAAATATCAAGACAAAGTGTGCAGAGGTAAGGGAGTGAAATGAAGAAGGGAGGTCAGTCAGAGTGAGTGGAAGGTGAAAAGAGAAAAAATGGATAGACAGCTTTGAACTGCTAATTCCACAGGGAACAATTACTCATTTCAAAACTGTTTCAAAGGGATAATGACAGAAAATATGAACATATGACACAATTAACTGGCCACGTTTGCGCGTGTGCACAATTATGTACAATACATCACAAGAACTTTAATCATTTAATCAAAGTTCTTTGCCTTCACCTTTATTGTCTTATAAAGGTGGAAATCACAAGTGAGCTGACAAGTGGATCTGACTCAGAACCAACGAGACTGGGCATTGTTGTTTGATAGTGGCTTGTCAATAACAACAAAGCCCTGCCCTGATGCATTTCCTGCTTATTTGATCATCTAATTAATTCTTTACTGGACCATAATTACAACATCAACACCTCTGAATAAGAAATCAATCTTGCAGTTAACACCAAAAACTAATTGAGAAAATGTTTGAGGTTTGAGTAATTTTCCCATGGAATTTTCCAAAAACAAACTTTTTCTTAGTAATGACAGATGTCATCTCCCTACTTGCTATTGGGAAGTAGATTCAAGGCCCTTAAGCAGTAGCTTTATTTTACACACTGCTGGCTATTCCTCTATTTTAAATTTTTATTCTTTAAATACAGTAAGCAGGCCTAATAGAAGCCATTTTCCTCGATCCTTTGCTCTTGAATCCTTGGCTTCACCAGTCCAACTCCATACATTCTTGAATGGCTGAGAGGCTGGAGGGATTTGCAGGAATCAGATAAGAGAAGGTTTGAACCCACCAGCAGAGGTCTAGCCTTTCATCTCAATATGCAGAGCAAGATGTATGACTGGGTGCAGGCTTGCTGCAAGTGCTCCTGTGCTCTTAACGGTGCCATTAAAATATATTAGAAATAGAAAGGTTATACTATGGGGATACACTGCACTGAATTATATAAAATATGACTTAATTGTACTGACTTCTATGTGCTCATAAAGAACGTGCTTAAAAAAAATCCAATTAAACTTTTATTGCCAATATAACAGCATAAAAAGGGTTTTATATTTTTTTCATTAACAGTTTCAGTACCTTATAATACCTAAACAAAAACAGCCTGAATGGACATATAATTAAAACATATGATGGGTTCAAACATGGGCCACTTGCAGCATCATTTGGCAGGACAAAGCAGCTGAGGAAATGAGGTCTTTTCGCAGCAGCTGGTTACGGTCAAAGAGCATCTGGTTGCAAGGAGGCAGAAAAACAAGCCCTGGGAGCATTTGAACATGGAACTTATGTTCAATTAATTAAAGGTTAATCGCCGCCGGATCTCTCTCTGGCCAAGCTGCAAGTGATGAGAAAAGGGAAGAGAGAGCAGGTAACCGAGGGCTGGACCAAGACCTTGTAGATGTGAATAAATGAGTAAATTAAACTATATCAGAAAGATGTGGATGAAAATTAACTTAGATTAAATCAGAAAAGAAAAAATGGGGTAAAACAGGGGTTGCTCTCTTGTGAGAAAATGTTGTTGGTAAGATTTCAGATAATTTGGTATATTTTTATGAGTGGACATGGTTGGAAAGATGTATCAACAATCAACAATCGTGACAGAACTTCTTTCTCATGTCAGTGTGCTTCAATCTGGGTCATGAGTTTAAAGTGACGGTCAAATGTTTTCTTTAAAGATCTTGTGAAGAGAAAGTTTGTTGCATATTAGATATCGTTGGAGCTACACTAACAGAATGAAACCATTAAATGCCTTCGTTGCATCTTATTTGGTGAGCTCTCAAATGACAAATGAAGGATCAATGCAACAATTAAAAGGACCATGCTAAGTATTGATGTTCCTCAAACATGATGGAGGAAAAAAAAAAAAAAGACTGCAATGAAAAACCATTATGATATCAACATCAAAGTCAAGACAGAACAATTTTCAGCACACTGCCGGAGTGGAAAATGGGAACAAAGACTTGTAATGCTGACAACAAGCAGAAGAGATAAAGACATTTCAAAGCTTTCATCTAGTAGTGCTGTTATCTGCTCATCATATCACAGCCCAGAGCACCAGGACAGCTTCAATCACATACACAGAGCTCTTCCCTTCTGGCCTGCATGGACGCAACATACCTGGAATTCCTGTGTACATGTGTGTGTGTGTGTGGTGGTGGGGGGGGTTCTGTGTGCTTGTTGAGGAAGGCAGTTTAGAAGCTACTGGATCAGAAAAGAAGCGTAGGCCAAATGCATTCAATTTCTAAAAGAAATTTAAATAAACATCAGACAAAGAGTCCATTGTCTTTCATATGAGCCCATTTCAAAACCATCTGCCATTTCATAGACAGAGCAAGGTGACAAAAGAGATAACTAAAAGTCAAAAGAAAGTGGATGATCTGTAAAGAACACTGTGTGTTTATGTTTGTGTGAAAGCCAGAGAGGGATATGAGCAGAGACTTGTCTGTTATGCCTCCAAGATGTCACCTCAGGGTCGGATACAATTTCTCACAAACTCACACACACCCACCCATACCTCTGATTTACTGCTTTAAAACAGATTTAACAGATTATACAGGCAATATACAAATTCTCCTCCCAGATTTTTAAATAGACTGAAGTCTGCCTTTTTAAATGTAGGCAAACTGGAAGCTCTTCTGGTGCCGTCGGCGAGGAACACATGCCAGATATCCTGCATGGTGTTTGAGATTTCAGATGCTGCAGATGTTTAGGAAGTGTGTTGTTAGAGAGGACAAATTTCCTCCGGGCTCAACATAACACAGTCACCACTGATGTCTGGAGTTGACTTCATGTCTTATTTCTGCATTTTAGGAAACTAGCTATTAGTGGTGCTTTTCAAACTATATCTTATTCATATTTCCCCTTCCCTAAACAGTCAAGTATTCCTTCATAAATTTGGAGCCTTGAAAGTCACCTAGTAGGCTGTGAAAGAGATACAAGCTACTTCTTTAAAAATCATAAAAAAAAACCCAAAAAAAACTTTTCTTAAACCATCCCAACCAAATCTGTTCAATTCAGAGCAATAAGTTAGACAAAAGGTTAGAGTGTATTCTACTTAACATTAAATACAAGCTGATAAAGAACTTTTCCTTTGGGATTCTAAAATGTGTTGCCTGCAACTCACCCCATTAAAAGTAAATTAACTTCACAATAAAGCACAAAAACAACAAAAATGTGGACTTCCACTTATTTTTTTCCTTCATCAAATTTGCACTAGTTTTTTTTTTTAACAACACAAAATTTAGCGAACACATCATTTTACAGTTACACTGAAGTGAGCACAGAACAACCAAAAAAGACCAAAAAAGGTTTTCAAATGTGCTACTCCTGCAGAAGGTGGAGGAGAAGTAGGAGAGAAACAGGAGCAGAAAGATGAATGGAAATAAATGATTGCGGGTTTTTTGTTGCTTAGAGTAGAGCTTTTCCAGGCTAGTTTTTCTTTTTTTTTGAGGGGCAAAAGCGGTATAAGGTATCCCACAGTGTAATCCTCTAGTGGTGACAGACGCATAACTATGGAGGCAGTGAGGGATGAAGGTGGAGGTTACATCTGCAGTGTATGTGAATCCATATGCTTTCAGTAACGTCCATTTAACTCTGTGCGCCGATAGTGTGTTTGTGTGCATGTGAGAATGCATGATTTGACAAGCCATCTATCTCCTATGAGAGAAAATTAGTCTTGTACACCTTCAGAGTCCTGCCCTCGCTTCATCACACTGTAAAACTCATTTATTCTCATGTTGCTCTGTAAAACCTGGGTCACCTTCAGGATGTGCAGCTGCACAAACACCTTAAATCATTTGTGACTGTAAGTTAATTAAGGGATTTAAACCAATCTCAATGACAATTAACTTAATCTTTCTTAGTTGTGGAACAGATGCACAGTCAGAGCTGTACATGAAATAATGAGAGTTGTGCAGGTTTGCTAAACCAAAATGTATAATTAAAGAGCGAAGCAGAATTTCAGTTTTATGCATTGAAAGAGTGCATTTGTTCTAACAATAAAACAGTAAGCATGTTTCCATTTTTTAAATGTAACTGGTCAAAAAGAATTGGAAAACTAAATTTGGAATAAGACTTACCTATTAACAGCACAAATGGTCTGACTGTTGACCTCTCTGCTTCCCCCATCTCTTTCATTTCAGCCCAAGTTTGTGTCACCCATCTCTGTCCTCTACCTCAAGAGATGTCAATCTCAGATAAACATTTCTTACTAACAAACTCAGCAGTCTCTTGTTCACTTTGACGTGGAGTCTGAGGGGGATGGGAGATGCAGCCAGAGGCAAAGATCGGAGCAGGTGAGCTGGGGTCAGGGGGACAAAAAGTAAAAGACTTCCTGCTTTGTGGTGTCTCTTGTTTGAGGCCCAAGGCATCTCTTCTCTTTGGTGAGAACTGAGGAACTCTTAGGTCTGTGGTACAGAAAAGGAAAAGATCTGCTAACACCTCCTCAGGCTTGGCTCAAGCTGAGATGGATGCTGCGCAGGTGATGATTGTTTGTGGATACTTTTGGATATATCAGTTTTTCAGCAAATCTCAAATAGAATCAAACAAAAAAAGGGTCAGGTTTTAAAATCCCTATAATCATATTAACAGTATCCTGATCTGACAGGATCTATATACTGTACAGTGTACAAGTCAATCTCAGAGTGAGGCAAAAGAAGAAGAGAGAGATAAAGAGAAAAGGTAGATGCCCACAGTTTTAAGTCTAAGTCTGTTTTGAAAAGCTTGCTTGTACTGAATACAGTGCTGAAAGTAAACCAGATATCTGGCCAAATAACACAACAAAAGGTCATGAACAAGAACATGTACAGTTTTTAATTGTACTGCCACTCCTACCAATACTGCTAATCAACATATCAATTACACTTTTTTATTGGTGCTTTCCATTTTTCCATAAATAGAAAAACATTTTTAACTTATAAAAGGCTGAGAACTGTTTGAGCACTTCCTCTACCACTGACAACACAAATTATCATTTAGAAGTTAAAAGGGGTAAGATAGAAAGCACCTTATCACTCTTCCTTGCTCTGAAAGAGAAACTTTGAATGTCTGAGAAACTTTTTACATGATGCTCTGATGAATGCAGTCCTACATGTATAATAGCTACCTTTGCTATACATGACTGGTCTGTGTTTGTTGAAGTTAATTAATTCCATGAGTGAGCTCTGTCATATTGGCGAAATACACATGAGGCAACAGAAGATGAAATAAGGCAGGGAACATAAAAGTACCAAAAGTTTCTGCAGAATACATGCAAAAGATTTGTAGGGTTTCTGGGAACGGGAATGGTCTTTAATTCAGCTTGTGACAGAGAAAGCTGCACAGAGTTCTGCACACATAACCTCAGAGAAAATTCACTCTCCTGGATTTTAAGAGGATAACTGCATCAAGGATAAAGGATATGCAGCAAAAGAAAAGTGTTTTCCTAGTTTATGTATTAAAAGAAAAAATCTAATAACATCAGAGCTTATTACTTCAGTCTTGAAAAAGATTTAGAGGTTTGGTACTCAACCCTAATCATGAAGCATGCAAACTTTAGAGCATCAATGATAGGACTGTATTCACCGCACAGACCTCTTCTACATCTGCCATACACAAATATCTTGCAAAATGAAGACCGTGTATTTTCAGAAATAGTGTTCATCCATCCATCCATTTTCTACACCCGCTTAATCCGTCGGTCGGGTCGCGGCGGGGCTGGAGCCTATCCCAGCGGTCATCCGGCGAGAGGCGGGGTACACCTTGGACAGGTCACCAGTAACAGTGTTCATGTTTGACTTTTTTAATACATTTAATTTATCATCTGGTTGTTTGTACATTTTTACAGACATGGTAGATCTCCTTAGGTGCTCTAAAATGCAGAATTTCCTCAAATAGTGAGTGAGCGCTTTATCTACAGTACAGAAGGTATCTGCCAGACTTATATCATAGGTAGGCTTTTTTTCTAAATCTTCTTTTTGTTAATTATAAATGGTAAATATAAATATAAGCGGCCATGTTCAAGTACAAAGCTCGGTTTTGACCAACTCACTCTTTCCCTGCTGAAGAGCTGCATCATGCTGTTAAAACTTTGAAAGCAGTGACTCACCAGCTGTGCGTTTCTCTGTAAAACCCTACATCAACACAAGAATCGCCATCAATGCAACAACCAACTGCATTCATGCCATCACCATATCTATAATCTAATATGAAGGTAAAAGAAACTCAGCATAAACATCTGAAATAGAAAACCTCATGACTGATCATGCAGAACATTTTAGCAAACTTCTATAAGCTTTGCTGCTGCAGAGTTTGCAGACTTTTCACTGGCCTATTTTATAGTGGCCACCATGTTTCCAGCCATTTATCAAACACCCCGCTTTTATTCTTCAACCAGTTTTTATTTTAGGAGATTCATACCCAAATCTATTTTGTGTAAATAAACATAATGTAAAGGAATAGGTGGTGCTAAATAACTTAGTGGAGTTATTTTTTTCTGAAAGATTATTTTTTCTTTCATTGCACCACTTTTTACCAGAGAAAATGGATCACAGGGATATTTATGCATTTATGCATGTGTGCGCATATCTGGTGGTAGCCTCAGCCTATATGTCTGAAGTGAAGCCAACAGGTGGTCTAGTATTCTTTAACGCCAATAAAGGTTGGGAAAAACGAGTGTCTTTTACCGGATCAGATCATGCAAAGAATCGGGACACTGCGATGTAAGGTTTAGATTAACTTAAAGGAATTATTTGTGACTGAATTAAAAAATACATTTCATCTTAAATATTGCAAGGGGGGGAAACACAAAGACAGCAATGCAGCGCTGCCTGCGTTTGGTCAGAATGCATCACTGACTTATCAAGCTCACTTGATAAACTAGCATACAAAATATTCAAAATGACATGAGACAAATGGTAATAGAAAAATATTATCCCAACATATTGTATCTCTCAGCAGGTGTGGAGCAGGCTATCATTCCCATCTCCACTAAGAGTGGCCCTTTTTCTGAATGAGATGCAGAGTTGTACAGCAGGGTAACATTAATCACTGACATGAGCACCGAGGTCAGCTGCAGTTCACTTGTTAGAGAAGATCAAGGAGGAGGGAAGGACTGGAGAGATAAAGCAGAAGAATGAGACAGAGTGGATTAAAGTTTGAGTCTGTCAGACAGAGAAGCAAAAAGTAAATCGAATACAGAAAACAACACTTCAAATGGGAGGACAAGGGCATAAACTGATTTGAGACTTGCAGAGTTCAGTTACACAAGACTATTGAAATACACTGACCTAAGCATTGAACACTACGGTCCTCTGAAAGTACATCTCTCAAACTGCTTTTTTCTTGTTCATTTACTTTCCAACTGGAAACCTAAATTTAGGTTTATGGTACTCCTACTGGTATTACATGTGATCTGTATGGATAAAAAAAGGAATCTAAAGTTACATACACATGGTGATATGCATGCGTATGTTTAAATGTACACTATAGACTTATGACTTTAAAATGTGTCCAATATGTCAGACTTTCTCTAAACCACATGTACTCCTGCACACACACCTATATAAACTGAACCTAAGAGTTTCCTTGTGTGTCTCCTCCTCACTGGCTTGCTACAAGTTATCTCCCCGCTGAGGCATATTTATTTGTTGGTTCGTTCCAAGAGTTCCTGTTTGTAGAGGTGAAATTCTGCACACAGCTCTCAGAGCAGGACTGTGGAGCTACTCATACAGCCAGCAGTGATTTACAGCTGGATAAGAGGATGGATAAGAGAGTGGCATCCCCTTGTTAGCACAATTTACTGTTTGCTCCCAATGTCTTCAAGAGACCTCCTTTTTAAAGAGCTCTTTCCTCTCCACCACTTACAGGCTGATTTTAGATGTTATTGAGCAAGGAAGATCACTTGGAAAATGTAAAACTTCTGAGGAAAAAAAAAAATCTGTAAAGTTTATTTTGTTGCTGCTTTTCCATTTGGTTGGACAATGCACAAACACTTCTTACAAAGAACACCTTTTTGATTTTAATCCAAATTTTGAAATGGTTAAGTTTCAGACAGTGACCATTTTGCTGTACTTTAGTAATTCTCATGTTGACCAGAGGAAACTCCATGAGGCCAAAACAGCAGGGATAAATATAAGTGAAGTCTGACACATGCATCCACATGAGTTCATGTACTTTATACAAGGCTGGATGGTCCATAGGTCTGTGCTGGATCAAATTAGGTTCTGAGCACCTATATTTATCAGTGCATAAATCTTAAAACATTTGGAAGAGGGGAATGTTTAACAACTGTTCCAGATCTAGGTCCACTCTGTCAGTTTTTCAGCAAAGAAAAAAAAAAAATTATGTTCAGTAAGTGAGTGAGAGTAGAGCTGAAGCTTGGAAAACTACAGCATAATCAACTGGATGGGGGAAAACATTAATGGTTCACATTAGGTGCTGACAAATTGTCTAACAATACACCCAAAATATCTGTACTTTAATCATTGTAAATAAAGAAAAATGATTTTATCATATTCAAAGTAAAATCGCTCAGGAATAAATTTCTTTTTCTTTTTTTTTAATGTGAATCCAAATATTTATTACTCCAGACTGTAAAATGTAGTGACATCTAGCAGCTCAAATTGCAGCAAAGCTAACGACTAAAAACATGAAAGGCCTGTTTTGTAAATGGTTTTTGGTTATGTACGTTCAGAGCAAGTGTGGTAACATGATGATGCAATTCAGCAGAAAGCCAAGGGGGCAACTGAGTTTTCGGATAAATTAAGGTTATAACAACACTATAATGCTCATATTCACATGATTCTAATGAAGACACAGTTGTAAAGATCACAGAGGTAAAGAGCGAACCTGAAATACTGTAAAATAATTGTTTGTGGTGCTAATTTAGATGCAGCAAATTAGTAAAGTATGGATATAAGCTTATAAAGGGATATCAAATTTTAAACATTCATGTACAAGTAGCTCATATTATTGCTGAAATGCAGAACTGGAATAAATGTTTATTGCTTCCCATCCCTGCATCTTGTTTAGTCAAACATGGCTTCAACAATGGATGAGGATGTAAATCCAACAGCACAAAAGAGGTTAAGCACAAAATGTATTTAATTACAAAAGTATAAAACGAACAATTCATTCACCCTAATGCACCAAACATGGAGAAACACCTGCTCTCCCTTTTAATGGCCCGAGTTTTGATTAATGACTGTGTGAGTAAATGTTGTGCAGATACTTGCTTGAAATCAAGGAGGAAAACTGAAGGCACTTATGTTTGATCTGGAGTGAATTAAAGGGAAATCAGGAGGGAAGTCGGAGTGTGGGGGGAGCGCACAGTGTTAGAGGCCAGTTGACCCAGCCTGAGGCCAGAAGCTGGGTTGACGAGGTGAGCAGAGCCCTGGAGAAGAGAATCTGGACGTCTACAGTGTGCAAGGGCTGTAAAAGAGCCATAAAACAGGGTCGAACAGAGGGGACACATGGAAGTCTGGGAAAACACACAGGCACACTCAGTATCCCTCACTCCCTTATCCACTTGCTCATTCGTACATCCACATTCCTACACCATCTTTCCTCTCAAACCACCAAATCCATCATCATCTCATCCTGCTATTCCCAAACTCACAGTACTCATCGTGTATTCATTCTTTTGGTTTTGCAATGCCAGAGGCCACTTTTGCGTTTCCTCTATAGACATTTATGGTTCAATGTCATTAACATTAATCAACTACCTTTTCTGCTCAACTGGTGCCAAATTCAACATAAACAACAAATTCAAATGATCAAATAGAATTGTTGATTGGAAACATCAATGGAGATGGATCACAAACTCTTTTCTAATTGTTAAACCTAAATATCTTGAGCTATGGACTGTAAGTTGGAAAAAGGTGGCAATATTTCAAATGGTTTTTCAAGTGAAATCCTGCAAAACATCACAATGGTACAGCTTCAAAATGTGAGACTTTGCTGCTTTGATTGGTCTCGCATAGCCTTATAAGAATATTTTGAATTTGTTCTGTACAGAATGACACTCTTGAGTCTGACATTTTATATAGTGGACTCAACAATCAATGTTTTAAAGAAAATGATAAATGGAGCCTAAAATAAACCAATTTGTCAACAGTATTAATCTGCAACTTTTCTGATAACATCATTAAAGTTGCAAATTGCTGTGATGAAATACTGAATGTCGCAAAAGTTTGGGCGTTGGATGGATAAAGCGAGCATTTCATTTGCTTTGGAAAACTGTGATTTCGTTAAAAGAAAAAATAAGCCAAAAGTAAATAGACCAAATGATGAATTATATGAAATAATCAGTGTGCAAATTAATTACAACAACCATCCCTTGATGGAACTCTGACACTGATAGCACCTTATTCATCTACAGGAGACGCAGCACAGTTTTCTTTGGCTTGCAAACCTCGCAGTGAACACTGACCTCTGTGAGGACCACTCACCCATCACATTAGAAGCCCTCCCACTCTCCCATCTCTCTGTCCCTCCTTCCCCCATGAAGATCCGGAGACTGATAAATGCTGCTACTCTGTTATCCTCGACAACCTTTGCTCCCTCTATCCCTCCTTCTCTTCTGCATTCCTTTCCCGCGCAACCTCATCTCTGTCATGAGGCACACCCTATTACCCACAATCCATTTCATCCCCACCACCCTGCAGAATATGTGTGGGCTGCGTTGAGCCTTGCACTTTCTAAAGTTCATGTTGATGAATGGTGATTTGTCATTATATCAAGATTAGATTGTAAAAAGATGCCAAGGAAGGTGTTGAGTGGCTGACTCAACCCTGTCATGGATAGTTTTTGGATGTCGGTACAGGCCTGTATGCACTGTATTGTGTGCGTGTGTTTGGGTGTGTTGTTGTGTAGATTTAGTAGGTTTCACTTCATTAATATCTTCTGTCATTCTTTTTATTATTACACAATTACAGCCCGTTTTTCCAGACACCTTAAGCTGAAACTGGCCAAGTAATCTACTTGGGCTTCTATCCATTGTGATTTACTTTGTTGGCTTACCTAAGCACTGAGTCCTTCAGTTTTTTTCATTGGATTACATCACACTGCCAAAATTGCATGATCTCACATCTTTAATAAACATTTATGGTTCACCGTATCCGCCTATAGGAGCTCATGTTTCAAAGATATGGACCTGGAAAATTGCAGGAAAAAAGTACCCTGAAAAAAAGCCACTTTTAATGGTCATAACTGACTTTCCTGCAGAGCAATAAATGCCCTGTTCCTTTTTTTTCTTTCCCCAATACCAGCTTAGAAAAACAAATGTACCAAGGCATAACTTTAAATTGCAGCGTCAGTTCTTGCACATTCTTGATAAGTCTCTAGCTGCTTAATTAGGCCTAAATGTTGTAAACAATTTTTAAACGATAAAAACCTCCATACAAGCTCTCAAATTTCAAGTAAGTAAAGCTGAACATCAACACAGGTTTACAATTGAATTTGTTACAAATTATAGTATGACACCAGTATGACAAACAGTGTTTGTTGACTTTAGCCTGATATATTTCACACAGTGAGTGGAGTTTCGGAGGAACTTGAGACTCAATCTTAATGCTAGAGAATTGATCTAGCAAGTTCTTTACACCCACACAATAACAAACACCCCAACCAACCCCACCACCAATTGGCCTTAACCAAGACTCGACATGTTGGGCACAGTCCTTCTCTTGCCACCTGCCTGCGGAATGTTCCATGCATGCTGCTGAAGCTCTCTAATTGGCCCGCAGCAGTTAAGGTTGGCTTGTTGAGAGCTCTAATTGATTGGTTTACAGAATCTTGGGTGGGAGACTGAAATCTCATTAGTCCCTGGGTGCTACTGGCCCATGACCTGACAGGGTCAAACAGTGGCAGCTTGTATGTTTGAACTATTCAGGTAAAGATGACAGAAAAGAAGAGAACTGGGTGCGAGGTAACAATCTGAATGCATTTTTTATTATGTTCTGAACATTACTGTATTTAGTTCTGCTGTAGGCCTCTGTGTCTCCGTTCTCGTTTGTGGTGAGATCCTCAACAAGTATCGCTATTTGTTGCGGTATATATATATATAACTGTATTCAAGCATCCGATGCCTTGTGGTTGCAATGAATTTGGAAAAGTATACAGAATCAAAAATGCTCTTTCTTAAATGACAACCAAGCACCAACTACAATGCAACCAAAGCTCAACCTTTTTAATCACAACTGTCACAATATCTGGTTGATGTTGATAATAAAAAAAAAATTCTTTGCAAAAAGTTCACCTCTTATATTAACTATAATTTTTGAAAGACAACCTTTTTACTTTTTATCATTCAAAACTCTTATCATTCACAACTTAGAAATGTGTTGTTTTCATGTTTTTCCCATCTCCGACAATTCAAGCTAAGACACTAATGTAAGACAGTAACCTGTGTGCTACATGTTTGAAGCAACTTCTGACTTTAGTCCCATTGGTCTCGCCAGGCTAATGTGTTGAGCCATGTGGAATTCCCATGTGTGGGCCCTCATCACATGCAACTAGACACAGATGCCAATATTGGTATTTTAATATACTTAAACAATTCTTCAAACCCTTTTTTGACTTGTGTGAATCATTAAGTGCTGAAGTATTGCATCTGTGCTAAACCTAACTGCTAAATGGCAGTGTTTGAATGAGCCAACCACTGAGGAATGTGGGTCACACGTGATGCAAGTCAGCATGCAGGTTTTAGTACACACACACACACACACACACATATATATATATATATAAACAAATACACATTTAACATGCCTTTCACTATCTCACATGCAAACTCACCCACTTGCATGTGTGTGTGTGTGTGTGTGTGTGTGTGTGTGTGTATATATTTGTATGAAATGGGTCGAGTTTCATCTGTGGCACCATTTCTGAGCCATCTTGTTTTCAGCACTTTAAATCTGACATGCTAACTAGATACTCTTACTTTTACCCCCCCGCCAACAGTTGCTGAGAGGGGCAAACCCACTGCCAGATTTAGCCTCATTAATGACAGCTGTTACATACACCATCATTTGAGAAAAGGAGTGAAACATAGCTGGAAGTCAATGAAGGAAACAGACTTACTGCAAAACTGAAAAAACTGAAAGAGAGTTAATATAAAGTTGGATAAATGGATGGACTGCTTGGTCCAGAGGGATTCTGGGTTTTAGGGACTAACTGTCTCCGGGGCTGGCAAAGCAATCAGACAAAAAATAGAGATGTACAACATAATCTGTCATCTGTCAACATTGTACTGACGCACAAATTGTTTTGTACATCAACTCTATCCAGTTTCTTCTTCCAACATTCTCCCCTAAAAATACCCTTCTAGAATTTCAATGAAACAATTTAATAACATATCTCAAGATTTATAACTAAAATTCTCAATCTATTCCCAAGAACAACAAGCGGGTAAGTTAACAAGTTAAATGTCTTTGGGCCTGGTGGTTCTTGAGTTGGGGCTTAAAGGAAAGTAGTGGTGTAGGGAAATAACGTTGCAGTAAGTAGAGGGACAGTATGCATGAATGAACACTTTGTGGAGTGTAGGGTTAGTAATGACATGCAAATACAAGATGCAGGCCACAAAATGAGAGGACAAATATTCTTAATTTGCTTTACCCCTACTTTAGCTGTCTGTCAATACAGGTTTGTCCTGATCCTTTAAACCGCTACTGGATGGGTCAAAAGGCAGGTAAAATGCCACTCTTGATCCATCTAATTCTTGGTGTGACGTGGTTTACCAGAAGATATGAAACCAGATAAATACTGAAAGGGTTTCATCTTAACTTTATTTTTTTATTTTTTGTTGTTAAATAAACTGGGGTACACCCATGTGTTAGTTTCTTGGCTTACTATGCTCGATTTTCCATTAATACAGTACAATAAAAGAGCAAATGGACACACAACCCTGATGCTTACTGATTTATCCTGTATTTTCCGTAAGTTTAGCTTTTAATAGATAATTTCACTGACAGATAGCAGTTGTTCGCCATTTAATGGCCTTCTGCTGGACAACAAATACAAATGTGACCAGAAGAGGCCTGTGAAGGGTGGGAGGACAGATGACACCCCTGTCAACACTAAAACCACTAACACCATGAAAACATACAGGCGACGATCCCATCCTCCCACAGGCTTCCCCGCTTCTGACTTTAACATCTGTGTTGTTCTGTGCCTCTCACAAGAAAAAAAAAAAAAAACAGACATGGAACATATACAGACCACTGGGGACTGTATCATTTTCCCCTGCAAAGATGGAAAACACAAAAATTGGCCCTACATTTTACAATTTCATACAATACAGTGGAGGGATTTGAGCCCTGAAACCAGTGCCAAAGGTCTTTCTGAGAATGTTTATTGAAGAAGTGGAAAACTGTGAATTAGTAAATTAGTGAACTGTGAAGGCAACCAGACAGCCTATGTTGTTACCTACAGTAAAAGAATAAATTTCAGGTAAGTCAGAGTAATATTTGTCCGATATTGTAAAATAAACTAATAATAAATAGCGAGAAATAATTTAGTTTAAAAAAAAAAGGGTTTTCCAAGTGATGCACTGCTGATATGAGATAACACTTTATTTTTTTAAATTATGATCATTTACATAGATTTCATGTACGCTTGGTTATTCTTATATGCAATACAGAAAAAATATGGTTGGTACTGTTGAGTCTCTGAACGATTCTCACCATGATAAGACAGCCTTTATCCTCTTAATATGAACCAAAATAGCATATTTCTGTTCTTGTCATGAAGAGGAACCAAAAACAGGTAGGCCCATCTCCATGTGTGGCTTCCTAAGTAATAGCTTGAAATAAGTTTTAATAAGATTCCTCATCGATGAGACATTATATAAGAGCTTATAATGACAGAGAAGCCATCTGTTGAGGCACTTTTTTAATTAACACTAACCACAGCCAAATTTATACTTAAGGTCCCTGCTTTTCGTAAATCTTCACATTTTTTGATCCCATCAGTCAAATAAAATTTAGAAACCAAGATTTATTTCCACCCATTTTAGGTGTTCTTGGTGAGTAGAAAAGTAGGAATCTCTAAGGGATGCTAATGTTTATAATGCAAAGCCAAATGTTCACAGTGAACCGTTAAACCATTAATTTATGCACCTCATTTCTGATTTAAAATTAGTTTACATTAAAAAGGATTATCAATATGGGGATCGATCTAGTTTTCTTATCAATCATGTTATGCCCCTCTTATGACTTGTGAATTGTGATGAGTATGATGGTATGCTGTGCAGTAGTTCCCACAGGCAGGGTAGGTTTCTCAAAGTTCTGTTATTTCATACCAGTATAAGAGGTTTGCTTCAAGTGTTAGTTCCTCTTTCCTCTCATTAACAACACATCTATCAAATGGCCTGTCGTCATCCTGCACAGCCACCCTGTCATTTAACTGCAAACGTACAACACACTCTCACTCATTACGTTTTTTTTACTACTTTTTTTGCTCAAGTCTGAAAAGTGCAAATGCATTTTTGGACAGGGGTTGTGTTTTTTAATTTTGACTTGTGACCGTATTCATGTGGAATTTGTGTACTTGTGGTTTCTAAAACATACTTTCAGTTCTTCAACAAACCCTCACAATGATAGCCTCAAAGCTGGGGGCAACTCATAACCGAAAAGAGGAGAAAAAAAAGATGGTTTTAAAACAGAGTGCTTGTAAGAAGTAGTAAATAGCACAGCATCTAATTCGTGGAGAATGTGAACCATTTTGAAGTAGCTTGTAAATGTGGTCATGTATGGTTTATGTGAATTAGGGCACATTCCCCCTGCAAAGTTTGAGGCTACGTTTAAGTTACGCAGACTAAGCTGTATCTGTGCCATTCAATGTCTAGTCCATCTTGTGACCTACATCACATCTCTGCCCTTTTTGCTAATCTACATCATACTCTGTCTAATGAAATGCAAGCTGTAGACCCCAGTGTGTGAATGTGTCTCCATGACTAAGCTGAGAATGACATGAAACAGGATTTTGTAATGGTAAATTAATGCTAGACTCATTTTTCTACAGTTCTGGCCAATAAATGAGTTAAAGAATGGGAGACCTCAGTATGCTCTGTGACCGAGACAGGAATGGGAATATGGAAAATCACACACACGCACACACACATATACAAGGTCAGGCACATCTCCGTTTCTACCTCTCTCCCACACAAACATACAAGGACACAATGCACCTGGTCTCTCCCTCTACCCCTCCACAGTCGCAGTGACACACTGCAGGTCTAAGACTCCAGAATCCAACAAAAACAGCAGTGTGTGTGTGAATGTGCAGCACACTGCGCTGTGCAAGGCATGCACAGCAATGTCAATAAACTGAGACGATGCAAAACCAAACAGAGAGCGCTTAGACTGAATCTACAGTTCGGTGCGTCTACAGCACTCAGAGCAGGACTGGGCTTCTTCAACGCTCAGGCCGAACCCCCACTGTCACATACTGTGACTTGTAATTTGATATAATTTGTGCTTTGTTGCCAAAACAGTAGGATGAAAAGGAGATGCATTAATTGACACATTGTTATGAAAAAAGTAATAAGATTAAGAACGTGTATTTGGAAGGTATGTCTTTGTTTCACCAAAAATTAAACGTTGACATTGCTTCTTCTCTAAATGAAAACCAGTCAAACTAGACAGAACATGAAAGTTAACTTTGTTTGAGCTTTGTTTAAGCATGCTGAGACTAGAGAGAAAACAGTAGCACAATAAAAATGCATGCATGCATAAACGACTGACAAAACAGTCAACATGGCTCCTCCCAAAATGCCCCAAACACTTCTCAGGGCTTGTAAGACTTTGTGGGAATAATTAATCCACAATATTTGGTCTTTCGTGGCAATGAGTGGCAGGTTGTGATAGAAACTAAGAGAGAAGACAAATACAGACAATGATGTGGTAATTGCAAGACAGCAAAGTATTGCAGTTTTAATCTTCTAAACTTGCTATAGATTTGTGATGTCTCCAGCTCAACTGTATGAAGGTCATCTTTGCACATGATGAATTCTAGTCCCAAGACACTTGACTTTTTTAAAATCTTGCAGGATTGTAGCAGCTCACAAGTCTGTCACAGTGTCAGTTCTGACATATACTGTATGATACAATAAGATTAAATGTCCTTGTCTGAGTGTAACTGCAAATAATTGATGTTAATGCATAAAAGCAATGCTGGACTACTATTTCTTGGTTCATTTTCTGTTTGGGGCTTTTGTGGTTAGACCTATACTGGACAATGTAAACAAAACAAAAGAATGAAGCATTCATTTGTTGTTTTGACCACTTACTACCTTGGAGAGAGTTGTTGCTTCAAAGTGTTCTGCTCAGTGCTACAGCAGAGTAAGGTTAAATACAAAGCTCAGTCAGGAAATTTCTGCAAATTCTTCAAATTGTACAAATAGGTCATCACTTACACAGGAGACCAAACGTAAAGTATAAGGAGGCGTGGATCCTAACAAAAAAAGAAGCATAGCACACAAGATGAAGATAAACGAGGCTGCTGCAACGTGTTGAACGCAGCTCAAATTGAACTAATTCCACTACTTTGAAGAAGTTCCCAGAATGTTAAAATAATTTAGAACAGTGGAAAAAGGTAGGCCAGGAAGTCATAACACAAAATGCAATCAGTGTCAATAATTTTAATTAAAAGGATGATCAGAAACATTTATCAAAATAACCAAATGTTTATCCATGCAATGAACTCCTGTAAAAACCCACATATTCTGGGATGTGAAAAATTTAAATATGAAAGTTTGCCCCCCTCCCCCTTATTTTATGGTTCAAATTAACCAAAGAATGCTGGCATTTGATTATGGCTTACATTATCATCATGCCCATTTGAAAAAAAAAACAAGTTGCAAAACAAAGTTTAAAAAGGGATCTTGAAAAAAAATCTCCTCGACATAGTAACCCAAGGCCACCGAAAGAGCAAAGTACCACAAAATATGAGAAAAAGGGACATTATTGACACATGAAAAGGAGTTTGTGTAAAGCACTTGAATCTTTACGCATGCATGCAAGTGAAGAAAAATTTACTTAATTATCATTTCCTTCATTTGTACAATGAAAATCTCACTGACTTTCACTTTCTAATTTTCCAAGGATTTATTGCTTGTCATCCCCTCGCATATATGAGAGTGGACTGAACCCTTGAACCCTAAATTATACTAAAATTAAATATCAGATCAAATCAATGACAAAAACACTCATTTGATGCAACTCCCCTCAATTGCAGGTAAAAAAGAAAAAAAGAAGAAGAAGTGAATCCTTGCGGAAGACTTTTTTTTTTATTTTGACTGAAATGTAGTGGTGGTTGAATGCTTTGCAGCTGAAATGCTCCCCAAACCACATGTCTGAATGAACAGTCATACAACAACAGTGTGCACATAGTCTGCCAAACAATAGGTCAGCTGAGCAGTCACTAGGAAGCAGCGGTCAGCTGATTGACAAATATGGACCAAGGTGTTTATAAGGGATTGTATGTTTGAGTATACGATGTTGTGTTTGGGTTTCACGTATCATGTACGTGTGAAAAGACATATTGCACATGTCCTTTAGTATGCATGGGATACGGCCTGGCTTATCGGACTGTGTATGCTTGTCTAAATTAGTGCCACAGTTGATGAGTGTGTGTATATGCATGCCAAAAGAGAAAATCCTTTGCATGGCTCCAGTGAGGCAGACAGTGTTCCTCTAGACTATGGGTGGTCCTTTTTGTTTCATTTACTCGCTCACAAGAATTAGTTTCTATAAGAAGAAAAAAATCCACATGTACTCATACTTTACATGTCAGCCTGTATCTAATGCTTGGCTTCTGTGGATCAGTTAAATATTTTCCTTGGGGTTATTAAAACTACATTGAGTAAAAAACACTTTAACCTCTACTTTAGGTTCAACTCACATCATGACAGGCGTTCACCCTTGAACTAAACATCTGCAAACATAAAGCACTCTCTTAACCGAACCCACAACCTCCAAATACACAAGGCTTTGATTTTTTTTTCCCCCTTCATACCATGACTAAAAAAACTTTTTAAGGGGCCAAGTTTGTCCACATCTTGGCCCAATGATTAATCAGAACTACTGTTGGTATGACATCAAGCATAAAACTATCAAATCAATAAAAAGCTAAATTAAAGAAGGCCAAATAGGTCTTCTTGAAACAAGGGACAGTATGAACTCCTGTAAGTGACCTCCAGCTGAAAAAGTATCTGCGTCTCCACAAGCCATTGTCTGGTACCAGAGGGCCACAAGGGTCCAGGTAACGGCTAGCATTTTTCTTAAACTTTTCTACTTTTTCCCCTAGATGGCCATTAATTATTCATAATCTATAGCATAAACAATGATGCAATAAAATGTCAGATATGAAAGAATAACCTGGTGAAAGAAAAATATGCAGCTACAGAAAGATTGAGAACCAGAATCCATCTGGGAGAATAAATGTATGGTAACACACCGACAACAAAAAAAACAACATTTGTAAAGTAAAAATCACGTTGTATGACGCATTAAAGCTATTATAAAGAAAAGTAGAAAGAATATGGGTGTATGGTGTATATATTTGAACACAACTATAGCAGTAGAATCAAACAGAGGATGTCATAACTTCAAATGTATCAAACTTCCTAAAAGCTGTTTGATCTTTGCAGCCAGACACCAAGCACAGGCTACATGTGGCAGAAATGAGCATGAAATATGGCAGGGTGAACTCATTCATTACATTCACATATACATAAGCACACACACACGTGCAGTGGTGAGAGAGGCAGAAGTGTAACACCCTGTGTCTCCCCTAATAACATACCAAATCCATCAAGGTGCCCCGGCATCAGGCTCTTAGGGCTGCAACCGCTGGAGACACAGATGGTTTAATAAAACAGCACCGGGGCAAATGGAGGCAAAGTGGACTGAGACACATACAGAGTGCTGGGCACATGGCGAGTTGAACTCATGATTATTATATATAATCCCATTACTGTCACATATTCTATAAGTCAAACATTTGATACAAAGGCCAGCCTGTCTGACAATAAACAGTACCGCTACTGATTTCCTGAGGTGACTCCAATCTAATTCATTAGGTTGCAATTCAATCCGATGCGATCTAATATCGATTCAATTAGTTCAGTTCCAGAACGAATTTGGCTTGGCAATGAAAGAGGTTTTCACCAAATAAAGAAATAAAAAATTTTAAAAAATACACTTCTCTCCGGGTACTCCGGCTTCCTCTCACCGTCCAAAAACATGCATGTTAGGTTTACTGGTGTCTCTGAAATTCCCCCCCCCCCCCCCCCCCCCCCCCCCACCAATCCGTGGAAATAAATACACTTTTTGGTGAGGTATATTAAAAAGTTTTCTTTGCTTTTGTCAAGTTCCTCTGTCAGAATGCTTTCTAAAACTCTGGCACACACCTGCCTTCAGGTGTGACAATGTTGCTGCTTCATGTTTTTCCACCTTCGAACAGACAGTATGGGTTCTTCCCCAATTCTGCTGCTTGGGAGACTAGTTTATATGACTAGTCCTTGTGCAGATGATTACAAAAAAGAAATATAATTTTTTTTAAAAACGACTCAAGGATTTTATGAATCGATGCTGGATTTCTCAAATGAACATCGTTTTAACCTAGCCCTACCTCTGAAAAGGTATCATTTAACCTAAACCACCAAAAACAGTTATGATTATTAAGCAATTATGACCTCTAAATGCCCTGATTAAAGCTGGTCTCTGCTGGCCCAAGGTTTTAAACAAACTTGTCGGCTGTTCTATAGCGTAAACACAGAAAAAAAGACAAAGATCACAAATTCTATTAGATATTTGATGCAAACTTGACATTTACTCCCACATTTAATTACATTTAAAGGGTAATTAAAAAGGATGGGAAACACATTAAGTCTCATATACGGTGCACCGGACCAGCAAAAATCTTCTATCTTCTATTTTGTCCTATCATGTTTTGTTGTTACACGTTTTAGTGACGCTGAAAGGTTACAGCTGCTCCTCTGCTTTCTCTGAAACAGGAAAGCAGTTGAACAACTGTGTACAAAGTAAGATCCAACAGATTTTTCAAGATTTGTAAGGTTATTTCATCAGTGCCCCATCATGACACACATGCAGCATGGGAAGCCAATCAGTCTGGTACCCATCAACAGTATTCTATTCACACTGACCCAACTGCTGTGAACAAACATGCAAAAAACACACAAGAGAAGGATTCTTGTGCCAGAGCACCAACCCACTCATCATCACACACCCCCTCTCTGACTGACGTACACACCATGGCGTCTGACCTGTCCGCCTGTCAGCACACCAAAAGGCCCCTTTGTCCTTTGATAACCCTTGTCCAGCCGCCTCTACAGGAGGCTGTCTCTCTAACAAGTCCTGCCCATGGCAGGAACTCTGAGCCGGGGCCAGAGAGCAGAACAATGCCCTCTCTCCTGGAGGAGGAACGCTCACACAGGGAGCTCTAATGAAATCCATGTTTCCACAGCCTTTCCCAACCTCTAACAACCCCCCCCCCCCTCTTTTTCCTTCTTTTCTTGGCTTTCTCTTCTGATATTTCCTGCTGCTGAAATGTGTGTTTCATCAAGGAATTGATTTCTGAAAACATAATATTTAGAGCTGAAGCCTGGGTGCTTCACACTCAAAGACCAAACCATACAGCAAGATGTTGCTGATGTCCAACTATTGTTTTGTTATATATAAATCCTGCAAATAATGAAAAATACAAACCCTCCCTCTCAACTGCATGCATGTAATCAAGAACAAGACGTTAAAATGTGCTACTGGAATAAACAGGGGAGACAGCATTAAATCATCTGGCATTCTGGAACAGAGTAAGACAAATTTCCTGATCCATAAAGCAGAAGGAAAAGTAGTAAAAGAGGCAGAAATAAAAAAAGGCCAAGGAAGAGAAGGAAGAAAAGCAGAGGCAGGGGGAAAATGAAAGGCTGACCTCTGTTTGTGTGTGATGAGTTGTGAGGAGTGAAAAGTAGGGGGATCATAAAAATCGTGTCTACAGTCTCCTACTGCTGTGGAAATCCGTTTGCACCAGCCACAGCACAGCAAATGTTGAACTGACCATGAATCACATTCCTCAACTCTCTGGTTGCTGAAAGTTTTAAAATTATTCCTCTATCAGACTAATTGACCATATTGTATGTAATTTTACAACAAAACATAAAGTTAAAGATTGTGCCAGTAGGCTTGTTGACAGCTAATATTAAACAGCTGACATTTACTGTTGACTGTCATTACTGTTGGTCACACAATGACACAGGTCAAAACTAACTATTCTTCCCCAAACTCAGTAGCTTTTGATTCTTTAAAAGAATCGTTTTAGCCAATATGAACTCACCTTCATTCAAACTACTTGCTGGTGATGGAGACCTTTGTGTTTAATGTCTCTGTCAACACTTTAAAAGAGTTGTGGTGTTGTGAAAAATGAGCCAGAGCACATAGTAAAGGGAGGTGATTTCCCTTGAGCCGCTTGTAATTGCTTCAAGCTTGGACCAGACAGGACAGAACCAGGAGGCTTGGTGCAGTTTGACAGGAAATGGTTTGGATTCAGCCACTAAGGCAACATACTGGTTTCTCAAAGAAAAGGAGTGCATGGATGTATGGTAGCACTGTTATCCCTTTGTATTTGTAAGCTAGTGCTCATGAAGACTACCATACTTGGAGGCAGAGTGAGAGACGCACATCTTCTGAAGTTCTGAGCTTTTCAAAAACCTTTTTAACAATTTTATTTTTTGCATGCCATTGGTTGTCTAGGGTCATACTAAGTCTAAGTCCAGGTTCCCTAAGCTTCCAGTGGTCTGGTTCCTATCTGGGAGGTCAATCTGATGCTGCAGCCCTCGCCAGCATTCACACACAGGCTTTGAAGATCTGCTTTAAATCAAAAGGCTCAGACTCTCTCAGTCTCTTCTCATGCTTGGATTGAAAACATAACTGCTCATACACACAAACTAGCAAGACAGTATAACAGTCTACAGACAGATTCTTATAGTTCTTGCATTCCCATATGCAAAACAGTCAAAGCTTTCAAGAAAAAAGCAGGATACGTCTCTTCAGGGCAAATATTTATAAGTAGCAGATGACTTAGTCCTGTACATGATTTAAAATGTTCAGTACACTCTACTAAATATACACAGGAAATTCTCATCGTTTCAATTGACTAAACAACCCGATCATCTAGAATCATCTATCCAGTCATAAACAAAGCAGACTGAGGTAGGCGTTTATTTCAGTGAAAATGGCTCTAGAGGGTAAAAGTGGCATAATCACTCCCCTCAGGACTAAAAAGACAAGAGAGCTCTGGCCCATGCAGACTGGGTAAAGTTGATCTGAAGGACTTCACCTCTCAAGCAGTACAGCTGTCTCATTAACTCAAAATGCCCCAAAAACTCAGCAGAGACCAGTTGGACCACCAGCAGAACAGAACACCCTTGAGCCATAGAGAGAAAGCAGGTGAAAGTTAGTGAGAAACTTATGAATGGAGGTTTTTTTTTTCCCCCCATACAACGCTTTCCATTTTTGCCCAGACCCTGGGACCGTGCTTTGCCATCTTTTCGTCTCCTCCCTCTCTCCCTCGCTTTCCACATTTTCTCCTTTCTTCAAGCTCGGATTAGCTCAGCAGGACACCAGCATTCCTTCTCTACTGGTTGTCTTTGTCTTGACATTCCCACTCCTCCCAGTGTCCTCTGCAACCCTGTACCCCACCAAGAAAACCAACTGTTCAACATGGTGACACAAGGTTTAAACACATTTCCCCCAAAAAACTGGAATCAATTTCAGCTTCTCCTTAAATTAAGAAAAAAAAACAAAAGAAACTGATCCCACAAGAGGTTTAAAACACCAGTGGGCTACATATTAAAGTGGTGGATAGATCTACATTCCCAAATGTACTCTTTCAAAACACTGAGACAGGACCATGCCTTTAAGTGCTGAAGTGCTCAATTCAGACTCGGGGTTGGGGGTGAGGGACTTTGATCTGGAGTCTGTTTCACACTGTAGACTACCTGTTGTGAGGTTTTGTATGAGGGTAAGATAACTGATACACAGTCACAAAAAGGAGTTATATGTGCGCCACACCAATGTGGCCCTGCAGGAAAGGTCAGCATATTGTTACAGACATGTGCTAATCCTATTACTCCAATTTCTGTGTTTATAGTTAACTCAGAATCGGAGTTTAGGCAACATGATCTCCTTTTTTGTTTCAACTTACAACTGGCTTTAATAACCACCAACTAAATGAACAAATCTACTTAATGCTTATCTAAACAAATGCAAAGAAGAAGATTCATAACTCAAGAAATACAATCTCTTTCTTAGCCCAAAAAGAACAAAGGTATGTAAGTAAAAACACCCATTCCAATGAATGTCAGAGGACATCATTGTGAAGTCAAAGATTTCATTGTTGCATATTTTACTCTCACAACCTTCCTACATTTTGGCCGCAATCAGATTCACAAATGTTTTCGTTTTCCTTTAGCAAAAGGACTTAGGCAAACTGTATAATGTTTAAGGTCTTTGTAAGTCAGAGACAGGTCTGAGACCAGGGAAACTGTTTATCAGAGGCATCTGGTTTTCCACATGTATACTATGGTGATATTTCCAAGAAGATTTTTGCATCGTCAAGCTACTGTAACCATTACCTAACCTTTCTTCACTTATATTATAATTCCTAGTAGCACACTCTTAACATACACAAAGATTGCTTAAATACTAAAAGTCTATTTTGTGTGAAAGTAAAAAGTAAAGAAAAAAATAACTCAAAGATCATTAGATCAATGTAGCCAATCAATTGTAAAGTAAGGAATATCACCCATGCAGTGATGGTGTTTGTTACAACCATCATGCACTGAGAAGATACGACAGCTAGCGAGGTTCAGACAAGCAAGGATTTACAGCTGCAAGGGGGATAGAGAGACCACAGGTATAAGAACCAGCTGCTTGCAAGGAAGAAGCTGCGCTATACGAAAATGATGGCTGTCAGCAGTGATTTATCAACTACAGGATACACTTTGATTCTGAATGCAAATACACATACTCATACATAAACCTGAAAAGCACATGTAGTACGGGAAAGCAAAGAGAGGGTGCATCATGGTTTTATGTTCTCATCCACGGTGAAATCAGTGTGTATTCATGCTACTTGACCTTAACGCATAAAGCCAACATAAAAGAAAAACAGGGAACGGCTGAGGAATAACAGTGAGGGGGCATATGATAGAAAGTAAAATGTTGACATACTGTAGCAAAAAGGAAATGAACAGACAAAGTGAACAAGTAAAGACGACAGGAGACACGACTGATTTAGTTTAGTGTTCCACCAGTAAAGTAGCCATGGGTCTTGACCAATTACTGGTTTATCATATTGTTATGTCAAACATGAGTAAGAGTGCATACACAGTTGTTAAGACAAGGTGGAAAGGATAAATAAAGAGTTAACAGCCCAGGTCTAACATCCAAACAGATGACAGTTTCATTAATAGCACTAATTCTTCTACAGAGCTTTACTTTGAAATTACTGTGGTAATAAAGCTTCACTGCGTTATGAACACACAGTGCCCTCAACATGCATGTATGCGTGCTCTAATTGCACAGACAAAATTCTTCATACAATGTCCAGGTCCCCAAAGGTCGCATGTGTGTGCACACTGCTCTCAGCCCGCCAGATTAGTTTACACAAGAAGGTCATTTCAATCAGGTGAACACCAGGCAGCCAAATCTGCAGGGTTTTTGCCTGAGCATAAACAGAGGATATCCCCGAGCTCAGCCAGAATCACATACCTGGAGTCATGGAAAAGTCATTTCTGGGGCTGACCGGAGCAATCCAAAAACCCCTTGCCCTGCTGTCAGCTCTCTCTTAGACTTCAAACTATGTATCACAACCTGGGATGCTAGCTTACATGCTTGTATCCTCATGACTTTCCTTCTTTTCTTATCACCTTTGTTTTCCAGCTTTTAGTAACATTAT
The DNA here is from genome assembly GCF_036924035.1 of Leuresthes tenuis. NCBI lineage: Eukaryota > Metazoa > Chordata > Actinopteri > Atheriniformes > Atherinopsidae > Leuresthes > Leuresthes tenuis. The sequence goes on along the minus strand of NW_027325361.1, from coordinate 8,217,776 downwards.
AACCATATAGTCTACAAGACCATAGGGTTGAATTTAAAAAAATCAATAAACAAAATGCTATCACCTGAAAACCATTTACACAAATAATATGTAGTTCACAAAAATGCTGGAATTATATTCATAGTCAAATACCCATTAAAAATACACCCCTCTTAGGAAGGAGTGTCAGACTGAAATCTGAATAATTTTGAACCCTAATGTTTGGGTAATGTTTGCTTGCCTGTATGCCTCCATTCTCATGTTATTGTGCTTTATCTTACTCTAAAAATGTCTTGGACAACAGATAAATTGAAACACAAGTAATGTTCTTTTGTGAAACTCTATGATATATAGTTTTTTAGATCTATTGCTTTAGTTGCACTGTCCAACACAGCCTGCATGTTGCCAAATATGAGGGTTTTAAGCCATAGGAGGTTTCGTCCTTTGCCTTGAGCCTGAATAGTTTGAAGTAACCCACTTCTTAATTTTGTTGGATCTAAACCGCTATTAAGAACAAGAATAAGAACACCTTAGGTTATTGCTTGCCCAGCTAAAAATTAATTATATAAAATAAAACTGAACAAAATCATTTGACAAAAACTACCCCGTATGCATCTGCAATAACCCTCAGGACACAAAGGGTCCAGCAAAATACAATCAATATGGAATATAGCAGGCCTATGAAGCTATTGTGAGCCACTTTTGTAAATGGTCCTGTCTAGCATGTTGTCTCTTTTCCAGTGGCTGATAACATAACATTAAGGGCAGGCACTTTATCACAAATGGACACCAGTTACTGCAGTTGCCATGAAGTGGCGACCATGCTATCATGGTCTTAATTTGTGTTTAGGTAGAAAGGCATTTTGCTTTGAGAGTGTTTATGTGTGTTTCCAGAAACGCAAGAGGGAGAGTCTTGTGTTGATTCAAAGCAAAATATGTTAAATGAAATTACCACAGTTAAATAATAAAATCGTATCAACTGATAATGACACTGAGCCGCAGTTTAAATTGGCTTTAGGCATTATCAAAACATCAACACAACAGAAATACATGCTGGCAGACGATAGTGCTCCTCGTCTATCTGCATTCTTTAAGTTTTTTTTATCAGTACCGGAGTAGTGAACTGTTGTGGTTGTTTCTATTTTGGGTCTGCCACTTATCCGTTTGTGTCTATCAGTGCTGCTCTCCTCTGGAGGAGACTGGAGCCCCTGACAGTCCCAAACAGAACCCCTCACTGACTGTTCATGTAATTCCTTTGGTTTACATCACTGAAACATATTCTAAAAGAAATGGAATTCCAACCAAAAGAAAAGCATTTTAACAAAGGTATAATTAAGAACAAGACAGGAAATATGTGAGAGTGGTTCCACAAAAGCACGCACATGGTAATTAAGGCCAATAAACAGCGGCATGTTTTAATTCCAGATGTTTAACTGACATCAACTGTTGTCACACATTGTTCAAGGACACAAAAAGGATCTGCAGCTGTAGGACTAAAACTAACAAGAGTTTCAAAGACATAAGCATCATCCCCTCTGTCCGCACAGGCAGACACACATGATAAGTCACTTGTCATAACAACTTCAAAGTATTCCAGCAACATTGAATGCACCCAGTATCATTTACACGATAGAGCCTCAGAGTCTTTTTTTTTTTTTGGAAAATATTCAAAGGATAGCTTTGTGTCGGCAGTTAAGAAACCATTTTTGATTCATCAATGCAGGGATACTTTTGTTGCAAACTTGTTATAAATCTTCACCTTCTCCACAAATTATGTGTAGTCATAAAAATGTCCTGAGGCTTTCAGTTACCAGTGGCTAGCATGAATAAATGTAAGCTATTTAGCAATTCTATTAGGCAAATCAAAACTATTCTAAAACTTTAATACATCCTTCTACAGAACTTCCTCAAAACCCAGTGATAAGTCAAAGATTTAGCATCTGACCGATAGAGTGAGGCTGAAAAGGGTGTCTAAATAAGAACTCTCTGCACAAACTGTAATTGTAATACTATCTGTGACATGAACTGTGAAAAGTGTGTCAAATAGAACAGTGTCCAAAAATAAAAAGCTGACTAATAGGGCAAAATGCATAATCACAGACTGATTTAATTTAACATAATTACAAAATGGCATAAATCATGCGCTTCCCATTTTTCCATCAATTAGAATTGGATTTGTGCACTATTCTGCTCAACTCTTGAGCTGGATTTTAATAACCTCTGGAACACGATGACAGAACACAACTTCTAAGTCAATCCAATCTAAATTAATTTGCCAGCTGGGTCATACATTGTGAAGCAGTGAGAACGCTGTTTATCTGCTTAAAGCAACAGGAGTTTTATACCATATTAAACCACAAAGCCAGGTGGTTCTGCAGCAACTTGGAGAATACACAGGGGAGTCCCATGGAAAGGAGCCTGGGATGAAAGGAATAGGCTGCAATTTGGTGGAATAGATTAGATCAGGGGGATAAGGTGATTGAATAAGGGCTGACAAAAGAAGGTAAAAGAGAAAGAGGAAAGTGACTAACAAGTGTCTGTTCTTGGGCTCGTTTTCTGAACTCTCAGTGGACCTCTGTTGATGGAGCAAGCTAAAGTAAAAGGAGAGGTGGGGGGCTGTAAGGTTTGTCACGGAACACCTGCCTCCACTTAACCCCTTTCCCTCTCTTTCTGCTTGAGCTGCCTCTTTCAGCTATCTCCACTCCACCTATCCTTGCTGCCCTTTTGCCCCGTTATTCATGCACAGGGTCACTGGTCCAAGGCTCCCTCTTTTCCAAAACATTGAAGGCCCCTTAGTCATGGCTGGGAACCTTACAGATGCAGTCACCCAGTCTGTCGGTGAGCAGTTATTCCTTGAAGCTCTACTGAGCAGTATATATGAACAGTGACCCAAATACATTTTGGTCTGGAGATCAAGAAGTCAGTAACATTTTTCATGCGTTGTAGAACCTTTAAGCTGATTGTTTTGGTCCAAGGGTCTGAGGCACTCATAGTGAGCACACACTCAGACATATGTTGTGTACTCAACATCCAGTGACAACAGAGACACTGAGGAGTGGTTCCTGTTCTTATTTATCAGAATGGAAGAAACACCAAAATATTGTTGCTAAATAATTTTCAATTGTTCTGACTCCCACTGTATTTTTGGAGATGTCATGTCACAGACTAAATCTTGGTTTGATCAGACACACCTTGGTGGTACTACATGAAGGATAAGCTGGGGGGAAGTTTAGGATTTGACCTTTAGGGATGTTCTGCGGCTAATGAGAATGTGACTTATAAATCTTTCCTATAAAAGTAACTTTTCACTCTCCCCTGATAAATTACAGGTTTGAATCAATAACTTGTTGCCTCTGTCATTATGAGGGCAGGATAGCCAGAAATTATATGCATATTAAACTGGAAAAACACATATGTACACACTGCTTCTTTGGTGCTGTTGAGCTGTAGGAGAAGAAACGGTGTTCATCTGTTTTTAAACTTTTTTCTGCAAAACATAGGCACAGAATATTGATGTTGTCATATGTGCACACACACTATAAAAGGTCAACAATAATTAATTGGTTTTTTTATACCTGGCACTTTAATTTATCCTCTTAATACTTTTAATAAATCAATAGTTCACATTTATTTATAGAGCACATTTTATTCTTAAAAACAAGTCAAAAATGTTTTATTGTCAAATAAAATGTTCACCTGAAACTGCAACTTATTACTCGTAAGAGAATTTTAATAGGTGTATGTTGAAATAAAAGTTGTTATATCCATCTTAGTTTGGCAAAACCCCAAACATATTCATATTGCAGTATCAGCTTCAGAGGTCAGACTATTGCATCATAATCCTTGTAATAATCGTTTGACATGAGTAATCAATATATTCAAAGATAATACTAACAAAGCACAAGTCAGAGTCAAAACGTTTACATCAAAGCAATAATTGGGAGGAGTATATAAACCACTTTGAAAACCACAAGAAAACAGTACAACAGTCCACCGTGTTATCACTCAATGAGAGATACACCATGTAATACATATATGGTCAAATCAAACCATCACTTCGATCTGTCCATCTCAGTCAGATGCAAACTGGACAGATAGCACCTTAGACCAAAAGTAGTGTTGATAACAAATCACATTTTCTGAATTCTCTCCAGATACGGCCTTTATGGGATGGTGACAATTTCTATAAAAACTGGCAAATAGTCCAGATAATGTGATCAGGAGTTTTGAACAAAATTTCAGAGGCGCTTGGGTTCACCTGAAAAAGCTCTAAAAATCTCGACTGAAGGGGGGGGGGGTTCAAACCAACCACAGCTTTTAACTCCCCCTTCTCCTTTCACACCATTTCCATGCCCCATAAAAGCTTTGCCCCTTTATCTTACATTCTATTATTGGCCCAGCCTCCCTTCTTCATTCACTCTTTTTTAAGTAAGTACCTCATATACCACCCTGATCATCTGCTGCTTTGCCTAAAATTACATTTACTTGCAGTAACATAACCAGATGTTACAGGATATAAATTAGTTGCAATGTACCCCTCTAGCTTTCCCTGCCTTGTTTAGTCACTCCCTTTTTCCCCACTTGTTCCATCTTCTGGCCTCATACCTTCTCCTTTAATTGACAAACACTAATTAAACATCAAGCTGAAAGCACCAACATTAACTTTACATCTGCAAAGCTGATCTGAAATTCCTGTTCATTGTTTCATCTTTTCAGAAAAGTGGATACAAAGTCTCCAAAACATATACTTCATACATGGTCAAAACATAGGCGTGGAGGGGTTACAGGCTTCAAACAGTGTGTTGTAAAGGTCTCCCAAAGGTGCTTTATTTAATGCAGCATTCTGTTAAAAGCACACAGATGCAGCCTATCTCTCTTTCACCATTTGAATGCATCATTAGCTTACGCTCCAGGACTCTTTAAAGTTCTGTGAATTTCTCACTTCTTCCATTTTAACTCAGCATTCACAAAAACAGACAAAATAGTTGCCATGTGGTCATGAATAAGTGGAAGCTGGGGACCTATAAACAACTGAAAGATATCATGGCAAATCAAAACGTTTTCAGCTGTAAATACAGTGAATTATTTAATCCAACAGCAGTTCCAAATGGTTACGCGATTATAAAAACAGGCACAAAGACCAAGATAATCTAGATGGGTATTTTTAGTCTAATCTGTTTTTTTTTTTTTTTATTCTTTTTTTCTCCAAAAAACTTTTGTTGTTGGTCTTTGACTCTTGACCTTTGTCACTTTTGAGTAAATCTACAAAAACAAGTAAACCTCAATCAAATCTCTGTTCAAAACTTGAAAACAGAAATATATAATTAAACAAAAAGGAATTGTGTCAATGATTCAAGTTAGTGTCAAACTAAACAAACAACATTGTGTCAGACATCATGTGTAAGATTACAGATACTGACAATCAGTGGCTTTGATTAAAGTGTCTTTATCAGACAAAAGAGCTAATAATACCCCAGATCATTTATACTCCAGTCTCAGGGTTTCCAAAGCAGAGATATAGTGTTTGCACTGTTATTTAACTTTATGGCAATGATCATCAGAATTAATGCTTTTTTTTTAAACAAATGGTTAGGGTGGCAATTTATGTTAAAAAGAAAATTAAAATGAAAAACCTACGTCATAACAAATACTTTCTTTTTGCCTTACATACCTAAATACTAGATATAGGATAGTCACAGCTAAATATAATCTATATAATATATAATATAATATAAATGGTACAGCAGGACAATAAAGGGTTAAACTGAGAGAGCCAGCTGAGACGCATGTCTGACTGAAATCTTGGTGGTCCAGTGGCACTTATGGGACTAGCCTGAGAGATTTTGAGGAAGTGCGCTGATTTGCATGGGCTACTTTATATTTCCCAGTAGAAACATTCTCCTTTCATTTTCTGCACTCTGCAAGGACATCAGAGAGCCGTGTCAGTTAATAATGACCTCTCAGAGGGCTGGTAGGCGTTCACCGTCTTAATTATGGACACGTGAAGGGTGTGGATGCTCACTTGGTTAAACAGGGGTCTCCTCACTGCAGGACACCACCCTGATGACTTATGATCTATTCTACTTGTGGATCATTTGGTTTGAACTCCTAACAAACAAAGTGCAAAGGCCAGACACTAATTTTTTGGAACAGAAAAATATATGGCCATAAAACATATGGCCTAAAAGGAAAGGGTAAAAAAAGCCTGAATCAAAATATACAGACAAAGAACAGATGACTTTGGTGCTTGAGATACATCTAAAAAGAAGAGAAAAAAATTGTAAGCTTCATTTTCAATGATTTGCTAACCCTCAGACCTATCATGCTTTTCAACACATCTCCTTGCCTTCCTCATTTCTTGGCTCCTCCTTGCTATGATGAGGAGGAAAGATGTGCGATATGAGAATAGAGGAGCCCAAACCATCAAATGAGAAATCCATGGTTCCTTTAAGCTAGTCTAAAGGGACATACATATCAAAATACTGGATTTATACATCACCCCAACTGATAAAAGATTTCTGCATGCAAGGCTGCGTTTCCCCACTCATTGCTTGCTTCCTTCTCCCCTTAATGTGTGTGTAAGGAATTGGAAAATCCAGGAGGATGACTGAGGGGGGAACAATTTCCAGGTTGTCAGAGGTGAGAGGATACAGATCCTTTGGAAGGAACGGCATTATCACAACGCATTACAACTAAAGAAAAAAGTGTAAAGTGCTGTTATTTTCATAGAATTCTGTTTTGGTAAAAATGATCAGAATGCTAATTTAGCATAGTTTCAAATAATTTCTTTGTGTCTTTTTTTGGCCTGATGGGAACCTAGTTGATGTTGAGCAAGCAACACGTGATGACTGTAATAAACTTGAAGAGACATGTTTTTTGTGCTGTAGGTAAGATATTAGAAGACATGCATGCAGTCTGGGGGATTACATTGTTGTCTAACGCTCCTCATAGATATCATACATCTGTTACAGTAGTGCTTCTTTGTATATCCAGTGTCCAAATAGTATGAAACATGGAAATGCTAAAAAGATGGTTTAGTTTAAGAGTGAAAGGCAGTAAGCTGACTAAATCTCAGTTTTGAGCCCTGCTTTGATAGATGCTATGCCTAAATTATTTTAGGTGGCAAAGGAGGCTTTCTTCTTGTGTGGGCAAGAAAAATAATAGGAGTTGGTATATAGGGAAGCAATAAAACAGCTGTCATATACCTGGTGAGATAACAAAAAAGATGGTCAAGACAGAAAAAAGAAACAGGGAAAGAATAAAATGACTATGAAAGCATATAATGTAAATGGCAAACTGTGAAAACTTGTAGAAACCAGGCTAAGAGGTGCAGATTGCTGCTGTTAAAGGAGTCTTACATTTGCAGATGTCAGAGCTGAATGGTACAGTTCAGAATACAGGTAAAGACACCTCAGAGATTTCTCAGTTTATTAAGTGTGCAGACATGCTTTATTTGGACACAGCCTGGAAAGAACTAAGACGTTAAATGCAGCATGAGTTAGGAATTCTGCCTCTAAAACACACTGAACATGCAGCACAATCCCTAATGACTTTTCTCATTAATCAAGGTCACTCCTAATGTACAATGTCAAGTCCACATACATATATATATATATATAAATATGTTAAGAGTTTGAGCTACAGCTGGCAACAACTCTACTTTGTTTACTTTTCATTTCCAGTCTTTGAATTTCTCATCTTTCCCCTCTCTTTTCTTCAGGTCCACTTCATCCTCTCGTTGTGCACTCCTGTGTTTCTAGTTACACTGTATAGTTTATGACTTGCCGATAGAGCTGAGAGGCAAAGGTCTTGGAGGATCGCTTGAGAAAGAAAGCTGCTTTTCAGCTCTCTGGGTTGATTTGTACCAGTTCTGCACCTTTCAGATAGGCGAAATATGTCACCTGGGAGTTTGAGGTGATGTGTGGGCGGGGTGGATGCTTCTCCTGGACTTTGTTTCCCAAAACAGCCAGGGTGAAAATGACTTTACCATGTGAAGAAGCTGCAGTCTCTCCTGCTACGCATGTCCCCTTGCAAAACTGTCTCTCGTCATCTCGTCTTATTGTGACTTCCGAGGTTATGTGAAGACATTACTAAAAATAATGATCTTTATGGGCAAATCATAAGCTGGTTTTCATCTTCAGTCCTTGCTGGGGTGAAAAAGAGGCAGGCATAATCTGACATAGGTCGTAAAGTGTCGTAAAGTGTGTGTATCTGCATGTTTTGTAAAGAGCATTGGGAAAAACAGAAAGTGAGAGGAAAAAACAAAGACGACAGCTCCAGGTGAGCGTTCCTGGGGGCAGCTGCGAGTATTTTTCCCCTCATCTAGCAGTTCATGAAAAAAATAAAAACTGCCAGATGTGACGGTGGGCATGGACCCTCATCGCACACTGTAAACAGGCATGTGCAAAACCAAAGCTTCACATGTAAAAGAGACTCAAGCTCAACCGATGAGAATATGTGTGTGGCTCAGATTTACTGTATTCCTACTTAAGAGTGAGAGGCAGATCTTTATCGAGGGCACGTCCGTCTCATTAAAATTAATGTCAGATGATGTAAAGGGAGAGTGACTACATCAAAGAGGTCTGCAGGGAGTTGAGTAAATCTGGGTTTAAACTCACTACAACCCATTCATTTAAGAGATTCTACAGTGAGCCTTCACAAGAATTCAAAAATGATTTCTCTATCAAATAATCCATTTAGGCACATTTGTGTTCCTATTTTGTGGTCTTATGTGTGATCTATCTTTTGTCTTTATGGATTTTATTCATAATCATTATGAACAAATAAGACATAAGACAAATAAGAGGTTGTGTACATATGGGAGATAAGTTATTGCTATATTTGCTGCAAATCTGTGGTTATTGTACATCTGTAACTAATTGAGTGCCTTAATAGATTGAGGTAATTTCACACCCTCCTTGAAGAATCAACAGCCACACATTGTACCTACAGCTCATTCATGACCTACATTCCCCTTTGTTATTCCTCACATATCGGCACTGTGTAAAACCACTGGCTGCTAATTGCTTTCACATCACAGAGCTGCCGGGTGGATCTTGGTGACTTTCCAAGACCACCAACACTGGGACACAGGGTGTGCACATTTCCAAATGCATACCACCAATCACACTGGCTACATTACTGTGTAAGCCCATGCTGAGGGTATAGATGTAGGCTCCATCTGCTAAGCAACACCAGCAAAAACTCACTTTTAAATAACGCTTTTCTTTAAGTTTGATCCCACCCATGAGTAATCTTTGCATTATAAGTTAGGAGTGTTTGCTGCTTATTTCTCAAAACAGTTTTTGCAACAACAGAATGATGCAGCTCATTCAGCAAGCACCAGTGTCGGGACTTCCTAAACCCATTTACAAGCTTACAGTGCACTTATTAGCAACGGATTGCTTGTGCCAATTAAACATGGAGGGCAGTGAGCAGGAAATTTGTTCCTTCCTCAAATTATCTCACAGGTCTACAGCCAACACGGAGGCAGAATAAACACAAGACCACATAAAAGAGCTGTTTTTGTGCTTTCATATTATGTTTTTTTCTCATTAACTGGCAGTGCTTACAGTAAGCACTCAGATTTCATCTAGCTTCAGTCTATTAAAATCCTTTTTTTGGTCTGAAGTCTGATCACACAGCAGTCACTTGACTGTCAAATAAACACTGTCTGCATGACACCAAGTGAACCAAAGAAGGTCAACTGATTACAGCAGTTAATTTTAGCAATGATATAATGAAGTCTGATGCTTGGAAATGTTTTAATTTTAGTGTGCTAAAAATGTTTGAAGGGGCACATCTGTTTACTCACAAGTATGTGTGCATGCAAAAAAAAAAATAATATCAGGACAAAGGACAATGTCCATTCCTGCTCTGGGCGATCATGAGAAGCTTGAGCTGAGCAGCTGGCTGGAGTTAAATCAGGTTTAAATTAAAGAGTGAATGAACTAATAAAACTCAAGGGTGCAAAAGAGGGCAGCGGGGGGACAATGGGTCACGGCTGTCTGGTTAAGGACACAAACAAATAACGCTGAGCCAGACTATAACACGCTCCAGGATAAAACTGAACAGACAAGGACACAAACACCTCTCATAACAGCCTCCTTGCTTTGGTGAGGTTTCAGGAAGGACAGGAAAACATCAATACAAAGACCATATGGAAGCAAAAAGTGAGAGGAAAAGGAGGGAAGCTCAAACTAACTCTTACTTTGCCAAACTCTACCAGAAGTCAAAGCCATGAAATGACAGACGGCCAAAGCTGTTGAACGCTACCAGGAGTGGAAACTTCTGACTAACTCCAACATTGTTTAAAGCCCCCATTCAAACAGCCACGAATCACACCCACAACAATCTCTCGTTCCAAATGGTCATCACTAAGTCCATTCTGAATCAGTGTGTCCACCCATTGGTGAGCTCAAAGCGTCAACTTAGCATGTCAGAAATTAAACATGAAAGCCGCAGTGTCTTAGTGCAGTAGTGTGGATCTACAGGAACAGGCTGCAGCCTTCTTGCAAAAACATTGTTGCACATTGTATGCAACAGTATAAACATTTGTACATCTCAATGAAAAGCTCAATAAATACTCTATTTAAGTGTACTGTGATTGTGGGCAAATGTCTGAAAAGATGTTGAAGCTGTGCCATCTCTCCTTTTCTCCAACTACGATTGTAAGGTTATGACAGGTTTTATGTTCCACCAAAGATTAGTGTGAGACCAATGCTGGAAATCTGTTTTCTGCTGCTAGGAAATAACGTTGGTATGCACTGCTCAACAATTCCAGGTTTAACCCTGTAAAAGTGGTTACGTTGTAGGGCATGAATTTCACTTACATTTTAAGACTGTGCACAATTTTCATCAGTACAAAGGCTTTAATAGTGCACATAAACATGGGGTCTCAAACATATGTTCCAGTTGCTTCAATAGCTGGGTGAAATGGTTTAGAGACAGAAGGATGAGGAGTAATGAGCTCTTGTGGGGAAAGCTTAGCACTGCAGAGGCAGCCACGCAGAGGTTAAACAAACACGCAATGAAATCACGCGGGCCTAAGCCTCTTATATAGGCCCCTCTGAGGAGAGGATCATTGACTTTTGATAGAAGGATGAAGGTCAGGGCCACAAGTCCCCAATAAGTGAGAGCACTCTTTCACACAATAGCTCTGTGGCTATTTGTTATCTTCAGTTTTCTATTGTGTTTCACAAGTCAGTTCTTTCAGCTTTTAGAATGATACAAGCTAAAGTCAGTTCAAGCCTGCTGTCAGTCAAATGCCTCTATGAAAATATATTCTCATCTCAATAACATTCGTTGCCTTCTCAGCTTTCTCTGAGCTGAGCCAGGTCCATCACAAGCCCAACTCACCTCCTCAGACTATCAATCTTTTCATCCCTTTCTGAAAAACTACGATTGGACTTCTTATACTCTATGAAACTCTGTCTCCTTCTGTCTCCCGCTCCTGCTGGGAGTTGCAGGGCAATGTAGTTTCATTTCCTGCTCTGCTGAAATCAATGCTCTTTGAGAGAAGTAGGAGAGGGGAAGTAAAGCCCATGACAGATATACAGAGAGACAGGAAAATAAGAGTTAGGTGTGAGAGGACTGCTGGCATGCAAAACACAATCATACCAGCAAGTAAATTTAAACTAGGTTTGGTTCCAAGTCGGAGTCAGCTTTGATAAACATCTCTAAAGCAGCCGTTCAAAGTTAAAATATGAAAAAACAGCTTTAATGGGTAGACTCAATTTTCTCGTCAACACTTTATTTATTTATTTTTTTTAAGTTTGCCTCAAATTGGGGCAGATTTTGCAGAGGGCGAGGGCAACAAGTGTCCCAGTTGGGGAGATTCTCTCTCATACCAACTGATTAAAAACAGAGTTCACTCTTCATGAGTGAAGGGACTGAGGGGGAGACAAAAGTTGAGAAGGTATCATGAGTTTTGCCACAGCAACGCAAAGGCGGATTCTTGCTCTATGACTTTTCCGTAACCGTCCATTACCATTCCTGCAGATTTCACCACAAAAACCCAGTCGTTTAGACATCACACAGAACCTTAGTGATTCTACAAACCTCTGCTTAACCCATCTGGAGAGTCAGTAGCTCAAAACGACTGACTACATCCTTCCACTCTTTTTATCCACTTCACTGCACTCACCTTCTGTTTAAAGCAGACCCATAATATGGAGAGTAAGACTGCAAAGACATCAATAACTTTGCCATGGTAGAAGCTGCCCTAAGGAGAAGCCATCAAACTAATAGATCTGTGAGTGAATATGACAGTATGGTGACAGTCTTAACCCAGGATTGTTGGTATATTTGCATTGACATTTTTTTCGAAGTTGTGGTGAAGTTAAAGCCGAAAGGAAAGGGTGTAGAATAAATTTTACTTGCATGATTTATGAGCCATTTTCACTTAGAGATTAAACACAAAAGCTGCTACATACCCATTTGAAAAGAGTAAGCAATACCTCTTTGTCAGATTTTCTTGCAAACACTACAGTTTGCTACAGCCATGCATATCGCAGCCTTTACTGCTGCCTTCTAACAATGCTATGCTAAGTTTGCTTCAATTTCACGACAATTGCCAAGCTAGAATTTCGGGGGGGTGGGGGGAGTCAGATGGAATGACCGCACACAGCTAGTGCTGACGTAGCCAGAAGCCAAACCAGCAGTGGTTTGGTAGATGGACATTTAACTAATGGTACCCTCACAGTTGCAAAGTTCTTCAACTCAGGATTCCTTGGTCAATGTGGTCAACACAAGATTAGAATGGGTAAAAAGGGAATTTCTATTCAAGTCACATTGGTATGATTTTTTGTGCCCTTTTCTATTCATGGTTTAATTTGTGGTTGCATGTTCTCACAACAGCTTTGGTCCCGTTGAATGTCATTGCCACAGGACAGTCAAACAGAGCTCGTTTACATAAATCATGCTGGCAAATTGGAGCAATAATGTTTCCACACTGGTTTGCTCTGTCAGCAACATTTAAGGCAGTGCTCTTCAGTCTTATGTGAAAGTCTGAGATCCTCGGGACAACAGGACACTGTCACTAGTTCAAGGCAGACCTCTCGTGTCTTTTGTGTGATTTAAGTGGTTGGGTAAACACTAGCTGCTGGTGTAAGTGCAGTGTTTGCACAGAGAACAATGTCACAAAAGGCTTTGGTTGAACAAACACACAAAGGCCATGTCTGCGCTAATGCTAATAGTTTTCTACATTATTTGAGAACATGTCTACACTAAACCAGTAGCTTCGACAAGTGCATTGTTCTCCCTTCACCTCTGTAAGCCATTTCATGTGCATTTCCTGCAGCGTAAGGCCACCCAGTAATAAGGACAAAAGTGAAAAGATATCTTTCATATCAGTTAGTACTGGCACTGATAAAAACACACTTCTAGCAACACTTCTAGCAAGCGTTAAACATTTTTGCAAAACTGGGTGCATTGTTTTTCTTCAAATGACACCATTTCCATCAATCTTTTTTAAACGTCTGGTAACTTAACTAGTAACCAGGAGTCTTGGAAGCTTTTTTGGAAGTCTTTTCACAGGGGTTGCATTTCGTGGGGTAAAAATAAAAATACACCTCAAAGCAAAGGCATAAGAGTTTTCTCAATATAGTTTCTCACAGTCTCTCAATATACTGCTGAGCCCCTGCCTCGACACAGCAGTGATGAAGACATTCCATTCTCACATTTCAGTGGAACAATGCAATGTTCCCAATGCAACAATGTTCACCATACTTGTACTTATACTCTACCATAGAGATATAAAAAGGGTTCCTTGAAGAAAAAAGGTTTCTTGTCTGGGATTGTTGGCTGAAATGCTGCGAAATGCAAAACATGCATTAAAAACCATGATGTAATCATGCAAACTAATAGCTGACCTCTAAAATTTTAGTTTGAGAACCTAAAAAAATAAAAGCAGAACTCAAACTGCTTTTCTGATATGATAATGAATATATCTATAGATAGATATCTCAATATATATATATATATATATATATATATATATATATATATATATATATATATATATATATATGTATAGTGTAATTATAATAATGATTAATAAATAATGAAAGGCTTAGACATTCACAGCGTTAGAAATACTATAGCATGAACCTAAATCTGTTAGGTCGGCAAGCAGCCTTATTAAGGTGGAAGCTTTAACTAAAACCTATTTAGAGGAACTAATCCTCAAAAGGCAACACTTCTCAACTTCAGGCCACAACAGGATTAAACACTTCTCCCTATAGCTGCTAAATGCAATTACAAGGTAATGAAAGACCAAAGACATTCAAACACACTTTTCTCTTTATGTTATACAAGCTAAATAATATCCAATAATAAGAAGGTGAACAACACAACAAACTAATACTAATCCCTGAAACAAAAATAATAAGAATACACACATTAAAAGAGAAGGAACAAAGTTAAATCGCTCTAAACACAAATCATTAGATGCCCCGTAAAATTAAATTTCCTGGAGTCCAAACATTTCTGGTTTAACAATTCAAATTCCAAGAGGATTGAAGTTCCACATTACACAGAACTACATTTGTGTTTGTGTGAAAGCTTTGAAAACAAAGATAGAAAAAAAAAGAGAGCTGAGTGATGGAACTGCCAAGAACAATTTTGGAAAAATACAACTTTGAAAAAAAGACATGCAATAATGTTCTATTAATAAATGCAGAGTGATGAGTTTATACAAACGTCTCTGTGGAGCTGATGGTCCAGTGCTTTTGCTGCATAACCACAGCACCACATTTGCCAAGAAAAAAAAAAAAGAGGCTCCCATGTAGTCTCGATCATATATCAAGATCGATAATGGAAATTACAAAAAAAATATAAAAAATCCACTTAATCATCCATACGCGTAGAAAATATTTCTGCTTTAACTTGAGAAAGATACCTCTTGGTCATGTTAAAGGTGTCTAAGCAACTAGTATCTGCCAGAAGCCTGTATCAGTTGTTGTTTTTGTGCCCCTGCAGAGAGCAGGAGCCACTCTGCTCCCAGTTATTGTTGAATAAACGCAGTGTTCAGCCCAGAGCAGCATGTCAGTCAGACAGCCAAGAAGGGCCAAGTGGAGGAGCCACTGAGTGGGCCAACTGTAAAGACAGGAGAGGGATAAACACAGTGTGTGAGAGAGAAAGACAGAAACATACAGACAAGACGGTGTCAAAAGTACAGGAAAAAAATAAGCAGAGCGCCAGCATTGGTCTTTATTTGCCAGCCAGATAACAGGAGCGCCAAGAAGTTTTGATGTCATGCCCATGATGGTTGGGTGACAGAGGGCTGACTTTTTTCGAAGTTCCACCAAGCTGAAAGTAGTTCTGTGTGTACTAATTTGAACAGTCTTTCACCTGCTAAACTCTTCCGAGGAACACAGACAACTCGTCTCTGCAAATGACTTCTTTGGGGATTGAACAGTGGTCAAACAAACCCAGACAACTGAATGAGTTGTTGAATATCTTGAACTGTGATGGGTGATCACTACTTTTATTAGCTCTATAGAATAATCAATTTATCAGTGAGCATGTTTACATCACACACTAGGGGCAATGTATGAAATGAACTACTCTGAACATGCTTCAAAGTTTCATCTCATCTCTGTAAAAAAAAATAGCAGAGTAGCTTCCCTGCTCTTGTTCACATATTGTCTTTGTTTCTTTTGTCCAATTCTAACTTTAAAAAAAAATTTAAAAATCACTATTTAAGTCATTTAAAGACGATGTCTACGCAGTGAATTTGGCTACACTTACATGATGATCTCCCACAGAGAGAGAGAAAAGCAGCAGAATGACTCGAACGTTTACTCAGTCCACAGCATCAGATACACTTTGGTCAATAATGAAGTGAATTGCAAAGAAATCTGCAGAGTAATTATTAATCATTATGCAGACTTGATTACTTTTCATGAAAAGGGGTGAACATTGTTTCATGACCATCAAACAGACACAGGAGCAATACAGTAAAAAAGCTGATTAAGTGAAAACGCATTTTGTGGAAAATAAATTTTCAAATATTTTTGGCAGAGAAGCCCATAAAGTTGGAGGTATTTAATACCTTGGAGAGAGCGTGGTGTGATACAAAGACCTAACTGTGGGTGAACGGAGATCCGCCCGTCTGCTTGCAGTGGGAGTTTTTGAGGTCCTTAATGCTGAGCAAACAGGGTTTAAAAGATTTACGCCGACACATACAGGGGAACTTAAAAAACCATGTTTCATCCTAAGACCTGTTAAATATTGTGTCGCACAATGTCCACGTATTAAGCTGGGGCAAAGGTGGCAGTGGAGGACAATCGCAAATCAGTAATTTGATAAAACAATTATACCTAGAGCTCCAAGTTTTTTCAGTCCTTATGGGAAACTGATATGCTGTATGTGTGGCTTATTCCATTAGACTCTTAAAGTGTCACTTTGTCGTCAGCACACTCTCACACTTACAGCTTGCCTTACAACTGCAGCAAAGGACTCATTGTGTCGCGTGTATAAAGGATCGCAGAGAACATTTTTTATTTGGCAGGAGTAATTTGTCTTCCAGGCAGCAGTCAAAAGACATCAACACAGAAGGTATTGAGTGCAACATATAGAAAGCTTTTAAATGTGTAGCTGGGTATATACAGTGCAAGTCAATCAATGGAAAAACCAAATATCATTTAGCCAATAAATATATCCTGTTGTGCACTTTGGCGAGAAATAACACTACCCTTTTACAGCTTTTCAGTCCATAGCCTCAAATAAAACACTGTCACCTATGCACAGGCTTCTCAACTATGGCATTAAAACCTGAACCATTGTTTTGACCCCTTTCTTAATGAAGGTCTGGATTTCGCCCATAGCCTGTGCAGGCCGTTTTTTTTTCCTCTCAAACAGACTGGCCTCTTAAGCAGACAGTAAATTGCAGGAAAAAGGTTTTCATGCTTGGCTGCAGTTTGCAGTGGCAGAAACTTTATCAAACGCCTCACAACGAGGATCTGAGTGAACTGCGTTTAGTCTTTGATTAAACACTGCCTCTCCAAAGAACTCTGACCACGGAAAAAAACCCAAGTATGCTCCACTGAGTTCGATTAGTGGAAATAACAGAATAGTTCTGCCAATATTACGCAAACTCTGGAATTTTACACCACTTACCATTCACAGAAGGGCCGTTTCCTGACTTCATAGACTGTCGCTATACAAGGAAGTAAAACTGGTCATCCTCTCAAAATTCCAGACAACATGTTATCAGGACAAGACCAGCAACTCAATTACACAACATGAGGAGACTTTTTTTAAATACCTAGTTTGTGTAGTTAGTTGCAATCATTGAGGTAATCATGTTTAGGAAACACCAACCACAATAAGAGTGTAATAAAAAAAATTTAAAAATTCACTTAAACTAGTTATTTGATATCTTAAGACTTTTTTAATATTATTTAGAGCAAATGACCTGCTGGCTATACATCAGTTAAACAATTAGCAAACAATTTTCTTCAAATAGTTTGCCCTGTGGCAACACTGAGGCATGCTGAACCTTGGCAAACACATGTGATTAATAACAAATGGGAAGTAGGTAATAGCCAGAGTTCAATGTATAGTTTGCACACCAATGTTTTAAATTAGTGACATAAAACAGTGTCTGGCCGTATGATTTATGGCTACGTGTTGATTAAATTAACGTCTATGATTTTCTTCCAATTTGACACACTCAAAATGGAGTTGAGCCGTCTCAAAAAAAAAGAAACAAAAAAAAGAAAATTCAACCCTCTCCTCTCAAAAAGAGCCCATACATCTGTTTCACACATACAGCTCCTGCCACATTCTTCTGTGTCTGCCAAAAGCTTTTAGGGATGCACAGCACTTGATGGCCCGAATCTGCGTGGTGTGCAACGTGCGGAGTGGGAGTTGAGCTTTAAACACAGCAGTCATCTATCTGAAAGAGATGTACCACTCAGCCCATGACAGAGCCAAACATTTTCCAGAGCATCTGGATAAACTAGTCCAAATGATGACCACATATAAAAGAGAAATTTGTAGCAATATCGCAGTAATGAAAAGCACTGTGCAAACTAAAATCTCCAGAGCGACAGGCTGATCCACAAAGATTTTTAAAGGATGCATGAAGAAAATGTATGCTGCTATCTTTGTATCTGCTTTCTAAATATGAACCAAAGAAAATGTCAGAAGAAATAGACTACACAGATGGATATTATAGCAGCAGGCAAAGCTGGAAGAGCTCCTTCATTCTCAGCCTGGAAGGCAAATAGTTCTTTCCAGGGGTGAAGTGCCTTTATTGTCAACAGTGTGTCTTGTTGAGAACTATACTGAGGCAGTTCCACCCAACATGATTTATAGCCATTTTGAGTGTTATTAAAGGGCTAAATGCAACTCTAAACAGATTTCTCCTAGTTGCTGCCCTTCAGAGGACCGTTTACGTTCAGAGGTGAATGTATCATGTTCAGGAACACTTACATAGTTTATGTAGAAAGGGCACAATGGAAAACATTGTCGTTACTTTATTTTTTATGAATGTGTCACAGATTATTACTTAGCTAAAGGGCAGTGGCTTATAGAGGCCTGACTGTGACCCTTCTGAAAATATACTGCACCTACCTTATGTTTACATAAAAAGGCCCAACTTCTGCTCTGAGAGTCCTCTACTTCAGCTGAAATCTGATTTCCATGCTGCAGACCTGGGTTCAACGTCAGGTTGACAGATTAAGAATAAACCAATGTTGCACAGCTGGATTCGTATTAGGAAAGGCACAAGCACATGCAAATCTTTGTGTGGGATATATTTATCTTCCAGTTGTTAGCAAATGCATAAAAAAAGACCACCAAGTGTGGACAAATGAAGCAATGCCTTCAAGAAAAAATATCAAGATCTGTTCCACAGAATTCCATCCGTGTTTAGATTTGCCCTTGAAAGTTGATTTTTACGCCACTGTTTTTGGCAACTATGGCAGAACATAAAGGGGCATTAATTCAGGTCTTGCAGTAATCCAACAAACACATACCAAATTGTTTCCATGACCTGCTCACTTAGTTCAATCAAATATTTTATAAAGATTTAAGTGTACAAAAAAAGAACAAGGTCTGAAAGTGCATACAGTGTCCTAAAAACACAAGTCATACATAAGTAAAGGTGTGTGTTTTATCATCAATTCATGCAGCCGTTTCTGTGTAAAAAAAATCCCTTGATGTGGTCAAAGAAACCCAGATTGTTTCTGGAAATGCTGAAATCTTAACTACAGTGACAGACCAATGACCTCTGACCTTTGACTGACAAGCAAAGAAAAACAGACAACAAGGTTCTTTGGGCTCTTCTCATTTGCTTCCATGGAACAGCCACATTACAGACACTGATCACAGGGTGCTGAGCTACTCTCCTCACATTTGATTCCAGTTGAACCACACTGTTGTTCCTCTGACTGTTCCGATTACAGCAAGCCTGAGAGGAGACAAGACTTCCAGTGTTATCATCCTGGAAATGCTTCACATGCAGCCAAGAAAAAGTCAAGTTTGTGGACGTAATGAAAATAAAGAGCTTCTTAATTGCTGTCATTTTCTTGTCCATAACAATTCATTTAACAGTGAAGCTACATCTATTTGGATGTAGAGAAAAAATATCAAAATAATTATTCTCATCAGCTACAGATTGTATCAGGGAGACAGATAGTGACGCTTGTTATTCAGTAGTTTGTATTTTGCAGTGAAAGGGAATGCAAAACAAATCAGTTTTTCTTCATAACACGAAAGTATTAGCACATGAAATCTAATTTTCCGAGTGGATTTTACCGCTCCACTTTACAGCTAACATGGAAAAGATGTGGTCGTTTCCACAAATCACTTTCAAGATTCGCAAGTAGCTCGATAAGCATGAGGCTTAGCTCCCCTCCACTCCATATTCTTCCATGAAACTTCATTTTAAGGAGTCATAGCTAACTCGTCCTGTTAAGTATTGTGGATTAACATTCCTCTCTACCTCAGGGCAAAAAAGAGGCCAAAAGATACAGAGAAAAGAGATGGGAAAAGTAGAGCCACAGCAAAAAGCAAAATCTCAATCCAACATATACTGTACAGCATCGTTGTAAATTAAGACCGGAGGCATTTAGGGAGGACAGAGGTAATCTAAATAAACCCAGATAATCACATTACTACCCATCTGGATTGGGAGGATCATTTGATACAAACTATACCCTCAAAAGTGAAGGAAAAAAATGTAAATGCTTTCCATGAGCAGATTCATAAACTATTCATATTTAATTCAAACTGAAATCAATCAAACTATATTAGTCAACCTCACAATACCACACAGTCACAGTGGAGATGGAGGGAGTTGAAGATTGTACATAGAGTAGTCTAAACCAAAAGGGACGAAAAATTAAACAGGGGAATTGCCTCAGTGGGTTTGAAAGATTCATTTAATTGTGTCGTTTTCAAATGCCAACTCCATCCTCGTCCTATTACCTTTACAGACATTAATGACCGCTGCAGAGCTGAATGTGAAAAGCAGAAGTTGTTTGCCTATTAAATGCCCCTCCATGCATCCCTCATCTCTGAACTGATTTGCATTTGGGGGGGTGGGGGTTAGGCGCACAATGACTATTCAGCTGACTTCTTAAGAGTCCCCCGCTAGTCTATGATAGAGTGAAGTCTTTCCCCGTGCCGAGGCTTCAGAATGACAATAGGTCGGTAATCTAAAAACCAAAGATCATTTGCATGAGAGGAGAAGCTGACTGATGGCAAACAGCTCTGCTTTATATAGAAGCCACACAAGTTTGAGGAAGTTAATGGGATGATCTTAGGAGTGAAAAACAAACAGAATTGTCTTGAAAAATATAAACACAATGACTTAAAACTGTATTTAAAGAGCGATAGAGTCTATACAAACATCGTATTGAGCGTATAAGGAACATGCTGGAAGTAAATAAGAGTGATTTTTCGTCAAGATTGGCACATAGTTGAATGGAGATGAACCGCAAGTCAGCACAGCCAACAGAGGGGCAGATGAAGTACGGGGGTTATTTCCGAGGGAAGGAAAGGGTCTCGACACTCACCAGACGCGCTCAGGTCCAGGACACTTTGGAGGAGCACGGTGATCCAGAGAGCGCAGGCTGGACATCTCCAATGACGCTGGCTCACCGCTACCCGATTTGGATACATTCCTCCGGATCTGCGTTGAACCCCTGTACGGTTTTCACATCCAAAACGCACAATATTTTATTTCGAGCCCTTCCAAAAGAAATGAACGACTCAAAATTTAGTGCGTTACTAACGTGCGCGCTGCTCCCGTCACTCTTTCAACGCGCACAGGGACTCTCTGGATATAAGGACGTACGAGGAAAGACGTCTCCGTCTCTCCTGGTTTCTGATTTTCCTTCTCTAGTGCCCGGATCACTTTGCCCCGAGTCTGTGTCTCTCCCCAAATGAGCGCAGACCTTCCAACAAACTCCAGTGGAAGACTTGTGTCCACAGCAGCAGCCGCCATGTGGCTCTGATTAGACGAGTCTCGCCACCGTGTGTTCACTAAAAGAACTACAAGAGCCCAACGGAGGCTTTCCACTTTTTCCACCAAACCGTTTGGACAGCAACGTGTTTGTGGATGGTTTTCGTTTTTTAAAATGTATTTTGGGGACGGTTTTTTTTTTTTGTCACAAGCTCATATACTGCAAATAAATAGAGCTTCAAATTAAAATGTGTTAATTGCCGTTTAAGTCAGGACAAAGAGTGTTTTTTTCTTATGCTTTTGACTACAGTTCAAATAAATGTAAAGTTGAAAGGAACTTCACTTCAGACACGTAGCTCTACCACTATACGGAAAGCACAGGTGTATTAATTAAAGCTGTATTCCATTTAGCGGACGTCCTGCACTGGCTGGCTCAGTTTCATAACTTGTTGTGACATTCATTGGAACTCAGCCCATCATTAATTCCACCTGTGCATTCCCTACTAAGTACAAAGGTCTGCAGCACAAACAGGTCCAGATCCACTAGTGAACAACAATGAACTACAAGTTAAATTACAATTACTCAAATACTGAATTCCCTATGGTTTTCTGGGAAAGGGCGTTCCAGTTTGTTAATCAGGCACCCCCAAGCTAAATGTAGAATGACTGCAATCCCTAAATTTGTAATATGATCATAAATTTATCAGATGGGAATATAAGATATACTTGACCCTGAAACTAAGTCATAGTCAATATTTCTAAATTAATAAATCATATAATATAAAGAAAGCATCTCAGACCACTGCAAGCTGAGGAGCACTGAGCAGCCATTTTGTTCAGGCTGTTTCTGCTACACATCATTTACAAATTACAGTGTTTACAGGGATGAAAATATGCACTCATAAGAAAAAGCCACAAAGATATACCAATGATAAATTCGGTGAGTACGTGAATAGTGAATTCAACATGGCTATAACTATATTCTAAATTCCTTACTGCACTAATATTTTTTCCTGTATGTTCCTATATGTCTATCCTGTGTTCAATTAATTGTAAAAAAAACAACACCGTTCATGAGATGACTGAATATTGTACATTCACAACTATCTATAACTCACATATATAAAATTCAGGCACATTCTCTAAGTTGAGGTATTATCATACAGTATTCCCTGCCACTACAAACATTTTCATTTGATAAAATGGACAATAGAGTAATTTGAATGGGTAAACTGTTAATGGAGCTTAATTTAGATATCTGAATTGTATGATAATGATCCATCTGGTGCAGTTTAGCGTACCCTTTCATATCATATACATAAATTACCCAACATATTAAAACCACATTCAAATATTTAACTCACGGAAACTAATCTACTTTGCATCCATGCATTTCATGCACAGAGACAGATGGATGGAAGAATAAAGAAGTGGAGAGAAAAGACAAAGGTCTCTTGTGCCTTAAACAACCATGCCTGCAGACATGTTAAGCAGTCACACATACCCCATAACACACTTATCCAAGAGGTTTACAATTATTGTTAGCCCACCTCACTTATTCTGTGTAACTCCACACCTTGGTTCATTTTACCCAACTCACTCCTTGATTTTCACACATGCTTTGTCTCTGCGTGTCTCTCTGCACACACAGAACACTTTCAAAGAATAATACCGGCATTTTAGGAGGCAGGAAAAGAATGGTTGCAATTTAGTGTCTCTGCTTCTCCCATATTGTGACCTACATGTGCTCATTAGAGGGAAACATCATCATCTGAGGTATGTTTTGATCTATACGACTGTTGCTCATATGCAACAGGACTTTGCCACTGATATCTCTGATCTTTTCCAAGCCCAGGAGTCCAGGACATATTACTACCTCATGTAGTCCCCTTCCTTGCTTTTCCTCTATATTCTGTACACTCTTAGTAATCCCTGGAGAGATGCTGCTAACCAGAATCTGGAGATAATACCACTCAAGTTTCCTGTTGTGCTGTGTGCATTTTTGTGTAATGGTCTTCCATGTTGAATTTCATGCTGTAGACTGTGTGTCAGAAAATCTATATCATGTTCCTGGTCCACTGTTATTTGAGAGATTAAGACATTTTAGAAATGGTGATGGACACAAAGCAGCAAGCAGCCAAAGTTTCCAAAAGCTCTCAAGACTTGAGATGTGGTCAATTGAACATGTAAATACAGACTGCAGTTAATTTTTATAATGTATGACTGAGTGTTCAGTTTCACTTTTACACGTTGGACATAACAATACTTCCATGCCTGAGGCTGGAATACTTCAAAACATGACATTTTTAAGAATATAGTATCTCATGGCTCAAACTTCATTAAAAAACAGTCTCCATCGTCACAAGAACTTTGCCTGTTTTGAGTTTCAACCTCTGATGGTTTTGAGCTTTTAGATGACACCAGAATAAAAGATGTACATGATATCACATCACAGTTAATTTAACACTACAAAGGGTTTTGTGCTCCAGTGATATAACATAGTAAGCAAATTCAAACCAAAAACCTGTCAAACTGGAAAGGAATTGGACATGACTGCTTGCATTCTGAAGAAATGTGTGAGATGATGGTAATCATATGTAAGCTTAGTTTCCCCCTAAAACCCCCATTTAAATTTTCAGAGAAAGCACCCAGATCAATTTAACCCAATATGCATTTCAATGGTTTTCTTTGTAATAAGGAGCCCCAGAAGAGAATAAGGGGATTCAGCAGCAGATGGCTTAAGCAGTGGGCTGATCAAGTTATGAGATCATTTCTGACACTGCCTTATTTCTCCCCCTTGATGTGCATCAACTTCATTCTGTCAAAAGTAGGATGAGATTATTAAAATTGCTACCATGCACGGTGAAAGTCATCTAACTTTAATGTTAGGGTGGATTAGGGTTAAAAAGGTCTCTTTGAAAACCAGATCCCTGAGGATTTGTGCTGTAACCACAATACAAGGACGGCGAGGGTCTTGTTAGAAAGTTAGCAATGATGTCTTAGTCAATAAAGGAATGAAAGGATGACAAGGACAAAAAATATTCCAAAATATCAGCTATTATTCTTATATTTTGTTTTGCCTGATTTAAAAAAATCTTTTATCCCATATTATGAATAATTTGTGCTTTTGACTGATTCCCCATGTCACCCTTTGAAATATTTTGCTCATTTTTCAATCAGCAGATAACGCTGAACAGTCTCTGCCATGGCTAAGGCATCCTATAATAGCTGACAGACAATACAGGTCTCATTACAGCAGCTCCTGTCCAACACACATCTCTGTAAAAACCGTGCAGTGTGTGTGTCAGTGTGAGTGGTCTGAAGCATATTGCTGTAAGAGCTCTATAAGGCTGGATTGTGGGATATTTTCAAGGCCAGTCTTCTTTCATTAGAAGAAAGAAAATCTTCACTACAAGTAGACAACACCCATGTCTTGTAGGTTCAACTAGGGAACAACATGCAACATTGTAAAATGATCCAATTCCCTGGAATTTATTTAAAAAACATCTCACAAACTAAGGATACAAAATTTGCCTGGTCTTGTCCATGGGGCCTTAAATTATGTGGAATTTTAGTCAGCAGAACAATAACAGCATACAACTCACAATACATAACAGGGTTTGACTATGCATACCTTTTCCTTCACTTATGTATCTATAATCCATCACATGTGGAGTGGGAATAAATTGTGCAATGAAGTAACAGAGCTAAATCAAGTAAAAAGAAGTAAAACACGCCTGCTGACTATGTAAACAATCAAATTTGAGCAAATACAGCGTAAAACCTCAATGTCCACTTTCATCTTTAATTCTAGACAAAGATCTAGTAGCTTCTCCATCAAACACTCCACAGGACAACGGACCGTATAAGTGTGGTGTCTCCTGGAGTATTTGTTTTCTTCTTGATTTAGAGACATAAGAAGAGTCAGAGAGAGAACGGGACAGGATCCAGCCTCTATTCCAGCCTGCTTGGTTCAACCCAGTGGTCAGTGAAGAAATGTTCCAACTCATCATGCACTGTAACTGAACAGTTTTTATAGCCTCGCACATCATCTGTACACCCTGGCTCCAGACCTGGAAAACTGAGTGTGTAAAAGTAGTGATGATTCATGTGGTGCCTCTACATCTATTAACGTCAGCCTTTTTGGAGATTGTCTGAGACTTTGCTAACCCTGCACAACCTGTCAAAGCTTGTTCCATGCTGGTGGATGAGCAATAGATGATGTCACGCTTTAGAAAGGCAAGTTTAAGTTCCCTACTTACGGCTAGATAGACAGCAGTATGATCAAGCAAGAAACAGACCTTTTTTTAGGTAAAACATAAAAGTGTTGAGATGTGCCCTCATTTGCAGTGGTTGATGGTTTTATTCTAAGTGGACATGAATTTCAGACAAATTTGACATAAACTAGATTTTGCTAGAGGACATACAAATCAGAGGCATAGGCACCCCTGAGTTGTGCATACAGACAAAAAAGTGAATTCAGTTACACTGAATGTGTAAAATATCATAATAAAATGTTCACTTATTGAACACCGACAACTGAAATGAAAGGCTTTCATCCATCCATTATCTCCATCTATTCAAGTCGTGGGGTGGCTTTGTGCTCTCTCAAATGGCTGTTGAAGATACAAAAACTACTACTAGAAATCAAAGCAGCAGTGACATTTTTATGTAAGAGACAGGTAAAGATAGAATGGTTTCATCAAGTTTAACCTGATTATCATAGTTAATCACTGGGGATTGAGCCGAGGAAAAGTCCCATACAGACAACATTAATGGAGTATAACCTCATTATTTCCCTTAGACCTTATTCGAGGACTTTGAGAATGACGTCTTTGTCCCCTGTATTGCCCCCTTTTAACAAGAGTCCTGAAGAGGCCGTTTTAAAAACACACGGCTCCATGCCAGCGCTAGAGAAAGCCATTTGGACATCTAATAGCCAGGGACTGGGCCAGTTTAATGTAAGCCTCTCTGTGATTACCTGATGTAATGACAGCCAATCCAAATACAGCCTGTGAGCTATTATGAGCCAAATGTTATGCATTGCACTATGTCAGCTTGACAGGGTTTGAACAATGCAGTATGAAAAAGTTTCCTCCCTGTTCAAGCTCCTCGAGGAATAAAGAGGAACTGTTTAGGGCAGTTATAGAGCCCAAATACCCAGTACTCTACCTTTGAAGACAAGCAATCTGACTTAAAAGCCTTATCTGAAATCGCAATTGAAACAAAGATAAAATATTTCACTTTTAATCAGATCTAGCTAGTTATGGTCAACAATGCCATGTGAAATATGTGTCTCAAAGCCTGTGGAAGTGAAATTACAGGAAATGTAAATTTGCCGTAATAGTTTGCTGTAACATACGGTCATCATACATCAAGTTCTTTATCTGCAAGAAAATCCAACATGATTTGCCAGTTAGTTTAAGCTAAGAAACAAAGAACTATTTGCCATGTCTTTTTGTGCAAACAGTTACATTTAGTGTTGACTAAAGTAATTGATGCTGACATATGTGGCAGAAATCTCTGTATAATGTGGCGACAGCAATTGAGGCCAATTTTCCATGATGTGCTCAGAAAAACACTGAGCATTCCCTGTGCTGCGACACTCCTGAGATTCCAACCTCACAACAAATTACATTTTGCCCCATTCACCTCCAAACATTGGAGTTCAACATCAGCTCATCTGAATGTCTTTAGATGGAGCTTGTGTGATCTCTGACCTCCTAACACTTTATAACTGTAATAATTCATCAGATTTACAGAGACTATTGCATTACACAAGATTTAGGGAGGAAGAGAATTAATCAGTATATACATTGTGTACCTCAGGAATGTCTTTGGACAGGCACTGACTTTTTCAAAGTGCTTGGCTGTTCTCCTGAAGGCTTGGCTCACTCACAGCCCAACAAGATCACTGCGTTTATCTAGAGTAATTTACCGCATGTACAAAAGCTATCATAGATACGACCGAACATCATCTTGTTTCCAGTTTCTGTAGAGAATGTTCAATTTTCTTAATCCCGGTCTATTCAAGCAATTACTGCTGCTTCAGACACCAGCTGGTTTCTTTTAGGGAAAGAAATATACAATATCTATACATATCTGTGTGACAAGAAACGTAAAAGCAATTAAAGTACAACCAGAAAATTGAAATAAATAAAATGGAACAACAGTCCTTTAATGTAAGGCTCTTTTATTCATGATGAGTGAGTTGGTTCTCAAGACTGTGTTTGAGAGGCTATCCTGGTAGTTTGGAATAACACAGAAGGTGAAGGCACCAGGTCATTGTGGGAGAAAGTGGAGGCAAAGGGGTGAAGTTGCCCGAAATAGCGGGTTAATGCTCAGTTTAGCAGTTTCTGCATTAAATGATATGTAGCTGTAACAGGTCGACTTAAAATACATGAAACACACTCAAGTCTGCTTTTTTTTTTTTTTCTAAACTCGTTTTCCCTAAATAAACACAAATTCTACCAAGGAGACAAAATTTCCAACAACTTTTCCAACATGTTCTACGTGAACATGCGACAGTATCTGTATGTCAAGCAGGAGCTCATAAAGGTGTTAAGATATTTAGCTGACGCTTCAAGCATTTTAAAACAGCTCAATGGCTCTTTGGAGTCTAGTGCTGAAAGATGGCAGTGAATACATTTATGCAAAATCAAGTGCTCCTCATGTACTTTCATTCTACATTTTGAGTTTCCCTTTTTCATCCAACTCTATTCTAAGGAGGGGCCAATAACCAGGGATAGGACAGCATTCAGGGGCAGCTTCATTCTAAAGAGAGTGGAGGTATCCTGTTGCTCATGAGTGGAGGCAGTGTGGCAGAGGAATCATGTGATCACAGTTGGGCCAGTACGGCCAGTCTTCTCTTGGAGCTGAGAGACCTTGAGGGCAATGTCTACCAGAGGAGCCAGCATCACCTGGTTAGAGAAAAAACACAAGGGAAAAAGAATCAGCACCATTTATACAAAATCTGCAAAACATGAGGCTTCTTATGGCCCCTTTGCTGTCTGTTAATAGAAGAGGTGCCAAGATATTTAATATAGAGTCTTAAGAGTTGAAAAATTCTTAAAGTATTAAAAAGTTAAATGAGCTTAGCATAAAGACTGAAAGAACAGAGAGAACAACTTGCGTTGCTGTGATTTAGGATGGAACCTCTAAGTAGCTGAGATCTGGTGCCATCTAGTGGTGATTTTGTAGACTGTAACCAACGTATTACTTATCTTACCCTTACCTCCCATTTATGAAACAGAAACTACTGGTTTGTTAATATTATTCAACTGAATTTACACTAGAACAATTACCTTATTGTCAGATCAGTATAATCTCCCTGTTTAAGTCTTTAATTTAAGTGAAGAGATATGAAAAAAGTTTAACATGTCAAGTGACTTAGACTGACATTAAATTTTGAATCCCTCTAGATTCAAAGACCAGCAAATGCACAAAAATATGTAGCCTTTTGGAGGAAGTAGCTCATGTATTCGCCTTTAAAAGTTACCAAATAAGGGTTAAATGCTACAGTCCAACTATTATGGTACAACCAGAGATCTACAAGATTAAGAACATCATTTTAAAGATATTTTACACCAAAAGAATATTACAATGTCCATAATTTGTGTTAATCAAATCTTCCTTCTGGTCAGCCAACTGAGCTATTAACCCCCTAGACATTTTTCTGTCAGGTAGATTGTAAAGCAATATGTTTCTGCTCATCACTTTATTCATGGTGGAAAACCTCTGAATCAGACAAAAGACTCTGGTAAAACTTTTAGTCAACACCTACTCCCCTCTTTTTTTGTCCAACATCAACTCCCTGTCCACACCAGTCAAAACTACTTTATGAAGTGTCAGGCTGGAATACACACTAAATTTTCCCCCAGTGTTAAATCTCCCTCTCCTCATACGGGCCCTGATAAGCTGTCACAACTCATGACTTGGCCAAATCTCTCTATCGTCATCTCCAACCCTGAATAACATCTCTACAACTTTTCTTTTGGACAGCTCCAACCAAAGCAAGTCCTGAATAGTGCACATGAGTCCAGTTTTGTGACTCTTAAGTAAACCCTTGATTGCTGTAAACTGTGGGGATGATGAGGTGAAACACTACATTGATTTTTAAATAATCCCATACAAAAACGTCTTTTTCTCACTGGATCCAGCCAGCTGGGATAACTTGTCATTGCCCTGACCTGTGGATCCTGATAAATCTTCTGGGGATCCTTCTCATAGCTGTCTATGTAGAGCCTGATGGTTGCTCCCGCACTGCCTGTACCGCTGAGACGGAAAATGATCCTAGAACCATCAGTGAAGATGATACGTAGCCCCTGAGAGAGTGAAAGAGAAGCAAGAACCCAAAGGCCATTAAGAAAAATCACAATATGCAGCAAGTGGAGAACATGTGGAAGTATCATCAATGAGGTGCTATTACTCATATTGTTACACAAAGACAGCAAAGGGATGACTTAAACAGGGATTTGGCCAATTTCTGAATTTTGTAATGAATATTAATATTTCAAATAAGGTGAGATCACACAAAAACATTAAGATTAAATTCCTTTCAAATATGAGTGTGAGCTAAATACTTTTGCAGGATATTGTCTAAATAATGGGCTGTGATGATGATGATGATGATGGTTGGAAGACAGAGCCACCATCTTGCAAGCTCCTTACCTGGTTTTTGGACACACTGCCATCTACAGGGTCTGTGTAGGCAAAATTGTCAGAAATAGCCACCTCATAAGTTTTATCACCCGACGAGAACTTCTTTCCTACAAAAGATGGCTCAAACATTTGTGTCTCCAGATTCTTGATCATCTTGTTGGCAGCATCTGAGTCAACCTCCTCATAGTCATACCTGGAATTGAAATTGGATGAGGTTGACACAAGAATATAATCTGCTTTCTACCAGGCATTAGACAGGTGGGGAATTTAGCTTATAAGATAACTGCTTTAACTTTCAGTTGAAGTGACAGGGGTAAAGAGAATCTTCCCTCAGCTACAAACAGAGGAAAAATATATGATTAAACCAACATACAGTGTCTGAATTGTCTCATGCGCTGCACTCTCTTTCTGGCCAGCGGATGATGGCAAAACACTTGTTGAAAACCCAACATTCCCACATCCTCTCAGGTTTTCTATACACTGCAACAATGATTTTTAAAATTTCATGCCACTAGCAACATGAAATTCTCCTCTTTTGGGACTCAAACTAACATTTCACAAATCTCACAACTGGCACCACTCCTGACCTAGTGAAGAAGTTCCTGCCAAACTTCTGCCAGTGATCCTTCATGATCTCCTCCACGCTCTGTTTCCTGGTGGCTAAGATTGATAACCATGCGAGCACAGCCCACAAGCCGTCCTTCTCACGGATATGGTCCGAGCCTGGTAGGTTAGCAGAGAGAGAAGAGGGGGTGAACAAGGACACCGTATTGTCTCACTGGAATCCAAACTACACAAAGCTGAAGATTAGCTCTCACCAGTGCCAAAGCTTTCCTCTCCACACAGTGAGAGTTTACCAGCATCCATCAGATTCCCAAAGAACTTCCAGCCAGTTGGTGTCTCGTATAGCTGCATCTTTAGAGCTTTGGCCACACTGGAAAAGATTAGGAGGTACATTAAACCTTAAAAGCAAAAATGGCTCTGTGACTGACTGAAATCAATCAAGTAAGAAAAATGCTAAATTATCCGTTGTGTTTGTGTGTTTTTTACTTGTCCAGAGCTCCGCTGGTGGGCATGCTGCGTGCCAGGCCTTTGACACCAGTCTTCTTGAAGTATGGGATGCTGGTGATGTTTGCAGCGATGACGGCCACAGAATCGGAGGGATTCACAAAGAATCCATGTTTACCCAGCACCATGTTGCGGTCCTGAACAGTCGGGAAAAACACGGCACAGCAAAATCAGGATGAATGACCACCAACAGCACACACTTCCTGAGCTGTGGCAACAATTTGTTTGCATTTTAAAAGGCAGCAGGACAGTTCAGTGCTGGTTCTTCTGAAAATGCTACTATTCATACAGCAGATGCTGACTTACTTGGGATTTTTCTACCAATAGGATTTAAAAATCCTAAACGAAGACATCTCTGTGAAATTATTTCTCACAATTCATTGTGAGCAAAAGAATGACAGATAACCAAATATAGGCAACAGATTTTCTTCTTTTTTTAATCATATTACTTACACCATCACCATCAAAGGCGGCTCCAAAGTCATATTCTCCACCTTTCATGGTGTTGACCAGGTCAGCAGCATAGGTCAAGTTGGGGTCAGGGTGGTGGCCACCAAAGTCTTCCTTGGGGACACAGTTGACTGCTGAGTTGGCAGGAGAACCCAGCTCTTCACACACTATCTTCTTAACATAAGGACCAACCACTAGAGGGGGAAAGAGTGTCATTAAAAAAAAGAAGCCGTTGCATTTCAGACACTCAAAGAAAGACCAACTGCACCCTGTTACTCCTGGTGTGGCCGGTTTCATACCTCCATGCATAGCATCCAGTCGGACATTAATGTGATTGGCTCCAGAGAGAAGATCCTTCAGAGCAGGAAAGTCAAAGATACTCCTTAACATCTCAGCATAGGCTTCAACTGAGTCCACCATCTCCACTGAGACAAAGCCAGTTAAAAAGCACATTTCAGACCAAGGTAGGTGTAAAGATGTGGACATTTGCCAGACTAGTCTTCAGATAACAAAAGATGTGATCGAATCAATCTTTCAAATGACCAGGTCGAGTTTAAAAGTAGCGATTTGACATGAAGACGTGCATATTTTTAATCACATTTTATGCTGTTGGTATTACGACAATAAACTGTTTATAAAAATTATTTTTCTTTACCTGTGAAAGGCTTGAAAGTGTCCACTTCAAAGGTCTGCTTGCCAATCTTGGACAGATCCACTTTGAGCTCTGGGCAGATGTGATACTCCTGCAGGCTTTTGCTGACCTCAAATATTTTGTTTGTGATGCCCTCAGGAGCAGGTCCTGTGGACAAAGTAAAGATGCGGTGAGGAGCTGTGGACTGACTGATGTACTGGGTCAAATACATACGAAAAGCCTAAAAACAAGTGAAAAGACACCACGCATCATTTTCTTAGCCAATTGAAATGCAGGGACTGGAACTTTTGAGTCCAAATTCTTCTCACCTCCACTGGAAATGTTGTACTTAATACCAAAATCTCCATTGGGGCCTCCTGGGTTGTGGCTGGCTGTGAGGATGATACCACCCACTGCCTTCATCTTGCGGATCACACAGGAAACTGCTGGGGTGGACATAATGCCATTCTGACCAATTACAAGGTGATTAATCTAGAGCCAAAAAAAAGAAGACATTTCTGCACATGAACAAATCAATGCACACAATATATACACACTCTGAGCAAAGAAAAAAGAGAATATACCAAGGGAACAAAAAATTAAGTGTTTGACTTGAGGTATAGGAACATGCAATATGGGGCCTGCATATATAAAGACAGTTTTACAGTGAATAATCATATCATTTGACAAACCCTGGCCTGAATCAATTCATTGATTCAATTCCTCAGGATAAGAATCCCAAAAAACAGAGTGCAAGTTGTGACTGACATACAAACACAATGTTGTGATTGCCTACACTGTCATATTAATGCAGATACACCAAAAATCATAGTTTTTTTTTTTTAACGCCACAAACAAACAAACAAAGAGTCTCACAGCTCTGCTTGTGTACAAATCTCTTCATGGTCTAGCGCCAAAGTACATCTCTGACATGTTAGAGCCATATGAACCAACTCGGACTCTGAGAACCTCAGTTTTAGGGGCTTTAGGAGTTCTGGAAAGGAGGTTATCCAAAAATCGCATTGAACCTTCGCCCTTTTTAGGGTTGTAACCACTATCTCCATCTTAGTTTCTTTCGTGTAAACAATGGGGCCTCTGTGTTTGCAGCCAAGTCAATAATACCGACGATTTCTTAACCCTTACCCAAAATTGCAAAAACAACCCAAAAACGACTTTCCTGAGCAAGTTAAACCTACTGGCATAATTTACGAATCCTGTATGTAGCAATGCTGCTTTGCACCATCCGCGACTGAGGCAGAGTAGCCATCTCATGAGAGAGAAGGTTCCATTCAGTGTGGACATGTCTGCAGTGTCACAACCTGACCCAGAGCATCGATCGCTTAAATGATAGAAAATCCCACTTAAAAGCAAATATATTGAATGTCAGTCATGCATCTCTGCAAGTTACCGTGCGGCTTCTACCAAAGCTACAGACATTTGCAGGGCAACGTGACTGGCCAGACGGCCAGAGCAGTGCACGATAAAGCCCAAGACTGTCTGAGAGAACCCCAAAATGGCCATAAAACAACGCTGCAGCAGAACAGTCTCCAGCGTGTTTAAATGTCAAAGGTTAGCGGTTGATAAGCATGTGGACTCCTTCGTGCACTTGATACCAAAGATCACCGCGGTCTGTACTTTGCTGCATGCACGATACCCAACGAGACTCGTAAAGTAGTTTTCCACCAACACAGACAAAACGTTGATCGTGCCATGATGAAAACATGGCAAGTGATGGCAGGAATGTCACCCTCGCTCCAACAGACCGTCTGCTACTACAATGAGATTGCAAGAACATGTGAAAGTAGTTAGCTAACAGCAGTGAAACTATTTTATCGCATGAATAGGACCAACAAGTACCAGCTTGTTAAAACGGAGCTGGTTTAAGGGTTGGAGCCCTTGCTAAAAACCTAAAGGAAATTAAATTAACCAAATAGATTTTAGCAGTAATGATGACGTAAGAAATGTCATCACACATGACATTTTCAGATAGTTTGAGCTCTGTTGGTAGAGCTAGGCTGTTATTATCGCTAATAGTAAGCTATTAAAGTGCCTCAACCTCTCCCCTGGTAGCTAACATCAACTAGCAGCACAGCTTATGGTATATAGATCATTAAAGTTGATAAACTAGTCGGTTTCCTCGACATACACTTACTACGTAGCATGCTATTCATAAGCACTGATCTAGCTACACCCACTTGTCAAACAACACTGGTGTACATTAGCTTCTCCAACTGACCCCATTGGCAGCTGCAATTTGAACGATCAACTGAATCGCGTCTTTCATGAAAAACCTTCCATCTCCTCCCACCACCAGAGTGGCCGCCTGGCGCTCGGCAGGGTCGATGACAGAAATAGTGCTCTGGATGAAGTTTTCCGCATAGTGCTGGTTCTGCTGAAACACAGTCACCCTCTTCCTCAAACCGCTCGTCCCAGGCTTCTGGTCCGTGTACGGCTTGGTTTTCACTGTTGTGATTTTCACCATTTTTAACCCCCAGGAAGCACCCCGTGTGATCCGCAGTGTGGTCCGTCAAGGAGGCGACTGCAGCAGCGGCGCTGCTGCACGTACACGCCGAACAACTCCCCCTCACACACCCGCCCTCACCGTTTAAAGGGCAAGCAGGGACCCGGAGGATTTCTTGACACTCTGAAGCAAGATACTGTTTATGTTGGGTACATAATTGTACTGTAGCCTCCAGCAACTTTGACTCCATTCTTGGTCATTAGTAAAAGCAGAACTGGCTTTGTGTTGTCTCAAATATAGCATATGAAAACGAATAAAACAGGAATGATCAGTAGACTTTAGCCAACATGAGTTATTCCTGATTACCTGTTTTTTATTAACTGTCTTGTAATGATGCAGGTGTTCATTTAAAACTTTTAATGAATTTAGCTTGTGGTCAAAAAGGTGTCAAGTGTATAATTATGAGAGAAATGTTGTAATCTTTGGAAACAATGGAAATATTCCAGGATATTCCCTCTATATTCATGTTTGAAACAAAGTTGTAACATGAGGTCCCCCTAGGTTTTAAAATCCCACTCTCACAGAAACAATAAAATGGAGAAAGAGACAGAAGACAGGAGCTGGTCCAAATTGTACTTAACATTATTTTTTTATTAGAAGCTCCTGTGTCTTCATAGAGCCATTATAGTTAAGTACAACCCAACAGTGACCTTTTAGAAATGCAGGAACAACAACAACAATAATAATAATAATAATGTTAATATTTTGTTTCAGATTTAATTGAAGCTTGACAAAACCGGGGTTCCTTTAGGGTGGAGTAATATGCATACAAGGGTCAGTGATAGCAAGACTCCTTACAAAAGAAACTTACAAACAGAAAAGTAATTAAAGAATCAAATGAAAACATCTCAAGTTTAGCAAAATTATGCAAGAAAGATTCAGAAGGATGTTTATATAGAGCAACAATTTGTTTCAGTTATAAAAGGTGAACTTTGCAGGGAGAATGTTGGGACAGTCCAGTTCAGTTCTGGCCTGTTGCATCACAGTGTGTTTGATCATCAGCAAGTTTACCATCAGACATGTTGTTGAGAAAGTGCCTTTGTGTGTGTGGAAGTTGCTCAACTACAAGAGCAACTCCCTCACTTTTAAAATAGTTGTCAAACCAGCCTCTTCCAAATGATTCCTTATTCACAGTCTTGCCAGAGTAAATGGCAAATCAGTTTAATTTCACAATTAATGAACTCACTCTTCTAGCATCAAAATGATTTTATGAATAACAAAGTAGAGGTTTAATCTGGTACAAAACTCTGCAAACAAAACGCAATCAGTCAAGTGACACTACTGGGTTGGGAAAAGAAGAGCAGTCGAGGCTCAGGACATTAAATACACCTCATACGCCATGTGACATTTAGGTAGCTGGCTCTACTGTTTCAGCAGTGAAAGTCAAAGGGCAGATAATGGCCCGAGAGATATAAATAGGGGGTCACGACCGTACTCAACTGGAAAGTCCAAGGGCAAGTAAAGTTTAGACCTGACTGCAATGCAAAGGAATGCATATGATTGCCAACCCAAATCCTGACACCCCCAAATAAAAAATTTGGAGACTAATAGCTGCGCATATATTTCACGCAGTGCTGACATGGTCCTAAAGTAAAATAAGAAGTTGCCTACAATGTAAAAAAGCATGCGACATAGTTTGTATGATCTGGTTCACAGGCCCAAAGTCTTATTGTTTGACACCAACTTCTATTTTATTGTGAAGCAAGAGCTAACTACATGCCAACTTTTTGGCATTCTCACATATCCAACGGTACAGTTTGATATGTGATTTATTCAGATGCTCTCTGCTCTATCTCACTTTAGTCTTCTGGCATGCCAATGTAGCAAATAATTTAAACCCGATGTTGAAGTTACCATTCTTTTTCTCTTATCTGAATCATTTACTGCGAATCAGCACTTTCCTTAATCCAAAATAGTACAAATCTGTTGTGGGGACTTTCCAGAAGATCAAATAGTTATCCACATGATTGCATGGGCTTGATAATACAGTGAAACAGCCAGTTTGGGAGAGATCAGAAAAAAAGATTTTGATGCTGAGGCATTAATAATGAGCTCGAGTCAAAACTGTAAATCAACAAGCAACAAGTAAGTCGAAGAAAGTCTGTGAGAGCAATATTGGCTTAAATATATTTACATGAGATGAGTATCATATCGTTTTCAACTTAAAGAATGTAAAAAAAAAGTAGAAAAAAGTAGGCACTGATCACAATAAGATAGCTGTATGTTGTACCACAAAAAAAAAAAAAACCTATCATTTGAACGATAGTGTCATAATAGCAATTGAACTCCTGATCTAAACATCTTGTGAATTTAAAGCAATCATCGTCAAAGTATCAAAGGCACATTCAAGCAGGAGTAAATGAGGACAACGCAGCAACAGAAGGAGAGCACAACTGTTCAGCAAGAGGAAAACAACACTGTCTCCTCTATGAACTAAACTTTGCGCAACGTCAATCAAATTCCTTCATCTTAAGCTGATAAAGCTGTCAGAAATGTAACAACAGGCAGAGGTTCTTGGTTCTAACAAATGAAGCGCAAGTAACCAGCTCCACTGACTAAATGAAATATTGCAATGATCTGTCAATTAAACAACAATAATTCAAACTGAAATATTCAAGTTTATAATATCTACATTCATAGAATAACAATAGAACATGCTATAATCCCTCTTTTACCACATGTAAAACATTCACGATCAGTGTCTAATATAACACCTGCTCCGGAGGTACAACTTTATGTGTTGGGTAGTATGGTCTCCGTGCAGTTATATGTCCAGTCCTGCTTCTCACTGATGGGAAGTACATGTTGACACACCTAGAGGAAAAATATTCATGTTTGCATTGTCATCCAAGATGTCAAATAATCATTCAGTGTCACTAGATTTATGAGTGGAGACATCAAGTCTGGTATTGTTTTTGCCTTGTATGTGTGCCATCATGGCAAAATGTGCCCCAGGTGACACTTACTGCAGCAAAACCTGCCACAGAGCACAATTCTTACTACAGAAAGTAGTTTAGTGGTTAAAGTCAGTCTGCAACTAGACGTCATGGTGAAAGTATTGCAACGTTTAAGACGAGGATGCTTTTGGATTTGAATGTGGCAGAGAGGAAAGCTCGAAAATCTTGAAAAAATACAACTTGAAAATCCGTAATGCCATTATGCTAACAAAATCTTAGACACTGTGGAAAATATATGTGCATCCACAATCTATGTGTGTGTGTGCGTCTGTGACTGTTTATCCAAACTTCTTCAAAGCAGATGTAATGTACTGACTTTGAAGCCCTTTGAAAAAGTAGTTCTGATATTTGGCTGAAAATATAGGAACTCATTTTTCATTCTACTTTTACAAAAACATATGAGCTGCGAGTGAGGGAGTCAGGGAACATCTGTAAACTGTAGCAGTACCATCCCCCACCACAAGTAAGCTGACAAACTACTGGAAATTTGTGTTACACACTGAATATATTGTGCACACATTGGTCTTTGGTGGTAAATTAAATTCAAGCTATAATAAAAGGCACGTTTCCATTTGACTATTAAGCTAACTATCTTTATTCTTTTTACTATAGTGTGAATGTCAGTCCCACACAGCAAAACTGTGAGTGTGAATTCTCCTGCAGACAGGTAAATTGATCCATGTCTTCTCTTTCTGTGTGTGTGTTGTTGTGGTCAGTGTCAGAGCCAAGTGTTCTGGCTGTTAAACAAACCGTGTCCACTCTTTCCCATTCTTTGACACAGGCCTGAAAGCTGGTTAAACCCTTTCTAATTGCTCTCAAAGGCCAAATGTTAATGGGTTTAGCATTTTATTATCGTTGTATAAAGGGCATTGTATAAAAACAGTGTTCTTATAAAAGGGTTTACCATCTTAGTCCTGGCTGGCACTTCTACAGCAAACACAGTCAAGCCTCTGCTGCTGCAACAGTTCCTGCTCTGCTCGTTGTTTACATGAACGGTCACTTTCTGATTGGTCTGAAAAACAAAGAGAAATGGTCTGATTGGTCTGAAAAACAAAGAGAAATGGTCTGATTGGTCTGAAAAACAAAGAGAAATGGTCTGATTATATCACTTGAAATGAGTGAAAATACAGACTTTGTTTTTTAACAGCTAAAAAAACAGAAGGATGAATAATCTGATGAGGACACAAAAATACTCTTTATGAAAAAAACTAAACAAACAGAAACCAGCTACGGGGTAAGAGAAAAATAAGTCAAGATAAGCAGGTTAAATGTTTTCACTGTTATGGAGTTCCTTTGTATCACTATGTCATTCTCTCAGAGTAGCTCCAGTTGCCAAGAGATCGGATATCCTTGTTGCATATCAATGGCAATTAAATGAATGGTCTCTGGCCGCCACAGACTGTAGTAGTTGACTGGACTGAGACTTAGCGTTTAGGTCTTGGAAAGTGTTTCACTTATCCTTACTGACTTCTTTTCAATGGCCATCAGGATTCAGAGCTTATTAAAAATCCTACAAATACAGGATTATATGGAATCAGTGATGCTACATGGACTTGTGCAACATTTCCCAAAGTAAGAACCCTCACTGCACAGTCAGATCATTTCAAACTAGGTTTGAAGTCTACCTTGTTGGCAATGAGGGAGGAAATCCTGTGCTCTCCTCTGTAGGTGTAAATGAAGACATTGTCATGCCCTCTCAGTGCTTTGGCCCCTGTTCGAGCTGTGATGGATTTCTGGATGGCCTGGTTCAGGAGCTTGGGTCCAGAGTCCATAATGAGTGGCTGCATGGATGGCTGAGTGGCTTCACAGTACACATCTACCTGGAATGGACACGTCTGACGGAGCGGGAAGGAAAGTTCCATCATTTAGTAAAAGGAAGCGTATTTGAGTTGAGTTACATCATACCAAAACTGAAGCTTGTATGTTTTCTAAGTGAAACCAGATGTCCTAACCCACCTCTACCAGTTCCAGCACACGGTTGTAGCCCATGGCTTCCAGGGTGACCCACAGATCTGCAGGATCTCCATCTTTCTCTGTGGCCTCCATCAGGTTCAGCTCCATGAAACCCTGTCGTGTTAGCTGGTTCTTTCTCATATCAAAGTTTTCTGCCCCCATAAAACAACTTGTGAGTTTTAATGGGTCATTCACATTCATTTCATAATACATTAGAATTGAGAAAACAACTTTCATGTGATGATTACCTTTGCACACAGCCCAAGCATCTTTGTCACACTTCTCTCCACTCGTCCTCAGCTCAAAGAAATTGTATTCCTCCAGACTGAGCAAACCATTTCCATCCAAGTCTATTATGTCGAAGATCTCAGACAGCACCTCCCTGTGGCAGAGACAAAATATTACAGATACATGCCAGCACGGCGCTTTGGTCCATTCCTCTGCCTCTCTACAACACATCACATGTATCCATAAAGTCAGACTTTTATTCGACCACTGTGGTAGCGACAAAGCTTGTGAAGTAAGGCAAACTTTTATCCAGGCCTTGATGTACATTTAGTGACATCTGGTAAACCTTTGTTATCAGTTGTTTCTGGATCAAACCAGGCTCACCTTAGCTCCCTGGTAAGATCTAGTTCTCCAGTGTCAGTCCTGTAGACTAGTTCCACAGGTTTATTCGAAAGGCTCTTTTTGCTTCGTTTCTTCAGTCTACAACCACTGGTGAAGGGAAGCAGGTGGTACGTCCCTGCCTTTAATTCTCCTCTCCAAGAATACTTCTGCAGGAACAAAAGGGTTGGATGGTAAATTAACCCAGGAAATAAATCTCCTGGAAGATACAGAAGAACAATCAAGTTTCACAGTTATTATGTTAGAAATTGCTTCATCTTTTATAATCAGGGCTCCCTGGCAGATTGCCAGGAGACAAACATTTTCATCCTTTGACTTGGTAGCTTAACACATGTCATAATGTGCCTCTCTTTAGAAACACAAACATACTTCCTTGTCTTTTGATTCAGTGAAACACACTAAAGTTGAGTCCTCTTTGGTTTCACCAGCTGACAGGACGAAAAGAGCCATGTCCACTGCCATCCACAATGAAGACTTGTCTAAAAAAGAAGAGCAGGACAGTGGGAACATGTTTAGATTTTGACAGTTTACTAAATATACTTCTAAACTACATACGATTTCACACAATAAGAACAATACACATGTATGTAAATGTTTATTTTAAAGCTGAACATTCTGGCTTTATTAGACATACCTCACATTTATTTTTTTATGAGATTGATGTAACTGTTCTTTGGTAAAGACATATCAACTCAATGGCATGGCCTGCAAACAGTCTGGATCTGTCAAGTCTGCTGATCCCATATCTTTTGAAAGGTGTTGTACATCAATTCAATCTCTGTGATTGCGTGCTTCCATTTTATGAAATATACAGCACTCTCCTCATAAATTACCCTCCACTGAATGGGAACAAGGTCTGACCTGACGTAACATGATGTAAAGTACAACTAAATGGCACACAAAGGATTTCAGTCTTCTTTATCATCTCTTTGTTTCTAATTCACATTCTGAAACTGGAACAATACTTTATTTGGTGTCACAAACAGTGGTAAAACAATGGCACAACAGCAGTCCAGCAAGATAATGACCTTTTTGTCCATTTTTATCATCACATTTGATGCATATTTGAAATCAGACTAATAGTGCTTGAACAAACCAGGTCTGTGGCTGAGGCTCAGGGGTTGAATGGTCAGGTAGACATCGGTTGTCTGAGAGACATGGAGTTGGTACTGCAGAGAGCTGATACTTCCATCATCCTCTACAAAGAAGCATCCTTTCATGCAAATGTGCTGCCAGTCCTGAAACGGTGGGAAATATTTCTGCTTAATTAACAGAGCCTTTGCACTCATACAAACCAATGTAATGAGGCTAATAAACCAGGGAAACAACCAAAACCCAAACTAGGATGTTCTCTCATTCAAGGGCTTTAAAATCATGTTTAAAAAGTACATCTTGTTATGTGCATCTTAATATGTTACTCTATGTGCTGTCTTCATTCAGATCCTGGCACAATTACAACAAACATTTTCTTATTTGACAACAAAATGCATTTATTCATTCAACAGAAACCAAAACTAATCTGCAGTTCCTATTTAAAGGAGGATTGATCTTGTGACAGAGGAGGTATATTTTGGCATGAAAATGTGAATTTCACAGTTTCTCATAACAGTGACTCACTTGATGAACAGCAACTGGCATTGTGATAATTACCACTTCAGGGGACATATTCATTACTGCATGGTCAATGTCAGCTCAGAGGCGTGAAAGCACATGTTATACTCGTGCTAATCCAGAAGAGGGCAGAAGTGTCACACTGCGTTTCTGCTGCAGGCTGAAGTGAATCGCCCTCTTGGACCTGATATGGCAAATAGTCCATTTAACTTTGATAAATTCAGCATTTTCAATCTTGAGCAAGCGCTCATTCAGAACTGTCAAGGGGCTACTTTGGCAATATTTATGAATCCTGATATTTCTTTCATTTTGAAATCCTGTTGTTCCTGTGTCTGGCAGCACAACTAAAATGAGGTAATCATTTGAAACTGAACAGGAACATCAATGCAAGGAAGTTTTCATTCCCCTCATTGGAGACACATTAAATGAAAACACAGTTGATGTGGACACACAGAGAGAGGACATTGAGGCCCAAGTGAGTCTGGAATAGGCTATATATCCTTTTAGTGGATAAATAAATCACCAAGTTAAACAAAGAAAGTACCATAAAGTCGGAGCGTGGCACTCCTTTAGAGAAAAGCCATTTTCTCAAAGTATGGGAGAGGCATAAAAGATCAAACCATAACACTTCAGTGGTTTGTCCAGACAATATTAAATGAGGGAAATGCCATGGGCACCCATCCACTGCTTAAGGACATCAGAATTAATGCCCCCATAGAGAGAGGGTCAGCCTGCAGACTAATACAGGGGCTGTCACCCACTCCGGCCACAGGTCTGATTTACTGTTTCAGAGAGAGTCGTAGGACATACAGCCACACACGCACACACTTTCAATTTTCTTACTGCCTTTATCTATGCATAACAAATGCTAAGAACAAGTAAGAATAATCCTTCCCATGCAGATTTCTGCTCATGAAGGTATTTTCAAGTCACACAATGTGTGTTATAACTAAACATGTAAGCCTCCACTCACCACATCGCAATTATTAGCCCTGGGCAATACAGGAAACAATATGGTGAGCAGAAGTTTCCTCTGAGGTAATCTCTGGACGCACATTCTTTTACCTCAATGATGTCTGGCCCGTTTCATTCTCAACACCGCGCTTGGACCCTAGAGATGGAGCATGAGGCAGCTATATTTATGAAGTTATTTATTTACTTTGTTCCTTGCTGTAAAGCAAACCAGCCAGGGTTAAGCCAAAAAGACTGAAAACAAAGAGTGTGGGATCAATACAGTGCATGTCTATACATCCCGCGCCAAATCCGCCCATCAAAACCGCTGCACGACAGTGACACTGAGCGGATGCAAGGTCCCTCTTATGATGATGGGTTCCACACATAATACGACATACATAGATATGCAGTAATTCACAAACTGTTTAACTTTAAGATTGATAATACAGCATTTTCTTGATTAAGGATTATAAGCATGAACTGAGTTTTCAATCCTTGAATAATCATAAAGACATTTATTGACATGAACAATGTCTTTTCATTATCTTAGGGAAACAATCTTGATTCAAAGACACCATGCTTCGCTATGGCCATGTTACTGCAGCAGCACAGAAGCAACAAGCCGAACAACAGCTCGAGGGGGGGCCTTTCACATCTGTCGTGACAACTGTAGTTTGGGAGTAGAAGTATCCAGTTGGCTACATGTCTCTATATCCAACAGACTGCACCTTGAAGGCTTCATTTAAGTGGCTTGCCTCTGAGTTTTAGAGCCACTAGTTTTTAAAGTGAAAGTGGTTCTAGACCTGAGTTTTTGAAGGATTACTGAAAAATATCCATATTCAAATTCTATTAACGTAGAGCACAAATGACAAG
This sequence comes from Leuresthes tenuis, assembly GCF_036924035.1. Lineage (NCBI taxonomy): Eukaryota > Metazoa > Chordata > Actinopteri > Atheriniformes > Atherinopsidae > Leuresthes > Leuresthes tenuis. The sequence continues at coordinate 8,174,073 of NW_027325361.1, read as the reverse complement.
TCAAACTTTCAAATGATAAACTGAGGAAAAAAAAAAAAGCATTGCCAATCATTTAGTTAGACAGTTAATCGTTTTGGTTGTCTAATGAAACAAAACTTTGCCTCCTTTGCCAAACTGCAGATTTTTAAAGGGTTTGTTGTTTTTGTCTGGAGCAGCAATGTTCCAAAGACTGAATAATTCACAGAAAAATAAAAAAGTTAAGAATGTAATAATGAAGAAGAAGAATTCGCTAGAAAGTCAAAATGACTTTAGGGGGTCACCTGTAAACCTGGAGGCTCTGGGATTTTGCCGGTCTTACTGCTGCTTATTGTGACTGAGTTCGACAGGGACGACCGTCTGCTGCGTGCAGAGGAAGGACGGGAGGATGACCGGCTGTCTAAGAGGAAACACAAACACACATGCACCCGTCAGAAACATGACACAAAATTTAGAAAATGCTTGATTTACGACTGATACATTAAGTGCAGCCCAAGCCTCCCTCCACCCAGTGTAAACACTTTCAAAAGAGAGATGAGATGCATGACATAACTCACACAGTAATCTGTTTTCTAAGAAGTCTATTACAAAGTTCAAGAAAGAACGGCTACTTTGCATTTGGGTTCCAAGAAAGTGTGAACTCAAGTTCAAGCTCCCTTTAATTAATTAGAGCAGCATTTTGAATAAAAAAAATGGCATAACAGCGCCCTTTCAAATCCATTATTGCGTGCAACTTTCTTCCTTAAACACTAATTGAAGCTAGAAAATATCAATTCACTAATGAGGGGCCTGATTGTTTCTAAGCCTGGGAAACCAGGAAGCAAAGTAATCTGACAGGCTTATAAGCAAATTACTGTGGCATAGAAACAAATAGACCCACTGCAATAGCATTTAATCATGGATCTATTCTATATTGATGGCAGTATTGTAATCAGGAGAACCAAAATGTTGCTCTTGTGTGAATTTGGACAAAGATGGACTGAAATGTGGGCTAAAAAAAAAGCTTTAGTGTGAATTTATCTTTAATGTTAAAGAGTATTATCTCTTCCTTCTTATGGAAATGATCTGAGAAAAACCATGAGGCAAACACCAAAAACATTATTTGTCTTATCAATTATTTGGAAAAAAAAATAAATCAGCTAAAAGCATCAAAGTCCAGTACCAGTAAAATGTGTATTCTCTTTTTTTGCAGACAAATGTGAGACCAAATGAAAAGTCAAAACAGTCTGTGAGCTCCAAGAATAACCAATTCCACATGTGCGATCATGCAGCATCGCATGTCAGAGCCTTGTTAAAATGTAACAGGTATAAATCAATACATGGGAGAGGCACAATAATGTGATAATCCCGACTACTATCTAGAAGCTCATTTGTTTTTGCAGCGGTGGGTGACTGGGCCTCTTCTCTAATCCCTCATCACCTCCCCAGTGAGAAATGGTGACATCCTCTGAATCAATAACAAGAACATGGACTGACCACTTAAATCAACCCCATTTATCATCTCACTGTGGGCATGTCCGTGGCTTCCTCATCCTGGAACTCAGTTCTTTAAAGCCTTTCTTCACCACTATGGTGTTAGAGCGAAAAAGTGGAGCTTTATGTCCACTTTAATGAGATAAGTGGCCAAAGTGGTACAGATTGCTCATGTCTGTTTCAAAAACTGACTTGACTGGATCCAAGTGGAACTAAAAGAAGACTTTTTTTGTGCAGACAGAGCTTTTGTCAATTGTGTAATGGCAGAAATGATTACCCATCTGAAAACACTTTGATGTCTCCTCCCTCCAAACAAGCTGACCTAATTGTGTGGCTATTATGATATATGGACTGCCATAGTGAGGTGATTTGTCATATTAGTGGTGAAAAATTGATCAATAACTGAGCTATTATTTATTCATCAAAACCAATCATAGAGGCATACCGGGGCACTGAGAGTGCATAGGTGTGCATCCAGACATGGAAACTTGGAATATACCTGATGTATGAATAAAAAAGACCACTTTGGACATTTAGTTACTGCCCCACAATGAGACTTTTTCATTAAAAACATACATACTCATCTGCTTCATATGTTGTCCCTTATGTTAGATAAGTCTAGTAGGCCTCAAGGTACCTTTCTTAAGTGTCGAGTCAGATTCTGCACCGTGAGTGGCCACCACTGCTGCTTCTGATAGCACAGAGCTCTTTGAAGGGCTGTATGACTGACTGCCAAAGTTCTGCTTCTTCAGCTTGGCATCGGCATCAAGCTTGTCCAAAGCAGCGCTCTGACACTGTTCCACTGTAGACACAAACAACCTACAGAACTGACAGCAACAGGGAAGCAGGATGAAGAGGATGAAACATGAGCAATGTTTTGGGCCAACCAGGGGGGGTAGAAATGATTATATTCTAGATGGAGAAAATGTTTAGACTAAACATCAAAACAAAGCTTTGCAAGAAACCACAGAGAGATATGAAATATTGTATCCTCAGCTGTACTGTTTTTGAAATGGTTCAGAGGAATGTTCTGTTGCAATAATTAACAATAAGGCTGGAAAAAGTTCAACTGCTGCCAGCGACCACTTTTGGTATAAATATACCACAATCCTCAATCCTTTTCAAAGGTTTTAGATAAAATATGAACTGCAGTGTAGTTTTGAATTTTACAGCATTATGTAAGTTGATCAAATAGATTTATTGTGTCAACACCTCACACACAAAGAGGAGAGAAATGTACTGGACATAAACTTTTTTTCCATTTTCTTTTTTCCATACTCTGGCACATGAGATTACCTGTATACATAGTAAATGTAGTATACACAGCAAAGTGGCGTTAGGATCAGTACAAATTACGTCACACTTTTATGCACTTACCTCTGCGTAGTCAAGTTTTCCATCTTTGTTGATGTCAGCTAAAGAGAAAACAGCATTCACTTCCTCAGTTGTCATTTTCTCTCCCCTCTGTAAGATTTCATACATTTAAAATTTAAAGAAACCTTAGAGACTAAAAAATATATCTACTTATCTTGAGCATGAGCTATTTACAGATTATTATCATTTCATCTTCAGGCAACTTCATCAGTGATGTCTTAAATTAGCCCCCTTTTGCTTCAAAAGTTACATTGGCTGGTTGAACTATGAAAGCAACCCTCAATTTATCTTAAAATAACAAGTAACAAAATTAAAATACTGAAACAGAACCCACTTCATAGCAAAATCTGTTTTATAGGAATATTTTAGTCTACTCACAGTGGTTAGAGCCTTCTCCAGTGCACTGTGTGAGATGTAGCCATCGCCATTTACATCCATCTTTTTGAAAGCTCTCATCAACTCTGCCTCCTCAGTTGCCCTCTCACACTTGAGAATCTCACAGAAGTCATCAAAGTTTAGTTTAGACGTTTTAGCATTCCAGTATTTACTGAGAGTGGCACGGGATGGGTTTCTCCCAGCCAGCTGGAGAACTGAATAAGAAAAAAGAAAAAAAATTCTTCAAGTAACAAAAGAAGGGGACCAGCAATAGCAGCACAGCACCTCCAAAACGACAAATTCACAGCAAAACCTTTGTCTCAGACATTTTGATTGAATAGAGTCATGGTATCCAAAAACACCCATGAAAATCCGAAAATATTGGTCTAGTGTTCTCTTATGCTTTTTTAAAGGACAATCAGAAATTGTTTAAATGTTTCCCTTCTATGCCAGTTCTTTACTTTCAAAGGACTTATGAGACAGAAGGAATTTTCTTAAGATACTAGAAAGTCTCCAATAGCTTTGAGGTAATAACAATAAACCTAAAGTTACTGCAAAGAAATTCAAAGCATCAATTGGTGCCGTTCACAGGGTGCACTCACTCAGAATCCGCACACTGTGGTACACTCTGTCCTGAATGACCAAAAAGGTTCAAAATTAGAACTGAAAGCCAACAAATGCACTGCGTCTTGTTGAATGTCTTTGGACTCCACACAACCAAGGTGGTTTCCTTCAGAATTTTGACAGTATTGCATGTCAAAGTTAAATAAAATCTTTACTACAAAACATTTGAGATATATTTGTACTTTCACAGGGTACTGTACTCTATGGTGGGGAAAAAAATAGAATAAAAATACACTCCAAATAGATGCTGAGCTGTTAACTAAAACAGCCCCCCTTCGACATTAAGTGTAGGCTTTTAGATTAGATTCATACTACTCCTTATACTGCTAAACATAAAAACTAATAGCAGTTAGGGTACTTCTGTGAAGAAAACGGACAAGGTTTTCTGTTAATCATTTATCTCTTATGTTACTGTACGCTAAATTCAGACATCATTGCAAGGATTTGAGCTGTAAACCCTTCAGTCTCACACCTTGTGTTTAAGCTGTATGTTATTAAAATAGCATGAGGATTAATTCTAACTTGGCAGTGTTTCTCTCTGAAGTTGATAAATGTGAGCCCTGTAGCGAGCTGGCTAAAAAATTAGCAAGTAAATAAACATTGCGCTTACCACGACATAACTGCTGTTTTGAAGCAATATTTGTCAAACTAGACCTGAATACAGCTAGGTACGCAGCTCTACACTGCATGTAGAAAGCCTCCTCCTCAGAAAGACGAGGTGACTCCTGAAAAGACATCCTTTGAAGAGTTGCTGAGATGGTCCTCAATCTGGTTGCCGTTAGCTTGTTCTTTTGAGCTTTTAGCAGAAAGAGAACAGACGATACCCTGACAGGACAACTACAACGAGCCCGAATAAGTCAAGTCCGCGCTGTATATTTCATCTGCATATTCGCATTAGCGTTTCCATTATCACATTTCGATCATAACGTTTCGATCGCTTGTCTGTTGCTAGGTAAACAAAAATCAACGGTACGCGCTAAATAGGACACGGAGGAAACAAATGTAAAAACGTTCCTGTCACTTTTTAAATAGTGTCATCCTGCCATTCCAGTGAGCATAAGGAATACGTTTTATGCTTGAAATCTACCCAAGGATGATTAAAAAGCATATTTTTCTTTCTATTATTTCCATGTTTTATTTAGTTGTTAATTTACTTATTTTTTTGGCTAGTCATTCAGAACTATGTATGTATATTGCCCAAAGTATTCGAGTATACCAAGGGCATGTGTTTGCTCGGCGACTACCTATGTTGATATGGCCCGTCTTAGACTCAAAAATACATTACTGAAATATTTAGAATTAACTTAGAAAAACATTTGCGTAACTGTGATATGCTACCCAATAACTTACTGCATTATAATTAACACCCCACTGTAAATAGAAGTGGGCAAAGGCTAAATAGCCTGATTGTGTCTTTCCTACAATTAACACACTCTTGTGTTGTACAAATTTGAGCTTACTAGAAAGCATTTTTCAGGTTTTTAGGTCATAGAAGATAACTTTGTGATACATTCAGTTGATGATGGGCCAGTTTAATTTCATTAAAATAAATCAAAGTTTTAAATAACCAACTATGAAAAGTTCAGCAGTTGTAGAGACTGTCTTAATTGATAAAGTAATGCATACAGCATTAGCAAAGCTGGTCAGACTAGATAAGTAAATGGACCTAATATCTGACAATGTTGGTGACAATAAACCATTTTTTTATGTAGACTACAACTTCACTTAGATTCATTTTAATTTGCTAGCACCAAACCCTGCATATTGTATGTCATCTGAATATGACAAGTTTTACACTGAACCCAAGGCTGTAGTGTTTTATAGAGAGAAACCGTGTAGTTCTCCATTATGCATTTGTTGCTTGTATGGGAAGACACTTCTATCAAAACCTGACTAAGGGACAAGGTGTGTGGCCATCTGTCTTAACTGTTTGGGGTGACAGGAGAGCAAAGACTGATATCTAAAGGATGCTGTAAGAAAAATGGCTTTTGATCAGAAAATCACAAGTTTATTCCTCTGAGCGAGGAGTGGGGAATGACTGAACTGTTAAAGTTCCACAACTATGAACAATATATGAGACTGTAGGCCAGGGCACAGTTGTACTCAGTGAACTTACTCTGTGTAACTGACAAATTAAAAAACTGACTGTCATAGAATTAAACTTTTGATCCTTTGCCACAGTTTATCTCTCGAGAATAAATTATATCATCATAATTGTTATAAATTATATTATAATTGTTCTTTATGTGCAGCATTCTTCTTACAATCAGCTCCAAGGGTTTCCAGCACAGAGCCAGCCTTCTTTATCAGTTTGTTGAGTTTATTTGTGTCTCTGGCTCTAATAATGCCCCAACAGATAAATTGTACTCATCACAACAGACTTGTAGAAAATATGCAACATTTCGGTGCAGACATTGAAGGAGCTTAGCTTCCTTAAGAAGTACACCCTGTTATGTCCCTTCTTGGAGCCCCAGTGTTCTAATTCCAGTCCAGTCTGCTGTCCAGGTAACCCACGAGATATTTGTAGTCCTCAACCATCTCCATCTCTTCACCTTGGATGGAGACAGCATTTTGCTTACTTCTGGTCCTCCTAAAATCCACAATCATCTCTTTTGTTTTGTTTATGTCGAAGATGAGATGATTGTTCCCACACCATGCCACAAAGTGATTGACCAGTTACCAGTGCTCATCCTCTAGTCTATCACTGATACACCTGACAATTGCAGAATCATCAGAGTATTTCTGTTGATGACAGGTATGAGAGTTGTAATTGCAGTCGGAGGTGTACAGAGTGAAGAGAAATGGTGAGAGTACAGTCCCCTGTGATGCTCCTGAGCTGCTAAACACCTTCTCAGATACACAACCCTTCAGTCTCTTAAACTGTGATCTGTTTGTCAGGTAGTCAGTAATAAAGGTGGTTGTGGAGGCATCAACCTGTATTTTCTGGAACTTCTTATATAACATATAATATATAAGAGCAGGATAAACTGTATTAAAAGCACTAAAGAAGTCAAAGAACACGATCCTCACTCTGCTGCCTACTTTATCCAGTTGAGAATGGGCTCGCTGAAGCAGGTAGATGATGACATCTTCAACACCAACCCCAGGATGATAAGCAAACTGTAGTGAGTCCTGAAAGGTTTTCACTTTCTTATTTAGGTGAGCCAATAACAGTCTTTGCAGGACTTCCGTGACATGGGATGTTAGGGTAAATGGTCTGTAGTCATTGAAAGCAGATGTCTGAGATTTTTTAGGTACAGGAACAAATCTTCCACAGCACTGGAACTTTTTCCTGACTCAGGCTAAGGTTGAAGAGATGCTGTAGAATCCCACGTTACCATTATGCACAGGTCTTCGGTACCCTGAGGCTGACTCCATCTGGACCTGCAACCTTCTTCTGATTCAGTCTTTCCAGCCGCTTCTTCACCTGACTGCAGGAGACAAAGAAGCTTGAGGGGGAAGCATGGGAGGTTTCAGTGTGTCCTGATGTGTGGGGAGATGGTGGTGAAGCTGTGTTAAGAGCCATGACTGAGGTGGAAGATGACCTTATCTATCATCTACCTTCCAGGGTCCAAGGTTCCATCAATCACATCCTCTTTTACCTTAAAGCTTGCACATACCAGGCACCCTATTGTATTCAAGACTGTGCTATTGAATATACAACAAAGTCTGAATGTGAGCATAAGGTCCAACAATTGGAAAAGTAAGTATGCATGTGGCCATTTTTGCATTTCCCTTGTTTTTAAAAAAAAAAAAATCCATCAACATGTTAAGCCAAAGGCTACAAATCAAATCGAGTTTCTCATAACTGTCAACATGTGAAGAGCTAAAGTCTGTGAAGCACAGACTTACAAAGAACTCCGTTTAATGAGTTGCCATATTTCTTTTTTTTTTTCCTGCTGGTTGCTATATTTCAATTGCCACACTTTCCTGATGGTCATAATGACATATCAGAATTTAATGACAGGAGACACAGAATGACAGAGATTCATCACTGGCCAAATTATCAGTGATTTACATAGCACTAAAAATAGTTGTATAAGAGTCACTTAACACAAGAACCATTTCCTTAGCCAAGGCAGACATTTGGTATCTGGCAAATCCATCAAGACAAGCATTAAGATTTCATTTTATAGTTCCACCACTAACACAAGGTCAGTTTACAGTTCATTCATAAGGCTCACTTGATTTTGTCACATAAGGGTAATTTTGGGCACACCGTCATTTAGCCTTTTATAAATTGTAAAATTACGTTTCATTGTATTCGAAAAATGAACTCCCAAACAGCCAGAGTTAAAAAATATACACTTCCTTATCATTAAAATACAAACGCACATTGAATAGCAAAAGTAAGAGTAAATAGTTTTTAATAGATTTTTAAAAAATATATTAAATTAATAACTGATTTAAACTGGGGTGATTTAGAACATTCCTGCTTTAGGAGGAGACAATGTTTCAGCTTATAGAATATTATCATTTTGAAAAACATAGCAAAAATTTAAAAGTCATTATTATTTGTAAGTATTATAACTATTAAACCATACCTATAATTTGTAATGAATTGTACCATCCTTTTAAACCTCTAAAGTTTATAATATTTCTTTAGGTTTCTATAAGGCTCTATTAGTTATCTTTTTGCAAACACTGGTCAATGTACAGAATATATTGTACTTTTTATTGATCTTTAAGATACATCTCTTAGCTTTCAAATAATAATCAGTTATATCTTTAGAGGATGCTTTGTTGTCCCTCTCTCATCTGCTTTGACCAGACTGGACTTCTTGCAATCTAAACTGAAACTTTCAAAGGACACATTAATCAAGGCCCGGAAAGAGCTGTAGGAAATCTTCGTGAGAAAGTCTTTTTCTTTACTCCTAAATCTTTAGAATAGGCGGAAATATCTCTGTCTCTATCATATCCTCGTATTGAGAGATGATGGTTTTTATCACATGCTGAATGTTAATTTCTGACATGGCTTGTCCTTTTAGAATAGCTGCTCACAGAGCTGAGTGGGATTTTTTCTTTGGTAATTCGTTTCCAGTGCGATCTCTCTCCTTTGTTTTGTGCGAGTTGCTATTTTTCTTTTTTCATTTTTCTGTATTCTAATAGCTCAGCAGGGGGCAGCAGTGAACAAGGACGCCTCATTAGATCCTCTATTGATTTGAAGCTGAATTTAGGCGGCACAGAGAGCTAAGTACACACACTTTTCATTGTTAAATATGACTGTGTCTCAACTGAGGTTGAGTGAGAGTTTTTTAATTAATTTGTACTGAACCAAGTGAGTGTGAAATAAGTGACGCTGGTTGAGATTTATAATCTTTGTTTAGGCTTGTTTAAAGCAAAGATTAGGCTTTACTGTCTGCATAAGCTTTATGATTGTTTCTACTTTTTAAATGATTATTATCTTCTCAGCATCCAGATTACAGTTAGCTTTGAAAGGAATAAAGACTCCAGAATCACTGTTAAGGCAAAATTTCAGGTGAAAAACTTAAACCCATGGCACAGTATTCGTGCTTAATCTGTTAAACATTCATGTGCTATTTTTTTTTTCACCATCAGCTTTTCACGGTAGTTTTTTACAATAATCATTGAAATGCTTTAAAGCCATGTGCTATGTGAAGCTGACGGTTGAATATTGTGTATGAAAACTAGCAATACTAACCTTGTTCTCTATGACAACTTGCGTGTTTCATTAGTTTTTGAACATCATCCGAAAGTCACACCTCCAGTTATGTGCAGGCTATTTCTTCAACAACTGAGGGAAGTTCTTGACTGGTGGCAAAAAGGTAAAAAAAAAAAAACTCAAGATAGTTTATATTTGATTTTTTTTCTTAAACCAGTACTGTCTTGGAAGCCTTTTTTCAGTCTTCTATTTAGAACTTTTTGATTTTGTTAATGTATCTTTTGGCCTGTAAAAGATTAGAAGTAGCCATTTTTGCGACAATTGTTTCAAGACAAGAAAAAAAGAAATGTCACAAGGCTGTCTGACTCTTACGGACATCCCCGTGTGCTACTACTTCACTATTTGATTAGCCTTTTTCCTGCATCTTCTTTGCCATTTAGTGTTAACATCAATGGATGCCTGTTTGAGTTGTATGCTCTGCGACCTTTGGTGAAAAACAACATTTTGTTATGGTTACACAAACAAGTCAATGAGTAGATTTCCTGGGGAAGGAATTAATTTGATTATTTTAGGCACATATTATGCCTGCAGCAGAGCAATTCTTGTGATTCAATCATACAATGGGGAACTTGTGGAAAATGAATAGAGGGTATTGTCAGGAGGCAAGCTTGTTTTCCGATAAGGTTGTTAGAAATCATTTTAATTTGTTCCAGTAAAGGAACCAAACATACACGATACATTGTGGATCCACACCCTAGGAATGTCACATTTTTGTCACATGGTGCATCTGTGAAATTTATCATTTTTGCATAAACCTCCTTACAACAACAGACCTTACAATGCCAAGGCAGATAGCTTTGGGAGAGAATTGGCTCTCTATGTGTACTGAGACACACATTTTAAGTAAACAAACTGTTATTCAAAGCTTCTGAAGAGCTCTGGCCTATATCTGCTGGAAGCATGAAATCTAGACAGATGATGTCGATGGTATCTTGAAGCATGATTCTTTTCTAGTGTAAAGTGTTTGTTCAGATTTGCTGATATGGTCTTTAAGCTCTGGGCTCCTACGCTGAATGTCCAAGAAAGTCTAAAACTGAAAACATAGGATTATATATCCATCATCAGTGGGGATACGTCTAAGGGATAAGCCTCTATGGTGATATATCAGAAACATTTGAGGTTATGCAATTCTAATTGATTCAGAGATCATTTCCATTGGCATTTTTAGACTAATATGCAATGTTCAATTCCTCTACCCTTGAGCATGTCCAACTTTAAGTTTGGGATCATCAGTAAATGTAGGAGCTAAACTGTGAAAATATGTTCTAATAAATACAAACAACCCAGATTAAACATAAATGTAATATGATGAGAAATGTTTGGTACACTTAAACAGCTTTTTTTTCCGAGTTTCAAAACTTTTAAAGTACTTTTTAAGTACATGCATGACGTAGAAACGTACTCAGACAGCAACTTGTTACTCTACATTTATTGGGCAGGTTCTGAAGATTTGCTTTTACTTGTTTGCTGTGATGTGGTCTGCTGGTTGACATCAGGGAATAAGGACAGTGGTTAAGTGATCAAGCAAAAAAGCTTCATTACCCGCTGATATGGAATTAGCTTAGGTAATAGCACATAAAATATGTAGAACTGATCTATCCATTCATACATTTTCCATACTTGATTGATCTTATTGAGGGTGGGGCTGGAGCCTATCCCAGCTGCTATTGGTCAAGAGGTGGGGTATACCTTGGACAGGTCACCTGCAGGGCCAACAAAGTGACAAATGAGGTAAACAGCCATGCACATGCACCCATAAAGTAATTTAGAACCAAATGTGATTCAGGAGAGAACCCATCTATGCACAATGAGAACATACAAACTGTGCAGTAGAAATTATTCACATTTAAATCAAAACGTACGCATACTTTTTATAATACCGTCTGAGCTCTTTCACCTGGGTCATCTGGAGGTAAACGTGCAGTAGATCAGACATTAGCAACACATGACTGTGACAAATTCACATGAATATTTACAATGTTACCCTTTAATCTGTGACTCTCTGGCTTCTTGTTCACAACATAACATAGACATTTATGCAGTTTAAAAAAATCAGGAAACCAAATTAAAGTCTAGGGATACATTTCAATAACAGGTAAACCTTCCCATTCATGCCCATGATCGAAACTTACATGCCAATTAATTCAAATTAAAACAGCCACTGAAGATGCAGAGGGGGGTAACAGTAGTAAGACCTTGATTAAAATCATTCTGATTAGAGATTCCAACTGAACTGTTTACCGCAGACACTAAATAAATTAATCTTACAAGTTGTGCATTTACATGCTACAAAGCAATTGCTCAAAATGTCACTGTATACTGTAACTGTTTAGCTTGCACACACTCTCTAACCTGCATGAGTTTCAGAACATGATCTCACTCCCCTTGTGGTTTACATTTGCACAGGAGGAATATATTTACTCCAACCAAAGAGAAATAAACAGAGTTAGTATATACATGGCTATATTTTTATGTTTATAAAATTATAGGTTTACATCACCCTTCATAATCTGATCAAAAATTCATTCTGAACTTTTATTCTGATTGGACTTTTAATCGGATCACTTGTGGTCCATGTAAGCACAGTTTATCCTCCTGTTGCAAAACCATAGCTACTGTAGCCACAACTTAAAATTGCTGGATAATGGCACATGACAAATCATAGTGTTAAAAGGACACAAATGGAAGATATCAAAACAGCAAGAAAGTCAGCAAACTAAAATATCTGTCTAAAGTTTTCTAATCTCAGCTAACATTAGCTACCATGAGCTATAGGCTGTAGGTGTTCTTTAAATCTCATATTACTTGTTTATCAAAAGTTACATGGACTCACTGTGTGACGTCTCTCTGACAAAGTTCAACAAAACAAAAGTCCATGGCAGCCTTTACAGTCTTTTCTGCATGGTCTAACATACCCAAGACCAGGATTTACACAAACTTTTTTCCTGCCTTGTCACCCCCTTTTCCAACTTTATGCTACAATAGTCAAAACTTTTTATTTTGTCAGAGATTGCAGCGTTAGGAAGAGCTCACTGTCCTTTTAAGGTTAACAAAAGTTTCTGTATAAGCATTCTAAAGAAGTCACTTTCAGTGAGCAATCAGGCTTGGGGTGAGCATAAATCCTCTGGGTATAGTCACAGCATTACAAATACCTGCAGTGCCTGTATTTGCTGATGACTACAAAATTGAAAAAGAAAGGCCCTAATAATTCTGAGGCAAGTTTCCCTCAGCAGTAGGTATTGATTATTTGTGTGTGGTGAGAGATTTGGAAAATTCAATTAAAGGAGTTGTGCAAAGGATTCATAAATTCAGCCCTTCCAACCCATATCGAGACATGGTTATGTTCTAAATCAATGCTGCACTTCACAATATATTTTCTTAGGAACGTAAAAATAAATAACATTTAAACAGTTCTGCTTACTGCAGAAACAAATTTGGTCTTCTCTGAAGATTTTCAGTAACAGCCAAACACTGGCTTGTGCACATCATCAGAGTGCTAACATCATTTTATTGCAGTTTTTCCCGTAAGGAAATCCTATATAATATGAATTTTGAGATGACAAAATGAGGGTAAAGGGTATGGCTCAGCAGTGTAAAAATTGATCAGGCCATAGATGGGGCCACATTGGGGAAGATTTGTATGTCAGCAGTAATGGACTGTATTAAAAAGATTCCTTAAGATGTCATAAAAGTGATGGGACTGTGTCGCAGGTTGTGGGCTGTCGGCCCAGGCAGCCCCCAGTCAGTGGCACATCAATCGTATGGGGGCTCATGGACAGATGCCACCTACCCACCAGGAGTTTTATGCCTTATGATTGAACACATGGTTGCAATTAAAGGGGAGAGTTGTATATTAGACTGTTTTGGTCCAGCTGAACCCAATGGCCTTCGATCGACAGCTTGGATAGCTAAGTATGCATTTTCTAAAGATGTGATTTCTGATCTCGTACATTTCATATGATTTTTCTCTTAGGGTGTAAAAACATACTTTATTTTCTTTTAAATATATTAATTTGGCAAGCAGAAAAGTAAATATTTCTTTGGACTGGATTAAAACACCATTAGAGGCATCATTAGAGGGTAAAATATTTAGGGGGTGGTTAATGAACAGTACTTGATATACTTTTCTACATATTCCTACCACTTCCACTGCTTTGATCATAGGCCAGAATATTGAAAAATAAGCACTTAATTTTCAACAATTAAGTACAAACCCCTCACCAGGGCTTTGGGGATGAAATATATCATCAGGGACTCTGATTATTCCCTAATTCTTGCAATAGAAATTGTGGAGTTACAGGAAAGGACCTTCTAAAAGAAGTGTAGTTCTTGGAATAAGTCCCTGCATCCATATGCTACTTCAAAATGTAATATTTTTTCCATTAATATGGCATCAGGGAAAATTTAGCTACCAACTACCTGAAATCATTCAAAGATTGAGGTGTAACAATCAACTGCAAGTCTTATTTTAGATGAAAAGTAAAAACTGGCATAAATCCACTGCCACAGTATATCTACATCTTGCTTTGTTAACAGATAGCACTGGTTTATACATATATGCCTCTTTTTTTATGTTCATTCAGTCTTGACAGAGACCGCATTGTGTGTAATATCATTTGGTGCCAGAGGGGTTACAATCAAGTTTTCTTCTCCCATATTCCCCAGATTTTTGTTAGCGAGGCATCTTGACTTGACAGCTAATGGAATTGCTCTTCACCTTTTGTGCATACGATCCCACAGAGATAAGGCAGGAGATGAATGTGGAATCTGTGCTGTCAGTTGTGCAGCTGAGATGTCTTGGAATACGTCATTCATTTGTAGAAGTGTCTGAAATGGCAGGAGTGAATCCTCCGACATGTTACACCCCGTCTCTCCAAAGCAGCCTTGCTCTGGCAGCTGACAAATGTTGGTTCTACATTAACCACAAAGCTGCAATGCTGTGCAAATAATATTCTTTCAAATGGCAACCCCCCATCCCCTTTATGACTAAAGCTATGCAATCCTCCCCACCTGCGCAGTTTAACACCTTTTGAAAAGTAAATGTGTGGGTAGGCAAACTGTCTTACACAACACAGTGGGCTCTTTATTTGGCAGCGCCTGGGAAGGCCGAGGCCTCTCACTTCCCCAGTCAACCTAAGCAACAGCTGGTGTTCACAGCAACATTTCCTATTTCTGCTGAAGGTGGATCGTGTAGCTCTCACTTTATCGCCCTTAGAGGCCACGTGAAGGACAAAGCAAGCATATCCACAAACAAAACTAATGTTTTGATGCAGGCCTCTTTGAGACAGAAGGACCTGTGATGCTTTGAAGGACCTATGATGCTTTGAATGCCCTCTTACCACCCAGACACATGACAACACCTCTTACTTATCAACTAGTTTTCATGATAGGTTGCAGTGTAAAGCTAAATGCTCTTCTTCTAGAAAGCACATATGTGTGCTAATGATTTTGGGAACCTGTGTGAAAGCTAAGTTTGAGCAACAAGGACACAATATTCACTTCTTGTCACCTGCATTCCGGTTGTCCAAAGGTATTCAAAATTATATTGTATATAGTTGGTGACAGAAATGATTTATTTAATTACAATTTTTTAATTTTTTTTATTTCTTATTGCATTTTACTTTGGCTTGAAAACTACAATTGCTACAACTAAAAATGGCCCCACAAGTTTGTACTGTTTGTGACCAAGCTTACAGTATAAGATTGCGTAATGCATGATATGGGGTGTCTGCTTTTATTATTATTACAATATTTGATTATAAAACAATGTTGCTGAGCAGAATTTCTAATATTTACTTGATTTGACTTTTGCACTGTTAAAGTTGAATAAACTGGACCTGAATTGACAGTTTTTATTGTCTTGCTTTCTCCACATTCATTTTATAATTGGATCACGTTTCATAATCATAAGAAAATCTTTCAAATGAAATATTATGTTAAATGTACTTGGAAAAATAGGCCAACTTCGTTCACACTAAGCAGCCCTCTGTGTTCATGTCTCATTGTAGTAACAGTTAAGTTAGATCATGGGCTTCTATTTGTTCCTGCAGCATATTACTGGCCTCTGGCTCACAGCCTCAGATGTACAGGCACCCCTCACTGACGTGATAACATTTATAGTTGTAATGGATTTTTTTATGCCCGTCATTAACTGGCAGAGAGACCGGAGAAGGAAATTGCTTGTGCCTTTTTCTGTGGTATTTCAACTTTATAGCATTATGTTCAGATGTCACCTTCTTTCAAATCTTTTTAAAGCTTCTCCCGTCAATGGTTTTGTTTTAAATGTACAGGTCTTTTTTGGAGGACCCTTGTAGCATCAAGGACTCGTAATGAATATTTAATGATGTAGAGTAAAAGCTTGGAAAGATATCATGTCTGCCCAATTATTGGCTCTGTCTATGTCAGTGCTTTGGGGTGATTTACCAGACTATTTGGCTAATGTAGACAATTTATATGAAGCTGATTTGAATCAAATAATTTAATAATGTGGCAGCATAACTGATAAGACTTTGAGAAATACGATTTATTTTCACCACTTTTGAACAAAATATCTTTAATGACGCATAGAAATACACAGTATAAAACTGTTACAGAGAAAAGTTCATATGAATAGAAAATGATCAACACTGCTTGAATAGAGTCCTGTCCAATAGCTGTGTTTATCACATTTCTCACATACCCAAAGAAAGTGGATAAAATAACACCAAAACAAAACATAGCTTTAAGCCTTGCTGCAAAATTAAATCAACTTCTCTCTAACTCCAGCGAGTATAATTATTACTGTGGCCACCTCCTGTAGCCGGCATACAGGCTTAGTGAGATCCACAGTAAGATACGAAGGCTATACAAAGCCTGCCTACGTTTGCCTTTATAAGTTTTTGAGTAAATCATATTTTATGACTCAAACAAAAGCTCCATTTCCAAAGCTCTAGTTCCTCTGAGTTTTGATAATGAAGATGATTCATCTTGGAATTGTACAAAATTAGTTTGTTCCTCCTGAAAAAATGAGAAAACTCTTTCCTTTCATTTTAAGTCACATCTCTTCAGAATCAGCATTTTGTAGTACAGTCATCTTTCAACCAACAAGATGCCTTTAATAAGCACTGGTTCCCTTTTCTTTTTGATACACAACGTCATGTACGTTAAGAGCAAATATTGTCCAGTGGCTTAAATGGAATGAAACATAACTTAGCTGTTCTTCTTCTGGCTCTTTCTGCTGGGTGGCCCGCTAAACTGAACAATGGTGAAATATATAAATGTTCCCAAGAAGTGCAGGAAAGCAGTTGTAGACACCAGGACAGGAAACAAGTCAGGCAGATGTGGAGGGGGGTCCAGAACTACACTCAGGATGCTCAAAACAGCCATGGCTGCAATGCTGATGTAAAACTGTAACGGATAAAGAAAGATCATTTGAAGTAGAATGTTTAATGAATGCAGCTTGCTTAACTACAATGATGCAACCTGGTATGTAAATTCATGAACAGAGGAAATTGAGGGATGATTGAAGCTGCTGTCAAGAAGATTATATACTGATAAATAAGTGTTGGTCATAATGGAACATTCTATGGTATTTGCTTCTTTGTATGGAACTTTAAAAAGTTGGATCTTATTATATTATAACCTGAGTGCCCCAGGTGCCAAGCTGCCCCAATGTTGGATAAACTCAATCATTTTGACTAGAAGGGAACGACCATAGTTCTTTATGTGGTCCCATCTTTGCTGAAGCCACATTAATGAAAATTAATTTCATATTCTGCATCAGGAACTTCAAGTGAAACTATGAAAAGACTGAGCACCTGAGGCTATAAAAGAACTGTTGGCTTTTCCCTTAATCTTAATTGCAAACATAATTTTAAACCAATGATTTAAATTTAAAAAAGCCCTAGAATCACATTAAAAACTTTATCACTGAAAGACGTGCGTCAAATTGGTCATTTGAGAGGTGCTATAAAGAAATGATTCAGGCTTGCAATATCATATTACAACCAATTAACATTTTTTGGCCCGTGTAACCACTTTTTATCGTGTTACAGAGTTACTAACTGATATGATGGTGAGAGCGAGATCATTCCTGTGTCTGTTTGTGCTTTATGACACCGAATATAAGTCTGTGGGTATGATGGAGGAAACACCTCGTGCACACACCCACCCGCTGACTAAAACCCATGAAACCTTATCGCCATCATTGGGGCTCGCTATTTATGCTGCTTGTGTAAATAAATATATCTAGGCAAACCTGTGTTAATGACACGTGCTATAAAAAGACACCTTCTCTTAATCTCTGACACCCTACCGGTGCCCCTGTCGCTAAGGGGCTGGCAGTGAAGCCACTTCAGACGCTGTGGAAACTTAAATAAGTGATAAATAATTCTTTGGTTGGCAGCAGCGTTCATCCCCGGACAGCTTACACAGCTTACAGCAGCACATGATATTTATTTATACAGTTGGGTATATCTTCTGACATGGTTGCAATTTAGGTCTAGTGACACTTTGAAAATACAAGGCACCTAGGATCCTGAACTCAGCACCCTACCTACAACAGCTATGCTACCTCCCACACTCCCCCTTTGTGTGCCTAATTTAAAGTGGAGAAAATCACGCTTCAAGTTTGAAGCTTTGAATTCAACGTGTAAGGATTTTAAATTGTTTATATCTGCAATTTGTATACTGTACTACAATCTCCCATTGTATTGAAGGTCTACAGTAACCTGTATGACCTTTGCCAATATTCATAAGCAACCAATCAGAACTTCAAACATACAGAATAATGTTGTTGAAATTAAATTAACTTACAAGAAACTCAAACCAGACACTACTTTGAAAAACATGCAGATGTAAAAGTATCATGACTTAACAGTCCCAACAGCTGAAAACATCATTCATCCATTTTCCACAACTGCAAATTCAGTCTCTTAACGCAACTAACATTTAAGATTGGATTTTTGAGTGCTGAATTATAAATAAAACATCATATCTGCATGTTAAAATGTGTAACATGTTAAGAAAATGTCTTTGAAGAAGGCTGTACCACATGGAATTCTCTTGACAATCATATCACCAAATCAGTCCATGCTGGGAACTAGAAGGTTGAGATGCATATCAAGCAAAAGTAAACTTTTTAAAGATATAAATAGGTGCTTGTAGTTTAAGGGGCCTTTGAGTCATCAGGAACATCTGGCGTGTCTGTGAATGCTGGTCTCTTTTGTTACTTTGGTGTATCATACACTACCTGCACAATCAGACCCTGTCAATGGAATTTTCATTCTGATTGGCTGTTTAGTGCAGCTGGAGAATCCATAATTTTATCCTCTTGATGCAGTTTCTCCTTATTTTTTACTTCCTATCTACTGCCACCTTGTACACAGAAGAGTGATGTCCTTATATACAGGTAGATTAGACGTAGATTAGTGGAAGTGGTCTTTTTGCCATCTTTTTTTTTGGCCTAGATTAGGATGACAGCAGGGAACCCTCTTGTTGCTGCTGGTTCTTGATGCCACTTTGGTCTATAAGAGCCCTAAAGTACTGCTTAGACGAGACAAATCAGTCTGTTAACTTGCTCTGAGATATACTGCACAGTAATAGCAGTGAAGACGCAGTGAAAAGGAGGAATTGTACTTTAGCTGCAAACTGTGCTGAAGACTGACTGTGAAATGAGTGAAACTGAAAGGCAGAAGTACATACTGCATGCCCCAACCCGGAAACACTGGATACTCTCTACAATAATGCCTCTCCAATGGGGTTGTTTTGCAGAGTAAAATATCTTTCGGATTTTTCCAAGGCCCTGGTCTCTGCTGTGGAGATGCATGAGGTCAACGACCAGAATGCTCTGGAAGTCCATGACCCTGGGGAAAAAAATCTTGTTTTCAAAATGCAGCTTGCGTTAATCACACTGACCTTCCATCTCACTATACAGGCCAGGTCCATTTTGGGGAAGCAGAAAAAAAGCTTTTTGTAAGTGCCCAGTCTCAACTCGTCCTCTGAACAGTGATCCAGTGCAGACAGCAGGTAGATGCTAAGGAAGAGGAAGGCGACTGAGGTCACAACATAGGGCACCAGCAGACCATCCTTCAGGAACAGAGGCAGCATGCTGCACAGAGGGTCACAAGCAATAATGCATTTATAGAATAAAATTCTGATCAATTGAAATAAACAGCATAACTTTTAATATTCAGGGAATCCTAACCCACCGCCAGCTGAGAGTACACACAAGATAGATTTTCATATACGTTTGACATTACATCAGTCAGTTCAGTGGTATGTTTGTTGAGAGGGCAACAGTAAACAACATATTTTTCATCTCGTAGGCCTGTAGGAGCGGTTCATCCCCCGGGAAGAGATGGCTCTGACTTGCACGCAGAGCTTATCTTAGTTTAACAGAGACACAAGCAAGAACAACAGTTGTCTCATAGTAAAATCACACAACACCCTGCTTATAAAAACCTTTCCCCTAACAACAAACTACTTATTCCAACAAAAAGGTTCCATTCAGCAGATAAATGTTTAACATTTTAGAAATACATACGTCCTCCATTTAAGCATACTGGTTTCATTGACTTGTAAAATGGCCATTGCTCAAGCATTCATTCAGCCAATTATGCTAACAAAAGATGTATTTTTTTAATGACAGAGTCTGTAGAGGCTGCAGATAATGTGACAGTCCAAGTCAGACTGTACTGGGAGGCAGCTACAGAATGATCTCCTGTCCCTACACAACACACTTAGACAGCAGGCATGCAGACTATGCCGTGTAATCCCCAGATATCCTTATACTAAACCACACGCACAACAATTAGTGCTGCCGGAAGAATTTAACAACAGCTGGTGAAAGTTAGATGCAGCATTTGCTGCACTATTTGTCTTTTCTATTCATGGTGTTTATCGCAACCCAAATCATTCAGATTTTTTACATTTTTACTGTGTTTTTATCATCACACAACTGACAGTATCAAGAGATAGATGCTAGATTTATGTATTAGGTTTATGTGTCAGCAGGACATCTCATAGATCTTCTGAATGTTTGATGTAGAATGTGTCCACAAGTGGAAAGTCATATCAATTATAAGGCCCCATCTTAATTCTGCTAACATTTGCTAGCAACATTAGCTACCATGTAGTATGCGACAGGTCGAATCATGTCCAGTAAGGTAGAAATCGCAAAATCTGTCAGTGTACTGAAAGGAAATATGATGCTGCACAGGAGTTTAATTCCATGGTTGTAATTGTCAAAATTTATTTCAATGTTCATGCCAGGATTTATTATAAGACTCTGAAAAATGACTAAACCTCTCGATGTAAAACACCAGGTAAGTGCAATGGCCATGTTGATAAAATAAAAGGAAACATAGAGGATGGGGATCTTCTAGAATGGTCAGCAATATTGACTTATCATTGCTTTTCCACTTCAATATTCAACGATTCAGCTATTATTCTTACATGTGTTGTGCTTAATTAATGGTCTACTGCTGGGATCCAACAATCTTATTACCTGAATGTAGAGGCCTGAAGAAACCAAATACTTATTAATGGGAAGTCATTGAGGAGAAGGCAGACTGGCCTGAAATGAAAAGAACAAAGTAGAATACATTCAATTTTAAACACATTATTCAGTGACCAACATCAAGCCCAGTTTACATCATGAATCAAGTATCAGCAGTTAGAAAAAAGTTACTTCACAACTTTTAGCATGAAACATCTGATATGTATGATTGTAAACCCTTAATTGGACATGAAAATGTTTTGTTAAGTAGTTACACTGATTCATTTACAATCTGCCTGCCACATGTGTGTCTGTATGCATCTGTGTATAAACTTATTGTTAATTGAATTAGGCTGCCTGCATCGATGCTAGTTCTATGTCATACTCTGAGAGGGGCACTTTCCATCAGTCCCCGAGCCCGTAATTACAGTCAGTGCTCTTTGGCGATCCTGTTACAGCCCAATAATTGATCCCGCGCAAACAACACCCTGAGCTGCCGCCTACCATTCTTTCCTAATCCCTGGACATGCATTACTGATTGATTTAGGGGGACAGGTGGGAGATATAACTCAATAGTTAATAAAGCAACAATCTACTCTAATCTAGATTAATAGATGAGCTCAGATCTAGGAACCAAGTCCCTCACTGTCAAGTCAATCCCAGGCTTCAATCTCTTCCTACAGTTTTATACATATGAGAATAAACAATAATGAAGCACAGACACACATGTGTTTATGGGCACGTGTGAAAGTGCTATATTTGCAATGTTAAATGGTAAATGTGGCACTTTCATAACTTTCACATACCACAGTGCATATCAAGACAATGGAAGCGGGGGTTGTGTTTGTGCAGCACTGAGTGTGATGACAGGGGTGAATAACCTCTCCGTTAGCAAGTCTGAACTTAAATAGAACAGTTACTTTGCAGCTCTATGAGGACAGCAGGGGAATGACGTCACTTTTATAAAGTGCTCACATATTCAGATCATCTACCATCTGCAAGGCATAACCTGAGATTTGCAGTAGGGACAGAATGGCTTCTTTGTGAGTAGAAATTAAATCTATATTCATGAATATTTCAGATACAAGACATCTGTCATGCAGAGAGAAAAACTTCATGGAGTTTTTTAATGTCTACTTTGAACTTACAGGGCAGCCAGCAGGATAGACTTCTCATGGACTTGAAAGGAGAAGAGGAAAAAGGCCAGAGATGAATTGACCTAAGAGCAAAGAGTTAATAAAACAGCTACACGTTATTTAGAAGGAATGTTGCACAAAGCAAATGCAACTTTCAACTAGCATCAAACATGTTTGGATTAGAAATGACTTTTCATGAAAAACTCTAACAGCAAAATGAATGGGCCACATCATAACTGAATGTAAAAGAGACCACGTCCCTCCATTAGGGGATAGTCTGTACACTGCTGTTTTGACACAGGTTGGGTGCCAAAGACACTCACCAAAGCCAGTTTAAAGTGCAAGAAGGTGGGCCTTGTCAGCAGTCTGATAGAAGACGGTAGAACTGCCAGAAGAGTGAAGGCAAAACTGAAACATAAATAAAAAATGTAAGATTAAGTGACTGCAGGAGGAAAAGGAATTACTCAGCATAAACATTTATAGTATGAAATCAGGTGTGTAGTGGAGACTCTTTGAATTCTAGTTTTACTACTTCATACCATCCTAACATGTCTAAATGGGAACGTTTATAATGAAAACATAACAATACACACATGCACAAGCAAAAAAAAGGCAGAATTTGTAATCAGTAAGTTGTTCTGATGGCATAATTTAGATATCAAGAAAATCAAACCAGGATTAAGCAATGAAACCATGCCATTCTTTTTTAAGAGCCCCCCCTGCTCTGCAGCAAAGAACTCCCTCTCTGTGGGAACTAAACAAATAATAACCCTTCTTAGGATTACCAGGCATTTGTTTAACCCCCCAATTGTCACCTGCTAGAGGTTAAAACACTGGAAGAGACTGACTATTTGTCAGAGTGATTGTGTATAAATGTGCAGAGAGGTCAGGAGTTAGCTGTGTGTGAGGGCTACACTGTGTTTGTAATGTGGGTTAGGGTTACTAGATCACAGAGGTAACCGAACTAAACGAGACAGACAGAAATAGCTAGATAAAGAGTCAAAGAGAAACAGTAAATACTAAAGCAGGACCAGCAAATGCATATGGGCTGCATGCATGACAGTTTGTGTGCTCTCAGAGTGTGGGGTGTAAGGACATGGATCACTTTTCACAGCTGATTCATTGTATGTACACAGTACTCCCACACCAGAGCATTTAGCAGTCCACTCCATGTGCCAAAAAGTGTTTTTCATTTGTTTGAAATGCACTACAGTAAAAGAAGTCCAACTTGATCCCTGGACTTAACAGTCTGGCAGAAACGTGTTCATGCTGCGAACATAGGACACCTAAATTTAGCGAGCTGGGTTATTTAAGCAGGCTCCACCATGACACAACCGCTGCATTGAGTTTTTCTAACTAACTGCACAGGACCTCAGCTTTTCACAAAAAATGATGTCATATTATATAGAATTGTCTTTAGAGAACCTGAAACTTCCCCTGCTTTCACCCAGTTTATCACTTCATCTGATAAAGCACATAATTCATGAGACTTTTGAAAAGATTATTTTGCTGTTCCGCTGTCTCCATCTCTGAATATAAAACATTTTCTTTGTATTCCTAAGGCAATTCAACATATTCCTGTTGCCCAGCCAATTAGAAAAAGAGACTGTGTTCAGAAGTTCCTCACAAGACCTTTCCTTAAGGGATGATCTTGTTTCAACTCACTGAATAACTGTCTAATCCCAAGAGAAAACTCAGCTTTTCCAGGAAATTAGTAGCAAGGGCTATGAAGGATTGAAAAAAAGAAAGAGCACACGATACAGAAAAACAGAGAAGGAAGCAATTCAAAATAGAGAAGAATAGAGAAAACTTTTTAAACAAATCAAAGGATTACCTCAGGTAGAGCTGAGAGTCGCTTGACAGAATGGATCTGATCTTTATCAGAGTGTTCAGACTGCACCATGTGTTGGCCACCTTATCCTACACACACACACACACACACACCACAGAATATAACAAAAAACTATTTCAAACTAAACATATGGCAGTGTCATCTCAGACTTAAGCTGCAAGTCATCATTTCACCACTGAAAGAGCAATAAAATCCATCTTAGGGGTTTGAGAGGGAAATTTGTACGTAACCCTACATCATAAATATGCCCCACTGATACAAAAAGCAATTTAGATTTAGAAGCAACTAGATTTAGAATTATACCGTTTAAGCTTGGGGATGCAGGCTCAAGAGTAAAAAAGATATAGAACAATCACAGAGCAAAGGTAAAATTCAATTCAAATTCATTTAATTGGTATTGTGCCAAATCCCAATAAATGTCATCTCAAGGCACTGGATATAGTAAAATGACCTGGAACAATCCAGGTTTGTTGAGCATTGCATAACACGACATGTTAAAATGGAAGTGCATCTACTGGGGATCCCTTTACCTTGCAGTCCAAAGCAGAAACACAACTGCTACTATTTAAGATTCACAAGTTGAAGCATCAAGATTGTACCAAGATTACCCCGAAGACAGATTTTTAAAGGTTTTATAGAAAGATGCAGAGAGTGGTAAAGCAGGTAAATAAGTTCATGCTGGAGATCTAACGGACCCAGGAAACAATACAAAGACAAGCACAACGGGCTGGAAGATGGGTGCCGATATGGGCTGTAATAATTAAGATGGGCGAGTTGAAACTTCTTCAGTCAAAGGTGGAATGAATATCAACTCCAAACCTGCTGCACTGGAAGACGCTTTCTTCTTGCAGGGGTACAAGAAAAAAATCTGTAGCATTCAATTAGACTATGATCTTTATACAGAACAGCCCTCCACATGCATTCAAGTCCACTGAAAGAGCCTGTTGAAAGCCAGCTGGTCCCCTTCATCATCCAACTGAAATCCAGTTGAGACCCTGTGGATCCTTCTCAAATGTGACATGCAAAGTGAAGGACATCGGTCTGAACAACATCTAAAAGGCTGCGGTTGCTGTTTTAGCCAAAGTTCTATGAACAGATCAAGAAACTGACACACTCCAACACTGGAATGATCCTCTTAGCTACTGAAAAGAATGGTATCAATACTTGTCACTGAATATTTTAACCTACTTTAATGACACTGAGACATTTGATATAAATTGGGAAAATGATTTCTAAGATCTAATCATTTGAAATAACCGCATATTTATAATTACTTAGTAATTGTACAAATATTTACTCATTTGTGAAAAACAAGACTCACATTTCCTTTTTCATTCAACTGAGGTGAAAATAACATTTTGGATTGACTGCAAGCACTGCATGTTCAAGAAAAACAAGGCTTTTAGTTTCCCTAACAACTGTGCACAAACTAATTCAAAATATAGTTGATGAAAACGAAGAATATAACCAACAATAATCTGAATTATCTGATCATTTGCCTGTTCATGATCAGCTGATGGTAATTAAGAAGTGTAAATCACAGTTTCCTGAGATGCTGCAGTACAACACCTAGACATTTGGGAAACTGAAACCAGGCAATGTTTGATCATTTTGCTAAATTATAATCATAAAAATTTGTCATTACTGATAATGATGATACATTTTCATCCACATTAAGTTATTATGATCAACAGCAACCAAACGTAACTTTCCTCTGTTAGACTGTAGGCTCTATTTTTGTTTTTGTAATAACCTGGAAAATTTAGTTTTTAAGATTTGTGGATGGAAAGCAGGAAATCTGCATGCTACAACTTTAACAACAGCTGAATGGTACATGCAGCTGAGATCACATGAGGAGGTCGAGTGCTTAAGCGGTTGTGCAGGGATCACTTATATTAAGACCCGAGCCACCAGTGTGCCCATGATATCACACACCACACATGTCTAGATCAGCTTTATGATTCCTCAGTGAATGTTTTAAGTGTGACCCTATCTAGAAAATCTATTTCTGGCCTCCTCTCTTTCCTCTATGCTACAGCTGCTCACTGCACAGCTGTGTGGATCTTAATGGCAGTCTAGTCAGCAGCAACGAGTTGTTCAATGTTGTATTATCCCAACCCCATCCTTCTCTCTTTCCTCTTTACTTCCCTACTCCAAATAACCACCACGGGAATGTTCCTGGACTCCGCCTGAAGGCATCACTTGAATGAGGGAGGGGGTTGCAAATCAGCAAATGTAAGGCAGCGCGGCTCCTTCACCTAGAAGCCGAATGGAATTTCACAGGGAGAAGCATTTGGTGCCATTTTTGTGAGCCCGCAGCTATGTGAGACGGCAGAATGCAGCTCAGTGGGTAAACTTACAACTGCTCCCTCCCAGAAACCACGACCACCAGTCAGCAGCCCTCTTCTTCCTCATCGTCCCCTTAGGCCCTGTCCCCTTGTCCAAAGCATCCGCTTACGTGCACACTTTCAGCTCAGGACCACTTGCCCCAGGAGGCCTCTCATGCTGTCGTCACAGCAGAGTATAGTGTCTCTCACTCCCTGTGTATTATGTTTGAACCACTTCGTTGAACAAATACTGCCTCGGTGCACGCTGCCACCCACTCCCTTGGTAGAATTTTTTAATTACTTCTCACATCCTTGACATCTAGTGGTGAGTGCCACTTCACGGACCGGGACACGAAGTTACAGGGTTCCAGAAATAAGAGCTGCAAAGCTTGGTCTAAAAGCTGTCAGTCACACATTTAAGCGAAAACACACAGTCACTTTACCCCTGCTTCTTCCATGACAGCTTTCAACACTGTGATTTCAGAAGTGTTTCAAAATGTCTTCATTTTAACAGTCATCTCTTTCATTTTTAATTAATATCATATTCCATTGACCATGCAATAATTGATCAGCCACAGCATAAAAAAACAGTTAAACACACATTTGTGTGTCTGTTTTTTCAGAGAAGGTGCCAGTAGCAGGCAGCAGTTGTCAGATGTTTTCTGATATGCCTTGAATTGTAGCGTTGGCCTCACTCGTCAGTCCATATGGCTGGAACATGGCTGTGCAATGAAGTGCTGAAAACAACCCAGCCATAAATTAGTGAGATTTATCGGTATCCTCCTACTGTACATCACAAGCCCCAACACCCCCCAGGGATAGGGTGAAACTGATCTCCTGACCTTTCACCATTTTATTCCACTGTTTTCTTTGATCCAGCAGGGTATCCATTTCTAGCCGGCGAAGCACTGGAGGGTTGAAGGGTATTCACTATGCTGAGAGCAGGGAACAGTGTGTAGGGAACAAGGAGTGCCTCTTGGGTTGTGTAAGATGGCAGAAAAAGCATCTGTCACAGCTTTGGTGCTATAAATTGTTAAAAACCATAAAACGAGGCTAAACTTTAACACCAAAATGTAAAATCCTTAGAAAACAGTGATTCCCAACTGCTTTTGCACACACAGGGATCCCCACTGAGAAATCCTAGAACATTGAACATTGTTCTCTTAAACTGGCTCAGTTTGGAATAATTACTCATCGATTTATTTTTTCCAGCTAAATCCTGCTTCCAAAGACATTACGTTGAATAAGATAAAACAGGAGCCTTTTTTTGTGGATAAGGTTCACATCGATGCTTGTCCATAACTTATTGACATTCAAAAACAACTAACTGATCACAAACTAGCTGACTAAGGAATCCAACATGTGATCATAAAAATCTACAGGATTTCAATGGAAATTTATGGAAATGGAAATGGAGCTTTTAGAGCCAGAATATTTAGATGCCAAAATAACAAGAACAGATGCTAAGATACATTTATAAACATTTTGATAAAGGTTTGCCACAAAGGGAGCATGCCGTCCCTCTGGTATGTGCTTCAGGGTTTTTTCACCTGGGTGTTGCAGGTTTTGATTTAAAAATGTTCACTGTACCTCAAACAGACCACGGGCCACGGGAAAGATCCTCCTGACCACCTGCAAGGCCTGGCTGGGGTGAGACAGGAAGGGCAACCAGCAGAGGGAAAAAGTCACCAATACTGTCGCAGCAATTTTCACCAGAAGGAAAAGCCTGTATGAAGACAGACAAGCAACATAAAGGGGTGGGAGGTAAAAATACAGCTTCAGTAATAACAAAATCTGACCTAAAGTAAATAATAAATAAGTTAGTTTCTGCTAAGGTTCCCCAATTAGTGCACACTTTCTGTAAGTCCTAAATTTGGGATTTGACCCTCGTCTTCAGGAATGCAGTGAAAGCCATGCATCAGCTGAAAGTCTTCAGCGTAGGTCAGCGTATCTTGTCAGCTGTAACTGTGAAGCTGCTGGTTAAGTTGCACACACGGGCATAGCTGAGGAGTTTGGGCATGGAGAGAGTGTCATCTGGACATATCTCCCCCTCGGGGTCTAATCCAGCTCTCCATTTGCTACTAAATGCCCTTGGTACATTGTTACTAGATAAACAGACACTGGACACACTGGTAACAGCATCCAATCTGATTACCTCAGTCATTCTGTGTCTCTCATGAGGACACTGCTCTTTTACACGCTTACATTACAAATGTCGGCATGCAAATTCATGAACAGTAGCAAAACAATGTAACAGACAAATACACTGCTGAAAAATAAAGTGACAAACATCAATTTAAATCATCTTATTCCTTGAGTTTTTTTAGCTCCAGCTCGGTTTAGTATGGTGGTCAGGGAGGCAAGACGCAACAACACAGTCAGGCTTTCTTTGTATTAGCTGGCTCAACAGAATCTAAACCTCCACTCAGAGATAACGAGTACTAAAACAGAGATTAGGAGCTTTCTTTGTTAGCTCAGGGTTTCCTTTTCAGATTTTGAGTGCACTCGCATAAAAGTGCGCTCTCCAGGGCAGAATACACAGACCACCAGAAGAACAAGAATGGAGAGGTTGGAAAATGGAATTTGATAAAAAGTACATTTAACTTTGACACTGTGTGGTAATAACTTGGGAGTCACGAAAGTCATTGACAAAATCAAAGGAAATTTTTTATTGATTTAATATTGTCTGATACGTAGTCTTAGACTCATTAATTTTCTAATTCAGTTAGTTGGATCCGACACCATCAGAACAGAAATGACATTTGGCAAATTGGGACAAGATATAAAAACATATATAGCTCATTTTTCATTACCAACTGAAAGCATAGTTTCCATGGTAACATGAAGACTTGCGTTAGGTTTTACTGTAAGTGCAAATCGTCTTTGGTAGCAATAATGTCAAGGTCAAAAGGTTGGGATATTTAACATATACCCTCAGATGAGAATCTACACTGCAAGTGTTTAATCAAACAGAGTATTGGTCATGTTGGGCCAAATAATTAATAGATTAACTACTGGAAAGATGTCACTGAATCAACACTGTATTGTGGTTACATTTACATCTAAATGTGGTACACTGTCTGACTTTTAAAATGGTTGAATAACTGATTTTTTTGTCTGTTAATTTATTTAACAATCCCACATTTAAATGTCAACTATGTACTTTCAATTGTGTTACAATGTCATTTATCAACTTTCAATGTCCTTCCTGATGACATTTAAATGTTTGAGTCTGCGTTCGCCATCTGGCAGATCATCAGAACAAGAATCCCTTAAGGTCTGCTGCCATTTTTCAGGTGATTAAATCTCAGCTCCAGAGCAGATTATGAGTTCATCTTAATTTACCATGGTGATCTAGCCAGATTAAAATAGAGCCATTTTCGTGACACTGTAAGCGTGCTTCACCTACCTGGTGATTATCATGCACACCTGTAAGTCATCTCCTCGTCAGCTGCCGTATGTATTCCCCGAGCTTCAGCAAACCCATCGTTGGACGAGTTGACCAATTGGTAACTAGACGTCCAGCAGCTTCTGGTATCTCATTCTCTGCTGCTAAACTGACGTCAGTTTACTCTAAGCCTTCTAAGAATCCTGCCATACCAGCTGCTCAGTCTGCCATTCTGCAGATGTTCATGTGATCACTCCAAATATTCACACACTTCTGGGTAGTATTGGTATAGTTAATCAAATTAGTTTGTTGCTTTGCATGAACCTAGCTTTTAAGCACACATCATTTTCAAATCGGTCATGGTCATGGTTTTATTCTCAAATGCAGCTTCTCAGTCAGTCAGTCTCTTGACCTGACGACAGTCTCGATGAAAAACAGTGATACTGGTGACCCAGCAGCTCAAACGTGCTTTGATGCTTCTTGGGTTGCTCATGGCCATCTGAACCAATTTTCTGTCAGCTGAGGGCAACAGTTTAGATCTTATTTCAGGCTTTGCAAAATGGCTACACCTCCTAAAACGCTTTACTTTTGTACGGTTGTTAGAACTGATGATCTTGAAATCTGTAGTTGTTTGCAAGTTCCTCCAAGAGAGATTCTTAGAACTTCT
The DNA here is from genome assembly GCF_036924035.1 of Leuresthes tenuis. Lineage (NCBI taxonomy): Eukaryota > Metazoa > Chordata > Actinopteri > Atheriniformes > Atherinopsidae > Leuresthes > Leuresthes tenuis. The sequence continues at coordinate 8,143,722 of NW_027325361.1, read as the reverse complement.
ATATATGTATGTTTATATGTATTTCTAACCTTGTGCTGGTGTCAGAAAGAGACTGTAAAAGATAACACCAAAAACAAAGAAAGAATAAAATGCTTACCCACGTCCCACCAGGCCGACTTTGATGCACTTTCCCAGCAAGTAGCAGAAGAAGGGCAGAGCATGGTACAGCTCCATCTGTTTGTAGCTGAGAGCCAGGGAGAAGGCCATGGAGCCCAACGCATCCCAGCCCAGACCCAGAGCCAGGACCCCCCACAGGGTAAAGCCCAGGCTCACTCCATTGTACCCGATACTGTCAAGGTTAACTATTACCTCTTATATTGTTGTATTTAAAAATGCAAAAATAACAACAGCTGAAAAAAAGTGTCAGGAAGAGCGTACATTTTACACCTTTATGCATTACTCCATCATGATATGACAGAATAACGTTACACACCATTAATAAATAAAAAACAAAACATATTTCTTTCTAATGATTCTTTTCATTCTACATATATTAGCTTTTCAGGAACTGTGACAATCCTCTGTGTTCACATTTCCCCAATAACACTATTCAAAAATAACACAAATAGGTAAAATAAGGTCTAGAAGTTCCAACAAAGGCTGTCTGTGGAGAAATATACTTAAATAGTAAACCACTTTAACGCCTTTAAGCAATTAAGACCTAAACATGAGTATAACTTTGTATGCGGCTGTATTGGTTAGTATATTAGATTTACCTTTACTAAATATAAAATTGATAATCATACTAGAATTAATTAATAGAATAAATGTGCATGTACATAAAGGATACTGGAAATGGCCATAGTCAATGAGAATTATCCCTGGGTAAAGAAGAATGCAGAGCAGAGTGGAAACCTGGAAGGAAAAACAGAAAAAAGTCTAGATCATCTGATTGCAGAAATTTCAATTTATCAATGTAGAACATGGGGGGGGGGGGTGTCTGAGTCTTTAGTTTAGTCGAACGTTGTTAGATGTCAAACTGTGCAGGACTCTCACTTTTTTCGTAGAGGACCCATCAATCAGGCATAAAGAGTACAAAACTACAGCAGGAATGTATATCAACACATCTGCGACCAAGACTGAAACAGAAAAATAGAACATACAAAGTGACATTATTATCATTTTGTTTTTGGACTTCTTAAGAGTCAAAATCCAAAAAGGAATAAGAAAAATTTACCAAATAAAATCACCATAAGACATGTTGATTGACACATTATAATGGCAGTGCTTCTATTTTTTTATTCTCAAGAAGTGTTGAAAAAGAATAAGCAACAAATAAAACACATAAAACCAGAAAACAACAAACAAAACAAACACTAAATCTTTCTAAATAATTCCATGATGTATCTACACAATGAGCACAGTAATTGATTAAAGTTACATTTTTACACTTATTATTTTCAAATATCACATTAGCAAGATATCCTTCTATAAAGCCTCCTCTTTTTCTGACATATAAGTGTGGACACTTCATTTTTCAAAGTTACATTACCTGTCGTTCTCATGAATAACTTGTGCACAGGACTCTCATAACCTCTGGATCTGTGAAGCTCCACCCATTCCGGGTTTATCATCTTGGCTCTGCAGATAATCATGAGAGACTTTTGATTACTGCAGCTGTTTAAAACAACTGAAACAGATTGAAAAAAGGCACATTTAGATATTACAACTATGAATGCTGTACCTTCACTGACTTGACAACATATGATTTCTTGCATTTCCCTATAGCGGGATGTAACTTTACTATTGGCTTTGCCAACATTAACATTCAAACATCAAGCAAATTATCCTCTCTTGATAATCAAAATTACTTACACGTAAGCACATATCCAGCTGTGGTAGGCAGTGAGAGGAGGGTAGTCAAGACCCCAGTAGTTCAAGTCATTGTCAGTGGTGTTGAAGTACCTAGAGGAGTACAGAGTATGCTTATAATGAAGCAAGGGAAGTCTTATTACAGAAAGGCAAGTCTCTTTATTTGTTTATGGTGCAGACACTGTTATTCTCACAACCACACAGTTCCATCACGACACTTATTTTCAGGGGGCTGGATTTCTCAGACTGACCATTCCTGAAGCGGGAGGTTGTATGTTACTTCTTGCCAGTGCCTCTGGGCTTCATAGTCGCCAAACATCGGAGGTTTCCCCGCCCCTGGAGGAAAGGCATTCAACTGTCAGGGTGATGAACGCCAAGCTGCTACATGAATGAATGAATGGAAGTGGGAAACCAAACCGTTTCTCAGCAGTATCCCAAATAAGTGAGTGGAAGCTAACGGGTAAAAGTGACGCTCTGATACGTGTACAACTTCCTGCCGGTAGATTTCAGAAAAATCTAATGAGCTGATCTAAACGAGGCGAAGATGACTGATACTGTAGCATGTCAAAGTGCAGTTCCACACACTTCTTACCTGAATATGAATTTAACGAAATCCCCCATCTCACAACAACACCAAGCAAAATGCAAATTGTTACGAGACTCCAGGTTTGCATAACTTCACCAGTAAAAACGAGCTTTTCAGGCTGAAACAAACGATAAAAACCGGTTCATGAGGCGGTTTTGAAATCAGTTTACATTTCCTGTATACGTCATCTACCAAGGCTTCGTATCACATGCTCATTGGTCAGCGGGGTTGTGGCATTCAGCCATAAACTATGAGGCGTTCAGGTTACCGAAGAAAAACAGTAATTTCCTATTCAATCGACAGTCACTCAATTCGTGGACTGATAAAGAAAAAGAAAAACGCCATCAAGCAAATTTTAACAGCGGTGTGAGTGTTCTTACAACCACGTAACATTTTCAGAATATCACCACCCCAAGCGTCTGTGTGTGGTTACAATTGCTACAAAAATATATAATCTTCTACATTCCTAGGTACGGGAAATGTATCAGTTACAAATAAAGTAGGACAAATGAGAGATTATTAAGGGTTTTTCAATATCACCACACATTATTACAGCTGATGTTGATTTTAGGGTTCAAAAAGTGTTTCCCTATGGTATCCAAAACAAGTTTCCCTTATGCTTATGATAACCACAAAGCAGACTGTAAAACAAAATTGAGAAATAAATAAGTGTACAGACAAATCTTTCATTGTCGCTTGTATATTTTTGCTATGTCATTTTACTTCCGTTACTGCATGCTCATGAATCAGTCTATTCAAGTTCAGCCATAACAATAAACGTACCAGATTACCACTAATGCAATACATCTATAATTGTATACTGTAAAACGTCTAATGAGCATGTCACAAAATAATTTCAAGTGTCAGTATAACAATGGAACATTGTTGAATCCCCCAAAAAGAAAAAAAATCAGGTTTATTCAAACACAATTACTGTATGTCAGCTGTTTACTTTAGCAACTTGCATGGATGTGCACTGGCAACATCAACCAGATACAATCAGCTGTGTAGGGCCAGCAGGCTAATGTGGAGCCTAGTTGTAACCCTCTGTACACAGATATGGGTATGTCTTCCCCTCTCAATGTAAATCTCAGCCCAGGGCCATTTTCTCCTCTGTGACCTTTTCTTCTGTTGACACCATCATCTTTGTTCCCAAGGTGCTGAGATTTGTTGGGTGAGACATGTTCCCGGTGGTTCTGCCATCAATTATGCATAAATAATAATAACCTCGAACAACTGCTGATTTGCAATGACACTTTCATTACAACAGCAGCGGCCTATAACTCACTGCTACCTATTAGTTATTAATACCTTGCCACGCCAGCTTTACTTTGTCATTTATTGCTTCATCTCTATGCCTTTTTAAATATTCAGTAAACTGCTGTACCTACATTTACTGTCTGTATTCTCTGCCCAGGAGAGGGCTATAGCTTGTGGTGGTGTGGGTGACCTAGTTTATATGGAGGCCTGGACGTTGCTTACTTGTTTTCTTCTCCTATGATGACTTTCAAAGTCTGCTGGTATACTGCATGATTTATGAATTGTGATTAGTCTGGTCATTTCTTAATCGTCTCATCAATTAATTGTTTAAAAATCCAATCTTTTGCATTCTAAAGGCATTTTAACTCGGAGCATCAAACGCTTCCTTTGCAATCCCAGATATGTCCAGATCCATTCCTACCCAGTGACATTCAACATGCCTCCTCTGATCCAAGGGTAGTTCTCGCAGTTCTTTCTTTTGAAAAATATATCGCAGATCCATCCATCTTCATATGACAAGCCAAACAATTTTCTCTCAAATTAACTAACAATACACTGAGGGCTGATATGGCAGGTCAAAACTAGATGTGGGCTAAAATCATAAGGTCATTCTTAACTTTCAGAGCAGTATGAAGTGTTGACTTTAACATTTCAACTGAAGAGTCATTTTGACAAGCCTCCCTGCAGGTTGCTTGACCTGTGCTTTTGCCAACAGAGTTGTTTGCTTATATTTTAATGAATGAACACACTGAGAGGCTTTCATGCAGAATTGTTTAATAAAAATTAGTGTTGCTTCACACTTTGAATGTCATGCATGCAAAGCAGTAACATAAGCCCTGAAGAAATATTAATGGCAAGTCTGCATTCGTGTGAATGTCCTTTTTAAGGTGGAGACATAAGACTTGAAGTAGTTATGAGCTCTATAGAAAATTAATTCAAACGGGTTGTTTGGGTGCAACAGCTGAGTTGTATATTCTGCTTGCTTCACTTCAAATTGAACAAAACTGAATCCGTCCAAGCACAAAATGAAAACCAAATCAAATAAAAAACAACGTTTTGCAGCTTCATAATTGAATGTATTCGTTCTCACTGGTGTGCGAATTAAAAAAGTATATTTATTACATTTCCTCGCTGAATATTCTACTTTAATTTCTTAAACACTTCCCCTTTCACCTAACTGGATGTTTTTTGTTGTGTATTTTCAGGGCTTTTCTGATATGTAACAACTGAAAAAAGATTATGACGTTAGTAAAGGTTTAACAGGGAAAAAAAGCTCTTAAGAAAGCTTTTGTTTGATACTGATTGCACCTGTTTTCCCGTTCACTCAAGATATGTCCAGTTCAAACAATGGCATTTCAGAGCTCTTATTTATAAATTAGAGAAAGAAAGAGAATAAAAATCATGTCCTCTGCTTATATCATAAACCTCATGCTAACTGGTCAGATACACTATTGTGGCTAAAAGATCCGCAAACTGTAGGCTAATCTAAAACAAAAGCAACCTTGGAAACACACAACATTCCATGGAAATATGTCATTTCATATCAATCCAGTCTTTGGCTAATTTAGTACATTTGAGCTCTATCCGCACACACGAGCTCAGTCAGGAATCTGTTGGGAACTAAGTTCCACTGACTGTTGTTATAGACTATTATAGGATGTCTGGAAGAGCTGTGGGAACCCAGGCTTCTCTCCACCTGTGCACAAGCACGTGCAGCTGCACGGGTCATTATCGAGTGCCTTCGTGTGGACGAGCACGACCATTGACATGCTACATTTGAATCGGACTCATTATGCAATAATGAATAAAAAGCGTGACATGTAAGCTGTTTGGATTTAACATTTCTGCAAAGATGCCTTTGTTGCTCAATATTAAGATATCATCTTAGCACACCGGGATGTACATTAGCCAGAACTGCTCTCAGTTAAGAGATTCTTTATTTTTGCTTTGTTATGGTAAGATCTGCTATATTCCACCCTGATATCGTCCAACCTTTTGCCTCAGATACCTAAAAATGGAATCTATTCATAGGCTGATATAAACAATATTTGTTTTCTTTGTTATTCGAGCTACCTGAGCCTTAAAAGAAGCCTACATATAGGCTGTAAAGCCATGCGTACCCTGTAATTAATGTGGATGAAATATGTATTCATGTCACATAACAATATCCTCGCTCTAACACATTTTGCGCATGCAATAATCAATAAACTATTCAGCTTTAAACTGTACATCGCCTACACGGATCATTCAAACACTTTGTTCAAGATATTTCAATGTAATAAAGAGAAATACAATTTCTCTTAAGACTTATAATTGAGTATGTAGAAATAAAAAGGTGCTGTTTTTGACGGTTGAATTCTCCATCGTTTGAGACTCTCATGAACATTTATTTTGATCCGCTACCCGACGAAGGGCACGAAGCGCCAATCAACGCCCCCTAGCGGCTTGACTCTCGTCCCAGGTGTCGTCAGACTGCAGCATCACCGGTCCAACATCACTTGGAAAGCATTTATGAGTTTAACGTAAAGTCCCTTTATGTAAGTTAGATATGAGCTTGAATCTCGTGTCCTCCTCAAATCTGTAAATCCAAGACGAAAATTTGGTGGCTGACTGAAAAGCTTGACTTTTGTTGTTATGGTGATTTGATGCTTTCTTTATTTGCTTTGATTTTTTTTTAAGTGAACTGCTGCAAAGAGATGCAGTCGATAACGTCTCCTGCTGTTTTTCCACATTCACCTTCGATCAAATTGTTTTTTTAGGTATTGAATTGGGAAACTCACCTCAAAGGTGAATGGATGTCTCCTTCAAAAATAACTCTAAACGCTTTTTGATAGTGAGAGGGTAAATATGTAACTTCGCCCTAATTCATAGCTGCATTGTCAAATTATAGGTATAGTATAAAGGTATAAAGAAATAAGAATCCACTTCAGAGCGTGAAGCTCTTATATTTCTAGTTATTTCTTCTGGGATATCGCTAGTTTCAAAATGGATAATATAGAGAATAATATCACGCACATAAATGGTTCATTTGAGAAATAGCTTCAACAATAATAGCTCAATTGTAAGAATGAATTCAGTCAGTATAAATGACACCGGAGAGGACTTCTGCACCATCAGCACCTTCTTCGGTGACTGAGAGTGGACTGAGGCACAGAGAGAAGTCCTTTCTCTTTCCCATGGGGATCAGATAAATATAGCGCCTGAAACCCTTCTCGCACACTCTCACACACACTCGCCATTTGCTGTTTGTGTAAAAGTGATTAGCCAGACACAACTGCGAAACTGTTACCTTTATAGTAGCCAAGCCGCAGAATACCCTGTGCAAAGATACATTGAGGGCAAATTAAAATGTGTCTTACCGCGATCTCCAGGATCATTAGCAGATGAAAATGGCAAAAAATCATATATATCCAAGCAGTTTTTTATATTAACTTCTGGATTGCGATGCTAATAAGGGGGATGTGTTGTGGGGAAAAGCGTGAATTTGCATCAAATCTCCGGACATCGTATCCCGGACAGACTTTTCAAATGACATTGTTCTTCATTTAAATTCCACGTTTGATATTAACATTGATATTGCTATTTGATATTAATTTACACCTACAGTAACCATAGTCTTAATCGTGTTAAATTTTCAGCTTTTAAATTATAGTACAGGTAAATAAAATTAAAAAAGAAAGAAAAAGAAATTTAAAAAAGAGTTGATATGGTGCAGCAGTAAAACATCTATTTATCTGCGTTCCTTCTTGGCAGAAATGACAGTAATTAAACTAGATTTCTTTCAAATGACTTTGAAATAAGAAAATAAGCACATTTTTAAAAAATATGTTGGCTTTTCAGATTTGATTATAGTAAAATTCTGGCAGTTATTATATTTATGTAAGACAATTCAGTAGATGTAGAAACCATTTGGTTGTCAAAGTTAGATTTCGTGTTCTTTGGTTTTTAAAAATATATAATTGTATGAAAAATCTCCAATCACAAGCATTTGCACACAATCAACTCTGGCAGCAAGCAATTTATGAATGTTAATGATAAAAAAGATTTTATTTTTTATTTTTATTTACAAATAAATTCAGTTTACAACACAATATTGCTACATAGAATTACATATATGTGTATGTTTTCAGAGCTTTTCGTGTCTTGTATGAAAAGGGGGCCAGATTGTGTCCAATTGAGCCTCCAATAGAAAAAAAAAGAAACGAAAGAAAATATCAAATAAAAATAATATCACAGATCTCAAATAGGAACAAAAGAAAACAGACAGGTAAAAGTCAAACAGGTCAAATCATTCTCTTTTTACAAATATTTACAAATGTTACCTGTACAGAAATATTGTCCTTTTCTTTTTTCTCTGTATTTCAACAGTTTATACATGGCCTTAGAGTCCAGTGCTGTCTATTGGTTTGTGCTCCTCACGCTTCTCAGTGATAAAGTTTCTGTATAAAAAAAATAAGAGTTTATTATCTTTTGATTCTAAGTCACTGTGAAGGCCATTTGGACACCGCCGCCGCCGTGGCGGAAGGTAAAACGTGTCCAGAAATAATATTTGAAGGTACACTGAGGATGGGAGCGATAGCGGCTGAGGTCCGGGTCAGAGAGAGTGACTGTGCGCTCAGCAGGGCCGACTGAACTGTCACAGGAGGCCGCAGGAAAGCCTGAGCGGCGCCCGGTGAGGACGAGGAAGCACTGGAGACGCCGATTATGTTCTCTATACTGAAAGATGGTCTGTTTGACGGCTCTGATTTGATCATAGACGCCGTGCTCAGACTGTTGAGCTGAAGTTGAAGGCTCGGGCTGAGCTGAGAGTTGAAAGCTTTTCTGTTCAGCTCCGCCGACGGCAGGAGAGGGACACCCGGGGGCAGCATGTGACCCACAGGAGGGATGTATGGGTACTGCAAAGCCGCTGGATGGGAATAAGCAGCTGGATGGATCCCGTAATGTCTCCCGTACGGGCCTCCAAGGCTGTACGCCCCGAAACTTTGCATCATGAGCGCCGTCTGATCCCTGAGCATGTCCGGCTGTACTCTCTTGAACCTTTTCCTCCTTCTGAGGAAGCTCCCGTTATCGAACATGTCTTCTGAAGCCGGGTCCAAGGTCCAGTAGTTGCCCTTACCGGGGTTGCCAGGTTCCCGGGGGATTTTTACGAAGCAGTCATTGAGAGACAAGTTGTGGCGGATGGAGTTTTGCCATGCCGGGAACTTCTCCCGGTAATACGGGAAGCGGTTACTGATGAACTCACAGATCCCACTGAGGGTAAGTTTTTTCTGGGGGCTCTGAAGGATAGCCATTGTGATAAGGGCGATATATGAATAAGGTGGTTTTACCAGGCTGCTTTTGGGCTTCTGGATTCCTCCTCCCGGCGTGGAGTTCTGGTCGTGACCCTCTCCCTTTCCAGTGCCAGTCTCTCCCTCCCCTGAGCTTTCACAACACGGACTCCCTCCACCGGACCTCATCTCCTCTTTCTCAACTTCAATTTCGTCTTCCAAGTCATCGTCGCCGGTTTCTCCTCGGAGGTCTTGTAAGATGCCTCCCCCCGGGCTTTCGCAGTCGCTGTCCACCCTCTCCATTCCCTCGTCGTCTCCTTCACCCACCACGTCGATATCCACGTCCTCCGCTGTGAGCACAGTTTGGCCGGACATGTCGCTGGCTCGTTCGCTGCCTCCAGATAGGGTCATCTCACGGCTTACTAAACTTTTATATAAAAAACAACTCTACTGGAGACAAAACAAGCGGGCAACTGCGTGTGCTGTGTCGGTGAGACCAGCGCGGTCAGTGCGCACACACGGCGGGTCTGCTGGACGTCTGGTTGTCCTTGTCAAGAGATCAGATGTCTCCCAATATCTAAAGGTGATTCAATCGGCAGCCGACCAGTTCTGCCAACGAGATAGTTCAACTTCAACAAATATCTCCCACTCGGTAAATGAGCAGGCCTGAGAAGCGGTGCGTCTTGCCTCGAAGTTGTTTGGGAAAAAGCGCGACTTTTGCGCTCCGACGTCCCTTCTCGGTGCGTGTATTTCCTAAACGAGTGATATTTCGGGTGCCAAGTCGAGGTGACACATGCTGCTTTTAAAGGCCGGCGCTTTTAACAAGACTGTCTGATAGATTACTTTTCCCAGTATAAGATATACTATCAGCACTGGACACGTGGTTCGGTGACGACACACGCCCCCTCTCCTCTCCTCTCCTCCCCTCCACCTTCCTCTCCTCTCGGTTAAACCATGCAAACTGGAGTTGTTTCATGGATTTGTCAACAATGGGACATCAGCAGTGCTGCTTTCCGCTGATTTCTCTGTTCGTCCGTCATAGACCGTTTATCGGTGGCAGAGGGAGGAGGAGGAGGAGGAGAAGGAGGAGGGGAAGAGAAAATTGGCCTGCATGACTGAATGATCTGAATGATCTGGTGCGTGAAAACAAGCCAAACCTTTAACTTTGCAAATACGAATTCCGTTGGCAGCGACAGAAAGAAAACGACAGCTAAGTCAACTGAATCTCCCTTTAAGTGCTTTAATGTGTTGACTTTTTGAATTGTGAGATTGTGCATGCGGAGGATTTTTCTGCAGTTTGTTATGAATCATAATCAGTGCGTGTTGCTTCGTGTGCTTCAGAACGTGCAGGAGGGAGAGCGTGTTGACTTTGTTTATTTGGTGCTGAGCTTCCTGCTTTGGTATTCCCCTTCTTTTACAGGCCACCGTGTAAAAGCAAGCTGCGAATGCAAAACATGAAATGAAGTCTATTTATTCCCGCAGGATTAGCCGAAGGTGGGAAGGATGTTGAGGAGCAGCAGCGGCAGCAGCGACGATGAATGGAGGGAATAAAGAATTTCTTTAAGAGTTTGGAAGAGGTGCTAACGACCCCAATCATTGCGCGCTTTTGCATGAGAAAAAAGTAGGAAATGCGGGCAGCGGGTGAATGCAAAGAGAGCATTTATTCACCAGCATGAAGGTGCGCGGTGAAGGCTGGGCTCGGAGAGTGGATGTCAGGAGGCTTCCTGCGTTGTGAGAAAAAATTTGGGAGGGCACGAAAATAAGAGAAACCTTTTGTGTTTAAGCTAATGTTCAAAGCGACCGATATTATTAAGTTCGTTTGCCGGAGTTAAATATTTAAACAACGACTATATTTTTCCAATGTGACTCAGCAGATGTAAAGGGGCGATTGATTTTCAGCGGGAGTCTTTTAGGAGGTTAATGAGAATAATGAAAACCCTTCAGTTGTTTGTGTCAGCTCTTCATTTGAATGAACGAAAGTGCAAAAATCGATAAGAAATATAGATGCGATGGAATTAATGTCTGATCGTCAGTCAAGCTGTAATTTTCAACACAGATGAAATAATTAATGACAAAGTAGTGCAGAATATTTGCATTATTACAAGGATTATTTATGTGTTAATTATTTGCGTTAATTACTTAATTTCACCTCGCAAAATCAGAATAAATCTTGAAAAAAAGCCACAAAAAACAACGAATTTTTATATGTTTATTTGAGAGACTTAATGAAAAAAATCCCCCTCTGTTGGTGTATCACAGGTTGGCTGTAACGAACCCGAAATTTGATCCTTTAATTGCCTGGCATCGGAAAAAGGTGCTCAGATGTCTCTTCTCCTGCAGTCTGAGATAAAAGTGGGATTAATCAAATGCTATGATTAATAATGCGCGTATGGGTCAAAGGACGGAAACATGGCTTCCGATTGGACTCGCCTCGTGTTAATCTCTCCGTGACCTGTGTGATCCAAAGGTCCGTCAATACGGACTACTTAGCAGATGAAACCAGAGTCCGCATCAACTTTTATCCTGCTCATCCGAGGCACGCGCGTGTGTTTAAGATATCTTTCCTTTGGTTGCTGGTTTTCTCAGGCCACCCATCGAAAATCTGAGTTTTCAAGAAGGTTCTTGCTGCATTTTGCAAACGAAAATTGGTCATTTCATGCATTTAACGGCAGAAGTCCACTAAATTATTTTACACATTGGAGAGCTACTCTGAAATACATGGCTCATTAGCTATTTACCCAAGAAAACATGTCCCCCCCTTTTAAAACAGCAGCAGGATAAGAGAGCGCCATAACTGTATATTTTGTTTTCCTCTTTTTAATCCTGTCTCTCTGGGTGCCCGTGTGTGTGTTTGTGAAAGAGAGAGTATGTGGAGAGAGAAAGAGACAGGTGCAGCCAGCCTCGATTTAAAAAATCCCAGAGTTGCAGTGTTGTGTGAAAGGCGGCGTAACTGCTGATATAACCTGACTGCAACAGCACCGAGAGGGGGTTTCAAACCCGTCCTTCCTGTGATCTTTTGAAGCCTCATAAATCCGCTTTTATACCTCCGCAGTTTGTTAATGAAATGTACGTTTTAAGCACACATGCACGGCTTAGCGCGACAAAACCTTTTAGTATAATAAGCCATCTCGCTCCTGCTTGAGACCATTAGGGGGGGACAGACTGAAGAGATGGCCCAGCAGCAGCAGCAGCAGCAGCAGCAGCTCAGGTGATGGAGAGGAAGCACATGTGGTCGCTGGAAAACTCTCACCAAGGTCACCAAACAAACAGTTGTGATCATATTATTGTGATCGATTTTTGATGGCTGCATTTCTTTTAACTTTTAACTTCTTTCAAGTGCAGCTCACCTCTGCGTGGCTGGGGTCAGAGGTCAGGGTCACCAGCTGAAGCCGAAAGAGAGATTTGTCATTTCAGGTGATTTGTCTGAATTAAGGAAGGCGGAAAAGATGCTTCAAGAAATGCTGTGAAAGGTTTAATTAGTGACAAGAGTCACTAATTAAACCTAATTAGTTAAACCTATTATTTCTAATACAAGGATGAAAAACAGAATAACATTAAAACTGGTTAAAGTGCACTTTTTTATTATATGAGGACGCAAGGCTGAATTTAAAGAATTAAAACACATTCTAAGGCCATTTGTGTGATTAAAAAAAAGGGTGGTAAGAGACAAACATTTGCAGGTTAATAGAAGAGTTGATTTGTAATAATAACAACAAATACTTTAACATCCGAGAGCAGATAGAGGACACATTTCACTGTAACAGTCAGTCAAAAGCCCTTTGGGCTATCCAGTGGAGGATGCTGATTTTTTTCTACCTCTTTATCAACAGCAACTTCTTTTGTTCTCTAAAATATTTTTTTAAAAGGAGAGAAAGGTGGCACAGGTCTCTAAAGGTTGCTTCACTGACACGTCCAGTTCAAACATGGAACTCTTTATTTTACATTTGAAAACTTCCCAAATGTTAACATACAACTGCATGACACTTTGTTCAGATTCTACGCTGCAATCAGATGTTTGTTACGCGGGAATTTTAGAGGAGACTTGCTCAATTAATTAGGTGAGAGTGCAGTTGGGGGCAGCAGATATTACACCGATATCATAAATTAATGTATTGTGCGCGTCCGTAATTACGACCATTATGTTAATTATTTTACACCAGCAGCCTGGTCTTCGGCTTGTCAGATTTAATAAAAAACGAGACTTTCAAGCTGCACAACACACTCCAGTGATGTGACACAAAAAGAAACATATGGGATTTTTTTCATTTTCTCTTTCAACAGTAAATTCTGCACAAAAGAGAGGAAGGCAGGCAGCTTTTGTCCTTCTCCCACCCCTCTTCTTTTTTAGGAAATCACCATTTTCAGCTTCTCTCCAAGAATCCACTCTATCAAGCTGCGAGGTTCTGTCAAACAATATGATGGAGCTCATCTTTAACCGGCCCTCCTGCAGGATCCGCCGCCGCCACATCTCTCAGTCACAGCAAAGCACCCAGGGCCCAACACAGAAGACACTGATCCACGTGTATACGGCGTGCGCGTGTCTGTGCCTGCGCGCGTGTTTATGTTTGTTGGGTGTCCAATCTGTTTAACGCCTCTCTGTACAGTAGACACGCTTCAACAGGTCAGACTGCACATTTACAGCAGATGATACATGAAACGCCTCGTGTCTCTACTCGGTTTCCATCTATAACTTGCTCATATTTTAGGATATTTCAGATAAAAATAATCAGATTATGAAAAATGTTTACTGGAAAATAACTTATACCTCTCCATTGTTTCCCCCCCCATTGAACCATTGGTTTACATCTTCCTCGCAGTCACATCTTTATTATTGTTCCTTCAAATAAATGTTGAAAGGTGGCGCTGCTGGTAAAAATCAAATAAAACTTTTGCTTTCTGTATTTTTGATTTTGTAGAATCTAATGGCATCAAGATATTTTAGGTGCAAAGTAGAGGTTAAATGCCCGATGACACATTTATTTCACGAGTACGTCTCTGTGCAGACACTCCTGGATTTTATTTGTGTAGCTGATGTAGAAATTTGACAAAATAAATAGTGGTCTGTCAATAAGGAACATTGTTTGGATTTTAGTCCGGTGATTTTGTGTTGGGAAGGGAAATTCAGAATGACAAAGCGAGAAGAAGAAAAAAAGCAATATATAAACAATTCACAAATTCAGATTTTGGAATGCAGTTGTGCTGCATCAATCCTAAAACCAATATTCTGTGAACTGAATACTTTTTGCAGATCTTGCATACACCTTTATTTCATTGCCTCTTCGATGTTTAATTGACTCATATTGATTAAAAATTATTTCGTTTTCATGCCATTTGAGATTAAACCTCTTTGATCAACCAACTAATTATTTATGCATTAATTTATTAATTTATATCGATTAACCTACTTTCCCACGTCTTATCAAAATGTTCGAGATCCCCTGTCCTGACACGGTGATTGTGTCCGCACAGTTCCCTCTGTGTGTCCATCTTTGCTCGGCATGTCGGAAGCCCCCGGGGTGGAGTTGGCTTGCTGGGGGAAGGCTGCATGAGACTACCGGGAGCTGCTGCTACCGTTGGTGGGAAAGTGACACCTCCAACTAAATGCAGCCGGATTACCATCCGAATGTGTACTTGTTAAATACGTGCAATGTCACTCAGTTTGTAAGCTTTTTGTCATTCAGATTAGGGTTGAGAGTTGCACATCGGAATATCGCCGCATTGTGGGAGCGCATACATGGGGGGATTCAGGCCGTAAACAGTGCAAATTGGCCCTGTAGCTGGTCTTTAGCACGGTGTCAAAACACTTGCAGCCTGGCTTTTGCACCTCACCATTGTGTGCGTGCAATGAACAATGCACTAATTCAGTCAAGGGTGTCAAAGGGTCAAAGTGAAAGCAGATCATGTCAAAGAATAGATTAAATCATGAAAACAGAATCCAGAAGAGGTCAATAAAACTTTGCACTTCATAAATGTTGTTTATTCTGGATCGTTTGGTGGACAGTGGTGGCAGGTTGGAACATGGACTGACTCTACCTAACAGGAAAAATGAATCATTTATGCACCAAAAAAGCAAATGAAAAACCAACACCTTCAACATAATATGGTTTCTAATAGAAGGGACCAATGAAAATATGCTTCATGTGCCAGTATTAATGTTTGCATGAGAAGCAGGTTTTCCTATGAGTCACATGAAGGACCCCTGAACTCAATATCCTCTTGCATTCTGATGCATACTTATATGTATGTATTCCTTCACATTCCTCCTCACTGAGACACTTTATCTCCTCTCAAACCAAATTGTTGTGGAAAAGCGCTTTGGCAAAGGGATGATGTTTTGACTTTTTTTCACTGAAATGAGTTTTTAGATTAAAATACTATGTTAGAACAGGTAAGAACGGTTCATTTTCAAAAGGTCTAACAAATAAATTATTGAACAAAAATCACTGGTAGTCTGCAATATACTTATTTTTATGCTGTTAAATGATTGAATTTCCTTAAGACATAATACTCCATCCCTTGTTTGCTTTGTAAAAAGTGTGTAAACCTAATCAAAGCCATGGTGCTGTCTCTTGAAATTAAGGATGATACCTTTAAATTGTCAATTACTCTGAGGTTAAATAGACTGAATAGACTCAATGATTCAAATCAGGTGGTACGATTTACTGCGCTTCACTTCTTGATTTCATTTCAGCACGTAGACAATGATGTGCATCTTTTATTTGCACAAAGAACCTATAAGTCTGTATATTTGGCTATGGACATAATCTAAATAGTTATTCAAAAGGTATGTAATCATGCTTTTTATTTCTATGGTTAATCAGCTGCACACAAGCACTACTGTGATCAGTAGACAACAAACCTTCTGCAGTAGCAATGATTTGTTTTGACCTCATGTTAATGTCATTATCCAATATCATATTTTAGTTATTTAGCCGCATAAATATGGTTATTCAGCCTGATATCCCCAAATGGCATGTGAATAACACAGCAGTTTAAGTAATTTTGCACCAACTTAATATATGACATGCAAAATGTTTTTAAAAGCGTTGTGCTTTTCATGGTGTCACATTGGATTAGTTTGACGTGGCTTGTTTGTTTTCTTTTGTATTATCATTACTGTCCTAGAGTAAAGCAGGCAATTTGCTTGTTTATCCCTATTAATGGAAAACAACAACAAACAAATGATTGAGTTTCATGTAACTGGTTGTAAGACAAAAAGGGGGGAAAAAGAAGATTCTTCCAAGAATGAAACAAACTGTCTGGAAATGTGTTGATTTTTTTCTTTTCCATTAAAAATGAATATAAAGAAACTGTGTTTTCAGCATTATAAAGACACAGTATTGTAGGGTTGGCGGGAGGACCACAGGGTTATATGACTGTGCATGTATGTTGGATTGCAAAGTCTTATTTGTAGTACCTTAGATATGTCTTTGTATGTATTAAATTTAACATTTACTTTTGTAAATGATATCCTAACCCTCTGCTCAAGAACAGCAGGTGGAATTTAGCAACATTGGGCACCATGCATCTCCTCTGCTGTGAGATGTTTTTTTTTTCATGGTTTCTGATATATGAATAAATAAACTGAAATATTTGAGATTTAGTTGGTGTGAAATACTTGGTATATGGCTTGTGAAGTTACTTGTCACAAGTTATAGAAATAATTTTTATTTTCTGCTAATTTGCAAGTAAGTTATCAAACAACCATGACAGTCATAATGTATGATAGTCCTAAATCGTTCATGCATGATACTTTATGAGCTTTTTATATGAAATGCAGGCAAACTCTTAATAAAGGTTGATTCAGCTGTCAGGTAACAGAAGTAAAAACGCCAACATTTCACTCTTAATTGTAGAGGACTAAAAGAAAAAAGCATAGAATGAAAATATTAAAGCACACTATAATCATAGGACCTAAGTGAATACACTTTGTTACTGTGTACTATAACTAAATTCTGCTAATATAGAAAAAATAACTAAATAACATAAACTCACCCTTTTGTATTGACTGGAACTGCAGCTGCTGCTGTATTGACTCAGTTTTTTTGCCATGTATTACTTTTACTCATATCAGAGTATTGACTCATTCTTTTGCCAGACTAAAGTTCTTTAAATGATGAAGTTAACAAGCTAAACAATGTTAACACTGAAACAAAGTTACCACCCTCACAGCCATGCTGGGAGTCCAAAGTCAGCTACACAAGCATCAATATTTTACAATCCCTGAAGAATCCTCTTCACAGATGCAATCAATGCCTCCTATTCATTATCCATGTGTATGTCTTCTAGGTATGGCCTTTGTCATTAAGCAATAATTCTCTCCTTCACAGTTCCACATTACTCTGGCGCTTCATACTTTTACAAATGCCTCGGGGCTATAAATACTAATGAAATCTCTTTGCTTAATTTGATTTTGCTGGTACACTTGCAGTTATGGCTGAACTTTCCCATGAGAGAGGCTGATTGAACACTTTCAAGTCCTTATGGAAGCAGGAAAACATTCCAAAGAGCTGGGGAGATCATTTCCATAATTACCCCGATTGGCAGCCTAATGACCTTCTGTGACAATAAAAAGATCTCTTGTTAATTCCATTTCTGTTGCTGACATTCAAGAGATTCCTATCTTACATGTTTGAGGGTTCACAAGATAACAAGTGTACTTTTTTTTCCCCGTCCCGAGCAAGAGAGCAGCCCATTCAGTTTTGCTCTTCCCATCACACTGCAGTGATGTGTCTCTGCTCTGCTGTGAAAGGGAGCTGCTTGTGCCTGCACATCTCGTCCACCCTGCTCCAAAGTTGGATAATTTATGGGTTTGAGGGAGATTATAAAGATGGATCTTTGAGGCAATCAATTCTCATGTTGCGTTTTGAATGGTGGGATAGAAATGAAGTGCAGAATAATTAAAAAGATCACAAGTCCCCTCTCGCATGTAATAATGAGTAGGTCCAGAGGCACTGGGCTCTGCCACAGTGCTGGAGGAAGCGCTTTTGATGTGACTGAGAGGACCTCCAGCCCGGTCCAACATGCCGCCACACAATAGGGTAGTTTTACCCACTGCCACACACTGAGGCTGCATTGCAACTCAGGCTCTGTGACTGTTTTGGGACTGTGTGCTTGTCCACCAGGCAGATCATAAGCAGATACTGTTGTCAGAGGAAACAGAGGGGGGTTTTCGTTGCTTAGATGTCAAGATGACTCAGAGCTGGCATGAAAAGCATTGGGGGCGGTTGTTAGGAATATGTTTCACAGTGACCACAATAGTCAGAGTGTTGTGGGATGTTAAAATAAAATCCATCCGTTCTTTGCATATGAATAGGTGTCAAAATGTACCATCAAGTCCTTGGATGCACAACTGAGCTACTGTGCCCTGATAAATACCGCTTCAGCCCCTTTATAATTCTGAATGTATTACTCTGGATGTTAATTGAGCATTTGCTATGAGGCATTTTGTAAGCTTTTCAATGTTGTCTTCACTTTCTGTCCATCAGTGACAAGCTTCTGTGGCAATAAACATGGACCATGTTGCACAAGTAAAATGCAGGGACGCTTAGGAGGGTGGTAAAGAGGTTTGCATCTAATCTACACAATGCATCCTCAATGCATCCTCTCAATTATGACGACAACGTTAAGTAAAGAGGACACTGCTATGAGCTAGTGTGGGCGTCCTGGAAACAGATGGCTGCATGTGTGACTGGTTTTCGCTGCTAGAGGGGGAAGTGTAGTGACACCTGTAAGCAGGTTCTCACAGACTGTCATTCTTCTGTTTGGTCAGCCCAACACTGGCAAACTGTGTGTAGTTCAAGAGACACGTAGAGCTGCAGGCATCAGCTAATTTAGCTTGGATTTTTGTTCTAACTGTGTTACCATGTAGTGATAATAACACAGGGTATGTGCAACTTGTGACTTCTCTGCAATAACTCCATTATGGCGGATGTTTTCGAAATGATGCCTTTGAGTCCTTTTTAAGGTTTTATCTTTTTTTCTGATAAACTGGTCAATCTGAATTAAATTTCTGCAAATATGGATGAGGAGCAAGATTATACATTAAAATCCATTCATTTTCTTTATTTATACCCACTTAATCCAATTTAGTCGCGGGGCCTATCCCACTTATCATTGGGTGAGAGGCGGAGAACACCCTAGACAGGTTGCCAGTCCATCACAGAGACAAACAAGACACACAACCATCCACGCTCACACTCACTTTTAGGGATAATTTATAATTTAATTGGAGTCACCAATTAACCTAACATGCATGCTAGACAGTTGGAAAAAGCCAGAGTACCCAGAGAGAACCCACACATACACGGGGAGAAAATGCAAATTCCACCCAGAAAGACCCCAGACAGTATTCGAACCTGGAACCCTCTTGCTGTGAAGCGGCAGTGCTAACAACATTAAAATGAAGATGATTATATTTTTGAGTTTTATTCCAAGTGCAAAAGGTGACACAATGTGTGTAGAGGCTTTGATTAATGAACCACAGTCATCACAACAAGTCTTATTGTAGAGACCCAGATTCTCACCTTTTGTCACACTGGGAGTCTGGATCCTAAACGACAATGCTGTTCAATATTCTTTCAAATTTAGCAGAGGCGAGGTTATCTTTAACACATAATATAACCTATGCATCAAGTCTGTAAGGTAATTGATTTAAATGTGTGGGTAATCTGTGTTTACATGACAAATGATACAATTCCAAAAGCCTCTATTTCAAAGGGATGATCTCTTACACAAACTGTATATCTGGGATGCCTCATTTTCTTTTTGCTTTCTAAGTACCTGCAGAATCATCACTTTTCTCTTTTATGGGCAACTCTCATAAAAACTGCAAGTGACAGTTACTTTTATATTTGTGAGGAGATGTGGTTTTCTTAGTTGAAATGAATTACATATTCTCTTTGTGATGTGATTGGTTGATGTTAAAAAAAGAAACAAGCAATAAAAATGCAGTCTTAGAGATAGTAGAAACAGAATGGATTGTAAAAACTACAGCCATCTTCATGCTGTCACAGATTGCATCAATTACTGCCCTCCTGTCAGAACCCCAGTGCCACAAATCAACACCAAAGGTACTTTTTAGTGTCAATTTACAAAGAAAAATAAAGTTAAACTGTTTGTCCAAGAATCATCATCCAATTCTCTGGAAGCATGATCTTTTGCTGATCTCAAACAACATGTTTAGGTTCCTAAAGGTAACTTAGTAGTTTTAGGTGCCTAAACCTAACCTGAAACAGTGAGTAAAACCAAAAGTAGACAGAAAGCTAATGTTATTAGGGCAGTGAAAAAATAGTAGTTCAAAGATGGTGTCAGTCATTTTTCACTCTCATGGTTGAGGATACCATGACTTTCAGCCACTCCACCCTGAGTTGCATTTTGAGGACCTTGTAATTTGTAAACACTCCAAAGTGACTTTTGCTGAATTCACTGTTTATGACTAATATTACTCTGGCTCTCAGAATATACTTAGTGTATATTTGAAAGGGGACAGGTTCAAAATGGCAGGATAGAATGCACTGGAAATGAGATTGGATTGGTTTAATCCATAGACTGCATATAAAAGACAGACATAGTTACCAGTTTTAAAAAGTACAGTAAATGCACTGCCACTGATAGACAAAATGGGCAACCTAATACAGGGCATTTCTATACATTAAGACTTAGGAACCTCATCCTCAAATGTAGGGATCAGTGTTTTAATAATATTTATTTTTCAAATTTCTGCTCCAACAGGTGAGACAAGCCACTGCAAAGTTGATTCACTTTACTGGAAACTGTCTTCCCCACGTGGCATAGTATGCTGACAGATAAAGACTACAATTACGTTTTAAAGAATATGCAACCTCTAGTGGTCATCAGAGCAACTGCGTCTGAAAGGTAAAAATGGTGTCCATGATGTCCATGATGCTTTGTAAAATTGTAAATTGTATTTTAGCCCTAACCATGACACATTTCCAAACCTCTCCAATTAGTTTTGGTTTCCAACTCTAACCAAGTGTTAGAGCCTAAATGCAACCAGAAAATGAGAATGTTTTGCCATTATGTGTTGCACCTGCAAATAACCATGGCAACCTCTAACATGGTGTGCATGAAAGTGATGGTAGCGTTGTAAAAAGAATGTATTTTTGCCCCAATCATCATAATTTCCTAAATGTATTGAAGAAATGTTTTTGTCTAAACCCAGATAGGAAATGGTTCAAGTGTTTCAGTAAGGTGATGTCATGCCACCAACAACCACTTTGTCAGAGGTATGCTCGCAACTTGGTTTTTGTGGCTGAGTTTGTCGTTAAATGTTAATTTACTTAGTAATGATTATGAAGTTACTGGTAGTCTAATATGGTCTTCATTGGGTCTTTTTAGGCTGCCCTAGTGCTTTGGGTGACGGTGAGTTGGTAGACTGGGCTCTGACAGTCAACCTTGGTTACCAAAAAACTATGCCCAAATAAGAGTCATCTCTTCAACGAGAGCAGAGGATGAAGCTCAAGGAAGAGCAACAAAGATGGTCTGAATGTGCAGAGGCTATGTTGGATCTCCAACAGACAGCTGAGAGCCCAGGTTTGAGCCTGGATCTCAAGCAAACAGACGAGAGTGTTTCGCTCGATCTCTGAGAGTGGTTTACCTTAAAAACATAAAGTACTGTCAGGCTAATGTTGTTGTTAAGATGTGTTTCAGGTTTGTTGACATTATAGCCGCTACAGCTAGCTTCTAGCATCTTAACACATAAAACAATATAAGAACAAACACTCACCCTGGCGAAAATTAAACGATAATCATCGTGGAGCCGTTTGATACCGAGGCTGTGGACCGACCCCGCTATAAAAAATGATATGTCTCCAGACTTTTATATGCTTTCATATTCTGTTTGGTGTAGTAGGATGACTGAAGGACCAGATGTCAACAGCCTCGATTGTCGACAAATCTTTAGGTTCTGTTGAAATCTTCATCTTCATGAGATACGGGTCACATCCAACATATTTGTTGATTAATTGTTTGCATCTTTGTCTCGAAACTGGCTCTAATTCCGTATAATACGGACTCTCTGCAACAGTTTCCTACATAGACGTATTCTCCATTTCAACTTCCTGCCCTCCAACTGAACTTGCGCGTCATCATAATCACATGACTGAAACCCAGCTATTGGACTTGTGTTGTCACTTTCATTTTGTGTGTTTAAGCATTGTTATAGTGGTTGGAAGTTGCAAGCATATCACCAATAACTAACATTAATCCTACACAATACAATCAGCAGTTTTTCATTAGCTAATTGTTATTCAGGCATTTCTTTTTCAGCTATTTTCTCCTTGACTTTCAAAATGCTGTCTCCTACTTCTAAGTGTTTTTCAGGATTCCTCTTTGGACCTCGGATGCTTTGTTAACTTTCTGTACCAGGATAACATTAAGGGGAAGTTCTTAGAAAATGCAATAAGTCTTAGAATTTTCTTAAAATTTCATCACTAGATGTAAATATAAGTGCTAGGAAGCTTTTTAAATACAGCTTCTGGTCTCAGATTTTTTTTCAGCCAGTAGCTTTTGGCTCAGTAAAGTAAATTGAGGAGAATCAAGTCAATTGTACCATTTAAACATGTTACAATCAAAGTGCTGCAGTAAATAGTTATTAGGCCAACTTCTTCTTGGTCTGTAATGTCCTAACTCAAGAACCAAAGGCTTAGTTAAATGGCTAATGGGGCCATGTGACTGGACATGAAAAAGTAGCTCAGTACAGCAAATTCAATTATCATGTTAGAATTCTTCACAAAAACAATCTATTCTAGAAATTAGAGGTATTCCTGTCAGATGCCTCATGTTAGAGGGGACTAATGTAATTTGGGAAAGCCTAACGCCTTCTTTGAATGTTATCAAATGTTTACAAAAGAGCTTAATGTGCTAAAATGCAATCAGGGAATCAGTTGGTTCTTCAGCATTAAGCAGTGACTTTCTGGATTGGCATATGTGTGTTTCACAAGTGAAATCTAATCTTACTCTTTGTGCTATTCTTTGCTATTCCATGTATTCAGTAGACATCAGACATATGTTGTACAACTGGCAAGTTAAGTCTCTGCTGTTGAGTTTTTCTCTATCCAACTGTGAATTATAGGATAAAGGACATGAAATAATATTTCTGACACTCATAAGCATGCTCATGAAAGTACATAATATGTGCAGAAATTACTGCACCTATTTTCCTACCTATTCCAGATTTGACCAACTTCCCAAACGCCACATCCTATCATGCAATAGTACATTTTATTCTACAGTTTACCTTTCTTCTTCCTCTTTGTTATGTAGAATTTGTTGCACTTATGTAATGATTACCCATCCTTTTTTCCCTACAGAGACTAGTCCTCCTGGGTCAGGTCCTGCTCAATCGTGCAAGGAGCCTTCAAACTTTGGAAGGTCTACAAAGACCCCATTCTCCTCTGTGTTGCTCTTCTTCATCACCCAGCTCCGGGGCATAGCAAATCTTCTCAAACCCCTGTATTGTTAGGCAAAACCACATATTAAATTTGCCCCGCATAAGCCATTTCATTGAGCTGCGGCAGGAATTCCTTTGCTGGGTCATTCATCTGTGTACATGGTTTGGACACACATTTGAAACAAAGCAAGCCAGTCAAGGATAATATTGAGGAAGTAGCATACATTTCAAGTTTTGTCGCATATGTCATTTTTGTTTCATGCTCTTTTGGCTCTGGAGTTGTGAGTGTAGATCCATGCAGTGGGAACAGTGTGAAACAGTTTCCAAAATTTCTCCTTGCATATGTAATGTCTTGCACTTCATTAGGAATTCTGGATTTTCCCCATCAGGAATGTCAACTGAATAGAAAGAGAAGGGAGCTAAGAGAGCTCTCTATCCACAGTGAACAATTAACAATGAATAATAAAGAGAAAATTCTGACAACCAGTGGTCCTGTGGATAATTCAGCTCTGATTAGAATAGTTCATAATCTCATCTGTTTTTGTACCTGTTCTTGAGCATAAATTGTGTATAAATTGGGTAATCTCTGCACCAATATAGCGTGATTTTGGCTGTAACTATACAACCATATTTATGATTTACATTGTTCTACTTGTCATCACCAGTATCATAACAGTATAGATTTATGTATCTATAGATTGATTTATCAAATAAAAAAAATAAAAAACTCCATGTCATCAAGCATC
Source organism: Leuresthes tenuis (assembly GCF_036924035.1). Classification (NCBI taxonomy): domain Eukaryota; kingdom Metazoa; phylum Chordata; class Actinopteri; order Atheriniformes; family Atherinopsidae; genus Leuresthes; species Leuresthes tenuis. The sequence goes on along the minus strand of NW_027325361.1, from coordinate 8,119,638 downwards.
ATGTCGTGCTAAAATAAAGAAATGTTGATGTGATTAATTTCTTTTGGATCGGTTTTATAAATGATGCTCAAATTTTGCTCTTTTGGCAGTCTTGCACTGGAACTGAAAGCAGTTTAGAGTTTAGACTAAAAGTGCTTTAGAATAAAAATCCAGCTAAGCATTAAAAGTAAGTTTCTAATGTTCACGATAAAAAAGAAATTCTGTGTTTTCAGGTTGTATTGCTGCATAAAAAGAAAAGTCGTGGTGTGGCTTTCCCTTGCTGCTCCAAAATAATACTAATATTATAATAATATTTAAAGTATTGTTAAGATATATTTATGATACTGTTGGCAATGACAAATGTTTAACCACAAATGCACTAGAATACACCACAGAAACACAAATATGAAGCTATTGGTGAACATTTTAGAGGCAGGTATTCTATTCTTATTGTGCATACTCGCATACCTAAGTTTGTTAATCATTTTATCGAATCACTTAACTTCTTCTGTGCCCATCCTTTTGTTGTTTATTTTCTTAAGAAGTACCATGATTTCCTACTTGTTTGTGTCGTTTATCAGTGCGCTACATTTTGTGTCTGTTTGTGGGAAGGTACAGAAAATTACAGAAAACTGTCATGACAGGGAGATTGAATCACACATCACACAATACAAACCCTCTGTTACAACACACCGAAAAGGAATAAAAATGAGATTTTAATTCTATTAATTTATCTAGCCAATCGAAAACCATTATTAGAAACATCACAACTCTACTTAAAAGACCCTCTTAGAGTTGTGTCCAGTGAACCAGTGTGCCTACATTTCCATGACCTGTGGTTATTGTCCCAAGATTCCCCTACATTTATCAAATTACCTGCTCTGTAAACATTTATTTCAAAGATGATTCTAGTTACCTTAAATTGTATTTGCCTTAAACTAAAGTCATCTGACAGTAATTCCTCTATATGTTGATGCTGCTTTCCAAACACAGCTCCAATACAATCTAATCATCCCAAGTTACAGCAACAAACCTCTGAGAGGTGAAATGCTATGGCTGACCATAATCATATCACATGAAGGGCAGCCGGTTGTGTCTGCAGATCAATGGCATTTTACAATAATACATTGAATATGAGACCCTAACTTATTTATCACTGGCCAAGTAGGAAAGTAAATGTAATTATACTGGCTGAAGCTAAACTTAGATGAATCAAATAAGAACTCTAAATGGCTACAAAAACCCCACAGTTTCAAAGGCTGACTTCAAAGCCTATTTTGGACCAAAAATAGTTCTGTTGCTTGTCTATAAGTCAGTTGAAATTATAGTTAATTAAATTAAATATTTTTACATTTCCTCTTTAGACCAAAATATACATTGACGGGTAAAGAGATGAGAGATAAATGCACAGCCTTTCTGTAAGGCCAATTCATGCTTTGTCTGTGTGCAGTGGTCAGTCTGACATGGATGTTGTTATCAGCGTGTCTGCATGGACTCCCCCTGTCCATGTTCATGTGAGGCTAAAAACTCTGGCTGTGCGAGGGTATTGTCAATGATTCCCATGTTTATAATTCATCACTAAAACAGTACAAAGAAATTTAGAAGGCTCCTACTGGCACAAACTGTTTTAAAGCCTTCCTGGGATGGTGTGGCAACAAGGAGGTTACTCCACAGCTCGTGGCACACCTGATATACCTACTGCTGTTTTGTCAAAGCTGCTGGAATTGCTGACAAATGTAAAGGTCGCATGTTCTCTGGTAGCACAAGTCAAAGGACTATCTTCATGGACACTGGGGTTCAACTCTTCTGTGAGAAATTCAACCAAATTTTGGTTCGTGCTCCAGGTTAGGCATCAAAAGTGTTGTATATCGGCTGTGGCCAAACAGCTAACTTGCTGTTGCCATGCCATAATGAAGCTATCAACAATAGGCCACAGAGTAAAAAAAAATTAATTACAACAAGCTACTACACATATCATCTTTACAGCCAGAGTTTTATTATTTTGCTGTACTGCTGTGTAATTCAAAACAGGAATTATTTAAGTAATATTTCCACAGTAGCTCTCTGCCTCCTCGTGTTCACTTACTAACACATTGACACGGTCCATTCAGTTGGCATCTGTGCTCTGATCCCTCAAAGTCACAAAGTTCACCCTGCACTTGTGTCCTTCTGGTGTTTGTCCAGATCTACTCCTGGGGGGTTGGTTGGGGGGAGGGGGGTTACAGGAGCTGTCCAACATATAGTCTTAAGCAACTTGCGCGAAATGTCAGACTTTCCCTTTTTACCATACGTGTGTCACTATTCTTTATATATTTTTTTGCATCTTATGTGGATGTGTGTGTGCTTGTGTGCATGTTTATGTGTCTGACAGAGAGAGAAAGTGTGTGTGGTATCATCTCCCCAGTGTATTCTAGGACTCTTACTCAACTCTCACATGAGGATGACACGGGGCTTCTGGTTTCACAGTAAAATTAGGTTGACATCGACAGAGTCACAAATGTCACCATGTGGCCACTTCGCTTTTCACTACAATACACAGGAGTATTGAAAAGAGACTTGACCGCAGCCTTTCTCTTCTCGCTGTTGTGCTTCTGTCATACAGTGTCACCAGCCAAAACATGTTGGGTTTACCACAATCAGATTATAATTTGATGTAATTCATTGAAGGGTGAAGTGTATTTGACAGTTTTAAATGCAGTTGTAAGATTTTGTTGCTTTTCCTACCTGAGCTCATATAATTTATCTATAGGATTAAGGTAAACCTCAGTATTTGGCTGCAGGAGAATTAAATTAAGTCTTTCAGCGAGCATAAACTACATAATGTTGACAGGAGTCATTGACTGGACTATGCTGTTTAACATGTAAATAGGAATTTGAATAGAATATCCCATAAGAAACTCATGTTAACACTGTTCAGGAAAAATTGCTTATTTAAAAAATGGAGAATGTTGCGGATGTAGACTTTGCCACTCAGGGAGACAATGTGCATGTGTTGCTCTGAATCTTCCAGTGCATCAAGTGCCTCAGTGTGTGGCATGCCTGGTCTGTTAAATGTTTTGCTCAGTGTGATTTGTCGTAGCGCACATTGTCCCAGAAAAGTTTCTTGAAACCTAGAATGCTCAAAGGTTTCAAACATGTACTTAAATACAAAGTAAACCTCAGCTGTCGAGATGTGTTGCACTGCCGACTGTGAGTTGTTGCCCCTCCCAGGCCAGATCATTTGTTTTCAATGGCTGAAGGTCTCTGTTGCCCAGACTGTGGCAGGGCCAAATTAAGAGGTGCATCCAAGATGGATGAGTGCAGAGAGAATGAAAGATTGGCGGGCAAGTCAAGATTTTTCCTTTTTCTTCTTTTGCTTTTACTGCCTTGTGTCAGATAGATGATGCGAGAGGGAAATATTATCTGTTCTGTTTTCACTGTTGATTCTCTTGTCCTCCCTGTTGCTATCTCAATTTTCATGACAGAGGCAAGACATGAAGCCAAAATTGAGTATCTCCTGAAATGCTTCCTGTAACGTTACAGCTCCATGTCTATGTACAGATTAGGAATTTGATATCACTGTGTTTCACTCCCAATTTTGCCAAATCAGTTTCAGTATAGGAAACTATCTTGGAATAAAGTTAGCTTGAGGTTCACCAAGTAAAACAGTTATTAAGGTTGATTATTTTCCTAAACTGTAAACATAATGCGTGTAAGCTCAGACTTGCTTTCAACAGAATCCAAAGATATGCAGTTTTAAGTTGAGTTATATTAAAAAAATCATATGATCAGACTTCAGGATACAAATAAACACATTCAAACAGCAAACAGACCAATATTATGGAATTCAATTAAGCCATCAGTCTGATTCCACTTTAAATGAGCAGAAACTCCCAAAAATATCTGTTAATTGGAGCTCTTGTCAGATTTATGGCAACAAGCAATGTATTCAGTGTTTTTTTTTTTTGACAGTGTGGTATAAAAGGCAAAGACAGACAAAAAAAAGTTTCTCCATTTCTCCATTTCTACCAGCATGATCTCGAGTGAGCTGAAGCTTTCAGTGTTTGCTACTCTGTGGAGCGCATAGCCCTTTGCTGCTCTCAGGATCAGAGGTCATGGCTCTGCTAAGTCCAGATGAACTGTTTCATAGTTGCTAAATTTCCTGCTTGGACAGGTGCAGACTGTGTCACCAAACATATACTAAGGCATCTCTAACAAATTCCAGGGGATGGGCAAATATGTCTGTGCTTAGTTCAGCTGTAGACTAAACTACTAGAAACTAAAAGGCCAAGACTGTGACAGACATTTATCTTGACAGCTAAAAAACTTTAAAATATGACACACTGGTACAAATGTTGTATGTATTATTTTGCTGCTTTTTGGATCGTTTTCATTTTAGTATTGTGAAAGCAATAGCTATGCAACTGTGGTTGAGTGAGAACCCAAACACAAGACGGAGCAGGGGGCAGTCAATGAGTCGACAAAAGCACTTTATTTCAATAAAACAAAAAGAGCTGCAGAGGGAGGTTATTTACAGACGGAAATCCAAAGGACAGAACAATGCAAAAACAGAATTTAACTAACAGGGACAGTGGACGTAAAACAGCAAACAATGTCAAGGATCTTGCACCGATCAAATGGAACCAAGGATATACTGAGAGAAGAAATGACTTAATGCAGAGCCAGAGTCAAAGGCAGGAAGCAAAACTAACTGAAATTAACAAAGAAAGCACTAACTACAGAATAAAGCAGGAAGTAATGTTAACAAGCATACGGAACAGGGGAAAACTAACTGTTTAAAATCCACAATTATGATAAAACCAAATCTCATCTAACTAGGAAATATTAACAGAAAATGTCATGAATCCAAGAGACCAAAGAACATCTAAACCAAAAATGTTTTTGACATGATCAGAAAACCCACAGAACATTACAGTGCTATGCATTTTATACTTGATCTAGAAACATAAAATGACAAAACAAACTTTTTCGATAATGTTTCAGGAATAATTTCCAGACATACTGGCCTGCCTGCAAATGTACATGACAGGATCATTCAACAAGAATGGTGGTAATAGAAAATGGCACGTAATGGAGTATAATGAATTGGGGAAGTTTGCAAAATGACTGATAAGACCCAAGTAAACATGAGCTGTGTGATATATGTGGCTGAGGATGAAATCATCACCAATTTCATGTTAGGTATTCAAACTCAACTTTACATTTCCTCCCAGAAACAGTGGCAGAAACTCTCATGTGACTGTGTTATGAATGGTGGTCTGACTCAGCCACTAGCTATGAGATCATCCTATAGAAAAGAATCACCACCCTAATTACAACTGAGTAGGATGTGTGTTGTATTTACCACCACAGCAATTTTGTATGTTTCCTGTCAGTATAAGACCTTGTTTAACATTCATCAGCCACTATCATTATCCTCACCTCTACGACTAACCTTAACTGTCAGAGGCCCCTTTTTCTAATGGTCAATTTAATGCCTTGATTTTAGCCAAAATGGCACAGTGAGAAATTACTTACCAGGACTGGCTGGGTTACTTATATATAATGGTGGTTCCTTAGCATTTGGTGGCATTTGGAGGCCCCGATCACAGGATAACTGCAGGTCATTTGTATGTTAATGACTCAATGACATGTAGTTGAATAGTTAAATAAGGTGTTTTTTAACTGAACGCCTGGCTGGAGTGGAGAGTAGGAGCAGGACGGCATAGAATAGAATAGAATAGAATAGAATAGAATAGAATAGAATAGAATAGAATAGAATAGTATATGTAATTTTATCCCATGTAATCTTAAAATGGCCCAAACTTTTACCATAAACCTAATCAATTTTGAGAGCATGTTAAAGAAACCCAAAAACATAAAATGTGTAGAAATGACATATGAAATGTGCCTGGACAGATACGCTGTCTATATACAGTTCCATAGTATCAGATTATACACTAGGATGAGTTGTGAATACCTGTTTGTGTGTCTTGTATAAGTGTCTGATGCTGTCAGAGTATGTGGGGTTCTCTATCTGGCCAACTGGCATTATAACGTGAACAAAGGATGTTGGAGGATAAGTTCTGCAACCAACTCTGGCTGTGTGGCTGCAATTCAGGAATTTGTCAACTATTTTTGTAAAACATCTGGCAAAAATATGTTCATGCCAAGCCCTCACCACCACCCTCACCCATAATCTGCAAAAATATCAAAGTAAATACATTGACCACAAGTGAAAGAAACAACACATAAGAGTCACTGTGGAGGAAGTTATAGTTGTTTGTGCTGTGGCAGCCGTCTGGTGAAATCCTATGGTAAACAACAAATTGAAGATTACATTATGATACAAGAGTCAAGCTTAAGTATGTAATGATTAGCCTAGATTATAGTTTTATATCTTAAAAGGCTAAATATAATTGCATAGTGCTGCACGGGAATTTTAATGTAGGATTAACAGTTTAGAGAAAAAAAAAACACCAAACATTTGTCAAGAACATTTTTTAGGGGGGGCATGTGCAGATGTATGGGATGTGAAAGTGTGTGTGGTGATGACTGGGCCTGGGTCTGGGACTTGCCTGTCCTCTGGCCTGCTTGGGCTGTTCCCGATGGAGGGGAGGGGCGTTGCCTCTCCCCACTGCATGCGGCTTCACCCACCTGTGGGCACGTCTTGACTCCACTTGAAGTGGCACTTGGCCAGGGGTGCTGGTGCAGGCGCTGGCCCACTGTGCTTGGCTGTATGGGGCGCTTGGCCCTCTTGGGTTTATTGCTTTTTGTTAAACGGGTATTAGATGGGGCTTCTGCCCGGGGGTTTGGGGGCGCGCTCGGGCTCCTGGTGCACGGCCCATGTCTGGGCGGCTGGGGCCTGGCGGGGTCGGTGGGCTGTTGCCCCTGGTTCCCGGGGTCTCTGCCCTTGTTTATTGGGGCTCTTTCCTCTGCAGTCTTCTGGGCGGATGCTTGCGAAGCAGTTGATATATTATCCTGTGGTTTCAGGTCATTTATATCCACAGTTGTGTTGTATGCGATTGCATACAGCACAACTGTGCTTTTTGTTTGTTTGTGTGTTTGGTTTTTTCTCTGCTTGTCTGCTTTCAGGTACTCCTGAAAGCGCTAAGGCTGGATTCTCCACAGAGGCTGTGGATTGTCGTGTGTTTCGTTTTTACAGGTGTAGCAGCTGGTTGTCTGTTTTTTATTTCTATTTTTCTTCTGTTTCTTCTTCTTTGCTCTTCCTCTTTCCTTGTCCCCCGGTCCGGTTCTACGCTATTACATGTGAAATATTGTAACAAAAATAAATAAATGGGCAGCTGATGGGCATCAAGGGGAGGTTTACATTTATAAAGCTTCCCTTGGCAAAGCAAATCTGTTTGGCATAAAAGGTATTCAGATTACAATTCTGCTGCTGTAATGCTGGACAGAACAAGGGGGAAAAAAAGAACATTTTTTCATAATCACTATAACACATAACACAATTTTTTCCAGTTAAGAAATGAGTTAACTAATTCTATAATCACTCAGACTTTGTTTGCTGTTACCTAACGATATAACATAAACAGTTTGTCAAGGAGAACTATAGCATTGTTTTTAATTCTAAACAATTCCCATATGTAATTCAACACAGTGCGAGGCCTCTTTCAATAAGCACTGGTGCTGTTGTTTTATCCTCCTTCTGCAGCACTCCTGAAGAGAAAGCAGAAAGTTGTGTGAATGTTCTATGCAAATGTTTTGTGTATTAGCATACACAGTTGTAATTAAAGCATAATTAGAGAGACAAATGGTGCTGTGAAGCTCTACGCCTTGGCTCCCGAGTCTGTTTATCAGCAGCCTCTTGTTTAGTCGGCTAAAACAGGTTTATATGAAGCAAGCGCCGCCAACTGCTGCATTAATTGTTATCATTGCCTTGGAAAGCAAATAGGTGCCATAGCGCTGCAGACTGTGAGAGAAAAGAACTGGATAGGGACCAGGACAAATTAGTGTGGAAAATGAGAGTGTCGAAATTGGAGAGGGATTAGCACAGACGATAATGAAGCAATTAAAGAGTAAGCGCCCAGCACTCAGGTGCCTTTACTGTGCTGGTTCACTCCAGCTGCTTTCAGACGCTCCAATGCAAATATATCCCCAAAGGTGAGGGGAGGTAACACTCTGTCCTAATGCATCACTGATATCGACTGAGACGAGAGAGCACAACACAGCTTACTGCAGTGTAATGTAACGTGACAAAATACCACACAATCTGACACAATAGGACAAGGAAATATAGATTACATGACATTGGACAATGCAGCACAAGAGGATACAACAGAGAAACCAAGAATATGTTGGTCTCTTTTGCTGCTTTTATTACACGCGGGATTACAATAGGACACAGTACATTGGCCCCATTTATACTAAAACTCCGCAAAACTAATATACTTGCATTTTAAGCTGTCTCATGGTAAATCAAAAAATAAGCACCAAGCGAAATGTACATGTCCTTCGTGTCACTCTGTACATGTTTAAAAGTTATGCAGTTTCTTTAGTGTGTGCTCCATACTTGAATCTTTTGGGACGTCATTCAGTAAGCTGCCAAAAGGTGATTTCTCACATATAAGAGATATTAGAAATTGATAGATGTCTAAACCTAAGCAAGTGGATTAGATGCTTAAATTTACTTTAAAACAGCAGAGTTGAATTGAAGACAAATTATTGTCAGCTGGATGACAGGCATGTGTTATTCCACTGCCACACTTTCAGAGGTACAAGGACTTGACCTAGAAGTTGATGAACTAGATCACATCTTTACACCTGTCCTTGGGGAGTTTAAAAATCTCCTTTGACCTTCATTTCCCCCATAGAAAGCGAGTCAGATTAACTGTTTGTCTCCGAAATGTCCAGAGAAGTGGTTCACTATCTTATCATCTTAATGCTTCTGCTCAAAGGGCCACTCATATTCAAGTATTGGATTGGATCAGAGAACTGCTCCAAAAAATAGACCAAAACACTCCAGAAGGGAAAACAACACCAACTATGACTGAGCTAACTACATGTTTTAGCACTGAGTGAATATATTACCGCAGAGAGAACATTCTGACTAATATACTGACAATCAACCCTACACTGCATAATCATTTGCAAAGAGACATCGTGAGCCAGAGGTGTAAGGAAAAAAAAAAAGTGAGTTGAGAGAGGAGAGATGGGGGCTGTCTATAGCAATGCCAGACATCCATGGTTAGGGGTAATAAAGCCCCTCTCAAAGTCAACAGTTCAGAAACTCCTTTGTCCTCCTAAAAGAGCGTTTAATTTTTAACACAAACTTGCACTTAGGTATGCATGAACTTTGGTAAAATCCTGAGACATGTGTATAAAAGGGTTTAATAGATGACGGTCATGTGCTCTGCTGCCGGGTAATGATGTCAGCCCCTCGATCTCATTCCCTCTCTGCCTTCTCTTTTGGCCTCTTTGATAGAGGAGGGCCTAATGTAAATTTAATTTGGAGTGATATATGGCAGGGATGGGTGACTGAGTGAGAGTGGGGTTCTGGGTTTGGGGCAATGTGAGGGTTGAAAGTGATGGGAAATCTGGGCTTGTGAACTAAGGTGGACGAGATAGAGTCAGTAGAGATGGAGAGTTGAGGAGGAAGGTTGAATGAGCGGGTGACAGGTGGGAAGATAGGAGGGTGTGTGTTCGGGGGAGTCAAATAGGGTGTCTGAAGCATCTCAGTGGGGGGAGCAGCTGGATTTGGGGTGCTGCCACACTGCCAACGCTGTCTACTTTAAGCAGGATTAATGACGATGAACGTGCAGGGCTCTATTATATGCGAGCATGACAAAACACACATGCACACACTCCCATCGCTTTGCACGCTCTCTGTGTCTGATTTACACAGACATCCTCAGCCCCTGCCATGGTGCATTTACCCTAAACAATGCAGAGGGGAGGGATGGTTGCTTTCGGTGTCCAACAAGAGGGTGACATCTGAATGGGAGGAGACAAAACACTCTCCTATTTTGCCTCTTCAAAGACCCCCAGCCCACTCCTTGTCGCCCCCTTGTCTCATTTCAAATGAAGTGGACACATGCTAAATCAATGTTTTTAATGTTGCTCATCACCATCTTTATCCCACCTCTTTCATTGTTTCCTAGCAGATTGAAAGGATATTGATGGCCTGGATTGTCAAGACTGCGGCTATCAAAGCTCCCTCCTCTTCTCTTTGTGTCCTCTGGGAGTGTGTCCACACTCACACAAAAAGAATATTAGATAAAGCTACAACATGTAGCTATCGCAGAAATATGTCCACCCTTTATCTGTTTTTTTCCCTCAAAATAATTTCTTCATGTGTACACATGTCAATACAATTTTATATCATATGTGGACCTAACGTGTTTCAGCAAACAGGCAATTGTAATTATCCCATGTGGAATGCAAGTATTACTTGAATACAGAATTTAGATAAGCTAGAGTTCAGTCTCAGTCTCATTTTAACTGATTCACATCCAATGTCATTTTCAGATTTATTATTTTTCACTTTTTTTTACAAAAACCTGTGGCCACACAACTTGTTCACTCCCAAGTTTCATCTTTAATATACTTTTCATTTAAACATTTAAAAATTGAGGGGACATGGGTATAATTTCAATTTCTTTCTGTTGACAACATGATGATGATCACCATCATCATCATCTCTAGCTCCGCAGCGTGCTGTAATGGAGGCAGGGTAGAGGAGGATGAGCAGGGGCCGAATGAATAGTGAGTGGTATTCATCAGACCAGGGGGAAGCAGCAGCCAAGATCCAATTATATATATTCATTAAGTGATAATGATATCATGGTCTTTTAACTGAGAAGAAAAGGGAGCGTAATTGAATAATAACAGTTGTACAATCCCAGAGGATTGTACCCCCCTCGTCACATTCCCACCACCACCACACAGACACAGTGACCCCTTAAGGGGTGGGGAGCAGGAGGGAGGGCAGTAAGACTGGGGAGCAAGGATTGATGGAATTCTATTACTCCCTGATAGATTTATTATGAAGGCCTGAGTGGACTCTCTGCACCACTTTGTCACTCACACTAATCAGCGTTGGGGAAAGAAGGGGGGTCAACTCATGGCCCCTTTGTGTGCTCCCACCAAAGCCCCGCCACCCATCGCCCCACTCCTGCCCTCCTGCCCGTCACCAAAGACAAGGTTAGCAGCCGTCTGACAGGCAGACGCGGAGGGTGGCCATTTTGGATCCCTGTGAGCTGAGACATCGCTTCAGCAAATGGGCCAGCTGAGCTCCCCTGACCTGCAGGTTGAGCCCTTCATTTGTTTATTAATGGAGGGCCATGTGCTACACCATAAGGGTGGTGTGTCATGCAGAGATCAACAGAATTCGTATGGCAGCCCATTCCGACTGCTTGCTGTCTCCCCATAACCCCCACAAGTGGGACCAAAACAATTTGTAAACACTTAGCATGGTGATGAAGCACAAGGTCACATCCCCTTTTCATTTAGACTTAGCTGATATATGAGATGACAGGAGGCAGGTGAAAGGAGCATTATCATTAATGCTTAGTGAGCTCGCCAGCTCACTATAAAACAACATTAGTGCGTGATGTAACCTAAATTAATAAAGATGACATTTCTAGGATTGATGGCTTAAAAAAAAATAAAAAAACAAACAAACAAAAAATAAGAACATCCCCAACAAAACGCTAACTAGTATGGATGAATTATTATGAAAAAACACTACATGTAAAATTTATTTAGTCAGTTTACATTGAAAAAGGTGATTTTGAGTATTTAAAATTAAGTTAGATATTATTTCTGGGCAATAGTGACAATGGATCTATTCTGTCACATTGAGCTCTGCTGGTTAAGTTATGTTTTTGTCTTCATTCATGGTTTTCAGATTTTGTTCATGTGCTTCTTGTTTTGACACTATTGCCTCCTATAATCAGCACCTACCCCACCATAATGTGTTTCACCTGTGTCCTGTTGTCTTCCTGCTGTTTGTGTATATATACCCCTTCCCTGCCAGTTCGTCTGTGTGTGTCCAGCGTTCCAATGTTAAGGATCATGCTTGCCTCGTGAGTTTTGCCTACTGCCTAATCCCTTTTTGGATACCTTTGCCTACCTGTTTTCTGACCACCTTGTTTCGACCTTGGACTGTACCAAAGGACACTGATTTTAGGTCTCTTGTGTGGAGTATTGGATTTAAGTCCTTCCTCATGATACTATTCAAACACGGGTTCAAAATAATACAATCTACCTTAAAATCGAATTTCATGTCTGATTTAGTTTATGTATGTCTTGCACCAACCATGACAATTCTTAAAGGTATTCCAGAAGTGGCCATTTTCTGGGAAGCTACCAAAAATGTTGATGACACATCCCACACTGGGGGTGTAAACAATTGTTTACTCAAATGTGTTTCTCCCAGTGACAGTAAATCCTGAACAAAACCTGTCACAAAATATGCTGAATGGTGCTCAGTGCATGCTCAGATTGTTGGGGCAGACCAGATTTAAAAAAAAATGTTTTCTCCTTTTCCTTTTATCTTCTTTTACACAAAACATATACGTATGGAGAAGCAAATGTCACTCTGTTTCATGGGAACTTGAAATATCATGGCAAGTCCCATAACTACACTTAGTACAGCCAAATTTCTACTTGAGAACTTTAATTACTTGGCTTTTTATGAGCATATTTAGGTTTCTACGTGTCTTTGTACAAGAGTTGATGTGCACGAAAAAGATTTCAAAGAGTAAACAAAGCAACTTGCATGTATTCAAAATATTTTTTCTTTAAATTCTTTAAATGCTTAAATTGACGATTAATAGAAACACTCTGGAAAGTTTTGACACAAACCCATTGCAAGGAAAATCTGTCATCTCTGTCTAGAGAAACATTCTGCCAATACAAATATTTTTAAAGAAATTAAAGAAAATAAAGTTTACTGATTATTTAAATGAAAATGCTGATTTAACTGTCACCAAGTTACTGCAAAGCATTCCAATGCATTTTCAGCACAGCTTTACCAAAAAAACTGTAAAACAGTTTGTCCTTTTTGTCATAGTCTCATATTCCAGGCTTAAAAATCATGAGAAGACAGGGTTTTTATAAACAGTTGTTTTGAGAGGGTTGCATTTTGTCATGTGACAGGAAACATGACCAATGTAGTCCATAACAGTGTATAGTTTTTCAACCAACAAGACTGAAATGATTAACTTCACAAGTACAAAGATGATGATCTGGCAAAGAAGACACAACACAGGTGATGACTGATCAACCAACAGATCACAGATATGGAACAAAGCAAACTGGAATTCACAAGGGAAAAAAACCCATTTGAAAATAAAACAGGAAGTGACAAACCCTCAAACAGTGCCACATATTTATTGCATTGCACAAGATTATATTTAAGGGAAATATTTAATTCTGCAAACAGTTTACCTGTTTACAGAATATGAAAGGAGGACATACGCAATGAATAAAGAAACAAATGCAGCAAAGGGGAAAGTCATACCTGTTGCAAATGTACAAGAACGCTATTATCTAAGCATGTAAATGTGCAAATTTATAGTGGTAGTATAATGAAATGTAATTAGTGTAACAAGAGAGTTAATTATCAAAAAACATTTGAAATATTATCAGTAACATTTGAAATAAGAGGGCCATGCTTATAATTCTCAAACTAGGTGTCCTAAAAGGAGGGCACCAGCTTAAAGCGGATGGTCCTCATAACAACATACCTTTTATAAATGACCAAAAGCCTCATCTGACTAATCTTTTAGGTCTTTCTGGCCATTTTAACAGAAGTCCCTTGCCTCTTCTAAACTGGTGAATTGTGGTTTTAAAACCAAGCACAGGGTCAGAATGTCACAGGGTCATTGCATCAACAAGTAAGACAAACAATCATGCATGCTCACACTCACCCTTCCTCAATGAACTCATCCTAGTTAACATGCATGCATTTTTTACCTGGGAAGAACCCACACATGCCTGGGGAGAACATGCAAGTTCCACACAGAAAGGCCACAGCTGAGATTTCAATCAGGTGCTAAACTCCACCAGAATCCTGCCCCAAAAAATGTAACTTAAAGAAGAAATTATGTATTTAGAATAATATCAATAATAGTATTTTCATTCTGTACTGAAATTAAGCTATTGGACCAGAGGGACAATGTTTTCAAAAGAGATTTCAGTGGAAAAAGTAGTAACACAAACAGTGGATATGAACAAGTTAAAAGACTCAACATTTCATATTGCTCATTTGTAGTTTCTGTCAGTAATGCTACTTTACAACAGTCGTGTATCAGCAATATGCTGCATTTTAAGGTAGTGTTCTGTGTTGGGAATTAGTATGATTTGAATATAATATCAAAGCAACAAACAGCTCCCCTGAGTTTAATGAGGCAGTTTGCCTGCCAGGAGGTAGATATTCTCACATTTCCCAAACATACATTTTGTATCAATTATGACCTGAACACTGTTGTTTTAGCACCTTGCAAAGAGTTTAATTTGTGTGTGTGGTGTGTGTGTGTGTGTGTGTTTGTTCCAAAACTAGATATTTACAAAGAGTTATTACTGTTTACATAGTTGAGCCACATGGGTTTTAAATATATCTCATTTATCTTTTGTCTTAATGTAGCCATGTGTGTTTCAGACCACCCGGCCCTGTTCTGGGTCGTCATATTTTGTTTATGTTTCAACTTTTTGTATTTTTGTGTAATATGATTACAACTTGAACACAAAAGTAGGATTTCATATGTAATATATACAATCAACTCTATAGCTTTCTCTTGCCTCTGTGTAATGTCAGTACCAGAAATGTCAGTAAAGGCTGTGAGAGTTTGGGTGATGCGCAGTTTGTTTGATGTGCATTTGCCAATCAATAGCTAGCTTTCCCCAAAGTTCTCTCACCAAACATGCCCACCTCCCTCGGGTGATTGTACATAGTCTTTCCACTCAGCTGTTTACAACCATAATCCTTTGATACAGACGTCTATTTGTTTTCCGATGCCTTTGCCACGTATACCATGAGGCAAGATAAACATTTTGAAGCTTCATAGGCATAAATAATTGATTTATGTCACACAGCAGAGCACGCCATCCCCACTTCACACAGCTTCAGCCGCGCTTTGTTTTGGCCGGGAATATAACTGAAAGGACAATAATGTTTACCCTGGCGGTATTGCAATTAACAGAAGAAAACAGTTGCATACATGCATCCATGGCTGTCTTGAATTAAACAGCGATCATGAACAAGTACAACTCAGGCTTTTGTTTACATGTGTCGACGGAGAGCAGTAAACAGAAAAGGCTGAGGAGAGTGAATGATAAGGTCTCTCTGATGGGACAGCTGCACATTGATTCACACACAATGTGGTCCAGATCTGTGTCTTTACGTCATCTGTTCTTATAGATCAGCTTGTCTTCTTTTTACAGATTTTAAATTTGTCTCTGTTCTTCCAGCTTCTCTTCTCTATCCTGTCTGTCTTTCTTTGCTCATCTCTCACATACGCACATAGACACTTATATGCACACACATACTCACACAGAAACTCTCATTACCTCATTAGCAGAGGCAGTTCTCATTTAGCTCTTTAATGACGGTTCTAGATGAATGGGCCTGGTGCTGATCCCAGTGCTGTGACTGGATTAGTGATAATGACTGATCTATAGGAAGTGTGACAGCCTCATCTCAACTCTCCCCAGGTTTCATCCTCTAGCCTGGGGCCAGCCAAAGTGAGGTCCACAGGCCAAGTCTGGCCCCTCAACACATTTTAGCCCTTCATGAAATGACCCCTGCTGATCAGATCTGTTTCACAGTACCCAAAGATTAGACTGTGTTGAGCTGCTAGAGTTGGTCTTCTCCTGTCACCAATTGTCAGCGTCTTTGAATTTAATTTTAACCTGCAAGGATGTAAATACATAATAAATTACAGTGAGTATCTAAGGTTGTATGTATTACTATATATATATGCAACATGTATGAATTAAGTTTGGTATTTTTACTGAATTCATATTTTTTTTTGTTTCAAATCAAATCAAACTACTTTAAGCCGTAAAATATAAGGTATCTGGATTTGGCTGACTTTACACACATATATATATATATTTACAAAAAAAGAAAATTAGTGATTAATGATTGGTGATTACTGATATATTCTCTTGAAAGAGTTATATATGTGCACACCCTCCCATCTTTATACTTCTTAAACTTGACATCAATTTGATTGAAAGGAAAGATGTTTCTTTTTCTAAAATGTCAGCCTTGTGTTAAAAACTCTTCAGCACATAGGGGAATCGGCAGAGGATAACCACACAGCTTCAAAGTCAGAGAGCCATTCATTGGTCCTGAGGGATCACATATTGTCACAGTCCCACTCTCACACACCCACTCCTGTCAGCCTCCTCCCAAAGTGTCGGTCAGACATCTCGGTGAACATTATCCAACCTTCAGTTCTGCTGGTCTTTGTATTCATCCAAATGTACACATTTAAAATTCACTTTATGTACATATGTATGTTGAAATGTATGGTACATTGTGCAAAGTGAAATAAAGTGTATTTTCATGTGAGGCCATGTCCCCTTTCTGCATAGTTTAATTTCAGTTCCTTCATCACGCACCATTTTTAACCCTGAGGCTCAAGCTCTGTCCCCTACAGCTGGTCCTCAGCTGATCCATCAGAGCTGCTAGTCAGCCTGAAGTCCTTTCAGACCCGGGGCGTCCAGTGTAAAACCACAGGGGACTGGGATCTCTGTCTGGAACACACAGCAAGACCACTGAGACCCACTGAGGACCAGGCAGCTGAATTAGTCAGGGCTATTACAGTGTTAGATGTGTTCATTAAAACTTTATTGAGTCAAGACTGCTTTTCCAACACCTTTTAGCATCTGTATTGCTTTGGCTAGATTGCTGATAAAATATATTTTCTTGCCCTCACTGCTGTTAAATAATCAATTTAAAAATAAACAGATTATATAATTTGATATCAGAGTATTTCAACTTCCTTTCAAAATCCTTTTATCAATTTATAGACTAATCTCCTCCAACATTCAGGGAGACAACATTTAGGACCTGGTACACTTTCCATGGTGTCATCAAGTCCTGCTCCTGAGAGCTTTTTAAGGCCTTCAGATTTTCTAGTCGAAATAAGTCATTCCAACTTAAGGATAGTTATCTAATAGTGTTAAGGATTTCAAATGATGGACAATTTGTATAAGACCTGGCTGAACCACCACATTCGACCAAAGAGCATACCACTTGACGCAAAGTGCCTCATAATTTCATCACATAATCTGCAGTTAACTCTACAGCTGTTGGTATTAAAGTGCATGAGCTTGAAAATATCACAAATTTAAAATGATTAGAAGACATGCCAGGAAAAAGCATTTGTTGTGTAAAAAGAACATTGAAGTTAGTCACTAAGTAGATAGGGAAACTAGTTCTCATGGATTTATGTACTCTGAAAAAATGGATGGATGATTGACCTTTTTGGCCACAGATAGAACAAAGCTAAATGGTGAAGACAGAAGGTAACTTTTCACGTATCAGCTGGGAAGAATAGTGGTGTTACGTTTGAGTCCATTTGATCCTTCAACATCCCCCTCCAAGAAACATTGTTATACCCTTGTAACCTTGTAAACATGTCTATAAGATGTTTTTTTTACGTTACAAGACATGAATGAAATTAGCCATCACTCAGCTACAGTTATTGCTCGACTAGGCTGTTTAACCCAGTATTCATGCATGGAAGCAAAATCAAATCATCAAGCAATATCAGACAATGCAATACTGATGACTGTTTGAGAACATTCTGTAGATTCTTACTTTCTCTGTGGGAGATAACATTGTAAATGTAAGTGTAGTTGAATTTACTGCACAGACATAGTTTTTAAGGGATTTTCTTTTTAAGACGGCATCTCTTTTTGCTGCAAAAACTTTGAAATGTCTCATTTTGATGAACACAGAGGATTTTTGAGAAGTGATTGCTGTTGTGGGACTTTAAAGCAACTTTAGAGATTTTGCATGGACAGAAGTTAATGTGTTTTACTGAAATCTGGACTTGGACTATTCAACTGTTTTTCATTGATTTTCTGCTCAGGATTTTCAGAGTGGTTGTCTATGACGCAGTGGAGTTGAGTACATAAGGTGAGCAAAAGTGGACCCAACTTTGACATGAGCAGAACTTAAATAACAGAAGTACAAATATAACTCTGAAAAGAGGGAAGCTGAAATGCCGCTCCACCACAGATGTGGCAACACACCAGCAGTACCAGAAGTGCATCTTGGAGGTCAGAGGGCAGCACACCTGCTATGAGAACTTAAGATTCAGGATTACTACGGTCAGCAGATACTCTGTAGATTAGGTTTGTGCAGAACTGGAGTGATAGAGCTCAGTATCACTACCAACACCTGGCTCATAAACTTCTCTTGCTCTCCAACTGGCATGTCTACACTGCACCGAATTATGTCAGCTAAATCCTCAGCAGCAAAGACATACCATGAGAATGTAAATTTCACAATTCAGCAATGTAGATAACTTAGTCCGCAGCTGGAGGGTAATTGAATTATTCAAATCTGCAGCATTTACC
Organism: Leuresthes tenuis; assembly: GCF_036924035.1. Classification (NCBI taxonomy): domain Eukaryota; kingdom Metazoa; phylum Chordata; class Actinopteri; order Atheriniformes; family Atherinopsidae; genus Leuresthes; species Leuresthes tenuis. Next base: position 8,101,122 of record NW_027325361.1, on the reverse strand, counting down.
ATTTCACATCTAATTTTTTTCCCCTGTCCTGTCCAGTGTTATGACAAGCAGAATGATGTTCTGAATGCTATTGCTTTGCCAATTGTAGCTTTATGGATATAAAGCTGCCCTTGAAGCTTAAATACTACTTATTTATTAATTTCTTTTTGTTAAAAGTACATATTAATTTCTGAACCTGACAGGGGGAACAAGCAAAAGAGGAAAGCAAGAAAAATTAGACAGAGATACAAAGAAATAATAGAAGAAAACAACAGTATAAGAAAAACAAGACAAAACTGGACATAAAACTGCTACATCTACAGAGAGAATTAACAGAATACATCCTACGGCCTTTGATAGAAAACCAAGCAAAGAATCATCAGGAGCACCTACAAAAAGACAAACCGAGAAAAACACTAACAGCAACTACAACTCCAGCAGCAAGAATATGAAAACATGACGGTGGATACTGATGATTTAATCCACAGGACAACATAGCCACTGTATAATAAGCATATGAGTGGGTGATTGTGCATGTGAAATATATGCCATAGGTTTACATGAATTGTGCTCAATAATGGGTTTAAGATGACCACCACCACCCTCCCAGGGATCACAAGCAGGCAGAGAGGGCCCCAAGACCTGGGCAACCAGCAGCCCCCACGGAGCATGGAACGCAGGCAGCCCACCGGAGAAACAACCATGTGCCTGTCCAGAAGACAGCAGAGGAAAGCGCTAGACAGAGCAGCCCACCGCTGCGGAACAAAGGCCACGGGGAACCCCATGAGTCCGAGAACCACCTAGCGTCCTGGCAGAGGTCCCGTCCGATACCCAAGAGGACCGGGACCTGGTCACATCTATTCTTTGCTTTGGTTAAAATGAGCTCAACTCTGTCTGCCCAGTGGGTTTTCATTTGAGCTGATCTGTGATTTTTCAGTCAGCTTTCAGCTCCTGAAAGCTGAGAATGCTGCTATATGACACCTAATTTTAGTCAGAGATCTAATTTCATGTACTTGATTGTTTTAATCATTCATGTTAGATTGGGTAGTTAACAACACATTTGTCTGTGATGTGACCAACTCGGAGCATAGATAGCATAGACTCAGACTTTAAAAACTGGGCAGTTTGTGGTCATTGTCCATGTTTGCAGCTGATATTAACACAATCCAGTCACAAGTGGTTATGTCTAATTACAGGTGTGAACAAACTCATTTTTCATGAGCACTTCCGTTGCCCTACTGATTGGGACATGTGAAAACCAACGCATTTTTTCATTTATGTTATTCCCTGAATTAACATCTCTTTTCAGTCATGAAAGCCTCATTAACAGAACAACTGTTTACATGTGCAGATTATGGTTTGGAAATATCAAATGTTTGTCAGTATTGTACAGTGTACATAATTTCTAAAAGTATGTAATGGAGTAATCTTTTAACTGGCTATAAATATGTCACTGGTGACAATTTTTTGATCTGTCTAAAATATATGTAAAATAACAAGTTCTACTAGTATTCATGCTAATTTCCAGTCAGACAGTATTCACAAATGGCCTTTCTTCATTTGTATAAAGAGTATTGCATTTGTGAAGAATGGGCTAGCTGCACCACAATGTCTATATCTGTGCGGGGTGAAGTCTTTTGGGCTAGATAATGTAATATCTTCCCTTTCTCTTCTCCTTCTCTGCACGTTACCTCACGGTGTGCGTGCCCAAGGCAGTAGGCGCCCTGGCTCCTGTGACTAGTGGGTTTGCTCCCTTCAGCAGCACCACTCATCTCCCTCTTTAATGTCATTTAGCTGCGGGGTGGCCAGCGCCTCACTTGCCCATTAATCCCATTCCAAATGCCATAACATTTCCCAAAAACCCCTGCTTCTTAAAGCCGATAATTAGAATGTCTATTTAAAGTTCACCGCTCTCTCTTGCCGTTATCAATTAAAAGCCGTTTAAAAGAGATTGCTGGCAATAGTCAACAAATTAAATCTCTTGCACGCTCTTTGACGCTAAGTCTAGAATGCATAATAGGGGTCAAAAAAGGCCCTCTGAATAGAGAGCAAAAATTTTGAATTTTCAAACAGTATTGAGGAGAGGAATGGCTGTAACTCACTGTGACTGGCTATAGATGTAGTAATTTGTGAGATTTTGGAATGCCTGTATCCTCATGTGATATAATTTGATAAAAAGAAAATTTCGATGTATAAAAGAGACTAAGTGAAGTTGTGATTAACACTATCAAAGCTTGGTTGAAAAGGCTCCTAACGTCAACTTAGCAATAATGCAGGCACACAGGGCAACACTGTTTTTAAAGGGATCAAAGCAAATGAAAATAAAAAAAATCAAATGCCTCACATTCCTCTCCCTGCTAATTATATTTATGCTGGAAAGAAATTAATGTTTGGGTAACTGGTGTACTGCACACAAAGTTTCTGTGCAGCACTGATGGTTTCTTGGAAATAAATTCATATGTAGTTGTGATATTACCATGAATAATGACTTCACATTTCTCCCAGAGATATTTATTCTTCACACGTCTTACCAGATTCTTAAAAGAATCATTAATGAGCATGCAATGTTTTGTCACATGATTCACAAGGCACCAAAGGAGAAATATTGCTTTTAGTTTGAACCAAGATAAAGAAATACTAGAGACACGCAACGCAGACCGACAGAAAATTTATATTTGAGATTTTCATTTGAGGGAGTCATCTCATTACTGGCTGACGATGATACATTAGTGTCACACACAGGAAAAGAATAATTTTCCAGTGAAAGACCAAACCTTATTGTTAGAAATGTACCATCTGGATCTCAAAGGGCTTTGCTCCCACATCTATCTTCTCTGGTATATCACAAGACTCTACACAGGGAGACAAGTCTGATCAGTAATAAATTATGTATTCTTTTAGCAAACTGTGTTATTTGTCTGGCATCGTGTTGCTGCTTCCCCAAAATCAGTAGCACGAGAGTGTGAGGCAAAGTTTAATTGCTTTTAATTGCACATGGATTTTTGACGTTTTGCAAAAAAAAGATCGTTCAAATTTCATGGCAAAATTATGGAAAAAAAACCCAAACTTTTATATAAAACCTAGAATTGTGATCTCTTTTGAATTTATTCACCAAATAATTGTAAAAAAACTGTTAATGTTCTCCTATTTACTGGGTACAATGACGGTCCAGATAAAAAGCTGTAAAAAACTGAGAGTCAACATATTAAAGTGTGTGATGAATAACGTTTTGTTGGTTATGTGCAAGAATGCAAAGGCCATGATGTTTGATGTTGCTCTCAGGGGTTCACAATGTCCCCTTGTTCCTCCTATCTCTGACAGTGATAGGGTGAGCCTGAGGAGGTGTGCCTTCTAATAAAACATTTATATCCAGGGAAACAGCGTGTTCAGCTCCAGCCACAACACAGGCGTTGACACCAGGGGCTCTTTTGAAGTTAGCCACCAAGATTTGGAGGCTTTTCTGAGGGAGCCCCATTGTTCAAGGCTTTGCTCCCTTCACATTCCCTCCCCTTGGTGCTAAAGGCTCACAGTAGTCTACAGCCACTTCAAAAGATGCCCCACATGAAAGGGCTCAGTTTGACCCCTGCCCACTAAGTAGCAGCAAAATTGGTAGATAGAAAAGTGGGGTAATTTGTATGAACTCAGTAAGTTACTGCGCTGCCAAACAGGAAGGTCATGCCTATGTGCCATGGCCTTAGCTCCAGTCCCATAGCAACAAGACATCAATGTAACATCAGTTCCCCCAGACACTGGCACTCTCTCAAAATGATGCATATAAACAAGGCCCAATTGTGGCAAAACAATCAGTCTCCAATTGTAGTGCACAGGCGTAGAAAAAGGAAGCAAAGTGAGGACAGGAAGTGTATGTCTTACTCCTTTTTTTTCCAGTGCTGGCATGAGATAACTATCCTGCTTAGCCTGGAAGATAATGTCTGATAATGGTGGACTAATGATGCTGGGCTGATTGAATTAGGCCAGAGGTTCAGTGGGTCAGAGCCCTGGAGCCCACTAGTGACTCACCTTCCCCCCTCAATGCTGCACACACCCTCCTGGGAAAGGCAAAGATCGGTGTTTCCCCCCAGTGCCCATTTTTACAGCTCAACCAAAATTCTCATGGCACTAAAATCAATGTTGCCATTGTTGGGGCCAAACGGCACATCCTGACCATGGCCAATGCAAAGAATTCCAAGTGACAGGGCCTGCTGGCCTGTTGGGATCCACAGATTTGATTATGAGGAGGGCTAACGTTGTTTTTCAAGCCTGTTGCATAAAGAGGGTCTTGTTCAACATCAGGACAATGGGACCTCTAATAGACATGTGAAACTGACCCAACTATGTGCAATAATTCAAGCCTTTGATATGACTAATGTTTTTGTGTCTTCCTCCACATCTGCAAATACCTCCACTTTTTTTTTCCACATTGCTCCCTTTTTTGCTCTTTCTCTCATCCTTTGCCAGATACTTTCCCAACAACAACTAGCTTATACAAGATTTACCTCACCCAATGAAAAAAGGAAAGCTGAAAATGAAAAGAGCAAAAGGACTTTGTTGGAGGAATGAAAAAAAGGAATTCATTGTGTCGAAGGGAAAATGTTGGGCACCCAGATAAGTTTGGCGGTTTGGCTTTTGTTGTTTGAATTAAAATAAAGGTTTCCTTCTCTGCTGTCACATTACATTAGCAGCAGCTGCGATGGCTGCTATCAGCCCTGCTTTTGGCTGCACCTTTGTGTGGAGCGAAGCTGACGGTGTGTGGAAACTAACACAGGCACTGTGCTGTGACCGCGTCACCTGCAATCAAGCCCAGCAGCCAACCAGATTAATCATGACAGTAGGCAATATTTCCAACATTATTAGAAGAGAAACCTAATATTTTGGGACATCAGGGAACCCGGTGCCGGTGTCCATCAAAGTGAGAACCTTCATTTAATGCTCCTTGGATGGGTAACCCTGGCACTTAACCCCTTTTAGATATTCCATCTCTCTTTTCTTCTCTTTTACACACATACACACAGGCAGACAAACACAAAGGCTGATGGCTTATGATGAGGCATCCCACCCAAACAGAGGTGATGCATTTATTCCCAACACAATTTCTCACTGCTATTACACCATGTTTTTACAAAGCCAAACAAGAAGGTGAACACCTATATCTGCCCTGTAACATCAGTCCTATTTACTGAGAATTGTGCAAAGGGTATGAGGGTTAGTGAAAACAAAATGGACCTGCCACACCTGCGTACACGTGTGATTGTATTTGCAAGCATGTGTGTTTCGGTAACCACTTTGTATTCTTTACAGGTGTGTTGTGAGACATTATACCTGTTACTGGTGTGCTTGGGGGTATCATTGCACCTCTTTGTGCACATATACTGCTGCTTACTCTTTATATTTTGTTTACATGTGTCTGTGTGTGTGCAGCTGAGATTGATTAGATGTGATTGCGTCTGGCATGGAGTGTGTGCAGGTGCTGTGAATCGTACAGTTCCTAATCGTGACTCATCCCCGCCATTCTGCTCTGCTCCCAGGACATTTCACCCCTCAGAAGGTCTGTCGATGGACAGTGTGTTTGCATATGGATTAACAAATACAGACAGTTACACACTCATACTCATGTAAGGGGCAAACAAAAAGCTGCTTGGTGTGTGTCTATGCAACCAATGCTGCATGTATGCTCCTGTTAATTAGTAAGAGCATTTCTCTGTGTATATCTGTGAATCAGTGTCTGAATTGTAAAGTACCTAAAAATTTAACACAAACTGTAGAATAAAGTTTCTTAAACAGATGATTAGAATTGCAGATAATAATCCCCCCATTTTGTCTTATCAAGAACTTTTTAATCACACAAAATTATCCTCCTCGGCACAAGGACTTGTCTAAGCTGTCTTGTGCATGTTTACGTAAAAATGCATTGTTGTCACTAGAAGCAGCCAACATACAAAAGTATAATCCCACCAGTGTCTATTAAGAAGCTGTTCTTGAACCTTTTGTCACATCAAATGAGCCTCAAAGGGAGTTTCATATGGAAATGTATTCTGTACTTAGTTGTATTCATTTAATAATCATTATGTCATTATCTTGTATTATAATATATGTAGTTTAATTTACTGTATGCATCACTCAGAGATGTAAATCTACCATTTGACGTTTGTGAGCTGAGGCTAGACAGTATACAAACTTTTTTCCAAGGAGATATAATATTAGTCAATGCTCTTCATTCAGATAGAATCTGATGCTATCTGTTTCTCATGCGAGTGTATGTATTTCTCCTCACTGACGGCGCAGCCCTACCGCTGCATTCCCTTTGTTTTTGTCAGAAACAAGGTGAACAACAACTGTACTTATAACTTATCCTCATTGTTGCCTAACTTGTGACTTTGTTCATGTATTTTTCAAAAACGCAACTGGCATTAAAAGTAGTGTTCTGTTGGAGAAACCTTGGTGAAATACAATTTAAGATGGTCAAGCATAAGCTTTCTCATCCTTACAAAGCAGCTCTAGTCTGACCGCAGATCTGAGCTGCTAGAAAGCTAGATTCTTTTAGTCATTTTACATGTAAACACACCTAAAATCACTAAGAGACACAGATGTTGTCAAATGTGATTTCATCAGTCAGAGCTACAATTGTGATCTCGTTGGCTGCAAGTTGACATGTAACCTTGATACAATTACTTCAACCACTATTTCTAAGCTTTATTTCATAAGAATAGCTTTCTTAGGCATTCAGATGTATTAACATATATATGAGAAAAGATTTAAAAAGAGAGAATAAAACAGATATTGGGTGACAGTAGGCAATGCACATATTTTTATATAATAATTACAATAGTAATTACTAAAAGAAAACAGGGTTCTATTTGAAAATACCACGATACAATATAATTTGTGGACCATATCACCCAGCCATGTAGTTAGACTTGCATTTTCACTCCAAAATAACTTTCTGTGTATTTACTGATCACACCACAACAACAATGAAGTAATATAAATGAATAAAACAATATGCACATATCAATATTATATAAGTATTGAGTCTTGTTTAAAAATCAAAGCTGAAATCAAGCTTTAAAAGTGTCTCTTCAGGTATTTGAATACAAGTTCTATATTAGTTTCACATGTGAATCATGATACGAGCTGAATGCTGCTGAGCACTTCACCTGCTGGGGATGCTTGCTCGTTGACAACAATTCTTTTTACCTACTGGGCTCTTAAAGTCTATACACCCACACACACTACAGCCAGATGCTACATCAACAGCTGAGTGACATATCAATCCTATTGATCCCCAAAATCAGTGCTGTTTATTTTCTAGTCAAAGGACTCAAATGGCAATCAATGGGCATTTAGTTTTCATCTTGCTCTTTGACTGACCGTACTGTGTGTATTTGTGTGTGTGTCTGTGAGTGTGGCATTGTCCCTCTCATTCTCGAAGCCTTGTTTAGAGGAGGAGCGGAGAGCGAGACAATGTTGTCCTGCTGGCGTGTGCCTCGGCTGTGTTCATCAGGGGGTTTGGTGTGCCTAATACACCATGGCGGTCCCCCATTTGTTTAATTTGTAAGGCTCTGACATCAATTGTTGAGCTTCATTTGCCCCGTCGAAACGTCACATGTCACAGCTAATGGGCCAAGCTGTGCGTATGTAATGTACATGTGTTTGCGTGTGTTTGCGTGTGTAGTTATGGCAGGCCAAGTAATGAATGTGTCTGTGTGTTCATGTTTGTTTAAACATGGGTGTATTCAGCTTTTTATCCAGGGCTACATGTTTTTAATACATTAAGAGGGAATGTATGTGAAAAGATAACAAATATGTAGAGTTCTGATACAGCTATATTTTATGTCTAATCATCAACCTGTTGTGATAGCCAAAAAGTTGGTTCAAACAGAAAACAGACTGAACCAAAGAAGCAGTTTGCACCTTTACACAATTAACAAACTACAGTGCTAGTGACAACAAGGCCTTGTACTGAAGTGGTTTGTTGCTCTGGGCCAGTGACATCAGTTCTGAATATCCAGTGTCAACATTTGTTAAATGAGTGATTCAACATACATAGAATTAATCAAAACATCTTAAAGTATGGTTGAGGTTAGGCAGCTTAACTTAGTTACTGAGATAGGACACATGACATGAAGTCAGATGCAGATCTCCATATCTCCATCCATCCATTTTCTATATCGTCAATCCGTTAATCGGGTAGCGGGTGGGCTGGAGCCTATCCCAGCAGTCATCGGGCGAAAGGCGGGGCACACCCTGGACAGGTCGCCAGTGATCTCCATATCTCCACATTCTTATTTTCTCCAGGTGGGACATACTTTAACTTTATTTGGCCATTTTTGCACTTTGGTTCTTAAGTTTTTATATCAAGTTTTGTAATAAGTGTTTTATCTCTTTGGTGTTTTATCTTTTTAAGTTATTCTCTTATATTATATGCCCTGGTCCTGGTTGCTCCTTGTTGGTTGTTACTAAGTGTACTGTCTTGCAGCTGTCGAAATTTCCCAATGTAGACAATAAAGTAAATTTAATTTGATTTGATACGTGATGTACTACAGCTTGACACGATGCAGATATTTTCTGTTTTTTCCATGGTAGTTAGTACCGCTCATCTGATACAATTTTTGATAGAAAGTCCAATCCAATCCTGCTTTACTTGTAAAGCACATTTAAAACAATGGCGTTGACCCAAAGTGCAGTACAGTCAAACATAAAAAGAAACATGAATTGGTAGAATAAGTAAAACAACAACTTGTTATAATAGTTCAAGAACTTTCACTGTGGTAGAAGCAAGAGAAAACAAATATGATTTTAAAAGAGATTTAAAAACAGGGAGAGAGGAGTTCGCCTAACATCTAAAGGCAACTTGTTCCAAAGTTTCAGAGCTATGATTGCAAAAGCCTGATCGCCACTGAGCTTTAACTTTGTTTTTGGGACAACCAATGTCAGGTGATCAACAGATCTTTCGGGACCAAGAGGGAGCATATTACTGAAGCAGGTAAGTGCGACAGGGTGGATAAGACCATTCAGACATTTATATACGATTAGGAAAATTTCAAAATCAATTATGTAGCGCACCCAGGGAGTAGGTGAAGAGCAGACAGAACTGATGAAATATGCTCACATCTGTGCTCTCCAGTTAGAAGGTGAGCAGCAATGCTTTGGTCAAGCTGAAGGCGTGAAAGAGTAGCCTGCCTACCTCAACATAAAGAGTGCTGCAGTAGCCTAGATGAGTCGCAATAAAAGCATGAATCACCTTTTCAAAGTCTTGCCATGTCAGAACAGGCTTGAGTTTTTCTGGCGCTGATTAAATTTAGCTTGTTAAATTTCAAATCTCAGTCCATGATTACTCTCAAATTTGTAACATTACTTGTTATATAAGGCTCTAGACAACCAAGGATAAATGGGGGTTTAAAATTGGGGTTAAGAGGGGTGGCATCAGAGGTGCCACTTGGAAGAACAAAATAACTTCTAAAATAATTTCTATTCATCAAAACTTAAAAAGTTCAATGACATCCACGCTTGGATGTCATTGAGGCATTCTTATAGTGGTTGGATGGAGTAAAAGCTATTATGTTTTTGAGAGATGAATTTGTCAGTCATCTGCATAGGAGTGGTAAGACATCCCATGTTTCCTCAAAATAGAGCTCAAAGGAAACAGATTAGGAAAGAAAAGAAAGTGCCCAAGAACTGAACCCAGGCCCTGAAGAGCACATAAAATCACCCATACCAACAGAAAAAGTTCTGTCTACAAAGAAAGAATGATACCAGTCTAAGGTTGCACTTTTGATGCCCACCAAATGCTCCAGACAGGAAATAGGGATACTCTGCCTAAAGAGTGTCAATTGCAGAAGTTAAATCTAAAAGCACAAGGATGACAGGGTTACCAAAGTATTTTGCTTAAAAAATATCATTAAAGACCCTTAGGAGGGCTGTTTCACTGCTGTGTCAGATTTTTAAATCCCAATTGAAATGACTGGAAAAAAGGCATTCAAGTGGATAAAAGCAATTTTCTCTAAAATCTTTGAAAGAAGTGGGAGTTTAGAACTGGACTGTAATTTGACAAAAGTGCAGGATTTAGACTGATTGTATAAGAATATGTTTAAAAGTTGCAGGGACAACACCAGAGGTAAGGCTGCCATTAACAATTTCAAGGATGGAGGATCCAGCACACCTCTTAAATAAGTTCTCCTCTTTAAGAAGATGTTGGGGGGTGTGGGTAAAGCACCCATGGGAGAACCTCAAAGTTTCGTATAATCTATAATGTCATTTAAAATTGAAAGTGACACAGACTCAAAACAATTAAAAACAGCAAACATTGATACCGGATCATATGAAAAAGGTGGGATAAGTGTTCTAATGGACTGCACAGACTGCAGGAGAGGCCTCCAAACTGGTAGACTGGGGAGCATTAGGAATAGAGTCAATATTCTTAAAAAGAACATGGGGTTTATGACAGTTAGTAGAGGCAACATGTGAGAAATATTTGTTTTTCTCAGTTTTTACAGTACTCTGGTAATGCTGCCAGCATTCCCTCATAATATCACCACTTTGCTTTCCTGCACTATCGTCTGACAGCACGAGTGAGGTCATTTAACTAGGGCTGAGGTCAAAGTCATAGATCCTAATCGAGCTAAGCCGATACTAAACAGTGATGTGAAAACACTGCAGATCACAGACTTGTCAGAAAGAATCTTCATGTGTGGCATAACAATTTCTCTGCAGAAGCTATGAAATCCTACATAACACACATTGTTGTCCACTGAGAAGATAAAATTTATGCATATCTTTGAGCAACAGTTTACTAATCTATGGACACGGATGCAAAATATGAGATACATATATCCCATCTGTGTGCACAGATCACATATACATTTGTACGAAATACTAATTATAATAAATTCATAAATCAACAATGTAGGTTTAATTGCAACTATTTAGGGCACTGTTGACCAGGGGTGAACACTGCAGAGAACAGTTGTTATGCTTAGTACTGAAAACATCTGTTCTCAGAGCAGACCATAGGGGTATTTCTAGGAGTCTGGTTCTGCTTCAAGCTATGTCGGTTAAGGTCCAGAGATCTATATCCTTTACTCGACTAAGCTGACTGATTAGTCTGGCATCATCCCATGAAACAGCTGTGTCAAAAACAAAAAAAGTCAAATTTCTTCCTGGTCATTGCACTCTCCAGATTAAGTATTTGTAAGGGGGATACTTTTTAGTACGGAACATCATGGAATGAGCCATTAAACCATTGGCATGTGCCCGAGCTGGTGTGAGTGTCACATGTTCTATTGATTCTTCAGCAAAAAAATTATGCACAGAAATAATTTTTGCATCAATTTACTTTTTTTTTGGTGTAAAAGACATCTGTCATGTATGCAGTGGGAACTTATTATCAGTCCGGTAAGGGCAGTATGCACTGCCTTCTCGGACATTCATATTACAGATGTCTAAGGGTTAAAACACATTTTTTCAGAATTAGAAAACACCTGTCTAGCTCTTTTCCGGCAAACACTTCACATGAGCCCTTGAACATAAATAGAGTTCACTGAAAAAGCACTAGCTTAAATGAATTGCTTCAGTTGGTAACAAGCAAATTAATCAAGTTTATCCAAAAGCACAAAGTGTCATTTTTGAGTTGATTGAATCCACAAAAGTACACTGTCATCACCAAGAAAGAAAACTCAATAAGATTCATGTGATCACCTAATAAAAACAGGAATCTCCATGCATCTTCCAGCTGTTTGCAGCTCAATGCTGTGTCTCTTTGCTGAGGGACAATAGACTTCCAAAGAATAAGGTAGGGCTGGAGCTGACTGATTTCTCTTGCAGCTTTTACTGGTGCCAAAAGACTAACATTTCAACACTATTGTGTCCTCATCAGAGGCAAGGTGGACCACGAATCAAGGTAGATAATCATAGTCAACTTAAAACAGGTGTCACAGGCCATTGGAAAGGCCGTTGAATAGCCAATACAAGGGTGGAGCTTATTAGAATTGTCCCCATACCACAGCCCTGGCACCATCAGACACAAAGAAAACATTTTACTCCAAAATGACAAAAATGGCGAGAAATACAAACATATTTCAACCTCTAAACCTCTATGCAAATAAATCAAATTGACTTATGATCAAAAAGTACTTTCATACTCACTTTATCCTGTTCAAGGTCTAAGAGGTTTGTAGCCCATCCCAACTACAAGTTGATCAAAAAACAAGCCGGTCAGAAGTATTTTCCTAACTCAGCAAAACAACAAAAAATTCAACAACACAAGACATGCAGCCAAAGTTTCTCAGTATATTCGTCTTTCACTTAACGACTGTCATAAAGAGGGCTGTACCTACATGACTCTTAAAAAAACCTCTATAAAGAGGAAGGCTATTGTGTTGAAATGCTGAGACTGGCAAGTTGATTTTGAGCCAGTTTTCATTCTGAGAAAAGCACAGCTGTTCCTAATTTCTTTTCATATCTTATTCTCAGTCTTACCTGAAAGTCTAATGTATTATTTAGTGAGCAAAAGTTGGCCTGACAAAGTAATGGAGAATACACCATAGCTGCTCTTGTCCTTGGCTTAGTAAGCTGTCTTGCCTACTATCTCCACTTCTGCTTCTGAGGCTACCACTTCATCTGGAATTCACTGCGTCAAAGCTTGGTACACCATTTCCTTGCTGAATGCCTTAATGCCCTGTTTGCTGAGCTAAGTCCTGAAGACCATAGCAATGCACTTTTCCTAGGCCTTACCTATTCACCCAAGTTACATGCTGCCAGAACATGTATAAAGAATAGTGTAGGTTTTTTATTAACACGATTTTAAAAGCAATATTTCAACCCTACTAAGTCTAAGTCATAGTTTATACTTTAACGTCACGTCCACCGTGCACCTCCAATAAATGACGTGCACCTCCAAAAAATTCTAACTACACTTCGCATAGACGCGGGCCGTAAGGGCTATGATTTGTCTGCTCAGAAGGTAATTTTCGGCCTTTTCCGGTCTTAATGGCTGCATACAGTGAAGAAGCTCGTTGACATTTGAAATGATCTAAAGTGCATTTGTTCATCCAGGTTGTAAATTCACACCAGTGTAAATTCACCAGTTGCCAGCCTCGGCCGGTCGTACAGACCACCCCCGCGAACGTCTTCTCTGTTGCCTGGCTTCAACATTCGCAATTTAAGCATTTGTTCTTCAATATTGATGAACTCCAACTGCAAATACAGCTGCTCCACCTTGGTTGCCATTGTTTACTGTTGTTAACTGTGACCAGAAGAAAAAGCAAGGATTCGGCTATAACCCCTGAAACCACACAAACATACAGCTACACCTCCCTACCGGCATGGTGAATTGCAGAGCTACGTGTTCTCTCGATGCAGAACTTCGAATGCTCAATGAAGACGTCTTGTCGACATCGTCGACGTTCTGGAAGAGTATAAATCTAGCTTAAGTGCAAAATATGGGCATCTCCTTTTCAGACCTTGAACAAAGTTTGTGTGCTCTAACCTTTTAGACCTGTATATGATTATTAATAGATGCCTGCTAGTTGTCGTTCTCAGGTAAGATGAGCAATTTTGTGTATTGACCAACTCAGAAATAAGAAAATGGGGTTATTTCTGGTGCATTAAGGTTTTCTGAAAGTTTCAAGAAACATGTACTGCTTCTCCTAATTAACAGTCGGCTCATCTTTGTACATATTTGCATCCTCAAAATCAGTACAATGGAGAAAGTGACTAAACCACTGGACTGAAACATAATAATAATGCTCAGGTTTCCCAGATTCTAAATGAATTTAACTGCAGAGAGGCTTTGGTCTTCTGGATAAAAGAACCAAACATTTGGTCCCGCTTGCTGTCCTAAAATGAATTAATTGTGGTTAAAACAGAATGGACTTTCATGAGAACTTGCATTTGCACAGATGTTGCGTGTGTGTGATAATGACCAGTGGTCTGCTTGCTGAGACGATGACTTCAGAAAGGTCTGACACTGTGTGAGTCTGCTGCTGTGATCCATTCCTTTCCCCGGGCTGCAATGATAAAAACACATGCACACAAACACACACACTTAGACTCTATACAGTCATAAATGAGCCTATGCATGCAAGTATTACCACCCACACATACATATACACGCTCACGCACAGGCACACACATAAATCTATTAGTCAGAGGGTACAAAACAGAAAGCAGAGATGGACAAACAGAGCGAATGAAGGTCCACGAACCACAGTGATAACCTTAGTGCATGACTCATTTGAGCGAATATGCCCAGTCACATTAAAACACATTCTTTGTCACCAAGCCCCCAAAAACATGTTTGTCATGTTGCCCTCTGAGGGTTATGTGTTCCCCAACTCGCAGGTCCAAGTATAATTATTCAGCATTACAATAGTCACCATTCATCCTCTCTTATGGCAAATCATTGTCCGGAAGTGATCTAAACATGACCGCGGGAACCTATCACAGAATATTTGAAAGCAAAGTGGGGGAGTCAGGGGCATAATTCTGTTGTGAAGGGCTAATGCATTCACACCCACACAGATTGACTCACCCTGACAAAAGCGTCTGTGTTGTCTATTCTAGGCAGCTGGGCAGGATGGTAAAACTTGGAATCCTTTGTAGGCCGGAAGAGAAGTCAGTCTTTGTCACATTTTTACAGAGTGTATTTTAGCATACGCCTTTGCACGGCCAGTCAGGCATTCAACATTGCAACAAGGCAAGAGAAAGTTTGCATAGATTAGCAGTGTTATTGCAAATTTTGAGCCCACTTACGTGTTGATCAAGTTTCTTTGAAATGCAGGCCTTGTCTGTCTGAAACGGTCTTCTGAGACTGTAGCTGTTTATACTAAACTGCGTTCAGGCAAACTGCGAATGAATACAGCCTGTTTGCAACAGAGTGACTATAAATCAAAAAATTAGCAGCTTGCCTTAAAGGTAGTTAAAAGAACATTCAAGTTTTTTTTTCCTCAGTCTTGTGTTTAAAAGGGCATTGAGAGCCAAATGTGAAGATAAATTGCTTGAAAAGTCTCTGGAGATAATCAGAAAAGACAGTGAAAGCAAATCCATTTAAATATATGACAGTAAATCAGGTTTTCCTCTGGTATTTTTATTCTTTTGGAAAAGGACAAAGAATAGAACATATTTTCATGCCACGAACCAAATCTAAATATTCTATAGTGCTTGAATGTTCCCAGATATTGGAGACAGGTCTTTATATACTATAGGGCTATCCAAACATTACATAATGTAATAAGTAAGAATTTCATCTTCTGTTTGGAAGATTGTCCACGATGTTTCAGAACGGAGCCACAGGAACCTGATTTTGTTTGACCATAGCAGCTTTATGAAGATCTGCTTCAAGATTTGGTTTGCAGTCAGCTTTCCTGTTTATCCCAAAAGTGTTGGTGTGATAGGGGTCAGGGCTCTGGAGGCTTGCTGAGTTCTCTCATAATTGTAGAGGGAAAATGATTTCTTAAAGGGCTTTTCGCCCATGTATTACCACAACTATAACATAAGCACACGTGGGATAATATCATGCTATTGCTATTCAGTTTTACTTTAAACTGAATAAAATAGATTGAAAAAAACGTGCTCATGAGCAGGTACCTTAAAAGTACACATGTGCTCTCATTTATTAGAATTCAAAATTTCTTTATTTCAACTGAGACGTGAGAAGTTTCTGACCTTAGAAGAGGTCAAGGTCTTGGGAACCAGAAGTGCAGCTAAGTGCAAATTTTCAGCTTCCTGCGCTTGTCTTCTTTACAACACTGTCCTCTCTGTGTTGACATTTAATTCTTGTAAGTCAGAAACTTTCCACTTCCCGCTTGTCTTGAATGAACTGATAGATAGGGAGTATCCTTGCTGCCAATCAAAATGAGCCATTTGCCCTTAGCTGGGTGGAGATTGTTGCAGTAGCACTGAAGCATCCTGTTTAGTTATTCAATTACTGTAAAGGCCTGTTGCCTCAAAACAAGTTTATTGAGTTATAAAGAAATTCATTTTGCACAAAGAATTCAGAGATATGTAAAATTTGAAACCCTGCCTAGTCTGTGACCTTTGGGATATTTTTGAATATTACTGTGAATGTACGGCTCTTTGTAGTGCCCAGAAAAATAACTAAACAGTTTAAAGTTGGCGTCTTTGAGAACAGAGAGATGACAGAGGCAAGACAGAGAAAGAAAGAAAAGCAATGAGTAAAAACTCAGATAAATTTAACTGCTAATATATCTCCATAATAGATATGTTTTTCCATGATGTTCTGCAACAATTTTTCTTCTGATTCAATTTGCTTAATCTAATATTACTCTGAACACCTAACATTTTTCATTGTCTTCTATTTAATTTCTCCACAGACAAAAAGAATGAAAGCGCTGAGGAGTGTGTGACTTGAGACTATCTGCACAGGTGTGTATGTCTATGGACCACAGGTGTCTATACATATTTGTCTCTGTGAACAGTATGTCTTTGATGTTAGTGTCTCTCCTATTTTGTGTGCACTGTGTTTTGTAAGAAACACTTCTGGCTGTCACAATAAGTTGAGAAGCTCCAATCTACCTGAAAATATTTAGCTACTATGTCAAATTAATGTATAGTTCATAAGCACCTTGGTGATTTGACATCCAAAGGGCTGTTTAATTAAGACATTTAGACAGTGGTGTTAATCCACTGACTTAGGCTCAGCTGCTTTTATCAGATACAATGACTGTCAAGAGTCTCAGCTGGACTCGCATCCATTCACGCACAGCTGAGTTTAACCACTGACCAACCTTCCCTTTGCCAAAAACACACAGTGTGAACACATGGACTCTCATGTTAGTTTGATTAACACACTCCAGTGTGTTGAACACTGCATGAAGTGTGAAAGACGATTGTGTGTGGTCCGGTGCATATCTGTTGTGGTGCATGTCTTCAGAGGAAGATAAGTTTACAGCAGCTTTTTTCCTTGTGTAGCATAGTGTGTATCTGAATAACCCACAAAATATATACACTGACTTCATTCTATAATCACTTATCTGTGCAGAAAGCTTACAGATGAGAAGCACATGGCTTTTATTTGATGTCCTGAAATTCCTTTTCCTCCATTTCAGCTGACTTATTATTCAGTTAGACTATATGTTTTTTTCTGTTCTTTTGCTTAATGATTTGAATGAAGTGCTCTTGTGACTTATATTCATGTTGACAGATGCTTTTGGATTTTATTGAAAAACACATTTTCTTGAATGGAGTCAGTAATGCATTTATAGAATGAAGGGTAGTGTAAAAGTAAATCTTGAAAGTGTCACACTAGGGGCCTTTACGAGGTAAAGATTGACTCAAGGACAAATTCAGGGACCCAGGACCCGTATGTTTTTTTTTTAATGCTTTATATTCTTTCTTTTTCTTTCTTTGTTGCTTTCACCTGGTTATGATTGAGCGTAAAAAGAAAACATGGTTATATGTTTGTAAAAATGTTAATGGGGATGAAATACACCTGGTTAGACCAAATATTGAAAAATGCACTGCTACAGGTTTGCATCATATTTCTATCATAGCTCTGAAAATGGTTATCCTCTAACAATGTCTGTGTTTGGTTGTGATACTATCATGTTTCAGACATTTGGACAAACTCCCTGATTAAAATCTGTAATTGTTATCTTGTATACAGTGAGTAATTGTGTGTTTAAATTTTAAAAGGAAGAAACAGTGTGAGTTGTAACAGCAGTTGCTTTTGATGATTATCGTAAATGCAACATTTTTCACATTCATTCCTGGTTTGAGCAAGTCTGCTTGTTTTGACATCAGCATGCTTCAAATTAAGATTTTGGTGGCAGGAATGTTTCCCCTAAGTGACTATGAATAGATAGAAGCAGACTGCATCTCACTCAATTACTCCTCTATAGATGAAATTGGCCTACCTACGGCTGCAAGCCTCTCCAACTTGGAATCACAGCAGCCTGAATTGGCGGCACTTAAAGATGTGTCTTCACTTTGAACAGACTTATTTCTTGAGAAAATACCAGATATATTGGATTTGAACTTAAATTTAACCACATGAGCAGAACAGTTAATGACAATCAATTGAATCAGTGTTTGCCTTGTCTGTGATGTTGAGGAAACTGAGAGGCCTGGTTTAAAGCGAGGCTGGTATCACTTGTGGGCTTGTCACATGGCTCACAAAGTATATAAATCTACTTAAATAATTGAATCAGTTCAAGATTAAATTAGAGGTTAGAAATCAGAGAGAGAAAAGCCTCAATTGTGACACAACATTTTAGAGCTGGTACACTCAGAGTGGTGATAGACACACTAAAACAAATTAAATGTCTGTAACTTTGGGACTGAGTCTTTCTGAATGAATGTAGTAGCTGTAACTCAATGACTTGATCTAAAATATAAGATTAATTCAAAGTGCCAAACCAGTGTGCTTGACCATACCATATTATCTTTATAATGGCATGCCAATCCAATCTAGAAAATGTTGAAATTACAATGTGTTCTGTTCGCATTTACATTTTGCATTAATATGTATGGTCCCAAAATTAAGCCTCTTTTATGTTTTTTTAGCTTTTCAACACAAACTGCGGCATTTCTGCCTTGAGTGAAGTTATCCAGATGATTTCTCCGCTAATGAGATGGAAAAATGTTAACTGCCTCTGTTTGGTTTCCAGTAAATGTTTTGTCAAAGTAGAACTTTGAACCATTTTCATAAATAAAGATTGCCACACTAAGCAAGTAAATAAATGTGAGAGGAAAAGGCGAGCAAAAAAGTACAAAAAAAAGGAGCAGTCACGATTGCTCATAAACTTGCTTGTCGTTTCTCATGACTTTCTTGTGCCTGCAACAAACCCTAGTCACCCAGCTGTGTGGCCAAAGTTCAGAAAAGACCCCAAGGTGTTTTGTGATTGATCCAGCCTACAAACAATGAAGCTTGTGTGCCTTATATTCCATTGCACTCTTGGTGTGGGTCAAAGTGCTAGCCATCTTTGCTCCCTCTCCAGCAAACAGTTGACACATCATGATGAGTGAAAGGTGTGCAGATGTGGGGGGAGCGGGAGCTGCACGGTGGGACTGACAGTACGTGACAGAGAGGTGGAGAGAGAGCTCTGTTTGGGCTTTGAGTTTGTTTCAGGGGCTGCCTAATTGAAGGATGTTTTAATGCTGTTGGAGGATGGCAGGTTGGAATAATCATAGCTATTTGTTTACAGAGCAGACACCCAGATTGACTTTTAATGGCTGCAGTCTGTGTAGTATTTCCAAGTGCCCTGGTGAATTTGACTTTCATTACTGTGTGGAAACATTCACTCAGCTCTTCTGCTTTTCTCTCTTGGTTTACATGAAGATGTTGGATTCTGCAGAAATGACGAGGCAGCATCAGGGCTTGGTAGTTTGAGAGTTTTCGTGTGACTGCAGAATTGCAAAGTAGGCCTGTGGTTCGGACTCTGTTAGTGTTTTTTTTTAGCTTGTTTTGTTTTTACGAATGTTACAAAATCGGAACTTTCTTGTTGTGTAAATACATTTTTTAAACTCCAGGTTACAGTACATGATTTGATATACCAATAATCTTAACTAAAAACTGTCTTGCGTCCCTTTTCAGCATCATGTCATATCAAGATAACAATTCATATTAATATGCAGAGGGCACAGCAGTTGTGTAAAACAAAGCAACAGCAGATGAGACCAGTTGAAAATACTGATATATAATCATACAGAGAGTATGATTCTCTTTTTTTCATGTGGCTCAGCCGCTGAATTCAAACAACTACGTGCTAAACCTAATTATCATAAGTAAAACAATAGAGAAGGAATAGAGGACAATGCTGTTATTTGATGATTGAATAACATGATCTGTCGGATTCCTCTAAATATATTGCAAAATTATTCCATGACTGCAATGTCTGTGTGTTTGTCAGTGACTGCTGCATTTCAGACTTGTATTGTCTGGAAGCTTATAGTTAAGTGTTACAGGTCTGACCTGGACGGATTGCTTTTGCAAAATATTGTGAGAAAGCACCCCAGTGCTCAGTCAGATATGATACTGAAACAGTTAGGTTTTCATACAATCAATGGAAAGCAGTCTATCTGAAAGGGGATTCAGTAATAACTCCTATTTGCTTTATTATCATTATTGGGATAAACTAATTTTCTTCTGTTTTTTTCTACTTAAACACTTGTTTCCTGATGCCACCATTAAATGTTAAATGAAAAAGGGGACACAACTGCAATGATAAAAAAAAACCTTATAGCCAAGCTGTCAGGAATTAAGTTTAGAATGTATTTCTAGTAAGCACATAAAAGTTATGTGTGATTAAAAATCAACACATAAACCACTTTGTCAGAGAATACTAAAGCACAGTCTGCAGGCAGAATATTAAAATGCAGACTTTAAAAGGGGCCAGTTTATCCATTGAGAGATAAGTTTTGTCTGACCTTCTCTGAGGCTGGGTCAGGGGTCACATCACTAAAGGGGATTTAAAAATGGTTGTCACTTCTACTGGTGTCTGTCTTCAGTTTAGCCTCCAGGGCAGATACTTCCAGTTTGCCAAATCAAAAACAAAAGCTGCCTTGTTAAAATGCGTTGTTACTACCTAGCACATGTTAGGGAGTCAAGACGTTTAGGTGAGTGAGGGGTAGTGTAATCTGCAGCTGCAATTCAACAGGAATGGACCTTCTTTTTTACATTACCTTTTCCCTTTAGCTCCAAATGGAGCACTGGTCAGTTGGTGGTGAGAGGTGGTGAGCAGTAATGCTATCATTACATTGATGTAAGACACAGGTTGCACTTTGATGTTGTCTAAACTGTGGATGAAAATTGGGGGATGATTGAGTCAATATGCATATTGCTGAAGTTTCATATTTGCATATTCAGAATTATGAAAAACACATAATTGTAGGTTTGAAAAACAGAATCTTTTACACATCGTAACCAAAAAAAAAAACCTAATTCCTGTTGTGCACATCAACAATCACACAACAGAGAGCTTTGGGCACACACGTAGGCACAGTCACACACATGCACACATACACTAAGCGGATGTTTAATTACATTAATATGCAATATCAGTCATTAGTAGCTTTTTAATTATGAATGAAGATGTAATGATACTACCATTAATATTTAATTAAAGAGCAATAAAGTGTTATTTGGCAGCATTACAAAACTAGACACTAATAAAGGAATGTCTTTAACAAGTAATCACGAGAGACAGAGGAGCTCTGTCCCTCTTAAAAACTGACAGTGTGAAACAGTAAATACAGAGGACACATGGAGGTGAAAAGTGTGTCAACACACCACATTTATGTGGGTACAGTGACTCCCCACTTCCCTTTCATAACACCCATATAATTCTAATTTATGGAATTCAAGTGGAAGGACCGGATTCTTCTGCAGTGAATATTTTATCTAAAACTTTTCTGCCCAATACAAAACACAACGTGAGACCAAGCTAACAAAAACAAAGAAAAACAAGAAAAAGGGAAGCAATTTATGAGGTACTATAGTGAAAGTGAAATCGCCTTGAAATATTTTTAATATTCTTCCACATGGTGGCCCCCAGCCAGATAAACAACTCTCTGGTTTGGTAGTCAGCTGATCTGGCCAGCAAAAGTTCTATAGACTCTACTGCTTTTCTTTTTTTTTTTTTACAAAATCGCTAGAGGAGGTTTAAGGTAGCAACATTTGTCATCTGGTTTTTAATATTTATCTCTTTTTCATAGCAATTGATTTACGTTCTTGGAAGAAGTCGAGGGGGCAGAATTGCCTCCACACTTTGTCCAGGCATGAATGCGTGATGCCAGCAGGAACAACGCATTGCTTAGCAGCAGACACCCATGCAGTGACATTGAGATGCTAAAGCTGTAGCTTGTTTACACAAGTTTCCCCCTTTTCTCCTCTCAGAAACCACCATTTAGTTAGACAATAGGCACAATGTGGCCCTCATCTGAGAGTGGGCTGGGCTGACAAGGCAAGCAGTCAGCTGGGGCACTCTGGTTTTCTCTGGGGTGGATGTTTACTTCAGTGGGAGGAAGCATTGTTTTAACCTAGAGGGCCATGATGCACACAGAGCTTTCGAAGGGACCGAAAATGGTAAATAGTGTTTTCTCTATCCTGGCTTTTAATCTTTTATATTTAGTTTCCAAAAACTTAAAGCATTTATGTGAGTTCCAGTTATGGTGAATGCAGCTCTCCACAATTAATAGAAAAAGGTACAATTTATATATAATTTCAAAACAAGTCCAATTAGATGACATCCAGTTAAATCTAATAATAAATCAATTAAATCTACCTCATTACAAATGCGTTCATATAGCGCCATTTATACAAAGTTGCATAGCTAAGAAAACAGATCAATTCCAATCTCCACCTTAATTCAACCCCTTTCAATGGGTTAAAGGGCACTATGTTACCAAAATGAACATAACATGCACTTGAATCAAAATACAACTCTTCTGAGCTCTATAAGAGAAAAAAATATCATATAATAAGAATGTTGAAGAATGAGAAGCACAACCTAAATCATATTCTATGGATAAAACAATTCATGATTGCACTGTAAGAGTTGTAGCTCATCCCTAAGCTAAGTTCAAATAGTGCAAGACTGACATGCAGGCCTCAGAGCTCCTTCAGCGTATATTAAGTTCTGCTAATGAGCTGGTCAATGTGACAAGTAGTGGCTGTGATCGATGTCCCCTCTGAATTGATGTGATCTGCCAACGAAGGACACTGACCCACTGAGAAATGTTGATGAAGTGGCCTTCTGGAAGTTCACAGTTGCTCACAGACTGTGAAGAGCCTGTGCACACAACTGTCAAGAATGGTCTCTTTTCACTGGACATTTGCAAGTTATCAGTTTAATTTTACACTTAGGATAAACAAGGCCTAGCAAAACAGGTGTGACAGAGGCACAGTCAAAGCTTTTCATAAAGCGCAGCAGTTAACTAAAGAGATTAAAGCATTTCTAAAAATGAAATAAAGTCAGAGTCTAAGCAATTTGTTCATTTTAAGATGCATGCAATATGCATCATCTTCCTTGTGCTGGCACTTTACTTAGGTGACACTATTTCAAGTATAAAGATATTCAGAGATTCTTATTTGAGAAACTATTAAATTGGTTAAAATCTTTGAAAACTCTGATGAAAAAAATATGATTCTGTGACAGCAAAGTCTGACTTTTAAAGATGATATGAAGCTGGAAATAGTTTGCTTTGCAATTGTACTGTTTAAATTGCAATTAGACATTCGAGTTTCTTGATCCGGACTTCTGGACAGATTTTGTTCCAATAATGTTTGCACTCGTGAACATAAACTACAGAGCAGACACATAGCAGGCATTTTGTGGACACCAAGATTACATATAACTCCGTATATTACGTATATACAAGTATAACTAAGATTACGTTTTCTTTTAATTATGTGAATTTTAACACACAGTTAAACTTCCTCTAATTTAGTGATATCCTTGAAGAGTATATTGATGCCTATATTTCTTGCTAATTTCAGGCCTATTCTAGGTTGAATCTTTATGTGATAATCATCAGAAATTTCCTCAGCAGAATATATTTGCATAAGATTATTACTTATTAGCAGTGACCCAGATTAAGAATGAGCAAAATTACTATAAGGCCTCTCCTAATATATGCTAATATGCTTATATATAAATCATGGGATATATATACATGCTTTGACATTAATGACTAAATGTTACTTCACAGCCTTGTCTCAACGATGATCAAAATTACTCTACTTTTTTCCCCTCTCCTCTTTAAAATTTCAGTTCTCTCCTCCTTTTCCAACTAATATTGTGGATAAAAGATTTCTGTATGTCAGGCTTAAAGAGGGGAAATTATTCACTGACTATGGCAGAGAAAGTTTTGAAGGCACTGCAAGACGGAAAGCTTTGAAGTTGTGATGGCCTTTGAGCTCTGCCATTTTGATTCATCAAATACCCTGAATAAAGACGTTCCTCTCAAAATATTAAAAGCAAAAACAACACTCACATTTCAGCTATTTACTGTGACTAAACTCTCTGCCTTTCTTGTCCTCTCTTTAACTCCCCCATTCAGCCTGCTCCTTCTTTGTCTTGACTCCACATTAAACAATAAAGATAAAATGTCTTTGAAGACAGAGTCGGTGTCTCAATGGACTCATCTGCCATTCATGGGTCCTGTTCAGTATGCAGGAGGGGCAACAGCTCAATTAACCAGAAGCCCCTAGCCATCACACCAGCAGGCTGCCTCATAATATTTCCCATAATGTTTCATCCAATTTGGAGAGTTTGACGTTTACCCCCTGCAGGACTGCAGGGAGAGACAATGACTGAAGGCAAGGGGGCACTGAGGTGGTGGTGTGTGTGTGTATGAATGGTAATGTGGAGTGGAAATCACTGATCAGCCCTGCAGGTGAGAATGCATCATCACCCCCTTTTTTTAAGCAACTCTCTCAAACTTTGGAGACACTTTTTCCTTTAACTTGCTGTACATAAACTTAACAGTGCACAAAAAAGTATGTGAGAGAGAGTGCATAAAATACTATTTTGTGAGATACTGCACTGGCTGCAGAAGTAATAGACTTTCAAGACAGGGGGTGTTTATAGCACAGTGTCACTGGATAAAGATAATATTTTAGGAGTTTCACAATGGTACCAGCCATAAGATCCTCCACTCTAAAAACATTTGAGATATCTTGGAGCCACTTTAAAGTCTCCCGTCATTGGGATGACCCTCCTTTTACTTCTCTACCACCTCCAACCTCCCTTCTCTCCCTCTCCCCTTCTCTCGGACAGAGGAGAACTCTGCAGCTCCAGCGTAGCGGTGGAAGAGTCACCCTGGTGGAACTGATACCCCCGATCAGTGATGGGCTGGAAAAGCATAAAGACAGAAAAGGAAGGGAAGGGGGGGCTGGGGAGAATGCTGAGATAGCACTTTCCTTAACCCACAGAGGGGGAGAGAGGGCAGAGGGGTGGAGTGAGGGAGGTGGCTAGGTAAAGATGGAGAGGAAGAAGAGGGAGGGGTCTCATTTATGATTAAAAGATAGACCAGATAACCCTGCGAGCTCAGCCCATCACTCTCCTTTTAGGTGAGGCTCTAATAGCAACTTGGTTGGGGGTGGGGGATTTGGGCATCATTAACCAGGATCTTTGAATCCTTAACTTGAGTTAGGATACCTTTTGCCTGGGGAAAAAGACCTCATAAGGTTTTTTCGAACTGTTGATATGTTAAGACATGAATGCTTTATGAAATAAGTTAAATGCAAACTTTTGCATTTATATTAAGTTTGAAAACATATAAATGCAGTGATTTCAGCAGTGTAAATACCAAAACCATGGACATAAACAGATGATATGTAAAAATATGTCACTGTATGGTGGTGCACATGTGCCACTACATGTCTCTGTTGAACCAGTCACTCCTAATGAGTAGGTGATTAACGATAATGTATCTCATTAGTTAAAACATGTTTCATAATGACACCAAGTGCTGCTAAATCCACCACTCTACACTCTACTGTTCAAATATGGCTTCACGCTCTTGCGTTGCCATTGTTTGCCACGTTTATCCACAACGTAAAAGGGAGTTAGTTAGTTTTGATGCATTGAGTGGTCTGTCTTTCCTGTTTATTCTTCCTGTATTAAATCAAGTACATGAATTGGTGCTTTGAAATATTTTTTTGAAAAGTATGTTTATCACTGAAATATTCGCAGACTTTTAGAGAGTAGTTTGGTTCTACATTAATCTCCTTATGATTCTGCACATTAATACACATAAAATACAATTAATTTAATTTTAAAATAACTGCCATGAGATGCTAGAGTAAGTAAAGCCCTTTTCTTAAAAGTAGAAAGTAGAATGAAATCAGTTAATTATTGAAATGGGGTGTAAACTCCACAATTTCTTCCATACATAACATATTAAAAACACTCAACACCCTGTAATAGCATAATTGTTGCAAAAGTTAGTAAAGACACAGGAATAAAATGTCCAAGATTTTCTTTTTTTTTCCCTTCTTGGATTCTTACTCTTTTTCATCACCACAGTCATTTCTACCATCAATGTTTCCTTGTTTTTTCCACCCATAGTCAGTAAATTGGTCTCTCTCCTGCAAGTGCAAAGCATTGTCTTTCACTAGCTCTTTAAGTCAAACGCCAATTATGATATACAGGACTCATTTTACAGGTAATGTTATCTGTAATGTTAAACCTGATGATAATCAGCTGAGTGCTACTACAGGCAACATTCTGACTGCTCATTATAAGTACATCACACAAAGAAAGAAAGAGAAAAGAAAAGGAATTATCCTTTCAATTTGGGACTGAGATTAAGTAGATAGGTATTTACAGATTGATAAATGACAGTCAGTTACTTACTTATGCAAATAAATCAGAGATTTGCATAGAAACAAGTTATATGTGTTTAGTTGCAGTTGCTAAAATCATGTTCAAAAGCCAAATGGAGGTGGTATTAATCCATTTTCTGCTCAGGATTTTTAGACCAGGTCTAAAAATGGCAACTTCATGATGCAGTGGGAAGTATTTAAGCCAAGCAAAAGCCAACCACGTCCCTACCAATTGAACATTGCAAATTTGCTTATGTGGATGCATTAGCCTAGCAGCTGGCTAGTTTACCGGTCTGCCTTTATCACTTCTATGGATGCCAGAATTGGCTAAATTTGGGGTTTCCACTTAAAATGCAGAGAAATGATAAGAACAAAAAAAAAAGAGTATTTCACTCCCCTGCTGGTCAACTCTTGATGTACACCTGCTGAATGGCAGCTTGGACAGTGTAGGTAAGTTGCACGATATAATAACTCTGGTAATGTTGTCCAGACCTGGAAGCTGTATAAAATATACAGTGTGTGAATGTGATTTTATTTCTAAGCAGTTTGGTTAAGTTAAAAAGAACTCCACTCCATTTGCCCCACAAGTGTTTTTCCATTTGCTCTGATCAGGGATCAGTCAGTGAGGATGTTGAATAGATACACCTCCAGCATCTCAGAGTAGAGAGCTCTGCTCAATTTCCTGTGATATCTAGTTTTATTTACTTGTGTCAATTATTCATGTTTGGCAGGATGATTAACAACTATCTGTGATGTGACAAACTTAGATCATTGATTTATTTCTGCTTTACTCTAACTTCAATGAGTCAAATTTTTACTTCCTTCTGTAGTCAACTCATAAAACTTTTTTCCTCATACTGTCTCATACCTCATACTTTTATTACAATTACTATTAAAATTACCGCAGCAGTAAGAGGGGAACGACAGAAAAGTAGATTTAACAAGAGTGTTCTTTAATCATAATCCATCAACTTATTACTTTCAGACTGCATTTATCAACTAACATAAGTGTGGCAATGATTATATCTGTATATTGTGACCTGAGGGTCACACAGCTGTTTGAATGCCCCTTGTTTTATGAAGACATTCAACAAAGTTGGTTTAAGCATGTTTATTGACCTCTTCTTTACTCCCTTTAACTCTTTTTTGTTATTTCCCTGAATAAACGTTGAAGTGGTAAGCATTTTAGTGTGCATTTCCAAAGAAATCTAAGAGCTGATTGGAAGCCAAAATGCAAACAAGATTAACATTTACAATCTGTATTAACAAGGACACGGAAAAAAATGTTGCAGACTAGACAACAAAGTTTATTTTTCTTTGTTTTCAAGAGGCAACATTGGACAGACTGGTTTTGTACATTAAGTGGAGGGGATGGTTGTTGACAGTCAGGCAAACCCTTTTAGCACATTCATAAAAGCAGCATTTAGCATTGTCACAACAACTGCACAGGAGATGCCAAGCCTTCATTAAACAAGGGCAATGATGCACTACAAAGTCACAGCCCCTCACCACAGTAGAAGACATCTAGCCCATGGCCCCTTCTGTGTAACTCACTGCCTACCTAGTACACAGTTCTTCGTACACAGCAGCATGAGAGATGTTTTTTTCAGAGTGATTTCCAGTGTGAAGTTATGGTGTTGATTAGCACAGTGACAGCTGCCATGATTAAAATGGCTGATAGTAATAGTGCAGCATTCATGCATTGACAACTTTGCTCTGCATGGCTTTGTGAGTGGTGATGTATGACACCATTAGGGTAACCTCAGGGCCCTGGAGGACACTTATCTCCCTCATCACGTCCTTCACACTTCCCATTCTCCCTCCAACAAAAGGACGCCTGCTCACCAGTCTGCATGCTTATGACTTGTGAGTGTATGTTCGTGCATTATCTATTCACTGGTCATCTTTGAGAAGGGACATTTTTTTTTTCTGTTCCCCCACGTTTTATCTTTAGTAAGTAAGGTTCTGAATACAACATATTCAGTAAGTCACAATAGTATACCATCATTCTCTTCAATATATCAAATTTCATGGTTTGAGATAAAAAGAATAGATTTTTAAAATTGTATTAGATTTTTCGTAAAGTATACTGAATTATTTGTGTGTATGTTTCACGTCGTAAAGGACTGTTACATTTAGACCTTTCTTACAAAACATGGCACCTAAACTTTAGGCTTACTTTGTGCTTTAACTGCTCAAAATAAATGGGTAGTTTTCTAACACTAAGCATAATATTCAAACATTACTACTTATTCTTAAACTTGTGGCATGAAACAGTCTTCCATTGTCCAGTTTGTTGAAGTATTTTTTAACCTAATGTTTCCAGGAAGTAGTCTGGCTTTTAAAAGCTGTACAAACATTGTATTTCTATGTGTAAAGTGGTTCTGTGAAATTATTACTGAAACATTTTAAATCACTGTATCAGATGTATCAATAGCCTGTTCAGTTTCTGCATTTTGAGAATATGTGCCTACTATGCTTTGAAAGTTCTCTGTTGCAGGGAGTTGCAGCAATAACCTTTTTAGCAAACTGCTTAACACTCTGGGTGAGTGATTTTGTAATGTGAGTGCCTTATTTCCCTCTATACCTTGTGATTATTGCAACAAAGTATTATATTATTGTTACAGAGAAATATCTGACATGCGATATAAATAACTCTTCGGTGTTTTAGAATTTGATAGGCCTGCACACTCACAGATCTGTTGCTGAAACCAGACGCCAGGACTGTTTATTCATGCCACCGGTAACCGAAACAACTGTTTCTGTATACCCTTTTATCTTCTCTCTACATCACTGACAACTTACACAAAATGAATTGTCATAATCAGTGATGATGATCTACAAAGAGCAAGAAAACTCTTCATGCCCATGCATGCAGCCTGTTGTGCTGCGCTGGACAAATGTTTGTGAGAACACTTCTGTAAACATACACATCCCTGGGGGGACTCATCCGAGTGGTGGCTGACACCTAAAACACTCTCACCACTGGTACTGCAGTCATGTCAACGGAAGTGTAAGGCAATACCCAGTTTTCCTAACAAGTTGCATCTAGCTGGAGGCATCCTGGCATCCCGAGACTCCAAACATATGTCCACTCCCCACTTCAAAAATACACACAACCTTATTTTTGCCGGCATGCAACCCCTTAATTATTTCAGTGGGCTGAATTTGAGACGGTAAGGTTCTTCAGGTTTTGGGGAGGGCATGGAGTCAAGATACCAAGGAACAGCAAGAAAGAAACACCAAAGGCGACAGGATATTTAAGGGAGGGTGGGTGGGGGTTGAGGGGTCACGATTTAGAGGGTAGACATGTACAACACTCACTCAAGCACGTTTTTAAGTACAGCCTGCTGTCCCTGTCTCTCTTGAACCCTTCTGTCCTGTGCTCTCACTGCTGCGCTACCAGCGCTGATGAGAAAAACACACCAGTGCAAGCACTCACTTTCCCTGGGATTGATAACATTTGTAATTGAGGTGCTTTCTATGGATTGCAAGCTTCCTCAGAGTTGCGGGGTGGTTTCCAGGTTGTCACAGTGTGGAGATGAGAGGCGAGGAGTGGCGGGAGGAATCTGAATGTGTTAAGAGTCTGTGGTGTCCTAATAGACATTAGTAAACAAAATCTGGTGGGGGAAGCTAATATTAAATTCAGTGCTGCTTAAAGGTTTGTGTGGTGACTCATGACAACACTGTTGGAAATCATTTACACCATTAACATAGCAGATGAAAAATAAAATGCTCAATTATTACTGACTATGATTATTGTAATGAATTGACAGAACCAAAAATCATACTACAATTATGTCCATTTAGAAAATTATAATTATCAACACATGAATAGGTCCCTACATTACTGCCAACTAATGGGAGCAATAAAGTAAAAGTCAAACATGAAACCAGTTTGAGCATTTCACGAAGGCATCTGCATGTTTTCTCTGTCAAAGACCTTTTGCTCAGTACTGCAGCCATAAATTATTTATACTGATCAACATTTTCTGAAAATATCAGAAAAAAATCCAAGATTTCTGCCAAACATTGATTGTACAATATCAACTTTAGGAAATATTGAGCGATTTAAAATGACATGGAATGGAAACTATTTATATAGCAAACAAAGGCAAACTAACAAAAACTAAACAAATGTGTAAAACTGTAAAATATGACTAAATCTTATAGATTAGATATAGAGATATTCATCTATATCTACATAATCATTATCAAATGCTGAACTGGGATATGTTTTTAATTTGTTGTTAATATCACTCATGCTATTTGATTACAACAACCTGACATTGCTATGCGAATAGTTGTGTTGTGAGTGATATAATGGAACAGCTAGAATATAATTAGAGTGATGATGCATTTACATGTAGTGATGCCAAAATGTATTCAGTGAAAGCCAGCTGTGGTCAGGGTATCAGGCCGATGTTACAAATTCTGTTTTCTTTAGTTACAATTATGTTGGCAGGTCTGCAGCAAGCTTAGACTATTTTCCCCAGGCCAGCTTTTTATCCAGGCAAAACTATTTTCAGTTTTATAAGCAGCCTTTTCTTTATTGAAAATGTTTTAAGCATTCAATCATAGTACATATGCTTTGAACCAACAAGCCACCAGATGGGATTTTTAAATCAGAGAAAATAGACATTATCTCTCAAAGAGTCCCTCCAAGTTCAGTAAACACTGAGTGAAACCCATCAGTGTTAACTGCAGATCAATAGAAACTGATTGAGAGTAACAGCTTATACCTTTTTAAAAACATTTCAATTAAGATCAGTTTTATACTTGGCACTTCCAGCGCAACCATTAGGCTACATGTAAACTTCTGAAATCAATTGATATTTGGATACAAATGTTTTCAATGAAAAAAAAAAGATGTAAAGAAAAACGTATTAATATTATCCACCTGTTTTAATCTTTGGAAACACCATGCTTCCTTCTCCTGATATCTGTGCTCGGTGCTTGCAAATGTTTAAAAGTAAGTCGTACAAGTGACCTACAGAGACTGTGGTTTCCAAATGGCAAGTCTAAAAGGAACAACTCTGATAAATCATGGGGCGAAATGCGAGTCCAGAGCTGTTGTCAGAGATTTATTGGCAGCTGTATTTTTCTAGTGTCAACTGATGTTCCATCAGACTTAGCCAGCGTCTTACATTGCTTCCACCCGTGCTCACTCCTCACCAGCACATACCCACACACACAAGTACTTGTGCTCTTCTGTGCCCATGTCAAAGACACAGAAACACACACTACGCTTCTTCACTCCATCAACAGCCATCAAGCATTTATATTTGAGAGCCATTCCTGTGTGACCATAAAACACAACAGATTGAGGTGAGTGGCAAACCCCTAAAGCTAGCATTAGCCCACTTATCTTATTAGTGGGGCAGCTTTTACACATTTGATACCCCCATGGCTACTGCTCCTGTGGCCTCAGGGAACTCGTACGGGCTTCAAAGACCAGATCTGGCGTCCTGGTGGCTCAGCATGCTGAGACGCATACCACAACGATGTCGGTTTGAATTCAGTCTGTGGCAGTTGCTGCATGCCTTACTGTCACTCTGTCTTTTCAGTGACTTGTCAGAGTAAACTGTTTGATAAACAAGAAGTTACCACACAGCTCTGATATATAGTGTTAAAATAGTTTTATTATTATTATTCTAACTCCATCTTCCATTACTTTGACTTTCAGATACGATACTGTCAGAATAAATGATCTATATAACAAATATAGTCCACTAGAGGATATCTAGCATTGTTTCTCAGGTGAAATTTAATTATTTCACAACCTGATATATTAGAATTTCAACATGAACTCCTTGGGACATGATTTCTAGTGCACCAGTTAATGCAATACCCAAATACGCGTTGTTATTGTTAATCTGATTAAACTATAAAAAGCTAATGCCCCTCTAGATGTGCTCAACGAAGGTATTCATGCCACCAAGAATAATCCATGATAATTTAATAAGGTGACCATAACTTCACCATGAGCATGCAGATCTGAAAAACTCTCAAACTCTCTAACAGTCAGTGTTTCCAAAACCACGAGTGGTTGTAGGCCTCAGTGTGGCCAAAACCCACATCAAAACCATATGTTCTTTTTCACTTATGTGTGTTGCAGCGTGAGAGGTCAAACTGAAACTGAGGAAATATTTGTACAGACTGTTTCATAAATGGCCAACAGTTTATCTATACAATTTAGAAAAAGGGGATTTTTAAAAAGCAGCAGCACTATACTTATAGTCAATTACGAATCAAACCAAACAAATCTTCACATTTGAAAAGCTGGAATCTGTGTTTTAAAAAAGATAACAGATGATTGAATAATTGCAGATACATGTTTCTACTATTTTTGCTGCTCCAAAAGTTATAGTCACTTATTTTTGTTTATATCAATACAATCTAGTGTACTGTGAGTCATTAGTGTGAATTCCATCTCTGAATAGAAAAGCTGCCACTTTCAGTCTTAAATTTGTCATATCTGGCACTTGGCTTTACAAAGTTAATCATTTTAAATTTTGACAATATTTCAGACTATAAATTGTATAGTTTTTTGTCATCTTTTTTATTATTTCTGCAACATGAAAGTCAGTAACATTCACAAATCATGTCAGATGGGGAAACTAGATAGGCAGGAGGCAGCTGGATGGAGAACTGAAAATAGATTTAATCAAACAAAAATCAGAAGTGCTGCAGTAACAGAAGTAAAAACCACAGTACAAAAATTCCAAACTTTGGGAGGCAGCTACAGCACCAAAAGTGGCAAAAACTGGAACAAGAACACAAAGGCAAACATGGAGATCAGCAAAATGTTGAAGAAAGAGTGGCGCTCAAATACTCAAGGGGATAATGAGATGAGTAAAAGTGGCAACAGGGAACAGTTAGTGAAGTGGTAATGTAGAGCCATGAAAATGGTAACTGAGAACATTAGAGAAACGGCAAGCAACAGAGAAAACCAAACTCAGAGAGTAGAAAACAAACTGAACACATGAGAATTTAGGTTATTACACTAAAACAAAGAGCTCAAAAAGAAAAGCAAACTAAGATACAGAACATAGCAATCAATTATTTCCAAAACAAACTGATCGTGACAGTGATAAGAACATGTGTTACCATCACAGTTACATTTATGGAGCATAATAAGATCAGTTGTCTTGTTTGAGAATAACCAGTAATAATTAATTATGATGTGCACTAAATTACGTTATGTTGCTATTTCTTATTTCGTGGGCTGTTGTGGATTTTTGTACACCATAAAATCCAATTAATTAACCTTACTTGGAAAAGGCATGCAAACCCTGTAAAAAATAACTGGAATTGAAATTGTATGTTTTATTAACAAATGCAATAAACTATGACTTTGTGAAAGCTAGAAAGAAGTCAAACTATTAATAGTGAAGTAAAATCAACAAAATGATGTAAGTCAGGACACCTATTGGAAGTTACAATGATAGTATTTTTGAATATTAAGTTATGTTATCATGAAGAATTTAAAATGTTTGTAGCTTCACATCATACCAAAAATAATCTACTTTGAAAGAGATTATATGTAGAGAATAAACATAAACTGGAAGGGTTTGACAAGGATATCACACAACTAAGCGCATAACCCCAAATGAATGAATACAATACTTGCTTTAGTCTTTAAAAAAGGTTTATAAGTATAGCACAAAAAATGTATTCACAAATATTCAGTGTTTTTGAATGTTGTTCAGCACAAAGGATTTTGATCAGAAAAAAATGACTGTGCACAAAATATAGGTGCCTACATTACTACTTACAGTATTACAGTACTTTTTCTGTCGCATCTTTCTAAATCTGCTTTTTATCTCACGTTATTTAAATGACCCACTTCAATGATTTTCTGTGACTGACAAGTGAGTTGTGTAGTGGTAATGATCCGGTGTAAAAGAGTCTCAGTGAGTTACTGTAAGTAGCAACACATAAGTCTAACCTTTAGCTGCTTACTGAAAACTGAGCTGACGAGAGCTGCTTTGATGACTTGAACCTTGTGCTGATGCACACATACAAACACACATAGCTGCAGCATCAGCAGAGCCACACACAAAGACATGCAAACACGTGTTTTGCAACCTTCTTCCATATACCACACCTTAACTACCATTGTTCCTGTTAAGCCTCGCTGGGAAGAAAAAAGCAAAGGGATCTTTGCTCTTTTCTGTAGGTCTGTAGGTGATTCAGGAGACAGTTGAAGGATAACCAGCAGTCCTTTTTGCCACAATTCTGTTTAGTATTTATGGCTACCACACACACACACACACAAGCATACACACTTATATACTTAGTTACACAATCCTCTCCATCAGCACCCGTTGTGCAAAATTTGCTTACAAGACTCTTTGCTATTCTTAAAGGAGTCGTGTGAACATGTTGGGTGGGCACGCAGGCACTTCATAGCTCACCTGCCTTTCTTCAGCACACCCGTCTTTCTCACACTTTCTTCTGCCCTGATCACTCTCTCTCAGCCACACACACACACACACACACAGACGCTTAGCACCATAAAACAGGTTGTGTTGTCAAGTTGCCTGTCACCATACTTGTTCCTGTGTGCCATATATGAGCTCTCTCAGCTGTTCCTCACGGCTGAACCACAATTAACCCCACACATACATGCTCTTGAGCACTCTCGTGCACACCCTCACACACTCACAAATGTCTAGGCATAGTTTGCCCTCTTTCTGGCTCTTTCTCGCTGCGGCTGCCCTTTCACTATCAGCTCACACTGCAATCCAATCCATGCAGCAGGGTCATTCACTCTTTCTGTCAGTGTTTAAGTGTCGCTTAGTGAGTTTACAACATTTCGTCTATGTGTGTTGCAATGCATATCATTTCTTAAGTTATTAAGAATTTATTAAGAGTTTGTTAATAATATGAATAGAATTTGATTTGTTTCTGTAAGAGAGAGTGCAATTCCCAGATTAAATGCCAAACTCATAAACTCAAAATAACCCAAAGGAGAGATCTCTCACCATAAATTAAACGATGGTGTATGACACTGGAGCTGGTGGTATCCAAGTAATGTGACATCTAAATAAGAAAGACACTGAAAATGTTTCAGGCTTTCAGGAAAACAAACCCATGCAGTGATGCAGTGACAGACTTGCATTACAGAAACTAGAATTTCAATACAGAAGGTGTTAATGTTTGGAGGTTTTGGCCAACTCATTTAAATAAATGTTATCAAAATGAATACTAATCTTGGTGAGTGGGAATGTGGGTTGTTTGGTCGCATTTTGTATTTACATTATGTGCTTTTTAGTCTGGTAGTCTTAGCTTAATGTAACTTGTTAAATGCTTGATTTTGTTTTTTTATAGAGTTAGTTTTCTCATGCCAAAAGGGATGTTATACTTTTAATAAGGTCACCATCTACAGTAAATAAAGCTGGTGCCAGTGACAGCAGAAAATATATATGGTTCTTTCCCCTTATCAGTGTTCTTACTCAAAATCTGATGCAGAGTTTACTTTCACGCACGTTGTCACCAGAGTATTCTGTGGGTGGTGGAGGGCAAGTTGAATCAGGGTTCTTCTTACAGATAACTCACCGATTTATCTGACCAAAATGTCAGTGTGGGTTATGTAAGGTCTGAGTAGGCCATTTAGGTAACCTATAACTCAAAACATTCATTCATTATACAAGTTCCAAGTTTAAAACTTTATTTTTGGAATATCATTTATTACCTTTAGATGATTTGATGTATAAAAAAAAAGCTTTTCTTTAAAAAGATAATTTTGCTTTAACACATTTTGTCTCCTCCTGACTGAAACTCTACTTTTGAACTCTTTCTTTCACTTCTCTTTCCTGAACGAATTAAATGCTAGAGTGCAAGGCAGCTGCTTATTCTTTCTTTGAGAGGTGCTAAACTTGCAACCAGGAATGCCTTTTGCAAATGTGGTTTCTAGTGAGGTAACCAGGTCAGGGAAGAAGAGGTTGGACAGAGCAGTGTATTCTGTTGAAGTCATGATGGAATCTTTAGCTTTGGAACTTTACAGACCTTTTGCCTGCGCAAAGCTATGTACTGAGGGTACAGTGATCATATATTAATCAGCTCTTATTGTATTTTCACAAGTATGATATATCAAAGGCTATTTAAAGATCAATAATCAGCGACAGTCAATGACTGATCAAAGCCTTTGCACATCAAAGCAGAAATCGCTTGCTTAATATCCCATAGCCACTCCTGCAATCTATCTATACTTTTTAACATATCCATTTGAGAGCTAGGGACAATGTCACTGATTTAAATAATTTTATTGTTTATCTTATTTATATATTACATCATTGTGACAAGAAATGCAGCTCATTTAAGAAATGTGATACTTTCCTCACTTCAATAAAAAATAACAAATAATAATTTAGAAATGAAAGATGGCATAATATGTCCTATTTAAACAGGAACTATGACAATAGATACAAGCATTTTAGATTTAAATTTAACCCAGATGTGAATGATATTTTCAATTAATTATATAGGCATTCTGTGTATTCACTTGAGGTAAATTAAGTTGCAACACATGTATTCAACACCATTGAAAGCTTTGTTCAATTAAATGTGCAGTGATGAGTGTATTTGTCAACACATGCGGTCTCCTACAGCAACACTTCATGGCACAGCCAGAGTTCTGTCTAACTAAGCACAATACGGTCGTGGAAATCATTAAAATCCCCCCCAACTCACTCCATCACCATTTCCAAAGTGATCTGATGGAGATATTACCTAAATGGCTTGCAAGCTGTGGGCTGCTAACTAAATGCTAATATGTGTCAGAGCCTGGGTGAGGATTTATGACTCACCATCTGTTCACCAGCATACAGTACAATGTTAGCTTACAATGTTAGCTTTGATCAAGACCTCCCTGCTCATTCATCCTAATCACTCGTCTTGGTTGTAAAGGAATTACAACCAAGTTATTTCTCCTTTAACCGAATCATATTCTCCACTACATGATACTCATTTGAGTAATAATTAATTTGTATTCTGGGGGCTAAGTTGTTGTTTTTGGAAGAATGACAGACCTTAAAATGTTGCTTTCTAATTTGAAACAAAAGAATGGCCATTAAATCGCTGAGGATCTTTTTTTTTCATTTTATTATTGCATACAGCCAGTCTGTCAATATTTCTGCTTCTTGAATTCAGCTGCTTTTCAGCATTTTCAATAAACACTGAAATAAACTTTCACAAAATATATCTGACACCAGGTTCTGTCTTTGAAAACATTGTTAAAAATGTTGTTTGGGATGAGTGCTTCGCTGAGCTTGTCTCTGTACGTATTGCTCAAACACTGTGTGGCAGATAATAGAAGCCAGATAATGAAGTAACCATTTACAAGTGATCTATATGGATCAGTGAGGAAAAATAGTGAACTTTGTGAAGAATTCCACTCAATCCATCTGTCCAAACAAGTTTATTCTAACATTTGTCTTCCGAGAGAAACCTCCAGGCTTAGAGCATGCCTAATACCATTTGATGAAACAGTAAAGATTCTCCATATCTTTTCCACAGTAAAAGGCTAATTGCTTTGCTGCAGTCAGATTTACGTCCTCCCCATTCTCCTTTATGCGCCAGGCATCTGTAAGCCCTCATGTTGCCAGTCTCCAAAGGGGTGTATGTTATGATCCCATGTCAGCAAAATCAATCCTTATCAATTTTAAAGTTCAAATTTTTATTTCATGGCTTTCATGGTGCCGCTCAAGCGAAAATGACTATTGCAGCTCTTTTTTTCCCTAGTCCTACCTCTCCTCCCATCTGCGTCCATATTGATTGTCTGTGTGTATTGTTCCCCTGTGGTTTTTTTGCCCTGTAGCGACCCACAGACTGTTGTCACCAAGTGCCTAAAGACATAGCTGAGTTAAATAACACTAACTAGAGCCAGTAATCTGTCTCATTGTGACTTCCAAACATTAACAAACTCTGGCAATCGTCATGTCTCCACAGTGTCTGGGAAGAGACCAACTAAGGTCAGATGTAGTGGTACAGACAATCACAATTTTCCTTGTAGAAATATATGTAAATTGCACTCTTTTTAAATCCATATCTGTTGTCTACATTTCCCTCCCATAAAATTATGTTAAACACACTTTCAGGCAGGAATAGATGTTAAAGATGTTTGGATTGTTCTACAAAGACTGAATGATTAGACACTCAAGTCATTTGCACTGTTGTGTCTAAGTGTGCGTGAAAAAACTGTGTTTATGTGAGATAGTAAATGGTGTGGTGATGATGTGAGTAAAGAGTCTGATTTCGATCTTCCAGTAACAAGGTTGGAAGCTAGACACAAACTGAGTTCCATCATGCTCAGACATCATGAAGGGATTAATCGCGTGTGAGACAAGGTGTGTGCGAATGTTAGAATAAACTGGCATTTGTATATCTGTATAGTATGCCTCATGAATTTCTAGAAAAAATCATTTGTATAGAAACAAACATGCTACAAATATGTTGAGAGAAAAATTAAGACGAGGCTGAAATGAAGACACAAAAGATCATCACTTGTTCAGTTGTGCTGTAATACAACCAAAGGAAGTCCCAATCAAGTGCCCAGTGATCAGACTCTGACAGTTTATGGCTTGATCAGTTGTGGTCAGTTACTGACTGATCAGTCTTAGAAATATCTGTTTCTAAGTCTAAATATACACAATGCCTCATGTCATGTGAACAGCCTCACAGACAGTAACATGACAACTAATATGTTGTCAGGGATGAGGTTTTTCCAAGGTCTTTATACTGTCTTAGGTTATTCGTTCCAAGTTATTAAACATAAAGCTCACAATTTGTTCTGACATTTTGGTTCATTTGTGCACATGAGAAAAGTGCTCAGTGTATATATAGATAGTTATGAAACAGAGCAGTGCTTCTTGTTGAAGTACTGAGTGCGCTGCCCTTCTTGAAAAAACCCACAGGCTCACAAGAATGCAACTTATCTTGTGAGCCACAGTATTTTCAGTTTAATTTTATTTACACTTGATTGTCAGTATTTTTTTAAAAGCATTTTATCAAAGTAAAGTTCGAAAAATGTTTCCGCTAACTCTTACAAAAGAAATCGGAATTGGACAAATTCAAATTTGAGTCCCAGTGTTTTTCTCAGCACACTGTGTGTCATATTTACTTTTCATTTCGAGAAAATGTAAAATAAAGCGGCATTTACTTTACCCGTATTGTCTTGACCTGTTCTCAGGACAACAATAGTTTCTGAAAGCACCAAATCTAAGCATTTACTGGCAACCAACAAAGTTTATCTCCTCGATTTCTTTGACTCTTCCTTTTTACAACTTGTCAGGTAAACATTGAAGGGCTGAAGATTTGGCAGAATGGCTGGTGTTCACACTATGTGTGAGCCATAGTATCTGTACGTGTGTATACTGTGCAGGGGATAGCTCTGAGGCCTCCAAACAGTAAACTAATGGTTCAGCGCTAACTGCCCACTAAGTGGGTGGGACAAGGATGGCCTGACCCCTCTGGCCTTCCCACCAGTCCCCTCTAACAGCTTTGGCCTCTGGGTCAGCTCAATTTCCCCACTGCTGAGTGGTCATTACGGAGCAGGGCTTTGATAAATGCTCACGGCTGCTGCGGCTCCTGCTGGCTTCAGGCACTGCTCATCTGCCAGGCGCAGAAGCCTCTACTGTGCAGTCATATAGACAAAGAGGAGAGGAAAGAATTGGTGTAGAAAAAGGGTGGAGGAGGAGAGGAGAAAAGGCACATGATAAGGAAGATGAGGAAACCAACAGGAAAGAAACTGGGAGAAGAAGACAGTGGCCCAACCAAAACACAAACCCCTGGATTCAGTGTTATGTGCATCCACAAGGCCAATGTTGCCTAGCAACCAGATAGTCTGAGCCTTCTCGCAGCTTCCCTTGACAGAGAAGGTGGATTGAGGAAGATAAAAGAGGTTGAAATAGGATAAGAGGAAAAACAAATCAGATGAAGATTGTTACAGACCCTAGTGGCACCCCCACTCTCCTTTTTTCTCTCTATCTCCCTTTGCATCACTTCCAACAAGACACTACTGATAAAAACGTATGAATGTAATCATCTCACATTCTTGTAATCCACTGAACATTCCAAGTGGCTAGTTTGACATTTCAGGTTGCGAGGCAGATTTGCTCTGTTGCTTTCCATGGCCTTTGTGCCACATCCTCAGCATGACTTCATCTCAAAAGTAACATCAGATAATACAATAAAGTGCTCCATCAAAAAGCTAAAGCTTTTGTAAAAGTGTTTATTAAAACATGCAGACAGAAAATTTTGCTTTTACATGTGTCTAAAGAGCAAGTCATTTGAGGCCATTATGCTTATCAATAATGAGCCCTTTAACTGGAAACTACAGGAAGGCAGCTTTTGTACCATACCCTGTGAGGCCCATCATTTATCCCCACATTTTAATCAAAAAGTCTGTTACTCCTTTTGACGGAGTAAGTTGAGAGGCATGAGAAAATCACTGTGGTCACTGTGTTTAAAGTAGAAAGGGTTTCACTCACTCAAGCAGCCCCAACTTGCTCCCCACACCCTTAAAGGTCTAATTTAAGACAATTTAAAAACAAGAGAAGCTGAAAAGCGATATTTGACTTCTTTACCAATAATGAAGGACAAAGCTACTTTTCTTTACATTAACAGGCCACTCGCATAAAGATATCCAGACAGATTTATAATAAAAAGATAGGTATTTGACAATGCATTGTGTATATTGTTTTATACAAAACATAGGTTTGTTTTTGTTTTTCCATGCCTTAAGGAATCATCCCTAAGCGTACCCCACGCTCTGACTCAGACCATGAAGATGCCAGGCAGGGTGACTGTTTATGCTGTTCTTCCTGTTTGTCTTTGTTAACCGCACAGTAAGGTAGACTTGATTACACACTCATACAGAAACACACATACACCAACAAAATCAGTGGGGTCCTTTGAAGGCCTCATACCACAATGACAGTGAAGAAACCCAAAAAGATCATCTGAAGATTGCACATAAACAAAAAATGGAAGGCAAACAGAGAGCAAAAAATACAATGAAAAAGTCTGTACCAGAGGGGAGAAAAGGAGCATAAAAGAGTCCATCTTATCTTCTTCGTATCTTTAGAAACTTTGTTGCATTATTTTGCATTGCAGATCCAAGTCAGCTTACATGCTGGAGAATGTAGTATGAAACAAGAAACTTTGAGCTTATCCCATCACGTCAACACAAAATTTACATGACAAGAACCTTGTAGATATTAACAATGAAGTGATCACTGCCGATCATGGATTTGGGATTAAATATTGGCTGACAGGAAAGCCACCATGTGTCTGTTTCAGTGTGTGTGCAGAGCTGAAAAGAAACAGACAGAATGAAGGGTACTTTACTCAAGTTGACAACATGAGAAATGTTGATATAAAATATATATATATATTTTTGGCACAGTCCATGCTCCTCTACTTCTTTATAACCATTTAAAGCATTCCACAGTTGTGAAATGTCCCATTACTGTTAGTTTCATGTTATTCAAAACATAGGCATGTTACATATTGCAGAGGAAAACCTGTCTACACCATGAACCGTCATAAGAGAACCCTTTGGATATTGTTTAAAAAATATATTGTTTGGAAAAAAGTATCAGGTTAGACTCAATATCAGGAAACATAATGTTCACATCAAGTCACCTGAAAGCTTCCCTATACAGAACAACTGGCAAAGTAAAACACTGCCAACTCCCAGTTTTTGTGTAGAGTCGATTGTTGTGCTTTTTACACCACTGCAATTCTTTTGTCACTTTGTGATGTGATTATCTATCACATTACAGAAACTTTGTAGAACGTGTCTGGTGTTTGTGTTGATCTGTGATACATGAGTGTGTGAGTGTAAGAATGTGTGAATGCGTTACAGCCAGAGGAAAAGATTGATGTGGTGCAACGAGCTAAAGTAGCCTCACACCTCCCCAGCTGCTCTGTCTGAGATAGAGGCCTGCTGGTTGTGAAACTGAGCGGAAAAATGAATAAGATTTGGCTCAAGCAAAATATAAAAGCCGCTTCATAGCAGCTGACACTTAAAACTGTTTGCTCTAAAATAAAATTTCTATCAGTTGTACAGCGTAAAGGTAATGCAATGCCATTAATCCAGACATAATCTAACCATTAATGATAACTGTTGAACTTGTTGCACTGCATCCTTTCTGCATTTATTCGTCTCACTTCCCTTACTCCCGTTTCGAATTGTAGCAACAGATTTATGGCAGATAAAATGAACACTGCATCTTGCATCAGGTTAAACTGTCACATTTTTTCTAGACTCAAAAAAATTAACATGCCAAATTTCCCTTTGCAAATTGTAACATGAAAGCCTGCTTCATTATATCAAACTGTCACAAAGGTGGTATAGCACAACTGCCATGCTTATCACACAAGAGAACCAAGTTCAAATACCAATGTTGTCTAACAATTATTCACTTTTCTACTTTGCTACGAGCCACAGTCAGTTAAATTTAAACATATGCTTAACATGGGCAGGTTTAGATATTAATGTTTTATGATAACAGGTTTGCATCATGTTGCCTAAACAATGTCTTATACACACCAATTCACACCAAAATTGTGACACAAACATTTTCAACATGTAGACCAATGTACCTATTACACAATTTCTTGAGATTGTACTGAATCTTGAATGTCAACTGTTTTCAGCAGTTGATGCATTTGACTATTTACAACCCAGATGTGAGCGGTTAACACACACCTTTTTGTACAGTACTTGCAATTGAGTAAATTAACAACCCACTCAAACACAAATTAACAACTGAATAGACTGAAAGCAAACACTCTAAGACATGAAAAAACTAAACCAAACATACCCAAGCGCTAGATCATCATCTTTGAACTCAGGGAGTTAAAAGACTTTGTGGCCGAGGAGTGGTATGTTTAGTACACATGTGACATCTGTTTGTTTTGTCAGAAATGAACTGGATGCCTTGGAGCATGCAGCTGTTATTTTGGCACCTTTATTGCATGCTCAAAAGTCCCTCTAATGTGAATTTTCTTCTCCTGTCCCTGGATTCTCTTCTGTCTTTCTTTTCTAATCACCTTATCAGTGAAATCTCTGCAAATATGAAACAGCTACTACCTCTTAGTAATCAAACTATTGAGTAATTACACACTGAGTATATAGAAAAACATCCAATTTGCCATATCGACTGCATTATGTTTTATATATTATAGGGCCAGTGATTATAAGTCATCAATATTGTTCACTATTAAGCAGTGTATGCTGTAAAGAGGGAGACTTAAAGCAGCAGTACAGGGTTGGGCCATCCTTGATAGTCATTCACTTCTATTTTTTCATTATAGTGACAGTTACCCACAATATATTTCTCTTAAGTTTTTGAGTACCTATAGTATAAAAAAATTAAAAGAAATAGAGTAAATTAAACTATAACTGTCTACGACAAGGTTAGTATGCCAGTATATTGTCAGATATACAGATAAACAGAAATAAATTTCCCTGTTATAATGCAGCCTGTGCACATTTTTTCCTCTCAGAGAGTGACAATTTCTGTTTGTGTGTTTGTCTGCAGGGATGTGTGCTATGCATGTTTGGTTACTACTTGGTTGTGTGTAAAATGAAGGAACAGGCGAGTGGGAGGGAGGGGAGCAGAGGCGGGGCTGCAAAGGTAACAGATTGACTGTGAAATATTGTGGAGTCTGCCAGTTCCACCATGATGTATCGGGAATCACTCGCTCACTAATTACCTTAAATTAACAGTAGAGTTGGGTGTGACAGTTCATGTAACTGTTTTTTCTGCTGCCACAGATGAATGGGCTGGGGGAGTTGATGCCAGGTTGCTGTTGACAATCAAATTCTCCTTCAAAGTCCTAATCAATTCTCTCTCCCTCTCTCTACATATGTGCACAGAAGAGATGTTGATGAGCCAATGAACCTGCGACGAGGTTCAGAGATTTCTGTGTCAATAAATTAACTAAGATTAGTACTTTGATGACATCTTTGTTTAAGAATTACCTTCTTCATTCCTTTCATAAAGTGTAAGTAGGAAATGGCTCTGTAATCATGTGAGATCCACTCTCCAATAACATTTTGGCAACATAAACAGTCGAGACGAGCCCAGTTTGTACTGTTGCCATGCACATTTGCCTCATGATGTGCAGCTTCATCATCTGAGCAGTTTTTTGCACGAGTTTACTCCTCGTTATAAGTGAAGTAATGAACTTGCATGTTGCTGTGTGATTATAAATTTAGATCTGTGCTTTTGAACTGTTCAGAGGCTGTTACCCTCCTCCAGCACAAACGTTCAATCACACTCACACCAGTACATTATTTCCAGCCCGCTCTAAAGAGAGCTCAGGGAGGATTTGTGGGTCTGTGGAAAGGACCAAGAAAAATGTTTTCTGATAAATTATTCACAGTCCCACAATCCCTTTTGGGCAGAGTGTTGCATCGCGCTGCGTGACGCATTACACCTTCACCATCTCTCACTACTACTCTTGTCCTCCTCTTTCCTATCCTCCATCACTCACTCACTCTTTCAATATGCCCTTTTCCTCCCC
Organism: Leuresthes tenuis; assembly: GCF_036924035.1. Taxonomy (NCBI): domain Eukaryota; kingdom Metazoa; phylum Chordata; class Actinopteri; order Atheriniformes; family Atherinopsidae; genus Leuresthes; species Leuresthes tenuis. Next base: position 8,056,316 of record NW_027325361.1, on the reverse strand, counting down.
ATGTGTCTGCTTTTTTCTTACTCCTCACTTTTTGTATGCTGCAAGCCTGGGCCTCACGCCCCCAGAGAAGGGCCCAGTTCTCGGGCAAGCTGTCGCTGGTAATGGTGGCAATTAATAACATGTCATAATCCTGTAGAGAGGGAGAATGAGTGTGTGTGTGAGAGGCCAGCACCAGTGGGAGTGTGCACTTCAGAGAGAACATGCGCTTATGTTTTTTGATTCAGTGTGTAAGAAGTAGGATATTGCCCTTGTGTATGTGCATATTATTCACACAGTATTAACATGTGTAGGCGTGTTTATATTTATTGCATAAGCTATATTAATGTGTGTGTGTGTGTGTGTGTGTGTTTGTGTGGGTAAAGACATAGCGGGATAAAGAAAAAGAGAAGGGTTTTAGCAGCTGCAGGTCTTTAGCACATATAATGTTCAGTGGACACAGGTGTTGTACACATCTGAGGTCACAGAGCTTCATATACTCACATACACCCACACGCGCACACATTAAGGCTTCAGAGTCCACTGCTAAGGAGCCAAGTCATGGGCCAAGTCACACCATACTGGTACATAGCTGAACATAGAAGTGGACTGAACAGAGAGGACAGTTTGGGATTTTTTTTGCTGTCTTCTCCCAACATATAAAGGTTGCAGATTTTACAAATGATGCATCACACAAAGTATCTTTCTAACATCATGCAAATAGTAATTTAGTATGTCAATACTAGACTGTAAAAATGCTGGAATATCAAAACAAAGGTTTCATCCCATGATGATTTTCTTTTCCAGTCATTAAGAACCACTCATTTATTCAAAAGGGCACTTAGCTTAAAAGCACATTTTCTCAAGATATTGATATATATTGGTAAATTTGAAGTTATTAAAGAACTCTGTAGTATGACACTGTTCTCAAATCTCTTTTACAATGCAACATGTAAAAAAGGGCAAGTTTGGCATCACAAAAAGCATAAATAAAGCCAACTATCAGTCATGTGCGTTTTCATTTGGTAATAATTTTAAATTACTGTTTTTAAATCCGATGCAGCATCTTGTTGCCGAAGAAACAGCAGCACAACATTTTGAATTTCACGTCTGTGTGTTGTTGTTCTATGTACGTGCAGCCATCAGGTCCTTCTCCCCAGGTGCACAGGCGTATATAGACACTGCATGCCTGTTGTGCCTCCCCTCGCCTCAGTGCAAACTGCAGCAGACAGGTGTGATTCTGAACACCCTTCTTTTGCCCTTACGCACTCAATTATACTGATAGACAGATAGATGTATTGTCCTAGACACCTTGTGTATCTTAAGGAAGCAATTTGGATTAATATAACTGTTTATATATAATCACATGCAGAAATTTTTTAAAAAATTTTACATTTGTTTTGTATTTTGTAATTAAAATTGTATTTATTAATTTTTTTAGAAATATAGGCATGTAAGTTGTCCCATGAGGGCTATTTATAGTTTTATTCTGCATCGCTCCAATAACATTATGCATTCTTCCTCTGATACAATAACTAAACGAGCACATAAAACATGATTTTGGCTTTCATGATTCTCCATTACTGAAGTGCTGGGTATGGTCTGTGTCCATTTATGTTGTAGTGTGATAAAACAATAGGTCTATGTGGAGGTCAAACTGAGTGTCATGGTAAGATCAGAGAACAGGGTGTAACATTCCTTCCTTAGCCTCCACTTGTCTGTGGCCTACACAGATATATTCATCTCCTTATATACAGGTTTGATCTGAGCTTTTGGCTGCTGCCACAATATTATTCCACCTATTCTCTGACTCACCAATTAAAAGAACTTTGGTAGTCGTATTTACTAAATCAGTTCAAGTCATCTTTTGCCACAGAAAGGGCAAAACATTGAAACATGCTTAGTTCAAAATCATGGAAAACATATAAGAACATCTTTGTACCTCTTTTAAATGATTCAGATAAAGAACAAAGCAGTTCAACTTATTGCATGACCCAAATTTTCATCAAATGTGCCTTTTAATCAAGTTGCTGATTTTCCTTGTGAAGGAGATTTTTAAAACACTACTCTGGTGTCACTGGTGTCACAAGCAAAGTTAATTTGAAAAGTTTTTTGTGAACTATCTGAGCAATCATATAAACTGTTATGCAAATTAAGTTGCTATTATGCTGGTTGCGTTGGTCATTACACAAGTGAATTGTGACTTCAACACAACACCAAATCAGTTTATCTCAGTGCTTGAGGCATCCTGGACAGCAATATCCTTCCTAACCAGTAAGCGTTGCTATTGAGGACAAGGCCATGCAACACTGCAGGAATAGTTTTAAAAGTCCAACAGGGACTACAGTATGTATACACAAATGTGACTACAAATTTTTTACTTTACAATACTTACTCTTTTTGGGGTTTTGATGCCTATAAAGACAAAGCGTCTCATACAGTCTTCCTTTTTCTGTTTTTCAAGCATGCCAGGTTGTAATGTTGATTTTTGGTGCACACCACCATTCTCACTGTATCGAGCGATGCCACTCCGAACCAAGAATTATTGGAATTCTTTTCAACCATTTAATTGGTTTTCATTCCTTTATTTACCTGTTGTTATTCACACATTCTAATTTCAAATAAAAAATGCAATGGAAACCTAGCTATTAGCATGTAAACAGTAAAAGGGGAAGAGGGTGCCACACTACATGGTCACTTGAAAATGCATAAAGTCTGGTATAATGTTTGAAAACACTGATCGTTATGGTGCCTGTGCTTGAACTCTTCTATTAACTTCTCTATAAAAGCCACCTTCCTTCTTCTCTATTTCCCGTCTCAACCTATCATACCTGGCTTATAGGTGCTGCAACACTTAATGGAAGGAACTCCCCTCTAACTGGTTTGAGTCCACCCCCTAATCTGGGAGCACCACTGAAGTGCTGATTTAGTTACCTACTTATATCACAATGGTGAAGCTGCCTGTAAACTCTGGCTGCCTCTGACCAAAACAGCCAAAGTTTACAAACCTCTGGCAATTTGTACACTCCTATTAGTGGTCATGGGAGGTGCATTAGTAACTGTCAGTGAGCCCTGCCTGATGCGCTACTCTCATTTGACCCAATTCATTCCAGTGGGTGTGTCCCAATGGCAGTGATATATATCCCCTGTGATTTCACTGATGTATAATCACTCAGCTCTCTCACAACCCACAGTTATCTTTACCTGAATAGGCTGAGGAAACAATAAGAGCGCCATACATAAGCTTTCCGAGACGTTGGAGCAGAAGGATGGTGGGGGGTGGTGAGTTGTTTTGTGTGGGTGTGTATAGTAGCGGATACTATATGACTAAATGGTTGCCTTTAAGCAGTCTAACCAGTTGAGATGATGGTTGAGCTACAGTTTGATCAAAGAGTATATTTATGATAACGGACTCCTTAATTTCTGCAAATGTTGATCATTAAATCACATCACAAAATTTCAAGTGTCTCCATGCAGCATTACTGTTTCAGGTGAATATAATTTTTTATAATAATAGTGATATAATAATAATAAAATAATGATAATTTTTGGTTTCTTAGAAAGATGGATGTGACATTATTAGAGCCATCATTTTACCTTGAGTCACAACAGTATCGAGAACAAAAATAATCGTTTTTATTTTTCCATTGCATTAGTGTAATGTTTTAATTATCTCAGAAATCTGACAGAACACACAACTTGGTCTCAGACAAGGGTTCACTTGTTAAGGGTAAAATCTTTTAAAATAAATATAATGATGACCTTCAACAATATTTTTGTGAGCTCAATCTCCACAAAGTTCTTTACATTGCCATGGAGAAAAACTGGTTTACAGTAGGTTAGATGGATAGCATTAAGATATAAGAGATGTCTGAACTAGACCTGTATCAGTGATTGTTCTTTGCTGAATTACGCTTCACCATAGATATAAGAGTTCTGCAATAAATGTTCATTGTGCATCTCCGATTGGCTCCCCAATGTTGTCGTAAAAGTACATTCTGTTTTCCCCTGTATTCCTGAAGTGCTCCCTTCATTCCGAGCAGAGAGTTTGTTATTCTTATGGCATGGTGGACAGCACCCAAGAGTAAGAAATGCATGAGATTCATCTTAGTGCCCTTCCAACCCTAATGCAAAACAACAACCTCTGCCCCACAAAGCTGTTTCATCCCAGACCCATCATCTGTGCTGTCTCTCTATTGCTCTGCATAGCATAGCATAAATCAAACCATGTTGGATTTGTTCTCTTTCTCACAGCACCCAGAGTCATACCCCTTCTTCCTGTGTTACATTCACAGATTTAGTGGCATTGTAACTAGATAAACACAAGCAACATCTATCAATGCAACTTGTAGAAAGGGTCTGTAATCAGAGTGCGGGGTTTGTGGCCGACGAGGGCTATCTCCATTTACCTTGGGATGAATCCATCGGTGTGACCAACACGGGCGTGCTGGAGGGGCCTGACAAATCACCCCAGTCAGACCACAGGGCTGCAGGGCCTTATTGGCCTGGCCTCTAAGTGGTCTTCCCCTTTAGCGAAAAGGATGGGCCCTGTCAAGCACGGCCAGATTAAAAAGTATACTGTGAAAAAGATGATTTGTTATTAGTGAATGCCCCTTTGTGAATCCTTAAGGGGGAAAACAAGTATATATGACAACTGTGGAGGATGGGCTGTAGAGGCACTGAAGGTTCCTGCACATATTGTTCCTTTGGCTTTTCACCATCCTTCTTTGTCAATGTTTTGCTTAACAACTCCGTGTACACAGTGACTGTTTCTTGTGAAAGTATTTTTGAATAAGGAATTTTGCGTAAAATGGGTTATTCATGTGGGACTCACTGGAGTCCTCCTTTGGCTGGGAAAGGTTCCTTCCTTGCATTTGGAAATCACAGTGTTATAGGTATAGTTAAGCATGAAAACAAATTCAGGCTTACAGGGGTTACTACTTTATTGAAAATAACTGAAGGAACTGCAGTGACCTGTGATCCCAAAAAAAGTAATGGGCTTGGCAGGAGCTAGGCTTAGTACAAGGCATGGTACATAAATGAGCAACAACAAAGATCTGGCACTGAACAACAAAAAATCTGAATCTGAATCCAGGTGTGCATTGAGAGCAAGACTATCTAAGACAACCCAATGAACAGACAGAGGAGAATATAGGACATGGAACAAAACTGACAACCCAAGATAACTTAATCACGCCTAACACACAAAGTATGGAAATCAGAATAACAAAGTAAAGTAAAAAACATGACAAAAAAACCCTACAAACCATGATGCAAATAGTGAAACAGTCTTAACAAGTAGGCACGTTTACATCACAGCAACGTTTCCACTTCCAATTACACCCAACACTTGTTGAGTTGCCAGTAATTGGCTACCTAGCTGTCATTTATACTGGGATTATATACTTTGCTCTGTTTTATTGGAACACATTACAATACTAACAGCTTTACAGTGACAACAAATACCGAGAAAACATGCATTTAAATATGCATTACTCGAAGGTCAATCCATTTTCTGTCTGTGCCATCTTTGATGTTTAGAAACCACAATATAACAAGATACATTTTATACATACATACAACATAAATTCTCTGTCTCTGGATGATAAAATGGGGATATATTGAGGATTTGCACTATGTGTGCATGCTTTTAGGCAAAATAAGGTGAACTCTGTTTTGGCTCTAAAAACTAGATTAGCAGCGACAGAAGTCACACAAAACAGTCATAAATTAAAAGAAAAAACGTTAATATTTCCATACAGCTGCCATTTGATGATTATGTGCGCTGATGTTTTACACATCAAGAAAGCAACGATTTGTGTCACTATAGTGCATCTGTTTTGCAGGTTGTTTCACTAATGCATTCAGTTAATCACACAGTAAAGATACCACTAACAAGATTAAGGTTGTGTGTCACTGGAAGGACTTATAAGTAATAAAGAATCAAATGTATTGTAGTAAATTGTACAGATCATGAGAGAATTTGTGAGATATAGGAGCTACCAGTGTACTGACAGCATGGTTAAGAACGGGGCCAGGGCTGAGAGAAAATAAACATTATTTCTCCGTGGTTTACCTGACGTTTGACTTTGAGGGCTGAGATTTAGAGACACTTTTGAGCCAAACACTCTGTAGACACACAGCAGTAAATTATTTGAAGGTTGGGGGTATGTGCAATCTAGCACAGAAAATATTAGGCGCTTTTTGTCGTTGTGTGTATGTGTGGGTTTGGGAGTGTGACACAAAGAGCATGTGAGTGTTATGTTGCCTGTTGTAGCCATTTCACACCTCAGCGATGCTCTATTGAAACTCCTCCAATGGACAGAATGCCCATTAAATACATTTCATTTGTGTTTGTATCGTTTCGCTGAGGTAATCCTAAATATTTATTAGGTGTGGGATATAAAAAGCCTGTTCATTGGAAAGCTCAGGTCTTATCTGTCTCTGGGTCTTATCTGTCCCCAGTGTCAAACAGATAAGGAGAAAGTTTGATTTTACACAGAGAGTTACACTAACTGTGCTCTACTCATCTAAGAATTAGAGCAGATATTAGCTCCCCTGAAAATATGATGCTCTTAGCCCATAAGGACCCATGGTGACACAGATGTAACAAATGATTTAAACTGAAATAAATGTAACAAAAATGGGAAATGTAACATGTAACATTACAGATCTTTGACACATGGTGGTGGTACTTGAAAATTTGGTCCATTATGTGGTCCATTTGGTCTGTTTTATATTCTTATGGGTTAAACAAGAACAGAAATGAAAAGATTGTCACAGAAGGTAGAAAGTTGAGACGACGTGTAATATACTTAAAAGCATCACCCACTCATAGTTTGTTCATTGAACCGTGTTATTTCCACGTGAAATTTGCACTTGGGGTCAAGGGTACCGATGAGAGGAGGGGAGACAAAAAAAAACATTTCTTATTACTCGGATACTCTGAGGTTTAGAGAGCTTGGCTTTTCTTTTTCTCTGTTTTATACAGTCACAGTGTTATGCACACACAACCACTTGTACTATCTCAATTCATTCCTGACACTCACTTGGTGTCATACCTTCAAATACCAGTAATGCTGAGACAACACAGCTGGAGGAAAGGCCAAAGGTTATATCTATATTTTTCAGTTTGCAGAATAAGTTTGTAATGCATTTACTAATGCTTCCTACTTGTGTAATACCACATCTGTTTCATAGTTTTATGACAATCCTAACTTTAATGTGGCTTACTTTCTGCAGACACTCATTTTAATGAAGTGATCAGTGTTGCCCACTCCACCTATCAGCAGTTGTAATGTTGTGACTGGGGCTGTAGCTGTGTTTCTATTCAATTGCAAAGAAAACTCAAAATGAACACTTGAAATCTTTCATTTCATCTTGCCGGAAAATGTCTCTCATTACCTAGTTGAGAGTAATTAAAGAAGGTTGTGTAGTGTTGTCATATGGTAGAGGTGTAGGCTATGTTACAAATATCTGTAATAAGGAGCTTTGTGACTGCTATATGGAAACAAAACTCCATCCTACAGGATGGTCCACATAGGAAATAAAAATTGTGGAGAGGTAATGAGGAATTTGTTTCCTCATTTGCATGTTTATTTTATCATGTCAGCAATGAGTGGCCATGTTTATTATGTAGAAGCATAGACAGCTTATCGTTCTTGTGATCTGTGAGTAAAATGCTTGCTGATTCTAATTAGGCGTTATCATCTCACCTGATATCCACCAACTTTTTTAAAAAGGAAAAAACTATTTTGAGATCTGACAAATTATTTTGCAACTTTTGGTATATTTTGTCACAACAAATAATCAAGTAAAACCTCAGTTTTCTCCTATCATAATATTTTATGCCACAAGAATTCCTACTAACGAGAGAAAGTTGAAGTTAGGATATTACAGCAGAAACAACTGAAAATATAAGTTTAAGGTTGTTGAATCATTGGTTTAGGCTTTTTTAACAAAAAAACATAAAAAAAAACACTGATTGCTTTAATTTGAACTTTTGCATTGCACTAACAGTGACATTGTGATTGTTACCAACTCTGGAAAAACATACTTTCTTACATCACCTGATGTCAACCTCTCCACTGTCATGGCTGAGAATTCGAAGCACCACGGGAAACTCTGTAAGTCCTTCTCGAAATAGTTTTCTTATACAACTGGGCTAAGGGTTTAAAGTAGTCATCATTTCAAATTAAATCTTACTTTTGCACAGTATATATTTATATTTATAATCCAAAAGAACAAGGATTGAATATAAAGCAAACAGATGCTTTTAAGACTACAGCACACCCCCCAAAAACTTGAGAGGATGGAAGCGTAGCTGTGATACTTACCTTAGACTTATTAGTCCATTAAATAATCATATCTGGTCCCTCTGTATTTATTTGATTGCTTTTCCTCCATGCCACTGAGAATATGTGAGATGTTATGTTACACCCTATTGATTACCTGCGTTAATTAAAATTTTAATTAAATTTCTTTATGGTCAGCATTTCACTTGTGATAATACAGCAGAGAGAGAGAGAGAGAACACTCTAACCTTCATAAATCTTATCTTTATTTGCGGTTGCTGGCCATCAACAAATACAACTGTGTACATAAAATTTTACTAACATTGATTTTGAAAATATTAATATTACTTTAAACATTGGAGATGTATTATTCCATTTAAAACCAGAAAGCATAAAATCCTGGTGCTATAACTCAGTTAATGAACAGGAAAAGTCCATTACAAACCTATCAGCAGACGCACCATCTGATCCACATAAGTGGCTGTGATAGAAGCAGAACCATTTACTTTAGGCTGCACAGAAGACTCCTTTAATAACAGCAGGCCAAGTATTGTGAAAGCAATATAAGCTCAGATGAATGACTGTTTTTTCTTTTGCGTTAAGACTACAGACTACATTACAAAAACTAAATTTAATTTCTGTCCTGTGTATCTATCATGTAGATTACTGTGCATTATTCCATGGGTATCATTTAACATTTTAAGCACCCACAGTCTGTTAAGTAAGCTTCTGCTAAAATCTAAGCGCAGATGAAAAATCGATGTGTGATTTAGTTTTTTAAAATACTTGCCTTTTTACTCTAATAGAGTTAATTCTGTTAAAGTGTAATTGGTTGATGTGATAAATGAATAAACATTTACCACATCCAATTTGTTGGACAAACTGTTTCTTCAGACTCTGATGCAGCCATGTTTCCTTTTTGATCTTTAGTGGTGAAAACAAGACTAAAAAAAGTTCCCCTCCATGAGTCTAATTAAAACAGCCTGGACTTTGAAAAAACTGACAAGAAAGTATTATCACTCTAGATTGTTAGTGCATTATATAGTATTAATCCAAGAGGTGCTGTCAGGGAGGAAATTCCCACAAAGCAGGAAATGAAATAAGATGATAGAAGAATTAGGAGCAAAATCGATGGGATGACAAAGACGCATAATTGAGTGAGTAGTAAAAGCAAAAGACAGACAGACAAGGCTCTGTACTGCCTCATCTGTACCCAGCAGTGTGTGTTAATTAGAGGAATGCAAGTTTTAAATTAAGTGCTGAGTAGCATGAAGAAGTAATGAACAGGGATTGGCCTGGCACTGGGTAATATGCTGGAGGCCTTATGGTATTTATGACTTGGGGATGGGGGGCTTCATCCCAGTCCTCCTCAATTCCATTCTGCTCCAAAACATTACTGTGTTTCATTAAATCTTCCCCAGTCATTTTAAAGAAAGCTACTTTTTTTTTTTTTTTTAAATCAAAATTAGCTTTGTCAAAATTTTTAAAAACTGTAAATTTGTATTACTTTCTAGAACATCTTCAAATTGCTCATGAATTGTAATCACCCTTACCTAAATTATTATGACATAAGCAAAATAACAACTTCTTAATGTCAGATATATTCACTCGTTTTGGCATAAAATGACTTACCTGTAGCCCTTATGGAGCTGCCCTTTTCCAGTCTTGGCTGTGAAAAGAGCCATTCCTTTGGGAAGACGTTCCCAATGGAACAGCCGCACGGGGGGTATTATTGTCCCCCTGCCACCCTCCCTTCCACACAGGCCTGACTGATGTGTCCTGGCATTGTTTTCCAGGGGGATCATTGGGATCATTGAGTGGCGTGTTGTTTTAAGAGCTAAGCTCTAATCGAATGGCTCCATTGTATGAGCCATTCTGCCCATGGCTGCGAACAGCCCAGGGGCAGAGCCAAACAAGATGGACTCATTTACAGGCTTTATAACAAGCCCAGTGGTGTCCAGCCTAAATAATGCTTTCAGTTACTCAGTTACAAGCCATCCTTAGTTTTAAATTCCTCAAGTTTTTCTTTTTCCCTCAATCTATGAGGTCATGTTTTTTTTTTTTAATTATTTTATTCCTTGTTTTGTTAGTGAAGGTTGAGGCTGATGTACCACAGTTGTGTTGCTAACCCTTTTATAATCTACTGTGTTGCTGTTTAAGAGTCATTTTCGGATTCTTTACATTATGTTCTATAAACAACAGTGTACAATAAGTGACATTAATTTTGTTATGGTGGTTCTGTGCTTCAGTAAATATACACACACTGTACACTGTAATGAATTTAAACATAAAAAAATGTGGTGATGGTACCTTAAGAACTTTTTTTTATGGTGATCAATTAAATTTTTCGTGCATGCTTATGAGTCCAAATATTAAATAAAGGAATTTGCCAGGCTTGTTCTGCCTGTTTCTACCCTTCGTGATTCATCAAATCATTTTTATACTTTTAGTTTGGTCTGGTCAATTTAAAGACATAATTAGCCGACAGATGCCTGATATGTCCAGTGAAGCACAAAACATCGTCATCTGCTGGATCTGTGTCCTCCTGTATCGTCACAACATTAGAGCACAGTGCACAAGCATGGTGTAGACTGCTGACCCAATAGGACTTTTACCAAGCCTACAAAGTATCCATTGATCTGTGTTCACAGAAACAATTTTAGCAGATTTGTTTCTCATTGCTGGGAATGAAATTACACAATACACACTGGAAAGCAGTGTCATTGCATTATTTTAAATAGTTGGATGACAGTGCCACTCATGGCTGTCAAGCTGAAGAGCCAAGTTCAATTCCTGTACCTTGTGCTGATGTTTTATTGTAACTTCCCTTGAAACATGAGTTTTTTTTTTCATTCATGTGCTGTTCTTTTAATTTTTGCTTAAAGCTTTGTTGCTGTTTTACACATTGCAAAATGCCCACTAAAGTTTAAAGCATTAAAATGTATTGTTAAGACAGGGTATTAAAAATTATATGATTAAGATTAAGTATTAAAAACTTGAAGTGGTTAAAGCTTGTGTTAAAACAGTACAATCTTATGGTTGGTGGCACGGAAAAAAATAAAATAAAATACAGATTTTGTATTCATCAACACAAGCACAAAGTCTTATGTTGATTTTTTCAGATTTGCACTTGCTGCTTACATCTCAAGCAGCAAGTTAACACAATATACTTAAATAAATCAGCTCCCGTCACTGATATATATATATATATATATATATATATATATACAGTATATGCATGTTTACACTCACACAGTCAAAAAAATCTGGATTCCAGCAGACAAAAACAGAGTGGAAATGCCCGAAACACATAAACAATACTTTTTCCACACACATACAATTCCACATACGTGGACACCTAACATAAATTCTCCGTCACACACATACACTTTACATGAACTGTGTCTGATCAGCAATTCTTCTAGAGGTGAGTATTGACAGGTTTTGTTATTCATAGCATATTCAAGCTATTATATTTTCTCCTCTGCTGCCATAATGTTGCCAGTGTTGCGGAACACATTGGTAGCTATCATTCGCCAGCTCTTTTTAAAAAACGTCTTGAGGCGTGACATTATTACCCATGAGCTATAAGGAGCCCATTCAATGACCAAACAGGGCTGGTTTTTGCTTTTATGGCTGCCATGCTCTCTGTGAGTACCAGAGTTCAAAAGGGCATGGCCTTTCTGCCCTCGTGACACACAGACACCATCTTTTTATACTTCCTTTAATCGAAACACTGTGTACTACATCACGGTTATGCTTTGGGCAAATTAAGGTTGCCATATTGATTTCATATTTGACATTATACGCCAGGAACTCATATGCTCACAAATCGTCTTGTTTGCCTCGTCCCATTAGACATGTATCCCCCTTCCTGTTGTATATCATCCCTCGTGGAGCCATATTTGCTCAGGTAGTGCATTGTATTTTCCATTGTTTTGATGTAGCAGGGCTCTCTTTGTTCGAGCTGGAATCACTTTTCAAGGCTTTGTCCTTCCCAGGAGTCACTTAGGGCTATAAAGGAATCCAGTCGGGCGACTGCTTTAAACATAGATTTGTTGTCTAACATTTGTCAAAGGTCAACGGCAAACAAGCCCTTCAGTGGCCATTTAACTGTGCCACTGAACTTGTTTGGTTTTTTTTCACAGCGATTTGTGATTAGAAAATATCTAACCTCTCTTAGCGACTCAGGTCGAAAACAAGTGATTCATAATAGGGCTGAAAGGTCACGTCAAGTGGCATGTTAGTATTTCACTTAAACTTTGATTAAAGATTTTTGGAAAAGATGGGAAAACGACTTAATTTTGGTGTGGTCCTCCCTCTCCATCCTTCGTGTCTAGGGTTCTATATTTACTGCAGAAATCAATAAGTTGGGAGCAAAGAAACTATTGCTGCACTCTCTCTGGGTGCACTGCTCATTCATTCATCCTCAGCCTCTCAAACAGATCATGGAAGCTTGAAGGAGCATACAAAAACAGACAGAGCTCTTTGTCCACCCCTCTTCCCCTTTGCAAGCTCCTCATAACAACGCAAATCTCACTAAGCAGAAATTAAATCAATTTGTACTGAAATGAAATTTAGATTTGATATATATTTGAATCTAATTGTTTTTAAGAGAAATAAAAAGAAACTAGACCATCTAATGACATTGCTCCATTTTTCCTGGCTGATGATATAAGTTTAATTCACCCTCGTATCTTATATGGTTATGGTTTCCGATTTGTTGTTGTTGACAGCGTAGTTGTTTTATTGAATGTGGAAGATTACCAAGGTTATTTCAGGTTTGTGAAATATCCTGTTGCTAGCTGTGATTAAAATACTGCGGGAAGCCCCTGGCAGAAGATCTAGCATTTAGATAGCAGTTACAGCTATAATCAGTTAATCACATCTACGCAGAGCTGAATAGACCATTTTATAGGATTCATTACAGAGCAGCAACTAAAATTGAAGTCACAAAAAAAAGGAACTTCTGAGTTCCAACATATCATTAAATAGCTGTGCTCGGAAATTAATTTAAACTACATACAAATACAAATGTGTGGATTACATTGAGCTTTCAACTTCATCTTTAAATAAGCCCCGCACTGGAGCCTGCAGTATTGAACTGCATTTAATGTTTCACCATTTAGAAGTCTAATTTAATGAAAGTAGTGAGGCAGCACTCAAAGGTCCTGAAAAGCATCTGCCTTTCAGCATAGATTAAAAAAACACAACCACATGAAGTCACATTTACATTTGCTACAGTTTTGTAGCATGTCTCACACATACATACAAGACAGCACATACAAAGACACATTAATAAATGCATCCAGATGACCACAGTGCTGTAAGCCACTATGATGTACTGAATTACTCTGCATGCAAGGCATAATGCACACATGCAAGTTCTCACATTTATCATGTCGCATTCAGCACACAGAGGTCCAGCGCCTGGGGCCTGGATAGGCTAAATAGACTGTGGCCCTCTCAGGAGTAATAGAGCGATAGAAAGGGAAGAAAGGGGGGTATTAGCCCAGATAGACTCTCTTTCCCTTTCACTGCTGCTACTGTAGCTGACCGCTGAGACGAATGTCCAATGGGACTCTGGGGGTGGGGGTGTTACAGGACAATTTGTTATCCCCTTGCTCATTAAATGTAATATGAATGTAACTGTACATACACTCAGGGGAGTTAGTCGCCAACCACAATTACAGCTGACCCCAGTGTAATGGGAAACAAATTTGTGTGAATATCGCTGGCCATTCGTCTTTATTTACACGTGGTAATGAGGTGGAGTGTTAAGCTCTGCAACACTATTCTGAAGGGGAGGCTTGGCTGTCGGGCAGGAGGATACAGATTAAAGACAGGCCGTCAAGACCTAGTAAGGATGTATGGATAACCTGTAAAAGTAAACATATACAGTAAGTCAAGAAGAACAGTAGATGCTAGTAGGAATGCTAGGAAGGAGAAACTGAAGCAAGAGTAGACTCATTGTGGAAACAAAGTCAGAGAAAATTTAAATATATACACAAATTTAGATTCCATGCTGCACTTTAAAATTCTGAATGTGCAATACTATAAAAAACCTAAACATTCGCAATTATTTATATTGAATTCTACTCTGAGCTGATACCATAGTTGGAAATGGATTAATGGTTGAGCAGCCTGACCATCTCCTACTGATTCTACCCAATAAGACAGATGCATTCTCCAAACCTCCAGCCTTCTTCTTCAGAAACACAAGTTAATTTTGCTTATTTTCTTATTTTCTTATTCATAGTACCCCTTAAACACTTGAATTGAACTTTTTTTCACTTTATTGTTGTACTCACTAAGCATTGTGACCACAATCGATATCCACGGAAAATTCACAGCATGAATGTAAAATACAACAACACAACAGTTTTTGAGCAATATGCTAATTGTTTTTCCACCTCACCATTACCATGAATCTGGCTGAAAATTATATTGATTATCTATTATATCATAGCCACTTGGTAATTTTTATGCCGTTTTTATGTTAATTTCTGTATCCACACTAAGCTAAAACAAGGACATAACCAAGCAAAAAAGGAAAACCAGTTGTGTTACAGACACATTTATAATACTCTAATCTGAAAAAAATTCTTAATTCAAATAAATTTCAACATCATCTTCCTATAATGATAAACTCTCAGAGTGCTCAACAAAATCCTCTTCATAAACATAAAGCCCTTTGTGAGTATATCCCTGTAAATATATATCCTCCTCTTTCTGCACGCCCCACTGCTCTTTGAATGAGCGTCACTAAAGCAGCATTCAGGGGACATGTTCCTGTCAAAGATGCTAAACCATGCAAGTCGGCACTTGGGTTCTCGACATGAGTCCCCCTAAATGAGATGTCCCTGTGGATAATAGGACGGCCTGCTTTCAAGCTAGTCCTCTGTGTGGCTCTTTTCATGCCAATTAGACTCTGTGATATAGTCACAGCAGATGCACCACCAGCTTCGGGATACCCATCAGATCACCGGCCTGGTTGGATAAAAGGGAATTTTTTCTGCACGTTTTCTTTTTTAATTCTAAGCACTAAGAATTCTTGAAATGATTTGTGTAAGTGTAAGTTGCTTAAAGAAAAATCATCATCTTTATTTTGCTAGAAAAGTGTCTGCTTCACATATTACACTGCAGTAATACAGTGTAGCAGTTTACAAATAAAAACATGAAACATTAACAATCATTGCCTTAAACTTCAATATATGAAATATAAACAGTCCAATCATGGTATTTCCTATTTTGCTAAAATCTAAGCAAACAAAGACTAATCAAATTCCCTTTAAAGTTTAACTGAAAGGTTGACATTTCTGCCCCATACATCTCTCTAGCTCCCTCTACTGTCTCTCCTAACTGCCCTCAAGGTGTTCAATGTGTCACTGAGACCATTAACCTGCAGACAAAAAAGCAAAATGGCCTTTAATGGCCCTAATGAAGTGTGACAAGAGCACAGAACATCCCTTGCTGACACACAGAGACCCCAAAATTGGATTAGTGATTAACCATGTTGTCCTGCATTGAGTCAAATGGCTGTGGCGACACAAATGTGCTCGGTGCCTAGTCTGCTGGCCTGTCCTGCTGGGAAAGGGATGCCCCAGGAAGACAGAGAAGGGGATAAGAGGAGAAAAAGGTTGAGAGAGTGGGGAAAAACAGGAACAGGACTGAACGAGGGAAGGGAGAGCAGCAAGGCAGGGGGTGTCCCCGGGGCTCTCAGCAGTGCCATGTCTGGAGGCCCCACTGTGCAGTGAAATGAGAATGGCTCCGTGCACCTGAGCAAGCCCTGGAGGGGCCTGAGGCAATGGGAGAGCCTGAGCAGAATCCTCCTTTCTCCACTCCCCTCCATCCTCCTCCAAGCTGCTCCTGAAATATATCTTGCCGTGAGACAAGAGCGCCAGTGCAAATCAAACCCACCACCTATAAATTACCTATTCTATTCTCCCTTTAGTTCTTTCTCTCCATCTCTCCACCGCCTACCCCACAGTCCTCCTTTTTGCCTTTTACCCTCTCATCCTCCTCCCCCACTTCCTCCCTGCCCAG